>NC_092593.1:7447500-17447500 GCF_047663525.1 Anas platyrhynchos | reverse complement strand
CGGGAAATGGAGCCACCACGTCTCTGAATAGTGCATTCAAACTCAAGCCTTAGTGCATTCAAACTCAAGCCTGATACTCCTGTTAGACATTGGGAAAACAAATTTCTTCATATTAGTCATGCCAGGGGCAAAATGAGATAGGTGTTGTGTTCACTGCAGGAATGTCACGGAATGTCACAATAGGCCTGGTTGTGAGGGGACACTGCCTGAGTCACTCCTGTCTGTGACAGGAGCTCACCATTAGGTATGTGAGGGCAGGCAAAGCAAGAGGTGCAATAGATACATCTTCTCTGTGGGAGGCTAGGCAGGAGAAATCAGCTAAATAGAAGGACAAAAGCAGAGGAAAGGAGAAATCGGAGTAAACAGCCTGCAGGGGAAGCCTGCAGGAAGCTGCCTGACCTCAGCAGTGGCCATGGGATGTGGAGCGGTTTCAGCAGCCGCTCGCTCTGCTTCCCTCCCTCCGGCTGACTTTGCGGCGCAGTTTCTTTTCCCAAACCATGAGGTCTGTTGTACTGAGCGAGCCCCTGTCATGCTGTGCTGGTTTTACAGGGTTGCTGGAGCAGTGGTGGCCTCTGCTGTGCCTGATAGTATGCCCTTGCCCTGGGGCAGCTCTCAGTATTTACTTGATGCGCCTCCTTCAGCTGTTTTTGTCTTAATTTTTTGGTTATGAACACATTGTTTAGGCTGTGCTTGTACATTCCTATTCACTGGCTGTGAGATGGTCATTTCTTGTAGTTCATTTCATATTTGCATCTCAAAAAATGTAAGATAAAATTCATTTCATTTATTTCACTCAAATCATTGAGACAGCTTATATGAATAGAGACTTAAGAGTTTGGGTCTTGGGACATTCAGACAGGAGTCTAACGTGCTTTGACACGTTTTCTAGGTGCTTTCCAGGCTTCCACTAAGTGCTGTGCTTCACTACGTATGACCTTTTTGCCCAAGCCGCATGGTTCCAAAGCCCTGAGCTTACCACTTTCTTGCTTATGATTTACTTACTGGCCTGCAGCATGGCATCTCTATAGTGCTGCGTTTCTTCAGAGAGCTCCTTTTGTGCCATTTACATGATTAAATCAGAATAATGCAGCAGAGCCTTCCTCTGTCTGACAATCCCCAGTCCCAGGGTGAGATTTCAATCTCTGAGGCTGAGCCCAGGTCTTGCCTGTTCAGTTCAGTGTAAATCATTGAGCCAGCCCACCCTTTGGGCTGCTCCCTTCCAGGCTGTTTGCTTGTGCTATGTTGCTTCTATTGAGCTGTTTTTTGTCTGTATACTATTTTTGAAATGTGTTTTTTGCTCTGGACAGTTTCACTTAGTCCTTCCCCCTTAAATTATTCCTGGGTGGTTATGAAGTGGATATTTAATGGGATTACAGTTAGGAAAGCAGCTGTTTTAAGGTAACAAAGTTAGTGATATAATTACCACGACAGACCATTGTTCTGTGCCAGGACAGTCAGAACATAAAATAAGAACCTTGTAGTGGTTGCCTTTGCTTTGTGTGCACTGAGAAATCATATACCTTGCTGAGAGACTATTTTAAGGACTCTTTCCTAAATATTCAGCATAATGAACCCAGGCATAAGTAAAACAAATGGCAAGCTAATGGCCATTTGAAACATTCTAGTCAGGTGTGCCATGTTTTCACAGCATGGGAACTTATTTTTTTTTAATAGTTTCATACTGTAATGTTTCCCTGTTTCGGGACAGGAGCACCCAAATGTTGTTTCAGTTCCCTGTTCTTAATAAAATACTATTTTTTTTATTAAGTTGTGCGACAGCCATTAGCATGTTAACATTTCCACATTCTTTGCTTCTCATGTAACTGTGACCTCTCCTGTGCTGCCATTTCCCATCTCATTCAAATATGCTCGGTGCTGAGAAGTTGTGAACTGGAGCTCAAGCATCTACTCTAGCAGGGAGCTGTCATCGCTGCAGTCAGTTCAGAGCAAGAAATCTGCTAATTTTACTTAGCATATCTCATTAGAAATCAGACATGGCTGTGCTTTAGGAAATAGTTCAACTATCTTTCGCATTTAACTCCTTTGGGAGAGTGGTCTGGACAGGTTGCTGCTGCACAGTTCACAGTCTGAGATGTCTGTAGCATGAGCATGACCCCCTCAGATAGATGGTGCAGGTCAGGGGAAGCTGAATTGAACATTTCAAACCCAAGTTCTCCATTTTTTTTTCTTTAAAGTATTTTCTCTTAGTTCCTTTCTCTCCTCTTTTCTTGCATTTTTCTTTCATGATTTGTCTGTCAGGTGCAGTGAAATATTGTGTTCATAATTATGTGGAATATCATTTCATGTCATATAATTGTGTGATACATCTGTCCCTGAAACTGTTCCCTTTGGGATCAATGTTAGTACTGATTATATCGGAAGAGAAGCCTATCTATTGTTCTTACTTTTTTTTCGGTGGAAAGAAGTTCTTTATGGATGAGTTTAACCCTTTAGAGGCTTATGTGTGTGTTAATTTTTTAAATGGTATTACTGCAAATATCACTGAATAAATAATGCCCATTTTACAGAATAGCATTTAGTTCTAGGAGGGTGAATCCTTTAGGCACTCAACAGCATGTGATTTTAATGTTCAGCTCCATGCTGTGCGGTAAAAGCATCATTTTCTTTGTTCTTTCTTCAAGGACTGTGGCATGGTTTGGGTTTTGCTCAGTATGTGCAACCTGCAGCAGAATTCCTTTAATTGTAATTTTTTTCATCCAGTTTTGCTCAAGCAGCAAGCATATCAGGAAAGATGGTGAAGGTGTGTTGATTACACCAGTGCTGTGCTGCCCATGCAGGCAGGCTTTTTATTTATTTATTTTTTAAATGTTTGCGGGATGCAGAACAGCATCAAAATCCCTCCTGTAGCCCCTGCTTCAGGGCCGGGCCATTTGGGTGCGCCCAGCTCCTCAGTAGGGCAGGCTGGCAGAAGAGCAGCTGGGTGCCAGCACGGCACGTTGAACTGGCTCTGCTGACCCTTGTGTTGCTGCAGCCTGCCACGTAGGTACGGATGCCTCATCGATGAGCTCTTGGTGTCAAAAGAAAGTATCCTGTTCCTACATCAGAGGTGAAATAGCATTTGGTTTTGTGTGTCCTTTAGCCAGTTGCTCCTGATATGGAGACTGCAGGACCTGGTATTGTTAGGGCTTGGCTTCCGCAGTCCTTGGTGAGGCATCTGCGTGCTGTGCCATGGGAATTGGGAATGGCCTGCAGAGGTAATGTTTGGTTTGAACAGTAATTTCCTTTATTTTTCAGCAACTGCTTTCAGCAGTCATATTACAAAGTGACTGACATGGCATGATGCAAAGGATCTCTATCTTCCCATTAATATTTCCACTTTAATTAGAAATAAAATTCAGACAGCTTTATAGTCATGATCAAATGAAACCCACACTGAAATTCTCTCTGAGGAGTTCAGGATGTTTTGTTTTATTCTTCTTTGAACAATAATGCCTTTTTGTAGAATATAATTATATATTTATGGTATTTTTGGGGTGGGGAAATTGTAATTGGGGGGGAAAAAATGTTGTCTTAGAGTCCTGCCCTCTGGATGCAGAAAATCTCTTGAGATACCTTGAATTTAAAACGAATATGATGGTTTTAATTTCCTCTTTCCATTTTGCAATCAGACTTCAAATTTAAGCAAGAAGTAAAGTTTTTCTAACAGAGCATTTCATTTAGTGGCAATAGCCTAGCAGCTATCAGCCACTCTCCTCCGCACAGCCTCTTAAAACCGAGAACTGCCTCCAAGTGCACCGAGCGGCCCCCTTTGGGCTTCAGCTGCAGATGCTGGGACCCAGCGATTGCCCAAGCTCCATCTCCCCCAGGGGATGAGAGTTTTGTTGCAGCGTGGGGCCGGAGAAGAGGTGATCCCATGGAATTTCCTTTAGGAAGTGGGGGCGAGGAGAGGGGAAGGAATGCTTCAGCCGCAGCTGCTTGTAAAAGGAGCACTAGGAAAACAGATCTGCAAAAGTTACCACCGTGGAAGATCTCTAGCTGGGAAACAAAAAGCTGATTTGGTAGCATAGGGCCTGTAAAATGTGTAAGCATTTGCAAGTCTGCAGGTATTTGTTCTACAGAGATGCAACCCTTGTTCCCTATCGCAGAGCCGCAGGAAAAAAAAGCTCTGTGGCAGCTGCTGGAATGCCTTTGATCAGGGTCCCAGTCCCAGTTTCCCCCCCGGTGGCAGGGGCCCATCTCAGATGGGAGGTGATAGCACCACAGTTGTTCATCAGAATAACCAGTAATTCAAGAACATTTTGAAGGGGGTTGTTTAATTTCAGGGGACTACTGGAAGTGTTAACAAGCCCTAATATGTTCTATAGTGAGAGCCACAATGCGGATGCCAAATGCTGTCCCTCTTAAAGACAGTTCAGGCAGGATTCTCGCTCAGAAACCACTTAAGAACTGAGTCGGCTTAGAGCCTAGGTTGATTTTTACCCCAGCATACTGACATTAAGCTTTCCTTTTCCCCTGAATACCATTTGGAGTCGAAAGCAGGGTCTGTATTTGCAAACAGATTCTTGTATCTGATGTCTCATATCTAATGCAGTTTCACATAACTCTTAGAAATCTTGTGAAGTCTGGCTGTTTGCTAAAGGTTAGTTCTGCTTAGCTCTGAATTATGTAATGTTAACTCCTTGAAAGGAAAAAATGAGCCATCTGATGTTGACACATTATAAGACCAGCCATTTCATTCAGTAACCTTTCAACCTTTTTTTCCCACATTGCTGCCAAGCTGCATATAGGGTTGAAAAAGTAACACCCCCAGATTGTATGAAACCCAGATAATAAACATCTGTGTTCTACCTGCAGAGTGAAAGCAGAAGCAATTGTAGATTAACAAGTAAATTCAGATCTGTTACTTCCAGTGAAACTTGCAACTGAGGAAATTGGGAGAAAAATTAGTGTTTATCCTTAAACAAATGAAGAGGGAAAAAAAATCTCAAAATGTTAGACCCAGGTCCTCAATTGTTTTCCCACAAGTTCTAAAATTCTATCATGTTTTCACATTCAAAAAATGTCAGCTGCCTTAGTTGACTTTGAACAGTGCCTTACTATAGACTCAAACCAACACTGTAGAAAATTAGATTTCTAAAGGGCTGCTGGGAGAAGAATTAACATTTAAATACCTAATCTTTGCAGAGAGATGTGTAGTATCTGGGAAAAAAGTCAAATTTTAATTTGGATGTAGATAATATTATGATACATGGAAAAGTAAGAAAAAGCACCAATGAAAACACAAAAAAAGAAGACTTTGATTTGGGGTCTGTTTTGACACAGTTACTAGTACAAATATTCCACTTGAAATAACCTGTGTGGGTTGAGTTAATCATTAACGGAATCAATTTCAGTAGAAAAAGTATGTTTAAATTTGTACTCCTATCCTACACCTTCCATTTCAATTTCCTCTCTTACTCACTTTAGTATTTTATTTTCCCAAAAGAGGAAAATCTTGGAGTCTGTTGCCTTGCTGCCGTAAGAAAAATCCCCTACGATAAAAATTGTGCATTATTTCACTTAATGATTTGGGTATTAACTTAAAAAGTACATCGCATTAATTGATAATTGGTAATTTCTACCATCATAATTGATCTAATTAGCCCCAAATATGTTTTTTTTTTGTTTTGTTTTGTTTTCTCTGTGTTCTGTACAGCTGTATAATTGTGCATACTATCTTTGAAAGACAGAGCAGTGGATCAGTGTTTTTGCCTAGGAGAACATTGTTCACTCAGACCTTACACATTGTCAGTATTTCAAGTCCCAGAGTAGCTTTTTGTTTTACATACAGTCACTACCAAGCTTTCAGAAGTCTCTCAAAATAGCACCAATTATTCTGGAGTGTTAATAAGGATTTTTTCTTTCATGTATGAGTGATTGCAGTAGTGAAATAAATGTTATGGTATCAGAAGATACAAAATCGTGATAAAAATAACTCAATAAATAATTCAATAATACAAATACTGGAGCAGTCTGAAATCTTTTATTTGCAAACCCTAAATGTCAGAAATAAAAAATATCTAAACCCCAGAAAAAGAGCCAAGCTACTTACTTCTGATTTTGAGGACACTCCTGATAGACTGAAGAGCTGAAGAGCTTTTGGAGTCTGGAAACCAGCAGAATCTTGCAGTTCAGTACTTAGTTTTATGTATTTATTATTTGTTTATATAGCTCATATGTGAAATCACCAAGGAACTGGTGTTTCTTGCTTCTTTCATTTTGTGTTAACAAACCCCATGTAAAACAGAAAAGCTTACTTATGCCCACAAGACAATGGCAAGCTTAATTTCTGTTTGTTTGCAGTGTGCTCACAAAGAGTAATCCTAGAAAGCACCAAGCACCTGCAGGAGCCCACAGCTCCTAATGCCAGTATTAGGATTTAAAACCACTTAGCACTCCATAACCTGGACTTAGAATTTGTTTGATAGCAAAGGCTGAGATTTTCAGCTATGCAATTGCTGTGTGCCAGATAAACTCTGCAGTCTCTGGTACTTTTTTTTCTTTCTTTCTTTCTTTCTTTTTTTTCTTTTTTTTTTTTTTTCCCTTCTTCTTTTTGACCCATAGCTGTACAGAACACCAGGGCAGAAACCTCCCCTGTATTAAGTGGGAATAACTTGGCGGAGCTCTGGAGAAGCTGCTTGGCAGAGAGGAGAGAGAGAGACTCTTTCCCTGCAGGGCCTGCAGGTATCAGCCTGGCAGGGTATGCGGTGGAGCTGATATAGCATCCTGCGTTTCCTTCCTCACATGGTTGTATGCAGTTCTGTGACCTGAAAAGGAGCGTTTGTAAATCACCTTCATTTCTGTTTCTCAGATAACCTGTGTTCAACACCCCACATTTGTTGTATGCTTTTACTGTGTTGCAGAGTGGTGGCAGGCTTTGCCTGAACTTTTATTGTTAAGGCTGTTTTTTTGTTACTGAAAGTTTATTTGCTATATTTTGCAGATATCAAATACTATGAGGGAAAGTGTTGCTCTGTGTTCCTTTTTCCTCAGTGACAGTGGCAGCTTACAGGGCTTTCATGTTGCAACAGGGAGGTACATAGTACTAGTGAAAGGCCATTAGCCAGGCCTGCCACTGAAAACAATCCATCATCATACCGTGGCCGCAGCAGGAATGTACTCTTTACTATGTAAATTAAGATCAATTCTTTTTGAACATCTTCCAAATATTCAGCTATGACATTATAAAAATACACAGTCATCTGTCCCAGTCTTCTGTTTCTTCCCAAGTGAATTGCATGTTACTTTGTTCCATGAGAAATTATAAAGGTTTTTCCACCCGTTCCATTAATTGCTTATTCAGTTACATATTTTTTAATTCTCTTTGAAGTCTAGGAGACTTGCTCTGAATTATACAGTCTTGCAAATATTAAATATTTTGAAAAGAGTTTTTGTACCAGGAAGAATGGGTAGCTCTTTCTATCAGTGATGAAATGTTTCCTGTCTAACACTTGAATTGAGATTGTGGTAGTAGTCTAAAGAGCACAAACTCACCATTTTGTAAAACTGAGTTATGTAGAGTTGATAAGGTGAAAAAATTAGGTAGGTGTCAGTAGATTACAGGCCCAAATTTTTAAGATGTTCTTGGGTAGATAGCCAGAGGAAAAAAAGCTTAAGAGTCTTATTTCTTTTTGAGATAAGGGAAAGACAACGTCTGTATTCTTGGGGCAGAGCCCTCCACCTCACCTTGCTTGGATCCAAACCCCCCTCACCTACTAGAGGGGATTAGGGACTGGGACTCCTCCATGGTTGTGTTTGTAGCTGAAACATAAGCAAGATGTTACTTTCAAAGAGAACTGTTTGCTGACCAAGCATCCTAGTGATTTTTGTATGGGGGATGTATGTTTTGAAAACTATGTGAGTTTCTCTTTTTTTTTTTTTTAAAATTCCATGAGATATTTATGTTAGAAATAGAATATGTCCAAATATACTTTACTGAACTGAGATGCTTAATTCCTTATAATTGGTCTGCAATGTACATCAAAATATACTCATAAAAACACTTCTGAAAAAAGGATCCACTGCTGTTTACGTCAGATCTCCGCACAGTGATCTTGTTAATTTTTCTTTTTCCACAAAAAAGGAGAGATTAATTTCTTTTTCTCTAGGAGAAAAATAATGAGTTCCTGTGACAGAAGACATTTTAGTGCCCTTAGGGTATATTTCTCTCTTCTTTTTGTATTAGTTAGCGTGCCTTTTTTGTCTTTCCCTTACATGAAGGGTAGGAGGCATCTCTGAGTACAGAAGAAAGAGCAAATCGTTGTAATTTTACACTGCAGTCAGGAAGGAGTACTTCTGGGGGCACTGTTTTCTTCTGTTTGTTAGTGTCCTGTCCAAACGTCCATTTTGTGCAGTGGGACAGAATTTGCAGGAATTTTAACTGCTCCTCAGGGGTTTCAATGTATTTGTATTTGGGCCTGGGTCACTGGTGTTCTGCCTTCTTCAGGATTTTGTAGTTGTCTTCTCATCCTGGTGCCAAAGACATTTGATGGCTCAAATGTTCAGCTTCTGCAACGACAGGGGAAATGTTGAGGCTATTTCTCTCAAATTGCTTTCCTGTCGTGGAGGTTGGTGTTTGGCTGTGACAGCTCTCCTCTGCTTTTTTGGCAGACAGTTCCTCGACATTCTTGTTGAGATCATCCCCACTAGGGCTTTCAGAAGAACATCTGACCGAGGCTCAAATTCTTCATCTTCTGCTGCTCAGACCATGTAGTATGTTATAGTATGTTATATCCTCTCCTCTTACTACTAAATTTGCTTCTAGATACCTTTTGTTTTCTCAAAGATCCATGAATTTGTGGTTTCTTCCTTTCACCCTGATTTGGTTTCATGTTGAGGGTGTGGATTCTTTTAATCCCGAGGATAATTTAAGAGAAACAAAGTGTCATTAAATTACTGCAGTCTGAGTCATACTTGGTCTGTGAGTTCAGTTCCCTGGCCTTCCCACACAGCGTTTCCGATGTGCAACGAGCTGAGGCTGTGCAGGAAAGACTGTCGACTGACCTAGATACTGTTTAACTCCTTACTAATGAGTGGATTTCTGACTTTGGGTACAGCCTTTTCCTCTTTGGATTCTCAGCCCTTTTCTGGGAAATAGCTGCATCCACGACATTGGCCTGCTTTTGAGTGGTTTTTGCCAAAAATACTCCCAAGATTTCAATTTCAGTTGATTTAAACATCTTAAGTTGCTTGGAAAAGTAGTAAACGAACTATTCCAGAATCTGAAGCATAGGCATTGAGATTCATCTTCAAGTATAAAAGCTCTGGGTTCTTTCACATAGCACTTAATTACTTTCAGGAAAAAAAAAATCATTTTGCTGTCCTACAAGCAAGGAATAGTCAACTCAAGCTCTCAGAAGACAAAAGAAAAATGGTCTGTATAGGTCCATAAAGCCCAGAAACACTGTGACCGTATCGTATGAACTACCATCTTGTCATATGTTGTTGAATCTGTTCAAGAAAGTTGTGATGTGTGTGATACAGAACTTCGCTGACTTTAGACTTGTCTGTAGTGCATTGGCTGGTTGATTTTTTCTTGGTGCTATACCAGAACGTGTTTTTTGTATGGTCCCTTCTGTGATGCTTCCCAGTGCATACCAGCCAAAGGGCAGCCTGGGACACTTGACTTACCCTTTCATGGGGGTATTTGACATAGTCATTACATTAAAAAAAATAAAATAATAACTGGAGAGGAGAATCTGGGGGATCACACTAGTTTCAGCTAGCTCAGGTATAGTCTACATGACAGTCTGGTAGTGCAGAGTGTGCTGTGTCTGTATGTCTGTCTGCACCTCACGAGTAAGAATAGGCTGAATGTGCGGTGGTTTCAGAAAACTTCAGTTATACTTGCCTAGCAGCTACAGTGATGGGATCAGAACAGGTTAATGGTGTTTTTAAAGAAAATGGTATGTTTTAGCTACCGAAAGCAAATTTCCAGATAAGTATCTATTACATTCTCTTTGCAAAACTGCAGAAATCAAGCTCTGCCTCCTGCTTGCTTCAATCAATATTCAAAAGGCTGTCTATCTGAAGCAGTGTGAAACTGAAGAAGTGTCGCTGAATGTGACCTGACACATCAGCCGCAAAGGTTGCACATTAGATTTTGTGTTACAGCTTGTGATTGCTCATGTATCTGAAATTTGGCAACAGATGGATAGTATTTTTTAATGCATAACACTCCTCTGTCCCTATCTCAGCACTTAATACTACTGCAGACATCTTTTCAACAGAGCCATGCGGCTATAATCAATAATATGTGAGCTGATGTTTCCGCTCAATAACATACAGCCACTTAAATGCCCTTCTGAAGTATTTTGACCCCTGGGGAGAACTACTTTAGTCCAACCATTTTCCCTATTGAAATGGAGATGTTTGCTATTCAGCACAGCTGGGACTTGAGAGTAGAGAAGCAAATTCAAATAGGGATCAAACCTACAAGCCATGCTATTAAGGGGGCAAGGCCTCTGGAAGGTCTAGCAGTGATTTTGGATAATTTGTCCATTTAGTGCCATCTTAGTATGATTGACATTAAGTTACCAGAAATAAAAGGAGATCAGACTCTAATATTAATTTTACAGTCGCTTCATAATTAGGTGTTAATTCCAGTACAGAATAGCTAGTGAAAGCAGGATGTTATTATGAGTATTTCATAAAAGAAGCATTTTTGAAACACAGTTCAGAGAGACTAGAAGTTACCTGAACGTATTGAAGTATTTGGGTTTTTTCCTCTTCTGCCCTCTAGAAAGGAGAGGGTCAGTCAGCACTTTACAAGACTGGGTGTTAAATTAGCACAAGATGCAGGCAAAGGCAAATAGGTGTCTTTACAAAGGATGTATTTTAACCCAGCAGCTTGGTTTGTATTGTTGGTTTTATGTTGTCTTAGTATTACAAAAACAGAAGGTAATTAAAAACAGTTTCCAATGAGAAGCATTATTCCAGTGACCAAGCATCATCCATGCAAAATAAATGCAGCAACAATCATTGAGAGTTGTGTTTGTATGTGTTCATATATATAGTATGTACTTACATAGGTGTCTATATATAATGTACATAATGTGTGAGACAGTTTTTGTAGTTCAGAGCTAATGAGTGGGTCAGGGTTTAGGAAAGGGGATGTGGCCAGAAATGCCCTTGTATTTTGCCAATCCCCAGTCTCATGGCTTCTAAGCTTTTTTCAACATATTCCTTGGGGCATCGTGTATTTAAACTGAGGGTATAAGTGGAGGTTAGTGACCTCCTCTAGAAGTGATATTAATAGGCAAGAATAAATTAGAGTTATCTTTCATAGATAATATAGGATTGTAAGATTAATAGGTGCGTGCCTGTCTATCCAGATAGGAGTTAGCCTAACACTACTCTGGATTGTAGCCAGAAAAACACCTTTTGATTGAGGCTGTTCTGATTAAAACAAGGGAAAAAATGTATTGGGCAGTGATGATAAAAATTAATTTTCCCCTTGCCTTGTACCTCATTCCCTCCCACAAGAAAAAGAAATAAACTTAGGAAAGCCAAAAAAAAAAAAAAGGACAGTGCATCACATGCTGAGAATGAGAGTTTGGCTTGCTTGCATGGAGGATGAGGAGGAATTTAAAAAAAAAAAAAAAAAGCCTTTAGGTATACAATCTAGAGACTAATTTATGCTCCCAAGCTGATCTTGTACTTCTTAGCACAGGCAGGAGAAAGGAGTTATAAATTATGAATAACAAGAACTGCTCTCTTATGTCTTGGTAGTTTTATTCTTTCAAGCTGTTAGTGTAGGCTCTGCAAAATTGGTGAGGCTGGAATTTGCCAAGATTTATGCCTGGGTGTAGAAATACTGCCTTACTTTCAGATTAAAGCGGCTAGCAGTGGTAAATCAATACATGCAAGTCTGCAGAGCTGCCACAAGCTTGGCTTATAAATACGTATTAGCGTTTATCTGTGGTTTAATTTCTCATCTTCCCAAACCATTGTCTTGATTGGTGATCATTTCTCAGTATGGAAAAAAGGGGATAAAAGAAATTGCCAGACAGTAGAAATAATATTCCAGAAATGTAATTTAAACCTGTTCAGAACTTTATTATTTTGCTTGCCAATGAATTATGATTTTCAAAAAAAACCTGCATCTTTCATGACTGTGTGAAACTTTATGCTTTCTCATATTTTTTATATTCTTACTGTGAGCAGCATGAACTATGGTAATTTATCTTCAAATAATATTGCTTTGGCTTTTGACGGGGGTTGGTTTAAAATGCAAATTTTTTCAGTATTTCAGTCTTAACCCAGACATACTTGGTGTCCATTCTGTAGTGTTAAGGTAAGAGACTAACATTTGCTTTCTTAAAATAACATGTTGTTCTACCTTGTAGCTGTAGGAAAGTGTAACCCTGTCCCATGTACCCGAACATTGTCAGCAGATGCACAGGCAAGGTGCAGCAAACTGCTGTAGAACGTGGAGATTATCCTATGTTTTATTTAAATAAGAATGATTGTGTTGTCCTAAAAAGTAGGTTAACTGAGAACTCCAAAATGTTTGAATTATTTATCTCTTTTTGTAAAATAGGTTTCTCCAAAGTTTTCTTTGCTAAACTGGACAGTGAATGGTGTGGACTGCGAAGTGCTGGCTGCTCTGTGAGGCAGGACTTTAAAGGCAGACTTCTTGATTTTTTTCCAATGATGTACCATCTACTGATTGTTTATTGTGTGAAGGTTAATTTACAATAACTCAGGGATGTGTTTGTAATTAGCTGTTGAGTAATTGTACAAATCATTTTCATATTATTGATCTTCATGTTCGGTGTCTTATGGTAAAACTTTTTATAATACTTTCAACCTAAGAGTACTTCACATCAATTACATTGTACTGTGGTAGAAGTATCATAGTAGTAGATAAGTTTCTAAACCATTCAATGTAACAATAATTTATGTGCATCATTTCATATTCTGTCCTTAAATAAATTATAAGGCATTGTAATTCAAAAATATTTAAATATTTAAAACAAAACAAACAAGAAAAAAGGTATAGTTGTATTTTACTAATATGGTCATTAAACTCAGTAGGATGTCAGCAGTGAATAACGTTTTTAGCGTCAACCAGAATTTGCATCTATTGAAAAATAAGTTTGAAAACTGTAGTTCACCACTTTTAAAATATTTAGTGTGTAAGTCTTAACACAGATAATTAGAAAAACTCCTAAAAATGTAGGCAAAATGAAGGTATGAAGTATTTACTGCTAAACAGTTAAAGATGATGATAACCATAATTTCCTTTTCTTACAGAACAGATACTTAGATTAATGCATTACTGTGATGGTTTTCCCCCAGTTTAGGAGAAAGGAGGCTATGGTTACTTACACAATATTTGCACTTCAAAGTGTGTCAAAGAGGCAAATCCATTTGTGTTTCTGATAGGTTATTTATCCTGCTTAACCTATAAACTGTGGAGTAACAAGGCTACTGAGCTGATAGGCAGCCTAGCAGATGGCTCAGAGATTATGCTAAATCACCTCAGCCTGTCAGAAGTCGGGCTGGGTTACTGCAGGGGCAGCGTCTGTAAGAGACGCTGAATGGGATCGTTTGTCTTAGTTTCTTGCCTGAAATTTCATTTTTCTTCACAGCATGTGACCTCTTCCTTCTTTCCATCTTGTTATTACAACCTCTTCGAGTTAAAGCAGATGTGTGATCAGCAAGTTTGGGACCAGCCTGCTGGTATCCTGGCTTTCATAAGAATCATTAGGGTGATGAGAATCTTTAGGTGTCTGCAAGACATGGAAGATCTCCACGGGGGCAAGGAGATTGCTCAGGCACTTTCACTGTTGTTGCCCCTTCTTTTTTCCACGTCTGGAGCCGTTGCTTCAGTCCTTCCCTACCACTGAGTTGAACATTGTCATCTCTCTGGCCTATGAAATATTAAATGGGAATTAAATATGAGTAGACTAAATCAAGTTGAACAGCTTGCTGCTGTCCTCGTATTGAACATCACAGGTGTATAATTTTTGGTTTGCTTTTCAATTATGTGAAGAATGAAGAGTGTAATTTTCAAAAATGATTAGCATGAGTGGCTCCCTCCAAGCGCTGGCTGAGGATGGCATTCTGCTGCAAAGGAAGAGAAGCCAGGGCATCCTTAACTAGCTTCAGTGAAAATACCATGTGCTTAGTATGAAAAATCATGTTGCAGCTGAGTGACGATAGGCCAAGACTCAGGGCTTAAAAATCTCACCCCAAAGTGTGGGTGACTATTAATCATAGTTTTGCTAAATATCTGTATTCACATCTTCAGTGAAGCAACAAAGGCAACAGATGCTTGCAAATCCTTCTGAATTTGCCATGTTTGTTTTTAAGTTTTTGACATTTGCATTTCATTAATTTACATTTCATTTGAAATTACATTTACATTTAATTTTGAAATTAACAAAAAAAGTCACCACACTAATGTAAAGATTTACACTTAGAATTTTTGATCTCATTATTTCCATTCTACTGCTGTTGTGACTTTTTCACTTAGTACCATCCTGAATTCTTTTTGATACCAGAAAGGGCCTTCCTTCCCTTCCAAACCCAAAAGCTATTTGAGGGGGAGGCTTCATTGATTTTTTTTCATGTTCATGTTATCATAGTAGTGAAGAGTAACTGCTTTTTTTTTCCCCTATATATTGCAAAATTCTTAAACTGTTAAAGAAAAACTAAATAAACATATTGCCATATTTTTTCCAGGGATTTATGATTGATGGAGAATAAACCTCTACAGGGAATTGTTGGAAATCTGTTGTTTTGCTACACACATTAAGAATGCTGATTTAGTGTCAGCTATAATAAGTCTTAAATGTTTAAAATACGTAGAGATACTAAAAAAGCAATTTTCATCAGTTGTGCTAAATGAAAGGGCATTGTAAAGTGGGTCATGCTTTTAAGATAATCAATCTGTTGTGCAAAAACGAGCATACTAATTGAAAACCTTTGCAAAATGTAGTAAAAATAGCTGTAGGATGCTAACTTTTTTTTTCCTTGACTTCTAGTGAGCTTCTATGCAATGGATAGAGATTATTCACATCTCTACAAAGCAAGAGGAAGCAAACATTTCCTGATTCTAAAAGCATTTCTTTCCTATCCCCGCAGATCATCCTCTGCTAAACCAGGAAATAACTACTCTTAAAAAAAAAAAAAAAAGTAGCTGAAAAATAATCTCCAAACTCTTCTTCCTGTGTGTCACTTTACTATTCATGACCATTTTGAATTCATAGTTCCTTTTAGCTATAAGGAGTAGAAACTTTATGCAGAGCTAGAACACTGTAAAACCTATTCATAAAATACTGTTTTTCTGTTACAATCTGTATTGTCCAAGAAACTAAAAAAGCATGTGTTCATACCTCACTGATAAGAATTGTATATATCCTTTATGTTAAGCATCTGTTCTTCTAAAGATTGATATCTATAGGATCTGATTTTGCTGATTTTGCATCTGTTTCTGCCACTTTCCTTTACTTCTAAGTGAAATCTGGAATTGTAACCTGCTGAGCCTGAAAAAAGATCATTTGTACCAAAGTAAAGCTAGTTTTGCAGCATGCTAATGTTGGTAACTGTGTCAGTAATGATCATGGTATATGCTTTTACCCATTGATTTTTATTGAAAATGAAAATATGCAAAATTTAAATAAAGAATTAGGGAATAAAAAAGTTTTCTTAATCTTGCAAAGAATCTACAGCAGCATGAAAGACTACTGAATTGTCAGTAAAGCGAAAGGTTTGTGTTGGATTTTTTTTTTGTATGTAGATTCTAACTCATCAAAAAATAATCTTTTCATTAAGAAATGACAAAATGTAATTTTAGCAATTTTGCAAAGTGAAGTAAAACAGTAGTTAGTTTCCATCATAATAAATTATAATCTGTTTGGTTAGCTGTTATTTGCTTGTAGAGTAAAACAGTCAAAAACTACAATGAGAGTTACTTGACTGTTTTGAGAATGCCAGCTTTCTCTCTGAAGTCCTGGAGAGTCAAAGGGATAATTAATAAGAAATAATGGAACTATCTTTGTGAAAACCACATGACCGTACAGCAGAAATGTCACCAAAGCAGAGCTTCAGCTTTAGTTTAGGTTCATGAGGAAGTCCTGTTTTCTGCATAATGAAATTTATGAACAGATGCCCAAAGCAGGGCACATCTGGCTGAATTGATTAACGTAGTGCTTGAATATATGAAGCTAAGGTAGGAATTTTTGCTAAACCAAACAAATTAACCAAATCTAGAACAATCTTGAGGCACAACTCATGCTAAGCTGCGTTACGCATACCTGTTAACTATGCAAATAAAATTAAGTATAAATGCAGCTTTTTTGTAATGTTAAATTACACACTAAAACGGTTGATCCAACTTTCAGTGGTAGGTACTCATTGCACTCTGGTGAGCAAATGTTTATGTCTGATGACCATAAAGCAAGTGACTTCTAAAGCGTTTGTTGAAGAGCAGCGTGCCTTCCAACAGCAGAAAACAAAACAGACAAAATGTTCCCATGATACCTCCTTCTACACTAGGGCACAAACATGATGAAGAAGAATTTAAAAATGGAAACCATATGGCTATAGATTGTGCAACCAGTGGTTCTGTTCTTCAAACCCAGTATTCATCTGGATAGAATAAATTTCTTTATCAACTTCTTGTAACAGCACATTTACCCGTAATTAAGTTGGGGCAGGATTGGAGTAGGCTATCACGAGGACTATCACTATTATACAGACATTTATTTTCTGTAGTTCCTCTTATTGGGAAAGACAAGATTTTATTCATGGAGAAACAACAACAACAAAGTGTTTATCTACACTTAAAAGGAAGCAAGAGCTTGAGTTTCAGTACAACACTTTTCCAAGATATGAGAGAGTATGGGAGCCAATTACAACCTTTTGTACTGCTCAGTCACTGCTCTGAGTTTGTTTTTTGGATCCAGCAGGAAAGATTGCTGGGGCTGATTATGTTCCCTTGGCTGTGCTCTTGTCTTGGAAATGCCCTGAACACTGGAAGAGCAGTGAGGTATGGGAGCCAGCTGCACCAAGTCAGCCCTTGCTGGCAACTCTTTAGACTCTTTTCTCAGTTAAAGGAAATTTGTTTTCTTGATACTACCTGGTGCAAAAGGAGCAGAGACTGAGAACTGCAGCATAGGTGAGGCCTTCCCACAGACTGCTCAAGTTTCTCTCTTCGGGTCTCAGTCAAGATGAACTGGTTGGGCTTCCACATACATGTACATGTAGACTACAAGTACGGTACAGACTGTGATGTAGACTTGGCTATTACAATCTTCAGTTATGCATAGTTTTTTTTTTAGTTGTGCTGTCTCAGAATTAGAATGCTTTGGGTTTGGAGAGCTGAGGATGCTAGCTTAAAAGTTCAGTGATTCAGAGAAATCAGTAATTGTTACGTGCATTTATTTGGGGTCATATAAAAGAACAATATTCCCTGTCAAGCAAAAATTTTCCACTTCTTGTGTGTATGCAAACTGCACACTGACCATGTTGTGCTCTAATTCAGGACCTGTTTGAAGAAAAAAAAAAAAGGTCTTTTATGGGCTAAGCATCCCCACCAGCATCTTCTTTTTCAGTATTACAGTTAATGTACAGCAATTACTTTGTAAGTATTTCTCCCATTCTTTTTATCCAGTTTGTTCTATTTGTTTACCCTAGTCTAAAGTAAGGTTTATTTTGATGCAGATGCATACAGCAACTGCAATGCATTGTAGGATTAACTGATCTGCTCTCCTCTATGGCCCTCCTGGCTGGATCAGACTGTTTATGTTCTCTCGTGTTTTTGGGTCAACCACTGAGGACATTGGCTCCTTCCTGGAATTTTTGTGCTCAGCCAGGTTCTCTTTCCTTTCACAGTTCTACCTTATAGTGAGTTCATGCACTCAGAGCCACTTACGTGTTGTGAAATCCATGCCTGGCTTTACCTCATGATTCTGGCTCTTAAAAATAAAGAGCATTCCATGAAGGGCAGTGATAAGATGCTAAGGTTTAAAATATAATTTAGAATAAACACAGAAGATATGCTGCATCATTTCTGCATAGCATAGGTGTTCTTGTAGCACTATAGTAATGTAAGGGATAACAGCAAGATCTCTAGGAATGCTCTTTTTTACAGCCAGACTTGGCTTCAGCACAGAGAGAGCATCGTCAGTTCTGCGCACTTCAAGATAGAGGAGCTAGGCAACTCTAAAAGACTTTCCACAATAGCAGAGGTCCTTTTGCAGAGGTTAGGGTCCAAGTCACAGCCAGGTGGTAGAAAGCCCTTAACTGCACAAGCTGAAAGACAGTTAGAAAATACTGCAAAGGGCAGTACTGAGCTTGGTGGAATGAGGTTAAGCTGTAGACAAAGACTTAAACAGTACATTCCAGACAACTCCTATCAAGCCTCTCACTGCCTGTTCCTATTGTACCTCCCCTAATACACACACAGATAAGTTCTTTCAACACTCAAAATAGCACTTGTGGCTGAGCCTTCAAGCTACTTCATTCCCCATTCTTTGCCATGCTCATGATGGCACCTTATCACCTGCACATTTGCAAGTATGTTCATTATACTAGCAGACGTACAAAGGGAGAAAAATAAACACTGGTTCAATTTGATCAGTATACAGAGTTTAAAGACCCTTTTTTTCATCACCTCTATCATAGAGGTTGCCAAATTTATGTTTCAGAGATGTTTTAAATGTCTATAATGTATTTGTAGCTATTTGTAATAGATGTGTGCAGTTACTTGTACTGGATTTCATCACATTACTGAACAATGTGATTTTTTAAAAGTTTATGTTGAGTTTTTTTGCTTCAAGCTTTACACTTTAAAAGTATCAACAAAGCTATATTGCTGTATTTTGATGTTCACAGTGCCTGGCAGGAATTATGGGTTGGCAGAGTTACCCTTCCACTATCAGCAGCAATACTGATAGTTAGGGAGAAATCTCCCTAACTTGGCCTTTGAGCAAGTTCTTCTTAATGTTCTAAACAAATATGTGTTGTCTTGATGTTCTGTCCTATGAAGATAGCTAGTCCACTGGTACATAGCCTGTTACTGAACATACCACCTTCAATGCTGTAATCAATCCACCCTGGCAATTATTTACCTGGCACTTACCCAAGCCCCATCTTTCTTAATACATTATTTGATGCTAGTAGAAGTGCTGTACCAATGAAAAAAATGAGATTCAAAGCTGAAAACACCTTTCTATCTCCAAAGATAATTCAGACTAAAGAGAGAATGTGTTAGTAGCACTACAAAAAAAAAAAGTTGCTGTTGAATATGTGGCTTTACCCTTTCACTGAATTTATTCGATGTTATTTTGGGAGAAAAAAAAAAACTACTTACTAAGTAATAGCTAGTTGCTTGTTATTAGCAAGATTAGCAGTTATTTCTCAAGATTGGCACTAAATTAAGAAAAAAGTTTGTTTGCTTTTAATTGCTTTAGAGGAAAGGGAATGAGCAATCACCTATCATCATGAAAGTGATTCTGCCAACGCTGAGAGATGTGCCCTGCCTTTGGTACAAGTCTTATCAAGCATGCTGTAATGCTTTGGAGCAGCAGGGCAGTAGCGTCAGCAGTGCCTAAGTCAGGTAGATGTGCTTGAGCTTTGTAAGGAACAGTGATCTGCAGGCAAGATCTAACATCACAGACACCTTTGGAATATAACTTTTCTCTTGCTTGCTATGTTCCTTTTTGTAAGTTTGGACCACTTGCCCACCGATATGTATTAGTTTAGATCACTGATTTCTGGTAGATCTCAGTTCAAATGAGCAGTTGAGTGCAGGAGCCTGTGGTAGCAGTAGCATTAGGGCTGCAGAATTCAGGAAGAAGGAAGTAGATTTTCATGACAGTCATCCTTTGAAGGAAGTACTTAATGAGGAACTGTAAGGAGTAATTTCCCCTAGTACCAGACCACATGGTGGGAGCAAGGAGGGGTTTGTACCCCCGCCGGTCAGGCTGAAGTGGGGCAAACTGCATTTCTGTGCTTCATGGCGACTGCAGAGCTATCACTTGGGAGCAGTATTTACAGGGAAAACTGTAGGAGAAACCCTGGCGATAGCTGCTATTGTTATGCTGGTTCTCTGATTTGTTCCTAGACTCACTGCTGACGTTTCTTGGCCGTCTTCCACAGCAGCTGGTTCTTTGCAGGAGCCGTGCTATCTAGGACGGTGGTTTAAATCACCAGCGGCCTTGCACCGTGGAAGGTGGTCAGTGGGGTCATTGTAAGGACCGTACACACAGGCACATGTTTAGGTGCTGTTGGCTGGTGTACATCAGTATCTGGGCCAGCACAGCCCATTGCCAGCCCCCAATTCCCCTCAGTGACCATACTGACTGAGGGTTATACCTGTTTTGGTTGTTTGTCTACATAGACACCTGGTGAAGTACTTGCAAGATGTGAAGTAGTAGCAGGGACAAGATCATCTTGGTTATGTAGCTTTTCACTTCAAGGATAGGAAAGCTAGTGGGGTATGGAGAATGCTGGCCATCAAATGCTGGCTGCAAGTGATGGGACATGCGTTTAGTGGATCCTGAAGAGCCGTGCTCCTGAGCAGTTTGCCTCTCGTGTATTTACAACGTGTACATTTACTCTGTGCCTGCAGGAAAATTCCAGAGAAAGTTCATAAATTTGAACTAAGAGGGTATAAAGCTTTCTCTATGGAATGACTCAATTGGAAAATAACTGCTGCTATAAAGGAAGTGTATGCTACAACTATTAGGCAAAATGTCTGTCACTTCTAGCATGGTATATACAAGTATACACATATTTTCATAGACTTGTGTACATTTTTAGGCTGTAGATGGATAGTTCAATTTTATGTCAATGCAGATGTTCACAGTTCTAAATGCAATAAGGGAGCAAAACTGAAAGTGGTTGCGAAAATTGATAAATACACTGAAAAATCTATTTAAATGTTCCTTAGGAAGAAAGCACTTTATAGATAGGTTTCACCCTTAAATAACTATCACTTTACACAATTTTACACAGCAATTTGAGGACTCTTAAGTAGGCCTGACTAACTAATCTAACCTGAAAGCCTAACGTTGTGTATTAGGCTTCTTACATCTTTTTAAGAACTTTTAAGACTAATACAGTTTCTGCTGAAATTGGGTTAGTCATCTTTTGAAATAACTTTTTGCAATGCTACTCCATAACTGCCACTCTGATGTTATATTTAGCAAATGATCTGGCAAAATTTCATTCTTCCCTAAATTGCACTTTCTTATGCTGATAACATTTCTAATACTTTTCAGTTCATTTTCAGTTCTCGTACAATGATGGAGAACCTCTTGGGGTTCAGTGCTTATCTATACTTATTAATGTTACCTCATTTTCTCATGTAAAAACAAACTCACGTTGCATAGTTCCTCTCTTGTATAGCAGTGACGTTGTGCCAAATGTAGTTCAAAAGTGAACAAAGAAGGTTGGGGTAAGAAACTTGTGAATCTGTGCTGGTTTCTGATTCTGCTGCTGCTTTGCTCTGTAGCAGCCGTCTCTGTGCTGAGGGAGTTACATCCTTTGTATCAAAGTAATTTAGGATTCGATTTCCAAAGGAAGGTGCTATTTTTCACTAACAGTATCAAATTCTACTTAAAGTCTACTCAAAAAGCGTTTTTCTTTTAAAAAAACAAAATAGAAACTTTCCTGAGGGATGTTTTGCTTAGTTGAAATTGTTTACATTTCAGTTTTCCATTTTAATGATATAGAAAATTCTTCATCAGCTTTGTTGATCAGCTTTCATAAACCTGACTTAGATTTGTCACCTACCCATAATAGAGGTTTTCATCGCTTTCAGTTTGGGTCAATAATTAAAATATAATATTATTACTATTTTATTTTTCTTTTGTACTGTGTTATCAAGCCTAGCACTGATGAGACAGTTTCTTGTCTGTTTTATCTGGTGCATATGCTGACAGGAAGAGTCCAAGCTTATCATGATTTTACCTATGTTGTTTACCTATATTGTTTTTGTTTTTTGAGTAAAACACTTTTTCTGGTTTTATGGTTCTAATGTGCTACTGGGAACACAGGGAGAGAGTAGAGCATGATCAGGCTTGAAATTCTTGATAATTTTTGTTACATCTATCTACATTATATCTTCCATTATACAGTTTATATATTATTGCAACTTGTTGAAAGTAAAGGGTAACAGAATATAAAACAACATCTGTTGGGTATCTATTGTAATAGGATGTTTTTTGCTTCTTGGTTCATTACATACGTATTATACATTCTAGGTATGGGAAAATCGTATCCACGAAGGCAATTTTGGATAAGACAACAAACAAGTGCAAAGGTATGTTTGCTTTTATATTGCATGCATCTGATTGATTGATTTTATAAAATTGACTATTTATTAATTAACTAATTAATTCTGTTTATAATATAAGCCAATGTTGTATTTTAAGTGCTTTTAATTTTTTTTCTCCCCATTTTGACATGTAAGCTGTCTCATTCTTGCCCATGGTCAGTGTGTTCAATACATTTGTTTCCAGTGGAGCTGGCAGACAGCCTGTGTCAGTGGTGCAGCCAAACCCGAGTGAAGCCAACACGCACACTGTTGTCTGGCAGTTAGTCTCTATTTGAGACACAAAAATGAAGTTAAAAGCAGCTTTTCTCCTTTTGCCTGGAGGAACTAGGGAATCTTGCAGCAGACCATTCGATTGTAGTAAGCTCTGAAAAAATTATATATTGTGGAAATCAGCTCTGCTAATTAGAACAGTTTAAAGGAACACTTAACTACATGTTCCAATACCAGTTGTGTTCAGTTATGTGCTATTCAATGTATTGGGAGCAAAGAGGGAGTTAATTTTCACTATAGTAATTGCAACCAGAAGAAAAATATAAAAACTTCTTCAGATAAACTGGATATGTCAGTTCACTGATGTACAGAACTCCATGCAATTACAGTGAAATGTAATCTCATATCCCAGCAACGTGCATGGTGGGAGAAGGTGTGACATCAGACACTGAAGTATCAGATTTCAGACTTTTCTGGTTTCTTAATTGTAAAAGAAAAAAAAAAAAAAGTAATTTCTGTAATTTCTAAGGAAAGCGAAGAATTGAGTCAGCTAATCTAGCAGTGTTCATGAACTTAAAGCTGATGGGCAGAGGCAAGAGAGGAGAGTTTATCATTAATCAAGTCTCATTTTTTGTGGAGAACTTGGAAGCAGCACAGCAGCAAAGCTCCCTAGCTCCCCATCTTAAGCCATTAAGAAGGTGCTGACAGTGCAGAAACTGAAATTTCTAGAATTTTTTCCCCAGCTTATATGCAGATGTCATCTGCATACATTGTGACTAGGAAATAGCGGATGCCCTTTTTGATTATTTCAATTCATTAGTACTTAAGACAGCACTTCACTGATTTACTCTGTCCATTCCCACAGTTCCTGAAGACTTCAGGAGCTCTGTCAGCAGTACTGCTTATGATCCTGACTGTTCAAAGATTTAAGCACAGAAATTCTTACATTAATGTTTTAAGATGTTTGAGCTGACTTTTCCAATACAGATTTTAAATCTCAGCAGTGTGAAGCAGTAACTAACAGTCTATTGTGACAATATTCAGCAACTTGAGGCTCCAGGGAAGCTCACTGCATGTTTTTGGTGTTACAGTGGGAACATAAGTAGGCAGAATGCAGATATCTAACTGGAATTTAACCAAAACATTGACAGCATCTCTGGCTCTTGCCAAAAAAGCATACCATGGGATTTAAACTAACTGGAGCAATGAGCAATTGAGTTTACATATCATCAAAAAGATGGCAAAGCCAGCTTTGATGGCATGCTTGGTATCAGAATGTAACTTCATCTATTTTGCACCCTGTAGTGTGGTGGTGGTGATAACCTATGCTAGTGTGGGTACCGGAGGCTCGTTTTGTCTTGGCAGCACAAAACTTGATAGGAACTAATTCACTCTGTTTCACGTCAAGATTTAACAGTCCACAACACCACATGTTACACAGAACAATATGCTGCTTTCTTCAGCTTCTTGGCAGGTTAAATAAGCTTGCACTGATGTATAAGGCTGCTCTGGTTGTTTTCCCTGAGTTAAGGACTTTAGAGCTGGTTCAGTTATAGCTTTGCACAACCTTTTTGTCCTCCATATAGACATATTATAAGATAATAGTTACCTTCTGAAGAAAGTTCAGTTTTCTACTCCTTTAGAATTGTTTTCATTAGGTTTTTGTTTTTATCCCAATTTAGGCATTGGAGAGGGATTTCTTTAATATTTGAGGCTGTTCACTGGTGGGAAGGAAAGGGGTTGAAAAATACCGAATGAGGCTTGCAGTAAGAGAAGTAGCTATGGGAAGTAGCTTCCAAACTCTGATCAGCTTTTAGTGAAACTTGAGCCTTTAACTCCCAGGTTCCCTTAAAAAATCCCAGCCTAGAAGGTCAGTGTCTGCACAGGCTGGGGCATGTTGCTGTTCAAATGTGCTGGAAGCTATTAGCTGTATATTTCTCTTCAGAATAAGAAAAAAAAGTTTTATATACATGGAAATTGTTATAATTAACTTTGGTTTAACATTAACATTTAAAGATTGCATTATATGACATAGAAAAAATAGACTTTTTTACATTCTGATTTCAGTAACAACAATAAGAAAAACTTGTTTGATTTGCTGAAGCTGGGTTTTCACTCACTTTCTAGTTTAATTGTCTTTTATGTGTATACAGTGAAGTAACTAGTTTATCAGTTCACCAGAAATTGGGTTATGGTGCAGTAGATATGCATCTTTTAAACTAAACTGCTCTGAGTAAATGACCTGGAATTTACAGCCTTATTGGTCACCTACTTAAACCACACTAAGAATTTACTTCAGAGAAATTAGCAGATTATGCTTTACGCAGTTGGCTCTGGCTCTATGAAATAAATTTATGATGTGACATTTGTTCTTCCTGGATATGTACCAGATAACACAAAGCAAAGCACTATACTGTTTGTATAGAAATTTTGACAAGATCTTGGTAATGAATGGGCATAGAAATTGATTCCTTCCACTAGGGTAGGTCCCCATCATCACAAGGTCAAAGGACTTTGGTAGGTAGTTTTTCTGGGGACTCCATGAAGAAATTTGGAGTTAATGTTGGCCCTTTTTTACCAACAAGAAGATTGTATTAAGAAACCATGCTTGTAGCATATGAACTATTTGATTATAAGCTGGTTGCTCTCTTGTTGATGAAATTTGTTTTGTACTTCAGGTTATGGCTTTGTTGACTTTGACAGCCCAGCAGCTGCTCAGAAGGCAGTGTCTGCTCTCAAGGCTAATGGAGTCCAAGCACAGATGGCAAAGGTGAGTTAAAATAACCAGCCAATTCTTGTAGTGGGTTGTGAAGATGAACAAGTTTGTGTGGTAGCAGAGCATTGGCCATGTGCATTCTCAAGTTGCAGGACCATCACAGAGAGCGCAGACCTCAAACCACGTGGCATATTAAGGTAACAAAACGGCATATCCCAAGTCTGCTCAGCTCATGAAATAAAGAATAGTGTGGCCAAGTCTCCAAACAGATCTGGTTAGATATCTCATGTTATTCATGATACTATTTTTCCATTGGCTTTTCATCAAAAGAAAGATTAGCAATAATTTTAAAGAACTATAGAAGGCTTAATGGGTTAAATTCATCATGTTAATTTCTGGAACAAGTCAGTAACTTAAACAGTTTACAGCATACAGGTGTAAGAGTTTATATACATTGCCCAGTTGTAGTTCCTGAGGTTAACAGCCTTGTAGTTTGGGAACGAATTTTTAGGCATAACAGCAAAGTTTAATCTTGTGGCTTTGTCTTCAGCATTTCTAATATATTTTGTGTTAACAGAATTAAAATTTAAATCTGAGCATTCATCATCTGTTTCTTGAAATTCATCCAAATCTTTGACAACCAATTTCTGCATCAAGGCAAACCCAAGCATTTAAAAACAAAAAAATATTATCTTTCTTCTTTTTCTACCATTTTTACTGATCCTTACCTCTGAATTGGGTTATTAGTTAACATGATCTTCAGAGCAGAGCTCTTTCACCACAATATAAGTTTTGTAAATCTATGAAAATCAGGGAAATGACATACTAATAATGGTTCTGTCATGTGCTGTTGTTAGGTCAGATGGCCAGTTTCCAATAGAATGGCATAGACACCGCTACAGATTTATTTAAGAAAATATTTCCGACATAATCTTTTCATATAATTTGTGTTACCTCTTAAAGTAAATTCTTGTTAGTTTGAAAATTATATTCTAATTAAATAAAAATATTCCAGTAATTAAACAGTAAACTTGGATGCTTTCTTATAAAATAGTCTGTAGCAGATCTAGCAAATCTTTTATAGTTATCCATTAGGTACAGATTGTTTTCAGATGAGATATTTTCCACAGCTTCTCAGTTGAGGAGAACAGTTAAGCTAACAACATAAAAAGTCTTTGGATAGGTTCCAGGGCAACAAAATGGAAACCATATGTTTCATACTTAATGCATGTTTCATTACAGCCATGATACAAACATACATGCTTACTGGAAAACACTGGACTTCTTTTTATTTTTATAATATTTTATGAATGTTTAATAAAGACCTTTTAATTAATTTTTAGTTTTTAGGTAATCACTTTGAAATTTACACCAGATTTTTCAAAGCTTCTGTCTGCCATCTTACAGATTTATCTAGGTAGGAGGGGAGAAAGCAGAATGCAAGTCAAGTAAATTCATTTTGCTAATAAAGAATTTTAGGTGATTTAATTGTCTTCTTGAATTGACTAGATGGAGAAGCTCTAATAATTCATTATAGTAATCTAATGAATAGTTTCTAAGTTTTTCCCTTAGTATATATTTTTTGAATCATTTCCTCTGCCAGTTAGTTGCAATATTGGTAATATTTCTTTCTGTTAGTGTTAATGAAAAAATGTGCACCATACTACTTGACTGTTTTGATTGATTTTATGACACTTTAAGTCTGTCAAGCCTGCTGACCTGTGGGAAATCTATAACTATAAAGTTTGCATTAGAGTAAAACTTGTTATTCTGCTTCTTAACACGGTAAGTGTTTGAATTATTTTCAAAAGAAAACTCAACAAAACCCACAAAACAACAACAACAATCAATAGTGACAACAAACAGTCACAAGTGACAGAGTTTGAGTGCTTTGATTTTCGTCTTTTTATTTTGAGCCATTGAATTGGGACAGGGAGGGTAGCAGTGCCTTTTGTCTGAAAAATCCTATCTCCACTGGGATGCTCCAAACTGAGGATTGCGAGTCACTTCCAGTTCTTTGGACAAGATTAGCAAATCAGACTCTTCACATGCATGAAACTGTATAAAGTTTACTTGGATTTGTGTATTTTATATCGTCCTTTAACGTGTTACCATTAGTGCTTTAAGGTGATTGAACGGCAGTGAAACTGTTTAATCTGGCACATGCCTGAATGTCACACAGAAAGGACAACAGTTTGTCAGCTGTCTGCCCAATGGATTTCCTCAGTGACCAGTGCAACTGCCTGAGTAACGAAGAGAAGTGCCTCTTGGCTGCATTTGGGAAAGCATCCCCACACTCTGCTCATGGCTATCAGTAGCACCGCTCCTAAGTCTTCACAGCCTCATCCTGGATTACAGATGAAGCAGAAGGAAAAATTCTACTCTTGAGGCCTTGTTCTGAGTCTGACTGCCATAAACCCCTTTTTGCAGCATTGTACTGTAGCTATATATAGATGAATTAAAAATTACCCAACTGTTGAAGGTCAGCTACAAATTGTAGTTCGGTAGAAACAATCCAGATTATACTTACTAAAACTTCAGTTGTTTGTTTTGTAGAGATAATTTCAAATAATGACTGAGCTTTTTCTGTGCACTGAGTATGCGCGTGCTGTACTCATCTGTATGCTTCCAAGCTGATCTGACTCCAGAAAAGCATAGTCTCGTTTGCTATGTTTCAGCTATTGCTGAGCAGACTTGGAGAATTTGGGGCCTGAGACATAGCTTCGAGTCACATCCTGTGAGATCTGTCCCAGTGGGGGTCATTGTTTTTGGAGAAGTGGCCACGTCCTGGGAGATGTCACAATGATAGTGTCAATTAAGGAACCAAGTGTTAGACCATTGCTTAAGAAACATTATGTCTTCAATTATTCTGCTCTTTCAGAGATCTGGATTTGGAAAACTTTACTAAGACAACTAGACTTAAAGCAGCTTGAGAATTTTTTTTTTTTTTTTTCTTTTTTTTTCTGTGTGCTGGTTAATAGCATCTTCTGGTGACAGCTGAAATGGAAACGCCTCTAACAATTCCTGATGGTCAGATAATTCTTTTGAGATGGTTACTGCACTGCCAGGGGGATGGGAGTAGCTTTTTGACTGAAAATTAAAATGGGGGTGATGGGTAATATCCCCTTTCCTCATTTCCATTGGTGTATTTCCAGCATTCAGTTTTCTTTTCCAGTGTGCGCCAGTGGCTGTGGAAGGGGATGAGAAGATGACGTGAGCTGTGGTGGCAGTCGGTTTGTTTCAGGACACAGTTCAAAACCAACAGCTCACCTCTTTATGCTAGAGGTGATGTACAGAAAGAGCAGATGCATGTCTTGCAAGAGTACAGTTATTTCTAAGCTAGTTAGTAACTGGCTGAGAGTCTAATTTTTATTTTGGTTCATTTTAATTTCTTCTTGAAATTTCTTTTATTAGTTTATTGTCCTTGCTCCTCGAGGAACACTTCAATAATAAACCAATAAGTTCAAAAATTCAGACTTTGCATATCTATGCATTCTGAGAGAAGATTAGGAGTAGTATTGAACATCCCTTACCATTTCATAGTTAGTTTTGATCTTTTATTAAAGCTGGGCTGCTGAGTACCTCTCTACTTTCATGAACTTATGAAAAATGGGATCTAAGATTTGTTCAGCAGTCCCCTGTTACTAAGGAATGACAAAGGAAAAAGATTTCTTTTTGAATGTCTTTATAGTTGTTTGAATACTATAGCTTTCAGGGGATGTGGAGTTTGGGCGCATGTGGACTCAAAAGGAATATAATACTGCTTAAAAGAATTTTGTAGAAATGGTATTTTAAAACAAGACCATTAAAATAAGAAATCCTGTTTTGAAAACTAGTGGGGATGCTTAGAAACATTTGACTGAATTCCAGGTCTTTCTAATTTTGGGAGGGGAGACTATGACAACACATAACCTAGGATATACCTGAAATGTTACTTTTGTAGGGTTTAGTCAATTAAGATTTAATTGTACCTTACATTTTTTCCTAAATTAAATAAACCTCCACCAAATAGATGTTTCTGTATGAACAATACAGACAATATCATAAGTACTACTGATCTGTGTTAGAAAAGTTATGATTGCTATCGGGGTGAATTTTTATTATCTGAGAAATTTCTCTCTCCTCTTCCCATGCCAACCCAAAAGTAAAAGTAGTGAGATAAGCGTAGAAGTCAGTGCTGTTCAGAGCAGATAGCAAATGGCTTTGTATAGGAAGGTAGGTGCATGCAGAAAATCTACTGTACATTGGCATTTTGAATGAAGACTTTAAAAAAAAAAAAAGAGAATCTGACAGCAAGGTCTGAAAGTTATGGAGATAGGAGTATCCCAAATCCTCGTAAGTTTTTGACCTTGAACTTAACATAAGGCATTTGAAGTCAATGTTACCAGATTTTCTCTCACTGAATGGTATTGAACTGTGTTTAGCTTGGTGCTCCAGAAGTAGCTGTTTCAGAGGGTTGGACAAGTGACCCTTTTAACAGGAAAACTGGAATCAATTCTTATTCTTCCTGATGTAAACCAGTATGTAAATATACAAGGTAAAAACGAACTACTGCATAAGAAAGGTTTATAAAAAAAAAAAAAACAACAAACCAAACAAAACATAATTCTTGTCATCTTTCTGTCTAGCAAACTTAAGCCATGAGAAGTATGATTGTGCTTGCTGCCTGGATAAAGCCAAGCTCTTGAGTGATATTCAGTCTTTTCTAGTTTGTGTTTTCCTATTATTTTTTTTTTTTCCTACAGAAACACAAACTTATTTTTGGTAAATGTGAACTTACAACAGAACCCATTAAAGTAGTCCATGGGCTTGGAGGATTTCTGCGGCCAATGAAATTTGTTAATTTGAGCCAAGGAATGTTGTTCCATCTACTAATGTGCATTTTTGGGGGAAGACTCATTGTTTATCCATTGAAAGATTTCCCCACAGTCACATATTTTTAGGATTTAGCGCTTCAAATTCATAATTTTATATTTTCTTCCCTAAAGTCTTCACTTCCTTAAAATCTTCACATACTTAGAGAAGCACTGAAGCAAGAAAGTATACTCATGCGTATTGCATTTGATCTTGCATTAACAAACCACTGAATGTTTTCCTGTATTTCAGGCATGTGCAAAACATTAGGACCGCCTTCAGACTTGTGTCAGAAGGATGCCCATGATAACAATGCAAAATAAGTTTTAAAGCATACTCTGACTGTTCAGCAGTCACGAGGTAACTGTTTCCATTTACTGGAGCAGTCTCTTGACCCTCAAAGCAACACCAAACTGTGTCCTAAATGTGGGGGTGTTTTTTAGTTTCTTATAAATGTTAGCCCTTTGAGATCGTGTTGATGCACCAGAACCCAGGGAGGAATAAACTTGTCATCTTTATATTCTTTGCAAATGGTTAGAAAGGCAGAACAGTGGAGCACCCTCCATGGGTTAGTAGCTGTATCTTTCCAGTTAAGTGCAATTTTTATATTCTAAACTTACTGTAGATGACTTTTTTTCCCAAACATGTTTGGAAAAGATGAACTTTAACACTAGAGTGTGAATTGCACAGCAGGTATGTTTTTGGGGAGGAAAAGGTCTGCTTAGCCACTTGTCTTTGGCTTTACAACAGAAGTCAAGGCTGTTCCAGTGCTATTAAAAACAATGCATTAAGGGTAGTCTTCTTTCACGTCGCTGATGAAGAACACGGTTTTGAGTTACAAGAATGAGAAACAGCTAACTTTTATGACTTTTAATAATGTATTGCTTTTTGTACTTGTCTTCACTGTGGCAACCTTCTGGAGAATTAAATCAGTTTTCATTCCTACAGAGTAAAGTAAGAAAATAAGTTTAGGTTACCATGGTAGCATGTGCACTTAATCTAACTAGAGAAGGTAGGCATATTGCAGTAGTTTTTATTCTGCATCTGGGTTTCTGAATGCCAAAGAACAGATGACAGTCAAACAGGAGCAGATTTCTACAGCAGTTTTTAGAAACTCTCATATAAGAGGAGTTTTCTTTTTACTTAGTTTGTAGTGCCTTTTGTAGGCAATATTATTAAGTCCTATGGTAATAGACAGTCTTAAGTAAGTGTAATCAGTTTCCTTCCATTTGGGTACTTAAATTTCAATTAGCTATAATTAAAAAATAAAGGGTAGTTGTTTTTTAAATATAATGGGCATTACTGCAGAACCATGTTCTTACAAGTCATTTTACAATAAATTGAAAGTAAGCCAAATTTTGCTTACCTGAGGCTTAAATGACCATCACTTCAGGAATTGCATTTGCATTAAATAAGCCAGTTAACAGCTGCTTCCCTTGAGTACACAGCTTCAGCCCACAAAAGTCTTAGCTCAGTTTCGAAGTAGTGCTGTGCATTGTTCAGCCCAGGGTCGAGTGCCCTGATAGGAGCTTTGGTGGGCTCATTCAGCTTTCTGCTGAAAACGATGGCATCTGTGAGCGATATCCAGCACTGTCAGGGTGCAAGTCAGTGCCCTTGGAGCAAAGGGCACAAGGAATAAAAAGGAATATATGGCTGCAGTGATTGATTGCAAACTCGAACACAGTGCTTATAGTTAAACATTACTTTTCAGACAGTTTTGATTTATAATACAGATGTGCTTGTGAAAATGAATTAAAATACTTAGCTTATTAATCATATACAGTGTTTGTGGAATTCTGGATAACAAGTGAAGATTATGGTAGTGATTTTTCCACTGAATTGTCTTGTTAACAGTCTGTGGTCAGACAGTATTAAAACTGTGGCTAAAACAGACATATTTTGGTGAGACACAGGCCAACTGTAAAATTTAAAGTAGTTTCTATATGTAGGCAGACAAGCATTTAATCCCTTCCCTATCAGCCAGAGGATCTTCCATGCTGTGAGCAGTGACTAGTCACATGTTTCTGAATGGCTATCTGTTAACTGTGACCTTACATAGAGCAAGAGAAAACAGATGTCTTATCATTTTGCCAAGTTTCTTGCTTGCAATTTAGGAACAGTTCCACACGCACAGGGAGGTTTTTGTTAATTTCTTTCAGATGATGGTAGAGCCTTTCACGTTATGTAGGACTCCTGATCACCGCTTTTCTACAGAAATAAACGTTAGCGGTTGACCATTTCTGTTCTCTTATTCCAGAGAAATACTTTATCTTGTAGTCAGCTTATTAAGTTAGTGTTGTAAGCGCTGTTTGGGAATAAGAAGTGCATTGAACTGAAGGTGCACTGTTCTGCAAGTTTGTTTTATTGTGCCCCGCTAGAGAAGTTCTGGACACACAACTAAAGGTGTTGGAGAAAAGACCAACAGAAACTTGCTGACGTGAATTACTAAATTAAGACTTCCTAGTTTCCTCAGTAATGTGCATTCTTATGGTAGCCCACAAATTCCCTGATGTTGCTCATAATCTGCAGAGTGCCGTGTGCTTTCAGTGTCTTTCAGGACCTAGAATCATAGAATAGCCCGAGTTGGAAGGGACCCACAAGGATCATCGAGTCCAACTCCCAACAACCTGCTGAAGGTTGTGTTAACTGAGGAGACCCTACATGAGACATGAAGACTCTCAAGCAATTTTCCTAAATCATTTAGATCAAAAAATAATAATAATTAAAAAAAAAATCCCAATGGTTCAGTGGTTTATATTTTAATGGTGGCTTGCTACCCTAAGTAGGAACCTCTCCACTGACTTCAATAATTCTTTTTGATCATTCTCATAATATTGTACAAATAATTTCATGAGATTTGAAATTCCGAAGGTGAAAGCAGATGATGTGGTTTCATGGATTTCAACCACAGAAAAATCTACTTTTGAAAGCACTTAGAATGATTACGGTCTATAGGCAAAGTTTGAGCAAGATGGTTATGTTTGCGGATATATTTGCCCATTGCACTTCTTTGCTGAATTGCAGAACAAAGGTTAGAAAGTTCTATATAAAAGGAGTTAATTTTCCCGTCTTAAACAGAACTGTAATAACTGTGTGAACCGTGTTATGGTGGGACGGGTTTCAGTAAGGAAGGAAATCACAGAACTTAATGTATTAAACTGCTGTTTGCCAGAGAGAGACAGAGGGACAAGTTAAAAAGTTTGTCTCTCTCAAAACTTCCTGAATTTTTAACTGTTTAACCATTTTCCATGCCAAATCCTTATATAAATGCAAACATCTGTTTGTACAGTGCCTTTTGTGTAAGACAGGATAAAGATGGATGTGGAGTTCTGGTTGTGGATGCCATTTGGAAGTCAGCTTGGAAATGCAGCGTGTTCTAAGGGAAAGGAAATGACTTGCTTCTTACAATCTCCTCACACTTACCCAGATAGCTGTTTTAAGACTTACTGTTGTGGAGAAGACAGAAGCTGCATGATGACTTGAATAATCGAGATGGGGGGAGGGGGTATTTTGCATGCTAATAGGTGTAATTTTTCTACTGCCAAACTGCATAAAATTCCAGATATACTCTAGAAAGGAGTTTGGTCTTCCTTTATATCTACCCCAACAGTATTATCCTCGTTTTGTAAATCAGCTATTCTGACTACTGATGACAGTCTTTTTTTCCTGCAAAACGAAGTGGGTTAAATGACTTTATCCTGTTAGATTGATCCTACGGTTGAATGGCTTCCACTCTTGGGCAGCTGTGGGTTTGGGGTACTGCCGAAGCATCTGCAATGTAGTTATAACCTCAGTGCACTTTGGCATGTGTTTGTTGGCATTTTAACTATTTTGTTCTGGGAGAATTACAGAGGAATGAAATTCCAGTTAGTATCCCAGAATTTCATTCTGACAGCTCTATCCACTGAACTTCTTTTTTGCCTTTTCGCCTTTTGTCTTCCATGTTAGTTTTTTTTTTTTTTTTTTTTTTTTTTTTTTTTTTTTTTTTTCCTTTTTCTTTTAAACCAGCTATGGGCTCACCTAGAAGTATCTTCAAACTCCCTATTTTTCCACTGTGGTCAGTATGTCCCACTGGAGGACCAAAAGCAGAAATAACTGAATCCCTTGGAGTATTCAGGCTGTAATAGACTGACATAGAGAAAGTGTCAGGCAAGTAGAAATAAGTCCTTACCAGTCACCCCTTCAGCACTTACCTGATAGAGACCCTATTGGTTACTAATACAAGATAAGGATTGTTTCATGGGACTCAAGCCAAATTTCTCCATCACTACTGATTTCTGTCCATAGAAAGACTTTCTGAAACCACTCCCATCCCCTTTTTTTCCCCTCATCCTTAGTTGCAAAGGGATTTACAGTTTGGGGTAGTGGTGGCATTGCTAATACTCTCAAAGAGTTAAGCATTCCCATCATTTCTTCTAACAACATTGTGACATTATTTATGGCATGAAGCTCTCTGGTTAGGTGGACAGGTACAAGAACTGAGCTTCCCAGCATGTATGGAGGAAGATCTTCATGTGGTACAGTGAATTGCAGTAGGCTTTATGTCCTTTGTGGCAAGGAAAGCTTATGACTTCTTATCTTTAATACACCACATATAATGCAAAAGTGTGGTAACCCCACAGCCTGGAAAAGGAGCCTGGGACAAGGGGAATGTGATCTCCCCAGTTACCCAAATAAAACATTGCTCTGACATTCTGCAGTTAAGTGATTTTCTGTCTCTGTTATTTGTTTCTGAATGTGAGATTTCTTTTTTAGCACATATATTGCATTTTTATTAGTGTGAACAAAATCTGCTATTTATTTTCTCATCCTTCCAAAGATTGTTAGGCTTTTTTAATGAGAACATTTTATAATATAATTCAGACTTTCCGATAATATAGAATAGAAGAATTAGCAAATTAGGTGAAAATATTAAAAGGATCTGATTTCCAGCCTGTACACTGTTTCAGGTTATTTAGAGAAGTTTTAGGATACTTGCGAGCAATATATTTTACAGCTTATAATAAAAAGTTTAAAAAATCCAATTTTTTCCTTTCAAATACTATTCTGAGTTTCAGGAAATTATGCTATAGCTAGAAGTGCAATTTTGTAATGCCTGTGGCTAAAACTTTCTATAGAAAAGCTTTGTTAATAGTGTTCATTAAAGAAGAAAGTAAGCCTTCATATCTTAAGGTATAACCCCAAATTGTGTTAACACAATCTAAGTAACAAACAAATTCTAAAAACTTGAAAGTTATCTTCATCTCACATTCCTAGCTGAGGAAATTTAAAATGTATGTCAAAAATGTAGCTGTTGTAACACAGATTTTTCCCTCACAGTTGAATACTCCCAGCAGTGAGTATTAATGTGAACTATGGGTTCCCTGGGAATCTATTTTCTCATCTTCGCTTTCTGCTGATTTTTCTAATCCAGAAGACAAGTCAGGTGTTCAAAGATAATTTAAATGACAAACTTATACTGTACCAATTCACTATTACTGGTGGTGGGTGTTGTTCCCATTACATAACAAAAGGAAAAACGTGTGCTAATTAAATGCCATATGCAATGGACTGTAAAGGGACTGCATAGGATAACACTCAGGCACTTGAAAAAGTTTGTGTTTTGTAAGTTGCATGAGATTTCGGTGTGGCTAGAAATTAAGAGTTGTATTGTGTGCAGATCAGAAAGGTGTAATGGGAACATTTCCCTTTTATATCTCCTTTGATGCTAAATTTTCTTAAAAACAAAAAACTTACAGAAAACTGAATGCAAGATGCAGTGAAACATAGAGTAGGTCTTTAAGCGGACAATTTGCTTCCCCATTTTTAACTTTAATTATTTTTTGGAGTGTGAGAACTCGTTTCTGTACTTTAAGTGCCCAAGACTTAGCCCTCTTTCCCTTTTTTATCCTTGGAAACAGCAGTACCAACTGAGAGGTGATATCCAGGATAGAAAATAAATTAATTATACAATAAGTTACCAACAGTACTGTTAAGTTAGCCCTCTTGCACCGAACAAAAATATGCTGAGGCCTATGCCAATAAAATGATATTTCTTTCATGTCACGCCATTCCTAATGCCAGAGAAGTTCTGAGTATTCTACATGCTGCAGACACACACATCTATACAGGAAGCCACAATGACATCATCAAGGTTTTACACAACTGTAAGGGCCAAATCATATAGATCTGTGTAGATCAAGAATTTATTTCATCACAGAGCATGGCCAGCAATCGGCAGCATGAGAGAGATGCAAGAGATGCCTCCTTAACCACAGCTGGAGAATCTGTAGACAAACTGGAAACGATCGATTTCAGCAGAAATGTTTCTTTGATTAAGATGGAATTTCTTGCTATGTACATAGATCACAAAAAGTAGATAGCCGTAAGGTCAGCAGGATTGCAAAGATGTGACTACATTTGTCTTCTATATCTAATACAAGCCCTCATCACTCATCTACTGGTTGTCCTCTTTTTTTCTGTTATTTTATCTGTCTCTAGAAAAAAAAAAAAAAAGGAATGCTTTTGTATTGTTTCAATGCATAATGCAAAAGTATGATGAAAACTCAGAAATGTTTGTCAGTGGGAGAGAACAAGTGTCCCATTCACTTTTGTGTACCTCATCCAATTCTTATGGTAATACTTTATCAATGTACATAGTTTAAAATTCATTATCTTCTTGTTTCCCCATATTATTCTCATTTTCTTATTCTAATCTTTTCTGGATTTAGTTTACATCTAGCTTTTTGTTTTGTTTTTAATTCTTTCCACCAGTGTTGTATTTCATTTCATTTCTTCCTTTTTGTTGCTTTTGCTGCTGCTTCTTTCAAAAAAAACAATCTGAAATATTAAGTTGTAATACATATGATAAACTGGTCAATAATTCACCTTTGTCTCCACTTTAAAAACTGTCCTTGCCAGCAGTATATAATACCAGGAGAAGGGGAACTTCCCTTAGGAGTGCTATGTACAGTGACCAAACATGGATATTGCTAATGCAAGGGAAAAGTCGCCTGAGAAGTAAAACTGTAGCAGTATTTACATGTAATGGTTCTTATATTTTGTGTTCAAAATGTCTTGCCCATTGCTAGGACAATAACACTTGTTTTTAATTCTGTTTCAGCAACAAGAACAGGATCCAACTAACTTATACATTTCCAATTTGCCGCTTTCAATGGATGAGCAGGAGCTTGAGAACATGCTTAAACCGTTTGGGCAGGTTATCTCTACAAGGATATTGCGTGACTCGAGTGGGACAAGCCGTGGTGTTGGCTTTGCCAGGTACTTCAGTGTCCTTAGCCATGCTGGATGCATTTTTCCTTTGTTAATTGAAGAGACCAGAATAGGAGGAAAATGGCAGAGGTTGTAAAAAATGATCATACTTTTAAAGAAAAGGGATATCTAGACAGATATATGAGCTGGGCTTTGTTAATTTATCCTATGCTTAAGCAAATATGGCTGTGTCTCATCTTGCTTATATGGTTAAATCTGCATCTGTTGTTCTTACTGGACAACTATCTAGAATAAGAATTCACTCTTTACCACTTCCTTATCTTCCTTGTACTTCTCCTTTCTCCTCTGTCCCTGACGCAGGGGTTATGCAGGGCTTCGCAGAAATTTCTGCTGTGACATTTCTGGCTTTTGAGGCCTGAATTCCAGACAGAGACCATAAGGAAGGACAGCCCTTTCTCCCCCTCTACCCCCCCCAATTTCTTCTTCATTACTTCCTCTGAGAAAATCCACTTGTCATCACTCTTTGAATGTCAGTCCTTTGAATTTTCTGGCCCATTAAAGTTGTCATTTGGGAAACAAAATATTCATTTACTGTAAATCTCACCTTAAAACGTTTGGCAGCTCAGTCAATTATGCCTCCTAAATCAACAAGAATAAATATTTTCAGTAAATGAGTAGATACCTCCCAAATGTTCTGTTCATGTGTGTCTACCTTTTATGTGGTTAAAAGGTAATTTCTTGCAGGGTCTTTTCATTGAAGCCTTCTCTGTATCTTTCTGGTATTTTTACATCTCTGATTAAGTCATACTTAAACCCAGTATGGCAATTATATTTAGAGTGTTTAGATTGGATTTTTACATTATCAAAAATAGGAGCACGCTTTGAGCAAAGAACTGGGATTCTCAAAAATATGTTGTGAAATTTCAGTCAACGGTCAAATTCCAATAATTCACAAGTTTAGCAAATATTACAATAGCTCTTTATTTGAACAAATAGCAAAGTCTATAATTACTGCACAGAAAGGAACTGTAGAAATTATATCTCCTGATGAAACCAAAATTTTTAGGGAATAGTATCCCTGTGAGTTGGCTATAGGTAATTCACAAGACTGTGATTCCCCTCCCCCCCTCAAAATGATGTATTTGCTTGTAAAAGTGTCCGTTTTCAAGAAGAAACAACAAAAGAATAAAATTACAAAGAGTGGGATGATACTCCTTTATTTAATAGTGGTTCCTACCTATTTTTTTCCTGTCCCCTTGAAATAAATCAGTAAGTGTTTCTAATACTTCTTGTGTACATTTAATTTGGCAATTTTTCATATAAGCATATGCATGTGTTTGAATATGAACTCAGTACAACGATATGTAAAACATGCATACATGATTTTGGATGATGTACAAAGTATGTATCCAAAAGTTGTATTTACTAATTTTGAAAATAGTGGTACTTGCTAAATACAGCATTCACTTCTTGGTATTATGAATCCACGGACAGAATCCAGTAACATTCTAGCAGGTTTTATGAATTTATACAGTCTTTTCTCTCTAAACTTTCCTATTAACTCTACCTTGTGTCGACAGTGGTATTTCAGGAATGCTTTTATTCTAATATGGTCAGAAGATTTTTAAAATTTTATGTAGAAGTCCAAAAGACTTGTTTGTATCCAAAATGTTACCTGTACTGAAAGTGTTAGGAAAGATTAGTTTTTTATCAGTAGGTTCTTTATTATGCATTGTATGTTTTATATATACAAATGCATTAATGTTTTATATATGTTTATTTATTTATAGATACACACCTACATACATTATACATAATTTACAGAATAAGTTGTTAGTGTGATACCTACTCAAAATTTCGTCCTTTCTGCAAGGTAGATATTGGAACATTATTACATAAATATTAAAATTGCATAGAGAAATATGTAGACATTAAATAAAGATTTTCATTTCTTGCCTTTGGGAGCATTTTACTAAGTTAATAAAGGATAATATATTTTATCAAGTCCAGGCTTGACTTTGAAACTAAGTTATATTGTTCGTTTCATATGAGAAAAAAAAATAGATTTCTTTGATTCAGATCCAACAATTCAGAACTTCTGTAAATTGTCTAGAAGGTGGTTTTGAAACCATAAAGAAAACTTTTTGTTTAGTCTGGCATTTTGATGATTTTAGTTGTTGTCTGTGACTACATTTCATGGGTCCATGCAGAAAGGCAATCAGAATTCAAAAGTGCTAGGACTTACTAACTTCTAGCACTGCTTCTTTGCTGCTGAGGTCATTGGGCATAATTTGTGGATCTGCATTACAGAACTCAGTGAGCAAATGAAAAGAAAATCCCTGTTAAATACCAAACGTAATCTTGCAGACAGCTGCAAAATATATTCTTCTATTAAAATATGTTTTGTTTTCCTTGCACGTCTCAGTCATCTGTTCCAATTTAGTCCAAGCTGGTAGTTAGGACCGACACATCTACATTGCAATGCAAGGATGTAGCTGCAACCTGTGGAGCCACTCCCGGTCTAGCAGTACCTCACCAGTAGTCCACCCAGGCCATTAAGGCTAGTTTTGACAACAGAAGTGCACTAACCTGTTCAGGATGTTGGATAAATTCTTAGTAGCAGCCACAGCTGTTATGTTATTGGTCCTGTTTGGAAGGTAACGATGATTAAATTAGGGACAGGTACGTCATTTAGTTGTAATGATGAGTATAAACTAAAAGCTGCAAAGGCAGTTTGGTTCATGCAGTCAGGCATGTTTATATTTCAGTTTTGTTCTCTTAAACTGTACAGACACTTCAGTATCCTCTATCAATAATGGCATTAACATTTGTTGTATTCATCATGGACACTTAGAATTCAGTTATGAATGTGTATTGATCTCCTTTCCTCAAGACAGAAAAAGTACTACAGCTGTCCATGTTTTATGTAATCTCTAAATAAATAAGAGTATTATATTTGAAGTTTGGCATTAACTTTGGCATTATACCGCTTAAAAAGTTAACTGAGTTCAGTTTTACCTTTCTGAATCTGTGTATTCTCAGAGAACATTGTTTCTCTCATGCAGGAAAACAAGCCACAAAAGTGAAGCAAGAAAAAGAAAGAAGTATACTTAAAAAGGCAGAAATGTGGGAATCTGGATGAGTATTTAATTTATGTAAATTATTCTTCTTTTATTTTTCTTAGGATGGAATCAACAGAAAAATGTGAAGCAGTGATTGCTCATTTTAATGGAAAATTCATAAAGACACCAGCAGGAGTTTCTGGTATGTTGCATATATTTCTAACAAGATGAATGAATGGGTTACTGCTTACATAGTGGGAGCCAGCTAGGCCAATTGTTGTATCTGGTTTCTCATTCAGAGGCAGGCTTATTAAAATTAAATTTTCATGTTAGGTGACTGTAATGCTTGCTCACTTGGAACATGGTATATCACTTTCCTACTCCAAAAATATTCTAGGCATCTAGTACCGTTCTCTCCTAGTAGATAAGACAACCAGCTAAGATGCCTTGAGCCAACTGTACACAAATTTACACACCACATAATCCCAGTTGAAGTCAGGAGACAAGTATGTGTTGTATGTGTATCAGAACTGAGTTTGGCTGATCGTCTACAATTTATCTTGTCAAAGAGGCAAAAGAATGGACTACTTTTGCCATCTGTTGATGATTTTTCCGAAGTAATTTTGTAAAAAGATTTGATCAAAAAAATTAGATTTCTGCAGCAGTGCATTTATGATAGACATTTTCATTCATGGGGAGATTTTACTCTCAAGTCAATGCAGGCTTTGAGGTTCTTCAGGAAGATGAAAGGAGATCAGCAAGAAGAATGGTTCTAGAAATATCGTGCAAGGCAAAATGCAGAGAAACTATGTAGTGTGATTTTTTTTTTTTGTCATGCCACGTTCCCCTGTGCCTGTTTTGTCAGCACTCTTTCTAAGAGAGTAAATGTACATTCCATAAACACTTAAAATGAAGAAAGGAAATTCAGAGCAGCAGAGTAAAATAGAAAGAGAACAGGACAATAAAAGAGGAAAGAATACATGCTTGACATTCCAGACTGCTTTTGGTAGCCATTTTATTGCAGATCCCAAGTGGGAATTTTACAAATTACGTTGCTGATGTGGTTGCTTGAAGCCACCTTTATCCCGCTGGTGAAACGTTCTCCAGAGCCAGACCTTGACACGGAAAAAGAGGAAAGCAGCCATCAGCAGGCAGAAAAGAATGTAGCTTGTTTAGTAAAAATGCATACATGCTTCATCCCTGAAAGATTACTCCAGTTTGAGGCAGTCTGTGCTGCGGTAGGGATGGCAGGCTGCTTCAGAGCGCAGGAAACCACTCCCTTCACCAGCACTAATCTAATGCAGGGCTTTGACTTCACTGGCTTTTGTGGACCCTTTGCACTGGGATTGATTGCTGAGGCTACAATTATTTTGTTGAAATTTTGTTATACGTAGGGCTTGTAACATTTATTTTTCTATTTCAGATATTTAGCAATCTGTGTTTTATGAGACGGAAAATCCCTTTAGGGGCAAGGAGATCATGGAATGATTTTCACTGAACGCTGACTGTGCTCTGATCCACCCTCCATGATTAGTTTTACAGTGCTGCTATGGCTTGGACATAATTAAGAGTAAAAAGTATGGAGAAACCGAGAGTTCAAATTAACATATAGGGCTTTCTATTCAATTAGAGACAGTAAAAAGCTGTAAGAGAACCTTCTATTAGTGCTTTTTAGTTTGCTCATTCTTATTCTCACTTGCATTACGCTGTTCTCAGGGAATGAGCCATCAGGCGTATCATTGTTAATCATTGTCCCTGGTGGGCTGCTGCTGAAGCTGGACTTGCACCCTTTTATTATCAGGTTGAAGCTGCTGCACAGAGTTATAAGAATGGTTTCTGCAGAGTGTGGATGAAAATGTTTACCAGGAAAGTGTAATTAATTTGCACGGATAGAGAGAAAAAGAAAGAGATTAAAAATCTGTACAGAATTGGCAGTTGTCAGAAAAGTAAGACTGAAGAGGGGTCTCAGGATGTAATCCACCTCCTGGACTTTAACCTGTGGTGCTGACTTGCCCACAGCAGCGTAGTCACTAGGGCTCTTTGTCTAAAACATGTAAAGAAGCACACATCTCCAGAGACTGATGTATGTGCTGTCAGCTGTCTTCATGGCCACAAAGAGTATCTAGATGAGTGGCTCAGAATGAAATAACTCCAAATGTCTGAAAGTCAGTTAAGTGAGATGAGTCGTACAATCCATGATGCTGAAAAATGCTACAGATGAGTAGGTGTATAAAGGAGTCATGCGAACCGTGTTTGTTAAAGATCCTCAGTTTTGTTGCACAGGTTATAGCCCCAGCTGTACTTTTCCATGCTGGTGCTGTGAAGTTGTGTTGCTCCTTTGATTTTTATGGTGTTCAATTTCGTCCCACAGTTCCTCACCACATAGCAGGCGTGTGTCCAATAATGCAGGCTTATAGGAGGGTGCAGCTTGCACACGATGATAATAGGCTGCAGTCTGCCAAAAGTGGGGCAGAGTCATGGGGCTGCTGTGGTCTTAGACTACCTGCACAGAGAAGGGGGACGCAGTGGGAAAGCTCTTGCACAAACAAACGCTAAGAAAATGTTTTGAAACAGATTAGCATCTTTGGGGGTTATAGAGCATCAAGATCAAATACATCCAAAATAAAATCGTAGAACTGGAACTATGTTTAAATTAAAACATTGTGTCCTAGAAACTTGGCTAAAATCAGCAAAGGGAGCTGGCTATAAAAACACTGCTATCAGGATGAGGAGGGTAGGAGAGAAGGGCCTGTAATGAAATAGGTGTGGGAGGAAGAACATCTGTTTAACAAAAACATGCTTTCATAATGCAGCTTTGTTATTTTAACTAAGTTTGGGTTTAAATAGTAGAGTGGGTTAAACACAGTTGTAGGAAACACAGGAATACAGAACAGAAACTCTTCTGTGAGTCTGAGAGGGCCGAGGGTAGTACAAGGGGTCTGCAAATGCATCGGTTGTAGACTTTTTAGTGACATGTGCCTCACACTGAGCATTGATAGTGTTAATCAAGCTGGACCCAGATGCAACAAGCTACTAAGATTTTATTTCCCTGCTTCATACTAGCTTCATGAAATATATTCAGTATTTAGTGTGTCCTCTTTTGCCTTCAATCCAGAAGAAGGAAGGTTAGCTCAGAGAACAATTTCAAATGCACTGCAAGTTGGTATGATCCTGCAACTCTTAGGAGTGGTGTATTAGTTTCACTGCTCGTTCTAGTCTGGGGTTTGTACTTTTGTTATGCAAGTTATTTTAATATCTTTTTCTGTTTTATGGGCTATTACATTTTGTCCATTTCTCTCAGGACTTTGCTTTTGTATTGCACACCCTTTTCAACTGAACATTTATTACGCTATTTCTATAATCTTGAAATAACTTCTGCATTTAGTTCTGCTTTTGTCCATAAAGAATTATTGTTTTCTTTGTGATATTTAAACTTTTCTGTTGCCCAGTGAATCATGAATTTCATGAGGTGAATCGGGGGAAAGAGAGACTAAACTAGTGTAAGGAGCCAGGACATAGAAGAAGAGTAGTGACAACAGAGGCAACATGCTTAGCCTCCCTCACTAAAAATACATATTTAAGATTTACTATCTTCTTGTTTTGTGCTGGACCCAAAGCAATTGCAGAAATGATCTGCTGGGCAAAATCATGAAAGGCCTCCCCTCCCTATCACAGCAACATGTAGCTGCATGATGATACATGAGAATAATTGTATAAATAATTACAGAAAGCAGTTGTGTTGTAGAATGCATAAGAATACACCAAGGTATTTAAGGCTGAGTGTATTTGTCTCCCTTAGCATTTTTTTCATTATAAAGGGAAAAGCTACAAAACTTTTATGTTTGTTAGAATCTTTCATACCTCTTTTACTGAAGAATAACATACATGATATTTTTGTTTTAATGGAAGAAAGGCAGAGAGCATTTTGCTGAGCAACCCATAGTATTTTTTCTTTGGCTTCAGGAATGGTGGGTTATGGTGATGACCCAAAGGTCACAGATTATCAGTGACCCACTCTCCTCTTCCCACTTAGAGTGAAGATATTGATCACTTCAGTTTTGTTTCAAGGAGAAAACTGTAGACAAGTGCGAGAGCCCTACACCCACCAGTGCTCTTGACATAGGTTAGGGGGAGTTGCAGCACGTGTGGTAGGCATCACTGCTTGAAATGGTTCTGATCTTCAATGTCTGCCTAGTGCAGGAGAGGAATGAAAATGGAGCCTTGAAGCAGTTATCTTACATGCTTACCTTTAAAAAGTATCCAACACTGCAGATCTGTATAGTGACTTCCAGCCACTTGACCATAAACTGCCATTTCTTAGTTGTCTTCCACATACCCTTTAGAAATAGTCCATGAACCACAGTCTGAAAACGACTGCTAAAGGGTATCGAGAGGTCACAGTGCTGGCGTTAGTCCTGATTGATACACTGAAGGCAGCCGCCAAGATTTTACCCATTGGATCAAGGATTAGAAGCTTTTACTGCTCTAGTTCTCATAGTTCATAATTAGTTTTAAGGAGCAACATTGGGAAAGGAAAAGAAAAATGCTGCTTAAAAACACTCAAAATGTAACCCTTTGACAAATTATTAAATATTGTGTAAATTATCAAAGAAATGTAACCCTGAACACTGCATTTCAGTAAAGATTAGGATGGTGTGAGGAGCATATACTTTGTTTCTCTTTAAACATACAAAGCTACTGATATTTGAGATCTTGGTTTGCACAACTTCTTTTTTTTAATTCCCACAGCTTTTGGCAAATGTTTCTAGCTGTACAGGCTTGCTGCATCATTAAAGTGCTGTTAGAATTCATTAGTCTCATATGCTTTGTCACTAGAAAATATGCAGTGAAAGTTTCTAAAAGATGTAGGTTAGCAGAAAACTGAATAAAGGAATAGTATTTTAAAGCTTTTGTTGCTTTTTTTTTTTTTTTGTATCTAAGAGGAGAACTTAGTGAAGTGTCATTAAAATTAGCCGTCTAAAGTCAAGAGTGCAAACATGAAGTCCAATACAAGAACATCAATCTTGTTCTTGTGTTTCATCATATCACCCAGTGTGTATTTGGGTAGACGCTGAGCAGATGAAGACTGAATTCTAATGTACATATGTGCACAACATGTGTGTGACAGGGAAGTATTTACTCTCTAATATTACGCTCACATCTTTCTTCTGTTAAGACATTAGTCCTAGAAGAGGGTGATTCAGGGCAGGGAGAGCTGCCCAGCACTTTCCCGGGCCAGATTTTGAAGCCCTGGGCTGCTGTTAAAGCACTGAGAAGTGCAGTTACAGACAGTCTCTGTGGCAGTAGCTCATCAGACATCTCCATACTACAGAGGGTGTCTGTTGGTTTTCATTAAGTGTCAGCAGAGTGGGCATTTTACACATAGCGTCTCAGCTGTGGAAGCATAAATCCATTGTAAGTTGTAGCCTTTTAAATCAGCCATCTCTTAGCCATGCATGCAGCTCCGAATATTTATACTGTGCCTCTGTCGTGCACATACAGACAAATCACTGCGTGATTAATGGCTGCCTTCATTGCTGGGCCTGCACGCTTCCCAACAATTAAACAATAAAAATGACTCTCCCTTCCTTCCTGAACCACAAAAAAAAAAGATTGTTTGACTGGTCTGTAGGACTTGCTGGAGCTTTTAGTTTGTATATATCTAATATATTCATGTTTGTATGTGTTTGAGAGAGAGTAACTTACATATCTTACAACAAACAGGAGGGAAGCTAAGCTGAAGAAAAATTTCTGAAGAGACTAAGGGCTGTGATCATTGTTCTGTGGGAGGGGGATCAACAGACCAGACTCAGCTCCTATGAAGTTTTTTTTCTTTTGCATGAATCTCCCTCTGATGACCATCAGTCATTGTGTTCCTGAAGAAGTGAACGTAGGTGGTGCTTAGGTCACAAGTATGGAAGAGCAGCCAAAAGCTGTAGTTTGGCTTTCCATTGCAACAATCCTTCCCATCAGCATTCAGATCTTGAACTGGAGTCAGGGAAGGTGAGGGCTATACAGCACTCTCACAGCAGTTGGTAGTATTAAATAGACAGTTGGCTGTTTTTTTTTTTTATTTTTTTTTTTTATTTTTTTTTTTTTAAGTACAAACTGGAACTTTCATAGCATTTGGCTTCGTTTATGGACACAGTTAGGAGCAAAGAAGCTGGAAGGTCAAAAACACAAGGATTCACATAACCAGATCTACATTCAATAAGATGGATAGCAAACTTCTGGCACATCATAAATTGATTTATTTATTTTTTTATTGTTTTTTTTTCCTTTTTTTTTCTTTTTTCTTTCCATGGCTGGATATTACATATGCACAGTCCAACAGATGCGGATCATTTTTCTTCATTTTTTTCTCTCTTTTTAAACTTGTCAGGGAGTGCTTCCAAGACACAAATGTTTCATCATTTAAAATTAAGTTGTTTTCAGTCACCTAATGACGAAAAAGTAATATTTATTATTAAAATAAGATTTTATGAACTTTTTATTCAAACACTTGAACAGATTTGCTCAGACTTTCAAAATAAATGATCTTTATCTTTAGACAGTGATTGGAAATATAAGCCCAAATAACCATTTCAGAAGAGTTTTGGACAGCTCACCATGGGGACTTTTAATGAAGGCATAATGTGGCTTTAAATAAAGTATTTACTACCTGTGAGTGCTATAATACAGAATCACAGGGCTAGAAGCCTCCCTATTTTCTGATGCCTTTATATGCTGTTCTCAAGCCACTTTCTTTTGACTTTATCCAAAAATTTATAGTGTGTATTTTGGAAGTCGCATGTGCTTCTCACAGTACTAGATGGTTTGAAATAATTCATAAATAGCCAGAGACAAATACTGAGCTTGGGGAATAGCTTTTTTTCATCTAAGGTAGTTAACTATGTATATCTCAGTGTTCTCTTTCTGGTGTATTTTTTCCCTCACCATGTAAAATCAGAGAGTCAAAATAATTTCAGACCAGAAACTGACATCCTTAGCCATACTGAGTAATATCTTCTGAGATTAACTCCATTTTTCAGTAGAACTACATGTGGATTAAAATGCTGTGTGATCTGACCAACATCAGTGAGTCCTTCAGCATATTGATATAGCAACTTTCTGCCCCAAATATGCTAAGGCTTCTCTTTCTAGAAAACCCCAAAACAAAATTCGGCTCTGGTAATGCAAAAACTCCCCTTAGAAATGTAGAATTTTGAAGACAGTGCTGTCTGGTTTCTGTCTCCTGCTTTAGGGTTTCTGTTACTTCCATGTGCATTTACCCTTCATAGGTCTCCAGCATTTTTTCCAGTGTCATTAGCCTAACCTTTCCCTAGTATATTTTATGGTTGTAGGACTTTAATTACCATTCTCTGTAAAATAATCCATTTTAAGTTAATTCAGTTGCCATGTTCTAAAGTCTGCCTCTCAGAGATAAAAGTTGTTTGACTGTTGACTAACAGCCTACCGGTTGCAGCGGTACACGTCTCTGAAGGATGTGTGGTGAAGCCCAGAGATGAGACAGGCAAACCCATACCAGTTCTGCCTCCCAGTCCATCCACCTTTTATAGAGAAGGCTGTCAAAAATGTATCGTGTAGGAAGAGCAATTTTCCCGGTAGAACCAGAGCTAATATTTTGTGTATGCCATTTGAAACCAGTGATGAGTTGGCAACCAGCAGGCTGTGTTAGTTTTGTGCCAATTGTTTTAAAGTCGTGCTCTTTGCCAGGCTATCAGTCCCCTGGGGTTTTTAATACTCATTCTGACTTAGATAAGAACCAATATATTTTTTAAACGCGGGCAGAATGAAGGGTATGTCAGCACTGGTCAAGGTTGTACTAATACATTTTATTGCATGATATATAGATACACTAACATTTTCCTCTGGGTTGCCTTTTTGCACATGCTATCCCCCAGCCCCCACGTGTTTACTCTGCACTGGGACACTTGCATGTTGTCAGATCCAACCTCATCTCATTCAGGTGTTTCCAAACAGAGAACGACTTAAGAGGAGTGTCACACTAAAGCTTAGACAGCTCATGTCTCAGGAATTATTGGCAGAGAAGTGTTCATATCCAAGTCATAACAGAGCTTCCACCCTGTGATTAGGGAGGGTGTGGTGTGATGTGGCTGTAGCAGAGCTGTGCCTCAGCCACGGATATGCAGGAACTTCTGCACTTTAAGCCAGTCCTAGGGGAAGAACACTGTGCAAACTTTTCTTTTCGATTGCTTGAATTTCAGCACTGATGTTGAAGTCATGGCAAGGATTATGTTATGACAAAACTTTAGAAAAAATATAGCACTCCCATTTCATGGCATTTTGCAAAGAACAAGATAGAAGAAAAATCTTGAAGAATATCTGGTTGTGTTGTGTGCTCTTTATAGAGTGGAGATAAAAGGAGAATGGGAAGTTGTGGCATTTTTTCAGTGCAAGGTGGCAGGAGATAAAGGTACCACGCTGTCCAGCAGATCAGACTAAATAGAGGTACAGTGCCAGCTCCCAAGTCATTCTGGATGAGTAGAGCCACTTGAAGTTTTGGGACATTACTGAAACCTCCAAGGTCAGGGGGAAATATTTTAAAGCCCCTTTTCCAGATTTATTCTCCACCCTTCTTAGATGTACCTCCTGATAGGTAAAGCTCAGCATTAAAATTACAGTTCTCCTTAATACTCAGAACAGATATAGTCAGGACGTACAGACCATGTTTCTTTCCAATAGGCTTTGGAGCAGTACTTTAAAATCAAAGATATAAGGTGTTCCAGGTGCTCTGTGTGTGTGTGTGGCAGCTATCCTTGCACCGTGCAAAACAGTCATTGATGCTGGATTGAGAATTTGTGCTATTTAATTGTAATACTCAAAATTTAAATTGCAAGACATACCTCATTTGGAACACTGAATACCTGTATGTGAATACCACTGCAAGTAATGTTCTTTCTTTCTTTTCAGTTCCTGCAGAACCCTTATTGTGCAAGTTTGCTGATGGAGGACAGAAAAAGAGACAGAATCAGAATAAATATATACAGAATGGAAGAGCGTGGCACAGAGAAGGCGAGGTGAGACTTGTAAGTCCTCCCTTCAAGCTCTAGTGTGGGTGTACAATAATGAATACTTATGGAAATGATAGGCATTGAGACTTCTTGGCTCGGCACTTTGGCATATTAAAAATGTGCAAGCAACTCTTGCCTGACAGTTTGCAACTCTATAAAATACTTAAATGTACCTTCCTTAAGAGGGGGGAAAAAAAGGAAGCAAAATGTGAAACACTAAATCAATAACATTTCCTTCACCTTGGTCAGGAATATACTTGAACTATCTTTCAGATCCTGTAAAGCTATCTGGAATACAACTTCATTTACATATAGTAAATAATCCCTTTTTTAATGAAGATCTGAAATGCATATCCATTTTCTAAAATTAAAACAGTGTACTAGTGCATTAAATTTTTGGTTTTGTCAAAACTTATAAAATCTTTAATGTTCAAGATAATACTTTCATAAACTTTCTGTGGTTACTAAACCTAGACAACTTTTATGTATGAGACAACAAATTCAAATGTCTTCTGAAAAACAGCACTTTCCATTCATTTTTATAGTTAATATATTGTAGGCAACACCCTAACGTAATCATCTTCATGCCCCACCTCTCAAACACATGCATGTTCTGTAAGCCAGGTATTTCATAGATTGCATTTTGTTCTCTCTGGGACCTTGGAAACTTGTACTTTTAGTCAATATCACTGACTGTCTTTGTAATTACTTCTGTCAATTAACCTTTCCCTAACTGTACAATAAAAAACTATCTCTGTAGAAATTTTCAGTTAAAAATAATACAGCTAATGAAAGACTAAGAGAACTAATTTACAATCAAAATAGATCATGTCAACTTTTTCTTTCCACTTTTTTTTTAAAGGCTGGAATGACACTCACTTATGATCCAACCACAGCTGCTTTACAAAATGGGTATGTTAAATACTGGCACACTAAGAAAAAATGTTTGCATTATGAAAAATGCATAAAACTGGCATTTCATAAATATTTCTATATTTTTCTAGATTTTATCCATCACCCTACAGTATTACAGCAAACAGAATGATCACTCAAACATCTATTACGCCATATATTGCTTCTCCGGTTTCCACATACCAGGTTTGTATTTAGAACTTAGCTGAAATGATTCACTGGAGTTTATTTATCAGTTGCTACATACATCTGGTTTTCTGCATTCTCTAATAATGCTGCATTTTAATGGTCTCCATGCTGTACAGCATGAAACTGAAGGCCTGAAAAACTAAAGGTGTGTTTGTTTCAGGAAGCACAGCCATTTAATGACAGGTGTGTTGTCCTGCCAAACAAAGGCTCTGAATTGTGTGGTGATGGCTAAGGTGTTTGCAGCCACTTCTGCATATCATGGTCATGTTCTTTTAATGTCAATAATGTAGCTTTAAAATAATCATTCTTTATTTAAACATTTCTTGGTTTAGTTAAATCTCACTTCAAAGATACTTCTCCATGACTTTGAACTTTTCTTCAGGTTGTTTCAGCACAAAAAAAAAAAAAGTCCAGCAATCGTATTTCATAGGTGGGCTAAGAAAGCTACAGAAACAGGCTTAACATCAGAGAAGGAAACTTAAAAAAGAGTTCTGAATTGATTGAGCATTCAAATTCAGTGCTTTTACATTAGGAGTAAAGCATTTAATAGTCTAGAGTTGTGGGTTTTTTTTAAACCAAAAGTTACTTTATTTTGGACAAAAGATATTAATCATGTACATTTTCAGTTCTTAGGTCCCAGTCCAAAGTTTTCCTAAAAAGGGGTCTCTCTTCTCGTTTTTATATGTGTTGTCTCAGGTCCCCACTACAGGGTGGGGGCCTGAGACAATTCAACATGCTGAGAAATGGCATGAAACACTTTTTGTACTTTGATGCAAATCAGTTAGGAATTCTCAATTTTATGCCATCATACACTTCAGTTTACAAACAACTTGCATTTAATCAACTAGCATGGCAGTCTCAGCTGTCTGATTGGTAATTACTACATGATACATGCCAATTATCAAAATGCTAGCCAAATGATCACCTGTTTTGGCATTTCACTGTTTAAGTTTTCTACCTGTGTGCCATCTTGTCAGTATTTTTGGGCAGAAATACCCATGTACTCTCCCATTTTAGGTGAGAGCAATGAGGAATATTGTCTAATATTAGTCTGGAGGTCTAATGCCTTCTTGCATGAGCAGAGTTATGTAGGAGGTGTGTGCTCTGGGATAAAGGGCAGCTGGATTCATTTTGTGTGATTTTTTTGGTGACTTAAGCAACAAAATGTTTGCTCTCAGTACTGTATTTTTCAGTATATGGAATCGTTCTGCTTTGTACAGAAGTATCTTAAAAATTACAGCAATTTCTTACCCAGAAAAGTATTCCAGTGGAATTAGCAGCTGTTCTTTATTAAAATATAAATTATGAATCAATATAAGACTCTCAGATATTCAGAATCTAAGTGAAAGTTGAAAGTTGGCATGGAAACGTGCTTCTTGGGGAGTACAGTGTCACTTTCCTGGGCTTATTGAGACAGGCAGGCCACAATACTGATTGTTTCCCAAAATGTTGTTGCCAGTGTTTCGGTATACATGACATAGAGCTTAAATGGTTGTGGATGGAGTTACTAACGTCATGATATTTAAAGTGCCACAGTAATAGGAATTGAAAATTAAATTGAGGCATTCTGTAGCGGGGAGGAAGGAGGTTCCTGGCCAGAAGAATTTCACAATGTAAGCATTAGTCACATCGCCATTACTGATCTGTTCCACTGAAACTGGCAGCATTCTGTCATCTACCCAACAGAACATATCATGAAAGCATGATTTATTTATTTTTTCTTTGAGGCATGGTATAACCTGTTCCTAGACTTATTCTTATTAAAGGTAAACAAATTTAATAAAACTTTGGCTAGTGTTTGTTTCTACAACTCCTGTGTACCCAAATGACAGTACTAAGCCAGTTACTATCATAGAGGGAGTAGATTAGCCAAAGCTTTAGTCAGGCTGTACCAGTATTTTTTGCCATTAAGCTTTTGCCTGGGGAAAGGGAGGGTTCGAGTATTTTCTCTTTTTTACCATTACATTTTTGAACTCCTGTTTGTACTTTTTCTGCTTGAAAAATAATAATAATAATTAAAAAATTACTTTGATTTGAAAGTCAGTGCCAAAAGCGGGGAAGAAATGTTTCAGTCTTGCAGAAAACAACTCCCCTTGGTTATTTCAAGTGGTCTGTCTATCTGTCCTGTTCACAGGACACTGGGGAAGATGATGGAGGAGTTTAAGGGGTTTTAAATGTCTAGCAGCAGTGGTGAGTCCGTTCTACATGGTGCGGGTCAGAATCCTGCTTTATCCTACACAAATGGCACCTATAGGACAAGAAGAGGAAGCATTTTTATCTAGTCTTTATCTTGCAGCACATTTTTTCAAAGAGCTGTTACAACCAGCTCTTTTAAACTAAGACAATCATATAACCTATTAGAGTACCTTTTACTCCTTTTAATTTACCTTATTATGCAAAGTTGGGCATCCTACCTCAATTTATGCATTTGGGTAATCTTTTTTTTTTTTTTTTTTTTGAGGCAAAACATGTTAGCTGCAATAAAATACTGCAATGTCTTCATTAAATAGAGTAACAAATACCGATTTTGTTCTAGGTTCAGAGTCCTTCTTGGATGCAGCCTCAACCATATATAATGCAGCACCCAGTAAGTTTTTATGCGTCTCCATTGTTGTGTTACTGATTGTGTAAATACTTCATGCAGTTTAAACAACAAGAAATAGGCCACCTCCCACCCAGTAACTTCCAGAGTCCTGACAATTGCATCATGATGATTAAATCACGGATGAAAACAGAAGAGAGAAGGGATGATCCTAACCTGAACTGGGATCTCATCTTATTAGGAAAAAAAAAAAAAAAGATAGCTGCCTCAGGGTATCAAGATGATGAGGACAATTAGATTTACCAAGTTAACATCTTGAGGAAACTTTTAAATATTTTTTTTCTTTAAAATGAAGAACATTTTGCAGATATCAGTGCTTTACATAGTGTGTACTAATCAAAAGCTGCAATTGAAGACTCAAGGTATTAGAATAGCTCTAGAGTAGTTCAGACTGGATAATTTGTGACAGATAGATGGATGTGGCGATATAAATGGCACCACAGGCACTCAGTTGAAAAAACCTGCATAGCCTGTTCTGGCTACACCACTCATGAGTAATGCTATTCCCCTTACACTTTTGGTTGTGGCATCTATACCAGACTGTCAGGTATTCTAATCTGTACTCTCACATGATGTTTTGCTTCTTATCTATGTCATCTGCCAATTGAGTACTATTCTATCTGTGAACTATAAGACTTGTTGATATGAGCATTACAAATAAGAACAGGCACTTTCATATATCTCCTGCAGTTAAGAAACAAGTCTGTTTCCAGGTGTAGAAGGACTGTTGTCCTGACTTTAGTTAACCTCTCCATGCAGACTATGGAACGTAAATCTTTGTGGCAGAACATTTTCTTCTTGTGCATGCAGAGAAGGTGGTACTGAACCAGAGCACCTTCTCACACACTTCATTGTTGTTGCATTTGTGTTTGTTTGAATGTTAAACACATGCACAACTGGTTTTAACTTTTGTCTGTCAACACAGATTTTCATTTAAAAAAATATTACAAATTACACTGTAAAAGACACAAGTTAATATGTTATAACACCATAAGATATATCAGTTTCAGAGGTACACAGTATGAGATTTTGTAGCTGAAAATAAAGATCTAGATTCCTGCCTTAAGTTTTAGTTTTGGCCTGTGCAAAGACTGGTGCTGTCTTACTCATTTGCTTTGCAGAGAAGCCTGCAGTCTACAGACAGGAAATTCTTTCAGTGTTTGATGTGCCTGTGACTCATTTCAGCTACACTGGTCACATGGTTGTTTTTCCAGCTATACTCTGTGGGGTTTCTTTTTTTTTATTTTTTTCTTTTTAAGGAATAGTTACAGATTCTAAATACTGGCTTTCGGTACACCACAATTATTTCTGTTAGTTTTGAGCTTCCATCAATTTTAATGAACACTTCTGCAAGCACAACTCATACAAAGTGTTTGGAAATGTGTTTTTGCAGAACATGATTGGTAAAATGAGATCTGTTGATAATCTTCCGTTTCAGATAAGTCTAAAACCCCTACAAGCGTGCCCTGAAAATTTAGCAATCTTGAGTGTTTAAAAATTATAATTCACTCTTTATAGAGTTAACAAAAGAGTACAAGAGTGATAAGAGACATTCTGGTAGCTGGTATTTTCACAAAAGAACCAGTCAGCTTTGCTGAACCCCTCTTTAAAAATTTGTGTGCTAATGAAACCTGCCTTTCAGTATGGCAGCTCTGTCCTGTGTGAGAACATCTTATGTGTGCAGGTAGAATTCCCCTAACAGAGATATTCCTCCAAAGCCCCCATTTCTAAAGATGAGACAAAAGTTTCTTCTTAAAGCTTAAGCTTTAAGCTTTAGTTAATCAAATCTGTACCTGGTAACGGTGCCAGTTTTTAGTGTAAGGTCAACATCTGGTTAAACTTAGTTGTTAAACTAATTTTGGAGTGTTTTCAGCAGGTGTCTCAAATGCACTGTGTATAAGTTGCACATTCAATAGGAAGTCACTGCAGTACAATTATCGAACTGTACAAAACGTATGTGCATCAGAATGCCCAAGACCTGTGTACTGAGTCAGTCAGTGCCTTGGACTAAGGAGAATTTGTGGTATAACCCCTTGAAAAGGTATCTTATACTTAGACTCAAATCAAAAATGTAATTAAAATCTGAGTGTTGCCTTAATCATTTCTTTCTCTGTTTTAATAGGGTGCTGTACTGACTCCCTCCATGGACCATACCATGTCACTACAGCCTGCATCAATGATAAGCCCTCTGACACAGCAGATGAGTCATCTTTCATTAGGCAGTACTGGAACAGTATGTAGCAATTTAATACAAAATAGAACTTTTGCAAGTGGAAAATATTGCGTGTAGATCAAAATATGCGTGTGCATTTCACATGTTTAAAAATCCTCTACCATTCAATAAAACATTAAGAACTGTCTCCATGTACAAATCAGATTCAGCATTTTTTATTCAGTCTATTCACTGGTCAGAAATAATGTAAACAAAGTAGATAAAGCAAATTAAAAGAACCCAGGAGGTGACTCCAGAGTTGGAATGTAAAAGAACCAACAGTTGTTTTTACTGTTCAGAAGATCAGAGTTGGTGAAAGTTATGTAAAGGGTGCAACAGAAACTAGACCAAAAGAAGAGATGCGGTCTAGCCTCTGAACTGTAGGACCTTTCTTTTCTGAGTAGAGAGGATTTAAAACAAGGAGAAAAAAAAAAAAAAAAGATGATGATAAGGATTAACTGAGAGAGAAAAATCCTTTGCTTAGTCTTTGAAGGCTAAATTTGAGTTTTTGTAAGAGCATATCTCACTTCTCTGAAAAAGGTGCTGATTTCAGACAGAAAAGTTTTCCTCACGTGCATTATTTTTGAGGGAGACTTTCAATATCTATTAAATAATGTCATGACAGGTATTTTGAATGCTCTTAAATTGACATTGGATTTCAACTCAACTTAATGGACTGTCTCTTTTTAGTACATGCCAGCCACAACAGCTATGCAAGGAGCCTACATACCCCAATACACACATGTCCAGACAGCAGCGGTTCCTGTTGAGGTCAGTATATGTTATAAAAAACAGAAATAGGAGACATGAATATACTCTCTTTTTATTATTATTATTTTTCTCAATGAGAATTACCAATCAAAGCATTTTAACTGTGAACATACTATGAATACAATGTATATTAAAACTATGAAGCGTCATTATTCTCAACTCAAATGATTAGTATTATAACAAAGAATGGTTTGTACTTGTAGCAGATAGGTCTCCTGTATGACTGTAGCTCAGCCAAGCTTTGCGTCTTGTGAAATGTAACTGCCAATAGGAACAAGGCCGGGGACAGTTTTGATCTCCATTTAGTTTTCCAGTGAACAACAAACCCTGATTGTGATTTTTTGGAAAGAAACCTAATTTTGCGCTAGGATTCAGGGTACTGTTCGTATTTACGAAAGAAAACCCTCTGCAACTCCAGCTAGAAAGCACAACTAAATGCTAGGCAGTAGTCTGCCTGCTATTTTGACTTACCTTCCTCTTTTTTATGGATCAGTATTTTCTTAACAGAGGAGCTAGAGAAGGCATACTGCAGCTCTTTTATATAGAGTGAGCACTAGACAGTCTCTTCCAGAGTTTATAAGAAAAATGTTTAATTTCACAGTGTATTTTTGAGAAACACTAAAACTTATTTGGTTCGGTTTACTCATCTGCTAGAGTGGGTCAGAGAAAGACTTTCAATAATTAGCTGCTTGCACACTATCAGAGCACGTCAGCTGAATTAATTCCCTGGTCTCTGGGGGTTCATGTGCAAAGTTCCAGCTAGAATTCTTTGTCTTAACTAGTGCCAATGACACCGTGATACTCAAAGAGATAGTGTTTATACATGTAGTAAGTAGATCTCATTCTTCTGCTGCCCCTCAAAACAGAGGGCAGAATGCTCTTTAATGTTGGCAGGTAGAAGATATACCAGTAGTTATTTGCTCCCCTTATGTATTTATTTCTATAAGGTGGAGGTTTTTAACTTAATGTGAAAGCAGCTAAAGAAATAGAAGGTTTGCATGATCATTTTGGTTTTCTTATTTACTTAAATGTAAATCAATGTGAAGTTAACAATTCAAATTTGGAATTGGAATACCCCACTTGGGAAATGTGGGGTTTTAGACTTTAAGACTGTTAATTACACGAATTGCATGGAGATACAGATTGCAGGTAATGCTACATGATTTTGTTTCTCATGTCTTTTCTCCCTCTTCCTTTGCAGGAAGCCAGTGGTCAACAGCAGGTTACAGTAGAGACGTCCAGTGACCATTCTCCATATACATATCAACAAAATAAGTAACTGTGAGGTAGGGGCTCATCCTGTCACATGAAAGATGTGAATTCAAGGATATTTTTTCCATAACATACAGTACTCTGTATGAAAATTCTTTTTTATGAAATAAATTTTATAAATAACATTGATAATATTTGGGGCAAGACATTTAATTCAAATTTGGCCAGATTAGAAGCAAAGAAGAGGAGTTCCAGAAGTGACTTGATGAATTATGAGTTATAGCACTTTAATAATTTCTCTATAGCATATCTGGATTGTGTTCTATTTTAATTTGATCATCTTGTATACAGCATGCTGTTTACAAGAATAACAGTGAATTAGTGATAAAACAACTATGCAAAACATATCAGGTTTGCAAGCAGCTTTGCAACTGACTTACTGAGTAAGCAGGGGAGTGATCTGATAGAAATCCTTGCTTTCACCTGTTCTCTTGAAGACTTCCCTGCTCATCCTTTATTCTATAAAGCAGCAGTTTGGTCCAGAATTTTGTCAATTAATTTTTAATCCAGTCCTAGTATGGCTTTAATTCCAGAGTTATTTATTTACCTTCCTGCTGCAGGTTTCCTTTGTTTCTGCTTGCATGGCCTTTCCCTACTAACCATTCACTAGTTTTATGCTAACTCCTTCCATATAGCATTTTGCTTTCTGTAGATTGCCATTCTGAAAATACTGTTTGCAGTAACCATCCCCATCTCCATCCTCCATGTTTTAGAATTCTGAAATTTAGTTCTTTCCTAACTCATCTTTTTCTGGGTGCTTTGCAAATCACACAACTGGACTACGTAGTATTTTATCAAATCTTATAAGACTTCATACTGAAAAATTCCATTCAGCTACGATAATGTACTAGAGGTGGTCTTAGAAGTGTTTGTTTAAAGCCCTCATGGCATTTCTAAGGTACTCAAAAACTATACGTAGTTATGTGCGAGGGTTTTCTAATTGTGTGATACTCTCTTTAAAATGTATTGATCTAACAGTACACACATTTTGCCATCACCTTTGATTTTGCAGGTCAGCTGTGTTATTTGACAACACTGTTCTCATCCCCATTAATGGCATAAGAGCTTCTTATATGTTCAAGTATGTAAAGATAGAAACGAACCAATTGGGAAACTTCGCACATTCAACAGATGGCACAGTCTGCATAGCACAACATATGACCTGTGTTTATTATTTTAGTCTGGCCAAATGCCTGCATCTAGAGAAAGCCCACATCCTTGATTTTCTTCCAGGGCAGGGAGAAAGCAAAGCCACAGACTCTTCTCGTTCTCCATCTCCTAGCGTTAAAACCATGGCTCCTGCATGTTTCCCATGCCAAGGCTATTGGCTGGTGTTAACCACTTTTCAAGGAATTATTTGTTTTTGCCTTAAGTCTTCCCTGTGGGCATGTAAAACCTTCTTACAAACAGAGATCTGTGGTAGACGGGGAAGCAGAATCCTGCACAGCATCTCCGCACCCTGCCTCTCCATCAGCGTGTCAGTCTGTTTCCCATAGACTGGGTCCATAGGAGGAGCAGCACGTAGTCTCCTGAAAGGATGAGATGTGCTGCCATCTGAGACGCGTTCTGTAACGACGACTCTGTAGCATACTGAGCTCTGTGAGCAGCTCTGGGCTTTTCCTGTAAGCCAGTCCTCCGTGTATTTTATTCTTCAGAAGTCCTGCTACCTGTGTTGATCTGCACAGGGAAATCTGTGTGTGCAGTGACTGTGGCAGTGGGAGCGGGCACGTGGGGAAGGTTAATATGGTTCAACTGATTTCAGCCTCAGAGTATGGCATTTGGTATTTCTGTCCCTAGAGCATGCTGGTACTTGTCACTTTTCAGACAGGTGAAGGGGTGGGAATTGATGGTTATTTCTTGCCCTAAATACAGGGAACATTGCGGTCTCTTAATTGTTGTGTTTTTTTCACTGTTGACAAATTGAAACTTCGTTCTAAATGCGTGCGCAGCACTTTTGGAAATGCCCTGTTGAAAGTCAGCATACATATTGCCATAAATAAGTGGTAAATGACAACTAGCACATTCACACAAGCTGATGCGGTCTATCAGAAATACCCAGCATCTTTCCCTTACCAGATACATTTAATAGCTGTATAGCTTCTTTTCAAAAAAGCTGCTACTATCTCAAAATAGTCAAAGGGACTTGAAAGGAGTGTGTTATAATTGTATATGCACCTACAAATATACAAACCTTAAATTTGACTTTGTCTTAAATTAGACTTTTTCTTGCCTTAAAAAATTCAAAAGTTGTCTTAACTTTTCATTAGCTGAGCATTTTTTAAAACCCACCTGGCAATATAAGCCAATATAGTAAATGGAGAAGTCTCCCTTAAAGTTTAATGAACCCTGAATTACTGTTAAATATTAACTATCTACCAGGCACGGTAGCTGTCTTTGCATTAGCTGCGGTACCTTGTGCTTAGCCACCCTACGGCTGCACCAGAAGGAAATTGTGTTCCTTTTGCAGAGATCAAAAGCCTTCGGGATGCAGCAGCAGTATGCTCACACACTCAGCTACTTTTGGTCAGTTAAAAAGGAAACAACCCTAACAAAGCAAGAAAGGAGATAGCTTTGAATGCAGCCTTCCAGTTCCTCGGTGGGCATTCTGCATGCTTATCTGTATTAGAGATAAAGGGGGAAAATACGCTGGAAGGCTGTATCCTGGCAAGTGACAAGCACCTGTAGAGCCGCCTGTGTTTGCTTCTCAGATCTGTGCTCAGATTCACGTAGTCTGCTCACAGCTGTCTGAAATAGGAAATAATTTAGCTTGTAGACAGCTACAGTAGAAAAATGAATGCAATTCGCAACTCTGCTCTAGCTCTGACCTTTCTGTGTTGCAGATGTCCAGTGTTGACCTGGCCTGGAGAAGGGTGCAAAGGCTGAAACAATCATGGATTTTACTGATCAATTGTGCTTTAGGAATTATTGACAGTTTTGCACAGGTTCTTGAAAATGTTATTTATAATGAAATCAACTAAAACTATTTTTGCTATAAGTTCTATAAGGTGCATAAGAAAAACCTTAAATTCATCTAGTAGCTGTTCCCATGAACAGGTTTATTTTAGTAAAAAAAAAAAATTTTTATCAAGTGTTATGACGCAAAAAAGAAAAAAAAAATCAAATTTCTGGGTATGCACAGATGACCACAAAGACTTATTCACGTGCATGACAGAATTTGTGTTTTGGTTTATTTTTATTTTGTTTCCTTTTTTTCCTTTTCTTTTTTTCTTTTTCTTTTTTTTTTTTTTTAATTGTATGAAATGGGTTTTCTGAAGTTTCAAATAGTAAAACATCTAAGATGATGTTCTGTGCTTGCAGTGTGTGAGTGTTGCTTTAGTGCTGTGTTGCAGTTATAGTGTCTGGTCTTTTAGCTTTCTGTTTTTCTTTTAATGTAGTGTGAAGTGTCTTATCCTTTTCTATAAATTCCAATTTGCCTTAAATCTTTCGATGCTGTAGCTGTTTCAGTAAGTAGTCCAAACTAATGGTGTAGAATGCTTTGACCAAATGAGCTGGTCTATTATGCCTTGTAAAACAGCAGCATAGGGCTTTTAAAGGTAGTCAATAAAAATTGCTGAAAATTTGGCTTTTTTAATGTGTAGTAAGTGTTTTTAATGATTTTTCACATAATATGTAAGGTAGTGAAATGCAAGAGGGGGAAAAATGTTTTGTGTGAAACACATTTTCTGACTGGGGAAATTTTAATAGGATAAATTGTTTGTAAGGCCATATGCCAATAGTTCCCTCTGGTAGTTTGAATGACTTAGGAACTCTGCTGTATGATGCAATGTAAAATCTTTTTTTGCCTTTTTTCAAAAACTAACTTGATGTTCTAGTTTTAGCGTAGGTAGAGTAGGGAGTTTGGGGTGGGGATCTCACCGAATGTTTTTGTCCTTCCTTTATACTAATGATAGTGCTTTAGGATGAGGATCATGCTGAGACTTAGCAAACAGAAAAGTTGCTGTTAAAGCAAAATGGCAAAAGCTAAAGGACTCGTTTTCAAACATAAGCTGAGATGTGAGTAAAGGATAATTGATTGGGTACTAGCTCTCTATAGTAGGTAAATAAAAATAAAAAGACTTGGCACTTTTAAAAGGTAACTTTACCAAAGAACAAAGAGCCAGTAACCAATAATTCTGATTTGTCTCAGCATTACGTCTTCTGTACTCTTTATTTTTGCCGGACCAGTTTGCGGTTAGGAGAATGTGCCTTTTTTGTACATTTGCATTTAGGTTTTATAATTTTAATTGATGTATGGACACAAAAGCATGAAGGAAGACTTGGATCCAAGCAGTGCCACACTTTACATCATCACTACAAGTGTTAAGTGTAAAGAAAACCAATTTTGAAACTATGAAATTCCTGATTCATAAATACACAGTTATTTGTACTTCACATATTAGATAATTCACTGCTACTAAAGCTCTTTATTACGATTGCATATGTTTTAAATCAAATGATAAATTAAGTTGTCTTCCAAAACTGTGTACTTCTCTGGTCAGCTGTATATGATCAGTTATCTACCTCAAAGTTTATTTCCTTTTGTATTGGGACAGGTTGCTGGCCCTCCCTGTTTCCACAGACCAAATCATCCTAGCTCGGGAGCTAGGGCTAAGCAGTTGTTTCTTTCAAGTATTTTTTAGTTTTTAAATTTTGTGTGAGTATTGGAGTATAGATGTCGGTGACATTTCATAGTTTCAAAAGTAAATTGCTGCTCTGAGAAGTGTAGATTCTAGTGAAATACATAGTCATAAGAGATGTGTTTTTGTTTTTTCTTTTTTTAAAAAGTTGTGGTATTATTGGTTCTATGCTCCCTGGAATATTACTGCTTTGTCAAAGTCCAGACTTTCTGCAGCACCTTTCCTGTATCTGGTGAATTTCCAAGCCTAGATCTCTCACTACTTGATACTTTTGCGTTAATTAAAACTGCAGTATGATAGCTGTGTTAGAGGGAGGGAAGAGCTGCTGCCAGAAATGTCTGAACTAAGTGCCATACTCATTGTCTGGGTAAGATTTGGGAAATTTAACCTCTGTACATAAAGAAATAATCAGTTACTTAAACATCACATAGTAGACAGCCATTAAATTATAAAAAATTAATTTATGAAGAAAGACCTTTTGTACAGATTGAAAAAAAAAAAAAAGATTTTCATAGAGATATCTATATGATCAAGAGAGTTAATTTTTTATTTTTGTTTTACTAGTGCCACAAACTTGCCAGTGGTAACTTATTTGTCCGGTTCAAGATAACTCTGTAGTTTTGTTTCCTAGGACTTGTTGTTAAACGCCAAAAGACATTTTTGAACTGTAAATTTGATTAGATTGTTAGCTTTTTTCTGTTTTATTTCTTTGAAAACTTTTGAATAAAAAAGATCCAAAAAAACGAAAATGCATTGTCTTTCCTTCAGCTGTTCCTTTACTGGGGGAAAACCCAAACAGGTTATGATAAAGACTTCACCTTCACTTTGAAGTGCTCAGCCTTGCTTTGTGCTTGAAGGTCTGGGTTTTTCCCTCCTCTGTCATTCTTTACAATCAGATTTTAACTCTTTCAATCCACATTACAAGTCACTCACTCTTTCAGACAAAACAGGAAAGACAAAAAATAAATGATCAAATATATCTGATTTGAATGCAAGAATGGTGCTGTTCTCTTCCTCAGCCTGCACTGGGAGGGCTGGACACTGCAGTTGTGAATACAAGCCAGTGCTGGGGGAGTAAGGGTGGAGGTGGGGATCTCTGGTAGCTCCTGGCATTGAATTGCAGCCTACAAGTGTTCCAGTTGTCCCGACTGTAGCAGAGTTGGCTGGAATACCCCGTTCTGGAGAGAAGTAATACTTCAGTGGAATTCGAAATCATCCTGAGTGTCTGTCTTCCAGCTGCAATCGTTAAGACCTTTTTTCTCGAAAGGTAATCTCTGATTTTATCATCCTTTTGGCAAGATCACCACTGCTGATGCTGTGTATCAGACAGAGGATTGCCCTGCTCAAAGTAAGGCTTGGAAATGAAATAGACTAAAATATCAATGAGCATGTCTCTTCAGCTAAATAAATGATCTACCACTCACACAGTCCACAACGTCATTTCGTGTCTGACTCTCTCTTGGGCACCCATGGGTGCTCTGGACAGCAGAGAACAGGGGCGTGAAGGCCCAGTGCCATCAGCACTGAGCAGGCAGCAGGGAGGCTTGCTGACACCAGGCTGTGCTGCCCCAGAGAACACATTTTACATTACAGCCGTATTTTGGACATACTCCAAGTGTTTCACCAGCCCTGCAATAGGGTAGGCAGCCTGTTGGATGCGTTGGCTGGGGTCACCCTACAGGCAATGTGCAGCCCAGGCTCCCAGCTACACGATGCTGATGTGAGATACTGAGACTAAATGTGTTTTCAGTGGAACAAGTGAAAGAGACTCACCTAGTGGTTAGGAAACTTGTGATTTGCGTTAGTTTAAGGCAATAAAGATGTCCTCGACGATGGCTTTTATTAATGAGGAGAAAAAATCTCACAGTGTGTGCTACTTAAACACACTTCTGTAACTGAAAAAATAAAATGCCAGTTTACCATTTTGTAATAATACTGACTGGCCCAGTGTGTTGTCTGTGTAAAATGCCATGGATGAGAAGATGAATACAGCAAACTTCCAAAGAGTTTTGTTACATTCTTCCTTTCGCCATCATACTGAGTTTATTTCAAATTACAAGTAGACTTTCTGAATGGATACTACCTCACAAAAGCTCTTTGGAACAAACTCAGAATAATGCATGTTGGAAGGGCTTTGACTATTTGCTTTTCTAATTAGCACTATGATAAACTTGGTTCTCTAACTCCAACTATATTTGATAAGAATGAGCACTTTCAGATTAGTACCTTTTGGCTGGTATTATAAGGTTGTGTGTATCATTTCTATCAGGCAATCTGCAATAATGCAATATTTTATGCAATATACTTTATTATAGATAATAAAATTATTATCAACTGGCTTGTTCAAACATTGATTCCACTCTGATGCAAATAATTTGTTTTTGAACCCTCCTTGCAATCATGCTGCTAATAAAGTCTTTTCCCTGTTAGCAAATACTGATAAGTATCATAATCATGGAGAATGATTCTTATCCTGATACAAGTATTTTCTGCAAGATTATGGACAGGCCATATTGTTTGTTGGTGGTTAGTGATTACAAACTAGGAAACTAGTCTTTCTGTATGGGATGAGCAAAATTTTTTATCTTTCTCTGTTTTCTAAATTAGCCAAACTGGGCAGGTACAAGATTATTGCAAGCAATGCATTAACTGCAAGTTAACAAAGTGCTGTTGATCAGCAGAGTCCTGCTAATGACTGTTTGAATGTATTAGGCTAGAATAATTGTGACGAGGGTCAGAGTAAAGCACTTCGCTGGTACTCTGTCAGTGTTGTGTTGTTGTTGATTAGTTTTTGTTGTTCATTTTTATGGCTCTCCCCTTCTAGGTTTAATTTATGTTATGGTACCTCCACCACACAAGACAATCTGGATGATTGGCCAGAACTGTGCCACCTCACTTTCCTCAGCAACAGCTAACACCATATGAGAAATCCATTTAAGTGCCAGAATATTTGTGTGAGTTCAGTACTCCTATTCCTGCCATGCACACTGCACTGCGCTTGCTCCTTTTGCTTTGATCAACCACTCCAAAATTATTTGCAAACTTGCACATGCGTTGGAATAAGATACTCAATCCTACCCTGTCCAGCAACGTCTTGTTCTGAAAGCCAATGTGTTATTTGATGGCGTTTAAGATGTATATGCTATTACCTTCCAGACACTTGCAACACTGACGTACTCTTTCAACTGTGAAAGATCATCTGTATCATTTCCTAGCCAACAAATTCTGGCATTGATTAACCCAAACAAATCTGAGGCTTTTGGCTTTCGCACTTGGACCATTAATTCTCTCCAGAATAGGGGTTAGGATATACAAAACCTATTCTGTTTGGCAACTTCTTCTCCGGCTCCTAAGAAAAGCCATGCTGATGTCAGAACAGTGAAGATTTACAATGCAGTGACCAGAGGGAGTGTGTAAAAGCCTGCCTGTGGAGTGAGTAAGTCTTTCCTTTTCAGGACAGCTCTAGCTGCATCTACCATCTGAGAAATCATATCACAGGAAAACACTACTGCATTTTTCCCCTGCCACAGAAGAAAGGACAGCTTGTCAACAGGCAAGCTTTAGCTGCTTAAGTTATCCATCTTGCCTTTTTCAACAGTATCCCTTCACTCAATGCTTACATCAGTGTTGTTCTGAATTCTGCTGTATTTCGTCAGTCTCCCTTCAGCTGAATAATATGTTCTCTTTCAGCAGCTTCGCCAGGATAGAGAGTTTGCCAACTTCATGAATGAAGGCATGTGGCACCCTAAAGGCTTCCCGCATGCACACTCACTATAGGTGTTCAGATCAACTTGCTCAGGCAGCTTTATACGTACCTTTATTGATTTAGAGACCATCGTGCTGATGTTACCAAGAGGAAACAAAAATTGGAAAATGATTTTTGCATGTACACTCTACTGACCCTAAAGAAGTAATTCACAGTGAGAATTTTCCCCCATATTCTCACCACCTGTAATTGAAAGGTGAAATTCAACGCCTGAAATACGTAGGGTTGATGCTTTCTAGCAGTATCTGTAAAGCACATACTTAAGGGTAAAAGCAAGGGTTTAAAGCCAAAAGAAAATTTACAACTAAGTAAGATGTTTTGGTAAATAAGCAACAGTGGAAAGTAACTTTTCTTTTGTGTACTTCAGACCTTCCCCAGTGGGAAATATTTCTACATTGACAAGAAAATGCTCTGCTTTTCTTTTTCTTTCTAGTGAATGTGGAAAATCTGAAAATGTATTTACAGCTATTTGTTACAACCTCTCATTTGTATCGAGCTGTTCAGGCTCAGAGAGTATCTGTAAGCAGCACAGAGGTACCTAGGAGCATAAAGCAGTCACTGAGTGACACGTGGAAGGGAAAGGGAGGCCTTTGCTAGCCTCCAGCCCTGCTCACCCAGCAAGGCCCCCGCATGGCTCTGCAGGCCAGGCAGGCACCGTGTGGTGGGGAAGGGTCAGTCCCGCAGCAGACCTTCACCACATTTCCACCTCCTGCCGAGCTGTGTCAGTGCTGCTGGCACTGGTGCCTCACCCCAGCAAACCCCTCTGATGCTGCCTGAGCTGCCTCGGTTCTCTCGAGGTGGTATTTACACATTTCTACGGTGCTGCTTTCCCTCTTGAATCCCTAAGCTACCGGCAACCCGTCTCAACAATTCTACCCCTGTCTGCAGTTTTACCTTTCTCAACTCTCCCCGGGCTTTCTCACAGCGCTGCCCTAGCAGCCTGCCAAGGCCGAGCAGCTGGGCTGTGTCAGGCTGGGATGCGGGGTGCACAGGCAGCTAACCCCGGGGAGAGGGGGGCTGGCGGCAGGGGCTGTGGGGTGACATGCTCCAGGCCTCCCTGGTGTCAAGAAAATCTTGTTCAAGTGTAACCAGGGGAGTGGGTATTCAAAGAGCTCCAGGTGTCACTGCTTCTTGCCGGTACAGAACAAAAAAGTGGATTTTAAACAGCTTTAAGAGGGGCTGGTGTAGCTTGCAAGAAATAAGAACTGCTCCAGAAGTTACCAGCTGCGTGTATCTTAGGTTCATGACCTCCTCCAGCCGTGCTCTGCTCACTTTCCATAGTTCCAGCTGTCAGCAGGAAGATGCTGCCTATGTGAGTGGAAGGCAGCTCCACACCAAGTTACGGGCTTCACACCAGAAAAAGCACATTGCTGCTTATGCAGTCGCTGTTCAGTGAGCTCCTGAACCACAGCAATTATTGAGCAAAAAGAGTAGTAGGGAAGTAAGCTTTCATACAAAAATGGGAAGAAAAATCTTAAAAGACAAGTCCAAGTTTCAGCTTTTTTAATATAGTCGGTTCTTAGTAAAATGTATTTAAGAGTGTGGTCTAGCTTCATCTTCATTGTAACATCTCTAAAAATTGCAAAGATTTACTCACCATTTGAGGGCAAATTTTTGGTATTGGAGTGTTGAATATCCAGAGTATCCAGAGTTCATATATATATGTATTTATATATACTAAAAAAAAAAAAAAAAGCAGTTCCAGGAATTCCTCTCCTGAAAATATTTTGCAGATGAAACTAGCCAGTCATCTCTGGGAAAACAATTCAGGACACAACATACCATTGCGTGTATTACAGTAAGTGTATGCACAGCTCATCTGTTCCAGATGGGGACATGTGATCAGCCCTGCAATGCGCAGTCCTGCCCCGCTTCAAGGCTGCAGTTAATTTGCTCAGCAACGTTGTGCTCATCAACAAACCCAACCTTGGGGAGCCGTCCTTTTTCAGTGGGACTTGCACAAGTGCATGGGAGGTGGCAGAGCCCTGGGCTTAGGGGGAGCACTCTCTGCTGGTCTTAATCTCATTGTCCCCATAGCCTCCTCCTCTGACTGCTGGTGCAGTCAGGGAACAGACTGGGGAGACCCCCCCATCTATCCCAGTGCTGTTCCTACCCGAGATTAAACACCTTATCTCGCAGCCACCAGAGGGCATCTTCGTTATAAGCTGAAATAATCAAAAAGGTGAACTCCCATTTGTAGGCTGTAATTAGGGTGCATTTATAGTTACATATTATTAAAAACACCGCGTCGTCTCACTTTTGCGAGATAAAATGCAAGTGCTCACATTTCCAATAATGTATTATTATTCATCAGGAAGCCATCAGAAGGGTTGTATCCTACCATCAGGGAGAGAAAAACAAAACAAAATAAAACAAAACAAAATAAAACAAAACCTAATTTTATTTTCGGCAAAGAAATGCATAAGGGTGCTTTTCACTGTCCAGTGCGGACATTTACATATTTATATTTAATATATAAATACTTATAAATAAATAAATAAGGAATCTAAACAGAACCAAGCATCATCAAAAACACAAGTGTTCCAGGCAGGGTCAGGGAAAATTGACAAGTAGCGTGTATGTGACAGAGGAATACAACAGGAACAAAACAGCAAAGGAAATTTGGAGAAGCCAAGCACACTGCAAAGACTCAACTCAGAAGAGACCTAGAAACCCTTTTCCCCATTAACTCAAAGCCAGTCTATTTGCATATACTCTTGGGAGCATCCCTATATTATAGTATTATTTTCATAAGCGCTGAGACAATTAAAATTATATTCATTCACAACAAAGCATAAAAGAGACAAACACCTTTTGCAGGAATGAAATAAAGCTCTGAAAATAAATTGGCACCTTGAGGGCTAAATGAAACTTCTATATCAAAAACAAAAGTGTGCAAAATATTTGGGTTGATACAGAAAAGTCTGCTCATTTTTGCAAAGTTCATTCAAGAAGACCTTTCAGTGGTCATCAAAGATGAATTCTTCTGTATCTATCCAGATTGCTAATAGAGATGGGGAAGGAGGGAGGAGGGCAACAGCAACGATAGTTATTTTTGCTGCCTTGTCTCTGTCTGCAGTACAGCTTGAATCTAATGAATAAATTAACCATAATCCCCACAGGATGTTAGTGCTTCCAGTCTCAGAAGCCTTTTGTAGCATCCCTTTTGATCAAGAGAAATCAGCTTGCGTACACATTTCAGACGGTTCACCTCTAATTCTGCTGGGTACTCAGCCTTACACTGTATCATTAATGACCAAGGCGAGGCCAGCAATTTTGACCTACACAATCTTTTTCTTAGATGTGGACTACAAGAAGTATTTGTTAATCTCTGCCAGGGATTTTGTCACTCTTCAAAGTAATTAGATGAATCACTTCTGGACAGGCCAATTGCTGTATCAGACAAAATAAAAGACCCAAAGAGCAACCAGAACAAATAGGACAGTTCATAGACATTAGTGAATAACAAGTACAAAATATTGTAAGTCTGGAAATATAAAGTACTTTTCTGTTTTGCATACGCCCTAGCCTTAGGCTAAACAGTGAACAGACACAGATCTGTATTTCTGGGCAAGGATCTGATCCAGGCGTGTGTTTGTAATTTTTGAGGATTGCTTTTTATATTGAACCAGGATTGAGGAGAAAAAGAAGTCCAATAATTTTATTTTATTTTGCAAACTTCAGACCTGAAAGCTTTTTTTTTTTTTCTCTCCGCGTTTCTTTCTTTTCCTTTGCAGTCTCAAGCACTTGTGATTATCTTCTTTTGGCAGCCACCTCAATGTCAGCATGACTATGTTTGTCACAGGTTTTATATGCTGCTGCAAGCAGGACTCAAATTAGGATTGGTGTGACCAAAGGACAATAGCTCTGCCAACGAGACAGACTTTTTTTGATCTAACTAGCAGATGCTCTGCTAGCGTCTCTCACTTTTTGCCTCTCTTTTGCCTAGAGGACTGAAACCAGCCTGTCAGTGTGATCGTATTCACAGGAACTACAACTGTTTGTATAAGATCTGAATCTAGCCTAATACCTGCTTTAATAGCTGCTTCCAACAGTTACTTGTGAAGACTCAGATGGTAAATTCCATTAAATATATTATAGTTTAAAAAAGCAGAGATTTTTCCAGAAATAGTTACTCTTTTTATAGAGGCTATTTTGCACCCTAGTGGATTATTTTAGATGGTAACAAGTTGCTCCTACGTGTCCCTGGTCATCACTCACTTGCAAGAATAATATTGCTGGGGGAGGAGGCTAGAAGGAGACCCTGCTGTGATTCAGACCTTGGGTTCCCCTTTTTCCTCCCTTGTTACCTGACAGTAGTTTTGGAAGAAGAAACTACTAGACATATTAAAGACCTGGCATAAAATATCGGACCAGTTTTTCAGGTGTCACCAAGGGGTAGCAAGTCTAAAGGTGTCTCTCCATTCCACACTTAAGGAGATCTTAACTAGCTTTAGCTTTTCAAGCAAGTCTGAAGTCTACTGGCTGCCAGTCATCCTGACAAGGTGATGACTAACAGGGACAATTAGCTCCCTCTCCTAACATGCTGTCTGTCATGGCTATTTGAAAGGGAATAAGAACATTTTTTCCCCAAGGAAACAGGTTGACAAATGGGTTTGGGTCTGTTAAGGCTTTAACGTAGCTTCATATTAACAAAATGTCAAAAAAAGTTGTTCCAATGAGGAATGGGATCAAGCAATATTGTCTGCTTTGTAAAATCCTATTTAATTCATGTTTACATATTTAAAAATTCACTCTATAGCCTGCAATTCCACAGGAGTGAGCTGCTGAATTTCCATTAATAGCAGAGGGAGAAAGATCCTGTTTTGTATTGTCCACCTGATAAAGGAACAACTTTATTAATTTTAAGTATTAACTAGTTAAGCCATGAGTTAAAAAGTAGCAGCTGTCAGTAATTTAACTCATTTCCATCTCTTTCACAATCTTATATCCAGTTTGTAGACAAAATTGAGACACATGATTGGTAATTATTCATTATCACCATTATCCAGCTGCTACTTGTTAAAGCTAATGCTTACAGAAGCATTCTGTATCCCTGACATGATGATTTTAGCACCTATCTCTCATACAGCTTTATTTTCAGATCTGCTGAGTGCCCAGAGCAAAAAGGTTAGGCTGTGATGCGTGTTTGCTGCTGAATTTTAAGAACCAAAGTGTCTTCAGTTAGACAAGTTTTTATTTTTACTTTTTCTCAGACAACGCTTCTAAACAAACATTCATGTAGCTGACTGCATGGATCTCAGGAGAACTTCCTTAAAAGAAAGGAGAAAGACAAAGGAATTACCATCATTTAACTAGGCTACTCCTCGCAATGACTGAGAAACAATCAGACTGTAGTCTGAGAGCCACAGTGAAAGGTTACATGACTAATTTGTATTTGCATTGTCTAGCTGGTAGGAGGAAGGAGGATGTAGCCACAATAGCCAATTTATCTGAAGAACAATGTAGTCATTCAACAGGGCATTATTCTGAACTAATTTAAATGACAGTAAAGCAGCCTGCTCTTGACTTAAGAAATCATAAGTCTTTCAAATTTCGTATCTAATAATCAAATTTTACCACTGACTTATTTGTTGACAGAAATTACTTATAGCTAATATGTTCCTGTTGCAGACCCTGAGGACTCTTTGTTTATGCTAAACGTGAATGTATTCTAGCACATGAATTACTATCCTCCTGCTTGTTTCTTGGGCGCCTCCAGAATAAGTAATACATTGGCATAACTTTGCCATTTGTCAGCCAGCAGTCTGGTAGCACATTTGCTCGTCAATCTAATTTTAACCTTTTCTCATATGAGCACTTGGTACTTCATGTAAATCAACCAGACAGTCTGTCATTCGATAGGACACTATCTTCATAGTCTTCTAAACTATGTGCTCTATCATATGTGTTCATTTTTAAGTAGCAGAGGAAAATTAAAACTAATATATTACTTCTGGTTTCTTAATACCAGAATGCCAGGAATCTCTTTATTACCACAATAGAGATAAATGATACGTCTAGCAGAGTTTTTTGACAATGGGCATGGTAATGCATTCAGCACTTTCTGAACTGGAAGGTCTGTTCTGAATGGTAAGTAGTGCAATGTGTGGCTAAAGGCTTCATAGCACATAGAGTAGGTCTGTTCCTATTATCGCTGTAATTTGCAGCTAGGAATACAAAACATACATTCAACTGATTAGTGAAAAATATATTTATAAATAATTACATTATGGTTCCGATAAGTTTCTTGTTAAAATACTGAAGCTGACTCTGAGAAGGAGAACATAATTCACTCCTAAATTTAGGTAAGTTTGTCAATGTTAATTTCTTTTGATAATTTGTGTAAATAACATGAAAGGCTTACTGGTATGTCCTTTACTTTGTGAGGTTTTTCAGAAATTGATTTGGCTATGAAATAGTATGTTTGAAGTTACACTTTTAGCTGTTTTCTCAGGGTTGCTGTAACTATGCATCACTTCAATATCTTTTATTTTTTTAAACATGAAATGAAGAAGGTCATAGTCCATTTATACAGCCTAAACACATTCTGGCTTTTTCAGCTTTTTTACTGCATGAAGAATGTTTTTAAAATGAAGTTTTAAAGTGGTACAGAAATGATCTGCAACTTCTGCTAAAAAATCAGTCCCATACAACACCTGTAATCATTCACTAAATGGTACAATAATTAACTGTTTTAACAATTATGAAAGCTAGAGTTTGACTGATCTATATTTTCCTTATTAATACTTTGAGACTATTAAAGCTGCATTGCATTTCACTCAGGCTTGTGAGAGATAAACTAAAACTACGTGTAATTAATACTAGATTCTGTTCTAATGATTTATGACATCGTACTTGGTCTGAGGCAGACAATGAAGGGTGCCTGCATTTTTCCCCAGCACAGTACTTTGTAGTCCCTTTACCAAAGAGCAGAAGTGAAGCTCATTGACTCCTGTAACACCACAAATGCACCTCAGTTCATTTTTTGTTGTGCTGCTGTTGTTTACTTAGACTTCATCATGCTTTCAGTCCATCCTACTGCCATGCTTCCTTTTCAGCACCTTCTGTATATGGTATGTACCCCATTATTGCTGTGGAATTCTCACCTCTGTTGTGTCCCTGGTGAATGAGTTATAATTAATTTTATTTCTTATTAATTTAATTGTATTAATAATTATAAATAATTATATTTGTACAATCTCTATCCCAAAGATCTGTTTCTGATTGAGGTAGTAGTGTAATAGAAGTAAGAACACAGGAACTGCTTCTAACACCACCTTCAGTATCTTTTTTAATCTCTAAATCAAGTACATGCAATATTTGTTGATCAAGATCTAAAGTTATATATGACTTCATTTAACACAAAAATTGGAGAAAGTGTTAGCCACAGACTGATTAAGTATCTTCAGGAACACAGGCCTGAGGTATCTGGCCATAAGTATTATCTTCAATAAATAAATACACAGCAGCAAGAATTTGTCCCAGAAAATGGTCAGGTAATTCTATTACTTAATTTTGCGTAGTGGAGTTATATGTGAGTTTATCTTCCATGCTCTGATGTAGTTTTCACATGGGAGTTTGTTGGTCTTCCATACCTAGATCTTTTGGGGCCAGTCATCTGCAGTTTCAGCTCTCAGGGATGTAAATGTATCTAGGCAAAATTCAATATGGTTGGTGAGGTAGACTGTCACAAGCAGTGACAGCATCTGATTTCACTGAGCTTGTCAAAACTAATTTTATATGTAATTTGTTCACTGTATATGAGATCCTCTGTTTTGCCACCATTGGTCTTACAGTTGTGAGGTTTACCTAGTTCAGGGTAGTGCACAGAACTAATAAATGTTTTCTCTGAGGAAAAACTGAATTTCTGGGGATGGAGGGGCTGCATTATAACACAGGAAAAGTATTTTCTGGTCTTACTTATTGTTTGTGCATTGGAGCACACATCTTTGACAAACATCTTTTTTTTTTTTCTTCAAATTTTTTATGACTCCTGGTCTTTATGGATAACTGAAGAAACAACTGGTCAGCAGGATCAGAAGTAACAGAATTATACATGGTATGAATCTGTTCTCAGATCTTGTATATAAGAAGGCAGGGGTTTTTTTGTTTGTTTGTTCTATGCTTGTATGAAGGAAAGAGAAGAATCATGGTAAGGCAATATGATTCTATAATATTTTTCCCTGGAGCGCGTATCTAAGGACAATCTGTTCTAGTTCTTAGCAATATATTCCTCCAGGAATCTAAGGCAAAATTCAACCATCTCTACTCGATTGGCTCAGTCTTTCTCTGTCACTTTTCGTGTATTTTTTATATCATTCAAAAAAAAAAATAATCCACCCTTAAATGCATTTTCAGGTGCTGCTAGTGAGACAGCTTTAAAAATACCTTTGTCCCCAAGCCATTAATCATACAGATTCTGCTACCGTCCATTGGTTTCTTAATCTTGATTCAGTCCCACCTGTTAGATGACAAGTCTAGGTATCAGAGTCTAAATTTGGCTCACTTCATTGTTTACGTAATGTTTCCTAAAAAAAAAAAAAAAAAAGGTTAGTGCCACAGCAACGTACTGTCAAGCTGAGTTGCAGATATTTAGGCCCCATGTGGCAGCTAAGGAGAATGGAGAATATTCTGTCCTCTCTAGTGTCTGGCATCCTGACTTGGAGTTTGTATACCTATCCTCCTCAAATCATCAGATTAAAAAAATAAATAAAGTGAAAAAAATAATGTTCTAAAAATGTAGCTAGACTACTCTAGAGAAAGGAGGACTTCAGGTGTTTCACTTCGAAACTGAGTTTACCCTTATTGAAGTAAATAGAAATGCAAAAAAATAAAGATCACCTCTACCCCAGCTTTAGTGAACTACGTGATATAATTATAATTGAAGGTCATTCTTTAGACATTTAAGTTCTGTTTTCAAGGGCACTTATTTGGGAAGTGGCACATTAGGGAATCCTATTATCACACTGACAGTAAAAGCCCAGGAAAAGGGCCTTTATGATTTGTATTATAGAAGTATGTATAAACACATAGCAGAGGTTGCTCCACAGAGCTCGGTTGCTGGGTTTGCGTGACGCCAAGGCAGATGCCATGCGGTGCAGCCATTTGTGTCTCAGCGGCCTGCACCTGCTGGGCCCAGCTTCTTTCATCCCATGCATCCTGGTCACTGTGAGCAGCTCTTGAGTTTGGCGTGTGGTGGGCACTGCTCGGTGACCCTGTGCGCCAGGCACAGCTTGCCAAGGCGATTAGTGGCTTGTGTCTGACTGAGGCTAAATGCCAGAAATGGGGTGGGAAGGGAAGCACCTCCCACCACCTTGCTCCACATACATGGTCTCCAGGCCTTGAAGTCAGCTGCCAATTTACAACTTTAGGCCCTAATTAGCTCCTAGGGACGTATCAATAAAAAGCCACGATTTGGGTTTATAGGTAGCAACAAGTGTTACTGTTCTTCCTCAGCAAAATTTATTCTCTGATAGTTTTTTCCACCCAGTCCTAAGGCACTTTTCTCTTCGAGTGTAACTTACTACTCTGCTCTGACCTCACTGCTGCTAATGTTACCTCCATTTTGGGTCCACGCACGGTTCCCTGAAGCTTTCCTGCCTGCTGTTTGTTCCCCTCCTCCCTTTCCCCTGAAGCACCTCCACAGACTGAATGCTCTCAGAGGAAATGGCCTACCACCCCTCTCCTCTCACACCCCAGCATGGGCTTTACTGAATGCAAAGCCATCTCGGGCCCAAGGCAAGTTTCTGTCAAAAAGCAGATACAGGTGTAGGCAATACTGGTATTAAAGTAACCTCCAGCAGACCCCACACCTTGCAACAGGGAGAGAGTGATCTTGGGCCTATTTTCTCCCCACCTGTGGGCATCAGCTGAAAGGGCTGCACACGAGGCAGTGGTTGTTAAATTTCTACTGGGCCTAGCAGAGAGGAGTTTGCTTTTATTTAGTACAGGGGATAGGAAGAAGCAGCAGTAGCATCAACACCACCACTGCTGGTGGTGAGAGGTCTCCAAATGTGTCCTAGGCCTGTGGTGGAGTTCTGAGGCCCTCTGCCCCTGCAGTGGGTGGCCTGGTATGGTGAGGGGCCCAGCGGCTGCTGTCCCTGTTGGGCCACCTCAGGGTGCCCTGGGCACAGCAGTCCCCAGCCTTGTTACACACAGTGTCCCCTGCTTGATCTTTCACTCCTGCTTTTCCAATTCTCTTCCATGTGCTCCCAGAACAGACCCTGACCTCACCCTGCTTCTGTTCTGTTTGCTTTCCCTTTTCATATAGTGCTGCCCCAGCTCTTCATCCCCTGCCCAGAAAAGTAAGACATATGCTGGGGTGCCTTTGTTCTGTGTGCCCACTTAGTGTTAGAAGAGAGATAAGGTATTTGTTCTTCTATGTTGTGATCTGTTTGATGCTGATGCTTTCTTGCTCATATCCTAATGTAACTCTGCCTTCGTGCTTTTTCTGATTTTGTCTGGGGTTTGTCTGGGATTCTTTTGTGCATCCCAAACTAAGGACGTTCTGCTAACCTGGTCAAATAACCTAAATTTTGATCTGTTAAAATGAACTTACTGTGCAATGTGAAAAAGCACCTTCGGAAACCACAAGTGACCTGATTGGAAAGTAAGTGAGCTGGAGGCAGAAGCACTGAATGTACAGGAATAGAGTAGATTAAGGTTATAGCAAATAAAAGGATTTAGAAATCAGAATGGCCTTAACACCAGTCTCTAAAGTAATGGATTAATTATTCCAGAGAGATTGTGCTGTGTGTCCCTGTGCTAACAGGGCTTTTATTTCTTCCCCCTGGTGAGAGGCAGGAAAGTGGTTGCTTAAATCACTATTGACATACAGCATATGAATTCCAGTTTTGATTTTATGAACAGCCTCTATCATCATGTCTTCTGTGGACTGTCTCATGCTCGTTGTGCTGTGGGGTTAGACACACTGTCACCATCCCTATAAATAGCCTGCTTGGTTATGAAGGACTAGTAGTATTTCCTCTGGGAAGAATAGGACTTTTGACTGGTGGCATTTTAGGCCAGTTCTCTTTAAACCTCCTAGAGGAGATAGGGTTTGGACAGTGAGAAACCTGCTAGAGAAAGCCAATAATCAAGGTATTAATTGTTGAAGTGCAGGCACCCAGTGAGTGTGGAGGGTCCACAGAGAAAATTGAAGTTAAGAGGAGTAGGACAGTGGTGTGCTTTTAAAAAGAAAGGTCAGCTGCAGGGCTGGTAAGGAGCAAGAAAGCTACTATGCAGAGAAAGAGAAGCTCCCTGTGATACAGCGGGAAGCAGAGCTGCTGTGCAAGACTGTTGCAGCATTGGACAGGTCTGCTCCGTGCCCAAAAAATGCTCAAGCGTATTGGAGAACGGGAGGTAAGCTGACATTGCTTTCCGTATCTTTATTTTTGGAACAAAGTAGGAGGTAATTATGTATAGAAAATGCCGTGTTTCATCTATCAACTGTTTAGCTGCTAGTATGGTCTCTGAGTGTGGAGAACACCTTCAAGCAAATACATAGCACACTCAAGGTAGGTTTGGTGGGGTGGATGCTTTTAAGCTTGTCAAAAGAAGTTCTAGAGATATAGGTCATCTGGTCTGTACAACCCTGTTTCTGTGAAGAAATATCCTGGAGACACCAAAGAGAGTGCAGGTTCAGCTGACTGTGCAGTGAGGCAAATTCCACTGCACACAGTGTGAGAGGTCAAATACAGCATGGTGTTGACATATAACAAGGCTTCCTAAGTGTCTTCTGGCTATTGAAAGTAACAAATGCCAAGGTATCTGGGGGTTTTCCTTGCAATTAACAATTTGTCTGGAATTCAGACATCACCTTCCACAATTTGGGATGTTTCCAACAGTGCATTTAATTGTCAGAAGAACCTTTTGTGCAAATAGTGAGTCCGTATACAAAAAGATTGCTCTGCCAAAAGGAATGAAATAGACCATTAAATTTAAGGATGACTAACTTTTTCTGAATAGTGAAGAAAACACCACACTTGCCAGTTATCTCTTCTGTGCATTTCCTCAGTTGTGGCTGAGGCCATCTGATGACTGTTTCCCTTTCACTCCCAGCGCAGTGCAGTCTGTCTGCTGTCAGCAGTTAATGAAGTCACTCACAAGCCTCCATTCCCCGGGGAAAAGCACTTCTATGAATAGACCTGTTACTTACGTCTCTGTTTGCAATGCTCTCAGCGCTTCTTTTGCTGTGCCACCATTTCTAATGATTGTGCCATTTTTGAACAATGCCCTTTCATTGTAGAGCTACTGCTATTCAGGATGCCAAAAAAGCTCTTGCTTCTGGCACAGCTGTTAAAGTCCTGTGAAGGCTTCTGTGTTGTCCTCAGTGACAGACACATGTTCTGAGGTACCACAGGCTTACCAAAAATGTGCGGAAAGTGAATGAATAGTCTTATTGCAGCACGTATTTTCAATAATAGTCCACAGGGAATTTCATCATGAGATACTTCATCAACACATGTCCTACAATAAGGAGGAAATAATAAAGGTTTTTGTTTCTGAGAACAAAATATTTCCATCCTACTGAAATAGAAAGGGAAACTTGATCTGATGAGAAGTACTAGAGAACATCACATATTTGCCCAGCTGAGCTTGCACGTCTGGTTATGATTAAGCATGTGTTTATAAGGAGCTATGTGTTGGTCTAGACAGAGGTGAGCTATAAAAGAAATGAAGATAAAAAGATAGATAAAGAATGATGAATCATGATAATGTATTGTCCCAAGGACAGAAATGTAAGAGCTTATACTACAATTTGTAGGGTCTACCAGTGAAGTCAAAGACTACTCAGTGGAGTTAAGTCACTGGTTTGTGTTTTCATGACTGAGTTGTGTGGTTGAGGTCTAACCCCAAATAATTTTAGTTGAACACCTGTCTAAGAAAATTTAGCTATGAATACCAATAAATAGTCAAAAGGGGAGGGACTGAGTAAAACAGCATTTGGTTTAAACATTGCCTATTCTTTCTCTGGGAGATGTGGGAGACAATTTTTTAAAAAAAATGTTTTTAATATCCACTTTTTTTTTTGACTGGACTTATTCTTAACAGGCTCCCCCAACATCAAGTTGTCAAAATTTTAGTTCTCAGAGAGTTATGATAAGCTCTTCTATAAAGTGCAAACTGTCTATTTCTCTGCACCATGAATGTCTGAATTGTTCCTACATGAGCAGAGTTCAAGTTGTTTTCATATATGAACCTTTGTTCATGTTCCTCATCCTCCTACTTATATAAAGCCAAAACAAAAGAAACTTGTTACCCAGACTTTTCATTTGATATTAATTCTGGGTGGCTGAATAAGTCTGTGATTCATGACCCATGTTAAAATTTAACGTCAGCCTTTAATGTGTTCAGCCTGACACATGGTGTGTCTTATAATATTGATATATCTCATCGACCTAGCAATCTGCATCAGCTTGCTGAAACATGCCACGAAAGGAAAATGATACAGTTGTCCTGATCTACTTCTCTGTCAAAGCTTTAATTAAAACATTCACACTGTCTGCTAAGGGTTCGGGGGAAACTCATAAGATGCCTGTGCAGTCATTCACAACATTTCATTTTGAAAGTTTAGGAGGATAGGAATATGCTCATAAATCAGACTCCTGTGACCTGGTCAGCATCTCAACAGCATCCAAAGCTTATCTGACTTGCTCTCCAGAATCCTGTATCTAAGAAAACACAAATTCACGCATCAGATTTTTCCCTGATGCATTTGACAAGCATTTACTTCCAGTAACAACCCAAGCAGTTGCAGTGAATTCATCAGACCTGCAGAGCCAGAGCAGCACTGTTCTCACAGTGGTTGGCATCCTTTTCTCAGAGATGCAGAGGTACAGACCTGAGGATGGATTTCCCTATCAGGGTATTTTTTTTTCCCCATTGCTGGCACCCAGACAGCCTGGAGGCTGTGACAAGGCAATACTCAGCCATCTGTAGGTTTGTCAGCTGGGAGATAGAGCTTGATCAAAATGAAGTTTCATTTACTGGTAGCTGCTCCTGAAATGCGACCCTACCAGACCACATAGGAACAGCACTTGTGTGATAAAGCCAACTGGCTATGTCTGCAGAGGTTTCTTATTAAGGTCATGTAGAGATTTTTTTATTTATTTATTTTTTCTTTACCCAAGCAGAACCATCTAGAAGGTAGGACTGAAAATGCTGCTGTCATCTTCCCACCCCCAGGACAAAAAACCTACTTGTAACAGTGATCCTTATCGTCATTGGAGGATGCTTCTTGCTTCCTTTGGTCCCACAGTGCCATGCTAGCATCAGTTCCTCTGATCCAGTAGCAGTGGATGTTAAAAGCACAGCCAATACCTCAATTGGCTATTTAAAATCAGCTTCAGCAAGCATTGCTCCCTCTCTGACCTTTTCCTGGCTTTTGTATCCCCTATGTTTGGCTGTCCACCCAGGCATTTCGGCTCAGATTTGGAAATCCCCTGTTCTCAACACTGGACTGTTATTTTTCGGGCAGAATTTACATGCTGTCCTCATAAAATCAGGACATCTGTGATGCCTGTGCTGTTATTCAGAGTATTAATAGAAATTATAAACAGAAAGAAGTCTCAAACACAGGCTGTCAAGGCAGGAGCTTGCGATGCTCTGTCTGAGCCTGAACTAGTCGCAAGAGAGGAGCAGCTTCTTCTAAGGAGTGATCTTCCTCAAGCAATCTTCATCAGTATAATAACAAAAGAAGCACAATACCAGGACCATTAAGAAAACAGTATGCTATGAAGATTGTGAACTTAGAAGAATGTAAACAAAAGGCCAAGACTTGAAAGATTCATTAATATGTAAGTTCAGAAGCACTGGCTAAATCAAACTATCTTTGCTCAACACAAAAACATAGCAAATGAAACTAAGAGGTGCTTTTGAAGAAGCAGGGGGGAGAGGAAAGAAAAATACCACTGTAGAAGTGGTAAGAATAAATCAGATAGTAACACATGAGAACATAGGTATCAGTGGAGAATGAAGGGAAAAATAGACTTTATTATTCTATATGAGCAAACCGATGTTAGATGAGACTTGTGAAATGAATGCCTTTATCAGTAATGCGACTTTGCACTGGTATCATGAATAACTGTTTATCAGCAGGTTCCAAAAACCCAATCACACTCTGAATAAGTAACTGCAATGTTCTTGTTTGCTTTTTTATAGCTTTTAAACCATAAATATTGAGCAGCTTACAAAAAAATGTGAGAGAAAATGATGACATAATAAGAACAGATAAATATGTACTTTCTCCAAGCCACTGCTAGCATATTCAGTTTGCTACTGGCACTATTTATTATATAATCTTGCTTGAAATTGTTACCACGATTTGAGCAGTAGGTTGTGTACCATTGCCCTTTATCTTTAAGTTAACGTGAAACAGGAAAACGTGGGCATTTGTGGTTTTCCCTTGTGCAAGAAAGGTCAAACTACAGAACAGTATAGGAATATCCATAACTTTGAATTTCACAAAGCTGAAAAAAAAATAAATTAACATTTGATATGTTGGATTATTAATTTTCTGGCCCAGAAGTAAGTGAACACCTAATGTGCCCATCTTTGGAGCCAGTCTATTTTTGACTGTTGTCTATAGAAAATGCAGAGAAAGGGGCATCTCCTGTGTGTGAACCTCAGACCTGTGTTTACTGTTCCCTGGAGGTTTGCTTATAACACGTTCATGATCTGGCACGCTCTCTGGGCGTAGTCATAGCACCAGTGTACAATCTGTTTGAATTCCTCCTTGGTGTCTACTGTTCCCCTCAGACGTTCCTGAGCACGGTGATTGTTCTCTGATTTAAAAGGGCATTCAGATGCCTCTTCCAAATTAACAATAACTCAGCTGTCGCTCATCCTTTGTGCTGGCTGCAGGCTGCACACCTTCATCAGGCTGCAGCAACTGCACAGCTTCTCCTTCAAATCTGTAAACCATCAGTGAGTGGTGGACGTTTGTTGTAGACACAGGGTGCAAATTCCCTCGGATATTGACCAATCTGGGGGAGTTTTACAGTGCTGAGTAATGTCTGTCTTACCTGTTTGTGGACACGTGTGCTGTAGTTACCTCCAGGCCAATAACATTGCTAAAGCAGCATCGTGAAACAACAGATTCTGCAGTAATGGTTGTTTTCCCCAGTTTCTCCTGAATCAGTCTCATGAGCCAGACATGCTAAATTATAATAGTTTCAGGGTTGGTTCTTCAGGTGCTAAAGCTACCAGCATAGGCATTCCTAAAGCTTTCACTCTTCATAAATAAATCCTTTATTCCTCTCTGGGAAGAAATTGTATCATTCTCTGTTAGATTTTGTCAATAAGGCTTTCTATGCCATTTTGCAACCCATGTGGAGAACTGGATTTTTATGTATCTTTTCCTCCTATCTCACGTGGTAATTGTTAGGTTGACTAATATAGTATGTTCAGTAACATCTTTACCCTTATTTATGTTTTTCATATGATGACCTTACAGTAGACTCTCAAGTGTCTCACCTGATTAGGGTGGGTAGGGTCTTGCCCTAGTGTAGAGTCTCATCCACCAGGTCAGCAACATACGGTAAATCAAAAGTAAGAGTAATGTTGGGAAGGGTCACATCATAACTGACTGACTGTATAATGAATAACTGATAGCTATGACTCAGTGTCTGCATTTCTTTCCTAAACACACACTGTATTGTAGGCTGGCTTTGAATATTTTTTTTCTTTTTTTTTTTTTCCTCTTTTTCTTTTTTTTCTTTTTTTTCTCCCCACGTAGTTTCAGGTAATGGTTAACTCCAAATGACTAAAAGACCTTCAGGAGACCTGATGAGACTTCTTACAGGTCCTTGGGTTCAAAAGTAAATTCAAGCTTTTACTTTATCACTTTATTTAAAAAACATATTTCTCTTATCTGAAGCTACTTTAAAACTACCCCACAAATATAAAGTTATCAGTATTACTACAGCATAATTTCAAGGTGAAATGATTGTATTCCAGGCAAATGCATGCACAGTATGTGCATCCATTTTTTAATTTTTTAATTTTTAATAGAACAATAAGACCTTTTAGCATCTGTGGCAATGCAGTCATTTCTGAGATGAAACATGACTTTGCATCAGCTTGCATTGTAGGATAAAAGGTGGAAGGACAGAGCACTGAGAAGAACACAAACTGGGAAAACTGTCTGAAGGAAAAACCACCATTACAGAGTTTCATTCCTGAAGAGGGTGTGTTAAAGTATGCAAGACAATAAAGAGTAGCAGATGTCTTAAGAATTGATGTTATGAGGAGTGTTTTAAGGCATTTATCTTTTGAGAGGACAGAGGATTTTTCACCAAAAGTAGATGAACTCCATCTGAGCAAGCGTGGTATTCATTTTCTGGAAGTAGTATTCCTGTAGTTGATAACAATATAGTATAACATGATTATATCATGTAACAATACTACAAAATATCGCATGCTGACAATATATATTTATATATCCGTATAACCAGTAAAAGTATTGTAAGCAAGAAAATAGGAGAGAAGGCTGGGGGACACTTGTAAGTAATTTCCATGCATGGTCCTGAAAAGAAGGAAATGATGAATGCACGGGGGAGAAAAAGATATGATGGATACAACACAAAGAGGAAAAATAAGTATTAACATGGGTGGGAACATGAGGTGGATGGTCTCGATGTCAGGAATAAAAAGAATGTGAACCATGTAATTAAAAAAAAAAAGAAAAGTGCAATGCCATAGAAGACAATCTGAGGTATTTATATACAAAAACTGTATGCAGGAAAACACAGGCTAGAAGCGCAGGGCCCAGGATGACCCTGAATCTCTCAATGATAACAAAGTATGGTTGATGACTAGTGTATGACTGAAACACTCTTAAACTGATGTGTAGACTAATGAAAACTAAAAATAAAAGCAAATATACAAAGGCATCACTCAGTAACAATGCAGAGACAGCATGGGTGGGGTGGAATTTGTCAAACTTTTGGGGCAAAGTATGGTGAATAAGGGTCTTCTGAAGGACCACTAAAGGACTCTTAGATATATTTCTAATACAGATGACTTCAGGCATGAAGGCGAAACTTCCAAGCATTGTATTGTTATGGGAAATTTTGATGGAACAGAAATAGAGTATAAAGCAAATGTTACTGATAACAGCAGAGCCGGTTATTCCAGGGTGTGATAGCTGGCAGATTTCATCACTATGCAGTCACCGGACTAATATGATGCTATTCTAGGTGGTCTTTGTTAGGTAGTGATGCCATAGAGCAGCTGGTTGTAGAAAATAACCTAGCTAATGTTATCCCAACTTGATTAAGTTGAAAATAAGTGAAAGAATAAACAAAAATAGGTCTGTTATATACAGTACTTCAAAAGAACAAATTTTGAGAAACTAGCTAGTGTTGTCAAGTGGATGCAAGTTCCAAGCGTTAGGATTAGAATTTCTTTAAATATATATAAAAATAATAATAAATCTGCACTTTCTGCTGGAAGTAGAGAATGAAGTGTGTTAACACCTTGCTGAAGAAATAATATATATATATATATATATATATATATATATATATAATTATATTAAGAGTGAGAAAAAAATATATTAGGAATGAGCAAAGAGTGAAAGACATAGGGGAAGCAGCTGTACCTTGGACACCAAGAAGTGTAGAGTGCAGTCATATTTGTTAAGTGGCGAACAGATTTACCATCTGTAAACCAAAGCACAAAGACTAAAAGCTTTTTATACCAGGAAGATGAAGGGAGGTCTGGCATGTGGTAAGGATGGGGCGTTGATTAAAGATAGTGTAAATGCTGCCCAAGCCAAGTAATTTTTTTTTTTTTTCTATGAAGAGGATGGTAGAGATCACAGAGGAAAATAAACAAGATGGTAAGAAGCCACAGAAGTAAGAGCTAACATTTGCAAACTTGAAAATTAAATCCAAAGAACAGAGTAGGCTCATAGTGGAATGATGTCCATCATCCATCCTAAAATGCTGAAAGAACACCAAATCAAATTTCAAATACAGGAGCAAGTTTTTCTTAAAAGACCTATCAAATCAAAGAAGAGAGAAAAGTGGAGGAAAAGTGACCTCACATCTAGAATTTCATTAATTTGACCTTAACCATATGCAAATTGTGTACACATTTTGCTAGAAATAACAAATAAAGATGTGGATATAAAAAGGAAAAAATAGAATGAAAGCAATAAATGTTTGATTAAATATATAAGGGCTGAGAATATGTATGGAAGGTACCATCTGTTCTGAAAAAGGAATTACTGGGCTATCAGAGATTACAAACAGATTTTCAAGTATTACAGTTTCAGCTAATCTCTGAAATTATTAATGCTTTCATTGCTGCTAAAAATGGCATGCTCAAATAAGAAAAATATCCATCCTGTTATATGGGCAGTCGGGGAACTTGAGAGCTGGAGGTGTGGGTTTGAATTTAATAACACAAACTGAGGTGGAAATGATTTCTGTTATAAACTGAAGGTTATCAAGTGGACAGGAGAAAGACCATAATGTCTTGATCAGTCATAGAAGGATGCTCACAGAGTTGGGATTGAGTCATGGAAAAGGCAAAAAATGATCCTCTTTAGATATAATGCAGGCGGCTGAGGAAGGAATACTACGTATAGGCTCCAGCGTAGGAGGCATTGGTCAGAGCTCTTCTGGAGTGCTGTGAACAGTCTGTCACCCACAATTAGGAATGAGCATTGAAAGAAATGCAGAGAAGTAGTGCTACACAAACCAAAGAATGAGCGATATACAATTGCTGTCTATAAATACATCAAGGGGAGGGGAACGAAGGGCAGGGCAAATACTAGGAAAGGAAAGAAGTTATTTAAGTTACTAGACAATGTTGTCACTAAAACAAATGGATATAAATTAGTTAGTCCATCTAGGCTGGAGCTTAGAAGGTCTCCAGTGATGAGAAGAGTAAAGTCGCTAAAGCAATCTTCTAGTGAGAGTAACAGGAACAAAGCACGGTGACTGCGCGTGTCAGAGTAAAATGGAGCTTATTTGCTTGTGAGTTGGATAATGCAGAATTCACCTTGTTCTTGCATATACCACACAGGTGAGTAGAGACACTTTGTATTTGCCTATCTGCCAGGAAGAGAAACTGTCTGAGCAGTCTTATGACGGATTTTGATAAGTTCCTGAACACAGCTGTATAAGGTGCAAGGACACATGTTTGGTATCTACGAGATCCTTCACTCTGTTGAACTATTGAAGTTTCTGTTAATTTATTGGTTCACAGAGAAAACATGACTTTATGGCCTTCTGGGACATGTTGACATGCTGCAAAACATTAAGAATGAAAAAAAAAAAATTAAAGCTTAAATTATGGTAATTCTGGTCTTGCTAATTGTCCAGCCAAAACAGGGTGATGCTGAGGTAAGCGTAAGGTATCAGTCAATCGAATATTATTAATAGACTTTGCATCATCAATCATTTTGAACTCCTAGAAAGCATTGTTAGGAAAACCATGCTCTGCTTTATTCCTATTGTATTACTCAGCCAAGATAATTGAAACTGATTTAGTTGATTTTATTTTTACTTAGAGATATTTCATTTGCAGGTTCTTGGTCTTGCATGGGTTTTGTTTAGGTATGTAATACTAACAGTTCTTACCAGTTCTTTAAGAATCATAGAAATACTAATCTTTCTGTAAAAGGTCATTCTTCCAATATCCCTGTTTACATATCAATGCACCCTGCTGGTTTAAATTTCCTTCCTACACATGCTCATAGCAATAAAACAAGATTTGCAAAATACAGAAATAATTTATGTCAACAAAGATATTGGAAACAGTTCTGACATTTCAGAATCATGTTAACTGAGCTTATAACAAAGACTGGAAATAATGTTCTGTTTACTGTGGTAGATGAGAAAGGAATTAAAAAAAAAAAAAAGAAAAAGAAAAAGAAAAAGGAAAAAAAAAAAGCTGTTAACAAAAAATTATAACCCAAATATAACATAAATGACCAAATCATTTAACAAAGATGTGTGTTTCGACAGATTCTTAAATATGTAGCCAGGCAAAGTATTGCCAAAAGGTCATAGGGGAGTTGGTACTGACCGCCTTTATGCCTGCAGGTTTTGAAGTAATACCTACTCCAGAATAGCAGAATAGCCATAAGATGGCAGCACGTTGCACAAAGAGCTCCTGAAACCCTAAATCCTGTTCTTTCCCCAGAGGGAGACTGGGCCCTGTGACAGGAGGAGTGGACTGAATTCTGCGTCTGTAAATAGAAACCATACCATTAGCGTTCAGAATAACTTGAAAGCTTCATAAATCTAGCTGGTTTCAGTCAGCGTCTTGGCCCACTTTCTCAGTTATTAGCAGCTGTTTGGATGCTGAAGTAAACATGCTTATCTATTTTGGCTACTCTAGATTGACATTATTCAAACCCTGTGTTTGAGCAAAGCACTGGAGTTCCGTACCCCTAAGTATAGCAAGGTCAACTATAACAAATAGAGGTCTATTTGCTCTGTGTAAGACCAGCGTGGAAAAGGTACTTATTACAAGTGATTTAGTCCCAGCCTCATAGTTCAGAATTTACGTCTGGATAAATCAGGCCTGACTACATCGTGCTTACACATTCCTTCCAACTTCTTCAAAAGCAAGGCACCTAGCTCGTTTTGCTTATTCATCGCATTTCATGCTATATGGCTGCAACATGCATGTCGCAGGGCTGCCTTTGGCCCTTTTGTAAGAGGGAAAGTAGGTAGAGCTTGCACTCAGCATTAACCTGAATGGAAGAAGCTGCAGAAAGCTGCCAGTTAAAGGGCAGAGACCTGACATCTTGTGGAGTTAAGTGCTGTGGGGTTAATGCTAATGCTCAGAGCAGTTCCAGCCACCAGCGCGGAGCTGAGGTACTTCCTCTGGGGTCCCACCACCTCACTCTTATAGGGCAGGGTGGTATACAATGCAACTGTGAAAATCAAACAGAAACTTAGGCCAGATTCAATAGGCTGTGTGGCATCCCTGGCATGTTTTGAGTGCTGTGGGCTGGCTGACAGTCCTGGTTGGAAGCCATGTGATTTTTCCACTGGTTCCACCTGAGTCCTGGTGCAGTTGGGAGATTTGATTATTTGGCTTTGAGTGTGAAAGTTTATTCAAATCTGAAAATCAAACAGACCTTTCAGAGTGCTCAACCATGCAAAGGAAATTGAGGACAAAGGTTTGCTCACGCCCTCAGCTGAAACCAGCTGGGTCAGAGCTGTGGGTGAGGTGAACATGGGTTGAAAACACCCTGGGTTGTCTGCCTGCTGTTCACTGCACAGTTGGTGAGCAATTCATCCTTCTTCCTCCTCTTCCTCTCTGTTTGTTCAGAGGTAGGTTGTTGACTTGGCTCTGCCTTCATCTACCAGCAGCGCACTGCTCCGGAAACAAGAGGAGACCAGAGCATGAATCATGACCTGAGTCATGCATCTGCAACACCCCACTTTGTTCAGGGCCGGAGGGAAAAAATTCCTTTCCTACGTGTGGCCGTTCAGCTCGTGCAACCCGCTGGAAGGAGCTACAGACTCTGTTCATCTTCTAAAACTGCTCTCCACCGCCTGTATAGTAGTGCTTGCAAACAAAACACAAAGAGTTATGAGAAGCCTTTGCCTTTTCACACACTTGCCCACAGGCAGGCCTCTGTGCCTTAACCTACACAGCAGTGTTTTGGTGCGAGTCCCGTAGCTGGGAATGAAGTTAGTATACACGTCCCAACAAGGGCAGCTCAGCCGCTGTACGTTCACATCTTCACATACCGCAGGCTCTGTGTCATTTACACAAGACCCAAATGCTTACAGCAGTTTCTTTGGACTGAGGCTGTTTTCCATTTTGAACAATACTCTGTCGCATGGTGCTGTGTAACAAAGAATGAAAACAAATAATATTGAACAACATTAATATGCATAAATCCAAATACAGTTATTTATTTTGCACAGTGGTTTGGTAGGTGATACTGCTGTTTTCTTAAAAAAAATAAATCATGTTTAGAGAAAAAAATGTAAAACCATTTAGTTGCATTCACCATCATTAAATTGGATGAATTTCCCCATGAAATACAATTGTTCATTAGGGATTGTTGTTTCCTCTTTAAATGTGTTTTCCTGATCTCCCCAAAGTATTGCCAGCAAAGTGGGGACAGGACAGTCCTAGTGTCATTGCCATATTTGCGAGCAGTTTCTGTCTGTGCTGGATTGACTTGTTCACAGGATATTCCCATTGCTATGCGGCTACTCAAATCACCTCTGTTCCTTTACAGCTGAATCTAAGCTTGGAAACTTTTTTCAGGCTTCATTGCCTAGCTAATTGACAGCCATCCTCTGAAACATCTGTCGTAGCTGTTCTTTGGAACTAGGGCTGTCAGGCTGGTGAGGGATATATTTTGGGGAAGATTTTTTTCTAAAAGTGCCTTCCATTTCTGCTGGCCCAAGAGTCAGGAACCACTTGACTGTGCAGCTATAGAACAGCTTCACCATTTTAAGATTTTTTTTTCTCACTTATTCAGTAATATTTGCATATTCTTCAGTTGCCATCTTTCTGGTCAAAAAGCTTACCCTAAATTTTGATCTCTATCTCACTGCTTCCATTCCCACAGAACTTGGCAGATGAGGGGCAGGAAGAGATATTTTCTGAAGGGCAGGAGACACTTCCTCCGCTTTTGTAAATACTCACAGAACTGTTTCAGCATGTGGGCTATCCAGACTTCACATTACTCAGTATTTTTCCAAGCTTTCAGATTGAGTGTGTATGAGAAGAGCATTGAGAATTAAGAGTTGGGTTGTGTGTGAAGCTGAGAGATAACTTACAAGAATTTCTCCTCCATGTGAATACCTCCCCAGCTTCTAATTCAAAGAGATTTTCCTTGCTCCAATGAGCTTGGGACATACGGATCTTTTCTGCATTGACTGGTAGGCTTTCACTAGTGCTAACATGCCGCCTCTTCCAGGCTTTGTCTAGCACAGGAGGAACTAATTGTTTATTTCTGTTGAACTGGTCTTCTTGTATTTGTAATTATGCTACATCAGTTCATGCCCTGTATGCAGGAGAGGCTGGTATTTTTTCTAAAATGAAGTCATTTTTTAGATTTAAATGAGCCAATGATGAGGCATGCTTTTGTATGCAAACACTTTCCATTCTGGAACTTGTACAAACCCAGTCACCAGGCTGACTTTTGGATTCAGCTAAATGTGCCAGAAAAGCCATACATTAGTAGCTTTTTACAAAGAGAAAAAAAGCCTTATTAATGAAATGCTACCTGAGGCTAATATTTTTGGTTTATTTCTTATCCCCTGTTCATATCATTAGCTTTTCTTTTTTTTTTTTTTTTTTTCTGTATTCTCTATATTCAAAGTTGGCTGCTCACCAATGAATTTGTTAAAGGTTGGTTGGATGACCATCATATCATTCTGTGCTATCTTTCACGTATTGTAAGTGCCAGGTATGGGGAAAAATGCAGTAAAGATTTTATCCTGTACAAATTTTATTACTTTTTAGAGAAGGACAGACCTGCATTGTTCAGTGCTGCCCATACTGAAAGATAAACAGCTGTGTTCTGCTGGGTTGTGTCATTGTAAAACCATAACTCTGTTTTAAGCAAGACCAGAATTTGCTCCAAAATGAATGTGTAGTGGCTGATAAAACCAGTAATAACTGCATTGTCTGTACTATAAACTACCATTTGTTATACCTCATTGGGCTGATGCCTCTAGTTTGAGTTAACAGAACAAGACTGTCTTATAAACCTTTTTAAAGAAAGGGAATCTTGCTGTCAGATCAAGCAGTGCCAGGACCTCAGAGGCCATCCTCCCCACATCAGCATGGCTATTCCAGATCGTGCTCTTCTAGCATTTGTGATAGCTAAAGCCAGTAAAACAGCACACTAATAGACAAACTTCCTGGTCAATTTATCTTTAGACATCATATAAGATGTTTAGTGACATTGCAAAACAAACCTATTATATCAGCGTCCTACCTAGGTTTTCTTGCCTTGCCCAAGATCTGCTCTTTGTAGATGCTATCTCCCTTCCCGGACCTCTCTTATCATCCTGTGCCCCTATCGCTGAGATTGTCAGTCCCACTCCATCCAGTCCTGTGATCTCATTGTGGGAGCTTTTAAAAGTCAAAACTAACCATGGTTCTTCTCTCCGTATATTTTCCTTTGTGTTTTTGTGGTTGTTTTGCTGTTGTCTATTCTTCCTCTGCTCTACAATCTGGGGAGGTCTGTTCTTAATAAATTGCAGAAACTTAGTTATTTTACTCAAGGCAAGGCTTAACTCAGATCTGGCAGCCATCCCATTCAGAGGCAGGCACTTAGCCTCCAGTCATGCTGTCCGTGCCAAGACCTATATAAAATATTACCACACAAACAAATGGAGAACTGATGCTATCAACCCGAACTTGTAAGTTTTATGTAGGTTGTATTATTCTTTCTGCACTAAAAAGTTTGATATCTTGAATCTAAAAATAAGCCTTTACTAAGTGCCAGCTGTTCAGCTGGCTGGTCCTTAACCTGGGAGGCTTCTGGTGTCTTTTGGTGGCTGAAGGACTGTCATCAAGTCCTTTGAGTGTAGGCTTTGAGGTGTTGTTATATTACCAGGGGCTAGCGAGAGCTGCAAAATGAACTTGTACATTGAAAGGGCAAGCACTAGTTCTCAGAGTTCTGCAAGGCTGTAGGCATAGCAACAGCAGTATAGGATGTACACACAAATGTAAATTAAAGACGGGGAAATAAAATGTGTTGGATGGCTCTTATAGGAGGATTTTTTTCTTTGTATGAGCAAACATTTACAGTCAACTCCACTTCATTTTGACTTTCTGTAGTTATGGACATTGTCCTCATAGACCCGTGTTCTCACCAGCTAAGGGAACATAATCTAATTGATGCTGTTTTCATGCCACAAGGAATTGTTGTAGGTGAACACATGATTCACAAAGGATACTCTAAGGTATAGAAAGCAGTTGAAGGAAACTTAAGAATTTACTGTTGTAAATAGAGATGTTAGGATGTGGTTCCACAAGAACCTAAGCTGGGCTAAATTCAAATTATCATGCTGGCACCTTCCCTGTCAGCTCTGCCTGCCTTTCCTCTTCCTTCTCCTGAGCCGGTGCTCACACTGGGCTGGGCAGTGACACAGCTCAGGGGACCCACCCAGGGGAAGATTAGCCCCCCAGCCTTCCCTACAGAAGGTGCTTGGCTTTTAATTGGATCAGGCTGAATCAGCTCACTGCTTGTTTGGACATCCGTAGTGGTAAGAGCGAAGGGGTGTGAGCAGGGCAAAGGTAGGCTTGACGTAATCCAGTTTGAGCTGCTACGAAAATACCCATAGACTGTGTAAATACTAGTAAAATCGGATGTATCTGGGAATATTTCCAGGCACTAGAATGAGATTCTCTGTGCTATTAAACTGTTAAAATGCTCCCTGGCATGAATTTGACCTCTTCCAATTAACACTCCCTGCAAACAATTTCTGGGCACATTTTGGTTGCTAGAATGGTCCCAATAGGCAATTTGCAAGCATAAACTCAGGTCTTTCTGTGCCAGTTGGCCTCAATGCCCAGGAATGTTTCCAGGCATGTTGAGCTTACTAGTATAGACCTATCCCTACTGTCACATCCTGCCCCAAAATTGCAGCTACCACCAGGTTTGAAAAGGGAGGTCTGATCCTGCCAGTTCTCATGGTGAGAGCAGCTTAGGTTTTTTTACAAGCTAGCTTCACAGCTTCAGTAGGATTCTGACTGTGGAAAAAAAGGATATATGCTTTTAGGGTAGATCAACAACACAACTGATGAAATATTAATTTTATACTTCAGTGTGTAGAGTCAGTTGCGAACTCTTAAGATAAAAGAGGACTTATCCTGAGCAAATTATTTTCAAAACAGAAAATAGCAAAGCATAAAAGATGTGAAGAGATGATATCCAGAAATAAGAAATTTTATTTCCTTTAATAATGCAATAATGCAGTAAGAAAGGCATATTTTCCCTTCATTCCAAGGGGTGGGGAGGAGTAAAAACTTGTTATGTTGTTGTATCCGTGCTGTACTGCCATAGAATATTTAGGCACTTACTACACAGAATTGAAGCTGAAGTGATTTTTTTCAAGTCGGTTGCAGAACTGGGAATACAATTACTCCTTCCTCTACATATTAAAAAATCCACGACTGCAGCATTTCCTTTCCACTTTGCAATGTTAATAAAATAAAGGTACTCTGTATCTTGAATTACCAAGATCCAGGTCCTCAATTATAACAATTGATTGCTTTTTTTTTTTTTTTTTTTGCAGTTGCCTTTACAAGTTTCCCTCCACACCAGGGAATCTGAAAAAATGGGATTTTTACATCTCTCCAGGTATATTTACTTAGCAATCGTACAACCTGTCTGCCTAACACACTCTCTCAGGGAACAATTAAAGGAGTTATTTTAGAGGAGCATTTTAGAGTTCCTGTATATGCCAAAAACGCTCGCTTGGATGGCTTGCTCTAGGACCCAGAGTGACTGCAATTGACAGAAGTCTTCACCTGAATGAATTTTCCTTCTGATTGTATACCTTATAAGGAGTACAGGAAAACAAGGAAGTGATAACCATGTTCAGGTTACTTTTATGCAAAGCTTGCCGTCTTTACCTGCCCAGGTAGCTGTTGTTTTTATTTTCATTCATGTTCTGCCCTCATAGGTTTGAAGATTCCTCGCAGTCCAGTGTAGGTGACTTCTTAAAACGTACGCTTTGGGAATGTATGGATTTTATGATGTTCTGTCTTCCCACAGACGATAAATAACATGTTAATATTTTTTGTCACACAGCCAGCACTGAAAACGAATGGGGATTGAATTGCTTTGCTTCTTTTTCTTATTTCTGCAAAGAAATAACAATGTTCAAGGTAAGACTCCGGGGCAGTGGGGTCCATTTCTAAACCATTTTTGCTTTGTTTCTTGCTTTAAGTTGATACTAAATAGCTTTCTGTCTTCTGTTTTTAATCACTCCTTTCTCTTGGACGACTGGTGTTTTTTTTTTTTGACATACCGCTGTAGGGCAACCCTGTGAATTCATTTAAGATTTATGTGGTCATTACATAGCAGAACATGTAAAAGAGACAGGCATTTGAGCAATTGTGGTTATACTAATCAATGTCTGAACTGAGAAACTTAATACTGTGTATGTGACTGAATGTTTCACCAGTACTTGCACAATAAATTAAAATCATATCATGTATCTACAGATGTTGGTGAAGCAATGTTAAGTATATACAGTGAATGTGCATAATTTTGTGGTTTTAGTATCTCTGGTTATGTTGCCAATGTTGTACGTGCCCTATACCAGAAACAAATATAAAGTTTTATCAAGTGCCCTCGATCAAACAAGTAGCATGTTCTCATTGAATACACATCTATAAAGCATGAAAAAGCAAGTATGTTAATTGTCAGTAATTGTATTGTTTTTCCGGAGAGTTAATATTCTACCAATAGAAACATCTTTATGAAATAACTTCATCAGTAATCCTGAATATGGCTAAATGTGTGCATTTTTCACTTCCCACATTCTCTAACTAGCCAGATTCATCATAAGCTGAATGATTAAGCACATTATTGACAGTCTTTTGTCTTTTTTTATTTAAATTTAGGGACCTGTTCTCAGGAAAGTGCAGTGACTTGTGAAGATTGTGTGCTTTCCGGACCACACTGTGCTTGGTGTTTCCAAGAGGTAGATGATACAAAAAATTTCAAAGTAAAACTTGAAATGTTTGTAGTAGCTCTGAGTGATTAAGTATTGACTTAATTGGGTTAGTCTGTGGTTTTGTAATGCATGCAGTGCTTTGTGAAGCCTTTCTGAGGATCAAAAGTGGAATTCAAATATAGACTTTAAGCTGTATTATTCTCTTTTTTTAAAAAACTTCCCCATCTTAGGCAGAAATAAAAGTGCTTTTAGAGGGGCTCAGGTCATCAGCCACAGGGCTGACTCACTCAGAGCACTAAGGATGAAGCATCAAATACTAGACCAGACTGCATCTTACATTATATCATCATATACCAATTCAGGCAGTATAAACAGAAAGTACTTCAGTCAGTCAGTTTGCATATACAAATTGTCAATCTTATTATCAAAATAAGTGTTTGCAAAATAGTTAGCTATCATAATTAAAAACTTGCCAGAAACAAGAGAGAAATAAAATAATGGTAGTTTCTAATTTAAACTTTTGTTGCTATTGCTAATCAGCAAGATGATATATAGGATGGTGCTAATGTGCTGCTGCATGAAGTATCTTACAAAGATCAAAAAGTACCTTTTTTTAAAAAAAAAAAAGTTTGCTAAAAATAATTTAGCAATTCACATGTAATGTTTTGTGGAGGTGAGGGGAAATAATAATTTTTTAAAAATATTTTTTTTTCAGTAGTTTTTGCTTGTACTTAACAACCAAAACAAATTTCATTTCAAGTAAAACCTGATCACGTGATTTCAACTATTACCTTTTTTTTGTTTGTTTGTTTTAAATCTCTACAGGATAAAAACACATTGTCTAGCTATATTTTAAATATTAGTTTGCTTCTGCAAACTAATATGTTCTAAAAAGCCAGCAATTCAAAGTGTGTAACTGCAGGAGATATTCTCCCTGCAAAATTTTTGGAATCTTACATGATCTCTGTGTGTGCTGTAATTCAGAAGCAATTGGTGAGTCTTCTCCAGGCAAAGACATCAGACTTGGTCTGAAGCACAATAAACCGCTGCTCCCACCAGGTGTCTCAGTGTTGCTTCCACAAAAATACACAAGATCTTTGAAAATTTTCATCCATGAAGGATGAAATTTTGGTTGGAGAGGCCAAGTTCTGTTTTTAATAAGTTTAAAGTAAATTTGTTTTGCTTTGGATAGGGAGTTTCTGAGTTACTGAATTCAGAGAGTATTTGTGGTGTAGTGGCTGAACCCAAGATTGCTTATCCAAACCTGGGAGAAAAGAATGGTCCCATGCTTTGGGCCTGTGACCATAAACCAGGTGTTGAGCATTTTGGTGCCAGTTCTGCCAGGCATTTCACGGGTTTTGACCAAAAAGCCTTTTGGGCCAGAGTGGTTTCCAGCTCAGGATGCAGCTGACTGATTCTGCAGATCTAAATTCTAGACATAACTCTAGGAAATGCTAATAAGGCACAGAAGCCTCTTTGTAAAACTAACCATTAACTTCACTACTACATGGGGATAATACCCACCTTACAGTGTTGTGGAGAAGAATGCATAACAAGTGTTTTGAAATGAGGAAAAAAAAATAAACTGCAAGATATCTAAGTGATATTGATAGGCTTGTGGTTCCCTCTGTGGGGGAGAAGGTCAAAGAGGGTGCTGAGCCAGATGTGAGCAGACAGATGTGAGCACAGCAGGAGCCCAACGAGTGCTGGAGAGCAAGAGGAGCTGTGGTGCTTGCTGGGCACCAGTGAGGGTAATGAGGACATTCCACCTGCTTCAGTGAATGAGTAAAATGAGTGTTGAGGAGAAAGAGAAGGTCAGAAGGAAACAAAGTGATCAGTGAACTCTACGCACCCCACCTCCAGTTTCTCAGAAAATGTGTAGGAGTTTATTATTTGCTTTTGTGTTATTAAATATTCCACCAGCAGTTCAAACACTGTTTAGGAATTTGTGGCATAGTCCTGTAAGTGATTTCCTTAGGGGAAAAGAAAAAAAAAGCTCACAGGGCTTTTGTGTTCCCATTTGCAGTGCTGAGAGAAGCCAAATGTAAGTGGCACAATTCCCATTCCCCAACAATAGAGCAGTTTCTTCCAGGACACCAGACTGGTGTAAGTTACATTAATTATACACCTGTGAGACATGACCCATGAAGGGCAAATTTAGCTTTCTATGCCACCTAGTTCTCTTTCTGCACTAGTCTGCACTTACTGTATAATATAACTTGCACCTTTTGTTTCTGGTTCCCCTGCATTGGATTGACCTTTTGTCAGCCAGGTGCTGGTGGCCAGTCAGTAAATACATTTAACTCATCCATTCCTTTTCCTGTTTGCTTTAGAATTACACCGACTCAGCTGGAATTCATGGGAGGTGTGATACCCCAGAAAACCTTTTATCAAAAGGATGCCAGTTGAATTTTATTGAATTTCCCATTTCAGAAGTGGAAATTCATAGAAACGTGCCACTAACTGTATCGACCCAGAAGAACAATTCCGATGTCACGCAGATTTCTCCTCAAAAATTAACTCTCAAACTGCGACCAGGTAAATCACTCAGTTCATAAATACAGGATTTATTTTTTTCTGCTGATATACTGAGATACTGCGATATACTCAGACTGAATGGTGTAAAAAAAATCTTGATAAAAGACAAAATACTTTTGTTGAGTCCAAAATTATCTGTCATTTGACTCGTCAAATGAAATCTATGTTCGGTTGCGTTCAAAATCCTTCAGAAGTGCTGGGTATATCATAAAAAAAGGATTTAATTTTTAGTTCTTGTATTCTCTGTCAATTAAGGTGTCTTTGAGAGAATGGAAAGCCCCATACCTCTCCAGCCCTGTTTTTGTTGCCTCTCCCTCTGCAGGTCTGACAAATAGCATATCTCAGATGCAGTATAAAAACCTTGCCTTGAGGATTTACAAGGTACTAGCGACATTTATGGAAGTACTCCAGACCTACTCTGGGGTCCATGAGATGTGTATTTTTCATGGAGAAAATTTGGAATAAAGAAACATAAGAAACATCCAGTTAGGTCATACTATGTGATTACAATTGCATGTTGCAATTGAGAATAAAACCTGGTGTATGCTCTATTTTTCTTTGGCTTTCTAACATACATGGCATGTTCCATAAGTGCTACCTCCAGTTTTAATTATCTTCCTATCTGAATTTTTCTGCATACTGCCCAAAAGATGTTCTTATATTTTATATTACAGCAATCAGTTGTAGTCCATGGCTACGGCCTTACTAAAGAACAGTTTAGAAAAACACTAGAACAGCTCTAATTTTTCAGACAATCAATTTGAGATTTTTGTTGCCAGGGAATTATTTTCTTAATTGTACTGATGATTTCAAATGCTAAATAATTTTAAGTATATGTATAAGTTTATGAACTAACTGACATTGTTCGTAATTTCTACTTAGAAGTACTAAGATGTATCCCATTTTCCCATGACCTTCACAGGACATGAAGAAACAATACAGATCAAGGTTCGCCAAAGTGAAGATTATCCAATTGATCTCTATTACCTCATGGATCTATCAGCTTCCATGGATGATGATTTGAATACAATAAAAGAGTTAGGGTCAACTCTTTCCAAAGAAATGTCAAAGCTGACAAGCAACTTCAGGCTGGGTTTTGGATCTTTTGTTGAAAAACCAGTTTCACCATTTATCAAAACTACAGCTGAAGAAATAAACAACCCTTGCAGGTAGGCAGGGAAAGTACCTGCATCTGTTTGCATGCCAACATTAAGTCATAATGTTAATCTTGAGGGTAAAATCCAATTTAACAGCCTCACTGGAATCTCTTCTCTATTCTAGTAGTAACTGAGTCAGTTTGGGAAACAAGATTTGATTCTTTTAATTTCATACTCTGAAACTGTTGCATCTTATGTTATTTAAAGAGAGGAATTTGGATTAGCAAATAATAATTGATTAGCAAACAGGTATTCTATATATATACATACACATATATATACATATACATATATATATATATGTATATAAGATTTTTATGACACTGCTATCCTAAACAGATTCACACTCATACCCAGCATGGAATAGCAATTTCATTCATTTACCCGTCAACATTGTTTTCCTGTTTTTGTTTTCTGTGTTTTTCCTTGAGGCCTATCAGTATCCTCTAAACCTGTGCTGCTCCAGTCCTTTCTTAATCTACAAGGAGGAGAAGATGGCTCTCCAGCCTTCGCTGCTCTGCAGTCTGAAGCAGAAATGGAGAAGCCTAATGGTATCTTCTAAATGTCATTAAGGGACTACAGATCCTAAGTGCTTCTGAGTATGAAAACAAAATGTGGCCGGGAGCACAGCAAGGACTGCATATTAACTGGCTAAATTACTCTGCTTTAGGTGGCATTTCCTGTGCTTTATGAAGGCTTGTGTGCAACCCAACTGAGTGTATCTGTGCTCTGTGATTCTCTTATGTTTTTCACTGGACTTATCTCAGACACAGAAGAGAGATGCATAACCAAAAATTAATTGAGACAGGCCTGCAAAGTAGCCATTGTAGTCATTTTCTCTCTGCGTCATCCATAAACTGTCTCATTTCTTATGCAGAAGTGTACCATATGAGTGCTTACCCACCTTTGGATACAAACATGTTCTGTCACTAACAAATGATGCTGAAAAATTCAATGAAATTGTGAAAGGACAGAGAATCTCTGCTAATATAGACACTCCAGAGGGAGGATTTGATGCAATTATGCAGGCAGCTGTTTGCAAGGTAATTGAAAATTGTAGGTATGATGTTAGTTATTCTGTATGTTTCCACTTCCACTATTGTGTGCTTATATATCAAATAAGCAGATCATTATTTTTCAAGATTTTTTTAATGCAGTCCAAGAGTCTCATTAGGTTTGTGTGAAAATACTTTTGGCTGTATCAAGTTAAACATGCATATTGCAATATTTTAGTATTTCTTTGTAATTGCCAGGGATAATTACTGGGTCTGTTTTCTTGATTGTTTTTTCTTTAAATATTTTTGATTAACTATGTTTAGAGTAGTAAGCAGATTGAATTGAACATGGCCAGCATATTTTAATAAACATGAGACTGGGAATACAAAATGTTAGCCAAAGACAATAGAATGAACACCAACATCTTTTTCAAGATAATGACACTCAGTCGTACAACAGATGATGCGATGTGTTTGATACACCTTTTAAGATGTTTCCCTTCATTTGTTTTGAGATGCCATTCTCTAAATCTTTTGATGCTTTCCTGTTTGTGAATATAATACAGCCTGCTAAACTAATGTATTTTAAATTACAGGAAAAAATCGGATGGAGGAATGATTCTCTGCATTTGCTGGTGTTTGTGAGTGATGCTGATTCCCACTTTGGTATGGACAGTAAGCTGGCAGGGATTGTTATTCCTAATGATGGAAACTGCCATTTGGACCACAATAATGAATATTCCATGTCAACTGTTCTGGTAATTTGCTATGAACTTTGTATAAGTCTTGCATTCTGTAGAAGTTAAAGATAAATTTAAATAAGCAGATTTAAAAGCCAGTGAAAGTATACCTTTATCAATGAAGTTTGTAAAATTTGTGGAATCCAGACATTTACCATTATCTTTATTAGTAGTGGCAAATTTTTGTAAAGAGAGAACAATTTGTTTGTATGGAATTATGATAGATTATAACTGTGAAAGAAAAAAAAGCATGTATCTTGTTCCTGATAACCTGGAAAACACATGGGACATGACTGACTAGTATTTCCTCATACAGGGAATTTTGTCATACTCATTAATCTTGTTCCCTGTATGGGTGTGAATTCAGGAGGAGTTCAGAAAGCTTTAGGACACTGTTCATGTAAGAAAATTTCCCAGATTAAGATGCAATAACTAGTACAAATTCCAATTTCCTTTGGCACAGTGTTGTTATTCAGTCTGTATCACAGATGCTCCTGAACCCAGTGCCCCAGTGTGGAGGTCAACACTGTACTTTTCTCAAAGAAACTTTCTTAAAATCAAGGCAAGGAAATTACATACACTTTTATTTTGTATACACCTTCTGCCCAACTGTAGTTTATTTTATGCTAATAATATAGTATTAATTATGTTTGGTTGACTGTGTTTCATAGGAGATAATTAGCAACTGGATATGTGAAAAATGCACTGATGTGGCTCACTTCTGTTTGTTTTCAGGAGTATCCCACAATTGGACAATTAATTGACAAACTTGTGCAAAACAATGTTTTATTAATTTTTGCAGTAACAAATGAACAAGTTCACATATATGAGGTGAGAAAACTAAAATGTTCAGTTCTTTAGTATTTGCTTTACGGTTCACTGTTTTTCATAGCTAATATAATAATTTCAGTAATAAGGATACAATTCTTCAAGGTATTTATGTAATAAAAATATCTAGGAAATTATATATCAGAGTCGTAGAAAGGCTCTTTTACTTGGAAAATGCTTCTGCACATACTGATTTTGAAGTTCTTATGTAACTTTCAATTTGGATTTAAAGTTGAATCACTCTGCAGTTTTTAAGTTGATAGACAAGGACTGTCAAACTAAGCATTTCTAAACTATTCAGTGTAATCAGCATGATTAAATTTCTGTATTTTGTGAGGCTAGGTAAGGATAGTTGAACCTATTAATCCTTTTATAAAACAAGAATACATTCTGAAAATGAGCATCTTCATGTTCAACTCTGAGATAATTCTTTTTGTTCAGCTGACCTGAGAATTTTATTTATTTTTCTTTCAGTACATAACAGTACTGTTTTCTGTTTCTATTTTCCTATTCTCTGTCCTCGAGAAGGCCCTCAGTGCTTCTGTGATTGGTTCCAGTTGTAGAGTTGTTTCGAATAAGGATAATTCTCCACGTGTTGGACAAAAGTTATAAGAGTGAGATCTTTCACAAACTGATTCTCAGATTATAACCTTAACAATGGAGGAAGCACTTTTCATCTTGGAGCATTTTTTAAAAACATACTGAGTTGTGAGCTGAACAGTGAAAATTCAAATCAGTAATAGTAGAAGGCAATCACTTCCAAGTTTAGTGGGATTCTACAGTCATAGCATAGCATTGTTAAAATTTGTGCATTAAGAAACTTTTACTAAATCTTATTGTTCAACCATTTCTTAATAAGGGCCCGATTTATGAGAAGTGAAATATTTACACTAATTTCAATAGGTGCTACACAACTAAGGACTGTTCTAGAAGGTAGTTCAAAAGAGTCTTTGATTTACAGAGCCTTATTTTATCCAAAGAAACTTTTATTTTACTGATGACATTGTATTTTCCCTTGGAAATTACTGGTGGTCACCCTCAGAGTTGGCCAACAGTGTTCTTATCAGGGGTTTTCTATTTCAGTATCCTTGTGTCAGTGTTATACCAGTATCAGTTATCAAGTGGCACCCTTTGTTCACTGGGAACACTAAAAGAAGATTTATACCTTACAAAAAAATGCAAGTCATTGTTAAAGCAACTGTAGAATTTTTTGTTCTTGTTACTTTCTTTCTTAGAAAAGAAAAAAGCTACTATCTCCTATCTTGTAGGATAGGAGAATCTTGTATATAGGAATCCTATTGAATATATTCTATCTGCTACTTTCATCTTTTCAGCACTGCTTTCTGCCACTTAATTGGATTTCTGTAGTTGTTATGCTCTGCTTTCTAGTCTGTAGATGTAAAAAATCCAACAAAGCAAATACAAAAGTCAAGTCTCACGGTGCCTTTTTTAAAACAAAACAAAACAAAAACATAGTATACTTTCAGGGGTGTATGTAGGACATGCAAAAGGGACTCTAGCATCATGTTTTCATCTGCATGATTCAAATTTATAAACGTAAACATGCAGTCATCTGTGCTTAAGAGTGCAAAATGAATTAAGCAAGGCAATAAGATCTATTATTGTCTTAAGGCCAGTGTTCACATGGCCTGGAAGAGCTGGGAGAGGAGACTAAACTGGCATTTGGGTGTCACCATTAAACCCCTCTTTTAAAAAAAAAAAAAAAAAGCCTTAGTGATGAGGATTCTGCAGTTTCCCATATTCTCTCATATTAAAAAAAAAACATCCAAGCTTAATTATCATTTAAGGTAGAAAGCTTCTTTAGATATTTTATCTAAAATCTACTTGAACTCAGCATCTAATTATATCAGACCCAAAATTGACTGCTCTTATTTATAATTCAGTTATTGGAGACAAATGTGCATTAAAACGACTGTGAGGACTTAGAAAGCATCTTTTTAAATAGACTTGATAGATTCCAATAGTCTTAAGTGCAGTGTTCAGACTGGCTAATATATATTTTATATTTCTAGCCCTGTGTAATCTTCAATGGTTTAGCCAAAAAAAATTTGGTCACTTAATATTCTTGATCCTCTTCAACTGAATTTTCAGTTTATTCACTTAAATATGTACATCTTACCTAACATAAAAATATTATGGATTGCATGAGCACAAAATATATATCCCTGTAATACAGCTGGTTTTAGTTTTGATCCTCCCATACGACCATACAGCTACTTTCCTTAAAAGAGGGGGAAGTTTTAGGTCTGAAGCTCTCCCTGTCAAGTTTGTCATGTTTTGCCTGATCACAAGAACTTTAAAAGCAGTCATGTGGAAACATTTGTAAACCCACTCAAAATTAAATGCAAGAAAGTGGAGGAAGGTCCTTACACTGAGCCCTGATCATTTGAGATTTTATTTATAAGAAAAGATTTTTAAAAAAAAAAAGTATATTCCTTTAAAATACATTCATGTCTAATGTTTCGTATTGTTAGTTTCAACTGAGTCTTACCAAAGAAACAGGGAATATACTTATTTAAAAAAAAAAACAAAAAAAAACAACACTATTCACTTACAAAGTATCTGTGAATATTGCAATTACAATGACATTTTGTACCAAAATAGGATTTACAGTTCATCAAAAGAAAACACTAGTCTTCAAGGTTTCATCAAGTAATTATTGTTGTTGATATTATTTGTTTTCAAGCAGAATTCTTAAAAAAAAATATTCAAACTAGTTGAGTGAAAACATTCTCTCTTTAATCCTAACTAAGATCACTGCTGAAAAAAGCAGAAATTACTCTTTTTTTAAAAAATATTTATTTTTATATCACAGGAGAATACAGCTTGAAACTTGATTTATTTCAGATTGTATTTCAGTGCCTAAAATTGAATTAAAAATATTAGTCTCCAAACTTATTCAGAATTGCAAATGTTTTGTGTTTTTTTTTTTTTTTAATAAATTTGGCATGACACTTTATGCGGAAAATCCTCCTGTCATTTACACTGCTAAAAGTTAAACATAGCCCCACTGAACTAAAACATGTAAGTCTCAAATTGCGTTAGCATGAATGAGAGAATCTCTAGAAAAAGGCAGTTCATCTTTTGATGAATATTTGCTTAAAGACTAAATTCAATGGCATCCTTTGGATAGTTTTTGGTGGTAGCACTCCAAAAGCATCAGTATGCCTCATCCTGTTAATGGTTAATAGAAATTGTGCTAAAAAGTAGGGTTTAACCAATGAGCTGGAGATTCACACTTAGACTGGGAATGCACCATCATCTTTGTATTAGAATGCAGCAAATTTTTCTTCAACAGGAGATAAAGTCTTCAGAACAGGATATCCCCACTGTTTGATTTGCATGCCACAGATTAAAGGATGCTAGACCTTAAATTCCAAGTCTATTGTCTTTTTTTTTTTTTTTTTTTTTTTTTTTTTTTTTTTTTATTAGCGGCTCATGGAAGGTCCACGTTTACAAAATGGAGACTTTCAGTACTCTCAGAAGAGTACTTGAGAGAGCACTACTCACAAGAGAAGGCAGGAATGTAAAGTCACCAGCTGTAACATAAAATGTAGTTAATCCCACTGATTTACAATAGCACTTCAGAAATCTAACGAATGATAAGTATTCCATACATAATGTATAAAGTAATCACTGTGTTTTTGGAGATGTGAAGTATAGGGCGATATAAGAGTATCAAATTATCCATGTTTATTAATAGTTATCTGGAATTTTTTAAATTAAAATAACAGCATTGATATTATGATAAATTAGAGATGAAAACGAATGTTACAACATGTGCTTTTAACTATGACCATTTACTATTCTCAAAAGGCATAGGTACAAACAAGTGAAATTAATGTCGTTAATAATCAGGCAAGATTTTAATCAAGCATAGTTAGAGTCTATCTGCTAGATGTCATTTTAGTGTCAGAATACAATTTAATGAAAAAAAAAAAAGGAACACTTAACACTGAAATAAATTCTTAAATTGGCACTATATTATTAACATAAAGACAACATACAATCACTCGTAGCCCCTGATCACTGGAAAATGTGGGGGGTGTTACAGCAATCAGAAACCAGCAGCAGTTTTTTAAGGGTCTTTGTTTGAAGTTCTTGTAACTCTTAGTTGAAACTTCTTAACTTTTGTGCATTCGCTAACAAGATTCCAAGATTCTGGGTTGCTTGCAAGGACAAAAAAAGTGACTGCTGTCATTGAATGTAGGGTTCAAGACTCAAATATTATAGCAACAGTTGAGCAGCTGAATCTCTTCTTTTGTTTAGTTTTAGTTTTAGTTTTTAAAAAACGCAATGGTTGAAAGAACCATTCTATCAACAGTTAAGAATTTAAAATTTAGATTTTTTTCATTCTAAATTTTAAAAAATATAGCTAAAATACTATAGCATCAAACTCCCAAGCACACTTAGCAGTTCCTGTCCCACTAATTGTCAGTGAAACTAACGCTTATCAATAGAACATTTACTAATATGACAAGTGTGTTATTGAGTCGGCAAGAGTCCTTGAAAATGTGACTATTATTTATTTCAGTTGCCTCCAAGGTATTACATTCTTTTTCAGGTGGTAGCTCCTTGTCACCTACCTTATCATCTAGTCTTTTTTTATGTTTAATTTTTTTAAATTTTTCATGTTTTCAGAACTATGCAAAGCTTATTCCCGGAGCTACTGTTGGACGACTGCAGAAGGATTCTGGAAATATTCTTCAGTTGATAATTGCTGCATATCAGGTAAGGTGTTTATAATGTGTTTTCTTCCTGCATGTCTGTATTTTCAAAGTCAGATTGCAATTTGGTAAATACAGAAGTATTCTATTTTTTTTTTTCTGCACTGATTACAAGAACATAATTTTTTGTGCTTAGTTGTTGACCTATCCTGTAAAGGTTTTGTTCACCCTGAGGATTAAGTGAACACAGAAACAGTAGTTTTACTTGTAAAACTTTAACTCGTTACGCTCTACTGAAATGCTTAGTTAACCAAATTAAATTTTGACTTCCTAAGCTACAGAGTGAATGCTTTGGCAACGTTCACTCTGTAGTTTAGAAAGTCAAAATTACGATTTATAAATTGTTGTTAAAAATCGGGATTTAGAGCCACAACAGTAAGACACCAGCATTGGTCATGCAATTCGCTATTAACTTCTGTTAACTTTTAGCTATCAAACTGTCACCAGGCAAAGCAAATGGGACACTGTATGTAACTGGCACTTGCTTTTGCTATGCAGTGCACTATGGAGAGTGACTGAGAGATGGTAGCATGTACCATGGCATAGGCTGCTTTATAGCAGTGCTTTGCTGAAAGCTTCTTTTATAGGTTTATCCTGGATTCTGCATGCTTTAGTAGGGTTTATTTCCAAAGTCTGTTAAATCTCCATTAACCAGTGATATCACAATCACTTAAGGTTGAGTGTTCTGTTACTTAGAACTATATCCATATAGTTCATGGTTTTCCAAACAGAATTCCCATAAATTTTTGTCACTCCTTACTTGTGTTGGAATGCTGAACTCACATTAGTATGTCATCTGTCTTGCCTTTCTCATAATCCTCTATTTCATGCTTACTCTAAAGCCTTCTTTAATTCAGGTCTTCCAGTTCAATACTTGTGCAGGGACAGCTCTCTTCCTATCGGTAACTGTCACTGGAGTGTAGATCCAATAGTTCTGCAGGAATATGTGGCAGAAAAAAGCACCATTCTGTGATCAGTGCTGTTTTCTGCTTTAGCAATTTGATGCTGCCCCTGTGAGGCTGTTCTGAGGTTTTAAAAAAGCAGAACATAGGAGATAAGAGAAGACTTGACTGTGTTTGTTTAGATAATACCAAGAAAGACTGTAAAGAGGACAGGAACATAAACATAGGGCTGCTCTTCGGAGTTGCATTTGTAAAATGCATCCTTGCTGCCTGGCTCTCTTCTTTCAGAGGAATATTTTTTAGACAGTTTTACATGTTTTCACAGAGATCTATACACTTACTCATATGATGATATGCCACAGATATCATCATATCAGGTGAGAGTCTTCACTCTCACCCTCCTTTTCATTAAAAACCTGCTCTAACAGCTAGCTGTAATGAAAAATAACTCTTTGCAATGAACATTTTCTATTTCTTTCCCTACTGTGTTTTTTTTTTTTTTTTTTGTTTTGTTTTTACTTTCTTTAAAAAAAAATTGTTTGTTTTTCTGTCTGATGTTCCTTCTCTGATCTGCAGCATAAGACCATCATTATTATGCCCCAAAATTATTTTGGTACTGATGACAGAATAGCAAAGCAAACCAAATTCTTTTAAGTCTTTTAGGAACAATAAAATTGGTTGGTTATGATTTTAAAATGAAATATAATATACCAGAAGACTCTCTATCACATGTAAAATTAGATAAGTGAAGAACATTAAAGTTGGAAGAACTTGGAAGTCTATTAATTGTAACAAGTATGAGGCGAAACTTTTGCAGAAGTTACCTCTAAACATCCAGTAGCACCAGAATTTCACTTCTGGAGTCTAACCTGTCATAAGTCACATCTGCCTCCTATCAGGATTTCTTCAGGGTGATACTCTAACTTATAGATAGAGGTTACTATTAGCTGAAATTTTGTCCAGTGAGTAATGGAAAATGTAAATAATTGTCCCAGTGTTGTGTCTTGGAGACTTTGTTTTAACAATGTGTTAAGCACAGAACAGTGCTTCCTTTAATTCTATTCTTATAGTCTCTTCTGTCTTGCTAGAAGCTGGGAAGATATATATCTAGATATATAGTGTCTTGGTCATGTATGCTGTCTATGATTTTTTTTTTCTACTCCCCTGTTTGAACCTAACGATACTTTCTGTCTCCAACACCTCCTGTGGCAAAAAGGAGTTCGGTTGCTCGCTCCCAACTTCAGCCATGCTGTGGGCAGGGTCTGGAGGAGGTTACAAGCTTGATGCTTGGTCCTCTTCAGTCATGGCAGGAAGGCAGTTGCTCCTTCTCTTGGCTTCAGGTCATAGCTCATCATGTCCTAGAGCAGGTACTGGACTATCCACCAGAGTTGCTTATAGGTTCTTGAAGTCCCATATAGGTTTCAAAGTGTACAAACTGTACAAGTAGCAACAAGTCACACTTTCAAAATTTCCCAGAGCCCATTTTATTGCATTTAACCTTAAAGGTTAACAACCTTATTGCTTCATGATTGAAAGTCTTCCAGGCAGGAAACACTGAAAAACACCTTATTTGACATAAGTGAAGACATCTGAATTTTTGGAGCGGGAAATGGGAAATGAGGGTAGGCCTATGGTTAAAAATTACATGTGGAATAGAAAATCTAATTCCAATTTGTCACAGACCTTTTATGATACTCATAGAAGTGTAATTCAATTCCCAGTGTTTCTGTTTCTTTAACTACAAAAAAAAAAAAAAGGAATAACTAACTATTTGCCCCAGAAGAGTAGTGTTAGGCTAAATCTTTTAACAGTTTTAAAGTGCTCTAGAGTCTTTGCTGTACAAGCACAAGGTTTGTTAATATCATTTACCATGCGTTGCTATCTCAAAGCTTCAGAGAGGAAGTAAGCAAGTTAAGAAAGTCTGAGCTGTCAAAATATTTGTTACAAGGAGTTCTCGTGTTCTTTCCAAGTATGATTCATTTTCTTCTGAAAGCATATTTCTGACTGCTTTATTTGACATTAAATTCTGTATAGCTTTGTATTGCAGAATCATAGTCTATCTTGCATTGTGGCACATATCAGGCCTTTTGATTGAAGTTATTCCAGGATTTTAAAATTTTAGAAAAATTTCATTCCACAACCCCCCCACTCTGTCATCCCCCCACTGCTTTGCTCCCTTTTAACTTATGGGATAATAACACAAAAGAATAATATGTTAAAACAGGACAGATAACACAAGGGAACAAGTTTGAAACACTGTTTTCTCTGTTGATTCATTCAGAAAAATTTTTGAACTGCAAACTTTTCTTTGTGAATGGCTTAAAGCTCACTAAACTGCTTGCTATTTGTCCCTAGACAATGGCCAGGCAGCTTAGTAGATTTAAAACACCATTAGAAGTTCCCACAGATATAGATCTAAGAAAATGGAGTTTATCACAGTTCATGCATCCATTTTCAGTGGATTAAGGTGTGTGTTTGGACGTCTCACAACAGCTAAGGGAGGCATGTTCATGTTGACCTGGCACAAACAACACGATTTAATGTATTATGAATTTGTGTTCAGCAGCATTGAATTTTCTCTCATAGCTGCGCTCTATCTGAGCCTCGTAGTTTTGCAGCAGACAGAAGAGGGAATATTTGGTGATATATCCTATAATGTTAACACATTACCAACTTTCACATTTTTATCTTAAGGCTTCCTATATTTAGTCATTTTGTGAGAGTCCAGCTATTGCAAACAAATCATTATCTAAGAATCTCTGCATTGTTTTGATAGCAACATGAGCACTGTACTCCAAGACAAATGTGAGGGGAAAATTGGACACATCCACACAACATGAATAACCCGATGCCCAGTGCAGTTTTACTGCTCTGGATGCATGCTGGAAAGAACACCGGGTATTATGTGAATAGATCTCGTGTGATAGATGTTGCTATCCTTTATTAAAGTGCTATGGTTTACTGACAAGGTTTTCCAAATAAAAAGGAATTTGAAAACAAAAATGAACCAAAAATCCAGCCACGACTGTAAGATGAACTTCCAGAGAATCCAGGATGTTTGGAAAGGACAGGGAGTTTTCTATGCAGGTCTGTAACTATTCTACTTTTAGTTTCGGGTAGTGTCATTGTTTTCACCCCACTAGACCTTTACTCCAGTGAATCATCCTGATGCCTTTACTAGAGTGACTCACTGAGGTAAGGTCAGCAAGATCCTCACGCTCTGATTGAAGTACAGTGGGTATTTTGTAAGGCAATTAAACTTGCAAGAGCACAAAGCCAAGTCTTTTGCTCTGTAATTGCTTAGGTGCTTTTGAAAAATTTCCATTTACTGAATCGACAGTCTGAAGTCATAGGGAATTTCCCCATGGTCTCCTATAGGCTTTGGATTAAGGCTAAATTGTATAACCAAAGTTGCTATAAAAATATTTTAAAGAGTTAAATATTAAAAAAACCAACTGGATATGAGAGCATTCAGAAAGTAAAATGAAGAGCCTTTTTCACTTAAGAAATGTAAGTTTGATTTAACAAATTGATTTAAGAAATGAGAGTGTTGTTGAATACATCTTGAAACAACACCAACAGCTCATGAAGCAAGAATTTCCATAGGGAGAAAAAAGGAACTGTGTGAGCCACCCGGCTGTGTGAGCTAATCATGGAGATAGACTCTGGCTCTTGCTCTGGAAACATTGGGTGAAGTCACGGAGGCCCTGCATTAAGGCAAAACTGAGCTTGGAGCCTGCCCTGCTGGAAGGGAGCTTGTAAGGTTTGATTCTAATAGCAGAGATAAACAGGGACCAATATTAGCATACGCTGGCTAATCAAGAAAAGCTCGGCGCTAGCAAAGCAATCAGAAACACAAATCCATTCCTCGGTAAGACCAGAGCTAAAGAAAAGCCTGTATCAGTCAACAGAGCACTTAGTAATGAAAGATGATTTAATAAAACATTGAATTTGTTCTTCTACAAGAGCAGGAAATAAGCACCGTGATACCGGATATTAAACTGATACCACCATTGCTTTTAACTGAAAGCCAGCTCTGTCGGCACTCTCTTTGTTTCGGTTGCTCTCCATTTTTCTTGCAATAAAGAAGTATGTAAATAAAGCGCCAAAACCATGAATTTACTCCCGTGTAGGTTGGGATAAGTTACAAGCCATGTTACACAGATGTGGAACATTAGCAGCATTTGGCAGTGTTATCACTTCATTCATCACACTCCTTTTCCTTTAAGGAGCTGAGGTCTGAAGTAGAGCTGGAGGTCTTTGGAGACACAGAAGGACTCAATCTCTCTTTCACTGCAATCTGTAACAATGGGACCTTTTTTCCACATCAGAGGAAGTGCTCTCATGTGAAAGTGGGAGACACAGTAAGTAAGGAACAGATTCTTAAAAGATACTGATTCCTGAGAATTTTGAACCCTTTTTTTTTTTTTTTTAATTTATAAAATAATCTTCCTCCAAGCAAGTTACAAAAAACAGGCAGTATCTAAGACACTCTTGTTCTGTGTTATTCATGTATCTCCAGAATATCCTGCAGACCTAGGTATGCTGCAGATCTGATCAGACACCATTTTCTCTTCCAGGTCTCTTTCAGCGTGAACATAAGCCTATCCACTTGCGAAAAAAATAGAAGGCACATTGTGATAAAACCTGTGGGTCTCAGTGATACACTGGAAATTGAAATCCAACCCCAATGCAGCTGTAACTGTCAGGCCGATGCTGAGATGAACAGCTCAAAATGCAGCAAGGGGAAAGGCTCTTTTGAGTGTGGAGTGTGCATCTGCAACCCTGGGTACATGGGTCCACACTGCGAGTGTGACGAGAACTCCCTCAGCACAGGTTCTTGCAAGGGCTCTGTAGAGCAGAGCTCCTGCAGCGGGAGAGGTAACTGCTATTGTGGGCAGTGCATTTGCCACCCCTCAATGTATGGAAAAGTGTATGGGCCACACTGTGAATGTGATGACTTCTCGTGTGTGAGACACAGAGGACTTCAGTGTGGAGGTATGTTCCCTTTGAGCTATTTCTAGTGTCTATGGTTCAGACCGCTACTGTCCCACTCTTACTTATGAGCCTGTGAATCTCTATTTTCATTACATATTCAATTATAATCAGTTCTGTATAAAGTGCTATAATGTAGTATTTCTGAATGATCTTTAGATTTGAAACAATAAATATTTTTTACCCTATTTTCAAATTTTAAAATGAGACACTTAGCTACTCCATAGCTAGTATAAATTGTCATAGCTTTCTTGGACCATACCAACTTCCATCACACTGGGTCAGACTTTTAATGGTTGCAAACAGTCGTAGCTCAGAAGAAATTTAAGTTTATTGACATACGTTGATATTAAGCAATGTACAATTTCACCCTGACATAATTATTAAAGTATAGCCATCTTAACCATTTGGGAGCTAATTTTGATTTTTATTTATTTATTTATTTGTAATTTTAACCTCGTAATCTAAATGACTTCAGCTATTCTTTGTTATGTGAGTATGACACAACCAGAAGTTGAGGATTTGTATTTAAAACTTTTTCCTGGGCTATACCATTATCAGTCAGAAGTGATTCTACTGAAACAATAGGAATAGTGTTTAACTAGCAGGAACAAGCAATGAGATTGTGTTGAATAGACAGCCTGGATTTATGCTGCTATAAATGAAAGAAGGTTTACCCATTAAGTTGTGCACTGTTGGGAGATAACAATCTATGTGGAAGACTCCAGTGAAGAGAACAGAGTTGTACTGGCTTATGGCCAGTCTAAGCTAAAAAATAATAATAATATTAAAAAAATCCTCTGGCTTCAAACTAAAAACGCTAGAGGAAGAAGAAAGAGTGAGAAGAGGTGGAGCAGTGAAAATATCTGTTATTAAGGAGAATTATTTTAAAGGTCATCATTCCAATTCATACTGAGAGACTAATCTGAAGTATAATATATGTTTTCCCAGGCAATGGTGACTGTGACTGTGGGGAATGTGTGTGCCACAGTGGATGGACTGGTGAATACTGTAATTGCACAACTGACACTGGCTCCTGCATTTCTGAGGACGGGACACTGTGCAGTGGGAGAGGCGAATGCATCTGTGGGGTGTGTGCTTGCACACATCCAGGGGCTTCAGGCCAAACCTGTGAAAAATGCCCTCTGTGTGGTGACCCTTGCAGCTCTAGACGGTAATGTGCTGGGTTTGTGTCTCTGATTTTGGTATCATCGAGCTATTTCCCATACTGCCTCAGCAATGTGCTTACTGCCACAACCATAAATCGCATTTACAGGCCAGAACCCAAGAACTTCTTTCCACTTTGAGAGGGGTAGTCATAAATCATACATCAACCATTTATTATCAGTCTATCTTGTATTAAAAAAAAAAAAAAGTTAAGGGAAACAATTTAATCACCTTCATGCAGCACAAGTAAATCACACTTTCACTGCAATCCCTGGCTGTACTAATAATCAGAATGGTGGCTTTATCTGATAACATCAGACAAATACAGATGAATCTCCTTTCAGTCCAAAATACAGAATGAAACCATTCCAGCATAGCTACTACAACAAAAATGAGGACTCACAGGGAAGAAACTCAGAAAAGTTTGGAATTTGCATTACAGTTCTCATATGTATGAACTAATAAGGTCATGCTGTCTGCTCAAGCTTTACACATGTGCAAATTTAAAGTCCAAATTCAGTTAATCTTGGTTGAATTACAGAGGCCCAACCATGATAAAACTAGGTCATAGTCTGGGGATAAAATCAGTGGGTAGCTGTATGTCATATATAAGTTGATGATAAATTGATTGTACATGGTGAAGTGTCTTCTGTTCACTGAGCATACAAAATTTATGTAGCTTTCCTTCTGTGATGCATGGTGTATGCTGTGGTGCATGATAAGAAAAGGAATGAAAAAACGTGTGACTTAAAGCTGACCGCTCTAAATACACATATGCTTGTGCTTGCATTTGGTGAGCTATTCCAGGGCTAAGGTCAGTCTAAAATGAGTGAATTTCAGTAGAAATTTAAGCTAGAGGTTAAAGTAGGCTATGAAGAATATGTGTTATTAATGACACATTTTGCCTGCTGAGTACCAGGTCAGAGTAAGCTGCGTTATTGTTTCATGACTATGTCACGTCTACTTACTGGGAGTTGAGACCCATTCCTCCTCCACACCAGCTCTCCACCACTGTATTTTCATGCCTGTATTTCCAGTCTACGCTATATCTGAGATGAGAACCTTTTCTACGGCATGCATTGTAATTAGCATTTATGTTAGCGCTGAATCTGACCTATAAAAGCAAGCCAAACAGTTTGTTCAAAGCTCACGTGCACAGGCCTCAGTTTATAGAACCTTCTGCATGCAGCTGCTCTAAACACGAAGTACAATGCTGCTGCTTTGCTCTGCCCAATTTGGCAGAGAATAAGAAGTATAAAGTTACATGACAGGCATTACATTGGCCTATTTAAACATGTATATGTTATGCAGTGTTAGATCTTTTGTCTCTGTTGCAGTCACTTCCCTTGCTGAGATGCAAGGCAGGGAGAGCCAGAAGAGTGACACTTGACATACCTGGGTAGCGTAACCGAGAGCACTAGAAGGCCAGGTCAGAGGGGACTGAGATGAATGGCTCAGCAGCTGAGAAAAAGAGAGTAGTAGTATGAGAAACATGGCAAATATGACAAAAACACCAACAACACCGAATTTGTCTCTGTGAGATAGGGGCTATCCCATTACCCACTCACTTTTACTATTCATCATCTCCAGAGTGAGTGAGTGTTAAGGTCATCTCTATCCAGTGAAGATAATCTCAGTAGCCTCAGCATATTCTCATGGATATATGTAACTCAGTGCAACAGGAGATGACCAGGTGTTCTTGGGTCATTTTGTTGCTGTTACTCTCTTTTTTCTTTTTCTTTTTCTTTTTTTCTTTTTCTTTTTCTTTTTTTCTTTTTTTCTTTTTCTTTTTCTTTTTTTCTTTTTCTTTTTCTTTTTCTTTTTCTTTTTCTTTTTCTTTTTCTTTTTCTTTTTCTTTTTCTTTTTCTTTTTCTTTTTCTTTTTGTCAGTTCTTCAGGGTGGTTTTTAAAGTCTCAGCTCCTGTATCTGGTTGAAGCTAATTATGAAGAATCAGCAAGATTCCTTTTTCATCAAGAATTTCATATATGACTTCTGTTTCGTTTTGTTTTTCCCATTTTTTTTTTTCATTAATTAATTCTCTGTTTATTAAAATCCTCATTGAAATTCTGGGAAGATTTTTAGAGACTTTTAAAGGAATTGGTTTAAACTCTGTGGCTTTAAATAATATTTTAGTCATTGCACCATTAAATAAAGTAAATAATTTGAAATTCTTTTACAATAAATTGTGCTGGTATAATTAGCATCTAAATAATTCCTGAGACAAGTAATCACATTCGAGAGACATCTGTTGAGATTCCTGAACTGTGTTTTAATACATTATTCAATCGACTTTCAACAAAGGAAGACTTATAACAGGTGCCCCAGCTTGATCTCTCTGAAGTTGATTTCAAATATTCTTCATCTGATAGGCATTCCTTTGGCTGGTATTTAGTATAAGCTTACTTCAGAATATTTTTTCTTGAAAATGAATGTTATGTCTGAGTAACCCCATGTCTTTGATAGCCCCACATGAATAATGTTGCCTAGGGTTCTGTCTGATAGCTAATAAGCTGGGAGAGAAAGAGGACAAGAGGGAGCTTATCCACAATACCTTTATTCAGGTAGGGTTCTTTTTTTTTTTTTTTTTTTTTTTTGTGGCAATCCCTATCATATTTCTGAGAACTACTGTATCCATAGCACAAGACCTTTTGTTTAGCTTCTTTTTAAAATGCAGATGCATACATACTCGCTTTTATATTGGTGCTTTGTGACAGACAGAGATTGATGAGCTGCTGAATTGTTTTCTGCAGGAGCTGTGTGGAATGTCATTTAGCTTCTGATGACAAGTCGCAGGGAGAATGCAGTGAAAAATGCAAATCAGTTGATGCAACTGTCAGCACTGCAGAGGGTTTGTATACTCAATCTCTCTTTTTTGTGCGTACATGATTATTGACAGCTTCCACTTTCGGTAATTTTATCTTTGAAAGTAGCCTTGTTTTTCTGCTGTGGAATTATATTAGGGCCCATAAGGCAATCACTCTCTATCTATGGTCATTCTACAGTAAGTAGGAAATGTAGATCAGGGCTGATATCACCCCTCCAATTAACTCATTGGATCATGCCTACTTTATAAGCAGTTTATGTAAGAAGGGACAGAATTTAATAAATACCAGTCCCTGAAAATCAGTTGCTGATGAAAGCCCCTGAGGTTGTCACGCCTGTACTGTCAGTTCCAGTGGGGCTTCTTTTGCCAATCAAATTCAAAACCCGACTCCAATCCTTATGCAGATGGTTGATTATATTTGGCAACTAGACACAGTCCTTTAACCTATGGCAAAGACGTTCTGCTGCTTGTCAGGTTTTATTGAGACATTTCTGGTATCCTAAAGGCTAAGCACATCTTTCAGTTGACCACAGTAATTCAAAGTTGCGCTCCATCAGTGAGAGTTCCTGAAATAGGAATTGACCTTGAATGAAATATTACCCTCAGTAAGAAACATAACTAAATGGAATTGTGTATTGAAGCATTTTTCACTCCTGTAGAGGAAGGTCCTTGCCTGTACAGTAGGTAGGCTCTTTATTCTAAATGCAGCTAACCCAATCCTATGGCAAAAAGCAATTCCTAGGTGAGGTAGGACACTGATGTGTTATACCCACATCATAAATGTAATGTAAGCATTAAATCTGATGGATTAGGTGGATTAATCTGATGGATAGAAACACAAAATGCTGTATGCATAAATAAGGATTGAATCTGCTAAACTGTTGGAAGTCCATCTGCATACATGCAAAAATTTCATGAATACATATCTTTTCTACAAAGCTCCAGCTTTTGTTTTTGATAACATTGCTCTGAAATATAAAGCTTGAAAGTTGCAAATATTTCCCTTTCATGGAAAGCTAATTCAAATGTATTTTTATTACATTATTATTTTACTATGCCTTTCTAGATATTAGTATTTATTTATAAATACAAAAATGTCTTGACAAATTTCAAAATGTGCAAGAGCTTTTATTGTACCTATGTAGTTAGCAAAGCTTTCAGGCTGGTATCACCATATAGCAGATGTTTGCAGGTAGGGATATACAAGGCATTCTGCTTTTGGATATAAGGAATAATAATCAATAACAGGAACAGTCACTCGTGGTTCTGTTCACGCACACACATGAAAAAGGAATATGAGAATGACAGTAGCATGTTCTGTTCCTGCATATCTTCTTTTTCAAGCCTTGTGTTTCCCTGATCAAGGATGTCAGCTACTTCTTTAGGTATAAAATGTACTTACAGCAGCTATAGCAACTGCTGTATTGAAGGCTGGATAGTTGTTCCTGTCCTAACCCCTTAAAATAATAAATAATAATAATAAAAAAGAAGCTTGTGCAAATTGTTTCATCTCAATTTACTTGTGTAATAGTACAAATGATTAGTTTTGGCATCAAGGTAGTCTCATTAACATGTCCAGGACAGGGGACTTGAAAAAAATAAAATAAAATAAAACTCTGAAATAAAAACCATATGCCCCAAACAAAAGGATTTTGAAAGTAGTATAACTAGAGCACCACACGGTATTTGACAGATTTTTAATGTGATTTCACATGGTAGTATAATGCTTCATTCTGTTTTAAACTTCAGCTTCTTTAATTTGTCATGGCATTTTGAAAACTAGAAATATCTCTGGGCTAGAATGAATATTAGCACTTTAAAAGTTTACTTTCTGTTTTGCATGCATATGTTGCAACACGGTGACTAGAACTGGGGAGCCATAAAATAGCATACGCTTTACATTTTTCTGTTTCCTGGGAGTGCCTGTTTTAGACTCTAGGCAGTGCCTTTTGCCTGCTGTGTGGCAGTTCATCTGTTCTGTGGGTTTCTCTTCCTGCTTTCCCGCAGCGAGGTCACTCACACCGCTGTGCTGCAGGAAGCCTCTGGGCCTGGAGATCAAGCAGGGCACGTGATGACACAGCGGTTCTGGAGGTGCTGATGTGCTCACATGTTCTGAGCTGGGGCTCATCTACATGGCAGGCATCTCTTTTAACTATTTACTTTAATCTGTTTTGAATATTTATGCAAAAAAGAGGCTAGCCACTCCTTTGTGTGATTTGTCTAAGAGGAGCTGTTGTTGCTGTACCTGCTACCCAGGGGAAACCACAATTCCTAAAAAGTGATTCCTGCCATCACCCTGGCCACAGAGCACCAGGCTGCTCATGCCACAAGGTCAGCAGGGACAGTTACGCTTTCCTAGGAGAAACTGAGTTTTCTCCCACCTCATAGTACTGACACCACAGAAATTCCCTGTGCAACAGCAAAGAGGATGCTGAAGCCTGAAAGATAAAATAAATCTCAATCAGCACTGCTCTGTGGTTCTGTCTCTAAGCAAGGTGAAACTGCCCCCCAAAAACTATTCTGTTGAGCAAAAGACAAACAAGAAAGGGCATAATGACATTTAAATTTCCAGACCGATTTTTGTTGACTCTTTTATCTAATTGTCTGTTAAGACACGGGTAGTCTTTCATACTTTGAGAATCCATCTTGCCACTGTTACCCAATTCTTCTTCCAGTGTGACTCCAGTGACATCAAATCACATTGAAATTAATGAAATTAGGCTGCAAGCACAAGATGGAAAAGTATTATGTTTCACTACAAAACACAGAAAATGACATAGGTGTAAATTTCAGAAGTTTACCTACCTTGGTGAATTTTTGCACCTATGAAAATAAAATATTCTAGTTAGTAGTCTCCCTTAGTGATCCATCCTCCTAGAAATAATATCAGAGAAATAAAAATACTACGTAGAAGTTGTTTTCTGAATAGTCTGAACTGGCATCTCCACCTTCATTTGTGTGTCCTTGCACATAATCACATTTCTGCATGCCTTGGTCTGAAATTATGAGGTTAATTTAAACGTAATTTAAAAAAATAATATATTTGTAGTTTTTACTTTTTGTTTGTTTGTGTTTTATATTTGGAACACGCTTGCAAGGTTTTCTGTGCTTTCAGGAGGGATAAAAACTACCCTTTTTAAAGAAAAAGCTAAAATTCTTTGGATCTGCTTGCTTAAAGGAGTTGGGAAACAACAAATATTGCAAAACTTGTGATAGCACTGGAACCGTGACCTAGCAATGAGTGTCATTAATTCAGTACATTCAGTCTGGAGGTTTTAGTCCTTTTAAGAAAAACAAATCTTGATAAATTGGCACGTCTTGTCTGCCTGTCACCTTGATAGATAACATGTTGTTCTGACATCAAGGACAGGGAACAGGTTAAATACAAGATTAGCACAAGTCAAGAATATGTTTCTATTAAAATCCAACCAGATGTGATTCTCACTTTATAACAAGCAGAGAAAAGGGCAGTCAACTGTTTATACTTTTGTACCCTCTGTACTGTCTAATAGCATTTGCTATAAGACCAAACCTTATGATCAAAAAAAACAAAAAAGTGAGAATTTCTTTCTTTATGTATGATAGATACTTTAAAATCCATTATTCTTCTCAGATTCCTACTGTATATTTCATTACTCTTCTTGATGCCAAAGTTTGAGGACTAAAGATTTTTAGCACAGTTGCTTGTGCAATTTCAGTAAAAGTTTTAACTGGATAAGAAATAATGGAAGGGTTATGGATACAATTGATCATTTTCACAAAAATGTTTCAGAAGCTTACTGTTGTGTTTTTGTTTTTAATTATTATTTATTTATTATTATTATTTAAACCTCTGCAAATAGAAATTGAACAGGTTTTTCTAAAAAATGTATTGAAAAGCATACCTAGATTTCCAATGGTCTTTTAATCATGGGTTATATGGAAACATAATAAGCATTCAGCCACAGAGGTATTTGTGCACAAAGCTGTAAGGTAGGATATTTTTGCCCTGTGAAAAAATTATATAATGGTTAGGCTCAGAATTACAGCATTTCTGGCATTGGACCAGTAGTCTCAATTTTCAATTGTCCTATTTGCTTTATATGGTCTGTCACTGGTAGCTTTCTCCTGTCTCTCTCTTGCCTTTTGAATGAACTTTTCTCAGCAGAAAAGGTTTCCTAGTTAGGAATCATTAAAAAAAAAAAAAAAAAAAAAAAAAAAAAAGGATTAAATTTTCCTGCAGATCTGCATTAAATGAAGAGACAAATAAACCCGGGCAGACTGTCATCTCAGGTTACTTTTTATCTGCTTCCCTTTGAATCACATTACAAAGATCCCAGAATCACAGCTTTCTGTTATTAATTTATATTTACTGTTGTGACAACATTTGGCATACTGATCTTTGAAGTAACTATTGCTGAAGACATAAATGTCTTTAAACAGTTTCCATTTCTGTTTGATATGTATGTATCTACTTTTGAAACACAATCTAGGCATGTGAGTAGCTCTAAACCAAAGAGAACATACTGTTTACTTTGTCCTATAATTGGGGACTATTACATTTCCCAGACAGCTGGTGGTTAAGCACATTAGAATTACTTCCAATTCATTGAAATTCACACTACAGCAGATTAGCAAAGTGCACTGGATGGTCAGTGCAGATTGACAACACCTGGATCAGTTCTTCTGAAATGCAAGTGAAAAATCTGAAGAAAAAAAAAAAAAAGACAAAACAAAACCTGGAGTGCGAGAGAAGTATTTAAAATTAGTAGAAATTATATGGGTATTTCTGCTTTCATCTTTTACTCTTTACCGTATACAGACAAGGTTGTGACAAATGTTACACCAGCAGTGTCTCTTGTTATTGCATGTTAAATTTCATTTGATTTGATGGATGACTTTTTTCCCCCCTTGCAGATTTTTCAGAGGATAAATCCATTCCTTGCTCTTTGCAGGGGGAAAATGAATGTATAACCACATTTCTACTGGCTGTGGATGAACAGGGAAGGACAATCATTCATAGCATAAAGCAGAAAGGTAAGCAGTTACATTACCTTTTCTACATGAAATCTGGTTTAAAAGCACGGATGGGACAGACAATCAGTTTGAGCAATGCCAGGAGCTGAGCTCTTTTGAACAGCACTGCACCTCCTTGTGTTTGTAACTGTCCTCTGCCCAGCCAAAACAGCACCTACTGAAGCATTTATTTAATGCTGTATTAAAATAAGTGCTTGGTCTCCCATGGAAGATGGGCAGAATAATCCAGTGGATTAATCAGACATTGTTGAACTCTGTTCCTCAGCCCTGCCTCTCTCTGTGGGTTTAAACAAGCCACTTCACCTCTCCCTGAGTTTCATACACATAAACCTCTTATCACCCCAAGGGCTGCAAGAGTTTGTTAACTTTTCTAAAGTACTGTGCAATTCTAAGATGATAATAACAAATGTCCTGTGTGTTATATCTGAAAACTGTAATCCACTGTGAAATGACACACATTTTGCAAATTGCACTATTTATTCAAAACACTGACTATACCTGACAAAATACATCTTCATAATTATGTTTAATGTTGAAGTAGTATTAAATTTTGAGTGCCTTGCTGTACTTGCATAAATAACAAATATTCAACAGATCTTTTTATGTCCTTTCTTTTAACAATTTTTTATTTAATGCTATTTCACTACTGATTTTTTCAGTAAAACTTCTGATCTAGTGGGATAGGAGAGAACACAGATACCACTTTTCAGCTGCCAAGCAGTTTGACTTCCAGGCAGTAAAATTAAATTTTTTTGGTCACACCCAGTGTCTCAGTACTAAATGTTGGTTATGTTTTAGTGAAAGCCATGCAAATTTGTAACTTAGCTCTGTTAGTACAAATGGCATTTATTTTGTTAACACTTTGTGTAGGTTTTCTCTAGCATTCATGTGATAATGAAAGTGATTTCACTTCCATTAAAAGCTCACACACACAAAAAAAGAGCTTTTATTATAATAACAGTAGTGTGGCTTTGTATAAATTATGATTGCAGAAAAGATCGCTGTACTAAAAATTAAAACTAAAGAAACACATTTGCTTGTAAACTATACCCGTAATACTCAAGATTTGAAAGGTAAGCCACTGAGAGATTTCTCTTTATTAAATACACATAAATACAACCCAGCCCTATTTTTGTAATTATAAAGACACAAATAGGAAAATAATTTTCTAACTTTCCTCCTCAGAATATGGGTCTGTATTCAGCAGCTGCTAATCAATGTGATAAAAAAGCTTTTACTTTTTAATTTTTATTTTTTTTACATTTCAAGGCAATTATTTTTCAGGCTTGCTAACCCTTTAGCAAGCTAGTAGGAGTAAAATAATATGGGATTGGAGGAACATATATGCACACTTCCCAGCAAATGAGAACCACAGAATGCCTCTTGGTTGTTTTTAATTGCCTAAAACTTACTGATTGGATATCTGCAGTCATAATTATTTCTGTTTTCACAGATTGCCCACAGCTTCCAAATATCCCAATGATAATGGTGGGTGTCACCCTTGCTATCCTCTTGATTGGCATTGTTTTGCTTTGTATATGGAAATTGCTGGTGTCAGTTCAAGACCGAAAAGAGGTGGCCAAGTTTGAAGCAGAAAAATCAAAAGTTAAATGGCATACGGTATGTTAAATGTATTAATTTTATATGAGGTTCTTTAATTTTGTTGCATGATGCACAAAGACCTTTAAACTCTGTCTTGGTTGCGTTCTTTTAAATTGATAGGTTTTACTCATAGATTTTCATTACTTTTAGTATTCTATGAAGTTGAAAAGTTCTATTAAATCTCTAATTTTTTTTAGGGATGAAGAATAGCTAGTGTTCAATCGCCTGGTTTAATTTCTTCCACATGTAAAATGGTGTAGATAATACTTTTATAAGTTTTTTTTTTTTTTTTTTTTTTTTTTAAATTAGTACCTCCACTCTGATTAATCTTAGCCAAGTTGCTTACTGCCTATGTAATTTTCAGAGGTATACTCCTTAGATATAGAGCCTGCTGCAGGAAAGTGAGGTTATCAATGGCCTCTATAACAATGAGAGCCCACTTATACTTAGCAGCAATGTAAGCTGTCCAAAATGTAGGTAAAAGGACAGAGCAATCTAGCCCTTAGTTTCTATCTATAGCATGCATATGTCTAATGCAAGCTGATACCATGTTCCGTTTTCCTATTTCCCTTCTGCCCTTGGCTTTTTTTCTCTTCTGCAATAGTTCTATGACTTCTGAGACTTTTTGAAAAAAATCATGTTGAGTAAGCATTTCTGATGGGTGTCAGGAGGATATGCAATATGGTACAGTTTACTTAGCTACATTCCTCTACAAAACTTGATGATTGCAACATTTCTGCAAGAATGGACACTGCCTGCCTTTCAGTTTTTGAGACAAGAAAAATTAGTTACTTACAGGCAAGGCCACTTGAAAATGTTTTCCTAATTCTTCAGGAGGGCTATGTGTGGTAAGAGGGAAGAGAAGGATACTATTGATAGAAATATTTTAATTTTCTTTTCTGTCACAAGAGGAAATGATACAAAGGGAATGATGTGAGGCCAGTATTAAAAGCCTAGGTAGGACTTACCCGTCTAGTATGTGTCAGATGGTGGGGCTCCCACAAGAAGACCCTGACAAGTTACATCTCACAGTTGAGTTTTCTTGTATTTCTGTGCATTTTCTCTGTGTTTATAGAATGGTTCGATCACAACATTTACGACACAACAACTTATGTATTTGATAAAGTATTGTTTGAGTATGTGCCTTATCTTAATCTGGGAGGCAGATGCAGAAGGAGGTATGTTTCTGACCCTAGACTGGCTTGTGTTGTCTGAGACAGACTGGATTAATTTTTAGTGTCTTGGAATATCAGAAAGTTGCTAAAGTCTGCACTGAAACGATCAAAGGTATGAAATTACTTCTGTACAAAGAATAGACCAGAAGTCCTCACTAGGGAGAAGAAATAGTGGGAGGAGAATGTGATATTGGTCTATAAAATTACCACTGTAGAAATTTAATACGGGCCATTTTCTCACTGACTTTTTCCTGTACAAGAACAGTGAGATAGCAGGCTCCAAAGAAGCAAAAGACATCTTTACACAATAACTGTTTGAGGCAAATGATTTATTTCCACAGATATTTTAGATGATAATGTTTGTGTAGATATAAAATATCTTTACAGAGATCTGTAGAAGGATGACATCCTCTCTGATCTGCGAGGTTTGCAAAACACGTGGTAGCTCTCTTCCATCAGCCTGCATTGCCAGTTTGCCAGGTGTGTGTCCATTGCCAGGTGTCTAGCCTGGGTTTCCCACAAAGTAGAGTACTCATCATCTTCTGCACCTTGGGAAGCAGAGTGGTACCAGCTGGTGTGTGTAAGATGTGTATCACAACACTGGGCTAGCAATTGTTGAAATCATGGATCAAAATTAACCCTTGGCTAAAGACATATGTTAAAAGCAGTGGTTTACAGCAATATATGCTTGTAGCTGAAGCAATGGCAAGATGACTTAAACACTGCATGATTTGCATTTTTTTTCTTTTCTTTATTTATTTTTTTTTTTTTTAGGAAACAAATCCACTGTACAGAGGCTCAACAAGCACTTTTAAAAATGTCACTTACAAGAACCAAGAAAAGCAAAAAGGAGCCACGGCTGCAGATTTCTATTAGCACTTTGGACACTACAAACTTAATTTTACTGGCAGGAAATCTAAAAACTCTATTTGTTTCTTCTCAGCTGATTATGCTGATTATGTGATATTTGTTTGCATATTGCAGTAGTATAATCATTCTGATAGAGAAAATATATCTTATGTTGGGAAAACTATAGATAGCACCAGTAGTAAAGGTTAACAAATTAAAAACAAACAAACAGCTTTAATATTAAACCACCCCCATCTTAGAAAAATAACATCACAAATATTTTTAATTTTCTCTTTACTACCAAGGATTAAAAATTATCAAAGTAAGCTTATTTTTGTAAAGTTAAGTATATAAAATGAGCTGTATACTACTTTGTTCATCCACAGAACCCAAACACATTTGTATTTAGGAGTGTATTTACACCAGTCTGTTTGGTGGGCTGGTTTAAATTCAATACCATACATTTTTCATCAGTGCTGCTTAAACTACTGTGGTTAGGGGTTCCTCATATCACCTGTTTGACTGAATCATTTTTCATCAGAAACAGCTACTGCTATGGCCTACCTTCCATGTATCTAAGGTATAGAGATACCTCCTCTTTAATTCTTTCTTGTCCCGCTTTCCTTGTCCTTGAATTGGTTGCTGTTTGATGTTCTTTAAGAATCCTCCACTCCTTGAGGTTATCTCAGGGAAAACTAAATCAACCTCATATTCACTTGCATAGTTGTTTTCTGTTCAAGTATAAAGTTCTTTCCCCCCCCTCCCCCTTTCCTTTAAATTCCAGTAGAGAGGATCAAGAGCAAAAGAGAAATATTTTTAAATTAGTGGCCCTACTAGAGAAACTTTAAATCAGAGGATTACCAGAATCCCCCTCACCCCCTGTCAAGTCTAATATTTATCTCCTTTTTAGGCACTGAAAATAAACCTCTCATGCTGGACCATCGCATGAACTGTTGCATGAGCTCTTTATGTGCAGGAAAATTTCATACATCAAGACTTAGTGTCACACAAAAAGGCAGTATTTTTTTGTTGATATATCCTAAACTGGGAGGTTCTTTTAATGCCCAGCAGCCGAACATTTTATTTGTGTGTGAAATAATTAATTAATCTCTTTTAGACTTCTTTTTTCATACTAAGCAACAAATAGATCTATGAATTCCACTTGATATTCATTTCCATGGCACTAATGAGGATTTTTAAATCTCAGTTTTAACTAGTTACTAATGACTTACCATAACTTCTTAAATTGTAATGCTGATATTGTGAATGAAGAAAAAAAAAATCCTCAACAAAATCAGCTAACATGATGACATAAAATGTTACAGTATTGGGCTATTTTAAGCTTACAATAGTGTAGTTTACTTTTTAATATCACTTTTCCTCTGCATTTTTAATTATCTGGAATACTTGGTCAAAATGTACATACAAATGTACTTACAAGAAAAGACTTTGAAAACAAAGGTACATTGATATAGTCACAGACAAACAGTTATGTACATTCCCTACGGTAAACTCTGTATTTGATCTAAAAACTTGTCCATTTTGTAATGAATATTTACGAAGTCTGTGCAACCTCAGTCTCTGTACCCTCTGCCACTACTGGATACGAGACTGATCTATCAGCTAGGTCTGACCCATGCCTGTTTTAGGGCCTGATCCAAAGCCTACTGGAGTCAATGGCTACAGATGAGGATCTAGTTTCAGTGAAACTATTAGTTTTGGTTTACAAAGATTGTTTTGTTTAAACAAACCAATTAATACCGTCTATTAGTGGATTAGAACCTATAGTATATATTTCTGTGCAAAGAGAAATAAACAATATCTGATGCCTTTGGAAAGGAACTGATACTATAAACTCGTAAGAAATGATTGCAGTGTGAAGGGAATGATGACTGTCATTAAACTGGAACAAGTAAATTACAGGTTCACATCTATACTCTTCAGTACTCTTGCATATCTCAAGGTGAAAATGTGCACAACGACTGGCATCTGCACCCCTTCCAACCACTGAAGTCCTACAGATGTCAGTGCAAGCTACATATGGTACCAAATTCTACTTCCCTGGCACACGGATAAAAACACATTGCAGGTAAATCTGGCACCTGAAGTTGATCTCAAATTCCATTTGGGCCAAGAATGCCCAAAGGACCAGGAAATCTGGATTTAGCCCATGTGAATTATCTGTTACTCTTCTATTTTTCAAATAGAAGTCATCTTTTTCTAGAAAAAAAAAAAAAAAAAAAAAAAAAAAAAAAAAAAAAAAACAACAACAACACACTAATTTAAAGTAAAAAAAAAAATCTTTACTGTTTATTAGGTATCTTTTAAGTTCTGCAGCTCAGTATGAGGGTTGAAAGCCCTTCTTCTGTAGGTCACTCATTTCAACATTGAACTACTTTTCAGTATTTAGAGATTCTCAAAGTGGTGTTCATGTTTTATGTAAAACATTTGGTGGTCTATGTTCCCCGTTCCTACAGGAGCTTTCATTTCACAAAGCTATGCCGTCTGTTACTATCACTTACATCTTCTGATCATCAGCAAAGATCTGATTTTGTATGGAGGCAATGTTTACATTCCAATTAATCCTCCTAGCAATCTCTCTGCAAATTATCAAAATGTACAGAAATTTAGGCAGTATGTTCTTCAATTTCCCTGCTGTAACTGAGTGTACTACAAATGTGCTGTGCACCTTCAAAATTTTCAGGATGAAAATCACTCAGATAATTAAGAATTCATCAGATGAGAAAATAGAAGGGCTTAGTGAGAAATATTTCTGTTATTGAGGGATAAGCCATTCTTTTAACAGCATTAATTAGATCATATATTTTGACAATATAAGAAAGCAATTAGATTTCAGGATCTTACTTGACATTCGCCCTAGAAAAAGAGTGTTGTTCATATCTTTTTATTAATTATATCATTTTATCTTGTAGTATTTGTATCAAAGTTCACCTTTTCTTTTTTCCTCCACCAAATTCTGAGTGGGTTTTTGTGTGGTGAGTGGGATGAAAAAGTCTTTCTGCTGTTTTCATGAATATTGTTTTGACCTGGGGCTGGACCTTGAGAGTGGCCAAAACATTTTTAATAGAAAATCTACTCACTGAAGAGTTAAACTAAATAAAAACAAAAATCATTAGCAATTTTGTTGTATTGGTGTATCTTTTGTAGAATGGCATTTTCAGTGATGTATAGTAAGTGGTTAATTCTTCCTTTGATTTATAAAAGTTACATGTTAACCTGTATTGTATATGTTCAGACTGCATTCAGCTTTGGTTTGTAATATAACTAGTGGGTAATAAGCCGGGATACAAGAGCAAAACGTCAAGTGCAATACTCTCCATGTGTTGTATAATGCTATACAGAAGTCCAGGTTTCTTTTGCAATGGGTGTAAGGGATTTATTGCCCCACAGTACTTATCACACACAATCTAGAAGTAAACAAGAGGTATTTTTTATCTTGGTCTATTTGCAAGAAACAGGTAAATACCTCAACTTATTTCTGTAAAAGAAGGATTATTTAACCTTCAATAAAGATTATAAAAGATAATGCATTTTTATATACTTTTATTCTTTCTTCATTTTCCATTTTATTGCGTGTCTATCATTTTTTTTAAATGCAATTTAATTAATCTTAGCAACTTTTTCATGCTTTGGCATACCCTAAAGCTAATTTGATAAATTCCTTCTGTACCTTTCTTAACATAGTATGTGAGCTTTAAGATGTCTGGATGTTCATTTATTTGTGATCCTTTTACTTTTCAAGGAAATGATTAATGACTGAATCCTGTAAGGAACTGATTTTTGGAGATATGATTGATTACATATGGCATTCTTTTCATACAATGGCACCTAAAATACACAACTTACTTAAAGCTAAAGATCCATTAATTTTGTAAGTGTAATAACAGTAATATCTTTTTGGATCTACATGGCAAAGTGCATGTTTTCTGTTTAATATGAAAGTTACCTCTACTTTTTTATTTCTAATCAATACTAATGTATTTTGATATCTGCTAATTTCCTGCTCTGAGGAAGTGAACATTCATTGGTATCCTGGAAAGAGCTGTATTTAAAGCCAATTCTATTCTCCAGGCACATAATAATGTCAGGTTCTCTTGAATTTCACAGTGGATTGTTAAAACTGAAATTGATATAAATGTGTAACGTATCCTTATTTTATGAAATTTAGAATTTATTCCACCTCAAATATTTCTATGCATTCTTATTTTGTTTGGTTTGTACGAATGGTTCATGCTTAGAAACTTTTCTTCTGTGTTTCCACTGAGGTACATACCGGCTAACACTGACAGATAGCAATAAAAGCACAATAATTACACACAATGTGGCTTAATGAAAAAGCTTTGGCTTTTCAGAGATTTTAGTAGATCACAACATTGTTTCTTGAAGCTGGCTCAGTCTCTTTGTTCTACCAATCACTATGCACAAAGCAGACAGAACCAAAAGCTGATTTTCATTGGAACCTCTCTCTACATCATGTTATTTACACTATAGTTTAGCTTGTTTCTAATCAAGTTAGATAACTTAAAATTGTTTCAAGACATTTCTGTATTCAGATAGATTAAGTTCTCAAGGCATTATATATTTTAAAAAGTGCTATTTTTTCACAGGTTGGTTAACTTTGCCCAACAGTGGCTTTTTTATTACTGTTTCCATTTTTAGACAAGGTACAAATGTAAATAAAAATGAGGTCTTTATGTGAGAAAAACAGGAAATTTCTATTTAGTGTTCAGCAGTTGGATGTTACCTATGTTTGGAAAAGCATGTACCATCAACTTCTGTCTTAGAAGTTAACAACTACAGTTCAAAGGCAAACTGTGGCTGCTGTTGATCATCTTAGGTGAGAGGTTAAGACTTGCTTTCTCTAAAACTCTCAACTGACTTAAAAATCAGACCAATGATTATAGCATAATTTCCATGTAACAAGCCATGTAAAGGTTGCTTCTATTTTAAGTTATAATTGATTTGGGGAAAAAAAAAAGTATAAAAAAAAATAAAAATAGAAAAACAAGCACACAAATCCCCAATAATGTTAAAATGTTACAGAAATTGATGCAGAAAATATATCAAACCAGGAAAAGGAACTGTTCAAACTAAGGGTAGTAGCAATCCTTAAAATCAACGAACTGTTACAGAAATATTTGACAAGACCCCCTCAGTGTCTGCAGGGAAAGTCCACTGTAGTAATGTGTCATGAGCCAATTTGCAAGGTGACAAGCAAATGAACCATAGGCAAGCAAGAGAATATGAATGTTCATAGATACAGTGGTCTGTACCTCGTGTTCATCCTAGAGTACCTGCAGCTACTGCTTCAAGCTGTCTGGGACAGCAGCTGCAAGAAACCAGTTCAACATCTCCCTGTAAACTATAGATTTTGTATTCCCCTTCTTATGTTCCCTGAATTTGGAAGATACAGGTGTCAATCACTAGAGCTTTATCAGAGATAGACGTGTCACTGGACATGGTGTTTACTGTGTTCATAGTGGATGATTAATCAGTATTCCCAAAGTGTGTGTGGAAAGACTCTACGTCAGGGTTTGTCCATGATTGGCACGCAGGAAATTCATTCCAAAATAAATCTAGGAATTTAATGTGGGTTGGATAATTCCCATGAAAACTGTAGACAACATCCATTTTGAATTGAACTGGTCTTAATTTAGTTAATCTTTATTCCAAGGTAAGGACAGGAGTGTCTGAACATGTTTAATTTAGTTTGTCATTTTCTGTACAGATACCAATTAATTTAGATTAAATTTTGAATTCTTGCATGGTGAGATTCCAATGAGATAAAGAAAGATGAATAACAGAACTCCTCTGTCTTTCTCCATATCAAAGGCCAAGACACCTGAACTGACTGGTTTAATAGCATCAGTGGCAAGTCATTCCCTTGGTTATAAAGTTGTTAGAGCCTTTCCATGACTCATAACCAGAGCATCTAGTCTATTTCAATTCAAGCGTTTACGTTTTTTTGACTGTGCATTTGCACTTGATGATAAACTCAGTCTCATTACAGTGAACAGAATTCCCTGCAGAGATATGATGCTATTCTGCATAATGTGTCCAGGTCTTTCACAAGAAAACAATCTACCAGCAAATGTTATTTTCCTCCTACCTGAAATGAGCAGCAGCTAAAGAGCTTTGGGTTTTACCAGTGAAGTTACATTTCTTGTTCTTAATGCTTCAGTTTGTGTATGGAAGGATGCAAAGGAAAAATAATTTCACTTTCTGCTTTCTTACCAGCATAAAGTTTAGAGAAAACACCAGAAATGTTAATGAGTGTTTCCCTGGTTTCTCTTACATGTGCATGTCTGTAGATATAATACAAAATATAATTATATAAGTAATGAAGACATGCTCTACCACTGTGTAAAGCCAATGGGAGTCCTGGTTTCCAGACTTTCTTGAATCCAAGTTTTAAATCCTCAAATCTGAGACTGACCACATATTGGATTTACCACAATAAATAAATAGGACAAGAAAAATATAAATGTATATGCATTTTTATTGCGTGCAAAGGCAGATACCTAATGCATTTTTTTTTTCACCTGAAAACGAATTGGTTAAAGGAAAGAGGCAAAGTAAAATTACTTTGGGTTTCTCTGTGTGCATATTCTCCAAAGAGCGTGGACATTCTTTTGCACTACCTGTAGGATTTCTCTCAGTCTAAATGTGTACGCATGGCTGGAAAAAAGATAAGCTCTTCTGGGAAGGAGTGTACATGCTTCAGGGGCACACCCTGCTAGTGTTAGCACTGGGTACACCTTGTGTCCTGGCATTCCTGCCAGCACCTAATCTTGTTATGAATATCACACCCAGTATGTTTTGGGGTATTAGACTGATGGCACATTGCTAGAGGCTGTCTATCCTTCCCAAGTAGTCATTCCCGGTCTCTTAGTAAACTGTGGCTTCCATCACCCCCAGTTTAGACCAAACCAAGCCCAAACTCTGCCACGCTCCCACGTCAGGATGCACGACAGGGCAACAAGAACTGGCATGAGGCCTGTGGTGTGGTGGCAGCTGGAGGGCAGCAGCTGCAGGTTTGAGTTTCAGCTAGGTGCTGCTGTGCTGCCAAACCACCACAGTTTTTTTGCAGGGCAGCATGGCCCTGCAGGTGTGGGGGGAACACAGACTGAAGGTCTTGGGCCTGAAGGAATCCGCTTGCCTGGAGCTGATATAGTATTTTCTGTGGCCCACTGTCAAACTCACTCCTGTTTTTGTTCTAGAGGAACCTGCTTATTCCCTGCTACTCTGATTTATGAAGCATTTTTCTGATAAAATGAAAGGGGGAGGGATCTGCATAAGGAAGTGGTTAGCATGGTGTGAAGACGCAAACTGGTCAAGCAAATCTGGAATGGTTTGTGCCTACAGGCCCACTTGCATATGATCAGGAGAACTATCAGTCTCTCAGGTATGTTTTAAACCACAAAACAAAAGTTGTGAGGGGTTTATGGGATTTTTATTTATTCTAAAATATCTGCTAAGCAACTATATGATGATTTTTATTGATTTGTTTGAAAAGTGTAATGTGTAGACTGTTGATCACAGTGTGTGTAATTTTTGGTATTGACTACAAAATGTCATAGGTCTGTTTAGTAATTAAGTCTGCTGTTACTAGCTCTTCTTAGGAACACACCAACTACTCCTTTGTATCAGATCTTTGCAAAAATTTTTAGTCTTATTCCAACACTGATTTCACTCTAGCAGTACTAACAATAGGACGCTGCCTATGTATGCCTTGATGGCAGTCACGTATATCTTAAGCATACTGACCCTAAGTTAGCAGAAACAAGTCTGTGAGAAAATTGAATTAGTGTGAATTTGACAAGGGCTTGTATTTGTGGATGTGTATGGGCCTCATACAAAAGGCTGAGTTAATTGCTAAGAAAAGGTACCGGGAGATACAGAACACCTATGCAGAATACCTAAATAGTGAAGGCAGAGGAGCTCAAACAAGTGCATCTATAGGTGTCCAAACAGAAAATAGATCATCAATTCAGAAATGGATATATATTTTTTTTAAAAAAAAAGAGAGTTCCAGACAGAAAAGGAAATAAAAGCCAAATCACTACAATGAACGCCTTGAAGGAAAGCATAGAATAAATAAATTTACAATTTACTTTGCAAAATAATACAAACTGTCATCAAGTTTGCTTCAGAAAATGTTGCTAACCATGTTGCCAGCACTATGCCAGCAAAGATGTCTCATTACTGTAATGCAGCTAGTACGGCTTAGCTATAAATACAGAGGCCAGTGTAACTGCAGCTGCACTAGAAGGAATTTAACGGTTTAGTAAGAACAGAATATATCCATGACAGTAAAGAATTGTTTAGTCAAAGAGGAAAATGTGAATACTAAAGAAAAAAAATGAGGAAGTAAAGCTAACTATTAAGTTGCTAATTCATATTTAGTAAAATATTTACATAAATATTTTTGATATGTCCAGTGTTAGATATCTGTAATCGGAACATGCTTATTTCAGTCTTAGTGAAATGAGCAGAAAAATCCACCTGTGGCAGTGCTCCCCATAGCTCGGAGCAGCCCCGTTTTTGCTCACTGGCACTGTTTTCTTCAAACGTAGGAGTGCAAACACACTGTGAGAGTCAGCAGCAGGTTTTCCGGAGCTCAGGACTCAAAGTGGTAGCCAACACTCCTGAAGTTCAGAGTGCCCAGTTTTTCAAAAATGGCTTGGTAACTTTTTTTTTTTTTTTTTTTTGGGGGGGGGGGGTGGGGTGGGGATGGAGGTGATGTTACATTTTCTTGAGAGTTAGAGCAATTCTGTCTTCTGAAGTCAGTTCACTGCTGGGACAGCTTGTTCAGCGATATTTTCTGCTGTTCTTCTCTGCCAGACATTTTTATCATCTGTAAAGTGGAGAAAACCCTCCACTCATCTGCTTCTTTGTAAGTGTTGGGTTTCCCTCATTTCTCAATACTTTTTACCAAACTACCCGTCTGGAGCTCCCCCAGGCCCAGCAGTTTCTGTTCCTGTCCCTGTACCGTAACTGAAGTGGGCATGGGGGAACAGAGGCCAGCCGTTTTGGCTCTGCTTTGGTGCTGTATGCTTACGCTTATACATTTATATATAAATGTAGATACTTATTTGTCTGCTGTGAATGAAGAACAATGCAGAAACATGCCCACGCTGATTAAAACCAAACTGTGATGTGGATTCCAGTGAAGCTACTCTATCTTAAACCCAGGGCTTCTGCTTTTGCCTTTCCCCGCGCTATTCATAGCTTCTGTAAGACTGAAACTGTCCCCAAATGGGGGACTTCCTACAAATCCTTCCTCGACCTAAGGACAGAGATCTACAAGAGGGAAGAAGGAAATTACTTTTCCCCATGCCAGAAATGTGAAGTGCCTTGACGTGCTGACCTAGCTAAAAACCAAGTCTCTGTAAAAGTTTGCCTGAGGACACGCAGCAGCGGAGCAGCAAGGCGCCGGACACGAGCTGCGCTGCCCACGTTCTCCTGCCTCCCGCGTCTTTGTGCCACTCGGCTCTTTTTAGGAAAAGCGGCCTGGAGAGCAGACACCAGAAAGCGCCCAGGGACTGCAAACGAGGCGCGTGTGGCTCCTTTTGGCCGCCTCAGCGCCCAGCCGCGGCCTGGGCAGCGGGCCCGAGGGGGGGCCCCGCGGCCGGGGAAGCTCCGCGGGCGGCTGCCGCGCTCCCCCCGCCCTCCGCGGGGTGGGGTCGCTCCTCCGCCCTCCCCGGGGCCGGGCTCCCGGCGCGGAGAGGAGCGGGTGGGCGCCGGGCCGGGCCGTGCCGAGCCGTGCCTGCTGAGGCGATGCTGGGCATGCGGCTGCGGCTCCTGGCGTGCTGCCTGCTGCTGCTCGGCGGCTGCAGCCCGCCAAGGGGCGCCGCCACCGCCGCCCTCAGCCCCGACGAGGTGCCCGCCCTGCGGAGTGAGTGAGGGTCCCGGGGCGGCGGGGTGGGGCACGGCGGGGTGGGGAGGGGCTGCTTCAGCCGGCGTCCCCCGTGGGGTGTGCGTGCACGGGGGGACACGCGGATATTTCGCCTCCCCCCACACCCCGGTCCTGTCCCGTGGTGCGGAGGAAGCCCCCGGGCCTCGCCGTGCCCTCCTCGGGGCGGCGGCTGCGGGGCAGCGGCCGAGCACACGCCCGGCTGTCCTCGCACCTGGCCCCGGAGGTCGTGCCGAGGGGGTTTCCTCGCCCCCGGGGCATTCCGGCTGTTCTCCTTATGCCATTGAAGCAGTTCTCGCTGCTGGTTTTTGGGGAGGGGGGAAAGGAAATGGGAGGTGAAGAGGAAGGAAGAGAAAAAAAATCTCGCCCTCCTAGCTCTGTTATGCATTATTTGTAGTGGCGAGCCTAAGTAAACAGGAACCCGGACAGCTCTCGGCACATGGCTTTGCTCCTGGCACTTTGCTTCGTGTCACCTTGCCCTTGTACGGAGGGGCCTGGACGTCAGGAGAAGGGGGATGTTCCCAAAGGGCTCCCTCCACCCTGTCACATCCTTCAGAGCAGGGTTTGGGATTTTCCCCTCGGCCCCTCTGGGGTGTGCAAGCTCATGGAGCTCCTCGTGGTTGTTCACCCACAGGGTCATGGGCACAGGAATCCCATGTGGTGTGGGCTTGGTGTTGCTCCGCTTGTCTCCTTGTCCCCCCTCCACTGGTGTAATTGTGAGGTCTCAAAAGGGAAAGGGAAAGACCCTTATCTTTCCTCAGCAGTCATCGCAGCTCTTAAGAGCCTTACGGATAAGGGCGTTCGGATGCGTTTCATAAAGGCCGAGACCCCTTCATCTCTGAGTTGTTTCTTGTTGCTCATGCTGTTACACGGGAGGCATCACGGGTGCAAGCAGAGATAAACTGGGAACTGGTATTAGAACTTTAAGTGTGAATCCCAGTATCGTGGTGAATTAACCTCATTAATCAGTGTTTACTGGTGCTAACGACATCACAGCTTCTACTTATCTAGCAAATAAACAACGTATTTTCTTGGCCAGCCAAGATAAGGCTGCTGTAGGAAAGCCGTACCCCAGCATGAGAAGCAGGAACCCTGTCTGACCTTGTAGTCTGTGCTTGTAGATAGAGGCTGTGCCATCTCTGTGGCCCATGGAGGATGAGGATGGATGAAAAGAAGGAAGCACAAGCTGCACAGCTTCATCGAAAACTCAAAAGCGAAGTCCCCCCTGGGTGTCTGTCACAGAGTGGTGGTGTTTCAGTGAGCTCGTGGTTGGAGGGCTGTAGAAATGTGATGGACTAACGGAGCATAGGAAGCTTCTTTAGGAGCCTTGCTGTGCCCCCAGAGAGTTAGGGACTCAAAGCCAGGCTGCTGCCAGGTGCTTGGAACTGCAATTACATGCAGCAGGCTTGTTCCTACCTGCTGTCAGTCAGAAAGGCTCGCTCATGCTCCTGCACCATCATGAGCTACAGACAACCATAGCCACATGGCAGAGAGCACCTGATCCTAGAGAAGCAGCTTGCAGGGGAACTTCTGTCCTCACTGTATGTCTGGCCACTGGTGGGATCTGTGCAGGACCTGGAACCAAACTCTTCTTTGTAACCTGTATCTTGCCTGGGCCACTCATCGTGTATGCCATGTGCTAGTGAGCTGGTCTTCTGCCTGTCTGTCATGCAGCACTGCTGGCTGAAGGCTTTCTGTCAGAGAGCTGCACCTAAACCGTAGGTGTTGAACCCAGACAGCATCTGGGTGGGCTTCTGCATTTTGTACTCTAGATTTGGAGTATCTTTTTGTTATTGTTACTTCTTCAGGATGTTGGGGGTAGTGAATTACAGATAGAAAGCACATGTGGTAGAAATTACTATTGCAAAACTTCATGGCAAAATGGAAATGCTAATCAGGTTTTCAGGGAATAATCTCCTGAGGCATAAGTATCTCACCTATAATGTGAGAGAAACTCTGCGGGTTAATCGTCACTGGATTTCAGAATAAATGAAATAGCTGAGCTGTTATAGGTTTTATTTTCCTTAGTCCCTCTCAGTTTTTCAGTCTATATGCACAGTTAGACATTTGTTCCCAAGGCGTTAAACAGCTGATTTTTTTTTTTTTTTTTTTACATGCTTATAGTGTGATGTCACATTGTTCAGTGAATTTCTACACAATTCCAAGAAAGCTGGGACATCAGGCTAAGCTTCCCATGTCTGCTGTGGTCCAGCCAGGGCAGTCATCTATAGCTCAACAATATGGATCCGGTAGTTAAGGCATATGTTAACTCTTGATCACCAGCTCTTGTGATTGAGATAAATCCCACCTTTCCTGTATCATACATACAATGCAAGATATGTTTTCTGCCTCTATAGTTGCAGACAGTGAGGCTTGAAAATGTCAGAGAATATGGCAATTTCAGTCTTTACACTTTTTAGCCTTTAATTGGAATCTCCAGTCCCTCACAGAGAATTATTTTACAGCTCTGAATATGACTTGCTGTAACACTTAAACCTGTACCACATTATGTAGAATTTCTTGGTGAACAATGCTGTAATTCTTCAAATGTGACTGATGTTTTTTGGATGACCAACATGAGAAATACTGCCTAATCTCACAGTGATCTGTCAAATGGTCTACATGTTACAAACTTGGCTGGCAGTAAATTTAGACCAGTATTCTTATTTTTTTGCAGTGTCAGATATTCTGATGAATATTGTCAGTTTTCTTCATAAATAGCTAAAACATGTCCTACAATACTATTTCATCATCTGTAGCATTCTGCAAACTGAGAGTGTTTTTTGTTGTTTTTTTTTTTTCTTTTTTTTCCCCATACAGATAAAGGGATATTTATTATCCAAAGTTCAGACTCTAACTTGTGCATCAAGGTGGATCCAGCTGGCCTTGTTCTGGAAGACTGCAGTCAACTCTCCAAATACATGCTATGGAAATGGGTATCCAATCGTCGGCTTTTCAATATAGGCAGCAGTACTTGTCTAGGACTGAACATCAGTAGACCAGAGCAGCCATTGACTATGCTTGAATGTGATTCAACTCAGTACTCATTGTGGTGGAATTGTGATGGAAGAGCGTTGGTTGGTGTATCGGAGTACAAATTAGCTATTGAAAACAGCAAACGTATTGTTGCCAAAAAAAATTCTAATTATGAATGGACACAGTACATGTCCTATGATGAAGACCTTTGTGAACTTCCTTTCCAAGGTAAAAATCAAATTTGTCATAGAAATGTGTAAAGGAAAAATGTACAGAAGTTGTTTTTGATGGAAGGTCAGATACTTTTTTTTTTTAAATAGGCGATAATTGAATTGAGTACACTGCACAATTAATTTTTCTCCTCATCTATTATACGGGCCTCCAAAAAGGCCCTAGTGTCCCTGCGAATCCTTGCCCATTCCAAATGGTTTATAAAATTAAAAGCTGAACTAAGTATTTGCAGTCCCACAGCTCTCATTGTCAAGTAAACCCAAAGAGAGATAAAGAGGGATTTGGAATTCAGATTACTGACAGTCAGCCTGCAATCTCGGTGTGCATTATCCAAACGTTTGCAACATTCAGCACCTGGACTCTGAACGTGCCAAACTTTGGAGCAGAAATCAGGCTTTTGATTAATCCTGTTGTACAGCTAGTCAAGGCATAGGAATTTAGGTCAGGATCCAGACCTGCAAACCTTAACAGTTTTCCGGGAAAAAGGATGAAGATAACCCATTTTCCACGAACAGCCACAGTCAGGCTGCACCTTGACCCCTTCCTCAGCCTCTCCTTCAGCATTTCTTTAGAAGAATGGCCTAATGTTTGCATAGCATGTCTCAGGCTGGAGCTGTTGATTATCCCCATTTGAACTGTTTTTATGGGGTTGCAGAGCTCTGGTCTCCACGTATTTGGATTGTGGAGCTTTGATCTTGGTGGTTTCTTCTGTAGGTGCAGCTGGGCTTAGCCTCTGCTCTCTCCGGGAGGTTCCTTTGGGAGCTGCAATGCCTATGGAAGCGTGTTAGCATCCAAGATCTCTAAAACCTGGCAGAGTTTATACTTAAGACCAGGCAGAAAACATTTAAAACCATGAAGTCTTAAAAGTTTGCTGTGTACATTCAGCAAGATGGAGGTAGATCTGGTCTAGTCCTAGAGCTGCAACGATCTGGCAGTTTCAGGATGAAAATTAGTGACTGTCTTGGCAAAGCTTCTCCCCCTTCCAGTTGTTGTTTTATTCCTTCTACTTCATCTTATGTACATGCAAATGCAAGTTAGCCAGTTAGGGATCCCCCCAGCCTGTTGCACTATCTTCAAAATAAGTGTGTATAACTATGGTGAAAGGAACAGAGCTGTCAATTTCTGTTACTTGTCAGGACTGAGATAATCCCTTGAACCTCTGTAGCTAGCTAGCATCATGGTAGCAGGCAGAGGTGCAAACCTGATTTCTTTTAACCCGCTTTATTTGTATTATCTGCTAGAAGGCTTTGAAGGGGATTTACAATCCATAAACTGCATTTTTTGCATGTGCACGTCCAGCCATTATCTCTGGGAAACTGGCAGCATGTCCTTATTCTGTAGTTGAAGGACTTTGATCTTAGCATATCAGCATGGGATCTTTGGCAAACAGTTTAATTCCAAGTATGATTGTGGTTCTTTGACCTTTCGTAGAAGCATGTGCTCTGAGGTTAAGGAGATACTGAGGTAAATCTTTTACAACTTTGGGTTGCACTTGATTCTCTCAGTACTCAAAATACAACAGGGCAACATTTTAAATATTTTATAAGCTAATAACTGATGTGACAACAAAGGTACATAACATCAGTTCTTTAGATTACTATTCCCCGTGGTATAAAAAATATTTTTAAAAGTTTATTTAATTTTCCTTTGTCTTTCATATTTCCTTTCCCATAGAATGACAATAAGAATGGAAAAAACATCAGAAATTCATTTAAACAAGAGTGGGTGGAGCAGAGGAAATTATGCTAAATTGCTTGTCTATCATAGACTAGCAAACAAAAAATAAGCAGAGCGTGCATCTGAGCATGTCCTGATTATGCTAACTATAGTTTTAGGTAGTTGTTCTCAAATTTAAGTGCAGGATAATAGGATATAGAATAATTGCTCTTTTTTTTTTTTTTTTTTTTTTAGTTGGAGTAAGTTATGGGGATGTGCCTTGTTTCATGGTGATAAATTTCATAAGCTAACATTTTCAAGTTCTGTTCAGTGATGTTTCTCATACTTGTCTCAATGTTGTGGTATTAATTATGAATTCAAATAACCATAGATATTTTTATTTTATTGTTGCTGTTAAAAACAAAAATGATGAAATATGGGGGGTGGAATTTCTGTCAATGTGTTCTTTTAATCTCTACTTTTATTTTATTACAGAAACATATACCTTATTGGGAAATTCTTTTGGTTTCCCATGCGTTTTTCCATTTAAATATAACAACAAGTGGTATTATGAGTGTACCAGGGATGGAAGGGAATTTGACTGGTGTGCCACAACAAGCTACTATGAACAAGATGAAAAATGGGGGTTTTGCCCAAATGCTGGTAAGATGTTGCTTCTCCCTCCCTCCTAGAGTATCCATGATCCTTATGAATAATTCTAGCATGGACTCTATTTTGGAATATAAGATTACTCCTATTAGAGAGGAATGTCTCTTAAAAAAAAAAAAAGAGAGAGAGAGAAAACTTGAGGCTTTAATATAATCTACCATGTATGGTCTTTGGAGACCCAAGTCCCAAAAGCACAACTCCACGAGGCGTGCTGCAGGATGTGAAGTGCTCACTGCTCGGTGCCACCCATTGACCTTGCCCTGCAGCTAACCCATGGCTGTCTCTGCTTTCCTCAGCAGTCCATAGGGGGTTTCTCTGGAGCATGTGAAGGAGGAATCGCTCCTTCACATGCTCCAGAGAAAAAAGATAGAATGAAGTCAAAAGCATAATCTATCTTTTATATTCATTTTCTCCCAGGCGCTCTTTGGACACTTATGTTTTGGACCTAAAACACTTAGGAGCAATATTTTTGAAAATATTTTTTGAAAGATTTTGGACACATGGTATTCATGAATATTAAAATTATAAATAGCAACTTGTAGCTTCTTTCATAAATATGTAAAAAATACCTTCTATCAGCAGAAGTGGTTTGGAAAAGCCCTCCCCGTTCAGGCTGTGTCTCAGATCTCTGGTCCAAAGCATGTTATAAACAGCTGGAAATGTGATTTCCTAATGGGAATTTCATGGGAATTTCCAGGGAACTATTATAATGAGGAGTATTTTCAGCCCTGCTTCTATATTATAATTATAATAGTTTTAATCTCTTGAGTACTGGGTAGAAGGAGATCCAGGTGACTGCTCCTCCATAAGTTGGGTGAGGCACTCATAGTGTGACTATTCTAACATCCAGCTTTAGGAACAAATGATCAGCTGGTGCGAATTAAAATGTAGCTCTGTTGGCTTCATGCAAGCTGTGAAAATCACCACCAGCTGCAGATGAGCTCCTGAGAATTTATCAACCACCTGAAAAATGAAGCAGTGTTTTATTCAGCTTGTGTCCTATTTCCATACATACTTTAACAAAGGAACACTGGAGTTCATCATCATGCTTCCGCTGAGATGCTAATGTCATTAATTAAATTTCTAAAGATGCTGTACTTCTGATTAGCTTGTAGCCTTGTGCTGTTGGTAACAAATCTCTTTCTGAGCAGAGAGTGGCTGCGATGCTTTTTGGAAGAAGAACCCTGCCACGAACCTCTGCTACCAGTTCAACGTGGCATCCGTGCTGTCGTGGCATGAGGCACGGGCTGCGTGCCAGATGCAAGGAGGAGATCTGCTCAGCATCACCAGCCTGGAAGAGCAGAGCTACATCAGTGAATTAAGCCGTGAGTACACAAAGCACACTGCTAACAGTGGATGTAGGCACACGCTTAGTGTGTTCCATGGGATTGCTGTCTTGGAAGGCTGTTGAATTTTGTTGTAGCCTTTGGAAAGGTGCAGAGTGCACTTTGAAGCAGGAGTCTTCTGTCCCCAGTGTGAGGATGGATTGTGCTCCTCTGGGAAATGGGTCGGCTTGACTTTATCTGGGGACCATGTAAGAAGCCTGTGGTTTGATTTCCATTTTGCCAGTGAAAGGCTTTGGAGTCTCTCCCATTGCTGCTGGCAAGGCTTTGTCACATAGCACACCTAAGTACCTGACAAAGTGAGAATGAAGGTAAGTTACAGCCTTAATAATCCAAGTTCAAAAGCAGTGGTATGTGTTACGTGAGGCTGTAATATTCTTAATTCCTGCTCGCACAGTGACTTTTATTCATATTTGCAGCTGTGGTTATGGACATGTGGGTTGTTAGGTGTTTGTTTTTGTTTTCTTTGAGAATTATAGAGATGTTTACCTTCTCAGCAGTGCACCATACTGTCATTTTATTCCTGCAAGGTTTCCTTTGCAAACTGTACTTCACCAAATCTGAAATACTGGAATATTCCTGCAGGGTTGAAATAAATTACCTTTATAGGGGGGGGGAAAAAAAAGCTTTGTTTTTATAAACAGATGGTATTCCCTCTTTGATAAGCTCCTTCGTGTCCTGCACGTAGAACGTCTCAGACCAGTTCTGCATAGTCCTCTGATGGCATTGCTTTTGTGGCTGTTTTGGTGTTGGTGAAGAGGACTCAGTGAAGGACCGGGCACTAAAACCATGTTGTGAAAGGCAGATTCAGGTTTCTTTCCCATTGCTTCCCATTATTGCTGGTTTTCAATTGCAGGATATAAGCTAACAGGAAGTTTTTAAAATAATTTCATTAGCTTTTTGATATGTATACAGTCTGTAGAGGGACTGGAAGTTGTTTGTTTTGTGTCTGACAGCAGGCTGAGACAGGCTGGCGTTTCTGTAGCTCGTGTTAGAGACGTAATATCTAAGGCCACCAACAGCTTACGTGGGGAGGGTTTGCAGGATGGGCAGTTGAAGGGATGCAGACCTTTTGAGTTTATCCCTCCTCAGCTGTGTTGATTAACAAACCGATAGACTTTTTCCAAGGACAGGAAAAAAAAATAAGTCTGAGCCTTCTGGAGAAAGTGTTAAACTTTGTTTTACTCTGATTGTAACAAGTCAGGACAGTGTATCTATGCCCATAGATATTTTAAAACATGGGGAATGTGTAAAGTGTCACTTTGTTTATTTTTTTCTGTTTCAGGGCAGTTAAACGCCACAGACATCGTGCTTTGGACAGGCCTGAATAGACTGGGAGAAGATACTGGTTGGCAGTGGTCAGATGGAGCGCCACTGATGTTTGTGAACTGGAGAGCAAGTATGAGATATTTCTGTTGGATTTGTTACAGCAGTGTAATTACAAGCTTTCTGTAATTGCAGCACAAGAGAGCTGTTAGCACAGCTACGTTTGAAAAGTGAATCAAGTGGACTAGTGTACCTCTCTTTTTGTAGACATATCTATTCATATTCATGAACTAAAGCCCATTCTAGGGATGTGGGTGGCATCCATGGAGATGCATTTATTCAAAGCGTTAATGATATAGTCCTGTCATTTGCTTTTAAGGGTATTTTTGAGATTCCAGCTGCATATTTAAAAACTATGTTCTAGCTGGTTGCGTGGAGGAAAGGAGTTTTAATTTGTTTACATGAACATGCTGTAATTAACACTAGCACATTAACATGAGCTTTGAGATTTGGTTTGCTGCATTTTGAAGTCTGTCGTCCAGCACATGTAACATTGACACCAGAACTGGATTTAGCCTCTCATCTGATAGCAGCAGGCAAGGAAAGATTGCCATATATATGTAAGCGGTGGTTAACGTTCAGTTGTCCATAGGGTTGGTGTAACACTCCTAGAAGTTTGGGTATGCAGGGCTGATTATGTACATTTGTTCAATAAGAATACAGCACCATTTTACAAGAACTGATTTTTTTTAATTGCATGCTTCTCAAAAAAAAAAATGCATTTGCAGATGTCTCTGATGACCGTTTTAGCGAAAATCATTGTGTGGTGATTAATTCAAAATTGAAGTACGGCTGGCAAAGTTACTTGTGTGAATCTGGATTGCCTTTTGTATGCAAGAAATACTTAAGTAAGACAGAGCATGAAACATTTGGTAAGTATCTCAATTTTAATGTGTCCTTTTTGTGAGTATGGATGGAGAACAAGAGGAAGCTACCTGAATATAAATTTATGAGAACAGTCTTAGCTGCAGTATAGGCTTGCTAGTTTAAGTTGAATGCCATTTACATTAACTGAAGTGGTAAGACGTTCTTCTGTTCAAGTGCAGTTCTGGGTAACATGTTAAGAGTCTTAAAACTGACAAATCACTTTAATATGCATGGCATTTAATTGGTTCCTTACATCATCAGAGGTTTACAGAATGCTTTCTCTTTATATTACAACAGGGCAACACTTCTGAGTTTAAAAATAGGCTTTCAGCTTAGAAGGGAATTAGTCCATTGCACACAGAAGATAAAGTAGCATAAATGCAGTTATTTTTATGACGTGCTATGCTTTTCATATACCAAAAAAGCAAAGTGTTTATGTAATGACTGTAAGGTGTATAGTATGTAGAATGTCTCAGATGCCCCTTCTGTGGGAAATTTAAATGCAATTTTGTATTTATTGGAATGTTAATTTCTGTTTTGATAAGAAAATTTAGATAGGTTGAACTTTTTTCCTGATAAATTATAAAAAAAAAAAGTTTCCCTACTTGTTTCAGATACCGAAAAGGGATTTACCAAACTCTTTGTAGGTATTGCCTATGAAAAAGCTTCAGCTGGTTTTGGATCAGGCCCAAAGGTAATAAGGCAGATAAAGAAAGTTTTTAATTGAATAACAGTTCTGTAACTGTGTTTGTACTAGTTCAGTGGCCTGAATGGTTGAGTCATAAAATAAGGTGGGAAAAAAATCAGTTTGCATTGTGGGTAGCGATCCGTAGACCATGTGTTATGTCCTTAAGATGACTCTGTTTTCAGCACCTGAAGATAAGAAAATAGTCTAATGCAGCACAACCTTTGTATTTCTGTCTAATATACTCTAACCTTGCATGGTTAATTAAAAGATACATGGAAGTATTATGCCACTCGTTGTGATGCCGGCTGGTACCCACACAATCGCAACTGCTATAGACTTCATAAAGAGGAGAAGAGCTGGAACGATGCTTTGATCTCGTGCCAAAGTGACAATAGCAGACTCATTAGTATATCCTCCATGGCAGATGCAGAGCTGCTCCGTAACTTGCTTGAACGTGGTGAGTTTTGAGAATTAGTTTAAAGTGTGCTATGTTTCTTGAAGTGTTTCTTCTGTGTAGCCATGTAAAGTTGTTGGCCTTGTAAGCCCAATATTATGTGTCACACCCAGATGAGGTTTACAAAAAAAAGTGTGATGTGTGCTTCTTCTAAGAGTCCTTAAAATGTAAGGCACAGCCTTCAATAAACATAGTAACAAAATGAACAAAAGCTCTTAGGTGCAACAGTGTGAAGAGTTTTGTTGTTGTAACAGTAGCAAATAAGTGTAAATATTTTGTGTCTCAAGCTGCCATCCCTGGCCATGAGTTGTAACTTCCTTGAGCTGGGGGCATAGTGACATGTTTTATCAACTCTGTCCCATCAGCTGTGGTTGCAAAGTGGTGCATTATACTGGAATTACTGGACATGATCACGCATTCTCCTCCCTCACACCACCCGTCCTCTCTGTTGTCCTGTTTGTCTTTTTTTGGGAGATTAACCACGAGTCGTCCTCCTCACCTCTGTTAGCACCCTCCATAGATACCAAACACCATTTTTTCCAGAAATGTCGTAGTAGATAGAATTAATTATTGTCAGCTTGCAGTCAGCTTCAAAATCTGTTGCTGGTGTTTCAGCCCTCCTTTATCCTTCTTTTCAGGAGAAGGGCTTATGTGCCTGAAAGCTCATCTGCTTTCACTAGCTATAGTAGCTAGTCAAGTAAGGCATTACGTCAAACCTCAAGACTCATCTTTCATGGATTACCAACCACTGTGGCTACAACTGAGCTCTCACTGGGACATAAAGCCATTGCTCAGAGAAAACATAAAGCTGAATGAGCCATGAAAGATTATGAAAAGAAATCCTTCCCTTCCATGTCAGGCTTTGTGCCCCATGCAAGCTTCAAGAGCATATGCTCTTGATTTGTATTTTTCTGTGTTTCAAAGCATATTATTGCATATGTTGATCTACTTTTGAAACCATTTAGTCTTCAAGGGAAGTAGGATATTATCTCATCAGTAAGGTTTCCTAAAGTTCATACAACTATTTCTTTTTTCATGAAATAAGATAATTCTTATTGAAATCCCATGAATAATTTCAATAGTGGTGTTGATATTACAGGAACAATAGGCATCATTTCTTCATCATTAAAATATGAAAAACTTATTCTTTTACAGAAAACGTAACTGAAACATGGATTGGGTTATACAGTAATAATACCCCAGTTGTTTTCAAGTGGTCAGATAGCACCCCAGTAAAGCTGTCCAACTGGCACAGCCAAGAACCTAATACCTTTCAAAGAACAGGACAACTCTGTGTTTCAGCACAAGGACCTGTAAGTTTTCTTTTCCTTTTGAAAGAACAAGACAGACACTCTTATTTCACCTCACAATAATTTATTTTCTCACTATGTATACTCTTGTAAACCATGACCTGCAGTATGACTTTGTCTTTTTATTCCTAATATATTCAAGCTGAAATAAAAATAACGTAGCCTTTAGAAACCAGTACATTTTGCTGTGCTGCTACACAGAAAAGTTAATTATTATTTTTGAGGTTGAATTAAAAAAAAATAAAATAAATTATATACGTAAAGCTTGCCAAATGGAAGCAAGCAAATATTCATAGGTATTTTGATAAAGACAAAGTAATTTAAAATCAAAGTGGTGTATAGTATAATTCATGACTAATTAGTTCCAGTTTTTAAAGCTTCAAGTTGATATTTTGAAAAATGTTCAACTGTGCTAACTCTGTGTTGCTGTCAACATTTATAACTTTCATGAAGCATCTTTCAAAAACAGGGAGTAGCATAGATCTACATAAAACTATAGATGTTGAGAGTGGTAAGACTGACTCCAAATCAGTCAGGTGTTGTAAGATTGGGAGTAACATTCAAATAAGCTTAGACTAGGCCCTGTTGAACCATGACAGGCAGCATTTTTCTTAATTTGGTCATAAATGTACTTTACTTTTACAATTTACAATACTTACATATGCTCAGACCTGATTTAAGTGGCACTATAATTCAGTTTTTCGGTAAAGTAAATTTTGTGAAAGCATGAAAGCTGTATCAAGAAGTGTTTTCTGTTGTTTCTCCAGCAGTAGGTCGAAGTTGCAATCTTGAATTCATAGATAAGAAAGCCAAAACAATTACAACAACCTGGTAAAGTCAGCTCTCATTTGAAGCAGAAAATGGTAAAAGCCTGGTTTTAGACACAAAAAACTATATTTTACTAATTTTACAAGTGTAAGCAAACAAATGAAAGCATAAAACACAGTAGTGGAAAAGAAGATTCAGAATTGGTACATGTCCAGTATTCCTAGATGTCTAAAAGTTGTATTATACAAATGCTGTAATATTTTGAATAAGGGCTGTTCAAAGATAAATGTTAATCTTAAAAAGAACTACAGTGGATGGGAAGGAGGTTCAGTATATGATTCTGAAAAGCATTCTGGCATGCCTATAGTTTTAGTTAATTAAAATGTATTACATCCCAAGGAGTGATTCAAAGAGACAAACTCCTTTGTGTGATTGTCAACAGGACTTTTCAGATCAGTGTTGGTAGAAGTAAGTGATCCATCTAAAGGTAAATAAAGGAATAGAGTGAGAAAAAATATTCTGTTGCTTGTTTCTATTAAAAAGTTAAAACAGGAAGAGAAGTTGTATAATCTAACATCTGTGTATTACATATGTATGAGAATGGGTATGTAGAGAACATACTTTTTTTTCCTCCCCCTCAGGAGGGACATTGGAAAGTTAAAAAATGTGAAGACGGATCTTTCTATGTTTGCAAAAAAGCAGGGGAATTTAATAATGTTTCTTCTGAGATGGAATCAAGTTGTCCAGAGGTAAGGGAGTTAATGTTTTTTTTTGTTTGTTTGTTTCAGAACCTTACTGATAAAACAGAATTATAAATAGAGGTGTAGAGTATACAGATGTCAGTGAGTAGACAGATAATTTTCGTTTTTCATACTGAAGACATGCAGGTTTTGCTAGGAAAAATCTCATTGTTTGCCTTAAAAATATGTAAACTAAAATGTAAGGTAAGATTAAAAGCTTTCTCCAAATGCCTCTCATGGTTCGTTGCATTGTCAGCAGTTGTGACCCAAGTTCCTATTTCTTTCTAGATCAAAAGTGAAAACCCTTTTGTACACCATCTGTGCAAATAATGGCTGTTATATGATGCCTCATCCCACACATGGTTTTCATACATTTAAAAGGAATGTCAGGGTGAAAAACAATCGGTTTCATTGACACAGAGAATGAACTCTTCCACTCATACATTAGCATTCCTTTTACTTTCAAGCAAAAACGGGAAGGAGCACAGCTAGCTACCTAATAGGACATTACAATATGTTTTCAGGCTTTTAGGCTTGACATTTTGCTAGTAATAGGTAACTCTTTAAAGTATGATTTTATTTGCCATTGCTTCCTTTCCCTATGTATACAACAGTGTAAACAACAAACTTGTGGAATTTATGTTCTTAAAATATTGTCATTCAAAACTCTGGAGAAGTTCTGTGAACCTCTTCTCCTTTTTCTATCTTTAGGTCATTTTCTTCCTTTTTTTTTTTTTTTTTTCTCATTTTTTTTTGCCTCTTTTCATAGTTCAGTTAAATTGTAAGAAGGTGGAAGCTAAACTGTCCGGAGCCGGATGCTGTTTTTCCCCAGATGTATAGCGTTCTGGTCATATCATTACTGCTTTGTTCCAGGTTAAAATTTCCAAAAGTTTAGGATGATTGATTCATTTGGACCAATGTATTTTATCACTCAAGAATGCCATGTGTTAAAAGTGTTAAGAAAAGTTTGTTAAAGTCCTGACCATGTGAAAAAATGTGCTGAGCATCAGGACTTCCAGTTGTAGTTAGGAGCTGACAGCACTTGAACTTTGGGTACCGCACAGGACTGAGATTTAAAAGTCATGGGTTTTAAGTAGTTTGGTATGCTCTGGCAAGCTTCCTGTTCAGGATAAATTTCTGCTTGTTAATGTTTCATACCCTCTAGAAATACATGTACATAGTGAATGCTCTTACAGTCTGTTGATTTCTATAGATTCTTTTCTTTCTGACACGAAAGAGTCATATTTATTTAATCAAGGTAAATCAGTTCTAAGCTTTCTGAAAGTTGCCTTTTATTTCAGACATTTTGTCTTAACAATACTCTTTTAATATTCAATATATATATTCTTGTTACTTGTCAACCTAGTTTTCTAGGGCTAGCTCTTTATTTCATACAGTTACACTTTTTTTCTTTTTTTTTTTTCTGTTGCTAATCTACCCTAAATGTATAGAGTACCTATTGGTGTTTCTCACATTTGATCTTTTGCTTCGTTAACCTGTTACTGTCATTCATGTGTGATGGTTGATAGACTCAGGGAGCTTTGGCCTTGGGCATAATTATTTATTTTTACAAAGCTTTATAGTCTTATCTGTTATTACTGAGCTTTTATCTCATGTTGATTTTATGACTTGTGAATTGGATGAACTAGTCCTTAAAATTCTCTGTGGTTCTGCTGAGTGAAGTTTTTGCAATATCAAGTTACGGCAGAAACCTACACTTCTGTCTTTTGAAAACACAAGAAGTGTTAAGAACTTTTTTCCCTTAGCAGGTCAACTCTTCTTTTTTCCTAGTTGGCAGGCTATTAGTGACAATAAACATTATATTGCAAAGGTCACATTCTCTATGCGGTTTTCCCCAAAACTGAAATAACAGCTTTAGACATTTTCTTTAAATCAGCTTTTGAAACAGGCGGTGGAGTTGTCAGCTGTTTGATAAGTGAGTTGGGAGTTTCTGTGTACAGAACTGACAATATTGGTACTGGTAACTTTCTTCAGTCTTCTACACTTCAATTAGTGCATTAAAAGATAACAGTATAGTACTAAATCAAGCATTTGTCTGTGTGGATGGTGTAGCAGGAGAGAACTGCACTTTTGAGAAGAGAATTGCTATTAAAGCTATAAAACCTCGTAAAGAGATGGACAACTGCTCAGAATAAGGGTCCATCCAGGTCATGCTCTGTTTCCCAGCAGTGGCCACAAGCAATGTCTGGGGAAGAGCAGAAAAGGGCAAATGTGGGTAACACATCCCCCAATTTCCCTTGACCTCCGACCATTCAGGGTATTTCCAGAGCCTTTTATGATTTGTGTATCTAAGAGCTCACACTGTTTTTCCCCTCCAAGTGCTTGTCCAATTTTCTCTTGAACTCATTCTAATTCTTTGAGTTTACATTACTTACTGATATCTATAAATCTGCTACCCTTTGTGTGGAAAAACACTATCTTCCACATTGAATCCACCTCCTGCTTACTCAGCTTTGTTTGTTATCCCCAAAGTCTCCTGTTGGGGTAGTCACACCTGCCTCCATGGCACTCCTGGTTTTGTAGATGTGTGCAGTACCTTCCTTAAGGCATCACTTCTCCAGACTGAAGAGACCCAACCTACTTGGTTATTATTTATGTGGAAGCAATCACATGTTTGGTCATCCTTGTTGCCCTTATTTTCTAACATCCTTTTTTGAGATTGGGGGCTGCAACTCCAAAAAATGAGAAAAAAAGAATTTTAAAGGACATGTTTGCTTTCTCTGTTCTCTCCACCCTTCTAATTCTTAATATTTGTTCTGACTCACTGACTAAGCTGGTGTTTCCATGGAAGGTAACCCCCAAATCTCATTCCTGTCTGGTAGGAGCAAGGTAGGTGTCCCTCACAGCACAAATGAAATGATTCGGTGGGGACAGGAGAGGTCCCCATAATACATCACATCATATTTGACTGCACCGAATACCATTTGGTTGACTGATTACTTAGCCTTTAAAGTTTGGAATTTCTCAACCCGTGTTTGCCCTCAATGCAAACTTACCATCATCTAGTTACTCCACGGTTATTATTATTTTTAATAAAGATTAGTGTCAAATTTCTTTCCTCCAGACTTAAGGCACCAAGAAAGCTTTCAGAGGAAGGTTATGAGGTGCCATTTGTTCCCAATTAAAATTTCCAAGAGGTTAGAATGATTGTGTTTACTTAATTTCATGCAATTCACTTGATCACTGGAGGACTCCAGCTGAAGGGAACCAGAGCTTTGCTGTTTCTCACCTGCCCTCCCACGGAGCGCTTGGGTGGCTGTGGGCCAGGCTGGGTGATTTGTTGCTCTGACTGTTTGTATGACAGCCTCTCCCACAGTTAATTCGATTTCTGACCTCTCTACCCTGCCAAAAAGGACAGAGAAGTGGTAATGAGAAGGGGAAATTTGTTGAGTGACTAAACATGCCAAGAGCTGAACAAGGAAGAAATGCACTTGAGCATGCTGTGTGAAGGAGGAGGCCTTGTGTCACCATAGCTATTTTTTTAAAAAAGCTTTTTCTGTAGTTGCCAGGAATGATGTAGAGGAGCTTTTTAGTCAATACTTTAAACCTCTTCCACCCCCAAATCCCAGAGTTTACATACATATTTCAATTTACACTTGAAGACAAAGGGCATAGGTAATGCTTTTTTTTTTTTTTTTTTTTTTTTTTTAAGCAACTTAACTGAATTTAACAGGGCAATGTTTACCTTGCACTTCAGATATTCAATATCAGGAATGAGCTACCACAGCTATAAACCAGAGTGCTACTACATGCTTCGTGCCAAAAAGCTTGGCATACACCCCCAGACTAAGTCAGTAAATCAATGTTCAAAGTATAAAATGCAAACAGAAGTAGTGTGTGGAGGGAGTGCCTTTAAGTTGCCCATATCTTCGTCCTGCCCATGAAAGATGTTACCGCCTGTGTGTATTTAGCCAGTTTTCGCACAGTTTAAGGATTTCAACTTTATTTCATTAAATTCACCCACCCTTTCAGTGACCTTTTGAGGGTAAGTGTTCTGGAGCCACAGTGGAAAGGAAGAGGGCTGTAGGGTCACAAGTGATGAACAGACAGAAACAACAAAAGGGGATCAAGTTTTTAACAGCAATATAATAATCTATAAAACAATGTTCATTTCTTTAAAGGGATGGGAAAGACATGGTGGATATTGTTACAAAATCGACAGTACCCCTCGAAGTTTTGAACATGCTTCCAGTGGTTATTTCTGCCCATCTGCACTTGTATCAGTAACAAACAGGTAGTTAATCCTATCAGACAGTGTGAAGATGCTTCTAACAAGAGCTATTCTAACTTCAGAAAGCATTGCATGGCAAAAGATATTACTATTATGAAATATTGTTTGTGTGAGAGTTGAGCATAATTACTAACATTGGTGAGAATAAAGGTTTGTTCTGCTTTATTTTTTAATTGAAAATAATTTTAGTAAAAAGCAGTTGTTAGTCTACTTTAGATGTATAGCAATGTGCACACGTGAGCATGCAGGAATCTAAACAAAGCACTTTATACAAAGGTATGTAACATCTTTAAGAAATTTTATCAGTGTACTTGGAAGCTATACTGAAAAATGACAGTGCGTTTAACTTTTGTGATCAAAATCTTTAAGATTTTAATCCAAATTAATTACTGTTTTATAAATGTTTTTATTTAGTTTTACATTTTACATGAATCCTCAGCAAACCCAGGGGAGAGCGTATATGTTTGAAGAGCATCTGACCTCTGTCTTCCTTTTTTTTCTATCTACCTATATTCCAGCCTCAGCAAAGCCTTCTTCTCCTCAGATGTCCAGATGCTTGGATTTTCTCTGGTCTGTTTATGACTTACCCTATATGTTGGATTCCAATTAGTTTGACATACTGCTATTTCAAATAGATATATATTATGCATGCTTTAATCTACACATATTTGTTTTTTAAAAAAATCACAACAGTAACAACAAAAACAAACAAAAAAGCCTTAAAGAGGAAATCTTCCATCCCTTTAGGACTCTGGGGAAGCACTGTGACCACTCATAATCAGATGTGCGATAGCTAGAAACTTCAGGAAAACATGGGCTACCCAACATAAGGTTTTAAATTAATGGAAATTTGGCCTGCTAGGTGATTTCAGGGTTGTGCAAAATAAATACGATGGTATACTGCAATGCAGCAATAATTCTTACTAAGAGAATAAAGGAAAAATTCTGGGCAGCTGAGTGTTTACAACTTAAACTTGAAAGGGAGCTAAGGGCATGCTGCACATCACTGGAAGCATGTGTTCTATGTTTTTCTCTTTACTTGTTTTTATTTTATTTTTGCTGGGTGTAGCCATCACTGTTTATTACGTTAGTTTCCAGTTCCAATGTTGGAGCAACAAAGGAAGCTAGGTTAGCTTAAATTTTAATTACTGCTTAGCTTTGTTGCTCTGATGTGACAAATGTAAAAACTTCTCAGTGTGTTGATCCTGAAACATTCATCAAAATTATATTGGATAGAAAGAGTTGATGTAAGAAGAGAACATGCAAAGGAAATGAAAAATAAATAAAGAAGTTCTCAGTCATTCAGTGTTACAGGTACATTCAGGTTTTTACATTAACATCATTCTTACTGTATTTAGCAGTTCTTTTCACAATCTGGAGGAAAAAAATAGAAAAGTTTTATAAGTCTTTATCAAGCTGAGAACTTTAACATGTATATTTTCATAATCTGATTAAATGTGCTTATAAACTAAAACATTTTTGTATAATGCTATACCAATTATATCTGAATAAATTACATTGAAGTGACAAGGGGTTGCTGTATGCAACCATTATTGCTTGAAAAAAATCTGAATGTCTCATCTAAGTTTCTAAATGAATAAATTTCAGAAGGAAAAACTAATTGCTTCTGCAGTCAAAACAGCTTGGAACAGCTGGTGCTTTGAATCCTTCAGCTCTGATTTTTAGTGCCATTTTGTGTGTCCAGTTCTAATAAGATACTTCTGTGCTAAAGCTTTTGCTTTTCTTTATTCTGTATCTTTTTGTGACCCTACTATCTTTTCTACTTTAAAGACTTCCTTACTTTTATCTGTTCATCATGAATATATTCTGTTTTAACATTTTGTAGCATAAGCATTGAGAGATTTCAATGTATGGTTCCTTGAATGTGCACAAATGCTGGAGAGCAAAAAATAAAAAGGAAGAAGAAGGAGGAAAAAATATGCTTGCTTTATACTACAGAGTTTTGTGTGAAATTTACCACAGAATTCTGTAAAGAAAATTAAATACATTTTAGATATTTTTCTATTCTTGGGTGATTACATTTTTTCATGATGCCTACTTGCCACAACACCAATTGACCTATATTCTAACAAGCTTTTTGTCCTGATCATTTTGTTAAGGTTTGAACAAGCTTTTATCACCAGCATGATCCATAGCATGGTAAAATCTGAGAGAACTTATTTTTGGATAGGTCTGCAAGACCTTAATAACACAGGAGAATACTTTTGGCTAACAACAGATGGGAAGAATCACTCTGTGAGCTACGCAAACTGGAACAAGCATCAGCCACGTGAGTAATGCACTGATTTAAAAACAAAAGCAAAACACAAATCAAAACAAAAAAATTACTTGTGGGGAGCAAAAAACTCTCACTACACATGGTTTGCCATTTTGGCATTTTATATGAAGAAGAGAGTATCGATTGTCTTACATACATTTCTGACAATAAGGACACTGTGTGGAGGTTTTTTTTTTCTTCTTCCTCTTCAGTTTGCTGATACTTAGTTTGCTTGTTTGATTTTTTTTTTTTTTGCTTTATAGTAATACAAAGGAAAACATTACAGGAAAATAGAAATGAAAAAATTAAATAGCAGGTTAATGTACAGAACATTTGAACATTCAAATATGACCACCAATGTTGTTGCCAAGCTTTTGACTCTTTAGATGACTAGAATTTAAGTTCTTCATCTTTTGAAGCATAAACCTCTTAAAGATACCTGAGGAGACATGAAAATAAATATATGCCATTTCACTAATTTCTTCCAAGTTTTTGACTCTACATTTATTGCTTTACTACTGCAGTTTGTTAAAGTACTATTTTCAGTCACATTTTATCTCCTGCTTTTTGTGAAAGGAATCCTTTGTTCATTTTGCAAGCTCAAGTCAGCCAAGACAGGCTTACAACCTGGTCACTGACCAGAGAACTTGCTAGCTTTGTAATCCCATCAAGGTTTTATATAGAACCGGATGCCAATAAAACAGACATTTCACCAAAAATTCACAAAATTCCAGTGCTTTATTCCAGCACTCAATGCTTACTTCTGTGCTTTAGGTCATTCTGGAGGATGCGTGGCAATGCGCGGAGAGAACCCTGTTGGTTATTGGGAGGTAAAAAGCTGTAGGAATTTCAAAGCAATGTCATTGTGCAAGCAAAAAATCAATTCCTATGAAGAACCTGAACTTACTTTTCAAAGACATCTGAGTTCCTGCTACTTTGGATGGGAGTCTGAAGCCAACCTATTCAACTGCTACAAGGTAAGTGGCAAACTTGAATTCAGTTTCTCAGATTCTGCATCAGTGTAGGAAAAAACTATTCCAAAAATATTTAGATAAAACATTTCTTCTACCTAACTGTTACCATCCTTCACTGCATTTTAAAGTGAATAAAGGTCTTTAAGACTTCAATTGGAACTATGTTAGAAATGTGTAAGACTTTATTATAGGAAAAACTGCAAATAATATTTGATTTTTATGGGCTTCTGAAACAACTTGCTCTCCAAAATCAACTGCATTTATGAGAGTGTTTATTTTATTGCAGATATTTCACAGTGAAAAAGTTCTGATGAAAAGAACATGGGATGAAGCAGAAACATTATGCCAAGATTTTGGAGCACATCTTGCTAGTTTTTCCCATATCTATGAAGAGACGTTTCTAAACAATTTGTTATATACAATTTTTGATAGGTAAGTACACTTTATTAACATCAACAAGGTTTATTTTAAATGTATTAATCTGTAAAAATAATGTGTGATTTAAGGCCTTCCGTGCTCTTTAATAGTATCTAAGGAAGTCTCTACTCTTGACTCATGAATTTAGAAATGGGTGAAAAGTGTAATACCAACACTGTAATGTGATTGTTTTTGAAGATGATCTTTGTAGTAGGTGTCAAATGACTATTAATGTCAGTGTCTTGTGAGTAATGTTCCCTGTAGAACTGAAGGTTCTGCAATTTGATCCTACTTTAAACATTTTCTTCTTTAAAATACAACCTGACATTTTAGAAACAAAACTAGATACTAAAATATAAATACATGTAATACAGTATGATACGTTGAGATAAAGAAATGGATGAGTATTTGCACTAATTGAAAAATAATCTGTGAAATAGCTAAGGAAAAAGCGTGTAAGAAGTATTTTTCTGCTCTCATCACAGGACAGAAGAAAGACAATTCTGGATTGGATTTAATAAAAGAAACCCACTTTCTGGAGGGACGTGGCAGTGGTCTGACAGAACACCTGTAAATACACATATACTATATATTTCAGAAACCTCTCAAGTAATACCTGTGCATCAGTTCCCCAAAATAAGCCGTGTGAACTGACAAATGTTGGCCAGGAAAGTTCTGCTTTTTTCACAACCACATACTACATTTAAAATAATTGTTACAGTAGGATTAACATTATACTACTATTAAAACAGCCTGTGCAAAAGGGTTGTACAACTGCAAAAGGAATTTAGTAGAATTATAAAGTTTTGTGGATGTGTGCTTTCCTGCAAAGCATGTTGTGGTTAGCCCAGGATATGTCACACTGCATTGTAAAAGATTTCTGAACAAGCATGTGGATTTTGGAGTACACAGAAGGGTCAGTTTTTGAACTGTAATTAGTTTTCAGCCGTAAGGAACGGTGCCAGCTCTGCCGTCACTACTTAAGTAATTGCAGAATACGAGTGCAAAGTTCAGTCATGTAAGGTGCTGAACCAAAGCAAAGGCTGTTGGGCTTGGACGACCACTGCTAATCACAGAATCCTAGAATATCCCGAGTTGGAAGGGACCCACAAGGATCACTGAGTCCAACTCCTGGTTCTACACAGCACCACCCAAAATCAAACTGTATGTCTGAGAATGTTGTCCAAATGCTTCTGGGCAAGCTTGGGGCCATGACCACTTCCCTGGGGATACTGTTCCAGTGCCATGTCAAAAACTGTTAGGTTTCATAGCTCTGCAATTTCTTTTACAAAGGTGGAGTCTGATTTAAGATAGGAAATTGAACAGGACATTGCAAGAAAATTAGTATGGATCCCATTTTTAATATTATACCACCATAACTTAGGTAATCCTCTAGTTCCCTAGTCTGGAAGTTACTTCTTCATGAAGCACATCTCCATATCCTTCCTTTTTTTTTCCCATTATAATTTTGAAATGCTTTATCTTGAATTTTCCCTTAAAAATAATGTCTGTGCTGTTTACAGGTTGTGTCTTCATTTTTGGAGAGCAAATATGTTGAAGATGATTCAAGAAACTGTGGTGTGTTCAAAGTAAATAAAACAGTCTTTCCTGCTCACTGCAATGAAAAACGTGAATGGATATGCAAAATACCAAAAGGTGAAATTTTAATTAACACACATTGCATATTACACCCTTGACTTGTAATTCGGAGGAGAGAAGAAAAAATATCTAAAAGACTGTTTTTTGTCCAAATCTCCCTATAGGTATTATGCATGAAAACATGGCAAAGCTGCATGCAGCCATTAGGGTTTGTTGGCCAGTTACAAAGACTTATCTGTGCAGGCAGGTTAAAAATGGGTAGCAATGATTAGTATTTAGTTAGCAGGAGTTAACCAAAGTCCTGATGTATAAAAGTTGCTAAAAATGCTAAGATTGCTAGGTGTAGCAATTTTTTTTCTTTTTTTTTGTCCCTGGACAGGAATAGCAACATTCTTCATCATTTTGATTAAATTCTCACCATGTGGAGAAAGTAATTTCAGTGCAGTATCTCTTCTCATTCTTAATCTGATTTTAATTTATTTATGTATTTTTGCAGGTGTTAAACCAAAGAACCCAGATTGGTACATAGCTGGTATGAAAACCTTTTTTTTTTTTTTTTAATTTTTTGTCACGTCTTGAAATATTATCATTAAAAAGTGTAATTTAAGCTGTTGGTAAAAATAAATAACTAAACTGTTTTAAGTTAAAAATTTAAATTATGTAACCTTGTAGGAACTTCTGGTTGCTACAGAAGAACATGTGCTGCTCTTTCGGTTAAGAACACTGAAACGTAAGATCCTACTTAGGTTAGATAAAAATATTGCTGGTATTACACACGTGAATTTGATATCCTCTCAATAACATTAAAATTGCCTTTTTGCAAAGTCCAGACAACCCTGTTAATATTGCTGTGTTAACACAGGATATAATATAAAGCCGAAAATTGCTAATTATCCATTCGTTGTCATAATTTGATCTGTCAAATACGGTTCTGCTGCTAGTTGTGGAATATTGTCCCGTGACAGGTGGCTGGAAGTAGGCCACGTGAGTTGCAAAGAACGTGAATTCCAGTGAGGTTTTATGCCTGCACAGCTCTCGCTCTTCTGCTCGTTTTCTAGAACTACCATGGTCGTATTACCAAGGAGCAGAGTATCTTTTCCACGTAAATCCTACGGACTGGGACACCTATGAGTTTATCTGTGGCTGGCTTCGTAGTGGAATGGCAACAATAAATTCTTCTGGTGAACAAGCATTTATTGAAAATAAAATTAAGAAGGTAACAAAGACTATAATTTTAACAAATAAATGCTCTCCCTGTTTTTTTTTTTACTAGTTATTTTCTGTTGCATATTTTGGAAAGTCTAATTGCCTATTACTTCAGGTAGAATCCAAAAGACATTTTACTTCAGAAATAATTTTCTGGCTGTCTTTATTTTTCACATCCCTCCTTGGGGCCCTGCTTAGCTAAAGAAGTCAGTGACATTTCAGAATCTGCATAATCATTGTGCTAATGAGCAGGTCTGTCTCCCTCAAGAGTTGTAAAAGGATCAAAAAACAGTTGTCTGTCCCAAAGTTATGAAAGTAATTAGGTAGACATGAATTCGTGTAAGAGAAAGACGTCTCACATGCATGTCCCACTTATCTTTTTCTGCTTCCACCCCTCTGCGACCAAGGGGATGCAGATACTAGCACAGCTGAGCTGAGTTCATGTTTGCCCCTCATGGCTCCTCAGTTGTTCATGTGCCAGTTCTGCACCCAGATGATTGCTCCTGATCCCACGCAGCTTCATAATTGCAGTTCGTTCCCATTCAGTGACTGGCAGCTGGTCTGGGAGCAGCAGTGCTGTGGGACACCTCAGTGTCCCATTATATATAGATATTTTATATATATATATATATATATATATATATATTAGCATGAGATGGGCAGTACATCCAGACGTTTGAAACAGTCTTCATGGTTTGAATCTTTGACACCGTGATTGGAAAGATTAATCCTGGGCAGTGCTGGCCAAAGTGTTTCCTGAGTTCAGAGTACTGATTTCCCTGCACCTTAATCTAGTCTAGAGCTTCAAACCCTTGTTATGGGTTCTTACGACCTTGGAAAATACATCAGTTTTTCCTCTGTGTATGTCACCTTGGGCAACATTCCCCTATTTCTGAAGCTTTGTATGGTCTCTCCTGAATAAGACCCCTTTAATACTGGACATATTTATATGGAAAAAGACACCTGGCTCTAAATTCCTCTCTGTAGGAAAGCAGAATTTCTGTAGAGCTACAGTGAGGTAACACAAGTTGAGAAATAACTGCAGAAGCAGATGAATTTCCAAGAAACAGTGTGTTTTCTTTTAGGTGTTCTCAGTAAAATGAAAGAAGGAAAATACAAAAAAAACTCCTCATATAATAACTGAAAAACTGTCTGCCTTACTGAAGGCAAAATCCTTAAGTTGTAATGTAAAGGGATAGCAAAGCGTAATCAGTAGAACAACAACTAGTGCTGAGCCAGAAAAGCTCTCGACTTATGCCTATGTAGTTTTGCTTGCGTTATGTACAGCCTTCGCTGCTTTTAACATAAAATAAAAACACAAGGACGGTTGTTCTCTAGTAGGATGGTATTTTAAGTTTCTAGTGAGTTATGTGTCATTTTTGTCTTTTGCTAAAGTGATTTTGTATCAAGACATCTAAACCAGCAGTTCATGGCAGAAATAGCTTACTGTGGAAGAGCAGCATAACTTGATATAGCTGTCTTCATCCATGTCTACTAGAGACTACTGTGCTGTCATGAAATTACTGTCCTATCTAAAACTGTATGCTTGTGACTTCAAAAATGACAAAGCTGTAAAAAAAGATGTATTTTTCCAACTTAACATCACTTAAAATGGCTAACCAGGATGCTTCTTTAAAGTCATATTTACTTACAAGAGATCTTTCAAAAGCAGCTTCATAACTGAAGTAGTGGATATCGTAGCATTTGATGGTGAGAATGCCAAGTTTACGCCATTTGCATTTGAAATTGGGTTAACTTCAAGCTTCATTTCAGAATATGACAGATTGAGCTATTTTAAAACCTGCTGCCTTTGGCTAAACTTTTGCAATACAGCCAGGTGTGTCCTTAAATGCTTGTAACTGATTTTCTGTGGAAGCAGGAGTAAGGATGGCAATCACTAAAATAATAATGAGGAGTCTGGATAGAATTTGTATGTGCTATTAGAAAACTTTGTAACGATTTCTTCACACAGGATTTAAAATCACATTTTTCACTACTGTAAAAATTGTGATGTATGCTAAGTGCTATGATTAGAAAGCTGAACTCAGGGCCTAGTCAATATCAAACCAGACAGCATTACTTAGAACCTGTTCTTTGTCCAAAATGTTGATTTTTATTTTTTTTAATTTGATATTGCTATATATGCTGTTAGCTTATGAAATCCTAACTAACTCTAAGGGCTGTATGGCTGCCAAAATACACAGGGCACTTAAATTCTTTCTGGAGAAAAAGTAATGCTTCCAAATGGCCAGATAACATTTACAGTGCCCTGTAACATTCATAACCTTTTTTTTTTTTCCTTATTGACTTTCCCATTGACCCCCAAACCGTGATTCTTTGACTGATCTTGAAAGTGAAGGCTTCTTCATAGTTTAAATCAGAATCAAGTTGGCACAGCAGTAATAAGTGGTTGTTTGAATTACATTATTTCTGTGAATTATCTATAATACTTTGCCATTTAGGACTGGAAGTCTAGAACCTTTCATGAGCATAACAATCAGTCTAAAAAGCGTGTTTATGAATCCATTGTATGAGCTATAAGAAGTAATGTAAATGCTCTTAGAAAGCATACTGGAAACATCAGGTCTATCTAATGCTCAGAGGAAATATTTGTACTTTACTAAAAATAGATAATTACTTAAGTTATAGTTTTGAACCAAGACTACAGTAATTGCCAGGGCAGATAGGCTGTAAATTCCTTAAATTGACAACCTAGTTACATCAGCAGTCCAGTGGAAACGGGACTAAATCATGCTTTACTTAGACGAATAACCTTGCTGAAGGCAGGCAGAAGTAGTCCCAATAAATTCACACAGGCAGGGTTCAGCACCTGTTTTTCCATCTGAACCCAAAAGGAGATGCTATTTGCCTGAATACAAACAGGGTCTGGTTTTAGGAGTTTGTTAATGCTTTGATAAGAGGGCAACAACAGTTAAACATATGGCAAAACATTTTTTATTTTTTTTGTAGCTATCGAATAGTGATGTTCACTGGTGGATTGGATTGCACGCAGAAAATGCCAGCAATGAATTTCGGTAAGCGTGTGCTTCAGCTGCTCTGATTTGTACTTGGCATGTCTTGTTTACAAGCTGCCGTTCAGTTTGATGGACTAAAACTGTTTGATGACTGAGTGGGATATTCAAGAGACAACTTCGGCTTTCATGTAAATACCATTCAGAATACATTACCCTTCATTTATTTCCATGTTACAGTATTTCTTCTGAAAGGGGTACAAAAGATGAAAGCCAAAGGCTTGACTACCAACCCATTCTTCATTTGTTTTAATGCTTAGTTAATAAATGGGCACTTTTTACCCTGTATCTACTTACAACACTTTTAATGGGGGCTGTATTTTTAGGTCAGGACAGGGAAAAGCGTAACTACACTCTTAACATTTCTGTGCAGCTGGAGAGATGAATCACTAGTAACATATCAGAACTGGAATGAAGGGAGAGAACGAGATCTGCATAAACCAGGGAAAAGATGTGGCTTCATTTCATCACAAACAGGTTCATTTTATATTTCCTGTTTTGCAGGAGTTGTGAATTGATTCTGTTGTTTTCCAAAGGGGGTTATGTTTTTAATCGCTTTCAAGAAGTACAGTTTGTATTACAATCTTGTTACGTGGTTATAGATTGCATAGCTGTTTCTACGGTTAAGAAAAGAGCAGCAAAGTATCATGAATTTTCTCAGAGACAAGGTGATGGGGCTTAAAAGTATATTAATAGTTCTAGTATTTTAGTGTCAAAATATAAATACCCCAGTGATACTGAATCTTTAGTTCTACTTAAGAATCTATTATGTGGCACAGCAAAAAGTGTTGATGCGTTGCTGGTTTTCACAGTCACTTTTCTCATAACCAAAAGAGCCAGATGGACCGAGCTGCAATTTTTCCTACTTTCAAAAACTGTTTTTATATCAGCAAACATTTTTAAATACTCAGGTTTCTATCTCATTTTTGATCACATAGCCAATCTGCTGAAGAATTTTGGGTACCATGTTTTGTTATCTAATGGTGCTAGCCTCTACATTGTCACATAGATCTTTCTTTTGCTACTGTAATAAAAAATAAATTAAAATGTTGCCAGTTCCAGTGATTTTTATCATTTCTCAGTTTCTGTTTTCTGATTTGTGAGTCATATGATAAGGTAAACATGTCAGGTTCTTTGGAAGAAAAAAATATCCAGCTTTATATTTATGAGAAGAGCTGAAAAAAGTGATCCAGTTGCACTCTTGTAATCCAAAAGCCAAAACTGAAAAGAAAAAAAAAAGGGGGGAAGAGGATCCCACCCATTCCCATCAGCTGGCCAACAGATGGGAGCAGGTCAACAAATTGTTGAGTGCATTGTGTTCCTCTGAAAAATCTATTTTCCTTCTAAGCAGGTCAGCACTGGATGTCAGTACCTGCATCTTGCCAACAATTTTCAATGAAAGGAAGTCAAACTATTTTATCTGGAAGACGTAATTTCTATATGCTTCCTCTTTTTTTTTATATATAATTGATTTTTGATTTTTTTAAAATGATGATATAGGCATATGTTACATGACTCAGCGTAGAGGAATTGGTTTAACTTAATAAAATCAAACTGTGAATAAAAATATGAGCCCCATGGACCATCACATGTACTATAACATGATATGTCCAAATGTGTTTGATGTAGGATCTTGACTTGTTCAACCAATAAAGGGGATACCCTTCTTAACAATATCTAAGCTAACAAAAATGTTCTTTCCAGTTCTCAGGTGAATATTGAACTCTGATTTTTTTTTTTTCTTTTTACACAGGACTCTGGGGTGATGAAAACTGTACTGTTTCTCTTCCTTGTATTTGTAAACGTAAAATTGCATGGAAAATTGAGAAAGAGATTCCAAAAGACCAGAACCAACAAGGAATATGTCCCAAGGGCTGGTTGCACTTTGGATTCAAAGTAAAACATTTTTTCCTGCTGTTTGACTATTCAAAATGCATTCCATATTTATGACAGAAATTGGACTTCCTGAAGATTATTCAGTATTTAAAAACTTTCTTAGTTTTTGAAAGCAGGGTCCTTAGATTTATGAATACTGACACGGTGATATGAAAGTTTATGGCTGTTAAGTAGCTTTGTACAAAGAAGGTGCCTTAATACGGTGTTAAATTCTACTTTAGTTCAAGGAAATGTATACTTATTTATGCAAAAGCTTTCTAAGCATATTTATACATATGCCATCAAAAAGCCTGTTCCATGCCTTTTCCCATTATGACAATTCTGTTATGGCCTAAAAACAGAACTCTGACCCCTTGGTGTACACAATGGATGTCATCCTCCTAAAGATGTGGTTTCAAATATTGTTTGTCAAAGATGCTTATAAACTGAAGCCTTTTTGAAATCGAAGTTTCAAAGGCAGTCACTTCATTAGGCTTTTATTAAACACATACATTCCATAACGGTGACGTGCATTGAGGTGTCCAGGCTTATCCCAGTGCTAAAATGCAGTGACTATAATGATAAATTTAACCTAGATTACATTTATTTTTAAACAAACACTTTGAATCCAAGCCTAAGTGCAGCTGAACACCAATACCAGGAATGTGGAAATGATCCAATACAGGACAGAAACTAATGAAATAGGTAGTTTCAGTAAAGTGTGTGAAGTGTTTCAGTGGCAATGATTCAAATCCTAATTAGCCCACCTGATGGTATCCAGGGGTTCTCAGCAGGACAGGTTAGACACTGGAAAAGCAGGGAAGGAGACCTGTGTCTTTATGTGAAATGCAGTAGTACACTACTGACCGCATGGCATCATCTGAGGTTGTGGATCCAGCACTTTTAATAACTGGTGAGCAGTTTAAACTGGAGGAAAAACAAAGCAAGTCTTTTATTTTTTGAAACAGTGTTTTTTGATACAAATTCCAAAGGATCCAGACCACCTGAGGAGCTGGTACTCTGCACAAGCATTCTGCAGTAGATATGATGGTTCCCTCGCTTCCCTTGAAGATGAACTGGAACAAGGTAGAATACTGAACATATTTTTAAATAAATGAGATTTCATCTTCACTGTGATGCTTTAATAAGGTTTAATCTTGGATACAGATTTAGGAAAAAAGATCACACAAATCGCACTCAGGTTTCCAGTGCTTTAAACAGATCAGTATGTGTTTTCTTTCCTGTTTTCCCAAAATATAAAGAATACAACATCACACTGTTGTCAAAGCAATCTTATTTTTATCTATTAATATTACTTAAAATCTGATCTATATTATAGCACAAAGTGCTAGGCTGGAAATGTTAGTGAAGTGAATGCTAGCACATTCAGGAATATTTAAAATCCATATTCACAAAAATCTGTGGTTGAATTCCATGCATTTGTAAAACCTTCTGTTTGGAGGTGGCAAGAATCTAATTGGCTAACTTTGAGAAATATTTCTTTTCACCAAAATGAAAAAAGTTTTTTCAACGATCCAGTACCCTGAATAAAGTTGTACTCCAGCTTGAGTTGTTCGAACTACTGTCACAATTTCTAGAAGACTTAATAGGCTAGCTCTTGACCCAGCTGAAGTTAATTAGTGCTACTGAATTTATAGCTAGATGACAATGAAATGCCACTCATGTTCCTGCTTTCTAGTAAGTAGGTAATGCCTTTGATTGGTAGTTTTATTTTTCAGTGCTTTAATGTGTTGGAAGAGACTTCAACCAAATGGTTACCAGTTTAATGTATTTGATATTTTACTTCTGTTTTCATTTTTCAGCTTTCATAACAATGAATCTATTTGGACGGAAAACTAGTGTTTGGATAGGTTTCCAGAGTGATGATTATGAAAAGTGGGTGAATGAAAATCCTCCAATGTATTCCAATTGGTCTCCAATTCAAGCAGTGCATGTGAGTATTTCTGAGGCTTTTAAGGACATTGAGTTGTTGTTTTGGCTGTAATCATCATAAATGCCACAAAGACAAGGCCAAGCTTGTTACAGCAACTTAGTCTTCTCTTAACTTCTGCAACTTCAGACAACTGTGGGCACAATTTTATGAGTGTAGCTAGAGGTTGCAAAAAGAGCACCATCTAGACAGTTATTTATGTAATTTATGGCTGTAGTCCCATTATTTTACAATTTCAGTCAAGCGCTGGGATTTAAATTATATGGTTGGTATCTTATACTAGGTCTGAGCAAAGTTTATGAATAATATTATGAATTTCATATTTTAGTATATTTTCTACACCAAGTTAGTTAGTATTTTGGTTAATGTTTTAGTTTGTTCAGTGCAAGTTTGCAACATGTTTTCCTATGAGGCCAAATAGCATTTATGTGAATGTTCATTGTTCTACCTAACTACATATATATAATAGTGAGTTTCAGCTAATTATTAATTATGTCTTGTTTTACATAGCGTCTTTTATAATTAATGTAAGATTCTGTGTTGATTGCAGAGACAGCGTTATAATAGTGCCAACGTTGAAGAGCAAGTTCCACTTTGTACATTGGTATCAAATAGCCCCAATTTTTATTTTACGGGAAAATGGTACTTAGAAAACTGTGAGAAAAATTATGGGTTTGTTTGCCAAAAAAAGCAGGGTAAGAATTTGTTTTGGTTTACTTCTATTCTCATTTGTTTTTGTGTTGAATTCCACTTTATTCACTTTATTTCCATCTAGAAGCAGCTTGTAAGAGGTGTCTATAAAACCAGGAATAAAAAAGATTTTTAAGGTAGTTTTACTTCGATATTTCATCAGACTAGCTCTACACTATTTAATAAATCAATAGCTGTGATGTTGAAGTAATTTCTCAAAAAAATTTTTGCTGTTAAATTTTGTTCCTAGCTTTGAGCTACATATTGTGGATTTAAGACTAGAGATGGAATTTAATGTTGTCTGTCATTGTAAGCAGAGTAGCAGCATGAAATTACAAAAGGCAAAACAGGATAATTTGGATGAAAGTATTTGTTGTTGTTGGACTTGTAATCTCGGACCAGACAAGACTCTAGAAGATGTATTTCTGTGAACAGTGCAAGCCAATTGGCTGATCAGTCGTAGCTTGCCTTTTTTTCTTGTGCTTTTCTGGTTCTGTCACTGTAATGTCCACTTGCCAGAAGCAGCAGGATTTCACAGGGAACGCACGTTGTTGTTTCGCTGTGGTTTTGCTCGAGCTGAGCAGCAGAGCTGCCTCTCGGGTGGGAGCTGCTGCTGACCCTGAGCACGTCCTGGGCATTGCTGGTGCTGCTGTCACAGCATGTTACCAAAATGGACTGGAGGCAAAGTGTGCACTCTAAAGCCAGGGCTGGGCTGTCATCTGAGCCTTTGTGGAGCACCCCTGGGGGCTGTACTGGATGCGTGGTGGTTGTTTAGGATGGCTCAGCTTTATCTGTCACCTCATAGTTAAGCCCTAAAGAGGAAGTAGCTCCTGCGGCTCTCCGCAAGAGGCTCAGTGGAGTAAATAGAGTAAACCAGCACACTTTGGGCAGAACTCACATGTGGCTCTTGCAAACCATAACCATGTTTGACATCATTTATTACAAAGCTCAGTTGTGGGGAGTGCAGGAGTAATCTTGCATACAGTATAGGGAAGAAAAAATGCATTTTCCTCCTCTGATTGGTTTGTGTTTACATTTTTATCTTAACCCCCATGCTGCTGCTCCAAACAGGCAGAAATGGCTTTAAAAGGCTGTCCAGGAGGGAGATCTTAACTGGGATCTAATCTCACAGTGATGCTTGTATTAGGACTCTGTCAGCATTTTACTATATTTCCTAATTTATTTTTTTAAGCATTGACACACACTGAAAGCTGGAACAAAATGGAGTGCTTCAGTAAGCTCAAGAGCAGAACTTGTTCTGCTTAGAAATCTCAAACTGTAAATGATTTGTGGATTACAAATAATCATTTAACTTCTTTAAGATGCTTGTTAACACTCCTGTTAGCTGTAAAGGAAACTGAATTTATAAACACTCCACATCTTAGCGAAGCAACTGTTCATCATCCCTTCAGTTGTGTCTGTACAATCATTTGTGAGTCCACATACTGTGCTGTGAACTGAGCTTGGAAAAGATTACAAATAACCCTTCAAGAAAGAACTGCTCTAAATTACATGCAAGGAGTCAGGGTTAAGAGCATGCTACAGCCCACATCTGGGATATGGCCAAATCCCATGCGATTTCCTGCAGACTTTCAAAGGTCCGCTCAGTGGAACCAGCTCCATCCAGGTTTTTGTTTTGGACACATTTTATTCGTTCACTCTTGTCATGAGTTTTGTGGTATGATCGAATTTCAGATACTGTTCTAGTAGTCAACTATTTTGTTTGCCATGCTTCCTGAAATCAAGGAGTTTGCAATCTTTAGATTTGTTTTTAAGCATAGTTTTACTTTCATTATTTGTTCCACTGTGTTCAAGCTGTCCATTTAAAAAAAATTAATCTTTTTACTGTTTATAACAGACACATCCAGGCATGTCATCAATGCATCTGAAATGTACCCGGTGCCAGATACTTTAGAGTATGCAAACAGAACATATAACCTAATACGTGGGAATTTTACATGGTCTGGAGCTTTAAAAACCTGCATGGCAAATGGAGCTGAGTTGGTCAGCATTGCAGACCAGTATCACCAAGCGTTCCTCACAGTCATTGTGAATCGGCTGGGATACAACCACTGGATCGGGCTGTTCACTGCAGATGTGCGTAATGGATTCCCTGTCTATGTGATTTATTTTTTTTTCATTAGCAAACTAATAAGCTGTATCATTCACTAGAAGTTATGTGAAGTTTTCAGCTGGAAGTGAAACTCTAGCATGAGCCCTAGCTATGTTTCGCAACATGATACATAGATTTAATGAAAGATGGTTTGATGCAGAGAGTACTGAAAAATGAAAGCCATAGAAAACATTAAAAAAAAAAAAAAGAAAAATTTTATATATTGTAGTGTTAACATTCAAATTATGATTCATTTTGAGCTGCTTTATGGCTCAATAATCACTTGCACTTGATGACCCAAATACCCACCCACCAAACAGAACAGCAAGGTAGATGTAGCTTGTAGTCTCCTAGAAATAAGTCGGGAGGGTCTTTGGAACTGCCTTTTGTTTATAACCCAGCCTAGGAGGGGTAGAAGGAGCTCTGGTCAAGATGCCACCAGAAGAAAAGGCATTTGTATGGCAGTAAAGTATATTAGAGGAATAATGTAAAATTTGGTTTGGCAGAACGGGCTTAACTTTGAATGGTCGGATGGGACTAGGTCCTTGTTCACCTTCTGGGAAGATGACGAGTCCCAGGCCTTTGGCAGCTGTGTGTATATGGATACCTCGGGGCACTGGAAGAGCGCAAACTGTGAACGACTTCTGCAAGGAGCAGTCTGCCATGTGCCACCTAGTAAGTTGGAGTTAAGTTTTGCAGCTGCGAAGATTTAATATAAATGTGTGTAGGGGCAGTGGAAGCATATGAAAGGAAATAAATCAATTTGAGGTTAAGCAATGCTGATACTTTATTCAAAACTGATATATATATATATATTTTGGTATTTTATTGCTGTTATCTCCTATTTGCAAAGCCTTTTGTTTCCCATAATATATTGGCCATCAGGTCCAGTCCATCTGAAAATGAAAAGAGAACTGCCATAATAGGAAAGAAACAAGAAAATTACTTTCTCTCTTCAGTGAATACTATATTACCTGAGAAAAATGATGATTGTTAATAACTAGCTTGAAGGGAAATAAATTCAGTTTATTACAATTAACTGTCGAATGGGAAAAGAGAAACATTTAGTGCAAAGTGAAAAAATAAGTCACATCTTCACTGATTGCACATAAAAGATTTTGCAACTTCTTTTTTTAAGTAGAGGTGAGAATAATTTCTTGTATCCTAAAATACATTTAGTGTCCTTAGAGCTCTACCAATTACCTGGTCTTCATTTGAACATAGAATTCAGGTCTGGAACTGCACTCAGCTCTCCAAATTGTAGTCGCCCTGACTCAGGGAGGCTCTTTGGCACAGTATGTTGTACACTGGAGAGGCTGGTTGCTGCACTCCAATGGGAAGCTCCAATGGAAAGCTCTCATCTGCCTCTGTGCCACGGTATTTGGCATTCAGTTATCTTTGTGGCTTTGTGGAGAGAAGCTTTGCAGCCCCTGGAAATCCCTCGGAGATGCTGAGCAGCCCAGAGTGCCTGCCGGATGCTCCTTAACTCCCCGTGCACATCACTCTGTGTTAGATAAATATCCTGCTATTACTGTGCAAGCCCTCAAGGATTTTCAGCTGGAATAAAACCAGCTTTACAGTTCTAATACAAATGTATGCAGTTGCTAGATTTTCACTTTGAAAAATAGAGACATAACAGAATAACATGCTTATTAGCATTATTCCAAAACAGTGTGTGGTATGTTATATTAATGTGTATGTTGTAGTGCCAATAAAGCTGTGCTGTTATTTCTATCACAGAGAAGAAACTCACTGACTATAAAGGCTTATGTTCAGAAAAAACTGTTCCCTGGATCAAATTCAAAAACAGTTGCTACAGTTTTACCACAGTTCTCCAGGGCACAAGTTTTGATACTGCATATGAAGTCTGCAGAAATCAAGGTAAGTGATTATTTGGTAGCTGTAAAATGTCATCATGATATCGTAAAAACCCCCATTCTTCTGAAAATCACAGCATGTATTTTCTCTAGTGCAAGATAACAACAGTGGAGCTCATAAGCCAACTACAAAATTGGAAGCTATATACATCAAAAAATGTTCCTTTCTGCATGAAAATACTGATTTCTGGAATAAGACACAAAATGTATTTCTTCACTTCAAAATTGTTTTAAAATGATGTGCAAAGAGTTTTATATCAACCTGAGCATTTTCACATTAGTTGCAAAATTTAAGAAGTTATAATGTATAACCAGACATATCAACCTTTTCAATTAAGGTTCCTCATATTAACTTTTTAAAAGGCAATGTTAATTTTCAGTTTCAGGAATTGTTTGAAAATCTGTTTTGTGTTTAATCTACAGGATCTAATCTTCTGACTATTCAAGATGAAGATGAAAATACCTTCATTCTGGAAGAATTGCACAGTTTGGGTTATTCTGTGCAAATGGTTTGGTTGAATATCCTTCATGTTACAGATAGTAAGTTTTTGGTAGAAGAGAACTGAATGTAAGAATACGGATTTTTTATTTTTTTTAAATGCTGGTATAAGCCCCATCCAAAGCAGTATTATCTTTTGAAACTTTTTTCACTGTTTATTACCTGTTTGTTGTGTACCAATTTTTTTCTGTAATCGTTATTTAATAGGTTTCTGAAAAGTCAATATATATGCATGTGTGTGAGGGCCTTAATTTGCTTCTTAAAGAAACACTACAGGCTATCTTCTGTATCAGCTATGTAGTACGTTTTTAAATTCTTAAGCAACAAAAAAGGATTATAATAGCCAAGCAGACAAAATCCTGGCATTCCTTTAATACAGTATTATTTTTTGTGTGTGTGAAGGTAAATCCAACTGAAACACAGATGCTTATCAAAGCATGCTAACATTTTATAATGATTTATAACTTCTGCCCTTAGATGAGACAGTCTCCTGGTCTGATGGCTCTCCCTTAAATTATTCTAACTGGGGCATCAGAGAGCCTGAATTTGATCATCTCAAAGGAAATTTCTGTATCAGCCTGAGGACCACAGATGGTATATGGCAAATATCTCCGTGCAGAGAAAAAAAAGGATTTGTATGTAAAATGGATGCAGGTATGTGCTTTCATAGAAGCAGGCAATCGTGTCCTTATAACCATTGTTTATGTGTTCCTTGTTACTTTCTCTTAGTTTTCATTTAAATAATTCTGTCGTTTTGTACTAGAAAAAATATCTGTGGAAGAACAAACCAGCCAGGGTAACCTCCCTATGAGGAGCCTGTGCAGCCTTTTTGTTGCTGCATGCTGCAGTAGACTTTCTTTTGCATGGGTGCACAGAGAGCCAGGCTGAGCTTCACAGACCCTGCAGTATGTGCACCTGCACGGATGTGAGCAATGGGAAAACATCTGCAAGAGACCTGAAGTGTTGTGAGAGCTCACCCAAAATGCCAAAATCACTGCAGGGACCAATAGCTCAAATAATGCACCACTGCACTCTTCTGTTCATGTATTTGCACATTCTAAAGCGCATAAATGCTGTTGTTCATCTTTGCCACAATGCCAATTAATACATTCCTCTGAACTTAAGATATTTTAGGTAACAGATTTGGTCATGTTTAACTTGGCCTGTTGTAATCCTATTGACATGAGTCAAGTTAAACAAAGAACAGCCTGCTCTTGTATGTTTTGGGGCAGATTGTCTTCTGAGTGTCAATGTTACACTGAGTGTATATACTAATTTTTGTTAGTTCTGTCGATAGTTTTCTAACTGTTCTGGATTCTATTTCAGATATTGATGCAACAGCACCCTCTGAAAAATGTAAGTTCTTTCCGGTCCTTTCTTCATTTTTATAAGGAGTAATAATATGTTTTGAGTTGATATTTTGTGAGATTACTTTTTGTAACTGTTAAGCCTGTGATTTAAAATGCGTATGAAGAGTGCTTTACATAAAATATTTGTATTTTTGTATTTAAAATAACTCATAAATGAAACTATATTTACATAATAACAATCTCTGTTCTTCCATTTCAGCATCATACCCTGGGCTTGCAGCTCTGGCTGTTCTTGTAACATTGGTGATGCTGGCTGCCATTTCCATTTTTTTGTGGTGCCTGTACAAACAGAACAACAGACTCTTCAGCAGGATACTGTGGATTAGAAATGCCTATTTCCCACAGATTAACGCAGACGTTCCTGCTTTGGAAGAAAGCATCCTCATTTCTGATTTTGAGAGAGATGACAATTAATCCACTGGGAGTTACAGCAGTCACATCTTCAGTGTTACACTTCACATCCTACAGCATTTTTCTTTCCGTGAACCAGTTGCAGCTCATTCTCTCTGCCATCAGCAAGGACACCTAAATGCTGCTGGAAGAGCGGCGAGAGGAGTGAAGCAGCAGCCACTGCTCTTCCCTTCTTTTTGAATTTGTTGCAGCAAAGTTTCTGAAAGGTTTTCATGGTGAGCTGTGAGGAGCTGAGCACCAGGCACATCTGATCTCACCAGCACCAAGCCCAACCTTCCTCAGTGGCAGAGGGTCTGCAGCCCCTTCTCAGGTGACCCAGGGCACGTAATTCTGGAGAAACCCTTGTAGCTTTGCGAGAAGCATGCAGGGGCTGCTGTGCTTGGACTGCTTTGGCTTGGTGGCAGAATTTGGTGAGGATGCACAGAACTGTGGAGAAATTGGCTTCTTTGGGAAAAGCTGAGAACTGAAAACACTCCCATAGTATAAACCTCAAACCCCTCATGTGGAACAATTGTGTCTGAGCCCCTGAGCAGTGGGCATTTCCATGCAGCTTCTTCCTTCAGGAACGTTTGGGCTTTTGTGCTTTGTTTTTACATGTTGCAGAAGCTGCTCATGAGCCAGCATTAAAATTTGTCCTTGTATTTAGGAACTCTGAAACCTATTCCAAGGATTATAGGTTAGTTCTTTCTAATACGCATTGCATCTGTAAAATGAAGAGTTAATTTTCAGGCACTGGATCCTTGCCAGGTGGATTTCCAAGCCTGCAGAAAAATGAAGTGACTTTTGATTTGGGAGTGTCAGAGCTGTGGTAGTTTGTCTAGTTTACATTATAAAATATACTAGGCTAGAGATAAGATGATGTATGGACTTTGTCATCCTAAAGTTAATATATTCAATAGGGATGCTTCTGGTGCTCTGTTAGAAAACAATGTGATCTCTCACCCTGGTTATTTCAGAAATCAAATCCCATCAACCTCTTTTAAAGACACTTTGGGACAATATCCATTTGAAGAAAAATACTGTTATGAGTCTTGTTAATGTTACAGTAATAAATGGCTTTGGTGTTCACCTACAGTATTACTGCAAGCAGTATTTATGTGCACTCTTCTGAGACTCAGCTCTCCAAACATAGGGAGAAGATGAGGGAGAATCACATCTGCAGTTCCCAAAGGATGCGCCTCTCTCTAGTCAGAGTCCTGTAATCCCAAAACACACCCTCAAAAGGCTGCTTTTCACTTTCAGTCATCATACTAAGGTGCTAATGAAGGAGTGAGCTTGCACTGGCCAGTTGTTCCTCCCAGGCTGGTGGTTTTGCAAGACCCAGTGTCAGGTTACAGTGGTCCAAAGTGGACATGCTGACTCCCTGGGGGACTCCCACAACCCTACCCAATCCTCCAGCCACTCCTGTGAATATATCTGAATGGCTTTTGGAGGATTTTTTATTATTATTTTTATTGCAGAGTGGAAAAACAAAATGTTAGTCACAAAGAGTTACCTCAGCATGTAATTATTGTGCCTTCAATCATCTCTAAAGGCTGCTGTGAAGGGCTGTGCATGTTGTTGGGTCGGTTTGTTTGTTTGTTATGCAGTGACTCATTCTAAGAATTTTGCAAGAGCCCTAAGATGGAGGCACATTTTTGAGAGTTTAGCAAGCAGCCAAAGCCAACTGCAGTGTTTTTATTTAGTATTTATGCACGTACAGAGGAATGTATGACTTCCTTTCAGTTGGATTTCACATGGCCAGTTCTATAAACATTGCAAAAATTGCCTTTTCATGTCATATAATTATGTCTAGGGTTATATTTTTCTTAATTACTTGATACATAGAACATTTCTGTGCTGGTTTACAGAATTCAAGAAACGTGGTCAAGGAGGCTACAGATGCATTTGATCCCAATACAATTTTCATCTGACTTTTTGAAAAAAACTTCTGTGGCTGTAACTATTAGATGTTCTTATTCTGATTTTTTTTTTTTTTTTTTCCTGTCAGGGGATTTTTCCATCAGATTTTTTTATCAGAAAAGCTGAATAGCTTTTCTCTGTATATTTTGTCTAGTGGTTTGACCCCATCCATTAGTCTTCAGGAATGTTTTTGAAGCTTGGCTGTGGATCTGCAGATTTATGTATGGGACTGCTTGTATGTGAAGCCCACTATTACAGGTTGTGCACTGCAGCTTTGGAGTGCAGTTGCAAGACCATTTGCTATTTGTGTGTATGAACTGTGATAGCTTCCATGGGGCTAATTTTGCAGTATCTCACATTTAAAAAAAAAAAATAAAAGATTGTGACCATCACTCCCTTCCCCGTGAGAATTTCACCTATTTAAATACAGTTGGAGGAGCTAAAACCAACATCTTTCCTTCATCACATTCACTGACACGTGTACACACTGCCTTCTTACAGCAGTTAGAGTGGCTTGCAGGATGCTTTTTGCTTGCAACAGTAAGCTGGGTCACCTCAGAGGACGTGCATTTATCAGGCTCTTACATTGTTACCCAGTTAAGCATACTGTCAGATTTTGATGTTAATGAAGGTGTATATTTTTTTCAAAAAAAATTGACATAGGCATTTTATCAATTTTCCTTGAAGTCTGTTGTAATCATTTTTAATATATTTGAAGGGCAGTTGTATAATAAATAACCCTAACCTCAAAATAGTGATTGTTGATTAACATAGACTATGATGTACGTGATCTTGCATTAAGGGAAAAACAGTTCAAGCAGTGTTTTCTTCATGCTTTGAAATAATTCTAAGGGAACAGTCCTGTAAATATTTATTTTAAAAATCTTTCATCATTTAACTTTTCTAATTGCAAGTATTATTCACTCAAGAATGTAACTGCTGATTGCTTTCTATTCCTTGTTGTAAATCTAAGAACTTTTTTTTTTTACGGTGAGAACAATTATTTGCTGGAGCAGCGTCCCCAGGGGTGTGGTAGAGCCCTCATCACTGGAGGTTTTCCAGATGTGATCGGACAGGGTGCCAGATAATCTCATCTAGGTTCCCTTCTGCCATAACAGTTTGAACCTGCTGATCTTTTGAGGTCCCTTCCCATCTGGGTTGTTCTGTGACTATGGATTTTACCATAGCTCATTTGTTTTCCCTTAATCCAAGATCTCCTACCCTGTTCCTGATCAGGGTACGTGGTGCCTACGTTTTGATTGCTGACTGTGATACTATCGGCAGTGACGTTCACTGTATTATTTCAACTGGAAAATTAAAGTGTGAATAATAACTCTCCATGCTGCAGTTTTCCTTTCCCCCAGCTTTAATTAGCTGCCAGGCTTTAGTGTCTTCTAGCAGCAGTTCCCAGGCTTTGCACCAGGTTATCCTGGCAGAGGGGGACTGCTTGCAGCAGGCTCCTTTCTGCCTACCTGGCTGGACCCAGCAGACCCACACACATGCGTGGTGGCTCCGGTGTTCCCCAGGGCATGAACAAGGGCGTCCTGGAGGTGCTGGGAGGGGAAGGAGCCACACGCTGTCAGTAGGTACACTGGGGGAGCACATCAGTGATGCGTGGGTATTCTCCCAGCCTAGTGCCTGGTCCCTGCAGCTGGGGAGCCAGGCTCCTCCAGGGGGGTGACAAGCAGGAGGAATTGCCCTGCTGGGTTGCAGAGGCTGTGTAGTGTGGGATCCTGTTCACTTCTGCCACGAGCAAGGTGGAAGTACACAGACTGCAGAGCAGTACCTTCTGCTGTGGCACTGAGGTCTTTCCCATGTCCAAGAACCAGGTTCACCAGAGCCTGAGCAGGCAAGTGAAGGTTGCATTTTCCTCTGCTGTGCCCATTTCTTTGAGTGTGTTTACTGAGAGGGAAGTGTTAGACATTTCACCGCTCCCGTGATTTGGAGTGGAAAGAGTGGAAGAGTATCCCCATCAGAGATGGGTGTACTCAGGCCAGTGTATAACAAACCTTGTCTGCCAGATGTTTTGCTTTTCTCAAAAGGTACTAAGACCGACCAACCAAGCAACAAACATGCTTATTTTTGCAGACTGCTTCGGGAGAGAATTTACCTCCTGGTCCCTTAGGCAGTCCTTGCCGTGCATCTGTGAGGAAAAAGATGTGAGATGCTGATGAGTTTGTTGCATCCTGGCTGGACAGGAGGCTGCAATAGGAATGTATGTATGCTGGACGTGTCTGGCATGACCAGGCAATGGTTGTGGCACAAGGCAGGAGGTGGGCAGCGTGACTCCTAGGCTCAGCTGTCTCCAGTTGTGCCTCTCATGAGCAGTGCTCTCCTGCTGTGCTCAGGGAGCCTCCTCCCTTCCCCAGCCTTCGCACAGATGCTCACACTTCTGTGAAGAGAGGCAGTGGGGCTGCTTTAAATCTGTGCACTACGATCCAGAGGGAGCATAAGGAAGAACAACTTTGCACACCGTGTGAGACTTGGCCAGCTCTGGTTCCCAGGGTGCCACAGCACAAAATCCCATTTAATTTAGCCTCCTACATTTTTCTTCCATCCTGTTGCCCCTCCATTAGTTTAATAACAGTCATCCTCAGGCTCCTGTAATAATAAATCCCCCGTAATGAAATCCATGGCATACCCTCCCTCCAGGCCATTTATATATAAGCAGGCTTTTTTGGTGTAAAGCTAAATTGTGCCCATTCAGCAACTGGGTTCAAAATCCTCAGCTCTCAATAAAAAGGCCTCTTGAGCTAGAATAATATTTCCTTTGGTGATCAGCGCTGTGTTGATTTGAAACCCCTGAAGAGCAGTGCTGATCTGTGACAGTCTGATGCAGCCCTGGTGGGGGGAGCTGGCAGGAGCAGATAGCTGAGCTCCAACAGATGCAGCAACATTGGAAAGGGAGCTTGGAAACGCAGTCCCAGCCTGGCCAGTAGATGGTAGTGGCACACACAGAGCTGACAAAAAACTGTCTGAAAGTCACAGGGATCTGCTCTGGATCCTTCTGAAGATTAATTAAATGGGTAGCAAAACTCCCAGCTTTCAGGACTCTGCAAATAGCGGTGGCACATAAACCTGGCTGCTGCAAAGCTGTTCTATGAGAGCTTTTCAAATCCCAAAGCTCATTCTCAGAAACTTGAAAGGAACGCATCAAGATGCTCAGAATGGGGGCAACGCAAGACTTTTTGCTGGTGGGTGGGTCTGGTTTTGTTTGGGGAGTGATGGAGAAAAGCCACCTGGGCTCCTGAGTATTAAAGAAATCAGTAAATATGTCTTTGTGGTATGTTTTGGGTTTGATCCTTTTGATGGAAAAGTAATTCACTGAAAATGCTAAAGCTGGGTTTCTTTACAGTAAATGGATTTGTTTTAATGCTTTACTGCTTGACTGTTTTGATGCAGGATTTTACTTACTAGCTTATGTAGGAAAAGGAAAGTGAAGGTATAAACAGACACTTTAAATCCATTGCATAAGTAACCACTGCACTGTTGCAAGCAGATTTTTTTCTTCCATTTCTCAACTAATTCTCCAAGTTGCTCACACCTTAGGAGTTGCTGATCCCTTTCCATACCCATTATCTTTATACAGCATGACAGTGATTTGGATTCTGATTTTAGAAACTGAACTATTAAGAAGAGCATTGAGGAAAATTTTCAATAAAGTTCCACTTCCATGCCTGTTTTTATAATCTCGTTTCCTTGTGCTGCAGCTCTCCTCTCCTTGATCCTTCAGTGACAAAGCAAATACGGGTGGCTGAGGCAATCAGCTAGACTCAGCGTGCTGGAGTGCTTGCAAGTAGCACTGCGGTAATTTATAACCTGGTTCTGAACTGCAATCGTTTCCAGAAGCGTAGACTTAGATACTAGCGAAAACGCTTCTACTGCTGTTTCCTGTATTTCTGATGCTTGCTTCTGTAGGCTGGGTTGTTGCTCGTGGGTAAATCTCCACTCTGGTTCTCAGAAATAAATGCTTCAAACCTTACTTTTAGTAGAACAGCAGCTAAACCTGTAGATGCAAGATTAATCTTGGGCTAAAAGTTAGGTTTCCCTGCATGCTAGCAGAGGGAAATACGGAAGATGTTCCCTGAATCAGGCCCACATAGAGCCACCTACCTGCCTGCTTCCCCAGGGAGGCCAGCCCCTGGCTACACCAGGCCATCCACAACTGGGTTAGGCAGCAGAAGGCAATTGCTCTGGCAAATGCAGGCATCTCAGACCACAGTGACACAGTCATCTGGAAATTAAAACCCTCCCTCTACCTTTTCAGGTTTTTCACACGTGGATGTTCATATTAAGAAATGAAAAGGTGCCACTTACTCTGCACACACACACACATGTACGTTCCTTTTGTGAAGCTATTTATTCAGGCCATTTGTTCCAAAGCATGATCTTAGGACTTTGAAACCGATAATAGCCTGATGAAATCTGCTCTGCCACTTCCTCCTGCCATAAACTTTGTGTGCATTGTAGGTGAGAAGCCCCTGAAAAGTCCTTGCTGGAAGCCAAGAGCAGGCATGCGCAGAGCTGATAAAAGCTATAGGAAAAACAGACTCGACCTAATCAGCAGCTTTGGGCTGCGTGGCTTCACTGATGCTTGGTTGGAGATTGCATCCCAGAGCTTGATGCTTCCAGGTTCACTCAGGTATGTAACCAGGATCCCTAATGCTGGATGCTGCCAATGAGCTGGGTGTGCACAAACGTTCAGCATAAAGTAAAACAATATTCTGAGTCATGTGCAGCTTACTTTGTTATGGTCCTTGCACAGGCTGCACATAATTCTGCTTTGGCTGTACTCCTTTCTTTTGGGAAGTTTCTCCTGATGCTAGCACGTTTCTCTATTATGTATCTGAAACCTCATACCTACCTAAATGCTGAGGTGACCTAAATGTATTTTCTAGTGTTTAAAACTCAGAGATATCAGAATGATTCTTTCTGAATAGATCTGAGAGAAGGTAATGTCCCTGCTGCTGCATATCATGTCCTGTTAGTCCTGTGGGATGTTGAGAGGCAAATTGAATTACTTTAAAAATTGTTTTAAAAGCAAGTACCAAAGATGAAGCTGTACATATGGGACCATGTGGATGTAAAAACCATGAGGTACTTTTCAGTTAAATGTGGGAATGCATCAGAGAATCCTGGAGGCTTTCCAGATGGAAAGAACGATTAAGATAATACTTACAGAAACATTAGCTACCTTTCTCCTAAAATACTTGTAGAATAAATAGTGGAGTAGCTCTCTGCCCCGCACCATGCCCAGGAAGGCTGCAGAGGCATTGGATTTATCACCATTTGCTCCTGGGGTGCCCTGACCCAGGGGCAGAGCCCCTCTGGAGCACACACCCCACCTGTCACAGACACATTTCAGGCACGGATGATGGGAGGAAAGGCAACGTGGGCTCCTCTCTCCCTCCTCTCCTATACCATCCATCCCCCCATGTCCCTCCAGAATGCGTACGGGTCAATGATTTAAAGTATTGCTATCTACATCTAATTTTGCTTCATTCTTGCCTGGAAGGAAGGCTGTAGAGTGGGTCTCAGCTGCTCTTCCACTTGCTCAGGTCTAGCACAAAGCCAAGCCCAACGCGGGGGAAAGACGGCACTTTCACATGAACTAATCCCTGGTGAAAGCAGAAGTACGAAGGGAACAGAGACTGCTCTGACTAGTAGAGATAACTAGAACAAGAAGCAACTGGCTGAAACCACAGCAGGAAATATGTGATATCCATGAGAAGAGCTGGACTGAACAACAAGCAGCCACCAGAAGTGGTAGGGTCACTTGCGCTAGCAGCGTGCAGTGCTACGTTTGATAACCTTTATTTAGAAATAAACAAATCAATCCAGCACTGCTGCTGGGGAATGGATTCAAAACACAGCTGGATGTCCCTTTCAGCTCAGTCTGGGTCAAGATTAATTTAAAAAAAAATAAGAAAATACTGGTGTGTGATTGCTGATGCCTCATCCCACTGCCTTCTAGCCCAAGCTTTCTGCCTCCCACCAGTGCTCAGCAGGCAGAATTTAGGATCTCTGCGGACACAAATCCCATGCAGCTGGGATGTTGGGAACACCTCTGGTTACATTTGCGGCTAGCCTCAGGGTAGAAAGAGCCAGGTCTGAAATGAGCACAGCTGAATCATCCAATCGATCTGCTGCAGCAGCCAGCAGGCCGTGGGCGCTCAGCCTGCCCCATGCACTGAAAACCCACGTGCAGGATGGAGGAAGTGAGCGGCACTTCCCTCATTGGAAGCGAAGGGCTTAATCAAGTGAAGGCTCAGAATGAAGAGCACATGATTAAAGGATACGTGCGAAAAAGAAACCTTTTTTTTTTTTTTGCTGTTGTTTCTTTTACTTTGTTTGATTTTTTTTTTTTTTCCAGAGAAGGCACAGACCCAGGTGCCAGAATGTCCGACAATCAATGTAAAAATACTAAAAAAAAATAAATAAAAAAGAAAGTAGGGGAGAAGACAATAAATTCTGACGTGGCTATTCCTCAAACCTTCTGGAAGCGGTATAAGTGGTACAGGGCATCCTGTGCAGGAATGGCCTAAGGAGATCCCCACCTTCCTGGGGCAAGTGTTGCTCTGCCAAGCTGCTTTCTGCTGGAGTGCCTTTTTCAGGGCTTTATCAGTGAGCTGTAGCTGTCTTGCCCCTAGAGACCTTCTTGCAAAACCCAAGAGGTAAGGGAAACCCACCAGAGCCCTAGCACTGCTCTGTGGCTTTCTATCTCATTTTGGAGACAAAGAAAATTCATGGGAAGTCGAAAAACACCGGAGGTCCAGCAAGCCCACCTCGGAGAGTGTTCCCAAACACAAGGACACCCACAACAGGCACAAGACTCAAGCTAAGGTGCGGTGCTGTGTCAGGGCTCATGTTTATTATTTTTACGCCTGCGTTTTAAAGCAATGGATCTTTTGATCCGTATTAACTGCTGCTCGGGGAAAGGAAAATAAAGCTCACATAGAAAATAACAAAATTTTCTGGCCGGAGGCCAAAACTTCACAAGAGAATACTGGAGCATAATATGTTTTGTTTAACGTCTTTGTTTCTGATAGATGTTGACTGAATTCAGGGGGATGACGGCACTTCGAACAAAACCAGCTGGGGAAGTCACTTTGTTAAATATTAACCCTCTAAGAAAAAGACTAAACTTGAAATGTGCATAAGAAGCATGCTGGGAAAATATACAAATAATTTAGGTATCTCTGGAAAAGAAATACGGGGTGGCTTGTATTTTTAGCAGAAAGGGAGGAGACAATTCGTGATCTATGACTGAATGCCTCACAATGGATAACAACTCAGCCTTCATTTTCTCCCTGTACTATGTTTCAGCAGCCCACAGGTTGAAATAAGCCTGAGACTCTTGGTCACCTTGCAGTAATAAAGAAGGGGGGTCGGGACCTCACAGGTATAAAGAATAGAGGAATATCAAACTCTGTACTCTGCTTTAGAACAGGTTATTTTGAAGACATTGTGATAAATATTTAGACACCTAATGCAGTAATGTAAAACAAACCCAAAAAGCACAATTGTCTTTGGGCAGCAGGCTCTGCTGTGATATATTTCTATCTCCCTCCAACTGCTTCCCACTCCAATGCTTCCTCTCCAACCTCACCAGAGGTGGCCATATAGCACGTGCAGGTATTCTATCCCATTGCAGGTGTTTTAGGGACAGGAGAAAGGAAGAGTTAAATTTGGGCACGACATCAAATTCCTGTGCAGTTCTATGTTTAACTTGGGGCCAGTCTTGGCTATAATTACAGCATGACATGGATGCAGGAAAGAAAAAAAAAAAAAAAAAAAAAAAAAGGATTAAAGAAACAAATACCCTGGTACAAAAACAAGGATGGAATAAGGAAAGAAATTTAGAAACAATTTTCACCATTTGCTTAACATGCTGGAGATCCTTCCTTGCTTGATACATTGGTTGCAGCACAGAGACATCTGCTGTTAGCAAGTAAGTGCCAAAATAGATGCAACAGAATGTGTTATTGTTTAAAACAAATAGATCATGTGGGATACTGAGCTGATTTTTGTTTTGTTCCCCGTAATTCAGCGTGTAGTCATTTTAGGTATCTGATTGTTAGAGAAAAATCTCATTATTGTTCAGCAAGCTGTTTAAAGCCAAGTTGCTTACCAATTAATTTAATATCAGAGCTGTGCATATTTTTGACTTGGTAATGCTGTAGGTGGTATTACAGGCTTAGCGAAAGTACGATCCAGCAGGCAATAGAGTAATTAGCAAAGTACCTCCTAAGCTTGCCCATTCTCTGATTATTTGCAACTCTAGTCGCTTTGATATAACTTGTCTGTGTGTGTACTCTGACAGCTATTATGACTGATGAACTGAAGTAATTACAAAGTGTTCCCTTTCCAGGACGCTCTGCCTGTCCCACGACTGATTGAAATTAGAGCTGCTTATGTAAAGTGATCGCTTACAGTATTTGTGACAGGAAGCATTAGGCTCAAGCATCCCAGAGTGACCAAGAATGAGGTTCTTAATGTGTTACCATAAATTTGAAGATCATAGGGGAAATCAACACGTTTTGACAGGAATTTGTGCAGAAGGGGCCCAGCCCTGACTCCTGCTGGTAAGGTGCCATTTGTCGCAGATACCTTAGACTGTGGGTCCTGCTGCTTTAATCCCGCCCTTGTGAAAATAGAACAAACCAGCAACCAACCAAATCCAGCAGGTGGACTGCTGAACATGTGTGGTCACACACTGCTCTTTGTTTGCTTAGGTAGTTGCGATAGCAGTGACAAGCAAGTGGCCGAATGACATGAGAGCAGCGGTCAGCCATTGACTCCAAGCATCAACCAGTCTTTAGCTGTCTATTTCATAGAAAAACTTGGCAAAGAGAAAGGGAAAGCCACGCATTTTGCTGTTGTGCTGCTTGGTGGCGGGTACTCAGAAGAGTTTGCCTGCTGCTGGGAGCTGGGGAGGTCCAGGCTCTGTTTCCTGGCTTTGCTACTAACACATCACCTTGGCCAACTCACCTCTTTTTTTCTTTGGGTATTCCACATATTCAAAAAGGAAAAAAAAATGTTTTTGGAGATCTTCAAGGGGAAATGATTGTACCATGCAAGTTGCAAAACCACCGCATTATCACCAAGTGGAACCCCCCCTTGCAGTAACAGTTTGAAGCACCTGAGTCCATCAGCGTGTCCAGCCTGCTCCTAAGGACAGACAGACACATGTTCTGCCAGAAAATTTTTCGTAAGTTTTGATTTCCAAAGTTCTTTTTTTTAGAACTAAACTCAAAGTAACTTTTATTCTCAGTTCTGGCTAATAACAGTAAGAGGAAGGAGCTAAAATGACAGTGTAATGAAGTGGGTAAACTAACTGTATTTTCAGTAACATACTGAGTTAAAATGCAAGGTTACTGTCCACAACTTTTTTCATTACAGCGTTGTTACGGTGTTATATTACAGCATTAACAATTTTTCAAAATCCATGGTATTGTTTATAAAACTAAACTGAATGAAGTCAACTTCAATTCAAAGTGATGCCTAGCACTATGTTTGTTCATGCTTTCTTTTTGTGCCCAATGTTTCTGTTTAAACATGTTTTGCTGGATGAATAAAGTACACTCTGACTTGATCTCTCCACTAAATTTTGCTTTTAAATTCCTGACTCTCAGCTTGCCTTTTGCTCGTTCCTACTTTGCTATGTCTGCCATGTCCTCTCTGGCAGTGCGTGTGGTTATAAAAGTGTGTGAGAATAAAGGTTAAAGATAAATGCTAGGTTTAACAAATACGGTTATTGTTGCCGTAGGGAGTCATTTCTGAAGTTAGTGGCTGGATCATTCTATTTTTGAGGTAGGATTAGAATTGCATTCAGCATTCATGCCTGAGTTAGAGTTAAAAATAATATACTTTTAGCACTTTGTCTTTCTGAAGACTTCAGATTATTACATCAAGGGCTAGATTCATAAGGGGGAACATAGTCTAGCCATTGGACTTTATACCAACAAGTAAATATTCAACAGGTCACAACAAGAATATGAGACAGTGCTCCAGTAGTAACAGTACTCATCTGTGGGGAAGAGGAAGACCTATATTTGTCTTTGTGCTCTAATAAATAGTTTTATGCTTTGAATTAAGTGGATCTGCTCCAATGAGAACATGCTTTAGTCTAGTAGTTACTAAATTCACTTGGATTGATGCAGTGTTCAGATTCCTCTTAGATAAAGGGATTACATTTGAGTCTCCCATAGCAAAGGTATCCAAACTGCCCATGTGTTTGCTAAAAAAGGGGGCAGCAGCATCTTCTCTTGCTCCTTCTGGGAGCTTCCCTAGTGGACCAGTCTGTTGACAAAGTTTAGGGAGAAGTGAGGATCTGAATAACTGCACTGTCAGGACTTGTACAGGGGTATCAGGAGCAAAAGCAGTGCTAGGGAAAATGTGGATTTGCTGCTGAATGGTGTGGTGGTAACAAAGGACACAGAAAAGACCTGTGTATTCTTCACTTATGTTTTTACTGATAAGATTTGATTTCACAAATCCCAGACCCTTGAGAACACTGGGAGCATCTGGAGCAATGAAGATTCATCCTCAGTAGAAAAGATCAGAACATTTAAAGAAATTGGACATAAGCAAGTCCCTGAGATGTGACAGGCTGCATCCATATATACAAAGGACAGATGTCATGGTGAGACCACTCTCAAGTATCCTTGAAAGGCCACAGTGATCAGAGAACTCTCCTGAGGATTAGAAGAAAGCAAATGTCATGACTCCCATCAATGAGAGAAGAATGAGGATGTGGGCAACTACAAGCCAGTCAGCATCACCTCGATACCTGGGAAGGTGATGGAGCAAATAATTCCACAAACAAGTTCCAAATATATTAAGGACCTGAAAATGATTGGGAGGCAACAGTGTTGATTTATGAAGGGAAAACCATGCCTGACAGACCTGATAGCCTTCTGTGATGAAATGATCAGCTTGGTGGACAAGCAGAGAGCAGTGGATGCTAATCATGTTGATTTAGCAGGGCTTTCAACACCAGCTGCCATAACATCTTCATTAACAAACTGATGACTAGACAAGTGAACAGGGAGGTAGATTGAAAACTGGTTGAAATGCCAGCCCTGAAAGATTATAATCAATGGCACAAGGTCAACATTGGGGTCAATGCCTCTTAACATGTTCATTAATGGTCCTTGATGATGGGTCCGAGTGCTCCCTCAGCAAGTTTGCAGACAGCTGAACGCTGGGAGTGGCTGGTACACCAGGTGGTTGTGCTACCATTCAGGGGGATCTCAACAAGCCAGAGAAATCAGCCAAGAGGAATCTCACAGAGCTTAACAAAGGGAAATGCTAAATCTTACAACAGGGAGTAAGACCCCACCAAAACAATGAATGCAGGTAACTGCCTAAGCTGGCGACCAAATGGCTGGGAAGTAACTTTACAGAAAATGGCCTGATAGTCCTAGTGAACGCCAGTCTGAACATGAACTAGCAATGTGCCTCGTGGCAAAGAAGGCCAACAGCATCGTGGGCTGCATTAGGAGAAGAGTTGCCAGCAAGTTGAGGGAGTTGGTTGTTCCCCCCTGCCTAGCATTAGTGAGATGCATCTGGAGTGCTGGATCCAGCTCTGGACTCCACAATACAAGAAAGATAGGGATTTGGTGGAGCAAGCCCAGCAAAAACCACAAAGATGATTAAGGGACTGGAACATTTGTCATATGAGGAGTGGCTGAGAGAGACTGTTCAGCCCGGAGGAAAGAAGGCTCAGGGAGATCTTATCAATTTACCCAAATAACTAAAGTTGGGGTGAGTAACTTAGATGCAGCCAGACTCTTCTGAGTGGCCTCCAATGAAGGTACAAGATACAACAGGCAAACAGGCACAAACCAACATACAGGAAGTCCTTTTTAAACAGAAGAAATTTATTCATTTATTTATTTTTAAGCAAGGGATTGCGCTAGATGACCTCTACAGATCCTGTGGTTCTTTGACTTAGTTACCTGCATTCATTACAACAGCATCTTATTCTTCCAGGTCCACTGGCTGTAAAGAGATTTCTGATGTTTGCAAAGTCATGCATGGCAATGGGACCTAACTATGGGGCACAGGTACACCCCAAGGCATTTAAATACTGTCTATTTAAATGCTGCCTATCCGGCCCCAGGTTATTCTGTGTGGCCAAGCCCTGTGAAATATGCACAAACTTTAAGAAACATATGGACTTCAGAGTGAAATGTAGGACATAGGTAACAACTGATGTTTTAGTACTATAGGCATATTACTTGCAAAAAAAAAAAAAATCTCCATAAAGAAATAAGGCTATTTAATTGAGCATGAATTAAATAGTTCACTATATACAACTGCATTTTCTTTGTTACTATAACTCTTTATTCATTCTCACTATTTTTTCTTTTTTAAAGAATTTTGTAATTTATTTAGGTATATTAATAATGAAGTCATATACAAATCAGAAAGTGATAATAGTACTGTTTAGTTATTTTAGTGATTATATGGTATTACTTTTCTTTTTCTTTTTTTTTTTTTTGACACTGAAAAATAGAACTAAAATTACTCAAGCGTTCCAAGGTCAGTCTTCTATAAGACACCATAAAGAGCAGACTTACTACTTGAAAGCCTTAGCAAAGGAAGGTAAGTCAGTACTGAAATGTGTTTGGAAAGTTTTTTTGTTTTGTTTTGTTTTGTTTTTATAAAAAAATTGGGCTTTGAAATCAAAGCCAGAAACAGGCTGAGCTTGGACATGACTGAAGGTTTCTACAATAGAAATCAAAGGTGGCCTCTGGAGTGACCAAATACAGAATAATTAGGCTTTATAGCTTAAAGCCTACTTTTAAGTTTTGTCTAAATTCTTATTCGCAGTTAGTGCATGTGCAGAGCACTGCAGATCTGAGTCATAAGGGATCTGTGCTGTTCTGTATTATCTTCTTCCAAATTCTCCCTCTCATATTCTGCATCAAGTACACAAAACCAGCTCACCAGCAGTACTTGTGCAGTGATGAAAAGCTGATAGCAATACTCCCATAGTCTCTCCCTGATTTATCCGTGGTGTCAAGCACAGACAGAAGTTCTATAAACTCATTTGTATGCACTGTCCACCCACAAACTTTATCTCGTTGTGTGAGTGTTGAGTCACAGACAGGTAGTTCTTGTTCAAGCCTCAGATTCATGTAAGCTGTGGGTAATAACAAAAGATATTTCAGTCTCACTCGCAGTAATGATAAAAGTAAGGTACAAATAATTTTGTTATAGCAACCCCCCCCTCAGATCAACAGAAAGCAGGGAAGAGCAAATTCCATTTAGGAGCATCTGCTAATTTGTTCACAAGTAGGAGCTTTCATCCAGATCAAGAAATCACTGGTGGACCGTATCAACCGGATCACTTTTGCCCACATGCTTGCTGACCTCATCAAAAAACCCTCAGGAAGCCTAGAAGGTAAATACTTTAAGTTTAAAGTATTAAAAACTCTAAGTTTAGAGATGATGTGTTGGCACCACCCAAACAGATCATATTTATCCAGGTGCATGCTAATTCTAGCCTTTATTGCACTTTCTGCTGCTTTGCCTGGAACAGATGTCAGGTTTGCTGGCCTTTAGTATTACCCATCCTGCCTCCCCTTTTTCTCTCTGGAATAATTGTAGAGATTGCTGTCACACTGCTACCCTGCAGTCCCCAGGCTCAGAGAAATCTGTTTGTTTTGGTTTGGTTTGGTTTTGCTGTCTTTAGCAGATCTGCTCCTTCTTAACTGCCCTCCCTTAGGAAGCTCAGGTGCCCCGCACACAGTCCTGGGGATTTGTTGCTCTGCGTGTTTTGGATGACAGCTCTTCCCAGTCAGTCCTGTTTCAGGCAGGCTCTGCTGACTCCCCCAGAAAGGAGGGTTCAGTTACGGGACTCACCTGCTTATTCCAGTAAATACACCTAAATGCTTCATTTAGCTTCTCTGCAAAGTTTTTGCTCTCTCTTCTCTTTTTCTCTGCAGTTGTCTTTTGGTCCAATAATCTGGTCGTCTGCTTGGTCAGAGCTCTTCTTAGCTCGAATTCCTAATTGTTCACAGTTTTTATTGCTCTTTCAGTGTGTTTTCTTATGTTTTGTGTTATGTTTTGGAGGACTTGTTAGTGCTAGGTCAGAGGTTGGACTAGGTGATCTAGAAGGTCTCTTCCAACCTAGATGCTTCTGTGATTCTATGATCCTTTCTGGTTTTGTTGTTGTTGTTGTAATATGAAGATGTGTTCAACTTCTTGCTTCTGATAACCTCCCTCGTGGTGACATTATTTTGTGTCTGCTTCCTCTCAGAACTTCTGAAGACTTCACCACGCACCGATGCTGTGTTTTGTGTTCTTACTGGTTCTAGCTGCTCCTTTTTGTTTCCTTTTCACAAACTTTCTCATTTCTATGTCTCAGTTCCTTTAAAATTAAGCGTAGCTGCTGCGAACGCTTGACCTTTGTCAAGCCCATAGGAATTTGGAATATAAACCCAGGAACAGCTACCGTAAGCTGAAGATCTAGAACAAGATCTTGCACATTAATGACGACCAAATGAAGGTCTGCATCTCTTCTGTGGTTTCCTCATCCAGCTGCTCTGTGAAATGGTACTGGTGGAGTCAACGGCGGTTACCCAAAGCGCAGTTTCCGCAGATTCATTGCTATTAAGCTGCTTTAAGCTGGCATTTCAAACCACGCAGAGCCTGTGTCACTTGCTGGGTTCCTGCTTTGTTCATTTGATTTGATTATAGCAGCTCACTAACAAATTTCCCTGCCCTATGACCAGCAGAAGTGATTCTTACATATTCTGTATGTATATTATGTCCTGGTACTGTGATGTCCAACACATTTAGTATGTCACTGTCTTCCTGCAAGACTAGACATTTGATTTCCCTCAGTTTATTCATTAGATTTTTAGCATTTGTGTAAGAGTATGTTTACTTGGAGGTTTCATTTCCTTCCTCACCTCCCATTTGAAAGGCACTGTCTTTGTTCTCTGTTCCCTGTTTCTGCTCCCCGGTCTCTTCTACAGTCAAAAAGGCAGAATTTCTATGGCTTTGTTCATGGCATACTGGACTGTTTGTTCCCCACACAGGCTGCTATTCGATTTATAGCTTAATCACAACCTTCATGCCTTTAAATGCCAGCAGCTTAGCCCCCTGTGAGCCCATCCTTTCCACGCAAGCTCTTTTAATTCCAGATATGCTCCCAAATCCGGATTGATGTGAAATTTGCTCTTTATACCATCCTCTTAGCTGTACTTTGAAAACTTGTTTCTTTCTGGTCACGCACAGTATAGTAGAGATAGCACTGCCGGAGAAGGTCTCATCATCAACTTCCCTCTGACAAGCTGCCTCCAGAATGTCATGTGAGCACCAAAACCACAGGCTTTTTAGGCAAGCAACAAAACTCCGGCACTTTTAGGAAACTCACCTGCTTTGCATGTTTAAAGATTAAAACCAAAACAAAACACCACCCTTTAATTTTAGAATCCCTTCCACCTGGATTAGTTTTTATTTGCTTAAAAACATTTCCCAAATTATAACTGGTTATCTTTTAAACCGTTCCTCCAAACTAAGCTTTTCTGCAATAAATTGCAGAAGTGTTGCAAAAGTATTATCTGAGTAGCCAGATCCCTCAAACATTATTTGAAAAATAATCTTACATTGGCACAGTACCAACAGAAAGTGGCTTTTGAGAAGATTGAACACATTAACGCTGTCAGTAGAACTACTGCACCGAAACACAGTTTCCATTAAAAAGCCACAATGCAGGTGTCAGAAACCCTTTCTTAAAGTGCTACGAAAGAGTATCATTCACCACTTACTTTGGGGTTTTAAGCACTTCTCTGAATGTTAAAGCACTGCTTTTATTATTTTGTTGTTGTTCCAGGAGCATGTAGAGATCCCAGCAAGAGTCAGAGCCAAACCAACACACACAGAAAGACATTCCCCACTGTAAACAGACAAGATGCAGAGGAGTGGATGCATCCACATGACTTTTTTTTTTTTGTCTTATATCTCAAACCTTTTTGTAGTATTTCAGGAGATCTTGTCTAATCTGAGTTTGAATATGCAGCAGGACAGAGCTGCAGGCAGCCCTGTAGAAGCTGGCACAGTCAAATTTGTGTAAAAAAGGAGGCTGGTATTAGGATGAAGTGTTGTAATTCCTTTTTATTAATTCTGGAAGTAACCTACCATATTTCTGTGTAGACTGAAAAAGAACAGTCTCTAAAACAGTAACACCAGGCCTATTTATTTATTTATTTATTTATTATGAAACTTTAAGAGAACCAAATGTAAGGACTCCTAGCAAAAATAGACCATTTAAACACAACTAAAAACTCAAAACCTTGGAACTTGTGCTAAAGATTCATTCAGATTGTTAAAGAAACACAAGACACGTACAAATTCAGAGTGTGCGGTTTCATCTTAAGCTTACTGTGCGAAAGGATGATTTCATAACATGCTAAAAAGGTAAGCCACTTCCACTGAAACAGGAAATCCAAAACTACAACAAAGAAATGCCGTTTCTCTTTGTGTTCCCTTTTTGCTAAAAGTTAAATAATCTTTAATGTTTAAAAATAATTCTTCTCAACAGCCAGATAAAACAGCAAGCTGGCAAATAGAGTAAGCGTCCATGAAGATAAAGACCATCAGGTGGAGTTAATGCAAGCAAAAACATCAACAACAACAACAAACAACAGCAACAAAACACCACCACCACCAAAAACAAAAGGTATTGCTTAAAAACCTCTTAATCCAAATCAGTTGCTGGATGCTTGTCACCTCACCCTTCAATTTTACTCATTATTCTTCCATGGCCACATGGGATTAACTCAACTAAACCAGACTTATGTATGTGTCAAAAAAGAATCTCTTGGCTTTTGGCTACACTTATGGTAAAAGTTACAATTGTCTGCTTTTCTATTCCATTATTTAAATGTTTCCAGGGCTGGTATTTTGAAGACTTAGCAGGCACTCTACTAAGATCAGAGACATGTTTTAATATTAAACTTAGCAGCAGAACCTAGGTAGGAATGAAGACTTTTTCTGCTCCTGCAAATCTCTTAAGCCCTGATCTGTTTTGTTTTGTTTTCTGTGAAGGCCTGGGTATTGCAAGCACTGATGTTGCAAGGTGCAAAAAGTAATAAACAACTTTTGTTCCCTGTTCAGATGTTCCAGTTTCAAAGTCATTGCTGGGGGGAGCAGAGAGGGGAAGAACACATCATCTCCAAAGACTTCCCAGTCTGGGGAGATGCTGGAGGTAGCAAATCCTTTTCCAGCACTCCCTTTGTGCTCACTGCCATGGGATGCGCTCAACCTAGCCAGAAAAACCAGATTGCCAAAGTGTTGGCTGTAAAAGAGGGAGGATGGCTGCTGAGGCAAAGTATATATTTAATGTGGTGAGCAGAAGAGATGGGGTGGAGATTTATGGGTAGATAGCTGTTGACACTTTCTGCAGGTAATGCTATTGTTATAAACATATGGACATAAAAGCGAAGAAAATATCTGTTGATGAGCAAGAAAACCCCTGCTAGAAGTACAAGGCTCAAGTACAAGTCACAATGTTGGTATCTCCAAAGGGTTTTTGGTTGGGAAGGTAAAGTCATCGGCTTGAGAGTAATAGGAAAGGCTGCTGTGCATTAATGTCAGCTCTGTGGTGGAGTCCCTTCTGTACCCAAAGTTCTCTATTTGGCATGTTTTCTCTTCAGGCATGTTTGAAGTTTGTTCTGCTGTTAGTGCTGCTTTGCAATGAGCTGTAGCTCATGGGGACATGATTACATTTGTGATTTTCAATGTTTACCTACTATGCTGTAAGTATGCTGCTGTGCAGCTCACATTAAATGCAGAAACCTCATTGACAAAGCTAGGATAAATCCTTTAAAAATTAGGTTTTGACATTGTCATAATTTTGATAAGTTATGGCACAAAAATAGTTTTTCAATTAGCAGAAAACTGTACAAGATTTTCATAGGTTATCATATGACACAAATGCACAGATTTTAATATTATTAAAAATAATTCTCTCCTAAATCTCTCTGTTTTCTCCTAAATACAGCTTTTTTTTTTTTTTTTTTTTTTTGTTTTGTTTTGTTTTGGTTTGGTTTGGTTTTGGTTTTGGCTTTGGTTAGTTGTATTTTGTTGTTGTTGTTGTTGCTTTGCTTTGTTTGTTTTTGTTTGTTTGTTTGCAGAGTGAATATTCCATGTACAACCATCTAACTTAAAGAAATACTTTCTCATCCTCCTTTTTAAAATCTGATGTAATTAAAACACAAGTGACAAGAGAGGGGCAATAGTATTCCACAGGCAAGAGGCACATTTATTAGGTCAGAGGCCCAGGAAGTTCAGCAGAGGAAAAGTTGTTTGAGATACTGCCTTTGAAAGCTGGCTTCATTAGGAAGAAATGTGTAGGAGCTTTTTACCTTTTTGGGGACAGGGAAAGATGCTGTACCACGGAAGGAGAGGAATGAGAGGACTTTCCAAGTCCTGTTCTCCAGTTGCCCGTAGCAGCGTTACCCAGAACTAATACCATAAATGGATAAGCAGTTGTATAAATGTTGATGTGCACCAACTCTTTATGCAAACAGAAGCTGTTGACTCTACTCAGGTCAGAAGCAGGCAGGCTGGAAGCTACTGGTGGCAACTGGTAGTCTGGTAATGGATGCAGGGGCTGGTTTTTCTGGGTAGGTTGTTTAGGTTTCTGGTTGAGCTCCTGGGATTCAACTCCTAGTCTTTGGGAGCATCTGGCTGCAAGGAATATTTGGCCTTGCTATTTGACTGCCACATATGCAGCTCCACCCAAAAAGTACTTTCCAGCATGCAAATCCTTCTAATTCCTCTAGCCCTGATCAGTGTGTCCTACAGAGATCAGTGCTGTCACTGTGGACTTTGCCTTGTGCAGGCTGCCTGGTAGACTGCCAGTCCTTTGCTGTAGTGGGGGACAGCATGGCATCAGAGTGCACAAAAGTTGGTTAGCCAGAGATGCTTCCCAAGCCCACTGAAGGGTTAACAGCCACAAATTTGCTGATTAGCTTTTAGATGATCATTTCCACAGACCAGAACATTGTGCTGTGATAAGGTTTTTTATCTTATTAGAAGACACTCAAAAAAAAGAAAAAAAAAAAGTGTTTTTTCATTATTATTATTTTTTTTTAATATTCTTGACATAAAAAATAGCAAAACTACTGCATACATCTCAATGGACACTGTGGTTTTCTATAGCTTCCTATTTTTGAAACCTCTGTCATCAAAACAGTCTTTCTGGATTGTGCTGGATAAGTAAAGCAGTAGTAGAGATCTGAATCTATATATTCTTATCTGTCTGCTGCTTGTCAGGGAGCAGAGGGAAAGGATGTATTTTGGTAGGCTTACAAAAGATGTATATTGTGTATCTCCTTTTATATTAATGTATGAGAGTGTAAGTGTAGGGCATACACATGCACATGCAACTGAAACAGCAATAAGCTCAACAGCAATCTTTACTATCCTTTGGCATTCTTTAATTTCTGAGTCAGGATCAGGGCCTGATCCTGTGTTATCTAGCATGGTATTATATATGCAGATAAATGAAAAAGGACATCAAATTGGAAGCACACAATGAAGAGTAGATGCGATATAAATTTACATGTCTTAAGAGAACCTCCCTTGTATTAACATAAGTATCTGCTGATACATGTTCGGTAAATAACATACTGTTAATTTCAAAATTGCTGGTATATGTTCAGTAAATATGTACTGCATGCTGTTAGTTTCAAAGTTAAACTCTTTACACCAAAACCAGGACAGTCAGTTATTACATTAGAAATAGCACTCATTTGGAAAGATTCATGGGGATGCAGGGTTCACACCTGGTGCTTCTCATTATGATGTTTTATTTAAAAAATATATGTGGTACCCCACCGCATATTTAATTTTAGTTTGAATAGCTCGCTTTTGTATCAGACCCTCCAGTTGGGAATTTCTGCCTCCCACTCTCTGCATTGAGACGTGAGTGCTTTGCTCTTCCAGAAAACAAACACTTTCTGGTAGAGGAGCTTCAGTTTTGCTGCGGCTATGGACCCCTCACTGCCTGAAACCAATTTCTGATCTTAAGAATAGCTCCTGCCTTCGCAGCCAGGTCTGGCTCTGCGGTTTCCAGCAGCACAGAACAGTTGCTTACTTACAGATGCCTGGTTTTGTTCACTTTCTTTCCGTTCAATTCCCAGTCCGGCACACCCTCCACTCCTGCCTTCCCCGGGTGGCCAGATTCCTATGCGATGGGCACATCTGAAACACATAAAGCAGACTGCATGTTGCCCTTCCCAGTTTCGTGAAGATCTGTTTCTCTCCCTGAATGACTTCTCCTCTAAGCCAAATCAAAATAGATTTTTCTAGCCAAAATGTTTTTTCCTTGCAACTTTGCAAGTGCTTTCTTGCACAGCTGGGGTTACAGCCTTTCCAGGTCAGCGCTGAATCACAGAACACAGAGCTATAAACAGACACGATTTTATTTTACATACTTTGTCAGCTCTCCTTCTTTCTCTTTTCCTCCTTCAGGCCAACTGGTTGTTCGTCTCTTTGTGCTTTTATTTTTGGTTTCTGTAACTTCCTGTATTCAGCATCATAATTTTCTCAGCAATAACTATTTCAACTGCTCCTTTTCTCTCCTCCCTCTTTCCCTTCCCTGGCAGGAGCAGACCAGCTCACTGCAATTTTAGCTTCTAGCTACTTGACAACGCCAACTCTTAGAAAGTATCGCGGCTGCCTGCCACTGTTCTGCTCCCTCCTCAGTGTCACAGCCAGCACAGGTCTGGGACAGCCAGGAGGGGAGGACTCAGTGGCCTTGCTGAGGGTGTCCCTACAGGAGGGAGACGTGTCCCCTGGGCATGGCCACACCACAGAGCAACCCACAGGGGACATTGGGGCCCTCGGCTGCTGGACAGGAGGGCAGGGACCCCTACCTGCAGCCTGTGGGGACAAGCTGAGGGGACAGGCTGTGGGGATAAGCTGTGGGGACAGGCTGTGGGACATAGGGGCCTCACACCAGGCCCTGGCACATGGCCCTGGCGCTGGGAGGGAGCGAGGGCTGCAGGGTGGCCTATATAAAAAGTGTGTTTGTATCCACCTTCAGTTATTTCACTTTAGCATCTGCTATTACTTGTTACTTCTGTTTTCTGTTGCCTTTTCTTCACTTTTACCACATACTCTTTCACCTTGAACCTTTGTAAAGCTTTGGGTTTATCTTTAATTGCTACTTGTTAATTAGGTCTGGTTCTTTACTTCACTTTTTTGTCCGTTTAGAATTCCCACTTAGTTTCCTTTCTACTTTAATCACTTTGTCGTTAGCTTGTTTAGAACACTATGAGGTAACTAGGTCTTCTTTTCGATTTTTTTTCTTGCTTTTTCCTCGATTGTGCCCGTTTTTTTCCCTCGCTTCTTTTTCCTTTCACTTTTCCTCTTTTTCCCCTCGTTCTCCTCCACTTTCCGCCTCCTGTCCTCGCTCTCTCTCCCGCTCCCCCTCTCCGCAGCCCCCTTCCCTTTGTCTCCATGCCCCTCGCTAACTCCGCTCCGCCCGGCACAGCCGCCCCTGGCCCTGCCCGGCTCGGCCCCGCGGCCCCGACCCCGCGGCCGCCGCCCGGCCCCGCCCCTCCCCTCGCCTCAAACCCGGAGCCTCTCTTCTCCTGGCAACAAGTGACGCGGCGCGGGGGCGGACCAATCAGGCCGGCCGCTCGGCGCTCGGGCCAGCCGGCGGCAGGCGCGACGCTCGGGCACGGCGAGCCCCTCAGCGCGGCCGCTCCGCGGGAGCATGAGGCGGCCGGCGGGACCCGGGCTGGCCGCCTGCGGCCTCGCCTGGCTCCTCGTCTGCTGCGCCGCCCGGCGGGACCCCGCAGGTAAGCCGGGAGCCCACCTGAGGGGCTGAGGGGCTGAAGGGGGAGGGAGCCGGCGCTGCGCGGCCGCGGGGCGCTGCGGGAGGCCCTGCGGTGCGCGGCGGGCCGGCTGCGGGGCTGAGGGGGCTGAGGGGAGAAGCCGGGCTGAGGGGACAAGCCGGGCTGCCCCGCTCCGCACCGGGCCTTCCTCCCTCCGCACGGGGGTGAGGAGGCTGCCCGGCCTCCCGCTGAGGTGTGTGTGGGGGCTGACCGGCTTTGGGGCTCGCCCGGTGTGGGGTGCGGAGGGGCAAGGCTCGTGTTTCACGAAGCAGCTCGGGGGGTTGCACCTCAGGGAAAGTCTCGGGGCTGGTGGCGAGCAGAGCCAGCCCTGAGCCTTGCCCGGCCACCTCACTCCTTCCTGCGACCCCTGCGGTGACAGGCGGCGGGTGCAGCTGGACGCGTCCCGTGAGGCGACCCGCCACGAGTTTGCAGCTAAAGGTGCCCTGTGAAGCTTCGTGGTAAGAGTTGGTAGCTGACAGTGCCCCGTGAAGCTACCTGGGAAGAGTTTGTAGCTGAAGGTGTCCTGCGAAGCTTCGTGGTAAGGGCGCTGAGTGGGAGGCACCAAGCACTGCTTTTCAAAAAGCGCCTCACAAGAGAGGTCCGATATGACAACTGGATTTTTTGGGGGGAAATTCTAAAAAGCAGTGGTTTTGCTCTTGCTGTAAGAGCGAAGGTTATGCAGGAAGAAGTGAAAGAAGAATGAGGAAAGGGGAGATCTGGGGAAAGGCGTAGAGCAAGTTGCAAGAAACTGAAAAGGAGATGAAAGTCTGGAGGGGAGAATAAGAAGCAAAAGGAAGATAAAGTGTTGCAAAATCACAGGGTAAAAGGGTACCACAAAAGCAGGATTGGCTGGTTAAAATATCTTACTTAGTTAATAAAGAGGATGAAAGAGAGGGTTGGTTAAAACGTGCACTTAGAAAAAGCCACCTCGGTGGTGGCTGACTTAGAGATTCTTCTTTACAGTTTGACCAGCTCAGTACCATTTAGACTATTTGGCACTTATGCAGTGGAAAATACACTAGTATACTGGGAAATAGTGGTAAAATTCACTGAATAACATCACTGAATATTTTCCTTGCTGTTCAGCCAAACCTATTATTAAGTCATATTAAAAAAACGCAGTAGGAATGTGATTGACAGTGCATTACTATTAAATACAAAACACTACTCAGCAGATTCCTTATTTAAGCAGCAGAGTAATAGCCTTGTGGGTCTGGGACAGCAGAGGTCCTTTTCAGCCTGGTTAGTGAACATTTTATACTGGGGGGCCATCTTCACTGTGGCATAGAAATAGTTTTAGGCCTTTTTTTTTTCCTGGCTAGCTTAAACCTACTGCCACTTGTCATAGTGGTGTTATACTGTCAGAGGCATCAGCTTGTATCAGTGAGGTGATCCATATCTCTGGTGATCCATATCTCTTTAAAATTAAATGTTATGCTTTGCCGGCTCTTTTTTTTTTTTTTTTTTTTTTTTTTTTAAGGGACAAGCTAAGTCACAGCTGAAAGTGGAACTAGCATTTCTGTATCATTTTGAAAATGATACTCCTAATGCTTTGTCTGGAATCTTAGGGGCCCTGCATTTTGTTCTTGTGTAGTTTTGCAGTGAGTTGAATATTCATTCGAAAAGTCTCTCCCTCAAAAAGCAATGCCAGTTTTTTTAGTAATGATGCAGCTGCACCCATGAGCTGGTTCAAGCGTGAGCCCATCCTGCTATCAGTCATACACGGTACACAGATTAGAAAAGAAAGTGCTTACTAACTGAGGATTATTATTAATTATATTTTATGTTGCCTGTGGTGTGTTACTGCATTTGCATCAAAGACAAAATTCTTAACTCACTAAGCTTGCAAATTAATTAGAGATTGATCCAATCAGCATGTGTTATAATTAAAAGATGATTTTTGTTTGATAGAGTTGGACTTGGAAAACAGCCTCATTTTATCCCCTTGTTTTATAATAACTTTGGAAGAGACTTTTTTGTTGTTACTGAAGTAAAGAATACTTGCTAAAGTGCAGGAATATGTACTTACTGGTAAGCTGCAGTAAGAGACCGAGTATAATGTAAAAAGAGCTGTCACTCTAGTTTTCTGGTAGTGTGCCTCAGAATGTGATTAAACTTTTTAAAAGAACTTCCTCTGAAAGTAATACTGATTCATACTCTTACATGGATATTGATTTGTTCCTACCCAGGCAACAATGCCTTTACCATTCGCCATGACGGACTGAACAAGTGCTTACAAGTTAAAAAGTCATGGATACTGATGGATGACTGCAAAGAGACAAGTGAAGCTTTATGGAAATGGGTATCCCAGAATCGCCTTTTTCATCTGGGATCCAGGCAGTGCTTGGGACTTGATATAGTCACCAAATTACCATCTCGCCTGAAAATGGTTGATTGTAACTCAGAACTAATGCTGTGGTGGCGATGTGCTGATGCTTCTATCATTGGTGCATCGCAGTACAAGGTGACTTTGGTGAATAACTTTGTAACTGCAAGCATAAACGCATCAGACCAGTGGAGAAGCAACAATTCCTCTGATGATATATGTCGGTATCCTTACCATGGTAAGTTTGTACTGGGGTTTGGACGGAGAATAGTTGTTTTTTTACTTCTACATTTATGACAATAAATTCAGAAAATTAATTATATGAAAAGACTGATCACATAGAATGTTTTGCTGTAGAGAGATACTGATATTCAAGGTTGAATCTTAACTATTTTAAGAAAAAATACATATATCTACACAGCTGGATAAGTTGTGTTACCAAGTAGCTTTCTCAGCATGTTTAAACCCACCCCCGTATTTTTGTGACAACCTATTATGAAATATCAACCACATTGTATCAGAACTGAAACTGTCCTCTTCACAGAGATGTGAAATTTTCTGTTACCTTAAAAGTAGGATTGGTACAGCTGGTAGGCTGTGCAATCAAATTCAGCATGTGCTGTCAGTTCTCAGCCTGTTGGACTCTTTGGAACCCTGTTTGTTTTACTCTGGTAGTCTATTCACTTGCCATGGAAGCCAGACTCATCTAAAATTTAATGCGTGCAGAAAGAAGTGATAGAAACTTGCTTTACTCTATTTGAGAGGAGAATTTTCATTATATTTGATATTTTTTTTTCCAAAGTGGCCAGTCTGAAGAGCCCAGTAGGCTTCAGTTTGCAATAAGTTTTCCCTCTTCTGTGTCTGTTGATTAATATAACCTTGTCCTGTAGTGTTCTGCATGAACTGTCTGGATTTCAACAGGACAATGTATTTGTCCCTGACTCACCAGGAAGGGGGGAGCACATTTCCAATGTGTTATGCATCATGCAGAAGAAAAAGTACAGAAAAATATTTTCTTCCCATTTCTTTCAGTTCTGGCACTGCTGCATATTATCTATAACAACAAGATACTGTGTTTTAAGTCCACAAGTGTGATTTGGGTGCTTTGAAATTAACTATGTCTGTACAAGCAATAACAATATATTTGGTGTCCTTTTGCTTTCCCAGGCAACTTGTATCTAATCCTTTACTAATTTTTACTTTATTTCTCCCCCATACAGAGATTTATACCAAAGATGGGAACTCCTATGGGAAACCCTGTGAATTCCCCTTTCTGTATAATGACACCTGGCATCATGACTGCATTCAGGATGAAACACACACGGGTGGGAAATGGTGCGCCACATCTGAAGATTATACTCATGATGGAAAATGGGGAATCTGTTTACAACCAGGTGTGTTGGGTTTTTAAATAGTCCTCCAAGCATTCTGTCACTTCACGTATGTACATACAGCTCCACCTTGGCATAACACCTTGCTGGTAAGCTGGGTGAAAACAGGTCACGTTTCTGTTGCAGCGTTGACAGCACGCACTTACTCTGCAGTATGTGATTTCAATGTAAAAATACATAAAGTTTCAGTATTGCAGTTTTTGTTCTGAAACGTTCCTGATGTTTCATTATAGGCATAGTTAAAAGTACCTTCTGCTTCCTTTAAACAGAGGATGGCTGTCAGGATATCTGGGAACATGATCCGGGGGCTAAAAGTTGCTACCAGTTTAATACACAGTCTGCTCTTTCTTGGAAGGAAGCTTATATTTCATGTCAAAAGCAAGGGGGAGATTTACTTAGCATCCAAGATGCGTCTGAATTAAGTTATGTACAAGGTAGGTGTATTTATTCACGTATGAACATTAAGAAGTGTTGTTAAGTAACATCAGTGAAGACAACATTTTAGTTTCTGTCTTTAAATCCTGGATTAAAACTTGATTGTGATTAAATGCCTTGGTGCTCTTCTTAGTTTAACAAAAACTATGTTGCTGATCTCACTTTAGAAGAATGGGTTTCTTTTTGTTTGTTTGCTTTTAAGTTTATCTGTGTGACTTTGTTGCAGTGGCTAGCTCTTGTTCTTATATATAAGTAATGTCCCCAAAATCTCAAATATGGGCCAGAGTGGAAGTTCATTGGGTTGTATGCGCATTTATTACACTTGCGTTTTAGCAGCATGTTAGCATCTTGTGAAATTGTTCTTGCTGATATTCGGGCTTGGCCTGGAGGAACTATCAGTGTGCTTTTGAGAATATAAAATCAGATGTCAAACTCCTGGAGGCACTGAGAGGAGAGGCAAGTGGTTGAGTTCCTCATCAGTTCAAGAAAAGTTGCACATCCAATTATAGCAGCAATGTTTTTTGTCTTCTAATGCAATGCCTTTTAGATAAAATCTCTATTTTAGAGGAGATCAATAAGGTTTGAGTATTTTATACTAATTGTTTTCTTGAATAATAATAAATATCCAGGTAAAGATGACATCGCTGAGATCTTTTGGATTGGCTTAAATCAACTGGACGTTTCTGGAGGTTGGCAGTGGTCAGATCACAAGCCTTTGAATTTTGTCAACTGGCATCCAGGTAATGGTTCTGGTGGTGTTAACAATATTTAGAACAAAAACTAGCATTACCCTTTTTTTTTTTTTTTTTATTTTTCTCCTCTTCTCTTTTTCATTGGACTTCATCAAAACAATCATTGCTCTATTTAAAAAAAAACTTTTAACTCTGTTAAAAGTTCAGAAGGCATCCTTTCCTTCTAGAGAGGGAATCTTTCTCCACTAATTCTCTATTTATGGAATATTAGGGGAAATCTATAACTTGAATGATATCTTTGAGGTCCGTTTTAGCAAACAAGGCTACTGCTGCCCTAAGTGCTAAATTTCTCCTCACACTGACAGGATGGCATTGACTTCTCTCATATATTACAATGATTGATGTTTGTGCAAGAAATTACATTACCTAGAAGTCTTCAAAGTTGCTTACAGTTGTTCTGAGGTGAAGATGAAAGAAGTGTAAAACCTTTGAAAACCCTTTTCTAATTACTTCCAAGTTCCTGTAGAATCAGTGAGAGTCTTGTTTGATCAGAATTTTCAGCATGTATTTGTAATATTCTCGGAAATATGGTGTGGATATTGATATATGAGAATCCTGGGGGAGTAATAGTCAGGAATACTGTAGCTAACATTGTTCTGTCATTCAAGCTGAATGTGACCTTTTTTTAAAATGGAATTCTCTTTTCCTTCAGTTTCTAGAATAGTTTTATTCCATTAGGCTGTGACATTAATTCTGTGAAAAGAGAAGTGGTTTCTGTTACTTTTTTAAAGACTTGCAGAGAAATGTCTGTTAGATTTTCCAAATGTAGTCTCTTTTTTTTTTTTTTTTTTTTTTTGTCAGCTGTGGTGACACTGGGACTGTAATGCAGTGCTAGAGACTAGACAATGCTGAGATACAGTAGGATAGTTTAGTCTGCGGTCCTAGCAGACTGACTAATGTTACTGAGACGTTCTAGCTTAAATGTACAGGTATGAAATTGTAATAAATATGTTCTGAAGTCCACGGTATTATTTCAGCTGATGGACTAATCTTGTCATCAAAAAGTTAAAACTACAGGGCAGAAGGGATCTCAGATGGTTCCCAGTCCAGCTCCTGAGCCCTGTGCATCAGGTTGCTTGGGCCTGTCCAGCTACACTTAGGTACACTTTAGGTGTCTCCTTAGATGTAGATATTGCAGCCTCTCTAGACCACCTATTCCAGTTATTGAATACTCTTGTTATGAAAAATACTTAGGAATATCTACCTGGAATTTTTTATGTGCAAGCTGTCTCCTTTGCTTCTTGTCACTTCACTGTATACCTCTGAAAAAAGCCTGGTCCTGTCTCCTCTTGCATAAAGAACTAAGGTCTACCCTGAGACCTCTCTGTGTGAGGCTGAACAAACTCAGTAAAGGGAAACAGGTGCCTTGTATGGGGCACAGGTGGGATCTGCATTAGGCTTCAAAGAAAGAGAGCCAAAAGAGAGAAGCCATTGGAAGGGGCTTCAGGGGAAGCTGGGGACTACAAAATTAGTTCTCCTATGCAAAATTTTTGATTTGGGGCCTTGTCTGTTAAGGTAAGAATTATGGTTATATTTGTGAAAGTGCAGGACTGTGTTTGGAGTTGGTCTGGAAAGAGGCTGCCAAAGGAAACTGAGAGCTGCAAAAAAGGTTCTCCCTTGAGATATTTCTAGTCTGGGAAAGTGCTCAGCCAAAGCTTTGTTGTATTGTAAATAGAACATTCCTCCCAGTTAGATGATTAAATGTTGGAATGGAAGTCTTGATACCTTGGTTCTGTAACTTTCTCACAAAAAAGTTTCTCTGGGACCTGTGGCAGAACAGGTGCCTTCATTCAAGGCAAGTTATGTTCTTCAAATACAAGGTGCTGTAATATGCAGCATATATTACTGCATTGAAAAGCTCACTGATAACTTGTGGTCTTTTATTTTTTTCTGTCTGTAGATATGCAGAGTTTGTCCCCTCTGGATGGAACTAGCTGTGTGGCGATGAATGCTGCCTCAGGTCAGTGGCAGAGTTATCACTGTGGGACTCAACTTCCGTATGTTTGCAAGAAGCCATTCGATGAAGCTTCAAGCCTCCCAGGTAGGACAGCTTGTATGTTTGTTTCTGTGTGTCAGTATGTGAGTAATGTTCACTTATGCAGTCTTTTTCTTCCTTCCCAAGCCTTCATAGGCATCTCTGCCAAAACACTTCACGGCAGCTTTGAGTATTTTAGCAGAGCAGAATCAAACTCTCTATCTTCAGTCTCAAGATGATCTATCACAAACAGCTTTCATTTTTCACAGCTTTCTCATTCACACATAAAGCATTTCCCAGCACAGTCCTGCCCTTTTCATCATGTTTTTCTCCATAGCTTGTGCTTTTTTTCATGTGCAGCTGGAAGTCTGGAACTGGCAGTTGCACATCAAAGCTTTTCATCACTGCATTAAGACCATTTCTCTCACTGTTGGAGTTTTTTAACATAAAATGAGACCTACCTGGGACCTGGATCAAACTCTGTTGAATTAAAATAAAAGTAATTAAATGACCATGCCATCTTCTGAAAACAAGCCCAGCACTGGAAATCAAGAGTGCAAGAGTTGGTAATTCGCCCAGTGTGTAATCTTTATTGGATCTGTTACTTTTATCTTGCAAATGCAGTTGGTAACACAATGGGGAAAACTAGAACAGTTTAAAGCCTCATTCTTTTTTCCCTCCACACACACACACACAGCTTCAGTTGTTACAGTGTCCAGCTCTGACATATAACTTCTGCCACGCTTTTGGCAATTTACCTACATCTGGATGTCCAACTCTTCTTCCCATGTCCACGGCCTGTCCATGTCCATTGGTGCTGTGGCCATACCCAGTTCCCAGGGCTCAAAAGTGCGGTGCTCTCATGAGGAAACTTTCACAGGAAGATGATTGTCCTCGAGTGAGGGGTAGAGCTAGAGGATAAAGGGAATGAAACAGTGGCCTGGAGGTGAAAAGTGGCATATAGTGTCTCTGTCTATGACACGTTCTTTCCAGCTACTCCAGGGAAGATATGTGCCATTAAGGAGAAAAAAAAATAATAAAAAAATAAACCATATAAACTAACTAAAACTGGTTCAAATTTATAAATTATCCTTTAAAAACTAGTTATTGTGTACCTAATCTGATTTTTTTTTTTTTTATCTTAACACTGATCCACATCTGTTCTCTGGCTCCTCACTGGGGTATGTGATGATGGCAGCACTATTTATATATACTGTTTTAATAATTAGAAACCAAAATTCTTGTGATTGGAGAATGTTATATATTGAAACCGGAAAGTTTTTAACATATACCTTTTTCAGCATGCATAAAAACAGTCTGAATTCTTGAATATCTTAGGTTTCTGAATAAGAATTATTTAAAACTAAACATTTCTTTCATTCTGAGTTATTCAGTATTGCTCTTTTTCATGGTACTGCTCTAAATATGGATAATAATGCCCTATAAAAGTACAAACCCCTGCTGAAGCAAAACAAGCAACTTTTTGTTGAAGCTGCTGTCCTGCAATGAAGTAACTCGCTTTGCCTTTAATTGCTCTTGTAATGTTACATGTAATTACTTCTGAAACTTTCACTTATACTAAGACCAGCTTAGTAAGAATTCCAGCTTTTTACTCACTTCCACTAACTACCTTCTCCTTCTGCCCACCTTGTGGCCCCAGAATGCTACTATTCCCCATAATATTGCTCAGTCATGTTTATTTGCTTGACTAAATTGTGACCCTTTCTTAAAACATCAGCCCTAGAGAGTCATGCTGTTTATCTGTGAATAAATTCTGATTGCTACTTTGTCTGCTTTCAGGGTGCTGGCAGATTTAAGAAAATACCAACCCAATACCAACCAGTCAATGTAAAATAAAAGCCTCTAATTCAGTTTCTCTTCACTATTAGAGTTCTGGAGACACTTGGATACTCAATGCGATACGGGCTGGCTTCCCCACAATGGTTTTTGCTACATGCTGATACACAACCAGGTTCCTTGGAGTTCAGCAGATCAACTGTGCAAAGCAAATAAGAGTAACCTCATCAGCGTACACTCCTTGGCAGATGTCGAACTGGTTGTTACAAAGCTTCATAATGGTGAGTTGGGATACTTGTAAAAGTCATGCACCAAGTGCTGTGCATCTTAAATTACAAACTGCTTTTCATGTTCCAGCATATGATAGTGAGAACTTGTAGCTCTAAATGAAGGTGTTAATGCTGAGCTTGTATGCAGGCTGTTGTTGAGTGTCAGGTCCTGTCCCTCTGAATTAGCTCTTGTTTTAATTTAATATATTTTATTCATGTAGTTATATATTGAATGGGCCAGCTTGCCTAATTCCCAATGCCTAATACCTGTTCAGTTTTCTCGTTTGAACAGAATCTTAGATAGTTGGGTTGGATATTTGACTGCTGGGTCATTGAACTAACAAACATGATCTGTACTTTGTAGTCTTATGTTTTTGTCTGCACTCTAAAAATAAGATTTTGTTTGAGTTTCTTTTCTTGTGTATTCATTATCTTCTGTATTTTTTCCTGTTTGTTACCTTCTCTGTGAAATGTGCTCACATTCATGAATATCATGTATGATTTTAAAAATAAATTATGCTTGTCTCAAATTTTCTTTCTCATTGTAATAAAAAAATGCAGCATTTATGCTTTTAAGTAGAATGAGAACAGCAAAGTTATTTTTTTTATCACTCCTTTCCAATTAGTTTAAGGATTATCCTGAAACCTCTGTGTTGCCCTAATTTCAAATTACAGATGCTAAAGAAGAAGTGTGGATGGGTCTCAGGAACAAAGACGTACCAACCTTGTTCAAATGGTCAGATCATTCAGCTGTGGATTTTACATATTGGGATCAGAATGAACCAAAAGTTCCTTTTAACATCACTCCTAACTGTGTGTCATATTCAGGCAAGGTAGGAATATGGTGTTGGGTTTTTTATTTTTATTTTTTCCATCATAGTAGAGGTAACATTGTGTGTGAAAGTCAAGGGGGGTAAATCAAAAGAATGATTTTATTTCTGGTATAATCTTTAAAGTGCAGATAACTATTTGATTAAAAGAGAACTTCTTAACTAAGAAGCGCTGGCTAAATAGTTTTATGTGCCACAAAGAGTAGAAGAAATGGCTTACAGCTCTGAGACTGCCACTGCTGTTGACCAACTAGTTGTCCCTGTTGCTTGGAGTTTTGGATTATGCTATTTTTGTTTGTCTGTGGCAGAGAGCTGGGAAGGAGGTGGGCCCAACTTTTGAGAGGAGAAGCTGGCTTCAGTCACTTCCAGGGTCAATTTGGGCCTCCCCATTTAAGGGTGGGTAGTGAGATATGCTGGTGAAAGAAGAGGAAGTGGATGAGGAAAGTTGCTGGGAGGGAGAAAACAGAAGCAGCAAGGAGTGGGTGGGGGAAAGAAGGTCTCAAAGATGAATGTTGGGAGAAACAGGCTGTATCCCATCCTCCCAGTTCCAGCAGAAAAGTGGGAAGAGCTTGCTGTGCTGTCCAGCGAAGCTCATGTGCCCTTAGGCTTTCTGCAATGAGCTATGCATGTTTCTTCTCTGATCCACAAGAGAGCTGGCACTCCCCTTGTCTATCTCTTTCCTTTTCAGTTGTGATCCAGAATTATCCCATCTCCACATTGTCAGTTTTCTCTCTTACTTCAAAACATGCTCCTATGCATGTAATCCAGGGTATCCCACTCAGTGTTCTTGCAAGTACGAGTAACTGAGGCATTGCGGCTTTCCCCCTTCCAAAAACTCTGCTCCTGCTCTGTGGAAATATTTTAGTATTTTAAATACTTTTTCCTTTTCTTTTGACAGTTGGGACAGTGGAGAGTCAAATCCTGTGAAGAAAAATTGAAATATGTGTGTAAGAAAAGAGGAGAGATTTTGAATGAAACAAAATCAGATAAAAGCTGCTCATATGATGAGGTAATAGAAAGTCTGCATATCTTTTACCCTCACTTAGTTCAGAAGCCTGTATTAAATTACTTATTCTCTCTACTTCCTATTTCCTTAATGCCTGTAAAATAAAGCATGTGGAACATCTTGGCTGAAAAAGAACATTTCTATAGTATGAGCCAAATTTGGTGTGTCTTCAGATTCTCCTAAGAAGGATTTGGATGTATTGCCACTCTATTTATGGGTGAAGGTGTTATGAGGTTGGACTCAGGAGGTGTGTTTAATTCATATGTTTGGAAAAACAAATTGATTTTATTAGGTATGTTGTCGCTAATGCCATTTGTTCTCTAGTTTCTGTTTTAAACATCCTTTTTAATTTAGGATAAGCACTTGCAACGTAAGGATGTGCAGAGAAAGATAAATAAAAAAGATTAGGTTTCTGCTATGTTTCATTTGGCTCTCATCTTTGTTGACTTGAATAAAGTTTTATGTTTTTTTGTTTGTTTGTTTTACGTGTAACATATTATAGTGTAAATAAGTCTGGAAGTCTTTTCTGTTTTGAACAATCTTGGGATGGAGTCACTAGCTACTTCAGAATTCTTTTGTTAAGTTTTATGTGGTGTCTTGCCTGCAACAGGCAAGTGTATTTACCCCGTATCTTCCTTTCTTTACAACCTGGAGGTATTCTTACTCTGTCTTTTCAGAGACTGCCAGTGGTTACAACTTTCTGTGCTGTTCAGACACCAGTGCATTGGTAGGCTAGTAAAGAGCACATTAATATTCCTTGAAATTTCCATGTAACTATGGGGAAAAGATTTGAATAAGAGATTTTTTTTTAAGTTCAGACATTTTCAGTATAAAGGATTTTTTTGGGGGGGGAAGTAAAGAAATGCTAATAATGCCCTTTTATTATTCCTCTGTTTGAATCCTGGCGTTGGTGGAACAGCATCAGAACTCCTATTGTTTTGAATAGGACTAGGCTGTCACCCTTGTGTTTCTCTCTCTAAATGCACATAGCAGTCAGAAGACTTTGCACAGTTGAGCTAAAACAGTGGTGTATTTTATTTCTGTGGTTGCATTATTTCTTAGAACTGTGAATCTGAGGGTTGATAATACTGCACCCTGTGTGTGATGTGCTGCATTTCTTTCTTGTATATGCTTGTCAGCTTGTGGACACCAACCAATGTTAGCAGTGATTTCTGTTCTCCTGCAGATAATGTCTAAATTAGGTTGTTAAGTTTTTAAATACGTTTTTTTGTTCTTTAACCAGGGATGGGAGATGCATGGAAACTACTGTTACACGATTTATAAAACAGAAGTTTCATTTGGATCACAGTGCAATCTTACAGTAACAAACAGGTAAAGTAATTTCTGTAATTTATTTGTGCGCTTTATAGTAGGATCCTGGAGATGCAGTCATCAAACCTCCATATTCTAAGCAATGGTTTAAGACAGAAAAAATAGACATAGAATTGCTACTGCAGAGAACTGACAAACTGTTTTCCATGGTGTGACCATGGCAAACCTACAGCATAAAGACTTCTCAGATGTATTTGAATTCCCAGCCTGCTGACCCCTTATTGAATACAGGACTGCCTGGACAAGCATTTGAACTAACTCATGTAATAATATGCCTGGTTTTCAGATTGACTCAGTAGTTTCAGATATCTTTCAAATACTGACTGAGATTAATCTGTGAATTTTCAGATTTGAGCAAGAATTTATAAACAGTCTGATTAGAAAGTACACCAAAGTTGAAGAAAAATACTTCTGGACTGGTTTGCAAGATATTAGCCATACAGGAACATATTCCTGGGGTGCAGTGGATGGGGAAAAAAATGAAGCTGTGACATATACTAACTGGAATTCCTTGCAACCAGGTAAACATAACAATTTAAAAAATAAAAATGTAAAAATGCTATCATTTTACATTCAGCAAGCATTGGAGCACCATGTTAGGGGGCTCCAAGGATGAAATAAAATAGTCATTCAGAAATCTTTGTATTTTTGGAAAACCAACCAATAGCTTTAAATATTTCTTTGGTGGCTTACATTTTAGAGTTCTCAGGAGGATGTGTGGCCATGCCCAGTGGGAGGTCTGTTGGAAAGTGGGAAACCAAGGACTGTAAAACCACAAAAGCGTTTTCTGTCTGTAAAAAATACATTGGGCTGCCCAAGGAACCAGAAGTGCTTCCAAAGCCATCTGATCCCTGTCCCCCTGGGTGGCACAATGGATCAGGCCTTGCCTGCTACAAGGTAAGAAGTTATTCCTACTGGATGTTAGTTGTTTGTTACTGTCTTGCAGCAAGTATGTGATTAGCCGTTTTATGTCATACAACTACTCTGAAGGATATTTCAAAGAGGATGTATTACACGGGGAGGAAAAAATCTTGCTGATTTACATTGATACACAAGAAAATCTGGAGGCATTCATCCTGTGCTGGTTTTCAAAAGATGCAGCGTGCCTCTCCCTCTTGATCTGTGGCCAGCTCTGCATGTTAGAGCTGAGTGGGGTGAGAGCATTCACCTCCTGCTTCCATCTCGGGAGCCCAGTACTGATGGAGGGTGCTTGATTGCCATCATCCAGCACAGAGAGACACCGGAATAGGAAAGGAAGGTGCTTTGAATCTCCTTCCCTTGTACTCTTAAGGGTGTAGATGGGGAAGATGAGATTTTCTCTGATTTGAATGTGGATATCAAACTTCTTAAAAAAAAATATATAATAAAAATAAAATAAATGCTGCCTCAGTTGCATTTTACTGTTGTTGAAATAAACAGTGGAAGTAAATAGTCATGCTGTTAGCTGGAATGGCTTACATAAATTCACATTTAGAAGTGCACATTTTTTCTTACTATTAAGAATCTAATCAAAGTAAAACTGAGGCTGTTTATTGGATTGTGTGTTCATTATTTCAAGATCCAGTGCCTGCAACGAACTGTGTCCTATACGCAGCTCATTTGGCAAAGTGGGGAAACACAACTCGCATAACAAGGCTGTGGGCAAGGATCCCAAATGTGTGGGTCTTGCTGATGTGCAGCATAGTTGTCCCTGCTCAGCCGATGGGGTGTGACAGCTGGCTCTGGCAGTTTCTCCAAAACTCTTGTTGACCAAGTGCAGCATGTCTGTGCAGAGAGATCCTGCTGACGGGAATTGGCTTGGACTGATGTCAAGGGGATCAAGTGAATATGTTAGCTGAGGTGTATGAGCCAAGTCTGAAACTGACACATGCAGGTAGCAAAGAAGGTGCTGAAGAACTTTTTTCACCTTTAGCACCCAAATGGGCTTGGTGTCAGTGGAAACTGGGTTTTGCAGTTCACCCTACGTTTTAAAGAACACCATCACTGAAAACATAATTTGGCTTGCAGTTTTGGAATGAGTTGGGTGTTGTTTTCTAAAAATCTTTCTGGTAAAGAAAAACAGAGAAATTCTGCCATATGGAATATGTTGCATTTGAAACAAATTTTGTCAGCTAAACTTCAAAGTCTGGCTGTTGTTGAACAAACTGGAAGAAATAAAATAATTAAGAAGTCAAGTTTAAAATCAAGATCTCTCCCTATGGAGATACGCGTTATTCATTCCAACAAGAGGTGTCCATATCTGAGTAGTAGAGCAGAGTTTTAAAAATGTTGTCACTCGTGTCATTTTCTACTCTGATGGCTGGTTGTTGTGAAGTTCTTCCACAGTGAAAGAGTGCTGCGAACCAGGACTTGGGAAGAGGCGGAAAGGTTCTGTGAAGCTCTAGGAGGCCACCTTCCTAGCTTTACTAATACAGAAGAAATCAAGGCACTTCATTCTATCCTGAGAAGAATAATCAGGTAACAAAACAGCCATGGACTACAATTTTGATTTCAGTCACACATGGGTGTAGATCGTAAATGCTGCTGCTGACCCCAAATGGCAAGTATGAGACAGTGTACCCTGACTGTTTCCCACAGTAAACAGCTAGATGTGGCATTTGAACTGCTGGCATGTCACTGCCTTCCTGGAAAATGTCACGGGAGTACAGCTTGGGCAAATGTTTCACATTGCTAGAGGGAATGCAAGAAAAGAGATATTTACTTTGAGCATCTTCTATTGCTCAAATTTAAATCTGTGTTGTTTCCTTCTTTATGCTGAATTTTAGTACGACTGCACTGTAGCTGCTCCTATTCTTTACTGATACATTTTTTTAAAGATGAGTTGTTATTTCAGTTATTATTTCAGTTTTTCAAATAGGTCTCATTTTTATTCATGAAATGTTTCTTGACTAAATTGGGTGCTATTTTTTTTTTTTTTGAAAATGTGAATAATGTAGTGTCCAGCAATCTGGCTGGCAGAGATCCCATTTGGCATAACGGCACTAACACTATATGGGCATTAGATGGGTGTGTTGAGTTTTCTGGTATCAACAAATGAAATGCTACATAATTTATGAATCTAAGGCTTTTTATTTATTCAAAGGAACTGTCACTGCAAAGCTTTATTAGGCACTGGTGTGATGTCAGATCCTTGTGTAATATGCTTTTTTGATTGACAGCCTGGTTTTTCAGAACTTTTGCCAGCTTAAACTCAAATGCTGCCAGTTATGTGATCCTAATTTATTTCATCAACAAACAAAATCAGGATTATTTTAGAAGCTGCCAATGTACAATGCTGTGATTAAATTTTAAAATTTGGTGACTGAAGAGATGCCTTCTTGAAAAGTCAGTGAACCTTTTTTTAGAAGTGCACAAGTCATGAAAATTACTTAATGTTTATGTTACTAAAAGACAAAACCAAACTCATATGCTCTATAAATAGATGGCTTAGCTTGTTAAAAGCCACTTGTGACTCCTTTGCTAAAGTGACTAAAGTGCCTGAAATAAAAATCAGTGCAGCGATTATTTTTAGCTATAGATCTTGATATGCTGTTTTGCAATTACAGATTTTGTTTTAGTGTGCCTAATTTACTATCAAATATGAATAGGGAATTAACTAGTTTTATTTTCCTACTATTCCTACAAATATTTGGAAATATATATCAGCCTGAAGATTATCTCCAGTATTAATTATAGTTAATGGCCTTTTTCTGGTTAGGAGTTTAAAGCTGGAAATTTGTGTCATTCCGGAAAGCCATCTGACACATGATGCTTATGCAGTTCCCATATTTCAGAAACTCAACAGCCTGAAAGAAAGAAGGTCAAGTACTTCAGTATTATTTTAGCAGGGCTTAAACAAGGGGCAATATATTGCCCCATATTTATATAGTGGGCTCAATATATCAAATAACAGAATAAATTGGCTTTGTCAGAGTTGCAGTAACTGCATGTATCCAATACAAACCAGAACGCAGTATTTTGTCTGGATGAACCTCTTTTGAAACATTGCAGAACTTCCTGAATAGAAATACTACAGTTTTGATATTGCCTTGATAAAGCATTTTAAATAATGCTTGTTTAGGCAATGTAATGAAATGTTAAATTTGGTTACACTTTCAAATTAATTACTCAGAAGTGGTGATTATATGAAGCATTTTAGAGATCAAGAGTAATGGGTAGCTTGTCTGAAAATAAGCTCATTTGATAAAGAAGAGAGGAAAAACAAGTGAATTATTTCACCAAGAACAACAGACAGTTCAGGTAACTGGGATAAATCATCCTAGGATAATGTTAGGAGAGATTAGCTGCCAGAGTTCACTGGTGTGCAGTTTGTCCTGCGTTTACTCAGTGCAAAGTCTGACCTGAAGTATTCATTCAGTGCAATTATTTTGGCTCAGTGAAGGACCACACCTTGGCTTTTTTGGTTTTGTTTTTTTTTCCCTTGCACAGTTCTCCAGTGACTCATTGAGAACTGTTTGTTTTTAAACGTTAGCAAAAGTCAGTTTGGTTCACCAGGAAAAGGGCAGCTTGCCTAGTCCATTTTGTTCTTTACTCAGATTCCACCTTAGAGGCAAATAAGAACTAGAACTGTTCCAGCCAAATCAGGCAATTGCCATTGGAAAGGAAAATAAAATTTGCCTGCCAGCCTTCCTGTCTGAAAGAAATATGAGATAACATATTTTAACTTCAAGGGACATGGTACAAGCAGAACAGATCCTGGTAACTTACTTTCATTCTTCTAGGATTGTTTTTCTGAGCATTTTGCAGCTTATACGTGGCAGCGACCTTGGATGCAAAGAGAGTAACAGCTTGGATTGGTTAGAAATAACATTTCAATGAGGACACCTTACTTGAGAGAAACCAATTGTCTTTTATATGCACAGCACTGCTTGTGTAATTGCACTGAATCTAGAAATCCTCATGAACACTTGAGTTTGCAAGAAAACACTGATCATACTCTCAACACCTCATCTAAAAATGAGATGCAAGCTGTAGTAATTGGGTTAATGCGGCTTCTCTGCTCTTCTGCTAGGGAGTGGCTGATTAGTAGGATGGAGATTTGGTCAGTGGCAGTAGCCTGTTACAGAGGGAGGAGCAGCAATCAAATGGGCTTCATGCACACCGCCATCAGAAGCAGCACTCCTTTTAAATTGCGCCATTCTGGCATTGGCCCAGACTTATGCATGTTTGTTATATTTTACCTCTTATCTAGAGTTAGGCTGTAACCTCACTTAGGCTCTTAATCTTGTGTAGGAGCTGACGTAAGGGACAAAAAAAAATTCTTCTATTTCAGCAGTTGGAATATGACAGTAGAAAAATTCTGTTTTAGATTACATTCACATTGATATAAACAGAATTTATTGACTTGTGCACCTTTTGTGTGTTTTTTTTTTGTTTGTTTGTTTTTTCTGTGTGAGAGAAAAAACACTGCAGGGTTAGGGCCTTTCATTGTTAGTCAATGTGAAGTCTGTTATAAAGCACTAATCACACTTACGTTTTAGGTTACAACTCAGGATAACCTAGGTTTTAGATGCAGTTCCAGGAAGGTAACTCAAAGAATACTCTGGCAGTGATATATCTATTTTGATAGCAGTCCACGAGATGGATTTTAAATGTTTTCCAGTGAGGACACAGAAAACTGAAACACAAGCAAATACCTTACTGCAAGCTCAGTTGCAAGTCTTAATTTATACTTGTCTTACATGGTTAGTAGAACTCTTTTTTGCAATGCAGTGATAGTATTATTTTGGAGGGCTATCAAAAGTAATTACTTAAGGTTAAGTGTCATCAAGAATAGCACAGCAGTTACTGAACTATTAATTCTCATGTCTGCACAATTCCAAAGGAGGAAAAAATGTATGTTAATGTGCAAATGCCTGATCAGCTGGGCAACATTGTTCTGTTGGCAGATTAATCATTGGAAATTGGGAGATAGGCTGGACTTGACCTAGCACACCTTTTATATTTATTTATTTTATTTTATTTATTACATAAAAACCTATACAAGTTGAAAGACTTCGGGGAAAAAATTGCTCTAGTTCCTCAGTTTATTGCTGCAAATCCTTTTGAAATGAGTGTCTCAAACTTCCTTTTTAGTGGATATTACTCTGTGATGATCAATTACTTAAACTGCATTAGGCCTGAAGGTGATGACCAGGAGGGGAGAGTTAAGTGGTGTCTGATTCATAATTGGAAAGAATAATCACAGAACAACAAAATCCTAAAGGCAGATTGCCAAAAGCCACTTAGCTGCTTGACAGCTGGGGAATGGCTTACAGTTTTCCCTTTGGAGTGATGTAGAACATTTAGGCTCTTTAAAGACTCTTTAGTTTTATTAAAGGACTGTTCAGTATGGTAAGATCACACTAGTGTGATCACAATATCACACTGATGTCAGAAATCAATGCTGGTGTGTGGAAGGGTGAGATTTACTGGTGGCTGCTGTTTTTGTTTTTGTTTTTCTTTTTTTTTTTTTTTTTTTTCCTAATGGGAGCCCTACCAAGTAAAATGCCATTGCCCTTCCTGGTTCTCACGTGCTTTGCCTGTGTACTCTGTCTGGGCTGTGCTGTTGTTTGCCCTTGGGACTCGGGCCTATGACAAGTTTCCAGATCTGTTTTCATGAACCCACTGTTGGAATGTGATTTTGTTGTTTTGTTGTTGTTTTTATTTTTTCCCACTCTGATACTAAAGGTCTTGGAAACACATCCTTGAGATCTCCCAGGCTGTTCCAGTTATTTTCTTGGTGCTGCTGTGTCAGCCATTTCATGCTTAGTTTAGCATCTTTACAGTGATGTGTGTGGGAAGGCAGGGGCACGCTCTTAGCAAAGAAATCTTTCACGTTGCCCCGGGATTTCTTAAAATTTCTTATGCTGGTAAGCCTGGGTTTAAGTCCTTCCCTCCATGTAATAAAGTTATGTACATAAAGTTGCCAAGTTCTATCTTAAAATCACTCTGATAGTTTGTCATCACTACGTTTTTGGGTGACTTCTCCAAGCCCTGACCTCTGGTCAGAAACCTGTTTCCAGCTGAGTCTAAATTTACTTCTGATCTGTGGTTCCTTCAGACACATTGTCCTTCTTCCTCAGACAGTTCTTCCTCCTAGGAGCCTAGTGTCCTAATATAATGTAAAGAACAATTATAACTCTTCCCTCTGTTTTTCAAGGCTAAAAAAGAAAACCTTTAATTCTTTTAAATAAACTTAACTCTCATTGCCTCAAATATTCTGCATGGCCTCAAATATCCTTCTATGTATTTGGTGCAACATGAATTGATGGAGTGTGCTCTAGATAAAGTTTTACAGGAGCCCTGTACTGTGGCATTGATGCTTCATTATCTCTGTCAGAACATGTCGATGAGTGTGCCTTCTTCACTGCTGCACTGCAGTAGGATTTCACATCAGCTGTGATATCACTTCTAAAAACAAAACAAAAAAACCTTAGCATCTTTCCTCTGCTGCTGCTAGGTGATATCATCTGTTACTTTTCTTGGGCAAGGGAGTGGGTTGGAGTGAATTGTCATAAATGTCAGTAGCTAGAACCAAACTGATACTTCCAAAAGTAAAGGCTGCAGTACAAAACTAAACTTGCAGTCTGACACATACTTCGTTCTGTCGTGGTGTCCTGGATAAGCAGTGGTGAAGAGTATGGTAAAAGTTGTTACTGCAGATTTAAGTATTTCTGTTGTAAACCCCATTTTTTTTCTTAGCAAATTGTGTGTTGCAGCGTAACTGAAAGTTTCAGTTTATAAATCCCTTTCTTATGAAAACCAAAAGTAAAATCTAGTAAAAAAAGTAAAAAGTAAAAGTAAAAATGCAGTTCTGACTGTAATCCGGTACAGTGGAGCAAATATCTATCACCTTTCTTTTAAGGAAGTGTTGAGGTCAGTGGTGTTACGGGCCTCTTTTATGAAGGTGCACAGTTGAAATACGTACCTGTGCTTTGTTTATATCACTGATAAGCGTAAGGGAAATGCAAAGTCAGTTACTTTGTGTAAGCAGAAGTTTTCATGTAGTTTGAGGAAGAGTATATTTGTGCTGATGAGAGGTGACCTGGAGACGGACAGGGAGAAGCAAGCCAAATAAATAGTGTGTGATTCTGGAAGAAGAGCATATCAAGAGACAACTGATGCAGTGAATGAAGGAATTACATAATTTAGTCTTCTGTCCCTGCCCACGCAGAAAATTAACCTACAAATCCTATTACAAGTGCGGAAGAGGACCTTGACTCTAGGCCCGTTTTCCTCTTTGACCTGCTACAATTTGCAGGAGTAAACTCTTGGCTTTGCTGCTCAAACCTAAGTAACGCAATGACTTAGGTCAGTTTTTCTATTAAATGTACTGAACCATATATTTGGCTTAAGATTTTACTTTGTTTATTTACAGCAATGACAGATGGGTATGGATTGGAATGAATAAGAGGAGTCCAGATTCTTTGGGAACCTGGCAATGGAGTGATGATAAACCCGTAAGTTAACCAAGAAATGTCACGTCCTCATTTGTTTTAGCTTGGGCTGAATTGAAAATAAATTGATAAATCCTCTAATTAAGATATGGCAGATCCTTCAACAGATGAGTAATTCAGAAGATTGTGCACTTAAGAGCTACCATCCAGGCAGATTTCCAATTAAAAGCATAACTTTAATAAGGTTAACCTGATCTCTGTCTCTATCACATTAAAATACTTTAATGAAAATAAAGTAATAAAAATCTAAGAGCTAGTGGAGAGAACAAGATGTCTTCATGCCATGGCAAAGGGAGGGGTGGTGGGGGTATGAGCTCATCTTCTCGATAGAGCAGGCTTCTCCAAAAATAACTTCTTAACTGCAAATGATATATTTGTCTGAAATTGTGAGATATTTTATTTATTTTTTTCCCTCTATAATAACAGGTACACAGACTCAAAACTCTTTGATCTTGTTACTGCCTTTTAATGTGTGTTTTAATAGTGATAAACTTAATGAGATCACAAGTTTAAATGGTTACCTTTGGGGACTATTTTAGCAAAAATAGTTGTGAAGTAATTGTTCTTTCCTCCTGTCTGTCCTGTAGGTAACTAGTATTATTATGCCACGTGATTTTCTGGAAGACGAATATAACACTAGAGATTGTGCTGCTTTAAAGGTTAGTTTGAAAGGTTTTTAATAACAGCATGCTTTTTTATACATGAAAGTACTTGGAAAAAATATTCCTGCCAGCTATATATTGGATTTAGGTTGACTGCTGAGATGTTTTCTTTGTATGGTAAAAAGTTGCTAGTGTTCCCTTTATTAATCTACAGCTCGTATTGCATTTCCCTTATTTAAGCGGTTTTAACAAACTGACTGCTATGCTAATGATGACCTGTCATAAGACTTCTGATCTACAATTTTTTTTTAGTGATATTCAGTTCTTGATTACATGTTGGCATGCTATATATCTGTTGAACGTTATAAGTGACACTTAAGAACGTAAAATGGAGTCTAAAAGCAAACAAACAAAAAAAAAAAACCCGCAACTCTACAAGTTTTAAGATCTAGATTTGTTTTTCTGAACTGCAAGTTAAGAAAATCATTGAAACATAAAGTAGAGGGATGCAGTAGCTAGGATAGAGTATTTATGCTTGTGTTTGCTTAGTGAAATAGACTGTAACTGCTGTGTCAGATTTTAATTCAAAATGTCATGCCTCTAGTGAATTATGTTCTTCGTTGCTTATTTCAGTCTTGATGGCATGAGTTGTAAAATGGCCTTTAACTTTTCTGAAGTGTTACCTGAGTGTTTTTGTAAGATAATTCTAATACTCTCCTTTCTATTAACCTAAATGGAACCAATTCTGCTAAAAGAATAGTTGTATCCCCTTACTTCTCTTCACAGCCATTAGTCTTCAATATTTTCTCTTGTGTTTGTGACCCCAGGCTGAGAAGCTGTCATCTTTAACATTAGGCTGATAGAAGCATCAGATGAGAGGAAAGCACTCTGAAGAACATTGTGAATATAGCATCCTCCCTCCCCTACCTGCTAGGTCTAGGCATGTGTTCCTTCACTAAATGATACAAAATTCTCCTTATCGGAGAGATCAACAAGAGTGAAGTCAGATCTCAAAGTTGATTGTAATAATCTTAGATAAGAAAGATTATTCCTATGCTGGATTCAGATGAGTGTTTCTTTTTAGGAGAAATGAAAATTTATTTCAGGGAAAGAAGTTCCAGCAGATAATTCAATAATAAGCATAGATGAGATTGTGTGTACTACAAAATAGCGAAGAAACAACATTGCAAGAATAGACTTGTATACCTAGAATGACCTTAAGCCACTTACACAACTGCTTCACAATCTTGGCTAGCATGTAGAATTACAGTTTAAAGAGTTACAGTTGTATCTGTTCATTTTTTCAAGTTGTATGGGGCTGATGCCACAATAACACCTACTGACTTTGTTGAAGATATTCCATAGTTTCATTTCACATTAGAGAGGCCCATACTCTATTAACTGATTCTTCTGTTCCTGTTTTTATACAGACTTTTCAATTTTCACGGCGATCATTTTGGAGATTTTATTTCCATGAGGGCAGAGACCTGGAATTTTATGTCAAGCCTTTTGATTGTGAAGCTAAACTCGAATGGGTCTGCCAGATTACGAAAGGTAAACTGCATTCACTCACATTTCATAAAAAAGAGTTTAGTGATGGGTTTTTAGTTCTTTTGTGTTAACAGCTTTTGTGAAATACATCTAACTAGTTGAGAGGAGGTAAGCATATTTGAAATATTGCTCATTATCAAATTAGAAGATATGAACTAGGCAGCAAAGAAATATGACCAAGAACTAGGGTTATAAGTATCAGAAATTCATCACTTTTCTTGGTATTCTTTATGTTTCAATAGTGAAAAGAAGGTATCTGTCACTGAACGGTCATTATTGCCCAATAGCAGAAGCTTTGCAACCCATGTTCTATTGTTTTCTCTGTGAACCATTAGAAGTCAGTACTTGAGATGCCTTGCCTATGTGATACACAAACTGACATGCACCTAAAGTATTCATAGATTTATCAAAAAATGACCATGAGGAGGCGGATGCAGTATCACTGCTCCCATTTTCTTTTGCCATAAAGTGGTTTCTCAGTAGGTGAGGTGATATAAGCCAAGTGATATTTGTAACTATAGGCATATTGGCTATACAGTCTGGTTCTGCGTTAGGTGAATGAGCCTCTTGCTTGTTCTTCTGGTACAGTTAGTGTACTATAAAGTTAGTGTATAAGCTTCTCATTGTAGTGAGACAGAGGTGAAAATGCAAATTCTTACAGAGGGAAACAAAAAAATAAATAAAAAGCACACACATTTAAGACTGAGGTATGGAATACACCCATTAGTTTTGAATCAGCTTGTTTTAGACTATTTTATCTGTGCATGAATTTTCTCCTTCCTCCTCTGCCCCCCATCATGCATACCCAGAAGCATAACCTATTGCTTCCATTATTTGTGACCATTATTTGTCTCGTTATAAGGTGAATGTGAAGTGACTGTTCTTTTTTTCCTCTGAACAGGTAGCACTCCAAAGACACCTGAGTGGTATGTACCAGGTAAATGGACTTTTTGTGAATTCTAACACTTTATATATATATAGTTGTTACTACTGTATATCTTTTATTAGTTTTGTTATATTACTACTGTATTATCTTTTTGGTGACAGCAAAGGTCATGACTGATAGGATTTGATTCTGAGAGAGATTCAAATGCAAGAATAAGTGTGTTTTTTTCCAGTGTCAAATTGAAATTTCTCATTACATTCAGAAAAAGAGTTTTTCAGAATTGATTTCTTACGCGTGTGATACTTCTTCTGTATAGATGAAATTGGAATTCATGGAGCCCCACTTGTTGTTGATGGTGCAGAGCTATGGTTTGTACCAGATAAAAACCTGAGCTTCCAAGAAGCTATTTCCTACTGTCAAAAAAATGATAGCGATCTAGCCTCTGTGGAGTCTTACCCAAAACTCAGGACAATACTATCTCAAATAGAAAAGGTAAGGAAGTTTGTCTAACAGATACTTTTCACTACAGGGAAATACTGTTGCTGTTTTTTCCAATACAAGAAAATGTTAGTCCTTAATTTCTTTCTTTATCCTATTGGCCTTAATAGTTTTTAATTGTTTTTAAAACCAAAATATGAATTGAAAGAGAATACAATGTCAGTCTTGTAAAAGGATGTTTAAATGTAAAAATAGCCTCAGCAACTGAAAAAAAATAAATCTCCAAATGGATAGAAAATGCCATAACAGGACCATCATGTAAGCTCCACATTTTCTGCAAATACTTGACTAACAATTGTCCCAGCTGTTAATTTTATGTATGGGGTAGCATGTATTTTTTTATTTTTTTTATTTTTTTTTTAGCTAAGGAGAGAATTAAAATGCATGCTGGCCTCAGACTTTGTTGTGAAAGGGGTTTGTGGTGTTCATAGCATGAGTGCGTTCTTCTAAGGAGTCTTACAAAAACATGAAATTAGCAGTTTGCAAAGTCTCTTAATGAAATTTATCCTGATATCCTGAGAATGAGAAATTATCTGGAAGGAGAAAGCAGGAGAAATTGAGAATCTAACCTGTAAAACCTCTAGCCTTTTACAAACTATTAATTTTTGAGCTGTCTGCTGGAGGAATGAGATTATTCTGAGGGGCGTCCTCAGATATTCTGTGGAACCACATCAGCTTTGGTCAGCTTGCAGTGATGTTCTGGTTGCCTGGTAGTGTTGCTGCTATGAATTTTGCAGGAATGATGCGTGTAGTATGCACTTATGAAACCAATGCAAGATTTCTTACAGCTTTATGCAACAGTGTGGAAAGTGTCTTTTCTTATATTAGATGCAGGTGTCTGTTTATCTGGCATATGCATCTTGAACTGTATCTTTTCCTATTCTTGAATAATTGTAAATCTGCACTATTTAAAAAAAGTCATTTTAAATCAAATTAATTTTGTTACTGATTTATTGATGATGGAGTCTGGAGATCAGTCTCTACGGATTGTAAAATATCATTTTGTTCTTTTTTTCCCCACAGTTATCAAACAGTGAACAAAAGTGGTGGCTGAAGTTTATTGATTATGGCTACAGCTATCATTCACCGTACGTAGAATAATCTATTATTGTAAACTTTTTTCATGCCATTTTTAGGCATATAGTTAGGTAGAACAGTTTCTAAAGGAAAATGTTTTATCCCCAAACTTGTAAAAGATCACTTCTGTATCATCCTGAAGAAGTAAGATAAATTTGAACTAAGCTAGGAAACAGTACAGCACTGTTCGGTGAACACTGTTCTCCATATCTGTTTACATGGACCTGCACCTACTCTTACAATGCTAAGCATAGACAACAGAGTACCTAGAGCAGAGAGAGCAGGAGAACTATGTGGTGCTCAAAGCAAGTCATAGTTAGCACAGTTATGTATATATACTTACAAAGTAAGTATATTTCAAGATATTGTTGAAATATTCTAATGAGTTGCTAATGCTTGAGTTCTGTTCCCATTACAAAGCATCAACATCAATTTATACATAACTGTATGTGTATGTGCGTAAATTAATAGACTTGGATGAAAAGGAACAACTTAACTCATAATCCAATTCTTCTAAGTCTCTCCAGTCCTATAGATTTCAGGTTGTTGGGCTTTGACTTCTTAGTCTTGTCATGTGAATCATTAATCAGTACAGGGCCCTAATAGCTAATGAATGCAATTGATCTTTAAAATAATTTTATTGGATTTTAGGCCCAGTTTTTTCTTTGCCTCACAGCAAACCTTGCATTGTGCTGTCTGTGGCTTCAGCAAAGGATCATGAACTCCCTATAAGCAAAAATCTTAATTTGCCAAAATACTGTAGTGATATACTACTTCAAAAACATTTTAGAAAGGAAAAATGTGGGCTGTTGACCATTATCCTCACTTGTCTTCACAGTGTGCTAGCAATTGCAGCATGCGATGAGTAATCTACCCTTGTAGTGCACATCTCCTTAACATAGTTAATTTGGGCATGGTATATAACTATTGAACCTACCACATGTTTGTTCCTAGTCTAGTTTCTCCCCCTCTGTCCTTTCCAGTGTTGTAGGGCATCTCCTAGAAACAATTACCAGCCCAAATTTTTGTATGTACTGGCTCTGTTGCTATCAGAGTTTCCACCTGAAGATCACACTGGATTGGAGATTGACTCTGAAATGTTTGTATCCAGTTTACAGTTATTTCCACGCTTCCATGATCGATTCCTGAGGGATTGCTGGTATGTTTCTAGAAAGAACTGGTACAGAGGTATGGCTGTTTTCAGTTTTTCTCCCCTCTCTGTCATTGTTATGTTAAAAAAAAAAAAAATGCACACTGATGCTTAGTTAGAAGTGAATGGCTTCTTGATGATTATCTGATTCAATTTTGAATAATTTATTTCTTTATAGTAGAAGCTATTATAATATTTCTTGATGTCCAGAGGCAAACCTGAATTCATATGACAATTTTTTTTATGGTTTGATTGTCACTCCTTCTGTGACATAAATTAATTTACGTGAAATCTGTTTCATTGGTCTTCTTTGTGTGTATGCAACATATTATGAGCTCTGGAAATTGAGTGGTGTTAGAGTAGTTTGACTGAATACCTGCAACTGAATATGCAGCTGGAGATGCAAATTTTATTAAGTAGTGGAGTCATATTGGAAAAGGTACATGAAGTAATTTAAATGCTATCTGGTGGTACTTGAGCCTTCTTTCCTTTCTTCAACATTGCTTTACATTGGGAAAATTTTGTACCCTGTAGAGACTAAATATGTCTATTATCATTTCCACTTTAAAGCACATTTCCCCCATTATTCTGCCAAAAATTCAACTTTACTAGGAAGACAGTCCAGTTAATTCTGGAATCATGTAAAACACTACAGGACAGACTCAGAATTTCTTTTGGCTTTAGTGGACTTTAGATTACACATCCTCTATGCTAGAAATGTCCTCATATTCAAACTATTTTAATTTCATCTTTTGTTTGTTGAAGTTACCTCTACTTACGTTAAGTGTAGCTGCTGGAAGAAAGATCAGAATCTGTACCTTTAGGAATGATGTATTATTGTCTGATATAATCATTTACATTTGTCCCTTGCTCTCCTGTTGCGTTTAAAGCTTTATGTTGGATCATACTTCCCTGTAGTTGCACCGAAAAAGACTTTGCTTTGCGTTTCATCATGTCAAGATATGTGTGGCAATTAGAGCATGACAGAAATTATCATAACTGTTTTTTAAAACTTACATTTTTGCAGACTACCCAGTTAACTGTAACATGAAACTGCCCTTCATTTGTGAGAAAAATAATGCCTCCTTACTGGAGAAACACGATCCCAGTTACCGCCCAGTCACAGGAGGTTGCCCTAAGGATTGGCTTCGGTTTCGGAATAAGGTACAGAAAAAACACTGATCAATTATCATTACTTATTTTTAATAGTCTAGTAAGCTGGAGTGCCCTGCTGAAAGAGGCAAGGAAGTATCCAGTGTGTTCAGGAATGAACTGGAAGGTGGCTTTTGAAAACTGCGTGCAGTGATTAAAATCATCTCGTCTACTTCTCTGTCCTTTTTTGATGGCTTTTAAATTTTAAAGCAGTAACCTTCAAGATTTTCATTTTCCCCTCACCATACACTTAGATCCAAGAACTTTGTTTTTATTATCTGATCTCATGCTCTGCTTTGAAGAAAAAAATTATTAGAAAGGAAAGGATGAGATTTCTGCTTCCTAAGTCACCTTAAGGATTTAACTTGCTTAGGAATTAGAGAAGATTTTTAAGAATGAACCAACAGAAATCAACAGCCATACTATAGTAAACTTTAGTACTAGGTTTCAAGGTAGTCATTTGAAGTCGTAGGCTGATTCCTATTATGTGACCTGTTGCTGTTCCCTGTACATAAGAAGGAGTGTACATCAAATCTGCACATTGCATTGTGCCAAGACTTGCAAATTTACTTCAAGTCGTTGCAGAATATAGCTTTTGAGTTCCTATCTAGTTTCTCGCAAAAGGTAATGCGTTACAGTAAAAGGTTATTGGCCATCCCAGTCTGACTTCAGTTAACACGTCTGAATTCTCATTCTTAAAACTGTACATGATCCTGATATAGCTGATTAAAAGTTATTGAATTCTAATCCTCTGCTGTGAATGACGAGCTACTCAGTGCAATTATTAATAATTTTTGTATTTAGCTATTCTACTAGCTAGTAATGGTTCCCATACTTTTGAGAAAAATAGTTACATTTTATTACAGGAAATGAAGTGAGATTTTCAGGCTGATTTAGAAACATTTTCTTATGAGTTTTTTCTTAGATATGAAAAAACCCTTTCATATGTTTATTTTGCAGTGTTTTCTAAAGATGAAATCTGAATATTTAACATTTAATGCAGCTAATGAAAAGTGTATAACTTTTGGAGGTTCACTTCCATCTATCTCAAATCAAGCTGAGCAAGGTATGGTAAACTGGGGGCACTTTCACTGTGCAGCTTCTCTTCCAAACTCAATATAGTTCTGCTTAAGAACTAGAACATAAAATCACTTGTTTACCTACAGGCATACTAGGAGCATTCTAAAAATCCAAGACTGCTTAAAAATGTGTTGTCTGTTGTTGTCTGTGCTGCTAGAAACATGGAAACTCATTTGGGGGGGAAAAAAAAAGTAAAACCTTGCATTAAAGAACAAGGAGAGAAGGGTCACTGCTGAATGAAAATTTTCCATGTTTTGCTTTGCTTGTTAAAAACAACTGAGATTGTAGACTTTGTACTGTGAAGACTGCAGTTTTTATTTGTCCCTTGCCATTCCTCCCCCCAGTACTGAAGTCCATGTACATGGAAAAAAGGTGCAATTGTAAATGAGCTTACCTCTTTCTGTGGGCTGGTCCCATCGGTGTTAGGAGGGTGGCTAGTTCTGACATGTAAATCTTCCACGGATTTGTATGGCTTAGAAAATAGGCTGAGGCTCGCATGTGGCCAGTAGTTAAGACATGTCAGCAGCAGCTAATTACATAGCTTCAGTTTGTCTTCCTGATCTAGATAAGCTGAGTGAATGCCTTTTGGTGCCTGGGGGGTTCACTGAAGGCCATTGTTTCATTCCAGAATGCTTGGTAAGAGGGCTCTGGTTTAAGAGTTCCTTGTCTGATTTTTTTTTCCATCTAATCCTTGCTTCCTTTGTCCAGTCTTACTTCCTCTGATGATGGGGTAGGCAAACTCTGCTAGAACCTAAGAAATGATTCTGCCTTATGGGGTATGTCAGTAGGAGGGAAAGGTGGAGCTATGACTTCCTTCATCAGTTTGGAGAGGGAAGGAGAGAACTCAAGTTCTCTCTGCAGGGAGACAATAGAAGATCATGCAGACTTGTGGAAAAGCAGCTTCTGAAATTTGTGTAATTGCAAGGGTACAAAGCACTGAAGGCAAAAACAAGTTAAATATACTCCTTGCTCCTCAGCTGAAAATTTGTAGCACAAATACCAATAGACTACTCCCTTCAGATAAAAGACAATGCCTTTGGGGTTTATTATGAAAGAAGGCAATGATGAGCATTTGGGAATCTTAAAGGACTAGGAAAATGAAGCTGATAAAAGTAGGGGTTATCTTATTTATGCAAAGTGTTTTTTCAGGTGTTTGCTGTTGTCTGAACCACAATGTGTACATGTTTACTGTTTTGTCCAACAGATTTTATAACATCCTTACTTCCTGAAATGCCAAAAGATATTTGGATTGGCTTGCAGTTTTTGTTCAGCACAAGAGAAAACAAATGGATAGATGGGAGTAAACTGTTGTATAGTAATTTTCACCCACTCCTGACAGGAAGACTAAGGAAAATTCCTCTGGATGTAAGTTCTGACTTTTGACTACTAAACTTCTCTTGACTATTGAAAAATGAAAGTTGGAATACTTTCAAAAGTAAAAGGGGGAAAAAAAGATTAAAAAAAAAAAAAAAAAGACCAGATCCCTCAAGTGGTGATTTTAATTAGCAGACAAGGTGACTGAAAGTAATGGAATTCTGTTTATTTGGACCTTTATTTGTATGATGTCTTCTGAACTGATATATGAAACACTAAAAGGTGAAGAAGAAAAAAAAATACACACACACACACACACACACACACAAAACAAAAACAAACAACTATTTAATGACTTCTGTAATTGCTATCTGCAATTTAAAGACTACATAAAAACAGTCATCAAAAAGATGCCATCGATAATTATTAGTTCAGTTATACTTAGCATCTGTAAACCATCATGCATCGGTATTTAGCATGCTGCTCTACCAAGGCGAAGCATAATAAGTATAGTGGAATCATACCCACGAACAAGATTTATTTTAAGTGTTAATTTTTTTCATTTAATGTTCTTCCCCCATATTTAGCTTATGAATTCTTTTTGAGTCTAAGCACCTGGTAGTGTTTGTAAAATAGGCAAGCTGTATTGCACCACTCCTTTGAAACTTCTTAAACAAGTTCAGACAGATCAAGTTCTCCTAGCCTCATGTTCTTTCACTTTCTCTACACGAGTATGTTTATACTTTATTTTTGTCTGATAAGTGTGTCTATGACTTTCAGCTTTTTGATGAAGAATTTAACAATCAATGTGGTGTAATCCTCAACGATCCCAAGTCTCAGTATGTTGGAACATGGAATTTCACTGCTTGCGCTGACAGGCATTTCTTGGGTATATGCCAGCGGCCTACAGGTAAGTCTGCAGAGTCAAAATAATTTAAATAAATTAGAGCCAGAGTCTGCTGTTAAGATGCGTATGCCAGAAGACCTCTTAATACATGTAAATCATTGCACTTGAAGAGCAAGATTCTTGTAGACACTGAGCAGGTTCGTTTTGGAAAAGCATAGTGTGAAAGGGCGATGATGTGGGACAAATTTTATCAGCTATTCAGAATTTCCCCGTTTGTTTTTCAAAGAACATGTCAGAAGGTATCTGTTTTCCTGAGAGGTACTGACTGTGTGGTTTCACTGAAACCATGCTTCAGCATATAGGAGCTTTAACATTCTGGGGGTATAGATGTCATGTACATCAATGGCTAGAACAAGTGACTCCTTTCCCCTTGGAACTGTGGAAGATGGAAGTCCTGGGGAGGAATCTCACAATATTTTCACCATACTTAAACGTCTCCTGTCCTTTTAGCACTATCAGAATAGGAGGTATCATGTGCTCTTGAAGTTGAAATCGGACTCCCCAGAGCAAACCTTGAGGGCTTACATGAAGAGTGATAATCTGCAGTGATGTGGCTTTCTGTAGCTTCATAGATTTATTGGCATGAGTAGGGTTTCTTAATCTGAATTAAAAATAATATTCCGATACAGCCATGTAGGTTGCTCGGCACAAATTACTGGAACTAGATCAAACAAATATATCTACTCTTGCATTTAATTACTGCTATGGGCTAATATTCAGCATACCCACTTTTGAGTATGTACTTCTATGTAATTAACCCTCTTAAGTAACTAACTTGCTATCTTCTTAGGGGAAAAAAAAAGCTGTGTAAAAAACACCCAAGAAAATATTCACCTTCTTCTTTTTCTTCTTTCTTAACTAGGCAAAGCAAGCTTATCCCCCTTATTTAACATAAAAAATATTCTTTATTCCAGTGCCAAACATTTTGGAAATTCCAAGTGTCCAAATTTGAAGTCTAGCTGGGAGAGATGTAGTCATAAATAAAACAAACAAACTGAAAATTAGATTTTTATTAATAGAAAGTTGATCTGCAGAGATCGGTGTATTATCAGTCTGGGTTAACTAAAATAGTAAGCATTTCCTCCTAGCCAGAACTGTAGAAGATGTAATGAGAAAGGGTTTGGGACTGTCAGAGTATGTATCCCGGTCACTGGGGATATGGGTCTTAAGGTGACTTGTGTGGAAAGGGACCTCAGAAGGTTGCAGGGATAGCTGAGACCTGTCCAAGTTGCCTTGAGCTTTATCCTAGAGAAAAAGACAACTCAGATTTCTAAGAAGTCTTGGTATGATTTGTTATTTGCACAACTTCTTGAGACATTCATCATCAGCAATTACGTCTTTTCTCTCTCAGAAACAAACTTTTACTGTTCTGCCCCTTACTAACTTGTTTTCGGTTTGGTACCCTTTGATATGTGGTTACTCTTCTGGTCCGATAGTTCTTTTTTTGCTGGCTGTATATCAAGTGAAAGCATTTAGCAGCAGACACAAGCAACTTCATTCTAATAGTCCATTTCAGCCTTCTCGCTTTTATGGTCTACTGAAAGCTGGAAATAGTGCATAAATACCAGATGTATATTTATTTTTCTCTGTTCTTGTGTTTTGAAAAATGGCTCTGTCAGCCTACCAATTAGCCATTTTTACATTATTATTTGAAGTGTTTTTTCCTCTCTCAGCAAGCCTTTTTATGCTTCCATGTCAAGTTTCTTCTGCCTTTTTTGGGGAAAAATGTATTTATTTATTATGTATAAATTTGGGGGAGTTACTAGCTTTGCATGCTTTAATTTACCACCCAAGGGAATGTTTGCATATTTTATTAACTACAATTGCAACGCATCACTGAGCTGTCTGCCTTCAGAATGATGCTGATAACTGGCGAGGCTCAGTGCTAAGAACACAAACGGTAAATTACACCCTTCCCTATTCAAAGTGGATTTTCTATAATTAATTAAGTGCATATGGAAACAAAATCAATTCCCAGTATGCGTGTGGATGGCAGTAAGAAACTCTGGGACTGTGCTGTACACTGTGAGATCTGTATAGACAAGTTTTATGGCCCATTGGATTTGCATAAGCATAAATTCACAGGCTCCACAGAGATAAATGAATCAAGTATAGCAGTTGCTATCTTGCAGCAGAGAGCAGTCATTTTCTCCCACTGCTGTATCTGATTGAAGCTGTGGAGTATGTTTTTTCTTCAATAAATGAAATTTTTACCACTATTTAGCAGTTAAATAAAAATAGCTGGCACAAAAAATGTGTGAAGCCAAGTTAAGAGAGAGATAAAAATAGAGTGGCTGAAAATAGTCCTTCCTGCTTTTTTTGCTGTTATATATTCTCTGTCTAAAGTGTAAAAGATATTTGTTCCTAACTAAAATCATTAGCATAATCTACTTCGTAAGAAAGTATTTTTGATATTTTTTCCAGGGGAATATAAACAGTGTTGTTTTTTTTCTGTTTATTACAGAGAAATTGGGAATTTAGAATATATTCCATTGTTTAACCATCTAATAACTGTATTTCTTATTTAGGCATAGGAGCTGCTGATAATCAGACAGAGCAAGTCCTTAATGAAACATTCAGCTATCAAAACGTTCAATACGAAGTAATTCTGAAGAATTTGTCCTGGGATGATGCAATGGCTGCATGCATAAATCGCAAGATGCAGCTGGTTAGCATCACAGATCAGTTCCAGCAGGCTTTTCTGGCTGTTCAGGCTGCCCTTCATAATCAACCGCTGTGGATTGGGCTCTTCAGCAGAGATGTAAGTTTTATTTTCTATTCAGACTGTAGCTTAAAGTCATCTTTAGAGTTGTATGAAATAGAAACTGGGATTAAAAAATGCAGTAACACATTAATTATGGGGTAACTTTTCATTTAGTGATAATCATCCAGAGGGTCTCAAGATTAATGTTCTAAATCTTCTGTTCTCTGAGTTACAGTCAGTTGTTGGACTCTGCTGAATAGATTGATGAAGAAGAGACAATTGTTTTAAAAGATTATAGGAAGAAGGGACATATTGTAGGGGTAGCATCAATACAGGTCACTGTATTACCTTTTGTCTCTTTTGTTAATGAACGAATAATATAGTCTTTTAGTATCATCAGCACTGTTTACACTACCACTGTAAAAAGTCAACTCAAATTCTGCTTTAAAAAGGAGAAACTAGAAGTGGCAAATGAAATCCAGAATGAATAATTGAATACTTCTGGAGATATATTTATAAAGTTTATGTTAAACTCTGTTGTTATTTCATGTTATTTGTACTTCTGCTTTGAGTTTGAGGGAGACAGTTTGAGGAAGACAAAGAGATGCATTTTTTTTTCTTCTTCTGTGTCTGTGCTTGTTTGTTTTTAAAATCTCTGGAAAAGTCAGTGCAGGAGGTACTGCTTTACTGTTCTGCCTTTATTAGCCAGAGGACCTCCTGGTGATCTTCAGTGTGGATTGAAAGCACTCCTAGCTGTTAATGAACAGGTCTGGGCTTGCTTGCAGGGTTATCTTTTTGCTGAACACGAGTCTTGATAATTGCAAGAAAAAAGTTAAAACTGGTTTGAAAAAAGCCTTACCTGCAAAGGTTGGTGCTCACTTAGCATCTGTGGTATTACGATCTTCCTATGTCAGTAATTGGCTACTGAGTATTCAAGGCAAAGCAGGAAACAAAATAGAAATTTCAGTGTACACTTCATGGAGAATATTTTTTAAAAGGAAATAGGCATTTAGTCTTAATGAAGATGAAGAGACCAGAACAACCTTTTTTCCCTCCTCCTTTGAATATTAACCTAATATTAAAACCTAATAATTTGATGTGACAATCAAATGATTTATTTTGGTGCATACAGCTCAGACATGCACTAGCTTTTGAATATTGGAATGCTTGGCTGTTCAGGCACAACTAAAAAGTCACATGAAAGGCAATTCTAATGAAATTGATCAACAAAACTTATTATTCCAGTGCTGGAATCCTACACATGAAAGATACAAAATACATTAAATTACAAATAGTCAAGGAGATTTCCTGAGGAAAACTTTAAAATGTAAGGTTCTTAAAGGGTACCAAGGTTGTTGCATGTGGATTTTTCTTATTCCTCCTGCATCCTCCAGGGCAGAAACACATCTTATTTATTTAATTAGTTAAATACTTGATAGATCACTTTCAACTCTCTGTGGAGAAACTTTGTTTTCAGATATTATCAGTTTTCCAAGACCAGATAATTAGACCTGCCATTGATTTACAAATGCAAATGATGTAATTTGGACATCTCATTGCCTGGCCTTCCTCCATAAGCATAGAAGTTAAACATTAACACTTGATAATTTGTCATCTACTTCAGCTGTTTCATATTCTTGCAACTGCAAAACTTAAAACAACAAAGCTTGTTATATTGTGAACAGATCAAAATGAGAGTAGCAGAACATTTAACAGTTCACACCAGAGAGAGACATCGTGAATGCCATCTGTTTAGCACTCTCTGGCCAATGCAAATGTGTTATCTTGTTTTCTGTACCTTATATATGCATATTATATATATTTTATTTTTATTTACTATGTAAGCTGATCAATTTTATTTGTACAATGCTAGGGTGGAAAACATTACGGCTGGTTGGATGGGAAGCACGTTAGTTTTAGTCGCTGGTCTGAAGAGGATGAAGAAACAAGTGAAGAATGTGTGTTTTTGGATATTGATGGCTTCTGGAAAACTTCTGACTGTTCCTCTGCAAACAGAGGTGTTATATGCTACTCATCAGAAAGTATGTATGCAAATAAAATACTTCCAAAAGGTGCATTTTGTTTTATGGTGAAGCATATTTGAAAATTTCAGACTGTAACTTCAAAATTAAAACTTTTTAAAATTACATTCCTTCAGACTAGCTTGTTTAAAATAGGGTAATATGCACCTGTTGATCTTAATCCACAGGCTACATAAAAAGGAACTCAGCATAAGTGTTTTGGGGTAGACTATACCCTTTATATTGTTAATTGATTCTACCTTTGTATCATTATTTTAATACCATTGCATACTAATCTCTCCAACTTGCATGTGGAAGATGACTGAGCTACCTCTGTACTATAAACATCTTAATATTGAGACCTCTTCAGTCATTCAAGTCTAAAAAGAGTAAGAGATACCTGACTATATGGAGGAGAAAGACAGCAGGTAGACACTGAATTGAAAGGTGCAAATTAAAGTCATCTTCAGTTCACATAAACTGTTCTAAATATACATCTATTATAGCAGGACAGCTTTTGGGGGGGATGCATATGTAGCATGACTCCTTTCTCAAAGAGAAAAACATCTCAGATTATCACAGATTTCTTCTAGGAGAACATTAATAATAATTTGGTGAGAAGACAGTTAAAACTATTGTTGTACATACTGAGTCACAGTAAAGTATATACTTGAGATTATGACATCTTTAATTAAGTGGTGCTTCCACTCTAATCAACTACAAGAAGAGTTCGTCTCACTTATCAAGTATTAAACAAAGTCATAGAACTAGGCTGTATTGCCAGCTATGGAATAGCTTATCTGTTATGGTGATCTACCTTCATACAAAAGGCAGTAAGAGCTTTTAGTTACTCGTTCATGCTTAGCATTTTTATGTAGTGATTTTATTCTTAAACCTATATAACCTAACAGTTGCGCAAGCTGTAAGGGTTTGTATTCTTTTGTAATGCTCACTGCTTAGTTACTTAAAAACAAAACAACAAAAACAAACCTCACTGTCACAAAGAAATTGAAAACAGTAACACATTACACGTCCAGAGGGCAACACTTTTGTCTTGCTTGTTTTAAAATGCTACCTGAAAATGTACTGTGGTGTGTAAAATTGTTTTAATAATGTTTTTCCTTATTTAGAGAAGAATGAAAAAGAACAAGTTACACAAGTTAAGTGCCCACATAAGATTAAAAATACACCCTGGATATCATTTAGAAACAACTGCTACACTTTTATGATAACAAAAAATAGATGGCAAGAACTGAAGTCTCAAGAAGCTCATCATTTATGCAAGAAAATGAGTAAGTACTTCTTTATATTACAGGTATCTAAGGGCATACCAGATTGAGGGAGATTAGTTTTAGATCTGAGTCACTGTCTTAAAAAAGTGAGGGTTTAGGAAGGCTGTGCAGTTGGATATGTGTATTAGTGTTGCACTGCCTGATGCTGTTTGTGCTCATGCTACTCTGATTAAAAGTGCAAGGCCATGTGTTCGAGAGGGAGATAACTAGGAACTGCTGAATTCTGAGATCTCTGAAAAATTGAAAACACATTTTTTAATTTAAAATATGCAAATTTTAAATGGTTTGGGTAATTGTTATCCCCTTGGCACCATTCTGTCTTTACAGTCACAAGTACTTTTTTTTTTTCCTGTGGAACAGTAAAGTGAACAAAGTAAACAGGCAGAGAATAGTCCAATTCAGAAAAGCATGTGGGCTTTTCCTGTTCATCCTGAACAAAGCGTACGCTTAGGAGCAGCTTCCCTCTTATATTAAGTAATTCTTTTAGCATTTCAAAGACATGCGTATTTACATAAACTGATTTTTCATTAATTGATTTCAATTCAGTCTTTTTCTTAATCTGCCTACTAGATAAAAAGTATTAAGAACATTGTGAACAATTGCTGATAGCTTTGTGTTCTATACACCCGTTTTTTACTAAAATAATAAAGGGAGGAATAGTGAAGGGAAAATAAAACTTTACAGATGGTAGAACCCATAAAAATTTCTGGAGATGAGTCTTAGCCACAAAACCAGGGGAAGCACTGTTGATAACGTCTTTGAGAATTGTTTTCCCACTATTCATTTGGTTCTTTTGTCTTGCTTTTATGTATTTTTAACCTATCTTTAGTAGTTAATAATAGCAGTGAAAAATACTTTGTTGTAACTGAAAGGTGAATCTGTAAGAAAGTAATTAAAAAAATAAATAAATTCAACAGATCCAGAAGCATTTGTTCTGAGTGTTCGAGATGAAGAAGAGAATAACTTTGTTACTGAGCAGCTTCATTCATTCAGCGGTCTGGCTATGTGGGTCTGGCTGGGTGTAATTTATGACGACAGTGGTAAGTTGTCTTTTTTTTTTTTTTGTAATAACTAGATTGGAGATGGTTTGCAGCATTAAGTGCGTGTTTCAGCATATAGCTAAACTCAAACCAAATACAAACATATAATAATGATTTATATTTGTATTTATCTTCTAGAAGAAAATAGTTATGGACATGGTTTCTGTTTGAGTGATAATTAAATCCAGTATGTTCTGTTTCATCTAGATTTGATTTCCTGGAAAGCAGGATGTAAAAGGGCCTGGATGAGTAATACTAATGTGTTTAGCATTGTATACAGAACTAATTTAGAGTAACTTAGAGCATCACTGATTTTTTTCCAAAGTGAATATCTATCTGTTAATGTCATTAAAAGCTAAATGGTATTTGTACGCATAATGACAATGGCTTGATAAATATGCAATATTTTTCACAGACAAAGTTCTGAAGTGGTATGATGAAACTCATCTGGCTTACAATAACTGGAGGCTGGGAAGACCTACCATAAAGAAGAACAATTTTTTTGCTGGTGTAAATCTTGATGGTTTCTGGGATATTTATAATTATTCTCAAAGTTGGCATGCTCATCACTATAATGTGTACAGTATTCTTGCCTGTAAAATTGAAAGGGGTAAGTTGTAGAGAAGATTCATGTACAATTTATGGAGTGTTGGATGAGGCTCGTAATTTAAGTTCTGGTCCTGCAGCACCTTCTGTACAAGGCTTTGGTTTTGCTCCCATTTAACCATGTGGCACTGCTCTTACGGGCTCCTGTTGGTATAGGGTCAGTCTGTGCATAACTACTGCAATATTCTGAGCAGACTGAATGTGTTTGCTGTACTCCATCATTGGCTGTTTGTAATGTTCAAAATAGCGAAAGATATTTTACATAATATTAAGTGGCTTGCACTGAAAAAAAAAATAACTCGTCTTGCATTGTTACAGATTAATTTTAATACTTTCCATATGTTCTTAGTAATATTAATGAAGTGTACAGTTTGTCTTGTTTTTCTTTGAAATAGGACCCCAGCAGCACAAACCTCGACTGCCTGAGTCTATTCCACATGGAAACAGAACATACAGGATCCTTCAGAAAAAATTAACGTGGTATGAGGCACTGAGAGAATGCAAACAAAACAGAAGTGATCTAGCAAGTGTACACAGTGAATCAGAACAGTTATTTCTGGAAGATATTGTCAAGCAGGATGGCTATCCTCTGTGGCTTGGGTTGTCAATTCACGATGTAAGTATGTACTGTTGGTAACCTCAGTAAGACTTTGTAAATACTATCCTGTATGTGACATCAAATATTTTCCCATATTTCTCTTCCAGATCCTTAGAAGCTCCATTTCCATGTAACATATATTAAACCATATTAAATTTCAGTGTATGTAGAGACACTGCTGCTATTTTTTCTTAATCTTTGAAACTTTAAAATAATACAATCAAGCAAGGCTGAATGGAGCATGTTTAGTGCATGTCAGGACTGGTTCTTCAAGGCCATTCAGGAATTGGCTCTCTAGCAAGTTATGCATCCCTTCTTCCAGAAGGCCAAGCTACAGATCATTATTCCTTTTCTGTCTGCTTGTCCTGAGAGCAAAAGCACATGGTCCCAAACCCATTTCCCACAGTACTCCCCAAATCTGCCTCCAGAACTTGTAGTGGTAGTTGGTTGGCAGGATAGTCCTCTGCAGAGAGAGCGGAAGTGTGTTTTCTATGCTTACCTTTGTTACTTCTGCTCCTCCTTTGATTGTGAACGGGTCTCCCACTTCTCATAACTGTCTCTTCATTGTCAAGAGTTTCCATCGCTGTATCTACAGTTTGAGCTGACACTGCAAACCATTGCTGAGCCTGGCCTGCTTTATGCACTGCAGCCATGCCAGCGGTTCAGCAGTTTGCAACACGTCTAGTAATCTCCACAGAAAGGAAGACAGACTGCTTAAATGGAACAGCAGAATTACATTAAGTAAAACGTTCCCTGCAGAATATTACAAGGCACACTGCAGGTTTAAACTTGGAAAGGTGCTATGGTTTCACAGTTTGCACAAACTGGTAGGATTCCTATGTTAAGAATTGCTTGGATTGAGAGAATGAGGTATCTGAATTTTAATTTATCACTCATCAAGTGATAACTATTGCTACGTGACTTATTAATGACTGACAAGATTTAAACCACAACCATGTACTGCAGCTTAAAAATTGTAGTTTTCTTTCTTTAATTAGGGAAGTAAAGCTAATTTTGAATGGTCAGATGGAACTGATTTTGACTACTATCCATGGGAATTAGAAAACTCAAATACTACTGAGAACTGTGTTCTGTTGGATACTAAAGGATCTTGGAACCGTACAAAATGTACAAATGTTGCTGAAGGTGCCATTTGCTATAGCCCTCCAAACAGTAAGTGTTACTTTCCAACATTTTATGTAGTTATCTTCTGTATTCTACTTTTACATGTTTTATTTAGAGATAGAAACAAAGGCTGAAAGACAAACGTGTATTTTTTAAGATTCTAGCAGGGATGATAGAACATTGGAGACTCATTCTCTAGAGGTAAAAACCTAAAACAATCCTCGTCTTCTCCTGGTCACCTCTGACATACACTTAAGTGTTGATCTTTTTCTTAATCAAATCTATATCAAACATAAACCAAACTTCAAAACACCATAAAAGACAAGGGAAAAAAGGTTCCCAAGTCTTTGGGACTTGTCTTATGTCCATTTTTAAACAATTCTACTAGACTTGAAGAATTACATACTAATAATATTATTATATTAGTATATCAATGCATTATAATATTATATTAATTAATTATATATATCATACTATAGATTACAGATTATTATATATAATGTAATATATTATATACCATAAATTACATTATATATAAATATATTACTATTATATGTAATCATACATTATATAATTATAATATATGAGGTATTATAATTATATATTAATATACTGATTGAATAATGGATGTTAGTAGGAGCAGTAGTCCTTGTTAATACTTTCATGTTACTACAACAAAGAAACTGCACAAACTCCTGCAGCAGAAATAACATTGATATCTTTATCTTTCCAGAGAGACAATTACAGCAAAAGCAAGCGAGTCAAGCCCCAGGATGCCCGCAAATTAGTGGAACGCTACAGTGGATACAGTATAAGGATCACTGTTACGCATTTGACATGGCGTTCTACAATTTTTCAGTATATAATGCGGAAGATGCTAAGAAAGTCTGCCAGAAACTGAGTATGTGTAGACTCTTTATCACATTACAATCTGTAATTAGTCTATTATACCAAAAGAATTAAAAACAAGAATGAAAGCCATACACTGGCTATGCTTCAGCTTTTCAGCTCTCCTTCTTTTATTTAGGAAAACTAATAGGTAGCTTTACCTTTGAACATCTGATTAAGGCCCTTGATAAAACTCTGCAGTGTGCTGACAATTTGGTTGGCACATGGATATCTGCAAGAAAATGCAGATATTCATTCATGGAGGATTCAGAAACTTAAGGTTTACAGTTTGAAAGAAAATTTTTATTTTATACAAATAACTTTTTTAGAAATAAAGTTAGTGCTTTTAGCAGTGCTTTCTTACACATATGCTTTCATTAGTTGCCTGCAGAGATATCCCTATCAAATAGTCCAGAGATTATAGATAATATACATTATAGATGTTACTAAAAAACACTTTTTCTGTCAAATTAAAGGAATCTCTCTCCTGTTTGATAAGCTATGTGGGGATTGTATCACAAAAGACAATGTTAAGCAACTGCATGTACAGAATCTTTGATCACCTTAGTTTAGAAGGTAGTGACTGTCGCAACTTTTGTAATCATATGATATAATGTTAAACTCACTATGTAGGAGGCAAAAAAGAAAAGGTGCAAATAGACCCAGTTCTGAATTCACCTTTCTCTTCAGCCTGCCCTGGTGGCTCAAAGAGAAAGTAATCTTTCCCTAAATTAAGCTTCTGGCTTATATTTGCATATAGTGGTAAAGAATGGGTACACTGGGTCTTGACTCCAGTGTACCTCTTTCTTCCTCTTACACCTTAATTTAACACTGTATATTTAAAAAAAAAAATGAGGTACAAGTGATTTAGAAAATAACTCGATTCAACAAAATGCTGAGCCTTTTGCAAAAGGGATTATCACTTGAACAAGACTAGAAATTCTGAATCAGTGATATACCTTTTGATTATCTTCCATGTAGGTAGTCCATATCTGCAATAAGTTAACTGCATTTTATTTCATAAGACCTGCTTGAATAACGAGTCATCTGAAGCTATCTAGTGTAGCACTACACTGTATTTTAGGGCGTGGAGGGTTTGTCTTTCTTTTGCAGGTTACTTCAATTAATCATAGAAGCCCAGATCATTATTTTTTTTCTTGATGTAATTGTTCCCCCAGGAAGCTTAATGTACGAGCACAATGGAAATTTCTAAAGTTACAATTCTGACCATTTTCCTCTTCCCCTTAGATCCTTCAGCAACACTTCTGACCATAGGAGATGCTGAAGAAAATGCATTCGTGAGCACACACATAAAGGAGAATGATCTCATCACCAAGAAAGTATGGCTTGGACTGACTCAGAACTCTAAGGGTAAGAAGCAGCAACCATGTATGAACATGAATGTTTCATATGGTAAATAAAAATGTATAAATCCTCAAATAAGAATACAGTTTTGTAGTAGTGGTTGCGTACAGTAACTCCTGTCTGAGGGTGGCATCCCTCACTTAGCAGGGCACAGCCCTTTGGACTTTGTCATGTGTTAAGTCTCTTCCTGTTGCTCACCTGAGATAGTCAGGAATCGGTGAAGTTCATTTTCTCCAACGCTCTCATTGATGCTTCGTGGTGCTGTCGCTTCTGTCCAAATCAGGTCTGGAGAAGAGGTGTGGCTAAAAGTGATGTGTTCATATTTATTGCTTTAAATATACAGAATAGATATTCTCAGCTCTGATTCTTTTAGCAGTGTAAAGTAATAGTTCAATAGCTTGTGAGCTACATTCATTGTAACATTAAGGGATATTTTGGTGACCTAACTAAGCAAATTTTTCTCAACAGATCAGTCCCTGTACTGGCTTGATGGCTCATCAGTTAATTATGCCAACTGGGAAAACAGAAGCACAGAACTCAATGAAAAATGCAGTGTTATCCTGTCCACAACTGGCACATGGTCCAAAGTTGACTGCAGTCGTAGCCAAAGCAGAGTGGTTTGTAAAGCTCCTTTAGGTATGGAAAAATTTATTTTTAGCAGAGACTTAATACTGTAGTGACTACATTCAAGATATTCTTTTTGCAGTGGAGGAAGTCTCTTAAAGTAAAAAAAAAAAAAAAAAAAGTGCAAACCTCACAAGAACCTATCAAGTAGCTCTGCCTTAAACAAGAGCCTTCTGTGACTGTTCTGTCATAAAATTACATTCAGCTAAGACAGTATACTGATGAGAAAAAAAGGACAAATTCTTTAGAAATTTACCTCTCCCAGCTCCCACTGTCCACTTATAATAGGGTAAGGGAGAGATTGAAATTCACACTTAAGAGACAGCATAGAGTAGTTCCTGTGTTTTTAGTTCTTACCAGAGGGTGTCTTTCATGGGCGGGTCCATACAGGTAGGTACAGAAAGACTTCTGCTTGTAAGAGAAGCTGGGTAAACAGGTACTGCAGATTGTTTTCAGTCTGGAGGAAGCTTCTGAAAATGGTCACACAGCTCCAGAAAAAAACACAAAAACAAACAAACAAAGAACTCAGGCCTCGTGTTAATTCCTCACATTCTGCTCTGTCCAGAAAAGGAAGCAATCACTTGAGCATTAAGCAGATTAATCAAAATAGACAATTAAATACTGATTCACATGAGAACCGAACTTCCAGTTGATAAGGTGAAGTCTATTAATACGTTGAAACGGTTTGCCTTTACTCCAGCTAAATGACTCCTACATAAATGCATACGGTATTAGTGTATAGCTACCTAAGCACCAACCCCATGAAAGCAATATTCTTACCAAAACTCTTTAAGTAACAACAATTTTTTTGTTCTGTTACAGGTTCTAATCATACTGGGGTGGCTGTAGCATTTGCCCTGTTAATTATCTTAGTCTTCGCTGTCGGATTAGTGTGGTTTCTCTACAAAAAGAAGCGTCTTCACTGGAGTGCCTTCTCTTCAGTACGTTACCAAAGAGGGATGAATGATGATGAAACTGATGATGTGTTCACAAAAGATAGCTATTGAGAACCTGTTCCTTCTAGGCAATTTAGCATGAACTTCACTGTGTGAAGCCACAAGGAATGAACTACTTGATGTTTTGTTACTTCTTTTTGAAAAAGTAATAAGGCTATTCATGGGGGCTAAATTCTTTTATACAAGTGTGCAATTTTTCTTCAAGCCCATTTACATTTGGCCTCAGTTTAAGGTACAAGGTTTCTGGAGTTCTGTAATATATTTTAATTTAGAGTATTATTTTCCTTCTCTTTACTGGAAAACGTTTTTTAATGAAATAATTTGTGCCAATAGTACTTATGCAACATCACCATATTGAATGCATGTAAAATTGCTACATGAATTCTGTCACTTTTGTACAATTTTCACTCAATAACTTCAGGCCAAATGATGTAACGTTTTGATAGCTAGCACTGGATTTACCCTGTAGCAGCTAGCACAAAGACTATAAATAGGAGACAAGCCATTTTTGTGTAGCAACTTTTCTAGAAAGCTATTACAAATTTTGATACAGTAGGGGAGAAAGGAGTTATAAGGCAACTAAGCATTCCTTCCTATCCAACTAGACTTTAGATTTTCTTGTTGTAGTGGAGGAAGATCATACTGCTACTTTTTCCCCTCGAAGTCATGAAAAAAACCATGTTATAATGGTGAGATAAGAATCTTAGAATGCAAAATGCACATTTTGAGCAAAGAATTATAGGGAATACCCTGTACTAAAGCCATGCTATCTACGAGTAAATTAAATAAATGTAGAATATTTTAAGTCTGAGACTGGCAAGCTGGCAAATAACTAATCTTATCCCCCAAAGGTAGCAGGAGTAGTAAAACTACCCACTAAGGGCTAACTGCAAGCACAAGCAAAACTCAAGACATAATTAAAAACCTTAGCCTTATAAAAGCAAAGGCATCAATGTTGTGTTTTATCCTGTGATATAACTGTCAAGTAAATTATTCAGTTTCTTTTTACAAGTCCTTTCACAAAGTTTTAAAAGCACAAATAGCAGAAATGTTTACAGTGAAAATCAGTATCTAGAGCTAAGCATTGATTAAGACAAACATTAAGAAAACTGCACCTAGAGTAGTATTTAGAGGAAGATCTATCACACTCTAGCTTGTCTTCAAACTACTCTGGAATTAGACCCGAGTGATTTTCTTGTGGATAAAACAGGGAAAAGACCTCCATTTTATGATCTGTTGCACTGTGACACCTGAGGACAGGAGTTTGCAGTGATGGTGTTCCATGTTCTGTAATGAGATGCTCCTGACATTGTACCTCCAGTAATGCTCTTGTTTATACTAGGGTTAAATGCTTTACTATATAAGGTGAAATATCTGTTGTCTGTCCAAGAAATAAGATAAAGATATAAGGAAGGAGTGAGAAAGAATGTATGGTAAATTAAGTTGCGTATGTAAATGCTAAAAATACTTGAGTATTTTACATAAAACTTAAACTTGATTTTTGTATGGAATGTGTCACTGTGGCCTTTTCTATGCACTCCGAAGAAAGTTATAAAGGGAAAAAGGGAAGACAGCATTGTAAATGTTATTCTAGTGATTTGACTGTTTCAGAAGTCATTAGACTTCTTAAACGTGCAGTACGAAAGTCAGAACAGACACGGTTACTTTTATGAAGGAGTATATGCAAAAGACCAAATCCATTCCCCATCTAATGATGGTGTGATATGGGAAATAGGAATACATTTGGTCTGACATGCTGAAAAAGCGTACTACTGATTTCTCTAAAGCAACATTGCAAGGTCATAATATTCAGCTGTGTTTTTTTCCCTGCGGTTTACTTACGTTGACAGCACTTTTCTTTGTTCCTTTTTGCACTATTTTGATAAGCAGGTGTTTATCATCTGTACTGAGAAATAGAGAACTTTCTGTAGATATCACTTTAGAGCCTGTTAAAATAGAGTGAAGGGGCATAGTAAAGGAAACATTGTTTTAGTTTGCTGATGAAGAAATAAGCACTTTCATTGTTTTGGTACTTAGGCACAATTGTGGACGTTTTCTTTCTTCTTTCTTGATGCTAGTTACTATGTAATGAAAATAATCCCCACCTCCCTTCTTAAGCCTCCTTGGTTCCAGAAGTATGAAACATAACAAACCCTGGTGCCTGTCATCTTGTTTTAGCTTATAAGCATAAATGTTTTGCCAAAAAATTTCTAAGTTAACAAACTTTAAAAGTGGTGTTTTATTGTCCTTTTCTAACAACAATAATAATTGGGGAAAAATATTTACAAATTCATGTTTTCAGATTTACTAGTTTTATAGGTGTTTATACTTTGAAAATTTTTAGGTGCGAGTCTGAAATTGAAATTAGTGATAAAATCCTAATTACCCAACAAATGACTATATCCTTTTTATAATAAAACCAAATATTTGTATATTTTATTCTTACGGATGATGTAAATAATTTTGCAAGGCCCCTCTTTTCATGTTTGTTTTATCATACCCAAGTTGTCTAATCACTGGTGATTCTTATTTGAACAAGCACAACTGCCTTAGTGCAGCTGAATAACCCACTTTATTTGAAATATATAGGAAAATTATTTAGCAGTATTGTTACTGAAAGAATAAAGTTAAATAAAACACTAAACTGCTTACACTGGTTTTATTTCCATGGAAGCAGTTATCAGAGCTAAGGTACAGCTTATTAATCACTGCATAAAAAAAGCACATAGCACAGGAGCTGTGATCACAATTAAAACAGATAGTTTTTACACGGATAAGGTTTGCCCAGAAAGGCAACATTCCTCTGTGCCTTTGTTTTTAAATCAAGGTACAGCTCAGTAGAGCCACTAGATGAGACAGCTTAGCTTTCTTACAACAGCTTAGGAGCCCTTATAAACTGCATTAGAGCTAACATAATTCCCCATAAAATGGAGGCAAAGTTAAAATACCTCCAGCCTTGTGACAGTTGCAATTTAAGCATGAGCTGTGTTCATTTTAAGTATCACCTGAAACTCAGAATTCCAGTCCCCTAAAATCCCTAACACCTGGCCAGAGGGCAATGTTACTAGCTACAGGCACTGCCTTGCTGGGAGAAACACCCTGTTATGCACGACTATGAACATGGTCAATTGCCTCAAAAGAATTAATGTAAGAACTGAAGACAAAGGACGAGCAGGGAAACAGAAACACAAAAACAAAGTACATTCCCCAGGTCACACAGCGGTGGAAGTGGGAAGACGTCTTAAAACTCCTTCATCTTAAAGCACAAACTGCTGGACTGCAGTAGTTCAACACAAAAACGATACAGCTTCAGCTAAATGCACAAAGGTTTTTGCACACTTATGACCTGACGTGAGCATCACAGTCCTGTTACAACTGAAGACCTTACTCCTATGGAAAGACCCATAGCAAATGGAGCAGCACCTTTGGTTACTTTTCCTGATTCTTGCACAGTCTCTGAAGCATCTCTCACCAAATCCTCTGTCACAGAAAGGTTAAACTGCACCTAACACTGGACCAACCATCATTTTCACTTTAACACAGTTTCTGTATCAGTAACTTAACTCATGCAGGTATCAACCACAAATGCTTATGCACAAACACTGGCTCTGATGCATTTATTGCACTTTCTATCATTTTTTTTCCTTTTTATTTTATAAACCAAATGTACCATCTGCTCATTGCTCTGGACATATGTTACACATCCAAACATTTTTGAATGGCGGAAATAAATTGCATGGCCTGTCAGTGATTATACATATATACATATATATACCCACATATATATACACACACATATATTTGATGGTTGCAAATAAAGACCACATTTACAATATGTATTGCTGAAAGTCAGAATTACAGTTTGGACGCTTTATGCATGTGTTGTTGCTCTGTGTATGGAGCACAGTGTAACCCCCATATTCATAAAAGTTTGTCTGATTCATAGAATCAGACTGGTTTGGGTTGGAAGGGACCTTAAGGATCATCCAATTCCAACCCCCTGTCGTGGGCAGGGACGCCACCCACTCAATCAGGTTGCTCAGGGCCTCATCCAACCCAGTCTTGAACACTTCCAGGGATGAGGCATCCACAGCCTCTGGGCAACCTGCTCCAGTGCCTCACCACCATCTGAGTGAAGAAATTCCTCCTGATCTCTAATCTTAATCTCCCCTCTTAGTTCCCCCTTGTCCTGTCAATATCTGACTGAGCAAAGAGTTGCTCTCCATCTTTTTTATAAGTCCCCATTAAGTACCGAAAAGCCACAATTCATTCTGTTGTCAAGAAAATGCAAGTTCTTATTGGCCAACTTATGTAACGGACTTTGATAGAGAACTATGAGCAAAATTAAAGAACTAAGCTTAGGAAAAGCAGGCAATCAGGTACACAAAAGACAAATTCAGTTGTCACTGTAACGGACTTCTCCCATTTAGATCTGAAGAGTTTTACAACTGGCAATTGACAAAGCACTACAAAACAATTTCACTATTGATATGAAATTAACTTGCAAATGCTGCATAGCATTAACGCCACTATCTTGTTTTTAATCCCTTTATCGTATTTTCACATTGAAAATGCCTATGCCTACTATTATAATATCTGCCAGTAACTAAGCTTTTTGACAGAACTTGCGGGGGGCAGGGTTAGGGAAATACCAGATGAGGTACATGCATTTGTTGTGATTACACGGTAATGCAACACAGACTGCAAGTCCTGGATTTCTATTTGCAGTGCAGAAAGAAATACAATCAGAACGATGGCTGGTTGGTAGCTTTGCTCCTTTTCAGCATAAATACAATAATTTTCTCTATGGTAACTTTTAAGAAAGTATCATTTCAGTGATAGAAAATAAATTATACTAAAATATGCTTTCTTCATCATATTGGCCCCTTTACGAGCACATTTTTTGTGAGAACAAAGATCTTTTCCCACACGCTGTATCTCAGGACACTTGCATTAATTCTAAGAGAGCTCTTTCTACTCCTGCTTTCTCCTAGCTTCTCTTTCTATATGCCCTGTGCCATTGTTCCCCTTTAACAGATGATATGAAATGACCATTTAAGCAAAACTGCAACACTTCTCATACTCTGTAAAATGCAGCAAGCATTGTAAGCCTACTCAGATTAACCTTACAAAGCCATTGATTCAGATGAACTCACAAATACGCCTGCATGACTGTGCACGGCTGAATGACATCCCTGTTAGCACCTGCACTGCCTGCTGCTTCATTGGCCTTTATTTTCCTAAGTATGGTATGGGCATTGGGGCACTTGGTTGCAAGGGAGAGTGTAAATTATCTGTATACGGGTAATACGTGGGCACATTTACCCACGACTTGGATCAGGAGCTACTTTGAGGAAAGGGGCTGAGCTCCTGAACTTTCTGCTGTGTCTTATCTCCTGCGGCTGCTGTTGTGCTTCACACCTCTTCTGTGCTGTGCCTGTCGCCCTGTCCCTCACCTCGCACAGCCCCCTAGAGCCTCTGCCTCACGCTGAACACCTGGCTGTGCCTGCAGCCTCCAGAGCTGTGACTTGCCACCTGCAGACACCCTGAATACAAGTACTTAAAGAGAAAGTATAGTTCTACTTAGGCTGTGGCGTAGGGTTAACGTGTAAACACCAGCACTGGCAGACAGAAAACCTCCGAGTTACCCGACAAACACCACCAGGGCACCACTGGCGAGCGCACCGCCAGATAAACTCACCACCGGGCACGGGAGCCTGCAAACCAGCTGCCGGGGAACAAGACCGGGAAGCACCACCCGCAGCACCAGCCTGAGAGGCGCAGGACGAGCGGCCCAGCAGCCCCGCAACCCCAACGCGGGGAGCCGGGACGAGGAGCCCGAGGAACGCCCGGGGGCTGCGGGACTCCCCCGGGGGCCGCCTCGGCCGAGGGACGGCCCCTGGGCGGGCCGCTGAGGCAGCGCCCAAAATGGCGGCAGGCGCCGCGCAGGCGCAGTGGGTGCGTAGTGGCTGCCCGGCTGAGGGGCGACATGGCGGGCATGGGGCTGCCTAAAAGGGGTTTTAGCGGGTATGGGGTGTTTTAGGGAGGGTTGTGGGATAAGAGGTGCGTGTTCGGTTCTGGCACTGTCCCCAACACCCGCCCAAACAAAGGGGAGCTGCCTGTGCTTGGGGCTTACTAAGCAGAAAGGAAGGAGAGACCAAGAGGTTGGGGGATCACAGGTGGGGATGGGCGACAGCTGAGGAAAGAAAAGCAACTGCTGAAGTAAACAGAGGCAGTTTCCATCTAAAGTAAGGAGCTGTAAAGACTACACAAGGTGTTAAACATGAAGAAACTGAAAATCCGTGAACCATTGGTAGTGAAATTCACAGAATCCTAGAATCATGAAGGTTGGAAAAGACCTCCAAGATCATCTGGTCCAACCATCACTCTACTACCAATGTCCTCCACCAAACCATGTCGCTAATCACCAGGTCCAGCCTTTCCTTGAACATCCCCAGGGATGGTGATTCCACCACCTTCCTGGGCAACCCATTCCAATGTCTGACTACTCTTTCTGAGGAGAAATGTCACCTAATTTCCAACCTAAACCTCCCCTTGCATAGAGTGATTTCCAGGGTCCCAGAGGGCTCTCAGAGCACCTGGCCAACGGATGTATAAGGGCACGTTGATGGGGACTATGCATCACTGCATTGTTGCCATACCTGTGGACGAATTGAAGGAGCTGTTTGCTAGAGCAGTCTGTATCGCTGACGGCTCAGCTGTTCCTATGCAGATTTACTGCTTCAGTGATGTGCCCTTGGGTGAAAACCAGCCCCTGACTGAACAGCAGAACCTGGAAACAAACCTCACACCTTGTAGTGGCAAATTGCATTCAGAGGCAAATTTCCCTCCCGAGAGAAGGGCTGTTATCCGCTCGTAACATTAATACCTCCTTTTTACTTACAAGTTCTGAGTATTAGATCACTGAGTAAACACCTTAACATGAGCACACAATGTCTGAGAGTGAATACAGCCTGTGCAATCCAATAATTTATTAAACTTTCATCTTGTAAAGCCAGTTACAAATTAAAAAAGACAGCAGAAGGAATTCTGTAATAGAAATGAGCAAAATTACAACAAATACTAACGGGAGTTACATTCCCAAGTGGGTTCAAGCTGCCTGCAGCAACCCAAGAGCCAGAACAGAAATAGTGCAGAGTTAGGACAGGGATAATCAAGGCTATTCTGATACATAAAGAGATCTAGTCAGTGTACGGACCAATACAAAGTGTTACTTTTCAGGTTGCCTCTGCATTCCTGTTCTCTCTCACTTGTGACCTGGCCATCTTTCTATTCTTTGTGATAAAAAGTGGATGTTTGTACGATCCTTCAGTAAAGCTATTTAAGGCAAAACTCCAGTTGAAAGTACAATATACAGTAGTGGCTATCCTCTTAGGCTGGATGTGTGGCAGGTGGACTGGGTGTTTGCACATGCTGCAGTGTATTGTAAGTGAGAAAAGCACAGATTATGCACTGTGTTTTTTCTTGCATTGTCAGCCTCAAAACTGTAGTGTTACATGACAGTATTAGTGAAATGGCACAACTTGAAGATTAATTTAAACTGAACCTGTTGCATACTGACTCCTTCTTTTCTTGTCTATAAAATTTCTATTTTATAGCTAACAGGCCTTAAGCTGACACTTCTTCAGAAATACAAACATCTGATTTTAAACAAACCTGCAACAAGGTCCACATCACACACACAGCTCTATAGTTTCATTAGGAAACTGAATGGGCCTTTGCATTTCAGGACTTGACATGACAGGGGTTGTAGAAAATGACGGCCTAGCCACAAGGTTTCTTGATTGCCAATGCAACCAATTTGTGATGCGACTAACAATACCAAATATTGTTTTAAATAATGAAATCAGGAGATTGAAGATGACTGTCATCTTTCACTGAGAAGGAAAAAAAAAATTGCTTCTTCAACTTGCAAATGGCTATAAAAACCTCCAAGAAGCATTTTTCTAAATATATATCTATATATCTATATAGATATGCTGATGTCTAGGGACCTAAGAGAGACTGGAAGAGGATATGGAGATTTGGTGATGGGAGTAGTTCCAATTCAAACTCAGCAGAGAATGAAGGACTTGGCATCTGCTTACAGTAGTACAAAGGAATTGAATTATTGCCTATAAGAATTTATCTAGGCGTCTCTTCACTCAGTATGAAACTGTTCATTTAAAGCTAACGTTCAGGGGTTTCTGTCATCCTAAAATCCCATCTAGCGAAATAAGGAACTTAATGCAGGTAGGCTGCTGGCCATAAAAACCTCTGACCTCCATCTGAAACCTGGAATTTGTTAGGAACAGCTTTTCCCGTAATGCAACTAAATCAATCTTGCCTTCTGGGCTGTGAAAAGGCAATCATTAATTCTTAGGTAACAGGTGCTACTTAGAATTACCAAAATGGTACCTGATGATATATTTCAGTGGTACTATTCCCCAGGACTTTCTTCTATGTTTGAGTATTTAGAATTTTTACTTAAAGTGCCATTTTTTACAGTCATGTACCTGTGAACTTCTGTTAGAAGGTAACAACTCTCCTCAAGTGTTTTGTTTGTTTGTTTAATGGTCTCTCATGTAGGGTTTGACCTCTTTATTGGACTGTTTGGCTTCAATTACAAAAAAGATACTTTCTTTTAAGACCAGATGAGATCATTAGTATATCCTGAAGAGAAAACTCCAGAGTGACTTATTTCGGAGCTACCTACAAAATAAATAAAAAAACAAATATTCTCTTAGCAGACTGTGCTGTGATCCCCTGATCCCAGATGTTTGCATGTTGGAAATTCATAAGGAAGCTTAACTCTGCCTCCTGTAGTGCAGATTCTTGTGATTTTTTTCTGCCAGTATGACAGGTAATTGTGAAAGCAGCAGAGGGGACAGGCAGAAGGAGGATGCTTCCAACTTTGCTTCTTTAAGGTACATTGTTCATCAGACAAGCAAGGGAAAACAAGTTTTGGGCTGTTAATATTCAACAACAACAGTTGTTACTGTTCAATGTCTTTAGGCAGAAGTGCAAATCCTATGGTACTGCAGATGCCACTTCAGCTCTTAAATACAGTAGTCAGTCAAGTGGAGTTCTTAAAAACATCTTTGCTACACTTGTGCTGGCAAGTTGCAAATACCAATCATTAAACAACTGCCTCTCTCTCATGGCAGTTTGTTCATATCACCTAGTCCAGACGCTAGCGTGACTGTCCACACTGGTGGCTGACTTGACGCTGCAGCGTTTCTTCACTATCATGTTGATGTATGCTTTCATGATCTTTATTATCTCACCCACCTAGAAAAAGAACACAGTAACAGGATAAGCACATCAAAAACCTACCACTGATGTATACCAGACATTTTGCAGAAAAAGTTTCCCCTTGTCCAAACTCATGGCACTGTAAATTTTGCATGTAATGTTAATGTGAATATGACAGTAAGGATAAGCATGAAAGAGTTGAGTCATTACCTCTATATGCACAAAAGATACAGGAAATGAAAACAAGGTCAGTAACAGGTATGCAATGGCATCTTTACAAATAAACATTAAAAAGAATGTGATGTTTCAATATGGAAAAAAACTGACAGAAGGATATGGCAGAACTCTACAAAATCCTGGGCTGCCTGGGAAAGACAAATTGAGAATGACTGGTCCCAGTCTTTCCCAACACAAGAATGGGAAGACATCAAGTGAAATACAGTGGCAGACTGACTGAGGAAAGTATTTTTTTTACTCATAAACAGCAGAATTCATTGTCATATTTGCAAGCACTTTTGAAGCATTTATGTGCTTCTCTAGATTACTCTAGCATGTTCTTAATTGTGCACACTGTGCATAAAAAGGCCTAAGTTTCCTCTGAGGTACGTTCAGGATAGAGTTAATACACCAGTTGGGACTGTGATTCTGGTGGGAGAGAGCTGTGATCTTACAGCAGCACCTTTTAGTACTTGACAAGTTTGTGTTCTGTCTTGTAGCTCAAAGAAAAGCACCTTTAATGCTACTAAACATCTTTATTTTCTGATGTTTTGAACTCTACATTTATAAACTGGAAGGGAATGAATTAACTGACAGGATGCACACTCATGAGCACCCAAAATTTGAAATTCTGAGTGTCATGGGAGACACTTAACCTCCTTCACTTTTTAACCAACATCATTCTTTTTTATGTATATCTCTGTATTCAAGATAGACACCTTGACTCTCTAGGTTTAAGGTCCCTTCATCTTTTTCTTTGCCTGTCCTGTCCCTTCAGTAGAAGTTCTTGCCTATAACCTTGTCTTGTCCTTAGAAATTAGGGCTTTACTGGAGTGCTAGTAAAACTGCAAATATAACATGTCTTGTGCTTTCACATACCTGGGACGTTTCAAAGAACATTTCTCTCTCATCCACTGTAATTTTGAAGGTGTTAGGTTGTGGAGCTCCAAAGAAAACAATGTGCTCATACTGGAAAGTTTCTAGTGGTTTAGGGTCCCCGCGCTTGTAGACAGACACATTCTCTGTGCTGACTCCAAGCCAAAGATCATTTGGAAATCCACCTTCCTTGCACTGCAGAAACAGAAACACGAAATTTTGCTTAAATGCAGTGGAGTATCAAATCATCTTTGATTCAAGGAAAAGCCCTCCTTTTCTGGCTCCTGTAGGATATTTAATTTCTCCGGCCCAATATAAAAAACAGTATGTCTACAGAAGGAATCTTGTGGGCACTCCTCTGCAAAGATTTAGAAATGACATGGCTGTGCGTAGATATCATTTGAGTAATAAATAATTATAGTACTTAACAGTTCTCATCAGATTTTTAAGAGATTTAGCATGTTAAGATTCTCCTCATTATTTTACAGATGATAGAGTAAGGGCAAGCAACGTCCCATGGTAATCCATCTGGGCAGCAACAGAAATGAAAAAAAATGAAGCTGTGGATTCCTGCAGTAGCAGGCTAATCCCAGCGGTCTAACTGACCCAGTTTGAGTGGTCACATTGCTACAGAACAGAGTTGTGCTTTTTGCTGTGAAGGACAATATGGCTTCATTTTACTTCCACTTCTACTAGCTACCACCTTCTTAAGCCCAGAAAAGTTTCCCCAAATCTACTGCTTCCTGCATCACACCTTTCTGTATATGTATTACTACAGGCTTACTCTCAGCTTGTTATGACAAAATGCAGCAATTCCTGAAATTCCCTTCTGCTGCTGAGCAATATAATATACCTAGCTGTATCTGTTCTACAGACTGATGCCTCTCCTTGGCAGTCGTTAAATGAGCTTATACATCTCTCACCTCAACGTCAAAGAGGGTTGACCCATAACCTGGCCACTCCTTTACGATGGACATGTATTTCACCATGGCCTGATGCTGAGAGAGACCTTGCAACTTGGTCCATTTCTGTGCTATGCTTGCACGAGCAGCTGACAGCTCTTCCTTCACCCACATCTCCATCATTTGCTCCTCTTCTACCTTCTGCTTCTTTACAGAGCCTGTCTTGAAGCTACGTTTCAATGTCCCTTCAAGAAAGCTGGTTCGCCTCCTTTCCAGAGTGTGACTGGTGGTGCCACTGCTCTTTGTTGAGTGCAGTATTTTGGATTTTAGTCTGTTAACTGGGTAGATCCCATCAAGGGTCCAACTTATTTTAGAATAATCCCCATGAAGGTACTGCAGCCGTAGTGCTGCTAGGCGCTGCAGGGTGTCCTCTGGTGCAGGAAAATGACCATCTATGAGGCTTTCGTGAGCCTACAAACAAACAAACAAAAAAAAAAAACAAACAAAAATAAACACAACAAATCATTATAAGGCAGAAACACACTATTGACATCTGGGTCCATGTAGATATTCTTACAGTATTTGCCCTAATAGGAAGCCAATCCCTGCAGAAAAGACCTAATTCAGGAGGTCAAAGCACACATTATAATAAAGAATTCAAAGTCTGTAACTGGTGAATGAGCAGACTTGGGGGTGAATGCGTCTTTCTGCAAGCTTGGACAGAAAGGAGATCTCAGAAGGACCTTTAGGTCTTTAACAGACTCTTTAGGTCTGTAACAGATAGGAGAGCCAGAAATTGAGACAATCTGTTTAGTACTCTACCTGCTGCAGCTCCTGTGTGGAGATAACATTCAAATACAGATAAAGTTGGATATAATAAACTCGAGACATTCAACCTCGGCCTCATTGCACACCAGCACCTTTCACCTCCTCCAAAATGTATTATTATATTTATTTATTTATTTATTTATTTTTAACTTCATCCATCACACACCTCAATAACTCCTGCTCTCCTCCTGTTACTTTTTTCTAATAACCTTTGCTAGTGAAAGCTGTCTAGACTGAAAGCCTTGTCAATTGGGAGTTTGGTACAACTTGGTTTCCACAGAGCACTGTGTCCTGTTCCTGACTGTTTCCTAGACATTTAGTTAACAATACTTAACCTTCATTTCAAGAAAGTCCTCTTGGGGAACAATTGTCTGTGTGATGTACATGCCAACAACTTGATCAACATGCCAGTTTCAATCTTCATAACACTGACCCCTTTAACACATATTAATTAAATTTCAACAGATATCATTCTGAGGCAAGATCAAAGTGTTCATTAGAAGTAACAAAGATGGGCTGAATCACACAGCTGGCTACTCTACTCAGTTTACTTTTGCATCCCTAATTGTGGGGTTATTTCATACCAGTGTGATCTCTGGCCTAACAAGCATCATGTTGCTACAAACTATAGTGACTTAAATAAAAAATTAGTCAGCAAACTATTGTCAACACCATTCTCTTGTCTTTTTGCAATAGTACTATATTCTGGTGCCCGTTAATCAGAAGAAATTGCCTGAAAGATAATTTTCTTTGTAAATTCCCATAACACCCCAAGGTTTGACTGTTTTTGTAAGTTGGATCTAGCGAACAGCTATATTTTTCAATTTTCTTTACACTTGTACTCTGTAAGCAACTATTTTACAGAATCATCTTAAATTATTATCTACATTTCCATATCTTTCAAAATTAAAGATTAATTCTAAAAGCATTTTATTATAATTGGTGCTTCAGTTTTTAAAGCCTGTTAATTTTTCTTGCTTTTGTTCTAACACTCCTATTCCTTTGAGAATTTCTCTGCATATCTGCTTGTTAGATTCCAGGCAAAAGTCTGAGACAATAAATTCTTCTGTTCAGACCAGCATTCACACTTCTAATGTAAAGCTAAGCCATTTTTCTGTATACTCTGGTGTACTTCTGCTACCCTGGAAACTAAATCATTCTCCCACTGCCAGCTTACCTGCTCAAACATGAAAGCAAACTCCACTCCATCTTTGGGAACATTCTCGATATCCAAGAAGCAGTAAAGTTTAAAATATAGCTGCCATTGTCCTTCTTCCTCTTCTTCCTCAGAGCCAGCAAGTCTGTACGATAGGAAAGAGAATGAGAGAGGGGAAAAAAAATAGTAACCAGAAGAACCATGGTACTGGGATGTCCACAGTGCTCATGAAATAAAAGTTCCTCTGGATTTCTAAAACAAAAAGCATACAGAACTACCCCATTTACCAGGGCAATCTTTGTGCAGCAGACTTTTCCGGTGGATTCAATTTTCTTCTCTGAGTCACCTGCTTTCAGCAGAACCCAAAGTTCTTATCAGATACAACTGATAAAAAAAAATGGATCAATAGTTCTATATAAATGCAAGAGTTATGGGGAGGACACAAAGCGCTTCCCATTTTTAACATATTGTTTCTGTGTAGTCTTGTTACTGTGAAAAGCATCAGTCTTGCCACCATTTATAACAATTTTATTTTCGTCTTCAGAACCAATATAAAATAGACAATGGCAGCTTTCTCTGCAAATTACTGCTTTCTTTATATGCCTAGCCACAAAATCACAGTCCACAGTAAGAAATTAGAGCTGCTTTTCTATGCCCACTTAAATCTTTCCTCTCTCTTCTGATGAAGCTCTTATGAGGTAAATTGACAAGATGTTATCAAAGCTAGTTGATATACAGACATTTTCATAGAGGGCACTGAGCTGAGTACCCTGAATCATTTATCCAAATAGATTAATTTTCATGTGTGACTAGTGGTGATGAAGCCAATTACTTCAAAGGAAGAGGCATTGAAACTTCTATTGCTGAGATGGACCCTAAGTAGGGTTCACATTCATAAACTCTGCAATGAACAGTCACTGTTTGCAGCTCAGAAATGTCTAGACAAGCATCAAAGCAAACACTGCCAGCTACAAACTTACAGCTCCAAAAATGTGAAAAGCAGCACCAGTGTCATTTCTTAACGCTTTCATTATATACCACTTCCTTGGTTGGTCAAGGATCTTACAGATGGTATTTGCTCGTGTAGCCCAAATTAACACACCCCATTCATCACAATGACACAAGTAACTATGCAAGAAAATACCTTGGTTTGATAGTGCTTCATTTTATAAGCTGTTCCAATCTGCAGATAGCCCTTAGTACTTCTAAATACATTGACATTATGTAATAATTCACTTGTCCTACCACAAACAAGCCAGGAGACAGTATCCCCTTTCAGAGAAAGAGAATGATCAAGACAATTAAATGTCTTAACCCTTCTCTGAGCTCTGGTAGGAAACCATTACTATTTGATAAAGGCACTACTAATTCTGTCCTGACAAGCGTGATAAGTAATGCTTCTTTGTTATCAAAACAGATGTGAACATAGTTTTCCACATAGTAAAAAAGAGCACTTGAACCTTACCAAAGAGAAGTTCACACCAAAGTGAATGCTTGAAACTCTGCAGCTGCTTTGGATAAAACTACCTGATGGTACTCTCACTTAACCAACTAGGAGTTAAAATAAAGGTTCTATGAAACATTCTTCTACCTTTCGAACTTGGCCAAGATATCAGCCACAATCACTCGACTCTCAACAGCACGGTCCACCTGCTGATTATGTTCGAAGAGAGCAAACATGTTGCGGCTGTCCTCCATTGCTAAGCCTCGGATCAACTTTTCAACCACCTGCAAAAATCAGAGACAGATCACAGGGTAGGCATTACACACTTTCTGAAGTTAGCTTATAGGGGGAAAAAAAATAGGAAAATAAACAAATATTTTGTGTTTCTGAGCTAGCGGAATCACTAGCCGTGCAGATGGACCAGCAGCAGAAAAGAACAGAATGGAGATACACTGCTGAGAGCTGGATGGGGTGATGGAAGCCAGTGTGGCTTAGGTCATAGGAACTACCAATCTATATCAGACCATGGTCTGACAGTGGTCAAATCTTGTTCCAAGGAAACAATATAGAGCAATACATTCCCTAAACCCTGAAAAATTGGAGATGAATGGGGAAAAGGAGTCCCTTCAGCAGGCTCAGTACCTAGACACAGAGGTGTGCTTAGATCTGGTTATTTAGTAAATGCGTTACCTCCCCAGCGCTCGTGTGGGAATTGATGGTGATTTTACAGGAGCCACCGCCATGGCAGTATACTGTTGTGGTCATTTCTTCACGGGTGAGAAGAGCCTGTATTTCCTCCTGGGAGGGTACAAACTCCCTTGTCTTTGTTCTCTTCAGAGAATCACTGATGAATTGTGCATATCTGTCTATTTCTGAGCCTGGAAAGAGATCTTTTACCCTAATTGTAAAGAGAAGCAAAAAAAGCCATTACACAGTGAAACAGAAAACAAGCTTATTGCCATGCAACTTGGAATATTGTAGGCAGGGAATTCAGCAGAGATGTCAAACACAAACACCACAAGAATAAGCCCAGTTATTTCCCAAACTATAGAACCTGCTTTAACTAGTCACTCCAAAGTCACTTCAGTGGCATTTCTCAGCACTATATGATATTAGCAGTTCAAACTTCCAAGAATTTAGTACTGGCTGAAGATAGGAGGATTAACTATCTGAATTCACAAAATTGAGATTAAAAAGTATGGAGTCAAATATAAGCTTTTTAAATTTATTCTCAATTATCTCTTTTTACTTGCTGGATTTCAACTCTCTCCTCATTTGGAAAGAATCAAATAGACTTCATAAGCCTTCTTTATCATTAACGAATGGAGTGAGGCTACACGACTGCAGCTTAGTTCCAATGCAGACCTCTTTAGAAAGTTGCTCTAGATGCTGAACATAAATTGGGAAGAATGTAAACAATTTAGTTCATGAAAATTGGAGGTTAAAGCAGATTAGAAATACAAATTATAAGCTTTACATGCTTCGTTGAGCAAACAAACACTGAAAAACAGTAAATTGGATTTAGGGTATATCTGTTACTCCACAGTACACACATTTTGTCTGTGGTTGCTGCAAGGTAGTACCTACTTCAGTGAATATTAAGTGTGTTTCTCACCTTTCCTGCAGGCTGAGAATGTTTATAAGGACATTAGTAAGCAGTAGGTGATCAGCTGTAAATCCACTTTAACACAGTTTCATGGTATTCTGTGTAGGTAGCCTTACTTTCCACATCCTTTTGACACAACAGATGGGTAGCAAGGGGGACAGGGTTTGAATACACCAGAACAGCTGGTAGGAAGATTTGTGCACAAAGGTGGGAGGCTGCAACACCACAGAAAGATATGTGCACAGGTGGAGGGTGAGACACACAGGTACACCAGGCAGTGGAAGATAAGTAGGGACAAAGGAAACAATGCAAATGAAAAGGGCTTTTACCTTCTCAGGTGGAACTTGAGGTAACGAAGGATTCCTCTACTCGGCAGAAAAGTGCAGCTCATACATGACATCAGCTGCCAGTGGTGCAGGTTCCCAGTACTGTTGGGATGTGGCATGTGATTAGTTTGTTTGATGAGCTGACAATACACTTCATCACGAAGGGGCTTTAGATCATGGCAGGTCTGCAGAATGCCTTGGATAATTGGTATGGGGTCAGACACTGTCTCGATCTCCTGAAGGGAGTTAAAGATCTTCACTGCTTCATCCTGTAAGCTGCTGTAACCCTTCTCTTGTTGCACTGAGGAATGATCATAAAGGTGACATCAGGTAAGAATCTCCCCCATTTCCTACAGGCCCAGCAGTAGGACAAACAACTATAGTATAGTCTGTGATGGAAGAACAGAACCTGAGAATCTACATTAGCTCATCTCTTCAAACTAAATTTCTACTCAAAATTCATTAAAGCTTCCCCTTTATATGTGCAAATGCAGTTTTAATTAGTATTTGCCAACATCTAACTTGTCACCATTGCAAAGCCATTTTTGGATATCCTGTACAGAAAAGGAGAACAATGTTTTTAAAGGAAATTAGTGTTGAAATCTAGTTCAGTTAAAGGAAAAAAACAATAGTGACAAACTGATCCAAAGTGCCAACCTATTCTTATCTATTTTACTTCCCCCCCAAAAAAAAGTTTTTGAACAACAGGCAAAATTTAGCATCCACAGAACAGGAAAGACTCTTGCCTGGTCTTTTGGGCACCATTCTTTTATGTTGAGTCCTTCCGTCTCCACCCCTAAGGTAAGTTTGATGACTTCCTCAAACCATGCTCAGAACATGGCAAATTATAGGCAGTTTCCTCTACCTGCTAGTCCAAAGCAGAGCAACTCCAGTATTGCTTCATCCCATATGGTCAAAAACAAACCATCTGGCATCTCTGGGAGGTCATGGAAGCTATTATAGACCTCTTAAAGAGTCAGGCATTGACCTTCCTGCTTCCCTGCTGTCTGCCTCTACCACAAATGTGCACATTGTATATTGTTTAGTCTCTCTTGTCTGGTATGTTTGTGCTCCTAAGACACTGTGGGAACCTTACAATACTGAACGTGTTGTACAAAAGAATTTGTTATTTTTAAAAAGAGAGATATTGCTTGTTGTTATTACTAATTCAGCTACTGCTCTCCTAAGCTCCTCTGTGTAGGTGACCAGTTGGTCCTGGCAGCTTGTTCTACTGATCTATTGACTTGCTATATAACCTCTGCTACTGACACTTCAATTGGCATCCTTTGATGCATCTCGCAGAGGAAGAGTTTCCTACCAGAAATAACATTTCCCCACATAAGGTGTCTCTGTGTTGATACACACACACACAGAGTCGTCATACTTCTGCTATGACTTCATTTTTTTCTCACACTGGTTTTCTGGGGGCCCATTAGACAGTCTAGTTCTTTCCTGTTCCTGAAGTATTTGAAGAAATGATTCATTTGTAGCTTCTCTACAAATACGATCCCACTACCAGTTGCATGTTTTAATCCTGTTATAGGATTTACACTAGAACTATTTAACCCAGTTGCAACTCACAAAGACAGGCTGCACATCCCCCAGATGGATGATAAACTATATTCTCCCTTTTCCTGTGAAAAGAAAGGGACTAATCCCTCTCTCTGAACCCTGTAGGAAACACTGCCCCAGATGAACTTCACCTACACAGAGAGCTTATATACCACTTTTGTGGTGCTCAGGCTCCTCACTGATCCTTAAAATGAGAGAGTATTTTGTCATATGGATAAAATACTTACAGTTGACACTAACATCTCCATACGGTAATGGGAGCAAGGGAGAATGCAAAGGGTGCTGCGTGTACCGCAAGATTGGGTTCCTCCTGTATGTCTGTTCCACTACTTCAAAGTTTGTGCTGTTTTCCTGGAAAAAACAAAATCCTCAAATGAGGAGAGTCATTCCTAAGATGTCCTTATACATTTAGAGTCAAATCAACCACCTTTATTGACATTCTGGAAGCTCCATCGAGGGACGAGGTGACTAAAGAATAATTTACACATAAAAATTACTCTGTATATTATTTCTGAAAATAAAATGTAAGAATAGCCATACTGGGTTACCAAGCACAGGGCCTTGATTCCAAATGCAGCTTGTGGCTCATGCCTACTGCAGGCATTTAACAGGCACATACAGCATGATTCCTCCTCCTTCCTTTGCTAAAAGAGTTATCAAAGCTTTTTGGAAATTAAAGCAAACTTTATGACCAGGATCACCATTATCCACATGCTTGCTGATCCCCTCAAAGACCTTTAGGAGATATGCCAAGTACGGCTGTTTTGTATTTCCCCAGATCCCCCCTGAATCCTTCCTTATAGCTTAGTCACATTAGCTGCCTCCCATTTCTTCAACGTTAGGACCATGTAGCCTAGGGTTACATTCTACAGCCAGTAGTAATTCAGTAACTTCACGTTTCAGTTCCTTTAGAGCTGTAGAGTTATTGCCAATAGATCTTGGCTATATTTCACCCTCTGTTTTATTGATATGTTCCACAATCCCTCTAACTGACACCTCAGCTGGCAAGTTTCTCAAATTCATCCCTTTTAGAGGCAGGCTGCAATACTGGAGTTTCCCTGCACTCCTCTGTAGTCATCAGTTATTCAGAGAATTAATCCAGTTTTTCAGATGTGTTACCATTATTACACACTTCTTTTTCACCTCCATCGACTGGTCCTACCAATTTACTGGCAAGCCCTTTGTCTTAGATGCCTTTTTATTAGTACTGTTCAATCCCTCAGCAAGTTGCTTATGATATATGCCTTGGTCTGTCTTCTGATTATACATTTAATTTGCTAGAGTTTCTATATATGTGTTCAGAGATGCTTAGGGAAAAGAAAGGATGAAGCGGAGATTTGCACATACTTGTTGGTATAAATCCTGCATGCAATTTGTAATTGCACAGCAGTTATAACCTCGACTCAAGCAGATCAGTTAGCAAGCTGATTCAAAATCAAATTTAATTATTTAGTTATGCAGTCATTTAGGTCTTTTTAGTCATTTAGTCTTTTACTTTTTTGATACCCCATGACAGCAACCTCGTTTGTTGCCACAAGGGAATCAGCATGATGGTACCTACCCTGATGTCACGAATGAGTTGCTGCGTAGGTGTTTCTATGGGCACTTTGCTGTCAATGACACCTTGGATGGCAGAGGCCCAGCGCATGGCTTCGTTCAGCAGCTTTGTGTACAGCCTGTAGGAGTGCTTTCGCCCATGGACAATTATGTTCCAGTAGCCTGTAGAGACACAAAGAAGCTAGAAGGTGAAAGTTGCTTCCATTTTACCTTCTCTTTTTGTCTGTAACACCTGTCTGAGGAAAACCCTTGCTACTCTGTTACATATGCTATGTATGGTTAAAATGGACTGGGTAAACAGTAACGTTCCCTGTTCCCAAAACGGACTTACTAGCAGGAAAGTCCCAATCCAGGTTTTGGCACAAACACAGCTTTCCAAGACACAAGTAGCTCACACTGTAACATAAATACTTCCCTGCCAACCAGGCAGCTCACTTTCACAGTCAGGGTTTCGGCTACACTGTGCTATTAATCGCTCAGAAAGTGACCAGCCTACATGCAGCACCCAGTCACACTGCCAAACCAATTCTCATAAATTTTAAAAACCACGTAGTTGACAAACTGAGAGAAAAGGTCAGGATGATGACAATTCATTCCACTACATGTAGCCCTAGGTGTCTGTTGAGATCACAAATGTGGAGGATTTATTGCAAGTGAGCAGAAGAAACTTTCTCATTTCACTTGACTAAACACACCACAGTATCCCACTGCTAGCAGTTTGCTTCCAGAGCTTTTAAAAAATATCCCAAGCAACTCCAGTACTCAAAAATCCAGTATTTCAAGTTTTGTTCTAAGCTTCACCTTCTTTGTCAGGGGGGTTTACCCCTTGCCTCGTAAGCTCATTTCCATCCCAAACTCAAGGTGCAAGCAATGGAGAATTGTGGCAGACCCTGCCTTCCCAGAACAGTGTCACACTGCACAGAAAGCAAACGTAGGCCCTTGTCATCTTTTGGTTCTAGCAGGCTGAGTGCTACAAAAAAGACTGAGGTGTATGACATTATTGTTATTTACGGGAATAACATTGATCCGAGAGAGAAACATAGGTCATGCTATATCATGGCAGTTACTTAGTGCTGTTACATGTGAGCATGAAGAACTTGGATGCATTTGGAAAACATTTAGATAAAGAGTGGTACTACTCAGTGAAAAAATGTAAGAACTGTGCATCTCTGTCAGGTGTGAGGGAGCTGCCATCACTTGCACACTGTTCTCTAGTCCTTTGCAAGTCTCCTATGGTTTGTGTGGGGAAGAAGTTTGCAACCACACTCCTCAAGACCGTATCTCAGCAAGACACACCATTACCTTCCTGCACCCTCCCCTCTTCAGGCAACTCCACCCATGCAATGCCTGCTGATGACTGTTTGCTCCTCTTCTTACCTGTGTCTTTAAAGACCCTCTCATCGGGCTGCACCACGGAGCAGAGGCTGTTGAGCACAAGTGTGCCAAGCTTGGCAGCTGTGCGCTCGGATGACTTGTAGTAATCAAGTGCAGTGTTTGTCAGCACAAACCAGCGTTTCTTCATCTTCAGAGAGGACATCTTGTTGCTGCTCTGAACCTCTTTATGGAGCCAACCTAAGGGAGGAACACAGACATGTCAGTGGCTGTCATTCACCACAACAGCAACCTTGTCTCTTCCTGGTGACTCTCTAACTCTGGGAGCAGAACTCAAACTCTCTGCAAAAACTTCGTATTGGGACCTGCCAGTTCTGCTTTATTGGCTATAGCAGTATCCTGCACAGTCACTCTAATAAATTAGACAGTTTTTTCATGGAACTGTTCTATTTTTCAGCCCTATGTATGTTTTTCTCATTGAGCTGTGGTTTAGTTTGACATCACCATCAGGGCATTCTCTGTCCAGGATGCTTCTCTCACAAGTCCCAGCCATCTGAATAAATCATTTCCAATTCATTTCTACCAAAGAGATGCCAAATGCCTATCCAAACCTGCATGGAAAAGGTTTGGTGGTACATTTCGTAGTAGAATGATCTTTAAGCATTACATGTGTCTCTTCTTCCCGTGATCAGGAAAAATACTTTCTCTCTCATTTTAGATTCCTCACAGGTGGGGTGGGGGTGGAGAAGAAAAAGAAGAAAAAACAATTCAGTGCTATAAAAGACAAAATTACACTCAGCGTTACTAAACATGTTGAATAGATAGTTTTCTATTCAGAGCTGAAAAAAGCAATGTCCACCCACAAGACAAAAAGTTTGAAGAACGTGGGACTGAGCCTAGAGGTTGCATGTAAAGGAAAAATAAAGAGACAGACTTTGTGGTTCTCAAATAGCCTCTCAAATAGCCATATGTTTTACCATGAAGTGCAACACATACACTGACTTTGCAAAGGAATATTTAGACTTTTTTCTTTAATGAACAAAATGAAATAAAAGGAGCTGTTGCCTTGCAATTAAGTATTTTGAATTTAAGGGAATTCGCCTGCCAACGTTAACATAGGTTATCAGACAATCTCCTTGAAATGTTTAAGGCCAGGATTATAGAAGGCTTATGCCACTTCTTGGTGACTCTCTTCTTCCTCTACTCCTGCCTTGACATGACCACTCTCAGACCTTTACATGTATTCCATAATAGATATTTTCTGGAAGATGTAGGGCAATTTGCTCAAATGTTTGCTTTCCACAGATTGAGACCCAAGTATCTTTGTATATTAGAGAACATGTAATGAGCTAAAAGTACTGAGGAAATTTAAAAATATTTGAGAAAAAAGGGAGAACATTTCATATTATATGCACGAACATTACTCATGCATCAGTGCCTCTATGTCCAGCTGAGGTCTAACTAGAGACAGAATATAAATCTTTTGCTCAGCCTTAGAGAATTATTCTCACTTCACTATGTCTATCAGAATCAGGTTAGTTTGTTCAGCTGAGGAGAGCAGCAATCCTACAAAGATCTCTCTCCCTCCCTCTCAACATGACAGGTGTCAGAAGAAACAGAGCTTTCTGAAAACAAAAGCTGCAGTGTCATGTCATAGTCGGTCTAAGCCAGCTGCTCCCAAGCAACAGCCATGCTCCCTCCTATTCCCTGCTGGCATTTGCTCGACAACATGTTGAAACAAGCTATGGAACTAACACCAGAAAAATAAACGTATAAAGAAATACTTATTTTTCCAGTTTTATCTTTCTGAACCCACCTGATGTGGAGTCAGACAAGAGTCAGTGCCAGCAGAGCACAGGAGGCAGCCAGCAGCAGGCAGGAAGGTGGAGGGGGCAGGCAATGGCTGTGTTTTGGAAGCAGCTGAACACTGGCTTGGATTAGCTACAGTGAAACCTCCCACTCAAATCACAAACAGAAGATGAGTTTCAAATGTCATAACTGCATGCATTTCCTTTTACCTCTCACAAGGAATTCCTGGCCATCAACCTTAGATTCGCCTTTTGGTTTCTGCAGCAGGGAGATCCAGTGGTGCATCTCCTCAGGGGTGTCGCTGTTGCAGTGTATCACTCGATTTGCTGTGATGATCACAAAGGAGTTTGGTCTGCCAGAAAGTAAAAGCATCAGAAATCAGTCGTATTCATACAAATATCTAAAATCACAGCACACCCAAAGCCATGTCCTTTGGCTTTCCATAGGCAATGCAGAAAGATTCTTGGAATACAAACTACAGAGAAGTGAAGAAACTCCTAAAAGCATCCCCTGTGCAGTTGGTCTGCAAACTGATGAATGCAGAGTCCAGACAAATAGAATTAAACACTTTCCAAAAGCTATTTCCAAAGACTACAACACATTCATTAGCTAATGCCCAGCTGTAAAATGTCCTGGGTTCATAAGCACAGGACTTTGCTCTACCCTCTGATTGGGTTGAGCTAGTGCTAGTACCACTGGGCTAGGCTAGTACAGCTGCTCTGCTCATACTTATTAAAACCAGTAATGCAGTAGCAAATGTAGTTCCCAGAAGTGACAATGAAAATGGGTCTGAGATTGGTTTTAGGAAGGATGAGCTGATCCTGACAAAAAAAGCTATGGAAAACAAAACTAAGATGCATAAAAATATGGTTGAAAAATAAGCATTCTCCTCAGAATTTGTTTAACATAATTCAAACACTGACACTCCAGAAGAGTGTACCTCAGCAGATTCATGAAGAAATTCTGCCTGTTCAGCTTACTATTTGTTTCCTTTTATTTTTTATTTTTTTTTTAGTGGGACACAGATTAACTCTGAGGAGTCCAGGCTGGGCAAAACACTTGCTTCAAAGAAATCTTAGTTTGCTACCAAGATATGCATTTTCTAAACTAGTAACCACAAAGTCCCCACAATCTGTGAGAGAAAACAACAACAACAACAAACAGAACACAGAAGTAAATAGCTTAATAGCTAACATTTTACTTCAGTACTGCAGTGAGAAGCTTGGCCATGGCTGAACCTGTTAACAGTGCAGGAAATAATTAAATGTTAATGTAAAGTGATACGAAATGCTCCATAATCTCTTATCTGAAGCTAACTTATCTGTGAACTAAAGGCCTGTGCTTTGCTGCATCACAAAGATTTCTTAAATTCTTAAAAAAGATTTTTAAATTCATTCCATGTTGTTTTGTGTTGTTGTTTTTTGTGTGTTGTTTTGTGTTTTGTTTTTTTTTTAATGTGTTGTTTTACTTTTTTCCTTAAATTTACAAGATTAGCTTGAAATTGCTCTGTTGAAAAACTGGAAGTACTACTCTTGCTGGACATTTTTATTTAGTGTTAATAGTAGATAAAACTATAATTTCTTGACATTTAGATTACATTGTTCACACTCTTCAGATGGAAATGTGTACCGAAACTTTCACTCAAAGACAATACACTTGTGACCTTTGTGCCTGGGAAGTAGCATAACTTGGAAGAAACTAAGTACTTCTAGCTGAGTTTCTTTGTGAGTTAAATTCTTAGGAGTTTAAACAAATGTAAACTAACCGGGACCTACCTACAAAAATGGGTCAGGGTATTTCCAATCAGAGAGATGGCCACATTGCTATACATACCTGTCAGGGTTGTCTGAGGCACAGACAGAGTCAATAAGCCCAACATCCAGGGTTCCCTGTGTAGTGGAAGAGACAGGTAACAGGAATTGTTTGCACCTTAAATTACAGACATTCTCCTTAGTGAATAGTATTGAACCTGAAAACATTCTTCTGAATTCCAATAACTTGAGTAGCAATGAGCATATGAGAAAGGCATGAGTGAGTCAGCTCTGCTCCCTAGACAACATGAAAAGGTGTGCAAGGACTCTAGAGAACTGCAATAAAGAGAGCTATGCATTTTCAGAGAGCATTATTAAGGTCTGAAATACCCTCTGCCTCTACATCTCAATACTAGTAAATCCATAAATAAATTGTTCTTCTCAGCTGTTTATCTTCTGTCTGGCAAACTGACACAGACTAGTCCTATAATCCCATCAAAAAAAATATATATATATCTGCAAGAGGCAAACCAAAGAAGAGAGCCAATATTGATCATGTTGACACCCACCACAGGCACTATGATCTTCACTTCTTACCCTCTTTTCTATCAGCTTTGCTGTTTCTTTTTTAAAAAAATGTGTAACTTTCTTATACTGCTCATGAACTCAGCACTGCATGTCCTAGAAAAACATGCACAAAATAGTTAAACACAGATGGCTCTGAACATGCCCACGGACTGGTTGCACAGTAACTCACCACAGCATTCTTTGGATTGGCTTGTTCATCTTGCATTTCCCTCAGCTGCTGTGCCGTAGCGCTGTGTACTCGGCTCAGGACATTAAACCAACCGCTGGCAATCAAAACAGACTCAAAGTTAAGATTTGGGTACTGAAACTAGCTCTGGAATATCATCAAGGAGCCTGGAAAGCTGCCAGTAGGAAAATTTCTTCATTCACAATTTCCTGCAGACTATGCTGCAAAACATTTCTTGGGCTGATCACGCCATACCCTAATATCTTCCTTCCTCCCTATTTATCCATGAAAATTCTGTGCACGTTCTCCAACCCACTGACAGCTGCTCCCACAAAATCCAGTTTTCTACTTGCTATTCAAGAAACCGTAGGCAGGCGGTGGACTCACTGGGGAGCATGTGTCAGCAGAATAAGAGCATATAGCAGTTGTAAAGACAGGGTCAGTTGGAATCTTTGGGGACTCAGTCCTAGAGACTCCTGGGTGCCTTCCTGACTAGTCTCTGATCCACTCATAAACTCGAGAGTCATATGGCTCTCTATTAATCATGGGGTTTTTATAAGTTCATTTGGAGTGAAGCTATTTGTCTGTGAAAGGGCTTCTCATTACAGGCATATCTGGAGGCTGAATCTCTGTTGCAGAACAAGCAGATTCTTATCGGCAGCTTCCAGTGAGATCAGCAAACATCTAGACTTTGTGGAGGATTCTCAAACTGGAGACTGTACAACATCTGTCCTTTGCAAGTGTTGGTGCTTTCTTCTCCCCCAGAACAGAGACTGCTGTGGCACAGACAGAGGCCACATTTGGGTTATGCTTGTCCTAGCAATTTTGTAATGGTATCTTAGGGCATAACTATTCCAACTGTGGAGGTTCTGAGTTAAGAAGATGCTCTTTCTTTGGCTACTGCCCCTTGAATTTGCTTGTTTCTCATTTATGTGGTTGTTCTGTAGTCTACTTCTGTTAATTTATTTGTGTCCAAACACTTTATCCCTTCCTCTCCCTACACCAAATGAATAACATACCCTACATAACTTCACAGAATCAGATTAAACTAGATAAGGGAAACAGTTACACTAGCAAGAGCTTTGGTAAGAGTGGGAGAATGGTGTGGAAGACATAAGCAGACAGGGTTAGTAACCTCTTGACTTGGCTTTCTATAGCCCAAACAGGTTGTCCAACCTGCCCTTAAACAACTGATTCCTACTGCCTGGCCAGGACGCCAAGAAGGAAGGACATGAGTCATTTGTTTGCTTTGCACTGGGAAGATTTTATCGGATGACATTACAGACTCTGATAAGCCGCAGCCTTTTCTCTGTCTCCTGGATAAAACCCAGCTGCTCTTGCAATCATTTACAGGCAACATGAATAGACTTTTTGTTTGATTCAAGATTCCATTTAATAAATAAATCAGCTATTAGAAGTTCCAGTTTATGTTAAGGTTTTGTGTGTCTCCTGAAGTAACCCTTGAATTCAGCATGCTCACAGCCACGTGCAGAAGGTGGCAGTCCTGTGACTGTTAGGCTGAACCACCATCTCAGTAGCTCCAACAAGGAGTCCCCAAAGCAGGGGTGTACCTTCTAGTAGGTGACACTCAGGAATGAATCCCCACTTCTCTCCAGCAAAAGGGAAGTGGTTGTGTTCCCCAGGCTCCCCCATGAGCGGCTGGGTCAGATCTAGACTGAATGAACAAACTTAACAAAACTCGCTCTTATACCTGGCATCTTCTGGTGACTCTGCCACAATGTGATAAACTCTGTCTTCTGTCACAATGTCCAGGGCATTCTCCTTCTCATGAATGTCCACAATTTCCCTGGAATACAGCAAATTACAAGACAGATGCTGAAAACCTTTTACAGGAATAACTTGTTTCAGATAGACTGTAACTTTGATAGAAATACAAAATTCCTTTGCATTCCATTCCATTATAACTTTTAGGATCCCCTTATATAGATCTGTACAGTTAACCTACTATAAAACCAAAACTTAAGGAATTAAATGGATTTTCTTCAAGCCACCAGCAGACTGGATAGAAGAGAGAACTGGGAGGTTCATATAGAGGGCTGTTTACAAAGTGGGGTGTGCCACTTTTTTTTGGCACTTTACAGTGCCACAGAATGCCAAGAGGTGACTAGTCTCTCCTTTCCTTCAGCAGGAGCTAAGGAATTGGCTACGGTGGCAAAAAGAACATTCAAGGCTCAGGAAAAGGCATAGCACATGCTGCCAAATTCAAATCCCGCTGCGTGCCTCATACCATCACAGTGAAATGCCTGGGGAGTCCAAGAAACAGATGGAACCAGGGTAGGGAAGGATGCATGGGGTATGTACTTAATTAGCTCCTCCTGGTCTGGCTCCATCCATGGCTTTGAAAGAGCTTCTGCCAGACTACGAAATGCAAGACTGGAAGAAGGACTACCAAATAATTCCAGACTCCCTCCAGAGTAGAACTGGAAGCTCTAATTGTCTTTTCCTTCCCTTATGTTTCTGATTCTTCTAGCCCTACTGGAGACCTGTAGAGGGATGAACTGGCTGCACCAGTCACTTCATTTTCAATTTAGAGCAAATACTAGGGATCAAAAGGATTAACTCCTCACTCACTTTGCCCTTCTGATATCAATTGTCCCCTTCAGCTTTTCCTCGCTGTCATTCTCAAAGTACATCAGCTTGGATTCTCGAAGCACAAACCAACGGCGTTTCCAGTTGCGGCGTGAAAGCGTCGACATGCCTCCGCCTTTTTTGTAGAGCCAGCCTGACTTCAGTGCCTCCTGCTTGGTGCGGAACCACATGAAGGCTTCGTTCTTCAGGACACACCAGCGCCGCCTCCATGGGTTCATGAGGCCTCCTGCAAAGCAAGGGAGCAAGATCTCATCAGACACGCAGCAGTGGCCATTTCTCCATTCTGATCCTGCTTCTTGGGCACTCAGTTGCCCCTGCAGTTCCTATGTGCAACGAGGGAGCTGAGGGAGAGAACGAACACTGTACTAAAGTTTGGAAAGAGGAAAAACAGAACCAGTGAAACATACACAAAGTACGGAAATATATGCTTTACTTAAATATTTTTGTATTGTCTTCAGTCTTGTAGTTCAAAATGGGTCATATAAGCCCACACCAAGTGGGCATATCTCAGAGCAAAAGATGTTCAGTCTAATTCCCTGACATCCACCTCCTAGCTCTTTGTTTTATTTGCTGGAAATAAGAGGGGGGAAAAAAAAGAGTGAACAGAGAAGTAAGAGCAGAGGAAGATAGTGACTCTGAAGAAACAGAAGAGGAAAGCAGGTTTTCTGGATCCTGTCCTTCCACAGTTTTGGCTAAAGCTGCTTACCCTTCATGTAGAGATAGCTGTGAAAATAGGGTGGTCCCGAGCCATTGAAGATGGTGACTCGTCCGTTACAAAACTCTTCATCTGTATCTATGTAAACATCCACTTCCTCTTCGCTGTCCAGAAACTAAAAGGAAAAGAAGAAATCCTGGCTACTTGGGTCCCACAGGACAACTAGAGCAAAGTAACAAGACTGCAGAAGTCACATGAGCAGAAGGTGCAAAACTACACATACTCCCTTTACAAAAAAAGCAATAGAGTAAAATTAAAGGCTTGGCAGATTACTCATTAATGCCTAAAGCAAGAGTCTCCAGAGAGCATGGAATTTTCATACCAGAAAGGAGAGTGACATTCAGCAGTGGACGTGGCTAGAAAGCTCCAGTTACCTGCAGAAGCAAACCTTCCTATTTCAGGGCAGAGCGTATAGTCCAAAATCTAATTTAATGGGGTTAAGAGACAATTTTTCTTTCTAGAGGATTTTTCTGGCAGACAGGCCAGCATGCTGGACAACGTGGAATACTGACCTAACCCTCGCAAGGAAATGCCTTGCTTTGGGTTTACTAGAAAAAAAGCACATTCCAGAATAACTGAACCCTAAAAACAAAGATCTAAATTGCTGAAATAACAATACAATGTTTACTCATCCTTGTTCTCCAACTAGATAATTGCACTTAGCCATACGTCACACATGAAATCCCAAATTATGCTATCTTTTCCTTTGCCTTAAATACACCTTCCTATGATCAGCTTCATTAACTTAATATGGAGGCAGTTCCTTAGTCCTTTTCCTTCCCCAAATGCATGTTGTTTCTTTTCATTTTTCCCTTGCAGACCTGTCCCTCTGTGATCCATTTGCCCTCCTCTTTTGTCTTACTCCTCTTTCTCTTTTTTTCTCTTGACATTAAGTTTGGAAAGCAGGTAGTCTTGGATCAGCAGCTCCTGATGCAATCCTGAGCCAGCTGCAGGTATCTCTTCCTGTGGCTTGTGCCATGACATAGAAGCACCTCCATTTTTTGTGAGTCTTACTCACTGAGGAGCCCAATAAAATCCTCTATGTCCATTTAAATTTTAAGAAAAATGGCAGAAATTGGCCAAGACTGTAATAAACACTGTGACAGGGTGATTCATGACTTGAAGGATTACTTGACAGTGATCTGTGAGTATCTGCCCAGAGAAGATACTTTTATTCAAGCAGATCACATCATTAAAAATTCTGATGGCTGGCAGCTGACATTAGGGAAATGCTAACAGGAAAAAACATGCAACTTTTCAAGAGTCAAAATCTGCCACTGGAGAAGAAAAGCAAAGGAAATAAATTGAATTCCTTAAAAAAAGATCAATAATTTTCTAAAAGGTATTTTGTAGTTTGAGCTCCTACGCACAGAGACATCATTTATCTGAGGTATTTTTATGGCTATCATTGGCTTCACACCTGAACTCCTTTCAATCATTTGTGGGCTCATCTGACATGCTGCTCTACTGGGGGATTTACTGTGGCATTATTAAACAGCTAGCCTGAGGGCACGCACAAAGCTCAGGGCCCTGTGTGGAATCTGAGCCAAGATGCTTCAAGTGCAAGGCTAATAGCCCAGCTTTACTACCTGCCATCGCCCCTGCTGCAGGAACAGAAAGCAAAGTGGTCTTTGTGCCCACCAGGACACACCAGGATCAGCACAGTTATTCCTTCTAGCCTTAGAATAGCTTATCTTGTATACACCAGCTGAAAATAAACCCTTGACTTTGAACACTAGGACTAGGACAAGAGAATTTTAGTAATGGAAACAAATTAAACCCCAGCCTTTCCCATTTTCTCTTGTGATTGTCCACAGAAGTAGCCCAAGCTTTCAGTGAAATCTCTCTGAGGTAGGACACAAACCTACAAGATGTTAGTTGCCTGCTTTCAGTCTTCCTAGATGATGCTACTCTAATATCTGGTGATGGAAACAATCTAGGATAGCCTAGGTACCTATGTACTAGGTTGTGTACCAGTGACACTGGATGGTCACAAGCCTGCTGGCCTTCAGCCTATCACTCTTACCTTTCTTCATGCTGTTTACTGATGTAAGAGAGAGTTATATCAGTAACTATACATAGAGCAAGCAGGCATGCAGTAAGAAGGCAAAGATGTTATAATTATCAACAAAGTCACACTAACGTCCAGAAAAATGAATGGAGGCAGATTCTTACCGAGTCCAGGCTGCCACGGTTGGAGTCCAGGCTGGTGCCATGGGAGTTTCTCAGACTTTCCTCGCCATTCAGAGGCTCGGCTGAGGCACTGCCTGTGTCCCCACAGCCATCAAACTCCTCATGGTCATAGTCAGACTCCACATCTTGGGGGGAATTGTAAATCGGCTCTCCCACCTCTCCGCTGTTACTCCTCAGTGTATCTGAGACAGTGCCATAACTGCTTTCTGCTGGGTCACGTAGGGCACTCTGCTCCCTGGGGCTAGTGGTTCTTTCCACAGGTTGTCCTGGAGCAGGGACAACCTCTCCCACATCCCTTTGGAGAAGCGAAACTCTTGTGTCCACTTCTTTCTCCAAGTAGTTATCACTGTTTCTCACATCACGTTGAGTCACAGCCACCACACTGGAAGTTGGCCGTCCTTCATCATCGGCATGAAACCCCTCATCCACCTCTTCCTCAGCCAGTGGTGCTACCAGGCTGCAGTCAACATTGAGTGTTCCCTCACTAGAAAGCGAGCGCTCTAAGTTCTGCACACTTTCATCCAGATTGCCAAAATCCAGCAGCTCCAGAAACTCCTGGGCAACCCTAGATGCCTCCTTTTCTAGCCTCTGGATCTCTTCTTCCCGCTGCCGATTGATTTCATTCCTGGTGTTTTCACAGATGATAGACATGTGATCCTCCTTCTGTTGCTGCAACTTCTCAATCTCCTTCTCCAGCCTTAAGATCTCCTCCATCTGACGTCTTTCTTCTTCTTGCAGGGGAATATCGACTTCCTCAGTCTTTACTGCTTCAACCTTAAAGAATTTGTAATAGTATTAAAGCAGTTTCATTAACCTGTAAGTGTTCCTCCCTTGGACCTTTCATTTTTCCTGTCTCTTGTCCTTGCTCTGTACTTCCCATCTACAAAATATGACCCTAAGCATCCTTTCCTTTTCTGTCTGGCATCTGCAATCATCCACAGAGTAAATGCTAAAGGTAGAACAACTGATCTTCAGGTACCTCAATTCTTCCAGCAACCTACCTTGTTTCTGAATCGTGCAAAGTAGCTCATTGGGATCACTGAATTTTTAGAAGAGCCCCTCTGTCGGCTGCTCATGTTACAGCTCTCTGTACACCAGAATTTTGATAGAATCATCCTTTCCTTTTGAACTATCTCACGTGTATATAGGAGAAAGCAACTATGTATGAATATGTATGTGCATAATCTGCTAAAGAACTGTACATTTCCCAGATACATCATGAAAAGATTTGGGGATTTCATTGCTTCCTGAGTTGGGGGTCTGACCACCAGAATTTGGCTCTGGAAAGGATTTTTTTGCAATGAAGCAGGGCTGTGCCCTCTCCAACACGACCCAAACTCTATTCTGAATTTCTTGGCATTCTTAAGCATCACTGGATGGATAATAGCTAGCTGTGTGCTGAAGTCTCTTTCTTCTACTATTCTCCACACTGAAATAGCTGAGGAAACCTCTCACAAGTACACAATAATTGGAAGATGGGAGATACTGGTAGCTTGCACTGCGGTTTAGCTGTAAGATAAGGCATCCTCCCTTCTACTGAGGATGTTTAAAACAGATACACATAGAATAAATAAATAAATAAATAGATAAATAAATATATTCTAAAAGGATATAATATACTGCCCAATCGGAATATGACAATGTAGGCAGTGAATTGGCCCCATCACGTCACAACTCATATTTTCTTTAGGATTGCTCTATTGCTTGTTCTCCACTCAACTCTGACTTGTGGAGAAATAAATTTTCATATACTAATCTGTCATCTTTCCTGAGCAGAGCTGGACTGAAAGTGGGGAACAAATGCTCTGGGCAAAGGAGTAAGATGACACCCAGCTGTTTTCACACACCTCAGGGTCGGTGGTCTGTTCTTTGATATATCAAGTACTAACAATTAGATCAGTTACCAGGGGGTTATTTTAGCCATGGTAGCTATCGTCTGCACTCTTATTTGGGCTGTTATAGGCAACAATCCAACAAAACAGATTGTGTCACAGTGTAGCACATCACAAGGTCATGAAATAAGCCCAAGCAGTAGAGATAAAAAATGATGCTGCATGTTCAACACTGAAACTTTCAAATAGGAACCATGCAAGCTGGTACATGAACCTTGGGAAAAAAAAGAAAAACAAACAAACAAAAACCCTACCAAACAACCTTGTTAGCTCTAGGCACCTCTGTCAAAGCCAGACACCTGCAGGTTTTGAGTGAACAAAGCCATTTTATAAGTAATGTTGCCATAATATAGATATTAGCTTCATGTGAAGAGTGGGCAATGAAGGACCCTTTATAGATACTCAGAGAAGCCATATGGAAGGAATAACTCCTAAACTCACCTGAGTCACCTGGAGTAGAGCATTCAACTGCTCCTTTTCTCTGAAAAACAAACAAACAAGACATGATAGTCAGAGACAGACCTGGTTTTCCTAGGTAAGCCTTTTAGAATTACACAGACACGCCACCCCTGCATGGATAAGGTTAAAAAAGTACCTGGTCTAATTTACTGATTTCAAAGCTTTTACAGTTTAGTAAAAATCAATTTCTCTGTGGTTTGCATGACCTTTGTGGATACAACAGATTTTCCCTACGCACTTAACTTTTGGATCAATCAGGAAATTGGATTAGTTGTAACACAGGAAGAAGGGCATTGGAAATAGTGACAGAAAGTCAGATCGTTTAGATTCATGTTAAATGTAAACTTAATCCTCTTAACACAGTGGGAAGCACTGTACGTCTACAGATATTAAATGAGGTTTTACATGTATAATTGACAGATTTCAGGATTTTTTTTTTAAACAAAGCAGAATTATTGCAATGCCAGAACTGAATTTGTGTTTTGTTTTGCATTTACTATATTAAACCTAGGAAAAAAAAACAAAAACAGATTTTAGTAATTTGTTAAATGGCTAAGCTGAAGACTTTCTATTCTGAAGAGCTGGGTGCTCCAGCTTGCCTAACTTCTCAGTGGTATGCAAAAACCTAACTTACTAGTAAAGGCCGTCAGAGTCAGAGTTTGTTAGTAAACATGAGTAGAGGAAAAAACTATCCCACGGTGCTGCATCTCCGCCCAGATCAAAAAAGTTGTACTCCAAGGGGAAGCTTTCACCAGGACGAGGCTCTCCATAGCAAGTACACTACAAGCAACTGAACAGACAAATGTAGCAGACAGACAAATGCCAAGGTCATGCAAATGGGGTGGGGACGAGATGTGGCTGGATGGAAGACTCTGCCCGTAGCAACCACTGCGTAGCTAAATTCAGACTGGCAGTGGTAACTTGCAAATCTACAATTCAGTCTCATGCAGGACAGGAGGCAAGAGTATTTATTTCCCAGGCCCTACAGCTTTTTCCAGCCAAATTCTAAATTGCAGCTGCAAGTCACAAAGTCCTTAAAGCTCTTGCTCTTGCACTCTCTCTCACAAATAAATCACACAAATAAATCTACAAAATATTTATAAATGAAAGCTGACATAAGTGGGATCCAGATGGCTCCAACTTTACTGAAAGATCTCTAAGAGTAGTCATGAGCTGAAAAACTGCCTTAAATTGTTTGTGGGTGCAAGAGGCAGAGACATTTTAAAAGAAATCAGAAATACCAACTACAATCTACACACTAATTCCTTCAACTGTTCCTCACATATTTTAAACCTCTGATATTTCTTGCAGCTTTCCATCCATCTGCAAGTGATCCACAGTCATCCTGAAATGTGATACCCAAAACGAGGAACAGTATTCCAGCTGAAGCCTTAGCAGTGCCAAGAGGAACAGAAGAATCACCCCATATCTTACAGAACCAATCTTGTTTATCTATGGCATTTGCTTTCTCCTCTCACTACAGCATGACACCAGTGACTAAAACTCAAATTAACCTTCAGACCTTGTTCCTGCTGTTGAACTACTCGTTCCTACTCCTCTCTCTGTGCATTAGATTATTCCTAGCTGTAGATCTGCATATGCCAGTACTGAATGCTATTCTATGTTTTCCAGACCACTTCTTTAATTTGCCAAAATTATTTGAATGGTAATCCTGTTTAGCTATACATTTGCAGACCCTCACCAGATGGTTTTATCTGCAAATTTAATAAAGATACTCGTATTTCCTCATCCGACTCATTATGAAAGCATTGCACTAGAACCATAGCCAGCACAGACCCTGGAAGAATCCCATTTAACAGTGCTCTCCTATTTAACAAGTAACCACTACTGTTTACTAATTAAAATGCTATAATACAATGCAGTTAAAAAACAAGTTCTAGTCTTGTTTCACCTACTTTTATCTAAACCACCTTCCTTATAGTGTCTTAAGAGTATTGTCACAACGTCAAAGCCTTTACTGAAGTCAAGATACCTACCCTCTGTGGCTTTTCTCTATCTACAAGATATGTCATAAGCTACCACAGAAGGAAATAGATAACTTTAATGCTGTTTGCTCTTCACAAACCTACGTTGGCTCTTACCTCCTTTATCAAGCACTTAAAACGGTTTGTTTCACTATTTGTTTCAATATCTCCCTGAAATTGAGGTTAGGTTGACTGGTCCAAAATTCCGTTTCTTTCACTTCCCTATTTTAAAAAGAGGTCATTATGTTTAGGCTTTTCCAGTTTTATGGAAACTTCATTGCTATCCACAAAACAGGAGAAACAGAGTAGCTACTGATTCAAACTGCTTCACCCAGTACTTCTCAAAGTACCCAAATATTAATTTCAACAAGTCTGGATGACTTCTTTGTAATCTGATTTATATGAGTATTCACTAACTGCTTCTTTCCCTGCTAGGTTCTGAATTCTTGCAGATCTGTGCTAATTGTGTTTACTGTCCAGCAGCTAAGCCTTTTGGGAAGATAAAAATGGCATCAAATACTTCAGTTTTCTCAACATCATAATTTGTTCTTCCTGTTGAGGAGTAGACCAAATTGCTCCTTGTCTCCCTTTTACTAACAACGTATGCACAATAACTGCACGTCAACTTTTAGCTTGCATCCTGGTCCTTCTGATTTTGCCTCTGCATGTGTGCTTTTTATTTTTATTTTTGTTTGTTCTCAGTAGATGAGCCAATTTGCAATTTTTGTGAACTTTCACCTTGTTTTCGAGGTCCAGTGGAAGTTCAGGATTTAGACAAGCTGGTCCCCTAGTAGCTTTTTCAGGTACTCACTCTGCATCGAGTCATTTGAGACCAAGTAGAAAGTGAAAGCAAAATAAAGAGCTCTCCTGATTCCTAGAAACACTGACATTTCTTTATAATGATGCTGGCTCAAACACTTCTTTGTGACAAGGAAATAGAAGGCTGGGGAAGAAATAATAATAATGAGCTAAATAAATCCTTTTATCTAAAGATAGGTATGGAATAGCTCTACGTAGTAATAAGAGGACTTCAGACCCAAGAGAGCATCTGTGGCATTTGATCCCTGTAAGGTAGGTACTGCCATTCTGAACTTGTAGTTTTGCGTTGGTGATGAGGCTGCTGTTGAAAATTGACACATTGATAAAATGGAGCCTTTACTGATGTTCAACAAATTCTTTGACCAAACCATTCATCACTGGGGTCACTGACTCCATGTCTTTTCCCAGCACATATGTTACCCTACTGTCTCCTGTGAAACTGTAGGCAATCTTTTTCCCTTCTGACATGCTCCTAACAGAGTTTTCTGATTGTTGTCACAAATCTCAGTTTGCCAAGATCCAACCTCAGAAGAAGTATGTGACTAAAGTCTATCATAAGAAACATAAGTAATTATTTATATTATGCTTGAAATAACACAGGATTTATTTGTTAAAATGCATATATTTATCCCATAGTTGAAGTTTTACACTTAAAACAAAAGATTATCAGGAGACACCCAGTTTGGATAGGATGCAGGTAACCAAGGAGTGAGCAGTAAATAATGTATGAGGTGCAAGATTCTCAGTGGGTGTGCTGGCACTGCTCACAGATCGCCTCTTTTTGTCAAGTCAGCTTTTCCTTTCTCCTCCTGACACATCTGTGTCCCTAAAGAGAGGAGCAGAGCAGCAGGACGGTGGCACAGGTGTGTTCTCATGAGTGTAAGAGATGCAGTGGCAGCACAGGTGCACTGCTCATCTTCCACTCTGACCCAGCCTACTGGACACACCAAACCCCAGGAATTCTGGTACCTTCTCACAGGGCTAGTCCCTCCACATTTTGGAAGACCTGCCTTTCTAAAGTACGTTTCAAAGCAGAAAATCACTAAACAGAGATAAAAATACACCGGAATACGCTTTCCTAAAGGAAGTGGGATGCTCCTTTTCCACCCTGCTTTCCTATTCTGAGCTATGTGCAGCCCACCTTGACAATTCCCCTGGCACTTTGACTCTGTCACAGGCAATTATTGTCCCACATTACTGTCCTGCCAAGGCCACAGACCTGCTCCTACACCTCAGCAGCTTTAGCGTTAGGGAACAATGAGTGTGAGAGACCATCTTGTACCTTTCCTTCACCTCTTCCTCCTCCTGCTTCCTCCTACGCTCCTCCTCTTCTTGCCATTGTCTTTCCTCTTCCTCTCTTCTGATCTGTTCTTCCTCCTCTCGCCGCCTTCTCTCCTCCGCTTCCTGCTGCCGCCTGAGTTCCTGCTGCCGCAGGTGCCGGTAGAGGCTGCGAGCCTGCTGGCCACGCCAGTGCTTCTGCAGGACCACTGCAGACGCCTTCAGCCGCAGCAGGCTCTGCTTCCAGAAGTACGCTCGGTAGTTCTTTTGGATTATAACAACACTGGCTAGCACCTTTTGGTACTTCTTCCTAGAAAGAGAACCAGACACTTAATGTAACATGAAGCAACACATGCCACATGCTTTGCATTTCTTGTGCCCTAGCGTGCTGACCGGTGCTATCACATCCACAGAAAAAGGAACCTCGAGCAATATTGCTCAGGAATGACAACTTCTCTTCCTCCACTGCTACTACCTACGAATTGCATTCTCCTTGATCTCAGTCCCACGCCTACCACTGGTTTGTTTCCCTGGGCACCTGCTTTTGTGAAGACCGTGAGAATGAAGAACAGATATTTCACAACAAGAGAAGGCCCACTGGCCAAAAGTCTACTCACACTGCACATACACAAATTTACTGTGCTATTAGTATAATCACTCAATGTGGATTTATGATATAAAAACATACAAAAAGCCTTACTATATGAGAACAAAGTCACAGTTTGCTTCATCTTTTAAGTAGTCAAAAACAGAAAAACTCCAGAAAAGAATGTGAAAATGAGGCACAAAGATCTGGTCACATTAATCTGGTATTGTCTAGGGGAAAACACAGTATTGCTGAATTTAACATTGTAATGCACTCCCATAAAGTACGTACTTAAATTGCACAGCATTTTCCTTGAACAGTAATGATATAAAAATCAACTCGGCAGCATTTTTAAAATAAAACAACAACAAAAAAATGGTAGGACCCAAAATAAAAGAATCATCACTCAGTATTTTTGTACTCTAGAAAAGTCACTTCTTGCCTCTGCATTGCTAAATGCTTTTATCAAGGACCTGAAAAAAAAAAAAAAGAAAAAAAAAGCCACTGGTAGAAGTTTGTACATGATAGCAAACCAGGCAAATAACAAAGGGGTTACTATTACACAGCAATCTGAATCAATTTGTAAGCTAGATTCAAGCAAACATTAAACAATACAAAAGAGCCAAACGTAAGGTCTCGAATCAAGGAACCAAAGGCCAAGCACACCTGATGTGAGACTATGTTAGGAAGCAGCAAGTCAAAGAGAGATTTATGGTTCACAGGGATCATCAGCTGAATGCAAATTCCCAACACAATGCTATAGAAAAATGAGCCTGGGACTGTTACACTTGCAAGCAGAAATATTGTGCTGAAGGATACTGTGCTGTTACTTCTATCCTGTGTTCAGTGCTAGCACTTCCATTTCAAGAACTATGTTGGACTCTCCAGTGATTTCTGACAAAGCAGGACTGAAACCAGAAATCCCGGCTTGCTGAAAGTGAGATTTAAGGCACTCGTTTCATTACTTTAGGAAACAGAAGGCTAAGGAATGGCTTAATCCCAGCAAAGTACTCACATGAGAGCCATTTTTGGGTGGTGTTTCTATTTATCTGGCAGGGGACATAACATGATTTAATTGACGTGAAACTGAAGTCTATTCAGGCTGGAAATAAGCCTCCATTTTTTTTTAAACAATTGAGGATATTCAGATACCTTAATATCTTGCTGCAAGGAAATGGGCATTGGTACTATTTGAATCAAAATCTTCTTTACTTCAAAGTAGAATTTTGCAAAGATGGGGCTGTGCTACACAGGGGCTCGGGACAGCAGGCTGCAGTAGTCCTTTATGGTCTTAGTAGTCGCAGAAAGCATGCTGGAGATTACAGAATATTCTCACATATCCTTCCCACAGACCTTCTGCAGCCCCCTGAGGGAAAGGCGCACCCCAAAATCCCCTTCCTAGCGATCCCACCCTCTTCAGATGGCAACAGGGACCCATGCCGACAGCTTGCCACCTCCCTGCACATCAGATATATCAGCCTAGTCAAGAAAATCAGGAGACAGATGCTAATAGCAATAGTACACAGAGGTCATACATTTTTTTCCATAAGTATTAAGTCAAAGGGAGGAAACATGGAGAAAAGAAGAGGAAAGGGGAGAGATGATAAGAATTGGGAGGTTTTAACAAGAACTGCTCCTTGGCTGCAGTCCTCTCACCCCTGCTCCCTCTGTCCTCCCTGTGCCCTGCACATGGGGTGTGAACAGCTGCACAGGCCCTCTCTGCCAAGGCAGATACAAGTGCATCAAAAAGGGCACACTGACTTCTACAAAATGCATCTGCCAGAAACTCTGTCCAGTGCAACGTGTGCCAAGCCCTGCCCAGCTACAGGCCGGCTCGGCCTGCTTATCTGCCAGGCTGAAGTGCCCCCTCATTCCTCATGACCACAGCAAAGCTCGCAGACGCCCTTCAGCTGGAGCTGCTGCACGCAAGCCATGGATTTTATTCCCCTTGTTCAGCCCTCCACTTACTCTCTTGCACTGCCCACAGAAGTTCAATCTCCAGCCTGTGCTGGGGAGCTGGAGACATCCTGACCATGCATCACAAGGGCAAGCACGGTGGCTGCAGTGCTGCATTTGGAATTTAGTTAATTATTCTGTTGAGCTGCAGTTAGCAGTTATGCCTCCAAGGGCTAGAGCCCACAACAAGTACGGAGCCATTTCCTACCGTCTTCTTCCCCCAAGCAATAAGGTCCCGAAGGATCCAGGGGCACAGCCAAATTTATACCTGCTATTCCTCACGGATCCTGCAAGCCTGGGAACGGTTGTGTGTGCTTAGCTGGTGAGGCTGTTACCTGCAGCTCAGAGCTACAACAAAAACGAGGTCATTCGCATGGGCTTGTTTCTCTCTTCTTACTTTTTTAGTGACCATTCAGAGATGGCTACAGGAAATGAGAGCAAAGCAAGCCTTATGCCCCTCAGGACTGGTCCTCCAGGATCACAGAAAAAGTTTACGGAGGGGGGGAAACTAGTAAAATACTTCCTGTGGCGTATATATCCTTCTTTGCCAACTACTTGGCTTGAGATTTAGCAAATTTAAACACGCTTGTCCTTGCAAAAGTAAAAGAAATGGTACCAAGCCCAAGGCAGGGGATGCTGGTAACTTTTGCCCTGTGTCCAGCTCTGCACAGACCATCCATCACTGGCCCAGATGAGCTCCCTCTTGCTGGACCTTCTCCAATACAGGTGCAATGCAACTGGAAATTCTTTACAGGGATGTTTTCCAGTCTCCCTCCCTAGCTCTTTCTTCACTCCCTGCTATCCTCCCCTGCAAAGCCCAGTTGCATCCAGCTGCTTGTGAGGATTTCCACTCAGGCTGCACAAGCACAGCTTGTTCTAGAGAGGAGACGTGGAAGAGCAACGTGTGGGACAAGGAATCCAGATCTGTACAGGCTGGAGGACCATAAGATCTCTAGCCAAGAGGAGCACTGCTGCACCTCTGCCTCCGTCACAGCCCTGCTGGGCAGCAGCTACCTTCCCAGGAACTCAGCAAAGCAATAATCCAGTTTGCTTGCAGTGATGTTTCCCAGAAAAATCAATTTTTCTGTGCTAATCCCTACCCCTCTCTCCAAATGCTAGACGCAAAGTAATATAGAGCAGAGGCCCTGACACAGAGAACTTGCAATCTCTTGTACAAACAACAGAGCTAGCTCATTTGTCTTCCTAAGGGGAAATAAATAAATGAGTAGAAGCCCCTGAGACCAAGCATGTGTTTTGCTGATATTCCACATTGGCAAGGCAGGGCACAACCCCTGCAAGCATTTCCCAGTGAAAAAAAAAAAAAAAAAAAAAAAAAAAAAAAAGTGAGCTACCTGGTGTAACTGGGACTCTAATAAGAGTGCTTGGTGGGAGAGTTGAACTGGCCAGGATTTCACCTCCTTGCACCCCTGACTGACAGGTGTCTGGAGCAGAGACCAGCCAGGAAAGAGCATCTTACTGGGATTAAGTGTGCATGCCACAGCCATTAAGGAGTCAGCTGTTGCCCCGACTGGAGGGGCAGAGGAGGGGTGCTTTGTCTGCAGTTGGTTCTCCCAGCCCTCCCCGGTCAGGTGCAAAAGGGAGCGGCGAGACGAGATTACTGGTGCAAAGCTGGCCAAAAACCAATTCTGAAGAGTTAATTAAAAGGAGAGGGAGATCACGAGGCGGGCAGGCAGGGCTAGGAAAGACTTCGAGCAAAGGCAGAGCTGTGAGAGAGAGCAAGCGATTTGCAGGAGCAGAAACCAGAGCTGACAGGCATAAGGAAAAAGAGGGGACCCAAAGCGTAGGTGGGGCCCAGCCAGGAGAGCCCTGAAGGCAAGGGAAAGGCGGCATCGGAGCCGAGCAGTGAATGCAGAAGTCCCCGAAGCATCAGCAGCAGCAGGGAGGGAGGGTGCAAGGCTTCAAGAAGAGCTGGCGAAGGCACGGGGGTCTCTGCAGAAGCGGTGCGGGCAGGGAGGGCAGCTGAAGGCAGAGAGCAGGGAGCGATGAGAGGGGGCTGGAGGGGGGCTCGGGGCGACCCAGGCGGGCAAGCAGAGGGACGGTGGGGCAGCCCCCAGCACTGACCTTGCCATGTAGCCCAAGACGTGGGCCCGGATGACTACAGCAGCTTTCCTCAACTCCTCTTCCCGATCCTTCTCCAGCTTCTGCTCGAGAGCTTCCTTCAGGAAAACCTGACGCCGCGGGGAGGAGTTTCAATAAACACAAAGAGAGGAAAGAAGTCAGTCCCGGGAGAGCCGGGAGGTTGCATCCCCGGCTGCGCTCCTCTCCGCTGCCCGCAGCCGCTGCTGCGCCCCGGCTGCTGCGGGGAAAGTTGAGCGGTGCGAGCCCCGCACCCAGCACCCAGCCCTGGCCCCCGCCTCCCTCCCGCCCTCCCTCCGTGGTCAAGACTTAAAAGAGAGCGAGGGAGGGAGCAGAGGAAGGAGGGAGAGAGGAGGAGGAGGAGGAGAGCCTGTGCCTGGTGTTAACTCCTTCCCTGCGCGCCCTGGTACCGCCCCGCAGCAGGCACAGGTACCTGCTGCCCCGCTCAAGTTCTTTGCAAAGAAACTCCTCCACGTGTCGAGGAAAGGAAAAGCGCTGAGCTTCCCAGGCTCCAGGGAGCAATCTTAGCAGCAGTCCCAGCAGTGCAGGACAGCAGGAAAGCTAAAAGCCCTGTCGAGGGGCAATGTTGAAGGTACCCCACTCCCCCCGGCGCTGGGTGCAAGCTGAAGCCCTCCACCGACCTCCAGAAAGTCTCCAGAAAGTGGAGATTGTCCTCGCTGAATTTCAGTGTACAGCATGCATTAGAGGGAACGGAGCCCCCACGGGAGAGGTCTCCAAGTACTGAAGGTTGCACTTCAGTGTCCAGTGTTTTAATTCTCCAGCATCTCCCACTGCCTGTATTTCCAACCTCCGCTCAGCGCTAAATGCTTGCGTGAGGGATGGCAGTGCTATCTCAGAGACAAAAGGACCGAGATACAAGCAAGATAAGGGCATGTTTACAGGAATTGTGCTGACATATCCGAGCTAATTTAAATCAGCCGGCTCGCGTTATGTTAGCACGGAACTCAGCACGAGCTGCTGAAATACATGCTTTGCCTTTTGAGAAGGTCTGCAGCCTGCACGGTGGGTGTGCTGTTAGCAGCGTTAGCCTAGATTAAAGTTGGCCACGGTGTGTCCATGCAGGCTGCAGGCACAGCAGCTCCTGCCGTGTGTCCCTGCCTGTGTGCCTGGCTGCCTGCTGCTGGCTAAGCCACTGCCAAGGCCAGCAGCAGAACAGGCTCCATTGAGGAGTGCTGCCCCACTTACCAAAGCTCTGCCACAAAGACAGGCTGCAGGCTGACACTTGTCACTCTGCAAGACTGCATTACTGGGAGAAAACTCCGTACGGATTTATTGGTTCTGCATGGCTATGCTGAGGGGCCAGAGATGTCCAGAGGTTTGAATATTTAGTCCAGTGTTCTGCATTAAATCTCCCCTTCCCCACTTACCTCCTCTTATATCTCTGAGCACTTTCCTCTCCATCACTGCTTTTGGCCTCATCACTTTTTAGCCCCAACCATGACCACCACGTACCGAAATCTCTCCCTGTATTAGCACCCCTTGCCACTGACTTCCCTGCACTCCAATTTTTCCTGGGGAGTCATTTCTGTTAAGATGGCCCACAGGAACGAGCTGTTTTGTAATGACTACGTAACTGTGGGTAGCCTTAAAAGAAAGTTCATTATCAAGGTACTGCCAACCATGAAGTTGGCATCCTTCCCTGCAAGTTGTACATCCACTCCCTCTGTCAACTCAACAATCTTTTAAAGGCTTCTTTGAGGCAGGGACTGCTCTTTCCATTACATTCCAGAACCAAGCAGCAGTCACCCATTTCAAGAAGGCAGCTAGCAAAACATTGTCTCAGTCCATTATCTTAATCAAATTGCAAAAATACTCAGTCTAGCAGTATTTTGCTAGCAAACATAGACTTTATTGTGCCAGTAAGGAGGGGGGAAAAACAACTTTGAAGTATGCAGAGTTCAAGACCTCACCCTAACCATGGGTTTTCTGTATATGCTTATAGATTGAGATGTTAATCTCAAATAGCATACAACATAAATACAATAGCTGTCTATAAGCTAATGGCATCCTGAGGGTGTTTTTTTAGTCTCCTTGTAGATAGCAAGGAAAAATGAAATTAATTTGAATCCAAAAATATTTTTATGCTTTGTGGAAATAACTGTGAATGTCGCTATTTCTATGTCATAATTCATGGTTACTTTCCGAAAACATGAGATCACTTTCATCTGAGGAGGGAATGATTAGACAAAACCTACAGGCTATTTCTATCATATCTGCTCATATTATACACTGGCTAAGTTTAACAGTGCAGCACCAGTGCTCCTCACACAACCTCAATGCCTGCATGCGCTGTCAGTGCAACAGCAAACATACGTTGAGGTTGGGTGTAGATCAGCAGGCACAAATGTAGCCACGCGTGCACCCATGTGTACATAAATGGGATCATATGATTCTTAGGGGAAAACACTGGGAAAGCAGGAAGTGGGTCACTGTGACCTGGGTGCCAATTAGTCTACAAAATCCTCCTCCTTCAAGCAGGCCCTGCAAAACAGCAGGTTGAAATGTGAAAATGAATGCATTCAAACAGCAAGGATTACTGCATCAAACAGCCTTAGGAAATTTGTGTTGAGGGTATAGGCAAATACGGCAGAAGGTCCAAGTGCACAGAGGAAAGGGACACAGAAGTTGCTGATGTGGAAGGAGTTGATGTCCTCCATCCCAGCACATCCCTGGTGAAGATGAGGGCACCTTGGTACAAGCCGTTGTCACAATGCCTGTCTGCATGCAAGCCTTCACCTCTGCCATGCCACCGGATAAAACCTGCCTTCTATACATTAATACTTTTCATAAACACTAATTTGACAATTGCCAGCACAGCAGCTGCTCTATTCTTAATGAAAAACACAAAGATCATCCTGCCCTTCCTCCCCCATTTCCTTTCCCAAGCTTCACAATCCCCAGTACTAATTCACAGAGTCTTTTCCTTCCTCCTACAAACAATTGCTAGGGATATAATTATCCTTCCATTCATTTTGCAGGAAGTATTCCCCCTTCTATAAGCCTTGCTCTTCACCCACCCCTTGTACTTCTTCCTAGGTTACATCCCCATTGGCCCATCACATCTTTCTGCAGTAGCTGTTCCTGACTCTGTACTCCCAGGCTGGTTCTTACCTGGTGCTGGGAATGGCTAGATGGTACCAGAGCTGCACCTGTAGCAGCAAAAGTGGTAGCAAGGACATGCAGGAACTTCCTCTCCAGGATAATAACCTACACTATGTGCCCCTTAGCTGGTAGCTTCACTTCACCCTTACCTGAAAGCCTCTGGAAAAATCAGGTCTCTTTTCTTCATCAAGTGCTTCACAAAGCACATCAAGCAACTCACCTGAAGAATGAAATGGCAGGGCAATGGCAACAGCACCTTGAGCAGCCATGGGCTGCCCAGACTGTCAGGATGCTGAGAGGTGGCAGCAAGGGTGGAATAGGCCAGGACAGCCTTGGAGTGATGTATACATTAGAATAAATAAAACTGCTCCCCTCTGCCAGGATATGCACCTCTAATCCAAATCATGCCACATATAAAGGAACTTCAACAACCAAATGAGATAGCTCAACTGCTTCCAGACTCCTTTCAGTTTTCCTTCTCAGCCATAAAGAAACAAAGAGATGCAAAGAGTGCCATTCTTAATCATTCCTTTCTTCCCACAGCATTCAGACACAACAGCAACCAGAGCACTAGCAGAGAGACTGCTGTTCACTAACATGCCCCATACAGACAATTTTTAGTTTATAGGAGAGAATCATTCAAAAAATTACATTATAGTATGTCCACTGTTTTGGTAAAACGCAATCACATTTTTTGCCATAATTTACCACCTATATTGCTTTTCCAAAAGAATTTATCTGTGCAGCTCAATGCATGAATGGAAAGAGTCAGATGGACTCAGATGTTCAAAATGCACAATGGGAACTGAGGAGAAAAGAGACCCTTGTTGCTGCCAGGGGCTCAAAGCAGCCTGGATTTCCTGGTTGTCACCATCCATGGACTCCAGCTACACTTACAACCCTTTATGCTCTAAACATCGTTCCTCACATGCATTTCCCTGCTGCCCTTGCCGTAGCCCAGCAATATACATTCCATCTCTTGACAAAGAAACTTCCATTTCCCTGTTTGCTAGCTCTAACCACCCCTCTTCTAGAGCTCTGCAACACACACACATGCCACACAGGCCTTAACCCTAAAATTCTGTGAGACTGGCAGGCACCCAAGCAATGTGGGTTATCTAGGGACAGGAATGACAGAAATGGTTCCTGGTTTGCAGGGATCAGTGTGGAGAGAACAGATTCACAGATCAAAGATGGAGAACACTTGAATCACAGGCTGGAAATACTGCTACTTGATAAAACCTTCTCTCTTGAACATCAGTGCAGTCATACAAAGGAAGGCCTTAGAAACCAGACCACCACCTGCTTTGGATATGGACTGCATACCCACTGCTTAGAAATGCTGTCTGCTCTGGACACCATCTATCTTGGCATATTCTTCAAAGAATTTATTGGAGTATGTGTAAAGTTGCGATAGATACAATTCCCTACTACTAGATTTCTAGAGCAATGTCCCTCACAAAGCTCACACCCCTTTCTTTATGAAGCTGTCTCAAAGCTTGAAAAAAAAAAAACACAGACTGAATCAGCTCTCTCCCTATCACATGAAAGATAACAGTATATTTCCAGCTAGATGTCTGGAGAAAAAAAATAACAACAACTTGCAGGCTGCACCAGGCAAGAGAGAAGTGTTAGGCATTCACGAAAACAGAAGGAAAATCTGAGTTATGCAAGTAGGAAGAAGCATTTGGATACCTTTTCCCAGAGAACGTATGCTAGTATCTGTGCTAACTGCACAACCATCAGCTAAGCTAGACCACACATTTGGTGGTCTGGCTACCTCTTCCTAGCTTAGATATAAACCAGGCAGCAGCTCACTGCCTCCTGCAAGAACTTCACATAGCCAAGCAGAGCAAAATAGCAGGCAAAAGAGGCAAGAGTTAATTAAAAGCACACATTGCAGTTGCATACAATGACATCTTGCCTGGGATCCTTAAATTGGATCAGACACAACCAAATCGATCTGGTTGGATCAGTGAGAGAGAGTTTAGACAAAACCAGAAAGCCTTCTACATCTCTAGACACATAACATGGGAAACATTTGAGATGTTACAGGTCAGTGGCACAGACCAATGCCTATGTGTCTAACGGGGTCATCACTACTCTGTCCTTTCTACTGATCCAAGTCTCACCAGATACAACTGCATCCCCTTGCAGCTGGAACAAAGCCATACCCTGATATTTCTCATACAAAGTCACACTGATGAAGTACCTTGGTTTTACCCAACTGCCATTCTTTCTTGCTGCTGTCATAGATCTGAAGAAAGCCTGCACATACAGCCTTGCTGTTGTCTGAGGAACTTGGTACCTTCACAAGCATCTTGTACCTAAGTATCAAACAGAATATCATGAGATTATGCGTGACAGTAGCCCACACACCTCCACCACATCACACAGGCTCAGTAATCTTTTTCTCATTGGTCCTTCTCTCTCTGGGAGAGAAATCCCAGCTGGGACCTCCCTTCTTCACAATTTGGGAACCTCCATTCCCCAACTTTTATCTGTTATCACATTGGCTATTATCGTTGCAATCCCAGTAATAAAAGATAAACTCAACTTCATTTTTCAATAAAGAAAACTGTCTTTCTGAAACATATGCTTTCATCATTCACAATTTACTTTGTTCAGAATAGGGGTGGAATGTAATGCTCCAAGATACTTCTAACCTTAAACTTCAAGAAATCCTTTTGGTGCAGATAATTAACAGAAATAATTACTCTTTCCAATATTAATCATCAATTATATTGCCCATTAACATTTGCTTCAGCCTTCCAGATTAAAGGGCATGATACTGTCCTTTTACATGCTATGACCATCTGGATTTCACAGCATCACACAAGCAAATCTATGGCAAAACTACAAACAGTGTGGGCTGTCTATTTTTTCCATTCTTACTTTTACCCTAAAGGCAAGCAGTCTCCAAAAGAACATCCAAGTCAGTCTGTGATACGGTCAATAAGGACATGGTTAGAAAAACATCACATAAATGATCCATATCAGTAACGGCAGTTATAGAGGGAACAAACATATAAAATCGTATACCTTGGCACCATTACAGCTTTTGGTACAATACTAGCAATTACCTGCTGAGGAAGTCCTGGAAAAGGCGCCGTATAGGGAAACCTGCTCTCCGGACCTTGACTGTCTCCAGCATCCCTGAGTACCGCAGCTGGTTCAGAACCACATCTGGATTGAAGAGGTTGGGTGCCTGCATTATGAGCCAGATTCAAAAACACATCAGAAGAGAGCCAAAGTGTTCATCTTGGTATTAGTTCTTTGCTGACTTGAATGGTTTCTCTGAGCACAGGCAAACACAGGTTGTATGTCCATTTCTCTGTAGGAAGCCAACCCTTGGGTGTGACAAGTGAAGAGGGAAAAGTTTGGCTCAAGGGGAAAGCAACCTCATGACTCTCCATGGTACAATAAAAGGGATGACAAAAGGGAGTCAGGCAGATCCCAGAAAAAAGCAGTCTGCAGAGTGCTGTTATTGTCAGATCATGGCAGTAGAGCAATGATATTAACACATACAAAATGCAGAACCCTGACTCAGTTATCTTTGCAGTCATGTAGAAGACCCTATCAGCCTTCTACTGCCAAAAATGAAGACAAACTACAGATATGTTTTTTTCTGGCACAAAGCCCCAGCAGGCTTTTCTCTGCCATAGCATACAGTTTCAAAACACACAAAGAAAATGATCTGCTTAGGTCTCTCCACCCAGTCTAGTCAGCAGCATATCCTCCTGCCACGGTTCACAGCACAAGCAGGAGCCAGCCTGTCTCTACGCACTCTGACTTGCTCATGAAGCATCCATCTCCTCTGCCTCAGAGCCAGGGAGCTGCAGGAGACACTTCCTACTGCACAAACCCTGCATTCCAGAGCAAATCGTGTGCAGGCAACACAAGCAGGAGTGATTGCTTCTTCTACCACAGCTTTGGTTTCAACACAAGCCTGGTTCATCTTCTAGGTTTTGTAAGCACAGAAGGAGGTGGGAAAGGCTATATCATATTCAGCTTTTTTGCCTTTTTTTTAAATCTGGTTACTAACAGAAGAGCATATTTTTCCTAAACAATAAAACAACTAGAACGAAAAACAGATGAGGAGGGCAAACTGCTTGTATTCCTGGTTTTGGATCTGCACAGAGGCACCTGTCAGGCAGGCATTTGTGCAAGCACTCATGGGCACCTGTACTGCATGTACACATTTTGCTGGAAGAAAGACTTGCCTTTTCTGTATTTGGTTTGATGCAGCGGATGAAGAATGGGTTGGAAGTGCTCAGCGTTGCCATCAGTGAATGAAGAGAATCCTAAAAGGCAGTAAGACAAAACCCAAGGGCTGAGTCACTATAGGAGAGAAAGGTGCTACTTTTGATGCAATACAGTCTTCATGCAGCCCTCACGCTCCTGATGTGTTCCATTGACTCTGCCTACAAAAACCTGTTTTTTTACATTATTTTCATCAAGTAAAAGAGTAAAGCCGTTCTAAAATAAAAGTAATAAAACAATAAATCCTATCTCTGTCTGAAAAATGTTTTTCAGAGCTGGAACAAGGAGTATCTGATCATGATTCTTTCCAACTATTTAACTTGTTTTAAAAATGCAGATAGATTCATTCATGAGATTTCTTTTTCTTATGGGTTTTATAACTCACATATTGCATTATAACCTATTATTATACTATAGGTCTTAATGCTGCAACACAGTGAGCCTGCTTTCAGTAACCCAGGAGATTTCTTCCTGTCTGAAACATACCCACAGTTAGTTTACTGCAACACTATGTACATAGCCATCCTTGCTCTCTAAGCTTTATAGCCAATTTGAATGATTTTTACATGTCTTTCAAACTTTTAATATAGGACTCTAAAACTGTGACATTAACATAAGTTTGCAGACAATCTTAATGGAGGAAATTCATACATGCAGGTATGATCCTGGGGTTATGAAATCCCCCACAAGGTTTTATTGTAATTGCCACTATGCTTGTAAAAGATATGGCCTAAATAGGACACATATGCCTAACTGAAACACCAGACCAACATAAACGATCAAAGAACATCAAAAGCTTCAGATACTTATCAAAATATTATTTATATTCTTTTCCTCTTGCTACTATGCCCAATCTTAACATCTCACATCTTACACCATACAGAGAAATCCTTCAGGCAGTGGCACTGTCTTTTTTTAGCTGTACCACATTCCTGCACATTTCCAGTGCTGGACACAAAATGAGGATGAATGACTCCTCTTGGCCGCAGGCTTTGCTTTACCCATCTGCTCTTCCCCAGCAGCCTGCTGCTCTCTTGGAAAACATCCTACCCTGAACTGGGAACTGACAGTCGGTCTGCGCCTCTGGGTGCCCATCTTCAGTGTCTCTTCACTGCTACGGCTGCAGACTCTTTCAAAAAGGTCATAGATGAAGTCCAGCCTAAGGGTAAATAAAAGAATTAAAGAAGATGCAAGACACCGACCACCCATGAGAAGATGGCTTTCATTCTTAGATATTGCCCCCATTGCAGTGTGAAACACCTAATTTTTACTCCTGCTGCCAGAGTGTCTGCAGGAAGCCGTTCAGCTGGGTGATTCAGTGAGGAAATTAATACTTTCCATCTGTCTCCTCAGACCACATGAGCTGCCTTGTGTGCCACACTTGGCTGCAAAGCCAGAGACCCATCTCAGGCTGTAGAATAGAATATTACACAAAGGAAGATTTCCATTCTGCACTGGCCAGCACACCTCCCTCTAGATATATGCCCCCAAGCAAAACTGCCTTGAAGGCATTCCAGCTAGACTGCATGCTGTAACCCTCGTCCAGAGCTAGCTCTTGTAGCTTATCAGCCGTGGTGCCCAAACCCTGCCCCTGCACTTGGAAGCACAGTCTTTCTGTGGCCAGAGGACTTCTGGAGCTACCCACTGTGTAGGCCATCTCTGAGGGATCTTCTACGCCATTTTGTCTCTCCTTAGACAGTGGTGCTGGTTCTTACGAAATCTACATAACGATTTATTGTTATGACTATTTGTAGCAGAATTTCCTTTTCTGGCTTGTTGAAATAGCCTGAGCCCTTCTGGTAATGCTGGACAATGACAACCACAATTCTGGCTTCAAGCCCTGTGTAAAATATTACCCAGATGCCACTGTCTGAGTAAGGCAGCTAAGAGCAGCTCGTCCTCTCAGCGCTCAGGTTGTGTCAAGCGCAAACTCTTCAGCTGCCTTCTGGGCAAATGCAATTCTGTAACAGCCCCATCAGGCTGGAGCCCAAAGGCAGTAAATATATGAACTGTGGTATAAAGCATGTGGTGGAGCTGCAACGCAAAAACTTCTGGAACCCACCATGTCATTTAACAACTCTCCCTTTTTAATACGTGCCATCTCTGCCTTGTAGACCTTGATCAAGGTGTAAGTCAGCTCATTTCTCTAGGTCACATTGCAGGGGCACTGGGGTATAATACTAGGACCGCAGCTGGTTCCACAGTGATGGCTCAGTTTGGATCAGGATAAGGATGAAGCACACCATGGAAGCTCTCCACTAACAAGCAGGATGGAAACCAAGCAGTCTGTGCAAAGGCAAGTGTTCGGCAATATAGCAAAGAGCCCTGACTCGTTCAGGTGCAAATGTGCCATTGCTGGGACAGGGAGACAGAAGGAAAAAGAGGAAAGGGAGAAGAAAAGAGGGAGACAACCAGCATTGCCTGTGAGAATTTGTCATATTTTCATTGCTCTTTTAAAAACTGGGACAAAAGTAGTGATAAATCATTCATCTGTGCCTCATCTGTCTTCTCCAGCTCTCCTTTCTTTTGTCAGGACACTTAAGCACAAGGAGAAGAATAGTGAAGAACGATGCCTGATGTTCAGACAAAACAACTGTTTCCCTTGGCCTGGTTATTACATGAATGTGCCTTAGTCCGGCCCAGCAGTCGTGGCCTCTTCACAAGCGTAAGGGAGACATACACACCTGCTGTCTTTCAGCATGTTTAAAATGTCATCTCGAAAGGTGTCTCTGTTTTTCTCCAGAAAACCTCTCACATCATAGAGCACCTGCAACACAGACAGAGCCGCTGGAACAGAGCAGTACAAATCATTAAGCACTTCTACATTAACATGCCAATATACAAAACCTCCAGCAGTGCTTCACAGTAACACTGCGGGCATGTGCCAGGATCCTAATTTTGGGGGTCAAAGAGTTCCAGCGCTCAGCAGTTATTAACAAGAAAAAGTGGCTTTTAGCCATCAATTAAAAAAACAAAGTACTCAAAGCCAGGAGCTAAGTGGAAGAGCTGCAGAAATATGCCTGCAGTCACAGTGTGGGGAAATCCTCTGTGAGGTGTGAGCAGGAAATACGAACTGTGCCATGTAGTGCCCTGAGTTCCCAACCACTGCTGCTCAGCAGATGAGAGTCTAGGAGAAGATTCGCCCTTCTTTAGGGTGCAGGTGTCTTCCCTTGACACACCTCCACCTGTTCCATCCCCTCCATAACAAAGAGCAGCATTTAACCTTGTAGACCTTTTCCTTTTTGCAGTAGGCATGTAACCATTTCTTCTCCTCCCCAACAATGAAAGTGTCCTTGTGATTTTTATTTTGAGTTTTGTTTGTTTGTGAACGTCCAATAAAAGAAAACATGAATAACAGAAGTAAGGAGGAGTTTCTCATCCCCCAAAGAAAAAATTACCTCAGAAAAACAAATGTCTAAGTTGGAGAATATACTGCTGAAGAATGATATGCTATTTTGAGCCCATTGCTCCTCCTGTGCTCTGGTATTGGGCACTAAGATCAGAGCACACACACAGCTCAGAGAGATTCTTGACTTTAGGAATCTAAATGCTCCATGACCTCAAGCCCAAGTGCAAGCATCTCACAGATACACCACGAACACCTACCTCCCCTGCATAATGCCTTATGCCAAACTGATGGTCTGTCACCCGAGGCTTCACATAGTAATGGTTGCTCTGAAATCAAAGGGAAAAAAAGGCTTCTTATAATGGCACCGTAAGAATACATCGGCTCAGCCAGAAACTCGGCCATGACTATGGCAATGCTGGGATGGCAAGGACCTTAGTTGTTGCAGAGCCTGACCACATGTGCAGCAGTTATCTGCAGCTATATTGCGAATATGTTATTCCAACAAGATGGAAAAATCCAGTCCGTCAAGGCATTCCTCATGTGAGCAAAGGTTTGCAGAATCAAGGTTGGGCAGGCATGCCATGGATGAAATGTTAATTCTTGCATGTCTGACACCCATGAAGACTGGGCTCCACACAAACCACGTGGGGCGGTACACGGGATCAGGATGCAGGGAAGATGGCAGCTTTGCAGAACACCTACACACCTTTTCTTTGTCAAAGCAAGTACCCTACCGATCTCCTGTTTTCCATCTTTCTTTGCACCTCTCTTCCTCTTTTTCCATACAATTTTTTACTTTCTCTTACTAACTGTTCTAATCTCTCCCTTTATTTTCTTTCTTTATTTTATATAAGAACCCTTAAATATGCAAGAACAGCCATGCTACTTGAGATCAGTGAACGATCCAGCTGAGAACCCTGCCTCCAGCAGTGACTATGTAAGGTAGAGTAAGAAAAAGCCAAGTGCATGATATGTTTGTTCTCTTGCTATCTACAACTCTGATTATTTTCATGAGGTCTGTCTAATTAGTAACCCAAAGTGGACTTCACTTCCAAATACTTGCCCAGTCCCCACCTACCAAGCCCATATGGTTCACCCACTCCTTGTTCCTTCTCCCGGATCCCCTGTTGCTCTTCATCAATATGACCCAGAGGTCATATTCTCTTAAATGCCAGCTGTCATGCTTTTCTTCCTTAAGCCTTTTGTGATCCAAAAAAAAAAAAACAAAACAAACAAACAAACAAAAAAAACACAGAGAAGACAGTTTGTTTTCCTTTAAGGTCCACCAGGCTTTCCAGCAACAGTGAGTGGATGCCTTCCAGTGCTCCTCCAGACTGCACTAGAGACTTGAGTGGTGTGAAGAACACTTTGCCTTCAAAAACCACAAACACTAGACTACTGTCTACTTCACCTTTCCTCCCTGCACTCCAACTCCTCAGCATCTTCTATCTCTCCTATGCTCCCTGGAGTTCCACATTAACTGCTATCTCCTCAAAGCAGACAGAAGTGACACTATGAACAGCTTAATGAGAAGGCTACTCAATGAACAAAAAATCACCAAAAATAGCAGTCGAAATGTTGTGGGGCATAAAGGAATGCAAAATAATACTGACAGTCTCATGCTGCTGTACAATAAACCACAGGTACCTTCTTGCCAAGGGAACTGCTTTCTGGTTTGAATATTTATCTCAGAAAAGAATAGAGAAAACACCTAGAGGAGTTCAGAGACAAACAGCAGAAAGAAAGAGGAGCTTTGAAATTTCTCCATCTGGAGACAAACTGAAGAGGTTGGGAAATTTCACAAAGAAAATACAAAGTAAAGGATGTATTAAAAATACCAATAAGTGGCATTAAAATAAATAAAATACCGACAACAATAAAAAAGGTAAATCAGGCATTCTTATATACCTTGACCTTTAATACAAGGGAAAACCACAATGGACTAAATTGAAGGCATCCACTTAAGCCTAAAGAAAGGAAATATTTCTGCATAACTTTGAATAAATAGAAGTTGCCATTATATTCAATTTGCAGCCATGAGTATTACTAGCAGAGTTAGATGTACATTTGAAAAATGAGAATATCTGCATCTATTCCAATTTTTAAAAATATGTCTGATAAAGGCTACAAATTTATATGTTTTCAGGCTTCAATGAAACCTTAATTAGCAGATTAGGTAATGTATTAGCTGACTCTGTCCTTGCTAAAGTAGTAACTTATTCCTTAAGTGCCTGCTACGGGGTTTAACTTGCTTTGTTTTCAGTCTATTTACTGTGAGGATCAGTGCCTGTACTGGAGACAGGGTAAGGGACTGCTGTAGTGATCTCACTGTGTTTTTTGTGTCCCCAGGGTAACTTTCAGACCAATATGAAAAAGCCCTTCTACTCCCGTGTCCAGAATACGAGAAAGAGTAGGAAAGAATATAATTAATTAGGAACAATAAGAGTTTCCATTAAAAAACATGAAGCCAAATCTGTCCCCAGCCCCAGGAGGCAGATTTGATGTGCTCTGGAGCTGGCTCCTGTGAGTCAGCTGGCAGAAGAAACCAACCACACTGTGCACCCACATCCTGTGCCTGGGGTGCTGCCTCATGTCCCATCACAGACCAGCAGAACCTGACCTTCATCCCAAGCCACAAATTCAAATCTCCACTACCTGCAGCCTGCAGTATGCACGCTCCCTCTCTCTCTGTGCAAGAGACTATCTGCAAGTTTCTTCACATACTACTTTTGTTCAATGTAGCCTTATTAAATACTTGCAGACTCGAGCCTAGGGCATTTCAAATTTCCTGCACAAAGAACATATTTTACATCAACAAAAACTTCACTTTCAGCTTTGAAATGCTGATGGGGCTAACATACTGATCATTTGCCTGCCGGGTTATTTTCTTACTTACCATATGCTGGCTGTGAAGTTTTTCCAGAAGGGTGTTGTCTGTGCCTTTGGGGAATCGACTCTCTTCATTCACTAAAGCCAAGAGACCCAGTTTCTACAGCCAAACAAGAGACAAGATTTTACAGACAGCAAAAGCTCTAACTACGCAGCAACAAGCCAAGAACTAGAGATTTGGACGGCACATTGAGCAATAACCCATGGTTATAAACCAGCAAAGCTTGAGTTGAAAGCAGAACTCTGGCTAGTAAACATGTTCAGCAAGCAGAACAGAAGCGAAGAATTTATTAGAAAATCACATTAAGGTTTTACTTAAACCATGCTCCCTATCTTAAATTATGACACCCTCCCAAAGCTTGCTTTCACTTGCAAGCACAGATACGCTTTCTTGAGCTGAGACTAGGGGTAGAACAGCTCATACTTTTGCCAGGTCATGAGGGAAAGAAGATCTAAGCAACCACCTGTTTTTAAAACCAGGAGACCACAGGGAAGGCCCCAAGACAATCAGCAGTCACCATTGTGGTCCCTGGAAACTGTCCCAGATAATTGCTCACCTTCTCAATAAGGTCCAGGCACTCTGCATTATCCATCCAGTCAATGGCTTCCCAGTTTATCCCTTCCCTGAAAGTCAGGAACAAACAGATCAAACATGAAAGCAAGATCCAATGCCCCCATGAGCACTGAGAACAGAATAGGCTGAGAATGGCTTTCCCAGGACTGAAGAGGGTTTGCAGGAATTGGGCTCTGCCATGCCTGAGGAAAGAAAATAGGATATACAAGGCACTGCTAACCCAAGGAGATATAAGTAGGAGACAGCCTTTCTTATCCATCCTGGTGATTTAGACTGATGCTCATCTTACAGTCACTGAGCAAATTCCACACCAAGCAGTGAGAAATTGTAGTTGCTCTCAGTTTCTGGTGCTTCCCTTTTTTCCAGGTGATGGAAAACTCTTCCTGCTAGTTCAGGAGAGATGAACATCAGCCCAAGTGGTGGTGATGTTGGACCATTTGCTACACAAGAGTCCAAGAGTCAACTGCTGACCTATGAATCCAGAAAGCCTGTGAGTAACTCGTGCTCAGGAATACAAGGAAAACTACAGCTATGTGTGAAGCTGCTTACTGACACTGATACAGATTCCTTTCAGGTAAAGGCTAATGCTCTGAAGACAGTGGAGTTGTTCCCTACAAACCCTTTAGCCTAGACATTGTATGTTCAGGTTCAAAGCATTCAGAAACTTGTGGCCAACAGCTGGGAGCAGCAAACAAGAATCATTTCTAAAGAATGGAAAGAAGCATCTATCCTCCAAAGGGAACAGAATATCTTATGCCCTTAATGACAAAAAATACCAGTACACAATGTTTTAAATCTTTGCAATAATGGGTATCAGAGAGGCCGTATATTTTTACAAAAAGGCCACCTGGGTCACTTCTGAGAGTAAGAAGTCCTTCCAGAACTGAAGGAAGCAGCGTTATCTGAAACAAATGAAATCACGAGTCAAGTTGCCTCTAGTGCCACAGACCCCTTATTTAATTGAGTGACAAAATACATGGAGCTATTTATTAAACCTGAGGACATGAAGCTACTACTGTGAAATGTGAGCTTTAATCACATTACCCTACAATAATTGAAGAGTAGTTAATAATAAAATTCTCTCATCCTTTCCAAAGTTCAGACACAGAATTTAAACTCCTATGTAATCATCAGGAAAAAATCTTTTGTTGCAATGATACCATTCTTAATACAAGCTTCCTGCAATGGTGGAATTGGCCTGAGAAGTGAGTACATAAATAGTCTTGCAGTTTTGTAATCTTTAGAATTTCATGAATTGCCTATTCAGTTTCTCTCTTTACAAAGCTGCTCTCATTTGCCCTCACTGACCTGACTCAATTGCTTCATTCACAAACATAAAGGCTTTTGTTTCAGAACAAGAACTGAAGTATTTCTCTAGCAGGCTTCTCTAGAAGCTGAGATAATCTAGAGCATCCCAGGTACTTTAAAAAATACAATCTAATACAAAGTCTGCAAAGAGAATCAGCTGTGCAGGAAGTCCCATGCTCTTTAAGCTCAGACAACAGTGATTTAAATCTCCTTGCTCAGTAAAAGAGGCATTTTCATAGCATAGGACTCTAGAACAGAAAGAGCTGCCAGATACCTATCTACTATTAGGGACTTTACTTTCTACACACCAAGAATGCATCTGCATAACAATACCTTCACCTTAGGTAAATCATCACAAGTTAGTAATCAGGCAAGTGACCATGTGTTCTAATGTGTTAGAGCCCAAGATCTACCTGTTCAGCTTAGAAAGAGAAGGAAATCTAGACTAAGATGTTTGAAATTTCAAAATTGTGAAGGTCTGTTTTGTTATTTTGCAAAACTGCACATTGTGGGGGCATGGCATAATGGTGGTCAATAACATAAGTTGTGATACAAACAGAATGGATAGAGGCTAATGGTTTGCTCTCTTTTAACTCAAGAAGTAGGGGTCATTACATGAAGCTAACAGCCATGATCAAAACAAATAAAATAAGGTTGTTCCTCATGCAATAGGTAGAGGAGTTTGGGAGGCCCCCTCACCTGTTGTACTCCAGCTGCTCCAAGGAGAAGATGTGTTTGTTGAAATATTCCTGCAGCTTCTCATTTGCATAGTTAATGTTAAACTGCTCAAAACGATTCACCTGTGAGAAGAAACAAAGATTATAAAACTTAACATGGGGCTATAGTCCCTGGGCTATAAATGATCTCCTGCCACAGCTACAGGGAAGGTGCCAGGCCTGGAATAAAGCCACAAAGCACAGAGACAAGGGTTATTAGATGGACATGAGAAGAACACTATGGAAGGCCCATCAGGAGAATAGTTTTTGTAGCTCATGCTAGCCTAATGCAGGAGGTCTATATGGTGGTAAATGATGATAAGAACAATCACATTTCTCTTCTTCTTAGGAAGAAAGAAACATAGTTCCATAAATATCAATATTACCTACTGCAGCATGTCTGCTTCAGGTCTGCGTCACAAACCAGACCTTGAACATCACTCTACACAATTAAAGCTACCAGAAATGGGCAGCTAAGTAGATTTTGCCACTCTCAGGGGGAGAGAGCAGTGGAGAAGTCCCAGAATGCCCTATGCTATCCTATACAAGATACAAACCTAAAAACTTCCTCCCTACATCCACTGCCCTCTCCAAATCCAACACGCCCTGCAAAAGATAAAATCCTGACCTGAAAGTTCTCGAAGCCAAAGATATCCAGGATGCCCACAGACTTAAAGTTTTCCTTGCCTTTGATCTTCGTATTAATCTTGTTAATGAGCCATGAGAAACACTGAGAATACAGTGCCATAGAGAGGGAGTCCCTGGAGTCTGCTGCCTGTAAATGCAGAGAGGAAAAAATGAGTCACAGGGAGAACAGAAAGCATAAGGTGCACCAGCAATCTCTATGGGACTTCAGGTCCCTCCACTCCTTTTAGATGCCTCAGCATCTCTTATTTGTTATGCACAGTGCAATAGTTACATGTACAGTCAACATTCAAATTTGCAAATAGCCCAGCCATGTGCAGATATACCATTGTCACTGACCTTTAGGTAACTGAACTTGAGAGGCTGAAGGAAGTAGCAAAATCACTGATATATTTTGGTACAGGTACTGGGGGAAGGTAGGTGGCAAAATACCTTACAATGAAGAGCCCATAGCAGTCCTTTGCACCACCTGAGCCAGCATTTGCAGTGACAGGCAAAATAGTTCAGTACTCCTTATACAGCAGTGTGATGGGTGTCAGCTCAATTTTTCAAAATCTGGCAGGACAGGATCCTAATAGAGAGTTCCGTCATGAAGTTAGCTGGTGCCTCTCCAGAACTTCCCTGCAAAGAGCATCATCTTCCTGGAAGGTGGCCACCAGCAGGACACTTGCCCCAGAACAGGGTGGGCCGAGACACCTTTCTGGAGCTGGCCCTACATCTCATGCAGTGATCATTACCAAGAGTCATAGGTTGAAAAAAAAAGCTTAAATTGTGAACACTAACTGGCAGCGGATAATTGGTCCTATGTAAGTGTTGCAGTGAATGTCCAGAATTGAACTTTTGAACTCTCAAGCAGAAGTAACTGGAATGGGCTGGTTGTACATTCTGATAACACTTGGACTAAACAAAAGTGTCATGCCCCATATCCTCTGATTAACAGAGAGACATGAGACAGAACCGCAAATTAAGAGGCTGATCATATGCTCTGCTTCTGCCCACAGACTACTGAGGTTGGGAAACCAGGATTTGTGGTTCAGAAAAGAAGAGGAGGTCAAAAATAAGTGTTACTAAAAAGAAGAAGGGGGCCAGGAAAGACAAAGATCTTGACTGGAAGATTCTGGATGGGGTGAAATACCATGGAGATCAGAGACGCCTGAAGACAAAAGCCAGGGTATGCCCAGGGATCTGTACTGGTAGTTTCTGGGATGGGTAACGTGAGGAGCTGCACAGCCTGGGCCAGCACAGCTGCCTGCCTCACCCTCCTGGACAAGCAGTACTCTCCCTACTGGGAAAAGACATTTGATGAACATAATGCTGGGGGTGGTGGTGAGTGAAATAATCAAGTAATCGAGCGGGGTAAAAGCTCTAATCCCATAAATTCTTAAATAAATGTTGGTATCTAGATCAGTTATTGCCTGTTTACTCTCAGCTGTGACACCAAGGTAATTCCGTCAGTAGTCCTGGGCAGCAATGTCAGAGGTCTTCTAAACATACCTTCTATCCTCTCCAGCTTTGCAAGCCTGAATAATGCCACCTCTCCTGCTCTGCTTCACTACAGGCACAGGCCAGCCACCTCCAAATCCTCCCAACCCTGCTCAGCTTGCTTCTGAGGCTCAGCCATCAAGATCCTCCTTTTTACCAAGTCTCACTGGTACTTTCCTCCAGCAACCCTAGACCTAGCAACCTCCCTTCTCCACAGCACATTTCAAAGCACAGTCATGCATGACTTTTCTGGGTATTTCTTCTCTCCATCAGTTGGTCTGCCTTACTAGTCAGGAGGGAGAAAGCCCTCAGGGCCATGCCTCTGGCTGCACAGTAAGTTGGGCTCATGTCCCAGGAATGGGACCTCCTCATCCAGCTGTAAGCAAAGCCTCTTCCCCCACAGCATGGCTCAGATGAGATTTTCAAAGGCTCCTTTCATCCTCCCAGCCCTGCCCACCCTCAGGCCAGTTCATCCATTCAACCCACTGAAATGTCAAAGCTCGGATGGGCAACCAGCCCGTTACAGAAGGAGAAATCCTTGGCAGCTCTATCGCTGCATTCCAGCAACAGCAAGTGGGAAGAGGTGGGCACAGTACTCGCTACAGGCCTGTACAACCCTACACGGCTGCTGTTTGGTGCAACAGGCTCACCTAGAGATGACACCTAGGCTGTAGCATCCACTTGCTGTAATAGCTTTCTTCCAGTCTTAGTACCGGGCTTCACTGGGCTGCAGGGGTCCAACAAGCAAGAATGTCGGGAATGGCCCTGCTTTCAGGGAAAGCTCTGCTCAAGGAGACTCCAGTAAAACCTACAACTGCACACTCTTGCTCTGGACTGCATGAAACATCTCTGGCATTATTTGTTATCCATCCCTGCGTGCTGCTAGGGAAAGGCGTGGTTTATCTGGGACAGACAGTGGAGAAGAGGAACCATGGTACTAGATACTGAGGGTGTCGACTCCAGACTCTAGGCAAAAACATAATTGTCACGCAACAGCATGGCATGGACTATGACAAAAACATGGCATTTCTTAAAGACAAAGCTCAGCTTGTGATATATTAGCAGTTGTGTCCAAAACAAGAAAAGAAGTGACTACTCTGCTGAAATGGGCACTGCCGAGACTTTGGCTTGAATATGATGTCCAAGAAGCGCATGCCACTTCTTGAAAGATGTGTGGAAACAGGGACAGTGGAAAAAGAGGTTTAGAAAATTCTGTACCAGGAAACTGAGGGAATTGGATTGTTTAGCTTAGTAAAGCGAATACCAACTGAAAAACTTCACATAAATTGAAGCTTATAAAGTGGATTGCTGGGATGCCAAAGGTAATCTAAATCTGAGGATAACTTTTCAGCTAGTCTCCACTGTAGCTTCAGCACGTATACCTGCTGAAGCCAAGAGGCCATGAAACTCCTTCAATAGGAGACCTTAAGAATGGTTAGACTGACATCTGTCAGAGGGAGCCTGAAAACACTGGTTCCTCTGTTAGTGTAAGGGTTGGAATGATAACTCTCTGCTGTCCATGCCAGCCCAAGCTTTCCATTACAGATGTTTATTTTCCTGTAACATGATGTTTATTCCATCCTAGCTATATTATCCCTTGCTTTCCAGTGTCTTGCATCTTATTAATGACATAGGATGATTTTCCACAGTTATCTGTGCATGGACCTAAAGCACCAAGAGTGCCCTCAAGTGATCAACAACACCACAAGTTACAGTTAGTAGGGACAACAATGCAATGAGCCACAGAGAAATGCAACAGATGAGTAGGACTGGCCCCCACAAGCTGTACAGGTTCGGAGATCAGCATACATACAAGCCTGTTTAGTCCTCTTCTGCTCCTGTGGATACACAAACAAGCTGCTGTGGGGTAACAACCTAATATCTGCCAGATGTTTTGTGGTAACTCTGTGTAAGCTTTTACCTTGCAGTCAATGCAGCATAAACTGGGAGTTCTGCAAGGTAAAAGGATGCATACATGCAATTACCACAAAGCATCTGATGCACACTCCGCACAATATGAGCATGGCCAATTCCTGGTGACTGAAGGTGACCTAAAACCAATATTGTGCACTGCCTTTTACAAATGAACTCCTCCTGTCCTGTGAAGCCTAAAAAGCAGAAGAGGCAATGCTGGGATCCTAACTACTGTTAAGGGCAAAAGCCTGGAGGACACAGCTCAGCACTTAGCAGGAACGTAACAGGAAACCCTAAACTTGAGTGGATGGTAAAGGCCTGGAAATGTAGAAGTGACAGAAGCATATAGTAGGACGCTTACCTGTTCCACAGTTAGAGGGGAGCTGATCTCTTCCCCACGCAGAATCATGGACCTCTGAGTCAGTACTTCAGAAAGCTGGAAGGCATCTAAGCCCAGGAGGTCACTGGCAATGTTCAGCACTAATAAGAAAGATGGACACACTTTTTTATCCTTCACTTGTGAGGGATGCATGTTCTGCAGCTCACTGTTGAAATCCCAGGGACTCCTCTAAGTCAAGCAACTAAATTCCAGCAGGAAGATCCCGTTTACTTAATTCCCCTTGGCATTCCTGATGCTGTAAGCCTACATACCCAGTCTAAGGTAGGGTCAGCATTCATTAGGGGCCAAAGACAGATACTTGTATAGGTCAGCCTTTCTGCTGTCAACAGGAAGAACAAAGCACTGCGTAAAGCTCAGCACCATCAAAGTATTTATTAAATAGGAAGGTATGTTTTCCTAAAGGCACAATAGTGCAGCCTGAGCTTGGGATTGCTAAACTTGGATGTCCTGAAGAGAGGAAATTAACTTGAGACTTAAAGCATTTGGGATATATACTTACTACTTCTGTTACTTCTGTCTGTCTAGACAGACTTTACCAGACCAGCTCAGATTGGTCCTCTGTAACAGAGTGCACACTAGCGATGCTTCAGAGGAGGGTTTGTAACAGCCTTATCTAAAACTCCTCCCTGTTCCTGCTTCTTCATGCTCTTTAAATGCAAAAGAGAAACCATGAGACTGTGGACTTAGCCTGAGAGTATCCAGAACAAATGGATCATAGCCCAACTAAAACATTTTGGTGCTCTAAAGCCATGTGTCCTGTGGCAATATTTTTGTGGGGTTAAATTACAGGGAATCTGCTAGCAAAGGCACTGCTGACCAGGGGAGAGGACTGTGGAGTGAACTTTGCTGTAGGCCTTACAGGGCTTTGTGGGGTCGACCAAGTTGCAAGGGTCTCATTTACCTGCTTTTGTTGTAATCTGGGCTCCACCAGCTGTCATGAACTCAACATTTCCCAGATGAAGTGTGCCAGAAAGAAGTTTGAAGATGTCTCGGATCTCTTCTGTGCTGAAGTCCACCACCTTCATAGCAGTCTGTGCAAAACCATACACACAGTGTTGGCTGTAGGTACAGCCACAGTACAATGCAAGAACCACACGCATGCCCTGAGCCCTCTCCTCATCTGAAGTATAAAGGCCATGCTAAAATTGAAACAGCTGCTGTACAGGATATATTCCTTTCCTTTAAATCACATCTAAGCAGGAGTTATTGAAATCTTAAGCTGCTGCTTCTCACCTTGTGTATCTCATTTTTCCTACCTTATTAGAACCCTCAGGCTGATAACACACCACTTATCAAACAAAACATGAATTGCATATCCATCCTGCTAAGTCCATAACCTCTTGTAGAATTATGGATGTTTTGATATCTGTGTGAAATGGCAGAATATTCCATTTATACAGCTGATATAACTAGAACATTTCTGGAGAACACTACCTTTAGGGCAAAGTGTTCCTCTTTTAATGGTCATTGTGAGTTTTCCTGGTTCAGGCCACCTATAGGGCTCTCGAAAATCATTATGGGGTGGGGGTGAGGTTCATGCTCTCCAAAGGCTCTGTCATTCTAAATTATTACTCAACTTTGACTGTTTCCCAAACTCTCCCATTTCTGTGCACTAGAAACATTAGTCTAGTCTTGTTTTTACCATGAATGGGTACAGCTGAGTTTGAAGCTCATTGAACACCAAATTTTGGCTTAGGGCAAATAAATTCTGCCTGTAAAATCTAGACCCTGAAGCACACTTAGTCCATGAGATTGTGCCTAAGGAGCTGAAGACGTGTTAGAACAGGACTCACCATGACCTTGCTGAACATCTCTATGTCATTCAGGTTCTCATCGCTCACACAGCCAGACTGGTTCAAGTAACGGTAAGTCTCTGGCTCAGAGAGGGAGAGGCTCTCTGCAACAGAGGAGAAGGAGGCAGGGAAAGACAACAATTTATTTAGCATTCAGTGCTTTCTTTCTATGATCTTAGTCCTCGAAAACAATAGGTATATTCACCACAGGGGGAGTTCATCTGAACAGACTTCATATGCCTCAAAAGGTACACCTAGACAGTGAATGCACTTGGGAAGGGGAAGAGGAAGGTGTGCAGTAACAAAGCTTGCAATTGTTTATACAAAATGATTTAGAACAATCAAATCCCAAGCTGGCTGCAGAGCTGCAGAAAAATCTTTCAATCCTGAAGTGACTCCGCAAAAAAAAAGGAAGATGAAATTCAATATTGTTAAGTGTACAGAAAAGTAGTCTTAACTATATGCACATACAAGGACCTCTAAATTAGGTATTACCACTTGAAACAGTTCAGAGAGTCACAGTAAGATTTCTGAAAACATCTCAGCAATCAAAAACTGATTACTAAAAACTACACAGAAGGAATACAGAGCAAAACATAAAAACTGGTTTAGGTCTCTGCGTGTATCTTTGGCACAATCATGTCTTGAACACTATCTGCAGGTTTGATCTCTCAATTCAGAAAGAACAGAGGAGAACTAGAAGATCTATGGAGAAAGGAGAAAAGGGTGATCAAGAAGTAGGAATGCATTACAGATGGGGGAAGAGACTTACAGTCTGGGACACCAGCTTAGAAAGGGAGATGGGGAAGAATAGCAGAGGCCTGCAGAGATCTGCTGAAGAACAGAACTTTTTTTTGTATGCTTTTCCTGAGTATCTGGTACTAACCACAGCCCCACTATTTCCCTTTGCAGTAGATGGATGTATGAATTGAGCCACACGGCCATTCCTGCACGAACTTCCTAGGACTGAAGCCATATTCCCTTCTACTCCATGTCAGGCCCAGTTCTTCCATCTGATTATTCTGGCACACACAGAATAAAGGCATTGAGAAATTCCCCTGTCCCCCCCCCAAGCCTGAGTGCAGATGTAACACATTCCTGCCTGTCTATTTGACCTCCTCAGCAGACCATCAGTGCTCAGAGGTGCCAGGGCCAGGTTCATGAAAGTGTTTGTATAGGCATGCTGCACTAGAAAAAGGATTCTTCCACATCTTGCACCTGCTGCTTTCCCCACATGCCCTCCTCCAGACCCTCCTCTCCCTTCTCCATGTACAGAACTATAGACCTTTTGTTCAGATACTAGATGTGTTTTGACTCTAGTGATGCCATTGCACCCCTGGTCTCTTCTCTCTCTTACTACCTGTGCTGACGGTTTGTTGCAAAAACATGCCTGTCAGACCAACCCTTGAACTCATCAAACAGCTCTCTTTAGCATCTGAATCAAGACTCTTCACCTTTCCTTTGCCTGTAGCCAGTTTTATTATTTGATCTCTATACCCCCTCTTCACTTTGCACAGACTTTGCCCTCCATTTCAGAGTGCCTGAAGAGGCATCTTTACTCATGCAGTATTTCTGTCATCTTCAGCCTCTTCCTCTCAACTCTCCTTTCTGTATTTTCCATGAAATCACCACACAGACTTCAGGAAAAAGTTATGTATCAACTACCCAAAATATCCGTGCTCTAATTGACTTATACCTGCCAAGGCTTCACACGCTGGACTGGAGAGAGGAAAGAGCACTATCCCAGAAAATTAAGTTACCTTTCATCTCCCCGCTCACGCCAGCCAGCAGAGCATAAAAGATGTGGTAATTCCTCTCTCCAGGGTTCTGGTGTACCACTCTGTTCTGAAACAAAGAACACAGGCATAGCCAGTAGAAAGAGATTGCACTTGTGGTCTCAGAGGAAAAGAGAGGACTGAGATACAGGTAAATCTCTATGGTCAATGCACAAGAGGGGCTTCTTCCAGCTTAGCGATGGTGCTGTCTAAATAAGTTGTACATCAAAATCTTGTCTGGCACAGCTGTGCATCTAAGCATGTAACTCACTGAGAGAGTGTGCTCATGGTGAAACTGCAGCTTGCCAGCTCTGGCCCTGCTCCTCAGTGAGTTCCTGAGTCCAAAGAAAACTAAATCAGAGCAGAGTTGATGGCATTTGGAGTTGTAATCCCATAAGCCTCTCTACAGAATTGAGTTTCCAGGTACTTGCTCTCTCTCTTTCCCCTCAGCAAACACCTTTTTCTTGTATTTTCTCTGTGTCCAGTGTTTACCACAGGCAGGAGAACATGCTCCAATAGATACAGAACCTCCTGTTCCTCCACCACCCTCTTCCTCACTTGGGACAGCTGTGGTAGTAACACTTGAAGAGCTACGGTCTGTTCTCCATCCCTGGGATGGAGGCAGCAGCATCCAGCAGAAGAGCTGGCGCTGCTCCACCAGGGATATTAGGAGAGGGCTCACCCAGCAGCCAGTAGAGGTGACACCCACCTTTTCCAGTAAATCTGAACAACATGTTAAGGAGAAAACATTCAAATGGTATATAAATACTCCTCCCTATTCCTTGTCCACAAAGGTATTATGTGGCAAAGAGACATTTAAAAGGGCAGGGTCAGATAGAGCATAGGACCTGCACAATGGTGGGGTAACCTGACAAAGGATGAGGCACATCAGGGCTGCCTAGAGAGATTAGAGAGAGCACTCTAATCTGAAAGTCTGTATTTCATACAGAAGTCTTGCATCAGTTCTCACTGCTTCTGCAAGAGACAGCTATCTTTCATCTGCCGACAACACAAAGAGCAGAGACCAAACAATCCCGGCCTGTTGTTTACAGCAGTAGTAAATTCATCTGGCTGCTACTCCAGTGGAAATTGGTGTGGTTTGCAGTGATCGGCAGCTTTGAACATCAACATCAATAAATGTAGCCAGGGTAAATTTAGCTGCCTCATGTAGACAAAAGATGTGTCATAGCCCTTGGGAGAGGGGTACATGGGCAAACAAGGAAGAAAGTGGTCATAGCACAACATAATTTGACTCTTTCTTGTCCTTGATCAGGATTTCAAGGTCCACTGGAGATGGGCAGCCCAAAACAAGGAGCTGCAATTGGCCCTCTGAATTTCTGTTGTTCTTTGCATCCAAGTATTCCGCTGGATACACTGACTCTTGGCTTGGTTTCACTTTCCTAAACCATGAGTTCATTGGCAGAACATGAGGGAATGATCTTCTGGGAAAACCAGGGTGCAGTAAACATGAGGGATCTTCCTAGGCAGCAAATCGTTAAAAGGTAAACTGTTCCCACCTATTGCATAAACAAGGATTTTCCAGAGTTAGGAGCCACACAGCCACAAAACAAACACTTCTTTCTCCTTTAGGTTGCAGATTTACCCACATTCATAAACTGACTTTGAGTAATGCTGCTGAGGGATTTCCTGATCCACCCTGAGTTCCTCCTCATGTTCACTCACTCCAGCCGTGTGGGCCACTGAAGAAAAGGATACAGTCAGTTACTCGTCCTCCCTGGATGTGTCCGTGTTGAGAGAAGTGCAGCTGGATGAACTTGCCAAAGCGACTGGAGTTGTTGTTATAAACTGTCTTGGCATTTCCAAAGGCCTCCAGAATAGGGCTGCAAGGAACAAGGCAATGAAGACATGACTGGTGACGTGATACCGTTACAACAAAGCCCGTGCCCGGCCTTTTGCCATTTGCACAGCATGCACTGCCATGTGAGATTAATTTGTTGCAGCATCAGACTGGACAAGCAGGAAGAGCTCAAGGGCAAGGAAGGATGGCAAAAGCAATTTAACACACTGCTAGACAAATTTTAAACCTTTGGGATTGGAGCTAATTAAATCAGTCCCTGATCAGTGTGGGCAGCTGGTGTTCATGCTGTCCAGGGCATTCCCCACAAAAGCAGATTCGAAAATGAAAGGTGGCAAAACCCGACTGGGTTGTGTGCTTAACACAGCGGCATCCCATGAAATGGGCTTGTATTTTTTTCAGGATTTTCAGAAACGTCGTTTAAGGCAAGTATTCTGTAGCTTTAAAGCACATGCTTTTTTTGTTTCTGCTTCCTTCTTTGTAAGAAAAGACAATATAAGCCATCTCTTAAAATTACAAATAAACATTTTCAAACTACCAAACAAACATAGTACTAAACTGATTTGTCTGGTACTGGAACACAAACTTTTCTTGTTACTTAAAAACTTGGTTAAGTTGTTACAAGCCACATGATTTCCAAGCAGAGGGAATATATACACATCATATATTTGAAAACTTCATTCTAAGAGAGGAAATAAAGAAGTTGCAGGGGAAAAAAAATGGTGATCAGCTGAATAACTTTGTCTCTTGGTCACCTTCCAGTCTTCAGGAGGTAGCATACAAATGGAAAATGGTGAGTTAAAATGGAGTTTGGTTCTTATTCCGCAGAGCAGCACCAGGGAAAAAGCCTAATCCCATTCAAACTGACACATCAAATGCAGGATTAAAATATTCATGTTTGAAATTTAGCCAATTCTAAAATAACCTGAAGGCCTGACAAGCAAGGAGTCTGGGAGATCCTACAAGCATGGCCTGTATGTGGTCATGCTAAATTCTAAAACATACACAATTTGTAACAAAAATGACTGCAGTTGTTACCCTGAGAAAGACTGGCTTTTTAAATGTCTCCATCTATCTACTGTGTGGTTCCACTTGAAGAGAGGGCTAGACACAGGAGTATTCAAAATGTAATAATTATAACAGATTATAACACAAGTAATTACAACTATGGGTACCACAAAAAATGCTGAAAGTTTCAGGCTTTGCAAGTGTTAGCTGCATGAGAAATGTGGTTATGGGAAAGGACCAACAACCTTTAAGAAACTTCAGGCAGTTATTTTCGTAATTTCTCCCAAACACTTTAAACAAACAAAAACATAGAAACTAATTTTCTCTGTTATGATATATTGCAACCATAGAAAATCCAATCACAGAAATCTGCGGGCATGGATCAGGAGGAGCCAAGTTCCTTGCCCTGGAGTGTTTGAAACCCAAGACCCGTGCCTCTGGAACTAGTATGTAAATAATGGTATTGCACAGGAACATCCCGCTGTGCTCACTAACGCCACAAATCAACAGAAACTAATGGGAACAACCAGAAGAGAGGAGGACAGGGTTATACGAACACCGCAGTTGCAGGGAGAGTGCATTAACCAGCCAGCCAATCTTTACAGCTCTAAATCATGCTAAATTAGACAAGCAAAACACAAGGAAGTATCTCTATAGTTTAGTTTGGCTGTGAGCTCAGGTGCATAGATGAAGAAGCCTTTTGGGGCATGTGGAGGAAGAAGGCACGTGGATGTTGGAGGCTGGTGGCAGCTGCAAGGAGGAGGTGAACCACCACAGGACTAGGTGGGGTTGTGAAGAGTGGCAGCAGCCCTGGGACAGCCCCCTGCCTTCGTGTCCTCAGGGAGGAGGTGACAAATCAGTCCTCCACACTCATGTTGGAATGGCTCACGAGAGATATACAAAACAGGCCACAAGTTCCTGCGCTAATTCACCTTGCAGTGGTGGGGTCTCACAGGCTGGGGAACCACCTCCCGAGGTAAGCTTTCTGGATCACAGTCAAGTTACCACTTAACCACTAAGCAGGCTTCACCCTTTTAAGCCACTCTCCCCAAAGCAGATTTTGCAGGTCTTGACTCGTGACTGTATAGCCCTTAAGAGCTTTTTTTCTACCTTTCCTTTTTTTACACACACGGTTCAAAGGTTTCCAGCTTTATTCACCATGCTGCAGGGAGGGAGGTTACCCACGCAGCAGGGTGATGTGCCATGAGAGAGGTGGGCCTGAGACCTGCGTCGAGGGCAGCACCATGCCTTGATGGCAAGCTTGAGGGTGGGCATGGCAGGGGAGTTACTGAAGGATGGAGAAATCCTACCTTTGGCTGGAGTAATAATTCTCCAGCTGCCCCACACAAACTACACTGCTACTGGTGACATCCCAGCGAGGCCACAACCTCCACACCTCCCTGATGCACCTCCATTTAGCTGCACGATCATCCCAGCCCACATTCGGCCCAGCCCTGCACACCAGCAGCTGTGGAGACCCGCGGTACGGAGGTGAAGCACACCTGCTCTCCAGGATGGCTTCTTCCACGTGCGTGCTCTTCTCAGAGGCTGGGGCCCCGAGGGAGGTCTGGCTCATGGCTGACAGGAACTTCAGCAGCAGCTTGGTGCTCTCAGTCTTTCCGGCTCCACTTTCTCCGCTGTTGAGGAAAAGACATATGTTCCACTCACAGCTCCAGGACAGACTGAGCTAACAGCCATCCCACCCACGGCAGAGAGGTGATCTCCAGGAAGAAACACACAGCACGGCCTCTGCAGCAGGCAGGGGAGAGGCAAAGGGTAGGGTGGTGCGGGTATTTAGGCAAAAGTCATAGCACATGGAGCAGCAGGAGCAAGGCACGTCATGCAGTCAGGGAGTAGCCGGTTCTCCCATTTCTGACCTTATCAGAACACACTGGCTGTCATGGCGCTTCCACAAGCAGCAGTAGCACTCGTTAGCGGTGGCGAAGATATGGGGAGGCAGCTCACCCAGGCGGTGCTGTCTGTACAGGTCTATGGCATCCACACTGTACAGACCGGGGATGGGCTTGTAAGGATTTACTGATGCCAGGATGGAGCCAATGTTTGTCTAAGGGGAGAAAACAAAACACAGCAAAGAAATAAAGCTCCAGGAAAAAAAAAGAAAAAAAAAAAAAGACAACAAACCTGGTCCTGAAACAACTCATGGTGAAGGGATAAAGCCTGAGTGAGGAAACTGGGCTTCCCCAGTTTGGCAAAAAATGTCAAACCCCAGTGCAGGGGCTGCATCACTGGGTATGGATGGGGCAGTTTGAGTTTCACCGTTTGACAATAAAATGTTCTTAGTCTTTTGTCTTTGCTAAATTATGCTTAAACAATTCAAAAACATGAAGCCATCTTCATACCCAGCTACGTTGCAATATGCTTGAAGCTGAAAAGTACAGCTGGGATTGAAAGAGGGTCAGAAGACACCTTCGAGGACCCTTTCCAGGATCCCAAGTGGAAGGGGCTTGGCTGGGTTCAAGCAGTTCCTGGACAAGGAGGGGACACGGAGACACACACATGCAAAGAGCCACTAAAGCGTATCATTCATCTGCTGAAATGTACTGTTTGGAGCAGCTTAAATCAAGTGGTAAAGCCAAATCAAAATTGACAGCTGAAGCCCAAGGATTTGAGGACAAAAACACTGTTACATTTTCTAAACCCTCTATTTTGAAAAATATTTATTTTGAAAATCTCCCAGTTTAAGAAGAGCTTACAAGATGTAAAATAAAATACCCAAAGCCTAATATCTAATTTCAAACATTTTATTTTGTGAACTCAGAAGGAAATTCATTCTGCTTTTTAGGGCATGACTTTTTCAGTGCAGCCAACCAGCTCAAATCCAGTTATTCTCAGAGCTGCAGTTCAGAGCAATGGTGCCACCTCTCTCCTTAACAACGAATTTGTAATATGGTTAAAGTCCAGCTTAAATCCCAATGCTGGTGTGGTGGCCTCCTTCACAGGGCTCCCACACCTTGGGCTGCTCTGCTCCAGGAACACCCACCTCAGCAGAGGTGTCAGAGGAAACCCTTAGAGAGCTGCATTAGGTAAAAAGCCTTGTGGCCAGGGACAAGATCTAGTCTTATGTCCAAAATGTGAACTATCAGTCACCACATATGGATATAGGGATATGCATGCATCTACTGGATAAGCTGTAAATGGAACACGTGGTGCTGAGAAAGACACATGCATTCTCCCTTCCAAATGAAATCTGGGGACATACTGCAATGCTACGCTCCGAAGCCAGAAGCCAGACTGACAAGATGCTGTAATCACCAAACTATATGACTCATTTATTAAAGCAGCAATCACAGATCATCAGGGAAAAAACATCACCTAGACCTAACTGCATTATCAGCAGTATCCGTATGCGCAGACTAGCATGGAACAAGTCTTGAAGATCAACTCATACGGAACTTTGTAGGCAGAAATAAAATTAATTGGCAATAGAAGCAGTAAGCAAGCAGATGATCTTTGCAAGAAAAGTGGGAGGAAATAGGAAAGCACTAAGAAAGAGAAAATGGATTAGGAAAGAGCACTGTACAACCAGCTGAGCAACAGATACTGTGTGGAGACTGCATAACAGAGATGTCCAGAAATCCATCCTAACTCTTCTCCCAAACCTTCACAGAGCTTTTTCCTCTCATATGTTTTACTCTGCACTTCCCACTCTATTTTCACCTCTCCCATGGAACAGAGTTCCTGCCGCAGCCCTTCCCAGAACTTCCACTGCAGCCATCTCTCAAAGGTGTTTCTAGGAAACTTTTCCATTTCCCAGTTGCACTCTTTATTACCTGAAGCCCCTTATAGATTACTTCTGTTCACAATTTATAACAGCAGTAGCATTTGTGCATCAACCAGGTACATACTGGCCACTGTATTAGCAAGGAGTGATCTTCCCCAGGGAACTCTGCAGAGCAGGACATGCCATGCTTGGCTTGTCTACATCTCAAGTCCTACAAGGGTGGTTAGACATGGCAGAGCTAGAAACAGCACAAAATGTGATGGTCCAGCTCCTGGCTCATTTATACATCACTAACATTATGTTGGATATACTTTTTTAAAGGATTCAGGAAATGCAGTAATGAAAGGGGATTGCTAAATGCTGCAGGCTGTTGCTGTGCTCACATAATTTTCTGAAACAGCTTGGTAGAGCCTGAAAAAAATGTCTTTGGAGAACAAAAGATATCAATTTGACATCCTCTAATTATTATTATTACCCTAATTAATTAATATTATCATTGCCCAAATTACTATTATTATTAATAATTTATAATTATTATGTTAATACTGGTGTTTCCAGGTTACCCATTCCTTCAGTGCTTTTGTTTTCCAGAAAATGATGATATTTCTCACTTTTTTCTGATCTCTGTGATTTCCTTTGAGGTATTTTCGGCCCTGACTGATAGGCATAACTCCACTCAGTCCAGCTTTACCTGCAGCCTTAGCCTACTACATTCAATCTGTTGAGAGTGTTGAGGAAGGTATTAAATAAACTCAGACACTCATTTCTGCTATTGACAGATCACTGCAAATCATTAGGTGGCACTACAGCTGACATTCTCAACTTTTGCTTAGCTGAAAACCGCACACAGCAGCGCTATGGCAAAACTAACAGGCAGTGATGGGGTGACTGCAGCATTAATGCCTGCACCACAGAAACGCATCGCACGTGTCAGGTTTGGTGCCCGCCAGGTCAGGCAGTGCACAACCATACACCAGACACAGTCCCACTCAAGGAGGGGCTCGCAGTCCTTCACTGAGGTGCTCCAGAAGTCAGGCCCTTTGTCAACCTCCAGGACACTCAGATCTGAGGCGTGCAGCCGAGATGCATACACTAGGCACAGGTGAAACATGCTGTGACACCTGAACATTAACACCTTTACACACGGCTGGCGGAGGCACGGAGCTGGAAGAGGAGCAGGAGTGACAGAGCAGTGCTAGAGGCTTACAGAGGGAGGGTCCTGTGACACGGCCACAGAGCACGTGGTGTGGCATTTCTGGCGCAGGGCACTGACTGAGAAGGGAGACAGCCCTGCCTCATGTTGCAAAGTGTGAGGGACAGCAAACGGGAGATGGACACCCAAAAGGGTGGCCAGGTTCACTGGCAAAGAGCTGCACAGACACACTGCGGGTGCCAAGCGCTGGCCAGGCAGAGCAGCAAGGCTCTGCCCCAAGTGTGTGCACATGGGGGCTGTGCTGAGAGACAGCAGGCACGGGTCTGCAGAAACCAAAAAGGATGCGCAGCATCTTCCACATCCCACTGCGGGAGATGTTTCAGAAACCGGGTCACTTTATTGATCATTTCCTGGAATACAGGTGCATAGGGTTCGGTTGCCTTGGTAACAGTTGCCACGCAACACAGATTTACATTTTTCCTGTCATAATCTGAAAAACTCTGGGTACACATACAGGATGGACAGGCAAGATAAGGGTAAAGAAGGCCAAGGCAGTCTTCACAATATTTCCTCCTTGTCCTCTCCAAGCCTCACCAGAGCACACTGCCACCCCAGCAGCCTCACCCCTGGTGTGCTTTCCCCAACACGTCCCTCCCCTGCCACTTATCTCCTTCCTGAGGGCCCAAGAGGGAATCAGGACATGTTCTGGGTATTCACTGTGCAACTCAAAAAAGACATAACTGCTTCTACAAGCAGAAGAAGTAGGCAACAGGTTTGCTTTCCTAGTTCAGTTGGGCTCTTTGTCCAAATCAGGAGGGTATCTCAACAACAGCATACATGTACATCCACTGCACTTCCCAGTCTACTTGGCCATCTGTAACCTCTGAACTGCACCAACAGGGAACCTGGGGAACATGAACACCAGCTGGTAAAACACGGATGTTCATGGAGGATACAGAACTGCACAATTACCACAGATCCTAGAGCTTCTAGGATTTTTGTTCATGTTTGGGAAGTTCTTCTACATACGCAAAGAGGCCTCTCTGGTAGGGGTAGGATCTCACAGGGCTGATGGAGCTGGCAAGGCACAAAGCAGAAAAAAATCTCCCCTTTTATCCACATGAAACAATGCTCAGGAAACAATGCTAAAATCAGTATTTCCCATGAAAGGTGGCAGCCCCAAAGGTAAACAAAAATCGTCATCCTGAAGGGATGTGGCCCAGTCGAGCACTTACATAGATGTTACCCTGCTGGTAGCGCTGGTGCAGGTTAAGCAGGATGGCAGCTTCATGCAGATCTCCCAGCATGGACATGTCTTCTACCCCATCGATGCTGGTCTGGTGCATTGGCAAGACCTTTTCTCTGGAAAGGGAAGCCTTGGGGCACTGGAACACCTGGAGGAATGGGGAGAAGGACAAATAAGAGCATGCCACCTGGCCATACAGTCTGATTTCCTACCAGAAACAAGTGCTTTTCCACAGCTTTATCCTTCAGCACTGGAAAAGGAAATGAATAAGGCACGGATCCGTTCCCTATTTTTATATTAGTAGTTCCTCTATTCCTGTTCCTACCTATTTGAGTTCCTTGGCCAGAACCCATGGAGCACACACCCTTCCTTTGCTACTGGGTTGTTCTCTCACCTTCAGTGCTGCCAGGAACAGACCAATACAGGGCTACCTGATTTCTGCTGAAGTCCCCTTAGCAGGAGCAGGGCCCCGTGAGGTGCACCAGGCTAGGCACGTAGCACACACCGTGCTCATGCTTGTGGGCAGTGGTGGCAGCTGCTCCCAGGAGACCAAGAATGGTCTTTCAAAGAAGCACAGGGGGATCACGTCTCTGTAGCATGGTCTAGGCAAAGATTATTCATGTTCCAGGTTTGGCCCTGGAGCAGACAGTGTCTGGGAGAGGGAGAGGATATTGTGTTGAGGGCAAAGGAAAGCAGAGGCAAAGCAGCTGAGAAGCCAAAGGAGTGACATCCTGTGTGCATGCTGGCATGGACATATGTGATGTGGCTTTCAAAGTGTTTGTACAATGACATCTATTAACTTCTGTCACTGCTCTGGGAAGTGTCTTCTCCTCTGTCAACACACTTGCAATCTTCCTGCCTCAATTGCTGCAACCTTCTTCCTGCTGAAGCTTCCTCCTCCTCAATAACCCACTCTTCAGCTATCGGGTCATCTTCTTCACCCCCGTTCACACAGCTGAGACTAAATTGCTGTTCCCCTCCACCATAGCCACATCCCAGCCCTCATTTCCTCCTCCTCAGGCACGACGCTGGCATTTCACAATGCTATTTCAGTTGCTTCCCACTCTTGGATTCAACCGTGTGCCATCTCCCACCCATCCTCCCAGGCTGCGCTAGATAGCCAGACCCAAGCTGTGCAGATGGGACACTTCACACAGGCAGCCTGGAGGAGAAGCAAACTGGCCCGCAGTAACCTTTCCAAAGTAACTTGGGCTTTTCTTTCCCTTCTGAGGCCCCAGGCTCTATTTCATCTTCATCCCTGCTTCTCAGCTCAGCAGGTGCCACCAAAGGACCTGACGGACCCCACAGAGAGCGAGCCCACGGTGTATAGCATGGATCTCAGTGCTTTCTCCTGCCTGCTCCCTTGCAGTCCTCGGGCTGCTGTAGCTGCTAAGGAGAGGCCAGCCCGGCAGCTGGAAGCTGCAGACAGAATCAGGTCACCCTGCCCCCTCCCAGCCACCTCGCCAGAGCTGGAGCTGCGGCAGGGAGCTCACGGCAGCAGCACCATGCGGGCACCCAGACAGTGCCCCTTACAGCACCCTACCCGCACTGCTGACGGAGCAGGAGAGGGATAACCTGCTGCAGGACCTTTGTCTTTGGAGCAGACACTGCATACGCTTCCATGGGAGAAATAGGGGAGCAGGTTGGCAGAGTGGGACAGAGAAATTTGGGGAAGAGTACAAGCTACAGAGGTACGTGAGGAGCAAAACCACTACAGCACTTTCAGAGCATGAGCCAGCAAACCTCCCCGCCCCTCTTCCCTCTGCTGACTTGGACTGATTTTGGAAGGGGACAAGTCCAAAACGGTATGATGCGATCTGCCTGGCAATTACTCATTTACCACCACACCGTCAGCACTTGTGGCTATTTGGGCCAGACAAGAAACAATAAAAAAATGTCTAGGGAAAAAGCTGAGTGCACAAGTGTCTCAAAAGATAGCAGACGTTTGGCAGCACCTGTGCCAAGAGGCTGCTATGTCTGAACAATAATTGTGCGATGGGTCAGAGCTTGTTTACTTCCTCCTGTAGAAAAAAAGAAGAAAATGGGACCCTGAAGAGTAACACAGCCCTGAACACAAGGCTAAATGATTAGTCAGGACTAGATCATCATCTATTAACCCTGTCTTGAGGCTCTTGATAGTGATTATACATCATCCCTCCCTACAGAAGAATCTGGTCCAAAATCCACAGTTGCACAGGTGCTCTGGTAGGACTGTAGCAAAGCCACAGCAAGAGGAGTGCTCATTAGCTCTGGTACCCTCTGGACAGAAACACTGCTCACGCTTCCTCAGGTGGAAGCTGGGTCCTCCAGCCCCATTGGGATATTGGAGGGGTTTTCTCCATGCCTGTCAGAGGCATGTGGCATGGGAAGAGCTTTCAGGTCTTCCCTAGCACTGGGAGAGGGCTGGCTTTTAGCCTGTCCTCTGGCTTCCAGGGTGGACACGTTTCCTGTCTCCATATCACCAGGGATCATTCAGGGTCCTGGGGACAGGAGACGTGTTTTTTTGTTCCGCCCATTGTTGGGCCAAAGGGGTTTTCCCCAAGAGGAGCTCTGACGTTTCAGAGGCACAAACGTGACCCAGACGCGATGACTCTCCACCCTTAGAGTTTGCAGGGTGCTGCACTGACTGGCCAGCCAGGCCCTTTCCCAGGCCAGGAAAGAGGCCTTCACTACTCCCCCACTCAGTTCTGGACTCCTCCATCAGCCTGGAGCACAGTTCAGAGGAGCACCCTCCTCGCCATCCTGCCTCAGGTATGGTAAGCCAGGGCTGGCTTCAGTGGTTTGCACTACTGAGCTGATTCCCCTGGCTGATTTTCCCTGAAGCAAGTGAGAAGGCACAGACAAACTGATCTCTCAGCAGAGCTGCCTCTGGAATCCCCCTTTTCCAAAACCAGCTAATGTTTAAATGGAAAATTATAGGCATTAACAAGCAGTTCCTTATTAATTTGGGAAGAAAAATACCTTTTAGTCTTCTAACTACAAACAAGCCCTCAAATACCTCATGGGTATTTCACAACACAACCAAAGATTTCTGTTTTCTCCCCAGTGATGAAGTTTTCCTCCTCAACCCCAAATTCACCCACTAATGTGACCCTGAGCACACAAGCAAAGCTCCCACCCAGCATCTGTTATGTTTATTCATAAAGCTTCGGGCTGGTCTGTCTCCAATGCAGTTTCCAATCTCTTGTGTTTCATAAGCGTCGGCTCCTCCTTTCCTTCCAGGAAGTCACATTTCTGATGGATTTGTTGCTTGAGAAGTTTTTAAAGAAATAAAAACAAATGGCAAAGGCCCTGAAGTGTAAGACTGGACACCTTACCTCAGAGCTGCAGCGAAGCTGGGCCAGAGCAAGCACGGGGACACTAGATTTAGAGATCAACTGGCTCATCCAGTCCAAACCCAAATGAAGATATTTTCATCTGAGTTTTCAGCAGGGATAAGACAGACGATCCCTCCTAGAGTTACCAAGCAATAAGCAATGAAGAAGGAAGGCAAGGGAAGCACACAGGACAGGTCTGTGGAGGGCACTGACTAGAGAAAGCCCTAGAGCCACCACCGTGTGCTTTTTCCTGCATAAGCCATAAAGCACACAGCCAAACTTGACTAAGAAAAAAACCCTTGATGATGGCAGTTAATAGTTTTCCCAGGGTTAGCAAGCCGAGCTGAGTCACCGAGGATTAGGACAGTCCCTAGGGGTCACTTCCTACCAACAGAACTCCACAAGCACTGCAGCAGGCACACCGGGGAATTGCGAGGAGCACAGGGCTGGAAATAGGGCAGGGAAGAGGTTTGTTCCCCATTGCTGGCGGAGAGCAGGCAGAGCTGAACAGAACAGCCCTTACAGCCACATGGATTGGAAGAATTTAATCGTAGCAGAAAGGGTTGATTACCTGGTGGGGCTGCATCCTTCCTAGGAGCCTTTTGCCACTATGATGGCACCATTAATGCAGCTTCATCAGAGACGGCACAAGAACAGCCATGCAAAGGGAGGTGAGTGGACAAATGAAGAGAAGAAAGGGAGACCAATCTTCTTTCTAAGCTTAGTTAGACCTTTGGCATGGTTTATAATAGAGTTGGGATACTTTTCAGGCAGTGGCAGCACTTGAACTGATACATTTCCTTTTAACATAAATATGCAAGATCATGAACTCCATCTTGCAACTTGGTGTAAGCTACAGCCTCATGCAAACCTCCACTTACCGTGCCATAATCTGAGGTGAAGAGCACGTTTCCATCGGCGCATGAGCCAACAGTGCATGGCTGCAGCTGGTCCTGCTCCCGCAGCCATACCCTGGCACCCTGCAAAAATCAGAAAACCTCCCATTAGAAAGAACTGCAAGGTCTGCACGTGGGGTGTGAACACCCAAGCAGAGCTGGAGGAAGCTGCAGTGTTCTAAGGCTACTTCCAAACTGCAGCTGCTTACAATTTGTAAGTGAGTCCTATTGAAGTTTTCAGGGAAGCTAGTTTGAACTTCTTCAATACAACATGAGAGGAACAAAAAGCAGCTTTAATGAGCTTCGTGAAGAAACCAACATAAGGAAACAGCAGTTTTTATAGAAAGTAATGGAAAGATACAAACACAGAGTAGTGGGTTAGACTGTCTAAACATTTTTCAACTTAGAATAGCAGGTCATCAAAAGTCATGCTATAATAATAATAAAAATTTAAATAAAGCCTGTTTACAATTTCATACACCCACACGTCATTGTAGGTCAAAATGCTCTCAGAAATCATCAGCCAAAGCTAAGCAGATTTCACAGAGCTTTCTGCTTTCCTCTCTTGCAAGAGTTTCCTTGGGTAAGTGACACAATTTGAGTGTTTTTCTGATGTATATATACACTGATGTACATGTGATGGCCCTGACGTGTATAGTCTCACACACACACCACGATATCTTAAATTGCTCAGTGTCTCCCCAGACAACCCTGAGGACAAAGGCAGACTTCTGGTAACACGTATTTATGTCCAGTCCAAGTTGATTCTCAGCCTTGTGTTTCAAGACCTCAATACACAAAGCCAGGCTGTGTCACAGGAAAGGATGGGTGAATGGCTTTGCTGCAAAAACCTGGGCGGAGGGGAAGGTCCAGGAGAAGGTGTCAGGATGTGAGCAGAGATCAAAGTCTGGGGCTCACCATACCAAATGTAAATTCCATCTGCAGCAGCTGCTGCAAAGGCAAAGCTGTATGAATTGCATGGATCTTAAGTTAAGAAATAGATTTAAGAATTACTGCTAAAAAAGTATTAGAAACTAGGCTTGTGGATAAGAAGTCCTTGGATAGGATAATAGAAAAAAGGGGCTCAAAATACAACTTTAATGGATGCCAACTGACATACAGGAAGAAGTGTGTGAGTTTCATTTGAAAACTTTCTAGTTACATAGAAACACAGCCACCTGGCCTCCTAGTAGTCATCACTGCCCTGTGGCCACACCAAGCCACCTCTGTCACCATGCAGATGATCTTCAACTTTACATGTTTATTTGGGCTAGGTAATAAAAAGGTCACAAAGACCAAAATTACTTTAGCTTTTTGATGGAGCTTTCACCAGAATCATGCCCAAAATGGTATTGTGCAAGTAAGCAGCCAGTCAGCACCTAGAAAAAAGAGATAAAATGCAAGAAGAACAAGCTGCCCCACCAGATACAGTCTGCATTATGCAGAATTAGGCACAACATCAAACTGCTCTTCAGTTATCGCAAACCAATATGTTCTGTCTTCCCATAGAAATCAAACTCTGCTTAGCTAGGTATTCAGAAAAAGCCAAAGTGCTGAACTGTTCAGGAATATTAAGGACATCCCGCTTTTTTCAATCGATTCATAAACCTACTTTCTTCCTAATTTGTTTTATAACCCTACGATATTGATTATGAAAGCCCTCTTAAACATGTCAGCACCATTACCTCCTTGTTTATAGGCTTACTATATTTGAAGAGATATGATATGATTTCCATATTACATTAGACAGAATGTGGAACAATAGTTTATTCTTACTAGTTTATTTTACTATTTTTAACTACTTCGGTCACTTTTAATACTTTAAGACCTTGGATTTTCCTTTCTGTAGAAGATATACCTACTGACCAACCTCCAGCCCTCCCAGGTAAGGAACTGGTTTTAATGATGCTAAGGAAGCTGGCATAATTCTAGCTTCACTGCAATGTTCTCTCCTAGATTTCCCACAGCAGGCAGACTGATTTCACATCACTAGATGAATGAAAAACACCGTTTCAAGGATGTATGCCAATGTGAGAATTGTGTGTGAAGCTCAGCCCTCATAACCGGTGAGCAATTGAAATAGAGAAGTGTTTTCTTAATGTTACAGATTCGAGTTTCAAGATCGCAGAGAGATAGCAAGCAATTCATTGAATAAGGAATTCGAGGGACTGTTAGAGATCTTCGCAACATCCTCTTATATTTTCTGGAACTTGTGATGCTTGAGACAGTGTCCTGAAGTACCCAGGCAAGACACTGGTGGTTAGAAATCATCCATGTCCCAAATCATATTCAGACTCTTCACAAACATCCTCCACTAACACATGTTGCTGTTCACATCATTTTCACTAAAGGCTCCTAGCTACCATCACAGTATCAAGAGCAAAGAATCATCATCAAAAACCTGAAAATACATTCCTGGAGTTCCCAATAAAGAGCAAGATGAAAGAGAACCTTTTCTAATACACGTAGCACATTCTCAACAGTGCACTCTCAACAGCCAGCAGACACCACTAACCCACACAATCACAGCTGGGGGCTCCATTAGTCAGGAGCTGGACCCACACCCTCCCCTGCACACACGCACAGCATTAGCAGCATGCCTTCCTTGCAAGACCTCGTGCACAACTGCAGACAAAGGGAACCCGGGTTACACACACTTCCTAATCCCTAAACTCAGAAACTAGTTTGGAGGAATAGGCAGCAGATGATCAGCCACACAAGAGGTGCTCCACAGGCACCAACTCTGATTTTTTATTAGGTATCATTTAGAGGTGAGAAGGAGGGAGACAGTGTGATCCCTCTATCTTTGACTCCTAGAAATTATCAGAAGGTCCAGACTGACTCAGTTCCCTTTCCCAGCAGAAGTCCACGTACAAATATAGTAAGAAATAATCCCAAAAGCAGAAGACCTACTTCTCATGTTCTACAAACTTACGGGAGATTCTTCTCCTTCATGCTGCCCAAGAGCAGAAGGCAAAGCGATGAAACTCCCAAGCACTAGGGTATTTCAGCTGCCCAGGACTTACTTCAGTCCACTTTGATGTTTCAGCAGTTTTCACAACAGCAATTGCCTCTGCCCAGTAGAAGTGCACTGCACCCATTTATTTTGTTTCCAGAAGGAGCATCATGCTGAGACAGCCTGACTAGGAACCACAGAGCAAATTATTCTAACTTCTGCCCAGTATAACACCCATTTCCTGAAAGACTGAGTTTGTTTTAGTGCATCTTCTTCCCTCAGCCCTTTTTTTCTAAACATGAAATTCCCCAAGGAGCCCTGACTAAATACAGAAACAGATGGTGACACCAAAGAAACTGCCCTCACATCGTTCCCCTCTCCCCCAGTACCATGCATTTCATTGATCAGTTGAAAGGATTAAATTGAGCAGAAAACTTAAGAACTGCCATGTTCTTAAGCTTCCATGGGAGCTAAGCTTCCATGGGAGAAGCAAGAGAAGCAAAGCAGAACAGCAATCTGCTGGGGTCAGGTGAGTCCCAGCTTCCGCAGGCGATACAGATGATGGGAAAAATCCTGCTCTCCAAGCACAAGATGGAAAAAGCTCAGTTTTTTGACTGGGATAGAGAAATTCTTACCTGCATCCAGAAACAAGACAGTATCACAAAAAACGAAGCGACAAGCAATCACTGATTTGAAAAGAATACATTAATGGACAGCTAAGGAATAGAGTGATGATTTTGTGTAACTGTTTTCAAATGAATAAAACTGGTAAAATACTAAAGATATTTAACTTCAGTTCCTTTTATAATGAGAATAGTTCTTCCCCTCCTGATTCCTCTTCTAAGTAGGACTTTGTCAAATCACCCCAACACCCTCAAGCAGAGCAAGAACAGCAGCTACTGAAAGAAAGAATTAAGTAGTAACGTACCAGAGTTCCTGTACCAAGAGGTCACTTGGATATTAAACAAACTCAGAGACCAGCATCCTCATTCCTACGGTCTCAGTGACAATCTGTCCACGATCTGGCCTTACCACAAAGTGCATAGCAAAGCACAATCCTGAAAACTGACACCATAACAGGGAGTTATAATTTAGAAAATAAAGTTGCTTGCATACCAAGAGCACTGTTTCATCAGCCCTGTCTCACGCTCACAGTGTTGTCTTTTACTGAGGACAATGAACTCTAGGACAACATTTTTTTGTTCTTAGAGCACCTGGCACTTTAGGGTCCTTGACTTGGAAATCCTTGCGCACGATCCTCCCTCCTTGTGCACAAATCTGTGCAGCTCCCAGGAGCAATTTGCTTGGCAGGGGTGCATCAGGTGGGTTTATCAATGGTCTGGGAGTTACTCAAAGAGGAAAAATGCTTTTGGCTGAAAGATATTTTCCAGAGAACGAATCATGCAGACAACTGCCCAGCTTGTTTCCATTATGGCATGTTTTTGTGATGTTGTCTTTGTGAATGAACAAGGCTCTCAGCCTTCAGACCTATCTGCAGAGATATATTATTAGAGGCCAGCCCTTGCAGGGCCTTGGTTTGGGCCAATTCCTCCATCAGCTATTCTGCAAGGGGCAGGGATGTCTCAGAAAAGGACTCCCCTGCACTGTGAGTCCAAGATAAACACCACTGTGGGTGCTGTAAGTTTTTCAGCTATATCTGTCATTGTGTATATGCATACCTTTGTCCTGAGGCTGTTCAGTAGGTATTAGATATCCAAGCCTTGTGTTTTCCCTGCCGACAGATCCATATGCTCCTAGGCTTGGAAGCAGCATCGTGCAAAGTCAGCTCTCTTCCTGGCCTCAGTGGGCTTTGTGGTTGAAAGCCAGGCAGCAGCACTTGGGCTGGAAAGGCCCGTGCCATGCAGACAAAGCCAGGCTCGGGTTTCAATAAATGCACTTTTCAACAGATTGATCTAGATGATCATGAATAAGTGATAGGACAGAAATGAAGAGACTTAGCTAATGGACAAAAGACTGGTGGGGAGGGGGAGTCTGTGACACCCTAGATCCATATGGGAAGGGATGCAGAAACCCTGCAGCGTTTCTTGTGTCAGTCTGACATGAAGTCACCTAGACAGTCCCTAGGTTAGGTGTGACCGGCAAGAGTGGTGCCTCTGGGGGCCTGGGGCAGCCCAGGAGACCACAGGTGGAGAGAGACAGAAGCAGGAATGGCCGAGCCAGCAGCAGCCAACATGGAGCAGCTGGGAAGAGCAAAAATAACAACAAAAAATAATTTACTTCTTGTAAGGCACAAGGATGACCTGCTGTGAAGCTAGGAAGGACTGGATCTCACCTGGGAACATGCCGTGGTTGCAGCCCCACAGGCTGTACCCGTGGGGCTCAGGGAGCTCCATGGCCAGCACAGCTCCTGGGGTCAAGCACAGCTCGTGGGGCCAAGACCCAGCTCAGCCCCTGGCTCAGGCAAGTTCAGTTATCAGCCCTGCTCCTTACTAATTAACGGGAAAAGCCCTCAACATGCCAGCCAATCTGCAGAATAACAGCTCTGCGTTATCAGGAAAAGGTTGCACGTCTTAAATCCTCTCAGAGCAGTTTGTCACTTCTGGTCACTTTTGTACATGCACCGATTGCCACCCCTCTCGCCACCCCCTCCCATCTGCTCTGCGCCTCTCTCCTCCCCCAGTTTGGCTGCTGCACTGCCTCTCTCCTCCTGCACGTCTCCCTGCCTCAGATATCCCCCAGGATATGCCTGCTCCTTCAAGGCAAGAGCAGCCACCCGCTGCAGCAAGCACACCGGCTCCTCGCCACCAGACAATTTGACCAACGGCTTCACAGCTGCAGCTGGACTGAGGTTTCCCACTTGTCCCCAGCATAGCTGTGCCCAAGGCCCACCAGGGTCTCACAGCTTTCCCTGTAATCACGCCAGCATCACAGCACCTGCTGCAGGGCGGTGAGTCTGTGGGTGCCGAAGGCAAAGGGGCCGTGGAGTGACCATTCATCTCAGTGGCAGTGCCTACGCCCAGATGTGACACTTAAGCAGGAAGGCAGTTTTTATCTAAACCAGAGGAAGGTCAGAAGGGGTGGTTTCAGCCCATCCTGCTGCAGATGACAGCACAGCTGCCGTGTGAAGCTGGAGACGGTGACAGCGTCACCTTCTCTCCGAAACCCACTCAACACTGAAGCACTCTTGCAGCACTCTCATGGCATTCAAGATCCACAGAGGAGAGCTCAGGGCCTCACGAGGACACAGCAGCCTGTCAAAGAGAAGCCAGCCCCAGCGTCTGTGCAATGCATTTTGTAAAACTCTCAGATGAGGGCCCTGAAACTATTTCTTCAGCAGTTTCTGTTAAGCATAAATCGGGATGATGGCCAATACCTTTCTGCATCTTGCCACATCCTTGACTCCAGTGATTCCCTGCCATGCAGAGCTGTACCAGCTAGATTATATGGAAAAGCACAGTTTTTAAATCAGTCTCATTCCCATGAAGCAGAAAATCCCCTTTTCTCCTGGTTAGAAGTGGAAGAACAGAGGATCCCAATCCACCTTCTCTGTCTCATCCATTATTTTCTGCTCTTTTGCCATGTCTCTCCCTATTTGTCATCTCACTAATAAAGTATTCTCGGGTGTTTCAAACTCTTCACGTGAGACATTTTCCTGGTGTTTGATCGTCCTTGGTGTCCTTGCCTCAAACACCATGAAAAAAGCAAGTGGAGTGCCTCTGAACTGCACTTTCAGCCAATCTGAAATAAGGGTGGAAGTGGAAAAAAATAAAATAAAAAAAAGGGGAACAGCCCATATAAGTAAGATGTTGGGAAACAGAAAAGACGGCAGAGTCTGAGCTTCACTACTTTCTCTTCTAAAATCACTGGGGACAACAGCATGCGCTGGTGGCAGTATCCAGTTACTAGATGGGGATGAGAGCGTTGTGAGTTACAATGGAGACATGCACAAGTTTTTAATAGGCAGCCCTGGAAAGCACCCCTCTTGCATCACATTGAGATGATGATGAACTTTCCCATATTCTAGTAAACGGAAAGGACACAAAACATTTTAAAAATCAACAGGTCCAAGCATTCCCAGAGATCTGAGTAATAAAGTTTCTCAGCAGCTGATATTCATTTTTGATAAGCCTGGAAAAGAAGAGGAAATTCCATGAGACCGGAAGGGTCACAGCCTAAATGAGGGCTCTGGCAGGATTATCCCAAGTAGCCATGGGTTGCTTAACCTGACAACCCCAGGGAAGATAAAGAGTTTTTTGCCCCCAGCATTTTCAATGTAATGGTAGTGTGGTGTCAATCATTTTCCAGCGCCAGTCAGCACGTGAAAAGATGGCTAGTCAAACAGATTTCTTCATTCTTTTATTAGCATACAAGCATAAGAAATAAACTGGACAGCAATAGACTCTTATAAAGCAGTGTTCTGACAGGAGACAGGCCCTGAAGAGCAAACAGGTGAAAAAGCAGCAAAGGGACATCAAAGCAGTAGTTATGAATGGGGAAAATCATTACCGAGCGAGGGAGTTCCTAACAAAACTCTGCAGGGACAGGGCCAATACTATTCTGTGTTCTCATCAAGGATGTAAAACCAAAAGCAGTGCTGCTAAAGCTGGCAGATGCCAACATCTGGTAGATCAGTAAGTGTCCACAAGGATGAGACCATCAGAGCAGCGTGGATTCCACGCTTGTTTGGACAAAATGGGATTAAAATACAGCCAAACGGAAAGGTCAGATTCAGGGGAGAAGGAATGCAAGAACACTTCAAAGAGAGGAATGTCTACTGGAAAGTCACAGACCCAAAGAGGATTGTGAATTGCTGCACAGAAACTCCCAGGACATTTGGTTGCAACAAGAGCTGATGCGTGTCTGGGGTGGATAAACAGGAGCAAGGAAGTTTACTGCTTACTTAGGCTTTGAGGTGTGAGAAAGAACCCTTTCAGAGAGCATCTAAAAAATGCAGTCATTTCTGCTCTTCAGACAGATCCCTTGTAATGCAAAAGCACTTGTGAAAATGTTAACGTCATTATGTAGATTAGCCAGAGCCAGGGCTGCCCTATCTAGCCCAGACGCTGATAGCACAGGGATGAGAGCAGCATGTGGCCCAGCACGGGCTGCAGCCCTCGCCTCGTCCCTGCACGCTCAGCCCCCTCCTGCTTGCAGACCCCTGCGGCACTGCTGCACTCCCGCTGCCCCTGCAGCACCAGCACACAGGCAGCCGGGGGCCCGAGGATGATTTCTTGCAGGCTGAAGAGATATTTGGGATGGAACAGCTCTCACGAAGCAGAAGCAGGACCCAAAAATGGATGTGGCTGCCAGACACTTCAGAAATGAACCAGGATTTATTTTAAACCCAGGTTGTGTAACCGCTTGAAGAAACTGCAAAAAGCGGGGGATCCTCCAGAAATAAGAAGACTTTCCAGAAAGCGTGATTCAGCCAAATCTTAATCATTGGTTCAATATGCAAGTAAGGGGAATGAGCAGGACTAAGTCCTAACGCCAGGGCCCGAATTTCCACCTCCTCCTCAAAGACACCGATCCCTGCATCTGCGAGAGGCCTCGCCGCTGGTTCACTTCACCCAGACTCGTGTGGCAGAAGTTTCAATCTTAATGATCCCATTTAAATAGCTTGCCCATTTTCCTTAAAGTAAAATGGGAAATAAGACGTTGCGAAAGGTTCACAGTTATGGTGGTACAGCCACGGGAGGCAAGAAGCGAAAGCGGCGTGGCACGAGGAGGGTCGGCAGGCAGCCTGCTTCGTGTGGGCCCCCCTGCACCCAAACTGCAAATTGCTGCTCCTGAACAGGGCAGGGGGTCCTTCTGTCCCACCTCTACCTCCTAACAGCTCTGGGAGGTCTGGGGCAGACACAGCTGGGATGGGGGATTCTGCATGCAGGACATCCGTGCTGAAGTGGTCCCATGGGTATCTTCAAGGACAGCCAGACTTCTCTTTTGCTGAACCACACAAACTGAGCAGAGAGGGGTTGCTCTGTGTCATATTTACTTGGTGACCCTCGAGCGTTACATTTGTAGTGGTCAGCATTTCTCCTCTTCCCAGTCTTTTGAGATCCTCTTTTCTGGGAGGTCACAGTACTCTTGCTAAGCTATCAGGGAGCGTGGTGAGGCGTGTGGTCCTCAGGGGAGGAGAGGCTCGGTGGGATTTCTACCCTGCATAGCAGCCCTGCTGCTGCAGACGTTCTGCCTATCGCTCCTTCCCAAGCTGGCATTTCCCTAAGCCAACAGTTGTTAACACACAGGCCCTCATCTCACCATTATCTGGGAAGACAGCACATCACTCATGGTCAGCGTCATCAAAGTCAGCTGGAGCATTTATTTCCCTGTGCTGCAGACAAGGATCTGCGGGAGGATTCTCCAGGCTGCCTGGCCAGACGCCTCACACATTTTGGGGCCGTGGAGGTGGCTCAGATGCACACATGGTTGTGAGTCGGGCAGCCCCCGTGCTCCAGACAGGCTGCTCCTCCACGGGCTTGTCCCTGGGGCTGGTCCCCATACTATATCCCAGGGGAGCATGGGGTCAGTGAGCAAGGACCATGCCCTCTGTTGGGAGGAGAGCAGAGACCGCCACAGACCTGCGAGACGTGAGCACAGGATCCCCCTGCCTTTCTGCCCCCACATTAGAAAGCTTAAGGACTTTGGCGGATTTATTCTACAACATGGATTAAACGTGCTGCATTTCACCAGAAGAGCCACGAGGAAACATATTTAACCCTTACAAAAGCCAGCACGTCTAGGCCCGTGACAGGACAACGGCGTCTGTGACTCCACCAGATGCTGCTGCCCGGTTCAGCCTGACGTGGGGCCACGCTGCTGGTCACTGGAGAGCAGAAAGGGCCTCAGAGAGGGACGGGATGGGAGCAGCGTCTCCTTTAACCCTGGTCATGGCACTCCTGCTCCTTGGGGAGACTGGAGAGCGAGTCACATCCTCTGTGTCACCCCACATCCTGCCCACGCTCCAGACAGCAGGGAAAGCACCACCCGGCACGGCTGGCCCTGGCTGCAGCCCTTCCCTCCGGGGCCCCTCCTCCCTGAGCGCCAGGCATCTGATGGCAGGCGTGCGTCCAGAGCTCTGTGCTCTGCCACGTGTGGGGATGAAGGGTTTCCATGCCAGGGCATGGCAGGGACAAGCCATGGCAGCATGCATCCCACCAGCTCGCTGTCTGTGGGTTGCAGCCAGAGGAGGGCACGGCCCCTTGGGAAGTCCTGCGGCGGTGCCACGCTGGCACAACCTGCCCAAAGCACCCCCACAGCCAGGACACATAGGCTGAACCCATCATCAAGCCAATTATCATAGGTGGACTTAAAAGCATAAGAACTGCCCTGGTCTCTACCAAGCCGAGAGGGGAACCAGGGAAGCTGGGAAGACAAGCAGCATCCACACCTAACCCCAGACACCAGCTGCGTGGCCCCACATGCTGTCTGAACACTGGCAGCACAGGGTGGGAGCCTGCTGAAGCCAGATCAGCAGCGTGCTGGGGGTTGAGCTATCCATTGTGAGGGATGACATGCATCCCCCGGGACAATCTTGGCTTCTGCTGCAGCAGAAAGCGGTGGAGCAACTCCCTTCTGCTCAGGCGCTGCCCTCCCACCAAGAACCCCCATGGAGAAGGAGGAAGAGTGGCCAGGGTGCAGCGGATGCCAAACATTCCTGCTCCAGGGGAGCCACGATCCCTGCTCTCGCCCCCACTGCCTTTCCTGCAAGGCTCAAGGCTTTCCCACATGTGCTCACTCTGGTTCTCCAGCTCTGGCCACCTTGCTGCACCAGGGTTTGAGCCCGTGACTTACAGGAGATGTAATAAAAGTCCTAGAGAGTCCAGGCTTCAGGACTGCCCGCAGATCTATCCAGGAAATCCCTGTTTCACCAGGTAAGGGCAGAATCACGCCTCGATGTGCGGAGCGGGACAAAGTGCAGAGCACCCTGCTGGGTGCTGCTGCAGACACACACCTCCGGGCATCCTCTCTGCCACTGCCCTTTTCCGCCAGGCACTTCAAGCTCCTTGGTGGCTATTCCCGGTTCCCTGTGACAGAGGGGTGGCCACAAAGGCTCTGGTGAAACGGCCCTTTGGGAGACCCTGGCCTCCATCTGATTAGATCCAGGCTGCCAGGAGCAGCAGGTTAATCAGTTAATGGCTGAAACGATCCTGGGCTATCCGCTGCGCTGGCCTCGGGGCAGCCCCTGCCGTGCAGCCCAGGGGCAGCGGCTCCTTCCTTCCCAGATCTGGGAAAACATCTGCTGCGATAAGGCCAGCGCTTCCTGGGGGAGGGTCAGGCCCCAGCCCATTAGCTGCTCCGCAGGGGCTGGAGTTCCCCCGGCGCACCCAGGGCAAGGCAGGGGCCAGACACTGGGTTTAATGGGCTGGAAACCAATGGGGACCAGAGAGGGGATGCCTGATGGCCCCAGCCCCAAGGCCCCAAACATGAAATGTTCAGAGCTAAGCCACAGACCTCAGGATGGTCCCATGACCCCACAGAGCCACCACGGACGCTCTCGCCAACAGGGCCAGCACAGGCTGCCCCCAGCCTCGCAGGAGACACCCTCACAACCAAAGGCAGCACCAGGCCAGGCTGGCAGCGTGTCGAGCAAAGAGGCAGAGAGCATTTCGGGAGGGCTGGGGCGCACATGGCACCAGCCACGTGCATTAGGGCCGTGCACCTCCGTCTCCCGAAGGCGCGATGGATGGATGCCCTGCGTGCTGCTGCAGAGCACCGGAGGAAGGAGCGCTGCAGGCGCTCGCAGGACCACAGCCCACGTCTTATGGGGACCAGCCTGGCTCCGGAGGAGCCCGCTGGTGTGAAGGTGACTGGGCAGCAGCCCCGGCGAGGCAGAGGTGGAGGCAGGCGCACCCTCACGCCGCACGCTCCCCGGCTCCTGGCCGGCCTCGGCTCTGGCCTGGTGCCACGCGCGGCGAGCTGAGCCGTGACATGCAGACACAGGCAGAAGCAGGCTCCGGACCTTTAAGTCGCCCCGGGGGATTAAAGCAGCATGCGAGCGTCTCCGGGCAGCCATGACTATGGTGCGGCACGCACCGAGCCCGCAGCACGAGCGGCTGCAGCCGCGCATCCCTCGGGCTCCGGCACCCCCAGCCCACGCGTGGGCTCCCGGACCCCACGCAGCGCCCGGGCGGTGCTGGGGAGCCCCGCACGCCACCTCGGAGCGCTGATTAAAATTAAAAAAATAATAATAATAATAAAAGTGAAACTTGGGCTCCGCTGCCGCGGGCAGCATCCTCCCCGCGCCCCCGCCGAGCCGCTCCCTGCGGCGGCAGCATCCCAGCGCTGTGCCCCCCGCGCCCACCTGGCGGAGAGAGGCGTCCATCTCAGCGCTGCATCGCCGTGCCGAGCCGAGCCGTGCCGTGCTGTGCTGAGCCGTGCCGAGCCGTGCTGAGCCGTGCCGTGCTGAGCCGTGCCGTGCTGTGCCGAGCCGAGCCGTGCCGTGCCGGGCTGGGCTGGGCTGGGCTGGGCTGGCCGCGTCCCGCCGCCGCTCGCCGGCCCCGCGCCGCGCTGGCTCCGCCTTGCGGGGAGCGGGGGGAGGCCGGGGCCGCCCCCTCCGCCCCGCCCCGGGCAGCCGGCACCGGAGCGGGGCCGGGGACACGGGGCCGGGGGCAGCCGAGCAAGCGGGGGGCTGCTCCGGGGGCAGCTCGCCCCGGAGAGGGGCAGGGGGCCGGGGGCGGAGGGCAGGGGGGAATAGGGTCGGGAGGGGTCCCCAGCGGCTGTCCCGAGGGCGCTTTGGGGTTGGGGTGCTGCACGGCAGGGGCTGGGTGGTGGGTGCCAAAAGTGCGGCCGGGGAACCTGGTCTGGGGAAGGGGTGGGTGGTGTGTGCAGACGTGTTCCTTGCAGTGGGAAGAAGTTAGTTTGTTTTTCTGGAAGAAGGAAGGAGATCTAACTGAGGAGGGGAACAGGGCTTTTTTTTTTTTTTTTCCTTTATTTTTTTCCTTTATTATCTTCTTCCTGGTGAGTAATGTGCTTTTAAACCTACTTAAAAGACAGCGGAGGCTCTGAGGGAGGTGGCGGTACCTTGCCCAGCCTCTGCCACACCAGGCCACTACAGCCTGCGCTGCCTGCCCTCGCCTCCCAGCTGTGCCTTCGCTATCAGGACTCTCAGTGAGGTTTCCTGTGCCATGAGTCACTGCCTCTGTGTCCTTCCACTTTGACACCTTGCTGGGCATGGCCATCCAACCTCCTTCATGCTCGTGCGGGATTAGCTGAATCTACACCACTTTCCCCATCTTATGCAAGGCAGTGCCAGAAGCCCAACCCCGCTCCTTATCTCACATCTAATACTCCTGTCCTCAAGGCCAATTACCCTGTTAGCAGAGGGGATTGGATCGACTGCACGCTGACTTGTCCTTGACAGTCCCCTCTGCGGCCAGGCACTTGTCATCGGGCTGTTTGTGCCTCCGCCAGCCTTCCCCAGCGGGAGGCAGCTCCTCCTCCACTGCCGCTGCTTCCGCAGGCGATGCTGGCTGCCCTGCTTCTCCTCGGGGTGCTCAGCGGGTGCTGGCAGACCCCTCACAGCTGTGGCAGAAGCAGGGAGCACGCACATGGCCTTTACCTCTTCTGCCTAGCTGCCAAGGGTCTCCTCCTGCATCTCCAGAAGTCCCCTCGCAGACGTCTCCAGTGGGGAAGCTTTGGCCACGGTTCCTGTCCCCAAGGCCATCAAAGTGTGACACTCACAGCCCATGCCAAGAGAGATCAGACAGTGAGGTGGGTAAGGAACCCACCTATAAAAAGGGAAGATTTTCAGTATTAACCACTGTCTGAGTGACGTGAAGAATAAAGCCGGTGGCTCAGCCTGGCCCTCAGAACAAAGTCGCTTTCCAAACTGCCCAGGCCATAAATGTCTGGTTCTCCGAAGGCAGCAGAGATAACTGGTGCTGTGAGCACGGTGTTTCATCTGCCTGGTGGGAAAGGTTTCAAGAATCTTGGTGAAAAGCTCATGTCTGATATCTGCTCCTTTCAGTTATGGGATTAAATTGTTAGCCCTACATCCCTGTGGCCCACCTGGGACATCTGCACAGCCTCCTAAGTCTCCCTCAGTGCTGCTCTCCAGGGAGGGGTGGATGTGACCACCTGCAGCGCTTTGATGGACAGCCACACGCCAGCTCATCACCAACCCCTGGCCACAGCAGGGACAGCGTGGGGCGATGGCAGCCCCCTGCAGCCACCGGGGCTGTGGAGCTGCAGCGGCAGAGCCCCGCACCCAGCCGCGGAGGCAGCAGCCCGTGAGTCAGCTTCCTGCTGGGCTCCGCACCGAGGGGAGCTGGCGGGAGGCTGGCAGGAACAAGCAGAGGCAGGAATTCCTCCTGGACACCAGACAATGTCCCGGTTTCCTCTGCCACGGGTCTGGCACACGGCTGGGGGCAGCTAGGCCGAAGTGGCCCCGCTTTGGGCAGTGAGCATCTGCCGGGCTCGCAGCCTGCAAGGGGACAGCTGTGACACCGTGGCCATGGGTGACACCTCCCTGATGGTTCCTCAGAGTTGTGCTGGCACAGATGTGCATCATCACTGTTGTAGCCCTGCTGCTTCGTCAGGGGATCCCCCCTTGCCAAAAACCCAGGAGAGGCTTCTCCGAAGTGGGGGGGACTACGGAGAAGCAGCAGCCAAAAATCAACCTCGTCCCCTTGCGAGAAGGGGACACAGAGCAGGGCACACGCTGTCCCTGCAGCCCTGGCCTCCTCCCAGCTCTGCTTTCACAGTCATTTGAAAAATGACTTAAAAGATGACTCCTGCAAATGGCACTTCCCCCTCCTCCCTCCCTCTCCCCCCGCTCACAAGCCAGCCCTGTCCCCAGCAAGGTGAGGCTGGTGGCAATCAAGGCTGCAGCGAAGCTCTCGCTGCCCGGGGCAGCACTGGGGCTGTGCAGCAGGAATTAGCCCGGGCTCCCTGGGGACAGGATCATGTTTGTGCCAGATGTGTCCCTGCTCCAGAGGAATGTGATTAAGGCCACCTGGAGAGGCTCTCACAGGGCGACAGCCAGCACTGCGGCACCTGCTCCCCCTGAGAGCAGGAGTGTGCACGGGAGCAGCTTCCCGGGGCCAGCATTAGCTGTGACAGACCAAATCCATAAGCAGGGGGCTCCAGCTTCCCCCGCAGATGGGGCCCTGCCCTTCCCGTGCTTGCCCTGGCTGAGGGTCCCTACCACACCTCTCGCCGTGCCGGTGCGGGGCTGCCCAGGGCAAAAGTATATTCGCTTGTGGCTTTTCCAGCTGGGTCATGAGAAATGCAGCCCTGGCGGCGAGATCACGGCATGAGGGAGCTGCACAGCACAAGGCTTTAATTACAGTCGGAACACGCGGGGATGAGGCCAGCCAAGCACATCCACCTAATTTCCTCTCCTATTAAGCCTGCCCTGCTTTTGTGTGACCCCGGCCCAGCCTTGCTGCTAATGGTGCGTTGCTGCGGAGGTCACAGCTGGCTCTGTAGCAGCCTCGCCGACGCTGCCTAGCTGCGTGTGTGAGCGGGGCTGTGCTCGCAGATACCATTACTGTGGGGTTCGTGCTACAGAAAGTGTGTCAGCCAGCTGCCGTGCAGTGGTTTCACAGGCGAGGCCGTTCCACCAGGCACGGGCAGCTCTGTCTTTGTCTCCGGCTGCGCGATGAACCCAGGCAGGCAAGCAGGGAGGTTACGTGGTGTCGTGGCATCGCCGCCGAGGCCTGCTGGTAGCCTGCACTCAGGACATTTCCTCTTCCTGATCTCTCCTGTTTGGCCTCAGCCTGAAAAATCATTCCTGGTTCCCCTCCCTGCGCTGCCCTGGCACGGCAGCTCCATCCTCCTCCTCCCGGGCTGGGACAAGAGCCTGCCACGGGTCCCCCTTGGCCATGACCATGCGAAGGAGGCAGCAGCATCCCTCCCTGCAGCCATGGGGCAATGCCCGTGGGGACGGCAGCCAGCTCTAGGGAAGGCCGGGGACAGGTCCCAGCCTGCCGTTCCCAAGGGGAGGCAGGTTTGTGGCTGTGCCTGCAAGGGCAGGTGCCTCCCGGCTCAGCCCTTCCTTCTCTCCCCGGAGCCTGTCCTGGGGCTGGTGAATCCATTTTTTTTGGTGCATTTTTTTTGGCAGAAAGGGGGCAGAGCAGGGGGCTGGCACTGTGACAGGATTGTACGGGGTCCAACTGAAGTGTGACAGGCTTTTTTGTGATTTTTCAGGTTTCATTTATGAAGTTTGAGGGGCCAAGGCAAGGACCTACAGAGATCCAGGGGGAAGGGGAAACTTTTCCAGTGGCATTGGCTTCAAGCGTTGCCAAGGGGCTGGTCTTGACCAGCAATTTCCCAACAGCAGGGCCATGTGATGGTGCCAATGCTATCTCCTAACAGAGATGTGTCAGCCCCTCCTGGCTGCAGAGAGTAAAAATAGCCGGAGAAGAGAGCTCAAGCATATTGAACCCAGCTGGCAGAAACAGAAACCCAAATAGTTTGCCCAAACACACAATAGTTTAAAATAATTCACGTGATAATTTTGGGAGTGGACTTCCTATTTTTAGGATTTCTCCAGACAAGGGTGAGCGCTGACTTCTGTAAAGATAAACCTCTCAGACAGCAGAGGTGGGAGAAGCCCACGGTCAGAGTGCGGCCCTGGGCCAGCACCGAGCCCCTGCCAGGGAGTTTGCACATTGCAGGGCATCCCCCAGGGCTGGGCTGGGGCAGCCCCTCGGCTCCTCTCCTCTCCTACATGGGCATTCGGTGGTCTGGCAAAATAACCTCCTGCTTATGGCAGCACCCAGCAGCCTCCTGTGCTGGTCCTGCAAAGTGGGGGTACCCCCTGAGCCCACCCTTCTTCTGTGCTTCCCCGAGCACTGCTGAGGAAGGCGGCGGGGAGCATGCAGGTGGAGCAGCCTGCAGGCAGAGCTCATGAATGCTCCAGGCTGCATCTGACCACACTGCACGTGCTGTAGCTGGGCACTCATACTGCCTCCCTCCTCTTCTGCACGGTCAGCAGTGCTGCTGGGACCTGGAGAGGGTGCTGCGGGACCAGGCGCTGGCTGTCCCGCTGCGGGCCCAGCCCAGGAGCAGGGCAGCCACCACCCCTGCACCTGGGCAAGCTCAGCCCTCTGCCACGAGCCCCAGAAACAACCAGCGACCCTGAGTGAGGGAAGTGGGGGACACCTCCTGTGCCCCACTGCAGCACCTGCCCCAGGCTGAGCGTGGCTGGAGGACGTCTGACCCAGTGCCACACGGACCCCACGGCAGGAGCAGCCAGCAGCTCAGGGAGATGCAGAAGGGTGCTGGGTCAGGCCTGTGTGCTGTCCGCCTGGTTTGGCTCCTGTGGGAAGAGAATGTGGAGGGAACATGTATTTATTGAGATGTTTCCTCTGTATTCAGCACGTGCCTACAGGCTGGGTAAAGAAACGGGCACGTGCTGAGCGTGCAGGCACACGCACGTACGGATGCACGCAGGCACGGGTGCACATTCCTGGTTAAACAGGGGGCTCCTGACCACAGTTTCCAGCGGCCAGCATGAGGTCTCCAACTCCGCCAGCCTGGTTTCGTGCAGTAACCAGCCACTGGGTGATGGTGCAGAGCCTACCTCTGTGCGGGTGGTGCTGTGATACCCCCTGCTCCAGCCGGGCTTGTTCCCTCACTGCCTGCTGGTGCAGGCAAGGAACAAATTTTGTCAGGGAATTTCAATTTGATTTATTCCCAGTTACCAAACTTCTAGTTACTGATTCCAGTGGTGAAGAAAAACAACAAATAAACAAATGGTTAGGGAAAAGACCCCCCTGCTTCCTGCTCTCCAGCCCCTTTCCCCGCTTCACTCGGTCCCAACCCACCCCTGCTGTTATACCCTGCAGAGCTGCCCAGTTCATTGGGGAACAGAGCCAGACGTGGTTCCTGTGAAGAGTTTATTGGTGTAGCTGTTTCCACTACAGTCAGAGGAGTCACAACACGCAGCGACAACAGGCCTCCTACACTACACAGGGAGGACAGGACACACACGGCCACAGACACACGGAGACGCTCGTCTCTCTGCCCCGGGCCCTGCGGTGGGCCAGGCTGCGGGGCAGGAGCCAGCTGCTGGGGACAGAAATACCCAGCAGGTATTTCTGTAGCCTCCTGGGGAGATGAGGGACCCTCCCGGCAGCGATGCACCCACCTTCTCCTGCAGGAGCCATGCTGATAAACAGGAACCAGGGCAGTGGCTTATCCCAAATCTGATGGCCAGTCAGTGCTGGAGGGAGAAGCTGGGATGCCATCTCCTTGGGCACTACCCTCAGAGCTGCCCACGTGCCAGAGCTGCTAGCTGCAGTCAGGGTGGCTGCTGCGTCTGCCTTGGCCCCAGGCAGCACTGCCAGTGGTGTCCAGGGCAGCTCTGAATGGAGGCTGCTGGTCCAGAAGACCCCAGGAGACATCCCTCAGAGCTGCCTGGAGGTGACCAGGGGGCTGAGTGCTGGGCACACTGAATGCTGCTCCTTCCCTGCTCAGTGACTTCACTGCAGGGCTGCAGGGAGCCAGCCCTGGTGGATCACTGCGCATGGAAAAAGAGGGGAACCACAGGACTGTTTTGTGCTCCAGCACTAAATCTCTTGTATAGCTTCTTAAATGTGGTTTGTGCTCAAGGACGGGGAGCTGGGGATCAGGAACTGGGATGTAACCCTGTGAGGAATTTTTACTCGGACCCCTGTAACCTTTTTAAATGTGCAGAATGGCACAGGACTCCTTGGTCCCTGCAACAGGGCACACAGCCAAGGCAGCCTGAAGGGTACCTGCTCATCCCCTCCCCGTGCTGTTTTCCTTTTAAGAAGAGTGTTGTGAAAGTTAGGAGGAAATGATCAGCCTCCTGCATGCCAAACAAGAGTGGAAACGAGTCCTGTGGGAGGGTGACCGGGCAGATGAAGGCCTAGAGGATGGGGCCTGCAGAGCACCCCTCATCTGCAAGACATCGGGGCCCAGAAAGTGCCTGTCCCACTGGTGCAGGGGGAGCTGTGCTGGCCGAAGAAGAGCACTGGTCCCTCCTCGCCTGTGTACTCGGGCACACACTGAGGTGGCAGCGCCTCCCAGGGAGCCCCAGGCTCAGGAGGGTGCGTGGGATGGCAGTTTGGCTGTGAAGGCAGAGGGAGCAGGAGGAAGGCATCTGCCCAGCTGAGCATGGAGGCTGCTCTCACTGCCCAGCCTGCGAGGAGCCCGCTGGCCATCCACTGGCCTGTCCCCGTGCCTGCTCGATGGTGCGTGGTGCTGCGACACCCAAGCTTCGTGGGAGTGGAGTGGGACACAGTGGGACCAGCTGGCAGGGCTCCCCTTCACCGCCTGCAGACTGAGCGCGGGCTGCCTCCAGCAGGGAGTGGGCAGCCCCCTGACCCACGGGCACTCTGCAACCACACCGCTTCGGGGTGTGAGAGGCATCTCTCGGCCCACCAGGTCCGAAAAGAGAGAGACTCACAGCTTCTGCCGAGCGAGTGATGGGGCAGCAGGAGCCAGGGCTGCCTCCTGGGGGCTATGAAACAGCCATTTGATGGTCCAGGCAAGGCTGCATGGCTCACGGCAAGTCTCCAGTTAGTCCTCGGGAGTGACGAGCAGGCGTGAGCAGCTGTCCTGCGCGTGGGGACGGCAGGCCCCAGCTCACACAGGCATGTGCAGCTCGTTGTACTCATCCCGGCCGTCCTCGTCGAAGTTTGGTTCCGCATCCTCGGAGTCCAACTGGGGAGAGACAGAGACAGGGCTTTGAGGGCCACAGCAGCCCCCAGCACGGGGCACACCTGGTGCCGAGGGAACAGTGTGCAGCGAGCCAGGCAGCTCTCTTCTCTGGGAAGAGCAAAGCTCTTGCTTCTTTCCCTCCCCAAAGGCCTGTCTTTTCTACCCCTCATGCCCACACATGCTTCCCCAGCCCAATGCCCAATGCTGTAAGCATTTTATTCTGACAGTGCTTGCTCACTGGTCCAACACAGAAGCTCCTGCCTCCTGCCCTGCCAGCAACACCCAGGCACACAGCATTTTGGGGTGCTGCTCCAGGCTGCTCACCAACAGGAACTCAGGAGTTTGGCAGCACCCAGGGAGCTGCCAGCACCAAAGGTGCTGGCTCTGTGGTTAAGTGCTCCTCTGCCAAGCAGCTGCAGGCACTGGTGTGTTGCTGGGCTGTCCCTGCTGCTGCCTCAGTGGGGAAATAGGGTGTCTCCTTGATGAAGTAGCCACAAATGAGAAGGAGAATGGAAAAGAAAGCCCTTGCTGTGTGGCAGGATCCTCTGTTTCCTTACCCTAGGCTGCCCATCCAACCCATGTTCCATTCCCAGGGCTACAAGCTCAAAGGAAGCCACCAGCCCACCTAACTGCCGTTGAACAAAGACCACCAGACAACAGCAGGGAAAGGCAAAGCTTTTCTGGCCAAGGATCTCCTCACAACAGCGTTGCAAGCAAGAGTGCGAGGACAGTTATCTGCTTACGGCTTTGAGCTCCCTGTCGTGGAAGAAGCGGGGCAGCACGAAGCGTCGCAACGGCACTGTCATGATCAGGACGAAGGGGAAGGCCAGGGATGCCACTGTCGATTTCACCACCCAAAGCAGCACAATGCAGGCCAGTTGGATGCAGGTGAAGAGATTCATTCTCCAGGTCTTTACCTAGGGAGGTAAATCCAGTCTGAGAACACATTTTCCTCCTACACAGGTTAACAAAGGCCCAACTGGCCGAACACAACCCTTTTACATGGCACAGGACAGTAATGCAATGCTGTGCTGTGCATTCTACCTGTTTGTACACTACAGCAAGGCAGAACCCTGTAGCACGTCAGCATTTGTGCAGCCTATCCATCAGTGTAGCGCCCCTACAGCCATTTAAGCAATGCATTACCCCTGTGAACACTCTGTCCATCCAATATCCTGGCAACACACTTCTGTGTGCAGCCTGTCAGCACGCTATCCTGGCATTTTATCACCTCCATGTGCATCCTGCACTACTTCTGGACACAACGTTGCAGCACACCACCCCTCGGGGGTCACCAAACTAAGCATCACCAGCATCCTCTCTCACCTGCCTCTTCCTTCTCTGCTCTCTTGCAGCCTGCCTTCGCTCACCTTAACAACGTAGATGTGGTCAGGGTGGTGCTTGGATGGCATGAAGATCAGGAGCAGTCGCTCGTAGAGCTGGATGCCGGTGAGGGATGTAACCCCCATGTAGAGGAAGATGCCAAAGAGCACAGCCAGCGGGATCTGCCGCAGCATGTTCCCCATCACAATGGACAGGCCTGCAGAGACAGAGCTCAGGGCATGCTCTTCTCATGCACCCAGCCCTCCCCCACCTCCTCTCTATCTGTCTTGGGGTGCATGAGTTCAGAGGAGTCTGGCTGGAGGGGGTGTGGAGAAGGACTGACTGTGGGGTCAGTTACCCAAGGCTTCCAGAGAGGAGCTGGCAGGAGGGTAAGCAGGGGCAGTCCTGCAGCAAGCAGGCAAAGTGCAAGCTGGTCTGTGGGGCGGGACACAGCCAGGGTGAGATCTGAGTGTCTGGCCCTGACCCCCCCCTCACTCCTTCCCCCAAGCAGAGGCTCACCGACGAGGGCGGCAATAAGCACTCCTGTCACACGCTGCTCCTTCACCTCCTCAATCTTGGGCTTCTCCCCGGGTGCAATGGCCTTGCTCATGACCGTCAGGGCGTTGACGTGGGTGACAGAGCGCACGGTTGCTGCGGTCAGCCAGGGCAGCCCAAAGAGGGCACAGAGCCCCCCCATCGTGCCAATGAGCAGCAGGTCCAGGTGGAAGCCAGAGCCTTTCAGCAGCTTCCTCTCCTTTTTGCTCACAATCAGCCTGGGAGAAAAGAGAGTTTGTGTCAGCCAGGCCAACCTACATACATCACAGGAAGCGTCCAGTGCCCATGGACAGCCTCGCAACTGGGACAATGATTATTCCCTGAACAGGGCACACGTGGGAACAACAAGGAGATGGCCAGGAGATGGCAGATGCCAACCTCAGATTAGAGGTTTTGTCCTGTGCTTGTCTGAGGCAGGTCTCCACCACACTGTATCCCAGGAGGAGAGCCACGAGACAGTGGAAGAACCCAAGAAGATGTGGTCTGAAATGGGCAGGGTCCTGCCCTTGCTGTCCCACCGGGATGTGAGGCACACCTCCACACCAATGGCACCAGCACCCACCCCAGCCCTGCCTGCCTGGAGGTGAGCGATGGTTGGTGTTGGCAGGGGAGGTACTCACGTAGTGATCTGCGTCTCCATGAAGATAAGGATGAAGACCAGGAGGGCAGGGATGGCAGAGGCAAACATCATCCACAATGGAAAGGTCCCACTGCTGCCCATGGGGTGAATGAACCAACCACGCTTGTGAGGAGATGTGACCGACAGGCCAGACGGGACATTCAGCTTCTGGTGGTGTAGCCACAAAACCGAGCAGTTATTCATCAATACTCACATGCCCACAGCCTCACACGGGTCTGGCCTTGATCCTCCTGGCCTCCCTGGTCTGAAGCTTCAGATGATGGGACAGCAACCCTGACCCAAGCTGGACTTTCTCATGGATAATCCCCTTCAGCGTAAAAAAATCCCATGTCCCCTCTTTCTAACAAGGGCCTCATTTCCTCTTTCAGCTACAGGAATTCACTTGGGTTTTGTCCAAAAGATCAACATCTTCCCTCAAGAACCTCACCCCCATGTCATGGCTTGCAGACCATGTTTAAAATGCTCCTTGACCTCTGCTTGGAGCATCCAAGTGCCCTGAACTGGTCACTCTTCTCTGAGGTGGTTTTCCAGACACTAAGCCTTTTTGGAGACATTTTTCAATATTGTTTTTGCACCGGGGACCCCAGAACTAGACACATTCTCTGGAAATGTCCTCACTCTTATCATGTTCAGTGGGAATATCATGTTTGTGCTCTCATCAGAGACCACACAGACTCCTATTTGTACATGGCCCCAACCCTGCGTTCACTAGCATTTAAAGTTTTGGCTCTGCCCTGCTTTACAGCAGTTCTTGCTATCTGTCAGCACGAACACTGCAGTGAGAGTTTATGACTTGCATTTATGTTAATCAGCATAAGTATGAATAATATTTCTGGAATGCTTGTACTTGAGCTAAGCTGTGCAACTAAGTACTGTTTTCTCAGAAAGCCATGTACATATGCTGAGTTGATAGTGAAATGATAATGCTTCTGATATTAATTGTTGAAGTGTAGAACGGTATGAAAAGGATGTAACAAAGTGTATGATTTCACCAACGTCTGATAAAACCAGATTTTACATTGAGATTTACATGAAAAAGAATGCATTTGGAATCCATTAAGCCTTGGGCTGTCTTGATAGAGAGCTTGCATGCTGAACAGGAGTTACCTTTCACCCTCTCCTTAGCGTTAGTTGACAGAAATAGCAAAACAAAAGGATAAAACTATGCATCTATTAAAAAGGGGAAAAAAAGGAAACCTATGAGATGGGTATGTTTGATAACTAAGTTTGTGCACAAACTAGGAAAGAGATCACTGTGCTTGAGATAAAATGATCAAAATGCTTAGTAGCCTATCGTTAAGAGGAGCATACACATGGGAGTACTGAAAACTTGACTGTACACCACTGAAAATACTCTATATGCCACCCCTTTTAGTGTGAATAAATTGATTACGTCTTGTTGAATGAAAACAAGTTTCTAGAGTTACAAACATGGAATTAACTGCATTGTTTAACTTTGATCCTCTAAAACCTCCCCTACCAACTGCAGGGATATCAGAGGGGTGTAAGGGGCACGCCGGTCCCTGTAGCTCTGGTCTCTGTCTCAGCAAGACCCTTGGAGCTTCCTTTCAGCGTGGGAGTAAGGACAAGGGGAGCGTCTCTGTTTGCTTTGCACTGTTATGACTAACAAGGCAGGAAATATAAATCCCCAGTTGCACAAGAGCATGCTTCGGTGTGGCACGGATCACTGGCTGTGCTGGAGGAGGGGCTCCGAGCGCAGCGCTGGCACCTACCTGCGTGTACGTATCTGTGATGGTGTAATCCACCAGCACCATGACCAGGATTGAGATGGGGATCCCAAAGTCTCCAATGATCCGCCGAGCCTGCAGAACAAACACTCTCGGTGGCAAAGGGCAAAGGTTGGCTCCTTACACCCAGTTGTAAGCTTTCTCCTGTATTCTAGTTTAACAGACTTGTTAAATGAGCTTTCCCTGGGCCCAGGGGATTTTTCAGAAAAGCTCACTAGAGCAGGACAGTGCAGATACCATCATCAACAGCCAGCTCTCATCCACAGCCTAAGTCAGATTACCATCCCTTCTGCATAGTATTTAAAAGACTGTTGGTGTTTCTTTGTCAGATGGTCCCTAATAGCACCAGCATCACATGGAGTAAAGTAACACTCCAGGGTGCAGTTGTGATCATACAGGGCTGGATAAGACACAAATGGCACAGAGTACTGTGGTCAAATTCATTCAAATTTTCACCAAGCAAACACTCTGAAGAACAAAAGGCTGCAGTAAGAAGCATTATTTATTTGGCATATCCCTTATCCCTAACATCTGGGTCCCACAAACCTCTCACCTTTCCTCCTAAGAAACGGCTGTTCTTGAACTTGCGCATGAAGAAGGCAATGAAGAAGGTGCCCAGCATGAGGATGAGGGAGAGGAGGGCAGTATTGGGCTGCATCCTAATTCCCAGTGACATTGCATCCGCGGAAAGCATGCTGGCATTCAGGCTGCTCTGCACGTTCGGTGGGTAAAACTTCAGCAGAGGATGTTCTGCAAACACCTGGGCAGGTGAAAGAAGCAGCAGGCACTGTCACCACATTCTTGTGGGGCAGGGGACACTGTTGCTGTTGGGGACAGGGGTGTGTAGAAGGGACCCGAATGGGGGCCCAAGAGACACGGCAGCCCATCCCCCCGGGAAGGCTCACCTTGTACAGTTTGTAGAAGGTCTCGTAGATGAAGATGAGGGAGATGAGGAAAGCAAAGATTTCCTGGGTGAAGGGCGAGATGTAGCGCACCAAGAAGCTTCCCTCAGCTGCCACAATAATGAAGATGAAGACGATGAGCCACAAACCAATCCACACTCTGCCTGTCAGATACTCAATGCCTTGTGTCTGGCAGAACTGAAATGGAAAGGGCAACGAGTTACTCACACCTCCTCAGGCTGCCTCCCTCATCTCCTCCCCATTAAGATCACAGTCTCCTGGAAAAAGGCATCCTCATCTCCACAGGCAACCAACACAGAGACCGCGAATTCAAGGCTGGAATCACAGGTAAAGCTGCAGACCTTTCATTAACACCAGCCAGCTCACCCCAAGTGGGTGTACAGAGGTACACCCTTGTACACCATGACTGGACAAAGCAAAACCCATCAACGGAAAGTGAGGTTACAGAACAGAAGAGAAATCCCCACTGCACAATGGCATCACCAGCTCCAAACTCTTGACACCCCAAGATGAAAACCTAGCTGTAGGAAAAAACATGCTTTATACACCCAGACATATCAGCAGCCAGAAAAAAGAAGGATTAAACCCACTGTTTAGAGGTAAGGTGACACAAAGATACTTTAACAGTGAAGAGATCATGCTTCTTGAGAAAAAAAAAACATGTCCATCCTGCCTGGGCAAGGTATCTGTATGCACCCTTGGGCTCATCCTGAGAGGCAGAATGTGCATGGGATTTCCAAAATGGGTGACACACTGAATGTTTTTGGGTTCCCATACAAGGAAATCTGGGTACGGATAACAGTTCTGAAACTGTCTTCAGACGAAGCCTCAAGAACAAGGAAGGATGGTGGAGCAGTATTTTAGGAAGCAGCTCCAAGTGCCCACTGGGCTGCAGCACAGGGCTGGGGGACAAAGCTTCTCTGGCAGTGAGCGGGTAAAGGAGTGCTGTCACCATTGTCACACCTCAACAGGGTCAGCCTGTAGGATACAGCAACGGGAGACAGAAATCCCAGCAGTGTGACCTGGAAGGGGTCAGCATAGATAAGGCCAGCCCCAGCTGAGTTGAGGACAGCCTGGTAGGACACAGGGCGTCCACAGTAACACAGTCCCTTGGGAGAGCTGGGAAATGCTGGCTGCCCTCTGCAGTGCATGGGCAGAGCGAATGGGTGCCAAGCACGGACACTGCTTCACAAGTACCTTGTAAAAAGCTTCTTCAAACACCAGCAGAGGCCCTGAGAAGCCAATGACCAGGAGCGGCTGGGCTCCAAGCAGGGAGAAGAGGATCCCTAAAACCGAGGTGGAGATTATCAGCTCGGAGACCCCCATGAGACCCTCAGTTTTCTCTCCTGGGAAAGAGAACAGTATGTGAGTGTTACAGACAGACACAGGCGCTGTCTCCATAGACAGGCAGTCTGTAGACTCCACGCAGAGGAGGCAGGTCCCTGTCCCACCGGTCAGAGGTCCCCTGCGCCGGGCAGGGAGTGCAGACGGAGACCAGGGAGCCTTGGGTGATGGCTCCCGGTGCCTGCCTCCAGCCCTGGGCTCCTCTGGCTGGAACAGCACAGCCTGCCTGGAGAGCGCTCAGAGAGGGGCAGTGAGCCGAGGCTGGAGAGGCCGAGCAGCAGCGAGGGGACAAGGCAGCGGCCACAGCGCAGCACCGCTGCGCTCCCTCAGCAAGCGGCACCGAAGCCCACCCCAGCACAGCATCACACAGACACAGCCAGTGTTCCAGCGTGCAAAGAGCAGACCAGAAAGCAGGCCCATTACCTAGGAGTCCCCCGAAGGTGATGGCAGGAGAGAGAGCAGCAAAGTAGATGAAGAGAACGGCCGCGAGACACTGGCTGTGCAAGGCGTCTCTGATGTCACTGAGGTATTTGGGGTACCTGCGCTTTATGTCCCGAACCAGACCTCCAAAAAATATTCCAGTCCGCTTCAAAGGGTCGTCCTCAGCTTCCTCCTCCTCTTCCTCAGCTTTCACTTCACACAGCTCTGGAGGTGCATGGAGGGCAGGGCTTGAGCGAGGGAATTCGGGGCCACCCTTGGGCTGCCCTTTCTCCATACCCCATGGAGACCTTTCTCCTGCAGCACTAACCTGCTGGGCCCCCTGTGACTGCACATCCCATCGCCTCTAGCTGCCCCCAGCCACTGTCCTGCCTCCCCTTGGCCCCCCTCTCTGCTGCCCCCCACCAATGCTGCCCACTGCTGGAGCCAGGCCCCGCTCACCCCTCTGCCAGGCTCTGTGAGGGGAGGGCCCACTGGGGCACGGAGGGCACTAGGCACAAATTCTTTTGCCCAAATTTGAGTGGAGAGACCTTTGGCTTCCTGGACATCCCCCTCTTTCATGGACTTCTGCTCCCTTTCCTTCCTCTTCCTTAGCAGCAACTTCTGGAAGGTGGCAATGGATTTGAGCAAGTCTTTGCCCTCCACCTCTGATGGGGGGATGACAATGCTGCAGTCCAAGAACTCATTGATTGCGTTGAGGAGGTCCTGACGGTCATCTGCCATGTACGCAGCCTCGTGGAAGTGCTGAGAGGGGCAGAGCAAGGAAGAAAGGGAGAAGGCTTAGAGCAAGACTGCACTCAGCTACCTACCAACTGGAATCACAGTGCTTGCTGTGACCCTGCAGTAACATCCCACTCCCTCCACCCACTGCTTGTTTCACTGCTGCCACGCAGTGACCCACATTCCCTCCCACTGCTCCACCTATTGACATTTCCCTATATATCCTCCCTTCCCTATAAATCCTTCCCAGTGACCTCCTTGCTTTTCTCCCCCAGGCTCCACTGCTCTAGCCCATCCCTGGTAGCTACGTGTTCCACCAGACCACAGGGCTCCCCTCCTGTGACCTCTCCATCGAACCAGATCTGTGCTTCCCAGCTATCCTGGTGCCTCTTTCCCTAGTTAGCTGCTATACTTTGCCAGCCCATGACAGTGTTTACTCCAGGCCACTTGCTGTACTGGTCCAAATCCTCCTCCTTACAAGCTCTGTATGTGCAAAGCCAGGCTCAGGAATATTTCAGAAGCCAAGCACCACAGAGATGAAAGACTTCAGGTGTCCCCTGTCCCTGCAGCTCAAAATTGGGACTATGCAACAGATAGATATCCTCTTAGTCTGAACTTGGATTGGTTTTGAGGGACAAGCTGGTGGAGTCCTAACACACTGCAGATAAAGTACAAGAAGCAGAGCGTGAGACATGTAAGCGAGGAGCAAGCATAGGAGACACTTGGGAGACTTGGACATAAGGATACAAAATATGGGAGAGGAAGGCAAAATGGGAGTGTACAGCATGAGGGAAGCTGTGCAGGTGAAACCAGGCAGAAAAAAATGGAGATGCTCCTGGCAGCAAGGACAAGATGACAAGGAGGGTCTCTGAGGAGACAGCACTACTACAGGTAGTAGGGGAGGTAGCTGGCAACTGTGCAGAAGTGCTGCATCGCCTCCTGCGTATCGCTGCAGTGAAAGGGCTAGAAGAAGATGAACAAGTGAGCAGCCTGTCTGTAAAGCAGGTAGGCGACAGCTAAGGTCTCTGCAGTGCACAGACTCCCTGGAGCCACGGCTTCCAGCTGTAAATGATACCGGGCTCCCTTTACGGCGCCAGCCACTGAGTAACCTTGCTACAGCCAGCCTCAGCTGCAGCAGCTGACTCCCCTGCTCCAGCTACAGAGCAGCAGGGCTCAGATGAGGAGATCAGCCCACAAACATAGCACTGAAGCTGGAATATGGCAGCTCACCTCTTCTGGCTCTAAGCACAGTCTCAACTAACTCCTGGGGAGGGATCTTTCAGCTGGGGGCCCTTGTAGCCCACAACCCACCTGCTCTGTGTGGACCTCTCAGTCCCCATTTCAGGGAGAGGTCTGCACTGATGCCAGGAGTGGCAGTTTGTTATTTGGTTAAAGTTGCATGGCACCAGCCAGAAAGTCCCTGTGAACCTCTGACTCCTCCATCTTGGATGTATGCAGCAGATGCTCAGATTATCTTTTCTTTGTCTTTAATTCCTTACCAGGATAATAAATTTCACTTTCCTGCCATCTAGCCAGATGGGGAACTTCTAGCAGTGTCTGCGCCTGGCAGAAAAACCTTTCCGCCTCCTCATCTCTCCTGCATTGATGTGCTCCTCTGCATGGACGCCGCAGCCATGGGACTTAGAAAGCTTTGGCAAAACTCTTGATAAACAGTTCCCAGGCATTGTTAGGCCTTCTTGTCAGTGTTGCCTGGGCCAGATGTCATGGTCACAGACACCACTCAGCCTCCCCTCCTCTGTTTGTGAAATGTGAACTGAACACAAGTCTTCTTTTCTAACCTTGGGCAGCCCTTTGCTCCTGCTTTTATGCGTACCCCCTTTCTTCACCTCCCAGCCTAGCACACTCTGTCCCAGCCAAACATCTACCCTCCTCTTCCCTCTGTACTGGAGCACCCTACCTTGGTTTAGCCAGGCTGCTCTTAAAAATCCTAGCTGCTCAGGCCTGTCTTTCCCACCCGGGCCTTTGCACAGCATCTCAGTAGCACTCCTGTCCCCGCACTGACTTTGGAGGAACCACTGAAGCTCCCTCGCATTGTGTCAGCATTGTCACTGGTCAGCTCCTCACCTTGTCGGACATGAGGGTGGAGATCGACCGGCCAATTTCATGGTAATCCATGTTGGCCTGGCTCGGTCCCAGCAGCACAAAGATGAATCTGACAGGGATTGGGACCTCCAAGACAGATTCCAGGAAGACGGCCTCATTTAGTCGGACAAAGGCCATAGTTGGCTGCTCCAGGAACTGCACACAACCTGCCGGGAGGCAATGTTTTGAGCACAGTTAATCATTGGGGTGAGCTGTACTGGGCTGCCTTGAACAGTGGAAACAGCAATGTAGGAGGTTCCCATGAGCCCTGCAGTCCCGTACTTGTTTCCAGACCACTGAAAGGACACCAAGCTTCATGCTGAGGACTGCTCAAAGTCCCTTGTTCACTGATTGTTCCCCAGCAATACCACTTACTCTCTTTAGCTCTCCCAGTTAGCACATTCTCTATCTCCTACACACGGGCTCTACTTACATTATAAGGGGCTGATTTTAAATCAGAAGGTTGTTTTCCACTACGCCACTGCCTTATGGAAGGAAGCCTTTTACGTGTAGGCAGTTAGTTTTATCACACAAACTTCTAATTTCATCAAAGAATTAAATCAGGTTTGCTTGACATGACCTATTTCCCATAAACCTCACTGCTTGGCAATAATTACATTCTTATCCTTTAGCTCCTTATTAATTGAATCCCATATTAGCTCTGCCATTATTTTGGCCGAGAGGGACGTCAGGTTAAACAACCTATAGGTACTGAATCACTGTACTTTGTTTCTTGAGCACTGACACCGTTAGCTTTATTCTGTTTTTCTCGTGTGTTCCCTGCATTCCTAGACCTTTTTCGGATGAAAAATGAGCCAGTTCTCTAAAGACTCATAGGTACAAATTACAGTTTGTTTGATGATGTCCGTGTCTCATGAGTGTGTTTGGCAGCCTTCTCGGTACCTAACAGATTGGGAAGCAGTCCCGCATCCTCCAGCATACCAGCCGCTTCCTTCTGATACTGAACACAAATGTTTATTGAGTACTTCTATTTCTCTGGCATTATTACTGATCTTTCTGCCATCTGTGTCCAGCAAAGAGCTGTGTTCTGTGTTAGACTTGCAAATCTGGGCCATCTGAACAGCCACCAGAATCCCAAGATACAGAAATGACCGGTGTGTAGTTATCCGAGTATTCAAAGTGCATTTATCAAACTGATCTGGCCTCATCATGGTTTAACATCAGCTTGGTTAAGCGGCCAAGTCTCTTTGCACAAGATTTCTATCTCCTAGAAAGGCACTGACATTTACTGTGCCTGTAGCATAGTTCTGTTTGCTCAGACATTAATGCCAGCAAAGTGCTGAAAAGGACTACTCTTGTGGTCAGAAGGCACTAAACCCACTGATGCTCAAGGCTGCCTGCCCACAGCCCTCATTTGTATAGAAAAATATATTTAGGCAGTGATATGGCAGATACCAGAGGCCTTGCCAGCTGCTGGGCCCTGCTCCCAAAAACTCCAAGATCCTTGGCATGTACAGCCAACATACAGCCAACAACCAAAACTAGCCAGGGGCAGGACCTAGGTGCTGGCAAGGTGTAATGAGCTAGCCAGGCTGGGGGCAGCAATGGTCAGAAGACAACACAAGGCCCTACAGCAGTGCTGGCAGTCAGTCCCTTGGGCACTGGTTGTCCACTTCTGAGCTGCAAAATGGGATGTTTTGGTGAGGTGGCTAAACTTTCTCCTCTGAGCTGGAAATCAGTCCCCAACAGCAGTGTCTACCAACCTCTTCACATTCAGTACTTCTTAATTTCAGAAAAAACTATTCAGTCACCTTTTACATTTACTACAAACAAAATGTGCATTATCTCTACAGAAGAGAGCATACAAGGCTCCCTTCTCACTTAAACTTTGGGAACATGTACTAGATGTTCACATACAGATCAGGAGAGAGAGCACCCACAGCTGGGCCCTGAACTGGTCTCTTGGTGTCAGGGGAGTCCATGTATTGCCTCTTACCCACGAGAACCACTGTGGCCTCTGCATCTTCAGGAATCTTCTCCATCAGCTTCAGGTATTTACGGTGCCCCTCAGAGTTATGGAGATGCAGGTTTTTCTGCCGGGAAGAACACAAACAAGTAAGGACAGTGCCCCTGTGCCTTGGTTTCCCTATATTAGTAGGGCTTCCTTGCAGTGAAAGGTCATCCTGCAAACGCCAGGGCTGTTGCTGCCATCGCAAGCTCCAGCAGACATTCACATACAGTGTGAGGCTATAATTAGGTCCCAAAATCATAACGCAGTGACCTGATTTCCAGCGCTCCAGGTGATCCAGGGGAGCTCAGCCCTTGCAATGATAAGACCTCCTGTGACAGGGCCTAGAAGTGGGCATCAGGAGTTGCTGTGTGCCATCACAGGTCAAAGGGTGACCTCAGGGTGTGCTTGGAAATAAGAGTGGTAACCCCTCACATCTCTCTTACCTCCTTGCACTCGGTCTCGTGGGCCTTAGGGTCAGCCATCTCAATGCGCTCCTCCCCCATGAGGGGCACGCAGGTGTCCGTGGTGTGGTTGTGGTGGTGGTTCCCCACAATGGAGTTCATGCTGGAGCTGGAGTGGTTCCTTGGAAAGAAGCCCTCTTTCTCATCATTCGGGTGGCTGGGGGACGGAGTGGCACAGCCTCATTATCCTGCTCCAGACAATCTCCCTGCCCTATCCCACCACCCGCCCCACCATGGCAGTGATCCAGCTATCTGAGGTACAGCCAGATCGCTGCCTGGGACTTGCAGATAAAGCCTTGAGCCTCCCGCAGCCCTTGTCTGTGTCTCACCCACCTGTGCTTGAGCAGCAGGGCACGCAGCACGTTGGCTCGATCCTCCGCCCTGATCTGGTCGGAGATGATCATGGTCTCCACCATGAGGTGAGCGATGCCAGGCAGCGTGGTCTGCTCCAGGTCGAGAAGGACGGCACCTGCCAGCAGGAGGGGAAGAGCCCTGCTCCTAGTGTGCAGCACTCCCTGCTGCACACGTGCTCTGGGGACACAGCCATCCCACAACAGCCCCACCAGCACCAGGCCCTCCTTGCACTGGAGGCACCTCTCAGCCCTTCTTGCTTCCCCTCTGCAGCCAGCCTCAGTGCCCACACACAGGGCAGGGGCCTCAGACCATCCACCTGGTCTGGGAAGTCTTTCCCCAGGGCATTTTGGTCTGTGCTCTTGAGAAACGTGTGTTTGTGGGGACACTAGGAGCCAGGCTTTGTCTGGGGTATAAAAACAGATTTTAATGCTATCAGCTGAGAAACGCCCCAAGCCCAAGTGCCCCATGTCCTCCACGTAAACCTTTGTACCAAGAGAAACCACAAGCTTCTGTCTTGGCATGCTGAGAGCTTTCAGAAAAGCTTGCCACCCCATCACCTGTGGGATGTGAGCACTTTTCACTGAAATAGCACAAACACCATGCCGATATACAAACAGCAAGATATCCCACTCAGTGGGATGTACGCGTGCAGCAGAGTGCGTGGGCTCTGACTCCAGACTCTCATCCCAACGGGATCTCTCTCTGCTCTCCAGGGAGAAAATGTCTCCCTCCGGTGAATTACCCATGCCCAGAAGCACTGGTAGCTCTGGTAGCTCCCCCTCAATCACCCTGACAGGTCTTGCCTTCTCACACAAAAGATCTCCAGCCCACACACAGCTGGGTGTTGCAGCTGCCACGTGCCTGAGAGCAGCAAAGCAGAGCAAGGAACCAACATGGACATCCTCGGGCTACCCTGGAAAATGGGGTGCAGGACTGTCTGTCTCCCCACACCCTACAAGGAGCATGGACAGAGACACTGCTGGCATGTCTTCAGTGAGTGGCAACAGAAGCTGCCCAGCACAGCCTGTCCCAGAGCAATGCACAAACCCTGGCTGGTGGCACAAAGCAGTTCCTGACTCACCATGGGCAATTGTCTTCCTGAGCTCCAGCAGGCTGCGGAAGGACAGTGAAGCCACGTGGGGTTTCCCCCACCTTGCTGTGTCCTCCTCCACATCCTCCTCAAACTTGATCCAGCGGGCTGTCTCCCTCCAGTGCATCTCCTGATTCTTATCCACCACCAGCTCGTTCAGCTCCACAAAAACCTGGCAGGGATTACAGCAAGGACGTGAGACCTCCCCTGATGCACAGAGTTCTATGAGCAGTATGTGGAAAGCCTCAGCTTTGTCCTCAGTGTGCTGCTTGGTCTATAGCAATGCCTGGGTAAACCTGCTTTAGTTAAGCAGAGGGCTGGAGAACGGAAACAGACGGGACAAATATCACTGGCAGCAGAGCAAGAGCTTCCATCAGCACATGGAGAAGCAGAAAGCTTCAAGATGACACAGGCAGAAGAGAGAGAATGATGCAAACCTGGACCCCTCTCTACCAAAACTCACATCTTTTTCCTTTGCCTGCTTCTTGGCTAGAATAAGTTTTCCCCCAGGTTTCCTCCACTAACTTTCTTACCAGAGATGGTGTAATCACTGTGCTGCCGACTTCCAAAACAGCACTACCATTTCTCTGACTGTTTTTTTTTTTTTTAATGTCCTAAAGTTGAGGCTCTGTGATTTCAGAGAAATCTCGACTTTTATTGAAAAAGTACTTTTTCAGCCCTCATGACAATGGATAAGAGCTTGAAATGTCACTCCCAAGGCCATGTAAAAAAATAATTATAATGAAACCACATTTGTCACTTTATAAAATGCCTGTTTCTCATCCTGATTTATGGCTTCTGAACAAGTGTGGGAGGACACCACATGGATACCTCATGAGGCTTTCTATCCAACTTCTTCTTCTTCTTCTTTTTCTTGACAGATGGGGTTGATGCTAATTTTTTGCTTGTCCTGGTGATCTGGCTCCGAGATGGTTTCTTCATCAGATGCCTCCTCACACCAGGGTTATCTTCAAAACGGTGGCCTGAGCACAAGGGAAAGGAGAAAAGCCCACCGGTGTGTCTAGTGGAAACACACTGCCTGGCACAGAACCACATTCCCACATCCCAGCCCACCCTTCTCCCATCAGATTACACCAGCAGAGCCCTGGCAGCTGGAGAACTCACCATCACCCTCCAGGCCTTTGAAGATCTTTCCTGTCTCACCTGCCTACGTCCAGCTGTTCCTGATGCCTTCAGAAGGAGGTTTCCTCCCAGGCTGTGAGCATCGCTGCAAAAGCTTATCCATGGTACCTGCATGAGTGGCGGGCGAACCCTCCCCACGCTGCCCCAACAAAAAGCAGTCCGAAGCCTTGCCCGCACAGCTCCGCACCCTGACAGCAGGGACAGGCAGCTGGCTGGGGCTCATTTCTCCCCCCAGAGAAAGGCTTGGTGCTCAGCAAGCATAAAGGGCAGTGAAAGGGAAGGATATTTAGCTGCTGGTCTGGGAGACGCGTGGAAATATCGATGGCCGTTTTATTTAATTGTGTGGTGAGACTGCAGTGTAACAGAGCAGACCCGGGACTGGCATGTAGGCTGTGCAACTAACTCCGGCTATCGCCATTTGCAGACGATCCACGGTGGTGCTGCAGTGCCCCGTGAAAGGTCTGTGTTACAGGGCTTGGCTGGCTGAATCACAGCCTCCTAAACCTCCAGAGAGGCTGCATTTACAGACCCACCACCAAACTACACCAGGGCTATTAGCTAGCCAGAGCTTGCCAAGATCTGGCCAGCCCCATCTGCAATGCCAGAGAAACAGTGCTTGGACAAGATGCTTGAGCAAGTACCTACAGCACGTACAGACCATGAGCTCCCTGGGCATGAGAAGTAGTGCAAAGCATTGGGCTCGAAGGCCACACGCTCTCCTTGACGTTGCAGGAAGGTATCTGTGCATCTATGGCATGGAAAGAAACAGCCCAGCACCAGGCCAGGCGTAACAGGGCTTTGCTTCTTGGAAATCTGGGTTGCTAAATTAAATATAAAATGAATCAATAGTGAGCCTCAGGGGATTTTCACCCACTGGCTGCCCTGCTGATGCAAGTCCTGCTGTCAGCTGGACTCCTCCCTGCTCCACTTACTGCACTGCAATGTCAATAGGAGCCAATAACCGCCCGCTGACACAAACGTTTCTGGGAGCTGTGCATCTGAGGGGGCTTCCTCAGACTTCTGCATCGATTTCGCAGTTCCTGCATGCTCCACAGCCACTTCCCCCAAACGAATGTCATGTTCAAGTGAGAGCCTGAAGCCTGGGGTCCTTACTCAGGGTGCAATCTTGGACTGACATCCAAGGGTGATGTTCCCAGAGAACAGCTCTTCCCTCCTTGCTTGAAGCCAAAATCCCCAGTGCAGCTCCCTCTCAGCAAGTATGGCTCTTGCCATAGCTAGCTCCAGTAGCTCCCCATGAGCAGAGCACGAGACAGTGACAGTGCCTGAGGACAGTTTATGGAGCATGATTCTCACGGTGGCTCCACTACAACAGCCTGGTGTGTCACCCTCCCACACAGCATCTCCCACGGTCTCTTCCAGAAGATGATCTTGCCACGTTGGCTTCCACCAGTCAGATTTCTCAGGCTGACCAAGTATGTTCTCCTCCAAATAAATCTGAAGATGACAAATGTTACTGTCCACTGGTTAAAGTCTTCCTCCAGAATCAGTCCTAGCCCATCCAACTCAGCAGAATGCCTTCAACCCATGTGTTAGCTCCCACTTTCCTCCTTCCTTTACCCTCTGTCCACAAGCAGAAAGACCAGAACGAGGCATCAGGGTAGGTGTATCAGTACGAGAGAGCAACTTGCTGGCCCAGCATCACAGCAAGGGTGAACATTTCCTATTTGCCTCAATGGTAAGCTAGAGCATCACCTCAAGGAAGAAGAGACCAAAACCCTATCTCTTGGAACAGTTAAAGTTAGACTAAACAAAATGTTACTCAACACATAAAAAGTCACATATATCAACATATAAAAAGCCTCGTGCTGGCTTCTGGAAAAAGAGCTATTGTCCTTGCCACAGCTTTCCCAGTTTTAGCTGGAGTGGGACAGTATGTTTGTGAGTAAATATGGATATACAGAGACACACTAACACCACCAACCCCAAAGCATGTACGTGCATGTGGGATGTGTATTACAGCTCTATGGCCAAGTGCACGCAGACATGTAGCAGAGCATGTCTAAGTGGGAAAGTGAAGGCAGAGGCAGGACAGACCTGTGCAGACACACACAGGTGTGTGAGGATGAGGTTGGGCCACGCCTGCTGTGTCTACAGAATACCTGTGTCACTGTGAAAAGGAAGCTAAGACACGAGAGGAGCTATGAAGATGCAAGCTCTCTGTGCTTCAGGTGCCAGCTAGCATCAGAGAAAGAACAAACCTGCAACCTGCCACGCATCCCTGGAGGCTGTGACAAGAGGCATGCTGTCAGTCCTGTACGGGGGCCTGGGACCAGGAATCAGCTCTGTGGACCCCAGGACAGGGGGAGAAGCAACTACAACATAGAGAGCAGGAGCAAGACAACTTTCCTGGGTGCTGTTTGTACGCATACTCAGCCAAGACAGGATGTATTTTTTCCCCTAACACAGACCACCCAAGGCAGAAATAGCAGACTGAAGACCTGTCACTTCTCCATCATTCAGATGTCAGCATGCACTGCACCGTGGAAAAACACGAATAGAGCAGATACTAGGGAAATGCAATACAGACTCCCTGGATGGCTTGGCACAGAACCCAGATCTGTCCTGGCTGGTGCTGAGTTCAAGGTAACAGAGCCAGCTGGACCCCAGCTAATCTTTGTTACCACCCAGGTGTCCCTGCACAGTGCCCCCGTGCTCCAGGCACTAAAAGGAGTATAAAGAGACCGGCTCAGGTCCAACAAGGACTCTGCCATGCAGAATCTATTCCTCCTCAGTCGGAGACAATCCTGGAAGAGCAACTGCCACGTAGCAAGTAGCTGAGCAAGCGGCACTAGCTGGACACGAGCTGCCTCTGTACAGACCTGACATTGTTGTGTCTGCTCTCTCTGTCTCTGCCGTATCTCTGCGGGATTAATTCACAGTGTGGATTTATTGTGCAGAAATAATTAAGAGTTGACTGGGCAGCACATCCTATTTCAAGCACCTGCAGCATTAGCTGTAGCAATCAATGAATGTGCTAACAGTTAGCAAGCCCAATATCCCCCCTTCATAAGTGATGCACATCACACCTTCTAGAAGCAATCTGCCCCTTCCACCTTCCCAAGAGCTGCCATTGTTTCGTGGGTGAAATTGGGGCAATTTCTCCCACTTTTAATGCATAGCTTGCTCAGCCTGGGACAGTGACAGTGACAATTTGCTCCAGGTTTGTGTTTTGAACTTTGCTCCTATTAAATTGTCTGTGACTTTACAGTAACAAGTACCAGACGTAGCCAGAGGCAAATCCCCACTTGCCGGTCCCTGTACAAGCACACAGCCAGACGTTTCTTCCCCAGAGGCTGCAAGGCTTATAAAGATGGACTAGCTGAGACGGAGAAAATGATGCTGGGACCAGGAGGAATGGCAAGTTAAATCTTTTGCCTAAGATCATAATGGCACGCTGTGGCAGAGCCAGAAACTGAACCAAGCCTCCTGAGTCCGTGTTGCACTCTGCCTCCCCACTCCTGCTTGCAAAGCCTGCAAGCGAGCTAGTTCTGGGGCCATGTCACCTTCCCTTGCGCACTTGTACAATGCCTTGAAAAATCAGAGCACGATCTAGATGAGGACATTTGGGCAGCTGCCACAGAGCGACGACTGTGAATGGTGTCACTCCCAAGGTGACACGCAAAGCCACCTTTTAACTGCGAGTGACCACTGCCTGCTGAGAAAAGAAAGGAAAAGAAAGGTGGGAGTGAGGCTCTGGTTCCTGTGCAGTCCCTGGGATGGCTCAGAGAGCCGTTTTTTCACAAGGGCTGCACGGGTAAGGAAACAGATGCAGAGAACAGAAAGGTGCTCTTTGCTCTTGGGATTCCTATTCTCTCCTTCCCTGCTTTTCTCACTCTCACTTCCTTCCTCCTTTCCCCTTTCCAGGCACCCCAGCCAGCCTGCCATTAGCTGATTTCACAAACAACACTCAAGCCTGCAGACACAGGGACTAGTTTATGTCCTCCCCAGTGCCGAGCTGAGAACCTGATACCTTCTGCTTCTCTCGGATCTGTGGCCCAGCTCAAATTCCAGCAAAGAGCCACAGCTCATTGTCACTCTGTGCCACAGATGGAAGGAAAATTTCTCTGTTCTTATACATAGCAGCTTCTCCTCTGGCCACAGCATGGGCTACATCCTGAGAGCACAAACTAAAGATGCAGCTGCCTCCAGAGCTACTCGAGCAAGACACACAGAGGGAAGCACCTCAACACTACAAAATGGATCTGTACAGACCTCAGACACACACACAGACAGCTCCTCCAGCATCCCCAGGCACAGGGCTGCATGCAGCGGGGCAGACAATCCCTTCTCTAAACCAGGAGACAAACCTGACACAGAGGGGGCAGCAGACAGCAAACACAGGGTGGGGGATACTTAGATCGGGGCTCTACAGCTGCAACCGGGGGTCACTGCTCTGGTACTTACAGGTGGGCTCCCCGCCTGGGTAGCCCAGATGGTTTCTGATGGCCTCCCATAAATCATAGTCTTCAAAATTGAAGGCAAATTCATCCAAGTCTTCATAGCCGAGCGAGTTGCGAATGCAGGTGCTCATTGCTACCTCAGGGCTGCTGCCCCCTTCCGATTCCCTCGCTGCCTCCTCTCCCTCCTGCGGGGTTGTCATTTTGTCCTTGCGAAGGTCAGGGGTCAGGCGCCATGAGCCACTCACCTTCAGGGCAGGGGCTGGGGTAGCCAGGCTGAAGCGCAGAAGGCGAGCTGCCCCGCGAGGGCTTCACCGGAGCCCTGGGGCCAGCCCCGGTGCCTCGCTCCCCTGGGCACGGGGCATGAAGGTGCTGGCTGCAGCAGCCCCTGCAGACTGACCAGGTGCTGGAAAGGATGTTTCCACCCAGGGATGTTCCTGCGGGGGCTGCCCCAGTGGCTCCTCGGGAGCGGGATCCTCGCTGTGCCGCGGGGTCTGTCGCTGGCTGCCCAGGGACAGCCTGGCTCCGCGCGCAGCACCGCTTCTCTCCCTCACTCCCCTCTGGTGTCTCCCTCCCTCTCCAGCCTGCAGAGCAACCTATTGAATTCTCCATGTCCTCGGGCCCGGAGCGTGCATTTCCATGACGTCTCTGCTGTCTGCCCTCACGCGCGCACGGGGGCAGGCCCCTCGGAGGCGCTTGGGAAGGGGCAGCCGCCTCTCGGCGAGCAGCGCGGAGGAGAGGGGAGGCTCCTCACATCGGGTGTCTGCCGTGTAAGAGCTGGCGTGGCACACGGAGGGCTGGTAACTGGGAAAGTGTGTCAGGGAAGGAGAGAGCTGGGTCTCAGGGAAGCGCAGGGAGCCCTGAAACGGAGAGGGCAGCGGGGTGGGTGGAGGAGGGCCGGCACCTGTGGCTTGGGTGGGAGGAGAGGTGCTGGGCGCACGTGGAAACACGGGCACTGGTGCTCTGCATGCCGGCAAAACTGACAGAGAGGAGTCAGAGCTAGAAAAGCAGGGGCTGAGGAACAGGGAGAGGAGGACCAGGTCCTCGGGGAAGGCTGATGACCATGCCTGCAGCTGTCAGGGAAGAGGGCAAAGCAGAGAGGTGCAAGGAACACGCGCACTGTGGTGCCACAGAGCCTCACTTTTCATGCCGTCCAAGTCAGCGGATGCCAGCATCTGGGCCTCAGCCTCATCCGTGGGGACACGCTGGTACGCTGCGCTCTCCAGCGTGGTCATGCTGCCGATGCACATTCTCTCCTTCAAGTCGTAGGTAACTCGCTGCCCACTCGCCACCTGGCCCCAGGGCTTGCGCTTCTCCCACCCTCGGGACAGGCGTTCCCGAGGCCCCGGGAGGCTGCAGGGACCAAAGAGACTGACGGTAGCAAACAGGGGGAGTGGCGACAAGCTCTGCCCCTTGGCAGGGGACGAGGACCTCATGGTCCTTACTGAGTTTCCCAGCTTGCAGGTCAGCATGAGCTAACTGGGAGAAAGAACACACCACATGCACAGCCCAGTGCCCCTAAACCCAAATCCTGGGGATCCCATAGGGCTAAAGAGATCCCAGGAAGCGACCATCCTGCTGGGGAGCAGCAGTGTTGCTGCAGCCACTGAGCCATGGGGCCCCTGTGGTTCAGCAGGAGAGCAGAGGCTGGGCACAGCCACATACCTCCCCGTGCTATCCCAGGGGCAGAGCAGTGACCCCCCCCCAGCCCGTGCAGGGTGGCAGCAGCTCAGCTGCGCTCTGCTACCTGGGGAGGGAGGCAGAGCTCTTGTTCGGCTGCAGGTCGGTGAAGCACGGCGCGGGGGACAGGATGCCACACTCCTCCTCCACGTGGAACTGCGCCGGGGCCAGAGCGCTGCCAGACTCGTCCTCATCGCTGCCGATGGTGAACTGCGGAGACAACAGCCCTGAGAGCACGAGCCAGCCCGGGCAGCCCTTGGCACAGCCCTTGGCACACAGATCCTCCCCGTGTCCCCACAAACTAGTAAAGGCCACTCCAACGTCCCCCATGTGCCCCACACACCCTGGGACTGGCCATATTAAGCCCCCCATCTGGTACACCCAGGAACAGACACACTGATCTTCTCCCACATCTTACATGGTCACACACACCCTCCCCAGCATCCACCCTGGGCAAAGGCTTACCTGTCACTGTCCCCTGATGCTCATCTCTGCTAGGCAGGGACAGAACCACTCTTCCAATATCCCACAGCTCTACAAACTCTTCCACCCAAGCAGCTCACTCCCTTGACCACAAACCCTTTAGTGGCCTTCTCTGCACAGCCCCCAGGCTCCCACACCCACCCAGGCAGGGATGCCCTAGCCTTGCCTTTGGTTTGCTTGGGGGCTCCAGCTTAGGGGACGTGTCCTTCCCACGAGCTTCGCCCTCAGACTCTGCAGAGATCTCTTTCTCCTGGGCCTCCTCCGCCTCAGACTCTCCTTCCTCCTCTTCTTCTTCCTCTTCTTCCTCCTCTTCTCCCCCTTCCTCGTCCACTTCCTGGATGGTGGGGGTGACCTCTGAGGGGGGTACCGAGGTTTTCTTCTTTTTCTTTCTCCTTTTTTTCCTCCTGCTGGCACGGGGGGGCCTCTTTTGGTACTTGAGGGCAGAAGGGAGGTGAGTGGAAAGGAGATGATGGATGTGGTGCGAGGTTTGGCGGTGGACTGAGAGAGAAAAAGAGAGTCAGGGGCAGGAAAAGGCTGGGAGGAACCTGCCAGACGCCCCTCCAGGAAACAGCATGGTCTGGAGATCAAGGGCCAGGAAGGGCAAGGAGAGCCACCAGCCCGCAGGGACACAGCAAAGCTCTTTCAGCGATGTGGCAGGCTGATGCATCCAGCCTGGCGTGGCCATGGAGGCAGCCCTCATGTAGTGCCAAACCTTCCCAACCCAGCTCCACCGCCCTGGGCAAGGCAGGACTCTTCCAGGGCTGCTGAAAGCCATTCGCACGGCTAGGCAGAGCTGCAGCGACCTGCCAGAGACACTACCCCCTTCCTAAACACGGGGAAACACTTCTCACATTATCAAATAAGCAGAGTTTGGGCCATTTACAAACATTTCTTTCCTGCATAGTGTTCTTTAGTTCAGCTTAAATAGGTGTGCCTTATTTCACTGGCAGGCTTTGACAGGAATTACAGACCAAGTCTTTTAGTGCAGATGCAACATAAATCTATGTCCCAGGTTCTGGGGGGGGGCTTGTGCCTATCAGCCCCTGAAATGCAGGTTCAATTAGGAGGTTCTCTTTATAAACCAGGGTAAAAAACAGGGCAGAAGGACTTTTCGTCAAACTAATCTACAAAGAGAAATTCATACAGGGTTGACCTGGGTGTCGTGGGAATTACACAGCGAGAAGAAATTAATGGCATTTCTGAGCCATCACTCAAAAACAATGATAATGAACCATGCAGGGAGCAGGGTAAGCTCAGCACCTCCCTGCAAGAGATAGAAAGCCATTTCTGCCTGGTCTATCTGCAGGCACAAAGCCTCCCATAGACAGCCTGCAGGATGCACAGACCCTGGGGCTGCACCCGGAGCAGCTGAAATCACGGGGGCACCAGCCGCTTTGCAAGGGGGCTTTGCTCAGCAGCTCTTCCTGAGGAATTGTTTCCAGTCTGTTTTGATTTGGTTCCTTCCCAGCTTTCCTGTGACATGGCAGCAAAATCTGTTTATAGTGAAAACTACCTTCAAAGGGCGTTTTCAATGGAAGCTGTAACCTTCTCCCTGGGAGAGCCAGGCAGGTTCATTGTTCTGGTGTCATGTTTCCTTTCCTTTGGTTTCTCAAGTCTTTTCTCCCTTGTTTCCCCCCTTGGGAACAGACGGAATATTTCACACACCCCCTTGGTTCAGCAGGAGAGCCTTGTGGCAAGATTAGAAGAGATTGGGAATGGCCATACATGCAAAATGGGAAGAGTTTGGCCTCTTTATAAACTCTTTTTCTTCCAAAGCATTCTCTAGTTCTTTGACTTAAATGTACCCTTTAGATGTACCCTGGCAGGTTTTGGCACTCCTGTCCCGCTACTGTGCTCCTCTAGCGCTGCTCTGCCTGGCATGGGTAGCTCAGGCATTAATTTCTAATGTAGCAAGAAGCAAGGAAGGCCCCAGCTGTGCATATGTTGTTCCTACAGCAAAGCTGCTGCTGAAGACACAGCCCATTCACTCCTGCATTGACTGCATAAGCCCAAGACAGAAACGTCTGCATTTTGGATCATGTTAGTGATTCCTGGCTTTGAGTGTGGCAGGAAACATTTCTAAACCCAAGGAGCATTCACTTCTATGGGCTCGCAGAATATCTTCCAAAGTCTAATGGCCTAACCAGATCTTCCCACTTCATGAATACAAAGTGCATACAATTTCCAATAGCCAGGTTTGACACAGTCCTAGATAACAGGGACACATCAGGAGCTCAAAGGAAAACAAGCTTGATTCTGACAAAGAGAAGATACTTCTATTTAGAAAAAAAAAAAAAAAAAAGCAAAACAGTACAAGCCTGTAGGCAAATTTTCCAAGAAGCTTCTGCCATGCATGCTCAAGCAGATCATCTGTGTACTCTGAGCCAATTGGCACAGCTGTGCCCGCAGGCAGAGCTCCAGAGCAGGTAAGTCCCAGCAGCACAGTCCAGGTATTCAACCCGCAGCAAAGCTATAAGCACCTTGCAGCCATGTGTGCGAGTGACTGTGTGCTTCGGTGCAAGGTGCTGTTTTAGTGAAGCCTCTGTGGAGAAATGGCACAAGCAGAAAGTAGCAGCTGGGGTGCATTATAGTAGTAGACTTCTACTAGCAAACTTCTACAGCACCAACTGGAAAGGAGTGGCCAAGCAGCAAGCAGCCTGGTGATGTCCTAAGGACAAAATGTTCCTGAGGTTGCATCCTATCACAGTTAAGTTGTAAAATAAGCAGCATCTGATTGTGGAGAGACGGAGACTGGGAAACTGACCCAGCCATTGCTACTCATCTTCCATACAAACAGCCTGCTGGCTGGGGTACTCCTCTTCCTGCCCGTTACTGTTACTACAAGCTAATGCAACCAGTCTACACCAAGCAGTAGCTTATGGCTGCTCTTGCGGGCACACTCTCATTTTACAGCCAAAGTGACTTTCACTGTTGCCATCTTAATGGAAGGGTGGTTGGTGGAATAAATGTGCTGATCAGAGGATTTCAGGGGAGACGGCTACAGCATTTTAAACTCACACTCCGTTTTTATTTTTCTGTCCTTTCTTTGAGCAGATAAACCTGATGGTTTCGTGGTTGCTATTTAGAAATACACAGGCATGTCTGACTGGAGCCATCTGCTTTCAGATTGGGGAGGACAGCCTGGCTCCTAGCCATGTTTGGATGTTTCTTTGCAGCCATATGGAAGAAAAATAGTTTCAAACTGGAAACTTGAGTTTGGTGGAAGTGGCTGCAGAGGTGCTTGACACTGGGTGGGGAGGTGAGCGAGCACCCAGGCCTGAGCAATGCTGTCACCTGGGCTGGGCAGTAGCTATGCCTCCAGGGACAGGGGACACTGGTTGGGAGCAGACTGGGATGAGGCAGTGGGCACTGGGTGTACATAGCATTCAGGGATTGCTCTGAAGGGAGGAAGGGTCTGCAGGGACCCCAGCACAAGGCTACAGAGCACATGAGGCTGAGCAAGGGTTAGCAGTGAGGGTGGAAGTGGGTACAGCGGTTCAGACCTACGTACATTCAAAATCTCTCTCACTGTAGCTGCGTCTCTGCTTCTCCAGATTGCTTGACGCTGACTTGCTTATCAGGTCCCCAAATCTCTCGACTGACAAGGTCTTATCCAAGTCCTCATCGTCCTCGGCACCAGGAGAGGCTTTCTCTGCATGATCTCTGCCCTGCACAGAAATCACCAGATAACAATCAAACACTGCAGACTCCTACAGTCCTCTGGGTCCTGCAAATGGGGTTGAGCTTGCTGAAGAGCAGTGGGCATCACACCACAGGGCTGGGGAACAGTTACTCATTGATGGGCACAGCTCCACTGAGAGTCGAGAGTCAGAACAGATCAGCAAGCCTCTGAGCTACCAGCTGAGACGTGCAGCTTTCTTTTAGCTGGGATTTCTCTTTCCTCACACCTTACTGCTACCCTCCGGCCTTCCCTTTGCTCAGTCTGACAGCCCCCCCTCTTGAGATTTCTCCCTGGGAAACAGCATCCCTGCTCCGGGGAGGCAGATTTCAAAGCTGCTCTTACTGCTCTGGTGAGCTGCCCTTGGGGCACTGACCACCCGGTACATCCCCCACCTCTCCTGCAATCCCGGGGCTCCCGTGTTTCCTTTAGCATGCCTTCTTCAGGCTTTTCTGCTTGAGAAGCCTCACATTTCAGGCTGCGGGAGCTCCTCTGCCTTTTGCTGGTGGAGATGCTCTGAGAAGAGCATCGCCAGGTGACTCCTGTCCTTTCTGCCTCCTGAGCAGCTGCAGCTGGTAAAATTTTCCGTCAATAGAGCCGAAATGCCAGTGCTGAGCTGTTGTGGACTCCCGCGTTTCCATGGAAACAGGAGGAGGCCCAACTGTGACAAATCTGCCTGTGCTGGGCGGAAAGAGGGAGCAAGGCGGCCTGGGCCACGTTCTGCCTCCCCCCACCGCCCTCCACGGCCAGGCTGGGTGCTGCGGGGGCACCGAGCATCTCTGCAGGCCGGCTGTGGGAAGGGAGCACCGGGCACTCAGCAGTGGCTGTGGTGGGGCCTGGGTAACAAAGGAGGTGTGAGAGGGAGAGGCAAGAATAAAAACGAGCTGGGGAGTGGGCTGGGGATGGAGGCAGGGCCCATGGGTGAGCGGTGCCAGATACAGCGCTCTCAGGTCTGTACCTCGGACATATCTGTGCACGTGGGTATGAGGCTGCTTCGCTGCCCACCTCAGCACGGGTGTCCCAAATGTGGTGAAAACAGGGAGAGTCTAACTGAGAGCTACCCAGCTCCTCACGGAGACCGTCTGGCTGGAGCACCATGGAGCTGCATGGAGCATCATGGGGCTGCAGGCACCATGTGCTCCCAGAGGCTCCTACCACTCGCCTACTGCACCCATCAGCACCCAAAGGCACCCTCTGGCCTTCCTGACCACAGCAGAGCAGATCTGGCCTTGTGGGCAGCCTCGGGGCAGTCTTGGTGCCGACACAGCTGCAGCGAGCGGAGGCTCGGTGCTGCAGCAGGCTGCCAGGACGTGGGTCCCATGCACGGCCTGGCAGCAGCACGGTTCCCGGGGCACACATGGCACCGCTGCCGCTGGATTTCCACCTCACCTGCTGCAGGTCGATGAAGACTTCTCCTACGGGAGGGGACTCTCCAGCTGCCATTTTGGTTCAGGACCTAAGGGCCTGGGCAAAATATCAACCCTTCTCTTTCACCGGCAGGCACCCAGCAAACCTGGAGAGTGGCATAACCTGTGGAGAGAGGGCAGGACAAGGGAATGTCGTGGGAGACTGCCACCCACTGCCCTCAGCCCCCGTGGCTCCTAACCCAGAGAGGCCACCTTGGGGAACATCCCCAGCACCACCAGGACAGGGCTGTCCCTCAGCACGGTGCGGTGAGGGGGTGGGAATGGCACGGACCACGCTGCTTTTGGCTGCCAGGTCAAGGCCAGGGGAGGCCCTGACACCTCCCTGTCCTCCTCCGAGCGAGGCGCTGCTCCGAGCCGTGCTGTGCCAGGGAAGGGAAGGTTTCCTGCTCAGTCACCTCCCTACCAGCACATCTGGGCAAAGCTGGAGCATGGCTGAGCAGCGGGCAAGGGTAAAATGGGAGAGGCAAGGTGCTGAGGGGGCATGCCAGCAGCAGGCAGCGCGGAGCAGTCCTGTGCCACATAGCCTTAAAAATGGGCAGGCCCCAAAACAGCCACGAGGAGCCTCAGAAAGATCCATGCAGGGCAGAGAGACGGCACGAGGACAAACAGTTCTGCATTCATACAACAGACACAAAGCAATACGTGTTACGGGGGAAGAGGTCCACCCAGACCGCAGAGATGTGCACTGCCTGCACCAGCGTGGTTAAGGGACCGATAACCCCGTGGGCAGCCCGAGGGAGCGCTCTGCTCAGCGTTCAATTGCAAGGGAAGGAGGCAACGAGGTTCCACAGGTCATAAGGAATGGGATTGAGAGTAACACAGAAACAGCTACAGTCATGTCTTATCTACAGCAACAGGGCAGGCTGAGCTCAGCATGGGCTGCCCCGTCTGCTGTCACATCAGGGAGAGCTGGAGATGGGTCAGAGACTGGCACGGGGACGATCTGGGCCTCTGAAAACTCATCTGAACTCATACAGAGGCAGACAGAAGGTGCACGCACATCCACAGTAGTTTGGGCAGAGGGATGGCTAAGCAAAGTGTTCTCATTTCACGGAGCAAGAAAAGGGACATTCGTTAAAACTGCAAGGGAAGAATACAAATTAATAGAAAATTGGCAAAAGAGAAGATTTTTTTTCATTGATGTCATTAGGGAGAAAAATACTGCAAAATTAGAGGACAGCTTGGGCATCTCTCTGGGTACCAAGTCATATTTATTACAAAGCACATCTTTCAGAACGAGCTATTCTGTAGCTATGAAGCTTTGGAAGAAGTAGTAGAGGAGTGCAGGACACAGCCTGGAGATCTGCTAAGGCATTTCTTACCATCTCATCTGAAGTACCTCACAGGGGCCCTATTCAAGACACGACACTAAAACAGATGGTCTAAAGGTGACACCAGTAAGGCCACTTCATCACCCCTCCTCCTATCTCTGAAGATCTTCAGAAGGTGCTACTGCAGGCTCTGCTTATCCTGCCTACCCAAAGGCACACATTTATGAAGCCAAAAAATTCTGGGGCGATCTCTAAGGCAACTTCTTGAGGAGCTAATGTCATCACTGATGAAGCACGTTCTCTTGGTCCTAGCCACCTTCTCTCAAACCATTTTTATAGATTTAGCTGCTATCTCAGGATGCAGTCATGCAAATGAACAAACTATTGAGCAGTGCCAGAAGCAGTACAGCTACAAGTGACATGCTGCAATAGGATAGGGCTGCAAACAGCTAGAGCGCGATTTTGGGGCTGCACACCCAGGCCTTGCAGGCATGAATGACAACAGTTCCTTCCTGTGGTATCAGGAGGACTCCACATGCAATGTTTGCTCAGTACCAGACAGGGAGAACAAGTGTGAAAAGACCAAATTTTGTTAAACATGAGGAATACTGGAGGCACTAACACAGCTACGTGGATGGGGATAGGACAATTACAACTTATGGTGAATAACCTGGGATTATTGCTGTTCTTTTCCTCCCTTTGAACATCACCATCCTAATTATCATGAAAAAGGCAAAACTTAGTGGATGAAATTCCTCAAACATACCGGACTGAAATCTACAGTAACTGAACCCTTCTGTGAGACCTGAGCAGCTCAAGAGAAATACGCTGCCAAGACAAGGAAATGGAGAGTCCAAACCATAAGGAACAGGGTGAAACAATGAAAATACCCAATTCACTCTGCAGATCTGTTAAGGCTCCTACTTTAAGGTGTAATCTTCAGGTTTCCACTCTGTTTTCCAAGACAGATGGAGCAAAAGGGTTCAGAGAGAAAAAACAGAAAAAGGAGAAAGGTCTGGAAATGAGCTGTAAGAGGAGACTGAGCTGCTTTTTTGGTAGGAGACAAGATAGGGAGAAGGGTAATACATGTCTTTTATTTCCTTTCGCTTTTAACTCAGAAAAAGGGTATCATTCCATGAAATCAAACAGCAGCAAATTTGAAACTGAAGGAAGGGAACACTTTATTACAGTGAGAAGAGCTGGCAGGTGGACCCTGGCTCTGCAGTCCCTCAGGGCCAAGGCATCGTGCGCATTAAAAAAAAGGGGCTGGGGATTTGAGAGGAACATAACATCCACATCCACAGCCACAGCAGAGAGGACTGCCGGCAAAAACGTGCTACAAGTACTACTACTTCACAGCTTTGAAAGGCAGTTCTGCTAGTGTTAGAATCCCTAAAAACTAGCAAAAGGATAATGGTAATTTAACAATAAAAAATACCAACGCTCAGCTCCACCTCTCTGCCACTAATGCATCTTATGGGACCTTGAATGGAAACTGCAAACTACCAGCAAGGTTGGAAAACAATGTGCGTTGTTTCAGGTCGGCCGCAGGTTGCTCTGAAGCTACGCAAAGGCTGACAGGGGCATTCAAGATCGGGGTGGGAGGAAACCCACAGGCAGGAGACCTGCTGGATGCGACGAGCTCTTCTGGCATGGTCTTTGCAAAACATGACGCTGAGTTTACAGCTCCAGCCTGACTGCCTAAATAAAGTTAAAAGGGTTGGAAAATCCAACGCTTAGTCTCTCTTTACCCAACCAAGCGGCGTATTCTCAAACATGCTGAAAATATGTCACTCTAATGACTCTGCTGAGCAGCTAAAAGCGAGACAGCTGTACTAGCAGTAAAACAAGGAAGCCCTTGGGACCCGCTTTGAGATTTCAGGGGGACTATGTGGTGTGCGGGGGTTTCCCCCCATCCCCGCTCATCCTGTGGAAGCGGGAGGTGAGGCATGGCAGCCCCCAGCACGTGTTGGGATCTGAACCATACAAGGTCTCCTATGTCCTCTTCCCATCCTAACACTGTAATAACACATTTAACGGGCACACTGAGACTACACGAGCTTTTTTGGCTCCCTATTTATCCCCCCAGGAAAAACCAAGCCTGTGTGCAAATGCTGCACAGATGCTCCTCCGAAGGCAGTAATCCCTTCCCAGGGCAGACGTGCTGCCCACGGGGCACCTGGCATCCCAAAGGTGCCGGACAGCCCCCGGGAGCTGCAGCACAGCCTTGCTGTCAGGAAATCTGTTTAAGGACTGGTAACACTACAAATCACTTCCAGCACTGAGGGGATTCTGAGGATGCCAAGTGCTGAGCGCTGCTGTTCGGAGCACTGATTCGGTGCACTCCTTGGTGGCTGGCCACTAGAGGCCACTTGCCCCTTACTCTGCAGCGCCTGGTGCAACCTGTCATAGGAAGGCTGGCCAGACATCGCCTCGGATCCAGCCTGGCATTTTCTATTACCTGCAACAGAAGGAGTTCAGGGAAGAGCAACAGGAATTGCCAGTAGGCCAGGGGGATTGATTTATGAGGAAAGGTTAGCAGCTAAATTTGTCTAGCGCAAGATGGGATGACTAAGATGGGGAGGGGACGTGCCAGCAGTCTGGAAGGATCTCAGGGGTGTAAAACACAAATGAAGATTATTTTTTTTCAGGCGGACCCACACAGAGAGATTCAGAAATGGGTTAAAATTTAAAAGAGAAATTTAAAAAGAACATCAGGGAGAATTCTGCTAATAAGCATCATGCTGAACCACCCAGCCCGCTGGGATCGCTGCCTGGGCTGTCACGAGAAGAACACAAGACAAAAGGGGGCTAAAAACCAATACACCGAAAGAAAGCTGAATGAATGATACCTCCATCCTACTCTATCTCACGCGTGTCAGGAGTACGTGATTCAGCATTCCCGCTAGAAGTAATTTTCAGCAACAGAAGCATAACACCAGCAGGCCAGATTTGAAGGGAGGCCAGGAAAACAATCCACAGACCGCTGGCTGGTGCGTGCCCGCACCTTCCTTCTCTCTCCATGAGTGCGTTGCCCTCGCTCACGCCAATTCCTGCGGGGGCTCTCCCTCCGAACGCAGCCTTGGGCAGCAGCAAACAGCGAGGCGCTCACCTGGCTCGCACCCACGTCCTAGGCTAAAGGCAGGCGGGAGGAAACCGGGCAGGCACGTCCCGCGATGCCAGCAGCGAAGGGATCTCCCGAGGGCCACATGTTGCTGCCATGCATGCAGCAGGGCTCCCCAGGTCCCCAGGGGCCGGTTCGCAGCAGCGTGCTGATGGAGCTGTGCCATCCCGCTGAGCAGGGGCGAGGCGAGCAGCCCCCGCTGCCCCTCGGCAGGTTGAGTTAGGGCAGAGAGCTGCAGCCGCCTGTCCCACACACGGGGGTGAGCAGGGAAACCTCTCATTTATTCCCTTAGCTCCAGCAGCCAGGCTGGGGACCCTTTAGCCATGGGGTGTCCAGGCAGGGAGCTGGTGCTGGGAGGGGAGGAGAGCCAGCGGTGGGGCGCAGGCACGGGCAGAAAGGGACGGAAACTTTTGGGACGAGACTGAACCCGTCCGGGTTCCGTCTGTCTGTCTGTCTGTCTGTCACAGCGGCACGGGGAGGGGGCGAGGGCGGAACAGCGAGGGGCCGAGCCCGGGGGGCAGCGCGGCACGGGGTCCCGGACACACGGACACACACACACACCCGGACAGACGGACAGACGGCCCCGCGGGGCCCCTACCTCGCACCGCCGGAGGAGGAGGAGGAGGAGGAGGAGGAGGAGGAGGAGGAGGAGAGCTCGGTGCGGGTCCCGGGCAGGCGGCGCTGCTGCTGCCCGCCGCCCGCCGCCCGCTTTGTGCCGCCCCCGCTCGCGGCTCGGGCTGCGGCGGCGCGGGGCTCCCCCCCCCCGGGGCCGGTAGCGGCGGCGGCGGCGCCCCCCTCCCCTCCCCTCCCGTCCCCTCCCTGCCGTCCCCTCCCGTCCCTCTGCGGGGCGGGGGACGCCGGGGCGGGCTCCATGGCAACCGGATGTAAGCGGCGGCGCTGCAGGCGCGGCGGAAGGGCGCGGCCGGGGCGGAAGCGCGGCGGAGGCAGCGGCGGCGGCACCGGCACCGGCAGCGGGACGGCCCCGGGCCCTGCCCCCTGCCCTCTGCCCCTGCCCCTGCCCATGGCGGAGGCGGCGGTGCGCGGCCTGGCGCTGCTGCTGCGCGACGCCGGTGGGTGAGCGCCCCCCCCCCCCTTTCCCCTTAACCCCCGAGCTCTCCCCTCCGCCGGCGCTGACGGCCCCGCTGTCCCCGTCCCCGTCCCGTTGTCGCCCGCAGGGGACGTGGTGCTGGAGGGCTCGAGCACGCTGACGCTGCCGGCCGGCACCCTGCAGCACCTGACGCGGCTGCTGGAGCAGCTGCTGGGCCCCCGCGAGCAGGCCCGCGGCTTCGTGGCGCTGCCCTCGCACCCCGCCGAGACGGCCGCCGTGCTGCAGGCGCAGTTCCTCTTCGACGTCCTGCAGAAGACGCGATCCCTCAAGGTGCGGCCCGGGAGGCGAAGGGTTCCTTCCCCAAATGCTTCAGTCAGGGGGGTTTGGGCACAGCAGCTCAGCCCTCTGGCCCCCCGCTGGTAGCTCAGCCCACAGCGGTGCTCAGGAGGTGCTGTGGCTGGGCCTGCAAACTTTTAGCACTACAGCCTGCGGTGTCCTTAAAAGTGTTTTTACCAGAGCACTATCTGAGTGCTGTGGGAGATCGTAAAACAGCGCTGAGGCTGTGAGTGGGGGCCCAGAGCCTGTGCAGGTCCCCTGACAGGACGAGGAAGGGGAAGATGTTGCAGTCAGGAGGCTGCTGTGGTGAGTGCTCGTGTTAGCCAAGTAATGGGCTCCTTCTGTAACAGGCCCAAAACAGAGGGGAAGCTGCTCCTTGCAGCGCAGGAACCGATTTGCGTGGGGAAACTAATAATTTGTAGCAGCCTGCTCAGGTTCTTCAGACAGTGGAAAGAGAGAGGAGAGAAGGAGACAATGAAGTTGTCAAGACACAGAGCGAGGCTGGCGTCTGACACACGCGTTGTTAAAACTGACCATCAGAGCTTCCCAGAACAGGCTTCCCCTGCGAATGGCCCTGCTCAACATGCTGCATTAGTGCTGGCAGAAGCGGGGCAGTGATTCATCACTGCCGTGGCTGTGGCTGTGGAAGCGGTGAGGAGGCCTTGGGACGTCTGTTCTGCACCTGATGAGTCACTTCTGCGCGTGTGGCTGGCAGAGATGGGCTCTCCGGTTGTACTCTGCAGTGGGAGCGTTACCTGCTTCATCACCGCTTTGTCTGAACCCCTGCTTATGCAGCGTCCACAGAAGGCATAAGGAGCTGGGTTTCGTAAGCTCTGTGGCATATGAGCACAGTCTTACTTACCCCATGGTGAAAGAGCCTGCGGCTGCCCTGTGAAATGCAAAGAGGAGGTTTGCAGCTACCTCAGCCTAATGTTAACTGTGTCTTGGAGACCAGCTCTATTTTCCATTGTATCTGCTTGTGACTTGCCTTATTTGGCTTGTTTTAGTGAAACGCACGTGCACACCTCCCACCACTGTGCTGGTTCAGCTCAGCTGCTTGATAAACATAGCTCCAGCGGCTAGATTTGTCTTTATTTAGTTAGTGGTGGCTGATGAGGAACCCGGCTGTCAGATCTCCCTGTGGCTCTGACAGTGGTGATGCCACATGAGCAAAGGAGAAGAAATGGAGATGAATGGTCTGGCAGTCTTGTGCTAGCTAGCATGCTTTTCTGTTTGACCTTTATTGAACCGTGGGACTGCGAGAGTGCAGATGGCAGCACGGAGAGCATTAGGGGATGTTAAATAACAGGCTCTGTTAGTTAACACCTGAGCTGGAGAAGCAGTCTGTTCATGGTGCTGCAGTTGGCGCATCAGGGCAGCGCTATTGCTTCACAAACTGAGATTAATAAGAGCCTTCTTTTCTGATTTTTCTAGCTCATTCATGTTCCAAACTGTGTTTTGCAATCTACTGTGAAGATCTTCCCTTTCAAGTCCCTCCGGCATTTGGAAGTAAGTACAAGAGGCTGAACGGGCTCTGAGCCTCGCTGTTTGGCTGTTCTTTACTTAGTTTTGTGGTTTCAGAATGCCTCTACTCCTAAAAACTGGGTAGTCTTTTGTGGCCTTCCTACCAGGGGAAGTCTAAACTCCTGCAACATCTGCTTGGGGTAAAGCTGGGTGTGAATGACGGCTAGAGTGCTGGGGAGGGAGGCTCCAGGAGGGAAATAGATCTCTTATAAAGATGGGTCTGGGATGGCAGCTGCTCTTGCACTGTAATGTGCTGATGTACGTTGTCCTTACTTTCTCATCACTGCTGCAGTTGAGGTCTGTCCCTCCACACTGCCTGCGGGGTCTGCGATTTGTCTATTCTCAGCTGGAGTCCTTAACCTGTTGCAAATGTATCAGCACACTGGAGGTGAGTGTCTCTGCAGCCCGTGGGGAGCTACACAGGAGAATGCATCCGTTATCTTCCCTACCTGATGGGTTGTAGGACCCAGACGGGCCATGTTAACCACCTTCTCAATCCATATTCTGTATGTTTTTTTCTACCTTCCCCGTTCTGGGGTCCTACCCCTGACTCAAATACTGTAGAAATGTTCCCTGTTAATTATGTGCTCGGTAGTCTCCTCTTTAGCTGCTTGAGGATTTCTGGCTCCAGCCAATATTTGTATCTGCGAAGTCTCACTGCTCTGTGTTTACCCATTTCTCCATTCAAAGTCCTGCAGCTGATAAAGGTTTATTTGGTTGCACCTTAGCAATTGTAAGTTAGAGCTGATTGTAAGGGAGAATTGCTGTGTCCCAGCATCTTAACTAGCATTTGTGCCCAGCAGGTCTCTGGGACGCGAAGCTCCAACCACAAAGAGCTAATAGTGTGGGTTGTGTTAGCAGTGGGGCTCTGGGCTTCTGTCTGGCATGGAAGCAGCTGCCTGCTGGGGAACAGTGGCTGCTGACAGGGAGTGCCTTGAGAGATTCTTCTGCCTGCCAAAGCATGAGTTGTTTGACCAGAACATGTGTGTCTTATTGCTGGGTGCTTTGATGAAGGTCTGAAAAAGTTTTTGTTAGGATGAGTCTCTGTGCAGATGAGTCTCTGTGCTTAGTTTTCAGTCTCCAACTTGTAACCATTAGGTTAACTATTGCCACTTGTGTGTAGGAAGCAAGAGCATCTCCTTTCAGCATATCTAGTCATGGAATTTCCACCACCTCCAAATACTTGGCAATGACTTCTAAGTCGCTGATCCATTCCAGGGTCTGTGAGGCACAATATGCCATCCCTGTTCTAGACTAGCTGTTCCCCTTTGTTCATCTGCTGTTACGGTAACAGTCAGTACGAACCAAGGAACGGCTCCTCGCTTCTTCCTAGGAAATCATTTCAGCATGTGGTGGAGATCTGAGCTGTGCTCTCCCCTGGCTGGAACTGCATACCGTCAACTTCAGCTACAACTCCATCACTGCCTTGGATGACTCACTGGTGAGTGGGGCATCCTTCCTGCGTGACTGGGTGGAAGAGAGATGATCACGGCCAGAAATTGGCCACTGCTTGACTGATGCTGCTGGGTCTGGGTGGGAGGGAGTGAGCAATGTTAATTTTGCTAGCCTCTCCCAGCAGGACAGGGTTTCCATGCTGCAGTGAAGACATTCGTAGGATCTGATCTTGTGTCTTTTCATCCCCCAGCAATTACTAAATGCTCTGAGAGTCTTGGATTTGAGCCATAACAAGGTCCAGGATTGCGAGCTCTATTTAACAGTGAGTATCTGGGGCTGAGCACCAGTTTCCTTGCAGGGAGAGGACACTGCTGAAGTGCTGCGATCATTGACCTGCTAGGTCAGTGTGAGCCTGCTAAGCGAAGTATAACGCAGGAGATTGGAGACACGGTCCAACGGGCGTGTGATTTAGAGCAGGTGCTTGCAACCTTGAAACTGTTTCCCTGTACGTGCAGCCCCTGTCCTGGTGAGGCAGGGAAGGCAGCGTGCCTCATCGCTCTGAGACAGGCACCTCTGCTATGCGCATCGCCGTGCGTATCACTTGGCAGCTATTCAGTGTTGGTGATGCTTTGCTGTAATCTGTGCAGCAGGTGAGAATGAGGTAGCCAGGCACTGTTGAGATTTGTTGTTTGGTTTATCCAGGCAGCCACTAGCAATTTTTTCTTGCTCTTGGAAATCTCCTGTCAGTTAATTTGGAGAGCTGGTAATCCATCACAGTGATGTCTGGGTCTCTGGGGAAAGGCACTGAAATCTAGATTCTGCTGGGCTGGTAAGAGAAGCTGTGAAACAGCTTTTCACAGAGTCGGTAAGGCTCACAATATGTCATTCACCATTGTCTTCCCAAAAGTAGGGAAGGGCTTCTTTTGGTGGCAAGTTCAGCTCTTTGCCTGAGGCAGGGTGTCCAGTCCCTATCTATGGTGCATTAAAATTACTGGGGAAGGGAAAAGCTGCTCCTAACAATTTTTTTTAAAGCACTTAGAGTACCTCTAGACATACCACTCCAAATGTGAACATTGAAGTCTTGATGCAGAAGTAGTCTGAAGAAAATCAATTTTTAAGTGGCCTTGGTGGGATGGAGAGAATGGCAGGGACGAGTGCTCTGTCTGGAGTTCAGGTCTCGGTTGATCCAGTGCTGCTTTTCTCTCTAAACAGACCCTTACAGAACTTGAGTACCTCAATCTGGCTTATAACTTCCTGTCCAAAGTGCCAAATCTTGGCATCTTCAGCCGATCCAAGCTGGTGACTCTGATCTTGCGCAACAATGAACTTGACAGCATTAATGGTGAGCGAGCAGTGGGGGAACACTTGAGTCTGACATCTTTCTCTTCCTCAAGGAGGAGTGGAACTTGAAATCTTGGGCACAGCTATTTTTACAAGGGTTCCATTCTGGGGGAGAGGGACAGGGGAAAGTTTTCTAAGTCATGTCTTCTATTATGCTGATGGCTTCTTGCTTTGTTTGCAGGGGTTGAACAGCTGGTGAATCTGCAGCACCTGGATGTGGCCTATAACCTGCTGCTGGAGCATGCCCAGTTGGCACCATTGTCCACTCTGCACTATCTAAAAAAAGTAAGCACAAAACCTGGTGAGTTGGTGGATCGGAGATGTTGTGGGCTGGAAGAGTGCAGAGGAGAGACTGTGTGATAAGAAGAGAGTTTTGGAAGATAAATTCAACTCTTGAGCATTTAATTTTAACAAGGAAAGCTGATGGGGAACTTTGGAGAGACACATGCATTTTAGTCTTTGTTTTCTCTGACCCCTGTTCATTTGTCTGTATACTTATTCCCACATCCTTTTTTCACGCTTTCCAATTTTAACACCAAGTTCAATGAGGATCCTCTCCTAATGCTTTTGTGGATTTGTAGCATTTGGAGAAGTCTGAAGGAGGATAACTACAGTCACCATAGTGTCTGTGAAGGAAAATAGCCTACAAAGGATTGTTCTCCCAAGACTTCTCAGAGTCAGTATTGAAGAGGCTTGTGATGATTTAGGGGCTTGAGTAGAAAATACTTTAATTTCATTCTGCATTTGCTGAACAAATTTCAGGAAGTATTGTGAAAATGTAGTCCTCTCCTGGGTTGATCAGCACTCCACTACAAAGATATTTCCTGAGGCAGAGAGAAATCCCGGAACCTCCAGGGAGATTAAATCAAGGTATAGCGTGTTTCTCTCTAATAACTATTTCTCTATTTCCTCCACCCAGCTGCACCTAGAGGGAAACCCATTATGGTTCCATCAAAACCACCGGTCTGCAACCCTTGTACATTTGTCTCCCAGAGCAGCTTCCTCCAATGTGAGTATCAGCCACAGACCTTCTGCCAGTGCTTGCTGAAGGTGTGGGGTATTCCAGTGTTCATGGGCAAATGAGTGGAAAGAATTTTGTAAATCTGAAAACCAGTTTCAGTGGTTCTGTGGTGTGTGTGGTTGTTTGTTTTTTGTTTGTTTTAGGTAGGGTAATCTTAATAACCTTACGTTTTTGTAAGGTGTGCTGGCCAAGGCAGGCACAGATGAATATTGATCTCAGATTTGCAAGATTTCTTAAGATTTCTTAAGATTTCTTCCCTGTCTACTTCATCAATTTTGCTCACCGAAGTTTCCAAAACTTTCCTCTGTTCTGCCAGATAGTAACTACGTAGCTGGACTCTGCAAAAAGAAACTCAGGGTCTCAGCCTACCTTGCCTAATTACGTACTCTATTGACAGCCATGACCACCTCTTTCTTTCCCCACATTCCTCTGCTCTCAGTTAGGTGTCATCACTCTTGCCTTTGTGCTCTGCTGCTTAAGTCAGTTCTTGGTAATCTGATTTTAAATAATGAAGCCAGCAAAGACAGTGTTCTGGCAATTTAGCAAAGTAAATCGGCTTGCTAAGGGGTCAGAGGTGTTCCAGAGCTGGTCTGTCATTTATGTTAGCAGCAAATTGCTAGATTCATTGTCATCAAACTGCAAATTGGAACAAGCTTTCAGTGAGCTCCAGTTACTGGAAGCTAGGTAGACTCAAATCAGAAGTAGGGTACCAACCTTGAGGAAGAAGTGAGTAGCTACCACAACAATTTGAGTTCTTGCAGAAGAATCTATCAGATCTCTTCTGCAAACCTTCTTGGATACGTTTCTGGGAGTTAAAAGGTCTGTAAACAGGAAAACCACAAGAGTCCCTTCTGGTCTTATATGCTCTTAAGTAGCTACAGGTAAAGGCCCAATGGATAGGCAGGAACAGTGCTGTTTCTGGAAATCTTTGCAATTTTGTGCCAAGGATCCCAACCCTATGATGACCTGAAGGGAAACAGAGTCAGTAGATGTTGTCCTGAATATGTGCCAGCCAAGTGGAATCTGACTGCAAATGGGTCTCTAATTACAGTTCCTCTTGGATGGAGAACCACTCTCTTCCTCGGACCTAATGGTAAGTACAATCACTGTAAACTGATCTTACTGCCTTTGGGAGTGAGAAGTCTGACAGGTTCTTGCATCCTCATGTGTCCCATAAAATCTGTATTGGCTGCCTTTTCCCTATGAAGCAGTTTGTTTTGGCTCAGTCCGTGCTGACTCCTAGTAATTGCTGGGACTGTTGGTGTAACTTATTCTGTCCTAAGTACCCTTGCTGAATTTGGAGCCTTGCCGCTTTCCCTTTCACGTACTATCTGGCACTTGACACTTGAATTACATTTTAGCAAAACAAATGTTTTTCAACATCCCATCTGCTGTTTTTAAGGGACACAGGGGTTGAGTTAAATTGGAGCAGCCACAATAAATGGTCCAATCAACCGGGTAGGATCTGTTGTCACTGCTTCTGCTGAGATGGTGGAAGTTTGGGATGAGGGGCAGGGAAATTGTTAGCCTGAATTGTGTCCTGGTTACTGTGTCTCCCCTTCACACTCAGTAGACAGCTTTCTCTTCTTTTGGATGCAGCACCTTCCAAAACTTGTGCAAAGTGTATCCCAGTCCATCCACACATCTACCTCAGAGAGGACCGTGCTGGACCGCAGTGCTCTGGACAGTTCCTGTGCTGCAGACTTCAGTGACAGCCAGTCCCCAGCAGAGAATGTGGCTGTCAGGCTCCCTCGGAAGAAGTGCAAGGTCTGGGACTGAGACAGCTGCTTAGCCATGTAGCTGGCATGTTGGGTGAGGGGGCTGCAGCATCATGGACGCCCCATGCTGTGGGATGTGGTTTTGTACTGAGTCTCTACACTGCTCTGTGTTAGGAAGGGGCTCGGTTTAAAGTCAGTCTTGATGTGCTGTAACAAATATTTCATGGTGTGCTTCTGCGCTGTAACAGCCATGAGTCCTTTGGCTTGTCAGAGGAGGCTGTGATCAGATGCTGTTTTGGTTGTTCTGTTGCCTCCCAACTATTCTTATCCTGTTTATTCCAGGGGAAAGTCAAAGTGCGCAGAGCGAGCATTTCAGAGCCCAGTGACACGGAACATGAGTCCCAGACTTTGCCTCTCTCTGCTGGTGAGGCTTGTCTTCTTTCTCAGTAACACAGCAGCTGAACTGCCTGCAGTCAGAGGGGTGCTCTGGCGTGGTGACTATTTTCATACTTCCCAAGCTTTCTCTCTGCAGGCCTGGTTTTACAGCATCAGAAGGAGATGGAACGCATGGACAGCTTCAGAGATCGCTTCGGTGTTGACTGGCTGCAGTACAAGAGACTGGAGGAGCGTGACCAACTACCTGTCATCTGCCGGAGCCGTTCTGCAGATGAGATCTCAGGCAGACCTGCAGCAGCAGACTTGCAGAGTGAGAACGTTGAAGCAGAGCAAGTAAAACCCCAAGTATCCCCAAAAGAATCCTCTCCTGCTGTAGATGATACTCAGAAGGAGGAAGACCTTGAAGTGGATGAGCATGGGGGAGGAGAGCTGAGAGGAAAAGAGGAGGCAGATGAGCTAATGCTGGGGGAAGAAGAAGATGAGAAGCCGGAAGGTAAATGGGTCTTCACTGCCTTGTGCAAGGGGTTGGGTGGTGGTAGAATAGGTGGGTTGATTGTGGCATCCCTGAAGCTTTACCGTGCTGCCCCGCAATGTGGGACTTCTAAAGGTTTTGTTCAAGCAGGTCTGAAGGCCTGCTGTGTGTATTGACTTGTGCTGTGTCTTGTTTGGCAGTGGACCTTTGCCAGCCAGTGCTGGTGAGCCAAATAGAAGGTGAAGGGGACCCGGAGTTAGACTGGATCTTCCTGCGGGTCACAGCTAGGCATGTGATCGAGGTGGAACTGAAGGCTGCCAGAGTCCTCCACAAGCTGGAACTGAAATGCCTGCAGAAGATAGAGACCTCTGAGATGAACTGGAAGAGGATGGTGAGTCATGTCTCTGTGTGAGCCTTTGGCTTCTTACTCCCTGTATGGGTCAACATTTTGGATTTTGACTTTTGCTAGAGTACCCCGCATGTGTTTTCCTAATGCCTGCAAAGCCTGATTGATCATTTGTTCCACCCTATACGTATGTACCTAACAGCATCAGTATTGTTTACAGTATCTGTGATAATGCAGCAGAAGTCAGCACCAGTTCTGTTCCAAAGCTGGGGTTAAAAAGACTTGTCCCAGTGACAGGAATAAGAGACTTCATGAGGGGAGCCTAAATCAAACGAAGGAGAACTTTCCTATCCATTCCTTACCGGGATATCATCCTGGCCTTGCAGAGCTATTTGTGGATTGTACTTTTTCTTGGACAGTGCAGCACTGAGTCTAATGTGACATTTGGAAAGCTACTGGCAGCTCAGTGGGCAGCTCTCTATCCATGCTAGATGTGTGTTTTATTGCTAGCAGCCCTGTTTTGCTTTTGTGGCCTTTTAGAAAGGGAGCATAGAAACCTTTCTTTTTCACAGTAGGGTTTTAAGAATATGAAATACGTGCATGAACTTGATCACAGGCTTCTCTAATGTTGTTCCCCAAAAGATCAAACTTTTTTTTTCTTCCTACCCTTCTACCTCTTGAATGTTTGTGGCTTGATTTGAGGTGCTTCATTCTGGGCCTTGTAATTTACAGTTGTACCTAGCACATATGAACTTTTTTTTCCTGTTTTACCAAATGCTATCAGGGTTTTTCTGGGAGGACTGTTCCAGGCTCACTGAATTAAGTACTTGTATGTCCACATTTCCAACACGTGCAAACAAATACAGTCTGGATGCTGCGCCATCTTTCTGGAACTGGTGTTTTCTGTCTCCTGCAGGACCTGGAGCGAGTTTTCCCTGTCCTCACATTGCACTTCAGCTACATTCGGAAGGACCGGCAGAAGCGCAAATACGTGGTGCTGGATGACTGCCCAGAGCAGTGTCTGCAGGTTGGAGGGGCTGGGAAGAAGCATGGGGAGGTGGACAATTTTCCTGGAAGATACTGGATTCTATCTGCCAGCACAGAGCCTCTGTTCTTAGAGCACACGTACATCTACTCTCCTGTAACTATCTAGGTAGCCTATGCCTTGCTTGTAAGCTCAGGATCTCTTTCTGCACAAATGACCTGTGGGGGGCCCTGTGCGCGTGGCCATGAGCAGCAGATCTCCTGGAGCATAAAGGGTGCTCTCAAGGGGAAAACCTTGCAGTTTTCTCTCATTGGGAAAAGGCCTGCTGAGTTCTAGTAGTCAAACTGTTGCATGTCCCCGAAGAAGGACAGTTGTATTGCCTGCTAACGCTCTTTCCCTGTCTTGCTACTTCTAGTGTGTGCTTGAAGTGTTGTCCCCAGCTGTGGAAGAGAATCGGCAAAATCAGGACCAGGAGAAAGGATCCATGAGGCTCCAGTGCCTGAAATGCAAGCATGAGTTTTTGCAGTCCCTGTCTCCCTGGCAGCAAGGTCCTTATCCTGCACAGGTTGGAGACACCAAAAGCCTGGAGACCCTAGTTGCCTCAAATCAAGGTAGGTTGTAGTCCATGGAGAAAGGATACTCCCTAGTGCCCGAGCAGACTACCAGGATGGCAGCTGTGGTGCAGAGCATAGAATGTACAGAAAGTGATGCCTTGGTTGTACTGGAATTACAGCCTGGTGTGGAATGTACTGTCAGCCCACTGGGACTGGGCTAGGGAAGAGCCTGCCTCCTTCCCCAGCAGGAATAAGTCACTCTCTTACTGTTAATCAAGTGCCACCCAACTACTGTAGGACGCTTTGGGTCTAGGAGAAAATTAGGGGTGCTGGAAACTGCCAAGTGGTCTGCAGAAGTCTGGAAGAGGCCTTAAAGGTGGTGTTGTGTCTCATCCTGTTGAATCCATGGCCAGTTCTGGCACAGAGATTAGTTTGTTCTAAAACACCTTTGCTAATGGAGGTTTTTGGTGAATCTGCTCCAATACTTCAGATACAACTTTGGCTGTTAGATATCAGAACAACCCCAACCTAAGTCTTCCTAGCTGTAATCTTGAGCTTGCTCTTGCTTCCCTTATGGGGAGTGATTTATTTCTTTTTTTGTACTGGAGGGCTGTTCTCCCCCCACAGCTAGTCCTGTGTTCTGTCCACTAGACTAAATAAGCTCAACTCCCTAGATAATTTGCTTGTCACTCATATCTCGTACAATCCAGTTATTCTTGCTGGTCTCCTCTGTACTCTTCCCCACTTGTCCGCATTTTTCTTTGGCTGTTTGAAATTAGATGTGGTATTTTGGCTGAGGCATTGCTAGTGCTGAATAAGCATCTTCTGATTGCTGAGTTTTTCAAAGCTCAGGTTTTATCTGAAGTGTCAGAGGAGTGTTAGCTTGGAAGATGCTTCTAGTATGTGGAAGTATCCTGAGATTGGAGAACTTTGCAGTGAGGGCAGAGGTGCTGTCCTGGTGGCTGCACTTTCCTTTATCATGTTCTTCTTCCCCCTGAGATAGTGGGAGTTCCAGGATCCAGCTCAGACTGTGGTGTGGGTGAAGTGAGCTTCAGGAATTGGGGTCAGGAGGGATGAGGACAGCTGGAGAACGGACACAGTGGGCTTGTAGGTTGGCTGGCTGAGGACAAACCAATTTGGGATGGAGGTGACTAAGAATGGTTGGATTAACTGAGTGTGAGTTGGGGCTTCAAAGGCAATGTGAGCATTTGTGGAGGTGAAGTGGAAGAAAGAGGTGAGTCAAAGAACCGATGGTAGTTTCAGTTTCAGCTGCAGTCACCCTGGTCACCCTAGTTCCGAACATGGCTGTTTTGGGTGGATGCTGACACTGATCTAGAATTTCTCATAGATTTGCCAAGGGGAGGTGAGTCAGATATAGGTTCTGAATAGAGCTGCTCAACAAGCTTCTTAGGTCATGCTATACCTAACTAGCTTTAAAAACCTGCTTTGAAAGGGGTTGCTTGTGGTTTGCAGAGGTTAAGAGGAAAGGAGAATCTTGTTGCATGAGAGCTATGCTGTGTTTTTCTGTATCCCTTCTGAAATCTTCCACAGATGCTGCAGCAGGTGGTGAGCCCATCGCCTGTCCCAGCTGTTCCAGTGACCATGTGGTCATCCTGCCTTCGGAGGTATGCTCCAGCACGCCCCTGCCTCCCAGCCGTGATGGCACAAGTGAGGACCTGTCAAACTCCCTCCTGGAAGGGGGCAGCCAGCAGGAGGGCCCAGAGGAAGCACCTGCTCTGGCCAGTGAGAGTGGGAAGTTCTACATCGGTGGGGAGGACAGCTCGGAGGTGGATACCAGCAACAGCACCAGGACCCCGGAGCTGAGTGGCGAGCACGACGGCACTCTCCATTCCGCTTCCCGCAGTTTGGACGGGGTCTGTGGGAGTAAGGAGCTGAGCATGAAGAGCCAGCACTTCTCCCTCAGCCGCACGGACACCAACGGGGGCAGCATGATGGGGAGCTATCATTACAGTGTTTCTCGCGGGCCCACTCCTTCCCAGCTCTCTCTGAACTCCGAGTCAGAGGAAACGTGGAACCTCAGTCCCCGTGAGTATGTCAGAGCTGTGCGGGGTTTAGGGGTGTTGAGTGCTGGTGCTTGCTGGCTGCACTGCCTCCTGCTTCGTGTGGGAGGAGATCATCAAACACGAGCAGCAGTGATGGATTCTTGTGAGCTGGGTGCTTCATGCCCCTCTGTTCAACTCTCATGCCTGAAGGTAGGGAAAACTGAGTCAGCTCCTAATCCCGAGTATCGCTCACACTGAGTAATTGGATCTTGCTGCGGGAGCTCTGTGACACCAGTCACTTGGGTCCCTGTGGCACTAGTAGGCTGCCAGCTGGAGCATCACCGCTGGAGAACAGTAGTCAGTTTCTGATTGTAGGTTCTGTCCTAAGCCTGGTGTGAGGCTAGCATGTTTATAGGAGGCTGTGGTTAGTGGTTTTACAGACACTTGTGTTCTTCCCAGTGGGTTTTGTGAGCTCAGACGACAAAGCTTGTCCAAAAGAAGAGACTGTGCTGGCTGTAAGGCCTGTCCTGCAAGACAGCAGTTAATGGGAGGTCTGTACATGCAGGCAGAGACTGCTTTTGCTTGGGTATTAGTATGAAAAGCCTCATGCACCTGAAAGGGCAGGTGTCAGTGTTGGAATCCCCTCGTTTCAGTATTGAGACCTGTGGCCTGGGAAGCACTAGTTCTAGCCCCTTGTATAGAGGAGAGGCTTGATGGAGGCGGGTGTGCAGCGGGGGTGATGCTGCTGCCCTAGTGCCAGTCTGATGCTTTGTGCAGCTTCTGGTCAGTGGGAAGCGTGCTGATGCCACCCTTTGCTCTCCTCAGCTGCAAACGGCGCCCTGAACACGAGGGATTTCCGTTCTGTGGATCACCGCCTGAAGCTCTACCTGGACATGGAGGTTTTTGAGGAGAACAATGAGGAGTTCCAGTGCTTCCTCAAGGTGAGCTCCTGCAGCACCAATCCTACAGCCCTGCTCCTTGGCTGTCCTCGTTACCCTGCACGTTCTGCTCGGGGGTGGCATTTGGAGACTGGAGTCTGAAGGGAGCTGCAGCATGCCTGGGTCAGTCTTGTCCGTGGGTGGGCAGGCAAGGAGCAGCCCAGCGCTGTCACTGCCTTCTCTGTGCTCTAGGTGGCCATGGTGAAGTTCGGCCGACAAGGAGAGTTCCTCTCCATCCTGGTTGCCTCTGACCTCAGGATCTATGTGCTGGAAGTCACTGGGGTTATCAGGTGAGGAGAGCGGTGGCAGTGAGACCCTGCAGCAACGCTGTGAGCGCTGGGTGGTGCCAGCCTTTGCTAGCCTTACCCTGCAGGTGTGGTGACATGCGAAGGCTCTGCTGGTTAAAACCCCCTGCTGCAATCTGAGGTGGGAGATGGGGCAGCCTGCTGCAGCTGAGGGCTGTGCTCTGTGCTTAGGGGACAACCTGCGGAGTGGCTGAAGAAGAACGACTCTCACTACCTGTCCGATGTTTCCCATCTGGAAGTGGGACTCTGCCACCAGAGCTTGCGAATAGAGTTTGAGAACCCCAAAGCCTCCTACAACCTGCTGATCCGGAACCAAAGCTGCTGTGACCAGTTTCTGCAGACCCTGACATGTAAGAGTAGAGCTGTAGCAGAGGGGAGGGTGAGGATTTTTCTCTAGAAGAGCTACTAGGAGATCTGTAGCTGCATGTACATGGAAAATTCATTTCTTGCCAGCTCAGAAAGAAATTGGGGGAGAACCCTGCTGGCATCATACCTTCCAATATCTCTCTTATAAACTTGAAGAACTTTCCTGAGCTGTTATGTACTGCCCGTGGGCTTGCAATAAGTCATCTGCCTTCTACCCCTCTTTAGGTCTCATACAAGAGCTGCCTGCCAAGCACAGCAATAAGGTGAAGGAAATCCCCACTGTGGAAATGAATCCACAACATTGGCTATGGTAAGAGCAGCCTCTGAGGTGGGGGTTTGGATGGAAAAGGGCGCGTGTCCAGCCCTAGCAGGGAAATGCAGTGCTCGGAACAGGGCAGCAGGAGGCACCGCTCGGGTGGCAGCCAGGCTGGGGAGCTAGGTTCATGGCAGCCAGCTCAGGTGCCTGCTGCACAGGGGCTGCAGCTCCAGCTCGCATGGAGGAACCTGAGCAGAACACAACAGAAGGTGGAAAAGGGGGAGCCACAGGGCTCTCTCCTTCTTTGTGGGGAGCATTGGGTTCCTAGTTAGCAAGGTGGTGGGCAGAGAAAATAGGAGGGGAGAGAGGTATTTTGGAAAAACTGTGAGAGATGGGTCCCTCCTTTCCTCGAGTAGACAGCAAAAAGTAGCTCACAGCAAACCTAGACTGGGAACAGTGCTCTTCCTTCAGTGCCACACTGTTGTATCTCCTCCAGGCCTCTGCTGGATTCCAAGACCACAGGTTCTGCAGCTGCAGATGGCACTTGCTTCTTCTACCTGCTGGCATACCTGATCCAAGGTACAGGAGATCTCCGTGGCCAGACTTCCCACACTGTGCTCTCTGCTTACATGCTTGAGCTCTTAGTGTAGAGAGCGTGTGAACATGGCTGGGCCATGGCTCCATCAGTGAGATGGGGCAGGGGCATGGGTAAGGGTTTTTTTTAGCATTGAGACATAGGACAGAGTCTCACAGACATTTGGTCTTGAACACCAGGTTTGGTGAAAACTCAGAACAGCTTCTGAGAAGCTGGAAGTGATCCAGGGGCTGTGTTATTGCCACGAGCTTGAGGGGTCACACACATAGCTGGTTAGTGTGTGGGAGCTGAAAGGGTCGCTGTTTTGGGAGAACAGAAGCAGGTGTCTGAACCCCTCGCCAGCAGGACAAGAAGAGCCTGCTGGAGTCCACCAAGTTCTGTGCCAGGTTTTGCTGAGGTCCAAATGTGGTATCTGAGGGTGGGAGGGAGAGCTTAAAGTACGTTTTTCTCCTTTTTTAGAGTACAGCACCCAGAACCGGACACAGTTCCAGCTGAGGCCTCGCTGCCAAGTAGACAGGACTAATTAAACATGCCATCTCTGATATTCCTGCTAATTCCCAAGAGTGAGATGTGTCAAGAAAAACAACATGTTGCTGTAGCAGCTTGTGATCCCTGTGACCTCAGCTAGTGGTTCCCTACTTCTGTGCTGCTGACTTATTCTAGTGCTTCTTATTTGCATCCACTGAAGTCAGCTGGATGATATTTATGCTCCCTCTAGTTTATCAAAACTCTCCTGCTTTCTGCTGTACTTACTACCGAGATGGAACACATCTTAAACTTTATTTATGCTGTGTTCTGTCCATCAGATCTGCAGCCAGGCAAATCAAGGCCAAAAAGGGTGGCCTTTTAGCTGGAGCTGCTGACTTAAATAAGGAATAGTGGTGGTGTTTATGAGGTCAAAGGACTTCAGTTCCTTTTCCTGCCTCACATGAGGATATTGCCTAGAAAAAGCTGGCTGGGTGATGGTCTTTCATATGTATGCTCGAGGAATGAGCTTGGTCAAGCCCAGGTACATCTATTTACTACCCTGCTTTCTGCCTTTAGTCTAGAAGCTGCATTAAGCTGGTCACCCTGTTACTGTTGCTGGAAAGGGTTTCCCCAGGGAAGGAATGGAAAGCAAAGCTTGTTTTATGGTGACTCAGGCTCCGAGCAAAGCCTCTCATATTCCCTTGTATCCTTTTAGGGGCATCTGCTTTCCCTGTGACCCTGCTGAGCACCCGAAGCATGTTGTTTCTGCTGGAGGAGAATCACCAGTGGCAGGTGCAGCCTCCTTTGGATGCAGATCGTGAGGCAGAAATGCCTTCCAGGAGCAATATCCACTTGAAGGAGAAGCAGCCGATCAGCAGTATCAGCAATGTCATAACCTATCGCCTGTGTCCTTGCGACATCAAGCTGATGCTGTATGATGAGGTAACCAAAAGGAGGTCATGGGGCACATGAGACGTTGAGGGCTGGGTTGTGCTCGGATCCTGTTCCTGCCAAGAGCATATTGGGGCTGTCATCTCCCATCCTAACCCAGGGCCTTGCACCACGGAGGCAGGGGAGCACAGAGAAACGCTGATGTGCAGAAGTCATGCAGGGATGCTCTCACATCTGGCAGCAGAGGGAGAGGAGCATATCACTTAAAAACTGGAAAAAAAAAATGGGAAGAGCTGGCTGTGGCACTGGGGAGTGGCAGCTCGGGGCTGATCAGTGCCTTTGAGGCTCTGATCATGTTCATGTACCTGCTCATGTACCTCTCTCTTTCCTCCTTTCTAGGTGCTGAAGGTGGAGAGCACGTGGCACATCCGCACCGAGTGCCCTGAGCTCCTGGTAGAGCTGGTGGAGTGGATCCGCGGGCCCTGGGAGGAGATGTTCTCTATCGAGCTGCGGAGGGCTGTGTATGAGGGCCTGGAGTGAGCCTGTCCGCTGTAGGCAGGCAGGACCTGGAGCCAGAAGCGCTGCTGTGCTGGCAGTGACGCACAAATGTCTCCCCTCCCATCTGACCTTGCTGTCCCGTGGCCTCTGCCTTCTACCCTACTCTTGCCCCTGGCCCTTTCTGGTGAGGAGGAGGTGAGCACACGATGGTCCAGGCTTTGTACAGTCACTCACTGCCACTGGGCTGGCCGTGGAAGGAGGTGGTGGAGGGTGTTCCCTGTAATGCTGCAAGCTACAGGGTTTTAACTTGGTGGTGTCTGCTAGTTTCCTTCAGGATAGTCCGAAAGGTGACTGGAGGAAGAAGGGAGCTGAGCCAGAGCATGTTCTGTGGTACTCAGGCAATCAGCAGGCCAGAGGCAGTGCACACTGTGGTCTCTGCAGCAGGTGTATTTGCTGCCTTCCCAGCTGTCTCGGAACAGCTGCTATTATCTGCTGCTAATATTTTCTTTCTTTTTCTTTCTCCCCCTGCCCTCTTATCCACAGCTTCCCTAAAGCTGCCTGCTTCAATCAGGAGCCTATTGCACAGAGGGATAAGGCACATTGTACTGATAACCCCACAGAGAGCCCACACCTGCGTGGCGGGGCATGGCTCAGTCTGCTGCTGTAGTCCTTCACTGTCACGGGGGAGGGAGGAGCTGTGCAGCTCACAGCACAGTTGTGTTGCTCATTGCTGAGGGGTCAGGACCCTCGTGGGCACTGGCAGGTAAAAGTGAGGCTTAGGCTTTTCTGAGCAGTCCAAAAGCAAGAGTCTATTTTAAACATGAGTTTTACTTTTTTCTATTGTAATAAAAGGTTATATTTATTGAATCACCATGGTTTTTCTTGTCTTGCTATACTGTCCTTGTAATGTCTTGCGTACTAGCTGTACAGCAGCCTCAAGCACTCCCTAAGATCCCACAGCCATTCCCCCCATCCTCCTTAGGGTGGTTATTATCTTTGTGCTCCCACCCCAGCAAGCTGCTTACTGGCTGTACTGAATCTTGCAGGAGCTGTTGCAGCCGTGTCTGTGGAGGTGTGAATACCTGCCCCTGTAGTGCTCTAAGTCCTCTGGTCATGCATCATCATCTACTTCAGGAGACAGTTCTGGGGCTGGCCAAGGGACAAGGCTGCAACCCGCCCAGCTATACCATCCTCAGAGCCTTAGGGGAGGGGGAAGTTCAGTTTCTGTACTTCATAGTGGTCTAAGGGCTACCTCACAGCGCACTGTTGGGCGCCTTCTTGGAATCTCCTTATTACTAGGCTTTCTCCTGTCACTTCGAGAAGCAGTTAAATTGCTGAAGGCCTACACTGGCCAATGTTTTTATCTAGCCTTCTATAGACAGGGTTGACAAGATCTATACTGTCTTGAGGCAGATGTCACAACACATTCCCTTGTGTCCCCGCTTCCTAAATGGGCATATGGCTGCTGCTCTCCGTTCCTTTGGAGTGATCTCAGGCTGGGAAGCAGTGAGCTCAGTGAAAGCACTGCCAGCACCTAGCGCTTTGTCTGGGGCAAGGAGTCTCAGAGCTGAGCCAGTAAAGACCAGTAAGATTCTTCTGCCTTCATCTTGCCATTTAAGGAGCTGGTGTAAGCACACTCTTCCCCTTCCATAGTTGCATTTTTCAAAAAGGGCAAGAGTGAAAATTGGAGTTACTGGTCCAGCTTGTTGACATCTCTGTACCAGCTGATCTGACACAGCTCACCCCCAGCTTGCTTTTTCCATCCTCGGAGCTGCACCTGGGTATGTGTTGAGGGGCCTGACAAAGTGTGCATTGCCAGAACCAAAGCTTTCAGCTGTTTGCCTGCCCGTAGCTCTTCTCAAGCTGTTTCTTTGCTTTACCATAGAGGTAACTGCTCCTATTTGCTCCTGCTCTTTGCCTTGTCTCTGCAAGGCTGTAACTAGTGGTGGGATAACTGCTCTCACTGCACCCACAGGGTGTGTGCAGGGGCTCGCCCCACGTCCTCCTGCGCTCCGGCTTTGTGTGAGAAGAGGGGCTGTGCTGGTGAGCCAAGGTTTGCAAAAGGTGTGACATCTGGTGAACCAGCTGCAGACGTCTGCTGCTTGTCACAGCTTTGAGCATGCAGTCCCTTGTCTTAGACACCAGTTTTCTTCCGACCCTTCCTATCTCCTTTTCTGTGTGTACTTGGCTCCAATACTCAGCTGCCAGCACTGCCTGAATCTCTGCTTTTCCCCACCTGAGCAGGCTGCTCCGGAGGGGTGCCAAGGACCAGGGGTGGCTTCTGTTCCTTGCTGCCGGACTCCAGGGCTCTGTGGAAACAGGCTCCAGGGAGCCACGAGGCTCAGGCTATAGGCTGGATATTGCTGCTAGCCTGGAGCTACCACCCTGCTTCCCTGGGGTTAAAACTGGTCCTGCCTTACCTTGATAAGGATGATGTCTCAGCCTGGGTTTGAGTCTTTAGGCACTTAGAGACTCGCAGAATCACTTCCTGCTCTCTGCCCTCTAAAGCAGCTGTGCCGTGAGCATACGTATCCTGTGGGTTGCCTGTCAGCTCCTCATGCTGTATCTATCTCAAGTAGCCTTGTTTCTTATCAAGCTGCGTGACAGGAGGGACTGCCTGTTTGCTTCCAGCAGGCCCTCCCTGCCGGCCTCAGCTCCAGCCCCTGTGGGACAGGGAGATGTGACAGCAAAGGGCACGCGTGCCCCGCTGCTGGCAGGGCCTTTCCCATGGGGCTGCCCTACAGCTTGTAGGGCAGGGGGGCAGCAGCAAGCATAAGTCCAGGAGCTGGACTTGATCATCCCTGTGGGTGCCCTCCAGCTCGGGATGTTCTGGGATTGCGAGCTTGGTGTGAGTGCCACGGGGTGCGGGCAGTGCCCAGAACCAGGGAGAAGAGCCTGGCAGGTGAGCATGGTGCCATATACCCGCTGTTGTGCCTCATAATGAAGCCAGCAGAAAGGGAAGGAGACGTATTTCGAATGGTCTCAGCCTTCCCTCAGCACCAGCTTGTGGCGTGGAGCCTGTTCATTGCCCTTTGTGCCTCTGATGGAGCGTGCCTCCGCCCCTTATCAAAAGGCTACTAAAGGGGTTGTGGGGCTGTCCCGTATCAGGACAAACAATCCCTAATGGAGCCGTCTGCTCCCTGTCCCAGTGCCAGTGCTGTCTAATCGGGGAAGAGCATATTTGCCGCGGGGACAGGATGCGTGCAGCCCAGTGCCAAGCAGGCGGAGCTGGCTCGCCCCGCGCCACCGCCAGACAGGCGGGCTCCTCTCCCACCTGCAGCAAACACGGGGGCAGCTGCCCCGCCAGCAGGAGCAGAGGCTGACACAGCAGGGCCCAGACGGGCAAACGGGGCTGCTGGCGATGCTGGGCACCCCGAGGCACGGCCTGGTGGTGGCTGAGTCCCAGAGGGTGCCTCCGCCTGGCTGAGCACCCAGCACGGTGCCGTTTCCATGAGCCTTGGGGCTTCTCACAGCGGCAGGCACTGTCCCCATGGCCGGAGCTCTCCTTATCCCTGTGCTCACAGCCTCCTCTGAGCTCCCCCCAGCCGCTATCACCCCAACGGCTCTGCAGGCCATGCTCTTGCTCCAAGGGCAGGCTTTGCCCTGCAGATGTGCTGGCTTGGGGCTGATCCTGGTTTTGTGGTCGGTGACTGAGCTCCTGCTTCCTCGTGAGCCGGACCCCGCTCTCGCACATCCTTCCTGCCCGAGGGGGGCCCGGCCCTGTCAGCCTCAGCTGATGTGGGGAGGGATGTGGTGGGCAGCGCCCTTCACCCGCTGCCTTCCTGGCTCTTGTGGTTTTGCCCTCTGCCCTGGGGGAATGGGCGATGCCTCTGGCTCCGATGCCACAAGCACGCATGGAGGCTAAGGCCTGGTGACACCGCCACAGGGGGAAACGGGAGGGCTGTGAAGCTGATGGCTGTGGAGGCAGGCATGGTGATGCCTGGCATGAGGCAGGGCTGGCGCTGGCCTTGGGGCATCCCCAGCCCGCCCTGGCAGCCAGCAGCTCCCTGTGGTGGTGACCGCGGCTCGGGGACCCCGTCAGCAGGTGCCTGTGGCACCAACGAGGCCACAACCATGGGGGCAGGCGCTGCCTGCGGGTCCCTCCCAACCTGCGGTGTTTCCCCACATCCCTGGATTGCGTTCTCCCCCTTCTCCCCATTCCCAGGGCTGTGCTGCCGTGGCTCTTGCTGACTTAGGGCACGGAAGTGACAAGGCCACTGTTACTCAGCGGGCCCAAAATAACCCCAAAAGCGGTCTCTGGCAGGGAGAAGTGCCCTTTCACAACCTCACGCAGCCTTGCACAAGGAGCGGGGCTGCTCTGCCCGGGACGCGGGGATCCCCAGCCTGACAAAAACCTCGAGGGGACAATTTTGGCAGCGGGGACGAAGCACGAGGTGCGGGGTGCGTGGGGTGCCCCAAAGCGGGGAGGTGGCTGGGGGGGGAGGGGGAAGCACCCCCCAACCTCTGGAGAGCCGGGGGTCCCCGGGCACGCCGTGCCCCGTGGCAGAGCCCCCGTGCTGCCTGCCCTCAGCCCTGCTGCTCCCCACGGGCAGGGCGGGCGGGGGGGAGCCGGTAGCGAAGCGGGCGGTGAAGGGGGGGCCCGGAGCGGCGGCGGGCGGGCGGGCGCGGGGCGGGGCGGCCCCGGGCCCCTTTGTTCGGCGGGAGGCGGCAGCGCCGCCGCTTTGTGCGCCTCGGCCCGCAGCGCCGTGAGTGGGGCGGCGGGGGGCTGGGGGGGCAGCGGGGAGCGAGAGGGGGCGAGGGGCGAGGGCTCGGGCTGGGGTCGCCGTGGGGAGGGCGCTGCGAGCGGCCACGCAGCCCCCCGGCTGTGGCGGAGGGCGGGGAGCAGAACAATGGAGGCAGAGGGCTGCTGGGGGGAGAGGGGCTGTCCGGGGCTGGGGACATGGCCCCCCTGCTGCCCCCTCTGCTGCCCCCCTGCTGCTGCCCCCAGCCGCCCTGCCACCTGCCTCCCTTGCCTCAGCCCAGCGCGCTGCTCTGGGGCGGTGGGTGCCCCCTCTCACGCCTTTGGGCACACGCTGGCTTGCCTTCCTCCAGGTTTCCTCCCCGAGCCCCGCTGCCAGTGGCTTCTCTGGGACTTTTTGCAATTGCCCATCCACCCCGTGCTGCCCTGTGCCATCGCCCTCCTTCCCCGCACTCTGCTTCCCTCACCGTGCCCGTGCCACAGGGTGCGGCACGCCCGGGGACCTGCCCCGGAGCAGGTGGCAAGCAGGCTGGGGTGGGGGCAGCTGCCCCTCGCCCGCCTCCTGGCCCTGCCAGGCTCCCTCATTTACCCTGGCCCTGCTGACTCTTCCCCCAGATGTGTCCTGTAAGGGCCGGTGAGCGTCCTGGCTTTTCCCCTACTCCCCTGGCTGGCGGCAGTGCGGGGAGGAGGCGCTGGGCGCTGCCGGGTGCTCCCCGCTCAGCGCCGCCCGGATGGCAGGGGAAGGGGAAAGGGTGTCAGCAACGGGGTGAAGGACGCCGGTTCGGGAGGGCTGGATGAGGTGCGCTGCGGTTTGTTCCGTGCCTTACTGCCTGCCCTTTCCTGCAGGGTTTGAGCCAACTGCCTGGTCAGGATGAGCTGGAGCTTCCTGACGCGGCTCCTGGAGGAGATCAACAACCACTCGACCTTCGTGGGCAAGATCTGGCTCAGCGTCCTCATCGTCTTCCGGATCGTGCTGACGGCCGTGGGGGGCGAGTCCATCTACTACGACGAGCAGAGCAAGTTTGTCTGCAACACTCAGCAGCCCGGCTGCGAGAACGTGTGCTACGACGCCTTCGCCCCGCTCTCCCACGTTCGCTTCTGGATCTTCCAGATCATCATGGTGGCCACCCCCTCGGTGCTCTACCTGGGCTTCGCCATGCACCGCATCGCCCGCATGCCCGAGTCCTCGCGGCGCCGGGCAGCGGTGGCCCCGCGGGGACGCATGCCGGTGGTGAGGCGGGGGGCCGGGCGGGACTACGAGGAGGCGGAGGACGATAACGAAGAGGACCCCATGATCTTCGAGGAGATCGAGGTGGAGAAGGAGAAGAGCACAGAGGGCGGGGAGAAGCACGACGGCCGGCGTCGCATCAAGCAGGACGGGCTGATGCGCGCCTACGTGCTGCACCTGCTGTGCCGCTCGCTGCTGGAGATGGCGTTCCTCTTCGGGCAGTACCTGCTGTACCGCTTCGAGGTCAGCCCGTCCTACGTCTGCAGCCGCAGCCCCTGCCCGCACACCGTCGACTGCTTCGTCTCCCGCCCCACCGAGAAGACCATCTTCCTGCTCATCATGTACGCGGTCAGCGGGCTCTGCCTCTTCCTCAACCTCTGCGAGCTCCTGCACCTCGGCGTGGGGCGCATCCGCGACGCCCTCGGCCAGACCGCCGGCCCTCCGCACCCGCCCGGCGGCAGCCCCACGCCGCAGTACGCCAAGAAAGCCCCCAGCGCGCCCCCCACCTACCACTCGCTGAAGAAGGAGACACTGAAGTCCCCCCTGCCCGACGGCAAGCTGGACTACAGGGAGAACCTGGCCAACTCGGCAGCAGAGCGCTTCGCCCTGGCCGGCGCTCCCCCCGAGCACGAGCTGGAGCGGCTGCGCAAGCACCTGCGCATGGCACAGGAGCACCTGGAGATGGCTTTCCACCTCCAGCCGCCCCCGCAGCCCCCCAGCCCCTCTCGCAGCAGCAGCCCCGAGGCCAACGGCATCGCCGCCGAGCAGAACCGCCTCAACCTGGCCCACGAGAAGGGCGGCAGCGTCTGCGAGAGGACCACGGGTGAGCCGGAGGGGATGGGACGGGACGGGATGGAGCTGTGGGGTGGCGGGGCACCCCCAGGCACGGCTGCTAACCCTCCTCTTGTTCCTGCAGGGCTGTGAGTGCGGAGGACAGCAGGATCGGACGGTCGGATGATGCTGCTGGCTCGGGACAGCGACGTGCGTCTGTCCCATGGGGCTGGGGCATCCCTGTCCCAGCGGGCAGCTATGGGGACTGGGGCTCGGGGAACCTTCCTTCACTGTTCTTAATTTTTTTAACAAAGGGAATATCTTATTTTTGTACATTTTTATAAACTCAGCAGCGTGCACCCTGGCATTTTTATACTCCCTTAGTGAAACCCACTCTAGGCCTGCACCTCCCCTCCCCGTCTCCCATTTCTCCCTATTTTCCCTCTCCCGCACCCCATCTCCCACGTGTGCCTCCCCTGTGCCCCCTGTGCTCGCCGGCATCTGCTGCTGAGCACGTGCAGGCCACGGCAGCAGCACTGATCCCTGCAGCGTGGGGGCTGCACCCGGGGTCCGGCTGGCCGGGCCACCCCACGGGGCAGGGCACGGGGCTGGAAGCAGCGGTGGCAGCGGGGACATTCCGGTCCCTCTTTGTATCCTCCTTGCCTTTCCCCTTCCAGGCTGCTCTTTCCAGGGGGCGAGGAAGTTTTTAGGTGCAGGGGTTTCCCTCCGGGGGAGCCCACGCTGTCCCCGCAGGGGCAGAGCCGTGGGACACCCTCACACATCGGTACGTACGAGTGGCTGGGGCTGTCCTGCTGGGAATGTGTGTGCAGAGGGCAGGGGCCGGCCTTCCCGTCTCCTCGTCTCCTCCGCTTCCCTGCCAGCAGCTCTTTGGACCAAAGCCGATCCCCTCCTGCTGTGGGGCTGGGGGCCCTCTGTGGGGCTGGGTCCCCGTCCCACAGCGGGGCTGTGCAGTGCCTGAGCCGGGGTCGGCAGGGAGCCAGTTGGGCATTTCTGATCATCTCAGCACGGTGATTTTGTAGCGTTGTTTTGTACTTGGATGATTGTGACTTTTTTTTTTTTTCATTTTTTTTTTAATATCTATATTCAGTAAAGGCTGGAGACGTTTTGTACTGAACTTCTGCATCCGGTCCTCTGGGAGGAAGGGGTGGGAAGGGGATCCTACGCAGCTGGGCTGGGGTGGGCCGGCTGACGCCGCCGAGGGGAGGGAAGGGGCGCTGGGGGCCGTGGTGGGTCCCGGCCAGCCCCGCTTGGCCTGGGCTGACTCAGTTGCTCCAGCTGTGTGGGGGAGGCTTCGGCTGGGGCAGCCTGTGCTGGCGTGGCATGCGGGATTGCTCCGGCAGCCCGTGCTGCACGGCTGGGGCAGGGGTTTCCTCGTGCACCCCGGTCTGCCGCAGCCGGAGGGGGTGGGATTCTCCCCCACGGCTGGATAAACCCCGCGTTCCCACCAGCCGCCCTGTGCCCCGTTTTTGGCCAGCTCACCCCGTTCCCTCCCCGGGACAGCGGGTTGGAGCCGGACCCCTCTCAGCAGACCGTTCCCTGCTGCTGTGTGCTGGATGCCCGCAGCTCGCCTGTCCCCTCCAGCCTAAAGCCTCTGGGCAGTTTGCATCCCGCTGTGTAACCACACGCTGCTGTTTCTTGTGGAAGCTGGCATTTTGAGGCCATTTTTGTAAAAACAGGTTTATTCACTCATCCCACTAATCTCACAGACAGGCTGTGCCGCTGGCAGCGGGCTTGCTCGTAGCACCGTGTGCCGCTGGCCTTGCCACCTGTGTGAGCCCCTGGCACACCCATCCCATCCCATCCCATCCCATCCCATCCTGTCCCTGTGGCTGTGCTCTGCTGCAGCAGCAGGGACACGCTTCTGCAGCCTCAGTCTTTTATTTTGGGGTGGGGAGAGAAACAAGGCTGCCTCTGTGGGGCACGCATGGTGCCGGCAGCTCTGCAGAAGGCGCTGTCAGCCCTGAGCCCCGTGCCCCAGCTTGCTGCGGGCTGGGCACAGCCCCGGGGCAGGGCTGGCAGCGCCAACACACCCAGGGCAGCCTGGAGCCACGAAACCCTGGCTGGTGCAGGGGAGGGTGGCACCACCGAAACCTCCCCTCCAGCTCCTTCTCATCCCTCCCCCGGGCCGTGCAGCTCCCAAGCAAGCGACTCCTCCATCCCCTGGGATGGGATCATCATCTGGGGCTGGGGCAGGGCTGTGGGGGCCCTGGGGTCAGGGGGAGCCCTTTGTGGGGTGCCAGGCACTAGACACAGGTGCAGTCCTGGGCCAGGATGTTGGGCACGGTCTCGTACTTGAAGGAGTAGCCGCCGTCGGAGGTGGTGCGGACGCGCAGTGAGCGCATGGTGCCGGGCAGCGCGGCGCAGCAGAGCTGCACGCCCAGCCGGTGGCTCAGCCCATGGCCCTCGGCGCAGCTCCCGTGGCAGTAGTGGAAAACGAAGCTGCTGGGGTGCACGATCCACTTGTCCCAGCCCAGCTCCTCGAAGGAGATGTTGAGGGATGCCCGGCGGCAGTTGGTGTGGGCGGCCACGTCCTCGGACGGGCGCTGCAGCAGGCTGAGGGCGGCCGGGGACCAGGGCACGGCGGAGCGGCGAGCTCTTTGGCTACCCTTGGCACGCGTGGTGGCCACCAGGAAGGGCATCTTGTCCCCGTCGGCCAGGCAGGGGCAGCCGGGGCAGCGCACCAGGAGCACGAAAAGCGGCTGCACCAGGTGGGGCAGCGCGGCGGGGGCGAAGTCAAACACCGTCCAGTGCTCGGGTGTCTGGGACACCGTGGCCGCCACCGGCACCCGGCCCCGCGGGGAGAGGGTCAGCACGGCGGGGGCGGAGTGGTTGGGGGCAGCCGAGGGGCCGGTGTAAAACCAGAGCTGGGCGGAGGTCACCGTGCGGCTCAGGGTGTGCGCCGAGGGCTGGAAGAGGTAGGTGAAGATCCCTTCTTCCTCCAGCAGCTTGTCCGGCTGCATGGGCTCGCACGGCACGTCTGTGGGGAGAGAAAACGGCTCAGGGTGCTGTGCCTCGAGCAGGGGATGGGGCATGGAGGGATCCGGGGGTGTTGCGGGGGGTGCCCTGCTGCTGGCACCGTGCAGCTGGCACCCAGTGCCACCCAGCAACCCCGCTGTGCCCCAGCCCTGCGGCATGGCTCTGCCTGGCTCTGCTCAGCCCTGCCATGCTGCCAGCCTCACGGCTGTGGCACCCTACACCCCATAGCCTAGGGGCAGGGGGATTCAGCCCCCCGGAGCAGCTGGGCTGTGCTCCACAGGAATGGGGTTGGCTGAGCTGCAGAGGGAGGTCTCTGAGCCCCCCTGTGCCATCGGATGCTGTTAACGTGTCCCCATCCCACAGCACCCTGTCCTACACCCCAACCCCAAGCATCCTGCCCCCTCTGCCAGTGTCCTGCCCCGTCCCTGGGCACCTTGCTCCATCCTGCAGCATCTTGCCCCATCCCTTAGCGTCCCACCCCTTCTCCCTACATCCTGCCCCATTCCCAAGCGTCCCACCCCATGCCCCAGCGCAGCACGCCTCCACCCTCTCCATCCCAGCAGGGCTCACCTGTGGAAGGGAAGAGGATCACCTGCGACGTGTCCTCTGGCTCCTCGGGCTGCACCTCGGCGTTCTCCAGCACGTCCCTGCGGTGCAGCCTCCTCGCCTCCTTCTGGGGCTCCTCCTGCAGCACGGGGGGGCTCAGGTGCTCCAGCACCCGCGCCCGCACCTTGGCCAGGACGAGCTGCCGCTCGGCACCGGCCCCGCTGCAGCTGGCCAGGGCGGCGGGGGGCAGCACGGCGGGCAGCAGGTGCAGGAGGAGCAGCATGGCCGGGGGGCTCGGGGGGCTCTGCCGTGGGGCGCTGCCTGCCAGCACAGCCCATCTGCCCGCCGCGCTCCGCCCGGGGCAGGGTGGCATTGAGACGTATCTGACACTGACGCAAACGTCTGCTCGCCCTGAATATTATCTCTGGGCAGCGAGAGTGCTGAGACGTCTGGAATGTGAGGACTGCAAGGACAGTGTGGTCTGGGGGGGGCACGGCGCCTGGGCAGGGGGGTGCAGGGGGGATGCTGCTGGGGGGGCAGGCTGGGAGGGATGGGGTGCCTGCACCAGCCCTGCAGCTCCTGCTGCTGGGTGCCCCCGCGCTGGGGGAGATGCAGATTGCTGTTTTTGGGGGGACACAGCAGGAGGCTGAGAGTGCATTTTGGGCAGGGTGCTGGTGCGCACAGCCCTGTGAGGCCCCAGCGTGGGGAGGCACACGGGGGAGGCAGGCTGGGCACCCTGCTGCTGCGGGTGGCTCGGACACCCCGAGGTGGCAGGGCGGGGGGCTGCGGCACCACCAGGGCACGGGGACAGCAGGGACGGCCTCGGGTCTGCACCCACACAGCCCGGCTGCAGCCTGCCAGCCGTGCATCCCACACCCCATATGGCACGTCCCGTCCCCACGCCGTGCGCCCCATCCAACGCGCTGCCTCCTGCTCCAGGTGGGGGTGCTGCACCCCAGAGCCCCCGTGCTGCAGCACCCCGCTGCCCGCTGCTATACATAGGCCGGCCCTGCCCCGCCGAGGCGCTGAATGGAGCAGGCTCAGCCTTATCACCCCGGCGTGTCATCAGAGGGTATTTTTGGGGACAGCAGCTGCAGGCGTTCGTAACGCTCGCTCCCTGCGTGTTGACGCCGGGCAGCAGAGCTGGGGAAGCGGCAGGAGCAGGGTGCCGGCGGGGGAAGAGGCGTTGGAGCGAGGTGTGTGCGGGGCAGGGGGTGGCGGGGTGACTGGGGAAGGGGTGGCTGAGGGGGGAGAGGAGCCACCGAGCCATCGGGGCTGCCCGTGTCTGCCTGGGGGGGCTGCCAGGGGTGGCCTGTGGGTCTGGGGGAGGTGGCAGGGATGTGTCTGTGTGGGTGCACCCACTGGGGTAGGGCTTGGGGCAGAAGCTGGCCCTCGGGGACGGGCTCTGTCCTACCTTCACCTTTGGCCCAGCCAGGGAATATTTGGGTTTCTCTTTGCTCCTGCTCTCCCCGAGGGAGGCACGGAGGCTTCTGCCCGGCTTGGCCGTGGTGCAGACAGAGGCCAAAGTGCATGCTCGCCCCGGGGAGGCACTGAGCACACTGCCCGGTGCCGGTGGGCACGGCTACCTGCAGTGCTGGGGGCACAGGCAGTGCCCTCTGAAAGCAGGACCCGTCCCTCCGGCCTTCCCCTGTGCCCCCGGGGCTGGAGCAATGGATTTTGTCCAGTCCTGGCTTTGGCCACCCCCGGTGGGGATCCTGCCCGTGGGATCACCTCTTCCTGGGGAGCCCCAGCTCCCCTGCCCCGCTGAGCCCGGCGGGAAGCGCCCGGATGCGGCCGGATGCCTCCAGCCCCATGACAGCCCCTTATCAGCACCTGTGCGCTGAGCCAGCCCAGATGCTGCAGGAATGCGGCCCTGCCACCACCCGATACTGCAGGAATGCCCCAGCGGGTGGGGACGGGCCCGTGCTGGGCCAGTCCTTCCTCAGCCATCCCCATCCCCAGCACGCCGGGGCGCAGCGAGTGGCTGCCTGCGCTCCTCCGGGCAGGGTCCCCTCTCCACCCGTGGGCTCGGTGGCTCTGCTCGGGGCACGATGCTCCATGCCGGTCCCTCTGCCGCAGCCTGAGCCCCCTCCCTGCTCTCTGCACCCCCAGGCTGATGCTGCCCGCTGGCCTCCTGCCTTGAGCCAGCGATGGAGGGGCTTGGGGGCGCCCCCCGGTTCCTGGCCTACCCGCGTGCCTTCATGGTGCAAAGCGGCGCCGACGCCGTCCTGAGGTGCCAGATCGTGGGCGAGCCCCGCCCGAGCATCCTCTGGGAGAAGGACAAGGCCCCGATCGAGCCCTCGGGACGCTTCCACGTGGAGGCTGAGGGGAACGTGTACAGCCTGCTGGTGTCCCGGGTCACCCCCCAGGACAGCGGCCTCTACGTCTGCAAGGCCAAGAACAGCGTTGGCGAGACCTACGCTGCGGCCACGCTCAAAGTGGAGGCGGGGGAGTCGCAGCAGGAGGAGGAGGAGGATGATGAGGAGGAGGAAGGCTGCCCGGGCAGCCAGGCACCCACCTTCCTGGTCGGGCCCTCGTCGCTGCGGGTGTGCCGGGGGGAGGACGTGACCTTCTCCTGCCGGGTGTCTGGGCCTTCTCCCACACTGCTGGAGTGGGAGAAGGACGGGCACAAGCTCGGCGACCTCTTTGAGAGCAGCCACTTCGCGGTGGGGCAGGCGCCGGAGGACTGGCACTTCCTCAAGCTGTTTGGTGCCCGGCCCCCAGACGCGGGGGTCTACGTGTGCCGGGCGCGCAGCGGCTCCTGGGAGGCCCTGGCTGCGGCCGTGCTCCTGGTGGAGCCGCAGGTGACGGATGGGACCCCCGGGGGCTCCCCCTCCAACGGCCCCCAGCTGCTGGCCCAGCCGCAGCCGCGGTGGCACCGGCACGCGGGGTCCGACACCTGGGCGCCGGTGCCCAACGGGGTGCCAGGGGCCAAGGCATTCGCCGTGAGCGCGGGGAAGCACGCCAAGTTTCGCTGCTACGTCACTGGCAAGCCCAAGCCGGAGATCATCTGGCAGAAGGACGGCAAGGCCCTGGCCCCGAGCCGCCGGCACCTCATCTACGAGGACCGGGAGGGCTACTTCATCCTGAAGGTGCTGTACTGCAAGCCCCAGGACCAGGGGCTGTACGTCTGCACCGCCTCCAACACGGCCGGGCAGACCCTCAGCGCCGTGCAGCTGCGGGTGAAGGGTAGGTGCGCTCCCCGGGAGGGGTTTGTGGGGTCAGGGTTTGCCTGGCAGGCATCTGTGCGTGCCGGGGCACCTGGGGAGCACGCAGCACCGTGGAGTCCCTCCCAGATGGGGCTGTGGGACCACGGCTGTGGGACCATCCCTTGTGCCCAGCACTGCCCCGCTCCCCGCACCGTGCTGGGTGCCCGCTCCTGCAGCCCCAACAACTCGCTGCCGAGGTGCGGTGGTGGCATCCTATTGTTCCCCCAGTCCGTGCTGTGCTTCAGCACGGGGAGGCTTTGCTTCCTGAGGCTCCGGGTGCTCCCCATACCAAATTCCTCCTCCCCAGCTGCTGCGACCCAAAATAGCTGTCGGGAGCAGGGGTCTGCCGTCTGCCACCCCCGCGGCCATGCTCCTGACACGGGAGGAATGCAGGGGCCCTGCACACATGGGTGCTCACACTCAGCAAGCAGGACGTGGGCGCAGCCTCCCGGGGGTGGGCAGGCTGGTGGCAGTGGTGCCTGGTGCCCAGGGAGCTGGTCAGGAGGGTGCTCAGCGCCCGTCTCTCCCGGCGGCAGAGCACCGGGTGCGATTCCAGGTGCAGCTGGAGGACGTGGAGGTGTCGGAGCGGGAGGACGCGGTGCTGGAGTGCCACGTGCCGCTGGAGACCATCCCCACCGCCTGGTTCCTGGAGGACCGGGAGCTGCAGCCCAGCCACAAGTACGTGATGGAGGACCACGGCGTGGTGCGGCGCCTGACCATCCGCGACGCCCGCACCGACGACGACGGCATCTACCTCTGCCAGATGAAGGACAAGGGGCGCAGCATCGCAGAGGTCTCCGTCCGAGGTGACCTCTGCCTCTGTCCCAGCCCTGCTCCTTGCTCTCCGGCCAGCCCAGCCCGCTCGCCAGCGTCCTCACACGTCTCTTCTCCCAGGGGTGATTGTGAAGAGGCTGCCGCGGAAGCTGGACGTGATGGAGGGGGAGAACGCGGCTTTCTGCGTGGAGACGCGGGAGGCAGTGGAGGGGATCTGCTGGAGCCACAACGGGCTGCAGCTGCACGAGACGCCCCGCATCGTGCTGAAGAGCTTCGGCAGGACGCACCTCCTGGTGCTGGTGCACGTCACCCGCGAGGACGCCGGCGTCATCTCCTTCACCATCGGGGAGTCGCAGACGTCCTCCCAGCTCCGTGTCAAGTGTAAGGGCCAGGCTGCGTGGAGCAGCCCCACACCCTCCATGCACCGGGGGCTGACACGGGGGAGAGGTGGGATGGCTGCGGTGGCACTTTGGGGACAAGGTTTTGAGCAGGGCTCCAGTCTCGTTGGCAGGCTGCAGAGCCCCATCAGTGCCCCTGTGCTGCACTGGAGCACACCCCAGTGAAAAAGGCTGCCTGGGAGCCCCGCTGCAGCCAACGCAGGCCATGTGTTGCAGGTGTGAAGCGCGACCCCCCGAGCGCACCGGTGGCGGCCCAGATGAGCACGGAGCAGAGCAACGCGGCCCTGCTGACGTGGTGCCCCGCACCCGACGTGCACCACCGCCCGCCCAGCACCTACGTCCTGGAGCGCCGGGAGGCGGCGGGCGGCGAGTGGGTGCAGTGCCTCACCACCGAGCTGGCCGGCCGGGTGCAGGTGCTGGGCGACAGCGTGCCCCGCGAGGCTGACTACTGCTTCCGCGTCTGCGCCGTCAACAAGCACGGCCGCAGTGGCCCCGTGGAGTTCCCCGGATCCGTGCATCTCGGTGAGGGCGCAGAGCCCCTTGGGGACCCTTTTTAGGGCTGTGGGGTGCCCCGCGTCCCGCAGCGTGGGAGCTGTGTGTGGGTGATGGCTGCTGGCAGGCTGCCGGAGCTGAGCTCCTGCTGTGCTGCAGCCCCCGCGGCTCGCCTGGAGAGGGGCTTGCAGGACGCGTGGGTGCGGGACAGCGAGGACGCACGCTTCTCCCTGGAGCTGTCGGCCTCGGTGCAGGGCGCCTGGTTCCTGAATGGCGTGAGGCTGGGGGAGGAGGAGGGTGGCCGGTACGGCGTGCAGCACTGCAGGATGGAGCACTCGCTGCTGATCCGGGGAGCGCAGCTGGCCGAGAGCGGTGCCACGGTCACCTTCGTGGCCGGCGGTGTGCGGGACTCGGCCACGCTGCACGTGCAAGGTGAGCGGGCACTCACCCTGGGGTCCTGTGAGTGAAGGAGCAGCAGGTGGGGAGCTGCCCCTAATGTTTTTATCCTCTGCACCGGCTCCCAGCCCCACCAGCCCGCATCGCTCCAGTGCCTGAAGCCCAGCGGCTCCGGGAGCTGCCGGCAGGGCTGCCGGTGCTGCTGGAGTGCGAGGTGTCCCCGGAGGGAGCCCCCGTGCGCTGGCTGAAGGACGGCGAGGCCGTGCCCCTGGATGGTGTTATCGCCATGCAGCAGGAGGGCTGCGTGCGGAGGCTGCTCATCCGCTCGGCCACCCCTGCAGACGCCGGCACCTACACCTGTGACACCGGGGATGATGCCGTGAGCTTCGTGGTGACCGTCACGGGTGAGCTGGGCACCACGGGCATGAGCTTGGGTGTGACTTTATGTGTCCTGCCCCTCTCCTTATCCCCCGGGGTCCTGGTGGCAGGGCTGGGAGCTGCCACCCCAGCAGCATTTGGGACATGTGGCACACTTGGGTGCCCACACTGAGCCCCCTGTCCCCGGGCAGAGGCACCGGTGAGGATCGTCAGCTCCAACGAGGGTTTCCCCCACGCCTACACGGCCGGGCAGCGCGTGGAGCTGTGGTGCCAGCTGTCCCGCGCCGAGGCCCCGGTGTGCTGGTACAAGGACGGGGAGGAGGTGGAGGAGGGCGAGAGCCTGGTGCTGGAGCGCGAGGGGACACGGTGCCGGCTGGTGCTGCCCTGCGCCCGGCCGCAGGACGCGGGAGAGTTTGTCTGCGATGCGGGCGGTGACTCCGTCTTCTACACCATCACTGTGGCAGGTGGGTGCGTGGGGACACGTCCTGGGGTGGTGCATGGCCAGAACCAAAGGGAAAAGGAGTTGGTGGTACATCAGAGATGCTCCCGGTGCGTGCTCAGCAGCACACCCGTTGGGCAGGGGGCTCTGTGGCAGCTTTGGTGCGTAAAACCACCGCACCAAAGCCACACGACTGGCAGCAAAGCGGGCAGCTTGCTCGGTCACCCTGCAGCCCTGCGGGCTGGCACCCGGCATCCCCACACTGGGGTGTTTGCTGCCCGGTAAACAAAACCTCCCTCAAGGGCCTAAAAATAGTGGGTAGGAGCACCGGCACCTGGCGTGGGGTGACTCGCAGCTGGAAGCCGGGCTGACGGACAGCGTTAATTGCTGACCTAAAAATTAGTGGTTGCTTGGAGACTGGCGATCCGGCCGGGTCTGCTGCCTGCACGCGGGGCCGGCACCACGCAGCGGCTCCCCCGGCCGCAGGGGGGGTGTTGGCACGGGTGGGTGGCGGCTCAGATGGCAAAAGATAATGAAACCCGAAAAGGAGTGAAAGGCTTCCTGTTGCTGGCCCCAAAACACACAATCCTCAGACGCAGGAAGGGCACGGGGGCAGAGGGAAAGCCTGGTGGCAGGGCAGGCTGAGGGCAGCGATAAAAGCGCTCCGCAGCGGCAGGAGGTGGCTGCGGGGGGAAGTTCATGGCAGGGGATGGAGGTGCACGGTGTGCCGGGTGATAGGAGAGGCTGGGAGAAACAGCGAAATGGTAGCTGCTGGGAGGGGGAGGAAGGAAGGGATTTTAGCGTGATGGAGACAAAATCACCCACGGAAAGGACAGGCAGTGGCTGGAGTGCTTGGGATGCAGGAGGCACCGTCCGTCCCGCAGCATTTTGGTGCACGGGGAGTTCAGCTCCCGTAACGCCAGGGAGGGGAAGCACCAGCTGCTGCAGCTCGGCCTTTCAGCCCGGCAGCTTGGCATGCCTCAGGCTCAAAGGGTCTTAGGGAGCCCGGCTCGGTTAGCTCGGGGCTGGGTCACTGGGTAACGGGTACCGGTGTCAGCGGGGCGCGAGGGGTGCCGCAGCCTGGGGCTGTGCCCGCTCTGGCACGGGGGCAGGTTTGGCTGGGGGCAGTGGTGCTGCTGCTGTGGCACGCTTGGACTGCCCCAGGCATCCCAGCTATCCCCCGGGCTGCTGCAGCGCACGAGCCCAGCTGCTCACAGCCCCACCAGCTCCGGGTTTTCTGGTGGCTGCCAGGCACTGGGGGCCCCTAAGGCCATCGGTGTGGCTCGGGCATCGCCCCCTCCTCCTTCACATAGGGCTTCCTGCACGTGGAGCCCTCCAGGAGGTGGCTGCGGGTGGATTTGCACCATGGCTGTGCTTCCTCAGCTTCAGAGGCTTTTGTTTGTTGGGCCCATTTCCACCTCTGGTCCCCGTGCTGGAGCTCTCAGCCCGTCTCACTCCGTCTGGCCCTGCCGTGGGCTCGCTGCCCGCTTCCCAAGGGATTAACACCGCCCACTGCTCTGAGAGGGCTCTGGGGGCATGGGGAAATAGCGGTTCCAAGCAGGAGGTCGGGGGGTTTCAGGTTCAATGTCCCCAGCGACGTGATGGCTTTTAGCAGCCCCTCTGGGCAGGGAGCCGCGGGGCGTTTGATCGGGGCGCGGGGCGGATGCGGGCTCGGCGTGGTGCAGGTTGGCCCCCATTAGCTGGCCACCTGCCACTGCTGCCCTGCGGTGTGCTGCCGAGTGCCGGCACCGAGCCCTGACGGTGCCAAAAACCCCTCAGATGGTGGCAGATTGGACATCCAGCACGGGGCCGGGACAAGGGCAGGTCGCTGTGTTTGATGCTTTAGTGCCAGCCGTGCCCTGTGCTGCCTGCAGCACCTGAGCGCCCACGGCACAGCCCTGGCCAAATACAGCCCGCTGCAATTGGGGACGTGGTGGTGGGAGCACCCATGGCCACACAGGGGCCGCATCCTGACCTCCTGAAGGCTTCTCAGCAGGGTGCCCTGGATGAGCAGGAGGGATGGGGATTGGCACCACGCAGGGATTTACAGCCAGGCTGGGAGCTGGGGTGCCAGAGAGGTGAGAGCAGAGGGAGCCCCGGGGCAGGGCAGCACAACGCTTGTGCCATGCAGGACGTGGATCAGGTGGTGGCTTCCAGCTTTAAAAGCAGTGAGCAGGCGAAGCCATTGCCCCACGCAGGGGGTTGCATTGCCCCACCGTCAGCTCGGGTTGGTCGCCCCACACTGAGCCCCCTGTCCCCGGGCAGAGGCACCGGTGAGGATCGTCAGCTCCAACGAGGCTTTCCCCCACGCCTACACGGCCGGGCAGCGCGTGGAGCTGTGGTGCCAGCTGTCCCGTGCTGAGGCCCCGGTGTGCTGGTACAAGGACGGGGAGGAGGTGGAGGAGGGCGAGAGCCTGGTGCTGGAGCGCGAGGGGACACGGTGCCGGCTGGTGCTGCCCTGCGCCCGGCTGCAGGATGCGGGAGAGTTTGTCTGCGACGTGGGCGGCGACTCCGTCTTCTACACCATCACCGTGGCAGGTGGGTGCGTGGCACAGGGGCACCCTGCCCCTTCTCCTCCTGCCCTTGCTTCCCCCTTGCTCTCTGCACTGGCTCCCTGCTGTCCCACTGTGGGATGCAGCAGCTGCAGCTCCTCGGCAGGGCCGGCTGCTCCATCCCCTGCTGGAGCAACCCAGGGCCCCCACAGCCCACCCTGTTTGTGGGCCAGGCATGGGGACACAGCCCCAGCCCCAATCCTCTTGGTTCCCCCAGCCCCACCAGCCCGCATCGCCCCGGTGCCCGAAGCCCAGCGGCTCCAGGAGGTGCTGTCGGGGCTGCCGGTGCTGCTGCAGTGTGAGGTGTCCCCGGAGGGAGCCCCCGTGCACTGGCTGAAGGACGGCGAGGCCGTGGAGCCCTCTGAGACCCTGGCCATCCAGTCGGAGGGATGCCTGAGGAGGCTGCACATCCCCACCGCCGCGCTGTCGGACTCGGGGACGTACACCTGCAATGCTGGGGACGATGCCGCCAGCTTCAGGGTGACTGTGATCGGTGAGCTGCCGGGGGTGACACGGGGCATGGGGCTCATGCACTGCCTTGTCCCCGCACTGAGCCCCCTGTCCCTGGGCAGAGGCACCGGTGAGGATCGTCAGCTCCAACGAGGCTTTCCCCCACGCCTATACGGCCGGGCAGCGCGTGGAGCTGTGGTGCCAGCTGTCCCGTGCTGAGGTCCCGGTGTGCTGGTACAAGGACGGGGAGGAGGTGGAGGAGGGCGAGAGCCTGGTACTGGAGCGCGAGGGGCCACGGTGCCGGCTGGTGCTGCCCTGCGCCCGGCTGCAGGACACAGGAGAGTTCATCTGCGATGCCGGGGACACCTCTGTGTCCTACCACGTTGTGGTGGCAGGTTGGTGGCACAGCTGGGAAGCCACAGGGGAGGGGAAGTTGGGCTGCGACATGCGCCCTTTGCTCCTGGCCTGCAGTGGGTCTGTCCCCGTGTGCTGGGCGGAGAGGCCGTGACCGGCACCTGCACAGCCCCTGGATGGGGACACAGGTGAGGGGAAGCAGTGGGAGTAGCAGCATGGCGAGCAGCTCTCACCCTTCCTCCGTGCCCCTCCAGAGCCACGAGTCAGGATCCTGCACCCCGCGCAGCGCTCGCTGGAGCTGGCGGTGCAGGCGCCGGGGCGTGTGGAGCTGCGGTGCGAGCTGTCCGTGCCCGACGCCCCTGTGCGCTGGTTCAAGGACGGGCTGGAGGTGGACGAGTCCCACAACCTGCAGCTGCTGGCGGAGGGTGCCCGGCGCTGCCTCCTCATCCCCAGGAGCAGCGCGGAGGACACGGGCGAGTACATCTGTGAGAGCAAGGACGAGGCCGTCTCCTTCGACGTCAAGGTGTCAGGTCAGCAGGGAGCAGGGAGCCCTTCCCAGCCCGGCTGGGGCTGACCGGCTCCTGCCTGGAGCTGTGGGTGCCGCCGTGCTTGCAGAGCCCCCGGTGACGATCCTGCAGCCGCGGAGACCTCCCCCCGTTGTGAAGGCCTCCCCGGGGGACACGGTGAGGCTGGCCTGCGAGCTGTCCCGCGCGGACGCGCCCGTGCGCTGGGCCAAGGAGGGCGTCAGGCTGGAGGCTGGGGGCAGCCTGGTGCTGGAGGAGGAGGGCGCCCAGCGGCGCCTGCTCATCCCCGCTGCTCGAGCCGAGCACTCCGGCAGATACGTGTGTGATGCTGGCGATGACACGGTCACCTTCACCATCCAAGTGTCCGGTGAGCGAGGGGCTGGGGCGTGGGTGCTGGGTGTGTGGACATGGGGTGCCGTGCACCCATGGATTTGGGGGGCTGTGGTGGTGGGCGGTGGGGTCCTCCCCTCAGCACCCTGCCCATGGGCAGCCCCCTGGCACGGCTCCCCACGGGCCAGGCCTTGCACAAGGGGCTCCCGGCCGTGGTTAATGGTAGCTGTGGTGCTGAGCGGTGCCACAGACCCCCCCGTCAGGATTCTGGAGAGGGATGCGCTGCTGACGCACCGGCACTGCCGGGCCATGGAGGACCTGGTGCTGGAGGTGCTCCTCTCGCACGCCCATGGGGAGGTGAAGTGGTACAAGGACGGGGAGAAGCTGCAGGACACGGGGCACGTGCGGCTGGAGGAGGACGGGGCGCGCCGCTCGCTTGTCATCCTGGGTGCCACGAGTGGGGATGCGGGGGAGTACCTCTGCGACACCCGTGACGACAGCATCATCTTCTGCGTCTCCGTGGAAGGTGAGGGGGAGCTCCCTCGTGGGACGGCACCACTCCGCAACGTCACCGTGCAGCTGGAGCTCCCGGTGTCACACCGCGTCTCTCTCCAGCCCCAGAGCCACCGGTGACCATCGTGGGGAACACGGGCGCCACGGAGCACCGCTGCCTGGTGGCCGGGGAGGACCTGGTGCTGGCCTGCGAGCTGTCCCGGCCCGATGCCGCCGTGCGCTGGCTGCGGGACGGCCGGGAGGTGCAGCTGGGGGAGCGGGTGCAGGTGGTGTCCCGCGGGGCGCTGCGGGAGCTCACGGTGCGGGCGGCACAGCCCGGGGACTCGGGGTGCTACGTCTGCGACGCTGCCAGCGACCGCATGGTGACGAGCGTGGAGGTGGCAGGTGAGAGGGCGGGTGTCCCTCGCTCCCCGGGTGCTCCCGAGGTTAACCCAGTGCCGGAGAGGGGAGGGGACAGCTCTGTGACCTGCTGCTGGTGGCAGGGGACAGGGTAGCAGCACCAGGGGACGGGGGGAGCCCTGTCCCCACGTCCTGCTGGAGCTGTCGGAGAGGAAGGGGCATGTCAGGGCCGTCAGACGCATACCTCCCGGCTCCCCAGGCAGGGGCTGGTTAAATTTATCCTTGGCCGGCTCCCAGGCGCCTCTCCTCCTGCTCTGGCTGCCAAGGGCTGAGCTCAGCCCCAGACTTTATCAGCTGGGGATAGCGGGTGGGAGGGGGGTGGCGCAGGCAGGTATCCCCGATCCCAGCAAGGCGCTTGGGCTGGGGAGGGGGTGGAAATAAATGGCCCTGACCCAGCAGCTGGGCTGCCTGTGCAGGGGGGGATGCAGGAGCGGGCTCTGTCAGCATTCCTGCCTGGGGCCCCGTTGCTGGGGGGAGCTTAGCAGCCAGACGTGGCCAGCCTGCCACAGACACCCCCAGTCAGCCCCGCTGTGACCCACGGCAACCCCCGGTGTCTCAGGCGCCCCACAGCTGCTGGCACTGTCACCCCACTGCCCCTGCTCCGTGGTGACGTGCTGTGGCATCGCAGCAGCCCCTACCATCGGCAGCACTGCCCTGTCCCTGCGCTGGTCACCCCTGACCCGTGCCATGTCCCCTGCTCTCCACAGCACAGCCCGTGTGCATCCTGAACAAGGAGGAGGCGTGGAGCCCGCTGGAGGTGCTGGAGGGGGACAGCGTCACGCTGGTGGCCCGGCTGTCCCCGGAGACGGCGGTGGCGCGGTGGCAGAAGGACGGGCAGACGCTGCGCTCGGGCGGGCGGCTGCTGGTGTGCAGCGAGGGCCCCGTGCGCAGCCTCACCATCAAGCAAGCGGAGCTGGGCGATGCCGGCATCTTCCTCTGCGATGCTGGCGACGACGAGGTGAACTTCACGCTGCACGTCAAGGGTAAGCCTGCCGAGATGTCCCCTGAGGGGGCAGGACCGGTGTTCCTCGTCCCAGCACCAAGCTGAGCCCCTGCTCCCTGCCACAGAGGCGCCCGTGCTGTTCGTGAACAAGCAGGAGGAGCGGGAGAAGCTGCTGGTGCTGGAGGGCGGCAGCGCCGTGCTCTCCGCTGTGGTGTCCAAGGAGCGAACCGATGTCACCTGGCGGGGTCCCCAGCAGCACGTGGTGGCTGGCGAGCGCTGCCAGCTGCGGCAGGACGGCCGCGTGCACAGCCTGGTCCTCTGCAACGTGGCCAAGGAGGACGCTGGTGTCTACACCTGCCTGTCCCCTAACGACAAGATGCAGTTTGACGTCAGTGTCCGGGGTGAGCATCTCTGGGGGGGATGCGCCGCGGCACACGGCGGGGACCCTCCTGCTGATGCATGGGCTCGGCTGTGCAGAGCTGCAGGTGAAGTTCCTGCGCGGCCTCTCGGACGTGCGCGCGCGGCAGGGCGAGACGGTGGTGCTGTGGTGTGAGCTGTGTAAGGCCAGGGGTGATGTGGTGTGGCTGAAGGACGGGCGGCCGCTGGCACCCGACACCCGCCGGGAGGTCAGGGTGCAGGGGCGAGAGCGCTCGCTGGTGCTGAGCCGCGTGGGGCCCGAGGACGCCGGCGAGTACTGCTGCGAGTCCAACGACGACAGGACGCTGGCCACGCTGACGGTGCAGGGTGAGCACCAGCCCCCTGCACGGGGACCCCCAAAACTCCTGCACCCGCCCCGTGCCGGGGGGCACCCGCCCTGACACCCCCGCTGCAGTGCCCAGAGTGGTGGAGATCATCGCGGAGCTGCACAGCCTGACGGTGCTGGAGGGGGACGACGCCACCTTCAAGTGCATGGTGTCCCCCGAGGACGTGGCCGTGGCGTGGCAGCTGAACGGGCAGCCCGTGGTCCCCAGCGAGAGGCTGCTGGTGGCCAAGAGCGGGCTGTGCCACAGCCTCACCATTCGGCGCTGCCAGCCCGCCGACGCGGCCACCGTGACGGCCAACGCCGAGGGGCTGCTGAGCACAGCCCGGCTGAGCGTGCAAGGTGAGCGTGAAGGGGACGAAGGGACGGACCCGCATGGGCAGCCCCGGGGCCGCACGCTGACCCCGTGCCCGCACCTTGTCCCTGCAGAGGCGCAGGTGCTGTTCGTGCGGAAGCTGCAGGACGTGGTGGCAGAGGAGGAGCAGGACGCGTGCCTGGAGGTGGAGGTGAGCCACGAGGCGGCCGAGGTGCAGTGGCTGAAGCAGGGCGTCCTCCTCCAGCCCAGCGGCAAGCACCAGCTGCAGGAGTCGGGGCGCCGGCGCACCCTCACCATCCGCAGCGTCAGCCCCTCCGACCGCGGCACCTACCGCTGCGAGAGCCTGCACGACCGCACGCAGGCCAAGCTCAGCGTGGAGCGTGAGTGCCGCCGGGCCCCGCGGGGATGTAAATGGGGATGGGGGCACCTCCTGCTGCAGGGGTGCTGCAGGGAAGGGCTGTGCTCGGACAGGGAGGTGGGCAGAGGGATGGGCAGAGGGAAGGCAGCTGGATGTGGGGCTTGCTCCAGCAAGGACTGGGAGATGGAGGATCAGGGGCATGGGTGATCACTGCTCATCAGCGTGGTCCCTCGCAGCCCGGAAGGTGTCGATCCGGAGGCCACTGGCAGACGTGGAGATCTTTGAGAAGGAGACGGCCACCTTCCTCCTGGAGCTGTCCCACGCCGGTGTGCCCGGGGTGTGGGCACGGGGCGGCGTGCGGGTGAAGCCCAGCGGCACATGCCGGATCAGTGCCACGGGCTGCACGCACAGCCTGACGCTGGAGGGGCTCACACTGCAGGACTCGGGCACCATCACCTTCACCACCGACACCCTGCGCTGCAGCGCCCGCCTGATCGTGAGGGGTATGGCACTGGGGGACACGGGAACACAGCACTGCCTGTCCTCCAGCTGGGGAGGTGGCAGCGCTGAGCAGGGCCACTCCGGGCACACGGTGGCACGTGGGGAGCTTGCTCATAGCGGTGCCTGGAAGCCCTGTGATGAGATCTCCAGGCACCGCTCCCCATCCCTGCACCCCAAAGCCAAAACCTTTCTCTCCTGGAGCTCTCCACCCCGTGTCCTCTCCCCTCAGAGCCTCCCATCACCATGCTGAAGCTCCCACGGGATCAGGGGGTCCCGGAGTCAGGGGTCGCCACCTTCGAGTGCGAGCTGTCTCGCCCCACCGCCGAGGTGAAGTGGCTCAAGGTGAGCACCCACAACCACCCTGTCCAGGCTGACAGCAGCACCCTCATCCCTGGCTGGGGCTGTGGGCAGGGCAGGGGGGGACACACACCCCTCCCGACACCCCCTGACCCCTTGACCCCTTGACAGGACGGCAGGGAGCTGCGGCCGGGGCCCCACTGCCGCATCTACTCGGTGGGTCGGCGCCGCCTCCTGCAGCTCAGCTGCTGCGAGCTGCCTGATGCCGGGGTCTACACCTGCGACGCGGGCGACTGCCAGGCCTCCGCCACGCTGCACGTCCACGGTACGGCCCCTGGGCACCCTCCCTCTGCCAAGGTGCTGGTCACCCGCCCGGTCCCAGCACCCTGCCCCTGTCCCGCAGAGCACCAGGTGCGCGTGGTGCAGGAGCTGCAGGACGCCCGGCTGCGGGAGGGTGACAACGCCGTCTTCACGTGCGAGGTGTCCCACGTGGACGTGGCAGGCGAGTGGTTCCGCGACGGGGAGAAGATCAAGGTGTCCAGCACGGTGAAGATACGGCAAGAAGGTGCCACATGCGTCCCACACCGGGCAGCCTGCATGCCCCGTTTTGGGGCTGGGAGAGCTCCGCTTGGTGTGGATTGTAGGATCGGGCAGGGTCCCAGTACCCTGCTTACTGCGGTGCCCATCTCCACCCCCCGCAGGGCCCCGGCACTTCTTGCTGCTCTGCGCCGTGCGCCCTGAGGACGCGGGACGCATCCGTTTTGTGGCCAGGACAGCCGCCTCGGAGGCCAGCCTGCAGGTGGAAGGTAGCGTGTGCGGGGTGGCCGGGCTCCAGCGCCGTGGCAGTGACACGGTCGGCCCGTGGGGTCCCCGTGCTGATGTCCCTGCCCCGTGGGGTCCCTGTGCTGATGTCCCTGCCCTGCACGCCAGCACTGCCCATCAGGATCGTGAAGCCGCTGCGGGACAAGACGGTGCTGGCGCGGCACAAGGCGACGCTGGAGTGCACCGTGTCGCACGCCCGGGGCCGCGTGCGCTGGCTGCGCGGGGACACCGAGATCTTCGCCGGGGACAAGTACGAGATCTGCAACCTGGACTGCTACCGCACGCTCATCATCCACCGCGTGGGCCCCGAGGACGAGGACTCGTACACCTGTGACGCCTTCGATGACCGCTCCACCGCGCGGCTCCTCGTGGAGGGTGAGCAGAGAGGGGGCCCCACGGGGACGGGGTCACGCTGTGACCCCACAGCCTCCCTGGCTCCTGCGCCCACCCCTGGCACCCTGCCCTCACCCACCGTCGCTTGGAGGGGCTGATGCCTGGGGTGGTGCCTTGTTGGGACACCCCATGTGTGCCCACTGCCCCCACAGATGCTGACTGGCTCTGTCCCCGCAGGGAGCTAGGAGCCGGGATGCAGCGCGGGGGCTGCGTGCAGATGGACGGACAGATGGCCATGCTGGGAGACGGGGTCGCATTTCCCCCGGGACGCACACAGGGAGACCATCTCCATCCTGCTCCGGCCCCATGGCTCTGCATTAAACAGCCTTTTTTTTCCTGACGTGGCTTCTTCCTCCCCAGTGTTGGGTCCCAGCCCAGCACAGCCAGGTAGCAGGTCCCCATGGGGCACAGACCTCGGGGTCCCTCTCCCCCCTGCCCCCCGGCGCAGCCCCCACCGTGGCACGCCGGCTCCGAAAGGCTCTTTACTGTGCGGCCGTGGCCTCAGCAGCGTTTGGCACATTTACAAAAGAGGCTGGGAAGGGGGACGGCGGCGCGGCGCTGCGGACACGGCGTGGCAGAAACATGCAGCTCCTGGGGCAGCAGCCGGGGACAAGACGGCACCCCGGGGGGGGCACCCTGCTCTGGTCCCACTGCCGTCCTGCCTGCGGGGAAGTCCTGGCTCACTCCGTAATAAATTAATACAAATCACAGCAAGAGAAGTATGTACAAGGCGGGAGCCTCTGTCCGCAGCAGCGCTCTGGGCAGGGGCTCCTGCCCTGCCCCGCAGAGGTGCTGCCCCCAGGCCCCCCCAGCCGCTACAAAATCCAGTCGCCAGCAGCACCGCGATGGCCTCTGGTGCTGTGGGGGTCCCTGAGGCAGCCCGGCCTCACCCAAAAGCTGCATCCCTCGTCCTGTCTCCCACCAAAACCTTTGAGGGAGATGTACGTGGTGCCCCACCAGCACAGCTCGTGCCGGGTGGGTGCTGCCTGCTCCCCGGTGCCTCCAACCCCACGGTACCATCCCCATGGGGACCGCTGGGCCCGGGCAGCTGCTGCCCCAGTACTGCCCTGGTCCAGCCCAGGAAAAGCGAGGAGGGGCAGGCAAAGCTGCTCTGGGGGCAAGGAGGGTGGCTAGGGGGGGCCCTAAGGAGGCAGGTTTTGGGGAGCGCTGCCCGGGGGCTGCTCTTGGGGCTGGGGTGGGATGGGGCGCACATGCTCGGGGGTCACTCGGGGCGAGGGCTCGGAGAGGCGCTCTCTGAGACAGAGACGCGGGGCACAGGCACTTGGGGAGTTGCTGTGGGGGCACGACGGGGAGGGAACAGGCACGGGGAGCTGCTCTGGGGGACGGGGGGCTCGAGTATGGGGAGGGAGGTGTGGGGGTGCAGGACGAGCCTGGGCCATGGAGAAAGGCGCAGCAGAGCCGCTCACACCGCGCTCCATGAGTCCGTGGGTGCTCGTGTCCCCAGTCCTTGGGCTCAGTCCCTGCCCAAGGGTGTCCCCAGCACCGCCGGACCCGCGGGCATCCTGGGCTCGCCTAGCCAAGTCCCACGCTGCCCGGACAAGGGTCTCCGTCCGCAGCCTCCACAACCCCGGGGCCGCACACGGCCGCCTGAGGCTGAAGGAGCAGCCCCGCATGTCCCTGGGGGCTGCGGGAGCGGGCTGGGGTGCTGGTGTCGCTCGAGGTCACCGGGTTGGCTTATACCCGCACAGCGGGGCCGGAGCCCGTGGTGAGGGGCACGGTGGAGCTGCAGTCATAGTCCAGGTCCACCACGGCGTGGGAGCTGGCCATCAGGCTGGTGAGGGACGGGCCCGTCTGCCGCTCCCGGAAACTCTGGATGTAGCTCTGCGTGGGAGAGGGGGCAGAAGAGAAGGTCAGGGGGCTCTGCTCCTGGCCCGCTCCATCCCGCGCCACCCCAGCCCACCCTGAGCTCTGCCAGCCCCCACCTGGCACCCGGGCACCTCTCCCCCTGTGCCCCAGCCCGCCCGCGTGGAGAAGGAAGGGGCGGCCGAGGCCCGGGGAGATCTCTACCCTGGGTGTGGGACTCACTGGGGAGAGCACGTCCCCATCGAAGCGGCGCACGGGGTTGGGCTTGCGGCGGTAGGCGGGCTCGGGCGGGTGGGCCTTGTGCTGGTGGGGCGGCGGGTGGTGGGGCCGCCGCTTCTTCTTCTTCTCCTTTCGGTCCTCCCGCTGCTTGATGCGCATCAGCTGCACGCGGCGCTGCTGCCGGCTGATGATCACTGCGGGGCAAGGGGGGCGGTCAGCGCTGCACCCCAAAACACCGCGTCCAACCCCTCCCCATCCCCGTTTTTACTCCCCCCCCATCCCCTGCGCACCTTCAGTGTGAGAGTAGCCCTCGGCCGTGACCTTCCACTGGACCAGGACGCCCAGCGTGGTGAGCAGCGGCCAGACGCCCAGGATGACCCAGCTGTACCAGCACACGGGGCGCGCGGGGGCCACCTTGATGCGCTCGTAGATGTACTGCACCAGGAGGAAGAGCTCGATGAAGTAGTCGACGGTGACGGTCATGATGGCGCTGCCGAAGACGGCGGTGGAGAGGGTGGTGAAGAAGCGCTGCCACTGCAGGGTGAGCACGGCGAAGAGCATCCCCACGCCCAGCAGCAGCGCGATGGGGATCCAGACGGTGGGCGGGTGGTAGAACTGCTCCATCACCACCAGCGTGGCCACCGCCAGCAGCAGCCCCAGCAGCAGCCCCACCATGAAGAGGCCGACGCTGCGCACCAGCATGGTGACCAGCCCGCACAGCACCCCGATGCCCAGCCCGATGCCCACCGACGCCTCCACGCTCAGCTGCGTGTCCAGCACCCGCTCCTTGTAGCACAGCATGAAGATGATGATGGAGCCGAACATCAGCCCCGTCAGGAACATGACGGCCTTGAAGCAGCGGTACCCTGCGGAGAGACCCCCACCATCAGCGGGGCCACGGCCAGCCCCGCGCCCCACCGCCTCCGCGGGGACCACAAGGGCAAATATCGCCTTTCCGCCCCTCGCCCCGCTCTCTGCTTGCCCCACGGCTCACCGAAGAAGCAGTAGATGATGCCGAAGAGGCAGCACATGGTGCACACCACCGAGGGCACCACCTGGTAGCGCCGCTCGATCTCCTGCTGGCAGCTGTGCGCCCACTCCTGGCCCGTGTCGTGCGGCGGCAGCAGCTTGAAGCGCAGCGTCTGCACGGTTGCAGTCATGGCTCTGGGAACTCTTGGGGATGGCGTCAAAATCTCCGCTCCTGCCCCATGGCTTGCGGGCAACGCTGCGCCCTGGCACCGGCTCCAGCTGGAGAGAGAGAGGAGGAGAAATTGGATGTGGGCACTGCTGGCAAGAGCTCACCGGGCTGGGGAGAAAGGGAGCTGGGGAACGGCAGCAGGGCCGTGCTGCCGCCCTGGCGCCGAGCAGGAGCTGGCCATGGCCCAGAAGGTGGCTGCAAGGATGCTGTGTCCCCGGGAGGCCGTGCCCGTCCCCGGGGAGCTTTGTGGCTCGCGTGCTGCGCCTGGTAACCTGCCCGCAGCTCCCATTTCCTGCCCCCAGCTCCCGCGTGTCCTCTCCCTGCTAGATGAGAGAGACTTTTACTACCTGGTATTTTCTGCCTGCGAAGTAATTATGCTCAGTAATTAAGTCACCCCTCAATCTTCTATTTTTATAGGCCAAACAGATTGAGCTCTTAACGCTTGTACTCTAAGGCATTTTCACCAATCCCCTAATCATATTTCTGGCTATTTTTCATCCCCGCTCCAGCTCCGAGCGTCCTCAGAGAACAGCAGGTCCCTGCACCAGACCCAGCCCTCCCACGCCGACCTGCGGGGGCCCACAGGGAGCTGCTGCCCCTTCCCCACGACCCCATGCACCGCTCCCACGTAGCCCCAGGGCTTTCCCCAGTGTGGGCACGCCACGGCCACGCTGCCCACGGCCGTGCCAGGACGCTGAGCAGGAGGACCCGGGGGCCCCCGCGGTGCCTCCACAGACGGAGGGGTCATAATCCCTTGCAAAGACTGATCCAGCTCCAGCCTAAGCCCAATTAAGCCTGCTGTCTGCCCGCTCCCACCTGGAGGCCGCTCCAGCATCTCTTTGTTCCCCTGGCGCGCTTCCAGGCTCGGTTTGTTTGGGATCAGCCTAATGTCACCACTTGTCCCCGTGCCAGCTCCGTCCTTCCAAGTGCCACGTTACAGCAGCCAGCTCGGGGCCGGCCACAACAGCAACCACCCCCCCAAGTCACTGGGAAGGGCCCGTGAAGAGGGCACAGGCTGCAAATACGCCACGTCTCCCCCCCTGCCCTGAACACGGGCAGCTCACAATGAGGCGAGGACGCCCTCCCACGCAGGACCTGCGGTGACTTCAGTGCCTCTCTGTCATCTCTTTGTGGGGCCGGCACGGGCTCGGGCTCTCCAGCAGCAGCCCCAGCTGCCAGTGCTGCCACCAGCCTCGCGCCCCGCACTGTGCCAGGCTTTAATCCCCCCGAGGCTTCACTTTGCTCCTCTCCGTGCGCGTCACCTCCTCCCCAGGGCAGCAACCGGGCACATTTCCTTGCTGCCCTCTCACCCCATCCTTGCATCCCACTGGCTGCCAGCCCCTTTATTTGGGGATAAACCACGGTCGGGCCAGGCAGGGCAGGACAAACCCTCCCGGAGCAGGCTGCGAGGGAGGGCTGAGCACTGTGCCTAATCCCGGGGGGATCAGGGGGGCTGCCTAAGCCCCTCTCTCCATGCCGGGGGAGGACGCTAAGCAGGATTGGACTTTACCCGCTGAGCCCGGGCGCGACGCCCGATGGCGCGGTGCGGGGCAGGAGGAGGGCGGGCAGCCCGGAGCCCCCTGCCCCACGCGTGGCCGTGCCCCCGGGGGTCGGGGCGCAGCAGCGATGCAGGCAGCACTGCAGCGGCTGCGGCGCCCATTGGCGCGGGCAGTGTTGCTAGGGGAGCCCAGCGCCTGCTCATTGGCGCCGGCAGCGCTCGCCCACCTGCTGCCACCCCACGGGCCCCACGCTGCCCCCACTGCCCCTACAGCGCCGTGCAGCCCCCAGCCCCCCGCAGCCCCCTGCTAGGGGCTCGCTGCCCCACGCCCGGCCCTGTTCGGCTCCCCCCCGGCCGTGCCATGCAGCCCAGTGCCCCCCACCCCGCCCCACCGGGGGCCACGCAGCCCCGTCCAGCCCCAATCCCCACGCGTGGGCACCCCACGGGGGGGCACCCCACAAGCGTCCCCATCCCAATTTAGCCCGGCACCGGGCTCCGGCTGCTGCGGGCACCACGGGCGGGGGGGCCGCCCCCCGGCCCCGCTCCAGGGGGTCCCCACGGGGCTCCCCACGGGGGTCCCCACGCTCGCCCCCCGCCGCCCCCTCCCCGCTGCCGGCCCCCCGTTGTGCTGGGCGCGGCGTGGCTCCGCCAGGGCCGCAAGGGCTGCCGGGCCGCCCCGCTCCGCCCCGCTCTTTGTTCGGCCCCGGGGCCGCCGCCAGCCCCCGGCCCGGCAGCGCCGCCCCCCCCCCGGCGGCACCCCCGGGGGCACCGGCACCGCCCCGGCACCCAGCACAGCCCCCCCCGGGGGCCGCCCTCCCGCCCTCCCGCCGCCCCCCCGGGGGCCGCTCCCAGCCCGCGGGGGCCGCCGCCCGTGCCCGCTCCCCGCTCCCCGCTCCCCGCCGCCCCCCTCCCGCTCCCCCCCCCCAGCCCCGCACCTCCGCTCCCGGCCCCGCGGCGGCCCCGGGCCCCGGCCCCGCGCATGGTGCTGAGCGGACAGCTCCGCGTGACGTCACGGGGCGGGGCTTGGGGGCGGGGCTTATGGAAAGGGGGCGGGGCTTGGGGAAGGGGGCGGGGCTTGGGGGAAGGGGGCGGGGCTTGGCCCATGGGGGTGAATGGGGTGGGTAATGGGGTGGGTGATGGGGTGGGTGATGGGTGGGTGGTGGGGTGGGCAGTGGGATATGCCCCAGGACAGGTGCTGGGGAGTGTCGCCATGCTGTATGCAGGGTGTGGTGCTGCTCTGTGCACTGAGCAGGGTGCGCCTGGTGGTCTTACACTAAAAGGCAGGAGGTCCCGGTTAGAGGCTAGGAGGGAATTCTGCACTCGGGGTGATGGGGCACTGGGGCAGGCTGTCCAGAGAAGCCGCGGGTGCCCCATCGCTGGAGGTGTTCAAGGCCATGTTGTATGAGGCCTTGAGCAACCTGATCTAGTGGGTGGCACCCTAACCAGTGGCAGGGGGTTGGAACTGGGTGGTCTTTAAGGCCCCTTCCACCCCAACCCATCCTGTGATGCTGTGATGCTGGGAGGTGGCTGCACAGGCTGTGGGCTCTAGGCACTGTGCTAAGGGGACAGGGCGGTGCTGAGCACAGGGGGCACAGTGCAGGGCTGGGGGTGTGAAAACTGCAGGGGTACGGTACTGGGGCGTGCAGGGAAGGACACACAATGTCCATATAGGTGCAGGGCACACATGGCCCCACAGTACGAGGTGGCCTGGCCCAGGGCCATGGGGAATTTGGCACACGGGGAGTTTAACAAAGCAGGTTAGGTGCACATCCGGAGGCTGCCCACCCCTGCAAGAGCCCGGCACAGGGGGTAAATGGCAGAGCACGGGGCTCTGCGGGGACAGAACCCCCCTGGGCTTGCATCTCCCAGCTGTGGCTCTGAGACCCCCGGGCACGGCCCCTCCTGGCAGGGAGCAGGCTCTTGGCAGCGACAGCCGTTCCCTGGCAGCCCCCCGCAGCCCCGTGCCAGCCCGAGACAAAGCGCGGAGCTGCAGCTGGCGGGGGCTGCAGGGGCTGCCAGAGGAACGGCAAAGCTGCCTGGGGGCTGCCTCCCCCCCGGGAGCTCCTCGGGGCCGTGCTTGGGTCCCTTACCTCGGCCACTGCCTGGTGTGTGGGGAGAGACGGAGCCTGGAGCTGCAGGGAGGGCAGGGGAGGCTGCCCCAAGGCTTGTCAGCTGGCACGAGCCTTGCCGTGCCCGTGGCTTTGTCTCCATTCAGCTTTCCCAACTCAGAGTCCTGTTTGTGAAGGCTTCGTGCTCCTGCTCCCTCCCTGCGCCTGACTGCAAGCCCAGATCGGCAGCAGCACTTCCAGAATGACCCCTCCCTGCTCCCCTTTTCCCATCACAAGTGTAAAATGATCAGGGTTCGTGTAAGGCAATCGATATCAGCTATTTTAATCTGGGAAGGAAATCAAAAGTATCTATTTCTATTGCGCTTCCTTGTGTACAGAAAACAAAGGCAACTCTGGCTGTTTACAACCACACTCGCTTTCTGGCCGTTTCCCATGGAAAATCTCTGCTCATTTCTGCATCTCTTCCCTCTTGGCATCTCCCAGCCCTGCCGTGCTCCCGCTGTTTGTATTTTTGATGTGCTCTTTGTTAAGCTGCTCTCCATGTGGCTGCCTCTGCCTCCTGCTATTCAGGGGAACCAGGCCTGTGACAACGAGCTGCACTTGGGCAATGGGCTTGTTCAGCATGGAGAGGAGGAGGCTCAGGGGCGACCTTATTGTGCTCCACGGGTACCTTAAAGGAGGCTGCAGCGAGGTGGGGCTGGTCTGTTGTCCTGTGTACCTGGTGAGGGTGTGCATTAGGTGGTGAGGGTGGATGTTGGGTGGTGAGGGTGGACATTAGGTGGTCAGGGTGGACATTAAATGATGAGGTTGGACTGTTAGGTTAGGTGGTGAGGGTGGATGTTGGGTGGTCAGGGTGGATGTTGGGTGGTGAGGGTGGTCAGGTTGGACATTAAATGGTGAGGTTGAACTGTTAGGTGGTGAGGGTGGATGTTGGATGGTGAAGGTGGATGTGAGGTGGTGAGGTTGGACGTTAGGTGGTGAGGTTGGGCATTAGGTGGTCAGGTTGGACATTAAATGGTGAGGTTGAACTGTTAGGTGGTGAGGGTGGATGTTGGATGGTGAAGGTGGATGTTAGGTGGTGAGGGTGGGCATTAGGTGGTCAGGTTGGACATTAGGTGGTGAGGTTGGACGTTAGGTGGTGAGTTTGGACATTAGAGGTCAGGTTGGATGTTGGGTGTTCAGGTTGGACATCAGGAGGAACATTTTTATGGAAAGGCTCGTTGGGCATTGGGATGGGCTGTGCAGTGCAGTGGAGGTCTTTACACCTGGAAGTCTTTAAAAGACCTTTAGCTGTAGGGCTCAGTGACAGGGTTCAGTGTCAGACTGGTTGGTGCTGGGCCAGAGGCTGGCCTGGGGGCTCCTGAGGCGCCCTGCAGCCTATCTAACCGTGACTCCATCCCTGTGTCTCCGTGAGGCGCCCCCCGCGCAGGCCGTGCCCGCGGCCGCGCCGTCTCCTAGCAACCGCCATCCCCCCCGTTCCCCCCCCGCTCGGTGACGCGGCGCGGGCGGGCGGGCACCATTGGCGGCGGGCGGCGGTGACGCGGGGGGCGGGGCGCGGGGGTGACACGTCGGACGGCGGCGCCGGCAGCGCCCGCGGGAGCCGCCCCCGGTCCCGGTCCCCGTCCCCCGTCCCTGTCCCCGTCCCGGTCCCGTCCCCGCCATGCGCCTGTCCCTGCTGCTGTCGCTGCTGCGCCCCGCGGGCCCGGTGGCCATCGGCGTGTCGCTGGGCTTCACGCTCAGCCTGCTCAGCGGCACCTGGGTGGAGGAGCCCTGCGGGGCCCCGCCGCGCACCGACGCCCGCCCGCGCTCCGCCGCCTCCGCCTCAGCCTCAGCGTCCTCCTCAGCCGCCGCCGGCTCGCCGCTGGGCCCCGTGGGCGGCCCGCAGGACGGCGGGAGGCACAACGGCAACGCGGCCCGCAGGCCCAACGCCGTGCCCGCGGGGCTGGGCGCAGAGAGCTGGGAGCCGCGCGTCGTGCCATACAGGCCGCCCAGCCCCGGCAGGGCCGCCAAGAAGGCCGTCAGGTGCGGGGAGCGAGGGGAAATGGGAATGGGAATGGGAATAGGGGGTGCTGGGGGGGAGCTGCAGCTGCCGGGGGGCTGCTGCCCTCGGGTCGTCCCCCTGTGGGCTGCTGGGGGGCTCCCCAGGGGACCTGAGCTACAGCAGTGCCCCGGGACCCCTCCCTGTGGCCCCTTCCCTGTGGCCCCCTCCCCATGACCCTTCCTTGTGACCCTTTCCCCGTGGCCCTTTTCCCTATGACCTTTCCCCATGAACCTTTTCCATAACCCTTCCCCATGGCCACTTCCCCCCAGCCTTTCTGCATGACCCTTCCCTGTGTCCCCCTCCCTATGACCCTTCCTTGTGACCCTTCCCTGTAGCTCCTTCCCCATAACCTTTCTTTGTGGCCCCTTCCCCATGACACCTTTCCCCGTGACCCTTCTCCATAACCCTTCCCCATGGCCCCTTTCCTATGACCCTTCCTCATTACCTCTCCCTGTGTCCCTTTCCCCATGCCCCCTTCCCCATAACCCTTTCCCCGTGACCCTTCCCCATAACTTCTCCCCATACCCTCCTCCTCATGCCCCCTTGCCCATAACCCTTTCCTATGACCCTTGCCCGTAACCCTTTCCTCACAACCTCTCCTCTTCTCCCCCCCCCCCGTGACCCCTTCCCCGTGACCCCTTCCCCGTGACCCCTTCCCCGTGACCCCTTCCCCGTGACCCCTTCCCCGTGACCCCTTCCCCGTGACCGCCTCCCGCTGCCTCCCCCTGCCCACCACCGCTGGAGAACTTCATCCCCACAGTGCAAAGGTTGTGGGGCCGGGCACAGCACGCTCTGCACGACGCCCAGCCCTTGTAGGGCCGCGTCCCTGCGGTGGCGTGTCCCCAGCCCTCACCCTGCCGATGGCACGGCGCGGGCGGTGAAAGGGCCTCCTTGTCCCTGCCGGGGGGTGGGCGGACGGGGGGGGGGAGCCGTGGGGCTGAATGGGGCCAGTGTGTGAGCCGAGGCAGCGTGGGAGCCGGGGGGGGGGTCGCTTCCTGCCTCGGGGCCGGCTGGAAGAATTAAACCTGGAAGTCATTGTGAGCGCGGCAGCTGGGGGCGGCTGCGCCCTCCCGGTGCCAGCAGCTGGGCTGCGGCCACGCTCCCCCGTCGGAGCCTCACGCCCGGCGCCGCGGGGGCTCAGGGGTGCTGTCCCTCCCGCAGGACCCGGTACATCAGCACGGAGCTGGGGATGCGGCAGCGGCTGTTGGTGGGCGTGCTGACCTCCAAGAGCACGCTGGGCACGCTGGCGGTGGCCGTGAACCGCACGCTGGCCCACCGCCTGGAGCGCCTGGTGTACTTCACGGGCACGCGGGGCCGCAAGGTGCCCCACGGCATGACGGTGGTGACCCACGGCGACGAGCGGCCCATCTGGAACATGTACCAGACCGTCAGGTACCTGCTGGAGCACTACGTCAACGACTTCGACTGGTTCTTCCTGGTGCAGGACGACACCTACACCGAGGCGCACCGCATCAACCGCCTGGTCGCACACCTCAGCATCGACACCCTCCTCTACCTGGGCCGCCCCGAGGAGTTCATCGGTGGGGACACCGACGGGCGCTACTGCTACGGGGGCTTTGGGTTCCTGCTGTCCCGCAGCCTCCTCCTGCGCCTGCAGCCCCACCTGGAGTCCTGCCGCAACGACATCCTCAGCTCCCGGCCCGACGAGTGGCTGGGGCGCTGCATCATCGACCACACGGCCGTCAGCTGCACCGAGGAGCACGAGGTGGGTCCTGTGACAGAGCTGGGCTCCGAGAGCCTGATCGCTGCCTGCTCAGCCTGGCACGGGCTGCCGCTCTCCCTTTCCTTGCTGTCACGGAGCAGAGCCCCTTGGCAGCGTCTCCCTGGTGCTGCCTGCTCCCCATGGGCTCCCAGGGCCATGGGACCAGCCTTCGTGTGCTGCTTTATTTGGGGCTTGCCATGCTTGCTTGTGGCGGGGTGGGGTTGTGGGTCTGGGTCGGCCGTAACCTCTCTCCCCATGCTGACACAGGGCCTGCTTTACCAATACTTTGAGCTGGGGAAGAACGTGAACCCCGAGCACGAGACCGACCTCCGTTTCCAGAGCGCCTTCACCGTCCACCCTGTGCTGGATCCTGTCCAGATGTACCGGCTGCACAAGTACTTTGCCCAGGTGGAGCTGGAGAGGACATACCTGGAGATTGAGCAGCTCCAGGTGAGATGGGGCTTGGCTGCGAGGATCTGGGCTCTTCCTGCTATCACTTTCTAGCATCACCCAGCTTTCTGCTCTAGTGTGAGGGTTTTCTGACCTGCAGCTGCTCTGGGGTGCGATCAGCTCAGCTTCTGTGGCTGCAGTGGTGTCAGGAGAGCAGCTTTGGGTCCGGATGGGTCCTGGGGCTGGGGTGACTGAGGGTGCTGGAGCTGGCAGGGTGCTGTCTGCCAGCAGAGGTGGCACGGGCTGGGACAAGGTGCAGATCCTGCTGCTGAAGGTGGTGTGCTGTGTGCTAACTCTCTGCACAATTCACTCTTAACTCCTCCACATCTCTCCTTGCAGCTGGAAATCCAGAACGCCAGCAGCCTGTCTGCTGACGGGGACCACAGCGCCACGTGGCCCGTGGGCATCCCTCCCCCGTTCCAGCCCAAAACCCGCTTCGAGGTCCTGCGCTGGGACTACTTCACGGAGGATCAGGTCTACGCCTGTGTGGACGGCTCCCCCAAGTGTGAGCTGCAGGGCGTGGACCTGGCGGACGTGGCCGACGTGGTGGCCACGGCCATGGAGGAGCTGAACCGCAAGTACCAGCCGGTGCTGCACGTCCGCAAGCAGCAGCTGGTGAACGGGTACCGGCGCTTCGACCCCACGCGCGGCATGGAGTACACGCTGGACCTGCAGGTGGAGGTGGTCACACAGAAGGGGCACAGCCGCTCCGTCACCAAGCGCGTGCACCTGGTGCGGCCCCTCAGCGAGGTGGAGATCATCCCCATGCCCTACGTGACGGAGGCCAGCCGCATCAACGTCATCCTGCCGCTCACGGCGCACGACCGCGATCACGCCGCGCGCTTCCTGGAGACCTACGCCGCAGCCGCCTTCGAGAGCAACGAGAACGCCGTGCTCACCTTCCTCTTCATCTACGACCCCTTCGAGGCCCAGCAGGTGACCCAGAATGACATCTTTGCCCCCGTGAAGGCGCAGATCACCGAGTACGAGCGCAAGTACGCCGGGGTGAAGATCCCCTGGATCAGCGTGAAGACGGACGCCCCCTCCCAGATCAAGGTGATGGACATCATCTCCAAGAAGCACCCCGTGGACACGCTGTTCTTCGTGGCGGGTGTGGGCACGGAGGTCACCGTCGACTTCCTGAACCGCTGCCGGATGAACACCATCAACAACTGGCAGGTCTTCTTCCCCATCCACTTCCAGGGCTACAACCCCGCCGTCGCCTACCACAACCAGGCGCCTCCCCCCACGCTGGACCTGCTGCGGGACGCGGGGCGCTTCGACCGCGACGTCTTCCACGAGGCCTGCTTCTACAACGCCGACTACATGGCGGCGCGCACCCGCATGGCCGGCGACGTGCAGGAGAACGAGGACATCCTGGAGACCCTGGACATCTACGACATGTTCATCAAGTACTCCAACCTGCACGTCTTCCGCGCCGTGGAGCCTGCCCTGCTGCAGCGCTACCGGCACCAGGCCTGCAACCCGCGGCTCAGCGAGGAGATCTACCACCGCTGCGTGCAGAGCAGCCTGGAGGGCGTTGGGTCCCGCTCCCAGCTCGCCATGGTGCTCTTCGAGCAGGAGCAGGGGAACAGCACCTGAGCCTGGGGCACGGAGGGGCTGGTCCTGCCCAGCCTGCCTGCCCGCCCCGCCTGACCTGCTGCCCAAAATCTGTCTTCCTTCTTCCGCTGCGGCTGTGGAGAGCGGTCTCGATGCTGCCCGGGCAGGGCTGGGGTTTGCCAGCATGGGGTGAGCCGAGCTGAGCTCTGGGACCCCCGCGTCCTCACCCCAAGCAGTGCCGGCCGCTGCCTCGCTCGCTGCTGGCCCGGCGGGGAGGAGCGGAGCCGCGCTGCCCCTTGCTTTGCCCTGCAAACTGCTCCACCTCCGGCTGCTGCAGGACACTGAGACCCCACAGCGGGGCTGTGGCTGCCACCGGGGACCAGCCGGGGCTGGGGCAGATCCCACACACGTCTCCCCTTTCCCCCCCCAGTGCAGGGCTGTTCCTGGTGCTCATTTGGCTCTCCTGGCACCCTCTGGAAGAAGGGACTGGAGCGTCGGCCCTGTGCTGCGGGGAGGGCTGCCTCCCTGTGCCCGTGCAGCCCTGAACAGTGGGACCGGCCCCCAAAAAAAGCAATAACGAGGTTGGTTTTAGCGTATGCCACTTGGCAGGGAGACAGCTGCCTGAGCGCCCCTGGCTGCTGGGGCTGGGAGGAGCTGCAGCCCCCGGGGGCGCAGGGAGTGCTCCTGCCGTGTTCGTGTACCGTGAGCTGCTCCCCATGGGAACCCTGACCCGGGCCGCCTCGGCCTTCGCAGTATCTGTAGGACAAAGGAGGTCGCAGCCCTCCGACAGGAGCCGTCCCTGCCCGTGGGACGTGCCCCCAGGCCGTGCTGCCCCCCTGCCGCCCCTCGGGCCCCCGCTGTGCTCCCCGGGCTGAGGGGCTCCAGGGGCGGTTCGGCTGCGCATCTCCTAAGGAGAAAGCGACTGAGGAGCTGCTCTGTGCTCCTGGTTTGTATTTAATAGTGGGGAGAGGGGGGGGGGGTGTTTACACTAATAAAATGGAGAGATGAACACATGCCTCCGCCTGGTTCTTCTCTGGGGCGCTGTTGCTGAGTGTGTGAGGGGCTCGGGCACACCCTGCGGGGTGAGGGGTTGTTTCGTTCTGGGGCTGTACCCAGGGGTGCAGAGCTCAGGCTGTGCTGTGCCATTCCTGGTGCCCTAAATTCCCGCAGGACTGGCTTGCAGGCCTTCATGAAACAGCATTATAAAGGAGTTTAATTGTTCCTGTGTGCTCTGTTCCCGCGGGAGGGCTGGCTGCTTAGCGCAGGACCCGCAGCCCACCTTGTGGCAGCAGCCAGGCGTGCGGAGATGTGCAGGGGGTGCACAGCGTGGTGCAGCCCTGCTCTGCCCTCCCGGGACCAGCTTTGACAGAGCTCCTGGGCCAAAATCCCCGTCTGAGAGCTGTTGTGAATCAGCGCTGCTGGGTCTGCCCTCTCCACCCCTTTTTGCTCCCCAACATCTCATGGGGTGGGGAGTGGGGTTGCTCATTGTCCCCAGCATGGGCACGCTCACTGCAGCAAATGCACCTTATGGGGCAGCTGCTTTCAGCACTTGGTCACGAAATTCCCATATCAAAGAGAAATCCCCCAGAAAATTAACTAAACCTGCTTACTTTTAGCTAACAAGTGCTCAGCAACCCCTCTGGAAATCCCCAGGGCTGTGTGGCAGTCCTTGCCCGAGGAAAGATCTCTCAGCTCTGCAGGTGTCCCTGCTCCCTTCCCCGTAACCAGGCGTAGGAACGCATGTGTTTAATGCACGGTTGTTACGGCTCGGATGCTAACCGTTAGCTCGCCCCAAATATTTCTATTTCTGATCTTCCCCGAGCACATCCTTAATTCCCTTTAAATGCGAATCTGGGACAGAAGGGACGAGGCGGATGCAGGTGCGTTACAGATACATTTATTCTCCCGAGAGCAGACCCAGGAGCCTCGTTTGATCACACGCTGGAGGAGTATCTGATGCTAATGTAAAGCAAACTAGCGTCAGAGGAAGTTGGCTGCGAAAAGAAACCCTGGGCTGTCATTTAGTCGTGGCAAGGCGGTCTGCATGGAGCTGCTGTCTCCTCGCTGTTTACCCACACCAAGGTAGAGCTGTTGGCATACTTAGAGCCATGCACTACCCAAGCCCCGAACCACCCCCTGCTCGGGTGAGCTAAGAGCAAATTATACCTCTTGTGGCACTTCTGGAAGGGTTTTTTGGCAGCCTGGCCCGTGGATGGGGCTGCTGGGACCACGGCACCGGGTTTGGGGCCGGCCGTGGGAGCAGGATAGGGGCAGGTGAGAACAGCTCGCGCTGGGCTCCGTGCTGGGTCACACACCACACTCTCAGAGGGCTCCTGGGGCGCATCCCATTGCCTCGCTGGCAGCCTTCCCAGAGCAGCCAGGCGTGAGGCTCGGCCTTTCCTTGCGCCCGGCCTCACTCCTGCTCCTCCAGAATGAGGTTTATTTTCTGGCAGAACTCGTCGATGACGCCGAAGTCCCTCTCCAGCACGCCTGCCGCCGCGCGGATGCTCCCCGCCAGCTCTGCCCGCGCGCCGCGGGACAGGTGAGCCGAGTCCTTGGTGACAAAAAAGATGTCCAGGGCCAAGGAGAGGCCGAGGAGGAGCTGCGCGGCCGTCCCAGCGAGGCTCACGGCACGGCTGGCCCCAGCCAGCGCCGCGCTGGCCCTGGCCACACTGCTGCCGTTGAGGACGCTGCGCCCCAGCCCCGTCACCACCCTGAACACCCCCAGGATGACGTCCAGGCTCTCGTCCTTCCCCAGCACCTCCAGCAGCCTCCGCGCCCTCTCCACGTGCTCCCGGCTGCCCGTGAACACCTCCTCCTGCGCCCCGAACTCCTCCAGCAGCGCCTCCGCCCCGTCCTTCCTCGCCAGGCACCCCAGGCTGTCGCTGACGGTGGCGGTGGCACCGACGAGGCTCCCGAGCAGCGAGACGCCGAAGCCCACGGCCGACAGCAGCAGCGCCGTGCCCAGCGCCGTGGGGGCCAGCAGCAGCCCCGCGATGGCCGTGGCCCCCCCCGTCACCCCCAGCACCCCGCCGGTGACATTGGCCACCGCCGCCGCCCGGTGGCACCGCTCCGTGGCCTCCGCCGCGCGCCGCATGTCCTGCAGGCAGCTCCGCATGGCGTCCCGGGCGGGCAGCAGGGACAGCCGCACCGTGTCCCCGATGGTGCTCCGGCTGGCTGCGGGGCTGGGGCGACAGCGGGGGGGTGAGTATGGGGTGGCATCAGCAGGACCTGCCCAGGGTGTGAGGTCCCAGGGGAGCAAAACCCACAGGATATAGGGACCCAGCCCCTGGTTGGGGTGGGATGTGGGGCTGGGGGTGCCCAGGATGCATTTCCCACCCCGCCACCCCGTTGTCCCCCCCCGCCGCTGGCAGCGCCCACCCCTAGGGCCGTGCTCACCTCTCGGGGGCCCCGCAGGAGAGCCCCCCGTGGGGCAGGGCGTTCTCGCAGACGGAGTTCCTGGCCGTCTCCCCGCAGCAGGCGTAGCGCCCGGCCCGGTAGGGCTGCCGGTGCCTCAGCACGATCTCGAACTCGTACTCGATGCTGTTGGCGTTGAGCAGCGCCTTCCGCAGGGCCTCGAAGAGGGGCACGCGCCGCTCGGTCCAGATGGCCGCGCCGCCGCCCCCAGCCCGAAAGCTGGCCGTGGCGTAGGTGATGTCGTGCAAGCCCAGGAAGTGCGATGCCTCGTGGATGAGCGTCCCGGGCTGCGAGTCCTTCTCCAGCTCGCTGGGGGCCTGCCAGAAGAGGGGGCAGAGGTAGATGGTGCGGTCGCAGGCGTTCTTCTTGACGTAGGCGTAGGAGCCGGCGCGGCGGGGGTTCTTGCGGAAAGCCGCCTGCTGCAGCTGCGAGACGAGGCTGCGCAGCAGCTTCTTGGTGAGCATGGCGTAGCGCTCCACCCAGCCCTCGCCCCCCTGGCCCTCCCCGGCCAGCACCACCACGTCCTTCAGGTTCCTCATCAGCACCCGCTCCTTCCTCAGCGCGTCCTCCAGCACCTCCAGCGCCGCGCGCTGGGCTCTCTGCGCGATGCCGCTCTCCTCCTCGCTCAGCTCCTCCGACACGTCCTCGCTGCAGGGCAGGGCGCAGCACGAGCTGCCCGTCACCGCCTTGGTGTGGATGAGGGTGGCCATCCGGGGGGACATCCTGCAGGGGCAGCTGGCTCAGGGCACGGTGGCGGAGGGACCCAAAGCCCCCGAGGGGACCTCTACCGGTGCTGGCAGCCTCCGCCACGGGGGGACAGAGCAGGGCCTGGAGGAGGCAGGAGGGCCCCGTTCCCTGCAGCACCAGGGCTGTTCCTGCTTTGCCCCCTTTTCCAGCCCAGACCCCATCCTCCTCCTCCCACCTCTGGGCTCCACCAGCACCCCCAGGGCCCCACCGTGGTGCCCCCGACCTCACCTGCGCCGTGCCCCCAGCCGGGGGATGGGTGACGGAGGATCAGGCAGCCGTCAGCCCCGTGAGAGTGCAGTGCCGGGGAAAGCAGCGGCCTCTCATTGATAGGGGCCGTGCCTGGAGCTGATAACACGCCCAGGAGCCGAGGGGCAGCCAGCACCACTGCTGGGGGCACCCCAATGCCCAGCACCTTCCAGCAGAGCCCTGGCAACGGGCAGGGCTGCAGGATTGCAGCCCCGCTGTGGGGAGCACCCACCGCAGCCCCTCTGCCCTCCCCAGCTCCCCAGGGAGCTTTTGGCAGCCCCCGGGGTGGGCAGAGCCTGATTCCCCTCCCCAGCACTGCCTGCATGGGGCTGATAGAGCCCAGCAGGGTGCTGCCGGGGCGCCCGCCCTGCCACGGCACACCCCTTGCGCTCCGGCCCGTGGAGACGACGTGAGAGCTCCTGGTGCTGGTGTGCAGCCAGAGCACAGCTTTTTTGGGGAAGGCGTGAGGATCCCCACCCCTCTGTGTCCCCCCAGCCACGCAGGCAGCTCTGGACCTACTTGTGCCTCTTTATTAGGGAGCTTTTGTACATCTATAAAACAGTGGCGCACGCCTCCGACGGCCACCTCCCGCCGCCCTGCCCGTGCCCACCCTGCCCAGGGCTCGCTCCCGCTGCCAGGGAGGGGGCCACATCCTGCACCCCGTGCCCAGGCACCCTCCTTCCCCCTGTGGTGCTGGTGAGGGGCCTGGCATCGCTGCGGGGATGCTTCTGCTTGCACCCAGCTGCTGGTGCAGGAGCACGGGGTGGGCACAGGGTGGCCGTTCCCTGGGGCTGGGGTCCCACGCCACGCGTGCCACCGCCCCACGGGGACCTGGGCACCCTCCCGGGCACACGCGGTGGTGGAGGGGCTCCTCCTGCAGCTATGGCTTTGGCCACGGCATGGCTGTGCCCTTTTGGGTCTTGGGGCACTGGGAGTGTAGCCAGGCTAGGTCCCATCCCATCTCTCCCCCGATGTCACCAATTCCTGCCGCGGGTCCCCCTCTCTGCCGTGTGTGCGTGTCGAGGGGGGCTTTGCCAGCCGGCCCCCCCCTCCTGAGATATTTTGGGGCTGTTTGCCCTGCGCTGGTGTCTGCTACAGTGGAGGGGGAGGAGGAGATGTCCTACGGGAAGGGGTCACCAGGGGGGGTCCTGATGGGGTCCTGCCACCCCCCCGGGGCTGTGCTGGGCACGGGGCACCCTCCTGACCCCATCCAGGCTGGGGGAGGCACAGCGGGCGCTCAGCACCCGGGGGAGGGGGGACATGGCAGGGGTGGGGACGTGCACGGTGCGGAAGAGCTGTGACAGCCAGGGGAGCGAGGACGGGTGCCCCCGTGCTGTGCCGGGTGGCTGTGCCTGAGGACAGCCTGCTCAGGGTGACGCACGGGAGCGGGGAGGCTGGAGGGGGCTGTGGGGCACTGGGAGGAGAGGGTTTGGGGCAGGAGAGCGGGGAGAAGTCCACGGGGCTGGGGGCTAACACTGGAGTGTGGGGGGGTCACAGTGCAGGGGTCTGGCTGGGGGTGGCTACGGGGCGGGGGGCTGCAGCCCCGGGGGGCTGCGTGGGGCTGGGGAAGGAGGGGAGGTGTCCGGGGGTGTCACAGTGGTGGTGGTGCTGGGGGCCGGAGGGGTGGCAGGGAGGTGCCATGCAGGTGTGACTGCAGGTGGGAGCCCCCCACCCTGCCACATGCCCTGGGAGGGGGCCAGGGGGCTGGGCACGGCCCTCCCCTGGGGGATGGGGCAGGGCAGAGACCCCCCAGGAGGGGCCAGCAGGGAAGGGCCTGGGGGGGCTCGCGGGAAACCCAGACCCCCCCTCGCATGCTCTGCATCGCGGGGACCCCTCCGCTGCCCCGAAGCCCCCCTGGCATGCAGTTTTGGGCCCAGGGCTGCTCTTGCTGCCGGACGGGGGGCGGCCCCCCCATCCCGTGTGCTTGAGACAGGGCTGACCCCGCACGCTGGGGGCAAGCGGAGGGGCTGGGCGGGGGGGCTGGGGGCCGCGGCGGTGCCGGTGGCACGGCCGGGGGCGAGCGGCGCGGCTGTTCCCTGTGCCGCGGTGCCTCTCCGTGAGGACGGCGGGGAGGGGACAGCGCGGGGTGGGGGCTGGCCGCCCCCTGTCCCCAGCTGGCCTAGCAGGCGAAGTCCTCGAAGACGCCCTGGTGCGGGTAGTGGTGGCGGTGGTGGTGGTTGGGCAGGATGCCCGCGTTGTAGGCGCCCTCCACGTGCCGGCCCAGCGTCTCGCAGGGGCTCTGCGGGGACGGCAGCGTCAGGGGGGCGCCCTCCTGCCCCCCGGCCCTTCCCCTATATCCATCCCACAGCTTGCCAGCCTGGCCCTGGGGAGCCACGTCCCGTCCCCATGGGGCTGGGGAGACCCTGCCCAGGTCCCTGCCCTCGCAGCCCACCCCGTGGGGTACCTGGTCCTTGAGCTCCTCCAGCCCCAGCGTGGCGATGCTGCCCGAGGGCTTCTTCAGGGGCGGCTTGGAGCGGCGCAGGACGCGGCTCACCCTGTCGCGGATCACCTGGGGGCAGAGGGGTCAGCCCCAGAGCCCCACACACGCACACAGCACCCCATGGGAGCACCCCGCTCCGCACTGCCACCCCCTCCCCGGGGAGCCCGGCCCCTGCTCAGCTCCCAGCGCACCTCGTAGATGTAGTCCAGGATCTCCAGGATGGTGAGGATGCTGGCGCCGATGAACAGGCCCATCTGTCCCCCGATGTCCCCTGGGGAGGAGAGGGGAGAGAGGGTCACCGGGAGCTGCTGCACAGCCCCTTTGGGCTAGGGAGGGACGGCAGTGCCAGGGCTAAAGGATGGGGGGGGACAGCGAGGTGACAGGGACAAAGGATGGAGGGGAACGAGGTGGTAATGGGGTTTGGGGCTGCAGGACAGGGGGAGCTGGGGGTCCTGCGGGAAGGCTGGGGAGTCACCGAGCAGCCCGGCAAGGTCGTAGGCTTTCTTCTGCTCAATGGCCTCGTAGTTGAGCGCCTCGAAGAAGATGTCCAGCACCAGGAAGTTCTCCCTGCGGGGACACCGTGGGGCCGGTCACCACCCACATTGCCCCCAGCCTCCCCCAGCTCCCATCCACCCCGCCCCAGGGTGCTCCCGGCGCCCTTGTGAGTTACACAGGCTGGGTTCACGGGGCCCTGGGTGTGGAGGGGACACAGAAGGGACACGTCATGGCCCCGGTGGGACTGCGGGGTGGGGACGTGCAGGCTGGGAGGACACCAAGGAGACGGTGCCCCCCCTCTAAACACAGTCCCCCCAGGGAGAGGATGCTGCAGGGACCGTGTGTGCCAGGACCCGGTCTCCACACACTGCCAGCAGCAGGGGGGGACCCCCAGATTCCCAGTGTCCCCCCCCAGCCCCCTGCCAGCCCCAGCCCCTTGGGGCTCACCGAATGTAGGTCTCGTTCTTGTTGTACTTGCGGGCCAGGTAGCGCGCTGAGCCCTTGTTGGGGATGCGCACCATGGAGATCTCCTTGCCGTAGCGGGTCAGGTTGCACGGTGTGGGGCAGCTGCAGCGCTCCTGGCTGTCCTCCACCGCCGCGTCTGGGGGCACGCACCGCTGGGCACGGCTGCACACACCCCCCCGCCCCCAAAATCCCTCCCTCCCGGCCCCGCACCTACCCAGCGTGTGGTCAGCACACTCGATGTAGACGTTGGGAGAGCAGATGGACTCGTTGCCTGCGGGGAAGCTGCAGGTCAGGGGGTGGGAGCCTCACACACCCCACCCCGCGCTCGCTCCCCTCTAGGGGGTGGCAGGGGCCGAGCGATGGGGTGGGGGTGACCCCTGGGTGCAGGGACGGACAGGACCCTCACCTGGCATGTGGACCATGCGGCAGTGGCAGCTGCGCACCACGGCCTCCTTCTCGCACTGCAGGCGGCAGGCGGCGATGCTGTAGGTGTCGTAGCCGGGCAGGGTCTGCTCCCCCTGCACGCTGGCCCGGCAGTTGCCCCAGGGCTGCGGCAGGTAGGTGAGCTGCCGGGGAGGGAGGGCATCGCTGCAGGGACGCACGGGGCTGGGACATCCCCGGGGCTGTGGGGTATCACCACCGCCCGGCAGAGGTTGGGGCCGCGTGGGGCGAAGCGGCACCCCTGGGAACGGCACCACCCCGCTGTCCCCACGGCTTGGCCCCATATGGCCAGCCCCTGAGCCGGCCTTACCCGCTGCTCCTGGCAGGACACAAAGGTCTGGAAGCCAGGCGAGACGCCGAAGCCCAGCTGATGGATGTAGGGCGGCTCGTCCTGGCTGTGGATCTGGACTCGGATGCCAGCTTCGAACGATGTCTCGTCTGCAGGGGATGGAAGGGGGTGTGGGCAGCTGGTCCCACGGGACAGCCCTCAGCCCCTGTACCCCGTGCCCTGCCCGCAGCCCCACTCACTGGTCTCCCTCCAGATGGGCAGGTATTCCTCCTGCTGGATGTCCAGCATGATCTCCAGCCCGTTGCCCATGCCGCCCTGGCGGGTGACCCGCGGGTTCCTCCGGTCCCCGTTGAAGGTGTAGCATTTGCCGTAGCGCGTATAGACCTGGGGATGGAGAGAGGGAGGGGGAGGATGGGGAAGGGCTCAGGCAGGGCGCTCTGCAAGCAGGATAAGGTCCGGGCCCCCCTTTACAGTCCCGCAGGGCCCCTGGGGCTGGCGCTGGGCACCCGAGGCGGGGACTCACGGGGACGAAGTGCTGGGGGCCGCAGCGCTCGCCCTGGAAGCGGCACTCCACCAGCATGTCCTCAATCTGGTGGCCCAGGCGGTGGAAGAAGCTCTGCATGGTGCGCTCGGAGCGGCGGGGCGGCAGGAAGCGCGAGTAGTTGGCCAGGCGCTCGAGCCAGCGGCGCCGCTCGTCCCCCAGCACGGCCAGCAGCTCGGGCACCAGCGAGCGGTCCTCCCGCGCCAGCCCCAGCCACTGCCCCACCGAGTAGAGGTCGGGCTTGGTGAGCTGCAGGAAGCGCGCCCGGTTGGGGTTGCAGAGGGTGACGGCCGGGAAGCGCAGCTGGGGCGCCCGGGCCAGGCGTGCCCGCGTGTGCACGGGGCGCGAGAGCAGGTGGCGCAGGCGGTCGGTGGCCCCGGTGGCCAGCAGCCCGGCGGAGGCCAGGAAGGCCAGGCTCCAGAGCAGGCGGCGCAGGCGGGACTGGGGCCGGGTGCCCATGTAGTGCAGCCCGGGGATGCGGGTGGCGCGCAGGAAGCCGCCCTGTGCCGCGGCCAGGGCCTCTCCGTCGGGGCAGCAGGAGAGGGGCAGCGGCATCGCTGCACTGGGGGTGGGCTCCTGCCTGCTCCCTGCTCCCCGTCTCCTTCCCGGGAGGTTTTTTTGGTTCCGCACCTTCCCGGAGCTGGATGTGGCAGGCGCCTTCCCGAGCTGTGACGGGCGAGGGGAGGGAGAGGAGGGGGCTGGTGCAAGCGCACGCCTTCCCCCAACCTCGATTCGGGAATGGAAAATTCCTCCCCGAGCCGGGCCGGGGGTGTGTAGAGGGGTGCTGTGCTACCCCAGGCAGGGGGTCCCCGCAGCCCCGGCACAGGGATGCCCTGACCCAGCAGTGCCCTGTGAGCCCCTCACCCAGGGGTGCCACACCCCGGAGCATCCCTGCCCATTGCTCTGGCCCCACAGCCCCCCCAGAGCCCTGCGTGCCCCCCAAAACCTCACCCAACGTGGGGCAAAGCATCTGTGGGGCTGGGGGCCCTGCCCCACACGGTGCCAAGCCTGGAGGGGGGGCGGTCACCTCCCACGTCCCCCACTCCCCGGTGCCGTACCCCAAATCCCCGCAGCCTGGGGGCCCCCACCCCGTCCCCGGGGGCTGCTGCTGCGTGGGAGCCCGGCGGGCGCTTTGAAGTGACGGCTGCGGCTCTGATCACAGCGGGGACGTGAGGGGGGGGGACAGCGACGACGGCGCCGAGGACGGCATCTGCGCACCCCCAGCGGCTCCTCAAAGGCTCGGGGCTGGCGGCGGGGGCCCGGCTGCCCGTCAGGGGCGCTTCAAAGCGCAGGGAAAGGGAGCGGGGGGGGCCCCGCGGGGCCGGGATCCGGCAGGGGGCAGCAGGGCCCCGCTTTTGGGCAGCCGGCCCCGCCGCGCTCCGGCCGGCCCCGAACCCCCCGAGCCCCCCGCCGGGCTCCCGGTGCCCGGTGCCCCCTGGGGAGCGCAGCCCCAGCTCCCCGGGCTGCGGGAGGTTGCGGGGGGGCTGCTGGAGCCGCTGGCCGGGGATTTATTGCGGCTCGGAGAGCCCGAGCCCGCCGGCCTGATAGCATCAGCGCCTGGCGCGCCGGGGCGGCTTTGATATTAGTTTTTCTGCAAAGGGAGGATGAGCTCCCCCGGCCGCAGGAAATGTCAGCGCGCTGCTCGCTGCCAGCTCCCGGCGGCTCGCACAGCGCCGGGTGGCAGCGGGAGAGGGATGGGGACAGGGCGCACAGGAGAGGGCACCTGGGGACACGGGCAGGGGCTGGCAGCGAGGGAGAGGTCCCAGGGCGGTGGTGGTGGCAGCGGTGGCCTCGTCCCTGTCCCCATCGCCGTCCCCTGCGGCCCCAGGCGGGCAGCAGGGCGCAGGGGGCGTGGGGGGCATGGGGAGGGCAGGGGTGCCCGCGGCGCCCCGCTGAGTTACTGACTCGTGGGCTGCCAGGGTGCCGAGGACAGCTGTGAGAGCTCGCCGGAGAGAGCACGGCACAGGCCTGAAGGGCTTCGGCTTTCCAGTATGCCAAACCCAATTAGATAACGGGGAGCGCGGGAGCAGAGCGAGGAGGAGGAGGAGGAAGGGCAGAGCAGGGGCTGCCTGCTCTGGGAGATGGTTCCTTCCCCACAGATGACCCAAAAAAGTGCCTCGCGGGGGGGAACGGAGAACACGTGTCCTGCCGGGCACGGCTGGGGGCACGGCCCCTGGGCACCCTGCTCCCCTCGCGGGGCACCCAAGGGTGCTGTGTGCCTCAGGGCTGGGCGGCAGCGCTCCCGCACCGCCTGCAGGCCTCCCCACTCAGCTGCCACACACCGGCATCCCCGCGCAGGGGAGACCCCATTAGGGAGGTAATTTCTCGACACGATTCCTCATTTCCCTGCTCTGTGCCGTGGAGACACTTTGACCTTGACAGAAATAGCTGCCGGCGCCTCGCCAGGCGGATCCCAGCCGGGGATCGCTGCCACTGGGGGGCTGAAGGATCCCCCTTCCCGCCCCATACAGCCCCATGACCCAGCTGCCCCCACCCCACGGGGCTCCCCCTCTTGCCCCCTATGTGTGGGCACCCCACGGGTGCTGGTTCCCGGCATCCTGACCACATCCCATCCACCAGCACCGAGGTTTCCCATGGCAGGGGTCCCCGGGGCCGGCCCCACACATGCCCGAGCCCCCCCATGCTCGTCGCTACAAGCCCATTGTGCCTGCCTGCGGCTGATCCCGGCTCACGCAGGTATTTCCGCGGCTTACACGGCTCCCCACGGTATTTAGCCTCTGGAAGACGACGTTAAACAGCGCAAGCAGCGACAAATCCTGATTGCTCTGCAGAGACAAGAGGCCGCGCTAAGCTGCCAGCCGCATGCCTGCATGCAAAGGAGACGGAGCTGCAGCACGCGTGGGGGCCCTGCACGCCGGGGACGTGTGCTCCTGCCCCGTGTCCCCCCCGGGACATGCAGCCAGCAGGGCATGGGCACAACACGCAGGAGCGGGCACCCCCCGGTGACAAATGTCCCTGGGCACAGCAACCCAGCAGCAGCCGGGCCACGGGCTGCAGCCCCCGGATTGCAAAGGGTGCTCCCCGAGCGGGCACACGGAGCTGGGGGCACGGGGTGCTGCTTGTCCCGGGGTGACACGGGCACAGCCAGGTAATGCCATGCCCACAGACGCTGCCCCTGCTGCAGCCAGCACAGCCCAGGCTCTGCTGGAGCCCCCCCAAATCCCCGGCCGTGTCCCCGGTGTCCCGCTCCCCCCCAGTGGTGCTGACAGCCCCCGCCTGGGTGCCCATGGAGGGAAGCCGCAGCGCTGACGCCAGCACTGCAACTGCCCGGGATATGAGATCCGCTTGGATTCAGCAATTTCAACTCATTTCAAGCCCGATTCTGCAGCAATTTTCTGAGCCAGTGGGATGTTTTCGCCTCTGCAAACGTCCCTCTCATGCACGGTCGCACCATTTCCCTTCCCCGCTCCCCGGAGGGGCGAGCACCGGAGCCAGTTTGGCTTCACCCCAGCTCCAGCACCGGTGCCATCGCCCCCCCAAACCCACAGCCCCCCCTGTACCCTGTCCTTGCCCCACACAGGGCTGCTGCTGGCACCGGGCACAGCTCCTGCACCGGGGCTGCCACCCCCATGAGGTCCCCAGGACGCCTTTGTCCCCAGGCAGGGCCCTCCAGCACCGCGGTGGGCTCCGCTATGGGATGTTCCTCATCCCCCCCCCAGCATCCCAGCCCACCTCCCAAATCCCTAAGCCTTGGGCACGCCCTGGGGGGCTGCGCCCCTCCTGCCACCTCCCCGCGCAGATGTGCTGGGCCAGCCCGTGCCAGCTGAGCCCCGCGGACGTGTCCCCAGAGCCAGCAGGGAGACGTGGGAGCCCCGGCGGTGCCAAGCGGGCTCGCGGCTGGAATACCAAGTGCTCAGCTGTGCTGCGGGCTGTGCTGCCAGCGGGGCAGAGCTGGGGCACCCGCACTCGTGCGGACCCCCAGGGCCAGCACACGGCCGCCCCCGGCAGCACGGCGAGCTCAGCGCTGTGCCTTCCCCTCCTGGGGGGCGGCCGGCCCGGGACCTCGCTGGTCTCCTGCTTTCCAAGCCCAATTTCTGCAGGGCCGCTTTGTACCATTTGTTCTCGCGCCAGCATTGTCCCCGAGCTGAAATAGCTCTCTTCCCTCCGTTGTGTTTACTCCCTTGATGTATTTATAAACAGCAATCCCAGCCCCTCGCAGCGTTCCTCCTGCCAGCCCGCACGTGCCAATTGCTCCCATTTCCTCTCCCAATTTGGGCTCAGCCCTCCTGCCCTGCGCAGCAGCTGCTCCAGCGCCGTGCCGCGCTCAGCCCCGGCTGCCCAGGGCTCGCACGCTGCCCCTGCCAGCTCCCCGGCCACACAGACCCGGGGACGTGCCCTCTCCGTCCCACAACATCCCACCTGGGGCCCGGAGGGAGCATTGAGGATGCCCAGGGGGGCACCGGGGTCTGTGGGGCCTGACGCAGACCAGCCCCGCTCTCTGGCTGCTGTCACCCTGCGTGCCCCATGACATTGCTCCCCCGGCCACCCCAAAAGCTGGGGGCTTTTGGCTGAGAGGCAGCACCAGAGCCGAGCGCCACCAGCCCCTTTGTGTGCAGCCCCACGGGGACCACGGGGCCAGCACCGGGCAGCGGGACACTGGGATGGGGACGGAGCAGGGAGGTCCCATGGCCCCACTGCTCTGCCCACCCCGCTCTGCAGCCAGCAGCATCCCCGGGGAAGGCTCCTCTTTGAAAGCAGCCGTGCAGGCAGCCCCGCGCCCGTCCCCAACGGGTTAACAAGCAATTTCCTTTGCTGACAGCTCCGAGACCGTTCACTATCGACTGCGGGAGAATAAGAGGGGAGAAGCAGCGAGATAAAAAGGCAGCAGAGCTGGCACCGCCTGCTTAATCCCAGCGTTTAATCTGCTGGGGCAGCGCAGGCAGCCTTATCTCGCCGTCCTTCTGCTGCTCCATCTCATTACGGCTCCCACGGCTGCGCGGCCGCACCGCCAGCCAACGCGGGAGCCCAGGCGGGGCGGCCAGCCCGGGGCAGCAGCTCCTGCCAGCACACCTCGCCGCCCCCCCGGCAGCATCCGCGCCGCCTGGCACCGCCACGCTGCTGGCACCCGCGGCTGGCACCGGCCCCACGCCTGGCCCAAGCGGGGCGAGGGCACGGGGGATGCGCTGCCGGCATCACGCGTGGCTTTGTCCCCACGCACACGCTCTGGTGGCAGGGGTGGCCGCGGGGTGCCCCCGGGCAGGTGCCGGCACAGGCCCGGTCCCTCCAGCTTTGTTGTTATTTATCTGTAAATCCGCAGCGTGGCTGAGGCTGGGTTGTCACAGGGGTTATCCCGCTGCCTGCGGATGGGTTTACGCTGATAAGATTTATCATCACCCCGGCTGAGCGAGGGCAAGGCTGTGCCACCGCCCGGGGACGCTGTCAGAGCCACCGGAGGCACCGAGCCCCAGCCCAAACCTCTCCCTGCGCTGGTCCTCCTGAGCATCCCGCCGTGCAGAGGGGTGCTGCGGGGTGGATGCTGCCCCCCCGAGCTGGAGCAGGCACATGGGGGCTGGAAGTGCTGTGCTGGCACCGGGCAGTGGTGCGTGCCTCTCCGCCAGGGTCCCGGGTGCGCAGTGCCCCGGCGCTGGCAGCCCATCTGTGCTGCCCGAGATCTGCTGACGGTGCTGGCAGCTCAGCTCCTGTCACAGCTCGACGGCTTCATGGCTTCCAGCGTGCTGGGGCTGTGCTGGGAGCCCCCATCCTGCAGCTGGCCTCAGCACTGCGCAGGAGCCGGGCAGGAATACCCCAGAAAGGGGAACACGGCCCCAGGGGCCCTGCCCAAGCACTGCGCCTGCCCCCACTCCACATCCCCAGCGCTGATTTCCCTGGGGCCCACAGGGATTGACCTGAGCCACCTGGTGCAGCCACACCAGGGCTAAATCCGTGAGCAGAGGGAAGGAAACCACCCGGCAGCACCTCCCCCTGCGCCCAAAGTCTCCGCGCGAACCCTGTACGGCCCTCACCACCCCAGCCCCTGCCCCTTTCCCTTCTTGCCCCCTCTGCCCGCTGACCAGCGGCTCCCCGGGGCTTTGCTCTCTGCACCAGCACAAATCTGACAGCAGCACGTCAGAGCCGCAGGCAGCAAGGCACAAACAAACAGCCCGGGTCCCCTCTGTGCCTTCATCCCCAGGGTCAGCGCGGGGGCCAGGGGCACGGCACAACGCGCCCCGCATCGGGACAGGAGTGAAGTGGGGTGATCACAGCCCAGCGGGAAAGGGCTCGTTAATAGCTGAGCCCTTTTAGTAGAGATTAGGGAGCTGCACGGCTTTGATCTTTGATTGCCAATTTGCATCTTGAAGGCGCTGGGACCTCATCCAGCCTCAGCGCAACCCTTTGTGGTTATCTCGTGGCTAATGGATTTGTTCTTAATGCTGGAGCGTGCAGGCTAAAGGCTGATTAAACCCTCTCCACGGCACTAAATCAATGGAACAAACATGATAGGGGCTGGCTTTCCCCAGCCCGCGCGCTCCTGGGTGCGGGGGCCGATGGATGGAGGCTCCTGGCTGGGTGCTGGGGGTGGGGGACACCCCTCTTGGGGCTGTAGGGTGCCCCCAAAGAGCCCAGGTGGCCACCAGGGCCCACACGGAGAAGCTGCCCAAGCAGGGGAGCTGGGTGCAGGCTCCAGGACGAGAAGAGATGCTCCAGGTGGTGCCCACACCTGGGGAAGCTCAGCCCCACCATGCCGGGGGCTGCGTGGGGCTGAGCAGGGTCCTGGCACGGTGCGCACGTGTATGCCGGTGCTGTGGGGTGGGATGGGAGCTGCAGGGAAGCTGGGACCAGTGCCTTGCTGGGTACCAGCACAGGGGAAAGCCCCCAGGATGCTGCCCAGGGCCCTGTCCTGTCCCCATGGAGCTCAGGCCCATGGAGCTGAGGCTGTTCCGGAGCAGGCGAGCTGCGGCACGGAGCCTGTGGGATCACACGCCGTGATTCCCATCTGCAAACTTTGCTATTGAATAATCTCCCCTCCGCCAATATTTGCCCAGCTTGGGAGATAACGTGGCTACAGAAGTTGTCGGTGCCAGCATTTCAATCCACCAGTGCTGCCTGCCCTGCGCAGCCCTCTGTGCCCTGCTCCCGCTGCCTGTGCCGAGGTCCTGCAGCGGGTGAGGCAGGGCACGGTGCTGAGATCCAGCTCCTGGAGGAGAAGCCCGGAGCGCCGTCAGCCTGGGGAGTAAATTAAGGTCATGTCAGGTGATAAGGAAACAGGATGTCAGAGCAGCAGCAGCGCCGGGGGGGCAGAGCCTGAAAAACTCCCTCTGCAAGGCAGCTCCACCACGATAAGATCAGGCAGGCACCTGGGGACGGAGCGGCTGTCACTGCTGCGTGCTCCGGGGCTCCAGGGGTGGCACTGTGCACACTGCTGGGAGGGGAGGGGATGGATGGGATGGGATGGGATGGGATGGGATGGGATGGGATGGGATGGGATGGGATGGGATGGGGACGGACAGGGGGCCATGGAGAGGCAGGGCAGGGACAGCCTGCGAACCTCTGCCCCTAACTAGCACATAGATGTGCAGATGCTCTCTGATGAGTGGGATCTCAGAGCCACGCTGCTCAACAGTGCTCACACCGCTCCTGCCTCCTGCTCCTCCTGCCATTCACCTCCTGGGGCCGGGCAGAGCAGGGCTGGCCGGCACGGCACGGCACAGCGTGGGGCGCAGTGGGGTGACAGCCAGCACATGCCACCGGTGTAACCGGTGCACGAGCAGCCACGGCGGTGGCCGAGCAGCCGGGACATAATTAATGCTTGCATCCACCTTGGATTTGCAGTGTCCTCAGTCCCCAGGGAGGTGGCTGCTCCCTGCCCTGCCCCGAGCAGCCGCAGATGCCGTGCCAGCCCTGCCTCCTGCGCAGAGGTGGCCTGGGGACAGCCCCACTCGGGGACCACCTTGGCCTCTCCAGCCGCTGAGCGCTGCAGACAGATGGAGACGCTTCCCTGCTCCCACCGGGGCCCCGGCTCTGCGCGGCCCCCTCCCTCCTCCAGCTGGGCAGAAACAGCACAGATTGCAGCTCCAGAGCCAGGGCAGGGTTTGGGCTGCTCCCATCAAAACCCCTCCTGGCAGCTGGGCCGCGAGGCCGTGCCCACCCCTGTGCGCCCAGGGCTGCCCTGCTGGGGCACCCGGCTCCTGCCTGCCCCTGCCCGCTCTGCTGGCCCTGGTGGGCAGCCCCAGCCCGTCCCAGCGGCTCAATCAGGGCCGTGCGGCCCTCCAGCGCGATGGGCACCAGGAATTAAACCACTAATGAGCTGCAGGCTGGAGGGCTGGCAGCTAGTGATTAATCAGGGCTCTGGCTGATGAGGCTGGTGCCAGCTCTCTCCTCCCACCCTGGGCCCCGGCCCCGCACACCCCATGGGCTCGCGGCCGGCAGTGTCTCCGAGCTCCCTGACACAGACAGGGCACCCGCAGCTCTCCCGGCCTCTGGCTTTCCTGCCCTCGCTTTTCACCTCTGCCTGTGCTCCCGGCTCTGCAATCAAGCAGGTAACCTTTTGTTCCGCTGGAGGAAAACCTGTTGACTCCATCAAAGCTCAGCCGGCGCTTAATGGCTGTTCAGCACCCAGCTGCTCCCAGGGAGGGAGCGGAGAGCTCGGGGTGCCCAGGACCCTCCCCACCCGTGTGTGCTGCCCGGGGGGGACCGGCCGTGCGGGCACAGAGCCCAGGTGTGCCCCAGCTTGGCCCCGTGACCCCGCTCCTCCTCTCCCTGCTGCAAGCAGGCAGCACGCAGAGGGGGCAGGCAGTGCCGTGCCCGCAGCCACGCTGGCGCAGCACACCGAGGGCACGGCTCAGTGCACAGAGGGAAGGTTTTGCAGCGTAAGCAAGGGACAGCCTCGGACATCAGCCCGCAGCAATGTGCAGGGAGCTGCGAGAAGGCAGCTCAAGCACCAGCCTGACTGCTCTCCTGCTGTGAAGCCCTGCCTGCCTTCCCTCCCCTCGCAGGGTCAGGAGGGCAGCGAGGGCTGTTCCAGCACCTCCTGCCCTCGCCGCGCACCACCAAGCTCGCCGCTCGCTGCCCGGGCAGCCCCAGGGTTGTGCAGCACAGCGTGCCCTGGGGAAGAGCTCGCCCCCTTCTCCCCAGCTGCGCTTGCAGCGAGGAAGAAAAGGGCAGCGATCAGCAAGGAGCAGGTTAGAGAGCTGCGTGTTCTCCCCTGTTGCGCAATTAATCATGAGAAGTTTTTCCTCCTTTCGTGCATGAAACGAAATTTGGCAGGGCGCTCTGACCACAGGGATGTGCTGCTCGCTCGCCAGCAAGAACCCGGCCACATCTGGCCAAGAAATAACCTCAGCACATCCCCCTGCGTGCGGGCGGGGAGGTGCTGGCAGGGAAACCCAGCCAGCAGGGCTTTGTCTGCAGCCACCGCGCACAGAGCATCCTCAGCCCCACGCCGTGCCTGCCTGCGCCCTGGGGACAGTGAGCACGGGGCAGGGAGGGGACACGGTGCCCTGGGGAGATGTCCGGCTCTGCCGGAGCCCCACGGCCCCAGCGTGCCCCCCCCTTCTCCAGTGCCCCCCTCCTGGCCGTGCCGCAGCCTCAGCCGGCTCTGTGCAGGCGCTGAGCGAGCCCAAGCCTCCCCAGCAGCGCTTCAGCTATTTGTTATTGGAAAAAGGGGGAAATACGGTTTTCGACAATTATTGTTTTTTCCACCTGACTGGCTGCAAACTTGTTAATTTTTTTCTTTAATGTGTGAACAGTGTCGACGGCAGCTGCATGTGAAATGACTCGACGCCCTATCCGCGGGTCCCTGGCTGGCGTTCAGCCCTCGCACCGCAAACATTGCCTTCTATAAATAAAGGCCTATATCTCATCAATGGCAGAACAGCAGAGCTTTATATAGTCGTCTTACATAAAACCGTCTCTCTTTATGGGCTTCAAACCATTTGCGTCACTTAGTGCAGCCCCGTAAACCTCCCCGTTCCAGCGCGGGGAGACCCGGCCCCGCGCCCCGGGGCTGCCCGCGGGGTGCCCGGGAACCCCTCTCCTGGGGACTGCCGCCCCAGGCAGGGCCAGGTGGCAGCTGCGTCCCCCCCACGTCACCGCCTTGGCACGCGGCTCCCCGCAGCCCGCCCGGCCTTGGCACCGTGCTCTGGCACGGCAGCCGGCACCGCCAGGCAGCACGGGGATGGCCAGCTGCGCGCCAGCGCTGCGCCCTCGCCCTCCGCACCCTGCCGGTCCCCGTCCTGGCTGTGGGGAGCCGTGTGGGGCAGGGCTGGGGGGGTGCTGGGAGCCCGGCTGGTGGCTTTGTCACCCCTGCTGTGGTTGTGGGGTGCTGTGAGCCCCCTCGGACCCACAGGTCCCTCACCTTGCCCCTATCCAGCCCCATGGCACCGTGCCCCCCAGCCCCATGGTCCCCCAGCCCCTGCGCCAAGCCCCCAGGGGTGCCCTGTCCCCAGGGGACAGCGGTGTCCCCCGATCCACCCAGCCCTCCACGTGGGGCCAGCTGCACGGCACGTCCCGCGTCCCCAGGGAGCCACACCAGGCGCGGGCGTCGCGGCCGCTGGCTCCCCCCCGTATCGGAGACAGGCTTATTAAGTGTGTGATATTAAATTACCCAGATAAGAGTGTAAGAGCTTTTAAAGTCAATTCATTAAATATAATTATGAAGAGAGCTTTTTTATGCTCGCGGTGATCCGATCTCAATCAGGGATGCGGTGGGAAAGCCGCCGGCTCCTCCAGCATCTCCGCTCCCCCGCCGCGCCGCCCCCGCGCCCCTGCTCCCCCCCCCGGGCTCCCGCAGCTCTCGCAGCCCACCCGCTGCCCTGGGGACCCGTCCCCACGCTGCCACCAGGGCTGGTGCCACCCCATGTGGATGGGCATCAGAATGGGCTTGTCCTCTCTGCTGCTTCCCAGCAGGATCCCTCCCTCTCCCCGTCCCCTGCGTGCTCAGGGAGGTAGGGCTGCATCCAGGCAGCCCAGGCAGATGGGGTATGGGCTTCCCCACGCTCCCACAGAAATGAAAGGTGCCTTACAACGTATCCACGTCTACCAGCCATGCAGGGGCTGTCCTGACCCGTGGCCGGACCCAGCACACACGGCTCGGGTGTCCCCGTGCCAGCCCCTGGCACCGGGCACCTCTTTGGCACCAGGGCGCTGGCCTTGAGTGCTGTTGGCTGCAGCTGCACACCGGGCCAGGCTGCCCTCCCTGGGGAAAGCCCCGGGAACTGGGCCTCAAAGACAGCTCGGGGGCCCTGCACGCCTCCCACCTCCCAGTCCATCCCAAAAGGCAGCCAAAGCACCGTGACACCCCGCATCTCCTTGCCACGGAGCCCCGAGACCCGCTGCAATGAGGGGCTCTGCGGTGACACCCATGGGACCAGCCAGCCCCTCGCTGCCCTGCCGTGGCACCCCATAACCCCATCACCCCACAGCTGCCGGCCCCGGGGCTGCACCCCAAGGCCTGGGCACCGCGGGGGTGCGCCCCGGGCTGGGGTCCCCCACACGAGGCTCCAACGGGGGCTCGGGGGAGCAGCTACCCACTGCTGGGAGCTGCTGGACTGACATTTATTTTTAGACGTGAATTGTATAAATTAGCATTTCTCAGCGGATTAAGCAGCAGGAATTGTGTAAAATTAAATGGCAACGAATTGCATTAAAGTCCCCCGGTTTCTGGCACAAGCAGCGCCTCGAGCCGTGCCCGGGCGGCTCATGTGTAACCGTGCCAGAGCTGCCACCGCTCCGGACAGGAGCACGAGGAACCAGAGCCCATCTGCGCCACCAGAGACACAGATCTGGGGACGTGCCAGCACGGCACGGCACGGTGACACATCCTGCCCGGTCCTCAGCTCTACCCGGGGGCTGCAGAGAGCAGGAAGCTCGCAGGGCCTTGCAGGGCCAGCGTGGAAGGGAAATGTGTGCCCCCAGCCCCCTGCTCCCCGTGGTGAACAGACCACAAAGAGGCAAAATGGGGTGGCTGAACGCCTCGGTGGGTGAGCAGCAGCACCAGGTGGGGCAGGGGCAGGGGGAGAGGAACGAGCCCAGCTTTTTCCAGGTGTACAAACAGGTTGAAAATGCGACATGTATTAAATATGGTTCTGGCAGAAAGGTCAGAGAGAGTCCCTGCGTCGGGAGCGGCGCTGATTGCAGGGGGGAAGGAGGCAGCTGGGTACGTGCCCTCCCTGCTGGGGGGCTGCAGGGCTCGGCCCCACACGGCGCTTTGCAGCCCCCCACCAGCCGGCAGCACGCAGCCAACGCTGCCCACCCGTGTGGGGTTTTCTCCTGGGGGTCAGCACGAGGCGCAGAGAGCCCCGCACAGCCCACGGCCCGGGGGGGCCCTGCCAGGAGAGCCAGGGCCGCTGCCAGCTCCGAGGCCGCTGCCAGCTCTGCGCTCCCCCAGCCCCAGCCCTCGCAGGAGCGGCCTCGGCAGCAGCAGCGGCTCACAAACAAAAGGCTTTTGATGGGGGAACGTGGTTTTGAGAGAGGCTCCAGCACAACCACCAGCACAGCCTGCGAGGAGCCAGGGCGAGCTGGCCTGGCCACCACCTGCCCTGCCCTGCCCAAAGCCACCTCCACCGTCCCCAGCGCCGCCGTGCACCCAGGGGTGGCCAGCATGGCCCCGGGGCTGGGTGCCAGCGGGCTACCGTGCGGCCACGGGCCACCAGCCGCAGCTGAGCCCCGGCCCCGCGGGGACGCCTCCCGCTTAATGGCGCGGAAAGCGAGCTATTGATTCCCTGCAGCACCGCCGCACGCCTCGCCTCGCACCCTCGGTGCCGCAGCTGCGCCCACCCGGCCAGGCTCGGCACCCAGCGCCCTGCCCTGGGCAGCGGGCAGCGTGCCCGTGGCACGGGGCTGTGCGCCCCAGGGGACGGGGCTGCCCCCCAGTAAGGGGTGCAGAGGGGTAGGAAAAGGCTCAGCCCGGGGTTCCCGGCAGCCTGCGCACGGGGCACATTTGTCAGCAGGCTGCAGGGGAGCCTCGCTGCGGCTCGGTGCTGTCCCTGCCGCCTGGGGAGATTTACAGCCCAGCCGGGCTTTATTACACGGAAGATGCTTACGCTGGGGATTTTTCTCCCCATAGTTTCTTAATTTGCTATCCCATAAAGAATGAGGATTTGTGACGTTAAATAGGGGAAGATCATTTACCACTCGCGGCGCCTACTTAAAGGACCCGCGCGAGCTGTTTATCGTGTGCTCACCGGCTGCGAGCTCCGTGCTCCGGCTCGGCAGCGCTGCTGGCCCGGCGGGCAGGCTGCCCACGGCCACCCAGGGGCCGTCACGCTTCTGGCCTCTGGGTGAAGCCCCCCGTGCGCACAGAGCAGAGGATCGACGCCAGCACCCCTGCAAGCGCAGCCCCGGGGAACTGCAAGGGAAAACTTCCCTTCCCTGCCTCCCCTGGGGACACAGCCTCTGCTCCGGGTGCTGCGAGCCCTGCGAGCCCTCCTTCCCTGCAGGGACACCCGCAGAGCACCCGCTGTGGTGGGCTCACAGGAGCCCTGTGAGCAGAAAGGCACGCGGGGCACCCAGGGCCGGGAGCTCGGTGTGACAGCGGGGTGCGGCGCAGCACAGGGTGCTCCTGCACCGGGGCCACAGCTGGCAGGCACGGCGGCTCCCAAGCCCACACGTGGCGGCTGGGACTCACCCGTGCCTGCCAAGCTGCTCGCACCGTGCTTCAATCATCCCCAGGAGGAGGCACAGGGGACAGATTCGGCTCAGGGAACAGGAGCAGCAGGCTCCAGCTGCAAATGGTGCGCTGCCTCGGCAGGTCCCGCCGCTGCCTGGCACAGCTCTGGGACGTGCTGCGTGGCACAGAGAGGCTGCCGAATCCCTCCCCTCTGCTCCTGCCTTCCCCTCCCCTTCCCAAGCCTGTGCCTTGCACCTTCTTCTGCCCCAAGATCGCCCCTTGGCTCCAGGTGCATCGGGAAAGTGGCCAGCGAGAGATGGCAGAGACAGCCCTGCCTGCTGACCACTCCGGGTGCCTCCGGCTCTGGGCTCCCCGTCCTGACCCCGCTGCCTGGAGCCTGCTCCAGCGCACGGAGACGGCACACCGGACAGTCCCGGTGGCTGTCCCTATGTCTGTCTGTGCTCTAGGAAGCTGGTACCCAGCCCAAATCCCACTGCCATGCCGTGCTGCTACCCGGCACGATGCTGGGCTCCCCACCTTCCCACCAGCCAGCGTGGCTGAGCCCCACATGCCACGTGCAGGATTGCCCAGCACCAGGGCTCCCTGCGCTCTCCCCGCAGGATCTCACTTCTCCCCGGCACCCAAACTCGGGCAGCTCGGCTACAGCAGGCACAGAGCCCAGCAAAACCCCAGGAGGAGGAGGGTCCCCCCCTGCTGCCCCCCGCTCCTCCCCACCCCACTGCAGGCAAACGCTCCCCACGGCAGCCCCCCTGTAACACCCCCCAAACGGCGCTTTGCCTAGGACGGCAGCACCCCGCACTAGAAAGGCTTCGCAGCGATGGGCACGAAGTGAAGCAGGACGTGCTGCATCAGCCATTTCCAGCCCCATGGAGCCTCCTCTCCCCTCAGCAGGCTGCGCAGCCCCCGGTATCGCACCCCCCTCCCCAGCACGGAGCGGGCTCCGGCTGGCAGCGCTGCTCCGGGGAGCGCAGCGAGCAAGCAGAGCAGCAGCCCCTGGCAGCCGGAGCAGAGAGGCGGCTCATTTCCAGAGTCATTACGGGCTGAAAGGGGTCCCATCAGGTATTCCGCCCGTTCAGCACATTTATTTCCCCAAACCACAGCGGGGATTTGTGATTCCAGGCTCAACATTAGCGAGAGCCGCACAGTCGCGGTGCCCGGCTGGGAGCTCGCTGCCTGGGTGGGCACGGTGCTGCTGGGGTCCGGGGACCCCCAGCTGTGGGGGTGGCCCCCAGGGCACCCGGATGTGGCCATGCCCCGAAGCAGACCCTCTGGGGGTGCTGGGCACGTGCATTTGCACACACACACACACACACACACACACACGAGTGTGCAATGCTGACAGCCTCCCGCATTCACACACATCCCAGTGCCCACCCCCGAAGGCAGGGGGGCTCTCCTACGTGCAAAGGGGTCCCGGCCCCCCCATTGCACTCTTGCTGTGCAAAATGCCCTGCGATGGAGCAGCTCAACCCGTGGTGAGGAGAGGCTGGAGCAGGGCTCCGTGCCACCGCTTTCCCCTTCCTGCTGCTCGCCCACCCCGGGGACGGCTGCGCCCCGCTCCCCCATCCGCCCCCGCTCCTGCCCACGACCCCCTCCTGCAGCCCCGGAGCTGCCGGCAGCGCGGTCCTGCAGCAGAGAGCTCCCACGGAGGATCCTCTCTCTCTCTCCATGTGAAACTTGGAGGGAAACTCGAACACGGAGAGATGCAAAACTTCAGCAGCCGGAGCGAGCCGGGGAGCCCCGCTGCGGCGAGGACACGGCGGGGTCAGAGCCCCCCCAGCGCCGGCGGCGTCCCCGGGGCTGCGCACTCACCACAGTGAAATCCCGGGAGGAGCAGTTCTCGCCGCTGAAGTTGCAGCTCTTGAGCATGTCGTCGAGCTGGTGGCCGGTGCGGTTGACGATGTCGGCCATGTCGGGGTCGGGGTAGAGCAGGTCCGTGGCCTTGTGGCCGTCGCGGTCCTTGGGGGGCAGCCCGGTCATGTTGGCCAGGTGGAAGATGTCGGCGTCGGTGAGCGCCGAGTGGCGGTAGCGGTTGATGTTGCAGATGGTGATGGCGGGGAAGACCATCTCGCGGATGGCCTCCTCGTCCAGGGCCATGACGTGGGGGTGCTCCAGGTAGAGCAGCGCCGACTTGGCCGCCTGGTAGAGGAAGAAGGCGAGCGAGGCCAGGAAGGCGAGCGCCCAGAGGGTCTGGCGCACGCCCAGCCGCCCCGAGCGGCAGATGTGCCCCAGGCCGTGCAGCGTGCTGGCGCTGGCGAAGGCGGCCAGGTCCCGGGAGCGGGGCCGCGCGGGCTCCTCGATCAGGCTCTCCTTGTCCCCTTCTTCTTTCTCCTTCTGCTTCTCATCCTCCTCGGCAAATTTGATTTTACACACGATCTCAATCGGCATCTGCCCCGCGCGGCCGGCGTGCCCAGCCAGCGGGCTGCCCCCCGGCACGGGCAGCGGCCGAGAGCCCGGCCAGGCGCTGGGAGGGGGCTCGGGTCCCCCCCAAGCCCCAGCACGGCGCCGGGAGGGCCGAGCCGTCTCGGGAGGGAAGCGCAGCCCCTCTCAGCAGCTCCGAGCCGCCGCTTCCCTCTTGTCTCACTAGTCGATCGTCTCCTTGTGCCTTCGCTTATCAGCACAAATACAGCTGTCAAAAACCCCTCTCTCTCCTCTCCCTCGCTCTGTGTCTCTGCCTCTCTCCTTCGCTCCTCTCTGGTTAAGACCCCGGCAGATACAGGCAGCATTTAGGCATCATGTGCTAATAAAATCCAGGGAATACTTAATAATTCAAGACATGTCAACATTATTTCATCGTCAAATAAAGAGCGAGCGCCAGAGAAGGAGGCAGTGTGAAGGGCCCCGCGCCTCCGGGGCAGGGGGAGCCGCTCCGCGCCCTCTCTCCAGCCCCGGCTCCCAAGTGCTGCGGGAGCCACTTGTTTGAATGGCTCGGGACCTGCCGGAGCCGAGCCGAGCCGTGCCGAGCCGTGCCGAGCCGCGCCGAGCCGAGCGGAACCGATGCGCGCCGAGCGGTGCCGAGCCGTGCCGCGCCGCGCCGAGCCAAGCCGTGCGATGCCGCGCTGAGCCGAGCCGTGCCGAGCCGTGCCCTGTGATGCTGTGGCCGTGCCGAGCCGTGCCGAGCCGTGCCGTGCCGTGCCGTGCCGTGCCGAGCCGTGCCGAGGCGGGCGGGGCACGGTGCCTGCCCCCCGCCGCCGCCGCCGCCGCCGCCGCCGCGCTGTGCGCCTCGCCCCGGCCCGTGCGCCCCGGGGCAGCGCGGCTCGGCACGGCACGGCGCGGCTCGGGGCGGCTCGGCACGGCTCGGGGCGGCTCGGCGGGGGCGGGCAGCCTGCGGGCAGCTCGCCCGGCGGCCCCCTCCTGCTCGCCCGCCCGCGGACTCCTCCTGCCTCGGCGGCTCCCTGGCCGTTAACCGCCTCCCTGCCGCGGCACGCTGCGCCCCGACCCGGCGGGCGCCGAGCCCCGGGACGGGGAGAGCCGCGGGGCTTCCCCGCAGCACCCCCGGCACCCCCTCCTGCTGCCCCGTCCTGCCCGCAGCTGGGGGGGCTCTGCCTGCTCTGCTCGCTGGGCTGGGGGCCGGGGTGAGGGTGGGGGGCACCGGCACCCGGGGCCAGCCGCTCCCCTGCGCGGCACCGTGGTGTCCCTGCCTCAGTTTCCCCACCGCTTCCCTGCCTCCACCAAGCAGCCCCCAGGAGATGCGGCTCTCCCTGGGGGTTCCGTGCCCCATGGGGAGGCCGGGGTCCGGCAGCACAGGGCGTGAGACCCCCCACACACACCCCCAGCAGCTCGGCAGCGGCCTCGCCTCTCCCCGGGGAGCGCGCCGCAGGTCAGCGTGACCTTCACTGCGCTGCCGGTGCCAACGGCAAAGCTTCCCCCAGCCGTCCGGCAAGCGCACACGCATCTTCAATCTTCCCATCGATCCGTGCATGGCACACATGTTCCTGCCTCCAGTGCGGGTCAATACGGCATGATAGGCTGCCTCCGGCGGGGAGCACGCACGGCCCCGGCCGCCTGCTTCCCCCTGCCCCAGGGATGCGGCGTGCACGTGCCAACCCCGTGCCCCCGGCCCACCGAAGCGTGGCAGGGAGCGCTGCCACTGTGAGAGGCCCCAGCCACGCAGCGACAAGCCCCAGGCTGCAGGGACCCCTGCCTGTGTCTCCCAGGGGCACGGTGGAAGGGGTGTGAGGACAACGAGGGGCTGCCAGGCGGTTCCATGCTGGCAGCCAGCCCCTGCTGTGTCCGTGGTGTAGGGGCAGGGTCCGTGCCCCAGATCCTTTGGGCAAACCACGCTGTGTGACTACAGGACATCCTCATAAACCCTCCACTCTGCTCAGGGACATGTCCTCTCCCCGCGCCTCTCATCCCTCTCCTACCCTGCTGTGCCCTGTTCCTGCCTGGCCACCAGGCCCACTGGACCCCAGAAATAGTCTGAAGTGTGGCTGGGCTGAGATTGGGATCAAGCTGTACCCAAACAAGCAGCACCCAGGACACAAGCCCCATCCTGTGGCTGTGGGCAGCGCTCTGCAGGGCAGGGCAATGAGCAGGACCATGGGCTGTGCACCACGGGTGGAGCTGGCAGGGAGGCTGGGAGCTGCTGGAGATGCCCGCTGCCCAAATGGGGACAAACCCAGCCGGGAAACCCAATTCCCAGTGCAGCACAGGCAGCTAACGCTGGGGTGGGAGGGCCAGGGAGAGGGGTGGCAGCAAGGCTCAGGGGCTGCTTTTCCTTGGGAGCAGACAAGGCAGCGAGGAAAGCACCAGCTGGGAACAGCCCTCGCTGCCACTTGGCAGCATCTCGCGTCTCGCTGTTCTGCACCGGAGCCCCCCACCTGCGGCTGAGCACGGCACGCGTGCACGGGGGGAGAGAGGCAGCGAGGGAGGATGCTGCAGGGCTGCCACCCTGCAAGTGAGCAGGCAGGTTGGGGAACTGGGGTCCCCCTCACTTGCCCTGCACCCCCAGGCTCGGGTGGGTGAGCGGCGAGGTCCTGGTGTGCCGTGCTTGGATGGCGGGGGGGGGAGCCGTGAGGGCTGGAGAAAACAGGGCTGGAATCTGAAATGATGTTGACAAATCGGAGAAATGGCCTGAAAACAATCAGATCCGATTCGAAAGGACAAGCGCAAAGATCTGGGCTGGGTCGGGGAGCACAGCAGCCCCGGCAGCGGGCAGCGGTGGTGTCAGCTACTCCGAATGTGACACCCAGCACGGCTCCAGCTGGGTGCGCACCGCGTGCGGGGGGCTGAACCCCCAGGCAGGAGGAGCCGTGCAGGTGCGGGTGTCTGCGCAGGCAGAAGCCAGGTTCCCAGCTGCCCAGCTGTTTGGAGAAGCAGCCAGGAGCTAGGGAAGGAGGGAAGAAGCCTTGCTTTTTGGGGGGGGATGTGCCCCTGTCACAGGGGATGAGCGGCTGCCCTGCAGCTGTGGGAAGGAGGACGGCGCTGGGGGCTGCATGAGGAGGGGCAGCATGCACCAGGCAGCTGAAGCTCTTGCTGCTGGCGAGGCCTCGGCGGGCGCCCTGTGCCTGGTCCAGGACCAGACGTCAAGAAAAATCCAGACTAATTGGAAAGAGTGCAGAGGATGGCAATAACAGATAGCAGTGACGGAGACCGGCTGGAGGCACTGGGGGTTTGGGCGAGAGCAGAGGCTGCAACCTCAGACAAAATAACTGCTGTGAGCACAGAAGAAGGGGGGGGGGGGGGGAGCTCTGGTGTATCAGGGCTCCTCCATGCTGCAAGAGGCAGCAGGGGTTAGGTGGAGGCCCCACACAGGGGAAGGTGCCCCCCATTTGGAGGGGTGCACATGGGACTGATCCTGCCCCGGTGCCCTGCAGCACGCTCACAATGATTCATCCCCTCCGAGACACAGCCACTGCTCTCCTCTATTCTCAGGCCAGTCTGGAAGAGGATTTGTTTGTGGTTTCTTGCCTTGCCACCGAGAGGAGAGATCGATTATTTGCTGTGCGCCCTCCCCTGGAGGGGCCACGCACACACAGACCCCAGTGAGGGTCCCCCTGCCCCCTTCCCAGCCACCAGCACCAGCCCTGGGCACAGGAGGCAGCAGGACGGGGGACAGGGGGACCTGCTGGAGGGACGAGCCCCAGCAGCATCCCCATCACCCCCCTGGTCCCAGCTGGCCCCCGACCTGCCTGCTCGGTGCCACCACCCCAAGCCCACAGAGCTGGGCTGTGCAGAGGGACCCGACTGCTGCGCCCCCCTCGCCAGCCCCGTGTGCTGCGGATCCGGATGCAGCCCCGTGCCTGCCGGGGAGCGGATCTGGGGCAATCATTAATTTTGATCTAATTGGAGGAAACGTGGCTGCGGAGCCCAGCTGGCCGCAGCACTCCTATCTACTCGGAAGCTCCCAGAGCCCTGCGAAGGCAGCAGCTTTACCAAGCTGGGCGGCGTGCTCGCGGCTCGTGTGCGTGCCGCGGCTCCGGGGAGATGCGGGGTGACAGGGTGTCCGCTCCCATTAGGGGAGAGCGGGGCTGCTGCGGGGGGCACGGCTGTGCCACGGTGCTGGGGAGACATCCGAGGGGCACCAGGGGCAGTGGTGCTGCCAGCAGGATGCACCCAGGGGGGCACCCAGGGGGGCACCCAGGGGGGCTGGGTGGTGCAGGCAGGGCTGCAGGCTGGGATGGGGAGCGCAGCAGCAGTTCCTCTGCAGCCCTGCCCTGCTCCCATCCCTTGGGACGTGGCAGGGCTGTGCTGGACCCCTCAAGTGGGGACCTGTCCCCTGGTTGGCACCACAGCCACAGGTGAGAGCTGAGGGCCAGCAGACACACCTGCGGTGCCACACCCCCGTTAACACGCCCCGCTCACATCAATACCTGATTAAATGCAGTTCCTTATTAAACGCCTTACCCCAACGAAGTGCAATACCTTAATTAATGCAACACCCCAATTAAGGACAACACTCCCATTCAATTTATTCCTTCATTAAGCGCAAAACCTCAATTACGAAGTCCCTATTGTGAGCTATGTGCACGAGCTCTCGCAAGGTGCCCTGCGCACCTTCTGCTGTTGCCTGAAATACATCGCCGGGTGCCTGTGGCTTTGGGGCTGTTCCTGCGGGAATTTAGGGGGTGGTTTTCAGTAGGGTCTGGGTGTCAGGCTGCCCGTCACGGCTGGGAGGAAGATGTCAGCCCTGTGTGTGGCTTGCTGCGGGGTGCTGCTGGTTTGCAGTGCCCGTGAAAGCACCACCATGGGGGCAAACCAAACCCTGCACCCCGCTGGGGCAGCCCCCAGCACCATCCCCGCACAGCCCCCTGCCCGCTGCTTGGGTCCCCCCTGCCACTTGTCACCTGCCTGGTGGTTTATAAAACTTTAAAGCTAATGGTGTAATAAACGCCAATAATGATATTGCAGCTGCACCGGGGCACCCTGGGATGAATACATTATGGGAGCTGCAGCGCTTGTGTGGGGAGGGCAGCGCTGGGGCCGGGGGTGCTCCAGCCACACCGCTGCGCATGGGGATGCCATCCTTCCCCTGGCCCCACAGCCAGCAGGACATCCCCTAGCTTGGCTCCCTCGTGGGTGACCAGCGAGCAAAGGCAACCAGAGGGCAGCCCAGTTGGCCCAAAGCCCTGCCTGATGGTGAGCCAGGGCAGGAGGCTTCCAGATAAAAGGAGCTGGGGGAGCGTGAGCCCCTAACGCAGCCTGCTGGGGCTCTGAGCCACGGGCAGGGGGTGCTCTGCTGGGGGACCAGCATGCCCCCAGCACTGGGAGGCAGCCACGGCACTGGGTGTTCCCCAGCAGGGCTGGTACCCGCAGGATGCGTCTCCTCGGACTGACCCCCTGCCCCGGGGACGTGAGGAGCTGGGAGGGAGCGTGCCCAGCCAGCAGAGCGTGAGGATCGGCTCTTCATGCTCCGCGAGACATTGCTCAGCTGCTCCCTCGCGCTCGGCTGCACCCGCGGGCCCCGTCCTGTCCCCTGCAGCCACCAGGACTGTGTCATTGCCGTGGGGATGGTGCATGGGGCAGTGCCTGCCTGCTCCTCCTGCCCTCGGCCCCGGGATGCCGACCCCAAGCCCTCCTGCCCGGACCGCTCCTCCTGCCTCACCGGCAGGGCTCAGCCCGGGCAGCTCCTGCCTCCCGTTTGCCTTCCCTAAAACAACAGAGCCATAAAGTGCCAGCAGAGCTGCCTCGGCACGGCATTAAGGCTGAGGTTTTAAATGCACCCAAGTCAGGAAATTCAAAGTTATGGGTCCCCGAGCAGCCGTAGCTCAGCCACATGGTGCCCATTACGGCCCCGCGCGCACACAGCCGCCGCGCCACGGGCAAGGGGCAGAGTTAGCGTTACCATGGGAACCATCGCTCCTGATTTCCTGACATCTGTGTGATTAAAACCTCAACCTTCATGCCACGTCCCCACCAACGGCGTGAGCACCCCGTCTGCCCTCTGGGCTGCTGGGCAGAGTGGCCGGGAGCAGTGTGCTCTTATCTCTCCTCACCCAGAGCAGTGCCTGCGGGAGCAGTGCCCTGAGGACACACGGCCCTCTCCCTGTCCCTCTGTCCCCCCCATGGCAGGGACCCAGGGCTGGGGCCACATGCTGCCACCCTGCACCCCGATCCTCTGCTGTGAGCAAGCTGTAGGGCTGCACGTCCCCGCAGCACCTGCTGGTGGCTGGGCAGGGTCTGCAGGGGGGGCGCAGGGATTCGGAGGAGCCCCCGGCACGTCCCGGGGCTGCGCACGCTGCCGGCACGGCGCCCAGCTGGGCACCGAGCACGCGGCATCAATCAGCCCCAGCATGGGCTGCGAGCGCTGCCGGCACGGATCCTGCCTGCTGCTGAGCACGTGGCACGCAGCAAACAGCGCGCGTGCCAGGCTGGGTGCTGCGGAGATGGGCACCCTCAGGGACCCTGCTGCAAAGCCTGGGCACCGAGCACCGAGCACGGTGCAGACACCCTGCTGGGCTTCGTCCTGAGCCTGCTGTGAGTGGAGAAAGCCTCCAGGTGCCCAGCATCCTGGAAGGGGCAGCCACAAATGTGTGCTGGGATATCACAAATGTAGAGCTTCAGGCATCGGCTCCCTGAAAGCACACGGCTGATGCTGAGCACTGAGGGCACTGTCCGTGCCATGTGTGCCACGGGCACTGAAATCCGAGCTGTGAGTGCAGGATGCACCAGAAATGGTGTGCAGCAAGCTTTGTAAGTAGCAAAACATCGGGAAGCTGGGAAAAGCCTCACTGTGGGCAGCAGTTGCAAAGCACACAGCGAGAGGGCCGTGCACCGCAGGTCCAGAGGGCTGAGGGCACAGCAAGCAGCCAGCACGCCCCAGGGAGCAAGCAGGGAGTGCACGGTCAGCGGGATCACACCGAGGGCTCCACAGGCTGAGCCCACTGCAAACATCAGCGGTGGCCTTGGCACCGAGAGCCGGACACGGCGCCAGCAGCCTGCTGCGAGCACTGATCACACCACGGGGAGCACAGCGCCAGGCAGCGAGCACGGCGCAGACAGCAGGCCAGTGCAAGCGCCGGCTGCGCTGCAAATGCCAAATATAACAGGCGCTGGGCACACCTGGAAAATACAAAACCCTGCCTGCGGAGATCACCGAGCGCTTGGCAAATAGGAAACCACAGCTGACACCGAGCGCTGAAGGCGCTGAAGCATCAGACACCGCGGGTCCCGCTCTCTGAGCACACTGCATGCGCTGAGCACTTTAGACACAGGGTGAGCGCTGTGCAAATAACAAACATGCCACAGGTATTAAGTGCTGAGCACTCTGCAATTACCAAGCAAACCCTGGGCATCAAGCGCTGCGCACACCATGAGCGCAAACACGCTGCAGGCACCAATTTGACAAATACACGCCTGATAACAAGTGTGCTGCGGGTGCTGAGCGCCGAGCGCGCTGAAAGCAGCCGTGCGGCTGTGGGTACCGAGTGCCACGGGCTACTGCAAACACCAAACGTGGCGTGGGCTCTGGGGATGCTGCATACATCAAACCCAGCTCAGGCACCGTGTGTGTGCTCCAAAGCCCCAGCGCGGCACGGGCACTGTGAATACCAAGCAAACCCTCGCTCCTCGCTGTGTGCCTTGCTGTCAGCAGGACCCACGGCCGGGCACCGAGCTCTGAGTGTGTTGCAGACACCAAAGAGGGGCAGAGCCCCCACGCTGACCACCCAGAGCCGTGCAGGCTGCGGTACCAGCCCTCTTCCGACACCCGCCTCAATGCCTGCTGCAGGCACTGTGTGCTCTGCAAACCCCAAACCCCAGGCACTGGGCACGCTGCATGCAGCAAACACACCACAGGTGCCCAGCAGTGACCTGGGGCTCAGGGGGCAGCCCCAGGGCTCCCCCACCCATGGGTGCTCGGGGCCCTGCCCGTCTCTGCGGGAGCGAGAGCCGTGCAGCAGGGCTGCTGCTGCGGCGCGTGCCGGTGTGCTCAGGGCCTGTTATTTCATTTTCACTTGTCCCATCCCATTAGCACAGCTGTCTGCCACCAGAGAAGGGAAAATTGATGCTAAACGGGATATCAATTTATCATGGAGTGTGTCACCCGCCGCACGGCTCTGCCAGCCGAGCAGCAGAGACGCGCTGCAGCAGCCAAGCAGCACCTGTAATTAACAGCTCGTCAGCCTCCCCCGCGCACGCAGCCCGGGCACCCTCCGGCGGGCGCAGCGAGGGGAATCCCGGCTGCGGTGACACCCCCGGGGGCAGCGTCACCCTTGGGTGCCACCTGTGCTCACCGCGCTGCCAGGGATGGGGGTGTCGGGCACGCTGGGGTGCCTGTGATGCCCGCAGGGATGGGTTTGTCCCCGTCCCAATGCCACGTCCCCTCGCCCCGACCCCCTGCGGGTGACGTGTCCCCGGCTGTGCCCGCTGTAACTCACGGGGTGTCGGTGCCCGGTGAGTAACGAGCTGGGAGCCCGGCTCCCGGGCGTGAGTTATGGCCTCTGCCTGCGTGCAGTGAGACATCAATCCTGCCAGGCGGCTGGGATAAAAACGTAGCATGGGGACAGGCCATCAGTCCTGGGCAGCGGGGTGGCACGCTGGCACGGCACGGAGCGGGCACGGCTGGGGGGCACCGCTGGGGACAGCCCCATGTGTCAGCCTCCTCTCAGCCCCCACACACCCTGAGAGCAGCAGGACCAAAAGCCAGGAGCCCGCAGAGCCGCGGCTGGTTGCTGCTTTGATGTTAAACACCCCGAGATGAAATGAGTGCCCCGGGGCTGGGTCCCTCGCAGCCAGCCGGCCGGCCAGCCTCTGGCTGCGGAGCCGTGCCAGCGCTGGGGCCGATAATTGGATGCATGTTTCTTCCAATGAGTTTGTATCATTTTTATGTAAATTTGACATTTTCCTGATGTTCTGTAATGTGCACAAAGCAAGTGCCGCTCCTGCCGTCGGCAAAGCCTATTTCCTTCCTGTCTGAAGTGCTGTGTTGATTTAAGGGCCTGCTAATACGCGCAGCCGGGCCCCCCCCGTGCACATGCACGCGGCCGCACGTGTCTCTCCAGCGCCGATCCCTCTCCATCAGCCTGCTGGGCAGCCCCGCCGCCCGCTGCCCTGACCGACAGCCCGTTGGGGTTGGCAATAGGGCCCCCGGGTGGCGGGGCACCTTCTCCATCCCCGTACCTCCTGCCGGCCTCGCCAAGACAAGCCCAGGGATCCCTCCTGTGCTCCTCTGAATAAGGTTTGAGGGCAGGAGCAGGGGGTGCTCATCCTTGTGCCCCCCTGTGTGTGTCCTGCAGCCCCTCAAAGCGCTCCCAGCCCCATCCTGAGAGCCTTGCACCAGGGGCTGCCCTGGTACCCTGCCCGTGCCAGTGCTCAGCCCCGGCAGCTCCGCACACCCCTCGGGGAGGCACCAGCACCACACCAGTGCTTCCAAACCCGCTTCTGGGGCCCTGTCCCCCATCCGGCCTGGGGCACGATGCTCCAGACATGAGGCACATTTATCCTGGGCTCAAAAGACGAGATCAGGGCCTGGAAAATGAGAGGCGGGTGCTGCCCTGCCATTCAGCTCATCCTCGCAGAGGTGCCCCCGCCACCCCGCGCGGGGGGGGCTGGCGAGCCGGCGGCTCTTTCATCTCCTGGATAAAGGCAGGAGGAGATCAGAGCCCTGCGGCCAGAGTGAGAGAAAACGAGACGGGACCAAGGGGCACCTTCCTGGCAGCGCAAGGAATTGCTGCTAATTAACCGCGTGCCCAGGGCTGCGGGGATTGTGCGGCGGGGAGCTTTGAACTCGGCTGCTCCGGGAGCTGCCGGGGTGCAGCCCTCTGCAGCGGGACATCCTGGTGGCCTCCGCGTGTCCTGGCCCGGCACCGCCTGCCACGCCGTGCCACCCCGCAGATTCCGGGCATGGGGACACTCCCTGGGGCCGGCGTGTCCCCCTCCCGCATCCTTCTGCTCCTCCTTGCGCCGTGGAATTTTCCCGGGCTCCATCTCTGGCGCAGGCGAGCGGGTTTCAAAGGCAGCGCTGCTATTTAAAGCCCTTATTGTTCGCGTCCTTGACACCGGCAGCTACATCCTGCCGTCGCCTGATGCGAGCGCATCCTGGCCCGGCCAGCCAGAGGAAGGCAGCTAATGAAGAGCAAGCGCGAAGCCGCCTCTTCTTTGTCCTGATCACAAAGCGGCTTCCAAGCAGTCCCAGCGCCCCGCTCCGGGCGGTTATTTATAGCTGCCTTCCCCGGGGCACGCCGGGACTTTCCTCCAGACAGCGGCACCCCTGGCACCCCGCTGGGGGCCGGCAGGGATGGAGGCTGGCCGGGCTGCAGCCAGACGGGCGCTTTGCTCCGGGTGAGACAGGGAGAGGGACGGCATCTCCGCGGGGCTGCATGGCACGGGGATGGCTTCTCCAAGCCTGAGGGAGCTTCTCCATCTGGGCAGCCTCGCTGCCTCCCTCCTCTTCCTCCCCACTGTGTGGGCCTGCATCTGGTGCCAAACCTCCCGTGGTGCAGCTGCAGTCTGGGTCACCTCCCCGCAGCGACCCGGCTGGCCACCATGGTAGCGCCCGGCACACCAAGCAAGTAGCAGGACACCTGCAGGGCTTCACCCCTCACCCCCAGAGGGGAGCACACTCAGCCTAGCTCTGACAGCCACTGGGTCAGGGTGGCAGTGTCCCCACACCCTTCTGTCCCCACGCCCTTCTGTCCCCAAGGATGTGCCCGTTCTTCCACCGCATGCCCTGCGCTCGCACCCGCTGCGACCACAGGTCTCTCCTCCGCTTCCACGGGAGCACCCCTGGGTGTGCGGGGCCATGGTTTTGTGAAATATGGCCCCTATAAATCCCGCCGGGTGTGAGCTGTAATTCTCAATATATTTTCAAATATAGTTCAATTATTTTTCCCATATATCACGGGGAAATTGCATTGGCGAGTGGCGGCGCTAAGCAGGGAGCGCGTGGCGGGGCGGCGTTAATAGGATTGTGCATGGTATTATGCATGAGGTCGTTCAGGACACAGTGGGGAACCTCGCGTGCTCCGGAGAGACGGGAAGGAATAAATCAGGCTATTAGCCCAACACCTTGGTCAGGTTTGCAGGGGATTAATCTTCACAGCATGCGGGGATCCGTGGGGGAGCACAGCGGGGACCCCAGCACCTGAGAGCGCCAGGGTCACCAAAGCAGTCCCCAAAACGTCCTGAGCACCACGGCATGGCACCGCAGGGACCCAGCATTTTGGGACCTCCCCTGGAGAAGCCTCACCTTTGGCGTGGGCTGTGGAGGGGCTGAGGACCAGCGCTGTCCCCAGCCCGGAGCCCGGATCCTGCTGTGTGCGGGGTGCCACGGCTGTGCCGGGGCAGGCTGGTGCTGCGGGGAGCCCTCGCTGTGGTTTGCCACATGGTGAGAGCTCGGCCAGCAGCACCCGGGGAGCAGCCGCAGCCTTCAGGACGGGTGCGTGTAATCAGCCGGGACAGGCACATTTCTCTGTGTTCACCATGAATATTTATGCAATTTGTGCAGAGCTGCTGCGCCTGGTGCAGGGATGGAGCCCAGCATGCAGGGAGCAGGAGGACCCGGTAGCGCCTCCCCATGATATCACTAATTTTGAAGCACCTGGAATTGCTCCAGGACCCACCAGCACGTGCCCACGTGTGCTTGCAGCCTGCTCTGGGCACGGGCAGGGGAGGAGGGACAGCTCTGGGACAGCACTGCCCAGAGACGTGCCCCTGCACGGCCTGGAGGACAAGTCCTGGAGGAGATGCTCTGAGCAGAGCTGGAGTGAGTGGCTGGGGAAGGGGACAGCAGGCTTGCAGTGGGGAGGTTGGTGAAGATGGACAGAGAAATCCTAGCAGAATGGTGTGGAGGCTGAACCCACGGGGTGCCTGTGGGCTGCAGCCCCCTCTGGGATGGTGGCCACAAGGTGCTGGGGCTGCTTTGCAGAGCCTGGGCAGATGGTTGCTCAGTGTTTGGTCCCAGCCCACTCAGAGCAACAAACAGGCTCCCTGGTGCTTGGCAGGGTGTGATACGGCCACGATTTGGTGGCAAACCACTGCACGCCCAGTGAGCAGCAGGAATCCCTGATCCACATCTGCCTGCCCACCCTTCCTCTCCCAGCTCCCAGCCCCATGCCCACCACAAGCTGGGGCAGGCGGGGCCGTGCATTTACCCCGGGGTACATGGGCTGGGTCCCGAGCTGGAGGGGAGCTGCTCTGCACCCCTGCCCCTGGCACCGCTGTCCCCACACCCCGGCTGTGCCCTGGGGGTGTCCCAGGGCTGGGGCGGAGGTGACGGACCCGCTGGTGGGGACGTGGGTGCTCCCAGCAGCAGCGGGGCTGGAGCAAGCAGCGAGTGCAGGTGAGGTTTACAGTAACGGGAAAAACAAATTATTAATCATGAGAGCAGCCCCAGCCGGGCTGTCAGGGCCGCATGGGCTCATGAATATTCAGCGTCGGGCTGAGCACTAAATCTCATTTAAATGTCAGGGACCATTAGGCAGACAGGGAGGGGGCTGGGACAGCAGCTCCCCACTGGTGCTGAGCCCCGCGCCAGCCGGCTGGACGGTCCTGCTGGGGCACGGCCGCCTGGGGACCTGGTGGCACCCCAGGGCGCAGCTGGGTAGGGGCTCTGCTGGCATTTGGGGTGCCCTGAGCCCAGCGCCCGGATGCCCTTGGGGTGTCTGAGACCCCATGGAGCACCTCCAGGCACCCAAAACCTCTTCTGATTGCTGACGGCCACCAAGAAGTGCCCAGGAGATGCTGACGCCACCAGCCGTGCCTCCGTCACCGTGGGGCCTGCCTCGTGTGGTGGCAGCGGGGGGGCTGGTGCTGCCTCCCCGCGCTGGCACTTGTGCACTCTCCAGCTCAGCAGGGGCCTGGCAATTACACGGATACGTTTAAGCTCTTAATCCTACTGAAGATTATTCCAAGGTCGGGGTGCGAGGCAGGTCCCCCCGCGCTGCCGGGCTGCGACGCGTCCCTGCTGCCATCTGCCGGGACAGGGTGGCCGAGGGGACATGGGCACCATCGTGCACAGCGGCTGTCCCCACGCCTGGGCCACCAGCACCCCTCTGCTCATGGCACAGCCACGGCCACGAGCCCACCAGCACCTCCTGAAGGGGCTCGTGGTGTGGGAGGCCAGGTAAGGGCCAGCCCGACCCCACCAGCTCCCCGCAGGTTGTCCCACATCGCTCCATGGGGAGCACGAGGGTGGCCTGAGCCCTGCTGCGAGGGTGGCACAGAAGGACAAGGTGACTTTGAGGAGGACACTGTCTCACGCAGTGGGGACATCATGGACTTGTCGTGGATGTGGCTGGGGTCCAGGGCTGCTGTGAGCACGTCCTGGAGGATGCTGAAGCTTGAGGTGCAGTCGAGTGTCTGAGCCAGGTCTGAGGGACGCTGGGGATGCTTGCCCAAAGGAGCCGACGTGCCCAGGGGATGGAGGAGGAGGCACCAGCCTGGCTGGGGCACCCAGGATTCCCCTTCCCTGCCCTCGTCAGAAGCTGGCACCTGCTCCCGGCATGGCCATGGTCCCCTTGTCCCCACACTGCCCAGCCACCACACCAGGGGGCCCAGACAAAGGCACACCACCGGCACCCCTCCGCACCCCCCGCAAGCCCCGCGGCGCTGCCTGCGCCCCAAAGCGCTGCACCCCCTCCTGCGACTGGTTGGGAAGGTAGAAAAAAAAATATTAATGATTATTACAAAGAGCTAAAGCGGAATTGCAAATGTTATTTCTCCTGTAGATGGATGATAGCGGGGTGGATGATAGATAGCTGGATGGATGGATCGCTCTCCCTCCAAGCTGTAACCCCCTTCCAATCGCTCCCTCCGGAGCGCTGCTGTCACCTTGTCTCTGCTCAGAAGGGCTTTTACTGGCTCACTGGGGGATGCACGAGAACAGGTTATTAATACACGGAGAGGGGGATGGAATCCATTTGACTTGAAAATAGCTGAGAAACTGAGCTGCACTTTTAAAATCTGCTTTTAATCAGAAGGAAAAGAAGAGAAGTTTGAACAATTAGGGAGTAATGAAGAGCTTCGGAAAAAAAAAAAAAAAAAAAGCTCTCTGAAGATTAGCTAAGATTTTTACAGCACTTTGAGAATTTAAAGAGCTATGCCGGCATCAAGCAAAATGATACAAATATTCCCTGTGAAAAGCGCACGCGGTGGTGCCGGCAGCGAGTGCCGGAGCCTGGATGTCCACGCGGAGAGGAGAGCGAGCCCTGGCTGGCACCACTGGAGCCCCCCTGGAGGCTTGCAGCAGGGAGAACACACAGCCACCACCACGGGCAGGAGGCCAGGCTGGCGGATTTGGGTGTAGGGTGGAGCAGAAAGGTGCTGCAGATGGCACATCCTTGGAGAAAGGAACATAGAAAAGCATCCCTGCTGCTCGGGTGCGCCATGGGAACGGCAGCCTGGATGCTGGCACCTCCATCCCTGAGCTTGTCGGCACAGCCCCATCCTGCTGCCAGCCCCCAAAAAATCCCCGGCACGGCACGGCACAGCCCAGCCTGCACCCGGTGCAGTGGCAGGGCACGGGAAAGCCCTGGGCTGGCACGGCCGCCCGCAGCGTGCCGGCGGCTGCGCCCCACGGGTGGATGCCAGGGCCCCGTCACGGGAGCGGAGCGCGGGGGCTGCACAGCCGCTCGCAGCAGCAGCTGGGTAATTTTCATGCTAAGTGAAAAGTAAAGTGCACAGACTCTTTATTAGAGTGAGCACGGTGCGGGGAACAATGAAGGCAGTGATGATCGTTAACTTTCTAATCGGAGGAGAAAAGTCCTCAATGCAATTTTTATGGTAATAACATCGACACTAAAGATAATTGCTCCCCGCGTTGCGCTTAGCGCCGGGAAACTGTTTGGGAAAAAAACATTAATTTGCAGGAACTGAGCCAAAGTTTCCTTAAGGCAGCTGTTCCTGGTGCCACCCTGCCCCCAGCCTGCGCCGGCCATGCCCGCCGGCCGACCTCGTGCCCGTGCCCAGGCTGGGTCTGCGCTGCGCTGCCATCGGGAGGTGCTGGGAGCTCAGCACCCACCACTGCGGTGGTGGAAATGGGCCAGGAACCATTTGGGTGACGTGCAGGCGCTGCGGCAAGGGGACGGTTGGGGCTGCCCCGCGCGCCGGCACCGCTGCGGGCAGAGAGGGATGGGAGCTCGCGCTCCCCAGGGAATAATAAGCGCAGGAGGAATTACAGCCAGGTGACATTTTAACGAGCTGGCGTCCTGCGTGGCATTAATATTCCAGGGGCTGCAATTCCCCGGCGGGCGTTTGAGAGATGAGAAAAAAAAAAAAAATCCCCGAGCCCAGTAAAATCAAATAAATAAATCTCTGCCTGAGCGCGGCGTCTCCCCCGCCCCCTGCGCGGGCGCGCGGTGTGATTTCCCCTGTGATCCCGTGCCGCCGAGCAAGCAATCGGCTCTGCTCCGAGCGCGGCGGCAGGATGATTTATCCCGGCTCCGGGCACCCCGGCCGGGGCGAGCGCGGGGGCTCGGGGATGATGCATGGGGCAGGAGCAGAGGTGGCGGCGGGGGGGAGGCGGGGGAGCGCGGCGCGCGCACAGGCCACCGCTCAATCCTAAATTAATTTTAATATTTGACAAATCAAATCTACTTAGGTGAGCCATGGGCCATGCGAGGGAGATTTATGAGGGTTTGGGGCTGTCAGCTGCTCGTGCAGCCCGTGTTCTCCACTGCCCGGCGTGGCTCCGGCATCGCAGCCTCGCTGCTCCCCCCTCCCCAGGCACAGTTGTCCGTGCGGCTGGTCGGAGTGACAGCAGCAAGAAAAATGCCCCTGCTTGTATGTCCTGGCTCGTTGGGCTGGCAGGAGTGGTGACACTTTGCCTGCCCTCGCTCTGCCGGGGGAGCCCCTCATCCCTCACACCATGGGTTTGGCAGTGCCGGGGTCCCCCCTCTCCATGTCCCCTTCATGGGGCGGTGGCAGTGGTGCTGCCCTGGTGGTGGCACCCGGTGGCCAGGTTGTCCCCACGGCCGAGGCAGTGAGGAGCAGCATCTTCACTGCGCACACAGCTCTCTGGGGGCTGCCGGAGCCGTTCCCGTGGTGCCAGGACAACGATAAATCCGCAGGCTGACAAGTCGTGCTGGGAGATGGAGGTGCTCCCTCTTCGGGGTGCGCAGAGCCATTCCCCTGCAGGGTCATTTCGGTAACGGCTCTGCCAGCCAGCACCGAGATTCATGGGCCCCGGGAGGTGACAGGAAACCTGATAGGTTTTAAGACAGCAACATGCCCTGAATCTGCAAGGTGGCTGAGCAGGCAGAGCAGGGAATCCAAAGCGTTTACAGCCTCAGGGGATGCGGCGGCCGCAGCGCTGGGCCACCAGGGATGGAGGAACCACCAGCATCCCTGACGTGCCTTTGGGATGCCCTCCTGCATGCTGTGCATCTCTGCGGGACCAGCGGGACAGGCTCTGGGATGCCACGAGCCCCCACACCGAGCCTGTCCCTGCATCAAGGCTCTGATTTGGGGGCAGCCCTGGGCTGCGGGGACACCCCTGGGGTGCCAGCGAGGGGTCTTCAAGCCATGTGCCTTCAAAGCCCATCAGCAGGCTGACATTCACACCTACACCCAGCTCTTCCCGCGGTGTAAAACAGGGGTCTCAAAGGTCTCAGGGGGTTTTAAGAGATGTCTACAAGTTGTCTGGGCCAGCGGGGACTGGCTGTGAGAGGTGATGGATGTGAGCAGAGGGCAGTTTGCAGCCCTCGCACCTTGTCCGCCCTGCCCCTGGTGCTTGGCCGGACCCCGCCGGGTGCTGGTGCCAGCCCTGCTGTCCCACGGGCACTCAGCCCATGGCAGCACCCTGTCCCCGAGAGCCCCCCTCAGCTCCTAGCGGCTCTCTGCAGCCCAGCTCCAGCTCCCCAGGTGCATTTCTCCTTCCCCACCCCCAGCAGAGCCACCCCGTGCCAGCAGTGACAAACGGTACGGGGGAGGTGGGGAGGCCGGGCGGTGGGTGCTGTGCTCCAGCTCCAGCTTTGGGCAGGAGCGTATGCCGTAGTAAAACAGCTCCATTTGGATGAGGAGATTTCCAGGGATCTGAGAACGCTGTGCTGATAATTAAACATCTGCTCTGCATTTGTCTGCCTTCCTGCCGCTGCCGTGCTCCAGCTCCAGCTGTGGGCACGCAGCCTCGCTCCCCCTGCCCGTCCCCAGGTGCCGTCCCCTGCTCACCACCCCCCGGCCCCCAAAATGCACAGCTTGGCCATGGGTGCTGGAGGAGGGCAGCGGGGCAGCTCCGGGCAGCCTTTGCTGGTGCACGTGGGGTCAGAAGCTGTGCAGTGATGGTGACAGAGTGCCCTGCACAGCCATGAGGCTGGATGGGGCCAGCACGCTGCCCAGCCTCAGCCCCAGGGCTTGTCCTCACCCTGCCCATCACGCCTGGAGGCAGGTGCCCACCGGGGCATCCCCCAGCCCCGCAGCCTTGGCAGGGCTGCAGAGCCAAGAGCCTGCCCTGTGGCTCCTGTAATCCCCGGGCAGCTTCTCCAGGGCTCTCCATGCATGGCTGGCCAGCGCTCGTCCGTGCACGGTCCCTTGGGCAGAGCCAGCAGCTGCCACGGCCAACCTGCAGCCAGGAGAGCATCAAAACAACCTCCAAATTGATCCCGGAGACTCCTCTGCAAGCCCCAGTCACGTCCTGCTAGGAGCGAGCGTCCGCTCTAGTTACTGTCTCCTAGGAGAGCACCGAGGACTTCAGCCTGTCACAGGAGGAGCGGACCCAAGCATGACATCTCCATGGAGCCCAGGGGATGGCAGGCAGGGACACGGTGCCACCGAGCAGATGGCACCCGGCCCGGATCGATGGGAGCCGTGCCGCTGCCTGGGGGAGCCATCCCGGCCCTGTGGGGCTCCAATAAACCACGGGGAGGTCACGAGCCGGGGATGGGGACCGGCCACCTGCCCTCCTGCAGCCCCCCTGCCCACAGCCCGGCGGGTGGGAGCCCCGAGGTGCCCCGTGTCAGCGGGACAGCCCCGTGCCTCGTCCCCCTCCTGCTCGCTGGCCTGGCGTCGGGGTGTTTGTCACACCTGTCACCGTGACAAGGGAGAGATTAGACCGTCCTCTCCCGCCCGGAGCCGCTGATTCATATTCATGAGACTTCAAAGCATCTCGCCCAGCTCTCCCTGCACCAAACCTAATCCTCCGCCGCAGCACCCTGCCAGCAGCCCCGGCTGCCAGCGGGGCCTGGCGGGTTGGGAGCGCTGCTGCTGGCAGCCACACAGCTCCCGGAGGGGCGAGCTGCGTCCCCGTGCTGTGCCACGGGGGTGGGAGGTGGGCTGGGTGTCCTCCTGTGCACCCACCCACCCACCCACCCACCCACCCACCCATCCGAAGGATCTGTGAAGCCACCAACATCCCTTTGGGGGGCTCACGGTCCCCCCATCCCCTTGCCACGACCAAAAGCAGCAGGTTTCAGGCAGGAGCTGTGCAGGGATGTGCAAAACGTGGGCAGCCCGCCTGCTCCTGCCAGGGACGGATCCTCAAAGCAGGGAGCATGCCAGAGGTGCGGGCAGCACCAGCGCGAAAACCCAGCCCTGTGCAGAGGATCCCCATGTGTCAGGGGCACCCATGGGTGCAGGGTGCCCCAGGGGGTGCCAGAGCAGGCACAGGACCCGTGGCTGTGCTGGCCGGGAGCACGGGTCCTGGCGGAGGGCGGGCGGCGGGGCCCCCACGGAGCCGTCTCCTCCAGATGGCGAAGGCCATTAGAGCCGCTCTCGCGCGCACGGAGCCATAAAGTTTATGGGCCTCATCATTTAGCTGTAATGGAAATAGTTAAATCTGTCTCTGTTTAAGCAAACTGTGCCCTCGCGGGAGCGCTTGGTGCCACGCAGCCCGGGGCCGTGCGCGGGAGGGAGGCTGCGGGCTGCAGCCAGGGGGTACCTCCGCTGCCAACACGGGAGGGTGCCCCTCGCCTTCATCCTGCCCCTCGCCTTCATCCTGCCCCTCATCATCCTCCTGCCCCTCTCCATCCTCCTGCCCCTCATCATCCTCCTGCCCCCTCCTTCATTCTGCCCCTCTCCTTCCTCCTGCCCCACGCCACGCACCCACAGCTGCGCAGGGACAAGGCATTCCCATCCCGGAGCCTGCCTGAGCGCACGGCACAGGGCAGAAGAGGATGCGATGCCTTGCAAGCCCCTTTTCACCCCCTTGCAGGCTCCCCAGCTGCAGGGCATGGGGTGGGGGCACTGACCCAGGCTGCCCCCAGCCCCCAGCCCAGCCCCGTGGGGTCAGCACCCTGCAGTGCCTCGCAGCATCCCCGAGCGCAGCCCTGGTGATGCCCACCTCACCTTCTCCAGCTCCTGGGGAGGGAATTTTCAGCATTTACAGAGGGTCAGCGAGTTCCTCCCCGTCATCACAGTGGGGTGCTGACCCCATGCAGCCCCCTCAGGCCCCACATCTCACCCAGGGTGGGGAGAGCCCCCCCGTCCCAGTGGCCTCCCCACCCACCATGCTCCGTCACGGTGTCGGTGGGAGCTGCCCCCTCCCCAGCAAGCAAAGCGTGATTAATTACAGAGTAAGTCATTAATATTCACAGCTAATTAAAGATCCTTATCATGAATAATGAAGCTCAGGCTCCAAATTATGGGACACGGATGGGGGGGGGGGGGGGAATGTGGGGAGAGGGGGTTGCAGAGGTGGAAAGCGGTGGGGCAGGGGCACAAGGGGTGCAGAGGTAACCTCATTTTGGGGTTTGGGGAGTGGTGGGGGGCAGGGGGTGTAGGGGGGCACCTGGATCTGGCTGTGCCCTGCCAGGGGATGCAGGGGCTGGGCAGTGGGTATGGGGCACATCGGGACCCCATCAGGGGCTGGGCTGGGGCTGCGTGGCCCCTGCAGAGCATCCGGAGGGGAGGGCAGCGGCACTTTGCCTGGGCTCCTGTTATACAAATGAAAGGTTTTTAGTGGGAAAGACTCTGGGAGAGTAATACATCTCCCATATTGATCGCAGGCCAGGGACCAAGGCACGGCTTAAACAGTAATTGATTTCTAGCCGCCGAGATGTGTTGGGGAGCATTGATTTAACAGCACTGCAGACACACTGCTACTAATCTGATTAAAGTATTTAGCAGAAATGTTATTCTTTAAAAAAAAAACACAGGGAGGTGATGGCGCTGCCTGGGGGCAGGGGGGCTTGCGCCGGGGTGGTGCAGCCGGGGCACAGGGTCCTGGTGCATCCCCGCACCCCGCCGGGGGTGGCTGTGCGCCCGTGCCCCCCGTGCTGGTGGCGGTGCCTGTGGCACACATCTGGAGCCAGCTGTGCTCCCAGCCACCGCCGTGGGAGCTGTCAAGGCCGCGTGCAGACGGAGCAGGCAGCACGTGTGCGAGCGCTCAGCCAGCTGCCACGGGGCCTGGACGTGCCCGGCAGGGCCACCCGCTGCCCTGGGGACAGCGCGGATCCCACGAGGAGCCGGGCACGAGGAGGGGACCCCCAGCACGGGGACCACGGCGCTGCTCCTGGCCACCCGGTGTCCCCGTGCACGGCCTCAGGTGGTCGGTGTGTTGTGGGAGCTCTCACACCATGCCCAGCCCGGCCCCTGGCACGGTGAGGGTGGGGATGGGCGCTGCCCAGGTGGGGACAGGGCTCTGCAACACCGCTCCCAGCCCCGATGAGAGGTGCTGGCTGAGCATGGAGGGGCCGCTCTCCCCCGTGCCATTCCCATCACACACATCAGCCCAGTTAATTAACACGCGATATCAAACAAATAAATTATTCCTGCTTCCTATTGATTCTAATTTACTGGCCCCTGGAGAGCCCGGGCTCGTTTATCCCACCTGTCACCCCTGCTTAGCAGCTGCGCTAACATCTGCCCGCTCCCCTCACCTCTCCCGCTCCTCCGCCTCGGGGCAGAGCCCTGCACGGCCCTGGGGCTGCCCCAAATCCCTGCCCCTCCTGGGGACCCATCCCGTGCTGTGTGGCCTCCCAGGCTGGGACGCAGCCCCGGGGCATCCCTGCCTCCCTGGTAGGACGGCAGCCGGATTTCCCCTCCGTGTCCTGGGGAGATCCATCACTGCCTCGCACCGGCCTCTGATGGCTGATGTCTGCCTCTTCTGTGCCAGCCTGATCAAAGCCAGGGCTCCTCCCAGCTCCCTCCCCGTATTGATGCCGGATCGATGCATTGATCCTGCCCAGCTGCTGACTGCACAGCTCTCTGCTCCCAGCCGGGCTTGTCTGGGGGATCCCGCAAGGCACAGGACCCCAGCACACCGAGCACTGCGGGGCTCGGCTCACGGCTGGTGCTGGGCTCCTGGGCACGATGGGTCCAGCTGCCAGCCCCCTGTGGCCAGAACCACCTCCTGCCCGGGTCTGGGCACTGCCCAGCCATGGCTCCTGGTCCTGCAGGGCTCCCCTGCTCGGCACTGCTCGCACAGTTTGCCCTTTGGCTGGCAGCACCCGGGCTTGCACACAGCAGGGCAGGGCGCAGGGTGCACGTAGCCTGTCCGTGGGATGCTCTGGGAAGCAGCTTGCAAGCAGGGGATGGATGTGCCCAGCCCAGCTCGGGATTGCTCCCAGACATGCCGTGACAGGAGGAGCTGGAGGCTGGCCAGGGACACAGGACAGGGTCACCAGCCCAGCGTGCGTGCCTGCTGCTCTGCGCTCCGGCGCTCTCCAGCACTGGCTCTCCTCTGGTTGGAAGCTTAAATCAGCCAGGCCAGCAGCCAGCGGCAGGCTGCTTGCTGGCCTCAGCTGAGCCTGCCCAAAGCATCTAAAGCTGGGGCAGGCACAGCCAGCACCTGGCTGGGGGACCCCACGGCCGCTCCCCGGCCCCATTTTGAGCTGCCAGCCTCCCCCTGAGGATGCTGCAGGGCGCTCACCATGGGGAGCGCATCGCAGGGTGCGCATCGCAGGGTGCCCATCACAGGGTGCTCATTGCAGGGTGCCCATCATGGGGTGCCCATCGCGGGGTGCCCATGGTGGGGTGCCGATGATGGGGTGCCCATGGTGGGGTGCCCGTGGTGGGGTGCCCATGGCAGGGTGCCGTCCTGGCACGGTCCCGCTGGCAGCAGAAGCGGGTGCGCGTGGGAGGAGCGGCTGGCAGCGCGGCAGCCAGGAGATAAGCTCCCCTCTCATCCTCATTGTGTGTGACGGGAGGGAGATTTATGGCTCCAAGCTGCGATTTGTGCGCGGCTCAAGCACACGGTATTGATCACTCCTGGTTGCTCCCGCTGCTCCCTCGCCTCGCAGCCCCTCCTGCCTCAGCCCTGCCTGTTAACTCTTCCTGACCTGGGGGCTGGGGACGGGCTCCCCTCTGCTCTGCTGCAGCCAGGGCACCCGGACACAGCCTGATTCTCCCTCCCCAAGCTCCCTCACAGCTCTCTGCTGAGAAAGCCCCATGGAAAAGGGGTGCCAGGGCCCTTCTCCCAGGAGAAGAACAGGGTTCCGGGCGGTGAAGGCAGGGGCAATTTGGTGGCGCTGGCCAAGGGGACGTCCCTTGGCAAGGGGCGAGGCTGGAGGAGCAGGGCTGGTGCCAAAGGGTTGGGGAGCCAAAGGGCTGAGGATGGTGGGCAGCGATAAGGGCACAGCACGCAGGGGATGGTCATGGTGCCAGGGAGCGGTGCTGAGCACACAGGGGTGGCAGGTGGTGACAAAGGGACAGCACCCGGGGACGGGGCGCGATGGCCAGCAGTGGCCAAGGGTGCACGGACAGCAGGGAGCACGGAGCAGCCCCTGGGGGGCAGGCGCTGAGGGGATGGGGCTGGGGGCAGCCGGGGGGGCTGGGAGGGGTGGGGATGGGGACTGCGGGTGCCTCTGCAGCAGCAGCAGCAGGAAACGATGTGTGAAATGAAGAGTTCCTGCCCAGTGCCCAGAGGGAGCGAGCAGCATACTGAGCAGGGGCTGGGGAGGGGGGAGCCGCAGCGGGGTGCACCGTGAGGGGGTCCCCAGCACGGCACGGGGACCCTGCCTGGAGGGGGGGTGCTCCACGAGACGAGGCCGTGCCCCTGCTGGAAGGGAGGCAGGACGGGGGCTCCTGGCAGTGGGCGGCTGCTGTGGGGGCCCCCAGGATGGAGGTCTGGGGGGGCAGAGCCCTGCTAAATAAAGCCCTCGCCCCCCCCTCCTCTGCGTGATGCCCCAGCGCCGACCGCCCGCACCCCCTCCCCGCTTGCTGGTTTCCTGCTGCTCCGCGGAGATAATTAAATCCGCTATTTCGGCAGGTTCCGCATCCCCTGCCAGGCGGATCCGCAATCAGCGCCGAGTGCCCGGGGCTCCCCCCCACCTGCGTCCCCCCCCAACCTCCTCACTCCCCCCCCAACCAGCCCCCGCTCCGGGCACCTTGTCCATTCTCCCTCCTGCCTCAGCCCCCGGCCCTCTCCTTGCCTGGCAGCACCCTTGGGGACACCCATGGGTGCCCACAGGGGGACAACAGGCTCCTCTCCAGCTCCATCCACATCCCCCCCAGCTCTGGGTGCCCTGGGGGCCACAGCCCCCGCTGGCTCCTCTGCAGGGCTTGGCACCGGGGCCGGAGGGATCAGCCCCTGCTCCCCATCCATCCCCCTGTCCGAATTTATCATCTCCCCGCAGCACAGGGGGAAGCTTTAAGAGGCTGCCACAGGGCGCACGGAGCCAGGCGGTGCCTGGGTGGCAGAGATAGCGGTGCCAGCCCCCCCAGCACCCTGCCTTGTGCCAACCCCAGTGCTGCCCCGAGCCTGCTGGCACCTCCGTCTGGGAAGGAAAGGGGTCGGTGTTCACAGAGCATCAGCCCAGCAGAGGTGGGAGGTGAGCAGGGTGCCTGGGGACCCCTCACCCAGCCCCATGCCGTGCCCTCGCCCTGCTGCTTTCCCCCCAGCCTCCTGCACAGGATCCGGCCCAGGATTGATTCCTGAGGAGGCCCGTTGTTAAGCTGGCAGCCCTGGCTGTAAATTCAGATCAATAATTTAAGGGGGCAAAACTATTCATAGAGCATTCAAATACCCACTGCTGTCTGAGGCAGGGAGGTTGGAGTGACCCTCACCGACCCGATGCCCCAAAGCCCTCCTGCAGCCCTCGCCATCCTCCGCACCCTGCTTCTGCTGCCTGGATCTCAGCTCTGTGCAGGACCGGGCTCCCCCCGTGCCGTGCCGTGGGGCTCGCAGGAGCCATCGCGCTGCCACAGGGAGAGCTGCTGCAGCCTGGCTCATTTCGGAAGGATTAGTGCCCATCCCATGCTGCCCAGCCCCGGGAGGGCCCCCCCAGGACGCAGGGAAGGGTAATTTTGGGGAGATTAACCCTGTGCCACAGCAGGATGGGAAACAGAGGGAACACTGCTCAGCCAGATGGAAGGAACAACAGCCCCAGGAGGGGAAGGGATAAAAATAGGCTGACATTTACCTGCCAGCCCCGAGCGGGGCGGGCACGGTGGCCGGGCCATACCTGCAGAGGGCTGCAGGGGTCCTGCCTGGGCTGTGGGGGACACCATGTGCCCTGCCCAGGGCGCAGGGTTGGCTGCCCCAGCTCCCTGTCTGCCCCTGGGCAGAGCTGAGCATCCTCCTGCCATGGCACGGGCACCTCCTGCATCCATCCCACCACCCATCGCTGCCGGCCTCGCTGCTGGCCCTCGCCACCCAAAAACCAGACGGCGGTTGGGAAGGGTTAACGGCTCTGAAAGTGGAGCCTCCCCATCCTCCCCCTCCGCTGTGTTTTACAGGCCGGAGCTATTAACAGGAAATGTTCCTATCAGCACCATTGATCCCCTTGTTTACAGCCCCGTAATCCTCACTCTGTTGACTCAGGAGCCGGGAGGAGAAGGGGAGGAGGTGGCTGGCTCCGGGCATCGCCTCTGCCCTGCCTGCCCCCCAGGACATGTGCCCAAGCCCTGCAGCTCCCGTCTGGGCACCGGTGACCCTGGTGGGGAGGCAGAGCGGGGTGAACGATGGTGGCACCATGGTGTGAGCCCGGCCGTGTCCCCGCGGTGGCCTCCTGGCCCCCTCCAGCTGCGTGACACCTGGCCGTGGGCCCCGCGCGGCAGCAGCGCTTTGTTCTCATTAGCGCGGTGAGCGGAGCCGTCACGGTTAATTAGGGACCCCCCCGCCACGCAGCGCTGCAGCTGCCAGCCCGGGGAGCGCAGCACGGCGGTAGCAGGCACCCCAGTGGAGGAAGCACAGGATGGAGAGGTCCCGTCCCATCCCGTCCCTGCTGGGGTCTGACCCCGGGGGAGCCATCCCGGGGCTGTGCTCCCCGACCCAGCCTCTCCCCGCAGCTCCCAGCCCTGCCCGAGCATCCCCAGCCCGGCTCTGCACAGCCCCACCAAGCCACACACCAGGGCTGTGCCTGCAAAACCCACCCCTTGCCTTCCATCTCCATCCCCAAATCCAGCCCACCACCACCCGGGGTGCCCCGTGCCCACCCCTCCCTGTCCCCCCAAGCCCCCCGCCACCACTCACGGTCTGGAAGTCGCTGCTGGTGCACTCCTTGCCCCCGAAGGTGCAGCACACCAGCATCTCGCCCAGCTCCAGCTGGTGGCCCACGCGCCCGTAAAACTCCTCCAGGTGGAAGGGGCGGCTCTGCTCCTCCTCGCTCAGGTCCAGCTTCCCCTGCAGGGCCGCCAGCGTGCTCCTCTCCGTGCCCTCGGGGGCCAGGGGCCGGCCGGCCCCGTCCAGGAGCCCCAGCAGCTCCCCGGCCCAGTACAGGTCGTGGCCGGAGAGGCGCGAGAAGCGGGCAGGGTTGAGGTTGCAGAAGGTGACGGCGGGGAAGGTCTTGTTGCACGCCGTCTCCTCCTCCAGCTGGGTGCTGTGGGGGTACTGGAAGTACAAGCCCACGCACTTGGCGTAGACGTGCAGGAGGAGGCCGAGCGAGCCCAGGAAGGCCAGCAGCCAGAGCAGGTTGCGGGCGGTGTAGCGCCGGTGCCGCAGGACGTGCTGGATGCCGTGCAGCGTGCAGCGCCGGGCGAACTCCTCCAGGCTGCACGGACGCTGCCGCGGGGCCGCGGGCTCGGCCGCCGGCTCGGCGAGGTGGGCACGGCACACGGGGCGCCCCGCGGGCACCCAAGGGTGCGGGGAGAGCCCGCGGGGTTCCTCCGGCCACATGCTGCGTGTGAGCGCGGGGTGGTGGTGGGGGAGGTCTGAGCGCCGTGCGGGCGGCGTGGTGCTGCGCCCTGCCCGAGTGGGGAGAGCAGGAAGCTGGCTAAGTGCTGAGACCACAGCCGTATTTAGCCAGCCGGAGCCAGAGAATGAAGCATCCCTGGAAAGCTCGGGGCACTCTCAGCCCGCATCCCCCAGGGGCCTGGGCAATTAGCTGCAGGCCTGCTTGCTGCCTCCATCTCCGGGCACTTAGTGTGGGATCCCCGGGGGGAGAAGTGGGCAAATGCCACGAGTGTCCCTGCCAGGACGTGGAGAAGGTGCCCAGGCAGGGCTGCACTGGGGTTGGGAGAGGTGTGTGGGTGTGCATGGGGGTAACACCCCCGTGGGGAGGTGGCCGTGGGCACACGGGGTCCCCAGGAGCCCCAGCTCTGCGGGAGCACAGTGCCATGACACTGGGCTGACACCGAGGAGCTGCAGTGCCTGGTGTCACCCGTGTCACATCTGCGCCTTTGGGCTCACCCACAACCTCCCCAAAACCTGCAGTGGGGTCACGCTACCGTGAGCCCAGGGCTGCGAGGGTGGCACCACCGCCGTGTCGCTGGGTGCAGGAAGGGCAGACAGGGAAAGGAGAGAGTGAGGATGCCCTGGGCTCTCTCCCGTGGGTGCTCAGCCCTGGCCGGGCACCGAGCCGTGTCCCGGAGCAGAGCACAGAGCTCTGCGAGCGCCGGGGTTCATGGACCTGCACTGCTGGTCCTGCCCAGCTGTGTTCCCGTGGCCTGTGCTCCCCAGCACAGCTCTAAATCCATTAGCTTTGCATAATTAGATTTTTCTCAATTACCAGATTATGATAATTAACAGCTCATTTGTAGGAGGCAGTGCCTAATCCCAGCATCACGCCTGGCTCGGCGCCAGCCTGGCTCGCGAGGCTGTGGGCGCTGGGGGCAGGCAGCCTGGGGGATGCTCCAGCACCCTGCGTGCCCGGGACCCCCCGAAAACTCCCCAGCAGCACGGACCGGCCTGCCCACACCGCCCCTGCGCTGCCCGGCCAGCACAGCTTGGACGGAGGGGTCAGAGCTGCGGGGATGGACCCAAAATTGGGGCTGTGACAGCCCTTGCAGGGCCAGCGTCCATCAGCAAGGGCATCGGCGGGGACTCAGAAGTGGCTCAGCACCCACGTGGCCCCAGAGATGCAGAAAGCATCCTGCAGCATCTCCTGCTGCCAGCCACCGAGGGAAACCACAGGAGAGGTTCGCTTCATGGGCTGGGCCGGAGTGGCCGCAGTCATTAAGGGGGTTGCTAATGAACTTTCCCAGTCAATAACGCTGCCGAGGAAGGACAGGAGAGCAGGGGAGGGGGAGGCGGCAGGCAGTAAGGTACCAATCTTCATCACGGGGAGGCAGGGCAGTCCAGGCAATTACTGCCCATCAACAGAGCTTCATCCCTAGTGAAATAATAGAACAAATATTAAGAGAAAAATGCTTCTGAGGACCTGGAGGGCAGGGGAATGGGGAGCAATAAAGATGTGCGCGGAGATCACAAAGAATAAATCTGCCCAGTCCAACTTGATTGCCTTTTTTGGGTAAAATTGCTAAATGAATCGATGGAGAGGAGACAAGAGGTGTGATATATCTGGCTTTTATTAAAGCGTTTGATGTAGTATCTGGTGGAATTAGTTCCCGTTGGCGGGGACAGGCAGCCCTCGCAGGGGGACGGGGCCGCCCTGGCGCACACGGGGAGCGCGGTGGCATTGCGCCGCTGCTGTCACCTGGGGACCCGGCCCCATGGCCCCCAGCAGGGGGCTGGTGGCCAGAGCCACTGCAGCCCCCTGGGGGCCACCACCACCTCCACGTGCCCAGTGCCACCCTGTGGCTCCGGGGCTGTGTCCTTGGAGCATCAGCAGCTTCCCCCAGTGCCCCTCATTTTGGGGCTGCAGATGAAGCTGTGCAGCGAGGCACATCCGCAGCAGTGCCAGGAGCAGCATCTCCCCATCCTGCTGTCTCCTCTCCCCCCGCAGCCTGGCTTCTCCCCGCACCAGCCTCCCTCCACCTCCTGCTGCCCGTGCTAATCCCCTAATCTGCACGCAGCAACGATTTCCTGCGTGGCACGGTGGCTGCTCCTCGCAGGCCCAGACAGCTGCAATCTGCATTCCTCCTCTTCCAAATCCCGGCTCCCTTATCAGCAGCAGGTATCAGGTGAGCCAGGCACCACCTACCTCCGATAAACCCATGTTTCGTTTCGTCCTATTTCCATTTTATCTCCGAGCCTGCAATTATCGCTCATCTCACCGCACGCCGGGCTGCCTCGCGCGTGCGGCAGCGGAGCGGGCGCCTGCCTGGCGGGCAGCCCCGGAGCACAGCACCTTGCCAGAGGCACCGGGGCGGCCGGGGGCAGCGGGGGATGCCCCGGGGTGAAGCCTGCCCTGCGCTCGCTGCCATCCCATCCCCAGCTGCCTCCCCTCCAACCTCGCGCAGCGGCGGCGATGGGTTCCCTCCCTGCGAGCCAGATGTGTTGCGCGGAGCATAAACACCCGCGACAGTTGTTGTGCTTCTCGGCGTGAAGGCATCAGATGTCTGCGTTAAAACAAAGCTCTCCACTTAATTACTCAGGCTGATAATTCAGCGCGTGGAGGCGGCTCTGGCTGAGAGCAGAGGGCTGGATCACAGCTGGGACTGGAGAGCCTTGGAGTGCACATTAATCCCGGCTCTCACAGCCCTGATTAACGGTGCTGGAAACCTGCCCACCCCGCTCGCTCCTGGAGGAAGGGTCCAGCCATAGCACCCCCCGGAGGGGCCTCTGTGCCCCCTCGGGCTGGCATCTGCTGGGCCAAAGCATCTCAGCACCTTCAAGGTGAGGTGGCCCAGGGCCTGGGGGACCTTGGCTGCCTGGGCGCACCCATCCGTGGCACCGGGAGGCGCGGATTGGGGTCAGCCTGGGCAGGGAGCTGGAGCAGGCAGAGCACCCATGGGTGCAGGCCCTGCGGTCTGAGCTTCCAGCTCTTGGTGCCTGCATTTCTGGCTCCCCAGCACCATCCCCGCGGGGCCCCAAGGGTTAAGCTGTCATGTATTCAGGGCCACGCGCTGGCCAGGAATTACACTTTTATCGGCACGCGGTGCTGCCGCCGCTTGAATTGGGACTGGGAACTCTATTTCCGAGCTCACCCAAATTATTCTCGAAGAGATAAAGCGCGGTGCAGAGCAGCGCCGGCGCTTCATTAACATTCCCCAGCCCATTCAGCTTTAAACGAAGATTGCCTGCCTCGGAAAATGATAAAATTGAACATGTGAAGCAGGGCATTATGTTCCATCAGCCGATATTATTTCCCACGCAGGGGCCGAGCGGAGACACAAACAGCTATTTATGCAGCGCCTGGCCGAGCCGGGAAGCAGGCAGGCGGGTGCAGGGGGTGGGGGGTGCCCCCTGCCCGTCCGTGGGCATGTGAAGGGCTCCCCACAGTGTCCCTTGTCCCCAGAGCTGGGTGTCCCCAGGGCCACGACCCTGCCCTGTGCGTTGAGGTGGGGAAGGGGCTGGTTGGTGTGTGGGGTCCCAGCAACCCAGCGTGCGAGGCTGGGGGCTTCCCAGCTCCCTGCCCCGTGTGGTGGCCACAGCAAAGCCCCCCAGGGGAACAAACACCCCCGTGTCCCCTGCTAGGGATGAGTGTGAAGGGTGCTGGGGTGCCTGGATGGATGCTGGGGTGCACGGGATGGGTACCATGCGGGGCCGGGCATGGGGAGGTAGGTGTCGGGGAGCCAGGCAGCAGAGGGCTGAGCAGGAAGGCTCCTGGGGCTGGGATTGGATTTTGCTTGGCCGTGCCAAGCCTATCGATCCAGCGGTAATTAAAGTCGCTCCAAAACCTGACTCATATTCAACCTTGGGAGGAAGGAGCTTCTCGGAGAAACGGCCTCCGCTCCCCGTGCGCCTCCCCAGCACAGGGTGGCCATCCTGGGGCTGCCCTGGGACAGCTCTGTCCCCACGCTGCCTGCTCCCAGGGCAGCAGCACCCCGTCGAGCAATGCCCTGGCTGGTGTCCCCAGCACCGTGCAGCCCCAGAGTGACCCTGACAAGCGTCAGCCCTTGGAGAGGGGGGGTCTGTTTTAAGCCCTGGATTTTCCAGCCTAGGATTAGCCCAAGCTAGTGGTTTTGGGGACATCCCTGGGACGGGGGGGTGCTCCCTGCCCTCTCCCCACTGTCTTTTTCAGTTCCTGGGTCCCGGGGTGCTGGGGCTGCACATAAGGGAATCTGAGTGTGTGTGAGTGTGTGTGTGCATGTTTGTGTGTGTGTGCAGGGCTCCCTGCACGCCCAGCCCTGCCGCCAGCCCCGCTGCTATTCCCGGTATTTCAGCAGGTTGGGACAGGCGCTGAGGAGGGGCGGCTGCCATTCAGCGGGGCCCCACCAACCCACCCGGAGCCCCGCGGGGGCTCAGGGCCGGGGGGGACCCGGGGGCTGTGCCAGGGAGGGTGTGGGGACCCTCTTGGCTGGGGTCCTGGGGGGCACAGCTTCCCTTCAGGGCCTGGAAGGGCAGCAGCCTGGCTTTGCAGCAGGGAGGTGGCTCCATCTGCAGGACATGGCCCTGGCCAGGAGCCCCGCAGGCTGGGGGCTCCGGGTGCCCCTCGCCAGCACAGCGGGAGGTGACGGCAGGCCCAGCCGTGCCCAGAGGTCCGGTGGGCTTCTCTGCTCATGGGGGGGGCTCAGACACCCCCCAACCAAGACGTGGAGAGGTGGCACGGTGGCAGGAGGATGTACTGGGTGCTGGGTGCCGGGGTGACCCCGATGTCCCCAGCAGCCACTTAGCATGTGTGGGGACAGCGGGCTGGGGACGCGCCATGTGCCAGCACGCAGCGGCACCGCGAGGCAGCCAAGGACACCCGCTCCTGCGCCCCCACCAAGGGCATCGCCTGCGCTCTCCCCGCAGCACCCACACCGCCAGCAGCACCCACCCTGGCAAACGTGGGGCCGCCCCCCCGGGACACCCCACACCTCTTTTCTCCAACCTCCATCTCGCCCGGCACCCCCAGCCCGCACCCAGCGCGCACCCCCCTGCTCCCCGCTCCCGGGGGGCCCGGGGCACCCCCAGCCCCGCTGCTCCGGGAGCCGTCGGAGCCGGGGGAGGCGGAGCCGGGCCGGGCTCCACCCCGACCCCCGGCCCACATAGGCCGGCCGGGAGGGGCCCCCGGCCCCCTACAGCCCGCGCCAGCCCGGGGGCGCACGGCGGAGCGCGGCGGCCGCTGCTCGGAGCCTGCGACCCGCGGGGCTGGGGACCCCCCCGGTGCGCCCCGTCCCGTGCCGCGGTGCGGGGATGCTGCGGCAGCGCTGCGGGCGGCTGCTGGCCCAGCTGGAGCGGGCGCTGCAGCTGCTGGAGCTGGGTGGCAGCCTGGAGGAAGGTGGGAGCGCGCGGCCCCCGGGTGTGGGCTCCCCATGGCACGCGGGGTGTGGGTGTGGGGTCGCTCAGCGTGCCGCGCGGTGTTGCCCCCAGACTACATCCGCATCGTGCGCTGCTTCGAGGCGACGCGCCAGAAATGCCGCCGGCTGGAGCAGGACGGGCGGCGAGCCCGCGAGCAGCTGGCCCGCGCCGAGGCCGAGCGGGCGGCGCTGGAGGTGAAGCTGAAGCACGCCCGCAACCAGGTGGAGGTGGAGATGAAGAAGCGGCACCGAGCCGAGGCTGAGCTGGAGAAGCAGGTCGGTGGGGCTGGCAGCTGGTGAACTGGGGTACCGGGGGGTGCCGGCCTCACCGCTGCCCCATTTCGGCTCGCAGGAGCGCAAACTCCAGCTGGTCTTCGAGTCGCTGATGCAGGAGCCATGGGGAAACGGGGAGCAGTGCTCCGTCCTCAGAGCCCTGGCTGGCCGGCGCCTCGGGGCGGCCCTGGCACCGGGCAGGAGGTGAGCGAAGCTGGTGGCCCTGCGTCCCCTGACCCTCTCCTCTGAGAGCATGCTCAGGCTCTGTGGAGGTGCCCCAGGTGCTGGCTGGGGTCTGGGGGTACCCCGGCTGTGCTGAGCCCCAGCTCTTCCTGCAGGTCATCTGCGGTGGACGACTCGTGCCAGTCTCTCCTGTCCCACTCGGACATCAGCTACGACCGCACTGAGGACGACGTGGTAAGGAGCAACCCCACTCCCTGTCCTGCTTGTGGCAGAGCACAAATACGGGGGTGCTGCTTGCCCCACATGGCCCAGCCAGCCCCCAGCACCCCCTCTGCCTTCCAGGACGTCGAGGTGACGGTGGCACGGGCCCTGAAGCGCAAAGCCCAGGAGAGGCAGGTAGGAGGGGAGCGCGGGGCTGGCAGGGGGGGTAATTTATTGGCGCTGGGCTGGGAGCGTCATCTCGCAGCAAACCTCCTGGATCAATAGAAACTCCATTACCCTGCGCCGCGGCCCAGCTGGGCTCCTCAATAATTCATCCCCACGTGCGGGCATCCTGCGCGCAGCTCCGCTTGCACCTCTGCATTGCAGGCCTGGCCTGCACGGCCCCCACGGTACCTGCTGTGGGGCAGGTGCTGCAAGGGCACGGGATGCGCCCTGTGGTGCTGAGAGCACTCGTTTGGGGCTCTTGGTGTGTGGATGTTGGGGGCCTCAAGGGTCAGAGTCAGGCTCCCTGCCCACCCTTCACCCTCTCCCTCTCTCTGTCCCCAGCGTGTGTCCCTGGCCCCGCAGATCGGCCCCGTGGTGGTGGCAAAGCGGCACCGCTCCTCTGTGGCACCCCCGAGCAGTGTGAGTAGGGACCCCAGCACCCTGGGCAGGGCTGGGGGGCGGTGGGGGTGCAGGGCCCGGTGCCAGAAGGACAGGAGGACGCATCCTTTGGTCCTGCAGGGCTGCGAGGGCTTGGGGTGCACCTCGGTCCCCGCAGCCCCTGTCCCCCTGTCCTGGGTGACAGCACCCCTGGCTGTGCGGGACCACAGAGCTCATGGGGAGCGCTGTGGGGCTGCAGCCAGGCATGTCCTCACTGCCCCCCTAAATCAGCAGGTGACCGTGCCCCCTGCACCCCCTCCTGCTGAGGTCCCGGAGCCTGCTGGCAGCCTCCCGCCTGCTGTGCTGGTGCCACCCCGCCGCTCTCGCCAGGGACACCGCGTCTCCACGCGTGCAGGTCGTGGATGGGGGGCATGGGCGGGGGGGTGAGATGCTTATGGGGGTGTGGGACCAGCCTGGGGGTGCTGCCATCACGGGGGAGGGAAGATATCTGCTGGGGAATGCTTGCTCCCACTGTGGTGGGACTGTGGCCCCCTGCCTATGGGGTCCCCTCCACTGCCTCCTCTCTCTGCAGAGCCGGCCACAGCGTGGGGTACCAGTGAGGATTCGGGAGGCCGTGCCCCAGGGCAGGACAGCCACACCGAGGGTGGCTCTGTGGGGCAGCCAGCACCAGCCCCCTTCACCTCCCCTCCACCCAGCCTCCTGCAGCCCCAGCACCAGTTCACCTCCAAAACGGTGCGTGCCTCCTCCCCACCTCTGACCCCGGGGCACGCAGGAGGGATGCAGGGGGGTGCTGACCAAATTCCCCCCCACCAGGTCATCCGCCCCGAGCCCTGCGGTGCCTGCGGCTCCCGCCTCCGTTTTGGGAAGGCTGCCCTGAAGTGCCGGCGCTGCCAGCTGCTGCTGCACGCCAAGTGCCGCCTGTGCTGCCCCGGGCCCTGCGGACCCCGGGCTCGCCAGCACGCCTGGCCCCGCGAGGTGAGGGCGGCACGGGGTCCCCGTGGGCTGGGGCATGATGTAGGGCTGGGGAACTGGGGCTGTGTGGGTTCAGCACTGCCCTCCCCTCTCCTTGTCATCCCCAGGGTGTCCTGGCTGACTTTGCGCCCCTGACACCCCCGCTGGTGCCGGCGCTGGTGGTGCACTGTGTGACCGAGGTGGAGACGCGCGGCTTGGCCGAGGTAGGGGACGGGGTGGTGACAACAGGGGGGCACGGTGAGGCCGTGCTCCCCACGGGGCTGAGCCCCTCTGCGCCCCCAGGCAGGGCTGTACCGGGTGCCGGGCGCCGAGCCGCTGGTGCGGGAGTGGAAGCAGCGGCTGCTGCGTGCCGGCGGCGCACTGCCCAGCCTGGGTGACGTGTCCGACATCCACGTGGTGTGCGGGGTGCTCAAGGACTTCCTGCGGGGCCTCAAGGAGCCGCTGGTCACCTTCAGCCTGCACCCGGCCTTCCTGCGGGCTGCCGGTGAGCGGGGGGACGAGCAGGGGCTCGGGGTGGGGTTTGGGGCCGATCCTCGGCTAAAACCCCGCTGCCACCGCAGACATCCCCGACGAGACCGCCTGCAGCACGGCGCTGCGGCACGTGGTCGGCAAGCTGCCCCCGGCCAACAGGGACACGCTGGCCTTCCTCATGCTACACCTGCTCAGGTGAGGGGCTCCGGGGGCTCTGCGCCCACCCCCCTGTGCCCTGGGGCGATGGGATCCCCTGGGGATGGGCTTGCTGGGCTGGGCGGCACGCTCCCCCCGTCCCCTCTTGCAGGGTGTCGCGCAGCTCCGACTGCAAGATGGACATCCTCAACCTGTCCCGTGTCTTCGGCCCCACGCTGGTGGGGCACAGCTCGGCCACCCCCACGCCGCTGGCCATCATGGAGGACACGCCGCGGCAGAGCAAGGTGAGGGGGGCCCCGGGTGCCGGCGGTGCCCCCGGTGCCACCAGCAGCCCCGGGCTCTATCCCTCTGTGCCCAGGTGGTGGCTCGGCTCCTCGCCCTGCCGCCCGACTTCTGGAGAGGCTTCGTGGGGACGGAGCAGGAGAACCTGGTGCCAACGCCTGCCAGCGCCCCGGACCCAGGGGGTGAACGTGGTGAGCCCCCAGGACCCCCACCCTTTTGCTCACAGCAGGGTTGGGGTGTGACACCCTAACCCCAAATCTGCATTCTGTCCCACAGAGCCCCTCTGCCACCCCATCACCTCCCCGGAGCCCCACGGGGGGCAGCTGAGCCCCCCCGGGACCTGCTGCCTCCCCGGCGCCCTGCGGAGCTGCGTGGGCACGGCTCCACGGCCCCCGTGAGTGCTGCTGGAGAGGGCTGGGGGGAACCAAGGGGGCAGGACTGGTGCTCCTGACTCATCTCCTCTCCCCCAGGAAGGTGGGGCGGTTCTTCCCCTCCCCGGTGTAGCTGTGCTCCCCAGGGATGGAGCTGGCAGCGAGGAGGAGGAGGAGGAGGAGGGAAGCCTGTGGCACGGAGCAGCGTGGGACTGCGGCGCTGAGCTCAGGGCTCAGGGGCTGGTTCGTGTTAAGTGTTGGTATGAAATGCTTCAATTAAACGTTTTGCAGCAAAACCAGCCGGGCTGGGACTGGTGTGCATCCCTCCCTGGCAGGGTTGCGCCGGGGTTTTTGGGGAGGTGAGCGGCCCTCCCTGCCTGCCCGGCACCACCACGCGCCTGGGTGGGCAGGGGGAGGACAGGCAGGGTCCCCCTGCAGCGAGGGGCCCCTGTCAGCCCAGATGTTGGCCTCCAAGTAATCAGAGCTGCTGGGGCAGGACGACCCTAAGCGCTTCCAGACTTCCTGGCACCTCGGCTGGGGCCCCCTTAACTCCTTCCTCCCCTCCGGCACGGAGCTGGAGCGCAGCGGAGGTGTGCGGGGGGGAGCTGGATGGAGCAAGGGCTTGTCTGCCCCGCAGCAGGGCTGGAAACTAACCCGAAAACTGTACCGAAAAAAAAACCAGGGCAGCTGTGGGAGCCGGAGGAGAGAGAATTCAAGTATGGTCCTGACAGCGAGCAGCGCTGCTGGCCCAGTTTCCCTCCGCGCAGGGGTGCGCACCAGAGGGCACGGAAATTAGCACATCCAAGGCAGAGGCAAAACTGAGGGAGTTTTAATGTGCTTAAAGTCAGGGAACAGCTAATCCCCGCCCAGGACCACAGCAGAGCTGGCACGGGAATGCACAGGGCTGGGAGCGAGGATTTGCTGCAAATCCGCCGAGCTGGGGGGGTGCGGGATGGATGGAGAATCCCTAATGCTGTGCCTGCTGCAGAGCGGGGGCCCTGAGGGGCTCGGGGCAGGAGCACAGAGCACAGGGAAGGGATGGGGGGGGGGGAAAAGGAAAGGGAAAGGTCTTGCCTGCCCCGTGCCCTGGGAGCAGCCTGGCGCTGCTGTCCCTGCCCCAGGAGGCAGGAGCCCAGCTCAGGCTGTTGCAATCCCGCTGCTGACAGCGGGACTCTCGCAATGGGCTGGTGCTGGGGGGGTGCGGAGGCACAGCAGGCACAGAGCTCCCCTGCCTCTTAGAGAGGTCAAAACTCCTACTTAGGAGTCGGACTCGATGATCCTTATGGGTCCCTTCCAGCTGGGGCGATCCCATGACTCTAAGACCTTCCCAAAAACTGGAGACACGGGCTGGGGGGCAGCCTGGCACGGGGTGCCAAGCCCCTGTGGGTAGTGCCCCTCGGTACAGAGGCACCCAAAAAAAGCTCAGGGCCAGAGACCCTGCAGGCAGCAGGAGCTCCCCTGGCAGCAGCTGGCCTGGCGCCTGAGCCACGTGCTGCCCCCACATTTCCCCCAAATCCCTGTGCTCCCAGAGAAGCAGCAAGCGAGGCCGATGCTCACCAGCTTTAATGTCTGTCCGGAGCAGGAGCCAGGCACTGGCAGGGGGCTCCTCACCCGCCCCCAGGGCGCTGGGACCCCCCAGGAGGTGACAGAGGTGGCCGAGGCCACCCCAGCCCAGCAGGCAGCGACCTCAGAGGATGATCTGGTTCTTGCAGCTGCGGCTCAGCTCCTTGTGGGGGAGCACGATGGAGTTGAGGATAACCACCTCGGCGGGGATGGTGACGCTGCAGCCTGCGGGGACAGCGCCGGGGGGGCGATAAGAGGGGAGCAGAGCCTGCCCCGTCCTCCAGAAATGGGGCTGCAGCCGGGACTCACCCAGGATGGTGATGGACGGCGTGAGGCGGCCGTCCCTGAAGAGGCTCTCGCTGTCGATTTTGGCATAGGGGTCGTTGGGGTTGGGGTCGCTGGGCGTCCCTTCCACGCGCGCCCAGCGCCCGATGGTGCTGTCCCAGCCCACGATGGTGTTGAGGACGCAGGTGTGGTCCTGGGGGGGGGCAGCAGGGAGCAGTGATGGGGTGAGAGAGGGGCAGCGAGGTGCCGGGGGGGACACCCTGACCCTCCCCGGGGTGAGCCCTACTTACATGCAGCGCGGCCCCATGCAGCACGATGGAATCGCGCACACGCACGCCGGCTCCCACCGTCACCCCCTCCCCGATGGAGACGTTGGGGCCCAGCTGCGGGGGCAGAGGGAGGCGATGAGCTCAGGAAAGGGGGTCCTCGGCCCCGTGGGGCCCCCTGGCACTCACCACTGCCGTGCTGTCGATGGAGGCCGTGGGGTGGATGTAGACGTTCCCTGCAACACGGGGAGGGGTCGGGGCTGGGTGAGCGGGGCAGGACGCGCCCCTTGGTCCCCTTCCTGCATGGGGCAGCTCCCAGGGCCCCTGGGGGGGGGGGATGTCAGGGGGGTACCTCGGATGATGGGGCCTCCAGGTTTGTTCTGGGCCAGCCTCTCGGGGTGGGTTTTGCTGTACTGGTTGAGGTAGAGGCGGCTGGCGTAGATAGCAGAGCTGGGGGACAGAGAGCGAGGCTGTTGGTGTGGCTGCGGGGGCTGAGGGGGGTCCAAACGCAGCCCCCGCCCGTACCCGGCCGATTTGATCTGGCTCCAGAAGCCCTCGGTTTGGTAGACGTAGAGCTTGCCCCTGCCGGCCAGCGCGGTGAAGACGTCCTGCTCCAGCCGGATCACCTCGGCGCGCTGCCAGCCGTTGGAGCTCTCCTCTCTGCGGGCGAGAGCACCGTCAGCCCCCCGCCCCAGCCAGGGACCCCAAACACCCCAAACCGAGGGGCTCCTTCCTGGCCGTGCACTTTGTCCCAAAGGCAGGGCTGGAGTTGCTCTGCCAGCCAAAACAAGCTTGGGGCCAGAAGCGGGTGGTGCAAGAGCTGCACCTGGCCCGGGTAGGAGGAAACGTGCGGGGTCCTGCCCTCGCTGCACAGCCGGCTGTGTGCGGGGTGAGGGGGATGGAGGGGAGGCAGGACGCTCCCTGCTGAACGGCCCCCTCGGCCCCCTGTACAGCGCTGCATGAGGATGGGGTGGGAGGACAGGGAGGGAGAGGGGAAGCCTCAGGCTGGCCGGGAGGACACACAGAGGGGGCAGCCTGGCAGGGCTGCAGCGGGAGCAGGAGGAAAGCAGGGCGCAGGGCAGCACAGCCAGCAGCCAGCGCAGGCACAGAGGGACAGGACGGCACAGGACGGACTTACCCAAGGTAAGGACAGCTGGTGCAGGACCAGGAAACAAGTGAGTGATGGCAGAGAGGAGAGAAGATAGAGAAAGAATGGAGGATGAGCGTGCCGCTGCAGCCCCGGGGAGCGGGGGGGTGGGAGGGACGCGGGGCAGGGGCAGGGGCAGGGGTGGGGGGGCTCTCACAGCGCGAGCTCCTGCTGCTGCCGCTGGAAAACCTCGCCGATGTGCTGGAAGATGGCAGGCGTGAACAGGTAGATGCCGCAGTTAATCACCTCGCTGACGAATGTGCTGGGCTTCTCCACGTAGTGCTGCACCTGGCAATGGGGAGAGGTGAGGGCTGGGGCGCAGCACCGCGTGGCCCCCCCCGCCCACCCCCTGCCCCTCGCCCACCTCCTGCGTGTCAGCGTTGGCCACGATGCAGCCGTAGTTCAGCGCCTGCGTCCTGTTGGCCTGCGGGGCGAGGCTGGCTGAGCGCTGGAGTTTGCACCCAGGGCAGAGCCGTGCGGCCCCAGCCCCGCTCCCGGCTCACCGTGGTGCCCAGGATGACGAAGCCGTGCGCGGCCCCGTGCCGCTGCCCGAAGCCCAGCATCTCCTGCAAGGGGAACTCGGAGCACACGTCCGCGTTCAGCACGAAGAAAGCCTCGGTGCCCCCCGACAGGATCTGGTCTCGGAAGTGGTAGATGCCCCCCGCCGTGCCCAGCGCCGCGTACTCCTGGAGGTACCTGCGGGCAGGGGGGCGAGGGGAAGGGGCTGAGAGGGGGAAGGTGGCGGGGGGGTGGCAGGGAGCAGGGCAGGCGGGCACCCACCTGATGGGGATCTTGAACTCCTGCTGCGCCGCCACCAGGAAGCGGCTGAGGGCCTCGTGGGGCTGGTAGAAGCCCAGCAGCAGGATCTCCTTCATGCCCGGCACCTGGGCACAGCGGGGACGGCAGCGCTGGGACCCGACACCCCCTTACCCCCCGGGTCCCCAATTTCCCCCGACACCCCCATTTTCTCCCCAGCGTCCTCATTTCTCCCTGACACCCTGTTACCCCCCAGGTCCCCCATTTCCACCAACACCCCCAATTTGCCCCCAGCCTCCCCTTTCCCCCCGATCCTCCCTTACCCCCCAGGTCCCCCATTTTCCCTGACACCACCCTTTTCCCCCAACCCCACTCCTTTCCCCCTGACACCCCCTTACCCCCCAGCTCCCCCCTTTCCCCCTGAACCCCCCATTTCCTCCTGAGCCTCCCCCCTTCCCTTTCACCCCCCGTACCCTGGCGCACGCCTCGATGTGGTGCTGCACCATGGGCACCCCGGCCACGGGGAACAGCGGCTTGGGCACCTCGAACGACAGCGGCCGGAACCGGGTGCCTGCGGGCAGGGCCGGGCAGGGCGCTCAGCGGGGCCGGGCCGGGCCCCTACCCCCCCCCCACCCCCCCCCCGCAGCCCCCCGGCACTCACCCTTCTGCGGGCCCCCGATGAGGATCACGGCCTTGAGCGGCATCGCGGCCCGGCACTGCCCGGCCCGGCCCCCCCGCTGCCGCCCGGGGCTTCCGCACACGTGTCCGGGCCGCGTCACCCGGAGCCCGCCGGCGCGCCGCGGGGGGCGGGGCTTAGGGGGGTGGGCGGGGCTTGGGGCGCGCCACGCCTGCAGGGCGCGCCCGGCTTGGCGGGAACGCGCGCGCGTGTGCGTGTGGGTGTGGGTGTGCAAACACACGTCTGGGGATGGGATGGTGCTGAGGGCATGGGGTGGTGCCCGGGCACAAGCCCTTGTTTGCACACACACCCAGGTACGCAGCTGCGCGTGCACATTTGCACGAGCATCTCTTTATCTGTGCCCTTGCACACGCGTGTGTGTTACGGTGCACGCCTCAGGGCTGTGGGTGCAGCCAGGTGCATGGGGCCACCCCCCTCACCACTGATTCTACCCCTGTCCTCAGCCCAGCCCACCCCATCCCCACCTCCCACACTCCTCTCACCCTGCACACCTCGCACACCCACGCCTCGCCCCCCCAGTAACACCACGGAGCCAGGATCCGGCTGCTCAGGGCCTTTATTGCTGCTCTGGCACCTCGCTTGCTCCAGGCCACGGGGACGGTGGCGACACCGGAGCCCGGCGGAGAGGCGGGGGCAGGCGCGGGGACGGGGGCAGAGCCGGGGCAGCAGCCTTCTCCCCCAGGTCAATAAATAAAGCCCGAGCGCTACAGCAGCAGCTGGAAGGCGGTGCCCAAACGCTGCCCCCGACCCGCAGCGGGGCACCCAGGGGAGGCGAAGGGGGGCCGGGCAGGGAGGGGCGCGGAGCACGGAGCACCCCGCACGGCCCCGGTGCGGGTGGCGCGTGTGCATGTGCAAGGGCACGCGTGTGCAAGGGGGTGCGTGGCTCAGCAAGGCACGTGTGGGGCCGTGCGTGAGCGCACTGCGGGGCGGGAGGTGCTGCAGGGGGTGCCGGGGGGGCTTTGCAGGAGCAGGCGCGTGGGTGAGCATCTCCACCCGCTCGGGGTGCCCCCAAGGAGCACGAGCAGCGTGGGCCTGAGCAGGCGCAGGAGTGTGCGTGGCACGGGGCTGCCGGGGGTGGCACGCAGCCCCGGGGAAGGCACCGGCGTGGGTCCCGGGCTGCAGCCCCACAGGGCCGTGCTGGTGGCTGGCCCCTCTCCGCACAGCCCCCCTCCTCGGGCACTGCCGGGCACCCTCAGTCTGTGCCGGGGGGCTTGTGCCCCTCGCCCCCTGTGCTTGTGGCCGGTGGGAGCCGCGGGTTGTGGTGTAAGGCACACGGCTGAGCTGCGGCAGGACCCGTGTTGTGGGGCCAGACCCCACCGACTGCATGGCCCAGGCTGGCCGGCGTGCTGGCGGCTCTCCGAGCTCCTCATCCGCATCCCGTCCCCATGTGTCCTCCCCCAACCCTCTGACACATTCTCCATCCATCCATCCATCCCGGCATCGCTGCCCGGCCCCTGCTGGGGCTCCGTTTTCCCTCTCCATCGTCTCCACATAAAGAGTCGCCGCCTGTCCCCGTCCCCTTCCCCGTCCTGCCCCGCCAGCGTCCCCGGCACGTGGGGTCCGTGGGCTCCTCCCGGCTCCTCGGCCGCCCCGTCCCGCGGCCCCTGGAATGTTCCTCTGGCTCCTCGCCCCTCGCGGCTACTGCGGCCCTGGCGGCTGGCCGCCCTGGTAGGAGCGGAGTAAGACCTTGTGCTTGGTGACGGCCTCGCCGCGGCGCCGCTGGTGCTCCACCAGGAACTCCTTCAGGCGGTTGGTGGTGAAGGTGAGGGTCTGGCGGCGCAGCTTCATCAGGTAGGCGTCCTGGAGCCAGGCGTTGGCGAAGCAGTCCTTCACCGTGGGGCGGCTCCTGGAGCAGGGGTGGTGCACGGTCAAGAGCCACGGGGTGCCCACCACCACCTCGGTGCCCCACAGCATCCCAAAACCGAATGCCAGCGCTCCATCCCTGGCCCCAGGGGGTCCCAGCCCTCTCCAGCAGCAGGCACTCACCAGGGGTGGACGGTGAGGACCTTGCGGATGAAGAGGGCAGCGCTCTGCGAGACGTTGGGGTACAGCTTGAAGGCGTCAAAGCGCCCCGCCAGGATGCGGTTCTCCGTCTCGATGGGGTCCAGCTCGAAGAACGGTGACCGCCCGCTCAGCCTGCGAGGGAGGGAGGGAGGGAGGAGGTGGCACGGGACGGGGTGCAGCTGAGAGAGGGCACCCCGCACCCACACACCCCCATAGGGGGTCCGGCTGGGGTGGGTCTGCAGGGCTGCAGCGTCCCCCCAGCCCGGTGTCCCCTGTGGCACCGAGCCCTGCTCGGCACACCCCAGGTGCAGCCCTTCTCTTACATGATGTAGGTGAGGACGCCGACACCCCAGACATCCGCAGCAGAGCCCACCGGGTCGCCCTTCACCACCTCTGGTGCTGCAAGGGAGCAAACCTGGCACGTATATGGGGTGGCCAGCCCAGCACCCCCTACCCACAGCACCCCCAGCACCCCCCCCTTCTGCCTTCCAGCACCCCCATACCCCAACAGAGCCCAGAAACCCTAAAAATAAAAAAAAAAAACAGGCACCCCCAGCTCCCCAAAGACCCCCCAGCCTCCCCAAAGCCCCCTGGGCTGCGCCCCGTCCCCCTGCCCCACTCACACATGTACTCCAGCGTGCCCACGCGCCGGCCCAGCTGCCGCAGCACCAGGGGGTTGTAGGTCTGGGCGCTGCCAAAATCGATGATCTTGAGGGCGTTCATGCCCGAGACGACGACGTTGTCGGGCTTGATGTCGAGGTGCACGATGCGGCGGCCGTGCAGGTACTCGAGGCCCTGCAGCAGCTGCAGCACGTAGCTCACCACGTCGTCCTCCGAGTAGCGAAACCTGCGGGTTTCGGGGACGTGAGCGGGGTCCCCACGCCGGTCCCCAGACCCCGGTGCCCCCCCTGCCCGCCCGCCAGGACCTGTCCACGATGCTGTAGAGGATTTCCTTGCCGGCGCAGTTCTCGCAGATGAGCACCAGGTAGCGGGGGGTGATGTACGCCTCGTGCAGGGCCATGATGCGCTCGTGGTGCAGCGCCTTCAGGATCTCGTACTCCTGCAGCACGCTCTGCTTCCTCTCCGCCTCGTAGGGCACGATCTTGGCTATGAAGTGCTTCCCCGTGGCGTTCTCCTTGCACAGCCGGATCACCCCGAAGCGGCCCCTGCAGCACCGGGCAATGCTCAGCCCCCCGGCTGGGATGTTTTGGGGTCACCCCGTCCCAGCACCCCGTCCCACCCATCCTCACCTCGCCTTCTCGTCCAGGAAGGTGTACGGCTTCTGGGGGACGCCCTGCCGCAGCGCCGTGCCGTCGGGGGCCCCGCTGTCAGCTGGGGGCTCCTTGGAGGATGGGGCAGAGGCGGGGGCCTCCTGGGCAGGGGGCGAGGTGGGGGGCATGGAGACGAAGGAGGTGACCATGTAGGGGGGCATCTTCCTGGGGGGAGCAGCGTTGGAGGTGGTCGACGCCGGGGGAGCCGGGGAGGATTTGGATGGGGAGGGTGCCCGGGGCTGGGGGGAGCCCTGGGTGGGCGAGGCGGGGGTGGACGTGTCCGTGGGGGAGCCCCGGGCTGGGGAGCTGGCCTGGGGCACGGCGGCAGTCCGAGGGGGGGTGAACACCAGCTCTGGGGGCTCGCAGACGGTGATGTTGGGCGGCAGCTCGGGGTCTGGCCGCGGCCCCCCGGGGACGCCAGCCTGCGGTGGGCGCTCGGGCTGCTGCAGAGCTGCCTTGTGCTTGCGGGGCGGCGTGGTGGGGGGCAGCCCCGTGGCAGGGGGCTCCAGCTGTGCCTGGGGGGTTTGGGTCGAGCGGCTGGAGGCCACCTTGTCGGGGACGGGGACGGCGACGTCCTTGGCCGGGGCAGCTCGGGAATCTGCGGGGAGGAAGGGGAGCCGTGAGCCAGGAGCGGGGTGCAGGCAGCAGGGGCTGCAGCCCCACAGCCAGCCCCACATCCCTGAGCTCGCTGTGGGTGCTGCCCCATGGAAGGGCTTCTGCTCACCTACTGCCTCCAGGTGCACCTTGCCCGACGGGGTGCTGAAGGGCCCCTGCCCGGCCTTGTTGACACAGGCCACCCGAAATTTGGGGGTGCTGCCGGGGGGCAGCTCCGTCACGTTGAAGTAGCAGTCGGTGATGCCGGTGCTGACCAGCTTCCACTCGTGCTCCCCTGCCGGCACAGAGGCACGGTGAGGCTCAGGGAGCTGGTGAGGCAGGGCGCAGCCTCCTGTCCCCACCCCCAAGGACACTTCCCCAGGCCCCCAGCACCCATCCATGCAAGGGCAAGGCTTGTAGCCCAGCCAGGGGGTGTCCCCAAGCAGCGTGTGGCCACTTTTACTGGCCACGTACCCTCCAGCCGGCGCTCCAGCGTGTAGGTGCAGGGGGCTTTGCTCTCTGCGGGCTTCCACAGCACCAGCACCGTGTTCTTGTACTTCTGGGCGATCTCCGGGGTGCCCGGCCGCCCGGGGAGCCCTGCCGGGGGACAGACAGGGCAGGCTGGGACCCACGGGGAGACGCCTGTGCAACAGCAGCGTGGCCCCCTCGAAAACCCCGGGTGGAGAGCAGAGACCGAGTGCCCTGCCCTGGTGCGTCCCCAGCCCCGGGGCTGTGCCACTAGGCGAGCAGCAGTGCCCAAGCGTGTTCCTCCTGCCAGAGCCAGCCCCCAGCAGGCGATCCCCAGTGCCTGGTGCATGCCCTGTCCCCCAAGGTCTCCCCCCACATCCTTACGTGCCACCGCCAGCGTGCAGGAGCTGATGGCTGTGCCCAGGGTGTTGGCAGCTGCGCACTCATACAGCCCCGCATCCTTCCTGGAGACCTTGGCGATGGTGAGCATCTGGCGGCCATCCTTGCAGGAGACGATGTTCAGCGCGCTGTCCGGCTGCAGCGAGCGCTTGTCTGCCGGGGGAGCAGAGGAGAGCGATGCCACCGCGGCCCCCCCGGCACCCAGCGGCCCGGCAGCCCCGGCAGCAGCCCCCCACCTTTCATCCAGATGATCCTGGGGGTCGGGCTGCCGGCGGGCAGGCAGCAGAGGGTGAGCGCATCGCCCTCCAGCAGCACCTGGTCCTTCAGCTTGATGTGGAAAACAGGGGGGAAGTCTGCGGGGCGGGGGGACAGGGTAAGGACCGTGGGGTGCCAGCAGGGAGCCCCCCACACCCTGCGCCCCGGCCGTGCCTACCCGACTCGCTGGGTGCGTGCTGCCGGCCGGCCGCCGAGCCCTCCTCCCGCAGCAGGCTGGAGGGGATGCTGGGCTGCGAGGACATCTTCTCCTTCTTAGCCCGGGACAGCCCCCAGCGCTCCCAGCGCGACCGCTTCTGCCCCTCGCCTGCGGGGACGAGGACAGGGGGCGGCTCAGACAGGGGCTTGGGGACAGCCCCGGCCACCCCGGCGGTGCCGTTGTCCCCCAGCTCACCTTTGTTGGAGGCGGAGGAGCGGGTGCTGCCCTCCGAGCGCAGGGACTCGGAGGAGGGTGCCGGTGCCGGGGGGGGACCCACCTGGTCCTGCGCCGCGACGCCCACCCTCCGCAGGCTGTCGCCCTCGGAAATGGAGCGGCGCAGCAGGGAGGGCCGCCGCTGCCCGGGCTCCCCCGGCTCCTCGTCCTCCGGCCGCTCGTCCGACAGGCTGCGGAGCCGCGAGGACACACGCTCCATGGTGGCGCTGATCTTCCTGCGCACCGCCACCACTGGCGACTCGCTCTCCCCGCCACCCCCCGGCTCCGAGCGGAGGCTCTCTGAGTCCCTGCGCTCCTTGGAGCTGCCCAGGCCCAGGCTCCAGGAGAAGCGGCGCCCGCGGGTCGGGGTCTCGCCGCCCCCTTCCTCCCCTTTGCTCTTCCTCCTCTCAGCAGGTGGCGTGCGCTTGAGGAGCACGGACATCCTGCGGAGGAAGCCGCTGTCCTTCTGCACCTCATGCAGGTCCTGCACCGACTTGGACTTCGCCGCCAAGCCGCCGGGCTGGGACTTCTCCGCCAAGCCATCGGGCTGGCTCCTGCGCAGCTCCAGGGGCACGCCAGCTGGGGTGGGCCGGTAGATGCCCTCGTCGTGCGCCGCGGGGCTGGCCAAGTGCCGGTCCTCGGAGCGCGAGCGGGTGAGGAGCTTCAGCCCGCGGCTGAGCGACGACTCGCGGCTCCGCTTGAACTTGGCCTCGAACACCTCCTCCGAGTCAATGTCCTCGATGAGCAGGGAGCTGGAGGAGCCGCTGGCCTTCGGCTCCTTCTTCTCCGCTGGTGCTGGCGCGGGGGGCTCATCAGGGGCAGGGGCAGGGGCAGGGGCAGGGGCAGCAGCTGGGGGCTGCGGGGTCTCCTCGGTGGCCGCCTCCCTACCCCGTGTGGCTCCCATGGCTTGCATGACCTCGGCGTAGGAGGATGCCTTGGGGGCCCGGGTGCCAGGGCCTGCGGGCTGCTTTGGGGTGGCTGCTCTCACCCTGGCAGCCCCCTCCCCACTGGCTCTGGTGGCTTCAGCCTTGGTGGTTGCCTTCTCCTCCTGCCTTGCAGCTGCTGGCTTCTTCCCTGCAGCGGTGGTGGATGCTTTGGCAGGGGGCTGGCCCTGCTCCTCAGGGACTCGCCTCTTCTCTTGGGCAGCCTTGGCTGCAGGGGGCCGGGGTAAGGTGGCCTCTGGTGCCTGGGGCCGGGCGTCAGAGAGCGCCGAGAGCGACGGGGACTCCTTGAGCCGCTGGGCCTCCGCGTGGGCCACCGGGATCTCCAGGGGCGCGCCGGAGCGGCGGTGCCGGACGACGGGCTCGGCATCACCCTGGCTGAAGGAGCTGCTCTTCTGCAGGACGCGCTCCGCAGGCAGATGCTGCGACGAGGCGGCCTCGCTGGAGGCTGCCCTCACCAGCCGCGGCCCCGCTGGCGCCAGCTGCTCCATGCGGGGTGGCCGCAGCCCCTTCTTGTCGGGGCTGACCCCCAGCGTCTCCAGGAGGGGACCCCGCAAGCCGCTGACCTTGCCGTCGGTGGGGCCGCCCCGCAGCAGGCGCTGGCGCATCAGCTCCAGGCGCTGGGCGTGCTCCTCCTCGCCCCCCCGGCGCCGCGGCAGCTCCATGGAGGCCGCCTTGGCCAGGGCTCGGCGGGGCTCCCGGCCCACCTCGGCCCCCTCCTCGGCCCCTGGGGGCTGCCCCAGCAGCAGGGCGCTGTCGGCCGAGCTGCCCCGCTTCAGCTCGCCCCTGCGGGCGCTCTCCGGGGACTCCAGGCTGGAGCCCTTCCTCATGGCCTTGCGGGGGTACTCTGTCCGCTTCTGGGCCTCGGGGGCTTCCTCGTCGGAGGAGCCGGGTGCCTCTGCCTCCGCGCACGGCCGCCGTGGCCCTGCGGCCCTCGGCCTCTTCCCCAGGGCCACCCCGGGCTTCCCCGCGCCCTCGCTCTGCCACTCCATGGCGGAGCCGTCCCCTGGCACGGCCACCTCCTGCCTCGGGCCCTCGGGCGGCCCCGGTGCCTCGTCGTCCGTGGGGATCTCGTTGAGGGACATGCGGGAGCCAGAGAACTCCACCTGGTGCGGCATGGGGATGAAAGGCAGCTCATCCAGGTCGTCCGAGTCCGAGGAGGACGACAGCGCCGGGGACTCCTTGAGGTGCCGCGGCACGGCGATGGAGAGGTGGTTGGAGGTGTCCTCCAGCAGCTCCGGGATGGGACGCAGCACCATGTTGCACTTGTAGCTGATCTGCGAGCGCTGCAGCACGGGGACAGGGCTGGATCAGGCCCCGCTGGGCGGCACGGCACCCTACAGCCTGGCGCACAGCCCCCCGCCCCAGCCCCTGCCTTCACCTGCCATTTCCGACGGGAGAGGAAGAGCTTCAGGTGGTCGGTGCTGATGACCTTCCCCTTGGCCAGCGTCTGCGGGGAGAGGGGACAGCAGCATCACACGGACCCCTCACCGAGCCCTGAGGGACCCCGCTGCCCCCCGGTGCTGCTCCGTGCCCAGACTCACCTTGAACCAGGGGTGCTCCAGGGTCTGCTCCGCGTTGGGTCTCCTGTGAAGCAGCACCACCAAATGAGGGCCGCCCTGCCCAGGGTGTTTTGGCGTCCCCTGCTGCCCCCTCACCCCAGCACCTTGGGGTGCAGAGCCGTGCGCCCAGCCTGCCTGTATCCAGCTGTGCACCCACCCTCCCTGGAGCACCAGGCTCATGCCATGGGGCAGCAGGATGGAGAGGGAGGGCATCACCCTTAGTGGGGACACAGGGACTTTGTCCAGCCCCAGCAGGACCCATCTGGGGTGTCCTGAAGCCCCAAGCACCCGTCACCACCCAGGAACACGGGTAGGGGGCACACAGCCGGTGCCGGGCCCCCAGGAGGACCCCGTGGCACTCACAGCCTGTCGTTGACCAGCACTTTGATGACAAAGCCCTTGGCCTCCCGGGTGAGCCCCTGGAACATCCTCTCCTCGAAGGCCACGTTGTAGTTGCGGATGTTCATCAGCGTTGTCTTGTCGTTCTCGCCCACGAAGGGGGAGATCCCCGTGAGGCTGCGAGGAGGGGACACGGTCACCGGGACACGGGGGAGCCACACGGCCAGCCCTGGGGACTGAGGGACAGACCCCAGCCCCAGTGCCACGGGGCAGGAGCAGCTGGGGAGGAGGCAAGCGTGGCCCCAGCTGGAAACGGGGCAGAAATGGGGTCCCTTACGTGGGGCCACAGCTGGGTACTTACCACAGGTAGGCGATGACCCCCACAGGCCTGCGGAGAGGAGAGGGGGGTCACTGCACAGCACGAGCCCCCCAGCACAGTGGGGATGCCGGGGTGCAGCCCGGCAGGGGGCTGCCCTTACCAGATGTCGGTGACACTGGAGACAGGGCTCTGGTTGACGATCTCGGGGCCCACGAACTCGGGGGTGCCGTACTTGCAGTACTGCGGCTCGTCGGGCGTCAGCTCCTGCGCGTTGCCGAAGTCGCAGATGCGCACCTGCTCGCTGCTCGAATCCGCCATCAGGAGGTTTTCTGGCTACAGGACACGTGGGGCGGCTGGGAGCTTGGCGGGAGGCTCCCGGGGCGGGGAGGGGCAGGGCAGGACACGGGGGCTGCCCCCCGAGCTGGGGGCCGTGGGGAGAGCACTCACTTTGATGTCCAGGTGCAGCACGTGGTGCTGGTGCAGGTAGCAGATCCCCTCCAGGATCTGCCGCATGTAGGAGCGGACCTGCCAGAGCAGAGGCGGGGTGGGGATGGCACCCAGGGGACCATCACGGTCCCCTCAGCCCCTCGTGGGACCAGGCAGGGGATGGAGAGGCCTGTCACCTCCCTTTGGGCATGGCGCAATGTCCCTGGGCGGGGACAGCCCCCCATGTCCCCAGCCGCCCTCTCCACCCCATGGCTTTGCCCTGCCAGGGCTCACCCACCTCGGACTCGCACACCGAGGGCTTCCTCGCCATCCTGTCCAGCAGCTCGTCCTCGGCACAGCTGGGAGCTGGTCAAGGAGCACAGGAACGCCGTGCCCCCCTCGGCACCCCGCTGCCACGCACCCACCCTGCCCACCCGTGTTCCCCCAGCCACGCAGTCCCGGAGGATACAGCTCCATCACCATGATGACGGCGTTCTTCTTCTCGAAGGCATCGTGGAAGAAGACGATGCGCTCGTGGTCCAGCTGCGAGAGGATGTGCAGCTCCCGGCGCGCCGACTGCTTGGCCTTGGTCCTGCCGGGGACAAACTTGGCGGCGAAGTCCAGCCGGCTGCTCTTCTCCGTCACCCTCCGCAGGTAGGAGAAAGCCCCCCTGCGATGTGGGGAGGGATGGGAAGGGGCTGGCAGGGCAGCTGGAGGCACCCCCGTCCCTGCAGGCACTGGGGTCTGCAGGGAGCTGCCCCAGGAGGACCAGGACCGCCCTTAGGGGACCTGGTGGCCCCGTACCTCCCGATCTCCTCGTGCACGTCGTAGTAGTCGGTCAGGCGCCGCGCCTTGTGCAGTGCATCCTCCTCCATGCTGGCATCGGCCGCGGGCTGGGCTGGGGGAAGGAGAGGGGCTGGGGGGCGGCGATCAGGGGGCTGGGGGCTGCCCCGTGGGGCCGGGCAGGGTGGGAGCCAGGTGGCCGTACCTGAGCGCACCACCAGCTCCGCCTTGCAGGACACCTCCCCGGCCAGGTTCCTGGCTGTGCAGGTGTAGACCCCGCTGTCGGGCTCTGCGGCGCCCAGCACCACCAGGGAGCACTCGTTGTCCTCGTAGACGAAGCTCAGGTGGCTGCTCTCCTCCAGCAGCTCCCCGTCCTGGGGGCACAGCGGGCATCAGGGGGTCCCCTGTTGCCCCCCACCAGCTCCCCACACCGGCACGGATGCAGCACCCTGCACCAGTTGGGGTGGCACAAAGCCAAAGCCCCCACCCAGGGACCCCAAGGCAGCGGAGGGGAGCAGGGAGCGTGGGTCTGGGGGTCGGGGGGAGGTGGTGGGCCCCACCCCACCTTGTACCACATGATGTCCGGCAGCGGCTTCCCCTCCACCACCACGGCGAAGCGTGGCGTCTCCCCTTCCTGAGCATCGATGTCCTCCATGATGGACTCAAAGCGCGGTGCCTCTGCCGAGAAATGGGGCGTGGGGCACCATGGGGCAGTGCCAGCCCCCTGCCGCGGGCACGGGGAGCTGGGGGGCACTGAGAGCAAGTGCCAGCCCGTGGCACGGGGACGTGGAGTGCCGCAGGGCTGGGACAATGCGGTGGGAACAGGGCACCGTGGGGCAGTGCCACTCACCAGATGTGGGCATGGGGCAGAGTGGGGCTGCATCTCCCCGTTACACATGGGTGTGGGGTACCGGGGGCAGCGCCACCTCATTACACGTGGTTATGGGGCACCCTGCAGCAGTGCCACCCATGGCACGTGGCCAAGGGGCGCGATAGCGCAGTGCACACACGGCACAGTGCCACCCACGGCGCAGTGCCACCCCCCGCACACACTCATGGGGCACACAGGACACCTCTGCCCAAGTCAGACAGAGGAGCAGGACACCAGGCAGCACTACCAGGCAGTACCAAAGGTAGGTGCCACGGTTTGAGGGCCTTCAGCCCTACAGGGTGACATACACGCAGGGCGCACGGATGAGCAACGCCGCGCTGTGGGGCAGTGCCCCCATGGCACACGGCCACAGCTCACCGTGGGGGCAGTGCCACCCCGTGGGGCCATGCCACCCCCACGGCACACGGCCTCGGGGCACCATAGGGCGATGCCCCCCATGGCAGAGGGGCACGGCCCCCCGGCGCGGGGGCACCTACCTGCGAGGCGGAGGCGGAGGGTGCAGCGGGCAGAGCCGTGGCGGTTGCTCACCTCGCAGGCCAGCGGCCCCGCGGCCCCCCGGCCCACGCGCAGCAGCCGCAGGCAGTGCTGGTCGTCATCCGGCATCGTCACCTCGCACGTGCCGTCCTGCTCCCCCAGCACCTGCCCGCCCCTGTGGGCACACGCCGTCAGCCTGTGGCCACCCCACAAGCTCTGCACGTCGCCCTCGGGTGCGTGCCCGGCCCCAGGGGTGGGCACCACGCCACGCCGCGTCCCACCTACCTCCTCCAGGTGACGGTGGCCTCCACGTGGTTGATGGTGATGGTGACGGAGGCCGGCTGGCCCTCCACCACGTACACCACGTCTGGCTTGTCCAGGATGACCGGGGCCTCCTCCAGGTAGGGACCTGCCACGCACATTGTCACCACCACCTCTGCGCCGTGCGTCGCCCAGCCCCGGGCAGCTCGCCACGCCGCCGGGCACGCAGACCCCCCACGTCCCACCCCAGCACCCCTCCCTCGCCCCGCTGCCCCTCTCACCCCGATCCAGGAGCTGCACGGGCCCCACGAGCGGGGAGGGCTTGCTGTTGGTCTTGGGGGTGGCGGTGATGACGCGGAAGAGGTACTGGGCCCCCTTGGTGAGCCCGTGCACCGTGTAGGTGGTGTCCCGCACGCCGCTCACCAGCACCACCCACTGCGTCGTGCCCAGCACTTGCATTTGCACCACGTAGGTCACCGAGCTGGGGTCTGCGTGGGGACAGGGTCAGCACGGAGCCCCCGGCACCCCACCAGGCTGCTGCCCACCCCCAGCCCCCTCACCTATGGCAGTGTCCAGCCACTTGGGCTTGTTCCACGTCAGCGTGATGGCCCGGCCGGTCACCAAGGCCACCGTGGGGGGCCCGTCAGGTGGTGTGGGCACCACGTCTGCATGGGAGAGGTGGGCAGAGGTGTGAGCCCCCCACTGAACTTCCCTGTGGTGCCGTCCCCTGCCACCCCAGCACCGTGCTGCGGGGACGCCGAGCCCCACCTGTCACCTACCCGTGACGTAGAGGTGCGCGTAGCATGTGGCCTTCCCCACTTTGTTGGCAATGACGCTTTTGTAGACGCCAGCGTGCGCGTGGCTGACGGCCGTGAACACCAGGCGATGGATGTCCTTGTCTGGGGGGACAGAGGAAAGAGCCCGTCAGCAGCACGGTGCCGAGCTCCCCTCCCGGAGCCCCCGGTGCCGCGGGGAGGGCGGGGGGCCCTACACTGCATCATCTTGCGGTCGTCCGTGCTGTCGATGCGGGTGCCGTTGTGGAACCAGGTGATGGAGGGGTAGGGCAGCCCAGCCACCTGGCACTCCAGCACCGCCTCCTTCGACTCCACCACCTCCAGGTTGTGCAGAGGCTTCAGGAAGTCGGGCATGGTGAAGCACTCCGCCTCCGTCTCCGCCTGCTCCGGTTCCTCCGGGATGGACGGCATCTTCTCCAGCTTGGAGCTGCGACCACCCACACGTGCTCACCACGGGAGCCCGGCCCCAGGGGAGGGACCCCCCCAAAAATCCCAGGGGGCAGCAAGCAGGGGGACACCCGTCTTACATCTGGGAGGCAGCAGATGGCCGTGGCTCCTCCACGTAGAGCTCGGCAGAGCACTCCACGTGGCCGTGGGCGTTCCTGGCGGTCACCACGTAGTGCCCCTCGTCCTCACTGCCCACGTGCACGATGACCAGGGAGTGCAGCCCCCCGTCCCGCTGGATCCGCACGTTCTCCCCTTCCTGCACTGGCTGGCCTGCGCGGAGAGATGGCCCTCAGCATCCCCAGCCATGTGCCATGGGGTCTCCAAGGGGCCGTGGGCGTGGGGGTTACCGAAGTGGGTCCAGGTGACGGCCGGCGGGGGCGTCCCGCTGACCATGCAGTCGAAGCGCGCCGTCCGCCCTTCCACCACGTCCACGTCCTCCAGCTTGCGGGTGAAGAGCGGCTGCACCGAGGGCTTCACCGTCAGCCGGGCGCTGCACGTCAGCTCGTCTGCAAGGACAGCGGGCAGGGCTGGGCCCCGGGTGGGCAGGGGGAGGGACAGCCACGCACCGGGGGTGTCACCCCAGGGTGCCCATGCACAGGGATGGTGCTCTGCTGGCAGGGGGTGCCTCTTCCCTCCCCTCGAACAAGAGAGATGCTGGGGATGCAGGGGGGTGGGAGGGTGCCCTGTCCTCTCCTGGGCAGGGGGGCGCAGCCCTGGGGACAGGGCGGTGACGCTGAAGCAGGCAGTGCCAGCACGGTGCCACGGGGCTTGGTGCAGGTGCAGTGCTCCAGGTTGTTGCAGGGATCGCTTTGCACTGACCTTCAGCCACCCCAGGAGGGGAACGGGACAGGGATGTCCCTGCCCGATGAAGGGCACACAGGGCTGTTGGAGGCACAGGTCAGCATGCAGCAGGCTGGATCCTGCTGCCCCTCCGCAGCTGCCAGCTTGTGGGGAGAGGGCAGCTGCCCTGCTCCCTGCCCATTGCCCCTGCCAGGCCAGCAGGGACACGCTGGTAACCAGAGCTGGGCGCACGGGGGCTCTGGAGCCAGCTGGGCTGAGAACAGCTGGGCTGAAGGCAGGCAGCTCGGGGTGCGTGGCACAGCCGCGGTGCAAACACAGCTCCCTGGGTACCAGAGCTCCCACAGGGAGCGGCACACACCAGCTACAGGGAGCAGACATCCTTCTCTTATCCCCACACCCCCTCCGGCACTCACAGCCACGCTGGGGGGACCCTGAAGCCCCAAACCCCGGGGGTTACAGCCTCATCGACCACCACGCCGGGGCCGTCCCCCAGGTGAGACCCCCGGTGCCCGCCGCTTACCTTTGGCCGTGCTGAGCTTGCAGGTGTAGACGCCGCTGTCGTCCTCGTGCACGGAGGTGAGCAGCAGCTTGCACTTGCGCCCGTCAAAGTGCATCTTGCATTTGAGCAGGGCGGGCTGGAGCAGCCGGCCCCGCGACAACCAGTCCACGTCCATGTCTGGCGGGCCAGCCACCAGGCACTCAAAGAGCGCCAGCTCCCCCGCCCCGACCACCACGTCCTGCAGGGGAACCACCACGGCCAGGGACTGGCACTCGGGGCGAGCTGCCCGGGAAGGGGGGAGAAAGAGAGAGAAAGAGAGAGAGAGAGAGAGAGACGCGTCTCAGCAACTGAAAAGCAACCATGGGAGGTGGCGGGGAGGGGGCCGTGCGGGGCAGGGGCATGCGGGGAGGGGGCCCGGCGCCAAGGGCGAGGGCGCAGGGCGCAGGCAGGGGGTGCAGCGGGGAGGAGGTGGGGGCGAGATGTGGAAAGCGGAGCTGAGCCGGGGCGGGGGGCCGGGGGTGTGGGGGTGAGGGGAGGTGTCCGTGCCAGGAACACACCACACAGCGCTTTACCAAACAGATTTTATTAGAGCTACAAAAAGGGTCACGGCCTCGCAGCCCACCCCCCACCGAGCCCCCCCCCCCGGGGAGAAGAGACCCAAGCTGGGGCTGCCTCTGTGGCCAGGAGCCGGGTGGACCCTGGGGACGCGGCCGGGCTGCGAGGGACTTCTGTGCCACCAGCCCCCGCCCCGGCACGGGGGTCCCCGTGTCCCTCGTCCCCCACGCTCCCAGGTGACCTCTGCGGAGCCGCCACCACGCCGCGTCCCCTTCCCTATGGAAGCTGAGCCAACGGCGGGGCCGGGCTCCCCGCTCCCCGTCCCCTGGGCGGCGAGGAGAGGAGCAGCAGGACACACAGACACGGACAGACGGACGGAGCGAGAGACAAGACAGCACCGTGCGGCCGCCCTGGCCCGGCTGAGGGGGTGCCTGGCGCCACCCCACCGCCGTCCTCCCCCCGCTCCCCCCGGCCTCGGTGCCGCCTCCCCCGGCCACCCGACGCGCCCGCGCCCGCCGTCGAGGCCCCGCGCGTCCCCGCGGTGCGTCCAGGACGAGGCGGCGGATGGAGCAGAAGGTAATAACACAAGGTGAGGTCCACTGCCTAAGAGGTGTCCAACTAAGAGCCCCGCGGCCGCGGCTCTGAGAGATGCACCCCCTTATCGTACTCCCCCTGCGTACAGACAAAAACCGCAGTCAGCAAGCGGAAGGGTTAGTGCGGCGGGGACGGGGACGGCGCGCACACAAGGGGCGTGCACACGCGGGGGGTGTGAGCGCACGCCGGCACGCAGCACCACGTGCCCCGGGGCACGGAGGTGGGCCACGCTGAGCCCGGTGCCCGTCCATCCATCGGGCACGTGCCCGGCTCCCGCGGCCGCCCCCGCGCCGCTGCGCTGTGCCGGAGGCTGGAGCGGGGTCTGGCAGGACGCAAGCGGTGCAGCGAAGGCTGGGGCGGGGGGGGACAGCCCGGGGGGCTCAGGCAGCTGTCAGCAGGGAGGGCTGGGGGGAGCAGGGCACACAAAGCAAAGGGCAAGAGAAAGGAGGCAGCATCGCTCGTCCCCGCGGGCTCCTTCCTTCCTGGCACGTGGTCCCCAGCCACCCGTCCCGTTTGCGCGCGCGTTTCGGGGGACCTAGGGGGATGCTGAGCCCACAGCAGGGCTGGGGAGGCACAGCCCAGCCCCGGGCACCTGGGCTAATGTGGGAACTGCTCTGAGCAGGGAAGAAGCAGGGAGGAGACCTCTCCAAGCTGCCCGCTGGCTGGGCACAGCTTGCAGGCAGGGAGGGAGGGAGCTGTGGGTGTGCTGGGGGGAGATGTCCCCTGCAGGACCACCGAGGGCATAAGCCCTCCCTGCGCAGCCAGAGCCAGCACCCGGCCCCAGCACGGGTGCCTGTGGGGTCAGGGGGATATAGGGTGAAGCTGGGCTGGGGGAGCAGCAGGCTCTGGGTCAGGCCGGGGACCCCTGGCACAGCTGGGCAGCGGGACCCATGCTGTGGGGCCGCACATCTGGCTGGGGCAGGAGGACAGCCTGCCTCCTGCTGCGGGGACGGCCAAGCCATGGCTGCTCCGTGTCCCCTCCCTGCCACCTTCTGCAGGGCCAGGCATGCAGGTCCACGGCCCTGCTGGGCCCTTCCTGCTCTGGGGCAGGAAGGGGTGAGAAGCAGCGCCGCCGAGAAGGGGTCTGCAGCGGCCCCTTCCCTGCCCAGCTCATGCAGGGTGCCGGAGCCGGCCAGTCCCATGGGGGCGCGCTCAGGGAGCTTTACCTCTGACCTCCAGCTTGGCCTCGCACTGCTTGGTGCCGTACTCGTTGACAGCCTTGCAGGTGTAGAAGCCGGTGTCGGTGCGCTCGGCCGCCAGGATGTGCAGCGTGAAGAGCCCCCGCGCCCCCTCTGCCTCCTCCGCGTGGTGCCGCCGGCCGTACTTCACTGGCTGCCGGTTCCGCAGCCTGCCCGGGGACACGAGGGGAGCAGCACGGTCACGCCCGGCCCCACAGCAAGACCCCTCTCCTCTACCCCAACCCCCTCAGAAGCAGAGCTCCGCGCCTTGGTGCCGCTCCGAGCCGGCAGACCCCAAATGGGGAGGTCCCTCCCCATGCCCATCCCCTCCTTCCCTACCCTGCTGCGACCCAGCGAGCTCCGGACTCACCAGTAAATGATGGGCTTGGGCTCCCCGCGGACACGGACGCTCATGCTGACATCCTGCCCCTCCAGCACCGACTGGTCCGACAGGGCCACCTGGGGGAGCAGGGGTCAGGGGGCAGCCGGCACCCGCCACCCCAGGGCCACGCGGCCCCCAAAACCAGGGCAGCCCCTCAGGGCTGCGGCCACGGGTCACGGCTCCCCCTCTGCCAGCTCACCTCAAAGGTGGGCGCAGCCTTGAAGCTGCTCTCCGGGGAGCCGTGGGCAGCCCCGTGCTCCGCTCGAGGCTGCAGCTTCATGGCCGGTCGGTGCTGGGGCGTCCCGGCCTCGGGGAACTCCTCCAGCGGGCTCAGGTACTCCTCGTCCGACGTGATGGGGCTGGCCTGGCCCAGGGGGGGGGCCAGGTTCCCATGCCGCTCCACAGCAGGGGCTAGCGCAGGAGAGGCCGGGTAAGGAGCTGGCAGCAGCCAGAGCCGAGCAGGGGGCTCGGAGCCCCCTCCCCACCACCCTGCGCCCCCGGGGTGCCCGGGGACACCCACCCCACTGCGCATCCCACAAGGCAGAGGCACAGCGGCCGGCAGCGAAGGGGTGCCAGGCTGTGCAGGGGGAGGGGGTGCGAAGCACGCCACGGGGCCGATAAGGGGACGCGATATCCCGCAAGGCGACAGCAGGGCTCAAGTGGCTCTTACGCAGCAGGCCACGCTCCCATCCTTAAGCCGCCCGGATTCCCGGAATGGCTGCCCCTGCCCCGAGCCGGCGGAGGGCTGAAGGTGACATTGCAGCTGCGCTCCCCTCCCAGCCCGGCCTGGGGGGCCCGCACCTGGCACCGCAGCGAGCCCCCGCGGGTGGCAGGGGGACCCTGGGGCCACGGCGAGGGGAGGAAAAGCGGGGAGGGGGGCGAGATGCGCGCGGAGCCGGGTGCGAGCGGCTGGGGGTGCGCGTGCGGAGCCCTGCCCGAGGTGGGGGGGCTGCCCCCCCTCCAGCCCGGGTGCTCCATTCCTCCCCGTGCCCCCCCCAGCCAGCAGCGGATCCCCTTACGGCGCTGCCCAAGCGGGGAGGCGGGCGGGCTGCCCGGCGCACGGGGAGGTCTCGCCCCCCCCCGGCCCCCGCGGTGCCCCCGGGCAGCAGCAGGGCGGACAGCTGGGGGATGAGGGGGGGGCACCCCCCGGATCCCTCCCCGTGCCCCCCCCAGGCGGCGCCGGGCGCCCCGCCGCCCCTCCGCCCGCAGCCCCCCGGTGCCCCCCGCACTCACCGGGGGATGGGGACGGAGGGGGGGCGACCCCGGCGACCCCCGCCCCGAGCCGGAGCGAAGCGCACCGCGGAACGGCCGCCGCCGTTGCCGGGACCGGGGCCGCTGCGGCGCCGGGCGCGCGTCCAGCCCGGAGCCGCTGCGCCCTCCCCGGCCGAGCGCCGCCCCGGGCCCGCTGCCGCCACCGCCCGGCCCCCGGGGCTGGGCCAGCAGCGCGGGGGAGGGCTCAGAGCCGGGCCGGGGGCTGCCGGCCCCTTCCCTCCCGGGGGCAGGGGCGCGAAGCCCCGGCGGCGGGCAGGGGGCTCCGGGGCGCAGGGCGCGGCACCGGGGCGCACGGGGCTCCGCCGGCCCCCGGGGCAGCTGGGGGGGCTCTGCGCGCTCCCCCCGGGGGATATGGGGCGGGGAGAGCCCTGGGGATGCGTGGGAAGCGTGTCCGCGGGTGGAGGGGTGCGGGGTGCACCGGGCGTCCCCTGGGGTGGGAGGAAAGGGTGACCCCACAAATGGCAAGCTGGGGTGTCCCCGCAGCCGGGGCAGGCTTGTTGGGGTGGGCTGGGGGTTGGGGGGCGTCCAGCCGCCGGGCTGCTTGCTGGGCGCCCAGGGATGCTCAGAGCCTGACCCCGCTCCCCCCACGGCAGGATCCCGGCAGCGCGTCAGCTGCTTTGGTTCAGACCGAGCCTTGTAGGGTAAGGAAGCCGGTTTCTTCCCAGCGACAGCAGCGGCCGAGCTGGCAGCCAGCCTGCCTGCCTGCCCGCCTGCCTGCCCGCCTGCCTGCCCTCCCACCGCCCCCCGCTGCCTCCGGGCCGGCCGCCGGCACTCACCGGGCCGCACGCTGAGGATGGCACTGCAGCACGTGGCGCCCACCTCGTTGGCTGCCGTCACCGTGTAGAGCCCGGCGTCGGCCACCCGCGCGCTGCGCACCAGCAAGGTGTGCCGCTCGCCCTCCGCCTTGATGGGCCGCGCCGTGCTGCTCCGCAGCGGCACCCCGTCCTTCCTCCAGGACACTGCGGGCACACGCGGGGTCACTCCGGACTGTCCCGGGGCACGAGAGCCCCCCGCTGACCCCCTCATCCCTGCCCGGCCTGGGAACCCCTTTGCCCCACATCCCCAAGGCCCCTGGTGAGAGCAGGGCTGGCGCCTCTCTGGTTCCTGGCATCCTCCTGCCCTCCAGTGGAGGATGGAGGAGGGAACCAGAGCCACTTAGCTCGTTCCCTCTCTCTGCTGGCTGTGCCGTGCCTGCTGCCTTCTCCCTCTCTCCCCACAGCCCAGCCCCATGCAGGGGGATCGCCCTCACCCTGCCCTCCACACCCCACCCTGGCATGTGGTGCCACCTTGGGTTGCTCCCAAGGTGGGCACAGCATCCCCCTGAAGAGCACAGCCACAGCCCTGCCAGCCCCAAGCCACCCAGCTCGGGTGGCCCCAAGGGACAAGGACACGCCGGGGGGTGGTAGTGCCAGAGCCCATCATGCTCCCGAGCCGCGGGGTCGCTCACCTTCTGGCTGGGGGTTGGCCGTGACGATGCACTTGAGCAGCACCTCCGCCCCCACGGCCACCGCCGTGTCCTGGATGGGGATCTCAAAGACGGGTGCTTCCAGGGGGTCCTCGCCCGCCGAGACGTAGGAGTCGTCAGAGGACTCTGCACAGGGAGAGACGGCCCCGTGGCTGTGAGGGGGCGCAGTAGGCACGGCCCGTGCCACACAGCCCTCTGCCCGTCCCCGGGGTGTGGGAGCAGGAGGGTTACAGAGCCCCCCCCCGGGCACCTTCCCCTGCTGGGTAGGAGGGACAGAGGCGTCAGCAAGCATCGCGACCCCAAGGCTCATTTTGTTGCCAAAACCCCCAGCCCCCAGATCACGCTGCATCCCCTCATCCCATCTCGGTGCTCCCCAGGGGCAGGCTGGGGTCCCGCACCCCGCTCAGGGACATCGCTGTGCCCGCAGGAGGTGGCAAGCCATGCAAGCCATGCCCTACCTAGCTCCGGAGAGGTGGGCCGGGCTCGGCGCCCCTTCCCCTTGCTCCTCGTGCTCCTGCCCTCCTGAGCCGCTGTCCGAACGCTTTCTTTCTTCTCCATCACTTTCGTCTGCCTTCTCTCCGCCTCCCTGCCTGTGCCGTGCTGTCCTGCCCAGCTCCTCTCCAGCCGGGCCTCCTGCTCCATCCCCGGCTTTGCCCAGGGCAGGAACCGCACCTCCGTGGGTGCCTCCGGCCTCCGGTACAGCCCGTGGGGCACGGCCAGCCTGGCGGCCAGGCCCTCGCTCACCGCCCCGGGGGCCCTGGCTGCACCGGGAGGGCCCCCATCCGGGCACGGGGTCCCTTCAGCAGCCCCCCCTTGGGGCAGGGCTGTCCGCCCCTGCGGGGTGGCTTGTGCCAACGGCCACTGCTCCTTCTTCCTCACTTCCCCAACGCTTTCTTGCTGCGCACTCTTCCTCACCTCCTCCACCGCCGTGCCGCCCCGCACCGGGGCTTTGCGCCCCCGCTGCCCTCCCGGCTCCGGCTCCCCGTTGGGCCCCACCAGCGCCACGCTGGAGAGGGCCAGGTGCTGGATGACGTGCGTGCTCTCCGCCGGCGCAGAAACCTTGGGCGGCTGCACCTTGCGCCCGCCGGTGCTCGGCAAGGAGGGGGTGCGGGGGGCGCGGGGGGCGGGGGGCTCGCTGGCCGGCTGGGGCGAGGGCGCCCGGGCTTTGCCCAGCTCCTGGGAGCGCCGCAGCTGCTGCTTGGACACCGTCCTCTTGATGCGGGTCAGCTCCTCCGAGAACTTGTGCTCGATGTCCTGCACGCGCCCGGCGAATTTGCCCCGCTCATCAAAGGAGGCGGCTTTCTGCCGGAAGGCCAGGCGCCGGCTCGCCGCGCTGCTGCCCCCCGCCTCGTCCCGCCAGCCCCCCGGCGTGCCCGGCCGCCGCGCCTCCGAGCCGGGCTGGTCGAAGGAGCGTGTCTTGCGCAGGGGCAGCCAGGGCCGTGCGGGGAAGGGGCTGTCCGCCTGCTCCAGGCTCCTGCGGCGCTCCTCGAAGTACTGCAGCCGCTCGAAGATCCTGGAGCCCGCGCGCACCAGCTTGGGCGATGCCCGCACGGAGACGCGGCCGGACGCGTCGCTCATGGGCGTGGGGGGCCGGGAGTCCTGTGTGCTGCCCTGTGAGTACCCCGAGGATTTGGGCTTCTTGATCTTCTCCTCGTACTCCTCGGGGACGGTGTCCTGGTACTCGGTCGGCACCGAGGATTTCTTGCGGGGGGTGACGGGCGTGCAGGAGGGGACGCCGGGGCTGCGGGCGGCCGGCTGGGGGGCGGCTCCGGAGGGAGGCAGCGGGCACGCGCCGGGCCGAGGCGATGGTGAGCGGATGATGGGCGGCTTGGTGGTCAGCGGCAGGGCAGCGGGGGACCGCGGGGGCTCGGCGCCGGGCTTCGGAGACACGGGGCCGCTGTGGGGGTCATCCCTCCGGTAGCCCCCCTGGGGGATGCTGCTGCAAGGGGAGAGGACAGGGGAGAGCGGGTCAGAGCCCGTCCTCGTCTCCGTGCTGCATCAGGGCTCCCAGCCCAGTCCACGGCACCCTGTGGGCCAGGGCAGCCCCAAAACCCCTGAGGGGCCATGGTAGGGGGATCCAGCCACCCTAAGACCCCCGGGAGCTGGCTGGCTGATGTAACCCAGCCGTGCCTTCATTGCTGGGGATTCCCTTCCCCTGGGACACCCAAGTGGGACAGCGACACTTGGGGCTGTGACGCCAGGACACCCAGCCAGCCCCCTTCCCAGGGCTGCCACGCAGACAGGACTGGGGCACAGGGCAGGGGGGTACGCCCCAGTTTGCCTGTGGTGTCCCAGCATGCTGGAACCACGCAGTGCACTCCCACTCTTCTGCAAGGCAGAGAGGTCCCCGAGGCCACGAGCCATCCCCCCGTGCACATGCTGCTGCGAGCAAGTCCCCCCGACCCCCCCGAGACCCCCACCCGCCCCCACGGGCAGCGCAGCCGAGTGGCACCGCCCCGCTCAGTGTGCACGGTGCAGAAATCAGAGGGTGGAGATGAGGGTCTGGTGGAACAAGCAGCCTCGAACACAAAGGGGAAGATGGAGGTCGAAGGAGAAGGCCTGCAGGGGTGGGGACCAAAGGCGGTGGGGAGGGACGGGGGCTCTGAGCATGTCAGCGGGCCCTGGGGAGGGAGCACGTCCCTCGTCCCTGCTGCCACCCGTGGGTGGTGGGGACGGGTTGCTGCAGGTGCCCCAGGCTCCTGTGCACCCCTGTATCCATGTGTAGAGCCCCCCGGACAGGCAGGAGGAGGGTCCAGGTTGGAGGTGCATTGCCCCCAAACCCATACTGGCCACGGCACAAGGTGTCCGTGCTCCCACCCCACAGAAAGCGTGCCCTGTATCCAGTCCCAGGGCCTGTCCCCACCTCACCGGGGCCGGGCTGCCGACCGCTCAGAGCCTCCGTTCCTCATCCGGCCGTGGAGAAGGCAAAGGGAGCCCGGGCGGAGGGGAGGAGATGGCAGCGGGGAGGAGATGGCCCCAGCGCGATGTCCCCTCCGCGCACTTCCCCGGGCTACTTACACGTGGAGCGAGAGCGCCCGTCCTCGGTACAGGCTGAAGGCGCTGCCGTACGGGTCGCTGGCCACCGAGAGGCTATCCTCCGACCCCCAGCTTGTGCCCACCAGATTAGCCCGTGATGCCCGCACCAGCGGCTCCACGCCCAGGTGCCGGACCTCGGCGCCGCGCGGGGCCGGCGCGTTTGCTTGCCTTGGGGTTCCCTGCGGCTGCCAGGCACTGGGGCGCAGGTAGGGTCCCCGTGCGGGGAGGCTGGCATCCGGCTCCTTCTCCACCACGGTCTGCTGGCTGCCCGACCAGCTGGAGCGCTCCTCCGCCTGCGACAGGGCCAGCACCGAGGTCGGCGTCGTGTTCATGGAGGCATCCACCAGGGTGTCGGAGCCACCTGGAAGGAGAGGGGTGAGCCGCCAATGGGTGCCCCTGGGGGTCCCCAGCAGCACCCCGCTGACCCTCACCGCACGGGGACCCCCAGGGCTGGGCTGGAAGAGCTCTCAGTGCCACCTGTGGTGTCCAAGCCCCCGGTGCCACCCATGTCTGAGCCCCTGGTGCCACCCGTGTCCCCACGGCTCACCCGTGGGGGTGCTGAAGGCCGTCTCATCCTGCAGCTCGCTGCGCTGCGTCACCTGGGGGTCACTGGGCTCATCCTCGCCGGTCTCCGAGTCTGGGGAGGGAGAGCAGGGGGTGAGGGGACACGGGGATGGCAGGGCAGGCTGGCACTGCTCCTCGCAGAGCCACCAGCTCAGGCGGCAGACGAGCAGTGCCCGGGCAGCTCCAGGCAGCAGAAGGCTGAGGCGGTGGGAGAGGCATGACTGTGACACTGGGGACAAGGAAGGGACAAGATGCCAGCGGGGAAAGGCAGAACCAAGGCTGGAAAGTCCGGCGGGGCCAAGGGCAGGAGCAGCAGTAAATGGTCAGCTGTGGGGTGGAGGCAGGAGGGGAGGTGGTGCTGGGGTTGCAATGCGGGGGAAGGCGGCTGAAATTGGGGTGGCGGAGACGAGGAGGCAGCACAGGGGGACAGAGGGGGCATCGCGACAGGGAGGGGGCCCAGGGCCCGTTCTGGGAGCAGGGCTGGCAGGAGGCGGGCGTCTTCCTACCGTAGCTTTGTTTCCTGCAGGAGCGGAAAACTTCGCTTCCATAGGGGCAGCAAGAGAGAGAGAGACATCAACACCCGGTTATCGGCCCGGCCTGCGGAGACGCGTGGGGCGCTGGGGGGGGCCTTGTCCCCAGCACGTCCCCGCGCTGCCGCGGGGCACTGACCTGCCAGGGCAGCAGTCGGGTGGCCGTACGGCTCGGGGAGCCTGGCACCGTGTGCTGGCCTCGGGGGCCAGGGCTGGGGCTGGGGCTGGGGCTGGGGCTGGGGCTGGGCGTTTTCCCCACCCAGGACCCACGCTGGGCACCCCACGCCCTGCCCTTCGCTATGGCAGGGGGCAGGCACCCACGGGGCATGGAGACAGGTCTGGCACCCCCAGCCTTCCCCACCACGCCTGCTGTATGCCCACGGCCACCACACACCTCTCCAGCACTGAACGGTGCCTTCCCCCCCCCCCTCCATGCAGCATCCCCCCTGCGGAGCACATGGCATCACCCCTCCCCTCCCCTCCCCTCGGTCACATCCTGCCCGCACTGCAGCCAGCTCCTGCCCCTGCTGCTCCTCCTGCTGCCCCGGGCTGGCTTTGTGCTGCAGCACCTGCACCTCCCGTGCTCTGCAGGGCACCGCAGCCCAGGGCTCTGCTGGGCACTCCTGGAGGTGCCAGTGCACAGGGACGTGTGTGTCCAGGGGTGCACGCACTGCGTCAGGAGCTGGTGTGCAAACACACGTGCACATCCATCCCCGAGGCAGAAAGTGCTGCGAGGCGTTGCCATGCCCTGCAGCGTGGCTCTGGCATCATCGCTGCTCTCAGGTTCAGGCTGTGTGCTGCTGTGTGCCCCTGGGCATCAGTGGCAGCCCCCAGAGGCAGGATGAGGCCGTGCCAGCTCAGAGCCACCGCCATGTCCCAGCCCAGGAGCGCAGGGTTGGTGTTTCCTCCACGCCACCACCTGAGCCCCCACAAGCTGCCAAACAGAGCCCTCTGGCAAGGGACACGTCCCCTGCCCTGCCACAGCTCTCAGCGTGGGGGCCCACGCTGCTCCCCCCGCCTGCACCCAGCACACCCCCAGCTGCCCTGGCACTGCCTCTGCAGCAGGCTGCCTGCCACCGGCTCGCATCCCCAGCATGTGTCCGGACACCAGCAGGCTGACAGAGGGGACACCAGGAGCCCCCAGCCCCATTTTGGGGGCCATGCCCAGCCCCGCACAGCCTCTGCTTGCCGCCCCCTCCCCGGCAGGGCGGCGGGGCCAGCTCCTGGTAACTCAACGCACCATGCGTGAAGCGCCCGAAGCGCCGCGAGTGGCCGGTCTTCTGCAAAGGAAAAGAGAAGAGAGCGTTACCCACGGCGCAGCCCCCCGCGCACGCCCGCGGGCACACGCGGCACCGCTCGCACGCCGCACGCCCCCGGGCTACCTGCAGCGCACGCCCCCGGGCGCACGCCCCCCGCACGCAGCCCTGCACGGGTGTAGGTGGGCACGTGCGGCGCATGCCCGGCTGTGCACGCAGCCACACAACCCCCCCACGGTGCTGCTCCCCTCCTGGCACACACCTGGGCACCCTCAGGGCACACACACAGCCCCTGACACGGCCCTGCTGCCCACCCGAAGCCCACCCTATAGCCTGTCCTGTGCCCCAGGGGTGCCCGGCAGCCCCCACACGCTGCCCATGCCCAGGGGTGACAGCGTGCCCCGGGTGCCCAAACGCCCCGCAGCCCCTTCGAAGCCACTGCCTGCGCCAGCGCGGGGCCCAAGCCAGCCAAGCACCTTCCAGGCGCTGGCCCAGACTCAGCCCCGGGCATGGGCCCAGCACGGGGACAGCGTCCCCAGCCTGGCGGTGGCCGTGCCAGCCGTGAGAGGCCGCCTGGCACAAGTGGCACGGGACGGCCAGCCCGCGAGGGGCGGAGGCGTGGGAGCCACGCTCGCCTGCGCTGTCTGGGCAGGAGGGATGGGAGCACGGGGCTGAGGTGCCAGCAGCTCCCTGCCAGCTCCCTGCCAGCTCCCTGCCCTCCTCTGCACCACGGCTCGGGGCTGGCCACACGCTGCCAAGGAGAGACCAGCCCCGGCCACCCTCTGCCGTGCCCGGCGAGCTCGCGGCAGGCAGGGCAGGGGATGTGCAGACAGGCAGGGCTGCCAGCAGCAGTCTGGGCAGCGGGGTCCCCCTGGGACACTAACACCCCGTGCCCTTGTTTCCCTGCCTGGAGCTCTGCGAGGCTCTCCTGCCTCTCCACAGCTCGCAAGCAAGCTCACAAACAGCCAGCCCCAGGGACAGACAGATATCCCCAGGGACAGGCGCCCCCGGGGACAGGCAGCCAGGCACGGCCAGCACTCAGTTGTCCTTGCAAGGGCAGCAGGCTCGTTTTGCAAGCCCCCGGGCTGCCACCACTGCAGCGGCAGCCCCTGGTGGTGGGCAGCCCAAGGGGTCTCCCCCGGCCCCCTCCCTGCCTGCGGCGCTGGCCGGAGGGCAGCAGCTGCACGAGACACATTTGTATTCAGGCTGAGCCAGGCTTCACCTCCCCTCCTCGGCTGACTGTGCCGGTGCTGGCTGGCAGCCCGTCCTCCAGGCCAGGGAAAGACAGATGAGTGATTAACTGCACCATCGGCGGATAATTCCCCCATTAAAAAATGAAAATGCAATTGAGTGCCATTATCGGGTGCTCTCCTGGCTTCCCCGGGGACTGGCGCCACCGGCTCCCCAGCGGGTCTGGTGGCTGCACCCAGCGGGGCCGGGCTGGGCTCCCCACCCCAGGGCTGTGGGGTGCCCCCCTCCGCCCTGCAACAGGTCCCCCCCGCCCGGAGCCCCCCTGGGTGCAGCAGCCCCGCGTGGCTCGGCAGGGAGCAGCACCCAGCCCCGCTCCGGGTGACGCAGGGTCACCTCCCTGCTGCTTTCGAGGAGGGGAGCAGCCCCGGGAAGGAGGTGGAAAGGGGGCAGGAGCAGCTCGGGACAAACCCCACGGGGCCAGGATCTGGGCGAATGGGCCAGCGGTGAGCGGGGGCTGTGCGCCCTGACGGGGATTTTCGTTTGCAGCCCGCACAAAGGGGTGGGGGAGCCCCCCCGGAGCCCGCTCTGTGCCCACAGAGAGGGGGAAAGGAGCCAGCAGGATCAGCACCCGGCTGCAGCCCTGCCCTGCTGCGCGGGGGGGTGAGACCTGGCCCTGCCTCACTTCTCCCCACATCCTGCACAGACCCCCCCTGCCCACACGGGGGGCCTGGAGGGGGGCTTCTCCATCCCTAGCTATGGCCATGGGGTTATGAGGAATGGAGGGGGAGAAGGGGCACTTGGGGCCATGGAGCACGGCCCTCGGAGCCTGCCAGAGCTGGGCACGTGGAGCCCAGCACCGTGCGGTGCCGGTGCCACGGTTGTGGGACAGACGGGGCAGGGGCCGAGGTGAGGCATTGGGTGGCCCTCCTGGTGTCCCCAGCGCACAGCCAGGACCCTGCCCTGCCACGCAGGTGGCCCTGGGCTCGCTGCCCTCTAGGGCAGACGGGGCAGCCAGGCGGTGCCCCAGGGGGAAGGATGCCCCCTTTGGGGCAGGGCTACCACATCCCTGCCGCAGCACGAGGCATCCACGTCCCCAAACACATCCTGCGCCCCTCGGAGGGGGCTGCGGTGACATCCCCTCCCCAGCCCCTGCGGGGACACCGGGCGGGCTGACAGCAGGGTGGCTGCGTGCCCCACACCGGGCGGATGAGCGGGGTGGTCCGGCGTGCCCCACGGGGGGCTCCCTGGAAGGATGCCCCCCATCCTCTCCCCCCGCCGAGGCCGAGTGACGTCCTTGCTCCTTGCTCAGCGGCGGAGCGTGCGGCGAGGCCGCGGAGGAGCTCTGCCTGTGCCAGGCATGCTCCTGACGCGGAGGGGATGACGCATGCAAAGCCTCGGCTCCAGCTCCGTGACCACCGGCGGCGGGGCCGGGGGGGGCACCGAGCCGCCCCCGTTGGCTCCGGAGGGCGCGGAGGGGAGCGGCCGGCCGGGGGGGACCCCACCTCGGGGGGGCACGGCCGTGCTGCCGGGCCCGGGGCCGTGCCCAGCGCGGTGCCGAGCACCTGCCCTGCGCTCCTCCGGGCCACCGCCGGCGTGGCCCCGTTCCCCGGCGGCTCTGCAGGCGGGGCGGGGGCCGGCGATGCCCCGGGGGCCGGGGACCCCCCGTGCGCCGGGCGCGCTCCCTCTCCCCGCCGGCGCCGCCTCCTGCTGCGGGCGCCCGGCGGCGCGGCAGCCCGGAGCCCTTACCTGGAAGCGCTTCTTCACCCAGATCTTCTTCATGCTTCTGCAGAGCCCCGGCGGCCCGGCCCCGGCGGCTCAGGCCCGGCAGGACGCCCGCCCGCTGCCGGCGGGGGGCCGGGGCTCAGCGCGGCGCGGGGCCGGGGCCCCTCCGAGCATCCTCCCCGGCGGCAGCCGGGCACGGCCGAGGGAGAGGAAGGGGCTCGCCGGGTCGGGCTCTCGGGAGGGCTGGGGCTGTGAGCATGAAGCATCACTCGAGCGCTCCTCCCTCCATCCTTCCCCCGCCTGCCTCCGCCTCCGCCTCCCCGCCAGCCCTGGCACGCAGCGGCGGCGGCGGGGGCCGGGCGGGGCGCAGGTGGCGGGGGGCGAGGGGCTCCCGGCCCCCGCTCAGCCCCCTGCCCTGCTCCGTGCCCTGCCGTGCCCTGCGCCCTGCCCCACCGCCCGGGGCACGGGCTCCCCTCCTGCCCCCCTGCGCCCAGCACCCTGGGGCGCAGCCCACGCCGGGGCTCCCACGCGCACCCCAACGCAGATAATGTCCCCAGTGTGCCCACAGACAGGCCAGCTCTGGTGCCCAGTCCAGACCCGCTCAGCACCCCCCAAGCCCTCCACCCACGGGTGACAGCACCAGGCCCCTCTCCGCGCTGTGGGTTTGGGTCCCGGCACTGCTGAGCGTCCCCAGGGTGCCCACACCACCCCTGCCCTGCCCGCCAGGTTCCCGCAGAGGCTGCCAAATTCCCAGCCCAGCAGCCAGCCACACTGCTTCCTCCCACCGCGGGACCCCCGTGGGGACACAGCTGGAGCCTCCCTGTCCCCGTGCTGCTCACCTGTCCCCCGGGGAGGAGCCCCCCCGTGCCGCGCTGCAGGCGGGCATCACGCACACCGGGGCGCACGGCAGCTCTCCTCCCAGCCCCTGCCTCCCAACGTGAAGCTTTTCATGGCTTCATAATAACTTGCAAATTAGCCAGCACAAAGGGAGCTGTTTATACAACATTTCTGACAGCCCCAGGATCCCAGTGATGCTGCGGGGTTTCCACGGAGACCCCGCACGTCAGGCGAGTCACGCGAACGCCAGAGCTGGCACAAAGGGAACCTCCTGCCAGAGCTGGGGGACGCTGCTGTCCCCCGCAGCCTGGCACCCCTGAGCTGAAGCCCCCAGGTACGGGGGCTGGCCGCACATCTGGGTGTCACCCTGCTGCCGCACAGCCCCCCAGCACCTGCTGCCCCATCGGTTCCCTGGGCACGGAGCCCTTCCTGCTGCTGACGATCTGCTGCCCGGCCATCCCCAAGGAATGGAGCCCCTGGGAGAAGCTGGGTCCCCAAAATCCCCTTTCCAGAGGCAGCAGCACCCTGCAAACCCCTCTCCTTGCTGGGTCTCCCCTGCGCTCCCCAGCACGGATCCTGTCCCCACCACACGCTGCATCACCAACCGGCCACCGGCTGTGGCCACCAGCACCATGGGCTCGGTGGCACTGGGTGCTTGAGTAATTGGTGGCTGTGGGTGCACGCAGCTGGCTGGGATGCGAGGAGGGGGTGAGATTTATTTTTTTCCCAGGGGGAAATAGTCACAGCAGGCTCCTGCACGGGGCTGCTCATGGCCTGTGAGAGGGGAATCCTGCAGGCTGGGGCCAGCACGGGATGTGAAGGCGTTGTGCAGGTAAGATCTGCATGGGGACAGACCTTTGGGAACGGGTGTCACCACGCCTGGTACGAGCAGTGCCCATGTTCCCAGCAGCAGGGAGCAGGTCCTGAGTGTGCCACATACTCCCCCAGTCTACAACCTGTCACCATCGTCCCCCTGCCCTTGTCACTGCTCTGCTGGCTGTCCCCTCGCCATGGAGCACAGCATGGCACAGCCTGGCTGCGGGGACACCCCAACTCCCCAGCATCCCCTCCCCTCGCTGCCACTAGAAGGATGCCGAGCGCACGGTGCCCGCTGCAGGCAGAGGACACGGGGACGCAGGACAACAATGTGACCTTGGCTGCGGGTGCTGGGAATGGGGTGGGATGGGAGGGGACATCTCCTCCCCGCCCTGCCGGCACCCAGTGGCCGGGGGACAGGGCGCAGAGGGCACAGGGGGCAGCGGACACGGTGCCGGAGGGGCACGGGCTGTGGGGCAGGAGGAGCAAAGCCCTTCCCAGTGCCACCAGCGCAGGGAGCAGTGGGAGCCGGGGGGCAGCCCCGGGAGGAGGAAGGGGCCGCGGTCCCACACGCAGCCCCGAGCGGCGGTGCTATATTTACTGCATGCGGGCCTGGGTCTCGGCCTCTCGTGTGTAACACAAGCCCTGCAGCCCGCGAGAATCCGAGGGGACGGCACATTCCTCAGCAAAAATAACCCCCCGGCAGCGGGAGAGAGGGCAGGGGTGGAGGTGACTGACTGGACAGCTGCACACGCTGCTCCCCTGCCCGGTCCCCACAGCCCCAGGAGGGGACCCGGCCCCGGGGGGCACCGTGCGAGCCCCATGCCCAGGTGGCTGCAGGCAGAGCCACCTCGGGGAGGTCCCCAAGGCCCCGTCCCCCCTGCACGGCCCAGCCTGGGGACCTGTCCCTGAAACCAAGGTGGCACCAGCTGTGCCAGGCTCAGGTGGGACGTGGCAGCCCCCACAAACACGGTGCACACCCCACGGTGGGGCCAGGGTGGGCACAGTGGGGAGATGGGGCAGAGCTCCGAGGGGAAACTGAGGCAGCCCCGGAGAGAGCCACGGGAAGGAGCTGAAGGCAGAGGGAGGCGTGGGGCTGCGTGCGGCCCCAAAACGCTCTGCAGGGCTGGCAGGGGCTCCAGAGGGAAGGGGCACCTGGCACGAGGCGCAGACACAGCTCTGCGAAGTAAGGGCCTAAAATTAGGCACTGAGATAAACGGCCAGAGGTGCCGAGCCACCGGGGACACTGTCAGCATGGCCGTCCCCACCAGGCTACCACCACCGCACAGCACCAGCCGCAGAGGCCCCACTGCTGGGGAAAAAAACAGGGGGCTAGGGGGGCACTGTGCCAAAACGCACGGAGCCCCCAGAGCGTCCCCCACGCTGCAGGAAGGCTTCACCCCCAGCACCGACAGAGGGATGAGGCCGTGCGGGGCCACCGCACACGGACAGCCCCGTGTGCCTCCGCTGCCCCTGCGCCCAGCCTCTCTGCTCCCCGAGGAGGAAAGGTTACAGGGCGCCGTGATTGCTGAGTGCAGGTGGAGGCGAGCGGAGAGACCCTGCGCTGGGGCCGGGACGGGCAAAGCCAACCTTGAAATAAGATGCAGACCCAGAGCTGGCACGGCGAGGGAGGGCTCGGCTCTTTAAAAGGAGATTAGCTGGAGTTTTTGAGAGGTGATTTAATCCGGCTTACGGGGAAAAATTCAGGAAATGCAGCCGAGAAGTGATACAGGCATTAGCGGGCCTGGAAATGATGGAATTACAGTGGGGACCTGGGAAGGATCTGGGGTCTGCAGACCCCTGAGACCCCAGAGCAGCCTGGTGTTGGTGGCAGTGGGAGAGGGGACACCCCACCCCACCCCACCCCACCTGCACCCACAGGGCCAGGAAATGAGGGAGAACCTGCACTGGTGGTGCAGGGGCAAAAAGGTGGGGCACAGGGGGGGCAGCCCACCCCGGGGACCCCTCCTGGCCAGCCCCACGCGTGTGCTCCCCGATCCCCACGCCAGGCACTGACACACGCAGGGAGAAGAGCAGGAGAAAATCATTAGTGGGGTGGAGCGACAGATTCAGGGCAAGGGATTAGAAGAGCTAAATCGGGCTCGTGCGAGCAAGGGGGAATGCAGAGCCACTGCAGGAGGACCTGCCGGGGCTGAGCGCGGAGCCGGGCAGCACAGAGCCCCCCCACCCCTCCAGCCGTGACCTGAGCCACCTTGGGAGAGCCGGCGTCAGCCCCACGGAGAGCTGCAGCTCAGGGGGAGGAGGAGGAGGCGGAGGACAGGGCTCTGCACCCACCGGAGACCTCTGCACCCCCCAGACACCGGGGACAGGGCCCCTGAGCCCAGAGCAGCACCCTGTCCTGCTGGGGCACCTTGCGCCCATCTGGCCATAGCCTGACCCACAGAGCACCCAGGGAACAAGGACAGGGTGTCCCTGCCCGGCCCTGCCACCAGTGGGACACCCACGGCCCCTGGAGAGCCAGGGGAGCCCCCCGAGCAGCCGGAGCCTCGGTGCTGGGTGCCGGCGAGCCCATGCGCCGGGGCCTGGCAGGGTGTCAGGGCAGGGCTGCAGGGCCATGGCACGGCTCCTCCATTTCACATGACGCCCCGTCTCACCGCACAGCTCCCGGCACGGACAAAATGGACTCAGGGGAACAGCACGCCGAGCCCCACGGCCTGGCCTGCTGCCTCCTGGGGGTGCTGCGCCTGCAAACCCCCACCAAACCCCTCAGCACGGCCTCCCCAGCCTCTCCAGCACGGGTCCCTCTGCACCTGGGCATTAAGCTCCGTCCCACTCCCTCCTGAAGCCTCCCCAGCAAAGGGCTGGGGATGTGGCACTCACGGCACAGAGAGTGCAGTGCCCTGGGGCAGGGCTCAGCCACCTCTCTGCCCCCAGGGTGGCTTTTTGGAGGCTGTTTGCTCCAGGCACAGCATGCCCGCAGCCCCAGCGCTGGCTCGGAGGAGCGCCCGGGGCAGGGTGACATTAACCCAGCTCGCAGCCCCGGCTGCTCCAGAAACGTGGCCGCCAGGGCCGGAGGCTGGGAATCGGGAGCAGGGAGACGTGCGTCAGCACAACGGGAACGGGCACCGGGGGAATCAGGCGGTGCCCAAGGCAGAGGCAGGGCTCGGGCTGGTGGCACCAGGCAGAGACACGCTGCTTGTCAGAGCACCAGAGCAGGGTGAAGCCCACGGTGCAGAGAGCCTCGGGCACCCCACACACACAGCACCATGCTCCGTGTCCCCCCAGCAGCACCATCCCCAAAGTGGTGCAGCGTGCAGTGACCCCACAGCTCCCTGTGCACCTCTGTCCCCACAGCACGCTCCATGGCAGCAGGAGCACCTTCCTCTGCCCTGCAGGGATGCTCCCCACGGCAAAACCCCTGCACCCTCCTCGCCCACAGCCCCAAGGCTCACACGGCCGCCCTCTCACAGCAGGGGACAGTGGCATGTGGGGACAGTGCCATCGCAGTCCCCACACCAACACATCTCAGGGCAGCACCACCACGTGCTCCCCAACAGCGCTGCCTCCCCACACCCCAGGGATTCGGCATCTGTCCCCAGGCAGCAGGGGCTGCATCTACGAGCACAAGGTAGCCATGGGGCTCTGAAAACTCATCAATGACTGGCTCCTCCCACTGCTAATTAACCACCAGGCCCTGCCCACTGCACTGCACAGGCTCCTCCCTCCTTCATCAGCCCCCTCCCCCAGCTCCCCACACCTCGTGTCCCAGTCCCCCCAGTTCCCCCAGTGACACCACGGCCACCTGTGCCCACGGGGGTGGCTCGGGTGGGTGACAGGGGCCACGGGAGGTGGCACTGCCGGTGCCGTGCACCCATGCCGGGGGGTCTCTGTCTCTCTGTCTCTCTCTCCTGCTGCCCCACGCAGGCCCACCACCACGTGCCCCTGCCACCCGCATGCCCGGCGCTGGCACCCTGCCTGTCCTGGCAGTGGGTGCTGCAGCCACATGCTCGCTCCCAGCCCGCTGAGCTGCCCTGCTGCCACCGGCACCACCACACCAGCCTGCGGCGGGGTGGGCACAGCGGAGCCCAGCCCCGGCTGGCTCCCGGGCATGCAGTACGGGGGAACTGCAAAGCACAGCCACCACACTCGGCACAGGGCTGCCGGTGTCCGCAGGGAAGCCGGAGCAGCGATGCCGGGACAGCGCAGCCCTTACCTTCCATGTCAATGATGGCCAGCACGGCGCTGGTCATGGCCTCTCCGCGCTCGTTCTCGGCGATGCACGTGTAGACGCCGGCGTCCTCCTTCTTGCTGTCGCGGATCCACAGCGTGCCGTACTCCTCCTCGCGCGGGGCGAGCTGCTCCTCGTTCCTGTACCAGCGCAGGCTGGGCCGGGGGTTCCCCACCGCCACCACCCGCAGCCGGATGTCACAGCCCGTGCCGATGGCCGCGTTCTTCAGCTTCCGCACGAAGGCCGGCGCCGCCAGGCGAGCGGGGCCCCCCTCGGCCGCCCCCTGCTCCGCCGTGACCTTGGCTCTCTTCGGGGGGATGCCGGGGCTCGGCGGGGCCGCCCCTGCTCTCCCCATCGGCCGCCCGGGCTCCCCGCCGGCCCCGCTCGTGCCGCCGCGTGCCCGCGCTCGGTGCATGGCGCACGGCTCCCCGGTGCGCTCTGGCAGCCCTGCAGCCCCGACCCCACAGCCCCGCGCCCCTCTTCTCTTCTCGGGCCGCTGGGTGCCTGCCAAGGGGTGCCGGCGGTGAGGCGGCTCCCCGCTCCAGGTGCCGTCCGCTTCGGTGCCTCCCCCCGGCCGGCCACAGCCCCGAAGGTCGCAGTGCCGTGGGCAAGCTGGGGGCTATTTTTAGGCCGGGGGCTCAGGTTGCTGCTCGCTGCGTCGCCGGTCACCGAGCACCCTGGGTGGTGCCGCACCCCCGCCCCATGCTCTGCCGCGACCCCGGCCCTCCCCGCGCCTCGGCACCTGCTCCGCCGCCTGCCCCGGTGCGGGTCCCGCGGGTGCCGGCGCTGCCCCGGTGCTGGGGCCGTGGTGTCCCCCCCTCGCCCGTCCCGCGCGGCCCCCGCAGAGCTGCGCTCCCTCTGCCCCCTCTCCTCAAGTGGCAGCTGCCTCTGATATGTCACATTCCTTGGCCGGGCTCCCCCTCTCCGCGCCCGCCACGCCGGCCCTGCCGCACAGCTCCGCTTGCAAAGATAGAAAGGGGCCAGCGCCTTGCCATATTAGCAGCGAGGCCGGGGGGGAGGGAAGCAGCCTTCCCCATCGCCGGCTGTGTCACCGGATCAGGACAGAGAGACCCTGGTGGCATGCGGAGGGAAAGGACACCCTAATGCTTCCTGCAACGCGAGACCCCGCGCAGGAGCCGGGGGCCGGCTGGCGGTGAGGCCGGGCAGGATCCGGCCCCGCAGGGCTCTCGAGGGGGCCGTGGGCACGGGGAGCAAAGGGATGATGGCTGGGGGTCCCCATGTCCCTTTTGGCCCCAAACCAGCCCTGTGCATGCAGCAAAACCCCTTCTCTCTGCGCCCTGCCTCTCTGCCCCAGCTCGCAGCAGGCAGGGCGTGCCAGGAGCAGCAGCACCCCGCTGTCGGGATTTTGGGGTGCCCCCGGGGATCCCAAAAGCTGGGTTCCCTACAGCCAGCAGCCACGCGTGGCACCTCGCCACCCCCTGGCAAGGCAGGGCTTCCCCGGCTGGTGGATTTATGGCACCCGCCTCGTCACCTGGCCCCAGCCACCCTCGCCAGGGGCTGTAAATCTGGGCGAGAGGACGGGAGCAGCGCGGCACAGCGCTTCCCCTGGCTGGCTGCGCCACAGCCCGCGGCCACCAGCCCAAGGGCACCGTCATTAGTGGCACAGCCCCAGGGCTGGCGTGCCGACTGCCAGGGGGGCTGGCGGGCAGCCGGGATGCCCCGGGACGTGCCGGGGTGGGGGTCCCTGCTACCCACACCCAGGCCTCCATGGGGCTGGGGGCTGGAGGAAAAGCCAGGAGCCTTGGGGCACCTCTTGGAGAGCCTTGGGGCACTGCTGGCCGGGCAGGGACAGGGCTGCCCGGTGTCATCCCTCCCCGGGACAGTGCCCGATGCCACAGGGCCACCTGCTGGACGCAGCCCTTGAGGTCTGACCCCCTCCAGCCCTCGCTGGCTGGCCCCATGGCCAAATCTGGGGATCCCCACGCTGGCACCAGGCTGGGGGCTGCGCTGCCTCTCTGGTGGCAGCCCCACCCTCGCTGCTGGTGGCAGCACCCCGCAGCTGGCTGGTCCCCACGGGGACCCCAGAGCCCCTGAGAACCTGCGCAGGGCTCAGCACCCTTGGGACACCCCCAGGAGTGGGGCTGGGGACCCCACAACCACAGGCGGTGAGATGTTTTGGGGTGCCTGCAGTGTGAGCGACCCACTTTTTGGGGAGATCCTGGATGATGACGCAGGGGGATGTGCGAGGCCGGCCCTCGTCCCTTCTGCTTCAGCAAGGGGGGACCCAGTGATGCCCCCCGGGTGCCGCCACCCCCCCACCCCCCCGTCCAACCCCCCAGAGCAGCACTCGGAGGCCGGGCAATGCTCCGCTGTTTATTTCAGCCGCCTGAAGAGTCACGTACACGCGGTGGGGTGGGGGTGCAGTGGGGCGAGGGGTGGGGGCGCCTGCCCTGGCCCCCGGGCCTCTCTCCGGCTCCTCTCTTCCTCTCCCCCCTCTCTCCCACTCACTCACTCCTCCTCTCTCCCGTGTCCACCTACGGGTTTCCTCTCGGCTCACCCAGCCCGGCCGTCCCTGCGCAGCCTCCTGCTGCCGGGGACCCCCTGCATGGGGTGGGGGCCGGGCGCTGCCCTCAGCCCCTCGGGGCTGCCTCTGGGGCAGGGGGGCGGCAACATGGGCTGGGTGCACCCCAGCCTCTCCCCATCCCCGGCACCGCTGCGGCCCCCCCAGGAGAAACGCCAGCTCCGGGGCGGGCGGCGGTGCCGGCACGGGGAGACGGGTCCTGCTCCTGCGGGACCGACCCCGAGCCTGTGCCCGGTTTGGGAGGGGGCTGCGGGGCGCGGGGGGATCCAGAACCCGCTGCTGGGACCCTCCGGCTCTCCGGCGAGCTGGCCGAGGCCACCACCTGCTCCCCCCACCCCGTCCTGCCTGTCCCCTCCGTCCCTTGCTGCCGCCCCCCGGCCCGGCCCTGATCCTGACGCTGGCTGCCAAGCTGCAAAGCGCTGCGAAGCCGAAGGAGAGAGCCCGGGGGTGTAGGGGGGAGCCCGGGCCGTGCCCGGGGGGCTGGGGAGGGGGGGGGATAGGACTGGGGAGATGGGGGTCAGGACAGGGGCTGGGCGCCGGGGCGGCGGGACGGAGGAAGGGACAGAAGGTGCCGCTGGGCAGCGTCGTCTACAGCACCTCGTGCTGCTGCTGGGTCGCCTCGCTCACCACCTGCGGGGAGAGGCGGCGTCAGGAGCTGCGGTGGCCCCCCCGGCGCCAGCCCCCAGCCCCACGAGGGGGCCAGGCACCGAGCGCGGCCCCCGCCTCGCCTCCGGCCCCGTGCTCACCTCCCCATCCCGGGTCTCGATGGTCTTGATCATCACGGTCTTCTTGGTGTGCACTTCGGAGCCGCGCTGCTCCGGGCTGGTCTCTGCGGGCAGGGGACAAGGGGGTGGCACCAGGGTGGTGGCGGCCACCGTGGGGAATGTGTGGCACGGGGGGGGTGGTTGGGTTGGGGGCAGTGGGGCCGTTCTCCACGTGCCCTGCTACCGACAGGGTCTCCAGGAGCCCAGGGTCACCCCCGGCTCATGGCAAGCACCCACGGGACCCCCGAGGACCTGCCCAAAGCCACCCGAGTGCGTCCCCAAGGGGGGGCCGAGCCCCCTCCCCAACTCACCTCTGAAATTGAGCGCGGAGGCGAAGGCCTGGTGCATGGGGATGCTGATCCTGCAGGGACACAGACCCAGGGACAGCTCAGCGCCAGCCCTCGCAGCGGGGTGGCAGCCCCCCAGGCACCACAACCCCACCGCTGCCCCCCTCATCCTGCCCCCCTGCACCCCTCACCGGTTTTCCTCTCCCTCCAGCAGCTTGCGGTACGTGGCGATCTCCACGTCCAGGGCCATCTTGACGTTGAGCAGGTCCTGGTACTCGCGCAGGTGCCGGGCCATCTCGTCCTTCAGGTGCCGGATCTCCTCCTCCAGCCGCGCGATGGTGTCCTGGTAGCCGCCCGCCTCCCCTGCAAAGCGCTCCTCCATCTCCCGCATCTGGCGCATCAGCGAGTCGTTCTGGGGGGACAGCGGGGTCAGCGGGCTGCTGGGGGGCTGGGGGGCACCTGGGGTAGGAGCTGGGCTGGGTGCCAGGGCTATGGGCATTGAATCTTTGGGGTTTTTGGGGTACCCCAAGCAGTGGGGACCCCGGGTCAAGCTGATGTGGGGTTATCACCCTCAGCAGGCTGGGCAGGGGGCGGGTGAGAGTCCCACCCAGCATGTCCCAGGGTGCCAAAATAACCCCTCGCAGGGCTCCAAGGAGGGAGGAGAGCCCAGCGCCCCGGCAAGGCCACCCTTGGTGGGTGGGGAGCGGTGCAGGAGCACAGGACAGCTGCCGGGGGGGGGGCACTGCCACCCTGGTGGCTCCTGGCCGGCTCCTGTGCCCGTGCCCGTGCCAGACCGGGACCGCTGCGCCCTGTTTGTTTGTAATTCCCACCCTGCAACCAGACACCCCGTGCCCTGCTCCGGTCTGCCTGGAGCCTCCCGGGCTGGGGCACCTTCTGCAGTGCGCACAGACACCAGGGCTGTGCCAAAACCCGTTGCAGAGCCAGGTGAGGCGCTGCTGCCCCAAATTTCGGGAATGTCCCCCCACAGCAGCAGCCCTGAGGGCTGTGAGGAGCCCCGAGGTCCCCGGGCACCCTGGAGCCACGTTCCCCTCCCGGGAGGCAGGCTTCGCTCCGCGCTGCCCGCGGCTCACCGTGCCCTTCAGGGCGTCGATCTCGCAGGTGTAGGACTGGATCTGGTGCCGGTACTCCAGCATCTCCTGCTTGGCCTGCCGCAGCGCGTCGTTGTTCTTGTTGGCCGCCTGCGTCAGGTCGTTCACCTGGGGAGATTCGGGGCTCAGCGGGTGCGCTCAGCGGGCAGGATGCCACCCGCCACCCGCGGCCACCCACGCGCGCACCTTGGACTTGTACCACTCCTCAGCCTCGGCGATGTTCTTGGCGGCGATGCTCTCGTACTGTGCGCGGATGTCCCGCAGCGCAGCCGTCAGGTCGGGCTTGGAGATGTCCATCTCCACCTGGATGTGCTGCTCCTGCAGCTGGGCCTGCAGCTCCCGGATTTCCTGGGGGCACACGGGGAGAGGCGTCAGGGCACCTGCTCCGTGTCCCCAGCCCCGGGGGTGCCCGCGGGAAGCGGGGCTGTGCGGGACCTACCTCTTCGTGCACCTTCTTGAGGAAGGCGATCTCCTCCTGCAGGGACTCGATGCGTCTCTCCAGGTCGATGCGTGCCAGCGTGGCCGCGTCCACGTCCTGGGGGGCACGGAGAGGTTGTGGTGACAAGTGCCAGCGGGGGGACGGGGAGGGCGGGGGTCCCAGCCGTGCCGAGTGGCCGGGCATTTAGGGGTGCAGGTACTCACAGCTCTGAAAGCGGCCAGGTTGTTCTCAGCCTCCTCCTTCAGCTGGATCTCCTCTTGCAGCCTGGGGGCAGAGAGGGGGGCATTAGGGGGATCCGGATGGAACCCCGTCACCCCCGTGCCACTGTCCCCGCTTGCTGTCCCCGAGCTCAGCGAGGCCTGGTGGGAACAGGGCGAATTGTCCTGCGCTCCCGGCAGGCAGAGGGAGGGCTGGCGGGGGGCCAGGGGCTCTTCCTCCCATTCCCTATTATAGTCATCGGCAGCGGGAGCACAAAGGCATGAGGTCAGCTCGGTGCCACGCTCACTGCCCCGGCCCTTATAGGGACGAGTGGCCGGCAGCCGGGGGCACGGGGGGCCTGAGGGACGGCCACCAGCTGAGCCCGTCGTGGGGACGGCAGCAGAGTGAGCTGGGCACGCAGCTCGGGGTACGGGGCAGCGGGGGGAGGCACAGCGGGTCACTGGGTTTGGGGATCTCCTCAGTGCTGTGGGGGCAGCTCTGGGATGTGCCCGGGGAGGGGTGCAGGTGCCCCAGGACGTGGCTCTCGGAGCCTCAGGGGGATGGCGATGCCCAACCATGCTGGCACAGAGGGCAGCAGGAACCTGACACCCGTTTGCCCTGCGCCCTGCTCCTCCCCTGAGATTTGGGGTCGTCCTTCCAGGAGCTGGGACAGCAGGGTGGCAGGAGAGCCCCGCGGCCCCCAGCCTCACCGCAACAGGGGTCCCAGCTCCCACTGCTGCTCCTGCCTGTCTGGGGCAGGGGCTGCTGCTCTGGGTGGGGGGCAGCAGGCTGGGTCACCCAGGAGATGGGTACACCAGCCCCCTCGCCCATGTCCCCCCAGAGACACAGCAGCCAGGGGGAAGCTGCACCCAGCATCAGGGGTGCTGCCTGGTGCCATGGGGACCCATGGGGGTCCCTCAGCACAGCCGTCCCTCTGGCTGTCCCCCCCAGCCCCAGCAGGGCCTGCAACATCCCCGGGGAGGCCGGGGGGTCCCTGCAGCTCCCCTGGCACCACGGGCACCCACGGCAGACCTGGCACCCCTGGCCTGCGGAAGCACGGCTGCTTCCTCCGCTCCCTCCTTCGCATCCGGAGCCGGTGGAGCACCCCCACACCCATCTTGCTTCCGCCTGCCCGGCTGCCCCTGTCCGTCTGTCCATCTCTCTCTCTATCTGTCCATCCCCCAGAGCTCAGCACACTCACGGGCTGGCTGCCCCTTCCTGGTGGGAGCAGGGCAGGGCTCCCTGATCCCACAGCTCTGGGGGTCCCGTGCCATCGCAGCGCGGTTCCCTGGGAAGGGAGGGCGCAGGGGACACCCCCAGCTGCTGGGGACGTCCTCCCCGCTGGGTGCTCCCTGGGCACCTCACAAGGGTTGGTCAGCACCGGCACAGGGGGTGCTGGTGCCCTCCTCCCTCCCAGGACTCGCAGGACCATGGTGCAGACCCAGCAGGTGGCCAGCCAGCGAGGGCCGTGGCCAGGGAGATGGGGCAAGGACACGGGGATGGAGAAGGGGCCACGACGGCAGCGAGCACCCAAGGGGGTGCCGGGGAGCCGTACCCAGGGCTGGAGCCGTCCCCAGGGACGGAGCCACGGGGCGGAGAGGCAAGGGCCCCCCTCACCTCTGCTTGAGCTTCTGCAGGTCATCCAGCAGGTTGTCGCGCTCCACCTCCACGCGTGCCCGCTGGCCGGTCAGCGCGTCCACCTGGCGCCGGAGCTCCCGCAGCTCCTCCTCGTACATCTCGGCCACGCGGGTGGGCTCCTTGCCCCGCAGGCGGTTCACCTCGGCCACCATCAGGGCGTTCTGCTGCTCCAGGAAGCGCACCTTCTCGATGTAGTTGGCGAAGCGGTCATTGAGCTCCTGCAGCTCCACCTTCTCGTTGGTGCGGGTCTGGAGGAACTCCTGGTTCATGGCATCGGCCAGGCTGAAGTCCAGCAGCTCGCCGGCACCTTGGTAGGCGCTCTGGTAGGTGCGCAGGGGCGTCACGCGGGTGGTGCGGAAGGTGGAGTAGCTGGGCACGGCCGAGGTGCGCGACACCTGGTAGACGCGGGAGGTGACGGAGCTGCCGCTGCCCTTGCTCCCGAAGGAGGCGCGGGGGAAGACCGGGGAGGTGCCGCCGAAGGTGCGGCGGTAGGAAGAGACCCGCTGGCTGGAGGAGTAGGACTGGCTCATGGTGGCGGCGGTGGAGGCGGCAGTGGAGGCGGCGAGGCTGGAGCAGGGAGCAGGGAGCAGGAGCAGGAGCAGGGCTGGCGAGCGGCCGGAGCTCGGCGAGGCGTCGGGAAGGGACCCGCGCCGCCGCTATTTGTATCCTGCTGACATCACCGGCCCCTCCTGCTCCGGGACAGCTGGGGGATGCTGGGGGGGACGGCCGACAGCCCCCGCCCCCCAGTGCTCACCTGCGGGCACCGCTGGGCCACGGCCCCCCCATGGCCCCCTCGTGGCTCACAGCCCCTCCTGGGCACCCCCAGGCACCCCAAAACCTCCCGCTGGTGTGACTGCCCCCCGTGTCCCCCTCTGCTCTGCCCCACCCTGGGCAATGTCCCCAGGGGAACAAGGAGAGGATCGGGGGGCAGCGGATGGTGACCCCCCCAGATCCCCCATGGGGTGCAGTGCCCCCCCACAGGGGTGCCCATGCAGACAGATGATGTGGGGGGGAAGGAAGGGGGCTCAGCCATTCGCACCATCACTTGCCCCTCCTGGAGCCCAGACCCCATGTCCCGGTGGGCACACTCCCCAAATTGGCCTTGGGCACCCCAAAATGTCCCCGGCACCCCAAAATGTCCCCATTAGCACCCTGACCTGCCCCATGGCAAGAGGCCCAGGCTCGGCTCCCTGCTTGGGGCCGGATAACAGTGTCCCCCCTCGAGGACCTGCCCCACAGAGAGGGGGACACAGGGGTCCCTTTGGAGGGGGCAACGTGGGGGGCCCTGCCCTGAGTGTGCTTGGGCCGACCCCCCCGGGCAGACCCCCCCTTTCTGACACAGAGGGGTCCGGGGTGGGGCCGGGCACCCGCGGGGAGGTGCTGAGTGACCCCGAGCAGGTGCCGGGGTGCGGAGCGCTCGGTGGCGGTGACATCAGCGGGTCCCGGCCCCGGCACATTCCCGAAGCAGCAGGCACCCAACCAAAATAGCCTCCCTGCTCATCCGCGTGGGACATGCGTGGTATTTATAGCCGGGGGAGGCACCCTCTTAACCCTGCTTGTGCCGGGAGCATGGACGGGGACCCTGCCCGGGGCAGCCCCAACACCCTGGTCCCCGTCACCCCACGAGCAGGGCGAGGTCCCCGGGAGCAGCAGGCTCTGCCCTGTCTCCTCAGCCTTCCCCTTGACCCTGCAGTGCTTTGGGGAGCAGAACGCCCAGCCTAACTCCCCAAAACGTCCCAGGGTGGGGCTGTGCTGGGGGCACCCCCTCCTCTCCAAGCCCTGCTGACCCCCTGCCCTGCCCACCCCAGGCTGCTTTGTCCAGCAGCAGCTGGCACGGCCCCAGTGCCACCGTCCCCAGGGTGTCCTGGGGGTGGACACGGCGGTGCCACCGGGCGCGTGGTGACTCAGCAGCAGGAGCAGCGCTCAGCCTCGCACGCCGCGCACCTCCTGGCCCTCTGCGCCAGCTGCAGCGCGGGCACCGAGCCGTGCCAGGGCCTGGAGGCTGCATCCTGCACTGCCCCGGCTCCCTGCCAGCCTGGGGGGCAGCGAGGGTCTGGGTGCCATGGCTGTAAGGTGGGCAGAAGCTGGAGGCCCCAAATCTAGGCTGTGCCCCCCCTTCAAGCCCTCCCAAGCTCTGGAGCCCCTCCAGGCTGCTTAGACACAGCGTAATGCCGTGGCTTCCCGGACGGTGCACGCTGCCTGGCGGAGCCTGCCTTTAAAAGGGAAGGTATTTCCAGATGGGGCTGTTTCATCCCAGCACGGGGTGAGTGGGGGGGGGTGGGGGAAGATGGAAAAACATACAGCATCCTTCCTCCTCCTGGCCCTGCTCCCGGAGTGCCCGGCGCATCCCTGACCCCGCACGTGCGCCCTGCCCGCCCCACGGCGCCTCGGGCAGGCAGGGTGGGACGCCAGCCCCTGGCTCGGGCGCAGAGGGGCACAGGGGACCCCACGCTGGCACGGGGAGCCTGCCCCACTGCTCTGCTGCCCCTTCCCCTCACCCCATCTGCAGGGTTGGGGTGCTCCTGGGTGCTGCTGGGCGCAGGGGAAGCAGCTCCAAGGGGTTAAGGAGCTGCGTGGCGCTGATCCTGCTGTGGGAGAAGCTTTCTGAAGTGGCCTTTCCTCAGCCGCCCCGACAGCCTTCCGGGACATCTCCGCGAGGGCAGAGGCCCCGCAGCTGGCGTGGACAGGCGGACGCCTCTTAGGAAATCCCCTTCCCCGAGGAGCAGGCACAGGAAAGGGGCGGGGAGGAGCAGGAAGGAGGGGTAGGGGTGCACTGGCACCCCCAGAGAGGGACCCTCCGCCGCACCGGGGGGCTAACTCCTCTCTGCACCCCAGGGGCATGGCAGGGGCTTGTGGGGTCCCTCCTGTTGGGGAGGATGCCCAGCATCACCCAGCGGCCGTGCAGCTCCAGCCCGGGCCAGGCTGACCCAGCCCGAGCCTGGGAACGGGGCCCCAAGCCCCACTGCTGGCTTGGCCCCAGCTCCCTTAGGGCCCTGGGATGGGGCCGTAGCGGGAAGACGTCGGGAGCTGGAACGTCAAACAAGGCCCGTGAGCCAAGCCAGCTGCATCCCGCAGCCGCCCCTCCTCCCCGGCCCTCCTCCCCGCTGCTCCCCCAGGATTTAAGGAGCGCGGGGAGCCGGGCACAGCCTCCCCGGGGCTGCGGGCACCGGGGGCCTGGAGCCGGGCAGGGTGCGGGGTCGGGGCGCCGGCTCCATCCCGGTGCCCGAGCACAGCTCCGCGTGCCACCGGGGCCACCCGGCTGCGCGTGCCCCTGGCGAGCAGGGGTGACCGGGTGGATGGGAATGAAGCACCAGGGCGGCGTCCACCCCCTCCTTGCTGGCCCCCGGCCCTCTCCCTGCGTCCCGCTCCTTTTACAGCCACGAGCCTCCCCGGCGCCTTTACCCTAAGAGGGAAGGACCGTGCGCCCATTCCCCGGCGCTGACAGGCCCGGGGCGCGTGCTATTGTCTAAATAGGAGATCGCGCTCCTTCCCCGCCTGGACCACGGCCCAGGCAGCGTGCCGGGGTCCCCGGAGGTTGTGGGGGCACCGCAGGCTGCAGCCCACCGCCCGCTGCTCCCCTCGGCTGCCCCCGGGGTTGGGGATGCTGGGGGTCACTGCCGGTACCCAAGCACCATGGGGATGCTGGGGGTACCTGGCTGACCCCACAGCACGTGTGGATGCTGGGGATGGCCAGCTATCCCCCATAATTTACAGGGATGCTGGGGCATGTTTACTTGCCCCCTGTGGTCCACGTAGATACCTGAGGCCAGTTGTTGCCTCTGTGGCCCATGAGGATGCTGGGGGAGGCCCTGTTGCCCCCAGGGCCCGTGCGGATGCCTGCACTGATCCCGGCCACCCTCATGATCCGCACGGGTACTGGTGATGCTCACTCGACCCTCATCCCGTGGGGATACCCCACTGTCCCCACAGCCCTCGGGGGTGGTCCCCTCCCCTCGTGGCCATGGGGACGCAGCCCAGCTGCCCTCAGTCCGCACAGCCCCACGATAACTGGCCGCCCTGGTGCTCCAGGAGGATGCTGGGGGTGCCTGCACAGCCCCGCTGGCACCAGCCGTGCCAGTGAGATGAGGTAGTGCCTGCAGCCCGGCACGCCACGTGGCTGGAGGCTCACGTAAGGCAGAGGCCGTGCGCTCAGCCCGCAGCAATGCCGGGCGGTGACAACACTTCCCCATGCTCGGGCACGTGGCCGGGGCTGCGTGGGTGCCGTCCCTGCCCCAGTCCTGGCAGAGCAGGGGTCCGGGCTGCAGAAGCAGGGGCAGCCCTTCCCCTTCCCCTTCCCCTTCCCAGGGCTCCCGCTGTGTTTACACACCCCTCCCGGGCCATCTCTCCCTTAACTCTTTCCTGTGGGCTCAGCTCTGCCTGCCCGATCCCAGAGCCACCAGCCAGCCCAGGGAAGGCTTCCCAGTGCCCAGCCCACACCCTGCTGGTCCCTGCACTGCTCAGCACCCTGCTCGCCGCCAGCCACCCCTGGGGATGTGCATGAGCCCTGCAAGCACCCCAAGGAGGAGCTGGAGCTGGCTCCGTGGGGCTGGTGGGGCTGCCTGGGGCTCCTGCAGCACCGGGGGGGCTGTGGGACACGGCTGTTCAGGAGCAGGAGCAGATCCTCCTGATGGGGTGGGGGGTGGCTGCGGCAGGTGCGGCACAGACCCCAGCACCCAGCCAGGGGTGAGTCAGAGAGTGCCCAGAAATAGACTCCCAGAGCTTTTTCGGGAAGCCCCCGTGGCTCCGGGAATAGCTGCCGCATGCCAAGGCGCTGCCCTTTGCTCGCCGCTCCTGGGGCTGGGCAGGGGCCACACCCGGCCCTGCCACTCACCCACGCCCCCATCCTGGGCACCCCCACCCCCGGGACCCCCACTCTGGGGACCCTAACCCCAAGGCACCCCCCGATCCCACACCCAGCCACTGGGTGGGGACACATCCATCCGGGGCACCCGCACCCTACAGGCACCCCCATCCCGGGATCCCCATGGGTTCCGGGGTCACACCTGATCCGGGCACCCTCTTCGGAAATGTCCCCAGAGCTGGGCCCCAAGCAGCCGGGTGCCCGTAGCAGTGGGGGTGATGGTGGCAGGAGGAGCAGGGGGTGGTGGCACAGGGTGCCCTCGGCAGGAGGGTGAAGGGCAAGGTGCCGGGCGCCCAGCCCTGCCCTGGGGCAGCGTTGGGCCCCGTGTTTTGCTGTGGTGGCTGCGGTTGACATGGAGACCCCCCAGCTGTCTGCTCGCGGGGTGCCAGGAGGTGGGGGCACTTGTTCCCCTCCGGGGGGGGGAGAGGCAGGTGCTGGGGGCTGGGAGCATAAATCCGGAGCTGTCGTGAGCTGCCGGCACGGCAGGTCCTGGGGTCAGGGGCAGCAGCACCGCCAGTTTCCAGTCCCCCAGACACGGACGACGTCTCAGGCTAACGGTGCCCGTGCTGGTGACTCAGGAGCTGGGAATCCGGCTGGCACCCAGCTCCTAGCCCCTGCGTGCCACTCGCAGGCTGCCATGTGTGTCCCACCCTGGGCCACGCAGCTTTCAGGGAAAACAGAGCCCTGCTGGGAACTGAGGGCTGTGCTGGGGGGAGCCCTCATGCTGCTGACCCCGACCCGTGCCGGGGGATGAGGTGAGGGCAGGAGCCACCCTGACTGGTCCCATTCCGGGCTGCCCCAGCTGGCACAGCACGGCGGGCAGCACCGCCACGGTCCCCTGCTGGATGTGGCACCGAGGGGCAGCGCTGAAGCAGCGCCACGGGGAGCAGTGCCCCCAGTCACCGACCCCAGAGCAACGCAGCGTGCACAGGATGGGCACAGGGGTGTCAGCGAGGGCATCCCCTGCTCGCACGCTGCCGGGAGCTGCAGCACCCTTGGGTATCACATCCCGAGGGGGGGCCCCACCCCACCCCTGCCCCGTGGCTCCCACCGCAGGGCGCAGGGCGCAGGGCGCAGGGCGCAGGGCGCACGGTGCAAGGTGCACGGGGAGGGTGCCCGGCGCCCGGTGCCCGGTGCAAGGTGCAGGGAGCAGGGTGCAGGAGGCACGGCGCTGCCCGGGAGCTGGGGGGGGGCCGGGGGAGGGCTGCCCGCTGTCTCCGCTCCTCCGCGGCACCGGGGGGCGCACGGGCGCGGGGCGGAACGAGCCGGGTGGCGGCGGCCATGCAGGTACCGGGCGGGAGGGAGCTGCGGGGACGGGGTCCCCCCCCCCGGGAGGGGGGCTGGAGGGCTCCAGCCGCCGTCGGGGCGCGGCTGGGGGGGGTCTGGGGGTGTCCGAGCCCCGGGGTGACCCCGCTGCCGCTCCCCGCAGGCGGCGACCCAAGCCCCGAAGCAGGCCGTGCAGGCGGCGGCGCAGGAGCTGGTGAGGTTCGTGAACCGGAGCCCCTCGCCCTACCATGGTAAGGAACCCTAAACCCCCCCCTCTTCCCGCATCCCCCTCCCCAAAACCCCCCCGGTAACGGCGCCTTTTCCCCCCGCAGCCGTGGCCGAGTGCCGCAGCCGGCTGCTGCAGGCTGGCTTCCAGGAGCTGAAGGAGACGGAGCACTGGGACATCCGCCCCGCCAGCAAGGTGGGCTGGGGGCTCGCAGCCCCCGGGGGAGCCGTGGAGGTGGCGGCGAGGTGGGGAGCCCCCCCGCCTGCCTCTGCCCGCAGTACTTTGTCACCAGGAACCACTCGACGCTCATCGCCTTCGCCGTGGGGGGACGCTTCCAGCCGGGGAACGGCTTCAGCCTGCTCGGGGCGCACACCGACAGCCCCTGCCTCAGGGTGAGTGAGCACCGGCAGTGCCCGGACACGTTTGGTGGGCGAAAGGGGAGCTCTCCCCGAGGTCCCCGGGGTGTCGCGGTGCCGCTGATATCTCTGCCCTCGCCCAGGTGAAGCGGCGCTCCAAGCGGGGCCAGGTGGGCACGGTGCAGGTCGGGGTGGAGACCTATGGAGGGGGCATCTGGAACACTTGGTTCGACCGCGACCTCACGGTGGCAGGCAGGGTGATCGTGAAGGTGAGCCCTGGCGCAGGGGTGGTGGCTGGGGTGCGTGCCCTCGCCCCCAGCGGGCTCTGCTGCCGCCCCCGTGGCCCCGCAGGGCGGCCCAGCAGCGCTCAGTGTGTTCCAGGAGCCGAGCACGGGGCGCCTGGAGCAGCGCCTGGTGCACGTGGAGCGCCCCGTCCTGCGCATCCCCCACCTGGCCATCCACCTGCAGCGCAGCGTCAATGAGAGCTTCGGGCCCAACACCGAGCACCACCTGTAAGTCCTGGGCTCAGCACCCTCCTCTCTGCCCTCGGTGAGGCAGCGACTCCCTGGGAGCAGGGCAGGCACACCGGGAGGGCACACTCGTGTGTGACCTGGGCAGGGGGGCCGAGCAAAGCCCCGTTTGCTGATGGCACCATCTCCCCGCAGGGTCCCCATTCTGGCCACTGCTGTGCAGGAGGAGCTGGAAAAGGAGGTGCTGATGGAGGGCACGCCGTGCAGCGCTGCCGCCCAGGTGAGCCAGGCATCCAGGACAGGAGGAGGCTCGTGCCAGCACCTCCATGTGCCACCTTTTGGTCACCAGCCCTCAAGTTCCCCTTCTCCCCATTCCCTGCTGGTTACCCCGAGCTTCACCACGTACACTGCACACCTGCTCCACTCCGTTCCCAGCCATCAAAAAAAAAGGGGGGCGGCCCCCAAAAAGCTCTCACGGGTGGCTTCCCTGTGCTCCCTGGGGAGATGGCACGGTGGGGAGGCTTCCCGGCAGCCTGCCCACAGCCCTGCTTCCTCCCCAGACAGAGCGGCACAGCCCTGTGCTGCTTTCCCTGCTCTGCTCCCAGCTGGGGGTGAAACCGGAGCAGATCGTGGAGCTGGAGCTGTGCCTGGCGGACACGCAGCCAGCGGTGAGTCGGGGCAGGAGCCTCCCTGCCCGCACGCAGCGTGCCTGCACAGGCTGTGCTGGGAGCAGAGCCCGCTGCGAGGAGGTGGCTCGCGAGGGGCCGGGTTTGGGACGCATCCAGCGTTCTCCTGGTGACCCCAAGCTCCTGCCTTGCCTCATGTCCTGCTCCTCGCTCTCTGCCGGCAGACTCTCGGTGGTGCCTTTGACGAGTTCATCTTCTCCCCGCGCCTGGACAATCTGCACAGCTGCTTCTGTGCCCTGCAGGTGAGCGGAGCAGGAAGGGAGCCTTGGGACTGCAACGTGGCCCCCGTGGGACTCGGTTTGGCTTCACAGGGCCATGAGCTGGTTCCCAGAGGGGTTTTGCACATCAGAGGACCCAGGGCTGGATGGGAGCTGCGCTGTGTGCGAGGTGTTCCCAGCAGCTCCCGAGCGTGCCAGCTTCCCAGCCCCTCTCCCTGCTGCTTTGTGCTCTCCTGGGGAAATCCCCACCAGCTCCGTGTTGAGTTTCCCAGGATGGGGCAGCACTCAGGCTGGTGCCCTTTCTCCTCCTCCATCCCTCCAGGCCTTGATCGACTCGTGCACAGCTCCCTCCTCCCTCTCCCAGGAGCCCAACGTGCGTCTCATTGCGCTCTACGACAACGAGGAGGTGAGGGCACGGCCGGGGGGGCTGGCACACAGAGGGACTCCGTCCTCTTTGCTCTCCCTTACCAGGGTCTGAGGGACAAGACGGGCTTTGCTCACCCCACCACAACGCCCTGTCCCCTGGGTGCATTGTGCTGACGCTGTCCTGGCAGGTGGGCTCGGAGAGCGCGCAGGGCGCGGAGTCCCTGCTGACCGAGCTGGTGCTGCGCCGGATCTCGGCGACGCCGCAAAACCTCACGGCCTTCGAGGAGGCTGTGGCCAAGTCCTACATGATCAGCGCGGACATGGCCCACGCCGTGCACCCCAACTACGTGTGAGTATGCGGGAGCCCTGCCCCTCGCCGGGGGGCACCTCTCTCCCCGCGGCAGGAGGGAGGGCTGCAGCGTGAAGCTCTTTTGCAGAGACAAGCACGAGGAGAATCACCGGCCAGCCTTCCACAAGGTGAGCACAGCCTCTGCTTCGTGCCAGCCCCGCTGCTGTCCTGCAGCAGCGCGAGGCACCCGGCCGCTCCCCAGAGTGCAGCCCTGGGGTCCAATTCCGGTGTTTGTACTTTGTCCTGCCGCACAGCCCGGCTGTGCCATTTATCCTGAGTTATCCTGAGCTGCCTGGAAATGCAGCCCTCGCCCTGGAGCCCTTCCTGGCTCAGAGCTGGGGCTGTCCTGGGGAGGAGTGAACAGTGTAGTGGCATGGGTTTGGGCATCTCTCCGGGGCACTCCTAAGCCTGGATGCATGGCATATTCCTGGTTGGAGCCCAGACCTCACCGTGCCTTCCCTTGCTCAGGGCCCCGTGATCAAAGTGAACAGCAACCAGCGCTACGCCTCCACGGCCGTCACCGAGGCGATCATCCGGGACATCGCCGCCCGCGTGGGCGTCCCCCTGCAGGTGAGTGGCCCTGCCGAGCCCCCCGAGGGAGGCTGCGGGGCGCCGGGGGCAGCTGCCGAGGCCGTGTCCCCCCGCAGGAGTTCATGGTGCGCAACGACACGCCCTGCGGCACCACCATCGGCCCCATCCTGGCGTCCCGCCTGGGGCTGCGCGTGCTGGACATGGGCTGCCCGCAGCTGGCCATGCACTCCATCCGCGAGATGTGCTGCACCTCGGGGGTGCTGCAGAGCATCACCCTCTTCAAGGTGAGCCCGGTGCCCCCCACACACACCCCTTACCCCCACAAAGCCCTATCCCCGCTGCTCCACGTCCCCGTGTTCCTGCATCCCCATCTACCCCCCACCTCGGGTCCCACCTTGCCGTGCTCCCCCCTTCCAGCGGTGCCCCCTCTCCCCCCCCTCCATCCCAGCCTCCCCGCTGCCTGCCATCCCCAAATGGTTCCTATGGCAACCGGCGCTGCCTTGACTCAGCGCTGGGTTTCCATGGCGACGCGGTCCTGCTCCGTGCGTGGCGGGGGCTGCGCTGCCACCGTGCCCCCCCCGTGGCAGGGGGGCTCCCCCTGATGGGCTGCCTCCTTCCAGGCCTTCTTCGAGCTCCTGCCATCGGTCGGCGGCAGCCTGCTGGGGGACTGAGGGCAGCGCGGGGGCTGCCCGGGGGGGCTCAGCCCCGATTAAAGCTCCTCTGGTCTCAGCAGCGTGTCCCTGCCTGTGGCTGCGGTGCGAAAGGAGGGCTGGGGGGGTACGGGGGGGGGTCAGCAGTGGGGGTGCAGGGTGGGAGGTGACAGGGGGAGGGGACGGGGGGAGGGGACGGGGGGAGGGGGCAGGGGGGGCACAGGGCAGGGGGTTCCCGCCCCCCCCGTGCCGCGTTCCCGCGCTGCGGCCCCGGGCGCGCCACGCCGGCTTTCCCGCGGGACCGGGGTGTGAGGGCGTGGCCCGGCGCTCGCCGCCCATTGGCCCGGCCCAGGGGGGCGTGTCCCGGAGGGAGCCAATCGCGGCGCGGCGCGCGGACACACCCCCGGGGAGGGGGCGTGGCTCGCCCCGGGGGCCGCAGCGATTGGCAGCGGCGCGGGGCGGGACGGATTTGGCGCCGCTCCGCCGGGCGGGAGGGGAAGGGAGGGGAGGGGGGGAGAGAAATAAGTCGCGGGCTCCCATTGGCCGAGGCGCGGCGGCGGGCCGGCCGTGATTGGCTGGGCGGCGCTGGGGGGCGTGTCCGGCGGCGCGGCGCGGCGGGGCGCGGGTTGGCGGCGGGGGCGCGTGCTGGCGGCGGGCGCGCCATGGTGCGGCCGTGAGCGGAGCATGGGGCGGCGGCGGCTGCTCCCCGCGCTGCTCTGCGCCCTGCTGCTGGCCGCGCCGAGCCTCCTGCGGGCACGCGGCGCCACCGCCACCGCCGCGCACGGTGAGGACGGGGCACACCGGGACGGGACGGGACGGGACGGGATGCACCGGGACGGGGGGAGCCCGCCCGCCGGGGGTGCCCCTGCGCGGCGGGACCGGCACCGGGACAGCCCCGCGGCTGCGGCCGGTCGGGCCCCGGGGTGCCGCCGGGATGGGGCCCGGGCAGCGGTACCGAGCGGCGGTTCCCCGGTTCCCCCCCCCTCCCCTCCTTACCGGGACCCCGGTGCCCCCCCCGGTCCCCCTGCACGCCCCCCCCCCCGCCCGGGGCTCCGTGGCACCGGGTGCCGTTACCGGCAGCGCGGCAGCCGCTGACTCACCGCCGGTGCCGGGCCCCGGGGCCGCCCCGCGGGGTCCCGCCAGCCCCGGGAGCAACCGGGGACGGCTCCGGAGCGGCCTCGGCCGAGCCCTGCCGTGCCCGGGGCGGCCTCCCGGGGCCGGTGCCTCCCCCGGCGGGACGCGGCGCCGCCGCTTCAGCACCGCGGACAGCGCCCGGCCGGCCCCGCAGCCCCGGCACCGCCACCCCCGGGGACCCCCCCCCGGGAACCCCCCCCAGACACCCCCCTCACAGCCCCCCCCACCCCTCCGGGACCACAGCCCCTCGCCCCCCGCCGCCCCCTCCCCGCTCCTTGCCCCGTCCCCCCGTTTGTGTCCCCCCCCCCCCCCCCGGGGAGCTGGCGCGGTGCAGCCGGCGGGTGCCGGGGTTTGGGGTATTTTTGGGGTCCCCCCTTACACCTGCACCCCCCCTCGCCCCCGTCCCCCCCGCGGCGGGCTCGGCGGGCCCCTCCCTCCCCTCCCCCCGGTTGTTTTCTCGTTCCTTCCTCGCCATCCGGGGCTGAGTCATCGCCTGCTGCCGTCTCGCTGCTGACGGTCTTGGACCGAGATGCGGGGGGGAGGAAGGGGGAAGCCGCCCCCCGCCCCAGCGCTGCCCCCCGAAACCAGCGTGGACCCCCCCCCGCCCCATATGCGTGTGCCTGGGGTCCCCCCGCGCAGGCAGAGCGGGTCCCCGCCTCGTAGTGCCACGTGTGGGTGGGCGACAGACGGGGTCTCGCAGCTCCCAGCCGTCCCTTCCCAACCGTTGTGGGCACCCCAAAGCCTTCCAGGCTTCCCCCAATCCCCAGAGCCAGACCCAGAGCTCCCCTCGTGGCTTTGGGGACGGGGAAGCCATGCGCTGAGGCCCGGTGCCACCAGGCTTTGCCCCCCCCCCAGACACCCCTGTGGCGCTTAGGCGGCGAGCAGGGGTCCCCAGGCAGGTGTCCGTCCCGCTGCTGCTGAGCAAACCCCATTGGGACCCCCCCTCCTGACTGCCCTGCCCCTGTCTGTCTGTCTGTCCGCCCAGGCTGCCTGTTTGACCGGAGGCTCTGCGCCCCCCAGGAGGTGTGTGTGCAGGGTAAGTGCCTGGAGGTGCCGGGGGGGGGCCGTGTCCCTGCCCTTTCCAAGGCGCTGGGGAGGATGCAGGGCGACTCGGGGGGGCACGGCAGGAGAAAGGAGCCCCCTTTCTCCGCCCCGGGGTGTTTGTTTGCCCCCCCGTGCCCCATTGCCCCCGCTGTGTTGCAGATGGGCTGTTTGGGCAGTGCCAGGCGGGCTCGGCGCAGGACAGGCCCTACTTCCAGGTCACCTCCCCGGTGCTGCAGCGCCTGCAGGATGTCCTGCGGCACCTCATGGCACAAGGTGAGGGGGCAGCGCCGCGGGGACGGGGCATCGGGCCACGTTTGCAGTGGCACTGTGGGGTGTGGGAGCGTTTGGGGTCCTGCCGGCCTGACCTTGGGGGGAACGGGGCCGAAGGCAGGGCCGGCTGGATCCCAGGGCAGCCTCGTGGTGCCTCACGGCCCCCTCCGTGCTCAGGGCTGTCGTGGCAGGACGGCGTCACCCAGTACGTGATCTCGCAGGAGATGGAGCGCATCCCCCGCCTCCGCCCGCCGCCCTCGCTGGAGCCCGCGGCCAGGGACAGGTAGGGCAGGGCCAGCCTCCAGCCTCCCCCCCGCTGGTGCTGGGGGCGCCCCATAACTGAATGGACCACCGGTGCCGTTCCCTCCCAGGTTCCTGCCCCTGCGCGGCTCCCCCCGCCGAGCCCTGCTGCCCCCGGAGCCCGGCGTGCCCGCGGGGCTGCCCGCCGCCCTGCTGCAGCGCTACCTGGAGCACCTCCTGCTGCCCCCCCCGCCCCAGCTGGGCTACGAGGAGGCCGTGCTGCACCCCTACTCCTACCACAAGGTGTGCGGCCCCTCTGCTGTCCCCCTGCTGTGCCCCCGGTGCTGGGGACGGGGTGGTGGGAGCGCAGCGGGCTCTGACCCTTGGGCACGGCTCTGGTTGCAGTTTGGCTACCAGGACGGCGCGCACCAGCTCCCCGGCAGCACGGCCAGGCAGAGCCCCGAAACCGCCTCGCTGCTGGGCCGGGTGCCTGCCCAGGCCCTTTTTGGGGCCGGCCCCGTGCCCTCCTATGGCGGGCAGCCGGGGGCAGATGGGGGGCATCTCTTCCAGGACCTGGCCGTGCTCTCCCTGCCCCGGGAGAAGAACGGCCGCACGGACCCCGCCGGCACCCGGCTCCCGCACGGCTTGCGGCTCCCTGGAGACCTCAGGGACGTGGAGGAGCGGGAGCAGCCGGCACCCCTGGCTGCCCAGCCACCCCCTGCGCAGACAGGTACGGCTCCATCCCGTTTGCCTTCACGCCTGGTGCAGCATATCCCACCCCAAACCCCTGCCTCCTGCTTCCCAAGCCCTTGGGTGCTGCAGGGCTCTGACCCGACGCTGTGCCCTCTTGCAGACGCCTCCCTGAAGAGGCTGGCCTCCCTCCTGGCCAGCTACGGGCTGGGGCTGCCCGAGCTGAGCCCCCAGCAGCTGAGCAGCCTCTCCGCCCTGCTCCAGCTGCTCCAGAGCTCTGGTGAGTAGGGCGTGGGGTCTCTGGGCGTGGGGTGCTGCCTCTCCTCTCAGGATCTCCATTTCTCTCCTTCCCAGGTGCTGCCAGCCCCGAAGCGCCCACAGCGAAACGTGTCAGCCTGCAGCAGGGTGCTGCCGTGCCCCAGGTGGGGTGTGCGTGCGTGGGGAGGGGGCGCAGCCCCCCCAGAGCCCTCCTCAGGGGTCCCAGCGCCTCCCTTCCCCCCCTGCAGGTGACAGAAGGGGACATGCAGCACGGAGAGGAGCTGGTGCCCCCTTCCTCCACCCCACCGCCCCTCAAAACCACCAGCAGCTCCCCCGTGGAGGTGCCCAGGGGCCGGGGAGGCTACTCGCCAGCCCCCCCAGCAGAGCCACAGCGGGGGCACGGGGGGGATACGCTCGGCCCTGGGATGCTGGTGGCGGTGGAGAAGAAGAGCTACACGGAGGCGAAGGGCAGCGGTGGGGCGCAGCGTGGCACACGGCCACCAGATGAGTACGGCTACATCGTCACAGACCAGAAGTGAGAGCCACAGCAGGGCTCCCCGAGCCTGTGCGGACCCCAACCCTGGTGTAGGGGCCGTGTACCCCCCCGCAGCCCCCTCCTCACCCTGCCTCTGCTCCCCGCAGGCCACTGGGGCTGGCCGCTGGTGTGCGGCTGCTGGAGCTCCTCGCCAAGCGCGTGCACCTCTCCACCGCCAGCTTCATCAACATCAGGTGAGGGAGCGGGGCGTTGTGTGGCCACCCGGGGAGGAGAGGGGATGGGGATGGGGTCTGCACGCCCCGGTCTCACCCTGTGTCCCCTGGCAGCGTCGTGGGTCCTGCGCTCACCTTCCGTGTCCGGCAGAACGCCCAGAACCTCTCGCTGGCCGACGTGGCCAGCAGGGCGGGTGAGTGGGATCGGGGATGGGGTTCCCCTGCTCCTGACCCCCCTCCCCTTTTTTCTCTTTCCCCTCTATCTGAGCATCTTCCATCCACAGAGCAAATGAAGGCAGAGCTGGAGGCAGAGCTGGGCCTGAAGATCGTGCAGACGGGAGTGGGAGAGGTAGGGGCACGGCGCGGGCGTCCCTCGGGGCCGGGGTGGGCAACGGGGAGCGTGGGGCTCTGGGGGTCCCCGGGGAGCAGGGGGCAGCATCCTCTAAGGTCAGGGGGGCTACAGGCTGTGCCCCCAGGGCTGATCTCATACCCTCATTTCCCTACAGCCTGCACACCCTACTCCAGCAAGGGCTGGGCATCCTAGCCCTGTGCTGTGCCCCGAGCACCCTGGGGACCAGGCAGGGAAAATGCCATCCCCCAGGGAACAGCGGGGGGCAGGCACGGAGCAGCAGCCATCTGCTGGGAGGGGGGCACCCCCTCCCCGTGCTCCTCTGGGGCCTCGGGAGCCATCTCCTGGGACAGGGGAGTGGGGCCAGAGGTGGGGGACAGCCAGCCCCGGGTCCCCATTTCCCACCCTCCTGCCCCATGGGTAGGGTGGGGGGGATTTGGGGACCATGGAGGGGGGCCCTGGGCACCGAGGCAGCATCTCCATCAGCATCGCTATGGCAACGCCACTGGATGTGACAATGATGAGGGAGATGAGGCAGCGGCGCTCGCAGGAGGCTGGAGCAGCTTTTGCTGCGGGGACCCCCCCCGTTCCGGGCGAGCTCGGGCCCCATCTCAGTCCCCTGCCCCGCTGTGGGCTTGGGGAGGGGGCAGGATGAGAGGTGGGGGCCTCCCTTGGGGCTGCAGGCACCGTGCTCGCCACAGCCTTGGGGAGGGGGTGGCAAAAAGCTGGGCCCCCCCGGGGCCTCCCCTGGTGTGGGGGCATCCCCGGCAGCGTGCGGGATGCCATGGGGATGGTGAGGATGAGGGTGGTGGTGGCGGTGACGCCGCATCCCCCTGCTAACCCGGCGGTACGTGGCCAATGGCAGCCTGAGGCAGTGAGGTAATGCCGGGCTGCAGCGCCGCATTGGGTGTCCGGGGTTTGTTTTTTGGGGGGGGACACGGCAGGAGGGGGGCTTGGCCTTGGGGGGCTCACCCAGCCAGGGCTCGGCACCCTGCTGGCACAGCATGTGGGATGAGGAGGGGCAGCCTCATGGGGTGGGTGGGCAGGAGCTGGGGGAGAAGGGCCAGGAATGGGGCAGCCTGGGCTGGGGGTGCCCGGGGAGCAGCCCCCAGGGGCTGGGAGCAGTAGGAAGCAGGCTGCACCCCCCGGGACACGAGTGTGAGGTGGGCGCACAGTGCCACACGCATCCCCATGGGGCCACCGGCTCTGCCCTAGCCGTGTGCTGGGAGCAGCAGCGCAGCCCCAGCCACCTTCGCTCCGTTTTTAGCCCCCAAAATGTTGCAGGACGGGGTCTGCCCCCGTGCTGATGCCCCCTCCGCTAACCCCTGCTCGGCTCTGCCCCCAGCGAAACGAGGCGGCCGCCTACCCGCACCCCTCCCGCTTCGGGGACGGCTTCCACTCGGTGCTGCTCACCTTCATCGCCCTGGCCTGCGTGGCCGGCGTCTCCATCGCGGCCGCCGCCGCCTTCTGCCTGCGGCAGCACGCCAGGCAGCGCGAGAAGGAGCGCCTGGCCGCCCTGGGGCCCGAGGGGGCCGCCGACAGCACCCTCGAGTACCAGGTAGGGGAGCTGGGCGCATCGGGAGGCGGCCGAACCGCAGCGGGGGCACCCCGGGTTGGGGTGTGGGGGTGCCCCGCAGCTGAGGGCCGTGGTCCTGGCCGGTGTCCCCAGGAGCTGTGCCGCCAGCACATGGCCACCAAGTCGCTGTTTGGCCGTGCCGAGGCCCCCGCGGCGGCGGCGGAGACGTCGCGGGTGAGCAGCGTCTCGTCGCAGTTCAGCGACGCCCCGCAGCACAGCCCCAGCTCGCACAGCAGCACGCCCTCCTGGTGCGAGGAGCCCGTGCAGTCCAACATGGACATCTCCACCGGGCACATGATCCTGGTGAGACCCCCGACACCCCTCCAGCGGGGACGTGACCCCTCGGGGACCCCCCTGGCACCGCGCTGACCCTCGCCCCCCCCCCTCCCTGTGCCAGGCGTACATGGAGGACCACCTGCGCAACCGGGACCGGCTGGCCAAGGAGTGGCAGGCTCTGTGCGCGTACCAGGCTGAGCCCAGCGTCTGCTCCATCGCCCAGAGCGAAGCCAACCTGAAGAAGAACCGCAACCCGGACTACGTGCCCTGTGAGCAGCCCGGGGATGTGCTGCCGGGGGGGGCAGTGGGATGCTGGGGGGCCGAGGCAGGCTGTGCTGCGCCCCGCGGAGCTGGCGGGTGCTGCCCCGCGTGCTGACGGCCTCCCCGGCTCCTTCTCCGCAGATGACCACGTGCGGATCAAGCTGAAAGCCGAGAGCAACCCCTCCCGCAGTGACTTCATCAACGCCAGCCCCATCGTGAGTGAGATGGGGGGTCCCGGGGGGGCTATCCCACAACACAGCCATCCCGGCACCTGGGATGCAGAGCGTGACCCCGCTGTCCCCTGCAGATCGAGCACGACCCGCGGATGCCGGCGTACATCGCCACGCAGGGCCCCCTGTCCCACACCATCGCCGACTTCTGGCAGGTGAGCGTCCCCCAGCAGCCTGGGGGCTGCCCAAAACACGGCCGGGGCTCCTCCATCCTGCTCCCGGTGCTGCTCGCCGTGGTCCAGCTGTGTCCCAGGACCTTGGCCACGGTGCCTGGGCTGTCCCCGCGCGGTGACGGGCACGGTGCCGTGCACACAGATGGTGTGGGAGCACGGCTGCACCGTCATCGTCATGCTGAGCCCCCTGGCCGAGGACAGCGTGAAGCAGTGTGACCGCTACTGGCCGGACGAAGGCTCCTCCCTGTACCACATCTACGAGGCAAGCGGGGGCCAGGGGCTCCCGGGGGCACCGCTTTTTACCCACGCTTTTTACCCAGCGCGGGGCCGTGCGGTGCGAGGAACCCCCTCCACATCCCCTGTCCCCCCTCCCCGTGTCCCCCCCACCCCGGGCAGGTGAACCTGGTGTCGGAGCACATCTGGTGCGAGGACTTCTTGGTGCGCAGCTTCTACCTGAAGAACGTGCAGTCACAGGAGACCCGCACCCTCACCCAGTTCCACTTCCTCAGCTGGCCGGCCGACGGCATCCCCGCCACCACCCGGCCCCTGCTCGACTTCCGCAGGTGAGCTGAGAGCCCCCGGGGTGCGGGGGGGACACACGGCACCGCTCAGGGTGCCCGGGGGGGGGTGTCCTGTCTGTCTGTCTGTGTGTCCGTGTGTCTGTGTGTCCGTCCCTCTCTCGCAGCTGCCGGCGTCATTTTTGTGATTTGCAGCTAGTAATCTGGCTCCAGTTGCATAGTCACAAAAGTGATCGTTGGCAGCCGTGCCTGCCGCAGGGAGCGTGCCGGGAGCGCAGCGGGGACGGAGCCGCCCCCCCACCCCATTGCCACCACCGCCGGCTCCATCCCATACTGGGGGGGATGGAGGGCACCGAGGGCAGGACCCCCCACCCCGTGCCGTGCCGCTGCCCCCCGGCAGGGCAGGGCAGGGCGCTGACGTGCTGCCGCCTCTTGTCCTTGCAGGAAGGTGAACAAGTGCTACCGGGGCCGCTCCTGCCCCATCATCGTGCACTGCAGGTACCCCAGGGATGGGGACGGGGATGGGGGGGTTGAGGTGGGGGTGGGCACCCCCCCGGAGCTGCCCACCCCGTAACGAGCACCTGCCTCTTGCAGTGACGGCGCGGGCAGGACCGGGACCTACATCCTGGTGGACATGGTCCTGAACCGCATGGCCAAAGGTAGGGCGGTGCCACGGGGGGGCTGGGGGTGCTGGGGGGCTCAGCCCTGACCCCCCCCCCCCTCCTCCTGCCTCTCCCCCAGGCGTGAAGGAGATCGACATCGCCGCCACGCTGGAGCACATCCGCGACCAGCGGCCCGGCATGGTGCAAACCAAGGTACCCCAAAACCCTCCCTGGTTTCCCTGAGAGGGGGGGGCCACCCTCAGGCTCACCCCCCTCCCCTGCTCACCCCCTCCCCTGCTCCCCCAGGACCAGTTTGAGTTCGCGCTGACGGCGGTGGCCGAGGAGGTGAACGCCATCCTGAAGGCACTGCCGCAGTGACGGCCACCAGACCCCCCCTTCCCTCTCGTCTCCTCTGCCCCCCCCACCCCGTGCCCCCTGCCCACGGCTTCCAGCGCTCTCCCTGCCCTGTAGGATGCTGTCTGTGCTGCTCGCTGTCCCCCCACCCCGCTGCCTGCCCCACAGCCCCCAGCCCCACAGCACAGGGGACATGGGGACGATGCTGGGATGGTGCCATGGGGACCTATGTGTGTCCCCCCTACAGCCAAAGGGGGGGTGTCCCGGTCCTGCCCCCCCCACCCCGCTCCCCTCCGTGTGGTTCCCCCCTCGTCACTCGAGCAGAAAGAGAAATTTCTAGAGAAATATAATTTTGTATCTGGCTGTGAATAAAGTTCTCGTGTCGCGTTGGTGCAGCTGCAGCCCGGCCTGGCCTCCCTCTGTGTGGGCACTGGGGGGGGGTACGGGCCCCAAAGCACCCCCAGCAGCACAGCCGGTACCACAGAGCCCAGAGCTGCCCCCAGCAGGGCCGGGGGGGTACCATGCACCCCTTTTTTGGGGCTGCCCCCATGCCAGAGACACCCCACAGGCGGCTCCTGCAAACAGCTTTATTGACTGCTGCGGGCAGATGGGGGCTGGGGGGGCCACGGGGGCACAGCCCAGTGCTGCTGCCTTGCTGCCCATCACTGCCTGCCCCCCCCCAGCCTCCCATAACCCCCCCATAACCCCTTTGGGTGCACCCCACCAGCAGCCAGCTGGGGCTAAGCTACAGCCCCCCCTGCTCCAGCCCCCCCCGGCAGCCCCCTCGCTGCCTCCCCAGGGCACCCTCGAGGTCCCCCCCAAAAAAAATGCCGCAGGTATTGCTTGGCCATAGCCCCCCCAAACCCTGCGGGGGCAGGGGGTGCCGGGGAAGGGGGTGGCAGGGGGTGGCCGTGCAGGGGCAAAGCGGAGTCCTGGCTCGGGGAGCCTCCTGGCTGGGTGTGCGCGGGTCCCCCGGGCGCAGCAGCCTCAGAACACACCTGGGGAGACAAGCGGAGGGGGGGGGACACAACACGACCCGTGAAACCCAGTGCTGGGGGCGTGGGGGACACGGGGACGGAGGGAGGAAGGTCTGAGGATGAGGAGGATGAGGAGAGCCAAGGCACAGAACAGCCGAGCTGGCACCCACCTCCCCGTGGGTGCACGGCCGGGGGGGGTGCAGCTTTGGGGTGCCCCCCCCCACAAAAGGCCAAGGCAGGGGGGTGGCAGTGCCCCGTGGGGGTGGGAGGAGGGGGGTGCGTGGTGGGGAGGCAGCGGGGGGCAGGCAGGGGCAGCAGCAGGAGGAGGTGCAGGGGGGGGAGCGGTGGCATCCAGCCGGACACAAGGCACCAAGCAGAGTCCACGCACGCACACACCCTTCCCTGGGAGACCCCCGAAGCCCCCTCCCCAGCCCCCCCCCCCCAAGGCCAGGCCGGGGGGGCGGCAGCAGGGGGGCACTGTCCCAGCCCCTGCCCGGCTGCAGGCAGCAGGAGGCACTCACCTCACCCGTCCTACTGCGACCCCGCCGAGGACCCAGCAGCCAGGCCAACCCTGGCGGCCCCCCCAGCCCCCTCCCCGCCCCAAAAAAAGAGTGAGGAGGCAGGGCGCAGCCCCCCAGCCCTTGCTGGGGGAGGCAAGAGCTGAGCCACGGGTAACCCCACTGTAACGGGGCCGCGCTGGACCCCGGCACCCCTTTCCCCTCCGTGCCCTACAGAGGGCCCTGCTCCTGAACGGGGGGGCGCAGCCCCCAGCCCCACGCTCACAGGAGGCGGCAGTGCCACTGCTTCGCTTTGGGGACGGGCTCGTGCCCCACTGCCGAGGGGCTGCCAGCCCCGGGGGGCTCCCGCGCGGGTCCCCCCCGGTTCCTGCGGGCCGTGCCGGCGGCAGGGGGGCCGGGGCTGCCCCCCGGGGCCGGGGGGGCGCTGGGGCCGTGCCCACCTGCTGGGTGGTGCCCCGCGGCCTCCATCTCGGACAGGCTGTAGGCCATGGCCAGCTGCAAGTCCTCGTCCTCGTCCTCGCTGTCCGTGTAGAGGCAGACGGGCGAGGAGCTGTGGGGCCGCTGCGGGGCGGGCGGCGGGGGCGAGGGGGGGCGCGGGCTGGGGAAGGCTCGCTGCTCCCGCCGGCTCAGCTCCAGCCCCAGCGCCATGTCGTCCGGGACACCTGCGGGGCGGGAGGGAAGGGGGGTTACTGGCAGCGGGTCCCAACCTCCCCAAATCCCGGTGTCCCCCCCCTGCTGGATGTGCCCCAGCGTGGAGCTGCATCGCGTCCACGCCTGCCCCAAAAATCCCAAACCTGCCCGAATCCAAGCCCTGAGGCAGCACCCCGCAGCCCCCCCCCAAAAGGAGGAGGGGGTCCCCAAAAAGGAGAGGGTGCAGGCGGCACGGCCAGCCCCGAGGCGGCCTCTCACCGTCAATGTGGATCGACTTCAGCTCCCCGTCCTCCTCCACTTCCACGCGCTCCCGCCCGTTCTCGATGATCCTGCAGCCAGACGGACGGACAGACAGATGGACAGATGGACAGACAGACAGTCAGCCGGCAGCCCCGGCACCCCGGCAGCCAGCCGCAGGGTGCGAGCAGCACCCAGCACCTCACCGCTTGGTGGTGATGCGCCGGCCGTTGACGAAGGTGGTGGAGGTGGAGACGGAGCGGAAACCCAGCCCCGCGTCGGCGCCGGAGCTGAAGGACGAGGCGAAGAAATCTGCCAAAAGGAGCCACGGCGTCAGCGCCCGGGGGGGCTCGGGGCACACGGGGACAAACCGGGCGCTGCCCAGGCGTGAGCAGCACCAGGAGCCGGTGATTCCCCTACCTGAGGAGCCAGGGAACGCGGAGAAGAAGTGGCCCCCTCCGTGGTGCCGGTGGCCGGCTCCTCGCAGCTCGGAGAAGGGCAGCATCTCATCTGCAAGGCAGGGAGCCCCCCGTCAGCAGCAGCCCCCTGACCCCACAGCATCCAACCGTCCCCGAGCTCCACAGCCGCCCCAGGACCCCAGCCCCGGCCCCTGTTCCCCTCCCACCCCACACGCACCAAAGAAGTCAGCGAAGGGGTCTCGCCCGCCGAAAAACTCCCGGAAAACGTCGTGGGCACTGCGGAAGGTGAAGGTGAACTCGGGGGCCCCGGCGTCGGCCCTGGAGCCCCCCGGTCCTGCTGCAGGGAAGAGGCACAGGGTTAAGTGGGGACCCCCAGGAGGGTGGGAGCTCCAGGGGGTGCAGTAGCCCCCTGTAGCCCTCATTGCCCCCACTCACCTGCCCCCATGAGGCCCTCTTTGCCATAGCGGTCGTAGATATCGCGCTTCTGCTCTGGAAGGAGAAGAGAGGGAGGCTGGGGGGGAGCCGGGAGCCAGGCATGGCCCCAAAAGCAGCAGCACGGGCACAGAGCGGTGATGCTCCCACAGCCAAAGGGGGTGCAGAGCAGTGGGGAGCGAGGGAATGGGGGTGGCACCAGCCCCCGCTGCTCCCCCTGAGCCACCAGCACCACTCAAGGCTGCGCCAGCCCCAGCGGGGAGACCTCCCCCTGGGCACCATCGCTCACGAGAGCCTTTTTTTGAGCAGGCAGCCCAGCCCCGCAGGCTGCAGGAGAGCCCTGCTGCCTCCTGGGGACGGGGGCATTCACACAGCCCGGGGGTGCCCACCAGGTGAGCCCAGCAGGGCACACGGGGTGTCGGGGTAAGCAGCCCCAAGGGCAGGGGGGGACATGCGGCACAGCATCGTGGCCTCTTACTGTCCGACAGCACTTCGTAGGCCTCGGCGATTTCTTTGAACTTCTGCTCGGCGTATTCCTTGTTGTCTGGGTTTTTATCCGGGTGCCATTTCAGCGCTGCCTTCCTGTACCTGCACAGGGGACAGTCAGCAGTGGGCACGCCACAGCCTCTGGGCCAGCCCAGCCCCTCTGAGCATCCCCGAGGTTTACACCAGCCCCTGGTGCCCTTCTGACTCACAGCCTCTCCCTTCAGCCCTTTGCCCCAGCTCTGTCCCAGGCCCCGTGCACACAGGGATGGCCTCGCTGCTCCTGCCTTCCCTGCAATGTCACCCGCACTGCCACAAACCCTCCCGCAGCTGTTTCCTATCCCCACCCCCTCATTTGGCCCCGGGCATCCCGCTCCCCCCCCCCCCCACTGGCAGGGCAGGACAAGCGGGTCGATGGCGCACGCCAGCTCGGGCATCGGTCCCCACGCTGTCCCTTCCTGGGGGCTAATGGGTCCCCGGAGCCGTGCTGGGCTCTGCTCCCTGCAGGGCGCCTGGGCACGCAGCCATGGCAGTGCCGGGGGCACGGCTGGGCTCTGCAAGCTCTCCCAGCACCCAGCCACACGGCTTCACATCGACTTTTCTCCCTCTCCCCCTTTCAGCTGGCTCGGGGCTCTGGGACAAGGAGACCCTCATGAACACCAGCAGGACCCCGCGCCCACCCTGAGCCCCGTGCCGAGAGCGGGCACAGCGGCACCAGCCCCCAACAAGGACAGCCTTTGTGCTGCACGGCCGGGCAGCGCCAACCCGCGCCGGGACACGGATGGAGACTGAGGCCAGGGGCCGTGCCGGGGTTCGGCACACGCCTGGCACAGGCTTACGCCTTCTTGATGTCGTCGGCGGTGGCGGTGCGGCTCACGCCCAGCGCCTCGTAGTAGTCCACCATGGTGCGCGGCCGTCCCGCGGGGACGCTGGGGAGGAACGGCAGCGTCAGGCAGCACACAGCACTGAGAGCACTGCCCGCCCCAGGTCCCATACGGACCCTCCCCACCGCCCCTGTCACCCCCTAACCCAGCAGCATCCCTATTAGCTCCGGTGGCACGCCGCTCCCAGCAGCTGCGTCACCTCTGTCCCCAGCTGTGCCCTCCCCAAACCCTCCTGCCCCCCACCGGGTGCCCCCCCCAGCCCCGCAGCTCACCCAGGCAAGGGATGCCGGTGCACTGCACCCCGACTGGGGGTGGTATGGAGGCTGCCCTCTTCCCCCCCCCCGCTATAAGGCGCTTAGTGCCTATTAGGCCTTAGCGGATCAGGGGCTCAGCAGGGCGGCAAGATCGGCACGGCAGTAGCCGGTGCCCCCCCGCCCCGGCACAGCCACAACCGGGGCCGGCGGCTCCGTCTCGCCCTGCCCGGCGCTGGCCCCGGCACCGGGCTGTAAACACGGCGCCCTGCCCGCTAGCCGCGGGGGGAGCGGCCCGGCCCGGTGCGACGGGCGCTGCGCAGCTGCTGGAAGTTTCCGTCTCTCCCCCCGCCACCGGCGGGCAGCCCTGGGCTGCGGCCAGCGGATCTAGGCCACCGGCAGGGGAAGGACCGCCGCACCGGCTGCACGGGAAGGGCCCGGACCCGTGCGTCCCCGCTCCCCACCGTGCGCCCCGGTGCCCGCCGTGCGCCCCGCTCCCCGTGCGCCCTGGTGCCCGTGCGCCCCGCTCCCCGTGCGCCCCTGTTCCAAGTGCGTCCCCGCTTCCCGTGCGCCCCGGTGCCCCCGTGCGCCCCCGGCCCCCCGTTTCCCTGCCGCACCCCGATCCCCCCGTCCCCGTGCCCACCTCGCTGCCGCAGCCGAGCCCTCCCCGCCCGTACCGGGCCGCCCGCGCCCCGCGTCCCGCGTCCCCCGGCCCGGGCCGCAGCGGGGGCTGGAGGCGGGTCCTGCTGCTTGACGAGCAGCGGCCGCAGCCAACCCAAGCGCCGCCGCCCTGTGGCGTCATGGGGCCGCCTTTCACGTCGGTGAGGTCATGGGGAAGAATTGGTGCGGGAGAGGGTTCGGGGTGTTACGTCGTACCGTCCCCGTCCCCATGTCCCCACGTCCCCATGTCCCCGCGCCCCCGGGGCGGCACCGGGCACGGCTCCGGCTCCGGCCCCGTCTCTCCCCGCTGTACGGGAGGACCGGAGGATGGAGGATGGAGGACGGGGCTCCTCGGTGCTGCTGTCCCAGCCTTGTCCCGCAGCAGGGTCGCGGCCGCCCCGCCGGGGCGCACACCCCCCGTGGTACCCCCGCGGCCCGTAGTGCCGAGCCACCGCCCGGCGCAGCCCCTGCTGGCACCGGCAGGAGGTGACAGCGTTGGGGACAGCTGCGGTGACTCAGCGCCGGCACCGGGCCGGCCTGGGCACCAGGGGGAGCCGCAGGATGGGAGCCCGGGGTGCCGGGACCCGGCCGCCGCCGTGCGCCCCGCTGCGGCCGCAGCACCCTGCCTGCCCTCGCGAAAAGGAGAGGGGAGGGAGGGCTGGGGGGCAGTGGGGCCTGACCCCAACGGAACTTTTTTGTGTAGTCCCGGGCGCCCCTTATCTCAGGAAGTCAGCTGAATTGCATCAGAGAGTTTGCTATAATAATTGTGCAAGCCACACGGTAAGAGACTTTTTTTTTTTCAGCGCTGCACAACGTTTCAGCTTTTGATTGCCTCAGAACACAACCCTTTCCACAGCCTCCTCAAAACTGGCAGTTATGTGCTACATCACAGTGTTATTGCAGGCTGCAAAGCAGCATTCGTAGTCGGGGGTTTGAACTGCACAGGGAGCTGCATGCCCAGGGTCCCACATCGCATCCAGCCATCTCCCTTCCCTTCTGCCAGCTCCACATGCAATGCACTGGGAAGCACAGCCACAGCAGTTTAGTGGGCTCCAGGAGAGGAGAAAAGCCATCTCAGGAGGCAGTGCCACCCATCCTGATGGCAGCACCCTAAGCCAGCTGTGTCCATGCTTCCCAGCGCCCTGATCTCCCCAGCAGCCTGCCCAAACCTAGGAGGGAAAAGTCATCCTGGTGCTTTCAGCAGGAGCAAGTGCAGAAGGATGGAGAAGCAAGAAACAGCCGCGGCAGGGCAACTTTTGTTCAAGCAGGGCCCTGCTTTGGGCTGGCTTCAGCACCCCGACAGACCCAGGCTGTGTACGCGAGGCACCACCCCGCGGGGCTGCTCGTGCGCGCTGACGCCAGGGCTGCTGCCCAAGCCAAGCCCAGGCAAAACTGAGGTGTTTGCAGATTTTAAATCAGCAGAGTCTGCGGCAGGCGGAGGTGGCAGGAGCGCGTGATTAAGTAGGTTATCTGCCATGAGCGCACACATGTGCCCAGGCAGCACCGCAGCTGATTTCATGCACACACCAACATGCTCGTGCCCACATGCTCCCAAGCCCCTTCAAATCCTTAAATCCCTAAAGGGCCAGGAGAGGTGAGGGGGATTTTCAGCATTCTGCTGTTTTCCGTAGCCATTGGTGCCTAAACAGCAGTGCAATGCTGTGGGTGCGATGGAGAAGGCTGTAGTTCTGATAGCACCCATCACAAAACGGCAAGTGAAGCATCACCTGCCAAAATTAATGTTTCCAATTCATCAGCACCACACTGGGATTATTAATGGACCTGACTGAGGATCTTGGAGAGCTGTTAGTAAATCAGAAAGTAAATCTGACATCACTGCAAGAGTTAGGAAAATAAGCCAGTCAAACCAGAAAACTCTAGATTACTGATAAAGCCAGAGGGGAAAAAATAGCAGAAGAATTAGTTTGGATTGTGTCAGCAAAGAATTAAAGACTGAAGAAATGTGTTTAATACTGAGCAGTCTTGTCCCGGGGAGGGCAGGTATTGCGATGCAGATGTGTTGTCTTTTTCCAGCACGATTACACGTCTGGCTGATGCAGATCTGCACTGCTGGCACAACACCCTTACTTGGGAGCTGGCAGGAGGTGATGGTGACAGAGTTCAAATAAATCCCAACGTTGCTGCAAAGAGGACTAGAATAATCTGTTTTCCTGTCCCACAGAAGAAGCAAAGGACAACGTTGCAGCGGGAGAGGCTCCTCAAGGAGATGCTTTCGGACGGTGCAGGTAGCAGAGGAGCACAGCAGCTTGCTGGAGGCATCATCCTCGCCTTCCAGAGCAGGTTTCTGTGTTTTACCAGAGGATTTACTGGACATGCCAAGCCAGCCTGTTTATTATCCTGCACTGCTAAGGAGGCACCAGGTGCATCAATAGCAAATCTGTGCTTGTCAGGCAGAAGATGTACTGCTGGGGCCTTTGTAGTGGGCAGTCCCCAGGGTTCACAGCCCACAGTGAAAGGAAGTGGCTGCTAAGAAAATCACGGGATAGCACAGCTTGGTGAGGTGGTGGCAGCATATCCCGAGCTGGGAGGAACCACAAGGATCACGGGGTCCAGCCCCTGGCTCCACACAGACCCAGTCGGACACCCCGGGCTGGAGCCGTGCTGGAGAGGGGAGCGCCCCGGGAGCCATTGCCTGCCCCGGTTATTAAATGCATCTTTTATCTCCTTAACTGTTTCCCTCTGAAATCCTCTGGTGTCTGGCCAGCCGCCAGCACCATCCTTCCGCTTTTAACGACTCTGCAGCAATCCCCGGGACTCCAGGCTGCTTTCGCAGCGTGCCCGCTGGCTGACAAGCTGCTTGCATTGCACACAGCGTGGAAAACCCCTTACACACGGCTGTCCAAACCCCTTTCAGTGAGCCCCTCCAGGGGTTCTAGCATCACCTGGCCATGCAGGATTCATTGCCCTCCTATTCCCAGTGGTGAGAGGGCAGGGGAAAGCAGCGCTGACTCCTCCTTGCCGCCCGTACCCATGAGCGCAGGGCACCTGGGCGGGCTCAGCCCCTCCATCACCTGCCTGGGGGCAGCCGGTTCACGCCAGGCATGCTCAGAGCCCCAACATGAAGTCACTGCAATTAGCCAGCCTGGGTTTTGTTTCACTCCCGTGGGTGTGTAGCCGCTTTTCCCAGGAGGTGAGGCAAGGCGGTGACACGCAGCCAGCCTCTGAGCGAGGGAGGCTGCTCACGCAGGGCTGGGGCACCCCGGGGACGGCCAGTCCCGACTCGTCCGCCCGGCCCTCGTAGCCTTGCAGGCTGGGGACAAGCACGGGTGAGAGGCTGCGGCCCTGGGAGCGCCTCCCTGCCCTGGCTGCCGCCCGGTGAGTCAGGGCTTAGGACTGCGGCGAGATCTGGAATTAGCTTTATTGTTCCTGTAACGCGGCGCGCGCTGCGGGCCATGCAGCAGGCATTTCACAACTGGCTTCATTTGATCTGAACCAGCAATTACGCTGCTCCAGCTCAGCCCCAGCAGAGATAGCTCCTGCCGGATCAGTTCGGTGCTCTGCAGCCCATCCGCTCCTCTGCAGCAGAAGCCACCCCTGGTTATTGAGGACACCCACAAAGGAAGGCTCCTTGGCCCCGGGGGTGACAGTGCTTTGATACCCTTACAGCCAGCAGGTCTTAGACATCTGTCTTCTCACCTGAGCAGATCCCTTCCTATCTGCATCTGCCTTAAAGATACTTTAAGGCCTTTGCTGAGTCTCAGCTTGGTCCACTTGGACCAGCTAACAGGGTTCTGGAAGAGGTTTGGTGCTGGGGCCGGCCAGCCCTGCTGGCAGCAGTTCCTCTACTGCAGCAGCACTTCTCCTCTGGTGAGAAGGGTGTTTTCACACCAAGAGACAACCTTTCACAATAACTCGCAACAAAGGGCTGTTTGGCATAAATCAGGAACTAAGAAATACGTCCACTCTCTAAATGTAGTGCCATAAACAACGGGGGGCTGTTGCAAGGACTGGAGGCACTTGTGAGTGGCAAGTCCCTGGCAGTGTCTGCCCTTGTTGGAGGCATTGCAGACCTGCAAAATGTTACGTGTGTGCTGCCTCCCCTTCTCCTCCTCCTCCTCCTCCTCCTCCTGCTCCTCACATAGCTGTGTCCAGGCTCTGCGGGCAGCAGCAAGCAGGGGCTCTGCCACCTGCGCTACCTCCAACCTGGTTTTCTCATTCTTCCATCAAGGGCTTGCTGAATTCTGACTCACTGATGAAAGAAAAAAATTTCCACTGCTGGATCTCGCTCCTTGAAAATACATCCTTGGGATAAATACACGTTAGCCTTTTGTTGGGCTTGTCATTACACCTTCTGCTTGTTTCCCAGTCAAACACGACGTCAGTTGGGTGACTTTCCACAGCCCCGATGATCCGGCTGATCGCTGCTGCCCGGCTTTATCCAGCTGCTCTGCAGCGTTTCCAAAAGGCTCAGACATCTGTTCGGTGCTCTCAGATGGGAGGTGCGTGGCTCGGAATCGCTCATGGCTCCCTCGTCACTCGCTGCCAGCCTGCTCCTAGCAGAACAGCAGCTGAATGATATTTTTTCACCACGAGCACGCATTCACAGCGATGATGAATCAGTGCAGTCTCACCCCTAGCTCCCTACCAGCAGCAGATCCCGGCACCTCTCGGAGACGTATCGCATCATTTAGCACCCCGAGGTGCCAGGGGATTATCAAACAAATCTTCCGAGGCTGGGTGAACTGCCCAAGCCCTGTTGCTCTCCTGAAAGGCCGCTCGCTGCCTAGCTCTGCTGCCTGTGTCCCAACCTGTGCCGCGAAGACTCACGCTATGAACGCCCCAGATTTAATTGGCAAAAGTCGGGACGGTGCCAGGAGACACCCAGCCAGCACCGACGCACTGGCACAGCCTGCACAGCCGCACCGCTGCCGTCAGCCACTCGGCACCTCTCCAGCAGCGAAGGTGACACCGTGCAGGTGACTCAGGCACACAGAAGGACCCTTGTGAGCGGGGGATTTACGTCCAGCTTTCGGCTTTCCGCCTGAGCTGCGAGATGACAGCGCCTTTCAGTGACAACTCATTAAGGCAGAGGCGGGGCTGGCTCTGCAGCACGGTGGATGCTGCAAATATTTGGCAGGGGGTAGGATGGAGCAGACATCACTGAGTCCCAGCAAAGAAAATACCCAGTAAATAACCCCCCCGTGAGGTTCCTGGAAGCCCCCCTGCCAGGAGCAGCCCGGATGGGTGCAGGGGCAGCCTCGCAGCCCTCCCGTGTCCCCTCCGCAGGGGGGGAGCTGGGGATGCTGCCCCTCGGCGGCCCTGCCTCTGCGCCCAGCCTCACCTATGCAAACCGAGGAGAAATACGGGCGATGCACACGAATTTATGCAAAGGCTGCGGGCGGGGCCGCCCGCCCCGAGCCCAGGGTGCCGCCCCCGGTATAAGGCGGCGGCGCGGCCGGGCCGGGCGTGCGGAGCTGCGGCAGCCCCGGGAGAGGCGGTGCGGAGCGGTGCGGAGCAGAGCGGCAGCATGGTGAGTGCTGGGGCGCCCCGAGGAGCCGGGCAGCCCGGGCAGGGCTCCCCCGGGGTGTCCGGGCAGTGGCCGGGGGGGTCCCGCACCCGGCGCGCCCCCCCTGCCCTTGCCGGGGTTCATCCTGTCCCCAGCTCCTGCGCGCACCCAGGCGCGCCCCAGCTCCTCCGAGCACCCCCTGCAGCCCTGGGAGCTGCTGGGCAAGGTGCGGGGAGCCCCGAGTTTTGGCTGAACCCCTCACCGCGCCTCCTCCTCCATCCTCTGACAGCCCCTGGTCCCACGGCGTGCTGGCTTTGCGCCCGGGCTGCCGGGCTCAGGCTGCAACCCCACAGCTGAGCTCTGGGATCCAGCCCCGGCTTCACCCCCTGCCCTGCCGCTGTGGTGCCAGCGTAGGGCGTGCGGAGTGCCCCGGTGCCCTGCCTGCTGCCCCAGGCTTTTTGGGGAGGGAAGGCAGAGCAAGGAGCCTTGTCCTGTGTCTTCTTTCTCGTGGCCACCCCAGGGTGCTTACAGCAGTGTTGGTGTTGGCTGCACGCTTCTGTTGGGGTCCTGGAGTTTCCTCCCCGTTGGCTCGTTGTGATACCAAACCTTTATGGACCTGCTGGGGGGAGGACAGGGGAACTCCTCGTTCCTCTCAGCTTTGGGAAGGAAGGAGAGATGGATTCTGGTCCTCACCAAGGGTACCAACGCTTATCCCTGCCACTGCAGCCTCGGGAGAGCAGCTCCGACAGCTCCCCAGATGCTCAGAGCCAGGGTGTGCGTGCCGTGACCCACACTGCCTCCCGGGGCGGCCGTCGGTGCCGTACCCCTGTGCACAAAATGGCTCCAGCGCCTTCCTGCCAGCTGACTCACAGCGGGGCACTGGCTGCTCTGGAAATCCGGTCTGGTTTGGATGCTCCTCTGCCTCGGCTGTGCCTGATGACGCATCCAACCCTTGGCAACAACAGGACCGAGGCACCGAGTGTTTTGGTGCGCATCGAGAGGGCTGCAGCCTCCGCGGTGCCTCACCTGGAGGGAAGGAGGGGAGGAAGGAGGCTGTAGGACTGACCTCGGCTGCACTTTCCCCAAGGCACCGAGCTGTAGGGGACCCTCCCACATCAGCCCTTCAGCTCAGCTGCAAAGTGAGCTAACGCCTCCCACTCCAGAGCTAATTTAGGGAAGCGGAGCCTCCAAGCATGGCAACCATTCATTGCTGCAAATTCCCCCTGTGCCGGGCTCCTTTCCCAACGCTGCCACCCCCCAGCTCTGGGGTTCAGGCAGTGCTGTGCCACCTCGGCCCGCAGCCCTGCTGTAGGAGCAGCAGATGGCTGGGGGCATGCCAGCTGCTGCGGGACCCCAGCCTCAGCTGCATGAGCGCTCGTGCAGTGGAGAAGGTGCTCCCTGGGTGCTTCCAGGGCTTTGGGAAATGGGTCTCCATCCCCTTGAGGTGGGCAGTGCAGTGATGGGAGACAGAGCACGGGGTTTTGGTCAGGTCAGCAGGCAGGGATGAAGGCACCGTGCTGTAGGGTGGTGTGATATGAACAGGCTTGTGGGGCTCGGGCACCTCAACGCCTGCATTCATGGTCCCTGCTGACCTCTGTCCCATGCTTCCCCCTCCCCAGCGCGAGTGCATCTCCGTCCACGTCGGCCAGGCCGGCGTCCAGATGGGCAACACGTGCTGGGAGCTGTACTGCCTGGAGCACGGCATCCAGCCCGACGGGCAGATGCCCAGCGACAAGACCATCGGCGGGGGGGACGACTCCTTCACCACCTTCTTCTGCGAGACCGGCGCCGGGAAGCACGTCCCGCGGGCCATCTTCGTGGACCTGGAGCCCACCGTGATCGGTGCGTGCCGGGGCTGGGCTGTGTGGCACGGGGGGGCCCCCACTGCCTGCTCTCCTGCTCCATTCTGCGCACCCCAGGTGGGCAGTGATGGTGGTCACTAGTGCTAGGAGCACCCCAGCGTGTCTCCTGCCACCTTCCCCCATGGTGTCTGATATTGTGCTAACCTCTCCTAGATGAGATTCGGGGAGGAGTGTACCGGCAGCTCTTCCACCCCGAGCAGATGATCACCGGCAAGGAGGATGCTGCCAACAACTACGCCCGCGGGCACTACACCATCGGCAAGGAGATCATCGACCAAGTGCTGGACAGGATCCGGAAGCTGGTGGGTAACTGCTGCTGGCGGGGACGTGTCCCCGGGGCTGGGATCCTTCACTGTGATGGAGGTGGGAGCATGCAGCAAGCCCTGCTGTGTGCTGGGAGGGGTCAGCATTAGCCCAAGCAAAACTATGAAACTTCCCTCTAGCAATAGCAGTGCGTGGAAGACTCTCCCTTGTCTCTCCCTGCAGGCTGACCAGTGCACAGGCCTCCAGGGCTTCCTCGTGTTTCGCAGTTTCGGAGGTGGCACCGGCTCCGGATTCACCTCGCTGCTGATGGAGCGACTCTCCGTTGACTACGGCAAGAAGTCCAAGCTCGAGTTCTCCATCTACCCTGCCCCTCAAGTCTCCACTGCTGTGGTGGAGCCCTACAACTCCATCCTCACCACGCACAGTACTTTAGAGCACTCGGACTGTGCCTTCATGGTGGATAATGAAGCCATCTACGACATCTGCCGCAGGAACCTGGACATCGAGCGCCCCACCTACACCAACCTCAACCGCCTCATCAGCCAGGTTGTTTCGTCCATCACCGCCTCCTTGAGGTTTGATGGAGCCCTGAATGTCGACCTGACCGAGTTCCAGACCAATCTGGTGCCCTATCCTCGCATCCACTTCCCCCTGGCCACCTACGCCCCGGTTGTTTCGGCCGAGAGGGCGTATCACGAGCAGCTGTCGGTGGCCGAGATCACCAACTCGTGCTTCGAGCCGGCCAACCAGATGGTGAAGTGCGACCCCCGGCACGGCAAGTACATGGCGTGCTGCCTGCTGTACCGCGGGGACGTGGTGCCCAAGGACGTCAACGCCGCCATCGCCACCATCAAGACCAAGCGCAGCATCCAGTTCGTGGACTGGTGCCCCACGGGCTTCAAGGTGGGCATCAACTACCAGCCGCCCACCGTGGTGCCGGGGGGGGACCTGGCCAAGGTGCAGCGCGCCGTCTGCATGCTGAGCAACACCACGGCCATCGCCGAGGCCTGGGCTCGCCTCGACCACAAGTTCGACCTGATGTACGCCAAGCGCGCCTTCGTGCACTGGTACGTGGGCGAGGGTATGGAGGAGGGCGAGTTCTCCGAGGCGCGCGAGGACATGGCTGCCCTGGAGAAGGACTACGAGGAGGTGGGCCTGGACTCCTACGAGGACGAAGAGGAGGGCGAGGAGTAGAGGCGCCGCAGCCCGACAGGACCTTGCTCCTTTCCGCGGGCCTCCCTTTGCGGGAGCCCTTTGCAATAAACCGTTTGAGAGCCTCCGTGTCTGCCAGTAACCCCCCGGCTGCAGTGGTTTCTTGCCAGGTCAGGCGTGTGCTGAGCGCTGCTGCTGCTGCTGCTGCTGCTGCTATGCTTGCTCCCCATGCTCTGCTCCTGCTCCAGCTCGCTCCCCACGCAGCTCAGAGCCCCGTAGCTGGGGGATGAGGATAGGACACTCAGCATGTTCTGGTTAAAAAACCCAGCCATGTCCAGCAAAGGGATCAGGAGGAAACCTGATGCTCTGATGGGAAAGAAACCTAGCTCTGGTCCTGCATCCAAAGGGCGAGGAAGAAGAGGGAAATGTCTCCCCTTGGAGCAGCCTGCAATAGTTTTGAGTCTTCTCAGTGCGCTCTTGGTCTCTGTGAGCAGGGATTTGGGAAGGCACCCCAGGAGGCTGAACTCAGCTGGAAAGAAGGATTAAAGTAGGAACAGCCTGGCCTTGTTCTTGTGCTGGAGCTGATGCCAGAGGGTTTCAAAGGAGCCCCCCTGACTTTCGGTTCCATTTTATGCCTCTCCTATGGTAGTTTCTGGGGGTGCCATAGGCACATCCTGATGGAGCAGCTCCCTTCTTCCCTCCTTGTCAGCACAGGGCAGTGCTGCTGCCAGCCTTTTCCTCGCACCCACGGGCTCTGGCTCTCCATCACGCAGTGCCTCTGCCTGCCCCCAGCCTGGCTCTGCCACTGCCCTCACGCTGAGACCTCTCCCTGTGCTGCCTGGTGCCCAAACATCCAAGCGTCGTCTCCTTCCTCCAGCTGCAAACGGGAGATTTGTGTTACCCATTATCCAGCACGCTGGGATTAATTTTCCCTGCTTATCGCTTACGCTCCAGCTACGCTGACCCCCGGGGGCTGTCCTCCGCTGCTCTCCTCCTCCCGGCATGCACCCGTGTCCGCTGGAGGGGAAAGTGTGAGCCAGCAGCGGGCCGCACCGATTCCTGGAGCGGGGCCAGGCGCACGTCCCAATGCGCAGGACAGCCCCGTGGCTCCTGGCGCTGTGCCCCCTGTCCGGAGCGCCAGGCTCAGACCGAGGGGTGCCAGCCGCTGCGCCAGGGCAGGAGCTGCTGCCCCTCGTGCTGGGCTCTGCTCCCCACGGCTCCTTGCCAAGGTCTGGGTGTGGGGCGAGGAAGGACCCTGCTTCCCCAGGAGTGATCCCACTGCATCGGTAACTTCTCCCCGTGCCTTCAGAGAGACCTGACTGCTGCCAGAAGCGCAAAAGACACAACCACAGCTCCTCTTCCTTTTATTTTTATTTCCTTTTTCTGAAGGCCAGCCTGCACCTCTGCCTTAGACCCCGCTGCAGGGGGTACCCAGCAGTTTCTCCTGGCACATTCCCAGGTAGCAGAGCCCCTGTCCCCAAGGGCAGGGAGTGCTGTGTGAGACCGTGTCCTGGCGGCAAGGACAGAGCCCTCTCCCTGCCCTGCTCAGTGCACAAGGCTGCAGTGCTGGGCTCTGCTTTTCCCCAGCCAGCCGGGCTGGCAGTGGCTCACCCATCCCCAGCAGCAGCACCAGCCCTGGCCCCGGGGGGGCTGCACTCCCCCCGAGGGGTTTCTCTGTGTGCGGGCACAAGGAGTCACTCTGATAACCCTCAGGGAAGGGCAGCCCCTGGCCAGAGGACCCCCAAGTGCTGAGATGGCCACGGGCTGTTTTGGGGCACCCCGGTCTCCAAACCCAGTCCTCATCTCTCACTTGTTTCTCTTCTTTTCTCCTGCTCTGGGGACCCAGGTGCCACAGCCCTGGAGTTCTGGGGGTGGGGGGTGAGCTCCCAGCAGAGCTTGGGGTGAGGGGGGCTGGTGGCCGAGCAGTTATGGGGCTGCTGCACCTGCCCCGTGGCCGAGCCCTGCCTGCTGATGCCCACAGCCCCGGCACCCTGAGATCCCCCCCATGGGTGCGCAGGGACCCAGGCGGGCTCCCGCTGCCCCGGGGGAGCTCCCTCCCTCCCTCCCTCCCCACACGCAAATGTACCCAAATGAGGGGGGCGTGGCGGCACCAGACCCCTCCCCGCTATAAGAAGTTCCCTGCGGCGGGGATTGCAGCAGCCGCAGCTCCGCACCGAGCCCCGCCGCACCGAGCCGCCGGGACAGCCCGGGTCCCCCCCCAGCAGCATGGTGAGTGCGCACCGGGCACCGGGCACGACAGGAGGGGCGCCCCGGGAGCGGCGGGGGCGCACGGCGGAGCCCCCGCCACGCGTCCCCTCCTTCCCTACCGTGACCTTGGGCAGCCCCACCGGGACCTGCCCGGGGGCAGCCGCCCCCCGCCGCTCCGGGGTTCCCCCCGGGGTCCCCCCGGTGTCCCCCAGGTCCCGTCCCCGCTGCCCTCGCGGAGGGGGCTCCTGTTTGGAGGGGGCGGCCGCGACCCCTCCGGTGGCGCCCGGTGCGCGGTGGCGGCGGACGGACGGGGACAGGTGCCGGGGGGAGGCGACAGCCGGGCACCGGGGCGGGGGGCAAGGCTCGGTCCCCCCCGCTGCCCCGGGGGGTTCCCGTCGGGGCTGGGAGCGGGGGGCTCGCCCCGTCCCGTCCCGTCCCGTCCCGTCCCGTCCCAGGGGGCTGTGGCGGTGGCGGTGCGGGCAGGGGCCGCTGGCCAAAGCGGGCGACCGCCTGCGCCCTGTCCCGGGGGCCCGGGGCTATATTTAGAGTCCCGGCGGGGGCCGGGGCCGTGCCAGCAGCCGCAGCGCCCTGCCCCGGGCCGGCCCCGCTGCCCTTTGGCCCCGGCCCCCCCCGGCACCGTGCCCCAGGGCTGGAGCCCTTCGCCCTCCCCAGGGTGCCCGCGGCGGTGCCGCACCGTCCCCGGCCCCAAAACTGTGCCAGAGCCGGGGCAGGGGTGCCAGGGAGCCACCAGCATGGCCCCTGCCCGCTGCCCACCCCAGGGCTTTGCAGCTTGGGGACAGGGCTGTGTGACCCCAGGGGAGTCCCCTTGCTGCCCCAATACCCCAAAGCCCCCTGCCCAGCCCCAGAGCAGAGATATTTTGGGGTTGCCCTGTGCTGGCTGTGTCTCTGGGACAGGAATGTGCCCACGTCAGCTCGTCGGGCTGCCACGGTGTGGGGAAGGGACTGGGGCTGCCGGGGCAGCGTGAGCGTGGCTGGCGGCACGCAGCGGTGCTGGGGCCACCGGGAGGAACGCCAGGTCCCAACCCGAGGGCAGAGTGGGGCCACTCGGCGGCACGTAGCTTGTGCAAGAGGAAGAGGTGCTCCCCGGCGGGTGGCCGTGGGGCTCCGGCACCGTGCAGGGCCCCCCGTGGGGTGGGTTGGAGGGCGCCGTGCCAGGCTCTGACCCTGCCTCCCCTCCCCAGCGCGAGTGCATCTCCGTCCACGTCGGCCAGGCCGGCGTCCAGATGGGCAACACGTGCTGGGAGCTGTACTGCCTGGAGCACGGCATCCAGCCCGACGGGCAGATGCCCAGCGACAAGACCATCGGCGGGGGGGACGACTCCTTCACCACCTTCTTCTGCGAGACAGGCGCCGGGAAGCACGTCCCGCGGGCCATCTTCGTGGACCTGGAGCCCACCGTGATCGGTGCGTGCCGGGGCTGGGCTGTGTGGCACGGGGCTGGGGGAGCAACCAGAGGCAACCCCGCAACCCCAGGAGAAGCCCCAAAGCTCCACGCAGGCTTTATTACCGAAATGTCCTGCAGGCAGTGGTGCTGGGAGCCTCTGCTCTGCACGTGCGTGCGGAGAGAAACCAGCCCAACCGGCACTGCAGCTCCCATGGGTGGGAGAAGCCGAGCTCCTGCTCGGGGAGGTGGCAGCCACCTCCATCTGGAGCACAAACCCGCTGCCTGCGGTGGCCCCGGGTCCTGGGCTGTGCCCCAGGCAGGTGGAGCAGGGAGGAGGATGAGGGAGCAGCAGCCTGCACCAGGCTCAGCTCTCCCCAATCTCTCCTAGACGAGGTGCGGGCTGGGATCTACCGGCAGCTCTTCCACCCCGAGCAGCTCATCACTGGCAAGGAGGACGCTGCCAACAACTATGCCCGTGGGCACTACACCATCGGCAAGGAGATCATCGACCAAGTGCTGGACAGGATCCGGAAGCTGGTGGGTAACTGCTGCTGGTGGGGACGTGTCCCCAGGGCTGGGCTGTGCCGTCCTGCTGGGGGTCAGAGCCCCCTGTGCCCTGGGAGGGGTCTGCAGCTGCTCGTGGCAGGGGTGGAGCAGGGCCTGAAGGACTTCTGGGCAGTCAGGTGTTGACAGGGAGATCAGTGCCAGAGCGATCTCATGCTTCTCTCTCTCCCTGCAGGCTGACCAGTGCACGGGCCTCCAGGGCTTCCTGGTTTTTCATAGCTTTGGAGGCGGCACTGGCTCCGGATTCACCTCGCTGCTGATGGAGCGGCTCTCTGTTGACTACGGCAAGAAGTCCAAGCTTGAGTTCTCCATCTACCCTGCCCCACAGGTCTCCACCGCCGTGGTGGAGCCCTACAACTCCATCCTCACCACCCACACCACCCTGGAGCACTCGGACTGTGCCTTCATGGTGGACAACGAGGCCATCTACGACATCTGCCGCAGGAACCTGGACATCGAGCGCCCCACCTACACCAACCTCAACCGCCTCATCAGCCAGATTGTCTCCTCCATCACCGCCTCGTTGAGGTTTGACGGGGCCCTGAATGTTGACCTGACCGAGTTCCAGACCAACCTGGTGCCCTATCCTCGCATCCACTTCCCCCTGGCCACCTACGCCCCCGTCATCTCCGCGGAGAAGGCCTACCACGAGCAGCTGTCGGTGGCCGAGATCACCAACTCGTGCTTCGAGCCGGCCAACCAGATGGTGAAGTGCGACCCTCGGCACGGCAAGTACATGGCGTGCTGCCTGCTGTACCGCGGGGACGTGGTGCCCAAGGACGTCAACGCCGCCATCGCCACCATCAAGACCAAGCGCAGCATCCAGTTCGTGGACTGGTGCCCCACGGGCTTCAAGGTGGGCATCAACTACCAGCCGCCCACCGTGGTGCCGGGGGGGGACCTGGCCAAGGTGCAGCGCGCCGTCTGCATGCTGAGCAACACCACGGCCATCGCCGAGGCCTGGGCTCGCCTCGACCACAAGTTCGACCTGATGTACGCCAAGCGCGCCTTCGTGCACTGGTACGTGGGCGAGGGCATGGAGGAGGGCGAGTTCTCCGAGGCGCGCGAGGACATGGCTGCCCTGGAGAAGGACTACGAGGAGGTGGGCCTGGACTCCTACGAGGACGAGGAGGAGGGCGAGGAGTAGAGGCGCCGCGGCCCGACAGGACCTTGCTCCTTTCCGCGGGCCTCCCTTTGCGGGAGCCCTTTGCAATAAACCCTTTGAGAGCCTCCGTGTCTGCCAGTAACCCCCCGGCTGCAGTGGTTTCTTGCCAGGTCAGCTGTGTGCTGAGCGCTGCTGCTGCTGCTGCTGCTGCTATGCTTGCTCCCCATGCTCTGCTCCTGCTCCAGCTCGCTCCCCACGCAGGTAAGTGTCCCCAGGGCTGCACTGCACATCCCGTACCGCTCCCTGGTCCGGGCAGGGTGGGTACCGCTTCCCCCTGTGGATGGCCCTGCATCGTACCTCGAGCCCAGAGGAGCAGATTCAGCCTGAGAGGACAACATCTGCGGCTGCTGGGACATCCCCCACGTGCAGCCAGAGGGGTGGGTGGGCTGGGCTGGAAGGAGGGAGCAGCCCTGTGCCCCTGCAGCCACAGCAGAGGGCGAGGGCCGTGCCCAAGCTCTGCGGTGCATCAGGCGCACACTGTGAGGGCATCCAGCCTGTCAGTCCCTGTGGCTGTGTTACTGCCGTGTTGTGGTGGAGGATTAAAGGAGGGGAATGCTCCCTGTGAAACCACTTGGCTGCACTGTTTATTTTTTTTTCCCCCCTGCCTGTGGGCATTGCACCTGCCATGTGTCCCGGTGAGCCCTCCCAGCTGCTCGGCTGCGGGTGCTCGTAGCGCTGGGGTGTTTGCAGAGCAGGCCCTGCTGTCCCAGGGCTGTCCTTGCCCCATAAAGCTGGGCTGCTGCTCCTTCTGCCCATTCCCTGCCCCCTTCCCCTGCTGGTGCTGCCTCGGAGGGCCTGCACAGCAGTGCCCAGCCCCAGCTGTGGACGGGAGCTTTGTGTTAACTCTCATCCAGCAGGCACGCTGCGGCTGGAGATTAATTTTCCCTGCTTAATGCTAATGCTGTGGCTGCGCCGACCTGCCAGGGCTGTCCTCACGTGCCCTTCCCCTCCAGCAGCGCCTGCGGGCTCTGGCTGCCTGCTCAACCCAGAACTCACATCCCAATCACCCCATGCCCCGGCAGGAACAGGGACACCATCCACACCTCTGCAATAAAGAACATCCTTTACTCAAAACACAAGGCAACGTAGGCGCTGAGGGCGGCGGTGGAGCAGGCGCCGTGTCTCGCCTGCCCCCTGCCTCGCTCCAGCACCAGGCTGGGCCCCGACCACGGCTCTGCCCTGGGCAGGAGTGCCCCCTCGGGGTGCCATGCTGAACACCCTGCTCCTCCGGAAGCGCCTGTGTTTAGCAGCAGGTCGTGTGTACCAGTCCTGGGGCTCGGCCCTGGGCTGTGTGAGCCCCCAGCAGCAGCGTTTGGGGCGCACACCCCCAGCACACCGCCAAAGGCCACGCTTCAAGTCCAACACACCTCCAGCACGGAGCAGCTCTCCCCTGGGTGCAGAAATCCCTCTGAAACAAGCCCTGCAGGGAAGCAGGGCTGAGGGCAGCTGCTCCTCTCCTGGCTCGGCCTGTGCCGCCGCGGGGTGGGCTGTGCTCAGATGCACGTGGTGACCTGGCCGGCCGGCACGGGCTGCAGCTCCTCCAGCTGCTGCAGGACCTCGTCGATGCTGGGCCGCTCCTGGGGGTTCACTGCCATCATGGAGCACAGCAGGCGGTGCAGGGCGGCCGAGTACCTGCGGGGAGAGAGGGAGAGGGCTCAGCATGGCCCTGCCGTGGGGAGCGGGACCTGCCCCCCCCCACCCCGCTGCCTCACCTGGAAGATGGGGGCACGGCGATGGGGTTCTGCACCGCCAGAGCCACGCTGTCGCCCTTCTGGAAGACCATGTCGTAGGGGCCCTCCCCGAACATCATGCAGTACAGCACACAGCCTAGGGACTGCAGCGTGTCGGGGTCAGGGCAGCCCCACACCGCACGGCATGGGGATGGGGCTGGGGGCCAGACCCTTACCCAAATATCCGTGCGCTCGTCTATGACGCACTGGCTGGGCACTGTGAAGAGCTCCGGGGCTCGGTAGGAGATGGTGCAGCGCTGGGCAGCCCAGTCCTGCGGAGAGGCAGAGGGGAGTGAAGGGATGAAGGGCTCGGGGCAGGGCTGCTCCCCCCATATGGGGCACCCACCTGCACGGCCATGGCCTCCCGAGAGCTGTTGACTTCGATGCGGGCCCGGTTCATGGAACCAAGGTCCATCAGCACGGGCCGGTCGTCCTCATCCAGCAGCACGTTGGTGGGCTTGAGGTCCCTGCGGGGAGGGGGGGGAAAGTCACCGGGTGCCCTCCAGCCCCCCAGCTGTTGGCAGGGCAGGGCTGTGGGCCCCTACCTGTGCGCGTAGCCCTTGCTGTGGATGGCCTGCAGCCCGCAGCAGATGCCGTGGAGGATGTGGAGGACGCGCTGCTCCGGCATGGAGACCCCTTTCTCTCGCAGCGCCTCCACCTCACCCCAGAGGGTCCCCCCCTGCCAAAAGCAAGCAGCCGCTCGCCCCCACCGCCCCGCCGTGCGCCCAGGGGCCGGGGGCGGCGGCAGCACCCTGCTCACCTGCACGTAGGGCAGCAGCAGCCAGGCCTCGTGCTTGGCACCCTTCTCCAGCAGGCAGTGCGCCTCCAGCCGCAGGACGTTGGGGTGCCGCAGCAGCCCGTGCATCTCCGCCTCGCGCAGGGCGGCCTGCCGGTCCTCGGCGTCGTGGCAGGCGATGCGCTTCAGGGCGTACAGCCGCCCGTCGCGCAGCCCCTCCACCAGGTCCACGCAGCTGAAGCCCCTGCGGGGGGGAACCGAGCACCGTTTGGGGTGGGCAACCCCCAGGGCAGGGGAGCAGGGGGTGCCCTTTTTGGGGTGCCCTTCATGGGATGCCCTTTATAGGGTGCCTTTTATGGGGTGCCCTTTATGGGGTACCCCCCTCCCCGCAGCCCTCCCCGGCCCCCTGCGGGCTCGGGACCCCCCCAAACGCAGCCCCCCCCCCCCCCCGGTGCGCACCCCTCGGCCAGGCGGTGCAGCAGCAGGTAGCGCGCGCCCCCGATGCTGACGGTGCCGCGCGCGCACACGCACAGCGCCTGCCCCATCGTCCGTGCGCGTCATCGCCGCGGGCCGCGCGTCACCGGCGCGCCACCGCCTGCGGGGGGCGGGGCCAGTTGGGAAAGGGGGCGGGGTTTGGGGAAATGGGCGGGGTTTGGGGGGAAAGGGGGCGGGGTTTGGGAGGAGGGGGCGGGGCCAAGGGGGTGGGCGCGCCATTGTGAGCCCCCCGCGGGGAACGGGGAGAGCGGGGCCCGGCTCCGCACCGCGCCCTGCCCGGTGCTATGGGGCTGCCGGGCATCGTCCTGCTGCTGCTGGCTGCGGGGCTGCTGCGTGCCCAGGTCGGTGCAGGACCCCAAAACCCCCAGACCCCAAAGCCCCTCGATCCCCACACTCCTGCACCTAAATCCCATAGACCCCCAACCCCTACACCCTAATCCCATAGACCCCCAACCCCCTGCACCCTAATCCCGTAGACCCCAATCCCCCTGCACCCCAACTCCCTGCACCCCAACCCCTTTAGATTCCCAGTCCCATAGACCCCCAACCCCCTGCACCACAAACCCCTGCACCACAAACCCCCTAGACTCCCAATCCCATAGACCCCCAACCCCTGCACCCTAATCCCATAGACCCCCAACCCCTACACCCTAATCCCATAGACCCCAATCCCCCTACACCCCAAACCCTTTAGACTCCCAGTCCCCTAGACCCCCACCCCCTGCACCCTAATCCCATAGACCCCCAACCCCCTGCACCCTAATCCCGTAGACCCCAATCCCCCTGCACCCCAACTCCCTGCACCCCAACCCCTTTAGATTCCCAGTCCCCTAGACCCCCAACCCCTGCACCCTAATCCCATAGACCCCAATCCCTCTGCACACCAACTCCCTGCACCCCAACCCCTTTAGATTCCCAGTCCCCTAGACCCCCAACCCCTGCACCCTAATCCTATAGACCCCCAACCCCCTGCACCCCAACCCCCTGCACCCCAACCCCTTTAGACTCCCAGTCCCCTAGATCCCCAGCCCCTGCACCCTAATCCCATAGACTCCCAACCCCTGCACCCTAATACCATAGACCCCTGACCCCCTGCACCCCACCCCCCTGCACCCCAACCCCTAACCATCTCCTCCCATATGGCCCTGCCACTCACCCCGTGTTGAGGAAGGGTCCTCGGGGTCCGTGCAGGGGGTTTTGGGGTTGCCCAGCCCTGCCTCTCCTCGCAGCCCACCGCCCCGGCGCGCTCCTTCCAGCTGGACTACGAGCACGACTGCTTCCTTAGGGACGGCGTCCCTTTCCGCTACGTCTCGGGCAGCATCCACTATGCCCGCGTCCCGCGCCCCGCCTGGCGCGACCGGCTGCTCAAGATGTACATGAGCGGGCTCAACGCCCTGCAGGTGTAAGTGCCGGGGCGACTCCTCACCCCAAAACCGGGTTACCCGGTCACCAGGAGGGGGATCAGCCCGTACGCTGAGCTCTGGGACCCCTGGGATTCCCCTGCCTGGCCCCGTCTCCCCCAGCTACGTGCCCTGGAACTACCACGAGCCGCTGCCGGGGGTGTATGACTTCGCTGGGGACCGGGACGTGGAAGCCTTCCTGGACCTGACGGCGGAGCTGGGGCTCCTGGTGATCCTGCGCCCGGGGCCCTACATCTGTGCCGAGTGGGAGATGGTGAGCCCTGGCCCCATGGCCCCGTGCTGGGGGTGAGGGGTGGTCGGGGGGGTTCAGCGGGGGTCGCCCACTTTTGGGGCTCTCCGAGCAGTTTGTCTGTCTCTCCTTCTGTCATGCGTGTTCCCCTAGGGCGGCCTGCCTGCATGGCTGCTGTGGCAATCAGACATCGTCCTGCGCTCCTCCGACCCCGGTGAGCCTCAGTGTGGGGCTGGAGCAGCAGTGCTGCCCCCCCCTCCCAGTGCCCCCCCCCGATTATTTCCATCTGCTGGGCCAGGGGGGCTGCAGTTGGGCTGAGCTGCGCCCTGTCCCCCCAGCCTTCCTGGCAGCCGTCGACTCCTGGCTCCACGTCCTGCTCCCCAAAATCAAGCCTCGGCTCTACCAGAACGGAGGGAACATCATCAGCGTGCAGGTGGGGTGCTGCGGGGCTGCCCCCAGGATGGGGGGGAGCTGGGTGCCCATCGGGGCCTGGCTGCATGGTGCCTGGCTCACAGGTGGAGAACGAATACGGGAGCTACTACGCCTGCGACTACAACTACCTGCGGCACCTGCTGGGCTCCTTCCGAGCGCTGCTGGGCAGCGAGGTGCTGCTCTTCACCACCGACGGTGCGCAGGCGGAGGAGCTGCGCTGCGGCACCCTGCAGGGGCTCTACGCCACCGTCGACTTCGGGCCAGGTGCCTCCGGGGTGGAGGAGAGGGGGCAGCGGGGTCCCGTACCCCTCCTGCTCCAACCTCCCTTCTTCTTCCCCGTGCAGGCTCCAATTTGACGGAGGCGTTCGGTGCGCAGCGCGGCGTCGAGCCGAGGGGCCCCTTGGTGAGGCACCACGGGAGGGGGCGAGCTGGGGGACTGGGCTGCCTGGGGAGGGGGTCCCCAGGCCTGGTGACAGCCCCGTGCCCCCCAGGTGAACTCCGAGTACTACACGGGCTGGCTGGACTACTGGGGGGGCACGCACGCCAGCACCAGCGCCACGCAGGTGGCCCGGGGACTCGCCGACATGCTGCGGCTGGGGGCCAACGTCAACATGTAAGTAGCCAGCTGGGGTGGGGGGCACAGCATGGGCCCCGGGGGGCTGTGGGGGGGGTCTGGGTCAGTGTGTGTGCTGAGCACACTCGTTTGGTGTCCCGCAGGTACATGTTCCACGGGGGCACCAACTTCGCCTACTGGAGCGGTGAGTGGGGGCACAGTGGTACTGGGGTGGGGGGCTTTCCTTGGCAGGTGACCCCTGTGGGGTTGGCTGGCCCCCAGCCCCAGCTTGTCCCCCTGGGGACTCCTTTTGTCCCTGGGCAGGGACCCTGAGCCCCCCAGTGCTGGGTCGTGCCCCCACTGTGTTGCAGCCAGCCCGGGGCTGGGGGCCAGGCTGTGCTGGAGAGCCCCTTCCTGCAGCGCCCATCGCTTCCCTGGCCAGGTGCTGACTTAAAGGCCCAGTACAAACCAGTGACCACCAGTTACGACTATGATGCGCCGCTCTCGGAGGCCGGCGACCCCACAGAGAAGCTGTTTGCCATCCGCACGGTCATCAGCCAGGTGCTGAGCAGGGCAGAAGGGGGAAGCAGCGGGCACGGGAGGACCTGGCGGGGCAGGGACATCTCCCTGCTGGTCCCAGGGCCACCTCAGCCCCACGGGCCCCCTGACAGCCCGCCCTTCAGTTCCAGCCCCTGCCCGCGGGCCCCATGCCCCCCGCCACCCCCAAGTATGCCTACGGCCAGGTGGATCTGCGCAAGGTGAGTGTGGGCTCTGGGGGCTGTGTGGCCCCTGCCCGGCGCTGCCCGGCTGCCCAGCTGCCCTCCCTCCCTGCAGTACGCTGATCTCCTGGATGTCCTGGATGTCCTGTCCCCCTCTGGGCCCATCCGCAGCCAGTTCCCCCTCACCTTCGAGGCCATAAAGCAGGTGAGGGGCTGGGTGCGCTGGGGCGCATCGAGGGAGACCCTGGGGTGGGGGAAAGGGGCTCACAGCAGCCCCCTTCCCCTGTCTGTGCTGCCCTGCAGACCCACGGCTTCGTGCTGTACCACACGCAGCTGCCCCACAACGTCCCGGCCCCAACCCCACTGAGCGCTCCTCCCCACGGTGTCTGCGACCGCGGCTACGTGATGCTGCAGAAGGTGGGGTGCCTTGGGGAGGGACGTGCTGGGCCAGGACCTCGGGGACAGGCAGGGTGCTGAGAGCCCCACTGAGCCCCCGAGGGGCACCCCAATGTCCCATTTATGTCCCCTTGGGGGCAGCCTTGTGCTGGCTCTGGGGGGAGAAGGCAGCGGGACGGTGTGCTGGCAGCGTGTGGGGTGGTGGGGCTGGGGTGCAGCGCTGACCCTGTGCCTGCAGGAGTACCAGGGGACGCTGGAGCGGGACGGGCAGAGCACGCTGCCTGTGACCGGCAGGGCAGGGGACGCGCTGGACGTGCTCCTGGAGAACATGGGCAGGCTCAGCTTCGGGGCCAACTTCAGCGACTTCAAGGTGAGGGGGAACAGCCAAACCCCACACAGACCCCATCCGGGCACCCTGAGCCCTGCTCCCTGCTTAACCTTGCACTATCTCCCCCTTCCTCCGCACCCACCCCATGGTGCCAGGATCGTGCAGCCCCTCCCATGGGATCCTATCCCATTCCCAGGGCAAACCCCACTGCCTCATTTTCCCTCCTCCACCTCAGGGCTTGCTGGGGAACCTCTCCTTGGACTCCAGCCCGCTCAGCAACTGGCTCATCTACCCCCTGGCCATAGACGCTGCCATCCAGCAGGGCTGGCCCCACGCTGCCCTGCCACAACCAAGCAATAGGGGCAGATCGGGGCCAGCCTTCTACACCGGCACCTTTGAGACCCCTGGCATTGCCTGGGACACCTTTGTGAAGTTCCCAGGTTGGAGCAAGGTAAGGTCGAGGAGGGCGGATGAGGGGGTGGAGAGGGGCAGGGCTCAGCCCCGTCTCCCTCTTGCAGGGCCAGCTGTGGATAAACGGCTTCAACCTGGGCCGCTACTGGCCCCGCCGCGGGCCCCAGCAGACCCTCTTTGTGCCTGGCTCAGTCCTGTGTGTCGGCTGCCCCAACAACATCACGGTGCTGGAGCTGGAGGGAGCTCCTCCCAGCCCCTTCCTGCTCTTCCTCGACCAGCCCCTTCTCAACAGCACCCTCAGCCCCAGCACCTGGACTGCGGGATAAATGCGGGGCTGCCGGGCGCTGTCACGTTCCTGGTGTGTGTCTCGTGCACACCATGGTGCGTGGGCGAGGGACGCGAGGACATGGCTGCCCTGGAGAAGGACTACGAGGAGGTGGGCCTGGACTCCTATGAGGACGAAGAGGAGGGCGAGGAGTAGAGGCGCCGCGGCCCGACAGGACCTTGCTCCTTTCCGCGGGCCTCCCTTTGCGGGAGCCCTTTGCAATAAACCCTTTGAGAGCCTCCGTGTCTGCCAGTAACCCCCCGGCTGCAGTGGTTTCTTGCCAGGTCAGGCGTGTGCTGAGCGCTGCTGCTGCTGCTGCAATGCTTCCTCCCTGCTTCCTCAATGCCATGCAGGTGTAAGTGTCAGGACGATTCCTCACCCCAAAACTGGGTAGCCCGGTCACCAGGAGGGGGATCAGCCCATACGCTGAGCTCCCTCATCAGGAGCAACGCTCTACCTGCAACTTTCCTCTGCCCTGAGGGAGAAAATACATGTTTACTGCATGTAGTAAACATGCAGTAGAGCGGTAGTAGAGCAACCCGCTACCATATCCTCTGTGTGACCGAGGGAAAAATGGTGAATTTGTGTTCTTGCCTCAGAAGAGGCATTTATTTGTAGACCACGTTCAGCTGGTGAACAGCAAACCCAGTGAATGGAGAGTAAGGATGAAAAAGTACGTGGTCTGAAAGCCTGCAAAACAAGGCAAATAGGAAAGAGTCTGGTGTGAAGGTCCACTCAGAAGACATGTGCCCGTTCAGGAACATCGACTGCCAGAGCAATGACAACCTGGAAGCAGAAACACCTTGCTCCTTTGGTTGGCTGGTTTTAAAAGAAGTACTCTGGGGTGACAAAAGCCAGCAGGCACTAGTGATAAGCTTTTCATAGGGGGTTGTGGCAGAGCGTGTTTCTCTTTAGGCAGGGGATTTGAGTAACTGATTGTGTTTCTCCTGAAGATCAAGAAGCCACAGTGCTCCCTGAAATGTGGGAGGCTATGCAAACCCAGCAACTCCAGGTGGTGGAACTAAAACCAGAAACAAAGGACTACAGAGAGGCGGCAGAAAGGTTTCTGATGACCACTCGGCTTCTAAAACATGAAAAGGTAAAAGTATAGTATCGTTTCTAAGCATAAATACTTTGATAACAACTCATGAATAACGACTAGTAAATAGTGGAAAAATAAATCCTGTTAGGACTTGTGGGACAAGACTATGAGAAAAGAAGCAGTTTTATCTGCTTTCCTAATTAACTTATGATATGTTTATAATTAATTGTCTGAAGAGGATGCACAAAACTTTCAATACCTGCACAGGTATTTCATGTGATGCTTATGACCTTCAAACCTGTTGCAAAATATCTCCACTCTCAAGAAGAAGCTGCTTGCTTCTGACACCAAGACTTAGGATGCTGAAAACATGCCAGGTAAGGTGATTTTAATGGAAGTGCCTGCGTGTATGGTCTCTGTTCAGGTAGCTACTATGCATTTTTCTCTTCTGCTTATTCCAGTGTCAAAACTCAGCAAGCAGTGGGGATTCCCTATCCAGAAACAAGGGAAAAGCAATTTGCTAATGAAGGCTGCTATTGCTTAGGTCTACACAAATACTCTTTCTAAAAAACTTTCTGTTTGAGCACTACTGACTGTTTGCTTCTGGTAGCGTAGAAGCATGTGCCAGACTGCTTGCCAGTGTGTTAATCCTCAAGAGGGTACCCCTGATTTGAGATGGCTTGATGATGTGAAGCCAGTTTTGACATTATGTTGGTATCCACTAATTTTTTTGCAGTCAAGCTATTAGCTTCAAGCATTAACTACTCCTGAAGTGACAAGGCTACGTACCTCTGCATGTAAGTGTCACTTTTGCATAGGCATCAACTACTGAGCAGTCAAGTTACATGAGAGGTTATTCGGGACGTTTCCCCAAAGAATAAGAGATCAGAGGCAGTAATGCCATCTGTTTTACCAATTTTAATCAGCATCAATTTGATTCTGCATCAAGTTCAGGTATCTGGAGCAAGTCTTAAGCAATTGCTTCTAAAGTTTCATTAGATCACTTTTGCTACAGTAGAGCAGAGCATCTGCTGCCTTAACCCATATGTGCTTGGCAGGTGGGTGTTTTGCAGGTTGCTGGGTCATACACAAAACTATCCCACATCATTTCCCTGTTGCATTTTGGGTTGGGTAATGCTGTCTGTCGTGCTGAAGTCTGGAGTGATGTGCCTAACTTATTTTATAAGGTAGCCTACACGTGCTGTAGCTAGGAGTAGAATCTTGGAACATTGAATTGTTGATACACTGATGCTTTTTATGACAACAAGCTAAAAAAAAAAAAGTCAAAAAAAAAGTCAAAAAAATTTCAAACTCTGCAGATTGAAAGGGTACAGAACCCATTTTTGTGGAAGACCTAAAAAAAAAAAAAAAAAAAAAAGGCATCAAATGGCTGAGAAAAATGTCAGTGGAGATAATGAGAAGCTTTTGTGTCATGGGACAAGTCATTAACCTTAATTAACAACTCTGGATTTAATCAGAGCTATGCTGGAATGCATAATAATGTGAATTTCAACACTGCTCGTTTCGTTGAATAGGGCTAGGAATAACTCATGTCCTTTGTGTAGTCTTGCCTTGTATGCAAAATGTTCTATTTTGTTAAATCTCTCTATTGCCATCATTAGAGCCTGTGAAGCTCTTGGCAGATAAGTGATTGTTATTAATGAAATACACTTTTTTCTTTTTTTTTTTTTTTTCTGACTATAGCTGCAAACTTTGGAAATGGAATGAACTTTGCTGTTAATGCCAGCTATTCTGCCCACTACGTCCATTATAAACCAGATGTGGATGGAAAGAAATACATGCACATGGCTCGAGTACTTGTTGGAGAATGTTCTCAAGAGACAAGAGGATCAGTTACTCCAGCAGCAAAAAGTGCTAGCAATTCCATGGATCTGTTTGATAGCTCAACTGATAACGTAAACAATCCATCCATGTTTATCATATTTAATGATATTCAAGCTTACCCAGAATACCTTATCACTTCTACTAGATGAGCATTTTGATTGCAGCCAAGTTTGCATGTCTCTTCATTTTATAAATCTGTCCTGCACATTAATACATATATAAATATATACACATAATGTGTATGTGTGTGTATATATATATATATAAAATCAGTGAAAACAAATAGTTTTATCAAATTAATTTTTTAAAGCTTCTTTATATTTAAGCAACCTTTGGCAATTTTTGATAGCACTGCCATAGACTACTTTTTTCCACTTGGAGCAGTCGAACCTATCTAACAGGAGTTCAATTTGACATGTAACCTAACTGTAGTTTTCAGTAGAAATTCTACACCTGTCCACCCCCTTTATAATATCTTGGCCTTTCCATGCAGCATCCCGGCCATCCTAGTTGCAACAAAGAGTGGGTAGTGCTGTTGGGGGATTGAAAGACATTCTCTCAACCACTGACTGCATGGTGTTGCATTTCTGATGAGTATGAGAAGCTATCATAAATTATAATGCTGACTGTCATTTACTGTGGGTTTCAATAAATGAACTAATTGTAGTTAATGGCTTGTGTTTATCTAAAACAATCTCTCGAGATATTTAGCATTGGTTTTCAAAAGTTTACTTACAGGCAGCTACCTGGGGAATGAATTCTCTAATAGGGTGTTGCTTAATTTTGATACGATGGCCCTCCCGGGCACGTCAGTAAGAGGATTTGTAAACCTCACCCAACCTTCTGCAATTAGTTAATACCCAAATTAATAAGGTATAGCCTAAGAGAGACATGAAAATAAGTGTAAGGAAGGTGTTCCTGCTCTTGTACGCTGTAGTGCCCTTCCTGTGATCTTAAGGAGAAAAGAACAGGGCAAAGAAAGGCAAGGGGTGCGTGTGTTGGAAAAGGGGGGGGGAAGTTTGTTTGTGTGTTTGTTTGGTTGGGCTAAGGACTTTTTGACAAGGCTTGAGGAAATAGTTTATTTCAAAGAGGTAATCATTAACCAAGCCAAAGTTCAGAGTTTCATTGGAACTGGGGGGAGAATCAGAGCAATATAATTTCTGTAGCATATTGACAATAAAAGAAATACTTTGAACAGCATCAGGTATCATGAGGTCGACTGAGAAAGCAGAGTGCTGCAGCACCTCCAACTTTTTAGCAGTTCTTGGCTCTGCTGAATTTATCAGGTTTGTCTTGTTATTCGTTTGGATGATTAGGAGACAATTATCAATTACTTCTTTTTAATAGGTTGCTACTAGTTGAAAGTTTTTGCTAATATATTTTTCATATGTCCCCAGCAGTCATTCAAAAATGAAGCTTCATGTGGGGTTCTGAAAGCGACTAGCTTTCCTCCAGTGTTATTAAGGGCTTATTAAGATTTTATTAAGAATTAATACTGTTTTGCAGGTTGAAAGGATATGTATTTATCTCTGGTTAAAAAGAGTAATGCAGTTAACTAAACAGTGCTCAAAAAACCCTCAAGTGAGTGCAGCTTACAACACCAGCACTCGCAGCCTGTCTTGGCTATGATATAAACTCTTTTCACGTTGTAATTTTTCTTCAGCCTTTCAAACTTGCACATTTTATACTCGCAGAGGTGGGGACACTTACTGCACTTCAGAAGACTGGAAAAACTTTGCCCATTACTGGATGTGCAATGACTCAGCAGCTCTTAACTGGAAAACACTCCTTTTCAAGGCCCAAGTGCGGGACCTTGAAGAAGATAACTCCAGCTGTAGCTATGCGAGGGAGGTTATGGCATTAGTGAAGAAAAATAAGTCCGGGTGAAGGAAAAGCCTTGCAAGCGTAGCAGCGAGGAGCAGTGTGCCCCTTTCTCAGGGGGAAGCTGTGGAGGGTTGTACAGGTGCAGGCTCAGGAGCTCCCTGTGAGCAGTCACCAAGGGCAAAGTGCCAGGGGCCCAAATGCCTGAAGTTTCCCTTTCAGTGCGAAGAGACTTAAAGAAAGATCTCTCAGAAATGCAGGCAGTCGCTGTCTCAGCAGCGTGACAGGTGCCAGGGTTAGCAGCCCTGGAGCAACTCGTTTATGGTGGAGAAACACAAGTTTTGTGATTCTGACCACGCCTGAGGCGCGCTGTGGGTGAAGGCGCAGGGTCGCTGAGGGGCTGAGCTCCATGGTGGTCCCTGCCCAGCTGCTGCCCACCTCAGGCCTCGCCCGGATGGACAACAGCGGCGGCTCCGCTGCGTGCCGGGAAATGTTTGGGGCCCGCCCTGAGGAGAAACGAAAGTGAAAGGCAGGGGGCCGGGGCCGGGGCCGGGGCCGTGAGGTGGCCATGGCGGGGCCGCAGGTGGCCACCTTTCCGCTGCTGGTGCGTGGCGACTGGGGCGAGGGCGAGCCGCCAGCTGCCCTGCGCAAGAAGCTGCTCCTCTACTTCCAGAGCCACAAGCGCTCGGGTGGCGGCGAGTGCGAGCTGCAGGGGGGGCCCGGCCACCTCCTCGTCTGCTTCGCTCACCCCGACGGTGAGGGTTTGCTCTGAGGGGGCCCGGGGGCGAGCGAGGGGACTGGGAGGTGAGGGGTAGTTCAGGAGCGGTGGCTTTCTGCAGGGTTTTTAGGGACGTGCACGCTCCGAGCTGTGCTGTAGGTTGTACTGTAAGCTGTGGGGCACTGCCCAGAGAGGCTGGGAGTGCCCCGTCCCTGGGGGTGCCTGAGGCCAGGCAGAATGGGGTTTGGGCAGCCTGGGCTGCTGGGGGGCTAAGGGGGCTTTAAGGTCCCTGCCAACCGAGCCACTCCGTGATTCACCATCTCATATGTACTACAGAGATATATATTGTATAATGCATAATATGGACCCTATAATGTAATATAGAATATACAATATATGGATTTACATAAATCCATACGTCTAAATTCAGTGCTTAGTACTATCCTCTAGGTGGCTTCTTGGTTAATGCTTAGTAGCCTGCAAATTAATAAATCCAAGGAATTACAGGCCTGTCAGTTGAACCTTGATGCCAGGGAAAGTCGTGGATCAGATCACCTTGAGTGCTGTTACTTGGCACGTACGGGACAACCAGGCGATCAAACACAGTCAGCACAGCTTTACAAAAGGCAGGTCCTGCCTGACCAACCTGGTCTCCTGCTATGATAAGATGACCCGCTTAGTGGATGACAGAAAGGCTGGGGGTGTCATGGTCTTGGACTTAGCATTTGTACAGTTTCCCACAGCCTTCTGGAGAAACCGGCCACTTGTGGCTTGGATGGATGTAGTGTTTGCTGGTAAAAAAGTGGCCAGGCCCAAAGAGTTGTTGTGGATGGAGTTAAATCCGTTGGTGGTGTTCCGCAGGGCTTGGTATTGGGGCTGTTTTTGCGTAACGTTTTTATCAATAATCTGTATGAGGGGATTGAGTGCCCCCTGGGTAAGGTTGCAGATGACACCAGGCTGGGCAGGAGCGTTGACCTGCTTGAGGGGAGGGAGGCTCTGCAGAGGCACCTGCGTAGGCTGGACTGATGGGCCACGTCCAGCTGCACGGCCTTCAACAAGGCTGGGGGCTGGGTGCACTTGGGGCTCATCACCCCATGCAGCGACACAGGCTCGGGAAAGAGTGGCTGGGAAGCTGCCCAGCAGAAAAGGACCTGGGGAAGCTGCTCGGCCGCAGGCTGGACATGGGCCAGCCATGTGCCAGGTGGCCTACAAGGCCGATGCCATGCGGGCCTGCATCAGAAACAACATGGCCAGCAGGACCAGGGAAAGGATTGTCCCTCTTTACTTGGCCCCGGTGAGGCAACTTTGCCTGGAGGCTCAAGTTGCCTCAGGCAAAGTTTAGGTTGGATGTCAGGAGGAATTTCGTCACAGAGTGGTTAGGCATTGGCACAAGCTGGGAAGTGGTGGTATCACCATTCCTGGAGGTACTTAACAGACACGTGGAGCTTTGGACCATAGTTTAGTGATAGACTTGGTAGCACTAGGTGATGGTTGGACTTGATGATCTTGAGGGTCTTTTCCAACTGCAATGATTCTGTGGTTCTGTGAATCTTCTATATAGATCCATAGATACACGTTTATTAAATTTGATGCACAGTAATATTCCCTGAATTGTAGTTGGAATAAAAAAAATTATTAATAGAAGTTAACATATGATTACAGATATATATTAGAAATATGAAATATAAAACATAAACATGCAGCAGTGTGCCACATTATTTAAAGTGTAAAATTGTATTTTTATTCACATTGTCACTGTTTTATTTGATTTTCCTTAGTGAAGCAACGTGTTCTTGAGAGACAGACTCATGAGCTGGATTTGGGAACACAAGGAAAATTGAAGTTGATAGTCACGGAGCTTGAAACAGCAGTAGCTACCAAAGAGGAAGCATACGAAGAAAAAATAGTTCACAAAAAGGTGAATAAAAATTGTTATCCTAACTAGAGTTTTGAAACAATGATGAGAGTGCCAAATCAGTCATTCATAATTTGCTTTAATTTTATTTTAGGCTCCGGATGCCATGAGCAACCTTCAAAGAAAAGGTAAAATGTTATCCATCACTTTGTGTGATGATTCTTTGTAAAACAAAAACAATGCTTTTCTTCACACAGATCTCCCGTTCTGTGGGGAGTTGTGCTGAAATGTTCTCTCTGAGTTTGGCAACCTGGCCCAGGCCCTGTGTGTTGTGGTTTAACCTGGCAGGCAGCTGAGCACCACACAGCACTCAAGTCACTCCTCCCCAGTGGCAGGGGGGGGAGAATCAGAAATGTAAAAGTGAGGACTTGTGGGTTTTTATACAGTTTAATAAGAAAGGGAACAAAGAAAAGAGGAATAGAAAGAAAAAAGCAACTGTTAAACAACATTATTGTTCCCCACCAGCTGACCAATGCCCAGCCAGTCCTTGAGCAATGCTAGCCCCCCTGCCCAACTCCCTTAGTTTTATTGCTGAGCACAGCATCATGTAGTATGGAATATCCCTTTGGTGCATTTTGGTCAGCTCTCCTGGCTGTGTCCCCCCCAACTTCTCACACACCCCGAGCCTCCTCGCTGAGAAGCAAAAAAGCCCTTGACTCAGTGTAAGCACTGCACAGTAACAACTAAAACATTGATGTGTTATCAACATTATTCTCATCCTAAATCCAAAACACAGCACCATACCAGCTACTGGGAAGAAAATTAACTCTATTACAGCCAGAACTGGGGCAGGAATTGTGCTGATATTTATTTCTGAGTTTGGCAACCTGGCTTATGTGATACAAGGAAGCATAACTAGCCAGGCATGTTCACCAAGGATGGAGTTCACCTTGCCAGGCTTAGCCATTTTCACCAGAGGAGCATCTTCAGAGAGGTATTTAGTCCTCATATCCTGTACACCTGCTCTAAAATGAGACATGCATGTAAGCACCTATATGGAAGGTCTTAATCCCAGACCTGGTGTCTTTGCACTCCCTGCAGTTAGGAGGCTTTGTAAAATGGAGTATCTCACCAGTACCTCAGTGAGCTTGGCTAGATCCTCTTTCAGCAATATCCGAGCAAGTTTTATGACTCAAGAAGCAGTCGTGCTTCTAGAAAACAGTACTGCACATCAAAATACACCTGCACTGGTGAAAAGTAAGTGCTCGGCCACCAAGAAAGACGAGTTCATCAGAAAGTTTTTCAGTGCTTATGCTCGTACATTTTGCTTCCTGTTCAAAGCTGCTTTGTATGTTTCTCCTCTTTTCAATGTCAAAGTTGACATCTGCTATTTTTTTTTAAGGTTATACCATAAAGGACCTTTAAAGTCGGTATGAGTGTTACAAAAACACTCCAGATGCTGCATTTAATTCTTTGGTTGCATCAGCCTAATTTTCGTTTTCGACTTTTTTCGCACTTCCTCGCACTGGTCCTGGTGGCACGGTTGGTTCCTGTCAGTGACCAAATCACAGTAGCATGCACAGAGCTGTGGCTTCTGCAGCTGTGCCTTTTGTTTTCCTCTTGTCAGAGTTATGCTGGTAAGCCTTTGAAGGAGACTATCTTCTGTAAATGTTATGGCTGTGCTATCAGTTGTTGTTGTACGTCAGGGTCACGAATAAAACCGCCCAGCCAGCAGGGCGCAGCCTCTTGGCGCGTCCGCCAGCTGCAGTCCCATCACGCTGGATTTCTCCCTCTTGCCTGGGGCCTGCTGCCACTGCCAGCACCAAGGACCCCCGAGGGGACCGCGGGGTGAAGATGTCTGCCCCCACAGCGGGTGCAGGGGCAGAAGACTCTGAGGGGCCGGGACTTGTGCTGGGTGAGGCGAGGGAGAAGCTGTAGGGGTGGCTCTGAGGGGTGGGGGTGCTGGGGGCCTGGGTGGGCCTGCGGCAGTGGTGGTGCGGGGCTCTGGTCAGCCCCTGGAGCCATCTGTCAGGCACTGCCCCGGGGTTTAGGATGGTTTTTGGATGCTTTTGAGCATAAGCAAAGCAGCTCTTGTTTGTCGGGACGGTGAGAGGAAAGCTGCCTCCATTTTCATGGGTGGTGGCCCCAGGGGTGCTTGCTGGGTGGAAGCATCTTCTGGTGGGTCCTGTTGAGCCCTCTTTGGTTCTTTAGGGCCGACTGCTGGAATTGGGAGTGTGTCAGCAACCTGAAAAGCCCCTCTGCCCCCTGTAGGCTCGTGGGGCAACTTTTCTCCCTCAGTTCCTGTTTGCTGTTGCTGATAGCCCTGGCAAACAGAACGGTGGGGTGCATGCCCCATAACATCAAGCAGCCCCAGAAAGAGCTGCTGAGGCGAATCTGCCCCCCCCCGTCATTTCTTCTCTGCAAAATTTTGTTGTGGCTGCACCAGCTGATGCTTTTTTTTTTTAATTTCTGTGTGTCGGGTGATGGTTGGTGATCCTTTGACTGTGCAGGCTGGGGCGGGGAATACTTCGGAGGACCTGCAGGAAAAGGATGTTTGGGTGTGCTGCGATGAGCAGCTGTACGTCCCTGCTAAATGCTGTGCCCACAGGTCCTTCAGTGCTGTTGTGCTGTGCTGACAGCGGGGCATGGTGCTCACCGGGAGGCTTTGCATCCAGTCACACAGAGCTGCCTGTAGTGCACGCGCACACACTGAGCTATGTTGGGGCTTGTTATGTCTGCACCTGGGCCAAGAGAGCGATGCAGAACCTGCAGGGTCTCTTACAGCCCTCACCAATGCTTGAGGGGCTGTGGCAAATTATTGCATTAGATTTTAGACTTGCGTCCATCCTGGGGGCACACAGCAGTGCTTGTGTCAGTGGACTCATTTACTCGTGGATCTTTTTGCTCCACTAAGGAGGTTGCCTGCAGCCCCTCAGATGGTGCAGTGTCTCCGTTGGTATTTCAGTTACCACCACAATGACTGGGTACCCCTGCTACGGTTGGTGAAATTTGCCCGTACTAGCAGTGTTCCCTCTTCCCCACAGTGGTCCCTTTTTTATGTGCAGTGTGGTTTTCTTCTCTGTGATCACCCACCTACTGTGGTGACTCTCCAGGGTTTTCCTGAGGACTCCTGTGAGCAGCTGCAGTGTAGACTTTTTTTTTTTCCCCCTTTGGGAGCAGATGGAAAAAGCAAAGGCTGCTCACAAGCACTCCACAGCTAGATGTCAGCAGATGCTGAGGACTCTGTTTGCTTGTCTGGTGTACGCGTTCATTTGATGCAACCTTCTTCTAAGCTGAACTGCTATTACCTGACCCATATAAAATTGTGACCCATATAAAAATGTAGGTGGGTGATCTGGTTATGTTAACCAGACTAAATCGTTAGTCTGGTTATGTTTCATTTACAGCTTCTGTGTACTTTCCAGATCCACTCTGTTTTTCGTGTATCCCTGTTAAAATCTGTTCACTCAGATCCCTTTCAGCAGCAACCTTGACCTCCATTTATGACTGGGGCTAGAGAGAACGTCACCTCTAGGCTATTTTAGATCCCAAAACGTCCCAGGGTGCCCTGCAGTATATGTTTGGTTAGACAATATCTCTTCATGGGAAGGAGAGAAAGTAACATATATTTATTCCTGGAAATGTGTACTGATATGTAATATGGCTTATTTCTCTTTCTGTTAAAAAAGATGTAGAAGTCTTGCAGAAGACGGAGAGTTCTCTTCCAGACAGGGACCTTCAGGAGAGACCTCACTCTGTGGAGCACACTGCAGAAAAGTCTGCAGAGATGTCGTCTTTGGTGGTACTTGAAAATGTGCAAGAATGCACTGAAAAATACATAAATATGCTGTTGGAGAACATCAGTGGCTTAGCTGTAGATGATGAGTTCATTGTGGAAATGATACCTGAATTAAATGTTGCTGTAACTACTTTTCTAAAAAATATTGGTAAGTCACTGTGAATTCTGTTAATTATTTCCATGTATATGTATGGATAGTAGATTTAAGAGCCTAATTCCTATCCTGTTAGAGATTCAAACAGTTTCAAAAACAAATGTGGGCTGTAGTCTCTCAAGGAAGATGGAAGTTTTATATACAGCTCCATGAAAATGTCTGTGCTCCAAATGTTACAAAGAAAAGACTACGACAATTTCATAAACTGAATCTGGAAGAGAATGTTTCACTGTTTTTGTCTTACTTTTCAGTCCTTGTCTCAGTTCCAGTGGACAATGAAACAGTGAGAAGTACTTTGTATAGGCAAGAGACGAGTAAGAGTAGACCAGAGACATAGCAGTAATTGATAGCAGAAAGTAATGTGACTGTGTCCATTTCCCCTTTTTTATTGCAACACAGAGTTATTTGGCACCAAAGGCAGTTCTGTTTCACATACCAGGAGAAGTAGACTCAGCTCATTCCCATGCCAGAAGTGATAGCTGGGACTGATATGGTTCAGGAAAACACGTTCAGTTAATACTGCTTTTTCTGGCTACAGACACTCAAGAATTTGTCAACAAGTGTGAAAAGAACAAAAGATTCAAAAAATTAAACATGACTGCCAGGCTTCTTGAAGTGACCTGCAGCATCAAGGCTGAAAACATACCAGATAACATTTCCACGGACTATATCACAGTTTATTTCGAGAGTGCACGAAGCGGAGGTGGGCCTGTGTCAGACATCCAGCTCCTCCCCGAGGAGAACGCAGCTATCATTACTTTCTGTGATCACAAAGGTAATGGCTGTCTCTGTCTCTTAACTAAGCTGAGGAAGCTGACTCCTGATTTAGTAAATTCCTTTAGCATTAACTAAATGCCAGGCGATTGCTTTTCTTCTGACATTCTGTATTTGTATATGAATATTTTGTACATTAAGTTAATATGTAATTAGCTTGTGGTAATGTGGTTTTAATTCCCTGTCAACCTTATAATTCCTTTTCTTTATCTGTTCCAACTGGGGAAAAAAAAAAAAAAAGAAGTACTGGGACAATGAGTTTTATTTTTGACTGAAAGTAAGGTACGTTTCGTAGTAATAACTTTAGTTGCCCTGCTCTGTTCTGGGATTTCCTTAGAAAATGAATGCCAGGCACAGCTATACAGGAAAATAAAGGCATAACCATATTTACTACATTACTTGGAGCCACACTTACAGAGTGGTTGGGAATTAGAAAGACATAAAAACAGCTTTTTCTAATGCAAAGAACCCATGAGTTATTTTATTTAACTTTTAGATGTCAAGACTGTTTTGGAAAAGCAGCATTTACTTGAACAGATGCCAGTTTCTGTGCATCCATATTACCACTCCCTGGGAACAGCTCTGTATGGAGAAGAAAGACCAGTTATCAAGATGCCAGACCCTGTCGTGGTACCACTAGATGCCTACGTCTGGCAATTTTTACAACGGCAAGATAGACTGATACAAGACATAAACCAGGAAATGGCAATTTGCCATTGTTGTATAAAATGGCCCCAGCCAGACTGCGTGAACCCGGAAATTATGTTGTGTCCATCATCATCTATGTCTGAGCAGAAGAAGCTAATGGTTAAATTGATTAAGACATGGAAGCAAGATGCTACCACTGAATTCTCACGTATCATGTCACATTACACAGCTATAAAGTGTAAAGTAAATTCAGCGGACTGGAAAGAATTGAAAAACAAATTGGTGGAAGGCAGTGTTTTGATCAAAACTGATATTTCTGATGAGATGGTGGTGATAGCAGGCACCAGAGCAGCAGTGGACAGTGCAGAGAAAGAAGTGAGAAAATGCATGGAAAAAGCAATGAAGGAAAGTGAAAGGAAAAAACAAAGTATAGAAATTTCTGTGTCAGTGATCCCAGGGAAATACGCACTTTTGCGCAATGCTGGGCTAGAAAAGAATATTCACAAAGAATATCCGCACTTAAAGATCTTCTATGACAACACAAAAAAAACTGTTCAGTTGTGTGGATTACCTGCAGAAGTATATAAAATCAAAGCTGACTTACTGGAAAGGGTGTTGAATATGCCATGCACATCAATTAACATCGACCGCTATGTCTTCCTGTATCTACAGCGTGAAAATAATAAAGCAATGTCAGAGACATTATTTACTGTGAAAAATATTAATGCTTTTTATGAGCTTGAGGATAATGCTGTGGTGCTATATGGGGACTCTCCTAAAGATCTTTTAGAAGCAGAAAAGCAAATAAAGACAGGCTTAGCATATAAAAGCATTGACATGGAAGACCCTGCAGTCATGAAAAAGAAGGAGTGGAGTAGTCTTCTTGCCTCCTTGCGTAAGAAGTACAATTCTTCCCAGGAAACTGTAGTCATTGATGAACCTGTTGGAAAAGAAAATAAAGTGATTATTATTGGCTTTTCTAAGACCGTAGAAAAAGTCTATCAGAATCTTTATGATTTTATAGATAGAAACACACACGTGGAAAAAGTAATCCCAACTAAGTCACTGGCAGTACTGCGGTTTGTAGAGAAGGAAAAATCTGGTGTTTATCAAGAACTGGGAAAAAAAGGTGTGACAGTGCACTTTCACGGCGAGACACTGTGTATTTCCCTGAGTGGACCAAAAGGAGAAGTGCCAAAAGCAGCCACCCTATTTGAAAAAATTCTCTCATCCCTCTACTGGAAAGATGTGCCGATTGATAAACCAGGAGCCAAAGAGTTCTTCACTGAGAGGGAAGATTCATTCATTTTAGAGGCAAAGCAGAAATTTAACTGTTTGATTACTCTGAAAGAAAAAGAACATCAACAAGAGAGTGAAAAAGTTGATGATAATAAAGAGGAGAGAAAGCTCCACTACAAGCAAACCCTGCCAGATGGAGTTGAAGTAGCAGTGTATAAAGGTAACTTGTGCAATTATCCAGTTGATGTTGTGGTGAATGCATCAAACGAAGACTTGAAACACATCAGTGGCCTTGCTGAGGCACTGCTACAAGCGGCTGGTCCAGAGCTGCAAATGGAGTATGACGAGCTGGTGAGGAAGAATAAGGGATTGCAGCCTGGGCGTGCGGTTATCACAGGTGCTGGGAAACTCCCCTGCAAAAACATCATTCATGCTGTTGTGTGCAGGTGGAGGACGGATGAAGCAGGAAAGTGCATGCATGTGTTGAAAGAAGCGGTTAAAAAGAGCCTAGAACTAGCTGAAACATATAATCATCGTTCTATAGCTTTCCCTTCTGTAAGTGGAGGGATCCTTGGCTTCCCGCTGCAGATGTCTGCAAATTCAATTGTGTCATCCATCAAGGAAACCTTGGAAGAAGCCAGGGGGAAAAGCAGCTTGAAGGAGATTCATCTTGTGGATATCACAGAGGATAAGGTACAGGTTCTGAGTATGATTGTAAGAAAAATATTTACAACTAAGTCATCCTCCGTGTTCCTGCTGCCAACACAGTCTACAAGTCCTAGACTGCCGGAAGGCCAGAAGGAGAAGGGAAAAGAGGCTCTTCAGGAGGCTAGAGACAATGAGCAGGTGGTTACAACAAACGAAGGACTGCTCATTAGAGTGGAGAAGAAAAACATTAAGGATGCCACGGTAGGTCTTTAATTTTCCACTTCTCTAACTTCATGTGAAGATTTTCTTGAAATGTTAGTAGAAGAGGAAGTACATTAGGTTATATTGTTTTACACAATAATTGCTATGTAGAGAAACAGAGACCACGTGCCTGCCAAATGAGGAATCAAGATTGCAGAATTGACAGGTTTCAGACTCTGAAGACATTTCTAGAGGGCAGCCATGAATTTCAGAATGTTAAGTTTCTAGCCAGGTGTTATTTGTTCTCCAGATATAGGATCAACATGTAAAACAGATGATTGATTTTTTCCTAAAAGGGAAATACTATAATACTTTCTTGGAGTATTTATGTGACCTGTAGCTAGCTAGGCTAGATATTAAGGGAAATCAGAAAAGCAGTCCCATAGAAGGGTCCACGCTTAGCTTGTTTGCCAAAGTCTAGACTTTTTTTTCTTTCCAATATTGGTTGCTTCTCCTGTCATTTTGGTGTCTGTAAAAGCCTGTTCCAACAGAAGAGCAATACTAGATGTAAAAAAAAAATCTCAATGTGACATAAATTTTAAATAACTTGTAAATAAAACACCTCCAGTGGAACTGCAAAGCAAACAACAGACTTTGGAGATCTGTCTATTTTTCTTCACGAAGGCACAGCAACCTTCTTTCACCTTTTTTTGGTGTGTGAGATGCTGCTTTTCTGACCAGGACTATGCAATCCCACTTCAGTGAAAGGGAGGAAAGATGCATTAAAGTTTATATGCTACATGTGCTTTATACGATACGTACATCTTGTGGTGATGCTGCAGAAGGAGCAGTGCAGCCGCAGTTCATCAACAAGGAAATGTCAGAAAGACTTGGCTCTGGGGAGAGGGGATAAGGCAGAGTGCAGGGGTTGTGTTTGTTTCACCTGCCCTGACACAGGCACCTGCTCGAGATGAGGTGAGTCACAGCCTAACCTCTGCTCAGCGTTTGATGGCTCGGCATATACTGGCAATGGACGACCTGATCTCTCCTGGTTATAGATATTTTTGTTGTGATTTTGTTGCAGACGGATGTTATCGTCAACAGCGTTGGCACAGATTTGCAGTTTGGTGTAGGGCCTCTTTGCAAAGCCTTGCTGGAAAAGGCTGGACCAAAACTCCATGCACAGTTTGACAAGGAAATACAAGGAAATACATCTGGGCAAGTGAATGTGCTCTGCACCAGTGGATATGCTCTGGCTTGCAAGTTTGTGCTTCATGCTGTACTTCCTGGGTGGGACAGAGGAAAAGGAAAGTCTCTGAAGGTACAGTTTAATTATTTTTACAATATTTGATTTAGAAAACAGATTCACTTGGCACCCCATCCTGAAGTTTCAGTATTTAAAAGTTATTTTAGGCAAACTGACTCCATTTACTTCCTTTTCAGTGAACCTAAAGATGCCCTAATGGACTAAAAACATTTTCTTACACCAGCATAGTTTCTAAAGATCTAATAACACATTAAACAAGTTTGTTTGTTTCCTAAAAAATAAAAAAAAATGATCTTTGCTGTGTTTTACAGATCCTAGAAGACACAATCAATTACTGCTTGAGGAAAACTGAAGAACTTGGACTGAATTCAGTTGCTTTCCCAGCTATTGGAACTGGAGGATTTGGATTTCCTAAAACGATTGTTTCTAAGTTAATGTTTAATGAGGTATTCAAGTTCAGTAGCAGTCACACTCTAAAGACACTGCAGGAAGTTCATTTTGTCTTGCACCCAGATGATACGGATAACGTTCAGGTAGGTCTTCTCAGGGCAAAGCCATCTGTGTTACACACTGTTCTAGTCCAACCTTAACAAGGTATTTTAGTTATATATTGCTTTCTTAAGGTAATAACTTAGCACTTTCTTACTACTCGGGGCCAATGAAAAGGGGATGGCACTCCAGTGTCTCATTCTGCATCTCTGAACTGTAAACTCTCAGCAAGCACAAGCTGCAGATAAAATTTGCCTCACTGTTGGCGCTTTAAATACCTGAAGATGCTCACTAATCTCTTCATAGAGCAATTGCCAGTTCTGGCAATGCAAAGACCGTATCTGTTATCACGCTGTCCACACTGAAGCTTCCACTATTGCTAATGATACCTAACGATTAATAATAAGAGTAGTGTTTACTACTGTAAAATGCAACAAGAGCTACGTACTGTTAATGTTAATTTTAGAAATATTTGGTATATAAACCCTGAAATACTATCTTTAGTAACTTTTTTTCTCTTCCTAGGCTTTTACCAGAGAACTAGAACATAGGGCAACTGAGAACTGCAGTAATGCAGCACCACAGCCAAGTAAGTTTTGTAGGGACAGGAGGTGGGACACAGGGGAGAATGTAAATACTGCAAAGTGCTTTTATTCTTAGTAGGAAACAGACAAAATGTCATCAAAAGTAGAGCATTTTTTTCCTCCTAATGGACCATCATTCTTAAATTCTAATTGTTAAAATATTGAAGAGGAATTTCTTTTGTTGAGGGCATGCTCATCCCTTAGTGAGACCAGTCTTATTACATGGAAGAGTATATCCTGGTAGGAGAACAAATAATACTCCAATTCAAAGGGTAAGAGAACTTGGCATCACATTGCCAAGTAAGACATAAATAACATGTATTTCTGTACCTTTTCTCTCCTGTATAGGGATAATACAGAATGGATAATTTCCTTTCCATTCATTAATTGACAGTAGCATGACACAGTAGCAAAATCATAGGAGTGAACTGCATCAACACCAGACAATTATTCTTAAGAATATATAACTCTTTTTTCCTTGCTTACTGGGAATATCAGAGAGATAATGTTAAGAGTGTGCAGATAAAATATGAATTGGATAAGTTCAGACTAGAAATAAGGAATGGTATTCTTTCTGTAAGGGTAAAGATGAAATAATGTAGAAAAGTGGTGTGGTAGGATCTCCACTGCTGGTAATGCTTAAGTTGGATGCTCTGTGTCATTTAGGAGTTCATGCAGGGAAGTCTCTTACAGAGCTGGTCTGATCAGATAACCCCAACAGTCCTTTCTGAATTGATATTGCATGAACTTACAGGAATCAAACTGGTTTTGCTTTCACAGTATTTAAGTGGGAAGCATACTGCACCTTCCTGCTTTCAGAAACTGAATAAAGAGAAGTAGGCAGTAAACTCCTCAAAAGGATAAGTTAAAGTTTCCATAAATGAATGAGAATAATGCCCCAAACTAGAATTGAAATGTTTTAAGATATTCTTCTTTTCCTTGCAGGTTTCATTAAGTCTGTTTCAACTGAAGAATTGGGAGTTTATGAAATGCAGATTGGTCCCATTATGCTCCAAGTAAATAGTGGAGATATTACAAAGGAAAACACAGAGGTTATTGTAAATATATCAAATCCAACATTTGATGCCACATCAGGTATTGCACTGAATATGTATTTATTTAGTGGTTAAATTTGTGGTAGCTTTTAGGAGGGGGAAAGGGAAAGAATTGTCCATATGTGAAACATTTATGAAGTATTTTTCAGATGTGAAATAGAAAGTGGTGATTTGTCAGGAAATAGATACTAAAATGTTTTATCATATTCTGAATATTCCATGTAAGTTCCAAACTACACAGAAGAGGTCTGTGGAGATTTTTCTCGTTAAAACTAAAAATGGTTAAAAAAAAAAAAAAAAAAGAGAGAGATTCTTGAGATCAGATATAATTCTGCAAAAATGCTCTTGTTCTAATATGTTTCATTATAAGCCAAAGCTCTGCTTTAGTAAATCCACTTGTAAAAAGCAGAAAATTCTTTGGTGACATTGTGAATTGTGAGAATGAAGGACACCAAATGATACAATTCAAAGCAATTGGAGGGCTTGGTGAAGGGCATACTGTTGTCTGGTAGAACAGTGAAATGAGTCATTTTTAATGATTTCTTATTAATAATGAAGGCAGTGTTCTCTTTGCATTCAGTACAGTGTGTCATAGAGGAAACTCAGAGGAACTGACAAGCTTTTACACTTTGGTAGATCTTGAACCATGAGAATTTGGGAGTTCATAGAATACAGAATTTGGCTAGAGTTTGAGTAGAATTAGCTCAGTTAATGAATGTATATGTTTTTTTTCTGGTATAATTTAAGGGGTTTTCAAAGCAGTTATGGATGCTGCTGGTTCCCAGGTGAAAGAAGAATGTGCTCAGTATGGTATGTTAAATGTGTTTTTATTTAATTAAATTTGTATATTCTCTCCAAAGACTAAATGTTGTTGCTATAACTCTGTACTGATAGCATAATTATTTTGTCTTAAAAAGATAAGTTTGCACTTCTAGGAATTTTCAAAAGTCCTGTTGCCCTTACACATACTTTGAGAATTTCTGTTTTCACAACTAAACAGAAGTTCAATACAGTTTTCTGATGCTAATAAATGCTTGGAAAAGAACACAATGTAAGTTTTTGTCCTCTTAAATTACTTGGGCATGTTCCTAACTTAAGAACAGAAAGAGTCCCCTTGACAATCAGGTGCCGGACTTGCTCTTTAAGAGTTAATAGCAAATCTGGTTTTATATTCACAAATACACAGTTACTTTTAATTGAAATAATGATCGCGAAACTGTGTTCTGCTTGCAAAAACAAAATGTTCCTGTTGTGAGTCTAGAAGATAACTTTCAGGATGGAGTTTCTTGGATATTTTTCCCCACTTTTGACTCTGCAGACTCTCCCTGTTCGTCAGTCTGATCTCAGTACATGCAGAGCATCTTACAATCAGTCATTACCTTTGTGACCAGTGAAGTGGTACGTAACTCGGTGATCATGGGTCCATTCAACCTCATAATATGATGCCATTTGTAGGTGTTCATAACCAAATTTATCGCTCTCAAAAACACAAAAGTCTTTTAAAGATTCCGTACCATGACTCTTAAGTCAGTTGGTCATTATTTTAATGACAGTATTTAAACATTCAGCTCTTCTGCAGAATAACAGTTTGAGCTTTCAAGGAATAAGTGACACAAGAAAAAGTTCCACCTATAAATGAACTGTGAACATTTCCATTGGTATGCTTTTAAATAAAAGTAAGCTGTATTTAAATTGAACGTGAATTGTTAAGTCATACTTAATAGAAAACTACTCTGTAGGAAAGAACCCAGGATATTGCAGTCAAACAGAAAACACACAATCACTTGAATTACTGTCTGAAGAAAATCTGAAAACAGAATATTTACAGAGAAAACTTGAAGCAACTAAAACCAGGATAATAAAGCACACAGTGGATTTCTTTCTACTCTTTCCACTCCTAGTATTTATTACTCCACTGTACACTAGCATCAGCATAAACAGTTGTCTTATCAGAAAATAGCCTTTGAAAATGTTGTGTCTCCTTCTTTATCTTCTCTCATCCAGCTGGACAGGTTCAAAATGGTTTTATTACTACAAATTCTGGCAAACTGTCGTGCAGTAAAATCATCCACTTGATTCACAATAACAATGTGAAGAATCAGGTCTCCAAAGTGCTTAATGAGTGTGAGCTAAGGATGTACACATCTGTTGCCTTCCCAGCAATTGGAACAGGTTTGTATTTTCTTGAGAAACTGATCAGGGCTGTGTTGGGGGGTATTTCAGAAATGGGATGAAATTAACACCTCTGATAGAGGTGTTATGTAGACTTTTGCAAGACTTTTACAACTGTGTAAACTGTTATTTTGTGAAAGTTCGTTGTGGTCAGTTCAAACTTCACCAGCACATTTAAAAACTGCTGCTTTTTTAAAAAAATGAACACGCAAAGAAAAGATGCTGCTTCAGAAAAGACATTCTGCCCCCTAAAGAGACTGTGTGCCTCAGCTGGCTACCTTCCTCAAACTTCCCATAGAGATTTGGGATTTCAGCCCCACAGAATGTCTGGGGCTGGTGGTTGTATATGAAGAGAGATGGAGTTCTGAGACCAGAACCCTCCCTGACTGACTACAGAAACAGTGGGTTGGGTACAGAATACCTGCAGGCTCTGTTTCAGCCTACCTACTCCACCAGAGGGCTAAAGGCAGGCTAGCTTATTGGCCTTATGCTTGTGGTTAGTTTAGGAAGCAGGCCTTGAAGAAAGTAGGGTGTCTTTCTCAGCCCAAAGTTCCTCTTGACTGGAAAAAGAAATTTTGACTTGTTCCTTGCTCAGTGTTCTAGTGTAGGGTAGGAGCTTGGTCTGTGGGTCAGTGTTTGGACTCCACAGTAATGGTTACAGCAGGTCTGCTGGCCTCCCAACATCATTTGTGTGCTGGTGCCACAGCAGCTCTCCAAGGAATGTTGTGGCTGAAATTTGCAAGGATCCCAGCAATGTTTCAGGGTAAGCTTTAGGTTGCATTTCAGGTTTGGTGTATGGGAGTGAGAGGGAAAGTTGCGATCTTAATGTTCCCATTTCTACGTTGAAATAGGCTGCAGGCTTGTGCCAAAATCCTCCACTGAATTTAATATGGCTTGGCTTTGGTACCCAGTTTAAAGATGCAGACAGAGATAGTGATGAAGGAGATGAAGGTGGGGCTTAGAAATCTAGGGGATGCTAGGGCTGAAGTGCTCATTGAAGCTTCAGAGCAAACTGAGGGAGAGTCCCAGAATGTCTTCCCAAGTGTGCGATGGGTGTCAGCTCTTGGAGCTCCCAGACTTAGATGTAATGCTGAGGTCAGGCACTGGGCTTTAGTCAGAAAGCATAGTGGGAGAGCAGTGACAGCGATCTGTGTGAGCTGGGGACGTGATCTGTTTTCCAAGTGCTGCCGTGATTTAAATATCGCTCACTGTCTGACATGTGTCTTTTATTTTTGTTTAGGTCAGGCAGGACAGAGTCCAGCCAAGGTAGCTGATGAGATGTTGGATGCTATAGTGGAATTTGCAAGCAGAGGAACAGTACAGCACTTGAAAGAAATTAAAATAGTCATCTTCCAGACAAATATGCTCAAGGACTTTTATGAAAGCATGAAGAAAAGAGAAGATTCAAATTCATCCACACCAGAATCACTGATCTCTTTGTTAAAATGTAAGTAGGTGGGTTTTCCATGTGCCTGGGCTCACAAAACTAAAGATCTTTTAAATGAAACTAATAATTAACATGTATTTCATTGCAGCATTTTTCTGGGGCAGAAAAACATCAGTTGAGAAGAAAAAGCCCTTGGTTTTGGAGAATAAAGTTGATATTGTTACATTTCAAATTTGTGGAGAAAGCCAAGAAGATGTGAATGCAACTGAGTCTTGGATAATAAAATTAATTTTAAAGGAGCAATTTGAAAACTGTATTTCAGATGAGCTAATCGAAAGTTTTAATGATCAACAAGTTGAGGCTTTGACAGATCTCCAGAGAAGAAAACATGTTACCATTCATCTTGAGAAGAATTGTTCTCCCCCTTGCATTAAAATTTCTGGTCTTAGCAGGGATGTCTTTGCTGTTTCTGTGGAAATTCAGAAAATGATCAAAAAAATAAAGGATACTCAAGAAGAACAGTCCAAGTCAGAACTTGTTTATAATCTAGTAGAATGGAAGTATCAAAGAAACAATGATAAATTTGTTGCTTTTGATAAACTGACAAATATGCAGCTGGAGGATGCCAAAATAGCTAAAAAAACACATCTTACTGTCAGAATTATCAAGAAGAACTACGTGGTGGATCTGAATACTCTACAGGCTAGTGATGACCAAGGAAATACTATAAACATTCAACGTGTGCCAAAGAATGAAGGTAACTTACAGCTTTGTTGATCAGGAAAACCTTTAATAGAGATTATTGAATGATAATTCTGATAATTACAAATGTAGGTATTCCAAAGAAGTAGGCTACTCCCTATTTATTTATTTATTCAGCTATTATTTATTTATTTTGCTGGGCATGCCATAGCCAGCAGTTCTACTTTCGTAATTCGTAGGGGTACGTATGATCCAAATCAGAACTTTTATTTTAAATACAAAAATCATCCACATGTATGTGACTGGTGAGCATAGTTTTCATGCTAAGTTTGACGAAGGAGGTAGAGTGTGAAGAATTAGTCTAATTCTTCTATGGTTCTCAAACTTGTTCTAGTTATGTATTGGTATGGAGATAATTAGACTAGAAAAATGTAATCTTAATGGTACCAATGATATACTGAAGAGAGAAAACATTTTCGGAACGAAGTATTGCATAATGTACTGCCCTCTCAGCTCCTTGCAAGCAATCGAGTTTGTAAAACACCTACTAAACCAAGCTAGGTATTTCTGATAATAATTCAAGTCCTGTTTTGCAGATGCGCAGGCAATAGAGCTCCCTTCAAAGTGGGAAGACATGCAAGATGAACGGGTCAAACTCGTTACCCTGAAGCCATCATGTCAGGAATATATGGATGTTCAGACCAGGTTTCAGAGAACCTGTCACAACCTTGTCATAGAGAAGGTGAAATCCTTTGGGGGAAAAAAAAAGTGAACTTTGGGGCTAAAAACATCTATATGCTTTCTAAATGTCTGTTTGTAAAGCGTCTGCAACCTAAACCACCTTTCATGTCAGTCTCCTCGACACTGTACAGTGTGGATATAAATCAAATGAAATTTCCTAAGAGTTGCACAGCCATTTCTGCCTTCCTAGTAATGCAAAACGAGTGACCCTCAGTCTTCAAGCTGACTCTCAGACTAATGTGGTGTTTGCTAGTTAATGTGGTACGTCCACTTAGGTGCATCCAAATGGAAGCATGAACAAATATTTTGTCCTTTTAATTCTGAAAGTTCCATTATAGATAAGAAATACAATTTAAGAGATAAAAAGCTTTATGTCTTTCAGCTATGCATTGGATTAAATTTTGCCTCCTCTTCTGCAGTTCATGTCATTGCCAGAAGTTGACAAGATTTAATCACCAAATGCAGAACATATGTCTGTCAATCTGTAGGGTGGGAATCTGTCCTGTGGGAGATCTGGGAAACATTTGGGGCTGCAGAGAGGTCATTCTTCAGGTCTTCTTCCTAATGGGAGAGTCTGCTGCCCAGTTAGCTCTCTGCAGCACTGTCCTTGCAGGCTGGTCATAAAGTTTTTCACTATTTTACTGCTGGAGGAATGGACTTCTTCCCTGTCGGTCCCAGACAGAGCCTTTCAAGCTAGGGTGCTGGTTTAAACTGAAGTGTTTTTCATCAGTACAGATGACTAGGATGTATAGGATGCATCTCACATCAAAGCCCTGTTTCCTCTCGTGGAGGTAAAGCATCCTATTCTAAAAATACCAGTGCACAGCTACCATACATAACAAATGTATGCCAAAAATTACCAAGCTCAAAGCCATTCTGTAAGCTACTTCCCTTTCTTCTTTCCTGGCTCATATATTCAGTCCCCTAACCCAAATGGCACTAAGGGGGTATAGTGAAAATTACTGTTGTTCTTTCAGTTTGGTTTGCTTTTACTGTTTTGCTGTCATGATAAATATTGATACCTACTAGCATAAATATAGCTCCTTTTTTTTTTTTTTTGAACTTTGCAGATTGAAAGAATACAAAATCCCTTCCTCTGGCAGAGCTACCAAATCAAAAAAAAATCTCTGTGTTCAAAGAACAAAAAGGAAGATAATGAGAAGTTGCTGTTCCATGGGACAGCTGTATCCTCATTGAGCACAATCAACTACAATGGATTTAATCGTGGTTTTGCTGGATTGAATGGTGAGTCATTATCCAAAGCAGTTAATTTCCTAAATTTGTATGCAGTGCTAGTTATAGTGCTGTCAGCATGACATGAAAACCAAATAAAGTTGGAGAGCAAAATAAACAACACCAGAGCACAGTCTGCATGGACAGAGGAAATAACCTGTTCAATTAACCCCTTGTTTGTGAATTTAATTGTTTACAGGGTATCAGAGAAGGCTTTCCCATGCTGAAATCAACCCTAGGCAGCTTTTGAGATATCTTTTGTATTATCTACCTGCAGAGAGGAATGGGGACTGTTGTCTTGCATCCTTGGATAAGATACCAACTAGCTGCTGGTACCTCCTTTCATCTTAGACAAATCCAGCTAGCAAAGCAGAGATGCAGATACTTCTGTTGCTTCCAAAGATGACAGCACAAGCAGACGGAAGATCATATTCCCCTACCTTTTCTATGCAAATTAAATCAATCGAAATTAATGAATTAATTAGTCCCCTTTAATAGTTGCTGGGGGCAACTGTTAAACCTTTAGCTGAAAGACTGTCTGCATCAGTTTAAAGATTGTCTTGTCCAGTTCCTCTAGTACAGTCATGTAATGTTTCTAATCTGGTGGCATTCAAAGATGAAGGATGGGACCCAAGGAAGTGGAACTTGGCCTGCAAGGTGCCAGTTGCTCTTAAAGGTTCTGCAACCTTACTTCCAAAGTCCTTACTTTTTGTCTGTAATGCTTTCTGCCTTAAGACATAGGGAGAAACTAGTTAGAAAGCCTTAAGACTAGACTTTCAGCCTAAGAGATACCTAGGGCTGACTTGATCTTGAGAGACCTGGACAGCTTAACTCAGATCTGATGGACTCAGACCAGGCTGAAGTGTTAAAAAGTAGCTAATTCTCTTTCTGGATCCTTTAGGCTGAAATTTTCTTGAGAAAATGAAGCCTGATATGCACACAATGAGTAACAAAAATAGCTGCCACCATTTCTTTTCAAAACACAACCAGAGGAAACACAGTTTTGTTTTCCTGCTTTTTAGTGCCAGGAACTTAGATTAACTCAGGATGTGAGACCTAGATTCATGTCCTCCCTCTGCCTGCAAGTATTGACATCTACCTCTCCATCTCAGCCATGACCTGCAATAGGAAAGGCATGCTTTCCTTCTTCTGTCAGACTGGGTAGCCATCTAAAATTACCAAAGATTAGAGCACCCAGATAGGACGGACCTACCTAGCTTAAACAGCTTTCTATCAATGTCAGAAAAAATGAAATCCAGATCAGACAAAGCAACATGATTCCTCTCTCTTCCTGCTGTGAAGTGTAACTAGAAAACCGTAATTACAATTATATAGTCACTTTAAGTTGAAAAGACTCTGAAGAATTGTAATTTGGTTGGCTTGTACTAGGCTAAACAAACAGAAGAACTCTTCAACCTTTAGGAAAAGACAGTGAAAACCTGGTTATTGATAGCTCTGTTGATATTTACCTGATATCTAAGGGGCTTCATGTTTGATTCTGATAAAAAGGATTATTACTAGACCTGTATTGGTAAACTGTAGCCAATGCATAACTTCTACAGAATAAAAAAGAAAATAGGGGAGAGATTCTTATAGGAATAAGAATACTAACTGTGTTTGAAAATGTCTTTTCAAACAGCTGCAAGCATTGGGAAGGGAACCTACTTTGCTGTTGATGCAAGTTACTCTGCTCAGGATACTTATTCAAGACCAGATACGAATGGCAAAAAATACATGTACCAGGCTCGGGTCCTCACTGGAGAATATTGTCTTGGGAGTGGAGGACTAATCATTCCACCGCCAAAAAGTACAGCAGATCCTACCAACCTCTATGACAGCGTGGTTGATAACATCAATTCACCAAAGATGTTTGTCATATTTAATGACATTCAGGCATATCCAGAATACCTTATTACTTTCAGGAGATAGAATATTCTTAATAGTCTGGAATATTGTGGTGCCTTTTATGTGTAGAAAGTAACAGGGCCATTCTCGATTGTTCTTTACATTTATTTTTTTTGAAATGTTTGTTTATCTATCCATGTGTTTAATTAAGTCTTCAAATGATCAGTGCAACGAGGCCAGGGCAAGCAAATATTTTAGAATGCATTATTTCAGTACTCACATTTGAAATTCAGTTCTGCAGAGGTGTAGGCAAGAGCAGTGACACCAGCCCAGACTTCTTCCGAGGCAAGGCAGATGGGAACTGGTGGGAAGGGCAGCTGCTCTGCCTCACCTATGGCCTGAAGTAGGTGATGCATCTACGCACACCCTCACTTCTGCTATTCACCAGAAAGCACCAAGTGGCTGCCTGTGAAGATTTATTGAAAACTCTTGGTGTCGGTGGGAATAACCTTGTCCTCCAGCAGAATTTTCAGTCATTCTTGGGGATGCACTGACCGTGGGTGCTAAAAGTCATGAAAACAAAAATCCAAGGTGGAACTCTGAATTTGCACTCATTGTTTCACTGCTGCCTTATCTTGTCATGGCATACTTTGTGATTCCCTAGGTAGAACTTCCTGAATTCATACCTGTTTCTTAGCGGCATTATGGACATTACGTATTCTCTGCATTACGTACAACCACTTACAAAGTCATTGCTCCTGGAATCTTCGAGGTAGTAAAGAGAGACTCTAATTTGTTTGGGACAGTATTGCAACGTTAACCCCACTGTAGAACCACTCTGCACTTTCACCTGTAGGGATGTACTACTTAGTTGCCCCGCTCAAACTGTAGGGAAATTTTTAAAGCTCTGTAAAGCAAGTAAGTAGGGATCTTTGCACACCTGAACTCTTCGCAACCTGCACTTTTCCAGCTCTAACCTTACAGCTGCCAACCACCCCCCTTGCATACGCGGTTTTAATAAAGGTAGATACAAATAGCTGATGTGGCGGGTCGTGCTTTACATGAGGGGACGCGCTTCGGGTAGAAGTGCTGCGTTACTTTGGAATATGTTGATGGTGTATATATATAGCGGTGCTATACTTAGTAAGAAGCTTAAGACAGAAATTTTCAGCAATTTGCGTGGCAGCCCCGAGCACAGCCCCCCCGTCCCAACCCCTCCACCACAGCCCTGAGGCGGCCGCCGCCGCCCAATCACAGCCCGCCTCCCGCCTCCGCCCCGCCCTCCCGGCCGCTCGGCGCTCTCCGATTGGCGGCCGGCGCCGCCTCCATGGCGACGCGGCGGAGGGGCAGCCAACATGGCGGCCGGCGGGCGCTGCGGGGCCGCGGGCAGGGCGCTGCCGGCCGCCCTCCTCCTCCTGCTGTTGCTGCTGGGCGCCGCCGCCTCGCCCCGCTCCTCGTCCTGCCACCACCGGCCGCCCGGCCGCGGGGAGGTGAGGCCAGGCCGGGAGGGGGCAGCTGGGGGGCTGGGGCTGGGAGGAGGAGGACGGGCGGGGAGGGAAGGAGGGTGAGGCGGCGCCCACAGGCTGTGCTCCCCGCGGCAGGTGGTGTACGGCGTGCCCCTGGCCGAGGATCGCCTCGTCAGGAGGGACGTGGGGCAGCGGCTGCGGATTAAGATCGTGTACGACAGGAGCGTGGAGGAGTGAGTATGGTGTGCTGTGCTGTGGCGGTGACCCCTTTTTGTCCTCATCCCGCAATGCAAACCCTAGTGGCTAACGCTCTTTCTTTTCTTTCTTTCTTTTTAAACAGTTTGCTGCCAGAGAAAAGGCACCTTATAAAGGTATGGGTTCATTCTCTTTATTATTTCTATGTATGTGGGTGAAGTCAAGGCTTTACTGATGTGTTTAAGGCGCTTCCATATCCTCTGGTCAGGGAAGCGAGGCTTTGGGTACAGACTGTTTCTCCCAAATCCTCCCACTGCTACGTTAAATATTATTTAACAGGTGCTTGCTATATCCCAGCACACAAAGCTGTCGATGAGCAGGACCTACATACCTTCTAACAGTACCAAAAAATGATGAAAATTCTTTAGGAGTACTTTAAATATGCCTACTGGCGTCTTTTGATTTATTGTGCAAGTAGGCAGTAAAAGAGAGGGCAGCAGCCAGGCTTGGAGGTCGCAGAGACAAGCTGCAGGGAATCTGTGATGGACAGTTCCCAGTGACCTGTAAGATCGGGGCTGAAATGAAGTCAGCCTCTTTGAAGCTGTATGTTCAAATTAATACTGACTTCCATCTTGCTTTGTCATTCCAATAACAAAATATGGAAATATTGGAACTAAATATTTCGAAACTTGGAAGTCTGGATCTCTGCTATTCTGCTATGCCACAGCATTAGCAAGTTTCATGTACCTAGGCAGTTAGTGGTTGTAAGTTATGTCTGCACTACCACTGGGTGACTTTTATTTTTGTTCTGTTTAGAACAAACTTTTTCCACAAGCTATATCTTACTTGGAGAAGACTTTCCAAGTGCGCAAATCAGCAGGTACTATATTGCTAAGCAGGTATGTGAAAGTTTGTTGAAAATCACTTACTGCGTTCAATATTTAACATTGCATTGTGTAGACATTAAAGTAAGAATAGAATAAGAGCATAAGAAATGCTCTCCTGGGTCAGACCAGCAATCCATCTGGCCCAGTGGTGGGAGATGACCATGGAAGGTCAGCAAACTTGTGCTTTCTCCTTCAATAGCAACACCTATTTTTGTGGTATCAGAGATGTTAAAGAGTGTCACACTGCTTATTTCCTTTTGTGTGTACGCCCCTTTATGAACCTGTTCCAAATCTTTTTTTTTTTTTGCACCTGTAGATACTCTGTTAACAACTGAAGTATTGTATTCCAGAGTAGTGTAACATTTTTCAGCATGGAAGTTACAACATTGCTATATTAAAAGCATATTACAGTGTTGCTGGGTGCTGTAAGATTATGCTAATTTCATTTTAATTCTAAAACAATGCTAACTGTCTTTCATGTTTGATTGAAGGCAGTGTGCAACAAACCAATATCTAAGGAGGAAAGCTGATCCTCACAGATACTGCCGAGTGGCCTGTGCAAACCATACGAGGTGTGGACCAGTTATAGTTCCTGAAAAACACCTCCAGGTAAGCTGAACCATCCAGGTGCTTCCTAACCTTTGGAGGAGTGCAGTTTGTGGAAACTACTTAAAATGTTAGTACTGCTAGTACACTCACAAGTGATTCAGCCCGGAGAAGAGAAGGCTCTGGGGAGACCTTATGACAACCTTCTGCTACCTAAAGGTATACTAAAGGTATACTCTGTTGAGGAGTATAGTGAGAGGACAAGGAGTAGTGGTTTTAAACTGAAAGAGGATAGGTTTAGATTAGATATAAGGAAGAAATTCTTCACTGTGAGGGTGGTGAGACACTGAACAGGCTGCCCCGAGAAGCTGTGGCTGTACCGTCACTGCAAGTGCTCAAGGTCAGGTTGAATGGGGCTTTAAGCAGCCTGGTGTGGTGGGAGGTGTCTCTGCTCATGGCAGGGGGTTGGAATTAGATGAGCTTTAAGGTCACTTCCAACCCAAACTGTTCTGTGATTCTACAATTCATTTTGCAGGAGATAGCTTAAGTTGTTCTATTCTGTCACTCAAATTTAGTTAGTGTCTTTAGTTTATGATGTTCATAGAATCATAGAATCATAGAATATCCTGAGTTGGAAGGGACCCTTAAGGATCATCAAGTCCAACTCTTGACAGCGCACAGGTCTACCCAAGTTCAGACCATGTGACTAAGTGCACAGTCCAATCTCTTCTTAAATTCAGTCAGGCTCGGTGCAGTGACCACTTCCCTGGGGAGCCTGTTCCAGTGTGCAACCACTCTCTCTGTGAAGAACCCCTTCCTGATGTCCAGCCTAAACTTCCCCTGCCTCAGCTTAACTCCATTCCCGCGGGTCCTGTCGCTGGTGTTAATGGAGAAAAGGTCTCCTGCCTCTCGACACCCCCTTACGAGGAAGTTGTAGACTGCGATGAGGTCTCCCCTCAGCCTCCTCTTCTCCAGGCTGAACTAAAGTTGAACTAAAAGTCATGGAAAACTGGAATGTTTACTGTTCTTTAAGTCTGTGATATAGAAAACTATACACATAATGAGATTCAAAGCGTATGAAATGGCATCTGGTTGCTTCATTATTCTCCTCGGTCAGTGAGTCAGATTTTCACAGAATTAATCATAAATTTTGAATCAAAACAGTGGTTTTCGATGAACAAGGAGCACGGTGCAGAAAGTGCTTGTAACTTGTTTTCTTGCGTGAATTTTTGAATCGACTACAGTATGTGATCACCAGATTTCTTTTAGCTTGACATTTCAACTGCAGCATTAAAAATATATTGCATTAAATGTGAAATGCAATGTCTGCTTATGTATATACTATTTCTGTGAGCCAAAACTTTTCAATTAATCTAGCTTGGCAAGCACCTTTTTTTCAACAGCTGCCACCTTCCTAGCTTTTAAACAAAATGGCTAGTCTTTTAAAAGTTGTTCCCTGGCTCTGGGTTTGTTTACTCTTGTCACAGGGAATTTTCTCATCTTCCACTGTCATAGGCTGGGGTTTATTCTTGGCTTCCAGCTAGTTGTGTTTTGTTCTACAAAACTTCTATCATAGCTGATGTATTTTAACTGTTTCCTTTGAACATTGTCAAAGCAATGCAGGGTGTACAATCAGAACGAACGGCACTTTGGCTTACCTGATCAAGAAGGGGTTCGAGATGCTGACTTTGTGCTTTATGTCAGTGCTCTCACTACTGAAAGGTGTGGCCATGAAAACATCATTGCATATGCAGCCTACTGCCAACTGGAAGCTGAAATGGACAGGCAAGTATTCTGTCTGGTACAAACTTTCTTTAGTTAAACTTTCAATTGTATATGTGGAGTTAAACTGTCTGCCTGTGTTGTGTATAGGCTAACACAGAAATCATTGAAATAATGCCAAATACTGTATTCGCGTAAAAGCACAGAACAATGGAATAACGCTTAACCCATAAAACAGACATCTAAGTCAAAAATAATCTTCTGCTGTCACTGCCTGAATTTTATCTCACAATCCTGCTTCTGTTGAAGGAAAGGTCATACTTTCAAAAACTTAAAGAAAAAGGCAAATAGCCCCTGCTTACGTGGCTTTTGTTTCTCATTTGGCTGTAGTCACTTCAACAGACATGTTGTACCTTTGTAATGACTACACCTGAAATTCAGATCTCCTGTACTGTTGTCAGTAACATCTGTGCTGCATGTTGGTATACAGACTGATCCCATCCCTCTTCCCCTTTTGTAGCAATAAAGTCACAGGATTGTTAACAAACTAGTTATAATTAGTTAAGGGAAGTTATCTAGAAGCTCTTACATTTACATTAGTCTTTAGTTTCCAGTGTTGCTTTCTGCCTCTTCAAGTGAATACGAATTGAATTTACTAGTATTTTACTGAAAACAATATAATTTTAAAACTGTCTTCCAGGCCAATAGCAGGATATGCTAACTTGTGTCCAAACATGATCTCAACGCAGGCTCAGGAATTTGTTGGCATGTTGTCTACAGTGAAACACGAGATTATCCATGCACTGGTAAGGGTTGGTATTATAGAACACATTTCCCTGCCCTGAAATTTGTGCCTTCCCCCTCACATCTCTCCTGCTTGTTGCAAGAGAAGCGTGTCTGGTGAGGGTAAAGCTCTTGCATTGCCTCTCAACTCGTGTGTTAATAGTCTACCTGCTGCGTACGAGAACTTTTCATGGCATTTGACTTGGTGTGTAAATGTCTTACTGAAGGTTTCTGTTTGATTTTGAACTTGCAGGGTTTCTCTGCTGGACTGTTTGCATTTTATCGTGATGATGATGGAAAACCTTTAACAACAAGATATGCAGATGGACTCCCTCCTTTTAATGAAAGGTATTTCATATTTTTGGACCTCTCAGTACTCTCAGTGCTGAAGGGATGTCTTCAGGTTGCCTTTTTAGATATATTCTTGCTGTTAGCCTGTTGAAAATCCAACTTGATAGCTTTATTAGAATTCTTTGTATTTGTTATGTTCAAACGCTGTTCTATTTTTATTGTAGTCTTCCTTTACATTGGCATTAAACATTTACCTTGTAATGCATGGGGATGATTTAAGAAACAATTTTAGTCAGGAAGCCTGAAGTTAAGCATTGCAACAACCGTTGCTTAAATTTAGAGGTTTTCTGAGCACCGCACTCAACTGGCACTTATATTTTCTGTAGTCTGTCTAATATCAGCGGAGGTAGGTTTTTTTCAGGCACATATCATTTGAGGTCTATAATTGTGCAGAAATGGCAATGCCTGTAGTCTGCTGCTTGATTTTTCTCCCTTGTTACTGAATAAACAATTTGCAGTACATTTTTGATAACTGTAGAAAATATGTCTTGAGTCTACAGACATCTTTTTAGTAATCTTACTTTAGCATGTTAGATCAGAGCTGGCTATGTAATAAATCTTACAAAGATTATAATGTATCTTACAAAGGAGAAGTGTTGCACAATTTAAAAGAAAGAGAAATGGAAATTCTTAATTCTAGTTTTTAATGGAAATAAAGCTTTGTACAGTAGCGTGTGTTTATCAAAACATCCATAACTAACACATTCTTCTTACAGTCTAGGTTTGTATCAGTGGAGCGATAAGGTTGTTCATAAAGCAGTGAGGTTATGGGATGTACGTGGTGGCCAAATGCTTCGCCATACTGTTCACCTTCTGGTAACACCTCGTGTAGTTGTAAGTGTTGATTAACTTAGCTGTGCACTATGTATGTCATAACATTCTTGAGTCACAATTATTTCTCACTCTTTTTAAGCAGTAATAAGTTAACTTTAAATAGTGTTGTGTTATTATTTTTTTTTTTTTTAATGTATGGCCCATAGACTATATAATTATGATGATCTAATTAGTTGAGAAGGGGCTATCCAAGGTGAAAAAGAAGTGAAGGAAAATGTCTGGCAGTATGAAATAAATAACTCAATAAAAGAGACAATGAAGGGATTGGGAAGTAAATTGTAAACGGTTGAGCAAAATTGATATTGTTGCCTTAATCTTACTCTTCAGAGGCTTTCCTGCAGACTTAGGCACCTCGTATTCCAGTTGCCTTAACAGATAGTGCTGTTACTGTTTTTCTAGTTTAATTTCATCCAATTTAATATTTTTCTTTTAAAACTTTTCTTTTTTTTCCTTTGTAGTTTTATGCATTACCAAATAATGCATTGAACATTTTGTAATGTTTAAAAAGGGAGTACTTTAAATATTTTTGGAAAACCTTCTCTTCAAATCCTTCCCACACCTCTTTTTTTTTTTTTTTTTTACCCCAACTAAACATATACTAAGTGTAATATATTTGGTATTGAAAATAACTTCTAATCATATTTGTCCATGAATACTTATGAGTTGTGTTGAAATGTTTTCTTTCTAGGAAGAAGCTCGTAAACATTTTAATTGTCCAATCCTAGAGGGAATGGAGCTTGAAAATCAAGGTGGCATGGGTACTGAGCTCAATCATTGGGAGAAGAGGTTGTTGGAGGTTGGTGCTAATATTAGGAATGGAGGGGGATTTGGAAAAGCCTGCTCCCCCTGTCTTTATTTTTAGGTTTATAGCGGTATTCACCAGAGCCTTGAAAACATAGGTATGAGAAATACCTCACTGAAATATATCACATACAGTGCTAAACTGGAAACACTTAAATGTCCAATTGCTAGATAAATTTTATTTTACTTCCTTGCTAAATCTCAGAATATGAGTTTCGGATAAGATGACTGCTGGAAAATGAAATCTCTTGATTTTTGAAAAAAATGAAAAGTCAATTAAGTTTTGTCATGCTTCTTGATTGTTCTGTCTGTTCACTATCTGGATTTCATCTTTTGACATGTCTCCTTAGGGTTAGGTTTTGCCATCCCTATTCCAGAACCTCATCTGATCAAGGAAACACTTATTTTCCTCCTGATGCTTAAGCTTATTTTTATTTATAACATTATGTGATATTTTGGGCAGAAGTATAGTTTATAATTATTGTATGAAGTGAGGTAAACCATAAGGTAAATGCATCAGGACAGACCTTTTCATGGAAGTAAACGTGAAAAAATACATATTTCAGGAGACCAAAACAGCTGATTTTTCCTGCTTTTTGGTAATGTTTCTTGTAGAAACATTTGGTAATGTTTCTTGTTCAAGGTCAGCTAGAAGGGCTGCCATTAAAGTAAGGATAATCTAAAGGATTTAATAAGATCAGCCCAAGGGACACTATTAGCAGTCTTGTTTCCAGAGAAAGTTTGTATCTGGAAAGTAACCCATATGGTTTGATTTTGGTCTTGATCCTTCTCTCATTAAATATTCTAGTGATAGTACCAAATTTGCTGTCTGCAGATGGTAACTATTCCCAGCCATGCTAGTGGAGAGGGAAGGCTGGAAGACTACACTCTGAAGAAATAGTAAGTGAGAAAAGTTTGGTAATAGGAATCCCAGAGCTGTGTAATTAAGGGTGAGCAACTTTTGTTGTAAGCCAGAAGCTTATTAGCTGGAAATGACTGAGCTGAAAGAAGACACATGGGTGTTAAAACTGTCAGTTGATGATTAGGAAACTCAGAAGTGTCCAGAGTTACTCTTTGAGGATGTTGTGAGCTTTTAAAGTAAGATGGAAAATATCACTACTGGACTACTAAAGCTTCATGTAGAGTTCTGTGTTCCTTTAGTCCTGTGTTCTTCTCTCCTGAAAAGGACCTCTAGAAATACTGGGAAAATTGAAAGTCAGTCTTACCCCCCAAAAAAACACACCACTACATGAGCTTGACTTTCAACTTACCCAAAAAAGGACAGAAAAGGGGGCATGATTGCTATAAATAAATATGCAAGGAGGAGTTTAATTTACCTAAAGAAAAAATAAGTACAGATTGGCCATGAATAAGGTTCAGCTGGAATTTGGCATAAGGTTTCTGACTCATGAGACTTTGTAGGGCAGACTGGGAAGGGCGTTATACCTTTTGATCCGTGTTATGAAAGAGGTTGGAAATGGAATGTCTATAATAAGAAGGGACTGGAACTTCTATGCCCTTGAATGCGTGGCTCTAAAATAAAATGCTTTTCCAAAGCAGGCGTTTTCTTACAATACTGATTTTTCAGGAGCTTACTAATAGTAACTTGTAACTTTCAGAATGAAGCTATGACTGGATCCCATACGCAGAACCGAGTCTTTTCCAGGATTACCTTAGCATTAATGGAAGACACGGGGTAAGTGTTAATAGGAATAATAATGGTGTGGTGTTTTTTTTTTGTTTGTTCAAGTGTGTTTGTTGCACTTGATGTTATTTGGAATTGATGCACTTGTGTTTATTCATCTGCCACACAGTAAATAATTGGCATAACCAGCATGACATTAAACAAGTAATTATACCTTGTATGTTAATTTTTCTTCACGTATATTAAAAAATCCACTCTTAATATAGCCATAAAAGCATGCGCGGCAATGCATAGTTCTGTTTGCAGAGTCTGTTTTCTATTTTCTCTTAATGTAAGTCTTTTGTCAGTTCCACGTAGCACTTTTTTTTGTCTTTTTTATAGACAGGAAGCATATATGGAAGAAAAGCAAAATTGCCTAAAATTTTATCTTTCTGTATGCATTAGTCCTTCGTAGACCAACATGCATTGCTGTCAAACAAATAGACAATGAAGTTTTCATTTAGCTCATTGTGAGTTGAAAAATAGTGAAATTATCATACTTTATTATTAGGTAGCAAGGAGTTATTTCCCTGTTTTATCATTTGAAAACCTTTAGGCATCGTATAAACTATTTTGAACTGCTCTTTTATTAATTATAACTCTAATTTTTAAATTGTATTCTCATTTTAAAATACCTTTGCAGTTGGTATAAAGCAAATTATAGCATGGCGGAGAAATTAGACTGGGGACGTAATAAAGGCTGTGACTTTGTAATGAAGAGCTGTAAGTTCTGGATTGACCAAAAGAAACAAAAGTAAGCCATTGTTTTATTTAAGAAGGTGGAAGACTGATGCTTGTTTACACTTGTCCTTTTTTCAAATGCAACTCAGTAAAAAGTAATACACAAGGAATGCTCTCGTAAGAATCTTCAGAGTGCACCCAAGAAGGAGCACACCGAATGTATTGAGAACAGTACTATTTTACCCAATAAATACAAAGACAAGCATCTTAGGAATGTATTTGCTCTTTAAGAGAATTGTGTTTTGGAGTTGGGTGGAAGGACTTTGTCTAAGTGTTGCTTTCTTATTTTGTCCTTTTTAATTGTAAAACGTTATTGGCTGCATTTACATTACTGGATTTTACCCAAAGCTCCAGAAATAGGCTTTGTTTTGGCTATCATACTTCTTGTTCATTTCAGTACTTGTAAACTTGCTCCATTGCAGCCCTGTTTTGTTTGTAATTTTTTCTTTAAAGTTTACAAAACAATGTTATTGAAACTATATAACTAAGCACGTTGTTACTTTGTTTGCTGATCTGATATTCTTTAAACTAGGAAGTTTATAACCAAATAACAATAATTAGTCTACAGACAAGATATTGCTGCTTCTTTATGTGCTTCAAGTATTAGGAAGAGCAGGGATAGTCAGAAAAACTGCATAGTTTAGATTAACTGCTTTTTGTAAACTTATGTTACTTTTTTTTTTTTTTTGAGGAGGCAATTAATCAGTCCATACTGTGACACTTTGAGAAGTAATCCTTTGCAGTTAACCTGCAGACAGGACCAAAGAGCAGTAGCAGTGTGCAACTTACAGAAGTTTCCAAAGCAGTTACCTCAGGAATATCAGGTATAATGAGTCGTAATTTACTAAATAACTAAGTATTTGCATTACTGTGTTTTGCAGCCAGGATGTGTGTTTGTTTTTTTTCTTCTGAACTAGTTGATGAGAGTAGATATTGTGAAAAATGTCTGCTTACTCTATTATAAGAAGCCTGGAGGCTTAAAAAAAAAAAAAAGCCTTGTGATTGTTAATAAAACAATAGGGATGTTGCTTGACTGTCTAAGCACGTTTCAGTTGAAAATGTTGCTGTGTAACAGAAGTCCCCCATAATGTTTTGTCTGAGGTATTTCTTCAGCTAATCTGTGCCCTCGTGTCACTGCACACTGAAACATTCTTCCCAGAGATGACTGTGATTGCAAGAGGAGACAGGGGGCAGTGCAGGGCTAGGGAGTGATACATGCAAATATGGATCTCTGTGCATTACTTGTGTATTCTTAAATAGTCTATGCTCATCTGTTCAGGGTATTCTGAGTTGCTGTTAAAAGCGCTCCTGAGAAGTAATGGATGTTCTTACAGCTTTAGTGATTGTTTCTATTAAAAATTTAAATAAATAAAAGCAATAAAAGCAACAACGACAAAGTGACAGCTGTACGCTTTTCTCTGCACCAGCTGTCTCACTGCCTATTTTGTTTTTGCAGTATTTTGACAATCTTAACGGAGTACCAGCAGAAGACTTGCCTTATTATGGTGGCTCAGTAGAAATTGCTGACTATTGTCCCTTCAGTCAAGAATTCAGTTGGCATTTAAGTGGTGAATTTCAACGCAGCTCAGACTGCAGAATAATTGAAAACCAACCAGGTAAGCTTCCAGAATTTAGTGTTGTATTTAAGGGCCTGTATTTGTTTATCTGGATTACCTTGTGAGCGTTTGCTTCCTAGGTGTAAATGAAATACAAAATTGCATAAGAGTTGAACAGAAATTATCCTCAAATGATCCAAATACAAGACAGAGGTTACAGGGGGAGTGTTGTTCAGTTGCTTTTGAGTCTCTCTGGAAACAACTCTACTTTTCACCTTTGTAGTCTTCTATCCAAAGCAGGGAGCCTGACAAATTACCAGAGCATGGCCCTGCCTCCTGGAATAGCACATGAACTCTCAATATAGCAGAGCTCCAGGACACTGCAGGATATTACCTGTGTGTGCAATTCTCTCAAAGCCAAATGAACAAACACGCTCTCCCCTGAAGCCAGCAACCACAGCTGGCACTCCCTGGGAGCAAACATTTCTGTAGAAGCGTGTGGATAGTGTATTTTTAAAACCTTGGTTTTCTTCATGCTTTACTCTGTCTGAGAATTATTGTCTTGAATATAATGATTAATGGTGTGAAACATCCCAAAAGTAAACCTGGAATTGCCTGTAGAGACTGACTAATTATGGCAAATTAATTTAAATTTAATTAAAATTTAATTTTAAACTTCCTTTTCGCCTGGTAAACTGAGGTTCAGTATATTCTTTCCACCTTAGATCCTACAAAAAACTATGGTGCAGAAGAATATGGACCAAACTCTGTATGTCTTATTCAGAAGTCAGCTTTTGTCATGGAACAATGCAGGAGGAAACTCAGTTACCCCGACTGGGGTAGTGGGTGTTACCAAGTAAGTACATGTGCTGTGTGGGTTCTTTGCTTGCTTCACTTTTGTAGTAACACCAAAGAGAGAAATCTGATATAAAATGCAGGCTATGGCTGTTAAAACTATGCACCTGGACACCGTACATGATATTATCTTCCTGAAAGTCACTAGATTATGACATGCTTTGGAAATAAGTATTTTCCAACTGTGAATCTGTAGTTCAGATCATGTGTGCATCAAGTCAAGCACATGGCCACTGGGCAGACTTGTGTGTTACTTCCAGTCTTGCTAGGACTTACCTGTCTTACCTGAGGACTAAGTGTCACAGGGATAAGTGAGAATACTTTGGAATCTTCTGTTGAAGTTTTACATTAGTTAAATGACTCTGATTTTCCTGCTGTAGAAAGCACTGTGCACGTGTCACTTTTCATTATCCTTCCTCTCAGGGCTATCTCACTTACAGCTGTTTCTTTCAAAGGCAGCACAACTCTAAAAGCATGCTCATTAGCAGAAACAGAATTTTACTCAGTCTCAGTTGATTATCTATATAATCGCATGAAAAGGGTACAGTCAGTGCTTTAAAGCATTTTTAAACGAATAGCTGCTCTTAGTGCATTAAAATAGCTGCACTTAATCTATGCTGTATGCAGGCTGTTTACTGAATATTTTATTTCCTTATTGAAAGAACTTCCAACTCCCCAAGCATATTTCCAATAAATCATAATACAGACCTTACGTTTATTCCTTTCTTTTAAGGTTTCTTGTTCTCCACAAGGACTGCACGTTTGGGTCAAGGACACTGTGTACTTGTGCAGCCGCTCAGGTCAAGTATTAACAGTGAGCATTCAGATGAATGGCTGGATCCACGTTGGAAATCTGGTTTGTCCAGCCTGTTGGGACTTCTGTGACTCCTGTCCCCCAGAGCGGGATCCTCCAGCTTCTAACTTATCAAGAGTTGCACCAATTGGTAGGTTGGCTCCTGATTTCCTGTTCTGGAAAACATATCATTTTAATAACCTTCAGAATCATCACCTTGGTGCAAAATGAGTACTCGCTTATATAAGTTCCTATTGGCAATATTAACACAGTAATCCAGGACACAAATGACAGGTGTCACTTTGCTTTTTGAAGGAAGAAAAGAACCTTAAGTTGCTGACTACCAGTTACTGTTTTGTCTAGAGTTGACTGTGTAAAAAGCCACTTAGTGAAAGAGAACAGTCCTTACAGTATTTTTCTCTAGAGGCTAATTTCTAAGCCTTTAATCAATTTTGTAATTGTTGATGTGCTGTCTCTACTGCAGGTTTTGAGGAAAAAATAAACCTGTATAGGTAACCTGTACATTTAATTCTTTTTTCAACATGTTCTGGGGTTTGTGTGTACCATTTCAAGTCTTTGAAATGGGAACGTTTCAGGGGTTGGTGGAATGACTCCTACAGATCAGATTTTAGCATGAGAAAGCTGTAATATAGGAGACTGACATCTCCCTCTCCCAGAGAGACAGCAAGTGTGAATTCAAACAGATTCACATCCTAGGAGATGGGGGGTATTTTTAAAATATATTAATATATATGCTTATATATGTGCATACATATAATACACTTATATAACATAACATATAAAATGCTTATGTATCTAGTCTTTTGAGTCTGTGATTTTGAAATGCTGCTTATCCCCAGTCATGCATTAGTAAACTTCCTGTCCTTTTCTTGCCATACTGATACATTCAGCTCATTTGTTCTCCTAACTATTATTAGTTATTGCAGAAATTAATTTAATTTTAAAGGGAATAAATCATGTTATTCAGCTTTTATGAATTGCTGTCCTTGAAAACTAAAAGTAAATCAGTTCAGATTACTACAAATATGTTTTTGCTCTCTGGTTATTTTCTCTTAAATATGAAATATAAGCTTCATGCTGTCTTGTTTTTTATTTTAGATTTGTGCTCCTGCTCATCTAACCTGGTTGTAACCCTTTGGCTGTTGATGGCTAACTTAATTCCCCTGCTAACGGGATTATTTCTCTGCGCATAGTTTCAGCAGGGAGCAAGAAGATGTTCCAAGATGGTATACCACAGTGTTGTACTTCTTACTGTGGAGCACTGAGTTTTTTTTGTCTCTGCAGGCAGCTGTCTTCTCCTGAACCTCATCTCTCCCGGCAAGTATCAGTGCAGACAGTAGTCGGGGAGTTACTGACAAAAGCAGCCAGAGTTTGAGAGGAGGAAAATTTACCTTGTCATCTCAATAAGTGCCAGTATTTTCCTGAATTGCAACCTTTGGTTTTGTCACAGTAATGAGATCCACTGTGCCAGCTCTGTTAGACTACCTGGCAACTTGATCAAGATTTGAAATGAGAACTCTTCTGTAGTAGAACTTGGGTTGTTTTTTTGTTATGTTCTCTGTGTGACCGGTAGCAAAGCATCCTCAAACTGGAAATATACCTCAGTGGTTTAGTCAAAAGCCATGTGAAAATCAGTTACTGTTACTGCGAATAACTCAGACCCAAACAGGTGTGGGAGGTTTTTGTTTGGGTTTTGTCCATTCTTACAATGTATACAATGTATATTACATTGTATATGAGTAAATTACAAATCTTACAATTATTATTATTATTATTTAACATATTACAATGTATATGAGTAAAATTAATTTAATGGAATAGACTGGTTGTTGGGAGTTGTTTCCACAACTGGATTCTGTAGCTTTGAGACTTCTCAGAATTCATGTTAGTTTGCAGTAAGTTATTTACTTCTTGAGGTTCATGTAAACCTTAGTGAATGCACAAAGTAGACTTTCAGACTGATAACCATGACAACTGTCTAGAAATCACATTTTCATTTAGCATGTGCCAGTTCTACTGTACAGTGTAATAACATTACTCTGAGGATATTCAGAAATTCAATTTGCTAGGCAAATGCATTTTATTACTGATGCCAGTCTGTAAAATTGGGGTAGGTTTTATTTTATTTTTCTTAATAATGGCATTATTTCTTTAATAATATGATCATAAATACATTTGTTTCACTTTTTGCTGAAGGCCAAGCCAGTAGCTATGGCAGCTATAATGTTATAGAACTATACTGACTCCTCTAGGCCAAAAATGAGTACGTAAAGAAATGTCTAATCTGTCTTTTTTTCCCCTTTTCTTGGACATACAGTTGATTATTTCAAATAATTCATAGTATTTGGATTATGTTAGAGAATCAGACACTTTGAACCACACAAGGGCACACCTTGGTACAAAATTCATCTTTTGGAGGATAAAATCTACCTGAGGTAGGAAATGAGCAAAATCTGTCTTGCGGAGGACAGCTGCTCTCTACAACACTTGTGAAGGTGTTTTTCTTTGTTTCTGACCCTAGATGACATGTTACAAATAATCCTGCTTAGCATAAAAGAAAGTTATGTGGTCCAATCCATTGTCTGTCCTGTTTGTCCAATTTCATTCTTGAGAAGGTACTAAACCTGAGGGAGCAGATGGGCCACGTGCACTGAAAATACAAAGGTGAGGAGAAGGATGATGATACACAACTTGTTTAAGGCTTGATCCCCTTCTAATACGGAAGGGGCAGGGAGTAAAATTTCTTTAGCTACAATTAAGCTTGTTTAATAAGAACTTCCATTGTAATCATAAGGACACTGAAGAAAATCTTTGTGCCTACCAGATTTTTTTTAAAGATGCTTTTATGACACTGCTGAGGTGAATAAGCTGCAACCTAAAACTGTCTGAGGGCATCATGGTTGAGAGAGTACCTTGCACTGGGCTAGTTCCCCTTCTTAACTGCAGGTTATGCACAGTTTGCTTTGCATTAAACAAGGCCTAGCTTAGCCTTAAATAGGTGTTTCTGAGAAGCAATACAAATTAGGGATCAAATGCTTTAAACGTGTACAAGTTTGAATTAAGAAACACTCAGATTAGTAGGTGAACACTGATAATTTTAATATATGCACAATCAACAGTCAGTATAAATGGATTCATTGAAAGCGTAAAGGTTTGAGAATATATATTAGGTCCCAGAGGTTGTGATTGTCTCTTGTCTGGTGTGCAATAATACAGGTTAAATGGTATCACTCAACAACAACACTTTTTATACTTGAAAAGAAATTACTGGTTATTTTTTCTTACTGTGGAATATTTGCACTGTCTGAATTTTCTGGTTAAATTTATAACTGTTAAACGTTTTTAAATGGTGTTTATTTATTGCGCTTGGTATTTGATATGCTAGTCTGTGTAAGTGAAGTGTTATATTTAAGTGAATTTTTTTTTATCTTCTACGCAGTTGTTTATCTTGAGGGCTTTTCTTCTCTCTTCCTGAGAATTAACTGAAAACTGAAAGATGGCTTGAAACATTGATGCTTACCTACTTCTGAATTGTATACATTCAATTAAAGAAAGAGGCTGTAATGCGTTGTACCTACAGGGAAAATCTGTCTGGCTGTCAGTGTCCGTGTAGTCAGCTTCACCGGTACCTACCTGCTGAATAGCTGCATTAGTGAGTCCAGCGAAGTAAAACTACTAAAGCCTTAATAATCTGAGATTTCAGTTGTAATTTCTTTGACATGCAGTCCTTAAACTGGCTGTGAACTACAGAATTGGAAGTGACTTTAGGGGACTGGGGAGGGAAGGTTAAGGTTTGCAAAAGCCAGCGGGTTACCTTCTGTCAGTAAGCTAGCAGCTGTAGCCTTGTGGGAACTGCCAAGAAATGTGTCACGTTCACTTTCAGGTACGAATGAATTCGTGACTGTCAAACGAGTTCGAGTAAAGCTGCCTACCTCAGTTCTGTTTGTCTTTCACTTAAGCTTCTAACCCGCTGTTGTGAACTTCCAAGTCTTAAGATGAATTAAGGAAAAACATGTCTCAGGTTTTTAAGAGCAAAACAGTAGGGAGCATAAGCCATTTTTTGAGTGTAGAGCACAGCTAAAATTGTAGCTTAAAGCAACCATTTGTATAGCCTTAAGCACGGTTTCCCCAGTAAAAGTGAATACCAGTTTTAAATAAAAACAAAGTTTGCAGGCAGCTACTTTCAGTTTCCTGAACATATAGGGGTAAGTCCATCATATTGAACCTCTTACATGTGAAATCTTTTAAATAAAGCCCAAATAGTCTTTTGTGTGTTCACCAGACTAGCTAGCATTATTCCCAGGACTTTTGCTGCCCTAAGAAATAAACAAATCGTTTATCTGCAGCCAAACCATGCCCACTGCTTTAATGTGAAAACACGTTCCATGTTTCTCTATGGTAGTAAATTAGTCTTGCAGCCTTTTTTTGTCCCCCCCCCCAGCAGTTCACGTTTCTAATATTTCAATTAGAAGTCAAGGCTATTAACACTTCAGGAAAAAGTTTTCTAGTGCTTCAAACAATTACAAAGAGGAAGGATTGCTTTCGGCTGGAGTATGCAGTGAGTAAATAACACAGAAAAGCAGGCAATTCATTTCTTTTTGAAATGAGGTCTTGGGAGACTGTTAAGGCCTCAGATATAGGTGAACTACCAAAACGGAACTTTGACTCCTCCCATTAATTAACTGCTGGTGCAACACAACTCGTTATTTTTGTTGTGCTCTAGTAAATTAGGAAGGTTGATGTCACCTGAGAGCAGACACACCAACAATCCCTTGCTTGCAAGGGCCAGTTGTTTTTAAATCTTCCTGTCCTGCGAATCTTTCTGCTTTCAGTAGAGAGGAATGCGTGTGTCCTTTCTTCCCCACGCTTCCTGTGAATGACTTTCAGCCGAGCAGGTCAACATCTTTCCCATGCAAGATCTAACAACCAGCTTTTGCTTGGCTGAGTGCTTGGGTGAACACTTGCACATATCGCTCTCTGGGACTGGGGTCTATTTTGTATATTAAATGATGTGATCTTACGCCACCAGGGTTCCAAGTGCAAATGTTACCCTTTTAATGTGAAGCTTACCTTGGAGATAAAACAACTGTTTTGAGAGAACTGGCTGACTTTGAATATGCTTCCTATTTTGGTACAGAATGTAAATATAGAACAAACTATTTTACTTAGATTTTGACTGGATTGAGATATAAGGGCTAATTTTGTTATTTATGAAGTAAAAGTTGTCTTATTTTACTGTGTAAAAGTATGTCATACAAAAGAAAAAAATATGTCAATCAATAAAAATGTCTGTAGAAAACTGACTCTTCTTGTCCTTTTCTTTGAGAGCTGTATGAATGAGCACAATAACGGACCACTATTAGAACAGTAATTTATTTTGGGAGAACTTTGAAAATGAAATTACATCAAACCTGCATTTGTTGACCACTTTATTAAACTGTTTGATACCTTTAATGTAAAATGTTCTGTATTAATAGCTCTTGAATCACTTTTGAGAATTTCAGCCTGCCTGGGAAGCAAGGGGGTTTCTGAATTCTCTATCCCATCCGGATATATTTGATATGTAATTCTTAAATATCAGGCTTTCTTACTTGAAATGAAAGGTCATGACTTTTGTTTTCTTTTTTTCCCCTAATTCTGCATAAAGGATTTGGCCATGTGATTCCCATTTCAGCTGAAGGAATGTTTCCGTTGCGCTGCAGAGCCCTGAGCTGTTAGCCACGAACAGGCAGTTCTCTTCCTCCAGCCGAGTCTTCACGTGCGCTCCCTTCCTGATCTCCGCTGAAGAGCAGTGGATGCTACAGCCACTGTTTCTGGTACCAGAGCTAGACTTGCTAGCTTGAAAACTGAGATTTTAAAAATTATTTATTTTTATAAGTAATATTTTTATACATATATATATGTATATATAACTGATAAATGTGAAAGACAACAACGTTCCTCTTAACATATAGAGTGGAGAGGATTTTATAATGTAGGTGTTTCTTTTTTCTAAACAATGTCAGTGAATACAGAGAGGTTAAAAAAAACACTTGCTGTTTTGGAAAATCAGATGAAACAAAAGTAGCTTACTCTTCCTGTTTGCTTGCCTTCTCTCTAAATATGAGTATTTTCAATAGGGTATTAAAGCTTAGAAAATGTGACGCTGTTTATTTCATAGATGGCTTTCACTCTGAAAAACATTAGGTATGTAAAATTACCCAATATAGTTAGCTTAAAAACTTTTATGTTTCTAAAATTAATGCCATTGGTAGCAAAATTAAACTGGTCTAGGAACCAGTTTGTGTGTAAAATTCAGACGTAGTTAGAGGTATCTCCCTTCAGGAGTGCAGCGTGTAAGATAAATTGCTTAAGCGACAGCAGGATCAGGGAATTAGTCTGTTTGTTGTGGTCTGTGGAAAGATGCTTGGAGTTGCACTGATGTCAGTCCAGTGGAGCTTCCTGGTAGCGCTGAAATGTAGCCAGGTTTCAAATACAATTTTATAGGAATTCTGTGCGTCTGTAGCGGTCATTTTCATGTACGTATAAAAAGTCAAGTAATGCAGAGGGTGTTTCACTGCTGCTTCTCACATCCTTAAGTGTGATACAAGATGCAAGCTGAGCTGTGTGTGCATACTAGTCATCAATTTCTTCTTCAGTTTTCCCCTAAGCTAGTATAAATACTAGTGGGTTATGTTTGCTCAGAAATCCTAACGCTCACAAAAATGTATTTGGTTATTCCATTTTTTTCTGTGTATTTCAACAGAATACAGTAAGTACAATGAAAGTCAGATCACTACTGAAAATCCCTAGTGTCCTGAATAATAATAATTTAAAAAGCCCTTCTTTCCTTTCCCACCATAACCCCTTAAACTGCTTTATTTATACATCTGCTAAACGTTCACATATGTCTGAGCACAGTAACAATACCTATTTTTCCAAAGTGGCTTACACTTTGGAACAAAAACAAGGAAGGACTAAATGTCACCAAATACAAAATGTTATGCTATTTGTGTTTGAGGGGAATTATGAAAACCCATATTTGCCTATGTGACTGCATCTTACTGCTATAAGAACTTTATCTGTAATTCTTTTGATCTTCAACTTTTCAGCGTCTTGTGCTGTTCTGTAACTAGCATCGGTAGGCACAATGCTGAGGTTCATGTGCGTTAATTAACTCCTGGTACGAAAATTACGATGGGCACTGTTTGAAATCAACATGAAAGTAACTGTAGGCAAATGCTTAAATTGCTAACTCAAATCAAAGTCTGTTACACTTTTACATTCAATTCCTGTTCTCGGATATGATGCTGAAAGGCAGATTTTCACCCCCAGAAAGAGGATACTGAAATACATTCTGTGTTGCTTTTACAGCAAGCATTGCCACACAACCTATTTGTCTACTTTATTTGCTGTGGAGTGGATAGAAGTCCTGAAAAGATGAGAGCACAACCAGATGAGGAGAGCAAACTTCTAAATGTGTTCTGGGTGTTCTTGCAGACATGAGATGAAATCCTGGATCGATCTACCCTCGTAGCAGATCTTGTAGATGGTTGTAAATAATGGAAACCTAAAAGAAGCACGTAAAAATAGTTTTTCAAGTTTACATAAACGTCCATTTTGTTTATAGTGGGGGGAAAAATAGTTCTTTTTTGTTGTTTGCATTGACTGAAAGACTGTAAATTGTAGATGGAAAAAAAAACAAAGCAGTAGGAATGAAGTTAGGACAATGAAGAAGAGCTTAAGGGCAATCTGGGGGGGAGGGGCGTGGAGAGGGTGACAACAGAAAATCTGTTTTGGAGACAAAATTGTTATCTAGTGTTTTCATTCACTGAAAAAATCTCGAGGTGGATATCACCCTTTCCCTTCTGTGTGCAAAATGCATGCATTATTTGCATTCATAACTGATATCTAAAAGGCTAAAAAGGACTTGAAACAATGGAAATGTCTTAATGATTTTCCTTTTCCTGGCTTGAAGGTGTTTTTTTTTTTAAAAAAAAAAAAAAAGCACACTTGTAAGCTGTCATACCATTATTATGTGGTATAAATGATACCACTGAATGACGTGGAGCTGAGTCTGTAATTGGCAGTAATTACAGGGATACTCATTAGATTAAGTTTTGACATAGGTGTACATCCTGTCAAAATAAGCTTTTTTTTTCTTTTTATCTTCTGCTTTATTTATTAATATTCTAACATTTTTTAAAGTATTTGTTTAGCAGTGTTTGACCTCTGTATATTACTAACATAGATCAGGCTACAAGATGGAAGGAAAGTTTAATCTTTCCTTTGTATAACTTGAGACAAAGGCTTCAAATTATGAATAATCTTATTACCTCTCTCCCCAAACAATTAGTTTATTTCAGCTTCTTTTGTGGAACCAGAGCAGTGAATATATAATATGTGCTGACATCAATTTGTATACAGTTTTTTTGATTGTAAGCATACTCCTGAATTTTATACTGAGATGATCTAGTTCGTATTTGCACTGAGAGCAGTATTGCTGCAAGCTGCAGTGCTGACATACTGAGAATGAGAAACCCTTTGATCATGTTCCTAAACTTACTCTGTAAGCGTGCATCAATCTTGTTCAGGGTGGACCAGTGATATCTAGGTAGCTCCCTTGGACTTTTTTGGTGTCTTATGTCTGTGGCTTGTTTCTTTTAACACTGTTCTGCCTTCATCCCATTCTACTGATCACAGTAATGAGGAGTCTTGCTAAGTTTAATGGTGGCCCAGGATGTAGCAACCAGTTGTTGTGGAAATGATGGGGTAGTTAACCTCAATGGGACTCGTGTTTATGAATCACTCGTAATTCTTGGTGATGCCTGTTGAGTCAGGTGTTTCCCTTGTTTGTCTTTTTAAATCGAAACACTTACTTATCGAGCAGACTTTTCTGTTTCAGAATCTTGTAGACTTCAGCCGAAGTCTGAGGACCTTGTAGTTTTTGTCCGTTCAGCATCTCATTCTCCAATTGCTCTATGGACTAAAAGAGAGGAGACTTATTACTTGCATCAGAGGAAATCCTGCTGCAATACCAGCAGTTACTGAGAAGGTAAAAAGCTAATGATGCCTTTGTATCGTTACACAGGATTTTTCTTTTTTTTTTCTTTTTTTTTTTTAGTTTAAAACACAGGAATTCATTTTTTTTTAGTTTAAAATATTTAAAAATCCTCCTTACTTTTCCTGTGCGTGCAAAGGCTTCCGCTACTTTTCTGTTGCGTCCTCCGTAGCAGGTAGTGATTAGGTCAGCAACTCCACAGCTTTCCAGAAAAGTGGCTATTGATACTGGTCCCCTGCAGAACATCTTGGCAAAGGCCACCATTTCCATGAGGCCTAAACGTATAACTGCTGCCTTTGTGTTATCACCATAACTCAGTCCATCGCAGAACCCAGCTCCTACTGCTACAATGTTCTAAAAACAGTTTAGAGCATAGAGAACGAAAGGAAATCGTCAGATAAGACATGCAATTCATCATTGTACATCAAACTTTAAGAAAATTCCACCAATCTGTCTGCACTTGGTTCACTGGCATAAGGTTCAATTCGCAGAGGCTATGAGTTTGTTATGAAGAAGGTAGATGTCTCATTACAGTTGAAGAAAAATTGCTAGACTATAAAAGACTTTATAAAGTATCCACTTTACAAAGTTATTCCAGTGGGCAAAAGGCAAAGCAGCTTGTTTAATATTGTAACATTGCAATCATGTAGCAATTAATGTTTTGTTTTTCTGCTAGTTCCAACTTGGAGCTTGCTGACCTTTCTGTTTTAACTGTTTAAACCATTCTCAGTGAGGACATGCCTCTATCTTTTTTCTGTTGGCCTGTAGCTTAAACAGTTATTGGTTCCACATACTGATGCTGTAATAGGTCAAACCTTGTTTTTGCCTGCAAGAGTGGTCAGTAGAATTGACGTTTTCTACAGATCTAAACAACTGTCTTCAGATCCTAAACATCCTCGTGTTGCCCTGCATACGTCCCTCCTCATCCCTCAGCTTGCAGTCCCTTGAAGAAGCATAGCTCATTTCATTTGAGTTATAGGTTGGTAGTACTGCCATTGAAATATTTACTCCCAGACATGCATGTGCCCCAGTGCAGGTTTGTTTTGTTTGTTTGTTTTAGCAAAAGGAATGATTTCAGGAAGAACAAACGTTTTCCACAAAACAAAACCAACTTCTCGCCTCTCTATGCCCTCCACTACTCCCAGTTCCAGTCTGTAGATGAAAGCAAAGTCTTTGGTTATTTCTATGTAAATAATCTGTTCATATCTGGGTTAAACGGGACCCATTCTTTACTAGCTTGTAATCCCTCCTCCAAAGAAAGGTGAATCATTAAAGTATAAATGGCTGAATTTATGCAAACTACAAAGATTGTAGCCTGGAGACACTTTTGACACATTTAAGAAAAGCAACCCCTAAATCTTAAAGTGCCCCTGCCATGGAAACTTGATGATTTTGGTATTTCTTTTGACCTAGTCTGGGATCTGTATGTGGACGTGGCTAAACACTGTACAGGTGTGCTTCCAACACTGAATGGTGCTTCTGACGCAAACTTGCTAGTGGGTTGCTACTTGAACCGTGAAAATAAGTTATTAGCTGGAATTACTGTACATAGTAAAAGACTTTGTTCCATGCATGTACGACATAAGAAAATATAGGGGACTAAATTATGCTGTCAGAAGCAGGGGTGACCAATAAGTTAAAATATGGCTATTTTGAAATGTTTTGCCAGCAATTGTATTTTTTTTTTTTCCAGATTGGAAAGCTGGCCTGTGAACTACGTGTCTTGTCCGTGCTCACTCAATCCTACAATGGTAGGACTAACATTAGACCAGATGGCTTACAGAAGACTCAGGTAAGGGTAGAATTTAGCCCTAATAAAAACAAAATAGTTTGAAATTACTGACTTTTAAGGCTCCACAGATCTCCACTGTATCAACGTCAGGCACCACGGTAATCCTGAAATTGGGGGTCTGCATTAATTCTTTAAAGATCTGCCCTTGGTTTTCATTTTTGCACCCTGCAGGAAGGAAAGATGAAAGTTAGAGCATTTGTAAAGTTTAAGTGACATTAGTATGCACAACTAACTGAAACCCGAAGTAAGGTCCCAGGGACCACTTATGTTTTGTGGTGCCAGTAACTGGAAATAACACTGCTGCTGGAAGCCAGGGTGAATATATACAAGTCCTAGTACATGGACTGAGTATTGCTTACTAATATTTTGAAGAGCTTAAAAGTAGACAGCCCCTAGCGCAGATGTCTGCCTGAGGGAGCTTGTATAACCACAAACCTTGCAAGTGATTAAACTGAGGCGGACCTAATTAAAAATGAGACTCCTCAGGGTTTTTGCTGCAACCAGTGTTCAACTCGCCCTGCCCTGCCCTGGAGCCACAGGGGCTACTGCGACTCGCACTTTGAGCATGAGCTGGTCACCACAATCGTTGCACCACCCTACTGCAGGTTTAACAGGATAATATTTACAGACTGCTCTGTACAGCACCCCAGTATAATTGTTCCTTTGAAAATGTAAAAAGCTGTAATTGCTAAGTACTGTCGTGGGGTGAAAATGATTAATGCCAAATTAATTCCCAGTTACAAGGAGATCCACTGATAATGAAGTTGAACGTTTGCTCTGCTGGAGCAATTTTGTTACCAATTCTACCAGGGTCATGTATCATGTCATCACAGCGCTAGCCCTAGGTAGTGAGAGGAAGGGTAGAAAGCCCTGACTGATGAAGTGGTTAAGGTTGACTTTATCCAGAGAGCCCTTGGCCAACAGGCAAAGATTTTTGAATGGAGTTTCGCTTGCTTGTATGCAAGGCAGTCTAGTTTCTTTCAGAGAAAGCTCAGCAGCGAGGCTCTGTAGCTTTTTCCAGTTGTTGCTCCTGGAGGGGTTCTGGGGTAACACCACTGTGATGGCTCTGGGGTTTCTGCCCCACCTCATGAGAAACTTTGTGTTTGTTTCTCATCTTTTAAAAATAACTAATGGTAGGGTTTTCTTTGAGGTGACTGTTTCTGGGCTATGTTGCTTTCCAAATGCAGAAATGCTTTGAGGCCCCACAAGCCAAGGGGCAAGCATGCCTCTTTCCAAAGTCATCATCATGGCATGGGTTAAAACTGGGCCAGCAGAAACTGAACCATCCCCAAGAAAATGAATATTGCTCAACTCCCCTAACCATGTCTAGTCCTATCTGTGTCTAGTTTCTCTGCCAGCAGCAAATGGTGTGTTTTTCCCTATAACCTCTGGACGGCAATGGAGCAGTATTGCAATAACAACCTTTATCTTTGCTGGCTATTGAAGAATGTAACTTTAATATCTGCCGACTTCAAAAAGCAAGTCAAAAATCAAGTGGATTTTAAAAGCTGCTGGCCGAACTTTCCAAGTCAGGTCAGACCCAGTTCCGGGAGCATCTGAGGCTGTGCCTTGGCAAGCAGCCCGAATGAGAGGGAAGAACAGAATGTTACTGCTGCTTTTTGAAACAAGGAAATTTGAAGATGGAGAAATACACCTCAGGGGGTGTGAGCACATAGGAGCTTCTGATTATGCATTTCTAGCTAAACTACATAGTGTATCACTGCCTAGTTACTCAGCGTTGGGCTGTGCAGACAGGTGGCTTTTGATAACTCCTAAAGGAATAGGAGTAAGCTGCAATTTTTTAATGGATGAAATTAGTGAACGGTTCTCAGTACTGAAACCTGCTCTGTTTTGCAATCTGACCCTGCCAGCACCAAACTCCCTGGAAGTTGTGCTGCCTCCCTGAATGAGTCCAGCATGCAGTGTGGTCCCTTGGCTACCTCTAGGCCCTATTGTGTTTCCCAGCCCCAGGTGAAGCCAAACTGAAGATAGCGGCTATAATTTGCCCTTTGCAATACTTACCAATGGTGGTTTCACAGAACTTTTCATCAGCCACTTCTTTGGCTATGTTGGCCCCCATAAGCACGCTAATTTCTATTTTCAGTTTCTCTCGAATGTGGTCAGATATGAGCTTCAAGCCTTCAGGACCCTCATCAATCCCCTGAATAAAAGACGATAGTCAAAGTTATTAGAACAGGAAAATAACAGCAGCAAAGGACTGATAAAGCAGAAGGTGTCCTATTGCCTGCAGGTCTCCCTGGTTTTAATTGGAAGAATTCAGGTCTTGTATTCACTAGCGTTAGCCATTAGTACAAATGTTCTGCAAACTCAAAGTTCAGGGAGAAGGTGCAGTTGAGTTAACCCTGCCACAGGCCTCACACCCAACACTACTGCCCTGAGGGTTTTTTTTAAGCTGCATTTTTCCTTTGTGTTAAGCACCAGTGGTACAGAACCATACTTTTAAATTAAGCTTACAAGCAGTGGCTTTTTAGCAAGATCTTAAGTATTAATCTGAGTTCTTCATTGGTGTTAAAAGGTATACTGAACTGTCACTTTTTTTTGGAGCTTAAGAAAGAAGTAAATTTCCATGAATTTCTTTCCTTTCCCCTCCCCCCCTCTGCATACTGCTGCATGCAAGATAATTTCTGTGGGGGGGAAAAAAAAAAAAGAGGAGCCAATATTCCAATCTGAAAACTTGAATTAAATTTATTTCATTCCTATTTTAAATAGGATGCTTCCTGTAACACAATCAACAGAAGAAGCAGTAGACTATATTGCTACACTTTGCCTCCAGCTTTTAGTTTGAGATTCTCTTAAAATATTAATTCCTTTTAAGGTTATGATAACCTGACATCTCTAACCTTCAAAAACAGATTGCTCATTTCATTACAAATTGAAATTGCTTCAGTTCTGCAAAACTGTTGATGATACGGTGCAGTTTTATTGTTGCCATGAACAGCTTTGCATGTACTCAGGCTGGTTGCTCAGACCCAGTGCTCTGCCCAGGTAAGAGTTAACTGAGGCTGTAGTTGGAATATTTTTTTCTGGCAGCTGCGCCAGTTTATGCAGCCCTCTCTCTGTGCATTTTCACCCCTGTGCTGGTCCAAGTGGGAACTGATCCAGGCTAAAGATGGGTGACAAGAATGGTTACTCTTAACCCAGTGGGGTTGCCCAATCCTCTCCCCTCCAGTCACATGAATGGCAGAAGGACTGTTGGAGGCTTGGAGGCTTTAACTCTTGCAGATAAAAATGCTCATACTCACACAGAGCATGCAGTGAGGGCTGGAGTTCCTATCCTTAAACTGAACATATTTATTTACCCTACACATTGATTCTTGTGGAGAAGACAACTTACCTTAATCAGTGAAATCCCAAATGTTCCAGGTTTTATCTGGTCTGCAATCTGTTCACAGACCCGTCCGATGAATTGATGAGGTAGAACAAATACTAAGATGTCTGCCCCCTTTGCTGCTTCAGCCACGTCTGGTACCGCCACCTGGGACAAGTGGAACAATGGAAATGAGCCCCTCACACCAGGCAACAACTCTCACACCTTGCAGGATTACACCATTCCTGCGACATCCTTAATAACCAGCAAGCTGTAGCTTCCTCTCAATGCTAGTGTGACTCAGAACAATTAAAGCCAGGTTACAAAGGAAACGGCAGGTGAATTTAAGTTTGCTATTAAAATCAGATAAAATATTGCCCTTAGTCTCAGCCTTAGAGCAAGTGTGATTCCTTACAGAAGAATCAGTGCTGCTACCAGCAAGGCTGCTTCTAAAGGCAAATAGCAAAGCAAGGCCAGGACCGCGCCCATAGCACTGTACAGACAGCCTTTCTGTCTCTCCAAAATGTAGAAAAACAATACGAGGAAAAATATTTTTTTTCCTCGGAGCTGAAGATGTGAGGGGCCCTCCCTCCAGGCTTACTGCAACCAGCTGATTTCTGCTGGTAAAGTCTCAGAGGCTTTGTTATAGGTAGGATGAGGCTGCTCTCAAGTGAGGAAAACAAGCTTGTTGATCTGTTACAGGACTGTGAAAATAACAACGGCAATTCAGTTTGAACCCAGGAGAGCTGCATGCCAAGTTCAAGCCATGGGAGTGCAAAACTGCAATCCCAGCACTAAATGTGGTTCTAAATATAACCACTCTCCAAGCAAGGAGACCCACCACGTGCGGCATCTGAACTTCCTTTTACAACTACGGCTATTCTAGAAATGCAGTGCTACTTTCTTTAATTCACAGAGCGCTGTCGTTTGGCAAAGTCTTGAACAGCCCAAAAGCCTCACTTTGCTTGCTTCAGTAGCTCTAAATGATCTAAGCTGATTAAATAGTGAGGTATAATTTGGTATTTCAAATGTAAATGAAAATTAAATACCCTATATTTTGATGGAACTTGCAGCATTATTATTTAGTAACGTGTTGCTATCCTGACATCACCCAAAAACCGATAGCTCACTGTTCATCTCCTTGTTAGCCATGCTGTTGATTCCCTTTTTTAGAAGAAGGGAGAGCAGTAGCCTCCCCTCTTTATCCAGAGGATGCTGTGGGTTTAAAAATCTCTCTGCTCTGTGTATACACAGCCCTGGAAATAGCAAACAGAGAGATGCTGATTTATGCTGGGGAGGAGGATGGCATATTATGTATCAGTATTTGACACAGTTGGCTGTTTGAAATTGCATGACAAGAGATGAGCTGAAGTCCCAGAAGTAAGTTATATTTAATACTTAAAATACTGGAGTGAGTTAGGTGGCAAACTACAACAAGGCGGTGAATTACTTCCTAGTTTAAAGATTGCCAGTTGTTGCCTTCCTTGTCAAAAATTAAAATAAATAAAATCAGTGATTTTTTTCCAACTTACCACATTTTTAGGTATCTTGTATCCAGGAAGATACTTAACATTTTCATGTTCCTGGTTGATTATTTCTGAGAGTTTTCTTCCATTGATCATCTCTTCAAATACCCACATCTTGACAGTAGGATCAAATCTGTTGGACATCTGGACATTTTGGCCAACGATTCTTGCTATGGCTGAACCCCTTTTTAAAAAGAAAGAAAGAAAGAACTGATAGGACACAAACTTTCCTTGCCAATTGGAAACACAAGTTACTTTCAACATAATAACTCATAAAAGGCCTGTGCTACAAAGCTTCATCTGCCTACTAAATTTATCAGAAAGCTTTATCCACTACCCTCCATCAAAAACAAACATCAACAAAAAAAAGCCTTGGCTTAATATCACAAAAAGTAGAACCAGATAAAACATTACAGTTATAAGGAATCTGAAGTCATACGAAAGATTACAGAGTGGAAGTGTGATACGCCCTCAACAGCACTAAAAATATACTCTGAGGCTAATTGAATATCTCTTGATCCTGAGATTTTCTTTTTCTGAAAACCAACTCCAAAATAATCCAGGCAGTGAAGTACTCCTGAATGATCTCGCTGTGCCAGTCTTTGTGCATGTCATCTAAAACAAATGGATGCCAATTTCCTACCAATAACCAAACGGTTGCAGTAAGGATTTTATGTAGTATATAAAAACTAAGAAATTATCTTTAGGAAAAAAAAATCAACCTGGTGGTTTCTCTTTGGATGTGGTTCTAATTATCAGTGTAACAAGATCCAGAATATCTGAAGATATTTGAACCATCCCGTTTACTCTTGGTCATGCTGAGCATTTTTTATCTCAGTTTAGGCAATAACTTTATTATACCATCCAGCACTGCAGCCTTGTGAACTTTCACTTATTCTCTTAACAAGAGGAAAATTAAAAATCTGGAAAAAATACTGAGAATATCGCTTGATGCCCTTTAAATTATTTTGGGGGTAGAAAAGCGTGATTTTTATTTTCTCTCTTCTTTCTTTTTGCTTTAATACTACCTTAAAGTACTGGCTGTTTTGCTAACATAACTGAAAGAGGGGTTCCAGTTATGACGTTCTTGTTCTCTGACTCACTTGTGATATACCTGCAATTAGGAGCGTGAACAGGATTTAGTTGTTTTCTGTAACTGATAAAAGTCTTAAGTGCATCCAAGACGAAGTCCAGTGAGGTCTGTGCTGTGAATGGTTCAAAGGGAAGCCATGTTGTAACTGGCTTTCCTTGGCTCAACTCGATTTTTGATGCAACAGGTTTGCACAAGGCTAATTGCTCAATAGATAATTAAAGAATAAGGGTTTCATCTTAATCTTTAACTACAAAGAAATCCTACTGAGATCAATTTTCACTTTCCCAGCGTTGACTGCTTGCTATATCCTGAGCTGTTGTAATGCTTTCTTTCAAATTGAAAAAGGCAAAAAAAAAGGGGGGGGGGGGGAATAATTTGTTCTGGTCCTTTTTAAGTGTAAAATATGTAAGTATCTCCAGGGTAAACCTTTATTATTATTTTTTGAAAGGTATACAATTGCATCATATGTTTGTATTATCTGTAAAATTTCTTATGTTCTGGTTCTCTTCCCCTGTTCTCCAACAGTGAGCACAATCAAGGCCTGAGCTGAGGAAGAATTATGGCTTGCTATCATAAATATAATAAGAAAAGTTTTTTTACACATAAACGCTAAGACTTGAGATCTAAATACATTTTCCAGATTGTGCTGTAGTCTTCTTTTGTGAGAGGTGAGTTTTACCTGCTTATTATCTACAAAATGGTAACAACTTTCCCTGCTTACACCCAGCATCACCTATCCATTTTTCTTTCTTTCCTTAGACTAGAACTTCTTGAAAGCAGAGACTTTTTTTTTGCTATTTATTTACAGGGCACTTAGGAGAGTAAAAAGCGGCTTCAGTCTCAGTGGAGCCCCAACATTCTCTTTCACTCTGAAAAGCTGAAGACAAACCTAAAAAGACTGCAATGTAGAAATGTTTAGAAGGTGTATAGAATGTGAATCAAGGTGACTTTTTGGGGGTGGTGGTTTATAGCTTGTGACTGTACCAAATCTTTGTGGTCTTCTGTTGAAAGATGCAGGTTCCAGCTCTAACTTCTGAAATCCTGACTGGGACTTGCAACTTTCAGTAGGTAAAGCTTGTCTTCCTGCAGAGCTGTCATTACCAATGCGCTTGGATGTTTCTGTCCAAGCATCCTCCCATTGACAAGATACCCATGAAGGTATCTCAGGCATAAAGATAGCTTCATAAATCACCTTGTTTTTTGATCGTTTTCCTTTGGAATCTTGGGGAGACAAGGTGTAATGTTTAAAAGGCGTTCACTGGTCATTAATTGTTTCATTCTCTCTATGAAACAATTAAGCAGTTCAAAAGTTGACATACTGTCTCATTTGGTCCATTTAAAATTTGCAGTCACCGCTAATCAGCCTTGGAAAGAAGAATTGCTTTGTCTGTGAAGCCAGTGCTCAGCAGACTACACAGGCTTGGCAGAGAAGCTCTGCTTATGCAAACAAAACCAAGGACACACATGAAGACTTCGCCATTCTATTTTATTTCTCCGAAACTCTCTTTAGTGAAGATTAATAGATGGCCGAGAACTCCACTTGGATCATTTTTAAACGTAAGTGCAAACTGCCAATCATTCTTCTTCTCCAATTACATTGAATCAGGGTGGAAGTGATTTACATATTACTAAGAAAAAAAGCTCTCTTATGTGGAGGTTTCCTATTGGTACAATGGGATTTTTTTTTTAGGGGGTGAAGGTGTGAAGAGTAATTTAAATAAGACCCATTGTTTTATATATGCAAATATGAAAGTATTTGTGGCATACATTGGAATTGGTGAAAGACAGCTGAAAGCCTCCATGAAACCAGCTAATCCCTGTCAACTGCCCCTTGCATAGGAAATGTACTTATGCCATTCCTAACAGGAGCTGTTCCAAGGAGGCCTTACAGAGCTCAGGTACTGCTGATACTTTCCCTTCCCTCAAAAGCCTCCTAGGGCTTTGCTGTCCTTCTCCTTGGCATTAGAAAGACTGTCCTTACATCTAACCTAAATCTTACCGCAGTTTAAGAATTTCTGTTCTAAGAGGGAGGGATATTGTTTCTCTCCTTTAGATACTTGAAGAGGATCATATCTTTCTTCAGTCTCTCTTAGCCAGCCACCTCTTTTTTTTTTTTTTTTTTTTTTTTAAATTGTAGTATCGCTTAGGTTGGAATGGATCCCAAGAGGTCTCGAAAGTGGGAACAACACTGAATTCAGATCAGTTTGCTCAGGGCTTTGTTCACTTGAGTCTTAAAAACTCCCCAAGGACCAGCTCCTCTCTAGGTAACCTGTCCCACTGCTTTATCATCCTCATAGATTTCCACCCCCCTCTGTATATCCATTTGGAACCTCCCCAGTTCAATTTATGACCATTGACTCATTTTCCTTCCATGCACCTCAGTAAAAAGCCTGGCCATCTGTGCAGGGTAAGGACATATGCCTAGTTCAAGCTGAATCTTCACTGAGGAGAGTCCAAATGAATCTAATTAGATTAGAAGAGCTTTTCGGTTCTGAAGAGTCAGGCAGTGAAATAAACCCGTATTTTTAAAACCAGATAACTGAACCGTGATTAACAAACGCAAAGCCTCCTGTACCTGGCTGACAACTACAAGATGCAATGTGGCACTTGCTTTACTTAACCACATCAGTCATGAGTTTCCTGACAGTGTTGACTTAGTAAGCCAGTGTGACCTGCTGAACTTCTGCAGCTGACATTAGCTATTGCAAAATGTTGTGTCACATGTTGGCCACGTTTCTGAGCTGCAGGAAAGCCTCACGTGCAGTTATCTGAGCTGTCGCACAAATATTCGGGAGGAATATAAGGAGACAATGTTTGCCAAAGAAAAACATATTTCTGTGTTGTGCTAAGATTACCTGTACTGCCATAGAGGCTATGAATAGATGTAATTTAAACACTAGAGAACAACATTTATCTACTTCACAAAGATTTTACAGTCTGTCCATATGGTAGGAAGTAAGAGATGAACCCAGGCAGACAGGTAGTACAAGTAAGCAGATAGTACTAAGCGATCTGCTGGGCTGGAGTCTCGGTATCTCCAGGGCATAGTTCTTTTCAGTTTTGTAGATACACATTGTGAAAAAAAGAAGAAAAAAAAAAAAGAAAAAAGAAACAACTAACTGGCTTTTGAGAATGTTGTATGGAAAGGGAACAGCTTGGGAAAAGGCAGGAGATGCTTGCTTGAGGATGAGAGCAAGAGAGTAACTGAGTCTTTAATTGTTGGCGGATCAAAGGTAAAAGCTGACTCCCAGATGTTCAGCTGTGGCTCTTGAGGGGCTTGGAAGCAATAACGAGCAGCTTGTGCAGGCTGTGTTTAAGGCGAGGAAGAGGAGCGTGGCAAGGGAGGGAAGCAGGCGCTGGAATGACTCGGGAACAGCGGCAGTCAGGGGAGCAGGGTGCAGGAGCGATGGGTCCATTAGGGCCAAGGAAAGGGATGCTGCAGTGAGCCAGCTGTGTGATGGTGGCTTCCCAGGAAGGCCTGGCTGTAGGGTTGTTTGTGAAAGACCATATGTTAGAGACGTGCACGGGGAACCCATGCTTTGGAAGCATGTCACACGTGCGGGGACTCAAAAAGCTGTGGGCTGGTTTTGCAAGGCAGGAGGGTGCAGAGCCGCACCGTAACTACGCTGTGTTCTCAGCAGCTCGCAACCAACCACTCCCTCACCTATTGACTTTTTTGGTATTTGCTTCCACATAGCTGTCAGGTATTTAAAAAATCTTAAAGAACTTGCCCTCCTTGTAGAAAAACAATCAAAGAACTACCCAGAGGCTGGGTTTGCCAATCACAAGCACATGCATATACATGTTGTTCGGTTTGGTTGGGCTTAGGTTATATAAACTGTAAGATGCGAAGTCCATTCAGCCAGGGTTACTGACTTCACTGAAGTCTGCCAGAGCCAAGGAGCTTCTGCAAGCAGTGCTTTTGTCCAGGCTAGAAAGAACCGAGCAGTAGCAGGTATATTCTTATAAAGGGGGGCAGGGATAAGCCGGGGACTTGATGCTTTTATAATGCTGCAGAAGGATGCAAAACTACATACTGAAGATGACAGAAGTGAAGGGTAGGTTTAAGTCACGGTTTTTAATGAAACCCGTGTCCTGGTTCTTTCAAAGGAGTGCGAGCAGCATCACCGCTCTGCTCCATGCCTGTCTGAGAGGTGCCTGGGCTCTGCCACAAACACAACCACAGAGGCACAGCTCGGGTCCTCTCTGGGCTCTCGCTGTCCTGGTGCCAGGCTGGGCATGCTTGCTACACTTAAATCAAGCTGTGATACACTTAAATCAAGCTGTGATACACTTAAATCAAGCTGTGATACACTTAAATCGAACTGTAGCCTCGTGCTTGTGCAGCTCCCATTGGCTCAGGCAGCTCTTTGTTACTGGCATTTACTGGATGCGAGCATCCCGACCATTCCCGTTTAGCTTACAAAACAAAGAGCCCCCCGGTCCCAAAAGCAAGAGGAGCTTTTGCCCTGGCTCCCAATCTTCTCTTCCCGCAGGGTTATGGCTTTTAACGGAGCGGGGGAGGGCCGAGGTGCAGGCGGGACCCCAGCGGGCAGGGCCGGGTTTCAGGACCATGGAGACCCCCGGGCACCTGTTGCGGAGCCCCCCGGGCACCGAGGGGACACCCTGCCGGGCTCAAGCGGGGAGCAGGGCACGGAAGGAAGGGGAAAAAGGGAAGAAAAAAGGCGATAGATAAAGGGAGGGAGGGAGGAAGGAAGGGAGGGGGGTCCCGCGCTGCGGCACTCACCAGTTCCCCGAGCCCACGATGCAGACGCGGAGCGGCGACATGCTGCTGTGCCCGCGGCTCGGCTCGGCTCGGCACAGCCCGGCACGGCTCGGCACGGCTCGGCAGGGCTGCCAGCACCGCCCCCGGCCCGGCCCCTGCGGGAGAAGACGGGCGTCAGGCAGCTGCCAGGGCCCGGCCCGGCGCTGCGCCCCGCCGGCTCCGGGGGCTGGGCTGCGGCACCCCCGGGTGGGCACCCGGAGAGCCCTGGGCGCCGTGAGGAGCTCACGGGTCCCTCACTGGGTCCCTCACGCCAGGGGCTGGCTCTCAAAGCCCTGGAGCGCCTTCCCAGAGCCAAACCCAGCCGACAGCACGGCTCTCAGGGTGGCCCAGCAAATCCAAGTCCTCAGGACGAAGCAGAGCGTTGTTTTTTTCCCTACATGGTCTAACCATCCATCACTCCCTGCTGATTGTCTCCTCTCTGCCCTCCAAAGCAGCCCTCTCTCCCATTTTCAAGCCCAAGAGCACTCCCACCCTGCCAAGCCTCTGTGCCCTGCGCCCACCGGGCCCGACTTGGCGGCACCTGGCTCCACGACGAGGGGTTTGGAGAGGCAGGCGGGCTGCCAAAGCCTGAGAAGAGCCTGTGGGTGGTTTATGGAGGGAGGCATCGGCTCAGCCCGCCTGCTGCTCTCAGCTGCAGCAGCTCAGCTGCTCGCCTGGTGCATCCTGCTGGTGGGCAGAGTGCCTGGGGGCTCACAGAAAATACCCCAAATTGATGCACTGGGGGTACAACCTCCTGAAGGTGAAGGTAAAGCCCACCCTGGGCACGTGTGGGGCCTGCAGGGGGTTCTGTGAGGTTCTAGGTGCACCTTCCTTCACTCTCCTGCCTGCTCACCACGGTTAGCTCTTTCCCTGGCTGGATAGCTCCTCTGTGCCTCGTGGCTTTCTTCTCCCTTTAGGTTATCCCCTCCCTGTGAAGATCTCATGTGGAGGCGAGGAGGAGCCACCAACCCTCCTGACACTTCTCTGTCATAACCTCTTCAGTCCTAGTGAGTCCTCAAGGCCTGGGGTATGGGCACAATCAGCAGAGTGCTGTCTTCTGGATCTAATCCATGTAACTGAAGGTCACAGAATTATAAAGTGGTTTGGGTTGGAAGGGGCCTTAAAGACCATCTAATTCCACCCCCCTGCCATGGGCAGGGACACCTCCCACCACACCAGGTTGCCCAAAGCCCCATCCAGCCTGGCCTTGGACACCTCCAGGGATGGGGCATCCACAGCTTCTCTGGCAGCCTGTGCCAGGGCCTCACCACCCTCACAATAATATATTCTGGATATCTAATCTAAATCTACCCAACCGTTACTCTGTGTCTTATCACTACTCCCTGATAAAGAGTCACTCCCTGTAAGATGTCCCTGGTCTATGGAGTATTTGAGTACTGCAAACTGTAATGTTTTCATCTAAATTAAGATTTGTAATTACAAAATGCTGCCGTATCAGTTCAGTAGCCTCTCAATCAATTGATTTGTGAGGCCTTCACGTGGGGTTTGCACTGACCAGGGGTGAGATTGACAGCGGGCAAGCAGTTTTAACCAGGGACACAGAACTGCCATGAGAAATGGGGCCTTTCTCAGATTCGAGCCCTGGAGCCATGGAGCACCGGTGGATGTTGATGACTTGTTTCCTCAGGCGAGATGAAGGATCTGTGCTTGCCAACATAGGCACAGTGTTTGTTTTCCACATAAGCCCAGGAGAGCCCTGGAGTGTGAGTCATTAGTACATAGCAGACATAAAAGCTTGGGCCGCTTAGCAGGGAGGACGGAGACAACCCTCCCGAAGGCACCCCCTCCCACGCTCACCTGGTCTGGTTCAGCACCTAACAGGCTGTGCACATGTCAACACTGAGAGTTTACAAAGCCAGAGGGTTTTCATCAGCCGAACAGCTGCTGCAAACAAAAAAGAAAAAAACAGACTTACTGTCAGTGGTGCACTCTTTCCGTGGGGATGACGTGGTCTTTGAACATCCCTAGAGATGTGACTGAGAAATGCCAAACGTGGCAGGCACCAGGCAGGAGGTGGGGAGGGAGGAGATGTGGGGCTGGCTGCTCTGTGGGGAGCGAACCGAGGGCAGGGTAAAGTGCAGAACCCACCGGTGCTTTTCCTCCGTCTCTGCCCACCCCAAACATGTTTACAGGGAGGAATCATATCCCTTCCCAGCACTCGTTCTGCTAAGCTCATGCCCTCTCATCACCTCTTTGCTGTTTCTCTGTTTATTCAGGTGATGCTTCTCTGTACCTGTTCCAGCACGAACCCTGGCTTGCTGAGCACTGGTAGCCTGGATGATGCCCTAAAATCTCAGTGGAATTTCACCCAGTGCCTTGTATGTATTTACTTATTGTTCCTGGAAATACTTGCTTTGCTACATGTAAGACTGCATTTATTATTTTAATAACTACATCGGGCATGTGGCTTTTCCTCTTCTGTTCACAGCTGATGAATTTTAATTTTTACAGAAAGGTTATTAGTCTCTCAGTGCGTGTGCTTGCATTTTATATGGTTACATTTCGTCCCATGTCTGTTCCCAGGGCATAGCAACCATATAGTTCTCCCTGTAAGACTTCTCCATTGAAAACATCTCCCAACTTCGTTATTACCAAACTTCGTTACCCCACTTGTCATTTTTTGCACCAAGCTGACTTAATGCCATTATTCAGTAAGACAGATTCCTCCAGACCCGTAACTTTGCTATCAGCACCATCAGCAGTTTTCACCCCTGTACTAGATTCCTTCAGCATTTTATAGTGTTTATGTTACTCCTCATCTTCTTGAGTTTAACTAATAAGTTTCCCAGTAATACTAAATCAAATGTTTTACCAAAGTCCACACTGATAAGATTTTACCAGTTTTCCTTTGGCCACAAAAGCAATTATCTTATCAAAGACAGATATTGGGTTGGTCTGCACATAACATGCCTATCTTGCACTTTAACCCATTTTCTCCTGCCCTCCATGACTTTTGTTACTCATTTGCCCTGCAGCCCTTGTGCTAAAAAGCCTATAGACTTTGTGCTAAGCAGCCTATAGATTTTGCTGATGGCGATTATTCAGCCTTCAGAACTGAAGGGTGAGGGAGGAGCTTTGAGTTCTGTGGCTGTGTTACACGTGGCAATTTCCATGCCCATGCCCTCGAGCCTGTTGACAGTGCTGCCTCTGCCTTCCAGGGTTGCATTATCTTCTGTATGGAACTGAAGCAGCACATCCCTTTAGCTTCTAGCTATCCAGCTCTCTACCCTGCTGTCATTGCTGGTGATCCTTTCCTTTGCTTTGTAGTGATGTAGCTAAAAACCTTTTCCTCTTGATCTTCCTTTTGATTTGCTTCGATTTTGAGCAGTTCTAAGTTTGTGCCTTTAACTGTTGATGTTTGAAGGATAGGTTTCTCTGTATATCATTCCCTTCTTCTCTCTCTCTTTTTATTTTTATTTTTTGAAACTAGACTTCCTGTATTTTTCTGAGATGTCCAGCTCTGTCTGCACTGCAGTTCGTATCCTAGCTGGGTATATGGAGCTCGAGCTAATACTCTGCCTCTACCCTAACTGCAAGCACCACACCTGCCCCACGCCTTGAATCAGACAGCCTGCTGGCTGGCATTAGCATCAAAATTACAAATATAACACGGGCCTCTTTGTTTTCCAGTGGAAAAATTGTGGGCACAGGTTTTCCCTGAATTATATTTTAAATGGAAGGTTTGCAGAATTTAAAATGTATGTATAAACACTAGATTATTGTACACATAACTGCTATTAATTGTGGGCATTATGTAGTAGCCATTTATACTGAGGCAGCCTGTAGCTCGGTGTAGCTCCTCCAGGGTGTTGGATACAAACAAACACTGCCAGTTCATGTCCTTAAGAACTCACAGTCCAAGTCACTTCCAGCTTCCACATGGATTTCTTGCAGTCTGGCTTTACCAGCTCACGGGATACAGAAAATAAATCAACAGTGAAGTTTTTACTCCGCTCATTTTATTCAGTTGAGTTCTCTGCTGCACCTCCTGGTTAGATTAGATAGCAAGAATGTTTGTTTGTTTGTTTGTTTTTCCACACTTCAATAAGTTCTCCAAAAAGGTACTTAGCAGAAAATTAGACTGAATTTTAGCCGTATAGAAATCTTAAGTCAACTCCAAGCAATTTTCATAATCCAAGCAGAATGGACCAAGAAGCCAGCTGTAAACAGTCCGTATTGTTTAGGGCTTTCTGCAATCCAATGGATGAGGTTTTCAGGAGAAGTAAAATGTTACAGGACTGTAACAGAAGTGAAAAATGCTTCTGCTGCAAGGAAAACCGTACTGGTAACTTATTGTTAGTTGTCTTCAAAACAGACATCAAACCCCAGACAGCAGACCTACAGAGACTTTCCAGAATCCAAATATACCTCCTCTGTAGGCAGCAGAGGCTGCAATCAGAAGGGAGGATGTCATCTGGAAATTATGAAGTGGATGCAGAATTGATTAGAGGAGCATGCAGGTACAAGTAGGACAACTGGTAGCAAGAAGAGCTCAGTACCAGTCTCCCATCTGCAGATCTTATATATAGTGATGGAGCAGTCAGATTACAAAGGACGGTTTTGCGTACCAAAATTACTGAGTGCTTTGGCTTGGTTTCCAAACTGATCTTGTTATCATGATGCACCTGGAAATAGCATTTGACTGAGATAACAAGAAGCAAACCATGATAATGGAGACCTACAGCAGATGGAGAGAGACACAGGTTGCCATAGAAACCATGCAGAAAAAGCGTGTAGGAGTGGAGCAAGGCACAGAAAGAGAAGGGGTTAGAGACTGAAGAACTGAACTCGCTCAGCTTTTCGAGACATTAACAAAAACATATTAGTTTTACAGGGGACTGAGAGCCATGGAGGGCAGGAATCCTAACGGTGAGCTGCAGAAGGCAGCGATGCCATGTTGTGCCATAGGGGAGGGCAGAAAAAGCCTCTGGAAAAAGGCCAGAGGTGAATGAGGTGGCTGAAATGGGTGGGAAGCCCTGGAGCACAGCCACAGCCCTTGCTCCCTTGTGCCTGGTGAGCACGCTGGTGAGAAGGGGATGTGCTTGGCCTCCTCCCTCCCCACACGGAGGCTGTAGGTGTGCAAGAGGTCACCCTGCTTCCAGCAGTGCCTGCTTCCAGAGTCAGAATCAGGGCCCCTCAGTCCTGTCCTCCCTGAGCTCCCAGGGCACAATCCTTTCCTCAGAGGGTGCCCTGCTGGGATTACACAATATTCCAGCCCGGGTTCCCGGCTTCCAGCCAGCCTGAGCCCCAGTTTGCGTTTCCAAGTCTGGGCTGTGCTGCATGATGTAACGCGGGAGGCTGGAGCATGACTCAATGCAAAGTCACACTGCATGGAACTGGAAATGGTGCCAAATGTGACTGTGGGGGATGCAGGCGGCGAGGGAAACTTTGTGGGCAGCCTGAGCTGCTGCCGTCTGTGACTCTGGTCCTTTCAGCTGGACATCTGAGATTCAGTGGAGCTGTGGTACAGCAGAATACGACGCACAGTGACGGATGGAGAAGGGGAAGGAAATTATGAGATGATTGATGGTGACTGAAAAGCCCAAACAAATAAAGGTTTTGACTCATTAAGTCTACAGGAGTGATGAATAGCTATTAAAAGCAAGCACCAGTGATTCTGCACATCAAACAGTTCAGCATTTCACATGCATGCTCACTTACAGCAAAGCCACGGATCCAGTAACACAGCGATATCTGTAAAGCTCCAGAATCGAGACTCTCTCAAAACGTCTCAACAGTATAAAACACTCCAGAGGCTGACGTAAATTGTATTACCTTTACCTAACCTCCCTGGCCGTGGTCAGAAAATTAGAGCTGTGAACCCAGTCTGCTATAGGAGAAAGGCTGGTCTTGGAACTGTGTTCCTTTCCATGGTCTCGCGTCATGTTAGCTACTGCTGTAGTGGGTTTTTTATTCTTTTATTCTTGATAAAAGTAGGTTTTCTTTTCTTTTCTTTCCTTTTTTTTTTTTTTTTTTTTTTTTTTTTTTTTAATGTTCACTATCTAGAAGAGTCTGGAAAAACACAAGATGTTTCTCAGACTATTAACAAACTCAAGTATCAGCTGCCTTGAGCAAGAATCTAACCCTAAGAAGCATTGACTGTACAATTAACGAGATGCGAAGCACTATTAGAAACAGTATCTTTGGGGGCTTTTTCTCAATAGTCTGAAGCTTTTCCAGTTCAGCAATGATTATGAGAAATAGCACTCCTCGAGCAAGAAAGGCAGGCAGTACTCTCCAGGATTTCTGTTATTTCTCTATGTGCCTGTAGGGGATGTAGTTCCCCTAGCAGATAGAAGCAGTGATTGCTTATCTTCAGTGCACCGCCTACCGGCTAAGATACAGGTTTAAAATTATGTTAAGCTTATGTTAAACTATCCAAATATAGTTTTTAGGACAGGATAAAGTCCTAACCAACTAATGAGGGAGTGATAGAAAGCTCTTTTCATTTCTATTTGGAAAATAAATATATATACACACATATATTTAGGAATACAAGTGATGAGAAAATATGTTGGGTTTTAGAGCTTTAGTCTTTGAACATGGATAGATTTTGCTACTCTGAAGAAATGATTCTGATGTGAAGAGAGGTGGAGCACATATAGCCAGACTATAAGCTTTGGAAGAAATCTGCAGGAGCGGTACATGGTTTTCATCAGATCCTGGACAATTTTCTAAGAGTATCAGAATGATAAAGTATGGAAAATATGGCAAATTTTCTTAACATGAATTACGATAAAATACTATTCACTTCAGTTTGTAGCCATCATCAGGCCTACAAAGGCAAATACTGCTAAACACGTATTATCCTTTTCATGCTTTCCTCCCCCAGAGCTGCAACTCTTTCTGAGTTCTTCCAGGAAAGAAACTGGCAGCACCAGAAATCACAGTGATGGGTAAGGGCCAGGCATCCTCGTGACAGGGTGCTCGGCAGTGATTTTGGTCATTTTGAGCCACTACATTACAAGTGCGGAAGGAGACTAAGAGCAGTGAACCTGACCACAGGTTATAACTAGTAACAAACGTAAACTGAAGGTAAAGGACACCTTTAACAGTGCCTTCTTAGCAAAACTGGTTATGCAGTTGTTAAGCATTTTGTCAATGCCACCTTACGATAATCTCTGGTATTGCAAGTGCAGCACTTTTTTTTAAAAGAAAAATGCAAATGCATGGGGTTTGCCATCAGAGTTTACTCTCTGTACTCTCGGGTTAGATCCTGAGAGACTGCAGAAACACACAGTAAAAACATGAACCTGTCTGCTGTGTTGGGGAGGTTGTAGGTGGTGTAATATCCTGCTGCCTGTCTGACAGCAACAGAAGGTCTGGCACAGGTAAAGTATATTTCTGCTGGGACCAGTAGTCATCAAGCAAGGGGAAATAAAAGACACACATGGGACTCTTGCCTGAGTTGCTTTTGCTTCACATTTTCCCAGGAACATTTCAGTGGCGTTGGCATGCATTATGATACAATACAATGGTATTATATTTCCAGTTATGGTTGCAAGTGATCAGCAGGAGAGGAACTAACATGTTTAGAGGGCAAGAGGAATGCAGTTCTGGCCCAAATGTTCTTCAATGGACAATCTGACTCTGTTGATCTGTTCTCTTTTGGTTCCACGGGAGAAACATGCAGCTGAAAAAGCCTTTATTTTCCTGCAGTGATGAGTGTGCTTGTAAAAAGGCAGAAGTGGGGGATTTTATGCCTGTGCAGTGGTAATATATTATGTCTCTGTAAGACATATTATAGCTGTAGGTGCAACAGGCAGTCCTCACTGCCTCACTGTGGTCTGTTAGTCAGATTTTGTGTGCGTGCTTGGCAAGGAGGAACAATATGGGCTAACTTAAAGCTGGCTTGGTATTTATAAATACATTTTAAAGACATGATACTTGTCAAATCCTATCCTCATCTGATGGCCAAAGGCAAAAATGTTTTGAATGTTGCTGGGAAATCTGGAATGTGCTGATGGGAGAGACCAAGAGAGCCTCTAGGGTTATGAAGCTGCTGTCAGGGAAGGATGTTCTCTGTGTTGAAGGGATGCAACTGGCCAAATGAACTGTTTGAAATAACTTTGCATTTTTGTTTCTGTTTGACCTACATGTATTCTCATATAGGGAGGGCACTTTTAGCATCTTTTGTGTAACAGTTGTTTACTGTAATATAGCAGTGCTGAAAGTGAGACCACAAAAAGGTAGGTGGCTGTGTGTCCAAGCACCCTGCCTGTGAGCTGGAGAGGATGAAGAAGTGATGGGGTGAAATGGGATGTGGAGCAGCTAACCAAGGGAAGTATCCTTCAACCCTGATTTTAAGAAGTAGTACAGCCACAATCAACTGTATTTTGCTTTTGCAAAAGTGATGCCTGACCTGAAAGACTACACAAACCGAAAACTATTTTTCCCAGTTAGCTTTGTGTCATTCTGTGAAGGAAAAAAAATGCTTAACTGTTGCCCACATGCAGTATCTAGTGGCAAAATAGAAAGAAGTGTGTATTTCCTCTCAAGGTCAGGCTTTGCTTGGTGAATAAAGCTCTGGGAACTTCTGAGTTTGGCCCTGTTGTATGGGTCTCTGCAGAAATTGAACTGGAGGACAGATGTGGGTTTCTCTGAATATTTGGTATCAAACTTGGCATCAAGTCTGGTGCTTGATTTGAAATGAAATATTTTTCCACGAGGACTGCCGAAATCTTTCACTAGAGGGCATCAGCCGGCCGGGAGAACCGCTCCCACTGGCAGAAAACCTTTTCCTGAAAAGAAATGCTGGTGCCTGAGCGGTGTCTGAGCCTGCTCACCGGCTCTTTGACAGAAGCTTGTTTGGCAGGCTACCTAAAACGTCCTTTAAACCGAGATATCCTGAACAGCCCTAAACTCTTTGTGCCAGTAATGACCAAATAGGTCGGCTTTGCCCAGTTGGGAGGGATTCCCTCTCTTCTGTTTGCAGTGGATGCCCACAGAGGAGGGCTGCATTCCTCCTGGGTAACCCGCCTGGAGGAGCAGTATGGGGGCTGTCTGTCACGGTGCTGCCTGTAACAACCCTCCCACATCCCCGGGGGCGGGCGGGCGCACTTCGGTGTTTGTTTAAACTCCTTTATTTTCGTCCAGGCGTGCTCGCCCTCTCCTGAGGGACGCCAGGTCTACCCAGCGCCCGTGAGGGAGCTGGGAGATGGCGGCCACCGCCCCCGCCGGGCGCTGCCCGCACCAAAGATGGCGGCGGCGCTGAGGCGGAAGGGGCGGCCGGGCGGAGCGGGGCGGAGCGGGGCGGTCCGGAGCAGAGCGGAGCGCTCCGGCCTTCCCCGGCCGTGCGGGGAGCCGAGCCGGGCCGAGCGGGGCTCCGGGGGGGCGCGGGCAGCCGCCGCCGCTGCCATCTCCCAGCTCAGCCCGCATGGGGCCGGCTTGAGCGGGGCCGGGAGGCGCGGCGCCATGCAGTGCGCCGACCCCGCGGCCGCCATGAAGGGGCCGGAGGGCGAGGGCAAGGCGGAGCCGCCGGCGGCGGCGGGGCAGAGCGGCGGCAAGAGCGGCGGGGGCCGCGGAGCCAAGGGCTGGCACTACAGGTGGGCACGGCGGGGCCGGGGAGGTGGGGGGGGGCTGCGGGAGCCGCCGGTGCTCGGAGAGCCCGGGGCGGGTGGCGGTGCCCTCCGCCGGGACAGCTCGGGCAGCGCCCCGGGGGTGGCTGCTGGCTGCCAGCTGCAAGCCGCCGCGTGGTTTAGTTCTTAATTTGTATTATTTTTAGTTATTTTTTTGGTTAGATTGCTTCGGGGGGGTGTGCGCCGTCGCTTGGAGGCGGCTGTCGTGTGGCCGGGGGTGCTGGGGGGACGCGCCCTGCTGGCTGCTGCTGCCCCCTGCCAGGCTACGGGCACACGCTCCGAGTTGTCGGGGATGTGCCTCCCTCCCTCCGGCACTTATAAAATAATAAACTTTGTGCTGAACTCTAGCGTGGCCTGCCTGCGTTGGGACCGTAACCTCGATGTTTGGTGTGTTTCGGTGCCTGCCAGAAGCTCCCCGAGCTTTGCCTGGTGTGCTGTGGTGGCCGCTCACCGCCAGCCTGCCTAGGGTGAGGGGAGCGTGGGGAAAGCTGGCCCCACAGGGTTCATTAGAAACAGATTCAAATTAAAACGCTTCCTGTGAGTGAGCGTTTTCTGGTTCAAGGAGTTGCTGCTCCCATCCAGATCAAGGACGTCTAAGGTTCGAGGGGCTTGTGACTGCTTTAGGGCTTTCATCCTCCACTGGAGTTGAGCTGTGTTGCCATTGAAATTAGCACAATTCTGTGAAGTTTGCGCATTTTTCCTGCTAATGGAGACCCTCCCGAGCAGTCAGTGGACACTGCTGTGTCCTGCTCCTGGGGGCAGAAGGGGCGCCTTGTGCTTCTGCACGGGATGTTGGGGGGTCACCCACTTGCCTTGTAGAAACAAACACCTAGGCCCAGCTGGCAAGGGTGCTTCGTGCCTAATGATTTTAACAGGGAGTGGGCAGTGCAGGCGTCTCTGAGCACCTAGGTCGTAAGTAACTTCCTTCTGAAAGCCCCCTTTTCAGGATCACCCACCCGGCTCTTCTGTTGCTCATGCTCACTGTTGTGGCTCGCAGGGCAGAGGCTGTGCTGAGCCCACCAACCTCACTGCAGCCAGCGAGATACGCCTTGCGACTACCACTACGTGGCTGAAATTGCTCTAGTGGAAACTTGTTATTTTGTAGGTCTTTGGGACGAGTTTAATATATTAATTGTGTTATGATGGACACTGAGGTACCTTGCTGTTAATCTCCGCTCTGTTGGGAATCTATTTACAGCTCTGTTTGACTTTTTATGTTTAATCAGGGACAAAACATCACGTTTTCCCCCTGCCTCCCTACGATGGTTTCCTGTCAGGATGCTGCAGTTTAGTTTTTGCATGCTTACTTTTATTACGGAACGTTGTCGAGTAAAGAAAGATCTCTCTAGTAATAAATGGGTCAGTACCTAAAATAGTGGGTTTAGAAACATTTCTGGTGGTGGAAGTTCTCTCTTTTTAACTTTCCTGGCACAGGGCGTGGGCAGTGCGTGGTCGTGCAGTGTAGCAGAAGTAAGGTCCTGAAGCACTGTGTCAGCACAGACTGTGTGGTGCAGAAGCGTAACTCTGTACTTGGTGAAGTGTCTTTTCAAAGCATGGTTGTAAGACAAATGGGGCCAGTACTTCATACTTCACTGCTATGAATGGGGAATCACGATGGTGTGTGTGTGGGGGGGGAAGGGGACAGAAATCTTTAGCATTACTGGAACCTGAAATAATGACAACTGAATCTCAGAGAGTTGGAAAGTCACGCTTCCTTGTTGTACGGTGCGTGTCCAGAGAATATTAAAAAATGGAGCAGAAAGTCTAACTTTACGGTTTTGTAGGGAAGTAGTAGGGAGGTTTTTTAAAGAGCTGTAGTAAAGGGTTAGGCCTAATGTTTTTCAGTGGAGAAGAAACCACCAGAGGCAGCTGAATGCTTCAGGTTATGTAGAAGTACAGATAAATCTCTTTGCAGACATGCTCTACTCAGAGCCTGTGTGTGATGAGTTTGGGCAGCCCACACAGCGGTGCCTCCTGCGGCTTGTATAGCTCAGTTTCTTTGGAGTGAAGGAAGGTACTCTTTTATTTTTATTTTTTTGACTTAGTTGTTGAGTATGGGAGTCTGGAGAAACTGCGCTTCTAGACATCTGACAGGAAATTATCTTGCTTACTTATGGATGTGTGATGAGTCTCAGAGTGTGTCTGAGAGCAGCCAATGCTGAGCTGCCTTTTCTTGACTGATAGCAGTAACAGCGTGAACATTACGTTACAGTGAAGTAGATAAGAAAGAGCCTGAGAGGCTGTGCTTCATGCACAGTTATCAAGTTAGGAAGTGGCATTGCCCATTTGCATTCAGCTATTCTACTTTTAGTCTTGATCATCTTCATTAATTTTTGCACTGCTCTAGATTGAGTGAACAGAGTAGCTTGGAAGCAGTGAGAGAAAGGCGACAGCCTTGGCAGGTACTCGTATGATGTGTGAATCATAGTCATTCAAATAACAAAAATTTCACAAGCAGAATCTGTATCTGTGAGCTAAATAGAAAGCTGGTCAGAGTACTTGCCAAGGAAATATAACAAATCCTCTCAGCCTGCCTTGAGGGAATTTCAGATAATTTTGAGAGAAATGACTTGCAATAACTGGTTCTCGTTTATCTCCGAAGATAAAAGTTCAAGGCACTGCAGTTGACTAGAGAAATGAGATTGTCTTTCCCCGTTGGAGATGTGCTAATGTGCTGTCCTCTCACATTTTTCTTCATGGTTCTGTTCTCAAATGCATAAATCAAATCAGTTTCTTTTAAAAGGGCTCACAGCACTTCTTCCCTTGCTGGTAGAAATATATGTACATGCTCATTAATTTCCTAGTGATAGCTGATTTTAAGATTACAAGTTATATTTCAAAACTTATTTGCTTTTTAGTTCCTCATGTCTTCTTTTTGGTAACTATCTTTGTTCCTTATTTCTTAAACAGCTTAAGCATCTGTTCACTATGGATGTTGCCACAGATGTCTGTGAAGTGTTACAGGTCAGATGTCTTTTGCTGTTTTTCAAGGAAGCAAGTTAACTTTATCTGTTCTTGAAAGTTTACTAAATGCTGCCGGGCTGTGAATTAATATATCAGAACGTTTCAGTGGAGGCAGTTTCTAAGGCAGGGAGTCAGTTTCCTAGACTTTTTCCTCTAGGGGTGGCAACGACAGGAAAGCGAGTTCCTCATGCTGGATGCATTCTGTGCACTTAGTTTATCAGCTTAAGATGGTTTCTCTTGTTACATTACTCCACAGGCCTTTGGGCCAGAGTAAAAAAGGCTGAGAGTGAGTAAACAGCAATGCAAACAAACAGCGGAGAGGGCTTTGGCAAAAAGAGCAGCGTTATAGCATCATAACTCTTTTAAAAGTCAAATTCAAAAATCTAAGAAATTGAATGCTGGGTGACAGTTGTCTTTGAAAGGCTTTGTTTTGCAGTTGACACTGACTGCTCTTCATAAATGAACACACACCAAAAAAAAAACAACACACCAACAACAAAGGCTCTCCCCTGAAAACAATCAACCAAAACAATGTGAAGAGTTACTGACCTTAAATCAGTCTTCTATTGGAGCAGATGAGCATGCAGTAGTGCAGCAGAACAGGCAGCTGAAACACATGGGTATATTTTTAATTCTGTGTTTCAAGATGATTGTGGACCCTTCCCATAAAATAATACCATGGGAAACGTGTTTTAAAGGGGGGGGGTGGTTGCACTTGTGAGTTTGATCTCAGTTGACTTGGGGTGACAATCTGCTGCACTTCAGATGAGTGGAAGCAAAGTGTGTGAGACTGAGCTAGGCTGTGGAAGTGCTTAATTACTATTATTTTTTTCATGCTGTCTTGTGAAATGAATTAATTAGCTCCAACAAAGGGAAGTGTCTTGAAACTGATACCATCGTCTTGAGCAGATGTTGATAAGAGCCCTTTTTATTGAGGGTGGAGTTAATGTCGGTCTTAGTTGTGAGGATAATATGTAGAGTTTTTCTAGTTTCTGTGTTTTTCTGTTCAAGATTAAGCATTCTTGGAATGTGGAGGATAAATTTCATGCATTTCGCCCTTTAAAGCTGAAAGCAGCTTGGCAGAAGCAGATAAACTGGGTAACGGCAACGCGATATCTAACAGCGCTTCCTACAGTGAGCCTCTCCCTTGCTGATCCTTCACTCCTGTCTCTGACCAGCATTTCTCATTATAGCATTAATGTAAGCATCTAATTCTTGCTTAGGCTGCCATACGGTGTATTAGCTGGCCTAATTAACTTTGGACTCCTGAGAACAGGCTGGAATTTAAGTCCCTATCACTTGAAAAGTATAAAAAAAGAAACGTTATGCAAATGTCATGCTGGGACAGCTCCCAGTAAGGAAGTACCGGGAGCTCAAGCACTTTTATTTCCCATCTCCCACGTCCTGGGGTTCCTCCCTGTGCTGTCTGGAGCTAATTATTTGGGGTCACGCGTGGGGTTTTGGTGCTGGGTGTCCCCAAGCCCCCTCCAGGCCATAACATGGTGTTACCTCAGCTTCCTCAGCTGGTGCGGCGTTACCTCAGGTTCCCGCAGCCGCCCGGCTCTGTGACATCAGGGCAACGCCCACCGCTTCCATTTATTACTTATTACGTTTCTATGGAGGGTTTTGCTGATTGTATGATGGCTCTGATGTCACGCTTGTGTCACGGTGACCTCAGCCTGTTTCTGGAGGCCTGTGATGGCGCCCAGGCCATCTGGTGGTGGAAGGCCCCGGCTGCCGGGGATCTCACGGTGCCGGTGGTTGTGCGAGTTGCCCTCTGTTCTGGTACCAGCAGTCAGACGCGGATGGATGTCACGTTCATTCACCATGATGGTGGGAAGTGGCTGAAAAGCCCCATGCCTGGATTTATTTATCCTCATCTGAGTCCTTCCTTAATGAGTATACCGTACTCGTAGCACTGACTGAGAAACACTGCGCTCGATGTAGTTGTCTCTTCACAACACAAGAAGGCCGTGTTTAAAATGCTCAGCTGCTTATATCACCCCCCCAATCTGTTCATTGTTAATAAAATGTTAAGATCATTATTTATCGCACTTATTTTTGTCCTTGATAAAGCTCCAAGCACTTCTCAAAAGGCAGGTGAGCGTTGGTGCTCACAGACTGAAAGAAAGGAGATGGAGCAGATGACAGCCCAGATTCATTGTGAATTGAGAGAAGTGTGTAATAAGTGGGTAGAGTTGGAGAAACAGGTTTGGGCAACTTAAATAGGTCGTGGTGATGGCTGGTGTTCTAGCAGAGACCTGAACTGGGGCGGCAAGCTCTGAGTTTGTCTCCAGCCCTGTGGCTGCTCCATGAGCAGCTCTCAAGAGCCGTATCCCTCTCCTGCTTCCCAGAGCAGGCTGTAAAAGCTGCTGGGGCAGGAGCAACAAACATGGGAGTTGGTTCTGACATGCAGGATACTTTTCTTAATACTGGAATATTCGTTCAGAGTTAAAAATTAAGCTGAACTGAAGAAGCAGAAACTTCTAAATAGCTTTTAACCATCCAACAATTTGTGCTTTCCCTAGAACAGATCTCTCCAGGAGCTAATGGCCATTACAAGCGCCAATCCTGGAAGTGCGAAGGGTACTTTCTCAACTTGCCTTTTCTAACATAATCGTGTAGCAGCATGTTAATTAAAATTGCCTACAATATTAACATCCTCCTCTGCCACACACGCTCTCTCCCTAGAGAGAAGATGAAAAACAAACTGCGTGTGACCTAATCACACTGCTTAATGTACAAGCAGAAAGTGCCAGCTGCTGCTGGTAGATTGTCCTAGGTTGGTTCTTATGCTGTACTCACAGTACCATGAAAACCACAGCACCCTGTTTACTTAGGGATGTTGCCTTGACACACATGCCCATCATCAGCTGGTGTGATGTGTTTTTATTGTAGGGATCACTGCTTGCTGATAACGCTGTCTGACAACTTTCATTTTAGGGTGCTTGCAAAGCTGATGTGGTTTCAGGTTTTCTGTGTGGCACATCTAATGATGAAATGCAACAGGCTGAAATGGGGGGGGAGAAGTGCTGGTATTTTGTGTGTTAAGCTGGCAACATCATGTTTGATAACCTGGGATGCCTCTCTGCTTTGGAGCAGGAACGTCAGTGTCACGGGGAAGGCTTTTTGCCTCGGATGTGCCTTTTTGTCTTTCATGTGTAAATTTCTAAGTTTTTGAGTCTGAAAATCTTTAAAAATGTGCTTAGTGTTTAGGCACCGATGTTAATTTCCAACAGAGCTCAGTTTGCCGAAGTTGACTTCATTTGCAGTGGAGCTGCGATGCCCGAGTGGTCTGCAACTGAAAGCCAAAAGTCTTCGAGGTAGAGCTGCAGGACGCTGTGTTCATGTGCTCGTTTCTCACCCTGGCTCTGACCTCCTCTGTGCTAACAGTCACGCTCTTTAAACTGTTCTTCCTCTGTAATCACTAATTGTATGTTCCTCTTTCTCAGAGGCCTAGTTTGGAACAGTTGGCTTTGATTTTGCAGAACTGTTGCAGGGTCACAGCTGCAGCTGAAATCACCAGAAGCTGTGATTTGAAAATATCAACTGCAAAAATATGGTAGGGAAAAAAATGGGCCGCAGCAAGCTCATAGCTAGAAAGGCTGAAAATTCACTGTACATCCGTTCAGTAAAATGGGATGACAGTATCCTCTTTCTTTATTGTTTGGTGCATCACTCCTTCATAAACATCGCTAACAAGCACAGGAGAAGAAACTCATAGGAAAGCTTTTTGTGGGAGTATGAATATCAAATGAATAACGCCTGATGTTCACTGTGCGATGAACAGGAAAGGTTTTGAGTAATTTCTTGTGTGGGGATTAGCGTCCACTTAAAGCACTGACCAAGAAAGTAGTCCTGATATTTTTGTTTGTTGTGATGACCATGAGTGGTTAAACTAACACAGATGCTTTCTTAATTAGCGCTTAAACCTGCTGAGTACCTCATGCCTCAAGTTTAATGTAGGAATATTTTGGGTTCATTTCTGTATATCTAAAAGCTATAGGATAGTTTGGGTTGGGATATCTCTAGTCCAGCCTCATGCACAGAGCAGGGCCAGCTTCACAGTTATAACAGGTCATTTAGGGCCTTCTCCAATTGAGTTTTGAGCATATCCAAGGATGGATATATTTTTGCTTGTTTGGAAATAGTAATTTTTATCCTGTTTAACCTGAAATGTCTCAAAGATTGTTCAAAAAATAAATGTCTCTACTTTTTATCTGGATAACTAATCAGTGTCCATACCTATGTTTTAAGAGCTCCTAGGTTAGAAGAGGTTAGAAGCAGACCAAAATGCCTGAGGGAAAAATATGCATAGCAGTTAATGAGCTAAAACACGCTGGAGGGTGCTTAGAGTAACTAACTGGTTTTAGCACCAGTGTCTGTGACTAGTACTTGCCAGTGTCTGCCACTTTCTGAAGGGCTGTAGACAGCAGATATTGCAGCATTTCAGAGGTGCTCATCCATCAGTGTGTTTGCCCAGCTTGCGTTACGTTGTTATGTTACGTTGCTGCTGTTTGCTGAGCAGAGCAGCTTTAACTGTCAGCTGCCTGAGCTTGATGAAACTGGACTGGAAGGGAAAGGTTTGGTTTCTGGTAACAATAATACGTGAAGCTGCGCGTTATGGTGTGCAGCCATAAACTGGCAACGTGAATGCTGTTAGTTACAGGAAGCAATAGCTGTGCTCCAAGGGCGTAAGGTGGAGAGTTCATACCTCCTGAGCTGCCTGGTTTTTGTACCTTTCACCTCTAAGATATTGCTGTGAGTTAAATCCGCAGTTACTTGTTCAGCAGTAGCTTGAGTACTGGTTATCCTTGCAGAATAATCTGCAGGGCTGGCTGCTGACTCTCAGGTCCAGCTTCTTTTGTGTTATGCTGATGCAAACCCACAAATAAATTGTGTGTGGGTAGAGTTCATGCTGACTCGAGCTCTTTACATACATGCAAGAGAAATTGCTTAGCTGAAACTCACTGCAGTTTTTTTTTACAGGCAGATGAGAGCTAAAGAGCTCCTTAAATGATAACGTAGTTAAATATTACCAGCTTTACAGTAGTCCAGTGAGAGCAGTATTTTGCTTCTCATTCATTAAATGGTCTCTCTCCTTTTCTTTTTCCCATTGCTACCCTGCAGAAGTGTTACAGTATTGTTTCATTTGTGTATAATTGATCCGTGGCCTTTAACGCAGAAAAAAAATTGAAAGTCTAATTAGTATGCCTTAAAAGAACAAAACAACAACAGCAGAAAATGTTGTAAGCTAGATTTGTCATGTTCCCCTGGAGAACTTAGTGCCAGGAGAAAATTTAGGTGCAAATGCAACTGCCTCGTCGATAACTTGGGCTTGCAGGGCTTGGGCTCATTTTGGGTCCTCTTTAGTGCTTCTCTTCCAGTTCATGTGCACTCCTAAAGGTTTACAGGAACATGCAGAGAAGTTCTTACATTTAACAAACATGTGTGTTGCTAGCATGTTTTCATGCTTGCAGCCAGCAGTTCTGTTCACAGGGTTTACAGTCAGTGTTGTCATGTTGTTGGACATTTCTTCTTTGCACTTGTTGTTTGGTTTCTAACTCACAGTCGAACACAGTGGAAACAGATGAGCTGACGAACAGGAGCTCTTGCGGCTACTTTACAGCTGACTGCATGGTCTTGGTGGTGAGTTGCATGGCCAGGCCAGCTTTTTATTTCTTCCAAAATCATTTGGAAAAGCAGAACTAATGTGTTGCTGCTAGCTGGATGAAGGCTTCTGCCTTGCCCTGCTGGGTGTGCCGGCAAGATCTCTGCAGTCACAGAAGATAATTTGCACAGTTTCCACTGCTGACATAGCTTTTTCCTCCCCCCCTTTATCTTCTCTTCCTTCTCCCCACCTCCTTTTAACGAAAAGGGGAATTAATACCTTGTAGACAAGCACATTGCAGTGGTGTATGAGGAATAAGCAAGCTGTTACAGACCAAGTTCAGTAAAAATGGTTCCTGCTGTTTTTTCAAACTGTGTAGTCAGAGCCATTCATTGGTTTGTATTGTTCTGACTGTGCTTTCTTCAGATCCACGTGCAGCCAGCAGCTGCTTGGAGCTTACGGAAATCCGCAGGGAAGCCTTTGGCTGCTGCTCTGCTCCTCAAGCAGCTGCAGGACCTGCAGAAGCCTGGCTGCTTTTAGTCTCCTCCATGGTGCTGCCTGGGCCCCATCAAAGTTAAAATTGGCAGAGGGACAGCCTCGAAGTGTGCTGCGAGCTCTGTCCTGGTGGGTAGGTGAATTTTTGTGCTGCTGTTGGCAATGCCCTGCTTGAGAAGAGGTGGGGAGGTGCCTGCGCAGAGCCTGCCTCTTGGTGAAGATGTTGGCCCTGTGCCCATCAGGTGCAGGTTGGCTTGGCTGGAGCTCCTGCAGGACGTCACCATGGGGCTGCTGTGCCTCAGCATCTGTGTTCGAGACTTGGGTGCTGCATGTAAACAGGATACAGGAGGAATTTGGCCCTGCCATCACCCGCTCTCCTTTTTCCTCCGAGGAGGAAACCAGCCTGCAAGGCACTGACAGCTGCTGCAGCTGAAGGGGCGTAGCAGAAAAGGACAAGTAAGGGGAGAAAGGATACATAAACCAACAGTAATCCTTGGTGAATATTTTATTCCTCTCGTCTTTGAGTGGTGCTTGGGTATCTAAAAATATGGCTTGTGGGAGACATCACTGGAGATGGGGCGGGCTTGTCCTCTGAGAAGAGTACAGACCATTCTGTAATTTCTCATCAACTTTAATCACTCACAGGGACAATTTTACTTTATAAATGTTGTTGAGTGGGCTGAAAAAAGTGAGATAGGTGGGCAGCAAAGTTCAGTAGTGCTCAGCCTTCAGGGAAAAAACACAACAACCAAAAACATTTATCTATTGAGGGGTAGATGTGCTGGGCTGAGGTTCAGGTGCTATACCACAAGTTCCTGCATAACTTTTTCTTGGATTATGATTTGCAAGGAGTCATTACTTAAAGCAGTACAGTAAGTGTCAACTTTATTTTTTTTTAACATGCCTAACTGGTGCAACACTTGCACTCATTTTTTGCCTCCACTTCAAAGAAGGACACAAATTTTTATGAAGCTGTTGACTCATTGTGGCTGAACTGTTCCTGTTCCTCTGACAATCTGAAACTGTTGGGAGCATTTTGAGTAGCAGCAGCAGCAAGTTGGCTACTGAAAGATACACTACCCATAGGTACATGTGCATGCACATAGCTAGCAGCAGGTTTTGCTAAAAGGGAGGAAAATCCCAGCGCAGCCAGGCCTTGCTGTGAGCGTTGTGCAACACTGCTCAGTGGTTTTGGTCACTTCCAAAACCTGTTTTCTAAAAGTCAGAAACCCCAAAGTGGGGTATGATAGGGGCTTCCGAAGTTCTGCAGACAACTTTAAAACAAGTTTCACTATTGTTTCCTTGGAATAAATGCTGGCAAGTAACTTCTAAGGAAGTTACTAATTTTAGCACTGCTGGTGCTGTGGTTATCTGAGCAGAGCCAGCACCCAGACCACTTGCTCTCAAAATCTGCCATCTCAGAAGCTTTCCGTAGCTCCCAGAAGAGCCCTACTTATTCCATTCTTGTGTAATATTCTTTTTTTTTTTTTTTTTTTAAACAGGGTTTTATCTGCCTTATGACACTGCTTTAGCTAATGCTACAACATTTAATTTTGCTCTGGAGGCGCTTACCTTAACATTACTGAAGGGAATGCCCTGGTTACAATTCTGTGGCTTTGCTATTAATAACGTTGAGCATGTTTTGCTGTATTCACAGGGAAGTACTCGTGTTTACACAAAAGGAGATTAGGAGGTTAGCTCTGCTCCTGGAAGAGGGGTGGACGCTTACAAGATAGTAACCATCTCTCTTTTGTGAATTATGATTTGCAGTCTGGATTTGAAGTTTTGTTTTTTTTTTCTTTTTCTCCAGTGTATAAAAATGTTACTGATTTTGAAATAAGCCTTACTTCAAGTGTTGAAAACTCCGAGGCCCATGGTGTGTGAATTTGTGCTGGGAGAGTGTGATGGATGCCTACAAGGGCTGTGTTCTTGCTCTTCTGCTAGTTTGTTTGCTTCCAGGCTCTTACACTGTCAAGGAAATGTTTTAAATACCGGCCGAGTTTCTCATGCCCTTTGGGCAGGTTAATCTGTGGCATGCGTGGCTGCTCAAAGTTTGCTCGGCCTTTGGCGGGGTGAAACCTCAGCATAGGGCCAATAATTTTCACAGCTCTGTTGGAGGGACACAGTTAAGGTGGAAAACAACGTGACCAATATTGCCTAGTCTGACAGAAAATCAGCTTTGCATTGAGTTAAGCACTTACTGCTGAGCGTGCCACTGCTTGGGGTCCCTCAGCGGGACGGGGCAGCAGCTCTTCCTCTTCCCTGAGCTCTGCGGGCTGTGATTGCAGAGCATGGGTGAAGCTTGGACGGCTAGGCAAAATGGAAAGCAATTAGCTGTGACTAGAGATGATTTTCAGAACATTAAAGACAAGTTCGTGCACTTTTATGACTGCAATCTCACAGTTCTCGGCATAATTGTGACGATGAATAAGTCTAAACTGCGCTTCACTTGTGCGCAGTAACAACCGATGGGGATGTGTTTGGTCATGTCTCCTTAGCATTTTTATGAGTTTAAGATGCTGTCTGCTCTCCTGGGGTTTGTTTTTGTCTGCATAGTACTGCTTAATGAGCTATTCCTAATTAAATTCCTAGCTAGTCCCACTGGCTGCTTCCCATTGCAGGGCAGTACTGTCATACTGACAGCTAGTGGATGCGTTTTGCTGTTTTTAAATGTAATGTGAAAAATCAGCTACTTGGTTTTTCTTCAAAAACCTGACAACTCAGTAAGTGTACTCTGGAGAAACTGCCTCTGTTTCGAAATGAAGCATGGGCAGCAGCTTCAGCTGTTCTGTAACACATCCACCGATACTTAGTCCAACTGTGTTGGGACCAAAATCCATGAATGGAGGTGTTCCCCTGGCTCTAGCAGTCCCGTGTGTCCCCACATTTCCACCCTTGCTGATAGGGGGGCACTTTGACCACCTAATGACTGGCACAGGCTGCTGCTCCTATGGACTCGGAATAATTTTCCCTTAATCTTCAATATACTGCAAGCTACAGAACATTTAAAATCTAATAAGATAGCTTAAATGTAAGATTCTTTTAAAAAACAAATGGTTAGAGTCTGATGTTTGGGTTGTTGTTTCAGTTCTTTGTTGGGATAAAATAGGAACTTCTCACATTGTACCTGTCTCAGAGTGCTCATTTTGCTATAGGACTGTGCTCCGCTGTACCAGTTGGGTTCATTACAGCAGCATTTCTACAGTTACGGGAATGTGCTCTATAAAGTTGAGTTTCAAGCTGTGGTTTTAAGGAGATTAGTTTGTTGCCGTAAGACTTGTAAACCTTTCTTTGGACAATGGATTTTAAGAAGCACTAATGTATGTTGTCTGTAGCGATGTTAAGTCTCCACACTACATGCCCCTTGTGGGTTCTTAGTTCTGGTGGGTGTTGCAAGTTCAGGCTTCGAAACAACTGGATTTTCCTGCCAGGCCAGAGAAGGAGACATTTCAGGCTTGCTTTATATTTCAGAATATCTTGATATGGCCTGTACATGCATGTTGTCTTCTGCACAGCACCTGTACGGTCTGTAAGGATTCTGGAAATTAAGGACGAGCAGAACCATGCATAGGAGTACCCAGCAGCAGGTTTTGGCTAGTGACCATGATTGAGGTTCTCTTAATAAGCTAAAGAAAATTAATTTTGTTTACAAAGCTTACTTAAATGGGGGAACACAAAACAAGTATGTGTCTATAGTTACCTGAAACTACGCCAGAGTGACTGTTGAATGAATCTTAAGTGTTGATGAAACTAATTATGCCTGGAAATTGTTTGGAGTTCAGTAAGTCCATTTAAACTGTCTTATGAAATAATCTCAGAAATGAGATTCAAATCTGTTAAGTATTGGTAGTTGTTTTTTTGTTTTTTTGTTTTTTTGTTTTTTTTTTTTCTTTTAAAGATAGCGCCGCTCTAAAAAATGAAGGTGAAAATTAGTTTTCAGGGAATAGATAATGATGCTTAGAAACTGACGCTTTACTACTTGATATCATCTGATTGCTTTTCTTTTTCTTTTTGTGATAGTGATCACATGGAAAATATTTATGGCTACTTAATGAAATACACCAATCTTGTCACTGGTTGGCAATATCGGTAAGTTTTCTGTTTTTTTTTTTCCTGGTGGTTTTTAGTAACAAAGACTCTTGGCAGTGCCTAAATGAGTGTATTTCAGTCTTTTTAAGTAGAAAATGGGAAAATCCAATGTTATTAGGCAAACTTGATGAAAGTGTCTTAATCCTTTTCTCTATATAGGTTGAGCTGTCATGCAGATGAATAATATTTGTATTAAAGTATGATTAAGAAGTTAAAAAATGATTTAAAAAATGCTCTTTTAAGTCTCAAAATCTTGCAGTAGTATTCTTCTGCGAGCACAGTTGTTCTCTTGTTCTATAGAAATCCATCCCAATCTTTGAGAAAAATTTAGTACAAACTTAATTTGTCTGCAGACATGTTGGGAAAATATTTCATGTGTTTGGGGTTGTACTGACACAAGTCTTTTAAGTCTCAGTCCAGTCTCTTGTGAACTTGTGAGAAATCAAGACTTTCATTATATCTGTTCTCACCTTCCCTTCTTAAAAGAAGAGGAAAATGCTGACTTTGTTTTGTGTGTTTGCTTTATCACCATTGCAGATTTTTTGTTTTAAACAATGATGCTGGCCTACTGGAGTACTTTGTGAATGAGCAGTCAAGACATCTGAAGCCCAGGGGTACCTTGCAGCTGGCAGGAGCTGTAATTTCGCCCAGTGATGAAGACTCTCACACCTTTACGGTCAATGCTGCCAGTGGGGAGCAGTATAAACTAAGAGGTAGGACCTCTGTTCTTGGCTAGGGGACTCTTCCACTAGAGGCACTCCTGGCTCTCACCTGTGGTTGCCGCTCTGGGCTTGGCTGCCTGTCCAAAAGCAAAAGAATTTGTTTGACTGACTGCTGTAATGAGTGTTGTGTGTGAAACTTTCAGCCTGCTCTTCAGTTAGTTAAGAGCTGTCCTTCTGTACGGATGGTTCCATACTCTTTGGGCTTGATGATGCCCAGAAGACCACAAATTTGAGATGTGTAGGGTGGGGGGGGTTTAATCTTCGTGTATAGTGTCCTTTAAATTGTACTGATGCAGAGTTTTCTAATTCATTGCAGGTAACATTACTGAGTTTAAACTTGTAAAGGATTATGTTATTCCTAATGTTCTGTATGTTAGTTTTCTTGTGGCAGTTGGTGAAGCCCGTTCTCTGATTTTGTAGGCTGTTGAAATCCGGGCTAATATCTTTTAGTACTTCTTTCTTTGAAGATACGCTGTCTTTTTTTAAATTCAGGGCACCTTATTCTGCTTCCAGGAAAATATGGCACGTTGTTAAATTAAAATGTGTGTAGGGAGTAATTGTTGAAGTTATTTTAGTTTTATATACAGAAGTTATTTCTGTGTTACAGTTTTTTCTGTGTTACAAAAATAAAAAAAAAAGTACCTGCTAATTCTGTTGAATGTGATTTAATGTCATAGCTAATTACAGATCAGCTGGGCAAATTTTAGAACAAAAAAAGTTTTGTACTGTTAATGTCTGTGTCTATTTTGAAGTATCGAGCAGTTTTTTGCACATACTTTAAAATGTCTTCATGTAGGTAATTTTTTTTGGTTTGCTTTTTTCAGCTACTGATGCTAAAGAACGGCAACACTGGGTTAGCAGGCTACAAATATGCACACAGCATCACACAGAAGCTATTGGAAAGGTATTGTATGATTGATATTTTCTTGGGCAAAAATAATTTAGGGTGGTGGTAGAGGTAGTTGCAAACGAACTGTTCTGTTATCTAAGACAAATACTAGAAAAAGGGTGTGTGGTTTTGCTTGAAACTCATGACAAGAAAAAATCCTCTGAGTAATAGCTAACTTGTAATAGAAGTATGCTTTAGGAATGAGACAAAGTGAAGTCACTTTGCACTGAAGCGCTGACTAACCCTCCCTGACCAGGTACTGGTCAGCTGGTGTTTGATAAAGAAGCGGAGCTTAAAGGTCAGAGGACTAGACTAGACTTTGAAACTCTTGGTAACCACAAAACCTATATTGTAGCTGTATAAAATCATGCTTTTAAGATAGAACAAGCTACAAGAGGTTGACCCTGAGTTGATGTTTACTTCAATTAATAGTTGTGAATGAAATTCCGTTCTCTCAAATGTGAACTCTATCCTTGCAGAATCCATTAGCTGTCAGTTTCTAGAACTGTTGCAGATCAAGGGCTAATTTTCCAGTCAGAAGTGAAAAGTATCGATCCATCTCATTTCACTGATTGTTTATAATTAGACTGTAAAACAGGGCAACTGTCAACAGATGATTCAAAATACTCTACTTAGAGATTGCTGCCAGTACATTACTATGACTTTGTCATCTGTCCTTGCTCTATACAAATTTAGAATTAAATGTTCTGCTGTACAGCTCAAATCAGAATATTTGCTGATTATTAGGAAGTAACTCTTTCTTCATATGCTTATTTATTCACTAGAACAACCCTCCTCTGAAATCTCGCAGCTTCTCTCTTGCATCTCAAGGAAGTGGCAGCTCTCCTGGTGTGCAAAGAAGACCCAGTCAAAATGCAGTTTCTTTTTTCAATGTTGGACATCACAGATTGTCAACTGGAAAAAGAGTTCCTATTCTGCAGCCAGATCACCTTGTAGATGTTCGAGAGGTTTGTCTTCTAAATTACCTAATGATCTTTTGAAGGAATTATCATCTTATATTTAGGATTGTGGAGAAGCCTGCTATTCTTATTTGGACATTTACATTGTCAGTTGTATGTCCCAAACTATTACTGCATAGCTGTGTGAGGTTAACTTGCCGTGGCTTGTAGTGGTATGTGGTGTATGGTCTGTGACTTTCACGCTCTGCAATAGTATCCTTGTGCTCAAAATGGACTTGTGTATTCTGATTTTTGCAAGTCCTAGCAGGGTAGGTAATGAGGGTTTAACTGTTACGTCACTTACTGAGCTCTTCCTTGGAGTTACAGAAGAATTGGCTATGCTGTTCTTGTGCTTTGTATGGCTAAAGAGAAATTGGTCATGACTGGTGCTTAAGAATACTAGTACTGCTATCTGGTATGCTAATTCATGTCCAGGGATGGATGTGATTTGAAAAAGAGCAAAAGAAAATGAGCAATTTAGAAATACACATTTTTCCACACTTCACATTCAGATGTAATATCTCTTGGGGATTATTACCTGATTATTATCATTCCTCCTGGAATGGAGGTTACCTGTCTATCTTGTCTGACAGAATGGACTGACTGTTGGTTGATTTAACTCATGAGTATTGATAGTGTACAAATATAAAGCTCCTTCTAAAACAGTTAGTTGCTGAATTGTGGACCTGTGTGATTTTGTAGCAGTTTTGCTATTAATGCATATTTTAATGTTAGCAGAGTAATTAGCATAGCATGATGCATTCCTTGGTAAAACAAAAAGTCTCTAATGGCAGGCTTTTTAATTTAGCGAGGAAGTGTCTGGCAAGCATGGATAATTAGAAGGGTGAGGACTTGCTTCAGAAATACATTTTTCACTTTTCAGATGGCAATACAGCTTTCTAAATTCGAGGGAGGAGAGTGTGTGAGTTGGAGCACTGAAGCAGTGCCTTGTGTCCTGTAATTGGGATTCTCACCATGGAGGTTTTCTCAGAGTAAAGTGGAGTGAATTTTCTTAACATTGAAGAGTGCGGAACACTTTGTTACTGAGTTTAGTGACACAATATCATTATGTATCAGTTTTAATTTCTGACCTGTACAGACAAGGCTCAGTAATGATACCCCTTGTAAATGTCAGTTAGTTTGCTTACCATTTTGAAGATAAAATGCTTGGATACAACACCCACGATTTTTTTTTAGATGCAGTTAAAATACTTGAAATTACAAAGGGCAGGTGCGTGCCTGTTACACTTGAGCATCATACAGCACAAATACTGCAAGTGCAGTTTGAGAAGCTATGGGAAGAACCCTTCTCTTTCAAGTTACCTGCTGCGGGGTGATTCTTTAATTTGCCCATGAGTTGCACTGTAGCTGGTTCTTCTGTCAGTTCCTTTCCCTTGTTCTTGACTGAGTACATGTCATGCTGCTGACTTGAAAAGAACACCTTGCAAAACAGGAGTTTTGAGAGGATCTTTGTGCTGACTTTGAGTAAATACAGGTGCATGCATTTGCAAAATGAGAGCTATAGCTTGCATGCTTCTGACATCCAGTTTTCAATAGCCGTGCTTCTCTCTCCCACTCCCAGCACCATTTCTTTTTTTATACAGATCTGATCGAATAAGCAGGAAGGATTTGGGATTGCTTGAAGTATGCTCTGTGAAAGGGGAGATGTGTCTGTTTGGATGTTAGTGCTGAATATGGCATGGGTTGTCCTGTTGTGTGACCTGAACCTAGAATGAGGCACTTGGGCAATACTGCATGGTGAATGACTTAAGAGCAAAGGTCACCAAAAGGGCTGTGGTTGTTTGTCAATCAATTTTGTGTCCTTTTCTTAACCCAGCAGAAGTTTTTAAAACATTAGAAAAAAAGACAAAGACTTGAATTGCATTTATGACTGGAAAAAAAGGCAAGTATTGTGCTAGTTACACAGCCTTGTCCATGCAAAACATCACTGTTTTGCTAGCTTTCTGCACTGTGACAGTTGGGACAGGCTCAGTCTGAATGTGCACAGTGAACTCCACTTCCTAAGAGCCAAGTGATATGCAAATTCACGCCATAGCGTGCTCTGTAGCCAAGCCCATAAATTTTCCAAATACCACATACCGTGAAGTTGGATGAATACCTATTGCTTGAGTAGTGTAAAACCTTAAAAGCATAAAAGCAGTTCCTGGAGGAGATTGCAGGCAATAGTACAGCAAAAATAGTGAAATACTGCCAGAATTGCTAAATTAAAAACCTAAATAGTACCGTAGCAGTTAAATGCATGAATGCATCTTGGAATCTTTCAAGAAATCCTTCTTCTGCTCTGCTTAATCAAATCTGTTTTTATGTTTAACTTGCCTGCCAGAATGCATAATGGTCACAGGGGTAGCGGTATCCAGTTGCATTAATGCTGTTTGTTGTTCCTCCTCAGAAGAGTGACTAGCAGGTAGAGGAGTCTGCTTTCATCCCTATGATTCAAAGTCAGGCAATCTTCTGCTTCTGTAAGCTCAAAGAGGAATTCAAATAATATATTTTCTTCTGAAGACTAATGTTTGGTAGCTGGTGTGCGTTACAGATCTACCTCTTGCAGGCAAATGTGCTGTTGCAGGTTCTGTGATGTTCCAGAGGAAGCAGGAAAGGGACTGAAGGGAGAACAAGGGCAAAAATGACAACAGGAAAGTTGTAATTTCAACATGTAATTAAGGTGACAATTCTGCCACTCTTTTTACTCCCTCTGCAGAGTAAACAGTGAGATAGTGGTCCTATAAGCATAATGGCAGTGCTGCTGATAAAGGAGAATCCTGTGCAGTTTGAACTGAACTGAGTGGTAGAGCTCTTTTTCTTTAGAAGGCTGGATCCATTCTTGTAGGGAAGGAAAAGATCTGGGTACCCATGGAAAGGATCTAAGGTTCTCTTGCAGGCTGAGCAGGTCACAGAGCTTAATTATTCTTCACATGGTGTGTGTGAAGTGTTGTTTTTTTTCACGTGTGTGTCCCTACCAGCCAAGCCTGACAGTATTTGCTGTTTACTGTAGCAAGTACTGTGTTCCGATTCCGCTTCACTTACATATGTTACCAAAGAATCTGTAATACTCTTTTGCTCGTTAACAAGGTGCCACGTATTTTAGTGCTTATTTTATCATGTATTTAATGATGTTTTAGTGGCTTCAAGAAGAAACAAAATATGGTTAAATTTATATACACCTATTACCTGGTAGTTTTATCATTTTAAAATCATTTGGGTTCCTCTGTGTGCATCTGCCACATCACACAGCACGCTTCCAGCACCTTCTGATAAATACCTGCTTTGTTTGGTAGATGATGTCTCAGGCTGAGGGCCAACAGAGAGACTTGATCAGGAGCATAGAATGCCTTCCTGTCTCCGGTCACCTTACGTCCTTGGATCAAGACCTATTAATGCTCAAAGCAACTTCCATGGCAACCATGAACTGCTTAAATGACTGCTTCCATATTCTCCAGTTACAACATGCTTCACAACAAAAGGGATCCTTACCAGCAGGTGGGTATAGATGTTCACGGAGAGCTGGACCCTATCACAGACAAGAAGCCGTTCCTTCTTCAGTTGTGAAAAATGCTTGCTCCACTAAATCCAGTTTCCTATGGGCAGATAAAACTGCTGCCTGCCTCATTTCTTCTGAGCTTTTGTAGAGTTTGACTTACTGGTATTGTTTAGAACTCTTGTGAATATTTTCCTTTTTTTTTTCTCTGGATTTCTTTAGTTCTAATTGCTGTGGATCATCTCACAACAGAAAGAAGTACATAAGGCACAACAAAAAGGTGGCTGCCTTTGGGATGTAACTGGCAGCTTGGGAACAGTAATAGTGGAGGGGGAACTTCATGGGATTGCAGACTCCAAGGATATGTGTTGTCCAGCAGAGCTCTGCTGAATCTCATGCTCTTCTGACTTTTTTTGCATACTTAGTGCCTATTTTAAGCATTTACATGTGTGTAGCTTTCATTTCTAGTTAGGCATTCAAATACAAAGCTCTGAATTTGCATGGGATATTACTAATACTGTTTAGGTATCAATATTCATATTTTGGCTTAACATACTTGTCTAAGACGCGAACTAAAATATTGAATTCCTTTCTGAGGCGTGGACAGCCCTGTAGGCAAATGCAAATTGGCTAAAGTTTAAAACAACAACAAAAAAAACTACCACCTACAAAAGGAACACACTACAACTAACAAATGACAAAAAACAAAACAAACAAACAAAAAAACCAAACAACACCACAAAACCCAAAGCCTAGTATGTTGCTATGCCTGCACGGTCAATTAGCTTAAAGCGAATAGGTGCTTACTAGAATTGTGCCACCAAATTTCTGTGCAGCATACAGAACTGAGCGTCTGCTTTTCTATTTGAAAAATCGCAATAAGATGCAAAGAATTTACAAGAGCTTACTCAGTGCCTTTTTGTAAACAAGAAGCTTTGTGGATACTCATGCTTGTATTATACAACAGATATGTCAGACATGGTAAGTATGCCAAAAAGTACACTCATGATTAGTCTCTTACCTTTCCCATATTCTTACCATATTTGTAGTACTTGCTTTGCCAATGCATATTCGTTCAAAGGTGTAATTAATTTAGCTTTTATCATGAAATAAAGGATTTATATTGTTAAATAGTCAAAGCTAAAGTTATAGCTAAATCCTAGAGATGGGTGGAGTGGGGAGGACCAGCAAATAGGATGATGCATAATTGAGGCTGGAGTTAAAAAGTGAACATAAAAGCATGTGTACTGTTTTTCTGCAGAATTCCACTCTGTCACTGGTGTGGCGTTTCTAGAGATACACCATAATGCATTTTGTCCCCTTTAACAATTGCAAAACAACTTAATTTTTTTTCTCCACTCTTGTTGTTGTCCATTTTAGCTTAGATTTACCCTTCCTCCTTCCCCTTCCTACCCCCCAAAAGTCAGAAGAGGTACTTATCCTTCTGGTTTGAGAAGTGGAGTCCTCAGAAGTTCATATAGAAAGGAAAAGAACTGTGGCTTAATTCAAATGCTCATTTATGTTAATTCAAAGCACTTTTATATTAATGTGTAGGAAAAAATATTGAATGTAGACTGTACTATCTAATAAAATATATACATGCACTATTTAATCTTCCTAGGATCAGAAAGCATGCTGCACTAGATGTGAGTGCGATGCAGCAAGGAGCGATGATGAAGAGGGAACTTGTGTAACAGAGCATACTTTTTTCCACTTCAAGTTTAAATTTATTTCCAGGTCTGATAAAATGGTACTTGACTGCTAGGAATGTGTTGGGCAAGTGCTTGTTAAGCTTAAAACACAAGGATTAGAAGTTATGTAAGAGTGTTGGTTTGCAGAAATTTTAGAAGGAAAAAAAAATTAAAACCAGCATTAGCCCAACTGCATCAAGGTGTACCAAAAATCAGACATAAAGAAGAATGGCAAGGCTGACTTGAATGTAGAAGTTAAATGATCGAAATGTATAGGATTTTAAAAAAAAAAATTATCATAAATGTGAATGGCAATAACAATTTGCAACTCAAATAAAAATATTGAAAGAGAAGACTGCTATAAGCTTCATAATGTCCATCTTGTAGCAGAGGGGACATGCTGAGAAATGCTTAAAAAAAAGGGGGGGGGGAGGGTGGAGAGTTGTAGGGAATGAGGAAATCACAAGAAAAGAGAAGAGCTTGTGCTACCTGCAGTAGTTGAGAACAGATTTGAATATGGTCTTCCAGTGGCAGAGTTGTTAGTGTGATATCTTGTCTGTTTACATCACTGAAGCACAATTAGTATCTCAAGTCACTTTTAAATTCTGTGAGTTTTTTTTTTTTTTACAGTGAAATTAAACAAAACTTAATAACAAAGAAGGTCGTTTTAGAAGAAGCTGATAGGGAGCATAAAAGGAGGAACACTTGTTAAATTCAAGCTAATATATAGTCACTGAGTGTGCATTAAATGCAGGTTAGAACATGCATTTAGAGATTCTTACATTGAAAGTGATGGTTCTGAGCAGGGGTTCTTCATGAAGGGATTTTAAAATGAATAAAGCCTTTTCAAAAAGGTGTCAGTGTCATTCTGAACATCTCTTTCCTTGACTTCTTTGAAACTTGTGTTCAGGCTAAAACTTAAACCGAGGGTTTCTCACTTCTGATAGTGAATTCATTGGTGGAAATAAGCTCCCTTGCTGAGGAGAAGTCTGCTGGTACCATTAGCAAAGCTGTACTTTTTCTGTCCCAGTACTTTCCTGGTGGAACTGCTGCTGTTTATCTGGTTTTACTCAGTGGTGGTTGAGGATCTGACCTAGTTGCAGGCAACAGAGTTCTGGAAAGGACGGACTGTGGATAACATAGGAAGGGACAGCAGCCTTCCTGGTGGTGGTTCCTAAGCCCAGGGAGCTGCTCTATTGGTGCTACAAGTTCTGGCTTCCTAATAACTTCTGTGTTTGCAACCTAACCGAGATGGCTTGTCACAGTTTGTTTTTCTTCATCAAACCCTACTGGAGTCACCTGGACACTTATTAGCCTTTGAAAAAGAATGGAACATTTGCATTATTGATGAGGAACTTGATCCATTGTGATAAATTAGCTGGGAGTAACTAGAGACGTTGGAATCATTGAGTGGGTAATAGCTTTCCAAGCCCTGCAGCTTTTTTTAAGCACCTATTATTTATTCAACAGCGTGTTCCTGCCTCCTTTGCAGCCAAGAAAAGGCGACTGCCCTCTCCAGAGAAAACATTGGCAGTGAAACTTTTCCTGCTCCAGCTTTTTTTAGTCTAGAATCGAGCTGGGTTTGAGAAGGTACAAAAAAGTGCACCGCTTACTTCCAGTTCAAGAAAACTGTCAGGGTTACGTTCGGGTGATATTGGGTTCTTCCTGAAGTGTCTGATTACACCTTGCCTGACACCAACTAGTTCCTCCAGTACAAGTTGCACATATTACAGCTCGCCAATCGCAGGGTTTGTGCTAATGATCACTGGAGGTGGTGTCTCATTGCACCACCTTTGTTCGGTGGCTGCTGAAGGGATTGGCTGCAGAAGGAACGATCTGCTTTCAGCTTTTTCTTCAAAAAGCTGTTTTGTGAAAACTGCTGTTTGTTGACCTTCCGGAGGATGAACAAGTTTCAGCGCAAACTTTCTTTTGCTTCAGGAACAACGATCAATTGGCTGGAACCAAAGATACCTCTTTCAAACCACTTCAAAAATGGAGCAGCTCAGAATTTCCCAGCAGAGATAAACAAGCCAGCATCTGTCAGAGAAGAGCAGTGCATCGCAGAGCCCTGCCAGCTAACAAGGGTAAGGTAATGTGAAAATCCTCTTTCTGTGGGGAATTATTTTGAGGAATATCTGTAAATGTTTTGATCATATTATGTGAATATGATTTAAATACAGTTCTTCTTATGCTTTTCAATTAGTTGGTTTAGAGGACGAGTGAGTGGAGTTGCAGTAAATTAAAGTTGCATACCTTGCTTTTTCAATACATTTTGCTGCTTTCTGGAACAAGCTGTCAAAAAGAGGGAGCCAATTGGGAGGGTAATGTAAGGGGTTGAAATAGGCACTATTCCTTCGCATTTTGATCTAAAACAACTGGAAATTGAAGTGCAAAAAAAACTAATTGGAATTCATGATGCTCTCAAAATAAACCCAAGAAGAGCTGCCTAAGTAGATGAGAGACAAAATTGCCAGTCTCCAGCTATTAAATCTCCCTGTCCTTCTTTTCCAGTTCTTACTGCATCTGTTTTTTTTAATCTGAGCAACTCTCATCACTTGACTTCAGGATGGCTTACTGTTTTGAAATACAGCTATAGCCTATATCATTATAACTGTCAAAAAGAATATGAAGTGCAAAATACTAAAGTAAAAGAACAGGATTATTTAAAAAGAACATGATTTCCCAACTGAGGTAGAAAATCACAATTACGTTATTTCTATACCAGTTGTTTTCACACAGTTCTTTGCATAAGACTGTATCATTATGAAAAGGCAATGCGCTGTTGTATGCCCCTGCAGCAGCATGTTTCACTTTGCTATCTTTTAGCAATATAAAACCTGAAGATTTTTCAGTTGCCATAGTTTATATGTTTTTAAATAATTCAGACCAGTTGTCATGAAATATAAAAAAAAACAAACAAAAAAAAACAAAAAACAACACCCACAAACAAAAAGCAAACAAACGAAGAGCTTTCAAATTTATCACTTTGATTCCTTCCTTCTTATAATAATGAAGGGAGTTCATACCAGGCTGGATGGGGCCTTGGCCAACCTGATCTAGTGGATGGCATCCCTTCCTATGGCAGAGGGGTTGGAGTTAGATGATTCTTAAGGTCCCTTCCAACCCGAACCGTTCTATAAGGCCAAGTGCTGAATGTGTGCTCCTGTCTGTAGTTGGGATATGCCTAGTATTATCACACTCCATATTTTCAGCTCTGTTATTTATGATAGCAGAATGGTGTTGTATCCTTGAAAAGGACTCACCTGTGTGATACTGCGTCTTCCATCAGGTTATGGGCTCTGCACGATGTTGTGGACCCTGGTGTTTTCTGTCATGGTTGGGTGTGACAACAAATTGCCTTGAGCTGATGGCAGCTGACCAAGGGAGGCCTGCCTTTAGGCAGATGCATATCACTGCCCTCTGGTGGCATTCAGTGCATCTCCCCTCTGCATCTGCCTTCTTCCAGCTGTTTGTCCTAAGACCTACTCTGTAGGTCTTTGCAGGGATTTGGTTAGTCTCTTTTATCATGCAGGGATAATTACAATATGGAATCCTTTTTCAGATACTGTGTGGACAGCCCCATCTCTGAGCTGATGTTTATGGCTCTTATTGCAGGAACCTGAAGAAATAAATCCAGATGAGGAGCTGGAGGATATCGGTGATGATAAAGAAGATAACGTGGGAGCAGTGGAGGAGCAGCGCAGTGTTATCTTGCATCTCTTGTCTCAGCTGAAACTTGGCATGGACTTAACAAGAGTAAGTAACTGAAGTGTGAAGACACCTCTTTGAATGAAGCTGATTTAAATGGACTGTTGGATCTCATGGTTGAGACACCCTGTCTTGCTCGTTACAACAGAGTAAATGACATGAGGTTAGTTGCCACTACGGGGAAGGAAAAGACTGATATAGCCTCTTTCTTTAAAATATTTTCATGGCCCAGCAAGAGATATCACTTCTTTTTTGTCGTGGTGGATAAATTTGAGGAAGTTATAAGATCCTCTGCTCAAAGGTAAAGGATTAATTTAAAGTTAATTTCTGATTGATGGTTGTCCTATTTTCTATGGTGAGAGACTCTGCAGGCTGTCAAGCATATTGGCATAGCTTGCATGCTTTTCTCTCCATTAGGCAAAACCTTTCATAACTTCTATTCTGAACCTTCCTTGGTATAGTTTGAGCTCCTTCCTGCTTGTTTTCTCCTCTGCAGACATGTGGAACACATTATCTCTTTCTTTGCAGTTGATTTATTTATGCTAGGGGTGCTCAGTCCCTTTCAAACACTTCTGTCCTAATTGTACCTATTATGTTCTTTTTTCCTTGTAAATTAATTTAGAGACCTCAGATCAGCTCTGTTTCCCTCATACCTTTGAAGAGGGACAATAAGGTTCAGTCTGAAAGTGCAGTGTCCAAAGCAAGACGGAATGAAAACTGACACCTGAAAACTTCCCTTATAAAAATGCCTGCCTCTTCATTTCACTTACGAGGTGTTCTGGGGTTTTGTTTTATTTCAGGTGGTTCTTCCTACTTTTATTTTAGAGAAGCGATCGTTGTTGGAGATGTATGCGGACTTCATGTCCCACCCGGATCTCTTCATTGCAATCACAAACGGCACCACCCCCGAGGAGAGGATGATCCGCTTTGTTGAGTATTATCTAACTTCGTTTCACGAAGGTCGCAAAGGAGCTATCGCCAAGAAACCGTACAATCCCATCATCGGGGAAACGTTTCACTGCTCTTGGAGGATGCCGAAGAGTGAAGTAGCTGCTGACACTGGCAGTAACTTACCTGCTCACTCCCCCTCAGAGCAAGTAACTCTGTCTAAAGATCTGGAAGGCCAAACAGAGTCGGACTACTATACAGTAAAATTTGTGGCTGAGCAAGTGTCCCACCATCCTCCCGTCTCAGGGTTTTATGCTGAGTGTGTGGAGAGGAAGATGTGTGTCAATGCTCACGTCTGGACAAAAAGTAAATTCTTAGGAATGTCAATAGGAGTGACAATGGTTGGTGAGGGTAAGCGTAATGTTTTTCCTTTTCACTTTAGAATGTTGTTAAAAATGCTAATTTGAGAGAAAAACTTGATGTACTTTTGCCAGAGGCACAAAACAAGTGAATGCTGCTTGGTAGTTTTGTTTCAAAGACTTTTCAGAAAAATCTGTTTGCGGAGGTGTCAGTTGCTGTTGTGGGTATTCATTTTTTCTTGTACTTCTGGTTCTCCTTTAATCTCAGATCTGAGAGCCTTAATGTACAGCCGTTTGGTGATTTAGTACTTTACAAAGCACAGAAGATGCCACAAGCTCTCATTATAAGCAGCAGGTTTTCATACTGTGGGAGAGGGGGGATGACACACTACGTAAGTTTACTCTTTGCCAAAAATCAGGATTGTATATGGAAATAAAATTTTGAATTTTGAACCAAAGGGCAGTTACTGCAAATCGGTGTTTGTGAATGTTCCCAAGCATTGGATGAATTAACTTCCATCAGATATTTATTAAATAGGAGTGTTATTCATTTGCAAGTATTGCTCTTATGTATCTTACTATTTAAGTTTTAATTGGATCTGTTAGGGACAGAGGAGGGTAACTCTAATTTCCATTTAGTGGTAGTAATTCCTGCAAGAGATGAGACATCACTGCCCACTCTGTGCTCCTCGTGTATATTGCCCAGCCACTGGGGGGGAGTTGGGGGTGAGGAGGCAGGCACTTAATTGCAAACTGCCTACCTGACAAGAGAGTGAGCACGGCAGGAGATGTGGAAAGCACATCTCGATGCTTTACCTGTAGCAGGTAACTTCACAAGCTCATGTCTCCTCTAGGGTATTTCTCAAATCATGTCACGAATATGAAAAACAAGAGAAACTCAGAAAAGTAATGTCAGAGATGCACAGAGATGGCATGCTGCAGAGGCATGGTCGATGCAGACAGCAGTCAGTTGTTATGCTATGAGTTTGTAATGCTGAGAGGTAGATTTTGTATGGTGTCTTTTTTTTTTTTTTTTTTTTTTGGTAGGACTCAAACAAAACCATGTATCTTAAAGCCCAAAGAAAAATTCTAGTTTTTATGAGATTCTTGACATTTATTGCAAAAGCTACTGTCAGGAAAGAGTTGAGTTTATCTTGGCAGGTAAGTGTAGCAGGGAAGATTCTCTGCTACCTGCCTTCAGATAGGGTAGGATCTATTAAGTAGAGAGGAAATGGAACAGGAATATTACCCTCCCTCAAGAACTGCAGCTCAGGGTACTCACTCATTATTTCCTTTTGGCAGCGTAAATCTTGTGTTGCTGTGTTCTGGAACTGCTCTTAAGACAGCAACAGCCCTTTCACATATGACTGAAGAGTATGTTGTACAGCACAGTATTGTACTTTATAGATCAATATTGTTAGGATGAATGCATTTTTCTTTTTTGAAATGCTGTAGTACTCAGGTTAGTACTTTCTATCTACATGTATAAACATTTTCCTGAATCTGTAATAAATGTCATTTGTGTGAGGGGTCTGTGAGGAAATGTAGTCAGATGCAGTATTGGATATATTTCAATCATTAACTCGATCATTTCTAAAATGGTGCTAATTTAAGGTGTCCTAAATTTCTTCACACAGGTCTCTTAAGTCTCTTGGAACATGAGGAGGAATATACTTTCTCTCTGCCCTGTGCATACGCTCGATCAATTTTAACCGTTCCCTGGGTAGAACTGGGAGGAAAAGTCAACATCAACTGTGCAAAGACTGGCTATTCTGCAAGTATCAACTTCCACACCAAGCCCTTGTATGGTGGCAAATTGCATCGGTGAGGACGCTTCTTTTTTTTTTTTTTCCCTATTTTTCTACATAGTTTTGTGCTCTAGAACTCTGGTAGCTATGCAACTGCCCTGTTCTGGGTGCTGAGTAACAGTGTTTTGATAGTCTGAGAGTTAGCTGGTTTTGCTGCTCATGAATACTTTGAGGTATCACTGTGGTCTTAAATAATATCCCTGCTTCTTGTGGTCCTCAAGGAAAAGTTAGGTTGTATGTAGAGGCAGTAAGGGAATTCCATGTTTGTCTGACTCTTGGGAAAACAGGGCTCCTGGCTTTTCTTCCTGGCTGCTGCAGATTTCTTAATACTGACATACGTTGCTTAGTATTTCTTGGTTTTCCATTTGCATGTTGTTTGAAATGAGGTTGATCCTAGTATCATAAAGGGTTATGTGTTTGTGATGTGCTTTGTAGTTGTATTGCCTTGTATTTCCTCACTGAATACCTCAGCAGTGTTACTTGTCATATGGAACGAGTCTCCAGGTGGCATTTAATGAAAAGGTAAAAATACCACAGAAAATGTTAGTAAATAGTCTTCTGTTAGTTAATGGTCTTTCTCTTATGCTTCTTACGCTTAAATCCTATCAAATTTAAGCAACATAAGGAGAACTTCTAGGTAGAAATACCTGTTGTTTTTTTTCTGTTTTGTTTTCAAAGACCAGAATGATAGCTCTTGTAACAGGAATTCTTCATTCTTCATGTATGGCCATGTTTAAAGACTAACTGGTGAAAGAAGGATTTGACTTGAATTGCTTTGCCCTTTAGACTCCGATACATGTTTTGAATTCAGCTTGCAGCCATAGCTCCCTATCCCAGTGGCATCTGGAGAACTGAAGCTTGTGTGATGAAAAAGCATCATGTTTGAAACAGAGTAAAAATGTATCATTTGGGATCCTTATTTCCACTGTTTAGCCTATGCCTTCCACCTTTCAATAGCTTCTGTTATGCCATAAAAGTGAGCCATGAATTTTACTTCAATGACTTGGCTTTGGAAAATGTTTTGTTATTTGTGTTGATGAAATGATTCGTGGATATAGAGGCTTTCTTGGCCAGATCTGTTCAAGGTGCTGTAACTACTGGAAATGTGACATGGCTATGAGTGGACATTTCCAAAAGGAACCTCTTGATGGGGAGGCAGCAGCGTTGTCATGGTTATGCAGAACGTGAGTGAGTTGCCATGGCAATGTTACAGATTTTTGTAGTGACCCTTGTTAGAGCTCAGCTAGGTATCGGCTCCTTGGTCCTGCACCCCTTTAGCTTGCTGAAACTGAAGATTTAGTAATAACTAGGCATATAGCAATCATGCCAAGTTATCCAATAAACGCTACCAGGTTTTTAATCACCATTAGTTCAGGCAGATAATCATGATCTGCAATGCTGGGAATGGCTGTATGCCATAGAGTAACACAACGGGAGGAAATAGAGGTCACAATAAGTTTCATTTAGCTGCTCAGCGCTGCACCTTGTAATGCTGCACGAGTGATAAAACCTTATTTGCTTTAAGCTAAGTAGAGGCAGCAATTTTATGACTGCTAATAAAGTACTGGGTTGTCAGTGTCACCACACAGCACTTGGAAAGATGAAAAGCTCAGTCCTGGGGAGATATAAGTGCAAAGCCTGGACGTGCAGGTCTCTGCCGTGCTGTGGATGCAGCCTATTTGCAGATCTTCAGGAAGGAGGACAAGGGGCTTCAGTGAGGGGTGAGAGCCCCAGGGTGAGAAAGCAAGACAAAATGAAGGCTGCTGGCTTGTGGCCTGCTCCTTCAGTTATTTTCAGAAACTGTTACCATTTGTTAACTTCAGGAAAAAAAAAAACAGCTGAATGTAAACGTGCTCTTATTGCCCATGCTCCGTCCTCTTTTCATGAATGAATCTTAAATTTTTGTAATAGGAAACTGTGCTTGAGCACTAGGGGATGGGTAGATACAGATGGAGGTGACCAGTGCATATGAAAGATGGAACGTGGCACAGCTGTGTGCTGCTCTCCTCCTTCCTCGGAGCTTCTGGTGCTGTTGTGCGGGCAAGGTGGGAGCACAGAGGAGCTGCTTTCCGCTCCTCTACGTGCGGCTGCTCAGGGTAAGTGAGAGCAGACCAGTGCTGTGGAGTTAGGTATGATTATAGAAGCTGTGAAAAGGTAATTGGAGTTTAGCTGAAGCTGAAGATAGTGTCCTTTGAAACTTGCAGCACCTGACAAGTGAGAGCATGTCTAAAGCATTGTTTGCACAGTTTGCAAACACCATAGTTTGCTCTTTCTGGGAGGAAGAATCACAACTTCTGCTTGAACGTGGCAATTTGCAATATGCTCTGTAAGTTTCTGCTCTTCAGTTCATGATGAAATGGGTGTCAGGTGGCCTTTGGACAGGTCTTGATGTTGAAAAGAAAAATGTGTGTGTGTGCTTATGGCAATACTTGAACTTCATCTGAGCGAGACTTTGGATGAGATGTTGGATATTAGAAAGACATTTTTAATACCTTGTTACCCTGGTTCATCTGGTAGTGTGGAATTTCCTACCTTGCCTTCTGCCTTTGTGTGTGTGATGCTTATATGAGCAACATAGATATGAGACCACTTACATATGGAGAACAGTGGCATAAAATAAAGTGCCAGCAGGTAGTACGATAGACCCGGTAGAAAGCTGCATTTTTATTTGTACTTTTAAAATTTGAACTATATACCTGATGTGGTATTTCAAGTGGAAATGATCAATTCCTTGTTACATGTGATATACTTTGTGTTAGTTCCTTTTTCACTTCAAATCCCATTAAAAGGTTTGAAACAAGTCTAAGCTGAAGCCAAAAACTGAGTTTCCTGAGTAACATGAAGAGAACTGGAGCAATGAGTGAAAGTCACTTTGTTCTTTGAGCTTCTCCATGCAAATGCAATTCAAGTAACTGACATTTGTAAAGGCAGTGTGACAAGTGTACAAACTCATTCAGAATGGAGCTGTGATTAATGCAATGAATAGTCTTAAGGTGGCTTTAGCCATGGCGTTTTAAGAATAAAAACTAACGTTCCCTAGAGTCACGGGTGAAGTGAAGCAGAACACGACAAACACAGTGGTGTGCAGAGTGCAAGGAGAGTGGAACAGCATGCTCGAGTTCACCTACAGCAACGGGGAGACAAAACACGTGGACTTGACAAAACTGTTGGTGACAAGAAAACGAGTCCGGCCCATTGAGAAGCAAGGACCATTTGAATCTAGGTAAAATATCTGGTTATTGCCATCTGACCCTTTTTGTCCTGAGCAGTCTGGTGAATACCCTGGGAAGACCTACAAATGGAGATATTATTTGTGAATAATGCTTAGCAGCACTGATCTTTATTTGCTTTTAAAAAACAAAACAACAATGAAGCCCCCCAAATTAAGCGCATAATGGTGGTGAGAAATCAGTGCGCGCAGGCATGTGGTTGTTTACCTTGTCCCTTTTGTTCATGGACAGAGTCCTATGAGTTGAAGTGCTGCTAGAGCAAAGCCTCATTATCTGCTTTGTTTTTAACCATCAGCTATGCATCTGAGCAGTTCCTGCCAAGGGAGGTCCTCCCAAGAAACTGCCTGTTGAATTCCACTTCCACATCAGCTTCTAAAGGCAAACAGATGTTAGACTGGCACAGCCAAAGCCTCAGAGCCATTCTATCTGTTCCAAACTGCTGCTGCAGATGTAAGGCTTGGCCACAAGCCCTTCCATCTGTGCTGCACCATTACATTTTGTCCTGCGTCAGTTTGTCCTGTATAAGTGGAGGGGAGTGTGCAGTGATCTTGCTCTGCAGTGTGAGGCTGCAGACTGAGAAAACTTCTGAAAACTAAAGTTACAAACTTCGTTTGTAGGAGGCTGTGGCAACACGTAACAGAGTCTCTGCGGGATGGAGACATCGATAAAGCTACAGAGCACAAGCGAGCCCTTGAAGAGCGACAGAGGAACGAAGAGAGGCTTCGTGCTGAAACAGAAACACCTTGGTGTACTAAATACTTTCTCAAAGAAGTAAGTCCCGAAGTAGATAGCTGTTGATGAAGGTAAAGGCAAAGCAAGTGAATGTGTGGGTATGTGTCCTGTCAGAGCAGAGTATTTGGCCTTGAGTCCCACAGACTAGCTCCGTGGGATCCAGAGGAGTAAGGTGACATACCAGCTGCCAAGTGTGACTTTACCTTTCATTTCCCAAATGCTCTTGTTTTGTAATACTGTGCAATGAGATACTTGCCTGTTCTGTGATTCCCCCTTTTACTGAGCTCTTCCCCATGGCATGTGGAAAATGGCTTTACATATATGCGCTGTACAAGCAGACTGCCACAGTAAATACCTGAGGAAAAGAATCAGCCGTACTAATTGTGCTTATGTCGCATCCATGTAAATGCAAAATACTATTTTTAGGAAGGAGGAGGAATTTATTCTGTATTTTGAACTTCCTGTTCCTGCACGTTATGTTTTGGATGGAGCTTATTCGTTCAGTGGCTTATCCTGCATTGCAGTAATGGTAGTAATAATAATATAGTAGGACTTAAGCTATGTTAGCACGATCAGCTCAGATTTAGATGTTTATGTTGTTAGTATCTAGATTTAGATGAGGTCGACTTCTGTCACTAATATGACAGAGATTTAGCCAGAAAACTTTACATGTAGTCCAGAGCCACTTATTTCCCAGAAAACGGGCTGTATTAGAGTTAATAATCACTGGATAGCTGCCCCTCTGCTGGTGCCTTATTTTGCCTTTTTAAAGAAATCTGGATCGTGGAGTTGAGAAGAATGGCTTTCTATCTGGGTTAATTGCGAGTGCAGCCAGTTCCCAGAGTGCGCTGTAGCTCAGTGGGAGTCGTGCATGTTCTGAAGCAGTCTCAGAAGCCTGCAGAGTTGATCTGTCTTAGTCTGTAGGAGTTAAAGTTAGAAGCTATGTCCCTTTAGTTTTCACAGCTATCAGTCTACCAGTTCTGTGAAGAGACTTCTACCGAGGCAGTGTCTGTATTATGACTGTGTTTTCTCTTTAAATTGCAGGGAGATGGCTGGGTTTATCATAAACCCCTTTGGAAAGCAGTCTCTGCTGTGCAAGCTCAGCAAACGGACACTAACTAGAAAAGCTGCTTACAGATGAGTTTCCTGTTTCTGATATTCTCTCTTTCCCTGTCTCTCGAAACACAGTAATCACACTGAGTGTCCCCTTTTTATGTAATAGTGAAAGCTTAAATGAGCATAAAGAAATAAACTAGGGCACTTTAAAGCTATTCAAAACGAGGTGGTAGAGACAAACTTGCCAGATGCATCCAACCAACTTGTTTTTTGTATGATCCAGAAGATTTTATCCGACTTCTATAAGATTCTTCTAAATAGGTGTGATTGCAAAAGCTGCCTAAGAGAAGGAACTGTTTGGTTTTTGGAGTGACGTGGGAACTCTTTTCTACATCAAGCTCTAATAACTGAAACATGCTCAGTACCCGTGTAGACAACAGCAACAACAAATTGCTGCTTTTATGCCCGGCGTTAAACCTTTTTTGGCAAAAACTGGAGAGGTGTTTGGAAGACACGCCTGAAATCAGTGTTAAACAACTGGATTGTGACAACTTTTTTCTTCAGAGAGAATGCGTGCATGCTTTGGAGGAATATGGAATATACGTAGAGACTACCTTTCTTTTTTATGGATTTATAAAAGCAATTAGAATTGTAACCATGGAGAAATTTTTCCTCTGAAACATTTTAATATACTTGAAATAATTGACTTGAATTGGAAAAGTAATTTGAACACTTTTCAACTCCTAATTTTATTAAATCTTTGAGTGACTTTGATTTTTTTTCTCATGTTGTAATGTACTGAGGTTTGGCCTTTTCTCCTCCACCTTCCCCTTCTAAGGACTAAGGCTTTCAAACAGAACAGAAACTACACAATTTTGTATTTAAACTTCTCTACCCATCAAATCATCGCAAAGGTGAAGTATCAGTGTTACAAACTATCCTTTGGATTGTTTTGGTTTTTCTCCTGTGGTGTTATTCAGAACAAAGCAGTGAAATGTGACCTGTGAATACATGGACTGTAGGCTTTGGTTTTTCATCTTACCATAAAAAAAAAAAAAAGCAAAAAGCTGATTATGCTGAAGACTGGGTATTGATTTGAAACACAATCAGATATCAGGAAACTGTATTCAGGTACAAACATCCTTTGTTTTTTATAACTATTTTATTGAGGTCTAAAAATTGCTGGCAATTAAGAATAGTACCTATTATGGCTTTCGTTATTGTTGTAACTACAAGCTACCTTAATTTTTCCAACAGTGGTGCCTTACTCTGTTTTTTCTTCTGATGTAGTCTTCCAGTCAGTGTATATAACATTATCTGCCACTTCCCAGCCATGGCAATGGCTGCACCTGATCCATCCTCATGAGAACTCACATCTTTGTGATCTGGTAAGATGTTTTCTGCGGAGAAGATACAAGTGTAAGAATGCATCAGAAGGTTTAAATAACCATGTTAACTTTCAACACAAACTGTAAATTGTGCAAAAGAAAAAGTTGGATTTATGCACAACTATTTTGATTTTTCTTTTTTTTTTTTTTTTTGCTGTGAAATGCACTGAGATCTCCATGCGAGTCATCATCCCTTTGTGAGAGGTGGGGGTGGGGGTAATAAAACGACAAAATAAATAATTTGTTCTGTTTGCTTTCCTAGAGATCAGGTGGCCAGGAAGAATTGATTGGTGTCTTTTATGCTGGAGATCTGTCTGTTGGGGCTTTCACTGGCCCTTAAAGCGAGATATTTTGGCACTGTGCACTTCAGTAGTAACTCTATTCTCCAGCAGAAGAATGTGTTTGAGACCCTGCTGTCTTGTTTGTGATATTCTATACAACTACCCTGTCTTCTTAGTTTTGGTTATCTATTGGGCATTTTCATGTTCAACCAGGAATAAAAATAAAAATGAAAACAATGGGATTAGTTCCTCCTTGTTTCTGGTTCTGCAGCACGTCTGGGACATGCTTCTCAGGCAAGTCAAGGATTTGGGGTAGGAATCATGGTGGCAGCATGTGGGCTTCCTCTGCCTAGGAGTTCCTCAGTACCTGTACCAAACTGGGGGTGGGCAGAGGGGAAGAACATAGATTGACAATGCTTTGTATGTTTCCTAGGTGTTTTATCTCTGTCACACAGTGGATGCTCTTTAAATAAACAGCAAGGGCTCTGGTGCAAGGTCCAAACCTATTCCCCTGGTGTATGCTCAGCTGATAAACTTGTGCTTATTAAAATATAGATCCATGACTCAGTTGCTGAGCTCTGGTTGAAACTTTGATTTGTGAGTGCGTCAAGGTGATAGCTGTGAGGCAGACTGAAAAGCTCACGTATTGACCCTAAACCCATTTGCATTCCTTATATAATGTAAGTCAAGTTGTTTCTCTTCTACCCTTGTCTGGGGTTTCACATTGAGAAAGCTGTTACTAATTTTGTTATGTAAAAAAACACACCAATGCTGAAGTAGTAATCTTAAAACATGAGGTGAATCCTTTTAATGTGTGAGTGCTGCTAGGGGGGGAAAAGGAAAAATCTTCCTTTGTTCAGATGATCACAAGAACTGGAATGGCTTCATGGTGTGAATTTAGTAATGATGCAGATTTCTTGTTATTTCTGGAAACAGTTTAGCTGAAAACAGTTTTTTTTGTTTTTTTTTTTTAATGTAGACACCTAATATCCAGCATAAATTATGTGACATTCATTTGATTCTTCTAAGAGTTGCACGTACTCAGCAGACTGCCATGTATTTTCACACTGCCCAGATTTGATTCTCTTGCATAACTACTGTTGTTCCCATCTTGCGATTTCTGGAGTGAAGGGAAGGGATTGCTGCTGCTTGCTGTATAGGAATTGTGTAGAACCACAGCGTGTTAAATGGGGAGCATGGCAAAATTTAGGATTTTGGCTTTTTCCCCTCCCCCCCCTTTTTTTTGGCTACTGAATTTAAGAGCAAGATTCTTACTGATCTTAGTGGTTTTGGGCTCCTGGAGATGTAAGTAGATCCTGGAGGTTAACTGGCCCTCTTCAGAGGTGCTGGGTGTCCTGCTGCTCATGGAGAGCTGAGTGTGGTGTGTCACTGTTCAATGTGGGAATGCGAGTGTATGACCCTGAAAGCTTGGTTATTGGATTGTTTTTCATTGGGGGGTGGAGGAATGAATGTGTAAATGGAAGAATTTGTTTTCAGGCGTGGGGAGGGGAATAGATTAGGAGACATTTCTTAAAATACTCTTTTGAGTGGAGTATCTACAGTGTAAGCTATCAAGCCTAGGGCAAATTCTGTCTCCCTGGGAGAATTTCCAGCCCTCACTCAGAATGGGAGCTGCAGCCTTCAGCTTTCAGTTCACACAGGCTGATCCCCTCTGGGTCCTGGTCACCTCTGGAGGAAGACCAGGTCAGAGTGCATTTTAAAGCCTCTTGAACTGAACTTGGAAGAAAAAGTGAATATATTTACCAGTGTTATATCCAAACAGCTTGATGAAAACATCAGTGGGAAACTTTGCACTGAATATTGCAGGAAGGAAGGATTTGACAGCGTAGAGGGAGTTTGGTGTGTTCTCAGTTTCTGTCACTATTAGAAAAGCTGCATCATGCCCTCTGTTCCTCCTGGGCATACAGACAGAGCAGTGATTAATGCATTAAATAAATCAGACTGAAGTTGGGTGGGCGGAAAGGGTGGTGTTTGTGGTGAACCAGAAAAGATCTGCTTCAAGAGAAAGGATTGACTTGGAGATTGTAAGGTGACAGAGGCAGCAACCAGGTGGGTGACTGCTGAGAATGACAGGGAGCGTAACAGTTGCGGGTGGAAACTTGTACATCACAGCTGATACAGCTTTTTGTTATTTATGTTTGATGCAACCTAATTCATTCCCCTTCTGAGGGAATTAGAGACCTTTTTGTGCTACCTTTAATTCAGGGGCTGTGGAAATGGCCCAAAAAGGCGGAACAACAGTGAGATGAGAAGAGCTTTTTGTATGGGCTGGTGCTGTCATAGCTGTGTGTTTTGAGAAACCAAAGCAGCCCTGCAGATCTGCTTTGCTGCTCCACATCAGGGAGCCTCAGCTGGAGGCTGCTCATGGCCTTTACATGCTTTAGTCCCTTCCCCCTGCGTCTGGAGGCTGATCCATGCCGTGCTGGCAAGCAAACTGCTCCTCTTTCCTGCTCTCCTGGGAGAACCTCTGTGTAGGTGTGCGTCAGGTATGGGCTTGCAGGGCTTCTTGGTAGCAGCTGAGGTTTTTATTGCCTTTTGCTTGCAAGGATTAAGATTTGCAATGCCAGGGTTCATTGGGGAGTGACTTACCTTTCGCGTTGGGTTAATTGCCGTTCCACGGCAGAGTCCGTCTGGCTTGGTCCGGTGGTTACGGGAAGGAAAGGTCCCAGCTCTGCCTGATCATGTTTCTTCAGGTTGAGTAACGCGGTGGGGCGTGTGTGAAAGAGCTGCAAGAATTGGCCAAGGTGCCCGTGTTGGCAGGATTGCTGTAGTACCAACCTGCTGCTTGGAGGTGGCTGGAAACCGGACTGGGTACCGGCGGGTGGGAGGGGTGGTGGTGGTGCACAGAACCCTCCTGACATCCTGCATGGAGGCTTCTGAGGCTGGAGCATGCACATTTTTCTTCTATTGAAGAAACTTCACGTGGCCACCTGAATCATTAAGGACACCCAGGAATTCCCCATTTGAAAAGACAAAAAAGTGTGTGGGAGTTGCAGCAAATCAGGCTTTGATGAACTGGATTATCGGGTACCCTCACAATGTGTTAAGGACTGCCCCAATAACTGAACTACTTCTTGGGTGCTGGCTTTTGTTCCACTGAGAATCATTTCAAGTCACTACCTCATCTTTTTACTGCTTCTACAACAGTTTTGTTTTGGTTTGGTTTGTTTTTTTTTGGGGGGAAGGGGCATTAAAAGCAGTCAAAATGTTTTGACTTCTGTGGAATAAACAGTTAGAGGAGAAACTCTGATGACTGCACAAAAGGACTTCAAAAGATGAACCTGGAGTTCAGGTGCTTATTAATAAAAGATTATTATTTTAAAAAATAATAAAAGAAATGCTTTGCATCATTATACATTTAAAGTAAGTACAAAATCAGTTCATATACACTGTTGCACTTTAACCACAGTATTGATTCCACAGTTCACTGTATCTGTGGGAGGAAACAGATCTTATAAATAAGTTATGTACTAGATCTTAGTTCCGTTTGGAAAAACAAAGGGAGGCTTTTTCCCGGTGAGCTAAACGCTCCTGGCGCATCCTCCTGTTTCCAGAGGCTTCTTGCCTGCTGGGTCACTGCACGTTTCTGCTCCCGTCGCTGTCCTGGTGCTCCCCGCCCGGGGAGGCCGTTTTGTCGGCCTCGCTGTCCGTGTTGTTGTTGAGGATGTCGTCGCAATCCATTTGTGCCATCAGGTTGAAGCGCTCGGCCACGCAGTGGGCGGTGAGGCGAGCCTCGGGGTCGTGGTCCCAGCACTCGGTGATGGTGTCGCACAGAAAACGCATCCCCTGCGGGTGGAAGGGCTGAAATTAAGGGCTGAAGGCAGGAGGGAGAGAAGCTAAAAGCTCAGTAAAGCAGTGTTTTAATGGGCTTTTGACAGCTTCCTGCGGAAATACTTTTTTTTTTTTTTCTGCTAAGCTTAAGCACAGGAGGAAAAAGCGTTGGAAATCTGTGGCAAGTGCCAATATTTGTACTGGTACTGGCACTGCTTGGGTCGCAGGAGCATCCTCTGCTGACATGGGGTCTGGTCCCAAGCATTTTTCACCCTGCCAGGAAATCCTCCCTGAAAGCTGGAGTGCAATCACTGCGGGGCTTAACCAGGGCCCCAAGGGACTTACGCCCTCCATCTGCTCTCAGTGTTGGCCAAGCACCCGAAAACCAGGAGGGCGAGGGGAGGTGCAGGTGGTGACCCGCAAAGCTGGGCGGAGGGGATGGGCAGGGGCAGCTTGAAGGCAAGTTTGGAATTAAAAGTTCAGAATTAAACTTCCTCAAACTGACTTCTTGTTTCGGCGGCTTCCTCAGAGGGCCAGCCATGCCAAATACTCCTCGTAGCGTGCAGCTGAACTTTTTTCTCACCACAAAACAGCGTCTTACGTGGGGCTGGGGGCTTTTCTGCGTGCTTCAGAACACGTTCAGTTCCTTTTGGCTGCAGTGGTTACAACCCCTGGTAATGTGTGTTTTTTTTTTTGTTTTTTTTTTTTTACCTCCATTGGTGTAGTGATGTGAAGAGTCCCACTATTTTTAATTAAACAGCAGTGTTCTGCTGGTATTTCCCCTTTTTTAGCCAGTAGTGCAGCTGCACCAGGAGCTGTGCTGCACCTCCCTTTGACTGTGTGACTCCTATCATGTGCTGTTGCTTTTCTCATTATTGTCAACCGAGGCTGCACCACAGTGGAAAAATCATTATTCTAAATAAAGCGTCATGTTTTTCAGTGGCTTTGTGCATTTCTTAATTTGCAATTAAGAGAACAACGAAGAAAATCACATGAAGATGAAAGAAAAACCGCGGGTCTCCCAGCAGTGTGCCGCAAGTGGCATCTGTCCTGCACCTTCCTCTGAACCCGCTGCTCTGTGCCAAGGTTTGTTGTACTAAATGTTGTACTAAATCTTCCCTAATGGACCCAGATTAGAGGGAGCGGGCTCGTGCACTAAAACTGACAGATGGTGCATTTCAGTGCACCTGACATCATTCATTTGCTAGCCTAATTGGGAGGATTTGAAGATAATTGATTAACATGCGAAAATGAGCTAGTTTAGCTGAAGCTTAAAAACAAGCCTTTCCTCAGCTAGAAGATGGCACTGTTAGATTGCTCAGTCACCAGCTCTCCCTGTGCTTGCTTTACCCTGGAATCAGGACATTTATTTGCAGCTTGCCTCATAATGTGGTGATGCTCTTTTGACTGCTGCATTTTGTACTGCTCGCAAAGCGGGCTTAGTTTGGGTTTGGTGCTTGATACCCTGGGTTTCTGAGGGATGCTGCTTGCTCTGTCTGGCTATAGTTAGTTTTACAAGCGTATTTTTAGCAGCAATATTGACTTAAGCTCCCAGTGCTCCTTCCTGCCCTGCACCAGCCCTTCAGCAGTGACAGTACAGCAGGCTGTTCAGCTGCCTCGTGACCCAGCCCTGGGAATTTACCTGGCCTAAATAATCACTCTTTTTAATGGCAAAATGAAGTAGAAGCATGGGTGTTTACAAATTGTCTGGGATACTTCAGGGATAACTTTCTTTAATGGGCTTTGTTGTGCAGCCTTGCAAGCTGTTGTGCGGCATGCTGGGCGAGTCAGCTCTCGGGGAAATTAGTGCTGTGACCCCAATGTCAGCTGAAAATCCTAACCCATGGCTGGCAGTCACTTGAGGGAGCCCTATGCTGACATGCAGAAGCAGCCTTTGGAGCAATGTAACAAACTGGTTTTCTTTGATGGGACGATCTGCGGGTGCCTCCCCTGCAGATGAGCTCCTCGTCTCCCCAGTGTTGGTGTCACCTTGGAGGCAGCAGCGGGGGCTGGAGGCACGGAGCGGCATGAACTGGTGGAACTGGTGGACTTCTGCTGTTTCCCAGCAGATGGTGCTGCCCTGTGCTGCATCCTGGGGAGGCTGGTTGGGAAAGGCTGGGAGTCTTTCTTAAAGCCGGGCTTGTAGGGAGATGTTTATTAGACCAGTTAATATTAGTCAGAGGCAAACTTTCAGGAACACAACGTGGCTTTTCTGTTCCTCTTCCCCAGTGGCTATTAGGTGGTCTAATAAAAGTCACTGACTTATAAACCTCGCTCTGTTTACGTGCTAGACCGACCCAACTACAGCGGCATTATTTCTCGGAGGTAATTGCAGTCAGCCCTTCTCCAGCTCCGCAAACAGCACAGTTATGGTTAGGCTCTATCAGAGTGTGATTTTTGACAACCCAAGCCTCTGTATGTTTTTCTTGTGGTTTCAGAGTTTATCAGAGACCCTGGGAGGTGAATGTTTGAGATGAATACTCAAAGGCTTCAAACATGCAGCACTGCTGATTTAAGGTCGCGTATTTTTACTACTTCAAGGGGAAAGGCTGGGTGAACTTCAGCTGTGAACTTGCTGACTGATAAACTCACCGATGGTCCAACAGAAACCACGGATTCATTTGATGCTGGCTGCAGCTTTGGTCAGCCAGGGACCTTGGGGCTTTGGACAAACACCTTTTTGAGAGAGATGTAGGGAACACGCGGCCTTATAAAATCATGAAACTGTATCTTTCCTCTCAAAAATCTGGCTTTGTGTGCTGTGCAGCCAGTGGAAGCAGTGTGCTTTAGGGGTAGATGGTGCAAAACGATCTGCAATGATCAATGACCGAGCGCTGTGGGGCTTTGTGAGCCAGCAGTCCCAACGCTTCAGCTTGTTTTGCAGATGAGCCGAAATGTTGATGAGTTTATGGTGTTTTTCTATAAGACGTGAAATTTAGGAAGTGCTGATTTGGCCAAGATTTGAAAATGGTGCTCAGCGTGCCTGTTACCCCTCGTGTCCTCAACGCAGGGAAAGAGAGTACCGGGTGTGGGGAAGAGGACACCGTGTCAGGGCCAGGAGGGGGCCGTGTGGGAGCAATATTTCTGGAGCTGCTTGTTCTGGGTGTGTTTGTGGATGGCTTTAACAGCTTATCTCGTTATTGCTGAAGTGTGTGTTTTCCTGTGCTAAAATGCTGTGCTCTCAGACCCTCTGAGGGCAGAGGCCTGGATGCACCTTCCTCCCCGCCCTGCCTGCTGTGGGAAGGCTTGATGAGAGGGATGGCATGTTCCCTGAGCCACGGGTTTCTGGATGCAGTGGCAATGGCAGAACTGGAGCAGACTCACAGGAGTGACTGTTTCAGGAGACTTGTGCTGAAGTGCTCTGTTTTGCTGCACTACAGCATCCACGGGATAGCTGAATGCCATCACTTGGTGTTCCTAGTTCCTGATTGTGGCCATTTATTCACCAATTAATGTTTCTCTACCCCTTGTTGATGGTTTGAAGTGGGTCTAGGGGGCTTATCTGAGCTCAGGCAGCCGTGCTGATTTGACTGCAGCTTTACTGATTTTCAGGCTGGGTCAGTGAGGTGGGGCAAGGTGGGTTGCTCCTGCCTTACCTGATGTACCAGCCAGCTGCTAGGGATCTCAGGCCGCCCTCTGCCGTGCAGCACGATGTCTCTCATGGTGTCCACGCAGGGCTGCTCCTGGACTTTTGACCCAAAAGGCAGCTCGTAATTCTTTACCTCTGCAAGGAAGTGACAGCAGTGTAATAGCACGGTTTTTGCACACTGACTGCCTTACTTTGGTGTGGCCTACTGGATGGGAATAAATGTGTTTTTATCAGTCTGCAGAAACCTATCTGGAAACAATCTAGGATTTGAACACACAGGTATAGTGCCAGGCTTTAAAGGTGGTTTTCAGACAGGTTGGTCGATCTGCCTGGCCACTTTTCTGAACGTAGGAGTACTGCAAAGGACTTGGTCTTCCTTTGGGTAAAGCGTGTTTTCAGCAGGTAAGATGTGTCATGGGGGTGAAAGACAGGAGAGGCAACCCCTGTTGGGCTCCTGTTGGGCTGTGGGCAGAGGTTGGGCAAGAGGAGAAATGGCCCCTGCAGAAGAGCAGCCCCAGGTCATGGCAGACCACTGAGGAGCCCTGCACTGCAGAGGTGAGAGGCCACCCTTTGTCTTTTTCCAACCCCAATAGCTTTAATTAGCTTTAATTTTCTGGCCACTCACCAGCACCATGTGGGCCAAGCAAAGATGCTCAGTTGCTTACATTGCTGCAGCTGCACAATGCAGCTGCACAGGGGGTGTGTTTATACTCTAAAGACAGCAGCTGTAGCCTGATTTGGGGGCTTTCTGATCCCCCAAGTGAAATTTTGGGTTCTGGATTTGCATTTGCTGAATTTACCCCCCTTGTTCCCATTCTCTTTGCTTTGTAACACTTCATTACCAGGAGATGCTGGGCCCTGGGACAACCACCCCCTCGTCCTGAAGACCTGAGTTGGAGACCTCCCTGAGCCGTCCACCCCTGCTAAGCCTTTCTGCAGCTGCAGCCGGAGGTGTTGGGGTCCCCTCTGCTGCTCTTTGACCACGGTGCCATCCCCTTTGAGCCACAACACATGCAGTGAGTGCCTGGGCAAATGCCAGCCCTTGGTGGTCATCAAAGCTGGTGGCAGATCCCACCTGAAACCACATCCTGTGCCTACAGCCCTGCGTCAAGGTGGAGCAGTGTCACCAGCAGGGTCATGGGGGCTAGGATGGTCGCTGTATGTGTGGGAAGGGGGCTACGATGTACAAGACAAGCCTACCTCCCACCACTTCACATCTGGAGGCCATCTCCCACAGAACGAGGGCCATGGAGTAGACGTCCATCTGCTTGAAGGACTCCAGGTCTTCCAGGTTCACCCTGGACTCCAGCACCTCAGGAGCCATGTACCTGGCGGTGCCCACCTGCCCGCAAAGAAGAGAAGGGTTAGCAGGGGCAGGGGAGCACGCGGGTGAGGTCTCCTGGTGTGGATGGACTGGTGTAGAGACCCCTGCTCTGCCTCCACCTGCCTGCTGTGGCTGTGGGGCTGCCCTCGCTGTGGGCTCTGGAGGTGAGGGCTCCCTTAATGGACCCGAAAGCAGCACCTGGCAGAGCTGCCCTGTGCAATGGGGCTCATCCCATAGGTTTAAGCTTTGACGACCCCCGTCTGTAAAGGCCACATCTCCCACCCGGTGCTATGTGTCTGATGGCATGTGTGGCTTGCAACGGGGGTGCCGAGGGGTCGTACTCGCCTGCCCGCTGTTGGCAAAGTCATCTACTGTCAGGGAAGGGTCGAGGCGTATGGCGATGCCGAAGTCGCAGAGCACGCACTCCTGCTCGTTCTTCACGAGGACGTTGGTGCTTTTGATGTCCCGGTGGGCGATGGGGATTTTCGGCCGGCCGCAGGCGGTGTAGTCGCTGTGGAGGTGGGCCACCCCGTTGACCAGCGACCCCGCCATCTTCTGCAGGTCCATCCAGCTGAGGACGTGGCTGGACAGGTAGTCCTTGAGGTTGCCCCGGCTGTGGTAGGCCGTGATGAGCCAGTACTCCCTGCGGGGCCCCGAGCCCCGGTCCTCGGCTGTGAGGAACTGCAGGACGCTGTCATGCTTGAGGCTGGCGTCTGTGAAGATCTGGCTCTCGTTCTTCCAGGAGGAGTACTCCTCACAGGGGAAGATCTTCACCGCCACCGTCTCGTACTGCCCCGAGCTGCTGTGGTTCAGCTTGGCCCTCCACACCTCGGCGAACTGCCCTTTGCCCACCATCTCGTCCAGCTCGATGGGCAGCAGCTCGGTGTTGTGGTTCAGGCTGTTGGCGCAGGTTGGGCTCAAGCCGGCAGGGCCATCGTCCATCATCACGGACAGCTTCTCGTCCCGCTCCGCCGCCCTGCCCGGCTCCGGCAGCGCCGGGGGCTGCCCCTGCTTCCCACCCCACGCCTTGGCCCTCTTGCGGCGCTTCTGCGTGCGGCAGAGGTAGAAGATGACGGTGATCATCACCGCCACCAGCAGCGGCGGCAGGAGGCTGATGGCGGCCACCGGGATGACCTCCTTGCTCTGCAGCATGGAGTAGCCTGCGGGGAGGGAAGCGGAGAGGAAGGCGCTGCCGTGAGGGGCCCGCGACATCTTGTTTTGATCGCGGGTAGGAGGAAAATATGTGGAGCGGTTAATAAGGCGCAGCCGTTCGCGGGGCGGTAATGCAGGCTGCACACAAATCCCATCTGAGCAAAGGGTAAGAACCCAGATGTATGCAATTATTGCGAGGGCTGTTCATTTTAGGTCTCGAATTCAGGGCTGTTTGTCAAGCAAGGGCCCGGGAGGCCGGCCTGCGCTCAATGGGCTGGGGGCGCCGGACCCCGCTGCAGCCACGGCCTCTCTGTGCCGGGGCAGAAATAATGGTGGTAAAGCTGAAGCAAGGCTTGAACATACCAAATATCTGAAATTGTTAGGTTTTTAGGTTTTTTTTCTGGAGCCCTTCTGTGCACGGAGGGTGAGGAGGGATGCCAGAGGGGAGGACAGGATGGCATGGAGGACCACGAGCGATGCTGCCGTGAATGAGCATTGCTTAAGTGCTGTCTGTGTGGTGTTTATCATCACGTTGCAGCACTGGCACCCATCGACCGACCCTGGGCACGCTCGCTTTTGTTTTATGTCTTCTAAGCCCCTGTCTGCCTTCAGCTCATTGGAGTGTGGGGGGAAAAACCCTAACCCTCGCGCAACGTGTAATTGTCTGATGCTTTGATGTTCGCAATTCCTGGAATAAACATGCTGACTTCAGTAGAGATATTCAAGTAAAATCTTACTCAGAGGTTTTTCTGCCAAGTATAATAACCCAGGGGAAGAGGGATAAGAATCATTCCATAAGCAAAACTCTTGCTGCTTGACCTCAGTGTGTGCAGATCATAATTCAGGTTCTGGAAAAACAGAGCGTTTCGCTATTTTACTTGGCAAATTTCAAAAAACGTGCTGCAGCTAATTTCTGCAAGGCTGTGAAAGCGTTTCTAAAATAGGCATCAGGTTCAAACCACAAGATCAACCTAAACTGATATAAATCAATAACTAACTGAGGAATATGTTTATTTTGGAAAGCGCGAGGCCTGGATATCACCTACTGCTTTAATGGCTTTTCCCGATGCTTAAGATCCCATCTCTGAAACGCTGAAGAAAGAGGAGATATTTTTAAGGGCGTCGCGTGCATGAGTCCCAAAAGCAGTGAGTTACCACAGCTTCAGCAAATTCCTTCGTGAGGATGCCCCTTCCCAACACAAACCCCTTGTGATGAGGGGGCTGCAGCACGGCTCCCACCCCTGCCACCAAGAGCAGAGGCAGCGGCTCTGCTTTCTCTGCAAAATACCCTGGGTCTCAGCCCACGCATTGCCCAGCTCTGGGTTTCAGCGTTTTACGTGCTGGTTGGCAAAAGGAGGCTGTTTGTGAAAGTCCTGGCTGGGGGCGGCATTTCCAATGAGCCAGTTGTCATTTTGGTGTGAAATTATATATCCCAGCATCAGCTCTGGGATTTGACTATCTCTCTTTAGAAGTGTGTGTACCTGTTATGTTTGGCTCAGCGAGCAGCAAAGGACTGCCAAATTTAGCATCATTTACTTTCATTAAAAGTGGCTTGTTTGTTCTGAGAATTTGCATTTTATATGCTTTTTTTTCCCCCCTCTAGCATTGTGGGAGAAGCTGTGCTGCTGGATCGTAGGTTATACTTAGTATCATTTTCAGCATCTCATGAATTATGGAAAATTAGAGGGGATTTGCTTTGCCTCTATTATGGGTCAGATGCCTGATGGGCGCTTGGATAGACCTGGTCCAGTTGGAGATCTGGAGGTCTGGACAAGGCTCCAGAGGCTGACGATCTAGCTGGTAGCTTTTCCAAAGCACACCTCCCTCCAGAGGAACAGACACGAGCTGCCTCTTTGTTTTCCCTAGCGTGGATTTAAAGCTGCTTTAGGGCCTGCAGCTGTGTGCAGGGAGAATGCTGCTGCAGAAGCCCCAGGAGAGGTGGGGAAGGTGATGCCCAGCACCACCGCCTGCTGAGCCCCATCTCCCCGGCACCACCACGCTGCTGGGCAGCAGTCTGGTGCAGGATCTGAGCTGGTGTGATTTTCTCAAAGCTTTTAGACTGACTCACTCCGAGTTACATCAGCTCTTGGGTTCCCTGGCTGATTTGCCTCATGTCAAAGGGCGCAGCCTACTGAAGGACACGGTGCATTTTCCATCTGGTGTTCTCAGGAGGAATTTCTTGGAGGGATGGCTGAGCCACTGGCAAACTGCTGGGCTCAGTGAGGGGGTACAAACTTTACCTACCTCACATAGAAGTTCAAAGAAGACATTGCATCTGCTACCCCATTTCTTGGAAATGCAAAGGCCCAACACATGGCTTATTTATCGTTAGCTTTGAGTGCTCCTACCCACTTTACATAACACTAGCAAAGCTACTCACCGTTGGTGTGGTTTTCAAATATAAGCTTGTCATTGCACTCCTGCTCGTCCACGCAGCCACAGATGTAGATGATCCCCTCCTCGCTGGGCTGGTGGGTCATGATGCAGCGCGAGGTGTTGTAGTTCGGGACCATGAGGTTTTCTATGGGACGGTGTGGGTTGTGGCAGAGCGTGCTGATCCTGATGCTGTCGTTGTCCTGTCTCCTGCGGGTGCCAAATGAACCGACAAAGCGTTAGCCTAGTGGTGCAGCCTTCAGAGAGCAGGCAGCACAGGGTTTCCAGCCCAACATCACCCGAGCATCAGTTTTAAATTGTGTATTGAATGACCTGTTTGTGGTGACTCTGGTATAATTCTTATTATATGTGCCTGTGGGGGGCTTTGTTAAATCTCTTTATCTCTTCCAAATGGTGGAAGAGAAATTTGTAATGCATGCCAAGAGTAGGATCTGAGCCAGGGACTCTGTTGTTTCCTGTAGATAATTCACAAGTTAATAGGTGTTGGATCAGGTAGTGCCAGCCCTAAGGCTCAGTGCCCTGCGTGGGATCTGGGGCAAAATCCCTCCTTTCCCAGCGCCAGCAGCCAGGCCAGGTGCGGGTGGAATTATTCCCTCCACGTTGCTGCTGCACGGTCCAAAGGAAACCTCCAAAGCAAGGACAGCCTTTTCCCAACTAGCGCATTATTCTGCTGCAATCCCTGCCTCGGCAGGGCTCCAAACCCCCACCACCTGTGCAGGAGAGGCAGGGGACACAGTGACTGTGATGCCTGCCCTTGAGCAATGGCTTGGCTGTGTGCTCCCCTCAGCGAACATGTGTTGGCGGAGCTGGTTGGCCCCATATCATCGATGAATTCCTGGGCTAAATGCTGGTTTTCAAGCACTGTCCTTAGGTGACCACTTATGCCCACCTGCAGTAGTAGGGCCATCGGGTAGCTGGTGGGGACTATAATTTAGCAGCTCCAAAGGTCAGAACTTTTATAGAAATAACGTGATGATGATACGGCTCCTGGGCACGTAGGAACTGTAGGGCTGTGTCTGTTTCTAAGCTGTGGAAAGCTGCCACATGTATAGGGAAATGTATAACATGTATATTCCTGCTCATTTGCTGCAGATCCCCCATTCTCCCTGTCACTGCATTGGCTTAATGAGAGGGTCCAACCCAACTGTGTCCTGGCGCACGGGAGCCCCTTATTTCAGAGCACGGTGAAGCCATCCTTGCTGGTTAGCAGCCCAGAAAAGCCATCAGGGAAGTGCTTTGCTGTGAGGTCTCCTACGCTCCCCATGCCCCGAGTGGGTTTTGGCAGTGGGGCAGCACACGGGGCAGGCAGCTCGCTTCGGGTGTGAGGGTCGTGGGGATGCGTGCCTCTGACGGCCAAGATGGGGTAAGGTACAGAGCACATGTTATTTTTAATAATGTTGTATTGGGCCTGTGGTATTTGGCCTCTGCATTAGTTTATGGGGAGATAAGCCCAAGCTAGAATCACACTTGTGAAACTCCCACCACAGATCCAGAAAAATGCAGATCACCATCCAAACCCCAGGCGTGAGCTCATCTCCACCCCTCGGTTAAGGTCATGGAGACCACCAGCAGCCATCACCATGGGCAGCACAGACAACGGGGTGACGGAGAGAAGAGCCAGCTGGGCAGGGAAGGAGCATGTTCAAACTGCACGGCTCTTTGGGCACCTTGAGGCCAGTCCTGTTGGCAGCCTGGGGGACAATTTTCCCCCAACAGCCGAGTATATTCCCTCCAGAGCTTTTGGTGGCAGCCGTGAGGAGCTGGAGCCAGGAGGTGGGATGAGCTGCCATGGAGAGCTGGAGCAGAGCTAACCCAGGTGGTCTGCATGGTGAGCAAGGGGTGGCAGCTGCACTGCGCCCAGCAGACCTTCACCTAAGGAGGATCATTGGGTACTCCTCTAGAGCCAGTGTGTAATTAAGGGCTAATGAGGAGCTAAAAGCAGCTGCCAAGGCAGAACACCAGGGTGTGACCCTTGTTTCTGGAGAAAAATGGAGGAACGGAGAGATTTCACAATGCCTTGCAGGTCAGCTGGGAAACTGGAAATAAAACTGAAGAACCCAGATTTGTCATCCTTGTCCCACTGAAGTGAGTGAAACAACATTTGCCTTAGTGCTTCTGGCATTTTCTTGGGAAGCCCAGGTAATTTGAAAGACATTAGCTCATCTATGCAGGGTTTAAGGTCTGCTCCCCATCTGTGTGCAGGGGTAGTTGGGGCAGAGTGTCAGATTTTTCTAGTTTTGGGGGTGGGGGTGGTAAGGGGCACATTTTGTTTGTTTGTTTGGGTTTCTCGCTGGTCTTGTGTTTTTGTTATTTTTTTTCAGTCCATAATGCAACAATTACGTTGAGGCAAAACCCTGTTGAAAGTGGGGCAGTCCAGTGATCACACTAATTAGCAGGTTGAGATAAAGCCCAGTGATATGTGCTTAGCTGGCTCTCACTCTGGCAGCCAAATTAAAAGGGACAGAGAAGAAAATCACTTTGGGTAGACCCAAAATGGACTTTTGTTTTAGTTTTGCTCATGGGGACCAAAAAGCTGTGGGAGGCGCTCATCCGGGTGTACGTTTGACCCAAATGCTGGATCGTGTTTCCTTTCCAGGCATTTCCAGGAAAAGCAAAAAAGGGTTTTCCCTGGGGATGATACCAGCAGCTTGGTACCAGCTCCAATTCCCAATTCGCTGGATGGGGACAGATCTTCGGATGCAGATGAGGATTTGCAGCCCCAAACCGGGCTTTTCCCAGCCTGATGCAGGAGGACATCACGGCTTCTGGGGTCAGGTCTGCCCAACAGGCTCAGCCTGCAAAGCTCAATTCAGGTTTGCGTGTGTGCAGAGGTCCTGACTGCAGCAGCACTGCATCAGGCATTTATACGCGTAATTTATTTAGAAAATAAACTAGTACTAATTATAGGAAACACCAAATCACATTGCAGTTGTGATTACAACAGAGTCAACGGGGGAGAAATAGAAAGCCCTGAATGATTTTGATGCCCAACAGCTCAAGCATGAGCATCCCCATGAGCACATTCCCACAACCCCTTTTTCCCCACATCCCCCTGTTCCCTGGGGCTGCAGCTCACCATATGGCCACGCAGATCTCGTAGGGGTCCTCGCAGTAGGAGTTGAGGTTGCAGTTGCTGTAGCACACCTCCTGCTCGCAGGCCGGCGGCGTGGAGTCGCACCACTTGCACAGGTTGGTCTTCAGGCTGCGGCGGGCACCGGCACACCAGGCTGCGGGGCACAGAGGACAGCATCCAGCTGGTTTCAGCAATTCACACGTTGTTGGGGAAGCTGCCCAAAATGACTATTTCTACGTGGATTTGTAGCTTTTGTTTTGCCCAGCTGCTCAGTCCAACGTGCTCTAGCTGGTGGCAAAGCTCACAGCGAGCAGATGCTGCTCTGTTGGCCCCGCGGTGGCAGCTCCCACCGGACGGGAGCAAGTTATCTCTATTTTTATAGGAACTATTCTCAGTTAAGGAATAAATCCCAGCTAAATTTAAACTTCCTGTTAAGGCTGCTAAATGTCTTTTTTTTTTTTTTTCCCACTAAAAAAAGAAAAATGAAGCCACTAAATGGCTTATGTAGAAGTACACACTAATAAACATTTAGTCTAAGAAATACACGCAGGAGCGCACAGGTGGGAACCTGAACTACAGCAGCTCTTTTTCAGAGGTGTGGGCTACCTGTACTCCTCATGGAGAATTTTTATTGCATGCAGAGAAGGATTGCATGGGAAGTTTTAACCACAAACAGGGCTTAAAAATAGTCATTTCTATAGAAAGTCTGCCCAGCTTTAGGTTGCTGCTTCATAAATCTTGTTGGTCCAGGGGAAAAAAGTATTTTCCATCTGGATTTGTCCAGAAAGACAACTTCTGGTGCCCAGTCATTGTATGCAGAGATGGAGCCCAGCACCTCTGCTCTCTGCAGGGCTTCCTTCATGCAGTGCCCCAGGAAAAATGGGCTGCTCCCCACTGGCCTTGCTGCTGGGGTTTATTTTGGACTACCAAGGCGTGAAGGTTTGGTGGCATAATTGGGGATGGCTGTGGCTAAATCCATGCCCGCTGGTGAGTCCCTTCCTCCTCTGCCTGCAATGCCCTTATTGCTTGATGCCCATTCAGGTTTTGCTATTCATTTATTCACACCCATGGGGCTGTCATTTACCCGTTAACACCCCATGTGAGGCTTTGTTGGAGGGCTCAGGGTGTGAGCACAATGCCTGGCATGCGGTGAGGATCCGGGTTTGCGATCACCTGCACTGCAAGGAGCAAGGGCTGATGAAAGAGTTAAATGTGGAAACGAGAGCCAGAAATACAGCAGTAACTGGACAAAATTCTTCGGAGACAAATTGTTCTAAACGAGCTCAGCCTGCGATGCTGTTATCTGCTCTGCAAGAAAGGTCAGAGCAGGAATATCTTTTCTTTTTTTTTTTTTTTTTTCCCCCTCCTTATTCTCCTCAACAGAAGTGCACAAAGCCCACTGTGAGTTTCCTCAGAACTTCGTGTCCTTGAACCACGAGCTCGTAGGTACAATTTAGCTGCCACATCACTCGTCTTGGCCCTGATTAGACCCAGATGAACACTTTCAATATTAATACGTGGATGATTTAATAAAGCTGCACGAGCAGTAAAAGTAACAATACGCTTCCATAAAGGGGTTCCAGATGTTGCCAAGGCAAATGCTAAACATCAAAATATAAACTTCAAAAAAAAAAAAAAAAAGAGCTGGATAAGCAAAACTTGGAACAAACTATAAACTAATTAAATGTGGGTTGAGTTTTCCAAAAATAAATTGAAGCCATAAGGATGTGATGTGAGCCAATAAATAGTACAGTTAGTCAAAGTTATTGTGGAACAACGGTTGGAAAGACGGTTTGAAGTCACCGATGAGGTGGGCTCACAGTGAGTTTGGCTTCTTATCAATAGGAAGGCTTGTTCTCCTGTGCACGAGAACGGCATCAAATCTCCTGCTATCTATAACCAGGACCCTGGAGAGGCGACGGGGGGAATACAAGACAATTTTCAAGCAGGCATAAGAAGGGAAAAACTACACCAAAAGTGCCCGCGAGAGCTGCAGGGCTGATACCACCATCCAAGCATGTCAGGACGTCTTTCCTCCTGCCTGCTGCTGCCCACAGGGCATCCACGCGCTCCTGGAGGGCCAGTTGAAGCATGGATGCTGGGATGTGAGTGGTATTGGCGAGGAGCAAGCCTGAGTGTGAGGAGGTGGAAGCACGGCGTGTTCGTTACGGGGAAGGAGATGGCACTTTGTAGCCAAAGTGATGGCATGCTCAGGCAATTCGCTTCACAGCAGAGTGGAATGAGTGGTTTTCATTCTCAAATTGTGTCTGCTGAGCTGTTTTGTGGCAACCCAACAGCAGAGGGGTGTAAGCCAAGGCACTCGGTGCGAGATGCTGAGGCACACACTGTCCATCTTCTTCCTGAGGTAGAAGAGACCAAGGCTTCTGCCAGGCAGGACCTGCTCAGGTCTCCTCCTTATGCCCATTACGCTCCATCTTTCAGTACTAAATTGCACTTAAATTGCACTTAATATTCAAGGACAAAGAACAACTGATGGTTTTGGGTCATAAGCGCTTCACAGTGAGGTTGGCCTCCTCCTTTCTGCGTGTCTGCGTGCATCGGGGCACAGCTGGTGCTCAGCCAGCAGTTGCACAAGGTTTCCTAGTTGCACAAGGCTTTCTCACTGCTCCAGGAGCTCTCTGCATCCTCTTTCCCCAGCAGGTCAGCCCCGAGTCCCAGACTTTGTGCCGGGGGGAGACAAATCCCACTCTAACCAGTGGGATTTTGGAGCTCTGGCATCTCAGCTGGCACCACAGCTGGAGGGCTGGGCACAGAGGGTGCACCCAGTGGGAATGCCCACTGTTTTGGGGGTTCATATCAGGGCTGGGGTGGGGCAGGGACCCCTGGGCAGGTCGGCGGGTGCAGTTGGAGGTGTGGGTGCAGCACGGGATACCGGGCTCAGCCACGAGTCCTCCATCCACTCCCAGCTCAGGACGAGGCTTTTTGCCGGGCCGTCGTCCACAGCTAATGACATGACTGCATAATAACAGAGCCGCTCATAAAATTATTATGAGAACAAACAAATTCCTTCCCTATTATATACAGTACTTGTTTTCAAGATTAGAACAGCAGCGGGGCTGATGTGCTGTGGTTGCTCGCTGACCCACACGTGAGACCTCCAGGATCTGCCCCCATTACTTCCGAGCTGCCACGAGCAGGATGCAGCAGGGCAGTTCCTACATCCCTGATTTCCAGGGGATCCCTACAGGGCCAGATGTCCCTGTTGCAATTGTCTGGTGTGATCTGCCTAGCAGGGACCCTGGGTTTCCTCGTTTGGGGAGCCCAAATTGAGCGGAGAGAACTCAACACCCCTCTCTCTGCACATGAGGCTCTGCGGGGACAGCGGCAGCGCACACACTGGGCTCGGGGGAGCAGCTCTGCCCTCAGGTCTGTGGTCCTGCACAGTCCCACAGAACAAATACTGTACTTGGCAGCGGACGTGTGGAGCGAGGAGCGAGCCAGTAACGTTTCCTGGTGAATAAAAAGGGGCTGATTTTGATTGCATTAGACATCAGTGCTTCCCCGTGCCAAAAAGACACACAGTATACATTTCTGGTTTATTTGGACCTTCTTCAAACAGGCTGGTAACTGACTTATTCTACCACTTATTTTTTTCTTTGTAAAAATAACCCCTTAAATTAAGTGTTTAGCAAATAATGCTTAGTCCTATTACAAAGTAAATTGGGTATGGACTGTACCAGCTGACCTCTCAAATCTCTTTCAGATGCTTGAATTACATCATGATCAAACTTCTCCCCAGGGACAGACGAGCTCTGCCGATTATTGTCTGTCCTTCTGCTGGGGCAGTCTCTGGTGTTGCTGGGGTACCTTTTGTGAACCAGCTATGTGTTGGCACAGCGACCTCGTATTGTTTTGGGATGCTGGGTCACTTCATGGCGAGGTACCTGGAGCCAGTGAGGAGAGGTTTCTCTTCAATTTTGGTCAGCCAGTGTCTTGCCTGTGGGTGAGGACAGGGCGAGCGGTTCTCCATCTGCTCGTGGAGTTGCTCATCTCCTCTGGCCACCTCCACATCCATCTTGTTCCTGCCCAAGGCACCGAGCTGGGCAGGGCACGTTCCCTGCGGGGGACCTCGAGCTCCCTGCCCCAGACCCCGTTCTCCACCCCTGGGGCTGCTGGAGCTGGGTTTGGGGCCGGCCAGGAGGGCTGCGCGGGCGATCGTCGCCCATATTGTGCTCTCGCTCGTGTTTAAAAACAACAACAGCTCAACTGACTCATAGATCCTACGGCCTCTGAGTCATTTCTTATTTCTGGATTTCACTGCTCTGCCCTTTGCAATGAGGGGAGTTGCATGCACACTCACACACACACACATCAAGTTCACATTTGTTTTTCCCCTATAAAAACAAAACGATTTCCATACCATTAATGAAACAGAAATGACTTGCCTTCGCATACCCTGGCTTTTATTTTCCATTGTATAAACTGTGCAGATGAAATAACGATGGCTGTAAAGTAAACCTTCTCTCTCTCTTTTTTCTTTCTTTTTTTTTTTTTTTTTTCCTTTCCCTTTCCAGGCAGCCTCTTTTCGAAATAGCAAAGGGAGTCACTTACAGACTTGGCCCCAGCGCTGCGCCTGCTGGGATTAACCCCTGCGTCCCCAGCTCTGCTCTCTTTGCTGCGAAACCACCGCAGGGCAGAGGCAACGCCAGCCCCGGCACCTTGCAGGGTGATGTCCAGGGTGCAAAGGTGGCAGCAGGCAGGAGGCAGAGCAGGGCACAGAACGGGCAGGGAAGCTCGGGGAAGGCAGAGGAGACCAGTGCTGACACCTTGGCCAAATGTCCCCTCTTCTCCACACCACCCTGCGGCCACAGCCTGCACTATCCAACCACCAAATCCCACTCTTGCTGCTTACAGGGCTGTTACACCCTTTACAAAGCACCCTGAGGACAATCAGTGGGGGCAGTGCTGCTGCTTACAGGGGCAGCAGATGCAGCTGGAGCTGGGCATGCAAGCACGTGCTTGGAAGAGCAGGACGGGTGAGCAGCACGGGGATGCCTCCTGAGCATTGCCTGCAGTCTGTGCGTCCCCAAGGCTCCCAAGCCCAGCACAGCCCCTTTTCCTGCTCGTACAGCTCGTGGCCCCCAGCACCAGGTCAGGCCTTTTGCCAAAAGCCAGCAGCCGGGCGGGCTGGTGACACAGCTGAGATACCGTTACTCTTCCCGGACTGGGCGATGTGTTTTATATTATTTCTCTTGGATTTATTAAGCATTATGTAACCAGCTAACCGATCCCGCATGCTACAAAATCGCTGCTGATTTCATGTCAGTGGAAAGTAAACAAAAAGCGTTCTGAAGTGGCGGGGCTGAAATTCATTTCCACGTTCAAAGCAACCCGTGGAGGATTTTCCCCATCTCCTCACCACCAGTTTGCATCCTGGCTCTGCTGCAACCCATCAGAAAAGAGTTATGGAAGGTTTGCATGTTGCACACAACAGGGTGTTATAAACAAATCCTCTCTGGTCACTCTCTGCACGAAGTGATTAAGATAAAGGTTATTTCAGTTAATTATTTTTAAGCATCTTTGTGGATTTTCTGATACTCCTTGAAATGGGTTGTGCTGGCGTGTTGTTTGTCTTTCAGCTGGGCGATTCCTTTGAATATGAAAATCACTCACCAAAGAAGGTTTAGCATTAAAGTTTTAAAAAGAAACAAACAAATGAAGTCCTCAGGTCCTGGAGCTCAGCAGGACCCCATCCAAAGTGGCAGGGAGGACACTCTGCATCGCTCAGCTTTGGAAGGATTAGAAGCAGCAGGTGAGGCAATAACGATGCCTCCAAAAGCATCAGGTGAGGCAAAAACATTGCTGGTACTGGCAAGTATCTGCATGGAGCTCTTCCAGGGGCTCTTCTTGCTGCTGTTAGAGACCACAGACATCGTCCCTGCCACTAAAGCCAGTTTGCATGCAGAGAAGTGGAATGGGTAAAATGGGTCTGTGCTTTTTTTTTTCTCCTCTGTGTTTTTGAAACATTAAACAATGCCCAAAAATATATATATTTTTTGTATTTCTGCACTTAACCATCAGTAAGTCGATGGCTGGGGGATGGCCCCATTGCTTGCTATTTGCACCATTTGTCAGTAACCTCACACACCACCTGCTTCACCCAGCCCCACGTGGCCACCACGACTGCGTGCAGCCTTGCACGGTCCCACAAGGAGGACAAAGCTGTCCTAAAACCAGGAGGCAGCCCCAAGCTGGGGCTTGTTCCCTGTCCTGGGGCTCACTTATATGGGACCCAGGGGAGGGCTGAGGAGCCGCACAGGATGATAACTACGCTGTTTTGCTTGCCCCCTAAATGCTGAGTGAGTGCTGGCTGTTGCTGTGTAATTACAGTCACTACCTCCAGAGCTGCTACCATGCCAAGCAGCCCTGCCTTGGCAGACAAAAACAACTGTGAGCAGGTCCAGCAATAACGGTACTTATCCCATTAAGCACTTGGTTAATTGCCAGGCTGAGAAAGGGAATGGTGAGGAGATGGGGGAACCCAGCTTTCGGACAAGCAGCAAGGCCCTCCTGTGCCTGAGGGTGCCACTGGCACCTCACTGGGCACTGAAGCCCCTTCTCACCCACCAGAGGCAGGTCAGGACAAGAAGGTGCCTCTCCGGGGCAGGTGGAAGCAGATTTTTCAGGACAAGAAGGTGCCTCCCGGCACAGCCTGGCCACGCAGGGCTGGTTTGGGCTCATCATGTTGCCAGACACTGCAGAGGCCACTGAGGACACAAGAGCATTTGCTTGGGAGCCGGGTGGCGGAAGGTAAGAGCCAACCAACTGCATGACGTTGTTGTCATCACTTTTGTTGTTCTTGTTTCTCCCGGGCCATCAACAGCATAGCTTGCCTGCTTTATTTAACTGCAGCTTCTGCACCCCTCCCTCAGGAAGATGGAGCAAAGAGTCCCTGCTCTACACAGAAAAAGCAGCAGCGACAAAGCCGACAGCAAAATAAATCTGTGAGTCTGTTGCAGACATTGCTTGGCCTTTGACTATGGCTATCCAAGAAAAAGCACAGCTTTTTTTTTTTTTTTCTTTTTTTTTTTCTTTTTTTTTTACAATTATCATCATATTATGCCTTAAAATTTAGTTCTGTGTATGTTTTACAGGCTCTGCAGGAACCTGGATCTCCATGAGCAGATCAAAGCCCAATTTAAAGATATCATCCAAATAGGTAAATGTGTCAGAAACATTATCTGGGTCACATTTGGGCGACAGGGTTCACTCTGTTTTAAGTGCAAATGGTTTGCTGATGGTTTAGCTGAACTTCCTGAGGAGTGTTTGAAATTCCTGGCACACGTTCGATTTGCCATCTGTTAGGAGGACTTTGATGAGCCCACAAAGAGACATTTGACCAGAGCTGCACTTCATATCTCGTGTGGGCTCCTGTGACTGACCAGTTTGCATTTTTTGTGTTTGCATTATTCTGATTCCCCGAGTGCTTGGAGGGAGCGGGGCGTGCAGGGGGCTGGGTGCTGAGCAGAGATGTGCTGCTCGTTCTCCGCCAGTGTGCTGTCATCATCTTGTTCCAGCACTGCCTGTTCTTTATGTCTGCTAATATTATAATGTATAGTCAAGTTGTGCCCTCATTTAGACCGGATCTGACAGTAATTAAGTAATTTGTACTGTCAGAGGGAACTTGAACTTGAGGGTAGCCTGGATACAGATGCTAAAATCTTCCTCGCTTTTCTGAAGGCATCTCCTCTTTAGCATGTAGGTACGTAAATTGGTCTGGTCTCCTCTTTCATCTCTTTCCTGAAGACTTAAAATAATCTCTTTTATGACAACAGTATTATAATCTCTTGAAAAACACTGTCCAATAAGGTTGATTGTAACCTGAATATTTTTCCGAAATAGAAGAGACCACTCACAACCTGGTCAGAGGGCAGGGGATGCGGTTTGGGCTGAACGCAAACTATTGAGGATTTTTGCAGGAGTGGGACCAGGGCTTTGCAGGAGAGCTGTTGATGAGGCCTGAGGTGCATTTTTCCTGCACGTGAAAGCAGTGGGAGCTCATGCATATATGCAGTGCCTCAGGAGAGAGCCAAGAGCAGTCAGAAAATGTATCAAACCAGGGTGACTGTGTGCTGTGGGGTGAGCCCAGCCCCCCCAAAATTCTCTGTGCCTCTGGTGGGAATGTCTGCCACCATTTTCTACCAGCACCACCAAGTGCCTTTTGACATATTAAAGACACGACAGGAACTGGGCTCCCGAGGGATCCATTGGTCTGATTTCTGTGGATGCCCATACCCTGGGTATATGTGGAGCAGAATGATTCATTCGGCTGCTCGTTGCTTAGGGCTCTGTGTCACTTCCCACTGTAGGGCGAGGGGTCTTGTCTGCTATCGTGGACTGGCTGGGGCTAATTTTGGGATAGATCTAGCATGGAAAAAAATAGTTTATGCAGCAAGGCAGCAGCTGATTAAGCCTCTTCCACTTTGGATGCTCCCAGGCAGTGAGAGTTACCCAGTGACATCAGGCAGATGTCCCACGTCGTGTCCCAGCTGCTCCAAGCAGCGATCCATTGCATCAGACCCTTGTCAAAGGGGACACGGGGGTTGGCTCTGCATGGGCACAGGAAAGCCATCTGGTTTGGGATGGCTGAAGCTGAGGGGACCAATGCTCAGTGTTTGCATTTTTACTTGTAGGAAAAAGCCCCACAGGACTGTAATAACCAGCAGGCCAGGAACTTCAGCAAATACCTCTGGGCTTCCCAGAAGAAGAGGTGTAAGAAAAGATTCTTGTTCCCAAAAGGAGTTTTGGAACCGTGGAGTTAAAGGGACCACCTCCATCCCCACCGTGGCAAGGTGAAAGGCACAGCAGCAGGGCCAGCATGTCCAGCATGACGCTGCTCCAACCACTTTGGGGGTCCTGGCCAAGGTGTGGGTCAAGCTGGGGCTCTGCAGAGTGGCTCCCACAGCTCTCCTCTGCAGCTCCTTTCTGCTGATAGCTGCAAATTGCACACCGGAAATGTCAAAAAGGTTGGTGTGTTTTTTTTCTTTTTCCTTTTAAATCTTGAATCCAGCTGTAAATAATCCCATCTAATGAAGGGTAAGACTTGGGTTAAGATATATTCCCAGAGCTTCTCGAGCCCGTGTGGGCAGTAGCCCTGTGTTCAGTGCAGATGGAAGGTTGCAGGGCACAGCTGGATGAATTAATTGCCCCACAGATGAGATGCATTTGCTGTGGTATAAATCAGCTGTCGCTTGTCAGGCATGTTCCCGGCTTATCAATGGGAAGCAAAACATTGCGGCGTAGCAGCTCCATGAAAGGCCATGTCCTGGAGCGGCACAATTGGTGGGAGCACGGGCTGCAGAGGGGATTACAAGATAAGCAGGCTCTCCCACTTCTCCTAAAAGCTTGACAGCTACCAGCAGCTGGCAGGAGAATTCCAGCCCTACATGGGCTGTAATAAGAAGACGAACCAACTGGAGAACAAGAAATACGACTCTGATGGACCTTACAGAGCCCTTCTGGAAGCAGGATCGCAGTGGTCTTCTCCGAATCCAGGGATGTGCATGTGGGACGAGGCAGCTTGCAGCCACCCCTTCGTTTCCCCTGAAGGTCCCTAAGGAAATGCTATCCCACAGCTGGGGGCCAGCATTGAGGAGATGTCGCTCCACCCTCCAGGGCTGATAAGGTAGGCAGCTGGCCATGGTGTTACCTTGTGTGCCAACAGAGCCTCTTCCCACCTGAGGCTTCCACTTGGCATAGAGCATTAAGTGCGAGATGTGGAAAGAGCAAAGTGTGGGGGAGCTGCTGGTTTCATCGCTTTGGTGGGGCTCTTGGTGGTTCTTTTGTTTTTTTTTCATAGTGAGATCAGATGTGGCACTTCCCTAAAAACATGGCAATCCACGGGAGAGTTCATTAGTTTGTGGCAAGTTGCAGCACTGAGGAAGCTGGCGGAAAGCAAATGTTATTGCAAAGAGTTATCACTAAGGGGAGAGGAAAACATGTCCCAAGGAAATAAACTCGATGGAGCAAAAAGTGGAACAATATAAAGCTATGGAGGACAGGCAACAGAGTTGAATACTTCCTCAGAGTGAAAGCCCCCAGTCATCTGTTTTTAATGCCAATGATTGCTCTCTGCCTATTCAGTGAATACGTGGGACACATCTGTTCAGGACTCCGCCTCTAATAGGACAGCAAATATCATGACTGCAGCTGGCTGAACTTTTTTTTTACCACCATTATACAAAAATGTCTTTGTGCTCATCATCCAATATTGATAACAGCACCAAGAGCAAAAATCAGTTTTGCATTTTTTTTAAAGAGTGTGTTTTAATTCCAAGTGCCATGGGATTATATCTCAGAAAGGACTTTCCCCTGAAAACAAATAAACAGACAAGCAAAAAAAAAAATAATACACACTAAAATGTAGATTTGAGCAGCTCTAATGACGACCAGCCTGCCTCAAGTCTGAGAAAAGTTTAAGAAGCAAGGAGAAAGGAGATGCCCACTTTCCTAAGTTTGATACAGCTGTACACTGCCAACTTTCTTGGCCTTGAGTCTCCATCCAACTTGTACCAGCAACCGAAAAAGCAGCATCAGGCTTGGAGAAGTGTTAAAGTGGATGAATCACGTTCTTGCTGAGTCTCATGCCAGTTAAAACATTGCAGAGGACTTTGGTTTGGGATTGTCAGGGTTTTCCTTGTGCTTTCCCCTTTATTTACTGGAAAATATATTGCTAGCAAGTCAAAGCAGAACACAGTGCTTCTTGAGAAGGACTGGTGTAGCCAGACCTGCCACTGAGGTGGGCAGCGCCCATGTTTACACACTGCATGGCCTGGGAGAAGAGCCTTGGGCCACAAAGACCCTCTCTGCATATGAATGAATCTGCTTGTGAGGCAGCAGGTGACTTCTTCTCCTTTCCCTTATCTTCTCACCCAGGTTTCTGCCTCTGAGTTATTGTGTGTTGCTGTTGGGGTGTAATCCTGGTAGGTCTCCTGCCTGAGGACCAGGCTGGTCTTTTGGTGGCAGTGCAGCCCCTAGTTTTAGCACTGGTGATCTTAGAAATAAGAGACCAACTTCTTCAACAAGCTGCTTGAGGAGCATGGGATAGGTCAGAGAATTCTCGGGCAGATCAAAAGGCAGAGATGTTTTTCTGACAGCCCTGGGGCTCCCTGTCATGATTTATGAATTATATATGCTCCATGTCTTTAACCAAAGAGACTCAGAGGGAGAACATGGGTTGTTTATTCAAGCAGGAATGAGTGTGTGGCTTCAGAGAGCCACCATCCACCAAGAAGTACCATCTCCACATCTGCAGAGCCATTGCAGTGCAGAAGTGTTCATCCAGAAGTGTTCATCCATCACTGTGCTCCTCACCACAGATCTGAGGTACGACCGCAGGTCCTGAGCGAACGTACTTGCTGAAATTCCTGGGCAGATGTTCTCCTCGGAGCTCTAGCATATCCCACGAGGCACAGCTCTCCTTTGGCGAGTGCTACGTGCCTTGGCAGGCTTTGAGTTTCATGTCCTCCTTTGGAGGCTGGATGCCCAAAGGCGAGCTGCTGGGTTCCTTGAGCTGTCGTCACAGTGGTGACGAGGGAGGCTTTCCAGATTCTGATGCAAAACAGGACAGGAAAACTCCTAATTATGAGGCCAGAGTGTTTCTGTGTGCTCAGTACAGTAATCTCCGTATCCAGTCTGTGACTTCTGGATGGGTCGTAGTCCATCTAGCAGATAGTCTTGCAGTCACTGAAGGCTTTGAGCAACAAAACCCCACCACATCCTGAGTCTGAGTAATTACCTGCTGGAACAACTTTGCTGTTTTGTGATCTAACACAAAAGCACCCGGTTTCAGCTTCCAGCATGTAAATCTTGCTTTTCCTTTGTCCGACAGAAGAGGAAACCCTCTGCCAGAAAGCATCTCTCTGGGAATTTTTTGTGAGCGATGACTACCTCACCTCTGAGCTCCCTCCTGCAACAACTAAAGGCACTGAAAGCTTTCAGTCCCTACTGTAGGACAGGTTTTCCCATCCTGAACGATCTTTGTATTATTTTGTTGCAGGTCCCTCTGCTAGGTAAATCCAGAGCCACTTGCTGGAGGTGACTGGGGGAGTCAGGGAAATCCAGCAGCTGAAATTTCAGTGGTCAGGCTATAGCCCTTTTTTCCACCACGTATGGACCAAAGCGGTTGGAGACGCTGCTTGATGACCGCTCAACCCTGCTGGTGATTGAAAGGATAGAGACAGGCAGCACAGAGCCCACCTTGTCTCAGCCATCCTGGTGTGACCCCTTAGAGAGAACAACAAGGTCCCTGAGGACACCCAGCTGGTGCTGAGGGAGCAATTCTGGGGTAGCTAGGACACCATCACAGCCATTTTCTCTGCAGTAATTCCTAAATCTGTGCTAGGACGAGTGACTTTGCTGCTGTCACCAACCCACCGCTGCCACCAACCCACCGCTGCCACTCTTTGCGGAGAGGCTGAATGACTGGTGGGATTTGTTGCGTGAAGAACAACCAAATGTGCATTTTCTGCCATTTTGGGAAACTTGCTGTTTCCTCTTCTCTTAATGCCAATGCAAAGTGGGCCCCCCAGGCACTTCTATTGTCTCAGAGTCACTGTAGGGTTGATACTAACACTATATGTGATGGATGGGAGGTAACCCCAGTAAACATTTATCACGGTTGAGCTGAATCAGAGAGCGAGAGAGTGCGCCTTGGCTTATTTTTTTTCCCCGTACTGAGACAAATGTTGTCATCGTATCATTCACGTAACCTTTCAGATGAACTTAGTAATCATGATATGTTTTGGTTTGGCTTCTTTCAGATTAAAACCCTGCCTTTCAGAAAAAGGAAACCATAAGTTAAATAACTCCAAAATTAGGTATTTCTGAAGGATAATTAGTGGTCTTCTTTCTTACCAAAAACAACCCAAGACTGTGCTTTAAATAATGCGTTGTAGTAATTCCTTCAGTGCTGTTCCAAATGTGATTAATTTAGCAGGATGTTATCAGTACAGCATCCTACATTTCAACCCATACTTTAGGGTATTATCTACAGTAATGACTACTACATATTTCTGCAACTCTTTGGAAAGTCAGCCTCAGCTTATGTTGTAAATCCCCCCATCTGGGTCTCCCTGCTTCTGCAGGCTCACCAAGGATCGTATTTAATACATGCAAATTACTGACTGACCCTATTCCTTGATTCCCTATTTCAGTAGATAGGGGGACCCGTGGAAAGTGGATGTAGATACAGATCCCTGCCCCCAGTTATTTCAATTGCATGCAAATATACGGGCACTATAATCCTAGCACTTCATTGCTTTGACCAAAAAGCTATTTTATTTGCATCAAAAGTTCTGTAGTGAGGAGAACGGGTCTGTGTTCGTAAAAGAGCTCACTGCAAAAAGTGCCATTGTCCGTGCAAATACATAAATACATACTATATAGGGATATATGTGTGTATACACATACATCGGCATTGTATATACAGAAAGACACACACACATACTTAGGAGATGTGTATATAACACTCACTTATATACAAATCTATTCCCTGTTATGAAACAATCATCGAGATATAAACAAGAGAATTTAAGCCATGGATGGGCACATTTTCAAGTGCTGCTGGAGGGTTTTATCTACAGTCCTGAAGAAGTGCTATCAAAACCTAAACAGGGCACTTATTACAAAGAAGTCTTTACGTAAGTGCTGGAAAGGTTTGCCGAATAGCCAGATGTTGTTGCAGAGACAGTTCTCCTCCCCCTCTCCCCGCTTCTTTCTGACTTTAACAGTTCGATTAACTTTGCACATAAACTGGGGCTGATAAAGCTGCAAACTCCACTGCATCTGGACACCGTTGAAGCCAGATCATTCAACGGTGCACGTTAATCGCCTTTAATGTCCCTTGAGAAAGTAAAAACTTCCACCAAGTCGTGCTGACCTACGCATATACTCCTGCGCTGTAAACACTGACATCTGGGAGCTGCTCTCGGCGAGCACGCAGCGATCTCCACCAAGCCAAGCGCTCGCCCTTCGCTGTACGACAAACCCGCAGCTGATGCCATCGGAGCAGGGCTATGACCAGCTCGCTACAAAATTCCCCTTTATTTCCAACCCTCCAGCTAACTGGCGTCAGGGGACAAATCAAAGGTTTGCTATTTTTCTGGGGGAAGGAAAAATAAACGACTTCTTTGCGTACGCTGGTTAACGACGCCTAAGCAGAAACATTTCTCTACTCACAGAAGGACAGCAGCAGCAAGGAAAGCAGACCCGGTCTCCTCCAGCAACCCATTTTCTGGATCCCGCCAGCGACCAGGAGCCCGGCTTCACGGTGTTGACCCGTTCATCTTCCCGTGCTCTCCTGCCTCGCTGCTGTCAACTCGGCAGCCCCGAATTTGCGAGGCTGCTGGCTGGGCTGGCTGGGAAGGCGGACCCAGGCGCAGCAAACCCAGCTGTGCGTGGGGTCCGCCCAGGAACTGCAGCTCATGAAGAAACTCAGCCCCGTTCTCCTCATGAAATATATACAGATATGGGAGGGGGGGAGCTGGGGGGAAGAGCTCCGGCTCCGGGAAAAGGGTTTGATTTCTCCAACGACGGCACTGAGCTGCTCCGAGCAGCCCAGGGAGCTTCGGAGGGGACCTGATGCCTACTGCCCGCATCTAATCAGAGCAGCATGGGCACAGCTGCACACCTCTTTCATCTGAATAAAACACGGAGGGGAATGCTTCTGTATCTTGACCTGTCATTAATTTGCTGATTTTTCCCCTTTTAGACATAAACTCTGTCTTTTAAGTAAGCTTCAACGGGCTCTGCTTTTCATAGGGATAACTGGAAGGTTTAGGGCAACTTCTTCAGAAAGACCACATCACTACGAGCTTAGCCTAAAGTAGGTGCTTTCAACCCATTAAAGCAGCAGGATTTAAACATATCCTTATATGTTTTCCTGAATCAGGGCCTAAAATAATAACTTGGAGCCTTTAAATAGCTGCTTTCTCCCCAAGATCTCAAACTGCTGTACAAAAACTTGTGAGAAATATTATCCCCACTTACAAAAGGGAAACTGTGAAACATGGCAGAAATCTGACTGGCCTTGGTTGTTAACACAATCAATCAGCAGCAAAAGTAAGAGTAAAATCCTCAAACTCTTGCCCTATGATCTATCCCCATCCTTCAGAGCATGTTAAGATAATGATCAATGTAATCGAGTGGGGCAGAGAGAGAGATGATGTTACTAAGATTTTTTGCAGCCGAAAGCCTGCCCTAGGATAAGGCTAATTTTTTACAGCTATTGATAAATACAGCTATCGTTCAGCATTCTGTGTCAGTGAGTCTCCGGCTTTCTATTTGTCCATTTCACATTTCATTTTTTAGTTCATTAATCAGTGTGTGGTGTATACGTGATGTGGATACACATACGCTTGCGTGTATGTGGATGCGTGACCCGTGAGCATTTTGCTCAGTTGGAATTGGAGTGCCGGGATTTGTATGGTCCTTTCTTTGTATGAATCGTTCCAATAAACTGTTTTGTGTATTATTTAAGTAAATTGTGCTCTTAGGGAGTTAAGTTACAGTATCTTTTCCCTTCATCTGTACTTATAACAAAAGGGGAGGTGTTAGATGGGGTATAGATATGGCCAATAAATACATGGCTATGCCATGGCCACAGAAGCACATCTCTGCAGAGAACAGCTTAGCCTGTCCTTCATGCATGCCTTCTGCCCTTACCGTCGGCTCATGTCCCGGGAAAAGTCCAAAATTGTTCTCCATCACTTGGTTGTCTTTAAATCAAGCTGGACATCTTTGTATGCACTAAGTAGTATTAATGTAGAAGGGATGGGTTGGCCTGAGTTACGACAGCTGAGGTAGGGTTGTTTAGGAAGAAAGGACAAGCAAATGTTTAGTCAACTTTCAGAAAGACATTATTTTCCAATCAGCGTATTGAAATTGCAGTTTGCACGGTGGTTTTATTTGGGTGACCTGCCAGCTCTCTTTCTGGCTTACAGCGTTTCAGCATGCCCAGAGCTCACTCGGGCTGCCAGCTGGATTTTTCAAATGGGAGCCCTTCTGCGCGTTATGAGGAAGCTGGACGAGGCCTTTGCTGGGAACACCACAGATTATTCATGATCAATGGGAGCCTCTTTAAAACCAGGAAGGATCCCCTGCTGCACCGGGAAACTTGGAGAGAAATAATGTCCTCAGCAGGAGCCCAGAGGGGTTTAAACAATGGTGGACATTGAGAAAACACGCTGTACAGCTTGGAAGTGTGAGTGCAGGAAGGCTGAAGTGCTGGATATTATTTGTCGAGCCGCAGGACCTGGGAAGCCAGCAGGAAGCCTGAGCAGCATCCCTGCAGCCAGGTGCCTGAGCCACGGGCAGCAGGGAGATTTCCAGGCGACCAGTGCATCCCAGACAGCTTCTGGGCCAACCCAAATGCTCTGTGATGCTTCTCCATTTACGCAAAATAATCTTAGGGAAAGATCTGTGGCCTGAGCCCACTGAAATGAGAGGAAAGGCAACAGCTGCCCCACGTGGTGGTATCTTTACAATTTACAGTTGGGTTTCTATGGGAAGCTCTGCGGGGGAAGCTCTTGATGATGATGTTTGTCCTGCTCTTCCTAAACAGCTATACCCACTCTCCAATAAGGTTCATTTTCAATCTGCTTAGCTGAGGTTATTGTAAGCAAACCTCAACTGCAAAATAGGAAGAAGATGGGGCTGGGAGCTTGTTTCTTTCCTAACGCTGTGGTGTCACCCAGGGTTGGGTGGGAGCCCCCCCAGCATGTGCCCCACCAAACAGGGCCTTTCTCTGGCCAACAGCTCCTCTCCAGAGCACCTGCCTATTTCTCAGACCTTACCCAAGGAAAGACTGCAAACTAAAAATCCACCAGAATTACTTGGAGCAAAGTTAGCAAAAACCCTGGGATTTAGCCTGAAGTGTCTAAACTCACGTTATAGAGCTTTGCTTCAACGAGAGAACACAGTGACCTTTGGAATAAGGCACTGGGGAGGAAGAAGAGATAAATGGTTATTTTTATTGTTGACTTGTTTATGCCTTTTGGTGTAAATTCCCCTGCTCCTCTATTAGTGATCTGGACAACCTCATAACTCAAGACGTACTGAACGCTGGATTTAAGCTGAGCAATGTAAGGTTTCTGCAGGGTGGTTTTTAAGTTGCATTGTGGGAGCAGTTTTCCCTAAGTTCTCGTTTAGGAGCTGGAAGATATTTACTGGAGAAGTAAAATAAAACTGTGGCCACCTGAAACAATACAGCATATATTTAAACAAAGGTTTCAAACTGCCTGGGTTTCCACTGCAGGAGGCAAGGGTCTGCAATCCATCAATGGGTTGGAAGCTCTCAACGTGGACACTGAACTCCCCTGTGCAGGGCACCATCATGGGGGACTTTGCCAGACCCCCAAAAAGATGCTGGGTTTACTTCTGCATCAGAAGGTGTTCCTTCAGCCCTTTTGGTTGTTTGCATGTTGTGTGACCGGACTAATATCTGTTGAATTTTCTCCTATATATATATATTTTTTTTTTTAATCTGTTGATATCAGTAGAAATCAGTGGTGATGCTGAGTCCCAAGGCTTTGGATAAGGTCCATGAGTATTTTTGGTTTGAGAGGTTTGTTCTATACTTCAAAAATTTTAAAGGCAGGCCTAAGCACAATGGCAACCTGACTGGATCAGGGACTTTGTTTCTATTAGTGAGCACAAATCCATGCACATACTCTTAATTTATGTGCACATATTGTGTGGTTGTATTGAAACATCACAACTACTCAGTTGTGTTACAGATAATGAAACCCGGGAATTTCAGTGTCATCACTCCTCAATCTTATAAGCATGGCATTAGTTTTACCATGCCACCAGCAGCAGCCACCTGAGGAGGATGTGCACCCTGAAATGCAGATCTGATTCAGCAGGCATCCCCATCCTGTGTTTGTAAGGACACTGGCTCCAACTCTCAAGGGTTTAATAAATTGAGATGCCATTGCCTGGTGGGAGCTGAAGGTATTTATCATAGAATCGTTGGATCATAGAATCACAGAACCATAGAATGGTTTGGGTTGGAAGGGACCTTCTAGATCATCCAATCCAACCCCCTGCCATAGGCAGCGACACCTCCAGAGGTGACCTAACTTCTCCTAGGCTGCATACAACAGGCTTCTTGACCAAAGGAGCATCAAGATTAAGTAAATGCCTAATTTACTTATCTCTACTGTTTACAACATTAGTACCTTGTTGTTGTTGTTACTCTTGTTCAGTTCTGAACCAAATTGTGTATTTGTTCCTGTGAAGTTTCAGGTTTTTCTCCCTGCTTTCTTTTTGCTGTTTTTGGAGCTACATTCGGTAATTTTTGATTTATACTGCTGATGTTCTTGTCCAGGTTCCTTCAAAAATGTGGATTAGTTTTGGCTTTTTATCTTGTATGCATGGATGCAGTTCTGCCATTGGTAAAGTTAATGGAAAACACTGCTACCAATTTCAATTGCTTCATGATGATACTTTCTCCATTTCCCCTCTGTGTTTTCTTGGGAAACCTACACAAACACTTTTTTCTGCTCCATCCATACCAGTGACACCACTTGCAGACAGACATCAGCGTCTTCAGTGAGAATCAGGCTTTGGAGACCAAAAGAACAAGCTGTCATCGTATCAGCTGGAGGCCTCTGGTTAGCAAGCACCTTCAGCTCTGAGGGAATAACTAGCAGAGGGAGGCATGAACAGTTTGATAGCCTGAATCATGATCTTTGTACTGTGAAATTGTCATAGGATCCAGGAGCCTGAAGCACAGATCAGAAATGTGCCTCTGAAGGCAAACTCCTGACCATCCTGCTTTGGCTCAGGGCAGGCACGGACTGGGGTTATTTCAGCGGCAGCTGAACTGGGAGGTGCAAAGGGTGCCCAGTCCCAGGGACCAGGCTGGGGGAACCCTAAAAAACATCCCCTAAAATAGATATGGAATTGGTGCCAGGTCTAAAGAGAGCCTGACTGCAAGAGTGGTTGTGTCTAGCTTTGAGGGAAATAGTAAAGCTTATTTTGACCAAATAGAAGTCTTGGAAGTACTCTTAAAAGCACTACTGTGCTGAAACCAGAGCTGGCTAAGGTTTGGGTGCCCTGCCATGACACTGCACTGAAAAAATACCTTCCCAACCTGAACACTGGTGATAAATTCTGACCAACTCTCAGCCTTTCAGGTCCTTCAGGAAAAGTTGTGCGATCAGCTTGTTAGACCTAGAGACATTCTTAACCGTTGAGTTTTATTCACAGGTCTGATGATCACCCGGATGGAGAGACCTATCACTTTGTCCCAGTTTATCTGTAAGAAAAGACTGTTAGCCCACTTTGCAGGCTGTGTGTGGGGGAAACGTGGCTCAGGAGGAGCACCCTGTACAGCTGTGGGGCCTTTGATGCTTACCAAAGAGCTCTTTGTTGCATGCTAGTTTGTCATAAGGACATCTCACACTTCCCTCTAATGCTCCCCAGGATATAATGTACATGAGGGTTTCCCAGGCAGTAGGTCAGCTTGATTTGGTTACTCTTTCTTGTACCCTTTTCCAACTTATGTAGTGTATTCATTCTTGTCCAAATCTGTACTATGCCACGTCTCTACTTTTTAGGAGTAATAAGAAAAATCAAAGCCGAAAATAGTTTTTGAAATGACTGGATGTTATAACTGCAAAATATTACTGTACGTTATTGATAATGTTGTTTCCATAATAAAAATATTTAATGCAAAGTATGATATCCTGTATGAGCTTCACATAAATATTTCCATTACGTTGCTGATATGGATCTGAAAAATTTCAGTATGCACATCCTGCAAATGCGAGTGTAATTGATACAAGGTATGTATCTTAATGTACATCTTGAGTAAACATAAGAAGACCATACCCTAATGGAAAACAGACTTTGTCTTACAATGTGCAATCATGCTTTTACATCTAAACTGGACTTTGGGTCTAGAAAACAAATCTTAAATCAATCCTATTCAAAGGACAAACCAGAGTTCACATATTTGTAAAAAACTTTTGTTCTAGGCAAGCCTTTTGTGAAAAAGCTTGGGAAACTCCATCCAGCTACAGTGGTGGAGGGGTGGGAAAGGAGGTATCAGTTCAAACAATCTGAGGAAAAAGTTGAATAAACACTGAAGACAACAGAATAGAAACCAGACGCCAAATATTCATTCATGGGATCTTCAAAGGGGATTTTGTGATTTATTTTAATTGTTGTTGAAAGAGAAAGATTAATTTTTGGATGAAAAATGTATGCAGATTCAGCCCTGGTCAATACTTAAAAAAAAAATGGTTCCTGCTCAAAGCACAAGAAAGCAAAATAAAGAAACTCATAGTATCAGTTCTTCAGTCCCCTGAAGTGGCCTTTAACCTGGGTTTGAAAAGGGCAGGTAGGGAAAAAAAAAAAAAAAGCTAAATAAGTATATAAAAAATGTGCCTGAATCAAGGCACAAATCCGGTGCAAAAATGGAAAACCTTAGGGGAATGACGAGGCATCTCCTGAGAGTCTGAAATGAAGTTTGAAGTACAAGGGACAGATGGGAAGAACCTCTCTGTCCAGCTGGACAAGGACTGTGTGGGCACCATGGGGTTCTGAGGGAGTAAACCCAAAGGCTGCGATAATGGTATGGATCTGTCAAACCCAAAGGCTGAGATAATGGTGTGGTATGTTCAGGAGGAGCTGCTGAGCATCCCTCTGAAAAGATGGAATCACATGAAAGCACAGTGAGGGCTTGTTCCTGACCAATGAGAAGAAAGGAGATAGCTGAAACTTTTATTAAATAACAGCAGAGACTTCCCAAAAGGTGAACTCAGGGAATTTTAACTACTCAGGTAACTCTCGGGCAACTGTGGTGGCAGCCTGTCCATGACGGGACAGGCTTCAGGCACAATGGGAAGGGAAAATAATGCCTGGCTGGATTTCACTGCACCGCCTGGAAGGAGCCCATGGAGAACATAGGGCAGAAGAAGTAAAAGCTAACAGAGCATGGAGGAGTCCTTTGGTGCCTGTTAAGGGGTGATGTAAAGGAGTAAGAGCAGAAAAATAACCGGCTGGTGGGTTTTACAAAAACGAAAATAGAATCGAGCTGCCAACTGGTAACAAACATCTCATGGGAAAGTTGACAGCTAGTGAAAGTCTGTAAAGCAAAGAGGCGAGTTGTCTTGCTACAGGGGTCAGCTAGGATGGATGCTGCGTGGGTAACCCGTGTACGTGCATCAGAAACTCCTCGATGACCTGAGCACCAGGAGAGGCAGGCAAGCAGCCCCTCCGTGGTACCAACATGTAACTGGATGAGGACGAGCGCAGACACGACCACCCCAGGGGACAGCTCCAGGCTTGTCCCCGCGGAGGGGAGGCACCAAGCAGCTTCAGGGCGAAGCGGCTGAAGCCTCTCGGTGCCCGGCCGGGCCCTCCACGAGGGGACTTGAGCAGGCGGCCGCGAAGCCGGGGCAGGGACCCCGAGGCCGCACCGAGCCCGGCGCTGGAGCCCCGAGCTCCGGCACCCGGGGCGGGCCGGGGCAGCGGCGCCACCTTCCCCCGGTGCCACCGTGAGCCCGCCCCGGCCGCTCTCTCTAGGACCTGCGATGAGTTTGCCCGCCGGAGCCGGCCTCAGCGCCTGCGCGGAGGGAGGCGGCCGAGCCCCTTATCCCCATGGAGAGCTCCGAGGCCGAGCCGAGCGAGAGCCGCCCGGAGGAGGACGGCGCCGCGCCCGGCAGCGAGCCCCAGCCCCCGGACACGGTGAGGGTGCGGGGGTGGCGGCCTCAGCCCGGCTGCCCCCCGCCGCGGGGCCTCCGGCCTCGGCGCGGCCTAGCCCGGGGGGCCGAGCACCGGCCTTTCCTGAGCGCGCTGCCCGGCCGCCTGCGCCGCCGGCCCGGGGAGGGGGCGCGGGGCTCGGGCGGAGCGGGGAGGCCGGGCCCGGGGGGGAGGTGAGGCCCGGGGGCTGTGCGTTGCTCGCCGCGGGGCTACAGGTGGGAAGAGCCCTGCTCGGCTGCTGCTCCGAGCAAGGGGTGCCAGTTTTCCGTGGTGTTAATTGTAATTATTATTTTTGGCTTCTCGGCCTGCGCCCCCACGCCACGGATTGCACAAAGGGATCCGTCTCCTGGCTGGGTTCCCCTAGAGGTTCTTGGAGCTCTCTGCTTGCCCGGGGGGCATGCGGTCCAAACCGACTCCTGCCTGGTTGTGTGGGAGATAACCATCGTCCTCGCTGAGATTTAAAAAATAACAGGAAAAAAAACAGGGAAATCTCATGCAGGATGTCCTCTCCTCCCCGTGGAAGGGGAGTAGTAGCTGTGTGCATCTCAGGTGTCCGGAGGAGGAATTCACTGGTGGTAGGGAAGTGACTGAGTAGGAAGTACTGAGAACTATTTGCATTAAAAAACTAAAAAAAAAAAATAAAAATAATAAAAAAAAAGAAGTTACTTTGTTACTTGTAGGAAAAATATTTATTCATTCTCTGCCTTCCCAGCTCCTGATGACTGAAGGTGTTCAAAGCTGTTTGTTGACTTAGTTTCATCCCCAAAGTGGGTTTTCTGTGTTCATTTGCACATGTGGCACAAAACATAGGTATAAAACAAAACACTGCCGGAGCCTTTATTCTACAGAAACCTGCCACTTAATGATAGGGGTGTGGGGGAAGGGGAGGTAGGGTTGGTAGCTTTTGTTTTGTGTGGCTAATGTTACATGAATCTGTATTTTCCTCCCCTAAAAAGATGGAAGACTGTTTAGCAAAAAAAATGGAAATCACTGTTTCGGAAGCAGAAAAGCGGACTGGGAGAAATGCCATGAACATGCAAGAAACATACACTGCTTACCTCATTGAGACAAGGTGGGTGATGAGAACTTGCTGGCAATTGACCTGGATGTGCCATTCCAAACCAGTTCTCCCTCCTTACCCCATGAAAACATTCAGGTACAGCTGATGAGGGGGTTTAGTTGGTTTATGATTTGTTATGTGATAACAATGTTCTCTGGAGGAGTTTTTCCTGCAGAAACTTGGCATCTGGTCTGCAGTTCAGTACTAACACTGGTTTTGCCTAACTCTGCACTGTAACTCTACATCTGAAGCTAGGCGGAAAAATGTGTGCTGGGAAGGTATTGCTTTAACACAGTGTCAACAACTGGGTCGGATAAATTTATATCTGTATATATAAGGTTGTATATGCAGCTTGCGTGTGAGAGAGGTTGTGCTTTGTGGTCTAAAGTAATGGTTAGACTTGTTTGGGATCACAAGGAAATAAAGAAGTCTCTTGACTTAGGTCATGTGGTCAGAATTTACTGCTCCACTAGTGTTTGAAGTGTATGTGGTGATCAGATCAAGCAGAACTCCTTGTAAATGTTCTAGGGTAAGGGTTAATTATTTCCTTCCTTCATACTAGTTTGAACTTTCACTGGAGAATTTACTGCTTTCAGTCCTCTTCTGTTAGTAAGATTAATAATACCAAGTATGGTTAACACACCCAGTACCCAAATACAACTCACAATTTTAAGTATTGAGTAGTGAACAAAGCTTAAAAATCTTTCTTATAGATCCTTACCAAACAGTCACAGATGATCCTGCACAACAGGAGTCATGTTATTCAGCTGAAGCAAGGATTTCAAATTTGACTTTATTAGGAGTTTTGTATCTGTCTTCCTTACGTTAACAGTTTTAACTGTTGGGCCTTGCCTCAGGACTGATGGGCTGTATGGATAATACTCTCTGAAATAAAAAAGTTTGAACTCTTCACAGCCTTAGCAAAATGCAGCCTGAGTTTTCTAGTTGCTAGCTCAAGGGCTTCTCAATTTGTTTAGCTGATGAAGTGTCATAGCAGCCGTACCGACCGTGGTGCAGACCTGCAGGGATACACTTACTGTATTTTGCTGAACTTCATACTGTACTTCTGCTTTGGATTTTAGTCGTGTTTTTAGAATACTGTAGCTCTTTGATGCTCGTTGAGATGTTTTTAAAATACTTTTACAGTGTATTGATATCAAAGACCGAATCTTCTCACGTAGCTAATGCTATTTTTCCTTTACTGGTATTTGTAAGTGAGAAGGGAAGGAAATTGGAATCACTGGTATCTAACTGTGATATGGAGTATACTCTGGGGGCATCTTTATGCAGCCCTAGAACATGCTGACTGCATCTCCTTTCTCAATCATCCTTACATTACTTTAAACTCTCTCCTGCTGGTCTTTCCCAGTGGTTCCTTCCTAGTGGCAAAACTGTGTTTTGCTGCCCAGGTTGCCTTCTTTCATTACGATTTATTTTGTTCTGTGGTCAGCAAATACCAAGACCAATTACGTGTTTGTCACAGCACTATTGAAAATGTGGGTTTGTCACATCTCTAATAAAATAGGTACTCTATTCCTTTTGCTGAGAAGGCAAAATTTCTTGCATAAATATAATTGCTGGCTATTAAATGTGCTTCCTGCTGAGCCTGTAGCTGTAGGTGGGCTTCACAGCAATTTGTCTGTGGGTAATAGGATATTTTGGAGCTGAAGAATAAAACTCAGTTTATAGGAATATAAAAGGACGACCGCTTAATAGTTGTGTTACACTCGTGTGAACTGGGGTTCCGCTGTTACTGCTATCTAGGATTTAACTCTGATTTGAATCGAAGAGTTGTGTGCGTCTTGGTGAATGAGGCACAAGACGGGTGCAATTAAAGCCACCATATATTTGTTACAGAACAGGAGCTGACTACTTCAACTTTTAACACGTTAGTTTTGCTAGCTCAGACAAAGCTGTTTTCAGAATATAATTGATGATGTTGCTTCCTTTTTCTTTTCAAAATGAGAAGATTTATTACTACTCTCACATTTTCATGTGATTTGTTGATTTTTTTTTTTTGGTAAGTGATAGTGCACCTCGATGTAGGTTTTTTTTTTCTTATGAGACAAAACAAACTTCACTGCTGTAGACCACCAGAGTCTCGGCAAATTCCAAGGGTCATGCTTCCTGAAAGCATCTCCTTCAGTCTTGGTTTACACCTTTCTGCATTAGCTTAGTGGATTTTTGTGGTGAGCTATTTCCGTTCAATTAGTCTTGAAGTCAGTTTGTTTCCCAGCTTCCGTTAAACTATACAGTTATTTAAAAATAACTCAGCTCTTACATTCTCCCTGTGAGAACAGATGAACACTTCCACCTCTTTGTGTGAAATGGCATTAAGGGAAATACAAATTCTTATAATTAAGATGTGTAACTAAATATTCCTTCTTGCAATGCAGGTGCTCAGTGTATCATTCCATTCCTATAAGGGAAGATGCAAATATCCAGGCCCTCTAAATTCACAATTGTTTGCTTATTAGAAATTTAGGCATCTGTGTCTCATACCAGAATCTTCTTCAGGCTGCAAGAACTGAGGTGGTATAAAACTGAGCATTTGTCTCCCTGGCTTGTACATTCTTGTTCTTTGTGACGGGGCTGAAAATTAACCAGGATATAAAGGACCTCTAAATGCTCTGTGTTGATAAACTGCAATTTGTTTTATTTAATTATAGTCCACACAGGGATGCCTTTCTTTCCCCATACTCCATAAACAGCTTCTCCTGTAGTAGTAGGGCACTTCATCACGCTAACTCTGCTTCCGTCCTTGCTGGCTTTCAGATCTCTAGCCTTGTCCTTGGGGTGAAGATAGTGAATGTAATTGTTTTTTCTTTTGTATGTGTGGCTTTAGGAAAAAGTAACACAACTTTGTGCAGCCTGGTAGCTGACTACATGAAGACTACTCTGAGAGAAATGGGCTTGGAAACCAGTAGCCAGCTAGGTCAGAGTTCAATGGCACTGATGTAGCACCATGGGACTTCAAGAATTTATCCCTTGCTATGCTTTCTTGGAGTTCCTTTCCCAAAGTCTCCTGTTGCACGTTGCCCAGCGTGTGTTTCCTGGGGGTAGCACAGAACAAATGCCCAAAGGGGCATGCTGTCTTCTAGTATAACTGCAAAAATGCAGCTTTCTGCTCACTGAGAGCCGGGAAGATTGTTTGCTCCATCCAAAGGAAGTGTTGGGGGGGGGAAAAAAAGTCTGAATTCAGTATGAGGCTTAAACAGGGGAGAGTCGGGAAGCTGAAAAAAGATGGAAGAGTTGAAAACTCAGTTTACTGCTGGTTTTTAACCAATTGATGTTATGAATCATTAGCCTGCCTAGAAGATGTGTATTTTAATTAAAAACAGCACTCTTTAGCTGATGATATTCATGATGAGGTAACTTGTTTTTTGGTCACCTTCTGACAGGAGAACTGCCTCTTTGCCTTACAGCTTGCCAGGTACCTTTGGGTGACTCACAAAGTACAGAGTCGACCTGTAACGATCCTTTTTCTGTTTGTTGAGAGGTTGAAATGCATAGACCGTTTTTAGATATCGAATGGAAAAGGCGTCCTTGGATGGTATTCGTCTTCACAGAGCGTGAACGTTGTCCACTGCAGGGGAGTGGAAGTAGCTGGAAGGTCAAAGGCTGAAAGCTCAGGTGTTGCCTCCCCAACTGAAGCAGTGATTAGCTTTACAGGGAAATAAACTAATGTATTTCCTTCTCTTCTGATTCAATATTTTGCAGCCATTCCTCCTTTTATTGCATTAGGAATTGTTTAATGGCTCATTTAAGATAATTAGTTTTAAATGGCAAATGGGAAGAGGTTAATTAGATGGACTGAAGTTTTCACATTGGCACGTCAAATTAAGGCAAATGAACAGGGCTTTTGGAGTAATGTAATTTTCTAATCGCTTACGATAACATCAGTTATGAATGTAAAAGCTGGAGGTTTCAATTTTGTCTTTTAATTTTTTTTTCAGGCAGGTTGGTTCATTCAATGAATAACGTGCATTGTTAAAACTGTACTTAGAGGGGAAACATATGGTTTTCCTGCCTGAAGACTGTACAAGTATTATATTGTGTTTTTAAAACCAAAACAAATTGAGAAGTTTGACTGAACGTCAACAAGTGATTATAATCTTAATTGAAACTGGTCTGCAGTACTTGTATTTAATGGTAGAGTTCATAATGTGGTCTAAAAAATTAGATGGTAATGAAGGTATTAAGTGTAACGAGTACTTTTGTGGATTTCCACTTCCTTTCTGGAGCGGTGTTCCTGGGGAGAAACACTCTTGTAATTGGTGATATTTTATGGTCTCATAACGTAGCCAGGTGGGGACATTTTTTGGTGCAATTAAAAAAAAAAGGGGGATTTCTCTTATTGTGCTTGCCTGTCCCAAATCCATCCTTGCAGTTTCAAACTCCTTTTTTTTATTTAAACCTTGTTTAAAAGGCAGTTGTGTGGATGTAGGCTTATAATTGAGGGCTGTCCAGTACTTTCCTGCTGCAGCTTTCCAAAGAACTGCTGCTCCTGTCCTTTACTCAGCTCTGCAGTCTTGTGCAAAATCTGGTTGCTTTTACTTTGTCAAAGCTTGGGTGGAAGGGGGACTTTGAGCTAGTATTAATAACTTTAAAATGCATCTTAAATGTATTCAGATGGGTGAATTGGAGAAGCATAGCTGCTTTTTTTGGATGTTGCACAGCTGTCCTGTTGTCTTCCCACTGCAGCTGCTACCAGGGAAGTTTCACTGCCTCTTGGAGAACAACTGGGGTGGGTGCTGCCAGGGCGGAGGCAGCAGCAATCCCCATCGTGCAGAGAAGGCAAGGAGTGTAGTATGTGCATGGAAGACTTGCTGAGGTGTACTTTTTACTGAGATGTTGCTTTTTGCAATGGGAATTCAGGCAAAGAAGTACTGCAAAAGAACTGCAAAAAAGAGCAAACTACCCAGGCAAGTTTGGCCTTCAAGATTCTCTAGTAGTCATCTAAACTGCAATTTAATCTATTTCTGCAGGGTGCAAAATGAGGCTTGTGTACCCCTAATAAAAGCTGTAAAGCTTGACTAACTTCAGTTTAGGGTAGCCTAGCCTCCTGTACACGGATCCATTTCCTCAAAACAAACTGGGGCTGGGCTTTTAACTGACCAGACTTCAGTGTGGACAGGGAAGATGTGGTGAGCAGCGTGATCTGTGTGGCATCATCAGTCTGCTTCCTTCCTCCTCGAGTTCTCAAGGCCTCTCTTGAATAAGAAACTCAAGTAGCAGGGTCCCTGTGTCACTGCTGCAGTGGTACGAGTTGGCTGTGACTTAGGGCTAGGTATCTACAGAGCTGTGGTCTTTCCCTGCTGAAGCCCTGCACTTCTGGACAGCTTTTCAGAAGAAAATTAATTCCTATTTAATCTCTTGATTCTTTTTTCTTTTGGTGGGTAGGCTGAGATGTTACTACTGATTACTGTGTTATTTTTTTTCCTTTTTAGATAACAAATGTGTTGTTAATTCTGACAGGTAGAAAGCTGGTGTAACAGGCTGCTTGAAAAAGCAAAAAGCATGTTTAAGACTCCAAATGGTTTGTCTCTGTGGCTTCTAGTGTATAGTTAACTCTGCAAAGCAGCCATGAAGCATTAAGGGCATAATTTACACCGGAGCATTCTCCTGTCAGAAGGCTGCTCTCTCTTGCAGTGACAGCTTACTGATGGTGTGTTGACCTGAGCCATTGCAAGTGATAAATGAAGTGCTATGCTATTAAAATATGCGATGATCCTATTGATGTGTTTGCCTTCCTTCAGTATTTGTAGGAATGGATGGGAACCTGGAATATAAGTGCGTTCTCTTCTGACCTGCAGTCTGTGTCACAGATGTAGAGGACACGCTCTTCATCAAGTAGACCCGAGTCTATGAAGGAACTTTAAATTTTATAAATAGATTATTCGTGATTTCATTTCTCTTTCTTCTGTTTGTAGCAGAGTGCTTTTTTTAGTTCTTTTTCTAGACTTGTGGTGCTAGAATTAATGACAAGAAATGATGATATGACTCTTAAGTGTGGAAATTGAGAGTTTTAAGGAAAACACAGGTCAAATTCTTCATGATAAAGCTGACTTGGCAAAGATGGCTCTGGGGAGGAATGGCAAGCCTGAGCTGGGTAAGTGAAGGCAGATCAGGTACGGAAAACAAGTGACTTATTTATGTTATTATATTGGTATGAGAGTGCTATATTGAGACCGCTTCCAAATGCATGCTACCAGAATTCTGGATAGGTCTTTTCTAACATCTTGTGAAGCTGTACTTCTAAAGAAGTGCACTTGAAAATGGAGTAGGAATGTCTGGACCAGAAACTTCAGGCAAGTCTCTGCTGGACGCTGCTGCCCTAGCAGTAGGATGCATCTGCAACGTGGATGAACCCTTCTGCAACACAGTTGTGTTCTCAGAGCTGGCCTGGCCTGCATTTTTATTCTCTTCCTATTCCTGTTTGCTTGTGCAGTGTGTTCTCAGGCAGGGTCTACGTAATCCTGTGGTGTATTGATGGTGGCAGTCTTGCTTAAGTGTCAGCAATGACCCATACAGAAGTGGTGCTCTTGAAGCCTCTGTTGCAAGTCTGTGCAACTGAGTCACAGCTGCTGAAGTTGGAGATTTGAAGGTTCCCTAATTCTGAAATACTTCAGTGTGAGTGTCTCCAATGGTCAAATTATTTACCAAATCCTGCTGGGAGTTTCTCTTCTAGGAAAGGCAGGTTTGCATCTTCAGCCTTCAGCCAAGCAACTAATCTACTGGGGCCTGATAGCTTAATTCCTTATCTGCATAAATTAACCTCCAGCCCAGCACTAGTACAATCAGCAAATAGGTGCTTTTCAAGAATTGGCTAACTGAAATGTTTGAATAATGCAATGTTTGTGTAGCGAGGAATGCCGTGCAGCCTGTCAGCCCAGTGCTGAGCTAAGTGTATTCTCCCCAAAATATCATGGTTGTAGTAACGATTTTGAGTCAAAATACTCAGTAATAAGGAAATTCTTCCTACAAACATGCAGTAGGCTGTTTGCAGTGTGACTTAGTGGCTGTCAGCAGTGTGCTGGCCTTTTTTCCTAAGTCAATCTGAAACTGTTTGAATCTGCAGCAGTTTAGCTGAGCTGTTTTTTTATGAGTACAGCCTTGTTCTTTATTCTTTCTCCCAGCGAATTTTCTTCCTACAACTTCAGTTACCTTACTCATGACCCTACTCATTTTTAAAAACTCCTGTTGCGTAATTCTGTATTATATTACTTCGATCTCAAAGTGGAACCATAATTTATTTTTCAAAGCAAGAGGATATAGAAGTGCTGTTCCTCTCTAATAAGAGTTCAGAAGGATGACAAAGATTACCTCTATTTTTTTAGGTGTATCAAATACATGGGGCTGCTCTGGGGCAGGGTTGTTTGTTTTTCAGTAAGGTCACTAGAAAACCAACCTTGTAGATTTAAGAATAGCTTTAAGATACCAAATGATACGTGATCTCTTTAGATATCTTTAAAACTTTAGTCCATAAAATTTGTAAGAATTCAAGAGCTGCATAGTGCGAAAGAGAAGCTGTGGCCACAAATCCAAATACAGGAAATCCCATTTAAATGAGAACTTTACTATGCAGGTCTTCATAGCAAAGAAGTCCATGGGGAATGGGTTGCCCAGAATGGTCGCAGAGTCTCTGCGCTTGAAGATATTCAAAACCCAAATGGAAATGGCTTTGAGCAACCTGCTTTGAGCAGGGGAGTTAGACTACATACCTGCAGATTCCCTTTCAACTTCAATTACTCTGTGATAAGCTCATAACACAGTTAATATTCTTCCATACAGGGTTTTGCCAGGGCTTCATACATTAAGGAGTCATTTAATGTAAGAACTAAGGTAGGTATAGGCATTGCTGGTTTCTGTGAAGTGCCGTGTCTGAAGGCTCTCTGTCTATTCTAGCATATGCTAACTGCCAAGAGGTGATCCATCTGATGCTTATTTTAGGATATTGCAAAGAATTTTGGTTGCTTTATCTGTCTTGTATGAAGAATTATTTTTTTCAGGTTTTTAGTTACTCTTCAATCCTATAAGATTCCACAATTTCTTCTTTTATAGTAACACACAATTCTTTAATCCCTTGCTGGATGATGTTGGTTTTGTGTTCAACGAAATGTTCAGATGCGTCAATTTTGTACCCACATACTGTATCTTGAGCTAGGTTATTAGACTACACATCCTTCCTTAATCCTTACATGTGAAAAGAACAAAAGATTGGAAGTGCTTTGAAATTTGCTACTTTTTCTTGAAAACAAACAAGCCAACAAAACTTTAAAATTTCACGCTATTTCTCTTTTGATTTATTCTGGCTGTTACAGATGATCTAACTTTTGTCTTACGTGGAGACTCTCCCAATGAATAGTAAATTTCTTCTTGCAATGCACTGTATCCTTCAGCGACTCATGAAGTCATGCTGGCTCGGAGCCTAACACTGTTCCAAGACAAATATATCTAATTCTATAGTGCTGTGAACTAAGTCACTTGTATAACTGGACTGTGACCTACCTGTTTGTGGTGTGATGAAAATGCATCGACTTTTCCTGTGCTCCTGGCATGTGCAGATGTTTTGAGTGCTATCAGGCAGATATCAAAATGATTTTTCTTTTAAATTGAGTTTGTAGACACAAAATTAAGATTAGATTATGAGCAAGTTATGTGGTAATCGTCACTGTGAAACTATTTTTAGGTTCATTGCTGATGGTGTGAGGAAGAAGGCGGTAGCTTACTAATGTTCAAACATGCTGTTTTATTTTTCAGGGCTGTTGAGTCCCAGAATGAGGGACAGTGCTCCCCAGTGGACTCCCTGTGGCGACGTTACAGTGAATTTGAGTTGCTGAGGAATTATTTGTTAGTTACCTATCCACATATTGTCGTTCCACCTTTGCCAGAGAAAAGGGTAAGGAAGCTGTGACTGCAGCCTGCTCTGTATTGTTTCTTATTTATTTGCCATTAACACTCTTCTTTTCAAATAGGCTGACTTTGTTTGGCACAAACTCTCAGCAGATAATATGGATCCAGATTTTGTGGAAAGAAGAAGAATCGGTTTGGAAAACTTTTTGTTACGTGTGGCTTCTCATCCTGTTCTTTGCCAAGACAAAATCTTTTACTCGTTCTTAACACAGGTACTGGAAAATGATGTACTTTCTAAATATATATTTGTAGCGATCATTTATTTAAGATAATGCCATTTTCCTCTTCCCTCCCACTGTCCAGTGGCTTGTTCTGTGTCTAGGATAGACAACATTAATACACTTAAGATGCTTTTAGCCAGATGACCCTTTTCCACCGTAATAGCCTGTTGCAGTTGTACAGTTGGCCTTCTAATGTACCTTACGGCTTTATTCTAGTCCAATTTTAAGGCTTCTAAGAGAGAATTTTCACCTCTTTTGAACAGCATATTGAGAAGCTAACGTGTTGGCTGAGAACTACTTCAGGGTTAGTCCTAGGAAAGCTAGCTTGCTATACTGCTGGCTGCAGAGGGTGTACTGGCATCTGATTTGCCTTTTGGTTGTGTGTGGTTTCTTCTGCATTGCGTTTTAAATTGTGATCCTCTCATAAATTATCCCAAAAGTTGTGATCTGATTGTTAGCCAAAGCACTTAATTCTGTGATTTTCAACTTTGGGCATTTTTGGTCTGTGCTCTGTGAGCAGAGGTTCCCAAATAGTGGGCTGAACAGAGATGCTTACAGTAGCACAATACAGTATGCAGATGAAGTAGTACAGGTAGCAGTATGGAAGCAGTGGAGGAACAGCCATTACACATGAGCAAGATGACTGCATGCACAGTAAACAGGTGACTTCAGTTGCTGCCCACACGTTTTCTCTGTGCTGTGTCTCAAGCTGCAAAGGTCCTTGGTGCAACTGATGGTCTAATAGCCAGCAGATAACTACCCTTCTTTCTAAAGAGTTGAATTTTAAGTCTCTAGACAAAGCTGGGTAGGCTTCTCCCTCACCCCCAGTTGATAGAACGTGGTAATGGAACACCCTTACATGATGAGGGGGGAGGTTAGTGTGTAAGCAAAACATAAGGACATGTTAACCTGGGTTCTTGAATTGAGATGGGGAGGGTGCCCAAGGCAGGCCCCAAATCCACTGGGAGACTCTTCTTTCAGCTCTGATATGGGCTTGATACAGGGAGTTGGGAAAGCTGTGGCACACCTAAGTCACTTTAACAGTACCTTCTTTTCTTGTGTATTATTTTCTTTTAGGAAGGTGGATGGAAGGAAATGGTGAATGAGACTGGATTTCAGTTAAAGGTAATTACTGTAGACATTTCTTTTGTGATATGTGACACACAAATAAATGCTTCAGCAAACATTGTAGGCTATCTACAAAAGGCTATTTGCTGTTAGAATTAGTTAAAGGCATTGCTTTAAGTATATTTTTCACTACAAAAAGTGGTGTTCTTGGCATGTAGTAGGTTAAGGCTAAAATTGTCAAGTTCTGTAGGAAGTTTGTTAAAACATGCCTGTATTTGATGCCCAGCCTTGTAATTCTGCTAGTAATGTGAATTATGCTACTCAGAAGCTTTAAAACTAAGGACCATGAGATCGTAGCAGTGCTTTTGTATGTTGTCAATTTAGCTTAGTATCAATTTAAAGGTTGGTGTCAGATTTTACCTGGTAAGAGATGCAAGTTGTCTTTGCTTAAAAAAAAATAAAAGCAAGCAAGAGGAGTGTGAATTTTAAGTTTCTGTTAAGACGGACTAAGACGGATGAGGTGCCCCTTAACTGTTTAAGAGGAGCACATCTTGAAGTAGTACTATCCACGTTGACATCAGTGAGTTCATGACTTGGTAATCTGGTGGAGGACTAGCAGGAATAAATGATCAAAGATCTCCTGGCTGGACAGGATACGAATCAGTGAGAAGCTAGCAGATTGCAGGGCTGTGCATGGAAATGTTACTGTATGGGTACAAATACTAAGCTTTTGTTTCGCTGTAACGTGATCAGCTCTTAGGAAATCACAACTGGGAACTAGTTGGAGAAAGCCCATTTTTTCTGAATAGTGAGAACTGAAGAAAATCACTGGTGCTTATCCTCGGTGTCCAAACAACTTTGTTACTGACACTTAATGTTGATAACTTCACTTGACAGTAACTCCCTCCTGTCATGGCAGGGCATGCATTTTGCTAGTCTTTGTAACGCAACAATGTCAAGCTATTTTGCTAGTCCACACGCTTTTATTTCAGCTGTACTCAAACTTCAGAAAGTTTGGATTGGCAGTGTGTGTTCAGGAGCCCATGTGGTGGAAAAGAAAACTCGTAGAGGAGTGCTGAGAATATTTGAGTACCAGAAACCATATTGCAGATCTAACAAAAGATGAGTGGTCTCATTTTCCTGTTGGATTGGATTGTGGATATAGTTTTCTTTTTCCAGTTCTTGTTTCCTTAAAGAAAAGTAAATTTGCAAAATTCTGGGGAGAATCTTCTTTCCTTTATTCATGTGCAAAGTGTAAACCCCTCAGATTGCCTGGTTATTTAGCATTACACTGGAGGACAGAAATCTACAAATGATTCACTGCATGTCTAGGACTAGAGTCAGACCACTAGCTTAAGCACTGCTGCTGTCTCTGCTGCTGCTGCATTAAAGCAGGATATGTGTTTGGTCCCAAAAGGTTTGAACCAGGCTAACTTGACTTTAAATTAGGCATTAATGCAGTGTCGTTGGGCATGTTACAGTTGAATGTCAGTGTTGGAGGCTTTGTTTACTCTGCTAGCCATATCATTAAATCATGCCTTGCCTCCCTTCCCCCCACACCGAATTTTGTTCTTTAGGAGATTTGTCACTTGGACCCTTCCTGTAGGAATGAAAAAATAGTGGCAACTATTCTTCCCTCCCTCTTTAGTTTACTTAAACGATTATGGCATCACAGTAGGAATTAACTGTCTGAAACCTCCTTGCTTGTACTTCATTTGGTGGGGTATTACCTCTAAAATGCTTGTGCATATTGATCTTAAATCAAATTTAAGACTGGACAGATGTTTTTCTAACTGCATAACTGCGTGGTGCAAATGCTCCAAAGTGGTGTGTGGGAGTTACCGTGCTGTTAATGGCAAGAAGGAAATAATCCAGCATAGTGTTGTGCACTGGCAAGGTCTTGGTTCCTGCCTGACAGTGCTTTTATACTTGCTGAACTCTTCCTTCAGAGCATTGCATGTCTGTAACAAAAGGCAGCAACCTGCCCTGTAATTGTCATGTAGGTAGTGATTCTCTTCAGGTATAAGTCTGTTGAATGTGTACTCTGTCCTTACAAATATGAATGGCTTTGGTGCCTGCCATTTGAACATAAATACAGCATTTTGTGAAAGCTACCTACAGGAAAGGGCTCTGATTAATGACAGCATAACGAGGTAGTGTTTGTACTGCAAGAGATCATGTAAAGAGGACATATAGGCGCATCTGCACTGTCTGAAATCTAGCTGGCATGTATATTGTCTTGTGGGAGCAGAGCAGTGAAGGCATAAGGCTGTACAGGCATGTGGAGCACTCTGAATAAATACAAAGCCTGGGCTGGAGCTGGAGATACTGCAGGGCTTTGTGTTCCTTGTGCAGTCTTCGTTGTGCTTCTCAGCGCTGCCTTTCTCTTCACTTTGCAAGGTATTTTTAGAGGAGTGCTGCATTCAGCAGTGATAACGAGCCTGTTTTTTTCCAATATCAGTCAGTCGCAGTCTTACAGATTTCATTTATTTACTGTTCAGTTTGTGGATTTTTTATTTTCTGATTGCTTGCTGGGAGAAGCAATCTGCCATCCTGATACAGGACTGTGGTGTAGAAGACTTCCTTCAGTAGCTGTCAGCCCAGTTGCTTCTCCCGCAGCTTAGATGCTGTCCTAAGTGCCTCTGAATATGGAGGTGGTTCCAGGTGGAAAGAACTTGCAGTGATACTCAAATACAGGTATTTTCTGCTCAGGCTCCATGCAGTGGGAGGTGGAACAGTCTCAAGCAGTACTTGCCTCCTCAGGAGAAGTTGCTGAGAGAGCCCTAAAGGAAGGACTTCCCCTAGTTTGAGAGGACGCTGTGTTCTGTATGCTGTAAAATTCACAACAGCTCTCCAAGATCTGAGTTGGCTAAACCAGTGCACAAAATATTCCCATGCCGTATACTGGCACTAACAAGTACTGTTGGAGTAGCTCACTGCTAGCAGTTGTGACACAGTGCACTATAGGAGATCTTGAACACCTCATAAGGTATATTCTTTTTGTCCTTGCACTGGAAGGAAGGTTGTTTTGATCAACAGTAAACTTCAGCCATTTTACATGCACTGTGGTTTTTATGTGGTATAACTGAGCCTTGGTGAAGCTGTATGTGAAGTGCCAGAAATGTTGTAATGTGGGACCTCAGTGGATGAGGCTGAGATGTGTCATCTGGATTTATATATATTTTTAAGAGGAAATAACCATTGCACGCTTATTAATGCTCAATTAAACTTAAAAAGCCAACAACCAAACAAACAAAAACCTACCTTCTTAGAGATATTTCCTACTGCTGTTGCAGTCACTAGTAAAATGACATCTCAAAAAGTAGCCAATTAACATTATAATTAGGTATGTACTTTCTTCTGTAGATACCTATATATGCTATATTATAGAAAAGAATGTTGCATTAAAACAGTTCTATACAGATATACAAATCACATTTTCTCTAAAACGACTCATAAAAATAAGAGAGCACCATATATAAGGTTTTGATTTCACCGGGGAACTGTTCCTAGTAATAAAGAACATACAGAGGTCACTCTACCACTGGTTTTATTTGGTTTGAAAAATATAAAATAGTTTGTCCATATGGTCTTATGTTACCTAATTGCTTCATCTAAGAAGAATGTAAGGTTGTGTATCTTAACTCCATGATTTGTGTAGCATTTTTAAGAAGGGACTGTTTTTGTGGGATTTAGGATTATACCGGCTTAATATTAGTGGATACTGTTTACATCCTACTTCACAAAAATATCTTAGTTTTCTACTTTTTATTAAAAAAAAAATCTGACATGCAGGGCAGCTAGTGTCAACTTGTTCAATGTCTGAAGATTAAAATATGCCAGGAAGGCAGGACTTTTTTCTAATGGTGCTGCCAGAAGGCTGAGATTTTTGTCACTGGAATTTAATTGCATTAAATTAACAAAGCTTTTTTTTCCCCTTTTTTCAGGCAGATTCCAGATTAAAAGCTCTTAATGCAACATTCAGAGTGAAAAACCCAGACAAGTAAGATTCCACATCCTTCCTCCCTCCCTTTCCCCTTTTCAGTTACAACTGTAACTTCAAATGACAGAATATTCTATCTCCTTAGAATAAATTCAGAAAAGAAAAATGATCTTTCTGCATTTTAATTCTTAACAGAAGCCCAATAAGGAGGCAGTGTGAAAAGACTTGATAAATCCTATTTCTAGAAGCAGGAAACTTTCAGAAAAATGCCATTACTTCATGTAAAATGAGTCTTTCCTTTTAGCTAGAATAAAAGGAAGGGTTAAAAAAGACCCAGAAAAATAACCTCTTAATATTTGTTTGCAATGAAACCTTTCCAAACATGAACAGAGTACAGATTGATAGTAGGTCTTTCCAAAAGTGTACAATAGCGTACAATTCTGGATGCACGCACACTGGTGTTGTAGTTCATAGCTGTCTTCAAGCTGCCAAATTTCACAGATGCTCTTGGAAGTCTTGAGGTCAGTTGGGCTCTGCTGCAGTTTAGGAAGCTCAGAGACAGGCGTTAGAGGTATCTGCTGGATCAAAACCTGGAAGTACAAGGGGAGGATCATCCAACCCTAGGTGATGTGAGGGGTGTAAAACGTGAGTTTCTATGCCTGCAGGTGTTGGAAACATCAGGATGCAGCAATAGGATCAGGAGATCTTGCTGTTAGCCCTCTATATACATAAGACATGCATGCAGCGCCCTTTTGGGTTCATCTGCTGTCCAGTAGTGGCAGTAGGACACGCTGTTTAGGGAGAGGATGTGCCTGACTGCTCTCTGCTGTTCTGTTCCTTTTGTACTTCCCCGGTGCCCATGGGTGTGATATGAGGGATGTCAGAGGGCACACACCTAGATGTCAGTTAGTAGACTTGTCTGTGAACTGGTCCAGTCCCTCTCTTTTGGAATTTGTTGATAGTGTTTGTTTCTGCAGCCTTCTGTGGCAGCAAGGAAGCTTTTAGCAAGCATTTAATATGTATGAATGCTCATGAATGAGATAAAAGACGGTAATTCTCTTGGTATTTGCAGGTGAAATTGCCCCCTTTTTGAATGTTTCACCCAATATCTTTGTTTGTGACCAGCGGGAGTTTGCTTTTCCTGCTTTCGTGGCAGGGAACCTGCCAGTAGTCTGCTCATAGATAGGAAGGGCTGGTTAATGCCGAGATGAGAAACTTGCTGTTATCTTTCAAGGTAACTTAATGTTGCAGAAAGCAAAGCTCTTGTGAGAAGCGGCTTGGTAAAAAGCAGGAAAAGAATTAATACAAGGAAAATAGGAGGAAGGGCTTGTAACAAAAGCAGTCTCTGAGTATCTAACTCAACAGGGACTTCACAGTACTTGAGGGATATGGCGTGTGCTTTCTGTTGTATTCTGCCAGCTACAAAACTTCCAAACTGAACTTTCGGTTACAACAGCAAACAGTTTTAAGAGTTGCTGAATAACTGATGAGCATAACTTGTATTTGTTTATTCAGGGAGAGCCTGTTAATACAGCCTGTGTGGCTGTGACAGGAGGCGCAGTGCCTTGCTCTGCCTAGCATAGCTGTGCTCGAGCTGCCTGCAGCCTGACTCCTTACCCTTCTCCATTACCTTTGGTTATATGAGTGTGTGGTAAAGTGGGTTCAACAACCTCACCTAGCCCAAACAGAAGACGTCCCTGCTGTGTGGAGTGGAGGCTTTCTGGGTACAATCAGATTCCTGAGCCGGGAAGGGTCCCGGTGAAAAATTGCTGCAACTCCCAGTCCAGATTGTCTTGCGGTGCCGTGGAGCTGTGCTCCTTAGCTTAAAGCGATGTAAGGAACTTTAAACAGCTGAAACGATGCTGCTCCAGGTGATCAAATGCAAACCTCCTCCTGTGGGAAGCAATTAAGATCTTTTCTGATGGAATTGTATGGTGATAAAAACGTGATATTCTGGTACTTGGAGGTAAATTTGTAGTTTCTCTCCTACAGACCGCTTAATTCGGTCTCATGGCACCCATCCTCTTGTTCTCCTTCTGTGCTTTGAATCAAAACAATAGCTCTCTTCTTGGTGAAAGATTTCTTTAGAAAACACTAAATCCTTTCCTAAGGCAGAATTAAGAAGGCAAACAAAAAACCCTGCTGAGTAAAATGCCTTCTACTGTAAGTGAAAGATTCTTCTTTCTCTTTACCATAAAATACTTTTGAGATGAAACTCACAGAAACACAACATGATTTGTTCATCATTTTTATCTGAAGTTCTACTTAATTACTCAAACTTCTTTAACATTTAGGCTGTTGGTAATCTTGCAGAACTAGGAAAACCAAGGGAAGAGGGTCAGGCTTGCTAGGCAGGTTCTGAGTGCCAAAACCAGGTCTTGGTTCACAATGCAAAAACTGGTATTTGTAACACTTGGCCTTCAGGGAACACTGGGCAAAAAATAGCATCACTTTGGTTTATGTTGTTATGAGACAACAAAAAGAAGACAGCTTGATTCTAAGGTGACTTTTTTTAATGTACTGGCATTAGAGACAATGTACGGCTGCTAGAGCCCAGGATACTGAGAGTCCTCTCGGGTTCCTGACCCTTGCCTTCAAGGGAGTACAGCATTCCTGAAAGCTTTCTTGCCACAAAACAGGATAAATAACACTTTTCGTTATACATTTCTGGAGTGGAAAAGGGAGTCTTCCTGAGCTGAAGGCATGCTTTTTAATCTTTTGTTCTTAGTTCAATTATTTCAAATATCTTCACTGTTTGTGTCTGCAGCTGTCTGACATGCTGCCCTGGTGCATATTTTATAAAGTGTAAACTGAAAAGATTGCTCTCTAAACCCCACTGTGCAGATCAATGACTATATTTATTTTTCCCATACAGCTTCTCTGCTGGCTTTTAAATCTTTTTATGTACTTTAACCCTGTATGTGTCATAATCCTATAAAAGATGCTCCTTGGAGATCAGAAATACTAGAAATGGCAATAAAGCTTCTACTTCCTGAATGTAGGGAGGAGAATATTTTAGGGGAAGACTTCCTGGCAGGGGAAGAAGAGGTGTTAAATGAAAAACCCTGGAATTTCATACTTGGTCACCCAAAGCAAGTGACCTGACTCATTTCAGTAAGACCTCTTGGGTACAAACTATTCTGAAATACAAAGCCTGGCTGTGTGCGTGCAGTGGGTGGAGGAGTTCAGGTGTGTTTTTTATGGTTGAACATCAGCTTTAGAAGGTTAATTTTAGTATCTTATTCTTTCATTCTAGTTACATTCTTCATTGTTTGTTTATTTTCAGATCATTGTGTAGTAACTTAGGAAGCCAGAAACAACCTTACCTATCTAAAAGAAGCATGTTCTTGTGTACCATGTGCTTTCAGAGTGAGTTGTGAGTTAGACTTCAGTGTAACAGGGAGGGTTTATGCATGAGTGGTGGCTGCTGTGGCTTAACTGGTCACCTGTGACTAGCAAAGATGTGGTGACTGACTCAGCTTTCTAATTAGGATGAGCCAAATTGTATCAACTGAAACTACCACCAAGGCTTGATTGGGGTGGCTGATAAATGCCTGTTGCTTTCAGCAATGTGCACGTGAGCACTCCCAACGAGCTGCTGGACTGGTACCTTGTAAGGCTGTGGTAGCCTGCTTGCTTTTAGCTACAAGCAGCTTCAGTTCTCAGTAGGGTTTCGTGCACAGCTAGTTACTGTACACCTTAGCCTTAGAGGCATTGTGATAACTATAAAAGCTTCCTTGAATTTCTCAGAGGCTGTACTGAAAACTGGCTAGATGGCAGCTTGAAAGCAAATACCTTTGTCAGGTCAGAAATACTGAACCATATTACTTCATAAAAACACGTTCACAAATTTCGGCTTTGTACTTACTTTAAGCTTTCCTATTCACTAACACTTGCTCTTATAAACCCCATAAAAAATAAATTAGTAATTTCAGTTCACTACCTATTTCATAAAATGTCTCTTAAATTGATCTGAACCTTCAGCATTTGCATTTCAAAAACAGTAGTCAGCCAAGTGTTGGGATTGTTTGTTTTAGGGAAACTAAACTCTGCAGTCACTTCAGGAGTCTTCAGCGTAACCTGGGCTCTGTCTCGCTGGCTGTAGCGTTGTGGCTCTATCTTGCATTCTGTGAAAGCTTGCTTTCATGATGGCTAATGATGTACTATCTGTTTCCTGCTCCCAGGAGATTTACTGAGCTAAAACACTATAGCGATGAACTGCAGTCTGTCATATCACACCTTCTGCGAGTCAGAGCTGTAAGTATTTCCCATGTGTGTCGTGACAAACAGGGTAATTTATTTATAAGGCAGCATTTCTTGTTTAGTCAAGAGAACTGGTATACGTGTTGTAGAAGAAGGGCAGTTCTGCCTCAGAGAGCCCAACTCTCAAGTGTGGGGCAGGAGATGGGAAGGGGAGTACTGGCTTCGTGCAGATTTTGGGGAGCTGGGGTAGAGGTGTGTGGGGGAGAGTTCCACATAGGACAGTTTAGGTTGATTTTTACTGCTAATCTGCCCACCCTCCCGCTGGTCACATATCAGGAAGAGGTGTTTTAAAGGGGACCAAGATGTCCACTCAGCTGGCAAGTGGCTTTTGCTGGATGTCTGCATTAGGAAGGGACCCAAAACACAATTTTCTGGTCAGAAATATAAAACTTTGTTTTCCAGAACTTGTAGTATGAATTATGCATGCTTCCCGGCACAGTTTTTTTGGCTTGTTCTTCAGTCTCTGAAGAATAATGTTCTTTTTAATGATGAGAACAACTATGTCATGCATAATATACTGTGGGTTGACAATGGAAGATTTAAAATTAAAAAAAAAAAAATACACAAAAAGTAAACAGGAAATAACAATTCCAATAAAGAGGAGCATGATACTGCCTTTTTAGTATGCTTCACGGAGATTTAATTTTTGATGGAAACTGTGCTGTGGGGAAGGTTGGTAATTGATTGTCCTGTTGAACTGAGGTACATGAGAGGATTAATCACTGGTATTGTACTAACAGTGCCTTTTTCTCAGGACTCTGTGTGTGAGATCTATTAGGTGACTTGCTTACATTTCCTTTGTACTGCTTTAACAAGTTCTGTAATTCTTACAGAACTTCAGTCTCATTCCTTGGTGCATCACAATTACAAGGGCATTATCTGGATTACAAGTCACAGCTCAAATTGTACATGTGGTCTCTTTCTGATGTTGTCGCCAGCATTGTAGTACTGGCTGCAGTAGGTACTAACTCTCCAAACAGCTGAAATGACATATCTAGCTCTAGCAATAAGCTCTGCAATGGATAGCTCATTTCCTTTCCTTGGTTTCACTGAGCTAGATGGAAAAATCAAGTCACTTGTTAGAGTGCTAGCGAAGCTTTCCCTGCGGTCTTGATGTCAGGATAGATTTTTGTCTTGCCATATTTATGTTAAATAAGCAAGTGTGCATATAAATTTAGCATTATGCAGGCAAAGGAGGATATGTCTTACATCCTTCTATCAAAAACTGAATTAACTGATTATTTGTGGACTCCATTGATATACCCTGTACACAAGTGCTTCCAAAGAAATACTTCAAATGTTACTCTTCATTACAGCCTTGACTGTGACTTCAGTCTTCAAAGATTTTATGCTGTTGATCTTCTCCTTCAGTAGTAGCTTAGACTAGACTTAGGGCCTATCTTATTTACCTGTGTAAAAATATTAAGACTTGGATTTTGTACGTCGATTTTCACAATGCAAGTTCTCTGATGTCGATGACCAAAAAATAACTTTTAAATGTTTTAGAGGGTGGCAGACCGGCTATATGGTGTCTATAAAGTCCACGGCAACTATGGAAGAGTATTCAGGTAAGATTTTTAGTTTTTAAATGTGCTTACAGGTATATGTAGAGAGAGCAGTGAATTTGTTTTGGTTCCGCTTTGCAAACATATAACAGCGTCTGCAATATTCAAATGTCTGGCTTGAAAAATTTTGTCTTGCAGAACTAATGAGATTTGTATGTTGGATACAGTGATCTCTCTCCGGATTTGCTGTGCTTAGTTTTAAGTACTTTTGTTTTTTTTTGTTTTGTATTCCAGAACTTTGGGACTTGTGTTGTGTCATTTGCATTCTGTTTCTTCAGGATGTAACTTACTGCCTGGTTTCATGGTGTTGTCTGAAAAACCTCGAGGTCTTTTAAATAGTTAAAGCCCAACAACTGTATCTATCCAATTTTAGTACCTTTTTTAAAGTGAATTTGCCTATCGTTTTTGATTTATATAAGTGAATTGCATGCTCAAGTTTTCCATCTCACTGGAGAATTGAAGAATCTAAACTTCTGGTTAAGGGAAACCTCCTGCTTCTACACACTGTTCAAGTGCTAAATTTAATTCTCAGGGTTAATGGATAGCAGATGTCTTTCTCATTGGGGGTTTTAAAGTGAAATTAGGTGTAGTTCTGTAATAACACAAAGACAAACAAATGTCAACATTAACGGAGTGGAATGTTTATGAAAAAGTGAAGGACAAAATAGACACATTAGGCACAAATTATGTGAAATAGAAGGGACTGCCCCTCTGCTTTTTTCTTGCATGAAGAATTGTCGACGTAATTCTTATAACTAATAAGTCTCATAAAGTTTCACAAAGCTGAGAACACAATTAAATTTGCGGTGTACATGGGTGTCCTGAACAAGTATCTTACTTTCTTTACTGTTGCTCTGTTTCCTACTTTATCCAAATGGTCTCCCCAGTGTGAACAGGGAGTTGCGGTAATGAGGCGGGAGGCAGTTATGAGTTGATATTTTTTTTAATGAATGGAACTAAACAGCCACCTACCATAAAAATAGAAAACAACATACAGCAAACCATTTCGGAAGAGGTAAAAGGCTTGCAAATGTCCAATCCCACCTTCTGTTTTTTTTGTAATGAGAGGCTTCTACCTGACGTGTTGCAAGTGTGGAGGGCTCAGTTTCTCCTCGGCAAATGAGGTGGACCAAATTCTGTTTTAGAAAGTTCACTCTCTCTCCTTTAAGTTCTAGTCTCTCTCTGATTTAGTTTTAGCTATTTAAACAAGACCCTCTTGGCTGAAAACCAACTTAAGCTCTGCATGTTTGTGAGGATGAGTTTAGGCAGCAGGGACAGTTGTTTAACAGAGCCTTAAATAGCCTTGCAGTTACACTGTCAGTTACGCTGCCTGCTTAGAGGAGGAAAACAGTTTGGCCAAGTCCAACTTGAAGGCAGTTTCCATTCAGGTGTCACCTGGAAAGAAACTATATACAGGATGCAGCTTATTAACTTCCCTTACCCTTCACGTGTGATGTTGTTTCTCGTTTGTTTTTCGTACAGTGAGTGGAGTGCAATTGAAAAGGAGATGGGGGATGGGTTGCAGAGTGCTGGCCACCACATGGATGTGTAAGTACTGACTGAATATCTGATAGCTTGATGGAAGCCAGATGTAGAACTCTCCCTCTTTCCTCTCTTTTCCCTCAACCCCAAAGAGCATACAAGTAGTGCACCGAGAAAGTTGGGGGCGCGTTGTTTTTAGGTGCGCAGCGTTTCTGTGACTTGGATGCAGGCACAATTTTAGCATCCATGTACTGTATTAAGTAGCTCAAAAGGTCTCAGGAGAACCAGAGGGGTTTCTTTTTTATTATTATTTTGAAATTGTAGAAGTGCTTGGAATTCTTCCAGCTTTTCTTTTAAGCTACTATGCCAGAAACTGGTGGAATACAACTTTAATGTACTGCAGACCTGATGAGTTCCATTTGTTTTTGATAGTGGTATTTTGTACCATGCAGTAGATGGTACATAGATTTGGACTTAATTACACAAAGCTAAGAAATTTAATTATTCAGCACCAAAACGTTAATGGATTCTTGAAACAAATGCTGTCTGGATGTAATAAAGTAGAGAATCCTCCCTTTTTTGCATCTCTAGAGTCAGTTGGCAGAGTACGTGAAACACTGCCTTCAAAATAAGAGTCTAACACTTCAGAGTGCTCACAGAAGTACTATTCTAGGTTCATGCTTCTTGCTTTCCAGGTAGTTGTGTCCTGTTACTGTGTTTCAGTTATGGTATAACTTCTTGTGACTCCGATTCCTCTTTTGTAATCAGGTGCTACTGTAAAGTAACAACTTCAACAACAGAGGAAAGCTGTTTGATACTTATACTCTATAAGTTATATATATACATATAATTTGGGTAGAAGTAAAGCTATCAGTTTACAGTGCAGATCTACGAATGTGGTGCTACTGCTTGGTTGTGTTTGATATTATGCCTCGTCAAATGGAAGGGTTTGAAGAGCCATACCAAACTGCTCTTGGTTTCTTCAGAAGAACCCTGTTTTAATTAGATCTTCAAGAATTTGGGCTCTTCTGAATGTGTTCATGCTTCTGTGTTTTGTTCATGTGATGGTTTACATCCAAAAAAATCTATTATGTCTTTCTAAATGGAAAGCTCTGGTGAGAACAAATAAATGGAAAATGTGTTTTGCTTTCAGAAGAAAATAATTGTACTCTACTTCAATGTTCAGCACCTACTGCAATATGCAAAAATTGAAGACATTATGAAAACATGCTGTAATGCAGAGAAGCTGGGTAGGCACAAGTAGGTTCTCAGTGGTTGAGATGCATCACACTAAGTGTCAACACCTAGAAAAAGCTTGATCAACTAAAGTGGGTCTGACCTCTCAGTCAGGAGGCTGAACCTTCTCCGCACATCAGAGAGGTTTTTCTGAGACATGGTTAGGATTAAAGATCCGGAGTAACGGTGTGGTGGTGACTCTGGCTAACTCTTTTTGCACGATGTCTGAGGTAGCTTTCATTGTCTGTCATCTCTTCTGCTCAGACGTTCTTGTACAACGGTAATCTTTTTTTTTTTTAGTGGCAGTCAAGAAATGGCAGCAGTAAGATTCGTGTAGTCTCCTACCAGCAAGGACCACATTGATGATCTCTTGAAAGTGTAACTTACCAATGCAGCTACTCTTCCCATAACATTAGACCGAGCAGTTTTGTTGCAACAGAAAGCTACTGCAGGAAGGTTGCCTGATAGACAGTAATTAAATTTGTTTTGGAAGTATATCTACCCCATGTGCTGTAGTCTTTAGTATTTATTTATTTAAACTTTTGAGATGTTATTGTTTAGGATGATACAAAACTGCTTAATATATGGAGAAGACATCCCAAAGTACCTCTGGGTGCATGTTGTATAACAGGATGAGGCTTGCTGAAGTGATTAATAAAAACAACTGAATATGCTGAGAAAGCTCAAATGACTGACTGTAATCCTGGCATTTAAAATATGAAAGATGTCTGACCTTTGACTTCTGTCCTTTATATGATTAATGAATGACCCTTTATCTCTTTATCAACTGGACTGTCAATACAGGTGGAATCAGTCTAAATTAAAACAGGGTTTTAGTTGAAGATTCCCATGAAGAGTGGGAACATGTTGGGTACCTTTAGTACTTACTACAGTGTTTCTCCATAATTCTTTTTCCCTGGACAAACCAGTGTCTAAATTTCAGCTTAGGCAGTCAGGAATATAGTTTGTCTTACTACTACTTTGAAAGCAAACTTAAGTGTCTTGAAAGTCTGGTCTAGGTAAGGTGTTTTTTTTTGCATGTTTATTTATTTTGGGAGAGTTGTTCTGCCGCATACAAGCTCTAACAGTTCTACAAACTTAGAATTTAGTTGAAACTGACATGTGGTCCATCTGCTGCCCTGGGAAATCTAACCACTGTACTAAAATTATTGCACTTCAGAACTTAAGAATAGAGAGGGTGAGACACATATGACCTGTGTGGCTGTAGGATTTTTCAGAATGTGCATGTTTTTCAACAATTTGGACTTCTTCCTTGCTTTGATTCACAATGTAAATTCTTGTTCTCTCTGTTCTTTTACTCCTTCTACTTGAACTGTTCCACTGTTGCTGATCACCTTGGGTATTGTGCTTATTTATCCCAAGTAGACTTGGTAGGGCTTGTCCTGGGTATGCCATGTCTTTGATTTCACAGAGCATCAGAGGAACCTACCTTGCTTGTAAACTTCAAAATTAAATAAAAATAAATAAAATCATACTTACACAGATGAGCACGTCTACCACTTTTCCTCAAGCTCCTCGTTCTTCCAGTTCTTCGGCAAGTACATGAAGAACCTATGCAGTTCTTCTGAGCAGGGCAGTGGGTCTGATGATGGTAAATTCACTACTTATGTCTCCATCATATACCTCCCTTAGATTCCTGGTATCTAAGTGACGTTACTGTTTCTTCTAGAACTTGCAGGAAGAATGTTCTGTTCTCTACCGAGTCATATTAACAGTTACCTTTCAGCTTGATTCTGCCACTTCTTTCTTGGAGATAATTAGTAGAGAGGCACCAGAAGAAACTGAGGGACTCAAAGACTTTGCACAAACTTTAAAGGCAAGAGGTGCAGTAACTAACGTTTGGTTGCATTGTGCTGGTCACTGGACAGACATGGACACATGCTTATTTCAGGGAGCCCGTAGATGTGGAAATACTTCTTCTGTGCCAGGGATCGCCATGGACTCAAGAACCCAAACTGAATTGGTAGTGTTTGTGATAAGCTCTCATTCATTCTGTTTATCGGTAATGGTACGCACTCTGTATTGCTGACTAAAGCAGCATCCTATTTTTGTCACTGTGCCAGGTGGGATGTGCACATCTCTTAGCTGTGAGCCTGTTCCTGCAGATGTGTCTGAGCACAGTCATGTTGGTTAGTGAGAACCTATTAAATACTGTTCAGTCAGCAATATAAATTAGAAAAACGAAGTGCTTTTTGCCATTTCTAGTAGACGTCAGCCTAAATGATGAAACTTACTGAGTTTAAGAGCTGTGGAGTTAATTAAAACCCTTATGCTTCTGAGGATTTTTCCCTAAAAGGCAGGTTTAAACTTCTTGTTGCTCTGAACTGATATGCCTGACTTTCACAGCAGGCAAAGCAATACATTTTCAAGGAGCCGAAGGACTTTGTGTTTTGGCGTTCAGAGCAGCCACTATGAGTTTTGCTCTCAGGCTTATGGGTTGGCTGAATAACAAACAATAAAAGAAGCCTTTTAAGTAGTGCCCCTTTGCTTTTCAGAAGGTATGATGTTCACGTTTCTAAGCTGTAGTGCTTTCAGCCTTGCAGGATTTCTTCTGCATCATATCTTTCCTTTTTGCCTTGGTGCTGCCTGTTGACAATCCACTGAAGACAAGGAATAAATTGTGTTCCTTTCCTGTAATAAAAACTGCCTCATCTTCAGCAGGAAACTTATGATAAATCTTGTACTCATCAAAAGATTTATTGTAGTAACAACCAAAGAAACAGGCCTGCAGGAATGTTTATATTAGCTGACTCAGAGTTTAATTAAAAACAAAGGACAAAGGAAAACCCCTTTCAGAAGCGTGTTTCACTGTTTTACTTTGTGACTGGCCTTTCTGTCAAACAGGTGTCCTCCTGTGTTACTGTATGTGCAGTCCATAAAGGTTAAATTAATGAATTCCTATTTGACTGTGCCCATTTTTTCACCAGATATGCAGCTTCTATTGATGACATCCTGGAAGAAGAGGAACATTATGCAGATCAGCTGAAAGAGTATCTCTTCTATGCAGAAGCACTACGGTAAGAAACGGAAATATAGAGATCAAGTAAAAATTGTGATTTCCTCTAATATTGTGTTGGTGTTGAATTTTGGTATCTTCTGATCTCTAAGAAGTAGAAATTTCAGTGTTAAGGAATCTTCACATTCTTACCTCCTGTTTTGCTTACTTGTATTTGATTGCCATATGGGTGGTAATAAAAATTTAAAACTGAGCTAGCTGGTCAGTAAGTGAAATGATGGAAATATTAAGATCTGGATACTGTGGAAGATAATGCTGTTTCCTTGGCTAGTTGTGCCCCAATGTGCTGAAAGCTTTGTCTTTTAAAAGACAGGCCAAATAGAGCTGCTACAGCTGTTATAAGTCCCAGCAGATTTCAAAGTGCCCCATGTAACTTTTATCCTGTACGTTACTGTGCAGCTAAACACAGATTTTTTTTATTTTTTAAAATTGTTTTAGACTAGACTTCACAGGGCTGTCTCCCTTACAAGCGTGGATGTGAAAGCAAATTTCTTCACTCTGTAAGATTGCACCTAGTGCTATTATGCTCTCTCTGGGTTGGCTCTGAACTTTTCAGAGAGGTCCAGTAATACTGTAGAGAATCAAGTTGGCGAGTGTGATGGCTGCTGTCAGGGAACCCAGAGCACAAGTAGCCTCTCCTGGGAGATGAACATGCATCCGGCAGTGGAGTACGGATGTAGCCTCATCAGCCCACACAGGACTGGGACTTGCTGCAGGTGGTCAGAGGAAACTTGCCTCTTTTCCAGATGAAAGGCACTATGCGAGTCTAGGAGCACTGTTTCTTGTTTTGTTTAAAAACTAAAACATGAAGAATTTTGTGATTGACTGATGCATTGCTGCTGTGACATGTTCTGTCTCCGTTTACCTTTTGTCATAGTTGTGATTTTTCTCTGATGTATTTTGAATAAAATTATTTTACAGTGGTATACTTAAGTGGGTGGCAGGGCTCACATTGCTGAGTATGTCTTGAAATGAGTCTAAAAAGAAGAGCAGAATGCTGCTGGAATAAGAACTTTCTTTATACCTTGATCCAAGCTACAGTAATTGCAGAGTTAAGCATTCTGTGATAGGGCTGTTGAATTCGAGCTAGATAAATAACTGAATATGTTGCCTGCCAAACAAAGCATTTTGCCATTTGTAAAGTTTAAATGGAGGGAAACGTAGCAAAACAAAGTAGTACGTGACAGATCTTTCATTACTTACTTTTCAGGGCAGTTTGCAGGAAACATGAATTAATGCAATATGACTTGGAAATGGCGGCACAGGACCTAACATCTAAGAAACAGCAGTGTGAGGAGCTGGCAACAGGAGTGAGTCTTTTTCCACTTTCTTCTCCAAGATGCCTTTTTTTTTTGTGTGTGTGTGTGAGCCAAGTTACTTAGAATGACATTTAAATGGCACTAACATGCTGGCCCCTGGTTATGAGGAGCAGTATCCTATGAGCTGTAGGCCTCTGAGGTTTAAAAGTAACTTGGTTCTTGGTGACGTAAGCTGTTAGTGTTCAATAAGAGAATTTGATAGAGAGCAAGTACAAGGTTACAGGAAATAGGAACTGGGCAGAATAATAACAATAACTACCCTAGAGGTCAAAATGGTAGGATTTCTGGAAGGCTTCCTCTGCCTTTTGGAACATGGACGCTACTGATACATGGCGTTAGTTCCTCTTATATGGAAGACAATGGCTAAGAAACTACTACTAGTAACATGTATTTAAATTTTTTAATATTGCTGTTGAATCTATTGACATCCTGTGGAGAAATAATTCATAGTTTTTCTTTACCATACAAAGTGCAAGGCTTTAAGTTCTTTCCTACCTCAGTCTGAGGAAAAACTTGTCTGGAAGCTTACCCATGCCAGTGGAATGACTTGCTTATGGTCTAATCCACAGACAAGCTGTAAGAGTTTGAACATCAAATTACTTAAAGGTGTCTGAAGGGTCCGGAGTTCCTGGGAATAAAAGTTGAGATACAAGTTTCTGTTTCTTTCTCCATCCTCACTTGTCTCTCTATAATGTGAGCTGCCATACTTTCAATTGCTACCTATATATGGGACGTTCAAGAAATTAAATATGCCACTTTCTGGTAGTTAAAGGCAAAAATGAACTGAATAATAAGCCCTAATGCTGGTAAAAGTCATGTGATGTATCATGGCTCTGCTCAAGAATTTCGAAATCTAGAATGTCTTTTGTTTTTCATAGACTATGAGAACATTCTCCCTGAAAGGGATGACCAGCAAGCTGTTCGGACAGGAAACCCCTGAGCAGAGGGAAGCCAAGATAAAGGTTCTAGAAGAGCAGATACAGGAAGGAGAAGAACAACTAAAATCTAAAAATCTGGAAGGCAGGTAAACAGGCTTGATTTGTTCAAAGGAGATGGGGCTTGTCTTAGCATAAGTCATCGACTGGATGCTCTTGAAGGTGTTTGCATTTTATAAGTGTTTTTAATATATTCTTGGTGTTTATGAGCTGTCTATAAAAGCTCCTGTCAGCTGCAAGTTGTGAAATAAAGTACAGTACATGCAGTTAGCTTCTGGTCTGAGTGTATGGCTTATGTAAAACCTGATGACTTTCCCAGTTACTGAGCCCACTCTAATGGCTGACTTGCTTGCTTTTATGTTCAGCTAGTAATATGTTTAGCAGGTGGGCTTGTAGGTCTGCAGCTGAATAGCCTAAGACTCAAAAGCTGATTTGCTTCAAATACAGTATTTAGTTTGGTTTATATGCATGGGTCCTAAGTTAATATTCTACAGCTCCTCATATGGGGGATAACTGACTCCTGTGTGAAAGAGATTAGAAGTTCTGGCAAGCTGTGTTTGAGTAACTGCTTCTCAATGCTGTAATGAAATTTTCTTCAGGAATGCAAATATGAAAAATAGGAACTAACATTCCTGAAGCAATGTGTTTGTGTCAAAACATGTTCATCGTATAATAGAAGGGGTAAATGTGGTATCTCCTGGTATGTTAGGATTAAAGCTGAGAAGATAAGACTAGTTCATGAGCAGTTCAAAACAACACGACATTCAGTAAACCCAATTTCTTAATCATTTTGACAGAAGTACTGGAGATCTGCTTTTGTAGCTCTGGAAGCAATTTTCAAGTGAATACTTGCCTTGTGTGTACAGTCCAGCACAAATGAAAAGCCATGAATTAAAGAAATCTTCTTCCATTTTGGTTAAAGAGACCTGAAGACAAATCCCCAAACCAACAAAATTAATTCCTGAAGTGAATTGTCCAAGTCAAATTTGCATTGTAAATGTTGTTACACTTTACTGTCTCAAATCCTGTTGACAACTGAGTTTTCACATTGGAAAGACCAAGATTCAGACTTGACAATTGAAACAGAAACATGGAATGTTGTGTGCTGAGTGTTAGCATAAAGATATTTTGTCACTGAGAAAATCTGAAGAGAAAAGTGTATTCTGAATTATGCTGGTTCTACAGCAGTGATGCTTACTATATTTTAAAAAAATAAAATAAAATCCTGTGAAACTGGTTCTGGTTTAAAAATCTTAAGAAGTAGATGGAGAATTAAGCAGTAGTGCCAATTACAAAATGAGAACACTGCGGGATGCATAATAAATACAGAACTTGGTTTGCTGACTGAAACAAAGTGCTTTATCGTACATAAAACTTCCTTGTTGTGGGGTTCAGAAGAAGGAAGATGAGCTGAGGTTGTAACTTGTAAAACACTAACAGAAATATTGCTTTTAATTCCAGAGACTTTGTGAAAAGTGCCTGGGCTGATATTGAACGGTTTAAAGAGCAAAAGAATCGCGATTTGAAGGAGGCTCTTATAAGCTATGCTGTTATGCAGATTAGCATGTGCAAAAAGGTATGTGTAGCTTGTGAAAGGCTAGGGTAGTGTATATATCATGTCAGCAGGGGATCAGATGCAAACTTTCAGCATCTAGGAGCGTTGCAGTCACAGAAGGTTGGAAGTCACTAGCGTAAAACCTCCCACATGTTCCATCCTACTCTAACTCTGTGACATGTTAATGTTGATATATATATAATAGGCAGTGTGGTCCAATCCCAGTGTGGTCTCTGCCTTGTTCTTGTGTGGAGTTTTGTGGGGTTTTCTATAGAGTCTTCCATGGAAAAAAAAGTCTGAGGTTTGCAAGCAAATTATATTTCCGTCTATTTTTTGCCTTTTTAATTTATTATTATTATTTTTAAAGGGAATTCAAGTTTGGACAAATGCAAAGGAATGCTTCAGCAAGATGTGATTATCTGGAAATGAATTCCTCCTCCAAGTGCCAGAGAATGGAAGCACAAACGTTTAACACCAATGTTAAGTTGTTACATGACCTACATATAAATCATGAAATAAATGAGTTGAGTGAATAGTTTTTCTTTCTGCTGATTGTAATTGTTAATAAAGGACAAAAAGGTTATGTTATTAAATGTTTAGCTCTGACTGCCACTACTGTGGCATGTTTTATATGTGGTAGCAAATAATTCAGGGGTAAGAGTTACTGAAAACTACAACTCTGTACTTGGGCAAAGGTGTAGGGAAAGTTATCCCAGAAAGTATGAACCGAGCTGTTCTCTCTGAGACTTGTGAAACACCATGCTCCGTAATGTATAGATCACTTCCAGATGCCCTTTTTTTTCAGCTCTTGCTGTTTAGAATTTGTAATGCTCAAGGGTGCTTTGGTTTTATAATAGGACACACAGTTGTGTTCTTGAGGTTTACACCACAGGAGGGACAAAAAAATGAAATTGTAATGCCAAGGGTTCATATTTAAATGCCTTTGCATGTCCATAAAGAAATGTGCTTTTCCAAAGGTCAGGTTAAGCAGCTCCTGAGATGTTTGAAACTCTCTACAGTAGAGGTGTTGTACAATGGTTTGATACAATATTCTGCATTTACTGGTTCCCACCTGAGTTTTGATATGGGCATTGATTTCTTATCAAACTTCTTCCTGCAAGTTAAGGAAACTGGTGATCCAGCTGAGCAGCAAAACCAAAAACAAGGCTGGTTAAGAAGCAGATGCAACTTCTGCAACTTCTGTTTGGTTGTTTGGAACCTGTTTACATTAGATGTGAATCTGGTTTGTGGTACCTCTTCTTGTAACTGAAGTGGTTTGGCTCGTAAACGAGTAGTCCTTAGTGGAGATGCTGAAATATAAAGTCTGGTGTGATTTTTGTAGTAATGAAGAGCAGTGATGTACAGAATCCGCAATGAACTAAGGTATCTGTCTAGCTCTTTTAAGGATGTTTCTGTGTTTAACGTTTATAACATGATATCACCAGTATAACATGATTTGCAGTTACAGGTACTTGCATTAAATGTTGCCAGTTATGAAAAACATTTACCACTGTCTAATATGGGGCTTTTTCTACGTATTTAAAGTTCCTGAAGTCTTGTGGAATTCATCAGACTTGATTGCTAATCCTACAGGAAGCTTCGTAACATTCTCTTGGAGAGTGTATTTAATTTTTCCAGATTATAACACTACTCAGATCCTTTTTTTTTTTCTTTTGAGATATTCCAGGAAGTCTTTAGAAGTTGTTTTGGTAATTTATCAGTAATATCATTACTTGACATGTCCCATGTCACTTTTGTCTCTGTGGCATTTTTTCTATAAAATCATTGTGAAGAATTCATAGACCTGGTGTACACTACAACTCAAACTGGAAGTAATGTACTGGTCGCTTTGATAGCGTATGTTAGCTTTCTCAAAGCATTTGACAATGACACTTCTGAGAAATGATATGGACAGAAGGAGGTCTCCATTTAATATTTGCAAGGAGAAGTGTTCTCTTCAGAGGATTGCAGTATCCAATTCCGATACAGGTGGAAGGACTTTTACATTCCAAACCAAGAAGTTGCACACTTGACATATTCAGTAAGCCTTCTAAAGGAGTGGTGCCTTAATACAATACCATGAGGCGCTCAGAGTAGGTATTTTTCATGCACTTTGATTTTTGGTAGATCTTTCTGGTGCCTCTTTCCATAATTCACTTGCTGTACAGCTTACTATAAATGTATTAGTATGCCTTTTTTCCCTTGCTAGTTGTACTAAGTTTAAGAAGGGAACAACACAGTTCTTGTAAGTTTTGTGCCAATAAGCTAAATAAAATTGCTCTTTGATATTTTTGTTATGCTGTTTTTGTAAAAATGCTATATTTTCCCAATGCTGACAAATGTTGCTCGCTGTATTGAGTTCAGTTCTTGGCCATCTCAAACAATCTCCGAAATTTGGTTTTAAAATTTAAGAGGTAAGTTGTGCACAACTAGTTGATTCACCTTTTAGGTGAAGAATATAGCATCTAAATCCAAAACAAGATCCTTGTTATAATCCAGTTTTGATCCCTTTATAATCCAGTTTTGATCCCTGCTTTGTTTTTGCCCAAACAGAACTAGCTGTCTGAATTGCATGGATGTCATCTGGATAAGAGAAGATGCAGTTCAAAAGGGTTTGTGATGTTTGGCAGAACTTGGGTGAAAGCTTAGTTAAGGGTAATTTGAAATAGCTTAATTCCCTTTACTTTTGCTGTTTCCAGATTTGCATTGCATGCAGTCTTGCATGCATTTACTTGTGGATCTTAGCAAACGCTAAGGGTTCCTCCCCCTCTTTTCATTTTTTGTCTTTTGAAGAGGAAATCATCTAGTTAATGTCTGTTTCCATTTGGTTAATAGAGTCCACATGACAGTGCACGCTCACAAAGTGTGCATTTTTCCAGCACAGATTTAGCTTCTGTAACTCAAGCCCCTCTGCCTTGGCTTGCTTCCTTCTCTGATCCAGTAAACATCAAAAACTGGTGGAGGGCCTTGAAAATAACAGCGCCCAGGTAGACCACTTCAACTTCATGTCACCCAAATGCTCATATGTACAACACCTTACCTATGTGGACTATCTGACTTACTGACAGAGCTGTCACTTCTGCCACAGGCAGGGATTATCAGTGGTGGTGCTGCCTCGACCTTCGCTGCTATTAGCAGGACCTTGATTTGTCAGTGCATTTTACTGGCTACTGTTGCTTGTGAAATGCAGCTAGGGTGAGGGAACCAGGTGAAACTGAAAGGTAAGATGTTTTTTCTGAAGGGTCTTATCTCTTTTAAAATGTTCTACTTAAATACCTGACTTCTTCACAAAGCAGAATTAATTTAGCAGCTCCTGGAGTGAGGCTGGGCTGGGCTGCGAGTGCTGCCTCCTAGGAGAGACTTTGTTGTCCTGTGTGCTTCTCCCTGCTACTGAAATTCCCGTGTATTTGTTGAAGAAACAAGAAACATACTTGAATGTTCCCTAAAGGATTACAGAGAAGGCATTTGCCTTATTTTCTCTCCCTTTGCCCCCAACTTGTCTTGCAATGGCAGGGCAATGGTCTAATTCATGTTTTTGTTCTCATGGTCTGTGCATTCCTGGAGCTTCTCTTGTGTTTGCTCCTAGTGCCTCCCCATGGAGCTTTATCTGTTCAATGAAAATCCTACTACGGGGCTGCCATAGAAATAAGGCAAACAAAGGAAACAACTGGAATGAGGGCTGCTAAATGGGAGTAGCAGCTGCAGTGCCAAAATCAAGTACAGCATGCTTGTGTACCACCAGCAAATGCAGCCTCCCCACCCCACACACACACTAACACACTTCTCCCTTGATTCTTCCTCTGCTGTTTTCTGACACTTACTGGTAAAACACAGCGTCACTGAAAGGATTTTGCCATAATGACTTACACTGCAGTGTCAGGTGCAGAGGCAAAACATTGCTGACTTTTGGTTGCTATTGAATGGCTTCTGTAGGCTGATAATGTGTTTTCTTTCCAGAAGTTTTTTGTTTTTTTTTTTTTTTGACTGATTGATACCTTCTACAATCTCCTATTTATTTATTTTAGCCAAATTAGAAATTCTCGGATGTGGAGGAGAAGGATTCCAGGTAGTGGTGGTGCAGCGTTTAAAGATGAGGTGAGATGGCACCATGCTGGGAGAGGAAGGGAGGTTAAACTGTATAAAAGCAAAGAAAGGTTTTGGGACGAGATGCACAGAGAGGGTAAGGAGGAGACTGAAAGTGAAGAGGTAAGATGCAGGGCAGACATGGGGATGGTGGAAGAGCTGGGGAGGAGAACAGAAGGAAAGCATCCGTAGCTGGGATGTGCCTTGTGCGGGGGGGGAAGCAGCACTGCATCGCCCTTGTTTGGGAGAGAGGGCAAAATGAGGACAGGAGATAAGGACATTTTGAGAGCTGTCAAAGACATGAATGGACTGCCTGTAATACTGATGATGGCCAGCCCAGGTCTGAATTACACTTGTGTTCTCAAAGCTGAGTTGAACACCAGTAACGGTGTAACATCTATTATAACATCTCTTCCACTTGGAAGGAGAGATTTAATTTTCAGCCTGATGCTATATTTAATTTTAATATCTCTTTGGTTTTTAGTATTATTATTATTTTTGAACGTATAAGATAGGAGAAGATGCTTCTGCCTTTGAAAGCCTAACATAAACTCGGTGGAGACCCGGTCCTGCAACCACCAGCACAATCACGCACACCGATGCGACCCAAGCAGGCTGCCCCATGGAAATCCCAGGACCAGCGGGCATTAAACAGCTCGCCCATCGTCAGCAAGCGCTGTCTGTGCTCGGGCCATCTCGTGGCATGCGAGGAGCCCAGCTCTGGCTGTGCACCCACAGACCCCTTAAGCGGGCCGGGAGCGGCTCTGCGCGCTGAGCGCCTCGCCGGGAGCCGGGGGAAGGATGCTGCGGAGAGGAAAACGCAACCCCGACCGCCCTCTTGTGGGTCTCAGGCGCCGCTTCGCAGGGGCCGGGGGTGTAGCCGGAGAGGTTTCGGTGCAGGATTGCACGAGGAGTGCGCTCGTTCCCGCAGGGTGCCGCTACCCAGGCGCGGTGACTTGCAGGAGCTTCACAAGCTCGTGGCCAGGTTCCTCGGTCGCCGTCGCACCGGGGGCAAACGCTGCCGTGATTTGGGCTTAAAGGTGGGTTTCTGGGCTAGCGGCACGCTTCTGATCCTCGGAACTGCTTGGAAGGGGTGCTGGCGGCACGGTCAGCAGGAGCAAGCTGTGATCGTTCATGCAATTTGCTCTGCAAACGCTGGGAAGGTTGCCCTCGCCCAACGCTGGTTTAAATTAGGGTTTTCTTGAAGCGTGTGCTCTCTGATCCCAGCCTTGAAACTCTCCGGTGACACTGGCCAAATCTTACGCTGGTTGTTCCAGAGGCTAAAAGCATACGCTTTCTTTCCAGGCTCATTTGTCTGTTTTAACTTCCAGGCTGTGTTGGGAGGCTTTCGTCTGCTCCCCTCCCAGGGTGTTTCTGCCTGCAGGAGGCAGTCGGGAAGAGCTCCTCGTGCGTGGCTGCTACATCCATGCTATTGCTCTGTCAAGGAAACTATGAGCTGTTAACACCAGAATCAACCCGACACGGTCTGTTTTCCATGAACATCACGATTGGCATTGATCCCTTTTAATTCAGCATCAACTATTGTTTTCCCAGGGATTGCTTTCAGACTGACAGGCCTATAATAATCCAATCTCTCTAATGATATATTTTTATAAATAGGCAAAATATTAGTCGTCTTCCAATTTTGTGGGATTTCTCCTCAAATTCAAACCTTGCTGAAAATCAGTACCAGTGGTTCAGAGATCTCTCACGTCAGGACTTCTGTAAGGCTTGAGAAGAAACTGTAGAGACCTGAGAGGCATTAATGCAAGAAGCTGATCCCTAGTGCTGCACCCTGGATGCGACTAGGGAGAAATGACCTCCTTGTGGTACAGATAACGCACAGATATGGTTGAGCAAGGCTGCGCACACAGCATGATTTATTTTAAGCATCCCCGTAGAATGAAATTAAAAGAATATCCTTAGATGTTGCATATCTAAACTGAATTATTAGGGGTGAGGAATTCTCCTTTCTAAAATCCTTCTCAGTGTTAAATCTTCCCTGAGCACATCTTGTGATGACTGCCAAATAACAGGGCAAGTTGGTCTGGAGGGCTGCTAGGAGAGAGCCTTCTCCAGACGCCCTGGCTGCTCCCCGGGAGCTCCTGCTGGGGGAGAGCTGCAGAGAAGCTCCGGGTGTGACTCTGCTGTGCTGCCGCCTTCGTACGTCCTCGAGTTCCTCCTGCCGGCATGCCGAGTCCTGCGGCTGTAAGCAGTGTTTGTCCAAATGTTTTCCCAAACCTTCAGCGTTTATTGGGCAGGTGACAGCTAAAGGAACTGACTGTTAACGGGGTCGATGGCTGTGTCTCACCTGCTTTTTGGTCCAGTTTTTGGAATTGAAATGTTTTTTAATACTCTGTATTTGATTTCTCTGCATTGTTGTTAACAACTCTTTTGTTTCTGGGGTGTGCTGGGCCTGTGCTGGGAACGCTTTTGTTCTTTTTTTGTTCTTTTTACTACTTAAGAAGCTTATTCTCACTGCTAGTTCTGCTGGCCATTGGTTTCTCTTTGCTGCCTTATAGATAACTGATCGTTCCTAGCCTCTAATTCCTACCTGTGGCTGGATTTACTATTCCTTCCCCCTCCATAATACTTTACCTGTTTCTATTTCTCCTCAGAGACACGATGGGGATTTGAATGGGTGTTGCCTTTTCCAATTTCAGGGCACTCTAAAATACTCTCAGATAATTTCTGGTGATAGTTTCCGTTCTGCTCAAATTCCTTCTTCCAGCTGATTTGGTCACTGCTATTTTTAGCTTCAAAATGCTAAATATGTGGTGCTTAGCTGGGCCTTTTTCTGTTTCCTTCTAACAAATACAATGATTGTGATTACAAGGCAACTCACTGGCTGCTCAGTTTCATGTTACTTTTAAATTTGAAAACATTTCCTTTTGCCATCCAGCATAGAACTTCCCGCACTGGAGATAAATAAAAATGCATCTCTGCAGCTTTTGAAAGTGTAAAGCGTTTGCTCAGGAGGTGTCTCCGGGATCGGCATCAGACACGGTATCACTTTCCCATGCCACATGGATAGGGGGTTAACTCGCCTCACGTCCCATTTCCTGAGCTCCTGGAGGTGCCAGCCAGCCTCCCTTTGCGTAGCTGTCCTTCGCTCTCCTGTCTCCAGCCAGTGGTACTTTGCCCTTTTGTCTCATGTTTAGAAAACTACAGAAACTCTTGCTTAGGTTTGATATGAACCATATTGCTCACAGACACTTTTCTTTTTCCCCACATTCCTTAAAGATGGAGTGACAAGCCTCCTCCAGCTCAGTGGTCCAAGAATTCCTCAATTGCTTGCCAGCATTTGTCTTCCACTCCACTGATGTCTTGGTGGCACGGTGACCAGTGTTGGCTTCTCACAGAGGAAAATCCTTCTGCCTCAGGTAGGAGACGTGGCACGCGGCAGCAGGTAGGAGGTGCATTTCCATGACTGTCCATATCAGTGCAATATAATGCGCTTCTCTCAGAAGCTGTTCTGGATCCAATGAGCGGAAAAGCAAATGGTTGTGTGGCTGTATCTGAACTTTAAATCTAGATAGTAGACTGCCTTAATCTGGGAAAGAAGGGAGAAAATAAAGTGCTGGTAAAATGAAGCCGATGGTCTCTGAGGTCAGCGTGCACCAAGGACATTCCTTTACCTCAAAGTGTCTGAAGGGGCTGATGCTCAGAAGCATAACCTCTTCTTACCTTCTGCCAAGGGGCAATCTGACCCCCATGTCACCAAAGAGGGGATCTGGAGTCATTTCTGTGCAGTTTTCCTGTCTGTCCAAGGGCGCTGGTTGCGAGACGGATTCAGTCACGTCCCAAGGTAAGGGCTTCAGGTGGGCTCAACGGCTGGCTCCCTGCGGACCCCTCTGTCTGCATCGACTGCTCAGGGAGTTGCAGAGAGATAATTAGATCTTGGATGTAGTCTGCCCTAAATGAGGAACAAAAGCTGTGGTAGATTGTTTTGGTTCTGCTTTTGAAGATTTTTGACCCTCTTGTGTCTGTGAAAATCAGAAACTGGGACTTTTAAAGATCCGTTTTGGAAGTGGTCTGGAAATATCCACTTAGGGCTTCCTTTTGCTAAAGAAGAGCAGTCTTGAAGATATTTTTTCCTTTGTAAAAGAGAAAGAAGCGCAGGTCCATGTGCAGCTGTTCTCTGTGCTTGAGGCACGCAGATCCCAGAGATGCAAGGCTCCAGCTGGAGAGCTCGGTGCTGCGTGCTGGGGTAGGTATCGTCTGCATCTTGCCTAATGGCAGCGGTGCAGGCTTGCAGAGCCCTCTGGCAAAGAAGGGTTAACTCACGTCTGTTTGCACCGGGCAGCCGCTAATCCACAAAAGAACGTGTTCCAACAGCAGAAATAAATCTTGTCTGTACCTGTGCTTGCTGGCTCCTACTGGAGCCAAATCGCAGCAGTCGCGGTTCTTACCTGGCTCCTGCTCAGCGCTGCTGCTGGGTTTGCAGCATTGCATGCAAGCGGACTGGGGCTCAGAGCACCCACGCCAAGCACGGGGAAGGCTCTGGTGGAAGGTGACAGCCTGTGTGTGGTCTTGCAACATGATCTCCCCCTGCTTGTGCCTTCGTGGGAGCTGACTCGCCTGCCCTGTGCACTGTGTGCCAGTCGCTGCTCTCCAGATGTCGTCGCAAACGTGAGTGTGTGGTTCCTGGTGACTCACAGCCCTGCGGTGGTTTGTTTGTCTCTGGGCACTGGCAGGAGCACCTGTGAAGCCTCAGATTTCAGGGTTTCATCACAAAAGCTCATGGGTGCAGCATGCCCAGGCAACAGGTGGCACAATGGCAGCGGCCGCACACAGCGAGCCCACGCCACGCAGTGTTAAAAGTGGTGTGGTTTGGTTCAGAAGCCTGCAGCAGAGAAAATCAAAACTAGACTTAAAAATGAAGAAAATAGAAAGGATTTAGGGCGTGATCTTTAAAAGCTGAACAGTTGCTGCAGGGTTTCTTCTTCATTAGCTTTCCATATTAGCCCTTAGCTTTGCTCTGAAAATCAGATCATTCATCATGAATTTTGAGAAGATACTCTGGAAACCTTCACCTGCTGTGCAGTAGCCATCACCGCAGTATCTGCGGTTGCCAGTAGTTTGTATGAGTTCTTCAGAATATTCCCTGTGTTAGGGAAATGAAGGCAAGTTTCCACCTGAGATGCCATGGTGGGAAAAGTGCTTGTGGTGGCTGCATCACAGCCAGGTGTGATGGGGAGGGTGGTGGAGGAGAAGCTGCCTCTGACACTGACAGCACTCACAGTAAAGGGACAACGTGCCAGGCAAGCTGGGTTTTGAAAGAAATGCAAAGCAACATCAAAAGTCATTTAATGCATGCTTTTTGTAAGCCCTGACGTGTTGTCTCTGCTATAACCATGAAAGCAAAACCCTTCAGTTCAAGATTTTCCTACTGCACAATGTCTCTGAGAGAGAAACTCATTTTGATTGTGGGCCCAGGGAATTAAAACAATAGAAATTACTTTTTTTTCTTTTTCTTACCTGTCAGAGGAGGGAGAAATCTTGGCCATCGCACTTACATCTTAATCCAAACTTCCTCAATGCTTGGAGCAGACAGATTGGAGCTGTTCTGGCTTACACAGCTCCAGATGCAAAGCTTTGTTCCAGCTGCTTCGAGAGGTTTCTTTGGATTTCACGCTTGGCTGGGGACCATCCCTGACAGGAACTTTATGAGCAGAGCCTGAACTTGTATCTTCTGCTTAGAAAAATACAAAGTACCCTGGGGCAGAGAACCAACCATCAGGGTGCTTCTCTGTGCAGCTTCATCCAGGCTGGTTGGAGATGCTGCTTCCCTCCTCTTCATCAGCAAAAGCCAGGTCCTTGTTTTCTTCGCTTTGGTATTTTTTTTTCTATTACTTGATAATCTAAAACTCTTTTTTCCTTGTGGCATGCTTTTGGCCTTGTTCCTATTATTTCTGCCATGCTTCAGAGCAGCTGGCGGTGAGTTCCTGCCATCCTGGCCATAGCACTGACATCGTGCGTGCCACCATAGAACCCAAAATTCCGATGGAGCCAGTCTGATGACAGGGAGTCCAAAGGAAGAGGTTCCTTTTGGGGACCATGGGAAGGGTGGCAGCAGCTGCCGGAGATGTGGGACACCCTGGTTCGTCCTGACCTCTCCTCCTCCCTGGCATTGGCTCAGCCTTTCCAAAGACCCTGGAGTTGTCTGCCCACCCTTGCCTTGGTCCCCCCACCCTGTGCAAACCTGCCTGAAGCTGCTGGGTGGCTTCAGAAGTGGAGGAGGAAGGGGAAATGGAAAGATGAACCGCCTGGTGGCAGGGCCCTTTCAGCTTCCCCACAGTAGGAAATAAGCTGAAGGCAAGTTCCTTCTTTGGGCCACAGTCCCCTATGCTTGTGTTTCAAGCTTGTGCCTGATGCTGTGAATTAGGGGAAAAACTGCCATGGGATGCTACTTTGAGTAGTGCAGCTAAGCATGCCGCCAGCATACCGCTAATGTGGCGGTGGGTAGGGATCCTCTGGACTGAGACCCATCTGTATTTAGCTGTCTGTGTTGATTGCCCTGCTTGCAGCTTTTTATGAATAGCTGCTGCCTGCAGCACAGCAAAGCCCTCCTCACAGAGACCCCCCCAGCAGTCAGCCAGTGCTCTGAAGTAGCAGATAGGGCTACTCCCAGTTTATTACATCTTTTCCCCTGAAAAACCACTGTCTCCACAGCACGTGCCTTGCTCCTGCAGGTAGAGCTGCTGGCTGAAGCTGCCTCTTAATGCTCTGCTCCAGAAATCTTTTGTTTCACACAACAAAGAGGGTGTTGCAGCTGGTGTGGCCCCATGCCCCGGTGCCATGTTTGCAGTGTCCTTGCTATTTGTACTCTTCACTAATTGGGAAGCCAGGGAATCTTACAACCCAGCCACAAGTTCTGCTCGAGCAGGGGGGGCTGCAGCAGGTGATCACCAGGGGTCCCTTCCAACCTCACCCTCTGTTAGCACCAGCCAGCATCTTGTCCCAGGATGGAAGATCTCCCTGGGGAATAACACTTTTATTTTTGTGCTAAACCTGGGCTGCTGGTAGCTTCTGGTAGGCTGAGATGTGCCCTCAGCCCTCCATGTGCAAGGGGGCATTTTAAGGAGCAGAGTTTTAATGCGTTAAGGTGCTTAGAAGGGGCTGAGGCCTGGCTGAACCTGCAGCCCTCTGCGTGAGGGGACGTGGCCACAGGGGAGCAAAGCACTCGATGGGATGGGGTCCCAGCTAATGGTGGGGGGCACAGGGGCACGGTATGGGGGGCTCTTCCCCAGGGAAGGCATGGTCTGGGAGCAGAAGGCAGTGTGCTGGGGAGACCCGGCCTGCTCAGGGCGTGCCACTGCGCAGCCAGGCTGTGTAAGTGCCTTCTGGGCCCCAGCTGCTGCTCCAGTGTTACTGTGGTTAAATGGGCGCATGTTGTGTGTTTTGAGTGTTTTGTGAACAATTAAACTGCAATTTGTGCCAGCGTGACGGCTCTTCCTCGCAACGTGATAACAATTAAGTGAAGTGCAGTATTTAATGACCAGGATCTCATTTTCTAGAGGGTGATTGAGATTTCTTTTCCCACACTACAATGCTTTTTTTATTTTTTTATTTTTTTATATATAACCTGAAGAACCACCAAGAGGAAAAGGGAACGGTTTGTCTAAGAGAAAGCACAAAAGCTTTCACTTAGACATATGTGTGCTGCGTTCCTGCTATCTCTTTTGCTGCTACAGGCTTTGCTGTGGGCCTGAAAAACTTCCACCTTTCTTCTGAGACATCTGAAGCGATGACCCTCACTGGAAGCTATGCAGCTACGGAGGAGTGCCTGCTGCTGCAAGGTGCTGCTTTCAGGCAAGCTGGTGAGCAGGGTCAGGTATGTCACTCGAGAACATCACTGCAGCTCACTTCTCTTCTGCCCAAGTTCCCTTTCTGCAGTGGATGATTTAAGGTTAGCGTTCCTTTATTCGTGAGTTTAGTCGTAGCTATAAATAATACACAACTTACAGGGACTGCTAAGAGGATGTGCAAATTCAGCAACGAGAGACTGAGAACGCTGTACTCGTGTTGGTGGCTGTGCCTTTGCATGTTGTAACAGACGGAAGGACTAGCAGACATCTCTGTCTTCTGAGGACAAACGTCCAGCACAAGCAGCTCTTTGGTTCCAGCAGGACCCCTCAAGTGATATACCACAATACCAACTAGGAATGATCTGATATATATTAAAAGATTTCCTAAGTTTAGATGATTAAACATTTCCAATAATAAAAAGCATCCGTTGGGTTTTGTTTTGTGTTGTAAAGGGCTGTGCCTGTCCTTACCACCTGCAAGAACATCAGTCTGACAGAACAGAGAGGGGCTGGTGCTCCCCATCAGCTTCAGTTCGCTGGTCTTTGCAAAATCAGGTGAAATTGCTGTGTTTGTCTGTTCTATTTCAAGTTCAGAGGACTCCTTTTTATTGTTCAAGTTACTATGAAAAACATCTTTTGGTAGCCTTAACTTTGAGACTGCAATATTTCACATGTCTACGATCAGCCTTTCTGTGGTAAAGATGCAGCAACATCCTCTTTCTGTTTTGGCCCAGCCCACCTGCTGGTTTTGCATTCACTATTTTTGGTATTTTTGTCGTGTCATACTATACTACTCCCTACTCTTCTGTTTCTTTTCCTTACTTGTGACTCAGGTAACGTTTGTATCATCAAGATAATTTACTCTGAAAACACATTCAGTTTAAGAGAAAAATGCCGTTTTGAGCTTGCTTTGTGTTTCTTTCCAACCTCCCTCTCTCCCCCCTGCCTCCAATGATATTATTTCTCTGTGACTCTTTGGCACTAAATCAGACCTGTTTTTATTTCTTTTTACTGATGTACTGATCCCTACATGAAAAAATCACCAGCATTAACATTACTCATTGGTATGCATAGTTATAGCACAGGATGTTTTATTTTTTGACAGCTTCAGCTTTGTAAACTTCTCTGTAAACTGTGGGGAAAAAGCAGCCATTTTAGTACATAAGTGGGCTGAACTACAAACAGATACATTTCCCAGGCAGGAACTGATCTCTAAAATATTGCCGCTTTGCATGCAGTCGGGAATAAGATTGACTATTACATCTTTAATTAAATATGCCAAGTGAGTTGATCAAAAATGGCCAAGCTGAAAAAATGAAAGAATCCTTGATCTACATCTAAATATTCATTTTTCAAAGGAAGTAGCTTTTTGTGGTGCCTTCCAATAGCTGACATTGATTTCAGCCTGTCAGCTTGCATCTACTGGTGATAATAAGGAGTCTCTGATAACATGTTGGTTTTTAATAAAGCTGTTTTTCCTCCAGAGATGCATGGATTTGGGGTCACCTTCTTGGGTTTTCCCTTTTGTACTCAATGAATGATTCAGAATCTCCACCATTTATTTATTTATGCCAACTGGTGAAGTTAATGGCTAGATACTTCAACACAGTATTTTACCAGGGTATATTCTCACCATGTCACTGGCTTCTGAAAACAGAATCAGCTTTGTGTCACAGGTAGGGACAGCAACACAGCCACCAGAAACTCTGCAATGCTCAGCTCACTGGAGGGGAAGAGCCTTCTCTCTTGGGATAAGGCTTTACCCACAGCTTTGACCCAGGCTAGAAAAAAATCAGTGTGTTACCTCAGTCTGCTGAGAACATTTGTCCTCTCCGACTATGAGTTGTTACACTCTGCTCTCACCCTCTCACCACCTCCTTTTCCACCTGACCTTTGAAGCACTGATGGGATGTTTTCTTCCACCCTTTGCTGCAGCTCCTCACAGGCTGGGCAAGACTCTTTGCTTCCACCCAGGGAGTGTTTTTACTTCATCTGCTTGTCTGGTTTGGTGTGGGCACGTACAGCCAGCAAACAAGGCCAGTTCGCTTTACAAAGAAACATGGTTTTATTTATTACATGTAATTTTTAATCATACATTTGACTTTTAAATTATCCTCGGCAGTGAACCCTCATCTGTTTTGCAGATGGAAGGCAGCACTTACTAACCAGCCTTTGTTGTCTGGGATATCCCCAGCCCCCAGTCAAACCATTCTGATGTTCTTCTGACCGCTTTCATCTTAACACTGTCCCTAAGGCTCAGGCTCCCTGGATTTCCCAAGCAGGTGGTAACTCGTATTCTGGATGCTTTCTGAGCTAGCACCCTTTGGGCTATCTGACCAACCTCCGAGGCAGGCTTTCTGAATCTGCCTGGGCATGAAATGCAAGGGTATTTTCATCTCCAGAGGCTCTCCTGCCTTGTTCCCAGCTTGTTCCCAGCTGAGGCCTTCTGGAGGGTTACAACAGCATGGAAGGGGCTTCATGGAGGCTGTGCTGGGTGTGATGCTCCAGAGGCTGCAGGCTGACATGCACAGCGCTAGCAGAGGGTCTTGCTGTTCTGCCAGCTGTGATGAGCAGAGGTGGTGCTCTTCTCTCAGGCCAGCTGGAAGTCCGGTGTAGTTTGAAAACTGCATCAATGCTGTTAGCCGAAAATAATATGTAGTTGCAACATCTCTAGCTTCAATGGTAAAAAAAAAAAAAAAAAAAAAAAAAAAAAACTAACAACAAACCGAAAGACCAACAAAAAAAAAAAAAACAACTGCTACTACTGAGATCACCTACAGAGAGACCACGCCATGTGCAGCATCCCTTCCTTACCCAGGTAGAGCCACAGAGAGAAGCTGAGGAGGGCTCTGTTTCCAGGTATAAAATGTGATGTATTTAGCATTTCAAAGGTCAAGTTTTTCTTAACGTGCACATGCAGCACCACATTCCTTCCAGAAATTGCTGGCCTCTTGACATTTGTGTTTTAAACAAATTTCTGGCTAAACTGCTGGCATGTCTCTGATGTGTCCTTGAACTGTTGGCTCTTGTTCTGGGATCCCCCTTCAAGTTCAGTTCTTCATAGGCGCTAGCTGAAATGTATAACATTGGAAGCTAGTGGTTGGAGTTACTCAGTAATAAGTAGATTTGTTTGTTAAGTTAACTTTGGATAAGACTTTGCAGTGAAGACCTTTGCCCCTCTGTTTATAGATACTGTCAGTGCTGTCATCCGGGTTGGAGATCGTTTGTCACTGCTCATTATTGGCTAAACAAGACACACAACCAGCTAGATACACCTCCTTGATACACACACATTCTGTTTTCTTAGGATGATAACAAGGCCATGATTTTGCAAAGGCTGTTCAAGTTACTGCTTTGGGACAGAGCACTTTTTTGGGCTCAGGACACGTACAGCTTAGGGCTTGGGTCAGAGCTGTCTCTGTTCTTTCAACCATGGCCAGTCCTCAGCCTACTGGGGTGGATGGTGTCCTCTTAAAAACAAGCATTCCCTCTGGTTTGGGGGGTGGGTGGCAGCTGGGCTGGGTTTGGTGGCTCCTGACCCAGTCCTTCTGCTCTTGGGAGCACAATGGATGGTTTCTCCTGGACTGAGGTTGGTAACACATTTTCTTTCTGAACCCTTTTGTTTTCAGCATTGATGCTTTGGATGTACCACAGCAGTGAAGCTCCGTATTTTAATCCCTTTTTGTGCATTTTATTTTTATTTTTATTGTTCTTTTTTATTATTATTTTATTTTTTAGTTTGGACTAACCCACCTTCAGTTTGATAGTTTGGAGAACGTCCCTTTATTTGGTAGTATGAGAGAAGAAGAACAGAAGTCACTGATCAGTCTGTACCAGACATTACTTCATGTACTTTTATTCTGTCTCCATTGTTTTTTCTCTGAAGATAATAATCCCAATCTTCTCCATCTTTCATGAATTGCCATGCCCTTGCTCCTGCTTGCTGTTCTTTGAATCTTCTGAAGTTTCCAGTCTCTTTGAGATGGCTGGTCCACAGCAGTCTGCCTGAGATTGTACCACGTTTTTTCATTGCTCTTCATCCTATTTTATCTGCTTATAATCTGCTCACTTATTTTACCTGCACACTGAAGGGATGAAGTTATAAAGGTTTCTGTTGCACAGTGGAAAACAAAGCTAGGTGGCACTTCAGGGTAAAGGTGATGAACTAGGTTACTTCGTAAAGCATTCCCTGTATGTTTATCCAATCTGTTCCTAAAGACCATTCACAGCCCTCTAGGCTCTCCCAGTGTTTTGTGACCTTTGCTATTAGAAAGACAGAAAAATACCTGACCTAAAGAAAGCTTCCTTGCTACGATTTACCTGTACAGCTCCCATGGGCAGGGAAAACAGCTTTTTCCACTTGTCTGTGCAATGGCCTCTTACATATTTGAAGACTCCTATCATGTTTCCCCTCTAGCATTCTGCTTGGGAACAAGTGCAGTTCATTTATTTTTTTTTTAGTCATGTTTTCTTCATCTCTTTTCATTTTCACTGTCCCCTCTCTGACTGGGACTTGTATTTCCTTAGCTTCATGCCCCAAACCAGCCACAATACTTACAGCTGACATTTCAACAGCACAGTGTAGACTGAATGGGAACAAATTCTTTGAGTCTTGCACACTTGCCAGTTTGTATGTAACAGCATAAGGTGAACTTTTTTGGTGACTGCATAACATCAGTTCATGTCCAGCTTGTAAGCGACCATACTGCCCATCTTCTGAAACATCGCTGTCCTTCAGCTCCTCAGCTGATCCAGGCCTTTCCTTCCATCCTTACTGAGTGGAGCTCCAGCTTCTCCAGCTCACTCCTAGCTTATCCGAGGAGGTTGAAGTTGAACCTGGACACCAGTCGTTGTCATGGCCATCTCCAGCTTGGTGCAATCTGAAAATTTAGCAGTGTTCATTCTCTAGTTGAAACATTGAATAATCTGGTCCAAACCTTGAGCAGTTTCATTCAATGCACCCTTATCCTTTGAAAGAAAATCAGTAGTAACTACTTTCAAGAAAGGTTTGCTAATTAGAGAAAATTCATCTAGTCCATTTCCCATATTTTATGAGAAGGGCACATGACAAAATTGCTTACTGACAGTAACAATTTACCTTCTAGCTTTTACCTGCCAAAAAGAAACCCCACCGGAAGCCATAGCTCAACTATTTTTTATTTGTAAGGTGTGTTAGCAGGTTGCCTGTTCTCCCAAATGTGCAGCTTCATACAGATGCCATGAACTTTTTTGATTGTTGTATTGATCGTTCACCCAGCTTTTTTGAAACTCCCTCAAGTCTCCTTCACTCCCCTCGGGCCTGGTTAACTTGGTAACTTCAAATCTCTGTTTTCTGTTTATATCTATCAAATCCCAGTTTACAATGCATCACTTCCCAATCTGTATTATAACAAACAACATGAGATGGATTTAGGATGGAAGACTGATACCCTGATCAAAAATGACCGTCTAACCCTACTTTCCACTTTCTGTCTCCTGGACAAATTCTGGCATCAAAAAATGTCAAATGTCTTTTGAAAGACAAAGTAAACTTTTTATTTTCCTTTTTTCTTACCCTTTTCCTTACTTTTCTGATACAATTGATAATTCTAAGAGCTTCATTCATAAAACTTTTACTTGTCATAACATGATCTTCCAAATATTTTGAAAGATAATTCTGACTGGTTTGTCAGATAGGGATGTGTGGCTGCGTATTTTTGCTGGCAGACCAGCTATTTCAGCTTCTGACAGCCACTAGGTATGCTGTGATTTGAAGAATTGCTAATAGACTCTTTTGTTAAAATATTTCTATATTATTAAGATGCAATTTTGAGAGCATTACCAGAAAAGACCAATAAAAGGAGGGCAACTCTGATGTTTTTGATTATGAAACTGCAAAACCCTAAGGTTTTCAAAGCCCTTTCATGCCTTTCTCATTTTCCTCCTCTTCACTGCCAACTGAAGTTTGAAATTTTCCTTTCTACTGGCTTTTGTAGATTCAGATTTCCATACTCTGTTGGCTTTCCTATTGGCTCAAATAACATGGAAACTTCCCATTTAGCATAATGGCTTGATCCTTGTCCCTGGTGGGAATGTACATCATCTTGGACTTCATGGCTTTCAGCAGTATCCATGTCATCTCCACATGGTGATTTTTTTTTTTTTTTTGGTAAGTTTTAACTTTGAATGTCTGGTTAATAAATATCAGTATCTCCCAGCATTATCCCAGTGCAATGAAGTAGTAATGCAAATGTCCCCCACCTGCTCTTTCAATCTTTGAGTTTTGCTTTAAATTGGGTTAGACTCTGAATTTTAAAGTATAGTAGTTCCTTGTGTGAGCTCTCAGTGCATGTTAGTTGGTTTGATGCAACCTACAAGACCTTGTATCAGTGAGTATACATTAAAGTAGATATGAAGTAGCTGCTGTATCTTGTCTCACATCTACACCAAATAACCTTCCCTTACGGACAAGCCTTTAGCTAATGCTATCTTTTGAATTAGATTCACTGTAATAGTTCAAACTAAAGAACTCAGCTGCAGTGGGACACTTGGGAAAGATTAAGATGAATTAAGTAAAGGTGTGACATTAAATTGCATTAGTTAAAGCCCACCAAATCCCTGTGTGGATGCTCTCCCTTTAACACATAAAATACACGTAGTTTCCTTTGCATTTAATTCTGAAAGGCTTAATCCTAAAATGTTCACACAGGGGTTTAAGGCCCTTTTCCTTTTCCAACTTCAGTTAATTCAACTTAAATGTCCTAAGTAGACAGGGGATTTCAGTTAAGAGCAGGTGGGTTTCTGCTCTGCTTATGATTTGTGTTTTAAGGCAGAGAAATTGGTTCTCTAAATTCTGCCACGTTGTGTCATTTGGACAATTTATGTTAGGCAGAGTACTACATTATCATCATTTTTGTTGCTTTTTCTGTCTGTTAGGCATCTCGGCATGGGACATTAAACATCCTCTCTTCTTTTAATCTGGAGATTTATAATGTTAATTTTATAGGAATGCCATGTGGGACCAAGTCAAATATATTACAGATATGTGAATGTCTTATGTCTACATAAAACTGTCTTGACTGACGCTGACTTGCTATCTTTCTTTGTTTCAGACAGGTACATCTCATATCAAACTATTACTTTTCATTTTATTTGGGATTTTTATGATATCTTTGGATCAAGTTTTAAAGCACTTCAAGATACTGCATTTCTGTAAAATAAATGAATAAGTTGAGTCAGGCATGTTTGTGGCATTAGAAACTAATCCGATATTAAGATTTCTTCAGGGCTTTAGTACCAGTGTTCCCCTCTAAAGAGATTTAGGAGCAGAGAAGACTTTGGAAATGAGGAAAAGGGCTAAGTCACTTTCCTTCTGACCAATATTTTCTGTAATGCATTTTTTGTTTGCAGGCATCAGATGCACAGGTATTTTCAGACATACCATAACACATTTATTCATGTCAGGACAACCATGTGACTGATAGCAATGTGATTGATTCCAGATCTGCTAGGAATATAGTGTAATGTAGCTTCAATTGAGTCAGGCTTCTGTAGGATCACGAGCTGAAAGCCTGCTCTTAAAAAATGATTAAAACGCAAATTCAATCAGGGCTGTTGAAATAAATAGGAGCAATTTACAGACAATGTGAGTGGATACTCAGACAATAGACACATTTAATTTTCTGCATTGAGTATTTGTGCTAGTTAAATTCCCAGTGAAATGACTGAATTGAAAAAATGGATGGAAGATTTTCTACCTTTAAATAGCAATTGTTCCCTGATTACATCTACTGCTGAAATGTCAGGTGTTCATCTAGGCATTTCTGAAGCACTGTTCCTTGTATCAGTTGCACAAACTAGTATTAACTATGTCTACAGCACTTATAATGGTCCAAGGAAGAAGGAGAGAAATTGAAGAAGGCATTTAGTTTTATTTCTGATTCAATCTCTGGTACCTCCACTTAATTAAATGGGATATTTGCATTTTTGAAGCTAGACATGCTTGGCTCTTTTGCTGAATGGGGAACAAGGCATAAAATCAAGGACCAAACTGTGTTCATCTTCACTGTTGCGGTGACAACCCAGTCGCAATAAATGTGTTTATACTTGCTTCGCTGTCCATTCTGTATTTACTACTAATTATGATTACCATTTCTTTATTACAGTCACTGTCTGATCCGGTGCTCATTTTTGTCAAAGGGGTTCCAGGCAAAATTGTAGGTCATAGCTAGCATGAAGACTGGTGAGACCGAAGTAGACCATGAACATCTTTCAGCTAGTGTTTGCCATCTACAAGTTATGGGTATGAACATTGATAACCTCAAAAGTTTTCTTCTTTTGAGATTTCACATGGTTACAAAATACCCAGGAAGATATTGATACTTGATATGAAGACTGCTTTTCAGATTTCCTTTGACCCTATCCTGTAGCCATGTAGAGACATGAATAGTTGGACAGAATTTTTTCCACTCAAGGAAAGGCAGTTGTTTGTGTTTGAAGGAATGGGACTATAGCTGAATAGCATCATCTGCATGGGGAAGGGAAGAAGACAGATGTGTTTTATCCTTGTTTTACACCAAGAAGGACAGAAATGAAGCAAGGAGCTTTCATCCCAGCCAGAGTCAGTAGGACAAACCACATCACTAGGTTTTGTACACCACGCCAAAGCCACAGATAAGCTATGTGGACATTTACATCAGGCACAAAGAAAACCAACACCCTACCCTTGACGTTAGTTGATTCACCTCTCTCTGTGTGCTACACCATCAGAGCAGAAGGCCCACACTAATGACATTTTCAAGCAAACAAAAATATTTTTTGAAAAACTGTATTTTAAAAAAGAGTTACAATGGTAAAGCAAGACTTGGAAAACATAATTAAGAATTCTGATAGTTTTAGATACTGGATTTTTCAGACTGTCTAACGATTAGAAGCTCAGGCTTGATGAAGTCAGACAAATATAAAGGCGTAACTTTGTTAGGCTAAGCAGTCATCTCAATAGCATACCTAACTCGTAGACTTCTCACTCCAATTCAGAGTGGACCTGTCCAGGTTAGCTTTTGCTTCACTAGAAGTTCCTATCCTGATGCAGAAATTCTCGAGTGCAATCCTTCAGTTCATCAATAAATGAGGTTAAACGAGGTGGTTCTTCTTGCTCTGCACAGTTATTTCTGAAGTCCCTTCCTGTTTAAGACCTTTCAAAACACACACTCTCCAAAGATTCCTGGTAGCCATTCTTTTTAATATGTAATTTACGTGTGGTTCTTATTCCTCTTGGTTTCTGGGTTTATACAGAAAAGGGAAATGTTATTCTTTTTATTATATCCATTATTTTGCACCCCTAAATAAAATAAAAGAAACTGAAATGCACCCTACTCAATGAGGTATGCACGCTGCCTTTTGGAGGGCTTTTCATGGGTGGGCAACTTCTGGATTTCAGAAAGGAGAGGGAAGACTACGAAATTTTTCCCTAGGAAAAAGTAGTCTGTTATTTCTGGAGTCACAAGAAAAAAAAAAAAAGTCAAAGTGCCCCTTTAAACTTGTCAAGCTCCAGACTTTTACATCTTTGTTATGTCTGAACATCAATATTAATAAACACTACAATATTAAATGTGCATCAAAACACTAGTACAAACAACTTCAGTGTAACAGCTGTGTGACTTGGTGAGAAATTACCATCATTTGAAAATATGGGTGGCAGGCAAGGGTAAAGGCCCAAGGTCTGCAATGCCCTGTAACCATACCTGCCTCGGCATGGGGGACTTTCAGGTGAAGAAATCACCGTCAGATTCTCCCAGATGTAGGTGCTCAGTTCCTCTTAAAACAACAACAGAAAACTCCACCCTAACCCAAACCGACATTTGAAAATTGGAGCATGTCTTGATTAAAGTCGGAGAAGATTGGTAATGAACAGAAACTAAATATGCTGAGTCTTACTTCTTTGCTTTAAATACAAGACAGTCTTCTTATTATATTGTTAATTGCCAAACAAAATTTTTGAAAAGCAGGCTCCAGTTGATGTGTCCTTGGAGAAAGACTTGTGCTCACCCTGCAGAAAGCTTTAATTCCTCAGTGTATTTTAAAACAAGGTTTTAGTGCTGAGCTTCCTGACTCAGACCTAATGAAATTCAAAAGATTTTTTGACAGGTAAAAATGAATAGTTACTAAATTAATTGTCTTTGAAGGAAAAAAAAAATATATCAAAGCTGCATAAATGTACAGTTTCTAAACTCTATTTCTGGAGATTAAAAAGTTTCCCATTTTATTCAGCAAGCAAGTTAACAACGCTTCTTGTGTGTATGTAAAGCTGTAAACGGCTGCGTGAGATGTAGGCACGTTTTATTAACTCCTTCCTCTGTTCATAGAGTGAGTAGTCGGCGCAATTATTTTGAAATATAGCTATTGCATAAAGGCAGGGCAGACCTTCAAACTGGGTCTTCATGTCATTAATACTTTCTTAACGCAATTTATTACAGGGCAACGAAGTGGCACAATCTCTGACCGGCGTGAGGGTGCAGAACCTTATGAAGGCGTCTCGTTAAAGGGAGGTGGGAGCCCTACGTGGGGTCTTTTGGTGCTGTTGGCTCCCCAAAAAAGATGCACCTTCATCCTAACAGGGCCTGCATGAGGGCTGCGAGCCTCGTGGCGGGGACAGGGCGATCCTGGAGGGCAACCTGGGCACAGCCAAAGTGTGGCAAAAAGCTTTGTGCTGCAGTTGGGTGGCTGCCTCACTGAGCCCTGCAGAGCTGTTGAGCGTCACCCAACAGCACCATTAGGGTTGGGAGCGACCTCCAAGAGGCCAACCGTGCCCTTAGGGCCAGCGTCACCCACTCAGTGCGTCCCCAAGGAGCAGCTCCAGCCTCCCCTTGGCCACCCCCAGGGACGGTGACCCTGCCACCTCCACGGACAACCCCTGCACGAAGGGGTCCCGCACAGCGCGGCGCCCCCCTCTCAGCGCCCAGAAGCGACACCCGGCGATGCAGCGGGGCTGGGGGCTTCGCCTGGAGGACGCTGCGAGCGCCCAGCTCCGGCTGAGGAGGCAGCGAGGCGGCTGAGGCCGTGCACCCCCCCCCCCCCCCCTCCTCCCTCTCCCCTCAGGCGCTGCAGGGCCGCCATGTCACCCCGCCGCCCGGCACCGCCCGGCACCGCCCCGGGCTCGGCGGCTCGGGGCCGGCCCCCGCGGGCAGGCGGCCTCCGCCCGGGCCCCGCTGCTGCTGGCGGTGGCGGCGGCGGTCCTCCGGGCGCCTTTCCCATGCTGCACCGCGGCGCGGCGGCGCTCTGTCGCTGTCACCGCCAGCAGGAGGCTGAGGGGAAGGCGCCGATCGCGCCGCCGGAGCCGGAGCGGGAGCAGGAAGGGGCCGGAGCCGCCGCCGCCGCCAACTTCCCCTCGGCCTCCCCGCGCCCCGCCATGCCCGGGGCCTCCGCGCGGCCGCTCTGAGCCGCCCCCTGCAGCCGCCGCCGCTGCCGCCGCCTCGGCCCCGGCCCCGGCTCCGGCCCCGGCCCCGGCCCCGGCCCCGGCCCCGGCCCCGGCCCCGGCCCCGGCCCCGGCCCGCCTTCTCCTCGCAGCCCCGCGGCCGGTAAGTGCCGGGCAGGGGGGAGCCGGGCCCGGCCGGCGGGGAGGGACGGGAGGAAGGGAGGCAGGGGCCGCGGGGAAGGCAGGGGCAGCGCCGCGTCCCGCCCGCCCGCATGGGCCGCGCTTGGCCCCGCCGGCGGCTGAGGAGCGGGGGGGAGGCGGCGGGAGCCCCCGGGACCCCCCCCCGCGGCTCGCTCGGGGTGCGGGGGGCTCCCCGCGGGCCCTCCGGCTCCCCCCGCGTCTCTCCCGGTTCCCCCCCCTTCGCCGCTCCCCCCCGGCCCAGCCGGCCCCCAGCGCGCCGGGCCCCGCTGCAGGCCGCGGTGGGGCCGGCTGACAGGCAGACAGACCGACCGACAGACAAAGAGCCGGGGCAGCCGCCGACAGACCGACGGACAGCGTGTGTGTGTGTGTGTGTGTGTGTGTGTGTGGCCCCGCAGCCCGGCCCCATCCCCGTGCCCCCACACCCCTCGTGGCCCTATCCCCCCCCCCTCCTGCCCGCCCCCATTGTTCCCGGTGTAAGGCAGGTGAAGCGCGCGGAGTTGTGGAGGGTGATTTATTTTTTATTTATTTATTTATCTCCCCCCCCCACCTTCTTAAATAACCTTTCCCGAGTCGCTGCTCGGAGGGAGCTTTTGGAAGTGGCCTTTCTGCGGTGCTGGGAGCCTCTAACAAGTGCCAGGCGGGAAGGGCAGGGAGCACGGGGAGTCCAGCAGGAACGAGCCGGGCTCCGAAAGCTTGCACTCAGCTCCCCTGCCCTGGTCCCTGCCAAATCTCCGCTGGGATGAGCACAGCAAAGGCTTGATTAAGCTGGCTCGTAAAAAGGGAAGGCATTTGTGTCGCGGCCGTAAATCACCTCTCTGATGGCTTCATCTTCGCAAAGTGTGCGGAGCAGCTCGGAGATGCTTTGCGCAGTGGTCGGAGACAAGTGTGTGGATCCCAGCAGTCGTGGCTTTGGTTTTGCTTTGAAAGTCTGCCGGCAGCGTGACCTGTGCACATGTGACAGTCCGGCCCAGGAAGTTTTAGGTGGGAGAGATGTTGTGCTGCTACTCAGCAGCATCTTTGCCTTTGGTATCAGGAAGAAAAATTACAGAGAGCTGTTGTTTTGTCTCCACTGGGATCTTGGTTGCCTTGTTTATTTGCTGTACTTACAGATTTCAGCGAGGCTTTTCAGGCTTGCTGGCAGTATGTACCTGTGCCTGTCACGCTTACATATTTTGGAGTGCCCATATCAGATTTCTTTGTAAGCGAGACAGCTTTTGCGCTCGTTCTCCGTGCATTTGGTGATGCGTGCCTTGTGAAGAAAAGAGGTGGAGAGGTAGTGCTAACCTACATCATTTTTTACAGGCGTTCTTAAGCTGTAATCAGAATTAGAGCAGGCAGTGGTCGAACCCAGACTTGAAGTCTCTCCTGCCGCAAGGAAAGTTGCACACCTGCAGACAGGGTTGGTTTCCCAGTGCCCCGCTGGGGATTGGGGCGCTGCTGCTGACAGCTGTCATCTGCAGGAGCTGGGGCTGGGCTGGGCAGCTCCGGAGCTCCTGAGGCCTGATCACACGTGGATCCAGTGGGATCTGCAGGCTCCCGATGCGGGGTGCAGTCAGGTTGATAGCGGGGGCAGGCAGCCTTGCTCTTGTTGCAGTGACAAAGGGGAATTCCACAAAAGTTAGTTCTTCAGTTGTACTGTTTCCCTGAAAGCAATTCTTACGGCCTTTCCTCCTGAATATTCAGCTGAATGTATGCGCGTATTCAGTTTCCAGAAGTGTTTTCTTTCTCGTTTCTGTATGTCTGCATGCTCTTCTTCCCCAAACGTGTGTAGGCAGTGAGCTCATAGAGCTGAATTAAGCTCAAAAGGACGAGGCTGACCTCTTGCATGCAGCTGGTACGTTTTCTGTCTTTGCTCCTCAGGCTAGGGCCTGAGATAACAGATGCACTTATAACCGATGTTTCTGTTATTGTTTTCCTTGCCCACGTGCGTTTAATTGCTGCTGTACTGCAAACATATTCTACTTATGGAAAATCCCTAATATAATGGATTATGAAAGGAAATCTTAAGTGGGTAAGTAGCTGCGTGAACACCACAGTGGTTAAAAAAGTACTGTCTGGAAGAAAAACTGCTCAGACATTAAAGGTTACGTTGCAGGCTAAATTGTTCACCTGACAGAACCTCCTGTAATGCTATTGTGTAGTTTCTTAAAGGACAATTTTCACTCTTCAGTTCAGTGTATTTAAGTTTATTGGTATTAGGATTTAAAGCTTTGTAGAGCAGGCGTTTATTCTAGAGAGAGTTGGTGTGGTAAAGCCACTGGGGGTGGAAATTTGTACTTCCAGTCGAGAACTTCTGTGTACCAGTAGTGGTAGAGTTGAATTACCAGAATATTAAGAATATATTACTCGAGTGAAATATAATAACAGTACATCTAAAAGAGCTTAGCTCGCTTCTAGCTGGGTTCTTTGCACTACAGGTTTGATGATGTAAAACTGGAAATGGTGAAGATCAGCATATTAGGTGTTAGGCTGTTGATTTAGGTAAAATATTTTAAATTTACCAACGGGGAGGAAAGGTTTAGCTGCTTTCTAGTATCGTGGGGAAAAGCAGAGTGGGATTGTCTTTTCTATCTGCTGGTAGAATTAGCAATGTTTTTTTGTGACTAGGATCTCTGTGGAGTCTTCCTCCTGTGAGGACTGTTATGTGCTGCTGTCCCACTGTAAATACTACAAGGGGAGACCTGTCTGTGGCGAGCAGCTTGATGGAGTGAGTGGGCCTTAATCTATCTAAAAAGGCTTTAATTGTTTAGCATAGTTTGGGATTAAGCTTGATTTAATTTTGGCTCTAATATGAAATAGATTTTTGTGTGAAGTAACTAAAGTTAAATACAAAACAGCGACATATAAATCTTTGACAAATAAACTTACTGGTATTGTTCTGGAGTTCTTGAACATGAATCCAAAGTGTCTGATTTTGTTTTCCGAACTTAAAAATCTTTTCCACTGAGTGAATGTGAGAAGGAATGAAAAGTAAATGCCACTGGAAATATTTTAAAGACTCCTCTAAGTGGATCCAGCAGAGAATAGCATCACAGAATCATAGGTATGTTTTATTTAAAATAAGCACTCTTTCTGCCTCTGTCTGGCATTTCAATGATATCTACCTTTCAAATCAACATAATTTACGATGAAATAGATTCAAGCCTTTAGCTCTCAGTCTGATCTGCAGAGCTGAGTGCCTAAAGACAAATGAAGTCCCACAAAGCCTCCACGGATGTAAGTAGACGTGTGTGTCTGCTTCTAACAAGTTACAAGGCTCATATGAAGCATCACTACAGTGATTAACTCATATTTTAATTTAATTTGATTTTTGGGGACAGAAATATGTTTTTGAAAAATTAAATTTCCTGGAATACTGAGATTCATGAGAATATTTTTTTGCTCTTCTGTGTATTGGAATCTGCAGAAACCCTTGAACTAACAGTGAAGTTTAACTTAACTTTAACACACACGCAACTTACTAGCTTTTGGGAGCTGAGACAGCGCTTGACAGGACGTGTCAGAAAGCAGCAGCCATTGGCTGTAACATATGTAGGTGTATGCCAAGCACAAACTTCCCCCTAACAAAAGAAAACCCATTCAGACTTTCATGAGGTTTATTTTCAGTTGCACAAATGCTTTTAGTTACTTCATTCCAGTTACTGTTCAGTGCAGTTAAAAGCACAGTTCCATCTGTTTAGTTCATTAGTGCACTATATGTTTTTCAATATACATTTTTTATCATCTCATTAGAATATTTTATACACCAGCAATAATATCATAAACTACACAAGTGACATAGGTTAAACCTATTTAACTTACAAATTATCACACAAATTAAAAAACTAACATATGTGAGTGTTCCAGTGTTATTTCTGATTAAAATGCCTGCCCCTGCCCGCATATAGGGATTTTTTTCATATGTTATTCTGATATTCAGCATTTTGGATAAAATATCAGGAAAAATCCATAATAAGTTCTCACAGGACTTGATTATAAGTGTGTCCTAAAGGGGAAATTCAGCATCTTTTAGAAAGATGGCAGAAAGTTCAACATGCAGAAAGGTTGAACCTCTTGATAACTTCTTCCACGCCGTCAGAATTTTACACTGGGAGGTGATACAGAGACTGTTATCACAGTTGCTCAGAAATAATTATTAGTGTACTTTTATGATATTGTCAGTGTGTTAATGTATTAACTGCCTGATACTGCGAGGCAGCTTTTTCACAAATAAGGCGATACAGTTAATGTATTACTAATTTGTGTTACTTCATGATTTCATTCCCTTTTGTGGAACCAGCAAGGCACAGCTCTTCAGCTGGCTCTGCACGCTGGCCTTAGCCTGCCACTGATGCGCTCTGTGGGCATATTAGTAGTGGAGTACCTGCGTCTCGTCACAGTCTGTGCAGAAAACTCTAAGGCAGTACTGTCTGATTCTCTCCTTATGACTAGGCTGACGTTTTTGTAAGTGCAGAATTAAACAGTCTGATGATAAAACGAAATCTGTGTGGGAAGACGTTCCAACCTGCAAACAGCACCAGGGTATAATTTATGAGCAGCCTATTGAACATAAACTGTCTAGGTCTCTAGCATGGCAAAAAAAATACCACAAGGTGCCTGTGAAGTAGCTGTGAAGCAAAATCGTTTCTTGATGCAACACGTGATACTACCATTGCATAAAGCCATTGTGGTATCTGTGTAAATAAACTCAGATATGGGAGTGATAAACAATTTTACAAAAGACTTCAAACGGCAGTCGTGTCCGTAAGCTAAAAAGATGCCCATTCATAAGCATTTCAACAAGTATCATAGTGGTGTTGTAATCATTTCCCATAAAGTCCATGCAAACTTTTACTACATATGTAGCCCAGCACGGATGTAAAAACCGCTGTTAGCAGTGTTTACAGTGCCAGTAACATCGTGACCAGGTCATGCCACCTCAGTGCAAGAGGTGCAGTGACAAATAGTGATGCTGGGCAGGTTTGACACAGCCATATGTTCGCTGGCAGTGGTTAAGACAGAAAGGGGAGACAAATGTGTTGTACACTCCCTGAATTTTAACTTCTACGTGATTGCCTGGAAAATGAGTCAAATTTATTTCTTTTTTTTGCTTTCATTGGGATTAGGTTTGAATGAAGGAGTTAGCGTTTTATTCCTAAAAAGTATGGGTGAACGTATAAAACACTTCTGGCATCTGTTTGTGATGATCTCTGGCCTAAGGCTTTAGTCAACTGAGCTTGAGAAATGCTCAGCGTAAACTGGCGAGAGTTTTGCCAACCCCAGCAGCACGCTGCCTGCCTGGCATGCAGCTGGAAGCCGTAGCTGTTTCCTGGGAAGGGGCAGAGCACATGGGCAATTTCTGCCTTCGCCAGCTTTCTGCAGGCTTCCTTTGGTGATGCAAGCTATTTAGCTGGGCTTTCACCAAGCAAATCTGAAATATTACATCGCTGACATTCTTCAGTTTCGTAAAGGGGAGGAAGAGGGAGCAGAATGGATGTGAAAGCCAAGAAATGAGTGCATTGCACTGGGCTTGATGTCTGTGGATGATGTTTTAGTCTGTAAGCATTATAACAGCATTTCCAGATGCAGCCGATGATTTCAGAGTTTTTCAAATGAAAGCGCTCGGAAGCAAATTACCATCTCTGCTGCTGACCTCCTGAAATGCAATTCTCCCCTGGTTTTGACCACATACACACTGAGTCCCGACACAGGTCACTGCTATGCGAGTCTGTCAGATGAAATATGCCTGAGGTGGATGACAACTGTCAGGCTTTTACGTTGGGTCATCTGTAGTGCTGCGCAGTTCTGGACACAACAGGAGCTATAAATAAATTTAAAAAGTCTTCGCATGTTGTGTCCTAAGTTTCTTTTATCAAAGGGGTTCTAGGCTAAAGATTGCTAAGCTCAAGCAGCCCCTTTTTTTGCTGAAATAATCTTAACATGTCAGGGGAATTTTTGTGATGAGCAGTGCAGACAGGGTAGGTCAATCCTGAGGACACCACAGTGTGGTGTAACTGATGTTAGAGATGATGTCTTCAAGAAGAGGCTGTAGAATATGGGTTTTCAGCTTCTCCTGTGACCTTATAACCACTTTATTTTTTGGGGGGTAAAATCTAGAGGAAAGGTGCTGTGTTGGAATACAACAATAGCAAACAAAAATGAGTAAGTTGTATGGGAGGAAGCCTGCTGTCATCCCTCAAGGAGAGCTTTATCAGGCTGCTGTCCTCAGGACCTCCCTCTGGCTCTGGTGAACTCGACAGGTAGACGCTGCTGAGTTTTCGTGTGGGCCAGCAAGAAGATGTGGAAAGTTGTATGGTTGTCTGCTGGGGACCTGGGGAGTTTGGATTGTTTGGGGATATAAGGGAGTCATGGAAAGCTGCTTGGCTTTAGTTTTGCTTTTTCCTTTTAGAGATTATGAAGTTTGCCAGTAATATCTTTTAAAATGACTCATAGCAAATAATTTTGATGTATTTAAAATATTTATTTTTGTGAGCACAGGTTATTTATACTTGACATGAAATTAAGGGATTGGGAGGGAATAAACCAGTTTGTAGGAAAGGAGCATGCAGAGGATGATCATCCAGTTGTCATAATACATCACTTGAATACGTAGACTAGGCGGCAATTTGTAGACAAACCCAGGGAGCTTGTGTTCTTAATCCGACAGGTAAAAGCAGATCAGGCCAACCAGACATGCTCGGGCTTTTCTGGTGCCTGGTAGGAGCCCCTGCTCAGCGCTGTATCCTCCGTATCGGGTCAAATATAAGGAAGCTTCAAGCAGGAGTTGACTGCGCTGTAGGAGGGGAAATTGGCACGAAACCTAATCTCTCAATCCTTTGCGTGACCCTGCAGTTTGCTGCCTAGGGAGCCTTTGTGTTGTCCCCAGCTCGCATTCCTTCTGGGCCACGGGGCAGTGTGGAGCTTCCCACAGCTGTGGTGATCCTGTGCGTATGGCCGCGTGTCCAGAAAGCGCGGGACCGCTTGCACTTACACATGCCAGGTGCCTGGAATTTGCCCCTAAGTCAGGCAGCTCTTCTGTTTCCATCTGTGGTTAGGCACGAGTTGGCTTGGGCTTCTCCTGGTGCTGTCACCCAGTGGGAGCCAGTGGGTGCAGGACTGGAGCCTCTTAGCAGGGTTGGACAATAAAAGTGTCTGGAAAGCAGTCTGTAAACGCAGGGCATGCTGGATTTCTCTTTTCCCCAAGTCTTGTAGGAATATTTTCCTTCTTTACAGGTTGGTTTCCTGCTTGTGCAGTAATACGGGATTGTATTGCATGTATCCTACTAAGACTTGGCTTCCCCGTGGAATTGCTCGACCAGGGCTTCTTGGAAGTTTCAGACCTGCTGGGGATGGCAGCTCTGAATTGTTGGCCTGGGAATTAATGGCATCAAGGACCTTCAAGATTTTTGTTCCTAATAGTCATAGGAGTATGATAGAAATCAGTGGGGTTCCCTGTGCATGCAATTTTGGGGGCACTGAAGTGGCGTTACCTGGAAGTTTTCTTTGGGGTTGTGGCTGGTCTTGAGAAGCAGACGTGCTGCAGAAGCACAGCACATTTAGGAGTTACCTGATTTGACTTTTTTTTTTTCCTTTGGAGTGAGGATCAGCCAGACTGAAAAAAGGCTGACTTACAGCTCTGGTATTTGGTGTAAGCGGGGTGGGAATAGTTCTTAGTTGATTCAGTCTGACCACAAATGTTGGTTATCAGGAGGGAGGTGATGGATTTGTTGCAGCAACATGGAAAAAAAAGCCCAGACTGTACAGAAGCATGCTCTTCCAAAACTTCTTTGTTGTCCTGGCAACTTTACGTGGTCTGTCACTTGCTATTGTACCAGCTGTGGGTTTTAGGAAAGTGCCCTAGTTGCTGCTCACTTTCCTTAATTATGAATTTGTTTCTATGGCTTCCCCTCTGGCCGATTTGCTCTGTCTTTAAACACAGACATGTGTTGGTTTGTGTACTGACTGCTCCCCTTCCCCTTGCTGAAGATGCTTGGTACTCTGCGTACACTGTTGTAGCAGGGTGTGGGTTAGGCCACGGTCCCCAATTCCTGGGACAGAAATTGCTCCTTGGTGATGGTACCGAGACCGTTGCCCCTTTGCTATTTTCATATCCTGATCCCGCTGACACCTCGGAGGGGTCTGACCACCTTATGGAAACGTCTCCTGTGTTAGGATGAGCAGCTGCCACCTGTGGTTCTCTCCTGCTTTTTGCGGGGATTATTATGTGGGTTTATTTTTTATACCAGGTTGTGTGTGTTGCCTTGTGCTCACATTAACAGAAATGAGGTAGGTTAGCTCCTTGAGCTTGAACTATTTTTTCTATGTTTTATGTTTTGTTTAGTACCTTGCAGTTGCTGAATCTTGTGGAATGGGTCCCTGAAAGAACCTGAATTTCTTGGGGGGAGTGGGGCTGTCAACCCAGGTGTGTCTCTGAGCTTTCGGGAGGCCTCTGTCCGATATTCTGGCCCGCAGTGATGGCCTTGAGATATGCCCACTGAAGGTAGCACAATGGTGTCTGAAAAACAATAAAAGAGAGCAGAGGATTCGCCTGGTCTGCCCGCAGTGCCTCTTTCTGTAAAGGAGGGATTCACCCTCTCATGCTCTTGGCTAATTGGATTTCTGAGGTTACTGTTCCGTGTGCGGGTGAAAGGTATGGTTAAAAAGCAGCCCAAATGCAATAAATATACATTAAAAACAGTTACACTGGCATATTGCACAGCCTCCTCAGCAGGCTTAAATGAGAAAATGCTCCTTGCTGGTGCCGCTGTGTGAAAAGCCAGGCTGCAGAGAGTGCAGCATCCCTCACGAGTCCTTCCGAGACCTTACACAGAATGCAGCCTTCCCCTGAATAAGTCTACTGTAATGAAGTTAAGGAAAAAATGTGTACTTAGCTCCTGCCAATATCCTAGAACTGAAATTGCAGCTTAGGAGAATGATTCCTGTATTCCAAAACATTTTCCTTGCCCTCACAGTCTGAAAGCCAGTGTTTAAATCATGCCTTCAACCACTCAAGTAAGATGTAGAAATAAATATTGTCTGAGCTCCATGAGATGCTTTGTGTCTGTTATTTGTGTCCTTCTCACCTGTGGTTTAGGTTACTGTTGGTATTTTCCTAAAAGTTTTCCTTATGCTGTTGTGTATGTACATGAGGGATGTCCTCCAGGTTCTCTTGAGACAGCTTTCCCTGGTAACTTCAAGGTTTTGGGACCAAATCCTTCCTGATTATACTTCCATTAGCATATTGCCCAATGTTATTTAGTCTATGTGGACTTAGCAGGGAACTGGCTTGATTTTTTTCTGTAATTATAATTTTTCTTGAATGCCTGTGGATGACCTTTTAGAAGGGAATGAGAAGATGAAGTAAAATCATTTCAGGCACGAAAATGGTGCACTTAGAACGTTTCTAGCTATAAGTCAAGCACACAAATGTTAAAATTGCAGTGTTCACCTATGCCACCGTAAGTTTATCATCTGAAGTGTAGGTACACTGACCCAGGACTAATATTATCTGGTGGTCTTTAGTGGTACATGAGCACAGCGTTTCCCCCGCAGCCCCCTACCTTTCTGAATGTACAGGATCCATAGCTCATTGGCTAAGCAGCTGCTCGCTAATTTGTGTTCTGCTCATTGCATAATGCCTCCTCTTACTGTGCTCCGCTTAATCCTGCTCGGAAGGCAGACTGAATATATTTCTTTGTGAAGGAGAGGTTTGTGAGGCCCTCAGAAATAGCTCCTACTGCTCTCTTCGCACCCAGATCCTAGGTAGGTCAGTGCCCCCGCTGCAGCGCTGAGGAAGTGGCAGTGCGGGAGGGGAAGGTGATGTGCCAAGACGACAGATTTGCCCAACAGCAGCGGCACGGCTGAGAAACGGAGCCAAGCTCTGTTACAACATCGTGCTTGTAACCCGTCGTGCCGTTGTGCTCACCTTTTCTTGATGGTCCTGTGTCTGTGCTCCCAAATTCCTCAGCTTATTCTCCACCGAAGCGGCTTGTCTGGATGAGCTGGAAACACGCTGGCTGTGCCCTCCGAGCAGTGCCTCGGTCCCAGGGGAGGCCAAACCCCTGCGGTCTGCCTTCTCGCAGTAGTTACCTAAGCCACTAAGGCGTGGGCTCAGCTGTCCCTCTTGCATATGCCACCTTCTTCCGCCAGGAGCTGTGTTGGCTGCAGGAATGAGAGCACCACGAAGTGATCAGTTCACCCTGCTGACCTATATTGAACGCTGCTTATTCTTACAAGTATTTCAGCATGCCTCAGGGAAATGAAACGGGTACCTCCATTCTTATTTTATGGTTGGGGAATTGATGCCGGGGAGTTAGATTGAGATTTGCGTGTGGTGTGGCTCCCCCTGGGCTCTGGGAGCTGTAGAATTGCAGAAGGAGCAAGGATAGGACCCTGTTTTGCAAGGCAGTGTTGAGTGGTCATGACTTTCTTTTCCTGCTATCCATGCCTTGTTTGCACACGTTTCAGCCATCGCAGCAAATGGAGCAAGAGTATTATAAACATTCTCACTACTTCACCTGCTTATATGGAGCAGATTCATCCAGTGTGCTGAACAAAATGATGCTTTATAGGAAAATAAAAACGATCTTTAATTAAAAAGAAGAAAAGATGTGGAAATCTATCATATTTTCATATGATAGATATGAAAATAAGCTAGAGAGGCAAATGATGATGAACCTAATGATGAAAAGTACCTGAAGTGTGGCTGTCCCTGGCTTATGTAAGTTTGCATGCAACTTCTTGTATTCTCCCAGGGCTTGTTGTGTAAAATGTTTGAAGGATTTTTAAAAATCAATCTGGAAAGAAACAGCAGAAGTGCTGTTGTACATACATACATATGCAGAGACCTCTGCCATTTGAGCCAGGAGGGTAACTGATAGCAACAGCAGGTTGTCATCTTCTGTAAAATAACACTAGCATGGTGCTAGTGACAAGAAGAGATGCTTCACAGATACTTGCAGATAGTAGAGGGGTGGTGAAACCCAGGAATTTCTCCAAGGAACTCAAGGGCTTGTCAAAAAAAAAAAAATCACAGTTTTTAAAAAGCAACATATTTTCCTTTTCCGTTTGTTTTCAAGGTGAAATTATACGGGAAGGGCTGAGCCAGTTAGCCTCTGAATGCTGTATGGGGAAGGACCCACTCCTACGCTATTTCGAGCTGCTTCTGACAGATTCTGTACAGTACACCAACTCAGTGAGTTAACCTGGCAGAAAATTAGTAACTTTTTTTTTCTTGCCAGCCTGAAGGGCTTTTAAACGACCATGTATTTGTAGGAGCATTGGGGTAGGCACAAAAGATAGGGTGGAGTGTTCCGGGAGGAGGGAGCAGAGCTGTCCCTTTCAGTGACAGCTAGCTGCTAGGTTGGCTCAGCTATGTCATACAACTGCACTGTAAAAAAAAAAACAAAAAACAAAAAACAACGAAAACAAGGCACGATACATTATCTGAAATAATTCTACAAAAATTCAGCTTTAGAGGTATGCTTGCAATATATCAAATTTTACAAAATTCTAACAAGTTGGTGTGAAGTTATAAATCAGCACAAGTACTTACAAGGTGCTGGCTAGCCTTTGTTTTGTGTAGGGCTTTCTTTCCCGTCTACAAATTCATCTGAGGATTGAGTTTCATAACGTAAGGGCAGAAATTCTGCTCTTTTGGGTTAGCTGTGCAGTGGTAGAGATTCAAATATACATTCTCAAAACTACCTGTTTTCTAGCAGGTTGGGATTAAGTGCCACCAAATCAGTGGCAAACCAGCTTTTTCTCTAGATAAAAAGCAACACTGCCTGTGACTTCTGTAATAGGGAAAGTGTGTTTGCTCCACTGGTAACATCCCTGTGGGTGTTGCAGTGCAACTGGGCTTTGCTGACACGGTCTGGAGAGCTTCTGATGTGCCTGCTTGATGTTAAACCGTGCTTGTGCTGGGCGTGATCAAATACTGCATTTAGAGTAAGCAAGGTGGCAAGGATTTTCATGCACGGATAATTTTATGCACAATAAGTAGATTTTCGGTGAGTAATCCTGTTGATTGTAAGAGGACTATTCACAGCTCAGCGCGAGCGTAAGTCTGGGTGGGATCAGGCCCTGCGCTGGCACGTGTTCAGCAACATGGGGCGTTTGGAAATAGCTGTGCAACAAGTCTTAGGAGTGTTTGTATCGTATGTTGCATTTCAGGATGCATTATTTTTATGATCTGTGAACCCGTGCACAATGATTTATGTTTGATCACTTTTTCTGTTCTACAAGCCATCGTTTTAATTCATCCTTTCAAATGCTTGCGTGTTGATTTCAAAATGTGTTTTGAAAAACTGTGTTTCCCTTTCCATTTGACTGCATCCGTACCTTAATAATGCCGCTAAGTATCTTTTCTGAGGTGGGAATCCTCAACATGTTTCGTGAGCTGATAAGGTTTTGAAATTGCTAGTAGGAACCTGTGGAATTGCGATTTTTTCCTTCTTTTGGAGAGCGTTGCATTGAGGGCAGTTTTATTAATAGGAATGCGTCACCATAAAACGTGACCTAGGCACGTGTAGTTTTTAATGTGCTATTAAGCCATGTTGCTATTTCTTTCTTCTTTTGCATTAGGAATTGCAGAATTATGTGGGTTTTTTGCACTGCCTTGAGGATATAGATACACATTGCACCTCTAAATTTAGCATAGCCTGTAGGTACGTCTGCGTGGCAGCTGTACCTCCTTCATTTGCATGTGTACATCACACTCGGGCTGCAGGTTCCCCATACACCCATCTCTAATCTATGCACTGCCTGCAGCAGAAAGAAGCAGCCCCTTTCCCTTCTCCCTGCCTCTTCCCTTGCCCATCTCCTGTGCTCGCTTCCTGCCTGCCCCTGTGACCCGGAGGACAGCCGGTGGCTTTGCTGGTGGCCTTTTGTCCAGCTCCACTCGTGGTGGCACGGTGACAGTCGCGCTGCTCAACCTCTGCATTCGGGTTGCTGAAGCCAGAAAAACATGGTCAGAGGGAGTCGGTGTCGGTATGTGGTGTTGGGATTTCTCTCTCGAGTCTTTGTTAGGAGCCTTCAGAAGGAGCTACAGTTCAATCCAGAAAAATAATTGAATTTTACCGATTTCTTGTCTCCTTCAATCTTTCATTCTAGTTTGCTTTGGAAGTATGGGAAGAAGTTAATAAAGGAAAGAAGCAGAGAGGGATATATACCAAATCTTGCTTTGTAGTGCTTGAAGATATACAAGTCTTAAAACAGCAGAGATTTTCATGGGAAATTGTTTACAAATAGAAAAAATCCATCTTAATGCTTTTGCATTTTTTTTAAGTAGCTCCTATAGCTCTATACAAATAGACATTTAAATGCACACTATTTTCTCTATCTTGTCTCTCAGTTTTTAATTGTCCAGTGTACTTTTTTTTCTCTCTCAATCTTTTAAATCCTACCCATAGAAACTTCATCCAGTACTGCACATAAAGATGCATTTCAGAGGTGAACCGCAGCAGTATCTCGAGGTGCTTGCTATCATTAAGTAATCCTTTGCTGCCTGCTTCAGAAAAGAAGGGAAAAAGGCGGAGTGGAAAGAAGTGGAGAAAAAGAAGTGGAAAGAGCAGGAGAGTGCATGGCACTCCGGTGGCTAACAAGTTGGAGCACTTGCCTTCAGGGGTGCTGCTCAACCTTAGTGCAGAGCAGCCACCATCCCACCAGCCTTTTTATTTTTGTTTTTTACCTATTAATGTTTTCTTTTGACAGTATTGCAACTTTTGATTCTGAATTGGAAAGGTTGTCACGCTTCTCATTTGCCCTGATGTGGTTTAGGTGACTGTTTCTATGATAGGAATGTTGTCTTTCCCACTCAGCTCTCCAACTTGCTGCACCAGGGATCACTGGAAAAACTGATGTCAGGGGTACTGAAACGAACAGTTCTGAAGGACTGCCGTAGGCTTTGGCACGGCAGCACCTTTTGAAAAGGAGCACGTTCACTGGCTGTAGATGTTCTGCGAGCAGCTGCTGAGCACTGTGTGAAGAGAGAAGATGCTGAGATGATCTGATGAGACCTTTTCTATGCAGTCCCTCCCCAGCCTCTTTTTTTCTTTTTTCCTCAAAATGGGAGCTATATATTCAAAGAAAATGCTAAAATTATGCGATTATTTGGTGGAGCTTAATAAAAGTTCTGCAATTTCATTGAAAATGTCTCTGCAATAAGGATAACAATGTTTGATGCCAAGGGAAGTACTTGTGTATGTTCATGTATGCTTTGTGTTATTGTAACTTTGCTCAAGATAATCTCAAAATGAGTTGATCTTTATCTCACAGATGCATCTTGCACTTGAAATATTTATTTAATCTTTGCAGGCTTGGTAAAGTGAGCTGCTTTGAATGCTTTTAACTTAAATTTTCTTTATCCCACTGTCATTCTTCCAAGAACACTTCTCCTCATCTTCAATGTAAATGATAGGATTCCTTTTATGTGAGCCAAAAGGTGTCAGATGACAAATTACCCTTGTTTCACTGAGATGGTGGCAATTGGGATACTTCTCATTTGAATTAGTAGCTTATTTGTGTTTGTAGTTCTTCTTTTTCAAGCAGTACCTGATGTCATATGACTTACACCGTGCTTCATCGCTTAGAGTACGCAGCCTAAGAATACGCTACGAGTTCTCGTTATTTCTCTCTGAAAAGCCAGATGTTTGAAAGCCTGATTCAATAAGCAGCACGCTCACTGTACCAGCAGCTGATATGACTCAAGATCATGATTGGAAAACAACCGAGTGCTTGCAGTTGCATGACTCTGCTAAGTCTACTTGGCAGGGTGAGAACGAAATAGTTTCCCTTCCCCTGGCAATTCAGAGCTCTAGTGAGACCAGGACATGCCATCTAGTGCCCGACTGTCTTCTGGGCAGCTGCTCTGTCTTGCCAGCTCCCCTATGAATCTGCCCGTCTCTGTTGGCGAGAGCAGCAGCTCTTCTGCAGCCTGAAATGCTCAGGTCTCTCTATTTTCATTTGTCTGCCTATCTTCCTGCCAGGAAATAGCTTTGTATCCAGGATTTCCTCAATTCATACCTAACTTCGGGGTGAGATGGCAGTATGCTCCATGTGGAGCAACCGTTTCCGTGAGTGGCTTGAGCAGAGTGATCAGGGCCACTGTGTTCTCAGACTTGATGCTGTTTTTTTTTCCTTAAATCAACTTGAGTTCTTGTATCCCAGTACCTGCACATACCATTCCTCTAAAGACTGTTCTGAGCTTACACTGTTGCATTTCTGTAGCATGGAACAAAAGTGCAGCAGATGATGATCTATGTAAGATGTATGCTGAGAGTGGATAATCTTGGGATAAAGGCTGAAATGAATAAATATATCTGCTCATTTTCCTTGGAGTCTATCTTTCATTCTACATATTTAACATGCCCTACCAAGAAACCTTAGCTCCTTTGCACCATCCTTTATCAAATAGTGACTCCATGGGAGACAGATTCTCAAGACCTTGAGTTCCTTCTCACATTTCTTACTTGACACAGGATCCTCTGCACTGATAAAATGATAAATTCACCCTTATGTTCTTTTAGGATCACTAAGGTCTGTTGCGCGATCTCTCTGGGAGACCTGCACTGGTAGAAAAAATGCAGCCTTTGTGCTATGCCAGGGTTTTTTTTTTGCTTCTATTACTGCTGAGAAACTATCAGTATGATTTCCCAGTTACCTCCCCAAAATACTTTATGGATTATATAATGTCTCTAGGTGGCTGTGTGGCATGCCAGACATCCGTTTTCTCTTGAAGATGTGAAATCCCATTCTCTTCCTATAAAGTGGATTAACTGGGAGTAAGCTTGTCACCTAGCACTACCTGAGCTCGCTTACGACATTAAGGAGTTGTCAGTACTTGAAGACAGATGCTTTGAAAATCAAGAGAAAGACTCCAAACTTCCTTGTGTTAAAATTGCAGAAGAACAGAAAAAGGACAGATAACAAGCAAAAATGCTCTTAACAGAATTTTTCCTCTTCTGCTTCCATCACAGGCTTTTTTGGGTCTCTAAAATGTTTTTGTTTTTTGCATAGGAAGGGAGATTATTAAAATTGTTGATGACATTGTCATATATAAACAGATTTAGCTTGGTGACTGCGTCCTTCTGACTTGTGGCAGCAGAAGGCTTATTAAAAAGACCTGTAATTGTCTGAAAAGCTTCTTTCTTTGGTGTGCCACTTAAATAGCTGAAACTCGGAGAAGTCAGCCCGTGCTGGCTATCAGCTTTTCAGTGATACAGTCAGAAATTTGGAACATCTCCTGGTAGGGCATGGGAACAAATGTTATTCCAGTTCTGTGCTATATGACATGAGCTGTAACTAGAAGGTGTTAATGTGGAATTTCTAAATTTTGTTTTTTAGAAAAAATGAGTGAATTTTACTTTAGGAAGAAGATTAAGAGCTAATAGTAGTATTGGAAGCAAAGTATAATGTAGCAGAACTTCCAGATCATTTTCAGCTGGTTCTCTGGTAGCTTGTGTTCCTACCCAGTACGCTAGGATCTCACCTGCAGAAAGGCTGCTCCGTGCTTTGTAAGCTCCCTGTAGTTCGGCACAAACAAAGCTTCGCAAAGGTTTCAGGTGCATCAAGAATTTTCAGAAGATATTCCTGGTGAAGAAAGTGCTTTGGAAAGCGATCAAACAAGGCTGGTAATTTAAATAGTTGATGTACACTCGTTTGATCCAATCGTTTGGCGAGCTGGCAGTGGGTTTGCAAGGAGCTGGCAGTGGGTTTGCAGGGGGCTGCACTGCCATCCCGTTCATATTGTGATTCTGAATGCGACAAAATCCAAGGGGCTGGTGTAGCTGTCCCCAAGATACGCTCCTGTTTGTGCTTCACCCCACGCTTCCCGGCCCCACTGTGCCTCTGCTCCCACCCCGTGCTGTTGTGTAGCCATTGCCGCCAGCTGTGGGACGAGGCAGGGGTGCAGGAGGGATGTCTGTCTGTCTGTGGGTCTGTCTGGAGCAGTGCACTGTGCAGCAGGTAGGAGTTCAGGGCCTGGGGACTAGCACGGAGGAGGATGGCTCCTGGGACCCATGCAGGACACCCAGAAGTTTTAGCCCTGCCATGCCGCACATCCCGCGGTGTGTAGGGAGGTCCAGAGGGCTGTGTCCTGTCCTAGCAAAGTCACATCACCTGAGAAACAAGGAGGGGACAAGCTGATGCTGCCACCGCCAGCCACAAAAGCCTGCTGCCCTGTGTTAGACAACAGAGGAGAAAGCCATGCCACTTGTTGGAATATTCCACTTGGTATCTGTGCATCACGAATCAGTGTAACTACCGGTATTGCTCTTCACGACTGGAATTAATGTTTCCTGACTAATGCGCCAGCTTAGCGGGTGTGAAAATGACTGCCCTTTTCATAAACAAATTGTACCTCGCTGTAGTCCTTCCTTGACGTGCACGCTTAGCCAGAAAGTTCTCTTTTCTCTCACTCGGGGATATTAAAGGTGTTCCTGCAGCTATAGCATGCCCCGGGGTAGCTGTAACAAAAAAGCATGTAAAGAACAAGGAAATAGAGGGAGCTGGACCAGTAAAACATTGGCATTTCTCAGACAATCAAAGCAGAAAAAGAGAAAAAGGGGAAGAAAAAAACAACATTTTTTGAAAAAATAAGGAGTTAGGTCTCATTTAATCTTAGGCTTTTGCCAGCAATCGGAGGGCACCTTGTTATAAACCTTTTGTCTGAAAGTCTTCGTTGGTGTGCACATGCATGTGTGTGAAAGGAGAATCGTTCCGTGTTGAAGCAAGGTATCCAACTCCCCGCTTCTGGTCGGGTATCGGTGTTAGGAGGGGAGTGCATGTTCGTATGCTGAGTACTGACTGGGGCCTTATAAATGTTTTTAAGTGAAAACTTGAAGCAAGAGCACGGATTGTAGATGTTTACTATTAAAACTTTCTTTGTAGGTTATTGCACTTAAGAATGAACATTGAAGACAAGCTGGGAGGATTATTTCTTAAATGTGGTGGCATAGACCAAATGCAGTCATCCAGGGCTATGGTAGGGATGGGTGCAGTATCTGACCAGTCCGGAGTATCGGGAGACCGGCAAGAGGCAGTGCTTCAAGATCGGACTATGGCGCACCAAGAAATTCTTGCGGCAGACGAAGTGTTACAGGAAAGTGAACTTCGACAGCAAGAGATGATTTCACATGATGAACTCATGGTCCATGAGGAGACGGTAAAAAATGATGATGACATGGATGCGCAAGATAGACTTCCTCAAGGGCTGCAGTATGCTGTTAATGTCCCTGTAAGCAATTTCTTTGTGAAATATTGGAGAAATTACTAGGGAGCTTGATCCGATAGTCTTATCCTACTCTGGCAAGAATCTATTAATTGCTTGTTTGGATTTTGATTATCAAAATATTTATGAATAGATGCTGTTTATGAAAATGTCGTTTGCCTCTGGCTGTGGACAAATTTTTCCAATTAAGTATAATCTTTAAGTATCTGTTTTATAAATATTTTATAATCAGGCTGTTGCCATAAAATTAACGAGTTAAATTGTGCTCTTTTAAATACATTTAATGTTCGAGGGTAACTACAAACCAGAATAAATAGCGTTATGAAAAGTTGCATACTGTTTATGCTGTTGATAGTGCTGTTTAGTTTCTTTTGACGCAGGAAGCATCTTCTTATATGTTTTCAAGCTATGTGGACGCTTAGCAATTGCATTCACGCTGCAGGTTGGACTGTGACACTTCATACATGACCATAAATATGCCCCTCCTTGAGATCTAATAGAAAGTTTTCCTCATCTTGCCCAGAGAGAATACAGATGACTTCCTTTTGAAAGCAGAACGTCTGTCTGTAAAGCAGCACACCATCACTGATAGCTGTCAAACATAAAGGATAATTACAAGGATCTTAAAAGCAGCTAGCCTTATATATAAAGAATAATCCTCGGAAAGGTAGCGTTGTGAAAACACTACTCTGTTAGCTGTAGATCAGGCAGTTCAGCTGTTAGAAAAATGTAAGAGTATCTTGCTCTTCATTGAAGTGCACAATAGGTGAAGAAATATTTTTGGAAAAAAAAATCCCATCATTAGCAATATTTTTGTTTTCTTTAAAAGTACTTCTGTCTTAAATATATACTAAACTATTCCGTTAAATCTTGCATTGACAATACACGGACTAAAGTAAAGTAGGTGTGAAAAGCTGAATGGTTTTACAGATGGAAGTGATTTTAATATAAGAACTGATCTCAAAATCACCACAGATCAGAAGGAAGAAAGACTTTGGGAGATGAATGAAAGGATACATCAAAATGTCACTGTAAAAATTAACTATGCCCTTTTTACTTAAGATTCTTATTATTCCTTTCACTTAAATTTCTGAAAGAATGAAGCCACACGATAATTCCCTTAGAAAAAGGTTTTTTGTTTCAGCAGTTTGTCATCTTCTAAAATTGAAAAATTGCTTTTCTGTAGTGAGAACCTTACCTGAAACTGGCACTTGGTATCTTAACAGATCAGTGTAAAGCAAGAAATTACCTTTACTGATGCATCTGAACAACAGAAACGAGACAAAAAACAAATACGAGAGCCAGTAGATTTGCAGAAAAAGAAGAAAAGAAAACAGCGTTCACCAGCAAAAGTAAGACATTGATTTGGCAAAACCAAGATTAAAAGAACCTGAAGATTGGGTTGACTATGACTAATTTCATTAGCATTTGAAGTAGTTAGGCTGGAAATTGTTTGTTTGCTCAGTGAAGATGCAGTTCTGAAGTTTACCAGAGACCCAAATCAAAACCTGATATAACAGTGTTTTTCTTTGAACTCTTTTTAGCAACATGAACCCTTGACATATTTTAACATCTGTCTCTCCAGGGAGTTCTCTCCAAATATTTTTTTTAAATTATGAGTCAGTAGCTTTGTAGACAACCTATAAATCATTACTCTGTATCAGTCTAATAATAGTTGTGCTTTTCTGTGAGCCTGACAATTTTATATGCTTTATGCATAGTGAAAAGTTTTTAAAAAGAAATCTAAAACGGTAGTTTGGAAAAGTCTAAAAAGTTACTAATATATATAAAATAATCTACCAGTAGGGAATATTCCTGTGGTCATAATCATCTTCATATATGTATTTATTGATATCAAAAGATTCTTATGATAGCTGCTGGTTTGTTACTTCAAAAATTGTTTTGTAGATCCATTCATGAAGAGTATGTATCCCTATATGTCTGAAAATTTAGATTTTCTTCTGTTGAGAGCCACTTCAGATAAAAACAGAATCATTTCACCTCATGAGGTAGCAGTGTTATACCTTCTAGCAACTCTCCAAATCCATCTTCAGATTTAAAATAGAACATATGCTGGAAGCTCTGATAGGTAAAAACCAGTTATATATCATCACACAGAAGCCCTAAAATAAGCCTACTCTGAAACCAACCTAGACTGTGTATGCATTGAAGGAAAACTCAGCCTAACACCACGAAGAATTCCAAAAACTCCTGCTTGTTGTCCTGGGATTGGGACCCTTCAACCCTCCTCAAAGCACTGTCGTATTCTTGGAAAGTTGACAAATTATATCAAATTGGGTGTGGAAGCAAGTTCCAAATCCTTTGCATCAAGGTATTTGTCCTTTTGATAGAGAAAGGCGATGTAGGTCGAGTACCCTCCACAGATCACTTCCATGGAAACATTGCAAGGTAGGAGAGGCATGTGTCCCTCTTTCTACAGACATATACTTGCATGCTTCCTTTTTATCTTCCAGTCTGTCAGTGCCATTCTTTTGAGATAACAAAAGATTGAAAAATGATCAGGAGAATTGTTAAACAGGTTCTTTTTCAGTCTCTCTTCCCCTTTTTTCAAGCTTGTCAGAGTAGAATGGCAGGATGAAGCTGAAGGGCTGACATAGGTGAGAGCCTTCTGCAGTTTGAGTTAGTGTTCCCAGAGCAACAGGGTTGATTTTTCCATCCAAACAGCAGCTGGGACTTTTACAAATGGAAGTCAATTAATATACTGAAACGTCTGAAATTTGTTCTATTAATCTAGTCCTCATATACATAAAAAGTCAGTAGCTCTTATGAATCCTATCTACTTTTCCCCTTCCATGCACACACACATGCACAAGAACACAAATGCATGCATGTACACACACACACACGCTTTTGTTACTTTTATTATGAAAACTGCCAAAGTTTTCTTGATTTAAGACATGGTGCAATGAATGGATGCAGTGGAAGAGCTCAGGGTTAGTTTGCACAATTATTTAAAAAAATCAATATATGAAAAAAATCATAGCAGGTATTTAAATTTATTTTAAATAACCATTTTCATTAGCTGAATGCTGTTACAGTACCTAATTATTATAGTTGTCTGTATCAGAGACTTACTGGAGCTGTAACATACCAACCCTACAAACGTATGAATGTGCTTGTCCTTCAGAGTGAATGCGCAAGAATTTGCTAGCTGAGATTTTTCACTCTTGCTGATTTTTTGATGCAGCAAAATTAAAAATTGTTAAGTAGATCCTATAGTTTTTGCTACTGTGCAGAGATACTTCATTTATTCTGACTCCCTTTCTCATCGCTATCATTATCATAAAACTTTAAACATCATAGCTAATCAAAATGCAGATGTGTTTCCCTAGCAGATTTTTATTTTATATTTTTTAATAACAAGGGACTAAATGTTTTATGTAAGGTTATTTAAGCGCTTCTTTATAGCTCTGTTTTCAGTTAAGTAAGACTTCTGGAAATGTAATTTATTCACTGGTTTTCTTACGCTCTTGCCAGAGATGATAGCGAGTTTGGGTGTGGGTTTTTTCTTTCTTTTTTTTTTGCCAAATTAGAGCAAACCTGTAATGAGCTTTATTGAATAAGATATGGTGTATTTTTTTTTCAGTTAATTTTTTCAGCTTTATATTAAAACAGCTGCTTTGACATCAAAGCAGTTGAGTGTAGAACGTTGAATTGGTCAAGGAGATGCTCTAACATGTAAATTGAGTGAGCAATATTTTATTGAGTGAAAACCTTGGGAGAATAATGATACTATTTTCTTAGTTGTTTGGCTCTGGGGTTTTAGTTTTTAAAATATAATGTTGTCTCCAAGATTGCTGGTATTACGTAGATGTAGGTAATTTGTATGACTATCCTGGATAATTTGTTACTTTGAAAATTGCAATAATGATTTGAAAAAAAGAACATAACTTTTCACTTTTACTTTAAAATGTGATTATCCATGGTTCAGTGCCCAGAGGTGGTTTGGTTACTTCGCGTCCTTTCCAACAGACGGACAAAGTAAACAGTAGCATATAAAATGACTCAGCTGTGAGTAGGGAAGCTCTAAGTTGATTTTCTGAGATGCTTTTGCCTCCGTCCTGTTGAAATACTTCTTAACGTACAATGAGACCCAAGTTGGATTGGACTGCAATTGGAAATGTAAGCTAAAAGCCTAAGAAGTAGCTTTATAGAAATTAGCATTGTTTTACCTGAAATATTTAAATTTTCTGCATCGAAAAAATGTTTTTTTGTTTTTTTTTTGTAGTTAATAAGACATCTTTAGAGGGTAGTGTGAGAACAAATTTTACTCTTTTTAAAATAGATCCTTACAATAAATGAGGATGGATCACTTGGTCTGAAAACCCACAAATCTCATGTTTGTGAGCATTGCAATGCTGCCTTTAGAACCAACTACCATTTACAGAGACATGTCTTCATTCATACAGGTACTGCTTGACTTCAAATTTGTCTTTTCTGCTATATAAAGGGTTGTTTACTTATGTTAAAATGTTTTCAGCTATATGCGGATTTCAGTTTTAAGACTGTAGCAAACTTGGCATCTAAGCTTAGAGATTCCATGCACCAAAGTGTCAAAAGAATACCAGGAAAAAAAAAATCAACGTATGTTTAATCAACTTAAGACCTAACTGTTTACAAGGTTTCTTTTCTTTCTTTATCAGAAAGTAATGGGTTGACTTGTAGCCTAAGTGCCAAAATTGACCCCTTTGTAAAATGTGCTCCGGCTGCTTATTTGCCTGATGAGGTATCTCTCTGGTTCGGAGAAGTGAAAAAGGTACTTACCATTATAATAGCTTGCCAGTATCCTGAATGCAGTCTTATGCCAGCATCATGATTGATCTTGTTCATGAGGATGTTACAGCCATTTCAGATCACTCTTCCATGCTAGTCTCAATGTGATTCTTAGGATCATGGAAACAATTCTGGAGTTCATATACTTAGTAAGGCTAATGTTTTTTGGTACTACAGTATTTTTGGAATTTGCTCAGATGCTGGTTTCTTATAAAGATTTTAATAATCCTCAAAAGTAGTTATCAGAAACAACACTGTGTAGTTATTAACTTATGGATGTGGAATTATATTGTTCAAGGTGAAAAACCATTTCAGTGCAGTCAGTGCGACATGCGTTTCATACAGAAGTACCTGCTACAGAGGCATGAGAAGATTCATACTGGTGAGTATAGTGCCTTGAGTATCTTTACTAGCGTGCTTAAAAACTGTTTCCCCACTCAGGCAAGGTTTTGGATAAGAAGTATGCAGCCTAAGACCCTGTTGTAGTTTGTTTTGACTTAACAAATGTTGTAAGACTTTAAGAAACAAATTACCTTTGTGCTTTCAATGTGTTCCACTTTTCTGTGGCTGTAAAGTGAGTATAAACTGTAATAAGCGAGTTTGAAAGTAGTCTCTGTAAATAATCCCAGAGTGACAAATTTTGAAGTTTGTGCGTTCCTTAAAAACAAGGTTTATTAAGCAGTTCTATCTTTTGTAGTATCAATGTAATGTAGACAACAGGGATTTCCAAATCATATTTTGGTAGATTTTTCTTTTTTTATTAATTTCTTTTGGAATTTGATGGATAAGTGCCAGGACTAAAATGGCCAAAATGCCGAACCCCAAAGGTATTAGTATCAGCTTTACTTCTCGCCTTTTTTTTTTTTTTTGAAAGGTTTAATTCAGAACTGTTCTAAAAATAAGAGTTTTAGTTTAAAAATATCATAGGTCAAGTAAGGCCTGAATTTTTAAGCCAAAGAGAGTTAAAGTTTACACATGTTTATTTTTTATCTTGTTGCACCGCACAAAACCACATTCTTTAACAGGTTTGGCTTCATTGGGTTTTTGGCATTTTGGTGCATGGCCTTTCAATCCCTCTTTAAATATTTTGTAATATGGTCCCTTTGGACTAGATGCCAACTTCTCAGCCTCTTTTACAGAAAAGCAGAGCTGGTGAATGCGCACAGTGTTTCTTGGCTCTAGCATTTAAGTGGATATGAAAGCTACTAACACGCAGTGCAGTGTGTGCATGTGTAAGAGTCGAGAGGGAGAAAAATCTTTGCAAAATTAATTTTCAGAGCAGTGTACAGGGAGTTGCATGCACAAGTGCCCTGTTGTTTATGGGATTTTTGTATCCGAGGTTGCCATGAGTCCAGACTAAGTAGGTTTCCTTCAGCCAGTCAGCCACAGAAGAGTCCTCCATTCTTCTGTCCCAAGTCTTTGTTCTGTTCATAGTCTTTCCTCTGGCCCTGAATTGGTGAACCATGCAGCCTTCACTTTGTGAAGATATTATTCTTGAAAAGAACGCTCATTTACTCTCGTTTGTCTGTATATCTGCCCCTGACTCCCAAAAGAAAAGGCAATTTTTTTCCACATTTTTCAGAAGTGTTTTTTTTTTTTTGTTTTGTTTTGTTTTTTGTTTTTTCCATGATGATTATTCCCTGTACGTGGCTTTGAAAATGAGAGTCTGGGCAATGTAGTTAATTAACACTTGACTGAAAATATTTTTTTAACTGCATTTGATTATCTTTTAAAATTCAGTTTCTAGCTCAAATGACAATTCTGCTGCATTGATTGTAAGCTTTGGAGGCAGGGTTGGGTCTGGTGTTGGTGGGACTTTTATTTTTCAGCTCTTATATACTTAAGTCTTTGTCTAGCAGAGAAAGATCTGCCATTTAACAATTTAACTGTATTGTTATCTGAATTTTTAGATAGCTATGTTTTCCTCCTTTCCTTAGCACCCTGAGGCATAGACTGGTTGTTTCCCAAAAAATTAAAATCAGTGATTGTGATTAAATTGCTGAATTGTGTATGTTTCCCTAGATGACAGCTAGTAAATGTTTAGGAGGAATCATTTAAGACCCAGCTTCCAGGAGAGTAATTCCTACTTTATTTAGCTAGTTTCCAGTAGACAAACATCTTTCATCTTTAGTGAGATTGTAGTTACTGTCTGTAACTAAATACGACTTATTCTGAAAAAAAAAAGAAAAACATGGATTTTATTTGTTTAACTCCCCAAACAGACCAAAACAAATCAAAACAAAACAAAAAGCAACAACAAAGCCACAACAAACAAAACAAACAAAAAACACAAACAAACAAAACCAACCAAACAAAAAACAACAAACAAACAATCAAAAGAAAAAAAAAAACACTTTTTTTGAAGTTCACTTGGTTAGTAAGTATTTGACTAGAGCTCTGTTTTAGGGCCTGGCCCCGTATAGCTAATTGTCATTCTGTGTGCCCATCTGTGCTTTCACTTCGATGTGACAATATACTCACTCCTGGGCCATAGCTGTTTGCTTAGTGGTATTCTGTTCTGCAGAACTGCATGTTTGAACCCACCCAGAAAAGGGGAATTTTCAGTTTGCTTCTCTGACATGGATGTGAACACTGGGTCCATGGTTTTTGCTTTGATGGAAGTAAAGGAAAGCTCTCTTTGTATTACTCATACTCTAAGAAATATTCCTTATAAATTCTGCTGTATTTTTTGTTTTTATTTTGCATTTTTAATCTCTGCCTGGTTTTAGCAACAGTTTTTGTACATTGTTCAAAATACCAATGAATAACATATGCTTCTTATTTTTTAAAGATGTTTATCAAATTTTCAAGTTCATTATTTTAAGAGAATCAAAGATGGCAGTTATACATAGAAGCCCTATTTTATGCCTCTCACAAGCCCTAAATTTAGAGGTGCTCCAGCTAGTTCCAGTCTGATTTGAATTCGGTTCTTTGAACCACTCTGTCGAATGAAGTGTACGATGGAGGTAGGAAGCAATCAATGAACAGCCTTATTCTGTGTAAATAATTAAATAGTTGCATCTAAAAGCAGACATTACATTAATACAAAATTCACTTTCTAGAAACAATTGTATATAGAGGAGGGCAGCAGCGCTTAGATCCTTGCTGCCGAACTTGTCACTAATGATACGGAAAATTGCCATTTCAGTTGTGAGAAAATGAACAGTCATTGGCACACAAATAATTTCATATGTTGAGTTTACTAGGCTCATGAAGATAGCAGATTTTTTTTCATGTATATCTGCTTTATTATTGCTTATAAATTTATCCATAGATGTTACCCACTCATGCATTCATGTGTCCTAATTCTGTAAGCCACCCTACTTTCCATTTTAAACACACACAAAAAAAAGAGATTCCATTTTAAAAAGACAAACAAGAAAACAGCATTAGTGGCTAAACATTCAAGTGCCTTAATATTCTGTCATGCTGCTTTTTATTGTCTTATTTTATATTTTATCGTTTGTATTTTGTCTGTTTAGATTTTAAACTGCCTTGGAGATTTGCTGCTATAATTGTTAAAGACTTCATACACACAGTAGTTGCAGCCATGCTTTATAAATAGTTCTACTGCTCACTTGTAACATATTTCCAGTCTAGACGCAAAACATAGGCTGCTTTTGTAAATAATGTATATAATTATTTTATTATATTTTAAATTTTTTATGTTTTTTTTTCCCTGCAACTGATTTTTTCCTATGTCACCAATGCATTTCAGAAAAATATATTTTGGATTCTCCCTGTGTTACCAGAAGGTTTTCAATAATGAGCTCTATTTGCAATATATCCTGTTCTAAAAGTACAACAAAATTTCAGAATGCACCTGAAGTTTCAGGCTTCTGCTAGGAAGAAAGTATTACAGGATGCATATCTTCATATTAATTTTTAATCTTTTTCTAACACTATCTTCCTTATGAAGATTAAAACAAGAATTAAGCATGGTATCAGTTTCACAAAATATGTCTTAATTTTACTTCCAGTGTTCTGGAATTCTCCTGGAAAGTATGATTTGCTGTCTGGTACTAGTTAGTAGAGGGGAGTGTTCCCAAACTTTTCTTCCTATTGAGGCATGGCCAGCAACGTCCTGATAATGTCCCCATAAGGTCTCCAAAACAGCAGTCGCAGCCTGCTCCTGTCCCACCCCCGGGGTTTGGAAGCTGTTTAGCAGTGGTGCAGGGTTTGGCACAGACGCTGCTGCAGCCAGAGGTACGCCTCTGCCATCTCGCCATCACTGGTGGGAATACGCTGCAGGGAAAAAAATGTTTAAGCCCAGTTAAGCCTAGGAAAGGGAATAGATAGCAGTTAGGCTTTTGCCAGTAAATAGCCAGCTTGTTAAGGACTCTGGGACCGTTGGCTTACAGAGATGGGTGTGAGGCTGAAGGTAAGTGTACCCCCAAAGCAGAATGCATTCGGGCCTCCCTGGGATACAGGAGAGCTCCATGGAAGGCTGCTCTGCACTGCAGCAGGACTGAGCTGTCTCGCTTCTCTGGCTTGGTTCAGCTTCTGTGGAGGCTCAGGACAGTCTGCATCCCAACCAGCATTGTGCTGCTCTGAGAAGAGTTTAAGAGACTGAAAACAGACTTCCAGACAAAATAACAAGAGTTGTTCCAAGGGGGTGATTGAATGAAGCACCAAGTGGAATAGTGGAGAAAAGGAAAATAAAACAAAAAGTAAAAAGGATTTAGGAATAGTCTGTGGGAATGGAAGGGATTGGTGTAGAACAGCAAGACCTAAAACTCTTGCCTCATCTTTCTTAAAAGTGCAAACAGGGAATTGAATTTGACTGACAAAGTGTGAAGAGGCTTGGTGCAAGTAAAACACCATAGTAGTAGGTATGCCTAACTAATAAAGAGAACATGGCAAGACTGAAACTGGAATTTGAAAGTAAAGGATTAGGCCAGAGAGAAGGATTTACTTGTAGACAGTATGAGCAAGGATTAAATGGTAGGTGCTACAATTTATAGAGGGTGCTGAAAAGATCAAAATTTTATCGTGGTTATTAGTAAGTAAGATATGGTAAAGTTGGTCTTGGACCAAAAGTGAAAGAAGAGAGAGGATGCTGAGGTTGTGAGACTGCAGAAAAACAATGGATGGTAGCTGTGAAAGATTTTAGGAGGGGAGATAATTTGATCTAGGAGAGAATAAATTGGAATTATTTTATCCAAGAAAAGGTTTGGTTGACAAGCCACACGGAGAGGCAAGAACTAATAACTGAAAATTGGGCATAGGCTTACAGAAAGAGAGGTTTAGAAGTTGCTTGGAATTAAGAATTGAAACTCTGGGCATTAATGAACTGACAAGGAGCAAACGTGTGGGTGAGGCATCTCTTTTCCATTCTAGTTTCTATAAGTACTGACATCTTATTTTAAGGTGTAGTCATATCAATAGTATTTCCATTTATAAAAGGATTTGGCTAAACTTATCCACTCTAAACAGAAAATAATAATGAAATAAAATTAATATTTTATTTATCATTAATAATTTGGCAATGCTATTTAGTAAATTATTTTTTAAGGAAAAAAAAAAAACTACCTTAGAAAAAATAAGTCTGCATACTCCTGGAAACAAAAGATAGATATTTTATATCCCAAAAATCTGCAGTACAACATCCAGAACAAAGGATGTTGACTGATTTTGCCAAGATATTTCCTTATGACTGCATCAATTCAGAAGACTTTTTAGTAAATATTAAGGGGAAAGATGACTGTTTTTCAGGATGAGTTCTGATAAATAATAGCGAACTTTTGTAAAATCAAAACTGACTTTTCAACACATTTGGAATTGCTCAGTTTTGTTGGAGAAACCTAGAAAGTAAATGAATCATAAGGAAAATGTAAGGCAAAAGTTAAAGGAAGTAAAACCAGTTACTGCATGTTCTGAAAGGATCAAAACCCTATTTGCCTGTGTTAGTTCAGCTACAGAGGTTTTCCTTTTTCTTTCTTTTTTTTTTTTTATTAATTGCAATTTTAAAATGAATTTTGGTTCCAACCAAAATAGTTAATTGGTTTCAGAGCAGTTATTTCAATTTCACAAACAGATAAGGGGAAAGAAACAACTGAAAATACAGAGTATCCTACAAAAATCTAAATCAACAGCTTGAAAACACACAATTATCTTCTAGATGGGATAGGATTGAGTTAAATGAGTTGGTGAGAGAATTAAGGTATTTTTTAGATAGTCCTCTGCCCTGAAAATTATTTAGGAAGGTTATTTTTGTGGTTCTTCATTTGTTAGGTTTAAGGCAGATATTTGCACCTGCATTAGAAAGAAGGGAGAAATCATTTTAAAGGTGGATTTTTAAATTTTTTTAGTGTAAAGATTTACAGTAATTTGGAAGCATCAGTTCCTGAGTGCTGGGAGAACTGTGATATGAGCAAGCCATAATTTGTTTTTCAGTAGCAACAATCTAAATCTTCTTTATTACTTCTATTAGAGAATGTAATATTTGACCTGGTAATTGTGTGGAAGAACATTGATGGTTTTTTAGATTAATATTGCTACGTGTTTTTTATCAGGTGAGAAGCCATTTCGTTGTGATGAATGTGGTATGAGGTTTATTCAGAAGTATCACATGGAAAGGCACAAAAGAACTCACAGTGGAGAGAAGCCTTACCAGTGTGAATATTGTTTGCAGGTAAGATGTTGTAGTGAAGTCTTTCACAATTAGAAAGCAAAATACCAGTCAGTTCCCAAGCAGTACACAGGGAAATTTCTCCAGATATAGTAGCTTTGCATATACAAATAAACATATAAAAGAATCGTGTTTGTTTTTTTTTCAGTTACAGTGAGCTGTCTGTATGCACAGGAGTCGCAGCTGTCTGCAGTTGATTTTATTGATATACGCTATCATTAGGAGTCAGTAAAGTGGACAGACTGTCAAGTAAATTTGCTAGAATTAGTTTCCTTTCTTAGTGTTAATGTTTTTTTTTTCTCTAATTAAATATATATGTGTATTCTGCAGTATTTCTCCAGAACTGATCGTGTGCTGAAACATAAACGTATGTGCCATGAGAACCGTGACAAGAAACCGAACAGAAGTGCCACCAAAGTTGGCTTTTTGCCATCGGAGGAAGATTCTGGTTTCTCTACGCCTATGAAAGACAGCTCCTTGCCAAAGAAGAAAAGGCAGAAAACAGAGAAAACAAAATCTGGAGATAAGGACGGTATAGATAAATCCGAACAGAAGAAGGACAAAAATGACTACTTGCCTTTGTACTCTGCTAGTACAAAAGTAAAAGATGAATATATGGTAGCGGAATATGCTGTTGAGATGCCCCATTCTTCTGTCAGCGGGACGCACTTAGAAGAAGCAAATTCTGGAGAAATACACCCACCCAAGCTTGTTCTCAAAAAAGTTAACAGCAAAAGGAGTCTGAAACAGCCACTTGAGCAAAGTCAAACCATTTCACCTTTATCTACATATGAAGACAGCAAGGTTTCAAAGTATGCCTTTGATCTTGTGGACAAACAGAGTTTACTGGACTCTGAAGGTAATGCTGACATTGATCAAGTTGACACATTACAAGAAGGGCCCAGTAAACCTGTACACAGCAGCACTAACTACGATGATGCAATGCAGTTTTTAAAGAAAAAAAGGTATCTACATGCAGCTAGTAACAACAGTAGAGAATATGCCTTGAATGTAAGTACCATAGCATCTCAGCCTTCGGTTACGCAGGCGGCTGTGGCAAGCGTCATTGATGAAACTGCTACAGCCTCCATATTAGACACACAGGCACTGAATGTTGAAATTAAAGGTAGCCATGACAAAAATGTCATTCCAGACGAGGTACTGCAAACTCTGTTAGATCATTATTCACACAAGGCTAACGGACAGCATGAGATATCCTTCAGTGTGGCTGACACTGAGGTGACCTCCAGTATATCAATCAATTCGTCTGAAGTGTCTGAGGTCACCCAATCTGAGACAGTTGGAACAAGCTCTCAGGCTTCCTCATCAGATAAAGCTAGTATGTTACAGGAATATTCAAAGTTTTTACAACAAGCTTTGGACAGAACTAGCCAAAATGATGCCTATTTGAACAACCCGAGCCTTAATTTTGTGACTGATAACCAGACTCTTACAACCCAGCCAGCATTTCCTTCCATAGAGAAGCAGGTCTACACGTCTATCCCCGTCAATAGCTTTCGATCGGGAATGAACTCTCCATTAAGAACAACTCCAGACAAGTCTCATTTTGGACTAATGGTTGGTGATTCGCAGCACCCTTTTCCCTTTTCAGGTGATGAGGCAAATCATTCTTCTTCCTCCTCTACCCAGGACTTCTTGGATCAAGTAACTTCTCAGAAGAAAGCAGAGGCACAGCCTGTTCATCAAGCATATCAAATTAGCTCCTTTGAGCAGCCCTTCAGAGCTCAGTACCATGGGGCAAGAGCTGGAATATCATCTCAGTTTAGCACTGCCAATGGACAGGTGAACCTTCGGGGACCAGGGACAAGTGCTGATTTCCCAGAATTTCCCTTGGTGAATGTAAATGATACCAGAGCTGGGATGACTTCTTCACCTGATGCCACAACAGGCCAGACTTTTGGCTAAGAAATCTTTGTAAATAATACTGGCACTTTAGAACACATTTGTCAAAAGGGGGTTGCTCTGTATAAGATGGAGTTCTGTACAGCTTTTAAGAGCGCTATGTTAAAACAAAAGTAAGCTGATATTAGCAAGACCAATAACTGCTTTCTTTTTCTTTTCTTTCCTTTTTTTTTTTTTTTTTTAAATGGTTAGTCACCAGTCATTGGTCTGCCTGATGTTGTTGCCCCTATCAAAGGCAGGTTATTATTCACTTGTTTGAATCCAGTAATTATTTTACCTTCTATGAAAATTAAAATAAACAAAATCTCCAGGTAAGACTTTCCCCCATGATTGCTTCCTTACTGGTTTCCTTGTATGCTTTGGGAGGACAGTTTATTGTCTGATACTATTCATATTGTCATTTTTAAGCTTGTCAGTGTAGTCATTGCTCTTCAGCAGGGAATCAACATGTATTAAACACACAGAATAAACTATAAGTTTCAAAGTCAAGTAAATAAGGCTTTAAAAGATGGCATTTTCTAGGAAAATAATCTTTCTTCCAACTCTCTTAAAAAATAATTTTAGACCATATGCCCTATGTTTCTGCTTTGCATTACCCAAGTTGTTTGGAGGAAAAAAAAAAAACAACAAAAATTCTGGTAGACTAACTCTACTATTTAAAAGTCTAATTAATTTAAAATTGTTTAAACACTTTTTTAAGCAAAATACATAACTGCTAATGCCTTTACTTCATTCCTGAAGTAATGTGTATTTCTTTGTACAGCTGAATCTAGATGTAACTTTTTAATGACTTTTTCATATGCAGATACCAAGATTTTGAAGTTTTAGTTAAAATACTCTGTAGATGACATTCCCAATTACGTAATGCTTACACGAACGGTGTGTTCCAAGATTTCAAAGTTTAATTGTACCTTACCCTACATGTTCACAATGATTAACATAGAGCACTTAGTTTATTTGATAGATTTGATTTCTCAAAAAATAAAACCATTCTAGATTTTTAGGTTTGATATGGTTGCATCATTTTCATCTCATACAACTCCAACGATTACTTTCAGCATACATTGAAATCAATTATTCTGAGCTTCTGTAAAAACTGTTTTAATTCTTTGTCTAGAATTTTGACAATTCAGCTCATTAAATTTATCAAAGTATCCCCAAAAGCTGAAGAAGTGGGCATTCAGATTCCATATGTCTTTTTCGAGTTTGCTTGGTGAAAGTCATTACAATTTTGCCAACCAAAACCATTGGATAATGTTAGTGGAAAGGATTTCTTTTCAGCATAGATGAGTGATCAGAAGTTTTCATTGCATTTCACAATATAAATAAACTACAAAGTTTATCCCTGTACCATGAATATGTTTTTTTGAATAGTACTTTGTCTTGATGTATGCAGTATGGTACGATAAGTAGTTCTGTGTGCATTTTAAGGTGGTAAGATTTGAGTAGCATAACTATTGTGTAGTTTAAGTTAACAATTTACAGATTTTTGAACTGTATGTTCATTATATTGCACCTTCCCTAAAGGGACACTGTCTGGTAGTTTAAGGCAGTTTAAGCCTAATGTAGGCTGATTAACCAGGGAAAAACGCACTCACACACAACACACGTGTGTGTGTGTGTGTATATATATATGTATGTATGTATATGTATTTTTTATAGGATTGCATACATTCTTTTACAGCACTATTGCTAGCTGATATTTCTCAGATGAAGCCATCAGCTGCGAGAAAAGGCTGCACCTCAAGGGGCTAAGATATACGCTGTCTTTTAAAGGGACTTGAGCAGGACACACGAGAGTCCCCACCTCTTCCCAAAACAGTAGCAACATTTTTCTTGACTTTTATTACTAGGAAGCCGATTTCCCTCTCTCTCGTTTCCCTTATGGTCTCGCTCTTAAAGCACTAACTTTGCTTGGTACAGTTCAGGGAGAAGGCCTGTTTGTAACCCACAGCTTGCTTCATATGTGGACAGGAAATACAATTTATGTAAACTTCTCACTTAGTACTTTTGTATAAGGAAACAGATTATGTTGTGATTCATTGACCCTGTGGATATGATATAAGGAAGGTGTTTCTGCATGTTACCACTTACCAGTAATTTGGTCTGAATATCTGGCCCAGAGTTAAGAATTGAGCATCAAGGGAGAATAGTTAATTCCTTCTGGATTATTAATGATACATGTAAAGAAATTTATTTGAAAGAATATTTTCAATTTGTTCCATGTCTCTGTTTTTCTTCCTTTATGATCAGTTTGGGTTTTTTGACTTTCCGTTCTACTTTGCATAGACACAATAAATATGGCCCCTATTCCCCAGGAAGCCACCTCTTGTTACGCATGTTTCGTTTTCATTGTTTCATTTCCATGACATCTTAGCTTGTGCTGCCTGAATAATAATACTGTGTCGACATCTTTGTTCTAGTGCCCTGTTGTTGCAAGTAGGTGACCATTAATAGTACTATTTGTTAAATATAACAAGCAGCAAATGCCAAAAGAAGAAAAAGAAAAAAAAAAAGCAGGATTATTACTGTACTAGTCTGTTCCAACAGAGAGGTAAAAGGAATATAAAGCCTGCTTCTCCCTAAGCAGATCGATTCAGCTTTATTTAAAGAAAAAAAATAGTTATTGCATTGATCCTCTGCTGTGAAAAAGTGATTGAGGAGTAGGAGGGAGTAATTCTCGCTCCATGCCATCTTCACACTTATGGATTGCTGCTTGGGTACATGAGTAAGCTCTTGTATGGAGGGAAGGAACTTGCTCTTCCCTGGAATCGTTGGAGAAAAGATTACTCCTTATGTCGCAGTTCATTCTCTAGTCTGCTGCTGAGCCATTACAGCTATCCTCTGTGCCTTAGGACAGATTGTGAAGTCCCAGCCTAGCCCACAGGGACTATCTTGTAGGATTCTCGCACATGCACAATTAAAGAGGTGGTGTGAATACTTGATCCGCTGATGCTTGAAGCTTTCTGTGATGGAGGAGCTAACCAAAAATACTGCTATAATTTCCTGAGTACATGGCCTTTTATTCTGGAAAAACTCTATATGTAGTTCTGGAAGGTTTCTCTGTGTGAAAAGCTCTTGCTTTTTTAATAATTACATTATTTAATAACATTTTCTACTGCTCTTATTTTGCTGCTTCTAATCTGCTACAGATGCACATTCTCTGTTTTGACCTGGTCAGTGTTTGTTTTTGTTAGTTTTCCATGTATGTCCAAAAGAGCCGGGGAAAAAAAAAAATAATTCTTTGGTTTTCTGTTCTGTTCTTGTACTGATATTGTTCAGTCGGTCAGCATGAGTTTGGGGTTAGCATTTATATTGCACAGAGCTAACAATACAGGTTCTTTCTTAAAGGTCATGCAGGCACCGTGTGTGTGTGCACAATGGAATTTTTTGTGGCTATCTCCTAGTGATAGAGCGATGATGATTTCAAAAAAGGAAAAAAAAAAAAAAAGAGGAAATTCATAATGTTTACTATCAAACTATATATATACATATATGTCTATATATATAGACACATACTAATAGGCCATATTTTGGACCTAAATTACTTGACAGTGTCCCTTTTAGCATGAGTCCTTTGGTATGTTTTACCATTAATGTAACAGACAATGAAGGAATCAGCTTGTGATGGTATACTAATAACCAGTTACGTTTTCTGCTTTTGATTTGAGAATGAATTAACCATAAACGACAAGGTCTAGGGAGAAGGATTAACAATGTGTATCCCTGTATGTTGGTTTACAAATAACAGCATAATTTAAATTGGATGATAAAGGAATTATGTTTTATGATCTTGTGTCTCCTAGTATGTCTTTAGGAAAAAGGTGTTTGAGGACGAAAATAGGACAACAAACTCTTCACATGAATTAACACTTGCATTATTTTTATATCGTACTTGTCAGTTTTTTTGCGTGAAGGGAGCTTTTCATTGTTGATTGAGAAGTACAGTAAAATCTTGCTAATTCGCTGACTGCTAATCCGATCAGTTTATACATCCCCCATGGTCTGTCCCCACCTCTCTGCAACGTTCCAAAAAGTACTGGAGCGAGGTCTCGTCTCAGTAGCACTGTACTGCTTCACCCGAGTATACTGTACATATCAGTATACTGGGAGGTACAATGAACACTGAAAACTAAATTACAGTTGTCAAAATAAATGAACAAAGTACCTTTTGTGACGTGACATCCTTGCTTTCATTGCCTGCTTCTTCGCTCTTCTCAAAATTGTCATTTGTGAAGGGTTTCTAAGTCACTGCTGCGAATTATTGGGGTTCTACTGTAACTTTTGGAGTTTATTCTAAAGTATTCATGTTCTCCTATGGAAACTTTCCACCTGGACATATACATTATATTCCATGCTTGTTCAGACTATTTTTATGGTGTTTGTATCATATGTAGTAACTATTTGAAATGAACCAGAATATTTGGATGAATTCGCTCTGCATTTTGCAGCATTGGATTACTTTATGTATGCATATTTGCTAACTAAATTTTCTTGGTTTTTGAGAGCTTTGAATTTTATTCTTCTTTGTTTGTTTGTTTTAATACCATTACAAATTGCAGGGAAAATCCTAATACTCCTGGGAATACGTTTGGAAGTTTTATTAGGCAGAAATACGCCATCGGTACCAGTATACATGTGAACTTTCAAATTACATGGTTGGTACCGAAGCAAGCTAATGATGTTACACGTCCCTAGTTTTAAATGTTCTCCTGAGATGAAGCCTTGTAACTTTGAAAGTTCATGCAACTTGCAGTAATGCATGTTTATGTTAGGCATGTGATGCATTTAGCTAAAACTCACTTTGCAAAGGGCAAGTACTAAAAAGTATTACTTCTAATGAAAGGAAATGTCGTTAAGTTAAAATTTAAACCTTTGTTCAATTTTAAATTGCTTTGTGTCAGGGAAATACATTTATAGTCGCTTTTGCTCTACTCTGCTAAAGAACCTTATGTTTCCTTTTTAAAATTGTACCTTTTGGTAGGAAACACAAACTGAGGCAAGCAACATTTCTAAGAGCTGTTTCTTGCTTTCCTTAATCCAATGGATGGAAAGGTAATATTGTGTAAACAACATTATTTTATTTTTTTATGCAATATCATGCTGTAAATATGATTTATCAAATAAGGATGTACCTATGATTGAATCTTTGATTCTGCACAGTTAGAGTTTATATATAAATATAAATGTGTCTTGACAATCAAGGACTTATGTCAGTCTTCCTTTATGATGTTTATTATTGTTATGCATTCCATTTGTTTGAATTGAGTACCAATGTGGAAATTTGTATTGTCTGTAAAGTATGTAATGTTTTTTATAGCTTGTTTAAAGAAGAAAGAAAAAACCCTGTTGTAAATACAAACGAACTGAACACAGTACCGCTCTGTTAGAAGGCATACGATGTTGTACTGTTTGTAAGCAATAATACATGACAGTGCTAACTTTACAAGTAGCATAAGGATAAGTTCCAAAAATACCTTTGGGAGTTATTAGCCTTGAGTTAATGAATATTCTTAATCATTTTTTATAAATAAATTCAAATGTCCTCCTGCTGGAGTATATAACATTGTTTACACAGCACAATTTCAGACACAGAGGGGACAGTCTTTAGATCTATGGCTTCATCCGTGCACACTTTGAGTAAGAAATGAATGGCTTGGCTGCACTTCTGCAAGAGGAGGAAGACTGCAAAAGTTGAATAGCTGTGTCTCTAAAGGATGAGAGATACTATTCTGCTTCTGTGCTGATTCCTGACAAGTCCTCTACTTAAATTTGGAGTCTTTAAGTCCTGATATTGAACTGATGAGACTTGGGCCTCCAGTAGAAAGGAGTAGCTCTCTTTGTATTTCATATGCAGATAAGCAGTGAACTTACAAGTCACACGTTCATTTGAGTTGCATATTTTTCAAATTATGAGCTACAAGATGAGTTTATTCTGATAAATCAACATCAAACTTATAGTTTGAATTGAATAGGTATTAGACTGTACAGAGCAGCGAAACTATTTGAACACAGTCATCACTGCTTTAGAACCCCCCCATCCCCAATTTATAAATGTATATGACCTACATTTTATAGAAAAAAAAAATGTTTTTAAATGCTAGTCATTTATATAATATGTGCTTTGAAGGATTTGCTAGTCCACTTCTGTCACTTTTAGTACACTGGTATCTTTTATATGTAATGTATGCTTTTTATTATTATTGTAGTAAAGCATTTCAGTAGGAGGAATTTTGCAACAGTATGAGGGGTTGAAATTTTCATTGTCAGAAATGAATTATACTGGACTTTGTCTGTGTAGTCTTGTCTTTCTTTTAATGCTGTCTGGAAGGCAACTTGGAATATTCAATAAAGCAAGTGACCTCCTTTTCTTTTGAAGGCATACTATGTAGTGCTGAATTGGATCTGGAAACACGATGAATTTGAAGACAGAAATTAATACAAAATCTAGTGTACAGAAGAAATTGTGTTATGAAAAACCTGATGATATATATAGTGGAACACTGTTACAGTGCATTTTCTGATATAGTGTTATTTTGCTGAAGTCCATATGCCTTCTTTGTATTTCAACTATTAAAAAAAAATCCGTATGGATAAATTTAGGATAATAGGTTTATATTAATAACTATACAATATTTCTTTATCCTACAACATCTATTCCGTCCCTTTATTATTAGGCAAAAGATCGTAACCTGAGTTCCGTCAGTAAAAGTATGTACATAAATAAGAGATGGTTTTGTAGGAACCTGAAGAGTGTGAAAGTTGTATATTCCTTATGTTTCTGACAGAAATCAGTACAGGAGTCTGTCTTTATACCTGTGAAATGAGGAATTCCCTGATAAAATGTGTGTGTGTCTGCGTGTGTGTGTGTGTACGTACGTGAAAGATGCTTGGGTCTCATGGCAAAAATGATACAAGGTATAAAAGGATTTAATGTAGCTCAACATCTGACATTTAATATGTAAAAGAAACATATAAATTTCATAATTCAGAAAGACAATAGTTTTGCAGGAAACAAAACTATTTGGATAGCAGGCTTGACCAAATGAATTTTTTGGTTAAACTTGATATATTTTAAATGATTCTATTTCTGCCTTTATTTCTGCCCTAAAAGCAACTTAAAAATATTTTGGGAGTTATTCTATCTGTTCCTTTGACTGTGAGTGTAATTTATATCATGGTTTACAAAACGTGGCATGAAGGATTGGATTGTTTTATCTGTATAATACAATGAAAGATTGCTTTTTTACATAATCATGGTGAATGGTATTGTATTATTAGGATTGATTTATTCATTCAGTGACTTAATGAGTTCCATCACTTTTGACATTACTGTTTTCTTATGATTAACTTAGTCATTTGGGGTTCATAATACCCTCCTATGTATTGTGATACTAAGGGAAGTTATGTTTTTGCTTTATTTTTAATTAAACTAATAGTTTGATAATTTATATTTGCAAATGATGCATTTTAAATGTGGTCACTTGCTGTTTGAAAAATAAAAATATAGAATACTGTTTTATGAATAGACTTAGCAGTATTTTTCATGTTAGATGATTTCAGATCTTTCTTAACGAGACCGATGAAGGCATGTGAGGATACATGTCGCTGTGTAAGCACTGAAGTGGATGCTTTCAACGATTAAATATTTAAGTACTCGATTTGAGATGTACCAAATTTATTTGGGTTTCCTTCCTCTGTGGATCTCCATCTTGCCACATTTGGTTAAACCTCATATCTGACCTTAATTTTAATCCCGGACTTTGCATGATGGTAGCAGTGGAGTCACTTGCACAGAACCACGTAGCGTTAGGCTAGCTTGCCTCTTGTGCTTCTTTTGTCCCCAGAGAGGCATTACTACACAGTGCCAGCAACTCCTCGTGTAAATGAGGATCAGGACTTTGTCTGTCTTAATCTCAGTTGTAAGAAAGGTGAATTTTATTTAACTTTATTGCCTACTGGATACAAATACGCCATGTGTGCGCTACATCATTTTGTAGTCTGTGTAGTATACAACCTATTTAACATGCAGTGTATTTTTGTACCATTGAAGCAAATATGTGAGAAATACTGATGATAGCATTTATGCACTTACAAAACCAGAAATGTGCCCCTTAGCATTAATTACTGGTCATTTAGTTTTCCTTACCTCTATTTATTCAAGTGTTAAAGGTATCATTTGAACCTTTGGGTAAGGTCATTTCTGATAAAGATTTGATTTTTGTGAAATACATGGCTGTCTGGATTTTACTTTGTGTAAGAACAAGTTTTATGTTGGACAATGTTAAAACTTGCACATCACCTTTTAAAGAGAAAAAAAAAAAAGAGTTAAATTGTGTTCAAACTTGAGCCATGATCAGATGATCACTGCAGAAACAGCTGTGTTGGTTTAGATCCCCTCCGGTCTGTTACAGCACTGGTCCTGGAGCCCGCAGAGGGGTGACTTTCAGCAGGAACCTCAGGGAACCTCCTCTGGGCAGCACAGATTGCGGGTGAGGAGTTTTTTGTCTGGCCTAAGCCACTTCTGAGGCCGTTTAAGCCAAGGTGACTGAATTCGCATCGCAGCAGAGAAAGAGCGCTCCTGAGATTTGCTTTAATGCCTCAGCCAGCAGGGTGGTAACTCTAACAGATGAAGGAGCACACAGCCAGAAATACATGAAATCAGCACAGACATTTCTGCAGGAACTATCTGAAATTGGCCTTAGTAGGGCTGCCCTTAGTCCAGCCCCTGTTAGTTGTGTCAGGCTATAATCCTTGCTGCCTTGTAGTCCCTTTGCATATGTCTGAGACATGGAATGAGTACAGCAGTATTATTTTATATGACTTTGTTTCAGTATTATTCCAGTATGCGTGTTCTGGTATTGTTTTCAAAATAACCTATAAAGAACTTAATGTTGTATGTTGACATCCATCTAGTATAGTTATTAGTTTTGTTTTATGTTCAATAGTCTTAAATTGTGGGTGAATTATGCAATATACCTTAGTAAGTAGCGTCTGCTTACTCAGCCACCCTGCTTGTCTTTGTTTTTGTTAGTTTTGCTTACATTAGTCACAATGATTTTTATTTGTTTCAATTATGTGGTGAGAATAAGGAATCAGAACTGATAGTTTCTGCTTTTTGACTGTCATAATTAGATTTTAAAATGTTTTGATGCTGGAAAGAATTGCCAGGACCTACGTTTTGTGTTGAATGAGAAAAATAACCCATGTAGCTTTATTTTTCCTTGTACCGCACAGGATAATCTGTTTTGTAGCTCCAAGTAGGACAGCAGGCAGTTCACAACAGCAGAGATTTGGAGGTGGTTGGTTTAGGGAGACGGGGTGGAAGTGTCCAGTTTGTTGGTTATCCTGTGCGTTGCACCTGCCACATCAACAGAGGGCAGTTTCATCTAGAATATTGTATGCTCTTTTGTCTGCTTTAGCTGTCAAGATATGAAGTGCAAAGAAACAAGCTTTCTACTGGAGCCGTACTCGGTCACAGGGGGTTAAAACGGAGCCCATATGTGTTGTCCTCCCTGAAGTCCTGCAAGCAGTCCTGCAGCGGTCACTCAGGTAAGCTGCCTCCTCCTCAGCGCCCTTCCACGTCAGGCTGAGCTTCGGGTCCACAACGTCCCTACTGCAGCATCTGCTCTAGCTTTTGAATTTCAAAGGCAGTCTCGTGGACACGAGTCGCTGGCAGAAATTAAAACATGACAATTAGGTGAGGTGTCTGCCATCTTTTGAGGTGCCACTGTGGGGTGGTGGTGGCGATCTGCAGCCTGGCCAGCTAAGTTGCTGTTAGCTGTGTCAGCAGCCCTGCGTGTCATGCAAAAGAGCACGGGATCCGGTTCCTTCCTCCATTATTTGTACTTCTGGATGTTCGCTGGGTGCACAAGAAGCTGTGTTTTTGTGCTTGGAGTCACTTCGGGCAGTTCCGCCTGCCTGACACGGGAGAGCCGAAGGTTTCTGCGTGGTGACTGAACACTGCTGCCTTCTGGTAGCACGGAGGCTTTTGTCTGCCCAGCAGCTGCACCTTGCAAGCCTCCCTCCTGGAAATCCGGCTGCCTAGTCCCAAATCAAACATTGTGCTGGCACCTTCTGGCTTAGGTCGGCGTGCTGGCAGCGCACAGATTGGACGTAGCTGCCTGTGTTTGGAGGAGGCAGTACTTTCTCCACGGCATTGCCCCAGAGAGGTATGCTGGCACAGCAAGCTGGGCCACTGAACACGGTGGTTTTCACTTCTATTTCTGTATATATCTGTATTTTTTTCCTGGCTGGATGCAATAATTAGTGCCATTTCAGAGAGGCAGCCGTTCTGTTAGACCAAAGCAGGAGTCTGGCCTAAGTGGAACCAAGAGGAATCGCTATTTTTGCACTGCAATTAAAAATATTTCCGTGCTTTGATACAAATAACAACTGTTCAAAACGTATTATTTTAATACTAGGGAGGCTCTTTGGTAGCAGCACTTCCTTGTTCTTATCAAAGAGATACCCGTCTTGTCAAAAGATAAACTAGGTGGTGGGAGATGATAAAATAACAGCCGCTGGGGATACGTCCACGTGGTTGCAAGGTAATCTTTGCCATGGAGTAGTGTGTGAGAACAACGCAGAGGATGCCATCAGAAGCTGAAAGGATGACCTGTGAGTTTGCTCTCAAGACATGCATTTGCTTTGCTAGTTCCTGAAAGCTTCTTTATGATAAGGCTAATTACGGACAGCCTAAGAACACTACAGCTCCAAAAGAAGGAAAAGCAAGTGCAAAGTAAGCAATGTGCCAAAGTGATCTGTCTCCAAACCTCTAGTTGGAAGGGAGGATTTTCAGGGATTTTCATTTCTTCAAGGCTGTATTTGTTAGCTTACAGAGCAGTCGGTCAGCTAGTCGAACCCGCAAGTGGACTTTTGGATGCGGCAGCTTCTGGAAGGGAGCCGCGACGGGAGCAGGAGTCCCTCTGATGTCAGCCGTGGCAAAATGCTCTGGCAGTGTGAGCCCTCTGTCAGCCGTCCTGTGCTGCCCGAAGTTCTGTTTTAAGGAGCTGAAACAAGAACGTCGTTTGTGGTGGTGCCTGGATACTGTGCCAATAACTGCTGTATGTGCGCTCTGAATGACATTAGGTAAAATGCAATTTAAAAGCAAGGTTTGCACTCCAACAGAAAAACCCTGGCTCTTCGTGTACAGAGCTCTGTTTAACTGTTGGTCTAGGGCTGGTATGTAGAGCGACTGGTTAAATCATGCGACTAGTTAAATCGTGAAGTTTATTCACAGCTCTGTCCTCATGAAAGGAGCGGGCTGTGTGTGTACCTGGAACTCAGCTTGCACACCGCTGCGGCAGGCCATGCAGGTGGGTCGAGCAGCTGAAGCAGGCGGTGCTGAGGTACGTGCTGGTTAACATCCATTCCACTAAGAATCAGCCTTTTCTACAATTCATGTCATCTCTCAGACCTGTGGACAAAAATACACATTTTGTCTTGCCGACTGACCTAAGCCCTGCTGCTTTCCCACTCCCTGAGGGCTGCTTGTGTGTAGTTTTCCCTTCCCTGTTTTCTCTCATAGCATTTGCCACCTCCTGTCATTTAAGGAAAAAACACTTTGCACATGACTGCAACTCAGTTACGCTCGGAGAAGCGATGTCAGTCCATGTTTCTGCTAATGTGCTAGGCATGGAAAAGCAGCGTGCTCAGCAGGAACGCACGCAGACCCATCGAAGGCGTGCTGTGGGTTGGATTTGCTTGCCCAGAAGGAAAATGTTGTAATCTGCCATGACTTAAATACAAGCAGACAGAGAGCGACACCAAGCACTCCTGGAAGTGTTTTTAGCATCGGTGCTTCGTGATTTTAGCTTGGAGGGAAGCAGGATGTCTTTAAGGACTGTTCAGCAGTGGGAGATGGCAGCAGTAACTGCCCCAAGGAGTTTTTAATCTGCACATGTGAATGTAGAGGCAGAGGTGCCTGCAGGCAAGCCACAGGGCTCAGCTGGTTACTGAATTAGCAAGTCTTCAGCAAGTTTGCAACAAATCACATACTTCAGATTTTGCCCTGGCCCGCAAGGTGAGGGAATCTGGCTGAGCCTGTTCCCTGGCAGGGGTAAAACTGGCCTCTGAAGGCAAACGGGGAGAGTTTCGGAAACATCCCAGGAATGGGAGATCTCTGAGGGAGGAACCTGCTGCTTTCCCCCATCAGGCTTCGTCCTCCTGCGAGAAGTCTCCTCTCCTCTTTGGACTCCTGCTTTCCTGTTCTGCCACTCCATCCCTGCTGTTTCTGTCCAAGAATACGGCTGGTTCATGCTTTATCTCTGTGGAAAATCAGAGCGGGCCAGCTGCATTGAACAGGTGTCCTGTACGGATACTTCAGTGAATGGTAGAAGGGCCCTGGCTTACTCTAGCTTATTTCATTTTGGAAGCAAATTAAGTCAATGACAAGTGTTCAAATGCTGAGGAAGGGCACCTAGCTTTAAAATTAATCCCATTTCCAGAAAGACCACCCCAGATCATGCCTTTAATCCATCCAGAGCATCGTCCCCACAGGACACGGCATTTTTGGCAGCCCCGAATGAGGAAGCTGGGAGGTAAGTGAGGGCTGCGAGCAGGTGGCGGCTGCTCCAGGGTGGAACAGGAACCCCATTCCCTTCGGGGGGCACCGAGGAGCCCCATTTCCCTTTGGGGGGGGCACCGAGCCCCTTGGCATTTATCAATCTCTTTAACTATCCCTTTGCTTCCTCAGCCTCCTGACGATTCGGGGTTCGGGAGAAGCCTGCAAAAAAAACCCTGCACGGCTCTGCCCCGCTGCCTGCCGTCGTCTGAGGGGCCGGATTGTGGCAGTCCCTCGCTGCCGAAGCGGTAGGGGAGCGCTCCCCGACCTGCCCGGCCGCGCAGGAGGGCCCCGGGCACACGTGGCAGCGCCGGGACGGCCCCCAGCGGGGAGGCGCCGCCGGGCAGCGCCGGGCCGGGGGCAGCGGAGCGGCACCGCCAGTGAGTGGGGGACGGGGAAAAAAAGGGGGGGGGGACAGAAAGGGTAAAAAAGTCCTCGTAAAGGGTCCCCTAAGAGCTAGAGAAGGCAGAAAAGGCAAAAGAAGGCAGGAAGGGAGAAGGAAAAAAAGAGGGCAAAGGAAGGCAAGAGGGAAAAAAAAAAAGGGGGGGGGAGCAAAAGAAGGCAAAATGGAGTTAAAACGGGCAAAAGGGAATAAAAGAGCTAAAAAGCAAAAAAAAAAGCAAGAAAAGGGCAAAAGAAGAAGAAGGAAAAAAGCTAAAGCAGGAAAAAAAGCAAAAAAGAGGGGCAAAATAAAAGGGCAAAAGAAGGAAAAAAAAGAGCTAAAACCAAAAAAAAGGCAAAAAAGAGGGCAAAATAAAAGGGCAAAAAAGAGGGGCAAAGAGGAAAAGAAGGGCACTGAGGAAAAGGGAGGGAGGAAGAAGAAAAAGTGAGAGGGGGAGGAAGGCAGAGCCGGCCAGGTGAGAGGTTCTGGCTGGGCTGGTGGCTTCAGGTGGCTCAGTGCCACCCCGGCACCACCACTGCGGGGTTGTGGCAGGGACATGCTGGCACCCCTGGCACTGCTGGCACCCGAGGCACTTCTGGCACTGCCGTCACCGCTGGCACTGCCACCGCCTCGGTGCAACCCCAGTGTGCTGACCGTGCCACAGAGGTAGCACTGCTCTGGTGAGCCCAGGCTTGCTTTTTGCCTCTCACGTTCCACATGTTATTTGTGCTGAATATATGTGGAAAAAATAAAAGAGCTGGGTAATTGTTGTGGCTGTTACGGTAAATGAGTAACAGGGAGGGCGAGGGCAGGGCGAGCACTGCTATGTGTGCTGTTACATTCGTGGTGCTGGCAGCTGCTTCATTTCCCTTTAATCCATCCCTTCCTCAGGGTCCTCTAAATCAGGTGTTTTTAAGAACTTGACCAGGAGAGGAGTGGAGGGGATTTAAGAAACCCGAAGTGCTGCCCGGTCCTTTGGTGGAGCGAGGCCTTGGAAATGCCTCCTCTGGCAGCAGCAGAGCAGGACCACACGCAGTCATGTTTGTAAAACCAGCCCTCTGTTGGAGAGCTCGCAGCTCTGAGACGCCTTTAATGGGACTATTAATAAAACATCGCTGCTTTGATAAGGTGTGAAGGCCACAGAAAATTCATCTGCAGGAATATGCTTTTGTAATTAAGCAGGGAAGTGTCTCGGTAAAAGGAGACGAGGCTTTTCACCACCCCGCAAGGGGGTTTCTAATGTGCTAGCTTGAAATGTGTTGGAAAGATTAAAACAAGCATTCTCCCTTAATTTATAGACTGGTTAGTGTCTTTGGCAGAAACCTGAGGAAAAGTAGTATCAATTAACTTTGGGATTAGATGCTCGCTTATATGAGAGGAAAATGACGGCCGTTTGGTGGTTTTGGCAGACTCGCCTGTATAGCTCAACACTGAGCTTCCGCCCAGTCAGCGACGCAGATAGATAATACTGCCACAAAATACGTGTGTTTTGCAGTCACTTAGAAACCATAGTGTGCTCATGGTGAGAGGAAGGCTCCTGCCTGGAGGATTCCCATTTCCAAAGCCTGAGTTTCCACGGACGTGTGCCCGGCATCGCGTGCCGGGTCCTGGCGCGCTCCTTCAGCGATGTTTGCTTCGGTTACCTTTAGTCTAAATGGATGTGTACATCTGTGCGTGTAAACAGTTGCCGAATTAAATAATAGGCGAGGGGAAGGTATTAGGAGGCTTGAAACGCTACTGAGGAGCAATGCTGGAGAGGCAATTTCCTGTAATTGCGGAGGAGAAAGTGCTTGTGGCAACGCCTCTGGGAGCGCGTCGAAGCGGAAAGAGCACCGGGAGCCGTGCGCGGGGCGAGGGAGCGGAATAGGAGAGAGCTTGTAACACTGAGGAAAAGGAAGGAAACCCTCAGATGTGGGGCTTTAAATATCTAAGAGGGTAATGTTTCCTACAAGGTCAGCTCCAGGGATGAAACCCATGGATCTCCTCTCTGCGTCGCTCAAATTTTGGCCCCGTAATACCGGTGCATCCAACTTCCCTGTGCTGTCGTACACAGGATGTGCTTCCAGCTGTCCCTACCTGCTGCAAAGGGCTGGGGCCAGCCACTTGTGGGCTCCCTTAGGGGAATGTATCAAGAGACCAAGATCAAGAGAAGGCTGCCTGTAGCCTTCCTCACCTCCATGCATACAGCTGGAACTGCTGCAAAAGACAGGAGCTTGTGTGACCACAGGGAATCCTTTACTGAATAAAATTGCTGGCTTGGAAGGGCTGCACTGGGGAATCTTAGGAGAATGTGTCTATTCAGTTGTAATTGTGGTTTATGTTGCGTGTTTTTTTCCTCAGAAAAAAAACAGAAACACCTCCCATGCAGCCCATTGTGCCCGGTTCTGCAGGAGACTTGCGGCCACCTGAAGGAGCAGTGGTGGTTATTGATTTCACAGGGTCATGGAGGCAGGGTGGTGAAAGCTCTGATAAAAGCTGGGATTCACACCCTGCTGCCAAAATCCTGACGGACCTAAAGTGATTTTCACTCTGATTCTCTGTGTCTCTGTCCCTGTGAAACAGGAGCAGCACATTTCTGTCGTTTGCCTTGTCTCGTTAGCTCGTGAGTGTGACAAGTCAGAGATTTCTGCACTGTGCCTGTGGTAAAGCGGGTAAATTGGTGTGGGTGATCATGTTTGGTTCTTGTAAACCTGTGAACTCAGCTGGCCAGGAGCTGAATCAGCCCTGGGAGAGTGGAGGAGGCAGGTGGGCTATGCTCCCCAGGTGCTGTGTAGCTGTGCTGAGAAGTGGCAACTGGGGGGATGTGGCCACTGCAGGGCCACGTGGGGAAGGTTAAGGCTTGTGGCCAGCTGGAGGGAGGGGTATAAAAGCAGCTCTCTGTACTTAGGAGCATAGAAAACAGACTGACAAAGAGAGGAATGTCAAGGTAGAGAAGTGCTTATGCTAGCTTTTCCCCTTCTGTTAAGCAGTGTTAAGTTATCCTTGAGAGGAAACCTGCTGCTACCCTTTTGGGAACACAGAAGGTGTTGAATTAAGGCTGGCCCTCTGGTGGAGCCTGCCTCTGGCAGTTATTGAAGCCAGGCCACTGCAGACAAGAAGAGTGTACCTGCAGGGGTGGGTGTGACCACGGTTAAGGCAGTGTAATCATTAGTGGTGCTGGGAAGTAAATACTTCATGTGTCTTGTGCCATAAGAGTGCAGGAGCGTGGAATAAAATTATCAGGTGCCAGAATTAAAAGCAGTGAAAGGAAATACTTTTCCCAGGCAGTGCATAATGAAGCTCTGGAGCTTGTGCTGCAGGATGCTGAGGGTGCCAGGAGTATGAGCAGGCTCAGCAAAGCCCGTCAAGGGCCATTAAGTGTCAGGCTGCTGATACTGCCCCTGCCATGGGTGGGAGTGTCGCTGAGGGAGCGCTGCTCTCTGCTGTGCTGTTCAGTGTCGGCTGCCAGCCTCTGTTGGCTCTGGCCTTGTGCCTCTGCAGGCTCAGAAAGCAGCACTGGTGTCTTCTGTCTTTCTTTCTTCCAAAGCAAGTGCAACAAAACCATGATTCTCCCACCACGGGGGACCCAGCGCTGCAGGGGTCTGAGGGAGGAGAAGAGCTGACCTGCTCGGGTCGGCCCTGCCCGCCGTGAGGGCCGCAGCCGCGCCTGGGGCAGGCAGAGGAGACACGAGGGGTGCCATGTCCGGCCTGCGAGCTGCCAGAAGCGAGGGCTACGTGCAGGAGCTGTTCCACGAGGAGGCACAGCAGGTATGTCGGAGAGCCGTCTCCCTGCACAGCCCGGGTTTCTGTCTCTGGTGGTCTGCTCCTGTTGCCCTCTGTGGCAGGTTAACAGGACTGAACAGAGCTGCCCCCCATTCTGCTACCTAAACCTGAGGTGCTCCCTTTAGGAAGTCCAGCTTTTCACAAGCAAAGAGCAGCAGCAGGTTTTGGTCCGTAGAAAGGGTGTGAAATAATGTCCTGCCCAGGCAGCAGGGGCAGGATGAGGGCAGCTGCAATGGGAAAAGCTGCAGTTCCCTAGAGCTTTAGCTCTTGGCTCCAGCAGCTCTTAAATGTACAGGTGCCCTGAGTACCAGAGTCCTGTGTCTCCTCTCAAAATGCAGTGTCCTCATCCCCAGCTCTTTTGGAGATGTCTCTGTGTGATGGGGAAGTCATCTTAACCTACTCTTCCAGTCCCACTCTGTCCAGCCTGCTTTGTCATCTCCTCTGAGAGACTTCTCCAGTGCAGAGAGGACCCTGCTCATCTTGGTGGGGACAGAAAGAGAGGCATGACGTAAGACATGGCAATAAATAGCTGCAGTCTCTGTAAAGAACCCCTCAAGTGACATTTTTCGTTCATGTAACATCATGGACCAGGTTAATTTGCTGAGGCTGAGTAGGATTCTGTTGCTGCTTTTCCTAGAATAATATACATTCAGTGTTGCAGGGAGCCCTCTCTTCTATGGATCCCAACAACTGCAGCCCCTTAATTTTGGACAACTCACAGCAAAGTCATGTCTTGGCACCTGTTGGTGGCCACCCCTGTTTCAGTAATGCTGGTCGGCTGTTGCACCACTTCTGCAGCCTGCCCATAGAGCATGAGAGGTAAAACTGAAGGCTTTGCTTTCCTCTAGGTGTCTCAAACGCAGACCAGGCCCTGGTGGAAGATTCAGCTGTTTGTGTGGGAGCCGGTGCTTTTTGGAACATGGGACGGCGTCTTCACCTCCTGCATGATCAACATTTTTGGAGTGGTTCTTTTCCTGAGGACGGGATGGCTTGTGGTGAGTGCTGATTTGCTTGAATGTGTGACTAGGTAACCTCCTCCTCGCCACTTGTCTCCATCACCACCCTTTCTAGTTCTGTAATGCTTGTAGGCACTTTCTTGGTTCAGTCCTCTGGTTATTGCTTAGCTTTTCAGGAGGTTCTACTAAAATCGGAAGCTTAAGTGGTTTCTTCAGGCATTCCTATTTTAGCTTTCAGAAAAGAAAAAACAGCACATCAACCAACCTGGAAAATAAACAGGAACAGCCTTGTCTTGCACTGTTGAGGCAAAATAACCACTTTACCTGAAAAATGTAGTTAGAGCTACTCTGCTGTCTTCCCAGTGCCACCAAAGGAGGTTTCTTCCAAACACATCTGTATTGTTTGGAGTCCCCATTGTGTCTGAAATGGAGAGTCCTCAGTCAGGTGAAATTGTCATCCCTGCCAAAGGGACTTGCACTTGGGGATCCAGAGCAGTATCTCACTCAGGGTCAGTGCCCGTCTCTGCTCTCTTGCAGTGCGATGCAGGACTCTTCCTGATACAATATGTTGTACTGTCCCTTAAAACTTCCCCTCAATAAAAGGCAAGTATCTCTAGGGAATGGTGGAATCTGAGCTTCAGGCAGAATTTGCGTCACAGGGACAAGTTCATGTCACAGGCACGGTGGCCATCTTCCAAAAGGAGCAGGAAGCAACTTGCACTCTATATTGGAAATTGCTTCACTGAGGGCCAGAAAACCAGAGGGAATATCGGGATCCACACTGAAGGAAGAGCCGTAGAAACTCTGTAGGACAACTGAGATGAAATAGGGCTGCTCCCTCGTTGATGGCAGGGTGCAAATTGCATCCCACGAGTCCCCCACGAGTGGGTACAGATCAGTGTGTGGAGTGCTACCACGATTTGTGCTTGCTTTGCCTTTGCTAGCAGAAGCATGGCTTGCAAGTTTTGAGGAGAACCGCGGTCTGTTCTGGTGAAGAAGTCAGGATGATTTTCCTAGCTCCCTCTTCCTCTTGATCTGATTTCCTCCATGTCTCCTCTGAAAGCGAGTTAACTGCTGGAACAAGCACAAATAAAAATAAAGTAAGTAAATAAAAGAAAAAATGTAACAGCTGGAAGCTAGCATGACGGGGAAGGGAGGAGAAGTCAGGGCTGGCAGAGTTCACGTGGCAGAGCACGGTCAGATGTTGATCCATGCGCAGTCAGGCTTTTGCTATGAATTTCCAGAGGTAAAGGTTGCTATTGCAGGGGACTCTAACCTTACAGGCATGTTCAGCACTCACTGCCTTGCTACACTACCCTATCATGCTCCATCTTAACACCTTCCAGCGTGCATGCATAAATAAGTGTTGCTGTTTAATTTGGACTTTTTTTCCCCTACTTTCTCGGCTTGCTATTGTTGCCACAAGACAACTCCGTCCTTCCTCCCTGCTGGTGATCTGCAAGGAAGAGTTACAGCACTCCTGGTCCTGGTGTTAACCCATTCTTCTGCAGCAACCACTAGCATTAACTAGCTGCCACGTAGCCTGGTGCCTCCAGCAGGGTTCTGGGAAAGCCCAAGGCCACGTGTATGTTTGCATGAGTGCTTTTTTTTTTTTTTTTAACTGAAGCGTGTCTTATTTATTAACCATTTTAACCTGAGGGTAAGCGGGCAAGCTGCGGAAGAAAAAGAACAATTGTTCTTTTAAAAAGGAGTGTCAGATCCTAGTGGACTGTGGTGCTGACCCAGCCAGCAGCTGCATTTATGACAAACCTTGGCTCCGTTCCCTACTGACCAGATAAAGCCCTGTCAAAGGCAGCGGGACACTGAACCAAAATAGGATTTTATGATGATAGCAACATCCTGGATATGTTTCTGTTGTTTCACAAAAAGCAGAAAAGAGGAAAGGAAGGGAAAAAAAAAAAAAGGATCTGGGATTTCAACCAACCCCAAAGCTGAGAAGCAGCCTTTTAGTGCTGGTAATAAACAAACCCGTATCAAGGCTAGCGTGACCTCAGAAACTGCTGGAGTGGGAGGAGAGGGAGCGAGGTTGGAAAGGAGCGATGGGGACACGGCCTGTAATACGAGTCAAGGCAGAGGAGAGGAAGCCAGACGTTAACGAAGCGCTGGGCACTGGAAGAGATTTCTGACAATGAGTTGGAGTCAACCGTGCACTGGACTAAGCGATTTGCCAGGAGGGAAGGTGGGCTGGAGGACGAAGAAAAACTTTTGACCCTGGAAAATAAATTACAGCCATGTGAGAGAGAGGAGCGGAGGGTCCTGAGCGCAGAAGAGGCGCTTGAATGCTTTTGGAGGCACCCAGCACCTTCTCTTTGGTCCTGCAGAAGGCAGCCTTCCCCTCTACTTGGAAAATCCATAGATAGCAAACTGAGTGCCCCGAAGCAGGGGTTTGTGCTGGCCTCTGTGAGACCCACACCTGGCATTGCTCAGAGGCTTTTGCTCCTCGTCCTGCAGCAGCTCCTCCCTGGCGCTTCCTCTGCCTGGAGCAGGAAGGAAATTTTTGTCAGCAGGGCGAAATCCTCCACACAAAACTACGTGCGAGTAAATTGAGAGCGAGAACCACCTGCTACTTTGCATATATTGTGCAGATAAGGCCCAGCATGAGGCAGTTTATGACTGTATTATTTATCTTCCACGCAGTGTTTCCTTTGGGGTTTTGTTCTTTGTTATCTCATCGTTTGGGAGGATTAGAGCTTTCAAAGGTAAATGTTCTGATAAATTAAAATGCTGGCTTGATGCTTTTAATAAATCAGTTGTCACAGATCCCAAATGTTCAGTTTTGAAACTGTTTTTTTTTTTTTTTTTCTGAAAGCTTTTTTTAAAAAAACGAAACAAAACATTTCATTCTAAAACATGATGAAACATGGCAATAGGCAGTGACCTCCCTGTGGTCATTGAGTCATTGTTTGACATCATTCTCTCTGAACCAGAGGACAAAATCAGTGATTCATGCAGGAGCCCAGTGATGGAGCAGGACCTTATCATGCAAAGGTCTGTCTGGCCACACAGCGAGGCAAGTCTTCTGCAAAAGGGTATTAATGGGAACTTCAGGTTTGGCAATCAGTTACGTTAATTAGATAATTAGAGTGGCAATGTGTTGTTTTTGTTTTTTAACCTGTAGTGACTCCATAGTCATTGATCACAAGGAACTAGAAGCAGATGGGTCTTTTTCTTTTTTTGTCTCAATTGATCTGTGTTGTGTGACTTGGGATTTTTTAATTGTTGTTTTGTGTCTTTTTGTTTCATTGCAGGGAAACACTGGAGTTGTGATGGGCATGTTTCTGGTGTCCTTTGTGGTCCTGGTTGCCCTGGTGACAGTCTTATCTGGAATTGGGGTTTGTGAGAGGTGCAGCATTGGAAGTGGAGGTGTCTACTCCATGATTTCTACTGTCCTCGGAGGTCAAGTTGGGGGGACCGTTGGCTTCCTTTATATTTTTGGCCAGGTAAATAAGAAAAAAATAAATAAAAACTTTGCAATGTTTCTAAATATGCCCATAAGAGCAGGTCTGTGCATGGCAATCCACCACCTGGCACGGTCAAAATGGAGGAGCTGGGTGTCTGAGCAGGTGAACTGTGCAGGACATCCCTTCCGATCCCAAATTACTCCAGGTGCCAAGACAACCCCTTGCTGGCTTAATGAAACTGAAGAGGGAGAGGCCAGGGTGGCCACCTAAAGCAGAATGAGCAGTCTGGGCTACCAGGTTGGCCTCAGCACACTCACCGTGTGCTTGGGGGGAGCACTTGGACCAGGCGAGCCTTGGCTGCTTCCCCACGGGAGCCAAAGAGAGCAGAAATAAAGCTGGTATGGGAGGGGAGCTGGGCAGAGGTGAGGACCACAGCTAAGTGACTTCTTGAGATCAGGAGTCACAACTTTCTCTATTCTCTGAAGGGCCCCAAGCAGCCAGCGGTGAAGCGCTGAAATGCAAGTGCAGTAAACATAAGGAATGGAAAGTAATCTCTTAAATCTGTAGTAACTTAACCCCCTCCCCCCCATAAAGATGTTATGAACCGTCTAAAATGTGGAGAGCCAGGAAGAATTTTTATTGAGGTTTGTTTTTAAACGACTGGCTTGCAGCAATCTCTGAAAACCCTTAAAAAACACAACCCAAAAATAATCCCCTCTTCTCCTTTCACTCCAGATTAAAAGCAAGTGTCCATAAAATACAAATTGAATGCAGTTACAAGCCAAGATATGGAAATGGGCCACACATGAGAATCCTTCCTGTAATATTTTCCACTCTCGCTCTCCGAGCGGACCCTGTCTGGGAAAGCAATCAGGTTGCAGCCTGTCCCCAGGGTCGTAAAAGCTGGGCTCTGGCAGCCCCAGCCCATAGCGAGGCATCCAGCATGCATGGGGGGCTGTGGGGTGGGAATTGGCAGCTCGCAGAGAAACTCTTTGCGTGCTCCCGAAAGCTGATGTGTTTCCCTTCTCTCTGGCTGTACTCAGCAGACTTTCTGCCCGATGTGCTTTGCACCAGCTCTGAGCTGCATCCCCACTGCAAGCTGTGTAGGGAGTGCTGTGACCGGTCAGAAATGGGGCAGTAACTGGCCATGTACTGCTGATGCCCTCAGTGATGAGGAATTGCTCAGCATCCTGCTGTAATTCTGCCTGCTGGGGCTGCCTCAGCCAAGCCGAGCTGGGACGCAGCTTGGGGTCCTCCTGCGGTGCTCCAGAGGAGAGGTTTAGTTGGATCCAGCACACCTATACCAGGTCCTACAGAAACCAACATGTGCTTGGTCACAGTGGCCCTGACTGCAGGGTTGGGGTTTGGTGCTTTTCTCTGCAGTCTCCTTGTCTGGAGTGGCTCACAGTGAGAACTGTTTGTGCAAGGAAACATTTTCTAGCCCTAAGATCGCTTCGTGCTAAAAGCTAAGATGAGGCAGCACTTGTCTGGGTGTGGAAAACCCACTATGTTCTTCACCCAGCAAAATGTGTGGCTTGCAAACGCAAGCTGACTGCTTCAAGCATTCAGTGTAGTTCACTTCTGATTTCAAGATGGGTAGTTCAAACCCTGAGAAAGAAGCCTTTCTTGCAGTGCTGCTGCGGTGATGGCCACTGCTGTGCAAGGTGCAGGGGGGGGCTTTGCAGCACCCGACCACCTGGTCTGCTGGTGATGCTCGTGTTTTATCGAGGGGAAGGTTTCAAGAACATTTGTCATGTTGAGGCTATCACAAGTTCTCTCCTGGCCTACTTCCTTCCAAGTGTCCTCCTAACACGGAGAAGTGGCACATTGCAGTTGGTGTTAGGGAAGTAAAGCAATCTTATTTAACTCCTTCAAAAAATGGTGTTGGTCAGAACTGGGAGTGCAACCATCCTGCTTGCTGCCTGTGGTGCTTTTCTTCGTGTGAGACACAGCCACCACACCTTGTTTTAATACATTTATTGGAGTTAGAATCTGGTGGTTTTTTTTTGTTTTTTTTTTTTTATGGTTTTGTCTTTACTTCAAATCTGAAGTGCAGTGTTTGTGTGCCCCCTTGGAGCTGTGTGGGCTCAGGGTTCAACCTCAGCCAGCTCAGCAGAGAGCCTGTTTTGAGAAGAGTGTGTGTGGGCAGTACATGTGTTGTCCTCTTAGTGGTGGCACATAGGCTGTGCCAAACACAAGAAGAGAAAATCCACTTATTTGGGGATATAGAATGAGCCTAAACAAACAGATTTTTATGTATTGGTGCTAAAGCAAGGCATTCACTTTGCAGGGCCTGAGATGTCTTTGGTGGAGATGTTTATGGTGGGGCTATCAGCAAGAAAAAGACTATTTCAGGGTGTAGTTCACCTGACTTGTGCGAGGTCTGTTCTGCTAGAACTGTCGCATAAATCTGGTTTCTCCAAGAAGTACAGCTATTGCAGGCATTGAAATCATGAGGCTTAAATGTATTCTGTGGAGACTAGCTCATTTTCACACTCGAAAAACCAGCGTATATAGGCCGATCTAATCACTTTCCTGGACAATTAACTTTCTTGTCTAGACTATCTGGATAATGACATTTATGAGAAGAAAAATAATAATGTTATGTCTTAACCGCTTGCAAGCATTTAAGCTGACATCAGAGTAAATGATAGGAACATAGTTTAGGACGTGTGTGCCCCCTGTTTTTTTTTTTAATGAGATGTCTGCCTGTGGTGGAAATGAATCCTTCTGCAGCTTGGTGGTCCTGGAGGTGTCTGAGCCCAAACAGGTGAATCCCATGTATGTTGTTTGCCTAAAACAGTGCACGAGCATGCACTGATCAGAAACTTTTTCCAGGTGCATGATGAAGCTCATCTCTTCCCTGTCACCTGGCTGCTGTCACCTAAGCAAAAGAGCAGGCTGGTGGGTCAGGAGGCTCAGATCCCCGAAGGCATGATGCTCTCCCAAGAGAGGAATTACCCTGCCCTGCAGGGTGATCTGAGGCCTGAACCTGCAGTGGTTTTCCTGCACTGCAGCTGTCCTGTCCTGCAGCCTGCCAGCCACCCTGGGAAGGGTGCTCATCCTGCTCTGCAGCAAGAAAAACAAACGGCTTTCCCAAGTGCTCAGGGGGCATGGGCTGCACAGTGTGCTCTCCTCAAGTGTGCAGGCTGCCTTCCAGTAGCAAGATGGGGAGCCGGTGAAACATCAGGCTTTGCATCCAAACGAAATACTGAGTTAAAAATAAACCTTAGGAGGCAGTGAAGGGGGAGGCATGCAGCCATTCTTCAGGCAGGTGTTTGACCAAGAGCCTTTCTTTGAGAGAAATAGGAGAAGGGAAGAAGCTTACAGAGCTTGACCCATCCTTTTCTTCCTTGGATATGTCAGGGGGGTTTCTCTTGGGAAGTTAATTGAGGGTAAATTTTAAAGCCAGTGGGAAGTTGCTGGTTGCTGCTGTGTTTACCCAAGCAGAACATGTGCTGCCTTCCCCATACTGCCCTGACAGCGGGCTCTGTTGTAGTAATAAGGTTCAGTCCCTGTGGGTCAGAGTTGCCTTAAATATTGTCGTGTGATAACAAATGCCTGCCTGCTGTGGGTACTAAACCCACGGGATGCTCACAGACTGCTGTCCTTCAGTGTGTTGCAGGTGCCATGTACATCACGGGCTTTGCGGAGTCCATCGCGGATGTGCTGAGCCTCAGCAACATCTGGGCAGTGCGGGGCATTTCCCTGGCCGTCCTGCTGGGGCTGCTCGGCATCAACCTGGCAGGAGTGAAGTGGATCATCCGCCTCCAGCTCCTGCTGCTCTTGCTGCTGGCTGTCTCGACGCTGGACTTTGTCATCGGGTCCTTTTCGCACCTTGATCCAGGTAAAGCCGGGGGTCCTGAGCTTTGGGATCAGTGCACCTTGGTTGTATGTTTGTGTTTTTTTTTTTCTATAGGGGTCTTTGTGAAGGTGTACATCCAGACAGAGGTAGAGCTCAGGGCTGCCAGATGTGGCTTTCCTGTGCTTTGGTACCAAGTCTGTAAGAGATGACCCCTAATTTTGCAAGGAATAAGTTTTTCCAGAGCATTACCTGAAGATAAGTCATTAATTTGGCAATTAACCTGAGGAATCCAGCTTTTAACATGTGCTTTTGTTATACTTGTATTGCCCTTGAAGGTTTTCTAGCAACTGAGAGCTGCTGTGCTTGTGATTGAGGTTTGTAACCTGCTTGCTGTTTGACTTTGCATTAAGTATTGTGCTGGGGAAAACGTAAGATTACAGAATCACAGAACGGCTGAGGTTGGAAGGGGCCACTGGAGGTCATCTCTTCCAACCCCCTGCTCATACAGGGCCACCCAGAGCAGGTTGCCCAGCACCGTGACTATTGCAGCTCCAACTTGGCATGGAGATTTTCTCACAGGAGGTGTGTGGCATCCCTTAAGCCCTGGCATTGCGGTGTGTGGTCAGTGCTGGCCCCAGGCTTCCCAGCTGAGGAAGCATCATCTATGTGCTGCTCAGGACAGGGACAGGTGAGGTGGGGAAGAGAGTTGCTGGGGTTCCGAAGAGTTTCCCCCATTAACCTTCCCCTGCCTGTTTGCAGCCTGCAGTGGGGTCTTCAGCATGGGGCAGCTGGGCATTGGCAAGGCAGAGGGATGGGGCTCCCCAAATCCTCTTTCCCTTCCTTGCATCCTCATCCTGAGAGAGGTGTTATGGGGAAACCTGCTGCAGGCTGCGGGGAGTTGAGGAGCACTGCAGCCAGCACTCCAGCAATCACCGAGTGCAATTAGCTGAGTAAACAGAAGGTGTCACCTTTTTCTTGGGTTCCCCTGCATCCGAAAGGATCTTAGGCAGGGGTTCAGGAAACCTGCTGAAATAGCTTGAGGGGGAAGATCTCCAGTTGTGACAAGCTTCTTACAGCTAGAATTCAGCTGGAGGGGCTTAGATTCCAGCTGTGCACCGAGGAGACCTTTCATGTAGCCCCAGAGACCTTTCTGATAAGGGGCAGAAGGGGAATGCTCAGGGTGGGGGATGACGATAGGGAAGCAAAGGTGGGACCAGGAGGAGAGAGAGGAGTACATGCGTCAGCAGGAGGCACGGCCGAGCTGAGGTCAGCGTTAGCTGTCTTTGATTTCATCCACTGGTGATGGCTGAGCCATTTTCTTCTGACAGAAAATAGAGAAAGGAGCAGGAATGAGGTGGCTGAGCCGTGGCGGGTGGCAGAGGAGGGTGTGGGACCCGAGGAAGGGCCAGATTCTGCCCAGCTGCTCTGTGCCTACATGGCCGGGTCTGTGGCCTGGCTGGGAAGAGCTGCGCTGTCTTGTCTTATTTTTAGACAGCTTCTGTTTGAGGGAATGATCCCGAGCTCAGGCTGGATGCCCGGCACGGCGCTGCATTTCCCCAGCAGGCCTCTGAGTGGTGTGTCAGCACCGATGGTGAGCCCCAGCCTCCACCAGCCTCATCCTCCCCAGCTGGCCAGGTCAGGGTCAGCCTCCTGCCTCTGTTGCACCCCTTGGCAAAACGCCTCTCCTGCCAGCACCCCACAAATGGCTGGGATGTACTGGGGTCGGTACCCATCACACCATCCCTTGTCCGCAGGTAGCGGGGTGCAGCGTGTCTGAGTGCCACCCTGGGGGAGGCACTGGGAACCATACGGCTCAGGGGACAGAAATTATTACCTTTGGCCTTCAGTGACAGCAAGAAGTCCTTTTGTTTGTGGGCAGCAGTTAGCTGCAGCCTTTCCCTCCTTGAGCACCTGTGATCAGCTGTCTGCAGGCTTCACACGTGTACGGTTGTTTCAGGTCTGGTTAATTGGCTACAGCAGCATCCATAAATGCAAGGGAAAGCATTACACACACACTGAAGGGGTAATTTTGGAGGAAGGACCTGTGAGCTGCAAAGGTTTGGGTTGCTTCCTTGTTTATGGCAGGTTTCCACAGTTCTGCTGGCAGCTTTGGGTCTCAGTTTCCCCAGCTGTGCACTGGGCACACAGCAGCCCTCCCACCGCTGTGCTGGGAGCATTTCCCCTTGCTCCAAGTGCTCGGTGAACACTGAAGACCCGTGCCTCTGCCAAGCAGTGATTGTTTGGATTGCAGTGATCTGCAGGAATGCCTGTCCATGCTGAAGGCCTGAAGCCCGTGCCTGTGTGTGGTTGCACTGGATGGGGGCCCCTCACTTGTCTCCCCCGTTCCCCAATCTCACACCCAGGCGCACACAACGTGGGATGTGGGCCAAGCACTCACTCCCTTCCTGTGGTTTGCCTTTATTTTTAGTCGGAGGACAGGCAGTATTTACACAAAAGGGGCTTCTCAGCAGGGCTTCCCGCTGCTATTTCTCCTTTCTCTCTCTCTCTCGCTGTGGCTTGTCCTGCAGCCAGCCCGGGCAGTGCCGGTCCCTTCTCCAGATGCTCCTGTCCCATGCGGAGACTGCAGGGCTCGGCCTCCGAGGGGAGCCAGGAACCTCGAAAAGCTGCAGTGGCACATGGAGGAGAAGCTGTAAAGAGCGAGGGCAGGAAAAACGAGTGTTTGTGTATTTTAAACACAAGGGGGAAAACTAACAAAAGGGAAGAAGAAAGGTGAGGATCGCTGTTGTTTTTAAGCAAACCTACCTGAGCACTGTGACCACCAGCTGCAGTGTCCCTGCTCCTGGCCCCAAGGACTTTGGCTCCTCTCTGCATGCTGGTGTGGTCCCAAGCCCAGGATCCTCCTTTAGGTGCTGAACCCCAGGCAGGGACTTTGGCCTGAAGCACCATGGAGCGTGATGCTGGGTGCCTGGTGGGCACAGGAGGTGTCCTCCTGACCCATCTCCAGGGCAGGAGGTGGATGCTGGGGGGTTGGATATGACCCAAGGGTGTGCTGGGGTGCTGCAGGTCAGGCTGCAGGAAGAGTGAGGTTGGACTGTCTGGTTTTGGAGTTGATCCTAAATCCCCACCTTGGACCCAGCCAGTGCTTCCCCCAGTGATGGGTCATAGTCCCACACTGGGATCCCTGCGAAGGGCAGTGTTGAGGAGAGGGGCTCTTGTGCTAGCTAAAATCCAGGCTCTGAGCTGTCTCCAGCCTCTCACCTTAAAACTCAGTCTTACCTCCAGAAATGGAGTCCCCGTGTTACCTTCCTGCCTTGCTTTCTTGCCAAACCTAATGCAGGTGAATTAAGATCAGTGTTCAGCTTGTTGGCCCACAGCTGGGACCTTGTGCTTGCTACACTGCCGAATAACAGGTTCCAGGCAGAGCAGCAGTGCTGGGGTTTCTTGGCCTGTTTGTTTTAATTCTGTAGGTGCAGACCTCAGAATCAGCCCGAGTCATTTTGGGGGAAGCAGTGAACATAAAAGAGAGGACACTGTCCGTGAGCAGCTCCTCAGAACAGCATGTGAAGCTTTTTGGCCTCTTCACGTACTGAACATTAGAGTCATGGAAAAAGAAGATAAGACTGCTGTTAATGCCCACACTTTTATTTTCCTAGCATATCTCTGCTAATTTTTGTGTAGGGTGACTCCCAAATACTCCCTTCAATTAGGCGCCTGCTTTCCTGTTTTGGCAGTTGCTCGCAGGTACCCCGCTAAAGCAAATCGGCCGTGGGATTAAATTGGGTGGGGTGGGGTTATTTTGGGGGAGATCTGGTGTTAATTTGGTCCTGCTTTGTTTTGTTGGTGAGATGAAAGGAGTCGCAATACAAGGAAAAGTGCCCCAGCTACAGCCTCTTAAATGCCTGGAATGTTCCTGGGGAAAAAAAAAAATAAGGATTTTGTTGTGGCAGGGAGTTAAATAATGGGAAGGCGAGGGTCTGGCTGAGGAACTGAGGCCTGGGCACTGCTTGGGCTGGGACCCCCATTCTGCAGCTCACTTAGGGTGAGCACAGAGCTGTCCAAGTGGGGCTGAGCCCCTCTCCTTGCAGGAACCCGGGCAGTTCATCTCCCAGGGATGTGGGGAGGCTTTGAAGCCTGCCGAGGCCCCCAGCACAGCCCCTGCCTGCATCCAGCCCGCTGCAGCCCCTAGGCTGTTGCTGCTGGAGCGCTTCTGGTTGGGATCATTCCCCCGCACAAACCACATCCTCCGTGTCACCCGCTTCTGTTTTAGCTTTCTGACGCTGTTCTCACAGAGCCTAGGAAAGAAACGTTTGTCCTCACGTCTTCCTCCGACGGCGAGGCCTGTGAAGGATTTCTTCCCTTGGCTGTCCTGTGACTGGGATAGCCGGTGCTCTCCTGGGGGTACTGCTGGTGAGGAGCCGTGGGGAGGAGACGGGGGATGTCTGCATGGGGCTGCTCCAGCAGAAAGGGGACCTGCAGTTGTTCAGATGATGTGTACATATAAACGCTCCGGAGCTGTAAAGATCCTTAAAATGATGCCTCAGGGGCTTTGGTGGATTGAATTAATGAAATGCATTCACATCTTCTATTTAACGTGAAACTGATCAAAGCGTCCTAATCAGAGGCCTCTGCTTGGCCTGGGCTGTTCTATTGTATTTTTGGGCACGAGGGGTGTGCCCCAGTTCTCTAAGAGAGGGTGCAGGAAGGATGTGTGTGTCAGAAGATGATCTGCAGTTAATCCCAGAGGCTTTATCCAGGCTGATTGCTGACTTCCTGGCTTGAAACACATCTGGAAACTGGCATCGAATTCCAAGTAGAAATCACTGAGCGAGCGGCAGCAGAAAATCCCACTTTGCTACTGAACAAGGTAGACCCGGTGGTGAATAAAAGCAGGAGGCTGCTAATGCGATCTTTATTTATTAAAAAACACGCAATCGCTTTCCCCAGGTTTTTCCAATTATAGCACATTGAATTGGCGTGACATCACCTTTGAGCCGGGGCCAGCCTATTCAACAGTCTGGCGAAGAAATTTATTAACTGGTTACCTGCCAATTGTCTGGGCTAGGAGCTGCAGCACAGATGTGTTTTGAAAAGTGATAACATTGTTAGGGGCCTTGTTTAGATACAGACAGGAAAGCTACACCAGTCTCTCTGAAGTAGGTATTTTAAGGCAGTTGGTTTTCTAAAAGACGTAAAAATTCAGCCCACCAGCCTGAGGCATCTCCCCGGGGGTGGTGAGGAAGGGATGAGAGCTCGGGGTCCTGTGGGTCCCTGCCCTCCTGCACCCACTGGGTCACGCTGGGGATGCTGCAAAACATCATGCTTCATCGATGCTGGCAGCATCCCTGGGAAGGGAGCAAGTTTTTAGCATCTCCCCATGGACGCCCTCATTTTTCCCATGCTGGCTGCTCAAGCTTGGGGAAAATGTCCCATCAGAGCTCCCAGGCTGCTGCTCTTTCCTCTTGTTTGGCTTTTCTTCAAAACCTGTGACCACCTTGCCCACCATCCTCCCTGCAGTCCTCTGGCCTCAAGCAGCCTGGCTGGAAAGAGGGTTATGAGGGGATTTGAGAGCTGGCTTGCTCTGTCCCCACCCTGTTACTGCTCCTGGGATGTGCATGTCTCTAACAGGCTCTTAAAAATTGCCAGTGATGGATTCTCCACTGCATTCCCAGGGACACAGCTCTGGTCACAGCTGTCCCAGGCTGTCTCCCTTCCTGCAGCCACAGCCCATTGCTTTGGGTCTCCCGAGGGCTTGGGGATCAGCTTTTATCCTCCTATTCTGCATTAAGTCCTCCTGCTCCCCTTCAGTCTTCTCTGCTCTGGGCTATGCTGTGTGAACGGCTGTGCGGGAGCAAGCATCATCCTTGGAGCTTGCAGTGGTGGGGATGTCATCAGTCAATGCCCTGAAACGTGCTGCTGCCCTCAGGAGAGGGCCAGGAGGCAGGGCTGGGGCAGCAGAGGGTTTGCTTTTATCTTGTGGGTGTTAGTTTTTAACTCATTTAATAGGTGTATAGTAGGAATTAGGCTTTCAATTCAGCTTGTGATAGTATTAGCATGGAAAAAAAACACTTCCTAGCCCCATAGTGAAGGGGAGATGATATCCCTCCCAATTAATAAAGGAGATTTCATTTGTGGTTGGTTTAACCTTTAAATTCTTCACTGTTTCCCTGCGAGATGCTGCTAAGCTTATCTTCCTAGAGCTTGTAAGTAAATCCTGAAACACCTCTGTGGCTCAGGTGGTGGTCAGCCCGTGCTGCCCCCCAGCAGGATGCTGTTCAGGGTGCAGAAGCAGAAAGCTGATCCATGCCCCCATGTGTTTGGGACAGGTCAGCTGCTGCATGGTACCCTGGGCTTTGTCCCCTGCTAGATATTGCCTTCACATGGGCTTTCCCCGATAAAACCTCCTGCTCTCAGGTCTAGCAGCCACTTGTTTAATGCTAGGGGCCTCACAAAACGGGCTGGCTCGGGAATGATGTATATCAGCCCGTAATCCCTCCATCTCTCCCTGTTGCTGTGTTTTAACTGGACAGTTTTATTGAATTGCATTGATTTTTGTGTGTGTGTGCCGCTACACGATTGTTTTCAAACGATGGAGATTTGATACCGTCTCTTATTTCATCCCCCCAGAGTTTAATTCCAGTCACAGTTCGGCTGTGCCCTGAATCAGCTTTCCTTATTAAGGGATTTGACTCTAGGAAGGTAATTTCTGGGTATTGGAGTCTTTCTGCAGCCACTTCACTTCTAATTTGCATTCGTGTCCTAGGCTAAAGAGGAAACTGTGCAGGATATGGGTTCTTATCTACTGCTCATCATCTTCCCTGCTGGCTTGTCTGAACAGTTTTTGGCCTTTTTTGGTTGTAGGTGAAAGATTTCGGCTTGGTTGTATCTGCACTGCCCTGGAGGATGGCCTGGTGGTGGTTCTTGGTTTTCTTTTATACTCAAAGAAGAAATGTATTCATTGAAAAACGTGGTTTTAGCAGGGGAAATGTGTTCTCTGATTTAAACTGAATTCAGTGAATGGTTTCAAACAAAACAAAACAAAAAGATCCTTTTATGTGGCAATGTCTTGTTCAGCTTTTCCAAAATCAAACGCTGCTTGATTCCCAGTTCTGAAGCTAGGCTTCAAGCTGTAGCTGCGTGTGCTGAGCAAAGGGTAATGAAAACCTCCCCAAAATAAAATCAAACTATTGTTTTGGACACAAAGAATCAACAAATGGACTGGCTTTCTTTTTAAATATTGTTACCATCCAGATAACATATCCATAGCTTGAAGGTATGGGATGCTCTAGCCATGAGTATGGCAGAGGAGCATGTAGAGCACTGAGGCTGCTGCTGCCTCTCGGAAGCTGGGGAGCCGATCCCCATGGGTTGGGCTTTGTCCCAAGCAATACACAGAGCAGCTCTCGGAGCGAGCTAGCCCAAAGGATGTGTGTCACCGCTGCTGCAGCTCCAGTGCTGCTCATTTTCCTCCAATTGTTGTGCCTTGACTCAGCCTAAATTCTGGGTTCTTAAGGCTGGGAGTTTTCATCTGAGAAGCTCTGCGGAGCCTCCCGCAACAGGGACTTTGGGCATGGCTTCCAAGAAATACCACTCTAATTAATAAAAATATCCCATTTATGCAAAATGTTTTCCTAGAAAAAGGGCGAAGCAAGGGATGTTTTATTTCTCATGTGACTTGTAATGAGTAAAACCATTTCTGCTGGCAGGTTTGAATAGTGCTGAACAGCCAGGTAGTGGATACCACATCAAGAAATAAAATAGTAAAGGAAGTATTTTATATATTATGGCAAGACTATACTTAGTATTAAGTAATATAAAGCATAAGTGGACTTTATAAAGTTGAAATACCTGTGTTAAAACCTTTTCCTTTTTTTTTTTCCTCCTAACCAAAATTCCAGATTTTCTACCTGTAGAAAATGCTCTTTCATTATTTTATTTTTCGTGGCTTTTTTTTTTTTTTTTTTTTTTGCCGGAAAATAGTTAGAAAACACCAGCCTGCATGGCCAGTATAGAGGCCAAACAGCTCTGAGTTACTTCCATAAGGCTTACATTGTTGTTTTTCCAGGTCTCCATCCCCCAGAAGCTGGGGTGGGGATGGAGCAGGGAGTGCTTGTCCCTGGGCCACCAAGCCCTGCATCATGCAGAGCTGAGCTCTCCCTCCTGGTGGCTGCCCAGGGCTGGGGGGAGCACAGGCTCCTGCGTTGGCTGCGAGGGTGTCCCAAGGATGAAATGTGCTCGATCAGCTAAATCCAACCACTGGGGCCTGATTTAAGCAGCTCCTTTTGTTTATTACGGCTTTTGTGCTATTTTTAGCTGCTGGCCAGCACTCATTGTTGCAGGTCTGTTGGATTTAGGGGAAGGAGGATGCCTGCGACCTGCTGGCTGTTGTGGCCAGGATGCCCCAAGGTCCCTGCACCACGAGGAGATCAGGGGTGGTACCCATGGAGTGAGTGACAGGGAGCGAGTGCATCTACTGGGGGTCACCCACACCTGGGCCTCTGTCCCCCTTCTTGGGGTCTCTGGGCAGAAGAGAAGGATGCAAATATTTGGGTTTGCCATGCATGCAAAGGTAACTGATAATCCCTGTGTGTTTTTGTTTGTATTTGCTTTTCTCCAAAACCACCCCACAGCACTTCTGCTCTAGGCTTTCCTTCTTGCTCACAGTTTTCAGCACACAAACCCTGTCCTCCCCCATGCCCGTCATAACAGAGCACAATATTGTAGCGTTGCAAGTCCAGCCTTTTTCAGAGCATCCTGGAACGGGCAGCAGGATGCTCTGCCGAAGCCCTGAGCAACCCGAGAAGAGGCCACCTTGGAGAAGAGCAAGCCGTTTGGTGAGACAGAAAGCAGGCAAGGAGTGCTTCCCCGTGCAAATGTTGTCACACCGCATGCTGGTTTGTTTGTCTGCTCGACACAGCAATATTTATGCAATGGGGCTGATTCATCGCCCTGCAGCAGCCGTGCTGGCAGCCGCCGGCGTGATGCCTGTCCCTGTGCTGGGTGCACAGCAGCTGGAGCCGGACCCAAATATCCTGTGATGCTCCCCAGCAGGTGCAGCCGAGGGCGGTTTTGGGGAGAGGGTTAAGGCTGGGATCGCTCGGGGCCCGCCGCCGCAGGAAGCCGCATTGTGTGCTGGCTTTAAACAGGAGGTTTGGGAGATCAGTGCTGGATCAGAAAACAGGGACTTGGGAGGAACAAACACTCGCTGCTTCAGAAGGGCGGTGATTTCCTTTTGGGTAAACACGTCATTAATCTAAGGGAGCACATTCTTTTCCATCAAAAGATAAGGGATTCGGATTGCATTTCTCAGGGCTTGGTCTTTTCAGATTGTTTTAACTGTGGCTTTCACTCCTTCAATTACAGACTTTATATAATCTCTCATTTTGGGTTTGCCGGCCTTATTATGGGTGCAGAGAAGGTCTCGGACAAGGGAACTCCTTTCCTCCTTCCTTTAAAAATACTCTGATCCTTCTCCCCATCTACTTCTTGCCAATTTTTTTATTTTTTTTTGAAGTAAAACCTTTCTGCTTCTTGTTCCTTGCAACTCTGACGCATTTGAAGTGCGTTTTTGTTACTTATCCTAATTTCCTAATTTATGAAGCTGGCTTTCCAAGAAGCCGGGGATAAAAGGAGCTGATTTGTGCACCAGGAGCAGCAAACCTGCTATGGCCCCGCTGCTCGCATTGCTGAGCTGCTCGTGCTCTGGGGATGCCCCTTGCCATGGCCTGGGGAGATGCCAACTGTGGCATCCAGCTTAATTTTCAGCTGATGCCATCCCAAAGTGTGGTGGGACCCCTCTTTTTTCACTCACACTGTCCCTAGGGCTGTGTGGTTGCTTCGAGCTGGGATTTTTGTTCATAGAGCCCAGTTTCACAGGAGCAGCAGGGTGAAAGAAACTCTTCTGATGGCAGGTGTGTCAAACAGGAACTTAGAGATGGAATTACAGTGTTAAGGCCTTAATAGCCATGCTTTTATCTCAATATAATCATTGACCTGCAAGCATCCAAAGCTGCCTGCCCCAAATCCCCCAAGTTTGGGGAGAGGCAGAGTTGGGGCTAAGAGACTGGGGGCTCTGGGACAGACAGACATGACTGCCATCGTCCCACCAGGCCAGGTGGGACCCGTGGGAGATGCGGAAAAGGGGTACCCAAATTTGGTGCATTTGGGCCCGTGGGTACATCAGTCTACTGGTACCAGTCAGGAGGTAGGGCCACTGATCTCTTTCCCATCTACCTCCAGCTCACCCCACTGCAGCTCTTCTCTTCTGTTTCTTCTGGTCTTTCAGCTGAAACTTGTATATCCAAAAGTGAAGCAGGAGATGTCCTGAAAAAATGTTGCAGCGTTTTTGTATCTCAGTGTGAGTTCGGAGAAGTTCTGTTCATTCTCTGAATCTGCCAGCACAGTTCTGCCTCTTACAGTGCTCTGCTTTCCTGACTCGCCAGCTCCACATCTCCTAGAGGGCTGGGGATAATCTGGTGAAAATCTGTTCCTGCATCTCACCAGCTTGAGTTTCAGCCCACAGCAAGTTGTTGAAGTGAACTGTTAGCATGGAAAAAACTACTGTTTCTGTCCTCTGTCCACCTGCAGTGCTGCTTCCCTGTCGCTGTTTTCCTTCCCAACCTTTCCGCATTTCCCCCATGCCTCTTTGCCTCCATCTGTCCTGCGCCAGGCTGGCAGCAGCAGGGCAGTGCCTGGGGGTACAGATGGTGGCGTTGGACTTACTGGGGAAAAAAGATGGTGTGGTTTCTGCTTACTTGGCAGGTTGCTTGGTGTCGGCATGCGGTGGACCTCAGGAGCTGGAAATGGAGCTCAGTGGCTGCAAAGGCTTTGGAAGGGAGTCTGGGATCTGATTGTTAATGCAGTTGTTAAAAAAGCCCAAACACAGGAAGCCAAATGTGTGCACAGAGGGATGCGGAGAGGTGGGGCTTGGTGCTGCGCCGCTTTGATTTTTATTATTTCTTCATTCTGTTGGGAAAGGTAATTAAAGCATTACTCATCACCCCTGTGCCCTCTTCATGCCTTGTCGATGATATGGCAAAAACATTCAGAGCTGGTGCCACTGAGGATCCTGAGCTGCTTGTTGCCTCAGGCAAATTACATTTTTGTGTACTCATAGCACAGGACTTGGGTGAGGTTTATGGGTTTGCATTCATCTCTTCACATCTGCCATTTCTAGGTGTGTGGCTGATCCTGTGTGTCTTGCAACTGCGCTTGGAGGTGCTGAAAATCCTGGTGGTGGTGGTTTGATGCCCAAGTGTTAAAGGACATGCCTGAGTTACCCTTGGTTCTTGTGTGACTGGCAGTGGGTAGTGAGTGTGGTTTGGTGACCACCAGACCACGCAGGGACAAACTTCTTCTACAGGCAGGGAAGAATTAGTGCTGCAAAGGAGAGAATTTCAGTCCTCTGAAGGTCTGTGTTCAGCTGCAAGGCTGGGCTGTGGGGTCAGCCCCTGCCTCCTCCATGCTGACATGCCCAGGTATCTCCAGCAGCCACACCAGGACCTCGCTCTGGGAGGATGCTTGGGCTGGGGCCACCTCAGTGTTGACCCAAGGGAATGGCTGGACTTTGGAGCTTGTGCCTAAAGGTTTTAGAGATGGAAGGAGAAGACACTCCCTGTGGCTTTTCAGGTGGGAACGCGTGGGCCTACTTATTTAGGAAAAGAAAAAATACCCCAGCACTTCAAGCCTTCAGCATCCACCTTCATAATTAAACCCCTAATCACAAGCAGAGCGCAGTATGTGACTCTTCTTGGAGCTGTTTCTTAAGGTAGCTTTCCATTTTGCATTATTTCGCTCCATGCTCAGGCCTGCCTACGTGCCAGGGTTTACTTAACCTTAAGCTGGTGAACAGGCTTATTGAATTTGGCCAGGACTTGACTAATCCGTAACGAGCTGCAGGTTGCCTGAGGCTTGATGTCAAGGCAGTCCTGTGTGTATTTGTGTAAGGGGCTGGCCCAGTATTGTCACCCCTGCACCATCAGCATCCTTGTGCCCTGCTCCTTCTCCAGCCTCTTGACATCCTGCTCTGAAGCCTGGGGCTTTGTGGAGAGAGTAGTGGGGAGAGAGGCAGTGGGGAGGGAAAATGCAGCAAGAAAAGCCCAAAACCCAGCTGGGGTGGAGGGAGGATGCAGCTGTCTCCATGCAGGACTCCCTGATGGCTTCATGGAGCTTGGGGGGTGGAGGACATTCATCCTGGAAAATCTCCCATCTGGAATGTCCTGGGTGTGTTTTTTTCTCTTGTTTCCTTTTTTTTTTTTTTTCCTCCTCTGGTTTACTATCTCATTTTAATAAGGGCAACGGGAAGGACTCTAGGTGAGGTCCTTACTACAAAGCGTGCCAGAAATGGATAACTTAGCAAATATAGTATATTGTAAGGAGATCCAAAGAATGTGCTTAAATTTGGATTGTGTTGGCTGGAAAGGGTTGTGTCTGTGAAGGTTTTTGTCTAAAGATATGAAAAAAGAAATCAAAAAATGATGGAACTTCTTACATTGACCTTGCAATGAAGCATTGTGCCTTGGAAATGCTGAAATGTTTCATCTAGATTCAAAATCTGACTACTTTTTTTTTCTTTACCGTGCAGTGATATTTTTCATTTAAAATAGACCTGAGATATCATCATTTTTTTTTTCTTTTAGAAAAAAAAGAAAAGAGGAAGATAAAAATCAAAGAAAAATTAGAATTCCAGAATGAAAACAAATGTTTTGGGATTGAGCAAAGTAATTTGACTTGAACCGAAACAAAGCTTTTTAGTGTCTTAATTTGTCAAAGGTCGCAGAAATAATTCAGATGTTGGTTTAAGTCAATTTTTTCCCCTTTGTTTATTTACTTCAGCTCAGCCACTTGAGAAATCCATTATTTGCCTGCTTCTTATTGAGTATCTAATGATGAAAATAAATTGTTACCACTCTTTACTACTCTTTTCCCATAAGGCTGACACAGCACAGAAGAGGAACCAGATTCTTTTCCTTCTAGCATGACACTGGGAAGATTGTTTATAGCACTTCAGCTCCATCCCTCCACAAACCAGCAGGGATCAGGCTCATTAAGGGCAGGATTTAGAGTCTGTGGGGTCGCATAAATTAACTGAGAGCAAAACTTGTTAGACACAAATTTTGTCCTGAGTGATGCAGGAGGAATCTGGCTCGGATCTCGCATACCCAGCAGCTAGGTGGAGGGAAAAGATCCCCTTGCAGGAATTAAAAAACGCTCGTGCCTTGTTCGAGATCAGAGAGCCAAATATAGACCCTATCGCGCTTCCTTCCCTCCTCCTTCCGAAGCGCGGCCTTTTGAAGTGCACTTTAAATGGGATGTGGATAATTGACTCCATGAACACCCGAGTGAGTGCTCTGTTGGTTTAACCGATTGGTCTCAGTTGCTGATTCCTGCTTTGTTTTGGATGATTTTCAGCCCAATTGCCCCGTCAGCTACAATTAGGACCATTGATGGGACAGCCGAAAGGTCACCCATGGCTCACAGCAGCAGCCAGGAGCTATTCCCCCTGTGGTGTTCTCAGCTCCGAGGTCGTGTGTGTCGACGGTCGGCTCAAATTGATGGTCATTGCCAGCCGGGGCATAAAACTGATCAAAAGGGACATAGGGGGACTGTTTTACAGGAGGATAATTGACTGAGAAATGAGGTCGTTGTGAGATGTAACATTTGGATGAACTTTTCTTTAATGAGATGAGAAAGCTCCTGATTCTGTATAAAGGGGAAATTTTGAACTGCTGGGCTTCCTCCATCCCGCCAAAGCCACGAGAAAAGGAAATAGAAGTGGGACAGAGCAGTGTGTGTATCCTGTGACTTCTGCAATAAATCTCTTGCTGTCATGGTCGAGTAACATCTGCCATTGTTTGGGGCTTTGTGCATATAAACAGACAGTCTCTGCCATCCAAGACTTACACTTGGAGGAATAAAATATATATGGAATTATATAGACCCCAAAACCACTTGGAAGACCCCAGTCGGAGACGGTCCACTTGCAAAGGAGGAGGTTGTGTGTGGTGAGGTGGTGCAAGGTTTTGGTTTGGTGGTGTTTGGTATTCTCCTTAACTGCTTGGATGAGGGAAAAGAGAATATACTGATGAAATGGGCAGGTGACTGCAAGCTGGGAAGGGCTTGCAAGCAGCCGGGCTGATAGGATCAGACTTCCAGGTGACCTCGCACAAATTGTGGGAGTGGTGTGAAAAGAAACATTTGTGGTTTGGTCAAGGCAAACAAGGCTTTGCAGCCTGGCAGAAACGATGGAGCGTGCCAGCGTGGGATGGGGACTGTTCCAAGTAGGTGAAAGGGCACTACAAAGAAAATGCAGGTAACTTGTGGGCCAGGCAAGAAACAGAGCATGAACTTCAAACAGGGTGATTTTGGCTAGACTCTCTGGTTAGAGTCCGGACTCCTGTCTTCACAGGGGATTTTTAAGACTGTTGGGCAAATTTTTATGAAGAGGGACATGGTGACAGTCAGTGCTGCTCTGAAGCATGGGTTGGAGGTCTGCCTATATCCCTGATTCCTCAGGGTGAGATGAATATTTTCCCTACCCCTTTTATTCTAATAACAAAACGTTACCGTTGCTGTGAGGATTGCGTGAAGAATTGTTTGATCGAAGACCAACATTTTCCTCAAGCAGCTTGATGGAAGTTCTGCAGCTGTGGACACAGATTCCAGGGAAGTCTGTAGGAACATCATCTGAAAAAGGGAGTTTGGGTCTGGTCTTGCAGGAATGTACAACATGCACAAATTCCCCCTTTATTTCTACAGAAGCTGCACTTTATGCAGACTTCCACAAGGCCCAGAGGTCAGGGTGATGCACCGAGTGTATTCCTTTTAAATCTTGTCTGTGGCTTGTTCTTGTGAAGATTGCTGGTGCTGTTAAAAAGCTGAGCAGCAGGAGACCTTTTCTATCAGTGTGTTTCCATCCATGTTTGGGTAACACAATGAATGCAGATGTAGGAAACTTTTGATTATCTATAGGATTTTTCTGTGGCAACTTCAAAGCTCTGCGGTTAGTTATATTCTGAGGCTTTAAATGGATATGTAGTGTGTTCAGAAATCTTATTTAATTTTCCGGTTTAATCTATTGTCCAAACATCGTTAATGTTGTCTTTGAGGCATGGGACAGCTTTGATGGAGTCATTTTTTTAATTTCTGGCTGTCACCCCGCACAGCCATAAACAACATCCTGCCTGCTAATGAGAAAATTCAAGTTAATGCAGTCACATGTCTTGTGGAAATAGATTGGGGTGGCTGGAATTAAAAAGAAACCAGCTCTGCTCACCTCCCCCTGCAGCTAGCACTAGCATTTGGAGCTCTGACAGGGAGGAGAAATTTCCACAAATGAAGATACGCCATTGCAAAGCAGCATTACCAGCTGAAAATGAAAGCATTTCATAGATGTATCTTTAATTCTTCAATCTCCTCTTGTGAGTTATCTTTTCTACTTATAAACATCTAAAACCTTTCCCATTAAATACTGTGTTGGGCTCAAGTGTTCCTGGCAAATTCAGGCTTCTGGAAGCACTTAACTCGTTAAAGCAAGGGAGCGGGGTACGCCATTAAATACATGTGAAGCAGTTCCACGACGTTGCTGTCCTCTCTGTTGCTTCCCCCGCCCTCCCATCTCCTGAAAACGTTTCTGTTTAGGAAGTAAAACCTGCGTGTGTGTGTATGACCTTGGAAAAACTTGGTGGAAGTTTGGCGGGGGGCACAGCCAAAGGCAGGCTGGCTTGGTGTTTGCTCTGTGTTGGGCCACATCCCCATGTGCCATGCTAAACATCCATTTGGAAGTGAAGGATTAAAGCGGCATGGGCAAATGAAAATAGATGTTAGCTGATCTCTACAGCAAGTTTTCCTCCGTGGAGACGTTTCACAGGCAGGTGTCCTGCTAGCTTGCAGGCAGGGCTCGATATGGGGCAGCAGTGCCCACATTGAGTAGCACCAACCACTGTGCTCACCATCAGCTATGGCCTTCCCTGGCACTTGCACCCATTTAACCACGTTTACCTCTTCCCCCCAGTAAAAAAAAAGTTGACATTTGCCATTTCAAACTACCACTGAAAGCAGGTAGTGTGGCCACGCAGGGGCAGGCCTGGTGGCTCTGCCACATCCATGTCATGTCTGAGGCTTTCCTCTCTCCCTCCCTGTGTCTGCAGAGCACGGCTTCGTTGGCTACTCTGAAGAGCTTTTGTTCAACAACACGCTGCCGGACTACAGCCAGGGGGAGTCCTTCTTCACTGTTTTTGGAGTGTTCTTCCCAGCTGCCACAGGTACTGTGAGCTTTATCCTCCCCTTTTCCTCCACAGGCACATCTCCAGATGAGCAGAAACCAGGGGGGTTTCTGCAGCCCCTTTCAGTGAGCACTCAGCCAGAGCAGACTCATGCAGCCGATTCAAAATGTACAGCCTTTCCTGCAAAGCCTCAAATTTTGCACAGTCCTGTCTGGTTTGCTTGAATGTGCTCTGCTTTCTCTCTGTGGCCAGAAACTGTTTCTCAGTTCTGTGGGTCGATCTGATGGTATCACTCCTTCGTTGCCAAGGATTAGGCACTGATCTTGACCGTGCTTCCAGGCCACAGGATACCAAGCCTTTTTAGTAGTGTCAATCATGATTTATCTTGTTCAATAAGCCTTGTGATTAGATTGTGCTGGACAGGTGGGAAGGGGACAGGAGGGCTTTTCCTCCAGCCTCGCAGCTTGGTTGGTGCTATCACTCAGGATGCTGACTCTCTGCACTGCCTGCTCAGCAGAGCTCACGTTCATTAAGTTTAATTGGATGCTTTTGTGTTATTCCTTCCTTTAAATTAAGAGGAAGATCGATGTCCCCTCTCCACAGCTGGCACTGTGAAGTGGGAATGAAATAGCTATCAGTTGGAGTTACAATACCTTTTGTTGATGCTGGTTTTTAAGCTATAAAAAGTACTGATTATAAGCAGTTTCCATAGTGATGAATCCTTGGATTATAGGATGAATTTGCAGAGGATTAGCTCTAAGCAACTAGCTAAAAGTTGTTAGCAGAATTGCTGCAGTACAGAGAGACAAACTAAAAGGTTTTGTGAAACAGATGAGCTGGAGGAACAATCTGCTACCAGACAAAGTCAGGTATACCTAGAGCAGGATCTCAGATTTTCCTTTGAAATCCTCTCTCTCGATTTACCTGGCTGGCTGTTGCCTCCAGGTAGGCTTTCTCCTGGAAAAAGAGCCTGCATGAACTGTTGGCACCGTGGAGAAGTTGGTTGCTGCCCTCTTCCTCATCGTTTTGTCTGGCCCACACGAGTCCCCCAGCCACAGAAAGAAACCTTCCTCGTGAGCCCTACCACTGATGCAGGAAAATGTTTTTTTCCAGTTCTCTGATTACAGAAGAAGGAATAGTTATGACAAAGCAGAAAATTGTGATGGTTAACCATATTAAATGGTTCTCCGTCACTGCTAATGCTTGGCTGCTAGGAAGAAGGCCAAAGCTAATGGATATAATTTATTTAAAGTCCTGACAGCCTGTTAATTTGTTAGTTAGTGGTAGTAACACCAGTAATACTGTTAAATATTCTCCCAAAATACAGTTTGGGCTGATGTGTAATTACTTTGGTTGCTGCAGAGCTTTTTCTTGTGTTCTTTTTAATTGCTTGGTTATTTAGAGGATTTAAATTGTTCTTTGGAGCAGTGGTGCCATATAACACCACCATTGTTTCTGGCGTTGCTGTTCATAGCGCTGCAGTGTTCAGGAGCCTCGTGAAAGAAAACACAGTGCTGTGTTAGGTGCTCTACGTGGGAGAACTTGTGATCTGATTAAGAAAGATTAAAAAGGCAGGAGATGGGAGTCGTGACTTCTCTGCTCCAGATCACAGCTGGGATCCTAGTGCAACTTCAGAGGTACTGAGAGTAAAGCTCACATCTCCAAGAGCTGGTGCAATGCCTTATCTTGCATCCTTACCTACGCTGGGGCTGCAGAGGGGACAGCAGCTTTCTCAGTGTCCCATGTGCTGCAGCACAGCTGCTTCCCACGACATTGTTGGCGAGAGGATGATGCTCCCTGCCTGGAGGCAGCCTCAGCCCCCCAGCAGGACAGGCTGTCTGCAGGGCTCCGGGTGACGTGTCAGGGAGGGTTTGGGCAGTGGCATTAAGAGCAGGCTAGATAGATGCAATGCAATCTCCAGGCCTCTCCTGCAGGGCAGAAAGAAAAGGAGTGGCAGGGATATGTGAGCATTGCTGCCTGGCTACACCTCTGGTTTGTGCTCCTGCACCATCCCAAAGTGGTTTCCACATCTGTTGGGACTCCCTTGGTGATGGGGATGCAGCAGCAGCAAAATCGTATGCACTAAGCAAGGTGCAACCAAAATTCAGGGAGAGTTTCAGCAGAACAATATGCTGTTTGGGGGTTTCCTTTGAATGTTTGCTTTGGGTCAAAGTGATTTTTCAATGTTGTGTTTACCTTTTATTATTAAATGTTTTGTTTGCTTTTTTTTTTTTTTAATTTCTAGCATATGCTAGTTTGCAATCTAAGATGCTGTTTTGTTTTGTTTTTAAAGAATGTAGGAAATTGTGAAACAAGATGTTTAGGTCTTTCTGTGATGAAATGCTTCTCTTTGAAGTGAAACTATTTTGATGTCTTCAGGATAAGCTCTTTAGTCTTCCCTGGAAATTGTTATCTGAATTCAGCTGGTTTAAGTTTGGTCTCTGGGACACACTGAAAAGTGTTTTATAGTTGTCTATTTCCACCCAAAATAGCTCAAGAAACTATTGAAGAAGATGGCTCGGATTTGCTGGCTTAAATTGGAGACTAACACACTTGCTATGGAGGATGTGAATATATGTTATGGAGATGCTGTGTGTTAACCAGATGTTTTTTTTGAGTGTTTGTAAACACCTTAACGTGCATGTTTTGCTGCTGTGTTGTGAAAGGCAGCTCAGCTACCTGTCTAAGCAGGGGTTTTTGTGGGGAAGGAGGCTCAGGAGCTGCCTGCCCACACCACGCATGCGGTTGCTCAGCAGCCACGCAGCTGTCAGTGCAGCAACAAAATGAAGTTAAACATTGCTGTGGTGCAGCGAATCGTTTTCTTTTCTACTAAACCCCCAAGGTGTACCATTTAATGAAAGAAGTGTGTTGTCATGAGATGCGAGAAAGTAAGATGATGTTTGAAGTGGCGTTAGTGGAAAATGTAGTTGTACTGACACCAGTTCTGAAAAATCCCATACTTGGCACTCACAAAATGACAGCATTTAGAAGATTTAGATTTAGAAGTTTTGGGCTAAGTTATCAGATGATGTAAACTGGCGCAACTCCACTGGAGCCTATGGAGGGGTGCCAGCTTACATCAGTGGAGAATTTGGCCCTTTAAAAAAAAAAAACTAGCTGCAATTCCTATCTCAGATTTTCCATTCTTCATCTCTTGGTGAAGGAAAAAAAACAGAACACAACGCTTTTACGCTTTATAGTGAGTTTGCTGAAAAATGCCATGGGTGTTTGCAGGCAGTTGTATCTGCAGTTGTGAGCCATAGCTGGTAGAGCTGTGTGCCAGAGCTGGTGGAGCTGACGACTGCATCTAACCTACAACGTAGGTGGTCCCCTCGTGCACGTATCCACTGCCTGGATGACTCCCAGGACAGGATTATGCTGGGAATAGCAGCAATGTACAGACTGTCTCGGCCATAATTTCCTGGCTGAGCTGACCGTGTTTTCATGCTCCCTTGTCCAGAAGCTTTGTCGTTATCTGCTGCTCTCCGAGATAATAGCCAGTGTGGAAAATCCAGCCTGCTATCTCATTGGAACAGAGAGGTGGGTAATTTTCTCCATGGACAATCCACAGATAGGATTGCTTGAGTTCAGACAGGATTGGCCGTTTCCTTGGGGGTAGGTCTGTGTCTGGAGAATGAAATGTCCCAGCTTCTTCACTTCATTGAATTTGTAGGGTTTTTGCTTCTCTTGAGTAGCTGAAGTCTCTGGAAACCCTGTTTTTGGCTACTTGCAAGGCAGGACTGGTTTGCTGTTTGGCAGGGGTGACCAAAGCTAGTGCAAGTGGAATTTGTTCGGTTCCTTTTGTCTTTTCACTGAAGAGTGTGGTCATTAGTCTGCTGCTCACAACGATCTTCTCAGCACTGCTCCTTGGCAGCTGACACCCTGTCTGGAAAGTTACTTTTTGGGTGGTGGTGGCGGTGGAAAGGTGGCTTTCCACCAGGGCAGGGGTCAATCACCAATCTCAAGATCCCACTTATGTGGGTTCTGGAGGTCATCTCCTGGCTGCTCCTCAGTATGTGTGGGTCTGTGGGAGGGAGGCAACGAGGTGAACGGGGCTGTGCAGTCATCACTGTACGGGTGACTCACGTGGCTTCAACTTTTTTCGTACTTGGTCCAGAAAACGCCATTTTGGTGTTTCCCCAGTGCTTTGCTGAGCTAAGAGCTTGGATGAGGAAGAGGTGAGTCAAGCTCAAGCTGGAAGATAGAGAAGCGGTGCCAGATGTTTGGGAAACTTGGCCAAGAGGTACATTAGATAAACAGCTGTCCTTCTGACCACAGCTTGCTCCCTTTGGAAGAAAAATTCAGGGCATTCTGCGTTCTCTGCTTTGCCCTTGAAATGCAAAGTAGCTTGTCACCAAACAGTGCTTTATAGATGCTCCATGTAGCCTGATGTTTTTGACTGTTTCCATGGACTTCTGCCTTCCTAACTTGTCTCACCTCCAGCTAAGCTCATTGTATAACTCTCAGAAAAGGAGCAGTGCTTGAGCAGCGCTTGGAAGCTTTATCCGGGGAAAAGCTCACCAGCTGATGGGCTTTTAGCAGCACTACTCAGATCTATGTCCATGGAGTAGTCTTCCAGGAGAAAATTAACAACTCGTTTTGATTTTTAAAGCCTTCAGTATGGTCCCAGGGATTCAAATCTGGTCTAAATCTGGAAGACAGCTCCTCTGGGAGCAGAGAAGTGCCAGGGGCCCGCAGGGGCTGAGAGCGGCTGCTGGGGCTCTGGCCCTGGGGTGGAGAGGATGACAGAAAGGAATGGCTGCTGGGTGGGCCTGGGATGATCAAGGGGAAGAGAAAAAAAAAATAAAAGAAACAAAGCTCTGGATCTTTAGCTTGATGTGTTTGGCAACATGTGAGTGCCTTGTGCTCATTAGTGTGCTGTCCTCACAGCAGCACAGCGAGCAGAGGAAGTGTTATGATTCCCATTTAGCACAGATGGGGACATGGGGCTGTGAAAATGCACAGGAAAGCCTGGGATGGAGCAGGCAGTTGAGCCTCTGGTCCCTGATTAGCAACCAAATGTTTGCTCCCCGGTGGCCATCAATCCGTGGCTGTGCAAGGTCTTTAGAGAAGACGCCCATCGGCTGAGCTGGGTTTGTCCCCTCTGCTGTGGGATGTGTTCCACGGCTCCTGTCCACCCTTTGCTGAGAAAATCCTCCCAAGCAGCAGTCAGTGTTTGAGCTTTAATATGCAATTGTTAAATTGACCAGTTGTCCTGGTTTGGAGCTGCAGCCGCTTGCATTTGCAGCCTCAGAGGCTGACTTGATCGCTCCTGTGCCCGGTGAATGGCTGCTGGCGTTGGCAGCCGAGTGACAGCCCTACGTGCTCCCTGCTTTCTGCCTGCGAGTGCCATGCTGTTGGCATCCTCATCCTCATTGCTCTTTGTTACTGGTCTCACCTGAGCTCCCAGCAGGGTCCCATGGGTGCTGTGGACTGGCACCTGGCCCACGCAGCCTAGTGATGTTCATCCAACATCCGAGGGATGGGACAGAGGTGGGCAGGAATTAATATGTCAAGGAGGCTCTTAGCCTGCCTTCAGATTGTCCATATTTTCATCAGGAATCCAAATCACAGATTCTCTTTATTTATAGCAGGTATCTGAAATATTCTAACAAATTTTGTGGGATAATTTGATGAGGAAAGGTGTGCTTTCTTGCCAAGTCTGTCGTGACTCCCTCTTCAAATGTGGGTAAAGTCTCTTAACCCTTTTGTAGCTTGGGTTCCCAGCCTGAATGCAGAGGTTTTAATCCTTTGCTTCATCCTGTTTCCTTTTCCTTTGTTGTTGGTTGCTAATTTGTTAGGCTGAGGTCTGTCCCTTGTCATACAGTACTGTCTACTCTGGCCTAAAATAACATCTCAGCACTTTATTCTTAGCTCTACCGTGTGCTTTCTGTGACGCTGGGACAATCACTTACCCGCTCAGAGCTCCTATTCTCCTATCTGCAAAGCAGAGATAATGCCAGCCTCCCGGAGCCGTGAGCGATGCCTGCGACACACAGCCCTTGGATGGAAGGTGCCACCTACGTGCAGAGCCTCTCATTCTGCCCTCTAAATGTGCCTGTGAAAGCCATTAACAAGCACAAGCTGCTCTGCAATCGCGGCTGTCCCTTGTGAATGTGGGCACCTGTAATAGATCTGGTCAAAGCGGCAGGGTCTGGGCAGGGTAGGACAACCTGCTGAATGTCCTGCAGTGATGAACGGTGGCGTTTTTCTTTTCAACACTCAGATGGCACTGTTCTCTGCTATGGTTGCATTAAGATAAGATGGGTTTTGTTTGGATTTCTGCTTTTTCACTCCCCATTCTCCCCCAGCATTGTTCAAACTGGACAAAGGGTTCTTTGTAGACATGTTAGCGGTAGCTCCTTTCTGTTAAAGACAAGAGCAGTTACTTACCAAGCAGTTGATGGGAGCCAGTAACCCTGTCCATGGCAGTGCAATGAAATGATATAGTTACTGTTCTGAAGTAATCGATTAAGTGACTGATTAAATTATATTGCGTATTATAATGTATGTCATGTATGCTATAACTTAAATTAACTCTAAATTGTATTTATGTCTACAAAACATAGGTGTGATGGCTGGGTTCAATATGAGTGGAGATCTCCAGAAGCCTGCTACCAACATCCCCCTAGGGTCTCTGGCTGCTATTGGCACCTCGTAAGTAATAGATTGGGGAGAATTTACTGTCTAGAGTCTGCCCTGGATGTGACCAACCCATTTCGTACTCCCATCAACCTTTTATTACTCAGCCATCTGGAAAATTAAAGTCTGGCTCTCATTCAAATCCTCATCCATTACCACCACCTACTCTGGCTGGGTTGGAGAGGAGATTCGTTAATGTGGATACAATCAGTCCTTCCTCATGCTTCAGCCTTCCTCTGCCGGATGGGATGTGTGTTGGTGCTAGAGCAGTTGTGCTGCTGCAGCCAGGCTGTTCCCAAGCAGCATGCAAAGTGCTGGAAGGCTTGGAACATGTGGTTTTGTCACTTCTCGCAGCTGGTCTCAAAGTGTTCTCGTTGCAAAAGAGGAAAATGCAGTTGTTATTATTGGAGAAAATGGTACGGGAGGTAAAATGACCTGCCTGCCTGCAAGGCCAGGGCAGCACAGGTGCCCTGCATCCCTGGGCAGAGCAGTCCCCCTGGGAAAAGCTGTTTTCCAGGAGTAATAGGATGTTGTGTGTTCAAAAGAACTTCGGTAGGTTCCTGCCTGCTTTCATAGCCAGCTAAACTACTTATGAAAATATTACATATATTTGCATACCCAGGTTCAGATGGAAAAGAGGGACCTTCTGAATTTAGTGGGATTCTTGCTGAAAACTGGTGCTCATTTTCTTTTGAGTCAGGGGATTCACATCTCTGCTATCCAGACTTTGCAGACAGCTTAGCTTATCCCTCCAACTGAGTGCTGGAAAAGCCAGAGATACCAAGGAGGATCATGGCTGAGGCAGTAAATTTGGCACATTCAACGCTGCCACCAGATGAGGGGACCTGCATACGGGCAGGATGGGGTTATTCCCCCTGTGTGCACATCAAGAGTGAGGGTTTCCTCACCTCAGGGTACCATGCCATCACTCTTTGTCTCTCCCCACTGCACTGCAGTGGGCAAAGTGATATGTGTGGGTGTTACACCAAGCCTCGAGGCTGCCGTGCAGGAGCAGCCAGGACAGAGCGGCTGAAGACCCAGTTTACAGCTTCTTGGCCTTCTTCTGGCTCTGCTGGTGGGCACCGTTCTCAGTGGTCATGTCTGGTTGGTGAAAATAGTTTGTTTTTGTTGCTTGCAGGTGGTTTCTGTACATGGTCTTTGTCTTCTTGCTGGGAGCCATTTGCACCCGCCAGTCCCTTCGCTACGACTTCATGATAGCAGAGAAGGTAACTTGTTCAACAGACTCAGTGTAGTGTTATATAACGGGGCTTTCAGATTTCCTTCAGCATTGTTGAACGCTTGAACTTTTCCCAAATCCTGAGCAATTTGGGTGCCCATCTCTCATTGATATTCAGTGGATTTTCCCATTGCAAATCCCAGCGTACAATTGATTTGAATAGCTTTGCATTCACCAGCATATCCAATAATGCTGAATCTTGGCATAATCACCCGGCAATAGCTTGAAGAGCTAAAATATGCTAATGTTGTCCGGTGATAAATGCTGTATCTTATTCAAAGTATCCTGTCTCATTGGTGAAAGCTCAGACCAAATTGAAATCTCTAAAGAGCCGCACCACTTATCTTTACTAAGTCAAGCGAAGCTTACGTTTTCATATCGAGTGGACTGTAATTTCAGTGTGAGCAGTAAGATTATCGAACTCGAGATGTTCCACGTTGGTGTATATAAATGAAGGAGGGTTGTAGTGTTACAGACAAGGAACGTTACCATTACAGGCCTTTCAAAAGAGAGTAAAGATTTTGTTGTGTTGCTGTCTTTAAATTGGATACGTAAGAGCTAATTTTACAATATTCAGCATTACATAAAAGCATGGCCTTACAATATATAACTATTTTATAACTATTTTCCCAATTAATTGGAGATGTTTTCCATTGATTTAATTTATAATATGATTTTAATTTAAAATGTCAGTTTGAGACTCAGACTTCGTTTTCTCTCAAAGTAATTGTAGCCCTACACTTCCTCCAGTCCCCAAAATAAGCTACAGGTTATTGGTGGGCTCCTATGACTTCCTGCTAAGGTAAAAAAAATAAATAAATCTGTTTCAGGGAACAAAAAGAATGAGTCTACGTTCTTTAAGGCAACGCCTTTGTTATGCAAATGAGACAGTTAATGGATGGAAAGTACAGTAATGAAATGGTACTTATAACTGAACCAGCTGAAGAGAGATTATTGAAGCTATGTTTTAATTTAAAAACCCTCTGTAGGGAAAAAAAAAAAAAAAAAAAAGAAAAATCTCCCAGTAAATGAATCCGGAGATATTTAGTTATGTTAAACAGCAAACAAACAACAAAAAAGCAAAATCAGTTTTCTCTTCCCTTTTTATGGTACAATCCGTATACTCATGTGGTTTCTTTATATTTTATACAAGTTGCTTTATATTTTAATGACTGTGTGGACAGAGAGAAGGAGAGAGGGGTCATTATACATTGAGCATGCAAACTCCCCGTTTTCATCAGTCACAGGTGAACGAGTGTTTAGTTGCTTTTCTGCCTCACAATACTTGTTTGGCTTTTTAAACACAGAAATGAGATTCAGTAATTTCCCTTCTTAATGAGCCAGAAGTGCCAATTTCTTACGAAGTATTCATACTCTCTGTGCTTAAAACCAACAGCAAAACCTTTCATCAGCCTCAGTGAAAGGGACTCTTCCCCTCTAACCCTGATTTGAATGTCAAGTAGAACATTTAAATGCAAGCATTTTTGGCAGCTAAACTAATATATGATGTCTGGCACAATTGATTGTTTCGGTCAAGTATTTTTCAAATCAGGCCTGTACTGTAGGAGAGGGAAGGGAAGTTCTGCTCATAAGACTGCTGCGTCCAAGGTCTGTCCATTTGTCTGATGGAAGCTGATAGCTGCTAATCTTTCCCTCAAGTTTCTTCTGTCCCACAAGATAAAACTCCCAAGGCAAGTGGATTTTTATGGTGAAAGAAGTGTATATTTGAGTGGCAGGAGGTTGGTACGGTTCTGAAACACCACATTAATTTTACGTGCCTTCCCTGAGCAGCAAGTGTTTTTTTGTCTCTACCCAGTCTCCTTTTTGCCACATGCTGATTTCATAGATAAGAAAAACGCAGATGTATCTTCAATCATCTTAAGACATGTAAATTTGTCTAATTGCTACTAATAAAGCATATGCCATCAGACTTCAACAGCAGCAGATGCTCGGAGGATGCAGAAAATGGCAGCAGGTCCGTTTAGATGTCATTTTCCATGAGGAGAAGGGCAGGAGTGGAGGTCATGAAGTGAGTGAAGGTTGAAGGACCTGCACCGGGTGCTGTCCTCTGGCACCATGTTGTGTGCACCTCCACCTCTGCTTGCAGCAGTCGACACTGGGGACCCATGCAGGGATACACCAGTCCTCACTCCTGCTTGACAGACCCTGAGAGCATTTTGTGTCCCCAGGGGGAGAGGAGGGATGCTTTCAACTCCATCTGTACTTGGCATTTCCCCTCCAGCTTGCCTCTCCCTGCAGCCTGATGAAGGCTGATGTCAGCTCAGGGCTCCCCCAGGAGATGGCTGCTCCCCCTCCCATCTCTCTGCTTGTGTGACATTTGTAAGAACTTCCTGCACTCAGACCTGTGTCAGACTGAGCTGAGATCAAGGAGTGTGTTCAAAAATCGTCTGGAAACATCTGGCAAACATGGTGAAAACACATCTTCCCGTGGAAAAATGAGCTAAAAACCTGTTATTAGCAAACCAAGAGAACAACCCTGAAGTCTCTGTATAGACAACTTTTGTTTTGGCCTGTCGAAGTTGCCCATAACTACAGGGTTCATGAGGACCTCCCTTTGCTCTCCTTGAGAAAGGTCAGAGCTATCAGGCTTCAGCTGAACTTTGCAGTCTGTAGGTGCTGGTGGCCATGCCCAGCTCACAGCTTGCTGCTGCAGCACCGCCAGGTTTCCACGCCTGCACGAGGTGCTACGCAGTCACACTGGCAGCTCGAGGTGATGCTCAATACAAACTGGTAATAAAACCAGCCTTGGAGCACTGTGGCTTTAAAGAGTTTGAAGTTTCACATTGGCTGAAGGAAATTCTTTACTCATTGAAGACAGGAAAATAAGGTCATTGTATTATATCCCTTGGAGCATATTTTTTTAAGATGCCATTTGTTTAAGTGGCAAGTTTGGTTTGGTTTTACTGCAGATTTTCTTTCAGGATTGGTTTTCCCCTCTGGGACACAGGGGTTTGTCTTCCTGTTTTTGATGGTTGGAAGCCTGGGTAGCTTTTCCTGTACGATGTGCTCTGTATATAAGCGATCTCTCCTGAAATAAACTCACTTCCAGTTACTTAAGTGGAATCTAATAGCTGCTGCTTTGCTGCAGTTGCTCCGAGTGACAAAGAATTTCTTGGATATGAGCTTGTCAAATGGCTCTGTTGGTACAGGATGTTTGGTATTAATTTACTTCTATGGGGTAATTTTCCCGTATTAATTGCTTGTACATTATACCACAGACCAGTTAAATTGCTGCTTTCCCAGAGCTCGCTCAGTTCATTATGCAATGTTACAAAATGCAGGGGGTTTCTGAATATATGCGTGTTTAAAATCACTCACAGGTCTTCGAAGAATGAAGTAATCAACTTTGCATCCTCTCTGCTTCCTCCAGGTATCCTTGGTGGGTTTCTTGTTTTTATTAGGGCTGTACATCTCGTCCCTGGCCTCCTGCATGGGAGGGCTCTACGGAGCGCCCAGAATCCTGCAGTGCATCGCCCAGGAGAACGTGGTCCCCATGCTCGCCTTTCTTGGACGCGGGGTTAGTGATCCTTTCTCTGAAACTACTGACAAAACCCAACCTGAGGGAAGACTGCTGATATAAGGAAGCAGTATTTCTGTGTGTCTGTGAGGCAGGATGGGATCTGTGCACCCCATCTCAGCCATGCCCTGCCCCAGAGCTGTCAGTCCTGTCGCTGTACCAGGACAGCCCTTCCTGGGCTGTGGGACCTCCTCCTTTTGGTCCCTTTCTTTTGAGATGTCTCCAGGAAAACAGCCACTTATGATACAACTTTGCCTGTGATTTGTTTTTTGCAAACACCTGATCTAAGCCCGTGCCAGTCGTAATCGTGACCAAGGTACTTAGCTCTTCTGTGCCCACCCTTTCAGGGCAGAGGCCTGAAGCTTTTGTCTAACCACTCTGGTCAGATGGATGCTAGCTGCCTCTTTATCTTTTTGTTCTTTTCTTCTTCTTTCCTTCACTTTCTCTTTTGAAATCTTCCTACCTTCTTTGGTGACCTCAGAGCTGAGTACAGCGCTAGTCCCAGTGCAGTGGATTCAGTTTGTGCATACTGGAGAAGAGGACACTTCTTTATAGGGTGAGGTGCCTTTTGGGCTCAATAAAAATAATAAGAGAGTAGATTTGAAAGGTTAATTTAGGGGGCTGCTAAGCTTTAGATATACTTCGAAACAAAGCCTTGCTTTGAATATGACAAGAGGCTTTTTCCTTGTCCTAGTCACTAATCCTCATTCACATGAGTTGTTCCCCTCAGAACAGTCAAAGTCCCAGTCACTAAGGATTGTGTAGTCTTGGGCTATACATTTAGAACAAAGTATTTCTTATGGATTTCCCTTTTTTTAACAGGGAGGAAAAAAATTCCATTGCTCTAAATAACCTGCAGCATCTAACTGTCTGTACTGAGCAGCTGGGAAAATCTTAAGACGTTTTACTCCTTCAGAGTAGCTTATAAATACAGAAAAATATTTCACAATAGTAATATTTAAGATTGTTTTATAAGCATGATTATCTCCTCTGTCATTTTATATTTCTCAAAGCAATTCTTGAAACTGAAAGTCAAGATAATAGTCATAAATATAGGAGAATCAGGAATGGTAAGAACAACAAAAACTTCCAGCTACTGAGGATAGTTGTCAGGCAATCCCGGAACAGACTGTTCTCCATGTGGTGACGCTTGCCAAATTGTCAGTGATTTAGCCCTAGGACTGCAAAATTGATTCCCTTTCTTCTCTGATGGTTTTCTGTCTTTCTGTAATATTTTCTGCTCTGAACTCTGTCTAGGCAGAGTGCCACAGTGGAAGTGCTGAGAAAGAGGTGAGACGTTAAAGGCAGATCACTTTACCCGTTCCTTCTCTCTGCCACCTTGAAAAATGTCTAGATTTGGTTCATGGAGAGTTAATAAACGTAGTTTGCCCTTAACAATCTGTTCCACATCAGTTCGTCTTTTCCATGGTTTAGGAAAGTGTTGTAGTCAACATAACCCCAGCTAATGTGAAGGACACTATTGTTTTCTGTAGTGCTAAACCTAAGCCAGAGGCATCCTGAGATCGTACCATCTGTTCCCTATCTCACTAAGTCTTTCTAATACCTAAGATGTTTTCTGAGAACCATGCTCACTTATCCCTGAGACATATTTCTCATTTCATTGTGAAAAGGCGTAAGGTCCAGAACCGGTCCCCTTTTCTATTAATAAGTTGGAGGAAACAGAAATAGTTTCCATTTGAGCTGTGTGTTTATTGAAGAAGCACATGCAGTAAATGAAAATGTAGAATGGAAAATGTTCCCCGTCTTGTGCTGGTGTTGGTGTGAGGGGGCTGTAAGAGCACCTTCCCAGCCCATTGCTGAAGTGCATCCCTCAGCTGCTGTGCTGCTGGCAGAACTCCGTGTTGTGCCAAGATAACTTAAAGCATTTCCTTTTGATCCTTTTCAGAACTGAAGCTTGTCCTTAAGGGACATTGCCATGGTTTCAATTTCTACCTGTCTTTAGAAAGTCCTTGGAGGTGAGGAGTACAGGACAAACCCTGATCCCAAAAGGGCCTTGGCAGGGGCTCTGATGGACACTTAGCATCATTTCATCTGACTCTAGCAATGACTGAGAAAGGGCATTTTAGACCTAGGGTTAAAATTTGTGAGCAGATGGCTGTCTCCCCACTTCCTGATGTGCTTTGCTTTGTCTCTCTCTCATAGTCTCCCTAGCCTAACCCTGCCCCAAAGGAGAAGAACAAGCTGTGTTTCTCCTGGTTGCCTGCCTTCCTGACTGATGCCTGGCATTGCTGGTGCCCCCAGTGTCCTTTAGCTGCTAAACCTTTCTGCTGCTTTCCTCCTGGTGCTGGGCTGATGCAGCTTTCGCAGAAGGAAGGGGAAAATGCCAAGTACAGAGTCCCAGCAGATCATGGATTTAGCTCAGCCTTGAGTCAGGGCAGGGCCTGAAGCTACTGATACAAAAATGGCACAAAAATACAGAAATTAGAAATGAATAGTTAACTCTAATTAACACGTTTTGTTGCCAGAACACAGCCCAGACTTCCCATAGGCCCCACGTGTCTCTCTGAAAGTTTATTGCTGTTGTAATGCCATACTCTGAGATACAGAGGAGAGTTGATGAGTTTTTCCAAGACAAAGATTGAGTGAGGATCAGAGGTGAGGTGGGAACTCATCAGCTTTTGGCTTCCAGTCTGTTCTTTAATTTATTAAGCCAATGGGCCTCTGCTTGTGCGCATGGAGGTGTGTACATGTATTTCATGACTATGCATGTACCTGCAGACTGCTGGGGTAACCATTCCTTACAGCTGAGCCACCAGAGACCCTCACGGCAAAGCTCACGAGTATTAATTTAAATATGTTTCTTTTATTTATGTAATAGAAAGGACCCAACAGGACTCCAGTGGCTGCGATTTGCTTAACAAGTCTTATCACCATGGCTTTTGTCTTCATTGGGCAAGTGAACGTTCTTGCTCCGATAGTGACCATCAACTTCATGTTGACATACATTGCTGTTGACTATTCCTATTTCTCGATCTCCTTGTGCTATGATGATCAGCAAAAAGCTGGCAGGACACAGGTGGAAAACACTAAGCCTCCAACCTCTTCCCAGCCTTTGATTTTCAACAAGCCCTCCAGCCATGCATCAGATGGAGTAATTCAAAGCAGATCGAATGGCACCTTGCTGGAATTCACAAAAGACATGGACCAGCTTTTTAAACCATTTCGTAACGAGCCAAGTGCTAGCAAAAAAGGAGCTGAGAGTGTAACCCAAAAGGTCAAACAGAAAAAGGTGAAGAAGCCAGCCAAGCAAACGTTACAAGACAGCTTCCTTCTGGATCTTGATCACGATGCTCCTCCAGCTCAGTGTGGCTGGGATGAGACTGCAGAGTCCCACCACGAAAGCTGGCAGGACCTCACTGAGCAGGGCCACCAGCTGGAGGTGGGTCCGTGCTGGTCGCCTGCTGCGGACACCCAGGGGACACCTGAGCTGCTGGGGCAGGGGGAGCAGCTCTGCAGTCAGGTGCCAGCACTCTGCAGCCAGAAGGTGGAAGGTGAGTGTGTAGGAGATGTGCATCTCCATGCTTGCAGGGAATTATCTACAGTCTTAGTCCTCCTGGTGCTTTGCTGGAGGCAGGCGAGAAACTAGCTTTATACAGGGCTGTCATTCAGTGATTCATAGTAATAATATCTTTTATTACAGGTGAGGGTAGAGTTCATCGTAATGAATCACAGGAGAAGTTCCAATGTAATTTCCCATGGAAGATTAATCACAGGAAGGCAGGCAGGTCTCTATGTAGTGTAGGGCTGTTTACTGCATACTCATTATTCTACAAATGGGATCTTAACACCATACATTAAAAACATTTTGAGTGTTATCTTGGGCCTTATTTCACCATGATGTGGAGTAGGAGGGATGGAGCCTTGAGAGACTAAAACTCTGGCTGTGGAAATGAGATGATCCCCGTGCTGCAGGTGGAGGCTGTAATTTGTCATCCACAGCTAGGAATCTGAATTTATTTCGTTGGCAATATGGGTGTTTTGCCACAGAGGTTGTTGTCTCAGATCTATCAGCATTAGTCAATTAAGCTTCATAAACCCATGTGAGGGAGAAAAGAATTTTTGTTTCTTTTACAAACATGGGAACTGTGCCTCAGTTTCCATCGCAGGCAATGACATCTGTGAGTCCTAAAGATAGACTTAGTACCGTAGTTGTAATTTTTTTTTTCTTGATCATCTTTCATGCTTTCATTTTAGAAATTTTGGTTAAACTGTGCCACACTCAACTGTCACCTAGAATTTCTGGTTTGGCTTTTGGCAAAGTAGAAAGAGACCAACTCTTCAGCTCATTTTTAACATTTCTTTTTTTTTTTTTTTTTTTCCTTTGCTCCTCTAGAATCATCGGTAAGGCAACAAAATCTAGAACTGGGAATTCAGCAAATTCCAGAATCATTCTACTCCAGATTCTGCAATCACTGGGTGTCCTTTGCTGGTGTAAGTAATTTTCTTTTATTTTGAGCACTGGTTTATCATATGGAAAGAAATTCATCACTTAGTGTAAATACACTCCAGTACTTTCAAATGGCTTTTGTTTCTGGTATCCCAGGAGGTCACCTGAACTAAATACTTAAGAGACCATAGACCCAGCGGTTCAAATTAAGAGAAAGGTAGATGGTGTTATTTAAAACAACAACAGCAATAAATAAACAAACTCCAACATCTTAGGACTTTTCTAGAGTTAAACATACATGGCTTGCTGGGAAAAAAATCACCATGTCCCTCTTTTCACTATGAACCAAAGAGCCTGCTTTTGCTTGCTGTGGAATGGATTGAGACATCAGATTCAAAGCTGTGTTATTTTTATTTATGAAACAGATTCTGCAAGCTTGGGGTGGGGTTTCAGCAGCACTGAACTCCTGATCAGAGCTGCCTGGCTGTGAAATTCCACATTTTGAGGGAGGAAAGCGGAGCATTCCTCTAGCATGTTACTTTAAAGAATAAATGACTTTTAAATTGCTTGTTCCTGAAGCCACGGAAGAGTTTAGGACATTTAAATTCTTCTTGGGAAGACGGATTAATGGGCAGATAACAGGAAAAGGGTCAGATATGGATAATGAGTGAACCATCTGGCTTTGCTGTATGGATGGGGATTTTTAATAGCTGTACGTAAAACATAACAAACACCCTTGAACAACATACTGAACCCTTCTAATTTAATCCTCAGAGTTTGACACCTACTTTTCAGATTTGCTGCTCTGGCTGCTAGCAGCCAACTACTGGAGAAAGGTCTTGCCAGACCCTGGCGCAGTGGGTGGGATGGATGCTGGAGGCTCCTCTCTAGCGATGACATCTCTAGGAGGTTGCACGCTAATGCTCTCTCTGGGCTCAGTAACTAACGGGGCCCCCAAGTGTTTGTTATCGTGGGGTTCAGAGTGGTCAGCTCTGCCTTCGTGGGGGAATTGGCTTAAAGAGATGACTGATGTGCTCATTAAAGCAGATTTGGTTTCCTGTCAATAGTCAGACTTGAGAGGAGTTTGCAACAGAGCTAAGAGATCAACACAAAATAAAATCACTGAAATAAAATCAGATGCACTTATTCATCCAAGCTCCTTTCCCCTCTGCCTCATCTTCAGGCTTCACCAGCCATGTCAGCCGTGACTGCTTTAGCTCTTACGTGCTGTCCCTTGCTTTGCCTAGCCTGATCTGTGAAGATGCTGCGATGCTGCTTCTGCCCCACTCATATACCCCTTGAGCCACTTCTACCCTGCGAGCTGGTGAGGCTCCAGATACAGCTTCATGCTCCTAAATAGTGACCTGTTGGCTGCTGCAGCTTGGAGCTCCCTGTGGGCTAGCCAACACTTCCATGACCTACAGCTGGTGTATGTTTGAGTAGCCCAAGCAAAAACTCTGCCTCTAGGACCCGAGGTAGCTCACTAAAAGCTACCTGCATGCTGCTAAAGGTGACAGTGCAAGCCTGTGCTGTCCCTCATTATGAGTGAGACCAAATGAAGCTCTGTATAGCATGGGGAACTCCTTGCTGAGAAACCTCAGCCATACCATACCCAAATCTTTTCTGATAATACTGGATAGAAATGCTTTATGTGTGGCCAAAAGCCACTCGCCATGGAGTGCTCTGGAAGCAGGAGATGACGTGGTTCCTCCAGGGACCTGCACCACAGCCCTCAGCTGCTGATGCCCGTAAGGTCCATCCACCCACGGTTGTGGCTGCTGTCATTCCTCCCATGGGCAGGGTGCGGGCTGTGCAGTAGATCTCGTGCAAGGAGAACCTTGGCTCTGTCCCCATCACAGGGTGTTATTAAGAGGCAGACACCTCAACAGAAACACTCATCAGGGTAAAGCTGAATGTCTGAATCCTAAGTTTAGATGGTGCACATCTCTCACGCAGTATTCCTGAGAGGGCCTGAGAAAGACAGATGCAGAGGTGCCATCAAAGCACTGTTTTTACATGAATTTGAAACACAAGGTTCAGCATTTCTAGCAATAAATAAATAAAAATGCAGTTACTGATGCTTTCATAACAGCTTGAGAACCCCAGCACTGCCTCACTTATTAACAAGGTTTTATTGGAGTTGTAAACCATGCTCAGATTGCAAGATTAAAGAATAAATTTCTGAAACCATGTGAAGCTGTGTGTGAAGGTGGGTAGTCCTCCTCGGGCACGTGCTGCCAGCTCTCCCATGGGCCAGAGCAAGAGATGGTCAGAGCTTCCCTGGACTTTGCAGAACAGCTGTCAGATTGACAGCAGTATGCTACCTCGCTCTGGAGCAACCCTAAATCTTGTCTTTCCAACAGGCAATCGTGTCCCTCATCATAATGTTTGTCATTCAGTGGATCTACACCCTTGTCAGCCTGGGAGCAGCAGTTATTCTGTACTTCTACATTGGCCAAGTGAGTCCAGGACTCCCCCTGGGTGAGTAATTTTTTTCTGTATTATTAAATCTGCTTAAAAATTCATTAAGCTTTAATTTAACTTAATTAGGAATTGAGATGCTTGTGTTTAATATGCAGGTGGCACAGTGAGTGATGAGATTTAATTTCTTTGGTAGTTTCAATGCAGTTTATGTCTGGCTCTTTAATATTTGATTCCAACTGTAACTAGCATTAGCCTGATAGTTTGCACATTGCGCTTGCTTTTCGACTGTACTGTACTTTAAATGGCAAAAGCAGATTCTGAGACTTAACAGGGATGGCAGATTGCAAACGTATCGTGGCAATGAGAAAAATCTGTTTTAAAAAATCTGTTGTAAATACATTTTAATAAATTTAATTAATCGGTCTAAAACCACCTGAGAAAACTTTAATGAAAACGGGAATTATGACAAGTATCTCATTAAATCTCAGCATTCGTAACTGCAAAACAAGAGAGCCTTTTGATTCCAGATCTAAACAGGTTGAATATGTTAGGAACGTAATCTGGGAAAATACTCTTAGGCAAAGGGCTTTAAAAAGGTCTGTGCATGTGATGGGCTTAAACAAGTTCAAAATTAAATATTGAAGCACGTTGAAAAAGCAGCTCATAATTGCATAGTCCTTGGCACGGAGGCAGGAGAGGTTTGCGTTGGTCTGCTTCTGAAGGGAGAGGGTGATACACACACAGTCGGTGCTTGCTCACGTCCATATGCATACATATATATGTAGGGGTATAATGCGTACGTACCTGCATGCATGGATGTGCAATGTTTTGTTTGGCACCTGGCTGAGAGAAGTCAAAAAACCTGAGTTTGTGTCTTTTAAACAATGCAGAGGTAGCCACCTGTGTTTATTTAGATAAAAGGTTATTTGGCATTCGGTGAGTAGACACCAGATTTCAGAAACCCGTGCTGTGAGAAAGCAAAAATGAGTAGTCGTTCAGGAACTATCAATATATCACTCACCAATCTTTCTACTACAGCTGATTTCTTTTTTATTTATCTGTATGGGGTGGAAAAGAGTTGCTGTGAGCAATCTGAGCTAGCACAAGCTACCCCTGCTCTCGGCAGGGAAGTTGGACCAGATGATCTTTACAAGTCCCTTCCAACCCACACAGTTCTGTGACTCTGTGAATTAGTTCTTCCTACTTGCAGCTTTGTATCTTTGGAAATACATAAATTTTACTTTAACAAACTTTTTGTACTGCCCCCAAATACTGAACAAAACACAAGTAGTGTCTTCAGGCCTTAGGGTTTTCTTTGCCTTTGTTTACTCACTGTTACATCTTTGTTATTTTCTTTTTAAATATTTCCAAAAATGACTCTAAAAAGAATTTCTCAGTGTGTAGAGGATTATGGAAAGTGATTTGAGAAATGACAGCATAATTAAACATTTTTGTCCTGGTTTGTTTTGCACTTGTGTTCCCATGCATGCTGTAAAAAAGCACATGGCAAAGAAGTTAAAAATGAACACACAAAGTTCAGCCTGATTTTTATTTGGTTGTGAGTGAAAATTATTTTTGCAGTTGCACCACATCAAATGACCCATTTTGTTCTTCAAAAGACTGCATGACCATTCTATACAGAGAAGTTGTGGCACACTGTCTTGAGAGATGCTCTGAAGTAAGGACTAGATGAAAACCTCAGGAGCAGTGGCTCTGCCACAAGAATGCTCCATGATTTTGATGGGTCCCTCCTCCTCTCTCTTTCCCTCCAACAGCCTAAAAAAAAAAATCCAGCAGTTGTTGCTGGGTCTCTGCTCTCCTCCCTATCCCTCACCACAGACTTCGGGGGCTGCTTTTGCTGCCAGCTCCAGAACTTATCTGCCCCTGCAGTTAGCCAGTGCAGGAAATTAGTTCTACAGAAAAAATCCCAAAATAAACCTTGGTGTTGATCAAATAAGTTAAACCAGCTCTCTGTGGGGACAGCCAAGAGGGAGCAGTGAGACCACGGCCACCGTGGCTTAGCAGCTCTTTCAGTCTCCCCATCCCTGCAGTGGGAATGGTCTTTGCAGCCTAAGGAGGAGAAGGTGCTGCAGCTGGTATCTTTGCTTTGGCCACCGCTTTGCTGGTATTTTAACAAGCTGTCAGTCTGGGAAGGAATAGCTGTTCTCCATATGAACTTTGGGTTAGATTCTCAGCAATCGTTTAAAAGCCACAGCGAGTGGGAAGACTTCAGAATTGTTCTCACAGTTGCTAAATCTTTGTGTACTGAAAGCTAGTAACAAACATGTCAGTTTGGGATTTTATGCAAAAAAAATTAAATGGTGAAATGCTATTATGAGGGAATTAGCAACATACTGACTTTTCATGTCTTTTCTCTGTAGGAGCAGCAGCGAATTTCAGTTTGTTCAGCTGGATTAAGTCAGCTTTGATCACCTCATGCAGGTTGGTACCAGTCACTTGGCAGAGATCGAGGCGGTGCTTCTTGTTCCCACTAATGTGCATGGGAAGAGTTGACCTGCTTCTTACCTCAAGCAGTCTGCCTGGCCCTTCCTGGGGACTTGAAGTTCTTAGTTAAAGGCAAACAGGGCTGTTGGCTTCAGTTAGTCCAGTGCTGATGTATCCCAGTGGCTGAAGCTTTCTTGGTCTTACTCTCCAAACCCCAAAGGTCTGTGCTCAACCTTGGAGGAACAGCTTGAACCCAAAAACACAGTAGTAAATGAGGAGTGGGAGACTCCAGCTCTTCCACCCATGGCAGGTGGTGAACTGCTGTGGTGGTGGAACAGGTACACAGGTGCCAGCTGGGCTCAAGTGACAGAGGGGAGATTTAGGGGGAAACAGCAATAGCTGCAGAAGCAAATACAATAAACAAGGTCTTCAGTGAAGGAACCATTCAGTATCAAGTTTGTATGGGATTGCAGCAGAAAATATCTTGGTGTTTTTCTTCTCAGAAGGCCTCAGAGCTTTTATTTGGTTGGATAGTAACTGGTTTTGTTAATTTATTTTGATCCTATTAATTATTAATTCTGTCATGTTTGGGTTTCCCATGGGGGTAATGACCATCTCTGCTGCTGTACAGAGCAGTGGGATTTGGGGTTCCTAATCTGTTTGGCTGTTCTACTATTGCAGTGGGGGAGCACTGTAATAAAGACCATATAACATGAGCTGCCAGGCATTAGGTGTGCAAATTTGGTGGCTTGTTTAAAATAAATGAAGGTCCAGGCACTTAGGCATGTTGGCACGTGTGTATGCCTGTCTTGCCAGCTCCTGTCTCTGCCCACTGTCCCTATAACATGGCTACATGCCTTTGGTGGCAGAGGTGGCTCAGGAGAGTGGCCAGAGGTGATGGGACCTCTCTTAGATCCCCATGAAAGGTCTATGGCATGGCTGAGAACAGACACGTCGGGTCTCCTGCATCACCATCCATAGCTGCCTCTACCAGACCAGTGGATCTCCCCAGGTGTGGGGCTGCCCTGAAGACCCAGCTGTCCTGCAAACCTCTTTTGCTGTGAATAGCTTCATTTATGCAGCTGCAGCTGCCTCTCATGGCAGTTGCATAAAGCCACACACTTCCCTGTTAGCGGGATGGGAGCCCAAGTCAGACAAGCTACAGGAGGAGCGAGGGGGTGTCAAGGGTGTGCACTGTGCTTTGTGCGTGTCTCATTTGGAACAAGGGGTTGCCCCCTCCTTTCTCCCTCTCACTCACCATGTCTGCTGCACTCCTAACACGAGCCAAAGCCAGGGGTGAAGAGGTGAGGAGGAGAACAGGGCGCACGGGGCTGTGCTGGAAGCGCTGCCAGAATTACTCATTGCAGGGTGAGTCAGACCCCGCTGCTTTGTGTCCCAGGCATTTAACTGTCCTGTTCCGCCTCGGTGTACAGCCGCATCCACTGCCTGTAATTTTGCCGTGCTGCAGCTATGATGATGGAGCAGTTTTTCCTCCTGCTTGTCCCTCGGCACTTCTCAACCCTGCCTGTTGTCAGATGCTCCCTGTGGGAGGCTGGTTAACTTCACGGACAGCTGCCGTATGTGGCTGGGAGTAGGAAAGATGAAGCTAGCCCTTCCGGAGAGGCAGCCCTCGTGCTCCTTGTGGGCAGAGGTGTCACTGGTGCCGGGTGTTTTGCCCTGCAGGTTATCTGGCTGGCACAGGCCTCAGCGCTTTGATCAGTGCAATCGATGAGGAGAGGCTCTGTCAGGGAAGATGGAGTGAGGAACTGGCAGCAGCCCAAGACAGAGACTGATCTTTCTTCTCTCCCCCCTAAGACTGCAATCTCTGAGCCAGCCAGCTTGGTAACCTCATCCTAATGCCAGGGATCCTGCTCGAGCTGGTATGGACACAGTTTTAGCTCTGCTTGGGGGCCGGGTAGGTTGTTTTGAAGCCCACCTTTGCTACGCTGCAAGAAATTGCATTGAAATCACTTGCACATTTTTCCTCAGCCACAATTTCTTGAAATCCAAGCAAGACACATTAAAAAAATTGAGGTAAAGAAGTCACTGCATTAGAGTGCAAGAGCACTGAAAGCAACCAAGGATCCTTGGCACCTCAAAGAGGGCTGAGTCAGTGTTATAAGGTCCCCCAGTTTTGATTTGCAGGTGTGCAGTAAGGTTTTCTTAAAGTTGGCCTCTGGGAAAAAGAAACTGCAGGAAGGTCTCCTCTTATATTTAAAAGAGGAAAAGAGTTTCCAGCCTACATGGTCTCAAAAGTAATTGAAATGTACACGAAAGCTTAGGAAACTATAAGAAGGATATTTTTCATTAGCAATAGTTCGTGCTCCTTCTTTTCCTGCACCGTCTGGAAACTGGCAGAGCCAACGTTTGGAGCAATTCCAAAGAGGAAATGTATTTGCTAAGAAAATGTATATTTTCCAGTGTTTATGAGGGAGGAGGTTGAAGTATAGTTTTTGCATGTCTTCTAGGAAACTGTTTGCAGATTAACTCTCTGCCTTCCGAGGGCAATGCAGCCCCTTCTCCAAGTGCCCTGCCATGGCACAGCCGGGTGCGTGGCTGCTAACGGGTCGTGCCTCTGCTTCTGTGTTTGCAGGAGAAGGCCATCTCCAAAGGAGCAGATCGTTGTGACACCGGCCTTTGCGACAGTTGGCATGGAGACCACGCAGCTCACCGAGGAGAACGCAGACTTTGCCTCTCGAGACCGCTATCACCAGTCCTCCCTTATCAGCAGAGAAGAGTTTGTGAATCAGTTTCAGTAAAGGGGGAGGACAGAAAAAATACCGAGCTGTTGCTTCTGAAAGGGCTGATAAGTGCTAGTCCCTGCCACGGGGCCTTGTGAAATACTTGAATGTATATGGAAAGGATGTGAATAGTTATTTACATATTCAAGACTTGTTTGTTTATGCAAACTACAGCAAGCCCAGGTTTCAAACCGTATCCAAAAGGGAGGAGGATAAAACCAACACGCAAATGAAAGGGCCGATCCAGTGAAGTGATGAGTTACTGAGAATGATATAATCCTTTAAAAAAAAAATCAATTATAAGCACTACTGAGCTCTGAATACTGCCGCTGCTGTAAGAGCTAACAACACCCGATTTCAGATGTCCTCTGGGGGAGCAGGGCAGCAGTGTGCATTGTATTTGCGAGTGGTGACCTCAGATGCAGGAGCCGAGTGCCCGGTCCCAGCTGTGCCACCGATGGATGCGACCTTCCAGGTCAATTCACTTCTCCTCCCGGCGTGAATTTGCCTGCTTGTGATACAGCAATTTTCTACCTCAGTGTTTCAATTACCAAGGTCTTAGAAAGTACTTTGAGGCATTAGACAATAGGCCAGAACCAGTGGCAAGTGCAAGAGGATTATGAAATATATTCGTAACTGGAATCGAACCTGCGCGTTTCTATGCAGTAATGCAGTATAATGAACTCTTCTCTACTGTGAAACCACGAACTGATGCCTTAGCATCTTTTCATAGTGGCTTCCCACATCCTTTCTGAAACAAGAACCAAGACGTAAAATCAAAGCTATCTCCAAATACAGCATCTCTTGGATAAAAGGAGAGATGATTCAGAAGTGCCTTAACAAAATGCATTTTGCTAATTCTGCTTCAAGCTCATCCTGTGCTGAGCTTTATAGATGTATGCACCTAAGTAAGAGGGGGAAATCGCTGCCTCTCGCTTCCTGTAATCTCTGATCATTTCAGCCATTAAATTATTTATTTCTTCTGTGCAATAAAAAAACTTCAGACAGCAGAAATGCCTCTCTGTGCTAGCTGTGGGCGGGTTCAGTGCCTCTGAACACTGGAGCTGTTCAGGGCTGTGCCCCAATGTTGGGGACCCTCTGTCCCACCACGTGGTCTGATCTGCTGTGGCTTTGGCTCTCCAGGTTTCTTAGAAAGGGGACCAAGGGAGACTTTCAGCTGAGATGAAGAAGAGAACAATCCTGCAACGCTGCAGAAAGCATTCATTTTTCTAGGTTGCAGGTATTTCATTAAATATCTGTAACCTTGTCTTTACTATGTCAATAGAAGCAAGCGAAAAACGGTGGCCAATGCTGAACTACCTCACGTCATTCTCTGTTGGGAGCTGTCCTGTCAGGATTTCTTGCTTTTTGTGTTGGATTTCCAAACGGTGTGGATCTGCTGTTTGGATGTGTTGAAGCTTCCTCCAGGTCCTCTGGGGCCACCTGCGTGCTCAGGAGACCCCTTCCTGTGCTCACAGCATCAGGACACATCTCGCAGTGCTGAATTAAGAGAAAAAATGAATAGCAAAGGCACAGGGCTGAGTTTGGGGATGTCTGTGCTGGTACACGGTAGGCAGAATTACACGGATTCTTCTCTGAAGACAACTCTGAGAAACTTTGCTGGTGCTTTGCTCTTATCAGTTCAAAGCGTGGCAAGATAACAGTCAATTTTTATTGTCAGCTATTAAGATCAAATTAACTTATCTTTGAGCTTGGCAGTTGCTGCTGTTGTGCAAGCTTTCAGACTCTGCTTGGAGCTGATCCACCTCGCTGACAAGCCGCATGGTGCTGTGCTGTCTCCTGCTAGAGTTTGATACGCGACCGCAGCACCGGGGCTCTGAGCCCTCGGGTTTCAAAGAGAGCCCCTGTGTGAGCACTGCGGGGTGCCTGCCCTCCCCAGCATGAGCTTGCCCAGCCCTGCAGCCTCAGGAGCACAGCTTAAACTCAAGGAAACCCCAGAGCCCAGCATGAAGTGATTAATGAGTGGAAATCCCTGTGTTAACCTTGTTAGCTCCCACACAATTTAGTTCCCTTCTTAAAGCCAGGCAGCACTCAGGGGATCCTGGGGAGGGAAGAGAGCAGGTACTGTGCTCACCAGACCCCACAGGGGAGCCGTGCTTCCTGCTCTTCCCCAAAACCAGCAATACAAACAGCTCCTCCCTTTGGCTACCAGGATTTCGGCCAGCTCTCTCAGGACAGTGCTCACAGCTTTGCTTGTGGCCACAGCCCTGTGAGTGCTCCAGGTGCAGCAAAACACCTTTTGCCTGGGTTTTCTGCGCTTTGGGCTCTACGTGCTGCTTCTGGAGAAGCTTTCCCCAAAGCATCCACCCCTCCTGGCATCACCAGCACTGCAGGTACCAGGTCCTGCACCACGATGTAAGGCTGGCATTTGGTCTTTTCCTCCCATCAGGCCTGCAAGAGGAGTGCATCATGTGGGGCTGGTTTCCTCACCACCACTGTGTTGTAAGTAGAGCAACTTTCCTTTTCAGTGCTCAAGAAGGGGTGTGCTCATCTTTCTCAGGGCATTAGCTTTGATGTAGTTAACAGTGACGGTGGAGGGAAGGCTTGTTTCAGGAGCCACCACCTCCGAAGGGATGGGGACAGTGGTGTTAGGAGCAGTCTGACCTGCTTCCTCATGCATCCTGTGCTTTTGAAAAGCCAATGCCAGTCGAAAATCAAGCCTGTGCTTTATTTTCTTCCCAACCACTGACTTAATCCTGACAAGGCCTGTGGTTTGGGGTACCCTGATCAACCTCAGAGCAACCATATTTGGGGTTTCTGGCTGGTCTCCCCTCCTGTAACCCCACAGACTCGTCCACTTGTGAGGCTGGATGAGTTCTGACCCCACTGGCATGCAGGCCTTTGTGTATCAAGGAAGCTTCTTTAGGAAGAGAGGAAGGCTAATAGCATTGCAGATCATCGGGGTGCATTGTCAAAAGCGTCTGTAGCTTTTGTAGCACTCTAAAAATGCATGAAATTAGGGATAGCAATTTGTCAGCTTAACATTTAGTGGTTGAAGGGAAGTAATGTGGGTGGCAATTCCTGCTGTGAGTGGGAAGTGTTCCTTCTGCCCACCTGGGAGCCAAACTGTGGCTCTGGCTGCTGCAGCTTTAGTGAACACTCAGCATCCCTGAAGATCAGCTTGGGGCCCAGCTTTAAGCCTTATCTGTCCACTGCAAGTTGCTTTTTGGTTAACGTCCTTCTGAAAAGACCCTTCTATCTTTTTAGCCATGTGAGCTTTGTCATCTACAATCTGCTTTCCTTGGAGTTCATGGAATTGTTTTTAAGAAATTAGGACATTTAGCAATGGTGCAGGGAGGGAGAAGATTTGTGTTTGAGAGATATGTGGATGTAAAAGGGCTTTTTTTTTTTTTTTTTAAGGCTTCAACTGTAGGCTGCTAGATCGAGTTTTGACAGGTTCATTTGCAGAAGATATAAGCACAGACGGTAGGATAAATATTTTATTATTTGCCTTGCAGTCTCGCCGAGAAGCTCATGCTGTGTTTGTGATGCCACAACATTAACAAGTGTCCAGAAATCAGAATCTTCTGCCTCAAAACACTTGCAACACAAATAAGGTTGAGAACGGGCAGGAGGAAAGCCAAGTTTCATTATGATATCGGCGTTAAACGACAGCTCCTTGGTATAAGTTGCCATCACCCCCTCGGGTCTGTCTGTGTTCCCCCATCAGGAGTCTGCTCAGGGAGAGCCAAACCCCTTAAATCCAGAGCTTAACCCATATCCATATTTCTTTTTTCTCCCCTCGTGGCTCTCTCTTGTCAGATTTGGGTATCCTTGGATGTTTTTTGTTGTGTATGTTGGCCAAAAAGTCTCACAGCTAGGGTGGTCGCTTTTCCTAGCAGGTAACAGCGATCACAGAAGCAGCATGACAAAACGTGCTGAATAAAGGACGATTCTGTGCGTGGGCTAATGCAGGAACAGGCTCCCTGCAAGAGTGAGGCAGTGTGTTCTCACTCCTGCCTCTCTGGTTCACTTTCTGGTTCAGGCAGGCACTGTTTCGTGTGGCATCATGCCCCCACCTGCAAGGCTGGACGAGATGTGCTGAATCACAGCAGCCAGCCTAGGGTTGTCATTTAAATCAGCGGGAAAATGAGGTTATTTGAATTATTGCCTTTGTCTGGTGAATTCTAGAAAGGGCAATTACTGCAATAAACGAGAGAAAATTAAAAGATTATAGTCAACCTATAAATCTGGTAACTCCATATAAAACAGGAACGCAGTGAACTTACATTCCTGATTTCACAGTGCTGAGACCCAGATCTGGTGTAACGGCATTTAAACCCGAGACAAGGCGAGACCTCTGGGTAAAACAGCCCAAAAAGCTGTGGATGAGAGGCTCTGGCAGCCAACTGCGGGCTGGAAACACAGAGCCCTAAAGCTGTGGGGTGCAACAGAGGCTCCTTCCCCCTCTGCCCCTCGTGGCTTTGGGATTTGCCCGGATTTGGGAGGTTCGTGAGCAGAAGCCTTGGGGCTGCTCGGCAGAGCCCGGTGGTACAGGGGTGCACCTGTAGCTTTATGGGATCCAAATGCTGCTCGTGAACCTTGGCAGCAGCAGCAGCAGCTTCTTGGATCGCGGCGGTGCTGCTGTGCAGGGCTGTTGGGAGGGCTGGGTTGTTCTTGATGCGCTCCAAACCAGAGCTGGCTGAAAAGGGTCCTGAAAGAAATAAATCAGAGGTTTAGAGTTGCTTCTTACCAGATAGATTGAAATGGCTGGGGTTTTTTTTTCTTCTTTTCCAGAAAATGTTGGGTTTATTTCCAACAACGGGATTCAAAAGGCAACATTTTGTATCCAGTGGCTTTATTTTGTTGTGCATTTTTCTGTGAGGGATGAAAAGAGAGCACAAGACCCGTATCCATCCTGACCTCCAAATGTCAAGGATCTGGAATGAGCTGCTTCCAAGGGAGGTACGAGGCAGGCATTTCTTGTAAAAATAAATCAATCAAGCACCACTATCCCCAGAATTTCAAGAAAAATGTTTAGGTGCTAAGTGCTTTTTGGATGATTGGGATCCATTAATGGATGGCTTACAGCATCGAGAGGAGACGGCGAAGGTAATTAATTGCTTGGTTAGGAACTATCTGTCCACTTCGGAAACTCAGGACTTTTAATAACAAATTCCAGGAGTAGAAAATATTCACTTTGTACCTTAATTCATCATCAGCTTAAAACTTGTCTGAGGTTTATGAGCCTGATCCAAGTTTTAGACAGATCTGGGCTGCGTTTCAAGCGAGCTGCAGGAGTTTCATGATGTTGGCTGGGGCTGTGAAGGGTTCCTATAGAACTGACGAGAAGTGACCAGTGAGTGTAATCCTTACGAGGTGTTACGGAGATGCCTCTTCTGTAGAAACTCCTGGTTTTTTTAGTGATTTCAGGCTGAAACAATGCAGAAACTGGTAAATTGGGCTGTGTGCCTCCAGCCCCTCAGACTGGAACGTGGAAATCAAGGTGAAACAAAAACAAACTGTTTTTCCTCCCCCAGAGCAGGGTGATGGGTGGGATTCAATTAATCAGCATTTACTATCAATCATGTTTTATATAGTAATGTTGGAGGCTTCCTGTGTTGCTGTTATTCTTTTTAAACTCTTTTTTGAGTTGAATGTGCTGCTTTTGGATGGAAGCATTGAGTGTATTTATACGTAATTTGGGGAGACTTTTAGGTCGCAGCCTCTTTCAGGAGGCATTGTTTGACATCAAGGTTTGCTTGGTCCTTCTTGGGAAATTAATTCCATGCATTTAAATCTCCCATTACTGGGGAGCCACGAGTGCTGGTGCCATGTACAATGCCACGGGGATGCACAGCTCAGGGCCACGCGGGGAGAAGTGAACTGGAGCTCACTTGGTGAGCTGGACCTCAAAAATAGCAGAATTTGTTGTGAGTTGACTTCTTCAGTGTTAGGATGTTCCTCATTGAAGCAACAAAGGTAGGACTGAAGTGACGTGGCAGGAAAAGGCGGTAGCCTGGCATTTACAGCCACGAGGCCTTGGCAAATTGGGCAGCTGGTGGGGGAAGGGATCATGTTTGGGAAATACGAAACAGCCTGGACATCGGCGCTTCCTTTCCAGGTGCCTGTGAATAACACACTGTGACTGGAGCTGTGACGGAGCGGGGATAGCTTTTTCTGTATGGTAAATACTGGGTTGATGGTACCAGCTCCCATCACGGTGCTTTTTTCACAGCCTTGGGTGTTGTAGGAGAGGCAGGGCATGGCGGGGGCCCTGCTGTGCACCACTGGGACACCAGGAGGTGGGGACACTCGATACCAACCCCGTCTTCCTCAAGGTTGTTCTTTCAGTGACGGTTATTTTGCATTTATGCGCGGCTGATTTTGTTCTCAACGTGCCTGTTGAGTAAAACAGTAGGAAGAATTTACGGAGACTTGTTGGAAGAGCAGTGGATCCCGCGCTTCCTGCTTGCTGGATTTACAGCTTCGGAGGATGCGGAGTGCTTGTTGTCGTAGGAGTTGGTGGCGGGGAGTCATGCACTTGGTGCGAAAGGATATCCCCCAGCTATTTGAGCTGCTGCTCTGCATTCCCTGGGCCTTCTCCCAAAGTAGCAAGCTACAGCTCCTCATACCCGCTTTAACTCTTGATGGCACATCGCTTCGCTGAACGTGGGTATCTCCATCATGTTGAGGAGGAAGCCTTTTTTTTAGGCGACCTGTTCTGTAAGGTGTGGGTGAATCCCTTGGCGTAGGCTGGAGGACCGCAAGGATGTCCTGTGCAGACCACGCAGCTTGGTGGCCGCTGCCTGCAGCTTCTGGGTCGCTCAGGTGGCCCCAGCTGCCAGGGCTGGGGTGTTGCCTCGTGTAATGAGAAGCGGGGTTGCAATGTGCTGGTTCGTTTCAGGGAAAACCATAATAACGGGATGCCAAATCCCTGTGTCCGGGACTAACTGGACAAGCCGCTGTCATTCCCGTACTTGTGTGGGCTCATCAGTGCCACCTTTTGGGTGGAAAGAGGCCTTCAGGAGAGTTTGTGTTTGGTAGCAGGCTACTTGCTTCTCTTTTGGTGAAGGGAGAAAGAGGGAGCAGGGGGTGCAGCCCACATTGGTGTTTGGTACTGGATTCGGTGGGTTGTCGCTTGCCAGCTGTGTCCAAAACACCATTTTCTGCTTGGCTGGGGGAAATTCAGCCTGAACCTGAAATAAACAGCTCAGGGAGGGAAAGCAAAGGGCGTGCAAGCATCCCAGGGGGGAGAGGCTGCCAAGAACGGGGTGCTGCTGGTGTGTGGGGCTGGAGGGCTCGCTGGGGACACTGCGCCCAGGCTCCTTGGGGCTGCCAGCAGCCAGGGCCGAGCCCCAGCCCCAGCTCGGCGCTGTGTGCTCTCGCTGAACCAGGAGCGCGGGGCGAGGAAGGGGAATTTCAGAACAATAAAGGGAAATCCTCTGCCTCCCGTGCAGCCCAGCCTGGGAACTCACCCCCGCAAGAAGCTGCAGCCGCAAAAAGCCGCTGCTGGCACGGCGAAGCCGGCAGCGGGTTCGCTTTATAACCAATAAAAGCTTTCAAAGTTACTCGGCAGGGGCTCGAAGGCGCAGCCGGGAGGGGGCTGGAGCCTGGGGTCTGCCCGACGCCCCCCGTGCTCTGCCCGGAGCCGCTGCGGCGGTGCCCCCCGGGGGACTCGGGCATCGCCCCCCCGGCCGCTGCCGGGTGCCCGGGGGAGGCCAGGCCGGGGTCAAAGCAGCGCAGGAGCGGGGCCGGCCCGGGGGAGGGATGCGGGGGGGGCCGTGCCGAGCCGTGCCGAGCCGTGCGGGGCCGCGCCGGGTGATGTCAGGCTCGAGGAGGAGCCTCGGCCGCCTGCCCTTTTACTTTCGGCCGCCGGCACTTGGCCGCAAGCTGCCGCCGCCGCTGGCCGACCCCCCCCTTACCCCCCCACCCCCGGCGCTATGGGCACCCCCACACCGGCCTGGCCTCGTCCCCCGGCGGGCATGTGAGCCCCCCTTCGTCCTCCTCCTCCTCCTCCTCTTCCTCCCCGTCCCGTCCCCAGCGCCATGCCGGCAGCCTGCACCCTGCTGGTGCTGCTGGGGCTGGGGCTGGCCCCGCCGGCCGGGTCGCTGCCCCTCGCACCCCCTCCTCCCCGGCGCCTTCCTCCTCCTCCTCCTCCTCCTCCACCTCCTCTTCCATCGCCCCGCAGCCGCCTCGGCCGCCCCTGCTCGCCGCCCGCCGCGGGACACGCCGGCCGCCCCGGTGAGTGGGGTCGGGATGGGGACGGGGGGACACGCTGGTGGCTTCATCCAGGGGGCTTTATCCGAGCCCCCTGCCCTGGTCCCTGGGGCTTCCCGGAGCCCCCCGGGTGCTGGGATCCTTCCAGAGGTGAAGGGAGCCTGGGGGGGAAGGAGCGAACAGGACGTGGGTGCACGGGTGGGCAGCGAGCCCACGCCACGCATGGGACAGGTGCGTCGGGGTGTCTCCGTGTCACCCCAACCCAGCACATCAGTCACCTGCAAAGTCACGGCTTTCCTCGCCTGCCACATCTGTGAGCGGGAGCGGGGGCTGGCGTGGTGCTTTGCCGGTGATGCCGGGGCTGGTTTCAGCACAGGGAGTGGGTGGGCTGGGTTTTTGGTAGGAAACGCAGAGCTCGCTTCATCCCCTTGTGATGGGGTTTACCCAGGTGCCAAGAAGAGACAGGGCTCGCAGGATGAGTAAGTCCTGATGCGCTGGGGGAGCTGGTGCTGGGCGGCTGCAAGTGGGCTAAGGAGCTCCAGCACGTCAACACAGACCTGTGTGGGTTTTGGGTCCGGACGGCTCATCACCTGCCTGGGATGGAGCGCCGAGTTTTGGCTTAGTTCCTGATGTGAGAAGAGTACCACGCTGTGCCATGTAGGGGTCAGTTTATAAAACCCAAGTTGTGAAACTTCAGGAAATGTGGCGGAACTGCATTTGTAACGTTTCGGTTGTCTTTGGGTACCCAAAGCGTGCCTTTGTAGGATGTGCCCACGCTATACGAGGTGTTTGGCTGGGGATCCTGGCTGGGATGTGCCCTGCAGTGCATGAAAGCTGCTAACAGTGTTGGTGAGAGCAGCCTGGTGACCAGGATACCGCGCTGAAATTAGGGAGGTTTGGGTCCCTTCCCGGCCCAGCCACAGAGCTCTCGGTGCCACTTCAAGTCAGTTCTCCCTCCAGAAGGGGTGAAAATAACACTGCCTTTCCTGCTGTGTGCCTCGCGGAGATAAAATCTGCAACTGCCTGCAAAGTTCTCAGCTGTTATTTGACGAGAGCCTTTGCAGATCCCTTGCCGGATAGCAAAAAAAAATAATATTCAATTTCACCTCAGATTCCTATCTGGCATCTTTTCCTGTGACCTTGATGGCTCCTGAGAGTCGGCGGAGGAATGCGTTTCCTTTGTTCGAGCCTGAAAAGCCCGAGCTGGCTGTCCTCGTGCTGCAAAACCCTGGGTCTGGCCAGGGGCGCGGGGCTCTGCAGTTAGCTCCGTGCTGCCGGCAGCTACAGGTGCTCGTGAATCACGTCAGCCCCGAGCCAGGAGCGGTGATAAATAGCACGGTAGTAGCTCGATCTAGAGCAAATGGCATAATAAATTACGGGGTGTCCCGACAGCTGCAATTCACTCGCTGTTAGCTACAGCTCTAGGCTTGTGTCAGTCAAGGGAAGCGGTGCGGTGGGACGGGATCTCCTGAACTGCTTTCAGACCGACCTGCATAAAGCCCCATCGTCTGTCTCGTGGGCGCTTGCACCGCTCTGAGGAGTTCTTTGAAAATGTTTGTTTGAAGTGGGGAGCGTTTCTTGTGAACCCATCGCCCCGTCGCTACGTGGAAACGCAGATTACATCTCGGGCAGCTTTGAGACAGCTCTGAGGTTAGGAGGCAGCGGCCCCTTCATCAGCGAGCTGGTAGCAGCGTGGGTACAAGTGGGCTTGGGCAGCCCGGCTGCCCTCCCTGGCCTGCTTGTGCCTCCGTACCTGGGGAGCAGGAAGGATGGGGAAAGGAGGTGTTGGTGTCAAAGCCTGTGGTGGGATTCTCCCTGGCAGCTGCTTTGCATCAGAGACGGGCAACCCGATGGGCGCTGCCAAGCTGGGGCGTATGAGGGCTCAGTCACGAGCTCTGCCTCCAGCTGGTCTCGTTATTGCAGGTTTCCCACCTGTAAAATGGGAATAACACACCTCTGTTTTCCGTTGCTCCATGGGATGCACGGCACGTGGCCACCTCTTTGGCAAACGCTGCTGCTCCTGCTGCGCCCTGCAGAGGCCGTCACAGTGGTGCCGTGGGGAGGGCAGAGGTGGCACTGAGCCCCTGATGAGGTCCCTGTGGACGAGGTCTCTGGCTCTGCGAATCCTCCCCCTGCTCCTACAACGTCCCTTTTCTCACCACACCTCCCCGCAGCCCTCTGTCAGCACTGGTGCCCCGTGGGGACGCCAGCCGTGCGGCTGCCCTGATAACTCAATCTGCTGTTCTGCCATCTGTGCCTGCCCTCCTGTCCTTTCTCCCTCCTTCCTCTGCCAGCTGCCGCCTTTCCTTGCAGCTTCCCCGGTGTGAGGCCGGGAAATGAGGTAGGAGATCACCCAAGAAGGAACCAGCATTGCCTGCAGCCCAGGAGAGCCGGGCTGGCTGTCAGGAGCCTCCTGCCCTGGCAGAGGGGCACTCGCTCATCTATTCATTAACTCTCCTCCTCTGAAACTGTCTGTGGGTGGAAGAAGCAGATTTAGGAGCAAAGGAAGAGGTTCACGAGAATGCTTGTTCGCACAAAAGTGCTGTGTTGCCTCCAAATCTGCCTCAGACTTTCCGGTACGTATCGGGTGGCTCTGCGGGGGCAGAAGCCCAGCTGTCCGTGCGGTCGTGCTGGTGCAGGATGCTGCCGGCAAGCTTCGGCACGACGTCAGGGGACAGCTGGTGGCACAGAAGGGATGCTGGATTTGTTTTGTGGGCCAAGAGGTCCCTGGGGTTGCGTAGGTTCAGCTCTGCTCCTTTGGGGTACAGAACGAAGAGCGTAAAAGGAAAGAGGAAAAAAAAGCAGCAGTTTCAGAAAAGGAGGGGGAAAGGCACGGTTGTGCTTGGCTCACCTGAAGTTTTCGTTTCCCCGTAGCAAACTGCCAGAGCTGGTCTGTGCGTCTCACGAGCGCAGCGCTTCAGCAGCCATTCGCACATCTCTCTTCCCAAGCCGCGATCGCCACTTCAGACGGATAATTTAATTTGCTGTAATTATTTTGTGTGGCTGGGAAGCCAAGGGAGGCAGGCGGCTGCTGCAGCACCTCCGCTGGCTATGGCCAGCCCTGCTGGGCAGTTGGTTCCCCCCCCCAGGGGATGAGATTTTCAGTGTCAAAAGTCTCTGCTGCTTTGTTTCAAGCAGCAGAGTTCCTAAAATCCTGGAAGTCCTCTGGAGCTTCTTTCCCCCGTTACAGGTCCCAGTTTTAGGGCTGGTGGTCAGAAATGTTCCCTGGTAGGAAATGGAAATAAAAAAAGAGAAGCAGTGGTGGGTTGGCTGTGCTGGCCGTGGGTCGCTCTGCCCCGCCAGCTGCCCACCCTGGCACCAAGCTGTCCTCCAGGCGAAAACAGAGACTGATCCCAGGCAAAATAAAGAATTATTTCCATGGAAAGGTCAAAAATCTGCCTTCTTGCAACATGAAAATGCCATCCTGAAGCACAGCCAAATCCCGGCACCTGCTCTAGCATCTCTCTGCTGTCAGAGTGGTGCAAGGAAGCTTTAAGGGCAGTTTGGCTGTCCAGAGGGTCAGCAGGTGCTCCGAGCAAATGAAAGGTTGCTTGTTCAGTATATTCCCCTGGTAACACCCGATAGATAATCCATAGTCTGCAGCTGGGGAGCAAGCTTGTCACGAGCCTCTAATACCCCAAACCCAGGCCCTGTTATTTACATTCGATTGAAGATGTAGGTCATACAATGTGTTTTTTTCTTTCCCGATCGGCTGAGCATAAAAGGCAGAATCCAATTTTCAGTGGAAATAGGCCTGATTACAAATTCAAATTTTTATTTCTCTGAGCACTTTTGCAACATTTGCATTGTAATTTGCTGTTTCCATAAATACCAGAGCTTCAATTGCTGAGATATTCAGCCAGAGCACATGCAAGTGGGCTGCGAGCACAGGCTCGGTGAAAGAATGAAGGCTGTAGGTGCACAGCAGTAGAAAGTGGCTTTGTCACATCTGGGCACCCGTCCCTCTCACTCTCTTCTGTATATGTGCAGCTGGGGTGTGCACACGACTGGCCCTACATTTTTAATACCCGTGTGTTGTGCCACAGCATCCTGCTGCAGCCAGGGGCACGGTTCCCTGACAGCTCTTCGATTATGCACTGAGTTTGCAGTCATCCTTTCAGGCTGAAATCATTCGAGTCAGAGGACAAGGAGAGAACTTTCCCACCCAAAAGGGAAATGATGTTGCATTGCTGAGCGACCAGCCCAAGTAATAATATAATCTTAGAAAAATGCAGTTCCCTCGAGGAAAGGAAGCTCTGTAAACTTCAGCTCCTCCAAGCTGCCCGCGTTGCTGTTGCCTGTGTTAGAGCAGTGTCAAAGCTTGTCTGCCGGGGTGCTCGGGAGATCACACAGCAAAGTGGGAACGAGAACCAGCTCCTGCTTGAAATGAGGACCTCTTAGGGTCAGGACGCTGTGAGGTTTCCACTGCAGATTTCAGGATGCTGGGTCCTGTCCCTTCTTTGCTGTTAATCGCCTCTTTGTGCCAGCAGGGTGCTGTATGTGGTGGCAGCAACCCTGGTCCTGAAGAAGGAACAGGGCTGGGACCAGCTGCAGGAAGGTGCAACACCTGCAGGGTTTCACTGATGGGGACGATGGGGTCAAAAGTGTGCTTGTGTGGAGCTGGGGAGGGGGGGGAATGTGGTTTGTTCTTAGAGCTGTCTGTGTTTGGGCAAAGCCACGCAAGGGAAAGGTGTGATAAGTTGCTCAGATGAAGCTGTCTCATGAGCTCTGTCTTTTCAGAAGCCAGGATAAAATGCACGAGGAATAAGAAAGCCTTTTATTAAGTGTTTGAAGTGCAGTAGCCAACCTGTCTCCCCCAAGCAAGGCTCGCTGTGGTGTCCCCAGTCCCACGAGGAATTCTCCATCGCCTGTCCCCTGGGCAGGTGGGGCTCCTCGGGAGGTGTAGAACTGTACGTAAATCTGCGTCCCAGCACCAAGTTGTTCGCTAACTGGTTTTGCAGGCAACCGGTTACTGGAGCATCGCCCCAGCTGCACTCAGCATCTCGGCTGTGGATGATGGGCTGCTGCTGCCAAAAGTCCTGATCTGTGCTGAGTGCCTCGGAAGGTTTGGCTTTCTCTCCTGAAAGCTCCGACTCCTGGAGCTGTCGTTACAGGAGAATCGCTTAGAGGGGGAGAAAGGGAGCTGCTGGCTGTGGAGGTGGTAGAAAAAAAACATGAAAACATGAGCTGTGAATCCAGGAGACAGACTAGAAGTGCAGGCTGGTTGTATTTAAAAGCAGCACAAGTGCAAAGCTGGTCTCTGGGGCATTTGAGGGGCAATTTTAGCCACTCCTGTTGGTCATGCTGTGTGTGTGCACGAGCAGGTGGGCCGCTGTGATGGTCTCACTCCGCTGGGAGAAGGGAAGGCCAGCAAAGAGTGTGCTGGTGCTGGAAGCACAGGGCCATGCCGCAGGAAAACTGGGAGTAAGCACAGCTGTTTTCTGCCCAGTGTTGTGGGCACCCTGTGGTGGCCTTGGCACTTTGACGTGAAGCTGAAAGGGCTTTTAAAGCTGCTTTTGTGAGGACAGCCACCTTGTTCACAATAGGACTGAGCCTGCCCTGCTGCCCTTCACCCTGCTGCGGGTCTCGGGCTCCTGGGTCAGCGCTTGGATCCAGCTGGTAACTGTGGAGATGTTTGAGGAAAGCAAAAACCTAAACCCAAAAGCTAATCACTGTTTGCACAGTGATTAGAATGGCAGCGAGCTTCTCACGGGTGAACTTTGGGAAAAATGCCCATTTCTTTTCAACTTGAAGCTAATTTAGCTCAGGTGTGAAGTTGTGCTGCTGCGTTTTTGGTGGGATTCACTCGGGAGTTTCCATGTACACCTATACTTCTTATTCCTAAAGCACCCTGCGTGCTTGAACCCAAAACATCAAAGTAAAACCTTTTCAGGCTGAACTTGCTCATCACAAGTAAAGGGACCCCCAGGTGCTGGGCAGGGCTGTAAGGTCGCCCTGCAGTGGCTGTGCAGACAGGGGCCTGCAAAGTGCAGGATTTGCTCTCCAGGAGATTTTGGGATTTGCTGCCACACGTGCAGGCAGCTCCCTGGCACCCTGCTTGCTTAAAAGGCACCGGCTGGGGCAGCAGGAGGAATCCGGGCCTGCAGGGCACAATTACCCACGTCACCGCCTGCCGGGACGCTGCTGTTAACACCCTTCCTCTGGTGGAAAATCTCTTAAGCCCTGAGGACCAGTGTGAAACGTCACACTGTGGTGAGCATCGCCGCGCTGGGGATGTGGCCGCAGAACCGATGGCAGCCTCGTGGCAGGGTGCTGCAGCCCAGCAGGGGAGGACAGCACTTTTTGGAGTATGGGTACATTGAGGGGAGGAGGTTGGGACGGGTTGGAGCTTGGGTGTTTGAGAGGTTTGGGGTTTGGTTTCGGTTTTGAGCTCTCTGTAAAAGCACAAGGCAGGGCTGAAAAGGAGCTGAAGGCATCTCCCCTTGCAGGATTGCCCCAAAAGATGTTTATCTAACATGTTTTCAAGGGGAAGGGTTTCACAGCATCTCAGAATAGTGGTTCCGCTGCACCTGTGCCATCCCAGGTAAGAAAACACTTCCTTATCAGGGAAACTGTAGCAGCCAGAAGTTAAACCTTCTGGGAGGAACGGTACCAGGTACAAGTGCTGGCCAGGTTTGTCCCTGCACAACTTGTGAGATCTCTCAAGCTGACAAGCAGAGGTAGCTGAGCAGTGTCGGGAGGGAGCACAAAAGGGAGGAATGCAACCTTGTGTGCTGGGCTAAGTCCTAGCACAGTGCTGCGAGTGTCTTTCCAGGAGGGGAAGCCTCAGCAAACAAACTGCTCATGATTTGCTTTCCTTGTGCGCCGGAATCAAGGGCCCCGATTGTGGAGCACAATCCTGCCCTTGTAACTCATCCTTTATCTCTGGGCTGGAGCTGGGCACAATTGTGTCTGTGTCTGCAGGACACGGAGCAGGGTTTCAGTAGCTGTGGCTCACAAAGACATCCTTAGAGAGCTCCTCACCCCTGGTACGGGCTTGGAAGAGCTCAAAGGAAAATACCCCTGAGGAGCTTTAGGCATTGAACATTCATCATTGCCAGCTTGGGATTCGGTTACAGGACTAAGATCGAAATGTTAATTCTTTTCGGGACGTTATCAGCTCTTTCAACAGATGCAGAATGGGGCTGCGGTATGAAAGCAGCAGCCAACCCTGCAGATAAAAGCCCTTTGAAGGGATGTTTCTTAGGGGGGAAACTTGATCAGAGTGCAGAGTAACCGCGAAGGTTTTATTCTGAGGGACTCCAGGTGGCTAAACCTAAGCCCATGACAGTCCCTGCTCTGCAGGCACATACCAAGGCTGTGGGTACAGCGCTGCTCCCCGACCCTGCCCTTCTCCATCACCTCCAGCATCCAACTGCACGGAGCCAAAACTGGGAGAATCTCATCCCCATGGGAGGAACCGGTGGTGTCAGTGCAGAGTGGGAGCAGGGCCGGTGTCCATGTGCCATGGGGAGGGACCTGGCCAGCGGCCGCTCGGCGCAGTGTCATCGAGGAAATGTGATCTAGATCATTGTCCTTTCATGGCGGGTGGGAGAAGGGAGGCAGGGGCCCTTATCTCATCAGGGGATCCATTTCTCTTTAAGCTTTTAAATTTATTTATTTTTTCTTATTCACCCTCGGGGTGGTTCTGAGTTTTGCTAGCCCAGATGGAAGGGGAAGCCAGCGAGCCTTGTATCTGAGTGTCTCCAACACGCATCCACCCTTGGTGGCCTTGGGATCTTCATCCCTCTTGTCCCTGCTACATCCTTTGGTTACTGAGCTCCCAGGTTGGCCATCTGCTCCCAAACCCATTCCTAGCCAGTGACTGTAGAACTTGTCCATCCCCTCCCAGTGAGATGCTGCTTAGAAAACCCCTTTAAAAGAATATAATTAGGTACATCTTTGAAAGCACAATCCTTTTTAAACCCCAACGTGGGACCAAACCTTCGACCCCGGCTCAGTGGTACCCACTCCCCTTTCCTGGCAAAGCTGCGCTGGTGCAGTTGGCACCCGCGGGAAGGGTTTCCTTGGCAGGGTGGTGGCTTTCCTGCTTGTTGTCCCTCCCGGCTGCGGGAAGCAGCTCTCAGAGCTCCCGCTTGTTTTGCTTCCAGGGTTTGACGTGGAAATACCGTGCTGTCTTTTTATTTTTTTTTTAGATTGCCAGGCGATGCCTGTGGTCCCCAGGCTGCCACTGCCGTGCTCGGCTGCGGATGCTCCTCGTGGCTCTGTGCAGCGCTTGCTGGAGGGCGCTGGGCTTTTCTGAGGAACTTCTGCCAGTGGCTTTGGTTCTTTTAGGTGGCATTTGTGCCACTTCTCCTATGGCTCTGTGTCAAACTGAGCTGCTTTTTTCTCCCCTGTGGGCCACAGCCCGTGTCCCAGCTAAAGGTTTTACCCTCCTGCCCCCACAGGGGAAAACACAGCGTCCCAAACCAAGCAGTCCTCTTGGTATCCACGCCAGTCCACAAATACCCGTAGCTTATTTTTTTCCCCTGCAAGCTCTGTTTAAGCCTAAACCAAGGCACTGTGCTTATGTTGGGAATAAATAAGCTCCGTTCAGTGACTTCTGCTACACATGAGGTCAGGCAGAATGAGCTAATGCTCCCTCCTGGCCCTGAAATAAATTAAACGCTCAGAAAGCAAAATTTGGTCCTGCAACTTCTGAGCTGCTCTCGCCTCTCCTTTCGGAGGAGCAGGAGCCCCAGGACCACCTCGTGCCCACTTAAATGCACGGGGGCAGCTGCTGGGGGCTGGAGTGCTGCAGGAGGCTGCACAATGCGGGGTGATGCCCTCGGCAGCATTCAGAGGGTAATTAATCTCGCCGTACCAGCAGTGGGCTGGCTTCCCCTGAAATATTGTTCTGGTGAGCCCCATGTGAGATTTTTAACAATTGCAAAGCTTGCGGACAAACCCCTTGTTTCTATTATTTCCTTATTTGTGTGAGAAAGGGCCGGTTATAAATGAACTCGTGTGCTTATAAAAGCCAGCAGTGGCATTGTCCTGCTCTCCCAGGCCTCATTTTGTCCCCCCTTTGCCAGCACTGTGCACGCTGGTGGAGCTGCCATAGCATTTTTTTTCATTTTTTTCCCCCCCCTTTTTTTTTTCCTTTCTTTTTTGCAGCCAGGATGTTTTTTCTTGCCTTTTTATTGTTCCAGTGACCTAGCAACTCGGCTGCGGTGGAGCCCTGCCAGCAGACTTCCTCCCTGCGCCGTCTGACAGTCTCCAGCAGCACTGCCCTCGGATGGGAGCAGGAGTTACACCGACAACAGCCTGGGTCCAGCACGGCTTGGCTCTGCCCTCGCCTGCGCTGGTGGCCCTGCTGCTGCCTTCCCGCTCGGGAAAGCTTCGAGTGGACCTTAAATCCCTGGAAAGAGGAGCGAGGAGTAGTGCGTGGGTGATTTTTCCTCTTGCACCGCTGCAGCAGAAAAGCCTGGAGGATTTTAAGAGGGAATTAGGTGTCTGCAAGCTGCCCGGTTCTTGCTCGGGGAGCTTTTAGTGGAGTTTCTGCATGGATATGGGGTCTTTTGGGGAGTGCGGATAGTCACGAGACGGCTTATCACTATTCGAAGTGGGCTCGTATTTGAAAGTGTTTTCCAAAGTATAACAGGACTTTTTTTTTTTTTTTTTGTCAATTCAGTTGCCAAAAACTGTACAAAAGGCAGACCTTGTGACCAGAGGCTTAAGTCACTGCTCTGAGCCCCAGGGTGGTGGGTTTCCAGAAATAGGGGTCTATGGGATCCCAGGGACCTGGGCATTAAACCCAAATTGTCCAAGCAAGTTGAGCACAAAATGCAGGTTTCCTAGGCTTGAGCTGAGGCCTGGGAGGCTGTGCCTCCACAGAGCGGTGCTTCGGACACCAAAACTGAAAGGCTGGAAAGCACTGGGTAAGCAGGACGGCATCCTGTCCCTCTGCAGCACACGCTTTGTCCTTGGCCTTTGGAAGCGACCCCGGCTGGTGTGTGCTCTTCATTTCGGAGTACCTGCTCTTTGCTGCTTCAGGGTGCTGCTCTGAGAGAAATTACGGATTTTTTTCTTCTCTTACGTTATCTCAGATTCCCTAGGCTTTGGGATCATGGACGTGGAGCAACTAAAAAGGATAGGAAGTAAAAGCAGCCCTCGTCATCCTGTTGTGGTTCCACATAGCCCCACAAGAACCACACCGCTGTCCCCAGCCCCGGGGCAGCACGGGCAGACGGACACAGACAGACAGCCACTGAAATCCCAGCTGCTGCCACCCACACCAGGGACCTCGAAACTCGCAGCCTGCAGGGCTGTGGCTGCTGTTAAGCCCCATCCCGAGCTGCTGTATTAAAGCCTGGGTCACCTCTGGTGGCTGGATAAATCCTCCTCGTCGTGGAGTGGAGAGGGAGCCGCGATGCCAGAGAAAAAAATAGAAAGAATTAGTAAAAAGGGTTAAGTGCATGTGGTTAAAAACCTCTTGCATTCTTCCCGTGCTTAGTGCACACGAGGGACCTGCTTGAAGCAATATTATCGGCGTGTTTACACTGAGCTGACCAGTCTCGAGCATGAACGTTTTATTTTTTTTTTTTTAAGCTCCAGTTTTCCTCCTCCTCCTCCCCCCCCCGCCTCGGGCTGCTCCTTTCAGGGCAAGAACAAGGAAGGAAATTGAAAATCCCAGCGCGCCCTGGACAGTCCAGATTTAGGGCTGCGGCTTTTGTTCACACAACCTCGCTTGGCTCCCAACCGGCCTCCGCCCTTCATCCCGACATCCGCAGCCGCGCTTCCCAACGCAGCGCCCGGGGGCCAGCAGCCACCGTGCCCCCCGCTGCCCTGCCTGCGGCTCTGCCCCTGCTCCTCCTCCTCCTCCTCCCTCGAGCCCACAGCTTCGCCTCCGGCCAGCCAGGAGTTTTCTAAGTTTAGCTGACTTTTTCCCCACCCCGAGCCTGGGGTGATGCTGAGATGATGCAACCCCGCAGATGTGGGCTCCGCAGTTGTGGCTGCGCTGCCTCTTGGGGAGGCTGCTGGGTGCTCACGTCGCCCTCGGATGGTCCTGGGGTGGCCTGAGGATGCCTGTGAGGTGGCACAGCTGCTGCTGAACGCTGGCAGTGTTGTGGTTTTTGGTATCGTGCTGTCCCACGGCTGAGGATGTGGCCAGGGCTGAGCGGTCACCTCCTGGCCAGGGCAGTGCCTTGGTCACTCACGGTGTGGCTGGACACCCAAAATCACCGGTCCCCAGCAGGTCGCTGCACGTTTCCAGCAGTTTCACAAGGTCCAGCCAAGCCAGGGCCTTGGGAAATCTGCTGGAACCTGATCTGTTTGTGCTGGCCACGCCGTAGCTCGGCTCCCCCAACCCAGCTGCCTTGTTATTGCTTGCAGAGAAAAAGGAGCTCCCAGCCCCGCTCCGCCTGGGGAGCAGCACTGCTGCTTTTAACGGGAAGCGCAAACACTGGGCCCGCAGGTGGCGCGACGGCTTTGGGCTGGAAGTAAAATATTTCTCTTGACAGCCGTGGTCGTGGGGAGGTAAGAGGCAGCACCCAGGTGGCAGCATAGCCTGCGACAAAAGGAGTGGTGACGGGTCTGTGCCCGAGCTACCGGGCTGCCCTGCTGTCAGCCTTCAGTGAGAGGAGGAGGCCAGGTGGTCCCGGGTGTGGTTTGTTGGGGGAACCTTGCATCTGGCCCATGCTCTCCAGGGAGGGTCATCTCGCTCCTTGACTCTCCTGCAGAGAGGTTGTGGTGGTTGGGGGTCTCCAGAGGTCTGCCCGGTCCCAAAGGGTTCCTTCACCGTTCTTTTTTAAAGCTTTTACTCCAGCACACCCAGAGTTTTTGGCAGCAGGTGGACTCGTGGGCTATGGTTACAGGCCAGGTATTGACTTGTAAGGGAGGGCAGCAAGCATCCCACCACGACGTGCAGGCTGAGCTACCAAAACGTCTCTCTGTTCTTGGTGAGCTCCCACCGAAGCTATGGCAGATGGAGGGAGGAGAGCGCTCCCCAAACTGCCGCTGGCTACTGAGCCACATCCTCAGCCCCTGTCCGGAGGCTGGTGGGGAGATGTGTTTGTGTTCTGGAGGTTCTTGTGGCTTTTTGGAAATCCTGTAGAGCACATAATGCCTGTTGCCTTCCCTGGGAGAAGGCAATTCTGCATCCCCAGGATCCTGCAGGCCCTTGTGCAAGGAGGGGGAGCTTGCTGCTGGTGGCACATGAGCACAGCTGGCAGCAAGCAATTTGGGGGAAGAGCAAGCTGAGCTAAAGGGCAGTGCTGGCCTGGGAACCAGCATTTATTCTGCAAACTTGTTTGTTCATTTTCTAACGAACTGAGGAAACACTTCTGGGTGAGGGCAGAGGTGGGAGCTTGGAGCAGCCTTTTCACAGGAGCTACAACCTAAATCTTTTGGGATGGAGCAGGGGCTCTGGCCACCTTAGCTCACAGAAAAGACTTGAAGATCAAACCTCTTCCCTATCTTGTTTGTGAAGTTCTGATAGACACTGACACCAAAATGCCTCTTACCTTAGGGTGCGGCAGTGCCTGTATGGCCGGTGTAATCCTCTCCATAAGTTTCTCCCTTTTGTCCTATGATGGGCACATGGTGCCTGGCAGTACCTCTGGCTGGCCACAGCACGTGAATCTCAAGTGTTGTTTTTTTTTTCATGTTTTTTTTTTTTTTTTCTTTTTTTTCCTCCTTTAAAGATTTATTCCTCCTATCACACACACAAAAAGCATGAGGGTGTTGAGTGGCACTGCTCCTGCACCTAGAGGTGGGTTTCGGTGTTTGGCACCGCTGACTGGTCTGATTTACACTAGTGTGAATCCAAAAATAAATTTCATGGCTGTGTTTTGATTATGCAACTTTTTCTCTAGTGCAAATGAGCTCAGAGCTTGGCCTCGCTGTTACTGCAGTGAGCCGAGCCTGCACATCCAGCACTGATGGGATTTTAATTTTTCCTCCTTATTCCTTTCAGTCATTGACAGCCATCAGGCAAGGAGAAGTTCGGACACGGCAATGAGGACTTCCAGCTCTCTCGTGGGTGACATGGAGCTTGTGACGATGCTGGCCAGCAGCCGGGAGCCAGGGGCAGACCGTTTCAGGACCCCCACCAGTACTGGAGCTTTCCCCCCGCCAGGAGCAGGGGGCACAGCGAGCAGCCCCCCTCCCGGTGAGTTCCCACACCAGCAGGACAGGGCTGTGCTGATTGCCTGGTACCCATTTCCACTTTTTTCTTAACACCTCTTTGTGAAATAAGTGTTGCTGGGATATAGGAACGTAGAGGTTGTCCTAAATTTTTTTCATTCCTCGTTTTTCCCCATTTGAGGACTTCAACAGGAGCTGTCACATCCCAGGCAGCTTCCCTAGCTGCCAGCTACTGTTTGTCCTGGTGGGAGCACTCCACGCCTCACACATTTGTAGTAGTTTTTAAAAAAGTCTGTGTTTCTCTTGCCACATAGACAAATGCAGACAAATTTTGAAATCCTGACATCCCATTTTGGATGGCAGAAATCCCTTTTTTGATGACAGAAGCCCTCTGTTCCCAGCAGTCCCTCTAGCTGCATGCGCTGTGAGAAATGTGGGCAGTGCTGCTGTGACCCTACTTACTGCATGTCGTAGTGCTGGGTACCACTGTGGGTGATGCTGCTGCAACCCCATCTGAGACACCTTAACCTGGCCAGCAGGAATATTCTTTTCTCTTCTTTCTTGCTCTTTGCAGCTGCTGGAAGCCTGGTGAGAGGCAAGAGGGCGCTGGCTTCTCCTGGAGACCCTGCAGACACAGAGACGATGCTGACAGCGGGGCCAGCCTGGTCCTCATCCCCAGCTTTGTGGGCCCACAGGGTGCTCCCCAGCACCCCCATGCCTGGCTCCCCGGCACAGCCCTCATCCTCCCACCCATCACTCAGCACCCAGCCTGGTGTGAGCAGTGCCACGCTGCACTCTGAGGATGCCACAGGAAACTCTGCAAGCCCTGCACTTACAGCATTGCCAGCCTCTGAAAACACTTCCAGAGGTGAGCTCTGCTGGCCTACGGTTCTGCGTTGTATCTCCAAAATATCTCTGGAAGCCAGGGACCTCCTCCCACCACGTTCCTTGCCCAGGTGCTACCTTTCCTCTTCTGGTTATGTGCCTGAGAAGCTTTCAGATGCACAAGCCATGCCCATGTTCACAAACATTTGCTTGCTACAGGAGTAGGGGTGTACATGGTTCCTACTGCCTACTAAGGCCAGTTATGGGCTACTTTATGGAAAATCTGAGCTTTCCACAGAAATGCTGATTTACTTATTTATTTCAATGCTTGTTATTATTCTGATGGTTAGCTGAAATTCCTGGCAGAGACCAGAAAAAAGCATCTGGCCAAAAACCCCAACATTTTCCATTGCCAAAAAAAAAAAAAAAAAAAAAGGCAGGTAGAACCTTGGGGCCTTATCAATGCCTTTTCTTCAGGGTGGGGGCCCGTAGCAGCACAATTTCCCTGCTGGCCCACTGCTGCCTGCAGAGCAAAGCCCAACTTCCCACTCAAGCCACACCGCAGCAGGGCCCTGTGCTTCAGACCCGGTAACAGTTTCCCCACAGGGGCTCTGTGGGGAGCACAGATCAGCCCCCACCTCTGCAGCCTCCTTGGTTGACCTTCCTTGGGCCTTCCACATCTCACCTGGCTTTGGGAAGCCCGGAGCAGGCGAGCTGGTTTCTCCACCATTTGTAGACTTTTCCATGGGGGCTTCAGCGCGGTGCTTTCCAAGCCACGGTTCTTGCACATGCAGTAACTCGGGTCTTCCTGAATGGAGGGGATTCATGCCTTTCCAAAAGAGCATTTCATCCAGATTGAAAACTTCCTTTGCTTAATATCCATACGTGCAGTGTAAGCATCTGGGAAGAAAATGGATCCATCTGTTTATAATTTCATGTATATAAATCCAGCTCTTTTATTGTGCCGTAGCCGCTGGAAGCAGCTACCAGCCGTCCAACAGCTCAGCAGCAGAGAAGAGAATTTGGGGGTTTCACACCACCAGCACCTCCATGTCCACGACAGCCACCAGAGGTGCCGGGAGGACGTTACGGTCTCTGCCAGCCAGCACCAGACTGGCCCATGCAGCAGAGATTTCCACCTCTGGTACAGAAACCATCTCCTCTCCAGACCAGACCCGGTCCCCTGGGCCATCTGTGGGAGCAGAAGCTGGTGGTGGCACGGATGCCATCGTACCCTCCACAGCCCCGCAGCTCGCCCGCTCATCATCTGCCTCGGACAGTGCTGCCACGTGTGAGTTTTGATAGCTAGCTGTATAACTCAGAACATTATTTAAAGAGTCTTTATAAACAAAATACATCCTTTCTATTTTAAAGAAAGGAGGAATAATATTGTACTTGGCACATTCTGTACGTTTAAAAACATTTCACAGAAGTGAAAGTATGGATAAATATTATTCTTGTTGGAAGAGGAGGATAGATTTTTTGTTGAAAACTTACAGTTGAATTTTGCAAGCAATTACTTCAGGAGTTCCTATGTTGAAACCATTTTTTCCTTGTCCTAATGATTTCCCAGTAGTAAATATTTCCTTATTGCATATTCACACATACATTGTCTGCACCTAGAGATGTTGGGCAAAACCTACCCGGCTGTTTTAGCTTTCTATTTCCTCTCTCCTTTTTCAGCTTTTCACAGCAGTCATGGACCCAAGAGCATCCCAGTCACAGGAGAGGCAATGCTGCACTCAGAAGTGTCCCCTGCACTCACCAGTGTGGTTGTGGGGACACCAGGGTCCCCCTCAAGCTCTGCCACCAGCACTGACCCCACCAGCAGTTTGGGACAAACCTTGTCCTCCTCGGTGACCAAGGCACACCAAACTGATGGCTGGCAGGGAGACACAGACCTCACTGAGCATCCCCAGGAGCTCAGCAGCTTGCTGTCTGCCTCTGCACATGTTTTTACAGGTAATGTGGTTAGTCTGAAAGATGCCTGCTTTGTGCCTGGAGTGGGTTTTGCATCCCTGATCTTCATTTTTTTCCCATAGGGTATCACCATCAGTCACTGTTGGACGTATGTGTATTTTTATTACCAGCTGCACTGGGACTAGGGGAGGGGTGGAAGTTGTTTTCAGCTTATGAAAAACTGCAAAGTAGCAGTGTCCTAGCTGCTATTGAAATTCCCATACTGAGAAAAGCAGCCATTGTTTATAAATACGTATGAAAAAAAGATCACTCATCATATGAGTAACTCTGTCTGCATAAGTCAAATCTATTTTTGTCTTATCTTAGGTATCAGAAGCAGCCGCCAACCAACTGACACATCGACGGCAGAGAAAGAAACCTCAGCTTCCTCTACCACCAGTGCTTACGTTTCAGCCACCGCCACTGGCAGCGGAGGGAGGCCACCAAGGTCTGTCACAAACAGCAGCCACTGGGCAACAGAAGTCTCTGCTCCCAGCAGTGATGTATCCAGGACCTCGGGCACCATCAGATCCTCACCTGCCTCTTCTGTAAGAGCGACCTATGGAGTGCATGGGGCCAGAGAGACCACAGGTTTCAGCCAGCCTGTGGAAGACCCTTTGCTGCTACGCTCTCACTCTCCTGCAGAAGGTCCTACAGGTGAGCTCGAGTCAGAGGTGAAGTCCATTTTTATGGGGAGTAAAAGGAGGGTAGTTATTTTATCCTGCACTACCCATGTATCACAAAACATTACAACTATGTTGAATATACTGTTAAGAAAGGTGTAGCATGATTTCTGGGTCTGAAGGAATTCGGCTCTTTTTGAGGAAAAAATTTGGTTTAGTGTTTTTACCTAAAAGGCACACGTGAAAAGTTTCCTTAGGCCAAGAAAAATAATTTACTTTCGAATCATGGTAATTTTTTACCATCTCCAGTTGTTATTTCTGTTTCATAAGCAAGGGAACTAAGCACGTGGGGATTCAATCTTGTCCCTGCAGTTCCAGGGAGTAGGCTTCAGTTCCTGCCTTGTACACAATGGACCACACTGCTTCTCAGAAATGGAACCAGCTCAACAGATTCAGGGCAGCTTTGGATGTGGTCTCTGAGGTCCATCAGGCTGTGCTTTGCTCCTTGACCCTGCTGTGGTGCTGAAGGAATCTGAGCCCACTTCTTCAGCCATGACCTTCACACACTGCTCAGCGTTGTGCCTGGTCTGAACTAAATTCCTGCCTTTTCTGGGTCGTTAGGATACGTGTTTGTTCTAGCAGCAAGGAGTGCCCTCAGGCACTTAGTGGTGAAATCAAGTGCAAGGCATAGTTGTTCAGCAGTTTTTACATAACAGCAATTTTCCTGGCATCAAAACACATTTTTTTTATGAGATAGATTTCTATGGGAAGGATGCACATCTTTGGAAATTTCCTATTTTCCCTGGATTTATGTCTTCTTGTATTTTCTACCTGTGCGTGTACTCACTGCCTCTGGGTGCTATTGGAAGAAAGCTCATCTGTTTATTTATAGTTTTACATATGAAATTTTTTCTTGGTCGTATCTTAGCTACTGGAAGCAGCCTTCCATCATTCAGCATCCTGACAACGGAGGAGAGAACTGATTTTGATGCCACCAGCTCCTCCATGTCCACAACAGCCACCAGAGGTGCCGGGAGGACGTTACGGTCTCTGCCAGCCAGCACCAGACTGGCCCATGCAGCAGAGATTTCCACCTCTGGTACAGAAACCATCTCCTCTCCAGACCAGACCCGGTCTCCTGGCCCATCTGTGGGAGCAGAAGCTGGTGGTGGCACGGATGCCATCGTACCCTCCACAGCCCCGCAGCTCGCCCGCTCATCATCTGCCTCAGGCAGTGCTGCCACAGGTGAGCTCCGACCCCGTAGGTCTCAAATACCCGCTGTGTGGAGCAGTGAGGGCATGTTAGGAGGTGCTGGACAACGCTATCAGGTGTAATGGAGGAATGTTTCAGTGAATGTTATTTTTTGCATTTAGTCACCAGAATAGCCCAGCCTTATTGCAGTGAGCAGCCTGGCACCCAGCTTTGTTGTGGTTTCTGAGGCAGCACCATTTCAAGGCAGGCCTGCTGGCTGTATGGGAGGCAAGGCCCGTTGGCCCTGACTCCACCCTAGCAAACAAATGCATTATTTACTGATAAAAGCACAGTCATGCTTTGTTTCAAGTACCAGGGAGTTACAGGGTGCTGTAGCCCCATCTCACTTTGCCACGGGCATCGTGGGGCACACAGGACAGACTGGAGCAGGTTGGTGAGCACACCAGTGCTCCCACCTCTTGTTTTTGGTGCCCTCTTCAGGGTGCCGTCCTGTGAGCAGCCTTTCCCCAGACCCTCAGGTTGGCAAGGCTTGTCTTTGCAATTGGCATCTACTGCAGGTTTAAAGCTTCTCCCACCTTGTATCTTCCTGAGGGCGGTGAGGGAAGAGGGTGTGCCTATCTGCTTATACTTTAATATGTATAAACCCATTTTGCTTTGTCGTTTCCCAGCTGAAGGAGCTATAACATCATCCAGGGGACGAAGCCTGCCTGATACTCCTCTGACCAGCACGCCCAGCTCGGTGACAGCCACCAGCGATGGGGAGAGGACTGTGGAGCCCGTGGTGGACACCAGCACAGGCAACTCTGCTCCTGCTTCAGCCAGCACCAGCTCCCTGGATATTGTCCTTCTGCTGTCTTCAGTGACAGAGCCCAGGAGGCAGAGAGATATTTCACAGACCAATGCTGGCCTCGTTGAGCTTCCAACAAAGCCACTGCCTGTGTTTCCTCCTGGTGTTTCGGTGCCTTCATCTTCACCAAGTGCTTCAGGTGGGTTGTGTGGGTTCCTCATTTGCCATGAAGGGCCCCTCATCCAAGTTCCTACCTTTGCTTTCTGGTTTTAAGCTAGATTTTCCATATTAATAACCCCAGTTTGTAGCGAAGGAAGCCTGAGCATTGCAGGGCTGGTGAGTTATTCACCTCTGCATTGTGGCAGCACTTCTCTTGCCAGGATGTAGATGGCCAGGCATCTTCCCAGGGCCACATGTACATGGAGCAAGTGTTTAAACTCAAGCATGAACTCAGCTGGGTTCCTACCTCACAGCTCTTAATATTCCAGCATGAAGTTTTCAAGCATATATATATTTTTATTTTATTTTTATTTTTTTTTCTCCCTACATTTAAAATTCTGCCTTTTTCCCAGAGCCTGCACATCCTGCACTCCCTGGCCAGGGATAATAATATAATAAATATATGTATGTCTGTCTGTCTTTGCTTTGCAGTTCCAGAGAGAGGGCAGTGGGTTTCTGGTGTTCCTACTGAGACCACGTATGTCTTGACCGTGCTCTCCACCCGTGGGGAGGGGACATCTCGGGACGAAGCTAACCGCAGCACATGGAGCATGGAAATGGAAAGTCCCACATCCCATCCGGGCACAGCTGGGGAGCCCCACTCAGGCCCCCTCCCATCCTTCCCAGCATGGTCTGGAGGGGAACACGTCTCCTCTGACTATGCAGGGTACACAGAGCCCAAGGTCACCCTTTCATCCAGAGTCTCCACCTATTTCTCAGCCTCCGGTGAACCTTCCAGTGAGTCTTTCTGAACTTCACAGTCGTGGCTGAATTAAAACAAAGCTCCCTTCCCTCTTCTCCCAGCTCTTCCATGGGCTGGTGTTTCCACCAACACCATTCAGAACTGCTGTGGGTGTCGTGGGTGTTATTTACAAGCTATGGTGCTTCAGCTCATTAGTATTGTGTATCTGCAGCTGTTGGTGTTTAACAGGAACAGTCTCAGGAATGTGACCCGTATCTTCTTGCTACAGGAAACATCTAATACCTGCCTGGGTTGGGGTGACAATTATAAGTAGCCTAAATATGCCATTGTGATGCTAAGGGTGTACTGATTGTGCCTGTATATTTAAACACTCCTCTTCCCTTGGAGTAGGCTTTGTTTGTTAAATCCATATTTAAGGTAACAGATACGTGAGGACTACCTAATCTGTGTTTAATCTGTATTGATAAATGCAATTTTATTAATCTGCATTTCAAACTAGAATTACTATAGAGCTCAAGAGTGCTGTCTGATCTGTGGTGGTAAAATCAAACGCCTGATTTTCAATCCTATTTCAGCTGTGGGAAGCAGCCATCGTTCCCCCAGCAGCTTGAGTACAGAGGAAGAGATTTCCAGCTCCTACACCGATGCCTCGCACCGTTCAGCCACGTTAGCTGGTGGAGAGGGGACACGGGTGACAAGCAGTGATATGGCCCATAGCACAGAGAGCTCCGCTTCCTACACAGAGACCGCCAGCTTGTCAGAGCCGATTTGGCCAGCATCAGCAGACCAGAGCAGGACAGTCAATGCCTCAGCTGGCAGCACAGGCTTCGCAACAGAGACTCTCTTCACACATTCTTCTGAGATAGCCACTGATCCATCTTTCCAAAATGATCTCACAAGTAAGTTAGTGTGTCCAAATGTGTGCTTTTTGAGGGTAAGAGGGTTCCCATTGTCTTGCATTTATCTGTTATGTTCAAAGCTCTCGTTCATTGGTGCATGCAATGCCACCCGTGGGTGTACTCGGAGATATTCTCATGTCTCCAAATGCTGACACAAACAGAGGCCTCAAACCCAGGTCCCATAGCAGGATGTTCATTCCAAAAGTGAAGCCCCGAACCTGAGCAGTAGCAGGAAAACTCTCCTGTTTTGATGGTCATGGTATTTTTTTTGTATCCTAACTGGTTTGTTGTGGGTAATGCTTTCAGCAGTGTGTCGTGCTGTAGGTCAGCATGAATTAAAGAGTCAGTAATAGAGTTACACCAAATTCTGAAATTTTAATATCCTATTTTTTGATTTTTAGTGATTGCTGAAATTATATGTACATCCTGAAATTCATATTATAAGATTGACTGCTCCTTTAATGCTAAATAATTTGAATTTTTGCATGCTGTTGTGCTACTCATTTAGGATTTCCTGACTGCAAAGTTTTCAGTCAATGAGTTCATGATAAGCTGCAAATTAACATAATGTAATAATTTCATCCTACAGAGACATGGAGTTCACTGTGTCTGAAAACAAACTGACTTAAGAAGATGGATATATTTTAGTTTGGAAAAGTGGATAAGAGGGAGACAGTTTTATATGAGTTTTATAAATAATGAAAGATAGAAAGTGCTGATGGGTTTTCCTGCTTAGCTTGCCACAAAGTATCACAGAACGATAAGTGCTCAATCACATTAAAAAAGCAATATTGGCAGAAGAGATTTTTTTTAGAAACCTGCACTTTTCATGGGAGTTTTATGTCTGTTAGAGTTCATCATTTTAAAATGAGCTAAGGAGTACAGAAGACTCCTAATTCAATACCCACACTTGGATTATGCTTTGAACTTTTAGATGAGTATGGGCTTATTTATAGACAAGAACATTTTATGTATTTATCACATAGCTGTAATATCAAAATAGTTTAATTTTATTCTGTCATTCTGGTGTATTTTGTCCTTTCCTCCAGGTTTTTCAAGTAGCCATCAGCCAGTCAGTAGCCTTGATGCTGAGAAAAGGACCTCAGTTTCTCATACGGATGGCACGTACATTTCAACCACGTACACCAGAGGAGGAGAAAGGACCCTCCTGTCTATCTCAAATAGCAGCACCTCTGCTGACTCCTCCGAAAGTTCCACCTTTTTTTCAGAAATTTCCAACCCTGCTGACTCATCAAAATCTTCCGTGGCACAGGACAGGAGGAGCAATGCATCCAGCAATGGCAGTTTTGTTGAACCATCTACGGAGCCGTTGTTGGTGCACTCTTCCCAGCCATTGACTTCTGCTTCTGTAGGCAACACACAAAATACGACTCTCTTCGACACTGACTCCGAGGTGTTGCCCACTGGCAGATCATCTCTGTCTTCATCAGCATTTCCACCCTCTTCCTCAGCATCACCACTGCATCACTCGCTCACATCAACACCACCACCAACTTACCTGTTGGCAACATCAGAGCCATCCGAGATGCTCTCGTCCTCTGTGATGGCATCTTCAGCCCCTCTGCAGGCTTTGTCGTCCTCTTTGTCCACTTCCTCGCTGCTTTCGTCATCGTATTCATTACCATCGTTACTGCCTCTGTTTTCATCACCATCATCCGTCTCACAGTCCGATGACAGCAGTCGAATAAGCACCCCCTTAGCTACGACTGCGGTCAGGCGGGTGCCCTCCACGGCCGCCGTGGCTGGCAGCTCACCCAGGGAGACCAGCAAGCACGGTGGTACTCGCCAGCCCCCAAACACCACCACCTTCACCCCCACCACGTCTCCCCCACTCCCCACGACGCCCATGGAGCTGCTCGGTGGCCGCATTGCATCCACGCCTGCTCCCACGGTGGTAACGGAGAACACCTCACCGAGAGCCGCCACCTCCCAGGGGGGCACCGCTGGGAAGGCGCCGCCGCTGCTCACCACGGCCAGCGAAGCCCCACGGGCAGTGCTGACGGATGCTCCCCTCAGCACCTCACCAAGTGCAACAAGCCACGGCGCCGTCGTCCCTGCAGTACCATTAACCACGGTGAAACCCCTTGTGCTGACAACCCCGGCCAGCCGCCGGCCAACCCCGACTGATGCTAGCACCACAAAACCTCACAGAACTCAAACACCCGCTGCCACTAAACACGTTTATACCCCTGGTGAAAGGACAGAAGCTACAGATCTCACCACTTCAATACCTAGTAAAGTCACCAAGGAAAACATCCCTGCTACAAGTCCTCCTGAAATCCCTCCAACCATTAAGACCACTGTAAGCGTAAGAACTACTTTGGCTGCTACCAAACGCACAACCATCCCTCCACCAAGTAGCACAGCTGGCGTGAGGACATCTCCAGCAACAGGTAAGGTGTCTAAAAGTGCTCTTCAGCGGTGGGGCCAGCAGTAGCTGGGTCCCACTTGAAGGGTCTTTGAAGGGTTACTTATGTGTATATGACAAGTCTGTTGTCAGCAGCATTTGGGAATAAGAATTCTGTCTCTGTTCTGGTATTTTTAAGATAAGGATTTAGCAATCATGCTGAGCTGCTGGGGAAAAAAAACAAACATTTTTCTGAATGTTTCCGATGGAAATGTTAAGCTGAAATATGGGAATTTAAAAAAAATAAAGCTGATTGGCTTTCCAGGTAAGCTTAGGATGCACTGAATATTTGTCGTGAAGAATTGAAGAATAGACCAAGCTCTCTCTTATTCGGGTGAAAAGGCACTCAGTTGGCCAGCACTCAGTATTTTTGTTGGAAGTTTTTCTGTTATCACGACCTATGGCTGGTCTCTCCCCATCCTACTAACTAACCACCCCCTCAGGGGCCTGTCACTTCTCCTGGCATATCACATACCATGGTCTTGCTGAGCACATTGTGGCAACCGAAATTGTCAAAGGGAAGCTGAGAAACACCTTATTCAACCATTTCAGATTTGCTTTTTAATTACCTTGTGGCCCAGGAGCGTTCTGTGAATCCATAGTGGTATTAGAGGTGGGAAGGGTTGTGCTTGGGCACAGTGTTCACCCTGGAGAACCCAGGCTTGGCACGGGCAGACGTCTCCCCGCGTGGCTGAAGGGATGCTCCCTGAGCAGGAGTGGGGGTTCTCGGGATGTGGGAGTCTACAGGCGGTGGCAGTGGCAAACTGCAGCACATTCTGAGGAGTCTAGTGTCAAAAAGCACTGGGGAAGAACAAAGGTTTTCATTTATCGCTGCTGCCAGGCTCCTTATCTTCTCAAGTATATGTATTGAGCTTTTTTATATGAACGGAAATCGATTCTGCATTTAAAGTTCAGACGTCTGACCCTAGTGCCACTGTAGGGTATTGTGTGTACTAATTGCATTAATCTCAGCGCAATACTGGCAGTAGTGTATATTCTACAAGTAATTAAGCATTTAAAGGTTATTTCTTGGGCTGATTGGTTTTAATTATCGCTATGGATTCATACCAAAAAAAAAAAACAAACTGTGGGGGACTTTTTTTTTAAATCAAAAACTAATGTAAAGGATCCATTCTACAGAATGATTCACATGCTTTCCAAGTTACTCTTTCCTCTAAATACTGAGTTTTGCCATTTGCCAGAATGAAAAATATCCTCCTTGTGGGATGCTTCGTACGTGGGCATCTGCTGCTGCGAGAGAAGGAACTGCTGCCGGCCCCACCACGCAAAGTGCGTGCCGAAGCACGGGGAAACAACAGCAGAGGTTTTAAAATAAACCCACTTGTTTCTGACTGCTCAGGTCAGAGACAGCAAGTCTCCCTCTTGCTGATGCTGAGATGGCCCTGCCAGACAGCCCAGGACACGGGGATTATCCCCTGTTGCTGTCCTGAGGCGGGGGTCAGCTCAGGACTGTCTGGGCTGTGGGGGCTGCGTGGTGTCATGGGCATTGTGGGGGTGTCACAAATAGTGCATGTAAGCTTGTGGCCCCTGTGCTTTGTGCTTTAACCACAAAGCCCATCCTTCCTGCCTCTGTGAGAGTGCTCAGCAGGAACTGCAAAGCACGCCTGTGACGTGTGCTTGTGCTCCTGTGGGCAGCACGCACAGCGAGAGGAGCCATTTTCACAAAACATTTTTGAATTATTTTTTTTTTCAAAGGGAAATATTGTGTATCTTCAGAATTTGCGGTCTGAGTTGTCTTGTTTAAAAGCTTCTGAGGCTACCACCATTAATTCCCTGAAGAACTGTGTTTCCAGATGGCGTCTGCTCCCCAGACCCTTGCACACCCAGCAGGCAGTGGCTTACCAGGGCTTTGGGAAGGAGCCCTTGCCCATGTGTCTAGCTCTGCCTGCCGGTCCCTTGTTTGATGTCCTTGTCCAGAGCTGTAGCGTTGGTTGTCTTTGAAAAGCGTTCTGAGCTCTGCAGAGGAGCAGTGCTGCTGGGTGTTAATATTAACATGGATCAACACTGGTTCCCAAGGGCTTTTGGATGAATATTCAAGAGAAAGTGTTTTGCATTTATTCTTTCAGCTCCAGCAGAATAATTAAAAACAGGATAAACAGTAAGTGCAAATGATGCAATGAACCATCTGATAATGCTCAGGGGGTCACAGGAGAGAAGCCAAGTTGATCTTTTTTAGCATAGTTGTTGATTTGGGGGATTCTGTAACTATAGGCTGATCTTTTATTTTTTTTTTCCTTCCCCTGTTTTTGTAGATGTGGATAAATGTCTTTCCAACCCTTGTCCCGCACTGGCTACCTGCAACAACACCCAAGGTTCCTATGTCTGTCAGTGCCCTCTTGGATATGAGCTGGAAAAAGGAAAGTGCAATTTGGGTAAGCAAACGAAAGTGAAAAAACAAGGGAGAAAAAGATGGAAATAATTACCTGTAATCTTCTAAAATCAATGAGCCTAGGCTCAGACAAGTTCAGAGCTCAATGTACCCCCCAACTACCACTTTTACAAGAGCCTTTAGTGTTTACACAAGTGCAGTGACCAACGCGTGACCAGACACAGCGATAGGTAAGAGTTTCTCAGCCTGCCCCAAAAACACACCAGCAGAGCGGTGAGCTCAGGCTCGTTAGTAAGGACAGATGTGCCACTTCTGTTTCTAATGTGTTTTACTACCCCAAAGCAGATCAGTGAGCAGGGCTGTTGTACAACCTGACCTCAGTGGGCTCAGCCAGGTGCATAAGATTAGGAGCCGTGAAAGCCTTTGTAAGATCAAGGTTTTGTTTCTTACCTTTCATGTTTTCTGTGCAGCACAGTTATTGTTTGGGCTCAGGTTCTGGCTCCCTCCTTTCTAATAAAGGTCTTGAAGCCCAAGGACTTGCAGAGATCTGTTGCAAAGGGGAATTTGTTTTCCCGCAGTTTCTTCTGGCCCTTAATCAGCGAGGTTTAAAGGCATGGACATTTTGCTAAGCAGCATGACTGAGGTGTCCCTGAAGGGTGTTTTGAAACCTTTCTTCATGTAGGAATGTGTCAGCTTCTAATTTAGAGAGATGTTTTAGTTGTGCCTTGGACCGGTATATGGGCAGATTATGCAAATACTGTGAAGGTGATTCTAGTCTCATTTTTACCAGGAGTTGTTACATTAGAGCTGTCTGATATAAAATTTGTGGTGAAGATAGACTCCGTGGATGGGAAAAAAAATGGAAAAGAATTGGAAGCTTTATAATGTTATCTGCAACTGTATTTGTTTTTCTGGTGGAACATAAAACTTGAGCTCTGAGTTCTCATTTCCACTGAGTATCTCATGGCACTTAATACAAGATTTAGGGATATTATCTCTCTGAGGCTGAACAACTTGGATTATTGCATTCTGTTGCCATGAATCAACTCTGAATCTAAGCATGGAAAAATGCATCTTTTGGGCCTCCTTTCAAACGTCATTGCTCATTCTGTCCAACAATTTAAAAAGAGAAAATATCCTTTTTACAGTGCTTCATTTTGACTTCTCGGTTTGCTTTCCTTCCACTGGAGGGAGGGATAAAAGATTTGATGCATCTGACCTGAATTATTATAAATTAGCTTTGACACCTGAAACCACCTTGCCACAAAATTTCCCCCCCTCTCTCTGTGTTCAGAGGTCCTTTTAAATGAGCCTGTGTTGCTTAAACAGCTTCGATTTATAGAAAGGATGAACATGTTCCAACTCACCTTGTTCTCCTTTTTAGTAAGAATATTCATTGGCCAGGTCCCCCTGAAACCTAACGTGACCCACGGGAAATATGCAGATCTCAAGCAACTGGAGGGTGAAATCCTGGCGATGGTGAGTGTCCGTGCCGGGGTGGTGGTGGTTCTCCTCGTACAGTTAGGACAGGCAGCCACAAGGCTCTCTGGGCTGGGCTGAGCCCTTTTAATTGCTGAACATCCTGGTGTGGTGGGAGCTTCTAAAGCTTCCCAGGCTTCTAAAGGGTGTTAATGCTTCTCTGAGGTCAGACATTGGAATGGTGACTTTGGGGCTCACAACACCCACTGTAAATCTCCCGTGTGCCTGCTGGCTGTGGTGGCTTGGACTGCAGCTGGTGGCAGCTCGCTCGTAGCCAAATCCCATGGGATAAAGGGCAGCAGCAGAGCCCAGCCGAGCATACGGTGCTCTCAGCAGCATTTCCCAGCCGTGCTTTTGCAATCACAGTCGGTTCACAGCAAGATCTGGGTGGGAGGGTGGGTTCCCCATATGCTGTGCCTTCACCTGTTCCAGAAAGACCCCTGGGATTGGGATATATATACATCTCTGTGCATTATTTAGGCAGATTGTTGCATGCAAGAGTTCATCCAGCCATTCCTGGCTGCAGTTCATCCCAGCTCTTTTAGGAGCAGGTGGTTTGGAGATGCAACAAAAGCAGTGGGGTGCTGGGGTGAACCACCTGGGTGCTGCCAGCACTGCTTCTGCTGCAAAGGGAACACAAATGCCCGTGTTTGGGGGCTGTCCTGGAGTGAGGGGGGCTGCTTGGAGCCGTGCTGCTCTCTCCTCACAGCTACTCTCTCCTTCCTTTCAGCTGGATGCCTCGCTGTCAGGCTTGCCTGGGTACCACCACTCCACAGTCAAAGCCACCAGGTAAGGGGCCATGAGGAAGAGCGACAAACAGCATCAGTTGCCTGTGTATTCAGGGTGGCCAGCTTGAGGTCCTCATTTTGAGTCAGCCCCAGCGGTGCTGTGCTAAATGAATCAAGCCCAGCAATAACGCAGGGCATGGGCAATGCCTTTGCACCCTGGCCATCTCTCCTGGTACCCCTGTTCGGACAGCTTGCCAAGCAACAGCCTGAAAAAGCCTGTTGCCCAGGGTGGGTTTGTGGCTGGATTCACAGTGAACAACCAGCACCCCATCCAGCCCCAAATCTGCCTTTCTATGTGCAAGTTTGTCCTGCCTTTAAAGTACGACAGTGGTCTGCTGCAATGCACAGCTTTCTCAGTCTGTATGTGGTGTTGTGTCTGTGTTAAACATTGCTTGCATTAATAATTAGCAGGTTGTTAATGTACTAACAATGGACTCAGACTGACCCGTGGTACTCAGGGCTGTTTTGTTTTGTTTTCTGTTAGGGAGACAAATTTTGTGCATGTTTCAGTGCAATCCACGTTCTCTTTAGCATCCAACGTGACTTTCTATGACATTGTCGGCAGCGTGCAAAGCTACATTCGGGCTTGCAAATCCCCCACTGATTCCTGCCAGTTCATCTCCAGCTTGAAACCACTCCACAGAGGTAAACAGCATCAGAGAGACTGCGATGGGAGGGTCGGTGAACACGTTTTGGTTGGCTCCTTTTATAAAAGGGGGAGGAAGATTTTGGCATTTAGCAAAACCCCTCTGAAATTTTTAGTCTCATTTCAATGGGAATCATCTTAACATGATGTTTTAAACAGCTCACATGGCTGTGAGTTACAGAGTCAATGGGGTATAAAAGTTGTTCACAATTTAGAGTTCTTGGGCCAAGAATCATTTCTGTGCCAAGTCCCCCACCTGCTGAATGAGCAGAAGGAGAAGCCCACCAGTGCTGGGCAGAACCTTCTCCAGGCTTGGCCTCAGTGGTGCTGCTGCCCCCATGCCCTGCACCTCCTGATCCTGCCTTCCTGAGGCAGCGAGAGGGGGGATGTAGCAGTGAGTGATCCTGGTGGGATGCCAGGAGTGAGGATGGTCGGTGGCAGCAGCTACTTTGGGTGAGGTGGGAAGCCTCGGCTGGTCGTTCTGGCAAAGTAAACGTGGAGATGAGAAATCCAATGTGGGATTTCATTTTAACATGGTGTATTTTAAAGCCACACTCTACTGTTGTGGACTGAATCAATTTAAATGACTTCAGTGAAGCAGCTCAAATTATACCCAGTGGTTACCTCAGTTACAGTGCTTCTGGTAAAGTCTACTTCCTCGCTTAAAATAACTAAGAAACAAATTCAGTTCTTGTGTAAGTACTTAAAGTAAAGATGTGAGGTCAAACAATACAATGGTGTGCCCAGCAGGGAGGGGTTTGCAAAAGGGGAGCTTGAGGTGAGTGGCACATACGCCATACGAGTTCCTGCTTCTCATGAAAACGTTTTCATTTGTTGGTTCCATCTATTTTACCTCCCAGTAAAATAGGTCAATTGGTGGCACAATTTCCATTGTTTACCCCCAGTTTTGCTGTATGCTCATTTCAACAAACCTGACTTTTTAGAGTAAAACATCACTTCAAAGTAATGTAAATGAAAGGACAAAATTCATGGTTTAAAAGTGGAAAGAATATGGGGCTTGATACTGAAGTGGAAAAATCTCTTTTGGGCTGAGCAAAATGTTTTGCTAGATATAAACCTAAAAAATGATTTGTTGAACTGTCTCGGGGGGAGGATGTGTTTCAGCTTGAGCCAAAACAAATTCTTCTTTTTAATTTCCCCTCCTGCCTCCAAGCTGAAATATTTATTATTCACCCACTCTCCTTTCCTGTACAAATGACAGTAGATATGCAAGAAATTGTGACGTGTTGTAATGTTGACTGTCTCATAGTGGAACAAATATTGTTTAAAAAAAAAAAAAAAGAGAGGTGAAAGCAGTGCATCAGCTGAATGCAGTGCCTGGGGAAAGCAAATGTGCATGGTGGTGTGTTCAGAGAGAAACGTGCTGTTCTTGGCTGTGTCCTCCCAACAGTTGGCAGCTTGTGCAAGCAGAAGGACCCCGAATGTGACAAGGAGACTTCTGAGTGCACCGACTTCGATGGGGTTGCGCTCTGCCAGTGCAAAAGCGGGTACTTCAAATACAACAAGATGGACCATTCCTGCAGAGGTATTGCCCTTTATGCAGCATTCTTGTTTTGGCTTGAATTCTGCTTAACTTTTTTTTTTCCCCCAGCTAAAAAAGTTGTGCAGGTGTGTCTGTGCCTTATGCATCACTGTGTGTGCAAGAAGCATGATATTATGAATAAATATTAGCAGCTCAAGTTTCTTTTTGTTAGTTAGGGGACTTTTCAGCAGACATTGGAGATACAGACTCTCTCTAGTAGGAATAATATTATCTCTTTCTGGAGCATGCTGTGAGTCACAACGATGGAGAAGAGGGAGAAGGGGGCCCGATTGCTTTGGGCTTCAGTTCAGTGGCACAGAGCAGAGATGTAGTGCAGCTCTGCCTGTTTTGATTTTGTCTGAACTCTCGGCGAACTTGAGATAATTGCTTTAAACTCACAAGCTTATATCAATACATCATCACTATTTTTTAAATAAGCAACTATCTGAAAATGATTATGAATTTATTTTTCAACGGGGTTCTTAATAGAAATTTTAAGCTTCAGGGTTATATTATTTTTTAGCTACTCCTCAGATCATGAAATTTCTTTTGCTACATCTTAAACAAGGTCTTTGTCCTTGTGCCAGCAGTCAGAGTGACTTTTGTAGGATCAGGACGTCCACTCCCTCCTTGCAGCGATTTTCATAGGTCCTAAAAAGAATTCAGTTTTCTGATTCAGTTTCAGAGTTTTCAGAAATTCAGTTTTCTGATGTTATATCAATAATAATTTCAATAATGGTTATATGTTGTTTCTGGCAGTGTCAGCAGGGTTACTGTTGAAGTAGGAGATGCTTTGTCAGTTCCAAATCTGATCAGTGAGAGAAATGTGTCTGGAAATAATGCATGTGCTGCAGGCTCTGGGCTGGGCCACTCTGAGATGGGCATCCCTGGCTGCTGGGTTGTGGTCCTGCCTCTCCTTTGCGCTGTGGCTCCAGGCAAAACCTTTCTCCTTTGTATTTCTCTCCCATCAACTTGTATTTTGGGGAGGATTTTTATTAGGAAATACTGACTGCCTCCACCTTGACAGGCAGAGAGGGGCTCATGCAGTGAGTGGGGAGCTGAGGTGACTCCTGGGAGGATATTGCCCAACTCTTTCCCCACCACCTGTGGAGGGAGCCATCCATTTGTTTTGGACGTGACCCGTGCCAAATAGTTGTGTAAAGATAAATACCTAAAAGGCTGCAAGGCACTTGGATGTGATGGTTATGGAGTGCTATGTGATGGAACGTCTTGTAGGGAGGGAGATGTGATCAGTCCCTACCCACTTGTCTTATTTGCTGTGCAAAATATGAAAGACCAAGCCCCACACTGTGAGGTTTCGATTTCCCATCTTCAGCTCTCTGCTGGCACTAGGAAACATCTTACTGACCAGCTTGGGAGTGCCTGGGGGACAGGGATGGTGAGGGGTTGAGGCCAGGTGATCCTGGGGATGGTGGTGAGGGGTTGCTGCCAAGCTCACGGTGCGGTGCTCCAGCGATGTACCAGGCTGTCGGCATCACTGTCCCCACTGAGTAAGCCAGACCATCACATTTTTTAAAGTCTTTTTCAAATACCATGCTATGGCCCTTATTTGAAATTTAGGGCTATTCTCTCCCATTAATACAGCAAGTGATATGCCAGGCGCTTTTAAAATCCTTGCCCTCTTAGTGACTAAACAGGAATTGCGGTCTCCCGAGCATCTGAACCCCATTGTGGATCGTGCAGACGTGGAGTGCTAACTCCCATTATGTCCTTGCAAAGAGGGAAACAGCCATTGTGCTGCCCCATCTGGCCTCCCCGTGGGAGGTTTGGGTTTGTTCTTCTCTGCCTGGCTCTGTCTGTCACCTGGGGCACACCTGGAAAGTGTCCCCTGGAGCTGGGAAGGGTCCCTCTGAGCCAGGACATTTGATGTTTGGGCTGAGGTACCATGCGGTGTGCATTCAGTCATCTCGGGGTTCTTGCTGGTTTCAACCTTCCTGGTGTCTTCAGAGCTGCTGTAGAAAGAGGTCAACAGCCCCACTGTGCCAGCTTTTCTGAGGCATGCAACTTGGGAGAAAAAGGGAGAGTGAGGAGAGGCAAGGACATAAACTCTGAGCATTGAAGCTCTGCATTGCTCTAAGTAAAGTAAGACACCAAGACACACCTTCAGGACCTTGCTTTTCCTCTTTCCAGCCCACGTGGAGCTCCCGGGCTGGCAGCTGTGTGCCAGTGGGTCCCCAGGGCTGCCCCTGCCCAAGGGGGGCTGCGGTGCTGAGGCTGCTCGGGATGCATATGCCTGCATGGCTGGGTACAGCTTCTGCACCTCTTGGATGTAGCAAACAGCATTTCCACATGACCACAAGCATCTGAGACAAGAGTGCCAGGCATGCTGCAGGTCACACCTCCTGAAAAGCCGGGACTGGGACAGAGCTGCAGAGGGGGCCTGGCAAGCAAAGAGGAGTCCCAAGCTCTGGCTCAGGATAATGCCATTCCTGGTGCATTTAGGGGCATGGGCAGGCAGAAGAAGGGAGGTTTTGTTATCCCTGTGCTTGCAACATCCAATTCTGGGAACCAGAACTCAAAAGGGTCAGAGAGAAAATGGGAGTGTTCAGAGCAAAGCTGCAAGAGCCAGGGAAGCTCAAAAATCTCGGAGCACTTGGCTTTACAAGAGGCAAAGGAGTGATCTGATGGCGAGGGGAAGAAATGGGATAATATAACCTTTTCCAGCCTACCGAGAAAACATCCAAAGACTGGAATTTGACACAGGGATAATGCAGAACAGAAAGAAGGTGAATGTTTTTTGTGGCTGGGGAAATTAACTTTATGAGCATCTGACCCAGGGTTGTGGTTGATTGTCCGTTGCTGGAAATATTAAAATCAGGCTTGGATGGTTCTGTAAAATGTAGTTCCAGTTCAACTATTTGATTTGAAACTGGAACTGAATTTAGGGAAGTTCTGTGACCTGCATTATGAGAGAGAGGTCATGGTCACATTGCTCCCAGCTGGCACTGACACCCCTTGTTATTGGTGCTGTGAGAGCCATAAATAAACTTTTGGTCCAGCTAGAAAACTAGGGGTCCCTCTTGGTGTATTATGGTATTGCCAGCCCATCATAATAAGCTGCACATTTGCCCTTCTTTCCTCCTCCCTCCCCTCCTGTGCTAGGTGCTTCTGAAAACATGTGGGCTCCAGCTGTGCGGGGGGAATGGCATCTCCCGTGCTGTGCTGGGGAGGAGGCGAGCACTTGGCCACACTCCTGCAGCTCTGCGGGGCAGCCCCCTGCACCCCGAGGGATTTCCCTGAGCTTGGTGGGGTTTAGTGAGCTTCCATGCTTGCAGCCGCACCTTATCCCTGCGGCTAGAGGTCAAGGCAGAGGGAGGAGGGCTCGAGAGCTGCTGCATTGCTGTTTTTAAGCATATGGTGTCAGGAAAACAATCCATGAGCAATGCCTACTGAGGGACTAGTGCATGAAAAAGTGCTGGTCTAGGCAGTAACCCAAAACTTGTAGTTGTGTGCCCAGTGGGTCACCACCTTTGCTGTTCATCAGAAGCATAATACAATTTTCTCAGGTCATTCAGATGCTGAGAGAGCTGTCCATTAAGCACAGCAATATGGCTTCAGGGTTGTTTTTTAACCAACATTTTATACGTAGCAGTTTCTGGGTTATGTATACCTACTCCAAAATTTAGTTTATATTCAATACAACTATACTATCGTAAAATATGACATTTCAAACTTTGATTTAGCTCCAGCTTTAAGAGAAAAAAAAAGTGGCATTTTTAATGAGGTAAAACATAACTTCTCACTTTGGGTTAACCGCAGCTCTGTTTGGATAACATTTTCTGGCAGTATTAACATTTAAAAACAATGAATAACGTGCATCATTGCTAAAGTAGCACAACTTAAGTGAGGTTTCAAAATGAAAGCTGGTGACACTTGCAGATTTTGTACTCTGATATTTTGTGGGAACAATACAAGCGTGCGGTGAGTTTCCATTTGGCCAAGGAGGGATTGCGTCAGGAATTGTTTTACCAGCTGCCCACCCTGTGGCAGGTTCCAGGTTAGCTCTTGGGAAACTGAAACGGCCCTGTCAAAGCCAGTGGGAGGTGAGTTTAAGTTCACAGCCTTTTGCTTAGAACAGAGGAGACGGAGCGGGAGGTGGTCCTGCTGCTGTTGGTCCCGAGGCTGGCTGGGGAGCAGCTGCTGAGGGAGGCGGCGATGCTGAATGCCTCCTGTGCACCACTGTGGGGTGCTCATGGCCCTTCTCTCTTGTCTGCTTGTAGCCTGTGAAGATGGATATAAGCTGGAAAACGAGACCTGTGTGAGGTATGGTGACTGCTCTGCCCTCTCCTACCCCACCATCCTTCTTAATCCTGCTTTCGTGACCTGTTGGCATAGCCAAGCTACTGAAACTCCCTCTTGTTTTCTGTTATCAGCTGCCCCTTTGGCTTAGGCGGGTTCAACTGTGGAAACCGTAAGTACAGAGTTTCGTTTCGTTTCATTCGTTTTGTTTCGTTTCATTTCATTTCACTTCATTTCATTCCCACTGTGTCAGAAGTGGGAAATTTTCAAGAAGTAATTGCAAATAACTGTGTCTAAAACTCAGTAGGTGTAGACTACTCTCATCAGGGTTTTCTGTTTCCTCAATGTCTGTCAAAAATTTATTTTGTCTACCAAAATATTTCTTTGACAGAAATTATTTCTGTGACAGAGTTGAGTTAATATTATCTGCTAACAAGATCAGTATTTTCCTTGGAGATCTTTCTCTGGATACTCTGTCATGACAGCACAGATAGCATGCACTCTTGGAGCAAGATATTTGGAGGTGAATCAATGAAAGATCAATTGAGTTACTGAGATTTATCAGTAAGGGGAATCATTCCCCTCAGCACACAGGAGCTTCTCTTTTCCTCAGCTAGAGATCCCCAGCTCCATCTATTTCACTTGAAAAAATGCAGTAATATTGTTTATAGAAGGAGGGAAGGCAGGAAGCAAACAGTTAATCCCCTTGTGTGAGGACTGTGGAGATGTTTACATGAATACTTATGACCGCATTGCTGTCTCTAAGTGAGAATATGTCTTTCTTGTCCCTAGCATACCAGCTCATCACTGTGGTGATTGCGGCTGCAGGAGGGGGACTTCTGCTTATCATGGGCATAGCGCTGATTGTCACCTGCTGTCGGTAGGTACCACTGCCAGCCCCACTTACACCGTACCTAGCACTCCGTGTAGGAGCCCTGAAGGATACAAAAAACACAGCTAAGCAAGCAGAGGTATTTAAGTATTACCTTGTGCTTTCATTTGGGACATGCCTCTTTTTTTTTTTTTTCCAGCAGTCAGGTTAATAAATTCAACTCAGTGTCTCTTAATTGCCTGGCAATTGTGTCCTGTATGGATGGAGAGGCAAAGGAGTCCTTCCCCCTCAGAGCCACAGGGCACCAGGCAGTAGCCTCCAAAAATGCAAGCTAAGTAGAAGAGAAAAGTTTAGGCAACAGGAAGGGCTTCTGGGACACCAAGAGGTGTGGGAATGCGTTCTACGCCCTTTTCCTCCAAGCACAAGCCCTGCACGTGCTCTCACTGTGTCTTTCCCTCTCAGACACACATATGTGCACATGTAGTTCCCATACCAGCAGATAGCTTCGGAGTAGAGGCAAGATGTGCTGCTGAGGTAGCTGTGCTTCATGATTTACATACCATGAGACAGGGCTGCCTTGCAGTAACACCCTCTGCCCCCCATTCCAGCCCCCAAATCTGGGATTTCAAAGCTCTCTGACAAAAGTCAGCAGCTGGATTTCTCAGTAGCAGCAAGGTCCAGCTGGGAGGTGAGATGGTCGCTCCAGGTCCCTGTCTGCGGGGACAGACCAGTCTTCTCATCAGTCCTGGCCTTTTGCAGGCTACGTGCTTTCCTGGAGGGTATTCTGCTCTGGACTGGGACTGTCACCAAAATCCGCTCCTACAACATGGCAGTGATGTAGGGGTATTTGGTGGTGTTCAGACTGGCAGCTTGCCAGCCTTTCTTCTCAGGAATTAAGGTGGTGCCTGGAAGTGCTACAGTTAAGCATTTGGAGACTTGAATAGCGTGGGGGCTTCCATGCATTTTTCATTCTTCCTAGGCTTTTTCACTGACTCTAGTGAACATGCACATTTTCAAGAGACAAGGGGCATACATTGAAACAGGAGAGGTTTGAACTGAATATAAGGAAAAACTCTTTCACCAAGAGGACAGCAAGGCAGTGGAACAAGCTGCTCAGAGATGTTATGCCATCTCTGTCCTCAGAGATTTCAAATCCCACCAGACAGTGCTCTGTATGGCACGATCATATGGCTCCTATCTGTGCCTTGGAGCAGGAGGTGGACTGTAGCCCTTCTGGGGTCTCACCTGGTTATCTTCGTTCCCGGTGAAAGTTTGCAACATGTGGTAAGTCTCCTGAGATCATGTCAGAAATGCACATAATATATGAGGATAAGTTACATCTTTTTCGCTTTCCTTCATTCTTTTCTAAACAGAAAGAATAAAAATGACATAAGTAAACTCATTTTCAAGAGTGGGGATTTCCAGATGTCACCATATGCTGAATATCCAAAGAACCCCCGAGCACAAGAGTGGGGCAGAGAGACCATCGAGATGCAGGAGAACGGAAGCACCAAGAACCTATTGCAGATGACAGATGTGTATTACTCGGTATCTATCCATAGCTTAACTATTAACCCTTTGTACCTGATACAGCAAAGATGCATTCCTTTATTTTGGGAATCACAGATCCCTTTCCTGCAAAACAAAAAAGCTAAGCAAATGGCTTCCATAGACAGCAAGGCACTGGCAGTTCGGTGGACTCCAGCTATTACTTGTGTGTTGAATACCACAAGGAGCTGTCATTAGGAAGAGTGCTAGGGAAACGTCTAGGAACATTTTGGTAGATGCCTAAAAAGCCCTATCGTAGAGTAGAGAAGGAGAGTTGAAGGTTTGGGGCAGTCTTGTAGGAATCTCTGTGGGCAGTTTTCTCCCTTTCACTCTCACTGATGATGCTGGAAGGTTGAGACCTCTCCCTGGGGGTTCTTCACCTCCAAATGGGATGATGATGGTCACTGAGGACCCCTCTTTTCTTCCACTCCTCCCCTCTCCAAGGTATAGGCCCCTTTCTGAAGCCAGAAGGATGCATAAGAAGCATCCCTCCAGCTCTGTGAGAACAAGCATCAGGAAGGAGGTGGTGAAGGAGTAATGGACTGTGTAGGGCAGAGGAAGGGTCACAATATCTGTCGTAATGGACACTGTAATATCTGCATGGTTGGTACCAGCTGCTAATGTCTATATCCAGAGCTGTTGTGTTGGTATATCATTTTTCACTATCCCACATCAATATACTGGATGCACTCAAGATCTGTGTGGGGTTACTCACGTTGGTGAAGGTTGCAGGATTTCATCCAAATCACACTTTGTAGACTCCTGCTTTCCAGAGAAGAGAGCGGTGGGCAATACTTTTTTCTTTTTTTTTTTTTTTTCTGGCTTGTATTTTACGTTTTCCCAAAGCAATTTTACTGGGTTACACAGCATCACAGCATGAAGGGAAATGAGAAAAAAAAGTCCTTTCAGATAATACTGAGAAGGAAACAAACTTGGCTTTTCTACAAACGTTTCCTTTAAAGGTGACTCTGGGACAATATCCTGAATTCAGGAGTGTTATTTCAGTGCCCAAGATCATCAGCACAATTCACTTGGATTAAAAATTAACTGTGTACTTAGACTGCACTTGGAGTCGGGTAAACTTCAGCCAGGTAAACTTCAAGTCTTCTAATTGGCAAGACATCAAAACTCAGTTGCGTGAGAATACTGCCCTCCAGAAAATGCATAACTCTCACAGTGAAAATCATTCTAACTTATAGAGATAACTAGTGATCATATTATTATTCCTTGTAGCTACTGAAATAACTGCTGGGAAAGGTGGTAAGGATGTGTTGGAAAGAGGATTTGACTATAAGAATAAGACCCTTTTAAAATGTTATTTTTTTATTTTTGCTAATACAGCCAACTGGACTGAGAAATCCTGAACTGGAAAGGAATGGACTTTATCCTCCCTACACTGGTTTGCCTGGATCTCGACATTCATGCATCTATCCTGGACAATACAATCCATCCTTCATTAGTGATGAAACCAGAAGAAGAGACTATTTTTAGCAGGACAGAGAGGGAGTGGAAGACTGACGCAAATTGGCCCTTGATCCCCAGGTACAACGTGTCTCCTGGCAGTTCAGCCCACACCAATCTTACTCTTCCCATATAACAGGATGATCTTTGAACTCCATGCCAAGCATTGCTGCCCTGAGGAATGGTTACACTTGCTGAGCAGCAGCGAGGAAGAGGAGGAGGAGGGAATGGCTCAATGTGCACATCAGTAAAAGACCCAAGTGGAAGCTCACGCGTGTACTCCGGTTTTGTTCTGTGCTGTTTCTTCACCCTTCACGCTACACGGCAAGCATCGATAAGTACAGGCAGATGAACTGTTCCCAGCACCCAGTGAATACCACTAGGGAGTGTTTTGTTTACAGATCTTGTTCACTGTTGACTGTGCTTGTCTTCTTGGCTAACCTTCATGCAAAGATTCACCATGTGACTGGTTTTGGTAGGGCAAGTTTGTCCACCCCCATTTTCCCTTGCTGCATTGCTTTTTGCATCGTATGTGACAGAAAATTGACTTGTCCTCTGGCCTTGATCTCCATACTGGTAGAAGTTCTCCAAATGGCTGGGCCCTTACTGAAGGCTGGTGCTTGGCAGTGTTGGCTGAATTCGTGGGTTGATTGTCTCCAAGGAGTAGTAGGGGAAAGTTAGTCATACCACTGCAGTTCAAACTGAAAACAGGCACAGTTGATTGTGTAGCTCTGAAAACTTACATATATAGGGAAGAGTTGGTGTATGTTGTCGTTCTGTCAGCCAGCGTGGTTCAGAAGTGGTGACACTACACATCATCACAGTGCTTCTGTGTAGGACCTTTTGAGGCTGTTTATTTGCAGGGATTTAAAGGCTTATAAAAACAGCTATGAAATGTAAAATTTTATCACTTCGTTGCTCATAAGGAAGAAAAACATGATCTGGGAATTCACCGTGCCTCTTATGTGGAACTCAAGGAAGGAGCAGTAAGGCTGTGTCTCTGGCTGGGTAGGCGACACGTGAGTTCTGGGCACTGTGGGTGGGACGTAGTTTTCAGCCCTCCACAGCCACCTTGACTTCAGGAGGAGCTATATCAAAATAGGTCGATTTCTTCTGTCCTAGTTTCGAGTGATTCAAACCAGGCAGGTTTCCCCATCTGGGCGTAAATTCATATCAAGCACCTTGGCAAAAGCAGAAGAATGTAAGTTATTACATTCCTCACCAAAGATCAGATCAAAAGTTTATTGACTTTTTTTTCTTTACAGAGCAGGGTGTCAGAAGAGATCTTATTACTGATGTATATTTCCCACTTATCTTTACCACAGAGATCTAAACCTAAATCATCGCAACCGCAGTGCCTCTGTATGCCTCACCCCTTACCCACTACCAATAACAGCCGTGTGATCTTGCAGAAAAACAGATCTTTCGGATGCCTGGGGCAGCATGCTGTGCACTGACGTCATTTTATGGTGACAATGCATGTGACTTAATCCACAATCAAACTTGCAGGTGGTAGTACACTGCTTATCTCACATGTAGGCAGGGAATGGATGCTTATGCTGCCAAAGGAACTACATTTAAGGAACACTCCAGTTGCAGTATCCAAAATAATGTAACAAGTAAAACAAAAATTAACCGTTCCCAGTGGTTTTGGTCTGCGAATGACGCTCTTCTCCTTGTCACTAGCAGCCAACATCTTAATTTCACAGGGTCCACTGGATGATGTGAAGCAAGGGCTTGGCCCTGCTGTGCTCTGAGGTCCTTCAGAGGGTGTTGGTAGGGTTGTTCTTGCAGGGGTGAGTAACGCCAACTCTAGTTTTGAGCATGCCTAGGATGGATGGGACTGCCTCTCCCATGGTATGGAGGAGGGTTTTGTCCCTATTACGGATGAAAATGGGGAAGCTGGGACTTTGTGCTGGATCTAAATCCAAAGTGTATAGATGAGCACTGGAATCTGTCTCTGTCTACTAAAGAAGCTTATCAAAAACTAAGCAGCATGTCTCAGCAGTGATGGTAGGATTTAACTGCATGCCAGCATTTCCTCAGACAGGAAAGGGTTTAGGTATTTACTTATACAAGGTATGTTTAATCACTTGTTTAGTTTGAAGGCTGTGAAATGTTCCTTTGTGTGACAGGTGCCAAGACAAAGTATGAAATACCAGCTCACAAATGCAGATTAATCCTTCTGTATAAAGTGTAACATATGGGTTATATGAGCAAAACTCCTGGTCTGTATCATCTCGCAGCAATTTGCAAATTGTCAGTGTCTCGGTAAACCCAGCAGGGTTTTCTAGGTGAGGACTGCAAAACCTGGCTCTTTTCCAAAAGAACAAACTTTGTTGCAGTGGAGTTTTGTCTCTGCCAGAACAGGTAAATGTTGGGGAAATTATTATGAAATTAACCCGTTGCAGCTTCCTTTTAGTTTTGGTGAGAAAAAAGTCAGTGCTTATCCCACAGGAAAATGAAAGGGGTCTCTGCTGACCTGCCCCTGCCAAGACCTTTATTGGTGTTCCAGGAGGGGAAGGAAGAGGAGAGGATCTGGGGAGGTGACAGCCCCGAGGTCAGTGCAGGTGCTTACCCGCGTGGGGACCCAGGAAGTGTCAGCCAGCGCTGCCGCTCCCTGCGCTCCCCTCTGTCTGCACCCAAACCCCACCGGCTCCACAAAGGCAGAGAGGATGGGTGGAGTGCAGCGTGTTTTGCCATGGTTTGACAGTAGCTTTACTGCAATTAATTGGCAATAAATTACTACTGCGTCCCAGTAGCAATGGGATCTCCCAGCTGCGGCAAGGATGTGACTTGTTTCCGTGCAGTGTGCCTCTGCTGAAACTGCCACCGGGATCCTCTCCATCTGCTTGTCTAGTTGCCATCAACTAAGCACCCTTGGTAGTGGTTTTAGGTTTTGTTGATCCTGCTGGATATAAGTCAGGTCTCCATGCGCCCTATCAGTCCCTCAAGTCCACCTTTGAATATGGATAACTCTCCTAGGGTGCCTAAGTAAGTGCAGCTTGTTTCTCAGGCTATTTAGATTGCTTTTAGCTACCCCAAATTGCAAATTTGGAGCACACTGGATGCTTTTGCCAAGGATAATTGCTTTCAACTATCCAAAAGGATAAGATGGAAATGGCACGTTTCTTGTAAGAAGACTGCAAGTGGCTCAGACAGATGTGGGGAAAGGAAGTAAAGCCACACCAATACTGCATGGAAATCTGCTCGTACTCCTGGCTGATGTGTCCAGCTGAGCTGTCAGCAAGGGGCCACGGGCAGGTGTGTGGGAGTAGTTTTGATCAGCTTTGGGGGGAAAAAAAGCTAATTCTGTTGCTTGAAAGAGAAGGATGTAGGAGGCATATGTTTGCTGCTATAGTGCTCTGACAACTGTGTTGACAAAAGCCCCTTGCCTAGAGAAATACCCCTGGCAGTCAGCCTAGGAGAGGCAGTCAGAATGAACAGAGCAGTGAGAGGCAGGCTGGAGGGGTCATTGGAAAGGGATGCAGCAGCCTCCCTGTGTCCCTGTCCTGCACTGCTGCTCATCCTGGCTGACCCTCCCATGCTGCACTGGGAAAGCAGAGGGCTTTTGCACACTGTTGAAACCTTGAAGCACTGAATTTAACTGGCATAAGGAGTACAGGGAACAGGGATAGTTTGATGCCTTTTGCCCTCCACATATTTATATCCTTTATAGTTTAAGCAAAAGACTGGCAATTAATCTCATTGCTTTTTCAGCATGTCCCATAAAGTTCCTCTGTCACAGTCATATACAGAGACACTGCCTGTGACCTGCCTTCTAAAAATGATTTGTTTCCACAACGAGCAATAGGGAAAAAAAAAATCTAAAAATAGCAATAAATTGTATTTACTGAGAGGTGTTTGTGACTGCAAAATTGTGCCAACACTTGTAAAGGTTGTTCAGCAGGGCCTGAGAGAGCAGCAGAGTGGTTTTGGACACTGCTGCAGCCATGTGAAGTGCTTCCCTGGGACATGTTCCTAATGCTGGTCAATGGCTATATCCGTTCCAAATCCATCTGGACTTCTCATTCCCTCATAGTGATGTTTAATCTTTAATTTTCTTCCTTAAATTAACAAGAACGGATGCATTTTACTTAAATGTTCTTCCTATGCTGACTATTGTTTTTTTCCTCTTTACACACAAAGGATCCAAGCCAGCATCCACTCTAGTGGGCTGGGATAACTCTCTCACGGATTTTAATGAAGTTTTTTTAGGCCTGAATCATTCCACTGTCAGGGTCACTTGTGTGTACAAAATGCATTCCTTCAGCTCTGTTTTCTGCCCATTTCTGTGACATTGTTGCTGCCTTTTCATGTCGTATTTATTTTTTGGATATATCCTTATTACTGTAGCAGAACCTGTATTATGTGAGATTGAACAGGTTGTTCAAGATTTGTAACACCTTTCTGAGAAGAGGATGAATGTGAATTTTGTAAAGTGTTTTTGTTTTTTGTTTTTTAACTGATCAGCCAACCTGTTTCCCATTGTGTGAGATTGTCTAGGGATGTAGAGATGCTTCATGCATTCACAGATAAGAACTACCCATCAGTTCACGTACTTGTGCCTTCAGAAATGAAACAAGATCTCCCAGTTTTGAAAGGGGTAAGCACTGTGTTCTTGTAAGTTCTGGGAGCCTTTTAATGTGTATTTAATTCTTCGTTCCTTTGAACTGTTGGAATTGAAAAGCAGGACAGAAATCCGTAAAGAGGTAAAAAAAAAAAAAAAAAAGGAAAAAAAAAGGAAATTTAGGAAAAAAAGAGAAAGAAATGAAGAAAAGAAACATACTTCCTTGTTTTGCAGAAGTAAACATCGAAATTAAGTGTAACACTGTGGCTTCTGTACTGTAAGGTTATGTTTGGGATGACACGTTTCTTCTGTGTGTGGTTTGTGTTGTGTATGAGTAATATGGAAAACCTAAAGCAGGTGCCTAATGTTCCTCAAAAGTCACATGTAAATGCTAAGTCCCCTGGTCTTCATTCTGGTAAGATGCTCAAAGGGATGGGAGTCTTGCTTGGGTAATTGCTGGAGCAGGTGGCCCACAAGTCTGTAAAATCCGATATGGAAGAGTCCTGGGGAATCCAGTAAGAAGTGATCAGTTCTCTTGAGCAGTGCCACAGAATTTGCCTGACATAAAACGTCTGTTATAAAAGCCATTAGGGTGGTTAACTTTAAAGAAAAAAAAAGACATTAAATATTTAATTCTTTCATTAAAAAAGAAAAAGGAAATTCTGTTAAACTGAGTCATTTGTTTTGAGCCCTCTTAAATTCTGCAAGACTTTCTCCTAGCAGAAGGCAAAATCTTATATGTAAAGTCATGATAGTTTCTTTGAGCAGCTTTCAGAACTGCAGTTGCAATACCTTTAGTGAAGTCTGTTTCAAAAGGTAAATTTTAAGCATTTGTTTGTGCTTCCTCTACCAACCTGAATGTAAACCTGTGTTATGTTCTTCACATTGTCCTGCTTCCCTCCCTGTAGCTCTGATTGTTCGCTTCCAAGTTGCTGGGGTTCTAAAGACGTTTTCCAAACCAGTATTATTTAAAGTTGTATCATATTTTCAGCCTTCACTAATTATACAGTACTGTAGTAGCAAAATATAATTTTTAAGGATTGGACTATTTTTATACCTGCATCCAATATTGTTAAATCTGGCGTTCTAGTCAGTATTATAAAAGGATACAATAAAACTATGAATATTAGTTTGTCTCAGCTTTTTTTATTGTCTAAAGCTTTCCCTGTAAAGAGATGCATATCTGACTTTTAAATTGTTTTAACAATAATTAGAAGACATTTTATAGTACTTCTGTTCTTCTAGTGTTGTTTAGTGATTGAATAACTTAAGTGTAAAGCAAAGAAGAAAGGAGTATGTTCTGTTATGCTAAACAAGCTTTTGCTCAGCCTAAATGCAAGTTCTTTATCTTTATTTCAGTAATATTAATCAACTCAAAGTTTAATTTAAAAATTTTCCTCAATTTAATTTTTCATCCATCTGGAAATACTAGAATTGGTGAAACTGTGTATGTGCATGCTGGAGGGAAGGAAAATGTTGGCAGAGGTAGGTGCACAAGGGCTCTTTGCAAGGGCAGGAGACTTGACCACAGTGAGGTCAGTCCCACATCTCTAATTGCCACTACAGACTATGAAGACTCTGCAGCTGAGCCTCTCTCAGAGGAGGAAGGCTGATCCCTTGAATCCAGATGAACACAGTGTCCAGGGGAGAGGCATGATGTGGACAAAAATTTTTTAGGCTTCATTCTGCTCCCTGTCTCTGCCTTCCAGCTCAGCAGGCTGGTTATTCCAAGAACAATTAGTCTTACTAATTAAGACTAAGGCAAATAAGTCATTAAGTACTTCAGCCTTTTCCTCATCTCTCATCACCGTGTTTTCTCCCTCCATCCAGTAAAGGATGGAGATTCTCCTTTGTCCTCCTTTTATTGTTTATGTATTTATAAAAACATTTGTATTGTCTTTTACTGTAATGCCTGGGTTAAATTCCACCTGGTCTTTGGCCCTTCTAATTTTCTCCATGAATCATCTCACAACATCTCTGTAGTCCTCCTGAATTTCCTGCCCCTTCTTCTGAAGATCACAAACTCTATTTTCTTTCCTAAGGTCCAGAAGAAGCTCTCTGTTCATCCCTGATGTCTCATCTTTTGAGACATAGGTATGGCCTGCTCCTGTGCCTTCAAGATTTCATTCTTTTAAAATGTCCAGACTTTGCTGGACTCTTGCCTTTTAGAACTGCCTCTCAAAGAATTTTGTCAACCAGGTTCCCATCTTGGAAACTACCCAAGAAAAGATGGTGAGCTGCATATACTTTCCCTGATCATGGGTGAATCTGTATGTATATCATTTTGATTTAGACTTCCTGCAGGTTTGTTTGAACCTTTAGGTAATTGCAACATATATTCTACATGTGTGTAATACATAGTGGAAGAACTAAATTTACATGAGATAGCAAAATATATAGGAATTTAGTGAGGAATAGAACTGAAAATTGCACAGGATAAAAGTACCCAGCTGACGCATGTGAAGAGCTATAAAAGACACTTTAATGTACATCTTACAGCATGATTGCCCCTTGCTTACATTCAATTTATGGTTATGTAACTGGGCCATGCGTGACTATACAGTTTATAATAGGTACAGAAGACCTTTTACCTTTGATAACATTTTTTTTCTGATGTAAGCAAGGATAAAGACAATGAACAACTAATGTTTGTTGCTAACTATAGCACACTTTTTATAACAATCATTGGTCAATGTTCTTGCCTGCCATAACTGAACTTCAATGCATATCAGCTTGGTCTTACACCTTCTGGTAAGTAATTCAGAAATCACTGCAAAGAAAGACTTGTCTGTGAGTCTTTTCAGGATATCATAACTGCTGTGGCTGTGCAAGCCTGTCTGCACTAACAGTCAACTACTTATTATCTAAATGTGTGCTTAATAATTTCATTAATAATACCATTAGAGGTACTGATGTTTCACTGATACTGGTTTTCCTCTTTTGATAATTCTCTGTGTCTGGGCTCCTAAACTATCAAATCTCTTAAGTCCCTCCAGAGATTTGCAAGCAAGGAGGTTCGTAGAGCCTCATTGCCCCATCTCTCACTGAGAGAGTCTGTTGTGACCACTGGTTTGTCACAAGCAGAGACAAGAGGATCTGATATGTCTACATGTGTTTGCTCAGTGTTTGCTTCCTGGAGGAACTGGTGCCTTTTGCACAGTGAATGTGTCACACTTCCCAGAGGTGACAGCAGCAACCAAGTAAGAACGGAAGTTAACTCTAATGACATGGATTAGGGTATGCCAGCTTCTGTTGTGTACTTGTTGTAGAAAACAGTCTTAATGAACAGGACAATACATTCAGCCAGCTGAACGTGGTGTAGCCAGCTCTCAGCCACTATGATCTACACCTGCTGAAGGCTCAACCCACATTTTTAATAGCACTCTGGGAAGGTCCCTTTTTCCTACACCTTCAATTCACAACTAACAATAAGATTTTAAAACATGGATTGGTCCAATTACCCCTTAAAGTGGCATTGGGAAACGGGGATGTGTCACGATGACTCAGGAATCCAGATGGGAATGGAAAACAGTCAGAAGACTGGTGGCATTCAGCTCTCCTGAATACCCATCACAACCAGGTTTGTCTCTCTTTGCATAGAGATTCCCAGCTGAAATATGGGCTGCAACTCCCCAAACAAGTGTTTTTTAGAGGCATTGAGCTTCCCTGGGGGCTCACAGCAGTCAGGGATGATGGAAATGCTCCGCCCTGACAAGAGTCTGGGGTTAGTGTAGGCGTCCCCTGCCATCTGCAAAGCAGAGCTTTAAGATGGGTGGTAACCTTATGTTTGTACAAAATACTTCTCATGCATGTCTTCCTCTTTCTCTGTCAGCTTTGTAGGAAGAGGGGATTTAAGAAGGGGTCTGGAGGACACGGACAGGTTGGGAAGTGGGCATCAGAGTGAGTGGCAGAGGGGCAGCAGGGTGGCAGGACAGCCGTGCTGAGCATGAGGTGAGGGGTGTTGTGAGGGCCCTGAGCAGGGCTGGGCCTGCTCCTCAGGGGCACCCTGAGCCCTGGCCATTCCACACATCCCTGGGACTTGGGCAACAAAGGGTTCCTGGTAGTGCCGAGCCCTGCAGCCAGGGCCTGTCCCACCACCTCAGGAGCACTGGGGGCAGCCCCCACGACTGGGTTCCGAGCCCTGTCGTGGCCCCTCTGACAGGGCACAGAGGAACAAGATCGGTCACTCCCTGCAGAATCAGAGAGGCACTCAACCAAATTTGCTATCTGCAAGCCACTGATATTTCCTGGTTCAGCAAAAGTTAAAAGTTGAAGACATCTCCATGCTTGCAAACAACTTGAGTAATACTTCTGATGCTGTCTGCCCTCTTGCATACAAAGAGAGCCACCCTCTGAATATATTAGATTAGTACACGAGACTGCATGTCTTGTTAGCACAGCAGATCAAACAAAAGCAGGTGAAGGACGGGGAGAAGCCTTCCACATGCAAAGCTATCATTTTGCATTTGGAAATTGTTCACAACCTGCTAATGTTGCTGGCTGGGGTGCTTACCAGAGGAGAGCAACTCCACAGATTCCTGAGGTGGCTTTGCAGGGGGAAACACCAACGGGTTGCTCACCCTTTTTGTCTATGGCTGAGAATGACAGGATAGCCTGTGCTTATTTCTCAGAAGGGCTTTACTGGTAGCTGTGGCAGGATCCGGGGTCAGCCGTACCTTCAAAGCAAGAGAAATGGCACCTTTGCTTGAAAAGGAGGAACTGGAAACCATCATGGGATGTCTGCTGATCTGAAAAAGTGCATTTTACTAGCGCATAAACTAGAATAAATGCACTATTCAGCTAGAGAGCTTGGGTAGGTGAGGCAGGTGAGAAAAAGAGGGTTTGGGAGAAACAGATCCTGTGCAGAGGCCTTTTTTCCCATCTTGGTCTCTACGTAGAAATTTTCAGAGGCTTCCTGAGATGCAGTTTCAAAAAGTCTCTCTATCCCACAAGTTTTCCTTGTGGCATGGCTGTGTTACTTACTCCATGGCACTCTGCACTATTTCCCATTTCCGGATCTGCTGCAGGTTCCCACGTAGGCAAACAGAACAGCAATAATCATTGCCACAATGACCAAGGAGAATTTGGTTTCTTTAGCATCCAAGATGCAGGTATTTTCTGTTACTTTTTACCCTGCTGAGCAATAAGAAGTGCTTTGGTGTAAACTTTTGCTTTTAAGGACAGAGAAGTTGGGGGTCTGAGGCATAGAGCTCATCTATTCTGGTAATTTATTGCAAAGGGTGTGTGTGTATGTCCCAAGTACTCTAACTGCATCCTTATCATGCTTTGGTATAAGATAGCTTCTTCCACTTTAAGAACAGACGATACTGCAACCTCCACTTAACTTGCACTGAAAGCGTCTGTACATAGAGCTGGCAGGGGCGAGCTAGTGTCCTGTCAGTTCACAGGTCAAATTATTTAGCGATAACTTCCTTGTGTCAACAGGTCTCAAGTGTTTATGGCTTACAGGAAGAATATTGCAGATCCAGAAACCTCCTCCCAGACAGAGGAGGAAGAGAAAAAACAGCTTGGATCTGTCATTTGCCACTTGCCACCATGACGTCAGCTCAGGGCTGAACTCTACCTGTGGCTGAGACCTTAAATGAGCTGCCGCTAGAAGAGAAAAGCACTTTCTCTCAAGTTTAACGGCGAGTAGCAGCGGCAACAGAAGCAGCAATGAGATTCTGTGTATTCTTCACTGTGTTGCTGCTCAGACCGGCGCTGAGCCTTTCAAACGGTAAGAAACACTATCTTCTGCTTTGGGATTTGTTGGGGAAGCTATTCTGTTACAGTGAATGGATTGCTTAGTGCTTTTAGCAGCTGTTGAGAGACTGAAGGTCGGTGGCCAAACACAATTCAGGACGTCTAGATTTTGATTAATTAGTGATGAAAAATGTTACTGCGGGAAAACAGTTTTCGTTGTTCACAGAACAATGAAAAAGCGCTGGTGCTTGTGATTAACCTAATTTAGCCTGTTCCAAGAGCAGTTTTCAGAACCTGTAGACTAAACCCAGGTAATTCAACCTCTGTTACAGTCATAACAAAAGATGAGTGTTCTACCCCAGCACCCAGGGAAAAGGAGTGCTGCCGCTGGCCTTCCGAATGGAATCTCCTTAAACAAGCAGTCTGGAAAGCAGTACTGCCTGAGCTGGCTCACTGAGCATTTGTTCCCCTTCGATTAAAACTAATTAATTGGAACTTCACCAACTCAGATCGCAGAGGGCTGCACTATAGTCTATTCAAATGCAAGGGTGTGTGTCATTCCTTAAATCTCTTAATAGTTTTTCTAGCATTGTGACAATTTTGGTGGTTGTAGGTCAGAGCATCAGCCTGAACTTGCCTGTCCCTGGTATTCAGTGACAGTTCCAGGGCAGCAGAGGAGTTAGAATTAGTTAAGGTTAGTTAGGTTAATTAGTTAAGGTTAATTAGTTAAGTTAGTTATATGAAGAGTTTTGTGGCAATTTGAACCTGTGAGAGGAAAGCCCAGGTACTTTAAAGCGATATGAGCTAAACTAAGACCTTCACTGATGCTATCAAGCTTGTTTCAGACGGTGACAGATGGTAGTGAGTCTCCACTGAGTACTGTGAGTGAACATAAGTATTTACAGCAACATCTACAACATGCTACAGACTGATTTTTAACCATAAATTATAAGTGTAGAAATCTTCATGACTGTCAGTTGTCTGGTTTTCTGTTTCTGGATAACAGCAAGATGTGAAAAATCTTGACCCAAGAAGTACTGGAAGCGAGAGGAGGCTTTCACTGACTTGAGCAGATTTTGCATTAGGTCAGCCCTGACCAGAAACCTTTTTCATTCTGAGCAAACATTGTAAAAGCTTTGTATGATGTGTCCATTTGCAGAGTACTTACAAACTCCCTGCTCTGCTCAGCAGTCAGATGTCTGTTGTTCCATAGCCTGCATCTTAAGATCCATTACTTTATCTCCATGGTAAACATCTATTATACATCCTGTTTCCTTGCGTGGAAGGTTGGGTCTGGGCAAATATGGCCATAAAAGAGCCACCTTTGCTCAGTTTACCTTCAACAAGCCCAATGGTAGCTCATGCGCACTGCAGTCACCACAGATGTGATTCTTCCTGAGTCCAAAGGTACTCCTGGAGAGCTGTTAGCCAGAGTCTGTATAGGGCTAACAGATGTTGTAGGCCAAGGACTAGCTCTGCATGACATTAAGGCTGTAACATTGAGTTTGAGAAGGCAATCTAGAACAAGGCACCAAACCCACAGCTTGTGGCCAGCAGACTCATAGATACTATCACGATTACAGCCAAAATGTGCATTTCTTCATGTTGACCAGGGAGCTGATTGCAGCCTACGGGACTCAGGGACAAGTGAAGGCAGAAGGCTTGGCAGAGAACTGGCACAGTTTCTGGCGTTTCCTCTCCACCCTGAGGAGACTAATGGATTACCTTAGGCCTTGTCTTTTTGACATGCATTTCCAAATCAGCTTTATTGATCAGAAGAACAAAGTCTATTAAATTTTCTTCTGTTTGGGATTTTTGAAGGCCTGTAAAAGTTCTTGAAGGGAGGTGCCTTATTTATTTATTTATTTATTTATTTATTTATTTGGGGGGGGGGGAGATTTTAGAGTCATTTGCAGTATTTTATTTAATATACCAGCTGTAAGAGTATGCTAGTGCCAAGGGTGTTAGCCACAACGTTAGCCTTCCATCTGTGTTGTTTATAGTTTAGATTAGATTATGATTGCATCTGTGTTGTTTATAGTTTAGATTAGATTATGATTGCATCAGCATTAACTGAGATTAAATACATTTATTCCTAACTCATAATAATTAAATACCTCAGATTGAAGTTATATCATGTGATCCAAACTGGCTGTTTATCAGTATAATGAATTTAACAGCAAGCCTGTGTTATTAGTTGCTTTCTTTACTTCGCACACAAATGAAACACGCAAACCCCGAACACCCAAAAAACTTTTACATCTTTATAACAAAAGTTAAGAATGGTACTTTTTAAATAAAAAAAAAGCAAACAAACAAATCAAAAAAGCACAATAAAGACAATATTCTAAATATAATTAGACAAAAGAGTTGAGAGTTAACACAGTAACAGGTAATGCTGAAACCAAACTGGAGGAAACTTCTTTTTCTTCAACTGTTCCTAGAATCAGCCAGATTTCTTCTCATTCAGAAAGAACTATAATGAGGAAGAAAAAGAATAATGAAAAATCAGAGGCAGAGGGAACTTTCCCACTGGGAGACACATGTCTGCTGGCAACAGAACTGTCTGTGGCTGGGAAGTACAGCTGAGCGGGGGGGGGGGGGGAGATGTACTTCCCTTGTGGAAAATGTGCTCAAGAAAGGTTTTTAAAGAGAAGCCAAAAACACATCACCCTACAGAGTCATCAGGGCCTGGACAGCCCAGAGGCAGGGCAAAGCTGCCCTGTGGTGGCCCAGTGGACACCACTCAGCTCCCCTCCTAAACTGCCCAGAGGTTGTTCCACACACACAAGAGTTCCCTAAGACCTCTCCTCCACACACCATGAAGTAGCACTACAGCGTCTTTTGTTTTTCCTTCATCAGGAACCACAGATACAACTGTGTCATCTGCAAGTACAACTCCAACAACTCCAACAGAAGGTAAGGATGAAAAATCCCTCAGGGTGCCCCTAGGAGGACACAGTGGGGTTACTCACTGCATGGAGCCCCTGAGCCCTGATAGGCAGTGGTGTATTCCCCTGCCTGGTCTACCCTTAGTTTATCTGGGGGAGGAGTCACAGAGCCCCAGGACAAGGCTGAATCTCCTCTCCTGACTTCCTTCTTCTTCCTGGCTGGCCTTTGCTGTGCAGGAGGAGTGCTGGGGAGGAGTTCACAACCTGGTCCTCTCCTGGTGAGGCTCTCTGCCTCCTGGATCAGACGTGAGGATCCCCATCTATTTCATATATTCTTGCCATGCAGAAACAGTTGCTGCTTCACCGTTTCCCCAAAAGACTGCCACAGAGCAGGCGACGATGGGTGGTGTGTTCAGGGTATGTTGGGTGCCCTTGATCTGGCAGTGGGAGTCACCTGTGCAGAGCTGCTTTAGCCAGGTGGAGGGAAGGCTGCCACAGGTTCACCCACTGGACACCCCATATCTCCCCTCCTTACATATGCAGAGGTAATTCTGCACAAACTGCTTCCCTGGAACTCTCCTCCACACACCATGAAGTAGCACTACAATGTCTTTTGTTTTTCCTTCATCAGAAAACACAACTACAGCAACTGTGACACCTACTGCTAGCTATGCAACAGAAACAACAGTAGGTTGTTTCTCAGCCTCCCCCTTATGAGGACACGTTGGGGCTATTCAGTCGATGGATCTCCAGAGCCCCCCTCTACTCCAGGGAGTGGTGTATTCCCCTGCCTGGGTTTCTGTGCTGGTGGGGGTGTAGCAGAGCCTCAAGACAAAGACTGACTCTCCTCTCCTGCTTCCCTTCTCTTCCCTTTCCCGCCATTGCTGCAAGGGGAAGTGTTGGGCACAATTTGAAGAGGCTGATCTTTTCCTGCTTGTTGCCTTTTCCTCCCAGACCTGTCCTGGATGCAAGAGGATCCCTCTAGACCTGGTAGCTAGGGCAAGTTCTGATCAGACTCTGCAGGGAGTTGCTGCTGTAGCTCTTTAGAGCATGATCAGGGATGGAAATGGGGGCTTGGCCTCCCTGATTATGCTCCAAGGCCCACATCTATTTCAGACATCCTTGCCATATGGACAGAGATGCAGCTCCACAGTTTCCCCAAAAGGGTGGCTGCAGAGCAGGCCATGATGGTGGGTGCCTTTATTGGCTGGTGGCTGCTTTCATCCTTTTCTGGTAGCTGGCACCGATGGAGCTGAACTGGGGCAAAGGCACTGCTCTTGTGGTGAATGTGCTCAAGACCAGGGATTGTGGGGAGAGGATACAAGGACATCTCATGCTATGGAGTCATCAGGGTCTGGGAGAGCCCAGAGGCAGGGCATGGCTGCCCTGGGATGGCCCTCTGTGCCCCATGCAGCTCTCCTCCTTAGCTGCCCAGAGGTTGTTCTGCACACACAGTTGTTCCACCACAAACTATGAAATAGCACTACAATGCCTTTTGTTTTCCCTTCATCAGGAACCACAGATACAAATGTGTCATCTCCTGCTACAACTCCAACAGAAGGTAAGGATGAAATATCCCTCAGGGTGCCCCTTAGGAGGACACATTAGGGTTACTTGCTGCATGGAGCCCCAGAGCCCTGATAGGCAGTGGTGTATTCCCCTGCCTAGTTTACCCTTAGTTTCTCTTGGAGGAGGAGTTGCTCCTCCAAGAGCTGCCTGTGTCCCATAAGTGCAGCTAAGCTGGGGCAAATGCACTCTCCTTGTGGGAAATGTGCTCAAGACCAGGAACTGCAGAGAGAGAAGTCACGGACACGTCACAGGGTCATCAGGGCCTGGGACAGCCCACAGGCAGCACTGTCCGTGAGGGGGGGTGGGATGGCCCGCTGTACCCCACACAGCTCTCCTCCTAATCTGCCCAGAGGTTGTTCTGCACATGCAGCAGTTCCCCAAGACCTCTCCTCCACACACCGTGAAGTAGCACTACAATATCTTTTGTTTTCCCTTCAACAGAGACAAGCGTGACACCTACTGCTAGCTCTACAACAAATGAAACAGAAGGTAAGGATGAAAAATCCCTCAGGCTGCCTCTTAGGAAGACACTTGGGAGTTACTCCGTCCATGGAGCTCCAGAGCCCTGACAGTCAGTGGTGTATTCCCCTGCCTGCTCTACCCTTAGTTTATCTGGGGGAGGAGTCACAGAGCCCCAGGACAAAGCTGAGTCTCCTCTCCTGACTTCGTTCTCCTTCCTGGCTGGCCTTTGCTGTGCAGGAGGAGTGCTGGGGAGGAGTTCACAACCTGGTCCTCTCCTGGTGAGGCTCTCAGCCTCCTGGATCAGACGTGAGGATCCCCATCTATTTCACACATCCTTGCCATGCAGAAACAGTTGCTGCTTCACCGTTTCCCCAAAAGACTGCCACAGAGCAGGCCACAATGGGTAGTGTGCTAAGGAATTGTTGTGTGCCCTTGATCTACCCTGGCAGCGGGAGTCACCTGTGCAGAGCTGCCTGGGTAAGGCAGATGGAACTTTTCTGTTCCCACTGAGAGACACATGTCTGCTGGAAAAAGAGCTGCCTGTGTCCCATAAGTGCAGCTAAGCTGGGGCAAATGCACTCTCCTTGTGGGAAATGTGCTCAAGACCAGGAACTGCAGAGAGAGAAGTCACGGACACATCACAGGGTCATCAGGGCCTGGGACAGCTCACAGGCAGCACTGTCCATGAGGGTGGGTGGGATGGCCCACTGTACCCTACACAGCTCTCCTCCTAATCTGCCCAGAGGTTGTTCTGCACATGCAGCAGTTCCCCAAGACCTCTCCTCCACACACCGTGAAGTAGCACTACAATATCTTTTGTTTTCCCTTCAACAGAGACAAGCGTGACACCTACTGCTAGCTCTACAACAAATGAAACAGAAGGTAAGGATGAAAAATCCCTCAGGCTGCCTCTTAGGAAGACACTTGGGAGTTACTCCGTCCATGGAGCTCCAGAGCCCTGACAGTCAGTGGTGTATTCCCCTGCCTGCTCTACCCTTAGTTTATCTGGGGGAGGAGTCACAGAGCCCCAGGACAAAGCTGAGTCTCCTCTCCTGACTTCCTTCTCCTTCCTGGCTGGCCTTTGCTGTGCAGGAGGAGTGCTGGGGAGGAGTTCACAACCTGGTCCTCTCCTGGTGAGGCTCTCAGCCTCCTGGATCAGACGTGAGGACCCCCATCTATTTCATACATCCTTGCCATGCAGAAACAGTTGCTGCTTCACAGTTTCCCCAAAAGGCTGCCACAGAGCAGGCCACAATGGGTAGTGTGCTAAGGAATTGTTGTGTGCCCTTGATCTACCCTGGCAGCGGAAGTCACCTGTGCAGAGCTGCCTGGGTAAGGCAGATGGAACTTTTCTGTTCCCACTGAGAGACACATGTCTGCTGGAAGAAGAGCTGCCTGTGTCCCATAAGTGCAGCTAAGCTGGGGCAAATGCACTCTCCTTGTGGGAAATGTGCTCAAGACCAGGAACTGTAGAGAGAGAAGTCACGGACACGTCACAGGGTCATCAGGGCCTGGGACAGCCCACAGGCAGCACTGTCCGTGAGGGGGGGTGGGATGGCCCGCTGTACCCCACACAGCTCTCCTCCTAATCTGCCCAGAGGTTGTTCTGCACATGCAGCAGTTCCCCAAGACCTCTCCTCCACACACCGTGAAGTAGCACTACAATATCTTTTGTTTTCCCTTCAACAGAGACAACAAGCGTGACACCTACTGCTAACTCTACAACAAATGAAACAGAAGGTAAGGATGAAAAATCCCTCAGGCTGCCTCTTAGGAAGACACTTGGGAGTTACTCCGTCCATGGAGCTCCAGAGCCCTGACAGTCAGTGGTGTATTCCCCTGCCTGCTCTACCCTTAGTTTATCTGGGGGAGGAGTCACAGAGCCCCAGGACAAAGCTGAATCTCCTCTCCTGACTTCCTTCTCTTTCCTGGCTGGCCTTTGCTGTGAGGGAAGAGTTCTGGGGAGGAGTTCACAACCTGGTCCTCTCCTGGTGAGGCTCTCTGCCTCCTGGATCAGACGTGAGGACCCCCATCTATTTCACACATCCTTGCCATGCAGAAACAGTTGCTGCTTCACAGTTTCCCCAAAGTGCTGCCAAGGAGGCTATTGTGGGTAATGAGTTCAGGGACTGCTGGGTGCCCTTGACCTGCTCTGGCAGTCAGAGTCATCTGTGCAGAGCCGCCTTAGCGAGGTGGATTTAATGCTGCCACACATCCCCCCACTGAACCCCACACACCTCTCCTTCTTATCTGCTCAGAGGTTCTTCTGCACACACAAGAGTTCCCTAAGACCTTTCCTCCACACACCATGAAGTAGCACTACAATGTCTTTTGGTTTTCCTTCATCAGGAAACATAACTACAACAACTGTGACACCTGCTGCTACAACTCCAACAAAACCATCATCAGGTAAGGATGAAAAATCCCTCAAATCAGCCCTCATACGGACACTCTGGGGTTACTCATTCCCATTGGGGATGGCCTTTTCTTTTGCCCAGCCTTGCCCGAGTTTCTGTAGAGGAGGTGTCACAGAACCCAAGGACAAGGCTGAATCTCCTCTCCTGACACCTTCTCCTTCCTGGCTGATCTTTGCTGCAAGGGAGAAGTGCTGGGGAGGAGTTCACAAAACTGGTCCCTTTCCGAGTAGGGACTCAGACCTCATAATTAGACTCAAAGACCCCCATCTATTTCACACATCCTTCCCATGTATTAATAGTTGCTGCTTCACAGTTTCACCAAAGGACTGCCACAGAGCAGACTGTCATGAATAGTGCATCCAGAAGCTGGTGGGTGTCCTCAACATCACCTCTTTCCAACAGTTGGAATCACCTCTGCAGATCTTCCTTGCTCAAGTGGAGGTAGCATTCCTGCAGGGAGTCTAGGTTGTGTGCATAACTGGACCAGCTGTGTCCAGTCTGTGTTCCTGAGCTCGGGGGAATATGCTCTTCTCATGGGAATGTAATGAAGCTTGACTATTGCAATTTCATAGAAATCTTGACATCAACATCTTTCATCTTTGTATCAGCAGATCCATGCAAACCAAATCCTTGCGGAACAAATTCGGCTAAATGTATTTCTCTGCATTCCGACTATGTCTGCGAGTGCCCCTATGGATTCTACTACGACAGCAGTACTTGTTATCCAGGTGAGTTGCAGGACAGCAATCTATATTTAAGATAACTGCAATCTATATTTTAGGTGCTTCATAGATAACTGCTCAAGTGGAGTTTTCTTCCCACATGCCTGGTTCTCATGTTATAATTGAAAACATAATCAGTCTGGGAAAATAGCTGGTGAATAATGCCTTGTTTTGCAGACAGCCACTTCTACAATGACCTAGATTGTTATCTCACAAAACAGTAACAGTAATGTGATAAGAAAAGAAGGTGAATTCCCTGAGTGTCAGGCATGCTGGAGATCAAAATGTGTGAAAACCAGGAAAGTAATGCAAGTGTAAGCTTGACATTATATTTATGGCCAAGATTTATAAAAGCCCAAGCCTATAAAGACAGAATATTTGCCTTGATTTTCCCTCTTGCTAATCTTTCATCAAAGTCCTGTTGAAATGCACCTCTGAGATGCTGTTGAAGGACAAGCATGGGAGCAAATGGGGCTTGTTATTTAAGTGCCAGCAGGTAGGACTACCAAATTTATGTGTGAGTCGAAGCAAACAGGTAGACACCAAATTTTTTTTTAGATATGGTGAACCATGTTAGCTGCTTAGTGGCTGTGACTGCAGATTTAGTCTTTGATGTATATCACTAAATTCTGTAACACCTCAGATGGAGTCTTTTGTTAGCTTTGGATCATGCTTATAGTTAATGTCATTCAATTTCACAGTCTGGCCAGTTTAATTGAGACCAGGATCCTGCCTGCTTCTCAGGTAGCCAGAGTATGCACCCCATTGCTGCTGAACTGATTGAGCAGACATTTGCTCCATACCAAATCCTCCATGGATATATGAAAAATAGTAAAGATTGTTTTTTTGTGCTGTATTTCCTCATCTCTGAAGGCTGGAGAACCCTAAGGTAAAACCCAAATTTCTTGAATGGTTTCTAATAAATTAATAACCTCTGTTTTCATTGCAGGGAAAATATTCCCAGGGACCATTACACTGGCAGGAACTTACCCTAAGGATATTGAAACTGTAAATTCCTCACTGTATCAACAGATGTCCGAAAATTTAACAGCTTTTGTGAGTGACTTTATTTTTAAACTTTCCTGCATATTTAATGCTTTACTGAATGTGATGCAGACAGAGGGGATACGTGCTGCCTTTAAGGTATAGCCTAAGATAGTTTCAGTTAGGAAATCCACTTTCAGAGAATACTTCACACTCACTTAGATCTATTCATTAAAGAATTGAATTTTGCCCTCAGATGACTACATGTATGGCTCTTGCTGAAGGAAGGGTTGCACCTGAGATAAAGCAATATTGGCAATTCCCAGTGTTCTGGGAAGTCCTCAGATTGCTCTGTATGTGAAAGCACCATTCTCTCTCCATAAACCATTGGGTGAAGCAAAGTTTTCCAAAACATTTAGTTTCTGATCTCTACTGTTTTCTGAGGACTCAGTAATACTCAGCAGTTGAATAAAAACAAAAAAAAAAACTTCTATCCTTTCCCTATCTTTTCCCTATCCTTTCCCTATCCTTTCCACAAAGCACAAACTTTTCAAAATGACTGTCTAGCTGTGTCTAAATACCTAAATAACGTCTCTTCCATAAGCATACCAGTATCCATATTTTAATTATATCAATGAAATGGATATTACACATGTTGAGCATTCTGTGATTATGGATAAAGTCTTGTAATGGACTTCATGTAGAAGTAAGATAAAATGTTTAATTCACACTGCTCTGTAAGCAAACCAGGGGATTCGCTTAGGTCATTTTTCTGGAAGTAAGGAATCAGAGAACTGTAGAATATCTGAGTTGGAAGGGACCCACAAGGTTCCAAGGGTTCCAAAGGACCACTTAGCCCCAAAAAAAGGAAGGAAGAAGAGGTCTGCACCTCTGCCAGAGACCCAATCAGATAATATGAAATATTAATGAAATATTAATCAGAAGTCATCACACATGGCTTACAAATTCTTTGTGTTATTATATTGCTTCCTGTGAAATTCTTAGCAGGGAGTAACCAAAAGTTGTCCCTTCAGAATGTTAAAAAAAAAAAAAAACAGTCTGCTCATTTTTTTGGTCCGACATTTTTTCATGTCATGGCTACATGACATGAAGCACTAGAATAGATATGTAATACTATAAAAAGTGAAAATAACATAAAACAATTTTCATTTTATTATAAAGAAGGATAGTTGATCTTTCATTTCAGCTGTCTTAGGCACTTTTTCCTTTTCTTATGGTGCCTCCTGTGTATGTGGCAGTTGGCTGCCTCCACTAGTTGTTCCCTGCTTCACACAGTGTGAGGGAGAGCAGTGACTTTTCTACTGACCCCATCCATCCCCTTGTACTTTTATCAGTGCTGTGTTTCTCCCCACAAGATCAGCCCCTGATGATCCCACTTGATTGCATGTTAGTGACATGCGCCATCTGTAAGGATGTCTATTTCTCCCTTTTCTCTCTGCATCTATGTAGGTTGATACTGCAGACTTCCTTCTAAGTGGTAAGTCTGCAAGGCAGTGTCTGTAGCTGTCCATCCAGCCTGCCCAAATGCACTGCTTGCCATTCATGCAACTCATGTCTCTCCATTCATCCACTGCTCTCCTCTACTTCCTGTTTTGCAGCATCACCCCACAGCTCCTCTTCTGCAGTATCTTGCATGGCTGATGTGACTGATTGGTTTATTTGTGCCCATGGTAATGTGTTCAGGGTCAAAAATTCACAGCTGAAGAATCGGTGCTTCATGGGATTATGGTCTATGTTTCTGCTTGGCTTTAACTCCAATTCATTTATCTTTTACAGTTTAAGGCAGCATTTAACTTAACAGACTACAAACAGACTGTCATCGTGAAAGTTCAGTAAGTTTGCCAGTTTGTTTTTTCCACTGTGTGTGAAGCTTGCTTTGTGTGCTTCCCACAGACCTCTTTTTAATCTGTTTCCTGTGGAGTCTTCAGTTCAAGAAAGAATATGGGATGAATTCAGTTCAGTATTACTGTTGTTAAATCAGGCCATTCATTTGCTATTTTAAAAATCCCTGCTCCATTTTTGCTCTGTATCTATAGATTTCCGATAGGTCTGTGAAGTGGGCAGGCTGTGACAGCTCTACAGTGGATCTCCCACTTTTATCACCATGTAGGATACAGCACCGTGCCAATGACTAGGCAGTTTGTTCCTGTGATGGCTGATATGCCTCTGAAAATGTAACAGTTAACACTGAAGTTCCAATGAATATGTCCAACTTGGAGTCCCAATTTAATTTCAGAAATGGCCTCACTACAGAAGCCCACTGCATTTCTTTCCGTATTTGCCAGTCTTCCCTGATGGCAGGCTGAACAAAAAGGTTATTGAATGGGCTGTGGGCATAGGTCCTTTGCTGGTGTAGGTGGACACTGCAACATGTCCTTCTCTTCCCATCCCCATCTGTTACAGATTACTGTTCGAGAGCTTTGCCATCTTCTCTGCACACACTCCCTAACCACATCAAGCAAAATCTGGCTTGATAGCACATGGAGCAGTGTAAACCCTTTCAGCTAATCCTGTGGCTTGATCAGTTAAGCAGACTGTTGTTCTAGAAGAGTTGTGAGGGCAGTAACTTCCATCAGAGGGGTTGTGACAAACACATGGGGCACAGTAACTTTTTAAGGCACTACAGCAATCTGCCATTTAAAGGTATTTGTGTGCATGTCCAAGCACTATGAAGTTCAAGCTGAAGAATAGGGCAGTAGTCACTGCTGCGCTGCACCTCATGCCAAGGAGATCGCTATCCAGCTGAACCCAATCCAGCTAATGTGAAGTTATCATAAATATAGTGTGAACAGACCCTTCTGACTTCATTGTGGCCATACCCCGAATTGTCCTCACCGTGCTTCAGGGTGGGCTCTCCAAGTCAGTCTTCAATGACAGCCCAGGCTGATAAGACTATGAAAAATTGGGATCTGGTGGATTAGATCTTCCACACTGCAACAGGTTTGAAGCTAGCCCAGTAAAAAAAAAAAAAACAAAAACAAAAAAAAACAATAGTTTCATAGCACTTTCATGCCAATACGTTTGTATGTAAAAGACGATGGCTATTACTGGATTCGTGAGTAAGCCTTGAACTCATTTTCAGGTGCCTTAGCAACTACCTACGTTGTGGGATGAAAGAAGTTAGGGGGGAGGGGGAAGTTTGGAAGAAATCTTCTGCTGTCTTTGCATCTAGCTTTTTACCTATATGGGTTATTTGAGATGTTAAAATGATGCTATCATCTGTATTTCTCAGAGTTACTACAGGAAACACCAGAAGTGAAAATTCTGGAGTGAGCATAACAGTGATGAACATATTTGACGAAAACACAAATGAAACCACCGAAACAGTTACTAATCTAATAATGGCAGAAGCAAAAAGGTCCAACTCCACGTATCTCTACAGCAGTACGTAATCACTTACTGTTGAAGTAAATAATCAATAGAAGCAGAGGTTCCTATCTTCAAAGTTGATTAGAACACTTCTGTATGCAGCAAAGCCCATTAGAGCATAAACCTTGTTGATTTTAAGGAGCTGAGTGTTCGATCAAACATGAGTTTGAGGAATCAAACATTCAGTGCTGGGCTTTTTTGTCTTACTAAAGCTTTCTACCTCCTGTGTGTGCAAGTGATGGAAAATAATTATTCCCAAATAAGCAATGGCATGTTGATTTTAATCTGATGAGCGTTAAGTGTCTGGAGAAAACAGGACAAAACAGTTGCAGACATAGATTTTGCTTCTCAGAATAAACCAGTGTTTTACTGGAAAAAGAGGATGAAACTTTCTTTAGATGTTTTCTTCCATAATTGACCATATTTATTGATAAGAACCCTCACTGATTAGATGCTCAGCTAGGCGATGCTAAACCTGTAAAATCCTGAATTACTAAAAGTGTAATTCTTGGAGAGCATTTTTGTAATAAAGTAAGGATTTTTTTTTTTTAAGGTGCTCATATTTTGAAATTAGCTTTTGCTAAAGGTGTAGCTAATAATTAAAAGAATCCAGTTCATAGCTTATAGCCTGAGTTTGGTCTCCAAGATGACTGTATCCACCTCAGCCTTGACATTTCCTATGTGCTAGTCCTAAATATGAGAAGAAAACAGAAAACCTGACAGCTCACAAAGTATTGGTGCAATCACATCCCTCCATTCCTCCACTGTATGCCACCCACTGAGCTCTGTTAACTGTTGCCAGCATTGGAACATGGATCTGAAGAACAACCTGCTTGGCAAACATCATACTGATATTTGTCATGCAGTGAGCTGCATGCCCATAAACATTGAAATCTGTGCAGAACTCCATGAGATCTGGCCCTCACAGTTCAGTTGTACAAAATACTAAAGAAATAGTGCTGGAATTTTTAAAATATATATATTTTTATATATTTCTTCTTATTTTTTTTTTAGGGTGAGCTAGAAAATCAGTGTTCAGAATATGAACTTATGGGTAGAATTTCCATCTTTCTGTACTGGTTTGGGGCGGGGGTGGTGGGGAGGAAGGAAGATATGGAGGCAGTTGCGGGAGGCTGAGAAACAGAATGTCAGAAGATGCAATGGAAACAGGGTCTTAAATGGTGATGGGCAAGAGAAAAGAAAGGACTGGTCCAAATGCCTGCAGTAGGTGATGTCCCCTCAAAAAAAAGACATAATTTTTTATTCAGAACTGCTTAAATAAAATGGTTTATGGCTTACTCAGCAATTGTACTACTTTCTATGAAAGGATACTATTGGTACTCAGGTTTGCTTACTGACCATTTCTCTTTTAAAGAGACAAGCCATTGTGCTGTTTTTGATTGTGATAGTGCAACCACAGAATGTCAAGAAAGTGAGTATCCAGAATGCAAGTGCAAAAACGGTTTATCAAAGACAGAGTGGGATGATCGTTCTTGTTCAGGTAAGAACCTTGCTACTTTATTTATCCCTGAAAGGCTGACCTGGTCATCCTGTCTCAGTCTTTTTGAATTCTCAAATGCTCTGAGCTCTAAAAGTCAGGAAACACATGTCATATTAAGCAATCAATAGAGACACATTCTTACCTTTCACTTTGAACACGTCCATAATTCTATTCCAGTAAAATAAATCACTAAAGCCTGAGAAAAGTATCACTGAAATCAGTGATTGGGCAACTATTTAAATTCATTGTTAAACTCTTGGTAAGAACTGAAACCTATACCGATAAAGAGTGGAACAAAATTAATCTTATATCACAGCCTTCTCTGCTAGGATATATTTTGGGAATAAACTCCACATGCTACCTGAAGGCAGCTATGGAAATGCAAACAGAACTGGAAGTCTAAGTATTCACCACAATGATCTGCTAAAACTATGTCCCTTGTTGGTAGTTCCAGGATTGCATTACCCATGTTTAAACAAATATTTGTGTAATTAATGAATTTTTGGACCTGTTAATTGTTTAATTGTTGAGGTTTTATTTGATTGCTTGCTTTGAATTTTCACAGTACTCTTCTTGTATTTTAACAATTCTCCAGAGACCTGAGATGTACGCTATTTTCTTGCTATGAAAACTAAATTTTTTTACACTATAGAAAAGATGCGACATTTTAAGAAAAACGACAAATATTACAAACTCTCGTGATAAAATCATGAAAGCTGGCTACAATAAAGACCAATGAGTTGCTGTCTGGTGTAGGCCTTTATAGCTCCTACCCTGTCTAAATACGATCCAGTTTTAGATCATTTGCAGTATAGATCATCTGTTGTGAGATCAAACTGTAGGATAATTGGATTGCCTATGCAAGATGAAGCCGAGGTGATCCCAGTTCTGAACTGTGAACGCAGATGTTTTAAACAAGGGCCTCTTATTTCTCATTTTGTGCTTTTGTATTTCAGGTTCTGTTTGACATACATACAACCCTAAAAAAAAAACTATTCTGCTGTTTTGAAGCACAACAAAGTTGTGTGTGTTTGCATTTCAATTAAAAAAAAAAAAAAAAAGTGTGTGTGTGGAAATTATCCCAGGTTTTATAGTATCATTAGAATATAGAAGTGTTTCCAGGATGGTGTTCTACAAAGTTTTTGTGTTGTTGTTTTTTTTTATATTTTTTTATTTTTTTGGTGCTATCTTCAATTCACTGTATTTTTCCCTCTGAAAATAGATTGCAGTAGTGACTGTTCTGCAAATAACAACAAGTACTGTGCCAAAGCAAATGGGGTTCCACAATGCTATTGCATGACTAACTTTAAGGAGGAGGGCGAAAAATGTGTAAGGTGAGTGCTCAGCTTTTTTCTGCATTCCTATGTTGTAGGTAGTTAGGGAAGAAAAACAGTGTCAAAAAAATATATAAAATAAATCTAAAACAGGGTCACCCTCAGTCTAAAAGAACAGCCTGCAGCTATGTGAATCAGGGAGGTGCCTGAGGTGGTTAGCAGGTAGACAAATTCACACATTGTCACAAGTTACAATGGTTTAGCTGCTTGGCATTAGCTGTTGGTATGCACTCATAATACCCCAGAGGAAAGTCATGGAGGCCCAAGGTCACCTGTGATCCAGTGAAGAAGATAAACTACCTCACACTTATTTTGTGGGATACTCCCATAGACATAAACTATTCTTCCAGAGTAACTAACCTGCAGGAATTTGTATGCTGAAGTGTTCAGTAAGCAACCTGCAGTAGTGCAAGAGTTGCCTCAAATCCCTGGAAAATTTCCTCTGGTATTAGGAGGGACTTTGTTCCCTGATAAGTTTCAGACCTATGTTATTTTGTCTTGGTTTTCCCGCTGCGGGTATTGCTGTCAGCTCACATTCAGAACAGAGCAGAGTTGTTTGCTGGTAAAGCTGAGAAGGTTGTTGTGCTCTGTTCTTGTGGATAAGAAGTAGGACCTTACTTCCCCAAACTGCTAATTCACCACTTTTTATTGTTACTGCTGCTCTGCACAGAATGGAATCACTTCTTACCATGATGTCAATATATTTTAAATTTAAGAAACTAGTATGGGAGGAAGACAAAGAGTAACCAGTCCTTACAGACCTTATATTGAAACTTTTGATGAAGAATATTTTTCAGCAGCAGGTTGCAATTACAAGTGTTTTAGGGATCCACAGGTTAGTTCTTTGAAGAAATTAGTCCTTTTTAGCATTTTTGCAGGCTGAGAACCTGAAACTTTGAGTTCCCAGCTTACCAATCATCCTGAAAATCTCAGATTGTTTTCCTCTAACAATGAAACTAAATTTAATATTTAGATAGAATCAAAAAGGAAACCTGTAATGAGCGAATCTTGCAGAACTGTATGATAAAGTGTGGTAATGTACTATTATTTTGTGATCATCCGCTGAATGACATTGTCTTTCTTTTTCACCTTTTTTTCTTTCTTGTCTCATGTAGCTGTCCAGTGGGCTACTCTGGACAGAACTGTGAGAACAGTAAGTACAAGAATTTCTGATTTTGAATTATAGCATGGAAAAATACCCATTAATGTTTAACCTGCTTGAGATAACAAAAATAACAAGTAGTAGCCTTTAGAGGTGTGATCATTCTATAGTGATAGCAGGAAGATGTTAGAAAAGAATGAGTGAAATTCCACTGTTGCCTGAAAGACCGAATTCTTGAATCTCACATTCAGACAGATGGTAGCATTTCTTCTAATGACCTCTGCATTAAGCCTGATAGCTTTTAGTCAAACACAGGTTATTTGGCGGAAAAGCTTTTAGTCCTCATCTGAAGATATGCAATGCTGAATTTAGCACCACCGATAGATTAGTTTCGCCTGTAATTAATCACTCCCTGTAATTATTCACTCTCATAAAACATCAGTGAATTGCTTTCATTTGAAATGTTCCTGCTGTAATATCCAACTACTAGCTCTTGTTTGTGCTTTACCTTGCAAGCACTGTTTAATATCTAGTATCCTGTACTGGTGAAGAGATGATGGGTCCAACTGTGTTGTCCCATAATTGTAATTGTTGGGACAAACTAATCAGACTGGCTTTCCAAAGCTTTTTCCATCTTCTGAGTCTGTTTTGCAGCTGTTCTGTGCACCCTCTCCAAATTCCACTGTCATATAAATTAGGAGGGGACATCCTTCATCTCTGCTAGCATTTGCACATGCTTAAATTCAGAACATTTTCTGTTGTCTATGCCTAAAATTTTGTAGATTGGCTAATGGTGGTTGTAGTGCAGCACAAAGTAGCTTTCCAGGTATAAATATCTGGCAGGAAGGATATTTTTCATCCTATGGAACATGCATTTTGGGGGAAAGCTTTGGAAATCTTAATGCCTTTTTCTTAAAGCAAATGAAAACACTAAATATGTACAAAACCAACACAGACATTGGGAATTTAAGCACAAATTTGAGACCCTTTAATAATAAACTCCATTAATAACCCCATCTTCTCTACATGGCACTTAGTGTGTAATAATGTAAACAGTTGCTGAGCAGTAATCAAGGATACTTTACACGTTTGATGTAACATTCTTCTGAGAAATCATACTCCCTGGTGTCTTGATATATGCCCCCAATATGATTAAGATTTTGCTTGATTGCTCTGCTGGTTGATGGTTTCATGTTGTGCATGTCTACAGTAGGCATTCAGTAAATGGTAAATGTTTTTTAAATGTAAATAATTCAGTAAATTATTAAATTATTAAATATTAAATATATAAATTATTAAATTACCATTTAATAATTCAGTAAATTATTAAATGGTAAACTTAAAAATTCAGACTGGGATCCCCAAGCAGTAAGGTTGGGCAGCGCAAGAGACTGTCTTACTCATCCTGCCCTTTTCTTGAAATGATGCCCTACAGGACACCATTCTTAGTCTTTTCTTTACTATGGCTATGGAGAGCTATACGTCGGTTGTAGTAGCAATTCCATTCATATTTGAAGGGAGATATGCAGAATCCAGGTCTTCCTTCCCTTAGTTATCCTGTTTCTACAGCAAGGTCAGTGAAATTGAATTTTCCTTGCCAGACATTTGTTCAGATATCAAATATTTATTCAGTGTTCACAGGGCCACATAATAGACACCCTAAATCAGTCTGTCCTAAGTATCTAGTGTGCCTGTGGGAGTCAAATAACTACACGTTAGCAGCAATTTTAGCTTAAGCAACCCCTATATCCTCCTGGTCCTTCCTGCTCCCCAGTTGTAATGGAACAACCATATGTGAAGCCATTCAGCGCATGGGTTTAGAAACCTGTGCTAGAATCAAAATAGCCATCCAGAAGAGTCTTTAATGCAAATTAGTGCATTAATTTACAGCTTTCAGTGTCCACACAGACAGTTGGACTAAAGCAGCATCAGGAGCCTAGGAATGAATAACGTTTTTTTTATTATTATTTTTATTTATTTTTTATTTTAACAGCAAGAGCTTCAATATTTGCCATGAGTTTTGAATTGCTGTATCTTTGTTTTTTCCAGATTTTGAACTCATCCTTATAATAGTGGGCACAGTTCTTGGAGCCATTATCCTGTGTTTAGTGGTAGCAGTCTCAGTTGTTTCAGTAAGGTAAGAGTATTTCTGACAATTGAATAGAAAGTGCATTGCTGTGTGTTACTAGAGAACTGAGCAGAAATTTAGAGAGGGACAGGGCTGTAAAAGTAGTTGCACTTTTGCAACTGTGGTTGCAAAAATGAACCTGGGCCATCAAGTTCATTTAAGTTCTGTAGCCATCAGTAGCCAGGCATCTCTTTAATTCTTACTATTCCTAGTCTACTGGTGAATTCCTGTTTACAGATGAACCTCCTCCCCTCTGTCCATACAATAAATAAACATTCAAGCACCTTCTCTGCCTTTGCTTTAAGTGCTGCCCAAGTAAAGACTATCATAAGACCTGCCATAATGAACATACTTCACCTTCAGTGCACAAGCCAGTGCTGAGTGTGTGAGAAATGTGGACTTGTGATCACAGGCAATTCAAACACATCATTTGACTGTGAAGCTTTTGCTGCCAGCAAGAAGGCAACTTTTCTAAACTGGACCTAATGGATGTCTCGTTTCCTCCTCTGAATAGTCAGTCAGAGCTAGTGGTGGTCAAGGAAACTCCTTCAGTTCAGGATCTAGCTGCGAGGTCAAAGTTGCCCTCTGTCTTTCCTAGCAGCTTATCCCCATCTGTGATAAGAGATGCCAAGTTTGCACTCTGCCACTGATTACAAGGGATTTTGCAAGATGTATGCTAGAAAAATCCATTGCATGTTTCAGAACAGGACTGAGCATTCAAAATAAGGTGGAGGGACATCTGAATAGGTAAGGTACTTTTAAAGATCTTTTAAAAACTCTTTTTTTTGTTTGTTTTTGTTTTGTTTCCTCTGAAGAGCCAAACACAGTAAAGATCCAGAGAAAAAGAGCTTGATAAAGCCAGGACATTCCAATCCTGATACCTCTAGTGAGACCAGGATCTTCCCCAGAGTCCAGACCACTTCTGGCCATGGAAATCCAGGGTATCAGCCAAACCCGTATGAGGCTCGTTCCTCAAACAGGAATCGTTTTTTGGACGGGGATTATGATGATGTGGTAAGTGTTTCATACAGGCCTATGGGAACTGTGTTCCTGGACTGTGGTGTTGTGGGCTACTGACATTGTTGGAACCTAAACTCCACTCTGTCTCCCTCCCTTGATCTAAAGGGATGGAGTGTCACAAAGACAGCCAAAGGACTGTAGCTGCAGCTGAAAAAAGTTCCCTAACACAAAGATCAGCAGACATCTCATGAAGACCTTTTTTAAGCCCTATTGGTCATTCCTGAGTCACAAGTGTCATAGGTGAAAAGCAAAGGTCTATGCAACAGTCTGGCTGCCCAGAGGTCTGCTGTATGATAGGACCTTTTTCTACATCAACTGCAGACATCCTTCAGCACAGGGGCATGTGGAAGCATCACAAGCCATTGCAACGTGTGCTTCTTTTAAGATAGTTGTAGTATCCACTAAAATTTGATACAAGTGCTGCAGTGGTGCTCCCCAGTTGCAGCTTCGTGAAAGATTCACAGTCAGTTTAAGCTGGCACAGCTGCACAGACAGACAGCATCCTCCCCCGTCTCTCTGAGCTGTGTATGTGTAGTTCACAGCAATAAACCTCTGCAATTCCTACAGCACTGAAAAGGGGTGAAGTGCAAAGTGCCATGAAAAAAATAGCACAGCTTTTGCATTCATGTAGCATGGGGGAGCCTGTTCAGCAAAAAAGTGTCATGAGCTGCATGTGTGTTCTGAAAAACTGACTGTTTTATCCTTGTATACTGCAAGGGAGCTGTGAAGGAAGCAGGGACTTGAGAAGTGATATGAGTGATTTGTTGGGTTCTGCACATATCCAGTAAATAGGGAGTGCTTTGTCCATTCAGAACTCTTTAAATAACATCTTAGACCTTTGCAGTCTGAGAAACTACCCCTGTTTACTGAAGACAATTTGTTTAATTGCAATACACTTACATGTCTTGCAGAATTGAGGCCTATGCCATGATAAAAGCAACACAGAAGCCTGATGTTTAAAAAAAGAACTTTTAAAAAGCTGCCAACTGAAAGAAGAAAAACATCCATATAGTTAGTTAACTGATCATATTCACGTGGATTTTGGCTTTTCTAACTTTCCAAAGATGTCAACTTTTTGTTGATGAAAACCTGTTGAAAATCTGTCTGTGAAATACATTTGGTTTTCCATGAGGGCTGATGTGTTGCTTATTGGGCTACCATGTGCAGTGTGTTACATGCTGAGCTATTCTGAGAAAAAAGCTTTCTGACCATGAGAAACTCTTTTTTCCTTTTCTTGTCCAAATTCTCTCTAGTATGACATGTCACGGGAGCCCGAGGGCTTTAGGATGCAACGCAGATAACTAAGTGGCCAGAGTGGCAGAAGGATGGATGACCACCGCAACAGTGGGTCAGACCAAAGAGTTTCACAGCCTCTTACCAGTGCAGTTATTTCAGCAGCAGAGACAAAGTCCTTAACACCAGATTCTCTGAAGATTTTCTAAATGAAGGCTTCTACTTGAAGGAGAACAGTGGGCAATAGCTCTCTGAAATAAAGGAAAATAAAAATTAAGCAGAAGGTAGGGAGAAGATGATGATTTCGAAATCTAAAAGCGTCCTGTAAACATTAAACTCCCTTCAGAAGGCCAGTGCATTGATGAGAAAGTGAGTGTAGACAAGATACCAGGATTTTAATCCTGCTGTTATTCTGTTCTTGTGAAAGATGGTCACTGCAACACGTGTGATATTGATAAATGTCAGCTCCCAGAGCTTTGCCTATATCACTCCATTGCAGCTAAACGCTACCTGTGTAGCTGTGGGCAGATCAAAGCAATATCAAAACTGTTCTTCATGAGAACCTATCACTCTCTGTACTATATAAGATACAGTCTTTTTTCCCCTACTCAACCCCATAGTATTTCCCATCTGAAAGTATTCGGTTCAAATCTCTGCTGACACTTGTGTGAGACAATTGTACTGTCTGACCGCTTATGCAGCCTTCCTTCCAAATACAACAACAAAACCCTGTAACTTCAAACACTTTTTTTCTCCATTTTGCATAAGTACATTGGTTGTTTGTGGAAAGCATTACCATTATATTTTTCCCTCTTGCACTCTGTAAGTTTTGATGGAATCATCTTGAGTCTTTATTTTTCATTACTTATGTACACTCAATAGATACTGTAAAAAATCCATATTTTACCATATTTTTCTGAGTGTGCATATCATTATCTGTTGACTAGTCATTGGCATTTCTTTATATATATAATATACATATTGCCCAGAAATGTACATATATTTATAGGTTATGTTCATTTAAAACATCATTAAATTCTGTATTATGTTTTGTGTTTTGCTTTTGTTGTATTAGATTAACTTTTCCTATTAAACATTGTTGTTTCTCAGTACCAAGCCTTTCTTATGTTACTGTGAAGTGGTGTTTCTTTGTTTTTAATAAATCCAAAGACTATTTGATGTTAAAACTTGTGCAGAGTTTAAATGCAAGTGTGCACAGACTTGCACAGACAAACATCTTTCACTCAGAGGTTCTGATAAGAAATGTTACTAAATCTTAATGAACCTAAAATGTGTACTGTCGTAGGGCTAGCACCAAATTTCTGTAAACACTTTCAGTGGGAACTGTGTCAATAAGGCAGGTAGGTCTCCTATAAAAAAGTTGTCCACACTGCTCTCTGAATGGCAGGGGAGACCCCTTCCTTCCTCCAGCTGGGAACCCTGCTGGGGGAACCAGAGGGTGGGAAGCAGCCCCCTCAGGTATGATGAGCACCAGCCTCATGACAAAAGGACTCGTTCCCTTCCCCAACAGCTTCACTACTGCATGCCCCCCATGCCTACTGCCCCTCTCCTGTCCTCTGGGCCCTGTGTCCTTGCCATTCCCTGGGTGAGGAAGAGGCTCCCTCTCCTACTCCCCTGCTAAGCCTTTGGGAGAGGAGGACTCCTTTCCTTTTCCCCTACTTTTCACCAGCAGGATTAGGTTATGCTGCTAGAAGAACACGCCAGCAGGTGCAAGGAGGTGAGGCACTGATAAACAGATGGGATACAGAGAGAGCAAATAGCAAAAAGTCATTAAGTTCAGTGTAAACTTCGACTTTGTTCAGCTGATTTCTGCTTGGAAACCCTCTCCTCACCTTCTTTATAAGGCAGACTGAAACTTACGTCAAGCCTAATAAAAAGATTTATCTACATCAAGAGTAATAGCCCGTGGTCTTTCACTGAAGTAAATTTCCCGTTTCATCCACTGAGTGCTGAGGATCCCTTAAAGGATCCTGTGTGCCAGTAGCCTGTTACAGATGTACAAGAAAAGCTTTTTAAGAGTTCTCTCTCACCTTTTTGCAAAGCAATACAGGCTTGAAATACAGCTGGAAGCTCAACAAACAACACAGAAAACTATAATGCAGTAAAACTTTATTGAGGGTGTAGCATGTAGAAATGCAGTGTAATTGATAATAAAAGCCTTGAAATAGGCAGATGTTTGCGTCATTTAATGGGAAGGGAATTTTCATTGCTCTGGTGCAAAGGTGCTTTCTGCTGCTGCAACCAGGTGCAATTCAGCTCCTGTTGGGGAGGGGCCGCCAGATACTACTGGAAACCTGGGTTGCTCTTTAGCATTTCAAAGGCAGCTGCAGCTATTTTATCTGGATTGAAATTCTGTACCAGAAGGGCAAACTCTCAGATGTTTCGTTTCTCTGTGGCTATCACTGACGTGTAATTCTGCTGGGAAAAGTGATCGTGGAAGAGAGCCAAACCCAGCCAGGCACTGGAAACAGGGCAGAGTGCAACGAGAGATGTGCTGCAGGCAGGGGAAAGCCTCCCGGGGGCTGCCACAGCAGCGTTTGGGGTCCTGGGCTCTGCCATCCTCCTGCTCCCCCGAGACACAGGGTGTCCCACTGGCACTGGAGCCACAGGGGAGGAGGGAAAATGGTGCCACTGGAGTCTGCCACCTGCTTTTGTCCTAGACCCAGAATAACAGAAGGGAGATTTCTTGGTATGTCTGCATAGGGTGTGCTAAATAGTGCTAAAAAGGCCAGGCACAGGTGTTTGCGTGGTTACAGCCCATGCTTGTATGGAGATACTGGGGTCACTTTAGCCATGCGCCATTCTTAATTTATTTGAAGACATTTGGGCATGTTAAGTGATGCAGGATGCTCAAGGAGGGGTATGGTGCTGTGGGTGGCAGCTCTGTTCGGTCCTGAAAGCAGAAAGATTTTTGTGTTTTTCTAGTTATCTGCTGGTGAAAAAACCAACCAAACAAACAAAAAACACTGTTTCATTTATGAGGTTGGTTTTAGGTGGATCCTGCACGTGAAGATCCAGGCTGCAGTCATCAGCCAGTGAGAGCGAGCAATGAAGGTAAGAAGGTATCCCAAACCCAAGGGCCTGACTTTTCATTTCTTGTCTGCTTCCTCTGACTTTGATGGTTTGTTGTTTAATGAAGGAGCTCTAGCACCCCTTCAAACAGTAGGAGCAGCAGATCTCTTTGTTCTTTTTAGCCATTATTTCCTGTTATCTGTGACCTGCTATGCTTTATGGGCTTCCCTGTTCCTAGGCCAATCAGGACTGATGGGGCTTTTTTAAGGCTTGGTTTGGAGATTATTATTATTTTTTTGACTAATTTCTGCAAAAATGTGTAGGTTCAGCTCACACCTTCTAAACCTGGGAGAAGTCAATTAATTCCTCCTGAAAACTCTTACTAGGCAAAACTGCTCCACTTGCAAACACCAGACAGAAGGCTAAAAAAAGAATCCACAAAGTGCTATACTGCTGGTAAAAGGCTCTATAAATACATCAAAACCAGGTAGGAAATCAGTGGGACTGCTGACGAGGCTGTAAAAGGGGCAGGTGGGAATGAGGAAGCTGTAGCAGAGGAGCTTCGGGACGTCTTTGGGAATGTTTTTGCTGCTGAAGCTGTTGGGGGGCTTCCTGTACCCCTCCCAGTCTGTGCAGCGGGATGAACCAGAGGAGCCAGATCAGCCTGAATTAAATAAGTAATGGAGTAAAGAGATGGTAGGAGCAAAAGAAAGTACCTGAAGTAAATGGGTAACAGGAGGGATCAGGTCAAATAGATACAGGGGTGGTTAATAAATGGCCTGGACCCGATGGCTCTGACAGAAGGACCCAAAGGAGCGGTGCAGCAGCAGCACGGGGACCACTGCACTGTGCTGGGAGGACAGCCTAGGACAGGGCCGTGTTTCTCACCATCAGCCCCCCCGCTCTGCCTTTTCCACCGGCAGCACCAGCTGAAGAGGTTGGCTGGGGTCGATGGATGTGAGCAGCGTGCTCCATGTACCCTAATGACACTAATTATTGGGGGTGTTGGTAAACCGCAGAGAGGCCGGGTGACGTGCTGTATGGCTGGTGGTTTATTGTATATGTAAAAACAGCCCCGTAACAGAAACCAGGGGTGTTTTTTCCAGCAGATAACTAGGCAAATGCAGAACGCTTCCTGCTCACCAGCCCCAGAGGTGCTGCCTTTCACACGTAGGCTCCAGCTGCCCAGCTGCTGGCTCCTGCCTTGGGGACACAGAGCTGGGCCTTGCTTCTCCTCCGAAAGCAAGCCAAGGCCAGCAGCAGCACCAGGCCGGCACCTCCTGCTGCAGCCCAAGAGGTTGGCCAAGGGGCTGTGCCTCGCCTGCTCCCCGCTGTCCCCAGGCCCTGGGCACTGACCCCCTGGCACCACCTTTCTGTCTGGGCTGAAAGGCTGCTGTCCCTGGTAGCACCCTGAGGGACATCTGTCCCAAAAGGTTCCTCAGCTGGGCCACTGCTTTGTCGCCTGCTGTCCGCTGTCAGCTTCCTAAAAGTGACCTTCAAGTCTGCCTGGAGCAATGCTTGTGGAGTGGAGAGGGGGAGAAGAGCTCTCTGCCTCCCTGAGGTGCCCCCTTTGCCCCCAAGGCCCTCGCTGCCACCTGCCCTGTGCCCTCTGAAATGACCCGATTAAACATTAGAGGATTTCCACCTCTGGTTTAGTCACGGACAACCAGGCGCAGCTGGGAGAGGAAAGTCTGCTGCGCCTATTTTTTTGGAAAAAAAGTCTTTCTCTGAAATCTTTTATCTGCAGAGATCCTTTTATAGGGCCAGTTAGCCAAAATAGGGAGCTGCCCATGACAGAAGCCACAGCAGGAAACCCTGGTGTCTTAGAATCACATTTTCTTTTTAAAGAATTTGATTTTTCATATTTAAAAATATATATACTCCATATCTGGGGCATCCAACAAACTGAAGGCACTGTTGTAGTGCTAAGGGGCTTAATTCACTCTTGAGTAGAGGAATGTTGGTGGGAATCAGGGGTCACATCCAGGTGGGTATTTTGGTGCCTAACTTGCACTGAAATTAATAGGAACTGGGGTCCCTGAAGAGGAACTGTGGATCTGGCCCTACATATTGTTCCTGTAAATGAGGCAGGGCTAGTGCTTCACACACATAACTGTGTTGTTACTCTTCTCATGGCAAGGTCTTTCCTTGTACAATTTCCATCACATTCTGCAGCAAGCTAATGCTGGGTGGCAACAGCTTGCCAGAAAAATAAGCAAAAAGCAGGCTTCCAGCGGGCACAGCCCCAGGGTGAATTTCCTCGGCAAGCTGTTTGTGCCCCCCAAGCGCTCCACTCGCCTGGGTGCTTGGGACCTGGGCTTTTACTGACCTCGGTGGGAATTTTGCCAGAGATTTCAGCGGAGCCAAGGCTAACGGGATCTACCTGCTGACATAGGAAATCATACTTAATGATGATTGCCCCACATACACACACATACAGGAAATCTCTTTCTTTCTTTTTTTTTCCAATAGCACTTTATGAGAAGCCCTCTGCTAAATGGATGCAGTAGATGCCCCTCGCTTTTGTGGCTCTCCCGTAGCATTAATCTGCTCCAGTTTGCGTGGCATGAGATGCACAGCAAGAGAGAATATTTGCTTTTAACATAGCAGGCAGGGCGGTAGGGATGGGCGAGCCTTCAGGCTATCAGACTTTGTCCCCTCTCCGCGAGTTGGCAAAGTCCCTGCCACAAGATGGTGCTGGCTCTTCGCAGTTGCAGGAAGGACCGCAAGGAATGCAAAACCTTTGAATGAGCAAATTTCAGTCAGGGCTAAGCATTAACAGGGACCACAGGCAGATTTCCAGTATTCTGCTGACTTTTAACCCTCTCCTGTGTCACAGCCTCGTGCACCCTCACGCCCGTCCCTTTTCAGGCTTCTTAGCTTCACACAGCACACACAGCCCCTTGGGTTGCTGGCCGAAGGCACAGAGATTTATTCTGAACCTATTTTTTATTTTATTTTATTTTATTTTATTTTATTTTATTTTATTTTATTTTATTTTATTTTATTTTATTTTATTTTATTTTATTTTATTTTATTTTATTTTATTTTATTTTATTTTATTTTATTTTATTTTATTTATCCTTTTCATTTCCTTTTTATCCTTTTATCCTTTTTCATGCAGGAGAAGGACAAAACTTAGCAAGAGGTTTTCAGGTTCCCTCCTCTGCCTCCCAGCACAGCGGCAATGTTTCCTCCCGACAGCAGAGAGTGCTGGTGTTGCTTTTGGGAGGCTGAGAACAGAGGCTGGTCCTCAGACGGTAAAAATAGCTATTTTTTTAAAAAATAGGAAGCAGCAACGTGAGCTGCATCATCACCCGGAGGAGAATATACTGTTTAATAATGAAACTCATGGTTGCAGTGTTTTGGCATGTTGCCTGTTACTGCCATCTGACATGGGTTTTGTAGGAGTTGGAATTATTATTATTATTGTTTTGTAGCTTCCATGCAAAAAGCAGGAGATGAGCTTTTTCCAGTGCTGTGAAAAGGCCATCAGCAAAGCTCCACGGAGCCCACAGGACTGCCCTGGCATGTAAGGAAAAGGAGAGGAAGTGTTTTCTCAATCCCCAAGGCTTAGACGAGTTTGCCTTTTATTTCACAGCTGATCCTACCACCCAGCTTGTCCCTAGCTCCTCCCCAGACTCTGAAAAGCAAAACAACACTTTTATTTATTTATTTTTTTAACCAGGCATCAGCCCAGCTTGGTCATCACCTAGTTTCCAGTTTTGCCCATCTATGGGAAGCTGCTTGGACCAAGGGTTGTGGGATGCTCAGGACCAGCTGCCTGTGTGCCAGGCCAGGCTGAATCCTCCTTCCAGCAGCTACCAGCTGCCCTGTGACTCCTGGAAATGGAAATGTTTGCTGTCTTAGCTGGTCTTTCTGGCACAGCAGACAGCTGTGCTCAAGGTCCTATGGCTTCTGAACTTACTGCAGGTATGGTGGTTTAATGAGTTACATCCAAAAATGTTGGAGTTATAAAGCATTATATCCAGTTATAAGGAGTTGTATCCAGTTGGGAAATGTCTCAGGACATCTGGCACTGGAGCTGCTAGCAAGCAACAACCCTCAATCTATGTCACACAGCCTCGAACCACGAGCCCAGGCTCAAGTCCACGCTTTGTGAGATGTGTGGGCAGAGGGGCAGTGTCACCCCTGAAGCAGGCTGGGGCTGTGGGACCAGTGTTTGGCCAGACTGATGCAGGAAGGGGAGTCAGCCCTGGGAACCTAGAATGGCTTCAGCAACACGGCAGATTATCTAGCTGTGACTCAGATGCTTTTATCCACACCTTCTGCCACAAGGGAGATCTGACAATGAAAACATGTCTTTGATACACTCAAAGTATCTCTGATAAAGCATTTTGTTTGTTTTGACTGATAACCGAAGAATCAAAGAACAAATTTTAAATTGCATCACTTGCAAATGCATGCCTAGGTCAGAAACACCGGGGTTATGTCCTGCTTGCACCATGGCTTCAAAATGCAGCTGATAAGGGAGCGAGCACAAAGATCAGAGATCAGGGCTTTTCAGCCCAGGGTTTTCACATCTCCTTTCCAGCAGAATCATGCAGTTATAGCAAAAGAAAAAAAAAAAAAAAAAAAAAAAGTTCATGTGGCTCCTAAATTCTTGAGAGAAACTGAGAGGTCTCAATCCCCTGGATTAAGTTATCCTCAAGAATGGCGTTTTGTAGGCAGGAGGTGTGATGTCAAGAGTGAAAAGACACGGGAAGCAATGAGGGATGCTTTGGGAGAACAAGGCTGACTTTTTGCAGCCCCTCTTTGGGTTCCCATCCCCAAATTGCTGTGCTGTGCAAAACGTGTGCATTATGCTTATGGAAAGCCTAAGGGTTGGCTTCTGTCCAGGAATGGAGGAAAGTCCAGGAAAAGGAACATCCGGGCTGGTTTTCACATATGCAAGGCTGGGGGCTCCTCACCAGGTTGTGTCTCAGGGTGCTCAGGCACAGTCCGAGTACTAGGTCCACACATGGGCATTGTGCCTCAGGCCGGGTATTTTCAGTCCTGCAAACACAGGAGCTGCCTTTCACTTTCCGTCTCATCACAGAATTCCTGTGAGCACACCGCAGTGCCCTCACCTTTCCAGGTCAGTGTGGGGTGGGTAGCATTACTGGGGGGGCACAGGGTGCAGCAGGGGGGTGTTCGAGGCAGCAGCAGAAGACACAGGGCAGCTCCTGGTGCTGCGGCATGGCCTGGAGAAACCCCGGTCTGTGTGCAGGCAGGAGCTCCAGGATGCACCTGCAGTCACACCAGGCGTTAATGCCGCTTAGCAGCCCCAGCACGCTTGAAACATTGAAAGTGTGGCCCAAGGGGCTGGAGACACCGGAGAAAACAGCGGCGTGTCCGAAAGCAGCGCTGGGAATCAGTGGGAAGAAGGGGAAATTTTCCCAAGTGGAGTTAGAGTTAACAAACCCTGCCGGAGAGCAGCGACGCGCGGGGCGGGGATGGAGGGCGGGCGTTTCGAGCAAACCCAAGGCGCTACCTTGTAGGGTTTGTGTCAGATTGGCACAAAGGTCTGCAGGCCGCCGGCAGGTAACGCGTGCTATAAATTGCCTTTTAAACCAGCCATCGGCCACGGAGCTGATTTGTGATTTCTTTCTAAAGCAGAAGGAAAAAAAAAAAAAAAAAAAAGAGAGAGCTTGTCGGGATAATGGGGTCATAAATCCGCCGTTCCCTTTAGACCTGCGCTGCAGATGTCCCGCGGTGCTGGGGACCAGGCAGGACAGGTCCCCTCCCGGCCGCCTGGGACCTGCTGGCAGGGCACCAAAACCTGGGAGCCGCGGGGAAATCGGTGCGGGGCGAGCCCTGCGGCTCCCACCCGTGTCCGCGCGTGTGCCCGTGGGCGTGCAGCCCCACGAGGAGCTCCTCGAGCCCCCGGGGGCTCGCAGCGGAGCCGCGGGGTTCCGCCACCCGCCGCCGCGGGGAGCCCCCGGGCTGCGGCCGCCGAGCGGAGCGCGGCGCCCCCCCGGCACCGCCTCCTCCTCCTCCTCCTCCTCCTCCTCCTCTTCCTCCTCCTCCTCCTCCTCCTCCTCGCACAAAAGGCGGCGGGAGGAGGGCCCGGGCTGCCCCGGCCGGCCGCACCATGCCCCGCCGAGGGGGGCTGCCGGCCCCCGCCGCCGCCCGCCGGCCCCCCCCGCGCTCCTTCCTCCTCCTCCTCCTCCTCCTCGTCCTGGCCGCCCTGCTGCAGCCCGGCAGAGGTAAGGCTCGCCGCGCTCCCCCCGCTCCTTTCCCGGCCCTAGAAAAGCCCCCGGGGAAGGCGGGTTGCCCCCAACCTCCTCGGCGCGTTTTTTGTCGAGGTTTTCCATTTTTTTTTAACTTATTTTCCTTTTCCTTTGCTTCCCCCCCTTCCGGCTGGCTGTAGCCCTGTTTCCATCCCCATCCCGGCTCCTGCCTCCCCCCCATCACCACCCCGCTCCGGAGGTCCCGGGGGGTCCCTGCGGGGCCGATGCGCTTTAACGGGGTGGCTTGGGACACCGCGCTGCGGCACACGGCTGCGAATAAAGCTCCGAGGAGGTTTTCTTAGCTTTTTTAATTATTATTATTACTATTTTTAATTTATTTTGTGCTTCCGATGCTTGGAGCTGATGATGAAAGTGCAGCAAACCGTTTCGGGGAAGAGCCCTTACTGCAAGGGTAAATAAAATGATCTTTTCACACTGAGCTGGATAAAGCATAAAATATAAAATAACTTTTTTTTTTCCTCCCTCACCAACCCACTACATTCATCTCTCACTTTGGGGAGCTGCCCAAACTAGGATTTCTTGCAGAACAGGTTTAAAATGAGCTCTGATTGCCCGGAGCATCTTCGGGAATAAATCTGTTGCACACCTCTCATGAGAGGCTCCTGCCTTGCCTTGCATCGGTAATTTTACATAGTCAAGTCCTGGCTGTCTGCTGGGTGCAGTTGTCCTCTGAGTGTTCGAGCTCTCCAGGGGCTCAGCCTGAGGGCAGGACGTAGTTTGGAGATGCCTTTGTGCCTGCTGGACGCTGCTCTGCAAAATGAAATTGGGTTTGGGAGCCGGCGGCATCAGCATGAGTGTGTACGTGGGGTGGGGAGCTCGGCAGTCCAAGGGGGTGGATTATCAACCTCCAGAGTAATCCCAGTAAATCCTGGATGGAATTTTTCCCATTGTGGGAAGTTTAGTTGAGAGGAGTGGTCCTGTTAGGTGCATGGGAAGGACTCAGTTTCTTTCAACCTTACCTGGCGTCTCGCCCCTGGATCTGCACTAGCACAGGCATCTTCATATCCCTCCTTTGCCCAATTCATTTTGATCCAGCACAAAAAACCTGCACGGAACTGAGTGCAGCTAAGACTGTCATTGGGAAAATCCTGTGTGTTTTAACTCAAAAAGCTCAGCTTTCACTCCAAATTCAGCTTTTCAAAGCTCCATTTTCACAACAATCTTGGAAGTGTTTTGGTTTTGCTCTGAAGTGGAAAGAAAAGCATACTTTGCATCTCCAAAAGCTGCCCCTGGGAGCAATGGCCCCCAGGAGTGTGGCCGCCGCCAGGCTTTGCCCATGGCACCCGCTGGAAGGGAGGAGACCTTGGTTTCTGTTCAGATATTACCACCACTAAATAAACTTTCAGAAATCCACTAGTTGGGAACAGAGGCAAATACCGTCCTGTTTCCAGACAGACGGGTGAGAGAAGCCTGCTGGCTAGCCAGGGCTGGATAGTGTGGGCATGACTGCAGCTATGTGCTTTATAAAGCCAGTCACATTGTACTTTCTATTATTTTTCTATATTTTGAGCTCTTGCAGTGCCCAGGAGCTGAAGGCTGACTTGTGGATGTGAACAAGGAACGGGCATGTGCTAACGCTCAGTGAGAGGGCATTAATGAGCCTCTTGTTCGGCGTGGGGGAAGCCAGCAGCCTGCCTGAATGAAAGCCATAGATGCAGCCCGGGGTGAGGGTTAACCACCTTGGAGGGCACGGAAAGCGTCAGCGCAGGGCTGGGGCACAGTCACACTGCTGGGGTGGCTTAGGAGCAGTGACAGGACCACTTGTCCTCCCTCTCTGCCTAGCCTCGGGCATGGTGTGATTTTGTGCAGCTGTCCGGCTTGGTGCACCACTCCTCAGGCAGCTTTAGGTTTGCAGTAAATTATTCTTAAGGAATACAGCAGCAAGCTCCTGTCCAGGGCTCCTGCTGCCGAAGGTCCTTGCCACAGGCCCAAGCTTGGTGAGGTTTTTCTGCAGCCATCAGCATGTCCCCAAGGTCTGCAGGTGACATCCAGCAGCAGCGCCGGGCAGGGCGAGCTGCGGCTACAAGCCCTCCAAAAACAGAGGCTGGACAAAGCCCTTATTGACATCTGGGAGGGAAAAGTAAAGCAGGCTTGGAGTTCACGCCCAAAGCATTCCGCTTGGAGGCTGCAACCTCTGTGCCGAGTCCTCGGCTGAAAATTTGTTTAATTACTTATTGACCGTGGACGTTAATAGCTGCACCCGGGGGAGAGCTGGGGCATCGGTGCCACTGAAGGGCACATTCATAGCCACAGGCTCGGTTAAACAAGCCGCCGCATTCAGAGCCCATACCAGTGACATTTGGTTTAATCTGTGCAATTCCACTTTATTTTAAAATCCTCTCGAAGCTCAAAGCCTGGATTTTGCCTGGAAGCAGGCAGCCCCGGAGCAGGCAGTGTCTCTGGGACGGCATTGGGCCAGCCTTGGATGCACCCCAAGGTGAAGAGGCTGGCCGGCGTAACCTGGATGTCCTGTGGAAGTGACTCCTGTCATAAATCAAAGCAATTACTGCAACGGGAGTCAGCTGTGGACGTCATCTGTGTGGAGGGGGAATATCTTGTAGGACTGCTTTAAGGTGAAAGTTTTGGGGAGGGACATCCTGTATATTCAGTTGGAAACATCCAGAAGATGTGCCTCGTGTGGCTTTTAAAGTCAGCATCTGGGGGATCCGGGGACAGCCTCCTTCAGGGCAGTGGGACAGCTATTGCCTTGTCAGCAGCGATGGGAGGGTTTCATTAGAAAGATGGACAGGTTCCTTCTTTCATTAACCAGAAACCACTGGAAAAGAGTGGTTCCTAGAATCATATTGTAGGTGTTCTAAGCCCCCGGTGCCCGTTTCTGCCCTTCTGATTTTTTTGTGAAAGGAGAAGTCAGGACTTCCTTGCAGGAGAGGAGGAGAGGTTTGTTCCTCCTCCAGCCTTTTCAGCTCCTGGGAGATTCCCTGCTCATGACACTGAACTTGCAGCGTGTTTAGCGTTAAAACCACATCAGGACCCCCCCAATCCCTATTTTCAGGCTGTAACTGCTCAGCCCAGCCCACTCTCTGTCCTTCTCTCTTGCTGAAGGTCTCAACATGTGCACAAGCGGGAGCGCCTCGTCCTGTGAAGAGTGTCTCCTCATCCACCCAAAGTGCGCCTGGTGCTCCAAAGAGGTACGTGGGCAGGCTCTGTTTTTTGCTTTAAATGCTGCAGTTGGTTCTCAAGTGCTTTTTGTAACGCAGAGAGGAGGCTGCAGCCCCCCCTTTGCCTATCCTGGTGCCAGAGGGTGCTGGTGAGGGCAGCAGGGGCTCCCACGCCAAGTGTGGCTCATGCGACTTGTAGGAAATGTCCTCCACCCTGCTCAGGGAGCAGCGCTGGTGCTTCAGGTCTCCTGTTCCTTCAGTTCCCTTCCTGTTTTCTCCCTGGGAGCCCCAGGAATCCTGGTATGTGCCCCGTGCTGCAACAAAGGTCATTCCCCCTCGACTGTGTCCTTTTGGGAGGCAACCAGCACTTCTGGCATCTGCACTGTCATCAAGGTGATGAGCTGCGCAGCTTAACTGCATGCTTCGTGGCCAAAATGCATCCTGTGTTGGTGCTGAAGCTTCTCTCCGGTTATTTACCCTGGTCCTCCTTGGTTTGCAAGAAGTTGCAAATACCTTTCCCTAAGTATAGCTTATGGGTTTTCATATATACCTCTTATCGAATGTGCGTCTTACCAAGCAGACTTACAATTTTTAGAGATTAAGGTGTTTGAAAGACATGATGATACATGATGCGTAGATGGTGTTTGCCTGCTTAGCGCCTGTATCTGCCCTCGGTGTTGACGAGAGAAGTAAGGAATAGAATAGAACAAAAAATAAGAGTAAAATGGAAGAGAATGGTTCATTTGGAAGGGACCTGCAAAGATCCTCGCGTCCAGCTGCCTGACCACTGCACGGCTGCAGCTCTCCAAGGAAAACCTCTTAACGCTGCTAACGCCATGTTACCTGACAGCGGAGTAGTTCTCCTGTTTTATTTTTTCCCCCCGAGCAGGATGACTGATGTGTAGAAGGGAAAGGGTAAAGCAATAGATCCTGCTTTTGAGACATCTTGTAAACAGCTGTAAGAGCTCCTCTTCCAGCCAGCTCATCTGCGGCATGATATTGGATCCAGGAGCACTGGCTGGTCAGCTACGGGTACCCAATAGCTTGCCTTTTTTATTTTATTTTATTTTTTTAAATTCTTGGCATCAAAAGACAATTTTGGCAAACGCTGCCAGTGGAAATGTTTGTCTGGTGGTCGCTGTGACCACTAATTGTATGTCAGCCCTTGGCACTGGCTGCTTGACTCTTATCTTGCAAACAGAAGAGTTACTAAAAAAAAAAAAATCCTGAATGGAGCAGAGGGGCCAAGTGAAGGAAAAGGTGTGTTTACAAGGAAGTCCTGGAATACGTCCTGACCTTTAGCCTGGCGCAGCTATTTAAAAATACACTTCGATGTATTTCTTGCCAAGAGTGATGTGTTAAAAAGCTGCTGTCCCTGCTATACGCTACATGCTAAGACTTAGGAAGCTCTTATCCTAACTCTCTCTCTATTTTTTTAAATATCATGTTTGAAACTGAATTGTTTCTAACTATGAAATCATCAGATGAGGTAATGGGATTGTGAAAGATATCTAGGGGTTTTCAACTTCAGAAGTTTATAATGTTATAAACTCTTCACGATTGGCTCTCTTTGCATGTCATGTCACCACCTTATTTTCCCTTCCCTCTGCTGCAGCCTCGTCAGTCATGCCTATAAAATTGCTGGCTTTCGCTCTGTTTTGCTTTCCTGCTTCCATTAGCTGCCATTCACAGCAGCGTGTGCCCGGGAGCGTTATATGCTGCTCAAATTCTGTAGCTCTGCTGACGTTCAAATATCAAGGCTCAGATACCGGAGCGGTTTCCACAGGCGCTAATTATGTTGTGGTAGAAACACAATCAGCCCATTAGCATGTATTTACTGCTCGCCTTGCATTTGCTTAACGCATTTGGGACTAAATTGGGCTGACTGTTGTCATCTTTACAGGCAAGAATTATGTTTTTTTTTGGTATCTGCACACCCACATGTGCATGCACACCTTGCTCAGTGGCACCAGCATGGTGAAGCCCACAGGACGTCCCAAAGCCATCCCTGTGCTGATGCTTCAGAGGATGCCCTGGCTGCGGGAGGGGAGGGCTGTGCTGTTTCCCACTCCCAACTCACCACCTCCTGCCCCACAAGTGTGGGGCACATTGCCGCTTCCATCGGCCTCTGCTCATCCCTGCTGCCATCCGGGAGGATGATGATGGATGAGCTGATGAGAGCAGCTGCTGGTGTCCGTGCAGCCTGGAGCTCCCAGGGGCTAGTGAGCTAACCACAAGGCTTTGGGCTGCTGGAAATTTGGAAGCAAAAGCTGACTCTGTTGGCTCTCGGACGAATACCTTGAAAGGCAGGGCTTAAATGGGGCGATGCATTTAAATTACTCTCTAAAGAGGAGGCATGACAGTATGTGTGTGCATGCAAAACAGAGATGCACATTAATTCTTTTAAATTAAAATGAAATTTGCTTTATGATGAATTCAACTGAAATTTCCCCTGTGGCACCCAGTTTTCCAGCGGGTTGCACGTATCCCGTGCTCTCTGAACGCATTTGTGCCTGGAGGATGAGGAAGGAAAATCAAGGGATTTCCTACAGGGAACATGTCAGGTTATTTTAATGAAGAAAGAAGGCATCATTCAGGCTGACTTAATGCAGAATTGAACTGATTAAAACAAAAATTGTAGGCAATAGCCTAGAACATGTAAAGTTAGGAGTTGGATACGGTCAACGCTGTTTGCGCGTGAGCCAAGCAATTTGTCTTAAAACCCTCAAACTGAAGAGCGTGTAATTGTCACATTATTGGCCTTGTCTCCCTGAACTCCCCCATCTGCTCGCGTGCATTGCCTTTTGCCTGTTGGTTGGTGCACCGTGCCCGCGAGCAGCGCCAGTTGATCCTGAGAGCCACGGGGCACAATCCCCGAAGGGATGCTGTTGTGCAGCACGAAGTAACGAGGACTTTTTTTGCTTTGGTTGCTTGTGGAGTATTTGGACCTGTGAAATTCCCTGTACCCTGCAGAGCTTCCCGTCCTTTTCCCCTTTCATTTAGTCTCTGGGATTTTCCTTGTTGCAGACAACGTCGTGGTTTGGTTTGATGGAAAAGGGTGGCCAAAGCTGCAAGGGGCAGCTTAGGCTTTGCCTGGTTTTGTAATGCAACACCATGGTCCTGCTCACTGCCTTCCTTGCCCCAACACGAGACCCCCCTTGCCTCCCCCATTGTGTCCCCACCTCTAGGTGGGCTTTCTTTTCCCCCACCCTGAGTAACGCAGCATTGCACCGAACAGGTGAGGGCTTGGATTTGCTCAGAGCTGCAGCTCCGCAGTTGCCATCCTGTAGCAATTCCCCTGGGCCCATTTTAGAAGAAATTTAAACAGAAACCTGCTAAGTCAGGAGCGGTGGGGACTGGGAACTGAGGAGGTGCAGAGGTGCTGCTGAGGTGAGAGCTTTCGCAGTTACCATTTGATGGTATTTTGCATCCCCACAGGGATGATTGGAAGTGCTTGATAAAGCCTGGCTTTTCACTGACTTAAGGTCGAATCGTGTCCGAGACAAACTGTTCCTTGAGGCTGCCTTAACCTGCTGTTCTGAAACGCCAGGCGTTGTTCTCAGTTGGGAGGGACCCTGGTTTCTGTTTTGTCATGCTGGAGATGATTTACGTAGTCCCAGTCCTCCTCTCTGGAAGTCCAGCTGTTTACACGAGGCGATCCAAGAAATTCATGTTCACATCCATCCAGCGTGCCGTCGCCTTGGCTGGACACCGCTGCTCAACGCAGGAATGCAAACCTCTCATTTTTCCAATAGCATTTGGACCTCGTAGTGAGGAAATGCAGCAGAGATGCTCTGTCTGCGTCCCAGGCTGTCCTCGGGGATCCTCCAGAGCTGCATGTGACATCAGTCAGACGATCTTGACATCTCCCCTGTCCTCTGCTGTACCTCAGCAGCAGCAAGTGGGGTTTATTCAGCCCTGCTCTGGTTTTTGGGTGTGTGGCTGAAGGAGGGGCTGGTGTGGCTGTGAGCATCTTTTCTGCATTATTTCCTGTATTTTCAGTAGCTCAGCCCCAGAGCAGGAGATGGCTGCGTCTCTTGTTAGAGCGCAGAAACAAGTAGAAATCAGCTGTTGAGAATGCAGTAAGCTTTGGGCAACTCACTCCTTTTGGTCCTTTTAGGAAAGCGAACTGGCATGCTGACAAACGGGACATGCTGGCTGCAAAAGGCCGCGTTGTGTGGCCGGGTTGTTTCCCAGCAGTGTGCTGCCACTGGGGCTGGCATGGGGGGTATGAGACATCTGGGTATGGGGGGAGATGCTCAATGGGGAGTGCTGAGCCCCATATCGGCCGTAGGGATGTTGTGCCCCAAACCACTGCTGTCTGTTCCCTGTCTGTGCCAGCCTGGAGGATGCTCACTGTGGTGGTATTTCTCCTGCAGGATAGAGCTGGGGCAGTGCTGGCTGTGCAGGGGTTTGAGGAAAGGGGGACGTGATGGGATGTGGGGGCTCACAGGGGAGCAGGGTCTCCAGCTTCACACCTGGACTTGGCTGCCTTCCCTCGGTGACACCTCCCTGTCCTCTCTTCCTTTTGCAAAGCTCCCCCGAGGTGATGCTGCTGGGGGTGCAGAACAGTACGTGTCTTTATGCTGCTGTGGTCTGAGAGCAAATTCCATTTGCAGACCTACGGGCCAGGCGCTGAAATGCTGAGGGCTTGGGAACACAGCGCACAAAACCTTGCTATGTTTCTTTCTTGGTAGATCCCTTTGAAAGGCTCGGGGCTCGATGCAAGCTGCTTTTGAGGCACAGCCAGCTCAAATGCCACTGGGGGGGCTCCTTGTCATTTGCTACAGACCCCAGCACATCCACACAGTCGCAGGGCTGATATTTCTCCCTCCTCTTTCCCTTTTGCCCACCTTTCACCTCGCAGGAGTTTGGCAGCACCAGGTCCGTCCCGTCGCGGTGCGACCTCCTGCAGAACCTCATCGCGAACGGCTGCACGGGCGCCATCGAAAACCCTCGCAGCAGCAGCAGCGTGGTGAAGGACGTCCCTCTGAGCAGCAAGGGCTCCGGCCAGACCCACCTGGACGTCACGCAGATCACGCCGCAGAAGGTCGCCCTGAGCCTGCGTCCCGGTGAGTCCCAGCAGCTCTGAGACCCACGGGGGGGCTGCGGGCACGTGGCAGGGCAAGGAAAGGTGCTGGGACTCTAAACTCTCTAAACTTTCATCTGACTCTAAACTGAGACAGCTCCTCATATAAATTTATGAAAAAGAAAAAGGAAAAAAAAATCTTTTGGTATGCAAAAGAGCCATGGGATCAAGGCCCGAGATGAAGATTTGAACTTGTGACTCAGAGCTTGGACTGTATCCATGTCCCTGTTTCATTCCCCATAGCCATCGATTTTCATAAATCTTTTCATTTTAATTAAAAATTAAAAGCGAAAGGCTAGAGCAAGCCACGCGAGTGTACTTGTTATCTAAAGCTCTTGCATGGTGGGGGCAGACTGTAGTGTGGGTTCAGAGCTCTTGCAAAAATTTGGCAGCTGCTGTTTTTGAAGGGGGGAAAAAAAGCTCTTTATTACAAAGTGAAGGAGCAAATATAAAAGCTCGATTCATTATAAGCGATCGGTGTGGGTTTTGAGGGCTTACACTTCTGTGACAGCTCTCATGAGCAAACAGAGAGATGAAATATGACATTTTGCCCAAGAAAAACAGCAGCTTGAGCCGGTGTTCACGCTACCAGCGCTCTTCCAGAGCCGACCAGTTCCTGCAGGCCTTGTTGTTTTAGTTCCGTAGGATGAATAGTAACGATGTCTCTTAATTACATCTTCCTGAGTAGCGGGACTGCTGTCATCGGTCAGACCCCTAAACCTAAGGAATTGTTGCTTTGAAGCAGGTGCCTGAGGTCAGTCACCGTGGCGTGCCTGACCGAGGAACCTACTGGTGGCTCTGCTGCAGCGGCACTTCTGCAGTTCAGTTTGTTTCTGAAACAGGTCTGCTCCTGTCGGAAGGGAGTTATTATTCCTCCTGTTCCTCGAGGCAATCGCTGGGGGAAAGGGCTGGCTCAGCTTCTCCATCTCGCCTCCACAGCACATTCCTTTCCCAGCCCCTGGCTGTTCGGCACAGCCGGAGGCGTGGGCGCCCACGGCTCCGGTGGCTTGGGAGAGGTGGGACGTGGGGTCCGGCTCCCTGAGGCTTTCCTGGGGCTGCTTTGCTGGATGATGGAGCTGCTGTGCCTGCCAGACCTCGTTTCTGCAGATTTCCAGGTGCTTGAGAGCAGCACAGTGGTGTGCCAGGCAGCCTTTGGTTCTGGTGGGATGCCAGAGAAGCCCCTGCAGGTCTGGTGTGAGGTGGAAACCCTAATGTGCTGACAAGTTCCTATACGGGATGAGCTGCAGCACTGCTCTTGCTTCACCTGGATGCTGGGGGTTGCAGTAGGCTGTGGTTTGCTTGGCAGGTCAGCAGAAGCTGAGGCAGTACAGCATCCCCAGGGTACCCAACAGCTGCAGGAGCAAGGAAGTGTTAGGAGATGTGCCAGCAGCTTTCTGCTGTCCCGCCCCGGGCTCAGTGGCCAGGCAGCTGCTCCTGCGGCTCCACGACTTGCTCTGGGGTGAGCAGCTCTGCCAGAGCAGCTTGGAAGTGCTTTTGAAAGTGCCCAGAGCAGCAGGAATTGCTCCGAGGGCTTGTGCAGTGCTCTGAGTGGGGCTGAGCCCAGGAGCTCCCCTCCATGTGCTCCTGTTGTAGAGCATCAGAGGCATTATGGGAGGACAAACATTTCTGCATGTTTTTCATAATATCTGCCATTTTTGCTGTCTTTTTGATGTTGAGATGCATGCCATCTTACTCAGGGCTGATGACTTCCCACACCCTTGGATTAGCATCCCCAGTTTAAATTATCCATTAACTCTTGAGCTTGAGAACAGGTCCTGAGTGTTGCAGCCTGTGGACCCAAGACAAAAAGGAGACAATGTTGATTTAATTTTGTGCACAATGCCAATTTTGTGTTCCATCAGGAATCTTTTTTTTTTGCTTGCAGAGTGTAGAATTTCAAGGCTGAGCTCCCACAGCAGTCGTGGTGATTGTGCTCTTCTATTCTCAGACTGCTAAGCAGAAGCAGAAGAGGGCAAATTGTCAATTGTTTGCTGGTCCCACCCAGGCAGTTTGATCTAAGCATCCTGTGGCTGAGGACATATCCCCAAATCTCTGTGCTCAGAGATAATTCCCAAAGGCCTTAAACTGATGTCTTTCTGGGGCAGCTTTCAGATCAAGCATTTAGTTTTTATAGCATTGCTTTTTAACCTTGGGTCCAGCTATAAGGCAGAGCGTCCTGGTTATGAAAAACATGAATAGTGTAAAAGGAATTTAAAACAATGAATAGGTTCATGTTGTGCTGTCCATTAAGCCTGGAGCCTCAGCAAGCAGAAGCAAGAGGTTTTCGTGGGTAATCATGATTGTCGAGTTTGCATTCTTAAATTAGCTGAAAGCAGCTTTTCCATTTGTTTTTACTGCCTCTGTGTGACTGTATCCAAGAAGCATTTCTGTATTCGGTTTTGACTTAAAAACTTCTCAGTAAAAGCTCTAAGGAGAGGATGGTGGTGATGGTATGCGGGGAGCGAGAGGGCTGGATTATCCCTAAACTATGAGAGTAATACCGTGCACAGAGAATAATAAATGCTTTTGTACTGACATCTGCATACATTAGCAATATTTTCTGTGAGATAATCGATTTGTACAGTTAGGAATGAAAAGAGAACCAGGCCTGGAATCCTGTTATTTTTGGTGCCTTTTCATGGACTAATAAATTCATAACTGTTAAGAGAAGGTTCATTAGAGCATCCCAAGTGCTCTTTCCAGCACAGCAATTCCCATCTTAGGGCCTGCTCTGGAAGAAGGGTAGTTTGGAAACCATAGTGTCTGGGGCGGCATGTGCAAAGGACACGTCCTCTTTTTCTCAAAGGGCTGAGTATTACAGTGGTGAAAAATATGTAGGAAGGAAAAAGAAATAGGCATAGGAGTGGATTTTCCTGGAGTTAAAGACTGCCTTGCAGCACTGAATTGAAGGAGAGAGATAAAGAGAAGAGAGAGAGAGAAGAGCTGAGATAGCTGGGTGGGAGTAAGAGGGGCTGCGAAGAAGATCCTGGAGTTGGGGGTGGCATGGGGCTTGCAGGACTGGGATATTCCAGCTCTGCACGGGGCTGCAGAGCCCCTCCTGCCTCGTTTCTCCGGCGCGGTGGTTTGGGGATGCTGCTGCTGCCTGCTCGTGGGCTGGGAGTAAGTGGGAGCAGCTGTGCTGCTGCGAACAATGAGGAGAACAATAAAACTTTTAGGGAAATGTTTTCACGATAATAAAAAATGTGCATTTGATTTCTGGGGAAGAGGGAGGGAGAAAAGAGATTTTTGCAGAACCTGCCGGTGCCCAAAGTTCAGCCGTGGCCAGGAAGGGCTGGGAGAGGTGGGAAGGAGAGGGAGCTTTGGTCTGGAGGTGGTCTGAGTCCCGGAGGAGCCATCGAGCTGGAGAAGAGGCTGAGGTGGCAGCTGGAGGTGTGGGATTTCCCATGGCTCGAGTGCTTGCATCTGGGGGTCTCATTTTGGCCCCTCTCTCAGCTATTGGCAAAGTGTAAGGCAAACATTTGCCATGTCCCTTCTGGCTCCACTGAGGTCTGCCTGGCTTGAACATGAGTTTATTTTGATGCCAGTTCACCCGTTTTCAACATGTGGCTTTCTGCCAGCATGGCCTCTGCTCCTGGACACCCTTCTGGAGAGCATTTCAGCTGAGGGCAGCTTTGCAAAAGGGAAGCAGTTGGAGAAGGTCAGGGGAAAAGCTTTCCTCAGCTCTTTTTCACATGTCCACAGCCTGACTCCGTCCTGTCAGCTCCTTCCCTTGTGTTCATCACTTCAGAAAGCTTCATCTCTGTTTTGGTACTTCCCCATGTGATTGCAACAACCTTCTTTTTCCAGTTCACTTCCCTTTTGCCCTACTTTCTCTGGGGTGATGGTGGCAAGACTTTTTTTCTGGAGAAATTTCCTTCTGAAAGGTGTTTCTTCTGTGTCTGCTTTGACTTGACTTCTCTGCACAGCTCGGAGAACATCTTGCATTCATCTCACACCGGCTGTTTTCTCCTGACCCACTTCATTCTCCTGCTCCACCTCCTTTCTCTCTTGTGCAGGGCTTATGTGACTGGTCTGGTTTCATTCAAGGATGTACCCAAACAAGAGCGTGAAGGATCCCTCTTCCATGACGCATCCCACTTGAGGTTCACTCTGCTTACTTTTCTTTCCAGTTTTCTAGGAAAATGCCCATGGGTTCTGACCAGTTTGGGACAGCAACATTTTCATGTGTGTTTCTCTAGATATTCTCTAAGCTGAGATGGAAAGACCCTTTCTCATATCTCCAAAGCTAAATGGAGACATGCACTTGATAGCTAAATGTTTTTATCTTGCCAGCTGGTACAATACATAGCTTAAAACCCCAAAGCATGTCCTGCTTTTCTGTTAGTCTCCTAAGGATCGGATTTGAACAGGCTTGTTCCCCTTGCCCTCTTCTTTTCCAAGAGATCTGTCTGCTCTGCATGGGAAAAAAACAAAAGGCAGCAGTCTGGATTTTGTGTGTGCTAGGGGTTCTCTGGCAGCGCTTTTCACCGCTCTCAACTCTTGTATGTGTGCAGGTGACCAGACCTCCTTCCGAGTTCAGGTCCGGCAAGTGGAGGACTATCCTGTGGACCTCTACTACCTGATGGACCTCTCCCTGTCCATGAACGACGACCTAGACAATATTCGCAATCTGGGGACCAAGCTGGCTGAAGAGATGCGAAAGCTCACTAGCAATTTCCGCCTGGGGTTTGGCTCTTTCGTGGACAAAAACATTTCTCCTTTCTCCTACACGGCACCAAGATACCAAAACAATCCCTGCATTGGGTAAGTGGTAGGTGTTCTCCAGAGTCTGCACAGATGGTGGTTGCAGGGTCTTTTCTTGCAGTTCTGGCTTTAGATAGTGAACCCCATTTATGCCTCAGCTTTTGGGAATGCACGATGCTCCAGGGCCATTCAAAATAAGGCAGTTGCCAATTTTGCAGTGGCTGTTGAAGGATCCCTACATCTAGACACATGAAACTATTGTACCAGGAGCCTAATGCTATTTTTAAGTACCTGAAGAGGATGCAGACATTGCAAGCATTTTTACAGGCTCTAAGGAAAAGAAGCAAGAGCCAGAAATTCCTGCTTTCTGATCCTAGCTCTGAGTCATAGTTTGGCCTTGGGTAGATCAATTAAGCTCTTCTCCATTTTACAGATAAGGAAACCAAGGCAGTGTGAGTCTTTCCCAACAGAAGTGTTTGAGGGAAGTGAGATCTGGAAGGGCCTGTGGGACTGATTAATGAGTACTTGTAAAGTGTTGTAAAAATTTCAGGCACTTTTCTTCATCTTTATTGCTGTGGGAGGAAAGCAAACTGGCAGTTGCAAAAGACACAAATGATGCGATTTGCTGTGCAATGTTATCAGAGCCTTCCTCTTTTTCTTTTTTTTTTTTTTCTTATTAGTGTCTTTGCTAGTATCTTTTTGTTTGCCTTTTAACAGACGGAATTTGGGATCAAGTCCATTGTATTAGGGATTGTGTCAGAATCAAATGGGCTGAAGTGGAGGGTGTCCAGGCTCAGATGGGCTGGGATGTTGGCAAAAGAGGGTGGATACAGCAATAAATGACTCTTACCTTTGTGTTCCCTGTCCTGCCCCTTCACCTCATCCCTCTCATCCCTCTTTGGGCTTCTGGTTAGTTGGGTAAGGGCAGTGTGGTTAGCCCTTTTGTTGGAGCCATTCATGGATACTTAAATTGTAAAGTCACATCACAGACAGTTGCCAAGCTCTGTGAGCAGGCATGCTCTAAGTTTGCCATATGAGAGGCAGATTAAAGAGGGCTGTCATCAGCTATGAAGTTTCTTGCCATCTTTTGGCATTGACCAAACATTTGGCATCTCATCACACGTTGACCAGTGACCAGACAAAATTACCCGTATTCTTTTTCATCAGTTCTTCCCAAAGAGGAAAGTCAAATGGATGGTGACTTTAGTGCTAAAAGCTTGTGCTTTGGCCACGAAGCCTAGCCACAAAACTGGAACTCCTTTCCCTTTGGTGGCCTTGCATGTGTTTATAGTGTGATGAAGTTAGGTAAGACAGAGGGAAATACAGAGCTCGTTCTGCTGGAATAGATTCAGCTTCCGAGTGTGGAGCACATAAAGTTTTTCAGTGCCCAGATGAAAGCCCTGGCCGGTGGAGGAATACTTACGTCTGTCCCTTTTTCTTCAAACACTTCTTGCTCCGAGCATTCACGTTACACAGTATTTTCCATTCTCTGTCCCCTGTGTGCCTAACTTTGGGATGCTGCTGTAATGGAAACCACCTGGCTGAAAAGCACGGCTGGGCACGGAGGAGTGGCTCTGCGTGAGCTGTTCCCACCCCATGGACATGCTCTTGCTTCCCACAAAAGCATGTGGCTGCTCTTGTTCTCTGCCACCACAGCACCATGTCTGTGCTCTTCACAGGTCTTCTCCCTCTGAAATTTGGCCTCAAGGATGCACTCAGTCATCTCCATCATCCTCATCTCCATCAGCCACTCGTGTTGGGGGGACGGGGTTTTGCTTCAGGCTACAAAATCTTCTCAGGAACTTTGGCTTATGTGTGATTTAATTGAAGTGACAGGCTTTTTGTGGAGTGGGATGGGGTGAGGTGTGCAGGAGGGGGAGGCAGTGCTGGCAGAGGAGAGGATGGGGCTGTTGGTGATGTTCACAAGCTGTGGATGCCCCATCCCTGGAAGTGTTCAAGGCCAGGCTGGATGGGGCTTTGGGCACCCTGGTGTGGTGGTGGGATGTGTCCATGCTCATGGCAAGGGGCTCGGAACAGGATGGGCTTTAATGTCGCTGCCAACCCAAACCATTCTGCGATTCTGTGAATCACCTGGAGCTGCTTTCACCATGGCAGTCCAGAGCTGTCACCTCACCTTCTGCCCTTGTGATCAGGCTGTCCTTATGGCCTTTCGGTTTTACCCAGCTGATTGCTTTTCTGTCTATGGGTTACATTAAGCAAGGATGTTCTTGGGAAGCCACTTAGGTGTGATTGCCAAAGGCAGCCCTCCTGGCGGGTGCTCCCTTCCTGTCACCATCTGCCTCCCCCTCGCAGCGCTGCATGCGGGCTGTCACTGCTGCCAGGTGGCTTGCTGATTTGGCTGTGAGATGGGTTGAGAGGTTTTGTTTTGTTTTCGGATACTTCTAGTGTCAAAGCAGTCCTTGTCCAGTGACCTGTTTGCATCTGGAAAAAGCTGCAATGGGTGTTTTTTGCCTCTGGTCCAGGCATCCCCATCCTCCTCCCTGCGCCTTTGGGCCCAGGCAGCCAGGTCCAGTGTCCAGTGCTGGTGTCTCTGCTCAAACCTTCTGTGGAGAGAAACTTTTGGTCTGGATGAGGTATCTGGAAACTTCAGCTGCTCAAAGCACCTTCTGGGTGGGGTGGGACAGAAAGGCAGACTCTACTGTTTGTAGATAACTGGCCAGAAATCAAAGCATCCAGAACACAAAACCTCATGAAAGCATTTCAACCCTCTGGACAAAGGTTTGGATACCAACCTGTTCGAGCTGCTGCCTCCTGCAGCTCCTGGCTCCTGCTAGGGTTCGTGCTAACTAACCGCTCCCCTCTGCTCCTCTTGCAGCTACAAGCTATTCCCAAGCTGCGTCCCGTCCTTTGGCTTCCGCCACCTCTTGTCTCTGACAGATAAAGTCGACCGTTTTAACGAAGAAGTTCAGAAGCAGAAGGTGTCCCGGAACAGGGATGCTCCGGAGGGCGGCTTCGATGCGATTTTGCAAGCTGCAGTGTGCAAGGTGAGTCATGCTGGTTGCTGGGGTTTTAACACAAAGCAGAACAGGAGGAGCTCTTCAGCTGTGTTTTTGAACTCTGGTGAGACTGGTGTATGGTTTCTTGGAAGGAACCACTAATTTCTTTTTGCAGAAACCAACAAGAATGCCTTGAAAAGAAGCTATTGTTTTTATGTGCTTTTGTGTGTGAACAGGCAAAGAAACCATTTAATACCTTCTCCAGTCTGAAGGTGTAAAATGAACCTTTTGCAAACGGAGATTCAGGTGGCAGCACCTCCAGGTGCTGAGGGCTTGTGCAGTGGGGGGTTGCTCTCCAGCTTAGGGTCCTCTTTGTGCTCTTTCTCCCACCACAGCAAGGAGGAATGCATTTCCTCCCCTGTCACCCTCCCACAAGGGACAAGCCCTCTCCCTGCAGTGGCTGTCTGGGTTTGCTGTGCCGTCGCTCTCCTCACCATGAGGTTTGGGAGAGAATTGCTCAGAACTGTCATGGAGCAAGTAGGTGGGTTGCTCCATGTCCCTTTGTGAGCTGGGGATGAAAATGCAATGCTGCTCCCCTGCACAGTGTGGCTGGGCTGCCCTGCTCTCCAGTGCCAGCTTTTTACCTTTGACATACGCTTTGGTTTCTGTGTGCTCCAGCCTTGTGCAGTCCTGTTGGTAGGTCTTGTTTAATCATAGGTCTAGATTTTGGGAGCCAGGAGATAAGCATCACCTGCAGGAGCGGTTGATGCAGGTTTGCGCAACCAGGTTAAGTGGTAAAGCAGAATTTCCTTCTTGCGGGCTGGCTTCATGCACACTTCGTGCTCCCGGCAGGACTGAGCCTGCCCTGCTGGATCTGGCGCCTCCGAGCAGCCGTCTTTCTGCTCCCAGCCTGGCACAGATGCTGTTGCTGGCACCACGACAGCGCTGCTCCCAGGGCTCCTCCAGGCACAGAGCTCTTCGTGTCCCTGTCAGGTGGCACTGATGGACACAGCAGAGACATCTCAGGGCGGTGACTCTGCTGTGCTGCCCATCGTGTGGTTCTTCACGGTTCTCTCCAGCACATTTTTCTTATTGCAGAAATGGGATAGCATTTTCTTATGGTGTAGAAACACCCTCTAAGCCTTGCAGCCCAAGTAGGAGCTTCCTTTCCCTTGCAGCAGCCGAGAGATGCCCCAGCTCCACCTGTGGCCACAAGTTGGCAGTGAAATATGTTGTGGTCAGCAGCACTTTGTGGTGTCACGGGGGATGTCCCAGGAGAGCTGATGGAGGAACCTGGCTGTTTCCAAGCCACGGTGTCCAAATGCCTATTCTCCTCCCCTTCACGCGGAGAGGTAGGAGAAACCATACCTCATCTGCTGACTAGGTGGTTTTGTGCTGCATTTCATATCAGGCGTTTCTTCTGCATGAGCTGTCCTAAGAGCTCTGTAAGGCTCAAGTCATTTTTTTGGCCTGTGTTTTAAACCCAGGAGTGGGGAGAGTTTGTACAGCTAATACAGGCTAATAACCAGGCCCAGCGCTTGGCTCCTCTCTGAAAGATGAAGATATGGTAAGTGTTATTCTGGAGGCAATGAGAGAGCCAGAGACAATAAGCCTTTATACTGATGCGAAAATGGTTAGCCAGGAATATTAATCAACTTTCTGTAATTATATTTTCCATTTGCAGTATTCTGGTCTTCTGCCATTCTGTAAGTGCAAACATTGTATGGCTTGGTGGTGTGTTTAAGTTTTGGGTCACACACACTAAACTGCAGCGAGGAGATAAGTCTGTTTTATAAAACTGTGCCTTTCGAAATACTTTTGGTGAGTGTTTGCTAGACACTGGTGCATGGAGATGGCCAAGACATCTGGGAGACACTGAGGTGCCTTTCAGAGATGTGCAGGGCTAAGGAGGCTTTGGAGAATGGATGCTTTGGCTTTTAACCTCCAAGGCTTTCTTGTCATGCACGTGTCAGTTTCTTTCTTCCAAGAAGGCCCGCACCTAAGAAACGAGTGGAGTTTTATGCATACGGATGAGTCCAGGGGGATCTCCTGGCAGTCAGTGCCTTGGCAATTGAGCTCTTTTTATTCAGAGGCCAAAGCATAAATTTAGATACTTACTTCAGGCTTGGAAATGCTGATAGGAATTTTTGCAGCCTTTTTGATAGGATTTGAAGGGTGAGCCAGCTGTGGTGGTTTTAACCCTGGTGGCAGGCTGTTGGGAGCAAAGAGGTGGTTGTTTGGAGAAAGGGGGCAGCTCCATTTGGTCGTGGGATTGGGGGCAGGATCCGTCCATGCCAGCCCTGTGGAGACACGTCTTTCCCCTTCACTCTGCCTTAGGTCAGGTCCTACCTTGGTTTAAAATGCTTTCTATCCCACGGGGATCAAAAATGAGGCCGGTGTCAATGCAGATGTCTGTTCAAAACTCTGTCCAGTAAAAATAAATTAAAACCCCTTTGGTTATTTGTTTTAGGCAGAGCAGAGTGCTGTGTGATCGGTGGTGGAAGCTGCTGGCAGAGGCGGTGTGAAGTGCTGTGGCTGCTCGGTGTGTGGCGTTGCACATTGCCCTCTTGGGGTGATTTTTCCCCAAGAAAAATGAGGGATTTTTCCCTGGTGGTCTCTAGCAGCCATGCCATTGTTGCAGCACTTTGGTGTTCACTGTGTTGGCTCAAAGTGCAGTGCCCAGCCTGCCAGGCAGCTTTGGCACTGGGTCGGGTGCCCCAGTTGAGGTGTCCTGCCCTGATTTTTTTCAGCGTTTCTGTGTGTTTGGCTTAAGTACAAGAATAGGGGAGAGTTTGCCTGAAAGGATGCTCAGCCCTTGATGTGAAGGTGGTGCTAGCAGGCAGATAAGCAGAAGCGTCATTCCCTAAGTGACCTCTTAACTGTTGAGCTTGTTTTCTTTGTGCATAGTACATTTCTAAGCGAGTCGAACTCAAGTTATCATCTCAATCCTTAATAGAAACCAACTTTGGATACCCAAAGAAAAGTGAGTTGGATGGACCGCTGGGTAGGCAACTATCTGGTGGCTGGGTAGACCAAGAGCTGCTTTTTGCATTGTCAGTCATAATCACTTTTGGGTTCAGTTTGTAAGAAACCACATTTTGGCACTAAGAGCCTTGCCCTTTATCCAGTGGGGTCACTTCAGTTGAATGGCTCCTGCTTCCCAGACCACAACAGTCCTCGTAGTGTAATGACCCGGGCGGTAAAGTGCTGGTGCAGGACAGATGTGTTTTGCCAAAGATTTCTTCCTGTGGCCATACTTGAATTGCATGGCTCTTTAAAATGCCATTAACAAGAAAATACTTTTTGCATTAGGGAAGAAAAAGAAATAAAGTCTGGAATAGTTGTACCGGAGTACGAGTTGTATTTATTGGAAAGATCAGCAGACTTTGGGCTCTGACTCACATCTGCAAGCGAAAATTGTGGTGGCAATCATGATTACCATCCTTCTGCATGCTCTGCCTGCTTGCCATGACCCCACCAGTGGTGTCCATAGGAAGTGCCTGCAAACAGACTGCAGTAGTTTGTTGGCTGACATATTAATTAATGTAGAACAAGGTAGCTTTCAGATTTTGCTAAGTAAGCTGAGCAGTGAAATATGGAGGAGTTGGGTATATTGATGTGTGGGTTGCTTCTGGATGCTGCTGGCTCTGTTCCCTGAGTATCTGCGGGTAATTATCCTCTAACTCTTACATCTCTCCTCACAAAAGCCCTGCAGATCTGTCCATGCAAAGGTGGTAGCGGCGTCTGTTGCACAGGCAGGGACCTTGCTTCAAGTGTTGCAGCTCAGGAATCCTTTTCTGAGCGGGCTGTAAGGAAAGCACTCACCAAGGATGCAGCAGCTCTCACTGCTGCCTCGTGCTGCGCGCAGCAGCATGGCCATACCACAAAGCTGGGGAAACAAGGTCAGATTAAATGCGCATGGAGGAATTTGGCAGGTCTCCTTTGGCCGTAAAAGCAGCTGAAATTCTTATTCTTGGATCGGGGCAGAGAAGGTCTGGTGGACAGTCGCTGTACCTCCTCATGCCTTTTTAAGTAAGTGCGTTGGAAGGCGATGCTGGGGAGTGCCAAAAGGGCCCCAGCAGCTTGTTTCCTCGCCAGGGATGGGTGCACAGACGTGTGGTGCTCTTCTAGTTGGTGGTAACAGGGGCTCTGATGGATGGATGGGTGCACAGCCTGCTGGGGGGCTGTCTATCTGATGGGTTTTGTTCCCCCCCAGGAGAAGATCGGCTGGCGGAAGGAAGCATCTCACCTGCTGGTCTTCACGACAGATGATGTGCCCCACATTGCCCTGGATGGGAAGCTGGGGGGACTGGTGCAGCCACACGATGGTCAGTGCCACCTGAACGAGGCCAACGAGTACAGCGCCTCCAGCCAGCTGGTGAGAAGGGACGGGGGCTGCAGGGGGCAGTTTCTGGAGACCTCGGGGTGTCAGCAGGCCCCTTGCTGCTCTGGGCACCAGCCACCCTGCTTTTTTTTTTTTTTAATTCTTTTTAATGCTTAGTGCAGTTCTAGATAATGGTCTCATCTTGCATTCCCGGAGGTTGCAGCCAGGTTATTACACATATACACTGGCTGATGGCAAAATAGAAAGAGAAGAGAAAACAATTCACGGTTTCAGGTGTTGCTGTAGGTCATGATGTTTTGTAGTGATAGGTGCAGCAGAAATATTTAAGGGGAGACAGAATTGCTGGAATGTTTCTGCTGTTTCAGTTGTAGTGGTACATCAGGGACTTTGTGCTGCAGTGAAACACTACATTTCTGTAACAAATCTTGCTGTTGGGAGGAGAACAGTGAAATGAACCTTTGTTTCTGGGCTACCCATCAGTTTGGATTTTTATTTATTTCTTTTGCCCCTAGGATTATCCTTCCCTGGCACTTCTTGGGGAGAAACTGGCTGAAAACAACATCCACCTGATTTTCGCTGTTACAAAAAGTCATTACGTCCTGTACAAGGTAAGTGCTGCCTGGGCTGGGCAGGGCTTTCGATGCCCCTTGAGAGCATCTCCCCTCCAGCAGGGCCGTGATGGGGGCAGCCCTTCAGGGCACAGCGGCTCAGTGCAGCCATCCCCTCTCCCTGTGAGCACCCTGAGCACGGTCATTCAGAGAAAAGCACTAAAGCTGCTTAGAGCAAACAGACCTATATGTCAGTGAGCGTGTGCGTACCTAAAATAGACCCTAGCCTAATCTTGACTTTAGGAGGGCTGCCAGCCGTGCAGCAGACGAGGGAGCAGAAACCTGTTCAACCCATTCTGCTGTGACTCAATCCCATTACCTAATGCAGCGCAGGGCTGCTGCCCAGCTGTGTTTTTCCATCACGGAGCCCAGCACAACGGCCCCGGTTTGAGCTCCCTTGCCATCCCCAGTGGCAGGGGGGGCTTCCCTGGGGCTGCCCCACAGGGGTCACCCCTCTTCAGGAGTGTGGAAGAAACCCGTGAGGATGAAGGGGTTCAGGGAGGGGATCAGGCTTTCGGGAAGCTCTGGATGCTTCTGAGCTGAGCCAGCAAAGCCAAGCGAGCAGCGAGGCGGTGGCAGTTCTGCTGCTGCCCCGCGGGGCTGGGGGCTGAGCTCATCCTCCCCGCCCGCTCCTGGGGAAGCTTGGCTTTTGTGGCATGTCGCAGCACGTTTTTTTTCCTGCTCCTTGTCTTTTCAAGAACTTCACCGCCTTGATTCCTGGGACCACGGTGGAGATTTTGCACAAGGACTCCAAGAATATCATCGAGCTGATAGTCAAGGCCTACAACGTAAGTGCCTTTTAACATCACAGCTGCTGGGGTGGGAAGCGCCAAGAGCTGAGCTAGCTCAGCTCTGCCTCGGGTGCTCCACCCAGGCTTGGCTGTCTCCCTGCCTGGGTCCCCTCCGCAGTGGGTCACTGCCGGCGTGGTTGCACCCACCCTGGGGAGGGAGGGGAACAGCTCGCCCTGCTTGGGATGACGCCGGTGCTTGGGCTGATGGCTGCTCGAGGCCCTGCTGGTGTGGCTGTGGAGCACTTTGTGGGTCCTCCCTGCGTGAGCTGCTTGAGGTGGAGTGGGAGCACGGCAGAGGTTTGGCCCCACGTCTCTCATGCAGGGTAGCACTATAAGTTCAACCTGGTTTGAAGCAGTTCTCACAGACCACCCTGCCACTAGATAAAATTGATTATTTCTTTGCGATTTGATGCCCAGTGGCCTCCCAGGGATATGATGCAGCTCCAGCTCAGGTTGCATCCTTGGGTTGGTCCTCGTGCCTCATGTTGCTCCTGAGATCCCTCTCCCCCATCTCTTAATTTCCTGCCTCACTTTTTCCTCCCTGCCAGGTGTGACAACCCTGCTGCAGTGTACCTGCTGTCAGTGCTCTCCTGTCCTGGGGGCATGAAACAAAAGAGAACAGGATGGCTTTTCTGTCCGCCCTGACAAAAACCCTTCCTGCTTCCCCAGAATCTCAGCACACCTGCAAGGTGGAGATGCTCCGGGGAACCGTGCAGGCCGTGCCGCTGCCCGGCTGGCGTGGTGCCGGCAGGGTTTTGGCACAGACTCCCAGCTGGATTTGGCCCGAAGGGAGTGAACAGGATGCTTCTTTTACAACGGCTTTCCTAAAGCCAGCCCCAGCAGGTCTCAGGCATGTTTCTCGTTACAACACAACGGGTTTCCCATGGCGGGTGGCCTTCACATAAGCCGTCCCTGGAGCAGCTGTGGGTCCAGGATCCCTTTGTTTTTACTCTGAAGAGCTCCATCCTTTGAATTTTCCCTGTACTATGACAGCTTTATTTCAGATGGAGGAGTTGCTCTATCTCAGGGCCAAGTCTTTCCCCTAGGTCTCCCCAGGGTCCTCTGCTCATCCCTGAAGGTGTAGCAGGCTTGAGGCCACCAAACAGCACAGCAGCAAAATCCCTCTGGTAGTGACAGCAGTGCTGTGAGGAGGTACTGCTGCGTGACGGTGCAAAGTGGCTAATAATAATGGCATTACAATTAGGCTAATGGCATTACCCTCTCAGGCTAATAAGAAATCTTGGTGCCTGTGTGAGAACATAAGAATGACCCAGGTGAGGTCAGGCCTGGTGTCCTGCCTGCTCTGGAAAACTGTGAGCAGTGTGGTCAGTGAAATGTGTTACCGCCTTGTGCACCTCTGTAGCTTCCACGGTCCTTCTAACAGACTTGGGCTTGACGAAGGGATAAGCCAGCATCTTTCCATCATGGTAATTAATCGCCCTTTTAGGCTGCAGGAGGCTGGTGAGTTTGGCTCAGGGCAGGAAGAAGAGAGCACGTCTGTGTGACGGTGTGTTGTGCCGTGATAATTTGGGGCAGAGCAGCAGATGCACATGCACTATGTTCAGTGTTATGACACACTGGTCAAAAGTTATGTATTTCCTGTCCTTTTCCAAAAGCGGTAACTCTTGGCTAGCACATGGACCCCGGCTTTGCTAACACACTGACTGGTGAGAGGTTTAAATTAGCACTTCCCCTTTATCTGGCCACTTCAGTGAGGGGAGAGACAAGGGGCAGAGGGATGGAGTCACGAGCTAGCTTTGGAAAATGAATGTGGTTATACAAAAATCTCCATTTTGAAAGCCTCTGTCTTTTTTGGACACCACTCACAAAAAAAGCAGTTCCAGCCATTGGAAGAATTAAACAAAACAACCTCATTTCACATTAATACTTATAAACAGACTTTTCCCTTTGTTTTGTTTTGACTTTAAAAGTCTGGGTTGTGTAGCAGGATGGAGAGATGAGAAGCAGAACAAAAGGGAATAGGAGGATACCAAAACCTCAGTGATGAAAACCGCTTTTTACTTTGAAATGTTTCACAGAGATTTTTTCATTTATTCTTTTTTCCTGTGGAAAACCTGGTGTTTGTTACTGACATATCCGAAAGGGTACTTTTTGTCTGGTATTTTATCTTAAGAGGGAAAATACATTTTTCCGACAAGTCATGTCAAATCAAGAAAGTAGGACAGAGTTGCAGGTTCAGTCTCAGAGAAATTTTATGCTGCCTTTATGCAGTACGAAAAGCATCACAGGATGGATGCCAGCGGAGAACTGGGCTTTGTATTCATCCAGCAGTCTTTGATACGGATGAGGTGCAGATGTGCACATCAGCTTCTGACCTTCAGCTCTGAGACGAAGCATATGGTCCACCTGTGATCGAGAATATTTCCTTCTTTTTTTTTTTCTTGTGTATGTATATCTTTCCGATATGGTGGTCATCATGACCCTCCTAGGCTGCCTAAACCATTGCCAGATTCTTCAGTCCAATTCCAGGTATTTTTTATATCAGTGCACAGGTGTCCTAGCTCTGAAAACAACAGGAGAAGAGACTAAAGCAGAATATTCTGCAAAAGAAAAAGTTCCACCTGTGGTAACCTGACAGCTTTCTTTTCCATTGTGTTTCCAGAGTATTCGGTCGAAAGTAGAACTGACTGTGTGGGACAGCCCCGAGGACATTGCCTTGAGCTTCACTGCCACATGCCAGGATGGTTTGTCCTACCCTGGGCTCAGGAAGTGCGGGGATCTCAAGATAGGAGATACGGTGAGTCTGCCTCTCTGCACATCCCTTGGACAGGCTGTTGTAACGCTCCGCAGCGTCCATCTTCCTCTGCTAGCCTAAAAGCCATGTCACGTTTATACAGAAACCCACTGAAAGCAGCTCTGCCAGAAGTGGCTCTGCATGGCACAGATCAATCCAAGGTCCCCTGGTGGTCCAGAAGGAGGAAATGCAGGTGTCTTGCTTTCAGCACCTTCAGTCAAAAAGTCTTCATCACGCAGCAGAGTGCAATGGTCAAGAAAGGGCTTGTCTTTAATCACAGATATTCATGTTATGCTCTCTCAGCATTTCTTTTTTTAGGTGGTTTAGAGAGATGTTGCAATATGGTTGATGTGGGAGTGAGAAGGGAGGGAAGTTCTCAGTGGTGGTGACGAATGGCACAGGAGGACATGCCAGAGGGCACGGTCCCCACTGCCGGTGGGTGCTGAGCCTCTGGGACAGCACAGCCCCTTCCCACCAGCAAGGGCCGCGTTCTTCTCCTCTCCTGCTTTAATCTAAATTAAAAAACAGCCTCTTGCAGATCTAGCTGGACTGTTGGGCAAGGCAGGAGGGCACATTGTCTTCTGGTGTCACTCAGCCTGGCTGGGAATCCCATCCCCTTTTCCTGGCCTTTGCTTTTTGCGAGGATACACGTGTGCTCATTAGCAAGACAATTTCCTTATTTGAGAATAAAGTCTTTAAAAACATACCAGAGTGCTAAGCACTCAGAGGCATATAAAAATAGTTTGAAAGAATAAACAGTAGCTGAATTTTTATCCCTCCTAATAAGGGCCATGGAAAGTGTTAAAAAGGAAGGTGACCTCAGCAATTTTAGCTGACTTGACTGGATTTCAGGTCAGTGGATTGCAGTCCTTGGAGCTGTGCCACCATAGGCACGTGCCCTCCTGGTGTCCCCAGCAAAGCCAGGGCTCCCGAGGCAGCAGAGTTAATCTGGGCTTTGGCATGAGCACGGAGCTCACTGAGCTGCTGCAGTGTGTCCCTGTGTCCCCTCCTGCTCAGCTGCTTCAGGCCCCATTGTATCCATGGGGTCAAGAACTGTCTGCTGCAAACTGCTGAGAAATCTTTCCCAAAACTGGCACCGGGCCATGACCTGCTGTGGTTTGGTCCTGGTGGCACAGGTACCAGGAAGGAAGCAGGGTTGCGCCAGTCCCTGGGCTTGCCTTCTGATCTCCTCTGCAATTTGAGCGTGTTCCCTAATTGGGGCTTTGTGAGTGAGGCAGGTCAGGATTCCCACAAAATGCACTAAATCCTTGACTTTGTGGGCATCTTGGGTCCTTGTGCTATACTGGCTCTGTGCTAGTACTTGGTTTCAGGAACATGTTTTCTTTTTGATGTCATGAAAACCTGGCTATTTGCTAGACATTCGCCCTAGTTATTTCATGGGATAAACAGGCTCCTTCCTGCCTCACAGAAACCAGTGGCCCATGATGGAGAAAATTACCACTAATAGGTGACTGTAATAAGTATTAAAACTTCACTGTGCTGCTTGTGGTGTCTTTTAAAATGAGCCATCCAGAGAATAACAAGCATTTTGATTAGGGCTGGGGTTGCCCGCATGAGCTGTGGGTTTGGCAGGAAAAGGCTACGGGGCCAAGGCTCTCCTCAGACAGCACCAGCACTTCCCTGTTGGTGCTTTTTTCCCCCCATTGTGGAGTTTGTGGGTATGAAACACCTGCTTTGTGCCTCTTTTTGTCCCATTTGGGTCACCGGGTTGCCTGTGGGAAACCAAAGGGACCTGAAGGATGCCAAAACCCCCGGTGCGGGCTGTCCGGGTGCTGAGCTACAGGTGCCCACATGAAACGTGGATTTGGGGTGGTTCTTCAACATGGGGGAGCGAAGGTCGGCCGTCCCTCAGGAGGCAGTTTCGGGCCATGCTCTAACTCCCCCCTCACCCTTCCTCCCCAGGTCTCCTTTGAGGTGTCTGTGGAGGCCCGCAGCTGCCCGGCCGAGGACACCTCCCATGTCTTCACCATCAAACCGGCCGGCTTCAGAGACACGCTGGAGGTGGCCGTGACCTACAACTGCCTCTGCGGGTGCACAGGCCGTGCCGAGCCGGCCAGCGGCAAGTGCAGTGGCAATGGGACCTATGCCTGTGGGCTCTGCGAGTGCGACGCCGGCTACCTGGGGGCCCGCTGCGAGTGTGAGGAGGGGGCTGGCGGGGAGACGCACCAAGGGCTGTGCCGTGAGGTGGAGGGCAAGCCCCTGTGCAGCGGGCGTGGGGAGTGCAGCTGCAACCAGTGCGTCTGCTATGAGAGCGAGTTCGGGAACATCTATGGGCCCTTCTGCGAGTGCGATGACTTCTCCTGCGCCAGGTACAAGGGAGTCCTCTGCTCAGGTAGGTGCTGTCCCACCCCGTGCCCTCTGTGTTGCTTGAGTCAGAAAGCCACCTGTGGTTCTTGCAGGTTGAAGTGCAGCCCTAGGAATGAGTAAAGCATCACAGGCTTGAATTCTCCCAAGTTTCATGGTGACTTCTTAGGTTGGATTTCTCCACATGAACCATCCTTGCTTGCATAGAAATAAACCATCTTTTTTTTAAAGCAATCTGATGGTACAGTGCAAGTGAAAGGAAAGGTTGTGTTTCAGTCTGTTACTCATTAGAGAAAATCTTTGCTGGAGATTCCAAAAGATACCTTACATACAGATTTATTTATTTTTTCTACTGGGAAAACAGTCATTCATCACTCAAGATGCAGCCGGTCCGTTCTGCTTAAGCAAAGGCAGAGGAGTTATTTAGTGGTGTTTGCTAAAATGGCTTTAATTCCTTGTCAGCCTGAGGTCACATAATTTACCTTGCACATATTGCCTGGATTAGCCCTTGGATGCAATTCCTTCACTTGGAGCTCGGCAAAATGTTACTCTTCAAAACTTGCCTGTTTTCAAGCAAGTGAAATACTTCCCCAGCTGAAAATCTCAGACCAAATATCCAGAACACCATGCAGGTTTGTGTTGGCTTTATGGTTGTTAAAGGAAGCTTGGAAAAACAGTTATTTTTCACTGTTCTCTGGGGAAGTTGAAGATTTTTTTCCCCATGGTGTCTTCCTCTAAAGGTTTCTGAGATGGACAGTAAATAGTGGGCCACCCTTGGGTTGGGCTGTGCATTTCTGGCTGTTTGAGACTGTCAAGTTGATAGGTAGGTAGGGACAATTGGAAGCAGCACCTTAACTGAGAACTGTATTACCTGGGGTTTTTCCATATGACCATCCTGCTCTGGTAGCATCATCCCACCAAGAGGAATATATTTACTAGCAAGCAGGGCAGCAGAGCTAAGGAGAGGTTGGAAGATCCTGGTGTAGCAGTTGGTACAGTGAGGCAAGGACACCCCTTTGCCCCAATTTCCATGCCGTCAGGAGAGCCAGAGCTCTGCTGGTACACAGGAAAACAAGTTACGTGTCCTCTACTGCATCTGCTTTCTTCTGCGGTGGGAAGAACAGCATAGCTGGTTTGGGATGTGCAAGATTTTTAAAGTCATTTAAAAGTCCTTTTTATAGCTGTGAAAGAAAACAAGGAGTAGGCTGAGGCCAAGCACCCTCCTCGTTGCTCCAAGGGTGGAATGGTGTCCAGCAAGGCTGCATGGACTGGTGGGGTTGTTCTTGGTATGCCTCCTGGTATTTCTATTGTTTTTTGTTGGCTTTTTGTCTTTTAAATTCCAGCCATTACAATGCTATATCTGAGCAGTAGCAAGCACTGCCAATGACATGACATTCAGATGTGTTTTATTCAGCCCAAGGGGCTTGGGGCTTCTGTAGCCCACCAAAAGTGCCAGAGCTTGCATAGTAGGGCTGCCCAAAGCAGTGGGGGATGTGCCTAAAGCTGCCCCTATCTATCAGCTGTCTCTGTAAGTCCCCCAGGTGTCCTCTCAAAACAGCTTGCTTTCTCCTCCCTGCCAGTGTGGTCTTACTGGAAAAGACTATTTCAGTCCACCCGCACATGGGGACGCTTGACAGCCAGAAAGCTTGAGTAGTGTGGTGGCTGCAGGAGCTTCCCCCAGGGTGGTGGCACGGGGACAATTTTCTGTTTGCTGCTTTTGTTCCTACCGGGGGGGAGCAACGACACCATGCCCCCTTCTGTCTCCTTCTGGGCACAGCTCCTGCAGGCTGGTCGCACAGCAAGGGCAGACCCACTGGGTTTTAGGAAATAGCTTTCTCCTGAGGCTCCAGTGGCACAGGGCAGGTTGATCTCCCAGCAGCAGTGGAGCTGGGAGCAGTGGAGGAGCAGACCCTGCCTGCCCTGCTGCCAGGATTCCCTACTGCTGGTAGGCTTCACACTAGCCAGGCGAGCAGGCCTGTGCTCTGCCTTCCCAAAACACTTGTTGCCTCAGAAAAGCCCAAGTGTCCCTATGCTCTGAGATGCTTTCCTCTTTTTGGAGGGTTGGGTCTTCCCCTGCTCCTCTGCGTTATGCTGTTAATATGGTTGCTCCTATTAAAGCAAGCGGCTGAAGGCACGGAGGGTTTGAAATAGTCGGAACAGTCTGAAATGAACTCCAAGCTTCTCGTCTGTCAGTGCTCAGCCCTTTGGCCAGCAAAAGTGTTTTCATTCCTGGGTCTGTTTATGAATACTGGCACCTCATTTTGTCAGTGCTGGAGAGATGAGAGGACTGCGGACGAGGCTGAGTACAGATCCTGTCCTTTTGTGGCCTGCGTGAAGTAGAGAAGCAGATTTTGGGCAGAAGATAACCTCAAGGAGAGGCAAAAACAGTTTTGAAGTGGGTTAGAAGGGGATGTGGAGGAACTTCAGCTCTCCTGCAGGGATGGCTGTGTCCATAGGGGGGCTGTGCTCTGTTAATGCGAGGTATAAGATGCCTTCTGTACCTTAAGGTGAGATGGGGTGGGGAGAGAAGTGGTTTATAGGATGTTGTAAATGTTGATTGAAGTTGTATCCAACTGTTAGTAAGTGCCACTTCTCAGTAAGGATGTGATGTGTGTGCTGTTGCTCCCCAGGCAGTTAGCAGCCCCAGAATAGCTGTTTCAAACCATCATTCAGCTTCAGGGAGGGCTGCACGGGACGGCTCGCAGGCGTGCTCTGTTCCCCAGCCCCTCCACACTTCTTCCCTTGAGAACTGAATGGGTTACTCATTGCAGCAGGCATTTTTACGAAATAGGGAGTCCCTTTGCAAACCCCTGAATGCTTCACCTCAAGCTTGTCTCTGGAAGAAGTTGCCTGGGTGGATTCAGCCTTTCTGAAGGAGAGGACAGAAGAGTTTCTGAACACTGCACGTAGCTGTACGTCACGCTGGGAGCTTCAGCGCGGTGCTCCGGCCTCTGCTCGATGGTTTGGATGGCTGCCATGGAGAGGCAGAGTCCTGCTTTCAGCCTGCCTCCCTGCCTGGAGCCCAGGCTCAGGAATTTGTGGATCGCTGCACGTCCCAGTGACTTTTGGACCCCTTGGCTGCCTTCCAGAATATTTGACAAAGGAGGAAACATCTCGGTGCTAATTGCATTCCTAAAGGTTCCATAAAATGAGGTAGTAAGAAGGAGGGGAGGCCCTGGTGAGAGCATCACACGTTTGCCTCTAATGAAGAGAGACTGGTTTGCTGGAGGCCACGCTTCATTAGCTTCAGTGCTCAGACCCCTCTGTTGCTGGGGGAGGGTAGTACAGCATCTTCTTTGCTTTGGTGTCTCTAGAGAAATGTCCTCTCAAGCACCACTGCTGGTACCCTGGCTTCCCATGTGGGTACCATTTGTGAGCTCTTCAGTCCCAGCTTGGTTACTCGTGTTGTAACTGGGCAGTAGGATCGCAGCCTCGAAGTGCTACTGTGGAGTAAATTACCATGGGGTAAATAAACAGCGTGTACCACGTTGTGAAGGCAGCTGAAGGTTGTGAGCAGCTGGCTGAAGCGCAAAGACAGCCCCACACACCAGAGGAGACAGGATCCAGCCTCGCCTGCCTGTGCAGCGCTCCCTGCGGCACAACAGCTAGCGTCAGCATCAGGTGTCAGATTTGCAAACACATGCAAGTGCCAAAAACACTTTTGAAATGGGATTTAGGAAAGGGCAACTCATTGAAAACCCGTGGTTTATTTCACAAAGACTCTGTCTACACAGACAAGCCAGCGTGCAGTGCAACTCCAGCTGCCCTATGGAAACCACTTCAAAACTGCTGAGGATGTGCAAGTCCTTCGTGGACTCGGTAGTTATTTCTGAATGCTTCCCTTTCTTGGTTTCTGTGAGGTTTTAGCCCTTACTGGTACCCAGTGACATAAGAGTTTTGTTTAACACAACCACAATTAGAAATCACACTCCTGCTTCTGCAATTTGTTTCTGGAGTTCCTGGTCCCAGGCACTGTATCAGGGTTCAGCAGGTCTCATGGCAAGGGGCCTCCTGGTGCTGGCACTGCAGTTTCTGGGGGTGCAAGAGAGACCCAAAGCACAATAGCCCTGTGTTTTGAGGGCAGTGCTCAGGTTTGATGGTACTGCCAGTGTCTCCACCCTGTGAGTCCTACTGCAGCCTGTTACTGCACAGATGACGATGGACTGGGACACTTCTTATGGAAACAGACTTTTTTCCTCACTTTCCTTTGAAGGCATCATCTGTCTGCCCTGTGGTAGTGCCTAGACCTGGGCTCTGGTGTGCCAGGGAGGGCTCAGATGGAGGTGCAAAGAAGCTGCTGTGTTTTTTTAAGGAAGATGTGGGCAGTATTGGGTAATGTCAGAGGTAGAGGTGATGGTCAAGTGTGGTTTGGGAGGGAAAGGGAACTGGCGTGTGCCTGCATCTTCAGACATCCTGCAGTGGCACTGGGGGTGTCCCTACAAAGCGGATGTTGTACAGACCAGAAGGGAAGAGGGTGGCCTGTGGAAGAAAGAGGCATCCATACAGGGAACAGAGCCTAAACCACATTTGCAATGTTTTCTATTCTGTCATGTCAACTTTTGCTATTCTGGGGATTTTGATTTGGGGGATTTAAAAAAATTTTTTGTTTGTGTAAAAAAAAATGAAGAATCTGAGTGCAGATGCACGTCACTGCCAGGAAAAGCAGGACACGAAGGGGAGAGACAAAACAGCCCTACAAGAAGTGGAAGTTAAAAATAGTGTTTGCACGGGGGCTGCTGCAGCAGCAATGCACGCTGCTGCCTCAGCATCGTTTCTGCTCCCGCCCCAGGCTGGGGTGAGCTGTGGGGAGTACACACTCCAACAAATGTTTTTGGGGCCTATTTTGGTGATGGAGGAGGTGGTCTCAGCTCGGGACACTGTGGTGCGGCCTCACAGTGCCAGGCAGCTTCTGCTTGTGCCAATGGGGCTGCAGCTTGGAGTGAGCTGAACCCAGTAAAATCCTACGAACCGAAAACTCCTTTTATAATTAGTGTCATAGGACTGTGTCTCTCTTCCTTCTCTCTTTGAATCCTCCCCACAATGGCAAAGATGAGCACTGTGTGCCCATCGCTCCTTACCAGCCAGCAGACCTGGCTTCAGGCAGCTTGAGGTCTTCTGCCTGGAGAGGACAGGGGATGTTGTGGCTAGAGCAAGGAGATGGCACTGCCGTAGCATCCATTTCTCTTTGAAGATGTGGTCAAGAGTTACTGAGGCTGCACAATTTCCTCGAGCTCCCTAAAAGCCAGTTTCTCCTTGCTGCATTTCCATTCACCTTGGCTTTTATTGCCTACAGAAAGTGCAGGAAGTGGCTGTGGAGGAGTCGCTGCCACCACCCGGGGTCAGCCCCAGCTGCATCCCACAGTGTCATCCCAAAAGGTCATGTCTGGCCATGCTTGGCCCTGGGGAAGCGGCTCCAGATGCTTGAGGTCTGAGAGCAGCTCTCCAAACCTCTCAGCCTGTAGTGGGGAATGTCACCGAGATGCTCCCTGCTCCTTACACAGCCTGGAGAGGATGAGGAGCCGCAGGGATGCACAGGGGCCCTGCTTAGTCACTATAGATAGCCCACAGTGCACATCCTGCTCATGGACATCCTGCCCTCGGGCATCTTCTGCAGTGACAGCAGGGATGCCCAGCCCTGTACTGCCAGGTAATTGGAAAGGGATAAAGTCCTTCCCAAATGGACTGAGTGCTGCTTTGCCGGAGGTCCCTTTCCTTGCACAGGAGGGAGGTGCCATCTTTTCTTACCCTTCCTTTCCCCCTGTCCTGGCCCGCAGTGCTGTGAAAGACTCGTGCAGCCCTCCCAAAATCTGGCAGTGATTCCCTCAAGGACCTGACCGCACAGAGCGCTGCTTTTCCGGCTGCTTTTCACTGCTGTTTCTCCTTGCCCTTTGAGCGGGCATTTTGCAACCATTAATGCATGCTAATGAGGCGTTCAATGCCATGGCAGAATTAAAGAATAAAGTGGTGACGCTTGTACATCTTTGCAGGAGCCAGAGCTCTGGCTGGGGGTCTGCTCTTAAAGCAGCAGCGAGAGGTGACATCTGATGGCACACGCACCTACCCAAAACCTGTGTGCAGGCACAGCTGCCCCCATGGCCCATAACCTCATGTCTTGGGGTTAGGAAGCTCCAAAATAAAAAAAACAATACAGACTCTGAACACAAACTGTGTCACGCATTTGCTCCCCAGAGAGAGACAACGTGCTGGGATGGTCTCGCTTCAGTGCTCTGCTTTTATGGCCAGCTCGTTTGATGTTTGCATTTGGCCTTTCTGATTACAGTAATTAACAGAAATAAACTTTGGGAGATGAATGCTGTATTTTGGGTTTAGAGGCAAATGAAGGCCTAAAACAAGCAGGTGAGTGAAATTCTGGGTCTCTGCATTTCTTGTTGGCATGCATGGACAGCCCCTGAATTTTGCTCTGTTTGGTTTAGAAAATCAAATATAAGACCTGAAAGTGCAGTGCAGTGTAAGCTGCAGGTTCCTTTTCTTTGTCTTTCTCTCTCTCTCTCTCTTTCTCTCTTTCTCTTTCTCTCTTTCTTTCTCTCTCTCTCTTTGTCTTATTTTGAATGAAATTCTGACTTCTTCCAGCTTCTTTGGGAAGGGAGAAATCCATTCCAAAACCATGGACCTTCAGTGAACTTGCACCAGATTATGTGTTTGCATCCAAACGCAGAACTGGGCAAGGCTCCCGCAGCACTGGATTTTGTAGAGAAAGAATGTCTCTTTGCTCTGGAGACCACTCCTCATAATGAGGTCCAGCTGAAAGGACATTCAGCCCATTCGTGCCACGGTAGGTTGGGAATTAGCCTGCTTTTCATTTTAAGGATGACTTGAACCATTTGGCCCCAAAGTTCAAGCATTTGGGATCCTGCAGCTTTGTTTTGGAGCTAAGTTATATTTTAGGAATGAATCTGAGGGGTTGGGTATTGTTGTTTTGTTTTTTTTTTTTTTTGTGTGCATGCTTGAGATAAGTCCATCCCTGCTGGCCTGCCATGCTGTGCCTGCGAAGGGTTGGGCCAAGGAGCACATAAGTGGGAAGAAGCTCCTGATCACGGACCTCATGGCATCTGCAGTGAGGGGACCTGCACACTGTAGGAGTGGATCTCATCAACTGTGTGGTAGCAGATGAAGTTCCCTAAATGCTCCCATGGTGCTGGAGAGTTGGCTTTTGTCAGCCTTTGGGGGCAAGTGCAGGGACATTGTGGTGGGAGAGAGAACGCATCCCATGGGAGAGCCTGTGGAGACCTGCAGCAAAGGGGAGCGGAGGTCTCTGGAAGCAGGCAGTGGCACCAGACCTTTTAGAGCTAGAGGGTTGGAGGGAAACACGGGAGGGGGAAAAAAACAGGGCTCCCCTCCCCACTTCCCATCTGCCTTTAGGAATAATATTTCTGCAGTGCCTTCCATTTCAATCCTTAAGGACCTAGGAGGTCCTTAAGGGGTGATGTACCCGATTTGAGTGGGTGTTATTTCAACACACAGCTCTAAGGGAACCAGCACACCCATCCCAGTTCCCTTCTCTTCTTTCTGGGAGGGTCTGGCAGCCCCATATCGCTCCCTGCAGCGGTAGCAGAGTCGGCAGCAGGACCCGAAAGCTCCAATTCCCAGCTCGGGGTCTCCGTCCAAAAGGCCACGTGTGGCAGGCTCAGCCGAGGCACTTGTGTAAGCAAAAGCTGAGAGGTTTGCGGCGTGCTGAGATTGCTTAAACAAAAAATAAATAAGTTAAAAAAAAAAAAGCGGTGGTTTTATTTTAAGAAACTCAACTTTAGATCTCTGTCAGGAGCTGTATCTCATGATTGCATTTCAGTTCCACTTCTGTGGTGGAGAGAAGGAAAATGAGGAAAGGCTGGCCAGGGCTGCCGCAGGAAATCCGCTCTGCCCCGGATCACTTTCAGCTGCCCGTCGTGAGACAGCAGTTTCCAAAGCCCTGTTTTCCCTGCCCCGTTCTCGATTAACCCAGAAGTTCCCAAATGAGGGAGAAAGCGGGAGGATGGCAGGGAGGAGTTTTTTTGTAATGTAGCACAGCGATGTGTGGGATACTGACAGTAATGGGATGTGGCTTGTGGTACTCAAGGGTGAATTAGCAGCTCAGATGTATTTATTCCTTTGTCTTTGCTTTCATTAGTCTGCATCTCTGATGCTATTTTCAGTGACAGAACTGGTGAGCCCAGCCAGCGCTAGGATTGAAATTAAGGATTATTTAAAGCCTTGTCGATTCTTGGCCAAACCCATATGCTTCAAGATATAAATATCCTTTAAAATGAATGCACTGGCAGGATGCACAGGTCCACGGTGTCTTGTGTAATTAACGTATAGAAAAAGCACTTTTCCTATTATTATTTTGCCTTTTAGTGCTTGTTTCGGTACAGCGCTGTGGATACACGAGCGTGGGCGAGTTCTGGCGTAAACGGAGCCCGTCAGTGGCTGTATTTCAGTTACACAGAGACCTTGTGCCCTCGCCGTCTGTGTTTAGATAGTAACCTTTTAGGACAGGGACAGAGGCTGGGATGCCCCTGCCAGCCCTTGTTTTCCCTGCCAGCCCTGCAGGACGGGCGGATGGGATCCCAGTCCCATCCCCACGCAGTGCCGTGGTTTTGTGCAGGGCAGGCGCTGCAGCCTGTGGCTTCTTTGAGTCATGGAAAGAGATGAGTGGGAAGCCAGATGATTTATTTGCCTAAGCAGGCACTGCGTCTTACCAGGGCCCTTTCCCAAGCGGAAAGTTTTCCAAGCACTCCGAGCTTCTTCCGCTGCCCTTCTCCCTCCCACGCACACCATGCGGTGCCAGCGGCTCCGCTCCTGTGCCCGCCGTGGGCACCAAAGGGTTGGCTGGGCAGACACCGAAACTGCTCAAGTACTGCCCCGCATCAGTGGGTTTTGAGCGCTCCCTCTTCTGTAGGCAGCTATTTTTGGTGCCTTCACCCCGAGGGAATGCAAACAACATGTGGCTGCTGCGTCACGGCTGGCTGGACATCGAGCATGGAGGGCAGGGCTCAGCACGCTGGTGGGAGGCATGGCATGGCGAGGCTGTAAGCTGCTTGCCATCACTTATTTGTCTTAGTAGGTTCAGTACCCAGCTTTTTTTTTTTGTTTGTTTTTTAACTAGTCATTCAGGTAACCAAAAATGACAAAAGCAAGTCACAGAATTTGGAAGGTCCTGATCCAAAGGTTCATCCAAGACCACAGAGGCACAGAATTTATTATTGTGTCTGATTTAATGGGAAATAAATGCAGTAACCTCTTCTGTCCCGAGAGCCTCAGAAACTAAGAAACTAGTTTAAAAATCATGAGGATTTTTTTTCTTTTATCATATTGATTTTATTTTCCTAGAGAATTGCTAAAAGGTGGGGAAAAGGGGCTTGTTTCCAGACCTTCTCACCTTCTCTATGAAAGCTGGGGTCACATTTTATTTCTCTCAAAATAAAGACAATATTTTTGTGTAATATCATGTGGTCCCCAACAGCTGGGGGCTTTAGGAGAAACATTCCCAACCATAAGAGCCAGTGACAGGGCTTTTAGTACACTGGGTTTCTGACCTCTTGGTGCACCAGTGCTTGGTGCAGTTCCTAAAAGGCAAACACAGCCACGGCCACAGGCTGGAGCAAAGCGAGGGCAGCTGGACGTCCTGCCAAAAGTCAGGCAAACGACTACCAGTGTGACAGTGACAGTCAGTGCTTGGCAGTGTCATGCCCTGCAGCTCCCACCCAGAACCCAGGCAAGCCCACATCTGTTTTGGGGGCTGCTCTCCGCCCCCAGGAGCTTGGTGTGGCTCTGCTACACCCTCCCAGTGGGTCTCTGCAGCCTCCCACACATGTGTTTTGTGTTACCCCCAACAATTAAAGAGTTGGCTGGCTAACTTATGTTATCAACTTCAGAGGGAGCTTTCAATTTCCCAATTAGATCTCGATCTTCTAAACATCTAAGATCCTCACATTTCAAGGATGGGAACAGAAGAAAACATACCTTGTTATGTTTGGAGAACATAATAAGTGTCTTTTGGCTTCATGAACCAGCTGTAATAGAAAACACACAAGCCCAAATGGTTCGAGGTGGGGTTAAAGTCCAGGCTAATATCCTGCACCCTGAGCCTGCTGCTGGTGCACAGTCCTGGAGCACAGTCCCTGGTGTCCCTGAGGTTGCATTTTTGTCTTGAAAATGACACTGGGACTAGGTTCGGCATGGATGTAGTGGTGGAAGGGCTCCCACTGGCATGATCTTAGGTGCCATATAGAGTCCTTCACCTCGTCAGCCTTGTCTGTGACTGTGGCATAGCTCAGAGTGGGAACCTGCAGCACATTTTGCTGTGAAACACAAGCACCATGGAGCACTCTCCGTGCTGCAAACCTCAAGTCTGGGTCACAGTCATCTAAAGACTCCCAGCGACTGGCACGACGAATTGCCTCAGCCTCCTGTGTCCTGAGCAGAAGGACACGAAGTGTGTCAAGTCACAAGCATGAATTCCCATCCTGGGACCCCGGGTGGACCTTCAGAAGTGGGTCAGCTCTTGTCAAGCCCATACGAGAAATAAATGTATCCCACCCACCCATGGTTCTCCAGTCTTCATGCTGTATGGGAGGTGGATGTGGGATGGAGGGCACCACAAATGGAGCTCGTGGTGGGGAAGGAGTGGCTGCTCTTTCAAGCTGGTTCAGGCCCAAAAATATTAACATCTTTGCTGCTAAAAGTCAACATGGAAATTTTCACTTCTTGGCACGCTCCCTGTGAGGAGCTTCAGCCAGTGGCTTCTTGCATGTTGAGCCAGTGTGGCCAAGGCAGAAAGCACATTTCAACGTGTTCTTGTATTTCCTGCTCACACCCCACAGTTAGTCACCTTCATATATAAGGGCTTTTTCTTGATCCTCTTCAGTAACCAAAACCATTTACTTCAAGAGGCTGTTTCTTACATTTTGCAGTTGCAGTGCTGGACTAGGATGCGTTATTTGGAAGCGGTTGTTTCCCTTCCCTGGGGCAGTTGTTCCAGGCTCCATCCCCAGCGTGCCAGGGCTGGAAGGGACGTGCAGGCTCTCTAGCTTCCTAGGCTGGCCTGGCACCAACTGCTTGAAAAACTGAACCATTTCATGAGCAATTCAACTTCCAGAGACGGATTTCCAGTGGATTTGCATCCTGTGCTGGGCTCTGTGGTGTCCAAAGGGGTCTGAGCTAAGGCTGATGGTACAGGGGCTCTGAGATGGGCTCTGCCCCTCTCCTAGGGCAGGGGGGTGGCTCACACTCCAGTTGGGACCGTGGGTGGTGTGAAGGGAGGTCACCTTCAGGGATATGGTGAACGTGGCCTCCTCTGTCCAGTAGTGTTTGAGTTCTCAGGCTGGATCCAAAGCAAACGGTGGGAATACAAAAGAGGCTGTAGGAGGGCATCTGGCATTTGGCAAGGGGTACAGCCCCTATGGCAATCTCAGAGACAGGGCTATCAGCAGTTTTGTGCTGATGAAAAGAGCACGTATATAATTTATCTTGTCTGAGGAACTTGAGGCTGTTTCCAGTGGGAAAGCTGAGCTGTAATTAGGTTGCTGATGAGCCTTGTGTACAAACCATTCAGCTCTATAAACCGTGCGTTCAGAAGCATCCCTTCTCCTAGGGACCGACCACGGAGGAATTCGAGCAGTGTTTCCAGCGAGCTGATGGATGCCTCTCTGAAACCAGATGCTCGGCAGCCAGCCACTCCACTTACTGTAATTGAAAGCCTTGAAGTCTGTTGACTTTCTCAGGCTGTCGCTTAACACCATAGCTGCAAGAGGATGCTTTGGTTAGGGAAGAATCCTCACTGAGGCGGTTGCTTCATTCATCTCTGCTGTGAGCTGCCCTGAGCTGCTCCCCGGAGGAGGTTCAGCTGGTCCTGGCAGCCTTTGTGGGGCTGGCTGGGGTGCCGAGGTCTCATTTGAACACAGGAGGTGGTGCTGGTTTAATTCTTTTAATACACTGCCTTGGGATAAAGCTGTTAGGAAAACACAGGAAAGACCTTAGGAAATGGTCAGACTGGTAGGCTTTTTGCTTTCTGACCCATCAGCATCATGCCAGCGCTGGCTCCGGCCGCTGCTGACGCCCTTGTTACCTCTCTGTCCCCTAGGCCACGGCGAGTGTCACTGCGGGGAGTGCAAGTGCCATGCAGGCTACATTGGGGACAACTGCAACTGCTCCACCGAGACCGGCGGCTGCGTGTCCAGCGACGGGCAGATGTGCAGCGGCCGCGGCACCTGCGTCTGCGGGAAGTGTCAGTGCACCGAGCCCGGGGCTTTTGGAGAGACTTGTGAGAAGTGTCCCACCTGCCCGGGTGTATGCAGCACTAAAAGGTACGCACGGGGGCTTTGGGAGGGGCTTCTCGCTGGTGGAAAAGGGAGATGGCTGATCCTGATGTTCCTCTTTCCTTGTAGCGCAGCTTCTAGACCTACACCTCCCTTTCCATGGGGGTGCAGGTGGCAGGCTGCAGTGTTCATGTGCTCAATCTTTCCCTCCGTGTGTCTTTCTGCAGGGACTGCATTGAATGCAAGCTGTTTAACTCAGGAAGACTGGATAACCAAACCTGCCAAAAGCACTGCAAGGACGAGATCATCACCACTGTGGATGTTCTCAGTAAGTATGCAGCTGAAAGCAGTGCCCAGTGACTGCAGCATCCAAATCCTCTTAACCCATCCAAGACCTATCTGTGAAGAAAGCCTCAGGGAAAACGCAGTATTTAGAAAGCATAATGTATGACCCTCTGTCTGGGCTGTAATCTGCATTGCTTTGAGTGTTCATGTTAGCAGCTTAATTGCTCTTCTGTTATTATTTCCATATTAGTTACATAAAACACCATTATTTGATGCTAAGTAAAAAACCCTTGATTTTAAATAACGTCTTAAAACCTGGATCCAAGCAGCAGTACATAACACTAACATAACCACCTCATTTCCTTTTGGAAGGAAATGCATCAGTTTTATTTAATGAAGTCATTTAGAAGAAATTATGAGTTTTATGAATTGGACATGTTGGCGTGCTAGAGACGTGAGATAAGTGTTCCCCCATCCTAAGGTTAGGCATTACGTACGTCTTTCTGGGCACGCGTTTGCTGTGAGCAGCTGTGGCGCTGCAGTGCTGAGCTAACAGCCATGTAACCCTCTGCACAGGGATGGTTTGGAGGGGGTCCAAAACAACCCTCCCTTCGCTCTGTCTGGTGTACGAGGACCACAATTCCCAGCACGAGGAGCGAAGAGAGTAGGATAAGATCAGATGACAGGAGAGATTAGATGAGCTGCGAGAGAGTGCAGAAGGACAAAGTATCACCCAAAAAAGGCGTTCTCTAATCTTCCTGAGATTTCCTCTTGGAAGAAGTGGGCCTGTAAGAGAAATCAAAGCTGTTTTGAGGATGATGAGTTCTGCTGTGGTTGAACTGACTTCTAAAAGTCCTGCCCATTGTGTCTTCTTCTCGAGGTCACCCCACACCTTGCCCCTCAGCAGATGACTTTTTCACCCTTCTTTTCAAGCTTCAGTCTGGCAATCTTTGGTTGCTGTTTGAGACAGTAGAGGAGACCCAAACTGTGACAGCTTTAGTCCCAGTCCTTACCCTGGCCTTGGCTATACCCCTTGGAGAAGGGTTAGAGAGGCTGGGATAAATTCCCACCCACATCTGACAACTGCTCATTATCTTTCATAGGTCATATATTACAAGTGCTCTACCTTGCTCGTCCTTTTTCTCCCTTCCTCCTGAGCTGCCTGCAGATGATGCTTCTCCTGTTGACTCCTCTCATACACAGAGCCCAGCTTTTAAATTACCACCAACAGGGTTTCAAACCTTCTCCCTTTGAGGCTTGCTCTAGTTCTCCCCATCCTCACTGCAGTTTACCAGGGAAGTGAACCTACATCAGTGCACTGTGAGAGGTTACAAGTCCCTTTTAAATGCTTCCAAACCACATGAAGCTCCTTTCTGATGCCTGGCTGGCCCATGGTTCTTAGGAGCCAGCACATACTGGGGGTTAAAGCTCAGCTCTCCTGCCTGTGTGTTGCACAACGCCAAAGCCAGCCTTTGTGCTGACTGCACCCTGGGAGGTGAGGCTGGGCTGTGGTTGGCCAACCCCCCATTGCTTTCTGAGGAAAACGGCCAAATTTCTGTTTTAAGACATTCTGGGGAATTATGCTTATTCTTCTGCTGCACTGCCGCAGTCCGATCCTGGGCGGTGCAGAGCTCTGGGACCTCAGAGCACTGAGCAGCTTGGAGAGCTGGGCTGCATAATATTCCTAGAGAAAGTGAGCAGGGACTGCAGGCTACCTCACAGGCAGACTCCGCCAAATCCTCGCCTTCAAGTATTTTTGTGTTATGTAGCACATGTTCACAATCCCTGCTGAAAGGCTGAAGTCTGGTATTTGTCACTGGCAGCTGGAAGACTCGGGTGTGTGTTGTCCCAGCAGTGGAGGCTAGGACCTTAAATACCAAGCGGTGCCGAGCATCCCCTGGGAGATCCCAAGCGCCTTCTGGCTCTGCGTATGAACCATGGAATTGTTTAGGTTGAAAGATCCCTTAGAGCATCAAGTCCAACCATCATCTAACACTATGAAGTCTGCTGCTAAACCATGCTGATACCATAAAAACTGGCCAAAGAAACTCTCAGTTTGGAGTTTAAGAAAGCAGGCATTCTTGAGCACCAGACACACAGGGGATCGCTCCTCCTAGTGTGCTTACCCAATCGTTCAAGCTACAGGGGTTACATACAATCAAAACATACATATTCACTGGATTTTCAAGAAATAATTAACACTCAAACAATCGAATGCCCATTAAAGCATTTAAATATCCCTGATGCATGCACATTTGTTTCTACTGGTGGTCTTTTGGGGTCTTCTGGTGGTCATCAATAGTCTTCCTCGCTGTGTTTGCTGGTTGAGCCCAGTTCTGTGCATGCTCAGGCCACCTCCTTCTTTCTTATCTTATTGTTTCAACTCAGGCATGCATGCTAAGTGAAGTCATTTATGTATCCAAGGACATAGGTGCACCATGAGTTCCTCACTTAATCTGTTCAGACACATCCTCCAGGCCTGGGTCAGCTTAACCCCCTCATTCTGAGATACAATTCTGTATGGTCTTACTGATAAAGCTGACTAATTAGTATGGTAGCAACAGAGATACAGAGTTTCTAAGCTTCCTTCTGTCTAACTAAACACAGTAAAGGTTTGGCCTATCTGTTCATAAAACATTTCAGATTTGTTTCTATTTTTCTGTCAGGGAAAGATCCTATGTCCCTCTGACTTGGTGTTAATGCCCCTAAGAGCCTCATCCACACATCTCTTAAATACCTCCAGGGACGGCGACTCCAGCATGTCCCTGGGCAGCCTGTTCCCATGCATGACCACCCTTTCCATGCAGAAGTTCGTCCTGATACCCAACTAAACATCCCCTGATGCAAACCGAGGCTGTTCCCTGTTTCTTTGCAGCATCCTGTCTTTCAAAGCTTTATAAAGCAGAGCCATCTAATGTTGGACTTATGAACCAGAATGATGCTTTTTGGGAGGCTTCTATGAGCTGTGTTGTGTACTGCAGGATCCCCTTTATTTCTGTAATACCAAGTTTCCATTCTTGATGGTCCCGGAGAGGAGCTTTCAGCATGAGGGGCTGTGACAGATCCGGTGCTGAGCTGCCCCTGCCAAGAGCATGTGGTGGTGGACCTGAAAGCTCAAGGGGGGCGTCACTGCTCTCTGGGGGTGTGTAAGCTCCAAACCAAGTTTTATCTCTATTAGTCTAACTAGTACCTTGCTAGGTACAGGTGTGCCCTGCCTTCAGTACCATGGGTGAAGGTGGAGCAGGTTTTGATGTCCTGAGGCAGGAGCAGCTGAGGTTTGTGTGCACCAGGACCCTGCTGGGGCTCACCAGAGGTGCAGCTGTGGCTGGGCTCGGAGCTGTTGAAGTGGAAGGAATTAATCTTCCCCCTGAAGGCAGGTCGAAGGCATTGAAAGGAAAGACAAACAGAAGGGCAGGAGATAAGGGTCTGGAATAGCTGTGGTCATTAAACCAGGCCATTTCTGTGTGACAGATGGGCACAGATGCTAGTGACAAGCTGCAGGAAGCATTTTCCAGGTGCCTAAACCAAAGCTGTGTCTTGCCAGCAAAAAGGACTGAGTGCCCAAATCCCTTTCTTGAAAACACCATCCCACAAAGACAAGAGGGGCTCTTGCAGGGCTTGGCATGACTGGAGGTGTTTTCCAGCCTTTCCTGAGCCAGAGCAGCTCAGCACAGCTGAAGCACCAGCTAAACATGAGCTGCTGCTGGGTGTCAGCAGGGCTGAATGTGTCCCCATTACTTTTCCTCCAGCTTTCACACCTTAGGAAGCTGAAAAAATCAAGAAGAAAAGGGGCATTTATTATTTCCCTGCATGAAGGAAGAGTGTGCATGAGCGAGCTTGCTCCTGTTTGCTGTGCGCTGTTTGTTGAGCAATGAGTGTGACACTTGCTGACTCCAGCACCCTGGGGTGCTCCGGGCTGCAGGGACATGGCAGCTCCCAACTGTGTGTTGCCACAGTCCCAGTTAACAACCGTATTTTCACGTGAATCAAGATCAGTGTGCTGATCATTTCCAGATGCTGCTTTTCTTCCCTGTTTTCCTCCCTTCCCAGGCCCTGGGGGTGCCCACCTTGCCTCCTCATTTTTCCCATGCCATTTCCCAGCTCTGTCAGACTTTTTCTCAGCCAGGTGTGCCTTGCAGCAGGACCAGAGGTAGCTGCAAAGCAAAGGCACTGTAGTGGAGGCTTTTAAGCTTTTCTTAATGCTTTCTCCCTCCCCCCACACGATGCTGAGTTCGGCTGGAGCCGGGCTGTAATGTGCACCATATGTAGGACAGGAAGCCCCTCGGATGGGAAGGAATGCAAGGTCCCCGGCGTGACACTGCTCCAGAAGAGCAGGGGCCAGTTCTGACTCTGGGCTTTGGGTGGAAACGAGCACTGGGCTGGGTGTGCCATCATGTGCAGAGCTGCCTCAGTGTGCGGGGTGACAGTGGCACATGGTCTCCTGGCCAAGTAACTGGCGGGGACTCAGAGCTGCTCTTCATTTCGTTCCAGAAACGGACGACCCGAATGCCATCCTGTGTGCCTACCCAGTGAACAACTGTGTCATGAAGTTCACCTACTCAGAGCTCGCCAGTGGGAAGTCCAACCTCACCGTCCTCAAGGAGCCAGGTCTGCCCTCCTTTGCCCTCCTTGTGTCAGCACAGCCTGCCCTGCGGGAGGTGCTGGGCTGCTGCTGGCTGGCAAAAAGCTGGTTTCACGGGCTGCATGCATGAGCAAATAACCGGGTTGAAACCCAGAGCCAAATGCTCCCAACTTAGTAAAAAAAAGGCTTCTGACTGAGAGTGTAATATGCAGGAAGCCCCCACAGGAGCTGTGGATTTCTGCATTTCCAAGCAGTAGCTCTGGACCCAGCTGCACAGTGTGTGCGCCCCACCTCCCCTCCCCTGGGGCAGCTGCAGTTCGCAGCATGGGCCCTGTGTGTTGCTTCAATCACAGGCAACGCGGCTTCTCAAAGGAAATGCCTTGTGGCACTGCAAAAAGAGCTGGTGAGCACCCAGTGGTAGCTTCTTGTGCTCTGATTTGGTCCTCCGAGACACAGGGCAGGGTGGGAAGTTTTGGAGGAAGCACATTTTATTTCATTTAGGCTGCAGCCTGCACTTAATTGAAAGGCCAGCTGATTAGCTGGCAGGCAATGTGCCTAGTTAAAGCAACCCGTAATCACCTGTCTCCAGGTCAGAGTGGGCCAGGAGCTGGGTTGGGTTTTGCCAGAGGTGCCTTTGCCCTCTGTGTCCCACGGGGACCGCCCAGCTCGTCCCCCAAAGCTGTGTGACATCCCAGCCCTGGTGACGTCCTTGTGAACTGTGCTGCTGCCCTGCCCCCAGCCAGGAATAAATGCTCTTGAATGTAAAAATAAAAGATCCCTTCCGTTACAGCGAGGACTGTTGCTTTTTTTAACTCAGTCCCTGCTGCTCGCACTGCCCTGAGGCCACTTGCTCAGTGGCTGCGCTCCAGGTCATGACGTCCCGGTATCCTGGTCTGGATACACCTGCTCCAGAGCTGATTTTCTTCTCCCCCTCCTTTCCAGCATGTAGCTCAGCCCCCAGCGCTGTGACCATCGTGCTGGCAGTCATCGGCAGCGTGGTGCTGATCGGCACCATCCTGCTGGGGCTCTGGAAGCTGCTTGTCACCATTCACGACAGGAGGGAGTTCGACCGCTTCCAGAGCGAACGCTCCCGGGCGAGATACGAAATGGTGAGCCCTGGGGTGCTGCTGGGGCTCTGGGGGGGATCTCTCAGCATAGCTGGCAGCAAACAGCTCTGCAGTGATGGAGAAAAGAGATGGATGTGTGTACTGTGCTGTCTGGAAATTCAGGTGGCCAGGTCTACAAGGAAGCATTGTGGGGAGGCTTCCTGCCCATGGGGCTGGTCAGCATTAGAGGGCGTCACTTTGTGCACACAGATGGGACAGAAGGTGGGTCAAAGCCAAATGCAGTTATCATCTCTGAAGTAAATAGAGCAGGAAGGGGAGGATGGAAGTGAAATTGTGGCTGTTCCATCCCTGGAAGCGTTTAAGGCCAGGTTGGATGGGGCTTTGAGCAACATGGCCTAGTGTGAAGGGTCCCAGCCCACGGTCTGTATAGGTCCCTTCCAACCTAAACCATTCTGTAATCCTGTGCGATTACACACATCTTTGCCATGCCACAGGTTCTGCTCCTTACCTTTTCCCTTCGTTTACTTCTCCACAGGCATCCAACCCCCTCTACCGAAAGCCCATTTCTACGCATAACGTGGAGTTTACGTTCAACAAGCTCAACAAGTCCTACAATGGTACGGTTGACTGATCAGGCCTCAGCACGTGGGACTGCTGTGGACAATTGCCTGACTGTATTTGCTGCTCCCGACTTGAAGACGGGACCGATCCTCTTCAGGGGAGGGAATACCTTACAACAGGACTGGTCGATGACGGAAGCCTGTTATTTGCACAGTGAGGAGAAGAGTAGCGTGCTGTCTGGGGACACGCCGACGCCAAGGCAGGCTCACCGCCTGTGCTCGTGGACTCCGAGCCACGTGAGGCTCCACAGCCCAGCTTTCCGGATATATTAAACCTGCCAACTAAGTGAACCAAGTGCCATATTGCAGCTTTAGACATATCCCATCCCACTAGAAAGGGGGACTAGGCCAAAATCAGGGGAACCCCACGCCATTGCAAGTTGTTAGGGGGGGAATTAGCTTAAAGAAAAGAGAAGGGTTTTGGAAGCATTTGTATAAGAAATTAGGATACAAGAATTCTGCAGTCTTTAGGATTTTTTTTTATATAAAAACAAAATAAAACTATTGTGCATACATGATGCTGTGAGCGGAGTTTGTCATCTCCTTGCTGAGCCCCGCAGGGACAGACTGAGACGGGGCGTGCTCCTGCAAGGAAAACGGGTGCTGTCTTATTTATTTATCAGTAGCACCTTATCAGTCCCAGCATGAGGACACAAACAGGAACCGGAGCCGCGGTGACGGCTGCAGAAGGTATGTTGGTTTAACGCCGCGCTGTTGACCAAGGGTGGGGACTGCCAGACATCGCTCAGCGCTCACACTCAGTGTAGCTGCTCTGTGGAGCAGCAGGAAGGCTGGGGGAAGCCCGAGGGAAATGGGAGTTTAGGCTGAGGAAATGTTCAGCACTGACTCCTTGGGCTTTGCAAGTAGGCATCCAGCCTGGGCGGCTGCTAGCTCAGCTTGCTGGCCACACATCTCCCTCTGAGCATTTCATATCCGAGGTTTTAACACAGAATTGAGCTGGGGGGTCTAGCCTCAGCTTCTGGCCGGGCAGGGAGCTGGTTAAGGCCCAGCGTTTTTATTTCAGAACTTTTGTTTTGTTTTTGTTTTTTTCCCCTGAAACTGTTCCTCTTGCCCCATCTGTTTTCCTCTGAAGCTGGGGTTTGCATTACCCCAGATGACAGCTGCAGCTTTAAACCCCCACGAGCTCTGCACTGGGACTTCAGCAGAAGGCAGGAGAGAGAAGCCAGAGCAATTGCTACTGCTTTTTATTTTTTTTGGCTTTTTTTTTTTTCCCTCTTCACCCTGAACAGATCATGCAATAGTCAGCTGAAGGAAGCTTGCCAGGGAAAAGCAAAAACAAATGGCGTTCATTGTTTTGACTTGCTTTTCTCATTGGAAGACAGCCACGGGCCCATCCTTCCGGATTTTTTTTTTTATATATTTGTTTTTGCCTCTATAAACAGGAGCCCTTATTTGCTCAGTATAAACAGCTTTCCTTCAAGAAGTTTATGGTCCCCCTCCTCCTACCAGCAGCACTGAAGAAGCGCAACAAACCATGTTAAAAATAGCCAGGGACAGGGATTAAGAACGCAGGAAGTTACACGCTGTCAGCATCAGAATTGATCAGGTGGCCTTAAAAATCAAAACAAAACAGCACTCTGTCCTCACACTTCATTTTTTAATCCAGGATGGTTACTGAATCCGACCTAGCAAGGGTGGTTTGATATAGCAGAAATGCAGAGGGTAGGGAACGAGGCTGGCACAAGAGCAGAGCTGCCTGGGGCACACCAAGGCTGTGCACCACTGGCCACGTCGTGCCCAGAGCCAGGACACAGCAGGTGCAGGGGTTTCTCCCTGCGCTTTCACAAGAAATAGGAAAGGTCTGAGCACAGCAAAGGGGCAGCAGCAGCTGCTGTCGCAGTGGCAAGCTGATTTCAGCAGCCAGCAATGGCACAGAAGTGCTCTTCAGGGGAAGCTAACGCTAACTGCACATTTCCTACACGGTGCTTTAATGAAAGGCAATGAGGGCAGCTTAAGGTGATTTGCCCTGTTGCATATTGAATCCCTGGGAATAGTGCGGCCACCTGGGAAGGGCTATCCAGGAAAAAGTCTGGTTTTACCACCATCGGGCTGCCTAGCACTGCTTTGAGAAATTTCATTGCTAACACAAGGTTAAAAAAAATACTGCATCCAAGAAAAAAATAAATCCATCCTAAGTAGGCCAGATTGTTTGTTACAGATCAAGTTTTAGCTTGGGTCACTTGCAAGGTTCACAGGCACGGAAAGGGAGAGCAGGAAGGAAAGTGCTGGGAAAGGTAGGGCAGGAACTTTGTGCCAGCTTTGCCACCCAGAGCAGCAAACTTTGAACACAGCTCCACTGCCTTTAGTTTGTGAGGGACCAAGCATTTTAAAAACAAAAGAAAACCATTTGCTTTCTTCCTTTACATTTGGAAAGGAAAGGCGCAGGCAGTGCTCCCCTTTCCAGCATTTCTTTTGCATATTACCTTTAAGCTGTGGCATTTCCTAGCACATTAGTTTGGTGCTTAGAGAACAGTCAATGGTGGCAGCTCCAGCAATGTGAAGTTTGATCCTGCTAGGAGGTTACTCGGGTAGGGAGGGTGGAAAGAAGGAAAGGAAGGGACCTGGAGATGCGACGAAAAGCTTTGCTTCTTCCCCTGCTCATGGGGTTGGGGGGAAAATCAGCTGTGAAACAAACTGCTCCGAAGAGTTGCCAGGGTATATAACATGGAGAACAAGTGAAAGATGGGAGTCTGTCCTGTGGCACCCTTCTGAGAAAGTGCAGAGTAATTCCAGCAAGAAGGAAATAGGGCCAGTTGCTGTCAGGGACAAGCGAGCAGCTGCCTGCTCCCTGGCTGGCAGCACTGGGGCACTGAAGGCAGAGCAGCACCACGGGCAAGCCACTGTGTCCTACAGGGATGTCTGCTACCACATCTGGGTGGGGGAAGGATTGAGCCTGTAGGTCAGGCTTGTCTTTTAACAAAAGAATATGAGAAGGTACCAGAGAAACTTTATACAAATGAATAATCAATTGCATGTTTTTAATTTTTATGGTCTCTCCCTCCAAGTTTAGCTTCTACTTAAGGTTGCATCTAGAAATAAAATAAACAAAAAAGAAGTGATGCTGTGAGTGAGAAGCATTACTTTCCTGTGTAAGCAGATCTGCCTGTACCCTTGGCAAGGTTAGGGCCAAGCTCTGTCATAGGAATGGTGTATTTCAATCAGCAGCCATTTATTTGTGTCCCTAAACACACGCAGCCTGACCACAGCTAGCATTCCTGAATGAAAGCTAAAGCAGAAGGCATCAGCAGGTCACATAGTGATGGAAAATGTCAGCTCTTGTCTGGCCAACTTGGAACCCAGATGCCATTGCAACATCAGCTCCATGTTTCCACAGCCACAGCTGGAGGCTGCTGCTGCACAGCCCTGGGACCAGGGGCTCGCTTGGTGTCTCATCAATGTGTTTTCCCATTTCTGGAAGTGCTATTTTGTCACACCTTGGGAAAAGTCAAGGTCAAGCACAGCCTTTGTTGCCTTGTTAGCATGGAGATTCTCTGCAGCCTGTGATGTACAGAAGCCAGGTGTGATACATGCCCTCCTGGCAGCCTTCTTGCCCCCTACAATGATGCAGTAAGAAGGTGTTCAACAGCTGGAGGCTAAGCCCAAGCTTTAGAACACAAATGCTTCATGCTTCTGCACGCATTTAACCTTGCATTTCTCCAGTTGCATGGAAAGCAAATGAGCTAGCGTATCGAGGAGTGTCACTAAGATGTCTGGCAGGAAATACCAAGGCGAGGTAACTAACTACATGTGCAACCCAGCATCTCCTGTGGGTTCCAGCATGGTTTCCTGATCTGAACATACTTTACATTGGAATTAAGCTCACTGTCATTCCTCCTCCTCTTCATTGCCCATCTGCAAAAAAAGAAAAGAAAAAAAAACACAAATACAAGGGAGATTTTGATTTCATCCTGCCCCTTTCTCTATTCCCATTAGCAGTGATGTCGTCCTCTGGTCCCAGCACAACAGAAACTTCTCCATTCAGCTCTACAATGACACCTCTCAGCAGAGCAGAAATAATCAGCTGCAGAGAACACAGCAGAATTTCCCCAGCTAAACAATCCTATTTGTTAAAGTGTCTGTTGTATAGCTACTATTATTTCTACAGGGAGAGATCAAAAGTGACCGCACTGCTCATCTGCTCCTGCATTATCTATTTGACCTAAGCACAGCCTATGGCCATACAATTACACGTGGTCTGAGGCTTTATTTTTCATCACTGCTCAGGAAGCTGTGCTCTAAGCAAGAACTTCACAGCTACATCCATGTTCGGGCTTCCTCCTCTCCTCTGTATTGGCCAGCCTCCACACGTAACCCTGCATTTTCACAGCCTGACCGTGGACAGCACGAGCTTATGAGTTCAGAGCATGACACGGGTCATGCAGAAATGGAGAATCAAGAGCGAGGACAAAGTCGACCCAGACAAGCAGGCAGGGTCACTGCTTTCAGCCTGCAGGAACCTGTCAAAAGACAGAGGAAAACCCAAAGCCTGAGCAGGCAGCAAACTGACTTTTAATTTGTTACAGAGTTCGAACACGAAGCTCTACTTGTCACTGTGATACAGACCAACCAAGACCTAACAGTGATTACAAACAAACAAGATGTCCAGCCCTGTCTAGTCTGCAGTTCAATTAAAAGTCTTCCAAAACAGACCATTTCCCTGAGTCACTGACCTCCAAAACTCAGAAATGGAAACAAACTTCCTCTGGGTATTTCACATTCCTTCGGTTCTAACTGTTTCCTAAATGTAATGTTTGTGTCACTTGCTAAGAACCCACAGCAACAGGCTTTCCAAGTACATTTAAGGGGAAGTGATGCAGTCATTTTTTTCTGGATTTAGGTCTCCAATAACTTTTTATGGAAGTTTATGGAAACAATAACACGACCTGTCAACTATTGGCTACTAAAGCATGTTGACACTGTTATGTACAAGTACATTTAAGGACAAAAATTTAAAGTGTTTTAGTTTGATGCTGGGTTTATCAAGACTTTTGCAAGAATTTTAAGTCTGAGTAGAACACTGTACTTAATCAGCTATCCTGATTAAAGTACCCATGCTGCTTCTCCTTGTTCTAGGCAGAAATGCCTACAACAAAAAAGATACAGTGAAAATTACATACAAATGTGTGTGCTACGTAACAATTCCTTAATGATTCCAGATTGGGCTGATCTCTCATGCAGTCCCCGGTGACTTGCTCAGAAATACCAGCAAGGTAGCTGTCGTCCTGGTGCAAGCACTGACATCACTTGACCGCAGCCTTACCCATTATGAAAAGGACAATATCTTTTCATTCTGCTATGAACGATCCTCCAGAGTGAATTAAGGACAGCAAGTTCGTATAAACGCTTACTTGACAGATAACATAGATCATGTGACAATCAACAAAGTCAAATACAGCCTTAAGCCTCCGTACGAGGCTCTGATCAGAGCACAGAATGAACTGCACTTCCAGATTCATATATTATAATGCAAATTAGTTTTGTAAATTGTGACCTAGTTCCCATGTTAGAAACAGTTGGGACCAACAGCAGGAACTATGCTACGAATGTGAGCAGCAGAGGCAAGCAAGGAAATTAACATTTGTTCTTAATTTGAAATGGATTTTTAATCATTTTCAGGTGCCTCAAAAAAAGGCACACATGCCTGTATACTATAATCATCCGGACACAAGAATGCATGTAGGAGGTAACATGTTTTTGTTTTGCTAATTGAAATGTTTGTGACGCTGGTGTCAAATGAAGCACTGGAATACAACTTTTTCCGTGACTTACTCAGTGCACAACACAGGACTGAGAAATAGTTTTCCGATCTGTTGCTCAGAACTTGTTTCATAAAGTTGAGTTGCAAATACCTTCCCAAAGTAACAAGATATTAGATCACATCGATATCTCCAAATTCAGTGGCTATTTTTTTTCCACCAGAGGCCTGATAAAGTAGCTCTCGGATCTTCCTCATGGTTTTAGCTGCATAGATTTCAGATGCATACTTCATGATTAGTGGAAAACACTGAACTCACCAAGTTCTGCTTGTGCTCTAACAGTGACCCTACTAAAACACGCAGTGCTAAACCCAAATCTGAAGCAGCTGTCTAGTAAACTCTAAGTTATGGCATCACAAGGGAGCAAGTTGTTGAAAACCAGGTAAGTTTCATCTTAAGCATATCTCAAGTTGGCATCAACAGTGGAAACTATCGGCTACAGAAGGGCTAGGGCATCAACCATCTTGAAAAATAGAGCCTCGGCTCCACCTGGTGGACAAAGCAGTTTTCTGCAAAGCAGTTTAAGCGAGAAAGCCTTGCTTCTGCTACATGCCTCAAGGATATTAGGGAATTAATGAGAAACAGCAAACAAATCCCTGAACCCACATTCACTTTAAAGGATTGAAACTTCTTAGAAGTTGATGCAAAGTATCCTGACTCGCAGACCATTGCAGGGCAGCTCACAGGAGACAACACACTCATCAAGTTCCAGTGGTGAAAGGTGGTCACAAGAACCTTCACGTTTCCTATACGTGGAAAACTCCATCTAAACATGGTACATAAGAATCTTTAACCAAACAAAAGCCCCAAGGAAAAAACAAAACATACACAGAGAAAATTCTAATACTCTTTCCACAGTAACAGATTTATAAGCCCCGTAAGAAACCTTCAAGCACAGGAGACACACTTCCAAAGAACATGAAATGCAAAAGGATAAGGTCATTATCCTCAACCTACACAGGCAGCTAGAAAGTTTTTCAACTGCTAGTTAAATCCAAGCCCATTTCCCTTCTTAGACACTGCATATATTAATCCAACTGACAACAAGCACAAAATCTCCATTTGAACTTCAGCATAACCCTAATCTCCTGAAAGGCTGGGAAAAATGTCAAATACTAAAGCCCCCAAAAAATCTCACCAGACATAATTGCTCCTAGCCTACAGGCAGATGTGTTTAAAAAAGGATCCAGCTTTCTTAGCGTACTTTGCAGCAGCAAAGAAACAGCAATGGTCTAGAACCATACCACCAAGCATCTGTATTCTTCACGTTTTCATGTTGGCAATGAAAATGCAAGCTGATTTCCACCTGGAAAATACTGGATCTATTTAAGGTGATTCCATCCTATCATACGTGGTATTTCAACTTAACCTTTCTTCACAATGCCAAAGCATGGAAAGTAATTCCTGGAAAGATTCCACAAACATTTTCATAAATCAAGCAACAGAGAGTATGTATTTGTTTCTCATTAGAGCAATCAGCAATTCCACCATAATTAAACGCACAACAGCTGGGAGCTATAAAGACTCTTGCCAGAGCAGACTATAAGCACCATCAGCAGTAACTCCTGCAGTCACAAAAAACAGAACGACATTTTTGTAATGCCCTGGCTCTGAAAATAAACAGGGTTTCGCACTGACACAGAAAAAAGACTTACAGATCCAGTTACATGAAAATAGTAGCAAATTTATTTGAGAACATATTATTCAATTTCACAGCATAGGATCAAGACTTGATACTTTTGCTTAGAAATTGTGGAGTTGAGCAATCCTGTGAGAGTAAGACAGGTCGGTGCTGCAGGTGAAGTTAATAGTGAAATACTGACCCAATTTAAGGGTGAGGAGGATAAACAGGAGCAACAACAGCAAGGCAAATATCCTTGGAGTGTTCTCATTCAACATTTTTCAGCATAGAAAATTATTAAGAACAAAAACTGAACATCAAATTTTGGTTTCATATATCCAACAACTAAAAATACTGAAAAATAACCACCGCAGGTACAACTTTGTCTGTATGTATGCAATTAAAAAGTAATTTAGCCAGCAACATTTTTTTTTCCAAAAGGGCCCAGTATTCTACTGGCTGTCAATGTATTTACGTAGAAGTCTCACGATGATTACAGCTCCATCAGCTCTGCTCACTGAGTCGGGAAGTGACCTGCATCCCATCTCACACATGACCACCAAGCCTGCTTATGTAGCTCTCCCAAGCTGCCTTCCTGTACTTCTCTGCTTCTTGAAGGCGGTCTGAAGCTGACAAGATGCCTCGTCCCACGATAATGATGTCTGAACCTCTTTCACTAATAACTTCCTTGGGGCTTAGGTACCTCTGTCCAAGATTATCACCTGAAACAGACACACCATTTTTTTTAGCTTGTACAAAATTATACATTCTAAAAACTTTCAAAGAAATGGAACAGAAAACAGGTACGTTGTTTCAGTTCTCACCCTAACAATCCATCAGGTACCTCCAACTAATGAACACCTACCAATTACTGTGGCAGGCATGCTCTGCTCCTGTACTTGACATAAGTCTTGCTCAGGTTTATGAGCCACAGCAGGCCTCACCGTGATCGCTCCTCGAACCAGACAGCTCGTTAGCCACAGAGCCTCAGGAAGACCTCTATACCATGAAATCTCTCACGGAAAATAATGAAGGAATCTCAGCTTGACTACAAATCAATCACTTTATTAGACAATTGTGGTACTTCATCTCTCTCCTCTGTTTAATCAAAGGAGAAGTCATCTTGACACCATTCCTGTTATTTATAGAGGGTGGTAAAGCTTGATGTTCTCTCCCCTTCATACCTGTTGTTTATGCCATATAGGCACCGGACAATCAGCCCTCCCCTCCAGCTGTATCCAGCCCCTGTGGTGTAACTAATTGACAAGGACAGGATTAAATGCGAAGGGGACTGTCCAACCTGAATCATAAAAAATTGGCAAGAGCCTTGTATCCTGGAAAATTACTGAAAAAAAGACAACAGCCTTGCAATCCTATAAATAGTAATCCCAAGCAAGAACTTGGATACTGATTAACTGCTGTTAAAAAAATACAACATTGCTGTTAAAATCATTATATTCTATACTATAAAAAATATAAACCTTGTTATTTACTATAAAGGTATATAATAAATCCTTAACTGCTTCTATATGAGTTTTGTAAAATCTAATTCCATGACAATGACACAGATCAAATTTGACATAGAGAGCCCTCATTTTTCATGATTTACCAATTCCAACAGATGGAACTGATGCTCAAAAAAGCACTGATCTTGCACCTACTTCATTTACAAACACACTCTAAGTATTTCAGGACACATTACCTCCAGCTTGCAGCTGTACCCCTGGAGTTAAGTGAAGAAATTCTGGTTTCTTACTAACTCTAGATCCAGATATGAATCCAAAAACAAAATCAGAGTTTTCTTCAGCCATCTGTACCTGAAAAAGACCAGTAAACAGTTTCAAGCGATATACCTAAAATCAAGCTTGCCCCCTAACCTATTTCTGATGCATGCATTGACACATTAAGGTGTGCAGAGCAGGGGAATGAAACACTGGAGTGTTCTAGCAAGTTTTTGCTTTATCAATATAAAGTCACCCAGAATTGACTGATCCCTCATTGATTTTGGCTTTGCTTGCAGACAGGAATGCAGAAGTTACTCTTGTTTCTAAGTTGTAAATGATACACTCAATGAACTTACACTGATTAGAATTCTATTGCTAATTAAAAAAAAGGTGGTGAGTGGCAAACCTATCACATTCACTAGAGCTCACAATGTGAATGACAACCACCTGACACCAGCAGCCTGCAGATATAAACTTTAAGTGCTACACTGTCAGATTCCTGAGTCTGCACAGAAAGAGAGCCTATAATAAATAGTGCTGGAGAGACTTTTGGAAGCATAGATGTTGGCAGCACACAAAACCTCCCTCATTGGAACACTTTACAAGCTGAAACAGAAGTGCCTACTTACTGCAGCTTCTGTGTATTTGCCCGTTGCAAGTGACCCTTGGGAACTCATCTCAGCAATGAGAAGGCAGCCCCGCTGCAGAGGAAGGCCGACTTCCTTCAGACCCTTCACAACTCCAGAACCTGGCACCACATGAGCATTAACTATGTCTGACCAGGATGCTATTTTGAATGTACCACCTGAGAAGAGAGAAAGACACACGCAAAGTGAAATTAGTCATCAGAAATGTATTAAACAAGAATCATGACTTAAACAAAACAAGCAGCACACTAACTCATTCATGTTAGAAGACTTTTTACTACTGAAGCTTAACAGTTACAAGTGCAGTTTTACCAGACATTCCTGACAGCTGCACAACCACAAAGCATCGTCTCCCAGTTTTATATTACAGAAGCACTTAGTAACTTGCCTTTACTATTCATTAAGTCATTAGCAGTGAGCTAAAATTCTACCGTCACAGGTGCAACAGTATTCTGATCATTTACAGCTGCAGTAACAAATGAAAGCCATAACAAGCACACAAGCATATCAGGCTGCTTTATAAGCCCCACTGCATTTCTCGTGGCAAACAGCTATTCAGAAGTACTTACTGAGGACAAGCATAGATTCGTTAAAAGATTTAGGTTTTGGAAGGGACCTCTGGAGGTCGTGCCCTCTCAGCAGGGCTAACTTCAAAGCTAGATCATGTTGCTCATGAGTTTTTTCCAAGGTCAGAGATCCCACAGTCTCTCCTGACAGCCTGTTCCAGTGCTGCAGTTACACAGACTGGCAGCAAAGTTATTGTAAACCTAGGCCGATGATAATCACCTTCATACTGATGTTTCACTGTGTTTCCAATGTCTGCAAATTTCCTATCTTCAAAAATCAAGAACTCGTGTCGATCTGCGAGTGCTCTCAACTCCTTTACTACTTCCTGGGTGAAATCATTCAGGATATCTATGTGAGTCTTTAGGATACAAATGCTGGGGCCAAGGCTGGCAGCTAACTGCAGCAGCTCTTTGGATCCTGTGACATCAGCGGAAAGGCACAAGTTGGTTTGTTTCTTTTCCATGATCGCGAGAAGCCTGGCTGCAACAGGATGCACCCCAGGCAGCTCAGCACGAGCCCTGAAGCTCAGCTCTTTACAAATCCTTTTCACGGGAGCAGGACCATTCTGAGCCACTGGCTCAAATACATTTCCCCGAATGAAGTCCTTCACCTTCTCAACCATCTCAGCATCCACTTCTCCCTGCTGCTGGAGAATATCTAACAGCCCAGACAACGTGCATACAGAGTGCAGACGAATCCCACGTTCTTCTAACCTGGCCTTCCCACCCTGCTCCCTGTCCAACAGCACTACAGCATCTGTGACTTTCAATCCTTCTTTCTGAAGAACTTCTGCAGTTTCCAGTACACTAGATCCACTTGTTACCACATCTTCAATGATTAAACATGTTTCTCCTGGTTTAATGGTGCCTTCTACCAGTCGCTTGGTACCTTTAAAACAAAAGACACACTTAACTAAATGAACAAGGTTTAAAAGACCACATCAGAATGCATCAGAAATATCAAGATTTTAACCTATGTTAAAGATGGTATCTATTTTACATACAAGCATAAGTTGCAGTAAAAAATCAAATCAGACTTCAAGAAAATAGCAATTCCATACTGTATGTAGAGAGAATTTCTTTAGTTAATACCTGATACCAGGTATCACAGTTCTTACCACAGCTCAGTAACTGACTTGTAATCCAATTCACAAAGACTTACTTCTCCAAGGGGATAAACAGATTTTGTATGTTCCATTAACAGAAGTGACATATTATCAGCTGCACATATTTAAATAATCATTGTGTAAGTTGACTACAGAAATTCTGGTTTAGTATTACTATGAATTGAACCTTCAAAAACACCAACAATATCTTCTCCTGTAACTTAAAAGTCTTTAAACTAAAAGTTACTTTAAATGTCTTTGAAGTAGCAAAGCCATTGATACTCTTCAACATATTTTCTATTTTTCACAGGCATTATTCTGTGCTTAACATCTCTGTTGTTAGAACAATTAGGAGGAGTAAACCCCCCAAATGCCTTTGCCATAACGAATAATAGGCACAAATCCATGAAAGGCATCCCGGGGGGCAACAACAAAGGCTGCCTCGCTTTACACAGACCGCGGTGCTTCAACCATGACGGTCTCGCCAGTGTAAGTACAGCTCTGCAATCTGTGTGACACCGGAACCCTTGTACCAGGCAGTTAATTGCTGTCACAATCAACTTGTCCTTCACAAGAAGGAATAGCAACAGCTCTCCTGCCTAGCACATTGGCTAACATTTAGTTTTGAAAAACATCCTCTCTGACTGAACGCTGTTGGAAAAGGATAGCGTTTATCACACAAAGAAATCCCTTTGACAGAGTATGTTAATGCTTCAGTTTCCCTCTCCTACACACACCCCTCACCTCCTTTCCACCAAACTAAAATAAAATTGATCACTGTGTGGAGAACTGACTGCTTCTCACCTGGTACACCTTGCCCACTGATTAAAGAGTTACAGGATATGAAAGAAAAAGGGCTTTGAGAGACAAAACAAGAACAGACTACAAAAGATTCCTCTTGGAATCAATATACAATAAGTTCTGTTTGGGGTTGAGACATGGCACTGGTCTCAGCATGTCAGAAACTGCAGCAACTGATTTTGTAGAGGGCGGTAACCCACAATAACTGTGCCAGAGGAAAAAAAAGACACTGTGGAAGCGAAGAAGCAGCTCATGAGCTTCCAAACCTACTACAGCAGGATTTGAGCTGCAGGCTAATAAAAGACTAGCTGGGAGAGCCTGATGCTGTGGGAGGTATATTTCAGGGCAAAAGGTGTAGCTATCCGCATTGAAGTGGTAGTCTTAAACTGAAAGAGGGAGGTGTATTAGAGAAGAACCTTAAAAATATAGTTATTTCACAAACCAGCCAACAAGTAAAGACAAATTCATCACGTGAAGAAGGTTTTACCGTAGTCTTTTGCTTCCTTCCTCCGTATAAGCATGGGAACCTGCTTTTCTGAGCAGATAATTGTGGCCAGTGGCAATGCCGTGTAGGGAACGCCACACACACAGTCATACTCGAGGCCAGCATCTTTTGCTGTTTGAAACAGAAGATCTGCAACCTGAAAAATACGTGTATGTGAGGCATCAGACAGGAGCAACCACCACCAAGGGAAGGGAAGGCACAAAAAGCTCTCTCCTTCGCATTATTTGGTAGCTGCAAGCCGCTTAACACCTATAAAGAAACTCCAGCAGTTTCTCCGCAGGAAAGCATCACTGCTGTGAACGATGCTGCTGTGAATGCTGCTCGGGGCTCTCCGCACCCTCTTTTTTTTGGTTACTTACCACAAATTTCCCTGCCTTGAAGCAGGCAGAGTGGGGAAGCGATGCCACAAACACCCCCGGTGCCACCACAGGGCAGGACCCCCAGGCCCCTGATACGGCAGCATCCCCCCTCCTCCTTCATCCTCCTCCTCCTCACAGGATCACGGAATATTAAGGACTGGAAGGGACCCTGAAGGATCATCGAGCCCAATCTCATCTCTTCTCCTCTTCCCTTTTCCCTCCTCTTCCTCTTTCTCCTCCTCTTCCTCCCTTATATTCCTCCTCCTCCTCCTCCTTCTTCCTCCCTCCCTCCCTCCTCCTCTTTCTCCTTCCTCCTCCTCCTCCTCCCAGCACACCAGGGGTTCCCCCCCCGGGGCCAGCACCTGCCGGAGGAGCCCTGGGTGCGAGACGAGGCCTCGCAGGTCCACGTAGACGGGCGAGGCGATGCCGCTCTTCAGCACGAAGCTGCCGAAGCGCAGCGCGCCCGCCGCCAGCAGCGCCGCCGCCACGCCGCCCGCCGCCATCTGCCCGGCCTCCCGAGATGGCGGGCGCGGCGTCAGGCGGGGCGGCTGCGCATGCGCAGCGCTGTGTTTTCCCCACCCGCCCCCCAGTCCCTGGGGTCGGGCACGAACGGTCCGGGTGCGATTGGTTCCGCCCGTTTAAAAACAAAGGGAAAAAAAAGAAAAAAGCCGCGTTGGGAAATGAGACGGAGCCGCTTGTTCTCCCAACAACCGAGTTTTAATCCAAAATAGAGAACAGCCCAGAAAACGCGTCGCTAGCACAGTCCGTTTATAGAAAGGGTGCACAGTCCAAGCACACGGGCATGGCAGCCACGGCGGCAGTGCCAGCCCATACCAAGAGGCCGACTTTACAAATGGCAAGCGGGCAGCCGTGTGCCTCAGAGCCACACGGTGCTTCGGGCAGGCCAGCGGCGTGCCAAAATTGTTAAGGCTGTGGACGTACTTCGCACCTTGAAAGCGCTGTGTCGCTGGCCATGCCGCTCCCCTCTAGCTCCAGTTGGTGGTCGCGGTGGTGGACAGGCATTGAGTTTTGCCCTTAGCGAACAAGGCTGACACATTTTATTTTATTTATATATATATATTCCCTTTCTGTCACATTTGCCTTCCAAAAGTCACCAGCCAACAGGTCTCAGTGACAGAGCAATGCCGATGGGTTTAGTAGAAGGAGAGCACCAGGAGGTGGATGTGGCGGTGCCATATGGCTTCCACTGAGGCCAGCTCGTCTGTCCCAGCCGCCACGGTCATGGCCAACATGTGGCAGTGACACTCGGCGTGACACGTCCCAGCACCAGGCCCAGCACTTGGTGGCACCGTGCGACCAGCCTGGCGGCATGGGGCCAGGCCCCGTGTCCCTGGAAAGCACCATTTTCTGATGGAGCGAGGACAAACAAGCAGGGAAATAGACCCAGGCCCTGTGTTAGGGGGGGATCTGCTGCTGCATGGAAAGGAACAGGAACAAAACCGGCTTGTTAGCCCCTGTGCACGTTAATTATCTGTCAGACTTGTATATACAGGCTAGCCTTGACATTTCTCTCCAGAGTTTACATTATCCCAGGTCACCTGACGTAGCCCTCTCATTGCAAGGGTATTAAAATACGGTTGTATATAGCCAAGTCACACTGTGCTGTTCTGCGTTCAGCCTTCGTCTGTGGCATTTGTAACGAGGGCCTGATGGCATCTTTGGAAATGCTGGGCAACAAAACCTGGGAAGGTCAGCTGAGGGCACAGGCTTTCTCTCAGCATTATCGTAGGTTGAAAGTAAAAATGATTTTAAAGGTAGATGTTAATGAAAAAAAAATAAAGTCATTTAAAATAAAAAGACAATGGGACTAAGCAAGACTTGTTGGTACAATTAGGACCAGAGAAGCATTGCAAATGCATACTCTGGATTGCTTTAGGGTTTTCAAGCCTAAGACCCCGGTGCTCTGTGTCAACCTGGCCCACCTTAGCTGCACGGCATGCTGCTCCTTAGCTCACCTAAGACACAAATTTGGATTCCAGTGGCAGTGCAGCAGCCTGCAGGCAGTGGCTTCCTGCCTGGAGGGCTGCTCTGCACCAAGCCTGTGCAGCCAAAGCGCTGATATTGCTGCTGGTTGTAATGGCTGGGGTGGCTACCAGCACTGCACATGATGCTGCCCTCTGGGAAGGCCCTGAGTTTACCGAGGGCTCAGCTACTCCCTGCAGAAGGTGGCAAAGGCTGAATAAGACCTTGGGAGAGCAGTATTTGAATACTTCCTCTGTATTTATCAGATGGCAGCATTTCATATCAACCGGACATAAATGACGATTCAGGCAAAAACATAAAATGTTTGCACTAAAATGTAAGGTTTATAATCAGACACATCTGGAGGTACAGACGGGTTTGAGTTTTCCTGAATGTGCTGTAAGAAAAGCAGTGCCCAGGAAGAGGAGCTACCTAACATGAACATGGCAAAGCAGGGCCATAAAGCAAAGCAACTCCAAACGCTCAAAAATCTTCAGAGCTCAGCAGCTCCAGCTCTCCCTTCAAGAGGAATCTCTTTTTTGAATATGAGCACCAGAACCATATGAGCACCATGTATCCTCTTTCAGCCTTTTTTTTTTTTCCCTGCTATTTGATAGCAATTGGAGACTTCAGTTTTCCTTTAATCAATCCAGCTTTTACCCCTATATGCCCAAAGTGCCTATTTTCACAGTTTGAGATGTGAATGCAAGACACAGCAAAATAAAATGATAAATAACTCCAGATTTCCTGCGATACATGAGAATTTGTTTGTATTAATGCCAAGCAGAAAGACTGCGGCTTAAACAGTACCCACGGGCCTAATAAAAGCTGTGGGTTTTATAAACCGCACTTCCATAAACATTTTCTTAAGGGCAGCACAATCACAGCACAAAGAGCCAGCTTTGACAAATAGGAAGAAGCGCAAACAGTCCTGCAGTGAGAAGTACCTGCGGCTGGTGCTAATTAAAGACACCCCTTGATGACTGCTGCCTGAAGTTTTGGTTGCTAAGAAATCACATACTTCACACTCTTGCTCAGGAAGAGAGCCTGTTCTTTGTCTATGTGGTGCTGCTGAGTTGCTCAGAAAATTATCTGCTGCACCACAGAGGGAAACCAAAGCTTTAGCCCTCTGTGAACACTCAAGCCTTTCCACAACTTCCCCCAGTATTAGACCTCTCCATTACTCACACAGTCCCGTACGCTGCCTCTGACTCTGCTCGGGCACCTGGGCTCACCTCTCTGACTGCAGCTCCCAGATCTCAAGGTCTGCTCTCGTGTTGCGTGCATGCAGCACTGACATCGTGATTTGCTGTGCCTGGTAGAGCAAGCACAAAGAGAAGGCCTCCTACCTGCCATGAAACTGAGCTTGGAGTTGAATCAGAAGAAGGACTAGCAGAGCCCTGAGAGTACGCACTTGCAGAGAATCTCCATCACCTGCTGGCAGAGCCAGCTTTTGCTCCTGCAGAGATGTTGCAGGCTCACAGTGCAGTTACTTAGATGGCAAGTTGAATTTGGCTCTTGCCCTTATGAGATATCTCAAGAGAGCCTCTGCTGAGTACACATGGCCAGAGCAAGCCCTTTTTCATTAGGAAAACCTTTGGTAACAACTGACATTTCCTATTGCAGGCACAGCAGTGGCACTCAGCACCAAGGCAATGTACTCACGTGCTAGGGTTAAAAAAATTCTCTGATCATCAGCCTGGAAGGCTGTAGGGTTTTATGGTGCTGCAGCAGGATGGGGAAGCATCAGCCTGTGAGGTGTTTCCCCTTCAAGTCCTGCTGCCAGAGAGAGGAAGACTTGGCCAGCCTACGAACTGCTGATCTGTCACTGCAGACTCTGCGTTGCTTGTACTAAGGCTGGCTCTGTCACTGTAACATCAATGTGATGATGTTGCAACTTGGCTTGCAAGAGAGAAATGTTTTAATTGCAGATTTTTTTTATTTTATTACAAATTAGGCTTTGGACATAAAAATATCCTCACGAATGCTTTGGTGATGAGGTGCTAACGGCAGCTGAGAGATATTTACAAGTTTGGAAATGAAACAAATGACATACTTTAAACACTGAAAACTATTTTTGAGCTGTAAGCACAGGGATGGACTCATCACTTACCAACTACACTTCGAAAGGCTTTAGATGGACTTTGGGCCAAGCAATTCTGAAGCTAGAAATGGAACAGGATCCTTTATATATATACTCTCTCTATATATGATACAATATATGTATACTGAAAACCCGTGATAGAAAAAATTGTCTTCGTCAATCATCATTTAGTTTACAGATACTGCAAAAATTGGACATCCTTTTCTCAATGCACAGGTTTCGCAAAAGATTTCTGTACAGTGTATATAAAATGCTTTAAAAAAAAACACCATTGTAGTCCCATTGTGCTTCATCAGAAACAGCTGTATGCTCCAATGAATTCATTGCCTTAATCATAGCTCCAAAAGGTACTGCATGTTGACTTGACAAAGCAGAAAGCCCAAGGGTTAACACAGAATTTTATTCTGAGCACTACCATGTAACGAGAGTGTACCTAAGCCACGCCACCACAGAAGCTGATCCAACAAGACCTGATCTTGCATGTCCCATGCAGGCAAAGTCCCCACTGAAATCACGGGAGACCTGGGTGTACAGGGTGTGCAAAATCCACCTGTTAACCTGGAGCAGGCTTGCAGTGACCTCAGCAAGAGCTGAATTCAGTGCAGTCCTGCAGCACACGCTAAGGTCGGCCTAGACTTACTCCTCCACATGCTATCCTACTCCTAATCTCTCAGATGCTTTGAAATCAGTTCAGCAAGATCAAGAGGATTTCTTGTAAGGCTGCCTCCCAAAGATTAAGGCAACTGCAGTTTTGGCTCTTGTTTCCAGTTGGTGTTTGCTGCCCGCAGCCCTGTGGAGATGCTTCCAGGAGGAGCCTGCCGAGGGAGGGGAGCAGGTACCTGTCGCTGTTACCCTGTTTGCTTTGGTTCTGAGTAACTGGGCAAGGACTGTGGCCTCCAGACAGATTTGTACCCCTCAAATGCCAACGCCAAATACAGAAGTATGTACAGAAGATCTTTGTGCCTGCTCGCTCCCTGTGCCGTGCCTCAGCACCAGCAGTGTCTTGTCCCAGGGAGCCAGGCATTACGTTCCTGGGTTCAGCCTGCTCATCAGGAAACTCTTGACGCTGGGGACAGGGTGCACGTCGTACTGGTGTCTGCGGCGCTCGATGAAGGAAGCCAAGCGGGAGGTATCCAGAGGGATTTTGGAATAGCTGCCGTTGTGCGGTTGCAGCCATGGATGCTGTAAACACGTGGCTGCTGTTGGCCTTCTTCTGAAGTCTTCCTGGAGGATAACGTTGATGAAATCCCTGGCGGCATGGCTCACATCAGAGAAGTACTCGGGTGGGAAGCTGAAATCTACTCTGCACACATTGATACAAGTCTCCTCTTTGCTTTCATCCAGGAAGGGAGAGACACCACTCAGCATGACGTAGGTGAGGACCCCGATGCTCCAGATGTCTGTGCTCAGGGAGACGGGAAGGCCTTGGATAACTTCAGGAGCTGCAAACTCTGGGTTTCCAAGGAGGTGGTGGACGTGATAATGACCTGTGATTTGAACGGCATCTTCCAAATCGATGATCTTGACACGAGGTACCGGGATTCTTAAATCAATGAGCAGATTTTCTGGCTGCGGAAAACAGAATAACAAAAACTTAATTATGCTCTTGTTCTGCAAACAAAAGGTGTAGCCTTTATTCTGGACACACCTATCCAAATATTTAGCTTTGTGTTTTAGGTTGAAGAACTGGTCAAAAATCACATTTTATCAGGTATGTGTGACATACAGAGCAGGAGAGTTACTGACAAGGAACCAGGGCAGCTCCTGTGTACTCTGTTGTCAATTTGGATCAACACTGAAGCTGCAATGACAGCATCCCCGTTTTACACCGTTTTTAACACAGTGCAATTTTGTACTTAGTCCCAAATACTTGCAATTTATTTTTCTCAAAATAATCTCTACAGATTAAGAGCACTGACAGTTGTAATTTTGAGACAAGCTACAACACCTCTGATCAATTTATTCAGATTCCACTTGTTTGCGTGACACCTGGATGACATAAATGTTCTCTGTAAAACAAATACTAAACTTTTTGCCCACTACCTCTCTAGAGTCACTTTTCCATGCATTTGTCCTATAGCTCCTCATGCTCATGCACATACATATACAACTCAGAGTCTACTACACTACTGTTCAAACCTCTCCACTTGCTCTTCTGTTGTGGAAAGAAGAAATTAGCACGATCTTGAGAGGATCTTGGGACAATACAGTCCATGGCTAGGTCTATTGTCCCTAGCAATGCATCTCCCTCTTTCCACTCAGCAACAGAAGGTACTTTATTTAGCATGCCTCATTCAGGAGAACTGTAAATAGGTCACAGAAAATTGGCTTCCCACCTTGTTTTTGGGAGGTATCTTATGATCAAATAAAGAATTCAGTGCAGTTTCTTACCTACAAGTGATGTCTATTTTTTGACAAGTCCTATAAATACAGCAGAAAATACAAGCAGAAAGACTGAAAGAAAGCAGGATAATATAGCCTTTTGGGACTAATGCTCACATAAGATATTGCACAAAAGGTTTTTTTTTTTTTTGTAGTAGCAGCAGTGAGAAGCAGAAGAATGAAAACACCATTTCATCTGACGTGCCTGGGGGCTGCAGGGCTGAGACGAGACCTCCATGGAGTTGGATTGTCCACGATACAAGACAGTCAAATCCATCTCTCATTCTCCATTTTTAAATTCCATTTAAGTCTTCAAATAAATTATAGATTATCTGATACCCCTGGCAACCTGAATCAAAGCTGCGGACCACAAAGCCCAGAGCACTTGATTATAACTTCAATCACCAGTTCCCCGCCATCCCAGATCACTGGGATGTTGGTGAGGACGGCAGCACAATGCCGAATCCAGGACAACACAGTGCCTCCTGCCACGTGTGCTATCACGGGGAGGAATGAGCTGTGCTAGTCTCACATTAGAGACTGCAGCTTGTTCTTCCTCGCTCAGCAGCTACTGACATCTCACTCCTGCCCTTTTTCATTAAATCCCTTTTTCAGAAAGCCCTTGAGAACAAACCAATGAATCAAGGACAAAGTACATCTCTGAGCTGAAGGAAGATATAGACCTCATGCTGCAGGTCCTAAGCCCTTTCTCTGGCCAATAGGTCTGAAAAGTAGCACTTGTCCATTCAGTGATCATCACTCAGGGCACAGACTGCACCTCCTCGCTGTTAGTGAAGCTGGGAACTGTCTGTACCAGGGCACTGAGTAACAGCATCATTTTCTTCTTTTCTTACCTTTATGTCTAAATGAGCCACTCGGCAATTGTGAAGATACTGCAAGGCTTCCATTGTGTCTCTTATGTAGAAAGCTACCTTTTCCTCCATGAGTTCATCATGGTTCATTAGGTAATCTAAGAGACGACCGTCATCCATCCTGCAAACAAACCAAACCCCACATGTGAAAGATCACACAGCATCTCCAGGAACAGCTAATATTTGAAAACAAAAATGCAATGGAAACTTTGTGACCTAAAAATAGAGGAAACCAAAAGGAGAGATCTGATATTTAACGATATCTCAACATACTGCAGGCTGTGGAAATGGTAGAATGATTAATCCTCAATTGCTAAACCCAGTCCTAAAAAATTTAGCAACAGTCTCAAAGTAAAGTAATATGCTTAAGGATGCATTCAATAGACAGAGGAGGTTCCTTTGAAAACAGATCCACTTAATTATTTGGCTTTGTCTATTTATTTACAGAGAGGATTGCATAATGCAGAAAGTATTACTGGCATTTTCAGCTGGTAATATGTTCTGTGGGAAAACTAACCCCATAAAAGTTTTCCACCTAGTTTTATTTATGTGTATACATAAATAAGCAAAAAGCCTAAATGTATTTCATTGGATACTCTGTAACAAAGAAGCATTTTGGATTTTGGTTGCTATTTCTCCTTAGAGGGACAAGCATAGTCCCTGTGCAGCTTTTTTTTCGCCAAAAACTATTAGAGCAATGTAGGCTGCAATCCAGCTGAAGGACGTTTACTCACATATAAACAGTGGACAAAACTGCCCAAATAAATTTCATCCTATTCAGTGTGACAGACTAACTGCTGATACAATTACCCAGGCCTCACAAGAGTAGAAAGCAGTTTTATTTGTACCCCTGAATCTTATTTACTGTAAAGAAAAGGCAGCAGAAAGTCCGCAGAAAATGGCTATATCATTTGATGTCACAATCAATAAAAAACAGATGACAAAGTCTTTGCCCTGCTGAAGTGAGGGTGGATTTTATCCTTGGCTTTAAATAGTGCTGTGATTCCTACCCAGACACTTGAATTGAAGCTCCGTGTACTTACAGCTCCAAAACTAGGATGTAAGAAGTCGGAGACTCGTAGGTATCATGGATAGTGATGTACTGAGGATGCTGTAAGTGCTGTAACAGGGCTGCTTCATGTGCCGCTTGCTCTTTCTTTTTCATTTTTTTACTAATGAATTTTACAGCAACGTCTTTCCTGGTAGCTTTGTGAACACATTTCTTTACTATGGAGAATCGTCCCCTGGAAAAAAAAAAAAATCACATTAATGAATGGGACGAATAAATAAATCATGTTCGTTTTCTAGTGCAATAGCAGGCTGATTTTCAAAGTGTTATTTGATTTAGTACATTAACATTTCACAGAGAATCACACTTAACTAGTCGTTCATAACCTTTTTCCAGCAAGAACCCCTGTCTCTTACCCTGGCTGTTTTGATTCTTTGGGGATTAGCAAGCACCGACAGCAAACAGCCACTTTGTTTCGTGCAGCCCTACTGATGTCCTCTAACAATCTCCCCTGGGTTCAATTTGCTGCTGCTTTTACAGGTTCTGCCTCCTTGTTCCTGAACTTGGCTCTCCCCTCTCCAGTTGCTTAAATAATGAGCCCAAACTTACTCAGACAACAAAAAGAAAACCCTTGTTAAATAATCGCTAAGCAATCATTTTGTCTTGCAGTTTTAGGCATACGGCGAGAAATTAGGGGCAAACAGCTGGCATGAGGGCATTTAGGAAAGTCACACGGACCGGTGCCCAGCACCGTTCTTGGAAGCAAGAGTACTTGATGAAGCCATGTGCTGCACTTGGCCTGTAGGTAACACATACACTCTCCTTTCCCCAGAACCAGGCAGGCTGCTACCTCTCAGCCCCAGAAGCACTCGTCGCTGACCTCTGGGATAAGACATGCCCACATGAACATCAACCTGAATTGTTTGTGTGCCCTTATCGGCTGTCTGCACAAGGTCCTGCTCACTGACCACCCCGCTCAGCAGGGCCCTTCAGCACCTGATTTAAGTCAGTCACATGCCTAAGTGCTTTGCAAACAGTCTCTGAGGTTAAGCACAGCCAGAACCAGCAAGTCATCCTGACTTCAAAAGCCCACATCAAACCCGAGATGTCAGAGGAGATACCAGCAAGTGTTGGCGGTGGCTGCCAGAGATTTGGCTGTCTAATTGTTGAGAGGTTTGCATTTGGTTACCCATGTCCCAGTTGCAATCCTCAAATCACAACTCATCTTGAAAGACGAGATTTAGCCAGCATTTTAGCCGGTCTGTATTGTAATCAGTACTTAACGTGCAATGCTCTCTGAAAGGAGCAGTTTTCAAGCTAACTACAAAAAGCAGCCTAAGCTCTCTTCCAAGGCCACATCTTCAAGCCATTGTTTCAGTGTTTCATTGCAGCGATAAGCATGGTTAATATTACCTCCCAATCTCATGCAGCTCTGCATAAGCAAGGTCAAAGTTTTCCTTCCATGAAATAGTGGCACCATCAGCAGCAGAATCTTTGGGAAAACAAAGCACATGCAAGAGAGTGTAAATACAAGACAGGTTAGTGTGGATTATAAACTGCATGTTTCTGAATTAGGTGAGATTATATTACTTAAGAACAGCAAAAATTACTACTGAGTCCAATTTCACGCTGCTCTATCAAATCCAGTGTATTAGACCACCAAAAGCCATAGCTTCCCAGAGCGAGGTGTGGATAAGATGAATTCAAATCTGTCCTTGCTATTTTGGGCTGGAAAGGAACCACACAGACAGTCTCAGGGCTTATCTGTGTGCAAATGGAAGGGAGATCTATGCCATGTGAGATCTCATTTCATCCAGCACAGGCTATTGAAGCCACTCACACAGCTGGTTATGTGCTGGAGCTACTGAAACCTGGGGAAATGCATGTACACTGAGCAGCAGCTGTGAGCCCAGAGGTGCAGGAACAGGCATGGAAAGCCTTTCCAGTGGCAGGAGCTGGCTCTGAGCATCTCCCAGGCTTAGGAGACCCCTCAAGTCCTGCTCACTGTGGATGTCTGGCAAGCATCACCCCCTCCTCACCGTACCCACTCACCGTACTCTGGGAGCCTCACAAATTCAGATGGGTCACTGGGCAAGCTGATCCCCCAGGGGTTGCTGGCGCTCACTCGAAACTGGTACTGGCAGCCTGGGGACAGGTCTTCAATGACAAGATAGGTGTCCAGAGTTGAGGCCACTGACTGCTGCCAGACCTGCGAGCCTATGTTGTAGGGAGGGAGAGAAGGAGAGGTGATGGAGACAGCCCCAATGTGTGAACTCAGAGCAGGGGACTTGTTCTTGCTGCCCAGAGGTTATATGGCCAAATACTGGAGGGCATTTCATAAACTGCTATAAACTGCTCAGCTAGTGACCAGAGCTCAAACCACTTACCTTCTTCTCTGTACTCCACAGTGTAGCCTGAAATGGTGCAATTGCCTGTACTGGAGGGGGGCAGCCAGCGAAGGATCACAGAGGTGCAGCTTCTCTCCTGAGCAATGGGGCGATTTGGGGCAGCCGGGACACCTTGGGGAGAGAAAACAGGCACCCAGTCTAGCATCACGTCAGCAAGCCCTAGTGCTTTAACTGAGGGAAACAAGTGTTCCCGTGGACTTCACTGAGCAGCAGTGAGATGGGGAGGTGGTTACCCTCAAAGTGTCCGAAAATGACAGAAGGAAGCCATTTGGAGCGCGTTTGTGTGTGTGGTGCTTGGTGTGGTGGCAGTAGGTTGACAAACGACCAGCCAGGCTGCTGTGTTTTGCCCAGGGCTCCCTTCAGCACCGTAGCAGTTAATGCAGCCACTAACTTGTTTGGATAAATTGGGGAAATGATAACTCTAGGGCCAAAGGGGAGAAGAAACAAATCGACTTCACAATGCTGGTGACACTCCTGGTCCGTAATTCACCGGCCAGACATTAGGCTCTGCGCCGTGCCCTTGGACGCAGCAGGCATCCACATCTCTCATGTTAACACATCCCTCCCAGAGCTGGAGGTCAGGAGCAATCAGCTCACCATTTTTTATTTATGACAATTAGCTGGGTCACTAATCACAGCGCTGAGGACTCAGGCTGGGTTTGAATCCCAGCAGAAGGGTTCACCCTGGCCCAAGCTCCCTGAGCCCTGGGAAGCAGCACTGCAAGCAGGACGCAGGAGCTGAGCCCCTGCCAATGCGTTTCCATTGCCCAGATGTGATGCTTACATTTGGACAACTTCAGCAATGCAAAGAGCCTGCGATGCCTTCAGCCAGCAGTGGGAGGCTTGGCTGAGGACAGGTTATATTTGTCTCAGTTTGCCCGGCACAACTCCATGCCTGGCTACGTTTGCACCAGGCATTTCAGCATGTTCCTGGTCTCATAGAGGAAAAAGGCTGGCTATGAGGGTCAGGCACGTTACCTTGGACTTTGACTGTGGCTGAGGTTGATGCTGTCCCGTGCTCATTAGCCGCCACACAGGTGTAAATGCCGCTGTCCTGGGGCATCACGTTACAGATTTTCAGTGTCAGCTCCCCGGATTCGCTGTGGGTGCAGAAGCCTGGATTACAAAGCGCTGCTTTGCCCACTAATGCTTTTTATCCCCACTTCTGTCCTGCCTCGTTACAAACACACATGTATGCAAGTCCTGTTAACCCATTTCAAGGAGCATCTCCCCAAAGATGCTCCCAAATGCAACCCCTCCATCTCTTAGGATTAGGTTGACATAAAACCTTTGAGTAGAATGCTCCCAATGGGGCCCTGTGGGGCAAATCTGCCGCTCTGCTGTGGTCTCAAAGGAGATTCAGACCCCTGGAGAATGTCATGGTGACCTATGTGGCTGGAAGAGTGGACATTTCACAGCAGCTGGGGGTAACAAATGTCAGCGCTGAGTTCTTGGGAGACGTTCCCAATCTGAGCAAATAAACAGCTCTACTCAACCTAATGAATTTATAGCAGGTCTGCAGATAGTCAGCTCTTTGAGATGCACTGTGGAGTTGGCCTGGATGAAAGGATTCTGCTTGTGTAACTGAGCTAGCTGTGCTGGACACCCCACTTAGAGCCAACAATAAATTTCCTTGATGACAGAACTTGAACATGCAAGCCATCGGAAACTGCACAGGGACCCGGCTGCCAGTGTAACCTCATGGACACTGCGGCTTCGGCTGGCCCAACTGTGCTGGTTGAGGAACGGGATAGAAACATCCCCTTCCCCTGCAATCTAGACACCGATGCCAGCAGGATTTGTAAGACAGACGCTGATCTGCTGGGCCTCTCTTTGGCAGGCAGCACCTGCACGGAAAAACAAGCAGGAGGAACGAGACAACACGAGTGCTGATAGCACACAGCGAGGGACGGCAGAGGCGAAAGGCTGATGTAAAACAGAGCCCCACATGGAAATACCCCCCCATCCCAGCCAGCAGCCTGAAGATAAGGCTCTATCAATCTAATGGCTAAAAAGGCAATTTGGGGTACCCTGGGGCAGCTTCACAAGGCAACGGTCTCTGAAGGAAGCTCTTGATCGGATGTCTTTTCAATCTTTTTTTTTGAACATGTAAAATCCCTCCTCTCTTAGTGTTCATTTGTCACTTCCATGGACTTCGTACTCCCTGGGTTTGTCTCAGCCTGAGCCAGCAGTGCTCACAAGTTCACATGAAAGATTGCCTCCTGGAGATTTCCACTTCAGTTTGGCCCAAATAGCTTATGTAAGCCGCAGATGAGCATCCAGCAGCGGGCTGTTACCTGACCTGAATTCAACTCCAGATCATCCCACTGCTTGTTGTAAAGATGGGCCAGGAACATCACGACAAGCATCTTTCTGTCCAAGCACAGCTGGATGTAGCCTTCCCAGGAGCACATGTAGGCTCTTTGAGGAACAGCTGAGGAAAGGCTCAGGAAAACTGCGTGAGTTACCACCTCTGCCGTGAGATGAGAACATTCCCAATGGTGTGGATAAGTAAATGAAGATTATTGCAAGCTGATGAGGGCTTTCTCTGCTCTACTGCTGTCCCTACCAAAGGTGAGCATTGTATCAAACCCAAACAGATAAGCACTAGCAAAGCGGAGGCAATATTACCCAAAATAATATGGTGGAAACACTAATTGTGTCTGGATTGCAGCTGGCTCAGAGGGCTTGGCATTCTGGGGCACAGCACAACCAAAGCTCACAACTGCCCACAACACACTTGGTGAAGATAGGCTACATCAACTTGAGAAACTAAAGAGTTACCCAAAACCCAGAGTTCAACCCTTTCTAGCTGAAGTGTAGCTCAGTGATGTGCCAATTCACCATGCTGGCCTTGATTAACTGCATTTCTAATGAGTCTTGTAGCCCAGTTGGTGCCATATTTGAGGGGGACATGACCAGATGTGTTGGGATCCAGAGGTGGGACCTTACCAGGATGACACCGTGTAGGTGGCTGTGCTGTTGTCATTGTCAAGAATGTTTTGATCTGGTCCTTTCCAGGTTATAGTTGGTTTGGGACGTCCACAGACTTTGCACTGCAGCATCACTGTGTCGCCGAGCAGGCAGGTGATATCCACTAAAGGCACAAGAAACTCTGGAGCCACTGGAGAAGAACATAGGGAGAACACCTTTTAATGCACAGGAGAGGATGTTCCCCGTGCAAGTCTGGAGAACGCATTATAGGATCAGTTGTGGTTTGGTTTTGTAGAGGGGCGATGTGTCAGGCTTAAGCACTGAAGATCTGGGTCCCAAATGGATTATCCCAGAGTTGTTAGCGAAACTCCACCTTCACTAAGAGCCAGCTGCCAGCAGCCCAGGGAAGGAGGTAGCAGGGACTGGCTGTGCCTGGGTCTGAGCTCTGGCAGCAAGGTGAGGCATGGTGAAGGTGTGTTTGGTGAGGGGTGGGTTAGGGGCACTCAGTGCTTGGTCTCAGGCTCTGTGAGCCCACCAGCAGATTGTTGAAAAGTTGCCTCTGCTGTGAGCACTGCTGTGTGGGACTAAATCCCAGCTGCTGGCTCACCCCTCAATGCAAGTCAGTGCACAGCTGTCTTTAACTCACCTTCTTGAATGAAATTGGGGTTGATTATCTGAAAAATACAAAGAAATAATACATATAAAGCAATTATTTAGTTGTCTGGACAGTTACAGAGAGACATCTGGTTTCACAAGGCGAGGTGGTGAGGCTGACCCGAACTGCAGAAACACTGACCAGTGGGCTCAAGCAGTCTCAACAACTGGCAAACACAGCAAGCTCTGGTGACAACTGAACAAGCCAGTGCACTGTTGAAACAGTAAATGACAGCTACAGTTTCTGGAAGGCTGATAAAGCAGGCTGTGTGAACTGCATCGCAGGTAGCAGGCACAACACCAAGGCTGAGGAAGGTGACTGTGCTTTCTCTTTGCTCAGGTGATGCTCAAGCCATTAATCGCTTTCCACCTGGATGTGGTTTGTGCCCCCCTGTGCCCAGCTCCAGACCCACATCACACAGCACCTGCAGCCACCATGCACCTGGGGCACCTCACCTGTGCTCTGGCCACTAACCAGCTGTGGGGAGCTTCTGCTCAGCTTCAGGGGAAAAAAAGGTAAAGTGCTAAAACAGAAATACTGGCCTCTTTTCACCTACTGACACATATCAGTGCTGCAACAGCTCATGGCCTATCATGAGTAAAATATCACTTGTTTCATGGGGCTGATGGAAACTTTATAACTTGAACCTGGAATTGTATAACTGAGTTATTTTGTCTAACTTGTTAACTGGTGAGTTAACAAAGACTTGGAAAGCTACTGTCTCACCATAGCATGGATATACGTGCTAGTTACATCATGCTAGTCCTAGAAGAAAAGCTGGGGGATAGCAAAGACAACAGCAGTAAGTTCTCACACACAGCATCAACTCTAATTATGTAATGGTGTACCACAGTATAAATGTTTTAGCCTCATGAACTGGTTTAATAATCCAATAAAGTCTTGTTATCCAAAGTCACACTAATAAATATCAAGCACCATAAACACCAGTGTGGTTATCTCACCTTGTTTCTTTGCTACTGTCTATTTCAGAGCTATTTTGGAAGGTGTCAGTGAAGCAGTGACCTAATTCATGGTCTGCCAAAGCTGATGGGAGTTATTGCAGTGATCAGAAACCAGGCCACGAGACAGAAGCAACAGGCCTTCAAACTCATAGATGCATCCTTGAGATTCATATTTATTTTGGGGAGTTATAAATAGCTTTCCAAGGTGCATGGCTCAAGGTGCCATTCAAGGAGGCACTGGAGTGCACTTAGATTAATTTTGGCTGCATAGCCCTAGGCTAAGCTCTGGTATCAGCACTCAGCCCCCAGGCTCTGCTTCCCCCATCACCACCAGAAAGCATGAATGTATGAGTCCAACATGGGCTCATTGCTCTCATGGGCATTTTTTCCCCATGGAAACACACCTTCCATAAATTCCTCATTGTCTGAGACTATCCTTTGGCATAGCAGCAGGCAGAATTTGGTCCTCCAGGAGTGTATATAGAGAACCTAATTCACCATACAGGCTGAAGCAACCCATCAATGCCAGTGCTTTATGCTGTGCTCCAGGGAGGGGTGAGGGCTGATGCTGGTGGGCACAGCGGTTACGGTCCCTACCACGTGGCCAGCCCATCCTTCAGGTCTGGACCTGGCAGGCGAGATGGTTTGGGCTCTTGGGTTCTCCCAAGAGCACTGAGAGTTCAAACATTTCATCCCCAGCAGCCTGGAAGCAGCCAACCTCTCTACACCCCTGGAGAGGCCCCTTTGAGGACTATTTCTATAGTCCTCGTACAGCCACACTGGGGGCACCTCCATGGGGAGGTGACAGCAGAGTGTGACCCCACTGCGGTGCGATGGCACAGCTTGGCCTGGTTGCACCCACAGGGCCCCAGAACCCTGATGGCCTTCTGTGTCTCATCCATCATCCCTGTTGTCACCCACCCTCCTGCAACTGCTACCTATGGGGCCCAGGACCCACATATAGCCTCCAGCCCCCATGGGCAGGAAGTAATCAGGGTGTAAGAGGGCACTGGGTGAAGAAAAACATCTCCCCGCCTGTGGGGAGGGAAAGGGGAGATGGCATTTGTGATTAACTTGTAGCATTCACGTGGCACCACAAAGGAAGAAAAAGCTGTTGTAGGGAGGGAGATTTCCAGCTAGATAACCACCACTTGCCACTTCTCACTAAATGAGACCATCTATTTATCAGATTAGTAACCTGAGGCAGTGGTTCATTTGCACATACATCTTCATTTTTGTAGTTTGTGGCTTAACTGGAGCACATGTACATCCTCAGTAGCGCTCTCCTTTCTTCCCTGCAGCGTGCATTAAATTCCCTTATTATTCACTGATTTCTGTCCTGGTAAGATTAGAGATCCCAAGAAAGAAATGCTCCTAACACTTTGTATTAATTTTATAGCGCTAAAGGATGCATTAGAAGATACAGCTACAGTGATATATGTTATAGATACATCTATAAATAAATAATGCTACAATTTCAATATTTTCTGAGGCATAATCAGTTATATTAATTGACTTACCAATGTTTTCTTTCCATTGCCTTACCGATGGAATATCATAAAAGAAAATTACCGCTGCTAGATAACATTGGAAGAGTCTAGGGGTAAAATTTACATTTCCTTTGATAAAACTTCAGCTGCTAATTAATAAAATGCTGCCTAACGACACCCCCCAGCCATGTCTCAGCTTTCACCTGCTGTAAGCTTAGAGAAAAATGAAAGCCTTTTCGCAAGAGAATGCTAAATGCTACCAAAGTGATTTAATACATCACTTGATTAGGGAACAGGATTTGCTTAAATCACAGGGTGAGAAGTGCAGAAATAGCAAATGAAAGATTCACAGCCAGAAGCCAGCTTTCCTGACCCACACATCAGCCCCATGGGGGTTTAATGCCTCTTTCTGCAGACCATTCAGGTTTCTGGGCAATGGGTGCATGGAAGGAGAGGGCAGACTCCATGAAGTCCTTCTCAACTACGTGAAAGACCTGTGGAGGTGATTTCTTCATGCGCAAAACTGACTTTTAATTGGAGAAGAGAGCTCTGGAGCGTGGCCCCCTCACCCTCTGAGAATTTTGCACAGCCTCCTGCAGGTGAGGGAGCTGAAGGGAGATGAAGATTTCTTTTTTTTGTCAGACAAGATACCTGCAACTGGATCCAGAGTGGACGAAATCTTCTAACTGCATGGCTGGTAGAGTTTGTTTCCCAAACAATGATGGCTAAAAAATGGAAACCCTGTGCAAAGTGACAAAGGCAGCTCACAAAGTGGTCTCTGCTTGCACCATGTGGGGTCCAGCACTGACAAGGCAAAGAATGGGAGCTGGAGAGAGGGGGCTGAGACACACAAATGGGACAACAGGTCAGCATTATTCCATAGAAAAGACCGAAATAGACCTTACTTCTCCCTTCTCCAGCCTGTGTTGTTTCAGGGCTCAGACCAAGAAAAGTCCACATGCCTTTGTGGGTCTAAGTGACTTTTTTGTTGCAAAACAGGGTTTGGAGATGATTGCCAAATTCACCCGTAACACCTAAGCCCACTTACAAAGTGCTCACCAGGCTTCCAGATGTGTCATGCTGAATTTTATGTGAGTTTGCTTAAACGGGACAAAAGAAGCAATTTAGTGTTGCAGTCAGAGTTCGGAAAAGCAGCACAGATGCTGCATACAGCAACTCAGCACTTTGCAGCACTGGATCACATTTTTCCTGGTTTGCCAAGCTCACGTTATGAGCACAGAAAGGCATTTGCATTCGTCACAGCAAAGCTGTCCGCTTGCAAAGTGACTCCAACCTCTGACTCCTTAGCAGAGCTTATATGTTATGCGTATGCACACCCTGCAAAAGTGCATCACAAACAGGACAGACAGTGTTTTTCCCCACTTTTGCCGAGTCTTGAGGCTGGACTACCAACCAAGCCCTCCATAAAAAGAGCCATGCTTTAGCTAAACAGCAGAGGGCATGTTTACTCCAAGGCAAGCAGCTCGGCATTTGGTAAACACCTCATAGCACTTCTTGCTCATCAAGTTAAAATAAAATATTGACTCATTCGCACATGCTGGTAGCAGAGCCAGCAGCAAGCTACTTGCTCCTTCATTTAAAAAAGAAAAAAAAAGAAAAAAGTAGTGGTTCTCAGAAAAAATAAATAAGTAAGAAGAACTGAAGAAGAATTAAACCAACTGCAGTTTGCAGGAAAATATATATCAGTCCTTCTCTGATCAGGTCAACTTCTAACGTGAAAGTTTTATGGGGAACAAGCCTCCTCCTCCCCCCCCCCCAAAAAAAATAAAAAAATTCACAAGAGAAATCCCTTGATAAGTGGAGTGAATGTGGGTAGGTGCCACCAATGGGAGAAATTATTTAAAATGAAAGAATGGTACCTGATGAAACATCCCCCAGCACCAGGCCTTTGGTGGGGAAGGGGGATGCCTTCTGGCACCCAGCATGGATGGGCTTGGCTGCCGTTGAGAGGAGCCACAGGAGCTGCTGGCTGTGTCCCATGGGTCTGTGCATGGCAGGAGTCCTTTTCCCTGCATCAGGCTCCAGCTGAGGTGCTTCAATGGCTGTAGCTGCGGGGCATCCCTGCTTTTGAAGGCTACCACTCTGTGTTGTGGCACCCTATTGTCTTCTTGCAGATTAGCAGATCACTTGTTCCTCTTCTGAAAGCTAAACTATGGCACCTGCGTTGCCAACTGGCTTGACACCTGATAAGCTGCCTGCCCACTCCATCTCAGCATCCCTGTCCAGCCAGGGCAGCAGGACTCTGGTATTGCCTGTGGAGACCACCCCAGGGACATTGGAAGCTCTCAGGATTGCGTTTTTTCATGTTGTATCTGTGATAAGAGTCTCTTCCCAGAGTAAGGCTGTTCTGTACTATGCACACAGACATGGGAAAACAATCTGTACCTGGATAGGCTTTCTTACCAGTGTTGTCTGAGAACAGAGAGAGTATGTTAGACATGCTCTGGAGATGGAAAACTCAAGGCAGAGAGATGAAGGCATTTGCCAAAGCACTTGGGAATTCCTGGCCTGAGCTGAGAGTTGATGCGAAGCCAATGCTGTATCCACTGAGCTATTGCTTACTCAATTGCTTGGGCCATGAGGGTGCTAACACGATGTTCTTGCCTGCAGCGTGCTCCCAGTGCTGATCTCCCTTGGTCTCTGGGTAGTCTTGAATGTGCCTAAGTGTCATAACTGGAAAAAAATGATGGTGAAGCCCAACCTACGTATCTTGGCAATATCCCAGCTCACTAACCTCCTGATGGCACTTCCACCAACTCAGGGTGGGCCTGGACTTCATCGCACCTTTGCAGGGCTGAGAAGCAGGAACAAACACACTGGGTGTTGGCTGCCTGTTGGTCAGGATTACCTGCAATGCACCGCAGCTGGCATCGCCCTGTGCAAAACAAGATGTCAGGTCCCTGCAGGAGAGGTCTGCTCCGAAGCCTGGAAGCTGAATTTTGTGAGCCTCAGCTCCATCAGGTCTTCTGACTGCTGGGAGGACATCTGCTCAGAGGAGAGACATGTGGCCTGGTAGGATCTGTACAGGTGACTTCTGACCTCCTCAGCAATATTGAAACCCCAGCAGGTGTTATGACACCAAATTGTACGACAATTAGTTGTGTCATTGTCCAGGACCCCAGACATGGGTGTGGACGATATTCACTGATTCACAAGGACATACACCTTCTTCCCAGAAGGAGAACTGCCTGTCCCTGTGCAATTAGCTACAGACACGTGGAAAGGGACTCTCTGATCTTTCTTAAACATAGGTTACTCCTATCCTTCACGTGGCTACAACTGCTCCTCACATTCCTGTTCCTACACTCCACATGCCTGACAGGTGACTTTACACCTTCTGTTTTGTGTAACAATTGCACAAAATAGAAACTAGGAAAAAAACCCACAACCCAACAAAACAAAACACCACCATATTTCGTTTCCATTCTTGTCCGCTTTCATTACATATTGATAAACTACAAGAAAAGAAACAGCCACCAAGAGATACAATTTCTATTCCAAGTTACAAAGAATGGAAAGTTCTCCAGGGCTAGCCTGTCCCTATGCAGATAAAAATACAGTAATAGCATTTTAGCTCTTTGAAAAGTCACTCACAATTCCAGGTTTTTGCTCTCATTATATGTTCTTCACATTTCTTTCCTTCTTTCTATTTCCCCTTGAAACAAAACAAAGCCAAAGTGCTTCAGTAATCTGGACTCTACTGAACAGATCCGTGGTACTTTATAAATAGCAACCAAAGCTGGACCTGAAAGACTGCAGCAGCCGTGGGACTTCATGGATCTATCACAACCAGCTTACTGACTTCTCGCACAGGAAACAGGCTGGAGGTAAAATGCACCAACACTTCCAACTAATTAATATGGCTTCTTTGCATTTAGAGCCTGCTCTCTCTTCTAGCACTGGGAGCATGTTCTCACGTATGACGGGACGAGGGATGCCAGTGTGTTAGGGGTGACAGCCCTGTAGGAGAAGCTGGGTGACTCGCCCAGGGCTCTAAGTACAGAGGCCTCCTCCTTAATGACACGGGTAGGCTGCGTGGGCCTCTAAATGGTGGTGTTTGGGCCAGGACACAGCTCTCCTGCCAGCACTCCAACAGACTGTGAGATTGTCACACGCTGAGCCTATGAAACTGTCACAAGCTGAGCCAGGTGTCAGAGCCAGGTCTGCCCCCACCACGGGCATCCGGTGATGCTCCTGGCCTAGGAGCTCACCACCTCGCCATGCACCCCTGGAAGAGAGAAGGGGGAGCCTGGTGAGAGGCTGGTTTTCACTATGTGCATGGGACACAAAGCCAGACAAGTCAGCTTTTTTTTTTTTTCCTGCAAAATATGGTTAAGGACGTACACCAGCTGCCCCACTCCCTCTGTATCAGGTACAGCCCCCAGGGGAGACTGAAAACACACTGGCTGACGGAGGATTTGACAGTCCTGTTCTGATACTATGTGCAGGCACAAGCACAATCATGGGACACAAGAACCTGAAAAAGCAAGGGACTAATGTTTCCCCCATGGACTGGGTCAGGTTCAAAGTCTTCATGGTGAGCCTGCCACAGGAAAGGAGCTGGAGGTTGTGATAAATGATGTTGAAAGGGCTTGCCAATGTTGCTTTCCCCTCACTGACAAGCCTTAAAACTGAAACCATCACCAGAGGAGAGGAATGCAGACTAGAAAGAGCCTGGAGAGCCCACCAGCCCTGGGAGCTGCCAGAGATCCAGCTGCAGTTCCTCTGAGAAGAGATTTCGCAGCCCATGCTGAGACCTGTGCTGTGAGGTGTGCTAGCCAGCTGCTCTGCAGCTTAGACATCTCTGCATAGACCTCCTGATGCTCTGCCATCACTGTCTGACTTCCTCCACAGATCTCCTGCCCAATGGTCAGAATATCCTGCATCAGGCTCTAGGCGTGGAAAAAGCTTGCCTTGCTTCTGTTTTAATGGGAAAAGGCTTTAGCTCCTGGAGGCCTTAATCCAAGGCCAAATGTTAATACATTTCTCACAACACATTTGAAAAGGAGCATCACAACATTCATAATAAAGGGACAAGGAGAACAACTGTGTGGCCAGCAGCGAAAACCCCAGACACTGCAGACTGTGCTGCAACAATACCACTTCTAGGGCTGTTTCCCTCATGCATGTTTTGGAGCCTGCCCTTGGTCTGCTCCCTCTGGATGGCAATCCTCACCCAGCTCTGTACATCAGGCCTGTGTCTCAGCTGTTTTTCATTCCACAGAGCAATTTCCAATGATCTAAAGCTTACATAGATTTATGTGCAGTAACTGGGCACTGCCTTGTACCAAATACATATATTTCTATTTGTTACCTGTGATTGGCAAAATGCTTTTTGAAAATGCAAAGACACTCCTAAGAATAATGGAGCTTTAGTGGCAAATATCATTCAATCTCCAGCATGTCAGCTGGGTCAAAAGCTTTCCTTTAACACACGTCCTTTTCTCAAAGATGTATTTACTGATGCCAACACAATTACAACAGAAGAGAACCTGCAGGTTAGTAGCTGAGGTGGTACATCCCAATACACTTCTGCTGTTTTTTAACCCCAGGAGGAAGGTCAGCTTTCTTTTGTGTGACGTTTGTAGTGCAATCTGGCTAACAGCTTCCTGGAGGTGCAATATCCCTCTTCTCCAATGACCTGCTCTACTATCTCTGCAAAATCATGGAGGTCTTGCTGAACCTTTTCCTCGCCTGTTTCAGTAAGAAGCCTCAGCCGTGGTACAATGTACACAGGTGTTTAGTGTGGTCACCATACACAGAAAAATGGGCTCTGCAAGATATTAATTGAGAAGAGCCAGACATGCAGCTCTCATGATTTTAAGCTCTTTCTGACTCTCTCAGCAAGGCATGTCTTGGTCACTCCACTAAAATCGGTGGCTTCACACTGGAAATAAAGAGTCATGTAATGCATCACAGGTTGGGTCCACTTATCTACAGTCTTACCTATGATACAGGTACATAAAAGCAACTAATTTTACCAAGATCTTTCAGTACCTTTCAGAAATGCAATTTCCCATTTTTTAAGTGACAGCAACTTCTAGGGAAAAAAAAAAAACAAACACACTTTTATTTTCTGATCTAGATTTAAAGCACCAGCTTGGTGCAACAACGTTTGCTCCAGTAATTCACAACACAAGCCTGACTAGCAGCCCAGCATGTGTTGCCAGGACAGTGGGTGTTTTTAAAATAGAGAGCTGCTGCATTTACTGGTAGCTGACAGGCATGCACGATCATTTCATTGAGCGAGGTCCCAGGTGGGAAGCAGCGACTGAGGGCGGCTTTGTAAGCCTCCAGCTCAGCAAGAACTTGTTCCTCAGCTTCCTCCACTGCTGCTATCACAAAGGTAGCCTGAACTCCAGTTGACTGGTTGGCAAAAACAGAATTGGTGCTTTGTGTGACTCATGTTTAATTGGCACATATGTCCATGAGCGATGCAGACCCACCAGCTCCCCTTCCAGCACAGGCATTTCAAAACAGGCACATGTTCTTGGACAAAAATAATGACAAGGATGATTGTCTCTACCTCCATGCTAGTATTGGGGTCAAGGTCATCACACTCTGACTCCTCTGAGCTGTTTGTCTCCTTGTTTGGCAGCATGAAGAGGAAGAAAGAGAACAAGAGATTAGAGGAGAGATTGGTTAGACAGGGCAGAGCAGCAAGGAGTTGTGAGCAGCATGGGGATGAATAACAGGACAGAATATGTTCCAAAAAAAACCAAACAAAACAAAACCCAAACCCAAACCAAACCAACAACAAAACAAGAGAAGTAAAGGCGAAGACATGCTTTTGCCAGAGGAAAGGCAGTGATTCTGCAAGTCGTTCGGGCAGTACAACAGCAAGGAAGCAGGAGAAGGAAGCCCCGTGACCACCATGCTGCAGCAGCTGCTGCCCTTAGCTCTGGGTGCAAGGGGCAGCCGGGTGGCAGTGGCAGGGCTTCTCTTTGCACATGCCATCTGTTTCAAGAGGCATACATGAGGGAAAGCCTCCAGAAAGGAAAACACTTAATCATGGGCCCTCCTGGAGAGGGGTGGATCCATAGTACATGCTCAAGTGCTTTCCTGCATCAAGGCTGGGCTTTGGTTGTGAGTATTTGTTTGCTTGCCTCTGCTGGGAGGGATAGCCCCAGATTAGTCCTGAGCAGGCCTCATGGCTGGTTTATAGAGATGGATCCTCTCAATTGGAGCAGAGAAGTCAGGCACTCAATGCAGAAGATGGAGCTTAACCCCACCGTTCTCAACCTTTTCCACACTGGGAGATCTCAGAGAGAGAGAGACAGACACGGACACACACACACACACGGACACACACAAAACCCTCTCCTGGCAAGACCAAGTCAGCATCTCTTCCCTGTCTGGTGATATGGAAATAAAGAGGTCATTCAGACCATCTCCCCACAGTGAACTTCTTTAGCATCTCAAGGTAGAGAGCCCCTTATCATAATATGTGGGGAAATATTGGCCTGAGGAAAACTTGTCAACATTAAAAAGGCAGTCATTTCACCCGGCGGCTTTCTCACCGCTGCAGTTGCTCTGATGGAGCTGCAGATTGGGCTAGATCAGAGGAAAGTCACTCACTGTTTTCAGTTATTTACAGAACAGTTATTTAACCTCATACATAGTCTTTTAATGAAGATTACTTACTTGTGTATGGGATGCCAGGAAAAAGAAAATGAAAAACAAAGGCTGCATTTTATCTTGCATGCAAAAATCCTGCTAAAATGGATACTACAAAAAAAAAAAAAAAAAAAAAAAAAAAAGATAACTGAAGTGGAAAAAAAACAAAAACACAACCCAAAATTGCCGCCCCCTCCCTCTCTCAGGAGAGGATGCTGTAGGGGGTGAAAAGGATGGGAAGCAGGAGAGTGGCACACAGCTTTCCGTTGGCCTTACTCACTTTAACAGAGACTTTGTTCCCCAGAATATCCTTGGATTTACGTGGCCCATTGGCTTCATTTTTGCCACTGCTCTCCTTTTCCGCCCGCTTTCTCATGCGCAGGGTATGCCATGAACATGACTTCCTGTTGTACCAAAAAACGCAGCAATCAAATGGCAAATCATAGCAGGAAGGAAGGATTGGGAAAGGAGAACCAGCATCCACATTTGCGATTACTGCAATTCCCTAGAAGGTGGAAGCCACCGGCAATACGCCTATCTCTACTTGAGCAATGAGAGTTGAAGTTAAAAAACAAACCAAAGTGTTCTGCAAAGCAGATGTTGTGCCACACTTGCTGTTTAAATGCATGGAGCAGGAAAAAATATCCCATGATGGAAGCAGGCAACTAGAACTCGGTCAGCTGGTTTCAGGGACTTTGTCTTGCATTGCCACAAACAGAGACTTATTTTATTTTTGCTATAGTTAACAGGTCAATTCAGTCCTCAGTCTTGTTGGTTAAAAGCAACAAATGTAATAAATGAGAACCATCTTAATAGATTACTTTGTTGAGCAAATAAAAAGATTTAAGAAATTGAAGGTGTTGCTCCCTACATGTTACTCAGAACATGAATAGCTCAGAAAATGGGAGCTACATCACTAACTTTCCAAGAGATAAGTACTTTCCTAGAATGACAAGCTCTGCTCTGCTTCTCAAGACCAATAATTTCCCATTAGTGTAATATTTGATTTTGCCAATCGGGATAGAGAGGACATCAATCAGTCCATGCTTTTTGACTAGAATCACAGCAGGCATGATTTCCAGAATATTTTTCACCCCTCATTACTGTGCCTGTGACCTTACTCTTGGAAAAAAGAAAAAAAAAAGATCATGTCACCCTTTGTAAGAGCAATGCTGTGTCAACAACAGAAATTGCATATCAAAGCAGACGTAAAAAAATCAAGAAAGAAAAAAAACAAAACAAAACACTTCTCAATATGGAATTCATTTGGTTTAAATAGTGGGCAGGTGGGGGAGGATTTGGGAAGTGGTATGTTGTCCAAAGCTGAAAGCTCTCAAAACAGCAGTGTGATGAGCTGGGATCCAGGTTCAAAGCATCTGCCCACCTTTAAGTCATGCAAATTTTATTTGCATGTTTTAAGCCCAATGTTTGGCACATGTCATGTCACGTCTACAGTACCTTGATACATTTTACAAAGCAAGTTGCATGTAATCCAACGATCACCTGCGATGCCAATAAAATGCAGTATGTTAGCAAGGTAGGACTTGAAGGACACCCCGCACAGCCGATGCTCCCCCATGATCACTGACGATGATTCATAAGCATCTTTTTGTATTTCAGCGCCTGGCTGGAGCTGTACAATAGCTTATTTTTTAAGAAGTAAACCCAAGGGCCTCCCAGGAACTGGCTGCACTGATGTAAGACCAAAATGGTTCATGGGGACTGTTTTTGGTGTGGCAGCACCGTGGGCCAGGTGCCTACCAGTGGCATGGAGCTGGTGGCTGGCAGGGGCAGTTGTATTTTGGCACAAGGAGCACCAACACTCCCTGCACACCCTGGCTGGGCAGGAAGGATGGCTTGGTATTTGGGCATTTTTGGGGGGAGGTCTGCATTAGGTGTGCAGACCAGGGGGCATTATCCAGCACTTCGGGACTGTTTTATTTTCCTTTATGACATGATAAAGAGTCAAGGACATGGCTGATGGACTCCCTGACCCTCACCTATCATGATGCTAACACTACTGGATTGAACACCTATTTTGTGTATAATATTTGTCAACAGAAGAAACAGTTTTATTACTTTTAACTCCACGTGATCTGGCAGACTAGACAGGGCTGAAAACAGCTGCATTTTTAACCCATTGGATTTATATTAGAAAGACATTCAGGCTTCTTTTTAAGTTGCAGGGTTGGTTTAGCTCTGAGTCCGAAAACATGATTTAAGACTGAGAGAGAAGTGCAATACATGTGTCTTTCAATTCTGGTATTCCTTCCTGGCCCCAATTCATATGACTGTATTGCAGAATTTGACTGCACAGCTGCCATGAAATCAACGTCTTCCACCAGGAGCCCAGTGCTGGGGTGAATGTAAAGGCACATGTTTGCAGATTGTGGTTAGAGGGGAACCCAGGAATAGCTGTGGCACACGAGCAAGAGATGTGCTGAGCAATTTTTTTTGGCTTAATATTTCATTTGCAATAGCATTCAATAGTATTCCTGAGATCACCAACTGATGGGTCAAGTCACCGTATTTCTTAACTGTGTCTTTAGCAGATACCAAATTACTACTTTTAGGGAATCTCTCACAAAATCTTTCCTCACATTCAGTTCTTCACCTCAAGGCACTCACATAAGATAACAGAATGTGTAGCATACACCACGCATTACCAAGTAGTCTTTTTAGATGTTAAAAGAAATCAATCGGTATTACTGAAAAGAGGGTTGTACCTTCTGTATTTAATACCAAAAAAACACTTTCTTGCATTAGTCATTTCAGACTGACAAATTTCTAAAAATCAAAAAAGAAAAATATATATCCACACATTTGTTAAATAAACAACAAAACGTTATAAACAAAACAAAACTAAACAAAAAAGGGTCAAACTAGTTCTTTTACCTCTTTAAAACATGCTCATGGTGAAAATTTATTTTACATATTTAAAATAGTACATTTAAAATTAGTTACATTACAGGTACAATGATGAACATTGCGACTATCCATTATATTGCACAACCTGACTTCATCAATATGAGTTTGTTTCTTTTCTTTTTTTAAATAGTGCAAAATACTTTATACAGGAATGTACTTGGATGGGGGTCTTGCAAACCAAAAATATTTTACAAAAGTTACTGCGAACAGAAAAAAAAGAACAAACCAAAACAAAATAAAAATAAAAAAAAGATACAAGCTGTACAAGGAAATTGCCATAGACAACAAAATCTCTCCTCTTAGAGAAGCGAACCTCAGTCCAACACAGGGCCTGATTATTTTTTTGCTAGATGCTGTTATAACCAATATATAGATTAGTAACTTAATACAACATAAATATAAGTCCAGTCCAAGCAGGTCCATGTTGGTGTAAAATGGTGTAATGTAAAATACGTCTTTAACCATTTATGGATTTATTTCTCTCCAAAGTATAAACAAAACCCCACAAAACAAAAATAAGCCAAACCCAAGCTATCCACCATGGCTGCCCGATGCTGGGGACTGACCACTCAACTTGTTCCAATGGCACTGTAGATAAAAATCAGCAGGAATTCCCTACCATTTGGGTTTGTTTATTTTTATTTATTTTTTTTTCCTCAAAAAATCCACATAGTGCTCCCAGCGAAGCCAACATGGCACTTACTTGATGCTTCCGTCGCTACTATCTGTGGTGGATTTAGTGAGGGGAGCCAAGATATTGCCAGGGATCCATCCTTCAGCAGCCGGAGAGTGGTCGTTTGCAGGCTGGTACACCAGGAACATGTTCTGCTGGTTGATAGCGAGGATCTGAACCACCTCTCCTTGATTCACACAGATCTCATCCTCCTTCAGTGCATAGTAATCTTTAATCACAACCATGGAAGAGGTCCCATTGCACCCTCCCAAATCCGTCTGTGGAAGTGGACACAAGAGAAACCTGGTGAGCAGGTGGTGCTGAGGAACCTGCCTTTTCTGGCAGCAGTCACAGAAAGCACTTCATTCCCAGCCTAACTGCAACAGGGAAAAAGATACAAAACGCATGCAAGTTCACATAGATAGAGGAGGATTTTAAGCATCAGCAGGAACCTGATACAAACCAACCTTCTGCTTCAGATTAGATTTCACAGTTGTTCTGAAGGTGACGGTGCCCTAGCAGTGTACTCATTTGTGTGGTATTGCAGATGAACTACCTGTGCTGAACCAAATGCAGGGAAAGACCAATGAAGGCTCACATTAGAAGCCAAATGAATACTCACACATTTCATTGATCTTAAATATAGGTCGTATTGGAAAGTGGCTTTGGCCAACCGCAGCCAGCAGCTGGGTCCAACCACCACTGACAGTTACTGCTTCCTTGGTGGTTTGTGTGAATTGGGTCGGGGTAGTGCACACGCACCTGGATTACAGCCTTCAGCTGGCATCCTTGGAGCTGTTACGTGAGAAAAGGTCTAAACTATTTAAACCATCAGGGTAGACCTCTTCAGGAATGGGTGGTTGATGGATATTAAAGAGGTCTGAATATTGCTGTTGGCGATACTGCAAATGGAAATTCATTTCACCAAGTCTGCAAACGTAGTGCCCTGAAGAACACTGGGGTCAGGGCTCCGGGCAGGTTCTGTTCCAGATTTCCAGCTGAAGAGCCACCTGCCTGAATGCCAGAGCTTTCACAGTCTCCATTTAACTTCAAATCACATTTCACACCACTGCTTCAGTATGTTGATTCCCATTGACCTGGTTAGCTGATAATTAAAGCTAACGTCACCGATAGTCTATGGTACAAGAAATGGACTATGAGATCATGTTTTACCAGATGAGTTCAGTACCTTGCTTTGTTCGTACTTGTCTCCGGGCTGTGAATGTTCATACCCTGTGCTGCCATTGGAGGTAGATATCTTCAGGGGTGGGAGAGAGGGATTACGGCTTGTAGCCTTCAAAGGCTTCTCAGACCCTACTGGAACAGAAGAATAGGGTCTGCTGTTGGGCTGAGAGACCCTACCGGTCTGGGGCCTCAGCACTGCTGAGCTACTTTCTTTGCGTTGGTACTCTATGGGAGACTGTAGCGCTGCAAAAGAGGACAAGAATTAGTGATATGCTTTCAATGACATTGAAAAGGGATGTAGGGAGTGTATGGGGTGACTCAACTGGAGCAGATACATAAATTGCAAAACAAACAGGCACAGAAAAGGCCACCCATGGAAGCACATGGCATGTTCACAGCTAGGCAGGATGCAAGCGTGTCACGCTGTACTGTGCATGAACTGAACGCAGCAGTCCATGCTACTGGGAGGAACAGCTTCTCTAACGAGCACAGTGGGCTAACTCATTTGCCATTCACAGTACACGTAATTGCACTCAGTTTCTTTGAAATTGCACAAATGAAGTATCAGAAAAATAATCCTGAAAAAAAAAGTCTGAATAAGAGATGTACAGCTTTTTTATACTGAATTTTGCTTATCATCAGGAAACACAGACTAAGACCCATAAATCTCGTATGTGTATTCCCATGAGAGCTCGACTACTAAATTATCTTCAAATATGCTGCACTGAAACTTTTCTCCTTATGTACTTTCTGTATTAATTACTTTGGCTCAAAGAAACCACTGGAGATGACCAGCAAGTTAGGAAGTATAGATGGTACAACGATATTAATCCCAGCAGCCCTGACCTCTCCAGAAAACACCCAAAAAGCAATATTAAACAGTTTCACAAGCCTTTAAAAAAGGCTGCTTGTGAAAGAGTACATTTTGTAGTCATGGATAGAGCTTACACTCCGGGAAAAGGAAGGACAAAAATACCAGATGGTGAAGAATTTGATATGTTTGGAGGAGAAGGGACAAGGGCTGGGACTCACATGGGATGGGAAAGAGACAGATTTACTAGGCTCAGACTCCCATCCCCAGACCTATGGGTTTGTTTTCTGCATGTCATGTGGCTTTAATGGCTGATTTATAGGCAGTTAATGCTGTGTACATGCACCAGACTAAACCTACTGGAATGCGGAGAGACTAGTCTAGCAGGAGGCAGACAGGAGGACATAATGTCACAGCATCGCCCAGCCAGGGAACCACAACAGAAGGAATGTCTTTCCCAACAAGAGGAAAAGGAAAGACAAACAGAAAGGCTCAGCACCACACAACATACTCTCTAATGTTCCCCTTCCAGAGAAAGGCAGGGCTGGTCCAACAAGAAACCACTTGATACTAGAGAACAAGAGACTGAAAAAATCAACACGGCCAGACCACTGTTTTCTTCAAAAGCACATGTTTTAACATAGACCTGTAGCAATCTGGAAGATGAATTGGCTCAAAAGCCTATGCAGTGACCTTTGCCACAGAAGTGACTCGTGTTTCTGCCACAGGGACTACCCATTTCACTTGCTTACCTCAACAGCCGCTGAAAATGCTTTGGTCCTGCTGCAGATAGCCATTGAGGAGGAGGAGGGTTGGGGACATCTTTGACAGTGATTTTGACAGTGACATTTTTCTAGTATATACAGCAGATTAAGCTGCAAGATCTTTAGCAATAAGGCCTGAATTAGTACTTCTCTATCTTGAAACAATACATCCTAATCTGTGCCTTTAAAGGGTGCTCAGCTTGGAGCCCACTGGTGGCTACTAATTCCACAGTTAACTATGACAATGATGCCTGGCTTCCAGTCTCCTATTCAACATCTGTTAGTATTCTTTCAGGCTTCTGGCAAAAATCAATGTTCGTGTACTTCCTCTCTCAAAAAAAACCAAAAAACAACAAACAAACAGCCCTCATAAAACATGATAAAAAAAAGTTACAGATTAATGGCATTTTTCCTAAGAAATACATCAATTGGTGACATATTTTCTTTATCCATTGGTGACATATTTTCTTTACACCTTGCTTCTTAAAAGCAGAAGTAGAGAGCAGTCACTACAGGCAATCATTTGCTGCACAGTCTGTTTCTCAAGCTTAGCAGCATTTGTTATTCCAAGGGAAAATATGAAAAGCTTGAATATCACAGTGCAATTGCACCAAGTTTTACGTTTACAAACTGACTACGCAAATGCTATGGTTTGTGCATGGTGCCTTACTCTCTAGGGCTTCCCAGTTAAAGACAGAAAATCAGAGACAGCTTGGGTAAGAACTCACAGGGAATATCTTGTTATTAAGTTTACATAGCATTGGCTCAGCGTGGATTTAATATGATTTTAAGGACAGAAAACATCCGCTTTAATGAAATGCAAAGCTAAAGAACGTATTTAAAGATTAGTCAGCCTCAATGAGATTACCTCCTAAAAGCCACTTAAATTGTTCTAAACTGGACAAGCTCTACTGGATACAATATCACTTTCTTGGATCTTATTTATAGGTTTAAGGTAAATCCTTAAGCTTGTGTTTTAATATAAATCTATTTTTACTTCTAGCTTTACAGATACTGAATATTTTTCCTAACCCATCACGTTCCTTGCTGGCCTCACAGAACAGAGGCTAAACAGGGGCTATGAAGATGCTTCAGTAGCAAAAAGGGACTCACAGGGAAGTAAGTCCTGGTAGGACGGGGGGAGGGATAAAAAGACAGACATGGAAGGGATACAAAACCACTGCAGTAGTGTCTATGGAGTCCTCACTAGGTTTACAGAAAAATTTCTGTAGCTGAGCATTACTGAACTTACTTTTATTCCAATAAGCCCTCAATCAAAGTCAACTGTACTGACACAAAACCTGCAAGTTTTGGTATCAGCTAGTCAAACAGGAGAATTCAAGCTGCTCATCTTCCCAATCTCTTCAAGGAAACATTTTACGGTGACTATATGAGGTTCTTTCAATTCCGAGTCATGAAAATCAAACATCAAGCTTTGGAATCACATGAAACACTCTCTTCTCAGCTCAGCCATAGTTTTCAAACTTCCACAAACATCCTTTGTAACCCTTTCCTATTTAACTTTTAAGAAGTAAAACTATGCTAAATTCAAATTAACACACACATATATATATATATATATATATATATATATACACATACACACACACACACACACACACACACACAACTCCACAATGAAGAAAAGAGAAGTTTTGTTTGGATGTGAATTGAAAGAGACTCTTCAGATTTTGCAACAAAAAATCCACAAACAGAACACCCCAGATCTAACAACTTGTGCCAAGCCAAAATATTTTGATTCAAGCTAGTAAATTTCTTTATAGACCATGTATTGAGTTTTTAAATATCGAATGCTTTTTAATTTAATTTTATTTTTTTAAAATAAGCTGTTTTGAAATGAATAGTACAAAACAATTTTGAAATGAATAGTACAAAACAATTCTGGAAGCTTCCAAAGAAATAATTCCCACTTTCTTGCTTCCAAACAAACAAAAAGAGATACTATTTTTAATTTTTGACTCTAGTCCTGGTTGCTTCTCTTTCCTTTACCCAATTGTGAGCATGAACAAACTGAAATTGTTAACTGAATGGTTCCTTTTTATTTTCAAAATCTACGCTTTTGTTGATCATGGATGTATTATTATTTTTTAAGTAGAAAGACTATTTTAATTTGAAATAGTATTTCAAACAACCCTGCATCTATTCTTAAAGCAGAGCTGACATTTTGAAAAGAGCTCCCGTAGTTACCAGGAGAAACAAGCCCAGATGTTTCCTTGCCCTCTCTTTTTGTTGTTGTTGTTATTGTAAGCAGTTGCTGCCCCATGGAGTTTAGTATGGGGGTGGATGGATGGTGAGGCAGCCTTCATCCCACCTCATATCCTCAGTTTGTAGCACATGGTGACATTAAATAAGAGGCTCCTGGGGATATGACTTGCTCTGACTAAGTTGCAGATACTGTGTTGATACAATGGCATCCTGGTTTTGACGTGGTCTTGGGAAGGGGTGAGATTTAAAGCCTCTTTACAGAATGGAAAGCAGCAGGTGATACAGCCTTGCATTTTTAAAGGATCTTGAACGGAAGTACCACCACAGCATGTAAATGGGGTCTTGAGATCTGAACACAAACCTGACTGATGCAGCAGGTCAACCACACAGCAACCTACCACCAAGATGCCAAAATCAGCCCACAAGACACCACTAATCGAGGCAAGCCAGAACGACCTGCAGTCTTTAATGCAGGAGGGAGCTCCAGCAGCCTCTGGCGTGGGCTCCAGGGCAACCCAGCAGTTTATCACAGGCTTGCCCCATCCTCTTTCACCATCCCACTCAGCTGATCTGGCATGCAGGACTGAGACCTCTGCACAGGGTTACTGAGGTGGTCTCTTTGAACACCAGCTGTCCCTTATGACAACTTCTTGCATGTACCGGGCTCTCATTTTCTCCATGGGATTTTCCTTATGAAAAATAAGTTGCTGAATGTTTTCCTTACAGAGGGACCAAAGTTGCAAAGATTTAGAGTCCCATTAGCATCACAGTTTGGGAAACATCACAAAGACCATGTACATACCATTTAGGAAATCTCTTTGTGTGTCCAGAACCTGGTTGATGTCCTGTACCCAAGCTTGCTGAATTTCTGGATTAGCTGCCTGTAAAATAACTCTCTCTGATGTTTCCCGGCTCATCAGAGCAAACTTGCAAGGATCATTGTCCACATTTTCTTCAATGATAAGGTAGTTCATCTGAAATAAGCCAAGGTAAGCTTGTGTTACACGGAGCATGATTTAGCATTACTCAAGAATCAGAATAAAATTGTTGTGAGAAGTTCCTGACAATAATTGAGTCCAATAACAGACTGTAAGATTATAATCAGAACTTGTCTCATAGATTTAGGCAGATATATCTTAAGCTGAAATATGATGCTTAATAGAGCTGTTACAGATGTACCAGACATCCATCTGCCTTGTCTTCAATTACAATTTCTATTTTAAGGTGACACAGACTTGACTGATGTGCTAAAAAGTTATTGTGACACAAAAACATAATTAAACTGTTCCTATTACGATGTTAATAAGGTCTATCATTCCCCCAATTTAAATGAGTTTACATTTCTTATCCTCCATGGGAAGAAAGTCTCAGTCTTTAGACTATTTTAAGACTGGAATGGACACTGTACAGGGATATACCAAAAAAAAAGAGCAATTCTCCACAGATGCTGCAACAGATCTTATTTCTAGAGGATTACACCATCATCTACATGCAATCACTTCTCTTGACTGTAGACACAGATACTCTTCCTGGAAATCTCATGGATGGCAATTTCAGCTGCTGTCCTGTAGGATACCTCGTCCTTGTGAGGTATCTGAGTAAGCCTACTCTTAACTTTGAATTCTCCTGAGTTATTCACATCTGTGATAGTAAACAAGAAAAGGCTGGCATATCCTTTCTGCTTTAGAGGGCAATTTGGGGTTACTATAATGGAATCATGATAAGTTAATTTACAAGATAGTGACTGAAACACCCATCCATGCGACTTCACAAGTTAGTCCCATGCAGGCAAAAAAAAAAATCACAAAAAAATACCAACCCACAAACCAAAAAAGGTGGGTCCTCACTGTTAAAGAGAGACAGCTCTGAAGACTAAGATCATCACATCCCTCTAGGTCTCTCTCCTGTTGCTCCGAACGTCATTCAAGGTATGGAGAAATTTACCCCACATCTGAATGCTGTCCAGCACACAAACTGCAAGACAGAAGGAGCCTCTTCCCTCTCTTCTGAGGGTCCCTGTGGAGTTAGTGGGACAGGCAGAAACTCTTCTGACATGAAGGCAAGGAAAGGGGTGGACAGTGAGCCTGGCCAGTGCCTCCTCTGAGCTCTTGCTCTTCTGGCTGACAGCCAAAGCAAGCAAGTCAATCCTGGTATGACTCTAAGAAAAGGACTTGCAGGTCAGAGTCCCACACCTACTGTTTGTGTCTCGGGGAGACGCATTTACCAAGGCTACCCACGTAGGTATTTTGAAACCTTGAAAGGTATCCAACTGAGAAATGTCCAAGAAAGGATGTGCTATTTCTGAATGCCAACTTAAAAAAGGGCTCTTTGCTAATGTAGGACATCACGATGAAGCTTCTGTCATGGCCTGAGCGTGACAGACCTTGGAGAAAAGTATTTGGGAACCTAATCTCCCTGGCAGACCTGAATGGCTCCATCTGAAGTCATATGCACTTCTTACTCTAACAGAGAGGCCTCAGTGCTCAGCAGTGGCTGTGACACAGAGGAATGAAATGAGACCTCTGGTGCTGGCGAGGTTCTTCTGCTGTGTGGGAGGATGTGCTCAGCAGAGAAACAGCCCACATCTCTCAGGGAGTGTCTCCCAGGAAGCTGGACAAGCGTGACCGAGGACAGTACCGAAGCATTGCAATGGCCTGCGTGCCATAAGATGGCTAGGCAGCCTGATAATTGCTGCAAAGATAGCAAGGTAGCAAAGAAAGAGGTAAGAGCCAATACAGGGAATGGTCCTATCCCTGTAGGAAGGCACGAGAGCAAAGCAGAGGCAGCCAGAAGCTGAAGCAGGGGCTGTGAGCAGGCTGTGAGTGCTTTTGGTGCACAGACTCCCTGCTGCAGTGGGGGAGATGCACATGGAGCCACGGGGGATCCCACATTTGCTGCAGGCACAGAAGAACGAGCTGTTTGCCAAATGGAAGAAAACAGGGAGTGGAAAATTGTCACACAGAAATTTTAAAGCAACTCAGGCACTGGGAACAGCATTATGTTCATAAGCTGTTTAACTAGAAAAGCAACCCATACCCTTGAGGCAAGCTAATTTTATTGACATTAGAAGAGATTTATTTTTCTCTCTTTATCTACAATATACAATTCAGGAATTGTTTCCTGCAGATAAAAGCTTCATTGTTATACATACAATAAACTGAAGCAAAAATGATTTACATTATTTCTATCTCCAACTTTAATCATGATTTAAATCAGCAGCAGGATAAAACCAAAGCTGATCATCTAAATTAAGATTAATATTTATTTGTACACTTCAGTTTTTTCCGTTATAACTTATTACTTGGTTGGAAACTATGAAATACAGCGACTTGCAAAGGATATGCTTTTCAGTAAATGCTGCAGTTTCTGTCAGCCAAGAAGATGCCTATTATCTATTGTTTATTATCATAGATCATATGGTTAATATGCATTATTTTCCCTGGCATTGTTCTCTTCTGTTTCATATTAATGCACCATTTAAATTTTAGTGCAAACACATTCATTCTCCCACTCCTTATTTTAACTATATCTTTGGAAAGGAAATCAATCCCAGACTGGTTTATCACCTTTGAATAATCAAGACATTCAGATAAACCAGTGACTGCTGTTTCTGTAGCCACAGCAAAGGCTGTTCTACTGAAAAAGGTGTTGCACACATTCACCCTCAGCTACCATTTCAGAAGGGAATTCTGCACTTATTAAACAAACATAAAAACCCCTGAAAAAACAAACAAACAAAAACAAACATGTTATCCCTGGTTACTTTCAGTTTTTACTTTTAATCCCAATCCCATACTCTAGAAAGATTTTTTTTTAAATAAAATTAAATTTCTTAAAACTTTCTTGATAGTTCAGCTAGTTTTGTAATTCCTCTTCACTACATTTTTATTACTGTGTGTATTTTTGTTTGCTTTTGACATAGTTCTGTCTCGTGCAACACTCACATTTGCACTAAGAGCCCTGTCCCCATTAGGAAGGGTATTTCCAGTAATGTCACATCCAGGCTTAATATTGACTTACAGTTAGACGAGTGTTTTGTTTACCCCACCTTTTATAATCATGCTTAAAAGCAACTATTATACACTTACTTTGACTACTGCAGTCTTTGTAGCACTATTTGCTAGCTTAGAGCTATGAATGTCAGAGGCCCTGCCCTGGCTGTGCTTCCTCTAAAAATCACCCAGTAAATTTAGACAACCTGTGGTTTATTTAGCGTTGTTGATCTTAAATGGCTTCTGATGTACTGAAAATAAATGCAAGTTTTCTGCAAATTGTTGTCCAGCTATGGCAGGACAGACCTGACTCGCAGTACAGAAAATTGATAAGATTTCCCCATGTGACAATCAAATAGGATAAACATCTCCCACTCCGTTTCTTACCTTTATGCTTTTCTTGAACATGTAGCCTGGTGTTAAAGATCCTTTCCTAAGCAGTTCACTGAAGATAACTATTTGCTCAAAGAGAAACACCCTACGTTCCTTTGGTCGGGACTGAACTCCAGAATCCTGCTCGGTCACATAGAAGGTGTCCTGCTGCAGCAGCTTGCCTTGAGCTGTCAGCTTGCCCTGAGAAGCAGACAAGGCACCAGTGTTACAGATCCCAACCCAGTACGGTCCCTTGAGATGATCTGCTCTATTTCATGCAGTCCACATTTTTCAAGCAGAGCTGAATTCATTTGAGACATATCCCCTCTAATTTATTAGAGCAGCAATCTTTTAAATCAAGAACTCAGTTTAAGGAAAATAATACAAGTTTTCTTTACTGTCATCACCATCATATGTACATATAAAACCAAAAGCAAGTAGACTGTTTTTGTACTTAATTTCAAACACTGCTCCCATTAAGTAATTTGCTACTGTAGTGCCTTGGATTCCCTCTGGTGATGTGTTCATCTCCCCCAAACCAGAAGTGAAAGACGCAATCTCTGAAGGTGCAAAACAGGACCTACCTGTTTGCAGGAATGCCGTGATGTATAACAAGGTATGAGAAACTTAAACTTCATTTTGGAGATAAGACATCTCACTGGGTCTGCCAAAGACTACACTGGCTTAGTTACAAATCTCAAGCTGTAACCTGTGGGGTTATAACTCATGAGTCCCCTCCTGGATGTTGCCAAACTTGGAGGAAGCTGTTGATGTTAATGTTAGGTGACCTTACTAACAGGCAGAGCGGTCTGGTTCAATGTTTATTTTGCTCTGACAACAGAGATAAGAAGTCTAATTCGGGCTTGCAGAAGCTTTCACAGACCTCACATTTTGAAGAAACAATAGCTTGATTGTTACAAGTTTAGAATGACACTTTCAAAACCTCACCAAAGCATGCTCACCACCACAGAGAGAGCACTAGATAAACAGCCTGGGATGGGGCTGATTGTAGAGACAATCACAGAAAGATAAAACACCTTTCCTAGCCTGGTCGTTATTAAAGCAGAACATACCTCAAAGCCCTGGAGGCGACCCAGGTTCATCATATCATTGCAACGTTTCGGTACAAGGCACATTAATTCAACTGCTTTCTGTTAAGGAAAACAAAGGTTGTATTGGTACAAGGAAGTCAGAGGGTCCCTAAAAGAGAAGTGTCAGACAATGGACTCCAACAGCATAATCACTGCTAAAAATTATTCACGTTGAGGCCCTCGTGTACTGAACATTTACAGTAATATCTAAAAGAGGACCGTGCCTTCATCTTTTCTTCTGACTGAAGCTAAAGAGAAACATCACATTTGGAATATCAGCGGGATCTTCAATCATTGTCAAAGGACTACTGGGGTTTGCATTTCTGCATATAAAGTGCCATTAGACAATGCAGTATCACTGTCCAGGCCATGAAAACATACCTCTATATCCGAGCACTCCAGCCCAGCTTTTTCACTGTACCGCAGGAAGTCCTAGGGAAAGCACAAAGGTTTGCATTAAGGCACTTCAGAAAGAGAAGAGAGAAGATGTCAGTTTTAAAAAAGAAAAAGTGTATTTAGCATGCGAGTTTCTGAGAAGGAACTTGCTAATATTAATGAATACATGTTCAGAAGTTGCTGAATGTTATGACCACTTTGTAGATATGGAAAAGGGGTGTGGATGGTTGCTGAAAATACCACAAGAAAAAGACAAAGCTGGGATTAGCCCTCGGGAATGCTGACTTGGTCCTTGTCTTAAGCCACAGGACCACACACGCTTGAGGAATTTTCTTTTCCTTTTGGCATTTCAGGGAACATGTTGCTGTCTCTTCACAAGTGTGCAGTTACCAAACTGTGGGCTGATGGCAGCCTGCTTGAGACTAGTTCAAAAGAGAGAAGAAACCACCTCAGAGCCCCGGTACTGCTGGAAATTACAGTGTATGGTCCAGACATGCCTAATTTTGGATGTTACCTTGAGACCCCTAAGGATGAATATTCAGAAATGCTGAGTAATTGGCATAGTGAATAAAGTCAGCAGAAGCCACAGTGGTCGGACTCCTTAGGGAAAAAATTGCCATCAACTCTCCAGACCAGAATATTGTGGAAATATGTTTTGCATGCTAATTTGAAGAGAGATATTCAGCAATGAGATATTCTGAGACATTCAGAATAAATAGCGACATACCATTCAGCACCAAAAAATGGGTTTATTAACAGTCTCGTGTGCATTTACTGCAATTTAAAAAACTTGAATGTAAGTTTGCTTTGAAATTTTAGAGGATGAAAAATTCTATTTGAAATTTATTTTCCTATAAAAATATTCCAACAAAATTATTTTAAAGAAATCTGATTATCATCAATTACAAACTACTCCCATAGAGATGGGACCCTCCTGCTTTCTGGACATTTTTCACAGGATGCTACCATTGTATGCCCACATATAAACATTCTTTCTTCCTAATCTGATGAAGTTATTCTTCAATTAAAACTAAGGCTGATTTAAAGTAACAGTGTCTAGTACAAGATCCAAACTGCATCTTTCCACTCACCTTGAGAAGAAGCTGATATTTAGTTATTCTTTGAATGGGTTTGATCAGAAAATCACTGATGGTTAGTCGTTGGTTTATTTCCTGTTGAACCTCCTAAAAATTGAGGATTAAAAAACAATTGCAAACAAGCACAGAATAAGGCAAAGATAAAATGTCTCCACAGAGACTTATTTCTACAGAAAGCTGATCTGTTCTTAATCTTTTGTTTGCAAAAGGGTACTTTAGAGGATTTAAAAATCTGGCATAGCCTATTTAAGCAGGGACTGGGTAAAAGTCATGACCGAGCTGGAAGACATTTGAAAGCACAAGATTCCTTCCCACTTTGAGCTGACCAAGCAGGGCTGCAAGGTCTGGAGACTGCTCTCTCCAGTGCGGCAGGGTTTTTCCCACAAACAAGTCCTACAGAACACGCCTTGTGCCCTTGGGTGAAACAAAATATCTTCCCATTGTTAAACAAGCTTCTTTCACATTAATATCTAAATGTGTCTAGTCCCACGGATTTCTTGAAACAACATTATTGGAAATTTATGAGAGGCACCACCCAGCTCCAACAACTTTCACCTCCTCCCTTGTTTGTAGGCTACAGATTAAAAAGTCTGTTTTATTTTGGACAGAATTCAGTTGTGGCACTCTGAAGACGACAGACAGTGCGCACTGGATCAAGTATGTATTAGAAATTAACATTAGAAATTGAGACAAAATGAACTTTTCTTCCCTGTAGCAGAGAATTTAGCAGCATGCATAATACCAACATGGTCAGGAGTTTGTTTTAGACAAACCTCACGAGTTACAGAATGGTCTATTTTACTAGGACTCACAGCTGTAAGTAGCAATAATGGATAATGAGCCACGCTTACCTCAAAATATGCCTCATACTCAGCTACTATGTATTCAGACCGTGGCTTATTTTGGCAATACACCACATACATGTGTAATCGACGCTCCTGTGAAAACAAGATGCAGAGCAGCCTGGTGAGATACTGGCTACCATTCTGTTCCGCTATTAAAAGCCGGCAGAAAATTGCTAAAATGTTCTGATAGGTCATCTTTCTTTTTAGTTTAATCAAAGATTTAGTTTCCTGAAGTGGGGAAAAAAAATGATAACGGGTTCTGTTTCCCCTTAGGCAAAGGAAGTTTCCATGGGGGAAGCCGGTTAATCGAGAGAACAATTTTTCCCCAAAAATAAGAAGTCTGCAAGAAGATGGTGACTAATGTTTCAGGGAAACCCATCTGCTCACTGAAGATGAATAATGATGTTTAAATTAAGTTTAGACACGTAAAAATATCAAGACAATACAAGCAGATGCTTCTGGAAAGGAGTTACTACACTTTAAATGACGATTAGACTAGAGATAGGTAACAAAATAAAACTTACATGTTTAATAAAAAGCTGTGCTAAACGGTCATGCTCTTGAAGACATTTTTCCAGTTCAGCCAGGAAAAAGCTGAAAGAAAGGATATCAACATTTCAGAAGACTTTTTTTAAGGTCATTCCAGGGCAAATCGGTCATCCTTCAGTAATATATCAATGCAATTTTAGCTAGTGTTCAATAATAAATGAAAAGACAAGCCTGGCTTCAGCCCTTAATGGTGGCATTTCTAAAACAGTAGATGAGAGCTGTGAAATATGGAGATCTTGTCTTGCAAACTCTCTGGTACTCTTTACTGTTATACTTACAGAGGTTTCAGGTTTTTAAAACTGTCAATGCCTAACTGCGAGAGTTACATTCCTTCACTGAGAACTTCTAAAATAAAACTTGTCTGTGTATCAAAACACTTGTGAAAACTCAACTGAAGCTTTACCAGGAATTCTCAGTTGCATGAGCAGATTTGGAATATTGGTCAACGTGAAAGAAGTGCAGAAGTTTTCCCTTGAGTAAACAAATCAACACCTTTTTGGTCACAGACTAGTGGCATGTTCTATTTTACACCGTTTCTCATGATATTACCATTAGTTTTATTCATAAACTCAGCCTCTGCCTTGACCTGCACCTTTTGTAGGTGCCTGCTTGAATGCCCTTTCCAAGAATACACTGAGATGCCTGGAAGTGAGGTATTATCATCTCAACTAAAGTTTAGAAATGCTGATAGGTTTTTCTAACTGGTGGGTAAATTCTGACAATCTCAGTTTCCATGATGTTCCTCTTTTTCACTGCAGGATTTCTGTCTCAAATGCCTCCATGGATTTGCTACAGAAACCAGTTGCAGAGCATATGCCAGCAATGGTCTGGCCCCAAGAAATCCCGGAACCTCCAGAAGATGCATGTTGAACAGCTGTCCCAGCTAAACAACCCTATCACTACTATCAACTACAGCTACTTTCGCAACTCAGTCCTGAAAAAAAGTTAAATTCATCTGCATTTAAACAGACTTCTTGACCCAGATATGCAGAACTAAAAATAGAGACTCCCTCCCCGTGTGTTACCGAAAACTTATCATCACATTTAAACAATGAATGGCACTGGTAAAAATGCTCCATTGCTGATATAAACTTCACATTTTTCTGACATTTTTATGTTTTGTGCTTCCAAGAGCTGTTGTCAGAACCTAAGGACAGGACCTGCTTGGCACCCAAGAGATGTATGATGGCAATGACACTGTGACTCCTTGATGAGGAAAATGTCCAGAGCCAAAGGAATACCTAGCCTGGTGTCCATTGCTCAGATATTCACACTGCCTGTGCTCAAATTCTAGTTAGCCAAAGGCATGGGGTTTTTCTGAGTAGCAGAGTTGAAATGGTGACCATATTACCGAAAAGCATGACCCTGCTGTTCATAAAGTTACAGTAGAAATGGCTCTGGGTTTGAAATAACCCTTGTATTTCCAGCAACTTTTCAAAAGCAGCTTGAATGGGGACAGAATAAGATTTTCAAGGAAAAAAGTTCCTAACTCAGAGTCAAAAGCATCAGACAGGCCAAAGCCCGACAGAGCTTTAATGCGAGAAGTATCTTATCACCCTCCTAGCCTAATATTGCTTCCGTGGTCAGCATTCTTAATCCTATCAGCTGAATGTGCAGATGCTAGTGTTGCTGAGAACCACCAGATCCATGCCCACAAACCCCAGAGAGACAAGAAGAGGGTATGTAGTAGTAGTTCATACAGAGGAAGGAAACTAATTTTCCAGCATTGCTACCGCTTAGTGGCGGGATGAATTCAGCCTACAGCTGTGACCCAGGCAACAGAGTTACAGCAGCCTCAGCAGCTTTTCTGAGGATCCAGCAAGCACCCCACAAGCAATACCCCTCTTGGAGCTATGCTGGGACAGCTGAGGAGCCCTGCACTGACCACAGTGATGTCTCCCATGGAACCTCTTGTTGTGGCTCCTCAGCAGGGAATGGCAGAGCCATTGGCAGCACAGCACTGACACAGACCCTCTTGTGATCCACAACATCTCTGTCACCCTGACCAGCACTCCTGGCATGGGGTGTGAGCCAGCATAATGTTGCATCTGTAATCAGAGATGGTACCACAAAAACCCTCCCATGAAGCCAGCCAGTGCAAAGCTGTAGCCCATTGCATTTGTTAACACTGGGAAAAAGGATTTTATGTAGGATTGATGCTTTGCATCATGCAGCTCTGCCATTTTTGGTTGGGTAGACAGAGCCTTATATCAGGATTTAGTACACTGTTGAACTGAGGCTAAAAGCACATGAACTGTAACATAGTCTCGGGAGTCACTGCAGCCATGATTTGTGAAGTTAGGAAGCAGCACTTACAAACCAACAGAGGACATTTAAAGTGAAGCAACATCCTTTGGAAGCTTGGCCCTGAATGACCTGCTGATGTTCAAGTAAAAACAGCTTAGATGTGCAGATACTACATACTCCAATCCTTCATAAACGAGTGGTTACAAGGGTGCTGAAAAGCAAACTAAACCAATGACTTACTCTTTGTGCCAGTCATAGATCTGGTGAATATTGCCAAATACTATCTTGTCTTTCCCTTTCATATCTTCGGAAACTCCTTTTTCTTCTATTCTCTTCATGAAGCCCTTTAGGATTAATGATCAGTGATTAGCAAAGGGTTTACTTAAAGAGGGAGTATAATTACACTCACTTTAAAAAAAAAGTAAAAGTTTAATGTCAGACTTTTTGCTTTGAAAACACTTAAAATACCTTTTTATTTTTTTTTTTAAATACAACTTAAAATCAGAAACCCATCTAGATATTCTAAATTACATAGTCTGCTTAAAAGAAAACTTTAAAGGATTTATTCTGAATAACTGCAGTTGTTTTAGGAACCCCTTTGTTAGATGTCATTGAAGTGACAAGTGCAATTAGAAGATAAAAGTTAAACAAAAGTAGCTTATCATGCTCTTGGCTTCACTGGTAAGAGGGAGAAGCCAGAGTCTGCACAGACAAAATTCTTCTGTTCATCACCATGAATGTTTTGTGGGAGCACAAAGCCATGCAGAAAGTTTAAAGAGTCACATGAACGGGATTTCTCACACCTCCTGAGAGTTTCTTTATAAGTCTTTGGAGCACTGCAGCCCTGTTAGCTTTGCCAGTGGAGCGTGATGTAAACAGAAGATAACACAAAAGTCTTCAAGTTTGGAAGCTCTTGAAAATCACTGCTAGACGGGCTGATAATTCTCCCTGGACTAGTGAACGCCAGAAGCATTCCCAAAAGCCCACTTCAACCGAGTGCCTCCAGTTCTCAGTCCTTGCTGGGAATCGAACCAGACCGTGCATGTGAGTTGTCTCTGACAGGTGATCCCTAGGGATCAGCCAGGTCTTTACAAGTTGAAACTTACAAAACAATGACTGCTTTTGAAAAAAATAGGAAAACAAAACAAAAATAAATCCTCCCTCTATGTTATCTCAAGGTGTGTGGGTGGTGGTTTTTTTTTCAAAACATGGGTCCATCGGCCACACACACACCTCAGCACAGACCCAAAGCCAGGCTTTGGAAAGCTACTCAAACACAGCACTGTAGCCCCGGTGCAAACTCAAGGGAAGTATGTGCTACCGCTGTTCAGTATTGATTTGAAGTGGTATCACTGCATGACGGCAAGAATGGAATGAAATAAATGGAAGGGGCGTAAATTATTCTCTCCCACTGCCCTCAAGGCTGCATTACAGCAGAGTTTGTTAGAAGCAGGGTAGCCAAGAAAAACCTTTGCATGCTGGAGTTGAAACCTAAAATACAACATTTGTTAGATGGAAACAGAAATAGTTTCCGAAGGCATTTCTTCTTGTTTCTGTCAACATGAGGAGGGGACCATGGAAGCAGTGTGCGAAATAAACCAGTTTGTTTCTCATGCTGTATTTTTTGTTGTTGCCACTTTGCAGAATGGTGTTTGTTAGTGAGAAAACATTTTGCATAGCAGGGCTTGCTTCAGCTCACCTCCACAACAGTTCCCAAGTCTTTGACGTAGTCTTTTTCGGTCTGCACCAGCTCATTTAAGACAAACCTAAATTAAAACAGAACACACGCATTTGACCACGTTCCTTGATGTTACTGTTTGGTCCTCTTACCACATATTACCTCCTGAAAAAAAAACACCACCATCCCAGGAAACACAACCTGACTCACTCTTTGCTCATAGCTCAGTGGGACGAAAACGACAAAAACTTTACATTTCAGGCCAGCATAGTTTCAGTGCTCTTAACTCATCTCTCCTTCCCCTCTTCTGCACCAGGTCCCAGGGCAGTGCTAGAGCAGCAGCACAACGAGGTGCCTCTGCTTTCAACTACCTCTCCCTGCCCTGCACTCATCTGTCCCCCCCATGCAGCCCTCCTGATAGCAATGGGGACATTTCCCAACCCATTTTGCAGCATGTAGGAGAGGGTTTCTTGTCCCAGTTAAGATGTAATTTGGAAGTTTTAAACACTGGAAAACAAATTCCCCTTCTTGCCTTAATGCAGAGCTTAATCTCTCAGCCTAGGTAATCCTTGTGGGGGTGGCCAGTGATTCCCACTTATCTCAGAACTAATAATCCCAGGGAGGAGAGTCAGCTAATGAAGGCTTGATGCATGCAAACAACACCAAGCTAAAAAAAAAAGCACAAAACAACCCTCCTTTGTATGTCAAACTGACTAATCACATAATGTTCTTTCGAGGACAATTTCAAGAAGTTACAGCTTGCTGCAGACAGTTTTCCTCTCAATTACGCCAATACACGGATTTGGCACATGACAAATAAACTCCATCTGTGCTCCAGCTCGCTCCGGCGGTAACAAGGCTAACAAGATAGAGGAGCGCTTTCATGTCTAATATCGCTCCGTTCATGTCAATCAGCAGCCTGACCCACTTGAAGTGATAGGTCTGAGGGCAAACAGTGCTAAGATAAAAGCCTGCTTGAGAATATCTAGGGAAAAAAAAAAAAAACACAAGCTGGCTTTTGGCTCCAATACAATGGCTGTGCTCCCGAGGTGTCCCTTGCTCAGATGGAGTGGAGGAGCTGCTTGGACGCAGGGAGGAGATGCTTGGACACGAGGCAGGGAGAGGTCAGACAGCTTCACATTCATTTGAGAGTAAAATCCAGCCCCCTTGGCAGAGGCCTGGGCTGGCAGTGGTGGTGCTGGATGCTTGTGCTCTCGGCAGTGCCCTGCCAAGCTGCGTGCCTGGGTAGTAAACACGAGCGGGGCAGAAGGCTGCTCCCTCACACAGCGGCCACGTGCATCCCGTGCGGTGCCCTCTCGCTGGCTGACCTGGTGCCCTTGGGACAGGCTGGCTGCATCTCGTCCAAATGGGCTCACATCCCTTCTGGCTGCACTGCTCCTGGTGGAGCAGAGGGCTGCCCAGAGGCTGGGGAATCTCTGCCACCACCCGCCCCCAGCTCCTGGTTTCACCTGCTGTGAGGGTACAGCTGGACAAAGGCTGCTCTGAAAATGAGGCAGCAGATTAAACCTGCCAATCTGTACCTGTGTTAGGAATCAGGGTCTCCATCACCATTACTTAAGTTAAACTTGGCACTAGGGTTCCCCAGCTCCCCTCTCCCTGAAAAGCAAAAAAATCATCCTTCGTCCTCTGCTAGTTCCCTGAAGCCTATCTGACACAGGACCCTAAAGGTAGTCACAATTTGAGATTCCTAAGAAGCATGTTGCAAAAATTCATGTTCATTCATCTCCTCATCAGATAACACAGAGCAAGGACAGACCGTTGCTTAGAAAGTGACTGCCCCAGCCACCAGCAGGTATTGTCTACACAGCTGTAGTTAAAATGGCATTAAATGTACCAGGGGTAGAGCCTCACCTCTGAGTCAGTCTGAATATCTGGGTATCTCAGTAACTCCACACTAAGGCTATACTGACACTGCTCAGTAAGACTGCTGCCTGGCTGCTCACAGGGTCTGATGGAACAGGGGTTTCCCAGTGCCAAGGCTAACTGCTGACAGGCACATGTTGCCTGAGACAAAGGAAATAACCACCCATGCCTGAGCAAGGATTCAGTTGCTGTTTTATGGGAAATGGGGGGTCACAGCTCGAGTTTGGAGCCCAGCTGCCTAATATGGCTATGGAATTACGCACAGCCAGAGGCACAGACACAGAGCACAGACACCAGGGAGCTGGAGAGGAGACAGATGTCTTGTGCTGAAAGCCACTAGCAGGTGCTCCTAAACATCCTGGCGTTTCAGAAATCTGGACGGAGGCAGCAGCTAATTACGTGTAACACGCTGCCAGTCTGCCTGCCAGAAGCGTCACAAGTTAGAAAGCCTTACTGTACGGGGGCTTACACCAGCACTAACCTGAAGTTATCTAATGAATGAACTGCTACCAGAAACCCCCCCAAATTGAAATATCAAGGAGCTTTAAGGAGACAGACAGGGGCAGAGAGGTTTCCTGCAGAAAGGCTGACAGCTGTTTAGCAGAAAACTTCTTCCAGTCAGAAGCACGCCCAGGAGTGCTGTGCCCCTGCCCGCTGCTGGCAGCCCATCCCGTCCCTCGCTATAGTGCTTCTCCAGCTTCCTACAACAAGCTGCAGGAGACAACGATGGCTTTCATGGACCTGCAACAACCTCCTGCTTCCTCTCCCATTACCATGGATATGAAGGTTTCCCAAATTAAACTTTCTCTTCTGTGGCATTTGCCCACCATAAATACTTCTGAATTCTGCCCCTTCCTTTGCTAGGGTGCAAAATCATCATCTCATTAAAAAAAAATAAATCTCTTTTCCTTGGAAGTAGCTAACAAGGTCAACAATATATTCGCCTTTGCAAGCTGATTTCACCTCTGGCACAGTAATTTCCAAAGCAAACACCTCAGTAACTCTGTGTGTAACTGCCCAGAGGCCTCTACAGTAATAGATACATGCTATCTGGGGTAAAAGCTGCACATTTTTAAGAGTGAAGATGAACTTCCTGGGTGTGAAAGCGCTTCTAAGAAGTATTTTTGCAGGTTAAGAAGAAACAGATGCAGCAGGACACAGTTTTACTCCCAGTTCTGTGCTCGATCAATGACTACAAAGTATTCTTTCAGAGCAGCTACGTGCCCTCCCTGGATGCCTATTTCAGAAATACGAACAAGCGAGACAACTTACATCCTGCCTCTCATTGCTTTGGCTTTTTGTTCCTCTTCAAGGTTTCTTGGGGGAGTTGAAGGCGTCATTCCTTCATTTAAGCAGCCAGTGGCATCTTTTAAGGTTCCTCGGTAAGATCCTCCTTCAAGGGTCTACGAAAACCCCAAAGAACAACAGAAAAAACATTACCCTTGAACTCCAGCATTAGTGTTACCTCCTGCTTCAAGTCAATTCTGCAATCATCAGTGCAGTCTAAAACCAAGAGGAATATTTAGCTTTCCCCCAGACCTTAGTGAGACAAAACCAAACTAGTTTTAAATTGATTCAAGCCCCCTCCTCCAAAAAGGATTAAAAATAGAGAAAATGTCCTTTTGCCAGAAGGTGAAAAAAACATTCCAGTAGCCCCAGGATGAGGAAACTCTTCCAAATTCTTTCAAAACAACCTGAAAGCATCCTAGTGTCACAATCAGACCCAAGGTTAGGCTATACATGGACAGTGTTTCTCTGCCAAAGACTGAGCAAGAATTCCTAGTAGCAAAGTAGAACATAAGCTGAAACAAATGGATGGATACAGAGCAACATTCCACAATAATTAAAGTTTCCCCCAAATCCCTGGAAAGTAATCGCAGTTGATCTAACAGTGTACACGCTGGGGAGAGAAAATAAAATATCCTCTGAAAATACATGTAACTGGGTTAATGAAATACTCGAAATTTTTTAGTCCCTCAATGGAATAAAACTATTTTGAGTAAATTTTCTGGGAATGTCCTTTGCAGTTTCCCATGTCCCAGAGAGATCCTTCTCCACTTGCTCCAACTGAGCACCCTATTAACAGACCTCTTCATAACAACATCTCAAACTGAGAATATGCCAAAACTTTCTGATATTATTCACTAGACAGAGCTGCTTTCACAGTTACAATAATTCAATGATTTTGTATGTGCGTTGTTTTCACACACATAAGGAAATAAACCTTTGTAAGCTCATTGTAACTGCTTCAATCCTGGTTTATTAATCAGTAAAATTTGCTCAAAGCAAGTGTTTTCCTAATTTTAGAGGTTCTGGGACATGTAGAAAAAAAGGTTTATCTTTTACATTAACATTTTGTACTTTTGGGGGCAAAACTTAAAAGAAGCCAATATATGAAACACTATTTACTCCTTGTCCAGGACATGGACAATGGGATCACACACGTCATGTATGACAGTGCATGAGTGCACGATATTGAAATTTTCGAAGAAATTAAACCCAGAGCATTTGTATTGCTTATTCCAGTCCCTGTCAGGTAGAGTTGACAAGACAGATTAATATCAACATATGAATCTTTTTAAAATTAAAGCACAGCTGCGGTACTTCAAGCAGTTTTACTCTTCACATTTGTTTTTCACAGAAGCCAGAATACCAAACAAATTCATGTGTTGGGTATCAAAATTCCTCTGCCACAGAACAATTTTGTTTGTTTTTTAAATCACTGCAGGGAAAGAACAGTCCCCAGGAAGAGGACAGTACAGTAGCTCATACCCTGCAAAGCTCTCTCCAAAAGTGCCTTTTGACTTTGCAGTGCAGAGCCTACATGTATGGGCTTTGTCTCACATGTGGAGCAAAAATATTTGATACTCTACTGAGAAGCAGAGCACACAGGGTTAATAGAAGCATAGCAGATGAAGGTGGAAAGCAAGGAAACCAGAAACAGAAGTAGACTTTAAATCCCTTCCTTAGAGCTGTATCAGGCCTGTTGTATACACAGTTTTCACAGCACTAAACTTACCAGCTTACTTTTGACCAACTTTTCTATTGCACTGACAAGATCCGCAGCAGTCGGGACATCGGAGGAGCTCTGTCGAGCAGCTAGCAAAGAAGAGGACTGCAAGACACCAGGTTGCAAAGGAAAAGCAAGTTAGGAGGATGAGAAGGGAACAGGAAACCAGTGGTCAGTGAAGCAGCTTCTGAGACAGGAGAAGAATAAACGCAGAAGGGGAGCAGGAGGATTAGAGGAACACGTGCACAGTAAAGTGAGTGAGTGTTGCTTTATCAGACAAGCACAGAATTGCCATCAAAGTCTGGCTGCACATTCCTCTGCAGCAGTTCCAAGGCTGGGAAACAGGGAGCGGCATCAGAAACCAAGTTCATTTGCAACCGTGCTAAAATATTCTTAATGTCTCCTGGTTCCTCCTTCCAAGGACATCTATGGTTTTACAGGCTCCAGAAAATTGATCTTCTTGCTGCAGATGTAAGAAATTACCTTCTCCCCCATACATGCATATTTAATAGATGCAATAAGTGAAGGTACACGTGGAGTTACAGGCAATAGGGGAGGGAGGCAGGGGCAAAGAAATCCTTCCTCCTTCCTTCCCCAAAGATCAATCACAACGCCAAATGAACTCAGATGATATCACACATTCATTCAACTTCAGCCATCTAAAATTTGCATCTTTTCTCTCCCCTCTCTGCAATCAGTGGAGAGAAAATTCCCTTATGTATACCATCTATCCTAGGTACTTGGCATAGGAGGGACAGAAACACTCTCTAGAGATGCTCACTTTTCCCTACTGGCATTAGTTAAAATATTTTCAGACTCAACTGAAAATTTGAAGACCTCATCACTGTGCTGCCTGAACATCCCCACAGCAGTGTGAAGGCTGGGCTCTCTGTGAAATGCTCAGCTCTAGCTGAAGGTTTTTGCTCTGCGTGGACACCCTTTGGTCTTTGTCCTAAGAAATCTCAGTTTGAAAACCAAAGCTCAGATGATACCTACGGGAATTAACATTTATTAGGTCACCTGTATGCAGATTTCTTCTGAATTAAATACTGACCAAACCCTTTGATAACCAGCTTTCAGCAGACTGACACAGACTAAACATGGCTAATTAAAAAAAAAAAAAAAACTGCAGTAGAATTATTAAAAAGCTTATTCATCTCTCAGCTACTTGATATAGGTCTTCTGGAGAGTGCCTATTTCAGCGAAGTCATCAGGCAGGTGCCAACACACGCATCTGAGATTAAATAGTGCTGGGGAACAAGACGTGGAAAGGTGATGGCAGGAATTAGGCAGCTGGCCATCTCTTTTAGCAGCCCTTTGGGGATGCTGCTCATGGTGAGTGACACAGCCCCAGGGAAAAAAAAGGAAAGGAGAAAGACAAAGCAGGAATGTGAGCAGCCTGCCACTTTTAGTCTCCTCTTTCACTCAAATAATACATCTAATCAACAGTTCTAATTACAACAACAACAAAAATTATAGGTAATCAGGCTGGTAATTGAGGAATTAGGCTGGAAATGCAGGAATCTCATACAAATGTAAAAGTTCAGGCAGATAGATTCACCTGCAATGCGACAGGCATGTCTTGGATGAAAAAGACTGAAAACAGGGACTCTAAGAGATACCGGACAAATACAGAGATGATAACTGTCAAACATATCCCTTCTAGTGGGAGGAATCCAAATTTCGGAGGCACTGAACAGCTGTTGCTCTCACTTCTTTTACCCAAAATTGCTCAATATCTCTAAAAAGTAAATAAGCACAAGATTTTCAAGGGAGCACGGAAACATTTGCTGCCTACAAGTCTTTCAGTGTAAAACAACTCTTCGGTGATTGCCAAAAGAGCCCGGCTTGTGTGAGGCAAATCAAAAAATGGTGTTTCGATTTCCCAGTAAGTAAATTATGAATTTCTGATCTGAAGATATCTGGTGATTTGTGGTTATAAGTGCCACCAGGAGTGGAGAGGCACTGTTACTGCTAGGGCAGAGTGTCACCTCCCACCACTTCTGCTTCCCCACGCTGCTGCTCTTCCAACCTAGGGCTGTACCTGTAAGCAGTCACAGGACATGAGCAAGGAGCCATGGCCAAATTAACACAGTTAAAGAGCTTTTGGCTCCCGAATGGCTCAGACACCGCTTGCTTAGTGTTTCTGTGCCAGGGAGTTCAGGAGCCACGTTTGTGGGCTGAAGTTTTGTATCCTCGTGACATAGGAGGAAAAGTGACCAGAGCTAGAGCAGCTTTGTTTTTCTTTCTCTTTAAACAAACAAACAAACTAACTAACCCCAAACCATTTAGCTAAATGACCCGGAGAACAAGCCAGGAGCAACTGCTCTTGTGCTGGGCAGGGATCCACCAGAGCTCTGCTTTGCAGACCTTTCGCCCCTGCCTCTCGCAGGCAGCCAGCAGCACACGCAGCACTCAGACAGCACCAGTCCGGGGCTCCAGCTACTTCCTCCTGGCCCTGCTGCCACCGCAATGTCACAGTGCTTCCTGGCAGATTAGCAGCGAGCCCCGAATCCTTTCCTCCATCGCTTCGCATCCTAGAAACATTTGCTCCCTTTCCTCTCGCTCTTCTTCCAAACTGCTGCCTGAACCTTTCCCAGGAACATTCTAGGTTATCACTTTTTTTTTTTTTTTAATTTTATTAATTTCCCCTATCCTTGCTTCTTTGCATGCGGTAATTACAATCAGAGGATAGAGATACAAAAGTGGCAGTGCTAAAAACAGATGCCAGCAGGAAAGCAGGAAACAGCCAGACAGGAGGATGGATTTCTGCAAGAGAGATGCCAGCACCAGGAAAGGGTGGGGGAGGACACATGGAGACACGGCCCACGCTAACTGAGAAAGCAAACCACTTCCATAGCCAAATCCACAGATCCTCACCTCAAGTCCAAAACAGTAATTGAAGGACGCTGCAAACAACTGCACCATCTACCACAACAAATTCCTGATTTAACATTCAGCAGACCCTAGCTAACGGCAGAGAACTAGAACCAGAAATACTACATGCTAGGAATGGGATTTTTTCCACGTGCAAGTTTTAAGGCACTTCAGAATAGCGGGTGTACGGTGGGACACAGACTGACAAAGTTCCTGGAGCCCAACCACATAGAAAGCCTGGTGGAAAACACAAGTTATCCAACTCTTGGTAAAGGTGGTATTTCAGGATTCAAGCAGACTCCAGCACCTATCCCAGTCCTCAGGCCCAGGCTGCCACCAAATATCTTTTCTGCTGCTACTGCCAGACACCAACAGCACTTTTGAAACCCGTGTGGAGAACACACGTCATCAACCTGAGTGGAGTTTCTGACCACACACAGCACAAGCACACCACACCTGGCATGAAATGCAATCCCAAGGCTAAACTGCGTATCAGGCACTGTTTGTAAATCCAGTTGGTGAGAGGTATTAGGTTATGATTCGCACGTAGGTGCCTAGTGTAACCACACGTCTAGAAGACCACTGGGAAACCACTATAAGACAGCTCTGTGAGAAAAGCACTTAGAGAGCAAATTGATACAGTAGAGGAAGTCTTACCATCTCATCTTGGGTTGGATCATTGTCAAAAATCTTCATGGGAGGAGGAAGAGGTGTATGAGATTCTTCGTCTGGCTCATCTTCTCCCCAACCCTTCTTGCTCTTCTGAAGGAAAGTGAAATATGATTAGAGGCAGGGAGGGATTTCTTTTTATCTTGTCAGATATCTGAGCCCTGCCACCAGGCTTTGAGTCTGTTAGTGATACTAATAGTGTCTCACTATGGCACTGGGTGGAGAGAGCTGCAGGTAATACTAAGCATCATAGAAGAGAAGCAATAAAGATGCAAGGCCTGTTAATCCTATTAAATTCTAAGAGTTACAGGAACACAAGTACTGGGACACCAAAGCAGCTACAGCTGTCTGTGTGCTGGCGGAAAAGTATTTTCTAATTTAAATGAAAACAGCTCAACATACAGTTTTCAGAATGCATTGCTCTATTTGTGTTCAGTTAATATCTTCTCCATTTTCCTCCTGTAACTCCTTATTCGCTTTGTCAGGAAAGAGCCATTCTAGCAAAGAACATGCCTGCAGAGAAACTGCAGCTACAAACACGCAGCCGATTTAACAGAGACATGGCTATTTCTCTGAGCGTTCCCTTTCAATACGGAATTACACTGCCATGGCACGATGAAGGTGATATGAACCTCAGCAAAAACTGGTAACAACTGCTCAGAAATGGCTTCTTTTCTATCCTTGGCAGACTCCCAATAGGCTATTAAAAAATCTAGTTAAAGGATGACAATGTATGCAGACTCTGAAAAGCTGTTCCCTACACATTCCGCTGCTCTTTAGATGACAATACTTCTTGCAAGACAGCTTTAATCAATTTAGTTTTTCATATGATTCGCTGCTCCCTCTAGACCCTCAGGGAGCTGCATTTGCTCAAATGTGAATCACACACCCCAGACTACTAGAAACATCAGGCTTCCCTGCAACAAACCCCAGCACACACCTCATCGGCGCTGTCTCCTTGCGGAGTGGTTTCATCTCCGGTCTTTGGTGAGCCAAGGTCAAAGCTCTTCCTGCCATCTCGCACCTTCTTTTGCTTCTTGATGTTGCTCTCAGTCTTGCCGCTGTTCAGCCGGCGCACAGGGCTGGTCAGCCATTTCTTCAGCGTGTTGGTCGAGCGCTTGGGGCCCGGAGAGCTCTGGATGGAGTTGAGGGATGGCTGAGGCTGCAGGTTGGCCACCGAATCTGACTTGCCCCCGTTGTCATTGGAGGAAACTGAATATGCCTCTGCAAGAAAACAGTGCACGCGGGAGATTATACCAGCCCCTGCCCGATTTCCTAGTGTACATCAAGTGCTTGACATTTCTAAACATGAAAATACAAAATGCCTCAATGGAAAATGTTGTGACCTGTGAGCATTGTGTAATCCTTCTTGCACACCAGAGAGGACAGAGAGGAATATGCCATGCAGAGGGCATTTTCCACTATCTTACACGCTTCGCCCATCTGCTACCGCACTGTCTGTCCTTAAGAAAGATCACAGGCAGCAAAGTTACCTAGTTACTTATGAAAGCCTGAATTTCATGTTAAGTGCTGAATTTCTCAGCTTCTTCTCACAGATTTCATTGTGAATTGCCAGGAAGAAATCAAGCACAAAAAGCAGATTACTACAAGAGATCTGACAGCCACCAACACTTTGTCAGTTTCTGGTGCCATAAACGTTTCTCAGCCGTTGCCAGACCTCAATAACATTACTGATAGTTTGACTACATATTAACTTCTGAAGGTTATTTGAAACACCTTAAAATAATCTCCTTTGCCCCTGAAAGCAATTTGTCAAAAGACTTTACACCTTCCCTAGAACTAAGAAATTGGAATGAACAATTACAAGAGATGACAAATTGTTCAAACCAAAGGAAACACCCAAGAAGGAGATATAGGCTTAAAATTAAGAAGATTTCCTTTATATCCTAGCAGGAAATTCTGCTGAACCATATCCAACTGCAATTATCAATACACATGTTCAGACTTGCACCTTAGAAATGGGCACAACCTCCCTTACCCTCCCAAAGCAACAGAGCAAAGATGTGCCAATATCAGTAAGTCTTTAAAAACAAAGCAAACAAGTTGCTGGAACATTTCTCAATTGCCCTTTAGGAACAAGTGCCCTGCTCTCACCTTTCTGAAACTATGGCAAAGGCAACTCCCTCCCCAGAAGGGATCAGGGACTGTGGTGTTTTATCCCACACAGTTTAAGAAGATATATTTTTTAAAGAATTCAGAAATTCTGTCGTGCTCTTGTAAGGCTGATCTCACACTGTGCATCAGAAAGCAGTCACCTGACATTATTACACATTTTTAGATGTTTATCTCTGAATCTCCTATCCACCCCAGCAGAAAACAAAAACATAAGTTACAACACACAAACACAGCCTGGTGCATGCAGATATTCGCAGTTCCACAATAAATACCGTGACAGATATTGGGTAATGCATGTGCTGAGGGAGAGCTGCTCTCCCAGTCCCCTGTACTGGTTTAGGAGCCAGTTTCTGCCACCTGCACACAGAGCTCCTGCCCTGGTGGGCAGAGCTGCTGCTCAGAGCCAGCTGCACACCCAGCAGAGATCGCAGCCCACATCGTCTGTCAGCTTGTCACCTGCAGACCAGGGGAGTAGTGACAAGGCTTCACGACCAGAGATGGCGTCAATCAGAAGTTACACCAGTAATTTGTTACGTACCTGGGATCAAAAGTCAGGTTTTTAGAACATATGGAAATAATTGTAAGCAGCTAGGAGAAGTCAAAGTTCATTTCCCAGAGAGCAGAAAATCTAACTCGTCTGTCTTCTGACAACAGGAGGCGTGGGGGCGAGGGTGGCTGGGAGGAGGGCAGGTCCCAGGTGGAGCTGCTTGGGTCTGCCTGCAGCTGATCTGCCAATTTCAGGCATTCCTCCATCAGGGCAAAGTAGGAGTCTTATCTCAAAAAAGCCTGGTTTCAGCCAGCTCCTGTTGATGTTCCGTGAATGTGAAGTCGTGTTAAATCAACGAGTGCAAGATAATATTTGTCCATGACCAGCTTATCTTCCATTCAATAGGCTTTAGATAGCCTGCCCCAGCGGGCTCCACGTGATGCTCTGGCAGTTTATCAGCACACCTTGCGTCAGCACAATTCAGGGTTTCAGGATGAGGTGATTCTGAGCACTTAGGCAGCTCGCAGGGTGCAAGGACCTTCTCCCTTCCATCCCCCCAGCCAGGGAGGTCCTGGTGCACAAGGAGCTGGGCTGCGGTCACGGGGGAAAATTGCTGGAAGAACTCACTCACTGCAGGCTACCGCTTCGGGGGGTGAGATTTGGGGAAAGCAGGAATATTACAGACTTTGCAGGGGACTGGGCTTAGGGGATAGTTGGACCTAAAATGAGGATAAGCCATCTCCTACATCTTGGTTGATTAATGTACAGAGAGGCTTTTACTACAGCTTGGAAGTAGCATAGCCCAAACTCCTGCCTCAAGATGAAGGCACCTTGCCAATTTACCTCTCAGTGCTGGAGGGGAGCTGATAGGAGGCAAAATGGAGCATGGGACAGCCACCAGCATCCCAAGGACTTGTTATTGAGCTGTGGGATCCCACTTCAGGCTGATGGGCTCGAGGCAGGGCCAAACCCAGGAGCCCCAAAGCCTGGGATGGCAGATGCAGGGACCTCCCTTCCCACCAGGGAACACCCCTGCTCTTACGAGCAGACAGCACAGCCACAGCCTGGGCACGGACAGACACACAGCTTCTCCCACACCATCGCAATCCAATTGAGGTGGTCCCCAGGAAGCAATAGCCAGCCTTTGTCCCCTGCTACCCAGAAAAAGGCAGCACTTCAGCACAAATGCTCCAAGTCCCAGAGCTGGCCCTCCGACCACCATACCCACTTGCAGGGTTTTTGTCTGAAGTTTAACCTACAGCCATGAGAGCTCTCCAGGCTGAACATCAGGACTCCAGAACATCAAGCTGAGATGAAAGCCAACCCAAAGGCTTCCAGAGGGAAAGCTTTGAATAGTCGGGAGTGCTACACAGCAAAACGATCCCACTTGAAGGAGTTCCTGCTCAAGGACACAGCTTTGGTGATGCAAAAGGCTATTTAACAGCAATGGTGTGTTTTCCGTACCCCTGTGAACAGCCAGAGGTTACTGAATCTCAGTTGTGCCATGTCGTACGTGTCCCTAGCAGATATGAATTCTCCTTCTTTCTCCTTATCTGCTGGAGTGCCCAACTGACTGCCGTAAGGCACCTGGGAGAGAGCCCTGGGCCTGGCTTGGCCACGCAGCAGCTCGAGGCTGGAAGTGCAGCCTGCCCCAGCCTTATCTCGCGGTTAGATGTCAGTGTGCTCTCTGCTTGGAACAAAGGCAGGGAAAGGGGCTGGAAAGGATGGTGTAAATCTCCCTGCCTTGCAGCCACCGTGAGAGCCTCCAGCATTGGGTGAATTTGTTCTATTCAGTACCTAATGGTTATACAAAGTACTCTCGCCTCATTTACCTCATTGTCTTATTTCTCACCATCTCCAAATATGAACTGTCTGAAACGCAAATGAGTCCATACACAATATTGATAACTTTTTTTTTTTTTTCCTTTTCAAGGAACCGCAAACGTTACTGTGTTTTGTACCAAAACAAGCCACACTTGCTGTTTGCCATCCCTGTGGAGAATGATTTGCTTTACACACAACACAGGTCACCCCTGACACGGCCATGGAGGCAGGAGTGGAACTCAAGAAAGAGCAGAGCTCCCACAACAGACATAGACATGTTATGCACAAAATCTGCTATGAAAGACTTTTGGGACAAGCTCCAAAGCCCTGCTGGTGTGAGCTGCACTGCTTCTGTGGCACATACAGCTACAAACACATTTATCAAACACGTGGCAGGAGGTTGAGATCCAGACACAGAGTGGATCAAGTGGAACATGTTACCGTGTTCTTCCAATGCACCAGCATGTATGTGCTCTGCAAACTGCATCGTTAGAGCTGTCTGGAGACAGATTTTGCTCAAGAAGAGCCAGAGGCCCATTGTGTGGCAGTTCAGGGAGCTGCTGCCCACCAGGAGCCACTAAGCAGCAGTACCAGAGGGGTCTGCAGGAACTGCGGGGCTGGCAGCGAGCTGCAGCGCGTGGTCATCCTGTTACCGCCATCCTGGGATGCAGAAATCTAAAAAAAGGTATCTGGCAAAGTGGAGTGTGTGCAGGGAGGTCAGCAGACTAGTGTGGCTAGATGGATTTCCTGGCCAACCCATTCATTCAGACAGAAGAAATGACAGTTTCCAAAACACGCCTAAGCAAACCTCCGAGAAACTTCTGGCAATATGACTGTGGCAGATACACAGCCAGACCAGAGAGCTTTAACTTTCAGAGCTTTTGCACTGCCACAATCATGAAATCTTTGCTGTTGCTGCTGAAATGAACAGACGTCTAGAAAAGCACAGCTCTTTTACTTGGAAAATGGAAGGTTCCAGTTCTGTGCAACCTTGAGTGAAAGGAAAAACAAAAATCTCACAGACACATTTTAGAGGCACGGCTGTATTCCCACTTGAGCCAGTAGGAATTGCTGCTGGAACTTAACTACAAGATGTTTTATTTTTACCTCGCCATTCCCCAGAGCATGCAGGGGAGAGGAGGTCTGACCAGGCTCATGCAGCAGAGGATTCATCTGCAGGAACCCAAGCCTTTAACGGGAAATGGGAAAGGCTTCTCAGAGTGATTCCGAAGAAAACATAAGGCTTGTCTTTTTGATCCACACTAACCACAGACCGTATATGACAGAAGGGAAATATGCCTTGATACCCAGAAGTTAATACAGACTAGAGCTATGAAGACGTGACTACGGCAGGACACACTCTTGCTTGAGGTGAGAAGAGTTGAATAATTACATGGGACCAGCAAATTTATGTATGGCTCCATTTCTCACCCCAGAAAAACAGCCTTAGAGAAAAGGATTTTTCCACAGAAGTTAGAGAAAATGAGCCAGAATGGGAACTCTGTAATCCTATTAGCATGTGCATTTAAATCAACATTTTTTTTCACAGAAATAATTCCACTCATGAATGAAAGCCAATAACGAAAATCTGACCGATGAGCACATAAATTAACTCTGCTCTGCTCAGCAGAGCCCATTTTCCATATTTAGTGATTGCCGTAAAATAACATTTTTGACAAAGACAGAATTGAATCAGATGTGGGTGAAAGAGTAACTCAGTCTGTCCTCAAGCTATTATTTCCTGAAGGACAGGAATCTCTGTAGCAGAAAATCTTGGAAAGCAGGAGTCATCCAGACTCACCCTGTGCACAAAAAAAGCCCCTGTGTTAGTATTTCCCACTAAACAAACAAGGATCATCCAAACCATCAAAACGCTGCCTCTCCTGCCCTTTCCAAGCGTTTTCCTTCACCACGCAGGCTGTGGGCTCCAATTCACAACTCTGGGCCCCTCGAGGCTTTATGCGCTCCCCAGGGGAAGCCATGTGGTGGGAGCCACCTCCTGTCTGCGCCAGCACTTCAGGGCCAACGCTCTACTCGGCGAGCTCAAAGATGGCAGAAGGAGCTACAAACACTGACTCCTTGGTCTTTTCTGTGCTTTTGTATTAAATGTTCAAAACACACTCAGAGAAACATTTTTATTGGCACGAGTCAGGGTTACAAAACTTTGTGGCTTAGGCAGATGACAGTACAGATCCCAGTTTTAGTGTTAGAGCCTATTCTGCATGTAAAACCTGGCATGGATTTGCAAAAATTTGGGAGGTAGTGACATCTGGATAATTCAAAGTCACTTTACAGCTATTCTTCAAGTGAAAACACTGCTTCATAACATGTAAATAATGAACCCGACGTGTTTTAACGTCAACAGATAAACTGCCTCCTCAGGCACTGCCTCCACATAAGGTCCCAGCAAAGAACGCAAATGGACATGAGGAAATTTTCAGTGCCCGTGTCGGATGAAGATAAAGGACAACTGGCTTGAAAAGCCCTTTAGATTAGAAGTACACTAAACTTTTGCAATGGAATTGCAAAACTTGTCTGGAGTCCTCCCCAGCTCCCAACCCGCACCCAGACCCGGTCGCATCCAGCTGCGTGTGGAGATGCCGGCGAGGGAGAAGAGAGAGGACACAACGTAGGACACACCTCACACGTGAGCGTAAGGACACCCTCAAACACTGCCATTGAAATTTAGATGCAAATTCTGCTCCGAGTTCCAATGTTCTCCTGAACTTCACAGTCTCCTGGAAATGGGCAGCCTTGGGAAGTTTCAATGGAATTTTCTGTTTGTATCTGGGAGTGTCACTTGAAGCTTCAGTTTGGAAGCCATGTCAAAAAGGCACAAATCAATCTGGCAGGATTGTCACAATTCCATTCACATGGACAAAATTGCTTCTGTCCGAACTCAAAGAGTGGTATGGAGTTAAATATTTTACGCAATTTTTTCTAATCCAACAGAGAAAGAAACCTATGTTGCTAAAAGCAAACATACTTGACAAACTGTCCAATCACTGCAACATAAAAACTCAAAATTTGGCTGTTGGGTTCACTGCCAAACTTGAAAACAAACTAACTTCCAAAATTAAACAGAAAAAATGTGACTAAAAAATAAATAAATCACACGACATTCAGAATGCAACTGTTCCTTTATTGAAGAGCTGAAATTTCTTGGAACTGGGCAAGAAGAGCTGTTGGAGAAAGAGGATGTTCTGCCGAGATCCCTGTAGTTATGCTGTAATGAAGGAAGGATGCTGCTGCGGGAATTGTGTTTGACTTACAGTTTTGAGGAAAGAACCACTGATCTGTAACTTTTAATATTCAAATTCTGATTGTTATTTTCAGGTAGGAAACGAAGTGGAGGACACCAAGCACTCGCCTAGCTGGGGTGGCAAAGCAGCTGCACTTGGGTTTGTTGATTTTTGTGTCAGGGAGCAGCTCACCCCAGGCCCTCGCAGTCAAGGAGCTGTGCTCACTTCTGCCTGAGGGGGATGCAGAGAGGGACTTGCCCCCTGTAGCACCCTTTCTCTTTCCATTAACAACAGAGGGAGTCCAAGGAAATTACACCCTTAGCTAAATTTAGTTATTGTGAATCCCCTTCCCACATTTGAGGATGTTTCATACCAGGCCGATCTCGCAGCAGGAAATGATTAGCTGAAGTTAAGCATCTGACAATTCGCTTTAATGAGCAATAACTCATGGCAACCCGCCATTAGCTCCAGTTGAATAGCTTTTATTTTTAGCTGGTGTTGCTCAGATGAGGCTTTCATCCAGCATGCTCTGGGAAAGCTGACATCCCAAAGTAGTCTCCAGGTCTTGGTTGTGCCAGTCAGAGTGTCAGGGCTCAAGAGCGCCGGTTCCTGGGGGTCAGAGAAAAGTCACTGCAGTTCTGGGAAAGTTTCGAAGGGTGAGATAAAACCAAGAGCCTGGAGAAACAGCACAGAGGCTCACGGTCTCAAGAGACCTTGCAAGAAAAGTTACTGAAATCCAGAGAGCGTGCTGAATGAGTGAGCCTGGCCTCCGGGGAGAGGAACAGCACAAGGGTGAGGCACAGTGACAGAGCCTGCTGCATGAAAACATGACTTCGTTACTGTCCAAGAGTGCCTGGTAAGAGGAACAGCCACAGCAGTCATCACCACATCTGCTGTTTCACATGAGCCTAAAGCTATTGCCAGAGGCGACTTTAGGGAAGGCGCAGGGAGAAGAAGAAAGGGAGTCCTCAGATTGCTACAAGACAAGATCTTGCTTCCTAGAGATGAGCATTTAACTGAGGGGCTGCTGCGCATGATGGCAGAGCACATCCTTGGGGCTCTGAAGGGGCTCTCAGGATGGTGTGCAACTCAACCTGGCAGCACCAAGCACTTCAATGTCAGCTGACGTAGCTGTGGTCCTCTCTTCAAATGTCCCAGTCAGAAACGTGTTTCTGTGTAACTGCTTAAAACCATGATGGGTATCCGTGTCATGTCCAGTGGGAGGTTTCTGTACCCCTCTCAGTCTTCTTGACAAAATCATCTTTCTTCAGAGTCCCATACGACCCCTCATATAAACTGCTGTGAGTTCAGGACGAGACTAGTAAGAGGACAACACCCCCAGAGTGAATCCACTAATCTGCTGGGGTGATGCCAGCTCCTACCCCACAACACCGTGAGATAGGTACATTGTTGGCCTACCTTGTGTCCTTCAGTGACACCTCACTTATCTCCCCAGACACAGCAACTCCTTTCCAGAATATGTTTTTACTGAATGAAAGGATGTGGAAAAGCTCAAAGAGCAACTGCTCCACGCAGCAGAGTTTGAGGACAAACACAGTATGTCTACGCACTCGATTTCATGTACCCATGCTCTTGCCTGGGGTTTGCGCCCAGCGCACAGCCAGAGCAAGCGCACCACGTCTGCAGGGAAGGCGTGTAGGAATAGTCTGCTGGTAATGCCTCACAGCTGGGTGAGCGGATTTCTGAAGGCTAGAGGCACGCATCTTGCTTTAGCAAAGAAAGGAAATAAAAAGTCAAGACTAACAAGATCCAGAAAGGGCATGATTTTTTTTTTTTGAACAAATCAACATTTATTTCAATTTAGTCAAACAACTTGTTGAAGCACTTCTCTAAGTTCTTCTACTTTACATTTTGTATTTACACTGTCCTCTTTCTGTGACAAAAATAGTGTAATCCCAAACCCTGAAGTTTCCAGAGTAAGTGTCACTAGCAGCGAAAAGAACAGAACTCCAAACACAAAGCAAAAACCTCCTTGATATATTTTGACAGGAGACTTATGCACGTTCTTTAAAAAAGTAAGTTTTAACCCTGAACCTTTACAGAAACCTATACGGGATGATAAGGGGAAAAATGTCGTGATTGAAGCTGAACAAGAAGAGCAGCATTTGCTGGCCTTTGCAAGTACACTGTTACTTTTAGCATAAGGAACTGTGAAATGCGTAGACACCCACATAGAAGCAGACTTTTAAACTTTGATCTAAGCAGTGTCACTCTGCTGAGAGTATTAAGGGTACCAGAGTCGGCGAATGCCATCTTTTATCCTAGTGGTGGGCACAAAAACAAAATTTATTACACATGGTTTCCAAGCAGCTGTTAATACAACACAAGCCTTATTCTTTTGCAAAGTGTCAGGGGTCAGCTTCATTCAGCAGCTTTCAAATTGAGCTACTGTAAGAACTTTTCCACATTTAACGAAGTAATTTCTCAGTCAAATGACATCATTGCTAAGGTCAGCTCTGCCTTACGCTGGAAGCCAGCAGCCTGTATGACAAGGTGGATCACTGCTGGATTTCTGGGGAGAGAGGAGGACATTTGAATGTCCTATTTATATCTCCCTACCTCAAAGGAAATTGTGTGTTCCCAAACAATTCCTAATGGAAACAACAGAGGAGTATCAGTGACAAAATAAATTGGAATTGGGGGGAGCGGGGAAAGCAAGAACAGAACCCAAAGCTTTTTGGGCTAGGAAGAAAAACTGCATGTTGATAAAGAAGGCATTGGTCATTAAACTTTCCAGGCACACACAGGGCTCAGAAAGCACAGAAAACAAGCAGAACAAACAAACACAACTGTGTGCATCTTAGCGTCAGCTTCTTTTGCCAAATGCAGTAGCTTCCAACATTCAGCAGCTGTCTCTTGCTTTCTAGTGGTGTGGAGTTCTCTTTGGTACTTGGAGGCTGTCAGGAGCTCCGGGCAAAGAGAAAGTCTTTGTCCATTTACCAACCAATTCCAAAGGCGCTGATCTTGAATAACTTTACTAAGCAAGAGTGACACAGATGTCTAGGAAAGGGGGCTTTTCTCTTAGTAAAGTTGTGGTAGGTGCAGTGGAAACCCAAGGCAATCTACATGCTTGTCAAATTGTGCCTAGGTAAGAACTGAGTCCTCCATGAACGTCTCTCATTTGTTCACTCTTAAATTATTCAGGCTCTGACAGCCCCTGAAAAGAAAAGAACGGAATAAGAATAAGTTGTAAGTGGTGCAGGCGAGGGCGGACACCACGAAACCACCAAGAACAACGAGGTTGGGGTGCTGGACAACAGACACACAGCAGCCTGAGCCTCCAGGGCTGGTGCCCAAAGCAGCTTCCTCCACACCCTTCTCCTCCAGAAATACTAGCGGAAAATACAAGCTCACAGCAAAGGTACTGGTTGTGATGAGTTAAAAGAAGTAATGGATGAAGTAAATGCAAACAGCGGTTGGGAAATAAAACACACAGATAAGAACTGCTGGTGCTTGCGATGCTTGGTTCTTTGAACACGGCACAGGGAAATGGCTAAGCAGCTCAGAGACTTTTAACTGCACACTCACGACTCTCAGACTTGTGGGAAGCTTTGGCTCACTCAGCTCAAGCAGGAAATGCAGAACATCACTTGCCGCCCCATATAACAGCCTCACGCGATCTGTGTCTCGGTTGGCATTTGACAGCTCTCCAGGGCAGGGAGCAGTTCTGTAAGGAGCCTTCCCCGTGGCACCAGTCAACACGCTTGTCATAGAGCAGGTGATGAAATCACTACTACACTCTATCTGCGTCAGCAAGAAAGATGGGATGGGAACTTGAAGTCTTGGAGAGCATCTGCTGCTCGGGGAACAGGAGAGCTCTCTGCAGCACCCTGCCAAGCTCTCAGCTCTCTGAAGCCGTGCGAGTGCCTTGACCCAGCTACCAGCCTTCCCCACAAGGCTGGTCCTGAGGAACTGGGTGATTTTGGTTTCTGGAGGGCCCCATGGAGCCTCCCGTGGCTTTTGCAGTGCCTACACCATTTCTTCTTACCAGCAAGTTCCTCTTGGGAAAAAATTCAAAGTCCAGTTTAGCAGAGACATGGAGAGGTGCACTACATAAACCGCACTTGCTTAGTTCCCCACTGCATCAGTGGCTAACTGCAAGTAGCTGCAAAAATGCTCTACCAGGCAACATGTTTAACAGGAGATACTATCATTGTAAACCCCCTCTTCACAGTTACATCACTGGTGCTGAGCAGTTACTTCCTTTAGCCACATCTTTCAAAATAGCTAGGAAAAATAAATTTTTATTTGAAAACAACAGCAAGGGTAGACTGGCCTAGCAGCAGAGGCTCTTTGACTCTGGAAAGACTTTGCTGAGTATGGTAATCATTTACTGCAACGTACAATGCCCCACCACCACCCACCCGGTGGTTGTTATCTCCGGGACAAGAGACTGCAGCAAATATTCAGCAAGCGATAGCCTTTACATGTTTGGAGCCTGCCTTGCTCACAGCTTTTCTCAGACACGCTGTCAGATCAAATTTTACAGCAGCACTGCTTTCAGCAGCTACAGCCCTCCCCAGTCAGCCCGGGATGCTCAGGCCTGAGTAAGCTCTTGGATGCTCCCTGACACGGAGCCAAGGAAGATGATGCTGTCTGCTCAGCACCTGCACCATGGCAGGAGCTGTGCTCTGCCCTCACCAGCTTGAAATCACTCCTGGAACACTCCAAATGCTCGCCTCCTTTTTGCCCGAAGCTATGATTTTCCTTCTGCTGCCCTCATAAGGATCCCCGTTGATTAATACTTATTCTATTTCCTAAAGAAATCTATTCAGCCTCCACATACTTCAGCTGAGAGATGTGTTTGAGTATCGTGTTGATCCTCAGGGTTCAAACTACAGAAGGTGTAATGAATACCAGACTCGAGGCACTTCAATGGCATTAGCTGTGAATCATCTTTTTACATTGTACTGCTCAGATACATTTGGATCTAAAATACATTTGCATTTATAATTAAAACAGATTACCATTGGTAATGAAAGAATGTCTTAAATCAGAATCCTTAGGCCATAAAAGCTAATTGCATGATGCTAAAACTGGATTTCAAAAATATACATATTATACCCCCTGCAGGATTAATTAGGCAACATCTCTTCAAAAGAGTTCTCAAAAGTGTATTTATTCAGCATGTGGTTAAATTATACGGGGTTGTGCAACACTCCCCATAGCCTGCCTGGGCGCACGCAGCCGCAGCGGCTGGGGCCTTGGTCTGCAGGGGAGCTCAGCACGGGCAGGGGGGCTCAGGGCTGCTGCAAAGCCTGGCTGATGTGAAGGGACACACGTACCTGAATGCTGCCTGCACCCCTAACGTGGTTTTAGCCACAGTTAATTCTGGTGCTGCTGAGCAGCATCACCTTGGGTATGTGCGTGGTCTGTTTACTAAAAAACGCGGGCCTACGGAAAGGTCAAAATCAACGGGTAGATAGAAATCTGGAAGCTTGAACTGGTGATTATTTGATGCCCATTTTGTCACCTGTTCCTTCATGTGATCCCAAGAAAGTTTTACAGCACTCACTGAAGTGCAGCATGTTGTCAGATAGGTCAGGACTGTACTGCACGCCTGGGGATGTATGAAGTGTCTGTTCACTAAAGCTGCTTGTGTTTTTTGAAGGAAAGAGGGAAAAAAAAAACCCACACAGCACACCAGGGCACATCCTCAGCTGCTATACTTTGTACCTGTAATTGTCAGCAAGCCTAAACTGCAAGAAAAAGTGTCCTCAGAGGATTTAGCCATAACTTGGGATGTGTCACTCTGCTCTCCTTGCTCAGAGCTACCTGCTCCGTGTAAAATTTCAACATGGAAAAATGTCCAGGTACATAACAGTAGAGACACCTCCTGGGCCACTAAACCCAGTCCCTTCTGATTCCAGGCAGGGAGTCCATCTCTTTCATAAATGTTTAATTCAGAGTTGCCTTGTGGAAGTGAACAAAGAATTTTTGCTCAAAACTGACATACAGAACCTACTTGTGCTTTCCAGAGCACAGGGATGAAACATTTTCATGTTTGTTTTGCAGACTCCCAGTACAGAACATAAAACCTCCACCAGTAACCATCTTCTGGTTCCTTGGGACCACATTTGCTAATGGGTTACCAGCAGGTCTGGCTCCCAGGCTTCACCCTTTATAGACTTGCCTAGCCTGACAAATAATTTCGCAGGGAGCCAAGATTTCACAACTGTTGAGCTGTACCAGGACAAACACTGGCTGTAGCACACTGAGCAACCAAGTGCATCGGGGTGCAACAGGGACAGCTGGACTGAAACTACCAACTCCTCATGTGACGAGAGATGTATTTGTTCTATTTTCCAAAAGTACTGAGCAACCGGAGCTGCGTGGGGCTTTCTGCAATGCAATACTCTGGATGTTACCTTAGAGAAAAGCCAATGACAAATACATAAGCTGAGCCATATTTAATGGCTCTCTCCCCATCAAAGAGAAGAAATACCCATAGATGTTCTATTATTAACTGCTGTAATTTAGTTTGCAGGTTCCATTTTGTGTCATTAGGACTTCACTGGTTACATTTTCATAATTTATCTTAATTATCTGTAAGGAGCCCAGGTGACGTGTGTAACTTCCACGTTCTCAGTCTGATGAGGACAGCCCAGGACAGAGGCTGATGGATGGCGTGGCACGTCAAACTCAACAGGAGAGCTAATGGGATGCACTAGCCACCTTTAATTTGAGGAATGGTTTGTATTTCAGCATCATCAGCCACATCAAACGTGAACTAAAAGCAAACAGGTTGATTTTTGGTTTGTGGTTTTCTAGTGGCAAAGAACATTAGCCAAGGGAGACATTTTTGAGCATATCTCCTCAGGTATTTTCTGATAATTCACACGTGCTCAGGTCCTACCTATAATCTACAGAATTTTATTTATTTATTTTTCAGAAAACAGCCTGATGTGCTTCTATAGTTATTTTAAAAATATTTTTTACATCACGCTGAATTGTGTGATTCAATATTTGCAGTTGAACTGTTCTGCAATAGCAACTGATATGCAGTGGCTGAACTGGCAGAGAACTGGATTTTCATACAAATTGGAAACCACTTCTATAGATTCCCCCTGCATTCACTAACTACCCAACCAATTCTTCTCTTTTGAAAAGAAATTGCAACTTTTGCCAAAAAAATCAAAATATTTTCATAGAGCCTGTTAACAGAAAAGAATTACACTGAAAAGTAACAGTGCTCGGTTGTGTTTGAGTAGTACAATATTGATGATATTTTTAGACTCAAATGTTTTTTCTTTTTTAACTTCAAAATGATAAATTAGATTTCTTAATACATACAAAAGTTTTAACAAGGTGTATGCTGAAACATAACGGTTTGGAAAAGCAACAAAATCTTTCTTGGGTCATGTGAAATTGCTGCCCTTTTTCTTTCACTTCAAAATGGATAGATTTTATTTCAGCATCCGTGCATTGAATTCCTAAACAATACATCTGTCTGGCACTTATTTTAAAGGAAAGCAGCATGCTTAGTTACCCCGTGTTCCTTGAATTGAGCAGGGAGTTACCCAAGCTATATTTTTCACAATTATCTGTTCTTTTTCCCCTTAGAATAAAGTCTCCCTTCTTCAGGCTTTTGACAGGATGAATAAAGCCTTGTGAATTCTTATATGTTTCTTGGTGTGAATGGAAAGTTTAGGAGCTTTGACTGAATAAAAGCAAACCCCATGTTTCTTTAATGCTGGATGAATTTATGAAAGTTGAAAACAATGCAGCAATCTGAATAATAAGTATCCCCCCCACGCATTCAGCCCCAGACTAGTACTGAAAACTGATCTTTATAGGAGCCCTTGCTGTCTATTTTACTCATATGAGTTAAGATCTGAACGTTTATTTTCTGTACAACTGCTGTTACATCCTGTATATGGCTGCATCTCAAAAGATAAGGCTGCAAGATCCGTCTCGAAAGGGAGACACAAAGCCGGGGGAAGAGGTGCTAGTTCACGGCAAGAGAGCTAGAGATATCTAGTGGTGTGTGTAATTTGCAAAAAAAATAGAAAAAAGAAAAATAATGCTTGTACTACTGGCATCTTGGAAACTGACAGAAAGTTGGTGAAGCATCCTGAACTTCGGCACTGATGCAGCGAACATCAGGTTTATAGAAAGTGGCTGGCAGCTGGTAAGTGTGGCGAGCAAAGGAGCCCTGGGCAGCCACCGGCCCTGTGAAATACCCCACACCTCCTGCGTTTGTACAGCAGCAACACAGAGCCACTGAAAGGCTGTATCCGTGAGCCGTGTCTCTAGCCCCGAAAAATACTCTCACAAAGAGGTAAGATTTAGCACACTTGTACCTAATTAATCCTAAGCAGAGCTTGCTGCTCCCCAGCCTGCCACAACACCGGATCAGACGGCAGCGGCCGTGCTTTCCGTTCCACTGCTCATGTTCAGCTTATCAGCCTCGTGACTTCCCCTGCCAAAATCTCTGTAGGTCTCATTGCCACGTTCAAGGAAGGACACACAAATGCTAAGAGGTTCAGACCCATGAGTCTTCATTTACCCCAAAGACTGGTATGGGGCCTGCCAGGCACACCTTCTGGACGTGCTTAGCTCAGGACACTGTCCAAAGCGTGCAAAGCAGGCACGAGAAAGCACAGCTCTGCACCAACAGAAAGCACAGGTGCTTTGCTAACAGTGTTCACCTTGTCATGCTAATCCTGCTTGCTCAGCCGAGCACCGTTCTCATCAGCTCTTCCATCCCTACAGTAACTTTCTGCCACGACCTGCTCCAACTCCTGACTCAGCCTGCGGAGGTGGGAAAATGCAGGACTTGGAAGGGATGTTCCTGTCATGGGCTTACTGGTTTTCTCTTAATAGAACTGGAAGGAGACATTAACAGCGCTCCCAAACCTCACCACAGGTTTCTTGTGAACCTGCCAGGAGAAAGAGCTGAGCCCAATGCCGGCGCCCTCACAAAACCTGCACACTTGATCCTCTTGCCTTTACGGAGGTGCAGCTAATGAGCACCAGACTGACTTTACCCACCAAGTAGATTTCGAGAAGGTAACAGTTTCCTCATATTTCTTATTCAGGAAGGACCAGGAAACAAAGCAAACTTTGGTTGACACCCTTCATTTTACTATTGTTTTCTCCTCTGCCTCAATTTTGACAGAACTGCCTTGGCCACGCATTCCATTGCGCTTTACACAGTGTAACCATGGCTCGGCCTGAAACACTAAATAAAATATGTTCAAATTAGGAAATGTTATGGGCTCAAACATATTACTGCAGATCACTGTCTTGCTACCACACAGCACTAAGGTACCAGTTCCCTTAGCAAAGCCCTGCAGCTCGCTCTAACACGATGTCAGCACCTTCTATAAAAAGCACCATCGGATCTCACTTTTTACCTAATGAAGAAAAAACTTTTATTAACATGCTGTTGACAGCCCTTGTAATTATGCCAGTTTGCCCAACTTCCAGTTAAGGCTCTGTTTCTGACCAGCTCGCAAAGATGTACAAGGTGGCTGGCTGAGCTCCCTTCCCTGCACATTAGTCACCACCACGCTTGTCAGGAGAAACGAACTTTGTTAATCCTACGGCGAAGAGGTTCATCAGACCGAGCCAATAACAAATCAAAGACTCAAAGAAGGATAGCAAGAAGAGGAAAAGAAAGGAAAGAAAGAAGCAGAGGACAGTAACACCAAGAATGCAGAAGGAAGAGAAAAGCTGTGGATAGGAGATGAGAAGCCAGAGGGACCAGGAATTGAAGAGCCTTGTCAGGAGCTTAGCACAGACACTAAGCCACCCCATCTTTCATCTTTAATGCACTGAGATTAAAGGCCTGACATTCAGATTAGCTTTATTTTGCTCTGGAAAGAAAAGTAGGGATATGACTGGCAGCCTGCTTGGAAGAGCAACTGCTCAAGGAGGCAGAGGGACATGCTCTGCACTGAAACCAACAAGCACATCCATCTAAATCAATCTTTCCTGTCTCTGGCTACCCTCAAGTAAAATATGTTTTATGCCCTCCCCTAAAGCCACCCTGTAGACACACGATATTACCTAGAAAGGGGTGTGAGATGTTGCACTGCAAAATTACGCTGACAACGGATTATTTTTAACCACAGACCCTTTCCTTTGGGATGCGCATGGTGCACTCTTAGCCAAATTCTCAGGTCCAGTAGCTGGGAACATCTTCCTTGTACTCAAAGAGAAGCAATTCGTGCACCCTGCTAGTGCTTCCCGTGCTCCTAGTGCCCTGCAGGGCACTGAGAGCCCAGCGCGCTGCAGGCAGGGCTAGACCTGAACGAGCTGGACTACTGCAAAGAGATGGCCTTTAAATATGGGTATAATTCAGCACCCAGAATTTAACATCTAGGTTAAATCTGAGTCATAAATTCTTTACAACCCTCATGTGTTAATTACAACTTGGAAGCCAGCTTCCACCTGACGCCAGCCCCGTGCGCCCACAGCCAGGCTGCAGAGAGCTGCGCTGGAGGGAGTACAGGGTAACGGCACCGAACCCCGGCCTCTGCTCCCTGATTACAGGGAATGAAGCTTTGACCTTGTGACAGTCGAGGCACGCGGCTGATCCTCCTTTGCTTCAGTAAAGACATTTCGCAAAGTACAAGTCCCTCCAGTTTCCCTGCTTTCCCACATCGTGATCCTTTTAACGGAGCCTCAAACCTGAACCATGTAGGGAAACAAGGAGGTGGACTCAGTGTTAGAAGAAAGTAAGTTGTTTTCAGTCGCAAATCTTGGGCTGTTTTTTAAGGAGAGTTCAGTGACTGTCTAGTTATCAGAACACCAGCAGAACTTGAACCCTCTTATCAGTCTGCTTTCAAAGCCAGTTCTGCAGTGCTGAGAAGCATCCCATTACTCCAGGTCACTTTACATTTGTGTATTTAAGAAACACTGCAAAAAGCCTTGCTTATCCACTCTTGGCTGATTAAGGCCTTTGGCCTGAAGGCTGTACAAGCCTACTGCTCTTAGCTACCCCTTTTTATGGCTGAGAGCAAGTGACAGACTCTTGCTATGAGGCACTCCTATATTAGGATTCATGTCTCCCCATACTGAAAGACAGAGAAGTAGTCCTTATTTAGTTCATGTAGAGGACTATCTGGGTCAGAACAAAACTGGGAACAGTACTAAGTGTCAGTCACTTTCCCTGTATGGATCCCAATAGCTTTGTACACGGGCAATCAGAAACTCACCAAGAGAAACAAACAAAAAAGCAGGATCAAGGTTGCTACTGCTGCAAATAACAGGATAAGATTTATGCAATAGAGTAGATCGAGTTATCTGTCAAAATCTTTCAGAGAAATGACCAATTACACAAGATTTATGTATTTCATGATATATTGGAGACCTAGTTTTTGTATGTTTGTTTTTGTGTTTTGTTTCTTCTACAGCTCTGCGTTAATATTGCTGTTTAGGAGCTCAAACATCCACATCACTTCCAAGCCTCACAGCACAAAATGCACTGACACAGTTTGTACCAACATAATCCCTGTTTGAGGGTGGGCTGCCCACTCAGCTGCTCCATTTTGCTCACCAGAAAGTTCTTATTGGCACAGCAAAACCTACTCAGTTGTTACAAAGATCAAGACAGGTCTGGCATTTGTCACCAGGAAAAAGGAGAGGTGCTTTCCCATGGGCGAAGGGAAGGTGGTTTATGGGGCAGTAGCAAGAACGACCCCAAGGTGCTTCACAATCATCTTAAACACAAAGTCACCTCTCTCCCTACTGCAAGTCTGAGATCCGGGAGCCCTGGGGAAGAAGTATCTCCCCAAAAGCAAAGACTATCACTGGCAATGCACAATACACGAAGCTTCAAGAGTCAGGTTGTCACTTTAAAAGCATCTCCACGCTTAACAGCAGAAGCTGCCAACAATAGCACGCTGATGCTGTAGTCTGGGGCACCCAAATCCCTCATCAAATGTCAGGTTTGGTATCTGCTTATGCTTACGAAGTACTTCCACCATCCGACTGCCTCTGGTTTTCTTTAATAAACGCAGCGTAACAGATAGCTTTTTACAACTTTCTGCCTGTTCAAAGTTGACGTCCAAGGACACGAAAGAAATAAAGCGACCAGTATCACAAAACAGCTTTTGTTACTAGCCGGGTAAACCAGAACTGCAAACACAGTTAACATTTCAAGAGGAGAGAGAAGAGCCAGCTGCTTCCCTTTTCCCCTTCTGGAGAGGTCTGCAGGCAGGAGAGGCGGCGGGGAGATGTTAATCTGTTAGAATCAACGTTTTAAAGACCAGAGCCATGTCAGAGAGCTTGAAGCCTGCTCCAAACCTGCTACGTGGGCCAACACATTAAAGCACAGTCTGTCCTAGAGACTTGGCTTTTCACAGTGATTTAATTTTACAACCTTTCTGTTGATTTAATTCTACAACCCTACCCCGACCACCAGGTTACGTGTCTTTTTTTACAGCCCTTGAAGTCCCCTACTTGGCGTGAAGTAGCATGTTCTCCCCAGCCTGGAAAAGATCATCTTATGAGCCCATGGCAGACTGAACACCAGCTAGCTCTGGTTTGCTGCTCTCACCATGTAAGTAAGCGTGACTCTAGGTCAATAACTGGGGAAACAGGGCTTCTGCACTGCAAATGTGTGCCTCGTGAAATAAGCAAGTCACCCGTCCTCAAGCCATCTTCCTCTGCAGATGAACTACCAAAAAACTGCATTGGAAAGCTTTGATCTTTAAACAACAGCAACAGCTCAAAACAAAAGAGAAAAACAAGTTTTGTTTGGGACATTTATGCTTGGCCACTCAGAGAGCAGGAAACACTGAAATACCACGGCGACTCCTCCTCAGCAAGCTCACACTATCCAGACCGAGTTCAAGAGCCAGTATCACAGCGTAAAGGCTGCAGGCTGGGAAACCTTCACTCGGTGCATCTCAGCTGCGGCGTGCCTTGCAAAAGCCAGGTTTTATTTTATTTTCACAAGGCACTCCCGCTGCTGTGGCTTTCCCACATCTCCGCGAGCAGCAATCAGTCTCAGCCCGCGGCCCCAGACCTTCCCACATCACCATTCAGAGATTTGCGAACTGCGAGAAACAGATGTTCTCAGCGCATGGCGCTCTACCCGAGCCCAAGAAAGACTAGCGGCGGGGGGAGGGAGGGAGGGAAGGAGAGAAATCTCATTTAAGCAAATATTTCTCCCTGCCCCGCTGACCTTGCAGTCCCGGGGTGTTTCCTACCAGCCACGCCAACACACAGCCCGGCAACTCCAGCCCGCAGCCTGTCCGCCTGTCCACCCACCCCTCCGGCTGCCTCCCAGCCGAGGGGGCTCCGGTAGCTCCGGAGGGGTCCCGGCCACCCCCTTGCAGCCCAGCGGGGCTGCGGGGCACCGCTCCCGGCTACCGCCCGCCCCTTCCCTCCGCTCTCCCTACCCGGGGCAGCCCGGCGGGGATGCTGCCGGGGGGTACCGCCGAGCCCCGTCCCGCGGGGGGTTGGCTGGGGGCCCCTCTCCCTCCCCTATCTATCCCCTTTTTGCCCACCGACCTTTGCAGGAGCAGCAGCAGCAACACTTCGCCAAGAGCCATCCTACACCGGAGCGGGCGGGATAGCCGCGCCTGCCCGCTTTCATGCTGCCTTCGGGCTGCTCATGGCAAGGAGCCGCCGGCCCGCTTGGAGAAAAAAAAAAAAAAAAAAGAAAAAAAAAGAAAAAGAAAAAAAAAAAAAAGACCAGGGACGAGCGGCCGAGCAGCCGCTGTCCCCGCGGAGCCCTACGCGCACCTCCAGGGGCGGAGCGGGGCCGCCTTATGCAACGGGGCGGCGGCGGGCGGAGCGCGGCCGCGCAGCTCCCGCACCCGCGGGCGGCCGGGGAGGGAGCGAGGGGGGTCCGCGGCCGGCCGGGCTGCGGCCTCCCCCCCGCCAGGAAAAGCCCCTGGAGCTGGGCAAGGGGGCTGGGAAAAGCTCCGGCAGCGCGCAGCGGGCGGGAGGCAACCGAAGGTTGTTGGGAATAAAGAGCTGCCTGGGAGGAAGTTTGCCGGAGCTCTGATATGTTGCGGAGAGGGTTTCCTCCGAGGTTTTCAAAAGGCAAAACTTGTGTCGCTGCTGTCTTTTTTTTTTTTTTTTTTTTAAATGAACAACTTTTAAAATTTTTTTCCGCCTCCAAGAACCATTCCTCATCTTTAAGCAACTGACAGCTAAAACCTTTTACGACTAGTTGGAAGCACCACCCTGCCCAACTGCTCTGCCAGCCTGCTTTCTGCAGGACACCTGCCTCAAGCACCACAGCCCTTTTGCTCAGGGTAAGCTAGGTGCTTACCCTTCCAAAGCACGGATCAGCCTGCGTGAGATCCGAAAGCACTGCTTGCTTTGGAAGGTGTCAGCCTGTCACATTAGGGTTTTCCACCTAAAGCACGGAAAACTGGAGGTGCCAAAAATGGCCCAAACCTCGCTGGAGGCAGCTGGTAGGAGAGGTCGGGCAGGATTCCAGAGTGGCAGCATCATAGCTTTTGCACACTTGTATCGAAAGCTGAACAAACCCAACAAACTGCTTCTCCCAGGCATAAATACACGTAGGGAGGGAATAGCTGAGAGCAAAGATGTTGCTGTGCTTTGTGCCGCTGTGTGCCAGGACTTCAGCCTGAGCCGTCTGGCTGTATCGATGCCATACACCGGGCGTCTGGACTAAGGTTTTGGTTTGCTGCCTAACTGCTTTGGAGGAAGCAGCACTTCTGTGGGGCCAAGGGGTGGTTTTGGACAGGAGGCTTGGGCTGTGGCTTCACCACTGCTTTCACAAACCCTCACGAGGTTGCACCTACACAGTGGGTGACTGCATGTTGCTGCCAGGCAGGATCCTTCAGACCCTCGAGCTGCCCTGGAGAGTCACCTTGCACAGCCCCAGGCCAGCAGAGTGGCCGAGACCCTCCCCAAGAGGCTGCCTCCACCGCAACTGCAATAGAAAACCTCCCTGCCTCACTTCTGCCTGCAGTGTGCAAGCTGCTCTTTGACTGCAGCCTCACTAGAAGCACTGGCAACCTCACAACAAGCCTGCAGCATGCAAAATTTTCCTGCCCTTGAGCACCACAACGCTGTTCAGTACATAAGGATGAAGTGAAGCTTCATTCTGTCTCCCCTTCACTGTGTTGTGTCTTTCTCTGGCTTGGGGCTTTGCCTATCTGGGAGATGCACGGGAATGTCTCGGGGCACAGGCAGGGCTTCCGAGCCTGCAGCAGGCAGATAATGCATCTCACTGGGAACAGCGGCCTCAGCAGCAGCTGGAGAAGGAAGATGGGGATGGGGAACCAGCAGGGGCACCCCAGCCCTTCTGCCCCTCTCCCTTTCCCCACAGCCTGGGCCAGGTGTGGTCTCTGGGGCAGGGGCAGTCCCTCACTGAGGGTGCACACAGCACCTAGTACACTGGAACCTTGCTCTTGGTGTGTTTTAAAAGCCATCCCAAGACAAACTTTAAGACTTGTTGTTTAAGAAACTAGAAAACATTCTAAAAGAAGCATTTCACTATTTAATTCCAATGCCTCTTGGCAGAGCTGACCACTGCCAGGATAAGCTCTGCAGGAGCTCAGGCTGAGCAGTACATGGGCACAGCATCCCACGAGGGCACAGCACCCCAAGTGTGCAGGATCCCATGAGGGCACAGCATCCCACAAAGGCACAGCATCCCATGAGGATGCAGCATCCCACGGCAGCGCTCAGATTTCCTCAGCTGGCTCCTGCAAAACCCCACGGACCTGGGAGGTTTGAGGGATTCACAGGGACATCTAGTGGTAAACCCTAGCGGCACGGAGAACAAATCCCAGCGTTGCTTGAGGGAGCCAAAAAGTTCATTTCTGATTTCCCTCAAGGAACGCTTGAGCCATCAGGCCAAGAAAGAGCATCTTAGAGATACAGTGCACGTTCCACCAACGGCACATGGCAATAAAACAGTGCTTAGAGGTGAAGTTTCAGTAAAGCAGTGCTTACAGGTGAAGTTTGAGAGTCTCAAGAGGGCTTTAAAACAAGTTTGTAGCTCTTGTAATTGCAACTGAACTTTAAAACCTAATTAAGATGCAATCTCTGCTCTGAAAAACTGTTTGCTTAATTAAGACAGAATTGAAGTCATTATTCGGGAGGTGGGGAGGAAGCAAGCTTTTTTTTTTTTTTCCCCCTTTCTCCCCAAATGTACAATGCTGGGAATATTGTGAAGGCTATATCTGAAAAGTTACTCTTCTAAGAAAGATACACCTATGTATATTCAATGATGAATTACACATGCAATAAATATTTAATAAAGCAAGATATGAACGGAAGACATTTTTAATAATCACACCATTTCAATTAGCTCCCACAGTGCAGAAGAAGAGACATGCTGTGGGCACAGTCTAGCTCAGCTTCAGCACCAGATGAGGACAAATTCTGCCCTGAACATGAGTGGGAACTGTGTTGTCACCTGCATTGGGCCTGCAGCTTCAGACTGGGAGCTCAGCCGTCGGGAGGTAGCAGCCTGGCAGAGATCACATTGGGAAAAATAATTCTGCACAGCTCACTTGCCCTAGACGAGGGCTGAGGAGGCTTTTGCCTGGGATTAGAAAGGGTCCTTAACCTCACTTCCTATGTTCACATTATATTCTTTATGTTATTTTTGGACAGGATGCAATAATGTGTGGCTCTGCGGTCCCCGAATGGCCTCCATGTCCCCTGTCACGGAAAACATTCCCAGCCTTGCTCTAAACCAGCCCAGCTCTCAGGATTTTGAGGAAACACCTCCCAGCACCACGCTCTAAACCCAGCTGCTGTTATCTGCAGAGCAGTGACCGAGGAAACGTTGGGGTCCTGCCTCGCCCCAGCTGAAGCTGAGGCTATTAGCAGTGTGTCTGCACCGCAGGCCAAATGTGCTGCCCTGTGCAACACCGATGATGGAAGGGAAGTCATTTGAGTCAGGATGATGAGGAAATTAGTTCTGTCTGCTCTTAAATACAGCTTCAGAAAATTCCCCAGGCATGAGTTGCTTCTGTATGAAATCCGAGAGAGTCTGCAGAACTGACTTTTGCTGTAGAATGGAAATAAGTTCTCCCAATTTTTTACACAGTCCTCTCATGGAAAATTTGGGGTGAAAGTTGGAACATATCAAACCTTACACTGTATCCAGTGCTCTGTCGTACCTGAAGAGGCTGCTTAATTGTCTTAGGTTATAAAGTGAGGGACAAATCTGAGGGAAACACAGGGCAAAATACCTGGTGGATACAACAGCTTCATCTGGGTCAACAGCAACGTGGAGAAATACGCCTGGCCTACGTTGCCTCAGATGTCTGTCATGCAGGCCAGCAGTGACAACGTTTGTCACTGTAACAGGTGCTGCTTCCTTCCCCCATCACATAAAGATAGAGATAAATAACATAATGGCCATCAGGAGCATCTGTTCGTTACTTATGCGAGTCAATCCTACATCGTGCTTTGGGGTGTAAAGCGATCTCTGCTGAAAATCCATCCCCACGGGCACCACCATCAGGGAGCGAGGTGCATTATGGCTGGTTTATTTTTTTAGTCCAATGAAGCTTAAGTATTAGCCACTCATTTCTTATGAAGGAACAGGGAAACAACTGTCTTACAGAAATAACTCACAGATGGCAAAAGGGAGATGGATTTGCCCAGTTTTAAATACATCATTGAATTATGTGATAAAACTTGCAGAAACAAACAGTGCTAGAACGTGCATGAAATTTAAGCTTAGTTAATAAGGAGAGCTAGGTACCTCCGCAGAGCAACTCAGATGCTGTGGGCAGGACAGTAAACATGGATGTGCGGAGAACCAGAACGTGAGAAACACCAGGAGCAAGGATTCAGCAGCATTTCTTTTCTGACTACAGCCTAGTTTCAGCTCATGGAGAAATCAAGAGTTACACAGTAGCTCACAGAGCCCAGGAGACGCTGGGTGACTTGATTCATTACCAACTCTCCCACTTACTTTTGGGGTGATTTTGGGGAAAAAATGTGTGCAATAAAAGGATACTACCATTTCTTGTTCCCCTCAAAGTGGTCAGAAACAGAGGTTAGACGTTCTGCACTGAACAACAAGAAGAGTTTTTATTGTTTGATGTGTCTTGATATGAGGGTGGCAAAATACATGGCTCTGATGTTATCAACTGTTAGATATAGTATTAAAAAAGCTCTTTGATCAATATGCCTTGCCTGCTAATGCTACTCACAAAACCAGGTAAATCTGAACAACTGGAAGGAAGGCAGATTGGCAGAGTGAAGCAGTCCTTGCTCAACCAGTACATTGCAGTACATTATTCTTGGCTCTGGCTCCAGCTATTTTCAACAGCACTAAACATTCATTAGATTAAATCAAATGAACCACGTTCTTTAAAAATAGCCAGAGCCCTGTCATGCCAGTTGGAAAAAACAACAACTTTATTGGGTATTAAAACAGATCAAATAAATTAAAAATAAATAAATAAATTGAGTCACATTCCCTCCTGGCGCAAGAGAGCACAACTCCAAGGAGAGGTTTTTGGCTTCTCAATTCGGCACAGTGGTAGGTAAAAAAAAGAACATTCTCAACTAGCTAAAACAAACAAATTAAAAAGAAATATAGACAGCCCAGCACAAACTCCACGCTGAACTGCAGTGTAGGCATATGTTCAGCAAATGTTAGGGTATATCATTCCTTATGCCTCTGCTCTAGACAACAGCATGAGATTGGCTGACGACAATTTAGAAGAGTTGCATGGCCAAAGAGCATCCTGGCCAACCAACTCTTCTGTAAAGCCTTGAAGGCCACATCCAGACCTGTCTCCCCTGCCAAATGCTCCAACGTGAGATGGGCCTCACCTTTCTGTGCTACGTCACCCATTTCTCTCGAGAATCACAAGCCCCCCACTGACAACATAACTTCTCTTTCCTAATTTACAACTCATCCTTTTTCTTTTTCTGCACTTTGTAAGAAGGAAGAGCCCAAGACAAGAAGTCCTGTCCTGCTGCCTTCCTCTGACACCTCAGCAGAGGCTCTAGTGCTTTGGCAAGGTAGGGACAGCTTCTGGCAAGGCCTGCCCTTGGGCCAGCAGAGTGGTTTCCCCAAACCCATGAGTCATACCACCAGAGGAGTCAGCAAAGAGCCTCCCCTCACCAACCACTTTAATGTAAGAGGCCCACTGGAGCCACGTACTGCTTTATCATAGATTCATGAAGGTTGGAAAATACCTCCAAGATCATCTGGTCCAACCGCCCCCCTACTACCAATGTCACCCACTAAACAATGTCCCTAAGCACCAGGTCCAACATTTCCTTGAACAACCACAGGGATGGTGATGTTAGTAATGGGTTACTTGGGTTCTGGAAAACTACACTAGATGGTGGACACATCCTGAACAAGCTCCTGGACAAAATAAAAAAAAATAAAATAATAAAACCTTCAGAAAAAAAAAAAAAGAGTGAAATAAAAATTTAAAGTAGCTTTTGTATTCATTTCCTGAAGCACTTATCTCCATTAAAGCAGAGACATATCTTTGGGAGTTACAGCAATAAGCAATGATGGAAGACGCAAGCATTAAAGCGCTGCCTTTTGGACATGTTTTGGCTCCTCTCTTACTGTGTTGGGCCTCAGTGGGGAAATCATGAGCCTATCTCAGCCCATCATAGTCTGATTTCCAAGACAAACAGGAGCCTCACCCACTTGTGCATGACAAAGGTGAGTTGTTTTAGCAACTATAGCCTAATAGTGTACCAGAAGTAGTCCTGATGTGCCTGTCTCAACTTGCCTGAGGTTGTTCTATTTGGATGCTAGAAACCACAGCTAATTTTCTCTTTAAATGGGATTTCTCCTTCCTTAGAGAAAGTCTTCTTGCTTGTTTTGTTTTGTTTCTGATAGAAGAGAAGTAGACATCTTGGTCTACTTGCCTGAGATGTCTTGCAGTAAACAGCAAGCTGTGTTCATCAGCTGTCCCCCCATCCAGCATCCAACACAATTATAATTCAAGGCAAACTGAAAGAAACATCAAAAAACTGGCAAACACCATTTGCTAGAGAGGAAACTTTCTCTGTTTGGCCAGTCTGGAAGAATTGGATTGGAATTAAAATAAAATTCAATGTCAATATTGTCAAAGCCCTTATTTATTTGGGCCAAATTATTGGAGTAAGTTTATTTTCCACTTTCCTTTTTCTTAGTGTAAAAAAGAGAACATAGAGGAATTCTTACCAGGCAATGTTTAGGATGGCAAAGCTTTCTGGTTTACAGTACCAGATCTAAGACAAGCATAAAAGAATCTGCAAAGCTGTTATTAAAACTTAAGCAGGATAAAAATAACAAGGACACACGTAACAGGCAGCCTGTTGTGGGGAGAATTAAAAATATATATATAGTTTTTAAACTATTTTATATCAGTTTGTGGAATGACTATCTAGAAAACAACTTTATGTTGGAACAATGTGGAGTACCTCTGCCCACTTCTGTTCTTTACTGTCCACAGACCAGCAATAACTGCATTTCTCAGATCCTAGCTCTCTGGCAGGTAGGATCTCCTGAACAGAAATGCTGCTCCAAAGGATGTCTGTGAGTGATTGCTGGTTCAGCACCAAACACTCAAGAAATCCTTCTTCTGCTTGGTACCATCAGACATTACCAAAATCTGAACTGCAGCACATTGGCATTTCTAGTCACTACAAGACAGAAAAACCTGTTGCATTTCTGCAAGAGGAACAAGTACATGATGTCTTGGAATAATTTTTCATTCCTATGTTTAGCCAATCTCTTGGTACGTAACAGCTCTGCCTTATATGATAGTTCCATGAGCACTTCACGTTGTCAAGAGCCAACCGCCCTGCCAAAACTCATTGTTGCCTTTTCTGTCTCTCCCAGGTGCCTGTGCCTTCCTGCCTCTTCCCTGTGCCAACAGAAATGTTTGTGCAGCCTCGCAGTGAATCTGATCCACACATGGATCCAGGTTAAAATTAACCTAAGATGGGGGGAAAAAAAAAAAAAAAGAAAAAAAAAGTTTCTTTTAGTCCAGATCAGTTCCTTGATCTGCCTTGTTTCTCCTGCCATTATTGGCAATAATTTAGTGGAAGAGCCTCAGGGTACATGACAGATGCATCACCTGCATTATTTCTTAGTCTCAGTGATCCCACTCGCTGTGGTAGATCCTGACTGCTTGGGGAGGCACGGTGTGCAGGTTTGATGGTTCAGATTCAGTCTCTCTGTGTCAGACAAAATGGGTACTTCCATCTGGCTGGCTATCTTTTGCTCAGCAGAGAGAAGTACCAGTCCCCAGTGCTGCTAAGATCAGGCCCATCTCTGGCATTCCTGCATGTCCCCTAGCACGTTTTTTTGATGGATGGTGATGGAGAGCAGAATGTGCATCTTTATGGGCAGAAAGACACATTTTTGAATATAAGGAAAGACTGTACACTGCAGAAGGTGTACAACTTTCAGGTGAAGGCTCTGTCCAAAGCAGTTGTCCCATGGAGCAGCAGCATGTCTGTGTAGCACACATGAGGCAGATTTATTTGAGCAGATGTGAAACACCCATGAAGATTCCTGTAGTGAAAAGCCTGAACTGCACTTCCCTGCCATCCATGCACAAACTTTTTTTTTTTTTTTTTACTAAGCTTTTTCACAGGTTAGAAAGGCCTTTCTTTGCAGCAAGAGCACCTTGATTCCTTCATACCGCATGAAACTTGTTTTTTGCAGTCTGGGGAAGTAAAAACGTACTTATTTCACTGAGTCCTGCAGAGTTAATGAATTCCTCAGTGCTTTTCTGAAGAATGACATTTGGCTCTTAAGGCTGCATTCTGTTCTCTGATACCTAAATGTAATTCCCATAGATTTCCAAGGAAACTGGGTATATGTTCCTTGGCAAAATGCAACCATTAGCTTAAAAATCTGAAGATATGTGAAATCTGCAGAAAAAAATAACGAGCTGGGCACAGTCTGCAAGGAATAAAACTGAAATGTATGAGGACCTAAGAACACTTCTAAAAAATGATCTATGGGAAAGAAAAAGCTTGAGCTAAAAGATTTCAGCGGTCCTCCCTACTCTAGAAAATAGAACAATGCCCTTGAAATGGAAACACTGGGTACTACTATCTAACTTTTAATTTCTTTGGTTTACAAAAGCAAAGGGCAACAAAAACTTAATTTGGCATCGGGCAGTTAAATGTTATTGGTGAGAAACGTGGAACACTGGGTCCTCTTCATTAAAACAGGAGTCAACAGCATATATGAGTTGCAAATTGCATTGGTGAGGAGATGAAATCAGAGCTGCTTTGTTATGGGAAGTCTTGGATAGAGTATCACTGCTGCTTCTGTTTGACCGCACACCTTTAGAGAGACTGGAGGCCATCCCAACCCTCACTGCAATCTGCAAGCAATTATCCCTCTACTGTTTGAGACTGCATGGAATTTAATTTGTATTTTTTAAAATCCAGAAAGGAAAGGAAATGCTTATTTCACTCCATTACAATTCTGCAGAGTCAATAATTCTTCAGTGCTCTTATGAAGAATTTGTGATACATATGTAAAATAGAGCCTCTTAAGAAATGCTGAGGACAACCAGAGACAAGAATGGTTTAATCTCTTATAATAAAAGAGGGAACCATTCTTTAGGTGTTCTGAACTGCAAGAGACTTATTTAAACAGATTTAGGGAAAATATAGTCAAACATGGGCTCTGCCTTGAAGAAACGATAAATGCAGTTCTGGAGTTAAAGCAAGGCAGTATTTGTGAGAAGAAGTAATGCCTTTTATTGGGCCAGTTAATATGAATGGGAAACAAAACAAAAAACACTGGCACTTATGTAAATAACATCCTGCCCTAAGACTTCTAGATCATCACAGCAACAACAACATTAACTATACTTTCTTGAATTTGGGATTAATCTGAACTAAGTGAAGCTGACATGGGTTCAGGCTCTTCTTGCAAAATGTGTAACCTGGGAATAACTGCTCTGTCAAAATGCTTGCGTAAATGACAGGAAAATCAGGCTTCTTGTGTCAGGATCAATATATCAAATCCGTGCAGTGTGCTGAAGCACATATACAGAAACATAATTTCAATTACTTAAAATACATTATTTAATACACATGTGCTTTGCATTTCAGTTTGCCTAGCTCTAGTTCAGACTGGTCAGGGAAATGGGATTTTTAGCCTAGCTAGTTCACTTCAAAACACACTCATAAAATATTTGTTTAAGATTAGCAACGGAAGGACCAGCCCAGCAGTGTACAGACCTTGCAGGGTGTAAATACTGCATTTAGGATTAATCCCTTTAACTGTCTGGAAGCTGGGAAGCCTTAAATGAGATTTGCCCTCATCGTTAATATCTGCATTACTACAAATCTCACAGGTACGATCTATAGGCTCAGCCCTTGTGTTGATGCTATAGAAAGTATATCCACAGTCTGACTTTGAGTTAGTACAAACACAGAACCAGCAGTCTTTATTTTTCCTTCATGCTTAAACAGTTCAGGGCAAGCAACCAGGGAGGAAGTTGCAGCGCATTCAGCAAGGCAGAAGAGGGACATAATAATGAATGGTGGCTCGCTGGGGCTGGTTACGCAGCAAAAAGCCTAGGCAAACAACCCAGATCCCACTCTTCTCCCCACAGTCCCAGATGGATTACGGTCCAATGTCCATCTGCGAATCTGCTAAATTTAGTCTGGCCTCAGAGGAAACACAAGACACAAGCCGTCCACATGCTCCCGCCGCTCTTTCAGCGAAGGCGGCCGGTGACCTTCCTGTTAGCTCAACGGGCCAAGCGCTGCACAGCAACTCCCCCCTTCCCACCACGCTACACGTATCTCAAGACACACGACTAAATAGAGAGGAAATAGATTTTACTCAAAGAGCTATTTTTATACCTCCAGGCTGCTTGTTTTTCACTAGTGGGGCAGAGGCGTGGAGATATTATGGCTGTTGGCTTCAGGTCAGAGCCAGCACAAAAACTCATGCTGCAAACTCTGCTCTGCCTGCTTGCTCTGGTGTCTACAATACACTCAGCTCAAAGGAGAAGAAGAAAGTCCCTAGGCAGTTATTAAAAAGAAACTGGCCCCAAATTCAGACCATTCTCAATAGGTGCCTCCTCTCCTGGATAACTGCATGGGGAGTCCTGGAAAATACCTGGTTTCCCCAGCACCACAGCAGGAGCCTGGCTCCTTCCTCAGTAGAGCAACTGCTGCTCAGACTCGATCACTGCTTTTCACGGAGTCCCTTCAAAGGCCCCTCTGTCTGCTCTGACCCTGTTACAGGAAAGGAAGTTCAGAGCTCAGCTGTTTTATGAAAGGACACATGCTGGGATGAGCACCAGGAGAACTGGGGACTGGGCAGGACAGGCCATTCCTGGCTCAGACTCCTTTTGATGGGAGATGCCTCTGGTCTTCCCCAGGCAATATGAGACGCTGCACAGCCCAGATTTCTCCAGAAAGCAGTCTCACTTAATGAAATAGAAGTATAGTGTTTACTTAGTAGTTCTATCTTACTGACCTTGTCCTTTGTGATGTCCCAACAATTAGGAAATCAATACGTTAGTAATACAAATTAAATATTTCTTTTGCAGCATGCCTTTGAAGACAAGGTGGGAAAACAGAACCAGAGCAGTCTTCCTTGTCTAGGTGTACACAGCTGAACTACTCCCAGTCTGTCACAGATGGCTCACAAGGCCAGGAGAAGGCTGTGGCCACCCCCCAAAACCCACCAAAGCAGCTAGGTTCTCCCCTTCATCTGTGAGCATGCAGCCAAGGAAGGAGGTTCCTGCTTCTCTGCAGAAAATGGATAGAGACACGGGTGCTCTGGGGCTTCTCAACACCTGCAGTGAGGAGCACAATCATATCCCATTGCATAGAGCCCTAAATATGTGAGTTGGTTTAACTTGCCCCTGGAAAGCAAGGGGTGGCCCTCTGGGAAATTTGGCAGGAGAGCATGGAGAATTTCTGACCCTGGTCTTCCACACAGGCTGCAGGAGAAAAACATGTGCTGAGCTTGAGGGGGACTCACAAGAGCTGCTTTCCCTCTCCCGAGCTCCAGCTCTCGATGGGGAGACCCAGCCTGCCCAGACCACTGCACGCTGGGCTCCACCACCCAAGCCTGGACCTGCCAAGCCACACTCTGCATGCAACAGAAGTGCTGCAATAAGTAACTGTACCCTTTTCTAAAACCTGCCTCTCCAACAAGCCCACAAGCATATCTACAGGAAACAAATGACTCTTTATCTTGAGAGAAGATTTTTCGTTTTGGAAACAGCCAACTCATGTGCACCACTGGGCGCAGTGCTGACAGGCGCTGCGTGGCAGCGATACACCATGGTCCTCGTTTCCTTCTGCAAAGACCAGCACTTAACCCTCCAAAGTGCGAATGCTTCTGTCCTCCTACAGGTCCACGCAGTTTGGAAACATCCCGCACTACATTTTTGCTGATGCTTTCCCATTTGACCACTAGTAGCGTTTCTCTGCCAGTTTTTGTTGGGTTTTAGTTGGCTGACTAATGCGATGCTAAAAGCAGAAAGATTTATTATCTCAATCGGCAGAAATTCTATATTCCATATTCAGCCACAGCCTAAGATGCTGGTGCCAGTATGTTAATGAAGAGGTATGAGCAATCGATATTATACCTGCTACCAGGAAAGCCTGTTCCCTGACAGCCTCCCAGCCAAATTAAGCAAAAATCCCAAAGGCGCAGTAAACGACGCATTAGAAAACCGAGCATGAGTTGCACAATAATAAAGCTGTCAGAGACTGTAATGCCAGAATAAACCTTCAGCTCAGGTGCCTGACCTTTGTGCAATATCAGCTACTGGATTTTGTCCAGTTTTATGTTGTACCCTCCAAGCTGCTCCTGGTACATGAACCATGAGGGTGACCTGTCAAAGGGTCCCACATTAATACAGAGAATCAGGCCCAACACATGCTATGTCCAAGCGTCTAATCCTTCTGATCGGATTATTTGTGATCACAGCAGGTGTGGATTACAGCTCGGTGTGTACCACGGCTGAATTTCCACCCAGACCAGGTGCTGAATCCTCTGGCATCCTTGATGAGCACAGCTGACTGCAGCATTTTAAATCCCAGTCCCCCTTCCCCCTTTTTCTTCTTTCCCAGTGAAAAAAAAAATAAAAATCAGCATGGCCACTGTACAGTGAAACTTGGGGTTAAGCTGACAGGGGATTAGGTGGATGAAGTTTTACCCCCTGTCAGAAGGGGAAGCAAAGGCAAAGTAAACAAGAAAATTTGCAGGCCTTCTCTCTTTTAAACAAAGACTCCTGTGTTTAAAATAATAAAAATCCACTGAACAAAAGCAAAGCAACTTCCCCCAAAATAGCCTTTCCTGTTTTATCAAAGCATTCATCTAAATTGTACTTCTCCACAAAAATAAAGTTCCAGGTAGAGCACTGGAGGCCTTGGGCTTTGATTAGATAACAGAACAGCTGAAGCAATAAGTATAATTGACTTCAGTGGTACCTGATACGTCTTAAACAAACCCACGTGGCTGAATCTAGCTTTAAATATCTAGTGATGACATACTGAAAAAAAAAAAAGGAAGAAAGAAATAGAAACACCATGTCAGAGAAGTAGTGGCGTTCATGAGCTATCAGAACAGGACTCCAACAGCCTGCACACAATCGGCCCCATGCCTTGTATCTGCTGAGACTCACCGTGGAGGCCAAGTACTTGCAAGGCTTGGTCAGGCTGTGCCTATCTTATCTACTTGCTCTGGGGGTGCTTGGACCGACACAGCCTCTAGGGCTTGGCTGCACAAGGATTTATCAGTATAGTTATGTCTTCTGGATGTACTAATGTATCTGCCATTAGTGGCAGAGCTTCAGCTGTAGTGATAGGAATATTCCTATTCAGCTTTAGCTCATCTTGGTCCACCTCTTAAAAAGAACAAAAATCACATCTCATCACCCATATTGCCACTTGTTGCTAAATATTTGTTCATTTTTGATTATTTTGGTGATGATGCAGTCCAGGAGAAGGTGTAAGCATTGACAACACCAAGAGTGGACACTTTATGATTATCTGAGTTCTCCCACAGGTTACTATGAGGTAGGAGAAAGTACAGGATCCAAGACCAAAAGGTAACAGCTGATAAGGGAGTGAGGCATCATCAATCATTCCAGCACCCAAGCAGGTGTTGCCTTCTAAGGGAGAAAGAAGTGATGTGGGGAGAAGCTGTGAAGGTCCATGAAAGTGAAGCCAAAAACCACCAACCATTTCAAGAGCAAGAGGAAGAAGACACAGCAGTGAAAAACCAAAGGAAAGGATGACCTGACTGAAATAGCAAAGCAGTTTTGAGTTCTCTAGTCTTTCTATTCCCATTCCTTAGCATTATTCATTTTTTCCCCTGGTATATTGAGGTGGAACACTGGTCCCAAGCTGGGCCCGGAAGCCCTTGGTGTCAGCCTACAGAGAACTGCCATGTTACAAAATGCTTGTTAGCCGACTTGTTTCCAGCTGCTCTATCATAATTGAAACAGAGTGAAAATGCAGTAAAAGCTTTCCTGATGGGATTTTTCAACATATGTCATGTCCTGAACTTGTAACAAGGATGCCACGAGGCACTAAGCATTAGTAGGAGGGGTTTGTGTGACCTCTTTTGAAATGCTGTACAATGAAATTCTGACTTTGAACACCCCTGTTGGACCGGTATTAGGAACAGAGAAAAGGGGTTTTTGTTTGTTTGCTTGTTTTAATACTGCATGTTTATATTGACAATGGGAGCCTGAACACTGTTCATTTAATAAAAACCCCATGACCTGTTTATGTGCCAGATAAATCAACTGTTACCTAATAAAATGTTTCTTTTAGTTCAGAGCCATACAAACATTTTAATTGACTGCTCTTAATTAAGACTTTCAAAAACAAAAACAATTTCTCTGCCTCTACAAAGACAACTGAAGGTTTAATGCAGTGCACTAAAACTTCTGAATCGTCCTCACACAGCTCCCCCGAGAAATCAGGAATCATTACCATCGAATATGTTTTGCAACAGAGATTGTTTAAAACAACAGAGAAAGTGCGCAAGCCAATGTAGATCACAATTTAATACTCAACAGGAACAGGGACACAACAAAAGCAACCTAGACTCTTTTCCCCTACTAAAATCCAAGATGTTCTTAAAAACAGAGACGTGGGAAGAAACGATCATGCTTTTCCCTACATAGATTGCTCTTCTGAGATCAGGGGCTGGAGGGAAGAGACTTCCAACCCCAACAAGAGCCACATTATAGCCTCACTGGTTTTGCACACTAATCCATATAATGATCCATATAATGTTTCCCACGAGGAGTGGTCACAAAAATGCAGGTTTCAGGGTAGCCTCTTTTTCATTGTTACTATTCTTTTTTTCACCAGATTTTATTCATCTTTCCTCTGCTTTCTTCCTCTGCAGCTCAGCTTGCAGTCACAGGATCCCACAGGCCGTAAGATCAGGCAGGTGGGACTCTCTAAATGGAGAAGCTTTCACCTGAGCAGCACTGAAACCCCTGGCCCTCCTGCCTGAAGTCTGACGGTGTCCCAGCTGATGCACCCAAGCCAGCATGAGCAGGCTGGGAAAGGCAGACAGGATGCTCACCCTGCCAACACACACCTTGCGAGGCCTACGTTCCCTCTGCAGCTGGAAGACACCCAACTATTGCTCAGTTTGCTCTGTTACGAGGACCCACCGCTGCCACCAAAGCCCTGCTGTTAAGTGGCCATCTGCCTGCGCAGCAAGATGTTTGCATAGCATCTTAAAACAATGTACTTCTCATCTCCTCCAGGGATTTGGACCAGAAACAAGCATCCTGCAGGCTGAATCTGGTTTGGGGCCCTGAATGGGATCCCTTTGCATATCATCAGCCTAAACCAAATGCTATAAACCCTATTGTTTTAACGCTTTCTGTTGTGATGATTGACATTGTTTAAAATTACTACAAGAACTAGCCTTTGAATTACACTGTGACTATGATATCACAACAAAAACGTTGAGTGAGCAGTCATAAAACAAGATTTGTAAGATCAAGATTTCTTCTAAAGGTTTGATAGGCCAAATTCAAATTTGGAATCACTCAGATGAAACTAACAGGCTGACACCAGGAACATGCTTGTCCCAGTGTGCTTAATGAATATTGACTAGGTCATTAGGTCGCTTTCCGTCCATGCAGATTTCTCCCTTAATGTGAAATTTATAGTTTAATACCTTAGAGCTCAATTACAGAATAAAAGAGACAGGAATAAAAGTCACAGTTTTCTGTAATTAGCCCCGTGAGACAATTCAAACAGAGCTTCATTCCTAGTGTCACAAGCCTTTCTTTTTCCTTCTGAAGGAATGCCAGTCAGGAAAAAAATAATAACACAAATTCTCGATTACAGTAACAAGACTGCAGACCAGTTCCTCGTATTCAGTCATCAGTAAATTATTTGCAAAAAGGTGAATCTCAGAAACCTGTTTGACTTTTTACAGGGGGTAATTGCAAACTCCGTCAGCTTACTGGAAAACACAGACAGGCAGGACTGTACTTGGGCTCTGAGCTGTAGTAAAGTCATGAAAAAACCAAGTGTGTATCCTTCAAAGGAACACAGCCAGGAGTCAGACGGAAGGCTGGGAGACTAGTCCTTGACGTCTCTGTGCTTTCACTGATCAACAAGAGAAATCTGCAAAGATATTCCATTATGAAACGTAGGGAATGTTCTTTTTTTTTCTTTTATTTTTTTTCTCTTATATTTCCACCAACTTTTCCCTTTTGTAATATTTTATGTTAACTCAATAACTATTTAGAATGGAATAGTGTTAAAACAGGGGTGGGAGGGGGGAAAGAGAGCCAGAGCACATGTTCAGTTGTGATGTTTGATTTTGTTTCCAGTGGCTTTCACAGGTGTTCTGTTCAGATGTGGATGTTTCAGGTGCATCTTTTGTCTTTCATTTTAAGGATGGTAGGTACTTTCTGTGAGCCTCATGATTTATATTTACAGTCCACCGTAATTGATATAGGACAAAACACGGTTATTTACCATTTTCATTAAGCAGATGCAACTATTCTACATTTGTCAAAAACTGCGTGTTTATATCACAGATGGCAAATTTTACTATTAGAAATTTTATGTACAGATACTTTCTATTCTTGAAATTACCGTGCTTGTAAAGGCAAAGAATGGTGTGCCTTGTTAACTGCAAGCAAAATTCAGCTATTCTGCAGCTGTGTATCTTTATGTATTTGAAACAGATGGGGGGAGACCACTTGATGCTGACATAAGACGTGCCAGCCTTTGCCCTACATAAAGCAAGGATTGTAGAGAAGGGCCAGACATTTTGGAATCTTGGACCAAGGGATTCCTAATCCAAACCATGCCCGAAGATACTGGAAATAGAGAAGAACACAAATCTGAACAGCTAGAAGCCGTTTATGATGTTAATCCTTGCACGATCTCATGAGACTGGCAAGCTCTTCCAGTGGATAGTTCATTTTCCACTTTAAACTTACTCCCCTCTCTTTATTTCAAGCATCTGTACATTCAGTTTAAACGATTTCCTGTTTTCCTAGTGGAAGGAGAACTGATTAGACACAGAAGAACCTATTTGCTGTACTCTGGCCAAAACTGTGGACTGGGTGGCTATTTTTATTATTTCTAGAAGCACTTCTGGAGATCCCATTAATGCTGAGTCTCCCTGTTACAGGTCTGGTGTGTGCAGGAAGAAAACAGAGGCTGAGGGGGAGAGAGATGCAAGGAGCTAAAGGCAACGAATGCATGGATGGAGCCGGCTGGCCCCAGACTGACTGCACCTGCCTGGAGAAGGGGGGGTGAGAGCCAGCTCAGTGAGTTCCCTGGGATCATCCATCTCATGGCCTGGCAAGGTGCTGGCACAGGCTGGGTGCTGTGTTCAGGCAGCCTGGAGCCCACTGGACATCGGTTGGCTCCTGTCTGCCAGCCACAGCCCCACACTATGCCCATCACACTGTGCGGCGTTGGCCTGGTGCTCAGCCCTCATCCCCACACCACCTGGCCTCCATACTCCTCAGGGCTTCCTGCCTCCCTGCCCATGGCCTACACTCGCAATTTTTTGGTGTAGTTTCATTTGAGGAGAAACTTTTCAAGCCGAGGTCTGAGCGGCATTTCGCAGCATCCCTCAGCAGAGGAGCCGAGCCCAGTGCGCTCCCAGTGGGCACGTCTCTGTCTTCCTGTGAGTCACCTCATGTCAGGTGCTGGCTGCTCTTACGCAGGCCAGGCTGATTTTCGGCTTCACCTCTTTACTCACATATTTAATCTGCAGGGAGGTGTGGCAGCGCTTCTCAGAAGACAGCCCTGTAGGGCTGAAGGGAGAAACTGAGGACCAGGACAGGCTCCTGGGGCAGCAGCAGCAGCCAGAAGAGCCGGCAGGGCACGGACATGCAGGGAGGAGAGGTGTGGCAGGTCTACGTGACATGGGACAAGTTGGAGTTTGCACCTCAGGCAGCGGGGACAGTCAGCAGCAGCTTCACCTCCTGCCTCCTGGGCTTTAAGGTAAACTCTGACTCCGGACCCCTTACAGTGCCCTGTGCACCTCTCCCCACTGCAGCCACAGGGCTGCAGGCAGGGAGCAAAGGCAGACGAGAGCTTGATTTCAATGCTTTTTCTCAAAACAAACATAACCACCAAGCTTAACTTGTTCAAACAAGAAAGGACCAAGTTCTATTTCCCCTAACTCAGGGAGAGAAACAAACAAATTTTAAAAGCCAGTTGAGGCTGTGGGTTTGAAGCCAGGAGTGGGACCTGTGGAGCTATTCCCCTGCACCCTACAGAACACAGCCAGAAGGGGACTTGCTCCAGCCACACTGAACCAAGCAGGTCCTGGTCTAGCAGTCCGGGGCATCTCCTGTGCCTGGCTGCACTGATGTGATGCGTGGGACACAGAGCTCAGAACACAAGATCAACGGAATAGGCCACAGACACCACAGAGACGAACAATATTTCACCTTTCAGTGCAGGTGTTTGTAGGAAAGGGTAGGACGTTTCCCTGAAAACTGATGTAAACACCCAAGCTCTCAGGGTAATACAGGTGACGTGTTTTGTCATGCACTGATTGTAAAGGACTCTTCACCCCTTGTACTGTGGCATTACGCACAAAGTCTCCATTTCACCAGTCAGTCAGTACTGGTACACCAGTACTCACTGGTGTTTCTAGCCATAGACAGTCAGCTGGGATACACTAAAAGACCACACACCAGTGGCATTCCTAAAGTAACACATCCATAACTTGGGGCATCTTGGGCGTATATACAGCTTGACTTTCCCTCCTTCTAGGCTTTTAGACTCTGAAAGTGGTCCCTTTGTTGTTTAAAAGCTCTTACTATTATCCCGCGTCTCAAGACAATAACAATTGCCACACAGCAAAAGACACACAGGTACAACATTGATTCATGGAATGGAGCTAGGCTAGCGCTGTGCTGATTCACAGAGATCCAGTAACAAAACTCACTCATGATACACAGTCCTTTACCCACGTTGACTGCAACAGCAGCCCAAGCAGCTTTGCACTTACATGATACAAAAGGGGAACTCCGAAACAGTCTTAACACCTGTCAGGGTGTTGCCTACCTTTTCCTGAAGGGAAGAAGCAATCCATCTCCACGCTGCTGCGGGAATGGGAAATGCAGAGAGCGCTGCTGGGGACCAGACCCTCCTGCGGTGGGCTCCGCTCCGTGGTCCGGACCAAACACCAGCCTGGCCTTTCGCTCGGCCTCTCCAGCAGCTCCACTGTCTGCCCCACCTGAATGCTCAGCTCGCTGCTGTGGCCTGCTATGAAGTCCTGGAGCACCACGGTTAGTTCACACCCTCCAGACAACTGCCCAGGTTCAAGAGGAAAGAAAAAAATGGAGTAAGAGTTAGAGAGGGCAGGATTAAAGCAATCATCTGTTCATCATATTTACACTGGCAAAGACAGGCTCTGTATTCCTTAGAAGCCAAGTTAATCATTTCTTTTGTCAAAGTTCAACGTGTTGTGACCCTGGTTTCCTTTACTTCTCACTGATTCTGTTGGGCTTAAGCGAGAAATCAAAGCTACCCACCCAGTAACCTTTTGAATGCCATCACTTTCTAGCTGTGGGTGTCCATCAGAAACCTTGCTTTTTTTCTTGCTTTAGCTTCTGGGGTGACTTTCTAGCCTGGCAATAGCCCAGGCTGCCTTGGCGCTGTGCCTCATGGCAGAACAAATTCCAGCTCCCCCTCCACAGCATAAGCTAGACACATTTCCACATGCCACCAGTGCAGTGAGGACACAGATACAACTTTTTGCAAGACAAGAAATGTGCCCTCGTCTTCCCAAACTTGCTCTCAGGACCCCTTGGGAGATTAGGGAATCCTGACAGGGCAGATCAGAAAAGCTCCTCCCATGCTCTCTGACGGAAAACAGAGGTGTAAATATATAAACGCAGAGTGACTGATTATATGCTGACTTCCAGGATTTGTATCTAAGAATAAATGTATCGTCTTACTTCCGTACTGAGTGCTGGCAACCTGCTGCTTTCCTTCAGTCTCACACCCTGCAATGCTCAATGAACAATACTGGTCTCTGCTTAACCACAGTCTCTATACAACCAGAGACCAGATATATAAGCATTTGTGTATAGAGCAGAACAAAAGAGAAAAAGTGACTGCACAAGCAGCATAGCTAGCAAAGCTTGTTTTCTTAAAGATTTAGATCTCAGGGTTGGATTTGCAGGTGTCTAAAAGGGTGTGAGTACAAATCTATACGTTTTTTTTTTTTTTTTTTTTTTTTTTTTTTTTTTTTTGTGGTATAAGGAAGCTCTATGAATGCTCCTCTCCAATCTGGATTTCTTGCTGTCTGCCTGTCATTAGGGGCCTTCATCAGGGCTCTTCTGTATGTCCTGCCTGCTTCCTGGAACATGCAGGAATCTTTGAGGTCCTTATTCCAATGTAAAATTTGATTGAATTAGTCCCTGATTCAAAAGTTGTTAAGACGAGAAGTAAACAAGCTGATTCAAAACAGTTTAATACCACATACCTCACTTTCTTTGGATATCAAGCTAAAAACAGGCACTTTATAAAATGTTTTTAAATAATCTGCTTGTAAATCCAACTGAACTGGGAGAAATCTTGTAAGGTGTCACAGTACCTTTGTGAAATCAGTGAGAACTGGAACCTGCTTATTGGCTTGACAGGGTGAGCCCCTGAAGAGAGCACACCCACCTCTACAGGCTCTACTTTCAAGTTGGTACAACCTCAAATCCCTTACTGCAGCCCACTCGGGCCGAATGCACGCCCCCATGGGAACAGCCTGTTTCCCCACCCAGTGGCATAGTGGTTTGTGTGTCTAATGCAGGCAAGAAAGAAATCCCATTCACAGTTGTGATATTTACAATTACAGAAAGGGGTCAGTGGACAAGGACTGGTTCTCACCTGTCCTGTGTCTCTGCCGTAGACGAAATGCTAGATTTGGGGAAGAAGAAGGAAATATTTCTCTGAAAGATTATTTGTAAATAAATAGGAAAAAAACAAACAAAACAAACCATGGTGGCTGTTTGAGGCCATTCAGACAGAGTGGTAGCATTAATCCTGGCAGAAAGAGCTCAGTGGGTTGATGGAAGCGCACCAGATCAGCTTGGCACCTAGCTACACAATTGACCAACAAACCCACCACTCATCACACTGACATACTCTCCCCGTAACTTGAATACAAACATTCACAGGCATGGTAAGAATAAGATATTGCTGTGATACCTACTGAGGTTTCTTTGCTATGGGCTAATTTGAGAACTAGTTTATTTTTTTATTTTTTTTCTTTTTTTCTGATCCAGTATGGGACCTGGTCTGGTATGGTATGAGATATTTAAGACACAAGTAAAATCCTGACTACTTTGTGGCAAATACACTGACGAGTTTTATCAAATTAATTTTGTGATGAATATCACTTTCAGTACTCCTTGCCAAACATTTTTTCTTTCCTCCACATTATGTTATTTGTGATATTTTCTCTGAACACAATCAAATCTCGTTTCCTTCTAGGGGATAACACGAACAAATACTGTGTTGCACTTCTCTTCCAGAGACAAATTTCAAACATTTACATGCCCTGCACTGAAGTACCACTAGGTGTCCGTGTTTGCCATCACACAGGAAACATCTGCTATAAAGAATTAACTCTCACTTGCCTTCAGACAAAGGGCCTAAGTGCCGTGTGTGGTATCTGGGCATGAAGAAGCTGGTCAAAACAGTAGCCCAGGATCCATCGTTTCCAACAATATGGGCAAAGGATATTCCAGAGTAGTCAAAAACTGTCTTCACATGGTTGGGTTCATTTTTGACAGTTAAGTCATTTTTATTGCTTGAGAGGTGAAACAGTCCAGAAATATCCCAGGAAACAAGGTCTGGGGAAGTTAGCAGTTCAGAAAGTTTGGAACTAATGAGGCACTTGCTAGGGAGCTTCAGCTCGGGAAGGGATGCCCTAAGCAGCTCCCAGCCTGCCATGCTGCCCTGGGCACAGCAGGCTAAGGGGCAGCTATCCTAAAATCAGCCTTTCCTGGGCTTTTGCCAATCCCTTCTCAAACAACTAAACACCTGATACAAGCAGATGCTTCCATTAGGACAACACCCGTAACCATTATCCCAGAGGAGGCAGGTGCACTTCATGACTCCATCTAGCCCCAAACTCCTGTTTTCCCTGTCTCATTAAAATAGCTATTTAATATAATGAGAACCAGAAGAAATCAGACCCTCTAGTTGCTGCTGGGCACCTGGTGTGATCAAGCTCTTCCTCAGCATTCACAGCCTCTAGCTTTAGAAACCCACCTCTGATGTGAGGATGTAAGGGAGGGAGCTGCCCTTCCCCAGCTGCCTGCCATGAATTTCTATCACCTGCTCCTCCAGCATCCTCTGGATTAAAACATGGACCAGGGCTTCCCTCCATGCTCACCACTCTACCTCACCACTGGAATAGCCAGCGCTAACGTTTGCAAGGAAAGACCCAATCTTTGGCAGGAGGAATTAAACAGGGTCCCTTTACAGGTGCAGTTAACACAGGTAGAGACCCACAAGTCATTTTTAGAGGCTGTCCACAAAGAATGGAACAGAAATCTCTCCCTTTTGCAAAGGACTTCCAGGTTTCTACCATGCCTGTTCTTGTGTCTTACCTACCACCACACCACAAAGGATATGTACTGACCAGATTAACCCAGGGCAAAGTAATCTCTCTGGAAGGACTATATTACACTAATACGTGTACAATTTGTCAGCCACTTACGAATAATGCAAATACATCTGATTCCTGATGACAGAAATCCTTTCACCTCTGAAGTGTTCCCTCAAGCTATTAATTACTTAATTTATTTTTGGAGAGTAACTTTGCAATCTCAGAGAAGGATATCATGCCTCTCTCTACCTCTGAGCATACAAATTGGAGTACAGACAGGCTGCTGCTTTCTCACATGTATTGCATTTCGTTTGGAAGAAGAAAATAAAGGATGTCCTTAAGGTTGCACTTCACAGGTAAATGGCTTCATAATTTAACATATAATATTCACTTTTATTATTCCTGTGATAAAAACCACCATTAAAGCCATTGGCTGGTACATTTAAAACCCAGACAGCAGTCTAATCTGTGTGCTGTACAACAAGATCAGTGAGAGACATTAAAATAAAAATAACGATGCAATATGCCTTTGCAGAGCATAAGGCATAACCGAAAGATCTGACACAGGGATGAATGTAGTGAATTACACAGAAAGCAATGGCTTGAAAATCAAGAAGAAAAGGGAATGCAGAGGCAAATAGTGAAATGTTGCGAAGATGCAGGAGGGCCCCGAGGAGCCCAGAGCGAATGTGCCGTGTCCTGAGTGCAGCCGGCAGGAGCCCCAGCCTGTCCCCACGTTGCTCAACAAAGGCAGCCCCGCAGAGATGGCTGCTGCCTGCCACCAGCAAACCAACTCCCATCCTCTGTGATCGCTTGTGCCTAGGAAGCTAGGGCTAGGAAGCGTCATCATGCATTCAGTGTGTAAATGTTTTCATCAGGATGTGCTAAAATAGATGAAATCTGTGCTAGAAAAGAGCCCTGCCCTATACCACAGGTGCAGGCAGGGATCCAGCCACACAGCTCCCCTCCCTGCTGCAGGACACTGCTCACAAAACTCCGAGCACTGATGGGAGCCATCTACGGCAGACACTGACCCTGGTAAAGGAGTTTTCTTCTGACTTACATGAGCCTTTTTGATTTTGGGAACACCCATCTGAGTGCTCATCAGTCTCAGGAGGGTGAAGTGCAAGCCACCAAAAAGATCCCAGACAAGGACATGTCCTGCTATGGGGACATCCCAGCTGCTCCAAGCATGGGAGCCAACTCAGCTCCAGGGATCAGGAGGTACTGGTGTACCACGACAGGATTACCATTTGATGGCCTTTCCTGAGCCATAGTATGTGTGCACAGCCACTGCTGCATCTGTAAAATTTCCAGCCATGAAGCAGCAGTCAGAGGAAGCAAGGCTGAACACCAGAGGAACATTTATCATTACAGTACAGATGGAAAGACCTATCAGGTCACTGGCTGTCTTCCTTCCCGCTAAAACAGAGCTTAACTAGTACTAAATCCACTTCAGTTTAAAGTCTAGTGGGAATTAATAGCTCTCCAACAGGGCAAGCAGGGGGTTGGAAGATGGTCTCTGGAAAAGGACACCTCAGACACTTCTTAAAAACAGGCAGCTGACAGGTTTATCCTGCAAACTGCAATTGATCTCACACTGGTTCTAAATACAAACCCATTTCAGAGAGGCTGAGAACTGGTAATAGAGATACTGCAGTGGCTTTAACAGCGTGGGTGAATAAACACCTCTCACCCCAGCAAATGTGGTGGCATTTCAATTGGCTGCTTCTACACGGGTGCAAAATACTGGTGTACTTGGTCTTCCCTCCTGTGACACAGTGCCATAATTAAGGTTTTAGTCCTTCTGTAAATAAGGTATTAAATTTGCTGCAGAACCTCACAAAGCACATTGTGGTCTGTGACCTGTGGGTGCACATAACAGAGAGGACCTGGCTACTTGAGGTGTCAGGGAACTACATCTGATGCTCATGGCAATCCTTGTGAGCAGCATCACAGCCAGGGGTTCTGTGCTGCTGTGTCCTCCCTGACAGCCCTGGGGCAGATGCTGCTCATACCTCATACCTGATGCTCAGTGTGGTATTTGGATGCCTGAGCTGAATGCTGAGCAATGATTACAGCTCCAGTAATCACATTGCCGGTCACTGACACTCACTGCCAAGGGAGGCAAACAGATCAGTTATATTTGGGGTTCTCCATTTCCAAATATGCCTGTATTTTGGTCAGCTCCCTCTCATAACAGAGTAGTAACAGAAGGCAGGAGGATAAACATCAGCGCATTACACTTATCTCTCACCTTTGCCTTGACTCCTTTGGAGAATCACACCGCAAAAACACAGCAAGCTGAAGCTGCCACACCTTTGGCAAAGCCCAAATTCAAACCGTTGCTACATGTGTTGTATTAGACCATCATTTGTCTGGTCTAAGTGCTTGTGATTGCTAAAGATGCTCTGTCAGTACGCAACATGCACAACATCCTCTCACGTAACACTAAGCTATTAAAAAATACATTATAATGTAAAGAACTATGCCCAGCCCAACTCACTATGCTAGATTATCCAATCTGTTATTAAAATTGCTGTATCATTTTGGTCATATTTATCTCCTTTTTTCTGCTCCTAGAATGTTTTGGTTATGCCTTCAGTATATTTTTTTAATCACAAATCCAGAATATTCAGAAGCAGAATCAGCAGTGCACAGCATCTACAGACGGAGGTAAAAAACAATATATTTCAGGTAGGTGAGAATTCATTTACTCTGTAGTACAAATCTCAAGCCACCATCTGATTTTCACTCAAAGAACCAGCAACAGAGAATGAATCTGTCAGGGTCAGAAGAGCTGCTCAGAGTATTTAAGTATTTTAAAATATGCCAGCATCATTGTAGAAACCCACACTAGCCGGTTATTTACATATATTCAATAGCACACAGAGCTCTGCTAGTTTAAACAAAGCATTCTGTGTGGTGCTGCTCTGTGTCCTAATATAAATTGCTAGTTTTCTGTTGCTTTTAGGCTTTCTGCCCATCTGGATTTGGATGGCAGCCAGTTTTGGATAGAAGCATTTAGTCACCATAAACAGCCTATTTCAAGAGGGTGAGAGCGGCAGCGGGAGAAAGAATGGGATTTGCATTCTTATCAAGAGGGTAAAAAAAAAAAAGTGAGTAAGACCACTTAGACGCCGATTCTGTCTGCACTGAAATAAATCCAGGAGCTGTCACTCGAGCTGAGGGATAGGCACTAGAAATCTTATCCCCCACAGAATTCTTTGTGAAAATTTCTGAAATTCCATAGGGATTTTCTTTTTACTGGGAAGTTGGAGAGAGAAAGATCAAATCCAGAAAAAGCCTTTGAGGAATTTCAGTCCTGGAGAATTGGTTTAGTTTTACTGTGGTGTAACAGGCTCTGTTTGGGGTGCGAACACTGAGTCACCCATGTTCCTCCCTCTAAAAGCTCTGCACCTCTGAGGGATGCTGAGCTGAGAGCTCTGGCAAGTTTGGTGATTGCTTCATTGCAGCAGCATGGAGGTGTTTCTGTGGGGTAGATTATATTTCAGGAGCTAGGAACTGAACCAGGAATAACCTATCATGGTTAGCAAAATTGCTCCAGACTGAGCTCACTTCAGAAAGTCCTTGGAGAATACCTGGCTCACCTCTGAGTCCTTCTTGATCCTCAGGCCCCTATACTCATCTGCCCTTAAAATGGAGATGGTGCTTCCCACTCTTTGCTTTGTCTGACCAAATGAAGATGATCCCTGCTTGAGCTTCACAGGAAGGTCTCTTTATATTTAAGCTATTTGTCAAACACATGGTGAGGGTGATGGTGACAGTCTGTAGCCCAAATGTACCAGCTTTGCTCCTCTCAGCGAGGAGATAACAAGAGGCATCTGGATGCTCAGCATTTCATAAATCAAGACACAGTACGCTATTCCGCAGCAGGAAGAAGAAACAGAGATGGCACACGGGACATATAAATATGCTAATGGAAAGGAAATCTGGTGTTATGGTCTCAAATAGCACAAATCTTTCCTGTCCAGCATATCTTGCTGGAGTCCCTTACTATACGACCATATCCTGGCTGTGCTGGATTTTGGACTCCAGCATATGCTGACATCTGCAGAACAGCTTGAATGGAGCTGCCTGAATTATTTCTGGAGTCTTTTTTTCCCAGAAAGTAAGGCTAGAGTCAGCCCAAATTAAACAGTGCATGCAACTGTAAAAAAAGCTTTTGAAGATAAAGACGACCAGACTCTGTTTCACCCTACAAACTGAACCAGAGCATCAGTCTGTGTTTGGCCTTTTAAGACTGGAGGTTTTCTGATGGTATTTGGCTTAGAGAGCTGGTACCAAAATCCCATTCCCTTCCCTGGAGAAGCACAAAATAAAGCATATATCGTCGGTATTTCCTCAGTGCCACAGAGCCAGCACAACTTGCTCCAAACCCATTTGCTACCAGTGTAGCAGAGGGCGAGACAGGCAGATGGCTGGAACATCCCAAGGTAAAGCTCCAGCTGTCACCTCTTGCAGCCACAAGATGTTCTGAACACGCCTAGGGTTAAGAAAAGCACAAGAGTAGACTGAAATTAGGCAGTAATGACTAGTTGCCATTTTTTTTTTTTGTATGTTCAGCACACTGAGCAAAACAGACAGTCTTGACCCAGGAGGTCAAGGGTTTCAGTCAACGTATCATTTACCAGGCATCGACTCCCAAGACACTGCTAGCAAGTACACGAAATCTGGTCATGTAAACTGGCCAGGAGCTTTGTGAAACATTTCCAGGTACAAACAGCAAAGTGTACATGGTAAAAGGTCTTTACTGATGAGTTTAAACCCAGAACTCAGTTGTCTGCATCACATACTTGATACCACTGGAGAAGGGGAGTTCAAATCCAGTGGAAGCTTCTGAAAAACAAGCACAGAATGGGACAAGAACACAAGCCCTTGCAAAAGGCAGGCACTGTGCACATCTGTCTTTATCTAACTGAGGAGTTCTGTTTTGGCCAGAGTTTTGAGAAGAGAGGAATCAAATCATCTTCCAGCAGCCCTGTTCTCTTCTCAGACTGTGTTCCCAGCTGAGTATGTACCCTGCCACTTGCTTGTCAGCAGAGAACCCACAGCCTACAGCATCCCTGATATTACCAACAAGGAATGTTTAGGATCTACAGGTCCCTGATTACCCACCTCTGCTTTTACATTACGCTGAAATAAAAACAGTTACCTGAAGAACCAGGAACAATGGCTTGCCACAGCCAGAGGAGAGACATCAGACTGATGTCCTCCTGAGAAGGATGCAAATGATATTCAGAGGAAAAGGACAGTAAGATCACCCTAGGGAACAAAGCAAATCTCAGTTTGTGCACTGGATCAAATTTGCTTGATATACATATCCCCAGCTTATATTTCCTTTACAATCTGGATAATTATTTTTGACAGGTATGTTGCCATCTGCACAGCTAGATTTCCAATGGAGTTATGAAAAGTGGTATCATTTCTAATAATACCTGCAACAGATCTCCCTCCCCTTATCAAATAAAAAGCAGACATTTCCAAGGCAAGCAGTTATAGATTGTTTCAAAGCTGTTTTTTCTGTTATGGTCCTGTAGCGAAACGTGAATGCATGCAGGCAGAAAAGGGATAATCTTGTACTCTCTTTACCTCTGCTAGGATCAGGATTTAGTGGCTAACTCTTTTAGATACATGTAAGCCTGATGACATTAGACAGATACCCTGCCAGCGGAGTATCATGCCCAGCTGCCAGCAGCGTTATGGGGGCAGTGCCTAAGGCTGAAGGCAGAATCTGTCTTCTTGCATCTGCCCAGACTCATTGCTGATCTTCACTGACCTGCCTCGGGTATACTGGGCTCTCTTGAAACAGCCAACCCTTTGCAAGGATGGCTGGCTATCCACAGGCTCTGTGGTTGGGGAGTGGGTGAAAACGAGAATGTCCAGCAAAGAAAAATGCAAAAGCCTGCACTGATACTTGCTAGTATCACAGGAAACAACAAACACTCCTCCTTCAGCCTCAAAAGGGCTAAGGATCTGAACAGAGAAACAAAAACACGATGAAAGATTTATTTATTTTTGACCAAATTGTTGAATTTAGAGAACAGATGTTTTATATAAAACTGGCTTTATTTTTAATTGGAAGGGATTATTCAAACTATGCCTAGGCCATATGGTCCTTTAAGTCTGACTCCCCTCTGCCATTGCTGGAGAGGCTAGCTTGGCATCCCTCGCCTTTTCCAAGTTGTTTCCTTTTTACAGATTTAATAGCTGCTATTTTTCATTTTTATTGTGGGTCCCTAGGTCCCGTCACTGTAAGTCAGAGCCTTAGGCTCAAAATTAACTCAAAGGTAGATTTAGATAAGTTGCTCTTAATGATTTTCAGTAGGTTGGTCGAACAGACTGTAGAGGCAAAAGTAGATTTGAGATTACAGAACCTGGAGGATTGATGCCAGTGACCAGTGTTCACCTCAGAGTGCCTCACCTCACTGCCCAAGGAAGACCTGGCCCTGATGTACACATATTCCTGCTCCTTTTCCCCTTGTGGGTGTCACAGTGAGAGAAACAACGATTCTGGTAAAATTTAAATGACATTTTAAGAGGCTTGGCCCCTGTTTGGGTGAGGTGCCTGCAGTTGCCTGGTAGTGGCTGGAGGCAGCCAGGTAACCACACAGACCCTTCACCCTCCTGCATTCCCAAGGTGTTTCCTCTAATGCCTGTATTTATGGCTGGTACATTAATGCCTCATTCCAACAATATGCTCCAGCTCAGTGTTCCCATTAATCATCATGTAAAACCACGCAGCTGCTGCTGCAAATAGGCTGCAGGGGTGAACTGCATATGAAGCATGCCCATGCCCACAGTCAGTGCTTGGCACAGTGGAAAGAGGATCTTGAGGGACCTGATTACTTGTGTTTGAGTCCCCCCTGTTGCTTGCCTCTTCCACTGCACCCGCTGAGCCTTTTCAGCATTGCTGCATCATTGTCAGGCATCATGGCGGGTTGCAGCTTGAGCCCTAGCAGTTAAATCCTGGGGCTTTCATTCTCCTCGCCATAATACTGCTATTTACTTGAGGTGACCTCATTTGCCAAGTGATGTAACAGGGTGCTTGATCGAGCCTGGCACGTCTAAGCAGATGTTTCCAGTGGACACAGAAACAGCATTATGAAACGAAAATATCGCCTAAAACTTGAGCAGCGCAAGAGATTACAATGGCTTTTATGCAGATCAGCTTACCTAAAACTGCGTTGAAAGGACTTTGGCTGCAGTCATATGCTTCCCTTTTTAAAAAGAAAGACTGTTGCTTGTACTACTGTAATGTGACTCCCAAAGGAACCGGCAGCTGCAGGTTTTGAATTTTATCATTCTTGGCCTCTTTGATAGAGTTGACTGGAGCAAGCCCAGAGGACACTCCTCCCATAACATTGTTCTTCTTTAACTACAATAACAAAAAATGGTTGCACCCTTTTTGTTTTGTTTTATTTTCTAACAAGGTAATAAATTCTGCTGCAAACAAGAATATAAATCCAAAGAGTTTGATAGTCAGTCTGACTTGCTTTGTTTCAGCTGAAAGGAAATACTCATTGACTTTGCCGTTTACATTTGCTGTCTTGTCACATTATCAGGCCTGGCTAAATATGGATCAATGAAGTCCAGTACAAACAAGTAAAAGATTGAGGGGAGCCTAAAAGAACTTGCTATGTTAATTTATCAAAGGATGAGCAGAATAACAAGGTCTATTGATAAGCACATTCCCACTCCCGCTTCATTTCTTTCACTGAAAACACTTCAGATAAAATACTCTGTCCTATTGCTGTTATATGTAAATAGACCCCACTTGAATTTCTTTCTTTCTGTTCTTGCTAGACTCAGTGTGATCAATACAGAAGCCTCAATATTCAAAGACAGGTGTCTGTGTTTACCCACAACACTCATGCACATGATTCTTTTGTTCCCCAAAACCACATTTCTCTTTTGCACTCAACATTCATAAAGGAAGGCTGCAAGAACTGAGCTTAAAATATACTCAGGCTATTTGACAACATAAAATACAACAGTGCCTAGGATAAACAAAAGGTTCTGGTAGCCGAATGTGATATTTTCAGTGTGAGATCCAAGTGCACTTAATATTTGACATTACCATATCCAGTGTGTCTCTAAAGCTATGTGGAGGACGTGTTCAGGGTAGCTCAATCAGAGAGCCACTGCTGAGGCTAAAGTCAGTGAAATTTAGCATGAACTGAACATTTACTTCTTTTGGATTCCTTTGGAAAATCCTACACTAAATCTCTATCTTATCCTTAACTGACAGATAGGAAGATATGCGCTCTGGGGAGCTACATTTTTCTTTTTTCACTAAGTAATTGGGAGATAAACTGTGTAAGATATCTATTGCAGAAAGACAGAGAACCTAAAGAATTGGACAGTGGATCTGACTTGCTATTTCCCTTGGGATAGCAAGGGATTTTGTGGCATCCCAGCTGCAGATGAGAGTGACACAGGAGCCTGAGCAGGAATGGGTGGAGGCTTGGGAAAAGAATAGGACTGTGGCAGAACTGGGGCTGGAGAGATGAGGGGCAGATGACAAACTGGGACTCCGGGAGCAGATAAAAGAAATAACCAACTAGGATGACAAAGGACCCTCGGTGCTGATCAGTACTGTAATGAAACCAAGCAATTCCAATATGAAACCTTGACTCACTCTGAGATGTTTCCCAAACTGCATATTGGAGAACTCTAAAATGAAGAAAGAAATGATTAACCTTTGCTGCACCTTTCTTAAATGCCATTCACGTCTACTCTTAACACCCACAGCCTGTCTTCCATATGTGTGCGTATAGTATTAACATTATATTAATTGCACTTACTTAAACCACATACCCAACACGACGTTTCCTTGGCTGAGTATCTCCTTTTCCACTCATAAAATTGTGTTCTCTTAATAAATCCCGTTTCACTAATTCATTATTCCTTCATCTCTGCCGTAAGATTTTTGGCATAAGCATCTGTTTCCTTTCATAAAACGCAAGCACATTTTGGACAAGAATGATAATGATAAATAATAAGTAAGCAATTTCCTCAATCGAAGGCAATACAGTAGCAGAACTGTCTGCCCAAACCTCATTAACCCCTATCCAACCTAAAGAAACAACTGCTGAAATGCTCTGGTCACCAGAATGAGTTCTAAATGGAAGGAAAACATGCTTAAACTAAAAGAGAATGAACCTAGTCTTTACTGCATGAAAAATGATTTTACTGTGGCACCACCACACAAAACACCGTAATTATGGGCTGGTGGCTCTTTCAAAGATAAATTTCCACAAGAAAATGATGAAAACACAGTGTAAAACATCTTTCTTTCATTCTCAGGGTTTGCACGCAAGGCCTTAGCGAGTAGTGACCCTATTAAGAGCATGTACATAATTTATCACAGACTGCACAGTTTCCTTTCTGATTCCCCTATTTATCCCTCCAGCAAAAAAAAAGAAAAAAAAAACGGACTCTTTATCACACTGCTCCATATTGTACTGTAACTAATGCCTGGATTGATCCACAGTGCCGATAAATGAATTTGCCTCTCTCCTATATCAAAGGTATTTTCCTCACTAAGATGCACCATTGAGGCATGGGGGAAAAAAAAAAAAAAAGGCAAAGGGAATCTGAAAAGTCCCTGTAGAAACCAGAGAAATTCTGGGGAAATAGCATTTAGAGGCAGGCCCACTCTTGGCCACAGCCCAGATGCTGCAGCAAGCCATCTCCTCCCCTGTCCTTGTGCCCAAGGATGCTGGGGTTGATCCCCATGGATGCAGGCAGTAGGGACAACCCCTGGTGCCCCTACTCCAGAGGGATGGGGAGCTCTTGGGGATGGGGAGCAGGACCTGTGGCAGCCCTCTGAGACTCCCCTCTTCCCTGGGCTCTCAAGTGACCTGCTCTTGGTGCCTAATGGGGGATAGGGTAAATATCAATCAAAAAGGCCAAATCCTGAATGTTTTCAGAAACTCCTACAGTTTGCTGGTCTCAAAAAGTGAAGAGCGATCAGGCAGTTTGAGCAGTCAAGTCTTTCTATTCACTTTTCTGCTAAGTAGAGTTTAAAAAAAGGGAATGATTGAGGAAAAAAGGATTGGGATAGAATTTGAATAGAGTTTAGCACAGAAAGCTTGAAATAAAAGTAGAGGGGGAAAAGGACATTTAATACCCTTATGAATGCTTATTTTATGTTCCACCTGCAATCTGCAGAATTTGATGCAAGAGGCACAAACTGTAGGTCTAATTTACTATGTGGCAACTTCGTTATAGAGACCCCAGCCACATCTCACTGCTATCGGTGATGAAGGCAAAAGGGGCACCTGTAAAACTAGACCATACATTTTGCCATGCCTTGGTTCCCCTATCAGTGTTAGTAAGAGCTCCGAGTCTTATTTCAAGAACATCTACAAAGCCTTCTTCTCATCTTCCAGCCACAAAGTGCCCAAATAAAATTAAATGATACTACAGTGCCTTTAGATCACACAAAATAATCATTTCTGTCAGGCTGTTACATTTGAAATTGCCAGAAAGGAGTAGGAAAAAATTGTAGAGGAGCGTGCGGCATTTCCTGAACTGAAGCCAAAGAGATTTACAGTTCTTTGTATACATTGTTGGAATATTTACACATTCTCACCACAACAGCAATAGTACTAATATAGGTAAACCTTATTTCTTTCCTATGAAGGACAATTTCATCTTCTATGGAAAGCAAAAAGTTTATCACTGAGCTTTATTCTACTCCCTAAAAACTTGGCAGTCCTTTTATATCATCCATCTCTATTACGACGCCGTGGATCATCAATTGAACACTTATCTTAATTGCTTGGCTATTTGGAAAATTACAATCCCAGACTGGTCTGTCTTACAAACATTTCTACAGCTCTCTGGCTCCACTACATACATTTGGTTTCTATCCATACAGTAACCGTCATTTACTTTGACTGACTCCATTTTTCTTTTCTGATCACCCTATGTCATTTTACGACATTTTCTCAGCCTCAGTTCCATTCTGCAACCCCATATAATTCAAATCATCATTCATATCACTGGCTTTTCTTCTCCTCTCACTAACAGTGTGATATGAAAAATATCCATTCAATGGCTATTGTTTAGCAATAACAAGGCAACACTTTAATTTTATCAAAATTACTGTGAATACTGCTAAGAAATGCAACTGCTGTAAATTCATGTTTTAGCCACAGCAACAAAAACTGCGTCAGCTACTGACATAGTGCAATTATTTAACTGACTGAAGGCCTGCTGCAATCACATCATCCAGGTACATGATTTTGGTAGTTCACATCAACAGTTCAGCACAAATGGACTATTTTCTCTGCTAAAACATTTTCTTGAGAAAAGAAATCACCTTGTTTTTAAGAAATTCTTACAGCTTTTTTTTTTATTTATTTTAATTACTAAAAATAGGAAGGTAGTCACCAATGCAACACTGAATGAAGAGAAAAAGTAGCCTAATCTCACTTTGCAAAATAGAAAATGTAGCCAGACAACAACACTAAGCACAAAAGCATCATGGTAAAAAAAAAAAAAAAAAAAAAAAAAAGGAGGAAAACAGTAATTCCAAAAATAGGTTACAGCTTATAGTTACACATCTACAGAGCTACAGATGTGGTGTGATAAATATAGGTTTGGTTTTCCCTTTTTATAGAAGTCTTTCTAGAAAGTTGCTTGGGTAAATGCTAGCAAACCCTTTACTCCCAAGCAAAGCAAATACAATGAAGGAGGTCAGTGCTCTTCTTTAGAGGTACAAGTCTGCAGCCTCCACCCTCCAGAAGGATACCCAGACCAGGAGGGTTTGTAGAACAGCACCGACTGAGCAAATGCTTCTTAACTGGGTTTCTCCCTGACCGCAAGCTCCAGCACCACCTGCTTACAGCCTGAATTTGCCAGAGCTCAGGAAAACTGCCCCAGGACTTGGGTAACACTTTGTAGGCGTTCACCCACAGTTGTTTAGAATCACGGATGGAAAATATAAAAGCCGACATACCTTCCTTCCCCTCTGGCAGTTCAACAGGTGTGTGCTCTGTTAACTAACCCCGTCTCCGTGCCACTGCCACCTTGACGTCATTGTTACTGGGCTGACAAAAGGTTTCCATGACAAACCAGAAAGCTGATCTGTTATCTCCCCTTTGGAGGAAACCGAAATGCCCTCTCTCCCATGTTGTGCTAGAACCACCCATCTTTTATTTGGCACGTAGCACACCGGGTGCATTTTCATGAGTGCGTTTGATTTCTCTCTGCTCTGGGAAAGAGCAGCTGGGTCCTTTGTTGCTTCTCCCCTAAACGAGAGCAGAGGGTGTCACCCCCGTACCCCACCACTGAAAGGAGAACAGATAACACTGAAAGAAGATGAACTTTGAAGCAATGAACAAAATCACTATTAAGTCACTTGATTCTTGGCTGTAATTTATTACCTCCTCTAGCAGGCATGGCTCGTAATAGTTAGCAGATGTCTGAAACATCTCGTTTTGAACTTTGACTAAGATTAAAAAGAGATTTCGTACTGTTTAAATAGCAGCTGCAGAATGAAATAAGGTTTCCTTCCTAATGTGACAGAAATGTTCATCCTGGCCTTAAACAAGGAGGATTGTTTTATATTCTGTAAATATTGAGGGAACTATATTTCTGTGCACAGGCACCCACACATTATAAATTTTATATGCCTCTAATTTGCAGCAATTGACATGAAATAACCCCACTGGAAAAGGCTGGCCCAGCAGCCTGAATGCTGCCTAGGTTTTTGTTACAGTTTGCCCCAGGCCTACGGCTCTCCACAGGCAGAAGACCAGCGCAGTTCGGCTGCGCATGCCAGGTTAGCAAAGTCACTGGGCCAAATTTCACGATTATTGTCATTGTCATGGCATCGAGGGAGAACATAGAAGTCCTCAGAGAGGACCACAGCCTGGGTGTGGGAACAGAACCAAAACCCACCAAGGAGCAATGAAGTATGCTTAATTACGCCCATGATCCCCCCCAAACTTACTGCCATGCTGGACCCGCAGGGGTTTAACCATGCCCAGCAATACAAATTCTCCCCTGTATTTGAGCCTGGGGACTTGATGCTGGTTTGATTGCATGGCACAGGCCCTGTGACCCCTCCAGGTCTACCGATTCCCCTTCCTCATGTTCCGACACTGCTTTAGTTTCAGCCAAAGGCTAACCAATTAACTGAAACAGATGGCTAAGACTCTGATTGAGGAAGTTAACATACAAACTGCTTATTTAAAAACAAGTTTAGATTCCAAAATGAATTATTTTTCCCTTTCAGCCTGTGTGTATTTCTTATGTGCTGGCTAGAGGGGATACTTTCAGAGTTTTTCATGAATTCCTTGTGCTTGCAGGTTTCTCGATGGGCACAAGTATGTGGCAGACAGCACCAGTATGAAAGAGGTTTCAAAAGGTCTGCTGTGGTGAACAAAGATGGCACTAACCTGTACACATCTGGTTTGAGTTAATATTTTTATCCCCTTAGAATACACGAGATTTTTTCCTAAGCTAGTTTTTTCCTGGTACACATGTTTCTCCCGATTTTAGTAACATAAGGTTGTAATATAGTGTTCTTGACCAGATGTGATTTTGGAGCCAGTCCTGAGGAGCGCTGCTCACCTTCAGCGAAGGCAAACGCTAAACCGTGTACTGTTGTCTTTGGGGATGACAAAACACCTTTCCTTTGGCTCCTGTTAAGACCATTTTAAATCCTGCTGCAGGACAGCTGGTTACAATGTGGCATGTAATACTAAAGATGTTATTACCGAATATGAAAATACCTAACGCTTTTGAAAATACAATCAACATATTTTATTCATTGTCCCAGTGAGGTTCACAACTCTAAGACCTTCAAACCATAGCAGGACTTAAAAACATACGCTTAACCTCAAGCCAGTGCTAACCCTGTTCCTATGAAGCGAAGCAGAGCATATGCTTAACATTAGGGGCATGTGCTTAATGGGCTTATGAAACAAGCCTTGTTTTATGATTCAGCGCAAGCAATTTGCAGCTCTGTATTCATCTTCCTTACAACTGGTAACGTGCCTGGGAAATCACGACCGGCTGGTGCAGGGATGGGAGCACCAATGGGGCTGTTACACTGCATGAACACAGTGCCCAGCACCAGCCCAGGACCATCCAACCCACCCCACTCAGGTCTCTGTCGATATGTTCAATATTCCCAGCCATGGAACAGGCGAGTGAAAACCAGCCCAGCTAATTAAACACCCTAGCTGTTTAGCATAAAGAAACTATATGCAGGAATAATACCCACAGATGTTTTTATCCAGATTTACAGTAACTCCGCCACTCCCAGCAGGTGCCAGCACTTCTGACTTGGAGAACATGACGCCTGCACATATTTCTATTTAATTACCAACATTTTCAGAAATTTGCTCTGCGGTGCTCAGAGCGGAGTCATTAATCTTCCGTAATTTCTTTGAACAACAATTTTAACTTTTATGAGGCTGGAACCCCTCTCTGCAGCAGCGGCTGCATTGCCGGAGAGCTGGGTTTTATGCAAGGCAGTTGTCATGGAAACTTGCTGGGGAGGGGAGAACCCAAACAATAATCGAGCATCAAAGAATTGTACGTGCAGGGAAAATTCAGCGCTAGGCTCCACATTAGAGCCATAGGGTCTCCAAACTGCAGATTTTAAAGCTTAGGAGGACTGGATATTATTATAAGCTCTCTTGGGGATGGCTGTATTCCAGTAATGCATTATCACTGATCTGTTCCCATTATAATCCATCCATTTCACTGGAAATGGCATGTTTGTGGGGCAGTGGAAAAGCAATCTGAATAGGAACAATTGCACATCTCTGCTTTTGGGAGAGAAAAGAGAAGGAGAGAGGAGGGAAAAAAAGGTTATAATCAAAACTATATTTCAACAGCAAGCCTAGCTGTTGCAAAAATAATAATGGTCTTGGCTAGCCTCTTGTTGTGAAATAATGAACCTTCTGCACCTTTATAATATTATTGCAGGCATTCTATAGAGCACCCTAATAAAAATGGATGGCTAACTAAATGACAAAAGGCTGCTGCGTTGTTTTATGAGGCAATAATCCAGTTCCAGAACACATAAATTGTAAACCCCAAATCAAAGAGTTTATCCTAGGGACCCAGCACAACTTTATTGTTATTGTTACCCTGTTGCTCTTGTATATGCCATTACAGATGTGTTTTCAAAATAATTAAAATCTTAAAGTTAGCAAAGGTGCATAAATGTGCACCAAGAGTGCTGAGTGCCACAAACTATTATGAACTTGCATATAAGGGTGCCTTTTTTATATTCAGAGGGATTGGCTTACTGCTTAAAGATGGGAACATACAGATAGGGAAGCTAAAATAACCTAGCTGAAGGCCACTGCCTGGGATACAGATGATCTTGGTTTTAACTCCAACTCTGCCTCTTCTCTAGTGTTTACTTGGGCCATCTTATTCTCCTGTAACACTTCTGTGTCTTGGAAGCAGGGATAGTGCCAGTCATCTTTTCATGAGACTAAGCACAAGCTTGTATTTGAACCCGTGTATTTGTAGCAAGAAACACTCCATTTGTTTCACAAACACATTTCCAGCAATGCCAAACTTCCACAAATCTGCTGAAATCATCAGTCTCCTCAAGCCCATTTCGAATCTTTGTGCCTATACCTGGGGCTGGCAGTCTTCCCTCCATGACAATCAGATCTGCATGTATTAGGGCTCATCCTGTTTATACCTCTGCCAAGCTTACCAAGCTATTTGGATCAGTAGGCTGTTCTCTTTGCTCCTGTCAGATCACCCAGCTGCAGGCATTAGCAGTGTGCTTTTAATCTTTCTGTTTCCCATGGATAACTAGCAGTCCCTGTGGAGCAGAACCAGCACAGCCCAACTCCCCACAGATCTGGACTGTGTGGTCAGTCTCCAGCTGTGGTGGAAGTTGTTTTTTTTTTGGCTCAAGCATCTACGAGGTTTCTCATCCCTGTCAATTCTCTAGCAATGCACATGCTCACACCACTGCATTTCTCTAATTAGAGCAGTTTCTTTGTCTCTCTCCCAACCCTTATGCTGACTTCCAGGAACCCCACAGAAATCATCTTTGAGATTGGCTTTCTGCCAATTTACTTGAAAATTTCCATGAGCAGATGTGGAAAATACAAAAGAAAACCTTGTTTTCTTTGAAAACTAAGTTAACAACTTTCTTCTATCACAAGAGTAAGGACAGATCTCTTCAGGATATTCTACAAACTTGCCTGCCCTATAATAATTCTATTTATATCTACGTCTCTCAATTAGCCATGTTTCAATCCATTTAATACATGCTGTGTTTATTTTCTATTGTTCTGCTTTGTTTGTAAAAATATCACGTGGCCCAAATCAAATGCCCACAAAAGCCTATCACTGAGACACTGTTTCCTCTATTAGCTGAATTAAAACCTCATCAAAAAATACCAACCTAGTTTAATTTTATTTTCTATAAACAGATGCTAGCATTACTGGCTTTACTTACTGATTTAATCAATTGAAAACTCACCCTCTTTGTTTGTAGTTTCTTTGTTACTCCTGGAGTCAATATACCAGGTATACAGTTCAGTTGTATTAACTAAAAACGAGAGGTAGCAGATTTTGAGAACTGCAATCTCTTTACCAAGTCACAGGTGAAGTGGGACAATTGGACACTTATGGATCCTCTTACTGTTTTCATTTTTAGGTCAAGTAAGATTTCTGAAGGTTTCTCAAAATCTTTTGTATAATTTGTATTTCACACAGGAAACACAGATACCATTGCTAAATCATTAGGAACAATATCATTTTTAATTACTCTAAATCAGACAATTCTTCTAGGATAAGAGAATCCTATGGAAACTTGAATAGAAATTGGAAAGCAACTCCCTAATGGATGTGTTAATATAGCCTGTTTGTGGCACAGATCCCTTGTCCCATTCCTTCTGGCTAGGGCCAAATGGTTCCATTATACTAACACCTATCACAGGTGTCTTGGAAGAGAGGCCAAGGACTACCTGTACCTGACTGTTGAACTACACTCTAATTTTAGCCTTGAATCCCAGAGACTGGAAATGACTCACAGTGGGTGTAATCTGAAGTTGCTCAATACAAATACCACGTGTAAGCATAGGCGTGGGTCTGTTTGCTTGCATGCTGCAGTCATGTTTTGCTAATGCATCATTTTTCTGAGACATGCTAGAAACAACCTCCACAGCCTATGGGATGGATCAGTACTATCAGCAATTGCTCAGCACAAATCACCCAGAGCTCTTTTTATACCTTTAGGATAAGCAACTTCCACATGTACAGTAATATAGCTCTTCCTGTGCTTACACACAAACGATGACAGCATGTTTTATTGTATCAGCTTCTGATACATAATTCTTTGGCTTTATGGTGACCAACTGCATACGCATTTAGAAATTTAAAGATGCTTCTTTCCCAAGCTACTCTCAGCTGCCTCTGCAGTAATAACAAAGAATGATCTTGGACAGTTTCGCATGTGATTAATAGCTGTTCAGATTGCTTTGGCAGTTTTAGCATATGCTAATTGGGTTAACAAGGTACTAAGTGCTCCAAGGTGTTATGAATGTGTCGTAAAATCAGAAGCTCTGCTGTCAAATACATTCTTGTGGTTGGTAATTTACTTGCAATGCGCCTACTCCAACACACAGTGTTCCACAATCTCTCCTACTCTCCCATGAAAGGCACTAGTACAACAGCACAAAGTGCATTTTTACGTGATGCCGTCTAATTTCTGGGATGCCTGGACAATCGAGCCTAGCCTTTGCTACGGGTCCCTGACACCAGGCTCCTCTCAGGCAAGCCAGCCACATGGCCACAGGGGCACAGCTAGGCTGCCAGGGCCTGGCGGGGCTCATGAGGGTCTCTGTCCACTGCTCCTCCTGCTGTGCCCCCAGTCCCTGCTCTGCTCCATCTCAGTCTCCAGGTTTATTGCTGTTTCTGTTCTGCTGCTCCCCACCTTTTGCCCTTTAGGCATGATTCCTCGTGCCCACCACTTGCTACCCAGTGACACTGCCTGGGAGAGGTTTCTAAAACTAGTAAGGTCTGCATGGAGAACAGGCACACAGGCCTTTGCATGTCCTATATTCTTTGCAAACATGAGCCAATGAGCTGTCACAAATACCCTGCGTGCTCTGTTTTACAGATAATCTCAGAAAAAACAGTCACATTGCTGTTTACAGGACAGAGCAGGAAAAAAACACAGCATCACCTGTTCCTATTTGCTCATTTTGCCAGAACATGACCAACTTACTCACTAACATAAGAGACAGGTACACCTGATACCTTCTCCTTCTTCTGCTAGTTCTCTCTTATCAAAATTCACATCTCTGATTATTATTTCGGTGGAAATGAGCTACTCACTATTTATTGCCCTCCCTCTCCCTCTTCCTTTTCCTTTCCCACTAACTTTTTAATATTCTTATTCAACAATAAAATTTAAGTTGACGTTGATTTGGAGTCAATAAAATAAACCATATATTTTTGCCTGATTACACTTTACAACAAAAAACATTCCTGCCTAAAGGTACCACCAGATCACACCAACCTGAGTAACTGCATCAGTCATTTTACACAGCCAAATCACTGGATGAAATTATAACTAGGTAATGGATTTAAAGCTCTTCATTGACTAATCAGCCTCAATGAACACAGCTCCTGGCAACAAAGAAGTTGAACCTTACATTCTATATGCATCAGGAAATTACGGATAAGAAATTTCATTTATTTTCCAACTGAAGATTCCCACTGGTTCCAACTGAACCAGTGCACGATATGCAGCAGACAGGAGAATAACAAGTGTATGAGACATCAGGCAAGGAAATGATCAATCAGTCAAGGGTTTGTTTGCCTAAGACCTAATCACCCAAGAACACATTTTACCAGGAGCTGGAGAGGAGTCGACAGAAGACAACTTGTTCCAAGGCACAGATCTGACTGTAAATGTAGAGACTCTTCATGCAATTAACACTCTTTAGTGGAAACAGGGGTGACAGCAGGAAGGAAATGTTTAATCTTTGGATCTAAAAACATGATTCCTCCTTGCTTGACTAAAAGATTAGTCTTGGCCCAAAGCCAGTATCAGGCTCATAAAACTCTGCTTTCCAGGGTAAAGGTTCATAGCAATAATCTGCTTGAGAGGGGAGCCAAAATCAGGTCCCAAGAATGTCAACCCCTGTGTACAGGCTTTGTCCTGGACACATAACTGGTTTTCAAAGGAGAAGGTAGGAAGACAGATGCAATGGGCTGCTGGAATCCATACAGCTCATATCATAGAATCACAGAATGGTTTGAGTTGGAATGAACCTTAAAGATCATCCAGTTCCAAACCCACCTGCCATGGGCTGGGACACTTAACGGTCCTAGACACGTAAGTATACTTCCACACAACACTTTCACATGACTGAGTTGGGTATTTGCTACATTGCAATTGACTAAAAGAGAAAACATCCATCTTTCTGCACCAGAAGAGATAACTGATCAGTCACATAATAGAAACGTGCTACCCCTCAAACAGCTCCTGGAATAATCACTTCCCTTAGGACACTGCACCAGTTCAAATTGCTGGCTTTAACCTGGCAATGCCAAATAAATAAATAAAATAACTTGGCATAGAGCCCCCAACTTAGCAAGCAAAGCACATCAGGTTTAAATCCCACTTACCTCAAAGGACAATAAATATATGCCCAACAGTGAGCTTACATTGAGAGGAATCGAGGCTACCGTTCCCTCTCTCTGCCTGCTGCTCTTGAATTATGTACAAGGCTGAACAGTTTGGCCACCTACCCTACATGGTGAGTAGAAGATGTGTGATTCAAGCTGCACATGCAGTTGCTGCTTCCAGCGGCTGCTTCGCTCCTGCTCACCCACTACAGCCCCTGTAACATGCAACTGGGCTATGCAGGGGGAATGGCTGCAGCTGGATAAGCTAACACTCCTAACCCTCTTGGCTCAAGCAGTTTAAAGGAATGCACACAATTTATTTAATCCCCAAATCCATCTTATTGTAGGAGTTAATAGTCAGATAATGCTATGTATAACATTCCAAACATGCCCCTATAAATAAGAAAGCACTGAAATAGAGGAGTTTGCAGTAAATGATCAAATCCAGTTCCAAGTTTCTCTTCATTAAAAAACAAACCAATGTATTAATCTTCACTGCTGTAAATTTTAACGATGTGAAAAACAGATTCTAACAGCTTCTGAGCACTACAAGCTGCTTCCACATTTTGAAAAGAAAGGAGAAATAACATTAAATCCACTTTTTAAAGGCTTGTCCTTCCTTTGCATGTTCCCATTCTTACAGCACATTTCATTTGTAACCTGGCATTCAGCCCTGGAGAGCATTTTTTCCCAACTCAAAAATGCTTCCAGGAACAAAACAAGGTCCTCACTACACTTACAGACTTCTGGTTAAAACTACAGAGTGTCAAACCAAGCCTTGCTTAATGCTTTCTTATGAACATAAACCACCAATAAAAAAAAAAGTAGGAGGACGTGGCAAATGATCCTCTCTCAGCCCTCCTGATGAGCAATGGCTGGCACTCCTTTACAAACCTGACAGCAGAGGGGACTTGGTCCTCATGCAGATGAATGCAGGTAACAGCTTGACTTGAGCTGTGTCTCAAGAAAGAAGGCAAGAAATTTCATAAGATATTCTGTTTTGATGAAAAACTTCAACATGGACTTTTAAAAAAGTCTCACAGCTCACTGTCTATGGATGATGTTAAACACAGTCTGATTGGGATGCCAAGCTCCCATCAGATTCAGCAGAAACACTCTCTTCTCTTGGCAGTTAACCTTGTTCATAGTTGCTTCACTGTACTTTTTCCATAGCTGCTCGGACCCAGTTACAGAAAGTTAAATTCCTCCTTAATAAAATTAGGCTTTAAAGTAAATTCACCTTATTTGCCACTAAAACAAGATGCTTAACAAAATTGTTGAATTGAAACCCAAGCCTGGAATGACTATGATCTTCGGAAAATATGCATTTGGATCCAGAAATTATTTTGTGGCTCTTTAGCTTTTTAATGGATCCTGAAAATGTGGACCATAACATTCCTTGAGCAGATAAGTTTAATCTGTTTCCCTATGGAACAGTCAACTTGAATTCAGGCATCCTTCCTGAAATGGGCTGAATTTCTCTCTCAGGATAAAAATGCAGACCCTATCTGTAAAGATTTGGCACATCTCAGCTTTGAATAATGAAAAGAGGTAAATATGTATCACTAATTAAGACAAAACTGAAGGCAGGGATGACAAGATACACACAAATAACATTTTGAGTTGTACCAACACAAAGATGTCAGGAAAACCTCTGAACAAGTACTATCCATTGATCTATAAAAAAGGATGCCCAATGGTCTCAGCACGAAGTGGAACTAAACCAGAACTTCTCCTGACGCGATCACTGGGGCAGCAGGGTGAACTCTGGCAAATCACATCACTTCTCTGTGACCTGGTTTTCTCAACTGTAAAATGACTCTGGCTGTTTTCCAGCGGGCTTTGAGGTCTCTGAATACAGAATATGAAATAGACATGACATGCAACTGAAATCACTTGCTTTTTTGCAGATTATCTGCATATTTGTTAAATCAAGATTTACCATCAAAATAGAAGGAACAGTGAGATCTCTCCTTTTAGTGATGATAAAGTGATAAAGATAAAAACTCTACCTAATTCTGCCATCATTCAGGACTCACTTAATACTCACTCACTGCTAATGGCTGCCATGATTTGGTTTCATTTTCCTCATCCATATAGATGGTGCCTTGGGACATTCAGAATTGCTCTTTTATTGTGCCCCATCAAGAGTTTATCTTAAGGTTTTAAAAATCACTTTTCTTTGTTACATTTACCTCCTCTACAGCACAAAGAAATTTAGCAAAAGAGACACAATCTGCTGTGATTAAAGAGAAAAACTAGAAAAGTGTTCTAGCCCTTATGATGGTACTTTACATTGTTTTCCATGAGGGGAATTATATCCATTAATGGTGATTACAAATCCCTCTGTCTGGGACATTAGCATCCCTTATGCTTCCTACTGACATGAAAATAGACAACTAAAATATTACAGAGCTGCTTTATCAAGCACTTATCCTATTGAGTCATTTAACTTTAGCCTTTACACAGGGATGGGATGCCCAGAAGAATTGTTTGAGGAATTTATTGGATATAAAATTTAAGAAATGCAAAGGAAACCCCTCAACCATTAGGATCAATATTAGCAGTTCCTGTATTATTCCTATCAAAAATTATTCCAACAAAAATGCCAGGTTCATGGATGGACTGTGCAAGTGCCTTGTTTCAGGTCTGCACCCTGGGATGTACACCCTGGTTCTCCTGAAATACAGCAATGCTTCTCTGTCTCACAGCAACCATGGACTGGGAACCAGCAGATGCAAAATGAGTTGCATATTTGTTTAGAAGACATCTGCTTTGGCCCAGCTTTTACTGGACTATTTTTAATCATTTATCTTTCCCCTGAAAAGGAAAGTGTTTTGTTCAAAGGCTGGAGGCCAATCCTGCTAACACTGAACCAAAACCCCAACTTGATGACGGGTTCCTGAAGGGCTGGACATGGTGTGGAATGATGGGATGCTCAGGATCGTGCTCAGATATTCACCCGGTGTAGAGTGAGGTGCTTTCCTTGACCCAGTGAAAAAAAAAAACTTACATTTTTCCTTTTTTTTTTTCTCCATTTCTTCCAATGACTTATATTTTCTGCCTTGCATCTCTGACCTTAGCAGCTGCCTAACCCAGTGCAACAGCTCTTGTCTTCTTCCTGCCTCTCTGCAGCACCACATAGATAATTGCATTTCAATTTCAACAGTGTTTAAATTTCTGTGGCGAAGGGTGGCCAAGTGCTCATAAATAACACATAGGCATCACATAACGACAGGGTCATAAAGCAGCATTCTGATGAGCTTGAGAAAGGGTAGATTTTTAACGTTATTTATCAGTCCTGAAATTTTAAGGGCAGACGTTTCATAAAGTTAGAAGGTATTGAAGGTTCACAGTTGCTGTAGGGGGACAGCACAACTTCAGGGCTGGAAGAGAGGTTTTGCAAAATAACTGCAAGTAGTATTGAGACCAGCACCCCTGGAAGAGTAGGAAACCCCAGAGATTTTAAATGACAACCCACAAAACCAACAAAAACTGCGAGGGCCTGTTTCATACACTATTACTTTCAACCACTGAGGGAGTGAGGATGCAGTGGTAGTCTGTTCAGCCACTGCAACAACACCCAGAAAGTGACCGATGAAGCACAGCCCTCAGCCCCTGGCCCATAGGCTGCAGTCAGCAGCACCTAAGCAAGCACAAAGCTGGGGACCAGCACCCACAGGCTGGGTTTCTCAGTGTGTTTTAATTTACTTTCTTCTCTTCCTATAGCTGCTACACTTCTAACTGATGGTTTAACAAGTCCTGTTTTAAAGGAACATCACATGCTTGGGTTAATAAAAGTGTTCATCCCTGTGGGTAGACCCCCTGCTGCCCTTCTCTATCGACTCCTCAAGATCACACAGCAAATATCAACACTGGAAAACGTTTAGAAGCAATAAGGCCAACCGAGGCCCGAGACCTGTGGGACACAGCTGGTTCCCATCCTCAATTCCTCCTGCAGCCTCTCTGCAAGCTGAGAAGGCTCAGCACCTCAAGAGATTGTGCCCTGAAGACACGACAACAAACCCAACCGCCTCTTGTGAAAATAAATAACAACCAGCCAACACACAGCTTTTCTCCACAAGAGTGGAAAATACACATGTGTGGTCCAGCCATGTTCTTTCAGTAATTGTTTATTTGCAAGTACGGCCAGGAAGTGATGCTGTAGTGTCAGGAAAAATGAACCCAGGGAGGAAAGGGGCTGTGGAGTTGCGCCACACGCTTCACACCCCTCTGTTTCTCGCCCACACGCACATTTGAGGAGGGTGAGTTTGGTTTTGATTGTTGGTGGCTTTTAAATTAATGCAAGATCCAAACAGAAAAATAAAGTTGGTCTGGACAGCAGCAGCACTGTGATTCTTGAAACCAAGGCTTGGGGGAAGCTTTGGATGTCTCTCTAGTCTGTAGGTTGGCAGTAGCAAGGCATGCATGTGGTTTATAAGGTGGGGAAAATGCTGACTCCAAGACAGGGAATTGCCTCCTAAAGAATCCTGCAGCAGAGAGACTTGGCCCCAGAATAAATACTGCCTCAGATGACTAAAAGGACTGGGAGTTTGTGGACTAGCAGAGATGAACATCATGAACCTCCCTGTAACTCAGAGACTTTTCTTCCCTTCTTGGTCTTGGGTGAGAGGAGGCAAAACCTTACTGGGAACGAAAGGGAAAGAAAAAACAACAATATATTGGGTGGTGTGATCTCTTCCTCCACTCCCCTCATATTTAACTTCCCCATTTCTGCTGTAAGCTGTCACCTCCCTAAGCTGCCTGCTCAGTTCTGTGTTTCCCTGTATCACCTCCCAGCCCAGCCAGTACCTATGTTCTGGTGATCCTTCAAGGTCCTGGACATGATCATCACTGCTGCGCTTGGCCAGGCAACATATAAAGACCGAGCTACATGTGGCCCTGATCGAAGAGTTAAAATCAATTCACTCATCATCTGTCTGCTCCTTTTTGCCCACACTCAGGCATTGGAAAGCATGAAAACGTGTAAATGAGTCTTATATAGGTTTTATGTATAGTTTGGATGGAGAAACAGTTACCAGCAGACAGAAACCTAAAGAGAGGAAAAGTTCGTGCCAAGATGGTAAATTGTGAACTTTTCCAGGAACCGATCAGCTCTGGAGACAAGCAGTCTTTCCTGAATCCCCAGGAACGGATAGATTCAGTGCACCAAGAGTCAGCTGAATCTGGACAAGACCAGCTCACACTAGCATCACATACTGGTGGTATAATTCAGGCTGCATCCAAAAAGTAGTGGCTGCAGTAAGCAAATATAAACACACACTTGATGAAATAAAGGATTTTCCAGCAATCTTTGTGAACAGCTTCCTAAGAGCTACTGCACACCAGTATGACTCTCCACTCCTGAATTAAAAGTGCTCTAACAAATATTGGTTGTGATCTATGTTTTCCCTGTTTTGATCTCTTATGAAGAAAAAGAGAATTTGCAACTCTTTCACTCTTTCCCTTTCTTCTCCTCCTTCACACTGTTTTGCTTCCAATATCAAAGCTCTTGCTAATATTAACTTTGAACTTGGATGATCTCCAATGCCCCCTAATGTCCTTGATCAAGGAAGTCTAACAGTGTTGCTCAAAAATCTGTTCTTAACACTAATTTTTGATCACACACAGTCTTTTCTTCCCTTTCAAACAGTTATTCTGTTATCTCTTTATAGCTGGAACTATACCCTTTCCAAAACGAAGTTCCTTGAACAAACCCAGCTCTTCACAGCTAATAAGCGTTAACTACACAAAAATGATAAATTCTAAAAGGAAAAAAATAATCTATGCCAACAACAAAAAAAAGCATACTGTTCCTCTAGAGAGATATATTTAATGTTGTACAGCCAAATCAAACAAACATGCTGTAATCACCAGAATGAAACCTCAGAAACAACTCAAAACAACAGCAGAGGACAAATAAATATGAACTCAAGTTCTTGGAAGAACAGGAGGAGAATGATCAGGTTTAGATGAGGAAAAGCTTCTTGCTTAATGACAACATTGAAGGTAGAACTTGAGAAGAAGTAAAAACAAATAAAAAACCTCTCATTTAAAATAAGTTCTGAATCCTGTTTGCTCCTTTCTTTCTAAGCCACTTTATATTATCTAGGAGCTGACTCAAGAATGGTTAGAGACAACCCTGAAATCTCTAATGGATGCTTTGTATTCCATGTAAGACCTCATTTTGGGGGACGACTGTATAATCTATCCATTTTTAATCAGTCCTTTTGTCCCTTCTATCCATGCAAAAATAGCATGATGCTGAACCTGGAGGACTCATTTCACCTCTTGAGGAGATTTGTTTACAAAGTGGTGTGCAGACCTTATAGGCAGTAAGTCTCAGGAAATGCCAGTGCAATCCCATTTGATGTGACAATGCAAGCGAGTCTCGGGGCAGACTATGGGATCATCTCACCTGCCTTCTGCCCAATGCTGGTATTCTGTGCTGTGTGAGAACAAAATTGAAAAGTAGCTTTTCATGAGGGAAAGGGAAATGAGTTAGTAAATAATTTACAGGTCACTTAATTTTGATAAGCAGTAATAAAGAAATGCCCTTTAATAATTTACAGTTCAGTTTACACTCTCATTAACATATATTTAGAAGAAAAAGCAACTCAGACAGTTGATCTCAGAACATGTATGTATTTTTGTCTCCCCACTACAGACAGAATCTTGCTGGCAAAGAATACTATTTATGATTATCATGATGCAATTTTAATCACTCCCCACTACGTCAAAGATCAGTTCAGATCTTCAAACTCCTCTGCCGTTCGAAGTCCAACTCAGTTTTTTAATGTAACATAAACGACAACAAATCTTTGACATCTCGTTTCTTTGAAAATCACGGCGTATTTATAAAAGTCAGACAACTGCTGGTCTGGCTTTAGAGGTGAAAAATAGAGTATCCTTTAATTCTTCTGTGCAAATCATTTTTTTTTTTATTTAAAAGTGTACAAAACTCGGGTTGGTGATCTTTGAAAGAAAGATTGGGATTTTACAGCATTTCCCTCCTTCTTATTTTGTTTTGTTTGAATCAAACTGATTCACTTAAACATCCTCATGACTTAACCATTCTCTTTCTTCCCAGCAGGCATCAAAACATTTTTTTATGTTCAGTTTGGTAATAAAGATTTGTTCATATGGAGTATGATTTATTTCCTGTCATTTAACTCCACAGTCTACACCACAGTTAAGCCTTTCAACCACCTTTACAAGGGCAGCTTTCTGCACCTTATGCCTGTGCGCTTTAAAATTACAGCCGTCCTAGCTAAGCAGGATCACATGTTCTTCAGAAATGCCTTGTGATTGTGAGATACCACATTTGCAGTAAATTTGGAACACTCCGTATATCCACTAGGATGACCTTTAGCTGTGTGCCTTGTGCCTGTGAGCGGAATGTGTTCATCAGCACGTTAGTGTGGAATCTGATTTTCATGCTGCTTGAAGGAATGGAACGGAGATATCAAGTGGGCAGCCACGGAAATTACACTTAATACCCTTGCATGTATGTGTTGACCCTTGGCATTCATACCTGCATTGTTCTCAGGAGAGATTCAGCCTGAAGGAGTCCCATACACTTGTTTTATCTGAGTGACTTGGGTTTCATTTTGCAATGTGATTAACTTATTATCTACCAGAAGATGCATTAGATTGAAATGATTTAAGGAAAAGACAGAAAGCAGACTAAATGCTGATTCTTACTTCCTAAAAAGAAAAAAAAATCTATAAAAATCAATAACAAACTTTCTTTATGAAAAGGACAGCAACTAGATGAAAATTTACTAAAGAACATACTTTATAAAAGAAATAGAACGCACTTAATTTGTCCTGGGCACAACTGCCAGTTATGCATAGAAGAAAACGCTGTTAAAAAATCTTTGAAAAATCTCTTTCCATAGGACTGTGCTTTCAGGGACTTTCAGTTGGATCTCTTCTCATCATCTAATCATCCAACTGAATCTGGATTTATATCTGCTACTATTTACAGTTGCAAAATAAAGAAAAAAAAAAAAGAGAGAGAGGTGTAAAAAAATATCTGCTGCTTCTGCACTGAAGGAAAGAAACTTTTGAGTGCAGAGCAGTTACTGTTCATACACCAGCATAGGAATAGCCTTCCCCTGGGGACACTGCATTTTTAGAGCAGAAATCCCATGAAAATTCAACAACAATTTCAGAAATCCCAGCTAAGATATTTAAAATGCGCGGAAAATGTCATGCATGCCTTTTATGACATTATTCCCTGGGAATATCAGCCACTGAGCACTACCTTTTCTATTCCTGTATTCTATACACTACAGGTGTTCCAAGTTTCCTGATATTCATTCATTTGAATCCATGAAGTGAAACTACAGGCTGCTCCTGAGTCAGCAAGCTCTCCATAGGCAGCATTTTTTTTGTCTTTCAGAGTGCATTAGAAACAACTGCATTGGGATTTAAACTTCTAAAATATAATATAATTAAACATCTGATGCTATTCATTTCACATGAAATGTCTTTTGAGGGGAGAAAGAAGGAATCCTTTGCAAAGCTTGTGCCTTATTCTTTGTTTTGGCTTTGCTATATTTGTCTGTGATGAAGCAAACCTTGGTGAAACACTAAAATCTCTGAGAAATTTCTTTGCTAAAATTCTACTACTGGATTAAAAAAACAAGGTCTTTGCTGAAATTCATCTACTGTCATCATCTCTTTTTTGGCTGTGGGGGAAGTTGTACAGCCCCTCAGTACAAAAAGAAATAGATGTGGCTCAACTGCATGGTATGGACTTTAGATAAGGTTCCCTGAACAATTACTATGAAGTTTCCACAAGCTTGCAACAAGTGTCATGTTTTAAAAGGAGCTGTTCATGTATTGCTTTGCTTTTCAAAAGAATATGTACATCTTTTCTAAGAAAACTCTTTGAAACCAGACAGCCTGCCTTTAGTGCTCTCTCCACCCACAGCTCCAAAAATACTTGCTGGCAACAACAGAAAGCAAATGTCCCTACCCTCAGCAACACTTGGACAGGTCACTTCTCTTGATCACCCACTTGTTACATTTAGAAATGGGTGATGGAAAAAACAGATAACACATAATTCATGCCAGGATTAAACCTGGATGAAAACCAAGGTTGGTAAGAATTACTTTTTCCCTTGTTTTGAGATGTTTTCAAAGTTCTCAGGGAAACCTAAAGGCCAGGGCCCCCAAATCTGCCCTGGGAGGTTTGTGCTGAAGGCATTGCCAGTAGTGATACCAGTACTGAGGGAGCTGCAGACTGTGTGCTACATACATTACACATCTGAATAAAGAGCTGTCGACTGACTCCACTTGTAGATGACAGACAGGTAAATTCCTACAAAGCTGCAAGTCACAGTGATGAGCATACAGACAAAAAGGTAATGTGACATCTGCCATTTAAGTCTCCAAAACAGAGATTAAGTTATACCAAAGCAGAGTTTAGGCCTGGTCCTGTAAAGCATGAACTCAGATGCAGCCTTCCAAAGCCTAAAGAAATCTGAAGAAACAACCATTGGGGAGATGTCAGCTCCTGGCTGAACAATTTATTTCCTTGATAAGATAAACATTTTGCTACCACATGACAGTATCTTGAAAAGAGTTAACAACCTATAGCTAGTGAGCACTCAGTAAGGCTAATTAAAGTGCCAAAATATTTTATCTCAGGATTGCCTTTGATAGCTATCATGTTCTCCCTGTTCCACAGGTGAGGGCAGTAAGAATTCAGTGTGATAACGGCAGCAATGCTGGGCAGTGTCAAAGCAATAGAAATCTGTCCTCTGGGGTTATAATTCACTCATTTTTTCCATCATATCTTTACGGGAAAAAATCACTAAACAGTCAGAGGTCATTCTCTATTACATAAATTTAATTTTACTTGTGGCACCACAATTCATCAGCCACTGTAAGGGAGCAGCACTCCAGACAATACACTGCTGCATTTGGGAATGTCACTTGCCTGGACAGGATCAGTGCAGAATAACCACAACAACACTTAGCTAAATGAGACCAAATCAATCACTTCCCTTCCCTGTTAGAAACTCTCTGCTGCTAAATCTAACCTAATTTACTGTGAGTAAGATATATAGGTTACAGGAAGAAATCTCTCCAAGCCAATGCCCAGCCCCACCTGTCAGACAGCTCTGTATGTAACATCTTTCACTGGGCTCTGGAAAACTGGAAGATTTCTAAAGAAATGCTCCAAGTGCTGTACTTAAGCAGCAACCTGCTTTACCACCCCACTCCCTGTTCCCATGATCATGCCTTCCCTTAGCTCTGTTGTAGCCAGAATTTCCATCACGCCTTCCGACTCCCTTCCCATCAGCTGTAGCCTGCAGCAGCCATTAATGACTGACAGAGTGGCTGGCCACTGAAAGGTGATTTGTATTCACTTCAGTCCCACTGCTCTAGGTCTGTAAAGACTCCAGCCTGTAGTGACACCTTTAATACAAGCACGACTGAGGGTCAGCAGTTCTTGTCCCTTGGGGTTCCTCCCGTGCTGCCATAGAAAGGTGCCTCATGCCCACAAACCTGCTCTGACTCAGTACAGAACTGAGAAGGCAGAGAAGGAAAAAGCTGAATTTGGATCATGGGATGCACATACTGTGCCACAACAATGCCGGAGGGATAGAGGACTTGGATTGCTAGCTGTGTACCTGTTTTGTAAGAGCTTAGAGATGATTTAAAAAACCCTAGTACCAGCGGATTCAAAGGAAAAAAAATGCTTCAGGACAGTAAACTCAATAACTGAAAGCTGCAGAAAACTTTAATACCGTTGAAGAAAAAACAGAGATCTGCTATGTAGTTTTTATATCTGCTTGTTATATAGGTTCCCTTGCTAAGGAACTAAGCAAAAATTAAATTGTCAGCTCAGTCCTAATTTCCCTGTTAAATTCCCTCTCTGAAAATGTGAATGTCTCTCATTTTTATTCCACATCTAGACTTTCTCTACTTGAAAAAATAATGTTATATATGGGCATCGGTGCTTTAAAATTTTTTTATTTTTTCTTCCCCTTACGTTCATGTTCTTATTTCAAGGGGATTTTTATAAAATGATTACTGTTGTTTCAGCATTTTGTAGCAAGTGCTTTATTTGTTTGAGATTAAATTGCATAATTTAATCTGTTAATTTAAGTATTGATAAGTATTCCTGATCACCTTACCATACTTCACTTCTTTACAAGATCCCTGGATAGAGTGGGATCTTTGGTTTTTCAGTTTGGTTTCAGGCACTTTCAATACTTAATTTCCAGATTAATTTATGCTGGGAAACAATTATCAACCACTTTTTACTGCATATGTTGAAGGTGGCATCTAATAAACATAGTGATTTCCCTTATATTCTCCTTGTGAGTACATTACAGAAGAGGTTTCCTTTACTATTGAATGTCTGGACATTTCTGTTTGTCATTTTTTTTAATTTGCTTTTTAATAAGGATGCATTAACACTAGGCTACAGTCCCAGGACATATACCTATCTAGGAAAGCTTGCAGCACGTTGGTGTTCTACAGAGCTCAAGCTACAGTACAGTAGCATCAAGGGGATCAAGGCTCCCCTCATTCCTGTATTACTTGGAAAGGAAACTTCCAAGGAACTGAGAATTATACCTGAGTAATTACCTCTACTCCTGGCAAGCACTGAGATCCTTAGAAATGATCATTTAAGGACAGAAGGGAGGCCAAATACTTGGTATCCCAGTTTCCTTTGTAACAAAGAATCTGAAGTAATACTTCCTGCATCAAATCCTATTTTTTTCTTGAGTCACAATATTGCAGAGAGAAAGCTATTTTGCTTTGACTTGAAGCCTTTAAAGAAAAGAGAATCCACTCCTGTGTCACTTCTTCCAAAAAGCCTTAGTTCTAAGAGCTCCCCTCTTACACTAATTACCTCTACCAACAAGGCAGAAGAGGTCAAGATCTCAGTCTCATGACTTCTGATGATGAATCTAAGATGAGCTAAGTCCAGTGTCTAATGGAAGAGACAAAAGTATATCATGTATATTTATTTTTAAAGAGCAAAACGTTTTCAGTTCACATTTCAGAGCTTTTTTCCCTATCCAAAAACAACAGGAGGAAACCAGAGCTGTTCTCCTCAGCACTCTGCAAAAGCCAACAAAAAGAGGCTATTAGAAGATGGAGCAGTATCACCAGAAACAGCTGGTTTACAAGCCAATAGATCAATGGGCTTAACAAATGAGAATGCCCTGCACGCTGGCATTTTTAATGCAATTCCCCACTGCTTTGAATCCAAATATAAAGACTGAAATCCTGTCTGCTGTGAACTGAATAGGGCAAGGATTTCTCACGAAGAAATGGTTTTCAGATAACGTGTTGAAGAGGGCTTACTGTACAGAATAAAAGCCGTCTATTCTGCCTTTTGGAGGAAGATGAAGAAATTTTGCATAGTAGGCTACCTAGGACCCGACATGGATGCCCAATGGGAATAACACTTAGTGTAATAGTGTTCGTTATCTATTGATTCCGTGAGACCAGTTCATGAAGCCACTTTTTCCCTCTACATAATACTTTCCCAAATGACAATCCTAATCATTCTTTTTTTGGTCTATTAAATATTTTAGGTTACATATTGCATATAGAAAAAAATAGTAATATTTTATATGTTCTCTCTTTTTTTTTTTCTTTTTTAAAAGGTGCAGACCTACAGATCTGACTTGAAGTCTGAGGTTCCGCTACACAGTATTTAATGAAAATGAAGTGTCTGAGCCCAGGGATAATAGCTTTATATACTTTTGTGAGATAAAAATCCAAGAAAATTAAAGATATTAAGGACTAAGATCCAGATTTAAGAAGCTACTTAAACATGCATTTCATTTAAAAGAAAGGAGTAATCTCTCTCTCTCTCTCTTTTTTTTTTTTTTTTAAAGAGACTTGGATTTTATTTATTTATTTATTTTTAATCTGAAGACTCTCATATAATCACCTGACCCCTGCCTGCAGCCAGGAAAACCTGAATATTTAAAGACTCGGTAACGATTTTGGAGCTAGGCATATAACTAAGAATAATTTCAAAGAGGAGCCTGCTACCATAAATACTGCTGTGAATTATCTTCAACATAAAACACTGGTCTGCATTCTGGTCTGTATCCTGTGTTGGGTGTTGTACAAACATAATGTTTGGAAGAATTCCCACCCGCATTTGGATTAAATTCTTAATCCAAACAGAAAAAAAAAAAGAAAAAAAGGTAAGTGCAGTGCACCGTGAGATGTAATTTCTGATGGCATCCACCATATGCATGACAGATTTTGCTCTGTAGAAATAGGACTCAGCACTTCTGGCCCCCAGTCAAGTATACTCTGTACACCAAATGATCCCCCTGGTAAATGTTGCAGCTAGGTTCAGCTGTCTTCAGAGAAAGCAAAATCCTTGCTGAATTTACAGCAATGTTATCTCAGGCCCACTTAACAACAAAAAAACCTTCTGCCTTTCTTGAGTTTGAAATGCAAAGGTAAAGCTTTGCTCTAGGGCTGCGCCTTGAAGAGACACGAGACAGAAAGCACTACTCACAACCCAGGAGGAGTTGACTTACAAATAATTTGAAAGAAATACATGTGACTTGAGGCACAAGGAGTATTATTAAGCCAAAACGCTACTTGAACTTGGGAGTCTTTGAGATTTATTTTTTTTTTCTGTCTAAATTGTTGTTTGGCATTCTCTTCTCTGAAAATTCAGTTCATGCTTTAGGTAATCCTTGGGCATAAAAGCAAAATTTAGGAAAGGGATAAACCATGTCATCTAAAGCTTTGCATTCTTTTGCCTTCAGATGCAATATCAATTCAGGTAATGTTGATTCTTAAATGCTGCTTCAGAGTTGTTTCTGGCACTCAGTTAACACATAAATGTTCCCAGCACATGATTAATCTGTTCCCAACCTGGCACACTACTAGCACTGCAAAGCTCTTGCATGTGCTTGTAAATGAGCCTGCTCTGAACAGCCAAAGTGTTTTGTTTTTCTTAAAGGTAGGACCTTTCTTCTGGCTCTTCTGGTTGGGGATATCACTGGAGCACAGAGGGAGGTCACTCAGAGCCTGACTTTGAACTCCTGGGAATAACTCTGGTGACTGTGCTGGAGTTTAATAGCCAGGGAAACTGCTATCTGCTGAACACTTTACCTATTGGTGCAGTTATCAGCACCACACAGGTTAATTACAATACGTTACAGCATTTATCATGTCAACTCTGTCAAGAAACCTGTGCTAGCAAGCACAAAATGACACAGTCTTCCAGCACTGGTATCTCAGTACCAGTCTATGCGAGAAGGTAAATCTTCCCAAGATTGTCAGACCACCCTACAAGATAAACTCAACTACACAGTGGAGGAAGAAATCCCTTTTCAAAGTTGGAGAGTAAAATAACCTGGAATGACAGCAAATCGTTCCAGTCCCGTGAAATGTCATCACTAGGAGTTCTGTGCTCCTTGCACAGCTTCGGGATCTGCTAACACAGAGTTCCCTCTTAGCAGATGCCAGCCTGTGCTCAGGGCCTTGCACAGCAAGCAGTGGAAAAGCCTGCACCTGTGCTGAGACTGAGCACAGGTGGGCCTGCAAGGGGAAGTAAGACAACTCAGCTCCAGCTGTCATTAACTGGGGTAACATTGTGTAGAAAAAAAAAGAGAACCATAAAACTATGTGGGGAGTTCACTTTCCTTGCAGCAAAGACATGGAAATGGAGCACTTTGGGGGCTAAATTCTCCACAGTTCACTGGCACTAGCATCAGTGACAAAAAGTGCTTTAGCAGGAATTGCCTCTCTATCTCAGGATGGATGCTACACCAGTTGCTCAAACTCAACAAAGCATATACGTGTATATTTAAGCTGTAACAGTAAACTGGAATTTGTTTCTATTCAGTAAATGTATATATACAGTTGCATGACCACAAATAGCTTTAAATCAGCAAGTGAACCTATCCACCTTTAAAAAGTAACATGGCCCAACCCTAGAACTGATTTAGGCTGTCATCAGTGGTAACAAATTTTTGCCTGTGTGATTTGGTGCTCAGTTTATCCCACATGCATTTACCTTTCAGTTCAGACAAGATCCGTAGGCAGAAATTCCTACAACTCTTTCCAGCCTTGTATCCTTAAACCAGCTGTTGCAATGATGCGCTGTCTTTCAAGGCACAGCCCAACATCTCTGGCGCTGCTGGCACTATAGATCTTATATGCAGCTACAGCAGTGTGGGGTGTCTTACCCAGAGCTTGCCTGTCTGCCCTAATTCATGCAACTGAGTCAATGGGTGCAGGGCAAAACAGCAAAGCTTATGTGAATGACTAAAATTAAGCATGAGCTCAAGTATTCTACTGAGCTAGGGCCTTTGTCAGGAATGATAAATGCGAAAAACATGGAAAAGCAGGGTGATTCCACATGGATTAAAGACATAAGAAAGTAATTCTTCCACATCATGCGAAGTATTTGCATATATTACAGTGGCCTTTGGAGTAATACTTTTCTAAGGCACGTTCTTAGTTAAATTAAAAAAAATAATAATAAAAACAACAACACGGGAACATGCTTTTAAGATAAATATAACAGGTGTTCTTCCAAAGGTAATTTGCAATTAACTCAATTAATTCCTATTTCTGAGTCCAGCTTTCAAAAGCTTTCAAAAAATACCCTCTGCACTACACTGCATTTGTGAACCTTACGACCATAAACATGAATTCTGTGTTTATGAAGACACCTTTCTACTCTGTGCAAAAAGCAACATAATTAGAGCACTGACACAGGGATAAATTCAGAATGATTCTGCAGAATTCATCCCTTTGCAAGCTAAACAGTTTCAAAACAACACATGAAGAGAATATGGATATTCTCGTGTTGGATATGACAAACCTCATCAGCTTAGCTGAAGTAAATTCTCACTAACAGCCCATTTACTCCTACCACCAACTGCTGAAGACAGCAGTTGGAGGTATCAGGGTGACAAATTCAAGTCAGGCATCCTCGTGGAGCTGAGAATCTGGACTCAGATTATCTGACAAACAAACCGTCGAGTACATACGTGCCGACAGCATGCAGCAATCCAACAGAACGTAGCGCGTCTTGGGGCCATCCATATGCTCCACCATATGTCCATGAGGCGTAGGGTCCAGAATCACAGTCTCTGGAAAGGGTAGGTCTCCCAGGCTCTCAAGATACCAGCCAGGATCCCAGTTTTGCTCTATTAATTGGTGTGTAAGCACCTGTATTCCCTCCAACAAACTAGTGATTTTAGCTCAAAGGGTAAATGTGGAACGCAACCAACTGTTCGCTGATTCAGAAGCTGGCTCCCAAAAGGCAGGTTTTACTAGGGAAAGAAAAGGTTGCTCTGGGCTGCTTCTTCAGAGCCAATTCAAACTCTGTGTACTAACTACAAAGAAGCTGCAGCAAAAGATGTTACCATGTAAAACAGTGGTACTGGTGGGCATCCAGAAACAGGCTGGATTTAACAGTCTAGCAAAAGGGAATACAAGTTTTGACTCAGTAGAATACAGGTTGCTGTGTTATGTCTTTTCTATTCTACTTTTCACTTACATTTTTTCTGGGGCCAACTAGCTGCAGTGTATTTTCACATTTCAGTCCTACCTTATCACTGTCCACTGTATTCTGTGACGTCCTGGATGCAATGGAAATGGTGTCTGGTTGACTGCTGCCGTCTCCTTGGCTGTCTGCATCATCTACTCCATCTCTGCAAAAGACATAAGAGGAAAACAACCATGCTTACTTAATGCACCACCTTGGAATGTGCACAACTTTATAGGTGGATTTGAGAAGTGCCGAATCACCGTGCCAGGGCTGGCTTTACACTAAAATTACCTCACTGATACAGCCTATGTTGTTGTGTAGCTTGCAATTTAAAATGATGTAACCCTCAGCCATCGGGTTGGGATTAGCACATAATCACCACGTTTGTTGCTGGAAACAGGATGGCTGTTGCCTGCGTATTTACAGCACAGAAAGCTCTGGTGTTCAGAAATAGCTCTGTAATGAGGGTGTCAGGCAGAAATTTCCCTTAAATTAGATTTCTGCCTTAACCAAAACCATTCAGCCCTGGCTACATGTGGCACAGAAGAAAAGGACATTTCTCTTGTCTCACAGGAACCACACTTTCAGGAATTTAATATTAAGCAATAAAATGATATCCAAACAAATATGAATAATGACAGTGTAGAGCTCTCTGAGACTACCTCTATGAATCTGCCAGCAGAGGGTATTTTCTCCCTTTTGCAGTTCTCCTAAATTTTTATTGGTCTTTCAAAATATTTTAATAATACAAAATACAATAAAATATAACATAAACAACAACACTGCGCTAGAAAACTCTTAGACTGGCACATGTCCCCAGGAAGAAAGCTCTGGATCTCTGCCTTGCTCCTAGATGACTAGCTTACTCACTCTTCGGATACGTCTATAAAACAGCCTGTATTATGAGACTGGATACATGATAATATTTGATGAGGAAGGGGAGATGCTCAAACTGCAAGTGGCTTTTGGGAATGTTAGCCTGGCAACGAAAGAATAATCAGTTTTATATAATTTCTATTTAATCCAGAATTGAAAGAGGTTGAATAAGAAAATTAATATTATTTTCTAGGATGAAATGAATTTGAATTTGATGATGAAACACAGATTCTTCATCCTAGTAATATACTGTAATGACCAGCTATGACTTTCATTGTCAAACAATTCAAAATGCCAAACAGGAAAAAAAAATAAAAATCTGTTAATACTCAATTAAATAGGTAATTTCTCCTTTGGGAAAGAAACATAACCTTGGACTCTGAAGAATTTTTACTGTTCATTTTTCTCCAATACTTCAGAGTAGCAAAATTAAAGACCTTTGCATGAATATAATAGAAAAGTTACTTTTGCCAAAACAACATGCAAGATGATGAAAACTGCTTTCAACTACAGTAAGAAAAGCAAGTGAATCCAGTAAAGAGTCCACAGACACTACACTGCTGGCGGCTGATAAACCTCTAATGATTTCATGTTGTATGCAATGACTGAGGTTACCTTCTACTGTTGTTTCGCTGCTTTGCTGGTGTCTTGGGGAGCTGAATTGGCTCTTTCAGAGCTCCTTTCAGATGGATAATCCTTTCTTGAATGACTTCCCGGATGTTTTTGATCCATTCTTGTTTTGTTTCAATACTGGACGCCTGAAGTTCCACAAGGCAGAAAGACAGACACTCTATCACATTCTCAGCGTATCACCTTCTATATAGAAGAATCGTGGTTGGCTGATAAAAATGCATGATTAACCGCTTCTCCTCTCTGATGTATTGTTCTAGCTGCTGGATACCTGGTAACCCCAACTGAGGGTATTTTACCAGACCTCCTTGGCAAGCAACAGCAAAGCAGCTAAGCTCTGGATAAATATAGTTAATGCTAGCAATACAGTGTGCTCTGTGGAGAGGAAATAGGTTATCAGTGCACAGTGGGATTTCCTCAGACTAAATAACTACCAAAAAATTCTTCATTTGAAAATCACTTGACAGAAATGGCTTTCAGCTCTGGAGGGCTGAGGAAAATGTTGACTGTCAACAAACCCAGTGGCATAGGACTAAGGGAATTGCACCTCCCAGAAAACACCCCAAGATGTGTCCTGTGTTAGTGTGCAGCTGCTCAGTTGAGATTGCAAGAGATGCAATTTCAGCAAGGCTTGACTCAGACTGTGGCCTTGGATCCGAATTGCTCCTGACGCAGGCATGACCCCACTGACAGATATGGAAGCCATGTGAGTATGAGAGTGGAAGAAACTGACCTTCCATTTAGGGCTCTCGAGGTCTCAACTAGCAGCTCTAAAGGCAAAGGAAACAAACAAAAAAAGACTTACTTTCAGCACTGTTTTATTGTCTGAGGATGGTGTTCGTCCAGACCACAAAGCAAATTTACAGGGGTCTCCTTCCACATGTTCAGTCACTCCCAGTTCTGAGGTCTAGTGTGGAGGAAAGATGGTAAGAGATTTCATATAAATGAAGCCTCATGAATTCTGACAACTTTACAGTTTTAGGGAGAATCAGGGGAGACAGGGATGGATATGGGAATGAGATCTTGTCTTTGCTTTGCTACACACAGATAAAAGACAGAAAACCATCAGGGTATGGCAAGAAAGAGTGAATAGTTTAAGTGATCCTCCTTGCACTTCCCACCCACCCATCACATCTCACTCTCTTAAACCTCCCCAGACTCACTGTGAGTTTGGCTTCCCACAGGGCCCAGAGCCAGCCTCTCCAGGTGGCATGAGCATCTCCAACCCAAGACAGGGAAGTACAAGCCATCCCCCAAACTCTACTTCTACCTACAAGAAATGCATCACCCAGAATATTTCTTTGCAGCCACACCTACCAGTAGCTTGTTCTTGTAAACATATTTTGTATGTCCTGAAGAATCTTTGATCTCTTTGCTAAACACCAAAGAGATTTCAAAGAGAAACAAATGCCTCTCACGGCCTTTCCGAATTAAAGACTTGGGATCCCACACTTGGAAGGAATCCTGAAGGATCAGCTCTCCCTGGACGTCCAGGTTCTCATCAAACCCTAAAAAGAGCACACAAAACACATCGGCTAGTACTTGTTCTTGGGGGCAGAAATGCCCAGAAGCAACACAGCTAGGAGGATTTGGAATAAAAGGGTCTTTCTGTTTTTTATGCACATTCTGAAAGGACATTAATGGCCATTTATTGTCCTGGTGAAAATATTTTTTTTTGTCTACTGCCAAATCATAATTATTTCATCAGAGCCAAATGTCTTATGTGCTAAATGAGACTTCAGTTAAGAACAGTAGTAATTACTTAAAGATAAATTATAATATTTATCTTTAAAGCTTTCGGTGGTGGTTACTGTACACAGAATTGCAATGCAAGGATCTTATGTGTGTCACCACAACTTCAGAGGAATCTAAGATGCTGTGGCTAGAAGTACTCTGTCATACCATGATGCCCTCAAGCATGATAACCCAACCTCCAAGAGCCCGTCTGAGCCCAAAGCAGTGTGCTGGGGGAGCTACATGTATAAGAGCAAATCAGTAGGCTGTCTGAAACATGCCCTCCAGAAGTAGTTCCTCATCTTCCAAGCTGCATGTTAAAAACCTTCATATCTAAGGATTGCAGGATACCCTCCACATAACTTGGAGGCCTGATGGAAAAGGGAGTCCTGGGGACAGTTCACAGGTGTGGGCTGGGTACAAGGTGTCCTTCCCTCTACTATCTCAGCAGCCCATGGGTCACACTTCTCTCCAGTGAAAACATTTTCTATAAATTTAAAATATATATTTTTGTATTTTTTTTGTAATTCTTTTTTTTTTTTCTTTCCCTTTAGGCTGATTATACATGTACTAATATTTTGAAACACAAACTGTTTTGACTCAGAAAGCCAGAACTTTTTCTTTTGAAATGTTGAGACGTTTAGATGTTAGAAATATTTTCATCCAATAATTATTACACCTGTGAGCAGCTAAACTGATACTGTTTCAGAAGGTATTTTTGTTTCAGTACGTAGGAAAATCTTCAGCATATATATATATTGCATATGTTTACATATACATGCAGATGTATATATACATATATAAATATATGTATACATAACATACACATATACTACATATGTAAATATTTTATACATAAATATAAACAAAACTTCAAAACTTCCTAGCCAGTCTCCAAGACTTTTGAAGAAATTTCAAAAGGAGCTGGGAATGTCCTGAAAGTGATGGCCAGCCAACAGTACCGCTACAGCCAACCTGTGTTAACCTTCTAAACAAGCTGCAAGAAGGCTCAATTCACACCCAAGTCCTTTCCTTTCCCCATCCACCCATACCTTCCAGCATGCTGACGTGCATTGCGTCGTTGGCCTTCTTGGGGACACTGAGCATCACTTCCAGACCATCTTTGAGCTCCCCTTTGCCTTCCTCACAGCAGGTTAGCAGTTCCTAAGAAGCAATGCAGAACACCTGTAAGCAAACTCTGACCATGCTGTCTCTATCTCATGTTGTGTTTCTTGGTACGTAGAGTGCAAAGTTGGGACCATGTCACTAACAGTGATAGGAAAAAGCTGAACTTCATCAAAACTCACTGTGGATGCTCACAAATAGTGGGTATCATATGGGAAGGACTATAAACCAAGACAAGTTAAGGTGCTATTGAACGAGACTGCACTCAGAGGGTTTCTGAGGTTTTATGCCCATGTTTCAGCTACCATGTTTCCCCAGCTGGGGAGCAGGACCCCAGCCTGCTCCAGCAGCATGTCTGTGGCATAATGTGGGCAGGTCTGGCAGGGCGCTGTGCCCAGGGCAGGCAGGTCCCTTCTTGAAAGAGTCATCCGAGAAGGAACCCAAAGGGTGACAACTGAAGGATTGTTTTAGCCATCCCAGTAGCTTTGGTTTGCGCAGTGCAGACTTGCTGTCCCACAGCACTCACAAGACTGTAAGCACGTTGTTTCAGTAAACTGGAACAAAGCACAAATTTGTTGAAACACTGATTGTATCCAGTAAGTACCTTGGTAGTACAGCACACCACTCCATTTGCACGCAGGAAACATGCATCGAAAGAGATGCAAATATCATCTATGGTCCTAGCTTGTCAAGGTCAGAACCTGTCTCTTCCATTATCCCTAAGATATTTTTTTCTTTGATTTTCTAGTTTAGAACTGAACAACAGCTGGTTAAGTTAGATCTAAAATTCACCTATTGACAAGATTTGGCAAAAAACTATAACCAATTTACAAGAAACCAATCAAAGGTTTTTGTTGTTATTTTTAAATGGAAAATGTTAGTGCTTCATTTTTAAGTCTGTTTTGTATATGAAGGTTTTCCCTGTTTTTCAAACACAAAAGTGTCCATCCCCAAATAGAATCTAACAGGACTCTCGGTAAAGAATTATTTTCCAAAGTTTACGACTGCTGTCATTGAAGCCTTTAATCAAAATACTACGTCACAAATGCTATAGCAAGAAGAAAAGGAAAGTAAAACCATTCTGCCATCCTTTCAATTTCCCTTTCCCAGTTCTTGCTCTTCAGGATTAAATCCAGGTTGTACACCCACAACCAGCTGGAGCAAGCCATCACTTGTTTGCTGTTTGCTTTTTTTTTTTTTTCTCCTTTCTGTGAGTATTTTCCTTTAAAATATGCAACCTGATTTCACACTTTGTTGTCATGCTCAGGCCCAGGTAGTAGGAACAGCAGCTCAGCAGTAGCTGCTTACAGATCACAGACAGCTTGATGAAGCAGCTCCTTTTAGAATAAAAGTTAACTCATTACAACTGTGAACTGCTCTGCGTGAGCTGATTTGGGCAGCTCACTAAGGTACCTTCAGTAGGAGTTGGTATTTTGTGATCCTCTGGACAGGCTTGATTAAATAAGAAGAGATAGAATTCGCCAGACCATGCCTTTGCTGAATTTCCTAGAAGAGATAAAAACAGCAGTCAGTCATGGAAAAGTGTAAACCCCCTGCCAGACGGAACCACCCATAACAAATGTCAGCTCTGTATCTCTGCATTTCTTTGTTTAGCATTTTGACTCTCTTCAAGTTCACATACACATAGTGTGGTTTCAGAGAGGCTGGCAATAAACTGCAGTGTCCCCCTAAGGCCACTCAGACTGCAGGAGCACTGTGCAAGTTGAGCTAAGGCTACACTGAGTAAACTACACAGGCTTTGATTTAAATGTGACTTATCTGTCATGTCAACTGGTTTCTCTTAGCTACGAAGGCTGAAAGCAGAGTTTTAACGTTCAATTAAAATGGAGTGACATTAAATTAAATTGCACAAGTAGGGTGCAATTTAGCTGTCTAAACATAAGCAGCTAGTACCATCTGAGAGCCCTGAGGTAGCTGAAATATCCACATGGGAGCAACGCAGCTGACAGTGCTGACAGACCTGTGCTGTTCTGAGGCGGCAGCTGGGGGCCGGGAGAGAGGCCCTTATGATACCTCTTACAGCACTGAGTGCTTCTGAATGGCAGCCAAATGTCTGGGCTGATCACCGTGACGTGCTCATGAACTTCTGGAGTCATCGCAGATAGGTACTGGGTGAGGTCTGCAAAGGACTCCGGTGGGAGCTCCTGAGAATCCCTCAATACCCTACCGCACATATTTACTCATCTAAAAGATTTGTAATATTTGATCCCTGCTATCCTTCAGGGACAGGTTCCGTACTGAAGTAGGACAGGCTGGGATTCCTCTGCCTCCACCAGGCTCTGGGCATGCCTGCCCCCCTCCTGGCCGGGGAATACTCCAGTATGATGGGAAGAGATAGGAAGGGGGAATGGGATTTATCTGAGGCTGGAGGGTAACTTTTCGGCTACAAAGTGAAGGAGTTGCACAAGATGAAGGGGGAAGAGCTGCCAAGAACAGAGATTTTCTTTCTGTATACAGTTTGATTTTCTGCTGAATACTACTTATTTATTTATTTTAGCTCTAGTGTTTATGCTGAGATGCAAAAATAGCCATTTTTTTCACAAAAGGTGCCAACAGACGGTGTTGGTTTTTGTACTAGGCATTTTTTTCTTTTTCTTTCTGAAATAAATGTCTGTGCCATGAACAAGACCCAAAAGGAAAGTGACTCTGTGTGGGGTTTAGGAGAGTTTGCATGAAGCTGAGTCACGGCTGGCTCCGTGTTTGGTGGTGTCTGCAGAGCAGACAGCTGGGCTTCAATTAGTAACAGTGTGAGACAGCATGGCTTTGGCCACACCTGTGAACTTCCCAAAACTGGCTAAGGATACTAATTTTTGTAGGATCTAAGTGATTGATTCAGCACTACTCCTTCCTTCCAGCTCTCTGAGCAGCATGACATGCTCCCAGCAAGATGTGTCCCCCATGGACACCTCCTTCTCTGCCAGGATGCTCCCTGGTCAGGCTGCATGAAGGCAGAGGAGGTTGGTGGAGTAACAGATATCCCTGCTGTGTAGGAGCCTGCAGCTGGAAAGCAGTAGCACTGCTCCATGCAATCAGATACATGCACTGCTGGAGAGGGACGTTTTCCCTGCAGCTCTTCCCTTTGGTCTCTGAAGTCTCAGAATAAGACAGCAACCTGCTTGACTGTGACTGCCAGGCACAGAGATACCTGAACTAGATTTGAAGCAGCCTAGCCACAGAGCTCTGTACTCTCATCTTTGCTCTGGTTCTTGTTTGAAGCAAGCTTAGTTCATGTTATAGCATACAATGGCTCACCATTAGACAGAGCTTAAGTTACTACTTGGGTTGAAAAGCGTCCTAAGGGCTTGGGAGAACTTGGGAAGGTGTGTGAGGCACTGAGCTAGCAGTTGTCTTGCACCCAGCTGAGCTGCAAACAGGATCACCATGTAGTCTTATATGCAATGACAGCAGCCCAGGCAAACATAAATAATATCCTCTACATAGGGCTGCAGAGGACCTTACAGGGGCCCTGGGATAGACAACATGGAGAACCAGTGCACACCATTCAACAGGCTCAAGCGCCACCTCCTGGAAAATCCATTTCGGTTCAATTCTACTTCCACCATTAGGCAAAAAAAAAAAAAAAAGAAAAAAAAAAAAAAGCGTTCATTACTTTTCTTCTGGCTCAGTGTTGAGTTTAACTGATCAGTGGCACAGACAAAACCCAGAGGAACTGATTCATGTCAAGTGCCAACCACATCATAGGTTGGATACTGCTGAGTCTTAAGGATTTGTAAAAGGGTTTCTCTTTGGAAAAGAGACATAAAGGGGTATTTATTTATTTATTTATTGGGGGTTGGAGGGGGGGGGGTGCTTTTGATTTGTGTTTCCTCAGAAAGACAATTACTTAAAGCTATAAGCCAGCAGACAGGCATGGAAAACTGCGTGAGGTTCCAAAAATCAGAGGGAGTGCTTAGTATAAAAGTACTGAGAAACTTCAATGATTTTTTTCTCAGTCCACAAAACTGTGATGGGAGCCTGCAAATGTTTATAACCGGGTGTATTGCTTGTAAGAGAAACAGTCTAATTGCAGGCAATGGAGTCCCTTACTAGCATGATGAGGCGAATGTTTACTAGGGTGGGTTAGATTTGCAGAACAGGAGGACAGGATCTTGTTTTGGACTTAAGGATTTCAGGTCATAAAATATATTGGGATTTGCTTTTCATTTTACCGCTAAACCCGGAAGCAGAGAGTATATCTAAACCAGACCTTCAGAAAGGATTGGGTCTGAAAAATGCACAAAGGTTCCCATGAGAGTGCCTGCCTCCATTAAAAATGACTTGCCACACTGATGAAGATCACACATCACACTACAGCCTATCAGTTTTCACAGCATGTGGTATCTGCAGTGGAATGGAAAACTCAAATGTTAAGGCACGAAAATGAATCTGTTGCTCAGATGTAAAGAGGAGGTGTTTCGGATGCAGCATGTGTGCTGAAGGAAAATGGCAGTGGCTGCTTACATCAAAGAAAGTCCCTGCGTGTTCCAGGATGAGCTGGCTGGAGTCGGGCTTGTTTTTGCAGTAGGTGACATACATCTGAAATTTATCTGCCTGTGAAAACAAACATCAAGGGAAAAGCAAGATAAGCTATTTCTCTGCTCGCACAGTCCCTCATTAAGGCTCACCAGGACAAATACAAGTGACAAACCCCCACCTCTCGAAGCAACGTGAGAAATATGAATTAAGAATGGAAGACTTAGAGGCAGTTCACACCTTACCTGAGCAGTTCTGAGGGGAATGAGGTGCACCATGTAACAGCTATGGGAGGCTTTCTTTAACAAATGTGACAGAGGGAAGGCCTAAAACTTTAATCCAGCTGAAAAACGATTTCTAAGAGCTCTGATGAGGTTACACAGATTGCATCCAAATCCCAATCATGAAGTGTTGGCTCTATCACCTACTTGCAGATAAAGCCAGCATGAGAACTCCTGGCAAGACACTCACCTAGCTGAAAGTGGCTTGAGCCAGCACTTTCGTCTTAAGACTGGCTCCGATTTGTGATGTCTGGCTCAAACTTGCTTTTCCTACCTTGGTTCAGACTTTAATGGCTCAAACTTTATGTTGTGCTAAGAGTGTTTTGCATTTCATTTCCTAATTTATTTAAGAGGAAATTAAAAGCATCTGTGCAGTCCTGTCTTAGAGCAGTTTCATATCACTCAACACTGGTCTCAGGGAGAGAGAGGCAGGCAGAAGAGGATGGCCTCCTTTGATTATTGTTGCTTTTTTGATACCATGAATCTAAATAACAGGACCTTGAAATTGGGCAGGCAATTCTGCATATACATCTATAAGCACAGCTCTTGGCAAGTACTGTTGCTGAGGTGATGTGGTAAAAATCTTAAAAGCACCATGAATATCTTGCACAGAATGATACGTAAATGCATTCATCTTTCATAAATATGTAACCTCTTCCTTGTAAACTAAATTTCTGAATCCATTCCATCAGTATTTGTGCCATGTTTTCAAATTAAAAGCCTATTCAAAATCATCCAAACATGCTCATTTTTTTGGTAAGTGAAAAGGTTCCGTAATGACTTCAAAAATACTAATTCACAGTTTTAAAATATCAATAAAACCAGCAGGAAAAACAAAACAAAAAACAAACAAACAAAAACCAAACAAACAAACATGAAGAAGGTTGAACTGTCTGGTAAATATTTTGAAAAAAGAACATTTTTCATATAGATAAATTACCATAGCCAATTCCTGGAGCCTCCTATGCCCATGAAGACTCTTAGCATCAAGATTTCAAAGTCCTGCTGGAAATTTTCATGGCAGTGGGTAATGGAATGAGAGAGTACAGTGGCTCAGCAATTTGACACTCATTTCTGAAGCAAAATGTTGATAAAAGAAGATGCTGCTCATGCCTTTTTAAAGGCCTCATGCATGACTAAAATTCTCTAAGGAGGGTAGATTATGATTTTAAGTGTTTAATCCTTGCAGGGTCCTTTGCAAAGGAATAAATGTCACCTTAAATACAGATTTGGTTTGACAAATTCCTTTTGAACAGGTTCTTGAACCAGCAGAGGTAAGTACTGTGTTGGTCAGTGCAGAACAAGGAGTGGTACTTCAGAAGGTTTCATACCACTCCAGAGAAGAGTTAAAGAAGGGAGCTTCCATCCCGAGAGGGTGATGGTGGAAACAGTCCTCATTACAGATTAACTCTTGATTTCACTTTTCTCCGGGGATGTAACCCCTGCACCAATTCTCAGCTTGTTTCTGTCTGTACTGCAGGAATTAATTTGAATAAATAAAAAGAAGGCTCATTACCCAGGTGACGAAGCAATGGCCCACATCCTCAGGCAGTTGTTCATATTTCTCGAGTTCTTTCAGGAAAATGCTAAAAAAAAGAAGACACCGATGTAATTAGTTACAGTCAAATACCCAGGAGAAGCAGAATGACCAATGAGCTGATCGGTGTTAATGATCAATAGTTGTAACTTGACTGTGAGGCTAATCAAGTGTGCTGCCAGTGAAGAAAGCGTGTCCTTGCAAAGGCATGCTTTGCTATTTGAGTATAAATGTGCTCCACTTAACTACAATGAAACAGGTAAGGGTCCAGTGTGTCCGAGAAGACAAAGTGATATTCAAGAACCAGACTAAATCTTTAAAAAGTTCTTGTGAAGTGATTCAAAAACAGGAGCCCAAACGTTTCAGCTTCCCATTGTGAATCTCAGCACTCTGAGCAAAGAACAATTTAAACAAGCATGACACTTTGTGGGTAAGTAGTAAATTCCCCACATACAGATTTGATAATGAACTTGCTCCCATCACCTTGTACTGTGAGTGATATCTCTGATTTCAGACAGAGCCTTATACAGTACCAAGGTGGAAAGAGCAACATGAAACAGAAGTTGCAGAAGGAGAAGCAACTGTGTGTGCTGTTTCCTTTGCCCTGAATCAGGTTGGGGGATGCATTAACATCCCTGTCCAAAGCAGAAGATTGTGGAGAATGCAGGTATGAAGGGGACAATTTATTTTAGTGTTGCTAGAAGCTCTGGTGGGAAAAGGATGATGCACATGCAGTGAGCTGTAAAGGATAGGTCAGAGAAAGGAGAAACAGCAGCAACAGGGAGCTGTGGGGCATGGCTGAGGGCTGAAGGGGGTGGCAGCTGAGAGTGAGGGAAAGTCAAAAAGAGTAATCGGATGTCATTGGTCAGAGTCGCTGAAAAGAAAACAGCATCACAGAGAGGAGAGGGGAAGTGGGAAGGCAACTGGGTGATCCCAGCATAGTTAAATGGGGAAGAATATTTATTGGTATGACTGCACAATTCATGTGGGCTGTAAGTCAATTCATCCATTAATTAAAGGCCTTTTTAATCTAATATGTAGTTTGACTCTACTATTTTGTAATGCTTTGAAGCTGCTTGCACAGAAGCAAGCAAACAGTAGCCTCTCCTGGACCATATTCATGTGCATACAATGGCACATTTACCTGTCTGAAGCACTGAAAGTCTCCCAGAACTTCTACAGAGAACAGTCTTCTGAGCTGTTTTTCAAACTGCCTTGCTTTTGATGTACAACTTGAAGACAGACTTTGAAATTCAGGCTGAACTTGTGGGATTCAGCATCCCTAAGTGTTGTAGCTCCCATTGCATTCATATTATATCAGGGAAACAATGCTCTCTAAGCACATCTGATACAGTGTCATCTTGATAAAAGGGAGCACTGTTACTTACAGATTAAACACAGTGAGTCTCTAAGTGGTAAGAAAGCTGCTTTTTAATCCAGCTCATGTCAGCCATTCCTTTTTCCTCCCCTTGTGTTTTCCAAGAGATTGTATTTTTGACAGACAAGCTTCCAGAGCTGATCTATTTTCTATTTCACAATTTCCACTTAAAATATTCACTTTACTTATCAGCTCTCACCCCAGCATGATTTAGAGAGAGTCACAGCTGTGGTACCATGATGTTACTAAATTTTGCCATGATCAATCCTTTGAATGTGATAGTACTTTTTTTTACCAACAGATACCAATGACAAAGTCCTACCATTGATAACTTTGATATCCATCTGATTAATATAAACACTACCAATTCACACAAAAGCATCACCTATCAGCCTCTCCCTAGGCAACAAGTAACCTCAGAGCATAGAGTTCCTCGGTTATTAAGTAACTCACAAGCATCAGAAACAATAAAAGTTAATTCCAAAGTTTCTACTCCTTTAATTTTGCTGAACATTACTATGAATTCACATCCACCAGTCGGAGACATGCAGCTATAATGAAGCCAAAGGCTGCAGTTCTCACATTTTGATAAGGATACGGTTGTGATGCTATATATATGAAACATAATATGCATCCATCAAGAAGACCTCATTTCCTAAACTGTAAAGCTGAAGGAGTATGGCTGCTACCTCAGTGCCCCATTCTTCCTCAAATGGAAGATATGCAAAGCACAAATACAGTGCTGTGAGATGGAAAACATGTGTAAGACTACAAACTGTTGATATAATAAGGCTTCAACATTGTTAATCAGCTGTAGGCACAGTTTAAACAAAAATGCAATTCTTTTTTTTTTTTTTTTTCAAAGAAAAGAAAACAAAATGAAATCAAACATTATTTTATAAATCTAGATCAATTACTTTACACTCTGGTGTACATTCTACTGTAGGCATTCAGAGCAGACACCACATAGATGTGTAGGTATATGTATGCTTTTGGTTTCCTTAGTCAGTAAACATCAACATAAATGTTAGGAAAACCTACTTGTTATGAAAGTCATATATCTCCTGAATATTGCCAAAGATGATGTGTTCTTTATTAAGGATCCCAGCGGGTATTTCTTCCACTCCACTTGTCATTTCCCAAAGGTAAGTCTGGAAGACAGCAAAAACTCTTAGCTTTGAGAGAATAAATGCAGTGAAAAAGAATAGATCTCCTTGCTTTCTTGCCGAAGGCACGGGCTGACAAGGGAACTACACACTTTGTGATTAAACAAACAGAGTAAAAAAACAGATGTTCCAGTGTCACAAAAAGCTCCCCAGAGAAATTCAAAGTGCTGACACTCAGAAGTTGTTTGAGGAAAAAGCAGAAATGTGGCAATAGCACCTGTCTTTGCTGTCCAACTGATGGTGACCAAGAACTTCAGGCAGAAACAGTTGAAGGATAAGCTGCATTTGCCACTTCAGTAACATTAGATATAGAAATCCATTTCAAACTACAGGAATGTGAAATCTGACAGATTTCACTGAAAAACACTCTGCTTTTTGCCCTGAGTATCACAGTCTCCTTCAGAACTACCCTGCTGTAGAGCTAGGTAAGCTATTTAACAGTGCAAATCCAGCTCTTTGTCTAGCTTGAGGTGATCTCTAGCTTGAGAACATCCAAACAAAGTGAACTAAATTCTTAAGAAAATGCTTCATGACTGAAAAGAAGACTGGAATCCAGCAAATTTCAGCTCGACTCATGAACGTACAGCTATTTACTGAGTCCCAAGACATTACTTAATCTCTTACTATCTGTTTTGATATTAAATGCACATTGAGGTGTCCCCAGAGGTGCAGACGTTTACAGATATAAGTGAGAAGCACAGGGCACTGTTCTGCCACTGGCAGACAGGCTCCCTCCACGCTCACCAGGCTCCCACCACCAGACGTGGCTCTGCTGTCAATCGCCAATGGTGGGTAACCTCACACCACCACCACAAAGGACACCGTGTCCTTCCTAAAAACATCGGAGACTCCCCAGGCTGTAACTTACCTCTAAACATTCATGTAAATCCCTGACATAAGCTTTTTCTGTCTGAAGCAGCTCAGCCATAATGAATCTAGAAAAAAAACAACAAACACATTTAATGTGCTTTGGGCACTATTGGCAATGTAATGAAGAGAAAACACATTCTTCTGTCTTCACAAATCAACGTACTTCCACTCTGAACCTCCAGCTGCCTCATCTTGCACATTTCAGCTTCATATATGAAATATCACTTGATATTCTAGTATCTTGTAGCATTATTTTTAAACAACTTTTCTGCATAAAATTCTGTTAAGTTGTATTTCTGCAGTGCTGAGGCATGATTTACTATCTACATACCAAGCTGTAGCAGTCAACCAATTGTCAGATATTTTTTTTTTTCCATAAGAAAAGACTTGAGATTCCCTGAAAACATTTGCAACTCCACTAACATGCAATTAAAAGTCACCCTGCAATTTGAATTTCAGTGGGAATACTAATGGATTTGGGAGACACCGCTAATTTGAAGAGGATACAACAACTTGGTACCTGACTGGAGACAATGCAAACTGCTGGGAAGCCCAGCAACCTCATTTGTAGTGCTCAAGCTCAAAAATCAAATGCTCAATGCTTTGAAAATGTGCTACAGGAGGACCAAGTGTACCCACTGTCCCCTAAAGAAGAAATGGTTTCTTATTAAGGTTGTCCAGAGTAATGACTATTTCAGATGGATGAGAAGGATCATACATACAAATGCTTTCCAGAATATTCTCACACAAAATTTATGGCAAAGTATTGTAAAAGTGAAGCATTTCTAGATTTAAGTGCAACAACTACTCTCACAATATTTCAACTAGTATGAAAAATTTCCATCCCTCTCAGTTATACACCCACTGAAATTTGAACCTAAACGTCAAGTGACTGAAACCCAGATAACTCCTCTGGACGTCAGTGGAGTTTAAATAATACCTAGTCTTACGAGGATGTTTTTTTTTTCTTTTTTTTTTTTTTTTTTTTCTTCCCCTGTTTATTTTACTTGTCGCATACAGCCAGAAAGAAATCATGACAATAAGTATCTTCATGACGTCAGGGTCTACTCAAAGTGCTCAACTAACTCTTTTCCCTTTCTAAAAGTAACTTCTGATTAAAAACAAAAGAAATTCAAACTGTATGTTCTGATATTCTCCTGCCTACACATCACAACTTTAGCTCTACACCTTTGAACATATCTCAATAGCTCCACTGCTAGGAGTTATAGGGATGTTAGTCCATTCTGGTCATGTAAATATCATAGAATCACTTGTAGATATTATATCATGGCTCATTGTGAGAGTTTTGGGACATACTCTTTCTTTCTGGCCGATTTTCTTTTTTCTTCATTGACTTCATGATTTGCATCTCGCAGCTTTACCTCCCGATCTGAAAGACTTGCTGGAATAATATCTAGTTCTAGGTCCTTGTTATCCTAGAAAAAGTAACAGTACAGATTTTAAATTCATGTAAGATTACTGTTGTGTAAATTGCAGCATGTCCATGAGAATAAAATGAAGGGACAAAAGTAAGATAAAGATACTAGTGTAAGAAAGAAGAAAATTCAAAGAGATTTAGAAAAACAACAGTGAGGGGGAAGAAGATGAGAAGGTGAGAAAGAAATCTTTGTAAAACAAACCAAAAAAACCCACACTGCTACCCACCCACCCAAGCCCACTATGAAATTGATTACAATCTCTGCTGTTACTTCTATCTGTCTAGGAATATGCATTGATGACAAATGTCTAAATATTACCTTACTCCTTTCACATCTCAATTTATTGCCTAGCATCAGACCTCACAAATAGTCTGAAAAAGTGGGGCACTATCCAACAAGAGCCCAGAGACAATTCCAACTTCTAAAGGCCTTCTGCTATGGAAACGCCCTTCCAGAAAGTAGTCAGTAAGTCTATGTAAACTAGAGACCCTGCAAGGAACAGGACATTTAAGTTATCTTGAGGATGTGACGGAATTTTTTCATCTTTCTTTGATACTTTTAAAGGATGGTTGACCAAAAGGTTTTTAAGTGTTTCTGCTTCTGACACGCCCCTGATAATGTGGCTTGAGAATACAGGGAGGTTCTAATTTTTGTTGCTTTTGCATTGCTTTATTTCACCTAAAAGAGCTCAGAGATGAGGCTGGTGATCATTTTTTTCATTTAGTTAAAGAATGAGAGAATAACAACATCCAATCCAAGCCTGGGTTTGATTCAAAATAATGGTGTAGCATTAATATTTATGGCTTATGATAAAATTAATACAGACTTTTGTTCAAATAATATGTTTCTCCCTCCTTCACAGTAGCTGTATAGTCTCCTGGAGAATACTGCAAACATTTGTTTAGGAAGTCCTTCTGATCTTCATATGATTCCTCCTCATATCATTGATATGACACAAAACCAAAAACAAACAAACAAACAAAAAAACACAACACTTTTTCTCTTCAGAAAGAACAGTTCTGGTATTGACTAGTTTTAAGTGGTTATAATAGACGTGTGATAACCTGCAGCATTCATTCTGTAGCCTACACTTCCCTCTGTGACTTTCAGCTTTGGTATAAAACCTCAGCAGGAGACAGACTTAAAGTACCTCTGTATTGATTCCAAGGGCTTTTTCCAGGGAGTAGCGGTATTTCCCCATTCTGAGAGAGAAGTCACGGTAGCGTTTGTCAACAGTGGTGACCCACTTCCTGATTTCAGTGGCGTGCATATGTCCTTTTTCTACAAAGCTGTCAGCCAGCTGGATGAGGAGCTTCACTTTCTCCTTTGTTTGCTGCCCAAAACATGGTGCTCAGTTATGTTACACTATTATTTCTTTTGATTTTAATTTACACTGCATTCAGAAACAGCTCACAATTTTACATAGATCATTTAACTTCGTCTTATGCAGAATAAAATGCTTCAAACTTTTTATCAGTAAAACATGAAAGAAATTATATTTTTATAATGAAACTTACGAAGCTGCAGGAGATACAAAAAGTCAAGTATTTGAAACCACACACACAAACACATAAGGAAAACGTGTTGGAAGTTAGAGACATCACCTTCCCATAATCAAAAAATTATTTTTGTGAGCCTTGGAGTAGAAGACAGGATTTCAGAATCATACGTCGTAGACCACACCTAGTTACTCTGAATTTGTATGTACGTGGTTCTGCAGACCTGTGTAGACAGGTCATCAGTGCATCACAGACCAATCCAGGAAGTGAATTTGAATTGCTACTTTCTGCTTCAGAAACAAACAGAATTTAAATCCAAATTCCTTGTCCATTATAAAATCCCCATTCAGTATTGTAGCTCCAGTTGGAGCATTACAAAGCAAAAGATGCATGAACTCCAAAACATACAATAAGCCCTCAAATCTTCCAGAGGTCTTATCTATACCTTTAGGGCTCAGATTGCCCTTCAGTCAGCATGGTTTTCCATACTGAGGAACTTTGTACAAATCTGGTACAAAGGGGCTAGTCACAAATTTTAGCTTAGATTCCAAATCTGTCCCAGCAATTGAAGGTGCCTGAACCCTATGTTTAAGCCAACTCAAGTGCAAAACGCTTCTAAAAAAAAAGTTATCAACTGTATGGATTGAACTCCAGCTGTAATGCACATGTTAATCCTCAAAAGCAGAGGAGAATCAGTTGTATCCCTAGACATGCTGGTGAGCTGCTTTTCAGAGAAAGGGAGAACTCTCCCCTCTGCCAGAAGTGGTTCGTGCTGTCAAGTACTTGACATTAGCAGCAATCTGGCCAAAAAAGGACAAGCACTTGTCAACCCACTATTTTCTTGAGTTTAGTTTTATGTTTAAAACCTGCTAGAAATTTTACCAGCAAAATAAACTATCTTAAACTAAACTTAAACTATCTAAAATAAACAGCGGAATCAGAGGCCATCTTCATACTTTGAGTACTTAAGCAAGGCTAGGTATGGAGGAGTAAAAATCTGACTTTGTCATATTTAAAGGGTTTTTCATTCCCAAAAGCTACTGGTGTTTTTGCTGTCCAAACATTTGGTTTGGACAGAAAGGAATTGGGATCAGGAAAGCTTTCAATTACAGCTTAATTTGAGAATAACATCATCTGGGAGTGACTTGCATTTACCAGATTGCACATGGCCCTGGAAATATTCTAGGTCAGCAGCAGGATAGTGATTTAGTAGAGCCCCAGAGAGCAGGACTGGATGTGTCAGTGTAAGGAATGACCAGTAATGATCAGAAAACAACAAGGTATAAAACTTAATTCTAGGCTACATCATGAACAGAAATAGTTTGGAAACTTTGGGATGAATTGGGATTATTCTGCTTACAAATTAATGATATTGGAACAACAGCAGGCATGCTGATGATTTAGAGGACAGAAGTTCTGTTAAAGGAATGTTGCATGTGTCCTGTTTGATTAATTTAGCTCCCATCCACTCTTCTTATCTCCTATTTTCACAAATGTGCAAAATCAGTAAAAAGGAAGGGGACATGAAGAACACAAAGCCTGTGAATCAAACCCATGCAAGCATGGACAACCCAATAAGGAATTTAAGGATTACAGAAGATCAATTTCAAGACACAGTGAAATGAAGCTACATCATACCATATCCATGGTCATGCTGCAGTCTGACTTTGCAGTTTAGATCCTTATCAATGACTGTTAATACCATTGTAGATTCATGGTCTGTGAATTACCTATGGTTTGAATTAATTTGTCTGAAGCAGATCCAATCACTATTCCATTGTAAACCCGACCAGACTTCTCAGAATTGCTCCATATAAATTAATAGATTCTTGGTAATGCAGCTTTGTATCGAAAAATGCTCACTCCAGAGTTTACAAACCCATTTATTTAAAGTATTTCGTTGGGATCAGTGGAACATTTCTAGTAAGATAAATTACCGCCTGTGATCAGTCCAGCTGCAATGAATCAAACAAACTGTGGTTGTAATCACAGAACCGCAGAATAGCTGAGGTTGGAAGGGACCTCTGGAGGCCATCTGGTCCAACCCTGCTGCTCAAGCAGCGCCACCTAGAGCAACTTGCCCTGGACCATATCCAAGTGGCTTTTGAAGGTCTCCAAGGAGGAGACTCCACAACCTCTCTGGGCAGCACGAAGTGCTCCCTGATGTTCAGAGGGAACCTCCTGTGCTCCAGTTTGTGCCCATTGACTCTTTTCCTATCCCTGAGCATCACTGGAGAGAGCCTGGCTCTGTCTTTATTGCATCCTCCCTTCAGGTATTTATACACACTGATGAGATCTGCCCCCCAAGCCTCTTCTTCTCCAGGCTCAGAAGAAAAGAAAGGAAATCCAAGATGATCATGGGTATATTTAGAAGCTGCAGATCAATTAAGAACTTTGTATCATTCTTGTGTGATTTCTGAGGATGGAATTTAGGTATGTCTCGTTAGGCTGCTGTGTTGTGTACGCAAATAAACTTTCTCTTCATTCTGATGAAAGCAAAAATGCTCCATAATCAGTACAAGCCAAGGGGAAGGAAAACACATTTTTGTGCTTATGTCTTGCTAAAAATGAAAGGTCACAATTCTCAAAGGACATTTATATATTGGGCTAGGAACGTCAGGAGGAAAATACAAAATCAAGAGAATGTGATTACAGAGATTTAAGACATTTATAGGACCATAAATAATCAGACTACGGTAGATGCCATAATTAGACTAATGTCATTTTTTACCTTTGCAGGTACTCTGAATTCCCCATATTCCTTCAGGAGTTCCTGAGTTTCCTCAGCCGATTCCCCTGTGGAGTTGTGAGTAGAGAGGTAATATTCGCCTGTTTCTTGGATCCAGTCTAAGGCCTGTGAATGTCAGAAACAGCCAAAGGAAAAACAAAACAAATAGTCTTTGTATTTCAAGAACTAATCCACTAACAAAAAAATCTGCCAAATAAAGGATATCAGGGCAAACTGCGACATAATACTGTGTGTATTAATACACTTTCTAGGAACACATAAAAAGAACACAATAATTAAAGCAGATGGGGAAGGATACAAAAGGTGCTGTCTGTTTCCTAGGAGAAAAAGGAGTGTAGGGAATTCAACCTACATACAGCAAAATACGGACAGAAGGAAATCAGTTTTTCTCATTCAATAAAAGCTCAATAAAACAAGTTTGCTCTTATATTTATTTTCTAACAGAAGAACAAATCCTGAAATGAATATGACCTGGCAAAAATACTGAGTTTTGTTGTTGGACTTGGGAATTCTTTTAAATTGTTTTTAAAATGTATATTTGCCATGTGTTCAAAAGTTACAATTTTAAAATATAACTTAGGATTGCAATAGGAACCCCACAAAGATACATGAGGTGGATACAAGGGTTATTTACACACTGCCAGGACAGAAAGACAAACAGGGGTTGGTACACTACCTGCTTGGCACTACGCTCGAAGACAACGTACTGTTGGCACTGGTCTAATCGTCGCTTTTTCAGGGTCCAGAAGTGAAGGACCCGGTTCTCCCTCTGCAGCAACTCACTCAAAATGGCTGTAGGGCAAAGGAACTGCAGGATTAGTTGTTATAGGAATGCATAAAGAAATAAGCCATAAAAATCTGAATTTAATCACTCTGACTGGACCCAAGGACAGCCCCTGAGATTGTGCTTCCTAAAAAAAAACAAAAACAAAACTGATTCAAAAGGACTGCTTTAAATAATAATAACAACAGTAATAAGATGCAGTTGCAGAGTTATCTGGTAAAGGAAGAGGTGCTAGAACAGAGCTGGGAATTTACCCCAGCAAATACATTGGGGTACCTGATTTCTAGTCCTTTTGTTCTCTTCTGTTGGTTATTTTAGGAGTCTGGTGCTAGTTGACACAGAAGAGTTGTCTTTTTACTGCCTTGTTCTGGCCACAGGCTACCCAGCAGTTGGCACCAAAGCATGCTGTCTTGAGCAGAACTCATCATGATTAGATGTAATCAGACCTAAGCCTCCAGTCTGACATATTGGTAAGGTTTTTGTACAGCTGTGCTTCCTGGGGACCTGCAATAACTGCTGAGTTAGGACTTTGGGTTAGGGTCTGGTATTGATCCTCTAAACTCTTTTTCTGTGTGAAGGGGATGTGGCAGACATTGAGGCTCAAGAACAGACTTGAAAGAGACTGGCCTCACTTTTGGGTTTAGTACACATGTTCTCTGAAACCTGAGGTTGCTCAGCCAGACTGTATCAACTTGAAAAAAAAAAAAAAGCACCACGGATTTAACCGAAAGATTGCAGGTACAGAGACTGCAAGATACTTACACCCTGTCACTGACACAGACATCAGTAAAAGCTGTGTTTTCTAATCAAACCATGCTAAGTCCCGTGTGGCTGGCAGCCCTGCAGCTCCTGTCAAGCACTTCTGGGTGAGGAGCTCAGGTTGGCACCGCAGCCCCTTGCCATAGCATCAAATGTGGCATCCACTAGAGGGGGCTTAGGCACACGCAGTCTGAGCAGCAGCCACACTATTTTGTATTAAAGCATTAAATCCAGTTTGTCAATCCCCTACAGAGAGTTATGATCAGTTACTTCACCCGGTAAAAAAATCTCTCTTACCTAAAGCCCTTTCTGAGCCTTGATTCATCCATTGCTTATGTATCCACTCCACTAGTAGAAAGCAGATTTGGATACATCCCTTCCCATTTACAAGTCCGACACTTATTATGGTCAAAAATTCATAATTCTTAATGAAATTGTAAAATGTAGCCCAGTCCCTGCTGGAGGTAGCAGGAATTTTGTCTGAATGACAAAATTAACGGGAAGCTTGTCATGGGTGTTCCAGATCAGGTCTCTGAGTAACTAGTTTATGCCAAATAAAACTAATTTTGTTCTAAATAAACAACTTTGTTTTAGACATTTGACTTACAAAAAGACTAACAAATGAGCTGATTTCTAAACATGTGAGTAATTTCAAAGAAACCCAGCGAGGAAAACTCACAAGCTTATATCAGGTGCGTATTTAGGGACTCACTGAATGAGAGTTTAAGCAATTTTCCCAAGATTTTCAACTGTAGGGAACAAATGTCCACAACACACACACAAAAATATTTGACACAGTAGCAGGGAAAATGGACCAAAGCCAGATTAATACTGCAGAACTGGTATCAACAGAAAGGAATAAAAATAATCTTTTCAGACGCACCATTTTCACCTTCTGTCTATAAGCAAGGCTCTTATCCCTCCCACAGACATAAAGGCTGCACTGCTACGGCTGTCTCTTTCTGTAGTTTTCAAGCCAGCCAATAATAATTAAAAAACGCTTTAGTTCTGTAGATTCACTTTGATTATTGTTATCAGTACCTTGCAGCATTGCTAGCCACAGGTTGACAAATGATTAATTAAGCAGAGAAGTGAAAACATTTCAAACATCTCAGATGTATCACATGATTGCAAACTGCTCTTCTGGCCAAAGGAAAATTACAAACAGGTATTTTTACTGGTGATTGTTTGATGTGGTAGGGTGATTCCAGAGACAAAAAAAAAAAAAAAAAAAAAAGCAGATCCATCCTAGGACCAAACAAGCTTGGAGTTTTTTTTTTGGTTTTGTTTTTGTTTCAGTTCTCAGCAGAAATGGGATGCACCTAGATATGTGCTTTTTTATTTATGCTTTTTTAGATATTAAGACAAAACAGCATCTGATCATCACAGCTGACTACTTGTGTAGTGGACAATGGCACAATGTCACTCCCATGGACTACCCTGACAAGGGAAACCAGAGAGAGCCCAAGTTTCAAAGCCCTTTCCTTTATTCCCCACTACCACTTGCAATAGCAGAGCTATGCATGAGAGCTTAGCAGAGGAGGGATCACCTTCTGAGAGGTCTCACTACCACTGCTGACAGTGTCAGGCATGTACGTCATTTCAGTGAAAGCAGATGGCGAAACTTAAGGTGCCTTCTCAGCAAGCACAAACTTCAGGATGACAACAACTCAGAACTTGGCAAGGGAGGAGGAAGGATGCAAGGAAAACCTGTGACGCTGTCATTGCATCGGTGCACCAACCTTTCACTTGCTGCTCAGGCCCCCTGGTATGGCTTGCTACTCCAGGCATGCTAACATTGTTCCTGTGGATGTACTTGAGGAATACCTCGGCATTTCTTCGTGCCAGAGTGCAGGCCTAAGAAAAACAGCCCCCACCAAGAAGGGTTAGTAAAGATAAACAAAGAAAGCAAAAGGGATTCAAGGGAACTCTCTGGTTATTTTGCAAGAAGTTCTCTTTCATATGGAAACACAGGGGCTTCAGTTAAGAGTCAACAAACCCAGCTAATAAACTAACAGCCTCATGAATGTATTAAAATATATGAGTCATTTTGAATTCAGTGCCTGATTTTACATCTTAAGGCAAATTAATGACAATAATCAAGCAACTGGTTGCAAAGAGCTAGTACCTCACATACATTTTCAATCTAATCAATCCTAACCCTCCCTCAAGAATAGTACTTGTTGCTTCCAAAAGCATGCAATCTACAGGCATCGGTTCTTAAGCCATGCCTGTCAGACTAGTTTCACGTTGTACACCAGTTTTAGTGGAAGTGGGAAGCTGGCTGTCAGCTGACTTCTCAGCCTGTCAGCTCTGCAATTCTTAGCAAGCAACACCTGGAAGTCAGGAGGAAATCAGTCTCCATCCCAGTGCTGTGCTAGAGAGACACGGTGGCTTCAGTTGTTAGCAGTTTTTCAGGTATTGGCTTAGAAGACAAGAGTATGAAATTCTGTACAGTTTGTATAAGCCAGCACCAAAATACCATATAACATTTGTCATTTATAATGCTCCTTGTATGAAATTTTGAGAATAAATACTTTGAACCACCATAACAACTAGCATCCTCAACGTGCAATGCAAACATCACCTAATTAGTCCTGATGACATCTCCTGGAGATACACACTGATGATAATGCTTATCACTCCTATTATATCAGTGTGAAATTAGCCTAGGGCTTATACAGACAGCCAGTATCTGAACTGGAATTACACCTCAGAGCCTTCTCTCAAACTTACCAACAGTGCCCTAAATTGACTACCTAATGGGGCGTTTTTTTCTGATTTATTACAGAACTAAAATGAGACCTTGAGAAAAGCCTCCTTCTGCTCCAGATGTTTGCTGATCAGCGGGATGACGTGGTCTATCTCAGCTGCTGGTCCAAGTTTATCTCGACCTCCACACCAATCTTCATCCCGTCTGTATTCTTGCTCCAGGCTCTCTAATACACTGCATACCTGAAGCATGCCCAGAGCACAACAACTTAGTTATCCACAATCATAACAAGGAGGAACACATTCAGAAAAAGTCTAAAAACCAAAAACATGTCAAACCCAAATATTTTAGACTGTAGGCTATGGCATGGAGGATAACTAGGTATGAAACAGGCCCTGGACAGAATGATCTATTAGTTATTCTTGCCCACAGGGATCTCTACTGTTTGGGATGCAATTCATCTGGTTTAAGGGTGATAAATCCTTCTTCTCTTCCAGTGCATAGCAGGGGGGAAGCTCAAAAGGTATAACCAAGGCAGGGGTCAGTCTGGTCCCTGTGGATCATTCAGGAAACAATCCCTATTCCAGAAGGGTGCTTTAGATGTGTTTAAATCCCACTGAAGTCAAGGGAATTAGCACATACTTAAAGAAAAACACATGCTTAAATACTTTCCTGAAACAAGTTCTGAAGCTGGAACTAATTCTCTTCAGCTGCATGATAGCTGCTCCCTATACAGCTTTTGTAAAGACTTATGGATACCAATAGACATTAAATCAGTGTCGCAAGGTAGGTGGATGCAGGTGTTCCACTGTACAGGGCTTACAGAAGGATCTTCTATCTTGGTTGAATAATGGGAATAAGGCAAATAAACCAGCACAGTCTGAAAGTTGTGTGTGCGGCAGCCTTGGACAAGGTTGAGTCTTTTGCATTGCAGATCCTGAAAACGACTCTCAGTGCTCTGTGCAGACACTGAAATATCTGTAAGTTTTCCTGACCGTTGGGGACTTTCTTCTTCTTTCCTAGAGGACTGTTCCTACACACTCCACTACTGAGATTACTGAAGATCCAGGCAGTTATTGCTGGGGTTTCAGCTAACCATGGTCACCCGTTTCTTGCTCACTCCTGCAATCTTTATATGAACAAAGATATAATTCAGAGGACCCCACATGCTTAAGAACATAGTTTAGAAGAGACTCTGGAACCACTCAGTCCTCCCCACCATTACAGGTTATTTTCATAAAACTCCATTCATGAACACATCAAAATCCATTTTAAGACTGGTGAACTGAGGTTAACTGATTGACTTATCCTGCTGCCGGGCATTTGACAATCTGAAATCAGTTCCTTGCTTGGATGCAAACCAGCCCTCACCCTCAAACACTTGCTGGAGAGCAAATGTCCCATGTGTTATTTAGGCACAGAAAAGCATTTCTGTTTTACTTGTTGGATCTTGAGAATTTTGGTACTCTGCTGGGGTTTGGTGACTTAAAAGCAATGAAAGTAGATGGACTGCCTTGGGTCCACATCTTTGCAGAAAGACTGTTCCTGCACATGCAGGTATCACCTCATTGTTAAGAGGATGAAAGAAATCATCAGGAAGCAGGCTGTAGATGAAGTCAGTGAGAAACTGGACTATTTGAAAGCCAGGGCTGTACCACTTATACCATGAGTGAATTGGAGAAGACAGGCGTGAAGAAGTTTGGCTGCTTGTGACAGTCTCTCTGGCCACCCTTTTAGCTGCTTTTTGTAGATACTCAAGAGAACTCAGGATCCAATAAATTACTCAATCCACTGCCATGCAGCCAGGGACCAGACTGCTAAGGTCTGTAGATCAGTTCTGCAGCCTGAGAGAATGACAGACTGCTTGCAGCAGCAAGTTCATTGAGCATTAAAGACAGAATGATCTTTGTCCAAACATTTGCTGAAGAGATACCACTCATGAATGAACTGGTGGGCACTGCAGTACGCTTGTCTATCACTTGGAGAAAGGAAGAGAGACTGAATTGATAAATGACTGGCTATGCATATTTTGGCCAGCACATTTGACTGTCTAAAGCACTAATGAATCCCTTAATGGCTTCCATTTCTCACAGTCCTCCACCAGCAGTAATTCTTTCCAATCCTGAGTGCATCAGGGACTGTAAATCTGTAAACCCTTCACAGGGAAGGACATTCATTATAAGGAATTAATTTATTTTAAACAGTCTTATAAATGCATTACACAATGACAACAAAAAGTGGCCCAAGGATCATCTACAGCCTCGATGTTAAGGAAAAATTATCTTGGTCCATAATGACATACTTAGCTGTGCTAAAAAACTTTCCAAGCCTGTTCTCTAATAGAGGAACTAACTGTGTGGTGGTAACAATAGAAATTTTAACGGAAAACATTGCTGCTTTTCACAAAACCACAGGTTCCTACTGCTAACACAAGCTGCCTGGCTGCAGTAAATTACATCACACGAGGCCATTCAAGTATCCATAGCATTACACTAATTCTCACCCCCAGCTACAGTGAAGTTGCACCTGTTTATGCAAGAGATGAATGATCCTATTGTACCTGCAGCCAACTGGATGTGGTTTACAATTCATGGATTCCTGGAACGAGGCACAGTTGTGTCAACATACGATGGTTACTGCCATAATTACCTGTGCTGCAGATGGGTTTCAGAGAAATCGCTTTGTATCTTGGCATCTTTTTTGGCATGGTGGTGTTTTACTACTGTTGAAAACACTGGCTAGTGCTGCTCACAAAATATTAAGTAATTAACGGTAAGCAGTTCTTAAAGAAATGCAGATTTATATTCCTCAGAATGAACTCTGGTATAATGAGGACTTGAAAATAAGATGATAGGATTTCAGAAATTTTTCCCTTTGGGAAGGAGACAATTAAAAAAAGCTCAAAAATTATATTGTTTCAACACAGTTTCAATAAAAACTTTAAGATGAAAGCTACTACATAATTCAAACTGCCTGTCTGAAATACAGTTTTGGCCAATTCAACCTTTAGTTTCCCTGTGTGGCTGAGTATTGCTATAGCACTGGATAAAACATCTTTTTGGTTAATTTTGTTAATGCTGTACAATCCCTTGCTGGTAAAAGACCCTCTGCACTTGGGGTCAGAGTAAAAAACCCACATAAACCACTGCTGTCATGGGGTCAAGTGCAATCACATTGGTGTTTGTTAGCTGGGGGGCACCTGAGGACACACATGGTTGGGTCCTATTCTGGTGACAGAAAGCTTTGTTTCCACTTTGTATGTGGACGATGTCAAAAGGCAAAAAAGCAGCTTTTTGGGGCAAGCCGGGCTGACCAAAGCCCCACACTTCCTGTTTCTGGGATTGCTCAAGGAAAAGGGACCAGATATTTGGAACAGTTCATCATCCTAAAGGAGTAGAGAGACTACTGCCTCAGAGATCTTACTGAGACCTTCGCACTACACACTGGGAACTAAATGCAAGCCCATAAGCAATTGCCATGAAATGGACACAGCACTGTTCAGCTCACCTGCTCAGAGGTTTTATAGAAGGCCACTGAAGCATTGACCAGTTTGAGCCTGTCCTCCATCTTCAGCATCAGCTGTTGCCAGTGCAGGGCCACCTTTTCAGCACATTCTCTGATGGCATCAGCATCATAATGCCCTGCCTGCAGCAGGACTTCGGCTTTCTGCTGGACCTGCAGGGCACTCTGGTGTGTCTTCTGTAAGGAAGTGGCATGAAACAGGGACTGTGTATGAGGGGAGGAAAGAGAGGTTGTACAGATGCGCCAGATTTATGGTAGAAAGGTGGAGTGAGGCGTGAACATGGAGATGTGAGAGAGTGAAACATTTTCAGAGTTATCTCCAGTTAACAGTTACTTTCCGCAAAGCATTTTAGTTTCAGTTATTCACACACATTTACAACATTATTAAAGCCTAGGACAAGCAAGCACTGGCCACAGTGGGTTAGCTCCACTGCACAGCTACTGCCCCATGGGCAACAACCTGAGGCAAGGGGGAGAGTCCTTGTAGATCCCTTGTGGCAACCCCAGTGCAGGGAGCTACCGTGATGAGCTCCCACCCTGCCTCTACTCAGTGCTGACTGCATCCCACACAGTCTGCAGGCACAAAGAGTTGCCAAACTACAGGCCTAATCACCCTGATTTGACTCTTGCCAGGCAGTTTGCTGGCATCAGCAGCTTTCCTCATGTATGCAATTGTCCTGTCTGCAGCATACAAAACGTCAAGCCAGGAAACATGAGGATGCCTTACAGGGAACACTGCTGCACCACGTAAATTAAAGATATTAGGAATGGCTTTCATTAACAAATGTTAAAAATACTATTTGGGCCAAAATGACAAAAAAAAACTTTCCCCATTATGATAATGTTTCTTTAGTCACACACACATATATATATATATTTAACAGCATGAACTATGTCACAGATACCAGTTCAAATAAGATAGGTTTCAGACAGTTCACTCACATTGGACTTTATTGTGCTACCTTTAAGGGCAGAACTCAGAGGGGAGTCAAGCTGTTTTCCACACCTTTGCCCAGTTGGCTCAGTTGCAGGCAGGACTGATACATCTGCCCCATTCCCCAGCCTGCATCAGTGCCTCTCAGTTAAGCAAATGGTGGTTACACCTTCCTTTGTAGGTTATTGAGGGGAAAACAGCCCCTGGCCCTTCCCAGCTCCTAAGTAATTGTGTTCAGGTTTAGCCCAATATTTGATTTTAATCTTCTGAACAGAAGCCCTAAAATCTCCCCCAAACTCCTCTGTTCTGCATCCCATTTGTAACTGCTGCTGACAAATTCTCATGTGATACATTTATGATCTAATCCTTGAGCCTGGAAAGAAGCTTGAAATCATCTGGTAATACATTGATGAATAATGCAATATAGAGAAAACTATTAGCAAAAAAAAAAAAAAAAAAAGGATTAATACTTGGCAGAAACAGTTAGGAAGATGTTCAAGAACAACTGGTTAAATTTAATATCCAGCTGCTTTACTGATGTTAGAGTCATAATACTTGTTTTAAATAGACTTTAAAGGACTTTAACTGAAAATCAATACCACATCTAGCGTGCCTTTAGAGGACTGTCTGCCCTGCATGCTTTGCTGATCTCTTCCCCATATTGAGCTTTAAACACTTGAAATATTTAATCTAGTGTTTTCTGCCTTTGAAAACTTATTTTCCCCATACTGTGGTGTAACCCTTTTCTCCCTCTGTGATTTGCATTTACCACCAAATACAAGCACTTGCTCAATGGCAGCAAGCTATAATAACACAGCTGGTGAGTGTCTTGTCCCCCACCGCTGCCTGGTGATGGCTGCCAAGACGTGGTCAGCAAGGCTCGGTACCAGCCAGCTCATACAGAATTGATAGAAAACTTCTTTCCATTCCCTTAGGAGCTACAGCAGCTGCTCCTTCCTTACTGTGAATGGAGCTGGATCAAAACAGGTCATTTACAAAGATTTAAACTGTATACTTACTAGCCACACTATAATGTATACTGACTGCTTTGAAGTTTATCAGAAGACCAAATGACATTTTTGTCCCCCATAATCTGGGCATCTTTTAAAATCTCCATTATGGGAATATTATTCTCATTGTTTATTTTTTATTTTTCCCCAGACATATATAAACCACAGAAAGTGATTTGCCAACCTGTTTTTTTGCTTTGTAAAGAGGTAACAATTAACACGGAAAACTGGGGAAGCATATGCACCTTGATAAGCAGGAACAGGAGAAAGCAATGTACCTCCTTACACATAATTGGAGTGAGCACACCCTGTGAGTGTAGGATGTGTTCATAATAGCAAGGGTACATGAAGAACTGAGCCAAACTATGAGTTCTGAAGTCCTCTGCTCAGGGGAGCTGGTAACTTTCCACTTCTTATCCAAAGCACAGCAGCTCAGAGGATGTGCTATTACTCCTGCCGTGTCCTGACACCATGATGGAGGCAAATGCACTGGCTCACTATTGGTTTTCAAGGGCCACGTCAAAGATATGCTCCTCCAGGGCAAGCAGGGGCATGAGCTCATTTCAGCAGGCAATTCTTAAGAATCACCCCTGTTGCTTAAAGCAAAGGTGTTTGAGAATGTGGGTTTGAATGAATATCTCCTCTGCCACCAACAACAGAGCCTCTGAATCAAACAAAGATTACAAGTGAGAGCATTATCCAGAATCAAAGATATTCATATGTGAATGCTCTGAAATGATCTGACTTCATGAACTTCTACCATTTTCAGATCACTTTGTGAATTTTAATCTTACTGTTTTTTACCAAAGAAATTATCAGACGTGTGAGTGTCATTTTCATGAATGGAAAGGCTGATATTTGACAGCAGAAGAATTAGCTGCAGATGATAAATAATTTATCTCATTATTAAACTCCATCTATTTTATGAGTTTAACGGTAGGATGACTTTCTAAAATTTTTACTCCTTTCCCTCCTTCAAGCAAGCAACGACTGATGCCCAAGAGATAACCTTTTGCATGCTGTACAGCTGGGATGAAGAAACAAAGTTTATTTATTTGTATTACCTCTATGGCCAGCTGAAATTGTTCATGCTCTCGCTGGAGCTGCTCAGCTTCAGAAAGGGAGCTTGCATTGACAAGGCTTGCATTCAGCATTGATTCACCATTCCGGATCCAGCCAAGCACCTGCAAAGAAAGGATGTGCTTAAAGGATGCTTCCATACAAAGGTTTCTGTAGTCAGCTATCAAGCAATGGCTCAGCCTAACAGAAAGGTACTTTGCCCAGTGTGGTCTCAGGCTGAATCATTGAGGAGAAAAAAATCCTAGGATAAGGACTCAGTGACAGAATTTGTCAGAGGGAAAGATCTTACTGCAGAAGCTACTGATTAAGGAACCAAATACCAAAATATTTACATGGATATTCAGATGGAAAAGAGCTTTCATTTCAAAGGTCTGATCACAAAAATGAATATTCTCCTGTGCAAATACCCCAGGGCAAAACCACAAAGTACACTAAGGGGTATTTGAAATAAAACATAAAGACCTCTCTCCTTTTTGAATTTCCACCTGGAATTATGGACCTTGCTGGGTCATGCTGCAGCTTCCTTCATTCCTGTATTTCTTTCATGCAAAAGTCAGAGCTTGGGGGTAAGGAGAAGATGCAGTTGGTTTCATCTGACACATAGTTAAGATGCAGTTGGAGTTTTTTTGCACATGCAGAGCTAGGAAGAAACTCCATGTCTTGCATTTTATATTTAGTCAAGAGGCTGTACTTCAGGGATGTTCAGATTATTTGTAGACATGCAATGCATGCTGTTATGACTACAGATTCAAACACTAAATGTAGGTAATTAATCTATCAAGCTCTTATTTATTTATTTAAACAGTGACACTTTCTACTATTTTAAGGCATGTTTTTTGAAAATTAGCAACCCACACGCATGTACAAGTTCTCTGCTGTGTTGGCTCAAAGCCTATTTTCTACCTGTGTGGGTGTCAAATTATTCCAATAAAGCCAGCAAGTTGCTGAATTCAATTCACAGATGCACAGGAAATCCTGACTGCCCAGGCACTGCCCTAAATTTAGCTTTTGATTTACAAAGCTCCCAAATTGACTTTGCTGCAATATTCTACACAGCAATTTCCCTTTTGTGCCATCATTTTCACCAAGTGATCCATTAAATTGTCTGAAAGAAACAGGGAGTTTCTGTTGTTTTGGTTTTTTATCCCTGCATCAAGTATCACCCTACTTGTAGCCATTCAATTCCCTGTGGGGTAGGAAAATGAGTTTTCCCTAGGACAAAGAAAGAGGAAACATTTACACGTGTATCTGACCCTAATTTGTAGGAAATTACATCTGCTCAGTATAACAGTGTGGAAGATTTCATTTGTCAGCTTTCTGTCTTTCATCAGCAGGTATTATTGATCCTGTGGGAAATGCAACAAAGATTTAAAGGAAAAGAAATCGGATTATCATATGGCAATCTTTTTGGCTGGCATTTTGTATAATCCATCAGAGAAGAAAGCTACATTATTACCCACTCACTACATGGTACCAAAAGCTGAAGTTAACCAAAAGATGGCTGTATCTGAAAAAGGGTTGAGGTGAGTATATCATAAAGCAATGCATCATTTTACACTTGATATGTTGCGATATATCCTGGCTTAGGCCATTGAGAGTGTAAAAAACACTGAGTCTGTATGCTAAAAATGCAGCAACTGAATTGATTTTTTTTTTTCCCCAAGCAGTATAATCAGTGCACGACAGGGTCCTCTGGGCAACAGCTTTCATTTGATCTGAAATTTTCAAAACTTGTCAAAGAGATTTTGGTACAGATTTTATATAAACATCCATGTTTCCAAAAAGTCAAAAAACAAAACAAAACAAAACAAACAAACAAAAAACATTGGAAGCCTCAGTCTTAAAAAAAAAAATAAAAAGAACTAAACTAGTAAAAAGCAAATAGACAAGTTTGAGTAAGGAGGAAGAGGAACTATGCAACTGAAAGCAGCAAGGTTTCCTCCAGTGTTAATGGATGTGCAGATCACTCTTTACAACTGTCTCGTTAACTCAGTAATTTGCAGAATGAAGTACTCTGGGTCAGGCCTGAGGTTCTCCATCCTGAAAGCCTCTCAGAGCTCTTCTTGACCAAGGCTGCTGCCACCTCCGTTGTGTCCCCCACATCCTCCCCAAAGAAAGTGGGCTCAGACACTCACTGTGGGACCCCTGCACTCCCTCTTCCAGGCCCAGTGAGCACCCAAACCCCAGCAGATTTTGTTTGAAAGAACTTAAACAACCCCGTTCTACCTCCAAATGTGCAACACTTAAATGTCAGTACCTCATCTGGGATTGTATCAGCTTTTTCCAAAATAATGTTTTCCTGTTATTTTTTTCCTCTTTTTGTGTGCATGTGGTTTACACACAAAGAAAACATTTTGTGGCATATCTAAAGCTTCCCTAAGTCTAAGTGCAAAATCCAGTCACCTGCAGAGCTTTTTATTGTGCCTCTATTTTGGAAGTAAACTGTAAAATGACTGGGAGATAGAATTTACACATTTGTATCTGGTTAACAAGAACTTATATGGTGCTCAACACCTTTTCATTAAAATACATACAGAAGCTGCTAATACAGCACCAAAACACGTCTCTGGTCGTTGCATGTATTAATAGATTCACCACTATCTGGGAATGCACAGGCAAGCCAATGATTTAAGGATGCTTTTAAACAGACACATCCTACAAATCACAGATTTTATCAACTTTGTAGAAGCAGTGATTAAATAATCCTGGAATTAAATAAATCTCCAAAGACTCTTAAAAAAAAGCCTAACCATTTTCTTTACAATGGAGAAACAGAAATGCATTAACAAGGACTTACATAAAAGCCACGTCTTCCTGGAGAACAACTTCAAGGCATGGGTTCTCTAACACAGCAGCCACCACAGTTCTGAAACAATTCCCACCTGTGTCTCTAATTTTCTTAAAACAGACTGCTTTTGGATAAGGCTCCACCGTAATTAAATAATAGTTCCAAATTCTTATAAGATTCATACCCTGAAACTCTGACATCTTCACTGAGCACAGCATCAGAACTTACAGGAAAAAAAAAAAAAGTGAGGCACCTCATGTGCAACCTTTCTTAAGAAACAAGAGCTCTGCATCCTGTAGTGAGTCTCTCTGCCGGTCTACTTTAGTCAGAACTCTTCTCTTGATGTTCCTAAAAAAGGCTTTGAGGCCTTGATAATGATACAAGTCAAATTAGGTTGGAACAGACTTTTAAGTTTAAAAGGCAAAATAATGTAAGAGAACCTTTTACATCTCTGGTCCCTTTGAAGATTCTTTGAGAGGCTTTTACCAGGAAAGACACCACCACCAGCAGAGACGCCTTCTGGTAAATTTCAGTCATGTTCAAAACTGTACTCCAGTTTTCAGGAACTTTGTGACATATTTGCATGGGGAAAAAACAACAAGAAGAAACCCAACCCCACAACAAAAAAATAAGTGCATTCGATATCCCTTGAATGATTAGTTTCCATCATCCTTTGAGCATATCTACCTGGAAGCAAATCTAATGCTAAAATAGCAAAAGTGGATGAATAATGGCAATTTGAAAAAAATATCCAAAATTCATTTAGAAACAACCTGGTAAGTAATTGTAGTGGGACACTGTGACAATATCCGGGGCTCTATTACAGGAAGTTCAACACTTATCAAAAAAGAAATAAAACCCACAGACAAGAAGCAAGGGGTTTTGGAAGCCAAATATCTGCAAGCACAGCACTGGAGAGTTTGTTTTTTAAATTGATCTCCACAACTCTATTCTACCATTACTTTTATATAAGCAATCCAAGCTCTGTAGTTTCTGTCAGAAATGAGTGGGGAAAGTGAGGGGAAATCAGTCTTGGGAAGGGTATTTCTAAATAACAAGGAGTTTGTGAATCACTGGTCTATACTATTTCCAGTCTAAAGCAGTTCACAGAACATCTCACTTTGAATTGTTCTGCTTTAATGGCCTCAAACTTTGATTCATTGTCTTGGCATTCGAACCCTTGGTGCATATGATTTAAAGCAGAAACCCCTCCTAAACGAGACTTAAATAGATAGAGACAGTTAAAAGACTTTGCATTTCCATGAGCCATTACATCAAAATGCAAACACATGTACACGTAGCAGTCTTGACCGATTTTCCTATGTCAGCAGAAGTTAACCACCGCTACAGTAGGTGTCTTGTGGCAACCAAATCTCAACTGATTTGCAAGAGTGAGTGCAATTTGGTAATGAGATCATCCATCGTCTCAGATGCATTAAAATGAAAGTGAAGGAAATTTGGACCAGACTGGAGATGAACTACAAGCCAAAATCAATATATTTCCCAATTTCACTAAATGGTTGGGAATATGACTCATCTACAGGAAACCAAATAGATAGGGCACAGATATATTTTAACTTGGCTCTTTTCAAGAGAAACTGTAGCTGTGGTAATTTATAGGTTAATAAGAAAAGGAGTCCGTAGCATTCAGCTGAACAAATAAAATGATTCTTCACTATTGGTTTGGTGAAAGGTCACAGTAATAAAGATTCTGATAGTCCCAAGCTATGTTAAGAAAATACTAATTCAAGGCAGCTGTATGTTCTCTAACAGTAAGTATTAGATAGTTCAGTCCTAAAACCACTTCCTTTGGTTAGATTTTGATTTGTAGAATAGTAAAGCCCAACAGATACTTGACAGTGAGGCAAGTAACATAAAGTACCTGCAGAGAGTGCTGCACTGCCACTGCATGACTCCAGGAACAGCCGCCGGGCTGGCTGACCCAAGCAGCATCCTGGGTCAATAGGGTTACAGGGATTTGGTCAGCTAGCAATAACCTGTATTTTTTGTACTTTTTAAAATTTTATTATTTATTATTTTATTTTATTTTTTAGTATTTATTCTTTTAGTACTTAGCTATTAAGTAGTGTATAACAAATGTTAGGAACCTATGGAAAAAAAGGATTCTCTGCACATTAACATGGTGACTATGAATATCACAGTGTCTCTTCTTAAGAAGATATCAAAGTACGCTGTAGAGCTCTGGAACTTTGTAAGGAGGGTCCCTTCAATTTATCACAAACACAAATCAACTGCATTTTCAAAATCAAAATTCAGGACAGTTCCATGTTAGTTTCAGTTATGGTTGCAAAATATTCAAATCAAAGTGGGCTTTGAAAGCACAAGAAAACAAAGAAATGCAAGGCAACCAAATGAAATATTAGGGGGGAAAACAAGGGAGGCAGAACATGATTGCCTAAGCTAGAATGAAATCTGGAGGAAAAGCAATATAACAATACCAAGATGGTTAAGCAAATCCTAGGATAGAGACCACAAATTGAAGTTTTTATCTGACCCAGAAGATTTTAAAGGATCCTACAGGTCAACAGATGTGTAGCAATAACTTAAAATGTGAAACTACTGTAAGGCCATGCTTAGACATCACTGTTCAGTTATCCTTTGCTTTGGGCCAATTCTCCATAATAACTTCAGTCTGGATCCCAAATGAAACCATTGTACTCACAGAACGCAGGATTTGAGGCACATTCCAGTTGAGAAGGTAGGGTGTCCGTTCTGCACGGAGTTCCCATAACTATTCATGAAGCCTCACATACACGCAGTACAAGGAACAGAGCCCTTCATTATTTGTAAAAGGTCATAATGCAATCTGTCAGCAAATTAAGTACTGCTAAGGAAAAGGGATTAAATTGTCCACCTAAAGGTGAGTGACTTGGCAGATAATGGTTTAGCATGTGCTATAATGGTTGAAAACCCATTTAAGACCCTGCAGCATGGTTAAAAACTCTCACCTGCTTGACCTCAGCCTGTAGGTGCCGAAGCTGTAGGCACTGCTCTAACCTCTTGTGAGTTTGGTCAGCATTAAGCTCCAGCTCATGCTGTTTCTCATGAAGGAATTCCAGCAGCTCTTGAACTTGTGTTGCAAGATCAATGTCCTTTTCACAGATCAGCTCAATGCCTACAACAGAACAACATGCAGACAGATCATTACACTTACCTGCAATTCTAGTTGCACAAACATTTTTTGCCACCTAACACATTGATTTGTAACTTGTTTAGTAATTCCTTCTCACTGAACTCTCTCATCGTAAGTATTTGGCCTGTCCAGTTTCCTATTCTGCACTACTACATCTTTTCTACAAAGTAGTGTTTCTCTGGTAATCATTGCTCATCTCACCCATCAGCATTTGACTAAGAGAACATCATTTAACCATAGCTTTGCTCAAAAACTTGTGTGAACGTCAAATTAAAAAAAAAAAAAAGGCAGAAAATCTCCCTTCATTACAGTAAATCATTAACCTATACTTTACAAACGCATGTTGAAAAGAACTTAGAAGAGGAAGAAAGAAGTGGAAGAAATTAGAAAAGTGAAATAAAGTAAATTCTAGTCACTAGATTTACAATAGTGCCCACGAGTACTTGGAACTCCACAGGGCAAACAACTTTTCCATCTGAGGACTTTAGGGGATCATTAACAACAACTTAGTTTAAACCAGCCTGTAGTTCATTCAGAATTATTCCACAGAGTGACTTTCATCCATTCCTCACATACCAGATAAAAAAGACTGCCTTGTACCACATTTTCTGTTCCTTGCATCTTGCATGAAAAGGATAAACTCTTGAATGACCTGGCCTGATCTCACAGCTGACTCTAATTTGATCAGAGGCTGAAATAGAGACCTCCTGAGGACCCTTTCCACCTCCTGAATTTTCTTGTGACCCTATGGGCCTTGTGAGTGGTAGTTATATGAAATACAAACACAGAGTGTCACATCTTCCTTCTTGGTATGATAGCATTGGTGAGTACATTACAAGTGTAATTGGGAAAGTTTGGCCTGGAAGAGTTATGATGTCATCCTACGTTACTGTAATCCCTTATAAACTAATAAAGACCCGACTCTTCCCTTATTGAGGTCTACTGGAATTTTGCCACTGGCCTCAGTACAGGGAGGATCAGGAACCTAATAAGAAAATAATCAAATTGCTGTAATGCTGAGAAAACACTACACTTTTCTCCAAAGCCATTTGACTCCATGGAATATTAGGACATTAAAAAAGAAATGTGTTAATTAGAAGCTTCTGTACAAAGGCTGGAGATAATTTTTAAAATCCATTTATAAAGATTTATTTTCTTTCCCCTTTATCCTCCTCAGAGACTCGTGACTTTCATTTTCTCTCACAGTGGTATCCACAGAGGACAGTACACAAAATAAATATGACCTTATGATTGACTCTATCCTCTTTTTCCTGCTTTCTGGTTTTATCAGGAAAAAAGCACATGGGAATGCAAGGGATTGGCTTATTCCCTTTCCCGGCCAAAACAAAACACTTTCTTCATTACATAATAAAGCAGAATGGCCCCTGGCTTCTCATTTAAGACCTGGAAATTTAATATATGCTTCTATTCTTAGGAGTGAAGTTCCTTTCAAATGCCAGACATGAGGCATCGTTGTTACAATTAGCCTGCGTATGGCTCTGTATCCTTAGGACATGACGGGCTTTTCATACGCTTGACTTCACCATACCTATAAGATATTAAATGCACGGTTTTCCTTCGTGCACACTCAGCTGGTATGGTTTTGATTGTGCTAACTCATCAGCGGCAACCAGTGAACTGACTGGGATGCTATCCAAGGGCAGCCAGCACTCCCCATGATGAATGATCTGCCCTTTCTTGCTTGTCATATGTCACACAGATTTATTCTGCAACGCCAGTGCACGCAGCGAGAACACTTATTCTTCTCAAAGATTGGTTTGCAAATTGGAAAGCTTTGCTTTCAGAATAATTTCATACATAAAATCTTTACATTGTGTTTTGATAGACAGAAAAGCACAGATGATTTTCTGATAAAACTGAACTCAGTTGCCATTTTTTTCTCATGTCTCAACCATTGCAGCAGATATGACGTGAAGGATAATGAATTTAATATGTTTTTTTTAAAAGATATTTACAAAAAAAAGTACCCACATTGGTCAGCATCCTACAAGACGTACATGAGTTACAGCTGAGCTATTTGCAGTGTGACATACTATTCAGTGTAAGGAAGGGGTATTGCTTTTTGACCTGTACAAAGCTCTTCTGAAGTTCTTCTGAACCTGCTTCTTAGACCAAACTGTTACAAGCCTGTAACTGAGCAGCACACTGTCCTCTTTATTGCAGTATGTATTTTTTATCCCAGAAATGACATCACAGCCAAAAAGAAACAGATTTGCATTTCCCTTTTAAGTGATGCAATGCTGGGAAAAGACATGAATTATGTTAGTTTGACACCCAGGACACAAAAGGGCTTTGAATTTTCCACATAACAGGCAGGGATTGTGTAAATTACCCTGACATCAGTTTTTCAGTGTATTTCAGGCTAGGCTTAGAGAAATTGCTTCTAACACATAAAAAGCTAGCTCTGTAAACCTTGAGTGACACCTGACCGTGGTGCTTGTAGATATTAACAATGCAAATGGACATTAATAACAAAATAAATGTGTGTAGTCAATTAATCAGCTATCAGAGTGTAGCTGCTTTTAGTACCTAGAAGCAGATTGACTGAGGGACATATGATAATGAATATGACATGAACGTGCCATCACTGCCACTTGGGCTGAGGTTTTAAACCACCTATGAACTGTGATTCTAAACTCTCAGAAATCTCCAAGCTGCCTCTTTTGGAAACACCAGGCCTTTTAATTTATCAAGATAGACACCCAAAAATCAATATCCATTTTTGAGAATTTTTGCACACAGATCCTCTTTAATCAGGGGATACTTTGATGTATAGAGCTGCAATCAAACTGGAAAAACAGAATATAGACTCATTGAAATAAGAACTGATGGGTCATTAAGAAGTCCAGTCTTTCTGAGAATACTGTTACAATATTCTCTAATGCAAACCTCTTTCCTGAAGGACACTGGTATTAGTCAGACAGGAAGACAATTTGAAAGTACTGCAAAATTTCAGAAAACACGACTTGACTTCCAGATCTTACATATTCCCTAACAAAAACAAACATTTATTTGAGTTTCAAAAGAGTTTTTTAACATTCAAAGAGTTATAATTCTCATTGTGAAAAACAGGCTAATCTAAAGCAGGCTCATCCACAAGTGCTGGACTAGTGGAAGAAAACATGGGACATCACTCTGTGCTGTATGGCATTTTGGAAATAGTGAACTTGCACATATGTGGCACATACACGGATGCCCTGTATATCTGCATGGATTCTGACATGGTCCATTGCAGGATAGCTGGATTTACTGTACCCACACCACAGTGTTCATAGAGAATTCCAGGTACTCCACAGCCTGAGAATCACTGCTCCAAATCTGCATGAGATGTGCAAAAAATCATGGGCACATGTCTAAAACCTTTGTGTACCTGCACAAGGTTTCTAAGTGAAAAAGGCGTCATGCACGCATGGAAAAAAACCTGGATGTAATTTTATCTGACAGACTTACTAGCTTAAGGACCTCCAAGACAAACTCCAGAATGATCAAAATTGAATCTGGTTCCTGTGTGACATGTTAAAATGAATAAAGCTGAAAGAGAACTACATGGAAGGGAAGAAACCTCAGGCAATTAAGAGTGCCTGATTAGGTGGAATGTCCCTGAAAAATCACCATTTTTTTTTTTTTTGTTTTAACTTCTATGGCTATAGCTGAGTTTTGATTGTAGCAGTGGTGACACTGTACAATGGGAAGCAGCAATAGAAGTTGATTTCCCAGAACCCCCACAAGTTCACAGCTCTGACAGTAAGAACAATCATCCCTTAACTTCTGCACTGAGTGACTGTGATATAGGATTTAGCAAGACGGAGTAAAATTAAATGAATTTTTTATGGACTATAGCTTTCCTTTATTAAAATAAGAAACAGTAGGGTCCCAGGAGCAATCTCTCTCCCTTATTTTGCCATTCTCCCATCATTTAGCATTCTGCACAAGGCAGACATGACCATTACCTTTGATTAACTACAGTTACTGTGCATCCCCATGAGGCTTCCATTTCCTTGCCTTTGGGAGCAATGGATTTTTATCAGGTAGGCTTTATAGAAAGAGATCTTAGATAATCTTATAAAAACATTTTAAAAGTCACTTCATTTAGCTGTTGATCTTTTGTCTGCAATCAAAAAAAAAAAAAAAAAAAAAAAGCAGTCCCTGAGACTCCTGACTGTTCTCTGTTCTGGATCATATTCTGTACCTCCCACAGATTCCTACTCGTATTTAGATGCTTCCAAGATGTAAAAAAAAAAAAAAAAGCATACTAATTGATGTATTAGGACTAATTTGCTACCCCAGAAAGCAAGGGTGCTGAAGCACAGGGCCAGACACAGTGTGGGCAGATCTCCTACAAGCTTACACACATGGTTCACACAATGCACCGGCTTGTCTAGTTCACAACATACTCTTGTAGCAATCTTTAAGCCTCTGTTGAGTGCAGCCTGCCAAATCAGGCTGAATACTGCCAGATTTATTTTTTTTTTTAAAGGTGGGTGCCTAAGGGTAAAGTGTTTGCCAAAGAATAAAATCATAAAAATCTTTTTTTATGTTGAAAGTGCATATGGGGAGGGAAAGAACAGGAATCACTCTTGCTTTGCACTCTTTCCAGACATTCAAGAAGGTTAAAACACTTTGCAAGTAACATTCACTTCTGGGCTTTATGCAGTGATTAATTTGAATGACAACACTCTTTTTTCCAAATGCAGAATGCAAGGACACAAAAATCCTGATTCATAGGATGTCTTGGAAACAGGATCTTACTGCTGAGAAGCAGAGTATAAGTACCAGACAGACTCCCAATCAACATGAATCAAGTCTGTCACTTAAAAGCACATGCCAAAGGTTTTTTGCATCCAACTAGTTATCTTTAACTTTCAAGTGCACATTGAAAAGGAAAATTCCAGTACCGTTTATCATATTGCCTTTTTATACACAAAATAATTCCAATTGGAGCTGGCTGGAAACAAGAATTCAATTCCATGGTACATTTCAAGGCTCTCATATTTGGATTATTTTCCAGAGGGCTTCTGGATAACTAGCTCCTCTCTCCCCCCACCTCTCTCTGTCCCTCGGGCATGTCTGCACCCAGAAACATGGCACAGGGAAGGGATACTCAAGCGTGAGGAGAACGGAGTTAGCACATCTGGTCAGCTTGCCTCCGGATAAAATCTAGTTGCAGAAAGGTTTACAAGCTTAGGAGTCTAGAGCAGCTAGAATTTATCCAGACCTGAGGTCAGACTGGCCAGCTCAAGTATTCATAACTCATGACTACCTGCAGTGCTTGTTCTGGAGCTGGTACAAGGACAAGTGTCCTTACCTGTGTAATGTGTCTTGCCCTCTCCTCTCCCTCCATGTTGGAACTGACAACAAACTCCATCCTGCAGTTGTAAAAGTTTCCAAATGGAACTTGAAAGTCAGCTTTACTTTCACACCGAGTTTTGGTTTCAAAGAAACAGCAATTTCTGACATATAATCCTGAATTCAAAAATTCCCCAAACTTATGGAACAGTTCTGGGTGTGGAGAGACAGCTATAGGCCAGAGTGGCTCATGTTAAAAGTTGATGTATTTTGCATGTAGTGGGGTACTTTTGTCTGATATACAGGATTTTTTTTTTTTTTTTGTGTGTGTGTGTGTTTGGGGTGGTTCTTTTGTTTCTTCTCATATAAAACAATTTTTTCTGCTGACCTGAAGCCTGGACCTCCATGATGTATTGGTGTAAATCTTGCCCTTGTTGGATGACTTCAAAGGTCATGTTGTTCATGGCCAATTTCCGCTCAGTGTGACGCTGCAGACGTTGTTCAGCCAGAGTGAGGTCTTCAGTATTGAAATCATTCATTTGTCTCAGCAGATCTTCATTCCAGGCATCTAACTCTGCTGTAACCTTCATGGGCAGAAGATAAGACGCTGTAAGCACTCAAGATCAATGAAAAATCTTACTTTCAAACTGTGTATGGATCACTGAAATACTTCACATTTTGACTGTGATCCAGAAACCCCCCAAACCATTGCCTCAATACACTCTAGATTCTGTCCATTTAATGGTCACAGTGAACATTTTACTTAGGTAAGGATCCATGGAAAGATGATCAGTCCAGCAAGAAATCTGACAACTTCTTTTTCCCTTCCACATTCTGCTGTAAGAAAAGGCTCACTGTATTCACATGGGTGGTAGAGATAGTGCTTATGACTAAATTCAAATTTAAATTAAGAAATAATGCTGTCAGAATTGCAAAAAAATATTTGACACCTGTGATTACATAATCCCCAAATTGCCTGAATATTTCTAAAAACTTCTTGTAGCACACTATGTGTTACATACTACAGATGGGAATATTTTTTATTATTATTGTTTATTCTTTTTCTTCATAGAATTTAAATTATAGGATGCTTCCATTAAGCTCTAAAACAGGGATAAATAATACATTTGCAGAATATATTATAATATTATGTTGTTATAAATTATATAAGTTACATATTAATATAATGCATTGATGCATTGTGAACAGTATCTATGTGTTGTTCACAGAAAATGCATCATGACACCTAACATTTTATTATGAAATTGGTGAGTTAGCCCCCACAGCATTGACTGCAGTTGTCTCAGTCTGTGCTTTCAGGGACTTTGTCTTTTTAAGGGTCTTTCTGCTAGCTGGAGTGGGAACAGGCCCTGTATAAACTTCCTTCTGTGAATCTCAAAGATTTCATACTGGGGAATGAATATAAATAATAATCCCAGGGCAGTAGTCACAGACTGATAGAGTTCAAGAAGCATTTGGACAATGCTTTCAGACATTGGGTCTGATTTTTGGGTGGTCCTGTGCAGACCCAGGAGTCGGAACTTGATGATCCTTGTCAGTCCCTTCCAACTCGGGATCTTCTATAGTTCTATGAACACATTTTTACAGATGGTGAAAGCACAGCGCAGACACATCACACTCGAGGGCTGGGTGAATCACCAGTAGCATCACAGGCAGGACCCAGTTCTTGCCAAAGACCAATGTTACCTGCCAATAGCTCATGGGAACAGTCAAAATCTTCTGTTGCTCTCTCTGCTTCCTAATTGAAACAGGCAGACTGATGATTCTAGCAGTCCATTTACTATATCTTCTGTGTTTTACATTTTAGCTCACAAGTAGCCAACCAATATCAAAGTCCTGCTCTGGTTTTGCCTGTACAACGAATGCAAGCTTTAACTCCACTCAAACAGCCCAGCCTCCCTTCAAACTCGACTCTGCTACATTGTGCTAGCGACAATGAACTAGGGAAGTGGGACAAGGGGAATGGGAATTAAATCACACACATAGGCTAGTACTGTGCAGCATATAATTGTTTAAAGTATTTCAGAACTATTAAATATATGCCTGAATTCACATTCATTGGTCAGCTCTTCATAGCTAGAGCCAAGAGAGCTAAAAATAGGTATCTAAATTCACACTTGAGCATGTTATCATGTAGTGAGAGTTTCTCTGTTTCTCACTAAAAGCACTCTTCAGTGCCTGTGTGCAGTGAGATGTTTAGCTTCCCAAGTAGCCAGGATTCAAAATTTTCCACTTGGTTTTCCTTTCCAGAAAGCATAACATTAAATCCAACACAGGCACTAGAAGGGAACCCAAAAGGACCGGCTTTCAGCCCCTCTCACATTAGTATAGATGGGAGCTTTGCATTAGATGGGAAAACAGAAGCACAATTTCTAGGCTCTTGTTTGAGAGAAGCAAAAAAACAGATTTACTCAACCGAGAACCTGGGATCTCAGCTGCAGGGTGGAAGGCAGAGTGTGAACATTCCGAGGAGCTTCTATTTTTCTTCAGCTTTTTCCAGCACCCATTTCACTCAATTACCTTTAAATAACAACTATCTCTACAGTCTCTTTGGCCCCATTCCTGATTCCAGCAGCCTCTGATTCATTTATATGTTTTAGCTGGGGTCCCTGGACTGTGGAGGCTTCTTGGCAGATTTAACAGCTATGGAGGAATGGTTGGAGTAGATGCTGGAGAAGGGTTTTACTAGATACATTTACTTTAGAGAAAGATCCTTGGCTAACAGCAATCAGAACTGAGGTAGCCTTGACCTTGTTTTAAAGTAAAAAATGGAACGAATTTAGAGTAAGCACAGGTTCCTACAGTCATGACAATAACACAGTTCAATGCAAAGCTCCTTCTGCTTGTAGGATTTAGTAGTGATATAAACAAACCAAAGGATTTTTTATTTTATTTTAATGAGGTATTAAAAATATTGTCTGTTCAAATTCATTGCACTGAGCGTAAGGCTGCTAAAACAATCACTTGAAATTTTGCAGGGGCTTGCAAAGTACTTCCCAATTCCCTGCAAGCATTCCCATGTATATGCACTCAGGAAGATGTCTAAAAGCATTTGTAAGTGACTGCAATACAAAACATTAAAACAGTCAAGGAACATGTTACAATAGTTTGCTCTTGCAGCCATGCTACAATATGGGGATTCTGATCAATCTCCTTCCATCCTGCTTATGTCTCTGGACATCATCTCCAGAACAGGAAAATACAAATCTTTTGGAGGGTTGGACTGCCAGGGAAGTCAAGGATGGACTTATGAGTGAATCAACAGATAGTCCCACATCTTCAAGTAGGCTGGGATCCAGCACTACTACACGAGTGCCTGGCTAAGCCTCTCCACTGTGATGCCATTTCTCTTAGCAACTTTTCCATTTGCAGGAGAAGGGACCCTGAGCACCACTGATTTTATCATTAAATCCACAACAATTTCCACTCATGCACAGGAAAAGGGCTGTTCCTGACTGCACCGGCTTTTGTCCCTGAGCATCCAAGACAGGTGAACGGCAGAGAGGCATCTATAGGCACTCAGGAGAGGGATTGCCTCCTGGGCAACCCGTGCTCCTGATGCTCACATCAGCAGCCATCTTTCACCAGGCTCCTAGCACAGAAGGAGCTCCACGTGGATATCTACATGTCCTGCTATCCACTGCAAGGCACTGAGGGATTCATGCTCCGTTATCCACATTCCCTGTTTCAAATCACTGGTTGCAGGTGGAGGAAAGGAGGCAGGGCAGGCAGGACACAAGCTGGTAAACTCCTCAGGCTGCAAGGGCAGACCGGGGGCTCCATGTCATATTGTCAGGGCCATGAGCTGGAGCTGTGTCTGTGCCTGTGAGGCTCTGGATGGTCAGTCAGGTCCAGCAAGGCTCCTTAGTTCAGCCACAGGCAGTGGGGAAGAGGAACAAAGGAGGGGAGCTGTCTCCGAGTGGGAGCTGAGGAAGCAGTGCTAATTATCCCATGTGCTGGGTTAGGGGAGGAGAGGAAGGAGTCAGACACAGCGAGAGGTGGAACATCACCAAGCTCCTCCAGCGACGTGTGTGCACAGGAAGGTTGGGTACGTTGCTCTGAGTAACTGAGACAAGCAGATGGCTAGAAGGGAATCTAAAGCGCACGGAGGCAAAGAAGCAATAGCAGAGCTGTGATAACAACCCAGGTTTCCTGAGTCCCAATCTGGTGCCCTATCCCAGAGACTGTGCTGCTTGGCATATCTCGTTAAGACACTTCCTTTTCTGTCTGTACAGCCAATGCCTCAAAATCCCAGCAGTTTCTGTATTTCAAACTGGACCGTTTGGAAATGGTCCCAGAGTCTGAGTGCCTAGCTAGATTGACTTGGGTATAGGGAAAATTTATTTTTCTTTAGAAAGAGGCTGTAATTAGGCAGCTCTGTTAACTACAGATGTATATTTTTCAAGCCTAAAAAAGGACCTTGGATGCTTTCACAGAATAGGTCAGACATTGACATCTATGGTGAAACTTGGGACTACACAAGATGAAACTACTTGAACTGTGTGTGGCAAGAGCCAATTACACTGAGCCTATGTCAGGGACTGTCTCATAACAGGGACTGCCTCATAACTTCTCTTGAACTGTGGTAAGAGCCAATTACACTGAGCCTATGTCAGGGACTGTCTCATAAATGAGGCTCACTTGGCCATGAACTTGTTTAATTCCCTTTTGACCGAGAAGAATGGCTGATTAGAGTTTGTTCTGTTCATCTATTGGATTTTCGGTGGGAAGAACTGATAGCACTTCTTATGTTTATTCATTTTCCTTCACAGTGTTTGTGATTCTAAATAGACCTTAGCATCCTTCACATGCCCTGAAAGAAGAAGAGTGCTGCCACAAGAGAAGCCCTGAGCTCTGCTTTGTTCTGCTGTGGCATGAGAGAGAAATTGTACCAAAGCAGGAGGGTCATGAGAGCAGCAACAGTGGCAGCGCACAGGCCTGCAATAGCAAAAGTGGCAGGCACCCCAAAGTACTCACACTGCTCAGAGGAAAGCTAGATGCATACCTCACTGTCAGCCACTCTCCAGCTGACTCTGGAAGGAGCCACACTCCTTTTCCTTGCAGGTCATATAAGGTTGGTGGCCAAGAAACAGGTCCAAAGCAATAAAAGGAGGTCAAATGACCCCAGAGTGTAAACGAGAGAGAAAGACACAACAAAGCTAGAAACAGATTCTCCTGCTGTCATGATAATGGGAGAAGAAATGATGCAGGTAGAGAACCCAAGCTAGCATTAAATGAGCTACCTGAGATATCCACATGACAGCAGCAGGGACAGCCCAGAAGTTCACTTCAGCACGTGACCAAACACTGGGTTTGTGCTGAACTCCACTATCACAAGACCATAACAGATATACAGAGTACATCAGCCAGGTCTGTGTTTTGTGCAGACACAGCAACCACAGTCTAGACCACATAGTTTTTAGGCAGGCATCCTACTAAAGCAGCAACTTAATATACCCAAATTCCTATTGCTGCAAAACTGCTGCTTTTGCTGCTTCCTGGATTTACCATGTTGCAACGCCAGCAGATAACAAGACTGTGGGGAGAGAAACATGTTCATCTTCAACCCTGGAGAGAGAGAGGAGAGGCACAGAGAGGTAGTGGGCAGGTCAAAAGTAACAGCACTAATAACAACAGAAACAGTCCTGCCATCTCACTCCTGTAGTGCAGTTGTTTGCGGATTAGGCCAAAGAGCCTATTCAAGCTAAAGCAGCTGCTGCACAGGCAATTGTATATCTGCAATGGTTTCATATCTAAATCCTATCTGTTTTTTGATGCCACTGCTGAAATTTTCTATAAAATGGTGCTGCTGATCCTTGAACGCTGCTTGGTTGGCCCAAATTCAGTGTTTGACACCTAGAGTCTTCTTGTTTAACGCCAGCCAGAAAAAAATGTATGTTTGCCAATTGAAGAAGGTGGAAAGGAAAATGAAGAATCAAGCAAGAGAAAATAAATGTTATATGGTGAATGAATCATATAGGAGCTGATATTTTGAAGTATGGGCTAGGGAATGGGCATATGAGGAGGAGGAAAAAGAAAGTTCTACCCTGGGAGCAGCCACTATCAACAAAAAGAGAGTGGGCTTGTGAGAGGGATCTGGAAAAGAGTAAAGACAATTGGGAAGAACAAGCAAATGTAGGAGGTAGGTTGCAAGAGAAAGGATGGTGGAGGTAGGAGGAGGAGCAAAGGTGAGGAGTGTGGGTAGAGTACAGGGATGAGGCAGGATGGGAAGAATAGTCATGCAGGCACAGGGCAGAGCTCAGAATCAAGGAAAGGGAGTATCTACCTCTCTTCAAGAATATGAAGAGAGAGGGGGTGGATGAGATGGGAGGTCAGATGTGATCTAGGGACGAATAAAAAAAAAAAAGGAGATCATTCTGACTCCTGGATGCTAAGGGAATGTCTATGAGTGAAGAAATAAAGGGATTATAACAGGGTAGGGGAAACCGGATCTCCAGGGTACATACTTTTATTATTATTTGTATTTTTTAACCAGATGTGCCAGGGGCAGCAGCACTCAGCTCTGGTTTGGAATTCAGAGGACGCTGGAAGAGCAGAAGACTGGACGTGACCCTATAAGCGGATCTATGAGCAGGCTAAAACTGCAGGTATATGGTCGGAGATGTAGGTAGGAAAGGGTGAATGAAACTGTCACTTCTACAAACCACGCATGCAGAAAGTTTGCCGTTCCTTCTTCTCAGGTCTTGGTTTGGACTGATGTTGTGCAGTGTGACAATGCTGTCACCCATTCCTTTTGACATGTGGCAGAGAAACAATACTGGCTTAGTAGGGACCTGAGCTATTGAAATGTGAAAAGGCTGTCACAGTGATGATTCCGCTCCAGTGCCTCTGGCTCCTGAGTCCCAAAAATATCAAGAGAAACAATAGAATTGAACTCTAAAGACAAGGTACCCAAGAGAGACTCATGCCTTGCTTTCCTTAAAATGAAGCGATGTGCAGTTTGAAACCCATGCATGTGAAAAAGAAAAAAAAACAAAACACAACCAAACAACAAAACAAACAACAACAACAAACACCTACGTATGGGGCATTATAAGATTCCAGCAACTCTTATTTCTTATAAAGAAGCTCACATCTGAGTGTCAGCTATAAGTCAGTGAGGGGCTATAAAGCATCTTGTAAGTCCAAGCAGGCAGCTATTTCACTTGAAAGATCCTGCTAATGTTATAAACCTGGAATGGGAAACTCAAGTAAGCTGTAAATAACAGTGAATCAAACTACTGTCTGCAAGCTGGCTTCTGCTCCCTTCTACAGGAATGGGTGGGAAGAGCCAAAAGAATCAGCAAATGAAATCAAGGCTGAACGATTTAATTAGCAAGTGAAATGGAAAATTGGATAACCAGCAGGTGAAGATTTTAGTGATTGTGGTACTTTTTGAAAGATAACAGTATACAAGATGCAATTTATATTGTACAGCAGGGACCCCATAATCCCTTCCAGGACTATGTCTTTGCATAGAAAGCACCCTGCTCTAAGACTACAGTGGACTGGCTTTGCCTAGCACTGCACAGAACCACGTGTATTGCAGGAAACAACAACACACACACTGTACAAAAGACATAAAGAAAACATATGCAGAAAGATGCGGTCTATGCTCTGGGTGGTATTCATTGTGGTAGGGGTTGCAATTCAGAGCATTTTACCATTCATTTCTTATGCAATTACCCTGCATTTTACTAAATATTAACATCCACCCAAATAATGGTTAATAAGCCTTTAAGTGACTATTTTTGAAGCACAAGTCAAAGAATACTTGACAGATTTTAGTGAAGCTATATCTCTGGGATACTACTATGTTTCATATATATAATGTGCTCAGTGTGGTGCCAGCACTGCCGCTGATGCCTGCCAGCTATTGTCCCCAGGGTCTTATACCCTACTTCCTCATAGTGGATCAACTACTCCATTCGCATTGCATGAAATCTCCTGAGTTACTTGGTTGGCTGCATGAACTCAGTCATAGCATGCATCACACAGAAAGCCCCACCATATAATCCTAATGATCCCATCTTGTCTTGGAATGTGCAACGACTTGGTAAAGGTATAAAACATATCAGGCATCAAAGTTAGACACGTTTCCTAAATAAAGAATGGGTTGTCACTTTATGGTTTTAAAACCTAAGGCAGAAAAATCTCCCACTGGGATAGCTAGGCTCTCTCATATTTCTGTTATGCTGGTTTCCAGGTGTCGTCATCGCTTGGATTTCATACTTTACCCCAAGAACCTACAGTGTAAATATCAGTCAATATAATGAGATTAAGGCAAAAAAATAAAAGGCAGCACATGCTATGTGCCTCTGGGTTCACATCCAAATTCATATCTGCCAAACCTGCCTTGACTCAAATACAACACAAAAGCTGCCTAGGCAACTCACAAGTCCTTAGAAGTCCTAAACGAAGACAGCTGCTCTGCCCTACCGACAAAAAAGGCAGGTGGCTTCTCTTTACATAAAATACTCTTCCTGAAGACAAAATGAGACAATAGTTGGCAGATTCCACTGAAGCACAGAGAAGGTTAATGATGCCTAAATAGATGGAAGTGAGTGTTGCTCATGAAGTACCATTAATTCTGAAGTTTGTCTGGACTCCAAACCTCTGTCGGGAGGAAAAGATCATAGAAAAGTCCAAAAACCACAACAGCTATGAAGTGGATGGGTACAGTGCAAGTCCAGAAAGAAGTGCCAGAGGAAAGGGTTACGTGGTCCATGGCATGGACTTCAATATCTGGGAAGAACAGTAAAACATGAAAGTTTCCAAAAAACAAATTGCAGTCAGACACTTTCTAAATATATATATAAAAAAAAAAAAGGTCAAATAGTCCATGACCATTTGTGAGCTTGAAAAGTTCCCTAATACGTTCAGTTTGCAGTATCAATTAGAAAAGGGAGAGAGAGGTTAGTAGGGAAAGGCAATGAAAGAAAACATGTTTGGTACCAAAACTGGATGGAAAGAGACTACACAGGATGCAACTATTCTCTGAGATTGAGTTCTAATATGAAACCTTCCCCAAAACTTTTGGGAGGAGATGGGCTCCCACAGTTGCATATCTGGCTTTCATTAAAGAGAGGCAAGTTTTTCTTCTGAGCAGTTCCCAGGGAAGGATCCTCATCACATGGGCTTCCTAGGAACTCAAGAACCTGGCAACTAAGGCTGAGAGCACAGACACCCATAGGAAAAGTGGGAAGCACAACGCTTAACAAGACAGAAGCAGCAAAGAGAACGAGAGCATTCAGATTTGGGAGATGGAGACAAAAAAATGAGATGGCTGGAACAGAAAAACCAGGCCACTGTTTTGCTATCAGACCAAGATCTGCTGGCTAATTTTTGGAAATCCAGTAAAACTTCCATTTGGAAACCCATGTCAATCAAGTGCTTTTGTTGTGAAAGCACAGGTGCCTTACAACCCATGTACCAAATTGCTCTGCACAGAGCAGCTTCAGGGTTCTCAAGGAAACTTCTGCCTGTGCAACCTGGTCCCCTTGCAGCAAACCCGCCCTAGCAGCACTGCCCTTGCACGCTGCCAGCCAGCTCTTCTTGCTCGCTTCCTTCTCTGGGGAGGTAATGTGCATGATGTTCTTAGACAAGGAGGCTGGAAGATCCTGTGTCAACCTCTAACTTCCTCAGCTGCTCTACTTAAAACAGGATGCTGATGACTGAGATTTCCAGCATGCTGAGAAGAGCTTCTGCTACAACAGCACTGTGCCTTGGGCACACTTTTGTAGGTGATTTGCAGGAAGGAGAGAGATTTAACATGGATGCAGCAGGTAGAGGGGTTGTGTTAGGGATATGTTCAACATGGAACCGCTCTTTGGACAGATGGAAGGGGGCTTATCTAGGCGAGAGGAGGAGAAATTCATTTGAGAATCATACTAGTACACATTGGTTCCCTGTTCTTAATCTACGCTGGATCTGGGCTATTATGGAAAATTACAACCTAAATACATTACCAGCCATAGCCCAAGCTACTCATCTTTAGTTAAAAAAAAAAAGAAAAGATATTTAATTTCTCAGTTTAAATTTCATCATCTTTTTCCCTTACAAGCTTAGAATAGCTAACCATCAGAAATACTACATGCTTTTCAATTATGGGGATGAAAACATCTTTTTCCTTCTTAAAATGGTGTGAGATAATTGTGTTAATGTTGATAAGTTTCCTACTGACTTGTAATCTTTATTATACGGCTGAGGCAACTGACTGCAATCTAGTTTCTAAAGATCATTATTGTGTCACTTTGAGCTAATTCAGCTGTTGTTTGAAATGCACAGCATAAATTTGTCATTTAATATAGTGTTTCAAATTACTTTTCTTTTTATTAATCAGACTTTTTTTCTTGTTTGAGCGCTAAATGTACTTATAAAATTTAAGATACTGACATGGATATGATAACTTTTACTCTGTGTTCAGTTATAAATTAAATGTAGTAATTATTTTAAAATAAAAATATTTTCCCCTGAAAGAGAGAGCTTTCTAAATAAAAATCATCTGCCCATAAACTCCCTATGAAATGTGTTCTCATATTTCCTTGTAATGTTAATCCTGCAGAGGGAATTCAGATGTTCTGATGATAAAAAAGTAGCAAATCTATACTGACAACTAAGTGATGATTTTCTTTAAAGTCCTTTCTAGCTAATCTGATTTGAGAAGACTGAAGTACATTTCCAATTTTAAATATCTTAATGTATCACAGACAGTCTAAATGTTATCTCTGAATACACCGAAGTAGGATTCATGCTGAAACAAAACAGAGGGATCCACACAGCATTCCCATCTCGGGCACAACATACAGAGTGGGCCAGGACAAGCCACATCATTTGATGCCTCAGTTGCCCCATCAATAAAGCAATCTATAATGGTAAAGGTCTTTGTGATCTTTGGTTGGGTGACAATGTAAAAAGGAAAAGAATTTGAAAACAGAGGTTTGGTTTTTAACCTGCCTGGAATTTGCAGTGAAATACAGACAGGCTGAGATCTTAATGAATGACCCAAACAGGTTCAAAATATACTGCCAACAGATATATTTGGGTGTCCAGAAGCACATACTATTATTCATGTTTTGCTTCATTTTTGAAAACACAGGTGCCATTTATAGGTAGGTACACGTATATTTATTCACCTATAATTCCTATCTTTAGAGTCCAAGCCTTAATTACTCACCGTTCACCACACCATGGTATCAAAACATCTTCCATTTAAGTACAGCAGATAGTACAGTTGCAGGCTCCTGAGCTGGGAATGTAGCAGTCTTAGGGCAGCACTGCTCACACAGCAATGCTATCCAATGTGAAGTGTACATATTTATACATATACGCACATACTCACAGGGAATACTGCCTCCCAGTATCAGGAAGCCTGTATGTAACTGGTGAGTAAAACAATGTTAATTAATCTAATTTACATTAATAACAAGCATAGTAGAACAGCCTTCAGTACAATACCTAACTTACCAGTCACAACAAGAAAGCTCAGATACTCCTCACTGATTTCTATCTCTTGCATCCAATTGAAAAACATATACAAACCCCTGTTCCTAGCCTTTCATTCCACTGTAATTCATCATGCCATGTTTCAAAACACACACAAACTGTAACCCAGCATACTAAAGCTCCCAATTAATTACCAGTACCCACCTTGAGATTGCTGATAGATTTTCAAATGATATCAGGAATATCTCATCATAAAACACTTAAAGTGCTGCATGACCTGAACAAGGACCAGTGGGATATAGTAGGAGGAACACATCCCAGGAAGGACATGTGTGCTGACACTTGGCTTTCATGGATTTTGCGTGCAAGTTAATTTACATGTTGTTCTTTTTGCACCATGTCCTATCAGAATTACAGCAAGCAGTTAATGAGATTGCCTAGTCTCTTTAAAGTTACTCTGTCCAAGAATACCTCAATTATTAATGCTTTGATGAGTTTTCCTTCCAGTGCTTTTGATTTCAAAATAGCAGTAAAAAAAGGCAAACTGAAAGACCTTTTTAAACAGGCACATAAAAATTACTTAAAAGCTTCTTCTACTATTCCCCCCTTCCCCCAGTAAATAAATAATAATAATAAAAAATTCCACTGTGATGCTCAAAGCCCAGCTTTTAATTATCCTCTCCCTTCATAGATTTTTTTTTTTCTCAGAGGTTTAAAGATGATCACACATCTGTTTGCATGCATCGATGTTTGTATTGGAAGAGGCAAACCTCACTGCCAAGTGATGGAGAACTTGCAAACCCTGACTAGTGCCAATAAAGCACTGTAACAGTGCTTTACACCTTACACAGCTTCTCCCTGGAGCAGGCAGATTCTCAGCATACAGCCAGCTGAGCAAACATGAAGCTATTTCACTGCATTTAAGCAGTACATCCTAAAGCATATTTTTACCTTCAAGATGCCAAATTTAAAATGTGGTTTTATCACTCTTTCCCGCTGGACAGCTGAGCGCAGTCAAGCAGCTGGGAGTGTTTCCTAACACAGTACCTTTACACACACCCCTTTCCCCCTGCTCTACCTTCCTCAGGTCGTGCAGCCAGCTCTTACCTCGATGGTGTACTGTTCAAAAATCCGGAGCTGAAGAAAAATATCTAGCTTAATCTTCCTCTCATGGAAGAGCTCTTCCATCTGTACCTGGGCCTCGTCAAGCTGCTGAAGTACAGATTCGATGTGGCTGATGGAGCTATTGTGTGGAGTCTTATTGTTGGAAACAGCGGAGTCCCTGTGGCAAGGCAGAGAGCATGGTTAAAGCTGAGCTTCAAGGCAGGCAAAAGAGCAAGAACTACACGTTTGTGATTCTGCGTGCTGCTGAGAAGCAAGCCCAAGCACAAAGGGCTGAGGGAAGGTGTGTGCAGCACTCATCGCTGCTACTCGCTGAAATCCTGCGGCTCCTGAGCTCGGCACCAAGTTTGAACAAGGGGATCATCCTTTCTTGTGCCGTGACACTGTGACCTTACATGCTTGTGAGGGGTTAGAGGGGCAGAGAGGGGAGAGAATGGCACATCAATCTCAATAGCTCTCTTAAGGAGTCTGGCTGGCAATCCTGGCCAGTCCTGCACAGTGACCTGCTCCAGCCTCTGCTCACACTGCCCAGGGGCACCAAGCTCAGAGCTGCTATTTAGCCACCTTATTATTTAGCCACCTGGGCCTTTACAAGTTAATTTTGAGCATTTGCTCTAGTATAGATTAACTGAATCAGAATTACCAGCATTTTTGACTAGGGACAGGGATGCTTTGATTTCCTCTGCATTTCTTAGTAACGCAACAGTCTCAGAACACAGTGCAAAACCTCCACTGAATGAAAACACCTTTCAAACATTGTAAGATGGTGTCATCCACTTGTCCTTTCACCAGAGTAAGTGAAATGAGATGTTCCTGGGAGGGGTCAGGCACTGCTCCATCTGTGCTCCCCATATACAGGGAACAGAAGGGAGCAAACCCTTTAACTGGTCTGGGTACCAAGGGGAAGTTTGCTGTACCTGAAATAGATCTTAGCACAGACATAGGAGAGTCCTGACAGTTTCTTTGCTATTTGTGCTCTTTCATATATTAATGAGCAGTCTGTTATGTCTTCAGTAAATTTAAGTGTACGTTTTATAGATAAAGGGCCTTTTCAGGCACAATGAGCTGAAACTTACTCTTGAATGTACCATGGAACGTCCCCTGACATTAACAAGCACCAGAAAGTAAAGTCTGAAGCCATAATTAAATGCTTGGCTTTGGTACTTCAGCAAAAACAAGATTTAGATGCAGTGATTTTCTCTGTCCAACCTGCTTAAAGTCATGTGTTAGCAGCTGCATTGTTTGGGTATTTAAAGCAAAACAACTGAAAGCCCTATCAGACACCCTGCGCAGTGTAACCAGATGGCATGGGTAAACCAGCAGGTTTTACCATCAGTATTTCCTATCAACCTCTAGTTCTGCTTTGGAGAAGGTGGTGGTGGTGGCAGCACAATCACAAATTCAATGGCATACACTGGACTACTGGTTTATCGAACTCCCACGTGTGCAGGGAACTGGCTGACAAAATCGGAGGACAAGAACAATGTCAGGTAACACTGCCAGGTCACCACATTGTCCCACAGGGACCAAACGCAGCTGGGAGCCCTTCTTCTGACCAGCTAACCTGGGCTGCCAAGTAAATGTGTCCATGGAGTCTTCCCACTGAGGAACAGTGCTAGTGTTTCCAATTTTTTAGGTTTCTATTTCCTTTTTCTGTGTTGAATTTTCCTTCCATAAACATCTAGCAAAGTATAGGTAGTTTTCTGTGGAATTTGTCTGAAATGTTTGTACTTTGCTCTTTGCACATTATCATCACGTAGGGTCAGATCAAAACAACACACAGTCAACTTAAATGTTAATTGAACACTGTCAGCAAGTGTAATTGAGGTAAAAAGTACAACCTTTTACAGACGTTTTAAATTGAAACTAGGCACTGACACAGTCATTTTAGGCAAGTTTAAAACACACCTTTGAGGTTCCAAGGCAACAAAAACCATGTTACTCTGATTTCATTATATGTCTTGAAAGAAAAAAACCACATTTTCCTGAACATATGAAGACTAAGAATACAGTTAAAAATACAGAATACTATTAAGTGCTTAGTAACTTGCTCTGTGAATGTGTTTCTCTGCTTTTCCCTCAAATATTTTCTGTTTGACACAATGAAGAGATGATTCTGTTCAACAATCATCTGAATCCTGATGAATGCTGGAATGAGATGATCCACCATTATTCTGAGCATATACTACCAACTTCCTTTGCCAATAAGAAAATATTACACCAATATTACTCTCTTCAGCTGGCAGTTTCTGCCCCATTCTGTAAATCTTGCGTTTTTCACCTTCTTGGTGACTACAGGGTCTCTCTTTGCCTAGACATTAGCTGTACAGAGAAAGGATGAACGAAGATATAACAAGGTGAGATTTGAAACCACAGCTTAATGTGACGCCACATTCAGCCAAGTTCTGCTTCCTTCAGTCAGCACCTGTCTTCTATAAAAGGACAAGAAATAAGTCTTCATTCAAATGCAGGATTATTACTATTCATATATTATCTAAATGACTGAATGAATTATTCAAGAGTGGTAGATCTCACATGGGATCTAAAGGCACATTTGGTTTTAGAAATTCCTTTTCATTAAATATTTCACTCTTCAAATCAAGCCACACTTGCATTTCAGTGGCTGATGCAATCTAAACATTTAGCTGTAGTAATGTTATTTTTTCATAGTCTCCTCAGATGAGGCCTTCAGATCACTATATAGGCTGTTTTGGGAAAGATCTCTATCTGGAAAAAGAAATTTCTGAGACTGGATGCTTCTACCACTAGATTTCTTGTTTGTCAGATGATGAGAAATTCTGGGTAAAAATTCATAAAAGATTCCTAGTATTCTTTGAAAGGACATGAATCAGAGTTTACAATGCAGGGAAATTACTGAAAAAAATACAAAATAGACTTTGGGGAACGTATAATAAGGCTTTGTTCACTGCTGTTGAGCTTGCTTAGAATGAACGTTGTACTCCTGAAATCACTTTAAGCACCTGAACTGGTTGAATGCTTAGTGAAACTTACTGATTATCAAAAGCTCATATGTTGAACTACTGCAAAAAAAAAAAAAAGAAAAAAGCAAGATTCATGACTCTAACTGCCTTATTTTTGGCCCTAACATTCCTGCTCTTTCACATCGGAGCAAGTCATTGTTTTGACTTCCACAGATGTGCAAAAATATTGCCCCCAGTAGTGCTCCTGGAAACGCAGTTCAAAAGATCTCCTTTGTGTTGATTGCAGGGAACAATGCTCACCTCAGGACAATACTGATAACAAAGACTGAAAAAGAAGTGGTTTCAGTGCTAGCCATGATATGTACAATGTTTTAAGCCAGGCCTGTTGTGTTCCTGATGGGCATGGTCTCCTGATTCAAAGCGTCACTAAAGGCTCCGATGATCTTCTGTGAAGTGTGTTCCCAGGCATGGTACTTCACTGGTTTGGACAGCTGAGATTTTCCTGTGCTAGCTGAAGGAGACAGTGTGCTATTACACAAACGGTCTTCTCTAAATGAATATCTGTGCTCTCAGAGATAAGGACAAGAAACGGAAACTTTTTCAAGGCCCCATTAGTTTTATTCATTTTAACATGTTTGGTAAGAGCAGTGTATTTCATTTTCTTCAGCGTTGTAGCACTTACAGTCTTCAGCCATTCTTCACAGCAGGTACTAGGTGACCCACACTGTGAAATGCAATGCTGTGTTAAGGAAAGATTGCAGCAATTCCATTTTTTCCTCCATTCCTTTATCTCTGTATTCTTTACTTTTGTCAGCAGCCACAAAAGATGTTCAAGTGTGCACACACACACAGGTGGTTTCACGGTTTTCTTATGCAGTTCTTCACTTTTTGAAAGAGTCCAGGATCACATTACAGGCTTTGCAGTTGGCCATAGCTCAAAACTGATACTGGAATCAGAGGTCATCGTGACAGTTCAGCTCTGCAAATCACTGTGTGTGCTCAGGGTTGCTTTATTTCAGACAACAGTTGTGTGCTTCTCTCTGTGTTTGGCCTTAACTTCACCAGAAGTAGGGGATTACTTCACATAAAGATGCTCACCCTATACCACCTTGCTCACTGCCCAGAACACAAGCCAGATCCCCAAACATGATTTCTTGGTTAAATACAACTGTCTCAAAACCTGTCTTGGCATTTCACAAATGTTTAAGTGTGACACCAGTCCTAAAAAAAGTCTCAAACCTGAGGCCACCATTTAAAAACTGACAAAGCTTACATTAAAAAAAGCTGAACTCCCACATTTCCAGTTCACTTCTTTGCCAGCATGACCTTGTAGCCACTCCAAGAAACTTTCTCCAATAACTGCTATTCATACTGATGCTCTGCTGACTTCTCTGCTCCAAATATTGCCCTGGCCTCTGTACAACTCCACATTCTGCCTTCCTGCTGACTCAGGTGTAGGCAAAAACCTTTAGGCCAATCCCACAGCCTGCACCAGCACTACTTCTAGTAGTCCACCTGGTGGCCTTATACAAGGCCCCTTCCAGGGTCTTCTCTCTCTTTGGGTGTTCCTGATGGTATACCAACAGGTGGGGTAGCAAGAAAAAAATGTTTTAGTAAAAAATTTCACCATCTTTCTCATGGTCTCATAGATATCCCCCTAAACTTAGCAAAATGTTTCTTTGCACAAAGGGAAACTGCCATGCAGACCTTTGGCTGACCTGGTAGGGGCAGCCATATGCATGTTCTCACCTATAGCCCCCTCCATCTGGCAGCACACTAACCAAGCAAAGCATGTTTCCTTCCTAATTATCAGCAAAAATGCATGGATGGATGGAGCCTAGCTGTGATCCCTTCTTCCCAACTCTGGTCTTAGCAAACAATACCACTTGGGTTCCATGTTCTCCATGATGCAGGTAAGCCTCATTCACCAAGAAGAGGCATTTATACAGTCTGTCTCTCCTTGTGGCTGCCTAAAACTGAATGACAATCAAAACGTAGAAAAGACTTTCAAATCTATTTTTCTTTTTTTTTTTTTTCCCCCCCCCATACCAGTGGAGAAGACTCCACATCCAGGGTGATAAGAGAAAGTATAGAGGAAAGCTCAGCATGTGGCTGTAGTAGAAGACCTAGAACCCTGCAGGGTTCTACCAGGGTGCTTCACTACTACCTTGCAATAGGCACCTTTGGCTCTTCCTATGCAAGAACTGAAGGCATCAGACTCAAAAATCTCAGGTTGGGGAGGAAAACATAAGACCTGTACCACTTGGATATTACACATGTAGAAAGAATATTAACACTATATACAGGCAGATGAGGGGAATATGTAACAATATAAATAAAAATAAATAAAGAAATATCTCAAGAACAAGGGACTCAATGGTCTTGGTTTTGAACTCAGTAACATCTCTAGAAGGCAGGAAAAATCCACTGCTGTCAATGACATTAAAGGTATAGAAAATTGCTGTAAGTAAAAACAAGTGAGAAAGCTCTCAGAACTAAAACTCTGGGGTAAGCTTACTGTGTGCTCTGCAGATATTAGTTGTTACACTTACAGACTGAGGAAGAAAAAAAATAAAAATCCAAACACCCAACTTCTCTGAGCCAGTCACTTTGTGTATTTCAAATCAGATAAAATGAATTTTAATTCATAATGCAAATAGAGTTGGCAGCACAGAACCCTTCTTGACAGTAAGAATAAACCCCTCGTGGACAAAGATAAATAGAAGGGTGCTGCATGCAAAATAAAAGAGCAAAGATTGTTAGACATGCATGTTTTACTATGAGGAATACACTTCTTTTACACCAGGAGTAACCACATAAATCACAAGGCCTCAGCTCACAACCGTTTAACAATCTTCTATAAATACCAACTAAAAATATTCACCTGAAACGCATTTGTTTCAATTCACTTCACTGTGCCTATAAATAATCTCCCTGTCAAACAGCAACCCATGCTGATCCACAGACTACTCTAATCAGTCCACATAAATCACTCATTGCAATTTCAATATATTACTCAAAGAAACTGAAGAATAATAAATAAGCAAGGAATGAATAAACTCTCCCCATTAATCCTAAACTTACACTTCCCCATTTATGCACACCCAAACCACAGCAAAGACCAGATTTCTCAACACCTGTCCTCCAGGTGGATGCTTACCTGAGCTGTTGGATTAGATCTTCCCCTTCTTTAATAACATTGAGGGTTGCATCCAAGGTGGCTGTTTGCTGCTGCTGAAACTGCTTGATGAGCTCCTGAACCGCATCCACGGAGTCAGCACAGACATCCTCTAAGAGCTCCTTCTGCAGATCTTCCATCCATGTCCACAGCTGGGAAGGAGGGGAGGGAAATATAAATCAGAGAGGGATTGAGATTTAACCCTTTTGCTCTCTAATTCCAGATCAGAAAGCATTAACTAGGGCTGCATATTTCACAGGAAAACTGACCTGAAGTTTTTAAAGACAAAAAGACACTGGTTATTCAATACTGGTTGATGCAATCCCATTTTAAGCTACAAAGTAAAATAAATATAGTATCAGATAATATTTTTTTCCAAAACTAATGTGTGTTTCAGTCTAATATATGACAACAACTAGCCTAATGATATTCTTCCTATTAATTCTTTAACACAAGTAATGAATTACAATGTCTTATAGCTGTGATAACCTAGCCCTTTCAGGAGCCGTGTGCCATCAGCTCCTATTAATTTCACATGCTGCTGAAGCCTGTTGCAGGACTGAGACCTAAAATATTTGTTATGTGTGTATAGTACTGACTGAAGTATAGCTGTAGTTGCTCAGCTATGCCTTCCCAGGCAGAAGGTTTTGTGTTCTGCTTTCTCTCTCTCTCCCTTTTTTTTTTTTTTTTTCTCCCCTAAATGTACCTCAGCCTTTTGGAAATCCCAGAAATAGGAAACAGCAATCTCACCAATCTATCTCACACAGATCCATTCATTCTAAACAGTCCTGACTACCAATTTCAAAACAACAACAACAACAAAATCATTTGAGTAAGTGCTCAGATGAGAATTTCCAGCCAGCTGTTCAGCAGATATCTGGACAGTGGCAGCAAGCCCCAGCCTCTCCTGGCTGTAAAGCCTCAGAGCGAACAGAGGTTTCCCCTTTAAGCTTTCTCTGAAAAGTGAGTGTAAAATTGCACCAACCGAGCAGGCAATCTGCCAGCAAATCCTAATGACTCCGCCAGAGAGACTATTTTCTGTGCCATGCCTGCCCCATTAACCCACATTCTGCTGGTCTATCCCACGAGGTAGCAGGATGCACCACGCCGCACCACTGCCCTGGGGAATGTCAAAGGATGCTGCGCTGCCAGCCCAGGGAGCTGCAAAGCAATTTGTCTCACAGGGAGCTGGAGGTACACGTGAAGCAGATGACAGACGCTGTGTGGGGGCGGCAAGAGAGCTGGTAAAAACGTCTCTGTTCAGAACGAGACGCACTGGATCCCCATCCTACAGGATTTCTTCTGCAATTGTGAATTCTGCCTGTCCTTGTACAGCGAGAGGAACAGAGAGATGCTCCAAGTGCCAGCTGATAGAGCTTTTCACAGTTAGGGTCCAAACCTAAGGCTGCCACCCTAACCTAAAACAAAACAATACAAACCAGAACCTGTCCCAGCATGTATGGTGATATCAGAGAAGAAAAAGCCCAGTTCCCTATGCCCTATCCTCACCTCTGCTACTGACTCCTTGCTTGATAGGCTACAAGCCACTCATACATTTTAAAATCTCTGCTTAATTTGAAGGCTTTTCATTAAGCTTTTCAGAGTCAGCTTTGAATATTTAGGGTGAACCCTTCTGTTTATTCATAAGTAGCATAATCATAATTCCTACTCTACTACTGGCCTAAAATGGAATGTGTCTGCTCCATTTATTTATATATTTTCACTTTCACAGAGGAAAGACATGATATAAAAAGGCAAATATTAATACAAGAAAAATATAATTAAGTAGTTAGCCTCATAATATAGAAGAAATAATGAGAACATATTTAAAGAAGCAAGCAGAGAGCTTTTCCATTTGTGGCCTGAGTTCCGGGTGCTGAACTCTGAGAAGTCGCTGTAAAGGAAAATGTGTTTGTGCCTTTATCTATGAGTCACATTCAGAATCATCCTGGTTTTGAGCTGATCCCTGCTCCCGCTGAAACAGCAGGGACAGCTGGACTATAACAGGCAAGGACCATTTGGGGGGAAATATTATTTTCTCTGCTTATCAGATCTTCAAGTCACAGAGCACTTTGTAAATATAGAAGAGAAAAATGGCCATGCATTCTTCTGTTTTGAATTGGGAAAGACAGTATATTTTTAATTTCTTGCTGCTTTTTGTCTTTTATTTTTTTTTCCACTTAAGATAACAAAAAAAAGCTCAGGGAATTTCGTTTACTAAAATGAAAGTGAAATAAATAACTTGCTTTGTTGGTAGCAATCTTCCATTTTCCTGAAATTATCACATTAGAAAGGGCAGGGAATAAAATTTCCAACCCCCCCACTGGAACTTCAGAGGAAACTCCATTTTCAAAAGTGTCTCCAGAACCAATCTGTCAGCAGCAGCCAAAAGGATTTGGACTTTTAACATCCTACATCATGTTCTACCTCAAAGCATTTTTGAAATACTTAATAAACTGCACTGTACTCACCTAGAACAGAAACACTTGTGAATTTCAGAGAACACTCAGATATATGAACTCACATTAACTTCAGATGTTCCCATAAATGACCTCTGATTGTAAGGATTTGCATAATAAAAGCTATCAGAATCTAGGTCATCCTTGACTCAGAGGCCTCTAATCCTTTAGACTCCACCAATCCCTGGGAAATCCTAATACAAAGAATCAGTCAATATTAATAAGATTAGGAAGATCTTTCAGGAACAATTTACAATAGGAACCAGGTTCAAAAACCTCCTACGTTATGTGCTACAACTGATGGCACCTGAAATAAATTACCACCAAGCCCCATTTGTGAATGCCACAGAAATGAGAAGACGAACTCCATGTCACCACAGCACCAAAGTCAGAGTTAATCGTGAAACAGAAATCACATCCTGGCTTGTTTGTGTTTGTCACAACTCAGAAAATCAGTCCCTATTAAGGCTTGATGTTTAATTCTAATGCAACTATTCAACTACTTTTAAAAATCCTCACTATTAAAACGCGAAATCATCAGACACTTTGTGCATTTCCTAATTCAAGCTGTGACACTCTCTTAAACAGCTAGCTAGCTCAGACTGAATGCACACTTTCAATTTTTTGTTGAAATTTGATATATCACACAGGCCAGCTTTTATGTCATATTTGCAGAATCCAACTCTTTTTTATTCTTTACATGAACAGCATTTGTGAGCACCTGTCCCATTCCCATACATGTTCCAAACTACTGCTAATCTATCACTGATCCGTAAAGGAGGTGTGTGTGTGTGGGGGTAGCTGCAGACATTACAAATACCAGCACAGTATCTACACATCCAGCTGCAGTGACTCTGACTGTTTACCAGTGATGCACATGTTTAGAATACATTCTCTCTACATGGTATTGCTTAAAACATTCTAATCCAAATATATAAAATCCTGCAAAATAATGAAGAAAAACACAAAAATATTGTTTTTCAAATTGATCTGTGCTTTGGTACAGTTAACTGGATGTGGAAAGACTGATGCATTAGTGGCAAAACCTGAATTAATTCTATCAGAAAGAGCCAGCCGCAAATCAAACTCAAGGAAACTAAGTCTACAAGCTTTATAAGTGTTGATTGCGCTGAAGTCTAAAGCAAATATCTAGCCCTAAAATGATCATGCTGCTCCATAGAGGCTCCAGAATTGAGACTTTATTTACCAAGGTAACCATGGCTTTCAACAAGAAAAACACTTCTCTTCTTATTACTAGGCCAGTGGAAAAGAAGAATGAAAGCCACCTCTTCTGGGGGAGCATCTGGCACCTCTCTAATGCACTGTAACAACTTCTCTGTCTTTCTTGGCTATAAAACACAGGCAGTTTCTCTCCATCCAGGAGACAATACTGCTCTCTATTCTCAGCTATTTTATCTGATGCAATACTCTTCATTTTACTCAAGTACTTAATGAGACCACTTACTGGAGGTTTGAAGGACATCTGTGCCTGTCACCTAGAAATTAATGCTTCTGACTTAGAGCAAGGGACCACTTTAAAAAAAATAATCTGAAACCTAGAGAGATTGCTGAGAAAATCTTGCCTTCATGTTTGGAATAAATATTAAACATCCAGTGTTTGTACACTGCGATGTGCAAATGTCACTGATGAGTTTTAACCCCCGCCTCCAAAATATTTTAAAAACACTGAGTAATGAGACCAGGGAAAAGCAAAGAAACAGTCAGTTCAATCCATGAGAACAACCACTGTACATTTTTTCATTCAAAACAAGGGTGTTAATGGAAACAAGCAACTTTCCAGGGTATATCATCTACTCCTTTACAGCGTCAGCAAAGTGCCATGTGTTGCAGTGAATGCCACAAGAGGATTTTCGTTCCAACTCAATAAAGTGAATGTCCATCATAGAAACCAAGGCTAAAGCAGAACTGAGAAGAATTCAGTGAAATATGGAGGTCCTCTTTTCCCACCTGACTTGCATTGCACACAGAAGTGTGCCGAGAACCAAGAGCATGCTGAGAAAAATAAAACAGATTTGTTCCAAAGAGAGATGTCCATCCATGCAATTTCCCCCTCCTAAACCAGGCTTATACAAACCCGTTCTGAGCAGTAAAACATCTAGCTATTTTACCATCCACAGAAGGAGGTCCCATAAAGCCTAGGAGGTGAGATAGATTTGGGAAACAGATTCTGTTTCAGGTTAATTTATGGCAGGACTTCAGCATGTGCATATGTTCATGTACCTGTTGTGAATCTGTTTTCACTGTGTGGCCTTTATAATTTTTTTTTTCTTCCTTGATTTCTCTCCACCAACATGGTGAAGAAAACAAAACTTCTCAGCATAACTAATTTCCAACAGCCATTGTTCGTTCGCACTTAGAATGCATCCAGGGCTGTTTAAATTGAAGGAAGTGATGGTTATAAATTAAGAGCATACTTCAACAACACTTTCTAAAGTCACAAAGGCATATTCAAGGTCTGATGGAAATGTCAATGGAAACACATCAAACAATGTATGTAATGATGGGCTGTAATGTGACCGCATGCCACCAGTGAAGTGTCACATGATGACAGCATACCTAATAAAATGTGACAAGATAGGATATGACCAGACACTACATGTGACGAAATGCCACAATATGCGACTTCCATGGTAAGATGCAGCTGGTGAGACACCCTGCTGCAAGATGTAATGTCAAATATTACCAAACTGGTTGGGAAGAAATGGTGAGTGGAAAAAAAGGGAACGTTCTGTGATAAAAAAAATAAAAATCTGATCTCTTCCTAACCTCTTTCTTGCTTTTTCCCTTTTCCTTGCCAATTTCTTGACATTCATCCTTGGTTAGGTTGCATCTGGTGCTTCTGTATGCTAACACGTTTTAATTAGTAACCTTGCCTATGGCAAAAGGATTTGCAATGCCTAAACATCTGATGCTTTTTCCAAGTCCTGCATGGACCAGATTGATACAGCACAAAATAATCCCCTCTCAAGGGAAACGTGATTTGGGTAGTTACACTTTCATCAGGGAGTGTGAGATCCCCAGCCCAAGGTCATGTAAATGTAATTCAGGGCCTATTTGCTCTAGGAGAAGAGTTGGCTTATTACTGAAGAATCAGTTGTAAATGTTCTATGCTTCTGCTACCATCATGAATTGCAAAAACATGTTCACCTTCTAGTATAATTTTAATATGTTACTTGTAATTACAAATCTGGATGTAATTAGCTGCAGTAATTGTACTAAGCAAATCAAATTTCGCACATCTCCATACTGATATATGCTTGGAGAAGTTCTTCCTACATCAAAAGATTTACTCAGATTTACACCAGTGTAATACAGTACAATTTGTTGCAGGAGGAGCTTTCCATAGCTGCAAAATATGCTCTACAAATTCAGCAGTAAATCCAGGTACCATTAAGTTTTCTTCTAAATTGTTCCCTGACTCTAAACATTTTGTTACTTCTTATATGGGGAGTTGCACTACCTCTTCCCTCTGTGCTTTTTCAATAGATTTGCTGTCTGACTTGCAGTCTTACCCTGATCTGCTGCTTTGAGACCTTTGTGCAACTTTGAGCTCTACAAAGGAATCTAGGAAGCTCAGAAATAAATCACTTTTGACACTTCTGAATCATTCTGAGACTTGCTAAGGATTAAACAAACTTGCGACCTTTCTCTTACCAAACAGTCCTATGGAATCCATCAACTGGAACCACTATGCTGACATTAACCATTTTAAACTAGTTTTATAGGCTCTCTTGCACATGTACACTTAAGAGGCAATAGAACATGTCTTTTGAGTGATGAGTGAATTATAGGGGTGCTCCTGTGATGCTTTGATGAGGAGTACTCCCTACACAAATTGTCACAGGCACTGGCTGCCCACTCTGTTGCCTTTGTATGCAACAACAAAAGCTGCAAGCCCACACACTGGGAATGGGAGAAGCCCACCTTCCTCATTATAAGCCCTTTCTTCCTTATTGTAAGACTAATAAAAGGGTACTTTAAGAGAGCTGGCGCCCCTTATTTAAAAGTGCTTATAAAGCACCCTTCTAGTTGCAGTATGAACCGCTGTTACTTGGAGAGCACGACATACAGGCTGAAGTCCCATCTCCATAACACACAAAACACATGCAAGGGTTTTCTGAAGCTGGTAATATTTGATTCATAGGAAACAATCAGTCAAAATACCAGCAATAGGCCTGAAAAATGTGGCTGTCAATGTACAAATTGAACTGAAGTCTGTAGGAATCCTTTGGTAAGGACATGGGAGAAAGATGGAAAGAACTTATCTTCCATGCATCTGCCTCAATTCTGCTGAAGGTTGGACATTTAATTTTATTAGCTTGATTCTGTCTTACAATTTTTTTATTTTTTTATTTTTTTTTTAAGGAAGATCACAGATGGTAGAATTTTATTCACTAGAGGTCTGGCCACACTTCAAACTCCTCTGCTCAAGATCTGGATGTGCTATACCAGGATATCACAGCTCTCTCCACTCCCAGCTTCTTAATCCTTCACGAAAAAAATCTTGCTTCTAGACAACAAATCGACAGGGAAGGGTGGCACACTGCACCACCCCAGCTGTCCTCATTCCTCAGCCCTCAGCCTCAGAGCTTTGCTAGCATTACAGAAAAGATTTAAACTTGCAAAGAAACCACCAACAAAGCAATGACTGGTGAATGCTTACCTTTGGGTCAAAGCCACAGGCTGTGCTCTGGAGATGGAAGAGGGTTTTGTTCCTATTTTTTTTTGCTTCATGGTAATTGATTAGTAGTAACTCAGAGTCAACTTTCACATAGCTCACACAAAAATAATGCTTGTTTTACTAGCAGAGCTATCTCTATAGCCCCAGTTACCAGAATCATAATGGTAAGCTAGCAGGTAAAGAAAAGCATCTGTCTTCTTCAAGGCATCTGCCTTCCAGGCAAAGGGCAGCATACACATACATTTATGTTACTGATGCATGCAGTGCTGTCTGTTCCCTTCATCCACATCTCCTGCTGTCTGCCAGCAAATCCACCTCTGATGGGAACATCAGAACATTTAAAAACCTAGTACTTACTTGTTTTAAAAAAAAACAACAGCATTTACTTAATCTCTTGTAAAAGCATTTGCTTCTTCCCCTGACCTTATCTTGCAAGTTCTCTGTTTACAGTACTCCCTCTGATCAAACTACACTGATTCAGCTCCCAAGAAGAACCATGCTCTTACTTGTAAAAAGCATAAATTTAAAGTCTGATGTTTCACAGTCATGCAGTGAGAGAAGGAGCAGGTATTTTCACAGTCCGCTTTTGTTTGCTGTTTTAGAAATCTCAGCTGGAAATTTTAGCCCATTGAAGGAACAAAATTTTAATCTTTTTAACCAGACACGTGGTCTTCATTCACACCCTGAAAAATGCTGGCATATGAGATGCCCAGTCAGAGCACATTTTAAGCATAGGGAGCCAATTTGAGTCATTTTAGTGTTTTATGCTTTCACTGTTTTAGATCTGGCCATATTATGAGAAAAGCAACAAAAGCACTGACCAGGATGGCAGTTCAGGAAAGAAGTGCTTTTGTGGGAACCATGTCCCCAGAATGAGACCTTTTCAGAGCTTCCAGAAGTTGCCAGAAAGTGGAATTGCTGAACTGATTATCCCCTTCATCATAAATCTGTATAATCTGATGGGTGGTTGCTCTGAAATGTCAATATTAACAGTTAAAGTAAAACAACCAATTATTAAGTTCAGTAAGATTAACTGTGAATCCTGGGTCAATTTACCACAAATGATAGGATATATCCCTGAACCACTGCCATGTTTGCTCCATGATTAACTTTGATTCATTCTGTCAACTCTTCTGACTCGAGTCAATAGCAGCAACCCTTAGCCAGTGAGCTTTTTGCTCCCTGCTTCCCAGAAACTTCCTCAACACGAGATCCAAACCCTGTCAAAATTAGTGACCTACATTAAAATAATTTCCTAATCATGATACTCAATCGAAGCAGAGAGAATTTAATTTCACAGCCCTTGGTTATCAAGCAAAATTAAGTTAGCAGTGCCTGCAGTAAAACACTTCCTAAACGATGGGGTAAACCCACTTCCATTACTCACTTGAGTAGCCCCACTGATGTCTGTGGGGTGACCGAGGTGACCTGCTGAACACAAATAATGTAAGTCTTTCTAGGAAGCTGCCTGACACTTAATGGTCTAGGACTTTGTTCTCAGTCTCACATGGCCTTATCAGACAAGCTGTTCCGAGTAAAACTTTCCATACCAGGTATCTGCCTAAGGCTGAACTTGATGAATTTTGAGGTAAAAGGTCCTGAATGATAGGAAGGGGTAAAAAGAGTTATTCTGCCTGTGTTAGAAAAGGAGTCTTATTTCTGCTTGCATGAGATGCTCCAGACACTCCATGCTTTTAAGCAGGGGTTTGAAATTTTGCAGGGATACCCTTGATGTAAAGAACATATATTATGTCATCCCTGTGAAAATCTGCCCAAATTTGGTCACTCAGAAGACCTCTGTCAAATTCCAGTTTGCACACGTTCAGTAAGAACCTGCTAAGAGTTTGGCAGTTCTTTTTTTTTTTTTTTTTTTCAATATTAAATACTTCCTGAGCTTGCTCATCATCAATTCTATGGGTCAGGTAGGTCTGGCAGGCTCCTCATGGCACTGCAAGCACTGAGCGCCTCCTTGTACTGCTCTGACCCACCAAAAGCCAACAAAGCCTGGACCTGCCTCTCCTACTTTTCCTGGTTTTCACTGTTCTGTTGCAGGGCTTGGTGCAACACAAAGGTGGAAACCTGAAACCCACTGAAAAATGGGAAATTTATAGGTGGTAAGACATGCTTTCCATATCCCGAAGAGCTATGAGGCATTTGCAGAACTGTTTTGGTGTTCAGGTTAAGACCCATGTGCTGTAAATGGATCCAAATAAAAAGAAGTTTGTCCTTGTATTTTAAGTTAGTGACTTCATGATCAGCCAACACAAGTAATGCAACAAACCTTTACTACAGCTACATACAGAATACAGGTATACTTTCTCTTAAACATCTACGCAAATCCTAAAGTCCTGCAGATGAAGACAAGACTTTATTTGCATGCAGGTATCACACATATGTAAGTGTAGCCTAACCTTGACACTTGCTTGACAAAAGCAATTTCTGGGACTTTCTATGCTGTTGTTTAAACCTGTGACTGAAGCTGAATCAGAAATTGCTGGTAGCACTACGTCCTGCTTCTCTAAGCAAGAGAAAACAAAACTGTGAGTACTAAACAGAAAATCTGTAGGGAAAGTGAGGACGTCTACAATATATTAAGTCATTATTTATTTATGCAAAAAGATTTTAAAGGTTTGTAATGATATAGAAATGTTGATAGTGCCCTTTTGTGTCTACATTTTTATACTTGGAATGATAAAGTCCACTTCAGAACCATAAATATAAAACTGTGAAATGTTAAGATTCAGACAAATAATTATTTGCACTGAGGTTTTTCAGTCTGCAGGGTGAGATCTTATCACATCTGCGAACTCTTCTCCAGGAGGCTCAAAAACTATTCTCATTTAAACAAAATGAAATGGCAGCCAAGAATCTTGTATTATTATTTGATCCTAGAAGCTGAGAGCTCACAAAAGAACATCAACCATCATGAGATTTGTGATAGAATTGCAAGATCTGGCAATTCTGCCACTAATTGATTTAGATCTGAAATAAGATCCTGAATTCAATCACACTTAATCCTGAGAGAAATGATTCAGGTACAAGTCTGTTGGAAGCATTTCTCCCTCTGACAATAATTTATAACTTTATCCTGCCATACAGATAATTGGATTTGATTCCCAAGGTAGCACGTTTCTGCTCACACCATCAGGAATGCCTTGCCTAAAAGAGTATAAAAATATTGATTAAACACTGAGAGCATCATGAATACTGTAGGACAGTGAGACACAACATCTCTTTTATAGGAAAGGCAATAGGACAACTACGTCACTCATGAGTTATGATACTAACAGTCACTTAGGGGACTGCTCTAAATTTGTGCTTCTAAAATGTTTCTCCCATTTCAGAAAGTCATAATTTCAGCCTATTGCATGTATTCATACAGTAAGACTGCTTAAAAAAAATCCGAATTATTGTTATGTTTAATTGTTAGTCTTTCATATTCCCTCAGTTGTATAGGTCAATGTTTAGCATAAAGAATCCTATCATGATTATTTGACATGAAGTGAGCAGTGATTCAGGTCTACTGTGGTATTAAGAAAAAATTGCTCCTAGCTTTCATTGCTCATGGGATATCTAGATTTAAATTTAATTCAGTACTATGTATTGTCCTGAAGAAATTCTAGCAAGGAAGATTTTTAAAAGAAACATTTATTTGACAAGATGGCTTTTTAAAAATGGGAGCTGTTGAAAGTTTCTCAGATGCTGGAAATCTTAGTAGTCACACATGGAGACGAAGAGGTGAGCAGAGTACAGGTGAAGCAGTGAGAAGTTCACTGTCGATGCACTCTGGGAATTACTGCATCAGAAATGCAATTCATCTGCTCTAGGAAGATTGTCAAAAGCAACGTGTTTGCTGCAGGAAGATATTTCGGATATTTCCATAAAAAACATGTCAGTAAGACTGATTCTTTCTACTTAACTCTCCCTTTCACCAGTTCTGTCTCAGTAGATTAATATATCAAGAAATAATGAGAATTTGGGAAAGTTAGATGAAAAATACATCTAGGCCATAGTTTCCTGCATTATTGCCAAGAAAACACTAAGCCAACTGTTTATTCATTTCCAAGGACATAAGAGAAATACTCTTTAATAGTTTAAGAAATGGTTTCTTTAAGAATTACAAAGGCTGAAATTAAAAATGACAGTTAGTATTAAGTAATTAATAATGTCGTTTAGAATAATGCAAAACATGCCAGGTGTTAAACACCCTAACATGCCAGCCAAACGGCTTTCTCCTTGCCCCAAGACACTCCCAGGTGAAGTGTTTAAATGGGCACAGTACAGCACAGTACCAAGCACAAGGCTGCAGGTAGGAGAGCAGGGTTAATCAGGGAGGCATGTGTTGGCACTGTAGCTGGAATGCCTCCTGGTAAAACAGCAGCAATGGATCTCAGATGTTCCTGTATTTCACTGCTGTAGCAAAAGGATTTTTGCCTTGCCATCTGCTAGAATTTAAATCTGACTCCACACTCTTTCTTTAGCTCAGCTAAAACTGCCATTGACTCAAACAGAATTTTGCTTGATAAACCCTACCTTTAAAATTGGAATCTAATGTTATCTTTGTTGGACTGAAATGCCAGCTAATACGGTGGATTTACTTTTAAGCAATTTTGGGAAACTAGCATGGATGGTGCAGGTCTGGCCTGGGCAGGTGGCTAGAGCAAGAACTTGCATTGGGTCCAGCCCAACCCTGTAGGCTGGGAGTTCTCACCACAGCGGTGTGCATCTCCTGGTCAGAATCTGAGAAGAAATCAGTTGAGTTCAGATATGAAACAGAGAAAGGACATAATATTATCAGAGGCAATGTGGAAGAGGAAAGATGTTTGTATTTCTTCATTTTTGACAAATTCCACTATCTGTTTTTCATGTTGAAAAACAAAAAATACATTGGTTAACACGTCAGTTTAGAATACATGTATATGTGCAGAAACGCACCACTGAAGGAGGCACACAAATAAATTCAGTGAACTTACTGAATGACCCGAGTGTTCAGCCTCCCCAGGAGTGGAGATAACACAGGGGTGAAGATGTGAAAACTTTTCTTGCAAAAAGCTACTGTGCATCCTCCAGATATTGGGGGGAAGGTGCTGCAGGAGACTGCATTAACTTTTGCAGCCTCTTTCCATCCAATCTAATAGCTATCATTTGCCCTGATGAATGTGGATCTCTGGATCCATCCTGACTTTGCTATATTCCACTTTTATGCCACAGCTCCCTCATCTGTCCCTCTGGAGTGTGAGAGCTTAGGCACCCAGAAGAGTCTGTCCACTCCGAATCTCCCTAAAACTGACTGCAAGTACTTAGGGGGCATCACAGCACCCATCTGTCCCAAGGGTAAATGACAATAAGACTGAGATTAAGGGTTCACTCTGAATACCTAGTAAACAGCACTGATGCTGTTACAAAAGATTCTCTTTTTAATAGTTTCAGAAAAGATTGGTGTTTTAATACATCTGCATTTTTATACCCCCAAAACATGGCTCATTGAAACCAGGTGAGTGCAGCTGGCTAGCTCCCTTCTTGTTGGAGAAGGTTAGAGGTGAGCATTCTGCACTGCAACCCAAAACCTTCACACAGGGAAGCTTTAGTTCCCAAACCCAAATTAGGCCACTCAGTACCAGGAATCATCAGAAGAAATTTAGATGATAGAAAACATTATACTGATAGCTTCCTGGCATGACTAGTCACCACCTGCATAGGTGAGGCAAGGTTAATCACAGTAAGAAACTGTTATGAAATAATTTGAGTGAGGAAATAACCAATTAAGTTTCCCCTGTGGCAAACCAGAATAGCTGCAATCATTTGAGATACACTGGAAACAATAATACTATTCACAAGCTTAAAGTACCTAGTTGTTTTTTTTTTTTTTTTTTCTTCATATATTTCTGAAGCAGGACATAAAAGGAAAACCCTCATGTATCAACAGCTATAACAGACATGCTGAATCTCCAACATCTTCCACGTACACATATGTACGAATGTGTGCATACACCCTCTATTTAAGGAGGCTCCCCAGCACATTAAGACCTGCTGCATACAACTTGTTTGTAACACGTAAATCAACAAACACAAGGTAAAGCTTCAGTTTCTAACATCTTTCTGATTAAGCGTGCTATTGCAAACAGACGCTACAGACCATGAAAACAACCATTCTGACTAATTCCATCTCTCTCAGCAGAAAGCCTATCTTTAAAAGTCACTCATCACTGAATGGCCTTTGGTCTGCAGAAAAATGTGAAGTATGCTTTAATTACATCCCCAGTGGCCTCCCATTTGATGGCCTGTCCACTGTATCTCTGGCGAGACAGCCTTATCTCTGGATATTTTTCAATTATGCTAAATTGCATTTATTCAGGTCCTCACTGATTCACTGTATCAGTATGTGGCTGTTTGCTCTTTACCCATAATTTTGAAAAGTGAAGTCTGCCTCATTAAAAAATGTAAGATTTCCAGTAACACTTAATGGTTACATTAATTAACATTTCATTCAAATAGAATTCCTCTAATGATATGTATCATCCTGCAAGCATGTTTATATCTAGTGTGTTAATATCAACTGATGTTCTTACAAGAAAATTCTTGCTTTATGACATAAATTCTAGTTGTGAATTAAGCACCATTTGATCTGTTATGTAATTCCTTTATTTTACTGTGCTATTTTGCTCATGTGTTTCATTCACATTTTGTTTTCTCTTTACAACAGCTATTCTTATGTATCAAGCAAACTAGATTTCAGTCTAGCACAACGATGATGCCTCTTCAATGTTATCTGGATTTTCAGTTTGTACCCAGAGTCAGCCTCTTGCAGCACTGTGCAGTACACAGAAAAAAAAACCCTCATGCACATCTTACCTCTTTGGTGTGGGTATGGAAGGAGACTGACATGTCCAAGAGAAGTTTCCTCTGTTCCACCCTCCGGACAAAGTCCTGAATCCGTACTTCCAGATGCCGGGCTGCTTTATAGATCTCTTCAGGGTCACATTCCCCAGTCTGAGCCAGCTGCTCTGCAGCCTCTAAAAGCTTGTCTGCATTGGTGTACGTATTCTACCAGCAAACAAAGCAAGAAACAGAGTATGAGTAATACAACTGTGGCAAGCATACCCCTGAAACAGGCTGTTTATACTTTCAAAGGCATGAAAGCAAGTGATTACTAGTATTTTAAACAATAGTAATAATTCCTATGGGTGCTGCCATCTGTGGAAAGAGAATGTATAAAGCCACACAGACTAAGCCTTGAGTAGGCATGAAACAATTTCTTATTTGAAACACACCACCCCAGCCCTGTCCAGGCACAGCAACAGGACTGTGCACTTGTTTATTTCCAAGTCCCCTGGAATTTCTCAAAGATAATGTAATGAAGCAAGGGGTCTCACCACCTCAGAAGCCAACAGTGCTTCATGTGACACTGGGCTACAAGCTCACTGCAAAGGCCTCCCAATGGCTATCGCATTACAGCGTGTAACCAAGTCACCCAGAGATGTCTCAGCCTCAGGAAACATTTCCCTTTCAATGGTCTTTGTGAGATAAATTGAAAGACTGCGTCTTGAAGTTCCTTCTGTATTTTTCCCTCTTGTCTGCTGTTCTGCACTGTATTTCTAAGCAGAGTAGGTCCACTTGATTAACTGGCAGCTGCCAGTATGCAACGCTTAGATTGGTTTGGAGGGGTATAATTTCCAGACTGCCTGAGCCATGTACCTGCCCTCCATTATAAAAGGATTGGAACACTTCACTGTCCTGATTTACCCCATAGCCATGGTCTTTGCGATATGAGACCCCTTACCCCAGCCTCACAGAGGGAACTGAAGAATGCGGAAGCTCCATGAAGTACCCACGACATGCTAAGCTGAAGGAAGAGAGGTGAATCCTACTCCACCAAACTTAATTCAGTGTTCAGAGTACCTGCTCATCCTTTCTCTCCCTCTTTCATGTTTGCAGAAAACACCACCGAACCAATACACCTGAGATTCCCATAAATAGCAGCAGAAAGGTAATGGGAGTGCAAACCATCTTCTCCATAGCCAGGAATTAAAGATAGTCAGCCCTTGCTGTCACAGAAAAGCTTTCTTATCTCAAGTTGAGGGCTATAGCTCTGTGGTGTTAAACACTTAATACAGAGAGACAAAGATATCAGCTTGACGTAGGGAGTTTCCAGTACTGGGTGGGATCTTCAGAAATGCTCAGCCTTGGCCTACGACTGCTCCCACTGGGAATTTTAACTTCCCCATCAATAGAAGCAGAATTGTAGCACTTTCCTTTTCAAAATCCTACTGAGAATCCTCCTCAATTTAAAAATGCATTAACTTGAAACATATACTTAAAAGACATTTCAAAACTGTGGACACACATACTTCAGAGCATTAAAGGAACACTGTCAAACATATAAGCCATAAATCAAGTCCTGTTGTTCTTACTGGGATAATACCTTGCTACAATCAATAGCTGTTACTAAAGAAAATATTGAACACAAAGATGGAACGCTGGCTTCCAAGTGTTTAATGGGGAAAAATATTTCCAGTTATAAAAAGCAAAAAGAAAACAGCTCATTCACTGTTCATTTTCCCAGTTTCTGAGGGCTGACTATAAATACACGGTATTTGCATTTCTCCTTTTGGACTGTGAAGAACACATTCTAGACAGTTTTGTTACCAACAGTAAATTTTTATTCCCTCACTTTCAGGTCACTGCTGTAATGGCTAGGTTGTTAACAGTGGCAAAACTTTATGTTTTAATAACCATTTTTTGGAAACCTCTTTAGCTGAGAATTTGTAAAAATTTTCCATTTAATATGATCTGTATTAGGGTCCAGTTTCACTTAACAGCATCCTTTCTGAATAATCCTCTTCCAACAGTATTTGGAGCACATGCCAAAGCTAGCACTGTTTTTCAAAGTCTACTTTACTCTTGGCTTTTTTCACATATTACCACTACAACAGCACAAACACCAGTGCAGCTCCCTAGGGAGAAGATTGTCCCTTGCTTTTGTGTAATATTTAGTACTCTTTTAAACACATTCACACTCTGCTTATAGAACAATTCTAAGAGAACACCTTGTTGAGACACAGTATGAATACAACTCTCGTACTTTTATCCTAGCACCTACACACTTGCGTCCAACTCAGCTGAAAACCATCATGAGTTTACTGATCCCAAGATGTGAGTTGGAGTGAGGTGAGTTCACTGATGTGATGATCAGACACAAGTGGCCTGGATGGCATGTCCTGGATGGTGAAAAGAGTGTAGGCAGAGCCCTAGGCTTTGAGGAAGAAAAAGAATGAAGATTGTCCCCAAAAGAGACTTTGGCCATTGTGTACAGACACTAAAGGATGCAGTGGTCCTTCAGTAATCCCTCTGCATTACACAACATTCTCCAAAGGCAAATGGAATTTTCTACAAGGAAGCTGGCTGGGTGTAGATGGAGATGTATATTGTGTTTGCCCAGGGCTCTCCCAGGCACTGTCAACATATGACAAAAGTTTGCATCTGCAAAGTATTCATACCTAAATTTGGCCAAGACTGCTATGGCTGTGAACACTTAGTGTGGACAACAAGTCTGAACACAGCACATTTTGAGCTTGGTGAAATCTTTGTCCCCCTGCTTTTTATCTGTTCCTACAAAGCTCCCAGCTAATTATCTGGGTTTTAAAAACAGGTGCAGTTTATGATAGGAAAAACACTAATGTCTTCATCCCTGCCATTCCAGAAGGAAGGCTTGGTGCTGAGAGATTTCCAGCTCAGTGATGCAGATTCAAGAGGTTTAGATACACTTCAGATAAGCAACCACAGCTGGGAGTTAACCGCACTTGCCTTGAACTCCAGGGCTTGATGTATTTGTGAAAGGATTGTCATCTTCTGTCAGATGAGATACAAATACAGCATATGCCAAATAAGCTAGAGGTTAGTTCTTTAGTGAGAGCCTGCACTATTTTTGTTTGTTCTGCTCATTTGCTTCAAGTGCAAATAAATCATATTGAGTTGTTACAAATATCAAATATTTTCATGTACATCTATTTCTCTACAAGTGCCGTATTAAAGCTATGTTCAACCTGAGAGCTTCAACCTGGTTAGTACTATAATGCTCCACTACTTGCCTGCTTCGCACTTTCACATTTTCATCCCAAGCTCCCTCTCTTGCTAGCAAGATCTTCAGAGCACAGGTCCTTTTTTCATCTGTTCAAAGCACTTTGTACTTTTATGGTGTGACATAACAAGTACTAGATCAGGACACAGGGGGAATCCAAGAGAGAATTAGGTCTCATGATGAAGAAAAGCATATAATAAATAAGTCTTCCTTTACAAATACCTTCTTGTCCCCCTGCCACAAGAGTGCTTCAGATTCCCAGCCCTCCCAAGACCTGGAAGGATGTACCCAGAGCACCAGATCTAGGTACATGTCCACAGTGGCACCAAGATACAAAACCTTGGAAGACATCATCATCTAATGCAACCACTAGAAAAAAAAATGTTGCTAGAAGGATATTCATAGCTATCCCCTTTTCTGCAAGTGCCAGCCCCACAGAATATTTTCTATGGCATCCTGAGGAAGAAGATGCCAAAAATGGCTAATCCCTCTGGAAGGCAAGACCCTACACAGAATCTCAATTCTACATAGGGATTTGTGGAAAGTAGTTCCTGTTAAATAATGATAGCACTAATTACACACAAAAAAATCTTGGAGCTGTAACGTGATATGCTCTCTGAAAGTTTAGTGGTGCATGGTATTTTTTCCTAAAGTTGCTTTAACGCCTGAGAAAACTCAGAATCCTTGAATTTCTGTCTCAGTGATCTACTAACTTGCATTACGTACTTCTGAAACATTTCAAGAGCAAAACCAATTTCCATCTCAAATCTCTTAGTATCTTCCTCTACTATCTTTCCATGATCACCTACTCATCTTGCGAAGTCTGCAATTACACACAAAAAAAATAGTAAATGCATGCCTCAGGCTTCAGAATAGGAACAGCTGTAGTATATGATTTTGGAATTCATTTTTTCATCCGTCTTCTGTTTGTTGCAAATAAAAAAAGAAACACAGGAAAAGAAACAGACTAGCAAAACCCATACAGTAATCCCTACCACAATTCAGAATGAGAGGTGCTTGCAGTTTGATCACATAGCAATATTTGCTAATAAGATTCTCATAATTTTGGTTCTTAATTTTTAAGAGTTTGACATTCTGCAGCAAGGTAAAAAAAAAAAGGACTGCTTATGAGAAAAGCTGATGTGAATTTTCCCCGTTATACTTACTACTCTATCCTTTTTACTTCATATCAACAAATGCTAAAATGCCATGATCAATTTCTGTCTCTGAGCAGATCTCATCTGATTCCACCATGTCTCCAGGTTAACATGTGTGAAGCTGTAGCAGCATCAGAAGTGTACTATCCCAACACAGCTCCTTCAGCTAACTGCCTATGAGATTTCCTTCAAGTTGAAACCAACATTACTGTGTCCATAATCCTTGTATTATAGATGTATTTTGTCAACCATTCTCTCCAAATCTATCTAACCCAGAGTAGGAGTTGCACTGATTCTCAACATCAGAGAGTACTGGCTGCATGCAGCCAGTGCTGGCCTCACCAGCTACGGAGAGAGAAATTTGCATTACAATGCTTAGTAAAACAATTCTGCTTTGAAAGACTTTGGCATATTTTTCTAAAAACAAACAAACAATAACAAAACAAAGAAAAAAAAAAAGAAAAAAAATATATACCTGAATAATGCATCAGTTAATTCTTGTCCCAATGTAAAGGTTAGAGGTATGAGAACAGAAATATTTTGCCATTCTTGTTTATGATATCTATTGCAGCGTAAAGTCTAACAGTTTAGTCACTTAGAGACAAATTATTTTGAAAACATTTGAAAGACATCAGATTAGTGCAGCATTTTGTTTTTGACCTAAGGGTATTTTTACAAAATGATTCCACATAAAGTTTTTCCTTCAGTTCTAGCAATTAAACTTGTAAATAGTTTATTGCTGCATGTTTCTATGCAGATTACATTGAAAATGGCTGTCTAATAGTTGTCCAGGGACCAATTTATGGCTAAAAGTTGGGCTTGTTCCCCCTTCCAAATAATCTCCCCTTTCACGATATTTTACAGCTCTTTATTATATCTGAGAAATTTTCATGGCACCTGTCTCCAAGATGGAGATCCTGGTCTCCAAGATCTCCACGGTGATGTGAACTATGCTGATCAGCCAGAGAAAGACATTTAGTTGCATGAATCAGAAGCACGAGGCAGGAGAATGAGGCAGGTGATCAGATACATCGTTGTGTCAAACCCAGACTACATACCTCAGACACCTCACTTCCTAAGAACATGTTTAGATACGCTGAAGGGGAATGAGGCAGCACTGGTCTGCCTTATTCCATATTGATCAAGTTCTGGTGCTGTGGAAGGAAGTTCCAGGCAAAGGTTTCTCATATTCTTTCAGAGTTGTGTCACCTGGGTTTTACCACATAAATAATGCAGAAAAGATGCCACCTCCAGACACCAGTAAATACCGACAAGAGAGAGAACTTAGATGACTAGCTTAGACCTGATCTTCTTGACTAAAGACAAGTGATGGGAATCCCATTTTATGCTTGCAAGCTGAAATTTAGCAAAATTATTAGATTTTCTCTGATGTGATACCTTCTCTGCGAGCTGTAACTTGCTCAACACCAAAGATGAAATTCCAGTATTATTACTCCTGCAGTGAGGATGGGATGTTGAGACAAAGGTCAAAGCCTGATCCATCTCTCACTGAAAACAGCAAAAAGGATCCTACTGACTATAGTGAGAAATGGGTCAGCCTCTGAGTCATTGACTCAAGAAGGAGAAGGAGACAAAAAATGGTGAAGTGCTGCAGGCAGACCTCTGGAGGCCATGCACCTCTGTTCAGTGCATATAGGAGAGCAGGCAGCACTCCTCCTCACAGAAACTACAGCATGATTCACGTTCACGAAATGATTATGGAGCTGATTCTGCATTTCTTCTCAATCCTTATAATCTATTGTTGTCCTTTATTACCAAGTTCAGTTACTGTTAACAGATATTTGCTCAGGCCACTTTGTTAAAAGTAGCTCTGTTTTTTTGTTTGGGTTAAATGATGTCACAGAGAGGCTTTTGTTGGAGCATTATATCTTTAGTAATTTGATATTCTAAAGGTAAAATGAGTGACCACGATGAAGGATTCCTTTGATAAATAAATCTGGGGTTTAGAGAAGCATCCATCTTTGTCAAAATTCCTCCTCCCTTAAGGGCAAAGGCTAAGTGTATATGATGATCTAATGTAAAATGTGATTTTATTCAGTTTCAATTTCACATAATCAAATCAAGACCTATGTTCTTACTTGTGTTCTATTGCTCTAATTCAAAACAGACTTACAAGGAACTATGGCTACACAACTTAAAGGCAGAACGTCTCTCTGAGGTCATGTAGCCACTTGCTCTATCGATACAGGATCACTCCCTACTGTACACTAGGAATGGATACAGTAGACCTTTCTTAAAAACATCCAGATTAATGAAGTTTCCATTATAATCTTTAGCAGACTGATCTTTCCTTAAATCTGACAATTCATCTAAGGCTTTTCTTGTCATAATTCTGCACCAGTTCTCTTTACTCTGTCCTTCCTGAAGTCTGAGATCTTCAAATCCTAGAGCCTGTTATATTTTCTTTCGATGAACACTTAAGACCATGCCTACCCTTAAAGGAGTGAATAATAATCGCATCTGTTTAAGTAGTTTACCAAATGAGGGTCTCAGGTAAGCTTATGAGTGCAAGCATGTACAAGTTTGTGTCCAAATTTCAACCTCTTGACAATTTCAATAAAATAACTACTGTTCTCAGGACTGCATCCTATTTGCCAATGTACTTGAAGAACCAGAGTGCCTGGAAAGTCATTTCAGCATGCAAGCACTGCATAGAAGACCTCTCCCAGCTCCTCAAAAAGTTATCTCGGAGCTGATAGATACATGGGGTTGCAATGTCCTGCCTCTCATGTCCTACTGAGGGATTGTGGGTAATTCATGCTGTTTTAAATTATTTTTCTTTCAGACAGTTTCTGGCTGAGCACCCGTATTTACTGATCTATTGTCACTATCCTCACCAGAATTTGAAACTTAGCTCAGTTCAGAAACATCCACAAATTTCAGGAATGAAAAGTTTACTCCCATTTCAAATGGTGAGGAGGCCATGTATAAATAATACCATGCTGATGTTAATTACTACTTTAATCCTCAAGTAGTATCATGGTTTCAGTGGGTTATTTAAGCATAAGGGATTTTTAAGGATGAATGAGAAACAAACTGTTCCCAAGAACAAACAAGGTAGATGCAACACAGCATCTTCACTAAACATGAAGAACCACGTATTTTTCCATGTATTGTTATTTTTCATTTATGCTTTTCCCTCAGGGTTCACCTACAAGCTGAGATGAATTTATTATTTGACATTACACATTACATTAAAAGCTCAAACCCATAAAAATGGCTTAAAAGTTAACTCAGTCCTTTAAACAAACAAGTAAGATTAGAATTATATATTATATAACAATATAATATAATATAAATATTATTATATACATAGGAAATATAACAGCTAAAAGAATTCTTTATCCTACTTCATATTGAGGGCTTACTTTAGATTAAAACAATGTCACTTATGTTGTATTTTAATCACATCAACTATTCATCTTAAATCAGGAGTGCAATCACAGTATAGAAAAATACTCTATTAGCACAATCACACTAATTAACTTTGCTGCGATCACAACTATTATTCAATGAAATGCAAGTGATACACATAGTGAACTAATGTTTTAAATTCCATCTAATATCACACATCACATCCAATATTAATAAGTATGCAAAGACGTAGATATGCCCAAATACCACACACACACAAATCACAAACTATTAACCCAGTACTTCTCAGGCCAGCTTAATCATCACTGAATTTTACTGTCACTACTGAAATATACCATCCATGCAAGGACTTTAATCGGAATGCCTCGAAAGGTATTTTCTTCTCTGATACCCAAATGCTCAAATGCATTTTTGGCTGAGATCTAGACTTTTCAAACCTCTGCTGGGATTTTTTTTTTTTAGTATTGCAAGATTCATTTTAGGTTTTGCTCCAAGGGGGAAGATGGGATTTCATTCTTTCTTTAGCTAGAAAGGCTACACTCACCAAAGGTTTCACCCACATCCTGCCAAACCTCCTCTTTCCTCTCCATTTTATTTTGAGTTTATAGGAGTAAGTTCCTCTGTTAAATAAACATCTAAGCACAAACTTAATATGAGACATGTAAATAAACCTACTCTTTCCAGAGAAGCAATCTGGACACTTCATGTGGTGTGTGTATCCACTTCATGTGGAGTGTGTATCATTGCAGGATTACTCTGGAGTCCAATACACATTTTTAAAAAGTTGCAGTTTGAAGCATGAGGAATACATACTACTTTACACTTTGTGAGCTGTGATTCAAGAAGTTCTGATTTGCAAGGCTCCACACACAGGAGCTGGAAGAACACTCCTTTGGCACAAGAATGGTGTTTTAATCACACAAAGCCAGTTTTTGGTGTCTTTCCTGAGACCTAAAGAGGTTGCCAGCTGAGAAAGCAGTGTTGCCCCAGGAAGGCTTATACGCTGGGTCTAATGCACAAACAGCTGTGTTTACAAACCAAAGAAATTTCTGAGAAAACAATTTTCAGAGACTGTATTGAAAAAAAATTAACAGTTTTAATTGAGGAGGTCTCATAGCCCTTCAAAGCCAGCAGTTATACCTTACTTTGGCACCCTACAGCACCTTAAACAGAAAGATTGCCTACTTACTATGTAGGCTCATTCTGTGCTTATAGGGGAAGGAATATGAAATACAATAGAGAGCTAGGTAAAGATCAATTAATACTCTTAGGAATACTTTTCTCTTTTTCTGTCAACCTATTGCTGTTCTAGGAAAAGAATATTTAAACAGTGCATTAAAATGAGATGATGAAATACTCCCGTTGCTGTTTCAGTATTTTATGGATGGAGGGATGTACAAGAATTGTGGAAGATATCTGAAATGGACAATTATTGGCCAAATTTTATCCTAGCATGAAAACAGCTTGATACTTTCCTCTTTGAGAACATCTTTGCACAGTAACAGGCACGTGGAAGTATGGAAGCATGGAAGTGACAACAAGGACAGCAGAACAATGTTCTGGGGTCAGACGTGAAACCAAACTGGCCTTGCAGCCAAAAATTAACATCTGATATTGGTTAGCTTTATGCAGAATGGTGAGGGTACCAGGAAATATTGTCACTGCAAAATGACTTGTTAATCAAGTGATTAGCAGAGTGTATGAATGAGAGCTGCTGAAGTGACTGCGAGGTAACTGAGCCTTTGAAGAAAGCTCAACAGAGGTGAGAAAAGCATTTTGTTTTGCACAGATGACAAGGGAGCACAACAAGGCGAACTGTCAGGAGCAAACCAGAGTGTTCTGAAAGCTTCTCAAATGATAAATATTATCAACAAGCCCAGACAGTACATAGCAAAGCCTCCCAAGTTCTGTATGATAGGAAGGAAAAGGGAAGGAGAGTAGAGGAAGACAGCTGTGTGGCAGCTCAGAGGTGAGCAATCTGGGAGGACACGGTATTGTTTTCTGTCCCAAAGGCTCAGCTTGTGTCTTTTCTGAGCCCTGCAGACATGAGTGCAATCATGACAGCTTTATCAAGTCCTGCCGGCCTTCTCAATTGAAATAACTTCGGGCATTCTGGATTTAATATCATGCTCACAATTTGGCGGTTTCAAAGAAACAGTGATGACAGTATTAAAAGGCTTTAGACTGTCAGCAGCACTGGGAAAAGTCAGTACCAAAACTAACTGGCAGCACTACTGCCATGAAAACAGAGGCGGAAATAAAGCTATGACATGAATTCTGCAAACTGTCTGGCTTTGTTTCTAGTGTCTTGGTTTTTATGAAACCTGTTTTAAATAAGACAGCAAAACACTTCTTTCCCCACAGCCACTTCCTCAGCTGTGCCTCTCTTTCCATCACTGTAGAGATAGGTTGTACATTTTTCCTGCAGCACATCTTGAACGAGGTGGGGCTGCTTATAGAACGAGATAATGTTTAACACAAGAAAATTCAGCAGAACTCTCTCCTGAATTCCCCAAAGCTTCCAGCTTACAAAATCCTATATAGACAAATACGGAGACCAGGCAGGCTGGACCACAACACAGTATTGTATATACGTCAAGTAACAATTGTATTTTTTATGCATGCAACGTAAGCTTCTGCAAAAAAGCAGGTCTAACAAGAATTCATCACAGGACCTCAAGATTCGCAGCCAACTCTATTTTTCCATAAGTTAAAGGCCACCTCTGACAAACAAATGGATATTTGTGAACAACACGGACAGAAAAAACGTGCCGAAAGATGTGCCACAGCCTTTCAGCAGGGTCAGCGCGCTGCTGCTGCCTCTGGAGGGATGCAGAGATTTAATGAAATTTTTGCTGCTGCTCCTTTGTAACACAGATTACCTCCCTGACATGCTACACTGCATCAGCTCCTGTGCTCGCACCCAGGTGGGAGTGGTGTGGGAGATTTTCTCAGCGAGGGCACCGCATCTCCTGGTGCAGCTGAGCTGCTGTGACATGCGAGTGCTGTCTACATTCCCCCTAGACCCAGAGGGAAGCAGGGAGTCTTTTGGTACTCTCATGGGTCCCTTGTATTCACCCAGGCAAATCTGACTTGTAGCAAAGATGCACTTAAAAATTGGCATTTCCATCCAGAGGAAACCTCACACTTGGGTACACTGCCTGCCAGAGACAAAACATGATGAGAAGAAAATGTCAACACCTCTGTTTTGCTGACAATTTGGACATTTCAATTTGGCAGAAGGGGAAGGTTTCTCAACACACCCTTTGAGCAGGACTGGTAACACACCACCTGCCCATCTCTCAGATAACCTTAGTCCCCATCCCCCTGCTCTCTGGCCTTCAGATAATTTGATGGCAAGTTTCTCTATTCTCTATCTACAAGAATAAGCCAGCCTCCCCAGTTTCAATTACAACTGAGGTAACTTTTGACTTCACCTCCTTGTTCCAGCTCAGCATCCTTAGGTGCAGGTCAGTGAGATCCAAAGGGATTCAGAATCTCTTCACTGTCAGCATTAATTCAGCTCTCCATCACGGTTTACACATAGGAATTTGTTTCAAATGAGTAGAAACTATTCTCTGAATCTTATTAGATTTATAAACCCATTTTTCACCACTGTTATTTCAGTGACGTGAAATGTCCATACAGCTTACCCATCAAATTAGTTCTTCAGAGGTGCTGTGAAAGCAAAAATGGACTAAGGGCATTGTCTTCCCTACAGCTTATAAGGGTTAAGATCTTCTCTAACAGCCAGTGAGATGTACTGCATATTGGTAATGTGGAAAAGAAAATGAGTTTTCACTACCCTGGAAGAAATAAACTTTTTTTTTTTTTTTTTTTTTTTTTTTTTTTTTTTAAACACCCAACATTCATATACTTTAGAAAAGTTTCAGACAGGGACTTACATTTTTCATGTTGGTCAGAATGCATTCGTATGGGGAACATTTTAACAATGTGTTCTACTGTGTGAAATTCAATTCAGGCTACCTATAATCACAACAAAGATTTAGAAATATAACATTTTAAATTTCTGATTCTTATTAGAAGGCCACACATGATTTGAGCTAAACATATCCTAATAATGACTTACAATGAGAGATCTGGTACAGAACTGTGCTATAAAAATGTATTGATTTTTGGCATGTAGTAGATCTCCAAGAACACCGCAGCCATATGAGATACTGCCTCTGTAGTCAACTTCTGCCAATTTATTTTATTTTATTTTTTACTATAAAGATTTGCCCAAATTCTGAGCTTTCTAGCGTATTCTTTACTTAATGTTGCCAAACCATTCCTTCTCCCTGCCCAACCCCCTTTCCTCTAAAAATCCCAACCAGGCCCCAAAATGATAAGACAGGACATGATATTAGACAAAATTCTCCTTGAGCTGTCTTTGATCTCTCTTTGCCTGCTCTCCTGGAGCCCCAGCATCATGCCAGCCCCTAAGGGGCAGGATTTGGGCACCTGCTCCTGCTCCTGGAGGCATACCCTGCAGGGACAAGCAGCAATTCACACTCCCCTTGCCATTTCCATCCCCACATAATCTCCTTATTTTTGTGACTGTCCTAGCTCACAAATCCGATTCTGCTCTGCGCTGTGCCATCTTTCTTCCTTGTCCCACATTCACATGCCATTACAAAAAAAAACTAATTTTACAACGGTTACACGACCCAGTGACCCAATTACCAGTCCCAGAGGGGAGCGCACACTCTGGTGAGTTGGCTGATATTCCAGCAGCTGACGTGGCTGCAGCCCTGGCTCTGCTGTGGGGCTGCCTCCTCTCTCACATAGCTTTTGGGGCACAACGGTGCAGAGGGAAGTGAGACCACCCCTTGGTGTGCACCCTGCAGGGACAAAACCTCAAATCCTTTTGGAAAGGGCCTGGAGCTGGGAGGGACAGCTTGCCACTCCATGACAGGAGGCAGCAATGGTGTGAATGCATTCCTGGCTGGGCGGTATTTCTTTGAGCCACTTGTGTGGTGGGAGCAAACACCTACCCCTGATTTTAAAAAGGATTTGGTTACTATTTGGTCTATTTGGAGCCTAAAATATACCCCAGAGCCAACAGAAAGTGACACTGAAATCATATAAGACTTCTCCCCCCTCCAAGAGCATCTATTTCAAAGTCAAACCAGGGAGCACTGCAAATCCTTCCTGCACCCCCCTTTGATGTGTGGGCATTGCCAAATCCAAATTCTGGTTGTCAATACAGATCCTGGCCACAGGCAAAGCAGCCAGGCACCAGATGCCAAAAACTAGCACATGCAGCCCACCTCCATGCCCTACCATACTTCATTTCCCCCTGCATCCAGTGCGTTCACCTCAGCTCTCAAGTTGACACATTTAACACGAAGGCTGTGCTGTTAATTCCCTGATGGGAATGAGTCACGACCACCCTTTTGTGCTGTGCACTTTTGCAGTGAGAACTAATATCACACCGGGGGAGGCAGAAGCAGGCTCTGTTCTCCTTTCACTGCCTAGCTCCACATCTCACTAATGTCACGAGGAGTTACCTACGCTGCGTGGAAAAAACAAGCCTTATGCATTGAACAAAGCACTCTAATAACGAGGGTTGCTCGCTAATAGGGCACGCACACTGTCATTGTTTTGCAGCACATGCTGGCTTCTATTGTATTAGCTGCATGCTAATATAGGCAACCGTGCCAGACAAACACGTGCACACGCTCACTGACAGGTCAGAAACACCTCCTGTCTCCCTTCCTGGCTTTTCACAAATTCTGCAATTCCTTCCTCCCAAACAAGCTTCATTTCAAATGCAGTGACATGACAAGTCCAATTCGGCTTGCTTTTCTCATGTCAGTCTTCAGAGCTTCCCTCCCTCCCTCCGCAAAGGCTGAGGCAGGAGAGGAACCTGTGTTTCTGCATGTGGTGGTGCTCTCAAGCAGACACTAAACAAAGATGCCTAAATGCTTCAAACCATATGCCATTTCCATAGTGACACAAACCAGTGCTTTCCTGGGGCTCGGTTATGCAAAGCCAGACCTCACAGACAGCAGCTATGGAGGGCAATATTAATGGCTCTATTACATGCACTGAATCAACAAGTTATTTATACACACAGTAGGATTTTGCCCCTGTTCACACGCATGTTATTCTAAAAGACTTCTATAAATCCACTGATATCCCCCTATTCCTACGCAGGAGAAGCTGAGATCTTAACTCTATTGCAGGGCAACAAATTAAAAAAATAGGATTATATGCAATAAAATTTTGGTAGAATACTGACATAAAACATTTGTAATGGTCACATAATGCAACTGTTCTCAGACACCTCAAATGCCTGACATGAGAAATAAGAGGACATCCCTCATCTGGACCTATGATAGGTAAAGAGAAGAGCAACCAGACTGCAGAGCAACTTTCCCACAGAATAGATCAGCCACTGAATGAGATTCTCTGCTCTTTAGCACAAGTTATTACAAGCAGTTTCTCTGAAACTGGAAATGTAACACTGTTCTAAATCTTGTGCAGCAGATCTATTGGACCCCCTTAGTCTATTCCCAGAATATTTGAACAATGATAATAAATACCTAAAACCTGCCCTTGAAAATTATTTTGCTTTATTACTGAATATACACCTCTTTGATATTGGCTTAACCTAAATAAAATCACCAAATACCTGCAAAGCAGTATATCTGTGATTAGCCACATCTGCTGTGCTAATGCTGTACCATTCTCCCACAAGCACTACAGGCTGGCCTGGAGGCAGCAGCAAGTAAAAACTCAGATGGATTCATAGTGTCACCTTCTTCCCCTTGAATTCCCCCTGCTATTGATAGCTACAAGAAATTGAACTGAAGAGTACTAGTCCACCATCATTACAAATGAGATTCGGACACTGCTGCAATTAATCTTCCTGAGTCAATAGGCACGGTTTGGTAACCCAATAAGAAAAGCACATGGGAGAATGATCAGAGGGGGTCCAAATCCTTTGGATGACAATGATTTTCACCAGCATACACAATGCTGTCAAAACAGCAGTGGTTCATTAGCGGTTCCAATAGTAAACAGCTTTTATTTCAGCTGTACGTTCATTCAGTGAAGACATCAGCACAACATTGAACATATCTTTAGCATGCATGTTATATGATACAACAGTGTTACATTTTTCCAATGTTATCATTAAAAAACATATACGGGCCTGAAAAAAAAACAATTTCCAGAATTTTTCTTCTGTAGGCAATTCTTTTTGTCTCTGTTTTCTTATTCTGAATGAAATGAGTTCAAAAACTAAGATATCCCCACACAATAGAAATTCAAATTTCTAGAGCTTCTAGAATTAAAAATACATGTTTCTTAAATAGCTTCATTGTTCTGCCAGTCTGTCAAGGGAGCAGTATTTTGCATTTATAGGCAAACTAAAGGAACACATTTTAAAGAACCAAAAATAAACCTACCCAAATAAACCAGCTATAGGAAGCTAGCTCCTGGCAACTGTCAAAAGCGTATTGTGTTACCAATCCTTAAGATTTTACAGGGAATATTTGGATTCTGAATCAAGCTCCAGGCAGTTTAAGGAAAAGATCCATCTGTCATGTGATTTTGGAAGAAATAGGAAAGAAAATCACCTCTAGCTTGATGAGTAATATACTGAAATGTGACTCGGAGACATGGCATACTAAGTACAGCTCTTCAGGCAATTGCCAGGAAGATTTCTCTGCTCTTACAGAGCCCCTCTAAAAACAGTTCCCATTACTTGGGAACTTGTGAAGTACCGGTGGCTACCAATTCAATTACTCTGCTATCCAAACTCTCAGAAGATTAGCCAAGAAGCTCTTTCAGCAACCTCTGCTAATGAGTTCTCCATGGGCATGTCTAGACCACTCAACGGAGCATGGTACTGACACATCCACAGCCTACTCTGATAGCCTACTCTATCACACTTCCTCGGGGAGCACATGTGTTACACGGCCTTCTTCTGGCTCATGTCTGGCAGCAGAGTCCCCCTGCTTGCACAGGAGTGCATCCAGCACAGCTATACGGCTCTGTCCTTCCCAGCTTTTCTGTGCAGAACAGCTCCAGCATCTTTGCACTTGCAGCTCAAGTATGTCCTGAGTCACCAGCAGCTGCTAGACTTCACACAGAGTTACACTATTGCTTCCATGATAAACTACCTGGCTCTTTAACTGTGTTCTTAGAAGTTTTTAGATCCACAAGTCCCCAGATAACCTTCCTATACAACCTATATATGGGCACTGTTTCATTTTTCTCTGCTGTCTATGACTGCCAGATGCTGCCTGCTGCCAGCCAGAAGAAACCAAGAGTTCTGGAGCGCAGAGCTCTGCACCACAGCACACATGCCTGTGTAATCTGCTGCCAGTGGGCATTTTTTCCTCTTTGTGTAGAAATGAATACATTTGCATAAATGAAGTGAACAGGAAACTGCATTATAGCTTCAGAGCTTGCTCATGACCATGCATAGGGTGATGAAGAAGATATAAACGGAGCTGAGTTTCTCTTGCCTATCTCATTATTATTTTATTTTATTTTATAAAATCATTTGGCATTATTGAAACTACAGTTATACTGCTAACTTTGAGCATAGTTCTTACCAGGTTTAATTGCCTGCTTTCTCCCTGTTTTGGACTAATATATTTCATCCTACACTGTATTTTAGTCACCCAACACAAAGGGAGAAATCCAGTATGCCTGGTGAGCTATTCCATTCAACAACCAGGTAGGTCACAAAATTAAAAAAAAATAATAATAATAAAAAAAATCACCCTGGGACAATGCTCTCTAAGTGCTCATTATCAACCTGGGCTCCTCATTTATGCCTAGCTGTTTTACATCAGCACTGAACTTCATGCCAAACTTTAGAACAATGACATCCAGCAGAGCTGGAATCTGTATAGGAAAGCGCTAGGTTTTTATCCTGAAGGCCAAACAAGTAGCTGTTTGCAATTCAGTTTGGCCTGACTATTCCATTACCTCACTTAGTTTTAAAGCAGTTCAAGTAAAACTACATGGGACTGAAAGATCACAGAAACAATTTTTTATTTTATTTTATTTTTTTTTTTTTACCCACAGTGGGTATTCTTACTGAAACCACTGGATACTTCACAGGACAAACACTATAATCATATTATTCAACATATTTACACTTACAGATCTTTTTATCTCCAAGAGCCATTTGAAAACTCTGAACTGACGGCATCTGGGGAATAAAACTATGGAGGAAGGGGAGACTCAAGACAGGACCACCAGAGTACAAATTGCATCTCAGATGAAGAACATCACCTAATTTTTGATTTCCAATAGAAGATATAGGCCACTGGCATTTTAGGTCTCATATGAAACTCTTTTCTTGCAGGAAATACCTTTATCTCCCTCAGAAAAAATAGAAGAAAGGGATTCTTAAAGGAACTATACACATTTACATACATGTAAGTTTAGCTTTGATGGTTCAAAACCTGTGTTCAGTGTTTAATCATCTCCCAAAAGTTCTTTTGGAGGAAAGAGAGCATAGACACCCAAGAACCGGAACACCAAATAGCTTCCCAAATAGCATACTGCAAAGCTTGGCACTTTTGCTTCCAAGTTTGCCCACGTTTTACCTAGCTCTCCACTTCCATAATTCAAGAACAGCCCACTGCACCTTGGCAAAATGGAGCCTGTAGATCTTTCAGGGACTAAATGCAAAACTCAGCTGTAGCTGTGAGTACAGTGCAGTTCGAGAGGCTTGAAAGCATCTCCATAGACGTGAGAGCAGCTTATCCTCCAAATGCAGATGACAAGCACCACCTTGCATGGGAGCACAGACCGCCCAGCTCTGCATTTACAGAATCCAGGCGGGTTGTTTGTCTGGGTGACCCCAAACAACGCGGGGTTTGGCAGGAGAGGGAGAACACCAAGGGGACAGCGTGTGAGCCAGCTTCTGCTTCTGCTTCATTTCACTTTGGTACAGCGTTTGGTTAGTTTGGATTAGAAACACCCGCTGTTTACCGTTAGTTGAACCGAAAGCTTTTAAAATGCACAGCGAGTGCCATCTGCAGGCTGAAGTACATACTGGTGGGCCTCCTCCTGCTAAAAATGCAGATAAACCTGCCTGATAGAAAAGCAGAGAAACGCAGAAGGACTACAGGCACATTTATTGCAGATCATTCGAATCACAAACCACTCGGTCCTGCAGCAGCAAAGTGCCGCATAGCCAGAGGTGTTTTCCCACCATCTTTCCAAATTCCCTGCCAGCACAAATGCAGCGATGCTCTTTGTGAGCAGAGAAGGGTGACAAAGCCACCTTATCATCCAATTGCCAGGAATAACAGAAGGGAGAATGGTCTGTGGCCCCTCTCTCATGTACAGCAGCCCCTCTCATATACAGAGAAGAGGAAAAGGGTTTCCAACACGTAGAGCTCAACTCAATAGTGCTCAAGTGCTGGGAGACTTGGGGAGCACAAACGAGTTAACACAATTTTTCCACTGGTTTTCAGGTAAAAGCTCTGAATAAGGAAAAGCTAGAGAGTCTAAAATGAAATTGTCTCTGGATTTACAATCCTAATTGGCTGAATGAGGGTTATTTGATTCACACAAAGTAATCTGAGACAAACTGTCATTGCACAAAGGGCTACATCTACAGCGTGGTGTTTATTTGTTGATGGTTACCTTGATACCTATCTTGCCATTAATGCCCAGCTGCTCAGTTTCTCTGTGCAGGAGGCACAGTGCCTAAAGCTGGCATTATCAAGGTGCAGCCAGAGACCAGCATCAGCACTGGCAGAGAAACAGTCCCAGGTATACTCAAGATAAAAACCTCCCTCCCAGGAACTCTGGCTTTCTCATCCAAATTCAAACATTTCCCATCTGTGCATCCTGTGTAGAATAAATACGACGAGAAAAAAATGCTAGAGCATTGTCTAAACAGCAGTTATGAGAGAAAGGGACCCCAAATTGTATTTCCTATTGCCCATAATGCACCACTCGAAAATCACTGACATTTTCCAAGCGCAGCTGTATGCAGGAAGGTGATCTATTTGGGCCATGCCTGATTGGATCATTACATCCAGATTTATAAATCTGTGAGGTTTCTAATCAGACATAGAGGGAATACATTCCACCTCTCAATCTAGTGCCTTGGCAGGTCAGTCAATCAGAGCATTTCTCAGCACAGCAATCCCAGATATAATTCTCTTCTTTACTTGCAGCTAGGCAGCATTCAAAAACATGAACTTTTTGTCCACTGTTGCAAATACCACAAAAACTCATGAAAATTGCTTTTAGCTTGACCTTTGCAAATACCTTCCTCAAACAGTAGGAGATAAGAACAAATACATCAGAGCCAAAAGAAAGTAGATGTTGAAGAATAAATTTATACTGTATGGCAGACTATGTGTTATTTTCAGAGAACTGCCAGAAGCAAGAAGACTTGTACTGTCAGTCTCACCAGGTATGTCAGTATTACAGTTAAATATATATATATATATGTATAAAATCATTAGCAGACAATAATTGACATCCTGATGAGGGGAGTGAGCATACTATTCAGTCTTTTGTTTCAGGATCTTAGTATGTGTGCTTTGTTATGTGGCTATATCAGGAATAAGCAATACCAGTTATCCATCTTAGCCACGACAAAGTTATTTACTATCATTAGGAAAAAAAATAAATTAAATAAGTTAAAATTAATTAATTGTGGACCAACTGTAAAGATTTAAGCATCAGGAGGAAGGGAATCAGGAAAAGTAAAAACTGGTCATAGTCAGAGTGGAGAGGAGATTTATTCCTCAACACAAAATTGACCTCATGAAAAGCTTCTGCAGGAGAACTCCAGGTGTGATAAATTTATGGCCCTTCCTCTTACCCTTGCTATTACTCTTTTGAAAGCAAACAGTATTATATTCTCAAGTCCTTGACCTGGGTTAAAGCCTGAGATTCCTTTCACTTCCCCCAGCACATGTCCCCATGTCCATTTGCCAGCCTCGCATTCCAGTGTCACGCTGCAGACAGGAAGATTCAGAGAATATTAATGCCACAAAAGACACCAGATCACCTAGTTTCAGTTTCTGTGTATTACTAGACCTTCATTTTCATTCAGTTACCACTAGTATTGCATCCAATAATGGCTATCTGACTTAAACACATCTTTGGGAAGGCACCTTATGTTGACTTCAGGATGAAACCTCCCACTAACTGCTGCTTTTGGATGGGCCCTGTAAGACTGTGGTTTGCAGCCTCCAGCCTAAGACCTATTTTAATCCATTTGTGTAAGTTAACTCTAGAATTTCAAATCTATTGTCATAAATTTTAAATCCACAGGAGGTCCTATAAAATTTTAGAGATCCAGCAGTCTAGAACTGCTGCTTTCAGACTGCGTGATTTGTCAGTGGCATGCAAAGATACCTCATCACAGCCGAAAGGTAACACTGAAATTCACTATCAAGCCAAGGAATATGAGTATTACATTGATAGCTGAATGTCTAATTAAAAGAAGGATGTCGGCAAACTGAATGGATTCAAGGAAATAGTTAACAAAAGAGCATTTAATAAGAACATGTTAGTGGATTTAAATATGCTTAACGTAGATAAGAGGCACTTAGGAGAAGACATGATAACATTCAACAGATATTGCAGGGCTGTTATTTTATCTCCTTCCTTGGCATTTACCTCCTTAAGTGAGATAACCAAGACTAAAGGGATATAAACAACAGTTTATATATATATATATCCTGAATATCAGGGAGAGAAAAAATAATAATAATCCTGCCAGTAGCTGCTGTCAGGCAGTGAAATAATTTCCCTTGGAGCACAGTGAAAGAGTTACGTCCCTGTTGCTGGAACCATCTAAAACTAAAGTAGGCCAACACATGGGAAAGTTACCATAGAAAAATGAAACCAAAGTCTAAAACATTGTTGTCTTATGCCGCAGTGAAATATTTGAGCAATAACCAGCCAGTGTTCATCAGGAAATCAAAGCATTTCATCTACATAAAGCAGAATGTATCAATCAGGATTTTATCTAAAATACCCAGTGCAGGAGTACCTTCATAGGAGACCAATTTCTGACAGATGATGCTTCAATCTAAAACAAAAAGTGTAACATGATCTAGCAGGAAGAACTGAGACTGTATAATTTCTGGCCATAAGATATTTTTTTTTTATTAAAAGAATAAATATAAAAAATTGGTCCCTAGAAGAACTTATCAGATTTCCTTCTTCATTTTAATTCTGTAAGTAAAGGCTAGTTGTATGTTTAAACATCTGCTATGAGCATGCTTCAAGGAAAAGTTACGGGCTTTCAGGCTGGAATTTTGGCTTCATACCAAAATTCCTCGTCATGCTTTGCTTGCCCTGTGCTATGAGGAAGATCCTGTAACAACAATAACAGCTATCCTCTAATTCTGGAAAAAAAAATAAACAAAAATCTTTCTAGGCAACAGGCTGTACTTGCACAGACCCACCCACTGCGGTGATTTTCTAATTGTAATTGCTGCTGCTACTACACGTAACATATAAACTGCACAAGGATCTTGTTCAGCTCCCAGTGTTTGAAGAGAGCAGTGTGAATTTACCAGGCCCCTAACACTCCAGTAGATTTTTTCTTATTGTATGAGAGAAGTAACAAAAATCAAGCCAGAAAGCAGAAGTCTTTGATTCAGACTCTTACCTGTGCTACCTCTTCAAAATCATCGTGTCTTTTCTGCAGTGCACGTGCTCTATGTAGAGACTTCCCAACTCCTGTGTGTTTACTCAGAAAGGCTTCCCCGTGATTTTCAATCCAGTCCAGTACCTGTCAAAAAAGAAGAGTATCCAATTACCTCTCCTGTCTCAGCAGCACAGAGCAATTGTTGGGGTGAGGATAAAACAGCTGCAGAGGTATAGCTTTATGTTTGCAGTAGCTAAACACACGGAGATCTGTCAAGATCTGTTCCAACAAGATAGAAGATAAATGTTTATAGATCTTACTGGTAAATTAGGATTATTGTATTTTTACTATTCAATTTGTTTTGAAGTGTAGCTTAGTTACTTGAGCCTGACAGATATTAAGTATTTACTTTCCCATAAATGAATTTTGGGGAATGGGAGTCAGAAATCTGGAATCTTTTGCAGTAAGCATCCTCCCCTTAAAGCTCCCTGTGTAAACCAAAAAACAGAGACAGCAGATTTCACATAAAGAGCAGATTCCAATAGGACGCATCTTAAATGAGTCCAAAAGCATGATGGAGGGATCAATTCAAATTGATTTTGAAATGGGGAGAAAAAATCAGAGTAAGTAGAATGAAAAGGTTAAGAATCCTTCACTGCAGGCCACAGAACATTGACTGAATGCACCTTTCAACTCTTATCAGGTTTCCAGTTCCAAATGTAACTGAACCCTATGGAAAAGTAAAGTGGCAAATCTGATATACTGAGAGCTAAAGAAGATTTTCTTTTAAAAATAGATCAACTGTATGACTGCCATCCATTTGGAGCTCCTTCACACAATAACACTGGCACAATTCTGCTATTAAGCCACTGAAACTTGGATTAAATCTGTTCAGGGTCCACTACAAGCTGCAATACCTCAAAAATGGTGTTTGATGCTGTCATCTTGGGAAATTTCAGGATGTGATCTCCACCCTTCCTCAATACACAGAGGCTAAGAGGATGACAGTAATAGATCAGTACTGGTTTCAGCCACGGGTCCCAGCAATGGTGGCCAGGGGCTGCAGGAGCCGTGCCAGCTTGGCCTGAGAGGGGCTCTGCTACTGGGGCACAGAACTGGACAGGAGAAAGCTGCTGTGTGAGGAGCCGTGTGTTGTACGCGGGGCTGATAAAGGAGCAGATATTATTGACGAAGCCTAGAAACCTAAGAGTGGAAAAATTAAAGACGTGTTTTTTTTTCCTCTTTTAGGCAAGCAGAGCTATTTGATGGCTTGGTTGTAGAGAATACAACTGGGCTTTCAGCCTGTACTTTAGAACCCAAGTATATTTTAATAAATAAATAAACAAGTTCCAAGTACAAACAAAACTTTATATGCATATACTTGTTTTTCACTCCCATTTCTTTGCTGGTAAAAACACTCTTTTAATCAATATTTTGTGCTTACAAGGTATTTTTCATTCACAGTACAAAACACTTCACAAAGTGGGATATCAAAACACTTCAGGTCCTGCTAGAACAACATGGATTTCGCACAAGCATCACTGTGGGGATGAGGAAGCAGAACCAGGTGTGTTGGCAGCTCAGTCACCACTTCCTGCTTCCCTTTCTCTGATCAATTCAGCTCCCGGTTGCTCTCAATATAGAGTCCCAAATACACATGCTGGCCGGTCTGCTAAGGCTACAATATATTCTTGACCAGGAATGTGTATGTTATTTGTAATAACATTAGTTATTGGAGAGTGGCCTTCTAGCATCTGTGTCATTAACAGTCTGCAAATAATTCTGTTTCCTCCTCCTTCCTTTCATCCTCCTTCTTCTTGTTAGGAGTTTTCAACTTATCTGTTAAAAATGGAAGCAGAGAAATACTAAATTCTGGAAAAAAAAAAAATCTGATGAGGGCTAATTTTAAAATATGATTTTTAAAATTGCAAATAGCTTTAATTTAAACAATGCTTCGTATGAAGTATGTATGCTTTCTATCCATTAATCTTTGACAGCCATGCACTGTAATTCCACAAAAAATTGTTCTGAAGACTTTTTCATGTTTATAGCATAAAAGTAGTGCCCACATAATAGTTAAATTTTCAACCCAATCAATGTTAGCTTCGGTTGCTTTAGTCACTGTTCGATGACTGTTGACAGAGATCTCTGCTTTTATTTTATAAAGGGATGTTTCAGTACATGCTGCAATTCAAAACAAGTAATACAACATGTGATGCTTACTTTAAACAAAGATGACAACAGAAACAATGAATCTAGATCAGAGTACTGGTCCAAATATGGATGCTTTCTCTCAACAAAAACAAACAAAAGTGCCAGCACATTAATCCATAGGGAATCAACCTTTGTTCCAGGTCTCACCCAGAAACCGACAACTCCTGCCACAAAGTCTCATGTTGCATTTGGGCAGTTATTCCATGGTGCTGATGCAGAAGGTGATTCACCAAATCCTTCCTGTAACATGAAAGCTTCCCACTGAAGTCTTCTATTCAAATATTGATTAGGTTTGCAAATCCTTTAGTTTATGAGATTAGGTATAATATACCTCCCTGAGGTGATAAAATCGTACAGCCACTTAACAAATCAGTGCTAGGTGGGAAGACAAGATAAAAATCTATACACCATCCCCTAATGACACCGAGTGTAACAACCTGTTTGACTACCTCTTTCCTATGCCATTTCTCTGCTGATGGTGCCACATTTCAGATTTCCCAGACCCTACCTGCTCTTTAGAGTTCTAATTGCTCCACAGATTCTAGTTCTCCCATGATTCCCGCAAGAAAAAAAATCACGACTTTAAAGAGTAACTTGTTTAACAATGTTTTCTGTGGCTCTGAAACTCACAATAGTGTATTTAGCAACTCCAGGCATCAATGTATGTTTTCGCAGCCATTGTCAGATATGTGAATACTATTATTCTTTTGCTTAGAGTGAAAAAAGAAAAAAAAAAAAAAAGAGAGAGAGAAAGATTAAGAGACAAAATGAATTGCTGAGATGTCCCAGGAAGTTGGCATAAGACAGGATCTTAGTTCAAGGCTCTGTTAATCTGTCAGCCCTAACTGTTAAAACAATCCTCAGCATTAAAGCGTTTGCCCTCTAATAAGCTCACAATAATTGGCAAGCAGGGAGAAATATCACATCTTTGCTTCCATCCTATGAGGCACGGAAAGTTTGCACTAAATGAGGAGCTGTGATATGGAATAACAGAGCAAAGCTACAACAAGAACATAAATCAGATACAAGAATAAGACAGGTACAGCAGCACTTACTTCCAGAGAAAACAATGAGAAATGTTGAGCAATTATCTACAGCAAACACAGGAACAGCTCCGAAAGGTCATAAACCTGAAATCACCAGCTCTTTTAAACATTTACCTGTCAGTGGGTTTGGAGACTTTCTCCCTTATGCGGAAAAAAGGAAACATTTTTAGAAGCCGCATAACTGTGTAATAATTCAAGATAAACATTAACATTTTAATTGAAAGCATGGACTTTTTAACTTACTCTACTGCTGAAAATTTATATCCTGAGATACAGTTAGCCATTGAATTTATGGTGGCTTAGTTCAAATAATTTAATTACTCCTTAAAAACTTAAACAGCTTGAAGATGCTGTTAAGAAGGCAGTTAAGAGTGTTTTCCAAATTACATCTTCAAATTTCATAACTATCATTTATTCCCAAGCTATTCTTTTCTTAAAAAAGCTAGAAAAAGGCTGTAGGTCATGAATTGGCTGGCATTACAATCCTGCACTCCAGACAGGTCCATCATCTGGGTGTTTCTTGAAACAAAAAATACTCTGCAACTCCAGCATATGTCAATGCTCTTTCCATTATGCATTTACTACTACTCTGAAAGCTGCCTGAAGCAGGGGCCAGGACCTCCCTCCTGCTTTGTAGCTTCTAGCAGAGTAAAGCCGAATCCTGCATGACTGCAATGTACATTCAGGCTAACCACTATGGGGACACTTCCTGGTTGGAGGGTGTTTTCCAGTCCAGGCCGCTGACCATCAGAAAACAATACTATGTTAATGAAAACATGCTGAGTTCCAAGCCTAAGACATCTCCAAGCATGCCACCAGAATCACCTAGGAAACTTTATAACTCACAGACATCTTAGAAGATTGCAGAATACTACGGTACTTTACCTCCTGCCATGGCAGATGCCCATCCCAGACCTTACTGACCCCATTGCTCTTGGTGAGTGGATTGGGGTAGCTTTGTTTCTGTTTTTAATCCACCCAATTCAAAAGATGCCAACAGGGAATAATAGAGTCACTCTGTTTACTCTTATGTGCCTTGGTAGCTTCCAAAGGACTCCAGAAAGAGTGCATGTGAGGCTGGGAGATGAGAAAGGGACCCCATTTCTTTTCTGGATGGGGATTCGTAACTGTGCTTAACTCCAAGCTAGTAAAAGTTTATACAGCATTAGGCTCAAAATCATGATTTGTTTCCTAATAGCCTGTCTAACAGAAGGAGAACACAAACCAAATGTTCAAGAAGCACATCTGACGTCAGCAACATCTATTGGTGGGAATGCTGCTGGATACACATGTATGTTAAAAACACGATGCTAATCTCTCTTTCTATATGTCACCTAATTTAAGATCAAAAGTGGTAGGAGCATTATTTTCTTTCTATCATGATGTGAATGTCCTGTCTCTCTTTTGTCCTCAGGGGCAAAATTACACACCCAACAAAATAAGCAGCAAACTCAGGTCACCAAGAAAATTAAATAAAATTCCAGCACAATTACAGCAGGCTGACTGTGCTAGCTATTACAGTCATTATATGGCTGGATAATCACAAGATTCAAAATGCTACCTGGAGGAAGAATAGCTGTAACTGTCCCTTTATGAATGATCTGTGTAACTTCAGAAAGAACAAGAGTGACAATTCGTACAGGTTTTATCTGAGCACAGCATCAGGAAGCCCATGTTCTGAAGAGAAACTCTTCCAGAGGCCTCTCGATAGTGCATTTTGCTGATGCAAAACTCTTGCCTATGGGAAGTCCTGTGGCATACTGACAAAATAAATAACGCACAGGTGAGGTTGTGGAAAAATGTACTGGACACTCCATTTGCAGGGAATAGTGATAGTTTCTACAAGACAAAGTAGGAAGACAGAGTAGGATGACAAGAAAGAAGTGGAAGAATGATTTTAAAGGAAGAAGGTTGAAGAAGCAATCAGGGAATAATTAAGGAAAGTTCTAGGATGATAATTGTTCTTCCTCTAGGCTAATTTGTATGATGGGAATATGGTGAGATGATTGCATTAGTGAAGCTAAGGTCAATTCTTTTAATAGCTTAAAAAGCTAAATTTGATTTTTAAATTTAAAAAAAAAAAAAAAAAAAAAAGAATTTGGCACTATTTTTAAAGAGCAGACAGCTCAATGCAGCTCTTAGAAAATGCAAACTCTATCCATAGGTATCTATCCTAATTCATAAGACTAAAAACTAAGAAGCACCTCATAACTTTATTTGACTTTAAGTTGAAAACTCATTGGAATCCAGTCTCTTTTCTCAGGTGATGAGTGGTGGGACTCAAGGTTTCAGGTTGCACCAGGGGAAGTTTAGATTAGATATTAGGAAGAATTTTTTCACTGAGCATGATCAAGCATTGGAACAAGTGGCCCAGGGAAGCAACTGAGTCTCCATCCCCGGAAGCATTTAAGAGACACGTGGACATGGCACTAAGGGACATGATTTAGTGATGGGATGCAGTAGGTCAAATTTATGGTTGGACTTGATCTTGGATGTCTTTTCCAACGCAGATGATTCTATGACTCATTCTTAGCAAACCCTCATGCTCTGATCCTATTTTACAGTGATACAAACTGTGAAAGGAGTAGTGAATCTGTTACTTTCAGGAACAATTTCTGTTGGTGAATTAGTTGAAAAATTGTGTTTTTGCATTCTTTTAAACTGTATTTCTTTTAGCAGCAAGGAATGAAGATTAAATGAGAGACACTTAGAGAAGAAAAAAGAGGCTTGCTCAAAAAAAAAAACAAACCAAAACAAACAAACAAAAATAAAACACACATGGAAAACAGGTGAGGTGGAATTAGACGATATTTAAGGCCCCTTCCAACCCAAAGCATTCTGTGATTCTATGAAATAACTAATGGCAGAACCCTATCCTGCTCCTACACAGGAAGGAGATGAGGAGCATAAGCTGCTGATTAAACACACATGAATAAGCCGCAGTGTGCTGTGGTAGCAGTGGTGGGGCACCCTGACTTCTGCATTTGACCCAGACCTGTTCTGAACGGTTTTATTGCTCCTGAACAAGATGACCTGTTGAAGAAGTGCCTTGGCCGAGTGAATGATTACTCTTTGTTACTCTATGTCCCACTGTTGTTACTGTAGTGAGTCAAACTGGGTTACTCTGAAAGCTGAAAATAAATGATACCATTTTCCATTTTAAGGTTAAGACTCAGATCTCGATCTCAGCTAAAATGGTACCAATCTAGCATAACTTTAAGGGCTTAGATTAACTCTTTGGTAACTTTAGCAGGGTTGTAATAAATTCCAAAGCAATTCCAATGAAGTGCACCCAATTTATCCTGCTTTAAATGAGGCCCCATTTCAAACAGATGCATAAGCATTGCCTAACTTTAAACACATGGATGAAGCCTCCAAAATCTACTAGGCTCATACCTTAAACGTGCCAGTGAGAAACAGCCAAACTGTATCAAGTTGCCACTACGTACACTTTATTGCTTGCTTTTGAGATACTTTGGGATAATTAGAGTTTTGGTGGGATACCAGAAATTTATATGGCACTTCAAAACTTGTGTTTTTATAGTATTTTTGCCATCTCCACTCAGGAATCAAAACTCATCTTTACTTATTCTGTAGGTGCTATGACGAACAGGAACTCAAAGGCCTTGTTTGTCTGAAATCCTCATTTCAAAACCCTGCCCTTGCCAACCATGCGTTTTGTAACCAGGAAGTGTAGTTAAAAGGTTCATGTTTCAAATCGCGCTTTCATAGAGACTTTACATCCAAAGATTATTGTAAATGTTTTGTTCTACTGCACAGCAACAAAATCTGATCTTTTCTGTCAAAGCCCTTCAAAATCATACAAGCCTATTTAACAACACTTACTGGCTGAGCTGGAATTTGCTGATACGACAAAGAATGTTGTGGCAGAAGATAACTCATTTTCTTACAGTAGAAGTACTAGAAACTGCACAGCATATGTGGATTTATGAGCAATACAATTCAAAGTAAATGTGTTCTCAGGATACCCACAAACCACTCCTTCCTTGGGAGGTAAAAGGAAAAGGCCTCCGAGGATAAAATATACACATTTGCCAGGGGGAGCGCTGCATCTCTGTGAAGGCGGTAGCCACTGTGTGACTGTCAACTTCTATCCACTGCAATTATATCTGCTCCTGGATAACATTGTTCCGTGCAGGCTGGCATGGGCAGCCCAACCCCTGGCCTGCTACCAGGCCCTCCAGGAGAATTTTGTGTCAGCACCAGCAAAGAAAGAACAAACACCAAGAATCAGAAGAAAATTTAAAAAAAAAAAAAAAAAAAAGTTCCCCCAAACCCACAACGACTCAAGGAGACTTAATATATCCTAATCCTCTTTAATGACTAAAATGCACACCAAGTCTGATTTCAATTAAAACACAGTTTCTTTGTTGCATTCCAAATCATAGCTGAAAATAGATTTCTTTTCTCTCCTATCCCTGGCCCTGTCACAGCAGGGTAATGTCAAGTAAAGGTCTAGCTGAGAAAATATACCAAAATACAAAGGAACTTATCCTCTGGCTTTTCCTGCCATTATTAATGGTTTATAATAAAACCCTAAACAAAAGTCAGCCATTGCACTTGTGGTTTCTCCATCCCAATTAAAACAGAGCTCCTTTTTTCCACCTCTTTCATTATAATTTTACATTAGTGATACAGTATCTTTAAAAACATTTTTTTTAAGAACAGAAATAAAGTTTGATCATGCCTCATTTTTAAAAGTGGAATCATCATTTTGGCTCTCATTCCATTATTTTTAAATTCAGAAATATCTAAATCTGACACTAAAACTTAGATCTTGCTCCCACCAAAATCCTCAGCAAAATTTCAACTGACTTCAGTAAATATTGATAAAGATACCATGTTTGTAAAAGATAGGCAGGGGCTAATTACTCATCCAGCAGAATCCAAGCCTCCAAACACACACTTCAACCCCACATTCTATGTCCCATTTAGCAACTTCTGAACAAATTTGGTTCCTCTGACAGCATGTTACAAGCTGCATATAGGCTAATGTGGATAAGTGCACTCCTAATGTACAGATACAGCTCTGCTAATGGAGTTTTGTCGTGGAGGAAGGGAACAGTGCCTTACTCTGCTCACTCTGTTTGGCTAATCATGTCAAATCATTTGAGAGCTTTAAGAAATAAGCAAAAAGCAACAAGGATTTCATATCAAAAGTAGACTGGAATTTAAGCAATTTGGTTCAATGCCCAGCACTGCAGTTCAGCAAATGACTCAACTTCCCTGCCTCCATTCTCATTTGTAAAATGACATTAACCACACTTACAGTCAAAACAAGTGAGGCTGACAGAGAAAGTGTTTGGAGTGAAAGCTGCCTTTATTTTAAGTTTTTGCAGCCTCTAGCAATATGTGGCTCTAAATCTGGTTGGGATTCTAGAAACCTTTTCCAATACTTGAACATACTAAAATATCATAAATAGCAAACAACATCATGGCTGCTATACACAAATGAGCAGACAATCAATTTGAAAGCAGGGCTATAAAATCAGCTGAAAATTGCTCCAAATTCACTGCAGTATAAATACCTAATTGCTGAACATATATCTAGAAAATCTGAAACACCGTAGCTTGAACTATTTATATGTCCATAACTAATTCATCTTCAGAAAATAATGTGCCAGCCAACCAGCTTTGTCTTTATTTGATTCATCTTAGGTGGTCATACATGTTACTTTCAAATTGGCTTGAGACCTAATTGGTGCATTCTGCTATCACACAAATGAAGCAACCTGAGGTCTGGGGGTTCTCTTCTTTTGTTGTTGATTTTTTTTTTTTTTTTTAACTTTTTGTAGAGAAGGTGTAATCAGAGCTACACTGATTAACATACTCTTAGGACTGGATGTTAGCACTGGACGACAAATACGAATTTTGATACTTCCTCAGTCTTTTGTCAATGAAGGTCACTCTCAAAATGATACAACAGACAACCTTTCCTGAAGTCACTCAGAAGTTTGTCATCTCCATTTTGCCCTTCCTTTTCATCACAACAGCATCTGGTAAATATGCATTGAGCCATGCCTGCATCTCTTTCAAAAGCCAGAGAACTAATGCAGCTGCTATTAAGTATGATTTTTTAATCACTCCCTGCTTTTCTCCTCTAATTGTAGTTATTCCAAATACCACCACATAATTAAAGAGGTCTTTTCAAAAAGAAAAGCCATGCAGTCCCTTTTACCCTTGGAAGGAAAAGCAACCTTACAGACCTATCAGTATTATTCTGCTGCATAGAGCAACTAAATTAACAAGGAGGATTAAATGCAGAGCCAATTACAACATTAAAAAAACTTCTTTTATTCCCTTGTCTACATTCAACCAGAAAAACAAGTCCCCATGAAATCAGATCGTAGGTGTTTTTATGAGTTTCCTGGACACTATGTGAAAGGTTCACCTCTGCACAGTTTCTCATTTTAACAACAAAATCTAACCTCAGTGGTTAAAAAAATAAAATACTGTTTTGCCAAAAGCAGGACATCCATGTTCTGCTCTTTATAGTAGTGACAGCCCTACGTAGCACAGCTGATACTAATGAATGTACTTCAGTAAATTATACAACTACTGAGATGTGGGACAACAAATATAAAAGAGACAAATAGGTACCAGAATGTCCTCAATAAGCGAAAATACACTCAGTGACTCCAGACTCCTCACTGCTTCCAACACCCATAGCTACCCTATGTTTACAAACCCATCTGGAAGCAGGACCGTAAGAGTTTGGCCAGCCATGTCTGTCCCTGCAGCACGATCCCTTGTTAATCAACAGCTCCTGCACTGGAAAGCACTCCAGAAAAACTCTCCCTGGCTGTCTTCTTCTTATCAGCTTCTAATGCACAAGTGTGCAAAAAGAATTAGTTGTGAAAGGGTTCAAAAGTTAACAGCATGACTAAGTGAAGACATCCTAAATATCTCCTGCGGTGCTGTGGCCTGAGCACCAAGACTTATATTTTCTAGCAGTCTCATTCCTTGCTGTGTCAGGCCTTGCAAGGGTGTTGTTCTTCCATTTCCACCCCTATCTCACTCCAAGAGAATTGAGATGAGCGTAGAACTGTACAAGAGTCAAAAATATTCTTGCCTGCTCCACGCATGCTGCCCTCCCATGGAGGAAGAGGGCTGCTCACTTCAGGAGGGGAAGCAGCTCCAACTTAACTCCTTACCTTTTCACAGACTTACATGGCAAAAATAACTGTCACTGCTTTCTACAGATTGCCATTTTGTACTTGTACAGTTCTTCACCCAAGCCTTTCACATCTATAACCATATTCTGATGGTTTAAAACTGACAAGTGTTTGGATAAGTGAGAATGTGATGTGTTCTGGCACCATCCACCTTCACTTCACGTAAAGGAGAGAGCTGATCCCAGCCCTAGTAATTAGGGAGATGCAGCATTTAGTCATGTGTCTCTTGGGAACAGCACATTTAATTCAGGGCTTTGGCAGAGTTGGTTGGGTGTAGGCTGGGCATTTTGAGTACAGTACTTGCCCATTTCCTCTGAGCAGTGACGGAGGTCATGCAGCCTCAACTTGCTCTTTCACTGAATGTGGTCATCTAGGCTGCAAGCTCTCCATAAGGGAGTGTGAACACATGCTTCTCTTACCCTGAGGAAGGACTTCCTTCAACTTAATGCTGCTTTCCTTTGGTAAGGCTCCCATTCATCAAATGCATCCCACTTATCTTTCATTTTCTTGATCAAATGTTTTACTTGATAAAATTTGGAAACTGCCTCTCTAAAAACATTCCAAGTAAGGGAACAATAGACAGACAAATGAAGAACTAATGTTTCTTCCTTGATGCCTGGCTTGTTTCTATTGTTCCCAGAATATTGTTTTTAAGGAAATCAAAAAAGGAAAAAAAAATCATCAGGTTAAAAAAACCCCTCTGTTGTATTCTTTAAATGCTAACTTCTTTTACAGCAAGTTTTCAAAGCTGTGTGTGGGTGGAGAAGCTATAAATAACGACATTTGTGCATGTTCCTTCTGTGCAAGACACAGAAAATGTGCTCTGCATCAGCACAGAAAGATGCTGCTGTGCTCTGCATGAGGCTTCTCAAGGCTTGTGGGTAGATTTTTTTCTTTTGCAATTACTCTGCTGGTGTTGCTGTTGGTGAGCCTTTTCTGCAACACTTAGGAAACATACCTGGCACTTAACTGTAGCACGATGAATTAGCAATACAACTAATTGATGTCAATCTCCTATCAAGGGTAATATGCAGAAATACAGAAATATTTTCTTACCTAGAGCAGCTAGAAGATTTTGGTTGTTGCTGTTTGTAGCACTAGTTTGAACAGATTTCACTCCTCCTAAGGCTTAGTGGCTACTTCACTTTCCCCAGGTCCCTATTTCCCGTCCCACATTTGCCCTCTCAGACCAGTTTTTCAGGGCACAACCACCAGGTCAGCCAAGGTTGGGCCCAGCTACACTCTTAGGTCTGGCTCCCTCAGACCTCAGGCTGTTTGCTTAGACATAGTCAGAGTTTCCTGAAAGAACACCCTGGGCCCCTCTCAGCTCAAGAGGATGGGAAGAAAAATGTGCCATGCAGAGCAGACATTGAAGCAAAGGCAACCTGAAAAGCTGTTATTTTTTTACTCAAGCAATCTCTTATCTTCCATTGCCGTTGTTTCCACAATTTTAGAATGCTCTTTGGAGCTCTCTCAAGAAGAGAAACACCTGAACACCAAGTCTGGCCCAAACCCAGGGTCCTCCTCACATGCTCTGAAGTAGGATTAGGACATCCCAGAAGCAAAAGGACTGAGCTGTTATTGCTGAAAGTGCAGATTCCTGGAGCCTAAATAAGAACCAGCAACACAGACAGAGAAATCATAGATCTCATGATGATCACAAACCCTAATGGTATAGACACAGTGCCAAAAACTCAAGTCCTCCTGCACATCATCCCCCAAAGAGCCAGAGAGCCAGCTGATCCACAGAGGAGAAAGCTCTGAAGAAACAGTTAACAGTGCTCAGACTATGCTACAACCAAACATACTAGGGCTTTTTTCAGTTCCTCTATAATCCCCCCCAGTAACTCTGTATTTGACCTCTCTGGCATCAGAGCAGAACAGAAAATCAGCACTTGCAGTCCTGATAGTAAATAGAGACACCTGCAGGACCCAGCTGATTTGGATTTTTGATAGGAAGTTATGATTTAGACCTCCAAGGTGTTGACAGAAGTTATTATTAACTGCTAACATCACAGCTAATTGCCCAGTGCTGATTTTCATGTTTGTGAGGGAAAGCATCTGATCCTGAAGAGATTATTAATTTTATTATTATTGTCATTTTTAAGAGTAGCCCACTATGGCTTGCAAAGTAGATTCCTTGCATAAATTCACTTAATTTGTTTTTTCTCAGTAGGACTGTCCAAAATGTACAATGTCCCTAAAGAAATACAGCACGTACACAGGAGGGACCAAAGGAGTGTCATGAACTCTTTAGAAAAGTACATTAACCTCGAGTATGTAAATAGAGCAGTTGATTTTAACTCTGTCAGTGACAGATGTGCCTAAAGGCTTCAAGAGAGGAAACAAAACAAAACTACTGGAGGACATATTTACTACGTTTTTTAGCTCCAGCTGTAACCAGAGCATAACTGTTAGCGTAGGCAGAAGTGGAATAGTGTAATGGTAAGCAGGGTTAGGCACCTACCTTGGGTAACAACTCCTCATTTACTCTGTAGGAAAGGAAACAACCTACATGACTGGCTTCTAATTTCGGTGCTCTGGGACACTGTCTGGACCTGCTACTAACCTGGACTGCACTGTGAATTTAGACATGGATTAAGATGGTACCATCGACAGCTTGATAGTATCAACCCACCTGAACTGTTAGTAAATAAGATGTTTAAAGCCAATGAACAAATAGAAAGGACTGATAAAGCAAAGATGAGCTTTACAACAGAGCAGTCTTTAATGCAAGCACTATGCTCCAGGCCTAATGTTGACAACCCTCACTGTGCTGAGTTGTCTGCTTCGCCGTAGAAAAAACTGCTGATCGACCAGAATATTAAATAAAGCTCTGCTTAGGTTACTGTTGGGAGCAGACTATTTAATCATCTTCATTTAACCAGGCTTATAATCCCAGCACAGACAAGTTTAGTATGAGAACAACCTCCAACTGGGATAAATGGGTCTTGGTACATAGTGTCATCTCAGTAACAGAAAAACTATGCAAGATGGTATAGCACTGCAGCAGCCTCAAACACCCTTGCTAGGGTCAGAGCCCCTTGGGGCTGGGTTTTGTGCCACCACATTGGAAAACACCTTTCCTCCACGGGGCTCTGACCTGATTTGAAACTTGAGGCAAAACCTGAGTACAAACAAGAAGTGCCCTGAATGCCAGGAGTGGCTCTTCTCCATCCTGGCAGTTCCCGACTATCAGAGACTTTTCTAACATCACTTGTTTGTCTTTTAAACAATTAACCTAACTCCTCAAATGTTTTCTCTCCCAGTTTGAGATATTCTGTGTGTCATGCTGTGCCCAGGGTAGAAAGGATGGCAGCATAAGGCTGTCTTTGGGGGTTGGCCTCCCAGCAGGGCTTTTCTACCACAGGGTCCCACTCAGGGACTCACACTGGCACCACGGCATCCCTTCTGCTCACACCGCCTGTCGGTCAGTCACTGCTCAGGCCAACCAGCTGCATACGACACATGGTCTCCCTGAACAGAGAAGTCACAGCTCGGTGCTGCAAATAAGCGGGGAAAGGGCTGAGTTGCTGAGATGTGTGAGAAGTTTGGCATGTGGCATACAGGCTCCATGCTGAGCCAAACACTCAGTGTGAAAGACACAACAGAACTGAAAATAAAAAGCTCAGGACATTTGCATTGCTGTGTAACCTACCCATAACCATATGGCTGATTTCTTCCAAAGGTCATGGAAGAAACGGATCTTACGAGGGTTTTGAAGGGTGAAGGGCCAACGACCTTACAGACTGATCAAAGGAGGCTGCGGATAACGGCAATGAGGAGCTGTTTGTGGGGAGGCAAACAAATGGATGCTGAGCCCTAAGTCCCCTGGCAGACTGGTTGAGATGATGCAAAAATAAACTAAGATTTATGTGCAAGCAGGATGAGACTTATGAAAAGCTCTTTCAGCAAGGAACAACCTTGAACTGTTCAGGAGAGAAAAGACACTTGAAGGACTCCAGATGTGTGAGTCATGGGCAGAGCAAGGACCAGAAGTGGTTGGGGACTTCCCATAAGCATCTCTTTTAATGAAAAAATCACTTTCCTCACACGTGAAGTTTTCTGTGAAAAAAACTCATTCCTTCCTTTCTTTTCTTTTTTTTTTTTTGGGTGGGGGTGAGGGGTGGGTTGTGGCTCCCAGCATATAGCATCCCCTCTCCCCTCATCCTGAACTTACTGCTCTTCTTGTTTCCTGACACCACATAACACTTTAAAAAACCTGAGGAGGCAAGCAAGCAAGCAAAAGCAACACCCCAAATACATTCTGATTTTTTAAAAGTTACCTTTTGTTCTAGAGGAAAAAAAAAAAAAAAAAAAGAAAAGAAAAGAAAAATAAGTGATTATTGCTTTGTTTTTGTTTTGTGATTTTTTTTTTTCCCCTAACTTTTCACGCTGGTTTGGGAAGGAAATTATCTCAAGCTCAAAATGCTTTTTGTGGCTGAAGCCAAAAATAAAAGTAATTTTCTCCATCCCTCGACACATGTCCCCCATCCAAAAAACTCCAAAAGGCAGGAAGAAGGAACAAGTAAAGAACTGTCAGACCAACAGGAGGAGAAATATAAAAGACCAGTGGACAGGCATGAAATATGTTTGTTTTACATGGTTTTTATGTTTGAAGGACATTTTTGTTAAAAAGGGAATCATAGCATAAAAGAAAGTTTATAGTTGTAATAGTATACAGGAGTATACTTTTAGAGCCTACCAGCTCTAAAATGTGCCTGGGGGTCACCCCAGCCTAGGCAATGGCTTCCAGAACTGCAATCCAAAGATTACAACTTTACAAAACAAACAAGAGGCTTTGTTGTAAGAGCTCCCTGTGAGGAATATGAAACAAAAGTAGTTGCTTAAAAGTCTCCTGTGAGCTAAAGCATTGTGTTCAGACTTAGACGGTGCACAAACTAACTTCCAAGGACAGAAAAACCAGAACCTTTCAATCAAGTTGGCTGGGTAGGGATGCTACTGAAGGTACAGCCAACAGGAGCACAGTTATATGGAGCAGAGCTAGTTTGTGACACGGGTTGAGGTAAAGCTGCTAGAAGTAGTGAGAGGTAGTGGGAATGACTGGCCTGGAGAGGAACAGCTAGCATAAACAGGTCATGGTGCCAGATCAGCTCAACCTAAATTGGGCCTCGCTACACAGTAAGACATAATAATCTCAAATTGTGAGCGCAGGTCATTGCCAGAGGCAGAAAGTAACCAGCTGGCTGAGCAGCTGCCCCATGCAGGAAAACACCGTGAAATCATTATAGTTATACTTCAGCAACTAGCTAACATTATCCTCTTTGTTGTCTGGCTAGTTGTTTTCTCACTTTAATGAAAATACCTTTTGTTGGCCATCAGTCAAAAGCAATATGAAAGAGGATTGATCACTGAGTGACAGGAAGAATCATGAAAAGGCTGGGAGATCATGTGAGGAGGTAATTGGAAGGAAAGATCACGGGAAACAAATGGAGTAGAAAAGAAAGACTATTTTAGACTCCTAAACCAATGCCCAAAATAGCATATTTATTTCTTAGCATAACAGACCCATATTTCATTTCTACATAGTCCAAATAAATCCCGTAAGACATTCTCTTCAGGGGTAAAACTGGACTAGCAATGGCTTTGAAGGTTTAGAGCAAGGATTTGTGAATCAGACATCCTGACATGAGGAGTTCTGGCAATGAAGGTTTCAGTGACCTTTGGCAAGTTGCTTAACATCAACCTTTCAGAAGACCCATAATCCTGAGATGAAAGAAACCATAACAAGCAAGAAGTACTACTGTTATTGTTACTTCTTAAAGTTGCAGGAGGAAAAGCCTTCTAGCATTCCAGCTCATGTTTATTCAGAGACCTTATTTTTTCTCTGTACCCTTAGTGACAATTACTCATTCTAGCAATTGCTTTCAAAAATATATATATATTTCTGGAGAAAATTATTTTTCTTCCTTCACCACTGCGGCCCTACTATTTTTGTAGGCCTAATCAGAAACAGACGAGCCTGATTCTTTCCCCCCTTTTGCCATGACAATGGGAGCCAATGATGCCTTTCAAAAACAATAAACTAAACATCGTATTTTCAGGGATGCTGACATGCAAACAATCTGGGTATAGAACTAAACAACGAGGATATGCTATATAAGGCGGATGATTCTGCTTGAGCATAACAACAGCAAATTTTAGCACTTTCCCTAGGACTGACTTCTCAAGTTTGCTGCACAGTGAACCCTGGATCAGACAGGCACTGAATGGCCTGGCATAGTGGCTAGAAGTGCTCAGCACCACGCAGGATTGGTCTCCTGCATCCTAATTCATCTCACCCAACACCAGGTAATATCAAACTGAAGGACCTCCCTGGAGAGCCTCCTTTCTCATTATTTCCCCTGACAGAAAGAGTATCCACAGTACAATTCAGATCTTAGACAGACTGAGTCATTCCCTGAAGATGCCAGTGTCTCTCCACTGACTATAAAAGGAGACTATGCATTAGGCTCCTGACTTGGATGATTCAGTTACGTTCTTAAAGACAGGCAGGATAAATCCAGACCACGGAGAGCTGCCTCTACCTCCTGAGAGGTAACTGTATTATTATATCATCTTTTCCATTTGTTCATACAACATGTTGCATCCTCTCCATTCACTATGAGGTAGATTCAAAGCCTGGAGGAGTCAGCAGGATTTTCAAGAGTTTTTGGAAGGCCTTCTTAGAGATTCCTAAACTCTTAGTAAGAATCCAAACTTTTCCAGTTCAGAAAGCAGCAAAATGGACCATATGTAAAGACTGTGTCTTAAAGGACAGACAGTATCCTAAACAAAAAAACAGTTTCGGGGGCACAAAGGATTATTTTTTTCTGTTCCTCTTCTCACTTAAGTAGGTTCAGAGATCAAGCTGGCTGGTTCAAATTTCTTCAGATCCTATTTCCCAAGACAGCTGTGGAGCTCATCAAAGTGTTCTTGCACTGCTCTTACATCAATACTAAGTAAACTTCAGTTAGTAACTGAAGCTGGCCCCTGAAGTTTGATATCCCTAGTGCTTCTGCTCTGTGTGGAAATTAAAAAGTGATCATTATTATTTTTTAATCAGTGACTCCTCAAAAGCACAAAGAACAATTGTCTACTTGGCTTAATAACTATATAGAGTAAGAAAGATAAAAGGTTGATTCCAGATAATTTCAAGTTACACTTTAAATCAAATTTTGCAGAGGATACAGTACTGTTAATCAACAAGCCTTAAGGAATTTCCTGAAAAAATATCATTAAATGAAAATGTAATTGCTTAAACCCATATTTCTTTGTAAAAACTTTTGGCACAAAAAGTATAACACTGATATATACGATTACTGATATAAATGTTGTCAGAAGTTCAGAACACAGCTTGCTCTCTCATGTGAGTTTGAAGAATTTAAAGCAATTAACTTCTTGGGCTGCTTTCTTAAGACATCTGAGTTGTTCTTACATGAGACACTGATCACTGGTTAGAGGGTACAAGTGTGACTACCAGGACAGAAACACAAAGCTTTGTGTTATTTAAATGGCCATGTTATTATTAGTTCATTTCATAGGATCTGCAGGATACTAATCAGCACCACTTCACTTTCAAGTCAGTGACAGTGTTGGTTACTTGTCAGCCCTCTTCAGAAGATGAGTGGGGCCACAAACCTCTTCATTGCCTGGACTTGCACTCACACAGCCTGAAAAGGTGCCAGTTCCTTTGGCAGGAACAAAAGAATGGAATGAAAATTGCTCTAGGGAAGCAGTTGCCAAGATATTTTATTGCATGGTCTGTGACAAAAAGGGGATGGAAACAAACAAACAAAAATCATTTTACTACAGACTTACTGTCGTTTATGGCATAAATTATACACCAGACAAGCACCAAGAAAGAGGCCATTAAGGATATAACGTGGGTTTGTAAGCATGTGCACATCTTATTAAGTTAGCCCTTTAGAGATAGGTAGGTAAAAGTTTTACTGTGATCTACCAAATTCTGTGGTGAGATATTTATATTAGATAATAAACTAGGTGTGGACACTTTGGCCTCAACAATGATCTGGAAGGGCAAGGTTTGTAAAAGCAGTGTTATTTATTTATCTCTTGGTCTCGGATGACAAAAGATTATTTTCTTCTGTCACTTCCCACTGGGACAAGGTTGCCAGCTAGTTTTTACCAGTATTGACTCCTGAGTTCCTTTTTTCATTAATTCTTTGGTACAGTACAACCAGAGTTCAAACTTTACTCACCATCAGGTACCACTGCAACCATATGGATGGTAAGATCACAAATACCTTGTAAGCTCAGAGAAAGTACAGCAGTAATGCTTTGACAATTCAAACATTTGAGTGACAAACTAAGTGCATTTCATTAGTTGATAAATTTACCAAAGGGGCTGTGAAAATTCTCTAGGATGCTTCTAATGTTTTAATTATTTATCTGTCAGTGGTAGTAATTTACAAGCTAAATCTGCTCAGATGGCGCAGAGAGCGGTGACGTGTTTTTGCAGGGTGCTGTAGCTGAAGTCATATGGCAGTAAATATAATCTTGACTTGACTCTAATGTTCTTTTTACTTTGCTCTTGTTTACAAATAAATCTATTGTTTTACAAGGCTCAGTGAAGGTACTTATTGTAAACAAAGCAAAAAAGGAGACATATAGTCTGATTTCTTCCTTCTTTGAAACAAACTGTGACAAACTGTGATAGAAAACTACAGAATTTTGGAGAAGTCATTGCCTTGAAGTGATCAAAACAACTGATTGTCCACATGCATATGTGGGGGATGTACAGACCTAATCCTCTAAAGTCTTGTGTGAAAGCTAAATGAATCATGAACTGCACCACAAACATCCCAGCATTCTTCTGCAAATGGACTATGTAGATCACACACATCACATGAAGTATTCAGTGTTTTTGGACAGTGTATGGAGGCAGATAGATGTTGGCAGGACATTTTTCTCCATACAAGTGGAGCAGGGCGGGAACAGGGAATGATCTGTTTTCTCGGCCAGTAAAAGCCAGACATGTTACAAGTTAAAGTGCTTGGTTATGAAGAGAGACAGCCTTTCCTCTGCAATACTTTGCGGTCTCCCACAACAATGGCAGCTGGTAAATGTAATGATATCAGTGTGGCCACATGGCCTTTTTATCCATCACCAGAGGCAGATAACCACACAAGGAAACCAAAGCTATGCTCATTAATGTCTCTGGGCATGAAGCCAACAGGACACAGATCTACAAATTTAGAGAAACCCAGATGAACCTGATTCTGGTCTAGCTTGACCTTCTTTAATAACAAAAGGGCTTTGACACATCACTACAACTGGTATGGCAACAGTCCTAGCTTTCTTAGTATACTGGTATCCACTTGCTAATAAGGGTTTATTAGTGATGGACATCCTGTGGCTTACTGTGAGTCTTCACCTGGCATGAGGTGCATGTCTCCTTTTTCCATGCAGAACCACCCCAGCTAAATCAAGACATTGTACAAAGCCAAACAACACCAGTACAGACAGGACCTCTACGTCCACCTATTTTCCAGCTCCTCCTTTACAGTCAATCATCACAACCAAAGTGAAGCAAGAAGGAAGCAGCATGTGAGAAACATGTGAGTCTGTAGAATGTGAATCTGTAGAGAATAAGGTTGGCTGTGTCAGGCAGGGTGTTGGTGTCTGTGCATACACAGATGGGTGGAAAGACCAAGAACTTCCACAAGAAGGAACGACGCCTGCAGAATAAGAGCAGCAGTTTGATTATTCCACCATCAAAGTGCCTTAAAATACCAACTTCAAGGCATGCACAGACCATTTCAATAATGCATCTGATAGGTCTCCATTTTTCTTCTACTTTAATAGGTATGCTTTGGGCTTTACAGCTTCATTTGAATGAGTTTATGAAGTGAGAGAATTCAGACAAAATTCTTGCGTATATTAAACCAAGGGGATAGGGGAAGGCAATGGAGTGAAAAACAATGCTATAAACTTACTACAGTTATTTCTAAGGCTGTTCAATAACATCTGCTTATGGTACAACACTCGTTGTGCCTTGCTATTTTACACTGTTGGTGTTCAAGAGTGCAAAGGGAACATATTAAAGTGGAGAGACACATGCCAAGGCAGACAGGGTAAATCAAGATGTAACAGGGCAAAGCAGGCAAAATTGGAAACAACATTAGAACAATTTCAATTTTCAACAGAAATTGAAATGGTGTAAATTTGCTGGTAAGTAGTCTGGAAAAGCAGAAGACCCAGAGCAGAGGGGGACAAAAAGAAAAAGCTACCATAAATGGGCTAAAGCATCTGCAGCAATTACAGAATAACAGTATGAATGTCAAAGGGATTTTTTTCCTCCCTTGTAAGACAGAATCTCAGCACCTCCTCCCACAGCTGTGTTAAGGGATCAAACAGCACAGCTCTTCCCTATCTGAAATGATAGAGAACTTCTGAAAAACAAGAGAAGCAATGAAGTCTTTTACACAGTTGGCAATCCAACATTTTTTTTATAATGATCCTAAATACTTCTGGTGTTAAAAGAGTTCCTTGTCAGTTTATGCCTGTGTAGAGCCTCATAACAGCTCACAAATTGTCTTATCTGCTATTTCTATTGTGTGAATGGTGCTCCATTTCCTGTGAAGGCTGCAAATGCAGTTTCACTCCATTTATTTTCTTCCCTTCTTTAAAATGCTATATGTTCATAACTCATAGTTCTTAGTACACCAGTATTTACCTCTGTTCACATGTGCAAACTGATATCGTTGTATTTACATATAGATTTAACAGCAAATAATCTTGGAAAATGTCTGATGGTGTGAGGTAGAGATTATTTTAATGACATTTTATAGCATAACATTTCTTATACTTGTAACTTGGCAATCCGCAGTGTTTGTTTAAACTTTTTTTCTATAGCACAACTTCTATTTTGGTTACAACTTGACTGTACAGATACATTCTTTCTCAGAATAGGAGTTACTTTTGTTTCTTTTAATTTATCATTTTCAATGTTTTCAGTGCAGTTCAAACCGAAACGAAATTACAGTCAAAAGGATTTCCTTGTCGGTGGGAGATTATCTCAGAACACTGCCATGACCTGCTAGCAATGCATGCAGTGTGTACTCTGGCCTTGCAAATGGTGTAGAAGATATCAAAAATGAAGTGAACAAGCCCTGTCTAACACAGAATAACCCTTTAATCCAGTCCAAAGGACACACCTGGACTACATAAAACTTTCATCCAGCTACCCAGCTTTGCAAGACTTAAGGAAACTTGACATTGCATGACTAAGTATTTGAACCTTCTGTCAAGTCTAATTAGAGTAGTTAAATGAAAAATAATTGATCTCTTGGGATCCAAAAGGATCCGTTCTCAGAGATCTGTCTTTACTAAAAACTATTAATGCAGTTAAGCATAGAGCAAGAGCATGCAAAATAATCCTGGAATCTGTAGTAGAAACACGAAACATAACAAAACCAGTCCCTGTTCACATCTGCTTTTAGGACAAGATTGATGCAGAACAGCTGACATGAAGAGAAAGGTAGAGATGAAGAAGTTGAGTGAGTGTAAGGTCTGCCAGATCATCTCTTCCAACCTAGAAATTCTGTGATTCTGTGATCTTCCACCTGAATTTTTCACTGCATTGGCCAACCCTGGAGAGGGTGAGCCATGGGACATGCACAGTGGTAAGCTTAAATTTGAAGCTGGGCAGAAAGGGAAGAACTCTTCCTTTGAGAAACTACGCTGTATCATTGCCAGTCTAGAAGACAGCAATTTCTAGTAAATTCAGGCCTCTCCTGTCAGGATTTGTTCTCCCACATACCTTTTTTTGATTTGAACCAGGAAGAAGCTAGTTAAAAGTTATTCAATATTGATAAGGCAGATGTTACTTTGGCTAGCAGACAACTTACTAGTAGACAGTTTCACCTGCCAGCTGATAGCTATTTAAAAAAGCAAGCATAATAGGAACTGCACGACAGATACATAGGAGGTGATTACTTTCAAAACAAAATCAAATCAACAACCAAAAAAAAAAAAACACAAACCAAAAAGCATGCTCAGAGATCTTCCTCCTCCTCATGGAATCTACACTTCATATTTCTGTTTAGCTGCTAATTTCACTTATGAGTTACAAAGCATTCATTTTGAATAGTACAGATGTTTAGTGAACAGAATGATTCATCTCTTCCTCTCTACTTTCTAAGTAGGACAAAGGGATGGAAGTGTGTGCTGGGACAGAAACACGTCTGTCATTAAGCTGTTGTTTCCCAGATAATAACTACCCATTAAGAGAAAAATTTGGAAAGATTGCTGCCAACAGAACTCACACAGAGTGATGCTTTCTAAATTGATTGGAATCCAGCAACTCTTACTGCTTGTTTCCCCCCCCTCACCAAAAGTCAGATTACACACAAAAGACCTGTACTTTTTGAAAACCAGTGACAGAGTCTCGTTGCCCTGCATTAAGCAGGAAGTAAAAGTCTGAATGTGTTTCTCGAATGCACCTCTTAAGCACTGCTACTGATTTCAAAAAGATGGAAAAGAAAGCTTTGGAGTGGAGGTATTGAACGAAAGTGTAAGTAACCCTAAGGGATAAAGAATACATAGCTAATATGGATACCTATTGATGTTATATACCGCAGTTGGATAAAATGTAAAAATACCAGAATTTACAATGCCTTGGTTTTTAAGATTTTAACCCCAAAATTGTATTAAGATAATATATCAAAGTTGAGAAAGTTTGCAGAGCATTCTAGCTGAATTCCAAGTATGTGCTCTATTTAATATATGGCTTATGAATTTCATTACCATGCAGTACGTTTGCTGGTACATAATGAAAGTGAAGTTGCTTAAATTAAGCATCTGTTACATTAAATCTCAGTTTTAATTATATATATGGCATGAATACTTGTGCGGTTTCATGGGAAAAAATGAGCAGGTATAAATTCTAGCAAACTTCTCAAGTCTGCCAAAGAAATGGTCACACGTATTTGTGAAGGATATCTACAGCCACAGTTCTGTCTGTGCTGGTGCACTTCAACTATGGCACTAACAGGACCACAAATGTACACATGTTGCATACAAGTGGCCTGTCCCCCTTCCATGCTGGTTCACGTCTATTTTGCCTGTGACAGCTTTGTTGTTCCATCTCCACCTCACGTTTCACTGGGAGGAAGGCAGTGACATAAAGAACCCCAGGGACATTAGAATGCTCCATAAACACGATTAGAGCGTTCAGCCTCTTCATTTAAAGCAAGTACCATATTGCCACCAACATCTGTTTCAGGCTGTACAGGGGCCCATAAACAAACCACACCCTAAGGAACGAGCAGAGTCCTGTAACATCTGTTGATTGTGTTTGCATATTTAGCAGCTATGAAAATGGCATCTCATTCTTACTGTCAGTTACACTGTTGTGATTGTACTCAAAAGGATTTCTTTTTGACAGAAATGTTATTTCCCTGGAGCCTGAATTCTAAGAGGCAAGCCTGTACGGTATGAACTCTATTTCTGTGAGGTGGGCTATGTACATTGGGGTGTGCAGTTCATTTGAGCCAGCAAACTCATAGCACAGGTACCTGCCCTACACAAATGGTAATAATGTAAAGATCACCTAAGCATCGCCACTGAAAGGTCTGTATCTGTATTGCCTCCACACAAGAAGATGAAATATACCATGGTTCGATTGCTTTTTACACTTGAAATCCTTCTTTTTCTAGTAAACGCTGTTTTCTCAAAAACAGCAGAGTACCTACAGCTAATTGCTCACTTGTGACAAATTAACCACTGAAAAGAGTGTCACATTCCCTTAGGGAATGGATTGATCAATAATCAGTGGACTGACTGATGACTTCAATGTGAAACTGAGAGATACTGAAAGGTGCATTAGTATTTCAGCATGGTTCCAGCACAGGCAGAGCTGTGCACAAAATCTTGGTTGTGGCAATATTCTCCAGATAAGGCACCAAACATATCTTTATGTCTGCAAATAAAAGACCATTTTTTACCTCCTTTAGTAATGGTATTACCTGTTGAACATCCTGCTGGAAAACGCAGAGTTGCAGCCTCTGATGTAGCCGGACTTTTCGGTGTTGCCAGATGCTCTCTAGACGCCGCTGGTGATGTAGGACTTCATGTACCACATCCAACACCTGGTGAACAGCCTTGGAGTAATTTGCAGTAGCAGTGAGGGATTCAGAGTTCCCAGGGCTCAAGGGACGCTGTAAGACATCCAGCAAGGCTTTCCCATCCTGGCTCACCTGGGTGAAGAAACACATCTACTTCACTGCTCTGGTTCTCAAACATCCAAGAGCTGAGAGAGAACAGTCTAGCTGGTTCTTCTTCCCCCATGTCTTTTCCTTTAGTCAAAAAGGAAGAAAGACCTTATAACATCTCTTTTTGACTTGTACTTGCACATGCAGTGCCTGCCTTTGCTTCCTGGTGGGCCTCCAGTACCACTCAGCAGGAGCACAGATACCGTGCTGCTGGAGCTGCATGGAACCAGAGATCCCAAGGCTGCGTTATGTTCTGACACTCGGGCACCACACACTCTTGACGTGCACTAGCTGATGACAGGTGGCATTTGCAATAGCAGGCCTATTTTTTGTGAGGAGGTGGCATTTTAAGAAAATCACAGATGGTAGAGTCAGTCATATTCTGTACGGTATGGGAGAGTCCTTTCTTCGTAGGATTACTAAGTATGAATATACATTCAGAAGTGTGACATTCTGATTCTATACTTCATTCAGTGACAGTGAAAAATAAATTAGTATATGGTAGCGATTCTTCTCTTTCCCAGGATAGCTCAGATGCATCTACAGCCTCCATTTTCAATGGCCTACAAAGTTTGTTGGCAGACAGAAAGCCTTCTGCATGTATGTAACTTTTTTCGTGCATATTAAAACACATTTTCAGATTCAAAGGCTTTGGGGAATTAAAAAATAGAATGCCAGCTATTTTTTTCTGGAACGTTTCTGGAGCATTTTCATATTGCAGGGGCAAGATGAAAAGTGGAACCACAAAAAAATCCTAACAAACGTTATTAATAAGTGCATGCAAATATTAATTCTCTAAAAATGTTTTTGAAATATTTTTCAGCTGCAGAGTACAACATTAGAATATTTTGATCAACAGGAACACTAAATAAGGACATTATTGGAATCTGTTATTTTCCCAGTCCACTTTCCTCCTTTCCCTCTGAAACAAACTACAGTGACATGACAAGATTTTCTGAAAAGTGTTTTCATTTCTATGCAATCGTAATCACCAACCTTGCTAGAGAATGGTTTAAAGAGCATTTTTTATCCAGGTTGAATTTTGACCATTATCAGTCTAAGTTAAAACATTTCTCTAGGATTTTTCAAGTCTCACTTATATCTGTATTATAAATTGCTTGTTCAAATGTAGCAAATACCCATTAATCCCAAACTGAGTCTTTTGGCAAGCCATGCTACATTGCAGTCTGTTACAGCAGCATATGTCTGGCGCAATTGCAGAGAAATGAAGAGAGCCTTTGTGATTTATACTGGCAAAACTGGGAGTCAAATCTCATCATACTAGGTGGCTACTAGGTGGGCTTTGGCAAATCCTTGGGGATTTTTTTAAATATTCAGGGTAACTTGGAATTAGATCAGGAAGTAAACGGAGAGTCCACAGGGAGAGGCTTTCCATACTCAAATTCAGTTGCTGCTGAGGACCAGCTGGAACAATTTGCACATGCTGAAGCCTGCTGGGGCCACAGAAGGAACAGTTGCACTTGCCAGCAGCAGTGCACAGTGGAGATGCTGGGGATTTTAGCAGGGCACACCGAGGCACAGGTGTTACCTTAGCAACTTTATGGAGGTGGCAATTGCTGCTAGGCAGGAAGAAGCAGCATTCATAAAGGGAAGAAAAGGCATACAATATGCTATTGTATCTGGGAGAAGATAATCAGTAACAATCTAATCACCATGAGCAGGAAACCACGGCCACGCACAAGACTGGGAGCAGCTTCTTAGACTTGGAACTCACTCTTTTCACTGGCTAAATCCACCATGTGAGTTCACTACTGTCCTGGTACTGGCTTTGGGGTTTACAGTTGGTCCACATCTGTCCCTGGCTGGTGTTACAGCAATTTTTGTATATGCACCTGCTTCATCCAAAGCTGAGACAGGATGTTCTCCTAGACTCACACTGTGAGGAGGAGGAGGAAGAGAGACAAGTGCACTTCTGCATTCTCTCTGACTCCTTGCTTCTTCTATAGGATTTAGGCTTTTATCTATTCCATGAGTTATTTGTTCCTGTTGTCTACCTAAAAAACCTCAGAGATTACAAGTTACGGTTCTTCCCTGATGGGCATAGCCTTCCAGTCATTTTCTGCACAGCTAGAGATAAATGCCAGGCACCAGGTGCTTCAGTTGTCCTGCTAATAATCATTAACACAAATTAGAGGCTATTAGAAATGTTCTCCTGCTCTCCAACTTACAGGCTTGTCCTGTCATGCTGGATGAAACGTACAAAAAATACATGGTAAGCAGCACAGTGACAATCAGATAACCAGTGGTGCTCTATATTTGCAAAAATACATATATATTCCAGGACTTCATGTCTCCTGCAGCTCTGCACTTCTTTGGTTTAAAAAGTCTCTTTCCTGGAAGTATTTTTGTTGCAAATATTACTGCATTCTCAATCAAGGGGCACAGAAGATTTGTGCTTTCAGAGCTCAGCAATGCACAATTTACAGAAAGGAAGGGAACAGCTTCACAAATGGAGGAGCTACATGCTGTGCTCTTCCAGTCATTTCCATGTCCTTAGAATTGCAAAAAAATAAAACAATCTCTTTTCATGTGATTCTTCTGAGTTTTTCAGGGACTGTGCAAGGTCACAAGCATCACTTATGATACATTTTTAAAAAGTGCTGCAAAAGTCTTAAGATTAATGGATCTACACCCAGCATAACTTGCAGCCCCTAGGATGTCTAAGTGCCAGTGCTGTGTTTGTCAAAGCAAATTTGACCATTTCTCACTTATTTTGAAAAGTACAAAATTGCCTGGAGTTTCTGGAAATGTTTAACTCATCATGTGATATGTACATACTCCTGCCATTTGGTGATATTCCTGCATTTTGACTTCATGATGGGAAAAGGGATAGGGTGGGCTGTATGTAAATGCTTCTGTAAGACATTGTGTGTCCTTGAGTTAACCAAAAAAGCTAGATTTTATTGTGCTAATGCAATAATCTCCATGGAAGTTGTATGCATAAGTAGTGAATAAGCTATAATCTGTAAACATCTTATATATATATATTGGGTCAGCAATACCTCCAAAACATTGTCAGTGACTAGAGTAATGGTGCCATCTGTGAAACAGCTACAATTTGCACTAGGAAAAAAATGGGTCTTTAGAGCAAATGTATCATGCCTCTGGGAACAGACGGTAAAATTCAGTTAATCAAGTCACACTGAACGAAAGTTACCATCAACATAGCTCAAGCTTGACTAAAGAGAACCTTTTTGGTGTTACCAGTGGGGTAGAAGAGGATTGCATATCAGACCCATGGTCCCTGCCTTCACTATTTTTGAGCTTCACTCATGGTCAATAAAGAAAAAAGGCAAACAATTAGGGCTATAACCACAGTAAGGTGGATTTTTTTTTTTTTTTTCTAAAATTCCTTGGGCATTTCTTCTTGGGTTCCTGCAGAGTATGTGAAACGCTTCATTTTTCTCTGTAATAGAACAGAAGAGGCCCCTATATCCAGATTTAGATGTTTATTCCACGGAACGTGCATTCCATTTCAAATATCTTACAATTACAGAAGTGAAAACAGATTTTCAATGACTCTGCAGGAAAATAAAAGAAAGAGAAAGCTATCATTTTCATCCCATCATAGAGAGCTCTGAGGGAAGACATTAAATTCTACAGGCAAGAGGCATTGTCTGCATTGGAGATATGGGCATGTGGATAGGAGGCAGGACTCTTAGGTCTAATCTAGGCTTTTCAGCTCACCATGTAGCTGTAGTCAAAGGAATGAACATTTCAGAAATAACAGACTGTAACCTCTCTGGCAGTTCTACAGACTGTTTAAAAATGTGCTTATTAGTGAAATAATACGGAAATGTTTTAAACAGCTGTGTCTGTGACAATTTGAAGCTTTCTGAGGAAGCATCAGTAAAAGCAATGTGCATTTTAAAAATTGCTTTTGTGTTTTAAATCAATTTTCTTTTCACAAAAAATAAGACTGGGGCTCCTAAACAAAATCCCAGTTTTAAACATTATTTTTATTTAACCCCAATTTGAGTTACTTTTTAGAAGTATTTTTAAGTGCCAACAGAATACCTTAGTTTCTGACTAGACACATGTATAAAACTCATGGTTGTAATTGGAGGTCAACTGGGCTGTTCTGTGTTTGCTTACACAAGCCGCTGCTCCTGAGAAGCCTGAGTCCTGAATTAGGAACTAATCTTCATGATTACAATCCAGAATTCCTCTAATAATTAACGCTCAAGTTATTCCAGTCATTCAGAAAATAGGAGATTAGTATTTAACATCACTTAGGTTCACGTTATCTGAACAACTTCACCGTATATGTGTACCACCAACCCTCAAATAGCAAATAATTTTCTCCTGCATTTTATTCTATATGTTCTCCCAAGAATATGATGAACAGAGCAAGAGCTGAGCAGTGTGACTTCGTATTTTGAAACAAGAAGCTTTGTCATCCTCAGTTCCCATTCACGTACCTGTGTCATGACTCATTCACAACAGGAAATCAACAGGAGTAAAGGTACTGCCATCTAAAATGGGTTTCCATTTCAGCAAAGGCAGTGAAACTGTTCTTCTTTGGGGTGCCAACACTAGTTCCAGATTCCATTTGTGTTTGGGTTTGTCCCCTAGATTGTCCTGGTGCACCCTTGCAACAAGATTACTGTGACTCCCCTGAATCCTACAGCCTGGGAGAAGGTAGATTTGACTCCTTTGAAAAAGTTGCAACAATGGAATATAAACCTATCTTATTTGGAAAAGCCAACCTCCCAAACATAGTTAAGTATCTTATCACTTAGATACTCACATTATCCTCTGAGAAACACATACCTCTGTGTATGCCTGTGTTACTTGTTCATATAGGGTCTGATGGTGATGGATGGCCAGTTCCAGATCTTGCATCTCAGATGGGAGCCCTCCTTCACTGCACATTTTACACCAGGCATCCACACCTGAAAGGAACTGAAACAATTCCAGAAACAATGAGCAACAGCGACACAGAACATCTCATCACTGTCAGCTTTAGAAAACTTTGCAGAGTGCCACAGATGACTGCAGATTGGACCATGGAGAAAATAGCAGTTATAAGGGGTTTGTATGAAAACCCTGGAACAGCATATTCCCATCACCCCTTTAAGTGCCTGAAAAACACCTATATCCAAATGTAATGCTTTTTGTTTCTTCTTGATTAAAAACTAATGCCTCTTTAACCAGGTTTAGAAAACATCCATTCTAAGACACTTTGCATACTAAGGCAGGGAGGCTGCAACATTTTGAAAAAAAACATCAGCGTGAGGCACAGGAGGACACAGTTGCATATCCAGCTGTATTTGTCATCATCTCAGCTGCCAACTTCCCTCGGTCACTTACCTGTACTTAACACTGCTAATTTGGGCAATACAAACTCCCACTAAAAATCAATGTTGACATGCATTTTAGTGATAGACAGACAGTTTGTATTCAAGTAGCTCCCACCTCAGCACCAGCTCAGTGGGATTGCTAACAGAATACCAAGGCTTTAACCCCTGGGTCACACGTTTGATTCTGGCCCAGGTCAGCAGTGATCAGATACCATTACCATCTGATGGCTGTCAGGCAGCCAATGCAAAATGAGCTGCTGGTCTCAGTCCAGTTCCTGGTGGGCAGACATCCACAAAAAGGGAGAAAAAAAGTCATTGCCATTGCAATAGATATGGGTTAGCACCTTGGTTGGAAGCCTTAACAGAGAGCCAGAAATGGAACAGGCTTGGGGAGCAGAGGGATGGAAATTTTTTTTCCACTCTTAAAGGCCTCCCGAGCAGTGCCGATGCACTCTGGCAGAACATATTGGGGAAGCTCTCCCGGGGGCTGCCTGTTCTGTAAAAGAAAAGTGGAATTTAGTCTGTAAGGTTCCCATCCTCCTTTTCTTTTAAGCAGAGCCTACTTCAATAACACAGTACCTAACGTGCTCATATTTTGTCCGTACTGACTGCCTAATGCCACCTCATTACTACTCATTAATATTTTCTCTTCCTCCATCTTGCTGTTAAGACAGCCTGCCATACTTCAGGGCTATTTTATAAAAATAAAAAAGAACAGCTAATTATACAACAGATGCAGTGCCCTGTAGGGTGAATGTATAATGCTGCAAAACCACCCCCAGGACCACAGTTTTATCCACTCCTGAAGCGTTCACCTGTGGCTTGTTAGTAAAGCACTAACTCACAGCATGAAAGGCTGTGGGATTCAAAGTAAAGAATTTCAATTCAACTCTGGTTCTGGCATCAGCATCCTTTTTTATTAGCAGTGTAAAGCTATTCACCATGCTGCTGTGTAATCAGGGCTATAAAGTGTTTGCACTGTAAATACTTTTCAGTGTACAAAGATTCAATAACAAAGATAAACTCCTAAACATTCATATCTACAAAGTAAAAATCTACCAGTGAAAACTGTGCTTTGTAGAAGACTGGACTCAAGGATGGCAGGTTCTCTTGTATTGATTCGACCACTGATTTGTTGAATCTCTTAAGATGAAATTCCCAAACACTCCTGCATGAAGCTGAGGTCATCATCTTTTTTTGCTAAGCTTGTGGGATTCACATAATGTCCTATGCAATTTTAAGAGTACGGAGTTGAGACCAATACTTTCTAGAGTTGTTACATAAACCTCTTGGTGAACAGAGGGAACAAAAGACCTTTACACCTTATAGACCAGTGTTCCTGCTGCTGAAATCACACAGTTATGGCTCTTATCTAAATGGCCAAATTCTACCAATTTTTGTACAAGCACTTATAGACCTGTTTCTCATATACGGCCATGTCTCCAGAACATGATTTGCAGTGTAGGTGGAAGACACTTCAAGAAGATGAATGTAAGTACATTCACACCTGGTTGTCTCACATCTATCTTTCCTCTATATATCAATTGTATACAGAGAACATCACATCAGCAATTACATCAGCAATTTCACTACTACCACCACCACCAGAAACAGTTGATAACCTCTCTTTTGAGAAGTTTTAAGAAATATAGCTTGTCAGTGTTTTACTCTGATACCCTGAAGTAGTGGTCTACATGGAGATCCACACCACAGAGAGCAAGTTGTTTTTTAAGGATTTTTGCAAAGTATCACAACATTGGAATTTGTGTATCTTGAAAAAAGCAGCTATATTATTTTTTATTACTTCTCACTTATTGTAGTGGACCTGATCAACTTTATTTTATGTAACCCTTCACACTAGAAGCACATTCATATAACAAAGTCGCCGTTTGAGTTAAAAAATAAATTTAAAATTGTAAATTTCTAACTGTGAGATCAGAACAGGAGCTGTTACTGTCTAGTGGATACTCAATACCATTTAAATTAATTGCTTAAGTTTCTACTTAGCCCTTAGACAGGAATAGCTCCTACTGGGAACATAAAAGCTGCCTAAATATGATTTGAAATGACAGGCTCCAATAATTCTACATGTTTTTCAAGACTTGAGGAAAGATTAAGAAAAATCTCTCTTAAAATTAAAATTTTCCCTAAGGTATCTTTGTGCCTCTGATGTAATCCAAAAGTAACTTTGAAGTAATGACCCACACTTACTCCTAACACACAACTTACTCCTAACTCACAACCTATTCACCAAAGTCACAAATTCTGTATTAGGTCGGGTACTAATGGATTCTTAGGCAACTTATTTCTAGTTCTCCTTTCTACCTCCTATTCTGGATCACATGGCTGCTCCAAAACACAGCTCTGCCATTTTGTAGTCCATATCCTTCAACTTTTTTGCACAGTCCTTGCTTGCTGTTTACTAGGCCTCCACCTTGGAACTGTGGCATAACCAGGGTAGTTCTCCCAGGCCCAGAAAAATTAAAAACAGACTCTAGTCCACCTTTGTCATCCTGAGCATCCTGAGAGGGATCCAGAAAGTCTGTGGGGAAAGATGGAAAGGCAGAAATGAAATTGTTTTTTCAGTGGCCTAAAATATCTATTGATGCCCTGATTTTATATTTATATATATATTATATATATATATATATATATATATATATATATATATATATATATATATATATTTTTTTTTTTTATGAGGTTAACTCTATGCTTCCTGATGTTGTTTTTGGAATTTCCTTTCCCTACCTAATGCAGAAGTTATTTTGTTTTTATCCCTGCATCTCACAGATATCAATTGATTTTTCCTTTCTTCCCTTTCCTCAAATTCTTCCTCCCTTTTTTGTTTTCTTCTCTTTTTCATTTCCTTTCCTCAAACAGAGAACTCCAGGACGTGCTGAGAGGGATCCAGATAGAGATGAGAACAGTAATATTCCTGTCTGGGGAGTAAGGCAACATGAAATGAATAGTCAGGGGTCAGTTTTCAGAGAATCAGCATGACTGTCTAGTGTACACAACCAACACCAACTAGTTTATCTAGTAAGTCTGCTTGTGTCCTTCTGAGGGTAGACTCTGGCCCAGAAGTAATTGATTTGGATCTCTCAGATGATTGAAGACATTAATTTGTTCATTCTGACAAAATCTGAGATATGAGCATCTTATTAATACTTCAGCACACTTTCAGAGATTGCAACCAAGAAAGGGGAGGACACATAGTACGTCTGCTTCTGCCATCTGGCACTCAGTGGGTCAGAATCTCCTCTGGCGTAACTCAGCACAGCTCTCTCAAAATCACAGTGAGATAAGACACGTTCTCTTGCAACCTTGAATAGCCTCAGATATACCCAAAGATATAGAAGTGGATTCTCTTTTGCTCTAGAAGATCTTTCCATGATAACATGAGAAAAAAAAAAAAAAAAAAAAAAAAAAAGAAAGATTTGTAGCAGGCAGAATTAAGGGAAATTTGGGAAACACCTCCATTGAGTATCCTGAGTTGTGCCTTCACCTGGACACAGCAGGTATTTGGAGTTTAGTTTACTAGTTTTGATCAAACACACGTGCTGAAGAAAGCTTGGCTAGAGGTTGAGTTGGCAACATTTGTCTTTTCTTTCCTTCCTTTTTTTTTCCCCCCTTTTCTTTGTATGCGTTTTTGGGCACATGTGTGTCTTCCTTATTTTTTTAAACATAATTTATACATACCAAACCATCATCAAGAAAATGCCAAAAAAAAAGGAAAGAAGGAAAAGAAGGAGACAAAGCAAAAACCCAGCTTTGATCCAGGAACTCATTCAGCCAAGTTCAATTCAATGTGCCACATGTATCTGCTGTGAGAGCCAGGCTAGCAACGCGATTCTGAAGCACGTGAAGACAGATGTGAGGTTCAATTCCCAGCAGGGTTGACTCAGCCTTTCATCCTTCCAAACCAGACAAATTGCATTCTGTACAGTGTGCTGTGTGGGGTCTTTAGGAAGAGACCTTGAAAAACAAGTTGTTTCCTGCTCAGCTTGCATATTATAAGATATAGAGCTTTTCATAAATCTCTGTCCCAAGCCAACAACTTCCTTGCAGGCTGTGGTGTGCCAATGGCTGGAAGATTATGATCTTACTAGGATTTACAATCAGTAGGAAGGATGGAATAAAGAGATGGTAGTGGCTTATCGCACTGGAGAGGGAAGGCAATCTGCATATCAGACTGGTATGGGGAGGCAGGGGCATACTGTGGGAAAAACTGGTTGGATCTGCATCAGTACTACCATTACCAACACAACAGAGGGAGCAAAAACAAGATTTTATCTAGGGCAGAGGAAGTAGTGGGTTTATCTACATCTTTGTTTCAGAGATATAAGCCTTTTTTTTTTTGTAAAATGAGGAAGCTCTGATCTGAGTTTAAAAAGTAAAACAGTAACAAAAAAAAAACACAAAACAACAGACACAGAACACCACCACAACCCTGGGTGCTGCCACATAATAAAGGACCACATTTGGAATGAAGGCTTGATAGACCGCAGATTTGGTCTGAGTTAGAGAACAGATGCCAAACACCTCACTTTTTATACTATACAGAGGTCAAATGACTAAATTATTAGCCTACAAGTCACTGCTTTATTCTATCAGAGTTACTGAAGCAGGACCAACACTTCAGCCTTGGCTAATGGACACGCTGACTCCCACACTCCCCTTCTTCCAGGGGTCTGAGCCTACAGGCTTGAGATCAGCACTTACCTCCCACTGAATTGTTGCTTATTGCAAGTGAGGAGCAACTGCTGTTCAGAATTAGCAAACTCTCCTGTCTGCCTAATAATGAGAGACTGTCTTCTGTCAGGCAGAACAAAATTCAGTTCCTTTTATAGAGGTGCTAAGGGAGGACTGAGTTTTTCAGACCCATCCATTCAATTGTAAAATAAAAAAGAGCCAAAGCTGAAAGTGACATTAGTGGAGCTTTTTTTCAAGTTCAGGCTGAAGCAAAATATCCACTTTGACAGTGTTCAAAGGGTAGAGTGACAAAAAAAATTCACCTTTAGCTGACAGACAGCTTAGTACAGCTTTCTGTTTTATTGCCTTTTGTGCTATAAAATACCTTGGCAACTCCTCATAAATTGCAAACAATACTGACACTTCAGAAAAATAGGGGATTGCTTGTGAACAAGCAAAACAAACCCCAAAACAAACACACATCAAACCAAAGCAAACTAAAAGGAACTAATTCATTACTAAACCTTGTATTATTCTCATTAAGACTATAGACTGGGTAAATTCTTTTTTGATTCTTCTGTATGACAGATAATTATCAGTATGAAGTCTACAACTATGCTTTACAGTGTCCATTGTACTGAGATGAATGGACTTGTACTGGTCATCTTGTTAGTGTATCAGTCTCAAAGCCAATGAGCATGCTTACATGAGTAAGTGCCCAGTAGGGTGAGTAATTGCTCTGTGCTATGGTCTGCTGACGGTAGGAAACAGAAAATAAAGAAAAAAACATGATAATTCCATGCTCAGAAACAAACAAAGAAAATCTTTACTTTTTCAGCTAAACATTTCCATGCATACATTCTGATTTACAAGGCGCAGTTTCTGGCATATCAGTAATAATTTCTTCTCTAGCCACTTGAAGTATGGGTTATTATAGAAATATCAACCACAGCCACTTAGTAGCTTTAAGTAAACTACTTGGAAAAAACAAGTGCACAACAGCACTCAAGAGAGCCTCAAAGCACCATATGTCAATGGAAAATGAATGTAATCAACATATAACCAAAGTTGAACCATCATTATTAAGTGAAGCTGGTTTAGGTGTAAAAAAGCAGGTTTCTTCACTGACACATTTTAAGTCTGCTTTTAGCTGTGAAATTATGGAACAATTCTGGTAGTTGTTAAAGATGCAAACCAAAGTTCAGGGACAGAAAGTTCTTTGGGATGCTACTAGCTGTCTCTTAATGAGGCTTAACAAAGCTTGGGGCAATGGAGAATGCTGTGGGAGTGGAGGTGGACTGAATTTTGTAAGCTTCATTAACAGTAATATGCCTTGGCTTCTGGAAATTGTCTGCTGGTGTAGATCTATGTTATACGTATGAATATTTCTGTGCACATACCATGTATACATATGAATGTAGATACATACTTTTTTCTTGGCCATAATAATCCTGACTTTATCCACAGCACTTATGAAATACCAGGCAACAGAAACAAGGCAGCACGTTACTGCACCAGAGTACTTCAGTTATCACCAGATCTCAACACTAAGGCCTAAACATATTTTCTTATCCACTCAGAAGCAGGGAGGGGTCGACATCACTGTTTGTGTTTGAGACACTGCTCCACTAGGAACAAGAATTTTAACCTCACCATATATAATCCAAAAGCCATAGGGAAATAACTGCAGCATCACAGTTATCAAAGCAGCAGTGTGCCACTTTGCCAGTCACAAAAGCAGCTCACCTGTTCAGCTTTCTGGTGAAAGACAGCGGACATGGCTAAAATGGTGCTACGTTCATCCAGGGCTGCAGCAAAACTCTTCCACTCTTGATCCAGCTGGGTAGAAATTTGTTTAATTTGCTGGGACGCATAATGGCCTGCCTCAGAAAGCCTGGATGCAACAGACATGATCCGATTGATGTTGACATAGGCATTCTGAAAATTAAAAAGCACACATAAATAATGAGCAAGAAGAACCATGACCACCCCCTGCCTTCATTACGTATTCCAAACACCATCAGCTGGAGAAAAGCCGAGCAGTTCAGAGAGAGCAATCAACCACCCATTTAAATATGCATGAATGGCAGGCATACTACCTTCCACTCTAAAAATACATCCCCCAGGAATCTTTTTGCACATCTATGCCATTATCTACCACTGTTATCTCGCCTTGCTTCTTTTTCAGTTTATTTTTTTCTGTATTTATTTAGGTAAAACCATTTGTCGCACATTAGCTATTTACTCACCTGTTGGGGTTTACTCATTGCTTCTATCTTATTCTTGATATTTCTGTTGAATTACTTAATCTTTCTGTGTGTTAAGTCCACATATTTACAAATGAAATGTTTGCTTTCTATCCTTTGAGACCTCTCTGACAATCCTTTACAGACACGCAGTGTCAACAAATGTAAAAATGTTATAGAATTTAAAAGAGCTCATAAGGATATTCTATAGAAAAATAAGTTTCCATAGAACTAACTATTATATTGCGTTCTTCAGTTAAAATGTTATTTTTTTCTGTAGGTTATTTTAAGCTGTTCTCTAGCAGAGAGATCATTTAACTACATTGTGAATTCAGAAGGATTCAAAAAGCCTACTAAAAGGATATTTTCTATTCTTTCACAAGACTTCCCCATGGTGATTCTTACCAAACCTCAAAGCAGTGGAAGAACAGGTCTTTCTCAAATAGGACAGTGGACAGCAGTAACTACATTATGATACCCCAAGCATTGGAACATAAACCTAAATATAAAGGGCCACCATGACAATATCATACACAGATGCACTGTCAAGAGGAAAATGACAGCTGTCTTGCAGATTTCTGGACTGTCACTTGATGTAAATGCTTCTCCTTCCTCTGCTCTCACTGGAAGGAAGGAACGTCCCAGCAGTTGAGATGTTTTGCTAGTACTGACTCACTGCTTTTCATCTCACTGAGACACTTCAAAAGGGCTTTAGAAATTTCAGAGTGGAATCTGTATGACCCCTACACACAAGAGCAGACAGAGCCCTGATGATTTTTACAGTACTACTCATGGACAAATAATAAATTGGAGGTTGAAAAGTTTTCTGGAGCAGGATCTCATCATAGTGAGTAGAAGCACTATGTGGCAAGGTATCTGCCAATCCAAATATGAAACACAACAGAGCACTGCTAAGGTAGGCACAGCTCCAAACTAAGTTGTGAAGCAGGGCAACGTATGTCTGCAAAGCCTGTTGGATAACTACAAAGTATGCTAACCACACCTGTAGGTGCTAAAGTAATGAGGGATGTGACCACAGTCCTCACAACCAGTCTGCTCTCCTAGTAAAACCATGACTGGGAAAGCTGTGACATGAATTACACAGACAAAGCAGTACCCAGCCTCCAATTTTAGTTTTTCCCTTACCTCATAGCCTCTCTTAAAAATTTCATTTAAATAGAAGTTGTCAGATTAATTTTAAAGAAACAAAAATTTTCCTGTATGGTTAGAAGAACACTGATTTTTTTTTTTTTTTCCTTGGAGTTTAACGTATTTTTAAAAAATTGTTATGATTTGACTGTGGCTGGTGATCTAAAATTCAAACACCTCTAAACGTAATTTAGAATAATAAATATTTAAAGTTTTTCTCCCAGAAAGTCTTCATGACTAAACCTCAGCCAAGATGACTTTTTAACATTTCAGGTCAGCAATTCTGATGGAAAGCAGTATAGCATCGCAACAGTTGCTAAAAACTGGATGAGGTACACCAACTGAAGAAATGAACCTTTGCTGTGTTTCAAGAAACAAAAAAAATGTTGCTGAAGAATTTTTAATTTCATGTCAAAAATAGTAGGCTTCCTTTTTTTTTTGCTGTTGTTGTTTTTCCCCTACAGAATTGTCTCAGCCATTGCAATAGAGTAGGCATGATTCCATAGGAATTCCTTAGATCTCTGTAGCTACAGTATACGGACTTACTAACTAGTAGAAGGATAAAATGTACAATTAGTTGAAATGTAACAGATAGAGTCCTAGTCTTAGTCAGTTTTTTTTTTTTTTTTTTTTGGTAGATTTATATATTGTTATGTCTGTTTTTTACATGTTTATACAGAGAAGAGGATTTTTATAGACGGAATTTCACTTTACTAGATGAAGCTTTCTCATGGAGGAGTACCAAGCTGTCCTGTAGCCAACCCACTAACTCCACAGCTCCTCCAGCAAGGAGCCCTCCAGCAATGAGCAGGTAACTACCAAACTGCTTCCCCTATGTTCTTCCTGGTGCTTCCTGAGTGATAAATGGATTCGTGGATTCAAGAGCAGACTGTCATACATGGTGTGCTCTTCTGTACAGCTCCTAGTGGTAGTATAATGCAGGTATCTTCTACTCCACAATACTGGTGTCCTTTCCTTCTGCTTTATCTGTCACACCTCAGTGAGGCAGTGACATTGAAGTGGGGCTTGGAGACCCAATGCTCATCCAAGGTCTCAGAGATACCCAAGAAACAGGGAAGACTTAAAACTGAAATTTAGAATAGCACATCCTATCAGACATTGCTGTTATGGGATCAGGATTGTGAGGGAGATTTGGATGCCTGTTGTGAGTTGAAAAATTCAATACAGCTTCAAAGCACTCTAGAATTTAGTTTTAGGAGGAAATATTTAATTGACCACAATCCGCAAAAAGACTCAAGACATTTCCATCGTGAAGTAGAATAAAGTTGTAAACTGGCTGCTTTCATCTTTATCTGCCAATGTGTAATGTTCCGAGTAAAATGGAACAAAAGTCTGTGCTGCCAACTGTCAACATTTCACAGAGCTAAACCTTCCTTTCCCTCTGGTTTGTTCATCTCTAAAAACTGACTGAATTGAGAGCTTCTGTATTATTACTACACTGATCTTTTTATCCTAACAGGATGTAAATTAAATTGAGCAACTAATGTCTGTGACTTTATTTTTCCTTTAGGCTGGAAACTAGCAGGTTCATAGAGAGTTTCACTTTAAATATAACCAAAGTCTTCTCCTTCCCTCCTCCTTTTTGTCTTTTTCTTCAAAACAGAGAGGTGTCCCCAAAGAGCACTGCAAGGGATCGCTGATTTATGGCTACACAGGAATACAATAGGTCAAACAATGAGAAAACATATATTAATGTCTAGAAGTAATGACAAAAACACTTCCGTTGACATTCTGTTGCAGTGATACCAGGGTACAGCCAAGTTTTGACTAACATATTCCCTATATCATTGATAAAACTTTATTCTACATGTAGGGACGGCTTTTTGAAAGTCTGCAAATACAACAGGAGGGAATTTTTCATCCACTTACTTCACCTTCAAAATTCTGGACAAGAAAGGGGATTTTTTACTCCTAAAGAACACACGGTGGACAAACAAAACAAAAGAAAAAATTATCTGTATGTGCATCAGCATCATGATATGCAAGTTTCTTTGACAGTTTAGGGAGGCCACCTGCAATGCCTTTCAAATTCAGAATACCTTTTTGTGTGTGTGTCTCCACCATCTCTTAGTCCATTCCTGTAGTGTAAGTGAGGCCTTGATTTTTATAACTAATGTCTATAACACAGACATTCCTTCCAGTGCACGTGTTCAATGCAAAAGTCCCTAACACTTGTTAGGATAACAGCCATCAGCAGTAAGCACTGACAGTAGTGGTGGTTCAGCTGGGGAATGATCTCCCACAGGGAAATACAACACAAATTCAGGACTGATCATCTAATAATCATGCTGGGAGACCTTCCCTCTTAATTAAACCCTCCAACTCTAGCTGGAACATTACTTTCTTCTATTACAGATATATAGAGAATACCTTACACTCTTGAAAGAAAAATGAGCAGTGAGAAGCACTAAATCTGCAAGAAACTTGGCTGTGTTCATCTCATTTCCTAGAGAACTAGCTGAGATATTGTGGTGGCAGTGGATGTGGGCTGCAAAAGAAGGGTTTTGCAGATTAACTGAAGGTGAAATATGATTGCTGAAGATTTTGTTTAAAAAAAGCAAAAAAAAAAAAAGCAAGAAAAGCTTTCACTGTGTTACTGTAAGTTTAGAAACCATCTGCAAAATGAACCTAACACATAAACCCAAAGCAGAATGTTTCAGTGACAAAATAATCTCATGAGATATCTTTAAGACCTTTAAGTTTCTATAACAAGGCCAATTACATCTAGAATGTTGCAGAATAATATTGGATGGCATTTTAGCTCAGCCTACATACAGAAAAATACTGTTCATTTAAGACAAATGTTGGGAATTTTCAAAATACATTATTAGCCTTTACAGGAAAATTGTAACATGTATGAAATATATTGCGACTTCCTCAGGACAATATGCATCTCCATCTAGTGTCAGACAACTGCCTCCCTGACAGCAGGACGGGCAGCAGTGAGCTCTGCCATATTTACATATGCTCCATGGAAAGTGATAACTCACTCTTCCAGGAGGTTAACAGATCCAGGCACGGAATAGTTCCAGCAAAGGAAGTACAAGTACCTTCAGTCCAGAACAAGTGATACACATACCATATATCCAAGTGCAGAGCGATGATCAATATGCTTTGCATCATATTGAAACACCAAGGCTTTCCTCTATCAAATTGACTAGAGGAATGAGATTACTCACACAATGGTAGAGCTAAATATTAATCTTTGTGAGAAGTAGCATTGCTTCAGTATAAATATTATACAGCTGTGATAAAGACCAACAATTTATTTTGAAACTGAAATAAAAGCAAGCACTGTCTTGAATCACAGGAAAAAATATCTATGGCATTTATTTGAAAAAAAAAAAAACCTACTATGCTACAGTTTATTACCTCAGATATGACTTTTCCACATTCCATATGCCATATTGTTCATTTAAAAAGAATTATTATTGTTAAAAAGGTAACACTGTTGATTCAAGAAGGAGCTTTGTTCACAGAACACCTAGGAAGAGCATGCAACAAAAGGAATGACCTAAAAACACATCCAGAGAGTGCATCTTCTCGAGGAACTAGGAAAAAATGTTGTAAATATTGATAATTACGCCAGGCCTATGGTGCACTGAGCATAATATAAGGAAAACGGAAGACCTTTAGAAGATCCCAGATCTGATCCAACTGCTGCTGAAATCTGTATGGTTTCTCCCTGTAAAACACACAGCCACCCTTATCTACATCTTCTCTAAATACTATTTTTAATGTATTGAGAAAAAAAGCAAAACATGCAAAAAACCACAAAACTATCAACCCAATGCCTCACACCCAATGAGAGCGCTTCAAGATTGCATTTTTTTTCATTACTCAGATTCACGATGGCTGACCTGTTCTCAATCTATCTATCTGCTGTGACTAACATGCTGCTTAAAAATGATCTAGTTAAATTAAAAAGCAAATTTCTATCAAAAATAAAGTTATATAGCAAATGTCTAGAGAAAAAGTGGATAGTATGATCTAGTTCACCCCGGAGACTCAGAAACAAAAAAAAAAAATTGCATTAAAAAAAAGCTGCACCATTTACCTGGGTTTGTAATGTCATTATTCTTGAACCAATCTCCACATCTTGAGCATGAAGAGGTAGCTAAATATTTAAGTTTTGTAATTAGCATAAAAAAGCTTGAAGGTTCATCAGATATGAATGTGTATGTTAATTAAAACTCATCAAAATCTTAAATTTTCATACCAAGGTGGATAAATCTACTATATTTGGGATGACAAACAGGTCTGAAGGACCCCTCCCTCTCATTTTTGGTAAAGGAACAGTAAAGTACTCCTGTGATCTTCTCTTAGCAGCCAAGGGTATTACAGGAGAGATTGAAAAGAACTGAATTATAATTCCAAATGAGTACTTAAATATCAGTCACTAGAGCTATATTTTTCTCTCACCTTCCGTGTTATGTTACTTAATGCTAATCCTTAAGTTTACAAATATTTATCAGTGGGAATTTAATAACGGAGGCTTCCCAATGTACAAAAGTAATTCATGTACATGAAAACTGCAGAAGCAGAGCCTTTGGCAATAGATGCTGCAAGGCAAGGAACAGTGTACCTAGCACAGCAACCTAGACCTCTTACTGCACCATGAATATTATCAAATAATAGGCACACATGCACTAGCCATTTTCAGACAGTCTTCTTTCTGCAGAAATCAAACAGTAGCTTGAATAAGTATTTTAAGATATTATTATAAAAACAAGACAGCTGTATAAAGGCAGTTGTGTGGTAGCGATAGCATGACTACTTATTTCTGATATCCCTGACTACAATTTTCTTATGGAAAACCTGCATATGGTAAAAAACCTCCAGTCAGACCAGGCATCAGAAAAACCTAACAAAATACACAGACCAGATTGCTGTGTAGGCCGTTGTGTGTCCCAAGCCTACCACTAAGCTCACAATCAACACCCACCTTCCTCTGTATTTGCTTTGTTCAAGTAAGGCTATCTGTCCCAAGTCTGTTGCTGACTACCACTGGCTCTTGCCTTAAAGAAGTGCAGAGGCTTCCTCCTTACTACCTATTGTCTTCCCACACGCTCACACAGAGCTCCCATGTGTGCCAAGAGGCAACTATCATCTATCACAGGAGCTGGGCCATAGCCAGGAAAGGGTTGCTTTAATTTTAATCTCCTTTTGCTCTTCCTGCATGTTTTGCCTCAGTCAAAGTGACTAGTATGCAGCCCAACACCCTCATGCAGCAAGCTGATGCCTCCTGCATGCTAACACCCTCATCTTCACAACGTCAACTTTTGGGGACAGCAGGAGTCACTCCCTGTTTTTCTAACAAAGAATTTACTCCATCTAAAAACCAGCATCGCTGCTGACAGCCGCATTATACTGACATGGGAACAGCAGCGCCAGGTTAGTGCAAGGAGGCTGCAGCTTAAGGTTATTACCCTTTTCCACCAATTTTCAAATGTACTTTCAGCTTGATATAGTCACCCTCATGCCAGCTGCTCCAAAAATAGGATGACTGGCCCTCCGCAAGACAGCAGCCCTGTTTAATTCCGCAAGACAGTGTCACCAGGCTGGAAAACTCATCTCGATTGCCAGCCTGTGCAACCCAGGAATTGAAACCCCCCAAAAAGGCCACTGTGCAGACACATAACAGGAATACAGGCCTTTCAGCAAGGGGTTCTGCCACATGCTCATACATTTCAGCCCAGTTAATTAGTGCAGAGCAGAATGCCATTTCTCACTGTACTTAGAGGTTGAAAGCTAAAGGTGCCCAGTATGGACGCCCTTCCACACAGATCTTGTGTGCGTAAGAGATGAAGATGACAATCTTCTTTGCAGCATCACTCATGCTGACCATATGGGCCTCCATATGACTATACATGTGTGGTTTACACCAGAGACAGCAAAATGGGAGGCACATCATCTGCCCCAAAACACAAAAGGTTTCTCTCCTGGGCAGCACTATCAGACAAGAGCTTGGCAGTGGTGAGACGGCACAGCCAGAAGCCATGGCCACCCTCAGAAGGGACCCCACGATCCTTACAAATGCCTCACTTCCTTGCATTCTTCATCCCAAAAGTTCACTTGGAGACAGATGGAAGAATAATGGAGGAAATTAGGTTTTTCTTTCATTAGACAGCACCCTTGCCTTCACCCATTAATTTTCAATTAACAGTCATCCCTTTCCAAGCTCAGTTCCTGGATATTTTTAGAAAAATAATGCCAGGCAGTACCACAAAAGTGATAAAGGGAGGTCTTCCAACTTGACTCTTCTCACAATGCTTTGTGAAGGATTATGACTGGGTTTACATCTATCATAATCCAAATGAGTTTTAACGCATTAACCTCCAGGACACATTTATTCGTTAGGATTCTGTGAACAGCAGCACTACACAGAGGCTGCTCTACCCTGCATTTTGCTAGTTGGCTTTGTGATTGCAAGCTTAGCAATCAGTTGCCTAGAGCCTATTTTTCAGTGCTCATTTCAATTATAATCACAATAAATACATAACAGCCATTATAAACATTTCTCATCCTCTGCTTTTATGCATTGCCCTAGTGAGACATGATGATTTAGTGAGGAATAGGTAGACAGGTGGAAATGGTGGGTGGAATTTAATTACCTGAGCCGAAATTTGGCCCGAGTAACAGGGTTAACGTAATCTTATGAAAGTGGTGGGCAGTCTTTAACATTTCAGACAGCACCTTGCCCTCTGGCACCACAGGGTGGTGTGGCTTTCTAGTGACTGAAATATCAACCAACACCTTTGAAGTCTCAGCCCCAATGCAAATGCAGTCTGACCATGCACAGTGTGTACAGGTACATCTGCAGGCATTGGCTGACTTGGGCAAGCTTTTGTGTAACTGACAGCCTTCAGAGAGACTTGTATCTGTGTTGTGCGACTGCAGCAGGGGGTATGCATCCATTTCTCTAACCCACTGCAACAATCAAAACATCAATACAGTCAGTCCTTACTCCTGTGCTGAAAGCAGGGCAGCTTCCAGAACAAGTATCTTATACAAGGAAAGAATAAGAAAAAATAAGCAAAGCTCTTAAAAATGGATAATGACACTTCTTCCTTTTTTTTTTCCCCTTTCTTTTATTAAAAAAAGAAAAAAGAAAATAAAAGAAAAACAAACTCTAACATGAGGTGAGTTGCATTAAAAAGGACTAACCAATTAACTACTGAAAAAGCCAAAATCCCACCATGGCCATAACTGACAGCTTGATTAGTCTCTTTTTCAAGGTTTTGAAAAGTACCTTAGCAGGGTATAGGGGAAGAAGCATAAATTATTAAAGGACTACATAGAGCTCTCATTAATTCCCAAAGAAATGTCAAAAAAGTAAAAAATATTGTATTCACTCTCCAAAATGTAAACAAACTCCACAGGACTGCGCTGATTTTAAGTCAAGGAAATAATCATATCAGCATCTGGGCAGATAGAGCATCAATTTTCTTCCCAGAAAGAGGGCTGCTACCATAGCCCAGCCTGACCTTCCCTGCTTCACCTCTCATGGGTCCTCAGCACTCCCTGATCTGGAGGTGGCCTCATGTGCCTTGTCCTTCCTTGCTCACACTCCCAGACCTGCTCTTCACAGTGTGCTCCCAACTCACCATTGAATTCATGGCAAAATGATTGTGCTGTGTCTGTAGGTCAAGGGCATGTTGATAGCTCACGCCAATCTCTGTGTGGCTCTGCAGGAACAATTCTTTGTTGTGGCTGATCCAGTCAAACATCTAGAAGGAGGAAAAAGAAAGCGTTAGGGAGGAATGAAGAAAATTGAGACAGCACAAAATAAATGTCTTTGAACTGTGGAATTTTATGTGACCACCACCCCACACCCAACTACGTTGCCTTACAAATAAATGTTCCTTATTGAAATAAGCTGCTCAAGCAATAACAGCATTTAAGTTATCTGCACGTGAGCGGAGTGATAGGCTAAGAAACATAATTCATAAAGCATATTCGTCAGTAAACTGATACTACAATCTTTTCCTACATGCAGTAACAACTTCATATATAGAAAGATGGCAGCAGAGGGACCTAAATCAGGGGTTGCTCCATTTACCAAAGATCTAACAGTTCATAAAGTACCCTTAATCCAGAAATGGACCAAGAATTCCATAATTATTGATGGGATTTTCTCGTCCCCTTTCTTTATAGTCTATACATAAAGTTTCCAAATGTTGTATCCAAATAGCCAGTTGACTTCCTACACCTATTTCCTAGATATTTCCAATTCCAATGCCAAAACCTAGTCTATCTTCCGCTTATTATTTTTGGGATGAAGGAAAAAAAGTATTTTATTAATATCTATAAAGAGCATGCATTCCAACTTCTCCCTCTTCCAAATTTGTTTCCAAGTAAAATGTATAGTTCTTCAGGCACAGATAGAAATATGTTGAATAAAGCTGATGAAACTCATTCCTTACTTCATAGCATATTAATGTGATGCTCCAATCTGCAGCATGTTCATTCGTTATAACTGTCACAGGACAGATAGGAGATAGTACGTTTACAATTTGGCTTGTTCTGTGTTGTGTTGGAGACTAAATGCTTTCAAAGTGGGAACCTTTCATTCCTTATGCCTGTCTGCAGCTGTGCAGACATTACAGTCCTGGATTTCTTTATTCCTGCAAACATTCTCATTAGAGAACCCCTTCAATCCTCATTCCCTCATGCTGTCTCCATCTTCATCCCAGTGAGCCAAGGACCTCCCTGTTAATAAGAGCTCTATAGCAAGAATAACAACAAAAAAAAACCTCATCAACTCATTATAAGGGAAAGAAAAGCCAATTTTAGACGCAGCAGAGGTCAGGCAGGTCAGTATAGTCATAGGTGTTAAAGCAAGCATTTTAGGGTGAAAAGGGGGAAGTGAGGCAGCTTCTAAGCAGCCACCTTACAGTCAAGGGATCAGTCCAGATCTTTGTTACGCCACTGATGTGTCCTCCAGCCAGCAGACATTTTGTTCCATAGCACTGAATAACAATTTTCAGGCTGACACCTGAAAAGCACTATGTGTTGCTTGAGTTTCTCAGAATCCATTATCTGTTCCCTGCAGAGATGGTGCTCCCAAGAGCAAAGAAAAGGCCCTGTTTGGGTAACTTCAAATTCCTGAGATAAACCCAGCATTTTGTGCTGAGTGCTCAATTCAGCACAGGGATGAATTGCTTTGTGCCGGGGATTTGCAGCAAAAATATTGTGTATCCCTTTCATTAGAAGGAAAATAAACACTGCAAGTGCTCCAATGCCACCAGACACACGGCACTGACCCAGTCCCCAAAACCTGTCACTTACACCAGATTTCTTAATCATTTATTTATAAGAATACACTTGCAACTACAGAGTCTCCACTATTTCATATTGATGAATAGTCTTCAAGGGTAAATTTGATTCAAGTTACAATGATGCAAGTTCAAAGTAATATCCTCAAGTTGGCTGCTTTCCGATTTGTACCAATGGAGCTGATCCAATTCAGGCCGACCGCTATTTTTTTTTTTCCAGACAGCACAAATAAGATTTAATGCAACCATGAGATCAGGGCTTTTAAATATTACTGCCAATTAAACAGAATAAGAAAGCTTTAGGTGGCTCTTCAGGTAGAAGATAGTAGGTTTTCTCATTGGATTCCTTTTTCCCACTCTATTAAAATTTAACAAGAAAAATAAGCATAAAATCATTTGCCACATTTGTGGACTTCAAAAACAAAAAAGCCACAAAGATTCCATAGCAGTGAAGTTCATGTCCCAACAAGATTTTACATCTCTGCTTAGAAATGAACACAGACTACTTATAAGTAGATAAACGTTCAACGTGAACATTTTTTTAGTGTTTTAAACAATCTAAAGACATTCAAGAAGAAAACTGGCAGCAATCCACTGAAAATAAACAGTAAATCTAATAGTTTATGGTCAGCAAGGCCAAATGAGGATCTTTGTAAGACGAGTAATTTAAACTACTCATCTATTATTCTGTGGATAGAGAGCATTTCCTTCATCTAATCTATACACACATTATTGGACAAGAACGTAGGTTAAGTTAAATCATGCTTCTGCCTTCTAAAACACAATAATAGACTATCAAGGAAAAAAAAGATTTAAAAGATGAATCATCTTTTTGTTTAATCAACTGAAATACACAAAGCAGGATGACCTTCAGGAATTTTGAGTGACACATGATGAGGTCTATCACCTTTCAGAACAGTATGCTTTTTCAACTTCTATTCATGGACAGCAGCAGATGTTGGAAGAGACTCAACTTCAAATTAGACTTTGAATCTTTCTATTATATTCTTCATAAAAAAGGTAACTTTGGTTTCAGCTAGCGTATGTCTGTAGCAAATTATCCCCCACAGTGCTGTCTGGAGTCTCTCCCGTTAGCTGCTGCAAGTTTCTCTGACTTGAAACTCAAAAGTCTTTCTTCTCTGAGTTTTCATGTGGTTTGAAGCAGGAAGAAGATGAAGCAAGATGCCCAGAGAAAAGGAGATACAGATTCACTGTGGTCTAAAGTAGGGTTAATGACATACTTTGTTTGGTAAAAGCATTCATTGCACTTCTGTTTTAATGACTAATAAGGCAGAAGTGATTGTATATACTTACTCAACAGCCAGGGCTTTGCAAGACTGTAGGCACATCTACCTTACACAATGCATCACTAAAGCCAAGGTACCCAAATGAGTTCCTGGTGAACCGGTACCTCTGCATGGTTTAGACCAGTGCTGTGTCGAAATACTAGTCTGATGCCCAAAACCAGAACAGTCTGGGCACAGTAATTGTTTGATTTGTCTGTATTGCTTTTGTTTCCAGGGCTCGTTCATTCAGAGACTTTAAGCATTTCTGCTTCACACTCATTGAGCTGTAGTCATTTTCTAAATACTATGAAGAAGGGATCAGGTTTTCTTTATCACACATCTCTGGCAACATGGGAAAAATTGTACTTTCACCCTCCTAATCAAGGATGCACAGGAATGATAAGTATCACCACCCTACAGACCACAAGATTTGTGTAACAATCATGGGATTTAAATAAATAAATGAAGTCTAGGTTGCTTGTGACATCCAATGGGTTGTGTTTCTCTTCAACCACAAAGTTCATAAATGGACTTAAAATTATTTTCTCATAATATGACTGGAAGCTGAGACTCTGTGAATATACCAGATGTTGGGTGACTTGTGATGATGCTGTGAGAGATGCTAATGTGTGGCCAGTGGCTTCAATACAAAGGCCTGTCTGCATTGTCTACCCTGCCTGCCCACATTACAAGCAGTCTTTCCTGAAAGCTTTTAGTTAAACTTGTTTTCCACACGAGAAACACTGATGCTTCCTGTGTTCCTGAAGTGAGTGTGTTGCTTTCTCTGCTTAATTAAATCACACCATTAAGGATGTGAGCATGGCAATGACCCAATAATTGCTGTTTTACTCCATCCTGCAAAGACTGCTCTAGTATCAAGGGCCTAGCTTTGGCTCCTGGAAAAACATTCAATATCCTTTGATAAGTTAGTTTCCCTGTCAAAGAAATGAGTTTTTAATGCAGTAAACAGCAGAATCCAGAAAACATGCCCTGTGAGATCAGCTTAGACTAGACGGTGTCTCAGCTGAGAATTTCCATGTCATTATCATGTTGCTAGACAGCACTGTATCAATGGATCTCATCCCATTCATTAAAAGGGCCCTTACAAACCTAGCCTAGTGATCACTATAAAATTAAATGGATCTTGAATTATTCCTTTGACTTGCTTCTTAGTTGGAGTGGTGCTGACTGACTGTGAGCTAATTCTCTTAAGTCTGTTAATCATTCCTGCAGTCATGAATTCACACTAAACAGGAACACAGAATAGCTGAGATCAGACACTATCACTTAAAACATGCAAACCAGCTGTCCTCAATGTCTCCCTGACTGGCACCTTGCTGCACTGCTGTGCCTAATCTGGAGACCAAGGCTGGAGTTTTCCAGTTACTGAATAGCTGGGAGGAGGGGTTAAGTACATGTAAAACAGAAGATAACTTTCAGTATTATTATCTTTTGTAGTCCCTGACTCTAACAATACGTAAAGAAAATAAACACACACACACAAAAAAAGAAAATACACCCTACATTTAATTAAGAGAATTAGTCCCTAATAAGAAAGTCAAGAGAGCCAAAACCAGTCCAAAGGGTCTCCTCAGAAAACTTTGCTAAAACATCTACCTCAACCCTCATTAATGATTATGCATGCACCTGTAATTATTACACATGCGGTCTCCAGGCCACTTCACTTAAGAGTTAAGGTATCAGATTGTATCTCCATCATCACTTGTGCTGGCAACAACGAGTTCTTAACCTCATGTTTTGTCATCAAAGTTGATGAGTTACTAGAAAAATCCAGGTTAAGTGTTAGACCAAACAGCAGGTCTCCAGCTGGTCATGAATAAGTCCGATGGAGGGAGAAGGGGACCCCACACTTTCCTTGGATTTGTAACATCTGGCAGGCTAGTGAGAACAGTGTGAGAGCAGCTGTTTGGGAACAGAGAAGAAACACACGGTTGTGGAACAGCATGTCTGCAGATTGTATGCTGTCCTGCCCTCCGATAAAATGGGATTTGTAATATTTCAAGTAGCAACCTCTGTGCTCTGGCTTTTGTCAGAGCTCACTGAGCGTTGGTGCTGGATTCTGGAAGGGTGGGACAGAGCACCACAGGATGATGCTTCCATCACGTGGCCAGCAGCACGCCCTGTACCAAGTGGTACTGCTGGGAGGATTACTGTCCTCATGGTCAAATCTTTTCGCAGCAAGGGAACCAAATGTAATTGTTAATGAAGTTGGTCATACGCGTTAAAAAAAAACAACAACAAAAAACACAAAATAAACCACAACCAAATCTACCTAACACTGTAATACAACTGGATTTAATTGTGACCCTGTTTGTAGCAAGTCATGTTGTCTGTAGTTCTGAGCCATAAATATCAAATTCACACAGGTAAGTAAAAGCAGAATGATAACTACTATAACCACACCATCTTGAACAATATAGGATACACATCAAGAATACATCCAGGTATTCTCAGGGATATTCAGTATGAAGCTTTCAGAGTCTCCCAGGTCTAAATCAAACTCATGGGTAGTTTATACACATTTGCTCTTACGTCAAGATTTTCTTCAAGTTAAAACACATCCTCCTCCAAGGTGTGAGATCTTTTCCAGTGTGAACAAGTCCAGGTCTTTTAGTCTTTCCTCATAAGAGGCAGCCTCCCTCTGTACATGTTCTGGTTGATGGTCATCTTACTATCCAAGTTAAGGTCCTAACAGGACTCTGGGGAGTGTCATTTTTTATCTCCCTGGAAATACTCTAGCTGATGATCTAGATTAATCTGTGCTTCTGGACTCATAGAAAGAAGGTGCGCAAAAAGGAGAGCAACAGCTACTGAATCAACATCTGTACTTACTGCATTACCTGGCTTTTTTTTTCTTGGTCACCTCCAGCATAAATATCGACAAATAACAGTAGCAGTTACTAGATTTGTTCTCACAAACACAGCTCAAATTATGTTCCAAATAAGAAAAAAAATTTAAAAGCACTCAGAAAAAGCAAACAAGGTGGATTTTTTTAATAAACTACAGTCTCACATATAATACACCAGGCATAAACATATTCTCACACTATGCCTCCATATGCTGCTAACAAAGAGGAAAAACATTGTTAATCTAAAAAGAAAAAAAAAAAAAGCCTGTAGTTGAGTAGAGGACAGGCGACTAATTATATGCCAGATGAAAACCAAATAATATGCCCTACTGTAACAGCATTTGTTGTACTTTTTCCAGTTTGGGGACCCCATAAAGTTTTTCAAGGTAAGCGTTACAGCAAGTCAAAAGCTTCAAATAATAAGTCAGCTTTAACGAATACCAACTACTAAGAAACCATGGTCCATAGGTGGGAAACCATTAGAAATAAGCCTGTGTTGCTTATTAAGAAAACATCCATATAAGAATCCATGCGTATTTTGGAATTTCAAAACTACCCAGCCAGTGTTAAATTGACTAATCTACAACAGAAAGTGGAAAGTTCCACTGCAAGCCCATTTAAGGCTCAGCAAGTTCATTTTCATATGCCTCCAAAATATAAACAAAATAACACACGTAGAGCAGAAACTACCAGAGCCTCTCTCCTGAGGTTCACAAGAAGTTTCCAACTACAAGGTCTATGCCTATCACATTAAGTGAATTAAAGCATTCAGAGCAATTCGGTTAAAGATAAATCAAGCCATATTCTTTGTATCTCCTGCAATTGAACTTCACCAGTACTTTAACAAGAGGAAGGCCGCAGAACATTTTTGTGGTATATACACAACCTATACTGACACAGGAGGACTCAGTCTTGGAAAGCACTGTATCAGCTACCTTTATAAAAAGAAATTAACCAAATAATAACAGTATTAAATCTCCAGTGCCTCCAAACAAGAAGCATAGCTACAGTTTAATCAGAATAGGCTATACAGAGGTCTCCTAAAAATCTACAAAGAAAGTTTGCAACACCTTCACAAAGGCCGTGAAGAAAAGAGCCAAAAGTGTTCCACTGCAAAAGAGCCAGCAGTCCAACAAATAAGCCCATTTACCTGGAATAGAGGAAACCTCCCTGCTCCAACCTCAAGGCTAAATTCAGCCAAACAGAGAGCTGACGGTGGGTGTCCAGGCCAGCCCCTCCCTAAGGGATGAGGATCTGGGAACCATAACCCAGCAGCAGGCATGGGACTCCTCAACCAGAGAGGAGTCCCATGGCCCTACGGCCCCCAAGACCTGAGAGCAGTGAAGTTGAATCAAGAAATTCATCACAGGGATAGTCCACATGAGCAATACAGGTCACAAATCACACTAGAAAGTCAGACCATGCATCCATATGCTGTTCAGCAGAACCTATGGCATAGGCTATAGGCTAATATACCACAGCTGAGCTGAAATGAAGCTCCGGGCCCATGAGTTGGGGAGGACCAGATGAGGCTGGTTAGGGTCAACGACACTAATTAGTGCCCATAGGGCCTGACATGGGGCAGGTTACATAGAGGGTCACTAGGAGAATGGCTGTTCTTCTGGTGAGACTGTGCTGGCCGAGAATAATTTTTGGACCCAAGGAGAACTTCTGATGAAAATTTTGATGACAACTGCTTCAACGCATGAGAATTCCCAATTGACTGAGATCCCCATCTCCACTCTGTCACATACATCCTTAATTAAATCAAAATACTTATAGGTTTAAAATAGAGCTCAGTGTACATTTCAGTGCTTTGCTAAACCAGGGCCTAAACACAAATTTGTGCTTGTTTCTGTGTTTGTTTCTTGTTCACAGACAATGACGGACAAGCTGATACTTCAGCCAGATCTTTCCCTTTCACATGTGTTCGGCACAGTCCTCAGCCAGGGCAAATTGGTGTTGTGCCAATGAAGCCAATTTACACCAGCTGAAGATTCAGACCTACAGCTGTATTTGTGTAACCTCAACACTGCATGAACACAGTTTTTCCATTATAAATATCTGTGTATATGATTCATAGAGTAAAGTAAGTTTAAGCTACAGCACATTAAATTATTCCAGACAATGGGCCCAACTGTCAACCCACTAGAAAATTAACTAGATATGTGACGTGACAAATAGCTTTGTATTAATGTCAGAGCACCCCTTCTAACATACTCATGCTGAATTTTCCTACTAAATACCAGAGTAAGAGATATGTGTTTTTTTCCTGACAGATATGAAGGCACAGTCATGCACAGAGTAAGGCATGAGATTCCTGTAATGCTGAATAGAGAAGCAATAATTTTATTGTTGAAGGTGGGAGAAAATTACAGATACTGAATACATAAATATGTCTAATGATATCTGGGCGTATTTTATGCATCCTCATGTTTGCTTCATTTTTTGAAATATCGTGCCTTTCCACTGCAGTTGGAGACACCAAACACTCAGGCATTCTTGGAAAGAATTTTCTGTTCCTTAGAATGGAAACTGCCTTTCCCAAGTATAACTCATTTGCAGAAAACTGTGTGCTACCTAAGTGTAAATCAATGCACTGGCTACATAACGAATGTAATACTAAAAGAAACAAATAAACAGCATTTGGGTGAACAGAAAAAACAAACAAACAAAAAAACAACAAACAGTATAAATTATGAAGAGATCAGAGTGGTTCTCCCAGATGAGGAAATGTTCCTCTTAATGTTCAGAATCTGGGAAATATATAGTAAACTTCATTCACTTGAAAATGCTGTATGAGTTTGGTGACTTTATAGGCTCTGGTTCCATGCCCAGCATGTGTGACATTCCTGCAACTCCAGATAGCTGCCACTACAAACGAAACAGCCAGACAGATGTTTACTGTTTCGTATCAGAAGCGTGGCATTTCCCCTACCAAAATTACCCATGTCTAAAGCCCAGAGATACAGCTGTAGGGTAATCACAGGTTTTAACTCCAGACAAGTCATGAAACGTTGGGTCTGGAGCCAGCATCTCTGTGCAGAAAGACAGCTGAAGGCACCAGCTTCCTGCTGGAATTCGGGGTGTTTCCAGCCGGCCCCACTGCAGCAGGCAGGGCTGTACCCTGGCTATTTCCACATCCCTTAAACCAGACAGCTCCATCTTCCCCCTCTACACCAGCAAATCTGGCAAGCTGTGAGGGTGGATGTGTTCCCCACCTCAGCACACAAGCTCAGGTGGCACCAGGCCTTGCTGCCGCTGCTCCAGCTCCCCAGTTTTCAGAGGACTGCCGTAGGGCCTACCTCAGTGAAGAGGTTTGCTGCTGAAAAGATTTAAATCCAGCTCAGTCCAAATCACAAGGATTGTGAAAGCTAATTTGGTGAGGAGCGGGGGTTTCTAACGATGGTGCTTGCCTATGCTGCCGAACAACAGGCACCAACAAGGGTCTGCACAGTGGGACAGCAGGAGGAGGCCATGAGCCACCCCAGTGGGGAAAACCACCACATGCCAGAACCCAACCATCACACCAAAATGCCCGTCAGCCAGAGGGGCACCCAGATACAGCATTTGGGGAAGAAAAAGGAAGTAGCTGAGGACTGAAGACATTCTCAGTGGTGGGGTGGGGTGGGGTGGGGTGGAGGGGCTCCATGGCAGAGACACTGCTGAGGGACCAGAGGTGACCCACACTGGGACAGGGACACTAAGGAACACAGCATCAGGAAAATGTTAAGAATTGGAGAGTAGCTGTAACATTGGCAGAAAAAAACTCATGCAAACATTATCCCTGACTTCCTCCACTGCCTGTCTCCCCGCCAGAAGTATTTTGATGGACTGACTATAAACCATGACAAAAATAGGGGAAATTGAGACTGTTTCATTGTGTCCTATTTTTGCTTTTCATCACCATTACCAAGATCAGACATGTGTGTTGATTAGCAATGAACTAAGCAAAAATTCTCAACTTGAGACTGTTTTGCTTGCAACACCTTTTCAGTGCCTGTGTTAGAAGTAAGACATTGAAGATTTTGGCAATACATGAAGGCTCAAGAAAACATTTCTTTTTTTTTTTTTTTCCATAATGCATATGGTATGCAAGAAGAAAAGCCAGAGCATCTTAGTCTATAGTGACACTGATACTGGAAATCAACCACCGACTGTGCTCCTGGCTTCACCTCTTCAGCCACCACCAGTTCCTGAGGAGGCAACCTCTTGACTGCATACCCACCATCGTGTGTCCCTATAAATAGTTATGAAGTCTAATTTAAGATATACTTTTAAGAACCTAAACTTTGCCAAGTATGGGCCATTTAAAGCATTTCATCCAGGCAAGGAAGATGTTCGTTTAGGAATAATCACATAGATACCTCTGAAAGATGCTGCAGAATAGGTCTGTTAACCTCATGCACAGTATAATTGCATTATTTCCTGACACCTAGGCTTTTAGCACCTAACCTTCTTGAGGATCAAAGCAATTAAAAAAAACAAAACAAAAAAAACCTGCTTTCTTCTCTTTCTATATGTGTAGGCTTCCTTGCCCTTTAGAGCATTTGGGTCTCCTTGCCTTCATTAGTTAAAGCAGAACTTCTTGGTTATAATATCCTATATTTGTACCTAAAAATGAGTTTTAGGTCTGTATTCAGATGCCAAAACACTTTATCTTGCCATACTGATCAGGGGAGCATTCCTGTGCCTCCCAGTGGTGCCAAGTTGGAGAAGCTGAAACAGCTTCAAAATGCTCTATATCAAAATTGGCAACAGAAATAAAGAGGAAATTTGTGCAAATGCAAAAATATTCTATCAGAACATACTGCCTTCAATTATTTTTGGATCCATTCTAATGTTCATGGAGGAAGCAAGAGGAATAGTAACTGCATATCCAATGTCGGCAGCAGGAAACTACAAATAGTACAGCACACCATGTTCCAGTTCCAATAACGGCAGGCTTCAGAGCTGTTTCCTTACAGTTAGGCGCGGACGGACTGCAAGGTGATTGCTGCCAGAGTTAGGAAACAAAGCAGGAACTACGCCATCACTCAGCTAATGTTCTGCCCTCTTACTCTGAAAGGTCACAGCCGTGTTGGATGATCCAGTGCAAGCTGGATAGTAAGTGCTGTAGAGCGCTAAACTATGTTATAGGGCACACTTAGCATGAAGGAAATGCGCAGGTCTTCCTCATCCCTAGCTATAGCAATGGGGCAAGGAGTTGTTATTGTTTTTACACACCCATCAAAAAGATCAGGTTCATTTCTAAGTGCTGTGGAGGCAACATATTTAGCTGCCTGAAAAAAAAATAAAAAATATGCAGATTTGGCAGCACAGGGCAGGATGAATCGATACAGAAAGATGGAAAGCACTGAGATATCTATTTTGCACATCAGATCAGGACTCCTACTTCAGGACAGACTTCCCTTGTGACAGGAGGAAAGGCAATTAACCCCTGTGGTTTTTAATTCCCCATTTTTTGCTTTGAACCTTCCATTCTTTGTACTTTTATTTTGCTGCTCCAAAGCTGATCCAGCTCAACAGCAATCAGTCTCTGGCAGATGATTGCTCCTCTTGATGGACAGCTGTCCATATCTACAAAATCAGCACTGCAGATGGAATTCAGAAAATTCTAATGTGCTTTGCTTATGGAGTCTGAACGCAGGTCCAGTTGTGGAAGTGTTATGGAAGGAAGTTTGTATCCTCTGATCTGTCAAACCAACTATAGACTCACTGCAGCAGAAACAGAAATATCAACAGTGGACTCCAAAAGGAGTCCTGTCACTTCCTCCAAAGAGAAACAAATGATGGTTGTAACATGGTAGGTGACATTCACCACTAGAAAAACATCCACTGGAAAGATTTTTGACGCGTATTTATCCAATTACCTCGACTGCTCTGCTCAGCAGGCAAGGCAATCCCACACTTCCTCAAACCAGATGGCAAAAATGGGTTTGTAGAAGCTTTCTGTTGTAGGAGCTACACAAAGCAATTGGCACGTACTTGTGGATTTATCCTGTTATTAGCTTTGTCCCTAAACCTTCTACTGGTGGATGGAAGGGTAGAAAAGCAAATGTTCATAGTGCAATTGGTACGCAGAGGAAGACCCCCTGTGGCCTTGCCTGATAAAAAAGAAAATAGCAGGATAGAAGCTTGACACTGAAAAATCCAGAAGCTCCTTTGGTACATCACTAATAAAGAAGATATTTTGATTTTACAATCTAATTAGCAGAAATGAGCTCTGTTTGTGCTTTGAGGGAAGTTAAAATCTCCTATAATGATCTCTTGATCTTGCAAAATCTGTTCTTTCCTACAAATACCAAGAACAGGATCTTATTAAGTGTGACCAGCAGTGGTCAAAGTAATGAACAGTTCCCACAGAGCCCCCCATGATTACTTCCCGCTCCAACAACTCTTCACTTTAGATTGTCGGCAACAAATTGAGGGTGGCATTAGCAACCTGCTAGAATCCTACTTCATATTAAACAGAGCAGGCGCCAGCTAGCTGCATCTTTAATTCAGAGCTATAGCCTGCAATGAGTGGAAGTCCCAGCATGCAGGTTTCTAACTACAAGATATAGGCTACACAGGATTCATCTTTCTGTTAAAGATTTTTGAAGATACCTTGTCTTTATAGATGCTGAAGTGTTTTTACCCCTCAGTTCACCAACAGTTCTTTCATGTCCATGACTTGGAGAGGGGCATTGCAGATTATACACAGTTTAGCAGCATCCTTAGAGCCCACTAAAATTGAAGGTGTTGATCCCACTCTGATATCTCTTCAGCACATGACATCTATGCTCACAGCAACACAAGAGGCTGTCAATGCACATTCTGTGCAATCATCCCTCATTATTTTTCTGTTTCTAGGCAAACTCTGTTTCTTTAAAAAAAAAAAAGAAAAAAATTGAGGTCATGCAAACCTAGTAATTTGGGGTATCTATGAGCCTAAACCCTTTTCTGCTGCCACTGAGCTTCAGAAAAAAAATAATCAGAAAAGATGGATTCAGAATATAATACTGTTTATTCAGCTGCATCAGACCATCTAATAGTGGCTTGTCCAAAACAGAAAGCACTGACTACTTGCCTCAAGACAGAGCAAAAGCAGTACTCAGTAGCAAGAATTCTATTATCTTAAAATGGGGAAAAAAAAAAGAAAAAAAAAGAACACGATACAGGACACATTTGAATAAACACACTGAAAATTAATGAAAAACTGCTGTCACAATAGAGTTATTGTTGCATGCTTTCAATTCTCACCTGTTTTATTAAAGCCTCCTTTATTCTAAGATGTGTGATGTAATTAAATAAAAGCGATTAGAGCTGGCATAGGTTCATTTAGGGAAACACAAAGATTTTTAAGAATGGATGTAGAGGTTCTCTCTTTGATATGAATTTTCTGTGTTGGTCCTTTGTCCTTGATGCTATTAGAAATGTTTTACACAAAACATCTGAAGTGAAGCTGAATATTCTCGGTACTATACTAAAGCAACTTAAATCATGTGTGGATATGTATCTGTATTCACAAGGAATGTTTCCATGCCATTACATCTGCAAGGGCATTTTTTCAACTGCAAAGCTGCATTTCTTTGTTGGAAACAGCCAATGCCCCAGCCCAATTCACTCCATTACTGTGCTAGGTGCTACATAACTGTGCACTTAACTGTTGTTTGTGCACCCAGCTCAGTCTCAAGTTGAACCTTCCTTACAAGTCATCTATATAATTATCCTTCCAGTGTTTTAGGATCTGATATTTTTAGATGGTGTCTGCCAGTTCAGCAATTTAGGAACCTAACTGTGCTCATTTTCTGTGTTCTGCCTCATATTAGCAATTCTGTGTCAGTGCAAACACTATGCTCAACATGGGGCTCATCCCCTCTGTTGTCACCTTTGTTTCAGAGTGGGCTTAAACACCAAGAATGGCACAAGGATAACAGGAGTAATGGTAAGTCCTCGATGATCTTCTACTTACATGGCAGCTTATTTGGACTGATAGCTGACTTCCCTTTCCCACACTGGCATCCCAAGCCTGATTTTATGAACGAGGAAGAACAGCCACCTAGTGAGAATTTCTATACCAAAAAAGGCACCATATGCCAGGGGAAACTTCAGATTATAAAAGAAAGAATTTTCACTTGCAGTATGAGAGAGTAGACACCAGACATGGAAACACAATTTCAGAAGAGAACAGACACTGTGCTCTGTGCATGAGTCCATATGTATGAGAAAAGGCAGAGAAAGAGAAGGTAAAGCAACTTTAAAATACTTTGAATAGATGTTGCAATTAAGCAATCTTTGGTCACAAAGACCTCTCTATTCCTTTTAAGATCCATAAATAGAGACCTCTGCATTTTTTCTGTAGTTAAAAATAAAACCAATTGTGTCAGGTACATTTTCAAAGCCAATTTTTGTTACATTAGGACTAATATAAGCCCTGGCAAATCAAGGTGCCCACAGCATTGCAAATGTGCACTTGCATAACTGGAATATCATATAGTGCATCACTATAATAAAGAATAATAATAAAGAAACAATAATAATAAAGAAACAATAATAATAAAGAAACTGAGTGGCTTCACCTGATGAAGAGAGAAGTAGCTGCTTTGGAATGAGAGGGCTAGGTATCAACAACAAATCAAACCCTTGTGATCTCTGAGAACTCTGTTTCTGGGGTTATGGGCAGGGGATTTCATTTGTACTTAGTCAAATTCTTGGTCACTCTTCTTACAAAGCCCTCTGCAAACACATGCCTCTTCACAAGCATAGACCCCAGTATTGTGCCTCTCCCAGTCAGTATCTGTACCTCAGGGCCACTACCCTTTGTCTGCACAGGCATTTGGGATGGGCTAAGAACGAAAGAAACATGCTCAAATGAGCCTCATGTAGATCCTCAGTCAAATGTCTCTGCAGAAGACACTAAGCTTATTGACTCCTTTTAGTGAGGAAGTCTTATGGAGCTTACCTCAGGTCTAACAACACCCCCTGTGTTCAAAATCTCCAGGAAAGCTCCTTACTGTGATGCTCACTTACTGTGCTGTTGTGATATCAGTGGTGTAAGTGCTTAGGTGGAAAATCCAGGGCACGCTGAGTTCTGTACGCCAATGGGGTACTCATGGAGCTTCAATGAAATCTAAATCCTACGCAAAAATCCATGTCTAATCCATGCTTATTATGCCAGCATGATTATTACTGTTAACAGTTAAATATGCTCATTCAATAACAAATCCTTTCCCAGTGAAACAGCACAGGGGGCATATATATGTCTCTTTGGTGCAAGACACTAAGGACATGCTCTTGTTATTATCCCAGTTCTGGTTCTTTCCCCTCCTAACATGCCTCCTCCCCAGCCCTAATTAACCATGTCCCAGAACTCACTGACTTTGCATTCATTTCACACGACAGCTCCATCAGCTTCTGAGTGCTTCCCTCACCACTTTCCCATTCTTGCTCCCTGGGACACATCCCCTTTCCATTAATTTCTAAGCCAATGTTTCACACAAAATTGTGGAGGCAATTGCGTATATGGCATGTAGAACAGACCAAAGAAAGCAAGTGCTTCCAGAAGTGAAATAAGAGTGGTGAAATGTTCTTTCACTGAGTAGATTTTATCTCAGTCAGAGGAGTCTGTCCCAGGTGCTGTGCCTTTTGGTGTTAGACAAATCCTTAAGGGTTAATAATGACATAGTATAAATAATAAAATTATATCATCTAGTTATATGTATCAATTCCAAAGTGTTTTGACACTGCTGCAAGAAGGAAACGTAGAGATGAAGGGAAATGAGGAAGGAGGTAAAGATATTGCTGATCTTTTTAATCTTTCTAATGCTGCTCTTCCAGAAAGTCAGCTAAGATCCATTTCTTAGAAATGCTTCTTGAAACAGCATCACTTGACTAAAGGAGCAGTTACAATTCCCCTGCCTAATGGACTGTAATAAAATAAACTGGCTCCTATTAGCAAGAAGGATCATATCATCAGATTTGTAATGCATTTTATTACAGAACATACAGCATCAGAATTTTAAAGTGCAGTATAAAGGGAAGTAATGTATGAAATGGTTAATGTGGACATGTATCACACAGTCACAAATACACTGATAGCCTCCCTTCACTCAACAGCAAGATTTCAGTAGTTCTTTCTTCCTACCACCTTTTTTTCCTAAACCAAAAGGTAAATTTCTACATTTTTCTTTTTTTTTCTTTTTTTTTTTCTTTTTTTCCAATAAAACTTATCCTGCATCTTTTTAGACAACAAATAGCTTGCACAGCATTCCTTCTTTCTGAGGAACATAAACCCTTGACACATGTAATACTCCAATAATAGTGTGAGCATGGCTCAAATACTAAGATTATACGCTTACTGGATAATCTTCTCTTGCTTTAACTTCGTTGTGAAACTAGAGGTTCTTTGTACTCTTCTAGACTAACTCTGCATGGTGTTAAATTAGGTTCCAAACCAGGAACTCCTGCATTTCATCTGGTACTTCAAAATAATTGTAAACGGTAGACGGTGTGTCTGTGATTTTCCTCTTTCAGAAACCAAATGCCTCATAATTATTTGACTAAATGGAGGCCGAGTCTAATAGAGCCTATCTGGTAAAACAGCTCTCATTAGTTCCCTTATTTAAGGAGCCCAGGCAGAGGAAAAGGCCTGAAGCAGCACTGCATGTGAGGAGAGGGATGCAGAATCTGCTCCTTGGTCCTGTGCTCTCACTGTCCCTCATGGCAGTGGGATGCAGGGGAATTAGTGCCACTATTATCCCACCTTATTCCCCTCCTGACCCTTTTGTTTAGTCCTCCCCCTCTCTAAAAGTGTCTTTTACCATAAGGACTTCACATTTTATCACATTCTGATCACTCTTACGCTTACTGAAATCTTCCCATCATCCCAGACCAGTCCCATCATCCGGGAAATGGGAGCGATGACTGCGGTGGGGTAGGAGCCGCAGGGAGCCCTCTGCTCCTTCTCTGCAGCCACCCGCAGAGCAGCAGTACCACAGCAGCCCCTCGCAGCCAGCACAGCTTCCCAGAGCTGCTCCACAGAGAAAAGCACAGGCCGAGCTATCCTTTTCAAAGGGAAGCTTTAGTATGGATGAGCAGAAGGTTTTGACTGCAAGCCTGCTGCTTCGCTGCCCCCTGAATACTTGATGTGGCCAGTGGTTTGCCACTAGACTTTCCACAAAGCTGGCCCTATCCAAACAAAATATTTCTTCCACCACAAGCTTCCAGTGAAATTCACTCATTGCATTTTCCACCAACCATTGCCATTTTTTTTAGAGTTTGTGTTGTGGACTCTGTGGAAAGGCAGAAAGCAGAAGGAGAGAGAGCGACCAAACAACCATGCAAGTCTCCTCTGGCTCTCGATAGAGGCTGACTCCAGTGATTTTACAGCAGCCTGCTCTGTCTTTGCTCTGGTGTTACAGGTTTGTAACAGAGACCCTAGGTTCAGTCCAGCTGATGACTATATCATCTATTTTAATGTGGACAACACTGATTACATCATGATAACTGTTTTTCATTCACTTACATGAGGGTAGTAAAATTGATATGGAACAAATCCAAAATGGGGAAATTCCTACAAAAGTCAATTTGGGTGCCAGTTACAAATGATTTCCAGAAGGACTGGAAAGTGCAGAGTGTATGGATAATTTTTTGTCTTTTTTGGTATTTATTCAGTGCAAAACATGTGGACTCTTGCCTGAATTCTTTGCCCTGTCCAGATTTCAACCAACCAATTAACATTTCTCAGATAGTTCTAATAGTTGGATCTATGTTCATTGTGTTTTTTTTTTTTTTGTTTGTTTGTTTATTTTAAACAATATTCAGTTTGGACTGGACCACATTTTTTTTCATGTAACTGATCACTAAAGTATTTTCCTTGTTACCGAGTAAAAACACAGCGAAGACTCAGCTCTCGTTTCAGACTTGTGTACATCTATATGTATGTACGTATATTGGCTGGTGAGGAATTAATTTGTCGAGCAGTGAGAGCTGGGGCTACACTTGCAGCTGAAATGTGTTATTTATCAGCAGATCATTACAGTCGGCACTGCACAGCATGTGAACTTCCTCGCAGCGCTCTGCCAAAGCTCCCCGCGTGGCTGCCCTGCCTGCTGACTTGAGCTTCAGGGAGCTTCCAGCCTCCATCTGGTGATCCCATCTCACTGTGCTGTGCCGATGGCAGAGCCCAACTTTTCCGCTCCCTCTGCCCCAGCACAGGAAAATAAAACACCAAAGGTCTGACTCGGAGACAAAGTTTCTCCACAGGCGACTGGGCTCTCACCCACTGGTTTGTGACTGCCATCCTCTCCTTTTATTTGCCAGTGATATGAGATGCTTAGCAGAGAAGCATGCAGACCTTCTTTAAGTTGTGATACCTGTAGTTTGAATAATTCACGTGTCCAGCCAGCGACTGTCATTTATAAATGTTCCAATAGAGAGGCTCTATAGGGAAAAAAGTGAACTGATTTGCTTTGAACAAATGTAGTATTTTAATACCAAGTGGTTCAAAAATAAACCTGTCTGAAAATACTGTGTGTTTTTCCATCTTGTGTCCCCCTTTTTTTTCTATCTTATCTTTAACAATTTTTCAGGCAATGAGGACAGCTGAAATTTTTAAAATCAGAGGTGTCCAGAAAATGGAAAGTCCTTGTCCATTTTCACCTTTTGGAACTTTTTTCCTAAAATACCACCCAATGACAACACAGATATTTTTCAAGGCCCTAACGTCTTACTCATATTCAGAATTTTGTGTTGGAGTTTGAGCTTTTATCAGGTATTAAAGTTGTCATTTGATTAGCACTAAATGACATATCCAGGCTATAGGGTAAGAGCTGTGCCTCTCCCCAGGAGATGAAGACCATGGCTCTGCTACCATACCTAATAGTAGAGGGTAGAGTTCAAGTGAGCAAACAGAGGTACCCGGAAACTTTAAAATTCAAAACACAGACACATTGTGCTGGATATATATACAGCGGAGACAGCTCTCAGTCTGGGTTTTGCTCTGAACTTTTTATGAGACAAGTACATTCCAGTCTCAGATGATCAGACTACTTCAAAGAGATCTGCAAAAGGAGAATAAGCACATCAATATTTTACATCAGTCTACCTATGTGAAATGTGAAGTAAAAGGCTTTGCAACCTTCACTGGAAGAATTTTAGGGAGAATTTCATAAACCGAAAAGATTACAAACTCTGACTTGTGAGAATAATGCAACAAAATATTTTTTATTCTTTGGGATAATACAGTACTCATCAAAGTAAGGCAAGGAGAGCTACTCAGAAAAGCCAAAGCAAGACTGTGTGCTTAGTTTATGTTTATTGATTATGAGAGGTAAATGAATAAGAGATACCTAGAAGATCAAAACACCTGTTTTGTCAGTCAGGAATTGCTCAAGACAGCCAGTGTGAAAAAGGGAAGATTCATGTTCTCACTGCTTCTGTCTTCACCTCAAAGTTTCATGTACCTGCTGACTTGCCCAAACCTTGCACTTAACCTCAGAATAACACATGCAAAGAGCCCAGCTGTCACAGTGCTCAGGCTTGTATCACACCATCCATTTGTGCTTGTTCAGGAGAAAGAAAGGGAAAAGTGTTTCAGAAACTTCCTTCAACACTACAGAAAAGTGCTGGGCAACAACAGCTTCACAGACACTGACTTGATCTGAGAGCTTTCAGCTGATAAGGTTAATAGCATAGCAAGTAATCATTAGTAAAAATAAGAACTTATGTTAGCAAGCACTTGTCATCTGAAAAATCCCAAAGAAATGGAAAATCCAAGCTGACTGAAATGCAGCCACCACTGAGAAGGACAGCAGCAAGTGCTCTGCTTATAGCATGGCATACACAAGGAAAAGGGAGAGGAAGAAAATACTGTAGCATTTTGAAGAAAATCTCTGCTCTTATGCATTCTTCAGTGATTCTGCAGTGATTCTCATTTTATGCAGACTCATCTGAATTCAAGGTTTTCCCAAGAGGAGGATTGATTATACAACAATGGTGCCTTTTTTGTCCTAGCATCCCTTAGAGATATTTAGTACATGCACAGAAAACCAATGTCCTGTGCTTTTCCCTGCAGTACTGACGGCTGTATTTGCTTCAGCAATGTGCTTCTCCCTGACATTTAAAAAGAAAATTAATTTGCAATTAAAATTAATATAAATTGATTTAAAAGATCATATTCAATGGGACGCCCCTTCGGATGATGTCCGCGTTTCTTTTGCAAACCCTCCTGGGCCCAGCAGACATGGTAGTGAAACAACCGGCTCATACATTAAGGGGAGAAGATCTGGAGATTGGGACTTTTGATGGATATACAGACTAGATAAACAAGAGTCTAAGAGCTCAGTACTTTCCCCTGAGAATATCCTACTTCTGTGGCCTAGAATTTCAAATGTGCAGCAAGGACTTCTTACAAAAACACCTAATGAGATGCCAAGCACATCTGTATTAAGAAAGTGAGGCTGCCAAGACTCCATAATGACATGGTTTTATAAAACAAATTCACCAAAATTGGTACCTGCTTCCAGTGACAAACAGCAGACAAATAGTAATAGCGAGAAGCCTACTTTATTGTGGATTGCTGAAGTTTGAAGGGTTGTTGTGTCTGAAAGCTGGTTAGGGAACTCTGTTTTTTAGCCAGTGTTTTCAACAAACGTGACAAACTGCTGTGATTTGCTTATATGGGACTTCCCTATCTAGTACAGGTTCCCAAATGAATATCTTCTGAAGAGGGAGGTGGTGAGGATGTAACTCTGCAGTGGTACTACACGCTACAGCTTCCTAAAGCCATGTTACTCACCACTTCTGCTGCTCTACATTCTTTTGTGTACTGTGTTTCATTTCGAGACACTCTATGTCCTTTTCAGGCTGATACGCCACATTACAAATGTCTAAGAACTATGAAGTCGCCATGCAATCTCTATGGAATAATTTAATGTTAAATATTTCTCAAATAATAAGGTCTTGCACTGGTGAACAGGAATCTTGGCCACTGACTCAACATCAGGTATGAACTCAAATGCCATCCTTATGTGTTATTTAATGTAAAACAGCCACAGTGAGGTTTGCTTGCTGTCATCATTTCAGAATGCTTTCTCTAGGTCTGTTTATATGTTTAACTTAAACACATTCTCAGATCTCATGCTGTGGGAACTAAACGGCCATGTCATTGGTACGCACTTCCATTACTAAAGGATTTACCAGTTGCAAAACCTGTTATGATTTCCTAGGATAGGGAAAATGAAAATGTTTGGGATAACAATTAGGATGATTTAAACTACAAATTTCCCACAGCCTCACAAGAAGTACAAACAATAATCATAGTGGATCAAACCCTAAAATCATTCTTCTTTAGGTGCTGCGACATGTAGATAAATATATTCATAAGCTTAGTAAAAGAAACTTGAAAAAAGGACCAATTTATGTGCTGACATCAACCAAATGTACCCATTGTGACACAAAAAAAGCAAATTAACTTTCATCAAAAGTGAAACAAGCAGGTTATTCTTGGATGTCATTATGTCTGCTACATCCAACAATTAGTTCAGTCAATTTGGTTTCCCAGTCACATAAAGTACATCAGCTGGCAACATGAGATTTACACCTGTGATGAATACCTCATGTGTCTAATTACAGGAGAAAATGATCACATTTTTTTTCTATAATTAGCCCTTGTGATAGTCCGGGTAAAAGTAAGAAGAAAATAGGTTTTCCCTTACCTTCTCAGCATCTTGCTCAAAAAGCCGGAGTTGAAAGCACTGGTCCAGTTTTAGCTTGCGGACATGCCACATCTGATGCAAATGTTGTCGGGTAGAATGCAGCTTGTCTAAAAGGCTGGTGATCTTTGGCACAAGACTTTGAAAGTCTGCACTTCCAGGAATGCAGTTCCTACCAGAAAAACCATCACTGCATCTTATACATTGTAATAACCTCTGACCCTCACGATCCAGTTCTTCCACAGGAGCTTTAATCACTTTTTTCTTAAGCTGTGTGTGCTCATCAATCAGCCTCCTTGAGCCCTCGACATCAACCGGGAACTCCTTCCTAGCCAACATTTCCTGAAGGTCCTCCAGTCTTGATAATAGATGAATGGCACTGTTGAAAAATTCTTCTAAGGAGACACGCAACTCTATCCATTCATCGTGGTTGTAATCCAATGATCCTTCAAACTCATCTGTCAGTTGGGAAGGATCTACGAGTTTTGCCAGGCCTTCAACAGATACCATACTTGTCTAAGGAAGAGAAAATGACAGCATTAGAATTTGTGACTAAGAAGAAATAACAGCACAATCCATAAATAGCATGAAATGATTATTTTCCTCATCAATACATAATTGCAACAACATTGTTAAAGATGCTGAGAATGATGTTTAATGTTGAAGAATTAATTGGATTGAAAAGCTTTCTATTAATAGCACTGATTCTATTTATTTATTTAAAGACATGGTATTTACTGTAATAATGTCTGTCTTTTCAAACCAGACTCTCCTTCAAAAACTTATCATGGGAATGCTTCTGCCATAGATTATTTTAATCCAGTCAGACAGTGAAGACTTCTTCCTACATCTGTTAAATATCTGGACATGATTATTCATTAAACATGTATATGGTATTACAGGGATTCTGTGATTTACATTACATTCAGGTTAGTGCCTGTACAGCAGCAAAAGTTTTAAGCACTTGAACTTAAGCAGGTATTGTGACCTGCCAAAACCTACAATATGCACTTTTTTTTTTTCTTCTTCCAGATTATGCAGTTGGGTTTTGCCACAGGCAGAGCTCTTTCATATTAGTAATTTCAAATGCAATTAAACCAAAATCAATGTAAAAGCGGAATGTCACTGGAGTATTAACAATTAGAATTTATTGCTAATAGAAAGAACTGATCATGAATCATACAGAATGAGAAATGGTTTTAATTCATTTAGGCTCAGTAATCAGTGATAGAGAAATGCACTGGGTGCCTAGAAAGCAGATTACAGTTTAAGGACCCAGCAACTGATGGCTTTTCCCATTTTTATTTTTTATTTAGACAAAGTATTTTTTTCTGAAACATAAGCATGGGGTGTCAAATGTTATACTAGAGATTTTTGGTGTTGTCATGTTAACACTCAAGTTGGTAACCCTTCAAGGCTTGCAATGTTCACCAACAGCTGCATGTCTACCCCCTAAAAGTCATGCCTCTACAGAAAGTTGGATTTTCTGCTCTTCAGAAGTGGAGACACCCAATAATCACAGCAATCTCGCAAAAGTCATCTATAAAGAAAAGTACTTAAGTTCTGTCCATTATCCTGAACTATGTCCAAAATAGCAGGCTGCCCACTGGTTTTAAGTTAATAGTAGGCTTTTCTTCCAATTTGTATCCAGCTAAAGACATCAGGCATTCTGAAATGTAAAAAATGGGGTTTCTATTGAACATATGCTCAGCAGAAAGATTATTTTAAAGCCCTTTTGCAATGTTCCTTGGTCTGGGGAAGGGGAAAGAGCCGACAAACAATGGGAAGGTAAGCATGCAGCTTGAGAGGGATTTCAAATTTCTAAATCTCTGAACACTAACCCTTTCAAGATAATTAAATTTAGAATTTAGCTGTCAAGAAAAGACTTCCTTTAATACCTGGGCACTCCCCCTGCAGTACTTCTCACTAAGGCAACATTGCCCTTATCATACTGAGAATTTGACATGAGAATATATCAGAAAGGCTTTTCATTAGATGACTTCTGTAGCAAACATCTTTATTCAGATTTGTTTCTCTATGGACTTCTTCAGACTCTCATGAAAACAACCTTAGTTTGACAGGTATGTGGTAAGACAAAGTAACTGCATATATCAGGCTTCACCCATCTTTCTTTTAAAAATCACTTTAAAAAGCACTGCCCACTATTTAAACCTTTTTGGCAGGAGAAAGAAAATAATTTGAATGCACCTCTGAGTTAATACTGTAAACTGCCTGGTCTATTCCTTAAAATGACAGAAAGTTTTGGAGTCTGCATACATCAACCAAACTTTTTTTTTTTTTTTTCCTCATTTTTTTCTGGGTGTGACAAACTGCAGGGCATGCTTCACTCTCCAGACTGTAACAGAAGCTTTCTGCCAGCAGCTCACAACACAAAATCATAGAATCATAGAATCATAGAATATCCTAAGTTGGAAGGGACCCTTAAGGATCATCAAGTCCAACTCTTGACACCGCACAGGTCTACCCAAGTTCAGACCATGTGACTAAGTGCACAGTCCAATCTCTTCTTAAATTCAGTCAGGCTCGGTGCAGTGACCACTTCCCTGGGGAGCCTGTTCCAGTGATTAGCCTCCACCAAGGGCCATGCTCTGCCCTGGCACATGCATAATGCTTCCTTTAAGCCCAGAAGGAGAATCTGGCCTTAAAACTGACACTGGTAACTAAAGTTTGTGCATAGGGTAATTCAACAGAGACTTTCATTGCCTTCCACTGCAGTGTGTTCCTGCTGAGTACCTAGTGTTTGATCTGAGTTGTGGGAAATCACCAGGGTGGTTCAGTGCAAAGAGGGTGCATGTGTGCTGCCTCGCATAAATCAAATAAATGTGACTCATAGTGGCCTGGGATGCTTATTTAATAATCACAGCTCTTATGTAAAGCACGAGCTGCCCCAGAGTCAGAGGCTACTGTTAAGCAAGAGCAACCACAAAACCCCCTTAAAACAGATGCTCCTGGACTGTGGAGGCTGTATTGCAGTGGATCTACTGTACTGTGGGCCATGGCTTAAAATATCTCTTTAAAATCATAAAACCGTCCAACAGAGATCTGACTTTCTCTTCCTCTGGTCCCCAAAAGTTGTGCACCATCACAAGCATGTGAACAGCTCAGCAGACAGACCAAGGCTAAAATGCACACACATAAAATTAAAAATATCCTTATTGCATGCCAGAATATACAGCAAATGACTCCACAGCTTTTAACACAATACAGACTTGGAGCTGTAACTATGAAGAACAGCTTGACCACAGTTTACTCTTCATCATCACACCAACTCCACACAGTAAATAATATAAGTCAAGCCTTCAGAGAGAATTAAATCATTTTAAAAACAAACAAATGATCTAAAAATATGCATTTGAACTCTGCTACTTTACCTCTAGGTTTTGGTTATTAAGGCACTGAAGGATTGAAATTCAGTGTTGGGTATACATGCAAAGAAAGTTGTCTTTCTTTGGGCTGCTGTGGGACTGACCCTTGGTGTCCCCATATATGTGAAACAGAAGCCTCCCCACACCCAGCAGCTCTTCTGTTATGAGTCTCTGCATGAGCTCCCTCCTGTTCCATGGTCCTTTGTAGCCCCTGCATCTCCCCTCTCCTTCTCATTGCCCTGATCCCTGTCACTCCCCACAGGTAGCATTGCCAGTCTCATTGCACCGAAATGGCAGGCACTTCTGCCAGGAGCAGTGATTTCAGTAAGCATGAGCAATCTCTGGAGGTGCTACATACCTCTGCTGAAGGCAGCCTTGCTTTCAAAGGCTCATAGGGGATAGCAAGTGGAAGTCCTTTCCCTGTCTGATTCCTCATAGGAAGCCAACAAAGATAAACTTAAACTTAGCGAAATTTGAGTTGAATCATTTTCATTAAGATTTCATGAATTGGGGGTAAAATCTACAAATACTTGAATTGTGGTAATACTGTAAAAGCCTGTTAATGTTTCATGATAATCTAGTTGCCCAGTGTAGTTAAACAGTGCTCTTAGGCAAAGGCTGAAAATACCACATTACCTTCAGTAGATCTTAAGTATGTACTTAAATATACTCTTCCATTGCAATCAAGATTAAGAACTACATCCAAATTCTATTCTGAGTTACGGAGCTTCAAATTCAGAGTCTATATCTGAAATTAATATACTGGTAAGACAGTCAACTGTACATTTGTTTCTCAGTGAATTAAAAAATAAATAAATAAATAAATACACAACGTGACTTATCCATGGCTGGGCATTATTGATATATGAGCACTTCACACACCTGAGCTTTGCTTCTCTTTGAGTGAGAAGCTGAAATTCCCAGAAAGCTAAGAAGCACTAAGAGAACATAAGAGATTTGTCTTCACTGATGACGAAGTCAGTAAAATTCCCTTTAATTATGCAGTTTCATATACTGGTTACCTCTCAGAGAACCTGCTTGAGGCACCTTATCATTAACATGAATTGTTATTGTTAGCCCTGAATTGTAAATTGCAATTAAATTAAAGTGGTGACAATATATAGATGAATATATAGAATAAATGTCTTTTAATAAAAGAGCCGTTATCTGAAGTTGGATAGAGGTCAGCTAACAAACCAGTACATTAGCAGCTAGAGAACTTTGTCTTTAGCGTTTTGACTAATTTGATGGTTGGTTTTTGTTTGCTTGTTTGTTCTAAAAGAAACAAAGGAATGTTGAATGCTACCACCAAAAATAAAACCCACAGTAAAACTCTCACCAATGTGAACCACACGTGTACCTCTGAGATGAAATGTGTGTCCCATTCCACAGTTGTGCTCAGAAGGCCACCTGATGCCAGGCATAAACCCCTCTGGGAAGCAGATCTAAATGTCATATTTTTCTTTCCAGGTTTGAGATTTTTTTCCCCTGAAGAACATTTCTTATCAGGGATAATGCTTTGCCATACATCCCTCATGTGGCTCTCACCTCAAAGATGAACTTGGAACTGCCGAAGTTCGTTTTCTGCTTCTGCCAGAAATTATCAGGTTTTATAATCAGGGCAACGTGAATCTCGGCAGGAAAGGCTTCTTGAAGGGTCTTTAGGAGAGGTTTGATCAAATCCCATTTTGATCCCCGCATATCGATGATAACAGTGAATCCTCGTTTACAGACATCTTCACTGTAGGAATAAAAGCATGTCAAGATAATTAATATTGTGTGCAGTCACACTGAGACTTAACTTTTGTTGATAGCATTCAGTGCTGGAGAGCAAAGCAAGAAATGATACACTGAAAATTAAAGGCTAAAGAGTAAAGCATAAAGGCTATATGAATTTTAAGAGTTTTGCAATAATCTAATTTACATGAAGTCAGGTATATATATTACAGTTTAATCTTTTATTTCCCAAATATGCACAGTCCAAATTTTCACTGAAAACATACACACTTACCATCAAAGCCAGAACAAAATGTATCTATATGGTAGCTGTAAATGTACACAACAGATTCTGCTTCCAACCTATGGAATTCAGTCCACAACCAAAGCCAATAAGCAGGTTCCTGTGTCTTAACATTGCTGACCATCTGTAAATTTGTGTGTCTTAATGTTTAAACGCCTCTTTAAGAACTTAAAAAAAAATTGCAATTTCCATAAAAGCACCTAGCAGTCGTTCCATGAAAGGAAGGTCTGTGTGATTTTGCATGTGCACTGTTAAAACTGCATCTCTTTTCTGTCCTGATTGATCTTCCAAATGTTGCAGGTCTTTTAAGGTCTGAAGTCATACCTTTCCTCCAGCCTTCTCTTTTCCCTTCTCAAATGTTAAAGATGGTTATCTGGCCTGCTCCTGAGTGATGCATGTGGACCAAGAGTACCACAGCATTAGCTTGCAAATGTGCCTTTCATTTTTACTCACAGGAGAGGAGAAAGGATGAAAGGACATGTTGATTCAACTCAAATATGGATAGCTTTCAGAATAGCTTTTCCAGTGTCATAGTACTGCTTTCTTAGGAAAATGGATATGGTTCAAAAGTGTCATCCTCCATCTGCAGTGTCCAAACCATGGATTAGAATTGGGAAGCGCCTGCTTCTCTGACTGCCGTGCACAGCATTGAACTTGGAGAGCTTTGGTGTCTCGTGTGGGTCTCAAGCACTTGCATAAAATGTGAATTCCCCACCCCCAGTAATATTATTGGCATGGTAATTACTAAAATTCATTGCCAAGGCACTAAAAATGGCAGAATGGCCTAATTGTCAATGTAATTTTTTTTTTTTAAGATGGAATAGAGGTCACAGCCAGAAGGAGAAGCTGCTAGAAGAAAGGGAGTGTAGAAAAAAGAAAGGAAGATATTAACTGAAAGAACAGTGGTGTAAGAAGAGATATGTGAAATAACATGAACATAATTTGTGCAACAGTGAGGTACAGAATAAGAAATCCTCTCTAATATATGAATATAGCACCCGTGGCCTTTCTGCAAACTGGCCATCATTATAAACAGCATCAATACTGTAGACATAAAGGCATATGTAAGATATTTCAAAATAGCAAGTGTTGATATTGTTAGAATGAATTAAAAATACGCTTGACACATATTATTAAGCATGGTTATGATGCAGAAACTGCAAGATTGTTTAGCCTCCACATGAACACTCTCAGTGCACACCCAGAGGATGATTTTCACTATATTCTACCTCTCTGCATCCTTAAAGCACTCTCTGCTGGTAAGATCCAAGTCCCACATGTCTCACTGAAAAAAACTCTGTAAAGCTCTATAAATCGAAGATGGGATATTTTTTCATAGGAAACACACTGGATTAACACACCTAACTTAAAAATGAAAGTCCTTGGTGACCTTACCAAGATCTAAAAAAGTTTGTGCACAGACAGACTGCTCCATGGCAAAGGGTACAATGCCACGTTAAAGGAGGTCCCTAACTTGAACAGTCTCCACTTAGTGCCAGGAAGAAGCAGTCAAAGCCAATGAGCTTGGTCCTCTGCCTTAATGTTATTGGCACACTCAGAGCATGCTGCTTACAACAGTCTGTATAAAGAAAAACTAGGCAGACCAGGCACTTCCTAGCACCATCAGGAATATAGATCTTTTTATTCTCCTTTTACCTAGTGCTGAAAGGTCAGACATCTGATCCTTCTATAACCAATGCCAAAAAAAGACTGTCAAAGAAGCTTTGTTGGTGTTGCTACTGCCTCTTGCCCTTTGGAACTAGAGCTGAGACAAAGAATCAAATCAGAAAGGGCTGAATAGGGGGTTTGTGTTGTTTTTTCTTGCAAAGCTTTATGGGGTCTTCCGTAACTTCTGCCAAGTTACCGATCCCTGTTATACTGAACTGATTTTTTGAAGGACTGATTTTTCTTAAGACTCTCAGCACAGAGAGTAGCCAGACAAAGAGGAGAGAGATAAGAAAAATATTTATTTAGATTGTAAGCTCTTCAGGGCAGAAACCATCTACTATGCTGTGTTTGTGTAAGGACCTTGCCTTGGTGGATATCTCCAGGTACCTACACAGTCTTCAGCTGTCTAGAATCAATTCAAAAAAAAAAAATTACTTTTCAGGAAACTATATATGCAAATCTAAATAATTTTATGAAATATGTCCGTAAAAACACAACTGAATGTGTATGCAAAAGTGCTTACATAAATGCAAAAAATGCTTATATAAATGTGGGGAAACACCATAGGCAATGCAGTTTAAAAAATAATTGAAAAGACCAAAATTTAAGTTGCAATATCCAAATACAGCCATTGATAAGGTCCTAAAAGAAGTGGCCTCATTTGTAGACGTAATGAAGTACACAAAAATTCTGGCGACTCAGAGCAATCTGTGAACATTTGTCATCCTTGACAGTCAGTCATTTTTCATCAGTTACCTCAATATGTAGAGGAAATGACCCTAGGTTCCTTTTGAATAGTCTAGCCATGCTTATTAAATTTATTGTTTAAAAGCAACAACTCAAACCCTCCCCAGTTTAGCAATTGATCGGAAAAAGCATCAGTAGCAATCAAGCTTCCTTCACACTGTCTGAGCAAGACATGCCTTATCCCTGACTCTCAGGAGGCTACAGCAATCTATTATGCACAAGTAATCATTTTAGGATAGCAATTAATGTTGATTGTAGTGCTTAATTTTTTCCGGTATTGATATTTGACCAGAAACTGGAGAAAACACTCAGATCAAGGTATTTGGACAATCCATCAGCCTTTTGACTGTGCTCATCTGGACTAGATTTGCAATGGTGAGCACAAAATATTTGGTAGTTGATATGTCATTTCAGTTGCTATACGGTTTTTAGCAAAGATAGAGACCAGCTTAGAAATTTAATAAAAACATCCTAGAATATTTGTGAAAACAATACTTAGGATATGTTTGTTTGTTTGTTTTAAAGAATAAAATAGAAACTCAAAAGCAGATATGCTAATTTTGTCAAAATAACTCCCTTATTTTGGTTTCTAGGTTACTTTCACAAGGTTATTTTCTCAGATTTCCTCTTTAATTCAGGCACATTCTAAATTATATTTTCTTTGGCAAGAGGTTGCTTGCTGGGTACGAAGCAAGTTTAAGCACTTCATGCTTTCTGATTAATTTTTGAAATACCTATCATTGATTATATATATTTTTCATCTTACAATTTGGCCAAAGCTTCTGGCATTTAGAAGCTTCAGCACTTGATTAGCTGAAATAATGTAATATCTCCATGCCCATTTTGCAGTCACGAGTTAATGACAAAGCAGCACATTTAGCACGCCTGTTGGACCACTAAAAGCACAGATCTGACATATATGGCATCTCATTCAACATATGATTTGTTAACAGTGAGAGAAAGATCTCCTTCAAGGAAGGTCAATGTAACCTTGTCAGGAGACGCTCTCGGCATAACAAGTAGCTCTACAGGCATCAATTTGTGAGCACAAAATCTGCAGGAACTTAATTATTTTTGCGATCGCCATTCCTTTGACAAATGTGGTTGTAATCAGCCAATTGAACAACAAGCTGAGGGTGGAAAAGGGAGAGGAAGAGGAGAAAAATGAGTATGTGAAAGCCTCCAAGCACAGACCATTATCCCAAAGGCCTCATTTCATACTGAGACCAAACTAACTCTCCTGCCTAGTTTCCATATCAAAATGTGCCAAGGATCACTTGAGTAATTTAAGTGTTAACATTTCTTATTTACTGTAACTCTATTCATCTTGTCTGTGGTTTGTTAATGCAGCTTGAAAATGAAGCTAGATCGGGAGGTTTATAATCAGTGTCACTTACTGGCTTTAATAGTTTGGTTCTTCATTACCAGATTGAGCCTGAAGATCATCTTGTCAACAGAAACAGCTATCTGTAGTGATAATATGCTTTCCAATGCATTTATCTGAGTGATAATACGCTTTCCAATACATTTGGAGGACAAGATAAAATCCTTTCTAATAAACCTGTTTATCAAGAACTCTCAAACCAGCATTATTTATTAAAATACTTGTCATTTAAAACTTCTCAGCAAATTGTACCTTGCTCATTATTTCAATTACCAGGTGTGATTCTGAACTCACACCGTCAAGAGTTGCCACCCACGTCCCCCAGTGCACATGGCTGCTTGGCTTTGGGGCAGTCTGTCTTCTCAGAGATCTCAGGACACCTCTGCCTGCTGATCCTCACATCTCCCTTACGTGCTGGTGTACCAGTGACCAGTGGGGGAAGGTAAATGATGCACATCCCGAGAATGCCATTACTCTGGAAAAACAATTCATGGAATTCTCCCAGCAGAGAATTTCAGCTACCTAAAAGACCATAGACAGACAGGATTCAGCCTAAATTTTCCCTCTTTTTTTTTTTTTTGCTTCATTTCACTTTTTTTTTTTTTTTTTTTTTGTAATTAGAGGAGAAACAGTCATCCAACCTCCATTTCCAATTAATCCTTTGTTCCTTACTGTGACCTAATTTTGTTTCTTCTCTTGCAGCACTGAAAAGGAAATATTCATTCTCACTTTCCTTTTTTAGAAAGAGAAAGAAAGAAACCCAAGTCAGTTTCACACTGGCTGGAGCTGGACATAAAGCAGCAATGTAGAGAAATTTCAATGACATCTTGTAAAAAGACTTGGAGCCAGTGAGGTCTGGTCAGAGACAAACCTCCTGTCTCTGCTTTCCAGCCACTGCTCTTAGGGGACAGAGGTGTGATTGCAAATGGCATAAGAATGCAGATGTGTGGGCTGCACAATGTCCACATTCAACCCCCGGTTTTGGCCACATGTCAACAGGAGGGAACAGAAAGGCAGGAAAAAAAAAAATTGGCAGAAGCTAACTGGTGCCAGAATGGGTGCTCCTGCAATTCTCAAGCAAGTAACTCATTTTGGTATTCAAATTTTCCTTCTAAGAGAATAGCTCTGGAGTCAAAGTGATTCTGCTATAAAATTATATAAGCTGGGAAAGACTTAGACACCAGCTTGATCTAAGAAAACCTTTTCCTAACATGTAAGCATGACAGTGTGAGATCCTGAGTGTCACTATGAGAGGTGCTGGTCACAGTTAGTATCTCAGGAGAATCTGCCAGGATCCAGCAGCGTTGTACTGTGTTGTCTTCTACCCAGGTAAAAATCCTGATCTACACCATTATAACACAGATTAGATCTCTGCAGGCATTCATCCTCTTATTTAATTGAGCAAATAAACACTATTTGAGAAGCTTTCCGTCTTTATTTAAATAGCAAATATATAAAACACAGCTGTGTCCAAGAATACATGATTGCAGCTGTTAAAGCCAAAGCCGGAGGATGAATATTATAGTTTTTTACATTCCTATTAAGTTTCTGCTGGTAAATGATGCCTTCACACAAACTCATTTACCCTCTTCCCCTTTTGTTGCTTCATGTCTACTATATTTGGATCAATATCTGGCAGGTCTTCCTTGAAACAGCTGCTGAGATAAATATGAAATTAATCAAGGCTTTGTTTTTGTTGAAGCTGGGCTACATTTAAAGATTTGTTACTACAACAAAGAAATATTTGAACAGTAAGTACCATTCAACTCTCTCTTGAGCATTTAAACTCTTGTATTTGGGATGATTTAGCAGAAACAAAACAAAAATGATTTACTAAATGAAAATGATATGTTATTGACATTTGCTGGAAAAAATAAATATTAGAGTTGTGTTGAAATGTAAACACACCATTCTTGAAAAAGTTTGGCTGAACACATGCTATTTGAGAATATGTTCGGAGATTCAAATTTACTGGATTCTAGGTGAGACGTAAATAAGTGATTGTGTTTAGCACAGCCAAACTAGTGAGATTTATTTAAAAAACAACAACAACAAAACACGTTATGCCTGTATTTTAAGTACTTAGTTCATGCAAGGAGACCATGAAGTCCATTTCATGTGCAGTCACTATAATATTTAGTCTACAGTCAACACTGCCAGATTTTAATATAAGGAAAAGGATACTTCATCTGGGCAATGACTGCTCAGGGATCTTAGACCTAAGATCCTGATTTATCAGTTCAAGACATCAGCAACTTAAAAAGTGAGTGAATGGAGAGTGGCAAACAGCTCCAGGAATTCTAGTCATTGTAGTAAAACACTGTTACCCCAGAGTGGAAAATCTCCAGATTGCAAATACACACATTCCATTGAAACACATTGTGGGAGGCAGAGTTACCCACAGTGGAAAGACCTTTTATAGCATAAATATAAGCCTGCAAACATGTTTAGCTCATGCTTTACTTTTTTTTTTTTTTTTTTAAAAAAAAAAGGAATGATTAATGTAGGTTTAGGCAATAATAACACACTTGATCCAGGGCTCAATTGGGCTCACAGGTGAGAATAAGAAAAAAAAATCTTCAAAGATGCTAAAATTACTGTTTCTAAGTAGTATTGACATTTCTTGCAGTACACACTCATCAGTTATCACATACTGCTTCTGGCAGCACAGGAGAGCAATGTACATCCACATACGGAAGAGCTGCAATTGAAAAAAGATCTAGGGAACTAAGGAGAACTAGGGAGAACTGAAAAAATACACTTTGGTCCAAAATAAGATGTTTCATGAAGGGTGCATGTTCTCATGAAAGTGTATACTGAAATAAAAAATGAAAAAAGTGTTTTATAACAGCAAAATATTTTGTCTGAGCCTCTTCAGGTGAAATATCTTTATTTTTCATTTTGTTCTGTGGCTTTAAAACAGACATCAAATAAAGAGAAAAAATAGCACCAACTTTGAATTTTATCAAAACAAACCATGTTGATCAACAAAATATTTTAGAGGTATTTTTTGGTAAGGAGTTTCTGAAGTTTTTGGATTTTTTCTCTTTTAAAATCTGCACTTCAAAAGAGCAGATTCTCCCACTAATAAGTAACCTAGCTTCTGCCCATTTGCAGTGCATAGTTCAGCATGGAAGTTGCCTAGCAGAATTGATGAGCTACTTGTTTGAGAGTTACTGGATTTTGGCTTGAATCCACACGTTCATTTTGTTTAAGGGTACATGTTGAATTCAGGTGCATCCCTTAGGAGGAGGGGTGGAGTGCTATAGCCCAGAAACAGTCTGCAGGCCCCGCAATGACTCTGTTTTGCTAGGACACTTAGTGAGAATTTGAGTTCTTTGGGGAAATAAATAGTTTAAAAGTTGATGTCTCCATTTTCCCCAGGTTGGACAATGGGGAGTTTCCATGACTAATAAATCTAGTGGTACATTTTTTTGAGCTCCACCCATATAGAAACAAAACAAGTCTTTGTAGTCACAATGATTTATCCCCAAATAGTTCACTTATCAGATAGATACTTCCTGCTGTGCCAGACTGGGTGAAGATTGGGTGCCTGGGGTATTATGTGCAGAAGGGTTTGCTCTGAAGCTGCAGAATCAACCTATGTGTTAAAGACACACTTGTAAAATCATATCTTGTGTATTTCTTTACACAGCAGACTTCACTCATTCTTTCAAATAACTACCATGATGACATTTAGAGGAGAAAAAGTCCATTTTACTGAGTCCTCAAGAGACAGTGGATACTGATGTGTTATTTACAATCCACTTTCAAACCATCTAGCTCTGATTTTTTCTGAATCTGTCTCGTAGTAAGGCCAGGCTCTCTCACTCCTCTTAGCAAGGGGGGCTAAGGCTTGACATTGAAGCTACTTGACATAAGGTGTCACTTATTATTCGCATGGTGACATAAGTGTGTGGTAGACCAAAATGATGCAAACTGAACACAAATGAGTCGATAGTTCAGTATTTCAAAAGGAGTGGAGGAACGAGAAGGCTGGATCCAAAAAGCTTCTGGAAAGGACAGAAGAACCAAACAACTGAATAACAGAGCCAAAAATTGGCATTATGGCTCTGATAGCTTTGCAAAACTCAGCTGAATCTCTGAGCTAACATTCTGCCTGTCTTGCCAAGCGCACATGACGTATTTCTTTCATTTCTGCAGCCTCACATACTCTCACCTGTAGGATGTTGAGCTCCTCAGATGCCTATATTTTTTCCCCCCAATTTTACAGTCCATCATGATAGAGCACTTTCTCACCCTGATGGGAACTTGCAGATTGGCATCACAGCAACACAGTTTTAAGGCTACTCCATGCAGTCCTCCAAGAAAATGCACCTTATTATCCCAAGTTTCCTCCACAACCGCTAACCATTTCTGTTCTCCACCAGTACCTCTTCCCATCAGTCACCACTAATTGGAAAAACCTGGAATAACTGTTTCATCAACTAAAGCAGGTTCAGATAAATGCTCTGACAAGTAATTGCTTGATTTCAGCTGCCTGCTCCTTTTCCACTATTAGCTGTGTCACTTCTCTATCAAAAGCACAATAAAACGTCACAAGCAAATCCATCTACAAATGCCACATGTGAATGTGCAGCATCCTATTCATATAATGAAATGCATACCCCATATAGTGCCTTCCCTGCTGCCAGACCTGAGAATTGTATTGACAAATTAATGTATGTCAGGGTGGGAATGACAGGAGTCTGGTAGTCAAAAAACTCATAAAATTTATTGCAGATATCAGCCAGGCCATGGTAATAAAAATCATAGAGTAGATTCATGGAGCACTGCACCTGCTGACATTTGTCCTAATACTGAGTGGCTCATTTGATCTGAAAGAGACACATCAAAGATATGCTACCAGCCACATCTCCTCCACTAGACTAATGAGTTTCCTACCTGTGAGTTAAACTAATGTAACATAATGCCTTGTGTAGGAATGAGCATAAATGGGGAAGGTTTCTGTAGAAAGAAATACTACCACCATCACAAATTCTGGGCAAACAATTGGCAAGAAACAACAGAAAACATTTCACAACGGCACCACAAACCTGTAGCTAATGCTCACACTGGACAAGCCACCCATTACAAGAAAAGCCTACCTAGTACAGCTCCCTGACACTAAGAAAACACAAATAACTGCAAGCAGCTTCCTTTCAATTATCACTTCACAATTGATTCATTTTTAAGCCTTGCTGAAGCACCACAGTCCAGGATAGGTGACTGGGAGTCAGAGGATCCTAGCTTTGGGTTAATTGGCCCCTGCTTGTGTTGGTGCTATAGCTCAACTCTACCCCATTTTATTTTTTTTTTCCTGTAAAATGGGTGTAACGGTATTTTTCTTTATTGAGGCATATGAATTATCCAATGAATGCATTATATTTACCACATTTTCAGGCACAGGTGTGATAAATAATTGTGGGAGAATTACAAATTGCAGATAGTCATGTCTGCTTCATGGTTAATTCACAGAAGCTTAAGATAGAGCATTAATAATCTAAGCATGTGCTTATTTATCCATGCTGGGCAATATTCTCTGTTACACGTGTGCTGATTTTATATAGGGAGCATTTATTGCTCTATACATATGCTTATCTAATTGCACTGAATACACATGCTTTATTAAACTCATAAATGAGCACGCTTATGGGTCTATGTGAAATTAGAGCCCTTCATATTTTATTTATAAAGTGGGACAATAGAACTACATTGGCATAGAACATCCATTTAATTCAGAGGATTTAGGGTCGTCCCACAGATTTTGCTATTTTTGACAGAATCAAAGCTTTTGGATTTTTTTAATTAGATTTCCAGCCCATCTGCTTGCAAAGATAGCCTTGACAATATAAACTAATGCACATTTGTCTTGCTGAGTCTGCAGCCAGTGGAAAGAAACAATGAGCCTAGAAGAATGGTGAACTTGTACTCTCCATCTTATTGGGGTGTTAAGTAAAAAGCCAGTTCTGACTGCCTTATATCAGGATTCTTAACTATTTCCCTATTTTCTTTCTCTTAATTTTGCCACCTAACCTAAAAAATAAAAAAAATAAAAAAAATAAAAAGCTAGTCAAAGCCCTGATTTATTCACATAACCTTTTACCCATTTTGATGTCTGTGCTGGAAAATCAGGCTGTCTGTTAGGACCATGCAAGTGTCTGGCCAATTATAGAATATTACAATTATAATCAAGTATTTTGCATCTTTTTTAACATGTGGAGTAACAGCATTGATCACAACATAATCAGACAACTCTTATTAGAAGCCTAAGTGGAAAAGATTGCAAACCCACAATTATTTTGGATTTGTTATAGAACCCACAGGAGCACTAGCTTAATATATGGTTTAAAAAGCTTTATGATATAAAACTAAGGAAAACAGATTAAAAGATGTCTGTTGCTATGGCATGCTTTAAAAACAGCATACAAAACAAAGCTCAAATAGACTCAGACTTTTTCCTACCACTTGAAAATAGTAAGAATACTGCATTGGTGACTTTAAAAAGTGACACTCTACCAATTCAGAGCACTTCAATATAATTTTTAAAATCACCCACAAAACTAATGACTTTAAAAAGAATGGACTATTCCTGCATTTTCTGTAATATTAAAATTGTGATTCTTAATAACTGTTACACAACACTTCTTGATGTCATCTCTCTTAAAATCACTGACAATGTGTGCTTACGTCGGTCGAACAAGCTTACACAGGCTATAGATATCAGAAAACAAGGAGCTAAGATTGACTCTGAGTTTAAGACAGTGAGTGCTGTCTGAATTACCATGTTGTGGGGACACTGTATGGATGCAACCATATCCTGATACTGTGTTTTTAAAGGACAGCAATGTTCAATGACCATGCTTCTTTAATCCTATGGACTGTCTGATAAAAATATCTTCCATCTGGTTCCTGCTTGTATCCTTGTTCCTCACAATATAAAGAGCTTGATTAAGCAATTAAGACGATGCGTAAAGCACATGTTTACACTTGCTGGATACAGATGGACTTACGCACACACTTGACTGCTTTGCTGGAGGAGCATCACAATCCTTAAATAAGAACTAGGAAAGGACATGTGAAGTAGAAGCCTGTAGGCCAGGCAGACCTTTTCCTGCTTCGGTTGACCTCTTGAATCGATTTCCAAGTTTATTTTACTGAATTAATGTGTTAGCCTAACAAAGTATTGATATCCACCAGTTATTTGTGATTAACAGTAAATATGGCGAATGCACGTTTCCACCTTGATGACTTCCCTCCTATGTCCCTGATAATTTACATCACACAAATGCCTTTGTTTTGTAATTAGATGTTCTTTGAAGTAAGAGAGTTATAGAAGTCTTATGCATGGTGAATGGCTGCATAGACAGATCTGCTACAGTCTATTGTTTTGAGATACATTTCTTGACTGAGTCTGTTTGCAGAACAGATGTGCATTTGTTACATTCAGACTCTGTTGAAGTCATCTGTAGCCCGAAGAACCAACAGATGAAATCCTACCATTTTCACAGAAGGCATCTATCAAAGGTTGGAAGAATTAATGGCTTGATAAATAAATCCAGATCCACTATTAAAATGACCTGATATATTTTTATAACTACAAGATCCACCAAAAATGTCCTATTGCTTCATCTGGTGATAATGAACCTTAGCTCTTTATTCTACCCCATCTAACTAACATAGTTTATCAATGGCTGTGATAGAACATGGCCAACATTTGAATCTATCTGATGCGAAACAGAAGGTGCTCCATACATTACTTTTAGCATTGGAAGAACGAACAGCACTGTCATAAACTGTTGTATCATCTTTCATTCTGAGGGATCTTGAAGAGCATTACTATGAGTTTTTGAGTATGAGTTATTTCTATAATTAGGTGTTAAAAAAACAGGATCTAATATTATGCTTTAGAACATTTCACTCAACAACAAAAGCAGAGGAAACTGCATTTTTATATTGGATTTAGACAAAGAACAAAATACACCCCAGAAGATCTTTGACAATTTTCTTTGAAAAGGAACTTAATTCTTGGCCAAGAACAAGAGAAACAGGAGAAGAAAAGCAAGGAGTATTGTGCCAAAAAAATGTTCACAGGTGCAGGAATTAGACATTTAACAGAATCCCTAATTACACATCTGATATTTGGCATCTTTTCAAAGCAGCGTGAACACAGTTAAAGTTCTTTTGTACATGTGTGTCCTCCTAAAAAAAGACAAAAAATGCGTTTTCCTTTGTAAATACAATTATAAGTCAATTGCCTGTAAGTGGGAAAAGCAAGCACAGTATTAGCAAGATGGACTTCAGCTTCTGGAAACACTGACTTGTCACTAATTTTAAAAGTTCAAAAATGAAAATCAAGGCAACTTTGTACTGGTAGTGTATCTGATGCATTTATATGATTTATACAACTCCATTTTCTGTACCTTACTTAAGTATCTCTGCTTAAATTTTGCTGGTGCCAGTGGGAATGTAGAAAATATTTAACACGAGAACAATTAGCATCATCTTCACTAACAAAATATTTCTAAACCTGGTGTCAAAATTTGAGCAAGTAGATCCACAAGTAGCCTGTTTCTCAAAGGTGTTGAGTTGATCTTACCTAATGAAAATGTGTGCCTTATTTTTATAACTGGTAGTACCCAACAAGTCTTTAGAAAAGTGCTACCAATGCTAATATACCACAGATGCAATTTAACAGTCCATAAAACCACACAGATTAAGTTTCCTACAGTATTTATTCCTAAATGAAAATCCCAGGAAAAGTTTTTATCTGATCCTATCTGATCCTATTTTCTTGTCACCTACCATATTACAGCATCTGACACTGCAAAATTGCTGGGGAGGCTGTTCTGGAACTTAAGGGGAAACTGAGTTTTCCAGTAAGCCTGGTAAATGTGACATGATGTAGTGGATGGGCTCTGCTGTGAGAAGACGGCAACCCTACAGAAACAGCACATACTGCCTGTGTATTTTATTCCTAGTTTGAAAGTTCATTAACAAAGCAGAGCTTCCGGACGCTCTTCCTATGGGTAAGATTGTCTGCTACTTTCCTATGTAGCTGCTTTTTAATTAGATGTTAGAACTGCAGCTCCTTCCCACAAATCTCCAATGGGAAGCAAAATTTAAACTAATCTGTTATCCTAGAGATGTTTGCTTCTCCAGATGCAGTTTCTGAACTGAATTACAAATGTTGTAAAAATGGGAGAACAGAGAAGTAAGAGGACATAACCACAAAACTGGATGTGATTAATCACAGTTGGAAGAGGTCAATTCTATCTTGACAATGGAGTTAAAAAGAGGTTTTCAAGAAAAAGTACATATTGCCTATTTGATCACTACTTAGACTGACAGATTATTAGCAGGCAGCATTTCCAGCCGTTCTTCCTATGCTTAAGATCTGTTAGTTTATCAGGTACTTGTTTTTCATTTAGATTTTGTTTTGGAATTAGTTCTTTCTTGTTCTCTGTACTTGCTGAATGGCAAAATGGTACATTTATAATGAAGACCTCTTACCATGTGTGTTTTCTAAGGTCAGGAGATGACACAGCATATGGACAATTTCTTACACAGTGCTCCCAAGGCAGTAATGGGAATTGCAACTTTAAAGAGCCTGCTTCCCAGAAATAAGAGGTCTATTCAGTGTGCACTATTAAATGAACCTGTATTTTTGCCTCATGCAGCATAACTTTGATAAAATGCTTAGGATTTTCTATCCTCAAAATATAAAAATATCAGCTAATTTAATTTCCTGAAAGTTTGTGAGGTACCTACTGCATAGACTACTAAATTCAAGTTTTGCAGTTAAGCTAAGGGTGAAGATAACTCAACGTTGAAAAACAGAACTAAAATTCAGGAAACTGCATATTTTCCCCGGTGTTCCAGGATGGCACATACATTAGTACAAATATGACCTAAATGGGAGACCTAAATTACACCTGAGATTCCCATTTGGTTTCCATCTACAAAGAGCACAAATAACATAAGCAGAACTACTAATAAACACCATTACTAGGTGGTGGTCTAAGCAGAGCTGCTAAAGTGGATACAATTTTGGTCTCAAGTTAGGACTGACACAGTAGAAAAACAATGGAAGGGAAAATTGACATTGCTACATTAGCAGAGGACTTTGGTCTCTAAGGCTGTCACATGCCAAATCACAGAAGATTGAGATAGAAGAGACCTATTTAATCATCCTAGGTAGGGATGTAGTTGGTACTTTGCCAAGAAAGAATACTAATCGATACCATAAGCCTACTTTTCTTGAAACTAATCTTTCACTGGCATTAAATTCACATGCAAATAAAGAAAAAATGGTAGGGAATCAATTTAGATTTATACCTCATGTTAATATAGTTTAATGAACATTTGAAAATATGGAATACAAAAGTCTCCATCTACTACTACTGATGGTAAGATACTAGATACCTTTTCCACATGACGTACAAAGTGTAAGTGCACAGTAGATGAAACACAGTGAGCCCACTTGGAGTTCTCTAAGGAAAAAATCTTTTGTTCCTAGTGGAAAGTGATGTTTCCTGCTGAGCTGCTTAATCATGAAATAGTTTGGACTGGAAGAGACCTTTAAAGGTCACCTCATTCCAACCCCCTGCTGTGGGCAGGGATGTCTTCCACTAGATTTGGTTCCTCCATCCAACCTGACCTTGAACACTTAATTAATATCATGCAACAGCACTTCAGAATATAGCGTTCACTGTTGAGCTGAGACAAAGTATTTCAAAACTGTTTCGCTCATCATCCCTCAGGACCACAAAAGCCATTACCTTGTTTAGCAGAATGGTAACCTGGGCAGATAATTTGAAATCACCAACTGGAGTTCCAAAGTATGACAGCCCTATGTGTTATCCCAGATTGAGGTTGTTGATGGATCTTGCCTATGAATTGTTCATCCAAACACAGACATGCATTACAATGTCACTGTAGGGATTGCTGCTGATTGGTTGAATTTAATGCATTGAAATCAGTGGCATTGCTCCAGGATTAGTTTAGTCCAATGTGTATTTCTGAAATGCCATAAAGTTTCTACGAAGGATCCCACCCGTCTTCATACTAATGCTATGCTGACATTTTTTTTTTATTTTTACCCCTCAAATGGGCATGTTTAATAACTGCTTGGGTCTTCAACCCTGACTTAGGGTGGGGGGCAGGGGAGTGCAGAAAGGTTGAATTTTAGCAGCCAAGTATTTTAATGAGTAGATCTTTCAAACTGAGCTTCAAAGTAATATTTATCCGATCCTCAATGACAACATCAATAGCAGAAGCATCTGGCCAGCCAGATGCTCAAATAAATGAATTAAAAATCAAGCTTAACTCAACATTTTATTAAAAGACTAAGTGGTAGTATCACTGCATAGATATTCGAGATTGTCAGTTCTCCTCCTATTCCCACGGGAAACAGGGTGATAGATGAGAGCTGCATCACATCAACATCACATACACACTTGAGTAGTGCACAGAAAATATGTATAAAAACAGCCTAAATCTGGCTCATGATGAACTGCTGCTGCTGTTGCAGAGAGATGCACTTATTCTACAAAGCCAATGCTTCGCTTCGATCTCTATTCAATGACTTTAACCAGAAGGATCATTCAGCAAAGACATCTCTTTTAAATATTACACAGAGCCTATAGAAGGATCCTATTTTCTCTTGCTTGCATTGCAGCAGGGGTAGGTGGGTACAGGGAAGAGCAAGGAAATGGAAGAGGCTTCTCTGAATGCAGCTGCAGAACAAAGGAAAGCTGTTCTGGAGGTTTGACTTTTTGGCAGAAAGTACTACAAAGGAACCTGCTAAAATATTACATCACTGGAAAATTCTCCAGAGACTACGGATTTTCTTTAAAGTTAAACATAAAATAAAGCTCTGTGTACACAGGCAGGGAAACCAGTACTCCCTTCTTCATAATAGAAAAGTGCACCATGGCAAATATTGCAGACCAGAAAATATCTGCTGAGCCAAAAGCAGGTTTGAATTACACTTTTCCACCTTCTTGGGGTGCAGGGGGCAGCACTTTTTAGAATTATTTTTCTTATTTATAGTTTTATTCTGAGTTAAGGTATTTCCCTTTCTCTCTCTCTCCGCCCCTCCCCCCCCCCCCCCCTTTTTTTTAAAAAAAAAAATCAAAGTAGCCTGGCAGCCTCACACCACATAGTTACAATTACATTTTGCTGCACACAGCATTACAGGATCTAAAGGGAACTCCAGAGCAGTGCCAGGATCCACAAGGAAAACATTAAAGAAGCACCTTGTGGAAAACGAGAGGAAACCATTGATGAGATTTACAACTGCCTACCAAACTCTTGGATACCAATTCCCTTTGGAAACAGCAGGGAACTGAGCATCCCAACCTCTGAGACGAAGTCCCAACCCGTACTTTCCATGCTGTAAGAGCATCAGCCTGCTCAATACCACATGTTACCATGAATTGGTCGTTGTTCTATTTTAGTATGATCCAATTTTCTAAGACCATAAACTAGCATGCACTTTCAGGAGCACTAGAACTGCCGAATCCTCAGTGGTGGTTTGTGCACAGAATCTCTAATGTCTAATAATGCATTTGCCTCTTCTGGAGCTCTTGTGCTCCAAGATATCCCCTCTGCCTTCAGTTTCTAGGAAGGGGTGAGGTACCAATTAGTGCCCACCTTTCCCTCTCTGTGGACACTAATTAGGTCTCCTCTCCTTGACAGAGCTGTCTAATTTCATTAGACTTGTAGGAGTTTAGTATTCTTGAGACTCTTCTCTGACAGATTTGGTTTAAACACTGACTGACAGACAGCATGTTTGCATAAGCTTTGTATCGTTTGGAGACAAGGCTAAAAATACATTCCTGAAAGTGCATCTCCAGTCCTCCTCAAGTTGTGCATTGGGGAATCCAGGCTTTGAAGCAGCATCCCAAACACCTCTGTCCATCCCATGAGGCCAAGGACCAAGCAGTCTTTACTGATCTGACTCTGCTTCTCCATCTCCCATTATTTGCTCCATACTGGGATGCAGTAAAGGTCTCATTCCTTCCCCATGGGACTTTACAAGAGCTTTCCATTTATATTAAAACACCTTTGACAATATTCCTGTTACAAAGCAAACTACAAAGCACTGCAGCAGTTTTCCTGCTCCTAGAGACATCCATGAAGAGGGTGGCATAAAACGCTTCCAAACTATAATAGTTTCTGAGAGCGAAAAGGAAGTAGCACGTACTGAAGTTACTGATGAGGAACACAAGCACCCATGCAGGAATGAGACAAAACCATTTTAGTCTCTGTAAAAGCTGTAGGAAAGAGATCACCAACAAGAAAAGTTAGGATTGGCTGAACTGCTGCATATTCTGCTGATGGCTGCTGACAGCTTCACCAGGGAACCGCAGGGAAGCAAACCAGTACCGGCTCTGCTGCCAGCATGTAGCTCCCACAAAAGGTCTCTGTCTGCTAATTTTAGCTCCTCTGAATTACTGCTCACATTAGTGCAAAGCTGCCCTCTTCTTGGAAGTCTCCAGGTCGCTGCTGCCCGCACCTCTCTGAGTACTGTGGAACCACAGGTCTGGTGGCTAAAAAGCCCATGAGGAGCAGGCACCAGCCTTAAATCAGCACTAGCATGGAAAAGGCCAGAGAGAGCATCACAGTGAAGCGTGCTGCAGAGACTTACAAACCACTTCTCTGCCACTGAAGAAGATGGAGAAAATGATGCTTTACATAGAATTAACATCAGGTTATAGTGCCCACTGGCTTCCTCAGCAGTGAGTGGCCACGGGTTATATCCTAGTTTACCAGGGGGGTTTCTCACTTGTCTCCATCACCTCAGCTCTTTCTTCCAGGCAGCTAATGCTGGTATAATCAACATGCAAAAACCATTTAGCAAGGAGGAACAATGCTGATCTAATCCCCAGGTTGAGGGCTTGGACAGAGCCCAAAAAGCAGAGTAAGGCAGCACAGCTCTACGTGAGGCAGCTCAGGAGATGGGATTGAGCCCAACCCTCGAAGGTGGCTCCTGCATCGCATAGCTGGAAGCACACCTGGGGCCACCCCTTGGCAGAGATAGGGCAGTGCCTGCCACAGACAGAGCAGTGAAAGGCTTTGTCTACACCTGTTTTGGGTGCAGGAAATTCAAAGGAAATGCACATCTTCAAATCTGCTCTCACTTGCCCTTTACAAATGCAGGTTGGTTTGCTGTTTACCCCAGACTCGGAGAAACCCAAGCAGAATGCTTCCTAGCCCTGAAAGCCCTGTTAGAAATGCAGTCACTACAATCAATGTCAACATGAGAAGGCAGCTGGGGTTTTCCCAGTGCCTTGACAAAGCTCTGTGCCATTGACCCCTTGTGATGCCTTGAGGAGGCTCAGCAGATGCTGCTGCGTGGAGTCACCATCCTTACAGGAGGTCACTGTTTCTAGGTCAGCTCCCCTTTAGCCATGCCTTTCATGTGAATTGCCACCACAGGTATCTCTACCCCTGCTCAAGGCTGCATTGATGGTTTTTAGGAACCCTCCAGACCCTTCTTTCTCACTGAGAAATGACCTTTTTTTCTGAGGAACAGTGAAGCCAGGTGTGCTGATGTTGTGGAGCTATGGCTTAGCAGTAGCAGCCTGTGGGCTTTCTGTTTCTTGCCCAGTGGACACGGGAAGACTGGGGCTGTGAGGAAGCACTCCACTCACTGCTACTTTTCTGGTGGCTCTCAACTCCCAGGTTGAACGCACTACCTGCAGTGAGGAGAAGCAGGGGCAGGGTAGGGTAGGGCTCTGAGCAGAGAGGGCCAGACCAGTAACACCAAAAGGCAAAATGGACCTGAATGGGTAGAGACACTTGCTTTGCTGCTGGGGAGAGCACAAAGTAATCCAGTGACCTTTAATTTAATCAAATTTGTTCCCCTTTGAGCCTTATCCACTGACTCTGCTGAAGAAGGCATGACTGAGCTCCCACTGGGCTGGAACAGCAGTGCAGCTCCAAGAAAAGGAACTTCTCTTCCAGACCTGTGCTCTTTCTTTGTATATTAAACTTGGCCAGCAGGACTACCTCTGCAATGTGAAATCTTCAAATCAGCAACCCACTGGAGAAGCTTTACATTGGAGACATTAGATGAACCAGAAAGAACCCAACATGCATTTGAAATCTCAGCATGAGTCTGCATGGTTGGCAGTAAGAGAAGACTGGACACACACACCCCACTGTAAAAAAGAACAATTGCCTTGGAAATAATTCAGACACAATAAATGAAGGATTTCTTGATATTAACTGTTTTCAATTGCAGATTTAGAGCCTAGAATTAAGCAGATGTCGAGTGCTGAATAGAATGCTTAAAAACACAATGGCAATTTGAAAACCTAGTTTTTCTGCTTGTAGCAATCAGTAATTTCAATTATTTATTGAAATACAATTAATATCAAACAAAAATGGAGCAAGCTACTATTTAAAAGATACAGAAATATTGGAGAAGTGTGAAAATCCAGTAATAGACTTTCAGATCTTCCAGAATAGCGCAAATATTTTTGGATAAAATCTAGACAGTTTACAAAGGGATCTGCAAAGTATTTTCCATATCCTTTAAGGAATTAATTTCAAATAAAGATTCAGTCTTGAAATAGCAAAGACTTTTTTTAAAATAAAAAAAGTCTCCGAACTTGTGTTTTGACACAAGACAATCAAATCTCCATGCATTTGTTTCAATATTAACATTATATTACTCTCATTTGTCTCTATTTCACAAACTATTTCCATCAGAAGGATAAGGGATGCTTCTGCTAGATGAAACAGAATGTATTGGATGATCTCTGGTACGAGTGATAAGCAGAGCTCAGCTTGCCCTGCCTTTTATCAGTCTTTAGAAGAAAAAGGCTATGTGAGCTGTGCAATTCACAGTACATTACCTACGAAGCTCTGTATCATGCTATTTGTGTTGTTCACCACAAAACCAGGCTGAAAACACTTGCACAGTTATCCAGCTGGAAGACAGAGCGGGTCTCAGCAGCAAACAGAGCTAGTACCAGCCTGAGAGTGCTCCTGGCTCCCACAAAGTGCAGAATAATAGAGGACATTTGCTTTAGATCCAGAGTTTTGTAAGATTAATCCCTGCAATATCCAGAACACAGCAGCAGGCAATGAAAGCAGGAAGTTATTTGGAACCTGGTATGGAAAGCCCCCATTTACTTTAAGTTTGGGCTGGTTGTCAAAAAAAAAAAAAAAAAAAAAAAAAAACAAACTCTGGGGATTACAAATAAACATAAGAAATGAAAATTTTGTATCTATTTGGAAAAAAAAACAAAACACCACAGTTTTATATAAAACACTGTCAGAAGAGATATTGAGAAGATACCACTTTAATCCTTCTGCTGCAAAACAGGAGCACCAACAATACATGGGTCACTCCCGATAAACTTTCCAACAGGCTTTCCAAACTTGCAGATGCTACAGCAACCTGCTGCGTGCTCCATTTCTTTTACCTGTGTTTTAACCCCTTTCTTTTTGCCCTATTTGCCATGTACACCTGGATTATTGTTTCCGTTAGCTCAGTTTTGCATACTGGATTGCCATAATACATCTTTACTTTCCCTCTTGTTAAACTAAGCTATGCCAACACCTGTAATTTTTCTCATAACTCTTACTTCACAGGCTTTGACTGCTGTTGTTGCTCTCTGCATTTCTAGGAAGCCCATGTTTTCTAGTAGCTTTTGGTCACAGGGGAGCAGGCCATTCTGGAGCTGTAATGACTTATTGCAGAATTTGGCATCAATTATAGAAACTGTCCAGCTATCTATAAAATCTGTAAAATGTCACAGCCCAATTCACAGCAGGTCATTAACACAGCTGGCAGAAGACCAGAAATTCTCTTTTGGAGAGCTGACTTCCAACAAAAGGTGAACGTGCAACTTGAATGTGCAACCTGGTCCTTACGTGGTCTGTAAGTAGACAGATACAGAACAGGGATATAGTCAGAAGCCCCCTGAAAGGTCACAAGATGAGACCCCCAGCCATTTCCACAGAGGCTCTCTTGTCACTTAGGGATGGTGATGAGTTGCAGCATTGTGTACCAATGCCACATACAATAGAGGCTGGATGTGAACTGGCTATCAAGTGGTGAAAGGAAAGGCTCTTAACTCTACTGGCATTCATGTCAGTTATATACTCCTAATGAACTTCTTTCTCCAAAGCACTTACCTTTTTTTCTTTCTTTCTTTTTTTTTTTTTTAAATCAAATTACGTCTGAAGCAAATATTAAACCTCCATTAGCCTCATTAGCTTCAGTTCACTTGTTAATGTGGTATTTTGATGCAAGTGGATGAAGGAATAATTATCTCACACGTGGCACCATATATTTAGTTACTAAAATTATTATGAAGTCCCTGGTGTTATTTTTAAAATACATGGATATTTTTGTAGATCTACAACAGCCTCAAGCAAAAACCATCCTCAGAAGCTTCTTTTATGCTGGGATCGTGTCACAGAAAGTAGAGCTCCAGGGTTTAATACCTATCAATCAACAAAACGAGTTTCACACTACTCCTGGCCAGAGGAGCTAATATACGCAGTACCACAGGTCATGAGAGAAGAGCTTAAAATAAATCCAACAGAGGTGAGTATTGCTACATTTTGCCAACCCCTGTGCTGTTCTCTTAATTTTAAGAAGCCCCAATCATTGAACTAATTTTTAGGGGCACTTGTGTTGTTTTACTGATCCTAGCACCTTTAATCCAGCTCAGGCAGCTCTGACAAGCTGTTCAAACACACAGGGCTGTCCCTTGGAAACACTTTGCTACTGTTATGAGCCCTGGATGTCCCCCAGAACTGGGAAATACTTGAGCAAGTTTTTAAACAGAGGACAAATAAAAGTAGATGCCTTTAAAAATACAGGCCTCTGAGGCATCTCGGGTTTCCCCCTCTGCAGAGAGCATACAGGACTGCTTATCTTGGCTCCAAAACAGACTGATGTGTTCATCCGGAAGATTCACTATAGCTGACAGAGAACATTTCCTTCATCATATTGCTTTGCCATGTGGGGAGATAACTCAAGCTAATAATATTCTGTCTCCTTGTTATCTTCCTATAGCCTATGCATAACTTAATTCTTAATTCCAAAGGGCTCACAGCTGAGATTGGCCTGGTGCTAGTTTCATTTACACACACATAAATCAAAACTCACTCTACTGGAATAAATGGCTCTACGCTAGTGTTAAAAAAAATCCTCAGCGAGGTCAGAAAATTCCCCCTTATTGAACTAGCTCAGCTCCCCTGATCATAAACACAATGCTATCCCAGATTCAGTCACGCCTTCCAAATTTCTAAACACCTCATCCCATTTAAATTTGCATGTAAATAGGAGCTATCCTGATTCACAAGAAATACAGCCTGCCTATCCAGAAAGCATTAGTGCAGATGTGAATCAAGCAGAAAATGGCAGAGCAGTAGGGACCTGGCATCCGTGGCAATTATCTTTACTTCTAATGAAGAGCATCTTAGTTTCTTGCTAATTAGACAGGAGCACTTTAGAGAAAAGGACCTCTCGGTATGCCTACAAGTCAGCATACAGCACCAAACCAAGACTGCATTCATCTGCAATGTCAGATAGCTGCTTGCCTCCTCCTCCTAGTTCCCAAGACTGCAGGATCAGGACATGAGGCTCGTAGATCTGAAGTCTCACCCCCACACAGCAGTCCTCAGCTGTGTAAGAAACCCCACTGACTTCGGGCACCCGCCTGGCCGTCACTGCTAGCTGTATGAAAGCACTCACTATTCTGCTCTAACTCAAGCAGACATTGCTGCTTTCAGAAAACCCACATTATTATTCTGTTTCTGAAGAAGGAATTACAGAAAGCTGAATCAGAAACTTTGAAAGCTGCTAGGCAGGCCATGGTTTCACTTACCCTAATCTATCATCATATTTCATCACCAACCTTATACCTGCTCCCAGCTCCAACAACGTGCCACCTCTGCCCCTCCATTAAGATACAAAACCAGGGTTAAGTGACAGATAGTATCAATGTAGATAGCAATCTGTCTCACTCAGAAACCACTGCAGTAGGAATAAAGAAAGAATTATTATACTGGTGTCAATAAGATAAATTACAGCTTTTTTTTTTCCACCAAGAAATTCCAGTTTTTCAACCAGCAGAGAATCTCTCCCCCTTTCAGCACTCCAAGCATCAGACTAGTTTCTCCTGACATTGCGCCCAGAGTCTCAGCTAATGAAACTGTTTATTTTGTAGATGGCTGATGCAGTTATTCATTACAGCAGTCATCTTGGAATAGATAGAAACTGGAGCCAGTGGTATGAATTCAAATTCACTGCTGTTCCTCACATTTATTTGTTTCCAAAAAGTAAATAAGTTTGAAAGCTCTGCTGGTTGACCTAGTTAAAGCAAACTAAATGTTTAGGGAAAGATGAGTTTTCAGTGTTTTCTCACACTGCATAGCTTACACAGTCCCACGTGCCAAACTCTCAAAGTCTGTGATCACTTTTTCCTCCCACCACAGTGAGTTCACAACCACAGCACCAGAAAAAACAGGACTGGGAAGAACCTAAAAGTCACCTGCTAGTTCATTTCTTCTCCCTAACATTTCTACCCATGCTAGAGGTTTTCGTACAGAGCTGTGGAGGTTTTTAAGAAGAGATAAGATAATTTATTCTAGTGTTTACCATTCCTATTTATAAATCTTTTCCTCTTGTCCAGCTTAAACTGTTCTGTTAATTTTCTCCTTAAAACTACCTCTGCCGTTTTAATCCTCCATGACAGATTGCTTTCGCTACACCTCCGATCACTTTCTGCTCCCCATCTCTCAGTGTGTGATATCCCAAACAGGAGGCAGTACTCTGGTTAACGGCTCCAAAGTACCAATCTGCAAGTATCCTTGGAAAACTGGTGAAAGGCCTTCATTAACAAGTAATCCTTTACTGATTGTCACGATGGGAGGCTGTACTGCAGAGGAAGAAACGTTGTCTGGCATAACTAGAGATGTGTCCTTCAAAGGTGTCAAACATCAGGGCAGAACAAGGCTCTGAAGTGGGGGTCACAAAGGGGAATTTTTTATTTTTTTAAATATTTTTTTCATGTTCCTGAGTTTTGTATTAGCTCCTTCAGCATGTACCTCTGCTCCCCAACTTCACCATCACTAGAGAAAAATCATTGCTGGACTGATTCACAGTGAGGCAACCAAAAGCAGCATCAAAGACTAAGCTAATCTTTTCAGTTGTGTGAGAGTGGAGAACACAATGAGTGGATCTTGTTATTACAGCCATGCAAGAAGAGGAATTAATAGAAAAGTTTGACATATTAGAAGGTCATTTTAACTGTGCAATTGCTTGCAACCCCTATCTCCGAGGGAAAAGAGGCAATGTCATATCTTTGTACTTGCAACCATGCAAAGGATAATAAAATACAAAGGAGCAGTTTCATTACTGGAGCAGCTGGAGGGGAATTGCCAAGCCCTGGGACACGAACTCCCAGGGAGTGACCTACTGCTCTCCCAACTCCAAAGCATGTCCATAATCTCCCTCACGATGTTGTTGAAAATAGAATTGGCTAGAGGAAAAGAGAGGGAAAAAGAGCAAAAGGAAAAGCAAACCAATTCAACTTATAAATAAAAGCTTGATGAGCAAAAGTCTAGTGCAGCAAAAAAATGCATCACCTGAGACCGTGTGAAATCCTGTCAATATGAAATGAACACTGGCAGATCTGGTACATGTGGTTTCTTTTTCCCTTAACTCTGCAATCTCCCAACAGCCTTCACTTTCTTTCCGTAGCAAAAGCGGGAACTTTGATTTCTGTACATCATACGTTTAAGGAACTGAGAGTACTCCTGAGACACTTACCTTCTTATATCCAGCTACAACCAGCCCTCCATTTTGAGATGTTAACTTTTCACTTTACAATAATATAAGCACTGTTGAAAGGGTTTTATCCCTGGTTTTAAAAAATAAGGAATTCCTGGGGGTGGCACAGGGTCCATCACTGAAACCCTGAGCAACCCCTCTCAGCCCCTCACTCACCCAGGGGTATCCACACCTCAACGCCCGGTATGGTGGTTATCAGGTAAGGACAGTGGACAGGCTTGAAAACAGGAAAGGAAGCTGGATGAGGGTGTGCATAGCCTAGTACTCTCTGAGGCATTAAACACTGGCCTAGAAATACCTACCTGGGCACTAAGCCCGACAAACCGTCTCCTGAATCTTGCTAAGATAAATATGCATTGGCAATAGAGATACATATGCACTGGCAATAGATCCATCTTCCAGCATCCCCGGGAAAGGAATGGGGACCTGCACATTGAAGGAGGGACATGAGGACTAATGCTTGGAAAGACACCTTCTAACAGAGCTGGCTTGCATGTAGAGCCATTTAAAGCGCCTCTCTTTGCAAACAGCCCCTTTCGTCCACCCACTTTCCTTCCTGAGCCTGGATAAAGCTCAGGGAAGTGCCAGCACCTCCAGCTACTCTCCTTTTCCACGCCTCTAGGAGAGCTGCACAGAAACATCGGAAATGAGAGCAGCTCCTTGCTGCTGTCACGAGCTGGGTTTGCAAGCCTGAGGCTCAGGTTTGCGAACACTGCCTCTGCTCTTGGGGACTTCTGCATTGCTGCTTGTATGATAAAAACCATCAGAACATACGCAGGAGGAGGAAGGGAACACTTTTGTTTCTCTGTCCCAAGAACTGAAGGTACTAAAGGTTAATACTTGGAAATCAGCAACTGCCAAGAACAAGTTCCCCACCCATCCATCCACACTGAGCTTTGAAGTGTTTTCTTTCTAGCTTTACCTTGGCACGCTGGCCAAATAAGTCACAAGTTTCCGAAGGTCTTCCTGCCTTATTCTGTCATGATTGCTGCGGGCTGGGAAGGTCAAGACAGGACCACCTCGTTTATCACGGCCACCTGCGGAAAATAGAGGATTGTTAGAAAATCAGGCAGGAAGCACACGTCAAAAAAACTATGTGCACTGAATTGATAAACATAAATTAAGGCACATTCAAGAGCCTGCGCACTCTTTGTAGCTTTCAGGCTTGCTTAATTGAGGAAGACGTGCTTGCATTTGTTAGAGCGCCAAGGAAGAAAAAGGAAGAAAAAATCAACACACCAACCACAAGGAAATTTGCTACTAGCTTTTCTTCTGGCTTTCACGTAATCCCATAAAATCCAGTATGACTGGTCAACAGCAAGAAAGTGAAAATATTTCTGTTACTCAATGAACTGCATCCTTCATTACCAGGCAGTTTATAAAGTCCTACCAGTTGGATGCAGCGCACCCCTGCCACATTTATGCAGTCAGACATACTAATCTATCTGGCAACTCATTAGAGACTGAAGTTCTGATTAGAAGTTTGTGCCTGTGTTTTCTATTTAGAGAGTGTTGTCAGCATTTGGAGTTTTTTTTTTCTCCTGCAGCTTTCCTGTCTTAAAATCCACTCCTTTTAAACTGCCAGTGTCTGGCACTTAATGCTTTACAGCAATTTTCAAAAGAGCCACAAAGGAGTGGTTCTACCCTGAATTATACAATCACAAACATAGGGGTGAATACAACCTATTCTACTGCACCTCATTTGTTTCTCTGCTGTGAATAAAGTTTAATAAGCTTGTAACAGAAATCTAGTTCCTCATGCAATGTTTAGTCCTTCCTTCATGTATTATCACTGGATTTTTTCAGGAACTGTGTGTTGTCAGATACATGTTGGCATTGTTATCTAGGAAAAAAATCATATCAAAAATACAGTCCAAAAAGCTAGCACAGAACTGCACCTTGCCAATAAGTTGTAAAAAAAAGCAGATCGATATTCACTTTTTAGTGGAACATATAATCCCTTTAAGAGAAATATCACTTCTGACAAAGGGAAATCACGTGCTTCCTCTGAATTATATTATCTGGCCAAAAAGAAGGAAAAGCTATGCAAAGACACGTGCATCTCCAGCACTCACACACACTGTGTTCTCTGTTACAGTGCACAGGACACCTGCACTCCGTGGAGCCGTGACTTCTGCAGGGGTCCCAATCACTGCAGTTTGGTAGGAAGAGCCCTGGGAGGCTCTGCTGTAAGAGCAGGACTGGCACAAGAGCTTGGATAAACAGAATCCTAGCTCACCACAGGACAAAGAATTGCTCTGAAGAGAATTTAGATCAGGACTCAAGGAGGTGTCTCATACAGCAGGAGTTCCAGCAGGTGCATATCAATCCAGTGATGTATATGAACATATCCCTGAGGCACAGGTTTTCCACCTGACCCTGACTACAAGACAGAGGTTTCTTGTAGATGCAGCTGCCAGCTGACAACACAGTCCCTGTTCATTGTAGTCTGAAAGTGTCCATTGAGTTGATGCCATGATAGGTACAAGCTCACTTTCTGGCACAAAGTGTCTCCGCATAACTCAAGTCACGTAGAAGCAGCTAAAAATAGAAATGTTGTTTTTTTTATGTATATATATAAATTCTATTTCTTTTACAAAATATCCAGGGCTATGAGTTTTCTACAGCCCTGCAGACTGTGCAGCTCAAAGCCTGTCACATTATAGATAAACTTCACCTACAGAGATATAGATGCCAATGTAACCCAGTGTTACATTCTGTCTGCATTGAAATTCCTGTAGCTTTCAGTGGATGCTTGACACCTGAAGGGCAACACCTTCCAATTTTTCAGTCACATCCAAAGGTACAGAGAGGCAAAGACAAGGTGACATCTTCATTCTGAGCCTTTGTGCAGCCAGGGGAACATGTAGAGTACAAAAAACTGCCCTGCCTCAGCTCCACCTAAAGCTGGGTGCCTGATGCTTGCCTTTGGCTAATGGTGTGCAGTGTGCTGCCCAGCACTGCAGGAAATCCTCTGGGTGATTTCTCAGAGGCACCTTGCTGCTTCCAGTTAAACTGCTTACATGGGTCTCTCTGCAGCAGCCTTCAAACAGCAGAGCCTCTGCTGCAACAAGCACGCCACAAACACTAGGAGGATCCAAGGGAATTTGGTCTCACCTTGGCTGATCCATCCCTCTGCCACGTGGCACGAGAATGGGGGTGTAATGTAAAAAGGATTCAATTTACAAGGAAATAAGCTCATTTTTATTTTCAGGCCTACATTTAAACATAAAAAGATCCTCATTTCAAGCACATTCTCCCATTGTTGGGATTATTTCACACACCATAACAAAGCCAAAACCATTATATCATGCGTGATGTGTCCAACAGGAAAGCAAGCCAGCCTACAGAATGGCAAACCAATATTGAAACTAAAGCTGGTGGGAAAGATTTCCTTTTTTTTTTTTTTTTGACACAGGAAGCTTTTCAAGGTTTTGAAACATTTCCCATCATATCAAGATGTAACCAAGGCTTTCAAAAGTTTCCAGATATTCACTAAAGCAGAGACATGAACTTGAATTACATCCCAGAAGAATATGCTACCCACTACTTAGTCAGGCTCCCCCTCCTTCCCCAGTCCCAACTATTTTAATACTTCTACAAATGAAAAAAAGTGTTAAGAGATGAGATCAAGAGACATCCAAGCACACATTTATAATCCTCTCCCAGGATATGAAACGCCCAGAAAGGGCCATGATCTTCGCACAGCCCAGCAGCCCCAACCACTCCAATGCTGCCTGTTCACCTCAGCTTGGTCATGACCAGAAGTTGTGTTTGGGTTCAGGGACTCCTTTCACAACTACATTTCCAAAGTGAGATCTGAAAACAAAACAAAAACAAACAAACAAACAAAGAAACACCACACCCCAAATTCTGGGAGACTGAGAAAGTGCAATGGAAAATTCTTGACCATTTTGCTGACAGTAATGGAAGTTGCAGAAAGGGAAACAGAGGTCAGAACATTTCTGTCCTGTCTTTTTTTTTCAGGACAAAACTTCTCCTACATCAGTTCATCTGAACTGTCCTCAGGAGAACAGGATAAATAAGGCTTGCACAGAGTCAGAAGTTACCAGGACAGACCAGAGAAAATGGGTTAATTCTCTTTGGAGGAAGATTACAAGATGACCCAGATGGAGTTTTCTGGAGGATGGAAGGATAAATAAGTGCCTGGAATGATTCCTTCTATTTCTATAGCACAGCAAAACAAGAAATACGAGGTTTAGAAACAAATGTGATAAAAATCACTGCTCTATGCTTTGAGGGTGAAAATATTATTACAAGTGCATCATACATATTAAAATCTTTCACTTGTTTCCAATAGCTTATGAGCAATCCCTAATTTTTATGAATGCATGCATTACTTACAATTTTATGAAAAGCCTGCGTGGTGAAATGTCAGGTTTCTTCCAGAAGCAACCACAGTGTGTTTAATTCACCATAGGTCCTGCACAGTCCAGTAACTCTGGTTACTCTCTTAAATACTAATAAAACGTAGCTTCTCTGTTGAGCTTCATAACTGCAAATGTCAGCTTTATCAGGCAGACTAAACAGGATGGTTACACCACCTAACTTTAGACATCTGCCATGCCAATGTTAGGACCCTCATCTCCTCTAAAGGAGCCTCCAAACAAGGAGTAAGAACCACTAAAAGAAGAAATTATTTTTTGCATTTGCTCTGCAGGAAGTCTAATGTCTCATGCATATCTTTCCTCTTCTCTATTATTATTATTTTTACTGAGGGAAATAGTAAAGTACAGAGAGGGGACAAAATTGGAGGAAATTCACCCCAGATCTCACTTGAAGAACAAGAAGTAGAAATGAGGATTTCTGATCCCTAGTACACTGTATTAGGGCTTTATAGCACTTAGGCTAAACATCAGCAACTAGAAACCTTACAGAAGCTCTGCCTGTGCTTACAAGGAACCCACCCACAGAGGCTAATCTTGCTTCAAGTCAGCCCTGATTTGCACACTGATTTTACATGCACAGCTTCATCAGAGAACTACCCAGCATATTGTTTTAAAAGAAAACAAAAAATGGAGGGGAGCAAAGAAGCTCAATTGCTCTAATCAATATGTCCCATCTTCTGCCTCCCACTGGGCTCACAGACATGGGATGCAATAATCAAACATATCATTATGTTTGCTAATTACAGTTATTAAATGCTAAAACAAACAGCTGATAATTTCTAATTGGTTTTCAAGGTGGGCTTTCATGGGGTTTGTTCTGATTTAGAGAGGCAAACAGATGGTCTAGTTATTAGTGCTCTGGAATAAAGGAGTCAGAAAAACACATGTTCCTCAGGGCACAAAGAACACTGAAAACAAATATTTAGCCATATATGTCTTGTCTCCCTCCTACAAAATCCTTTGTTGATTGTCTTGCCTGTGACTGGCATGCTTGCCCATTCTTCCTATCTCTCCTTCTTCTACCTGTATAGAAACCACCACCTGGCAAACCAATCAGCACCTGGTCCCAAAAGTAGGATCACAACATTTTTCCTCCACAAATAATACAGGAGATACTGCAGCAATAGCTTGAGGCGTGATGATGGGCACCACTTCTACATATTAAAAGAAAACACTGAAGAAAATGAAAAAAAATAATTAAAGAAACCTCAAAAAACCTGCAAACAGGGGCAATGGAAGCAGGCAGCAGACAACTTGGGCAGGTCTCAGTGACCTACTGATAGGCACTTTTCTGGTTGTGGTCAGGCTTTTGACTGATACAAAAGGGACTCCAGCCATAAGATGCTTTCCCTAGCAGCTGCCTGAACTGAGATTTTAATCACCTCAGTGGTCTGGGGTGGCTCCAGCTGCCCACAGGTAAGGGAAGATGTTGGCCAGCCCAGAGTTATTAATGTGTATCGTGGGTATGGGTTCCATATTTCAAGTCCTGAGAAACAACTATCCCCAATAATACCCAGAAGGGTGAAATTCCAACTCTGGAATCCTGTTTAGGAAAGGAACTAAGACATTTCCTGTAATACAGACTTCTTGTATACAACAGATAATGACTAAGGAGAGCTCTGTTTTCAAGCCATGTCACTCCGGTCCTATCAACTTCTCTACCACAATGCTTTCCTGCTTGCATTCATCTATATTTAAGAATATTCCAGTTCTTTTCTTCCTTCTGGATGCTTTTTGTAAGCCAGAATTCACAAGGATTAACCACAGAAGCAGACAAATGCCCCCCCACATAAAGGCTCCTGAGTACCTTTTCTAAGGTCCTGCAACACCCATCAGCAGTGGGGACAGAAGTAGCACACAGCACCTCTGGCCTCTGTTCCGGCGTCCACTGTAGCTCAAATGGATGTGCTGCTCCGTCTAACCCCTGCAGACCATAAGCTGATCAATCTTGATGCTGCAGACTGTGCTGGGACCATAAGTGACTTTCCAGAAGAGCTGAAACACTCCTCAAAAGATATTTCAGTCCAAAATATGGTGAAAAAATGAATGATAATGAAGAGAACTAGGAGACAGAATGAGCTCAGCTGATGTCAGGCGCCTCTATAAAATGACAAACAATATGGTCTGGATTTCTAAATCTAATTGACAGACTTCCTAGGAAAGAAAAGTATCAAGGAATTGATATCCAGAGCCTCAAAATAATATTTATTTTCCTTTAGTCTGCCATAACTGAGCTCTGTGAGAGTCTGCTTGCTACCAGACCTCCTGCAAACAGACCTCCACACTAAAACTCTTCCAGCTTCAAGAAGCACTAGTTTCTTGCAAGGGTTCTATATAGGATTATCTGTATGAACACACACAAGCTCAGTTGATTCCAAAGCAGGTGATTCTAGTGTAATAGTTAAGGAAATTTAACCTCCCACAACAAATCCCCCCTGCAAATTAACACAGCTGCAATGCAGTCAGCAGAGAATGATCCTCCAGTGTGTTCCTCTTTGCAGAATGCCATAAACAAGTGTCAAGTGCCTGAAACAAACCCTAGTGGTATTAGGGTTAATGACCCCCCAAAACAAGGCTGTGCGTTCCCACCAGGAGATCCCTTCACAGAACAGATCAGAGAAATGGCTGTAGATGGGATGTTCAGCACAGCTGCTGGATGAGCCCATTTCCCACCTGATGGATTTGTTCCATGACCACACAGAGCATGGGTGGTTTATTTCTGATTTATTACAAGTATTTTGGGATAATTCTTTGATTTTTAATGCTTTCTTGAAAACAAGTCACTGAGAAAATTGTCTCATTTCCCACTGAGAAAATTACTGTCCCAGCAAAGCAAAATTAAGAACAGGTGAAACTTGTTACAATAAAGGAAGAGCTTCTTTGTGTGGAAGGCAGAACTTGCAGATTCCAGAGGAGTTTGTTTTTTCCTCTGGAAGATACAGATTTGCTTTGAAGTATCAAGGCAGCCCAGAAGCATCCTCTTCAACACTGCCCCTCACTCATGCACATACAAACCTTGCTTCCTTTTGCTCTTCTATCTCAGATGTATGGGAATACCTGCTTCTATTAAAAAATAAATAAAAATAAAAAAATGCAGAAACAAACAAAATAGACCCCGAATTTTCTAAAACAAAATACTCTGCTGCAAACCCTCTTGAACCTGATGGAGAGGGGAAAGGAACAGAACAGCCCACGGCCGTGTTGATCACGCTGCTGATGGCAGTGCCAATAGGCACTCCAGACTCGTGTCTCTGAGCATCATATTAGAAGCTATATAGACTAAAGGGAAACAAAAAAAAACAAAAAGAAACTGCATTCACCCTGACCACACACTGTTTGTCTTCCTAATTTGAGGTGAGCACACCAGAAAAAGAAAGTTTCTGATGTCACTTCAGCAAAGTGAAACATGTAATGAATGGATTCAACACCAGGGCTGCTCAGGCTTGCCATGTCTCAGCAGGGAAGTCCTTGACAGCTACAGCCAAGTAGAGGCTCCTTCAAATTTATGGAAGTTCAGGGGAAAGTTCAAGCTATCAGACTTACACAATTGCTATTAGGAAGTCTTTTTCTCCTTTGGCTCTGAGAAGAAATTTGGCCTAGAGCTGGAAAACACCATCAGATAAAAATGTTTCTAAAATTGCACATTCCAGCAAAGTATTTCCATTTCATCAAGCCTATATTTTCCTACTAAAAAAAAAAAAAGTATGAAAAAAAAACCAAACTACAAAACCCACAACCATTTTCTAATACAGAGATGTCCAGTTGTGAACTTCAGAGCTTCTTGTATGTTAAAATAGATTCCTTAGGAAAACCAAATAAAACCAAATAAACAAGCAAAACAAACGTAAGCCTACGAAGCAAAGTGCTTTTGCAGAAATAAGGAAGTTTTCAGAGGTGATGTGTTTTGTCAGTGGGATGCAAGTGCACACCCTACTACAAAATGACCTTATATTGATTTATAAGGTCCCAGGTTACATATCTGTACAAGGACAACTCTTATCTGCCTGCATAAATGAAGTAGAGACCTTTGCCGAGATATGTATGGAGCTCACTGTGTCTTTAAGGACTAGAAAGCCTTGTGAGCTGGAACAGGATGGGATGTATACAGAACGTCTTGCTTCACAGGCTCAGTTCCTTCCTCATATTGTTATTTTGAAAGTCTCTATCATTAATTTAAAAGCTAAACCCGTGTGACTGGATGCAGAGACCCACTGACCCGTGGGCTCTGAAGGCTTTTCCAGGAGGCAGTCAGGAACTCAACGCGCTTGGAGGGCACCCACAGTTTCATTTACATCCCACAAGTTCTTCTGAGTCCTTTCAGACAAAAATGTTTATTGGGTTGTTTTTTTGGGGTTGCTTTTTTCTGTCTCCACAAGGCAGCACAGGTAGCATCCCTGCTCTCACACCTGCTAATTAAGGAAGCACACAAAGGAGAAGTCTCCTTGCTGGAGGGAGATGGTGGTGGATCTTGGCAAGCTGCTGGTGTCCGAGAGCCAGGACGGTAAGTGTTGGCAGTCACTAGGCACTCTCCACAGAAATTCTTTAATTTAGTCCATGGCTATAGTTAAAACATATGGAAAGAAATACGGCAACTGATTCGGCACCATAGCGATGCCTTAGCTGAGTATCATCACTACCTGTAAGTGAAACTGGATATCCCAGAGAATGTTTTGATTTCTGCTCTGACCTTAGAGTCCTGATGAGGATATCTAAACAGGTAAAGGTTCTTCAGTATCCTCACAAATGATCAAGGCAAAAGAAACAAAACAAGACCAAACAAAACAAAAAAGCAGGCTCAGACCTCATCAAAAGACCTGGAAACTTTGCAGTCTAAACTTCCTTTTTCTTCTTCAAAGAAAAACGTGCATCGATGCAGGAGTAAATTCCAGATGAAAGGATGATGGACCAAAACCACTATGAAAATTCAATAGTTAAGCAATGTTATATTTTTCTAATAGCATATTTCTTCTTTTTTGGAATTTCCATAGATTTCAAACTACATCAGGGAATGGTATAAACAAGAAGCCACTTTTCTCTAACAAAATGTATAAGAATTGTTGATGTTTCACTTGAAATTTCCATTACAGAGGAAGAGAATAGAAACTTTTAAAATTGGAATCAAAACTTTTTGTGCAAATACAAAATGTTTACATCATTCAAAAATTAAATATTTTGGTTAGTTCTCTTCCCAATCCAATCCAAATTCCAGTGTCCACAAATCTGTGTTGCAGACCTCCTGAAATCCAGACCTGAACTCTTCCAGCATGTGGAGGGCCTTGGGAATCTCATTTCAGTCCCTTCTCCGAAGAGTGAAGCACATCCATCACACAGAAAGCAAAACATGCTCCTGTACACGTGGTCCCACATATCTCTGGTACATAGTGACCTGGGGTGACTTCAGACCCATAGTTTTTGGGAAGGTCAGTCTCTTCCCCCTAACAGTCCTTGGAGCAATTTTTTCCCAGCTTCCAGTCTCAGAAGCCAAACAACCTGTAAGCCTTCCCCTTGGATTCATCTTGCCAGCCTAAATTTAGTGAGACCTAATTGCAAAGTTTCATCTGGTCTATTTACACTGAGCTTCTTCCTCTGAAAGACCTTTTGGGAAATCTCTGTGCTTTCCCTTCAGGCTCTCAGTCAGGCTCAGACATCACTGTGCTCCTGTCACCAAATTGTGACACCATTCTACCTTTTGCTGTTGACTCCCTCTTGCTCGAATAGCCTCTCAGCAACCTGGCCACCTCCTCCTCTGTGCTCCTGCCTCAGCAGAGGAGCAGAAGACACCTGGGTGGCTGGCAGGAGCCTACACACCACAGGTTTTAAGAGTCCCATAGGAATGGGAAGTGTTGGGAGGGATCCTGTGAAACTCTTCTGGGTGGGACATGGGGAAAGGGCAAATGGTTTCAGCAACACCCACTATGCTAGTCAGCTAAAAAGCTTTTCATAGCCACGTGTATGAAAAGCTGCATGTGCAGGAAGGCAACGTGGCAACATGCTCCACTCCCTCTCCCGAGAGCCCCATCCACTTCTTTCTGTACTGCCCTGATCAATAGAAAATCTCCTATGACTATAATCAAGCAGCTGAATGACATCTCAAGTTAAACCACCCTTCCAAAGCAGCATCTGCATTTCCCAGGAAAGGCTATTAGCCACGGCTTCCAAAATATCACTTTCACCACCTCTCATGAAAAAAAATATTGAAATAATCTACAACCTGCTTTATTTCCTTTCCTCTGTGCTCATCTCCTCCTCAGAATATAAAAATCAGCCTTTGGCTTGAAGCTTGCTCCCTAATGGTTCCCAAAGCCTTTCCATTGCTGGAAACAACACCGTGAACCACCCAGGCAAAGCCAAGATTTTATCAAGGTTTAGGCAACAAGCAGGCGGCCAAAGCCTCCCACCCAGCCCTGGCTGAATCTGCCTCAGCGAGGTCAGTGATGGGAGCAGTCAGGCTGCGATGGCTGGGATGCACTGCCACTGCTCAGGCTATCTCCATGCTTATGAGAGATGGCATGGGGTTTTCAGATCCTGTTTAGATACACACATATATGAACCTTGCTTGGGTTCAGTCCAGCTTAGAAACAAGGTCACTGGAAGAAATCAAGAAGCAGTTCCAGGAATAAAACCACAGGAAGTGCCAGGCACAAAGCCCCAGGCGGCGTTCAGGCTGGGTGAATCTGTGCCCAGCTAGCTACAGCTGTGTTGCAACTCTGAAATTAAGTGCACTTCTGAAAGCCTGAGTGTGCCTCTGAGATTACACAGCAGTGTGGGCAGGCAGTAGCTGGTGTCCAGCCCGTTCTCCCCACTGCTCTGTGTGGTCGAGGTGTGGAGCATCCACGGCACTGAAACACAGAACGGCACAGCCCTTGCCACAAGGAGCTTATTTGTTCTTGAAGCCGTCCTGTCAAAGACTGGTTGAAAAGACAAGGTGGTGTAGCTGGAGCAGATGAGAAAAGGAAAAAGTGTGTAACTGAGATGTTCAACAGATTTTTTTTATGTGCTGATAAATTCTGCCAGTGTAAGGACAAGATGAACCCACTCGACATCCCTACTGTACTGTTACCGTTAAAATTAACTGTAGTATAAACTCCAACAAGACTCAATAAAGCTCTCCTTTTCCTCAAGGAAGCCTGATTGCAAATGCAATGTGCTCACAGACTCAGTGTTAACTGCATCTCGAACTCGAATATATATATATATATATATACACTCACAAAGTTCAGCAATTTGTTTTTTCTTTTTTGGCAAACACTTTCTTTTCTGTGCTCAGAGCACACTCTAGGAAGTTACTCCATTTTAATTAAAAAGAACCTAGCCATCAGTTGAAGCTGTCAAATCCTTTTCTTCAACTGCTTTATTACATCAACCCAGGGAAAGTCGGAGCAGTTCCTAAACTCTGGGCTGGAGGGGGATGCTGGGGCTATTTTAATAAGGCACCAGAGCCTCAGCACATTTTATCTACAAAGGCTCAGACACTTGGTCCCATAGCCACTGCATTTGGAGACTATGGAAAGAAGGTGGAAATCCTGGGATCACTGCTACCTAGTGAGCTGAGTTAGGAATAGGAACATTTTGAGCAGAGATGAGTCTGGTGGGTGGTGGGTCTAAAAGTAACAAGCCATCCCCTGCCCGCAGCAGACTGTGGTGAGAAACCCCTGGGGGTGAGCTGGCACCTCTCACTTGTTCAACCCCCCCAAGGCAAGCTTGGCCTGGGACAGCATCAACAGGAGCTGATGATTTGGTGTGAGACCCTCTGGCTGCAAGCTGAACCCAGGTACAGTAAGGAAAGGGGCTATATAAACATCCCAGACAAGTTGTTGTTATTAAATATTCTATGCATTACCAAACGATCCCGTGGTCATTTCCATGTGAAGCAGCAGCAGGAGCCAAGAACTAAATTCCCGTACAGTCCCTGCATAAATTCCTGCCTTTTGCTTCCCCAGAGCACCCGGTTCAGCTTCATGTCACCAACAAGTCTGCAAGTACCATGCCTTTTTATGACTATGTTCCCCTCTTCAGAGCAGTGAAAGACAATAAGGACATAAAATATTTCGTGACACTCAGAATGAGACACCAGTGTGAGGCAAATAGTGGTGCAAGGGAGAATTGCTGGGAGAGTCGGGTGGGTCATGAGGTGCATTTGGTGTCTCACAAACTTCCCGAGTCCTGGATTTTCATATCATCAGTAAAAAAGTTGAGAGCTTATAGAGCCACATATTGTCTGCTCAAGCCCTTGCTGGTTCCTGTGTCATTTCAGTGATGCTAAGTGGGAGGGCAGCCCACAGCAGCTGCTAGTCCAAGGGAAGGGTTCTCCTCCTGGCCAGGCATCCCCCGGCCCCACTCAGCAGCCAGCAGGGAGCGGAGGAGGAAGGCCCAGGCACCTCATGGCCTCACTGCTGCTTTCCTGCCCTCTGCACTCAGCAGCACTGTGGAGATGAAGGAAATAAAGAGCTAAGACTGCAGGCGAGGGGCAGAGCAGGCTGGCTGCTTGATAGTGGTCTTCTTGTTGCATCAGGCAAGGTCACCAAAAGCAGCAAGCAGCTCAAATGGCTTACAGTCATCAGAAACACCAACAGTGGAAGTACCCTCTTTTTGTACTGCCGATCTGTATGACTTCATGCAAGATTATGATCACTTCAGACATTCTCTCCCCACCCATCCCCCTGCCTGACAAGTTGTAATTCACCCCAGAAACAATATAACCTAAGCCATTCTCAAAGCATTTTCCATAGTCTAGCCCTCATTCATCCCCATGTCCTCGACATTCATCCCCTGAATGAAGGCTGTAAATTTTTGCACGGGATGACAGGAGATCTTTGAGCATTGAAGTTATGAAAATGTAGCAGTGGCACTTTTAAGTGCGGATTGATTGGGATTGCAAACCAAACACCAGTGATTTACAGGACCAAGTGCTGCCTACAGACAGGACTGAGTGATATTCACTGACCTGAACCATCCTGGATCCTGACACAGCCCAGGTCTGACCTGGAGCTGACATTCCTTCCCACCTGTGCTGCCCATTTACCCATTTCTCAAAATAGGAAGAAAATCACCATGGGCCAGTTTCCAACTCTCTGAGTATTACTGGGTGGTTCTGGTCTACATATGGCCCTTTTCTTGGCAGAAGAGCCAGTGTAAGTACACTAAGTACCACCAAGTCCAAACATGAAACTGGTCTCTTGTGCCTGCACAGCACTGTAAGGACCAGCGGGTGACAGGCAGCGCTCATGCTGGGCTACAGGAACCAGGAGGGATGTGCTTACCTGACACAAAGGCCACTTTCTCCTTTAGTATAGGAAGGACATCAGCAGCTTTTAAGCCATCATTTCGGAATGAACCTGCAAAAGAGATGAAGACAGGAAAGCCACATTAGAAGAGACCATGTCCTGGCTCCAGACTTCACCAACAATCCATGTTTCTCACAATCAGACCGGAGGAAGTCTATAAATTACATAAAGGCACCAAGAGCCAGGCCCTTATGGCTGATAAATGAATATCATTAGCGTCAACAGAGACATGCTTGTGAAAAGAAAAGAGAGTATCAACTCATCCCACTTCATCCTTCAGAAGTTCTGAAAGGTTAATAAATTGGAGGGAGATAGAAAAAGGAGCAGAAACCAGTGTAACTGCAATTTCAGCAGGCACTGGAGGACAGTACTGAGAGATCCCTAAAGAGCCCTTTGTGTCAGAAAAGCACTGAGGAATTTAGTTCTGGTTGCCGAATTCTTTCTGTGTTCAAGTAAGAAGGGCTTCATGCACTCTGAATTAAAGACATGAGTCTTTGCTATTAACTTGTCCTTTTTATGAGAATAACCCCACAGATCCTGGGCTTTGGCTAGCTCTCACATCAAAGACAGGAACCGTTCAGCCAAAGGTAATATTTTGGAATTTAAGCAGATTTGTATGTATGCATCTCATCCAACCGTGAAGCAAACCAGAACAGCCAATGTGCTAGACATATCATGATGGCTCAAAGACACTGAACCAGAGTACTGGGCCAAATTCCCCCAGCTGCAAGATCAGCAAGTGTCAATGCAAGCTGAGTTTTGGCCAATGCATGTTAAATTCATTGGGGAAACAGCGAACTCAATTCTTAGGCACTTAACTATGCAGTAGACATTACATAAGTCATAGTGAACACATTACAAAAAAAAATAAAAAAATCAGTGGCTATGTGAAATATATAATAAAGACTTCTCAGCAAGAAGCCTTTGTAGACTGCTACACCGAGAGGGCTCAAGGACAACTTGAAACACTCTCCTACCTCTGTGCATCTCTTGGAGGCAATGCACCTGGAGCCCAGGGGAAAGATATCTGACTTTTAAAGATGGTCACCTCCTGAGCTGCAGCAGGGCAGGCTAAAGGCAGGGGGGCCTGCTGCTAACAGCCCCAATGTCCTGGCTGTGTGCAGGAGAGGCAAGGAAGGACATGAACGGGGACAGTGCTGCCAGAAGGTGTTTTCAACATTCTCAGTATTCCCCAGGACAGATCGGTCACACTCCAACATAATGAAAGAACTGGAAAGCTGTGACCCTGTCCTCCAGCCAGAAAATCCACAAAAGCTCCCCAAAACTGCAAAACTTCCCTCAGGATGAGGGATGAAACTCCTAAAGGCAGAGTAGTGCTTAAAGCAAGGTCCCTGCTCTAGGTGAGGTGCATGCTCACCTGAGCAGCAGCTCATGACCTGCAGACCAGGCCATGGCCGCTGCCTGCAGAGCTCACTGCATCTCATGCCAAATGCCACACACCAGCAGCTCCATCTAGGAGCACGCTGGCAGGTTTTCCAGCAAGGGCTGGGGGAAAGGATGCCTGAACAGGAAAAACAATGGCTGTAATAAGGGCTCCAAAAGCAACGGCAAATCTGTCTCCAGGAGGGCCCTGAGCAGCAATGATGCATTCCCCAGTTCATGAGTTATTATAAGCATACTCCTAATAATGCTCATTTTCATCCTAACCCCCAGCTGTTTCTAATACATTTGTTTTGTTTATTTGCGTGCTGGATCTGAAGCCATGTCTGCATAGCACCATCTCATTTTGCCGCAGAGCCCCGGTTATACAACTGTGTAGGCAGTGCCTTCCTAGTCGATGATGAAGGCCACACTTTGTACTCTGCCCCACACTCCCCCCTACCCTTGTATGACTCGAGCCCCTCTGCAGCAGATGAACAGAGAAGGACAGATGGATGAGGGAATGGCAGGCTGAACTCTGAGCATTTGGGCACTGGTTTGCTGGTTCACCATCGCCATAAGCCATCATAAGCCATGGACACAGCAGTGCCCCTCTTGCTCTTCTACCTGCAAGTCTCACCATGCTTTGCAAAGAAGTGTCAGCGTTGCAAGTGCCTCTTTACCAAAAGAGAATCAGAGGTGCAGAGAGCGTGGTGCCGCATCCCAGTCACCCTGCAGCACCTCTCTCCTTTGCCACACCTTGGTTTAGCATGCTATCCACATGGTGGGGATGCTCTGGTTATCCACAAGCCTTTGTTACTCCAGGCACACAAGAAGAAAACATACCACGCCTGCAGGAGCAGCAGACCGAATAATGTATTCTTGGAAACTTGGAAACACTGAAAATTTTAAAAACTGGATGCTCAGCATGGCTGAGTCACTTTTCAGGGCAGATCAATGCTGTAAATGCACAGCCCGTCTCCTAGCAGGGATTCCCTGTGCAGCAGAAGCAGCTCACAGTTTTAGGTGAGATGCTGTAATGAGAAGCCAGCTGGGTGAGATGGGAAACTTAAAGCACATTTCCACATTAAAGGCAGCAAACTTGAAACTGATAAGAGGAAATTTGTTTTGGTTTGGGTTTGGGTTGGGTTGGTTTTTTTTCCCCACACTAATGCCCCGTTTGGCCTGGGGAACTTGCTGCTATAGGACGTGGAGGTCAGCAGCACAAGAGGCTTTCCCAAAGGCCTGGAGATCTGCAAGCTGCAAACATCTCCAGGGAACTGTAAAGATTAATAAAATAAACAAGAGTTTTGGAAAGAATATAAGCCTTCAGACTTTGGAGTGAAAGCCAGACTCTAGCTATTGGAGTGAAATATAAATTATGCCTGGAGGGAGCCCTGCAGGCTTTAGGATTTCGTTCTCTAAGAAGAGGTCAGTGGCCTCTGTTGGAGACGCTGTCTTGGGCTAGATGGACCAACCCGTGGTCTGCTCCAGAGTGGCTTTTCCTAGAAAAGCTCTAGCTCCAATCTGAAAAAAGCAGTGTGCTCTTGGCTTCAAATAAAGATCAGCTGCTGGAAATATGGAAATACTTTCTATACTGAAAAAAGTATGCGTAGGCAAGAAGAAGGCCTCCTGTCAGAGCACTGCATGGGGCTTAATCACTTGGCTCCTGATGTCTTCAGCGGGAGTAGTTCATCCCAAGTCCCATGCAATGTTTCATGAAATTCAGCCCACATTCTCATAGTTCTCAGAACAGATTTGACTATTTAAAAACTTTGGCATGAAGTTTCTTTAACCAAACAAAACTGAACTCCTTCAGCTGAACCCACCCCTTGAGGAACTCCACTGGAGTCCAGGAGGCAACAGTAGGATTAATCTGGTCCATATTGTTCATTTCTTCTTGCCTGAGTAAAGGCCTCTTCCATATTTCTTACTTTTTTTCCCCCCAGTTTTTCAGAGCAGTTATCTCCTAAGTTTATCATGGCCTATTTACCTCCTCCCTCCCAAAGCCTCGGTGGATTTTATTTGTGTTTACAGTACAGTAGCATCTTGCCTTTCTACAATGTGCAAACAGAAGGGATGTCTGATGTGAGCAGAGAGAGGGAGAACAAAGGAGACATTATTATTCCCATTGTAGCCTTTGCAAACTGAGACAGAGAAAATTGACTTGTCCAGTGTCAGACAGAAAGTTTGTGCAGAGCTGAGCCCTCATTTCCCCAGTGCTTCCCCAGTGCTTTCCTCACACAACCATCCCTTTGTTTTCTGGAAGAATATCATCCTCCTTTCTCTCGTCTTAATACTTTTTGCTTCCTCCTCCTGCCTTTCTCTCTCCGCTATTCTTTCTTTCTGCTTTTCTCCCTCAAATATTTACTTTTCTTGTCTGGAATAAGCTCTCTTTAACCCCTTCCTTCACTTCTTGCATGCTATTGTCCATCTCCACGGGGCTGCGAGCCTTCCTGGCTGGATTTCTCCGAGCTCCACAGGACACACAGAGGGGCTTAGCCGAGGGCTGGCGGGGGCTTTGCCACTGGGATTTCCCTGGTAGGGGCTCATTGGTTTGCAGGCAGAAAGGCCACAGCATGGCACGAGCATTTTGTTGAATAGAAGCAACATGTGCTCCGGACTTGCATTTTAGCACCATCTGGCAGAGATAAATGGGCCCGGACACTCTGCATCTGCCGGTCGGTCCTCTGAGGATGACAGGCTGATCCCTGATGCAAAGAAAGGGCGTTTTGGTGCCCTGAGCTCCCCAGGGGCCTGCGAGGCTCTCCTGCCGGTCTTCCCCGCTGCAGGCCACAGTTATAAACCAAGTCATAAACTTCACCAACAAAGGTTATTATTCTCATTATTAACTGATAGACAGTGATAAAATGACCTCACAGGAAGCAGGTAAAGTGCTGGGCCTGCAGGTCAGAGTGTGGCAGGGCCAGGGTGAGTGAGGCAGGTTGGGCTGCCAGGCACCATAGGCAGGGGGCGAGGATGGTGCCCCCTGAGCTGGGGATGGCCTCAGCAAGCACTGACGGGGATGTTGCGGGTATTTTCCGAGGAAGCACAGCTGGTGTTGGCTGTGTTCCTCACCCCATGCAGAGCAAGGGCTGGAGCCGGCTTTCAGCTCTGCGATGGAAATGCAAATAATCCCCGGGACCTTCATAGACACGATGGCTCTCCCGCTATACAACTGGAGACCCACGCAGCATCGAAGCTTATGCTGAAATAAGTCTATTTATTTCTGCATGTGTGAGTGTATATAAACACAGGATTATAGACAAATATGCATGGAAAGTGCCTAACAGCTACCTGACAGAGGATCCAACCATAAATCTGCTTTGAATCTGATCTCCAGGACTCCTGTTAGCCTTGTACAGGGTAAATGTCTTTATGCCATCAGATGTAGTGTGCAGACGGACACACAGACCTATGCCTTAGCCTCACTTTCCAGGTGACCTCCTGAAAAGTTGCAAGAACCATGGAAACCAAACAGACAGGCTGCACAGAAGACTCACACCACTGCACCACATGCCAAAGACGTTATCCCAGCTGAGACAAAAGTTATATTCACTACATTGTTGCATTTATTCTAAAATGAAAAGATGAATGCTCTTTTTATACGTAATGCTTAGCCTCGGTCCAAGACCAACACTATTTTCTCCACACTTCCTTATTTCGTCCTCCCGTCTATTAATTATACACCATCACTGCTCGCTGGAACACCCTTCTGGTCGCGGCTATTGGGCAGTGATGCTAAGAGCTTCCTTCCTCCGCTGCCAAGTTTTGCCAGTGCTTGTCAGAGGTCCAGCAGCTTTTCTGTCCCCTCTACATGGGGCAGTCGGTCCCTCTGATTTCCCACTGCTCGAATGCTCCCAAAGGGACAGCCTCTGTGAACGCAGCCCCCTTCCCTCCCTTGCCTACAACGCTACAAAAAGCAGGGCTGGGGTTCAGGGAGCTCGCTAATTGCTGAGATTGTTATTCCTTCCACGAGGTACTTGGCAGCACCGAGCCTCCCAGCACAGCCTTTGAATGTCCACACATTTAAACAGTAGCCTCAGCTTGAAAGCAGGCCAAAGAATAGGCAAGGCTTCAACAAAGGTACAGCCCCTTGCAGCAAACATGCAAATTCATTAGCCTCTGTGCACATGTGGTCTCTAATAAGCTGAATTTAGTATCTGAAATCTAAAACACTGCACCCTGTGCATCCCACTTAAGCCAACACTCAGGCTTTGCCTTCTCATACACCGCACAAAACTAGTCAAAGCATCAGAAGGATACCAAATTAACACACAATCTGTGGCAAAGGCTGAGCTTCATCTCCATCCAGGGGGTATTTTATTCATTTCATTTGAAGCAAACATTAACAGGGATGCTAAGAGAACGCAATGAGTGTGAGTCAATCTTTTACGCATTTCCTTTTTATTTTCATCAGGACTTGGAACCAGGCTGAGATCTTTCAGTTCCTACCCTTAGAAAAATAATTAGACATTATAGGTAGCCCTGTGGATAGCACATCTGACTGCTAGTCAAAAGACTTGGCTCTGTTTGTGGTTCTGTTCCTGAACTGCTTTGTGATCCTGAACAGGCTGTTTTAACTGTGCTAGATCTTGGTTTTCCTGGCTGTGGAAGGGGGATAATGACTGCCCACATTAGTAAAGTACAGTCAGGTCCACAGACCTCAAACGTACCTTAAAAATGTGAATTAATTTTGTCTCAAAAAACCTTTCTGAGACAGGGAACTGCTGCAATCTGCTTTTATAAATAGGCGAAATGTGGCAGTGACAGTAGGAAATACTTGCCCCGGTGAACACAACTTTCTGGGGAGGAAAGGGAGATGTTAAGAGAACTGGAAAAGATTATGTCACAAAACTCTGTGTTTTATTTCTTAAGTGTGCAAGGGACAGATCTGCTACCCAAGAGGGAAATAATCACATTTAGCACCTTGAGCTTCAAGACATTGAGTATCTTCCTGTAGGTTGCGGTATGCTTCAGTAACCACCCACATGCAACAGCCTTTTATGGCGTTAATAAAGAGCTATGGGCCATTTGTAACCTGAAGTAGAATTTCAAGCATGGACATGGTTTCTACCCAGGCTAGTGTGCATGAATATTTTCTTTTCATTTCACTTCCCTCTCGATTACAATCAGATTCCTTATGGAAACATTCCTCAGAATTTTATAATCCTATAAAAAGTTTAAACCTGCTGATGGATTCCTGCAGGAAGGATGCAAGTCCTCTGTGAAATCTGAGAGGCTGGGTACACAGGGGCTCATCCTCTATTAAATTCTGGTAGGCAGAATAATTTCCTTTAGCCAGCACTTGTTTAGTTTACTGGCTTTTTCCAAAAAGCAGCAGCAGGGCATCAGCCAGCACCTGTAACGTGTAATCTGTCTCTGCAAAAGCCCTGCTCAGGTTCTGGAGGTCCCCAGCCACCAGGAATTTATCTGGGACAAAAAATAAAATAAAATATCTAATTATATACAACATTCAGGAGGCACTTTGCTGAAACGCCAGCCATACAAAGGGACCATATGCCAGTGCCTCAAGTGTGCTTTGCAAACATCTGCCTCTCAGGGGGATTTCATGCCAGACAGTAAGAAAGCAACTTTAATTAGAAGCCAATTGAGATCCTTGTCCCAAGGCCTGTGACTCCCCTAAAAAATAAAAAACAAACAACCACCACCAACAAAAACACAACAAATGATCTAACCAAATACATTTGCCCATGTGTTTAAAAACAATCTGTACATCTTCTCTCTGAATGCAGAGCACTCTCTGAAGTTTTTCTGGCAGGGTTCAGTGTACCCTGTCCTAATGCATGCACAGGCTGACATCCCGTTGCCTTCAGCAGGATCCCTGCCCTGGAGAGACAGTTGGGTCTTGTGCGAGTGTCAGGGGGGATTTTAAACTGGTCATATGTGATTGTGGCTCATCCAGCATTCACAAACTAACACCTCACTATTAATTAGGATTTCTTTTCCCTCCGTCTCACCTCACTTCACTTCAAATCCCATGTGATCAGATATGTGTCTTCCTTTGCTCGTCCCCTTTGGTATTTATTTCTTTCTGCTAGAGCTTAGGATTTCAGCATGCAGCTACAGTATTATTCTGCAAAGTCGATTTAAATAAAATAAAATAAAACATAATAATAATAATAATAATAATAATAATAATAATAATAATAATAATAATAATAATAATAATAATAATAATTAATAATAAAAAGCAGAGACCTGCAGGGGAATTTTCCTTAGGGATAAATCAAGATGCTGCCTCTGGCTGTGCATCTCCAGGTGTGCTGGCACAGAGGGGATAAATGAACCTGCCAGCCAGCAGCCAATGCAGCAGATCCCACAGTGGCACAGGGGATGCTCATGGGCTCTGCTCTCCTGCTGGGCTGCTCCAAAAGCAGCAACCTGGGGAGCAGGGGCTCCCCTGGCACCCTGCTTTTTTGTCACCATTTCAGTTTCCCAGGACCTACTGTTCCTCAAGCTAACCTCTAAATGATGACAGTACGTATCCCCCTCACAGGCTGCCTGACTCTAACAAAGCACCAAAGTGCAGGGTGGCCACAGCAGTTCCTCTGAGGGACCCACGAGGTATAACAGCCATTGGCTTAACTTCCCCAGCCGCATCCAAAACCTAAACAAAACCAGGACAAATGCTTTACATAGACCAGCAGGAAGGAGAGGGCAAGGCACTCACGGGGCTAAATAATTCATCTGCCTCTCTTAGGTACGCTGGCATGTTTGACACACATTAAGCATTAATGGAAATCATTTTACGGATGGCTGAGTCACGCTGTCGGCGCACCGTCTTCTGCCTCTCCACCTGCCCTTTTCCCCCTCATTCAGCCCCAACGGTGGAGCATGGCCACTTGTAACGCTGCCCTCGGATGGGACCAGGAGCCCGCAGATGCTGGGGGACAGAGGGGGCTCAGCATCCCCTGGGAATGCAGGGATGAGAGCGGAGCCCACTGAACCCCAGCCCCGCTGCTGCTAAATTCACCAGCCCGCTGTTGTGTTAATTGCTGAACGCAAGGGGCTGGGAATTATTTTGCAAAGCAAATTACCTCCCTGATTTCTAAAAGCTTCCTAGCCGTGTTTTTTTTTTTTTTTTTTTTTTAATCTTCCTATTTTTAGTTTCAATATATAAATGCCAATTATATTATTGCCTGCCTCTGTTTAATCTAATGTTAGCCTACTCATTTTTTCAGTCATTTCACTCTAAGGCCAGTATGGCCCCTTCTGCCCGAATCTCCTTGGCATGCTACCATAAATGTTTATAGCCCTACGACTTACTGTTGTAAAAAGCTTGACGTTTTTGTGGTAAAAACCTGCAATGTTATTGTAATGTTGAATCAAAAAGGATCACCAGCAGGTTGAAAATGCAGCTTTCTTTTGGTTTTATTCCAGCTAAAGACACGTATAAAGAGACGACTGGGATTAAAGCCTCATTAACTGCCTGGATGTCTTCTTGGGCAAGCACTCCTCTTAAATTTACTGCAGTGGTACTCAACAGAAGGTAAAGGTACACAATGCCACCAGACAGCCTTCAAAGACAGAGGATACACGTTTAACCTCAACTCACATATCCTATTAGACTGTGAGACTGGATGACATAATTACCAAAATATGTTCTTCATCCCAAACATCCTTTTTTTTTTTTTTTTTTTAGTTGAAAGGGCTAAAATCTTTCTAACACGATTATCACCCAGACTTGATAAATTGGCTACTTTTCACTAAGGGGGATCTAAGAGTGGCACAAATACCTAGCTACAGGTTAATGAGATCTGACTGATCTCCAGAGGGTGCAAGCTGCTGCTCTATAGATGCCCGACAACTGGAGTCAAACGACCATCCCACTAACTCATCCCTAAAACACAGGGAAAAAAATTAGGACCCCTCTTTCCAACCCACTGACAGGTTGTAAAAGAAAAAGTCACATACCTGACAATGTTTACTTTTTTTTTTTTTCGACACAGCTGACTAAAGATTTATTATTTCAGGAATGATTCTTTAACTTCACAGAATGCAATATAAAATCTTTTTCCTACACATATATTCTCTTCTTATAAAAGGATTTTATTGGTTGGTGTCTCCCCCCGTTCCAGTTTCACCAACCAGCACGCTCTGCAAAGACTCGCAATTTCAGGCAGGAGGAAACTGCCCCATGCAAAGAGCTGGTAATAGTCCACAAAGCTCGTCTGAGAGGTCTCCTAAAGGCAGTGAAATTATGCGTCAATTACAGACTTGATCTATCGCAGCTTGAGGTTTCCTATTAGGATCTTGAGCACAGTACTGAGCAGCAGACCCCAATCCAAACCCAGCCAAGCCAACAAAAAGACATTGATTACCTTCAGTAAGTTGAAGATGAGAGGGAAGGAGAGTTCCTCCTTTCACCCACATCTCCTACTGCAGGTGAGATTTCACTTCTTTGGCTGCAGCAGTTTTCATAACCCATTTAAAATCCATTTTTCTATTTTTCCCCATCCAGTAATACAACCTGCATGCACATCTTATGCTCAGTGTCCCTGCTATCCAGCACAAACATGTACCCACCAGCACCTTCTCTTACTTTCATTCTAAGTTTGCTGATAAAAGGACAGACCTAGTCAACGTTTTCAGCCTATAAGTAAACCCAGGCTTTCCATGACCTTTTCCTGCAAAATCTAGCTCTACAGTTGGAATGACTTATCCATTATATTGGTTGTTCAATAACACTTAGGCTCTACCATGCTAATACAGCTTTGAACACATGACAAGACACAGTCAGAAGTCAATAAAACATTAGGAACGATCACAAAACAAAAAAGGCAAATTAACTGCATAAAGGGAAAGAAAGAAACATATTTTTCTACCTGCTTCCAAAGCAAAAGCAGAATGAAAGATGGGCTGGAGAGAACAGATTCATCATGCTTTGACTTCATTATTATAATAATTAATTTATATTAGCAAGTGTACATTAAGAAGATGTGTTTCCACCCCTTTGCCACCACCAGCTGGTACAACATGTGTGTGTCAGTCATTGGAAACAGTAGCTGTGCTGATGGCCCTCTCCATCCATCTTATATCTGCATCCTTTCCTGACTGCAGCTGTCTTTTGGGGTCAAGTCAGCAGTAGAACTGCACCAACACATCATGGAGAACAGTTCCTGCCCAAAAGTATCTAAAATGGCCCAAAAGTATCTAAAATGGCTACAACCAACTACAGTTGTAGACAACTGAACATGTAATGACTTCTCCCTTTTTCATAGCAGCTGACCGATGGCAGAGAGCAGGTGTCATGGACAGGGATTTTAAACAAGACATTCATAATAACCTTTTCGAAACCTGATATTTACAAACCTGTGCTGGAAAAGGAGCTAGGTTATGGCTTTTCAGCCAGAGCTCTTGTTCCTTGAATATGCTGAGAAAATACTCAATTTTGCTCCACAAATCAATTTTATATCTCCTCCAGTGGATCCCTCTGCAGTATTTGGACCTGTCCTCACCAGCAGGTTTTGGGAATATTGCCTGGGACTGGGAGGGCTAGGAAAATATCCTCTTGGCAATGTCTGCTTAAATTTGGTGATCTGATGAAAATTCAGCCTATGCAAACACATCTACCCTGTCTGCCACTTTCCTGAGAAGCCCTATCAAACATGACAATAATCATTTATAACAAGGAGAGTACAGAACTACAGAAAGTCAAGATACATGAGACTGACTACTAATAAAAGCTGCAGGATAAAGCATTAACTTGTGAATAAAAAAGGCATACTGAAATATTATGGAAAGAAATTTACCATGCAGGAGAAAAGGTACAAAATCCAGTTTTCCACGTGGTATACTGGCTTTAGTGATACAGACAAACAACCTTCTCATAGTCATGAAATGCATCTTTGGAAATGTTTTGTGAACTCATACACAGAGAACAAAACAGAGATAAATAGACTCTTCTTCCCCTTTACTGAAGAGCCACAGTACTGAGCACACTGCCTGCTATAAGGCTACTGACAATTAAGGATGTGTCACCCTGAGCAGTATCTCTGTCTGCACGTATCTAACCCAACCATTACTACCATCCTCAGCCGCCACCACACAACCATGCACAGAAACCCTACATTATGGGAATAAATATCCATTGAAGCCAAAATGGCAAGTCAGCTGAGCACATAAATTGCCCAGATTCTACCCGAGGACAAGAATAATTATCTTGCTAAATCCACTTTAAAACCCTCACTTAAGAATACTTTCCGAAGAGGTCAAGCCCTGATGGGAGCTAATACTTTTAAATGAACCTTTGTTATTGCCCAAATACAAAGAGCCGTTTTAACGCGCTGCGTCAGAAGAATGCCTTCTCCAGGAGCAAGGCTGCCTCCATTTGTATAGATCACCACTTAAGTGTTCGGTAAGTCATATGGCTTTGTGGTTTTGAAAGATTGCACTTTGATGTTCAACAGACAGATGTCAGCATAAAAAAAAAACGGGGAAAAAAAAGTCCAAGCTCTGCACAGCCAGCATTAATTTACAAAACAGCAGTGAGCTCGTGTGCAGACACCAAATAAGTAACAGCAACCAAGCTACCTCCTCTCTGCTTTGCTTCCAAAATATTTTTAGCAATTGTGTATCTACAGAAGTGCCAGTAAAATAAGGTGCCCTAACACACAGCAACCTGCTCAGCAACAGGGGTGTGCAACCACTTGAATTACGCTAGCTCAGGAGCACCGTACCCAGTAAAGCAGTGCACTTGGAGCTGTAACGTCAGCTAGTCCCTCCGTGTCAATTGCTTGAGGAGCAGTGTGTTGGAGCTCACACTGCCACTGTCACTGCTGCTCCACGGATAAACAGAAGGCTTCTGTCATCAGTGTTTTCAATCCAGCACTTTTCACGAGCACTGCTATTCAATTATAATGATTGTTTTGTTAAGTGTGGTTCTACTCTGAAAACTGACTCCATGAAAATAGGATCATGGAGTTCATGTTTATTGCAGCTCAATGATTTCCAGATCAAATGCAGTCAGTTTACAAGTAAAAAGATGTTTGGTTTGTTTTTCCAACTACCAGGTCTACAAGCCCATGCTGGGATCTAGAAATTAAGTTGTCATCTTTTTGGCAAAAGGAACGGAGAAGAATTCTGCTCGCCCACTCCCGGAGCTGCTGCATATCTCCAGCTTCAACAGAGATTACAAGGAATAAAATGAAGACAATATTTTCAAACCCACTTATCTCATTCCGCGCCTTAGGGCCCCAGCAAGGTAATCTGATTTTAAAAGCTACATCGAGGGCAACTTGAAGTGACAAGACTTAAGTACCACTTAAAATCTCCCTGCATATTTAGGTAGCTATAGTATGTACCTAACTTTAGGCACCCATTTTTCAAAACTGTTCCCCTTAATTTAGTCAGCAAATTAATCAGATCTGCATATGATTACACAGAGATAGCAGATCATTTCAGTAGGAAGGTGCTATTTTTATATAGACACTTGTCAGAGCAGAATTGCATGTTAAACTAAAATTTATGAGTCCGCAAGCCGAGTCTCCATTAACTATTTGACAGCTGCAAATTATTGCATTAGAGGCATAGCCAACTTGCTTACACAGATACACGTGTGCATGTGACTTAACCATTCCACAGCTGTCTGTCTGTCTGTCTGTCTGCCTGCAAAACCTCAGCACTGCAAGGGTTAGCAACTTTCTGTCACAGCAGCTCCCACAGATCATAACTGGGTTTTTGATCCCCACTGTTATGCACATGAGAGAAGCAAGGTATTCGAGGGGCGGAAGAACTCTTAAAACCTGCTTTGCGATGGATTAGGCTCTTACACCATTCTTACAGCGCTCTTTATCAGGTCCCCTGTGATTCCCCTACAGAAAAACCTCCACTTTTCAGCCATGTCTTTTTGTCTCCACATTTCCTCCCCCCATACACCCAGCTCTTTCCTTCTGGGCTCCTGTGCTGACTGCTGCTGGGTGCCACTGGTCAAATGAACACCCCCAGTAGGATGGCTGCCTTGAGCTTTGCAGAGGATTTGAAGGAGCATTAACTAATAGCTGTATACGAAACCTGGACTTATTGAGAGTAAACTGAGGCAATGTTTGCCCCCGCTGAAGATCTGCCATGAAAGGTTCCCACAGTACAGCATCAGCACTGCCCACCCCGTCTGGATCTGGCCTTTGCCTCCTTCTGCCTTGCACCTTTGGGAGTTAATGGTTACATCTGATGGCAACCCAAGAGATAATGCAGAAGAGCTTGCAGGAAAAGAGAGCTGAAAATAAAGGCTGGGAACACGGCCAGCGTTTACAGATGTACTGAGTTAACGAGTTTGGGGGAACTTTCCAAAACATTATCCGGTTTTACCCACCCGGCCTCTCATGCTGGTGTCACAAGCTGGAGATGACTCCTTGCAGGGGCAGTTCTGCCAGGCCATCCTGGCAGGATTACTCTGGCTCTCCCCCTTCTCCCACCCCCTCCAACAAGGACAAACAAGGGTGTTTAATTAAATCCCAATGTTATCATTTCTAGCTAAGTGTAAAATCGTTGATTTGGAAAGCACGGCGCCTGGCTTTCATCATTAAAGAGCGCTGTGATCAATGGAACATCAGGCCAATTACGGCTGTTATGGTACCCAGAGATGTGTTTCTGTTCTCTGGCTCTCTTTATGTATTCAGGTGCAAAATGAAAGAAAGTACAGCAGCAAACACAAAGTGCACTGCTGAGGACACATTTGCTCCCGAGGAGCTCCTTCCAGGGCCCCTTCCATCACAGGGCTGGTTAGTGCTGGGCAATTGCCCTCCCTTTCCCACTCCAGCCACAGTCAAGGTCTCACCCACAATGATAAAATCTGCCTGGAGATTTTAGAAAGCTATATTCGTGCAAGACAGGGTTGTTGCTCCAGCAAACAAGCCACTGCTGACATGTCTTTACAAACAGTCATGGGAACTCTGAAATGAGTACAGCTAAGAGGTACGGGGGTACTTGTGGCTCATCCCATCCTCCGGATGATATTTTCCCAGCACGCAGTCACAGCTCGTGCTATTTGACTCATCCTCATCTGAGAATGCAAGTAGTTCCCAACTGGTAATGCAGCGTTTCTGTTTGCAGGCTTAGAGCTCAGTTTCTCTCGTGATGCTTCAAGCCGAGCTGGGTCCAGGACAGCCAGTGGATGTTCGATGCTGGGAAGAAGGGTCTAGGTACATCATTCATGTGCTTTGCAGAGAGAGAGCCCACAGGACAAATCTGGACCTCAGCAGCAGACCCTGATATGGTGGTTGAAGGAGCTGAGTGCAGCTGCCCGTGAATCAGTTTTGTCTGATGTTTAAGCAGAATAAACTTTTGCCCTGCCAAAGCTAATCCTTCTGCCTTGCTGCAGGAAGGGTGTTGTTCCAAGCCCCAGCCTCGTAGCAATGAGATAGGCCTTGAACAACCCTAATTTTCTTCCAGATTGTGCTCACTATAGGCAATGCTGTGTTGTAAAAGCCAAACTGTGCTGCTGCCCAAGAAGGGATGGTAGGTAAGGAAATGCTTTGGGCTGGAGGAAAAATGGAGCTCTCCCAAATACTACTGGCAATAGACTTTGGATTAAACCCTATCCTTAGTCATGCCAGTGCAGAGCTGCTCCTCTCTGCACAGCTTTCAGAGAACTGTAGATTTATCCCTGTTAAATCATGCTTCAGTTCCACGCTTCTGTATCACTTTCCTCACGGTTTCTCTCTGAATTATTTTAATTCCTTATTAGAATAAATCAGTCTGCCTTGCCAGTTAGAGCACAAGACGTTGCAGATAGTTACTGACTCAGAACTGAACGCTTACTACTGGATTCCCAAGAAAAATAACATTACATTGGACTTTGAGAAAATTCAGATATCTGAAAGCAAAAGTAGCATTTTGTGGGAAGCTGTAATTATTCCAGACAACCAACAGAAATCCAAAAAACTCAGAGATGAGTTAAATGTAAAAGCAAACCAAGATGGCCAAGGTACAAAAATCAGTGCTGAGGCATAGCAAGTTGCAGGCAGCCTTCAGGGATACCAGGAAATCAGTGGACATGTATGGCTGGCATGCAGCGCTATTGATGGCTGCAGATTAAATTGATATTGAAAGCCCATTTCATTTTTTATCTTTCTCTTATTAAATTATTTTAGGATGAGAAAAAGGAGACCACAAATCTGTCTGCTAAGAGCAACATGGAGGTATACCACATTAAAGTGGCAATAAAGACATCATGGACAATCCCTTGGCTCAGAGCCTCAAGATGTATATCTTACACAAACCTTGCTCATAAATTAATTTAGGCCAGAATACAGTCACTGCCTCATAAGCACAGGATGTTCCTAACCTTTCAATTACCTGTTATTCTGCAAAAATAAAAGATGGTAGAGATCCCCAGACACTGGTGCAGATCCCAACCCCTTTTTGTAGCTCATATGAGACAGATCTCCAGAAATTAACACTGATCCTGTGCTTGCACTTTATCCCTTGGAAGGAAACAGCCTTGTCTTTCTTGGTGTACCCTCTCTGGATGCCTGTGAATGAAGTAACCCATGTCATAGCGAAGCTAATAAAAGCAGCGGGTGGCCCAACATGTGAAACCTTCCCCCAGCTCTGTGCAGCTCTGCTCGCTGGGTCTTGCTGTGCCAGCTCTGGTCTCCAGGAAGCTCTGACATTTTCCTTGATGGTCCCAAGATAAGGAAAGAGAACGGTTACTTGGGTTAGCATGAAACATTTAGTTTTGAATCCTGGCCACAGATGTACCCTGTGATCAAACACAGATCATCTGCTCTTCCTGCATCTTGATTCACCCATATGCTGGGGACAGCAGCATTTCCTTACCTCCCAGAGCAGCCTCAGAGCTTGGAAACAGCATCTTGTTTTTTCGCTGGCCAAGAAAATTTCTTACCATCAGTGCTAAGTGGGTGTTTTCTCTGTACGGTTTGCTCAAAGGGAAATAAAAAGGCAGAAAGAAAAGATGTAAAGCTGTTCTTAAAAGAAGACATGTTCATCTTTAGAAAACTGAGAAAATATTCAAGTGCCACTCATTTAGCACTTCTGACAAATCAAGCCTGGAGCAATTAGCTTGCTGACTGCTTGAACATTGCTGGATGTCATCTAACTTACCATCAGGACAACTGATGGGACATCTCCAGCACATCCTGGGTACAGAGAGCTATTCCCATCTGCCCTGCTGGCCTGGTTTGAGGACCTTCAGGTGCACCCACCAACCACTTCCAATTCTTAAATGAGAAACAAGAATGGAGAATATTGGGTTCAGGAAGAAACCAGCTTGTCTGGTCATCCCTGAGCTTTCACCACACACATCCTTGGACAGGAACATTCATTTCTCAGAGCAGCCACTCACAGAGAATGATGCGCTTTGTCACAAAGTCTGTGGGTGAAGGAAGAGCAGCATGGGAAAGCCATGTACCTCTCTAAGGTCACGCATCAGCTTATCACAGGCTCAGGATAAGCCCCTTATCCTTTGCAGAGACCCCTGTGCCATGTACCACACTGTTTCCCCTGACAAAAACCAGGACTGAATCAGTCATTTGCTTATCCTCCGTGCTGCAGATGTTTACAGGCATTCTTACCAACACTTCAACAAGGCGCTTGTCCCAGGAGACTGTTTACACATTCTTCATCTTCTGAGCTTTCAAACACTCCATTAAATCCAAAATTCCCACCACAAGCAGTGAGCATGCGTCAGAAGGTGAGGAGTGAGCCCACACATAGTCTGGGTGGCACAAGGAGCACACATTCAAACACAGAGTGGGTGTTAGCCCAATCTCTTCCCCCTCAAGCTTTTCCCTACATCAGACAATGACTGCACCAAATTTCCGAGCAGTAATAGCTCTGAAAGTTGGCAGACTTGAAAATAAAACATGAAACCACATACTTAATCACCTGGGTACTGGAGCATGTAATTTCTCTACCCACAAGCCTGAAAGCTGCCAACGCAGTTGCAAAAAGGAGCTGCAGTGTGGGGCAGCAAGCACAGGTCTTTTGTAAAATGTTTTTTGCCTGAGAAGCAAGAACACTTGGTTACCAAAACGATCATCTTCAGTTTTTAAGACACGTGCCCCAACTCTTTGTGTGATTTTCAGTGAAATGAAGTTGAAGATACTGTCCTCAATAGGAAAACCTGCACATTGAGATATGGAATAATCAGTTGCTGGTCTCTGCTCAGACGAGATGCAAGAGTGAAGCAGAACTGACACCGAATTACCCCTCACATTTAAGGTGCTTGTCCTATGGCTGTGTGTGAGGTGTTAAGCAGGGCATGGCGAGGAAGTTGGCAACCAGCAGTGTTTGATGTGTAGCTAAAAAACAAAGGCTGCTTCGGGAAAGAAAGACTCCCACTGCTGACAGTCTTTCACAGTCAAAGAGTCATGTCTAGACCAAATCCAATATTCCTAAAGAGGAGACACATTACACGGGCTGTAGCTTCCAGCTCTGGAAATATTGGGTTTGTTGGAGTCTGTGATTTTAAATTAGGTTAGCTAACCAATAATGTGTCCAAGGAAATCCATGCTGAAAATGGAAAAAAATGGCAATGGGCAGCAGAGAAATGTTACATGAAGATATTAATGACTAGATGATGTTTGTCCTTCATCCTACTTTCCTGTGAGAGAAACCAGGTCTCACGCAGGACTTGTGCTAGCTGTTTGTCAAATCTTTTCCTCCAGACAGGACAACTGGCCAAGATTTCAAAAGCATCTGCACCACAACGGGTCTTGGACATGCTCTTCTGGCACAGACAGCTGAATTTCAAGGCCTTTTTTATGCCAAGACCTAGATTTATTGTGAGGGGACTTGTGCTGAAAACAAGTCAGTAAGTCATAAAGAGACATGCTCATCTCTGAACTCTCCAGGCTGGAGACATATCTGTTTATTGGAGATTTCCTTTAGAGAACTCGAGTCATCTGGGCAACAATGCTTATCAATTATTCAGGCTGCATACTTTTTTATCCAAGCTACAGATACACAAGGTTTGTTGAAAACATGGTAATCCAGCTATCCCATGTTCTACCTTTAACCCACCTGGAATTTATAGGAATTAAATAGAATATATAGGACTTTCCTAAAGGAACGAAACTGCATGAGAGCTCTGAACTCACAGGCCTTTCCACCTAAAACTGTGATGGGGTGAAAGCAGACAGTTAATCAATGAAACTGAAGACAAGGAGTCAAAAAAGAGATGTCAGAAAGGAAGACTCACAGGCAATTTAATGAAAATATTATCAACCTAAATTGCATGCTTAAAAATCGAGAAAATAAAATTTTAATGTGGCACGAGTAAAAAGAATTACATTTGAATACACTTTTCTTAAAAAAAGAAAAAAATAATAAAAAATCCCGTCTTCTAAATAGTCAACAATCCGTTGCAGATAAAAACATAGGATGGTAATTGGAAACGAGTCTAGTCCCATGACAGGAAATGAACTCTTATCAATGGCTTTTGCAGATCTCAGTCAAACAGTTGGGAAATCAGTAGTCATGGAAATTCATGAACCTAATGTTTTGATCCTAAAGAAGTATATAGCAAATACATTCCCATGTAATGAGTCCACACAGATTTATTCTGTTTGTATGTTTGTTTGTTTTGCCATAAAGATAACCCTGGATAAGAAATCCAGCACTTCCTGGTTTGGACTGTGTCAGGATTCCTGGTAACAGTATTGAGGAGAAAACCCACGTAATTCGCTTGGCAAACTGAGACAGACTCCAGCTTCCAAGAGAGCTACAAGAGATTTTCTAGCATCTCCCAAGCTGGGCTAAAGACAATAACAGAACATTATATAACGTGACAGAAAGCCATTTTCACCACAGTCCATTAGTGCAGCTGAATCACTCAATTCCGCAAACTGCGCTGATCATTCAACATTAATTGGAGCAAATTATGTTATAATTTATGACCTTTTTCCTTCATAATTACTTATAGAAGGAAATGGTGAGGAACTAGTAATTAGGATGATGGGAAAAAGCTTCAGAATAACTTCTGAACAAGAGTGTCCTGTCTTTTTCTTCCCCTTCCTCTCGGCTTAACAACAGACAAGTAAATTACCTGGCACTTACTTGGGTCATCGTTTACAGCCATGCCCCAGTCTCAAATGGAAAATTCACAGCATAGTTTCTCTAGATGCATGGGGAGGACCTTTGTCCTTTCCTGTATTAGAGACACAGGGCCTGTGCCACTCTTTTTCCAGAAGGATGATTTGAAACGTTAATGAAATCCAGATATCTTTTCAAACAAGACCAATAACCACTGCTTATCTTACACGCACAGAAGAGAAAATGTTACTTAGGCTCAAAGGCAAATTACAGTGAAAAAGAAAACCTCTAGCAATGTAACTTCATAAGCAATTATTCCTTTCACAGCCCTTTATTCCTTGCATATTGTCAGCCTTCTTCAGTTAAATGCCCTGCACTATTTGATTGCCTATAAGTCAGTGCTAGTTGAAATGGACACTGCAAATTCATGCAAATGAGGAAGACATATATCCAAGCCATAATTCTTTACTTCAGGCTAACTTGCTCAAGTTATATACTGCTTTTTTGGATACAAAACAGGCCTGACTGATCCATTTTTCCATGGTGATCAGAAGACAGGGTGAGGGGTTGGTAAAAATGTACTGATATTTTGGCAGTAAAAACTCTTCAAACCTTTCCAGACAAGATAATATTCAAATCCAGAATCTGGAATAAAAGCAGCATGCAATTTCTAGCTCAAGCTGAAAATTCAGGATCACATTGTACCCGTTTTACTCCTGTCACGCATTGTTTTCTTAAGCAGAAGGTGTTCGTTGAAGGGAAAACAATAAAGGAGTTGATGTGAATAACAAGGCTTTGGTTTCTACTCTACCTTCCTGTTTACCAAGAAACAAATCTCATCTGAATTTCTGTGCAGTACACAAAGATAACTAGCATCTAAATAAGATACTGCAAGCAAACTTATTGTTACAAGGCCAAGTCAATACATGCAATCCATGCAAGTAATGCCCTCTGAAAGAGATGGGAAACCTTGACATGAAGTGATTACAGACTCAGGATGAGGTGGTAGTGTGGCATGCATAAACCAGGGATAAATCTGGCTCTACATTTATATTTTTGAAGATAATGCGTTTTTAAACAAAAATGAAGGAAGCTAGAGACTAGCAAAAGGCTCAAATTATGGCTGTTTTTTCAGAGGAGAACACAAAGCCACATTGGTGCAAAGAGGAAAGATGCCTCTCCACTTCTGTGGGTGCAGTGAGGAGGCAGAAAAGGGTTCTGGGGACAGCTCACATGAGGATGTCTCCACTGCAAGCAGCAGTGAAGCGTACAAATAATGAAGCAGCTGCAGGGGCACTTGAGAGGCTACAGCCGTAAAAAGCTGAACAGAGGCACCGACGAGCTTCTAGACAAGCAAAATGCCCCAGTCTGCCATGTCACTGGTGCCCAAGTAAGCCTCATGTGAGACAACCTCTCAGCTACAATGCCACTGGCAGCTTAGGTATATGTACAAGGACAACTCCACTATCTGGAAAGGACTCCTTGAGATACTCAGATTGGTGAAAAAGCAGAGCCTGACCAGGAACAGCTCAAAACAGTCCATAATACTGCCACATAACTTCAGGATGGAGATGCTCCTCGCTCTGTCCCCTCAGTTCTTCTTCACTGGCATTAACCATGCAGGCTTAGAAAAGGACCTGTCGTCCCTTTTCCAAAAAAAGCATAGGTGTTTTTCTCAGTGCTGCAAGTAGGCCTTGTTTCCATTAAAATCAATCTTTCAGCGGGCTTTGGAAGTTCAAACAAGCACTTGGCTGTAAATCTGAAAGTTTTATCCAGACAGTGATGTTAGCTGTTTCTGTCTGTAGGAAATGCTGCAGTTTGACCTAACAGTTCTTCTAAACAGGAGCTTTACTACATCTCCAGTGTCAGTCTCAAAAGTGATGGGTGGAAAAAATGTCCATTGTTATTAAAAAGGAAAGTCAGTTCCCAAAATAAGATATATCACACTCCATCGTTTCCCTGCCAAACATTCCCGTGCACTTAACGACTCCACTAGGAAAAGAGTTTAAAGAGAACAGTATAGATCGGATTATCGAATGACAAACTCTTTCAACCTTTAATTCAGAAAGCGCAGCGCTCTGGCATCCCACCCCATGTTTTAGCAACTGGAATATCAGATACAACCAGGGCGTGCTGAATCTACCATTAAGGAGAAACGCGCTGTACAGTGTGATGGGAGTCTTTTACTGTTGAGCAGACTGGAGGGGAGTTTTTCTGTTAGTCCCACACAGAAAGCAGTGCAGCTGAGCAGAACACAGGGCAGTTTTGTCCTTTTCACTTGCCCTGCTGAATGGACTGTCAGCGGTTCAGTCTGTGCATCATGAATGCTAAAGTACTGGTTCACACTGGAGTCCTCAATAGACCTGCTGTGGTACCAAGCAGCCTCATAATTCCCACCACTGCAGGAGGAGCACGGCATTACCAAAAAACAAAAATAAAAAAATCTCCCCAGGCCTCAATCAGCCCCCGTAGCCTTACATTTAATGATGTTTCTGCTCTCCATTTCTGCCTCCTCTTTCTGAACTGTTGAGTACACATCTGGGACCTGCTCAGTAACATGGCATTCATTGCTGCCCACTTTATCCCAGTACTGTACTGGAAACAGGAATCACTTTAAGTGCATCTTCAAGCAAATTTCTTCAGTGGCTTCTTGTTCTGCACCCCCTCACTGACTTTCCAGATCTCTGAATAATTTGTTCACACAGTATTGCTTCCTTACCATTAGAAGCCATAAATCAAAACAGAAGCACTGCAAGATCTCACATTCTTGGAATCAATTACTTTTTTTTTTTTTTTTTTTTTTTAATGAAAAAGAATATACGCAAGAAGTACCAGGGAGTCACAACTGCTCTTTTAACAAAGGTTGATACAAACTGAGTTTAACCCAAATTTGTGCCAAAAAAGAGAACATTTTTTCCCTATTACTTTAAAAACAGAAGAGTTCCCCCAACTTTGGCTCGCTTCCTGCCTGCAGCCCTTGGGTTTGCAGATCTGTACCGGTACCACATGCCTGCCTGCCAGGCTCCTTCCCTGCGTGCTCCATCCCAGCCTCTGGCATCCTGCGGCTCCAAGCCAGCAATTTGAGGAGGGCTTGCAGCTGGCCAGCACATCCCCCTGGGTCCAGGCATCTCCTGTCTGCTTTGCTATTTGTCCCCACAGAGCAGCACAGAGGAATGATGCCATGGACGGGGAAATCACCATTACAAGGCTGGCTGTGGGGGGTTCACAGTCAGGCTCAATATATCAGGGCAATATAACCATGGTGTAGGGAAGCAGTGAAAGAGGCAGCAGAGAGGAGCTGCTCAGCAAGAGAGATGTGTGCTGTCTCCTAAGCTGTTTTTCCTACTCTTCTGGACCAAATCCCCTTTTGCCACTCAATACTCTCATGAGATCTTCATACCAACAGGCCCAGAGTAACAGCATGGCCTATGGAGCTGCAGATTAGAAAATACCTTATCAGCTTTACTGAAGAAATAGGAGAGCTGGCCGCTGGCACACTGTTATCTGTTAATGGCTACACCATCATGGATCATCTCTACGACCTTCCTATGCAGAAATCCTGCCCATAATTCAAGGACAAACGCCCACACTTCATCACTGTACCTCACAAACCTTTCAATCTGCTTTCGGACCCTACCTACCCAAAACCTGCAGCAGTATGTTCATAGAAGTGACATGAACATGCAGAATGTTGTTTAATTACCGCCAGCCTTCAGAAGCTGTATGATAATAGCGCATGCCCTGCAGAGGGATCGACACTTCTTATGTAAGTCCCTAAAGCATGTAATTCCACCCCCCAAAAAAGCATCGGGAAGCTAACAGCAATGGTCTGAGCCTTGCAGATGACCTAAGTGAAAACAAACACGCACATCCAATAGCACCCAACGATTACAGCCATTTAGTGAGGCCACCACAGCCAGCCAATGCCAGAGACAGAGGCTCAGAGCCATGCTGAAACAGCTTTTTCATCATGGCTCTCATCTGGAATTGAAAATACGCATTTTGCAGAGTCAGATCAGCAGCAAGTTATCTTGGCTTTCTGCATCCCATATCCCTGAGAAAAAAATGGCAAAGAGCTGCGAGTAACCAGAAATTTGTAAGTCACATTAGGTTGATGTTGGCTGTTTTTCTGGGTTGCTATACAGCTGTTAGAATTAATTACTACTGATTTTCCTTTCATTAAGAAAATAATTTTTATAGCTTGATTTCACCAGCTGCAAGTAAGTGAGACAACATTTAAAGCACTGAGCTGGCTTGTAAGGACTTTCACCACTTCAGACCATCAGTTTTTGTAACCATTTCTACAAATCTGCAGAATTTATAGCTGAAGTGTGTTTGTATAATTGCGATCCCAGAAACAGGATCCTAAATAATTCAAAGATAAACAAGGACTCACACATATGCTAGACTCTGAGGTCTTTTTTTTTTTTTTTTTTTTTTTTTTTTTACAGGAGCTTCTGAGCATAACAGTACGATCAGAGTCAAGTTATGATCTGGCTCTCTACTCCCAAGAACTAGCGCAGTTGTAGTAACCATTAAGGCCTATAGTCCCTGTTAGAGGATTTGAGCACAGTTGAATGCTTTAGTAATGATCTATATGCCATTAACAAAGATTATACACATGCATACAAACTTCCAAAGGCCAACAGTTATGTTAACAAATGGTTTTAGCTAATCTGTGAAAACTGGGCAATTAGTGCAACTTCTCCTGTTAAGAGCTGGTGTCCTTGGTTAACAGCTCACGACAGATCACTGAAAACAATTAGGGTTGTTAACATGCGAGGCACTAATGACATTTACAGTGTGAAGTCATGTGGTGTTCCTGCACGATGTGGGAATTTTAAACTAGAAAATACGTATGCTTGTGTGTGTCATAAACCTGCTCATTAGGGACTACCAGAGATGTCATTGTAGAATCCCAATTCCTTTGAATACAAATGTAAAAGGAGTCATGCTTTTTCTTCTGGCGATGCATAATACGACAGTTCACTGGAGTTGTCCATTTAAAACAAGAGAAAGACAAAGAGACAGAAAGGAAAAAGACAAAACCTTGTACCCCAGGACCTCTGCTGTCCTCCAGCAAGGTGCTTGTAGCGCCTGCTGGTGCCCTGCTCAGTCCTCCTGTTCTGCAGCTCAGTACAACATTGCAATAGCAAAAATGGGCACACACCAGAGATGGATTTAAAATTCAGATATCCCATGCAACTCTCCTCTTGCAACTCTCCTCCGTTGTCTTTTAGAAAGTAGGGGATTCCTTCTGTGCTGCCAGTAGATGGGATCCAATTCCCACAGCTCTTTTCAGCCCTCTGCCAGGTTTACATGTGGTGGAAGGAGAGGCATTTCTCCTCTAGCTTTGCAAATTCTATTCCAAAGGGAAATTTTAACAAGGACATTTGTATTCAAATTTTGAAAGACTAATTCTGTAATGTCAAATTTTCTGTAAAACTGGACTTCCAAGTATTGACCAACTGTCATCCTGATGCTTTAATTGGCATCAAAAATAACAAATTTGAAACAGCTTATATACCTGGAAAAATTAAATAGCAACTCTTGATTTAGGAAAAATATAAACTGATGGAGTAACCTGCATTAGATGCAGAATTAAAATGCACATGGGAAATAAACTGGAATACCTCGCTCAATTTTTGTTCTTCGCAGGTCATCAAACTAAAATGAGAAAAGCAAACTTACAGTGTATTGCTAACCTGGGTTATGGAATAGAAAGTGGTCTAGGTGCTCCCATAGCAGTTTAGGAAAATACGTATTTTGAAAAGGACTGATTATTTTGCCTAATTCAGAATGAGTATGGTAAAGTACAGACCACACACATGCTTTCCGGACAAAGGATTGGACACAAGTCTTTCTCCTGACTTCATGATACAAACTGGTTGGTTATCAGTATGTACCTACTTGCAAATAAAGGTCATTATTCAGTAATGCTTCTCTGCTCAGAGAGGTTGGTTAAGCCTGTGCATAAACAATATGGAACGCAATGGAATATAAGAGCATGATCATGACCTTTCCTCAGTCGGGAAAAGTCCCTTGTCATATATTGAAATAGAAAATCCCAATGCAGAGGAGATGCAACACTCTTTAGTATTTCACACAGTTTTTTTGTTTTTTTTTTTTTTTTTTTTTTTTGTTTGTTTGTTTTTGTGTTTTTTTTTTTTTTGAAAAAGAGTGTAAAATACTAAACTGCAGCTTGAACAAGAAACACAAAGAGTTTGTTGTCAAGGCTTGAAAAATACATTTTCTCCATTTTCTAAGGGTGACTGGGTGGCTTTGGCTGGTACCTACCCATCACAAAGCCATCACACACTTCTACACTTTTTGCAGTCCACCTTTGAAATAACCTTCAAAATTACCAGGAGCCAATAGCAGAAGTTTTAAAACTGACAAGAGTTTTTTCCTCCATTTTACTTTTTGAAATTATTTATCTTATATTACTTATATGTTATTTTGATATTATTTATGATTTGATAACAGGTCCTGAGGCACCTCCACTGACCTGCATAGTCTGGCTTTGTCAGAAGCTTTACTGTATAACCACAAAATCTCCTTACTAGAAATTTTAGATAACTCAGACAACTTTTTGTTCAAATTTACTAACTTATGGCATAATATTGGCTTGTGAAAAACCTGCCAGTTTTACAGCTGCTCTCTCCAGATCTGAAATGGAGGGAGCATCAGTCATTTACCACATACACCAGGCCACTGCCACCCAAAGGAGCCTGTTTACCCACAGACAGTATGTATGTCAGCTTGGGAATCCTTGTCTTCAACACTAATTGGGTAAGAAAACCACTTTCATTTACAGTGTGAGTAATAATAAAAGAGCAGAGGAGCAAGAATTTTTTTTTTCCAGTAAGCAGTCCCACCTCTTGTATCTCCTCACTTTTGGCTTTGTCCACCCGATATTTTGGGCATCAACCTGCATGCTTGAGCAGTCACAGGCACTTGTCCATTGCCACTCACATGCATCCCAATAACATTTCTAGTGCTACAATCCACCTTAATCTTCCTGTTAATGACAATCAACAGAGAGACGTCCCCCACAAAAGCTTCCAGCTGCCCCATCAACAAAAATGGTGTTTTTGGGAGACATTTCTACCCAGTTTTTCAGACAGAAGGATGGATCAGATCAAACCAAGCTGTTTCAGCCCAGAGGAGGGAGCGGGCAGGAGGCGAATGTGAAGGCATACGGGGAAAACACATGCACGACCAGTATTTGACTGCAGGGACCTACAATCTGGCAGTAGGAGACATCCAGCTTCTTTTTTTTTAACCTTTTGTTCATTGTTTTAGTAATTTTATCTCTTGATGACAGATGAGGCGGATATTGCTAGGAAACTAAATGATTTCTTTGACTCAGTGTTCTGTGGGGAGGATGAAGGAAACATGCCAGAAATGGAGAGAAATTTCCCGGGGGCAGAAAATGAAAAATTAATGAAATGCTAAGCAACACCAGAGCATGTCAAGTGAAAGGAAAAAAAAAAAAAAGGAGGGGGGATAAGAACAATTAAAATCAGACAGTGCTCTAAAGGGGTTGGGATGATCAGCAAGGCAGGAGTGATAACCTGAAGAACTTGTGTGGTGAAATCCCTTTAACTCCCTGGGGTGAGCACAAGACAGACTGGGAGCGTTCAGGCTCAGGACAGAAAGCAGGGAAGATCAGGCTCTCTAAGCCTGGCCTTAACACCAGCAAAAGTTACTTGAGCAACTTGAATAAAGAGTGACACAGATTTACAGGAGGAACGTCAGGGTGGACAGCCCAATTTTCTCTTCCTGCAGGGCAGTGATACCAAAGACAGAGCCAGGATGAATAAGCCAATCTCATCGACTTGTTTTTCATCAGGCAAGTACAATCTCTGCAGCATGAGAGCAAATGGAGATGGCAGCATGGACGCTTATTAGGAAAGGGAAAAAAGTAGCAAATGTGAGCTAATGTTCCTTATCGTACACATGGCTTTGCTGACATCTACCCATGACATCTGGCTATCGATAAACTGAGCATCAGCACCGAGCCCAGATTTGCTGCTCCCGTCTTCTGGCCACTCAGCTGCCCACGAGGAGTTTAGTGGAGAAGGTGACAGCTCCAGAGCTCAGTCTCTACCTAATCACAGCTCGGGGATGCCAAACCACACTGCATACTGATTCTGCAGCGGCTCTCAGATGCCTCGGGTTCACGACGTGAGTCCTAGTTTGGAAACAGCTCGGTCTCGGCAGGGGACAGCAGGAGAAGGACATGGATTTAGGTCTAAACTCGAGCAGGCACTGAGGCATATGGCTGTGCCTCTCTGGGACAAGGCTGTTTTCCTAGATTAGTGAGTGATGCTTCAGCTTGCTAATAATAACGCAGGGGAAGACTAGATGCAGAGACATGAAGAAACAAGAAAATAGGTCACTCTCTTCTGAGAATAGGAGAGAGAGGGGATAATGCTGGAAAACAAATAACTGAAGGACTAAAGCCCCACTTTGATGGGGCAGGATGTTAACCAAGGAAGCGTCACTGGTGCAAAGGAAAAAAAAAATAAAGAAGAAAGGAAAAAAAGGGCAACAACGGAGGACAGACAGCATGTAGTTTACAAAATGTACAAACAGACTTTCTGTGGGCCATATCCCTGAGACCAATGTTTTTCAAGGAACAGTGTGGTAGCCTCTGCTCTCCCCTTTAAAAAGGCTTAATCTGCTAATGCAGTGCTTGCCAGCAGGTCCCATGCTGAGCCCTGCGTGTCTGTTGGTACCAGCTAGGTTGTGCCCCAACCAGAGCAGCCAGATTTTGTTTTATAGAGACAGGGCGAGGGGAACTGTCAGATGGAGAGTGTGGTGCCAAAACTTCTTTGATGGAAGGCGATAGACAGGTCTCACACTTCTATACCAACTGTCTCAAAGCCTGATTTTTCAATCACTTTTAATAATTTCTTCTGGACTCAAAATAAATGTGGACAGATGACATGATACCCAGACAAAACTTGATTCTCCCAGTGGGAAAAGGAATATTCCTGAGGTTAGTAGGAACTCAGCTCTTAAAGCCAAAGAAAGTAACTTTTTTTCTATATGCAGCCATTACATTTCCTTTCTGTGCATCTCCTCCTTCCTGTAAAAGAAAAACACTCATGACTAAGTGAGATCCAATGTATATATTTATGTATATATATGAAGTGTGATGCTGGAAGAATCCTGCTGCCAGAAACCCTGGATGCTTTGGGACTGGAGCCATCCTGAAATCAACTGGAGCCCTTTGTTCACGACTCAGTGAGCATCTTCCCAAACTTCATGGAGATGTACCACTGAGCCTCTCCTGCTGCTGTCAGAGGGCTTGTGGATGTTATGTCAGAGTGGCACAATGTGAGAAATAGTCGCATTCCTCCTGCCAAATCAATCAGCGGGCTTTTACCTTGACTGAGCACTTCACCAGTTCAACAATGCCATACACGCCATAACTGGCTGCCCACCTACAGCACGGAGGTAAAGTTTTGCTCACTAAAACCCAACCAGTCAAAAAGCCTTTGCTTTTTGCCAGCTGGTGCCTTTCTAAGGAAGCCAGTGGTAGGCTGCAAATTTTGGCTTCAGGTACATCTGCTCAGGCTTGCGGAGCCCTCAGTCTGGGAGAAGATTTGTGCAGGTGTAGCCAGCACTTTTACTGCATTTATCACGACGCCAGATTTTAAACTGCTGGTACAATGGTACAATGGTGAGCAATGAAATCACAGCCTGGATTTAATCTTGAATCCACAACTGTTTATCTGAGTTTTTGGCAGCCATCTCCATGAGCTACATGTAAGATTTTCATTGGGCTCTTTGTTTGGTACCGGCTGGATCCTCAGCAGCTGGAGTCAGCAGCTGTAATTTCACATAGCTTCAGTGAGCCCCAGGTTCTGATTTATCCCAGCTGAGGATCTGGCCCACGGTACGAAGGAGATCACACTGTATGGAAAGCAGCTTCACTGGAGAGCAAGGCTGCAGGGCCACCGAGTCTGCCATCTGGCTCAGCAGCATGAGGGGCTGATGCTTTAAGAGAGGCAAGGAAGGAAAGACTCCACCAGGCTGCTACCTGGCTGTGCAACACTGCACCGCATTTGGCTGGGGAGATAAAGCCCTGCATGCAATCCTTTTGTACTCTGAAGCACCATTCTGCCCACTGGATAATGCTATGTGCTTTTCTACATTACAGTATCCAGTGCATATAAGCCAGTGGCAACACCAAGACCCTGTAATATATTCACTGACACAAGCGAGGCCTAAATAAAACTCAGTACTTTGCAGATTAGAATCCCCTTCACAGAAAAAGGAAAAAAAAACAGCTTTTTTGCTCTTCTGTAAAATCCAGCACAAGGTAATGATTGGAGAAGGCTGTGAGCTGCTTGTGAAGTACCATTACAATAAACCTGCACGACACGCAAGGATGAACCTCAAGATACTTTGTGCAAGAGTAGCTTAGGCACATATCACAACACCTCTCATGTATATTTTCACAGACCAGGCCCTCAGCTTCTCCCTTTGTCTCCTTCTCTTGTTGTTCCAAGCATTCGGACACCTTGTGGGGAGTCCTTTATCTCTGTTTATGTCAGGGGATGTGCTGAAGCAGGGCAGAGGGCATTTGCAGGATGCTCAGGGCAAGCTCCTGTCCCAGGGACACAGCAGCTGTGGAGCTGAAATGGCCATGTGGGGAGAGGAAGGGTTGTGCAGGGCATGGCTGCCAGGCTCTTAGGAGAGAAACATTTCCAAAATCTGTGGATTATCCTGGCCCTTGGTGTAAGAGAGGGTGAAGAGCTCCCACTACACAGGGCTCACTGTCAGGGCGAGGAGGGCATGCATCCCACAGTGATATGCCCCCAGGCCCTTTTTCTCCACTTGCAGGTTGGGTCTCACGTCACTCCGTGATGCATCCCAGCCTCTGCACCATCCTGATTTCCCTCACAGAGCAATGCTAGAAAACAGCGTCTGAAAAACCTCAACAAGAGGCTGGCTCAGCAGCAGGCCCCAAGCAAGCCCTGACCCTTGCTGTGTGGCTCGTGGGCCTGCAGGTCCCATCACACAATTACAGAGAAAGCTGAAAGCATTTAGGTTTGATAAGCAGGTGTGTGTGTGGCAGGCGCTCACTGAAATAATATTTCAACTTGTCAGAGCATCTCCTCGTGACAAGATCTTGATATTATGAGGTTAAGAAAATCTGGACGTGAAGCTGAGGCACAACATAAAAGCCATGCTATCTGTCAAAGTCATCAACAACCTCATCGGTGGGATTTAGCAGTAAAACTCTCAGCCCAGAGCCTGTCAGCTCCATCTCGTGCAGCCGATAACGCATTTAGCAGCAAAACCCTTTCACATGAGACAAAAAAATATTATGTGACCACAGAAGTGAACTTTGGATTTTAGCTTCTCCTTTTTTAATTGGTGATGAACATGTAATCAAGAAGAAGAAGAAGAAAAAAAAAAAAAAGAAGCTGTGAAAAAATGCAAAAAAGATTAACCTCTGTAAGTTTTTCTGAGTTAGACAGGGAGCTTTTGCTGCCGGGGGACTACACACACCTGATCTGCAGGACTTGCAGGATTGCATGCCTGAAATATTTCCTAACATAGCAAGTAAGCTGGAGATTTTCTGCAGAGTAATAGCCGACTGTGACAGCTACTGATCAGAAAGCACTGTAGTATGGAGCAATCCTCTCACAGGCTGTGTATAAATGTGTTTACAGTGCTCCCACCATCACTACAAACGTATGGTTATAAATAAAAGGTGCTTCTGTTTAGCCTCCGTGCGCCCCTTGAGAAAACAGCAGCAGGGAATAAAATCAAAATCATTTTAGAGGAGCACGTCAATTCAAACTGGGGAATGCAAAATATGCAAAACTAGTACAGAACTCCATGCTGAGCAGTCGTGTTTGTTCTGTGCTACAGCAGGGAGAAAATAAGCCCTGTCCTGAGCTGAGTTTGCTCTAAAGTGGGGTCCCAGGGACAGGACAGTGCCAGTGGTGCCCAGACTGTGTTGTGACCTCCACGCTTAACAGAGGACATACGGCCACCTCCAGCTACAGAGAGTTGAGCCTGAAGTCCCCCTCCCCTCTCTGAAATCCTTATAAATTCTTTGTCATTCCCTGAAGATATGAAGCTGCATCAGGCATCATTTCACAGAGATGCACCCTGGTCCAACCAGGATGCTGCTCCCAGTGCTTCTGCCCTCTCTGAGGACCCCTTGGTATGAACAAAGGAGTATTTGACCTTTCTGTCTGAAGGAGCTAGCTTAAAGATTAGCCCTCTAAACCTGCCTCGGTTGGACTGGGTTAAAAGTAGGAGCCTTCACTCTCTGCAGTAAATCTGTAATTCAGAGCTGTGTGGCAGTGCAGTGGAAGAACTGAGCAGCAGGGATAAGGAGGGCAGCTGACACCTAACAGATGTCAGTTTTTATCTTTTTTCTTTTTTTCTTCTCTCTTCCAAGTCTAGACAGTGGCTCTCACGTGCTCCCACTTGGGGACACAGCCACTTGAAGGGGTGGTGGAAAAGAGCCGTGCTGCAGCTCGTCTGGATCACCTCGTGGGATGTAGACCCCAGGGGAAAGCCCATGTCCCTGCCAGTGGTGACGGCAGGTTGGAGGCAGGACACCAAGGGGAGAGCCAGGCTGCTGCACTGTTTAAAACAAACTTCAGCGAAAACAGTGGCAAAGGAGAGTTTGCCCTGATGTCATGACACTGGGAGCAGAGCACCTCCTGCACCAGCTGCCCAAAGCAGCAGTCTGTGGATGAGAACAGAGAGAGAAGCAGTGAGTCTCCCTCACCACTCAGTCTTTGAGCAATTTGTCCTAAAAGCTGTCCTAAAATTCTTTGTTCTGCAGCATTTGCAGGTCACCTCTTTGATAAACTAGTTTGCAGCTGAACTTTTAAGGACGAACAGGGTGCCTGCAGGTTCCTGGATTGGGTGCCCAAAATCTCTGCCAGTACCCCCTGCCCAGCATGCTGAGAGCTCAAACCTTGCACCCTACAGCCAAACAGCAGCTAAGAGATGTAAGATGTTCAAGACAAGTGGGTCAACTACACAAGGCTGCGACTGGTGTTTCCAGAAGCATGTTATTTATACAGCACCACGGGGGACTTTGGAGATTCAAAGGCAAATAAATCATGACAGATTCCCTTCCCCAGGGGCTCTGTAATGTTCAACTCAAACCCTCTGGGACGTTAAATGCCTCCTGTGAGGTGCTAAGTGCTATCAAGTCCCATTGACTTTAATGGACATAAGGATGCTCAACACCTCGAAAGACAGCACTTTCAAATTACTTTGTTCTCCAGCAGTGTGACCATTTACCCAGTTTTAACATAATGAAGGTGCAAACAATAAATATGCCACAGAACAACTTAGTCCCCAAGGGACAGATGAAGGACATGACAGATTTTCATCTTGAGCTTCTACAGTACAGAGATTGTCTTGGAGGAGATGGGCATCTCGGAGAGGATGAACAAAAAAGTGACCTTATATGAGCATGCAACAAGAAGTGAAAGCTTCACAACCAAAGGTGACCTTCATCAAACTCTGGGGCATGGCACCCTACTACCCTAAGCTGGCTTTTTCTTTATGTTTTTTGTTTTTAGCATTTTCACTACCATTGCTTAATAAATGTTAGCTGTGTCCTTAGCGAAATAAGCCATCTAGAGAACAGAGACTCTTTTCCAAACAGGCAAGTGATCCAGGCGTGATGCAGGGGTGCCCTGGATCTTCAAACTGTATAACTAATTCAGCTGCTACCTCCAAGCCCAATCTCTAATTATTTTGTCTCTCTTTATAAAGGTTCTCCCTCCTCTCCCCCCAAGTCTTTCTGCAATGGGTTTGGCTTTCCCTTGTCTTGTCTTGTCATTTTATTTTATTTTATTTTATTTTATTTTATTTTATTTTATTTTATTTTATTTTATTTTATTTTATTTTATTTTATTTTATTTTATTTTATTTTATTTTATTTTATTTTTTAAATCTTTAAATCTCCAGGTAATTTAAGCTGCATTTCCCATGTAATCCTTGCTCAGGGCATTGCTACAGCTCCATAAAATTTCAGCCGACAGAGAGACAGGTCAAGCTTTACAATGAAGCTGATCTTGAAGGCGTTGTAACATTTTTATTTGTTGGTCCACTCACAAGTAAATTTGATGGCTAATAGTGAAGGTTATTTGTGTTTTGTGATTTTTTGTTTGTTTTTATTTTAACTGAAATTACCTATATTTCCATAAAGACAGGAACAGATTTTGATGCTCTTCAACCAAATGATACAGAACCAACTGTTCAAATCATTAAGCAGAAAAACAGGATCACTCTAGTGTATGTAGAAGGTACTATTCACCTTCTCAGCACTTTTCATTTGAAGATGTCAAAGTGTTTTGAAAATATGAAGGGGTGTGTGTGTGTGTGAAGAGCCAGTGTTCATGAAAATCAAAGAAGTTAAGCTAAAATTTCCAAGCGATCTGTGTCCCTGCCTCATTCTTACCAGCAGAGAGATAGAGTAGCACTCCCACCAGGCTTAACACCAACAGGAGGAGATGAAGAGAAGAACCTAACCAGGAGTGTGACACCCAGGTGGAACAGCAGATGAGGCCACCAGGGGCTCTGCACCTGCCGGGCAGGACCCACCTTCCTGTACAACGCCCCCAGCACGCCCCACGCCCACCCGCCGCACACACTGCTCTGCTCTGCTCTGTCAGCAGCTCGAGGTGTGAAATGCGCTGGGACTTTCACGCCCAAGTAGCTCTAAAAAGGGACAGGACAACTCTAATTTATGTCAGCAGTTTCAAAGATAAATCCCAAAGTGCAACTACTTCTAGTTCCAGAGACAGTAATATAAATATAGGTAGTGTCCTAAAAATAAATCTCTTCCCAGATGGATAGAGACACGAAGAGTCAGAAGAGAGATGTAAGCTTATTTACAGACCAGTGTGAAACAGCAGAAGGCTTTCCAGCCGCGTCATCCTCTGCTTCCCAAAGGACTCCTTAACCGTGTTATTGTTTTCACTGGGATTTCATTCCAATGGGGGAAAGCAATCCATCAAAGACATGCACTTATTCTGCTCTAAAATGCTGCTTGGCTTTATGAGGTAATAATAAACATATTCATATTAAATTTTATTCCCGTGAAAGACAAATAGCAGCAGCACATATAAGAACAATTGCTCTGACTTAAGCTCCACATTTTCTCAATTCGCTGACAAAATCAGACTTCCTTTCCATCTTGCATTTCATACAGTGCTAAATTTCAAATGAGGACTGCCTTTTGCAGGTGTATTTTTGCTCCCACATAATTAAGGTACTCCTATTTGTGTGCCAGCTGTTGAGAAGAAAGAGCTGGGCTGAATACTTGCATTTCTTACTGCTGCTTTGTGGTTGCAAATCAAAGATATAGAAAATATTCTGACTTGCACCTCAAATTCATTTAGATGTACAAAAAAACACAAGAAAGGCTCAGGGTTTCAAAAGCTGTACCCCAGCAAGTGCCGCATTAACCATCACCTCTTCCAAGAAATAATTTCAAATTGCTTTGTCTACTCAGCATAGACCAAATTCAAGTTTGTTTGTGGCTTGTTAAAGAAAGCTCCTACTTACTAGCACAGTTCAGAGAAAGCAGTGAGAAATGCATGAAAAATATCAGACCAACAACAACAAACTCAAAGCACATTACCTGCTTTATAACTTCAGTGTATAGGTAACTTACAAAAGTCAAGAGAGTTGTGAAGGACAGGCAGAGAAAGCTGAGCACGTGTTTATAGCTATATGTGTATATATATGCATGTGTTCAGTACGTATATATATATTTATATATATATACACATATTTATGTACACTCCCCCTATGTTTACATACACGTGTATGGGCATGCATGGTATGAACATGTCAGATTACCGGTCTGCATAAAGACATTGCAACACCTCTGGGAGTTATCAGAGACAATTTGTGGAGATGCTGTTGCATGGTAGGGGCTTGAGGAATGAGTTCCTCAAGGAACCAGTCCTGGTTCAGCTGATGTCACCCATATCTGTGAGACAGCTGGCTTTCTTCAGGTTGTGGACTCACTGTGTGCTGTTCTGGCTCCCTGGCTGGTGCATGCTGCATGGCCAGCTGCAGGTTGTGCTGCACCAACAGCACGGCTCTTTCCATCTGCCAGATGGTTTGGCTGCTGTGAGTGACTGAGCTGGCAATGCCCTTTCCACTATAACCCCCAATAACTACAAAGTCCCTAATGCACTTTCACTTGACATCACTGGTCTGCAGAGAATGGAAATATCATCCCAATTTTACAATAGATTTGCTCCTTCTATGTACTCAAATACACGACCTTACTCTAGACCTGTTCCTCAGTATGCAACAAGCAACTGAGCAGCAAACAGCTTTCGGTCACCTAAATGCCTTTGTACGCCTGCAGAGTGGCTCCAGCACTGTTTAGCACCACCTGATCTGGGCAAAATGGCCACTGGTCTTCAAAGAACTGAGATCATAATGTTTCTATCTAATAGCACTTGATTTCTTCCTGTTACATAGAGTAATAATATTCCATAATGCAGGCAGTTGTCCACATGCTGTGACCCTCTAAATAACCCAGTTTAAATTTCTATGAACAGGCATAATATATCTCATCTCCCCCTCCACAGAATTCTTCCTTTGTCCCTAATATGCTTTCTAGCAATTTTTATTTGGAAATAAAAATGCTTGTGAAGCATCATCTCATTTAATTAGGCCCTGAGGACGGCAGATATGGCTCGAGCACTGGCAGATAGTCATATGTCTTCCAAATAAAAACGGCTTGCAGATATAGGAAAGCTGTTTAAGTGGCTTTGGCAACACACACGAGGTAATGTTTACACTTCTTTGTACACAGATCTGTCCTTAGATGTATTCAGGATTTTTTTTTTGAACCTACGAGTTCTGCTATTGATTCAGCCCCCTTGGCTATTGAGTAGCTTTGGAAAACACCCTAAAATGATTCAGAGCAAAGAATAAGACTGGGGAAGACGGGAGTACAGGGAGATTTAGAGCTGCGTTCCCACCTTATTGACTCAACTTATCCAGCACCCTTCTGGATGATGCCATTTGAGTTTGTGCAGATGGGATGAAATTCAGAGCAGAGTTTGCCCAAGCCCTTGTTCAGCACCTACTGGGAGTTTCCAAACCAGAGACTGGGACCTCGTGCAGCTGCTTAAAAGCCTATGCATTTGTCAGCAATGAGCAGCAAAGATTTTCCTCAAGCACATAAGGACATGCACACAAGCAAATACATTGTCCTGTTTACTGGAGAGGATTGCCTGAAAGCAGTGGCATGGGTTCACCAGCATCTGAATATCACTGTCAGCATCTGCAATCATTTGTCAGATGCTCTATTTTCAGGTGGAAAAAGAAGGAAATACTTGCAGGGCATCCATCTGCAGAGAGCAAAGTGGAGTCCCCTTTCAGGTAAAACCAATGCCGAGAGTTGAAAGAGATCAAACATTAGTTCATCCTGATCCCAGATCCCTGCACCCAGGGAGAAAATGCTGAAGAACAAGCTTTTTCCTATTTTCCAATCTTGCTGGTTGAATATGGCAATAGGAGATGCTTTCAAGCCTCCAGCTAGCAGCTATGCTCATTTCTGAAACCATATAGTTCTGCTATGGATTATCCCAGCCAAGATTTTCTGAAAAAGAAACAAATCAGAAAATATATAAAGACACAAAGGTCATTAAAACCTCTTTTGGAGTATCCATCAAGTCATGTTTACTGTCATCAAAAAGTTGTATTTCTCTAAAAACATTACAAACTGAAGCATTTTGTGCTGTGATGTATGAGAAGCAACAAGGATGTTGCAAACAAGCCATAGACTGGAGAACAGTATTCCACCTCGGGCCATCCAGGGTGGGAGGACAATAAATCCTCCTTCAATCCCATTCACAAGTCTTTGCACATCAGACTAAAGCTGAATGATGAGATTGCTGGGAGCAATATCTTATAAATCTCAGCTGCTGTCCAGCTTTTCAACACCTTCAGCAGGAGAGTCTGTATGTCCACCTGGGCATCAGCCAGGGACTCCATCCTAAATGATCATTTAAATTTTGGTAGCTGAACCACAAGACAGGAAAAGGCATAAACCTCATTAATTAAATGGTATAACTCTGAATGGTCGTTTCATTTCTAAGACATCCCTACACGATTCAAAGAACAGGACCTCAGGACATCATCTGGTCTATGTCACCCCCACAAGCAGGTCTTCAAATAAACCTAACAATAACTGTTTTCATTTAAAAGTCCACATGAAAAGAGCTCTAGTTTTAGAATGAGGTTGTCAAAATTTAGCTGTACCATCCTTTGCCTTTTCTCTTCCAGAAGAAAGAATTCCCTCAAATTCCACACAGAAAAGCCACATGAACATCATATGCGTGTAAGTGCTGAAGTCAGCATTTGAGTACTACTCTGTATCTGGCTAAACAATGAGAAATAATTGTGAAAAACCATCTCCAACCACAGTGTATGAAAACTATAGTAAATAGGTCCATTGTGTCTGTTTACTGAGAGAAGCAGCTTTCAATGAGGTGTACGACTGTCCTTCCACCCCAAACTTGCCTTGCTACTGACTCTTGACTTCCATAAGTTTGTATCTGGGTTTGACCTGTTCTGCTCAGGAATGGAATTTGAAAGAAAAACTAAGATGACATTTAGGATCCTCATTGATACCAACATTCAAGACTCCTTGTATTGAATTAAATACCCTTATTTTTACTTGACTTCTGTATTGAATACAGGCATTCAGAATGCTACAGGAAATGCTTTTTACAAGATATTATTATCACCTTGAAATCATAACTCTTCAAAAGCCTAGAGCAGAACTGCATCCATGGATGCAGTTTGTCATAGATGATATACCAAAGAGATAGAAGAAGACAGCATCTTGGCCCCATTGAAGGCCTACCAAACTCAAATCTGGTTGTATGTCACATAGCATGATGTCCAGCCACCTCCCATGTAGTGGCAGAAGAAAGGAGAGCATGCAGAAGAGAAGCAGGACAGAGTATGGGAGTGTACCTGATTCTACCCCTATGACGAAGAGAGGAAGAATGAGTCTCTGGGATGCATGCCATGCCTGGATTGGTGCAGCTGCATGAATCCTCTTACAAGGTCAGACGGAAAACAGAGTCTAACCAAAATAAACACAATTTCCAGAACCTCTGACATCTGACCCCAAGGCATGGGAGGAAAATCCCTGCATTTAAATTAGGTATGAAAATGCAAAAATACAAGTCTATTCTGCTATAATGCATAGAATTACAATATATCTAGATATCTAAGCATCAATTAAAATCAGACACTTCTGAGTAGGTCAACCACGTCAAAAACACGCCTGGCTTGTTTGTGCTTTTCGGAAAAGAACACCCTGTCCACCCTTAGCAAGACTCATTTTTTTATTTAAAGCAATATAATCTTAAAAAACTTGCTCTAGCCTTTGATCTCTAGTCATCAGTACAAAAGCCATTTGGAATACTGCTCAGAGTTAATTAGCTTACTCCTTTTTTATATGTGACCTCAGTCACGGTCTAATTAATCCATTTATAGTTAAAAATCTATCAGCCAAATCCCATACTTCATTCTTAAGACAACTTCAGAAATGGATCCACTCCTCCTCCTAATTTGTTTCACTACTGGCAACACCCACCCCTCCTTTGGACAGTCCTCCCTTTCCCGTCAAAGGGAAAAAAACACCTCGAAGGAGTAACTGAACTCAGACCACCCGGAAACGGGGCTCCTCGGTACACAGAATAAAAAGGAAAATATGAGCCTTATTTTGGAAGAAAAGGGGAACTATGAAAAGCTGAACCCCACCTCCAGTACTGCACAGAGCCACTGCTGCAGCAATGCAGAGAGCTGTCAAGAGATTTAATTAGGGTACAAAATCCAATGATTTAAGAATTCTCTCTCCTTAGAACATTCTTAGGGATTTGCTCAGAATTAGAGGGTGGTTTAAACATTAAAGGTTTTTTTTTCCTCCCTTTAATGAGATCAGCTGCACAGTGGAAAATGAGACTTTATTTATCTAAATATCACATGAAGAACTGAATAATTTAATAACCTCTCTCAACTAAATCCAACCTAATATATTTACATGTTTGTTTTCTTTTTCTTATGCATATAAAATCCTTATTTTGTACTTGAATTCCAGTGTATAAACAATCCTTAGCTTTACAAACCTTAAGATAAGTAATTGAAATTCTGCATTTAAAATTGACTGTTATTCTTGCTAACAATAAAAAACTCTTTCAGCTTATACTTATATTTACTTCTGAAATCTTATGCAGGTTATTCACTTGGGCTAGATCTCTCAGTGAGTATTTCTAGGCATTAAAAGTGTGGGGATGTTTCTCCCTTCTTAAAAACAAAACAAAACAAAACAGCAACTTTCATGTAAAATGTTATGCACCATTCTAAAATTCTTGTCCATTTTTGGTCAAAAATAACACTGGGAATGATATCCAAAACCACACAATTGATCATTAGGTGCCTAGGAACACCTGAGTTATATATTCGGTTGTATAGAAAACTTAAAGATTTCAGCTTTTGGAAAGACAATTAACAGATATTGAATAGCTTAAAATATAAACACATCCTCATCTTTTAATACTACTTTATCTATCACAAGGGTTGGATTCTGACACGACTGAAACTCTCATTGTCTCAGTGGAATGATCCAGTTAGCTTAGTTTAATTTGGTTCAATAAAGACAGTGTAATCGGTTCACCTAGGATTAAGAAAAGCACTGAGTGTGCAAATAATAATAATAATAATAATAATAATAATAATAATAATAATAATAATAATAATAATAAAATTGTTTCCCCCTTCTGATACATGAAGAAGAAACATTTGTGGAAAGCTGGGATCTACCATTCAGAAGGACAGGTTGACCAAAAATCATAGAATCACTGAACAGCTTGGGTTGTTCTTAAACCAAAGATCATCTTAAAGATCATCTAGTTCCAGCCTCCCTGCCTCCCTTCCAAAATAATCAGTCTAGTTTATTGCCTAGAAGTAATATTCAGAATATTTCTAAATATCAACATGCTTGGTTTAGTTTAAAAATAATAATAAAAAAAATCTCTTGCATCCAGCACAAGTAAAGTAGCTTTACTTAGCTAATACCAAAACAATTTTACACTGCAGGTTTTCTGCATTTTAACGGAATTTCAATTTATATCTGTACCAAGCCTGCTATAAATCATGAATAAAAAGTAGGTCTGTAAGTAAGTAAGTAAATAAATAAACAAATAAAGTTCTAACTATTTTCTAAGTGGTAAAAAATGAAAAGTTTAAAATATGAAAATATGAAAAATAAATTTGAATTACATACATAATTACTTTCATATGTGTATAGTATATCCTACTGATGGCAAAAAATGCCAGATTTGGTGAAAATTATATACTTTGGCAAATCATCATGTCCTAATGTTTACTAAATAATACCAAGTCAATCCTCATTACTAATGAGGTCAAAAAGTAAAGATTACAAACAAAGACACTTCTCATGTTAATTGTACAGACTAGATGTGCTCATTGGTGTGACGGCGTTAGGGATGCATCTGCCCTCTTTGGTACATCTCCCCTCCCTGTGTAATTCTGTAGCCACGCCTGATCTTAACAAATGGAAAACCTTAATTAGTGCACAGCTGCCAGCCTGAACTCTGCTCACCAGTACCTCTTTCTTAGCAGGAAAGCACATGCTCATAGTCACATTTATTAAAACCCTCTAATGGTGCCGACTTATTTGTGCACTTCCATTTCAGTCCGTTGTTGCCTCACAAGAGCATGGCGTGAAATAAATCAACTCCCCATTTGCAATATCTGTTTCCCTGACTGCAATATATGGCTGTGTGTTGTGGGAAAATGCAAGCTAGGTTTCCACCTCAAGTAGCTTTCCCCTTTCAGCTCCAAATAGCACAGAGTGGAAGAGTGCTGGTCACTGTGGTCTCTCACCATTTCCTTCCAAGTCAGAGGTGCTCCTTGATCAAGTAAAGCAGGAGGAGAGAAAACGAGCAAGTGAAATCTTGTAGGTTGTGAAGATGCACTGCACAGATAGCAGTAAAACCCTAAAGCACTCTGTGGGTCTGGGAATACATTCAATTGTGGCTTTCAATCACTGTTTTTTCCAGCCACCACTGACACTTTGGAGCATTCTCAACTCCTCGGTTCCCACCAAGCCGTCACTTTGGTGGTGCTCCAATTGCAGCAGGGCACTGGAAGACATCTTGGAGACAGCTGTAGAGGGCAATGTTCAATGATTTTCCCTCCTTAGATACAAATGGTTCACCACAGAATCAAAGAAACAAACAAAGAAATAGGGTGATGTAGAGGGCAACTCTTACTTGAAGAAGACATCTAAAACCATGGGATACATCTAGTTTCTCTTAATTAACAACAAAGGGATCCCCAGTTAGCCCAGATGTAGGTGTAAATGGTGTAAACTTCTGAAGTGGGACCCATCAATCCCACCCATGGCACTTTCAGAGAGCTGAGCTGCTTGGTTTCTTTGAGTTTCCTCCCCCTGGAGTTTTACCATTAGCAGCTAAACACCATGTTTATGTCCAGTAGCACAGCACATGCTGATTTATAGACTGAACACTTCAGAAAACAGCACAGGTCTCTAACTACGACACAAAGGAAGATTTTCAACAGTCTAGGCAAAATCAAATGGTGTAGAAACCATTTGAAACCATCTGAGAGGTTTAAAACCTTTCAGCTGGCTAACATAAGCCACTAAACATTGGGTGTCAAACACGGTAAACATCCCAGTGTTCCGTGCACTGCTTGACAGTGTGGTCACCAGCCCAGCAAGGAGCTTTCCACAGACCTCAAATTTACAGGTCTGGGCTCCAAACCCAGGTGCTTGGTGTGCCTGGGAGCGAGCAATGTCAGACTGCACATGGGGTGAGGGTCCAGGTACGGACAGGGGGACAAGCCATCCTTCCTGGGGCAGCCTCTGCTTGTGCCAGCTGGGAACCTGAGGAGTTAGCACTTCTCAAGGGCAAGGCAATCTCTAACAACACACAGAGTAGGAGAAGGGAAGGAGCACGATCCTATTTGTACAAAGAGCAAACTGCAGAACCAGAGAGATGAAGAGCTGGAAATTAATTCACCTCAAACCAGCATAATCAAGGGTTCAGGTAAAGAACTCTCCTTCCTTTCCAAAAGAAAATGAAAGAAAAAGGAAAATTCTATTTTATTATTATTATTATTATTATTATTATTTATTTATTTATTTTCAGAAAGGAAATGCTTGTGTGTAAGAGTACAAGGAGTGAGAACATGGGCATCTGTAGCAATCAGCACAGTATTGGCTTACAGATCTTTAAAGATGGATGTTCCTGGGATACAATTAAGGAACTGACTCTTTCCCAGCAGTAGCACAGCACAGACTCAGGATGAACTGAAAATGAGACCATGTTATCAGTAGTTCACCACTGATGCCAGGTTCTCCTAGTCTGCTTTTCATTTTCATTTTCATCAAGCCTACTTCATTACCCTGGTCTTGATGCAAATTAAAATAAAGTCATCAGTCTCTAGACAGACACACACAATTTTTGTTAGAAAGGCGATGAACTCAGTTCCTGTTCCTGCAAACAATTATGCAAGTAAGCAGTCTAATTTTCTACAGATGGCTTAATGAGGCTGCATGTGTGTAAAAAGTTACCCACAGGCGGATTTGCAGGAGAAAGGCCATGGTTATCTCTTAGCTGCAGGGTCTTCCAGAGACCCAAGCAGTTACCATTGTTGAGAGCAACAAAAGCAAGGCTGCAAATTCATTGTTGGATCAAATATTTCATAACTGTGTTTTAGTAGTTATGCCTGGTGATAATATGCTTGCTGCTGGGGCAGGACTCAGGAGGACAGCTTCCAGCACTGCATGGTGGTGGACTGCGTCCAGGCAAGGGTGGCATCGGTGCGATGGGGACACCAGGCACGTCTGTGTCGTGGGAGCAGGAGCAGTGCTCAGGGGGGAAGGAGCAGGATCCCAGTAATATCCCCAAATGCATGACACACACAGAAATGTGCCAGGAGCCAGTCAGGGCAATATCCTGATAAGCACTGCAGTCTGCCTGTGACTGGGATGTTTCCAGAGGCAGCTCCAGCATTACCATTCCTGCCTTTCCTCACTGGCTGCTCTCAGCATACATCTTTAGGCTTTTTGAAGGCTGAGCTGTAGCCCTTCATTCTTTATGACAGGCCAGCTGTGATACCTTCCAACTCTCCTATATAATTTTTAAATGAAATTCTTACTGCAGCTTGAATGGAAATGCGTTCTCTCACTGTCAGTAAATGTCCTGCCTTGCCACACTTTAGCATGAAGGCGCATCTCCCAGGGCATGAGGAACAGGGACTTTTACCAATGACTGACTTGCATATATTATTTGCTTCCACCACTGTGGGAGCAGGATGACAGAGTTGTTACAAACTGAAGACAAGACAGCCCCAGGTAGCCTTGGGTGAGGCTGAGAGAGTGGAAACTGTTCCCTTGCAGCCTGCACGGAGCACGGGCCCTGCAGGTACCCGGGAGCAGAGCATGTGGCCCAGAGAGCTTCAAAGAGATTTGGAAAGGAAACAGCTGGTGATTCCAGCTCCCCTGCGTGATTGTGAAAAGCTGTGTGAAGCATGTAAAAGGAAAGGAAGCATTTGTCTTTTTAAAAAACAAACCAAAAAAGTAGTTAACATCACGGAAGATGTGGCAATGTACAGGAAACAGGGGAGAAGTAGTTCTTAGAAAATATAGTACTTAATTTAGGTGCCTGATATTCCTAGGGCTCTCGCATTAGACCAGGAGTCAGGAAGGCTGCCTGCTTTGATCAGGCACCAACCAAAGACCCCATAAGGACTCAGGGAGTGGAGCAGTGACTGTGAGCTTGCACATACCTGTACAGCAAAGGATAATAAAAGCTACTCCAAACCTGGGGGAAACCCTTGGAGGAGACACTAGAGGTGTGAGGAATGCTGTCACATCTGTATCTGCAGCACAGTTGTACTATAAATACCTTCAGAAATTGGAACTGGAAGGGACTAATTGGATAAGCCCTGAATTAACTAAAATAGCAATAGAAAACACATACCTAAATTGAAAAGTTGTTCTGTTATGTGGAACAAATAGATATTCTGGCTCAGGACCCAGCATTGTTGTCAAAATAATTATCAGTGAGTGAAGCACAATCTATGGTCCCTTACAGACACCAGAAAGATCCTCTCAGGGACCATTACCAGCCCAGGGTTAGACCTCGTTAACCCTAGCTAAAACAAGGGGGATTATAAACTGCAAACCAGATCTGAATTTGGCTTCCCATCTACCATGTGTTTACACAGCGGATTACACAGAACCCGTTTCTGCTTCCAGATACCCTCGGTGGCCACTCCGTGCTGCCATGGGAAAATTCTAATAAAACAACCTTGCTCTTCTGCATCGGTGCTGCATTTTTGGATCCCAGGCAGGCTGGTCAAAGCCCAGGTGTGGCTTGGTATCAGTAGCTCTTTGCTAAACAATTTTCCACCAGCACAGCACAGACCATGGACCATTCCCCACGAGCAATGTGCATACAGCCACCCTGCTTTGGAGGCTAAGTCAAGGGCATCATCACAGACGTGGGCTGCCCACCCCAGATGCCCTCACTACTAGAGCCCCATCACCCCTCTGGACCAGCTGGGATGAGGCAGAGGTGAATAGGAGACAGGGAGAACAAGACCAGGAGAACTTACAGGTACAGACCAGATCTGTGCTTAAGCATCTCCCCATCTCTATTGCTAGGGAACTCCAGCTCACTGTATTTCTTTGCTTTTTGTTTGGGAAACAAAGCAAACGGCACGTCTGTACGCACCGACACAGGCAGAGCACCACGATCGAGCCAAGCGAATGAGGACTGCTTGACCTGGAGGATTTAATTAGCACCCCAAACTGTCTGAAGGGTTTCGAGTTTTATTCCTACTAACTTGCAAATTTACTGCTTTTATTCGAAAGGAAAATTCACGATCTCAAATGTCAAGAAGTTGTGTTCAATTTCCTCCTGGCATTTTGACCTTCTCAACATGAGGGAAGTAACCCTTGAAGAGCCAGTGCAGCGAGGCAGCAGAGAATCCGTATGTTAAAGGGTTTCTGTACATCAGCTAGGACAAATCCCCATGCTGGGGACCTCTCATTTGCCTGAGATTCAGGAAATACCTCCTCACCTCTGTGGACTAGTGTAGAACAAATACTGTCATTTTTCCAAAGAATTTACAAAAAACAGTGAACCATCTAACACGTTCAGTTTAGATTCCAATATGAAAACTCAAACACATTTCTAATTCAGCTAGGTTTTAACACAAGTCAGTAGGGAACATTCTGACATTGCAGGGTGAATTTTGGGCAGTTAGTGATTTCTAGCTAAAATTTCCAGAAGCAAATCAATCACTGGGTTTCATTTTGGACATCGATGAAAATGTCACCTATCAAGCTGGAAGAGAGTTTGTATTCATTAAAGATTACTTCAATTCCTGACAAGAAAGGAGGAGATGGGAGGATTTCACCACATGGGGATTTCACTCTACTATTTTTAGAAATAGAGCTAATAACAAAAATATAGAAAATGTGAAAAACTCATCTGTCACATCAATTGTAAGTATACCTTAAAAATGAGGAGAATTCATTGCAATTTCATTTAAAAGTCCACTGGCTCAGCAGCAACTAGGAGAGCATTCACTCTGTGGTGGTCTGGTGTAAACCCAGACTGTGAATGTCACTGTCTACATGCAGTGCTTGGCTTCAAGTACTACAACCTCCATCCATCCAAAGGTTGTGGAAGGGACAGGTGCCCACATGCTAAAAGCCACTCTCACAACCAGCATTTTTGCTGGCAGTCCCAGTAGCTAGAGGGAGGAAGCAAATGTGCACAGAAATGGAGATTCTCCTGCTCCCTTTGCTCACAACAGGCTCACTTGGGGCAACTGCTGTGTCTCAAAATAGTGGCAATGCTGGAAAATGTGCCCATGTACCTCGAGGAGGAATGTGAAACTGTTAGATGCCAACAACTTCCAGCAAGTCACTTCCACACCATTTGGAGATTTCCCCAGAGAAAGCATGGGTTTCTTTATCCAGTGTTGTGCAAAGACTTTTTTTTTTCATCTGTTGGCACCATCTTTTCATGCTCAGCCACATGACCTATTCAGGCGTCCTTGCTGGTGCCGACACGCAGGGCATGTTATGTGGCCACAGGACCTTAATGCTAAGGAAAGCCACTTCTCTCTGTTACAGCAGCATTGCTGCTGATGCTGCAGTATGGAGAAAGGGAGGTGAAAAGACTCCTACAGAAGATCTGCAGAATTGATTTGTGTTGTTTTTCGGCCATTGCAAGAGATCAATGAGGCATAGGAGTGAAAGAAAGATGGCCTTCACTGCCATGAAGGTTTACAAGCATCCTCCCACTGCTTCAGCCAGTTTGCACATTTCATGGCATTACAAAGTTTAAATGCCATCAAATAGATCTGTCTGGCAATAAATTCAGCCAAAGGCAATCTTTTAAAAAGTCATCATTATGTAAGGGTATGCTTGCTCATTATAATGAAGGATGGAAAATACAGTATGCGTCACATAGTGTAATTCAGAATTGATTTCCTATCGCGGAACATTTTACAGAGACTATTCTGCACAGTGGCTTTGCCATGCTCTAAACCAGGACAGTTTTCTCACTTTCCTTCCCTTTCATCCTCTCCTTTTTGCCCAGTTCAGGAGACTATTTCAAGGCAACGCCTTCATCTTCACCACACATCAAAAGCAAATCGAGCGAGGAGTGCAGCTCCTAGCCTGGCAGCTCTCCATCACATTTTAAAACTCTTCCTTGAACCAAAAAAGCACATCACTCATTTTATTTTGCTTCTCATCAAAGAAGAACTGGTTGCTAACAGCAAAAAGAGCCACTTGTGAAACATGCCAGCTCCTGGTCTGATCCTGCCAGGAGCTCTGTCATCTCTGTTCCCACCAACGCTCTGCTTCCTACAGGAATCAGGACCGTGCAGGATTGGCCTCTCCTAGAGACTCAGGTGGTGCTGAGTTGTGTGTCTACTCTGAAGCATGTATATTAAATGCCCTGTCATAGTGCCCTCTGTTTTTCAGTTGAGCTTTCAGTTTATTTAGTTCTTACCTCTTCAGCCACTTCAGATCTGTCATCTTTATGTGCAGATGCCACTAAGTGGGTTTTTATAGCCCCCAAACTGCTTTATTGCCAGCACTGCTTGAAAACTCAACAGAGGTGCCAAGGGCTATGGATGAAAACTGCACTTACTACCTTTGATCTGCTGTTGGATGGTGCCCTTGACACCACTGGTACATACCTGTATCCCTTCACAGGCTTGTCAAGTTGGTGTTACATGCACATACAGCCATGTTCACACCTACAGGAGGTTAGTTTCAGCCGGTGTCAGAAAGGAAAAAACAGAAGACTGCAGTCCCTGGGGAAATAAAATGCAATTTGCTGCCTACACAGAGCCACTGCAATAAGGTGACCCGCTATAATACCATGCTATGACCTGCAGCGTAAAGCAAATGGCTGATGGGGCAGAGGAGCCTTGGGTGGCTCAGAGCCCTCTCTGCTCACTCCAAATCCTGACATCCCGGGGCTGGAAAGGCCTCGAGCATAATTCAGTGTCAATCTCTCCAACATCACAGCCCTTTCTCTAGCCTGCCCTGTGGGCTACAGTTACACTGCAGCGTGTCAAGTACACAGTTAAGCTCTCCTTACTAAATCCGTACCTATTACATGCTCTTGCGTGCTACCCAACACGCTTCGTGCCCTTCTGTGCAACCCAGGGGAGGAAGACGGGTTCTTCGGCTGCTGCCCCAGAGGGGCTCTGGTTGCCCCTCTGCTTGCACCAGGAGTGGAGCTGCCAGGACTGGAGAAAGGAGCTCAGGCAGGCACTTACGTGTGCTCCATGTGCTATAAAGAAGCTGCAATTCCCTATCTTCAGAACTTCCAGAAATCATTATAAGATTAATAAGTAAATGCCTGGGGTCCAATAAAAATTGGACTTTCCACTTTTATTTTTTTTTTTAGAAGTCATAACAGAATTATTATTATTTCTGCTCTGCAAGATGGAAAGCTCAAAAACCTCAGCATTTGGACCAGAGCAGGGTAGGAAAACAAAGCAGCCTGACAGCCGTACAAAGCCTATCGGCCTTCAGCTCTTGAAATCTTGCCCTACGCTTGAGCTACAGCACCATACTTGGTTCCTTTTGTCTTCCCAAAATAGCAACTAGCAGGGCTAGGGGAGAATCAATTCCCAAGGAAATCTCATGCAAATTGGAGCCACACAAAGGAGGCTGTTAAACCAGAATGGACAACGTCAGTGCCGCTCTCGGACCTGCACAACATTTCAAAAAGAGACTTATAGTAATTAAAAATGTGTCTCTATTTATTTATGTTTCTTTCCACCATGTTTTGTTATATTGATCACTGAAATAATGACGTCCATGACCTATTCAATGGTACAGTTTTATTCGTAATTAATACATGCGCATAATCATTATTAAATTACATAAAAAAACAATAAGGGACTTTTACCACCACTATAAAACAACAAATTAGGTTTTGTCTGGAGTTTCAATGTGTCCAATAATGATATTTAAACATATTTGAAATTAAGCAGCACAGAAGTTAATCAGATAGTAGGTCTGCCGTACCTTTGCATGAGTAATGCTGCATGAAATAATTAAAATTTCACATTTATGTAACACTTTCCATCTCCAAGGGATCCCAGAACCTATTCATAAGTACAGCCTAACAGACATAATTTGTAATATTTTGCCTTCATCTGACAGCCTCCTTCCATAGATTTCAAATCACTTCCCAAACACTAATCAAGCCTTCACCACCCTACGAAGCTGCCGCGGGTGTGCAGCCCCCAGGCTGGGTGAATTGCCACACACCGGAGTTCAGGGCGACTGGCACAGACCACCCCAATTCAGCAAAGATTTCTGTTTAATAAACCACTTAATCATATGGTTAGGTGCTCTTTCATAGATGTACGCACAGCCTCAAGCATCTTGTTGAATGTGAGCATGTGATGATCTAGGACCCAGGTAAAATAGCGTGGAGCGGAGGAGAGCGTGGTCACTACTGCTCTCCCATCTATCTGCCATAATTACTTCAGGTTAGGTGTGAAATAACCTAATAAGTTATTTTATTCACCTTTCATGTGTGGCAATATTAACTAAATACCCTCAGATTAAGTGCCATTTTTTGTTTCACAAATCACCATGTCTTTAACATGCCGTGTAACTCAGCTTTCCCTCCCTGTATGCTTTCCAGTATTCTGACTGACAAATTCTTCAGGTGACATTTTCTAGAAGAGAGTACATGTCAAATCAAGGATAGCTCTCCCAAATTTTCTGTGCCCAAGAAGCACTTGGTGCAACAGGGTGGCACCATAAAGTGAGGCAATGGGTGAAGCTCTCTACCTGCCACAAGGAGTGCTCCCAGCCCTGCTTTCACTGCTCCCAGCTGGGTCCAGGGTACACGAGCACAGCTTTGGCAGCTTGCTGTGGCAACCTTCCTCTTAGGCATAAGGAAGAACGGGTGAAATGCAATTCACTTGAATGTATGAAAACCTCCTGTGTCCGTGATAATGATTTTGTTTAGAACAATGTGATGGAAAAACATGTATATACACAAAAAGAGTTTCACATAAGCTGCTCATTACAACACCAGAATGTTTCCAAGCTCTCTTCGGCAGCCTAAAAATCATATTGATTTGCAGATAACATAGTAGCCATTGAATTTCTCTTTCTGGGTCATTAACATAACAACTGGACTTAATTCACCATCATGGTGCAAAGGACACAGAGGATTCTGCCTAGGGCTTTAGCTGGATTTTTATTTTATATTTTTCCCCCCTGTATTAGCACTAAAGGATCATTTTAAGAGCTCTAGGAGATTGTAGCAGACTGAAAAAATGATTATCCTCGTCTTTTAAGAAAATGAGAGCAGGGACTTGGAAGAAATAACTGATAAATTCCATAAACGTCCATCAAGCTCCAAGCCGAGAGCCATACCACCCCCTTCATCTTGCTAAGGTCCGTATGGACAGCAAGCCATGTTATGAAGTATAAGGATTATTTCAGCCCAAGTTTTTTGTTTGTTTGTTTTTATTCCCCCCCCCCCCCTTTTCTAAACAAAAGATGGAAGTTTGTGGTTAGTCCTTTACCCACAACCAGCCTTAACTGCATTCAGAAGAAGAGGAACAATGATATTCTGTATTTATGCTGCCTATTATTAAGTGCTAGTTTCCAGTTTTGTTTAAATGCCAGTTATCAGGATTCAATTTACCCCCTCCGATGGGACGTCTGGTATCATTCTGAGAGTAATAACTGCAATATATTATGCTAATTGAGCACTAATAAGCTGCACAGCGCTTTTGCTTCCAAACAGGAATGGAAATGTCATTTTTTAAATAGAATCCAGTAATCACCTGTCTATACCTGCACCATCTCCTTTCTGAATCCAGGAATATGAGGAGGCAGCGGAGATTTGCTGGGGATTACAGAGAACACAAGGAAAACCCCAAATATCTAACTTCTATTAACATGCTTTTCCTTAAACCCTAACCCCCTTTTGGGAAACTAGGAAATGCCCCATGAAGAGTGCATTTCATCGAGACGTCCTCCCCTGTCAGCAGCCTCCGATGTAATGAACTTTAAGGCTGTTGTCCCACGTATCATCAATCTTAAAGATGAGGAGTCTCCAGCAGTGAATTTCTCTTCTGTTTAACTCTCAATAGGACTGTATTTCATGCAATTAATGTCAGATGCTGCTTGTGCATTTTGATCATTTCATTTATTTACAGCACGAGAAATGATCATGATCACAAATCCAAGGCATTTTTGCACTCACTTAAATTGTGGCAGTAAGCCTGCAAGATTTTATTGGCTTGAGAAGACTCTCAGAGATGAAAGATGATTATACTAGTTACCCTAATTAATATTTTGTTATTAGTTATACTAGGGAAAATGACCTTTACAGATGAACAAGAATTCCCTCCTGTGTCTGAAAGAGAAGACTAAATGCAGTTACATACATTTGTAGTGGCATAGATTTTGAAGGGAAGATGTCAAAGCCATCTTGCATTTCTTAGTTTGGCATGACAAAAATAAATATGAAATTTTTGATGCTGCTTCAGTCTGAACTTTTGCAATGGAACCAAAACAAATAAATAACCTTTATTATTGCACAAAGTCCACCTACACTGACTTGTTTTGAAGCCAGTTCAGATGCATATTAGGAGGAAGGTCTAGAAGCAGACCTGACATATTCACTTATCACACTGACACCTTTTACAAAACACTGTCAGATCTACAGGCAAGGTGCCCTGTCAAAGGGTTGGATACTTTACAGTGATATTTCTAACGTTTGTTAAGGGCTAGAAGGCCTTTGGTGAGTTGCCTTTCTCAGCTGCCTGATGACTAACACCATTGTTTATGACTCTGATTAAAACTGTACCAGTCCTTGATGCAAATTTAACATGTTCACTGCTGGTAACAGGCATGCTGCCAGCTCACACCTAGCATCTGGCGATCAGACCAGTGCCTCCTTTTTCCATCGCTGACATAAATATTACAAAGAGCCTACCAGCAGGAAGATCTAGGAAGCCACACTGCTTACTCCTCTCTTACAAGACCTACTGCCATTCACCCAGAGATCAGAAACTTCATCAGGTGAGTTTTTATGCATCTAACACTCCGGAATGGGACTTCCAGGACACTACCAGGAGGTGTTCTGGATGTGCCAAGTTCACTGCTCACGCACAGCACAACTGGTAGAAATGCCAAGCAGGTCCACCCCACAGCACCTAGAAGTGTCAGACCCATCACGTGCAGCCCCTCAGACTCATAACTGCTGCCTTGGATGCTTCCTGGAAGCATCAGGCTTTGTGGGCACAGATGAGCAAGTAGGGGAACTCTGTGTAAGATGGGTAACTTTTAGGGCTACCTGACACCTGGAGGTCAGCAGTAAAGGCACAATTGAAATTTCCAGGCATAAAAAAAAGCACAGGTAGACCAACACATCTGAAGTATGGTAGCTCTAGCCCTGCTTCAGCAACAGTTTTATCTTGCTTCCACATAGAGTGGCAGGTAGGACAGCGATTAGCCCCCAGTCATCAAAGCACTCTCATTAACTTCACACTGAAGTTAATAACATGCTTAAAAGCTTTGCTGAACTAAGTCTGTAATGATCAGCCCAATCTAAATACAGAAACCACACAGCTCATGCGAGGGGGAAGCTGGTGTTAACTGGGAAGAGAAGCATATATAAAATTTCCCCCAAATCCGCCCTTGCTTTAGTAAAGCTACGCACACGCAATGTTCTAGCAAAGCCAGGGTGTTTCCTGCTGAGCTGCGACTGCTTGCTAGCATCTATCATTTGCAGGAATTTCTTCCCCAGTGCACGAAGGTAACTGCTCATTCGTGCTCAAAGGTGTACAGATGTGGGCATGATGCATCCTCATTCACTGCTCATGCCCAGCAGTGAATACCTTTTATCTTGTAGCCAGATATCAAAGACACAAGCTGCCAGGAAAATAACCTGATTTATTACATACCACACTCATTTAGAAATCACCATTGATTTGAAAAACCACAGGGGGAAGTAATTAGATTTAGTAGGTAACAAAGCTTCTAACTGATGATGTAAAGTCATTTTGTTCAACACTCCCAATATAGAAAGTGGCAGAAAAATTAAATAACAAAACTGGTCCCTCTCACCAGGCACAAAAATAAATAAAACAAAATCAACATTTCACCAAATGCATGAAATTAAATACGTGCTTGCTGGCATGTGCTATGAGGGCGTCACTCAGGAGAGCATTTCGATGCATGTGCTTGTATTTAGTGAGTTATATAAGGCTTAGGAGCAGGTTTAACATCAAGCATGTGCATCTGTGTTTTACTGCACAGGGGAGGTGTGGAAAGCTGAGGTCTCGGGTGCTGAAGCACCCTGGGGGCACAGGGCCTGGCAGTGAGGAAAGCCAAGTGTGCCTTGCCCCTGCAGGGCTGCTCAGCGTTTTTCATGGCCGATCCCCTGTGTGTTTCATAGCAAATGCACATTACTGCGCTTTGGTCATTCTTGCCAAATACGGTTTACTGCAGCCATGTGGTGGTTCTCCTGCTAGGAGGAAGAACAGCTGACACCTTCTTGTATCACAGTGACTCTTACTCTTTAAATCAAGTTGACTATTACATGTAAATCCCCCTTCTTGTTCATGCCTGTGGCCAGGTGAACAGGTGTTTTTGACATCCAGGCTGAAAACATAAATGATGAGACAGACTAAACTAGGACCTCTGAAGGCTCATGTGAGGCTGGAAGCAGGAGAGAGGCTGCCCTTGTCCACACCTGTACTGCTCCCCGAGGTGGGCAGATGAGCCGCCCGCCAGGGTCACAGGGAGGGAGAGGAGGAGGAGGATGCCTGAAGCCCAGAGGGTGATGAGCCACAAAGGACACCCCTGGATTCCCTCGTTCCCATTCCTGACATCTGAGCTATCTCCTTGGACTGTGATTACAGAGTGAAAAGAAAAGAAGAAGAAAAAAAAAAAAAGACCTCAGTTTCAGCTTTGAAATTAACTGAAAAACAGTATATAATGGATAATAAAGGATAATGCACATAAGTAAGAAGACTAAATGCCTGAGTGATTATTTCAGTCTTCTGTCTCATTAGCTTCTACTGCACAATCAAATTCCCAGCATAAAGTAAAAGCTTCACACCAAATGGATCCCTCTAAGGGAACCTCTGGTTACAGGTGATGCTTTTTGATCAGGTATACGGAATAGAAGAAGGGTGCACGGGGTAAGCTCAGTGCTTCTCTAGCTCTGGCAGAGCTGGAAGAAAGGTGGAGGGATTTGGCTGAAGTAGGTCCAGGCCAGTTGTACCTGGAGGCCCAGACTGAAATCAGGAGCCAGCATGCACATTACTATGCAAATGCACAGTAAATGATGAACTTACAACTCTGGACACACACAGCTAGAGCAATGTCCAGCTGGAGGGTGGCATCAGCAGTGCTGCCACCTGTCTGCCTTACAGCGGGGATGGGGATCCAGGACTGCGTCCACCTCCTGCCTCCAGTGGAAACATGTCCCTCATCCCTCTTGATTTTGTCACATCAGTTGTCCTTGCAAATGATTTTTGTGCTACCAAAGGCTGTTCAATGCAGACCCAGAGAGCTGGGCTACACGTTCTGCCTCACCACCAGGAGGAGCGCCTTTAAGGGAGCAATTAGTCATGGAGTGCTGATGAAGTGGGGGGACTTTTCCGCTCATTAAGAGGCAAAGGGAGGGGGCCCACCGCTGTCCTTCCACGCACAGAGCTGGGCAGCCCCCAAATGAGACCATGCTCCCTCATTAGAGAGTGGGGCAATGAGCACGTCTGTCAGCCTTCTGTTACTATATCCAAATGAACTCAATTAAGTTAATGAATTTTTCAGTGCAACAAAAATGGCAAGGAAGAGGCTGGAACACTAAATGAGAATAAAAATAAAACATTGCTCCTCCTTCTCCAACCCAGATTTCAAGATTGTTTGCTTTCAAATTAAAATATTTTTCCAAACATTAGCTTAGTTGAGGAAAATCTCTAAGTGTTTTTCTCTGTGGCTGTTTCATTTGAACAGTCACACCCACTCTGCTCACTGCAACCAAGTATGATTAATGCCAAGCAACACACTTTCCTAAAAGAGGAATTGCTGTCACACTTCATAATTTCCATCAATTACGGACACTTCAAAAAACACAATGAGTCTGCATTTAATTGCTATAAAAGTTTAAAGGAAAACTACTTAAATGCTTTGGATATAACAGGATTTGGGCACATCATTTTCATTTGAGCTAAATCTTTTGGAGGAAATGTGACAGGTAATTTACATGTAAAGACACAATTTCATAAATTTTTGTTTGTCTCCTGATGGCTTCTTTAAAATCAAACCGAGTACAAACTCATTAGCAGCCCTGTGCATGTGCCTGTGTGTTCTGCCGACCATACTCATTTCTAGAAGGGGGAGAAAGCAGAAAAGCTTTCCACTTTTTTTCTTTTTTAATCACCAGTAGATGAGAGTTAAAAAAAAAAAATACAGCCATAAACAGTAGTAGAGCAGATATATGATAAATCTCAAAAATATTTCCTTTCTATATTATTTCCATTTCAATGCTGCTTTATCCTTTTTGTTAATGATTTTCTGATTGCATCCAGCAAAACCAAACAAACTGTTTTGTTTTTTTTTTTTCCTTTAGAGTAATGACGGTATGAGTGAAATTTAGTGCATGAAAGACATGTTTGGAGAATAATTTCTAAAATTTCTATTATCTTTTATTGGTGCATTAAAAAGAATGATAGCAATAGGAAAGGATGCCTTCTGTCTGGAAACTGGTTTTAGTTTTCTTTCTAGTGAAAACACAGACTTTTACATGAAGTTCAACCAAATACAAATCCAAGAAGTTTTAGCCAAGAAACACTGCATATTACGTGCACAGTGATAACAGAAGATCCCTTCCCAGATGACAGCTGCATTGTGCTATGCCCTGTGTGAAAGCCAGGCTAAAAAAGTTATTGAATGCTTCAATGAACATTGCAAGCTAGTCAAAAGTTGGATAAAGCTTCATCTCAATGCAGAAACTGAGCAACCTCAACTAGAGAGTAAGATACACTTCCACTTTCTAAGTGAGTTTTATGTAATTATTAGAAAAAAAATCATCATCTCTACTCTGTAGCACACGTTCAAAGTCAACATCCTCACCATCACTGACACTAATTTCACCCTGTGCTCTGCTTCCTCTAGCATCAAACCACTTAAGAGCCTAATACTCTTCTTGTTGAAACACAGTTAACTGGAATTATCTTCCATCTGGGTGCAATATGGTCAGTGGCAGAAGGAGTGAAAACGTTTTTTATCTTTTTGTCCCAGCTCTCTAATAATGGTCATTGAACGAGTTCACAGAAAATTCCTACAGTAGTGCTGTTAAACGACATTACTGCATTTAGAAAAAAATAAAAAAAAAAGTGTAAAAAACCCTACCTATTAAAAGTGCCTTGTATTTGATGCTTAGAGACTCTGGACTGCCTCTGGAGATTCCACTGAGTTTGTACAGACATTGCTGATTTAGATACTCAGATCAAATTAGCAAAAGTGAGATGGGAATATTTCCTATTGGAGAGTGAGTTTCAAAGGTGCTGCCTCACATCCCAGAAGTTTACCCAGGTGACACCGTCAAATAAATCAGGCAAAGCAGACAGTGTTTACATGGGCACATCTAAACTACGGTGTCTGGGAAATTTTCCCAGCTCCCAGTCTGGATGTATGTTCTGGCCACATCCCAAATTAATGTCAGGGCAAGTGCTAAGTCCCACTGTCTGCCCTCCTGGTCCTGGTTTTAACTGGAGGAAAACCTTTGTTACTCAGGAAACCCTGAGTTATGGTGTGCTCTGACTCATTGCATGACAAGGGCTGTGGGGCACAGCTGACGTGCTTTGGCACCAACCACAGCTTTTGGGACTTCAGCCTCATAGGAAGTTGAAAAAACTCAGCACCCAGGAAGCTCATAAAGGTTTCTGATGATGCAACCACTTCTTCTCTCTCATTTTGTAACTTTAGCATGCACACCAATGGTGTTGTTATTAATAATATTGGTCACCCTTATTGAAGGATCAGACTTTTCAGGTCTGGCCAAGGCTGCAGCTCCTTCCCTCTGCACACACCAGCTCCCAGGCAGTGGGGACAAGTGACCCAGGCCAGCCCTGGTTTCAAACCCTTTTGTTTCTGTGTCTGTGGGGGATGCCTCTGGTGCCAAAGTGCCTGACTTGTGGAGGAAATGGTCCATAACAAGTCCCTAACGCTGCCCATTAGAAGGTCACCCATTTGTCTCCCTGTTCAATACCTTCCTGGCAATTGATGCCCCCTTCCATAGTGTGTCTGGTAATAAGCAAAGCATCCTGCTAGCAGCTCTTTCGTGCTGCCTTCCTACTGCCCCTTACTCATTCACAAAAGCTTTCCTGTACATCAGCTTAATGGATAAAGCAATCAATACAAATAATATCAGGCACTGTCCAACTTTCTTCCTTCACTAAGTAGGGCCTGAATCTTAGGGTTTTGTCTGAACTGCTCCCTGTGGCCGGAATAACTAAGGATAATCTGGATATTATGTTCTTCCATAGAAATTCTGGCAATTGCGAGTTTTGGCTGATTTCTTCAGTCCATTTTACTGACAGGCAAAAGGAATCTCACTGGTGAAAACTGACATGGTGCTGCACTGCTGCAGATCATGGGACAGCTTTTGAAACCAGTATTTGTTGTCAGTTCTCGCTTGATACCAAATCAGTGAAGTGCAGATCAAGAATTCAAAGGTCCAGCAACATCGATTGGGGTGAAGGTCCAGCAACATTGATTTGACAGGGATGAAGTCAAACAGCTACACGTGTTTGCTTTCTATCAAGGTACTCTTCAGGTTTTCATGCCACCAGTAAAAATAGAAAAGGAGCCAAACAAAAGGCTTCTGTTGTTGGAGGTTCTGGGTTGTTTGGTTGTTTGTGTTTGGTTGGATATCGGGTTCTTGAATACCTGTAAGATCACCAGCACAAGACTGTGTGAGCAGGAGCTGCCATTTATTTATTTATTTATTTATTTTCACATTGCTCTGTAAGCACCCAGGTTATCATCTGGGAAAAACGCTAATAAACCACTCCAAAGATTCTTACTCCAGAGCTTTCAGCTTGCTTCACCCTGCAATGTACACCAACATTGTAGTCACCAGGAGACACTGAGCAGCTCAATTTTCTGTCTCCTGCAAACTCAGAACATTTTCAGGATTGTGCATTGTTTAGGAGCCAGGGGAACCAAGAGCTCTGCATCCCTCTGTTCCCAGCTATGTTGCTGACCCCGGATGCTATTTCACCCTTGCGTGTCTTGATTGGCCCTAAAAGCTTTTGTTTATCACTTCTGTTTAGGCTGGAATTATTTCAAGACAGAAACTGCTTCTGACAGAAGGGTGCTTTAGTCTCAAGCACAACCACAATACCAAAATAACCAAGAGATGCTTGCCAGTTATGATGGATGCTTCTCTGTAGTTTAAAGCTTTTCCTCACTAGGACTCAGACACTGATTACAAATTGTATGCAGTACAAATCTGAAAAACTTAGCAGCCAATCTGCTGTTCTGGGGGGAGATTTCCTTCTCAGCAAGGTGATCCCTAGCCCAAACCTGCCAGCACAGCAAGGCAACCAAAGTAAGGAGCTGTGTTTTGTGGGGAGGGCGAGAGTTATAATCTCCCTGATTTACAGGACACTAACTGCCTCGCAAGGCAGTAATGACTTCCCACCGAGGTCATCGCAGACACTGTTTATCAGTCTGCTTGGAGCAAACCCCATTAATAAATAGGCGGCTGCGATGTTTATTAAGAAAACCACGAGGCACGTGACAGAGCTGTAATATTACCGTCTCGGTTCCACTGCACGGCACACATAATAACGGGGACTCAACGAAGGAGGTATTCCCGAGAGAGGAATATTAACTACAAATAATAGAGAGAGGGCTATGAGGACAGATCGGCACAGCCTGCGTTCTCCGCACTGCTTGGATTGCTTACCCTGTGAGCACACTTTATACTTATCTTTCCCTACATTGATCTTTGAGCTCAGATTTTTACCTCCTTATCCTCTCTTTGTCCATCCAGCGCATCAGAAGGGTTTATAGCACGTTACACAGGGTGAACCTGTGAAAAAGCAGTTACCATGGCAACCCGGTATTTCTTTTCTGTATAAACTTGAAGTACCAGAGCAGAGGAAGGCCAGAACACCACACCAACATCAAAGTTGCTTTTTGTTCTCATTATGATGTTTTAAAATAATTAAAATATTTTACCACCATCAATCGAATATATTAAATATTTCTTATAAAACCCTTTCAGAAAACACATCCCTCAGGGCCGGTCATTGCCAAGTACCTGAGAGATGCTCTGCAGAGGCCGCCCACTATGCATTAAACTCGCCCTTGCAGAAGAAGCATCTCAAGAGACGCCCCAAGCATGCACACCTGTGAAGAAGCGTGTGAAGGTGCAGTGGGTCACCGCACACCACCACAGGAGCTCAGAATTTCAGGTCGATATGGCAATATTAAGATACTTCACAGCCACTTGCCTACGTATTCTTCCACTGGCTCCCTTGACCCACAAAGCCAAGTCACAGCTGTATTTTCTAAATGTATAGAAACAGAAGGGCCTTTCCAGGAAACCAGCACTATGCCTTTGCCCTGCCATTTATCAAAAAATGCTTTATCTTCTCACAGGTAGCCCCCACTGCCCCTCCAGGCTGCTGTGCTGTGTACTATTCCCCAGCAAACTGCCCCTTAATTGAGGGTGCCCTCCTGTTCGTGTTGGCATCAGGCAGCTTCACTGCAGAAGATGTCAGCACACACCTTGGGGTCAGGTTGTTTCCTGGAAACCCTTGAGCCCCTTCATGCCTCTGTAATTAGCCCTGGGCTCCACAGAGGGAAAAAGGGATCTGAACTGGGAGAAAGAGAAACTGCCTGTTCTCTGCATGCAAAACATTGCTGCCCACGGTGTGCAGGATCTGGGGCCCACACACTGTACAGAGCCCAATGGGTCCAACACAAATAAACAGCTGTGCACCAAGGTGGCCTAAACATCTGCTAGGGCCATTTGTTCAGACCTTTTGATGTAGAGCATTTCTTAAAAGAAAAAAAAAGGCCAGGAGGAAAAAGCATATTTCCAGGGAAAATCAGATAAACAGTAGACCTAAAAATAGTGACACGGCAACCTCGAGTCTTTCTCTCTTTTTCCTATGGACAACGCTGGCATAAATGGTTTTCTCTAGAAGGTACATTACTCACCTTGGAACAAAATTAATAATTTTGGCTGGGGAACTGAGCAGCTCAGTGGCCTTCAGCAACATGTCCCTTGCACCTCCATTCATCCAGGAAGCATCAACAACACTGTGCCAATGCAGAAGGTGAGCAGAGCACCTTAGACAGGCCCAGGCAGACATCCTGGCTGTTTCATATCCCGCTGTGGCTTTTCCTGTTACCTCCTGCGGTGTATTTTCCACACAGCCAAAGCCCTTACTGCTGGCCATTGCTGCCCAGCTCCCATGTCCTTGGGACACCGGATCAGCTCCTGAATGCACTGCACTTGTCCTGAACTCCCTTCCAAGTGAAATCACTAAGTCCTTTTTTTATTATTAGCAAGGGCTGAATTTCCTGTGGTGCTGGTAGTGTGGAAACGCAAGCTCCGTTTCACAATATTAGAAACACATTTTCCAAGCAGAGTGGAGTGAAAACAGAGGGAGAGAGGCAGTGGGATACACGCGTGCCCCATTGAAGACAGCTGAGCCTCAGAAAGTCACCAGATAGATACGGGAGCACTACCACATGACAGAAATGAAACAAAAACAAAACAAAAAAAGTGTTTTTGTTTTGTTTTGATGCTTCTATAAAAATTGCACAGATATAGCAAATACATGGCTTGCTATGTAAACTGTAAGGTGACTGTTTTTTCACCTGCTAAACTGCTGCTGATACGATGCACTAGATCATTTTGTGTACAGATGGGAACCAAAGCTCGAGTGCTTTCTTCTCCAGCTATACGATGGGTCCCAGAGAACCTGCAGTAATGCAGCGTTATTAAGTGGAGGCCCACTGCTGATCTCACTAAGACTGGTATCAGAGCAGAGCTATTCCTTTTTATTGCGGAACTCCATTTTAATTTTATTTAGGGAGGCAGTATGATCTCATAGGCAAGGCATCAGGAGCTCTGGGTTGTGTTCTCAGCCATGCCATGTGATCACAGGCAAATCTTGCAAGTATTCTCTGTTGTTTTTTTTTAAATCATATGCCACATGCTGGAAATAATATTTATTAACTGCCACAGAGTACTCTGAGATCAATGAATGATAAACCATAAAGAAATGCTAAGTGTTACCAATGAAGTGAATGATTTTTATATGATTAGAATGACATGAATCAAGACTAACCCCACTGTCACCATCGTAATGCAAAATCAAGTCTCAAGGTAATCTGAATTGGTAGCAAAGTTCCCAGGAACTCATGACCCTGCGAAAGCACAGTTTACTACTCTGCACACAAATGATGTAATGGTATAATAGGCTTTGACATAGAAAACAAAGTGCCATAGCACAAAAAAGTGAGTTCATAATATTTTGTTCATATTGTGTCAATTTTCCTTTCCTTTTATGAATGCATTCTCTTGCCGACATATTCTACCTCTTTCTGTTCTGGCTGCCTTTGTCTTGGCCTTATGGCCTCCTCCCTTCTTCCCCTTTCTAACTTCATGCTGTGCATGAAATTGTTGGTCTACAAGTTCACTCATTTACAGTAAGATTTACTCTTTTTGGCCTGATGCTGAGCTCCATTGTAGGCTGCTGGTTCTAAAGCAGGGAGATTTAGCATGTGTTTCATAAAATATTTCAACCTTTAGTTCACTTTTTTATTCTTTTCAATTTCTGTTATTTTTCCTTTTAATAGAACTTCATCAACACCACAGGATTGGTACCTAGGCGATAAAAACAGCTGGTTCAACAGCGTGCTACCCCCATCACTCTCAGCTTAGTACATACAAATGATAACCCTCTATCGCTTTTGTTCCTCATTAAGCTGAATCATATGAGAAAGCCAGAAACTGAATGAACACTGCTGGCTGTACCTTGATTCTAATTTCATCTTCAGAGTGGCATCACCGTATCTATTATTTGTATCAAAACTTCTGGCATTGTAATGCATTTGTACTCTGAGCACATGAAATATGAAAATGTGAAAGAGAACAGGTAGAAACGTTTCTCTATTGACATTTACTAATCTTGGACAGTCAAGCCAAGTCTATCAAACAAAATGCCTACTGCAATGCATAAATCTCATAACTCTAAAAACAATCAGTTTTAAAAATAAAAGAGAGGTCACTATTAAGAACCAATACAGTGCGTAAGGCAGGCAAGAAGATAATGAGATGCATCTCTGAGCCTCTAGTGACTGGCAGGTACCCAGTGTCTCCCTACAAGATGAGGAGAGAACACTGTGTAAATGAGATTGCAGCACTACTGACTAGTTACGATTTGTAAATACCTAAAGCCAAGCTAACTGTTGCAAGCATGCTGGAAGTTGTTATTAGTAGAATTACAAATACGACAGGGGACTCCAGATCCAGTTCTTTACTTCTGTCAAATGCAAGCATTTTTTGAAAGCCACAGTTTTCTGTTAAAACTACTGCAACACCTGTAAATTAGCTCAGTTCTATTCTGTGTTTCCCTTTAAAAACTGTAGAGCTTTGTGGGATAAAAGACAGCTCTTCCCATCTTTCTGGAGAGGGAAAAGATAATTGAGAGCTACAGAACAGCCATGTCTTCCATCAGCAGTAACCTCAAACAGGTCAGTGGGATGTGATCTCTGCAAGAGAACTGCCAGGTCCACAGCAGGATTCAGCACAAGCTCTACAAGCCAGAGCAGTGTGAAATGCATTAATAGAGTCAGCTTAGAGAAAAAACAGGTCTTTAACTCTTGGGTGTGTATCTCATTGACTGCCAGCCTAAACACAGGAGAGACTGAAATACCCTTTTAGTGAAAAGGGGTTTAAAATCTCCCTGGTTTTCTATTTTGAGTAGCAAGTTTATTCGTGCAGATGGAAGAAATGAGCCTCTAGAAGGCTTTGCTTATGTAGCCAGGTAGCACCAGGGACAACGAATATAAAATACTTTAAAATATTGCAAGTGAAGTTGCTCTGCTTGATTCTGAAAAAGAATCAAAAGTATTTCCAGCTTGTCATTGCCAAGTCAAATTTGGCCTATAACAAAAAATCAAACTCTTAATAAAACCAGAAAGTGTAGGTATGTTCCCATAACTAAAAATGATTGAGCTGTTACAGCTCAGCAATTTAGTGCCCATCCACTGAGTTGCAATAACTATGTGTGCACTTTAAGCTCACTTCAATACTGAAATAAAATACATTTGCTGGAAATGTGCTTCAGGGGATATCTGCAGCTGCTTCACGGAGGTTTAAACCCACCACGCTAGTGACTGGGGTAAGCCAAGAGCACACTAACAGTAGATTAGCATGTTCTGCCTGATAAATCAGGATTAGTTAAGCTGCAGCTATTTGACCACTTCCAACCATGCAAATTCACCATTAGACCATTTGCTGAAAGACTCGGTGCTCACAGTGACACCAGCTCAAATAATTAAAACTGCTGCTGGTTCAAAATGAAACAGTCAAGAATGACAGTCACAGACAGACCAAAAGGTTTTGAGATAAATGATTTTGAGCTTTTGATCCCTTTTTGGGATAGGTAGCATAATCAGACATTGAAGCTGGTAGAATTATAAGACCGTGTCGATCACAGTTCTTCAGGTTGCTTTTAAACGCATATATCTGAAAATTTGAAAACAAAACGTGTTTCTGCATATGTTTTCAGAAATGAACGGTCCACTTTGTGGGGGTTCTTAATGCTCCTGTATGCAAATCTCGATGTTAATCATTTCCAAATCACTCCCTGGAATACTATACATATGATAAATATTTAATTCCTTGCACTGACATTACAGGTTGAACGCTTTTCTTTTCCTATGACATTATTAAAGGCATGAATGGTAGGGAACAGACTGAAATAATTAATTTTATTTCATCATTCTCGGACACAGATACTGCAAGAATAAATTTGCCAAAGGAAAAGAAAATGTGACAATGCAAGGAGGTGACAAAGAGCTTAAGGAACTTGTTCATTTGGCATTATGTGGCAGGGACAACATATCACTCCTTCTAGCCTAGCCACTAGAAGAGGCATCCAGTTTTTCAACACCAATAACTGTAAGGAAAATAAATACCCCATGCAATATATATAACTGGGTGTTTGAACCACAATCAAGACCTTTTCCGGTGAAAATCCAAAGACTAAATCAGGAGCATGTGAGAGAAGCCCACCCCACTGGCAGGGCTGAGAGACCCGGGGCAGGTGGGTTTCTACCCCTGTGAGCACCCAGGAGGTCTGACAGCAAAGTTCTGCCTTTCCTGCCGTGCAGGGAGAAAGAGGGAAGTGTTTGGAGTAACGTGCTCCTGCAGGAGCTTTGCACGAAACCCTCCTTCCCAGCTCTGCCATCAAGACCTGGGCCTGACCAAAAAGCCCCAAACAATTCCTGTCTAGACCTCTTGTTCCCATGGTGTTCCAGCCTCCCACCACCCTCCTGCTGCCACCGCCTCCTATGACCACAGCAGCAAACTGTTGATCCCTCTTCCAGCTCTTTTCAACCTGGTGAGCCAGAGATGTGCTCACAGTGATTTTTCCGTCACTGTTAATTTGCAGATTATCCAACTGCATTTGGTCAAGACAGAGTGAAGAAACTAATAATATAGCACAGCACTTAGGAACACTAATTGCAAATTACTCTTAAATAATAGATCATCCCTCTCTTAATTATGGCATCTTTCACTCTCCCCATAAAAGTGCAACATCTGCTAATGTATTTTTCTAATTATTAGTATGAAGTTGCAGGGAAAAGGTAGCCTAGTGGCTTCTATCTTGACCTGCTCAGCCTAAGTTTCCCTGAATGTCCATAATGCATTTTTCCCCTTTCTTAAAAATTCATTCTTAAGATATATTTCTTGAACCAAGGCTTCCACTGTGTGAACGGTTCACCCATTAACACCCTTTTCGGCAGGAAAGCATGCACCAGGAAACAAACTTGTATGAATATGTGACTGAATCTTGTATTTCGCATTCATTTCCAAAGGTTTTCAAGACAGGAACACCTTCAAGTTTGCAAATTTCATCTTTCCATTTGCTTTACTCTATGAAAATCCTTGCTGACATTTTATCCATTTAACGTGCCATTTTTCTCAGTACTGACTGAAAGACGTTGAAGGATAACTCATCCATATGCAATCCCATCACCAGAGTTTTCAAAATGGACCTGTGACTCTGAGCTCTTTCATTTCCTTACGTCAAATACGAAGGTGGTCATGACAAAATGATCTGGATGACGGCACTGAGTGCACCCTCAGTAAGTTTGCAGATGACACCAAGCTAGGTGCGTGTGTCGATCTGCTCGAGGGTAGGAAGGCTCTGCAGGAGGATCTGGATAGGCTGCACCGATGGGCTGAGGTCAACTGTATGAAATTCAACAAGGCCAAGTGCCGGGTCCTGCACCTGGGGCGCAATAACCCCAAGCAGAACTACAGGCTGGGAGAGGAATGGTTGGAGAGCTGCCAGGCAGAGAAGGACCTGGGAGTGATGGTGGACAGTCGGCTGAATATGAGCCAGCAGTGTGCTCAGGTGGCCAAGAAGGCCAACGGCATCCTGGCTTGTATCAGAAACAGTGTGACCAGCAGGGCTAGGGAGGTGATCGTCCCCCTGTACTCGGCTCTGGTGAGGCCGCACCTCGAGTACTGTGTTCAGTTTTGGGCCCCTCGCTACAAGAAGGACATCGAGGTGCTTGAGCGGGCCCAAAGAAGGGCGACGAAGCTGGTGAGGGGCCTGGAGAGCAAGTCCTATGAGGAGCGGCTGAAGGAGCTGGGCTTGTTCAGCCTAGAGAAGAGGAGGCTCAGGGGTGACCTTATTGCTCTGTATAAGTACATTAAAGGAGGCTGTAGCGAGGTGGGGGTTGGCTTGTTCTCCCATGTGCCTGGTGACAGGATGAGGGGGAATGGGCTAAAGTTACGCCAGGGGAGTTTTAGGTTAGATGTTAGGAAGAATTTCTTTACTGAAAGGGTTGTTAGGCACTGGAACGGGCTGCCCAGGGAGGTGGTGGAGTCACCATCCCTGGAAGTCTTCAAAAGACGTTTAGATGTAGAGCTTAGGGATATGGTTTAGTGGGGACTGTTAGTGTTAAGTTAGAGGTTGGACTCGATGATCTTGAGGTCTCTTCCAACCTAGAAATTCTGTGAAATTCTCAGCAGTGGCACTGAAAACTAGGCACATGGCAAATTTGATTCTATACCCAAAGCAAATGGCCACCTTTGAAAAATGTTGTGGAAAATGATTTTCTGAGTGCTTTCCATGATGCCAGCAGTAGAGCAGGAACCTGAGCTCAGCTCTTCTGAATTAACCCCTTGTCACTGCTTCTTGGGGCACTGCACTCTAAGACCTCTGACTTGAATTTTTAAATAACTTGGGAAATTGTCAACTGTTCATGCTATTCTGATGTCTAATGTTTCCATCAGATTCCAAATAAATAATGCTTAGTGGATAGACCTGACATGCAAATAAAAGAGTAATGCAGCTTCCAGACCCATTGCTGCCTTTAAGCAACAAAGTCCTGCTCCAGGGTCTTTCTGCAGCTGTAATTAGCTGGTCAGCTCTCTCACCTGCAGCCCCATGACAGTATCACCAAACTAATAATGTAAATGAGACACCCTTCTTGCTCCTGTTAATCACCTCTCCTTATCTGACAGGCACAGGCTTGAGATTATTGCTTGGAGCGACCAGCATTCCTTACCTGGGAGGAAACCAACAATTGATAATCAACAGAAAAGATGAGAAAAGGAAAAAACAACCTCAACCACAATGAAAATCAATGTGGGTCTGTAAAGAGATTTTTTCAGCCTGTACGTCACAGGATATGCATCCTCTGACTGACAAAAACAAAAGTGAGCTTTTAGGTTTTCAGGTGTTTCTAGGTGTAACCTAGAGCTGAACAAAGGATACTTTCAATTTGCACAGAATATTAGGTTCTTTTCTTTGAGTTCTTCATTCTAAAAACCTTTTCAGTTTTACTGGAAAACCAGTAGTGTTAAAATGCCTATTTCAAGGTAGAAAAGATGAGGGGCATGATCTTGCTCCTCCTTTTCAGAAGCAAGGGTCTACAACACTTCCCAAATTATTCCTTTAGAAAACATCCCTGAGACCCATGTGTTACCACAAAACATTTCAGTTTCAATGCACAGCATGTTTGCTGAAAATGGACTCCACCACAATTTTTCTGATGAGCTGTAACAGAATTGCAGCCCCAGCAAAGCCACTCTTCCTTACTATCCCCAGATTTTCCTGTCACTAGCAGAGGAAGCCCGACTGTGTGTTTCCTCAGAGAATGCAAAATAGGAAACAGCCGTAATGGTGCAAACGTCATAGATAATTAAACAGAAAATCTGGCAGATTTTCAGACACGCTGCTACCTGACTGTGAATATAAAGCAGTTTTGCTTGACAGTCAGCTAAAGCACTGGGACCCCTGCCTGGCTTTAGGTTAGTCACCTGGAAGACTTTGAGCAAATATTTATCATAGATCAGCACTGCACAGCTCAGATGGTCTCGTCCAAAATACATGACACCCACATCAGTCTCTGATGACTCAAATAAAAATTCCCCAGCCTCTTGGAGCAAAATGCATGATCCTACTCGGTTTTTCATCTCAGCAGTGCCCAGCCCACTTCTGGGTATTTTCACTGGCAGTGCTGTAGATCCAGGTATTAACTAGCAGTCCATGAGCTGGTGCTGCTCAATTGCACTCATAGCTGTTTCCATAGGATTTCCAGTTGTTCCAGACAACGATTTTAACACTGACAGACTCAGTGTGGGGTCTATTAACCCCACAGTATCCAGGCAGGTAAAAATGAACTAGTTTCCTCTCTTCCCAGCAGCCGTAACAGCTGAAGTGTTAAGAGCGTACTGAGGGCAATGCTCTTTTTAACAGCACTTGGCACAATTACATTTTATTAATTCAGGGCTGTTATTTTACAGCTTCATTTGTTTCTGCCAATTTTATGTTTGGAAGGGAAAAGAAAGCATGAAGGAAGACCAAGTGAAGTGGAGCTCGGCAGATGGAGAAAAAGTACCTCTTACTCTCTCCATCACCACTGAAGCCAGAAGTGTTCCACCTCGCAGGGGTCCCTTGCCAAAAAGAGGGAAAAAAGGAACATCTCAGCAGTTACTGGAGCACTTGAACCATCACTGATAAGCAGGTTTCTTTGCACTGAGTTGTAACTGGGATGAACAGGGACCTCAGCAGCACCACAAATGATGGGTAGTTGGTGCCGTGAACTGCATCTTCTGAAGACCCAGGTGTGAAGCCAAACCAGCAATTTTCAGCCTCTCCTTTATCCTAACATTCTGGACATAATGGGGAAAGCTGCAGGAAAACACAACCCTAACATGCCAGGTTGCTTCCAAGAGTGTGATCTGATTGTGTTTCTACTTTTCTGTGCATGGCTTTTCTCCACTGTCTGGCAGCAATTCACCCCTGCACCAAGAGACAGGACAAAACCAGCTCTCCTCTGGGTATTAAGCATGCAAAGCAAACACACAAGTAGGCCTTATGACTAAACCCTGGCATTGGTAGACAGTTCTGCAAGTAAAGGATCATGCAAGCTCATGAGAGTAAAAAGGTAGAGCTGTTTGTATGGGATTTGTCACAGGAAGCTATGGGTATATCAAGAAGCAGGGTGAATCAGCAGCTCCACACACATGAAACACGAGAGACTTCAAAACAAACTTTCTTTTGAAATGGTCCAAAGGAGGAAATGTGCTCCTGCTGACGTGGCATGGCTTTGGTCCGTAACTCCAGGGTCCCATTTTGTCCAAGCTGAAGTAGCCCTGTCACAATCAACATCACTACAGCATGATGGACATATAGGTCCCGGTGGAAAACCCCATATCCAAAATCCTCCCCGCACACGGTCGAAACACAATGACTGGAAACACAATGAGTAGTAACTACACTGGGGCCACCCCCTTCCTAATGTTCAGAAAGGGGATGGCAAACTCAACAGCCCCCCACCAGCCACCTCCCTAAAACCGAGGAGCAGCAAGTGGAACATGGTGCAGGATCCTGCCCTGGGGAATTTTGTTTTTCAATCTGCTCTTCAGCTCAGTGCACAAAGTGCTCTCATACCACAGTAATGAGCACGGGATAGAAATGCCTCCAGAGGTAGATTAGATTAGAGACAGTCAAACAAAAATGCCGCGGCTGAAGGGATAATCAGAGCTCCCCTCCGAAAGGGAAAGGGCAGGTCTCAGCACTCGCTCTGTCAAATCGCTTCTAAAAATAAAACTCGGGAGCCAGATTCAGGCCTGATGGCATGACAAGCGTTAAATTACGGCACTGGGGGTCTGTCATGTCTAGTACAGCTACAGAACTGATCTGTTCAGAGGACAGGTATGCTCATAAGTATTTCTCTGGAGTCCTTCACCATGGGCAGCGCACAGGTCCTGGCCAGGATGCCGGGTCAGCTCACACTCCTACCCTTCATTTCAGAGCCCAACTTTTACTTTTTCCTCCGGAAAGACAACTTCTCTTTTCTGCCACAGTTTCCAGTAGCACAAGGCAGCACAGGCTCAGAAAGTTTCACTCAGAGCTCCAATGCCATGATATAAAAACCTACCCCTTCCTACGCCACCACCGAACAAGGCAAGACCCAAACTGTCCTTTCAGCTGGGGCTAGGGGAGTGCAAAAAAACCTTGTTTTATCTCCCTTCAAATGAATTGTAGCAAACACATTTTTTCCTATCTATGTAAGAGCACAAGAAAATCAATGTTACAGCTAATACACCCTTTCATGGGACTGGAGTAATCAGTTGTAGATGTCTGCACTGCAAAATAATACTTGGCAAACTCTCAGTGCTTTAGGGTCAGCAGAGAGATGTCATTCCTTCCTACATAAAATCATTAACACTGACGCCATGGCTATGCTGCTCATAATGCTGGGTAAATATCCCAGAAAGATTAATAATATTTTCATTGAGCTCTCTATTTAAAAGAATATAGAAGCACCATTTCATCCCTAAGCTGATAATAGGGTCCACGTGTGAAAACAATAAAATAATAAAAGCGACATGAATAAGCTTTCAACAGAAAAAGCTCTACCCGAGGAAAAGTTTCTACATCAAAGCAGGCAGATAATCTGACAATATTTTCTTCTACAAGACTGTATAAAGTTACTTAATGATTTAAACAAGATGCACTATTATAATTTTTATTAGTCCCTAGGGAGCTACAACTAAGCTGCAGGGGAAAATTGCCTGCCTTATACTGGTAGGAAAATTAGAGGTAATTGTTATTTTTTCCGTTTTGCATGATCAGGACCAAAAATTTAAACAAATACTTGATTTTCAAAAATTATAACTGCAAACATTTGGGGATTAGGTATGAAAGTCGCCAGGAGTTAAAGTATGCAAGGATCAGAAGTTTTCCAAATAAATGGGAGAAGAAGGCCCCATCCTCTCTTATGCTGCTCACATTGCTCTTGTGTTCCTATGAGCAAGCAATACTCCCAGTATGAGATGCTAAGAGGTGCAGGACATTAGGTAGGGCACAATGCTTCACAGGAAGGATGGATCTCGTCTTGTGAAGTCAAGATGCACTTTCCTGATGAAAAGAGTTTCAAGCTGGCCACCTCTCCTAAAAATAGCTAAGTGCAACTGAATTCCACTATTCCACACAGCAGCAGAGAAAATTAATGGGCTTTCACTGCCTACTTAAAGAAGTGATATATATTGCTGTTAAGGGATAAGTATCAGTAATAATATGTGCAATATGCAGCTCAACTCCTAAAAAGTGAGAGGCATTCCCTGTATCTCTTGGGCATCAGAGCTTCTCCGCAACCTCTAACACTTTGCCAACAGTGGAGAAGTGAGAGTAGTACGAGTGTTGCCATTTTAATAACAGTCAAGTACACAGTAATTTACTCACATGTGAAGAAATCAACTACAAAACTAACTGTAAATCCATTACTATTTTGATCAAGTTCTCAGCAAGTTTTCTTCTTTCACTTTTTTCACTCTGCCAGCCCTCGCCATGGTCAATGTTGTATTCAGCAGGGTACCTGTATACATGGCTGCTGACGAATACCTTGAAGTTTAGCCCTTCATCTATCTCCTGAGTTTTCCAGGTCCCCCAGACAATACAACTGAATATCTCCAGGTAAAACATATGTCGAGAAGAGAGATAGGATAATAGTAAGTGAACAAGACCAGAAATTGGCCGATCAGGACTTTAACCATATTTGCAAAATGAATTAGTGTGTACTACATGCTCTCACATAATCCCTTCAGAACTAAGAAGATCTTAGTGGTTTTCTAAGCATAGATGTTACAGCTTTCCCTTGGTTCTCTGTATAAATGTAATCCTGGTCATAATTACATGCATATGTTAGATATTATTTATAATTCAATGAGAAAAGATTTCTTTTTTGTTTAGTCACTGCTGCTCTGTATGTTTGTGCTGCATAAAGCACAGATGTACTTTGCTAATCAAAATCTAATATCTGAGATCCCTATGGTGAAATAGACTTTTCTTTTTTTTTAATCCTTCAAAAGCTTTTTCTTTTTCCACAGTGCTCAAAATTCTTTCTTCTGTTTCTTTTTCTTTACTGACTGTCTAATCTCTTGATCCTCATGCTTATACTATGCTTATCACCAAAGTATTTGAGTAGCAAGGGAGCTGGGGCAACTTACTGAAAAGCCAAACAGCTCCACTTCAGAGCTCAGATGCACCCACCAGATCACACAGGGGCCCGCTGCACAGCACTTGCCTTCTCACACCACAAAGCAGGTTTCACCCTTTCCCCTGTAGCAGTAGGGTGACAGTACTGAACGGGAAGTACAAGGAGGTTTCAGGAATTAGTTTGGAAGCAGCATAAAATGTTTATTTGTGAGCAGCACATCAAGAGAGCAGGTCTGTATCCTCGTAGTGTTTGGGCCATCTGCCTCGTGTGAGGGGCCAAGGATCAGAACACCTCCTCTGCAAGAAACCAATTACATGCAATGGCCTCATGATATAGATATTAATAGATATTAATAGTAGTTAAAAAAAAAAAAAAAAAAAAAAAAGATGACTGAACTCTATGCATCTGAAGAGAGAGCTAAAGAACCAGCAATGGTGACATCCTCAGAGAGTTGGGAGGAAGAAGAGGTAACTGCCTTTAGATATATGAAACCAAAAAGGCTTTCAGTGTTCACTGTGTAAACACGCATCAGATCCTCAGGCTATGCTACCTTCTCTAAGAGACATCTCAGGGACAGCCCAGTCTTCTGAAATATTCATTTTGAGAGTATCTTTGGTCTAATAACAATACAGGTATGCAGTGGTTTATACCACTAAAGCTGTTCATGGTGCAACCAACCTGTAAGACCAGAACCAGACTGCTGAAGAGATACATGAGGAAAAAAACACCACCAACAACAAACAAAACAACAACAATGAATTACATCTTTTTGTTTGTTTGTTTCTGAGCAACCTATTGACACTGTCTCTATTAGTTTTACTCACTCCCAAGTTCATAATTCAGAGGAAACTGGAGGATTTATTTATTACATTTGTTCCTGAAGTAAACACAGTGAAAAAGGTATGCCCATAGGTGGACTACTGGGTAAATGACCAGCCGAGTGCATGTTTCTCTGTAAATCACCTCAAAAATCCAGCCACACTAGCCAAAATGACTTACTTGATCTTAATAAATATTGCATCCAAATTCAGAACAAGAAATAGAAAGTTTGTACGTGAGATTTATGTTTCACTCTCTGATTCACACTATAAGCGGTTTGATTAAATATTTATTCTAATATCCACTTGGGTTAAGAATTACACCAATCTGTCTGTAGGTATCCATGCAGAAGCTCTTAGAAAAACTTATTAATTTACCAGAAATGCATTATCAACCTTCCAGTTCTAAAGCTGTATTTTTTTTTTCTTTCTTGCTAAAAAAAACCTGCCAATACAATTTATTCCTTGCCACCAATGGGATATTGATCTTCACAACTCTTGCTCATGGGCTAAATCAAGAAAGGTTTCCATAGAGAGGGAAAGTCATCCTCTTCTCAGGCTTTTCAAATGCCTTCTGAAGCAGGAGTTCAGTAGAGTGAACATTAAAGGAGAACTTTTAGAAGGTTGCAGGTAAGCTCTGCTGCTTCACGATGTTCTTTGACACATTTCAAGGTTGAAATTTAATTATTCAACAAATGAAAATTCATCCCTCTGATACTTCAGTTAACAACACATTCTTTCTGCTAGAGGAAATGATTATAACAGCTTGGCTTTTCTCATATTGAATCAGCCCAAAAGTACAAGTTATTTTCCTGGGAAGACAAAGAGATCAACAACATTTACATGAAAACAGGCCTGAATATTTTAAAATGGCAGGTGATTTTGAGAGACATTTAAGAAATCTTGTTCTTAAAAATGTTTATGCCTGGGACTCAGCAAATACGCTCAAGTTATGTGTTCCACTATCATTAGTCATATCATAAAACAGAAGCCACAAGTCATGATTGAATGCCTTGATTATTGGGAGCTGACAGCTACACGTAAGCAGAGCTGAGCTTGAGGAGCTCTGTTGTCAGCTCTGGCACTGCTTGATTCTCTGGGTTATGTTGTTCCCATCTGTGTTTTTCTCCCTCTTCGTGAATGAAGAAGGTGTATCTACCTCAGTTAAGTGCTGTGAAGTTGAAAGACAAAAGTTACTATATATGTTCCCAATGCATGCTGTTTATTAATTAATGTAGTAAAAAGACAGGAGCGTATATATTTTTGTTCAGTAACACAATGGAATGATGTGAAAAAAGCTTCAAATTTCACTCCTGCTTATTTGATAGAGGAAATATCATACTATTAGATACAAAAATGACAAGCATGTCATGATTCTGTTTGTCTGTCTTTGCCAGAAGCCCTCAGTAGACATGCATACATGTTGAGAGTGTAACAAAAAAGTTATATGTAGTAAAAAATATTCATCAATCTCTCATCTGTTTTTACTACAATTTCTGTCACTGAGCTAGCTAAGAACATCACCTAACAGATTTAAATGTCAGCTCAGAAACCAGACGCAAAATGAATGAGATTTGCCTTGCCTTTTCCCCTTTATTTCTTAGCAGTGGGGAATGGATTCTAACTCTCCAGATCAGGTGTGGGTATCACCAAGTTCATCTACCTGGAGAGAGCACATCAGTACAGATGCTATGGACCCTCCTCAGTGCTGGAAGAAACAAGATGGGTTTCCAGTCTCAGTCACATTGCAGCCCTCCTGTGCGACCCTAAACAAGGTATCTTACCTCAGCTACTTTTCCTCAGTAAGACACATATAATACAGATGTCTGAGTTAAAAAGTGCTTTGAAACTCATCCTGAGAATTTTTTAGGTCTAAATGTATGAAGTTCAGGAACTGGTGTCAATCAATTGCTTTATCAACCCTTTACTGTTGTTACTTAGGAATCAAAGTAACATAGGTACATATGTTTTGAAGCAAAAAGACATCATCACAAGCACAGAAATTTAGACCTTCCACTTCAGACAAGTTGTAAAAACTTCCTATCTCTTCTTGAGAAATGGAGCTACAGACTGTGGTCACTTTAAATCATTTACTTCAGAAAGATATTTAATCTTTATTGTAATATTCAAGGTAATTAAAAACTTCCCACATCCCCTGGTAAGCTACTGCAATTGCTATAATGATTGTAAAAGTGTTATCCATCTTTCTTGTTTCAACATATCTCACTTCAGCTCCAGATAAGGGATCTCAATATGCTTGTTCCTCCTAATTAAACAATTCTTTAACAGAGTATACCTTCCTCTAGGTGTTTACAGGTCATTTTTGAGACATGTTTTCACTTCACTGTGACTGTAGTCACAGTGTAAGACACTGTAGTGACTTAAAGGTTACTAAAACTGTGGTCTCAACAGTGGTGTTGTCTAGAAGCACTTGAAGCTCCTTCTTGCATGTTTGTAGATGTGACTCTATGATTATTTTTGTCTGTTAAGCCAGAGTATTGCCAGTGGAATGCATCCTGGCATAATTCCATTGCATCACTGATAGGGCAAAATGGCCCTAACCTGCTTGCCAGTACTTGATGGCTTTGGTGTCCTTGCCTAAGCAAGCTTTTCTGCAAGCCAACCCAGGTGATACGGTCTAACCCCCTGTTCTCAACCAGAGAGAGGTCATTATCAGAGAAGCCTAGGTGGCTCTCCAGCCTGTTTCAGGTCATCCATCAAATTCCACTCTTTAGAAGATGCCAATCTGGCTATGTAATCCAGACATCCTTTCTTCCCTACTTCTCTGGTTCAGTGTTTGATCAAGAAAAGAAGCTATGAAAGTAACAGATTATTTTACAGAAAATATACTCCAATACCTCTCTCTTTTAATTCATTGTGTCAAATGAATCTTAAACTTGGCTGATCCCAAAAGCTGGCAAAACCATAATTATTCAGCTGTTAAGATCAACATTGTTATTCACAATGTACCATTTATTTACTCTACGTTGATTAAAGGGGAGATTGAGTGGAGAATGGCATACAGAGAAAATATTGTCCCCAGATTGCTTCTCCTCAGGCAAGGTCAGACCCAAAAGGACACCCCTCCTGTCGTCAGCTGTGAGCAGGACAGCCAGAATACTAAATGTGTCCAGGTGAGCATTATCACCCACAGTAGGTGCAATCAAACCAGCTATTTTTCCTTTTCAGCTCTCTTTGATCAACTATTCAAGTGCTGCCACATCAGCATTTCCCCCTCAACAAGGAACGGACACAACAATCTGTCCCAGAGAACTAGGACTGTGCAGAATTTGCCAGTTTTGCCTTGATTGCCTTTCTGAACTGTGAATCACTCAAGAGCCTGTGCAGGGTACTAAGGTTTCCACATTGCTATGGGAACACAGTACTTGGCAGCTACTGAAATATTCAGCCCACCTCCATACAACACCAGAATTCACAGGTGCCAGCCGAATACCTGAGCAAAGAAAGGTTTTCAAATGCCACTCTGATATTAGCATATAATAAGGAGAAAGGAAGGTTATTCTCTTTGAACAGCTTGAGAATACTCCAAACATTGAAATTGCTCTGATGTCCTGCACTCAACAACTCTGCCTCCCCCTCGCTAGAGAAGTTCATGAAAGGGCAAGACCCCAATGGTGGGAAAAGACAAAAAGAAACACCTACCTCCAGAATAACACAAACAGTGGTCATCCAAATGCGGTTGAATGCTTGTGGTCAGTATCCAGCTAACTAAAGGCCAACATTTGGATCATTTCTGCCCTGAAATTACCCTCCCCCAGACCTCCAGGATAGGCACACAGACAACATCCAGATGGCTGTCTTCTACCTCAGGGCTGAGGTTAGATGGAATTCCTGTTCAAAGAGCTGGGTATTTTCTCTTTTCTTTTAGCCACAAACTAAAATATCAGAAGCAAAATAAGAGTTTATTTCCCATAAATCGCTGGCACAAATTTTATGTGATCTGGAACAATAAACAAAGACACTTGCATGGGATTTGGCTTTTGTTAGGCAAGGATATTAGTGGGATTCAATGAGTTTACTTCTGGTTTATTGGGCTATCCCATTTTAATAAGCCAGTTCTTACGCAAACATATTTGTCTGTCAAGTGGTAAGACAAGGCACGAAAACTAAGTTGCAACAGAGTTGAATTCAGCAGGAGGGGAATTAATTACTTCTCTTTGAACAAAGCAAAACAAAAGAAAAAAAAGTCTTCCAAGCATATTTCCAGGATCATCCTGAATCTATCAAATTACCACTCAGCCAGAAAACACCGAAGGGGAAGAAAGATGATCGACTGGATGACAGTTAAAAACACTGTAAAGCTGCTCTCACTGAAACTTTTGTGCTTGGCTTTGCTGTGTTCCCAGCGGTGGTAAGAGCTGCAAGGATGTAGGGAGTGCAGGAAGACAGCCATAACTGTGGCTTTTATACCAACACCAACCATGCTCCCTGGAGACCAAGCTCCTGGGCCACAAGGGTCAGCCTGGTAGGAAGGGGAGGGCCAGTCCATGATGACTGGCCACAGCCCAAGATTTGCTTCTCAGTTAAGTAATGATCACCCATGGTTCCCATAGCCTCCCAACTTCTGTACAGACTGACTGAAGCAAAAGTCACATCTGTGCACCGTTTATATATTTCTAGTGTTTGGTAGGTCACAAGACCCTCAATCTTCTTATTTTATCTGTTATTAAAAGTATTTACAGGATGCTTGCAAGTCATAGGAAACCAGTTATCCCAAGATGAGTCATCAAGCCCACCAGACACTGCCCATGATTTGAGAGGACCTATCTGGAAGTTCTTTAAAGAACTTCATATTGTTCTCACAAACTGTGACCAAATTCAAGCTTTCTGTTTCTTAGAAAACTCACAAAAAAGTTCAAAAAATAGCTGCTAAGCCATCTAACTTCACCTGATATACTGGGACAATATGGACTTTCTTTTGTTTTGCTTTGTTCAACCTCTGTTAGTGGTGGAGTAATGGATTATCTCCTTCTGAGGAAGGAAATAGGGAAGACACCATTCACCTCTCCCTGGACTGCAGCTACCCATAGGACATCACTCTTTTATCTGACAGAGACAGTTCAGAGGAATAGAAATGCACTCAAAAGCAGATAAAAGCACAGTGTCAAGACTGTTTTCTCCTCAGCTACTGAAGGACTGTTCCAAAATCTCACTCTGTTACTGATGAGAAAATATGGCCAAATACATTGAGTATAATGAAAAGCACTGGCACAACACCATTTTACAGTTTATGTAGTTCTTTGTATCCCTCAGTAATTCTTCCTTGTGTATTTGTAGAAAAACAATTCTTATCTCCCCTCAGTCTTCTGGATAAATAAACAAGTCTTCTCTTTCAGTATCAATGAGATCCCCATACATATCTTTTCCAATTTTCTAATGATCCTAGCAACCCTTCTTGGTACCTTTCCTACACACAGATGTCTGGGCTTCTCTATGTGTTTTATTGTCTTACTTTGAGGTTGGAAGTACTGTCTTTCACTTTGTAGTACTCAGTTACTCATTACATCATAGTGTTTCCTTAAGCTCTGGTAATGTAGTCATGAGTTTCAGCTCTTCTTTGGATTGCCTAATGCACCACTGGAAGACAGTCAACTCTGGATATCATGAGCGCAGGACACTAATGTTGGATAGGAGAGGACAGAAGGAAGCAGAATTACTAGCCATGCTGCTACAGATCACAGTAACATTAAAGACTGAATGTTCAAAAAACAAAAATAAATACATAAATATAAACAAAAACAATAACAATAACAACAACAACCCACAAATACAACAAAACAAGCCACAATAATACAGCTCTTTTTAATGAACAGGCAGATAGCTTCAGTCTATACCATGCACAAGTACATGAAATGATAGTGATTTATGTTTTTTAAACAAAGAGAATAAGTATTTCAATTAGGCTTGTGGGGGAGGGAGTGTGTGGCTTTATATTCAAAGCCTCATTTTAACCAGGGAAAATTACTGACTGCTGCACGAGGCAGCATTTAGCTGCTTTCCTTTCCTTGAGCAGGGCGCCTGGCTTGCCTTGGGAATCCAGCCCCGGCAGGATGCCTTTCTGACATCTACCTCCTGACCAGCTGTAGGTGTAGCTACTGACATTAAGCAGCATGAGATCTTCTCAAGGAAGCAAAGCCCTACATGAAAAGGTTGCACTGCAAAAAGAAGAAAAGTCTTCAAAGGAAAAACTACCCAGCACGCTGCTCCAGAAACCATGCTGAACTTTCATTTAAGACATGAGCACTCTAAAAACAGAGTGCTCATCTACTTTGTACAGTACATTTTTCTTCCTCAGCTGTATTTCTCTACAGTTTAAATTTTGATATGAACTTCTACAGAAAAAGAAATCCTAGCAATTATAATCCCAGCAATTATGTAGGCCCTTTGCTAGACTGCAGAAATGAATTGTTAGCAGTGACAAAAGCACTCTGCCCTGAAAGAAAGAGGAGAATGAATTCCCATCAAGCAAAGATGATGAACCCTTTCCAGGTAATGGAAATCTGAAAACAATGTCAGGCAGCATCTGTGGGAAAGAAAAAAATAAAAGAAAAAAAAAGGAAAAAAGAAAGAAGGAAAGAAGGAAAGAAAGCGGCAAGATGCAAAGGTCTTACAGCCTAGACATGATTGCCTTGCAAATTACACCAGGGAAAAATCTTTCACAGAGAACTAATGAACTAATGCTGTGTCAACACTGAAAAAGAAGCAGCAGCCACTTACAAAAACTATAAACTATGAAGTCTGACATCAATTGCAGGCAGATGAATGCAAAAGTTAATACAGAATGTGGTTGATAAAGATGAATGTGGTCAATACCTGAGCATACTTCAAGGCTAAAACACCTTGTCAAGCAAACCGGACTTCATTACATAAAGAGCTTGCAAATTTTGTTGTTGAAGTCTGGTTTTATTGATATGCACTTCTCTTTTTATAAAGTATTTGATTTAAAGTGGTATGAGAGTGATTAAAAATTAGCATGATAGAATACCAATAAAGCATGCATTAAATGAATTCAGAACTGGCTAACTGACAGATCTCCAAAATATTTTTTCAGTGGGGAATCACCCATGAGTGATGGGGTGTTTGCAGCAGGTTCTTTGGAAATTTTTATTGTTTTTTCTCTGAAAATATTCATCAGTGTACAGAAGGTAAAGGCAACATTGTTGCGAATATAATGCCTGACTGATACAGAATCTGGTGAAATAATAGGCAGTGATGAAGGCTGTCTTATGCAGCAGCAACCTGACTTGCTGGGGAATCCATTTGGATACAGAGGACAGTAAAAGGAGAACTGGAAGAACTGGTAGATTACTTCAGATTATAATCATTACTGCTAAAGTGAGGTTGAAATTTTGGAAGTGATGCAGAAAAAGGCCATCAAAATTTTTTTCAGGTTTAAAAAAATCTTGCAATGAGATTTCAAAACCTTAATTTACAGAATTTACTAGAAAGAAGACATCTGAGTGCTTTCCAGAGTATATTTCCATCTATATGCATGTATAGATATATAGAAAAAACACACTTCATATGGGAAAGACTAAAGAAAGAGCATGACTGGCCATGGTATTGACAACAGGAAGACATAGGTCCTATATCAATTCTATATGAATTCCCCAGTTCTCGCTACATTTTATCAAATGGGATTTTGTTCTAGAATAAAAAGCAGCCTAGTGAATCGACCTGCTGCGGCTCTGACCTTTAAAGACACTAGCTAAATAAAATATATTCCTTAAAAATGTTGTATCATCATTGAGAAAGTCACCAGGTATGTCCTGACTCACAGTCTCAAACAATCCACACAGCAGCAAAGCGCAGTGGTGTGATCCTCTGCGTGGTCACGGAAAAGACTTGTTGGGAACTTGGTGCATCAAGAACTCAGTTCCAAAGCCCTTATCTGGGCAGCACTGTCCTGGCCTGTGGATGGTGTAAGCTCAACAGATTTAAACTATTCCATTTGAGAGACAGGAGAAAAAAAAAAAAGGGATTGGGGAAGGGGGAGAGAAGAGATTTGCAGAGAGAGATACTTGTAGTGAAAGGCTGAAACAGATGAAAAACGCTTTCAAATTAACACTTTCCATCTGGATAAAGTGTTCGTGGTCTTTGGATGAGTAGAATTAGTATCTCCACATTCCAAATGGGACAGGTGAGTCACCGAGGAGGTAGGACACACTTTTCCTTACCCCTCTGTCAGGTGCCTTTGTAATTTATCACAACTAAAGTGGGTTGCAAGCACTAGAAATACATCTTTTTGCATGGAAACTAGACCATGGCATCTCAGACAGACTATGGAGACAGTTTGTGGGTCTGTTCCATATTATCTTCAATTAATTTTCTGTGTAGCTTAATAACATTTTTGTGCTGTTATTGCACAACAATAACAGAGGGCAACCCAGCTGTGTGCTCTGCATCATTCAAACAATGTCTCGGGTCTCACGAAGCCTGCAGCCCAAACTCAAGACAGAAGACCAAAGCTTCACCAAGACCTGTCCCAGGGAAGGCAGAGCCTCACCTGTGGCCTCTGGCCCCCAGCACGCCTCTGTTTGCACAGCCCAGTGCAACCACCGCCGGACAGCAAGGCTGTAAAATCCAGACCTCCTGGCTGCTCTCCTGAGCTTCTCGCACCCAGCCCCAAATGACACTTTGTATATATACATAGCTGAAAAATCTGCACGCATTTAAGCTGCTAAGTACTATATATGTTGTTACACCAAATATTCAGTGACCTCTTTCTGAATGCATTTTAATTGAAGTAATTACTCATTCAACTCCAGCTGTTAAAACTCCATCCTGATATGTCTGAAAGCAAATGGCTTTTCAGATTCATCACTCCAGAGGCTGGAAAGTATCTAAAGATCAATATGCAGCTGGGAAGAGAGTCTTCCCAGTCCTGTATGATTTTCATTATTTCTCTTAACAATTTATCTTTTTTTTTTTTTTTTTTTTCTTTCTTAATGTTCTTATCAGTTAGTTCCTGTTAGGTTAGCAGCTCATGGTATTGACGAAAGGCATAGTCAGGGAGAGGGTTATGTTTTGCTGATTTCCAGTGTTTCCAAACTTTTCAACATTCTCTTGTTTTCATCAGTGTAAACTGTCTTTAAACTTCCAAAGTTATCTGTGTTTCTTGAGTTTCTGTGTGAAGATTTTCTCTCATTAATTAGTGAATATGTTAGAAGCTTGGGATTACCAAAGCAATTGGGAAAGCTTCCACTGACTTGACATGGAAAGATTTCATCCTAACCTTAATACTGGCTTAGTTTTCATGCTTTCCCTAGAAAGGATATGATGTTACAAAAGAACGTTCTTGCCCTTCCAGCTTCTGAAAAGGCCTTTTTTGAATGTTAGCTAAAACTTCCTGTAGGGTAAAATACGTTTTAAGTACCCAAGTTCAGTTACATTGCCCTTCTCATTTTGCTGAAGAAGACAGTCTCTGGTAACAGCCCAGATGAATGAGAATATCATAGTCCCACTACTGATGAGTGGGTCTGGATGACACAAAAGCTAAATGCCTCTCCTCTAGATAAAACATAATGTTATTGCCATGAATAGGATGAACAGCAAAACTTTTTCCTCTTTTTCAAGTTTGTCCAAGAGGGTAAAAAAATAATATAAAATAAAATAAAAATTGTCCAAACCATTGAAACAAGTCAAGGTCAGAGTTAGGAAAAAAAATACAGATTTAATGTTTCCCAGTCTTATGCTCTAATTAAATAAAATCAACACTAGAATTAACAATGTCCCATTTCTTATGGGTTTCTGTCTTGTGGAAGAGTTCCCTGGGGAGTAAGACATTTTGATCCAATGCTTTCTCTACAGCTTGGGCTTTCAGAACCACCCTTTACAATAGGGCTTCTCTGTGGTCTAATAATGATATAACTCGATTCATGCTCAGCCTTTCCCCACAGGGTTCAAAAATTATTATCCACAGAGCTGCCAGTATCTCTCTACCACCACAATGACATGAATCCTCAGAAACCAGACTAAGAAACAGACTGGATTTGTTCAGTTGTGCTCCAATACATTTTTCAAAACTTTTTCTAAATCTTCTCCTGCTCTATATAGAGATGTCACAGTTAGCACATCCCAGGTATTTCTAAACATGCCAAAGGTTTTTCTGAACTTATTATGCTCTTTGTGAATAGCTAAGTGGTACTACATAAACAACTGAAAATTCAGGCTTTAAGAAGTTTTTGTGTAGCAATTTATATCAGATCCATCACTAGGGATGATGGTGTTAAAATTCTTGACAGTGTTTGGTAGTCTAGTAACAACAGAAGAATTAAAAGATCTGTTTAGTTATTCAGTCAGGACTCCTAGTGTTGTTTACAACACAAAGGGGCTTATGTATACATTAATTACATTCAATTTAAAAAATTTAAACCCTTGGCATTGTAGGAAAGATTTATAATGCAAATGACCAAGGCAAAAAGACTGTTAAAGAGAAAGCAGAAAATTAATTACAAAGGCTTACCCAGTTAATAATGGCTTTGCATATAATACTATCGTGGTTATTTTCAAAAGTTAAAGCTGGAAAGTGATTGTAATTATTAGGGAGGCCTCAGCTCTGCTGATTTTGTTAGACCTCTGGCAGTTGCATTTTACAGGTTAATGAAAGGAGCAAATTACTCAGTTTCACATTATAAATAAAAATCTGACATTTTTTAATGCATGGTGAGCTCCTCTAGCAGAGCCTTTGTCATGAAGCAATCCCCTCTGCTAAGAGGACACCCTAAAATTGCTCTGCATGCAGAGCGTCCCTGTTAAATCCTCCTTGGTTGGGCAATCACTTGTCAGACTCTAGAATGGTCTGTTAAAGACAGCAACTCCCAAAAGATCACTACAAGTATCAGGAACGATTCTGAAGATTGCTTCCCCTTTGGAGTCAAAGATTAGGAATGGCTCGTGAAAGAAAGTGGAGACTTGAAGTGAGCTCTAAGTGGGGTAGAATATATAAGTTTGTTAAAGTAAATATAACTAGAGACACTTGGATGATGCAGATTGCAGGAGACGGTACAACAGAGGAGAGAGGGAAGATGATTTACTTATCAATAGTGTAAGCAACAGTTAGAAAAGCATCATCAAAAGAAACCACTTTTTGCTTTGAGACCTCTCCAATACAACTTTTCTTCGTTCAGTAGACAAGGTCACTTGCCAAAAGGTACAGGGCTACAAATCCCCTTAGAGAGCATTTCAGGTAAACAAGGCAGCTAAAATGCTACCCAAAACAGACATTCAGTGCCAAGCATGGCCAGCCCAACCTTGTGCTAGGCCATGGCCTCCCCACTGCCTACCATCTCATGAGTCATCAGCTTTCAAGAGGGTCCCCCACCAGACCATTTACAGTTGGGTGCCCACCTATCAGCCTTGCTTTCACTTCATGTGTTTGAGGAAGTGCCCAGGTCCCACTTCTCCCAGCTCAGTCTGCATCCCTGCCTCATCTTCTGCAGCTACTACCAAAAAAAAATAATATATAAATAAATAAAGAGTTCTCTCCTCACCCAAACACTGGCAAGGGAATCGAGGTTTTGCATTTATTCTGACCTTTCTAAAAGGCTTGGTTCTTTTCCAAAATCAGAATATACATTTCATGCACATACATAAATTTTCTACAGGGCTGCTCCATCCATTTGTGTTAGGTTGTACTGCCTTGGATGCATAGTTCATTTTTCCTTTTTCTAGGCTGCAAATTCCCTGAGGAAGGGATCCTTTTGATATTTGCAACACATACGGCATTGTGAGAATTACAAACACTTAACAAATACATGGCAATATCCATATACATTAGACAACCCAAACAGAAAAAAAAAAAAAAAAAGCAAGATGAGAATGTTACATCTAAGAAGCAACTGAGAAAGAGTAGAGCAGAGCACTGAATTTCTCATGTTCTATCCCCAGTGTATCTCCAAGCTTACTTTGGCAGAGAAAGGCCACTTTTTAGGGGTACTTCACTGGCACTAGCAGGTTTTAAATGAATATAAAATGAGTGAAAAACATTCCACAATGAAATAGCATGTGGCACTGTACTGAGACATTAAATTTTAAGAGCCATTTTACCATTGGAATTAGACATTAATCTAAAGGTATCTCATGTCAGATACTGTATGGTACTTCCACAGGGCAGGAATTAAAACATATATAAATCTATCCTAAACATGCAGTTCACCCCTTTGATTTCAAGAGTCCAGATTTCCCAAAACAAAGAAATTTTGCAAGATCTGTTTTGTGTGTACACCAATGGAAGCAAGACATCTGTTAATGCCAAGAGGTTTAGTTAAGCACATTCAGAACAGATTTGCTGCACAATGTTAGTGGTGCTGAACCTGAAAGCAATCGTTGGAGAAGGAATTTATTCTTGTGCTAACCCCAAGCAAGAGTCACCATCCAGCCAATTTAATATCAACAGCAGTAATTTCAACAAGATGATATTTAACCACAATCCAAAATGGCTCGGTCTGGAAGCAACACAGTATCAACGTTTGAAAGAATGTGTACCCAGCAGCATACGAAGAGGGAGAAAAGATTCAAGGCCACAGTGGCTTTTTCATGGGATTGCATGCACAGCTTTTGCTTGAACTTTCTTAATTGAGGTTGCAAAAGAGTATGCTGAAGAATGAACTCAAATATCATTCCGTTGGCAGCAAATTCCTTCTCCAGAGGCCAGTAATGAAGGAAAAGCTCTCTGCTTTGAGGAGCATACAGATGCAATGCTACACCACAACCTATTTGCACCAACAGACACTTGTGTACCCGTCAGCACTTTGCAGTTTTTACAGTGTGGTGAACCCCTGCATACATCATGAATGGAGAACACAAGGCCCACAGATAAATCCTTTTTCTCCTGTTATCCTCCATTTGCTCTTCTCTTCTCCAGTAAATTCCCTTTCCCCAAAGACAAATTTCCTTTGGCTTCTGCTCCCTTGGAAGTGTCCAAAACCAGAGCATATTTTCTTCTGTGCTTTAGAGGGCCTCTGCTGTGGCTCCTAAACAGCCCCAGCTCAGGAAAGCCTGATTATAGCCCCAGGGACAAATAAAGTTCTTCATGAGAGACCATTTGGCCTAGAAGGCTTTCTTGTGGCCCTTGGGAAGGAGGATGACAGTTCAAAACTGTTCAAAATGTTTAATTTTTGACCCTCTCCAATTTTTGAAATCCCGTTTCCATTAAAATTAAGTTAGTTAAATGAATTTCAATTTCAATGGCAGAAGATTGCAATCATTAAGGAAAATAAATAGACATGCAAGCTGATGTCAAGAAACCTCTGTTTCTTGACAGCCACTTGCCAACAAAGAATGATGTTAAAGTCTTCCACTGAATAGACAGATAATAATATCATAAATGTAAATCCCTGAAATAAAATAGCAACACTGCTTTTGAAATTTGTTTTATAGCCACTCAATAAGCAGGGATGAAATAAATAAAAAAGATATGGGGGGAAAAAAAAGTTAGAAGCAAGGGAAAACACCCAGAAATATGCACTAAAGAGATTATTGGTTTGACCTGGTGTTGCAGGCCCCATGCTCTTACAAACCCAAATATTCTCCTCGCCATAACACTGAAGAAACTGTGTATTTTGTATCTGGAATTTCCTTGTTCTTTCCCTCTCAAAGTTTATTGTACTTTAGGAAGAGATATTCTCAAGATGCCACAGACAAATGAAACACAAGAATTCCAGCTGATAGCTCCTTGGCTAATTGCCATGAACACATCCAACATACCAGCGGGGTTTTCTCTAAGTATCAGCATCTACTTCTCCTCCAGGCATCAGTAAAATATGAAAATTTTGCTGCTGAAGGAGACATATCACCTTTTTAACTGTTGCTTTGTACTACCTGTGGATAACTTGAATGGTTTAAAGTATTCCATTAAATTAAACACAAGTTGTTACGAAGGATCAGATGAACTTTAAGGCGCTAATAATACCTAATCAATGCTTCTGTAGAGTGTCTCTTGTTCCCTTATCATTTGTAAGAAAACAAATGTTCTTGTACTGATAGATCATAGACTTACAGCCTCCAGGAGCACCTGGTTGTGACTTTAAACATTCCCATCTGTCAGTACAGTCACTTTGATTTAGCATTATCTAACCTGTGATTACACAAATTAAATATCCTAACTTCCCATTCAAACAACGAGCAAAGTTGTTATCAGACAACTCACTCTAAGCAAACCAATTTAGGGAAATGCATGGTGATGAACAAAGAAGTTACCCACTTGCTGGATGTTTTGAATAACTTCAGTCTCTTTTTCCTTAGTCAACTACCCTTTATCAGTCTCTGCCACTTATGTCTGAAGCAAAAGGGTTACTGTACTGTAGCCAAGCACAGCTCCTAGCACTCCATTCATTAAGTCCTTCTTTTAAATTTTCCTTTTTCTTTCACTGTCACACATGTACACATGCATCGTTCAAGTTTACCATAATTGATCCCATGTCAAGAAAACACTCTTCATTTTATCACAGATTACAGTTAAAAAAGCACCAAGTAAGCTTGCTCTTCTGATAGTTAGCTTGAGTAAAGCAAACAAACAAGATGATAAACTCATAACTAAGCATTAATTTGAACTGTCACAAAGGCGTATTTTAACTTCTATCTGTTCTTGTCTTCATTTCTTTGCAGTTGCCAGTAAAAGAAGCATATTTGGACACTGAAAAATGAATAACTGTAAATAAATTTGATTGTAGGAGAATTTCAATACCATGAACTGTAGATTGGATGGAGCACATTTCAACACAACAGTGAATAGTTTAGATTAGTTGAGTCATGACTCATACACTCCCCAAACAGAAAATGATGAAATTGATAATATACCAAAGCAAACCTAGATGATTATTTACCTGCACACTAGCTATGCCTCATCAGGTTTACATTTGCTTCTGTGTATAATTATCATGAATTTGTATCCAGCCTAAAGAAGTCACATGGTATTTCCACAGTGCAATCAGACAGTCTGAGCACCAAAATTACTAAAGCTGGGACTGCTCAGGATTCAGAGTTAGCTACACTTTTCTGAGAAACAAGCCTGCTGGGAACCCCAGCTTTTCAGACATGAACACCCTTGGAGTAAGTACATCTTGGGAAGCACTCGTCCTCTGATTAGCCCACGCAGAACTGAGCCCTGACTATGTGTGCCACAAGTTGTCTGGTGAAAAGGATGTATGCAAGCCGAGCTGAGCTTAGTTTACCTTATGCCAATATAGAGTCTTAATTTTTTAATTACTTTTGCAGAAGGTGCAAATGCAAAGGAGTGGATCTAAAATAATGTCTGTATCTGGGCCATTGTACCCAAATGTCCTGTGAACTCAACTTTTACATGTTTCTTCGAGTTCTGGAAAGAAAATTGATGGATATATTGCCCGGTTTGGACAGAATTCTAAGATCACTTTTGACAGACACCTGGGAGGCCTCCGTGCAACATATGCAAATAAAAGACTGGAAAGAAGCTTTGTCATTAAAACTTTGTAGCTCTCCCACACATCTATAAATGGAATGGAAAGAATGAAGACAACAGTTGCAAATTTTGTCTCAGAAGTCCCATCAAAATTGAATTATGGTCCCAAGAAGATGCATGCTTCTTACTTAAGCATTTTAAACTCTTCTTATCTTTGCAGAAGGTAAAAACAAATCATTTCTAAAATAGAACTTCTGGTGATCTTGTTGTGGGATTTGATTTCTCCAGCATTGGCAGGCCCAAAATACCTTGACTTTCTTTGGATAAAGACAGAAGATGTCAATGAGCCAAACTGAAATCCTTTCCTACCTTGCCAGGTAAACGTTTCTAATTGAGCCTTTACTGTTGCTAGTGAGAAAGTCTTGGTTATTTATGTGAACTCCCTTTTCCAAAGAGCTATTCAACATACCTTTGGTGAGATAGAGGTTGCAGTAGATGGAGGCTCCTGTTTCTAAGGAATTAAATTTTGTATTAAGATCATGATTATAATAAACTGTGGAATGCAAATATCAAGGGCTGAAGAACCAAAATATCTTCACCACGTTAGCAAAGTTAAATCTATTTTAGTAAGAGCTTTCTGATTTTCTTGAAGATCCCTGGGCTGGGAGGTTGCACATACAAAAGCTCTGAGTGCCTCCAAGGAACCAATCATTGACAATGATCTGGAAATTGCAGAGGGGGGGAAAATGGGATCTGATGCAATGGAATAGGTCTTGTGTAGTCAATATCATGGTCATATTGCCAGAGATCACTGGATCGGTCAGAAATTTACTGGACAGCAGAAAGAGTTTTTCACTGACATGGAAGACAGCATGATAGACATGAGAGGGTTGTATCTCAAAAGACAGTTTTTATCTGCACATCAGACCTAAAGTTTACATGCAGTTGTCAGTGCTCCTCATACCAGATCAGATGTTTGTCCTGGAAACTAAGGAGGGAATGATTTGTCATTTGAGAATGATACCCAAAGATGATGAGAATGAATATATCCAGGCATGGTTTGCTTGGTAAATATAAGATTGTCAACTAGCTTCGAATATGCTGCTCAAGAGTCTGACATGCTGAGCTACATGGATGCAAGGTGCTGTGGATCCCAGCCAACCTTGGCAGGATCTGGCTACTAAGACCGTGTGAATTTGTGAAGTGTTTCACAGATTTCAGAGGGGCTAAAATTCTTCTTGAGAAGCCAGCTGGCCAGTGATACAGAGTCAGCACAGACTCTGCGAGCAGTGTTTCACATGGTAGTACCAACTTTTCGTTGTTTTACCACATACCTTACTAAGAAAGGGGGAACTGGTCCTGAGAGATTTTGAAGGAACAGATGCACTTGTATATTGAGAGCAATGAAGCAAGAGGAAACTTGGTGCAGCCTCATGCTTTACAGCATTGAAAGGAGGGATAAGGAGGACAGGACAAGGAGCAGTCACTGGATGCAAACACATATATCTAGCAATTCCTTTTCTGATAGCTCCAAGTGGCTCAGCACTCGGAGCTCTGTTTTTTCCCTTGACAGGGCCAACCCTGAGCACAGCTCCTCTCCTCTCACAGAGGCAGAAAAGCACAGAAGCTGATCAGCCATTAACAGCCCTGTGCTCTCCCCTGTGTAGACCAGTTTTGGATGCATGGAGTTGTGCTCTGTCATGTCAACATTTGCTCTTAGGTTCAAGATGCATTTATATTCAGACAGGCACAGAGGTATGGCATTTTCACATTTCATTTGCCATTTATTCTCATTAATGTGAGCTTTGAAGTGTTACCCACTTTGTGTCCTCTCCTGCCACCTGTGCCTTCACTTGTTTCCCTTTTGCACACCAACATTTGCCTTCAGCTCTTTCATTGGACACTGTAGGTTTGGCCTGAGGACTGTGCAGCCAGCTTGTCCCAAGTTTTCTTTTCCCACAGGCAAACTAGAATGTGCCCACAACAGCTTCCCCAATCACTATCTCCAATTTATGTTGGGAGGACAAAGCAGACAAAGCCTTGATTTGCACCACAGACAAGAAAAATAAGGATCCCCTTTTTCCTTTGAGACACTTCTGTGTTTCCTCTCTAAGCAAAGGGTAATGGGACTCTGAGTAAGGGGAAAGCACAGTCATGGCAAAACACATTTTTGGCTCGAGGTGAGCGTGCCCTAGGCCCAAGGAGAATAACCCACAGGTATTGGATGCACTGCTCACAGTGGGGGATTTTAACAAAAACTTCAGCTTCAGACTTAAAAAGAAATAGGGTAGACTTTACACTTGCAAAGCAAATAACCAAGAAGGATACATTGCCACAGGCATTTCTGGGGAGCTTTTGCATCCACTGGTACTTACAGATCTTCACAGTTAAAACTGAAATTGCAATGCAGATAGGTGGCTTACCGTAAACTATGTCAGAGTCCAGTCCTACCTGCCTTTCACGTGCAATTTCTTCCGCTCCCCTGAATGTTCAGAGGCAGGCTGTGTCAGACCCTGAGGACCAAACACCCTTGCTGATGTCCCCCCGAGCTATCACTGACAACGCTGTTCTCAGCACAAAAAATAGCTCCATCCCTGCCCTCATGGCGAGCAGGCTCCCAGTTCAAACGTTCAAGCTCTGGTGGGCTGGCTGAGGCAATGTTTATAGTTCAGTGGTACGGATGAAAACTTACACAACACTTTATGCTGTCAAAGCAAAATGTGATCGTTCCAAACTGTGCACTGACATTAGTAAAAATATCAATTAAGGCCAAAAATGCACTTTTACACTGAGCTGCTTGGATTAGATTGTAACCAGCTAAAGGATAAGAAACACTGCTTGTTTATCTTAATCACATTTAAAAATCCAGGCCTTTGTATTATTCTCCCCCACAACAGCCATTTCAAGTGACAGCAGGAATTCCCCAGTGGCTTCAAATGGATTTTTCTGCCAACATATTCACTTCTTCAGATTTACTTTTTTCTTTCTCCTGTTTTTATTACTTTTAGGTAAATATTACCAACTCATGATTCCCCCCAAAACAAAGAAACAAAGCAAAAAGAATAAAAAGCTCAATGCACAATGACAAGAAACAAGCAGGACAATTTGCAATGCAGTGCCAAATAAACACTCATTTGTCTTCATTGGAGGTCAGTGGGGCAAGTTGGTGGGAACTATTTGTAATTACAGGTTGGTGAGATACCATTGTGGCAGTTGTGCAGCCTTTTAATGATTCATTTTGCTCTAATTTAGCCCTGGAGATCACACAAGAAATGGAAAACAGAGCTCTGCATGTTCCCAGAATGTCTGTTTGAATGTGTTCAAATAAGCCCAAGATGAATTTGTTTCCAAACTCCTAAATTTTATCTCAATAAAATCTGTGAAATATTACTGCATGCAATTAAATTATGATCAGTGCATTGTGTTGGATGAATATCAAGAAGTCCCATTTGTGTCTCATCTGGAAGTACATATATTATGCATAAGAGAAAATGTTATAAAACTTCGCTCCTCTATTACTTTGCATTCTGGACTTAACAGACGATACAACAGAGATTGTAGTGCTACTGATTTTACCACAAGTGTCCCCAAACTTTCCTTGAAACGTGCTTATCAATGTAAACTTTCAAAAGGACAGATCATAGAGGTTTAAAGTCCAGAACACAACTACAAAAATCAAGCAAATGTATACTGTTTGCAAATATAATTTGTAATTCATTGGTGAACCCAACCAACAATTTTTGTAAGCCCGAGGTTCACAATGTTGCATAAGGCTTCCAGCTAACTACATGTATTAAATAATCCCTATCATATGCCAGGAAGGAGGGTGAAACCTTGTAGAGATAAACAATCTTGTGTCTGGTGATATCATTTTACAGATGTGAAGATTCTAACCAGAGGTTCAGTTAAGTTTAAGTTATGTTTACAATAATAAGCACAGAACACTTACGATATCTTTAACGTTTTCCATTTTTGGACATTTTATTCTGTTACTATTACTGGTTTTATCCTGCTTCCAAGATACCATTCATGCTTATCAGGTTTATGATTAACCAAATTTACTGCCTGAAGCCCACTTGCAACACCTCTCTAGGAAGAAGCTGCACCACCGCAGAACCCAAAACGCAAAATTAAAGTATAGATTTTGAATTCTGTCAGAGTTCAGTTTTTCTCTTGCTCTCTGCCACACATACTATATGTGTGTCAAAACACTCACCTCTATATTTCCCAAATATCAAGCTGAGGATTTTTGTTCATGTTTCCTCTTACGCACCAATGACCCAAAGCATTGTGCTACTTTCTTGTTTCTGAAAGATGATGTTTTTGGCCTGTTTAGGACTTTTGATGATAACGAGTAATGAAAGTAGGACAGGAGAACAACAGCAGAACTACACTTCAAGAATACCTGCAGCACTGACAGCAGAAATGTGGACTTCTCCATGCTTTCAGGTCACATATTTCATTTAAAAATTACCTCCTAACATTGAGAAAAAAACACTATCATGCTGCAATCAAATGCCAGCCCCAGGCAGAGCATTTCCTTACAGAAAAGAAAATGCAAACCATTTCCTCTCTGCGCCTTTGACTTCTCACATCAACCAACTCCCTACAGTGGGCACCAGGAGGGTGATTTCAGGGTGGGACAGGGAAACACAAAGCACAATTTCTATGCCTTTTTAAAAACAGTTCTGTGGCCACAGCAACAGTCTCTATGTACATATAGACTGCAGAATAGTTGAGCTCTTGGCAGAGGTAATCTGGTCGAGCGGCTGTGCATGTGGCTGTTACCAGCAAGAACAGCTCTGCCGTTGTAACTCCACCAAGATCTAATGTTATTTTTACCACACACTGACTGTTTAATATTAGTAATTATGCGCATTTATGAGGTTTCATTTTTGTATGCAGAAAAAAAGGAAAAACACAACAAAACAAGGCAAGCACTCAAGCATCCCACAGCTTTAAATCCCACGACATGGACCATGAGGGCTTTTACAGCATCCTGGGTGAGGTCTGCTGTGTAACACTGAGGTGCTGTTTGAAAACAAAGGACGCTCTTCTGCAGGCCTAGTGAGATTGACGGGCTGGGGGATGCAAAACGGAAGGGGCACACACAAAAAAATAGTTTACATCCTCTAATTCCTTCTCACATTTTGCACATACTCTGGCGCTTCATGAATGCAGATGTTTCTTGGCTCTACAGCTTCATTTAATCCAGAAGAGGTTAGCTACTGAGCCTGTGATTTAACTTTTAATGAGCAAAATAGGGAAAGATTTCCCATATATATCCATATTATCCATTCATTAGTTTGAATCTGTGCATCTGAACTCACTTACACCCAGGCCATGCTGGTAGAATTTCCTCCTTAAACCAAGGTTTCAACTTATAGGCTGTTGGCCTAAAATATATGCCAAAAACATCGTTGATTAAAGACATAATAGAAGAAAAATTAATTCAAGAAAAATCTTGTACAGCTTAAAAAAGCAAACATCATCTAATTTTGTAATCAACAGCTTTAAAAACAGGACTCCAGCATCACAGGGAGGAGAAGAGAACCACACGAGAAACGACGAGCTTCTCCACACCACAGTGCAGTCCTGGTGCCTCCCAAAAGCTTTTTCTTAAAGGCTTGATTTTGTCTTGTAGCAACTGACTCTATTTGTCCTAAAAATCCAGCTGAAAATATGGTCTACATTACAGTATTGCAAAGAGAGTCTTTTAAAAGGCTCGTGATCGTTAAAGTTAAAAGTCTGATGAGTAATGCTGTTCTGCCTAAAGTATATGTCATTCCCTTTGCCTCCTTCTTGCTTTATTTTGAGACAGATATACTTAAAATAGTTTTTTAAAATATGGAGATTATTATCCAATCTAAGAGATTTAATTTAGCGTTTATATGGGTTTTAAATGCATGCCAACACTTTCCTTCATTTCAGTGTTTTGGCAAGTGTTCACTATTCACAATTCCAAAGGCTGCAGACGCATGTCTGATCATTTTAGGATATTTACAGTTGTAGGCAATAAAGACAGTGCTGACTTTAATTAAACTTTTTAATTGCTTTCTGAGACAACAAGAAGCCACGATTGCGTTAAATTGTGACTGGCTCCTTTAAATAACAGTGGGTGCGGACTGCCAGAAGCATCGCTGTCCATCACTTCTTAATGGGTGGGTATAAATAAATGCTAAATCATCACTCCTGATAACATCAGTGACAGTTCGGTAATCCAGCTCAACTGTAAACATCTTTGTTTCCAGTGAGAAGCAGAATATGGACTGGACAAATAATAATAATAATAATAATTAAAAATTAAAATACAACTTAAAAAAAACAAACACATTATTTAACTGTTCTGCCAGCCCTCCCTTAGGAGGGAGACTGTTTTCCAGCCCTACAGCTACAAGGAATAGCACTATATATTTATAGCAATTCTTCAGGCAGAGCAGGACATTTCTGGGCACTGGGAGCAGTGCACTCTCACTTCTACCACAGGCTCCAGTATATCTCAGGTCTCCTGGGAGTGAAGGGCCTTTGCTGCCTGAAAGCTGTACTGTAGCACTCACGTTTTCCAGACTTTCCCCAATCACCGTCCCTTTTGCTCATGCTTTGGAGGCACCTCCCATGCTATCCATGCGTGTGTCCACTGCTTACATAGAAAACTCCAGTGTTTCTGCAGCCACCCTACAAGGCACTTGAGCAGCTGCAAGCAGAGTGGTGGCTTGGGGCTGCGTGAGTCACCCATCCCAAAAGACCACCAGCAAACATCCTCCAAGCTCGGCTGAGAGCCGTGGGTGGGTGGGAGAAGCATCAGTGGCCTTGGTCCAGTTCCTCCGGGCGCACACCCGTGTCATAAAGTCACCAGTCCGTTCTGGGCCAGTGGGTCCCTCACACATAGCCCTGGGGGCTTTCCCATACAGGGCCAGACACTACACTGCTGTGTGCAGGACGGCTCCATGCATAAATAAATGACTTCAGCCCTCAGGGCTCTCACGAGCAATAAACGGCCATTGAACAACATAAATCACTCAGCCAGCCTGTGGGTGATGGAGAGACTGCCGAGCAGGCAGCTGGCATGGTCTGTGCCTCCATGCAACCTTCTAAGTGATGGAGAAGGAAGCACCCCATACCCAGCTGGGGGTGTCCCCTGTGAGCACTGGTGACCATCCTGCAGCACCCCCGACAGACAGAAACACTGAGCAGAGACTTCCCTGCACAAGGCTAGCAAGGGTGACATCCAATTTCTTTTTATAGACCTCCTTCAAATCATCCGCAGTTTACATATTGAAACAAATTATGTCATTCTGCAAGATTCTGGGAAGATTTGGTTCCCTGTTAGTTAGTCCTGCTGTCTTTTGGAAGACAACAGCAACTTGGATCCATCATTAGTATTTTGTGACAATTAGACAAAACATTGCAAGATCTCTTTGTACAAAACTTTTTCAGGTTCATCAAACACAACTGTGTGGGCCATGTCAAGAAACGGCCTTTTTATGTGGTTCTTTATGGCATGGGAGCTGTTAGCCTATCTATAAATGCTTACCAAAGCATCCCAGTGTAATTTGCCTCTGTGTTGAAATGTAAATATATTCAGTCTCATCTGTAGACAGGCAACACATAAGACAGGCAAGATATAAGCTTCTAACCATCAGCTAGTAACAATGTTTAGTTATCGGGAGCTTTCTTTCTCCAAGATGCTTACATAGTTATGGCCAAAGCTGCTTTGTGAAATGACCTGCCAGACATTAACGCTGTCGGGGCACGTTAGGTGTGACTACACAGCTATTCCAGGCCAGGAAAGCCCTGCCTGAGGGCTGCAGGAACGGGCTCTTATGGTCAGTGGTGGCTGGCGATGACAGTCCCACCAACATTTCTGAATGATTAAAACTTCTCAACTCCTTCCATTGCTGAAAACCCCTTCATTCCCCTAAAGCACCTTAAAGCTATTTGGCCACATATCCCACAGTCTCGCTTGTTATTCAACACTGAGTGCCTGCTCAAGCCCCTCCTGCACCTTGTTTCTTGTAAATCATGCAAAATCTCCCCCTAAGCTTGTTGACTTGTTATAATCTACTTTGAGCGCTCATATGCAGAGACTGACAGGTTCTCAAACCACTTCTTCGTTAATGAAAATAGTGAAAATCCCGCTATAAAGACAGAAACAGCTCACAATGCAACACGAGAAGACCCTTGCTAAGAACAATGCTTCCTCAGGAACTGGAGGTTTCCCACAAAGTAAAAACAAAGTACAAATGATTATTATACGCTCTCACAGAGAAGTCCTTTGCTATCCGGTCCATTTACTACAGTCAACATTTATCATCCCAGTCCCTTGAGTGTTAGTGTTAGATTGTTATCTGCAGTTACATCTCCTTACCGGTACTATACAGGGTTAATTCAGAAGCAGGACCTGTAAATACCCTATTAATTATTATTATTATTATTTTTAATGGTTTGAGCCACTTTTGTACAACAGAGAAATATTTTACACCTGTGCAACTGCACTAGTGTCTGAACATCATCTACACCAGGGCCCATCCACGCTACACACAGACCTGGAAAGCACTGGCCAAAACTTATTCTGGGAGCTGAGTGTATTTGGAAGCCCAAATAAAGAGGCAGATCTACAAACAGTCTCTGTGCTGGGCTTCAGTTTTTAAGATGTCAGGTACGTACCAGCGAGCAGCCTCGCAAAGAGCACTGCAGTACTACGCTATCTCCTTCCCCTTCCGGGAACCACTGCAAAATTTTATTTTATTTTATTTTAAGAAAAAGAACCAGGTGAGAGAAGAAATCTTGAAGGAAAGAAAAAAAAAGTCATCATAATCAATCTATAGAAGTGGCAAAAAAGGGACTGACAAAGGAAAAAGGTCCACTTAATGCTTGCAAAGACTAAACAAATATTCCCAAGCTCAAAACTTATTACATTCCATATGATTTTCCAATTTTTGCCAAGTTCTGCCTGCAGTTAAATTCCCCGTGCAGTTAAATCCCCTTTAGCCTGAGTGATGTCAATGAATTTACACAAGTTTAACGAAGAACAGGATTTTTTTCCCCACTGGCAAAGTCTTTACTGAAAGGGCAGGACAGAGTGCTTGTCTTCTCAAAACCGGGGAGACCCCTGGGAAGCAGCACCATGTACCCAACACTTGGTCTGCCCGCCTGGCTCATTTCAATGATTGCCTCATGGGTGGAACATACTGTACATTGGCCGCAGGAATCCAGGGAAAAGACTGCGGAGACAAATGTCTCTCCATCTTCAAATCAAATAGGATATACATCAAATTAGTATTGTACTGCTACGGTCCTGAGCATTTAAATTAGTATTTGTCAAAAGCTGGTCATTTGCACAAGGGCACGTAATAAAATAAAGGCTAAGCGATCAATAATCTACCATGCAGACCTCAAACTTTGAAGTAGTAAATTGAAAACTCCTTTAATTGTACCTCACCTACTGTTATCTTCAAACTCTCAGCACTGTAACACAAAGAGAAGCTGTGGAAGATTCCCTTAATCAATTTGTTCATCAGCTTTTTAGACTATTTGCTGTGGTTTTTGTATGCTGCTTTGACAATTACATGTATTTTACACTTCTAAAATATTGGCATACACTTGCACTCAGACGCAAGTCCTAGATAATTCAATGAGAATCCCTCTGTTACCTTCAATGGACTTTCAGAAAAACCTCAAAGACCTTCCATTTCAAGCTGCATTAGCTAGCTGTCTGTTTAATTACTGTATTTTCATGGAATATAGCTAAGTACCTTTCTACACCTGCAACTTTTTCTGAAGAGTTCACTTTATTGTTTTTGCATCTGAATGAACTTACAAATGAGATGTCTCAGATTAATACATGGCATTACTTTTTTTGTGTGTGAATTACCTGGGAGAAATGTATGACCATGACCCAGTAGCACTGTAATCAGGCTGGCTAGGTAAGATTCAGAGCTCTCTGCTGGACAAGCTTCCCTACAGAAATCATTGCTGAGACTTGGAATCATTAAGAAGAGAGGCTGAGGCAGGCTCACTATGAGGATGGTTGAAAATTCTTTCTCTTAGAAGTGCTTAACGTGACAGCTTGAAAAGCCGTACAATATTTGCAGTGCATTTTGATACCTGTTGCCATAACGAGATTTCTTGAATAGTGTGGGACAGTTCCAGGACTGTTTTGCAATCATGTCCATCTACTACCTTTTCTGACTGTCAGTGATGAGTGGCTGTTATTTTACTTATATTAAAAGCATTTTACTCACTGCCTAAAATATATTTTTTTTATTTAGTTCCATGAGGTTGCCTTGACTTAACCTTAGTAATGCCATGTAACTGTGTCAAAAATGCAAACAACTTTGGCAGATCATAAAATGTCATCTAACTCCACCATAGAGAACTACTGGCAACAAACAGATTAAAATCATCCACACAGACTTCTATTGCATTTCAAATTAATAGACATATTTTACCCAGTGAGTAAATTTTTCCATGCTTCCTAATTGATTTGGAAGCTATATCACATGGAAATTGAAACCCTATGTGATAAAGATGAATTTTTAAATACATCCTCATGTTTTCAGAACTAATGCACAACAGCACTATGTCAGCACTAATGCCAAGCAAACAGATATATTTTACTGTTATATCAAAAATATTAAAACGATGACAAGATGGCATTAATTCTTTCACCGTTTCATCTGAAATTACTATGTGATACTTCTAAGGCATAATTTGGATTACTTAGTTTCATAGGCTACACCTCCTTCAAGAAGCCAATTTGAAAGAAATATAGAGGAGTAATTTTACAAACCACAAAATGCCATATTTTTCTTGCCATTTCAAGGCAAGACCAAACACTGGTAAACTGATTTAATCCCATTATGTGGGGATCAGGAAAATGTGCAATTGAAACAGAAGTATTACAGAAATTTGGTGTCATTGTTTCTTTGAGCTGAACATTTTGCTGAGGCTGCAAAAGTTTCCTCACTATTTCTGGTACTCCCATATACCAAGATCTAAATGTATATTTTCTGTCTAAATTTATATTTTATCTTATATTTTGTATATAAAGAACCACAGACAACCCTTAGTTCTGAGAATAAAGATATTTCCTAAAGTAGAGATCTCAGAAAAGTATAGTTGCTGTTCAGTGTATACACAGCAGACAAATCACCTGCTCCAAATCACAGCTCCACCCAAGACAATAATTGCTACCACCATATAATATACACCTTAAATATCAATGGCACTTAATGTTTAAAAGCACGTCAAAGATGACCGAATGCCATATCGTTCACACCAAATACTGTAAAAGAAAACAAGCATTTTGGACTGGGATCCAGGTTAGGCTCATGGTTAGTTAAAACACTGGAGCACCAAAGCTTGGATAACTGCCCTAGATAACACCGGTTGTCTTAGCAGTTATGAGAAGGCGCTAGAGAACAGCAGTACCTCACCTGGGGAAACAACAAGGCTTCTTGTACAAGGATGTTGGCCCAAAAGAAATGAGGCCAGAACAGTAATTTATTTATTTATTTATTTATCCCAAAATAAAAATGACAGAATATTATATCTTGCATTGTTTTATGGTTTAAGTACTGTAATTTTCATGCTATTGTTTGTAATTTGGAAACACCTACGTGCACTAATCAGATGCAGGGTGTATCGAGCTGAAATCGCATACAACTTCTGTGCTGCAAAGCCTGAATGCTGAATATTCAACCAAAGGATAAAAGAAATGTGAAGCAGAAGACAGAGAATTGAGGCTCACAGAGTTTAAGAGACTTGTCCACTGTCCAATGGGACATTTATAGTAAGGACAATAACTAAACGCAGATTTTCTGTCACATAGTATAAACACATTACCACTCTTCCTCCATAATCCTACTCTACTCCTTCAGCTGACAAATTAACCTAAAGTTTGCGCCAAGTTACAACAGCTGGAGAAACACACTGGGCCCTAGCTACTACAGAAATTTGTGTCACAAATCTAACAAATAAGTGGTTTATTCTTCAATATGTCAACATCTTTCTTGTTTATCCCCTCTTCTTCCTGATCTTTTACATATCCTGAATTGTACACATGGGCTGTGTCAGTTCTTTAACATTATTTGCATTCAGTAGTGCTTATTCAAACAGTATTTTTAGGGAACATGCAATTTGGATAAGACTAGCATTCCAAATGTAGCATTTATCTTGATTATTTTAAGCTAACTGTACCCACAGGCTCTAAAATACCAGTTTGGAAAGTGCTCTGGGCACAAGATAATATGAGATCGCTAATTAACTAGGAAGTTTTACAAGAAGATCTGATTTAGGCCTTGATTCAGCAAACAAATGACATTATGTATGAGTAACCCTGTGGAAAACATGTGAAGTCATTACATAAATCACACAACATTAAGTGCACGCTGAAAGCACCTTGCTGAAATTGGGTCTAATTTAAAAGTCTCGTGTTCTCTTTAATGGCATGTACTTCAAGTGCCTGGTGTGTTGTGGTTTCCTCTTCTCCGTTAGGGTAAACGGTCTGAGCTCAGGGCCAAGAGCCAGGAATTCCCGCTTCCTTAATCTCGTTTTGAAACCATCTGCGTTTTGGACGAGTCAACTGACATGACTGCATCCCAAAATTATCACTTGAAAAATGTGTAAGAAGTTTCTACTCAGCATCTTCCTCTACAAAACCATGGTTAGGAGAAGAAATTATTGTTTGAAAAGTTGGGGTGATTCACTAGTGAAAAGTCTCCTAATATAGTTTTAACAGATTTTCTGCTGTTCATAATTAACTTTCCAAAGTCATGCACACTGCATTTACATCCTTTTGTTGCTTTTCTGGTTTTGTGGTTTCTTTTCTTTAAAAAAAGAAAAAAAAAAGTTAATATAAGTTATTTAAGGATCTTAAGGACCTCTGGCATCTAGAGGAACAATAATTGAGAAGATTCTTTCAATTCTTTCCCACTGCAAACATCCTGCACAAGAGATTGATGAGACCCCACCACGTGAGGCAGTACCACAAGGATGGCTTGTGGCTGGTGGCACTTTCAGGCACACCTTGGTGCATACCTTGAAGTAGCTCCATTGCATCCCTTCCATGTTCTGCTGTCAGACTTCACAAATCCAGCACTGGGGCTTGCTTGCAAGCGTTATCTCCTTACCTCACCTCCGTCAAGTCACCACCATTTGCTAGCCTTACAAAATTAAGAAAATAAGAATAAAAGGCACTGGGACCCTAAGGAGATCTAACTTGCAATTTCAGTGCAATGTTGTAGTTCTTCCTCAGCTGAGTAGTTCTGGACCTAGAGGACACATGGCACAGCAGGATATATCAAGAAAAGGAGAATGGAGACCAACTAAAGATCATGGCATGCATTTCTCTCTTTTTACATATCCTGGCTCTCCCTTTGATGCAGTCCATCTGTAAGTAAGGTGTTTACTTTAACAGGAGGTAGCAGAGTCAGAAAAAAGGGAGGCAGCAAAAACAGATGAGAAAGAGAGCTTTCTGAAGAAGGATCTGATGTAAAGGAAGGGAACTTCAGGCAAAGTGAGTGCCAACATGGAAAAAACAAGTGTGGCTCCTACACTGAGACATCTCCTTCTGAAGTTCTTTCCATGTCTCATATTCTACAGACAAGGACATACATAAAGCATGTAACAAGTCCCCTAACAGTAGATACCATTCCTTATGTAACCCTCTCCAGTGGGTCTGAAAATAAGCATGTTAAGAAAATGGGAGAATATAATCACAGGCTTTGAGACAAACATTGTTTTTTTCTTAACCACGACAGACATTCTTAAACAGTATTTCTCATACAAATAGAGTTCAGATGTTGCAATTTTTTAATGCATTCTTCCCTGGAAAATAATTTCTGAACAATGTAAAGAATGATAACTGCTGGTACTTAAATTACCAGGAAATACATTCCTACCATTACAGGTGGAGGAAAGATTTTTAATTAATTTCCTGGGAGAATATTTTTCAAAATATTCACACAAATATAACCTGCATATTATAGTTAGGAGCTTTATGGGGACCTAACACTCACACAAGGGAAGGACAGGGGAGCGGCAAACTTCCCTCCCATCCCTGCCTTTGAGCCTGACTTGAATTTATTTTGAATTCAGAAATCTGCCAGCTCACTGTCTCACCCTGAGCCACTGGGAGCTCTGGTGTATGAGCTCCTCTATGTGAAGGCAGCCGGGTGAAAATATTTTGCCTGATCACCATATTTAGGGGTCTGTTGTATTCCCCGAACAAGCTACAATTTCATTCATGACTGAAGAAAGCAGGTAGAGCCACGCAAATGTAAGCAGCTACATAATGGCTGCATCTGTTTTAATTTTTTCGTGGCTTGTCAAATAATGATTGTTATTAAAACAAAGTATATTTTGTCACAGATGCTTGCAACAAAGACTAATTGGCTGCGCAATTACCAGGCTGCGGCTGAGCGGGCGCCAGTGCAGAAAGCACCGCGGCGGAGCTGGGTCTGCACAGGCAGCGGGGTCAGCACCCCACAGACCGCTCGTGGTGGGGAAAGACCAAGGGCTATAAGAGGGGCTCCCGGCTTAACCAACAATAAATAGATAAATAAATAAATAAATAAATGAAATAGAGTTGGAAAACCATCCTACATAACCAGGCCTTGGCACCACCAGGGGGAAAAATGCTTTGATTTGTCTCATTCCTGGTTTAGATCTTAAGCTTTAGGAGTGTGGTAGAAGACACTCTCCAAGTTCAGAAAGTTTTGGGAACAAGTGTGATGGCAGAGGAGGCTTGCCTTGTGAATACACACTGTCCACAGCCCCATAAAGCATCACAAATCAGGAGCTGCCACAGCTTGCTTTGTCTTGATCCTAAGGGGAAGGAAGGGCAAAGATGTGACCCGCTGAGCCACCCTTCAGTCCCAGAACAACCCTGCCCAGAGTTTGGGATGAAAACATCTATTCAAACAAAGGTTTCTTTGCTTGTCTGGCCTTTAAGAAATGATACTAAGACCTGTTCTGTAAAAGGTTTCATCCACCCAGGTTGCAAGCAGTCTACAGAACTGGAAGCCAATATTTTTAGACAAACATTGATTGCTCTGAAAATCTCTCATTACTTCAGCAAATCAGACACAAACCCAACATTTTTCAGAAACATGTTTAAAAAGAAATTTTGCACGTTTTTAATCCAGCATGATGTGTCCTCCTTTAAAAGCAATTTTAATTATGTTTAGATTTTGAATTTATTTCTGCAAGATGCATACGATATTATTCTTCATTTAGACTGTGTCACTGGAAGCTTTTCATTAGATGATAAAAATCCCCACAAGCCTGTCTGGCCTCAGGGTAGAAGTGACTGGAATGACATCTCTGTAGTTTTAGTTGGAGAATTAAATCTGTATGGGCTGCAGCTCCAGAGGGAAGGGAAGGGAAGGGAAGGGAAGGGAAGGGAAGGGAAGGGAAGGGAAGGGAAGGGAAGGGAAGGGAAGGGAAGGGAAGGGAAGGGAAGGGAAGGGAAGGGAAGGGAAGGGAAGGGAAGGGAAGGGAAGGGAAGGGAAGGGAAGGGAAGGGAAGGGAAGGGAAGGGAAGGGAAGGGAAGGGAAGGGAAGGGAAGGGAAGGGAAGGGAAGGGAAGGGAAGGGAAGGGAAGGGAAGGGAAGGGAAGGGAAGTTGGTAATGGGAGGCAGGTAAGAGACTAAAAACAGCCAAATTTGCATTTCTTAGAGGCATGGAAAAGCCCATAGTAAAACCGCATTGAGCCTAAAAAGGAAAGGAGGAGTGACCATCTGGTACACCTGATAGAAGGGCATAAGGGAGTCAATAATTTATAGGAATATATAGCATCAGATAAATTGCCAAGCATTTTGCAACATAAGCTGCTTCAGGAAAAATGGGTGAGGCAATTGCAGTAAAACATCTAGGCTCTGCCTGTGGGTGCACAATACTAACAAGGCTTAGCTACTGGATCCGCTGGGCTGTATTCTCTGCTTTAAGATATACATATTCAAGCATGCAAAAACAACTCCTTCTCTCTGCACTGATACTGCATTTGAGTGGGATTATTCAGCATCCAAATTATACGCTCAGCAAGATCACCTCCATTTTGATAATTGCCTTATGAATGCATAACATGGCAGCGTGGGGATTTGTATTCCCAGGAACGTCTGCTATCAGGCATCAATCGTTAGTCTGCCGAGGACGTGGCGCACCAGTTGATAAAGAAGAGCACACGGCACGCTCACAAGATTATCAGTGAGAATCTGATCTTCCCAGATCAGATGGTTTTCCAGAGCTCTTGCTCCATACTTCCTCACCCAGAGGTAAATTCCAGGCGTGCCCTTGTGATATATGTGAGACAAAGCTTCCCTTTCTCAGAGCAAGAGCAGGGAAGGTCAGGTCTCAGGACAATTTTTGCAGGTCTGGTAGAGAGCACAGCCCTGCACTATTTCCCATGGAGGATGCAGGGTGCAGCCCTCTCTGCCCTAACACCTCTGATCGATACAAAGGGATTCTTTAGAGACACCATTAGTCTCAAATAAATAAATAAATAAGGAGGGAAAAAAAAAAAAAAAGCTATTATAAATTCCTCACTTAAGGCTTGCAAATTGCTTCTCTCCATAGGGTGCACAAGAAGCTGGGATTTGGCATCCTTAAAATGAGAGACCTCAATTACTCATCACTCCCTTAACCTCAGATACCCCAGTAATTGCTGTGACTCAGTCAGGCACTTCCAGTAAGTGCTCTGCACAGGGGCTGGTATCCTCTCTGCTCTCTTCCAAAATAGCAACCACTTGACTGGGAGCGGTACTGATGTGCACATGGATGTCCCTGGGAGAGATGGAGGTGGAGGGGCTGGAGGGAAGCTGAGTGCCAGAGGCAAATGGTTACGCTGGGGAAGGGAAACGTGAGAGGAGGATGTTTTAGAGGAGTGTTCACCCTTCAGAGTCAGGATAACAGTTATGGCTGGTCCGAGGAACACAAGTGGTAAACTGGGCATGCAGGTACGCTTGCTAGGGTGAAGGTAGGTGCAAATACTTCAGCACAGGCCAGGAATGCATTTTTGAAGGCATCTTCCAGTTGGCCCTGCTTACTGCACTTTGATTCATGCTGCAGAGTGGGCTTGGGGCACCCAAAGTGCATAGTTTTGGATGATACTCAAATGCCTGATCCACCCCACCACAAATGCTTGATCTGAGCATCCGTGGGGTCAGCCCAAAGTGCACCAGCCAAAACATGCAGCGTGCAAACATCCTCCCCGTCACGCCAAGTGGCTCTCAGTGCAGATCCACCCCTCCTTGAGCAGCTCTGCTTGCTACCACACACATAGCAGCACGTACCGGCTGGGGATTCCTCACCATTCCTCAGCGCCCTGCCTCCAGAAACAGAAACAGCATTTTCCCTTCCACCAGCCTCATTTTTCCGAGGCTGAAAGTCTGATCTTAACTATTCTCCAGCACTTAGTCAGCTGTGGATTGGAAAGTGCTGAGCAAAATGACTGGTCAGATGGATGGTTTTCTTCAGCTATAGGAAGAGGAAATTCAGATCTTATCTGGTATTCTAGGCATGGAAAGTATTCTACTCTAAGAATTACAGGCTCAGCCAGGAAATGCCTGTTGTCACCACATTGCACGCTGTGGCTACTAAACGTGCAGAAGTGGGAACAGTCAGGCACAGGTCTCCATCATCCCAAAACACTGCTCTGAGCTTTGGGAAAGTTCAGCGCTTTCTTCTTCTTTCTTTTGTTGCTGTTGGTGTTTGTTTGCTCTGCCATACAGATATTACAGACTTTTACTCTATTAGATTAAGTGGAATTTCTCCCACATCTTGCTACAAAACCAAGAATACCCCAAGAAGCCATGCAGCCATCACATTTGTTCTTGCTTTTGCAGGCTTACGCAGCCTCAAGGGAATTTGGGTTGCTGTGCATTTTGCTGCCTCTCTCTCACAGAAGGCTGTGTGATTTGAGATGTTTTTCTTGTGGTCTTCTTACCAGGTTAAGAAAGAGCTGTTCCTCCAAGTCACCTCAGCCTTGCTGCAACCGGGGCATTTTCACTGCAGAACCCAATCTTTTGGCATCTGTGAGCCCCAGCCTGTTCAGCACATCCCCCCCGACAGAAATGCGCCTTCGAGCCATACTCCTGCAAACCAGAAGTCTCTACATGTGGGCCTGATTTTCAGCTTTTCTGCAACTCCACTTCTGAATCCAGTCCATTTATTCAGTGGAAAAGAAAAGATTATTACCGCAGGTAACCACAGCTCAGAGCTGCAAATCAGCACAGAAACGATAAGCTAGTAGAAGCAATAACAGTCAAGAACCCAGATACAGATCCCATAAAACCAGCACTATGCCAAACTGTTTAGGCCAAAAATCCTTCAGCAGATGCCTTATGAGTAACTTTTTAGAAATCGTAATTTGAAAACCATTGGACAGATCAGCAACCAAAAGATAACATCACTAAAAGCCCAAACCATGTGGGTTTTCTTTTTCTTTTTTTTTTCTTCTTTTTTTTCTATAAACAAGCAGGACCATATTTCTGTTCTCATTTATAGCCATAAAGGATCGCTGCTCTCAGCAAACATCCATCCAAGATTTACATTCACAAAACACAGAAAAACTGAGTTCATGATATTTCCGTGGCTGAAACTTTTGTTCTTGGACACAGACGGAGTTTTGATACAGCTTCAGCTGTCTTACGATAGCAAGGAAACACAAGAAGAGTTTTCTGATGTCCCAGACTGCTGCCACAATAGGAAGGAGGGTTGAATCGGAGTTAGAAAGTAGAGGGCAGCTGGTTTGCAGATGAAGATAGAGATAAATCACCCTGCAGATGGGATGGAACACAGCAGCCAGTAAATTTCCATTTTCTTGTGCTGTATCTCTTCGTTCCATCCTTGGTTACTCAAAAATCCCATCTGAAACCTAGCAGCAAGTAAATACTATAGGTTGGAGCAGGAGAGAATAAAGAGAGAATAAAGGAATTGCAACTTTCAGGAAATGAAGGCATCCCAATCACTTGCATCAGAACGACAAGAAATTCATTAAATTGGCACTTGGCCACCTGGAACAAGCCAAATTTGCTGACTAACCAAAAGTTAATTCTTCAGTTTTGCCTTTTATTTTGCTCAATCAGCTGTTTGCAAGCACTAACTAACCAACGTTAACTAAATGATAATAGCAATAATAAAAAAGATATGGACATATTGGAGAAAGGCCAGAAGAGTGCAAATATGCAGAGCTCCAGAGCACGAGTTCTTGAGAAAGACCGAGGGAACTACAGTTATCATAAGAAAGGACTATGAAAAGACATGTTAAGAGTATTCAAACAAAAACTTCAAAGGACAGCTTCAAAACTGCAGATTCCTACAGAATTTGAAGAATTCCTTCAAAACTGCAGAAGCCACACCAGTGTCCCCTGCCTGGGGGACTGGCCTTTCCTATACCTCTCATGGCATAAAATGTTAAGTGTCCCCCTGTGCAACACGCGGTTGGGAAACCTCAGACACTCGACAGCTTCACTATTGTGACAAATCTGAACCACAGCTGAAGAATCTCAGGAGACTTTTAATTAATACACATTTCCTTTAAAATATCATTGTAATTCATTTTGCAGTGGTGGTAGAAAATGATTTAAACATGGAAAGGGTCATTTTAGGTAACTCTCCAAAGGGCAGCCTCTATTACCTACAAGCCTGAGAAATATCCATTACAGATATCCCATAAACTTGGTAATGAGCCATATTTAATAGGTTGTTGGTGTTTGTTTTTTTTTTTTTGTTGGTTTGCACTGTGTTTTTTCTTATAAGTAAATTTGAAACAGATTCTCCAAGTAATGAAACAAAGTTGGCGAGCTAGAATTTCACCATGTGGCTGAGCGCCGGCATCACAAGTATGTGGGGGTGCTCAGGTCCCTGCGTCTGTCCCAGGCATTTAGCAAAAAGCCGCTATTCTGTTCCTGCTGCCACATGATGCTTTTATGTTCATAGGATTTAAACGTTTCCTGTTCCTGCCCATCCATTTATCATTTTCTGAATGAAAACCTGACACGAAGATTTTAACAAGCAAATATCTACTTTAGGCACCAGCTAGTGACCACAGATACAAGAACCTGAATGATAGGTTGCCCATTCTAGCACATGAATCTCAAGTTAAATGTGTCTAAACAAAGGTTAAATTTAACTACAGATGAATAAAAACATTGGGGATAATTCTGGACAGAATTCCGAACTGTATCCTATGGTCTCTGCTATGGCATATCTATAATCTGCTTTTCCTCTAGGTATCTTTTGGGCACAGTAAAGACCTAACAATATTATATTTAATTTTGTAGCTCTGATTGCCCTGTGCTTAATCAACCTATGCTCTTTTGGATTTCCCAGTTTGCAAAACTAATTATAATGAATTGGCCAGCCTGTAGATGCACTGCTGCCCTTCGCTGTATTGAAAAGGACTGTCCAAATACACACCACAGGTCAGCTATCTGCTAACAACCAAAGATAAATTTGAGTCAATGTTGGTAGCAAAGAGTTCGGGCTTTAAGAACTGGAGGACAATGCTGCATCCTTGCTGCCCCTTTGAGATTCGACCTACCTTCTATTGCACCCTTGGAAATGATCACCATTTCTTTATTTTTGGTTTTGTTTTGTTTTTATTATCATTATCACCGGTCACAGATGATCTGCAGTATTTATGCACATTATTGTTGCAGGAATATAATAGACACCCTCAAGTAGGTAAAAAATGCATGCCTCCCACCATCCCATCAGTAAGAAAGAACAGACTACAGCTAGTTTTAAAATAGCTGTGCACAGACTTTATAAACAGAACCTAACAGGCAAAATCTGTGGTGAAAAATTACACCGCTACATGAATGAATACAGTAAAGCTCGAGAGTGAAAAAGACTTGCAGTCAGCCTTGCAGCAACGCTTAACATTTTTTCTCTACAGAGCCAGAACATCTTTCCTCAAGTATTTTTGTCTCCCTCATCTAGATTATAAATCCTGCAGAATATAACAGTTGCCATCAACATAAAAGATCCCTTGACTGCTGACCTGCTTTTTTTGTCCCTTTGAAACAACCGATTAAATAGGGTGCACAGGAACCTACTTGCTTTTCCCCAGCGGTGACAAAAATAGCTTCTCTGAGCAAGCACATCAAGAGTAAACACAAGCTGCTTCAATAAAAGAGAAAGTTTGATTTCATAATTCTTCCTTGTGCAAGGAAGCCTTTTAAAGAGAATATTAGGTTAGGCAGGACTGCAGACAAAGCAGGGGAAGTCCCCTGGCAGCCACACAATAAATGGCAGCACTATTACCATTAGGTCATAACCCTCGTGTCGCTGAGCCTTTGTGTGCTCTGAGCCTGGTGCGCTCAGAGCTGCCGACAGCTGTTCCAGGGCAACACATGGCGAAAGAGAAATGCAGCAGCCAGTGAGGGGTTAAAAACATTGATTTAATTTTTTTTGGTTTTGTTTTCCTTCAAGCAGCACCCTCTGAACTTGTTATTAACTTGTTATTATCTTCCTACCATCTCCTCCAGACCTGCCCCAAAACACAGCAGGGCGATGGAGGTCTCTGAAACCAACATAGACATGCCAGGTGCTTTCCGTATGAAATAGCCATCCCTTTCCTGCATTTCTTTTTAAATGGTCATTTGTTTCTAGCACTTGTGTGAGAAATCCATCATCGAGACTTATTCAAGGACACTGTCAGCTCAGCATCCACATTATCTGCTCCTGTATTCTCCTGACTTCTTGGGATTCTGTTGAAATTTATTTTATTTTATTATTTTTTTAAGCATTTGCTATACCCCAGGACTTTGAATTCTTCCATTCAAAATAGCTAGCAAACCGGCACACTACTTCACACCCCAATAACAAGTTTATCTCAAACATCAGATGTGTCATAAACATTATCCTTACAATCTTCTTTTAAGCAACAAAAACAAACATTCTTCAGTCTCATGGCTTTTCTCAAGGCACAGACAATATATTATTTCCCAATATAAACTATTCTCAAAGTCCAAACATCACATGTAATATAAGATGTAACTTTTAGGAGCATCTGTTGGCTTACTGCCAAAAAGCATATAACTATCTTCCTATCAGGAGCTCCTATTTATTCCTGAGGAGCACTAGATGGAGTTGATAAATAATTCAAAGAGCAAAATACTCCTTTACTACAAATGGGAAAGTCCTCACTCGACGTGGAAAGAACAGGAAAGCTAGGGGGAAAGAGAGAAGTTGTGCTGGAAACTAATTCTTTGGGATGTTACAATGACATTGCATAGGGTAAAACAGCTTCCTTCATAGCACACCTCTGCGTCTTCATTGACCACGTGAAGCTTATGCCAAGGGGCTCGGTGAAGAGGAGTTACATAAAATGGAAAGTGAAGCTGCATGGATTTCTCTAATTACTAAATCCAGGTCTGCACCCAGTTTCCCCAAGGTCAGGGATGTGATTTTGTACGTACACAGTTATAAATACACTGTGCCACTGTAAGGCCTGCTGCAGACATCGCTGCGGGATAATCATGGCCCACATAGGTAGACCAGGTCCTGGGGAAGAGCTGCTCTGTGCAAAGCACCTTTACCTGTGCACACTGTGGTTATGTCAGAGAGTGCAGTACAGCGTCAGTGATACTGCTCGTGTGACTGGTAACACAACTCGCCAGGAGGCAAGGTCTTAGGAAACTGCTGTGGGTGTCTGGCAAACCCAGGAGATGATGCGTGCCGCAGCATGAAAGAGCCTGTAATCGCTGTTCCTTGCTGAAACTCTACAGACTGAGGTCCCCGTGCGCTGCAGAGCATAACGTCAACAGCAAACACAGCCAGCAAAGAGATTTCTGGGGGCTTGAGACAAAGCAGAAACTTAAAAAAAAAAAAAAAAAAAAAAAAAAAAGGAAGCAAGCAAGCAAAAAACAACCTCCTATCACCCTTGTGTTCAACAGACACACAAACTGTTTTGTTTCCTATTAAGATCTTGTCTTAGTCTGGTAAAATCAGACCCTCTGCTTTATAACTAGGCCTGGCACCAGCCCCCCTCCCTCTCCCATGCATGGGACAAGATGAGGTTCAAGACCTCAGAGCTCCTCCGTCATTCACAGCTTTCCAAATAGGCCTGCCATTAATTCCCCCTTTCTCTCCCTTGAGTCACACATAAAAGCTGCACACCCATTAGTAACTATTAACCAAGCCTAATCAAATACTCTAGGCGAGTTTGAATGTTGCTATTCAGTTTGGGATGTTTAAATGTAATTACAGGCAGCAAGACTTTTTGACATGACAAATATTTTTTAATAACATTACCAGAATTGTTAGTTCTGTTTTCACTGTGAAAGCAAACAGAGCAATTCCAGCTGGAAAGTTAACATTTATCCTTGCAGTAGGCTAAAAAGACAGACTCTGGCAGCCATGCAGCCAAGGAAACTGCTTCCTCTAACCAAGGAGCAATGGTGCTTCCAGGGAGACTCTCCTACAGCCAACTTTGCTGCAGCTTAGAGCAGGGAATCATTGCAAAACTTCATGTACTAATCATGCCCTTCTTTCACCATTTTTTTTCCCTGATTCCTTCGTAACATCTCTCTGCTCACACACTTCTTTTCACTTGCACCAGGTTGATTCCTGATGAAAATTATTTTCTTTAGAAAGGGAAACATCGAGGTAGTCGTTGAGGGAAATCTTCCAACAATAAGATGATAGCCCAATGCTGAGCATGAAGGGGTCAGCAGGGGGAAGGTGCATGCTAAAACCTTTGCGATCAGAGCTGACAACAATAGATTTTTGTTCACTTATGCTCATTGTTTAAATTGTGTTCTACTGCAAGGAGTCTGGGCGCCTTTCAAATGTAAATATTTTACAAGAGAATACCATATGGGAGACACAGCTGTTTGTTTTTATTAGGAAAAAAAAAAAAAAAAAAAAGAATCCTTTCATTTTGCAAAGATCTTTTTTTTTTTAAAAAAAAAAAAGCCCGACTCGTGGTTATATGCCAACACTTGAATTATCTTAATTCAAATTAATCCCTAAGTAGTTGCAGGAAGTGTTTGAAGTTGGGCTTTTGCAGTTGTTAAGCGCTTAAATAAGTTGTAAAGGAAATCGAATTGCAAGATGTTTATACATCAGTATTTTCCCATGCTTGATAAAAAAAAAAAAAAAAAAAAAAAAAAAAAAAAAAAAAAACTGTTTTCTTACTCATTACTACAGGTGACATTCAGAGTTCAATAAGGCATGTTTACTTTTAAACAGGTACATAAGCGATATCAACTATCAAATTAACGCTACCTGCCCTAAAATCAAAGGCCAGTAAAAGCTTTAAAGTAATTAATTCATTTGCCAAATTAAGCTGGTAATATTGTTTATGGATTACTCAAACAAAACCTTGCAGATTTTCTCAAACGTGTTGCTGCTTAAAACTATTTGCCAAATAATACCCTGACAGTGAGTTACTGCAGAAACAATGCTTCCATAGTGTCTCAAAAGCCCAATTTGCCCGGTACACAAAGAGCCATGAGCAGGAACAGAGCACCCACATCCACAAGATGAACATGCACGTAGGTCCCAGGAATTCGCTTCTGTTTTTTTGGGAGAAACCTCACTGTGCTAGTCCCATTAAGCAAGGAAAAATGCACATGCACATGCCCCTCCTTTAGTTATTCCACTAATTATTTTCTTCTTATCCTCACAGTTTACATAGCAACAAAAATATTTTTGTACATCACCAAGAAAGAGGCAGCACAGTGCGCGCCGTCAGTGCTGCAGTGCTCCACCTGCTCAGCCCTAAGCCCGACCCAAAGAAGGGCTGATGTGGTGAGAGGAACCTTACCCAGAGGCTACCAGACCAGAAACACAAGGAGTGACTCTTCTCCAGGATACTCTTCCAGCAAGCAGTGGTTTCAGAGTTTCTTCAGAAAGAGATTCAAATTGATTTTTTAATTATTTTTTTTTTCCTGGACTTCTCTTTCATTAATTTACATAATCCCTTTCTGAATCCATTTGTAATTTCGATCCCTACAACCTCCTGTGACTAGGAATTTCCTATTTTAATTACATGCTGGGTAGAAAAAACATTTCCTTCACTTTAATACTTCCCTGTTGTGCAAAACTCCCTCAGACTTGTAAAATGCACTGCGCCGACGCAGCTAGCCAAGAGTAACACTAGGTCCAAAAGCACAGGAGCTGAAAAGCATCGTGAGCTCCATCTCTACTGCCCCATCACTCAACTGCTGCCAGGGACTGGGCACCAAACTGATCTAGGGGAAGAAAGGGCAAGGAAGCATGCTTTAGTTAAAAATTACACCTGAGAATGTATTAATCAAATGTATTAGCTAGAGCAGCCAGGTGAGCAGTTCTGAATATCAGAAACCAGCCACTGCATTATAACTGAACCCGCCAGCTTGCCAGCACCCAAACCACTCTGCTTTGCAGTGCTTGCTCCACTACAACTCTCCTCGCATGTGCTTCTGAGGGTGATGCAAACCCTCTGCTTTTCTTGTGCATCAGCTGAAGACATCCTGCCCCTCCTCACACTCCCACTTCTGCTTCTAAACCCATCCCAGAAGACAAAGGCCAGTGCTGTGGTGCTGGGTGAGGAAGGCTCCACTCCTCTCCTCTGTGGGGCAAAGGGACACCCCACAGGGGCAGCTGCTCCCCTGGGCTGCCCAGATGGAGGAGCCCACATCACTGCTTCCAAAGGGACAACAGATGGTACTGCAAGTTTCAAGATCTATCATTTAGGAGTTACTTACAAATGCAGCTGCTTGATCTACACTTCAGCTCTTATCCCACTGAAACATTTTTCCCCCACTGTGCAGAGTCTGGGCTTTTCTGGCCCAGGATCTCCAGCATCTACTACGAGCCACCATGCATACAGTAAAGACAGCATCCACTCCAAAGAGCTCAAATCATGGAATAAGAAGACAAATGAGGACTAACAGAATTTGGGTCAGCACCCCCATTTCCCAAGCAGGGAGTAGTATTGGGCAACACAAGCTGCTGCAGGTGGATGGCCCCCGTATTATCTCTACAGGTTACAGCCACTTCACACTCCCTGCGGGAGGCTGGATGTCAGAATAACACCTCTGCACTAGGCTGAAGGTAACACATGGCATGGACTGGTTTAAAATTAATTATATCCTTCAATATAGATGGCACTCCTCAGTCAAGACTGGAAGCCCTTCTACCAGTTTAAAGGGGTTTTGGTGCAGCCCCTGAGGGACAGCACAAAATACAGGGCTCAGACAGTTTGCCTACTGTACGTCTGCACGAGGTAAATTTCACTGCTGCTTACATGCTTTACCCTCCACAAGGTCTCTGGGATTCTGTTTTCTACCTGCTCTGAGCAAATCATTCTGCAGTACCAACACTGCATGCACTTTTTGGAAGTAAAGCCCTTCTGGGGGAAGGCTGAAACCCAAGGTCGCTCATGCAGCATCCTTGCAGCTCCCCATACTCCTTGCACCTTACCCAAAGCAAACAAAACACACTGCTCCCTAACACAGCACGCCTAAAAAGCACCTGCAGGCTTTTCCTGAACCATGGGACAGTGGCTAAGCCTTTCTGTCACACCCTGGTAAGAGCTGGTCACACTGCAAACATCAATGCCCAATTTTAATTTACACTAGCAAGAAGTAATCGACATATGCTACAGCCTGTTCAATAACGATGCTGAAAAGACATTCTACATGAGGGCATTCCCTTTTTAGGTGGGTTTGTGTACGAAATGCAGTGGTGGGATATAGAACAGAGAGATAAAATGTTTAAATTAAAAAAAAAAAAAAAGTAAATTAAAAAAGTAAGGGAACAGGATTTCTCTGGACAATTGGCAACAGAGGGGTTACTGATGTTTAAATGCATGCTCCAGGCAAGAGCTGACTTTCTGACACTGTGCCCCAAACCATGTTGTTCTTATAATAAAATCATTCAGGCATCAGTCGTGAGGTGGAAGATTACACTGAAATAGTACTCCCCACACAGTATCTTTTTCGTTTGCATCATTTACTGCTGGGCATCCGAAAAGAAAGGATGGCTTATGTAAGGGCCTTACCCGGGTCTGGGAATGTTTTTCCTTTCTACTTTGACACAAAATCCTTTTTCTATAAAGGGAAAAGCAATGTTTTTTCAAAGCTGGACTATACAAATTCAGACATTTCCTCTTGCTGGTCCAAGAGTTTTGTAAGAGCAGTTATCACTTTGGCCCCTTGCTCAGGCTGAGAAGCACAAATACCCTTATTGATATTGATATCTGTGTGTTTCGAGGCTGTTTTTGAAGGGGCAACCCCAACCACCCACCACTGGTTTGGGCATCACTGAATTGCTGCAATGCCATCAAAACTAGCGCTAGGCTTTGAGAGACACCTGGCAACACAGGAGCCTAACTGAGAGCTAACACAGATGACTTTCCACCTCAGAGCACCAGAGACATTCAGTATCTAATGACACAGCCCTTTTTTTTTTACCACCGAACCAGCTGCAGCTGGGCATTAGCCTGCCTTTAGTTTCCTACATTTAGCTATTATTTCCTTTTAAAGGTGTAACCCTGTATTCTAGCTCCATCTCATTGCATTCCTCCAGCAGTCAGAGATCATATTAAAAGTGTTTATTAGGATTGAAAACCAACGGTGGAGATTTGCTCAGGTTTCTTATCTCATCTTGCTCCTCACCCCTCCTTGTCAATATGAAGTAGCAGTTTTGTGTGCAGGATTTAGAGGGTCAGCACAGCTCCTGTGTCCTTCACGTTTTCTTCCTCCCCTCCAAAAGTTAGCTGGTAACCGAAATCTCCTAATCCTGCCCTGGTCTCACCATCAGTCTTCAAATGCTTCAGAACAAGACACAGGCAGCAGGAGCATCACCTGCCAGCTTTTACAGCTTCATAATACAATCTCTCTTGCCCACAATTTGTATGCCCGGTGTAGGTAGAGGTGAAGATCCTCCTATTTGCTGAAGGTTACCTTAGCTCAGGAGTGAAAGCAGCCGCTCATCTAGCAGGACCCTGAACCTACCATAACAGCAGCAACAACTGTGTGCGACACCATCTCTACCTCACCACTGCCCGGGGTTGGTGGATGGGACCCCTCCCTGTTGAATCCAGGTAGTCGTTACAGTACCTGGGAGAAACATCTGGTGAGTAGCTGGAAGTTACAGTTCAGATTTACATTAATAACAATGACAAAATGAACCCAATAATTTTCCAGTGTAAATTCTTCAAAGTCAGCAGAGAAATTGTTACCGTGAATCCAAATTTGACATATATCCATCAGTATGCAACAAGCAATCAAAGAAGGTAGTCCAAAGATATTTATTTTTTTTTTTTGCATTAGCAATAAATTTGCCACAAAAGATTTTCAGTACGTCATTAATAACAGCATATTCCCCACTCAGGACTCAAGTGCCATCAAATAAAAATAAGCTGCTGCTGCCAATTGGAAAACTAGCTCCATATGTGTCTGTAGCAGCAATAACAGCACTAGTGTCCAGGTGTAGAGGTTGCAGTTTTGGCAAGGAAAGACCTCTCATTTCTGGAGGTATCTAACCAACAGGAGCCCAGCCTGGTGCACCGTCCCCATTCTTGCCAGGCCCCATCGAGAGGATGTGTGCATCAGCAGCAGCAGTTAATGTAACAAAGCACAGATTTCAAACGTCATTTTGGCATGCGACCCATTTAGAGTTTACATAAAATTGTTACCAAAATACAAGTGAGGATACAGGACTCCCTCCATAACCTGAACCCACAAAACCCACTTCACTTTCACACACTGACTTGTTAAGTTTGGACACAAGAGCCACCAAAAACAGTGGAAAATAAAAGCCAAAATACTCCGATGAATCTAGACCCTGAATTCTTTTTCATTTCAGTAGGGACCTAGGAGCCTAAAGTAAAAGTTAGGAGCTTAAATACATCTTAAACTTAGATGGCAGGAAGTAGGCACCTGTGCATGTACACAACCTGGGAAAGACTTCAGACTCTTCTCAATGTTTTTGCGTCACCAAAAAGATACATAAAATAATCAGAATTGTAACTTTTCTTGCCGTCACTGGCTCAAATGGGGTCGATCTGAAATGCCAGGAATGCAACAGCATTGAAACCATCAAGGAGAGGGGAAAGAAAGATGAAGTCAATGCTTCAAAATACAGTAAGAACATGGGGAGTATATTATGCTAACATATGACACATTTTTGTCAGAGGCACAGCATAATTCATACAAATGACAGAAAGAAGTGAGGCTGGAAAGAGCGGCTCCCCAGTGTACAATACTTTCTGGGTTAGTTCAAACTGCAGCTGAGCTAGCTAAGAGGGAAAGAGAGGCCCTGAGGCCAGTCTCTCACTTGGTGTAGTACCAAGTCTTCCCCTACTGATAACCAAAGAGATCATAAAGACGTACACCCTTTCTTCCAAATCCTCAATGACTCAAAACACTTAAATCACAGGTTTACAGATCCTCTATCTATTTAATCACTGTAAATTTCACTGAAATCACAGACAAGATACCCACACAAGAAGGTGGAATCAATTAAGCTTTTTTCTCCAGACTGTTTGGTTTTCAGTTTCATGTGTTGCACTGGCATCAACTCTCTCCTGCTCAGGCATCAGTATGAATAAATGCTCTGTGATACTCGCTGCCCTCATGATGTAAAACCACCTCTCCTTCCCATCCAACATCTCGAGGACAGGGCTGGCAACAGGGCAGGATGTGCAGCTGATCCTGGGAGCCCAGCAAGGGTGCAAGCCGCGTGCTGCTCCTGCCGTGCAACAACACGGGTACACGTCACCTCCCAAAATATCTTCTTGATCAGAGCCCATTTGTAATGGTAATCACCAGGATGCAGTCTGGTTCAGCATTAATAAATCCATCATTATGCTGCGAATATGTTCTGCTCATTTAGATCTAACAGGAGTGGGAGCATGATTTGGGCATATTTAGATCTAACATGGGCAGGAGCATGATTTGGGTGCTGCAGCGATAATGATGCCAATTTATAATCGTTCCCTGAGACTCCCAGTTGATCATTAACGTTTTTGGGGGGAAGAAAAAGAAAAAAGAAGAAAGAAATCCTTAGTATGCAACACAAGATCTGTACAGAAATATTCTTTGCTTTTAGTAATATGCCCTTTGACAGTTTTGGTTTACTAGCAAAAGCTTCAAATTCAACATTTTGATTGATGCTTTGTCATGTTTTCATCCTCACAAGGTGTAAGAAGACATAATTCAGCCTTGGCAGCTACAGGTAATCATTTAGCAAGTCACACCACTAGCCAAGAACAAATAGGAACATTATGCCAGTGAATCTAATCCATTATGAGAAGCAAGCAAGGATCTGTTATACTGAACAGTTTTTGCAATAAATTTGGAGCAATGGAAATAGGGACTTTGACTCCCATGATAAAGAACTGAAACTTCCAAGAGATCACCACATCTTATACACACAGCTCCACCAAAATAATACATTGCCTTACCTAGGCATGCAAATTTGGAAAGCAGATCAAAAAGGCCATGCTGCGAGAGATGCCACAAACTGTTACTCATTAAATGAACAAATACTGGACTTGTTCATTCCTAAAAGAGATGAAAGGGACCTCATCTTCCAATGAACCTCTTCATCCCCAATTTAACAAACAGGACAAAGCTCTGAGCATTGCAGCACTTGGTATAACGAACCCATCAGATAGCATTAAGTTAAAGCAATGGCTCAGATATCAATAAGCCTCTTACAAGAATTTGGTCAAATCCAGACATTTGGATTACATGGCAGTTTGGGAAATCCAGTGGTAGAGGATCATTTTCCTTCCAATCGAGCTCAAAGAATCTGAATTTTTTTCTTCTCTTGCAAGAAAAAAAAAATACATTGGCCTTGTATAAAATTGCTCAACTGTACCAACTTGAAGCCAGCCCAGAAGCTTAGTGACTGCATCTCTGTGCCAAGTCAAGTCTGAATAATGATCCCTGTCTGCAGCTCCTGAGGCCAAGAGCACTCAAGAGGCAACAGAAGCAGCTTATTTCAGAAAAGGGTACATCTCACATTGTTCAGTAATAGCCCACTTTGGCCCTGGTCCTGTAGATCAGGAGTTAGAAAAGCACTGATAAGATTTGAAGAAAGCCTTATTTCAGCTCTCCTGGCAAACTGAGCCTCACTTCCCCTTCTCTGGGTCTAGCGAGGGAAGACATCGCATGGCTGCACCTTCTGGAAACCAACCAAACCTACTGCATGCCAAGACCTGAATACCTCTGAAAGCAAACTTTGGGAGACGCGCTTTCAGCTGGTGTAAATCAGCAAAGCTCTGCTGACTGCAGTGGATCTGCACTTAGTTTGGGGAGCTGAGCATCTGGCTCAAACGCCTGGGTGCTCCAGTAGTGGGCACACACATGTGTGAAGCAGACCCAAAGCCTTACATGAGCATAAGCAGCAAGCATCTCCATTTCCATTTCTGTCAACGGGGGCTACAGAGACTCGGTATGTCTGAAAGCAGGCATGTATTAACCATGTGTCCTTATATGGGCTTAAATGTCTGTCTTTTTAGGATGCTGCATGGAAATATTGGCCTTTTCTACTCATAACTGTTAGCACCCAATAGCTCTTTAGATTGAAGGAAAAGATTTCTCTTACTTCATTCTTATGACAGTGTAGCATCGCTGGCTTCAAAATGAATTATAACAGAGTAAAACTGAGCATTTACAAGTGAAAATTCAGGCCCTAAAAATTACATTTGATAACTAAACTAAGTTGAAGTAAATAAGTGAGCAGACTTGTCTGAGAATAACTCAACCAGAACTCTCCGTGCTTTTGCTGGTCTATAAAGGAGAACTTGTGGATGTTGTGACAAAACTCAGCTTGAAGTTATTAATTTTCCAAACAATGACATACCCCGATGTTGATCTGAAAGTTGTAAATTAGGAGATGGAAAGAATTCCTGACTTTCAGATTCCATCACATTTTCATGGTCAAGAAGAAAGCTTTGTTTTCCTCATCAGAGGACTGTTGCATCTTTAGAAACAGCTTTCCTTTTGTTCAGTGGTGCTGTCTTCCCATGCGGCGTTGTTCAGCCCTGCGCTGTGGCTCTGCATGACAGGCCTATGTGGCTCAAATAGCTCTTAAGAACCACTATGGCAAGATGCTGAGATTAAAAGTAAAACAACACTGCTGTAAACTTCACCTTCGGCTGGAAATTCATTTTAATTTTATTTTTTCTGGTTCATACATCATCAGCAATAATACAAAGCCTTTCAGGTCCAGCACTATGGAAATCCATTACTCATGAATTATGTCTCCTGTGTCATCTGGCCAACCCTATTTCCTTCTTTGGGGTTGTACATGTGCCACTGGGAGCATTAGTGGAAGACAATGAGTTTTTACAGATAGCTTTGCAAGAAAAATACAGATAAGATACAGATAAAATACAGAGTTACAAGCTAGGAAAGGTTTCTATTTTTTTTATTTTTATTTTTTGTCAGAGTTGTGGTGGGTCTGCAGAGTAAAGTAACAGACTTCAAGACCTGACTTTCACAGTGTGTAGCAAGCAGCTCTCTGGAACAAGACTTGCTTTATATAATTTCTTGACCAAGAACTGTATTTTAATCACTGGGGCTGTCATAGTTTCAAGAAAAGGAAATAGGAAAGCAAAGGCTAAACCCAGCACAAAGCAGGTGTTTTTAAGTGCCCAAGTATTTTTGCCTGTGCACTGTCAGTCAGGGATGCGCTGAGGTCTTCGCTCCAGCTGACAGAGTGGTGCTACTGCAAGGGTTTCATGTCAATGCAATTAAACCAGGACAACTGTGCTGATGGGGCTGTGGATGCAGCATGTGTAAGAAAAAGGATAAAACTGCTTGTCAGATTTATTCAAGTCTTTTCCAGGGCAGCATGAGCACAGCTGTGTTGGTAGAGGTGCATCTGTGCAAAGGCCTTTGGCCAGAAGAGCCGTGTTGATACAGGAGCTCAGCAGTGACAATCACACGGCATAGAGGCTACAAGTGGCCTGTGAAGTGACTGAAAACAGCATATCAAAAAACACACATCAATCCACACTGGTTTTCTGAGCCATGAACTGTCACCTTCAAGACCAGTTCGTCCTCGGGCTCCGGTAAGTGAGAGCCTCAAGTACACGTGAGTGGCCTGATGCTGCTCCTAAGGGAGTCGGTGCCAAAGCTCCCAGCAGTCTTGACAGAAACAGGATCTGGCACAAAATGCTGCAAGTCATTGCATGATCTTATTATGACAGTACTCTGAGCAAATCAATACTTGGGCTGAATTTCATTTTGTATATTAAATCGAGGATTCAATTCCTTTGTCTTGCAAGAAATCTCTGCCTCAAAAGACACTAAAAGGAGGAGGAAAAGGAGACTACAAGGAGAAAACTCAAATGCACCCTATAATCAGTTGCACCTATTCTAGGACCACAACCACTAAAATACCTTAAGCACATATTTGGCATTATTGTAGGGTATTAATATAAAGTAGATTATTTAACTAACTTAATTGTGCATTTCATATTATATAAGAGTGATTTATTTTGAATGTTTCTGTAACTGCAAATTCCCTGTGCTTGCAGTGCTTAGACTTGGGGAAATTACGATGAAGCTGCCAATACGATACTCTCCACCCTCCCCCAGCCTCCAGGGGGAGGAGGACCTGTCTGGGATTGTATAAACTCAAATGATACTTTGGCTGTTTACATCCACAGACAATCTGGCCCAAAGTATGTTGCAAAGCTCAGGATGGGAGAAAGGAACAGCATGTTCCAGCCTAGAAAGCAGGCAAGAAGGACATCAGACCCCTCCTTAGTTGTACTTAGATTAAAACAGCTGATATTGGGAGTGTCCTAAACACTCAAATTCACTCTGCTGCTGCTAGAAAATCATATGATGTGTCGGGGTGGAATGCTAATTTTAAATTGTCATTTGAGGAAACATTTTTAGAAAGAGGTTGTGCCTACAGGGTTGGATACAGGGCTGCTGAAAGCCATGAACTTGTGGGTAGAGGTGCCACCCCAGCACTGTGCCCCTTCACACTTTTGGGAAGGCAGTAACCCACTCTCATCCCTCATGTTCAAAAGGGCAATGGGATTTACTCAGCTTGGTAGTAAAGATGAATTAATTACTCACCTGTTCCTTCCCTCAGTTACATTGCAAGTCTGATTTCACTATCAGTCAAAGCTAAAAACAACATTTGTTTCATTGTTCAATCAATCAGACCTCAGGAAATCAGAACAGTTCGTCCACCATTAGAAGAACCACTGGCATAACGTTAAAAATAACCTGGACCATACTTAAAACTGTCTGATTTAGAGCTAGCTCTGCCCATCTGCTTCCTTCCTGTTCCCCCCCTCCAATAAAACTAATTTCATTCATCTTTGTTTCTATGAGCTCCCCATACACCATTGGTTGTGCTCCTTGTTTTCTTGGTTCGATTTCTAAGATTACCTATCAGCTACATTTTCAGATGGTTCAGTGAACTTCATTGTTCTGACTTATTAGAAATTGATGAGGGTTAAAATAACTTCTGCTATTAAAAGCACAGCCAAGAGAGGAAAAAAAAATTACTTTGGAGGAAATCCATTTGGATGCACTCACTCCTAGAAGCCCTAGACAGCTTGATCCAGGACCTGCTAAAAAGAAGCGTAATTTCTACTTATAGCAGGCTGAAGCAACTTTTCCCTTGAAGATTACATCACTTTGATTGGATGCTATGGTTTCCACCCTGATCTCTTTAGTAGAGTTAAAATGTAGGAGAAGTATATTGCTCATTGAAAAGCTCATAAAGAAATATGGCGAAACTGGGAGAATAATACCAAAGGAATAGAAATCACTTTAGCCAAACTCTTTCCTGCCACCATTTACCTCTGTACAACCAGGCTTGACTGAAAAGTGTGGTCTTCAGCATGGGAAGGACAAAATTGATAATACTTTCCTTTAACTATTAACTGTTAAAAATGTTCAGAAACAAACCTGAAAGACAAAACAACTCCGCATGAAACAAAGAACAAATAACTAGCTGAAACCCAACACTAACATTACAAAACATTTATTTTAGTTTATACCGTGTGCATATAAATAGAACACAGTGCAAGCAAGCACCACTCTGAGGCAACGAGAAGGTTGCACAAAATAGCATTCAAAAATCAGGAAATGCCACAATTAAGGTTGCCTGGGCAACCTTAATTTTACCCCCTGTGCATATGCATTTTACAACACAGTCTTTAAATACACCATAGCATTCCATTTCTCAAATAGTATCACATACAGAAGAAAGCTCCCAGCAGCAATACCACCTTGTCATGTTGTACATGTTGGTTACTTTCGCTACAGGGAAGACGTGGACGGGTTTGCAATATATCTCATTTCAATAGTGAATTAATTTCACTAAAAGTTTAGGACGGAAGTGTCCCCCAACACAGACTTGGGCAGTGAGCTTTCAACCGTTTTAAAATCTTGCAAAGCAGAAAGTGATTTCAATCCTGGTTTAATGTCTATCACCAACACATTTAAAATAAATCTACCTGTGTGGGCATTGTAGTCTTTGCTCACAGTGGTAGCTTCCTTTTCTGGTGTGTATAACAGATACCGTGTTTGCCCTATAGTTAGAAAAAGTCTGGACTATTGCCCTGAAGAGACTAGATGAATTAGTTAAAGCAAACCCAGAGCTTGTAAGCTTTACTGAATCCTTTTCTCCCATGGGTGAGAACTGGTCCAGGAAATAAACCAGCCTCTGCGAAACAACAGAAAAGAAATCCCCCCTCCAGAAGGAGCTGTGGATGTGTAAAGCCACAGAACTGCAGACAAATGAAGTCAACAAGTTCAGGAATAAGAGTAAAATACTTCACAGTAGCTTTATGAAGTTAAGGATCCCTTATTAATAATGAACCAGATGAAAACATACACTGCTTCCTCTCCAACATAGTATAATGAATAAAGAAACCCAAACAGTCACCACCTTGAAAACATAAGATACTGAATATAATGATGCATTTTGTTGCCAGAAGCCTTGCTTCCCTCCTGTTTTAACAAGGATCTTTGGCATTTTTAAAAAGTCAGTAAGGGAAACTTCAATTTGTGCTTATCTTATTGAAACTCCACCGCACAGCGCAATGAACCACTGAATATCCGAACAACTTTCCTGAGAACGCAAATGGTTACTCACAGGACCAGATGGCCTAAGTGGCTTCTATTCACCTCCATAACAGGCACCGTAATTCCCCATTAGGAAAGAGCCTGGCCCTTCTCCTGCTGCCCTCGGACAGCAATGGACAAAGAGCACTCCAGCTGCAATCAGTTTTGAAAACTCCCTCAGGTCTGTAGGAATAGCTCCAAAATTAGTCCAGCACAAACCAGAGATGTGTGTTGCAGAGTGCTGAACCTGGACAGAAGAGCCTTGGCTTCACCCCTCAGCCTCGACGGCCACTCCAAGCTGGCTGTGTCCTGTCTGGGAACCCCTGCTCCCCTGCCAGCTTTTCCCCATCTCCCTGTTTACCCTACAAGCAATTTGGGGCAGGCTTCAGTGGCAAGTACCCATTGGTGCAGTGCATGGCCTGATGAAGCCCTGATCATAGCTGGAGTCTCCGGGTATGCTTGGAGGACAAATCACAATGAGAAAACTTGCAATAAGAAAAAATAGCAATTAAGACAAAGACCTTGATTTGTATAAAATAATCCGTGGCTTGGATATCACAACTCGTGACAGATTCTTTCCTACTCTCATTAAGTTGATGGCAAAGCTCCCATTAGCCTCTATGGGATAAGGATCAGACAAGCCCGTGTACATCAAACACTTTGAAAAGGCCAACAATGTCTACTTTGAATGACACAGAGTATTTCAGTTCCTATGGAAACTTCAAAGTCTCATTAAGCGTGTGATGCAGTCAGTCCTGAGCCACAAGTTACATCCATTTCCGAGCACAGAGGATCCTCAGGGACACAGGCACCTCAGACGCACTGGATGCTTTATGAGAAACTTCAGTGACCCAGCCAATAATACTTACAACAAAAATAATATTTTCCATTCTCACATATTGCTAAGTTGTAAACTGTTCCTTAGATACCTGGACACAGAGTTTATGAGAAACATATGTAAAATCCTGACAAGCAAACCGTGTTTATACCTTTACACAGAATAACTACTGAAAGGACCAATTTTCAGAAGATGTCTGTCGGGACCTGACAAGCATGCAGCATGCTGAAGGTGTCTTCAAGCAATGCATTTCAGACTCCGTCTGCTTTTCCTGTGATTCATGCCACCCCCTGAAACTCCCCTTGCTTTTTTCCCAGGACAGACATCACCCTGATGGCTGCCATCAGGCGTCACCAGTAACTCGATAAGAGCTTGCTGAGCTTCTGCAGTAAAGGGAGGAAAAAACCTCATGTTCCAAAGAATTTCTCATAACATTACATTGTCTGGTTTAAATCATTAGTGGATGAACACCGCATCTTTGAGATGTTTCACTAGGATGTGATAAAGACCTTCCTACTCAGCTTAGAAGATGTGAGACCCAATAAGCTGTTCTACATTTTCGAAAGAGCCAGAGGACTGATTGTGTCCTCCCTGTGGGATTCATAATATTTCTATTTTCACTCATGTCCCCAAAATAAGGATAAACCAACACTGTAAGGACTTTCTGTTCCTAAATTTGTAATTCCCAAACACTTGGTACAATTGAGTCTGTTTTAACCAGCTGCAGGGCTGGTGTTTTTTTTGGTGCTGTTGTTTGGGGTTTTATCCAGCGTGTTTCAACATGACAGTGTATGGAAGGATCTCAGTCACAGCACTGGTGTGTACCGATAACATGACTTCATCTCTCTTACCACCTATAAAGAGAGGACAGGGACAAGTAATTGGTTAATTGCTTTCAACTACTTTCTCCTTCTGTCCTTACTCTGTCATCTCATGACGCCCTTTAGTTAGCTTGACTTTCATACTTTCCAACAGAGTAATTGAAGCAGTGCATTCAAGATTGTATTTGTACTCCTTGCAGCAATGCCTCAATGTAATTAAGCTGTTTTATCTGAATTCTAAGATGACAGAAAACTGGTTTCCATGTTTAGATACCCATATGCCTTGAAAGTACACCAGAAAAATACTCCTTTCAGCTTTGCACTGTTATGCAGTTTTAATCCCCTGAGCAATAAATTTGGCTCTAATATATCACTCAGTACCTTGACTGATAAAAATGGATTCACTGTAGATGAGTAGTGCTGTAACAGAATAAAATCTGGTGCTACAGAGCTTGGGTTTACTCAGCAAATAATCTGCATCTTCCAAAGTTCACCAAAATGTATCCCTTTATCTAAAATTAGACCAAAATGTAAAAGATTTATTTCCAGTCCTTATCTCTCTTTTACTTTCAGCTACAGCTTCCTAAAATTGTGCCACAGACAAAGGCAATCATTTAAGAAGTGCTATAAAAGTTTACATTCTGCACAACCCAGTCACTCTAAAATTCTGATCAGAAGCAGTAGCATTGGTTTATGCCATTTTAGAGGACCTAATACATCATCATTTCGTCCTCTACACTACCTGGTATTACCGTCTAGTGGGCTTGGCATTCCTTGCGTTTCTAGAGAAGCTATTCCTCATTTTACAGGCTGCGTTTATTTATTTACTAGTGCACAGGTAAAAAATATCCTGAGAAAACAACTGTGTTCTGCAAGAAGTGATAGATGTGCAAATTGGACATCTCTCTTTTTCTGAATACAACTAATATTTTTAGCATGAAACCAGCAGCATAATGTCCCTACTGAATTTAGGATACAATTAGAAGAACTTTGTTGTCTTGGACCTTTTGTAAATACTCTTTGAAGATTTCAGAGGCCCCTCACAAGCTCAATCTGACTAAATCAGCAGTTGCAAATCAGTAAGTGCAAATACTTAATGAGGGTGCTGAACAAACTGTTCTTTGAATATCTCCAAATTACAAAATTGAAGATGGGAACTGACATCAAACTGGGGATTAACTTTATCACGGCCAGAAAAAGAGTGAAGTGGTTACCTCCCTCAGCATGTTTTTAGAAGTACGCACCAGCACAAGGGTGAACGAGAAATCTCAGTTAACACTGTTGGTCCAAAGGAGAAATCTGAAACCAGAACTCAGAGAATTGCAGCCCCATTAAAAGATTTAGAAGAACCCTTAATCCACCTGTTCTTTAGACATCAGATGCCCTTCAACTGTTAAAAACCACCCTCCAAACCCACCACTGACAGAAAGGACAGATGTGTCCAGGATAAATTTACCTACAAGACAACAGAGAAAAGAGAGAGAAATCTCAGTTGTCCCACTGATAACATCTTAAGCACCTAAGAGGACAGGATATTCTTTTCCCATCATTGAGGTATTGATGAAGACTAAGGCAATAAATGGAATCTCAGAACTTCAGTCATACGTGCCAAATGCTCCAGTTTGGCAGGCTCATAGAGACATCCAACATGTTACTCCCTAAAAGCTCAGTTAATATTTTGTAAGACCAGCACGTAGCTCTCTAGAGATCACTGCCTCTTATTTATGCCATGACTGCCTAGTACCACATGTTGCTAATGCCAGCACTCAGGAAACACAGATACCACCCAAAAAGCTTGAGTTTTATAAAAAAGACACAACCATGGAGAGCAGCTTATCATAGTACAGCCAGGCAGTCAAACCAGCTCATGGAGCAATTCCCAAACAGAGGTGGTGAGATTTTAAAATTACTTTTATAAGCTGTCATTCATTTAGACAACCACTGAGTACATCATTTGATGGAGCAACTGTTGTTATCTATGATTTCTTCTGTGCCACCTGAACTGTTCACCTTCACCCATTCCATCCCGTCTATTTAGTGAGCTAAATGCTTGCTGGTGGAGATGGTCATCTGCCGCCCAAATGCCCAATATAGCTAGATCTGACAGGCCTCAAGTTATTTACGATAAATACATCAATCAACCTCTTCTTGCCATCAAACCATTAGGATAACTATTTCACCATAGGTCAGGGGCTCTTCTGGCTATTTTGGAGGAGAAAGAGGCAAGTAAGCTCATTGAGGAGTCCAGGCACTTACATTAACGGGGCAGCACAAAGGCTTAGTGCTGAAAGTCTGGTTTTCCTGATTGCCTGGCAGACACTCATAAGGGCAGCCATGATTTCCATGGTGTTTCTGTTCTTTTCCTGGAAATCCAACCAAGTAGGCTAAGGCTGTTATGATCTGCACCAATATATCACATATGAAAAAGCATCTTGCTGTTGGAAACGTGTGTGTAGGCTGCCAAAACAGACAGATACATTCCCTTTAAATCTCACTTCCATCAATGCAGACAGCTTTTCTGACCATCGCTCTCCCAGGGCTTGTCTGAGGTTACTACGTGGGTGACAGAGCAGTTATTTCACCTAAGACAGCCTGCTTCCTTGGGGCAACAGGAGGAGGAAGCTTAAGTGGCCCTGGTCTGCCAGCTTCTCGCTGCTTTCTTGGATGTAATCCAACCTATTAACTGGCTAGAAATCCCTCTGAGGCTCCAGCTGGAGCTCCATGGAAGATTTTCCCTGTCCTTCTTTACTGCCTACTCAAACAGTATCATACAAAATGCTCGAGCAAAACTTGGACTTTGTCAGAGCCAGGCCCTACTTTCTATTACAAGAGGCTGCAGTGGGAGAAAGGAGGTCCTGCAGTTAAACCTCAGAAAATTGGAGCCATTTCTGTTCCCTCAGCACTGTCAGATCCTAGCATTTCATCCACCTCTCCATGCCTCAGTGCCATCTGTAAACCAGAGATGCTAATAATCCCCCACGTCTCGCAGCTGTTCTAGGAATTGACTCACCAGGGTTTAGCAGCATTTCAGTTCTGGTGATGGGAGCTAACAGGACATACACAATGTCAACTCTTTTCTTTGTCAGGTTATTAATTACTGCACATATTCTCCAGGTCTCTGCAACTCAGGGTGTTTTAATGGCTGGAATAAATAAGAGTAAATAACCTTTCCCTGCCTATAAATCATCCATCTGTCACATTCTTGGATATGACAAAACTTCTAATCAATATATAATTTTCACCCTCTCTTAATGAGTGTTGCTGTGTTACAGGCTACCTACTGCTGATTGTGGCTATGTCTCCTGTTGGACTGGGATTAAACAGTGCTGTAACGTGAGATGATGCCAGCCCAAACCCTTCATCCTTCAGTTGTACCGGATAAGCCTGCATACGCTGAGTGCATGTTTATATTACATATTTCACTCAGCTTCTTGAACAGGAGACAGCAACAGTTTTATAACCATAGCAGATCTTGAAAATTAAAGCAGTCATGGTAGGTTTTGCAGAACTTTTTCATGGAATAACCAATGAAGTTTTCATACATTTTCTTTTAGACTAAACGGAGTTCTCTCTCGCTGTCTGGGCTGTATCTCCTTCTGTTGGGATTTAAGGAGCACGTTAAACAAATACCTAGATGGGAAACATCCAAGGAATAGTTAACGGCTGAGAGAATGGGATTTGGGATGGTCCTCTTCCTCCAGGGTCAGGAATAACTGGAGCTGGGAAGAGAAAGGCTGTTGCCTAATGCAGGATTTCAGTGTTTAAAACTCTGGTTTTCTTCCAAAAGAAAAAATGGGGCCCTAGTGACTTGGCAGCCTGCTCCTCAGCCACAGATCCCGCGATGCCAGGATCCTCAGCCCCACGGCAGTCTGCACGCCTGGCTGCCCCAGTGCCACGTACCCTGCCGGGAGGGGATCACCAGCCCCACAGCGGCTCGCACAGCTGGCTGGCTCCACAGCAGGGACTCTGGAAAGGGTCCAGCTTCTGTCACAATTTCAGCAAAATCAGAGCATGTCAGCGAAATATACAGCTCCTTTCACAGCAGGAAATCCAAAGAAATAAATTTATCTTATCAGCTTTAATGTAAATCTGACAGCCCAGTATGGTGTGGGGTAAAGTGAGATTTCATGTGAACGCAAGCAAGATCAGGTTTGTGACCACATTTGGGTTCTTTGCAACTCTTGCAATAAAAACCTTTGCAGTCCAGCTTGGGTCATACTCTGCTTCATAGAAATAGTGACAGGAGATTGAAGAAATTTGAAATAGTAAAATTGCAATTAAAAAATAAATAAATAAAATTGTAGCAAGGCCTTTGTTAACACGTGATGAAATAACTATTAGGAGTTTGCTATTCCTAATTGTATCACCGTGTAGGAATACAACTTAAAGCTTAAATTTTAACTTTGATACATCAGCCACCCAACCCAGAAATGGGTAGCAGAGAGAAACACATAGCACAAGCAAACGTTTTCCATCACAGCACTTGGAAAGATGGGTAGCACTGCAAATACCATGAGGGGGACACATGGGCAGCCCCTTGTTTCTCACAACAGAGACTGACCTCTTGTAACACTCAGTTCATTATTTAAAATATATAAAAAGCACTGTGTATGTGAGATGCTTCAACAGTATGAGGGCAGAATTACAGATGGTAGCAGACCTTCTGCTTGTATAAACTGCCATAGCTCTATCAAGCTAATTTCTAGAGGAACAACACAAATTGAAATAGATGGAGCTGGAGGAAATAGCAGATCTAGGCTCACCTAAACACAAAATACCAGATAAAACCTCCAACATGCCATCTGCCCTCCTACAACCCCTCAGGATGTTCATATTGCTTCCTCAAAATGTGGATCTGGAGGGCAAGTCAGTGATGGCAGAGGCTGGTGCTGGTCCTGGAGGGAGCTGAACCCTACCAGGATGCACCTTTGCTTTCCTGGCAAAAGCTGCAGTGCCTAAAGGCCATGGCTCACAGTACCCAGTTTACTGTGTGTGTGAGTTACCTGAGTTCACATTCACTAGGACAATGCGGAGAAAAGGGATGCTGAGCCTTGAGCCTTAGTTTTCATCCCAAGTCGTATCCTGACTCACTGCACCACCAAGGATGGGGTCCTTCTTCCCCAGTAGGCACTGCGCCCTCAGTCACAGGCAATGGAAAGTCAGGGGAAATAAAATAATCAAGATCATGAGCTTTACTGCCTCCATCACAGGATGCAGAAGCCACTTCTTTCACCAGGCTACCCACGAGGATGCCACATTAAACCCCCCACAACACACACAGATAAACAAAGCCCAGATGGCACTGGGGAGAGACAGAGAAAACCTCGCTGTATGTGCACACTTTATAATTTGGGGAAAACTTTTGGATACCAGGGTGCAGAGCTTTGATACATCAGACAGATGTGCATTTGAACAAGTCTCCAAAATTGCTGGTACACTACTGCTTTTAATCTCTGCTAGAATAGCAGTGAAAAAAGGATCAGGTGACTACAGGAAAGGGAATTTTTGGTGGTTAGAACAGACCTGGCTGGCGCAATAAATCACTGCTGTTTCTATTCCTTTCTGCTGCAGAATGATCTAACCTAACTAAAAGCAATGGCAAAACTCCCGTTGACTTCACTGGAAGGAGGATTACTGAAAACTGCTGCACTGGAGGTGTCAGGAACCCTGATTCTAACCAACATTTTAATAACCTACCAAAGCCCTGCTTTGTGCTTCTTTAAAGGCTATTAACCCTTTACAACACTGATATTTTTTCCAGTTACAAATTCATATCGTGAAGTACAAACTGGGACAGAAAAGGGTCTGGGACGCACCATTTAATACTTGCCAGAGCTCTGTTTGTCTATCTATGCTCCCAATTACACTGTTTAGAGAAAACATATTTTCCCTTCTTAAAACTTCTCTGCACTAGGCTCTAGGCTGCATGTCTGAGATGTTGAGCGAACTGCTCTATCACAGCACCTGATCACCAAGCTAAGCAATAACAGCAACCATGGATGGCAAAAGTCACAGAAAATTGACCTTTTGTTGCTACCACAACCTTATTTGGTGTGGAAGCTCAAACATGCCATTATTAATGAATCAGACCAGAAGTATTTCTGTCTCTCGACTTGTTCAGAACAGACAAAGCTACTGCACCATTTATGCTGCTCGAGCACTGAGCACAGCACCACAGGCTGCTGCTCACAAGTCCTGGAAGTCCTGCCCATGGTGGGTTTAGGGATTCTCCAGCTGCCCACCAGTGCAAGCAATCTATCGCCTCATTCACCCTAAAGCCACAGCCAGCATCTTGTCTACCCATGCTAAATATCTAACTCACATTCTTGAACAAGTGACTGCATTTGCAGAAGCCAGAGAGAGCCGCATTATCACTCTTTTCCAAAATGCAGTCTTGATTCATAAACGAGTCCAAAGTACACTTATAACTCTATTATTAGCAACTGTGATCTGAGTCTTTTAACCTAAGCATCCAGAAATCTTCTGGTAACAAAACCCTTTTTCACCATGATGGAGTAGAAGGTTTTGTACGTTGTTTACACATCTCAGTGTCTGGTGCTTGTAACAGTTGGGTTACTTCAAGTGCTCAACAGGGCTGTTGCGGTGGGTTGTTCAGCAAGTTGTTAGCATACGTACACTTCAGCAGAATGAAGCAATGGGGTTTGATATTTTAACCAAAGGTGCCCAAATGTCAATAATTCTTGTTGGTCTGAAGGAAAAAAGATAGATAACCATGAAGGGTTCTGATAGCTAAGGGAATACTGCACCCAAAGCAGAAATTGAATAAAACGCCTCACCTGGGGCACAATGATGCTGATTTGTAACCAAGGGCACCAGCTGTACAACATATTTCAGCATCAGCTTTTAAACAATAGAGCTTGACAACTTTGAGCAGGGGAAAAAAATCTCAGGCCTTCCCCCCCCCCAAAAAAAAAAATATATATATATATATATACATATATATATACACACACATACTGTTAAAAAAATAAATACTGCACACATTCAGTTTCTGGTTGCTCTATGGGCAAAGGCATCCGCTAAGGAATCCCTTCACAAAAATATGGCAGCACATGTCAAGATTTTCAAAGCGATCATGACGCTTATATTGTTTCCTTTCTGGACCTTCTATCTTGAACTAAAGTAGTGGGGTCATGTTTCTGAAGGGCTGAATATCTGAATGAGGAAAACCACTTCTCTTTAAGATCTATGCGCGGGCAGAGCAGCTTTCCTGTTGCTCTGCTGGGATACACAGGGATGTAAAAGAAAGCAAAAACCGCATTTGGCAGAAGTCCTACAGAACAAAGCTAAGCGTTACAAAACCAGCTCAGAGCAACACATTGTGCCACGCTGGCAAGGTGGCAAATGCAGAACCCAACAAATGCCAAAGCACTCCAGTGCATGCATGGAAGTCGTGGCAGTGGAGCTGGAGCTGCAGCAATTACCAGCTCTTCTGAGCAACCCCAAGGAAACCATCCAAGGCTGTAGGATGGAGCACATTTTCTTGATGTTTTAAGCCGTGACCAGTTCAATGTTCTCCCTACAGCTCTGATCACACCAACGTGACAAGTCAAAAAGAAAAAGTGCATGTCTGATTTAATTTATTTTTTAAATTTGAAATTAAAATGCCTGGAATAAACATGACCTATAGGCAGCATCCTCTACAAGCCACACAAACAAGCATATTACTGCTCTCCTGCTCCACACTGCTGTTTTCCCAGAGCACAGTGTCCAGTATTTGTTCACCCTGCATAAGGAGCACCCTCAGAGGGCAAGGCCAGTGGCTGCTGATGCTGCTACGCTGTGCTATCCAGCCCAACCTCGGCTGAATGGCTTTGTGAATACGGAAACACACAAAAAAGCACCGAGGAGCGTAACACAATCTGCCTCGTGGAAACAAAGAGGACGTAAAGGCAAGTCAAAAAGCTGGAACTATCCAAACAGGAGTGAGACTGAATGAAACCCCTTCAAGTAGCAGAGTAAATAAACCCAGCTTTCCTAGATTCATTTATTTTTCTAGAGCTGGACAGTAAATTCAACAAGGAAGTGCGACCATGATGTAAGGGGGAAAAGCATTCATCAGGTCCCTAGAAACTGATTTTCCGCTAAGGAAGTAATAAATATTTGGAATCACCTGCAAGATTTTCTTAACACAAATTCACTGCAACATCCAAGCATCACACAGATTACATTTTTCAAAGGAAATACAATAAATGGGAGAGGAAATTACATAATGAATGGATTTTTTTCCTTTTAATTCTTCATGTTTAACTTCAGAGACAAAATTTCCCTCAGATTTACAGGAAAACATTGTTTTCCTTTTAAACATCCTAAATCACATTCAGCAGACAGAATATGGGCATACGGACCTACTGTGCAAGGTACAGAAGAGGAGAAAAAGTCTGACCTTCATTTACTACCTGGTTTGCTTAAGGCAAGAGCTTCTGATGCAAGCATTCACACCTACAGCCTCAGAATGAAAACGCCAACCAAAAATAACAACAAAAGATGTTGCAGCATGGACTAGCCCCAGTTTCTAAACACCAGGCCTCCATTTGGAAACCACCAGTGGGCTTCAAAAAATGCTATTTTCTGGCAACTATTCAAAATCTCAGCTTAAAACCTGGCTTCCAGGTTTTTCTCCAGTTGCTTCATTTTCATGCAGCGCAGTGCATCGTCCTGCGTGGCCGGCCGCACGCAACAAACTCTCAGGGGGACCGCGCTCGGGTGGCCTCGTGCAGCAGGAGCAGACCACTGAGAGACGTTATCCAAGACAGGATTTTGACAGCTGCTGGAGGGAAGACAGCAAAATCGCACGTGAAAACAATTTCAATAAGGTTGCAATAACCCCACTGCGGATGAGTGCTGCTCATGTTGTCCCACGGGAGAGGTGGGACGCCATCCCCAGCGTGCTGGAGATTGTGCTCATCACTGCCATGTACCTTGTCTCCTTCCTCGAAGTCATTTAGATAAGCTATAAATTTTTATTTTTTTTAAATCATCTTTAATCACTGGAAAAAATCTAAATGCAGACCAATAGAAACATTAGTCTCTGTTTACTTGTTAAATTTTATTTCTGCTCAAGTTTTGCACTCCATAATAAATAAAAACAACTTTATCTCACCTAAACTACTATGAAACATGACAGCAAATCTGTCAGTCTCATAACCCAATGCCTCACATATCTGTCTTTCCCTGCCATAAACTTCTGCTCGAGCAGCAGGAATATGACAGCTGTACCATGCACTGGCAGATTTGCAAAACTAAACCTACTCTCTGGAGTAGGTACAATGATGATGGTACAAAAACTCCATATCAGTGAAAAAAAACAAGGGACATAAATCCCAAATTGCCTCGATGGCTAATGGCACTTTGTGCAGTTTTGTGCATAAACAGTGCAGGAGTCTGCAAACTGCAACCTCTGTTGTCCTTCTGGAACCATAATACTTTATGATTTCCAGATCATTAGAAAATGGACTGCAGCACTGTGGCAAGTTGTTGTTCTTCCCCCCATTCACAGTATATGTTCCACTGAAATATACTGCAGAAGGATATATATGTATATATATATATATATATATATATATATATATATATATTAATCTCAAGATTTCTTGCCTTTAAAACAAACAAGAGAGATAGGGGTGGATCACCATCTTGCAAGAATTACTTATCCTTAAGCCAAGTATCCTACACAGACACACAGACAGTGAGCCCAGGATCTCTTTGACCCACTAGACTCATATATATTAAAAAAAAAAAAAAAAAAAAAAAAAAAAAAAAAAAAGCAGGGAATTAACTATGTTTTGTTAGAAATACTCTTGCTTTCCCTTCTACTTCTGATGTACACTACTCCTACATTGCAATCAGAATCAGATAGGCAGCAGTTGATCCAAATATCTCAGAGTCTTTTTATGGTTCCTGAACCTATCCTATATTCACTGGTGGCATATGTCCCTGAAGCCCCCTTCCTCCCACGCTGTTCAATCTTTACTCTTCACATATTCTATTTAGGGTAGAAGCTCCCCGGTTGACTTTGCTGCTTAAATTGCTGCATCTAACCTGGGATCTCTAAATTGCCCTTGCCTTTTAAAATATTTATTCTTACTAATGATATAACCACGGGCTTGTAAGTTTAATAATGTGCTGAGCTGGTCCTACCATAAAATAACTGATAGAGATGATACCAAGTAGGACAAACAGAAGGCTTGCTGCATCAGAGAGACTAATCTGCCTGTACGCTACATACCAGTGAATAAATAGTGATCTGGAGCATCTTTATGACAAGGAAAAGCTTTGGGCTGTTTTGAAGGCATTATGAACATATTTCCATAAGGAATTGCAGCCACAGAGAAAAACTGTTTCACAAGGTTTAAGTGAGCTTTGGATGTCTGTACGTGAAGCGTAAAAGCCAAGGGCATCCATCACACAGGTACAGCTCAACAAAGAGTCAGAGATGGACTCTTCCATGCCCAGTGCCAAATCTTGAGATTCACTGAAATTCAACGTGCCACGTGCCACCCATCACTGGGTGGTACTCCTATAAGCAGGAACGTGCTTGTCTCCAGGTCAAATTCTTCCTGCTGAATTACTCCAAGTGACCAGAAGCACACTTCAGAGAAACACAGACACGTGTTCTGAGGCCTGCCAGCACTCAGAAACAAAAATAAGACAAATCTGTATTAAAGTGCATCATTATTCAACAAGTGGAGGCATTAACATGTAGACAAGACAGAGCGAGGGGGAAGAAGCAACTCCATCAGAGCACACATCAATCACTGCAGCACGAGGAGAGCCGACAGCTCCATTAACTCTGGGACGTGCGGGTCGCAGGCTTGCTTGTTTGTTTTTTAATATATATCAGACTTATTTGGAACTTAAATATTACTGTCATGGTAAATTTACTGGGGATGGAAGATGAATGGTTTTATAGGAGACACTTAACAACTAGTTGGAGGAGCAGGGCTGAACAAGAAGTTTCCAACAAAACTTTCTTCCTACAAAGAAACATGGCTTTGACTCAGTAAAATAATCCAATGAGAGTACCACTTGTCTTCCAAATAAAATAAAACACTTTTTTTTTTTTTTTGGTTTTTGAAAATGTAAACCACTCCTCCACTAGATTTCTATTCTTACTTTCTGTAAAGTTTTCAAAAAAAAAAATCAGTTTAGTGTTTTTGTCCAAACCTCATCAAAACATACTTTTTTTTTTTTTTTCTCTCTCAACAAAATGCTGAGGAAGTTTTTCCAGAAATCACCATGACCACAGACATTTTTATTGTCACTACCAAAATGTTCAGGATGAGATGATGTGGAGACCATCTCACTACTGGGATGCAGAGATAGCATGAAAAAAAGCGTAAGAATTGGTAAGTGAAACAGCCTGAATACCATGAAATTGGACTGAAATTCTACAAATAAAAGACAGTTGTTGCAGAAAAGCAATGTTTAAGGTTGAAGGTAGCCAGTTCCAGCTCACGCCGTGAGCTCACGGAGTCCTGGCCTCCGGGCAGTTATACGATTTGAAGGAGACCAGGCAACGTTACGAATGCCAAGTATTCCAAGAAAACACAATCAAATCATAGGGAAAAGCATCTGGGATGCAGCTTTTCCTGTGTTTTTCTGTCTACCAAGCTTGTTTTCAGAAATGCAAATAAATCATTCATGCACAGAGGTTTTCAAAATGCTGAAGACAGGCTGTGTATAGTTTTGTCTCTGCAAACACACACCAAGCAGGAGGACATGGTCTGTGAGCACACATTGGTAATGCAGGAGGAATTGTAGATTTGCCGAATGCAGCTGGCTGAGGCCAGACTGCCCAGGCACTGCTCAGCCCCACAAGCATCTGAGCTCAGCCACAGGATCTCTCATGCCATGTCCATGAGTATTTGTGGCCCCACAGGCTGTGCTGCAGCAGGGTCAGTTCCTTTGGGCTGGATGGGCTGTTGCATTGTGCTACAGCCCTGCCCGGGTCTGTGTATGTGAGGGACCACGCTTCGAGTATCAATCAATTTATTTCTCCCCACGTGAATCATGCTTATTGACAAAATCATGGGGTTTAAACGGCTACAACAAAATTAAAAGCAACAAAACCAGGTTGATGGGCTGAGATGAAAGACATTGTATTTCTTCAGTGAAGGACAAGCATATAATGCAGTTGATGACCCAGAAAAACATACTGCAACATCTAGGTCTGCTCGTTACAACTACAAGTCAAGTGAAGTGAAAGAAGAAAAGAGAGGTCGAGCCTTTGCCTCAGCCAGCCGGAGCTGGGGAAGCACCGAGTCGTGCTGCGACTGCATTTGGAAATAAACACCGACATGGGAAAGTCACTTCTCGGGCTGTCATCAGCTTCAGGGCTAGACAACATGAAGCTGTCACACACCATCAGCAGCACAGCTGCAGCAGGCACCAGATGGGAGAATTCATGGCAGAGATGGGCACTGACATTTGGGGTACCCTGCCTGAGGCTCATTCCTCACCACCACGCACCTCACTGCGGCATCCCATTTATTCATATGGGTGCTGAGTGAACCCACACACCAAAATAGGATTCCTGTCACCTCCACCAGCAACTGAAAGATGTTGGCCAGAACATATCCTCCTGGTGAGGAGCTGGATCACAGCATCCAATGCATCCTCTGTGGGAGCAAGGAGATCGTGTCTCCTGAGGAGTGGAGACCAGGTAAGAAAATACCTTTTTATAGCAGAGGGTATTTTGGAAACGCCTGTTGGCAAATGATGCAGAGTTGTGGCTTGTCACACAGACAGGCTGCAGAGTGTGGGCATGACCTGTGTGTCTACCACCTAGTAGTTCCTGAGGGGGAAGAAAAAGTCTCCATCCTTTCGGGGGCCTCATTCTGCTCTCATGCACACAGTGATGTTAAATCAGAGTAATTGAGTCTCAGCACAGCAGAAATCAATGAGATCACTGCCAAGGCCAATGTCAGACACACACATTTACAAACTTGCCCAAGGTAGAATTACAGGGATTTTTAGACTGAAAGCTGTGAACTAATATCCTGAATGCTTTCAATCAGTTTCTGCAGAAAGCCTCACTATATCTGCCCCTTATCAGCATGTTTGGAAGGCTGTGAAAGCACGCAGGACATCTCTCATGTCTAGACCACATGTGTCACTCATGTGCATAAACACCTGGAAATCACTGTTTTTATCCAGAAAACGTTGCCTAGGTAACAAGCTTCCTTATGGCCATTGCAAGCAGTTTGGGAGAACCTTGAAGTCACTCTAAATCAGCTGTAGGGTAAAAAATAGCCCCTGCCAGGCCCTTGGACAGGAATGCATCTATGAGTCCATCTACTGTGTACAGCATCAGACTGCAAGCTCTGACAGACACCATGCCTGGGAAAAATCAGTTGCTTTTCTAGCCCCTAGAGTATTACATTATTTCCCATGAAAAAAAAAGATGACTGAATGAGACAAATTTCTGGGCAGTTCACTGAACTCACCTTCAAGTCAAGTTGCTCAGCCTGTGGTCAAAGGCAGGGTGCAGCTGCAGCAGAGCTGGGTTACAGCTCCCTCCAACCTGCTGCTTTATCCGCATGCAGTCACTCCCTAACCCGGTTGTGTCAAAATGATCCAGGTTGGCTTACTATTTAAAAGTATGGAGGGCTTTCTTTAACCCAGATCACTTTGACTGATTTGGGTTAGAGGACTGCATGCGCAGCTACGTCTGCAGACACCAACCCCACAGCAGCGGGGACACGGCCCAGCCACTTTGAGCCTGGCTGGGGTTCAAAGCCTTTGAACCTGGCTCAGCTGCAAGCCAAGCAGCACATCTGGCCACAGCTGTAGATACTGTTCGGGGAAAAAAAAAGGCATACGAGGTTGAATTCAGTGTCACAGATGAACTATGTACTGTAAGAAGTATGATTCATGGGAAATACCACTCAGCTTCAGATTCCATTAGTACAAGAAGAAAAGATGCTAGTACTAATGGCCCTCATTTTCAAACTAAATTATTCATTTTAGGGCAACTAGGTATGGCTTGTTAATACTGCATAGCCATACACAAATAGCATCTCACAATAAGGGGCACAGCTTAAGTCACCTCCTGAACTGGAGCTGAATGTGCATGTTTCAGTCAATCCATCTCCAGAAAGATCAACTTTAAAATGGAAGCACACTGAAAGAGCTGGAAAGCTGCTCTCCCCTAAGCAAAATGCCATCTGTTGTCTGTACGGTACCAGGGGAGTCCAGCTCTCTCTCCCTGCACTGGCTGCTGTCTTGTACAACAGAACCCCTTCCTGGCTTCCAAGGCACAGGCAGAGTTCACCAAGAAACCCACTAAAATATAATCTCTAAGTCAAAGTAGGAGAGAAACAGCTTTGCACACTTCTGTTGTTGCCCTGCAAGAGGCAGTCAGTCACGTGTCCAGGATCACATTCAAGTCAAACAAAAATAGCGGGACTCCAACAACCTTTTCCCCAAGTTTCTTACGTAGGCACACCATCCTCTATCATGGTGCAGAACTCTTTGCTACCAGCCTGACATGTGGTCCAGACTATGTCTTCCTGCTGGCTAACGTGGCTGTAAAATGGGTAATGCCATTTTCTCGTTTCACAGAAGTGTGGTTAGAGTGAGTTCATTTGATTTTGTACAATCCATCCCAATCCAGAAACGAAAGATGCTCCTAAGGTGCAAAATGTAAATGATTTCCTTATTTTAAGAATAAAGGATCTGTTAATCCAGAATTTGTTCAGAGATGTTTTGAAAGATTAGACTCTTCAGATTCATTTTAAAAAATGTTCTACATATGCTTCAGAATAAAAGTATTTATCTGACAACCAGCCAAAACCATTTTATCTCTGTAAGCAATCCTCAAACACTGCAGAATGCATTCACTGCTTTCATTACCAAATTACTTTTTAAGAGTTCAGCAGGTAATTGAAGTTCCAAATGTCTTAAACGGGTTTGGCAACACTGAGATTTCTTAATGGACTTGCTATCCAAGAATTTTAGAGACAAAAAAAAATATGGTTGGATTCTAAATATACACCCTAACATAAGATGGATTCAAATTACACAAAGAAGCTTGCTTTTAAAGAGGGAGAACATTTTAAATGAAGAGCAAAGCTCTGCCCAGAAGAGGTTCCATGATGCCAGAGCTTCAGCTCATATTCAAAACCAGACAGCAAAAAGTCCTGAGAATATTTCAATGACACTGTGTCGGCCTAAATGTATTCCTCTTGAACTCAAGGACTGCTAATTTCAACAGAAAACTAATTAGGACAATGCTGTCCCATATATTGTGTACTATTAATGTATTCTCGTTAAAAACGGAGGGCTCAAAACCTTTTTTTCCTAGATAAAAAACATTTTGTTTATTACTTCTCCAATTCACTCAGTGGGACCACTGAAAGGAACGAGCCTGAACCTGCTCTGCATGCCCGCGTCCCCGCATAGACCAGCGCTGTGGTGTGCAGGGGCAGGAGGCTGAGGAGCAGCACGAAGCCTGCAGGCTGGCCCAGCAGCCGCCAGCTCCAGAGGTCTAATGAGGACTCTTGCCCTGCCTGCATCAATAGCTTTTGGCAAACCATTTTCTGCCTCAGTTCCTCACATTTATAAAGCAGAGATGATGACAGCGCTCCGTGTTAATAACCGTTATGTGCACGGCTTTAAGTGTTATTATTGTACAGGGCTTTTCATCCACAGCCAATTACCCAATTCTCAGAGGGAAACTGAGGCATGGAGGGATGCTAATTGCTTAATGTCATCCAGCAGGCCACAGCAGAAGTAGGACCTTCGTCTCCTGAATTTTGCATTATCCACTAAACTTCTCTACAACCTTGGCATTACAAGGTGAAAATGAGCTAGCTGATTGTCCAGCACTAACAGACAACAGGATACTTGCTTACTTCTGCTAACATTGCTATTTGCAGCCTATCTTCTTGTTGCTGTTGTTCCTGCAGGGAAAGCACAGTGTTAGATTTGTAAAATCACATTATAGGGGAAGACACTGCGATGGCAATCACAGGATTATGGTCTCACTGCAGGCTCCAGCAGCAGGAAAAGCTGGTGATGATATGGGTTGCTTGAGGTCTAACACGGAAAGCTTTAATGACGACAAGAGGAACACAGAACAACGGGACCATGGGCTTTGCTTTGTACAGAAGCAATCTTTTCTTTTAGGATTACTCCAATGCAAAAATCCTCTTTCTGCAATGCCTCAGTTATCACAGCAAGGGAATAACTGATATTTAAAATGAACATGAAAAACTGAAGAATCTGCATTTCTGACATGCGCCAGCAAAGATGAGATGCACAGAATAGAAAACCTAGTAAAAGATCCTGGTCTTTAACATAAGACTCCTTTACTCAAATTATGGCTCCTACCCATGAAGGCACAAACCTTTCACCTTCCAGGCATGCAACATTCCTTCCTTTATCAAAGGCTACTGCTGAGGCATTTCCATTGCAATAACACTGACCCTTGTACCTCCATCACACCTACGACGTTAGGATGAAAGTTGCTGACTGCACGTGGATGCACAGACACCACCAGAGTAAGCCATTAGAAATACCAACTGAGTTGTCCAAGATAAAGCAGGCCAGGCTATATGTAAGGGAGCCTCAGAGAAGTTATGGATGCAGAAGCTCAGGAGTTGCTGTCAAAAAAGCTGCATTCCAGCTGCTGCACCACAATTTACCCTGTGTGAGAACTAAACATTGAAAAGCAGAAGAGAGCTGAGATATGGGGAAGATTGATTTGCTAAAAACTTAGCAACCAGCACCAGAAGCATCCATTGCTCTGGGACACAGCAGCTCTGTTTAGAGCCTGTGTTTCCCCTTCTTTGCCCACAACAGGTGCTCACTTATGAGCCTGTTATCAAGCAGTGGAAATGGGAAAACTCTGCTTGGCCAACGCATGGTGTTTAACAGCTTATAAACTTCTTTAACAACAATAACATCCTTTTACGGCCCCCTTCACACTGCTGGACCACAACACACTTTGCCATCTTAAACAATGAGCTGTGACTTGCTGGACCCATGTGCAGATGGACAGGAAAAGCGGAAGATACAGGGAAGTTTCCTCCAGACATACAGGCTGGGGCGTGACGGGAAGCCCACATATTCCCGGACTGCTTTGGCAGCAGCTGGGAAGGACAGGGTGCCTGGATGTGGTACTCGCATGTGCTGATCCTGACACAGAGCTGCCAGAGGCTGTGCTCATTTTACCTAGCCTAAAGCAAGAGAGGTGATGCAAAGACACAGGAGGTGTTAAGAACAGAGTCTTTACCTGGAAGTCCTATGGAAGAGTCACAGATATGAATTACCTCTCAATGTAAAAATGCAGCAATTTGTACAGTCAAATTCAGCAAATACCTGTTCACAGACATCACCATTAGAAAGCTTAATTTTCGAATAGGAAATGCACAAAAGCAAGAAAGGAATATAATAATCATAAAGAACACGGTTAGAGGAATATAATTATTCCACATAATATAGATATCCAGCCAGAATATTAGGAATCCAGCTTTCCTTCCCAACAATTGCTGTGGTGGGGTTTACTTGCTCCAACAGCTTCAAAACTGTGAACCTCAAGTTTTGACTTCAAAGAAAGTGCAATTTCAAACCTAGGTGTCTCTTTTGTCTCTAATGGATGTGTGCAAACAAGAGATCCATCAGCAGCTATACATCCATGCAGGCTTCCCATCTAAAGACCCCGTCAATCTGCAGAGTTCCTGCAGGAGTCCTGTGTGATAAATATCTCCGTGACAAGTCTTCAACTTCTAAATTAACATATTCATTTACTTATCTGCATGTAAAAGTACAATGCAAACAGACAGTTTTCTCGACCATCAACACCACCTAATCCAAAGCAATGCAGTACAGCTTTCCCATTTGTTTCTAGAAGGAGAATAAACTCAAGTTACTCCAGCACAGTGGAAATATTGTGTAGAATTACACAATAGAAATATTGAGACAGTTTCAAGAGACTGAATACAAGGTTTATATTCACTCCTACATGCTGAATGCCTCATATAAAATGAGGTACAAACCCAGGCCAGTGCCCACCAGAGTCCTGCTGTACAACTCTTGTACCACTGATGTTAAGAGGAACTTAGCAAGCATGTGCCCAGGCTAGATATAAGGGACAAATGATGCAAAAGCCAGTGGCTTTCCAGATCGAGGCTGTTCAAGCTTTGTTTGATGTAGCTGAGGAACATGGGTGTTTGTAACTCATGATTTAAGGTTTTACACAATACCTACATCTGTACGTTAATGGCAAAATTAGGGATGAAGCTTACATAAAGTAACTATGCAGTCATGGAGGGTTTTTAAATCACTTTCTGCAGATAGCCAAAATCAAGAACATAATGGTATTTCGTAAAAGAGAACAGCCACAACTCCAGCCTCCCACCACTTGAAGGCAAGCAGGACAGCCAAGAAACAGGAAGACTGTTACAAACAGTTTTGCTTTCCCCAGCAAAAACTTTGCAACTCCCTCCATCAACAAGCCACGGGATAAACAGCACTGAGAAGGAAGAGAATAATTTCCTGCTGCCTGAGAAGTGGCTGGCATGTTACCCCTGCCAGGCCAGGCTAAGAGCAAGCCTCAGAACTGGGTATGATCAGAAAGCAGCTGGGATTGCAATGGGGAGATGGGCAGCAGCGAGGCTCCTGTGGGCTAAGGCTGAGGTGACACAACACGCGTGTGCCCAAGACCAGTTCAAATCAGGTCACAAAATCCAATTCATGAAAATAACCTTTTAAAAATAGATCGCTACAGTTGGCTACTTCGGAAACCTAAGGGCTTCAGGCTGCTGTCTGAGCCACTGGTTGCAAGGTGCCCATACACCAAAAGGAAAAATAACAATTAGGGAAGCTTAAATTCCAGTCCTGGAACAGTTCTCCTCCCAGGGAAAATACATACATAGACGGTAAAAGCAAAAAAGGGAGCCAGAAGAGGAGATCCCTTTAGAAGTCATTAGCTGCAGCTGTTAACATGTTTGCATGGTAGATAAAAAGAACTTAGTCCTGCTTTTTTTTCATGTGTGTACTTCACCAAGTCTGCCCTCTGTGTTATCCTATTAGTTTCAGGACTTTCAGCTTAATCTGTATAAAGTTTCTGTCCTTTCCATTCAAAATCCAGGTATTCTGTGTACAAATAGGGCCACTGTGCACCCCAGAAGTGGGAAAAGAGGGAAAGGAATGACAAATTGCCTCCCCTAGCACTCCTGCTCAATTCAACAAGAGAAGCTCGTTTGGATTTGGGGCACCCAGGAAGCAAAGCCAGAGATCACATCCCATGCACCTTCCCAAAGGGAAACCTTGCCAGGGAACTTCAGACTTTATTTCTTGTTAGCATGAAAATGACTCTTTGGAGGAGTCATTTCACATCTCTTCCTAATTCTCTCCTTCACACCACACATGGGGAATGTAGCAGTTACACACAGGTGGTAAGTGGTCCAGCTCTCCTCAGAAGGCCGCAGGTATTTATTCTACCCTGGACGACGCCACATGAAACGAAAGGCCCCATTTGGAGGAGCGACATGCAGCTTTCACATTCACTAGATATGTACACCAAGAGGAAAAAGTATGAGGAAAAATGAGACCAAGGGAAGGAAATCATATACTATGTTTATAGCTCTGTTAAACTATGCTGTGTGGAACCGGAGAGGAGGTACCTCCCCGTGCCCCCAAGTAACTCATGTACCCACGGGAGACATCCATGGCATAAACCTCGTGGCAGAGCAGTTGGATCTGTAGCAAAAGGGAATCTGGCACTTGTAAAAGACCAAAAAAAGAGCAGGATCAGAGTTTTAAATGGCTCCTGACAGCATTCTCCTCATGAAGAGATCTCTGTAAAATATGGAATATATTACCAAACCTGGGCTGGAAAAGCAAAGCATTTTTAGGTAGGTGGAACTTTTTAATAGCATGTCATTAAATCTCTCTTACATTTAGCATTTAATAGATGTAACTTTCACAGCAGCATGCTCATTACAAAAAAGGCACAGGGGACCATACCAAACAGTGAGCAGAATGGACCCAGAGCCCAAGTGCCTCATTTTTTTTGAGCATTTGGATACCATGGTGATGAGAAAAATCATCTGGATGTCTTAACACATTAAATTAGAAATATCCTTACTCTGCTACCAGTCCTCTTTGGCCCCATCCCCACAAGAGTCTGTCAGCTGAACACGGGCCAGAATTTCCGCCTGTGTAAATTACTAGAGCTCCTCTGCTGCCACTGGCTCTGGGCCATTTCTTGAGCCAGATGTGGATATGACCTACGTATATTTAAAAATAGGGTCAGCGTAATGAAAATCTTAAGACCATTTGACTGGCTAGTGTGGATGCAGGAAAGGTGCGTTAATCCCATTTCCAGGAGTAAGGCCAAACCGTACAACCTGTCTGAAGTAGGTCACCAGCATCCATATATAGGTGTCTGTACCGAGTGGTTTAAGAGGAACTGAGTGTTTGCACATCAATCTGATTTCACCTGTCACTTTAGCCGTGACTTTTGACAATCCCGAGGTACAAAGGGATTGGTGTGCTTTTCCTGGTCCGTGCCCTGGCAATGTAAGTTAAAGCCACACAGCATTTTGGCAGGGTGTGCTCCATGACCAGAATGTGGGTTTTAAAGAGGAAAAAAAAATTGTGCAAAGCACATATAACCTCAAGAAAACAATTTACTACAGCTTTATGTCTGATTATTCCCATTTCATAGGTGGGTTTGGTAAGACTTCCCTATCCTACACAAAGACTGTAACTTTTCACATGTTTTGAAATGCCTCACAAAATTTGTATGCTATTTCTAATTACCATTGTCACTCCACACCAAGGAGCGCTGAGCCAAGCAATGCAATTTCTGTTCATCCTGCACGTCTTGAGCACAGCTTGACTTCTGAGGTGGAAGCTGCAGAAAGCTGCCATTTGACCACCTGTGTGAGAGCCCACCAGCTGCCGGTTCTGAACTACTGCACGTGACCACCATAAGCCTCAAGTGAAAAAAAAAAATAAATAAATAAAAATGCAGTGGAGCTGAAGCTAGACTGAGTGCTGAGATCTACCCCAGGCACAGCAACCAGGTCTGAGCTGCCTAACTCAATGATGTAGGCAAGCAACATTTTTTTTCTGTTGTTGTTGTTTAAATCTTTTCCCATGATAAGGACTCACATCCTGAGAAACATCATTTTTACAAATTCTCATTACCACACAAAACTATTTTAATCAATCTGAGCTCATCTAAGCAAACAGCTTTTCCCTCTGCTCAGATTTAGCACCAGAGGTGTTTAAAACCAAGCCAGTGTTAGCAACTTTCTCCTGGTCCCTAATAATTAAAGACTATCTCATTAGGAAATTGATGAATCACCTGAAGAAGCAGAGATAACAGGCCATCAGGAACCTGTAACAGATAGCTGACCCATTTAACACCCTGGCTAACTTTCCAGCAGGATTGAGTTGAATTGGAGCAAGCTGCTAACCAGAGAACCACACACCGTAGATCTCAGTCCTGGAAGCTCACAAGATCATTACTATTTACCCGGCAGGCCTGACTGGCTCCTTCGGACTAAATTTATCTGAATGCTTCAGACTGACTCTATTAGCATCACTCCTGAACTCCCTGCTTCAGCACGGAAAAGCAGAACAGGAAAGTTAAATTGCTGCGAACACAGCGGCAGCCGGATCCAAGGAGGCTGCCTCATCAGGCCATGTTTCTATGAACACGAGACATTAAATGTGAAGGAGAACACCCAAGGATTTTGGCTCTCTGTCTTTGCTTCAGAGGCAAATGTCTTATTTCTCCAGCATCAAAGCAAGACAGGCATTTGGTACAGTCACCATTAAAAGACTGCAGTGTGATAATAATGGTCATAGATGGTGACAGGCATCTCCTGGTGGAGAAAATCCTACTGTTTTTCCTGTGCTTTGCATGGCCACCTTCCTCTTTCTGAGTATGACACATGCATAGGCATGCCCTGTTCCCTCTTTTAACTATGTACCCAGCCAAAGCCTGCTGATATTTTCATCTTACACGTGAGAAAACCTAGAGCTGTAGTTTTCAGGATGGAGAGCCAAAGGTAATCAAACCTCTTATTGTCTCATTTCTGCTGTTTCCTTTGGCTTCTGACCTTCCCCACACTGACATCACTCACTTTCCTTCCACGAAGGATGCAGGCTGCGATCGCTTTCCCAGCAAAGGGCCTTCCAGCTCTGAAGTACTCTGATTGATATGACTGATACCTTTGTTGCTTTCTCCCACATTTTCAGGTTTCCCTACAGTTTTCTCATTTCTCCCCCAGTTATTTTTGCATAGTTCTCAGCCATTCCCTCTGCTCCACACCCAGCATCAGCCCCCTATAACACCACTGGCTCATCCTCTGCTCAAAAGCAGAGCAAAGCGAAAGACGAGTCTTTGGTTAAATGAATTCACAATCCACTTAAGCGCTTTTATCGTAAACACGTTGTGGCAGGGACCATCTTTTTGTTCAGCGTTCGTGCAACATTTACTTCAGAAGGAACTAATCAGTGACAGAGACAATTAGAGAAATAAACTCCTGTAGAGAGCCATCATAACATAACAGCAATGCAGCCGGGCCTGTAAGAGATCAGCCCTACATCCACTCACTTCAACTGGCCTCCTGCACCTATAGCTTCAAGGCCTGTGCAGACTGACAGGTAGAGCACTGGGACCTGCCGAAACCAGCAGCAACCCATGAAACTTCTCATCTGGCATTTCCACTAAACCTGTCCTGTGGGAAAAGACAGTAGTAAACAGTGCACGAGAAACACAGTCCAGACATCTCCACAGAAAGTAAATCTGCTACCAGAGTACCGCATATTTCTTGTTAGCTATTATTTTTAACCTCTTGCAGATTTATTTTTACTGCAATTTGAATGTATCTGTTATATGCCATAACATTAGTATTACGAGACGCACTAAAATAGTAAAATATCCTAGGCACTTGATACCATTTTACAAATCTGGGTGTTAAAGCCAGCGAGGACCGTGGGTTGCTGCAGCAGCCACCAGTGCAATGACCCCACTACAGCTTTACTTCTTAAACCATCTTCATGAACAGCAGAAAAAATTAACGAATGTCAGCAGGGGTGTGCTTTTCATCTCACCATTAAACGAGGGGTGAGCAAAACCAGAATTATAATACGTCCAAAGGGATGGACTGCTGCTACCAGTCTGTGGGCGTGAGCCTTGAGCTCACAGCCTGCAGCCCAGAGCCCCTACAGACCTCATACCAAAAGGACATTTAACTTGAAAACTACATGGGATTGACACATACCTCAAAGTCTTCATTCCATTTTTTATAAAGCTGTTTTAAATAAGCAAAAGTTTGTCTAAATAAAGGCCTCAGAACCTGGCTTTATAGTATATTCTCTGTAAAGCCTAATAAAAGACAGTTAAATACATAAATTATGCTCTCATTAATCATCTTAACTTTTCAGTGATGCAAAACCGATGGTTGTCTATTGGCACCCAGGCAAACTAGAGGAGAGTTGAACTTTCCACTCCCAAAAAGCACTGCCACGAAGCTCTTTGTTTTCAGCTTGGATGCTGTTTGGCACAACAGTTTGACGTTCACTTAGAAGACCGGTGAAAAATACGCACTGCTAATTTTCCTAAGTGCCATGCCAGCGTCTCTGGGGGCCATGTGTTTGCCCACCTTCCCATCCAGTAATGTGATTTGCTCCCAGCTAATAAAGCATGCCTCACATTAGCTAGGAAAAGGAGTTTAGTTAGTGGGTTTCGAATGATATATTCATAGAAAAAAAAAAAAAAAGCTGATGAAAAGCATATTTAAAATACTCTTCTTTGTTTATATATTTTAAACATGGGAGACACAAGCCGATAATCCCTGCAGATCTCCTTTTTCTTCCCCATTGCCCCCGTGGTTTATCATGTCCAATTAGCCATCTGCCATGCCTGCACTGCCATACAAAGGGGGCCGGCTCTCCTCCACCGCAGCCCATCAGCGGGGCTATTGTCCCAGCTGACAAACAAGAATCAGCCACTATTGTTTCCAGCTGACAATGCTGCTCCAGCCTAGGCTGCCAGTTGCGATTACAACAGCAGGAGCACCAGGGTACACCCCGGGAGTCGTGAACCACGCAGCAGTGTCGGCATTAGCGGGGAACCTTCACAAAGCCCTCTTTGCAGCATCTATTCTAATTTCAGGTAATAAACCAGCCTGGACCAGCCTCCATCCTTCATATCCTGGCTGCACCGGGACACACCACCTCTGCTGCTTTTCCCTGCGCTCCCCTTGCCAAGGCAGGCTCACCATCCCCAGAGGAGAGCAACTTCTGAGAGGGAAATCTTTCCTTTTATCAATTTTTATTTTCAAGATATGCTTTACCTTCTGCCTCTTCATTACAGCTTATTGCACACACGTACAAAAGGGTTTAAAAAACCTGAAAACTCCACTAAGTCTCTGCATGGGTACCAATTACGCCATGAGGTTAATTTAATTTCTCTCACAAACAGCACTCACTCACCCTTTTTCCCAAGGCCACTTCACTAACAGAAATGACCAGAGCAGCTGGTCTGCCAGTCACCGCGATGTTAAATTGAAGATCATTTCCTCTTATTATTCTCAGCAAAGCATGATGTGACCTTACGCTAAAAACTAAAGTCTGCCTAATTATGGTAGTTTTGTTCCATCAGTGAGACTGAAATGCTGGTTCAGATAATTAAGGTTACAAAAAGGGAATTTCATTTTTAGTTTTAAAGGCAATTTGTTGCCTTGAAGTGGGAGTGTGACAAATTAGGCCTATGTACTTATATGTTCCCAGCCATTATGCAGTGTAATTTTTGAAGAAACAGAAGGCAGCCCTAGGTTTAGTAGCAAAGCCACACATGTCGTTTAGGGAGAAAGAACCCCAATAAGACACAATTTATTCTAGGCACTGGTTAATGAAAGCAAGCAAATACAAATCAATTTTTATAGTTCTGTTTCCACTTTTAAATATTTCCTAAGCCCCTGAGTAGGGAACAGGAATTATTTAAACTTCAATCCTTTTTTTACCTGCTATTTCCGACTTTAGCACTGAATGTATGTAATTTGAATATACCATTTCCAACCTTAACTGAATTGTGCTAAACAAAATAAATGAAAAGTGACTGAAAAAGATGTTATTCCAGCAGTCACATACGTAACTTTTGCAATGACTTAAAACAGAGGAAAGTCCTTGTCCTGAATTTCAAACACCAGGCTTTCTGAAACAGACATGAAACAAAACACAAAAAAAAGAAAAAAAAAAAGAAAACCAAATATTTTGCTGAAATATCACTCCATCCTTAGCCTGCAAAACATGAAACCTTACTTCAACATGCTGCAATCCACATCTTGCACAGGTGACTGACTTGAACCTAGATTTATGGCTGCTGTTGCAGTGCCAGGACCAAGTGCTGGTTTTGGTTACATCAGTGAAAATTCCCAAACAATTCCTCAGAAGTCTTCTGAATAAGTGTGACGGTAACAACACAGTCTTTCCCAGAACTGAGTGGGGAAAAAAAAAAATCACAATATTATGGCTTCTTTCTTACAGCCCTCTACATCCTAGGGCTCTCTATTCAGACAATCATATTTGACTTATCTGTTTGCCTTCTCTTTTTGTATCCTGCTTTCTTTTGCAACACATATATCATAATATTCGCTGTTATTCTCTGAGTGGTGTGGCAAAATTCCCCAAATGGCAGAGTCCCTTTAGTTAAACACAAGGCATGTGTGCCATAAAAGCCTGTAAAACGGGAGTTGTTTATCTAAAGAAATATTAAAAGCAGGACACCAATCCAAATCAAACAAAAGCATAAATACCTCTAACTTGTTTCATGACTTACTTTAAGTTCCAGCCATAAAACGCACAGCGCTGTGGGTTTATAAGGTCTAATACTCTATAAGTATTTTCTTTGATGCAACTACGAAGTACTTACAAATACCACTGGGTACTGTATGGTACAGGTCGCCACGGAGCTATAAAGCTGCTTTACGTCCATAATCAAACTTCCTAGGGACCATAAGGTCACAGCAGCTGAAACAACAAAATACTTCATCCCAAATCTTCAAGGGGTCCAGAACACCTGCCCAGCCAGAGGATTCCTCAAGGGGCTCTAAACACAGAGGGGGGTGTGCTTGAAGTGGGCGGGAACCTGCAAAAAAACAAAATTGCTCCCATTTCTAAGCCCCCCTGTTTCTCTAGCACATTATTATGGGACTTGACACAATATAGGGGTTTTGGGGGAAGAGCAGTAGTTATATTTTCATGGCCCAGTGGGATGCTTGCTTGTATCCATGGAGCCCTTCACCCCAAAACATAAGTGGCCACCTATGCTGGATGCAAAACGGTCTCCATGAGCACTAGGAGAGTTGTGTGGAGCTCCTCTTTGATGGAAGGATTTTGGGGTAGCACTTTCCTTCTTTGTGATCTTTGCCCCCAAACCCAGTGAAGGCAGTGAAGGCCCCAGAGGGGCTTTCCCCACCCCTTCAGTAACATCACAGGTGATGTATGAAACCTCATCACATCACCTGTGAACTTCACTGGTGTCTGCACTATGATCTTACTTGCCCTACTTCACCCTGTTATGGAAAGCAAGGATTGTGACTTCAGTACCTAGCAGCTCTGACCAGAAGCTAGATGCAACAAGCCTTTGTCTCTGGAAGTAACTCTGTTCCTCTTAATTTGATTAATATCAGACAGAACAAATACCTTCCTACTGGCCTGTAACACAATGAAAGCTCATCCAGCAGAAGCACATTGTTAACAACCAACAGGTGTCACCCCTGTTGCCCTGTTCATACTTCTGAGTGATGAAAAAGGAAGGAGTTGGGAAAGAAATGTTCCTTCAAATACCTTTTCTGAACTAAATCACTAATTTAAATTACTCCTTTCTAGGACCAGACAGCAGAGATCCTTCCCCTTCTGTCACAAGACCTCACAAATCAGTAGGTTCTGCCTCATTTCTGAGCAGCACCTGCAGGGCCAGAGGGGGAAGATGACGGTTACTCCTGCCAAAATCTCTGGATCCACCGGCATGTCCTTTGTCATATGTCCATGCCAGTTCCCAGTCCAGCAGAAATCCCTCTGAGGGTCCCAGGGAAGAGCAGGGCAGATCCATATGGCCCACCCCATGCACTGGACTGCGTGGTGACAGAGACTTGGGAGCATCTGGGTCCTCACATGGAGTGACATAACCAGCTTTCTCTCCCACATCAGTCACATGAAACAATGCCTACATTAGATAATAAGGAAAGAAAGGAACAAACCTCATATTCCTGACAGGGTCAGAGGTCAAAGCCCCCAGAGAGCAGTATGGATTTTAATTAACAGCATCACCATCAAGAGCATGGGCGCTTTCCACGTGGTCCATACAACCTGACAGCCTTTCCTACGGCAGAGCCTCCTTTATCAGCATGCATTACTGGACCGGACCTTATAAATTATGAAGTCTCAAGGTGAGGAAGTCATGCGTCATGCAAACACCTCACTCCCTGTGACAACTAGATTGAATCAATTTATCCGCTCTACGAGGAGACACTTGATTCCATCAACCTCGAGGAGCACTTCTCCGTAGACATCATTTCAAGCACATCTATTGATCAAACAACCTGGCCACTGCCAATCATTTTAAAGTTATTTAGTAGCGGAGCTGCCAGTCACTTGTGCACAAATGAACAATGCTGGAAGTCTGAGGGGCTGGTGGAGAGCCGAAAGCAAACAGAATAATTCATCGTAGTCAAAGGAGATGGAACAATATCAATTTTCAACTCACCCACAGGAATTATCTCTGACAAATTCGGCATCTTCATATCAGATATAATCAATGTTAAGTGCCAGAAAAATAATTTAGAAAACCGTTCCACTAGTGGATAAGAAGTATTGATGATTAACCTTCCCAGTAATCAGTAGTTTGCTAAACCGTTCTGTCAATGACCTCTATAAATATTTAATATTTTGGTAAAGGATTTTCTCATTTGTTTTACCTCTGCTTCCAAAACACGCTGCAGAAATTCCTGCAACTTAGGCACAAAGACAAAGCTTTCCCTCTGTGCCTGTATCTGAGGGAGATCTGTCATTTGTACACTTTACAAAGAGACTCATTTTATGTTTCAAACAACAGGTATTTGGCTTCGGTTCCATGCAATGTAAAAGTCTCAGTATGCTTTTAATATAGACTGCTAAGAGCTCTACAGAACTTGCTTGTATTTTATTATCTGTCACTGAAATAGACATGAGGAACTTAATAAGGTATACCTAGGCACAAATTTGGTTTCTCACTCAAACATAAGCTCAAACAGCAGTGATAGACTCTGCAGAAATTACTGCCTTGATTCAGCAGCCTGTTATCTCACAAATCAGAGCTGGAGATTGCAATGGTCATTTCTGCCCTTGAAGTCCCTTCCCTCTGCATGGTGATTTTTATCCCAATTACATGGAAATGATTCTCTAAAAGACAGAATTACTCTGCACGCATCTGATGGTGAAAACTAGAATAGTCCCTGTCCTGCGTGCCTCCAGGGATGAATTCCAGCACCAACCACACAGGTGTTAAATCCACTCTTTTCTGAAAAGTCCTTCCTAGTTCTCATCCGTGTACTCTCCAGAACAGGCCCTCCTTTACCACCTCGTGTTAATTCCCTTGGTTTTACTTCCCAGCTCCAGCTCAGAGACCTGCTGTCTCAATGGTTCTCGCTGAAAAGGGACCGCTATGTCCAGTGTTTGGGTGCTGCCGGCAGAGCTGCTCCGTGCACGGCGCCATTCCCAGCATCAGCCTCCTCTGCTGGTACCAGGGAGCAGCCTATCGATCCTCCCGGCTCAGTGCAGAGCCCGTCTGCTTGCTAAAAGCCTCCGAGTGAGATATTAGTTGTTTGGACTCCATCTTTTCACTGAGAATAATGAATTCGTGCTTTTCCATGCAGTAGCTGTGAATTCAGGATGGGTTTAGGCAGCCTGGTGTATGCTCATGCTATTGGAGCAACTAATCTTTAAGCCACACGGATTCTTTTTTTTTTTTTTTTTTTTTTGTGTGACCATTCAAGAGCATGAAAGCCACAATGGTTATGGCTTTATGGCTTTACAAATCCGGAATACAAGCCAGGACAGGAGAAATAAAAGCAAAAAGCTAATACCAAGAGAAAAGAAATGCTAAGCCTATGCAGGTCTCCACAGCTACTACAAACCAGACCCCATCTCACAGCCCTCACTCAGGCAAGACTGGGACTGATGGGGGTGAAGAGGAGCCCCAGAGCCCCACATGTGCTGGTCTCTCTGCCATCCAGTGAGACTAGCAACAGCTTCAGGCAGTCACAGCCCCAAGAAGCAAGCAGCACGCAAACATCGCAGAAAACCAACATTGCAATTTCACGTGAGTCATGCCTGCTATCGTTTGCTTTCTCCCCATTCCTCAGCGATGTCCCCCAGTCATTATAACAGCTGGCAATCAACATGAATTACTAATATTTTTCCATGTCATATTTTTGGACACAAAATGCTACATTAACAGTGCAGAAACAAGAATTTTCTGATCTCCTTCGATGAAGCTTTTCGAGGCAGATGAGCCACCCACTAGGGATGGCCTGCATGCATACACATGCTTCAGCACACGGCTGTGGCCTGAGCATCCCTTCCAAGCCTACATTTCTGTGATTTTGTTTCCTTGGGGAACAGAAGCATTGAGAGGCTGAAACAGGCAGTAGTGTATTTCTGGTTCTACAGGTGAAATAGCCAGGGAAGAAGACAGAGTGGAAGAAGAACATAGTGCTTCTCTATGCTTTTTCCTCATTTAAGATTTTTTTATTATTTTTTCATAAAAGCTCGACAGACTTGACTCTCTCCAGATTCAATTCTGCTAATGTGCTTACGCTCAGAAGGCAGTGCCACAGGGAAATGATTTAGTTTTGGAGGAAGGAGGGGAGAGGAGAAAAGGTGGGGAGAACCTTTAGTGATGTGTTTCTGAAAGGAAAATTGTCATGATTTTTGTTTCGTGTGCGTGTTTTTTTCTTTTCTTTAAGGAAATCTTCATTTGCCTACAAATGCTAATATTGAGGCAGTTGGGAAATGAGCTTATAACCTGGTAAGCTATCAACAGGCAAGTATCCTATGCCTTAATGGCTTGTGGATCACAAGATACACACAGCCAGACCTTATTATAGTTATCCTCTAGATCAAAGGGTTTTCACATAAATGGGGTGCAGTCTACCATGGCAGGGAACCGCTGCAGCCTTCAGGATTTAACTACTTAAAGTTTTGGTGATTACATAGTTGTTTTTTTGTAACTGGAGCTCAAAGCACTCTGTATAGCTAATGAGCAGGTAGAAGGAGGAAGACAGCTGAAAAGCAAAGTCTTGACAAACAGCTGTGGCAATAAGTGGCAACCCCAGCCCAAAAGGGTCAATCCCCTTATGAAACAAGCATTTAATCCTTTACAATTTTTAATTAAATATCTACCAAGAAGCCCGTAATACTTTCTTGAGACTCTGATTCCGTCGGGGGGGGAGGGACCGCAAGTAGTTTCAGCTGCGATGCTGAGCCTGTGCAAAGCCGAGGGCCCCCAGGGAACAGCACCTCCCGGGCGGGTGGCGCAGGGGGAGCCCCAGCACATCCCCGTTGCCCGCAGAATTTAATTAACGAAGGAGCGATTAATGAAGCCCCCACTCCGCCGGAGCCCGACGACCCTCGAAGCCCAGGCAGGGCATAGGGCGGGCAGCCGACTCCGCGACCCGCAGGGTCCCCCGGGGAGGGGATTAGTGGGGGACACGCCGAGCATCCCTGTAGGGTTTTTGGGGCTGCCGGGGGCGGGGGCCCGGCCGGTCCCCTCCCGACGTGGCCGGCGGTAGGAGGGCAGCCCCGTGCGGCGGATCCGCGGCAGCATCTTCCCGGGGACACGGAGGGGAGGGGAGCCGGGGAAGCGAGCCCAGGGGGCTGCGGGGGACAAAGCCAGGAGGCAGGCGGGGACCCCCGGCTCTCTCCCCGCTTCTCCTCTCCCTTCCCTCGGCTCCGCTGCCGGCGGTGCCCGCGCTGCCGCCGCCAGCCCCGCATCCCAGGCAGGGCCCGGCGGTGCCCCAGCCCCTTCCCCTTCCCCTGGGCTCCCCTTACCTGTTCGGAAGAAAGCATCCACCTCGGAGTCGGGGACAGCGCCTTCCTCCGCCGCCCCTTCGCTGGGATTCATGGCTGGGGGAGACGAGGCGGCGAGCCCGGCGGCTGGTAATATCCAGTGAGTTAGGGAGGAGGAGGAGAGCCGGGAGAGAGAGAGAGAGGAAAAAAAAAAAAAAAAAAAAAAAGAGGGAGGGAGGAGAGGAGGGAGGAGAAGAGGGATGGAGGCGCGTTTAGCAGCGAGCCCAGCCGAGCGCCGCCCGGCTCATCCCAGCCGCGGTGCCTGCGGGGCGGCTGCCCCGGGGCTGGGCTGGGCTGGGCTGCCCGGGGCGGGGTGCTGAGTCCCCGCCGAGTGAGTCCCCGCCGCCGCCGCCCCCCTCTCTCCCTCCGTCCCCTCCCTCCGCCCGCTATTGTTCCGACCTGCCCCTCTCGGCGCTGATAACCCGGCACGGCTCGGCACGGCACCCACCGCTCCCCTGCCGGCACCTCCCGAGCCTGCGGCTCCCCCCGGGCAGCCCAAGCCGGGGGCTGGTGCTGGGTTTCCTCCCCCAGCCCTACTGCTGCGCATCGCCAGCTTGCGCCGCTGCCATTCCGCCCCCCGGGCGAGCAGCCGCGGTGCCGGGGCTGTCAGCTGGGCAGGTGGTCGGGGATCGAGAGCAATAGCTCCTGTGGTTGAAAGGAAACACACCCCCACACCCTTTTTTTTTTTTTCCTCCCTCCTTCCCTGGTTGCTGTTCAGGGGTTTTGGAAAGGCTCGGTGCAGCTGCGTGTTGCTGCAGGTACGCCTTCGTGGCTTACCCCTTGCGGTCCCAGGGGTGGAGAGGCCAAAAGGAGTTGGAAAAGCCGAGGTCCTGCTCCCAGCTCAGCTGCTGATGCAGCTATTCAAATGATTTTATTTCTCTGCTCTATAGCTGCAGTATTTGTGATTTGGGACAATAATTGTTGTCCCCAAAGGAACACCGTGAGGAATGCTTGTTTGTACTCCAGCAGCTGTGTTAAACATTATTCCCTAAGCCCAGCTATCAAGATTTCAAGCACAGACAGGCAGAGATAGACAGAAAGGCAGATATTTGCCATTTGGGCACTTTCCTTTCTTCTCCTGTTCACCTATTTGAAGCCTCACCAGCTCCTCATTCCTCTGCAATCACGTAACAGCCCTAGGACTAGCAGCCTGCTTAAGGAAAAACATTGTTTAAGGAGCAATGTTCCACCTAGGCAGAGCCCCACTGTAAAACAGGACTGCTCTCACACCTTGGTTGCTCATTTTTTGTTACCTCTGCCCTGGGAAAGGGGAAGCAACCGCTGGAGCAGCCACCCCTCTGTCTGGATCACCCTTGGATAACCCAGCCCTGCTGCAGAAAAGCACCTTCCACTCTCAAGACCAAGGGTCTCAGCCAGCAGGTCCCCATGCCCCCACAATACCCATAGCCCTGTAAGGATGATGCCCACTCACCGCTCCTTTGCCACTGAAGAACTCAGACATTTGAGGGACTCTCGAGGTGCACACAGGAGGAAGCGTGCTGGAGAAGACAGAAAAATGTCTTCAGGTCACCACAGAGGGATTCGCAGGGGCACTTCCAAAGAGCTCAGCACCAGTCTAGTGCCTCTCAGGAAATAAAATATTCCAGGTAGTAGAAATCTCAGAACCAACTGGTTGTAAGCAGCACTGTCTGGATCAGATCTCAATCTGTTGGGCAGGTTAGCAGCTGAGGCCAGCAGAGCCTTTTCTATTTTACTGCTGAGTATTTCACACAACACAGGAAAATGGATTTCCTCCATCAGCTCTCTTCCCAACAGAGGATAGGGGAAGGCTGGATTTGGACACACACCCACAGACTAGGTATATTGTACTTGATAAGAGGCTGAATCTTTCCCTGAAGAAGCTGAAATATCAGAACAGCATTGAGCAGGCAGGCTGAGCAGGGGCATCTCAGTCATGTCTTCTCCAACCTTACTGTTTACTGCTGGAACTGAAACAGAATTGAGAAACAAACCATACATCAGGCCTGGGTATGGCAGAATTATAAGCAAGCATCCTATAGAGATCTAGCATTTAGTTTCCCTCTGGTTGCTTTATTCTCTCCTGATCTACTGCCCATTTCCCAAGCCTCACCCCAGCTGTGTTTAAGTACAGCCATTTACCTTTTTATGCCTAGGGATAAAAAGGGTCATTTCACAACTATCTGCAGAAAACAAGGCTTGGTGCAGACCTCTGTGCTGCCTCCTTAGGGCCATCAGCACACCAGGGCTAGCTCAAACTCCAGCAGCAGGGCATTAACACACCACAAACACCTGAGCACAATCAGTCTTCTAAGCACTAACCTTCTTTAGTGACCACTCATCCCTTTTTCACACCACAAGGCAGAAAAGCCTTCTCTCTTCAAGGCCTAAGCAAGCTGCACCATTTCAAATCCTGCCGCAAGATTTCATCTCTGAATATTCACTACACGCAGCCATGCTTCACTCCTTAGCCCTTTCTGCCCCCCAGACTCTCACACGCAGACTGATGTGCAAGTGTGAGCTAAAGCTGTGGTAGCTGGGAAGATCAGGACTTCCCATTGAAGCACTTAGAGTCCACTTGGGATCTTGTACAGCCTGGTGGGTTTCTGAGTCAAAGCGTTCCTCCTCCAGGAGCATCCTTAGAAGCTCAACAGGAGTTACCCATAGCAAGGAAGGTTTTGCATCATTCAGCAAGGAGAATTAATGATGTCAGTGACAGAAATTTATATGAATCCTGCAGGTGTGGCCTATACCATTGATTGTAGAAGTCAGATAGGCAACAGAAAATGTCCTTGTCTGCATAACCTGCAACCACTTTAGAAAATGCTGAGATGGAGAGCAGTTCATTTAACTCACCTGCCATGCTGATAACTATACTGATTTCTGTTAATGATTAAACCAGTTAAGGCACTTAGAGTTAACCATATAAAATACAGATAGTTTCTGAAAACAACTATTTTTTTTCTTCACAGGGCAACTTCATTAGAACAGAAATGGCCCTAGGTCTTTCTCATGCTTTAAAACAAATGGGAATTCCCACTTTGTAAAGAATATTTTTTTTTTTAATTCAGTTCCTTTAAAGTACAACAAGACCTAGCTGCACATTTCTGTTGCTACCTCTGTTGGGCTAGGCACAGCACTCCTGAGCTTGCAGCTCCACTTGCCAGGAAAGCCCTGCACAACATTTTCACTGTTTTCATGGCATTATCATTGAAGCACCAGCGCTGTTGCCATGTTTTGCACGCAGCATGGCCATGCAGGATGGGGAGAACACACATCAGGGAGTAGCAATGCAGCCCCAGACATTGTGAGCTGCTATTTTCATTACCATCGTGATACAAGCAGGGCAGTCACTGTAAAGTATCTTCAACAACTTGGAGCCACCACAATTTCAGTTCAAGTCTCAGCAACAAGTTCACAATTTGCGTTGTTCAAAGAAGAGCTGTTAAATATGGAATAAAATACTTTCTGCAATCTATGTCACCTTTTTTTGTTGTTGTTGTTATAATGCTGAAGGTACTTCCAATTTCTTTGCGATACAAAACACCAAATAAACCAAACAAACAAAACCACCTAGAGAATTACATAAGCCAAAGTACACCAGTCTCATTGAAAGACACTGTTTTAAACTTTTGCATGGCTCTACTTGGCAAATATTCCAATTCATAACAAAAAACTACTTTAGCTGGGTGCCATTGTTCTTATTTGTGTGACTCTTGAAGCTGCTTAAGTAGCAGAAACTGTCACACAGGCTTTTGATTTAAGGCCCCTACTACAGTCAAGTTTTCCAACAGGACAGCAATAGATGGCATCAGAGACAAAACATTTTTCAGCTTGATCTCACAAGCCTGTGAACTATAGGGTGGGAGGAGGGAGAAGTATTTGAACAAGAAATCAATAAATTTAATTTTACCAAGATGGCAGATCCAAGACAGGAGAAATGTATTTGAAGGCTGTAGGGCAGTTGCAGTGCTGGAAACAATACAGCACTCAGAGGAAGCACATGCGATGTGGGTGTCCCACATGAGGGATCAGGAGTCAACTGCTGCAATACCCAGGACCCATGCCAAGGCTCTTTATTCAGAAAGGAACAGAGAGAAAACCCATCCTGCCAGGCTCAGCCGACAGCTGAAGTCTGCAAGGCACTGCAGAGACCGTTACTTGTGCAGAAAGTCCCTCCCTGTCGGTGTCACAGCACCATCTAAATGCAAAGTGTTAATGGGTAGGATCAAAGAGAAAGCCTCAACAGCAGAACAGGAAAACCTAAGTCTTAAAAGCACCTAGGGCTGCCTCATTAATAAGTTATTTGCAGCAACATTCTGGGGTATGTGAGAAAAACTTCTCACACACAGAGACCTGTTCAGACCCATGCCTAGGTATTAGAGTTGAACTTACAGTGCTCTTACACTGGGCTGAGTGCAGGCGGTGGAGGTGTCCGCTCATATTCCAGACGATTAGGAATCCTGCAGGGGAAAATCTGTGAGCCCCAGAAACACTGTGCGCACAGAAGCCTCTAGGGCAAGATGGAGGAGGCAGATTTAGACACAAATGCCCACATATATGTCAAAGATTATTGCTGTGTTCAATAGACAGTGCGCACATCAAGGTTGGCTTTGCAGCAGCCATGTGTATGTTTACACATGCAGCTTAGCTCGACCCTTTACTCAGATACAAACAGCTGTATGAGCAGGCATGGAGCAAGCCCTAATCCCATGGCAAAGGGTTTGTCTCAGTGTCATCCCTGCTGCTGTTATCCTCCAAAGCTGAAGTGGGAATGTCTATTCAGTTGCCACCTACTCTCCTGCTTCAAGAGTCAACATTATCTCCAATTTCCCTGAACTTGGGCAGGAAGATGAGCAATAATCACTCCTCCTCAAAAAAACTACCCTGTCTAGAAAGGTTGACAACAATTAGCAAGGTAATTTAAAAACTATATAATAGCTTTGAACAGGTCCTTTGCTAAGTTTACAGGTCTGAGTCTGGAAAGAGTCAATCGTGACTGAAAATCCTTTTTCCCATGGTAGCTGTTTTGTTACACTTGTTAATTAAATTGTTAGTGCCAGTGGATCGCCATTTTTATTAAATAGTAGGGAGAAAAAAAGAAAAAAAGAAAAAAAGCTAATTGCAAAGGTGGTATCCCTCAGCCAGATCCCATTTGCTACAGCAAGGCAGACAAGACAAGCTTGCATTGGCCAAGTCCACGCTCTATTTTTATGTACACAAAGAACTTCAGTCTTAAGCACTGTTAAGCTGGAACATTTTCTTCTAACTAAATTTCTTGCAAACTTTTAATCCTGGCTCTGCAATTTGGCCAGATTCTTAATGATACAGAGAATTATTTATTTACCAGGAGCTTTTGTACTCCCTGCAACCTCCTGGGCACGTTATGCCCAGTGCAGAAAGAGTTACAGAGGTAGACCAGAAAAAGGAAGTATTAAACATTGAAATGTCTGGGGGAGAATTTTAAATGCACATATTAGCTATTCAGAAAAACAATTTTAAGGTGAAGCATGCATTAAAATTAAACAGTGACTACTACTTTATTACCACAAGCATTCATTTCAGTGCACTTGTAGGATACTAATTTCACACATGGTTGGGCATAAATACTAACCTGTTTTCTGTTTCACCAGTACAAATTAGTGTAAGAAAGAGAACTTTTTCCCTGTTGTTGTGTATGCAAAACCAAAAACAATTTGAGCTCAGTTTAGTTTCTATAGAAAGTTAGAGAACTAAATGATCGGATCTGAGATTGGATCTATAAATTTGTTGCAGTATTTAAGATTTGGATTCTCATTAGAAGCCCTAACAAACTTACAATAATCAGCTAAAACCCTAAAAGTATCCCTAGGGCATCAAGTGATTCAGGCATTTTTATTATTAGTGGTGTCGTCACTGACATCCTTTCAAAATCCACTGGACCCTCTTACTGCAAACTGCACTATAAAGTCCTCACACAACCTGCCAGAAACCTGTACAGACCCTACCAGGAGGTCACTGACCCTGCTCCATGCATTACAGTGTCTGATGTACAGAACATCGTAATATTCATAGCACCAGATATTGGTAACTGGAGAATCTTTTCTGAAATGTCACAAATGAACAAGGTTACTAATCAGATGAGGGCTTTTGGTTTATTGGGTTGGGTTGGTGGAGTTTTTTTGTTTTTTTGTTGGTTGGCCATTTTTATAAATGAACATCACAGAATTGGTCATGTAATAAATTTAGTTGAGCCTTATCTGCAGAGCTTCATGTGAGTAACTGTCACAAGATACCCATCAGACTTATTTGTTTGTTTGTTTGTTTGTTTGTTTATTTTGAACAGAATTACTGTTACTGAAGACTGCACTCAGTAAATTACCAATGCCCAATCTGATGCACTGGAATTGTTCAGTGACTATTTACCCACATTCCTACTAGCACACACCTGTTTTGTTCCCTAGATCTCAGGGGCAGTTCTAAGTCTTCCCTACCCCAGGGCAGGGGGCAGTTGTTCAGTGTCTCTCTGCTTTCTGGCAACTACTTTTCTCCAGAGAGCTTTAATGGTCATGCTAAGCAGAACTCCCGTTCTGCCACTTTCCCCATATCTCTTTGCAGCCTGGCTTACAGCTATGGCTGGAGAGTTTCCAGATATTCTGCTTCATTATTTGTCCTTTTGGCTTTCTCTTTCTTGACTGTTAGTGGGTCTCCTTTCCCTGCTGCCTATAAACAGAGGGTCACAAGGAAGCAGAGTAGTTCCAGCTTGCTCCCAGTACCGCTTGCTGAAGGTAAGCGTGAAGGAGAAAAGGTCTGAGGACACTGAGAGTGCAAAAGAAACGTGTGACTGTGACCAAGGACTAAGCAGTAGGCAAGGAGGAAGGTTTGGCCAACCAGGCACGTCCTGGTGTTGCCAGGTCTCATGAGTTGAGGGCCAGGCTCCCACCCCGCTCCCAAAACTTACAGGCCTGGTGCTTCACTGCTTGTAGTGCTCCTTCAGCTCAAAGCCCAGCCTAGCTCTGGACTCTAAAAGTAGGTCTCTGCTGCCACCACATCCTGCTTGGTGTGCCCTACATTTCCCATACATTAAAAAGTCAGGGATGGATTTCCATAGTTCACAAGGAGGCCTAAGCAGACAGACAGGGATGATGTGAGCATATGCTTCGTTGCCAGTTCCTTATGAGCTTTGTTCCAGTTCTGCCAATCACAGAATCATAAAATCATAGAAACACAAGCTTGGAAAGGACCTACGAGATTATCTAGTCCAACTATCCTCTGTCACCAATACTACCCACCACGCTATTAAATCATATATCATAGCACCTTGTCCAGGTGCTTCTTGAACATTCTGAGGGACGGTGACTCCACCACCTCCCTGGGCAGGCCGTTCCAATGCCTGACCACTCTGAGAGAAAAAGTTTTTCCTCATATCTAATCTAAGCCTCCCCAGGCGCAACTTGTGGCCATTTCCTCAAGTCCTGTCATTAGTTACCTGAGAGAAGAGGCCAACCCCCTCCTCATCACAACCTCCCTTCAGGTAGTTGTAGAGTGCAATGAGGTCTCCCCTGATCCTCCTCTTCTCCAGACTAAACAACCCCAGTTCCCTCAGCTGCTCCTCATAAGACTTGTGCTCCAGACCCCCCACAAGTTTTGTTGCCCTTCTCTGGCCACGCTGCAGGGCCTCGATGTCCTTATTGTACTGAGGGGCCCAAAACTGAGCACAGTACTCAAGATGCAGCCTCACCAGAGTACAGGGGGATGTCTAAGTAGACTACATAACAACCCTTCCCTCATCTACCAGTCTGGTCACACAATCATAGAAGGAGATGAGATTGGACAAGCACTACCTGCCTTTCGTGAACCCCTGCTGGCTGGGCCTGATCCCCTGGATGCCACGCAAGTGCTGTGTGATCTCACCCAAGATGATTTGCTCCATAACTTTCCCTGGAACCAAGATCAGGCTGACAGGCCTGTAGTTCCCCAGGTCCTTCTTATGGCCCTTCTTGTAGATGGGAGTCACATCAGCAAACCTCCAATCCTCTGGAACCTCTCCAGATAACCAGGAATGCTGATAGATGATGGAAAGCAGCTTGACAATTATCCCTGCCAGCTCCCTTAGCACCCTAGGGTGCTGACTGCACTTTGCCAACTGCAGATGTGAATGATTTTCACCTTAGAAGAATGCTCCAGTGGCAGAAGACTCAGCGTGGAAACTCACTACCACAGAAAGACCCCAAAGCCTCCACATTATTGTTGCTGTCATTGTTATTGCTGCTGATTTTGGTATAATTTGTCACTTTGTATTTTTAATTCCAGGATGGATGGGACCTACAGTCAGGCAAAAGTACAGATCTGGTATGCTGAGATCTTAGAAGGAGATAAAGTAAGGATCTGGGTGGGAAGTCCCAGATGATCCCACTTCACAGGAGGGGCAGGACAGTATAAGGATGTAGCATTTTCAAAACATCCCTGTTCCTAACCGCTGTGGCACTTGCCCCAAGGTGGGCGTCAGTTATATGACAAAAGGTAAGGCTGATATACTTTCACCAGAAGAAGAGCTGCCTCCAAGATGGGTATTTCTCCATCCCAGTCTGTCAGTCCAATAGAAGCTGGTATCAAAATTACCTCCATGAAAGCTGAGCTATAAATTCTTAAGGACCACACATGATTCTGAGTATCTTTGAAAGCCTAATGCCTCACAGCTGCTAGAGCCAGAGTACTCCATTCCTTCAAAGGAGAAACCTTCATTGGTCATCTGGATCTGTTTAGAAACACTGATATCTGCTAAAAAGGAAGCTCTCTGTATCATTATGGCTGATATCATGAATCTAGTAACTTCAACCACTGTGTATAAGCACCAACCATTTTCCTTTCTTTGACTACGTAAGTCAGCTCTTCCCCATACTCTGGTGAACATCTGGAAGAGACCAAATCCACGCTATGCTCTGTTAGCAAACTTTATTTCACAGACATCACTAGACAGCTCACGATCCAGAGCTGCAACAGGTCCAAGCTATAGGTCATGGGCCACCTGGCTACTGAGACTCAGCATCTTTGGATCAGGTCTCATTGGTCCTGGAAGAAAATGTTTTTTAACTTGCCAGAGGACCAGCAGACTTGCTGTATGACACATACAGAAGTTTACAAAGGGCTTCATATCCATTGTCCTGTCAGTAACTAGAAGAGGCATAACCCATTTCGGAAAGACTTCACTTCTTGGGTAGAGCCAGCTGGGGCAGCGCTAGGGAGCTCAGGATACCAAACAAATAGCCAGAAAGGGAAGGCTGGGCAACCTTTGTTGTTTCATTGCAAGGTAAAGTTGGGCTAATATCAGTTTTTAACATCTAATAAATTTGCTGTAACACACAGTTTTGGCAGGAGTGACTGAAATAGTTCTGCCAGAAGTCAGGAGAAAGAATTCAGGATGTGTTGCTTTCAAAACTTGACATTTTGACCCTATATCTGAAAACGGTGCTTTTTGCTTCAGAGAGACTTCTTTCTTTAAATGGATGGTGGTTAAAGACAAGCCAAGCATCCTGAAAGTGAAACAAATACAGGGTGCCTGCGCAGCTCAAGGAGTTATGGCTACTGGAAATGTTCTAAACCTGCGTCCATGTGGTGCGTGCTCAGCAATATTCACTCTGGTACACAGCCAAAGAAAAATACTTTTACTCCAGTGCCAAAAACAGAACAACAAATACATATGACATAGAAACAAATACTGGGAGTAAGGATTCTTAGATTAATTTCCAAAGTTTCTTTGTGCTATGAATTGTGACCTTTCGGAGAACAATTACCCCTCTAAATAATAATTAACCTATCTGCAACAGGGCAGTGCTATATTCTTACCTTCAGGGAAAGGCTAAATTCATTATGGTTCAGTGAAATACTCTTAGTTATATAGCTTAATGACACACTACTTCAGGGTGAATTTTACTCTTATGAGAAGTCTCAGCTAATCCTTTGCACAGAGGTGAATTCCACATTCATATTTATGAAGAGTCATACGGAGTTACAGCAAGGTATTTTAGTGCCCAAGAGACACAAATTTCCCTTCCAGCTTCTGGTTTCTCCTCCCAGCCAGTGCTGCAGGTACTGCTCTGGGACACAGCCACGTTTGTCCCCATTTGGTCATAGGAGTGACACTCAAAAAGCAGGCCTCCCTGCTCCAACTCTGATATTCTGCAAGTGCTAAATAATATCTGATTGTGAGGTTCTGCGAGATAAAGCTTTTATCTCAAAGATAAATCTCGTCATCAGTCACAAAATGGAGCAGAACAACGTGACAAATAAATTTAAGATTCAAATGCTGATATTGTAAACGTACTTGCTTTTCCAAGACAACAGAAGTAAGCACTGCAGTCAGTGGGTACCATTCTCACAGTCATATAATATTTGAAACCCATGAATTCATATTTTTTTGTGTAATGACATTTTGATCCTTTTATTTTAATCTCTTGCCATGGCAATCCTTCCTGCTCTCTTTATATATGCATGTATATACAGAAAATTTGGGGATGATTTTCTTCTCCAGTCAATGAGTCAATGTTGCATGCTTTTTTGTTGTTTGTTTATTTGCTTTTGTTTTTGTTTTTGTTTTCTTTTCCTTAATGTGGGAAAGCAAATTATGACCAATTTTGGCAATGAAGACAAAAGTTCTCTATGAAACATTTTTCTAGATTTCCCAATGACTATTATTTTGTCTAAGCTATTAGACAAAAAAGGTTTTCTGTGTCTTGTAATTGCAACATAGCACAACATTGGCATTTAGTTTCAGTCAGTAGAGTACATAAGTGTCATAAGTCTCTTTTGTCTTTAGCTATGGAACTGAAGTAAAATCCTGGACTCAATAAAATTAAAGGCAAAAGTCCCTGTAGCAAAAAGGAGACCAAATTTCATCCAAACATTTCTTAGTCTGATCAGTGTAAGATGTTTTTATTGCTGAAAATCCCAGGTTCAAATACTACACACCATCCATTTAGATTGTGAAACTGGAACTAATATTAGGAAGTTTACTCAGGAGCAATTTCTCGTACTTGAGTTAAAATCAACATTTGTTACATTTTCATGGTTTCAGTAAAGTGTATTGTTCAGAAATTCAGTCCTCCACCCTATGCTAACGTGCTCCAGGATATCCCTCACTACTTTCTTCTGCATTAGTTACTAGACCTTGCCCTACCCTAATGACACCAAGATCTTTCTTTGTGAAGTTGCAGCTAATTCTGAATTCACAGTGTACACAAATAGCTTTATCACCCCCCCCCCCAATATATTTTCATGTGTTTATCTTCACCGAATTTCATTTGCCATCATACTGCCCCATCATCTAGCTTTATTAAATCCTTCCAGACATCCTCCCAGTCTTCTATGGTTTCTTGCTTAGTTTTGCCACTTCATTATTCAATTCATCTTTTAGATCATAATGAATTGTATTGAAAGCTATATTCTCTACAGTACAGAGTGATTATTCTTAATACTGAATTGGCTTGTGCTATGATACATTTAGTGGTGCAAGAAACAAAATCCAAAAAGCATTAGAAAAAGCAAAATACTCTAACACAAGTCCCTAAAGAAAAAGAAAGCTAGCTGGACTTCTCATCCTTGCCAGGGCACAGGGCTTTTTTTTCCCTTTTCTTTCTTTTTTTTTTTTTTTTTTTTCTTTTCTTTTCCCAGGCTCCAAACCCCTTTCTGTGGTTTATGGTATGCTAACAAAACAGCACACATTTAAAATAGAGCTTGATGCTTCCAACCCTTCCAGTGCATGGGAGTTGAATATCCCCACTGCATCAGCATTGCCCGTGCTTGCTTCAGCACTCCTTGTACCCGGGAAGAGTAATGCTAGGCTGGTCCCACACCCTGACACGTCTGCCTCCCCACTAGGAGCTCCTGCCACCTCCTGCAAGCCGAGATGGAAGAGGGAATAACTGAGAAAGAAAAGAGGAGGGAAGGGAAACATCACCACACTGGAATGATGCCCAGAGTCCAGTGAAGTTAGGCACTCAAGTCCTATTACCATTTTGTAGAAGTTAAGTGCCAAAGCCCCTGAAAACCATTTTTAAAATCCCTAAAGAAATGATTATATCTGCCACACTTTGCCAAGGCATGGAGCTGCCTCCTTGCTGTGCTGCAGTTTTTTCTCTAAGAGTGTGGGTGGACATTTTTAGACACTAACATCAGGCAGAGGAGCTACTGACTCAGAATCTGCTGTGAACTTTCAACTAACAGGAGTCAACCCCAGAGTCTCTCTCTGGAAAAAAAAAAATAATAATAATAAAAAAAAGTGTTTTCTGCAGCCTCTGAGAAATTTGTCCATTAAAAGGTTTCAGAAACCACCAGCTGAGCCCACCCAACAGACACCACTCTGTGGCCACCCCCTGTGCACAGGCACACTCCTTCAGAGCCCGGTGTAACTTTCATAGAAGCCAACAGAAAGGCAGCTCGAGCTCCAGGGCTGTCACTTCCTTACTCGTTTTGGAAATACCCTCTGCTAAAGCAAAATTGCCATTGGCCTTCTTCCAGATTTCAAACAGAGAACTGCAGGATTTGACTCTTGTTTGTAGTTTCTGATTCTTTGCGACTGACAGTTTTCTACCCATGTTTTAGAAGCCTCATTTTCCCACCTTATTCTCTACCATCTTAATAAAAGATGACATATATAAACTAAAAGAACAGTTGGGGGTTGATCAAACACAACATCCACGTGCCACAGTTGTCAGCAAGAGGTGGGAGGCTTTGATGACCCAGAAAGTCCCTTCCAGCCCTGGGCTCAGCTACGTTGATGGTAAGGGGGACACAGGGCCAGGGAGAGCGCACTGAAAATGAGCACAAAGAGCTGGATATTTTTTCTTCCCTAAAGATATTTTGCCATTTTAAAGATTTTAAATACTGCCTTTCTCATACCTAAAGCCTCTGGATGATTTGTATGTATGAGTGGCTGTGTGTGCAGGCACATTCTTACACATGCACTGAAATCTCTGGTTCTTATAACAATTCTGCTACGGGTTTGCAAAATGACCCCAAACAATTCACAGTTTTGTGCCTCTCTTTTGTACTTCTGTAAAATGGTTATAGCGATACTTATTTGCCTCACAGGGATGGCAAGGAGCCCTTGTTCCAGTTTATAAAGTGTTCTGAGATGCTCAAGGAGCAGTAAAGAAAAGCGAAGTTAATTGGTTCATAAATTGTCAAACGTGTGGTCATTCTGTGTGCTAAAAATAGCATTAATAACTCAGTTCTTCTTGAGTTTACACAGAAATAGGCAATTACTTATGACAAGGTAGGAATGGTGGTTTTTTTTTTGTTTTGTTTTGTTTTGTTTTGTTTTGTTTTGCTGAAATGGACCCAAACAGTAATTAGTGTGTAAACTTTTATTAGCAACTACCACTCTTTGGAGACCTGCAAACAGTACAATCTTAACAAATGTTACAGCACGGACTACCAAGCATGTCATATATATTTTTGTAACATATTATTGTACCACTAATTGCTTCAAGACTCTAGTATGCAATTATAACACCATTACGGAGATAAAACCATATTTCCATGGCTGTATCGAGGTGATGTTGTGATACTAGAATGGGACAATGTCAGTGTGCATATATGGAGGTGATGCTGGATTGTCAAAGTGAACCGAGAGGACATTGCTGTGAATCATTGATGAGCAACCTTTAGCAAGAAAATGGGAGTGACACCAATATGGCTCTGTAAAGAGAGCACGATGGCCAAATTAAATAAAACAAAATCAGTGACATTCTATTTAAATCATATCACGAGTGGGAGCCATTTATGCAGTTGTGATTTGGCTTTTTAAATGAGTCAGGTACAATAAATGACAATGTTTTGACAAATGTTTTGACAGTTCCATCATGAACTGAACCATATGACTGTTTTATTTTTTTTCCCTCCTCCTCTAATCACCTTCCAAAGAGATTATAAAGTGCATTTCTGGTAAGAAGAGTGGTTTCATAAGACAGCACTCTGGAGATCAATATTTCTTCATTGTCAGTGACCGCCAGAGAAAAGCTCTATTCCTACCTTTTTTGCCTATAATGTCTCATTTTTACTTTACTGGAGACTGCACTAAGACCAGAGCCTTTTCTTGCCATGCACTACCTAGACTGTACATGCACACAAACTGTGGTTTAGAAGAGTTTGCAGCCTGAACAGCAGAATCAGTGGGAAGTTTCAGTTATGATATTACATTTTAAGGAAAAAGAGCCTTCCAAAATTCAAAATTTGTGGACTTGCCTACTTTTTTTTTTTTCACTTTTTCAATGTTATCACAGAAAAATCCTTTTTTTTTTTCTTTCTTTCTTTTTTTTTTTTTTTCAGGCCAAACTCCTTATCTCTCCATTTGGAGCATTTTGCTCCATTGTGGAGCAAAAGTCACAATTCAGACCTGTATTTAGCTACACTTCTGTTCTCAGCTCCCTCCTCAGCTCCCTATACCCTGAGAGGCAGGAGCTCAAACCCCACTCCCTTATGCAGCCATTGGAGCCTTCTACAAAATCTCCAGCTTGTTGGTGTGAAATGCATCCTCCTTTTCAAGAAACCCTTGCTGAACCACTGATGTCTCTTGCTCCCACTTGAGCATGCAGAGGGTCCTGCGTGTGCCCACAGTAGTCCCCCAGTTCCCGTAGCAGTACCCAACCCAGGCCACACGCAGGTTGCCAACCTGCTCTGTGAGCTCTGACAGGGAGTGGTGCCAAAGATGCTCATCAGAAATCAAAGTTCTTCTCATTTAGTATTTTTAAGGTAGCATTTGAAAGAGAAAATCTCTAGTGTCACTGCTCAGTTCATCCAGCTGACATATAACTGCCTAGGCAAAATCCTCTGCTCCTTATAAAATAAAGCATTATTGAATGGTTAACATGAACTATCAGGGAGCCTCTACTACAGAAGAGACCACATCATTCCATCCAGATAACTGTTGTTTTTCTACATACCTGCTACATAAAGCTATAGCACAGCTGACAGCCAGCCAGAGGAATAGAGCAGCAACAGTGCTATTGCTCCCTCTACCGTAAATATTCATTATTTCTTATCACAAGTGATACACTCCAAGTCATTAGAAATAATTCAACTTGTCAAAAAGAAAATCATGTTTTCAGAGTGGTGTAACCAAATGATTATGTTCCCTAGCAATGAAGTCAGAAAAAGATCCAATGAAATGAGATGTTGTTTGCTTGTTGTTCGTTTTTGTTTTGTTTTGTTTTGTTTAAAAAAAAAAGGCAAGTTATCTGATGGTTTTAATTCTAGCTGTCGACACAGATAAGTGATAGATGTACTTGCATCCACTAACTTAAAAAAGCAAAGAGGTGAGCAAACCTTTCTGCTGACGATCATGCCCTTGCTTTCTAGTGCCAAAGGGCATGAAAGAGACGAAAGAAGAAGTTAGAGGTGTCCAGTGAGAGGTATTTTGAGTCTTCAACAGCCTCCCACTGCAAAAATCAGCCCTGAGGAACTCAGAAAATTAATCAGGGAGAGTGGAATATAAACAAGAAGGTGACAGAATCAGAACCTCAGTGACCGAGCCAGCTGGTTCCTCAGCTCAGGAGCGAGTGCTCTCTGCCTGCTGCAGTGCTGGGCTTACACTGAGCATCTTCAAACAAGCTCTGATCCTCAAAATTTGTTCCGGGGGGCAATTTAAAATCACCTCGCCCCTTTCTCAGGCCCCACTAATCCTCGAGCATCAGTAGTGGGTGCAGCATGGTGCAGGCCAAGGTGGGGCAGGTGCCCCCAAAAGCACCAAGACACCTGTAGGGCACTCACCCCGACAGCATTGCCGCAACCCCAGGTGCCCAGCACCAGGCAGGAGAAGGCTCACACACACCTCCATGTGTCCTGGTTATGTAGCACATCCTTGGAGAGCTCAGTGCCCTTTTTGCCTTTCTCCAAACTGTTTCCAGGAAGGAATAAGATAACTTTCATTTTCTACTAATTTTAACTACACAGGATAAGGATCAACGACTGGTTTGTTTTAACACGCTCTCTGCTCTTCATTTGGGACAAATCTCAACTTCGTGTTTTACCAGCTATTGAAATCGATAGAAAAATCCTCACCAATTCCACTGATCTATGGATCAGTTGTTGTGTTCTGCAGCCCTTAATGATCTGTAACTGTGACAGTATTTTAGCATGCAGATTTCTTTCCTTTTGTGCAAGAAAGCATGCAACGCACACTTTGGTAAGTGTATTTCAGTTGTCTTATTCACGCCATGCTCTGCTGCTTGAGGAAGCATACGGCTCATTGTGTTTGAAGTCCCATAAATCTGCATTAGTTTAAAATATATGAATGTGAATCATTAGCTTAAGACTTCAGAGCTAGTAAAAGAGCACACGAGTTCAATATCTCTCCTAAGCTTTTCTGAATTTGACATTATCATGAGAACAAATATGAAACACCATTGCTGCATATTTAAAGTGTATGACTGACCACTCTCCAGGCAGTTTTGTAGGGATAAAGACTTCTTCTAAAGTTTAAAAACATTTTTTTTTCTTCTAACCATTCCCAGACAAATAGCTTGTGAAGATTAGATCCACAAAATAGCATCATCATCACTTGAATCTAATTAAAGCCATTTGTCAGAAACATCTTTTAAAATTCAATGAGACCTGTACAGCCAGCCTTGTGTTCAAGCTACAATTATCCTGCCCTGGGTGTAATTAGAATCCCAGGGATTAATGAGAATGTCCAGTTACACTTTTTTTGCTCCACAGAGGTTTTTCATTGTAGGGGAGGAAGGAACTGTCATTGAGGAAGAAGGTAAAAAAATAAAATAAAAGGAAGAGTTGTATGTTTTGGACCACATTAAAGTGAAAAACATCCATAGACAATAAAGTTTTTTTTTTGTTTTTTTTTGGGTTGGTTGGTTGGTTGGTGGTTTGTTTGTTGTTGTTGTTGTTGTAGTAGTAGCTGTTGTTGTGAAAGAAAGACTTGGCAAAGCTTGGAAATATTTCCAAAACTGATACTTCTAAACTGTCTTCATGACATTTGGCCAGAGAGATTTAGGACTCAGGTGTGCCTTTTTTTTTTTTTTCAGAAACAAGGATTCTTCTGTTAAATTAGCCATGGAATTTTAGATGTTTAACCACCAAGTGAATTAACTACAGCCATTTATTCTGAGTAGAGAGAAAACATTAAAATACAAGGAGGCAAGAAAAAAATAATCCTTGTCATGCACCTTGTTTCCACTTTGTTTTTTCTTTATGTAAATGAAGGGGAAAAAATGAAAGAGAAATGTAATACCAAGGCAGTTTTTCACTACCTTAGTGCTCCTTGTGCTTCAGACTTTTAGCAAAACCTTGCAGCTATTCCAGCCCTTGCTCTGGAATCACATGGAACAGAACAGCTAGAGAAAAGTGAGCTCTTCCTAAAAGCCCTCTCTCACACTGTATTTTATAAACTCATTTCTCCCATGGCAGATTAAAGGTGGACCAGCAACAGGCTGCTCCATATCAGAGAGGATGAGCAGAATTAAATAGGATAAAAGGTAAAGATCCTGAAAAAAAAAAAAGTAAAAAAAAAAAAAGTAAAGATGAGGAGTACCTTTTACTAATTCAGTAGATATAACTGAGATAAAAAATAGATGGTTTGGGGTGCATATAGCCTCCTTCACGCTCTTACAAAACTTTTCCCTAAGAAGAGGTTTATATTCCCCAAAATATGTCTGTTCTCCCAGTGATACTATGTGACATAATAAAATACAGTGCCTTCTGATACACTATCGCCTTGCTTACACCTTTAGCTTGGATTGTCACAACCATAACACTGCTACTACCACAGCAAGATTGACTCACACATTTGTGAGCTTAGCAGCAGGCTGGCAGGCACCAGCAGCTTCTCATCACTCAGAAATAGTTCTCAAATAATAATATTTGAAAATTCCCAGACGGGAAAAAGTCTGTGGTGATAAGAGAAGAAACCTCCATGTCATGTGTATGTCCAAAGCTCAGGACTCTGATTTAGTTATCACAATTTCTATTTTAATTCACGAGTGCTATGCCTGGGCAAGGCTTCATAGCCCTGCTCCTAACCTGATCCAAAGCGTGCCTTTTCACCAGCTTTTCACAGGCTCTTGGCACAGCAGAATTAATTGATTCGGTCAATACAGAAATCTCTCTTGTTGGCATCATCCAACTTGCTTCAGTTGCTTTTCCCCCACGGAGATCCTGCCTTTCAGGCTTGATGGAGACTGCAGCCACAGTACATAATGTGGATATGCAGATTCCTTATGTTGTTTTTTTTTTTTTAGCTTTCACCTATATAGATAGTATGTGGAGCTTGCATGGTGTGGGAAGAGACAACTTCTCTTTACAACAAATGCCTCTATTTGCTGTAGGAAATCCAAGCACTTTGCAAAACAAAGAGGGGGGAGGAAGCAGGCTGGCTGCAGCCAGGCTAAGCAGTCCAAACAGCGGCAGTTTTTTAATTCTATCAGCAGTAGTTTCTTTCCAATTTTCACTGCCAAGTTATTTCCTCCCATGGTCATTACGCTGTTATTTGTAGAGAGATAGATGCTTACAGGAGAACTAAAAGCCGCTGCTCCTTTTGCCAATACCAGTAGGCAATGCGAGGACGGCATCCCAGGTCTGAGGACAGGCTCACATGAAAGGGCTTTGTGCAGGCACGCTTGATTGCCTTCACAGTGCCAGAAGAGAACTCAGACTCTCGTTTTCAAATGATCCAAAAGCAAAAAGTTACAAACTGCACAGGACTGAGAAAAGAAAGGCCGAGCTCTGTAATGACATGATCACACAAGTCTCTAGTTTGTCTGTGCATTCAAATACATCAGCTCTTTTTCCAATTAAAGCTGTGATTTAGTGGCCTTCCTAACAGCAAACAACCACTCTATAGCAAGTGTTTTCTGTGACTTAAGCATCAGTATTAGACTCTATCTTTTACCCTTGTTAGCAACTGAAGGCAATTCCTGAAATTTCTGTCTCCTTGCTTTAAGCAGAAGTTGTCTTTGTCAATGCCTCTGCTGGCAGGGCTCACCGGAGGCAGTACCTTGCTCATTCTACCTTCCAAAGGAGGACTTGCCCCTTTTGAAGGGGGCCTGGTTTGAAAAGGAACCTGGTTTGATTTCATCTTGTTTAGACAAAGGGAGGAGACAGACTTTCTGGACTGAAAGAATTTATGATCATAAGTACCTGAGTTGGTGAAGATTTTCATTACAATACTCTTCAAGGTCACGAGAAGGCAAGATTTTATTTTATTTTCACTACAAAGTTTGCAGTCATGTTGCATTTCTTCTTGCTTATCTAAGAGAAGCCCCAGAGTCTTTCTGAATCTTAATTACATTAAAATTACATGATCAGAAGGAAGTTGTTCCAATGTGATCATTTACAATGCCACTTACTGAAATGAGCCCTGTGGCTAATTTCGGAAATAAGCAGATTAACCCCCATCTTTTATGGACAGACAAGAAGTCACTATTTGTATAAGAAATATTATCATTCAAAACCAGGATTTTCTTCCTTCCTTGTCTATTCAGTTGCTGAAAGCAAGAAAGAAATTCAGAGCAGGTTGACCACCCCAGAATCACTGCCAATGATCGTGGTTACTGCAAGCCTGCAGGCTGCCCAGAAGTGTAGTTTATTTCTATGCTGAGATCTCCCCTTCCCATAGGAAGTCCCATTCTCCAAAGCCTAAGCATAAAATAATACTTGAGGACAAATGTAGAAAATCATTGTCCAGTGTGTATGATATTTAAACAAATGATTTGGTAATTATCAGGAGGGTAAACATTAACACCTTGTAAAGATGATGATTGCCTTTTCATCCTTTCCCATTGCAGGGGAACATTTCTGCTCCCCTCTTGCAGAATTTCTTTCCTTCCCCAGCAGGGTAGAGCAAAAAGTCCTCTCTTAGCTGCAGAACTCCAGGAGTTTGGAAAATTAGCAAAAACAAGTCATACTGAGCAAAATGTGGGATGCTAGGGACAACTAAACTTCAGAAAAACAACAGAAGAAACCTAACATCCATGCTTCTGGGGTCCTCAGATGGTTGGCTGAAAGTCATGAAGAAGGACATAATCACAAGGACTGCCATATTGTTGAGCAGAGAGCTGAAAACACCCTTCCTGCTGACAGGCTGTCATGCAAAGTATACAAAGCCAGTGGATAAGGTCACAGACTTAAGCCCTGATCCCAGGAAGATGACAGCACCAAAGGGGTCATTGATGCCTACAAGCAATGGGCCTAAACCACAGATTATTCTTACAGAGTGCTTCTGTTTGATTGCCAGAAGTGCCAGCTGGCTATAAGAGAAGAAACACTGGGTACCAAATTGGAGATGACCAGCACTGTTTCTGAAATGCCAAGGAAGCCACTGTATGGAATATCTCCACCCCATCCCCTCCTGAACTCTCCCTTGGAGGCCCTTACTAAACTCTCTGGCTACTGCTCCCTCCTGGGCAGAGGGATGCCATGGAGCTTTGGCTTTTTCATGCTCAGCTTCATGCCCATCTCTACATTTTATAGGAACTTCTTACAGCACACAACAACCCACTATAACATGTGGCAAGTTATATATATTTATTTCCTAATGCTGCTTAAGCAGGGCCCTTTTTAGAGTTCTTGTACTGCTACTCATGCACCTGGACAAAGGACCTCACAGTTTGAGACAGGCACATGATAACTGAAGCTAAGCACAAAAAAAAGGGGTCAAAAGAAGTAGTGTTCTTGACTTGTGCAATATTGCTCTCTTCAGCTTCCTTTCTTCTAGATGCATGCACACACACTTACAAGTCTTCTAGAAACTCCAACGAGATGCTCACCAGTTAAAAATGATTAGAGTCATTTCTGGAGGGAAATATCACCTCCTGCACATGCACAGAAAGGTCCTCTCATTTTAGTGCCCATATTTACCATCAGAATAGCATGAGGGTTTTTAGCAGTAAAAGGAGTCAGACCCTTATTCCCATCTCCATTTCAAGATGCATGATTCTCTACCAGTGTTTTCCACTGTAATCAGTTTTCTTTCAGGTATCTCAAGCAACTGGGTTTTCCCATGAAGCACATTTTGCTGACATTTCATTACATGGGGTTATGTTCAAAACCGAGTCCCACCCCAACGAGAAAGTTCTGTGGAGATGCTAAAGGATCTGCTTTGAAAATTAACAGTACCACTGACTTTTTTAACTACCTCTGAGACCTTTCTGCAGTCTGCATGCCAGATAATTTATTCCATCATATTTTCAATATTTTGTGACTGAGGCTGATTTCGGTATTTCTCCACTGATACATCATCCCTTATCTATTTCCCCTGCTAGTGGACAAAACACTGAGTGTGGGGAGGAGAGGTTAACCAGAGGTCTGCTGCCATTCACATTAATGGCACTAAACCTGCAAATATTAATGCCGCTATTCAGTTCATTGAAAACAGGCTGGGACTCAACAGTGATTTTGATTTAGTGAATACAGATTATTTTAAAACAATACATTTTCTCTCTTGACACTCTCTTTTTTTCTCCAGAGAAACCACTGTGTCTATGCCTAATTTTTCTGGATTTTTTTCTTACTTTCATTGCAGAAATTAGAGGGATGAGAAGCCTAGTTTGTTCCATGTGGCTCTTGACTGGGACAAAATGTAGAACAGGTGATAAAAACCTGGATCATTTTTTGAGACAATATGGGGAAAAACCTTCATAAAAGATTGTCACACAGTCGAGAATGTAGAAATAACTTCAGAATATGGTAGAAAAAATCCTGTAAGCAAAAGAAAACTTGTGTGGAAAGTGATTTTGCTTCTCACTTTCAGCATAAATGGCCAAGAAATTTAGGAAATTTGACTGCTCTGTAGGATTCCATAGAGAAGAGCCCAAATCTCTCCACTAGCTACAGAGTAAGACGGCAACAAAAACTAACAAGAGAGAAAACTATAGTCAAAAAATCAGAAATGTCACCCTGACTCTCTCCCATTCCCACCCGATGACCTTAAGATCATCACCTGGCATCTGCTACCAAGCTCAAGTCCCTAGAATCAGGATCGCATTTACCAGGAGTTGTTCATTTAGTTCTTGATTTGTAACTTAGTAGTTTGAAAGAAATGTCTTGTAACTTAGTAGTTTGAAAGAAATATCCCTAATTATCATATGTTAGGCAGAAGGAGGTCTAGCAGAACAGCATTCAAAGAATGCTAAACTGATCAGCTGTATGAATTGCTTCAGCCAGTTCTCTAAAGATCCTCAGCTGAACATAACATTGAAAAGAAGCACATTTCTCTTTGCACCACTGTGAAAGGATTTCCAGCACCTCTCCCAGAACAGATGAAGCCAAAGCTATGACTGTTTTTATGCTTTCACTGCCACCATCCCTTGATATAAATGACAGCCTGCTCCTCCATTTAGCAGCCACTTTGCTTTGCTCTTCTCTGCTGTTTCCCCCCCAAGTTCTGTTTCACTCTCATTTTTTGATTTAGTTCTTTTCAGTTTCCCTTTCCAACTGCGCACCATTAAGACTCCTCTTTCCTAGTCTTCTCCCAGCTGCTGAAAATTACAATTCTTTCTTCTAGTACTTGGCTTCCTACCCTTTGATCCTTTTTTTGCCTTCCTAGTAAGCCATCTGACCCTTTCATACTTCCTCCACCCCCTTTTCCTTCACTCCCCTCCTCCTCTTCTTTCTCAATTGCTTTCATCTTTCTTCGTCTTTGTGCTCTGGGTTCCCAGTTTCTCTTCTCTTCAGCTGAAAATGTGCATTTTTTCCTAGAGCCTGATAAAGCCCAGAAGCCAAAAACGTCATCTTTCATCTTATTTTCTGATTTTCAGTATGGATTCTATTAAAATAGAGTTGTTAGGGCTTACCACTTCACAGTGTACTGACACAGAATCAGCAGAGTTCCAGTCACATAATAAAGAATTGAAGGAATTGAAAGGAATTAAAAGCCAAAGCAAAATTTATCTATTTTGCAGTGCTATTAGCTAAAATTATGTACAGATTTAGATAGAGATATAGACATGCATGTGGGTACACACAGCATCTCCATTTTTCATTATATGCTGCTCTCTGTAACTGTATGGTCTCTTTCCATTAGCAATACCAACTAAAATAAAATAAAATAAAATAAAATAAAATAAAATAAAATAAAATAAAATAAAATAAAAACCTTAGAGCAAACCAGGAGATTGTTATCCAACCAGGCAGCTTTCTGTTGGTAGGCAGGGGACTGGCCAAGCTGCACAATGGGAGAAGAAGAGTCAGGGAATGTGATGTGTGCCAGTGGCCTTCGGCACACAGCACATAGGTGGGCGAGGTGTGCTCAGCTCTCAGGTTTGGTGGGGTGGGCCACCCAGACTGCTCAGTGTGATCCCACGGAGGAATGGAATGGCAGAAGAGGACTCTGCCTTGCCCACGTGTTTCTTCTCAGATTTCTGAGTGGGGTAGAAAGAAAGCAGCTGAGAGCTTTTCCTACAAAAGAAAGAAAGCAGACTGGATTCTCCAAACTTGTGTCCCCCCAACCTACTGGTAGCAAAAGACTTACAAAACTACCCTGTTCTTCTCAAAGATTCCCCCAGCCAGCAAGTTCCCAGTTTTCCCAGTTAAAACACAAGAAATCATGGCTGGAACAGGCAAGTCAGCTTTACCGAAGCTGCAGCAAGGAGAGAGGAATACTTCTAACAATTTCAGCAAAGAAAATGTAGTTTTCTCCTCTCCCTGTGTCAGTTTTACCCCTGTTTAACCTCCTTTACCTCCCTGGAACCACACGAGGACATGTGCCTGTGCAAGGTTACTGGCTTGGCACACGTGCTGTGCTGGGACGGTTTCAAGGCACACATTGCAGTGAGGTCTCTGCACGAGGCAGCGCTCAGCCAGACCTTGTCACAAACCAACATCCAGCCCTTCGTCAGGGCTCTGATTGCACCCTTGGACCTTACGAGGCTCACATGAAGACTCAGACATATGTGAGAAATGTTTTCAGGTTTCCATCAAGCACCAAGCCACTCTAAGCAATTTGCAGCACACCTCGGACCTGCTGAGAAGCCTTGGAGATGTTTCACAGCAGCTCTCAGTTGCTGAGCTGTGTCAAGGCACAGCCTCAGTGCGTTTGTGTGCTCCACATTCCTCGCTGTCTGAGGCAGTCTCTGAGCTCCACCTTCATGGGCTTTCTGGCTCACACTGTATGTCTGAAGCCAAGGCACTGGTCTCAGAAAGATTATGTGCACAGCAACGTTTAAAACAGCCTATCTTTTAATGGAGTGGAAGTTCTGCTGGCTATATTTTGTTACTAAATTAGTAATCGTGGCCCTGATTGCTGTAAAGCCCAGTGTCAACACTAACTTGGGTGTACATCACCACCATCCTTAAGATACATGAGTGAGTGATACGGTCCTCACATGTCTCAAAAGTGAATTTCTTCCCAGGAACGTGGTCTCCCAAGCTGCAATACAACCTTGCAACTCTACAGTGTCATACTGCCCTCAGCGAAGCAACACTGCTCAGGGGACCCAACACACAGCCCTGTTATGGAAAAAAATGTCCCAGTGGGCTGCTTTGCTCTATTGCATGCCCAGGAGCAGCTGGGCAGGGAAAAGAAAGATGAGGACACGAAGTTTCCTCCCTGACACAGAAAGATACAGGTTGGGGAATGAGGACTCCATGGAAAGCAGGAGAAAGGAGAGTCTGAAAAGCCTCAGGAAGCAGTGGGTGGTGAGGCAGTTGCACAGAACTGGTGTGCAGATGCAGAATGCCACCTTTTATCCACAGCTCACCCACCAAACCTCTGTCCTCCAGCTCCTGGTGACCTCCATTCTTTTCTCCCCTGCTTGAGGAGCCAGGGTCATGACGGAACTGTGTCTGCATGGTAGCAGGGCCCAGGCGCTGTGCCTTCACCTTGCTGCTGGCTTGTAGTCCCTGTGGTGCCAATTTGACATAGGAAAAATTATATTTGATGACGAGTTGAAAACATGGAAGCTTTTGATAGCATCACTGTAGCTGGCGACCCCTCTCAAAATACCTTTCCTGCTTCCTCCCTAGCTAGCTTGGAAGCAGCCACAGGCTACACCTGAGGCAGTCTGAGCCCAAGTCCCCTCCCAGCTGCAGCTGGCTAGCAGCTTCTCTGCTGGATGCTGCCTGGGTCACAGAGAGGGAAGAGACAAAACCAGTCTCTCTGGCTGCTTTAGGATCTGTTTCTCATGGAGGCATGGAGTTGTCAGGAGAAGCAGAGGGGAGGAAAGGCTCAGGGGATCCAAATGAGCTGTGATAAACAGGCTCCCTGCTGCCACTCAGGTAAGCCTAGGGGCCATGAAATAAGAAAACCCAGCAATCAGGTCATAACCATCTCTCTTTTTTTTTTTTTTTTTTTTTTTTTTTCCTGCCAAGTGTCAGGGCAGCCAGTGTTATGCCAGGAGGCAGGAAAGGCTCAGGGGTCATTTAGGATGAGGGAGCGAGCGCTCTAGTTCAGCCATTCCCACATGCGACTCCTGTGTCAACCCACTTGCACCAGACAATTCGGAAATAAAAAAAAAAATGAAGTCTGAAGGAGACACCCTAGCGAATTCTGCTGCCTTTGTATTGTCAGATTAGATGGCAAAAATCAAGATCAAGCAAGGAATTTACACTAAATAATTGATTGAGATCTCTCAGGCTTGCTGAAAGGTGTATTGTTGAGATGAAAATGGTAACATCTGAGCTTCAAAAATGTATTCAGCATTCCAAATCGGCCACCTAAATACACTAAATACATATTTCACCCTGCTAAGGCCCGAGAGCAAACACTATATGCAAGACTATATATGCAAGACATTGTTTCCCTTGGTTATGGCTACAAATAGGGAAATAAGCATTCAAGTCTCCCCCTCTCTATTTAAGGGAGATGGTGACATAAAAACAGCAAGCTCCTCTTTGTTGTCTTTCTCCCGTACCTCTTGCAGATTATTTGCTCTTTCTGAAAGATAAGACAGGACACAAACACAGCATGCCTCCACTGCCCAGCCATTTGTTTCTGTTTTGTTTCTGTCAAATGATGCCAGCGCTCCAGCCCGTGGAGGAATGATTAGCCCCTCTTTGCTCACCTTCTTCTCGGAACATGGATTAAAGATGCGTAGACCACTAGGATCGATCCGGGGGAGGAAGGAGCATAAGCAGTCTTCCTAATGCTTGCAGCACGCTTGCATGCCCATAGCAACCTGCTGCCTACTTACTTCCATTAGCGGGAACGTGGTTACCACGCAGCAGCACGCTTTCTGAGAGACAGTTCCTTTGCACACCTTGTCCCACTCATCGCTATTAAGTTCTCATTTAAATCAACATTACTGTGCTATGCTAAATCAAGAATTCGTGTTTCTCTATAGATTAATTAAATTCATTCCTATTAAACAAGGCTTAGGAACTATTCTGCATAGCAATAAATAATGGCAAAGACTAAAATAGAAATGTGAATCATAACAAAAATCATGGGGATTACTTGATGAAACCCCAATAAAACTTATTTAATTGAATATTCTCAAGGAATGAGTGTCTCTATTTGCAGTTTCTCTGATTTAATTCATTCTCTGTAAGAGGTTGAGCTTAATTTCTGCTCTTAGTAATCCACAGGAAAAGTTACTGTGCATTCTGTTCTGTTGCATTTGCATCCTCTCAGCAGTGTTATAAATGCTATTAAGCCTCCATGGTGGCAATTGGTTCTATATTTACAGATCATTACTTTTTATATATATATTATTTTATTTTTAACCCTGGTACAATGCTGTAACAAAAAATGCCTTAATGGGAAAACAGAATGAAAAAATGATGTTTTTGCCTTTATATTCTGCCTTACTACAATGCATTTAAAATTTAAATTTACTTGCCTGTTAAAATGAGATAACTATAAGTGTAAAAATAAAGATGCGTAACTAGATATAAATAAATATGTATACACAGCTATGGTGAATATTTTCAGATGACTCTTAAATGGTTTCTGAGAATCTTGACGGAAGGTGAAGAATCCCACAGATAGCTGTTCATTTCCCAGGTGCCATGGGCAGTCTACAAAGAAGATAACACCAATCTTCCGCCTCTAATTGATATCAAGCTCCTATGCCCTTCTACTTAAGCAGTTCTATCACCAACCTGAAGAGAACAAAGTCCCCCTGATGCTGAGGCCAGTGTCTCCTGCACATGGTTTGGAAGTGCTAGGGATCCCTGTGCTGCCTTCTCCCTGCCAGGGGAGGGAGAAGGTGGTGTAACGCTCCTCCTTTCCAATGGAAGAACTGAAGAAAGCTCAGACAGGAGCAACTTGGCAGAATCTCGCTCTCCTCTGCATTCCTCCCACAGGTTCTCCAACAAGGCAGCACGAATCAGCCCTCAGTAATTAAGATGCCCATCCTATTCCCACTATATTCAAGTACAAAAGCCTACCCTGACATCAATAGGAAAGGGGAAGTAATATTATTAGTGCTAATTGGTTAGCAACAAATCTCTCTGGGACATATAAAGCCTAATCACAACTTGAAACAGTTAGATACAAGAACACTTATCAGAGCCTGAGAACTCAACAAGGATTCTCAGCAAGACTGCAACCAGTTCGGCACAGACTTCAACCAGCTAAATGTCAATTTAGCAAGATTATTTTTCTTACATTTGTGAGAATAAAGAACTGCTTGAAAGAGCTGTATATTGATGTCGTTTCACAAGCAGCGAGCTACATGCCCTGCATACTCTGATATGATCTGATTCAGAAAGTGCCCAGTAGCTAAACTGGGAATACACGCCTGCTTTTTAGCTCATGTAAATGAAGTTTTTGATAGCTATATGTTAGGCTAAGTTTATATTTTTCCAGAAATGCTAGACCATTCAGGGAGAACACTATGATGTGTCTCCCACATCTTACTTGCCTAATACAATTGTTGACAAAAATAATCCTCATTAATTAGTTAAAATGGTATAAACATGTGCATACAACCAACTAGAAGGTTTCTTATGAACTTGTTTCTCCATTATCCCACTGTCATGTTCTGAAGCCACCCCACTGAAGCCAACATCTGATGCAATATAATTAATTTTTTCTTACAAAGTCTTCTGACAAAACTTAGTTATCATAATATGGTGTTAATCTTGACTCAAAATGAAAATCAAAATGTCTGTGTTGTTAATTATTTTGCTGATCCGAAAAAATAAGGGAAAGTATCTGTCATAAGAATTGGGTAGAGACAACTACTTGAGGACAGATTCAAGGGAGCAAATTCTAATCTGGAAAAAAAATCAAGGACCCCAGGGATGAAATTAAGATTAAAAATTCTCTTGCTATATTTCAACATATGAGACTAATCTTGTGGAGAAATGATAGCCATTCAGCCAGGGAGTGTGCAAGGTTTTACAGTGCGTCAGGAATCAACAGCAACATGTACAATTTAAGGAGTAACTGGGCAGCTCATAATGTTGCAGAAAAAGTTTTGAGGACTCTTGCAAAATAGAAACTCAACATTATTGAACAACACCATGCTTTACAAAAGAGAAAAACATCATACTGGGCAGTATAAACATGGAGATCATTTACAGCCAACTGATGTAACCCTCCTGCTATTTTTAGCATTGGTAAGGTCTCAGCTGGAGTGTTTTGTCCAGTTTTGGGCATCGTATTTCAAGAAAGATCAGCTGAAGACTCCAGGCGAGAGTAACTACAATTTATGAAACATAACACACAAAGCAGGCCTGAGCACTCTCAGGCTGTTTACAACAGAAAAGAGAAAAACAAAGGTGACGTGGTAATTGTCTGCAAATCTTTCAAACACTGCTGCAAAGAAAGGCAAGCGGTGCTCATGAAGTTCACAGAGAACAGAAAATCAAACAGTAGGCTAAAATACAGCAAGAAGGACTTAAGGTGGGAACAGGACAGACTTTCTCACAGTGAAGCACTGAGGCAGGTTGCTCAGGGGAGCAGTAGCACCGGAGCAGAATGAGGGCCAGCTGCTCCCGCGGTGTGGGAAGGCAGCAGCTAAGTGCCATGCCATAGTTGGCAGGGCAGGACCTCTTAGAGGTCCTGCATCAAAGAGCAAGACATATCTTCCCTGCTTCTGGGGCAAATATATGAGAGACGGGTAATTTACATCCGTAGGCTTTCTGTTATATTTATTATTCCATCAGTATTGTTACACTGACTACATTTTCAGGTTGAATAATCTTCTTTCCCCTCTATGTCCATAAATATTCTATAGAGTTAATAAAAATATAATGGATACGGTGAATACTAATGAATTGTCTGTTTCTATATAGTAGAAAGTAGATTATTTCTTCAGCTGTGCTTCTAAAGACTGATGGTTTTCATACTCAGATCACTTGCTCACCCAAGTCATACCAATGTAGCCAAAGGAAGTCTGAGCATGAATAAATGTCCAATAAAAAAAAATTAAAATTACAGTCAGGACACACTTCTGTGAAATTAACTTCCTTCCAGATGTTACAGAAGCAATTATTTGCTGTAGTCACACTGTTAATTTTACCTCTATTTTTATAACGTGCAATTATTATGTGCTTCCACTCCCCCACCCCTTCTTTTTTTCTATAGCACTTTTGCTATAATCTTTCCTTCCTAACGGTATGCACCAAATGTGTGCTTCAGGCATACAGCTAGTCTCTGATATCACCGATGCTCCCGATATATCTAGTCCCCAATCACATCACAGCACACTTCAAAAAAAAAAAAAAGTATTTGGGTCTAATTTTGGATTCCTGGAAATTTTGTCTTCTTCTGAATGGAGGCAAAATAGCATGCCTTCTTCTGCAGTGCATTTTCATTTCTGCTTATTTCCAGTGGGAAGCACTGACTCTCTCAGAGGTCTTACTTGCAAATGTGATGAATATTGGACTTTTTTACTGATGAAAATGAGTGGCTGCTGTTTTTAGCCCTGGCATGTAATCTGATTGGAATGGTAACCTCATTCACACTTCGTTGTATATTGTGATTTTGAGTTAATGTCTGTGTTAAAGTTGGAGACAGAATAATAATGAATTTTAACTGTCTCACTGACTAACCCAGCCATTGGTTCTTGTCAGTTGGAAGTCTTTTTTTTTTTTTTTTTTTTTTTTTTTTTTAAGAAAGGAATTAGTCCAGTTTAACTATATTCTTTCAGCAATCTATGGAGTCAGAATATGTGTAGAAAACTCCTTTTCAATTTTTACCTATTTTTACCTTTGTAGACAATTCACAACAGATTAAACACTGGGGAAGTTAGCTGTGAGCCTCATCTAATGACTTGCTAAAGATGTTTTTGCGGCGCTATGCCTCAGCTGTGAGGGTAAGCCCAGAACAGTCCCTTGCTTCCAGCATTGCTCAGCGAGTATGACTGATGAGAAATATCCTGGCTCTGTCCTGCTATTCCTTACTCATTCTGATTTTGTGTAGTTAATTTAGATGACTGAAGCAAACTTCTTATGTCAAAGGAAACAAATCAGCATCTTTTCACCACTAGCTAATATCCAGACAATGTCTGTCAAAGAAAACCAAGAATATGAGGGCAACTTGGTACCTTAACATGCATTTTCAGTTCATGTTTTCCTGACTAAGAAAACCAGAAGAAAACCATGTCACAGTACATTTTATATTTAGTAGAGCAGTAAATAAGTAGTAAATAAGTAGAGTCATGAAGTTTTAGCCAAAAATTACTGTTTTCATAGACAACTCTTTCACTAATAAAGTATTATTCCTATAAGTAAAGGTACCTGTGTAAACAATTTTTTACAGAGTTTATAAAACATCAGAGGAATTGTCCTAACATTACTGCAACAAATTTTGGCATTGATTTATCTTAAGGAAATAATGAGTCACATTGTGCTGCTCATACTATTCTCTGTTCACATGGCACCACCTTGTGGAATTCAAAAATCATGCACAAGTACTTAGTGGAGTACAATATTCTCGATAATCCGGGTTTTTATTTAAAACGCCATCAGCTCAAAAAGGTCAAAACATTTTGAATCATAGTGATGTTTCCTAAGTTATAACTCAATAAACTTATGATCTTCTCTGTGTGAGAGCTTCTCTATGTGAAGAGCATTTAATCTGCTTTATATATATTTCTATTTCAATGTGTGCAGGCAGGCCAAAACTAAGTTTTTCTTTCTTTTCTTTTCTTTTCTTTTCTTTTCTTTTCTTTTCTTTTCTTTTCTTTTCTTTTCTTTTCTTTTCTTTTCTTTTCTTTTCTTTTCTTTTCCTTTCCTTTCCTTTCCTTTCCTTTCCTTCTTTTCTTTTCTTTTCTTTTCTTTTCTTTTCTTTTCTTTTCTTTTCTTTTCTTTTCTTTTCTTTTCTTTTCTTTTCTTTTCTTTTCTTTTCTTTTCTTTTCTTTTCTTTTCTTTTCTTTTCTTTTCTTTTCTTTTCTTTTCTTTTCTTTTCTCTTTTCTTTTCTTTTTTCTTTTCTTTTCTTTTCTTTTCTTTTCTTTTCTTTTCTTTTCTTTTCTTTTCTTTTCTTTTCTTTTCTTTTCTTTTCTTTTCTTTTCTTTTCTTTTCTTTTCTTTTCTTTTCTTTTCTTTTCTTTTCTTTTCTTTCTTTTTTTTTCCCCTTCCCTTCCCTTTCCTTCCCTTCCCTTCCCTTCCCTTCCCTTCCCTTCCCTTCCCTTCCCTTCCCTTCCCTTCCCTTCCCTTCCCTTCCCTTCCCTTCCCTTCCCTTCCCTTCCCTTCCCTTCCCTTCCCTTCCTTAAACATCCTCCCCTGAAAAAAGGGAGGATGTTTAGGGAAATCAGCTATACATGTATTTATATATATATATATAAGTACACATAAAAATGTGTATATATATATATATATTTTTTTTTTCAAATCAGGAGAGAATAATACAGTTCTGTGCAGTTTTCTCCTTTGTTGTTTACCCCCAAATCTGCCAAGAAGCTCTGAGAGGAATGGAGGTAATTAATGATGCCTAATTCACATCCTTGGCAAATCTGGGCATGATCTCTGCTTTGATCCTGAGGTTGTAAGTCAGCCCATGTCCTTGATATTAATGCCACTATTAATAAAGACTTCATTATAGCTATGTGTCTACTCATTTCTTTCTTGTATTTTTTTTTTTCTTGTAAAAAAGCAGATGGATTCACCAAGGGGAAGTCACGTTTCACCAATCTGCTATCTTTCTGTGATGAGATGACTGGCTGGATAGATGAGGGGAGAGATGTGGTCTACTGTGGCTTCAGCAAGGCTTTTGACGCTGTCTCCCACAACATGCTCATAAGCAAGCTCAGGAAGTGCGGCCTGTATGAGAGGGCCGTGAGGTGGATTGGCAATTGGCTCGGTGTCAATGCTCAGCGAGCTGTGCTTGGTGGTGCAGAATCTACTTGGAGGTCTGTAGCTAGCGGTGTCCTCCAGGGGTCAGTACCGGGTCGAGAGTTGTGCAACTCACTCATCAACAAGCAGGACGAAGGAAGGGAGTGCACCCCCAGCAAGTTTGCTGACAACACAAAGCTCGTGAGGCCTGGTGAGGCCGCATCTGGAGTATTGTGTCCAGGTCTGGGCTCCCCAGTACAAGAAGGACTCAGAACTACCTCAGCGAGTCCAGAGGAGGGCTACTAAGATGATTATAGGCCTGGAGCACTTGTTCCAGCACAGACTAAGAGAGCTGGGCCTGTTTAGCCTCGAAAAGAGAAGACTGAGGGGAGACCTCATCAACGCGTAGAAATATCTGAGGGGAGGACGTCAAGAGAATGGAGCTGGCCTCTTTTCAGTTGAGCCCAGCGACAGGATGAGAGGCAATGGGCACAAACTGAAGAACAGGAGGTTCCGGCTGAATATGAGGGGGCACTTTACTGTGAGGGTGACCCAACACAGGTTGCCCAGAGAGGTTGTGGAGTCTCCTTCTCTGGAGATGCTCAAAACCCGCCTCAATGCCACCATCTTGTGCAATGTGCTCTAGGTGATCCTGCTTGGCAGGGGGCTGGACTAGGTGATCTTCAGAAATCCCTTCCAACCTCGGCCATTCTGTGGTTACTTATTTTAATCACCACACTCATGTCCATCAGTTCAATGAGGAATCACCCATAAAGTTCCATAAACACCCTAATGAAGAACGAACACCAATGTTTCTGGCACTGGTTGGGTAGTTGCCATATGTCTGTTTGAGTTCTCTTAATCTTCTTCCATTTTGCTAGTTTATATTCTTCAGCAAATTTGAAAGAGGACTTCAGTTGTTTTCTTTTTAGAGTGATCTTCCTATTTTAACATTTTCAACGAAAAAAAAAAAAAAATGAAGCTGTCCCAAAATCCTTTCAGAAACTTTTTTTTTTTTTTTTACAAGATAACTAAATTCACATGGTTTTACTCAGTTCAGCACAGTTTCAGTGCAAATGTAGTAGTTCCCAAAACCAATGTACACGTTGGGAGAGCACAGAGATTGAATATGCACCTCTGCTACAGTACTCTAATAACACAGTACTGTAATTACATTTTCAGCCTGAGTAAGTGCAACTGCTTTCCGTGCTGTTTTCAGGTCTGTTTATTCAGTTAACAAAACTGAATATATGCAGAATGCTGTTAGCCTGTGTGAAACCCGGCTGAGGTGTTGTCTGTCCTTTACCACCTACATACAGTGGTGTTTTAAGGGAAGATTTGGCACTAGCTGGAGACCAAAGGCCTGAAATATGCCAAACGTCAGCGGCTCCCTTTGACTTTCCACCACTTTGCTTAACATTTGTGCTGCTGAGGCCGAGCTCAGGCCGTTAAGGCACTTTTCTGAGGCACTTTTCCTTCGGGGGCGCTGCGCACCCCTCAAAGTCCGTTCCTCGGGGTGTTTTATGGGCGCATACAGCCACCACCGGGCAGGACATGCTACCAAAGCTGCCCTAAACCCCCAGCGGGCGCCACGAGGGGCACCCCGGCTCTGCGTGAGGCTGCGTGAGGCTGCGTAAGGGACCGCTCCGCCCCCAAGCCGCCCACCGGCGGTTCTGAGGCCAGCAGCGGGGCGGGGCCGCGAAGCCCTTCAGCAGAGGGCGGGCCCTCGGCGCGGCCACACCCCCACGGCCACCTCCGCTTTCCCATTGGCTCTTTCGCTCCTCTCTCCACCAATCCCCGCGCAGGCCCTCCCCACACAGACCCCTCCCTCCCTCCTTCCCGCGCTCGACAAACGGGGGGCGGGGCGTAAGGAGCGTTAGCCCCGCCCCTCGGCTCAACGGCCGCGGCAGGGGCCGGGGCCATGGCGAGGGCGGGCGCCGCGCGGCCCTGCAAGGTGCGGGCAGGGGCAGGGGCAGGGGCAGGGGCAGGGGCAGGGGCAGGGGCAGGGGCAGGGGCAGGGGCAGGGGTCGGGACCCTCGGGGAGGGCGGGGGTGTCCTGCTGAGGGCCCTGCGGGGAGCGCTGCCTTCGTGCAGCCCTTCCCCGTTGTGGGGGTGTTGGTGCAAGGTTTCTGTGCCCGGCAGGTGCTGTCCTCTGGGAGGCAGGCGGGAGCAGCGAAGGTGCCGGCTGGAAGGAGGCGGTAAGGCTCGGCTCGGGGCTGTGTCTGCGATGGAGGGTGGGTGTTAGCATCCGGGGGCCTTGTACCTGCTGTCAAGCAGCCAGAAATTGTGTGTGTGCATCGGTAAAGGTGCCTGGCTTGGAGGCTGAGCAGCCTGTGCACAGACAGAGCTAACCTGAGCAGAAGGCTTGACTGGGGAAATAAGACCTTAACTCTATGCATTACATTTATGAAAGACTGAATCCATATAGTTACTAGTCTCTATAAGTGTTAAGACTAAATTCTCCTCGGACATAAGTTGTTAGTATCTGTTCAGTGCTTCTGCTGCAGCAGTAGAGTTTGCAAAAAGAGAAAGATACTTGTTTATATGCTGTATACATTGTGTATGTATATGTTATATGTATATATTTTATATACATACATATCATATTGAATAGCCTGAGTTGGAAGAGAACTCAAAGACCACCCAGTTCCAACCCCCTGCCATGGGCAGGGATGCCACCCGCTGCATCAGGTTGCTCAGGGCCTCATCCAACCTGGTCTTGAACACCTGCAGGGATGGGGCACCCACAACATCTCTGGGCAATAAAAATAATAAATAAATAAAATTATCGACAGAATAATTTTTAGCTTGCTGTTATTGAATAAAAGTAACCTTAGTTTGCATGCTAAGGAGGTAATATGAACAGTGAATTTAACTCTTTCAGGTTTGGATTAAGAAAAGAATGTCACCCTGATGTGGAGGCTGGATACTCTCTCTATTCCACTGATTCTGATGACCAGGTAGTCAAGTGACTTTTTAATACAGTCATCTATGTTATCTAGAGAGAACGGAACCTGGAATATGTGCAAAAAAAAAAGTCAACACGTTAATTTAGATACTACTGCATCTCGACTAGAAACAGCTCCAGCAAAGCCGGCAATAGTGTCTCTACTCCATGTTGCAGATGCACGCAAGTTGGCTTCGTGTGCATTTTGACTATTGACAGAGCTTATTAAGGCACAACATATGTTTTGCAAACATAACGATGCTGTATATGCTGCCAGAACCATAGCCATATTTGTTAGATTTTGTGCCGGATAGAATATGTTGCATGCTGCAGCAATGTTTTCTGTGCAGTGCTGAGTCAATTATTTCCAAACCAAAAATATGCTGTAGATAATAGCTAAACTGTACCTTAAAGTAGCAATAAAAAAACCACATGCTTGTAATTACCAAAACATGTAATCCAACAAAAGGACATACATGCAACAACATATCTTTTGTTTTGTTTTGTTTTTTTTCTCGAAAGTTGCATGCTTTCTAATTTTCAAATAATTGCAAATAATTGTAGACTAATACATGGGAAATCAAGCATTTTTGCTGATGATCAATAGTTGTTTTTTCAGGTAATAGTGGGGAACAGTCTTCTCTAAAATGGTGTCTTGTTTTACTGATGCTCTTTTTCTGACCACAGTATTCTTTATGCAGGTTGATTCTATTCATAATGGACTTGACCGTTGTGCAGCTTTACTGAAGAATATCTTACAAAATGAGGCTACAGGTTGTACCTATTGAAAATTTGTTAAGTCTTCAGTTTTTGTAATGCTGTTTTGATTTGTTTTGTTGACCAGCTTTTGTTTCAAATATTAATAGGAAGGGAGACTAACCATAAACAACCTGGGAAAACAACTTCTGTTAAATTTACTTCCAAGCCTTTGCTAACAAAAGCAAGTACATCCAATAAGAAAGGGCTGAAAAAAAATATTACTGCTGCGCACGTCCGAAAAGAAATTGGTAAGCAGATTTTTGGAGGCTTGCTTTTTTTCCTCAAACAATACTGAGAGACTGTTGAACCTCTCGAGGAGATGTAATAAGGCTTCAGATAGTTGTATTTTGTTATAGGTTGATCCAGGGCTAGATCTGCAAAGGATATAGACATTGCTCATTACTTTTAGAAACTATAAATATTTTAGCAATTACTGAAACTCTCAGATGTTTGAGCTTCATGTAAAAAAAAAGAAAGCTAGTTGGGTTTACAAATACCAGCATGATGAAGAGTTTAGCTATTAGGAAATACAAAACAATATTATTTGAAGTAATTCATGTTTTTATTAGCATTTCTTCCTCTCTCCACTCCATTTGTTTTGTGCAATTTCTAATCCACCCCCCAGGTGGGACCTGTGAACTTGGTATATAGCAGAATGACACTTTTGTAATTTATAGAAAATGGGCACCTAGTTCATGTCTTTCCAGCACTGGAAGAATATGTAATTTTATATATATAATATATAATATACCCAACATTAAAAAAAATATTTGAAGAGTGCTTGGTATGGGTTATTTCCAATAGCCTAAAAGTTTAGGAAACAGCTTAGCAGAGATGTTACAAGTAGTGTTTTCGAACTTTATATAGGATTAAATTCCTTTGCTTCTTTCAAGGACAACAGTCTATCCAACTGGGTTAGTTTGCTCTATCTGGGGGGGGGGGGGGGGGGGGGGAACCTAAGATGAATTAATTTGCTGCTCATCAAATCCAACTAGGATCTTAGGCCATAAGATCTTTTATATGTGAAAGGAACTTACCAGTGTGCCTGATGACACAATATGTTTGTGTAGGTCTTAAACTTCATCTGAGTTTTTTGATCCTTTTCTCTAGTGCAAATATCAAATAAGAAACTTGCCCCATCTACCGGACCATCTACAGAGAAAGAACTTTCCAGTGCACAACAGAATCAGCTGGTTCAACCAATTCATATGCCTTGTAGTCAACAGTCTCCTGTGATGCATCAGAAACTGTGTGAACATGTGCAAACTCAAATGTTTATGGTAACTGACCAGCCACCGCAGAACAGTAACCAAATTCCTGCTGTAACTCCTACCTCAGATCATGGTTAGTAGAACTATTAATAGTGGGTTTGCTATTTTACTCTGAGTTTTGTCCAGTATTGCCCTGATCTATGACACCATTGTTTTCCTTCAGGATATCAAAATGTTACAGCTTTTAATTATCAATTACCTACCTCCACAGCAGATCTGTCCCTACAGTGTGCAGCTAATCCCTTATCTACTCAATCAGTAAGTAAAAGTTTGATTTGAAATATTAATAAGCATTTTAAATGAGCAATAACTATTTCTTCATTTATTTATGGGGTTTTTATTGGGTTTATATAATTTTTTTCCTTAAGAAAAAAATGTACATATTTCAACCTATATTGATGAACAGAATAAATAATGACAGGAAATACTTCTATTTAATATGTTTTATACATAGACACAGATTAATGAAATTGGAGGCATTACAAATGGCTGTTTGTCGCTCTGTGGTAGATTCTCTAATAGACAGTGAGCATGAAAAGTGCAGGGAATTATTTGTTAGTGTTAATAATTATATTCTCAGTCATGCGCATTAGGGTCACTAAACAATTTCTGATTAAATAAATCAGCTGATACGTACCTTTTCCCCACCAATGATCAAGTTGCGTATTTCTTTAGATACTGTGTCGTATCTTAGAGCCATATTTTAAAAGGCTTGTGTGTTTCAGGGCATAAAATAATACTAATGGAGAGTACCAACCACCGTCTTGGGAAATGTTAAAGGCTTGCACCTTGAGACTGTAGACTTATTTTCCATCTGCAGGCATTCCATGTATAGTTAGTGCTAACTCTGACTCTTTAAAAATTAGCCAAGTCCTTTTCTTTTTTTTCCCATTCTGGTTTGCTTTCAAGGAATGTGTACTTACAAAGCAAAAAGCAACAGCAACAAAAGTGCTGCTGAGGTTTTTTTCTTCAACAACAGCTGAGAATGACTGTGCTTTATGTTATCTATATTTAAGGTAAAGATAATGTAAACCAGATTTACACGTGAGTTATTCAGTCTGCTGGAAAACTTGCGCAATTAAGGATTTTGAGATGCATTTATTTTTATAAAATGCAAAGAATGATCAAGATTACACTGAGGGAGACTAGTTTTTTTGTTGTTGTTGTATTTTAAACATTTGAAAAACCTCCATGTTAATTTTCTGTTCAATATGAATAATCTTCATGCAGGATGTTCTTGTAAGCAGTGGCAATGAATGCATGGCACAGATGAAGGGAACTGTGGCTTTCCCTGTAGTTTCTAATTCTACTACTCCACAAACACAGTCAGCCAGTGCTCTTCCTGGTGTGATGCCCTGTATAGCATCAGGTGCATCACATAACTCTACAGTGCCTACGTTCACCCCATCGTCTGTTGGCAGAGAGATGACCCCAAGCCATGAGCAGCAGCGTAAAGAAGCAGACCTGATAAGATGCATACAGGCTCACCTGTCCCTGTTACAATCGCATGAAATGACAAATGGCAGGACTGATCAGAAGCACTGTAATCATTGTCCAGCACCACAAAATGTCTCAATTAACAGGGAGGAGGATGCTTTTGAAGAACTCAGTGAAGAAGACGACTTGAATGTACTTGATGTAGCCCCAGTGAGAGATACAAGTTGCCAGAGAAGTTTTGTAAGGAAAGATCTAAAACAGAGACAAGAAAGCCCAGAAAAAACAGCCCATAAAGTTAAGACAGTGAAATACCTCCTGGGAGAGCTCCGAGCACTGATAACAGATCAAGGTAGGACACGCTCATTTTGAAGTAGAGCAATTATGTAAAAATAACAGAAAAACTGCATAAAATGAGCAAGCACTTCATTTTCAGAAAGTTGTGTGATATTTTGGATTGGTTTTCCACAGCTTTAAGTCCTTAATGTTTCACTGTGGAGAAGAATTAAGTTATTTTGGGGAGTGTTTTAACATAGTTGTAACAGCAAGGATAAAGATAGTTCTCATTTCATACACAGTGTTTTCACTTCAGAAAGAGAACGGTGTAGACAGGTTGCAACAGCAACCCCACCAAGGTTAGTTAGATAGGATTTACCAAGATCCAAAAGTGTAGTTCCCATAGTCAAGCTTTAAAGTTTTAAATACAGATGGGTGGACAGAATAAATCGGGTTTTCTTTTAATGTAGATTACATACTATTGCATCAGTTTGACTATCCCATTACAGGTTTTTCTGTTTCTTTTTTCCCACCTTCTGCAGATGATTCAGAGATGTTAAGGTTGATGAATGAAATAGAAGACTGCATATCATTGCTCCCAGCTGTAGTGGGAAGTACGAACGTACAAACCGAAATAGCACTAGCTCTACAGCCTCTCAGAAGTGAAAATGCACAGCTGCGTAGGTTAGTAACTGTTTGGAGATTCTGTGTTTACTGCAAAAGCACCTAAGGTATTCTTAATTGGTCTGTTCTAAGTATTCTTAATTGGTCTGTTCTAAATTGCACGTTTTGGCATTGTTGTGTTCTAAGTGCCGTTGCCCTTTCATCTTTGTCTATACAATATATTGCCAAGTGTGTTGGTAAGGCTTTGTTTTAATTAACGCGTAGTTACTGAAGCAAGATGTCAGTTAATACTGGTGCTTTATTAGCGTCAGTTACACCATGACTGGGACTTTGTCTAGGTGGGATCAGCATAGCATCTTGTCTGAAAACTACAGTATTAACATAATCAGTTTGCTCTTTATTCCTTTTGTAGTGTATTCTTAGATGTAGAAATAAGGCTCATTTCAGAGGAGCTTTCAGTTACATAACTGGGTAACACTTCACTTCACAGCAGAGGGAAATATGTTTACCAGACTTTGCAAAGGGCCTTTTGTGTTGAAGAAAGATTGGAATGCAAGAAAAACACATTAATAAAACTTTCTCATATTTCTAAAATATTGTGACATTTTATTCTTACCAAACTAATTTAAAATGCATTGTTTTGGGACTTATTTTGAACTTTCTGAATATGCACTTTTTCACAATTCACAGGAGACTAAGAATATTAAACCAGCAACTCAGGGAGCGAGAGAGAAATGAGAAGACATCTGGACAGAGCTGCAACTATGAATGTAAAGTACTAGTAGATAATGATGTTTATTAGGGAAATTTTTGTTAAGGCTTTGTTTAAAGAGATAAGCATAATAAAGATATATAAATAAAAAATAACACTACATACTACAGCCTGTAGTGACAACTAAACTAAGCATTGAGGATCTAGTCACGCAACTGCATTTGTATGGCTTGTTGTGCCTGTTTAGGTTCCAGGGACATGAAGGGTTCAGCTCCAGAACAGATTACCTTATGTCCTCTTACAATGAGAATGACAATCAACTAAGAAGAAAGCTTATCTCCCAGTTTATCTCCCTGCCTCAAAAAAATTATTTTATCTGTAAACAAAATTATGAGCATTTCTTAAAAACAGTTCAGTGTATAAGTCCAAACTGTACCACACAAGACACTTAACTTCATATATTTTACTTTTGGTAGTAGTTTCCTTGCAGTCCTTGAACATGATGCTCCAGACTCAATTGAAAGAATCACTGAAAGGCCTAGAGTCGCTACAGGCTAAAAATGAAGAGCTACTTAAAATAATAGAAAATCAGAAGGAAGAAAATAAACATCTTGCGAAAGATATTCAAGATAAAGAAAAGGAATTGCTTGAAAACAAACAGCAATATGATATTCATTCCACCAAGCTCAAGATTGGTAAGTATTTTAAAATTGTTCTTCATTTGGTGTTTTAAAATTTGAAAAAAAAGCTCAATTCTTCTTGGTGTTTTAGAGGTGGAGGAGGCATTAGCAAACGTGAAGAGCCTTCAATTTAACCTGGAAGCTTCTGAGAAGGAAAATAAGATTTTGGGCATAACATTACGCCAGCGTGATGCAGAAGTTAACAGACTACGTGAGTTAACCAGGTACTGTTGGCTAAGTGTTATTTTGGCCTCTTGACATCACTTTTTTTTCCTCCATCCTTCAGGTTATTGTAATCTATAGTAATACATCAGTATCTTTGAGGTAGGCTAAAACCTCTCGTGGTGCATACTATTTGCTACAACTTCATTAAAACAGTTATCTTGTTCCATGATGTTAGTCCTCTTTTAAAGAGCAATGCTACCTGACGTAACTTGTGCAAAGTCTTAACTCTTGTAGCAGACTGCAAGTAAGGAGCTGCTTGGGAAGTGCATGGACCTGAAAACCTACTGATACTTCCCTTGAAGCTGTAGAATTATTCAGTTCAAAAGTTAATTCCCTAAAGGATGGATTTCTCTTTCCCCTTAGAAAATCAAACTCTTATGAAAAGAACTGGCAGAAAGATCAGTCTTCAAGTCTCCCACAGTGAGCTCTTCTTGTGGGAATGAGCAGTCCCTCATTTAATTGTACATACACTTGAATTAGATTATGCTTAAATTTTAATGAAGGATGAGGGTAGGAACTCTTAGATCCCCTGAAGGAACATTGCATTACTCACTTTCTCACCTTTTTTTTTTTTTTTTTAATGTTACTGTGAATTTATTTCATCGTGTTCTATGGATCTGGTGACAAGCTGAGAGGCTCACAAATGTTTTTAAACATACAGAGTGGCGTGTACATAAAATTTCTGTGGACATGATGTGCAGAGGAAGATCATCTGTCTTGTTTTTAGGTGATATTGATTGAAATGGTGGAGTGTTTTTAATCATTATTTCTATCTTTAGTAGACATTCAGATACATTATGCTTTTCTGTAGCTGTTAAATACTGACCACCAGATGGTAGTATAATGATGTCTCATTATTGCCTGTTTATATAAATATCCTGAATAATATATATATTAGGATTAAGTGTTCATTTTTTGATACAGAAAAACATAAAATTAGAAAAAAAATTTTCTTTAGAAGCAGGAGAATATTTTGGAAAAACTTCCTCTGATTTTGATAGTTGTTTCTATATGCTTTATAATAGTTTCTTGACATCTATTTACTTTGCAGTACTCAAAACAGGTAAATCAGGAATAATCTGAATAACTTCAGTGTGTTGCGCTAGGCACATTTCTCTGGGGAAAGTTTCTTTGATTTAATTCTTTGCAATTGGTTCATATCTATATTAGTATTTTATGTATGTAGAAAGAATTGTAATTTTGCTGTCATCTGATAAATCTGTTTTCATTTTTATATAAAAGTTTTTGACAAATAGTTGCCAAAAACATAGTTAACCTGCTGCATTTATCTTCTCTTAATAGAACTTTGCAGTGCAGTATGGCCAAACTTCTGTCAGACCTCACAGCAGACAATATTAAACCAAGATCTGAAAAAGGTCTCTCAAAGTCCCTTTTGGAAGACTACGAGAAACGGATGCAGCCTGATCCATTTCCTGGGAGTAGTTCAGTAATGACTTACCTTAAAAAATTAGAAATGGATCATATTTTGACAGATACAGAACTTCAATCTTCAAATAAAAACGGAGAATTGCAAATGCTAAATCTAGCCTATGAAACGTTTGCTGCTGAAGAAAATAATATAAACCATATATTCTCAGAAGAAAGAACATCAGCTTCCAGAATATTGCCAACCTTACTGAAGCAAGATGCAGACACAGTTAGTGATTCTGGGACTTTAATAGATGAACAAAGCAAGTTGGATGAGACTGTTTACATTCCATTGACTAGCAGTGCCTCTAAAAAACAGGTTGTCTTGGGGAGAACTGATGGACTACACCATACTAGAGGGGCTTGTAAGATGTTAGACTTCAACTGTGATCTGTCAAACTCTTTGCAGCAGAATAGATGTGAAACGTCAAAGGATCCAACTATTCTGGATAAATTAAGCACTGGGTACAGCGTGAAAAAGAGTATGGAAAACACACTTGAAGTTACAGGGGATAAGGTGAAGCTAGGGGACAAAGTCCAAGTGAAGCCAAAAGGTGCTCCAAGTGGAGTTGCAAAAGACTGCACAGACAAACCAGGCCAAATTCAGACACATGTTCCAATGCCATTTCAGAAAGAGTTTCCTAAGAAACGAGGCAATGAAGCAACTGATACTAGTTTTATTTCATTTGATGATATATCAGGGAGGTCTGAGTGGAGTGCATCCTCTTTTTCAACATTTACTTCTCGAGATGAAGAGGACTTTAAGAATGGCTTAGCAGCATTGGATGCCAACATAGCTAGGTTACAAAGAACTCTGCAAAATACCATTATGAAACAATGACTATGAGGAAACAAAATAGGATGTGCTTCTTCAGATAATTTAGTTTTTTTCTGAGGTGCATTAATAAGTATGGTACTGATAGTAGTATTTGTATTTTTCGTATGAATTGAGTTCCTAGCTGTTTAAATTATGAATGGAATTTGTTCCTCATTAAATTATGGTGCTGCTTCCCTTGATGTGTAATAACTTCAAATAACTGGCATAAATTCATTTTTTAAAAATTGATGACTTAAGTTTATACCCTTTAACTGCAAAATCTAATTCTTAGCACAACCTTTGATAACTAATAAATTAATGTACTGTTGGCACTATTTTTTTCTATTAAATGATAAAAGGACACAATTGTTTTCTGTGCTTTTCTGAAGTAGAAGGAACAGCATTAAGAGATGCATTTGAAGTCAACTGCAAATGTGATAAAATTGGGAGAATTTTTGATTTAATAATAATTTGACATGTATAAAATAAGATGCATAGTTATTTCCCTTGTTTTTGACTTTCAGTTTTCAAAAGTTAACTCCTTGTGGCTTATGGTGAAGGAGTGCAAAGTGTCAACATCAAAGAAATGGGTGGACAGGACTTCTTTTTCAGCTGCATTGTTTTTGAGCCAAGCTGAGTTTAGATCCAATATAATTCAGTAATAAAGTGGGAATTTAACTGATGAAAGTGGAGCTGCTTTGAACTTTAAAAAAAAAAAAAAATCCACCTTGGCTAGATAATTCTCTTCACGTATTTTTTTTTTTTTTACTACTATTTTTAGAGGGGAATTTAAGGACTTAAGGGCAGAAGGCTTAAACTTTGCTTTATTGAATTGTTTTCTTCCCTGAAGATCAGTTGCAAGGTACCATAAGCAGGCGAGAGATTCCACAGGTAAATGCCAGGGAAGAGCTAACTACAGAGCAGCTCTGCAGCAGCATTGGAGGATTAAAACTAATGTGTGGGGATAAACAAATACTGAGATCGTACGGGATTTACAGTATATGGTAGATCCTGCAAAGCACATGAAGTAGCCCTTTTTCACTCATCATTGAGTAAGACTCAATTTTCACTTTAGAAAATTGTATTTGAAAGAATAAGTGGAGAGTCCAGACCCTTCAGAGTTCTGTTTTGCTTTACAGTTCTGTTTAAGGTCATCATTTTTATAGAAGATTGTTTGTTGCTTTTTTTAATCTTGAATATAGTACCAGTGCATAAACACAAAACACACTGGTGCTAAGAAACAGAAGCAGTAAGAGGCTTCAGTTAATATAAAAGAGAAGAATTAGGCATTATTTAGAGCTGGCAAACCAGAACAGTTAGCAAAGCACTAGAATACAGAGAATAGTTGTTGAGGTGTCAAATATCTATTGGGCATAAATAAAGTCTGGGCTGAGTCATGCAATTTGGCTTACACAGGAATGGGAGCAGAGCAGAGAATCATTCTAGTCCCTTACTCTCCTTGATAGATATTTCAAGATCTCAACATGGATCAGGAAACATTTGAAGTTGAGATACAGAGAGGTTGGGTTACTGCTACTGTTATGTTCCTCTTGCACACATAACAGCACTGAAATGGTGTTTTTTTTTCATGGCTCATGGTTTTTCAGGGAAAGCATCTTTGGAAATGGAACAGCACTATAAGAACCTGAATTTAAGACCTCTTTTCCTTCAGTGTTTGTGGTTGTGTTTTGTCTTCCCTAGAAGCTGGTAGAACCTGGTGCTGGCCTTTTCTCTTATGTTTCTTTGTCGGATACGGGTATCACTTTCTAGCAGTTTGAAGTTTTTCTTTCCATGGTTAGTTACTTGAATGAACATGTTTCAAAGTTGGTGTGCTAACCATGCATAAGTTGTGCTGTGTAGAAGTTCTGAGCTTATTTTCGTTACTGGTAACTGGGCAATGAGAAGGTATGAAGACAATGCATACTAGAAAGAAATTAAAAAAAAAAAAAAGCCAACTGGCACTCTAAGTTCAAAAAAGGAAAGTTAGACTAAATAGTGACTTCAGTGATTTAGAATGCTTTTAAGGCTTGGCCTGAAAATCTTAGTATTCTCCACACTACTGGTGCTCAGACTCAAAATAAGTTTGATGGTATGAAAGCTAACATGTTTTAATTAAATATTTACAAGCTGTTTAAGAGAAAAAGCAAAGCAAGATTTAAGCTATGATTATAGCATAGATTAAAGAAAAGCTACAATAAATTCTAGTCTTTAAAACTCACAAGAAGGCTGACAAAAGATTGCAAATTATTTGTTACTATACAAACTAAGCCAGTCTTCTTCTTACAGTTACTCCTTTTGAAGAAGGATATTTGTCCTGGCCAAAGACAGTTACAATCTGCATAAAGCAGCCATGGTGTCAAGATGCCTGAGCATGTTATTCTTACATTTTCATTCACTTTTGTCTCAATGGGGAGGAAGTTACACCATCTTATTTGTGTCCTACTCATGCTTACAAAATTAATTTTATCAAAGCAAGAGATGGCTGCTGCAAAAAGTTTTTAGGGCAATGAGATGCGAGCAGATTTTTACTGTCCTCTTAGAGGAGGAGAAGCTAAGAAGAAATAGGAGGAAAGATTTTTCTTTAATAAAAGTCTTTGATTTTTACTGAGATGTGTCAATCAGCACTATAAGAATTTAAATGAACTATAAAATTTCCCATATGTAGTCATTTATTAATTTGCAGTGTTGTGGAAGCAAAAGCTGGCAAAGTAAAATACGCAGGTCCTTAAAAGGTGAGAGTGGTACAACAGAAAATAAGTAATGATAATATTTCTTACAAGCTCTTTACTTAAGGAGCGTTGACTATAATAAAACACCAAATTAAAAACACTTCTAAAATTTATATGTCATAGAAGCAGTTTGTCCACTCAAGTTTCATAGTCTGAGAAGTAGACAGCAAGGAAGATCCCAAGTAATTGCATAGAGAGATTTGTCTTTGCTGGCTAAACCTGCTTGAGTGATTTCTTCACATTTCCCATAATAACAAGGAGCAAATCACAATGAACATCACCTTTGTTAACACCAGTTCTTGGAATACTGGAGCAGTTCATGCTGCAGCATGTATCAGTGCTCTTCAGCAGTAACAGAGGTGCCTTCCTCTCCACGCTACTTTGGGGACCTTTTATGTCTGATCCCACTGGTGGCATTACCTAGCTAGATTCCAACATCAAACACTGTTTCCCCACCACTCACAGTCACACTTGTTAAAAACCGTAACTTTTTATTTGAAAGCAGTATTGAATTTTAACTTCTGTAAGTCCAACATCCATACCAACTGCTCCAAGAAGAGTGAGGTAATCTGCTGAATTTGGGTTTTGAGCACAATCCAACGAAGGGAGACAGTCATGAGAGTGGAGTCAAAGTGTATATGTGACAATTCCAGTCCCATTTCTGTCCCAGGCTTTGTTAAGAATGCTTTGGGATAGCCTGGAAGAGGTAAAGAATAATTAATTGGACTGTAGTGTCAACTACACAGGTCATTTTTGTGTGGCACATGAAATTTTGCTGTTGTTTCTAAGGAAAAAAAAGAAGTATTTAAATTCAGGCAGATTTATTGTCTAGTTTGAAAAGTATAGACCTCCCTGAGAGCTGAAGGATCAGACAAAGGACAACCAGCTGTGATGCTTCAGTTTTTGTAGCCAGAAGACAATGTTTGAATGAGGAAGATGAAGGGTACCCTAAACAGCTCTGAGATAACACAGAGAGCTCAAAAGGAACCAGCACCTCCGTGTCTGAAGTCCTGTCCTTCCACACCTGCTGTTTCACTACAATCGTGGGAAAGCCAGCTTAAGATTTTCTTCCATGGTATAGTATATAGTTACAAAATAAGTTATTTTATAATATAATTTAAGAGGTTAAGAAGATTTGCAATTGAAATTTATGATGCCAAGTTGAGCAGAGTGCAGCTAGTTGGGCCGAGCCGTTTCAGTCGCAGGTAGCGTGCTGATCGTACAGCCAAACACATTGTGCAAACAGGCGTTCAGCACAACGTCCAGCTTGGCCAGGATGGCTGGTTTCAGGTTATGTCCACCACTGTATCAGCCTCCAAATATAAGGGATATGTGAAATGTGTGTATTCAACATTAAATCATTGTTCTGTTTTACGTTCAGGAATAGCTGCTGTGAAACACCTCTCCGCTTCCAAGGATTAGTTTACAAGGAACAGTTCAGCAGCTACAGGCTTAGCCATCGTGTAACCTCACCTAGATTTATGTCAGCACAAAGGGACAAGATACAGGGGTTTCATTTTTATGGAGCATATTCTGTGAAGTTGACATCTGCACTTTCCAGAGACAGGGAAAGGAAAGGAACTCTTTGAATATGCTTTGCCAAGCTTTTATCAGTAAATTTCCCCTTATGCACCCTCTTCCATATGGAACGTAAATGGATAGGGCAAAACTCCAGTGTCCAGCATACCTGAGTTTAAGCAGTATGTAATTCCCTGCTCTGACGTCCTGGGCGATGAGTGTCTATAATTCAGTGTCTCGTTCAGAGATCCGGGGAATGGTGATAGCTCCCTGCAGACACAGAGGATTGCTGCCTTACCACTGTGTGCAAGCCTCTCCACATCTGCATAAGAAACAAAGATGCCTTACTTGCTGAAGTGAAGCCAGTGCTACTTCTGTATGTGTAAATAAACTGCCTGGGACACCAGCCCATGTCAAGTGGCAACATCATTCAGCTCTGTCCTGAAGGAGTTTCACAGCTCATGATACATTTTGCAAAGTAACGGTGGTTGCTAATAGTATTTAGCAGCTTTCTAAGTCATTGGCTTACACAGTCATCCTTAATAATAATGATTATTTTTTTTAATTTTTTCCCTAAGAAGGTAAAGAAACGCATCCCTGGTTAGAATCTGAAGGCTAGAAAAACAGATTCAGAAAAGAAAAATAAATATAATTTTAAAAATCATAGATTTAGTCACTAAATTCGCTAAAATCATAGATTTAGTCACTTCAGTGATCTCCCCAAAAAACACAGTGGAATATTCAAGTCAATGGGTTTTGATGGTAACGTGCTGCCCCGGTGAGCTCTGTCTTGCTATACAGTGAACAGCCAAAATGCTTGTTAAAAATATTTTTGCTCAGCTGCTTTCTATAACTTCTTGGAGCAACTGTCTGGAGTGCTGGGTGAATACATCCAAGGACAGTGCTGGAGCAGCTGAGACAGTTTTGCACACTCACCACTGTGCCAGAACCAGAATGTCCAAAAACTGAGAATGTTAAGTCAGCTCAGGGGCATTAAAGCCAAACAGAGATTTGGCTCTTAACCATCCTAGGCAGATCAGGCTGCCACATTAATGACCTGTTTCCATTTAATCTCAGGAAGGCCATTTCAAGTGGTTCTTGATCAAGACTGAGTCAAATAGTGCTAGAGATTAGTGTCTGCCTTCCCCAAAGTTCAGTAAATTCCTTCAGTAATTTCATTGCGCAACCAAGTCCTTGAGTCAGTTTTTCTTCAGCCAGATTCAGGGATATTCAGTGGTCTTTGGTTACACAAGTGAATCAGGGATTTTGCCTGCTGAGCCTTAGGTGCAGGGGACTCGAAACAGCAGATGTGGTCTCATTGCTGAGCTTACCCCAGGCTGTCTGCTGTAAGGTGGGATCAAGGGTGATAGTAACTTCCATGACTGCTCTTATGAGTTGAGCTGTAACCAGGCAGGAGCCTGAACAAAACATAGCCTTTCTCACAGCCTTCAATCAGTATCACATTTGAACAGATCTTTCTTCAGGCTAAGTTTACATTTTTCTGTTTTGTTTTGTTTTAATAAATTAAAAGAAAAACAATGGCTGCACCATTGTGTACTCGTATGGTATACAGACACACATTGTCCATAAGCTGTGAAATCTTTTTGGTAGAGAAGAAATCAGACTTCTCAGTTTTCGGTCTTTGGATTTCTTTTAAATGGTGAAAATGGACCCTATTTCTACAGTCTTTAACGTTTTTCAGAAATGCAGTCACCGTAGATCTTTTAATCTGTTACTGCAGTGTAGGCAAGGGAGAGGTACCTCTGTAAGTAGTCCACACCTTCAGGTATTGGCAATTCTCCATGATTCTTGCCAGGATTCCTCAAAGATCTTCCTGGTATACCACAGTACAGCTGTGAGGAGAGAAATATTCACTAGATTATCTTTGTGCAGATGTGAGTTAGTCAATCCACATAGTCACGTACTGATTTCCCTTCAGAAATTTAACAGAAGTGCCACACTTACATAGTGACCTTTTTTTCAGTAATGAAATCATATGTAAACAGGATGGTGTCAAACGTGAATTGTAAATCTACACAGCTGCTGCATTCATACTTAATGCAGCAGTGAATCGGTGAAAGCTTGCACATGATGTTTGAAGAACAAGCACCAGTGTGAAAAACAAATGCTCTGCTTATCAGGACATAAAGTGGAGGGTATTATCCCATGGGTTCTCCAGTCCTACCCTCAGATGTTAGTCCTTGCCACACACAAGTCTTCAGTCTTCATGCACAGCCCTGCTGCAACGCCTGGTCATGAGGTACACCACCAGGATTACAAGTTCACTAGCACTGAGACATGCTGATAATCTCCTTTTTGCACCCTTGAGAACATCCCTTACTGGTGTTCTCTACACTATACTCCAAAGACAGTGTAAAAACTGGGACTTCACTGACCAGAAAAAGAGCAGCTTAAGCTATAGCTAGAATGTAGCAGCCATCTGTGCTGAAGCTCACATTATGTGGTTTATAGGCCCTTAAAGTATTTGCATGTCTAAAGACTACTTAGAAGTAGTATTTCTTTTAAGACTCCTGGTTTTGTTCAAGCCTGTGATGAATTCTGGCTACCTCCATGCTGCAATAATACAGCCAAAACATATATTTTCTTACTGCCTCCTCCCAGATTCTGTTCTCTATTTAGAAGCTAGCAGTGATGGTTTTGGACTCATGATTATGGTATTAAGCTAAGTGTAAAATATTTTTCTTGGCATAAGATAGAGCATAAATAGCTTTAATATCAGTTTCAGGTTCTCTTTATTCCTTAGGGAATGCCAGTTCTCTCTCAGACTGAATCCCAGAACTAAGATCATCCCAACATCACCCTTACCCCAGCACCCTCTTTCCAAGAAACACAAACGGAGCATGGCCAGGAGCTCTGCTCTGCCCCCCAGGACTTCAGACAGACAGCACAGAACTATTGCTCTGTGCAGATCTTTAGCCTTTATCTCCCTTCCCTCCCAACCTGCAGGAATGCAACAGTTCTCCATGATATCAGGCTCTCTCCAGCACTAGGGTTGTCTCCAGCCTAAGTTGGTGTTGCTGTTCAAAGAATTATTCCCCATGGCATTTTTATATCTTCCACTGGCCCCTGCAGCTCAGTTTGAAATTAAAGGGCGAGTGATTTTCATTTTCTGTAGCACAAGCACATGGGAATGTTGCCACAAATTCCAGGTTTTAAACCATGAACCATGTCTGTTTGACAGACTGGAGCTTCCCTAAGTCATGAAGCTGGAATTTCAGTGATTACTGTCACAGCAGCCATTGACTAAGGAGTTATATGGCCAGATCAGATTTTGAAGTGAGCTCTTTCAAGAGTACCTGCTCTTTTTCCTTGGAAAAGACATCGTCGTTCAATCCAATCTACTTGGTGTACCATATCCTGAGCAAACACCAGCATTTGTCTGTTTGAGCTCCCTAGTCGAGTTCTTCCCAGGAACATTCCTGAAGAAGGTCCTGCAGCCACCACTACATTGTTAAGAAGCCTTTAAAAGCCCCACCTGAAGTCGTTGCAAACAGCTACCTTCCTGCTGTAAGAGTAGGCAGCAATGCCAACTGTGATTTCAATCAAGCTGATAGCCAGCAACAAGCCAACAGACCAGGGAGTCACAGCCCCATCATATTCATGCACTGTTTTCACTGAATGCACGTCTCAGGGTTAAACACTCCGTGACGTGCCATCACCATCTTTATTTCACTTTAGTCTCTGCCATCCAATCCTCACACAAGGGCTAAGATATCCCTGTTAAAGCCAGGCTCAGGGCACACTGAGGACAGCAGAGCCTCTCTCCTAGCAGCTGCCTGGGGCATCGAGGAGAGGAAACACCACCACGAACCAACTGAGGAGCCTCAGACACCCTTCTTGCAGACCATCTTGAGCCATGTGTGGAAGAACTGCTATTGTTAGTGCCACTCAGGAAATATTCTAGGGAGTGTGTAATTGTTTACACACAGATTCTTTTATCAAGACTTAATTAACTGCAGTCACAACACATGTTCACTATTAATATTTTAAATTACTGAGATGGTTTTAAAATCTATTCTGTCGGCCTTCTTAGAAACTTCCACCAAAGGTTCCAAAAGTGGTAGGACATTCCTCTGCTTGCAGTGCTAGCCCCTTCTTGCACAAAGGTCTTCAAGTATAATCTTGCATGGCTTCTACATTTCATGCTTATGACAGAACAAAAGGAACCATTTCTAAACGTTATCTGGTGGTGATCTAATTTTCTTCCTTTGTAAATAGCTCTAGGCATTTCTAAAAAATAAAATATTTTACCCAGCTACAACAAAAGTTGTTGTCATCCACCCTAACTGCAGAAAGTGGTTACTTTGGATTTGGCCGCATCTTCCAAATACAGTTTCAACAGTCATTTGATCCAACAGAAGAAGCCACAATGAGAAGCATTTTGCTTCTAAAATCCAGAGACCATTTATAAAAGTCTAGACATTTATCCTAGTCAGCTTCTTCAGCTGGATCCCCTTTACTGAAGTAACAGAGAAGCAGCTTCTTCACCTTTTAAATAGAAAACTACTTAGTCCAATTCAGACATAGTAGGATTCCTTATACAAAGACCTGGGAGGACTGCAAATGAAAGCCATTTTGCACTACTTTTGGATTTTCTTGAAAAGTTAGTCAGTGCTCCAAAAACTGTCAGGAAAAAAAAAATCATATCCTTTTGAAGATTACATTACAGGCTTGCAAGAAGATTCATTACTTGGGTCACAAGGCTTGAAGCTGATCATTCTCAGCCTATGCTCTAGACAGTCTGGCTGTGCAGTACGCCTAGTCATTAAAGATTTCATGTTTGTGGTTTTGCAGAATTTTAGTTTCTAAAGAAGTTATTCTGACATTTTAAGGAGACATTGACTAGTCTGGTTGTTCCCCTCCACCTCTTGCAAATATTGGCATTTAAATCAAGATTATAATTCATGCATTCCTTCTGTGCATTGTTACACTTATGGTTGACCAAATCTGGCAACATCATTCCATTAACATTGAGAAGACTGTTGTAGGTTTCTTCATCTAATCTGTGTAGGTTTATGCTTATATATTAAAGCCTCTCCTTTTCCTTCCTGTCATAATTCTCTCCTTGCGTATATCATATTGGGCAAGGTTCTGCTCCCATATTCCTTCCAATACAACCTTTATTGGAATAAGGGTCTACCCTGGTTACCCACCAGAGGAAGCAAATTCTTACCATCTGAATGTCTGTGGGTAGTTTATTATAAATCATGGCTCTAACTTCCAGGGACACTGCATTTCCGAGCCAAGTTCCCCAAAGAATGCTCATAAAAGTGAGTGTTCTTGAGATTAGCTTAAGTATCTGGGCTCCAAGCCCATGGAAGCACTCCGTGCCTCTGTTTTAGGATCAGGACCTATATTCCTCCAATTATGCAGTTCTTGCACTACGTAACAGAGAAACTAATAGCTGAAGGGGTGCTTTATCTAGGTTTGTGGTTATTCTTGTTCTTCCTACTTCATCCATAATCAATAAAAAATTGCAACATTCTCACGCTTCTCGTGCTTTCCAATGTATTTACCTAAGGCTACCACTGATATAGGGAATATTAGGACTACTGCTAGAGGGCTATCCAGATTTGAATGAAAAGCATTTATTTCCATATTTTCTTAAAAAGCAAGCAAGCAAACAAATGATGACTACAACAACAACAAAAAGCATTATCTTTTTCAGGTATGCACTAGCTATAAACTATATCTAGTCATAGAAGACCAGTTTTGAGGAAATACTGTAAAAATCACAGTGATGCAGTGCAGCATCACTGTTACAAGCCAGAGGGCTTCATTTTTATTTTTTATGAAGGTAAAATCTTTGCTTTTATCACCACTTATTCTATTGGTGGATAAAGACAAACATAAATTGTTAACCTAACTCTGATGGCAGGGATATGATCTGTGCAAAGCTAAATCCATTTTAACAGTGAGAGTAAAATGAGCAGTTTCCTCATGGGTTTCAAAACCAAGCTGTATTATCATACTTCTAAAGAGGCTTTGTATGTAACATAAAATACAACTTTTCACTAAAGTATATTTTTTTCAATATAGCAAAGGCTTTAGAGATTAAGCAAAGATCTAAGTAATACAGAACAAGTAATTGAATAAATGTTAAAATTCTTACCTGTGAAACAAGCCAAGAAAACATAAGAAAGCTTTAATTACAGCACGTAATTTCTAGACCCTACACCTTCACTTTTCTGCTTACCATTTGACTATCTCTACTAAATAAGACCTAGAGTACTGAACTTGGATTTATTTGTTGAGATAAAACACAAAACACTTCAGCTTTACCACATTCACCACTGAACATATTCTGTTTTGACTGGCAAATGCCAATGTAGCTGAAGGGTCCCAGTAGTCAGCACTTAGAAACAGCTCCTGACAACTTTATATTACTTGCATGTTCCTACTTGAGTGTTCTCACTATTTCTAATTATTCTGGACAAGGAGTTATTAAACTTCTTGCTAAGCTCCTGTTTTCATCTGGATTTTTCATACGTACCTTTTTCCTTAAGCAATATCATGGTTTGTTTGACAGTGGGACTCTTCCAGCTATTTTTGACCTGAACTTTGGACAAATCTGCAGGAAATCATGCTTTGCTACTTCTAGTACTAGCAGAGATACTTGAATTTTGCTTATTTATTTTCTTTTCAACATAGTTATATGTTTTGGGGAAAGAGAAACTTCTTAAAATATAACCTATATCACTGGAGAAGGTGTGAGTTGACGGACAATGGTCCTGGAATCTGAGGAGACATTCCGTTGTAGAGCTGGAGCTGCCCTGGGAATAGTGGGAATAGCCCTTCTGTACTTCTCCTGCTGAGCAATAATGCTGGACTGGTAATGCCTGCACCATTAGATTTCACATTAAATTTTCCTGAAGAGGTCAAAGGGCAGACTGTAAGTTTTATGAAATTTACATGCACTTAATAATTCTTATATTGTATGACTTTTGAAGCTTTGTAGCTGTCCTGGTATCATTCTGATAATCTGAAGTGTTAATTAAGCATGAATGCACGTTCTAAAGGTTGTAAGGTATGACAGTAATTACTATCTTATTAGATACACTTATCTAGGAATATAATCTCTTCCTTCATTGCTCTAGGAAAGGGCATGGGCCCAGATTATTACAGGTACAGTGAATGGCAGTGAAAGCCAGGCTGGGACTAAAAAGATTTGAGTGAAAAGAGAGAAAGAGAGAAAAAAATCAGACAGAGGGAGAACATTTCTATCTTAGTTTCTGTGCAATCAACAGTAGCAGACATCTGGCTGGTTAGATAATCTCCCTCCATGTCCAGGATGGTTGAGTCATTGATACATCTAAGGGAGCAATTCACAGCTAGGTATCACCAGCATTTATATTCTATTACATTTAGGCTGCTCCACTGTTAATTTATTTTGAGTCATTGCTAGAATGCTTTTGTTTTCTGTTTAAGCATGTCTGGTCCTATGAAGGATTCCAGTTAGCTCTAGCAGGCATGAGGTATGCCGTTTCTGTGGAAACATCAAATCTAATTAAAATGGTAGTCAAGATATAATGCCCTTGGGTGCCTGCAACCCAAGGCATATCTGGGATGCTGGGAGATGGGATAATTTCCAGTCAATCTGTAAAGGTCATTTTGATGACTAGGGGCATCATCTTCCAAGACATAGAGAAGGCAGATGTTAATAAAGTCCTCTAGCAAGGCGCAGAAAGCAGAGAGAGAGACAGTGACACCAGGAAGCACTAGATCACCATCTGTGGCGTAATGACCACACGGACACCAGGGTTCTTTTAGGATCAGTAACTGCTACTACTGTGTTGATGACATAACTTCAACTCTCTCTTATCGAGGGCATAACTTCAATCTCCCTTATTAAGGACAGGCTCCCTTCTTACACCATTTGCCCCACAGCAGTACTTTTCCACTAACTATTCATTGGTCAACAACTTTGCCCGGCAACAGCTAAACTCTTAACATTCCTGATGGCCTCATCGTTAAGAGTCCAATGTTATCACCAACCATGGGGCTTGTCAACCCCCATGGCCACACTGCCACAAACATCATCTAATACCATTTAAATATTAACTGTTAAAGACTGTTCGACTGATTTATTAGGCCAGATTTACCCAAATTGCTGAGCAAATGAATCCTTTTCCTCATCAGTCAGGTTCCAGCCCCTACCAAACTTCACCATAGGGGTGAATGAAGTGCCCAGAGATTCCACGCCATGCTCTAGAGGGATATGGCCATCCCAGCAGTGTAGAGCCAACCAGCTCTGTCTTTGCAGCTCCATCCCACCTGCCTGCTAGGTACTTCTCTCTGCTACTCCTTTGGAGCTGCATGTTTCTTGTTGTTGTCATGTCACAAGGCAAACCACCATTCTTTACATTGTTCCTCAAAACTTCAAAGCCATTTTTCAACAGCGGGGCTTTCCAGACTCCTTCCTACCTCTTAATAAGACATATTTTTCTCTTAAGTCTATTGATTTAGATTTTCCAAAACTAAGTTTTCCTTCTTTTATTGCTTTTTAGATCTGTTTCTAATCATTTGGCATCATTTTTACTCCACTTGGCAAAAATTCCCAATGTACTTTAAATTAATGTATTGTAAATTTAAGATTTAATTATTTTTCTGTTTTCTCTCCTTCCAATTTTTTTTTTAAATGTTGGTTTTGGCCTCAGCATCAAAGCTTCTATATTTACTGTCAAACTTTCAGATTAACTGTATTGTCCCTACACAACTTATGGTATATCCTGAACTGTAAGTTTAAATTCTGTATGCACTAACACAACGTATAACAAAACTAGAGAAATTCTTAACACCCATACAGGGAGCTAATTGGATTTGGAATTCTTTTAACCTTTTGGCCTCAATGCTATCAGGTATTTGTGCCTTGGAAGCTGTTTATATTCTGGGATAATAAGCACTATTTTATTCTGTTGTAAATATGCTGTCCTGAAGTTTCAGTTGCTATTCCATAGCCTCATAATGGCAGACACAATAACAGGACAGCCTGATAGGCTTTCTTTGGTATGATATATCATTTTACAATCCTAGTGTCCCTTCTTATTTACCTTCTCTCTAAACTGCACACATGCATAGCCACATTAAAAGCAGACAATGTTACCTGCATAAAAATGATAAAAATTGTCATTCAGCTTTATTGAAGCCAAATGCGTTCTGGACAAAGCTTTTGCCTCGGATAAAGATTCCAGGTTAAGAGGAAACGGGCTTTCCAAGAGCAGCTAGAGAGCCTAAAGCCTCAGGTAAATTTAGGTTAACAACAGTCCCTCTGTTAATACTTCACCAGTTCTCAGTATAGAATTAAAGCAGATTTCTTTTTGTGGTTTTAGCATGTTATATTTGGTCAATTGTTGTTTTCAACCTTTCATTAAATTTGCCTTAATGAGATTAACTTACTACAAACCATAGTTCCATGAATTGGCTAATTAATGCACATGTTCTGTTCTTTAGACATTTAACTAATTATTTTGAAATCTCTCAGGAAAACAATAATCTATTGCATTGGAAAAAAAATGTTAAAGCTTTTATTGTGAGACTTGTAAAGCATTTAGCACTTGAATGCCTCTACTGATGAATAGGAATCTGATCTGAGTTGGAGTCTCCAGCTTACTCTGTTAATTAATTAAGGCTATTTTTCTGTGAAGTCAACATGATTAATCATATTGGTATGAGACTAAAAGATTGCAAACTAGACTCTGTTTTAGAAGATGGGGAATAGGTATAGAAGAAAAGACTGTCAGTCTTGTAGTCCTGAAAGTCTAGAAAAATTGCCAAGGAATAGCATAACCAATTATTATTAGAACTTCCATTTAGAAGCAGGGAAATTGAGACACAGAGAGATGCCCAAATCAAATTATATTGTAAATCCATAATAAACAAATTAAAATGTTTCTTGAGCTGTGCAGATGTGGTGAAAACATTTCACTTTGATGTGACTGAGTTACTCCAACTTCCAATTTTCAGCTAACCTGAGAGACATATTTATGCTACCAATGAACACATGCTCCAGGATAAAAGCAAGATATACAACCTATAAAGATGTCAAACAGCTCCAGTTCAAAATAAAATTCTGGCAACAAAATTAATTGGTCGAGGGATTTTTTCTGCAGTTTATTTTGTGGGTAGATTTTGTAGTCCTTTTTGGTTGTTTCTAACCCCAGTGTAGTGGATGATTTAGGGTGAAATGACTGCAGTGTGTGAGCTTAAGTAGGAATGATTTCCAACTTATATGTATTTACAGAAATATGGCTGGTAGTAAACCTTCCTGTTTTTCATTAAAGGATAAAAATATAACTGTATTTTGTAACACCTACAAAAGCTATGGGAATTGACAAGTCTGGAGACATTCTATTTAAGTCTGGAAATGTCCATTCCTCTTCTATTTCTCACGCCTTCTAGAATTTGCAGGTGGACAGCAAAGTTGTTCTTTCAGTCTAAGAAGGCAGCCCATGAGGGTGTTAAATCAGTACTACTAGTGAGTTAAGCAGCCTAAGCAATAATCTGATTTAAAAATAATTAAGACACATCAGAAATGCATTTAAATTTAAAAACAAACAAAAAAAAATAAGAAAAAAATGCATAAAAATCTTCAAGAGACATAAACTTTAATGTGTAAAAATAGATAACTGAGAGTGGGAGAAACTCTGAAACTTATTTGTTGCACTAGCATACTGATAAATAGCTGAATATTAACATAATTCATCTGGATTTCACACCTTTAATATTGCCTCATTTGGGGCCTTTTGTTACTTCATTTTTACAGTTGGACATTTTACAGCACTCCAGTAGAAACATCCATCCTGATGGGATGACATCAGAGGTCTGGGGATGTAAGCAAGCTGTGGTTAGTACATATCTGAGACTGTGGGAAAAGCTTGAAAATAGTGTTCATTGAAAGAATGTGCCTGTTAAGATATTTATGCTTCAATCCTTTATTTTTGCAGTTCACCAAAACTATGATGCCCTTTGAGCTGTCACAGCTATCAATCTGCAAATACCTCAAACTCATTCAAAACAATTGTTTTTGAAAATAATAATCAGAGTTGACATCTGCATTGCAATGACATCTTGGTCTGTTTTGAAGGTCAGAGAGGCAAGCTAGCAGCCTTTCTCCAGATTTCTGCTTAATGACTAAATATTGCCTTAGTGCTAAAGATGGTCACACTCACTCAGACAAATGCATATTTTTATATGTATGCATCAAGGAAAAAAAAAAAAAAACAGCCACAACATTATTTGAAAAGAGTTGAATATTTTGTTAATCCTTATGGTGGAATAACAGAGCATTAGTCACCAGTTTCAGTATCAGAGCACTTCCAGAAATGAAATCCACAAAGTACACACTTTCACCAGAGTCAAATTCCAGCTTCTCCAGCAGGGTTATATACTGGAAGTCTTAATGAATGCCAGGTACAAAATACCTACCCACAGCTGCCTTCCTTTCCCTGCTAACAGCTTGTGTTGGAGCAGCATCAAAGCAAGCTACAAGCATAGCAAATATAGGCACCTGCACAGAGTAATTACCGAAGCTAATGCCAGTATATATTAGCTTCAGTGCCCCTGTGGAAAAAAAAAAAAAAAAAAGGTATGGATTAACTCATGGCATTCAGTTTATTATAACTGTCTCACTGCACATCCAGTTTTTATGAGCACTAATAAAGCAATATCCATCTTTGTTCCTTTTTTTTATGTCTGATGATGGAGTCCTTCAGCCATGACATTGGAGTATGCTTCAAAGCTACCCCTTTGTCTGATTTTCTCCTTTTTTTTTTTTTTTTTCATTGCAAGCTCAGCATTAGTTTGCAGGTTACTGCCTATTCCCTGCCAGCACACATACCTCTGTTGATCGATGTGCACCTCTGATATAATATTTACTTTTAAATATCTGATTATGTGTTTTTTCCTCATCATCTGTAACCAGCAGGAATCCTGGTTAGCCCCAAAAGACAATTTAGATATCTCTTCTAAACTTCAAAATGAATTTCAAAATCAGTGCTGTGTGCACTGGATATCAATCTAATGGGAATTAAATTTAGGCACTCCTAATTTTGGTGAATATTGTCCTATGCTGGAATAAATCTGGAAACACAGAAATGGAAAAACTGCTACTTCTGTAACCATTCTCTTGAGCTGCCCCCAAAACCACTTAAAATTATTTGTATTGTGAAACTGTTTTTTTTTTTTTTTTCCTGCAAAAATGAAGTAAAGATAAAAATAAATTTGAGCTCTCATACGTTGCCTGCTCTGCATGTGCCTGTTTTGTCTAGACTGTGAGCAATGAGAACCAGACACCATCTGAAATGTTAATTTACTTTATTAAGGAAACAAGGCTTATATGATCCCAGTATCTGTGTCCCCTTAATGACTTTTGAACTCTGTCTGATTCGAGCTAATGTGAGAAGTGGGGGAACAACAAGCTAATTAAACTGTTACAAGTTTCATGCAAGTTAGAAGCTGGACAGAAGAGAGCAAGCTATAAATGCTCCAAAAGTCTGTTGCAAGAATGCACGTATACTCTGAGATCAATGAATCTGTACAGGCAAGATGTCTGATAAATCTCTGCAGGAAAATAAATAAATAAATAAATTAGAAAAAAAAACTGAAATTACAATTGCTCAAGATACTCAAGAGAGACAAACAGCAAGCCATGCTTTGTTTATCTGGTGCCCCATGAATCAGGCTGTTAACCTGCTGAAAAACAGCAATGCATCCTGCGATGCTGCTGCCTGACAGAGATCAGGTTGTCCTGGTGCTGGGCTGAGGATCAGCTGCTGGGGCTAGGCTGGGGCTGGCAGAGTTGGCACAGCTTGGTACAGATGCCAAGCTGCATAAATGTTGTGTGAAAACAGTGTTTACTATATGTGTGCGCACATTTGGCTTCCAAAATTGGAGGAACTACAGGGGCATAAAGCAGCTCTGACAAAAGTAGCTTTCAGTCAGAAGTGAGCTGAATATCCAATGTGTCACCTAGGGCTGCAGGGAAAAGAGATGCTAACTGATGTCTGCAGGTTCTCTGCTGCAAGGTAGACAGTAAATTTATCTTCCACGGCCTCTTTTTTAGCATGGGTGAAAGGAAAGAGTAGAAATAGCATTGAGAGACCATCCCTGGCACCACAACTCATAGTGATGCTGGACCAGAAGAGCACTGGTGGGAGAAAGTGCATACAGGTGTGGTATATTCTGCACAGAGCACGTGGGGTGGGGCCAGGAGGGCCAGCAGAGAGAGATCTGAGAAGAAATAAGCTGCATTTTGCTCCTGGTACTATGTGTTCCTCTGGGCTGTTACTCATTTCTTGCTGAGTCTCACCCCATTTCAGCTTGAAAGTTCAGGGACACTCTGAAGGCTTTCTGCACATAGCTCGAGGGTGAGCACGTGGCGAAGTCAGCTGCTTTCTGTCCACTGCCCTCCTCGGGGAGCCCTGCCCTGGTTGCTGCAGGAAAGGGATCCCTTCTGAGGCTGGGGACAAAGAGTTGGGTGCAGGGGCAAGAACCCAGCTGTACCTTTGCTGGTGGGGCTGTCCCAGGCTGGCAGGCACGCAGAGACACTCAGCATCCCAAGGAAAGGTGTTTCCCAAGTGTCACATTAAAAATTCAGCTGTTTGCTCTGCAACTGCTAATAGCTTAGTGATAACACTCATGCAGCAAGCTCTGATCATGGATATTTTCTGGTAGATGGAGCTTGCTGCTTCCTTCTGCCAGCCACTTGCTGGTTTGGAAGTTGTCTAGATGGGGAATTATTGTATTCAGGATAGAGTTAATTCATTCTATAATCTCGATGAAAATGAAGCTCAGCTGCATGCTGCCCTGCTGGGCTCTGAAGCTCCAAGCTACTGTGGCAGCAGGCAGCAGAGGTTGGGCAGCTCTGTCTCTCTGTCTCTGGGTGCTCCGACTCCTGGCTCCTCAGCTCCCAGGGCTCCAGTTCTCCTGTTCACTAGCAGCTCCTGCACGGTGGTGGCCTGGTTGGAGGGGAGTTTTCTGAAAGATGCTGCCCTCAGTGTAACTCTCACCCATTATACTTCAGGTTCGTCTCCTCTGGTGAGGGAGATGCTGACAGCAGAAGGGTGCATTAACTGGGCGGTTGGTGATATGGAGTATGGCTGTTGTAATTACCTATTGCGGGGGCAAAGAAGGCGTAAGAACTTTCCCTGAGCAGTGCTCGGTCCTGCACCCTGGCTCCAGGAGTCCCTTAACCCACCCTGGGGAGGGAAGGGAGGAAGGGATAGGGTGGCTTTTGTAAGGAACAAAATTTAAGCCAGGACAAATTACTCTTCTGTTTCTATTTCTAAGTTTTATCAGATGGGCAGTGGCCAACATTTGTTTAAGAAAAAATCCCAGCACAAGGCTAGATTATAGACGTGACTGCCATGGAGCACATTGGGATCAGAACTAGTGTGAGAAAGTCCCTGGACACCAGCAGTACTACGTCTTCAAGCAGAGCTGGCTGCCTTTCTTTGTAAGCACACCCCATATCCTATAGAATTCCTGTGCAAATGCTTGTACCTGGAGGATCAACCCAAGAGGCTGTAAGAGTGCCAGATCCTAATTTAGCAGCCCTAGGTTTCAAAGGAATCACAGACTTGTTTCCCAACTGTGAAAATTTCCCCTGTGTTGACTGAACTTCTTATCGTGCAAAGTAAGTTCAAGCAAGTTCTAGATTTCAAGTGAAGAGAAGCAGGCACCAATATGTTCTCTATTGCCTTTTCTTATTATTATTACTATTGCTCATTTCCAGCAACCGAAACACTGTTTATATCCCTGCCTGTGTGCCAATGTTTTAAAATATTTTCTTGGTTTTCCTGTGAGCAAGTGGAGGCCCTCGTGTTTGATCTCAAAGTGCTTTTTCCTTCAATCCCAGTGGATTAAAATGTGTATGAATAAAATACACAACTCTATAAGGTGAAGATGCTTCTGAGAAGGTTGTGTTCAGTAAAGCCAAAGGTCTGACTTTGGGCAATTGATTCTTTGTATTGCAGGAAGCCTGGAAGTCCTGCTGGGTGAGGAATTTTCACAGGTCTGTATCAGAAAAACCCTCGCCATGGGAGGAGCAGAGGAGCTTGCAGTGTTCCTCCTTGTGCTGCAGCCTAGAAGCAGAACTTGCCTGTGAATGGCCTCTTGAACCTGAGCCACTGAGCTAGGAGAAGTGGCCAGGCTGTAACTGCCTTTGCTCTCCCAAAACTTTCTTGTAGCTTAATTTCCCTCAGAGAATATCTTGACACTTACGAATAGGACTGATTAATTTTTGGCTTCTGCTGGTTGATGGTAGACCTGGAAACAGCACATGCTGTCTTCAGGGGAGTTATGATTGTCTGACTCTCTCTGTGAATGACACTGGGGGCTGTGCTTGGATAGGGGAGTGCCACTCACTGCACGAGGAAAGGTACTATAAGAATACAGTGAGAAGGCAGACCTTGGCTTAAAATAAATGACACTTCCTCTTCCTACAGAAAGAAAAACAGGAAATGTTTTTAAAGATCTTTTAAAGAAAAAAACTCGATCCTGCAGAAGGAAGTAGGGGGTCCAAAATATGAAGACAGTGAGAATTTTGCAAGGGGAAAAGTTTCGAGGTGGAGCATAATCTTCTGACCTGCTCTTTGGGGTTGGGACCTCATTGCATCTACGTAAGTATTTGCTCACTGGCTACATGCTTTTAAATGCTGTGGCAGGAAGAGAAGTTGGTTTGAAGCAAACATATAAAGCGTTCATGGTCTTGTGTAATTCTTGGTATGTTGACAGAGCAGTAATGAAAGGCTGTTTCAGCTGACCAGTTGGAATATAAATGGAGAATGTGCATGTGGTAAGGAGATCTGCATTCAATTACTATCTTACCACAGACTGGCTGTAGACAAGACAATTCTTCTGTGCCTCAGTTCCCTAATTCTGAAACAGTGATGTTCCTTTGTCTGGCTTGTCTACTTAGATGAGATGCTCCTTAAGGCAGTGATTGTCTCTTAAAATGTTTTTTTGTTTTACCAGCTAATTCAAAGCAGCTCTGATTATCTGAGTGCTACTGTAATTCTATTGCTCCTAATGGGACGAAGTGGTTAATTATTCATTTGTTATCTCTGGATTTCATTTCTGTTTTATTTATTTAATCTTGGCAAAGAAAATGCTTTATTCTTAGATAATAACATTGTATGGTATTTTTGGAAAATCATTCTATGTGATGTCTTTGTTTCTCTTTAAACTCATTGCATTGAAATTCAACAACATCAGCAATGGTATTATGAATTCCCGTACTAGACCATGCAGACTGTTGTGTGTTTTTTGTTGTTGTTATTTTCTCTCAAACTAAGACATTTTGCTCTAAGCAAACACCTGTGATTACCTCCACAGTGTTTCATTGCCAGTTAGCATCTGGTGCATGAAGATAGGCTGATGTTGCCAGATTAAACTTGAGATGCCAAAATGTCACTAGCCTAGGTAAATTTTATTACAGTCTCTTCGCATATCTGTTATTCACATTAAAACTATCGCTTTGGCGCAGAAGCCACTTGACCTAACTTAAAAATATTTGACCAGATAACAAGGAGACGTAACAGTCTCTGGAAGCACTTCCAACTTGGGATATTTAATTAGATCTTATGACTGAAAATTCTTGTGATCATCAGAAGATCAACATTCCAACATATTCCTGGTTGTGTTTATTAAATATTCCCTTTTTTGGTCCTGAGTGTGAATGTTTGGAAAAATGTTCAGTTAATACAACCCACTTGACTTCACTGGCACATTTCACAAAAGAAGGAGAAAAAAATGTGGAAGCCACTGAAAACTAAAGGGTTCTTGCTTTGGAGAAAAACAAAGTTTAAGCCAGTGCAACAGACAGGCTGGAACTCCTCCACAGCTTTAAAAGGAAAAGACTCTATTGAAGACTCTTCACAAAGCTTCTTTGCTTCCTTTAAATAAAAGAAGAACCAAAACACTTAACACTGTGTAAAACACATTTCTTTCAGTGAAGCCAGCTTTACCTTAAATCCCTAGCTAGTTAATCTATACAAATTCATTTTTTAGCTTGAAGTCTCAGAAATTTGACGCACCACAGGGACTTCAAGTTTTTAGTCTGGATGGAATTTGCTGACAATACTCTTAGCTAGGGCACTGATACAGCGGGATTAGTTTCTTTCATTATGTTTGGTAAGAATAACTGCTTTCTGTCTCAGGAAAAAGACGAAAGGGGGACAAGTAAAGAAAACATTTTCTTTCTTTCTCCCTAAATCTCCACATGGTATCTTGAGACACATGTTCCACATAAGAATGATGTGCAGACACAGTCATTTTGAATGTGGCTGGGAAATCCTTTGTGAAGCCACAAGCTCCACAAGTTGCATGTTTACACCTGCTCAACAAGGGAGGTCTAGTTATAAATCTGGAAGCCTAAGTATAGTTACTGTGGAATGGGGGTTGGCTTCCAAAATGTAGGTGGTCAGTTTTTTCTGTGGAACTTCTGCTGTGGGTGACTGGCAATCCCAAATGTGCCCATGGTCAGGTATGCATTGCATTTCCAGACAACTCTAACATCCTCTTGCGTTTCCTCTGTTTGGGTATTGGTTGATGATCACAATAGAATTTCCTGGAAAAAAACTTTTGCTTTACAAATGCTGTGTTACTCTCTTGTAAGTGTTGAAGTTACTTACTACGAGCTTTGTCAAACAACAGTCTGATTGTTATGAAAGCAACCTTCAAATATACCACCTGAATAAAATACTTGTAATTCTTCAGTGTAACAGATTTGTTTTATAGAAGACTTAGCAGCAGTTCTTTCTTTCTTGCCCAAGGGTAAGACTGATTATGTGCATGTTGCTCTTAAAATTTATATTTCAAAAAAAATAATAATAATAATGAAGGCAAGAATATTGTACATCTCTGTAATCATGCTGTAGCCATGTAGCCATTACCACTGCTTCTTTCTTTAGGCTAGAAACTGAGATTAGAGACTGAAGGTTGTAATAACAGTAAATTATACTCTATAGCTAGCTTGGCTGGTCTCTGTGTGGAACGGGCACTAACTCGACTGTGTGTAATGGATGCTCTCTAGTTCTGGACCATTACTTGTGCAGAACATAAGTATGCTCTGGTAGAAATTGTTAATAAGCATACTTGCTGATTTTCCTCCAGCCTCCAATTCATCTCAGAACCTCCCCATCAATTTGAACTCATTTTGGCTGAAGTGAGAGCTTCAGGGAAAAGAAAAAAAAAAAGAAAAAAAAAAAGCTGTAGTCTTTCACATATGTGCAGTTACTGCCTGTTTCTGTTCTGTGAAGAAAAGGGTAAAGTTAACTTCATGATGTAGAGTCATGCTGCCTTCCTATTGCCTTTATATTGATCCATGTATTTGTAGGGTCAATCTAGACTCAGTCATTACCTGTTTCTGAATGAATTTTTGTGTAACACACAGTAACCACTCCCTTTATCCATCACCTGGCTTGCATGAATACCAGTAGCGCTCCATTAGTGGCTTTAATTCAGCAAGGGTCAGTAGTAGTTAATGTTTTTAATGCTTTTAGTGTATGAAAGTGGAATTAATCTGCTACCACCAGTGGCTTTAGAAGAATGATGGTGAAGAATTTTTGCAGTCTGACCAGATATTTGGCCTGCTAGTTTGAACAGAAATGTCAGGTTCTAACACAAGTTTTACATTTTAGTTTCTACTAAAATTAGTGAAATTGCCAGCTTTTCCTTGTTTATGCCTTTTGCTTATACATTATTCCAACCTCTAAGTACAAGGGACTAAAACATCTGTTGAGTTTCCAAACCTGTAATTTCCCCCCAACAGCCGAATGCTTACAGCCCTGTTGACTTTTTTCCAGCAAACCTAAATTTGTAAAGACTCAACTACCTGTATATTTCACCAGATGGGCACACACTTCTTTTGTGGTGTTTTGCTGACAGATCTAATTCATTTTTTTTTCCACTGCTTTTGAGCTGTGTGAACTGATGCTGGTCTAAACATTATATGTCAGTGTTAGTGCTGCATTGTGCTTGACCTAGTGGGCCTGACCTCTTGGCTTCCTGCCTCTTTAGCTACTCATTCTCTGCAGCACAAAACTTAAAGGTTCTCAATGCCTTTGACATACCCAGTCAGCAAAGACACGAGCAAGATGGGGGATAATAATTTAGTCTGCCTGCAGATTTGGGAAGATATAGTGACTTTTAGAAGATTACCTTCTAATCTTAAGAGGCTACAAGCTGCATTGCTTTTTAAAATGAGTGCTTATGCCCTGCAAAAATAGGCCCCTGCATTCCACGAAGAGAAAAGAAAAAATTAGTTCTGGAAAATTAATGAACATGTTCCTTCCCAACAAAGTTATTTCCTCAGCATCTTCAATTCTACCAGTTTCTCTTGTTAATAAGGGGTTGTATCAAGAACTAGCACTATACTTAATTTCTGAAGCAGAAGTTTGAGTGAGAAAGAAACACATATAAAATTGCAATTGTGGTTAGGCACCTTCTGAACTTCTTGCTGAAAGCAGCCTAAAAGATTTTACTGTTGAAGACTTACAACTTTAAGTGAGAGAATGAATCAGGAAAAAAGCACAAGGTAAAAGAGAGAGAGGTTATCTTTGCTCCCTTTACGCAGCTCTGCTCTTTGAGCTCCTAATCATCTGATAATCATCTGAACCTATAGTTCTGCCTCAGTAACTCACTTTTCCAAACACTTCAGCTGGGTAACTTCATCCTTCATTTGTTTCCTGTGCCTTGCCCTACAGAAGCTATATAAGCTCTCTGAGGGTTTCGCTGTTTAAAGCCTTGGGTTGTAAGCTACGGAAATCTAAATGTAGGTCAAGATGAGTTGAAATCTTTTAAATACAGCCAGCCACTGCTTCCTAAACATATCCCTGGAGCAGCTGCATGAAGAATGTTTACAATTAAAAACAAAACAAAACCTCAAGCAGCCAGTTGAGAATGTATTCCTGTTCTAGCCAGCAACATTCATTAAATGTGATATGTGAATAAAATGTTATTTTGTGCTTGACCTGACTTAGGATCAGCATCTACAGAAATGGTTCTATTCACTTGCTGCTCCTGTACCTCCTGGAGGACCCTCAGAATGAAGGCCCAGCCTCAAGTTAAATGGCCCTAGCAAGGATGCTGGATGCTAAAGCTTCACTGGATGTGAAGCTTTACCTCATCCTGGTTTCTAGTAGGATGGGACATCCCCCAGTTTTTTTTCTTTTTTTTTACTTCATGATTTGACTTGTGCAAACAAAATAACAGGAGGGGAAAAAAGAGTGTGAGAGAGAGAAATATGTGAGTGAGTTCTGCTGAGAATGAGTCAATCCCTTGAAACCCAGCAGGGGCACCGTCTGCTCTCCTTATGGAGCTCAATGGCTTTCATCCCGATTCAAGTGTCTCCTACTCCTCCCTCCCTGCTGAAGGCAGATGTGGGTTCACTGGCAACAGTGGGCCTTGTTCTTTGTGAGTGTTTAAGGCCTGAGCAATCATTTTAAATTGAAAGCAGAGACAGTGATGCTATTACAAGATTGTCTAGAGCAGCAGTTCCCAACTGGTAAGACATGCGTACATTTAGAGGAAAGGAGTTTCACAAAGCCTAGACTAGAAATCAGCAGAGAAAAACATGAGTATGATACAGAGCAGCATCTTCTCAGAGCTCATGCTTTAAAATATTGAGAAAACTTTATCAAAACATGTTGCCAGCACAGACTTTGGTCAGCTATGACATAGAAAAGGTCAAAGCAAGTTCACGGGAGGCTCTACAAGGGTATATGAGGGGTATGTGTTCTTTCCTAATTTTAATGGCAAATAATCATTTATCTACAGAAAGAAAACAATTGCATAAGATGCACCTCTTTATAAAACAGCTGACATGCCCATGACATGCACGTGCATTGCCATTTGCAACAGGGGAGGAGGATCAAGTATAGACAGTCACACACTTCAGCAGGGATCAGGGATTTATGTGCATTTGCTTTGCTCTAAAGGGAAACAGTCTGAGATATGTCATCAGTGTGCACTGAAGAGGGAAAAGAAGCCTAGACGTAAAAGCCTGGCTTTACAGATAGTCTTAAAATTTCTTTGAAACCTCCTTGTGATTTTACTGAGGTGTAAATCTGATGAGGGAGGTTCAACAGAGCCAGTGACAACTGAGGTATTTAGAACCTCAGGAAATAAAGACACTTTTCTTTAAAACACTTCTCAGTCATTCAAGTTTGAAAAAGAGGGAAAGAAAAAAAAAAAAGCCCCTGGAACCTTTAAAACAGTGAAAGCATCTTGTCTTTTCAGCAGATAGTCAATTTAAAGGATTAAAGGGTAAGAAAAGCATCATTGCCAGCATGCAATTTCCTCCTAGCAATTCCTCCTCATTCACTCAGTTTCTACTGCACTTGGAAGAATCTAAAGAGATGGCTACGACTCTTCATAGACTCATACCGGTAGATGTTTTCACCCTTGGCAGAGGTTGCGCTCAGTAAGACAGATGATGTACCAGGAAAAAGCAGCATTTTGTCCTGTCACTTACTCAGGTTGCAGAACATGTACATCCTCTGTCGGTGGCTGAAAAAATTCACCTCAGGATCAAAACGAAAAACACTGAGGTCTCTGTCAATGTATGACTCCTATCACTAATGCAGCAAATTGCAGCTTTGCTGTGACTTCCTTATCTTGTCCACATTTTTTCTGAGTTGGTCGCTGTTTAGCAGAAAAAGAAATGGGGGGAGAGAGGGGGGAGATTAGAGCCTGTGGTTTGCTCCATGGCCCCTAGAGGCGTTTCAGAGCCCAGTCCTCTGTAGTTTGTGCCTTCCCTTTTCCGTAGCAGCTAGGAACCACTTTCGGGATACCTAGCAGCATTTTGATGGCAGCACAGAAAAATGCAAGATGATGGAAAGGTGAGGCTTTATCCCTAGAACCTGGGCTTTTGGTGCATCTATCCCCACGTGTTTGTATTATCTCACTATAAATTCGTTCCAGGCGAAAAGTCAAGTGTTTTTTAAAATGAGTAAAAACCTTTAAAAGTACTGAGATATGAAGTGGGTTAAATTTGCCACTCACCTGGCTTTCCTTGTCCTTCCTCTTCAAGGTCTCTCATTCCACCTTAGGGAGCAGCAGTAAGGTCTTGGTGTGGAGGAGGTTTCATTTTGTCCCCATCTCACATCGGTTCTTAATCGGCACTAATTTAGCACTTGATACAATTAGCAGTGAGCTGTTTATCAAACCAACCCCCCCGCCCCAGGTCTGGACACCCCAAGCTGGTGCACCAGGTCCTGGGGTGAGGCAAGGAGGCAAAGCCCAGAGAGGCATGCCGGAGAGGGCACCCCATAGCCGGCATGTGTACACCCCATGCACATCCAGACACTCCTGTAAATCCATCAGGCATCCCCTCCACATCCCACACAGCCCTTCCCATGCACCCCCTGTGTGTGCCATTCGCCCCCTGGATATGCATCCTGTACCTATTCCACGGGCACCCCAAAATTGCTCTGGATGCCCCAAACCCACAAATGCCTTGCCTGCACCCCAGCTCACACCTTGCACAGCCAAACCCATCCCTGCGCCCTCTTCGGCACCCCTGGGCACCCCTGGGCACCCCTTCCCCACCGCTCCCTGCCCGTCCCCGGCCCCGATGCGGAGCTGCCGGGAGCCTCGCCGACCGCAGCCTCTATCGCCTCCGGGCACCGCTTCCCCCCGGGATGTGGGGGGGGGACAACGGAGGGGCTGCGGGCTCCGGGGAGGGACGGGGTGGCGGTTCCCGGTGCCGAGCCGCGGAGGGGAAGCCCGGGGGCGGGGGGACGCCGGGCATCGCCGGGTGAAAGCAAGCCCGGGGGTGTCGGAGGTAGGCGGGGAGGAGGAGGCAGACCTGCCCCTCCGGGGGGAGCGGGCAGGCAGATGCCGGGCTGGGAGCGGCGGAGCCGCGGGACCCCGGCGGGTGGGGGCTCGGTGCGGCTGCCGCCCACCCCCCTGGCTCTCCCGGGGGGCTGCCGCTGGGAGAAGCGCTCACCTAGGGTTCCCCTCCCCGGGGCACGCTGAGCAGAGAGGGAGCGAGCCGGGCTGTAAGTACTGGGCATCTTTTGTGCGGGGTTTGGCGCAGGTCTGTCGTTCCCCGGCGGCAGGTAGCAGGGGCTCGGGCAGGAGAAGCGTTTGCAGGCGGGGCTGCGAGGGTCGGCTCTCGGGCTCTGCTGGGGCTGAGGAGCCTTTCAAATATCAGGGTGCACGCTGAAGTGTTCCTGCACCGCGCATCTAGGTCTCTCCTGCTTCAGACAAAACGTGTTGGGTTTTCTATCCCCCCTTTCTTCTTTTCAATTTTTAAAAATTTCTGCTCCTCTCACAGTGCTTTGCACCATGTCACACAACTCTCTTACTGTCTCAGGGAAGGATAAATCCCGGTGACACCACTAAAGTGCAATGTGTGAGGATGAGGGAAGGAGATGAAAGCTTTGTATCATTAACTTGGGAGAGGGGAGGAGGTGGAATGCATGCTGCCTTCACACTGTGGAGCAATGTGCTTTTGGGGACTGCTTTGCCATAAAAATAAAATAAATGCTTTGCCATTTAACTCCCTTTCCTGTACGTGCATATCTGGATACTGGCCTGGCACCACACCCTGCACTCAGGCTAGAAGGGGATGGCATAGCAGGAGCTGGAGATTGGGGACAAAAAGACAGGGAACCTGTCTCTTCCTTTGCAGCTTAAAGATGCTTTTTAGCCCCAGCCCAGTTTTCTGCAGAGCAAGTCCATAGGGATAATTCTCCCAGACTTGGGAAGCAGAATCAAGTGTTTTGAAGCCCAGATTATGCTCTCCACAAATGGAATGTCTGAAAGGATGAATGCAAATACCTGGCTCCAGACATCTTACTTCAAATGTTCCCAAGTATTGAGTCCTATGGAGGGTGAGCCAGGAGTTGCATGATGTGCAGAAGGTGTGTTCCCTACTAAGACACCCCCCACACACTCCAGATGATTCCCTCTCTTACTGGAGTGCAGGAAATACCATTTCTGTCAGTGACACTATTAGGGAAGGAGTCATTCCTCTCACATTTTAAATCCCAAACTGATGGACTATCTCCCTCCCCCTACTTCCTTCACACATCTTTATTTTTGCCTAATGACTTGCATTATTATTTGCCAAATATGGCATGCGTCTTCCTGTGAAACTTCACATTTGCTGAGATCTTCCTGGAACTAGGCTCTTACTGCACACTTTAGGAGTCTTCTGTTTTTAAACCAGAATTGTACATTTACTAATAGCTGTCAGATGGCAAGAACTGGTAATTTTCATCTAGCGTATATCCACAGCATTCTCTGGTTCTTCATGATGCAATTCTTGTGTAGTGACGCAGGCTAGCAGCTATCTGAGCTGTAGTTTTGGTATACGGTGCTCATTGTAACACATCTCCGTAATACATCTATGCTGTGCTCGTCCTTAGCACTTTGCATTCCAGCCCGGCAGGACAAGTGTGCTAACGCCAGAAGTCATCGGAGTGACTTTGTTAGTTGTAGGAGGAGTATTTTAACCACCAGAGGAGCAGCCACGTACCGTGCTGACGTGTGATATGTTAATGGTATTTAACCTCTTTAGGGAGACATGAAGAGAAGAACATGCCTGGTTTAACATGTATCACAGCTAGGATTTTCTATAAATGTGGGAGGCTCACACTAGTTAATATCACTGACCCAATTTTTATTGGTCTTGTAGGGAAATCTTAAAAGGTCTGCTGCAAAGGAAGTTAGAAATCTGATACTCTGCTGTTGCAAGCATCTCTCCATAACTTCAGTTGCCTTGCTATGTGGTATAAAAAAGGATGAAGGAAATAAATCACTTAAGTTCTGTCGATTTGCTTGTATAATGTTGAATGGAAATTTATTATGTTTGGAATAAGCAGTGATCATGCATTGTCATTTGCTTAAGTTAAATTGTATAGATGCATGATTTTCACTGGTTTTTGGTCTGTTAATCTATTCTGCCTCCTCCTCCTTTAAGACCATAAGGACTTCCTCTGGGCGATGATCCTGTTTTTACAGTCAATCAAAATCCATACCGATATCCTTATGCAGGCCAAAAACACTGTATTAGACTACAAACCAACAGTTACAAATTACTTTCAGAGCTCTCCTAAAACAAAATGCAGATGTAAATACAGTTCAAAGCTGCTTCAAGTGCTACGCCTTAAAGTTGTGGATGTCTAAATCTGGAAAGTGTGCTCAGAAGCTCTCTTTGTGACAACCATGCAGGCAGATGGGTTACGTTTCTGGTAGGACCTCTGGAGAACTGAGAGCCACAGCCTGTGGTGGCTGGACTCTCCTATGCACTTTGGGTTCAGAGCTGAGCATGGTCTGGAAGCGATCCTGAACCATTTAATCCTGATTTTGCAGACTCATCTCCTTTTTAAAAAACTGTCAAATTCATATTAAAACATGCTGGAGATGTTTGTTTTTACCCTGTTCAGAGCTGTACTCCATAGTTTTCACAAACTGTATTCTACAGGCATAAGTTAGGAGGTTTGTAATAAAGATAATGGTGGTGTTCTTTTTTATTTTTATTTATTTATTTTCCATGGCTGGTTAATATCCTCTTCTGTCTTTGTCGCTAAATTATTCATTTCTAGCCTCCCTGTGGAAAGTAGGATGTCCTTTCTCTGATTGTTCTTGCAAGGTGTAGCTACACCTGTTGCAGCAGATATTGTTTGTTTGTTTATTTATTTATTTGCCTACAATATTTTTCTGAACCCAAATGACCACAGTGGCATCCAGAGTCCCAGACAGGATCTTAGCAAGCCTTGCACAGCTGCCTTAATCCCCTTCACTGATGGAAATCAGTCCGTGATGTACATTAGGATTACATGTGCTATTTGGACTTTAGCATTGCATGACAGAGAAGAGAGATGATTATAGTGCTTTGTGGTGCTGAACAGGATTTATTAATGAAACCAGATGGATCCAGGTAGGACAGACTCCAGACTTTTTTTTTTTTTTTTTTTTTATGGCTAGCCCTCTGCCAAATTTAATGTTATCTAATTTGTCTGTCATTACAATATACATTTTGCTAAAATCTATATCTTTCCTGAGCAATTGTAAGGGGTCTGTTGAAAGTGCTACAGCAAGGTCTGTCTCTAATAATGTCTTCATTAAGCTTCTCTACAAACAGGAGAGTGTACTAATTGCCAGGCTAACATGCCATTTGGCTCTGTGAACAAGCTACCGAACACTAACTTATGAATGGAAACTTGAAAGGATCATTTGCAACCTGCTACATGAAAGAAATACCAAAATGAAATGAAAATGCAGTTGTATCTCTGTTGCTGCTGCTATTAAAGAGCTGGAAACAGAAAGCTGATTAGAGAGTCACTTTAATTTTCCTGGGAGACTTGACTGATTTCATAAATGTTTTTTGCCTCCTGAGTTGCAGCAGCTGCTCCCGATATAAAAGCTAGAAATAACTGGTTCTTCTTTAGTAAGAATGAAAGGAGAATTGAGCTCTATACAAATGAGGAGATTAGAGCTCCATGAGGCATATACCCATTTAATGCTGCTGGAGACTAAACACACTAGAATAATCTTAACTCTCGCTTCTGGTGAGCAGAAATTCTAAGAAAAAAAATTTCCTTTAGTGACTTATTAACAAAGGCTTTTCAGGTTTACTGGGATTTATCATGTGAGCCTAATCTACCTTTTGTTCATCCTGTTGGCAGGCTTTAAAATTTAAAAGGGTCTGCAGAAACTCCTCCCCCAAACTCCTTATTTAATTAAAGAGGCTTGGTGCATTATTTACCTTTGAGTCTTCCATCTATGTGGGAACAATGAGTTGGCATTAACATATTGTAAAATATTTGTGAATGCTGCATTATAAGCAGAGGCAGAGAAAAGAAACAGAAACTTTGATGATAACTTCAAGTTTGCAACTACCTAAATAGGCTCTTTTAGAATGTCTGGAAACGAGGCCACTCCTACATAAATACTAAATATAAATACAGGTGTGTAACTCCACAACATATTTCCCTTCTTCTGTAGGTGATTTAGGAGCCTGGATGCAAGTCACTCTTTGTTTGCTTCTAAGGGAGCTCTCCAGATTGATTGGATGTGTAGATCAGGTATTGCACACAATGGTATTTTATATGTTTTTGCTTTGGTAGCTTAGCAAGGACTCATAGCTATAGTTCTCTCACTGTTTCCCCAGTTTCTCCTCCTCCCCCACTCCATTCACTGCTGTAGCTGTGAGCATCAAGTTGCAGATAAAACGACTTCTGAGAGAGCAACGGGATGCAGCTCTTGCCAAAGGCAATTAAGTGCTTAGGATTACAGTGTGCTTTACAAAGTGTGTTCTTGCTGAATCCCTTTCCTCTTCTGCTTGCTGGCACAAAGCACTTTCTTGGCACTTATCTTTGTTATAACGAGTCTGAGCATTGCTGAACTTCACTACAGTGTGTCAGCTCTCTCAAGCAGTCCAGCAAGCTGCTGTGTCTTGTGTTTTGAGGACAGTCTTGCTGGTGATTCTTCACTAAGAGTCAGCTTGACCTCATCACCTCTGCTGTAATTGGATTAAATTTACTCACTTGCCAAAAACACTTCCAGCTTATGGCACATTTATTCTTTAGGCTGAAGTGCTGTTTGTATGCACAGCATTCTTAGCACCAAAGGCATTTCTAGGGCCTATGTGATGCAGCTGATATGCTGCAGGATTCAGAATCCTGAGGGACATTTTCAGTAATTTGCTTCATCCAGAAAGGATTAAAACAGACCATATATTCTGTTTGAATGTTGAAGGTATAACCTGTGGGAGAAAGAAGAGATGCTGTAGTTGCCATTACTATGCATCTTTTATCTTCTTTTCTCGTGAAATGTCACAAGTTGTTGAGAGCCCACAGGTGGTCTAAAGCTGCAGCCTTCAGGCCGAGGGAAGTGTGTGATGGTGAGTGCTGTTATTGCACACCCAGCACAATGTATTTTTAATTGCTGCACAACAGGATAAGATCACCACTCTGGATTATCCTTTTACTGCTTTTTCTGGTATTCTACAGCTCTCTTGTGTTTTGGGACATTTGAAGAGCAGCAGGATCTGAACAGACAAAAAGGTGTGTCCAAAATAATACAGGGACTGTGTAGTCGAGGACAATCTGACCACCAGACCTGTAGTTTTATCCCAACAGGCTTTATGTACTCTTTAGTACAGTGCAATCCAGCTTTTGGTGGGAAAGACAGTCAAGTAACGAAAATTACTATCCTTACTGTTAACCTCAGCAAAATAATAAGGGACAAGTCAGTGATGGGGAGACCAAGGACCAAGTGAGTTGCCAATGTTCTCACAAAGAGGGTCAGGAGTTGAGTGGCTAGAGAGAGGCATAGGTTGGTACTTGGTCTGGCCTAGGCACTTTCTGAAATGTCCCAAATAATGAAAGGATCCCCATTTGGGGAATTAGCTGTTCTTATCTGCCTGGCAGTATTGCAAATTTCCTGTCTGCTTCTAAGGCTTAGTAGAGTTATATTCTGAAGACAGCTTTGGTAACAAGAGCTGCAGCTACCAGCTCTCTAGCTCTGATCAGGACGTTGTTGCATTTTATTTCATGGTGGTGCTTTTCTCTTTAGTGCTATGAACTGATGAATACTCATGGTGCAAAGCATTAACTGATAAATAAACAAACTGTGACATGGACATGAGGCTTTTGATATCTACTAAGTAACAGTCACAATATCATTTACTGAGTAAATGTGCAGTACAAGTAACAGGATGACAAATTCAATATCTCACTCTAAAAAGTCTGTAGTTATTCAGGTGTTTTCTGCACTGTTAACTCTTAGGAAGTTGAACAACTCTTAATGAATTAAGTATATAATTCCATAAACTCCTTATAATGATGTAAGCAGTTTGTTAATACTGAAGTATTGGGTGTTCTTTTATTTTATGTCATGTATTTGGAATCAATGTAATATTTAAAAATTAAAATAAAAAAAAAAAAAAAAAAAAAAAACCTGACCATGTTGCCTGAACAAGGATTAACAGCCTGCATCTGAAAGAAGTTGGACTCAATGGTCTTTGTGGGTCCCTTCCAACTCAGGAGATTCTGTGATTTTGAGAACAAATGTGAGGATGTGTTCAGTAAAAAACACTTGCAAAGTCAAAGTCAGGGAACTACTGTCGATATGGTCTTATACTCATTTGTGTCAAAAGGAGAGTTACAGAACAAAAGCAATCAGCAGACTGTGTTTAAAATATACATGAAAGAGAAATTGAAATAAATAAATAAATAAAGCCTTCTTTACTCAGGTTATTTACTCTCAATCTTTTTTATGGCCATAAGTTTTCCTCTCCTTTGGTGGAAGAAGAGAAATATATTATGTAAATGCTTCCAGTCTGAACGTGTTGCTAGGCCTCCACATCACTAGTTCAAGTCCAGCCCAGCTCTGGAGGTGAGAAACCCTTTATTTCTATTTTATGCAGTGTAAGTTTGGTCTTTGTTGTGGGTTATATCAGTGGGATCCGTTTGTGTACACGTGGTCCTCCTTTAAACGCCCCCTTTCTGGCTGTGGTGGCCTCAGGGGATGTATCTCCTGCAGAGCCTGTGAGACCATCGCACAGGGAGCCCTGGCTTTGAAATGTAACAGCTGGTTTATGGGCATCTCACCCCCAGCTTCAGAGCAGTGCCATTCCTCTGACCTCAACTGAGCTGCAGCATTCATGGTTTTCAGTAACATGGGGGTTAAACTGGGCCTATATTCTTTTAACTGGTCTATTTAGCAGCTCTTTTCCTTATGCAGTCTCCATGCCAGTGACAGGAGCTTCCTGGAACTGACAGGAGACACAAAAGGCTCTCTTCTCTAAATCACTGGACCTTAAGGATATTGAAAGGATGTTACAACAAGCCTCATAATACACCATTGTCAGGCTCTCTCTGAAGATGCCTGCGGTGGTATCATACCTCTAAGCTTTCCAGAGGGGGTGTGATGACCCCAAATGGCAGAAAATAGAAGAGTAATGGTTTGGGTGGCTATGAGGAATTTTATGGCACTGCTTCCCTGGGCTGTAACTTGAAACCAGCTTGGGAGGTAGTTGCTGCTGACTGAACTCCTATCAGTAAGAGGCAAGCAAATATATGAACACGCATCAAGCAGGTTTTTTTAGGAAGAGATCCTGGCTTATGTGTCTGTGCATGCCTGGATGCATCTTTCTCACAGACAAGGGAGTGGTGAAAGATGCTTTGTTTCTTCATCATTTCCCTTTCTTCTTCCTACTCTTTTCCCTGTTCCTCCTCAGTACAGAAATTTTTTCATGTTGCTGTGAAAATGTCCGTGCTCATGAGTGGAGTGAACACATTTGAATGGAAGATGGCTGCTGGTTTTTGAAGTCCAAAAGCCAGCATTCCTGGGGGGGGCACAGGGTATGTGCTGTGCTATTTCCTGGTCAGGGAGGTGCCTGAAGAGCATGCTGTACTTTTGCTGGAGAGTTTGTAGCAAGACAACCCTGTGTTGCTGGGGGGTGAGGGGGGAAGGCTTGAGTCAGGGAATTTTGAATTTTGTTTACTATTTTTTGCCAATCAATACAGTGTTGAGCATCTCCAAAGCTGGAGACTGCACACCCTCTCTGGATGACCGTTGCTCAACCACACTCATGCTGATGGACATTTTGGCGCCACGGCTGGGCTCTGGTGGCTTTTCCTCACTGGGCCGCCCCAGTGCCAGAGCCCGCCAGAACCATCTGGAAACAGTTTGGAGCAGCTCACAGCCTCCACCCTGGCACACAAACCTGCCCATTACAGTTTTGTGTGTGAGAGAGGTGAATAAAGAGGGGACTGAGGGATGGCAGTGAGTATCCAGTGAGGCGATCCCCTCAAGCTGAGGGTCGTGTGAGGTGGCAGGGCCTTGTCTTGCGCTGCGGACATGGCTGGCCTGTGCCTGGGCAGGCTCAGAAGCAGTCACTCCATTTTGCCTCGGCCCCGATTTGTTGGACCAAAATTTTATTTCAGCTGGTGGGGAGTTTTGCTCAAAATATGAGTTCAAGTCAACCTGAACATGGTGTTTGTACTGGGCTCCTCACTGATAAATGCCTCAGAAGCTTCAAATGCTTCTCAGTTTAGTCAGCTGAGATGTTACTCCTTCATTTTACCTTAGCTTGTGCTAATACCTAGTTCATCTCAGATGACTTGTAAACCATTTAGGTTGCATTCAATCTATTTAGCTCTTATCTGCTATAAAACTCAGAAGTTACTCTCATTCTCCAAGGCATTTCCAAGCTATAGCCAGGGACTTTGAAGGATGAAGACCAAATCAGCTGTCCTGGTTAGCCCGAACAGAAGTGGAGGCTCAGCTCCTGATTGGGTCACACTGACATCCAGAAAGTGAGTTTGCACAGATTAATGACTTGCATGGCATCTTGACAGCCAGGACAGAAAGCCAGGGATGTTCAGTTTTCCAGGTAAAATAATTTGAACCTTTCTCCACATGTGATCTTGACCTTAGATTTAATGTAATATCCTTTAACTGCAATCTTGTTACCACTTTATCCCTTTTGTTTTGTCTGAAGTGGCAAAAAGTAAACATGAGTGTGTAAGTACATTTACTTGGCATTAGAGTGTACCCTTTAGGGACACTGTTTTGTTGTTTCTCAAAACAACATCTCTTGGATTTGTCTTTCTCTAGTTCTATAGTTTGCTTGACAACTAAGGTAACCTGCTTTGAGCTTGGTGTGGTCATTCATCAGTGTATGGGCACTGTGAAGGATCCTGAATGTATGGGATGTACCATACATTATATTAGAGATGCATGGTTGTTGATATCAGTGTAAGAAACTGTAGTAACATAGCTTACTTCTCACAAAATTAAAAAGGATAAAAATGCCAATGGTGTTTCTTGTCTCTTCATGGCCATTATGTGTTCTGTGATGAATGGAATTCTCTATAAAACTTTCCAGTGCTCATTCCTTTCTAGCTGGTTTTATTACAACCACAAAATTTTGAGATAGATTATGTCAAGACCAGGCACAAGAGAGATCTTTGTCTAATATTTGATCTGTGTAGCATGCAGATATTTTTTCCCCAAAGAATCAAAAAAAATATTTTCTTTTACAACTGTAGGAGTTAAAAATAATGAGGAAATAAATTGAACCTCAAAACAAAAGCTCTATTGTCTTGAAGACAAACTCACTGTAATAGCACTTCTTGTGAGGTATTTTTTCTGTCTGTCCTTATATTTCACTTACAAGACAGGAAATACAGCTTTGCTGATTAAATGTCATTATAAGATAAAAATAAATTATGGTCTTCAAAGATGGTATTCTTAAACAGCTACTTAAAGAGGTATAGTATTCTTAGATTCTTGAACAGCTACTGTTTGAGATCTACTTCTCTCCCTGCCTTTCCACTTCCCACCATTCTTGTGTTAACAATGTTAGGATACATACCCATTTAGTCCTTTAACTGTATATTTATGGACCTGTTGTTCAGAAGTTTGTTTAATCCATTTTTGAACCTACAGACATCCTTTGCCTTTACTGCCTCCCATGAAAGCAAGTACCAGAAGCTTGTAACCTGCTGTGTTAACAAATATTCTCTATTTAGATAGATGGGTATACTGAAATATTCAGTAAGGAAAGCCTCATTCCAGCATTGTGGGATTTGGAAAATAACTGTTCTGCATCACTTTTTTTGTGCGTGTGTTGTCTAGCAGGTAGCCTTTATAGCTTTCTCTTGTTTGGGCTGTTCCATACACCTAGAAGTGTCTTTTGCACTGGAGAACTGTATATGAATCTAGAATGATGACCAATACTGTATCATTCCTTCCTTCTCTAAATGGGCAAAGAATAATTATTTCTGTAATCCTTATGTGTTGACGATATATGGCAGCTATTAGTACTGTAATAATGTGGAAACAAACAATTAAAATCGAGAGGCACAAAGTTATTTGGGGAACTAATGGAACTACATATATTCCATTTTGCATATACATGGTATATGCAGTGATGTGCAAATCTTTGTATTTGTACACATGCTAGCCCAGGCTTTCATAAAATTTAACCCCCCTGCTCTTAAGACATACAGAAAGATCCTTGCTCTTTCAACTTTTCAGACACAGAAAAAAACTGAAGGAGGATTTTCTGAGGTTATTTGAGAGGTCTCAGTAGGCGCGTTTACAAGAGCTGAAGTGTGTTTATATTAATTTCTGTGCAGTTACCAGAAGATTGTTCTTCTTCCACAAAGCACGTGCTGCTCTTCTTACAGGCACATTCCAGCATTGATAGGAGATATGCAAACAAATTATTGTTAATTAATATTGCTTAGCTAGTCAAAGTTAATATTAACCAATAACACCTAGATAGGTGAATAGTCTAGTGCTGTGTTCTCTGTGCTGTATGCATTTTCCTGGACCATGTCCTGTCCCCTGCTTTTGCAATCACCTTACATTCTATAAATAGTCTCACCTAAATCTGCAGAGCTTTTTTTTGAGTCTTTACTTAACCTATGAGTACTGGACCAGTCTTTCTTCAGATCCAGATATATGTTTGTGCTTTCCTGTTGAAGGCCTTGGATTCAAGCCTACTACATGTCTGTCTGGAGCAGAGAGCTGTTGGAAATGTACATGCTGTCTCTGTGTGAGCCTGGGGCAGTGATGTGTATAGATGACTTTGCTGATGAGTTGCAGGAGTTCCCCATCACACCAGCAACTAAAAAATGAAGAAGAGTTGTATACTTTAAAAGTTACTGAAGAAAAAAAAAAAAAAGAAGAAGAAGAAGAAAAAAAAAAAAAGTGAAATTGTCCAGAGCAATTTCTTCATCAAAGCTGACTGGAATAACATCTGTGGTGAAAACCTGTATCTCATCATTTCATTGTAATATGTGCAAGGGAAATGATGTTAAGTGAAACAGTTGCCTATCATAAAGAGGAACTGGACTTCATGATGCAGAGTACTTGCAGTTGTGTCTGATGAATCTGTTCTCATGAATGATTTCTCATCAAATGAAATTTCAGTGGCTATCAGGAACTTTTGTGATCATTGCCCTCTGTGGACCTATTAGGCTATGGATTTATTCTCAGTGCTAGGCTTCAGAAGGATTTTCCTTGTTATCTAGATATCATTTTTTATTTCACTTGTGTATTTATGTGGCTAAGCTAGCCACACTTCACTAGTCTGATATTTAGGTATTGATAATTTCAACAGCATAATCATTTATATTTTTCTAACTAAAATACCTTCTTTAACGTGAATTATTTGTAGGATTTCTACTAGAATGTTTTTCAAATGCTATGGTCAAATACATAGTTCTTATTGCTTTCATCACTAGATTTCAAAACACTTTACAGACAAGGATCAGAAGGGAAGGAGCTTGAAAGGACTTCTCTAAAGCCTGAAAAAAGGTAAGCAATGTTATTCTTCTGAGTGCATATCTGAATGCAAAATTGTTTTACTCTAGCTAAAATTGATTTAGTAGTTCAGTGGATAAAATCTGTGAGTGGTATGCTTGCATTACTTATAATAGGCTTAGTCTAGGTTTACCTTGATATACTGAGGGGGTGGGAGGAGCAGAGGTATCATTTTTAAATGCAAGTGTACACACTTGGGTGTTCGACTTTCATCAATATTTTAATTTCTTACCTTTAAAATATATGCTTCATATGCCAACTTTTTGTGACTCATTGGAGAATTCTTGTTGTAGTGTGGAATATATTTTTGGGTTGATTTTTGTTCCTAGCTCTCTGTGAGTCTCTAAGATTTTTCCCTGGGATTGCAATATTGGGAAAAAAAAATAAATTGCAACCCTGTTGGCTCAGCTGGATTAATTAGCTCAAAAATATGCACTTAATAAAAAAAATAATTTCACCCACATTAAGAGATTTGATGTAAAAATAATTTTCAGAGGTAAATTCTGATTTCTAATTATCCATACTTATTCCACCCCATTTGCAGACCAAGAAGATTTTAGATGCTTACAAACTAAGCATGAAGCTATTATGAGCTACCATTCCCAGTTTATACCCTGAAAAATAAATAAGATTTTTAAATCACCCTTTAAAATTATTACATTAAAAAAAAAATTAGGAAAGGAAAAATTAAAATTATTCCCTGTTTCTTGCCCCTTCTATATAACAAAATTATTCACTCTTCTCCACCCTTAGATGAGAGATCTTGAATGTGCTTTATTGAAAAACTGCTCTGCAAAGTTTCCAGTTTTACAGGAGGCGGAAAGACTTCTGGAAACTAAAAAATGAGCTTATGAGAAAAATAAAAAGGTTTGGTGAACTGTTTGACAAATATTGAATCTCAGCTTGTGAAAACAAAACCAGAATTTAGGTTCACTGTCGGGACATGATGCAGTTATTATGAACAGTTCTGGTTAACTTCATTTCAGAACAAGGGCTGACTGCTCCCTTTTGCATTACGCAGTTACGTAGTACGATTAACTTTGAGTTGTGTTATGCCAGCTTTTGTGCAAACACTGAGGAAGACTTTGTCACTGTCCCCAAAGAGCTTTGTGCAAGATAATGAACAGCTTACTTCCAGTGAGGTGATTTTCATTTTATTTATTTGTTTATTTATTATTTTTTTGTAAATTGGAGAACTCTACTGAACTGATAAAAATTGCATCTTTGTGATTTCTGTGTTTCTTTAATCTAGATGGATTTGAAGTCTTTCTGCTCTTACTCTTTGCTTTTCAGAAGCCAGTGTCTTTTCATTAGTCTTGTAACATGCTTGTTAACTTCTGTTGTTTAAACATATCATCCACAAAAACAGCTTTTTTTTTTTTTTTTTTTCTCTCTCTGATTTGTAACCTTTCCTCATGCTTTAGAAGAAATTCACTCTGAAATTTAGATTTCTGAAGCTTCAGTTTCCAGCACCTGGATTTTGATATGACTTTCTCCAAGATAACTTTCAAACCTGAGACAACTGATCTTTTGCCTCAGAAAGCACTTCTGTCTTCTGTGGTAAAAAACCTTGTAAGCATTTTAAAATGAAATTTGTACTTTTTTGTTGTTGTTTTTGTTGCTTATAGTAAACATTTATATAAGTACATATTTTTTCTAATCTCTGGATTATTGTCATGGCCCATTCAATTCTCTCCAGACTATTTCAATGCCCTTTTAAGGGATTATCTGGGTAACTCCACTGTTAAAGCAGAAGTCTGTGCCTTTTTCTGGCTTATGTGTGAGAGGACTTTTTCCTTCAGCAAGGCAGTAGATGTTTTCCATTACTTGTATGTGCGTCAAATAAACTGGGAGGCCTTGCTTGCACTTCGAAGTTGTCTGAATTGGTGAATTTTAACCCAAACACTGGAAGAAAAACACTAATGCTGGATGTTTTCTAAAGGAAAAATAGGAAGAAAACAAAGGAGGGGAAGAACAACTAACCAGACCCTGGGGATTGATCTTGACTGTGCCTTATTACCACAGCTTTATCCTTTCCAGTTCTTCAAGATGCTGGCAGTTATTGAACTCTGACCTGATTAATGCATTGGATTGATGCCTATAGATTGTGGTAGTGATATTGCTTCCAGCTGGTTTCCTGGCAGGCAGATTGGCAGCAAGTTATCATCTTTGTGGTCATGAAGGGGAATAGTATGGATTTTTTTCTTTTTTTATAGAGCTTGTCTCAGCAAATAAATACCAGTCATTGGGTCCATTTCTCTGAGAAACAGTAGCCTTGTGGTAAACTGAATTCTGTAGATTTATTGGAGTCTATAGAGTAATACAGTAAAAGGATGTGATATCTATATTGCTACCAGAGGCTTAAAACCCTGTAATACCTGCTCTTCCTTCAGTCAGCAGGGAGTTGTCTTTTGAAGCTACGTGTATCTTGTGTGTGTGGAATCTATGGGATAATCCCAGACATATTTCCTGGGCAAATACTGGATTTCATAGGACTTAATTCAGAGACTTGAGTTTGGTCAATGCAGCAGGCCACAGCTGTTAGAAATTGTTTGGGCACCACTGTTCAGGAATTATCTTTCTATATTTTGTGCATCATGCAAGTAGAAAATATCAGTTTCAGTATAGATGTGAGAGGGTTAAATTGAATTGCTTACAGTATCCAGTGGGTCAAAATAAATGACTGAACTGTATCTTCTGGCCTTGCACCCTAAAAGTTTGTGACACCACTGCAGTGTCCTATCCACTTTTTTGTGCTGCCAAGAAATTGCTTCTTTTTAGTGACGATGTTGTTTTGTTTGCATGATGGCTGCATGTACAGCTGGTTCCATTTAACCCACAGAGCTGAAACGGTTTGTGAAGCAGCTTCTTATTTTTATTGTTAGAGCAAAGATTAGCTTCTAATCTCCTTTTCCTTACAAGGGGATTTATTCCATTTATCAATATATAAAGTGAAGACTGATTGGGCAGAATGAGATTGGGAGACTGAGAATGTCACAACTCAGTTACTCCTTCAGGTCTGAGTTCTTCTAATCCTAGAAAAATGCTACCCCTCTGCGAAGGGAGAGGAGCAGGACTCAGTGGGAAGTCTCTATTTGTGGGCTATGTTGTTTCACCATCACTAACTCATTTTAAAACTAGTTCAAGTATATCTGGATGAGTTGTATTCTGTGCAAACAGTAGTGCACATATGTTTAATGCATCATAACTTGTATGGAATGAGATGGAAAATTCCTTAGATTATTTTCCTTCCACCATCATTGCATTACTGTTCCACGCCACAAACACATAAATATATGTTCCTACCTGTGATCATGTTTGGGCACAATATTTTTATTTCACTCTCATCGGTTGATCTCTTTTGATGAGAGAAGAGATGAAGATAGAATGAGATGATATATTTTGCTGACCTCAGGACCCACAGCACTCCCTGCAACTTGCACAGAAAGTGGATTTTTGGAAGGCGGATTCTGTAGTTCTGAAATGTTATTGCACATATTTTAACATATAACCTAGAGAGACCATTGCACTGTTGCTCTTTTACCACTGGAAGAGAGAGAGATGATAAACTGTTACAGGACAAAAAGCTTTGGCTAGAGTTTCAAACTTTAATAACAGTTTTTGTTGCAAGGAAGCTCTGAAATTGCAGTGGTTCTGAGCCAGACCATGCTATAAATCCATGAAGTTAGAGAGAACTTGCTAGTAATGTTCTCTGAGGCCGAGATTTCTGACAGAAAATGTGGTTCTTATTGCAATGTGCCTCCTCATTCCAAGACAACTGGCAGCTGGTTCTACTACTACTTGTGCCAACAAGGCTTTAACTCTGTTTTTTCTCTTAATCATCATATTAATTTTCTTCTAGCCCATGAAGCAGAGCCTTCCACTTATGTACAGGTTTAACAGTGGGTTTAAACTTGCTGTGGCCTCTAGGTTGGTAGTATGTAATGTAGCAGGAAGAGGCTGATGGTTTTGGAAATGCTCCAGTTACCTACTTCACTTAAATTCGGTTTGTGCCCTCATTAGCTTCACTACTGAGTTCTACCTGCTTCCATCTGCAACCAGGCCAGTAAAAATGCCATAAGAATTTGAAATAATGCATAACAGACACAACAGGAGAAAGCCAACTCATTCTGCTATGGTTCTAAACCAACTAAATCCCTAATGCGTGATTTGTGTCTTGGGTGCATCTGGCCAAATGCTCCCATGCAGTAATTAATGGCAACTGTCTGGTGAGCAATCTCTAGTGGAAGAATCACTAAAGCTTTCTGTGAGAAAGCTCTTGAGGAAAATCAGTCTTCCAACTTCATTTCACCACTTCAGTTGTTTTCTGGGGACCCCCAGCAGCCTGAAGAGTACAGAAGCAACCAATGTCTTTCTCTCCATATTAATTCCATTTTGTAATATAAACTAGAGCAAATACATATCAATGTCATTGGCTAGGGCCTTCCATAGCAGGAGAAATTACTCCAAAAGGGATTCATTGCTATAGATGTTTAGGGAGGGGAGGGGAGCATCTTGGCTTAATCCGCCTAAACCAAGGAAATCTGAAATAGGTATTTATGTTCCTAGTTTAATTGTTAAAGTTGTGGGCAGGGAGGAAGGAAGGGAAGTGTATTCAGTGGTATGAGGCTAGAGGCAAATTGCCCAGATCTGCCCTCAGATATGTAAGCACAATTTTCAGTAATTTCAGAGGGAAGAGCACGACATAATGAAAGGATAACAAGGTACACAGAAGTATCCAGCTCTGGTACTATCCTCGCAAGGAATGAGACCCAGTGGTCCAGGAGGGCCTATCCTACATTTTAAATAGCTGTGTCATACCTCTTTCACACTCTGATATTTAAGCGCAATTAAGTTGTTTTTGTTTTTGTTTTTGTTTTTCTTTAGTTGGAAGTTACTTCTTTACCATACTTGTGAACATTACTCTGATTTTAAAACTAAATATGTTCCCTGTTTAATTTTTACCTACGATTTTTTTTTTGTCTTTGGCTGTCTCAGAGACATCTCTGGTAATCTCTTATTGCTCAGAGTTGTTTTTGTTTTGTTTTGTTTTTTTGGTCTTGTAGCTATTAAAAGTATGCTATGTATGAAAAAAGTGAGGCTAAAACCCGACTGTGTAAGAAACTAATATGAGTGAGACACAGAATGAACCAGTAGGCAACTTATACATGGAAGGTAACCGGTTAGATTGCAAAACTGCAGATGTGGGTGTAGGACTGTTCCTCTCCAAAGGCACAGTTGAACTCTTGCTGTGGTCCTTTGCCATCTGAGCAAGAGGAGGTTGAAGGTACTTATGGCTTTATGCATAGGATTCTTTGAAGTGCTTTGGTGGCAAGAAAACAAATTAGCATGCTACGGATTCATTTTATATCTCAGGTCCCTTGAAAACAGCAGTGTGTTTAGTCTGTACAAGGGCAAGATACCATGATGTGGAGCAGTAGCTGCCAGAGAAGATTTATGAGGAATGATTAATTTGAGAATGGGGGGGGGGAAGAGAGAGAAAACAAAACATTTTATTTTGTGCCAGATCTGGTAGTTCCTAAAAATAAATAATAAGAAGAGCCATTAGTGCACTAGAGATAAAGCTTAAACGTATGTATATTTTTTGGCCTCTACCTTTCTTTCTTTGTGTAGCAGCACTTTTCAGAACTACCTATGTTCTCTTGAACATCAATGGAATTTAGCATATCATTATCTGAGGAGCTCTCTGAAAAATGTGTTCTCTATGAACCATGCTGCTTGTGTAATTACTCTGCAGGGATTAATGCTGTATTTGGGATCAAGGAGCTTACCTGCTCTGCCATGGTTCTCCTGGATATGGGCTGAACTAGAAATGCAAATTCCTGATCAGTGTGGAAATGAGAAAGGAGGCTGCTGTCCCATGGTTAAATGTGTGGAAAATGGTGTGAATTTGATTTCTTTTTTGGATTGAAGAACTTGAAGCACGTATAAGGGTTGTTTAGGTATGCAGGTCCTCCTCTTGGTCATACCTCAAACTTGTTCCTCAGCAAGCTAAAATAAACTAAGGATCAGGAAGAATATACTTTAGAAGTTATCACTGTCTGTCGTGTTTTACACCTTACAGAAGTTACTACATGCTATATTATGAGAAGAGTAAAGGAAATTTCCATTTGCAGTAGTGATAGTGTGAAAGAAATGAAATGGCTTGCTGTGAGATTCCAAAGAGCCCCTCTGATTTCTGTGTGAAACAGTAACTGAAACCTGGTGAATATTGCTTGCCTGATCTCCTTCTATGACAAAGTGATGTGCTTGGTGAATGAGGGAAGGGCTGTGGATGTGGTCTACCTTGACTTCAGCAAGGCTTTTGACACTGTTTCCCACAGCATTCTCCTCAAGAAACTGGCTGCTCTTGGCTTTGCCTGGCGCACGCTTTGTTGGGTTAGAAACTGGCTGGATAGCCGGGCCCAAAGAGTCGTGGTAAATGGAGTCAAATCCAGTTGTGCCAGGGGAGTTTTAGGTTGGATATTAGGAAGAACTTCTTTACCGAAAGGGTTGTTAGACATTGGAATGGGCTGCCCAGGGAAGTGGTGGAGTCACCATCACTAGAAGTCTTTAAAAGACGTTTAGATGTAGAGCTTAGGGATATGGTTTAGTGGGGACTCTTAGCGTTAGGTCAGAGGTTGGACTCGATGATCTTGAGGTCTCTTCCAACCTAGAAATTCTGTGATTCTTTGATAGATCTGGGTGCAGTGAGGGTAAACCCATATTTGCCCTTTTTCACTTATGTAAATTGGCCCTGAAGCTTCACAGCTCCCTTTCTGTTCTCTGTTCCCCAACAGTATTCTAATATTTGGAATTTGTAAACACAGGATTTGGGATTCCATGTGCATCTGGAAATGATAAACTTGGTATTACAGAGATGTAACCCTTTATACCTCTAACCTAAGAATTCTCCAGAGAGAACTTTCAGGCACATCTGATGTAGATGCAGGCAGATTCCTAGCAGCTACAAGCAAAATGAAAAAGTTGCTGTTGAATGAGTGGAATTTTCATTGAAAACTATGTCATTGGGAGGGGCTGGGGGGTAAAAATTATAGAGTCTGGCAATAAATACAGCCATAATAATTTGAGCTAGGAACTGAAGAGATGAAACAAACAAAACTTGTCAGGCAGCATTAGTGGAGGAGAGAACCTTTTGCAAGCAATGGGGTAGTGGAAAACAAAAACCAAACTGAACTAAACCACAAAACCCAAGACCCCTAACAGAATCTTGGATTAGTTGAGGTTCAGTGAATGGCTTTGTTAAAAACTCAAGAAAAGAATTTAAATAGAGAAGTCCTGATAAAGGTGCAGGGCATCACAGCCCTGTTTCCATAGTGACATTGTTCAAATAGAGGCTTAAGGAACATGAATACCATTGCAGCTGAGCTCTATAGAAGATACCAGCCTTCCAGTGGGGATTCCAGCCATAGTTTGTTTAATGTTTTTCCCCCTCTAGATGGATATGGGTGGGGGAAAGTGTTGGGAAAAAAAACAAGAGTTTAGACATATAAATGGCTTGACAGACTACTGCTTCCTCCTGGCTCCAGCTTTCTACATTTTACATACCCTCTCCACTCATCTTTACTTTGATTGTTGGAGGTATTAAGAACTGCATTTTACTGTTGTTAAAAAAAAAAAATAATAAAATAAAAAAAAACACCTCCCCCCCACACACTTGTCTATACTGAAGCAAACAAGACTTTACACCAAGTGAGATTAAAATATGCATGTTTCTTCATGTCAGTATTTACTGTCCTTTGACAAGAAGATGGAGTCCTACCATTTACTCAATAGTGGTCTTGGTGTGAGTGGAGCCAAGCCGATTTACTCTTTCATGTTTCCCACTTTTCTAATCATTTCATATCCATTCAGAAATTCACCAAGAACCACCTTTTTTCATAACTCTTGCTTTTTTCTTTGAAAAGCAGGGTCAAGCTCTGGGTAGAAAAAAAGCTGTTTCCTGTTACAAATATTTTGGTGTTGGAGTTCTTCCTTCCCCTTTTCTTCTCCAAATTGCCATTTTGCAGATTTTTCTTAGCTAAGTGTACTCTGAAAATAAGTACAAAGCCTTAACTTGTAGCTGTATTGTGCATATTTTAAGGTTGAAAGCATACCAGTCATGTCTCTGTCTAAATTATGATACACTTTCTTAAAGACATTCTTTATTCAAATAAAACTGTAGCAATTCTTGGACTTGCTTTAGCTTTTCAGTATAGGCTGAATAATGCAGCCAATTAAGAAGAGATATTGATGAATAAAGTTTGGGTGGAAAAACTGTATCTGCTTCTTTGAAAGCTTGATTTCAGTGCATAGGAAACTGGGGCAGTATGAAAATGCTGATTTTTATGAGAATGGCCAGGTTTAGACAACTCTTACTTAGACCTTATTTTGCATGGATCAGCTGGTGCTCATCATTACTGTGACTATTCTTACCAGTGTTTGAAACCATATGAAGTCACTGGAGTTGCACCAATCTGGATTTGATCACTAGCCTGTTTTCATCTAAAACACGAGTAATTTGAAGTGGTAACACTATTTACTCATTGAATCCATTGACCTTTAGTGTTAGGGAGCATTACCTAGGGAAGGATTTCAGCTTCAGTGAGGTGAATGGATTTTTTTTTTTTCCCAAAATTGACCAGTTGGCTCAAAACTTCACATTTAAACTAGCAGAGAGAAGAAAAATAATTGTGAAAATGCAGTGTCTTGGCATGAATATGTGAAGTTTAAACATACTATTCTGGTTAAACTTTGTGTTTGTTTTTGTTAAGGAAATAGGCTAGTACAAATGTCCTGTAAAAGCATAAATATGGGTATCTAACTAACTGCAATGATGACAATGAACTTGGGAGAGAGTTCATTTTAAAATAGGTGTTCCTGCAGAATGTTCTGTTTATACTTTGTAATGAGAGCTGCTTTTACATATTTCTTGTTTTATTTTTCTCTCAGTCATAACCCTTCTGGCCAGCAAAAGAACAGAGAATATGAATTAAATTCTTCCTCTTCTCCACTTCCCACCCTTACCTTAGGAGAAAAAATCTTACATCAAATACATCAAAATTTCTGATTTCAACAGTGGAGTGAAACTTACAGGCACCAGAGAAAAAGTTATTCCTCTTCTAAAAGCATGGAAGCAAAATGTCACACTAAATTCAGCTTTTAATGAGAAGTGTTGTTTTATACCATACTATCTTATACCAAACTATTTTATTTAATATAAATTTGAATGTAAAATGAATGGGAAAACTGAACATTTACTCCTCAGTCTCTCTTCCCTTTCAAAGAGATTTCACTGTGAAGTGTCTCCTACTGAGGTGGGAGATTTTCAAATATTTAATGTAATATCAATACTGTGCTGTTTTAACTCTGTACAGCACAGAATTTCCTTAGAAAAATTTTATCAATACATATTGTACGTCTCTTCAGTATGGAGGGTGGTTATAGAATCAGAATTGGAAGCTGTGGGAAATATTGTTCCCAACATTGTTCAGCACTGTTAACCGCAGAACAGATGCTGTGACAAAATAAGCCTCTAAACTGGGAGACAGTACGTATTGACACACTCTGTGATGGAGTTTTGTTCTACAAGGTCCTTGAGAAACTTGATGGTTGAGCCAAAGTAAATCATGTGGTGTTTGACAAAGAGTGCAAAGTTCCTGAACAGAGTTGTTTGCTCCCCTCAGCTTGCCTTGTGGGTGAGTACCCTGGAATGTCACATCCAGCTTTTGGGCCCCATCTCAGCAAGCTGTCAAGAAAGTGGAGATGGTTGAGGGGAAGGTGGTTAAAGGTCTGGAATGCACAGAATCTCAGAATGGTTTGGGTTAGAAGGGACTTCAAAGACCACCCCGTTCCAACCCCCTGCCATGGGCAGTGACACCTCCCATAAGACCAGGTTGACTAAAGCCCCATCCAACCTGGCCTTGGATACTTCCAAGGATGGGACATCCACAACTGCATGCTTATAAGGAGAGAATGAAGAAGCTGGGTTTCTTTAATATGACGAAGAAGAGGCTAAGGGGCAATCAAATAGCAGCTTACCACTACTTGAAGGGGAGTTACAAATAAACAGCCAAGCTTCTCTCAGTGGTAGAAGATGGAAAAACAAAGGGCAGTGACCACACGTTGAAGCTTGGGTGGTTAACTCTGAGCCCGAGGAAAACCTTTCTCACTAGGAGGGTAGTGCTGAACTGTGACCCAGAAATTTTTCTGGCATCTCTGTTTGTGGAGGTATTCAAGGCTTGACTAGAAAAAGCTGTAGCTGATCTGGTCTGGTGTTGGTTCAGCTTCAAGTGGGATGTTGGATTAGGGATGTCTAGAGATCCCTTCCACCCAGCATTTCTGGAACTCTGTTGTTATGTTATCGGTTTATTAGCTTTCCTTCTTTCACCTGTTTGTACAGCATCCCTGGGTAAAATAAAGACCTCTTACAGCATCTCCCAAAATAGATGAAATCTTCATCTGTCTGGAGTCCTGGTTCATGGTTTAAAATTTTGGACAGCTCATTCTGCTTAAAGCCTATGAAGCTGTCTCTGTCAGCCTTGTTCTGAACTTTCTTGGATCTCAGCAAACAATGGCAAGTTTGGGTTATATTTTAATTTCCTTGTTTTTATTTCTTTATTTATTTTCCTGATCTAAAAAGCCATCTCTATCTATCCAACTTCCATGGAAATGATTATGTCCTACATCTCTTAATTTACTGCTATATATTGTGAGCCTAAGGATGCATGTTCTTAAAACTCCGCACGGTAGCTGTAAAATACCTGCCTAGAATATAAAAGTCCAATACTCCTGAATTTAAAGATCATGAAAGCGCATGCATTTTTAAAAGCTGTAAACTCATTTAGTGTTGTGTTCCTCACTGCAGCACATCTTTTTCTTTGAAGTCCTCTTTTAGAGGGAACATGGTTGCATTTGAACTTTCTGTCTACCTTGTAGAACTGAGTAATTTCTGTTTGAACGTGAAACAAACATTATGTTTTTGACTGGCATTAAAAGAAATAGAACTCGGGTTATCTCTCTCTGGAGCTTGCATTAATGCTTTGTTACTGTCAGCTTGAATCTGTGCAGACAAATGTTTTTGAAGAAAATGCATGTTGAATCTTATAATTACACCTGTAATACATTGTGAAAGTCCATTACTAAAGGGGTAATGGCAGAAATATCCTAAATGGTGCTTTAGGCTAGCTTTCCATACAGCTAGAATCACAGAATTCCTAGTCTGTCTGAACAGACATTGTCACAAGCACTTCAGCTGGGCTTTGACTACGCCTTCTGTTGTTCTCCAAGCCAGGAAGGCTTCCTGACACAATTCTTGTTTTGATAGATTACTTATGCGTGTACGGACAGCTCCACTGGTAGTGCAATTCATTGAGGGTGCCTTCTGTACCTTTTGGATTGTGGAGAAATGTAATGGAAAGCTGAGCATGACAAGCACATTGTAGTGTGCTTGTTTTAAGGCCAGTCACTCCTATGACAAAAACAGTATGCCTTTTGCTTTGAAGTAGCTCTTAGTGCATTGAAGGAAGTTACACTGAATACTTTTCTTTTTAAAATTCCAAGTAGGTAGTACTGAAAGAAAGATTTCTCTATAAAGATACGAGTGACAATGCAGAGAAAAATCCTACTTATCTGCCAAAACAAATCAAAAATGCTTCCCTAGGTAACAAGCAATGAGTGTTACACTATAATTCTGAAAATACAGTTCTCTGTGCAGAAGGAACTTGTTTTGATGGAGCTTGTCGTTTTTAGCTCTGTCTTGTCTGGGATTTATTTGAACTTGTCAGGTCATCTGATTACCTAATGGGAGGTAGTTTTGCCTGTCTTTGCTGGTACCTAGATGGCTTTTGCCTCTTTTTATATACTGTTGTCACTTTGGTGCAGTCATCTGCTTTTTACTATCCTATTATCTAATTATTAGCTTACTGAGCAGTAGGATTTTCTATCCTATCTATTCTGAATATTGCAGAAACTGTATTTTATATGAGCACATCAGCTGACTTCTGAAACACAAAAAGGTAGGTTTGGGTTGTTTACTTAAGCATCCCAGTGGTTTTTACTTGATATGACAAATTATGGTTTTGGAATAACAGAACTACAGCCACTCTGTTTGGTTCTTAACAAAGAATTCAAGGAATATTGTGACATTAGTCTAGAATGTATTTCTAAGACAGCATGTAAACTGGGACTTTTGAAAAGTCATGTCTTAGATTTGAGAAAGATCTTCAAGGAAATCTAAATTCCTGTCCTTTTGAATGTAATGTGACTTTTGAATGTAATGTGACTGTAATGTGAATGTAATGTGACTTTATTTTCAGTCCTAATCCACCCCCCCCTGTGTTTGGATGAATGCCAGAGTTAGGAAAAAAAGGAAAAAGTATATGAGAACAGGGGAATGAACAGGAAAATGTTGTCATTGGTAGCAGCTGACGCTTAAGGAGTGGATCCAAGATCCCTCAAGACTAAAGATTAAAAACTTGATTACATTGCTGTACAGATCAACAGATGCAGCTCCTGGCCTGAGGAGTTTCCACCTAGAAACACTGAGTTGCAATCCTTTTATGAGCAAAGAGATGAAGAACTCAATTCTGGAAAGATGAGATACCTTGCCAAAGGTCACTGTAGTCAGCCCTTCTTGTGCACACTGACAGTGGCCTAACTCATGTCTTTAGAGTCCAGGGCATTCCTGCCAAACCACACTTTCCCTAATGTTTTCTTACAGTCCAGTCAACAAAGTAGAAAGTTAATTACCATGGACCTGGTAGAGACCTTTCCAGTGTTTTAGAGAGTGGGTGTGAACATACTCTATTCCTAGAATAAAACTACAGTTTTATCTTCCAGCAGCCTTTGGAAATAATTTTCTATCACATGGTACTCGGGCAAGCAGAATTCAGCCAGTGGATTTGGTAACTTAGCACCAGGAGCCATTTACTGTTTCTGAACCTAGTGCTGCATGTACAGAACCTGGAAGCTCTCTCAGTGGGTGAGCAAAAAGCAAGCCTTCCCAAGTACCATTTGATGTACATATATGACTTTTTTTTTTCTTTTGAGTGCACTGATATTGGTCAATATTTGTCAGAATTAACAGTGAAGAAATCAGGATCTTTCTTATGCTTCCAAAGGAGCCTACATTAATTTTGTCTGCTCTGGTTGCTTAAAATGAGAAAATAAATAAAGCCGTGCCATGAGGGAAAACTATTAAATACAATGAATAATTTTGCAAAGGAAGTACCATACTGTGAGATCTGACACTAGAGGTTTTTTTTTTTTGTTTGGGGGTATATTTATGTTCTCCCCTCCCATCCTTAGTCACCCTTCTACTTCTAAGTGATATGGAAAATGTTGGTGCCAAAAAATAGCTAGATGAAATATTGATAAATGTGGGAATCACTTACTTAGAACAGAGGCAAATTAGAAGGCAGCTGGTTTTCATCTCTTCTGTTAACTTGTGAGCAGGGGGGAGACTGAAGAATTGAGGCTATTGATTTATATCCCCATATCATGCCCTTGAAGAAGAGAAAAACAAGTGCTGAGAGTGAGAATCAAGCACACAGCATTTATTCAGGCTTCTCTTTATTATGGATTGGCTTTTAACAAATGGAGGGAATGTTCTTTGCAGCTCTTTATCCCTGCTGTATGTCAGATGTCATAAGTGCTAGGGATGATATGAGACAAATTCATGGTATGCTTTATTCCCAAAACAACCTTCTACTTTTACTTTATTAAAAGTGGACTGAGTATACTCCAGTGTTCACAGTATTGAAGAGAAGCTGTGGTGCTGAACACAATGTCTGTGTTAATTCTAGATTGGCTGTCATAGAGGTGTTGTGGTAATTAGTAAAACTGAGGATTCAAGGATCCACATGCAATAATTTAATGGAGAATGTAATTAGAATTCTTATGTATAACAAGTGATCTTGGCATTGTTATAGATGGTTCTGTCAAATATCCACTCAGGGGTGACCAGAAGAGGAACTTAGGAATTATAATACAGAATAAAACAGAAATAATTTTTCTGTCATTATCAAAATTTATATGTGTGGCTCTGACTGTAACTCAGAAAGACATGATAGAACTGAGTAGGATTTTGTGATGGGCAGAAAAATCAAAGGTATGGAATGACATCCATAGGACCAGAGAGTAAAACTAGGGCTCTTTAGCTTGGAAAAATATTGGTTGGAGGCTAAATCCAGAAATGGCATGGAGAAGGTAAACAAGGAATAATGACTCCTAGCCTCACTTGAATAAAGGCACAAATCAGTAGAACTTCGGCAATAAGCTTGAAAGAAAAGTCTTGTTTAATTAATTAATTAATTTTAATACAAGGTGTGTGCAATTTCTTGTGGAACTCACTAGAGTAAAATGTCATGAAGGCCAAAGTGGGTTCAGGAAAACGTTAAATTCATAGAGGTTAAACTCAGGGACTATGTAACATGATGGCCTGTCTTCTTAAGTCCATAAACTGCTGATTTTCAGAAGCCAGAAGGGTGTATTTGGGAAAGAATTGCTGTAAGATTACTCTGGCTTTGTGTTCTTTCCCAAGGCATGTGTTACTGATGGTCACTGGAGATAGGATATGTGTAAGAATGAGACATTGGGGTATTTTCATGGCTTTCTTTCCAGCATCTCTAGCTGATTGACTCCATTTGTAGACAAGATACTTTGGTAACATTCCACCTAATGACCAAACTGCATCCTTATATTTATTTGTACACCTCTGTTCATACAACAAAGGCATACAGTAGCCCTATCTGCCATGGCATCATCCAGGAACTTCTGAGTCACTTATTCAGTGTGACTGCATGCATTTCATCAGAGCAGCTGCCTGTGAGGTGCTGATCCCCATTCAGTTTTGTCATTTGCGTAGCATCTAGATGCTCATTTGCACTTTCGTTGCTACTACTTTAATTGTCTTGGAAACCTTTTCCATTATATCCACTTCTCTTTATTGATGTTATTCACAGTTGTTATCTAGTTAATTTAGCTGTTGCTTTCCTAGTTGGAACCCACACTTCTTTCCAGCCCCTGTCTATCCACTTTTGGTTTTCAGTATTTTTTTCCTTGAAATAATGGGTGGGGGGTATTTCCTACTTTTGTCATGGAAAGGATGGAAGTGTGGCACTCGGGTTCATGTTTGTTGTGTCTGAGGGAAGCAACACTGTAAACCGTTTGCTCTGTAAATCTCCTTTGACAAATGACCGACAATTGTTTTTCACATGGGCAAAATGCACATGGGATTTTGTTTTTCAGGACTTTGCTTGTTTAATCCTGTAACTGCCATGAGTGAAGTTCAGGTCAATGCCGGTGTCACATCAGTGGTGTGTGAGCCAGCACAGTGAAGCTGCGGGGGCCCGCTCGTTTGTTAACCTCTGTAGTAGTATGCTCAGAAAGTGTGTATACTTTTGCTGCTGTCCCAGAGACTGGGAGTGGGAACTTGGAATTTTCCCACTACAATCAATAGGAAACAAGCAAGTACTGAGGAATTAGAATTGCTTTCCTTTCTGGTACCTGGCTTGTTGCCTATTTTTGTGATTTATGTAGTATTCCATCTTTCACACTCCTCCGGGGGTGCAGAGGTGACTGCTTTCTTCCCTGGTAATCCATATTAAAATACAGTTTGCATGCAGTGTGAATGTATGCAGCCCTGGGCGTGCCATCTTCAGGGAGCTGAGGAGGCTTTTATGCCTTTCTAAGAAGGATGTCTTGTTGACAAAACTGTCCTGAGGGAAAGCAAAGAGCTGTGTCTCAAACACAAGATTTAAATAAATGAAGCATGCTTCTTTAAAAAGAACTAGCTAAGGGTTGAAGGTTAGACAAATATAACAGTCACACCCTACTTTCTATGACCAGAAGATTTCAAACTACCTTTTGGGCTCTTGTAGCTGTGAAGAAACCTTTTGAAGTGTGACCAACATGCAACTGCTGCAGCCACAGCCACCTGAGTTGGCAGGCAGCCTGAAACAATAAGCCTTGAGGTGTGAATTCCTCTCATTCATTCAATGGGTGGCTAATTCAAGTGGCATCGATTGGACTTTAAAGGTGAACCTTAACCGTTGCATTGTGCATCAGAGCAGCTAGAAAAATGGAAGGGGTGTGTAATGAAGGTGAGTGGCATTGTGTTGGGCAGTCTTTTAACAAACACTTGGCTTCAGAGTATCTGTGCAGCACAAGTCTGCTCAATTAAAGATACATTAGTTATAGAAGAGTGGAGATAAACAGTGGAAAACATGAAGTAAATAAAGAGAAAGGGAAAAATAGACTTTAGTCATAAAACTTCAACTGGAGTTAGTCATGCATTTGCATGCCGGCAGTCTCATGCTCACTGAAATATTCTACACCCTTACAACGCAGAAATGTTTGTGTGCTTGCTGGATTTGGGGTTGGTACCTTTCTAATCAGAGGGGGAAGAGATTGAGTGTGCTTCCTACCTGATGTGAGTAGATTTTTTAGATAGGGAAGTGCAAGCTATATTTTGTTGCTGGCAGAAGTAAATAGTACACTTATATTTTTCATTTAGTACAAAAAGATTGGTTTGAGGGGGAGAGTGTTGTAGCTATGTGGTCCAACTCAGGAAGAACTGACATGGTCTTTTAAAAAGGTTTTGTGATCGTCTGTGTTAGAGAACACAGAAGAGATTTACTGTATGAGATTTTATTTCAAAGCAGCTCCAGCTGCTAAATAACAGTCTTGAGAGGCTGAGATGCAGCTAAAAATCTCCTTTTTGTTTCTCTATATCAAACATGGCTTAATTGCTCTGATTAGATTATTAATATTTTCAAATTGTTCTATAGTTAAAGGATTTTGATGCCATAGTTTGGGAAAAGGACTGCTAGCCTCAAAGTGCTGTTGTCTGGAATTAAATCAAATACTACGAAAGTAGAAAAGTAAGGTAGTAAAGCCTTCTGAGACATTTGTTATGGATAGGAAGAACTCTCGGATTAGCATGGAAATCAGTTCTGTAGAAGCCTGGAGCAGATAGACATTGGCCACTGGTAGTGATAAGGAAAAGTCCTTCTTAGGCTGTGTCCTCCCCTTACAGAAGCTTCTTGACAGCAGATTCTCTTTGTCCATTTGGACATTTAAAGATAAAATAGACTTTTGCCAAGAAGCATGGAAGATCAAACAGCAGAACTAGTCCAGAAGCATTTTGCTGAACAAAATAATCTTAATTCATGTCACTGGGTCTCATGTGTGCCTGCAGTTGCCTCAGAAAGCTTGAACCTTTGGGAGTTTGAATTGTTCTGGATGCCCATTGCTCTAAGCATTGACCTTTAAAAATAATGCTGCAGATTTTTCCATCCTGGCTTCATGGGTTTGTTAACACGTGTCCTACCTTTTGTTTAGAAACTCTTAAACACTGTGAAAGAGGCACTGCAGTTTTCATCTGTTGGTAGAGTTATGTCAGAGCCACCTTAAGTCTGCCTAGTTTCACACTCTGCTTTGAGTCATTACTTTCCCTGGTGTATCACATGTACTTTCCAAAGTAAGTGGCCAAATGCTGTGAAACTTATTGGAAAGGTTTAAAATCTTTGACCTGTACCACGTTCCACTTGTTCCTGTTTTTCTTAGACTCTCTACAATTGGTAATTCCATCCAGTCCTTCCCTTATCCTTCTAATCAGATCCCTCCTAGATCTTTTTCCATTCTGCTGTTCTTGGAGACTTCTGGACTTGTTGCCCCAAGCTCCTAAACTGGTTTGTTCTCATGCCTTGTAAGTGTTATAAAATTTTTTAGGTATCCAATAGCTGCCCAGGTCTTCAAACTGATGCTGTATCTACTACTGCCCTAATTGATGCTGCTCACCTGGTACTGTTAAAGCTGCATCCCAAATCAATGATCGCCACAATCCAAGGCTGGGTGTAGCAAATCACATAAAAAAGCTGCAATACCTGGAAAGCAGCTTGGGACAAATGGACACATGAGTGTGTCCGATACCAATGCCAGTGTTCCTGGAGGCCTTACTGCCTCCCCAGTAAAACAGGTCCAGAGGTTGGCTTTGTTTCCCCACGGCTGAATTCAGCCAAGATCATTCCTATCCAGCTTCTTAAGTGACTTGAAAACACTGAAATGAATTGCTTTAAACCCTAATATGTAATTTCTATTACTGAGAAGGATGCATTCACTGCCAGCATGGTACTGGTGCTGAAAGTGGATTACATTAGCCTTTTGTTTGAAATCAATTGAGTTTACAACTCCACTTCAAAGTCTTTACAGCTTTAAAATAGAGCCAGCAGAAACTGTTTAACAAGTCAATGCTGCCCTGGGATTTGCATTGTTCTATCTTTAGTTGTGAGAAGGAAAGACTTCATTTTCCTGTACTTTCACTTCACCCAGGGAGAGTGTTGCAGAACAATAAGCAGCCTATTCAGTTTTGCCTTACCACTGGTTTGCTAGGATTTGCCTAGGCGCAGATGTCTCTTTATGCAATGAATTGTAACTCCTCCAGTGTTTCCGAGTGCTCTCACTTGAAAGCCTGATTTATTGTTAGATCACACTGTCCTTTTGGATTATTTCACTTTTGAAAACTTTAGATATGACGAAGAATACCTTAAAAAGTTGTTTATGGAACAGTGGAGCCTTTTAAACTTTGCACATTAAATTCTTGCTCCAATTACAGAAAGAGCAGCACATTTTTTCAATGACCAAGGGAAAACAAAAGCAATAGTTTATATTGTGAATGCTACCCTGCCACTTCAAATTCATAAATTTCTCAATCACTGCATGTGTTATAATGAAACCAACAAACCAGGAAGCCTTTGCTTAAACATGAATTACATCTTTTGAGGTAGGGGACAGTTTTTGATAAAGTAAGGGCTTCTTTTTAACTTCTGCACAATGGAAAGACTTTTGTCAATGTAAGCAGGCAGAAGGAGAAGCAGAGAGTGGGTGAGTACCATTGTTTCACTAAATATTTGTCTTTGCTCTCTCATTTATGGATCAAGCAGTGAGGAAGCTGAAGCAAGCAACAAGGTGCCCTTACCTTAATAAAATTCTACATCAGTCTTGGTCTGCTTTTCAACCCTTCCCTGGTCTGTGTTTTTCCAAGTCAGGTGTAAAACTTCCTTCTTTTTCAAGGGCCACTCACCTAGAAGAAGATGAAATGAAATGTCAGCTCTGTGGAAATTAAGATAATAGCTGTTTCCTTTTTAGGACTAAGGTAGTTTAATTTCTAGTTTGAGGAGGAAGTGTAGGCACTGGGCTAGTTCTAGAGTCCATCAAAAATGCAGTAGATAAAAAAGAGCAATATGCATTCAAATAAAGTTTGGTGTGCTGAGCATGCAGATTTTTCTGTGTCTCTGCCACAGAAGGATCCCCAGACAGTTCTGGACTCCCCTTTGCCTCTTTCCTCTCAAGGGCAGGAAAATGGGGAGACATATGCATATGTTCATTCTATGAAAAAATTTTCAAATGCACAGTTCAAAATATGTGGAATTCCAAGGTCCATAGCTATTGTGAGCATCAGGCAGAACCTGAAGCAGGATTTCCCACAGTCTCTGAATGCCTGTGAATACCTAGGTTCTGACTCGTTTGGGGTAAGTCAAGGCTGGTTTTGCACCTTCTACCTTTATCTGGAAATGACTTCTTTCAGACTGACCTGCATTTTCCCTTGAAATGTTCTAGCTGTGACAAAGGAACTGTTTTATTGAATTACTTTGCCAGAAAAATCCTCATTCACTCCTATTCCATTAACATCTCTTTTTTTTAGAGGAACACAAAGAGACCTTGGCTGTCCAGCTCTTACATGTGGTATCTCTGACACCTAACATAAGGCTCTGTCTTGCCGCACAAATTGAAACAAAGTTTGAGCAGCCTGGTAGCATGAAGTGCTAAAACTTTGGACAGCCCCTGGTATTTGCTGCTCAGAGCTTCCTTGTTCATATAGCACACACACAAAACGCAAGTGATGGGACTGAAAAGATCTTGGTGTGTGTGTGTGTGTGTGGAAGTGGTAGATAATGGGTAAGGCAGTGTGTCCCCCTCTCTACGTGTTGTTTCTACTAAGCATCTACAGGAATTTGTTTCTTCACTTGTTTTGCAGTACTGCCAAAGGCAAAGAAGCAACTAATATCAAGTGAGCAAAGCCTGAATTAGATTTTGTACTCTGATTCTTTATCTAATGATTTTAATGTCTCCATGTTCTAGGACAGATAATATTGATGCTAAGACTGGAGGTTGTGACTAATACTTATTTTTGCATTCCCTGAAGATTTGTGGAAAGGAAAGAGGAAAGGAAAGGAAAGGAAAGGAGAAGAAAAAAGTAATAAACCCAGGCCTTCTGCTTAGATTTTAGAAGAACATGCTATCACAAAATGGCTTTGAATGAATAATAACTGGTATTTACAAATAGTTTTTTCTGTTGGAGGGCAATCTTGCATCCAAGTAAGCTCTTCATTATAAATGCTGGTTTCCCAGTGCTGGTACAGCAGACACATCAGTGCCTCATGCTGCCAAGCACTGTGGTTTTTCAGAAGGAAGAAAAGGGCTTAATGCTATTTGTTCAACCCAGCCAGAGATCTACTGTTTATAATCTGAAATATCATAAAATGTGTTTTCAATTACCTCGTGCATATTTTTAAAGAATTAAATTTCCATCAAAGGATTTTGTGAAATGTTTGATCTCACTGTGTCTAAAGAGCCCAATCTGACTGGAGATAATTTTGTCTGAACACATATGGCCCAATTGTAACAAATGTGCCTTTTCAGTGTCTATGGCTTTAAGAGAAATCAGACAATTTATTAGTGAGAGATGAGGATGGTGGGGGGCTAATTTCCAGTGTTAGCTGTGAAATGAGGAGCTAAGGACTGGACGTGTAAAGGGACTATGGTTCTTTGTGCTCTATGGCTGACTTAAGCTTTTGTTTTCCCACTGTGTTAATCTGGATATAGTATTCCATTTTCCAGACATCTTTAAGCGTGAGACAGAGCCCTACCCTACTGTGAGAACCTGGAGACAAAAGATATAGTATTTTTTTTTTGTTGCACAGCTTCTTTGCAATGAGTTTCAGTACACAAAGCAAAGATAAAAGAAAGAGAAAGAAAAATGAAATGTTTTTATCCAGAAATAGTGTCAGATGTTTGAATTCCTGCTACCTGGTTGTTCTGCCTGCTATGTCATGTTGTCTTTCCAGAGTCAGGCTTGGAAGAGTGGAATGATGAATTCAGATTTTTATTGCTCCTAGACGGGAACTGCAGTATTTAAACCAGAAAAAAAAAAAAAAAAAGGAAAAATGTGGAAAGTCTACACCTTTTCTTGCTGTACTAGTGCCTCTTACACCAAGAAACACCTGGAAAAATTAGCTTAAGTCTCAAGAGTGATAATTAGTCCCATGGATTAGCATGGTCATGTTGCTATTTTAGCTTTGAACCGGCCTGGATGTGTCTATAGGATATTGTACTGCCCTGATTAGGCTTACACTGGATGTAAGAACACCTTTCCCATTCTATTAAAGGAGCTGTCATACCTCCTTAATCAACACCCCTATTTGGAAACAACTCTCCTACTGCAGTCCAGCATGTATTCTTGCTTTTGTTCTCTGTTCCTGTCATGCTTTGTTCTTAAGCAATTCTGATATGAAAGCGGAGATTTTCTTGTACATTTTGCTTCTTCCTAGCACTTACTGCCCACGTGAAATCCAGGTCTTGTTTCAGTTCAGCTGAAGATTGGGTAGCCGTTGATATTTCTACCCACTAATTCACAGTTCCTTCAGAAAGATAAATTTATCTGCATTTAACTAATAAATGAAAGCACGTACTATGCCAAACTAAATTGAAATTAAATTGGGGACATTTGATTATTTGTGTTTGTGTGGTGGCCTTTGATCAGTCTTCTGCTGACATTGTAATTGTTATTTAGGAAATGCCTGTGATATCACAAATAGATGTCACATGGAAAATAAACAGCAGAAGGTGAAGCCTAAAAAAGAGCCTTTCTATGCAGATGTCATCCAAACTAAGGAAAGGGAAAGAGAAAGACAGACGCTCTGTACAGCAACACCAGTTGTATCTAAACAGAAAGGGGCCTATTTTTTCCAAGTTTCCAGCTAGTGATAGTAGAGGCAGTAATGAGATACAGAACTGCTTTCCATCTTACCCTGCCAATTTAGCTCCAACAAAGGTGCCAAATAAGTTTCCATTTTGATTTTTTTTCAGTAGAAAACAGCTTTAGCAAAATCCCTGCTCTTTTTTCTGTTGAAATTTTCTTTCCCAGTTTGTGATATTTGCTACCTGTCTGAGTGTCATTAGCATGAAGCAATGGAAGATTTGTACAAACAATATGCATGGAAAATCTCTAAATCATTCACTGTCTGTTTCTTAGTACTGCTGGAAGAGAAAGTAGTGATATCTCTAGGGATGGTTTTTCTATCAGCTGGACCTTCACTAATGTGATTAACAGGCTAAATGCTCAAAATATATCCATCGCTGGCATCAGTTATATTGGAGGTGAATTTTATTCGCTTGTGAATACATCACTAAAAAAACTATGTTAGTTTCTGAGAGCCAGTGAGAGAATGGATCAAATTCATTATTTATTTTTATCCATACGGAGTTTCAGATTAGTATTCCTATATGACACGTACGAAAATGTTACTACATTATGACCTTCATTTTGACTGAAATTCCCTCGTGTCAGAAGCACCTTGACTGCAGTATACCACGTTCTGATTCTGGGTGAGTGGTTAATTGTAAGGACTCATTGACACCATGCAAGCCTCAGTGGGGCAGAGTTTGTGGTTGGTTTTGATGTTGCTTGGTTTGGCTTTCCTTGTTGTTTTTGTTTGTTTTGTTTTGTTTCTGTTTTCATCCTTTTTAAAGGAAAATAATATAAGGAGAGAAGGCTTATTATATGTGCTAATCTGAATTTTATTGCAAGGCAGAATCTTGTTAATAGTCACTTGGTAGATCAAAAATATGGGAGCAGAGCATGGGTCAGAAGACAGGCTATTGCATCTGACAAAGCCTAGGTTTGGAAAGGTCTGGGGGCTAGTACTGGATAAACAAGGAAATAAGGACTCTCATTGTGATGCTGTAGACAAGAAGTTTGATTAAAACCTTACTGAGTTATAGAGGAGGAAAAAAACATCAAGGAGAAGGAGAGGTGAGGTGTTATTTTTTAGAGACCATTATACATTTGCTATCCAATACTAGTAGCCACACTTCACGAAAGAGGCTGAAATTGGAAAGGATTCAGGAAATAGATAAAAGAATGAGTCATTTTCTGGAAAAATGCCTTGAAACCAGAGACTAAAGAAGCTCGGTCCATGTAGCTTTTCAAAAGGATAAAATGTGACATTTACTGGTTCTAATTGTACCTACCTGGATAGGAGGTTACTTGTGGTGGAATGAGATTCAGAGGCTGGAAGCTGAAGGAGAGCTTAATTCCCTTAGAAGCAAGATGCCAAAATGCTGAACCACTTTTAAAGTAAATAAGCTATAATAATAATCTGGATTTAGAGACATCTTAGGGTGACTGGATGTCTTCTACAGAGTATCTTAAATAAGAGGAGGAATTCTTGCATGATTTCTTTGGTCAGTGTCCCACTAAGCTCAGACAATATGATTGGAATAATCTTCTTCGACTTTGAACTCAGTAAAACTTTTCAGTTGCCAGTTTGAATTCAGTTCAAACTTCCACTTTGTGGTCCTGTTTATAGTCTATCTGAAGACCTATTTAGAAGATAATTAGTGTTGTCTTATTTTTGGAGGACAGATAGCTGTTAAAAAGCATCTTTATAACTGGTGCCAAGGGAAAGCCTCGTTAGAGCCTGTGTGACTTTGGTGGTTCTCTATTGTTATCATATTGCTTTAACTCTGGAGTTACAGCTGGCTGTCTTCCCATAAACCATGTTGAAGACTCTTAGCCATATGAAGGCTGGAATCTCTGTTCATTTGTACTGTAAAGCTAGCACAGGTAAGCTAGGAAAAACTGGAGTATACAGCCAGCCTTAGAGCACACAAACAGGACAAACTTTTGTTCACTAATCCCACTTCTGTGGTTTTTGAGAATTCATTTGGGCCAAAAATGTTACGAATGAGTGAGCATAAGTGTGCATGTCACTCTGAAGCACGCTCAAGTGTAAGGCTTGTGTCAGTAGAAGCAGGCGAAGCTTGTGTGCATTTGTGCGAAACAGAGACGTAGGGAAAGCTTGAGCTTTAACGAAGGCAATTTGGGTTATTTTGTCCACTGTAGCTGTGACTTCAAAAACAAAATAAAAAATAGTAATTTGACTAAAGAGAGCCACAATGAGCAGCTGGATTGTATTACTGGTAGGTGTGTCAGCCACAGGAAGGCCTGCTGTCTCCTTCTGTCAGGGCTATGGGAAAACTGGCAGTCTCTGAAAATGCCTCACTTCTCAGCTCATACGCAAATTGAAACCCAAAAGAAGAATAAGGTCACTTTATCCTCGGTCTGTCTGAGGAGCCAGCTACTGATAATGAAAACATGTATGGTATTGCACAAGGACAATGACTTCTCTTAAGAGGTGTTTGAAATCTCTTAAGGAGAGTTGCCACTGTTACAGGTGAGCCTATACAGTACCTAATTAGAATGTATTGATCCAAATTTGAGAGAAAAAGATGAAAAGCAATCACAGTTTATTAAGCAAAATTTTCAAGAGTACCAGCACAGTATTTCCACCATGGAGTGAAAAATTGGCGTCTGCAAGTGTTTTTCATGTAAACACATTCTTTTTTCAAGTAACCTTATTTCATGTTTTTGTGTTTATTCCAAAATACACAAATCATCCTGGGTGAAAGCTATAAACTTTATCTTATTTGTTTTGTTTGGAAATGGCATTGGCCTCTCTCAGACCCATAGAAAATGAATGGCTCTAGTGACTGGCACAGTAGAGAGGAATTTAGGTTTAGGTTATGGACTGCAGTTATCAAAATACATGGGAGGGTATTTCCCAGGGCTTTCCAGTGGACAAGTCATCATCGTAAAGGTGGCAGATGCTCTTCTGTGTATGCTGTAAGTCTCTATGCCTCCCTCTTCTTGCAGAATATATATATATATATAGTCTTTTGAAAATACACAGAGAGAAAGGATCATATGAAATACGTCTATGATTCTATGAATAGGTTTCATAATTTCATTGATTAATTGAATGATTTCCACCAAGAAATAAGTGGGAACTCCTCTTGCCTGAGCCAGCATGCAGGACTGGAAAACCCCAGCTCAGTTCTTATCTGGAAAAGATAAGAGAATTTTTGCTGTATTCCATATGTTTTCAAAACAGTTGTGCTAACAGTTTGAAGATTGATCAGCAAAGACTAGGCTAATTATTGCAACTCTCTGTAGGCAGTCTTTTATTTCTAATAAATGGCAATACCTTCAACAAGTCTCCTGTGTATCAGTTTTTAGCACGTTCTCTTGCTGCCTGTTTAAACAATTGTAGTTTCAGTCATATACCTGTTGTCTAAATCTCTTACCTTCAGTATTTACAGATTTGCAGTAATGCATAGAGGATAGACTATTTCTGGCCAAGGTGCTTCTTCTTTTTTTTTTTTTTACCATGCAGGTTATCTGTATTGTATTTGTGCTGTCTGGCCTGTTTTCTCTGTGAAGTTCCAGGTGTAACAGACACAGCTATATCTAACCTGAGCCCAACCATTACCAAGGAAAAGAGGAAGCTGTTAGCTCTGAATGGGGTATGATACTGCACTAGATTGAGATTCAACTTATTAACAAGGCACAAAATCAGTCTAGGTTTGAGCAAAGAGAATGGCTGAAGCACTGGGATACAACTGTAGTGCATTATCTGTGAGCATGGCAATGTACTGTTTGTTTTGGATATCTTGGAATTTAGAGACATTGGAGGAGGAAGAGTTCTTGTTTGGTCAGGTTTACTGTTAAAAATGGAAAATGCATTTCACTGCACAGATCATCTTTAGTTAAATATTCACTTAAATATTTCTTTGGGGAAGTGAGTGTAGAAGGAAGTAATTTTCTACTTACTGAAAATCTTATGGGGACCAGGAATAGATCAGGGTTGTTTCTTTATGGGGAATGGCATATATTGTTGCTTTTCATGGCGCAGCTCTGATTAATTTTAATACAGCTTAAAGGAAAGTTCGATATATTTTATGCAATTAGACTTTCCTTCCCCTCCTCTTCCCCCCTAAAAATCCCATCAGTGCAATATAAAACTATTAGCTCCCCTTAAGAGTCTACATTCAAGGAATTATACTTCTTCAAACAGCTGATGTGAGTTATTGTAATCCTTTCACTCCACTCTTGTGAATGTCTGCTTCTCAAGTGGATTCAAAAATCCTGAAAGAATTTTAGATAAACATGACTATATTATGAAGTCTATAAAAGAAGAAGCAATTAACTGTTTTTGAGAATTAAATACACAAATTCTAGACTTTTTTTTTTTTTTTTTCAAATTGTGTAGTCTTATCAGCTTTCAAACTACTGAAGGATTTGAGGTTCTTTTTGTTCCTCTTATGACTAAAAGTTACAGCCTTCTTCTAGGTAAAGAGATGTCAATGACTGCATTTTCTATTACTGTGTTTTCAAGTGTTCACGTGTCTGGACCTCTAAATAACGTATGTATAAAACTCCTGAAGGGAGTAGCCCTGTTCCCATAAATGCATTAATTCAGTACAGTTCAGATCTTCAGTCCTTTAAAGGGCGGTGAATTAAGTTTGCAATGAATTTCCATTTTTCCTATTATTGAGTGATGTCATTGCAGGAATAAAGAAAGAAAATGAATACAGCTGGAGCAGCCAAAATTAACAAGAGCAGAAGATGTTAATTTTTTTGTTTTTCATTAAAAGCTCATTCCAGAGAAGTATATTTTTCCAATACTTAACAGCTAGTGAGAAGCTGGGAGCTGAAAAGAACTGGTCATAAGCAGGTATTGCTTAATCTATTTTCCCTGCTTGTTGATGCTGCAGTACTTCCACTACAGAGCCAATCTTTTGAGGATCCCCCACAGAATCAAAAGCAGAGATTTAGATCCTTCATGAGCTGGAAAATCTTGATTTCTTTGTGGTTTAATAAAGACAGTTTGTGTTACAGTGACAAGTCTGCTTTTTCAGCATGAAGCAATGTAGCAGTTATAGTGAGTGAGCGCAGGCAAAGATGGCTCATATTGGTATTCAGAAGAAATTCCATAGATCAATGTTATATATTTCCTTTTCTGTCTCTGCAGATTAGAAATCTATAATGTACCAAGAACTGTTCTTTAGCTTAGTCAATATTTTATAATGCCATTAAGGCAGGAGATGTATTGGTGCAGAGCTGTCAATGGTAGCTTTATTTATTTTATTTTATTTTATTTTATTTTATTTTATTTTATTTTATTTTATTTTATTTTATTTTATTTTAATTTTTCTTCTTGTGATGTGGGAATGGGTGTCTAGGGGAATCAATCACCCTAGACAACTAGGGTGTCTAGTAGAATCGATCCAGCACAGAAAGTTGGGTTGAAAATGACAGTTAAACCACTTATTATGATGGTAAACTAATACCTTAAACACCTGCCTACTCAACAGGTCTGCCTCTGGCCTCTTCAAAGTCTTATCTGCTAATTTTCACCCACTAGAAAAGTCTTTTGGTGCTCTTATCTCTTCAAAATCATCCTGGGAGGAAATCTGTCAGCCATCACTAGTGGTACTCTATATAAAAAGTTTTTAAGCTTATAACAGAGACAGGTAGGAGAAGCACAATTGGCCCTTTTTCATAATAAGCCCTTGAAGATTTGAGGTTGGTGCCTGGAAATCCAGTGTGACTGTAGTTCCTGTCTCTGTTCGATGTATGAAGAGATAGCCCTGCTGCTCCCTGACATCTGTTACTTTCCTGGGCTGCCCTGAGGCAGTGGGGAATTGCTGAGTGTTGATATTTCCATTATTCCCTTCTTGCTTCTAAATCCCTTTGATCATTGGATCCACATGGTTGAATGCAAGTGGAATTAATATCACTTTAAGCCTCCAGGCTCGTTCAATTTAGCATGTCTCTTCCTTCATATGCATTCAATATAAGAGCCTCCTGTTGAACTGAAAACAAATACAGTGCATTTGTCTGCTTAATTCATTTTACAAGCTTCGAAGACTCTGTGCTGCTGTTCCCCAGCTAACATATGTTTAAAAAAAATAATAACAACATAAGGTTAGATTCATTCTTCTGTGGCTTTGTGTGGCACAGGAGCAAAGCAGTCACTTGCTGAACTGGACCAGTAGATTCTCAGCTGAAAAACAATTATTGTGACTACAGCAGCAAGAATCTCCGCAGCTTCATGCATGCAGGCTCAGTATGGATCTGTTTTATCCTGTTTCTGCTTGATGTGGGTTTGCAGTAAGCTTGGGTTTCAAATGCAGACAAAAGCCAATACTGTGGAAAGAAAAACTTGCTGTGATTAGGGATGGCAATGGTAACTGAAATGTTTGCCAACCTCAGGAAATTGGAATAAGTTTTAGACTTACAAGAAACCCTTTCAAGTTGGGTAATTTTATTTAGTTCAAGTTTTGTTGTAAGGATGTCTAATCATGATATCAGAAACCCGTAGAAATTGTTTTCCTTAAGGTTTTCTCCCAGATCTCTTTTCATGCATAGCACCAATAAATCCAGAACAGTGTCTGTTTTTCCAGCACAGAAGCAGCCACCTCTTTGTAGTAAGCAGTTAATAATTGTTTCAGATATCTCAGGGGCTTAGATAATAGTGCTGGGAAAAGCTGCTCTTGCCTGTTTTGCTAACAAATCAATTCTTATTTGGAGTTCTGCTGCCTGCTGTTATTTGTTCTTGCAGTAATTTCATATCCAAAACTTTAAAATATAAAATTGGGCAGTTCTGAGTCTTTTTAATATGTCTTGACTCTTTTTTTCTTCTTCCCTCCCCCCCCCCCCCCCCCCCATTCCTCAAGAAGGGAATCAGTTTCGGCTTTGTGTTCGTGACTCTGTGTGCATTAGAAATACCAATGCTCTGTTGAACATGCAGTGTAATACCATCTTCTAGGATCCTAGAAAAGCTGATTTCATTGTCATTTATTGGGTGAATCATTCTGATGTATCCTGTAGAACCAACCAAATAAAATTGCTGGCTCTGATCACTTGGGTTGCAACGTCCTCTAAACAAAACTGCATATGGCCACACGCTTTAAAGCACCGGACTTGTCTGTGTTTTTTGCTTTAACGACAAAGCATAAAGCTGCAACAGGTACCTCATAACAACTTGCATAATTTCTATAATCTCTTTTATAGCCATCCTACATTTCTGAATATCTATAAAGCTGCTTGCTAAGAGTTTCTTAAGTATAAATTCTTTGGCTGTCATTCCTAGTCATACAAAGCTGGCATGAATGGCACTTACAGTGCAAATAATAAAGATGATTAGAAACTGAAGACTCAGGCTCTACTGTTTTCTTGCAGCAGGGTTTTGATATCGAGTTGTCAAATGTACTTTAAAAAAAACAACTCTCATAGCCATCTCGAAGATGAATAGCATTCTTTTACTAACCAGGAGGTGCATTAGGAGAACGGGGACAGGAAAAGATCACAAACTGAGAGGGAATCAAGATCAGAAGCAGAATTTGGAAGCTTGGACTCCCTGTCCACTATTCAAATTACTAGATCTTCTGTGGAATTTGCCTAGATTACTCTGTTTAGGGGTTATCTATTAAAGTAATGAAAAGGATGCTTTGAAATGTCTCTACTATGTGAAAACAGGACTGTGCTATTTAATCTAAAGAAGAAAAATCTTGCTAGCTACTCTATCTCTGGTTTCAGATAACTCAGTCATTCTGACTATGAGGCTGTTGCCTCAGAGGCAGAAATCATCCTTTGTCCTGTACCTCACCAGGCAGATTCCTAGAGGCTGTTTTTTCCTGTCAGATAAGAAATAGAATAAATAATGCCAGGTCATTGTGATTGCAGATCTCACAGAACTATAGTACTGTAGTTCATGATTAATGGGTTTACACTGAGCTGCCAAAACTTTTACAGAAGGATGTGCTACCAGATCCCCAGCCAGTGTACACTGGTTCACTTTTATGACCCTATGAAAATAAACTGATTTGTACCAGCTGCAAACTTAGCTTCTTACCCTAAGAGATTCCTGTCCCTTATGAAAACATAATAATCACAATCAAAAAAAAAAAGTTCTATTTACCTGTGCTTGCCTGGCTTCTGTACTTTACCTTTAATTTTAAATAGTCTGGTGCACTGTAAGGTATGTATTGTTTCAGAAATAAGTAGCAGTGTCTGTAGAATATGCATCCAACAGTGATGTCACTGGAACATTGCATCACTGCTGTGGAAAGATGGAAAAGACAGGAAGAGTCAGTAGATGATCTCACAGTGATGCAAGGTATCAAGAAGGTATGAAGGAAAATAACCTTCAAGCTGAATCATGCACACCATGGAGAGGAAAAAAAATAATCCTTCAGAAAACAGATGAGTTTTTCAACAGAGTTCAACAGATTGAATACTGCCATGAGGAAATGCAGGGGAAGAAGCAGATGGTAAACATGGGAAAAGCAGAACTTCTCAGATCAGTTCTTGTTCAGCTGTTAAAGAATTGAAGAAAACACTAGTTCACAGAGCCCAAGGCCAGCAATAGAACTGGGTTCTGCTTCTTCTATGGACTTTCTGTATGTCTTCACTAAAATCATTGAGAGTTCAGATATGAAGCTAAAAGATGCATTGGAGAGATGTAGCTGATGTGGTATGGGTATATGTAAAAACCTAATGCAGCTGTGGCTTCATTGGAGTAGCCAGAGGTGAGATACTGTGAAAAATTGCCTAAGCAGAAGCTCAGGTGAATAGATCACTTAATAATTAACTGAATATTTTGCAACACTGGAGAGGAAGGTGGAGATATATTGACAGGGAAGAGGTCCTTGGCCGTTGGGAACAGTGGCAAAGGCATTGGATTTGTGGGAAAAGTATTTGAGGCATCAAAGAACTTTTCCTGTGGTGTAGCATGTAAAATTCTCCTGAGCAATGGATGCTGGGCAACACGAGCTCTGATACTGTGGTGAGCCAGGAACTCCACTGCCAGCCTACGTGTGCTGAGCAAAAAGGTCTTTGCGCCTTCACTGCCGTCTTAGCTTCCTATTTTGTGGACCCCAAAGATAGTCGGTGAGACATTCGGATATGCTGATACTTGTCAGAATATTGTCATATTGATTTGGAGTTGTGGTACACACGTCTAGTCTGTATATTCATATGGGCTTATTTTTCTTAACTTATCTCTCTCTCTCCTTCACAACTTGATTTCCCAGAAACTATTCTGGATGCTTAAATAATAATAATAATAGTCATCGTCATCATCATCATCATCATAAAAAAATTCTCATTCTGACTCCCTTAGGTACAACTCAGTTTTCTTTATTTATTTTTTTTTATCCCTAGGAAAAAAGTGCATATTTAAGTGCTTGGTTTCTCTTCATAAGTGTTCTCACAAAGTTCTTTCAGCGATCAATTATTTCACATGTGATTTTGAGGACATCTTTTAAAACTCAAGCCCAAGCATTCCAAGATCAGCAGACTTGGATATGTATCACATGAGGTGCAAATATTCCAGGAATTTCCTCAGCAAGACCAGTGAACTTTCTGTTTGTGTACCTTTCCAGTTTTCAGTGCTGTGATTTCTGCTCCCTATTTACTGGTTCTGGATATGGATTATCCTTTCAACTGTCTTTTATTGGAAATGACCATCTCTCTTTTAAAAGCCTACACAAGAAAATAAGTTGTCTTGTGCGACTGATCAAACCGCCCTTTCCTAGAATTGTGTCTGTGCTGCATCTAGAGGTCCACTGGGAAAGGCAATTTTCTGTCCTTCTCCCTTACCCTATTAGTGCTGGTTTCTAGACTAGGGGATTTTTATCTGAAAGGGGATTTTTGTGGTTTGCAGAACTCTGATTCCAGTTTGATGCTGTGTGTGATAGTTTCTTAGGATGACTTTCTGGGTTTTCCTGACACAGGAAAACAGACTCTGCATATGGGGGAAAATGGTGTGGATTTTACTGATGTTTTCTCAAACCTCCACAAGCTTTATAAAATTCCTTGAACTTTTATAATCCCATTAGTAGTAAACAAAGTTCGGGTTTCCCATTTCTTTTGTTATTTCCAGGTTAATTGAGAACCTCTCTTTCACAGACACCTAGAACTGAGGCTTACTTTTAATGTGTTCTTCTTTTGTAAACTTGGTCAATTTTTGTATTGGGAAATGGTCCTCTGAGTCCCATCTGGTTTAGAGCTTCTGTGCAGACTTTAGAAGTGTGCCCAGTTCTGAACTGGCCTTCAGAGACTGCAGAGCTCTTTAATGAGCACAACAAGTCTCCTGGCTGGTGCTCTTAAATGAAGAGCCTTTAGCCTCCTTCCCTCTTCAGGTGCTACTAAGGGCACTGGCAGTCTCTCTACTGCCTTTGGTGAAACTGAAATGAGTCAATGTTATTTTGTCTAGTGTTTACCTCAGATACATTACTTCTGAAATAAAATATGTGCTCAGAAAGGAAACAAAACAAAAAAAAAAAAAAAACACACAGAGGAAAAAAAAAAAAAAGACTGGTTGGATTCTACTTTCTGTCCTCCTTGGCAGAAATAGATTGTGAGAATAAATTTGATGGAGAGAGATTGAATTTTAATCTTCAGACTTCAATAGGTTAGTCTGCTAAGTGTAAGTATCTCAATGTGATGGTGGGGAGGGGTAATTTAAGGAGAAGAGGGGGATGCGTATCTTTATCATTAAAGAAGAAATCCCTGAAGGAAAAAGGAAATGAAGAGAGAATAGAGAAAACATGAACAATTTTTATATATAAAAGAGAGATACAAAAAAGGTAATGCAAAGTGAAGTCCCAGTTGCTTTTGAAGAACTAGCTTTTTTTTTTTCATTTTTGAAAAATGTCCTTAAATGCTTTATCTTATAAAAGTGAATAATACATTTCTCTGTTCCTAATATAAATGTTTCACATTTTTATTCACATCTGTATAGCCACTTGGATAATTGGTGCCTGTCTGACCTGCTCGTTTTCAGTATTGGCATTCAGAGCAGTTTGGTGGATGTTATAAAAGGAGAATTGCCCTAGACTGGCAATTAGACAAATTAAGTGAGTAACTTCAGGGGAGTGGGAAGGGGAAGAGCAGGGAATATTTAATAAATAAATAAATAAATGTGCAAACAACAAAGTTATTTTAAAAAAGAGGAAGGGGATGAGGGAAGAATGATTCTTCCACAACCTACCTTTGTGTGTGAAAGTCTATCAAAAAAGGCTTGTATGAACCTCAGTCGTTCTTGGACTCTCTTATGAGGAGAAAGAAGAGGAATCAAATGAAGTATTCTGAAATTAGTTCAATTAAAGATAAAATTCAGCAATGGAGCCATCATGACTCTCAGCCATACTGCCAGTTCAGCTGAAAATCAATCAGCCTTTGAAAGTCTTCATCCCGTGTTCTTCTTTCTTTCTCCCTGTGTGACTGAACTCTTCCCACCTCAATGATTTCTGCATCCTCAGAATTGTCTGTTTAATCTCCTGTCAATTTCCTTCTTATTCCTGATTTATTTTTTAAAAATCTCAATCCTTCCTTTTCTTCTCTGTTTTCTCCTTGCCACATATCCTTTCTGCCTGGAAGTGGCACAGAGGTATCTACCTCCTATCATTTGCTGCCAGTGAGGAGAGCTTATGCCCGTTACTCTCAATGTGATAGATAAATTGAGGTAATAAACAGGATCAAGCATCTGCTGAACATCTTCATCAGGTCATTGCAGTGATAAACCTTATTCCACCTGGGCCTTTTAAAGGCAAGTGGGAAAGTTTGTGCTTTGTGATCATGATGGAAAGATTTTGATTTTATTATTTATACCACTTTCTTCTGTGCTTATAGAATAAAAGTTGATATGTTCATTGAGCAGATATACTGTGTAAGGAGGGGTTAAGTTCTGGACGTGGCCCAGATCTTCTGACAAGAACCATCCTAATGAAATTCCATTGCAGAAGAAGGAAAACTGGCCCTTCTTGGGCTTGTTTCCTAGCAGGAAGCAGAGCAGTCAGGACAGACTTGGATCTCAGACTGAATGCAACCAGTCTTCTGCTCATACCAGCCCCACTGAGATGTGAAGGGGCTCCAAACCATTGTTTCACATATGAATCTTCTTTTACATACACTTTTAAGATGATGGCTTCAAGAGCATGCAATGTGTGCTTTTGTGGAACACAGCTGAATAATTCTGTTGTAATCTGTATAATGTACTGCAACTATCTGATTTGCAAGCCCAGTAAGAAGTATGTAAAAGAGTTTTTTTTTATGCAATAAGGTGTTTGAATGTAACAGGGCAGCTTCTTTATGATTGAAATGGGAAATGTCTTTAAAGGCATGAATTTCTTTGCCTTTATGTCTACATGTCTTAAATGAAAGTTGTATTTGCTTATTATCAGAAACGGACTTTTGGCTGAGATTTGGCGCTTAAGTAAGATTAATCCAAATTCCTTCTGTCTCCCTTGTTCTTGTAAGCCCTTCAATGTTAATGATTTATATATTGATATTGTTGTGGTTTTCATAGGCTGATATTTTTTTCACCTTGTAACATTTGTTTCTTTTCAGATTTATAGTGTTCTCTACAGAATAATAGTTGTCTTGCTGGCCCATATCCAGCATGTGAAAGTCCTATATTATATTCCAAATTTAACATCAGTTGTCAGCTGACTCATAGAGTCATGGGATTGGAAGGGACTTCAGAAGGCCATTCAGTCTTTCCCATGTCCAAGGCTAAATCAATTGTACATGTCATTCTTGACAGACATTTGTATGGCTTCCAGCACTGAAAACTCAACAGACTCCTTAAGCAATCTCTTCCAGGTCTGCTTCAATTCTTAAACTTTTTACTTAAAGTCTAAATTGATTCTTCCCTGGTACAATTAAAAGCTTATGACTTCTGATCTTATTTCCCATTTCCCATTGAGAATTAATTTTTCTTCATTTTCTTTGCAGCAAGCTGTTAAGTGTTTCAATATAATTACCACCTTAACTTCTGCACTTAGTGGGGCCCAATTGGGGAATTTCTCCACACAAGAATTTATAAAAACACATGACGATTTTTATTTGCTAGTTTTAAAATTCTCTAGCTGGTTCAAGCTTTGAGTGCAGCATGCAGTGTTGGATGTGGAACCTAACAAGCTCCAAGAAGAACAGGTGGGTGGCTTCAGTGTTAGAAGCTGCTCTTGTTTGGTTACATCATTGCTAAAACCTGTACAGTAGAGGTAAAGTAGAAAAGAAGTCTCCAACTCAAATGATGCATATAGGAGCTCACATTTCATCATATAAGGACTGCTTTAATTTTTTCATAATCTCTGGTATAGCTCTCTTTGAGATGGTGCTCTTGAAGCTTTTACTTCTTTTCTATCAATGAAAAGAGACAAGAAAAAGGCTATAGGAAGCTGTCCTGTGCCTGATAAGTAATGTGGGTGAAAGAACACTGTGGACCAACCAGGATTTTGTTCTCTCTGGTACACATTGCTTTATCCTGAAGTTGTGAGGGCTATCATCCCTGTAGAAAGTTTTCTTCTGCAATCTAAGAAATGTTCTTGTCAAGCCTGTAATTGGCTTTCTGGAGCATCTTGCAGCAGTAAGTTCTGCATGTAATTTAGGTGCTTTTATGAAATAAAACCAACTGCCTCTTTGGTAATTAAAATTTAAAAAAATAATAAAATAAAAAATTGTCATTGTACAGCTCATCTCACAGCTAGGCTATAACTTTTTCACTAAGGTAGTGTTTTTATTTGCTTTATGGTGCCAAATACGTTGTGAAAGATTGACGTGTAACAGATGATTGTTGGAGAATGCTGGCTTGCATACATGAACAAAACTGCAGTTTCCAGAAAAAATAAACTTGTGGGAGAGCTTATGGGCCAGGCTTTGTGCTGACAGTTAATGGGACTTCATAGAATGGAAGGCAGCACAGAATCTGGCCTTGTACAAAGTATCTCAGCATGAAGAACCAGTGGCTTTTTCAAATGAAGAACCTAATTCCTTTAGTATTAAGTATTTGCAGCATAATTTGAAACTTAGTGGTGTTTATTCATGGCCCAGTCTATGTCTGGCTGAAGTGAACAGGTTTCTTTCCAATGCTACCCCGGGGTTCACACACCTCAGCCAGTACAGTGCATGTGTTCATTTTCCCAAATGGCATAGAACTTGGCAGACTTGGGTCTCTTTTTCATTTTTGAGTTCTGGCTGTATTTGAAACTAAATCACAAAGCAAAATGTGGAGGCTAAATATTCTGTGCTTTATGAACCACAAATCTTCCATGACTCACCTTTCATGCAACTTTATGGCCCTACTGGCTTGGAAATGGGCAACAGCAATTGGCCACCTGCAGCATCACCGTCAAGGAAAGTTAATCTTGTGGTTATTCTTTGAAACATGGAACCTGAAAGAAAAATAATTTTTAAAAAGAAAAAAAAAAAAAAGAGAGAGAAGACAACTTTGCTGTAAACTACTGGTTTAGAATAATGTTCTACCACCACTAAGACACTGCAAAAACATGACTTTTACTGTGAATCTACTTTTATTTAAATCAAATGGTAAAGCAAGAATAATCACAAGAAAATAATCTTAGCTTCTTTTAGGTTGCCTGTCTTGATATGTTTCATGAAGTATCTCAAACAAAATGTTCACTTCCCAAGTTCTGCCCCCTGTTGCTGTATAATACTAAGCAAGTCAATAAGCTCTTGTTATTGTCTTTTTTTTTTTTTCCAAGCTAGTTTATTATTTAAACCTCATAAAACTTGTCCCATGCTAGCTTCATCTAAAATTAAACTTGTTAGTTTTGCTAGAAGCCTTTCTGAACCATGCACTTAGAAAATGGGAACTACAAAATAAATAGATTTTATCTTTCTTAATAAAAGATTTATTTGTGTATTCAGTCCTTGGAGTTTTGACATCTTGACTTTATTTTTTTTTAATTTCTTTGTAAGTACCTTTACAAACATAATTTGTGCTTTTAACTTGGAAAATGGTTGGTTTAGTCTTGTGGTGGAGAGAGGTTTTGCTCTAATTTGGGATAGAGATTTTTTGAAACATACAGCAGGCTCTCAAACCAGCTGCTTAAAACCATCTCCAGCAAACTTCAGTCTTTGCTGTGGTTCCCCTTCCATCCCAGGAGCTTTAGTGCCAGTGCTTGTCTTGGTGCGTTTCTCTTTTGGTTTGAACCCATAAGTCTGTGGCTTCACTGCCTGCTCCACTTTCAAACCAGATCGCTTTTCATTTGCCAGGGTATCCCATCAGGTTTGTCTTTGTGGGTAGATGGACAAGAAGGAGTTACCTCTCCATGTGGCAAGCTGGCTTTTGTCCCAACTCTAGAACTTCTATGGTTGTTTTGAATTTTTAGAAAGTGATGGCATTTTGCAGGTGTGTATCATGGACATGGGAATGAATCAACCTTCCCCGCAAGCCCTCATGCGTTTGGCCAGGGATTGTGGAGTGGGAGTTGGATATAAGTACAGCCTGAAGACTGAAGGCAATGTGTTCCTAAACTAGGAGGTTAAATACTGCTCTCCTTAAAGGTGTCACAAGCTCTGTACTGTTTGAACAGTGAAAGGAGATTTTGAATAGTAGAACTTTATTGACAGTGATCTGCTGCTTAGTACACTGAAAACCTTTCTATAGGTCTTACCTTTTTTTATTATTATTATTTTTCTTTTCTTTTTATGCTGCTTGTAAACTAGAACTGTAGCAGGTTTTGAAGTCAGATTGAATTACTCTCCCCAATGCGCTTCTATAGGAAGCCACTTTGGAATCAGCAAGAACAAGCCCAGCTTGCATCCCATTTGCCATCTGTGTTTCCCTCTGGCTTCAATTTGCTGCTATAAAATAATTCATAGGTATAGGTGCTTTACTGAACCTGCCCAATACATGTCATATTTCATTGCTCATATTTCTTCTAAGATAACAGCTGCAAAGAAGTTGTATTTCTTATGGTCTCTCTTGATTTACTGCTCCTTAATCTGATGTTTCAAATTAAACATTTTTGAGTCTTAAAATGCCATTGCATTCTTTAAAATTTCATGTCCAGCTGCTTGTAATGGGTATCTTTTTTTTTTCTTCTTTTCTGAAATTTTAATGTTCAGTGGCTATGGAATAATTGGATTATGTAGCCTGTCTGTTTATAATCAAGATAAATGTATATTATCAAAGGTATATATCCTTTTCTCTCTTCATATGGTTTTCCATATCATTCCTTATACCTGAAATACCCTCTACAGCTACTTTAATATAGCAAGAAACCATTACGGTGTGATTGTGCAAAAGCAGATATCATGGCTCTTGTTAGATGTGGTTTGCTTCAGCGACATGACTTCTGACAGTAAGTGAAGTTAGATGTCTGTACAAGTCAAGTATCCACATCTCAGTGGGCCTGGGATGGTCAAGTACCCTAAACAGAACTGTTAAATTGAGGAAAATTAGAGCATGGTTACAACAGGCAGCATCTGCAAGAAACACGCATCCTTGTAAGTGATTTTCTGGCTAAGCAGCACAAATTGATGGATAAGGAGGTTGTGGTTTTCTTTTTGTTTGGAAAAAAAACATGTGGGTGTTGTTTTTGCTGTTGTTTTTGTTGTTGTTTTTGTTGTTTTCCTTTTATGGTTTATATAAGTAATTAAAGATGTTTGACTACCAGCCTTCTAGTGTTCTTAGTGTTCTAGTAAACCTATATATAAGTAAATGTCAATTAGCATCATTTGAATTATTCTTTCACAATATCAGGATGAAATTCCTTGCACAACTGTGTGATTTTATCATGGAAATGATTGCAGGGTAAAGCCTATGCTGCAACAGATATGCAAATCTAAAAAAGGACTAAATTTATTGATTAGATAGATTCTCTTAAGCCTGATCTAGTAAAAGTGGTTCAGTTCTCTGTGTCATGCAAACCATAGGACAGTATCTTTTTGTCTCTTTTAGGCACTTTCCAAAAAAGAGGGCTACTTTTAGGTTGACTATTAAATAATAAGTCACATGGGGTTAGCCACTTTTACTTGTGGACACTTCTGTGGTAGTTGTGATTCACATATTCCATAAAAGCTTATGAACTAAGCCTTGAAGCAGCCCTGAAAAAATAAGTAGGGGTTGTCATTGTTCTTACAGGGATATCCAAGACACAGTAAAATAAAGGAAATCTTCCACAAAACACCACTGTTGGTTTTGTTTCATCTTAGTCATGAAAGCAAGTAGGTAAAGAGAAGATCTGGGAGAAGGAAGAAAGAAAACAACCTAGCTTCATTTCAGAAAGTTCCTACTGTAGTAGGAACTACAGCTCAACTGTAGTTCAAGCTCTCCACCACAGTCTCACATACATACATCTTCTTTAGAGCTGACAATATTTCAGTCTTTAAGACAGCCTGGAGAACATTATTGTGTCTGAAATACCATATACTGGATGCGATAGTATTTTGTTAAAATGAGCACCTGGAAGAGTTTGAACCTGTTCTGTCCTTTTTCTGATGTACCACCAAGATTCTTGCTGATGCAAAGCCTCACAGCTGACTTGCCGAGTGTGAAATCCAAGGCACTGAAATGATAGGATTTGAAGACCTTGCTTACTTCTGGGAAAGTCTTTGACATAATGGTCCCAAATGAAACTGTAACTTAACCTGGATTATTTTAGGCTCAATAAAGTGACAGCAAAGCTTTTGCACAAATCACAAATTGGCCTGTAATTCCCATTTGTGTAGGACAGTTATGCAAATGCACTTTGTAGGAACATACTCAGGGATTTTACATGCATGGTGTTGCCAAAACTTAAGCTTGCAAAATTTTTGGAACATGGTGTGTGAAGGCTTGGCATCTGATCCTGTTCCTACTGGCATGGCTAATAGTTGCTATTGAATTTTACTAGGAAAATGATTGGACATTCTGGGGTCTGGGTTGAAAACGCCCTGAATATCTTTATGACAAAAAGGCTTTTCTAGAGGTTACGTAGGCAGGGAACCAGTGAGAATAAGATGGTCATTTATGTATGAGGCAATGGAAGAAAAAACTCCAGTCAAGTTGAGACAGAACTGATACAAGGAAAGGCTGCCTAGAGCATAGCTGTGATTGGTGGGGTTACAAATTCCTTGCTTTCTGTTCCAGTTCTGCCTTGTCTTGCCTGCTAAATCCACATGTGACTTTATCACCTGAATTTCTTTGCTGATCCTCTGTGGTTTATCATTCTCCCTGCATGCCATTTCTTGGGTACCAGTAGCTGAGAGGAGACAGGATACTTCCTTATGTGGTCTTGTAAGGTAAGACTGAAAAGATAGACACAAGTCACGTGGCTACAAAAAATCATTTCTGTAGTTCTGGGGAGAGTGTGTTCAGATTTGTATAGGTATATGGTAACCACATGTTAGTCCTTGTAGTAAAGAAAGGAGCTGTGAGAGAGGAAATAAGGTGTGTGAACAGAGGAAGCTGTCAAGCAGGTTCTGAACTACTGAAGGTTTTAAGGCATAAGGGATGACATTTAGTTCCTAGCATAACTGTTGAATTCAGTGATCTGTGTAAGGGAATAAATTTTACCTAGTGTTTTAAAATGCATGCTTTTTGAAAACACCACCCCATTGGTTAATTAAAAAAAAAAAAAAAGTCTATAATGAGATCCAGCTTCCTGTAATTATGGTAATTTTTGCCTTTTTTTTTTTCCTATGCTATTTCTATTGTCCTGTTACTGTAGCCTGACTCCCACCCTTTAATATAGTTATCCTCACAGCACTTCTTTGCGGCAAGGAAGTAAATAATCCCCGTTTCACAAATGGGGAGCCATGGCAAAAGAGAGGCTTAGTGACTCGCCTGAGGTCATGCAGGCAGCCCCAATATGGAGCAGGGAATTCGACCAGGACTCCCAAATAGCAGACAAATGCTCCAACCCCTGGGCTGGCCTTTTGCTCCTATTTTTAAAGAGCTCAAAAGATTGTGTCCAGATTTCAGAGATGGTTCAGAGGTTATTGAGGGCGGTCTGGCTAAAATAACAGAAAAGTTGGACCAAGTGAAAATGTGCTGCTTACGTTGCACTAAGCAGAGCTTCAATATCAGTAAGTCCAATAAAGGCTTTTCAACTGGCAGCTCTGGTTTCCTTGCATTTGCACACACTCGCACTCTCATACACACACACCCTCTCTGCAACTCATTTTTCTTCTGCCTTGGAGGAAGGACTTGGTAAAAGGAAATTAGTATAATTAAATGGTTATGTAGGAAGCTGATGGTAAGTATTTATATATATAAACTAAGTGGATGAGAAAAACTATGAGATGGATTTCTCAGTGTTTGTTTTTTGGGGTTTATTTTTGTGAGTGGAGTATTGAGTGACAGAGATTTGTTCCCAGAAGAAAATGCTTGAAACACATTAGTCTGCTTTGGTATTAGAAAGATTAGAGGGCACACTGTGAGAATTTGTAAGGATTTATGTGCTTTTTAGAAAGGATTAAGAATAAAAAAAATCCAGATTAGAAATGCTGTCTAACCACATCACTAGCCTACAAGCCAACATTTGCATGGTGGTTTTCTTTTATGTTTAATACCACAATGTTTGTATTGCAACTTCAGTTACAGTTGGTTTTGTTTAAAGACCATAGTTTAGGTGTGCACAGTATGTGAAATGAAACGTTATGAGTTCACGCAGCATCTTTGAAATCTTATTCAGCAGCAAGCTTGCTAAGAAAAAGATCTTAGGGAGGAGAGGCTCATTCTAGACAGTTTTTTACATAAAAGAAGACCAGTTAGATGTGTTCCATAGTTTTTAAGTGCCTGCATTTTTTCTGCCTATCAAATTTTAAGCTTGAATAAGATTTGTTTTCTGGAACGCTATTTCCTTGAAATAGTTGGACATAGCAGTTCCATATTAACACCAGACCTCACAACATGGATTTATTTATTTGTTTGGGAACATAATTGTTAAACATCCTCTAAGCTGAAAAAATACTTCCTAATTATTTGCTAGAAACATCTTCAGCATACACAGCTAATTAAAGTCAGACTGCTAAATGTGGATGATTAGAGGCTTATGCTGCTAGAAAACTGCTTGTGCTGACTTGAGATAATATTCATTGGTAAATTCAACCCTTTTTAGACATTTTATTTATAAAAGCATAAATCCACACAAGATGTCCTTATGCAGAAGACTAGCTATTACTTTATTTTATATATTACAGTCTCACTATAATGTTAAGCATCAATTTGTTGACGATTTCTGGCATGTTACCAACATGCAAAAGAAATGTAACCTGACCAGTATGAATGCCCATATTAGTTGCCCTACTCCGCTTTTTTCTCCTAACTCTGCTTCTTTTTTTTCTTTTTTTTCTTTTTTTTTCTTTTTTTTTAATTTGATTTAATTTGATTTTATTTTAATTTCCACATATTGTGGAGTTTAATTGAATAACCAGACAAATCAGTAGAAAAAAAGTTATTGGAGTTTAGTTCAGTCTTTTCTTTAGATGATCTTTCCAGCCAGAGGACTTCTTGTCCAATGCAGTCCATACATACCTGAGCACATTGGTGCTTGAAAGATGAGCATATGTTGGATAAAGCATGTTTTCCAAGCATGTGCTAGTGGCTTTCCTTCATGTCCCTGGTGAATCTGGTCTCACAGCATAACCCCATGGGGAGGTTTCTGTGTGTGAGCAGGTGTCCTGCCTAACAAGGTTCCTTAAAGTTGCCCTGCATAAGCAGTGCATTGTACCTAGGGGCAGATACTTCTTGAACATTTTAGACCCCAGAGAATTGTCCTGTGAATATCTGCAGTGCATGTGACCTTCTTTCTTAGCCATTTTAATGGCATTTGACAAAAAAAATTTCCACTTACATAGGTGAATATCAAGCTTGAATTGGATTCTAGGTGATTTAATTTTTGCAGCTGCTGTTGCAGTTTTTATTTTTTAACACAGTATATCCTTTTTTTTCTGTTTTGTGTTGTGTTGCTTGTTAGTGTTTTTGTTTGCTTGCTTTTCAAATTCTCTGCAAAGATGTGTGTGGAACAATAAGTTTTATTACTTTTTTTTTTTTTTTTTTTTTTTATAAAATCAAACATATTAGCATCTTCAGATTGGAGAAGATTTTCATCATATCTGCATTATACCTAGAACATCGTTACTATTGCAAATGGTCAGAAAATTTTAATTGTAGGTTTGTGTTGGCAGACTGATTTGCTGGTTAAGAGCTAGAGAGATATCACTGATTTCACAGCTAGAGGGACAATGCAGATTTTGGCATTGATAGGATAAGGAAATTGGTAGCTTAGCAGAGGAGAACATGTGGGAAGAAAATCTGAAGACTGAGTAGTTAGCTGAGCATGTTGAAAAGTCAAGATTATTTGTGAAAAGAAAAATTAAAGAAAGCACTTTTTGAAGGAGAACAGAAGAAAAGAGAATGAGAAATACAATTTAGGATGAAAGCCAACTCAGAAAAAGTAGGCAGATACAAAATTATCAGTGTCAAATAGCGTAAGTCATAAAAGATCAGATGATATTTATAGTAATTAGTGATTTGAAAAATGTGTGTTCTTTATCTGCAAAGAAAAATCAATCTTAATAAAAAAAAAAAAAAGTGCTGACAGATACTAGCTTGGTAGGCATCAGTTTACAGCTGTGAAATTGATGGAAAGTCTGCTGGGATAAATTATAGTTTTATCTGAGAACTGAGTTTGGAGCATTGTCCTTAATGAAAGAACAGTTAATTGAATGAATACTTCTCTCAAGCTTTTGGTTGTTCATTGGAGTAACCACAGCTGGGAGAGACAGTCATTCTCTGTCTCTCAGGGTGCTACACAGACTTGTTAGAAAAGAAGGAAGTCTACGATTTCATCTTTGCTGTCTGTGGAATACAAGCAGCTTTTTCCCAATTAAAGTTATGTTATGATTTCTCATGGTTTCTGTGATAAATTAGGACAAAATGATAGCTTTTTTTTTTTTCTTTTAAAGAGTTATTTGCACTGGAAAAGGAGACTTAAGTTGAGCTCTCAAGTGACTGGCTGCAGGTACACAGATTCTCTGCAAGATTAGCTCTTGTGTAATTTCTTACAAGTGAAAACTTTGTTAGAGAACCATCTTTTTTTTTCCATTTACTTGTTGGTCTAAGCATTCCAATCGTTAAAAATGCTAGAGGGTTTTCTTGTTTCTTTTGTATGTTGGTATACAGAAATGTTGCCTTAATGCCATTCCAGAAGAAATCCAAAACCTGTGTCACCTAGATTCTTAGAAAGACCAAGAAAGGAGTTTTAAAGTATTTTTAGAAAATCTGTGTACAAACATAATTTAACTGATACCTTGGAAATAGTTGCCTTCTAAAGCATGGTTTCTAACAGATGCGTCCTATGAACAAGAAAGCTCTGTGGCTTCTTCACCTTAGAACAAAACAACCTCTGGAGGTACCTCTTTCTCTCTGTTGACCGTGAAGGAGCAAAAACTCGTAGTTTAGATTAGCCATCTGACTTCCAGACTAATAACTTCCAGGAGAGGAGCTCCCCTCAAACTGTTTTTTAACAATGAAGAGGTGTTTCTTGAGATTGGCATGCTGTATGTTTATTGAACATGTCAGGTGTGCTGTATGGAAGTACCGTGTTCTCAGACTGGCTTTCAGAAGTACACATGACAGTGGAGTATAAGTCATAATAGAAATGAATGAGGTTTGTGTTCCTAAGTTGTCTAGTCAGCTTCTAAAAATGCTCTTCTCAGCCTTTGTACTCAGAGAAAAACTGGAGATTTTCAGAAAGAGTTGCAAGGGAAACTCATGGAATAGGTTCTATTGTTGGTTGTAGAAGCTGCAAATATGCAGTGGTCTTGAGATTGAAAAGACTGTTGCAAGGCCAGTGTTCTTCATTGGTTAGTCAATGTTAGACTATTGGTTAGTCAAGCCATTTCTCAGTGTTATTCTTTGTTAAACTTGTCGAGTGACTACTTTTTTTTTCTGGAAAACCCAAGCTTTTACATTTTAACAAATATAATAGTGCGTTTTCATTTTTTTCTCTCTTTTTTCTCATTTTTTTTGCCTTTTTTTTTTTAGGGAAGTATGAGGTGTGTAGCAGAAGAATCACCTCTGAAGCAGATATCTAGAAGGAGATTTCTTAAGTGCCAGTTTTGTAGCAAGAAATTTGGCGCTATTTTACTAGTATATGTGCTGCAGAAGGATTTGCAGTAAAGCAGAGACTTGGAATTTCAGCTAAAGTATCTGTTATGTACTAGCAGTACTTTGGAGGGAGATATCCAGATATTTCTTAAGATCTTGAAAGCACGATATGAAAAATCAGATTTTCCACATTCCCTCTCACAAGTTAACTCCAGTGCAAACAGAGGTCTCCTGGTCTCTTTATTTCATAAGACTTATTTAACACTGGCTCTGCTTTTGAGACTTATTGATTTTGGTGTATTCCAGGCCAGGAAAATCAAAGTCATATTGCAAAAATATCCTCCTGAAGTAAGTTATTACAATTTAATGCAGTTGTAAAGGATGACTTCTTGGTTAAGGAGCTGGCCCGGGACTTGAGAGTTCAAACTGAGTTCAGTTCAAGGCTGTGACCCTGTAACAACTGTAGGCACACCAGGAAATCTTCCTTGGTCTCAGCTCCCCACCCAAAACCTAGCACTTGTTTCTTCAGGCTGAAGACTCTATGTATATGCATATAGCATACATACAGAACAATCTGCTTCTGATCTGGTTCTTAGCTGCAACTGTAAGTAATTAATGGTTGTAAATTCTATGCTACCCTTTGTGTTTCTCTTTTACAGTTCGCATCATGGGGGATGTGAAACTGGTGACAACTACTCGAGTATCCAAAACCTCCCTGACACTCAGCCCCTCAGTTCCTGCTGAAGCACCAGCATTTACTCTTCCTCCTCGGAATATCCGGGTGCAGCTGGGAGCCACTGCAAGATTTGAGGGAAAGGTAAGAAATGGAGATGATGGAGGGCTTCTTTGTTTGGTTTCGCCTTTTCCTGAGGCTACCTCACAGTCTGCAAAGCCAGTGAAATTGACTCTTCAATATGGGGCCTTTACTTAATAAGAATACACTGGTGTTTCCATTCCTGAGGGGGCAGGAGTGTTACAGGTCTGTTTCTGAGTGTTGCAAAACCTGACTGTGTGCTGAGTTAACCTAGATGAGCACGCCAGGCGCTGAGCTAAGTATATATGGAAAACTGCCTCAGGAGCTGTCTCTAATCAGAGAGCACATGTTCTCCTACTGCATATTGATCTCCATGCCACCCAAGGTTGCCTGTTTCTGAAGCTTCATGTGTAGCACGAAGCTAACCGTGTTACCTGTGCTTCTTGGTAGTTAAGTTAGGAATCTGTAAAAGAGAGTTGTGACTTTTTTGTATCTGCACCACCTGCCATACATGTAGCTAATCTGAAAGCAAAAAGCATTTTCAGAAGACAGACTGGCAGAGTGTGGGCATATATGGATCCCATGTTCTCTCCTTCACCTCACAACTGAGGCACTGAATTGTCCTTACCAGCATCCATATTCCTTTTGTTCTTCAACCCTGGTATGGTCTCTCATGTGTTCTGTATATGTTTCTTTCTTCTCCCTTAACCCAAATACCCAAATCTTTCTCCTGGGGCTGTCAGTTTTCCCCTTTCAGCTTCCTCCTGTCCATGTCATGCTCTGATTGTGTGCTGACAGCTATATCATCAAACTGGATGCAGTTCTAATCTTTGAAGTGGTGGGATTTCCCTGACAGAGGCAGGAAGCTGCAACTTCATGATAACAAAAGAAAAGCTAAAAGGAATTTGGGAAATTTATAACTTCTGAAACTAACTTAAACAGAGGGCCAGTAGAGGGCATCTGATATATATCTTATTTATTTATGCAAAAGCAGGCTAGGATTTTTTTTTTTTTTTTCCCATCAGGAACAGAGCAGAAAATTGCTGGAATATGTCAATTTTTAAGTACAAAACTAAAACTCGGTAGTAGTTCTTGGATTCAACTTTTTGAAGAAAAGTCAGCATTCTTAAAAAAAAAAAAAAAAAAAAAAAAAAGAAAGAAAGAAAAAAAAGAAAGAAAAAGAAAAAAGAAAAACAAACAAACAAAAAACAGAACTTTGATGTAAGTGTTTGAGACAGCGAATTTTTTTTATCAAATATTTAGTTGTTTTTTGTTGTTGTTGTTTGTTTGTTTGTTTTTGTTTGGTTGTTTTTTTGTTGTTGTTATTTGCTTGTTTGTTTTTTCAAAAATAACCTCCTTGGAATGTTGAGATACCAATTGGAAATCCTCTCTGTGTGTCCAACATTGGCCAATCCCAATGAACATTCCCTTTCTTACTGTTGTTTTTTTTTTTTTTCCAGTATTTCACCTTGATGGGTTGCAAACACAGTGAAAAGATGGCATGTTGGTACAATACTATTCTAACTGTGGTTGGTTCTTCCAGACAGCACTGCAACTAGCAATAACAGTACAGTGAAATGAAAGTTGAATTGTGTGATGTTGCTAAGTTTTAGTTTTACATTTCTTATGTTTCCTAATTAAAGACTCAAGTAGGGTATTTCCAATTTTTAATTCTCTCTGCAGACCTTTTATTATTTGTTAAAAGAAAGCTGTGGTAAAATTGACTGTCTTACAAGTTAGAGTGCCATCACTGTTTTGAATATTTTTTCAGACCTAGCTTTAAAATATTAATTCTTTAAGGATATCCATCCCCTTTTTGGAGTTGCTTTGAACATGGAAAGGGTAAACTGTGCAGGGCTTTTAGTAGCTTGGGTAAAATACACAAATTCAATACTAATTAAACTTAAAGACTTAAGTTCCTTGAAGGAATGAAGGTTTGGTGGAAGTTCTGCACTGAACCTCTTGATGAAAATTTAAATCCCATTTCTGCCTTTTTACTATATGAGAATGGCTGAATCTTTTAATTTTCTGTCTTTAAAATGCAGATGATAATATACTGACTGAATGCATGTCAAATAGATGAAGTAAACCTGTATTGCTTAAAGTGCTTTATTAAGTGCTAAGCATCCAGACCACAGCTTTGTTGAAATACATGTGAGATGTGCAATTACTTTGTGCAAATAGACTGCCTTATGTTGTATTCCATGGCTCGGCAAGCCAAGGTAGGTAATTACAGCCACTGTCTTTGGCACTTCAGCCTCTTGCTGTGCAGAGTATTGTCTGGTATTTGCTTAGGGCAGCTTTGTTTTGCCTCTCTCAGCTAATGCAGCTGAGAAGCATGCAACACAGCTGTAGACATAAAACAGCCAATCTTTATCATCGTGCATTAGTTCCAAATTCCCTGGACTCAACTCTAGTTGGAGGCTGAGATACAAGCTTGCAAATCTGGGGGAGGGAGAACAACCTACATCATAATAGTTGGAAATACAGAGTAATACAAGCACAGCATGTTCCCCTTATTACCTTGTGCAAGAAAAACAAGTTTTATAATGATTATACTGCCTATAAAAATTGAATTTGTATGATCTGTTGTTTATAATGTAATGTGCTTGGGGCGCTTGTGTTTGGTTCTGTTGTTTTTAACTGCTGGGTCCAAATGAATGTCTTGCTGTGCTCCTGGTCTAGTAACATGTACAGGGGGATGGGGGACACAATGCCACAGTTTGGAAGGACATTGTCATTTAATAGCTGCGGTCCTTCTAGATTGCAGCCTCAGAGCTCATATCATACGGGACCATCTTTAGCTACTTTGTAGAATGTAGTTTCTTCCATTACTTCAATGTTCCAGGGGTTCAGAAGGACAGAAGTTAATATGATTTAGTAATAGAGGTAGCTACTGAACATACTTAGTTTTTTCTATCCTGGAAAATAAGCTACAGATGTTATGAGGGTCTGTTGCTGATACTCTGCTTCATCACATAGTATAAATATTAAACTAGACTTAGGCTAAAGAAAAATAAAAAGTTTTAAAAATGGCTAGACAGGAGATTTTCTTCAAAGAGTTCCTCTGCAGTGGAATCTGTCTTATCAGAAAAAAACAAACATTTTGAGGATCCAAGACAGGATATAAATCTGATATTGCGAGGATCCTGTACTCTCACTAAGTGAACAAGGAAGAGGGAGCACTGGAGTCAAACTTTTTGCTTTTCTTTCCAACAGCATGTAAGACAAATTGTGTGAAATGGCAACTGAAGATCAAGGAGAGAGTGAAAACTGAAAAATAGCCCATAAATGTAGGAAACGGGAAGTGGAAAGGAATTGGAGTTGCCATTAACATTAATATATTTTTTCTGTTCCTCCTACTACCACCCTGGTTTTCTTGCTAAAATCTCAGCAAGTTTATCTATGTCTGACTGCATATCTCAGTCTCCCAATGTGATCTCAGGGTAAAATGTTAGCTTATCATCTTGCAAGTGCATGAAGATGATGTTGGCCTGGAAATCTGACTGAGGGGTGGAACCACTTAGGCTAAAACAAGGTTACCTTCCCCAGACACTCCTCTAACCTCTGCTGCATGGACACCAAAGTTGTTCATCAGTCAGTTCCTGAGGTGTTTGGTGGGGAAATCTTCCCATATTATTTTGAAATTGTGTTGTGGGATTGCAATTTGTTAGAAACTGATTGATGGGCACATCTCCATTGCGTGTCATATGTGAGGTGAACAGCTCCGGGAAGTAACCCCTGCCTTGTGCTAAGGCATTCTACCTTGTCTGTCAGTACTTCTTAAGATACTTTTGGAAAAGAAGAGCATGCCAGAATGTTACCAGGCTCTGTTTTAAGCTGTTTGTTTCTCTGATGGAGAAACTGGAATCACTGGAATATTTATCAATGCTTTGCAATATTGAATAATTTTTGTGTATCTCTCTAATGCAGCTGCACATCACTGGATGAACTGTAGAAATTAGCAGTTATTTGAATGCTGCCATAAGTCTACTCTACTTCTGTTTATGGTGTAGGTGGAAGCAGATTAACTATGTGACTAGCTGCACATACATAATTTTGCTGAACTTAAATAGCAATAGACTGAATACAATAAAAATATAGCATGAACAGTTCTTGTTCTTTACACTGATGTCACTGAGTGTCAAGCAATAAAATTTGACAAGTCAACCATCAGTTTCCAAGAAACCTTTCCCTGTCCAGAGTGATATTAACCTCTGCATTTTCTTGCTGCTAGCAGTTAATTCAACCTGCTTTGGCTGCATGTGTGTATAATTTTCGAGGGTAATATTGATGCTCATTAATTTTACGAGCCTAAAGAATACTTGTGCTACAGCTCTGCCTGAGAGGAACAGCCAAATGTCATGCTACGGACCACAGACTGATTGCCTAGGGGTCAGGAAAGAATTTTTCTCCTTGGATAAAGCATTGCACAATTGGCAACAGTGCAGTGTGGGTTGTTTTTCTGCTTCATGTGAACCATCATATATGGTCCATTGCCAGAACCAAGTTATCAAAGTACTAAATCTAGTCTGGTATTCTAATCTGGGGGAGCTAGAAGTCATGTATTGACAGATGTACTTCAGAGTTTGTGCAGATGTTGGGATATGTATGTAGTTCATAGCTTGATGCTCACTGAGTAGTTACTGTCCTGCTGTTCCCATTCCATCCACCCTCAAATAAGGGAGCTGAATGGTAAATATTAAGACTAGCCAGGTTAATGTCAAATCCTGCCCGTGGTTAATGTTCTTTCCTGTTTTCCTTCTGTCATTCTTCTTTTGCAACACCCAACCTGTGTCTGTTTGTTTGAATCATACTTAAGGCCAATGATATGTGTGAATTTGCCAATGTCTGAGCTACTTTTGCTGCTGCTGGCTGCACAGGTACTCTTTGAAACATGTTGCCTGAGGAAATTGTCTGAGATCAGACAGGGAGAAACAAGAGGCAATGGAGAAAATGACTACCTGCTAAGGGAAAAACTGAGATCTAACCAACCTGTTTTGTTCTGGCTGCTGTACCAGCTTTTCATGGCAAAACCTTTGTCATTTGCCCTTTGCTTTAGACTTAAGCTGCAAATGCATGCTCCATTTCCAAGCTTCAGTCAGCAGACAGTCCAGAAGTATGCCTTAATTACATTGTATATCTGGATTTGAGATGGCAGAATCTGAAATGAGAGAAGCCCACATGATGACAGAAGATGATGACATGGCATAAAATCCTTTGCTGTTGGCATGAGATCTTTTCTGTTACAAAACATACCAGGCAGCTAATTGCATGAAGCTGCTGGTGGTTTTGGATCTGTACTTCCTGGAGGGGTGACTGTTCTAAGCTGTCTGAGGAAGAAACTCAGGAAAGATCCATGTTTTTATGGGAGACGGCTGCCCTGCTGGGAAGTGGTTAAAGTGGGATTCAGTCACAATTGTTTTCCCATAAAGATTTATCTGTATACAGAATTATTCAAAGGCACTTCATCAAATGGCACAAGCACTCATGTGTGGAACACCTATTTTTGCTCCCCTGCTTATATTTCCTTCAGGAAAACCTGCAGAGGTAGGAGTTACTGCTCAAGAAATGTCTTGATTTTGGACAGTTGTGGTGCTCTTAGCTCCAATTCTGTCTCTCAATCTCTTTAACTCTGAAATTAATTCCTTACCTGTCTTCCTGTCACATATGGCCATCATGTTTATATTCAGGAATTTCCAGATATTGGTACATAAGAACTGTCTGTTTAGTATGTGTGCAGTGTGTCCAACAACTCCCAAAGTACTGGACGTAGTCCACTGTCCCTTGCAATTGATCTGTGCACGTGCTGAAGCAACAGCCAAGACTTCTGGAAATTTGGCAGCTCAGTTTGGTCAGACCTTTTGCAGAGTTGTTCCAAGCTGCCAGACATTCAGAAATCCTAGACAACGTTAAATATTCTGAAATTCCACCCAGACAAAATTTCTAAGCAGGAAAGAGGCCATGATGGGGGAAGACTGGATATACAGTATCCCTATTCTCAATTGCCGTTTCTCAGCATAATGTTGATTTTGTGTGTGTGTGTAATTGAGACTGCTTTCAGTAACCCACTCACCCCCCAAATTATGGAAGAAATTTGCTATTTGCCACTATCATACATATTGTTCTGTTTGCTTTCTATCTCCTTGCCCATCTTAATTGTTTATCTAGAATAGTTTGTGAACAGGAGCTACTCTGTGCAATGGCAGGAGGACTAGCTCCCATTCTTGGTTGATTTGTTGGGAATTACTGGAATTAAAGGAACGTAAAAAGCAGTTGTTTTTTTGTTGTTTTTGTTTTGTTTTAATAATAATAATGAATCTAGTAAGGATGATTTTAGAGTCCTTCAACTAATTTACATTTAAGCTAGAGAGAATCTCTAATTTTGTGTTGTATCTACACAAACAAGCATTGTTTTAACTGAAGCCAGGACATGCATTCGTGCTGCTCTTGGCCAATAACTTTTCTTTCTTTCTTTACTTTAACGTGTTTCCAATTGTTTTGGATTTTTAGATGGATGCAATTAAAATCACATGAGGAACAAGACAATAAAAATCATGTAATTTAATTTAATCTACCTGCTACCTGTTTGAGATGGGGGAAGGGAGAACAACAAACTTTTGATTCTGTGAAGTTTATTGTAGATATCTGTTTTGGGATCACCCACTATTGTGATGTATTAATGGAATGCTTTGGATCAGCTAAGAAAGGCAAATGTGGTTATTTAAGGATTTACCCATAATAATATGCTTAGGGTTGATCTTGAAGACAATAAGAGTTCTTTAGTAGGGACTTCTGATCTTGCTATTTTTCTATAGTCCTTAAACAGAAATCAGAGAAAAATTTCTGAAACTATGTAGTGACATATTTGCAGAGGAGAATTAAATATAAAACATTAATATTGTGCTATAAAGGAGGTTCACTCTTTTACAGAAGTAATGATGGAACAATTACCAAGAATAATCATAAAGTCCACCATTTAAGGAAGATAGGATAAAAATGTCTGAAAAATGAATAGAATAAAATCCAGCTGTTTCTCAAGAGAAAGAGAGCTAGTAAGAATATCCTATATAGCTGAACAAAAGTAAGTTTGGAGACTGTGCCTGTGTAAATTAGGGTAGAAGCAGTCACTATAATTCTTATTTTTCTTGTCCCATGATGGTTAGTTGTGAATCTCTCAAATTTCACTTAAGTCTAACTAGATTTTTCAATTCTGTTTTTAATTTGAAAAATAGCATCATCTTTTCCAGGCTAGTCTCCTTCCCTCTTCTGAACTAGTGCATAAGTCTTTGTTGTGGTCAACTCCACTGGCAATAAAACTCATCATGTAGCATTGTGCTTCCTTATTTAAATAAATGTTTCGGTCTCACTGCTGGACAAAGCTGCTTGGTGTGACAAGCAGGCTCTGAGAGCACAAGTTGGGGCAGGTAGGAGAAAATCTTTAAGGTAAACTGGTATGACCTAGAGTATGAAGGAACCAAAGGTAAATTATATTAATATAAAAGGATAATCAACTGTAAAGCAGCCTGTAGACTCTTACTTTGTCCTTCTTCTGAGACTTCAGTCTCGGTGAAATGCTCAGACTTTTTCCTCAGAGAGCATTTTTTGTGAAAGTGATATGTCAGACATGGAACCATTGAACAGCACTGACTCTGCTGCTGCCAACAGATACGGAAATGTGCTAACCATGGCTCTTTGACTTCAGAGTCTTTGACTTCAGAGTAAATGTACTGCTATGGATTTTATCAGGGTTTAAATATCTTTAATTCCTGAGTGCTCAGTGCTCTTTCGTCCTTCAAGGTAGAGAAATAGTTATACTGATTTCACAGAATAGAGACCAGATCTGCAAGCAGGCTTGAAAAAAATTTTGATGTACACTAGGTAGTAATTTCAAGAAAAATGTCTTCGCTATCCTGTAAGATCTTTGTGTCTATTAAACTCTTTTTCCACTACATAAATAAATAAAAAGATTCTCTAGTTAATTAAGGTTTTATTTCCATAGGTGTTCAATTCAGTTTTTAGTGTTCAGTCTGTAGCAGATTATCAATACATTGTTGGAGGTTACTGAATCTCTAATGGGCGCATGAAACAGCACATATTTCTGTGCCATAGCTGCCAGAGCTCACTGCATAGTGTCTGGGGACAAACCTGCCTTCATCATGTTTTTTAAACCAAAAGCAATCCCAGTTCATAGTTCAGTATCACATGAATATACTGTATTCTGTATGTACTTCCTTCATGTGGAGGAAATAACCTCTGGAAAAGGAGAGATGTTGACATGTTGGGATAGTGTTTGGTGAGGAGGAGATGCTACCACTGTTATTTCTGTCAGAGGTTATGTGTGAAAGCTCTCTGTACTAGTAGGAGCTGGAAAATCATGGTATTCCACTGACTTGTCATCCCTGAGATGACCAGTTTAGTATAAGGGTCTTGAATTGTTTAATCAAGGTCCAAATATATTGAATTTATTTTAGAAAACCTGACAGACAGGTTATTGTCTGTCAGTACCACCAGTTTTTATTTTTATTTTTGTTTGTGTTGAGTGAAGTTTCTCTAATTCTTTATGACACAGGATGGAATATGGCCAGCTTCTTCAGTGACCAATTTCCCAAGGACCTCATTTCCAAGTTTCTGCATTTAGTTACTGAATAGGGAATTAGAGATGTTCCTGGAATCAGGGCCTTCAAATTCCTGTGTATTTAACTCCCAGTGACTTCTCCAAGGCTTGCTATAAGTCAGAGGAAGAGCAGGGAATTAAATCATGCTTCTTGACTCAAAAGTTATTACTCTGACATCTGGGCTACCCTTCCCACATTAAGGATGTGTTGTACTGAGATCTAGGCTCTTTCACCTCTCTTCTTAAAAGGGTTTGTAAGGACTATGTAGCATGACTACACATGAGAGTGAACATCCAGAACTCTTACATTTAAAATAAAATAAAAATTTAAAATAAAAATAAAAATCTTTTTCTAGACTTTCTGGTGATGAAGATAGTCTTATTCTCTGTAAATCAACGCATTGCTGTAAACCTGCAGCCAGACAAAACAAAGCAATCCTTGTCTTCAAAACGGCTTTGCCTAAAGCTGGTGCAAATTCCAAGTCAGCTTTGCATGTCATCGTTGCCTTATAGAGAGTTTCGTAATTCGTGTGTAGAATGAGGTGAAATGGGGAAATAACTATTTTATCAGTATTTCTGAATTTCCCTTGCATTTCTGCAACTTTTCACAGTACTTCAGTGAATGTTACTCCATGGAATATATTGCTCGTTACAAGTATAATAGTTGAGCTTAGTGAAATGCTATGCTAATATGTAACATATACAAGAACTTTTTATTTAAAGATGACAACAATCCTCATATGTGGTCCAAAGAAAATGGGGACTCAAAGAATAACAAATTAAATAATTCTGCTTATGGTCACTTGGCTGTTGGTGACAGAATAATTGAGCTTATTTCATCCATTTCTGGGCTTTCCTGACTCATGTGGAATCAATTAGAATGGTAATTTTCTTTTAGCTGTACAGTAGAGTCTCAAATTGTAACTGTATGGCCTGAGAGGCTGCTGTTCTTTCTAAGTGCCCCATAATATACAAGCAAGCCTATAGTTATGCTGCATGTACTATTTGTATTGGTTTTGCAAAACTTTAAAATATTAGTGTGATGCATACTAAAAGTTCATAACTTTTAGTAGTATCTGGCATCTTGTATCATTTATATCACATTCCCATACTCATCAGACAAACAATGAATTAAGAATGTTTTGTTCTGGAAGCACCCTGGAACAACAGTTAAATATACTTAAGCTTGATTCTTCATCTTATGTAAATTCTGGTGTTGCTTTATAAAAGAATAATTCATCAGTTTGTCTCTGCAGGATGGTAGATATAAATATTTCATAACAAAGTGATGATAAAAGCCAGGGCACTGGAAGAAAAATTGTGATAAAATCTTGGAAATACAAATGAAAGAACTATGGTAAATGGAATGGATTTTTGCTTATTTCATGGTACCACTGAAATAGCCTAAATGAATGGGAATCTTACTGTATGTTTGCAGATAGTGTTTAACATGTACCTAGGCCAGTTTAGAGTTGGACCTTTCTCTGATGACCTTTTTAGCTAAAACAGCAGAGAAAATAGTTGTTGTTATCCTCTGTGACATTTGTGTGGAGTACTGAAGCATGGTGAGATCTATTGGTTTGTACAAGATCATACAGAAATACATGCCTGGATTCAGCATTGAACCTTGCATTCCAGAAGTTCAGTTCCCATCCACTACCTTAGATGTGACCCTATCCTTCTTGGAGATAAGTATTTTCTGATTTTGGAAAAGAAAGTTAAGATTTCCGATAAATAAAAATGTTACCAATATCTAGGTGACTGCTGTTGGATTTAGAGCATCACTCAATCAAAACAGAATAGCAGAAGTAGGTTCTCAGAGCCCTGACACAAAAACTAGTCTGTATTCATGTTGGGATACACTAATGGAGAGAATTGTAGACAAAGATTTGTCTGCTCAGGAGACTTTTACCCACAGGTTTAATGGAAAGCATTATGTCGGATTTGTTCAAATCTCAACAGGAATGCCAGCAACTGCAGTTAAGTGGAGCTCGATTGAAAGCATATGCAGAGTAAGCACTTTTTTCACAACCTAAACAAATATAGCTATTTTTTGAGTGCACGTGTGTGTTGTTCTTACCAAGATCACAGCACTTTTAGTTTTGAGAGAAAGCATTAAAAAGAAGAGGCAAGCCCGCAAAATTTCTCTTGAACTCAGCAGGTCTGTAAATATTTATTCTGAACTGTTGAGCTAGAAATTCATAGCCACATCAATTTATTTAGTATTTCAGTTTGTACTTTGAGGGTTTTCTCTCTTAAACGGTTGTTGCTCAGCACTTGATTTTTATTTTTATTTTAAACACAGCAGTTTATATGCTCATAGATTTTAAACTCATAGAGTTTGTACTGTATGAGTTATCTCTGCTAAGCTGTTATTAAAAAGTACATATGTTATGCCTGGGAAGCTTATTTTTTGCAGACAGTTATAAGATAAAAACATCACCAAAAGTTGCTGAGGAGCAGTTTGTAATGGGCTTCTGCATGGATGTCTTAATTATTTAATGTCTAAGAGTAAGTTACATGTTACAGAATAAACAGTGCAAGGAGAAATGCTAGATGTTTAGGCTGTCCAAAGTATTCATATCTTAACAATCCAACATTGCCTTTTATTACCAATTTGTCATCATATCAGTCCTACTTTTTAATGAAATTTAAAACAAATGACATTTCATGCCCATTCTGGTTGCCATCTCTGTAAAGCAGCATTAACTATGAAGCAGTACATACAACTGAGGAGAACTTTTTATAACCTCTCTAGACCATTGCCTTTGCCAGCAGCATTCGTCACTATCAGCAGACAGACAGTACATGAACATACAACTGTGCGGTTAATTCAGCAACAAAACCCAGTTTTAGCATTTTCTGTGGCCACTGACAGACTGCTAAATTGCAGGAAATTAATCTTGTGTGGCTGGAAATTGATAAAGCAGGGGCATGTTCATTCAAAGCAAAGACTTTTTGCTGCCATCTGAGACTACAGATGAGGATTGCTCCCCTTAGTTACAAACTTCGGAGCTCCAAGCATATTGCTGTGTGTTTTGAGAACAGTGAGCACTTATTCTTTTTATTAATTTTCAACAGTAGGTCACTCATAGATAGCATGTATTGATGTTGCACATTGGGGAATAGTGTCTGCAAGCCACAAAGGTGTGAACATTCAAGCTGTCTTGTTCAGTGGCTTAGCTCCTGTGAGAAGGTTGGGCCACCTGTATTTGGTGGCATGTAAAATCAATTCACATCATATTAAGATAGAAACTTTGGTAAGAAAAAATAATAATCTTCCAGTCTTCCAGAAATAATATGCAATGGAAAAATAGTTTTTGTGTGTGTGTGTTATTGCAGTGAATGATGATGATTGCCTTGAGAAAGGCAAGAAGCAGAGTACATTGTTGTCTTTAAAAAGTGACTGCCAACTCAAAAGCCAAATATTATTGTTATGAAGGGATCATTGCTCTCTGCAAATTATTGATGCAGTTTAGTTTTTTTATTTGTTTTGTGGGTTTGTGGGCTTTTTGTTTGTTTTTATTTTGTTTTGTTTTGTATTAGCAGAGATTTTTGACCTGCTGATGTTGCAGGCAAGCTGTGGCTCAGTATTTGGATTCTGTGATCAGTTCTGTCAGATAAAAGAGATAAATATTTATAGTTTTCCTCCAAAGTGAGGACATAAACATTTTGCTTACAGTAGAGTGAAATTTCACCCTGTACATGTCAGGGGGCTTCTTCATGCTTGCACTTGGTCAAAGCAATCTTTTCCACCTTTCTGAGTGGTGACTGCATGGGGGATTCACAACTGAAAGTAAAGATATTTGTCAGGCGCTAAAAGCTGACTTATTTTGATGTGAAGAGAGGAGACAGTTTCCCAACATTTTGTTTTTCTTGTGTTAAGCTGCATTGTTTGAGCCTTTCTTCTAGTGCTGCCAAATGAAATTTATGGAAAAAAGTAGCAGCAAACACAGTAAATCAGGCTGTCCCGCTGAAGTGGAAATGAATGAACTGCTCCTGTTCTGACAGCTCTCACATCACAACAAAACTCGGGGCTGTTTTTTTAAAACCTTGTTTCCTGTGGCAGACATTGCTGCTGCTCTGAAATGAACACCAGTCCTGTCAGGACTCCTGGCATGCTTCTAAACCCATTCACACAGACTTAAAGCAGCTGCTTCATTTAGTAATACCTGATAGATATCTTGATTCAGAATCACCAAAAATGGAGAGGAAAGGAAGGATAGGGAATGAGTGCATATTTTAGGAGCTTACTGGGGTATGTGGAGCAATTAGCACAAGCTATTTCCGTTCAGCAGCAGTGGTTGTTTCCCTTTGAACTCATTTACGTTCTTACTGCATAATCCTAAATGACCCGTAACCACACACACAGATCTGATATTTCTTTGCATTTGGGGCATTTTAAATTATTCAAACTATTCAGCACCTCATAACATTTAACACATATTAAAAGGCCTTGACACCGGTTGGTCCATGGGAAGAAAGCTTCCTCTTTGCAGTTATTTCTTTTCTTCTAAGGAGAGACTCAGAAGCAGAGAAAATTCTTATTAAAATTTATGAGAGTTTCACCCAAAGAAGGCTGCAAAGTTCATCTTTCCTGTTTTGCCTAGAGCTCTTGTGCTTTGAATTTTTTTTGGCCCATTCTGCAGACTATTATATTCTGCAGAGCTGTATGGCAGTGTTGGAGTTACAGAGAGCTGACCAAGTCCTATCTGACTATGTTGCTCATATTCTCCTGTGGTAGTGAGTTAATTTTCTGTCATTTGTAACACTACTTTACATGCTTCTCATTTTGCTGCAAAGACTGTACCTATTCTGTCTGGGCCGTCTTTACTCAATACTGTGCACTTTGATACCTTTAAGCAACCACATTAATGTGAGGTTGATGGGTTTCTCTCATCATCAGAAGAGCAGCTGTTCTCCTGTGCTACAACTTCAGCTGTGTTCTTCTATTGATCTCTGCAATAGCAAGCTTGTTGGCAAGGAGAAAATATGGTCAGATGATTTGATCTAATATTATTAAATGTAGAAAGCTAATTCCTTTATAATGTGAATTTGGTGAAGTCTCTGAGTGTCTCTGTGTCTCAGATGCTCAGCTATGAAGTTAGAGTGACACTTTCCCACACAACAGCTGTGTGTTTTGGAACTGAGGTTGTCTTCAGTTTGCACATAACTCAGTATCTTGCACACTCTTCAGTTTCCTTGTGATGAAGTACCAGAATTTCATCACTTCGTAGAGACCTTGTCACCTGTATAAAAATGTGCAACTACAGAAAAGTAGGAGGGAGCCAGGACAACATGTGAGTGGTGATGGGAAAAATAGCCTAAACTTTCTCCTAGCCTTTTTCAGAGGTTTGTGACATCTGACTGCATTTTAATTGTCAAACTGATGTTTTCTTTTTAAGGGGAAACTTTGGAGACTAAAAATAGATCTAAAAGATACAGAGATCCAGTCTGCTTGTAATCCCATTTTAAGTTCAGAAAACTTGTATTTAGAGACAAAAAGTTCCAGGTGAGCTACGTGGGTGGTTTGTATAAAGCTCTCCTCATGTTCTTAATCGCTACAGGTCAGCTGGCTACAATGCAGTAGGGGGGAAGTAGAAAGACATATGTTGCTTATGGTAGAATGATTTATTAAAGCTTCATCAGAAAAGCATCGCCACTCTGGGATTGCAACACCTGTGTGAAAATATCTCCTTTAGTGTAATAGAGGTTTACAACCTCAGATCCATTGACTGACGTTACAGTTATATTGAAACTTTATCTCCTGTACAGAATGTGCTCCCCTCGTGTCTGCTTATTGGAAAGGGCAGAGGCCAAATTAATAGTGTTCCCTATTTCATCTGAATGATGTTTCAGGTTATTTGGGGACTGCAAAACGCATCCAATAACACTGTTATTTTAAAGGCATTAAGATTAAATTAATTCTTGAAATGAAATAAAGCTTAATTTAGGAAAAGCATCTAAGCATATGATTAACACCAAAAGATTTAAGTAAGGCTTAAGCATATTCTTAAGAACTGTATTAGGTGGGGCTGGTGTCTGAACTTAGAAATTAAATAAACTGAAAGCAGCTCAAACACCCAGTAAGCTCTGAAATTCTGCTTGAGTCCTTCAGAAATAATTCAGGACAGATGAACTTGTAGATGTTATGGTACCTGGGAAAGCATTGCCTCATTCAAACAGCTATATATGGTGACTGAGCACAAAAGCAATACCTCTGGGAACCCTCCATGCTGAATTTTACAAAAATAATAATAATAAAAAATAAATAAGCATAGAAGACAGAAGAAGAAATTGTCTGCAGCTGCTGTCTGCTTTTCAGTTAGCAGACCATGTCTTCTATGGATAAGTCATAAATTCTTCCCTGCTTGGAGAGCTACAAATGCTGATTCTCCCAAAGAACTGTGCTGGTGTGCGTAGTGTTCAGCTCCTTTGTAATCTGTAAAAAGGAGTTGAATAGTAAGATGACAAAACTTGTAGGTAATGCAGAACTGCTAAAGACAGTCAAAGGGAAAACTGGTGGGGAACCATCTGCAAAAGGATTTCATTCTGTTTAGTGCATGGTCTATAAAACATCAAATGCCACTTGGCGTTGATAAGTACAAAGCAAAAAAAATAATACATACATAGTTCAATTATTATTAGCTACTACCACTGAAAACAGAGATCTCACCCTGAACAGCTCTCTGATTAATCAGCTCAAGTTGGTAAAAATAACAAATAGAATGTGGTTTGTTTTGTAGTTCTGATCTTTCCCTATCTCGGTCAAGAAAAGAGAAAATTTGATAAAGATTATCAGAAGTATTTCACGGTGTCAGGGATGGAAGAAGCACAGAAGCATGTTAGAAAGTTATTCTTCCATGTGATCAAATCATTCCATGCTTTCTAGGATGGAAGAACTTTTTGCCAAGGTGCTGCACGAAACCTTGGAGTTTGCCAGGCAACCAAACGAAACTCTAAGGAAAGATCTCTCACACGAAAATTTAAACTCCTTGAATTTTTACTTTCCCCTATCCTCTGTCTTTCCTGAATTCTGTAATTGCATTCTGTGATCTAGAGATTAGATGCAGTGTCCATAATCTGAGCTCTCTACATATCGGTTTACGATGTTATAACGTTTTTAATGGATTTATAAAATAGTTGGTACAGCAGTCAAAATGAGCCAGGAATGCTCAGCATTCACTATAGTGTTTTAAGTCAATGAAAACTACAGTTTACTCAGCATCTTATGAAATTGGGTCATAGGTTTTTCTATGATATTTGGAAGAGGTAAAGATCATACGGTACACTAACAAGTGAATTGAAACAATGATTTTAAAGGAAAAGCTTTTAATAAATAGGAAGAGAGTCCTAAGTCTCTTTTTACCTCCTGGGTCTCCTTTGAATATTATGAATTGCATCTTCAGGTGATTTCTCCTCATCTCTCATCAGGGCAAAGGGTACAATGACAAAGCTTGAAGACTCTTTCATGTTATTGCCGTATCATATTAAATTTCTGCTCGAGACTAAAAGACTACGAGTTTTCCTCCACTCCCAATATTAACATTAGGAATATCAAGGAGTCCAACTAGGCAAAATGTTTCTTTTCATTGCCCAAAATGGGAATAAAGTAAAATATGTATGGTTTGAAACTTCTAAAGGTGAAATCTTGAGAAGGAATTTAATATAGTTTTATTCTTTCTACTTTTGATTCTTTATTAGCAGTAGTAGTATTGGTTTTGCAGCTTTTTTTCTTCCTCTCTCTCTCTCTCTTCAAGACAGTAGTCTGAATTCTTGTGTTGTCATGATTCTGTCCCTTCTCTATACCATTTCGGAGAAGAACCAGAAAACTGCACACACCAGTTATGAAGACTGATGTCTTCAGACTAGCATTCCAGTAAAGGTTATGGATGAAGAACTAATTTATGAAGTCTGTATGGATATAGAACAAGAACACTAAACACCAGATGTAATGTAAGTGTTCAGCTCTTAAAATAAAATAATAATAATAATAATAATAATAATAAATACATATATATATATATACTTTACAGAAAGACCATTATTGTTTCTTGTAGGTACTACAGGTAATGCTTTGAAGTGAGCTATGTTCAGTCCTAGTAACATATTCCAGTTTTGCTTTTGTAATTTGTAATTGTAATTCTAGCCTGCTCATTTGAAGAAGTAAGAGATGCAAAGTTATTTGCTTTGTTTGCAAGGTCGTAGCTAGGTCCCCAAATATTTAACATTTTCATGTTTAACTTTGACAGGCAGGTTCTCTGTTCTAGAAGTAAGTTTTTAAAATGGATAAACTATTCTTGATATGTGGTTTGTGTGTATTTAAACTCTCAGAAGGAGCTTAACAATGTATCATGTCCACTCTCCTTTATCAAGAACATATGCTGTTCATTTGTTATGGCAAACTGCAGTTAGAACCTGACAGAAACACTGTTACAAGTCTTGCAAAAAAAGCTGCACTGGCCAGAACCATATTTCCCATCTGCACTAATCCCCCAAAATTACATAAAAATATATCACCTCTTAGATGAGGTCATATTCATGGTGTTTATATTGCAGTCTCCACAGGTTTGTACTATTTTTTCTCCTAAGATTGACGTTAAGAGTTCACACAAGTGTAAACTAATAAAACAAGAAGTAGTGGTGTTTTTTTTTTTCTTGTTACAGAACAAGCTGGACAGAGCACATTCTGTGGTATGTCCAGTTCTTAGCATCCTCTGCTAAGTCCGCTCTCAAGTACTTGATTCCCTTCATAAATCTTTAGGTCAAGATCCAGACACAAAAAATCTTGGCTCTTGATTGAAGGCAGACAAAGGACACTGACTAGAGTCTAACGACTATGGGAAATATTTTTTTGTAAGCCTTAGGATGAGCCTTTTGTGGGATGAGCCACATCCGCAGAACAGCTATTACTGTCTAGATTGAATCTCTTGGGGCTGCAGGAGGGCCCTGGATTGTCTTTAGATATATGAATTTCAGATGAGCACATCTAATACATAACTTGAAATAAAGTGAATAATTTTCCATTTTGGTGATACCTAAACATTGGAAGAAGAGGTATGCTATACTTTCTCTGACATATTTCAAGTGTCAGTGTTATACATTGTTTATTCCTTTATCTACACTTTTTTGAATAGAATTACAATTACAGAATTTTTCATCTGCTCAGTCATATTCCTTCTGATGCTTTCTTGATACAATCTGATGGATTCAAGTTTTGCAAAAGGGACAGTTTATGTTCTGCTCGTAATGACTGTTTGGTAAGCTAAGTCCCCTCTTTTCTGTTTTAGACTTTTGTCTGCAGGCTGCAGAACAAAGATCAAAGTTTGTCAGATACTCTGAAAGGTTTTCTGCACCTCCCTTGAATCTCTTCCTGGTGAGACATCTAATGATATGTCCAAAGCACACTTTTTGGAGAAGCTCAGTGGTATCAGCAGCCCAGCAGCCACGAATAAGTGAGGCTATCTTGTTTCTATCCTTTTATAACTTCTGATCTCTACAGGTCTTTTCTTGAGTTGTCATTCCCAGAAATGATTGACTTCTGGTTGAAGGCAGGCATGGGACAGAGGATAGACTGCAAGCCCTTCTCAAAAAGTTACCTCATTCTGTGGCATTCTTTAATGTTAAGATAGGAAACCAGCCAAATAAGCCAAACAAACAAACAAACTGTTCTTCTAAAGGAGTTAATTGCTGTCAGACATCATCTACCAACCCACTGGCCAGTTTCTCTTACAGCATTCTCTGAGCAGATTTGTTTATGCCCCCCCACACACACTTTTTCTTTTCCTGCAGAAGGAATGACTAAATCACTAGAAGGACCAAAAATAAAATAATACATGGTAAATATGTTTATGAATGATATGAATGTTCAAAGTGATACTAACGCCAAACATGGCAAGAAGAAAACCAGTGATTACAAGCCAATGATTACATTTCAACCATTTGTAGTGGCTTTTTGTAATTTTGTGCACATGATCTTGTAGTCATGGTCTCTTCCAACCCTGTTTCCCATTATTCTTCAATTAATCCATTTCTTCTTAAGGCAGAGTTAACTTCATAGCCTCATTCCTGATAGGTGTTTGTCAAACTGTACTTACAGGCCCACAATGATGGCAACCTTCCGGTGATAAAACCTATTGCTTGCCCTCTCCACTGTGTTTGTGAAAACAGTTTATTCTCATGTGCTTTTTGGGGACCTTTTTCATTAGGAAACATTTTTCATTACCGTCATTCTCATTATACGAGGTATCCTTGTTACCTGGTTCAATGCAAACTGTGTTTTCATGTTATGATGCTCCAAACATTTTTTGTCTATCTGTAAATAGATTAGCTGCACAACTAAGCATCAGTGTTTTTAACAAATTCTTTCTCTGTGTAGCAATGAATGAAGTGTAGGCTCTGTGCATCAGTTTTGGTAGCCTCAAGGACTGCATATTCCTAAAAGTTTCAAGGCATATGGAAAAGTCTGTTTTTACATAGTTTGTTACCATTGAACATTTTAATTTAAACAGCAAAAAAAATCAATATCTTTTCTCTTAGAAGTATATTCTGTATTTTTCTCTTTGAATTATAAGTGGGCAGTTATGGTAAAGAGTTCTTCTCAACAAGAATGAGGTGTTAAAAGCAGGGTCACTTAGGTGCAGAAGCAGCAAATGTGCAGATTGTAAGATGTTAAATACCACCTACCATATGCTGTCATTCTTTAACAGCCTACAGAGGGGACATGCCTCAAAAGGCAGGTAGGCATGCAAATTGGGTAGAAAGCTACGTTTTAAATAGCATGCGAAGTATGAAAAATGAATAGAAAATATTTGTCTTTCAAAGATAAATTTGAAATTAATTGTTCTTCAGATGGATTGAACCATCTTAATAAAAGTGATTCTTTTATTCAATGATCGAACTGTTTACTTACAGTGGTCTTAACTCTGGATTTTGTAGAAATGAAGGCAAAAGCAGTCTACAGAGGTAAAGGTGCAAGTGAGCACTGTGCTGACAGAATCTGGTGTAATACATATGACGTATTTTGGGGGGATTTTGCCATCCAAGACAGTCTTTTGGTAGATGTTTTCTTCCTACTCTCACTGCCTGTGTCTTGCTGTAACCTTGAGCAGCAAAAAGTAACATTTATCTAGACCTTAACATCAAGAACTGAACGTCTCAGCCAGTATGATGAATGTAACACTTGAATATGTCAGGCAATATTCACCAGCCTTTCCAACAGCCTTACAGTGCTATAGTCACAACGAGTAACTCAGCAATAACGCACACCCCATCAAGGTTTCACAGTTGCTTACACTTCAGGTTTTTGCTATTTCTGGCTGACTCTTTTTGAGTGCTCTGCATTTGCGTTCATTGTTCACCTTGCTGGAGGCAGTGACAGCTATTACAAAGTAGGATCTGACTTGGAAGTTAAAAGCATGAGCCAAAAGAGTGCATCAGATTACCCAAATCTGCTACTGCAACTGTGACACATTAAAGTAGGCAAATTTATGGGTTTTTGGAATTGATATATAAGCAGCTGTTTTATGGAACATAGATACAGGCCAAGTTTTAGAAAAACTTTCCTGCACTTTACAACAGGCAGGGAAAAGGGTTACTGAATGTATTTGGCCTTGGCTGTCACTGAATGCGTTTAGGTTTGCAACAACAGAGCAAAGAGTTTGTAGCAGAACATTTTTGAATAATACTGTCCTGTAGTGGATAACTTCAATGGATTTGTTGTATTTTTTCTTCTAATTTCTTTCCTTTGGGAACCTGGTACCATCCCTTTTCAATGACATTCCCCCAGACCTGGGTGCAGACTGAATCTAGTTTCACATTTAGGAAGTTTCACGAAGCAACAGGTTCTCTCAGCTTTTTCCACTTGCTGTGTTGATGCATGAAGCAGGAGACCTGTTGCCTGTTGTACCTTACCGGACTTTTCCAATCGTCTTTTACAAGACTCTAAGTGGTTGATGGGTCCAGAAAAGAACTCAAAGCTCACAGCAGATATTTGCTGCTCACTGTCAATTTTCCACTTGTTAGTGTTGTTCTGAAGGTAAAGAAAAACTGTAGCCTCACTGGGACTGGCAATGCTCACACAGACCAAGCTGTAAATAAACGTTATAGCCTTCTGCTGCTGGGCATTAAATAAGCAGATAAATTTCTCTTTGCTGTGGATTTATTCAAGGCAGATGTTTTTAGTGAGCTCTGGAAAGGTTGGGAAGGAATATAAAACCTGCTGCAGTTCTGGAATTGATCCATTAGGATCAAAACCTAGTAACGAGTGATACATTTAAGGGTCCCTGACACTTTTATGGCAAGACTATGTATTTCAGAGCGGGCTGGCTCAGTTTGAAACACATTCCAAACCCAAACCTGAAATAAATTCTTGCAACAGAGCAATTCAGTAAACTTCTGCTTTCCCCTTATTTCATTTTTGACAATAAATGAAAGAAAAATAAAATCAGATTTTGGGAATAGAATGATTCAACCTTTTGAAAAGAAATGGCATGCTGATCATCTGGGTTTGTAATTTTCTGGGTGGCATTTCCTCAGTGTAGAGGTGTGGATAAACAACATAGTACAGACATAACAAGAATGAAATAAACACACATGGAAGAATTGGAAAAATACTTCATGTAGGTTTAGCTATCTGATAGTGGAAGGGCATGTATAATTGTCTACCTGAATTTGAAGAGTCAGGTAAAAATGGCCTTGTGTGGTCCAAGAGGGACTTAAGAATATGATAAAACAGTAAGGAAAATGGAAGTAAGATGCTTCCCATTGTTTCAACCCCAATATTTCCCTGGCATAAGGGATGGAAGGTTTGTGCTTCGGTCCTTTGAAGTTCAGTGAAACAGTACATCATCAAAAACACCAGAAGGAATGATTGCAAACTCAAAAAAGTAGTAAATAGATTAAGTAATGTGCAAGTGATGACTTGTATTCACAGGGCAGAATCTCAGCAGCTGTAACCAGTGGTTAGACTGCCACTAGTTAAGCTGATACGATATAATGCACTGAAAAGGTGTTTTTCTTCTCACACCAATACAAGGGCTACTCGTATTTTACTCTATCCTTAAAATAGGAATTTCAAAGAAATTTTGCCTCAAATATTTCAAATTCAAAGAAAGCTTAACTTAATATAAAAGAAAACAGAAATGAGAGGTAGAAACTCAATTCTAAAGAAGCTCAATCTAAAATTAGAAGATAGGCAAGAGAGTGTTGACAAGGTAATGCTTAGAAACAATTTTCTGGTACAAGTCACATTCTGTACCAATGAACAGATTATCAACTCACAAGAGCTACGCTACTGAAAAAAATAAAATAAAATAAATCATATTGATGTTTCACAAATTTCTTTTCATGAAAATTAGATGTGCTGAGGAAGATACCCTTCCTGAGAGCTTGACCTCTGATTAAGCACTAAAACAGTGTGCTACAGTAATGTTAGAGGGTAAGATATAATAGGAGCTGATGTTTTTCAGAAAGCACAGGAAAGAAAAAGCATGGCCACAAAATGCTTTAAAAGATGCTGTGGTAGTTTTAAACAGTAATTGACCCCCCGTTGTGCAGGGATCCACAATGCGTTTGTCCTAGACCATGGCTCTTGCTGAGATAAAGATAGACTCAGAAAGGACCTGAGAAGTTTGTACCAGAAGTGGAAAGTTTATTCAGCTTACTCAGCATATTCATGCTCTTGGCAAGCATTACTGTCCTCTCTCTATGTATGTTAAGTAATGCCAGGAAGAAGGGGTAGCCACATCACTGGCAAATTTTTCTGAACTGATACCGAAGGAATTAAAGGTAAGAGAAAAATTTCTGACAGCTGTAGCTTAAGCTCAGGCAGATGAGAAGCCCAGCTGGAGTGAGGTGGGGCTGGATTGAAAATGAAAGGTTTTGAAAGAAGAGAACATAAAGAGTGGGTAAGGCTGGTTGGCTAAGGACTGTAATTTGGAAAGTAAATGCTATGCAGGCAGAAGAAAGCAGAACTGAAATGCTGATTTGAAGCTGAGAGGAGACTGCTGGGAGGAATTTGGACAAGCCACAACCCAGCCTTCCTCAAATCAAGACAGGTCATCAATATTTTGCCCACCTGGAGGTTGAAGGGACTTCCTGTTCAGTTGCCAAGATTTGATAACATAGCTCAATATGTAGCATTGCTACTTTCCCAGTGAGCAAACGCAGCCGCAACAATTACTCATCCCAGTTCATCTTGATCCACTCAGTTGCTTCATGACATTTAGGCAAAGGATCAAAGAGTTGGACGATGGAGAGCTAACATATCGGAGTGGGGGGAATAGGAAAAAAAAAACGGGGGGGAAAATGTAATCAGAGGTTGTTATGACAACAGGAAAAGTGTTCTAACAGTTAACACATACTAAACCAACCTTCAAAGTTGATGGCATCTCTCATAAAGCGGAGGAAAAACCTTTGCCTGAGGAGTTAATTCGTTAGTGGAAAAGTGTATGTCTGTTTTTTCCCATCTTTTTATGAAAGGAAGACATGGATCCTCAGCAGGTTTCAACAGCTTAATTGAAATCAATAACTGTTCTTGGTTATGCCAGCTGAGAATCTGTCTGCAGATCTGAGGGGTATTATTAATGCCATAGCAGGCAAGGATGTATTAACATGGTTGCTGTTTAACGAGCATAGGATTGCCTTGTTTTGTTGATTTCTCTTCTTTGGGTGACTAATAGACCACAAATCTCCTTAAATGTAGCAGTGTGTTTGTGTGAATATAGCTACATCATTATTGTCCACCTGCCACCATAACATGAGAACAGCCCCTAATGATACTTTCTCAAATGCTTTATCTCCTGCTTTTAAGGATCAAGACAAAAGGTGGCAATTGCCTGCCTGTTTATGCATGTAGGCTGGAACCACTACATCTCAGCACATGCAGATTTACAAAACAAGCTTAATTCTTGGCAACCATATTAGAAATGTTTGGTCTTGATACCTTGCAGTCTTGCATACTTAGAGCTATAACAGCACTTCTGCCCTTGAGTCTCTGAGCAATGAGAACCTAGGTGTGACGATTCTTCATTAGTACCTCACCGTGATTCTGAAGACAAACTATTCTAGTGGGAAACTTTTACATAAGTATCTATCTGCCTCACTACTTTTATGATTTTAACAGTCTGACTTATGCAAGAGTTTCTTCATTTCATTATGTCCTGCCATTTGGCTTGCAAAGAGTATGTGTTTAACAGCTCCTGTGTCAAGAACTTTCCACTGCATTGCTAAATGTCCAACATTTCTTCCTAATACCATCATCTGTTATGTTTGTCTTCTTCTCTGATCTCTCTCACGTCTTTCCAGGTCAGAGGCTACCCTGAACCTCACATCACATGGTACAGAAATGGGCATCCTGTCCCAGAAGGAGACCATTATGTCGTAGACCACAGCATTCGGGGGATATTCAGCTTGGTAATCAAAGGCGTGCAGGAAAGTGATGGTGGTAAATACACCTGTGAGGCTGCAAATGATGGTGGGGTTCGTCAAGTGACTGTGGAACTGACAGTGGAAGGTAAGAGGATACCGCTATTGCAATGATTATAAAGTTTAATTAAACGAACATGGTTGCTAAACTGCCTTTCTGGTTAAGATCACAACAGTACATACTTGCTTTCTCATTGGCGCAAGAGTAATATTCATTACTTGTATTGCTGCTGTCACTGGAAGAGTAATGTGACACGTCTGGAAGACAGAAATCCCTTTCTCATAGCCACAACTCTAACATGGGTGCAGGTCCTAGTCCAAGTGCTGTGGTGGTATCAACAGCCTTCCCACTTTCACATATAAACTACTTATTTTCTTAACTTTTTGGTACTGTTCTCTTCATGGCTTTATATATGGACAGTTCTTCCTGGGGCTTTAGGAGGAACTGATACTGTTTTGGATCCCTTTTGAAAGTTGCCCATGCTGTTAGCTGAATGTTAACATGAGGGGTCATCCTTGCTGCTTTTTTTCTGATCTGCTCTATGGCTAAACATTTTCACTTACCAGTATATCCAGTCTGAGGGTCGGTGGGCTAATACAGTTTTGTTTTATCACTAAATAAGTATATTTAAAATGGGAGCCATCCATATTAAGATCAAGCTTCAGTTTTGCAATAGATAGAACAATGTGTGACTCCCAAATGAAACTAATGAAGTTGTTTCTGTTGAAGGCACGTATGACAGCTAAATTTCAGCTTGTAAAACAGTTGGTTAGCTTTAGTTAGACTTGCTCTTTCAGAGGTATTAATTGTGTTACTAGAGCTGTTTCTGACCTTCCTTTGTGTTAAGCTCTAACAAGAGGACCTGCCCCACCAGTACTGCACTGTCATGTTCCTTAGGGAACATGCAGTATAAGCAAGACGGAGCAAGAGGGAGCAAGCAGAGAGGGCTGATGTGCACTTCTCCAATAGAGATAGAACCCCGGCAGGGGCATAAAGGCGTAAGCCTGTTCTGTCTGTACTCCTGAAATGTGGGACCAGATATTGGCTGACAGTTGTCAGGCTTCTAGGATGGAGCTAGTGCAAATAAAACCAGGTAGAGCTGCCATTTGTCTGTACTTGTTAGCTTAGACCACATACAACACATCTCATCAGACCTCTATGTATTGTTGCCCTGCCTTTCCCAGATAAATCTAACAGTTTAAGATGTTATGCACAGAACTCCAATTCTATAGCTATATAAAGTAGGTGTTAACCTTCAGATCTGTATGGCATTGGTAACAAAAGACCACATCTTAAAGACATTGCTATAAGCTTTGCAACTTTGATGGCAGCCTCCACTTAGAACAAAAATAAAAGCCTGGAAAGTTAACGTTTCCTCTCAGACAGTAAAAATTATGGCAATCTTGGATGTTTCACAGTGTATCAGGCAGGCGCACTGGGGCAATATGTGTCTGGAGTTCTGTCTGTACCCTTCCATTTGCTAAGTTGCACACCTGGTTGTAATTGCATGCTTATTGTAGTGTGGAAACAGCTAAGATCAAACCCAGAAATTTTTAAGAGAAAATATGCATATTAGATTGTTGCAGATTCCAAATTTTAAATGTAAAGAGTGACAGAGATGCAGTGAATTATGGAAATCAAATGTATTGCTTCTCTCTTAGCTATTTGGCTACGTCGGAGATCTGCTGAATATCAGAGTGTTTCAGATCATAACTTTGCATTGAATTCCTGAAGCACAGCAAAAATTGACAGCAGGCCTGAAGCAATCAGCATTTGGATATATTCTGAGTCAAAATCTCTTACACACATCCTCAGAGTACATACTGAAGTATGCATGTGTCTGGAAGGATAGTTATTGCCTTCTGTTTTAAAAATTATGCAAAATATTTTTTTTCCCTAGTTTAAAACTGTCTGAGAAACAACTTGTGTGGAGGTGGAGTTTTTTAAGTGTTTTTATATCGGTTCTTCTGACCTAGGCTTTGCTACAGTTTAAAAACAATGCCGTGGTATTTCCTAATGAATGAATTTCCCGGAGTTTAATTACAGTGGTCTTTATTCTAATATATATGCATCAAGACAGCAAAGCACAGGTATTTTGTTTTTCAGCAAAGACTTATACAGGGCTGACTGCTACCTGAAAAAATGATGGACTGAAACACAGTCTAGTCTTTCCATCTTGCATGACTGTCCTATCTGAGAGTTAATGTAAATTCTTATGAAGTGCTAGAACAATGTGTTTTTTCAAGGCCATCAGAGTTGTTCATCAGTGCTGCTACTCTGAATCTATCCCAGGCCACTAGCCATTTTTTTCTGACCCGAAGCTACCAGGAATGCTGTGTGCAGTAGATGGCGCTGAGCTTACATGACTTCGTGCACATATGTCTTGCTCACAACACCAGTAAGCAAGAGGAACTTTAGAGCTTAAAAGAGAATGATTTTTTTTTAAGAAAAGGTATTCCTGGGCTAGTACAGGAATAATAATTAAAAGAAAGAAAGAAGGAAAAAAGGAAGGAAAGAAAGAAGGAAAAAAAAAAAAAACTCTTTCAGAGTCCAAATAGTTTTTATGCTATCTAAATTGAGTTAGTGCTGCACTGTAGAAATTAGGCATCGTCATATTTTTTTATACACTTTTTTCATGAACAGTCTGCAGTGTTGTTACTTCTGAGGCCAAGGGCTACATGCTAATTCTGCTGAAATCTGGTTTTGAAATTGGAGAGCCTAACTTTGGACTATGGGTGACATAACCTCATGCTGCAAGTGTTGCATTCCTTCTTTACTTTTGAAACTTGAAGAAGTGAATGTTTTACATAGTCTTTAGTATCTATAGTTCCTAATGTTATTGACAACAATTCTTACTTCCTATTTTTCTGTCTTGTGGTCACAGGAAACTCCTTGAAGAAATACAGCCTGCCATCCAGTGCTAAAACCCCTGGGTAAGAAGTCCAGTGGCTTTGATACTGTTTAACAGACACAAATATGTTTTGGTGGGGAACAAGTAAAATGACTCTTTCTAAAGTATATGCACTTCTCTTTTCATCTGCCTATTGCATCTTTTCTTTAGCTCTGATTCACTCTGAGGGCCAGATTAAAAGTGTTGGATTCTTGTCCAGTTCTCAGTAATTCCTTGCTGGAAATGTGTCCCCAAGGCTCCTTGCCTGTGCAAGAATGAGGGAAATGGAGGAAAGAAAAGCCTGGTAGTTAATGACTCAGTTCTGCACAGCATGACATTGGAATAGAATAACTGGTTGGCATGATCACTCACACTTGTGAAATGGGAATAGCAAGAATGGCTGGGCTCACAGAGGCAGGGCAAGCCTAACTTCATCGATTCGAAGTCCTTAGCTCCTGCAGAGCTGAGTGCCAGCTACAACAACATCTGGAAACAAACAAACATTTCTGAAGTCAACTGTGTCAAGTCCAAATCTCCATTTTTCCCAAGTGGAATAGATACCATGAGAACTGCTCTGTCAGTAAAATGTTCAAGGCTGTCAGGAAGGCATAAGTGGCTCGATACAGCTCCTGCTCCTTCATAACAGGAATTCAGATGGCTGAAAAGAGAACTTTCTGTTTGTATCTGTGCTGCAGTTTTGCACCCTTCTGTCTCTGTTCTCTGAAATTCAGAAATCCTTCCCTGCATCTTCCATGACAGGTCAGGCATCTTTTAAAGGTAGAACAACTACTACTTTTAGACTGTTTAGTAAGAAATAAAATCAACTGAAATAATAATTCAAGTATAATTTAGATATTTCCAAGTAACACAGTAGGCATACTGTAGGCTAGAGGAAAGACTTGTTCTGTTTTGGTGTAACTGTTATGAAGAACTGGTTGATTGGGTGATCTACTCTGACCTGACCTGGCACAATGAGCCTTCTTGCTGTTCTTTACACGTAGCTTTTAATGTTGCCTTCCTCATGCTATCAGTTATTTAATTCTACAATGAAGTGTTTTCCATTGCAGCTTATTATGGTCACTCTTTTCTCTCAAGCATTTTTACTGATCCTCTTCTCTGTGTAAATTTTTTCATCACAGTCTCATCTCTTTCTTAGAAAGCTCAATTTGCCTATATGGCAGTCATCGTGTCTTGGCAGCACCTTGGATTAAGGGAATATGGTATCTGTTGGTATCTGACACCTGGTAGAAATGGTGAGGTACTGACACATCTCTCTTGAATGGGGCAAATAGCCACCTGGAAAAGGACTTGCAAGTGATTGAGTTTGCTTGAAATAAAAGCTAAAAAAAAAAAAAAAAAAAAGAGTGAAAACTAAATGTATGCAGTGTTTCCTGTCATTTAGTTTGTCCAGCTCGGATTATAGGCAACTCACATGGACATCCTTGTATACTGGATGAGGGTACATAGCATTAATGCTATCCTCACTCACTGCATGAGGAATCAGGAGCAGCCATCACAAGCATTTGCATTTCTTCCATTGGCCAAAAAATAATTAGTGTATGGCTGAAAGTCTGATAACTACAATGTTGGTTACTGCTTATTGTATATCCTTGTTGGCAGAAAACCTGTTTAAAATGCTTCCTGAATTTTACTTTATCCAGGACAACTTCTAGAAGTTCTTCTGTAACACCAGAATTTTGATTCCCTTTTTAGGGGAAGACTTACTGTTCCTCCTGTGGAGCATAGGCCAAGCATCTGGGGAGAGAGTCCACCCAAGTTTGCTACAAAACCCAACAGAGTTGTTGTGCGTGAAGGCCAAACAGGCAAATTCTCGTGTAAAATAACAGGACGACCTCAGCCTCAAGTGACTTGGTATAAGGTACGAATTCCCAATAAATTAATGTCCTCCTCCTGTTCTGAAGTGTTGGGTTTTTTTGTTTGTTTGTTTTTTTGTTTGTTTTACTTGAAAGAATGAAATGCATTTGATACTGCATTATGACAAATGATCATGGCAAGAATTTATGTACAAGGAGGGCCATGTTCTTCCTAATTTCATGTGGAATAAATCCAAAAAAGATGCTAGCTTTCTTCTGAGTATAAAGTTCTCTCATAAAAACAGCAAGTATGAGAAATACTTGCCCAAAGACCTTGCTAGGTAGATAAGAGAAATAGAGAAGGGATGGGAAATACGATTATCACAATCTCTGTGTTATCCCTCTGCAGGGATTTAATGTTTTGGCTTAGGTTACAGAGGAGTCTCTTACAGCTTTGAAAATTACAACTTTATTTCCCAAGTTCTATGTCAACACCTCAGTCACAGCCTTTTCTGTTTCATTTATACTAGGTTCCACCTGTACATTAGAATTAAGAAGATACCTGCAAAGAAATGAAATTGAATTGGAAAGAAAACTAACAGCTTAGGAACTGTCAGACATGATTGTTTTTTGGCATGCACAATTGTTTATGCAAATTAAAAAAAAAAAAAGTCTAAGATAAACAACAGTTCAACTGATTCAGTATGATCTCTGCTAAAACACTGGTAGCTGAAAAGAGTCTGACATAGAATATAAAGGAGACCTGAGCTATCAACTTCAGGTCTTCATTAAAATGGGGAATTGTGAGCATTTACAAAAGTACACATATTTATACAGAAATAAGCAACACTTAAAATTCATTAGACTATTAAAAAAACACAACTTAAGTCCTACTGCCCCCTTTGGGCATATGCAAGAGATATACATATGCATATGCAAGATCTCCAAACACTTTCTTGGTAGTAGTGAGAGAGTGCTCAGATGATAATTAAATATTTCACTGATTATACCTTTCATTTTCTGGAACTATTATAATTTTAGAGAATCACGATTACTTTCTTTAATTTGGAAGAACAAATATTGTGATTGCTCTGTTGGCATCCTGCTCTCCTTCAGCCTTCAAGAACCAGTTGCCTTATGCATTGGTGTCAAGGCAAGTGGAAATGTGGCAGCTTTTCCCAGAGCTTTTAACTTTTTCTAGTGTCTGCCGGTTTTCTGGAAAAAAAAAAAAAAAGGCAGAAAACTGCTTGTAGGGCAGGGACATACTTCCTACTCATGGCCTGCTTCACTCCAGACTTATTCTTGTTCTCTGTTATACAAGAATGCTGTTACATCTCAGAAAACAAGCAACCTTGTTCTGTGGAAGCACTCACTAAGAACATCTCCTTCAGTTGGCAGCTCTGCCTAGAATCAGCTTTCCCCTCTGCAGCTGCTCCACAGCTGCAACAGTCTGCTTTCAGTCCCACCAGACTCACTTAGGCTTTCCAGCCATGCAGCTCAGTACAAAATAAGATTTGTCATTCAGTTCTCTTTGTTCAGGGCTACATGGTAAACAGCAGCTTGGATAAACACTTTGGTACTTCACACACTGTTCTTAGGTTTGGTAGAGGTTACCTGACATATTTTGCCATTCACTGTTAGCTTCTTTACCCTATGATTCCATAATCTGACATTCCTCCTCTAATCAAATGAACTAAGTGCATGACATTTTTGTTACTAGCAGCTCTTTGAGTCCCGTTCGTGTCTCTGTCCTTAAAAAAACGTGTTTTGATGCTCACAGGTCTGCATATATTACTCAGTAAAATACCATAGGTGTGTTGTTCAGAGGTTCACTAGTCACACCATTGCTGGCCTGCAGACACCCTGTCACTCTTGAACTTACCCTCAGTTCATCTCTACAATGTTTTGGTTGAGTTGGGTTTCTCTAGGCCTTTATAATATTAATTCAGCACCTATTTTGAGCACTGTAAAGCTTTCTTTCAATAATTCATTTGCTCTGTAAAGTAAAAATGTGTTGTTGCTCTGTATCAGAGTTTTATTGGCAGGTTGTTGTGAAGCATGTTTTTATACCTTTATTCATAAGGCATGACTCAAAAGGTAATTGTGTGTGCTTTGGCTAACTGAAAACAAGCTCAAACCCATGATACTTCAGGTCACATCAGGAAGGCACTGCAGAGTTCTGCTGAGTGGCAGGTGTATCAGCCCTGCCTCAGCACCATGAAAATGAGCTTATGTGACCACATCTGGCTAGCGCAGAGCCAACACATGGACAAATTAAAACTGCACATTTCAGAACTAATGAATAAGTTCTTGTGTAAATCTCTTACTCTGCTTATTTTTTTTCTTCTGCCTTTTCTTACTTAAGTTGTAAAGACCAGAAGCTTATACAATATAATTACCAAACCCCTGCTGTGAATCAGCTTTTTGGATTTACAGCACCCAGAGAGCAGCAAGTTCATAGACACTTTTTCCCAGAACTTTTACTGACCAGTACCTTACAAATCCTGGAGGAAACACATCTTTCCCTTCCTAAACTTGGGATAGGAAAAGTTGTAGTGCCTGACAGCAAGGAAATCCTCTATAATGGCTGATGTTAAAGCAGAGGCAAATTTACTCACAGAATGAGTTGGTAAATTTTAAAATAGAATAGAATTTAAAAGCAAAGAAACAATTGTTCTGATTGTCTGATCTATGTAAAAGCACAGAACTATATACATTTTTCTGCCTTAAATTCTTGTGGTTTGATTCACCTTCAGTGTAGCCCTTTGAAAGAAACTCCACTTTATTTTAAATCTTGGAGTTGTAGGAGAATGCATCAAATTTGCAAGTAAATTGTATCAATCTTCTACACTTCTCACTATTCCTGGCTCCAGATTTTTTAATTATTGCATTGCATAATATCCCAATGTGTAAGACTAAGGAGCACTCTAATATTAAACATCTTTTTTAGATAAGTTTAAAGCTTCATGAAGTTTAGTTCCTTAGTGACAGAAGTAACAGAGTCAAAGCTGGCTTTCTCCCATCTATATATTCTTTGCTAGTGGCTTGTCTTGGTCATGAGGGTTCTGTTAGAGACTGCTTAAATCCAGACCCACCTTCAGCTGGTCTCCACAAAGGATTTGTGTTGCAGCAATACCTCCTTAAGGCACAGTTAGTGCCTTCTACTACCCTCCTCACCTGGCCATTGATGAGGTCCTCTCATGTAGAATTTTTTCCAGTTCCTGAAGAGATACAGCATATTGATGAAAGATACAGCTATTGAAGAATGGAGAAATGCTCCTCAGGCTGGAAGTTGTTACTTAATGTGATGTTTGACTTCCCTGGAATGAACATGAATGGAAAAGTGGTTTGAGCCAACGTACAACAAAAGAAAATATTTGTAAGGATGTGAATATGGTAAATAATGAAAAGTCAAAAACAAACCAAAATGTATGGATGGCAAAATGCAAGGAGAAACAGCCTCTTGCAGTTATGAATTAAAGAACTTCTGGGCACTTTTTTTTTTTTTTTATCATGCAGATATTTTTCACTGAAAGTATTGGGCTGAAAGATAGGAGAAAGACATTTTTGCCTGATGTTTTACCAAAAAACAAACAAACAAACAAACAAACTTGTTTTCTCCCCATCTCCTACAAACAGCTCTCTGTCTCATGGTGTCTTGTGATATTTGCAGGGTGATATTCAGTTGCAGCAAAGTGAGCGTTTCAACATGTTTGAGAAAACTGGCATCCAGTTCTTGGAAATCCAAAATGCTCGGCTTGCTGATGCAGGAATTTACACATGCACAGTGGTAAACAGTGCTGGGAAGGCCTCTGTGTCTGCAGAGCTCACTGTCCAAGGTACAGTAAAGACAGATCCACAGGAGAGCAAAAATGAACCACTGTCATTGCTTTGAAAAATCTTTGGTTGTGTTTTCAATATAAACGTTTACTTTTTTTTTCATCTTACTCTCTCTTCATTAGATGGTACTGTGATAGCTTGGAGCATGCTACAGCTGAAAACATTGTGTTGGTTTAATGTCAATGAACAGTCTAATTGCTTCTTTGTAATAACTTTCTATAAAATCAGCTTTCCATTTTTACTGTGGTTTTGATCTTCATATGTTTTGAAAGTAGAATTTAACTTCAGCTAGAAACTTTGCAGTTGTAATTCTAAACAGTAATTAATTTTGTATTTATTGAATAACAGAACTGGGTGCATGTTTATACCAACTACCTTTTGGAAAACAAAATTGTATCTGTATTTGTAGAAATAGGAAAGTAAAGGACAGGAGCATAACTTAAAACTGTAAGAGATAAAAAGAAGTTTAATGAGATTAAAATTCTCAACTCCCAAATCCCCTCTGTCTTATTTCCCTACAGTTAAAGAAAATAATCTATTTATATAAATACTTCAGGATGTTCTATTCCATACATGCTTTACCATATAACAGTTCAATTTGCAGTTTGATGATTCTTACGGTACCCTTTACATTAGCCTCAAAATCATAAAGCCTTCAGCAACTGCACAAAAGAGGAATTTCATCAGTCAGTGGACAAACAGCTGGCTTAACAGTTGTTGAACCCAATGAAATAATTAAATCAACAACTGCTGTCTTTACCTGCAGTCACAAGATCAATAGGTTACATATGCCCCCAGCAGAGAAATTTTTGGTGAGTGTTGTCATTCTGTAAGATACCAAGAACATAAATAACACAAGGATTTGTATTTGGGATCCTCAGAACCACAACTAGCCTTTACCACTTAAAGCTGTGTGTGTTTTTTTATCTGTAAGTTCCAATCTGATGAGGCCATTGTAGAAAGTTTCTATGTGTTGCCTGTTCAACTAATGTTTCATAGAAAAGGCCATAAAGTTCACTAAGCCCTTTTTTTTAAAGTGAAATTTGATAGTTACTTGCTCTCCCTGAACTTGTGAGCTTTCTGTTATGTAATGGGTACATCTGCCCTGAGAGATGATGCAGAACTGGGGTCACAAGGTCAGTTGTGGTATATGTTTGCTTCAGATGCTGACCACATCTCTGAATAATGCACGCATTCTTTCTTGGATTAGCACAGGTCAGTAAAAAGGGCACTCTCTCACAACGTACTCGACTAACTGGATGATTCCACTTACCTAACCACAATAATATAATACCGAAGTCTTTCATTATAAATTAAATTAGGTAGTAGAAATTGCTGCAGAATGCTAGCAGAAAATCAAGTGGTTCAGAATTACTGAATTTTCTTTTACAGCCATGCAGTCGCTTATTTCTACAATCTTGCTCCAAGAGCTTCATTTTTTTCCCCAGGTAGCTTATGTAGCTTATGTAGCTACACCAATGTAGCTTAGCCCAGATTTTCTGGTGATGTTTCAAAGTGAAGAAACACTGATTTAAACAGGGTACCACTGCAGTTTCATTGTTGGCATGCTCAGTTGTAGTACTGATGGTTTGTAGTACTGATGGTTTGTCTTTCTCCCACTTCTGCATGCTCTTTGGAGTTCCCATAGGACTTGATGAGCTGGTTCTCAGGTGGAACCTCTTCTTTACTTCTGTCCTCCAACAGAGAGTCTTTGAGACTCATAGTTCTCAAAGGTCGAGAGCTTACTTGACCTAGAAATGTCTCAAAGTGGACCAAGACCTCTGTTTCAGCTGAGCCATAAATTCTAGACATGGTGATAGTTAATCTTGACTTCAAAGGACTGAAGATATGAAGAGTGAAGGATCTTAATCGTGTTCTTCACTTATAATCTTTGAAATTTATGGGAGTGTGCATGGTATTGTATGTATAAGTTACCTGTTCTTTTATTATTATTATTATTATTATTTCAGGTCCAGACAAGACTGACACATACACTCAGCCACTATGGTACGTTTTTACTGGACTTCTTTGTCATACCAAGGTTCCTTCTCAGCACTAATTTTGACATTTACAGCACGAGCCTTCATGCAACAACAAGTTGTATAATCTGAACAAAAGCTATGTGAGGACACTCACATATACTCTCATATAAATAGTACATATTCTCAGTACCAATTGGTCAATGTTTTAATTAATTTATTTTTTTTTCATCCAAACCCTAAGTATCAAGTAAGTAATGAGCAGGTTGTTCTTTGCTGTCAAAAGCAAAATACACTATGGCCATAGTATTTGATATTGTTTGCAAATAGACTACAAAAGTAAGGGTGAAGTAATAAGTAATAAAAAAAATATTTTAGGACATTATCAAGATAATTAAAATTGAATGACTATGAATTTTAAGAAATCGTTTTATAAAATTCCTTTAATTTATGGACAGAAGATGCTGAAATGAAATGCACTATGCTGCCTATGTAAGACACTTTAATGAAGGCCATTTACTTTACAGTCTTCAGGATGTTAAATCTGTCCTCATGTGCCAAGGATGGCATTTCAAAAGTACATGTTTATGTTGTCCTGACTCTGTGTCAGTTGCAAAGTGGACCTGAAAATGCTGTGCTACCTTGTTTAAGGTCTGTGTGATTTTTAGGAACGTAGCTTAAAATAAGTTTAGTGTGATTCCCCACAGCTGGAATTCCTAATGTACTGGGTTCTTCACAGTATTTCTGCCTCCATTGTTTACTCACAAATCAAGGATATTTCATAAAATGTAAAAATCTTCCAGTTGTAACTGTAAATCTCATGTGCATTATTTCTATATTGCCTTTAACTCTGTCTGAAGAAAGTACCACCATAAATATCCTGAATCTCCCTGGGAGAATAAGTCAGTGACACAAAACATAGCAAAGCAGAACTGGGTTAGAAATGACTTTTAGAATTTCAGATATGTTTCATTTCTGCCTTGGAAAAATATTTATGCTTTTGGAGGTGTGAGACAGACACAGTACTCTACAGGTAACAGCTTAGGGGTCGGGGCAGTCAATTTCAATGTAGGAAACTTAAATTCAAGTCCCTCAAGTTCTGACCAACAGATCCATCATAGTTCTGAGAAACTCCTCCTAATAATACCATAGATTATGTTTTTACATCCATTCAACTGATTTTTTTTACTCCACCACTTCTCCCTCCTCTATTATTCTGCCAAGGCACCATAATTAGAAATAGTAAATTCACTGCATAATTTACATTTTAATTTCACCTTAAGGAGCTATTTTATGTGGCATTTTGAACTGTAATTACATGTAGCCTTAATTTATTAAAGCATGCCATAGTGCTACTATGGATATTCCAGGGACTCATGTAATTACTCGCTAGCAGCATATTCAAGGCTAGTGTCTGACTCACAAAACACGTGTTACAACCTGAGCAGAGGATTTGTACCCAGAAACTCCTCAGTTGAGACAGTGTTTGAGCACTGATCACATTTAATGAGTAATTTCACTTTACCTCTTTCATCCCTGTTTTTAATCTGTCTGAGGGAAAGAGCAGTGCTCTTGTCACTCACATAACTAAAGGCAAATTAATCTTCCTCCTAAGGGCTTGGACATTTATATCATTGCTGATAATAATAATTAGTCTTTATACAGAGTTATATATCTGTAAACTTATCTTCCTTCAGCACGCCATCAAAACCAACAACATTTGCTACTAAAGCTGCTGAAAACTCAGAGTTCAAACAGGCAACTAGCAATGGCATTGCCAAAGAGCTCAAATCTAGCAGCACGGAACTCATGATTGAAACCAAAGACAGGGTGTCAGCAAAGAAAGAGGCCTTCTACATCTCCAGAGAAGCCAAAGAGAGTAAGCAAGTACAGAACCAAGAAGTCAATGCAGTATCTCTTCAAGAACCTAAAGGAGGAACAAAGGGATCTCAGGTCTTGCAGAAAACTTCAAGCACCATCACACTACAGCCTGTCAAAGTGCAACCAGAACCAAAGACAGAACCCCAGACCACTTTCATCAGGCAGGGTGAAGACAGGAAAAGGACTGTGCAGCCCGTGACGACAACTCAGCAAAACCCATCTCTGACAGGACAAGTAGGTCCAAGGAGTAGAGAAGCAGAAAATAGAGCTGGAGCTCGGAAGGCTGTAACGGAGGAGAAGAGGGACCCTTTGGGAATTCCTCCTCAATTTGAGAGCTGCCCAGAGAGCCTGGAAGCATCAGAAGGACAGGAGATTAAATTCAAGAGCAAAGGTAAAGGGATGAAAGGTATCAGAGCCCTGGGGTTAGTCAGGTTACCCTTCTGTGTGCAGAAGTAGGGAAGTTCTCCCTCCTTCACTGCAAGTTGTCCTGCTCATAAAGCATTTCAGAAATAGATGGTGAATTTCATGTTGTTTCCACAGTAATCTGCTGTGGAAAAGGTCAGGTGAGGAACTGCAATCAGTCTCTATATATTTTCATTTGGGATTCTACTATTGCCCTTCATATTTGGTTGGTCCAGCGATGATCTGAGTGCTTCCTAACAGCTGAAATGAAAAAGTCAGAATTAAACTGGTGTTTTCTCCACAGTTTGGCCAGGCTTCAAACTCTCGAAAGAGTAATGAAGGCTGTATCTTGATGAATCCAGGAAGTATATTTAGAACACTTCTTTTTTTTTTCTTTTAATTACAATTTTAGTAGATTATTTATAACTTCTTTTTTTTTTTCTTAAAATTGCACTTTAAAATGCTCCTACAAGTGAGAGAGAAATTATTTTATATGTCTCTATCTTTCTCTTCTCTAGGTTGTGCAGTCCCAGAATGAACAACCACAGTAATTGTTTCAGTGGTAGGAACCGTGGATTGTGAAGTACTGATAAGTACTCAGAGAAACCAACTGAGCAGGATAGGAAGGAATGGCAGAAATATCTTTTTCTTCTCTAATATCACATGCATTTTTTGTGTGTGTGATTTGTTAGAGGAAGAATTTTCAGATAGAGGTGCTGTGGTTTTTCAGGTTACCAAGCATTTGTTATTTTAAAGCTGGACTGGCTGAAAGGTTTTGGAGGATCAGAAATATCAAAGTGTCTTTTGAAGACAGTGTATTACTGACTCGTTAAGGTTTATATAATCATGTACGTGTAAATTATACCTAATTTATACTAAAGCAAATAACAGAATTACACTAATACCTGTCCATAAAAATTCAAAGACCTGATGGTTTAGTTTCAGGGAAACCAAAACCAAATGTGGAGTGGTTCAAAGAGGGTGCACCTATTAAAACTGGAGAAAATATCCAAATATATGAAGAAGATGGAGTTCATTGCCTACGGTTAAAGAAAGCCTGCTTGGGAGACAGTGGATCTTACAGCTGTGCAGCTTTCAACCCCAAAGGCCAGACTTCCACCAGCTGGTTGTTAACTGTCAAAAGTAAGTAAGCTAGTGTGAGCCCATCTGCACTTTGAAAACTGTGGCTGGTCTTTTCAGTGTTGCCAAAGGGTGGTGACTGAAAAATTCCTGTTGGAATTTCTCAGTAAAGTTTAATTCTGATTCCTAGTTCTGACACTGATGTGGTGCGGGATAGCTGACAAGCCACTTTCTGCATCAGTTTCCACTCTGACCTTTTGCTTTTGTTGTTTGTATAACTAAAACCCTTGCATCACATGCTTCGTACCCAGGGAGGTCTGTTCCCCATTGGAGTTTTCTATTAATGTTTGTATTTGATACAGTTTGCCAAAGATTTTGTTGTTCTGCATGTAGTTCTCTTGGAGTTGCTTAGCATTTCTGCAGGACACTGCATATCTGAAATGTTTTGCGAGCACAAACTGATCCTGTGCAGTAGAGCAAGTAAGAAAAGTGAAGAAATGAGAATTGCATGCTGCCAAATTCAAGTATAGCTTCTAGTAATAAATTATTTTGAGTTTGAAGGCACTGTCTTACTGGTCTTACTGAAAGATATTTTTTTTGCTTTTTAGTAAATCCTGTCCTCAGTTCTAAGCTTTTCACCTGGTTTTAGGTTTCTCTTGGAGGCATGATCATGTTTATGCAACATTTCTCTATTTGCTGTGCCTGAAGTTGAAGAAGGATACCCAAGATACTCTCACGTTCCATCTCATGAGACATCTGTAAACTGCATCCTTAATTCACCCTGTTTCACTGCCAACCAGGGGAAACTTGGGAGAGGGACTGGGAGAACACAGACAAGCAGAGAGAAGAATTTTCCTTCTTTGCACTGAGCTCTCTGGCAATGTGTTGCATACCCTTCTAGTGACTGGCTGCAACTGGTGAAATTTGGAGCAGAAAACCGCCACCTAAGAAACAGCTTGAAGGCTGGCAATGCCTGCTTTGTAGATTATGAAAGAACCCCTTATTTCTACCAGTTCATACTCAAAATTATTTGTATTTCCCAATAAAACGTATCACTGTGGTTTTGATTTTTTTTTTTTCTGGTTGTCACAGGATGAACCTATTAGCCCAGCCATGCCACCTAACCATACCTCAAAAAGTCACTATGTGGTAAAGGTCATTTTGTCAATTTGGGCTAAAGGAACTATTTTCATTTTGGTTTTAAGGGCCTAAAGTTGAAGAGGTTGCTCCATGCTTTTCCAGTGTCTTGAAAGGATGCACTGTGAGTGAAGGGCAAGACTTTGTGCTGCAGTGCTGTGTAGGAGGCATACCTGTGCCTCAGATCACATGGCTTCTCAATGGTAAGGAACACCCTGGTCTGCAATACGTGCATGCACCCACTTACATTCACAGTCTCAAATGCCACTCTGATCAGTACATAGCATGGCTGTGAATACTGCACTCTAACTCACCATAATATAATACACTAGAATCTTTGAAGAAAATCAGTTTATATTCAGGTAGTATGCAAGAAGGATAGTGGGATTTTGTGTGTGTGTGTGCTTTTTGTTGTTTGTTTGTTTTGTTTTGTTTTGTTTTGTTTTTCTGCCTTACTGCAGTTTTCCAGTATGTCCAGAAGGGGACTCTAGTGACAACATTGTATGCAGATGGTTTTCCTGGGTTTTGTTAAACGAAGTTTTCACCATGCTGCAACAAAATCTGTGTTGCTACTTGTATGCTGAATCCTATGCTACCCCCACTCCTTTGGTATGAGCCTCTGCTTAGAGAGTAGCAGGTTGGCACCATGATCCCACAGGAGAAATAAGTCCTAAGCAAAATATGTACCTTATCACCTTCTAGGGTTGGAAGGAAATCTATGCCAGATTCCACTCATCATTCGGCTGGCCAGGTCATAACCATTTTTAGCATCCATATGCCTAAGATAACAAAATCACAGTTTTTCTCTTTGTTTGTCTACTAGGAAGATGTTCCTTGAGATCCAGTGCTGCACAGAAATGCCTGTAAAAAGTTGATTAAAAAAAAATTATACATAATTTTTTTTTTTATTTTATCAGGGTCTATAAACTCCTCCCATGTTCTAATTAACAAATTGAACATGGAAGCTTCCTTAGTAGTCCCTTCTTGATATCAGAGTTGGACTAAAGCTTCAGTATTTTGCTTAGATTTCAAATGATTTCAGACATCCAAGAGACCACATGCTTTGACTAAGGTCTCTTTCAGTTTAGAGTCACATCTATTAAACACCAGACAGATTTATTCAGCTTAACCCTCAAGCACCTTTGTTATTCCTGAAGTGCAATGGATTTTTTGCAGACTCCCCCCAGACTATCTTTGTGTGTGTGTGATTTAAGGACAAAGAGTAGCATGCTTTGCCATAAAGCTGTTTCCTCTAGGATTGTTTTAAAATGAATTATTTGTACACGATCTCTGGTTTTCTTAAGTTGTTCAGAGTAAATGGGATAACTCAAAAAGGTGGCAGGGCAAATGAACCATGACCTTGAGATCGGTATGTTCCCACAGCCTGGCCTGTTCTTCCCAATAGCTCCATGTCTAGAATAGAAAGGCCACTGCTTTATTTACAGCATAAAACATGTGAATGAAAGCTCAGACATACTCCCATTGGAAAGCATTTGTTTCTCTGAAGACTACTTTGCAGTTTCTGCTTTGCAGACTGGGGTAGAATCACTGTTGCAACTAAATAATTGTGTCTTGAAGCACAGAGGGGACAACTCCTACCCATGAGGTCAACCTTTTCAGCTTCATGTTCCAAGGGTATTCCATGCCCTACACAGTTCCCTTAGTTGCTGAATGATGTAGTTGCACCTAGCTGTCATCCACATCACTCAGAGCATCTTCCTGTCTCAAATGACTTCAAAGTCTGTGTTACGCTTCATCAGGAACAGAGATAACGTCTCCATCGATGTAACCATGCTATCCAGAAAGACATTGTCTCCTGAAAAAATATGCCCTGGAGGGCAATAAGCCACAGGTTTCTGTAGGCCTCCAGCATGCACTGTGCTTGCCTGCCATTTTTCAGTATGTTTGTTCTACTTTGACCTTCCTCCTTTGAACTCAGCTGAGTCTGCCCCTATTCAGGTACAACAATGTTTTTATTGCATCCAAGCTTCTAAGTGCAATTGTATTAGTATCAGAAGGAGGCATAAGCATGGTGGGTTTTTTGTTTTGTTTTGTTTTGTTTTTTCCAACTTCCAAACTCCAACTAGTTTTTTTTTCCAAATAGTTGGAATTTAAACCATTTATGGTTCTGTAGGTGAAAGCTAGCTCTGCTCTTAAATAAAAGACAGTGATGATTCTGAATTTTTATTCACAATAATAAAAATTAGGGACATCATTACTTTAAATATATAAATACACTTCTTTTATTAAAGACTCCTATAATATACCATTATATTTGAATGTTTCCCTGTCTTGCATCTGATTGTGATACATAACAGTTTGTATACCATTTTGATACAAACTTGAACGGATTATAAATGGTAGCTTAATGCTGCTAATTCCATATATGCTCCTAGGGCCAGTATTCTACCTAACAATCAAATTGGATATAGCAATCTCAATTTGAATGCAAACTTTTCCTTCCTGTCTATGAGCTAGTTTGATACTACAAGCCACTCATCTTTATATCCATAACCAAATAAAGGAGAAAAGTGTGGTTTTAAAAAAATAAAAAATAAAATGTTAGAATCTGCTGTTCATGCTTGGAATATAAAGCCTCTTCAGTTCATAAGTGGTAGACAGCTGAAGAGAAAAATGTAGCCTGCCCAGAGCAACTGCACAACTGTTTAAAATATAACACTTTTTATATGGGACGGGATGTGTAGAGATCACAAGAAAATATCAAATGCAAATTGTCTTCCAAGTGTGACAGCAATAATGGATTTGTTTTTTGAAAGGACTAGTGAGAAAAATATGCATAGCTAAATGAAATAATGAGTGTAAAGTCTAAGTTTAGCAAATCATAAGAAAACAAGAGGGGGGGGAAAAAAAAAAGAGCCTAGGCTGGCAAGCGCTTGATACCAAGCTGCATGGCTGCATGTATGCTGCCCAGTTTGCCTCTGAGATATCAACAGTACCTGAGAAGTAAAAGATTTACAACAGCTCGTTACATGCAAGTACTACTTTATATACTGACTATTTTTACCAGTTGTGACTGCATGCAAATTTAAAATATTTTCCAAGCCATACATAGATTGACCTCTCTTTTCAGGGCAACCAAGCCAAAACAATAGATGATGTAAGTGGTGCATTGTCAGTAATTACTTCTTAGAGTCTGTAAGGGCAAGGAGTTGCTTCCACATTCATCCAAGTTACACGTATAAGAGCCACTTGACTGGACTGTGGATTATTTTCTAGCTCCTACTCTTCTCTGCACCTTTACCATCTTCAATTTCTTTTTTATACTTTTCCAGGCCTATTATAATGATTTAAATATTTTTTTCCAACTTTTTAAAGAGAGTTCTTTTGTTCTGATGCTCTAATTCTGCATATTAAATTAAATTTCCCCCTGAATCTTCACCAATTTACTTCACCAATTATTTTTTTTTTTAATTCCCTGAAAGTAAACCTTTTTTGGTTTTGTTCTGGCCTCACCAAAATTTCAATTTCAATTTATTTTAGCTTCTTTAAATGCTTTATTGTTAACTTCTTTTTAATTTGTAAGGATAAGGCCCATTTCCCTTTATTTCAAATATATCTTTTTTTTCCTTTTCTTTTTCCAAAGTTAAATTGAACATCTTTCTGATGAATTTAAAAACAATATGATCACAACTTTAAGCAGAACAATTCTCTGAGTAGTGTTTTGTTTTAGGATAGCTTTATGATCTGTCCAGAAAGCTTTTAATAAATGGTCCAGGGGAAAATTTCCTTTCTTCTTGCATAACATGCCAGCAGTAAGGTATTTTTTGTTATTGTTTCTATTGCCAAGCTGTCGTGAAGATTTGACTGTTCTGCCTCTAGAGAAGGCAACCTTTCACTACTGGGAGAGTTGTTTTTATTAGATCAAAATATAAGAACAATGGATATAACTTAGAATCTTGCTGTAGGTTATTCCTCGGAGCAGAAATATTTTCATTTGTTTGCTGGGGTCTAATGAAAAGGAAGAACAGTGAATAGCACTAAAAAAAAATATTGGTTTCATTGAGTGGGAGTGAGAAATGGGATGCCCTGACAAATTTCAATTCGAGGACATGGTAAAGGAGACCACATTTTCTTTTTCCACATAGAACATTTATCATATTCATTTGTTTATTTATGACACACGCACACACACAAAAAAAAAAAAAAAAAAATCCATGCAAAAATATGTCATTGGAATTAACAGTTACAACAGCCTGTGTAACTGAGTGAAAGGGATCTCAAAGGAACTAGCATTAAGAATATGTGATCTGTGATCTGCAAAGAACGTGAAGTGGGTTTATCCTGAAATCAGAGTCTTCTGGGCAGTTGATTAAATGTTTGCCCCAGTTTTTCATGCTGTAGAAAATCTGCTAATTTAACAAACAGATAACTTTAAAGAGAAATAAGTGAATGAGATCATCTACCCAGACATTATACAGTATTTTTTTTAAATATTAGATCATGTTGATTTGGATGCATCTATGCATTTCCAAATTGAATTTCATATGCAGATAAATAGTGCATAGATAGTAACTCTCTCCTGTTAATGCTGGAAATCAGAGATGAGAGAAAAATCTGTATCATCATTTAACTTACCCTGCTGATAGTGTGGAGATGTTTTTTTAGAATCCCCAGAATTTTTTTCCCAAATGTTTTTAAATGACTTTGTCAATTAAATCAATTTTGATCGTTCCTTTTGACCATGATCTCTGAAGTGACAGATGTCCTTAATAAAGTCCTGCACAATTTCTCTGCAGTTTCACCCTTCTCTCAGATGACCCTAGTTTCTCTTCCAGCATGGTGTTTATGCAGATATCGGGCCCTCTTAAGCATTGCATACACTGGGAAAGCAACCAATGATGAGTCAGTAGTGGAAAATATTTAATATGGGGAAAACAGATTGCAGAAGCATTTGAGAAAGTAAGGCTGAGATTGATGATAGTTCCCGAAACAATAGCAAGGCAACTTAAACCAGTCTACACCAACATTTTAGCATGTTCCATACCAATTCAAGGAACCAGTTTCTTAAAATGAACTTCTTTAACAGTCGTGTCGCTACAGACCAGACTGTACCTGTCTGCTAACAGACTATACATACTTTAGTGTAGATTGAGTGCCTGGTAAATCAGCCTCTTGGCTCCATCCTAGATTTTGCTGCCTCTCTTGGAATGTCTTCCACTGCAAAGTACTTAATTTAAGGGGCTTCAAGTTCTTCGTCATGCCCTTTTGTACGTCTGGACAGTAATACCAATATCTTTTTTTCACACAAAGTACTACTAGATGGAGGCAATGTCTAAGTAAACACAGAAGACATATATTCTCTTATCTGTCTGAAAGAGAATCTCTTCAAAACACAGATAAAACAAGATAAACCTTCTTCTTCTTGTTGCTACTAAAGGTGGCATCCAATAAACCTAATGAATGGTGAGATTTGTCTGAAGACCATATTCTGCTTTGTGCTTGGGATGCTTCTGTTTGTAGTCACTAGAGAGCAGTGGCTGTGCATTCTAATATACTGACCACTGTTAGACATCCAAATTTCACTGAAAGCAAGAAGTGTTTTTGAAACATATGGCGGGTGTATTAAGACAATTGTCTCCCTTTCTGTCTGCAGAACAGCCAATTCAGTATGCCCATTCCACTTTTGAAGATGGAGTTGCAAAACTGACTGTCCAAGATGCCTTGCCAGAAGATGATGGCATTTATACCTGTCTGGCTGAAAACAACACAGGACGGGCATCATGCAGTGCTCAGGTCACTGTCAAAGGTGAATACTCAGTTTCATGTAATTATAGCGATGATATCTGCCACAATCATTTAAAACAAACAAACAAAGAATATTAGATCATTAATGAAGGTGGTTGTAAATATATTCCATGTTTTTCTTAGCTCTTCTCTGCAGGCTTGGTTTTCTCCTCTTTGGAGATGTGTGAAACTTAAATGTTTAGGGACTGTGAAAAATAAAGTTATATGTATGTTGCAGAAAAAGGTATTCATGTTCTGATATTACCAAGAGCAGCTTAATGTGGTAGAGAGCAGTGAAGCTAAGGTTTGGAAGAAGTATATCTGTAGTATAGACAGTATAGACTGTCTCTGCTAAAAGAAAAGAGTGCAGTATTAGCAGTAACACACCCATCAGGAAGAAAGTGCTGTGATGAGAAGGTAGCTGGCACTGCTTTTGCTTGAACAGAGTTATCTCAGAGAACAGGGCCAGGGACTTCAATTATGGCAGCAAATGTCACTGTTCAGCTACCAGGAGTTATGAGAGAGAAAGATAACTCTGAGGAGGAGTGTGTTAGCTAATTGGAGGAAGCATATCTCCAAATGAGCAGAATTTTGGTAGTGTAAGTACCAGAAGAAGGACGTTGTGAGCAGTTGAGATGATCTGTCATCTCTGAAATCTAGGAGCATCTTCTTTGCAAATATCTATATTTCAATACCCTCAGTGTTCATTTGACGTGTTTCATTTGTCTATGAATGACCTAATTCTGCACTATGATCTGGACAAACCCAATCTAAAACAACAGAGATCTCATCTTGTCAGAATCCCATGGATAAATTGAACAGTGAGAGGTAGTATCAATCAGCACTATTTTTATTATTCTTATAACCTCACGTGGTATCAGGTTATACAGTTGTTTTGTTTTATGGCAGCAGATGATCAGATTCCACCTCCCTCTACACTCAAGACTGTATTTAGTATTTGTCATCTGCATATTATTTTTTCCCCAAAGTTATAGTAGTTTGCCACTGCCTGTCCAACAGACAAATGAGTGACAGCTGCCAAGGGAAGTATTCCATTTGTCTAGGACCAAATAATGCCTGCAGCAAATTAGTGCATGTATCTTAGTGGGAAATGTATCGTGATGCCTGGGATCCCTGGATTTGTCTTGTTTTGCCATTGTTCTGTGGTGTTTGTCTTCAGCACTTCAGTGATATGCCTGCAACTATTCAGTCTATGTGAATCCACTTAAAACTCTAGGCAAGCTGAAAAATGAAAACAGAGTAATTGTGGTAAATCTACAACTTAATTTATTGATTACAGAATTGGAAATGTAGTACCTACCCTACCTCCTCAAAAAAGGCATGAAGTAAGAAAACATTGACTTCAAATAAGCCTGAAACTATGTTCTCAAATACATTCTCAAAACTGTCATTTATAATTTCTTTGATGCATTTCGTCTGCATTAGCTAAGGAGCAACTGAGAGAACTGCACCTCAAGGGAGCAGTCTTTGACATGGGACCTGCTGATTCTTCACTGGGACACAGAATCAAAAAAGACAGCCCCTCTCACTAATAATCTCTAAGTTATTTTAGGGTTGACATACAATGCTATTGTTGGAGCACTTAGTGACCTAGCCTTTCCCTAGGTTTCTGTACTCTTCTGAGCTATTTCAGGCCATTTAGGCACTGTTGCACTGATTTGGATTCCTCTTATACTTTGGCTAGTCTGGGGCTCAAAAGCTGTAATGCTACAGCTACTCTACTATGGGGAGTTAGTTCCTCTGTTCTGCATCCTGTTCTGTTTTCTGGGAGTCATGGAGTGTGGAGGGACAAAGAGGAGCAGAATTAAGAACATGCATGACAGGCATGTGTTTAAAGCTTTTACAGCCTTAGCTGTGCTCTCCACTTCCTCCCTAAAAGTCATTATGTCCTTATTGCCGTGAGGATTAGAGTAACTTTCCCTAACACTCAGATCAATGCGGATTTCCCTGACAGAAATAGTACCAAATTTAAAATCGTGATTTCCAGATCTCTTATCTGTTTATATATTTCCATCAGATCCTCTAGCAAACACTTACTGGTTTTAGGCTTCTTTGAGACCCTGAATGCTGCAGCTAAGGCTTCTCTAAATGCCTGGCTTTTGCAGACAGATTACAGCAGGAAATCCGTGTACATGCAGGAAGAGAGAAAACTTCATAAATCCTCTCCTGACCAGACACTGATTAGTGGGAAAAAGTCTGTACAAGCTGTTTCTGAACTGTAACTCATCTCTTCTCTTTTGTCTCCCAGATGATTTATGGTTTTCAGGTTTTATGGAGCATTCAGTTTGTTCATTCATTGCTAGAGCAATATTTTCCTTTTGTACCTGAACTGTAATTTGTATTTAATCCAAGACAGAATTAATCTTCTTGACATATTATCAATATCAGACCTGTGTCAGAAATCAGCTTCTTTCCAAATCATCATGCTTGGCTTTATTGTTATTTATAATTATCTTTTCCTTCCTTATTACTAAGCAGGATTAATTCTGCCTTGTGGCCAGCAATCTCAGTCCTTCCTTGGTTTTGTATGAAAAAAGCTGAAGGCATTTAGCCGTTTGTAGGAGGCTTTGGCATCTTGTTGGAAAAATCCCACACTTCTTATGGATGGTGCATTAAGAAATGTATTGGTCTTAAAAATTACACAAATTCAAACTATTAATTCTTGTGAAGATCACTTAAACAAAGGCAGGCTGACTAAAGGGACACTAGGTACTCTGAAGAAAGTAAGTTAATCAAGGTGAAGATAATTCTGGTCTTGTGAAAGGCTAAGTAGACTAAATTGAATCCTGACAGTTGTCTTCTCTGTGATGGTGGTTTCTTAAAGCTGAAATGCAGGATAGAGATGAGCTCCAGAGAATGAGCAGCACTTTTTTTTTGAATTCAATTCAAAAAAAATTCATTCAATTTTAAAGTTTTTTTGAACACCATCAGAATGTTTTCTAACTGAATTCTCCAGTGAGAAGCGTGCACTGGCTGAAATGCTAGATTAATTAGTTTAATGCAAGAAATCCTGAAAGGTGAGAAACAGTCCCGATTACTCAAACATTGTGACAGACATCCCTGTTCCCACAAGAGTATCATTTGTCACTCTGAAAACATTAGATTTTTTTCTTCACTCAGACTTATACATCATTTTCCATTCACAGCAAAATCAAAGTTTGAGAAGCTTTGGGGCTGATGTGCAAGTTTTTCTGTAAGCTTTTAACTGCTGTATGAATGACTGAGTTCTTGCTGTTATTGTAAATTTTAAATGTTCAGGTTACCTGAAATGTATTTTCAGTGACTATATACTGATGGTGATAGTAGACACTGAGGTTGAATATTAATATTATCCAGCTTTTTGTCAAAGTCTTTGACCTTTTAAACTATTTTTTTAATGAATAGAAAAATGTGACAAGGAGAGATTAATTGACTTGTCTGTACATATAATGAGTTGGTTAGAGTGCTTTGCTGTAGCTGTGGCAGTTGAAGTATATGGACAAGATGACAAGTGGTAATAACTGGTATAGTTGGAATTAAGGCCAACTTCGAGGCACAGCAACTGTTCTTCAGGTCTGTCTCATACCTCAGATAAGCCTTCTGATATGTAATTGTCTCTGTCAGTTAACTATTCACTGACAAGGAACCATAAGTGAGACCTACCTGTAGCAAAGATGTGTCAAAAGGATATTTAACCACCACCTGACATCCACACCAATTCCTGGGTATGCTACACAAGATTACAAAGGTGAGGGAGAGCAGGAAGAGGGATGGGACAAATGATGGGATCAATCTATAATTGTGCTGTACAAAATTAATACTGTGTGTAGGAAGCTTTTTTTCCTTTGCAAACAGAGTGTGCATGTAAGAGAGTCAGTTATTTAATTTTTCCAGTGTATCAAGCTGGAGTGCTTGTTACGTGAGGGCTGACTACCAGGAGAATGTCCTTCTGTCTTACAGTTCTGCCCACCTGTAGATGACAAACAAAACATCTGACCTACTGCAGCTCTTCTTTCATCATGTGGACTTCTTGAGCCACCTCATGCCAGGCAGAAGCAGCATTGATTTTAAGAGGGAGTGTGCAAAGCCTGGCTAGCGATAGCAGTAGCACATGCTTAGAGCTGGGATAGTCTGCTGGGCTCTGTTGCTCTGCAGTCTCCCAGAACTGTTTTGCTGATGCTGCTCTTTTGTATATTGCTTTCTTCAACAGAGGCCTAATGCTGCCTCCCTCAGTGAGCAAACACAATTCAGCAAATGCTGCTGCTCCTGCTCATTGGCTCTTGACCTCATTTCTTCTTCTCTGCCAGCACTGCACTTTCCAGGTTTCACACCTGTTCCTCTTTCTCCCCAACCACTTTCAGTTCACAGGGCTTTTTTGTTATTTTTTTTAGTGCAGCCTCCCCAGCATAAATATCTATGTAGGGAAGCTAGTAGCCCTTGTAATCCGATTACTGTATTCATTCATTGATCATTGGACAAGCAGATTAGAGTCACCTGAAAGCCTGTCAGAGCCCCTGCTCTAGTAACCAGTTTATCTGAGCAGTGAAGGGAGATGTTATCTGGAAAACCGCTTTATTTTGTTCCTGTCACTTTTCTGTCTGGTGTGAGTGGGACTGTAAAATATAAGCAGGTTGAAGAAAGGCTTTCAGGTAGGAGTCTTTTCTTCCACTCATTAGAGACATTGTCTTTAGGTCATGGGTTATTTTCCTTTCTATCTCAGAATGACCTCTCACAGATAGTTATCTTCTAAAGAAGGTAATCACTGCAATAAGCAACCTCTCTTTGAATCCTTAATTGAGAGGATACAGCTTTCTTTCTCAAATATTTCTGCCTAAGGTAAGTGAAGTGTGTTGTCTTACTTGCTGAGAGTGATGAAATAATTGTGACAGTTTTTCAAAGCCAATATTTATTTGAAAAAAATTTGGTGTATTTGAAGCGTAACATAAATATAAAGGACTATAGAAGACTTTCCAAAATTCAAGAGTCTAGTCTTGTTAAATGTTCAGAAGGCATTCCAGACCAGTAGCCTGGTGGAATTGCTTGGCTATGGAAGAACTGGTTCAGAGCACTAAATGAAAGTAAGATTTTTTTGTTACTATATTGAAAAGCCAGAGGTAAGCTGTTGTAAGCAGAGTTAATATTAGCTATCAAAGAAGCTGTTCCAGTACTTTCAAGAGTGTCCTAAAGTTCTTGGTCCAGTACTCTACGTGGGTCAGTAACAGCTGTAATCCTTGTAAGACTGAGCTGCTTTTTTTTAATAAATTGCCTTCTTTCAGCACCTCAAGACCAAACATGAAGCACAATGCTGGCTAGAGACCAAAAATGAGGGACAAAAGCAAAACATGTGTGGAAGTTTTTAATGATATAGGATTTGTGCCATCAATATAAACAAAGTTCTCTAAAGACAGCTTCTTGATATAAACCATTTCCAGAAAAAGCGGAACCAAATTTGGATGCAAATGAGGGATGAGTGATTGCAGAATGAGCAAAAGTTAAATGGCAGGAATTGTAATAATTTTTTTTTTTATAAACGAAGAACAAAGCTGACAGAAAAAAATAACAATTTCAAAAGAAAAACAACAAGAAGAAAGCCCCCTACATCTGATGGTGTTCTCAATTGTGAACATTTAAGTATTGTATACCAGAATGACAGAAAACAGACAGTTTTGTTAACAGTCTTAGGAATGGCCCTTTGTTGGTCCAGGGGTAAACTCCCAATTTGGATTGCCAAATTCCATGATGTTCCAGCTTTAACTGAAGAGTGGAAGTCATCAAAAAACATATAAATCCTGTTAACTGAATATACACCTGAGTAATTTTGAAAGCATGGATATGATGTTACCCCAGAGAATGTTTCCAAAAGCAGCTGATATGGATTAGCTAGTGGGAATTCAGTCAGGCATCAAATTATCTTATTGAATTAGGCTGACTGTAAAACCTTACAGAAATTGTTGTGCAGTAGATTTGAGGTAGGCAAGCTGTGAGATGGGAAGAAGCCCTAATCAAAATTAATGGCTGACAGTTCCAAAACATAAGTGAGTTGGGAGTGGGTGTTTTTTTGTTTGTTTGTGTTTGTTGGTTTGGAGGAAAATGGACATGGTTTCTAACAGTGAGCATCATTCCTGTCTGTATTCATTTTCTGGACTTTCTCCCAATTTTTCATGTGGTTATGAATTTACCCAGTTTGTTTTACTTCTATGAATCATATTCCAACTTTGTTTCACAGAACTTCCTTACCATGCATCATAATAATAATAATAATAATGTAACCTGAATTTATCAAAGCAGAGACTTTTTTTGTATATATTGCTAAACAAATGACAAAGAGCAAACATATTTTAGTCACTTTTTACCATCAGTCATGACTACATCATATAGAGTACTTGACAATGAAAAACTTAGTCTGCGGACTGGTTATGTACCAGTTATAATTACTATATACCCAAGAACATCACAGGTAAAATGGCCAAGTGCTAGAAACGACCTGTTATAACAGGTAAGCTTTCCATATCTAGTGCCTCATACTTAGGCAGAGTGAGAGATGTAGATGGAAGTGCACCTGTATGTTTTATGTTTACCTTTAAACTACAAATCAAAAAGTGGAATACATCTTTAACCATGCAGTTTCCCAAATTGTGAATTAAAATCTTAGGAGCATTAAGACAGCCTCTAAGGATATATCTGTGCTTTCTCTTTTCACTGTTTAAGGCAATTTGTACTTCTGTTAGTGTGAAGTTTTGTCCCTTTCTATTTATGTCTCTTGGATTTGGTAGCAGACGTGTTGGCAGTATTTTAGAAGCCTCTTGATCACCTTGCATTACCTGCGGATGTAAAACATATATACAAATAAGCATACATATGCTTCAGTGCTAAAATCTTATAGAAGTTTTACTTACAGAAGGAAAATTCTTGCATAAGCAGAAGAGTATATCCAATGGTTAGGGTAAAGCAGAGGGCATGAATATCTAGTCAGATTTTTGTCACATATTCAAGAAAATAATCATTAAAAAATGGCTCTCAAAGAGTAAACAAAAGAGATTGGTTTGAGAGGAGGATGATGTGCTTGTTTCTGCTGAGTATAAATGAAAAAACTTTTGTGTAAACTATTTTGTAAAAATGAGAAAACTTTTTGTGAACTAGGGAAATGGGATGACCATGAAAAAGAGTTATGATTGTATAAGCAAGGGATATTCAGCATGTGCAGAGAGAAAGACTATAAAGGGGGAAATTGAAGAATTACTTTATGAACAGCACTATATAGGGGGAAAAGTAGAGAGGAGAGGAAGGCCAAAGTAAGAGGAAAAGGGGGGATGAGTTTGCCTCAGGGAAACATTTGTATTTGATTTAGGTGACTACAAATAAATCTGGAAATTTAAGATAAGCTGGAGTGTATAAGGCCAAGTAAGGACGGTGAACTCTTGAAGGTATGTTTCTTCAGTTTAGTCTTAAAAACTCATCAATGTGTTCTTTAAGCATCTTACTGGGTTACATTATAGATTCTAGTATTAGTATTCTAGGTTATTATGGACACCCAAACTGAAAAAAAAACTCCTCTGAGTAAACTGACCAAACAAGAATCTCATGAATTACATTTTCATTTGCATTTCTTTCATAGTGCTACTAATTTTCTGAAGGAAAACTAAACAGAACAACGACAACAAAAAAAATAATAATATTCTTTGTCCTTAGCCTTTGCTCCCAGATGAAAACATGAAGAGGGTAAGGTTTCTTTCCTATGTGCCAAGTCCAACCTAGCTGTTGGCAGGGCACTTCCACTAGGCATAAATGCTTGTATGCTGCTTAGACCCATCTTACCTTCTGCCCTGTCTCAGCCAAAGACAAGTACTGACCCTGGAGAGTAGATGTCATGAAACTACACTGTTGTGGACAGATAGTAGTGAGAAGTATCCCTGTGGACAGATAGTGAGAAGTATTCCATCCTTGTCCTACTACAAAAATGTCATTTCTTACCGAGTCAAGAAGAATAAGCAGAAAGCCTCCCCCTACGAATACAGGTCCCCATGCTGAATATTAGCAGGTCCTGCCTTGTCTTCAATAATTTTGCAAGTCTATGCAGTTCTCTTGCCTGAAAAGGCAGAATTGTCCACATAACAGAAGCAGCATAACAGGGTTTGTAGTATGAACATTTGGGTTGCAAAACGTACCTATCTAGGCATATATACCACTCTAACACCTGTTTTCAAACTTCTTTGTAAAATGTAATTTTGTCAAATAATGATACTTTTAGAGGTATAAGGTTTTGATTTTAGAAATTGGAAAAATGTGTGGTACAGAGAAGTTTAAGCACTTTAACACAGGTTACTGTGTAAGTCCTAATGAACAAGTCATTCCTTTGAAGTAGAGGAAAGGAACGGAGCTTCTTTTTAGTTGGACCTTGACTCACCTACAGTTCCACGGACACACCTTGCCTTTTTTTCAGGATAATGTCTTAGTTTTCTGTTTTGTATAGTTTTCCAATATGAATTCATCAAGAAGAGACAACTGACCACAAACAAGGCCATGCTACAACAGCTCTGTTGCTAGAGTGAATTGACCTGGGGAGGGAAGGGCTAATGGGGCTTTAACTCTTTGTTAGTGCCATCCTCAGGGACACTTGCACTTTATGCGACTTGTTCCTGCAGTGCTTCCATTCCATTTCTGCTCACACAGAGTCCGTGCTTTTTCTAATGATCAAAGTGGTATCTCAGCACTTCAATATGCATTGCAGTTAAGTTAAATTCTACCTGTGTGGCCAAAGAGAAATTGACACTGAACATGCAAAGGTGAAATTCTGCCTAGCTGGATGCACATTTTCACTACAGAGCTAACCTGGGCTGATCACGTGTATACAAATCACCTTTTCTGCAGTTCTCCTTGTCAGACTGGTATAATTACGTTTGCAGCAATGCTATATTAGTGCAGATATCGGAGTGAATTTCTAGTGGACTAGCTAATGTTGGGGAATTTATTAGCAGAGGGCCAGCTGAGCTGCTGTATAAATGCATTTGGTAGATGCACACACTCTCAGGCCTTCCGTGGAGTTGTTGTCTGTGGCAGTGACAAAAGAGCAGCAATCACTTGACGTAAATAACTCACAAACATTAGTCATTAGTAAGGCAGATGGTTCTGAAGGCAAAAGCAAACAGCTCTTTGACTGCAAAAACTTCCAGTGAGACTGTCACTGCAGATTTGGTCTGCTGACTTTGAAGTGCTCTGCAGTGAACCCAGCTGGCTACTTTGTAGTCCTCAGCAGAATAAATGGAGATTTTTGACCACGTTTCTCACAAATAATGGGTCTTACTGGTATTGTCAGCCTTTTGATAGTAGAATTTCTGGGGTGACGTCTCTTTCAAATGCTGTGGGCTGCAGAAGAAACTGAATAGACAAAGCAGAGGTTAAAATGCTGAAGACCTGCTGACATCCCATACAGAGAGAAAGACTCGAAGAAGAAAGAATGTACACAGAGCTGCAGGAGAGGCTGGATGACTATCCTGCAGTACTGCAGTAAAATAAATAGATTGCCAGGCTGGATAAAGTGGAACTCAGCTTCCTTTATATATCCCTAACCACCCTGGCTAATATAGGCTTAGGGCATTGTTAGTCTGGGGTTAATAATATTTCTGTGCAATGCATGCAGTGCATAGCACCCAGTCTGTAACTACAAAGCATCCCCCGAGGATATTTAAACCTTCCATGTACAAAGCCCATTTATAACAGCAGAAATAGATGTTGGGACTTAGATATGTGAAAAACACTGCTAGGTCATTAAATGTCTAGTTCTCATGACCAAAGTCTGCAAAATGGCATACCAACCTGTGATCTTTAATAAAGGAGAAATGTCTCTGCATGTCTCAAGTGTATAGAGGTCTCTTTTTTTTTTTTTTTTTTTTTTTTATGCCAGTATAAGCCAAGTTTGCGATTCTTGGAAATCTTGCAGAGCATATTTTTACCCTATCACTTCAAGCCTGAGACAAATGAGATGAGTGTCCTAATATCCATTTTCTGCCTTGTTAAAAAAAGAAAAAGAAAAAAAAAAGTATTTTTTGGAGATGATAGCATTGTTAATGTGAGATCTGGTAACAGCTGGATTTATTTACATTGAAAATATTTGGAGAGGTGAAACTCTTTTCAAAATGACTAATTCATCTGGCCAGGCTGCTTTACAGCTCTGTCTGTATGAATATGCATGAATCTGAGTTTTTCTTTGAAAGATTTTAGTGAAATCTGCTGCTTCTCTCTCTGAGCTCACTCACATGGAGAGCTCTTTGAGTTAAGCATTCCCCTCAGCTCAGTTGACATATTAGCCTCTGAGCCAAAATGATATTTAAACACCATAAATGGTAAATGTTGCTGAGGCAGTCCTTTTGCACGGCTCACGCTAGGCATTATTTGGCAGTTAACCATGTGATTCTGGCAAACAGATTCCTTGAGTATAATTAAATCTCTCATAAGACTAAACAGCGTGTTTGCAGTGTTCTGAACATAATGCAGCAAACTTTCTATTCTTTGCGTGTCCCTGACCTGTAACCAGTTGTAACCCTGATCCTCTGCAGCTGAGTTATTGCATTGATGGTGTATATGTTCAGGGCTGTAGCTGACCCTGCTCGAGCAGGGGGTTGGGCTAGACAGTCTCCAGAAATCCCTTCCGACCTCTACTTCTCTGTTATTCTGTGCAGTGTAATGCATGCTGAAGTCCTGATATTTCAACAGGAGATGTCAGCATTCTGCAGCTCATATTAATAAGTCTTCAGTACCTCTGGGCAGGCAAACAAGCAAGAAAATTTTTTAGGATAGACAATGTCCATAAATTGTTAACTGTTTTAGCTAGAGGCCATGTAGAACCTAAATTCAGTCTTTGGAAATCTTGAAGTTTGTGTCCTTATCTGGACTTTCTGCTTCACTCTAGCTTCAATAGCAAATCCAGGAATTAAAGCGCCGTAATGAGGCTACTGACTCATTTTTTTCCTTCTGTGTGTATAAATTTATCTTTTACCTTAGTAAGTAAATAGTTGGTTGTTACTTGCAGGTATATGTGTATGGTACAACTGATTCATAGCAAGGTAACTTCAGAGCAGCATGAATATTCCACTGACTTTTTCTTTTACATATACACCTTCAACACAATAACCCACCTCTGCTTATCATTCTACAGTATAAATGTTTAAAGTTCTGTTCAAGCACCAAGTTCTGATTCACTAGGTCTAGGTTTTTAAAAATTCAAGTGTATTTTGGCTCAGGCCCACAGCTAACATTAATATTAGTCTTGCAGTAATTTCCTGTCTGCAGATATGTGGAGGTTAAATTGATGCAAAGTATTTTTGAAATTGTGGTTTAAGAAAAGACAATGAATAGAAAAGCATATTTTTCACCTTAAAGTTCTATTAATAAAGGTTTATAAATAGATATCTGATATTGTATCTACAGAGGGATTAATTTACTATTGATTGTACAAACACAGGAGAGCAATATAAGAAATGAATGGAAAGTTTTGCATGTGAGGCAATGTATCTCTTTACCATTGCCTTCCAAATATGCTGAGAATCTATCTTCTTTTTTTTTTTTTTTTTTTTTTTTAAAGAAAAGGAAAGAAAATAACTGGAAGGGTCTGAATTCTCCTTAATCTCTGTGGATTTAATGCACTAAGTATTTTTTCTTTTTTCTCTAAACACAGATTCAAATGCTTATTAGAGTGTCTTTCTAATAAAAAATGAACCCTTAGGGGTAAGGCAATACTGTGGGAAAAGCCTATACTACACTTGCTTTGTAGAAAAACATATGTGGGTTTATAAGGTAGTCTTTAAATGCCTTGCTAACTATTTCTGGTCTTCCATGCTAAGCACCAAGCTATTTTGAGTGGCAGATGTGGACTGTCTTGTTTGTTTGTTTCCCATTGAGCTGTGCATCTTATTACTTGACATTTTCCAACATTCATGCATATTAAAAAATGAGGAAAGGCAAAAAAACATAGGAAACATATAAGTGGGATCATTGTGGTGGCCTTTTAAATCTGTCATCTTCTGTAATGCCTTATCAAATGCTTGTTGAAATGACGAGACACCGCAGCTCTTCAGAGACTGCCCCAGCTGGGCTTATGCATTATGCCAGACCACAGCTCTGTGCAAAGAGCTGTTAGACTTCTTGAGCTCGTAATTTTAGTGGAGCCTTTGAGAATTCAATGCTCTATAATCAGGCTTTGAGAAAATCACAGTATTTTTTGTATTATCTTGCCTGATTTGACCTGCGTGAAACCAATAGTTGTTCTTAAAAATTGTGACTTTTTATAAGCTTCTGCAAAATAAACTAGTTGCAATCTGAAAACAAGTTATTGAGATGTATCTGTGTTTTATCAAGCCCATGCTATCTAGTGCTTTCTGGTGTTCCTCACAAATTGCTTTGGCGTGATCCGCATAGGGTGAACTCCCTGCAGCAGCAGAAGCTGACTGGGGAAAGGAAGAGGAAGGAGACAATTAGCTACTCAGGGTAGAAATTTTTGTGGTCACTATGATGGTATTGCTATGTGTTAACTCTTATATTCCTTGTTTTCATTCTTAGAGGTAAACCTACTCCTAATTAGAAGCAATAAGAAGTAAGAGTGGTGGGGGAGATGCTAAACGGCTGTAGGTGCTTAGAGCGCATTAGCATAATAGGAAGAGATCAGGTCTCCTCTATTTCACATCCAGTTAATTAAGCTTGATGGTGGGCAGGCATATAGCAAAGTCATGCCCTCAATGCCAATGTCAGACAATTTTCTTTAGATTCTGGATTTTCTTTCTGGTGCCATGTGTCACGTCTGCAGTTTTGGCTGCAAAAATATGCCCACAGTGTTGTAAAAGAGGATGTGCTCTTTTTTGGTTTGTTGTTGTTTTGTTTGTTTGTTTGTTTGTTTCAGTCAGAAACATAGTGGCTAGCAGTACCTGAGCTTGGAGTAGCAATGGTGCTTTCTTCTTTCTTTTCCTCCTGTTCTGGGCTCTGCAGACAGATGAACATTGTCTGTAGCTCAGTGAATGAGTAGTGTCTCTCTTTTCCCAAGTACCCTCCAAAATCAATTTGATTTCTATTTTTCCAAATGATCTGTAAAATTCAAGAAAAGCTTACATACATTAATATAAACTATGAAAATGTACACCATTGCTACCTCATGGTAAAACTGTGAAATGTTAAAGCCATTGTCAGAGGAGCACTGAGTCACTGCATGCTGCTATGTAATAAATTAACAGCTAAAAGTATTTACAAGCCTCAGAATTTGAAGATAGTTAAGATTCAGACCTTGTAATTTGCCCTTTGCGTGATTACATCTGAGAAAATGCAGTGATTTTAGACTAAGACTAAACAAAACTAAATAACTTATCTAAAACTAACTCTGGTGTTTTGTGTAAAACATCTGCTAGAAACTCAAGTTGTCAGTAAATCGGTTGGTTTATATTGTTTGTTTGTTTTGTGTTTTTTTTTTTCTTTTTTTTTCCCTAAATCTGGAAGTCTACAATATCAGATCTTAAGGAAGAATTGTTACATGAAACGAGCCCCTGTGCTTTCTTAACGAACAAATAATGTTTAGGGACTAGAATTTAAATATTTTTAATTGTTGCTACCAGGTGAAAAAATAGTAGACAATTTTGGTTACATTCTGCCTAAGCAATTTGTTAGAATAAACATAAGCTACTGACCAACATGTACTATTGAACAACAGTAGCATAAAATCAGATATCCTATTAAATAAAAAATAATTTAAAAATAATATTTTATTTAAAAAAAAACAAAACATGTAGGGGTAGAATGCTTCTGAAGAAAGTCTGTTCAAGTTGCCATGGAGTCAGTCCTTTTAGTCATGTATTTATTCTGTCCTGAATGCCACATATTTGAAAAGGAATGCAGGTTGCCTTAGCCATGACCAAGCATCTAATTTCCCATATGATGCTGACTTAGGTGTAATTTATAACTTCTTAGATATTTTTGAGCTTTTAGATGCAGAAGATTACATATCTGTTGCTGAAGAAATGCCTTCACTGTTCCAATGCTCCAAAGAATATCAGCAATAGAAAGGGAACTATTTTTATTCCTGCTCTGTAACAGGTATCGAGAAATCATGTAGTACTTAAAGGACTGGACTAAATCTAACAGTGTACAAGTTTGCAAAGGTAGGAATGTCTTCAGAAAGGTTATGATACAATAAAGTTGCTTTTGTTTCCGTCCCTGAGGTGATCCTCAGGTTTTCAGTATTTCAAACTTAATAATCAATCTTAGTGTTCCTCTGTGTAATTATATTCAGTTTTCCCTGAAACTTATAATAAAATAAGACTGCCATCTCTTTTTCACCTTATATGGATTTCTGCTTCCCCTGACAGGTCTGTTTCTGTTTAAGGTACAAAGCAATTTTCTGCAATGCATTGGAGTAGTGAAGGAATATGTGCTAATATTGCTTAGTCCAGTAGTTGTAAGTAGCAGTTTCCCTGAGTAAACAGTACGAAACTTAGGAATATGGTGAACCACGATGGTTTATTAGTGCAGATGGGTTTGACCCAACTTCACACATGTTTTCTAGTATCAGTATCCACAAGCAGGTACTATAGAATGCACTAAGACTGATGAACATGGTTTAAAATCAAGCTTTTCAGACTACAAAGTCCATAACACCAAGCTCTGAGTGAGTCTCAGTCAGGTCCCATATTTCCATTCTCACATGCATCAATGTCTTGCTTCTCAGTGCCAGGAAAAGATCAACGTAAGCCAGAAGGACAAGATTTTGGCTAGAAAAACCTTTGCTAGAGAGGAGGAAAAACTTCCTCTCCAGGCAGCTTCCAAATTTACATAGAGCTCAAATAGCCCTGGGAGAAGCTTAACTTTTGGCCTCCAGGAAGTTCAGTGGACTTGTTCAGTTAGGTGCTTTCAGCTTCTTATTGTAGGAATATCTGTTTTTTTCCAGTCTGGCACTTTGTGTTACTGTAATACTGTTTAGGATGATCTTGATATACCTTTGAAAATGTTGAGGGTAGAAATAAGCAAAATGAAGTTATTTTCATGTATGGACAGAAACTCGGGTTGGCATTTTAGAGGTAAGACGTAAGAAGTCTGAACTCAAGCTAAACAAAACAAAAAGTGTATCCAAGTGACCGATAAATATTTATGACTTCCTACATTTGGTCATGATCACTACTTCGTCTCCAGAAGTGTCTTAGCTCAGGTTTTTAGAGCAGAAGTATCTTTCCTGGTCTAGTGGACCATATAGGACACAGTTCATAGAATCATAGAATAGAATCATAGAATATCCTGAGTTGGAAGGGACCCTTAAGGATCGTCAAGTCCAACTCTTGACACCGCACAGGTCTACCCAAAAGTTCAGACCATGTGACTAAGTGCACAGTCCAATCTCTTCTTAAATTCAGTCAGGCTCGGTGCAGTGACCACTTCCCTGGGGAGCCTGTTCCAGTGTGCAACCACTCTCTCTGTGAAGAACCCCCTCCTGATGTCAAGCCTAAACTTCCCCTGCCTCAGCTTAACCCCGTTCCCGCGGGTCCTGTCACTGGTGTTAATGGAGAAAAGGTCTCCTGCCTCTCGACACCCCCTTACGAGGAAGTTGTAGACTGCGATGAGGTCTCCCCTCAGCCTCCTCTTCTCCAGGCTGAACAGGCCCAGTGCCCTCAGCCGTTAAGTGACCTCGCATCACTGTCTCTTAATACAAGGTGGAGAAAAACATTGCAGGTACTGGAAATGTATCACAGCTAGATTTTATTTTTAAGGGTCAGTAGTTAACTCCAGCACTAGTCACTTGATTATATAGCCTCAAGAAAAAGAAAAAAAAGCCCCAATCCAACAATTTGTTTCATGCTGTGTGTTGATAACTTCAGATTTCAGACTTTCCCATCATCAGTCAGTTGGCTAAGTGTAATGCACAAGAGGAGTATGCTAAACTTTTCAGCTATTCTCAGATCCATTTGACATTGACCATCTAACAGACTAACTGGTTTCTAGTTTCATACAGTGGCAAATCCTATATTTGTGTGAGTTTAAATTTTTAACTACTCAATGAGAGTAGCAGCTTGTTACTTATTTTAAGATTTTTATGTGAAGTTAGCACTGGTTAAAGGTATTGATTTGTTGTTTACAAGTAATTGTTTTTTCTTTTTGTACCTGGGCATGTGTACTTAGGGGAAATGACTGCAAACTTCTTTGTGATATTCAACCATATGTGTTAATAATGACTTAGGAAGGTCTCTGCAGGAAAGACAGTTCTATTCTGATTTCCTGTCTTCCTGCTTGGAGCATTGGCAGAGAAAACAGCTGTATTGGAGTGGCTTCAGTGACGTTGCCTTGTGAGAACTGAAACAAGACCACTCAGTTCAAACCAGTTTGAACCTAACATCAAAGCTTGTAATGAAAATTCCAGTAAGAGATCACTTTTTTTCTCTTCTTGACTTCACAGAAAAGAAGAGCAGCAAAAAGGCAGAAAGTGCACAGGCTGTCAAGTTAAACAAGACTTTTGCACCCATCTTCCTTAAAGGCCTGACTGACCTCAAGGTAATGGATGGAAGTCAAGTGATAATGACTGTGGAGGTATCAGGTACGTAGACATAGAACAGTATTATATAAACACCTTCGGTCCTGCTGCACTTTTTGCCATTCTCCTCTTCTTCTAGCAGGTGACTTTGTGTTTGAAATAATATTTCAAGGAACTAGGTTTTAAAAAGTGAAAACTAGGATTGTCTAGTCTGTTCTTCAGGGTGCATGAACATTGTTTGGTGTTAACATGTTCAGACCTGTACAAGTGTTTCTTTACTGGAATAATCATCAGGTCATTATCAAGTCCTGATGAACTAAAACTAAATATCAGAGGACTTGTAATAGCCTTTGTTTTGAACAGGGCAAGACCGAATTCCTGTCAGCTGAGGTAGGATTAGCGCTGCAGGAGAGAGCAGTCCTGGTATGAACTTTGATAATAGAAACCCTTGTCAGCTACCTTAATGGTAACTAGAAATCATTTCCCCTCCCTATTGTATACATGCTTCCGTTATTCATTTGCATTTTAACTCTAATAAGACAGAACTGTTCTACATTGCACAGCATCAACAGAGTTAGTGAAATTCCTGAAAGTTTTGAAGATGCCATTGCAGACAGGTGGCAGACAACAGCCAAACTTGGTCATTTTCTTAATTATTTTTTTGTTTGTTTGTTAGTTAGTTTGGTTGGGTTTTGTTGGTTTTTTGTGTGTATGTCTCTAATTTTTGTTCATTGCTATTTTTCAGCAAACCCACCTCCTGAAATTATCTGGCTGCACAATGGGAAAGAAATCCAGGAGACAGAAGATTTCCATTTTGAGAAAAAAGGCAATGAGTACAGTCTGTACATCCAGGAAGTATTTCCTGAAGACACAGGCAAATATACCTGTGAAGCCTGGAATGAATTAGGAGAAACTCAGACGCAGGCTACATTGACAGTACAAGGTATAATGTTCTTCTCCACCTTAGGAAATGCAAAAAGGAAATAATTCTAATGTGCTGGAGGAGTGTCTATTTAAAGTAGATGAGTGTTTATAAGGTCTGTTGTGAAGGATACTAGGAGTTTCAGTCTCCACATCTGAATTAAAAAGGATATTGAGCAGAAGCAACTTTAAAAAAATGATTTCACTCTGGAACATTATGTTACTATTTCAAAAATGCATTCCTGAGTCCTATTCCTAGGGACAGTGCAAAACTTCTGCTAAATGCAGCTTCAGATTATAATTATGAGGCTTACTTAGCTATGGAATTAATGTAAACCATTTAATGATGTTTTTCTTTCTAATTAAAGCACTGACTATTTGGAAAAGCTGTCTAAGAGCCAGGTATTTTAACATTAGCGGGCGAGGAACACATGATTTCTGCAATTTGAGAACTGCATGCAGAAAATTTGGCTTTGAATCTCCATGTATGATGTAAATCCCACAGTAAACACTGAAGTACCTCCAAACTTACCTTGACTTGTGTATTCACTACCTTCATGACACTAGACTTTGTCTAATCTTGCTGTAAGCCAACTATTTTCCCATAGCCATTACTACAAATAATTGGAGATTGATAGGAAGCTCTCATTATTTTTAGTATCAAGGATCTTAACCCCAGGATTTCAGCAAGCTGTGCCTTGAGGGGAGGGTCTGTAGTCTGTTGTCATTGTCTGCTCTGAATTCAGACCTGTCCTGAGGTCTAGCCTTAGAGTCAGTGTTATATCTTAAATGCAATTATATGTAATTCCTAATGATTTATTACATGATCTCTGAACTAAACAGCAGTCAAAGTAATGTTAGTTGCCCTTAAAGCTATTCGTACCCGTATTCTCTATGGACAAATGTTCAAGATTCCTTTTAGGGCAACTTTAAAGTCCCTTTGTTTTGCCCTTAATACAAGTTTGGATTGAGCCAGTAAAGTGCCAAGTAAATGATTAATTTTAGTACTAACACAAGTGACTTCCAAAATTAAAGCCTGGTTTATTTTCAGATTAAAAACTTACAGCCTGTATGTTCAAAACAACTTTGTTTTTCTTTTTTTGCTTCACCTGAAATTAATTTCAAGCTTGGCATTTTCTCCTGATTGTAAATTCTGTTTGTAAACTACAGAACCTCAGGATGGTATTCAGCCCTGGTTCATTAGCAAACCAAGATCAGTGACTGCAGCTCCTGGGCAAAATGTTCTTATATCCTGTGCCATTGCTGGAGATCCTTTCCCCACCGTTCACTGGTTTAAAGATGGGCAAGAAATATTGCCAGGAAAAGGGTGTGAAATCCTGCAAAATGAAGATATCTTCACACTGATTTTGAGGAATGTGCAGTCTCGACATGCAGGGCAATATGAAATTCAGCTCAGGTATGTTTGCTGTGAAGTTTATTCCATTGGAGCAACTAATTATATTTACCCTCAAGCTGAAGTTCCCACCTGAACAAGAGTATTCACTTCTATCTGCACAAAACATTAGAGTACTAGAGGAACTCAATATTTTGGAGGGATGATAAAATGTAATCAAACTACAAGAGGAAACACAAGAGAGGACAAAACAGTATATAGTTTCTCTGGGAATCTTGAAAAACAAAGCTCTGTAGTACCACATTACTGTTGCAGTTCCTCATCACTTGCACTTGCCCTGTTTTATTCTGGTTTGTCTTTTTTTTTTTTTTTTTTTAGCAATTAAAAAGTTATCTTTGCTTCATATCCTTCAGACTAGTATAAAATTTGAAAACCGAGTTGTATTTTATTTTCTTGTAAATAAATTAATCTCATCTTCCTAACCTAAGGGAGGGGTAATGTATTTAAACCATTTAGCCCCTAAACATTGAGTTTGATTTTGTATAATTATTGTTTATTTTCCAACCAGTGTCAGAAATGGAATAGAGTTATTGTCAAAATGATTGACATGTTACTGCATACATATCTAGTCCTAAGGTATGCTTCCGTAGGCTACTACAGGCAGCCACAAAGTAGCCTCTGTATATTTTGGTATTGTTAGTTGGACAAGATAATCACTTTTCACCAGAACAGGGAGCTTTAGAAAAGTGTAGCTATTTTAATTTCAAGTCTTATTACTAACTCTTATGTAGGTAAAGCGATATGCAACATGACCTTTTTGCAAATAATCTCTTTAGTAGATTTAGACCCTTTCTACTATTTGCAATAACTTGTGAACAGACTCGTTACAGAAGAATTGGCTTGTTCACAATAAGCTAAGGTGGTCAAGGGCATGTATAATACTGATTTGTGAAGGTTATGTCTACGTACATCCTTGCATCTAAGAAAAGTCTCTTTGGAGATCAGTAGTGTTTCTAATACTCAGTATGGGATTAGCACTGGCGGGACTAGAAATGATGGTTCAATTGCATTAAGGTTGCTAACCTTGCTAACAGGACAGGGCAAGCCAAACTGTGAGTGTCACTACCTTCTACTTGTATGTATGTTGGTGGTTTCACTTGAACTGAAAGAGGATGAGGTATTTCATCAAAACTTCATAGATGAAGGAGGAAAAAGAAAGGGATGAACAAAGAAGTGCCAAAAAAGCTTTGTGTAGGACTTTGATGTGGCTGTCTTGAACAAGGTTGACAATGATTCAGTGTAGCTGATGATCACCCTGGCCAAATTCATCAATGAAGACACTTCTCAAAGTGGAGAGAATGTTATGACTGTACAATAGAACAGGCAGTATGCTTAGATAAGAAATTATTCCATAAAATTATTGGAGGAGAATTTTTTGGGGGTGGGAAGAAGTAAAGCAGTAGCTAGAAGAAAACACAGCTGATTACATGCTAGTTTCAGTTATTCCCTAAGCCCTTTATGAGATAGATAGCAGGGGATCACACAAAGATCTGTGCATTCATTCTGTCTTTTTCTAATCCATATTGACTAAAGCTGTGTTGGAATTAGAGCCAGGAGAATGCTGATACCTCTTTTTACCCTGCTCTCATTTGTAAAAATTCTGCTACAGTTCAGGGAACAGAAAGCCATATGTTTTTAGGCAATTGTTTATTGCTTATGAATAACAGAGAAGTAACTGCCTCAGGAATATTCCAGGAGCCAAATGTCAGCTGTATAATTTCATGTTTGCAGCAGAGCTAAAATAATTTTCAGCAGCACATAATCTTGTCTAAATAGCTGTTGAACTGCTTGCATTTGTCTTGAATACTTGATTGAGAATAGTTTATATATTCAGGAGCAGTCTTAACAGCACCTGAGAGTAGGAGAGCTGCGTTTAGTGTCTTTCTCTCAAAAACTCCTACAAAGTCCATTAAAATATGGAATAACCAAGAAACCACAAGTCAATTCAGAGAAGAATTTATACAGAAGTTAACAATACACAGTGGACTATTTTTAAACATAATCATTTTCTCTTCAAATGAAATGTGCAGCTCCTTTCATGTATTAATTTTAGAAGTATGTTGCATAGCTGCTTTCAGGGAGTCATTCCTTCTTCAACTCCCTTACTTAGTCTGGGCATAGTTTCATACCAGTGTTAATTGTTTTCCAATTTGTTTTCTCCATTATTCTTAAGCCCTAAATGCTGTCCTGGTATCTCCACATCTTTTGTGCTGGCTTCTCACAAACTAAAACTCTGGTTTCTACAAGTTGGGTGTAATAAAGGATTTTCCTAGTTAGTTCTTTTTTCATCAGAGTGAACTGACAAGGGTGTGTGGCCCAGCATTATCCCAATGTGATCCATCAGTGACTGCTGGTTGGCTTTCTCTCTTTCCCTCCCTCAGCATCATTTAGGATATGTTCTTGCTTTGCCTTTTGCTGTATAGCAAACTACTAAGTCTGACTTCCAAGACGGTTGTCATTTTAGCTGCTCCTGGTCCTTTTTTTAAACCTACACAGACCTCTTATTCCTATACATTTCAATTTTTCATTTCAACTCTCTTAATAATGTTCCATTGAGCCTGTTATTGCTCGGACCTTCAGAAATGGTGTTGCATTTAAAAAAAAAAAAAAAAAGTTTCATGCCTGCCAAATGCCTGTCATACAGTTGAAGGACAAGAAATTGGTCAGAGTCTCCATGAAACCATCACAATTGAAATGGGAAATAGCAATCTGTTTTTATGCAGAAAACCACTGAAATCTTTTTCTCTTCCTGTCCACTGCATCTTTCTAATGATGCTAGCATCGGTATCCTTTGGTCCCAGTGCGTTTTTCCCATGTTCTTTCAGTCAGTGTGTACGTTGTAAGTACAAAGATAAGCAAAGAAAATGGAGTACTGGACTGAGACTGAGGTTGTTGAACAAAACCTTCATCTTCATAATGGCACAGGCAACACTAGAGATTTCAGAAATCCCCCTGTAGTCCCTTAAACAAATCATCTGCCTTGTTAACCTTTGTCTTCTCTGAAGCTGAATATTTCTCTTCTCCTCATCTATCACCTTCCATAAAAGCTTGGTTAATATTGATTAACCTTATTTAGAGATTTTGATAATGTGAATAAAATCAGAGGTAAACATTCATCTTATAAATCACTGGTACCTCAAATACTCTGCATTTCAGGTTATATAAAATGTAGTTGTCAGATTACATTCCGTTACGCCACAGTAAATATGGCTCTGTCTTTGTGTAAAATACTGTTTACAAACCTTGTTATCAATACATTGTCTATTTTTAGAAAAAGAAACCATGACCTATTCCCATTCTATTCTCCTTCTCAATACCCTAAAATGCAAATAAAATGAGTAATTTTTTCCAAGCCCTAAAGTGAGGCAAGTCAGTGGATCCTCTTTGAAGTCAATAGATCTGGTCTGTGTTATGTCAGCTAAATTGGTGAGCCAGTAGATTAGTTGTGTTCTTTGGGGTGAAAGCTTCCTGGAACTTGTTTATGTGTTTGTTCCTTTTGGGGCTTTCTACCTCTTTAACTAACTTACAAAAGTATTGCAAAATCTCATTCAGAGGCTTTACAGTTACCTGAAAATACCAGCTATAGCTAGGGATCAAATAATTTACTATTCTCTGTTCATTCTCAAAAAATATAATTTACTTTGCAATACCTGTTTCACACTTCATAGGTCAGTAGGAATTTTCAGTGTGTCCTCACATTGTAGTTAACAGTGCATACCTTTTTTTCCTCTTCCTCTGGAGAGTGACTCCTAGGGACACACAGACAGTAAGTCTCATCTAAGGTTCAGTGGAAGTATTTGAGTAGACTCTGCCAAGAAACTAGTATTTCAAGATACTTTGAACATAAAAGCCATTCCAGGAAAATGGATCCCACAATAGGAGATGGAGCTATTTTTAAGATTGCTTCAGGCCTTCCAGCTGAGGCTTTATTTGTGTGTTTTTGTCATTGTTGTTGTTTGTGTGTTTGTTTGTTTTGTTTTGCTTTTGTTTGTTTGTTTTATTCCTTGACATTTTAAAGTTAAATCCTGTGCATGGGCATTATACAGAACAATCCTGCAAAATTCAACACTTTCAGACACGTCTTTGTAACTACTAAGCATAACTTTTATTTATGTCTTACATTTTATTCCACAGTAACAGAGCCACTGAGATTTGTCTTTGGCCAGGGGGTTGTTGATAAAATCCTAACACAGAGAACCTCATGATACAGAATATTGTTATTGCCAAGACTCAAAACAGCAGAGACCCAAAAGACTTGCAGTAGTGCATGTATACCACAAAGCTCTATTTTTTTTTCTAACTGTCCTTATTTATCTTGCCTTGCCTAAATTCTGAAATTGCATAAATATTTACAAAGTTTCCAGAATTATTCTTGATTGAATTTAGCATCTAAATCATCCAATCCTTTTTAATTTTTCTTGGCTTGGTTCACTTTTTCCATCTTATGAAGGTGGGTCAATGCTAGTAACTTCACTTTTTTAGACTCTGCAACTGAATTCAGAACACAAAATTATGTTGTCCCTTCTCCTAATACCAGTAATTAAACTCCCTCTGATTTCAATCTAAAGCAGGATTTGACCCGAGAAAGTTATGCTTTTGAACAGGGACGTGATGAATAAGAGGCATACTCAAGGTTTGTATCCAGTGGTCTAGTTTTCAGCCATTCACTTGAATCAGAAACCTTAACTAAGATCAAAAAACTACCTTTTGAATCATTTGTCTATCTAGGTACTTCTACTGTTGCCATAATTCGTATGTGTTTCCCAAGGTTTTAAAAATAGAGAGAACAAAATGCTCTCCTGCTTTCTTGCTCCCTCCTTTATTTTCCAAACCCTGTGAAAAAAATAACTTAGTTTAAAAAGGTCTCCCTTGCCTTCCTTATTTGTTTCTTTGCACATGCGAAGACTTTGCAGAGGGAAAGGTGCACTGTAGAAGTGGGTCCTGCAGAAATGCCATTATTCTTCACAGTGGTCAGGGTCACTTCAGTACCCCTAGATTCATCTCCTGGGAGAGTGCTGTCTCTGTTACTTTAACCTCTCCCACTGGTGACATAATTCTTGTGGGCAAATATTTTTGCCATACAGTCATGACAGAAGCTGAGCAGTGGTGCCTCCCTATTTGATGAATGCTATGAAATATCTGTACTTCAACTTGCATGGTCTCTTCTCCTTTGACAGCTTTGGATTGTTTTAAGTCCTTAAGAGAGAGTAGTTGGGCTCTAGGAGACTTATGGGAGGTATCTTAGGGTAAATGAGCATCCTGTTAATAGCCCAGCATTACTTAAGCAGTTTCAGAGTGCTTCCACTCATCTTAAAAGCTTCTGAGAATAAGGGTAAAGGAAAAAAAGAAATCTTGAGTTTCAATATTTGCAAAAGCCAGCATTTTGAAATGAATCTGGGCATTGTTTGAAGACAACGATGGTATCTTGCCATTATTCAGTGTCAATCAGTATGTTGGGAGGAAGTGACACGTGCACTTCTTTCTATTTATCTTGCCTCCAAATGGAGGTCAAATATAAGAGGACGTAAGAATGGCAGATCTCCAGCATAGAACTGACTTAAATGCTCCCTGCACTGACTTGGCACTTGTCTTGCCATTTGGACGGTTTCTGTTTGGTACTTGGATGTTCTCTAGCCTTTTGTATTGAAGGAAATTAGGGTTATGGCTTTGAGGGCTGTTCAAATGGATTGGCATCAATAGCAGTTTCTAGTGTACATAGTCTGCATTTCTGGGGGTACGAAATGTTGAAAGTATTTCTATGACTTCTTGTTGTTAAGGTCTTAAGGTCAAATAAGGTGTATTCCTACCAACCAGCAAGTCCTTAACTTTTCAGTCCAGTAACTTTGGTCAGCCTCCGCGGTTTCTTCTTGGTTTTAAAGGCTTGATTTCACACTGTGCTGACCCATTGTTTAATTATGTAAAGCAACAGAAAACAAGGGAAATCCATCTGAAAAGGTGATGGCACTAACTGCTATTATAAAAGTATAATCTTTTGCTGCATTTGGGTTAATGCCCTTGCATACTGTGTGACTCCATTGCAAGTTGCAAATGAGTCAAATTATAGCTTAGTCACCCAAACAGAACAACACCTAGGAATCCATTTCTCTGGGCTATTTAAAAACAAGCCAATCAATATGTGTATGGTAAATTAACAGAAAGGCATTCCCAAGTCCATGTTTTAAAATTCAGAGCAAAATAGGCTTAAAGGTGCTCTTATCTAGCAAGAGTCTTTTGAAAGGTGATCAGAGTTGGGAAAAACTGCATCTCTTTCCTTCCTCCCAAGTCCTCCAAATTTCACAAATCCTTTGCTATGTTCAAGACATGTTTTCAGTAACAAAAAATATTTTTGTTAAAAAGAAAAATCATTTGGGAGTTTGCAGTCCATTTGTTAGCTTATATTGGGAAGAACAAAAGTGTTCTCATTATTGAAAAATATCTCCAGTCCTTAATCAATTTAAAGGAGTAGGTCTGTGTGTTTTTAATAGTATTTCAGGGAAGCAGTGGCAACAATTACAGAGCTGGTGCCTTGGGGAGTTAAATTTTGGTTTTGGCATCTTCTGTGTTAAGTGGAGAAGAGCTGTTTGGGGCTAGAAGGATGATATATATCTGTGGGAGGGAGTGTGCAGTGGGGGTGGGGGGAGCGCTTTGATGAATTCTTTAATGGGAGCCCTTTTCAGAAGGCATCCATGGTATTCCTCTGCAAAAGGAAGAATAAGTACTCAGCACCATATATGGTGACACTTTTATGTTTTTTAATATAAACATGCACAGGCTGGAGCAATCCATGTAGATGGGATTTGCTGATTGGTTGGGCTGTGGGGGAGGGAAGGAAATGAGACCCTGCTTTTAATATCTTAACATTAGGAAACTTAAGAGCTTGGGCTTGAATAAATAAACAGTAGGCAGAGTTGGAAAGATTTTCAACTTTGCAAAATAGCCCCTTCCTCTGCCTCGATTTTCCAGCTTTTGTATTTGTTTTCCTTTAGCTTGTTTGTTTGCAGCTGTTTCATTCTGTAAATTGCTTTGATTTTTGTTCGTGGAGTGTGTTGTTCCCAGTGTAGACAGTCACAAATCAGAAAAAGCTATTTGAGATAGCTTGGCTCCATGTATAAGGGGACCAGCTCCACTCAGTCAACCACCACAATGCCGCCCTCTTTTTGAGCTGTTTTATTGCAATACCCAGTCACTTAGCTCAGGTAAGTTACAATCTTGGAGGGAGAAACCTCTGCTTTTCTGATTTCACTTAAACATTTCAGGAACCAAGTTGGAGAATGCAGCTGCCAGGTGTCTTTGATGCTGCGAGAGAGTTCAGCTTCCAGAGCAGAAATGCTCAGAGAGTGAGTATTTTTCCCAGGGACTTGCATGGGTGGGTTCTATTTTTTGCTCCGTTAATTCCCTGCCCTTACAGACCCAGGCTGGCTGCTGTTCAATCTAATCCCCAAATGTGACCCAACAAATTGTTTTCATCATACAGGCTAAGCACATTGTACCAAGCCAGAGTAGAGAAGATCTTTTTTTGTTTGTGCCCTTATATGGATCCTGAAGTCATCATTGATGCAATAAACTAATGGAGTGTGCTCCTCTAATCAACCTCCCCTTCTATAAACACATTTTGTTCCTGCTCTGAGATTGTTCCCTGACATTTTTAAACCAGCCCCTTTCCTGGCTGTCTCTTTCTTTTCTTTTTCGGATCATAGTGGGAGGGAATCAGCCAGCTCTGGAGAGCGAAGAGATGGTGGAGATCATGGTACACTAACATTTGGTAGAACAAGTGTCTTCAGAAAGAGCAGCAGTGAAACCAGAGCAGCTGAGGAAGAGCAGGAAGACGTCCGGGGTGTGCTGAAGAGGCGAGTGGAAACTCGGGAACACACAGAGGAGAGCCTGAGGCAGCAGGAAGCTGAGCAGCTTGATTTCCGTGACATTTTAGGCAAGAAAGTCAGCACCAAAAGTTTTTCTGAGGAGGAACTGAAAGAAATCCCAGCCGAGCAAATGGACTTCCGAGCAAACCTGCAGCGGCAGGTCAAGCCCAAGACCTTGTCAGAAGAGGAAAGGAAAGTTCATGCTCCTCAACAGGTGGACTTCCGCTCTGTGCTGGCCAAGAAGGGCACCCCAAAAACCCCATTGCCAGAGAAGGTGCCAGCTCCTAAACCAGCTGTCACAGATTTCAGATCTGTGTTGGGCGCAAAGAAAAAGCCACCTGCAGAGAATGGCAATGCTGGCACCCCAGCACCAAATGCCCGCACCAATTCTGAAGCCCAGAATGCCACCCCCAATTCTGAAGCCCCTGTTGCCAAACCAGCAGTGAAAAAAGAAGAAAAGAACGACAGGAACTGTGAACACGGGTGTGCCGTGGTGGATGGCGGAATAATTGGGAAAAAACCTGAAAACAAACCAGCAGCAAGCAAACCACCACCAAGCAAGCCAACACCAAGCAAAGGAACAGCACCCTCTTTTACAGAGAAGCTTCAGGATGCTAAAGTAGTAGATGGTGAAAAATTGGTCTTACAATGTCGGATTTCCTCGGATCCCCCTGCAGCTGTCACCTGGACTCTGGACAGCAAAGCCATCAAATCATCAAAGTCCATTGTCATCTCCCAAGAAGGTAAATCAATTGAATTACAAGCCAGCTGTGTGACACTGTTATATCTGACTCTTGATTAATAATATTAAGTTTGTTAAAGGTAATGCAATACTTTATTTAAGTCCTGTGCCAGTAACTGTTTCCAGATGCAACTTTCTTGTTATTTCAGTGGAGTACACAAGGAACAGTATGTTTGACATTTCTTGCAGATTCTCCTTTAACAGCCTGCAGATGTAATTTTCATAAAGTTGAACTTCTTGCGTTTTTAAATGCTGTTTACATTGCTGATGCTGTTTAAGGAGCTGGTACATGACGTTTATTTAAGCTGAACTTTAAGGATTTAGAACATGGAAAACAGAATAATATTATTGCTGGTTTACAAATTCTGATTTAATTCTTCTGCATGTTTAATATTTCAGGTTTTTTATTGCATTAAGAAACACAGAAGCAAAGAGGGGTAGTGTTACAGAAGGAAGTTATTATAAGTTTAAATTACATGTTTAATATCAGAGTTCAGAATTGATTTATAGTCTATTTAGTGTCCTCCCACAGATGTTTTTGTTGTCCTTACAGACACTGAAGTACTTGTCCACCAATGGCATGATGACTTTTACCTAATTTCAAAACAGCATAGAGTTTGGTAAATGTCCTCATAAAGAGCATTTACTGTTGTCAAATTGAGTGTTTTTTCTTTATATTCCATATTCTGAGTAATCAAAATCCACTATATTAGTTTTGTATGAAATAATACTAGTATTGTATTTAACATATATTTGCCTTGGGCAAAAAAAAAAAAATAGGAAGGATAACTGATAATACAGACAGTCTTCCGTACTTCATTTCATAAAACTCTGAAGGAATTATAGGGAGAATTACATTTTCCTACAGATTGTCAAGGTATGATTCTTAGTATGCATGTGAACTTTTTTTTTAAATACACAGAGCTCCACATTCTTAACTGTGAATCATGCTTCATTTAATCTAGAGCATTTTCAGTGTTATTATATGAAAATCAAATGAACACACATGATGGTTGACCACAACTGGTGAATTCTTAAACAGTTATCCAAGCACTGAAACATGAGGGTTTTTTAAAGTAGATGCAGTCAAAAACATCACTTTCTTCAGACAGGAAAAGAAAATTACCTGGGTACTGTATGAAGGGGATAACAATGTAAGCAGATGGGGAGAGGAAAATGATAGCAGGTGCACTCTGTCTGGATAACTGTCATTTACAAGAGAAAAAGTTGAGAGGAGGAAATGCCATCCTTGTGAAAAGGACTGATGGGATCAGAAAGTAGGAAACTATAGTTTAATAAACATTACAGTAGAAGAAGCCCATACAGTAAGGTTTCATGAGTTTTCTTGGAGTTGCACAGAGTGAAAAGAAATTATGCACTTCAAAGTTTTGCTTGCCCTCTCAAAGTATGCTAGATAGAAAGCATCTCTATTAGACAGAAATAATCCAGTTCTGAGTTGTGGGGGAGCCTCCTAGAGTGCCAAAGCTTCAGTGATATGGTGCTGCAGAAAGCTCTTTTATGGACTAAAAGAAGCTGAGTAATTGACTGGTAACAATCCCTGAACTCATATTTGCTTTATAAAATGGTACTGTGACTGCTCAAAGAGGCTGTAGAATTTCCCTCCTTGGAGGTATTCAAAAGCTGCCTGGACATGGTGCTGAGCAACCTGTTCTAGGTTGCTCTGCTTGAGTAGGGGGTTGGACCAGAAGACATCCAAAGGTCCCTCCCAACCTCTACCTTTCTGTGAAAGTCCAGTAGAGTTGTGTTTGTTGTACTGGCGTACAGTGACGTGATACTGATGCACATACATGTTCTGCCACCTGCCTGAGCAGGGTTATGTGACATGTCCCACCCAGTTTGCCTGGACTGGGTGACACTCCTGGATCATGGCATAGAGCTGGCATTTTGTCAGGATGTCCCACTGCAGCAGTGCTTTCCATTGAGGTAAAGAATGAAGGTCACCACTGGATGAGGAATCCATTGTTTCAGGATGTTGTTTTTTCAGGGAGTGAAGTAACTGTCTTTATGTTTGAGTTTTACCTGTATTATTGCACTATTATCTTGCTTAGGTAATTGTTATTGCCTGTACTTAGAAGTTATGCTGTCTTTTGCACCTATTTGCAGAGGCTCTAAAAAGAAATACTACCCAGGGAAGTAAATGCTGTTGTTTTTTTCCTTTAATGGAAAGAAACAGAAAGAAGGTTACAAGTATTTTTTATTAACCTTATTACATACCTTCTGGTACACTGAAGGGATGCATTGCACGATGGTCAGTTTATTTTTTTTCAGCCAGTACCTGCTAGCTTTGACACTTGGAGAAGGACACGTTGCTGCTCTTCTGCTGTGAGATGCTTTCATGACAGCTGTTAAGAAGTTAACTGCATATGCATGATTCTTAAAGTAATTTCCAGTTTTCTCAGAAGTTGATTTTCTGTTTTCCCCTAATTAGGAGCATGTAACTAATTGAAGTAACCAAGAGAGAAGAAGGAATAATGAGAGCTATAGACTAGAACTGAGAAATAAAAAGTTCATGATGAGTATCAAGAAATATTTCTTGATAGAGAAACTCTTCATATGGGTTAGTCTCACAGAAAGTGTTTGGAGCAGCTCTAAACATAGACAGCAGCAATATAACTGGATGCAGTGCTCAGTTAGCTCAGTGCCAAAATCCCACATTCTGTGTTTTGCCCAGAACACTGCAAAGGCAGCTTGGTTAGGCCACAGGCATCATACCCTTCAGCAAAAGTGCCTTTGGCCAATTTTGGAGCAGCATTTAATGGGCTCTGCAGATAATCCCCTACAGTCATCTCAGCTGAAAGAAGGCTGACTCTGGGGGAAGGAGAGAAGTTCAGAGCAAATGGACCTAGCTCACATTAATGGGTTTAGACCGTGCAGTCATTTTTTATTTATTCAGTATGATCTTACTCCTCTTGTGTTCAACACCACAATCCACACTGAAAATGGCATTGTGTGTGTTGCTAGCTGTTTCACCTGGTTCTGTGCTGCTGTGAAGTTTCATGGTGACTAGTGGCTCATATATTGAAAAAGCTGTATGTACATTTTCCAGAGTTATCTCATGGATAAAGAATGGCTTACTTATGCTTAGTCAGCTGGATACTGGAAAATCGAGAGCAAGAGATCTCTATTTCCTTATAATAGTACAAGCCCATCTTGGTGTGGGCCAGTGGCCCACAAACTGTTCAATGTAAGTAACACATGAACCTTGGCAGAATGCCATGTATTTGTGTTTTGGAAGTGAAATTAACCCTCTCGGTCATTGCCAGAAAGCCAGAAGAAGAAGCGTTTTAGTAATCTGTTGGTGTCAAATATGTCGTGTATATAAATGCATGAGATCTTGTTTCAGAAGCACATCCACTTGATAAAACAAGTAGCATATTTGTCCACTTCAAATTATACTTGTGCGTAACAAGTTCACTGGATAGGAGAGCTAACTTCTCCTTTTACGTACTAACTCACAGAAAGCAACTTTCCCTAGCATATTTTTCCTAGCTGATCCTAAGGCCCTTTACCTGTTAAAAATACCTGCTATTCATGTCCTCTGTGTTTGAAAAGGCTGACACTGCATTGATTGTCCAATGCAGGTTAGACATTATAGGGCAAGAGAAGGGGGATGTTAGCCACAGATCTTTGCCATCAGAAGCCCAAATTAAAACACCAGTTGGAATAATCATTGACTTTTAAGGTCTTTAGGGAATGAAAAAATACATCCTGCTCCAAAAAAGACTTTCATATTCAGGCACGCTATGTCATATTTTTGTAGTACTTAATCTAGGGTTTGCAATGTACTCAATATTCTTGGATAAAACTTAAATTAGCAATTAGAAGTCAGAATCTAGCAGTGTTATACTGAATGTTACATTCACAACATGTCTAAGAATAATCTAATTTCTTACATTTTCCTTTCCATTTATTAATACTGATTTATTTCCCTTCCAAATCATGAACATTGGTACTTGTTTCCCCATTTCTTTTAATAATTCCCCACATCGTATTCTGTAGGTTGATTGGCATATGTGATTTGTTGCTTAGAGTATCATTTTTATGACAAAGTGAGCTCTTACACCATTTTTCTTTTACAACTGGTAGGATTTTAGTAAGGGTTTGATTTTATTTTTCTTCTTTTAAACACTTGTCAGATTTGTTTATCCTGTTCGTGAGGGAAGGCACTAATGTGTTTTGGGGTGATTTTTTTATTATTTTTTTATTTTTTGCCTGTGAAATCTCAAAATAAAATGGAAGCAAGACAAACACAAAGGAGCATACTCATAACTTAAAGCGTCATGCATATATATAGGCAGGTTAGATGGTGTGTGGTTGAGGCAATTATTTTCAATATGAGAGAATGCTCTTTTGTTTGAAGTTATGGGGGGGCTTTTTGTTTGAAAGGAAAAAGGTTTAAGAAGGCTGTAGCAGACATTACAGTGGAGTTAGACATATAAGGATTGAGTAGAACAAACTTCCTCACACGGTGAACTCTGCAGAGCAGGAACCATTTTGTTTTAGATTTGTATAGTACTTGGCAGAGTACTGGCCTGTGCTAGTGTCCTAATGTAACACACTCTTGGATAGAAAAAAACAGATAGAAAATTTTTGCATGGTTACAAAAACTATTCTAGAAGACACCCGTGAAAGGTATTTGGAAGCTGGCATTCATGCTAGACTGGAGAACTGAGATGAATAATGAATATAAGTACAAATTGGCAAATTTGCCATTTTGTTAAGCCACCTTGTTATGCTTTTTCGGGCTAGATTTAACACTGCATGACTATGTAGATTGAGGAGGAACTACTTAATACAGCCTTCAATGGCAGCAACAATGTAGGTTAGAAAATGCCCAAGTTTGTATTGCTTTGTGTAAAACACATTTTTTTCTGTGTCTTGGCAGTCTGAAGAGTTGGTAATCCTGTTAGCAGTAATGCCTTAACAACTTTCTTGTGACTTACTATAACTCCTGTCTTCCTATCAGTTGTTCATGTTTATGTCATTCTAACTAGGATCTGCCATGACTTTTTTGATTTATTTTTTTTTTAATTAACTTTTAGCAAGAGTTTTGTGTGCAATTAACACAGTTCTGTGTACTAATGAAAGTAGCTGGATCCTGAAGCTTTAAAAGTTTTTTCATAAAGTTTAAGTCTAGGGCAATCGTCTGAGTATCAGTTCTGATACAACTCCATGTTTGTCACTTGCCACAAAATTTCCCTCTATACTGTCATTTTTGTCTGATGTTTCCTGTAGTCTAGGTATGTAGTTTATATTTAAATACAACAAAAGAGATGAGTTTTCTATCATCTCTGTTAATTTATTGCAATGGCATATTCATATTACTGCTTTGCTTTTAAATCAAGAAACAAAGAAATACCATATTTCTTATTGACTGTATTTGATTTCTGCTTCTATATATTAGTTTCCTTTCTTTGCTAAGCTAAAGAGCCTGTTTGTACTTGATATAATAGCTTTCATTCTGTAATCAAGACAGCTCTCCTAATTCTCTTATTTTTAAGAATTGACAAGTCAAGCTCTTACAACTTTCTCTCTATAATGCACTTTATCTAGGCCTTAGAGTTTTGGTTTTGTTGTTTGTTTGTTTTTGTTTGGGGGTGTGTTTTTCTTTGTCTTTTTAATACTCCTCTTCAGTTGCTGCTTGTTGATTTGTTATCTGGTTTAGAAAACAGCCAGCAGAACTGTATTTCAGCATCAGTACCAGTGAGATGGAGATCCTATTGCTGTGCTTGCTGGAGATCATTGGTTCTCTTTCTACCTCATAACAGTGGAGCTCACGTTTGTTACTTCTGTGTTAAACCTTTAAATCTTATGGCAGTAGAGCATCCCTTCCCATCCATGGCTATGTTATTTGTCATTCCAATAAGCCCCATTTTCTTTGAGTGAATAGGACTCAGATAAAAAAGTAAATGAGACTGTTTATGTGAACTGCCCTGTGTTCTATCTCTTTCTCCTCTTTTCCCTTTCTAATAGTTTTTTGATCATCTGTATGCTTATCAACATTTAATTTGTGAATACTTCTATCACAGATTAAAATATTGAACAGCTGTGGTCCTTGTCTAATCACAGAGGAAGTCCACCAGAAACATACCAAGTGACAACTTTCTATTGTCAGCTGCTTCCTGAGATCCTTATTTTGGCAACTCTAACTCTGCCTACTGTGAACGTCATTAATATGGCGTTCATTACAAGCAGAAATGGGAGATAATATAAATATTTCAGCAAAGACAAATTACCTATGTACAGGTACATTTCACAGTTAAATGTGTAATCTCATAATGGATAAAAATAGGTTTCTCATGTTTTCCTTACAACTCTATCAATTAGCAATAATTAAATTTGACTCTTTTTCTTCTCTGAAACTTCTGTGAGTTTTTCAGTACTTTGGCTGTTGTCATCCTAACTGTAGTCAGTAGTCTCCAGGTCAAGCCACTTACCATTTTAAAACATGACTGGGACATTAGCACATATTTACACTTTCCTGCACAATTTGAGATTCATTAGAAAAGTAACACCAGTGGGCCAAAGAGTTCTTCAACAAATTCATTATGACTCCTAGGCAGAAGTTCTCATGACCTAGTATTTGTTAGTACTGCTAATAACTCCATATTACCTCTTTGTCCCATGGGATATAAATGAGAAAGACATAGTAGCTTCAGTCTGCACCAGAGACAGGAGTCAGGAGTTAATCCAGCTAGATGCCAGAGCAGGGAATAAGATGCAGGAGCTGTTTTTTGTTGGTTTGTGTATTTGTTTTATATCTGAAGTTCACTTTCTGCAGAGTATCATGGAAAGAATGCAGAAGCCTAGAGATATTTTAAACTGGTTTGTACTATTTCTGAGTAAGTCAGAAAATCCCTTAATAGCTCAAAATTCACGGGAAAGGCTTTATGTATCTAAACCAGAGCCCCCAGTAAACTGTCAGCTTCTGTGGCTGTTAAGGTCTTTTCTAGAGCTGCACAAGTTCTGCTAACTGGAAGATCCAAGTATTAATGTTTACTCTATTCCTGCACTTCATGGCAATGTTTTAAAGATTGCTGATGGGCTGGTTCCTAAAAGAAAAAGAGGGGAAAAGGAGGAAATTAATTGCAAATTCTTCTAGTTGACTGGGATTTGTGAAGTGCCAGGATTCAGATTTCCATCTGGAGTAACCAGTCTGAGTTTTCTTACATTTATGAGAAAAATAAGCTCATTTCAGGTCACAAAGCATTTATGCAGAGGAAATACCAAAGACTTTGTTGAAAGACATTTGGCCCTCCAGCCCCAGGAATCAGCTGGAGCTCTAGGTCACAGAACATAGACATAGGGGACTTTCTTGCCCTTATTAAATCTTGTCATGTTTTGCCTGGTTTTTGGTTTTGTGCTTTTTGTTATTTTTGTTTGTTTGTTTGTTTTCTTGTTGCTGTCTTTTTATCCTGGTTTTCCAAGAAAAGAGGTTTCTACAATCATGCTCTCAGTCTCCCCTCGTCCCCCTGACCCAGCCCAGCAAACGCTTTTGTGAACCACAGGTCAATTTCACACCAAATTACAGTAGTCCACGGTTTCATAAATAGCAGTGGCTAAATAAAGGAGAATGACTCAAATTATCTCATTTCCCCTTCACTCCTCCACTGAGGAGGGCAGAATACCATCACATCCATCACATCTGGTGGTAGCAACAAGCCCAGCAAACGCCATGTCCATGTCCTTTGTATGTGCTGTCCTGGTTTAGCTGCTGGGGATTATGAAGGAGTGAAGGGAAATAAGATACAGATTATTTCTGCAGGGTGCTTGAAGTCAGGAGATAAAGGTTTAACCTTGAACAATCATGTTTCCTTCATTCTCCACTCATGAGGACTCTGTTTCCAGTGGAATAAGCCAAACGCAGCTTCAGTCAGACCCTGCCATGTGGCTTGGCCAATGCTGGATTATAAAATCACAGCTAACAGACCATTGAATGCATGTGGAAAGTAGAGGATCATCATGAGATTTGCTAGGATTAGCTTCTCAATTTTAGTCTAACTTCGGGGAAGGTCTTGTTGATGTGGGATGGTTTTGTCTGTGTGTGCTGCATAAGGAAGTGTGTCTCATAAGGCGTTAACTTATATTGCCACAGGATGCTGTATGGACAGAAATGCAACAGCGTGAATGGTGAGGCATGGTCCTATGTCACACGAGTCTTCAGTGAGCTGATTAAGGCAAGGAAGGGCTTTTGAGCAGACAGAAATCTCCAGCAGAAACTAAAGTACATGCTGCTTTGTTCTAGTCCCTTAAAGAGTCAGTTATGTGTACGAGTCAGGCTCCTTCCCTGCAGTAAGATGGCCAGAAATCTTCCTCATAGTTATGTGTCATTGTTCCATAATCTATGTTCTTTGGCAACAGCATTTTTAGGTTCTAATGTGTGATCTTTTCTAAGCACATTGTATAGATTTACACAAATTCTCAGACTGTAAGTTATCTTTCTGTTTACCCTCCAATTTTCTCTAAACAGCAGAGACACCTGAATTTATATTTGCTGGATGCCTGCAAGAATACTTTGCTAATGTCCCTCCTCCATTTGGAACAGGGCTGCAGCTCGTGACATTTTTGGCTCAGCCTGACTCATGAAGATGAGTTGACTCAGGGAAGGCACATGGCTTTTCTCTTCACCCTGTGGTTGGCTGAGCACAGCCCATCTGAGTGAGGGGTCAATACTCCTCTTCTGAGAGAGATTTTATGTCATTCCTCAAGGGAAAATTAGCACTATTTAGAGCTTCTTGATTTTGTGGAGAATGAGGATGACAGAAACATTCAATTCTTTCTAACCCATGTGTGTCTGGCAAAGAAAATTTGTTGAGAACTGTCTGAATGTTGTTGTGTTTTTTTTTGTTTTTGTTTGTTTGTTTGTTTTTAGAAAGAAAGAAAGAAAGAAAGAAAGAAAGAAAGAAAGAAAGAAAGAAAGAAAGAAAGAAAGAAAGAAAGAAAGAAAGAAAGATTTGCCTTGAACTATAACAACTAATTTTACAATGAGAGAAAATCTGAATGCCAAAAGTATAGTTACCATATCAGAACTGAGATCTAGTCTCCAAGAGGAGCCATTAAACTCCCAAAGTTTTTCTAACAGCAGAGTGAATCAGCTCCTTTCCAAGGATTAGTGTCATGTGTGAGCATGCCATCTCCCACATCACAAGTGATATATTTGATGGCGAGCCTGCGATCAGGCACTCTGGAATGTAGAAAGAAAGATGAAAAATGGCAAGAGAATTTCCTTGTGTCTCAAGACACAGGGGAAAGATTTAAGAAAGATCATCTGTCTACTCTTGCCATTAATTAGGAGAGATTGAGAAAGGGAAATGGAGGAAGAAGGGAAGGGAAGGTGTTTCTGTGGCTGAAATAACTGGAGGGTCAAGGCATTCTGGGCAAGATAACAACAATGGCTGGTAGAGCACAATGTCTCAGGCTGTGTTTAGAGTACAGGCCAGGCTTTCCAGTGAGGACGAAAGAAAGACCACACTTAACCCTCTCTTAATGAGGGATATTTGGAAGGGAAAATTCTGGAGTGCTTTAAGTGGGGTTTTCCCTGGGAAGCAAAGTGCTTTGTTCCAAGCAATGCAAGTGAATGTAAGGAATTAGGTGAAGCACAGTTCTCCTTCCTTGTCCCCCAACTAGTGGGAACAACTTCTGTTTTGGTTCACAGAGTTTTATTTTTTAAGAGGAAATGTATTTCCCTTGGGTCATACCAAGCTTCCCTTGGTAACTACAGAACTTATGTCGCATCCTGTTTCTGCAAACCCAATAGTCAGATTTGGCTTTTTTTGTTGTTTGAAATGGAATGGGGAATTTGTTGCAGTGACAAATTTGATTGCCAATTATATGTTGGACTTTTTAACATTATAATATTAGTCACTCATTCTTTGAGAAATTCAAGCAGAAAGAAAATGGCTCACAGTGCCATTTTTAAACTTGGGCAGTAACCTGAAGTTTTACTTTCATAGATGCCCACGGGAGAGCTAGAGATAAGGCTGAATCAAATGTTATAGATCGTCAGTTTATAGAAGTGCTCTTATTTACAGTCCTGAATTACTAGTGCTTTTGAGAAAAAAACATTGAAGTGAGGACTTCTTTTCCCTGCTATAAGACAAAGAACAGTAGCAGAGACTCTGCTTTTCGTTTTCTCTGTCCCTATCCATTAACCACTTGAGCACTGCAGGGACAGCTTTGAGAATCATGGGGAACAGTGATATGATTCAGCATATCTATTCTCCATTTGTTTTTATTTTATTTCAGCATTAATAAAGTTCCAATTCCACTGCTGAATTTTTAAGGTCAAAACATCCTTTTTTTCTGGCAGCTGAGATCAACTGTAGTAAAGGATTGGATTATTTCATGCATTCTGTTTCTTAGCAGCACTGAGCTTTTAGTGAACTGCAACATGATGTTCATTTGGTCTCTCCTTTGCATTAGGGACGCTGTGTTCACTTACCATTGAGAAGGTCATGCCTGAAGATGGAGGCGAATACAAATGCATAGCAGAGAATGCAGCAGGAAAAGCTGAATGTGCTTGCAAAGTGCTAGTGGAAGGTAAGTACTTTCCTGAATACAGGAAAATCATCCTTAGATCTTCCTCCTTCCCTCCTTTTCTCTCCCAATGCCAGCCTTTATGAACCACATACACAAAAAGTACCTTTGCCCACTTCCTTACGTCACTTTTTGGTCAATACAGTAATTCAGTGAGTACCATAAAGGAGCATGAGCAGGGAGACAGTACAGAGCCAAGCACTCTCACTGCTTTGTAGAATAATCTACATGCTCCTGCTGCCTTCTACTTTTCTAAAGGATTTTAGAGCAGTAAATTGAATTCATGAGGATTTGCTTCTGAGCTATATACATTCTTTAAAAGTGTGTAAGAATTCCATGTGGGAGGCTGGCTACCAGTCTGTCTCAGGTCTGCTATGTATGGCATGTTTCTCTGTCTAGAACTTCTCAATTCTTTGTATTTAGTGACATCTGGTCCTTTGTTGTTTTGTTTTTTTTTCTAGTGAAGGGGAGGTGATACAAACAAATTAGTAGCTCAACTGCCCTTGTATGCTATAGTCTTAGAAACCAAATAATTTGCTAGCTGAGGGATGCTGTTGTATATCCCATATCCATAACTGGCAGAGGGGATAGCTGATATTTTTAAATAATAATTGTGATCTAAAACAACAACTCATATTGCTTTCCTACGGCTCAGTCTGCTGTCAGAATCTCACATGATGATTTTTAGACTCAAGAAGTAATCTTAAATTTCATTATATTCCTTTTGTCCCTACGAATTCTAACTACCTGTGAGAAATATTTAACTTCAGTTGTCAAAGTAGATCACGGACAAATATATAGAATCTTAAGTGTCTGAGCTCAGACCTAACACAGCCTTCTGCCCTTAATTGCTTGCTACGTGGTTCTGTCTTTCGCCATTAATTTGTTAGAGAAACTAAGTTTCGTGCTGTGGTACCTGGAGATAAGTGACTGAAATGGGTGGTTCCATAATGTTTATTCTATCTTTTATCCAGTAACTAATTTTTAAACTGTTATCTGTTGCATAAAATAATCTGAAGCTGAATAGTAGAAAGATCTAATTTGATACAGGTAGTGCTGTGATTGTAATCCAGAACTGGAATCTCTTTTTCCAAAGAGAAATGTTGGAATCAAGCAATCTAAAAGATAATACTAATTAGAATTTGTGTTAAATGAAATTCTCTGCGATAACCTTGCTGGAAAAATAAATAAATAAATAAGAACATCTCCTAGTTATTGTCTGTATTCTATGAGATACACATTAAAGGAGAGCACATATTGACTATCAGATGCTGGTGGAGTCCACAGTGCTGAGTTGTTGCTGGATTTGGGCTGTGCAATCTTGAGAATAATACAATATTTATATCAAACTTTAGTCCTATGGTGTCCCTTCTATCATCCTCTTTAGGAAACGAACTAATGTGTGGTATTTTAGTGGGGACTGTTAGCGTTAGGTCAGAGGTTGGACTCAATGATCTTGAGGTCTCTTCCAACCTAGAAATTCTGTGATTCTGTGATTTTCTTGGAAAGACAAACATACAGAAGAAATGCTACTTTTCAATATGTGTTCATCTCTATGTATGTCACATAGACAAAGGAACAGAAGAAACACATGAAAGATATTATTTTGGATGAAATGATGCTTCAAAGATGCCTTTACTTCACTCTCCCTGCCATGTCAAAAGCAGCTTTATGCAAATTGTACTTTATTTAATCAAAGTAGACCCATCAGCTTTGATGGCACGTCTTTCCTAGTTGCTTTCTCAGGTTCTCAGTGCAGCTGCTTCCATGGAGGGATTCTTCTTCCTGCTCTCTTTTCCTTTTGGAATGCAATACTCTCCAGCAAGTCTGTGCAGAAAATGTTGCTTAAAAAAATAAAAGCCAGCAATTTTCTCTAACCTTGCAGAAAGATACAAAACAAAGCAATGTTAACAGACAGCTCTTTCGTTATTGTTTTTTAAATAGAATTTATATTTTATTTGTTTTGATTGCAGATAGTTCAGCCACAAAGACCCCAAAGCCTACTGAGAAGAAAACCAAGAAGCCTAAGACCACACTTCCTCCTGTGCTGTCAACAGAGAGTAGTAAGTGACAGTGATTTTAATTACTTCCTTTTCACTGGAAACAAAAGACAACTTTGGGTTCTGTGGTTATTCCCTTCTGTTTCGAGGCATAGTCTCAGAAACTTGTGCTGCTTCTTTAACCCTTGAACATAAGGCATGTGAAATTCATTTTTGCTTTGTAGGGATTAGAAGTAAGAACTGAAACTGTGAATTCAGACCTAGCCCACTCAGTTCTCAGTTTTCTGTAATGATGCAATAAACACTATTTTATTTCTCACTGCTTCCCAAAGAGGGCATAAATTCTCAAGTAGTGTTGTGTCCTGTGTAGACAATAGACTGTCTTACCATTGATAGTAAGGTATCTTTACTGAAACATCTTTTTAAGTGATTTTTTTCGATGAGTGTGAGGAGTGGTTTGTTGAATTTCACATTCTTTTTTTCAAGATTTAATGCTTTACTTGTTTTTAATATGTCTTGAAATAACAAATCAGCCACAATTTCCCATGTTTTCTACTCTGCATACATGCGTTTGTTTTGTTTCAAACATGCGTTTGATTAAGAGGAAACTTTAAATGATAAAGAAAGCACGATACTGTCTCTGTTTAGAAATTCCTAAAACCACTACTATTTTTGAAATGAAGTGTTCTTAGGATACAAATATCTATTTAAATCAGAAACTGGACTTTGAAAATTCTGTATCTTAGACGTCCACCATGTGAGTTACTAAAAAAGATGTAAAGACAGAGTTTTAATGGAAATTTTGAAATATTTCCAGCTGTCCCAAAATAAATATATATAAATGTATATATATATAAAATCTGATTTTCTAACATGGAACATTTTCAGCTGCTTTCAGCAGGATTCAGTGTGATTCTGTACTGACTGATGATCACAGGTTATAACTGTGCTTCTGGAATTGATGTCTTGTGTAGACCTGTGCCTTGGGCTACAGCTGTTTCTGTTTCTTAATTTCTGACTTTGCATTACTTTTCCCTTCCAGCAATCATTTAGGAGTGTGGGAAGGGTCAGACCACCATATTCCACTTCTGTACCTCATCTTGAAACACTGTAAATTGCAGAAATTAACAAAAAAACTTTTTTTTTTTTATTTTTGAAAGAAAGTTTAAAGCCATTTAAAGTTCCACAAGATAGTGCTTTGAATATAATTTTCTTTGCACACAAACTCAATGTATTTCACATAATCACAGAATGGTTGAGGTTAGAAGGGACCTCCAGTCACCATATGGTAAAGGAGTGCACCCTGATGTTCAGAGGGAATCTACTGGTTTTTGGATTGTGTTTATTGACTCTTTTTCTGTCCCTGGGCACTACTGAAAAGAGCCTGGCTACATGTTCTTTGCATCCTCCCTTCAGGCTGAATTAAGGTTACACACATTGATAAGATCCCACATGAGCTTCCTCTTCTCCAGGCTGAACAGTCCCAACTCCCTCAGCCTCTCCTTATAGGAGAGGTTCTTCAGTCCCTTTATCATATTGGTGGCCCTACACTGGACTCTCTCCAGTATGTCCATGTCTCTCTTGTACTGGGGGGCCAGAACTGAACACAATATTCACCAACACCAGGTATAGCAGAAGGATCACTTCTTTTGATCTGCTGATGGTACTTTAACTATTGCAGCCAAGAATACCATTAGTCTTCTTAGCAGGAAGGGCATGTTGCTGACTCATATTCAGCTTGGTGTCCACCAGGACTCCTAGGTCTTCTTCTGCAAAGTTGCTTTCCAGCAGGCTGGTCCCCACCATGAACTGGTGCCTGGGGTAGTTCCTCCCCAAGTGTAGGACTTCACACTTCACCTCATTTGAACTTTATTAGATTCTTGTCAGCCCACCTCTCCAGCCCATCCAGCTCCCTCTGGATGGCAGCATGGCACTCTGGTGAGTCAGCCACTCTCCCTAGCTTCCTCTCATCTTCCCAGCACTGTTATCAATTTCAGCTTCCCCAGGAGAAAGTGAGAGTGGGAATTAAATCTAAATACATTTATGTATGACCTAATCCACATCCTGCTGGAATCGTTGCTTGTCTTGCTGTTGATTTTAGTGGACATTGGATATAGGAAGTAAAATGGAAGCTCATAATTCTGTACTCAGTAATAACTGGGAAACAAACATTGAAACAATGGTGATTTATTTTCTTCAGAATGCTCTCTGGCATGTTATATCAGTGTCTAAAGTTCTTGAACTTCTGATAATTTTTATTTTCAAAATGTCTGTAATACATGTTTTATGTTGTACTGAAAGCATCAAGATAACCGGACAGAATGTTGGGCTTCAGAAGAGCTTTTAGAAAACTTTGGAAAAATGCATATTTAATTTTAAAAGGATTTGGCTGCAGAGATTCCACAGGTGTCTTTTAACATCTTGGTCTGAGACTCTGAAGGGCAGTGGGTATTCATCTGTCTGAAATGAGCATTAAATTTGTCATTGGCAAAATATACAAAACTGATCCAGTAGACTTCACATTTTGTTCCTGAAAGCAAAGATCAGTACATTTCTTTTTCTGAAAGTGAATGAACGCTTCTGGCATTTGTAGATGCTGATCTGTAGGCTTAATCTGTAGCTGTAGATTCTAATCTGTAGAAAATTTCTCACTGTGAGAATAGTTGCTGTCCCATTGACTCCTCGTGACAATGTTATTTTATTATTGGAATTTTGGGTTTTCTAAGCTACAGAAATCCAGTAGTAAATCTAATTTGGGGTATTAACTCTTTTGAAATGCTATGCATACTAGACTGTCATTTAGAATAAGCAGTTACTCTCAGAAAAGCATCTAAGACAGCTTTGTAGCATGCAATATTTTAAAAGATCTCTGAATGGATCCTTGCAGTATTTACATGCAGAAAGATTGTTCTTATGTTAGCAACTTAGCAAAATTTGAATGCATTTTTTTGTTCAAAATTCGTATTCTATCACCAGAATTTAGTAATGATTATGAGTCTGTTGCATTTAGCAACTCTGAAATGTGAAATAGAATAAATAATAATGTTTTTGAGAAAAACAAACAGATTCAGGTTTGAGTCTGAATGAAATCAATATCAATCCTGAGAAAGAATGGAGGAAGGATATCTTATTTTTCTCATGTCAGAACCAGTTCATTCTACACTGACTTCACTGACTCAGGCTTTGTCACTTGTATGAATGTGAAATGCTGCAGAGAACTGTGCTGAAAATGCTAATGTGAAAAGCTAGGTGAATGTGAAATGCTACTGAGAATAATAAGTGTTGTGTTTCCTCTACACGGACACAAAAGACTAGAAGAGACAGTGGAAAATTGGAACATATTATTATTTATCATACTTCATACTACATGCTACGCCAGTACAATAAGTGGATAGTGTTAAGAGTCTTCTAGCTTGACATAACCCTGCAGCAGAAGTGCTAAGATAAAATCCTCACCACTTGAATATTTCTCTAGGGAGCTTCAAAATCATGTGATGTAAAGTGATTTGGGAACAAATTTCCCATTGAAATTATAAGTTAGTTCAAAGGAGATTTAGAGGGAATTACTCATTTAAATTACCAAGACCACTTTGTAAAATTTTCAGTGGTCATTAAATAAATGTTTTTGGCCCAACAGACTGGAAAAATAGAAGTGCCGCTTGAGATTTTTAAGAGTAAATAATGAATTGATAGTTTATAAATAAATAATTATCTTTAAAGGAAAAAAAAAAAAAAAGGAAAAACCAAACTTTTTCTACTCTATACCTCCTAAAATTTTGTGCTGTTTTATGTTTCTTAAACTGAAGAACTGAAACAGCAGCAAAACACAGCTTGAGCAACTAGCCCAAGTGCAGGGACATTCACTTGCAGGTCTGGAACTCAGCTTTCTTGGTGCTTGCTCTTGTGATTAGTTTGCACACCATACACAGAATGTACTTTTTTTTAAAACCAACATCCCCAACATTTACATAAGTCATGAGTTTTTTAAAAGTTAGATTTTTTTTTAAAGTGTGTGTATCTTTGGTGGTTGGGGTTTTTTGTTTGGTTGTTTTTTGTTTTGGTTTGGTTTTAGGATTCACTTTGTGAAAAGGTATATTACAACAGTTAGAGGCTATTTCTTAAACTTCACCAGGGCTCAGCTTTGCAACATAACTTTAAGAAGAAACTGTATCCCATTCATTGCTAGTGAGAAAAGAATTGGCTTTCATGCTTTAGAAAATAACCCTCCTAAATCTAAGCATCACATCAAAGTTTTTAGAGAGAAATGCCTACTGTTTTTGAGAGCTAATTCACAGCACTACTTCCAGTAAATATTAAGAGGTGAACCCATTGTTCTCAGTACCCAAACCACATACATTGAAGGAATGCTCCAGCACATGCTTTGATGGCACAAGCATAAGTTCTTCTGCTTTTCTGTGAAGAATAAAATTACATCAAAGGAAGGAACTTCTTCCACACACCTCCAAGTAAAGGGGTCCAAGATACATTATTTAACATTATTTGGCATCTTGCTGATATAAATCTTTTATATCAGCTACTATATAAATCTTTTTGATTTCATGTCAAATACTTTTTAGTTAAGTAATGATGCATTCTTTTGCTGACAGTTGTTAATAAAATGTCTCCACTGACACTTTCCAGATTTAATCCTCTAGAAGGCTGCGCTTTTATCTTACCAGGTCTGATTTCTCAACAGTGTTGGTACTTGAATTCAGGCTGAACAGTGGCATCCCTGGAACAGGGTTATAAGTATAAATATGTCAAAGAGGACTTCTTAGCATATTACGTATTCATTGCCATAGTGTGTGTGTGCTTGGGGGTGGAGGGGGGATTTTAAGCATTTTAATTACCATGAAGAAATTATGAGTCAGTGGCCAAATGATTAGCACGCAGTCCTGTTATCTGCTCTTCAATAAACAGTCTTGTCAGAGAATTCAAATCTGCAACCACCATTTTAAGAAAATGTTACATTTAAAATTTGTTTGATGAGTTTTTGGTTGATTATATTCCATCAATATAATGTGAAACATGGCATGGATGAACATAAAATGCTTCTAAATTTTACTGTCATGTCAGATTGTTTTCAGTATAAAACTTGCCTCTTTCTAGGGGAAGAACTGAGTTGCTAAGGAAGTAACTAATCAGGTCAGAGTTGTTCTCTTAATTGTACAAATAAGACAGTACTATGTAGCAACTGCGGTCTGGCAACTGTGCTGCTGCTGCTGTCTTCCTTGGTCTCTAGCATAGTCTGAGATGCTTTTTAGGGCTCAGTGAAGCTCTTTAAACCAGTTCTCTCAGTCCCATTCATTTCCCAGAAGGTTCGTGCTGCTCAAGTTCTGACTGTTTCAAGAAGAACCAAGATGTTTTCTGCCCAGTGCATGTGAAGTACCTAGATCTCTACTCAGTGTGTTGGAACAATATGAGTTTCAGTGCCTGAGAAGTCTCTTACCAAAATTTTTCAAGGAAAAAAATCAATATGTCAATACGTATATGTAAATAAAATTGCCATGAACTGTTATTAAGCTGTAGATACTTTTTTTTTTTTTTTTTCAAATTCTAAATAATGAGAAGTGCTGAATGCATTCTTCAGAATTAGGGTCCAAGGCTGAATAACTGTGGGACCAGTCCTTCCAACCAAACTGGCTGAAATAGCAAGGCAATGTTAAGAATTAACTTAGGTAACTATGAAGGCTGGTTGCTTCCCTTGATGAAAAGAAAATTCAGTTACAGTACCTGTAGAGGACCAATGGAGAAATACTAATGTATTGTGTAAATCACTTTTCCATGATGCCCAGTCCAGCACTGTTAGATAATGTCAGGTATGCATTTTGAATCTCTTCCAGGTTACTTTACAGCTCACACCATGCTGACATTTTCTGAGTTAAATATTGGCACGGGACAATATTTTCCATGTGTTTTTCATACAGTCCACCCTACATAGCTGTATGTTGACAGAAGAAGACAGAAATGTTTATTGACTGTCTCATGCAGAGAAAAATGAGTGTGGCTTTTGCAACATGGCCTTGAACTGAAGAGATGCCATACACCGTTACTTCCCAGTTAAGTCATTGACTAGAAATTGCAGATCTTTGGCAGGTAATAGAAACATTGACCAAAGTTTCTTTTCTCAAAAAGAGACCTAAATCCATTGCCTAAATAAATGTGCAAAAGCACAGAATACTTAGTTTTTTCCCACTGAAATCATTTGGAGATCCCAAACCTCTAAAGGGCATGACAGTCTTTTTCCTTTCTAACAGACTGGGTAGCAGGCTAGTGACTGCTGTTCATACACAGTTAAGCACAGCATTTTAGCAGTTAACTCTAGATGTTCTTGCAGGGCATGAGAAATGCAAAGATGGAACCTATATTTAAGAAATGAATGTAGTTATCTTGCTCCTATCAAAACTTTTAGTGGAATTCACAAGACTTGATTGTTTGTAAGCTCCGTTTGATACTGGATCTCTTCTGTGTTACTCAGATTTGTTTTAACTGCAGAAATTGTTCAAGGACAGTGCTGACAAACAGCTAAAGAATTGTTTTTTCCTCCAGCTGAGCTGTTTTAAAATACTAAATTACTTTTAGTGTGCTATTCTGCATTGCTGAAGCTCTGAGTGTGCTAGTATATGCTAGCTCTTTCTTGACTGGAATGCAGTAGTGCATATTTCCTGGAACTTTTTTCCCTGATGGAAGAGGAGGCTGGATTTTTTTCAATTAGAGGACAATCTCTGCATGATTTAGAAGCTAAATATGGGATGTTGCAACAAAATGTCAGTTGTTTTTAATGAGAAAAATAAAAGGCACTAAAATCCTCACTGAAACACGCAAACCGAAATGACTGTCTTGTATGGCTCTTAGTTTTCTAATTTCCTCATGTCATCAAATTTAATCAGAGTTGTTCTCTATTTTATTGTATTTAGATAATAAATAGCTATTTGGAAACAGAATGAGGAATTTACTTCTTGAGAAGTAATTGAGTGGAACTGTTTAACTTTCAAACCTAGACAGTGTTCAGGCTACTGGTTCTGGTATATTGTCACTGTTGGTTTTCTCTGTAGCAATTAGCATAGGTTATTGAGCTTATGAATAAGTTGGTAAGTAATGATGCGTTGTCTTTTAGTACAATTTTAGTCATCATATTCCTCTTATCTCAGCTTGTCTGTGTTAAGTAATACTTGTAACAAGTTTTTGCACCAGCAAGGAAGCCTGTGATGGAAGCAAGGTTAGAACTGAGTAATTTATTGCCTTAACCATGAGGCCAAGCTTTTTATTATACTGTACTTTTAGGTCTCAGTCATACTATGCTTTCTAGCATCAGAAGTGGGTAGTGAAGATACAGAAAACTGTCATCTTTGGTATCAGACCCTGATGTCTGTCCCTAGGGTCAGAATGAGATTACACCATGATTCATTTACATGTGGGAGACAGAGACCTCACCAAGTCACATCCCACATACATTGATGTGAGATGGAGAAGACAGAGCAGAGACTTGAATCTGTGTTTTCTGTCTCCTGTACATCCTGTACATATGTTCTCATTTCTGTGATATCTAACGCATTATAGACATGACTTTTTTCCAGTGTCTCCTTAAGGAAACACTCTCACAAAAAAAAAAAAAAAAAAAAAAAAAAAAAAAAAAAAAAAACACTCTCAGAAGGCAAAATCTTGAAAAGTTTTGCATGATTGGAAAACGGTTTCCTATGTGACTATAATATTAGAGTATGACATTGGCCCTTCTTCTACCTTGAACTTAAATGAGACTTACACAAGAAGGCAGAAGTAGAGAAATGTCTTGCTCCTTATGTTTAACAGTTAAATATTTACTGTGCTTGTTTCACAGCTGCTGAAATCAAGATATGCACATAGTACAAGATATACAAAATATGCACATAACTTTAGACATATCCCTAAAGAAAGATAGTAGGAATTATCAACTGGTTAGAAATGTTGTTTTGAGAACTGATGTGTTTTTTCAGACTGTTACAGACTTTTACTTCATGCTTTATGAAAGCAAGTTGTGCAGAGAGCCATTTCAGGGGAGGGCTATGACTATTTTTAGTAAAATTCCAAAAAAGGGAAACAAAAAAGAAAGACAGAGGCTTCTGAACATATCTGCTCTCACGAATTCAACATCAGGGCAAAGAACTTCACAACCAAATGTCCCACAGCTATCAGACTATATGGAATCTTTCCCTTTTTTAGTGTATGTCCCCCCAGACACAAACTGTCTAAGAGGCAAACCTGCCTATAAAGTTATGTAAATACCAGCCTTGTGATGTTTACATTAAATCATTTCTAGCAGGCAGATTCATTTAAGGAGGCAATATTATGTCCTTTTTCTTCCAGACTGGTTTTCAGCTTCGGCCTATTTCAATGTAAATATCAAAAGAAAGACTTAAAAAAAAAAAAAAAAATGCAGAAGCAGACTTGCACTAACATTTCCAAGAGGCTTAAATATTTTAATGAAAACAATCATTTGACCTTGTCAACTCTGATTAATCTTATTAGATTTTTTCAATGTCTCCAGCAGCTTTTGAAACAAAAGCTGCTTTTCAAAAGATGTATGAGGTGAGCTGGGATTCTTAAGGAACGTCTAAGAACAGGAGAGTGTACACAAGCAGCCAAAAAAGTCAGCTTCAGGGATGTAGCAATGTATCCTACTCATTCCCTTCCACACTGCCCCTGCCTTTCATTTCTGCTCAGGGCTATTTGTGTCTGCAAAACAGGATATTCAGCCAGACCTTCCAGCAACCCTTTGCAGTCTCCATGGTTTGATGAAGTCCAGTGACAGTCTGCATATCCTCAGTTAAGTTAATGTAATGTCCTGATGGGTAAAAATGAAAAATTAAACAAAAATGTTTTATTTACATATAAAAAGCATTGTTCTAGCTAAATAAGGTGAAGGGGTTGTGTTATTTGCTTTGCTGCTATAAAAATCCACATTGAGGTGAAAACCTTTTAAGCCATCTTAAACATAGCCTTATTTCTTCCAGGTCTAAGAGGTAGTCCTGGAAAATGCATTTATTCCATTTATAGGGTAAAGTAATACCCAGTGGTTCACTGTACATCCTTGAATATACAGAAGCATCGTTCTTTAACAGCAATAAATCAAATGTTACTGATTGTGAATGAACAAATTATGTTATTGAGGTCCCTTCTGTGATGAACGGGATAGTAGAGAGTAAGCAGGGAAAAGTGAGAGAGGTATCTGAGTATATAGACATCTGTGCTGTGTATGTGTTGTGCAAAGGCAGAGGGTGACATTGTCAGCCAGGTGGAAGAAAAATCTTGAGATACATGTATTAAGAGTCAGAGTGAAATACGAACATTCACAGAATGAGACAACTCCACCAGAACCTTGTCTGTTAGTTAAGATACTGCACCAAATATACTACAAATGCCAAGTGGTAAAAGCTGAGTGAAAATTATGTGGGATTAAGGAATTTGGTTTTCCTCTTATTTGTAGCCACTGACAGTTCTGAAAAATAAAAATAGTGCCTGCAACCCAAGATGTCATTTGACAAATGGTACTTTTTACTCATCATTGGTGTTCTTTGTTCATATCAAGCTTAATGGAGGATGAAAGTAACTGAATTCATGATGTTGCTTTAACCAGTATTAATAGCCATTATAATTCTGAGGATATATCAAGCAACTATTCCATCCTCAGTTTAGAGAAGAGAATCTGAAGTCAAATGCAGCACACAAAAAATATTTGCATGTTATTAAATCATATAACTGAGTTTTCATGGGATTATGCATCTGATGCATAGCTAATGGATTACTTTCATTAATGGGGATGTTTAACAGTTGATGATGGGCTAGATTCTCCAGCCTTTCCAAGTGGCACCTGATATATAAGTATTCAGTTTCAACCACGTAACTGTAACTACAGCCTGAAATAAATGAGCTTGGAGTAAGTGTGACCAAGTAATGTTAAAGAGGAGAACTGCTTTGAAAATACTACTTATCACTTTTACTTGTACAGCTTGGGCAGGAAAGAGGAGCTGGAAATATATATGCTGTCACTTACTATAGCAGCCAGGGGACTTGTCAGCCAGTTAATGGACCAAAAGTAATGGGTCCCTCCAATGAGCAATAGTGCTCTTTGAAGGCCTCTATTTAAAAAGTTATATCCACAAGGAAGATATGGTCCACTTATACTGGGATAAAATCCCCAGAAGTACTCATCTAAACTTGTAAGTGTTCTGTTGAGTTGACAGTCACTGAAGAAAGGCTTCCTTGGGAGATAGCTAAGTCTTCTTTTTTGTCTCAGCCATAAGTACTGCAAGAATATCCTACCTCTCCATTTTAGTATTTCTGGTTCCAACAAAATCAATAAAGACAGAGCATATGAAAGCTAAGCATACCTTGAAAGAAAATCACTATGAAATGGAATATTTTATAAGAAGGTGACAACAACTTCTATATTCAGAGCATAGTGAAATATTCCCCAGAATATACTGGATAGACACTGGTGTTGACAGCTAAACCACTACTTATTAAAGCATTTGGTCTTTTAACAACCTATAGCACATCAGTTGTTATTTCAAGCCGCTCTAAAACTAAAATCCAAGTCTTCACAACTGTCTATGATATTAGAACCCCATGATGGGTTCACTTCTCATGGCTCCTTATTCACAGGGCATCAGATGATATGTTGCCTGGGTATCACGCACAGCTTGTAGTTTGTAAGTAGCAAAGGAAGTTAAAATAAAAATATCTCTTTATTGCTTTGGTGGGGGGTTTGGTATTTCCCTTTTGTTTTGGTTTTAGTTCCTCAATGTCTTCTGACTTTGAAGTATTTTAAACAATGATCCAAATAATTCAAACCTTTTGACACTGTAATGGCTACCACTAGGCACCTATGTAGATGCTTCCAGATATTCAAAATCACTTAGCAGATATTACCTCCATTGCAGGCAACAATATCTCAATAGCCAGGCTGCTCAATCAAGCTGACTAGTTGAGCACAAGAAAATAAGAAATGTCCTTTCAGAGCAGAGGCCATCCTCTGACAAGGATGCTTAGGAGAGCAGATAAAAAGAGAGTGCTTTAAAAGGAATGATTTCTTCCACTTCTGGAATTCAGTGGCTTGAAAGCATCCAGACTGTTACATTTAATGGCCACCACTAAACATAACTCCTATGAATCTGTCCTTTTGAACCTTTCTATGTTTCTGACCTGCAAAACATTGTTTGTCTGTGAACCTAACTTATGCGTGCTACATTTAAAAACACTTCTTTTGTTTCTTTTAGAACTGTTCCTTGGTGATTTAATTGGATAGCCCTTAGGTCTTTTTTCCGAGAAAAAATGAACAGTCATTTTCTACATACATCTCTTCTCAATCATTTTCTACTTACCATTCACAATTTTGTAGAACATTGTCTTCCTGATATGTAGGTGCCCAGGTGTCAAATACTGGGCCATATTTTTGTGTGCCATGACCCTTCTTTTGTGAATACTTGAAAAAGTTGTCCCTGCCTAGGGAAGAAGATGTAGCAGAGGAGTGATACAAGCATTTACTGCCTGTATATGTCTGTTTCTTTATTATCTCATAAATGACGTGATTAGTATATGGTGTTCACTGCTTTAGTTTTAAATGAGCTCATTCAGCATTGATTATGCTTGAAGTTTGGGCAGATAGTCAATATGAGATGGATCTTGGCCTTGTGTTTTCACCTCATTAAACTGCTGTGAGGAATAGAGTATGACAGACTATGGGATATGTGCAGCAGATTTGTTTGACTCTTTTAAAAGTTCCCATTTCAACAGTGAAAATTCTGAGGCTCATTCAGCAGATCAGAAGTGTTTTTTGAAAGTGTTTTTAATTCTTGAGTTTTATATGCTGCAAGTAGATTTCCAAGTGCCAACAAAGAATCACTATGAATGTAAGCAGCTTGTTTGCTACCTTCCAAAATTCACCTTTGACTTAACTTTCTTTTCTTTTTTTTTTTTTTTTTTCTTAATTAGGTGAAGCAACAGTGAAGAAGAAACCAGCTCCAAAGACTCCTCCAAAAGCAGGTAATCGTTTTCATGTATCACCTAATTAGAATAAATAATAAACCAATACTGTTTTATACAGACAATGCATTTCTAAGTACAGCCATTTACCTACTGAATTTATCATGCATGTGTTATTAAATAGTGGGTATGAAGTTCTGTGAGGACAAAAATGGAAAGCTGAATCCAGTTTTCAAACTTGTTCATAAAGTTACACGTGGCTAAAACTTAAATTATGAGCATGCAAAAAAGTAATTATCAAATAAATTATAGCAAGATCCTATAGCATGTCAGCACTGTAACTCTTGCCCATTTTTCTAGCCTCAACACAGCTTAGTTTTCAGTGAAAAAGGTTTCAATATGTATCACAGAATGCCACATCTGCATGAGTAGGTACCACAGAGAAGTTGATACATACATGTCCTCTTAACTGGCATTATGGTAACTTGTTTGTCTGTTAGCATTCTCCTAGGAAAAACTATATTTAAAGCTACCCAGAAAGTTCCTTTGTAAGAAACTGCTGTCAGTGTCCTAAAACTTTGTCAGGCTTTTTGACTATTCAAGCTGTTTTCTCTGGCAGATGTGTGCCTCAGCCTAATTTCTTTCAGATACTTTCAAAACAAAACAAAGCAGCAACAACAAAAACAAAAAAGCTTTGCTAAGGAAAACAAACCACTTTGTTTTACTGACACTGAAAAGGATATAAAAGCACTGTTTTCATGCCCAGTAGCCCTATGCTTTGGATGGGAATGTTACATTTGGCAGTGAAGTCATTCTAGTGTTAGGGAGTCCCTTTTAATACTTCTGTCAAAATATCTTCATATCTGCTGTCCCTCACCCAAAAACATTTTTTTACCATGCTGCTCCTGTAAAGCAACTGAAAAGGTTTAACCCTGGAGTTGTCAAGAATATGGTATTTCTGGCATCTGTCCCTAGCAGTTGCCAGGGGTCTGTCACACTCAGCATCACAACTGAGAGGCAGCAAATGGCACTAATTGAAAAAGAGAGGTTCTGCCATCTAACCATACCCAGATGATGAGAAGGAAGAGGAGGACAAATAACTGTTTCCAACATGGAGGAATAAGAATGGGAGTGGAAGACTGAAAAAACTGTAATACACTAACAGAAGGATGTGTCATTGCTCATAGGAGAATCGTATATGATGAAGAAAATGTTGATTTCCTTCCTTACCTCTATAATAGATATCCCACATGATGCTCACCTGGGCACTCTATAAGGAATATTCAAAGGCAGCTGTTAAATTTTAGATTTTATGAATGCCAGTGACATTAGGGAGCAGGTTCGCAGACCCTCTCATCATGTGCAAACTGAGACGAAGTTAGCTGGGGCCCTTCAAAAATACAAAGTGAAGAAGAATCTTACAGCAAAACATTTTGTAAACTGTTTGGAATTGGTGGTAGGTTTTGACAATTTCCACATTCAGATTTCTGTGCCTTGGTCTTGTATGAGCAGTTTCAGATGTGTAGATTGTTACTGCTTCACTACAGTAGAATTAAAAATGTCCACAGTGTTGTTTCATTGCAAGCAACAGATAAGTGCCAGTCTGTATTTCAAATGGTGCTCTGAAACTGTTGAACCAAAATAAGTATGTGTTTTGAATTTTAAGAAAAATAGAAAGTATAGTTACATAAATGATTTTTTTTTTTTTTTTTTTTTTTTGGTCAGCTACTCCTCCTCAGATTACTCAGTTCCCAGAAGACAGAAAAGTCCGTGCTGGTGAATCAGTGGAATTGTTTGCCAAGGTGGTAGGAACAGCACCCATAACTTGCACCTGGATGAAGTTCCGTAAGCAGGTAAATTGTTTTCTGTTCTGTTTTAACAATCATAAAAAAATATAGTTGGACAAGAATTCCAAAAACCCATCTTATAAAACTCCTTTCTCCAGGGACTGGCAGTATCCATGTCATCCCTGTCATGTTTTCGTCACTTCTGCTGAAAACATTACAATGATGGAGATTTCACAGCCTCCATTGACAACCTATTGCAGCACCTAAATATCCATAACGTTAGAAATTCTTTTCCTAATGCCAAACCTAAATCTTTCTTGCTACAGTTTAAACCCATTGCTGTGTGTTCTCTCTCCTAAAAGTAATGGCTGTTCCTTTGAGAAAAGCCTTAGACCGTGTAATTAAAATATAGTTGATGCAAAGGATGTGGTATCTGAAAGACATTTTTCACAGGAAATGTTTCTGTCCTTTAGAAACATTTTTTTTCTTCATTTATGCTAGTTCTAAAGCTATGTCAGAGGGGCAATGTGCCATGCAGAAAACTTGAATGAAATATCTTAAAACACAAAGGTCACACTGCAAGGCTTATCAGCAACAGTGCTGCCCTCATCCCCTGGATTTAAAATTCTTTCTACTTGAATTACTTTCCTTGTATTGTATTGCATATGTCCATAAAGGCAGCTTATAAAAAGAGTTTCTTTAATGAGTAATTAAAACACTTTAAACCAAACAATCCAATATGCAAGTACAAGTTGGAAGATGAAGTGCCATGTTAAGACAGAGCAAATGTAAATATGTACTGTAGCTGCTATTGTGTTTATTTCATTCTGAATTTGTTATGCACTCTATAGAACATAAATAAAAACAGCTCCTTCTACAAGGAAGTTTATATTCTAAATCCAGATGGGTCATCATTTAATTTAAAAAATTCTAAACAGTTTGCCAGACCAAAGGGTATTCCAGCTTCCTTCTTTGCTAAGCCTAAATAACCTGTTTTAAGGGAAAGAGTGTTTTTGTTTTCATTTCCCTGAACTCTCAAACTTCCTTAAAATACTTTAATTTCAAGACTGTAATTAAAAAGCAGTCTACTCATTTCCACAAATATAGGCCTCAGAAGTGACAGAGTTCCCCATTTGGCTGAGATCTGTCTTGGCACATGGGTAAATGTACCCCTCAAAAGTGAGCTGCTGGTATGTGCAGGTTTCTGAGTTCACCAATGAATACAACAGTCCTATTTGTGTAAATTTCAAGTTTTTTATATACAAAATGAAAGTGTAAACTGAGACCAGCACCTAATACTACCCATATCAGATCTCTGGTTTAACAGTTTTTTCATTTGTAAAAGGATGGTAAAAGTAACTGTCTTTACAATTCTTTTTTTAATTATTTACTGTGAGACAATCTAAAGGTTTGCAAAATTGTAAATTCAGATGGGTAATAATTTTTTAGATGGGTCAGGATGGCAGGTGAATGGTATAGAAAAGATGAAGCCTCAGGAAGGTTAATAAACATTGTGGGAGGATAAGTGAGGGTAGCAGTCTTTCACTCATTGAATTAATTGGGAAGCCAATTACTATGTGCTGCATTATAATAGCCAATAGTAATAGCCAATTATTATTACTGTGCTGCACAATTATTTTGCTTTCTTTTTCACTTATCATCACACCTCATTTTTATCCTGGATTTCTTCCTCCTCTACACATGTGGTTGATTTCAACCCTGTTCCATTCCCAGTCCTAACAGTGAAAATCACCCAAGTATTCTCATAAATTTCCTGGGGACTAGTTGTAGTTATCTGAGCAAAGCCAGTGAGTGTTGAATTCTGATTTCATCCTTTCCACTTTATACAGCCGTGAGCAAGAGGGATTCATTCTCTCTATGTCCTTCCTCACATTTCCTCAGGTTCAAGAGAGCCACAGTAGCCTCCCCCAGGTATATTCTGGACAACTGTCTTTTGCTGGAAAAAAGGGAATGTCACCAAGTTATGAGCCATACAGTTGTACATGATTGCAATCTAGTGGAGTGATGCTGGAGCCATGCTTAGCTAGAACACCAAGAAAACTTTTGAAAGCTTCTATTGTTAGCTGAGTAACAAAATCTGTTGTTTAACCTTTCCAATTGTTGTAGATTCTTAACTATGACCAGTGATTCTCTTTTGGGAACATAGGAATCTATCTTCCTGTTGTCTACACCCATTTCAATGGGTATATAATGCATATCCAGTTCTACTAGACTGCTTTTTTATTACTATTATCCTTTGACTAGTTCTAATGAAGCAAAGCATGTAAACCAGTGTAGAATTGCAGAACAAAGTACATGGGGAAGAAAACAACTTTCAGAAAAATTTAAACTGTAATCCTATATAATCCCATTTACTAACTTTCTCTAGCAATTACTGTAGGAGCCACTTTCTCAGGTTACTTTTGGGCATATAGCAGTGTGCATGTTCCATCTCAGCTGAGGAGAAAGCAGGGCAGGTCCTGATCTTAGCCTTGTAATTTCTTATTCTCTGAATTTATGTGACAAGATAAGCCAAACTAAATAGCCTTCATTTTTAATGAAATTCTGAGAATGAGTTGGAAGAGTCATTAATCTAAAAAGGAAGTGGTGGGAGGAACAAGGGCATTGACATTGTTGTCTGTTTCATAAGAACACAGTGTACAACTTCTATAATTGCAATGTAGCATTATGAGGTTTTAAAATAATCTTTCGTGTCTCGAGTTAATACTGATTAAAATCTAAGTCTCCTTGACCATTTATGCTATGATAGCTTAGTTTCAATTAAAAGCTAGTTCATAATATGCCTATGGTATTCAGCTGAGATTTTAAATTTGGGCTCTCCAGAAAATAAAAACACCGTAGGAAGGCTAAATCTGCTGTTTGTACTTGTCTCTGCACCACTGTACCATTACATCTCCATTTCAGGCAACAACATCTTCAATTGCTGTGTTACCATGATTTATATGGAAGTACAGAATAAGGCTGGTTGAGATGAGGGTAAAAGTCATAGCTATGGGTGACTTGCACATTCAGATTCTGAAAGGAATGGCAAATGAATTAGGGTATTTAGAACTAAACCCTTGTGACACTGTGGTCACTGTGCATTACTTACATGAGACCAAATTTTGTTCTTTTGCCAACTAAACAGTGTACACTTTAAGCCTGTCAAAGGGGTCATAGAAAGTGAAGATCCTGTTCCATAGTGGAGTCCCACCAGAAACAAGGATCCTTGTTTCTGTTGCAGGACTGGAGCAATTGTAATGTTCCACTGCATTTCTAGGTGTCTCATATTGATTACTCTGTTTACCAGCTGCACATAATTCACTGTTGTGATAGTTATCTGCAGATGACTATCATTATGCTAACCTTGTGTTGTAATTTAAGCACTTTCATGTACAGAGGTAAAGAAATCTCTCCAGTAAGATCTTTTTTTTTTTTTCTGTTCATCTTGACAGATTCAAGAAAATGAATATATCAAAATTGAGAATGCTGAAAACAGCAGCAAGCTAACAATATCATCAACGAAGCAGGAACACTGTGGATGTTACACACTAGTTGTAGAGAACAAACTTGGCAGCAGACAAGCACAAGTCAACCTTACAGTTGTTGGTGAGTCCATAATAATGATTTAGATATATACTTACGATAGACAATAATCTACATTCACTTTATAATATATATGACAATAAGCAAAATTAAATGAAACTATCAGGTAAGTTAAGAAGACTGAAAAAAATAAAATAAAAAAAGAAAAAAGAGAGAAAAAAAAAAAAAAGAAAAAACAAACAACAATAACAACAATTCCTTAAAAATTATCTGGACTGTATAGCAGCATTGTAATAACCACTGCAAGCAACTTCAGCAGGGTTATAATATGTTTTATTTTCCAAAATTACTGACTACAGATGGAGGTGTAAAATAGCCCAGACTTTATAAAAACACAAGGAAAAAAAAAAAGGTCATGTCTCCATTTTTGATTAGATACCACTATAGTCCACCTCTTCACTTTTAACATTTGTAGCATTGACATATTTGCTAGACTGCAAATTTTAAAACTGCTAGTTCAGGAAGGCCTGAGATGACTCCTCTTAGACTGCAAATTTGAAAACATCCTGTTGCTTGGGGGAGGGAGGTTTTATCCTTCTAACTGAAATTCCTACCGTTGTCTACTTGTTTTATAGTGACAGAACTCATTGGACAGAGGCAGTCTGTTATGAATATGGAGCTCTTTACATTTGGAACTTTAGACACATGTATTTTAAATACACATCTAAACTATGGAAGAATCACTTAAAGCATAATAAAGTTTCAAAAAGCCTTGTCGGATGACAACTTCAGAGCACCAGGTTTGTTGCAGCAGGCTGTGGATATCTACAGATAGTTTTAGACTGTTAGACAGTTTCAGTATCTTTGCATATATAACTGCTTGAGTATTAGAGAAAACCTATAGCTGTGACATCTAGCTTTGAAAAGGCCAGTGAACCCACCTTGGTATGGGTGTACTGCAAATGGTTTCCAGGGAAATCTAAGAAATGCCTATAGGCAAAGAGGGAGATCTGTTTAAAACATTAGTCTGCATCCTTCTGTTCCTAGGCTCTGGTCTCTATGGCCTGTGGAGGGGTCTTGACATGAAGACCCCCTCTACTGTAGGAGTGCAGAGCTTGCCCAGACATTTGGACAAAGTCTAGTTCAAAAAAGCAAAGCTTCATCGTAGTGATGCAGTCATAACTGCATTGGCTCTGCTGCCCTTACAGATACATTTATGTGGGTTAGTGAGTAAGTAAAGCAAGTGTGTATAATGCCAAAGGCAAAAATCGGACTTCAATGAAATCCATGGCAAAACACCAGTAGCACAAGTTGGACTGGAAATCCATTTCAGTGATCCAATGAATAACATGCAACGTTTATTGACTAGAACCACACTTCCAACTACAATGACCACTACAAAAGAGTGAATGTCGTCAGTTGCATACTGTTGTGTGTATCGTCAATACAAGTCTCCTGATTATTTAAATTCTTTTTTTGTCTAATCCGTGGCACTGGTTGCAGTTAAAGATAACAGTGAATGAATATAAAAATCAAGCAGATGCCAACAATATGCCATAGAATGCAAGAATAGAAGATCATAGATAAATCATATTATTCCTTCCAACGGTAGGTTGTACAAATCAGAAGTGTAGCTAGGTTAAAAATGAAAACCTTGAAAAATTGATCCTCAAATAACTATTCTCTTTATTGTTCTAACTACTGCTTTTGTGTCCAAAGTGCCAACACAGCTGTCTAGCATCTAGAGGTAAGGCAGGAGACAATCTGCTCTTTACATTTCCCCTTTTATCACTCCTTCCTAGGGCACTGCTGCAGTCTGTTAACTGTAACAGGTTATTCAGCAAGATGGATTTTTTTTCTAGCTGAACCAGGCCAACAGTTCCTATGATCTTGTCATTATGTGATCCTTGCCTCATTATTATATGTCACTGTTTCATGTCTATTGGAGTTAATTGGCTTGAAAGTCTTTGAATTCTATAACCTTATAAAGCTACATCTCAGCCTCCTGCTTTGCTTTTCCATAAGTGAGAAATGTGCCAGAGAACAGTGGGATTCCCAGAGATGCTTTCGGGAGAGTTGGGTGAAGAATCCTTACAATGTGCTGGAGTTTGCCATGCATTTTGGCTGATGACAAGCTATCTGTTTCCAACTGAAAAGAATAAATTCCCTCTTGTAAAATTGCCAAGCTCTTCAGTGAAACATCTCGCTGATGTCAGCACTGCCAAAGGCATTACAAAGCCTCCAGATTTCTAGTTTGCTCCATGTGCATTTTAACTATAGATTCTTCTTTGTGGGTCCTCAAAAATGTGGGAAAAGGGGGCAAAAAAAATGTCTTCCTTCTAGGAAGTAGGTTTAAATTTCACTACTGAGATAGAATCCCTCACCCCATCTGCACCTTAAGAGGTTGGAGGATGCTGTCTTTTCTCCAAAGCCTACTCTAGCATAGGGAAAATGTACTTCTCTAAATACACAAAACATGACAATTCAGTCTACAAAAGCTCATCCTTAGTCCTAAATTCTCACCTGTCCATTCTCTCTGCTCTGTCCAAACTACTGGGAAGAAACTTGCTCTCCCTGCCCTGATCCCCCATTCATAACAAGGGTTTGTGGAGAAAGCCCTGGTGCTAGAATTGAGTCAGCTATTTATAAAAAGGCTGTAACTCTGAGAGAGCTGCCTCCCTATCAGTTCACCAACGAAAGGCACATCTGTTTGTATGCTGTGTGTGCAAAACATTGCTGACTGACCACAGTCCACAATTAGTCTTGAATGTATTGAGGGAAACTACAAATACAGAACATCTGCTCCCAGTGTGTCTGAGCTGACCTAGAGCTGTTTCAAAGGTCTAAGTAACAGGTTTTTCTGTTCTGAGTTTCAGGAAATCAAATGCATTTGTTAAAATATAAAATTAAATAAATAGGAAAATAAAGAAGTATTTATTTTATTATTACTTTACAACCATGTTGGTTGCAAAGTCTTCATGGTGATGTGCAAGTTTACCACGTGAAAGACTCCAATACACTTTTCCTAAATTAAATTTGGACTGTAACACATGATAGGGAGCAGGTTGCCCAGAAAAGTTGTGCAGTCTCCATTCTTAGAGGCATTCACGTTCAGACTGGATAAACATCTGAACAACCTGGCCTGGCCTTATAACTGACACTGCTCTGAGCAGAACCTTCCTGAGGATATTTAAGACCATCCTGGATCTTCCTTTTCAGTTAGGAAAGTAAAAGCAGGAACAGAAGCACTTGAAAGAATTCCAACTGTATTCTAAGGATTTTTTCCTTAATAATTTTAATAAATATCTATGAGCAAGATGTCCACTAAACTCAGGCTCCAGTGTAATCTGTTTGCAGTCCACACACCAGATGCAGAGATATCTAGTCAAGTTAGCAAAGACCCTTGTTAATTTGTTGGCAGGGTGGTGTGATGATGAATACACAGAACTGAGCCACCAGGATGGAGTCTTGAGTTTAACACTGCTTTATTGTGTAGCTTTGTGCCTGTATAAGCACTAATAATGCTGGGAGACCTGCAGTAGAAGAAGACATCCAAGTTAAGCAATCTCTTCTCTTAAAGGATAGACAGTTTCCAAAATGCCCATGTTGAGTTCTCTATTGTTAAGATTGGCTCTCTCAAATAAGCAATTTCATTAGCCGTATGATCTCTCTAGGGAGATTTTTTGCAACATGTTTCTGCTCCAAATCCAAATCAGTCTGATGTGGGACTGAGCTAATGATTTACGGCAGATGCTGTGTCAGATTAAAGGGGACTTTTGTTGCCAAAGCTATATTAAATGAACCAGTAGTGAGCTGAGTGTGAAATAGGACTGATTTAGGAAAGGTACATCCCTCGCTAGCAAAAAATATTCATTCCTTCCACTCCATTTCCTGGCTGTATATATGCAAATATATCAAATTGCTGTTTCTGAACATTTTAGATCTGTGACAGGAATACCCCCATCTGCAATCACTTTTGAAAAAGGAATTTGGTCTTCATACTGGCTATGGCTGGGTACTATGACAAAGAGTCAAAAGAATAACAGAGTATTCAACAAGGAGAATGTGGCATTAAAGAAGTGGTCTATCCTGCAGCTGTGCTGCAAGCTTCTTTCATGATTTTGGGCAAATTGCTCATGTTTCCATACCTATAATACAGGGATACTCTGATGTTCATCAGGGTTTGGTGAATACTTTTTGATATCAACAACTTTTTTTTTTTTTAAATACAGAATTCAAAACACATGTACTGCCTACCTGTGGCAGTTTGATTAACTTTATAAATCCTTTAAATTTGTGTTGTTTCTGGTGTAGTTGTAGTATTGCATAAAAAATAATAATAATAAAAAAAAAAAAAGATGATGGTCAGTGACCTATAAGACAGATATATATGCAGAAGAATAGGAGCAATATTATCATACCCTGAGAAGCTCAAAGATTGTTATTGTATATTTATTATGCTAAGCAGTTGTGCAAATAACGTCTACTTTGTGTCCTCATGCACTGTTGAACAGTGATAAAACAAATATTTATCTATATTTAAGCACATTGCATGCAGGCATGTAGTATAATATGAATTCATTAAGTAATACCTGCTCCTCTGCATGATATTAAAATTCTGTACTTGGTTTGTGATGGAGAGGTTGCATTCTGGGACAAATGACTTTATCATGCCTTTAGCAGAACCTCTATGAGCAGAGTCTTTCCAAGCAAAAATGAGAAACTTGAGAATTAGCTGGAGAGTAAGATCAACACTAACTCCAGTAGTCATTGAATCCAAGGTAGGATTGCTGATTGTTTATATAAAGGACTCGGTCCTGGGTCAGCAAGTGACACAGATGCATGCTACATTAGCATTACTTCTTTGCCCTTATTTTGTATTATAAGGAAATGTAGTAGCGTAATCAACAGTTAACAGTGGCGCTATCAGTATTTTTGTGAATGCCTGAGATGTCTGGCTCGGTGCTAGCTGCTCAGACTGAGTGGATCCAGCAGTGATTAGAAACTGTGTTATCCATCTGGAAAAGAAGAGAACACTTCTATGGACAACACTGCAGCTCAGAAGTGCTAACATGACTGCTTCTGAAACTTATTGAGGAGCACCAGATTATATCTTGCAGTAGCCATGTGATTCCCTGTTTACATCTAGGGTCTGAGAATGCAGTGAATTTCCTAAGAATATGTGGGTGGACTTGGCCTCTAACCTTTAGCCTTTTAAATTCCTTTGGATTGCTGAAGGACTTTTGTTACCAGTTTTCTGGTTAAAGGGCAACTAGACTGACAGTTGAGGAAGAGATGTCTTATCTTACTGTTTTTGTTTCTGTTGTTGCAGTTCAAGAGTGCTGTGACCCGCACTGTCAGTCTCCCCTCCAATGTTTGGTGGCCAAACTCTGCAGCCACATCAAAACTAACTTATCACAGCAAGATAACAATGTATAGAGGAAAAACAGCTTACATTGCCTTATCCATCAGTGCTGGCACGCTGATGCAGCTTTATTCCTGGAAGGCCCATCTAGTTTCAATGTCATTTCAGCTAAGAGATATTACAGTAGAACTCTCTGCATAGATATTTTTCCTCATAGTTGCCTTCACCTTTCTTCTGGTGAAGAAAAGGAAATATCATGGCAGTATTTCTCACAACAAACTTCCTGTATTTTACCTGCTGTTAAATGCCAGGAATGTCTTACTTTCTAGAGGAATAATTCATTGTGACTCCAGTTCTGCACATGAACACAGTGTTCCTAGGACCTAAACTGACACCATCAGGGACTTGGAATCAGCTTACAGTCTCACCAGGACAAGTCCTAAAACTTACTCTGCCTTTCAGGGGACAGGTATCAGAGATCTAATTCAACTAGTTATCAAACCAGTTGCCTAACATGTAGCACATGAGTAATCCGAATAGCTTGTTGATTCAGGCACAGGAACAGATGGTTTAGGAAAAGGGCTCCTGAGAATGCATTATATATTTGTTTGTTCCATTAGGCCTGTGGCAGAAGGAGATGTTCTTGTGCTGAGGGCATATGCGTAGGAGTGGTGAGATCTGGTTTCATTCCCAGTTCCATTCTCCTGTGTGTCCTTGGGCAAGGTCATTTTACTCTTTTATGCCTCAGTTACCCCACTGGCAAAGGGGGAAAAACAGCAAAAAGTGGTGCTGTGGGCCTTCAGTGTTCATGAGCTATTTTACCCGCAGGTCACAAAAATGCAGATCTTAAACAACAGTTTTATGTCAGCGTTGTGGGGAGGGATCATACTTTGAGGAGGCTAGCATGAGTCTGCTGTGTGTATTAAAAGGGACGGCTGGATTTCAAACTCTGCCAGAGCTGCAGGTGTGGAAGTCCCCTGAGCTAACTAACCTTGGCCATGTTGTCCTTGGCTCCCGCTGGGGAGGCTGCTTCATTAGCAGAAAAATTCTGTTCATTTCATCTTCACTTGTGTTGTTTTGAGGGAGAGTGCATGCATTATTTTTCTACTTTAATTTTATGCTAAACCTATGGTGCAGTAACACCCAGAAGGGTGTTAGTGGGTGTACAGGGGTGCAAAGGGGTAATAATCTACTTACGGCACTCCTGTCCCTTGGGGAAAAAAAAAAAAAAAAAAAAAAAAAAAAAAAAAAAAAAAAAAGAGAGAGAGAAAAAGAAAAAAGAAAAAAAAAAGCCGCAGGGCATAGGTTTCTGAACACAGCGGAGAGGTCTGCCATGACCCTAAGCCCTGTCAGCAATAATGCAGGGTTCAGTTATGGCCTTTTATGGTTTCGCTTCTCTCCTGCTGATGAATTTCAAATGAAGGCTTTGCCAGTGCTGTCGGCATGGACAGTGTTCAACTGGCTTTTGCAGCATATTAAATACCTTCTCTGGCTAAACAGCCCGTGGGATGGAATTAAATTGTTTCTTTCTGTCTGTTCTTTATCTGGCAGACAAATATCACAATAGCTAATAATAGTGTTAAACAGTAATACGATAACTGGATTTAGAAAGAAATCAAACCAATTTTGAGAACAGATATAGACAACTATTTCAGAGAGGTTGCTTCAGTGCTGTCTCTCTTGCTAAAATAACTTTTTATTTTTCAGGGGTGATGGTTATATAGTTCTGTTTTCAGAGGCTTTCTACTGAAACAGCATTGCTGCTTAAAGCACTGCCAGAGCCTTGCAAGCTCTGAATGTGCAGCAAAGCCTTGGAGCCTTGCTTTGGCTCAGGCTGACCATCCCATCAAGTAGCAGAACGATTGCTGTTTCCCTGTGCTCTGAGTTAGATAAGGAGAATGCTGCCTTTTTTGGTCTCCTGGAATGGTGCTTGTGTTCTGCAGACTCTGTAAACTGAGCAGTACTGAGAGGCCAATAACGTCTGCATAGCACAGTTTCAGATTTTGTGGGAGTCCTGCATGAACTGGGGTTTGCTACCTACGCAGGAGAGAAAGTCCCTTATCAGGAGGAATTTGGGGTTACAGACCACTGAAAAAGGCAAGGACCTCAAGACAGATCTGTTTCATAAATAAGATTGATTAAATATCGTGCGTGCTTATGCTTTACGCTTCTCAGAGTGTACAAATAAAAATTAATTAAAGGTTACTCCAGGGTGTGTATCAAAAACTGTTTACCAAAATATCTCTGATAATTTGTCTGAGGAGGGAGTGCAGCTGAATTCAATTTGAGTAAACAAGAAGTGCATGTTTCAATCCTGGTATGGCCTTAAATGTGGCTTATACATTTCATGCGAGTCCAGCTCATGACTTTACCATCTGCCCTAATGAAAGTATGTCACAAAAAATAAACTGCAACCTGACCTCCCTGGTCTGGGGTAGCAGTAATTTATGTCTCCATTTGTTGGGAAGTACCTTCTTTCCTAATCTGTGCCAAGTTTGCTGGAGCACAAAGGGAGAAAAGCAGTCGAGTCCTCTTTCACATCACCTCCTCTCCTCTTACTCCCCTATGCTTGGTGAATAGCAGTACATGGAGCAGCTGCTGCTCCTTCCCCTGTGCCATTAGTGTCAGTGGCTTTACGCAGTCTCTGTGCTGCTGTGCAGAATAGTCCCTAGGGCAGGCTGGAGGCCAAGTTAGCTGATTGCCCGTCTCCTTTGCCTGCAGCTGGGCTTTGTGAGCCACCTCATTCCTAAAGAGATTACCTATGGAGCTTTGTGCTCGAGTCCCCCTTAGCATTTAGCTGTCCAACCTGCAACTATGTTTTTAGCCTTTGCAGTTATACTATTAGGCAAATAAGGTGATCATGCATCCTAGTAAAAGAGGTATAAGTACTGCCTACTACCAAATGGGGTGGAGCTTGTAGGATTCTGGGCAAATTCAGTAGGACTTTATGGACACAGACAATTTGACCAGGACAATCTAGAATATCATAAAGCATAGCTAAAAATTTATTTTGGTGTTATAGTCATTCTGTCAATTAGTCAAGACTGAAATACCCTGGTTTTGTATAGATAAGACATCTTATGGTAGAGAACATATATGTTTTCTTTTGCTGCATCCAGTAGCGAAGCTGAAATTAGAGACTGACATTGAAAATGAATTGTTCCCCCTACCATTATAGTCCTATGGAAATGTTCACCAGGAGCAGTGTATCTTGGAATGCACTCACTTCCTTGTAGATCATATTTTGGCTTGTGGCTATGGTTTGGTATGGGACAGCAAGAACAAAATTGTGGTCCAGTGAAGTTATGTAAAATCCTTGAAATATATACCTAAGTGTGAAGTACGTGATTGTAAAAGACTGCACATGATATACAACTGAAGATGGGCAGCTCAAGGACGTGAATGATATGCTAAACACTAAAACAGAAGGACAAAATAGAGAACTGTGCTGTAACTTCCGCACCCCTCCTCAACCCACTGGATATTTTTATTGGAAGCAGTTAATTGTGCTGATAGAGATTTCATATTCCAGAAGGGAATGTAGTTTGGCAAGATGTCCTAGCTTTCAATACAGACAGATGAATAAAGGGTAACCTTTAAAATCCCCATGGAATAAACTATTGAGAAACAAAACAGACACATGGAGAGACCATCTGTAAATTCTCTGAATGTGCAGAGCTGTAAAATACCATCCAGTCTGATATCAAATAATTTCTAAGCGTGGTAAAATGCTATATACACATCTGTCATATGAAGAAAGAGCAAAGATTAAGCTTTCTTTCTTGTTTATGATCTTCCATAGCAGCTACTACCCCAGTATTTATACATTGAGCAGATCTGTAAGCAGCAGCACTTGGTAGGCTTCAAACAAAAATGTGCATATTTCATATTTCTGGCTTGAGCAAGTCAGGGTTGCAGGGTTGCAGATTCACTTATTTTCTACTGAAAAAAAAAAAAATGTAGAAATATTCTCAAGACTTGCAGATATTAGACTAAAGTCATGTAGCATTTTCTTGACAGCTAATCAGCTAATGTACCATTGGCTGTGAATGTTTTCTCTCTAGTGAGCACATACCTTAAAAGCCTTGCTTTATGTAAGCTATGCTGGTCTAAAGGGTTGCCATTATCCAGGTGAGTCACGGAAAGTTTAGGCAACTGTTAAAGCATGCCCAGAGTTTCATTTGGAAAGAGTAGAGTGCTAAAAGTCAGCGAAGAAGTCACTGTATTCTCATGTCCCGCTGTGCTCTGCAAAGACTGAAGCACGAGTTCTTTTCTCCTTCACATTAAAATTCAGTGTATAGCTCTAGTCAGAAGCTGTCAGATGTATGGATTTCTGTAACCTCGCCTTCCCTCTGAAATGAGGGTTTTAGTATTAGAGCAAGCTACTTTTTCTTTTTTTAAAATAAACCCACAGTGCCCACATTTAGCTGTGTGCATGGCAGATGTCAGAGAATCTGGACTAGTTTGGCAAATCTGAACAGATGCCTCTGGAGTGTGATAGACTACTGGCTTAGCTTTTTCTTCAAAGTATTTTCCCCTTGCTATCAGCAACTGCTCTTTTCTGTTTGGATTTAGGATAAGTCAGCTGTTACTTGTCCAAGTGCTTATATGTGCATCCTGAGATGATGCAATGATGATTATATAGGAGGAAAGTATGACACACAGCTAAATATTCTTCTGAATAGATTTTGAAGAGGACAGAGGCAATATAATTCCCCATGAGGCCTCAATGCATAATAATTTGTAGTGAAAAGAAGTTGGCTGTCATTGCTACTTGACTGAAAACATATAACGCATGTGTGCATGTAAATGGTTCCCTGGAGCCTGGTGCAGTATTGCACAAGGGTGGTGAAATTGTGAGTGATGTGAGCACTGACCTCTCACTTCTTGCCACCCCAAGGAGTCTGGGGCAGGACTACTGCTCTTCAGGCACCAGGAGCCTGAGATTATATTCTTATCTTTGCTATAATCTTTCTTTTTAATCTTGGACCTCTTTTTAATCTTTAAATTTAATTTAAATTTAAATTTCTCTTTTTAAATTTATCTGTTATTCAGTCCATGATACCTAAACCACAAATTTATGCTTGTTAGTAGTCCCTTTTATTTTGCCAGAGAATGAGACCGGTAAAAAGTGACAACTAGGAAGGGCACTAAGCCATTTCAGAGGTTAAGGACACCTATTTTGTTTAACAAAAGATGTACAGTATAATGATGACTCCTAGTGGAATGGAGTTTTAAGTGTTGCCAAATTGAATGCAGATAAACCCACGCTCTGGCAGCCTATCTCTTCTGCCTGGGCATTCTCACATTGAAGGCAGCAACAAACCCTTGGTGCTCATCTCTCTTCCTCCCTCCCAGTCTTTTCCCTCATACTTAAAACTTTTATTCATACAACTCCTAACATGTTTAAGTTGGTGAGGAGGTGGCTATTCAATGACAAGTGCAAATGAGTTTTCTCACTAGAAAGAGATGGCACAGTTCCAGATGGTGAGCAGTCTTGATCCTACCCCACTTTCCCCCTTTATGACTAAAACCACGACAGTCAGAAGAAGAGGTCTCTCTGTCCAAGAACTAAAGTTGGGCTTCTGGCAAACTGTGGCCACTTCTGTCTGCTAAGTAGTTTTCCAAGGGATGATAATTTCAGTCTGGAGAGACAACTCATACAGTAAGGCTTTGATCAAAGTCCATAGCAGTTTTCACCAACTTTTAGATGTTTTTATTGCTCAAAAAGTTGCCAAACCAGCCAAAACTACAGCCACTCTGCCTTTCTTAAGGAAAAAGTGATAACATCCATTATCAGTTTTAACCAGCAAAAGGGGACAGAATTTTATCAGTCGGCATCTATTGCAACTGCTGTAGTATCTCACACTTGCTATCCCTTTATTTTCATCTTCTCTTATTTTATTCCATCCTGTGCTTTCTCATTCAGCCTTTGACCACTAGTTCACCCAGATCAACATCATCATTATTTTGTAGGTTTTTCTAGATTAATTCTGAGAGGATTATTCCCAGGGAAGACATTTAGTTCACTTTAAAGTCTTTAAAAGTGCTTAACTTCATAATTCTTTTTTTAATCAGTTATTTTTTTTAGAAGCCAGCATTCTTCTGTCTTAGAAGGACATTCATTTCAGTAACTAGTCAATGATTAAACTTAATTTTGAAAAAGTGATATAACTTCAAGGCTTCTGTATTGTGTCAGACATTTGTATAGTTGGTTGCTCATCTACACACCAGGTTCTGATGATACTGGCTCGTTTTTATTTTTTTTATTTTTTTTAACCAAAAAGTGCACCAGGCTTCCAAAATCTGCTCACATAAAACTCAAGATCTATGTTTCTATGTCAACAATCTGGTTAGGATGTCTCTGATACCCAGGTATAGTTGGATAAGTGGTGCGTAGAGGCTATGAAATGTTAACAGGGGCCTTGAATTATGGAAGCAGATGAAGGGAACTGGGGGAATAGTGTCACAGCTATGATGACTGTCAGAGGGTAACCCTCCAAGGAGGTTCATCAAGGAGAGGTTTGCACTACTGTGGGAGATTTGATTTCAGTACTTGCCAGCATAGTTGTGACTGGTTTTAGTCTCAGTGGTTTCTGTAACGATAGCTGTGAAGGGCATTAGGCTTCAGAACAGCTTAGCAGGATGTCCAAAGACTGAACAGCCCATGCTGAGGCCCATGTGGGATTGGCATCTGTGTTTGCTAATTCAGGTATGTCTGCAGCTGTTTTCTTACTCCACTACAAACCTGCGAAGCAGAGCAATAGCATGGAAGGAAAACGGTTGTTAGCTAGGGCCAGTAATACCTTAACAGAAGTCCTACCTCTTACGCTCCCGATTTCATCTAGTGTGCTTTGCATCTGTTTTTTGCAGATAAACCAGACCCACCTGCTGGAACACCTTGTGCATCAGACATCCGGAGTTCCTCCCTCACTCTTTCATGGTATGGCTCCTCTTACGATGGTGGAAGTGCAGTGCAGTCCTACACCGTGGAGATCTGGAACTCAGTGGATAACAAATGGACAGACCTCACTACCTGCCGCAGCACGTCGTTCAATGTGCAGGACCTGCAGGCTGACCGGGAGTACAAATTCCGCGTGCGAGCTGCTAATGTGTATGGCATCAGCGAGCCCAGTCAAGAATCCGAGCTGGTCAAAGTTGGAGAGAAACAAGAAGGTTAGTTTTTAAGAGAAACATCAAGGTTTAATTAAATCATATCATAACAGTTTCCCAGTGGGGTCAGGCTGCTTTACCACGCTCCTTCACGTGTGCTTCTGTGCAATGAATGCTTCAGCTGGCTGTAAGCACACTTAAGTCCCTTTGTAGCTTCATGTGGGTGTCTGTGCTTATGTTTTGCATGCATCAGTTGTGGAAACATGGCTTCAGGAATCCCTAAAACCCACCTTGTGAAAGCAACCTGTAACTTGACTTCTGGCTTGCTCTGTGCATGCTGACTGGCTGTCATTCAGCACATAGGTAAAGGGAGATAAAACATTTAACATATAAGTTACCCATTCAGACGTTGCCCAACTGGGAAATTATGTTTGGTGGCTTACCTGAAACATACTGGGGAATTCATTACAGTTTATACTGGACACACTATGGAAAAACAAGCCAAAAAACACTATCCCAAATTTGCTGTTGGAAAAAGCAAACGAGCTTGCTGCCAGCCAAGCACTGAATACACAGCAGAAACTTAATTAGCCTCTCAGACCTAGATATGATTTCTGTGCTTCAAATCCCAGCATGGTAAACCACCTCAGTCCTGTTGCCCCTAATACACTTGATCTTGTGAATTTGTGACTTGTATCCTGCTTAGCACGTTGGGTTTGCAGCATTGTATGGATGCTAGAAATATTTTTTTTAGAGTTTTTGATTCCTGTTGCAATGCATGTAAAATACTTCTCAGTATGTTTTTCCTCCTGTTGTCTACTTAACATCTTCTCAAATAGGCTAATGGGAAGAATTGGAACATTTTAGAAATTATTGTAAATTGTTACAAATGTTTTAAACACACACACAAAATCAACATTATTTTTTTACAATGTATTTTGAATGCAGATTTTTTGTGCACATCCACATCTACCTATTGTGCAAGGATCACTTTGATATTCCTACCACACTGAGAACCCCAGAACCAAATTTTCAGCACCAAAATTATGTATTTTGCTATGTTTTCTGTCTTTGGAGAGTGGACTGTGTGTTGTGTCTCTCCCTCCTTATCTTTATATGCAGAGCTTTAGAGTTTTAAATGTTTCACATAATCCTTGTGATGTTATCTTTCATTGCCATAGCAAGACAAAATGCTAGCAAAGTGGCGCAGCATCACAAAGCTGTGTAAGCTTCTCAACAGTCATTTCCCAGCAAAAGGGAATCATACTCCAAGTGTTTTAAATATTTAGAAACTGTAAATCAAAATGCAACTTGTCTTCAAGGGGGGGGAAATAACGTTAAGAGTAGCAATAAAATTTAAAGAAAGCTAGACGGTATTGGCTTTTCGTAATAGAATTCCCTGTGTTTGAATGCCCTCTTTCTTTAGTTGCAGGATGAACACCTTCTAGAGCTGGGGACCTGACCTGTTCCTAGATTTGCTTTTCCTAGGGCAAGCGCTACTTGTACTGGACTAAAGCAAACAAGCTATTTTTCTTTTTAAGTCTGACAGTTTTCTTACACAGATTTAACACAAAGAGTCTATAGAACAAATCAATCATTGTGATACAAATTTTGACAATCAAAAAGTTTCTTTGGGTGAAAAGAAAATGCATTTTGTGTGCAGGAGAGTGGGTTGTCTTTGTGCTCTCAGTTCCAGGACTTCTAGCTTTCTGTTCTTAATACTGCAGCTAGCGTGAAGAAAGGGCAAGTCATATAAAGTGTGATTTTTCAAGTGTGTGAGTGTAGCTGGTGCCTTAATTGAAGACAGTGGAAAATGCATGTGTTCAGCACTTCTGAAAGTCAGGACATTAAACCGTCATCTATGTAAACACTTAGCTGAGTAGCGGGGGATTTTCCATTACTGCCAGGAAGAGTGATTACTGATTTTCTTACTGAGGTGGCCGTTACATATCAGCAATCTCAATCTCAATAAAATTCTAGCAGAGAAAGGCAAGGGTAACTTTTCAATGTGAATTTCTAAAAAACAGCTACTAAAACAAGGTAGTAAATCACAACAAATTAAAGAAGACATTGCCATGTTTGAGGAAATCTTTTTACCATTAATGCACTTCTGAGAAAGGTTTTAGCACAGCTATGCAGAGCTTACAGGGCTGAGATATATTCTATTTATTTAATTTAGGCTTCCAGTTATGAACCAAAATGTTTCGAGTTCATGTCTTCAGTATAGTGTCGCTGCAGAACAAGGAACTGACTTCTTTGTCTGTCTAATCGCCGTTTGGCAGACCTTAACTACTGGCAGCGTGGCTGGGATCAGCTCCCTTAGGCAGCCCTTAAAAGGGGAGGAAAATGTGATGTGCTCCCTGCAAGTGTGGTTTCTAGCTGAGGAAGATCTGAGGACAGCTACGCCTGCATGGGGAGGGCTCGCTTCCCTCCCTGCTCTTCTGGTAAATGACTGCAAAGCAGCGAGTCTCTTCTGGGACATACAAGGGTTGCAAATCCTGCAGAAAGAGAGGAGGACTTTAGTAACAGATTATATTTACTTGATTGGCTTTGCTACCAGAATGCATATGCAGGATTATGTCTTGAATATGAAAAGGTGATGCCTGCATCAGATCAGTTCTCTGCGCTCCCTTCACTCTTCTTTCTATTGTTTTATTGTCCACTACTGCACTTAACTCTATCCTCTAAGGCAAATAATGGTGTCCAGAGTAATGTGTCAGTGTTTGATAACATGAATTGGTTGACACAGTGGGGATAAATCATTCGATTAGGCTTGCACTCCATGATGACAAAGTACAGCTTTGGCAGCTACAGGGAAAATTGTACAGGTCCCCGTGAAACTGCCTTTGCAGTTGCTCAAATTACTGGTCATAGCCAGAGGTCTTAGGAGTAAATCCAAACAGTGTAAGTAATATATAGTGACATTCCAGCTACCACCCCTTTGCCTCATACCTGCAGGCAACATAGGGAATAACACACAAACTGGTGCTACAAACAGTTCATTCACGTGAGAATAAAAAATTAAAATCAGAACACTCAGGCCAGCTTCCACTCTGTCTTGTGTCATGGGGCTTGCTTACACCTCTGCATGCCTTTGAATATTCCTGCAGAATTGAGTCTCCATTTGGACATCCTTGCTTTCAAAGTTCAGCCATGCTCAGAAAGGTGTACACTCTCCAAATTTTCTAGTCATCTTGAGTCTGAAAAATGTGTCTCTATGCTTTGCAGGAAATCTTTTCATCTCTGAGCATGCTTTACTTTTAGGTTTGCAATAGCAAAAATGCATCAAAAAGCCAGAAAAGGATTTGTCACTGAACCAGAAGTGGAGCTATTTATTTTAATATTTTTAATTTATTTTCTATTCCATTAAGGTATTCCTAAAGCAATTTATTAGATGATTTTGAATTGATTCAGTATGCTCATGTTTCTACCAGGGAGGTAAAATAGCCAAGCACTGCAAAACACATGAACTAGATTTATCTAGAAACGGTGACTGGAGTTTGACTATGTAGTTATTAGACATGAAAAAGTGGTGAAGAGATTTTAATTGTGGAGTTAATACACAAAATCCCTGACTGGTTTTGCTGCTTAGCCATAAGGGTCTACCAGTTACCCATGTTACTGTGAATAATTTGACTGCTTTATGGTAGTACAATATCCTATTTAATGCATTATTCATGTCTTCATTTTCTTTACAGAAGAACTTAAAGAGGAGGAAGCGGAGCTATCTGATGATGGTAAGAATTTCATATTTTAATAAGGAAAAACTAAAAGCTGTGATTTTATTTCATGTTCTATGGAGGTTTTAATCATGCTCCTCACTCCTTATTTGTAGAAGGGAAAGAAACAGAGATTGAATATCGGACAGTTACTATCAACACTGAACAAAAAGTTTCAGATGTCTATAATATTGAAGAAAGACTGGGATCGTAAGTACTATATTGTGCTTTTAAAGACGTATTGCTTTCCAGGCTACTAGGAAATTACAAGACTAGAAAAAAAAATAATAAAGAAAGAAAGAAAAAAGAGGAACATGCTGCGAACTTGCATTTCCATTATATCCATTAGTGGTTACAAGATTATCCTGCCCACAGGCTAAAATCTCTGTTGACAGTGGCTATAATCCCAAGCGCATTAATAGTATTGCTCAGAGAAGGTCAGCGATTAGCCTGGCTGTTTCTCACTGCTCAAACTCGTGGTTGTGTGAATTGCATGCCATGATAATCTTTGAGCAATTTGTGCTGCTGGTGGTGCTGAAGGGCAGAGGATCACGTACAGTTCTCTTAACAGAGCTGGCATTTATCCTTCTGGTGGATAAGTGTGTCATAGAGGTGCAATTGTACATATACAGTGAAGTGAATTGAAAGTATTGAAGACTATCATTCAGGTTCTGATTTCATCTACATCTAAATCTGACATTTCACCTCAAACTTGAGATGTTTCCTACCTTCTGCTTCTGCATAGGTGTATGGCCTATGGAAAACTGTATGCAGTCAAACTTGAGTCGCATGAATTAAAGACTGCTAGGTGTTCTTTTTTTGAACCCTCTTGTATAAAAGATGTTAATTGTAAAATTGGGGTCATCAATAATAAATATGGTAGTCATCAAAATTGCTTGCAGATTACTCTTCACAAAATCAGTGCAGAACAGTACTTGATATGATGATTTTTTAATTTCAGATAGGTGTGGTTGCACCGGCATATTTAGTAAAATTTTGCTAGTCTTTGTGGACCATGCATTGTAAAAACATTTTATGGAAATAGATGTATGTTTTCAGGGGCAAATTTGGACAAGTCTTTAGGCTTGTTGAAAAGAAGAATGGAAAAGTGTGGGCAGGAAAATTTTTCAAAGCATATTCTGCAAAGGAAAAAGAAAACATAAGGGATGAAATCAGCATCATGAACTGTCTACATCATCCAAAACTCGTCCAATGTGTAGATGCCTTTGAAGAAAAAGCCAACATCGTTATGGTCTTGGAAATGTAAGTATAAAACAAATCACGCTAACAAACCTAATAAAATTGGAAATAATTGTGCATACAAAATAGCAACTTACCTAGATATGGGTGACTGACAGACACTTCAGAGTCTGCAGGGTTTCACACCTTGTAAGTTTTTCCAGTCATTCATCCAAGCTGTTTAAACTGTGCAAGTAAATCTGTGATGTCTTTCTTTAAAATCAGTGTCAATGTGTTGCAGACTTCATTATTTCATTTGGTTTTTAATCTAGTAAGTGTGGTGCTTTTCTGCAGCTCACTCTTCTATTGCCAATTTGAGAGGGGAGGAAAAAAAGTTAGTTGTAATTTGGCTTGTTTTTAGAACCAAAAAATTGCTTAGGGAGGACAAAAAACATTTTTCTTTAAGTTCTAAACAGATATTGAATAAGCTTGTGTCAAATTTCACCTAAACACTAACCAGTTATCTCTTGCAAAGAACTGAATATGGATGAATAACAGACTGTAGAGAAGAAAGATATACTTGCAAATGCAAACCTTAAAGCTATATTACAACAAAATAGTTGAATTTCTATGAAAAACGCACCCAGGGAAATTTATAGTATCCAAGAGGTATTGGCAACACTTTGTTCACATCAAGGGCAATATCCAGTTTTTATATTTTTAAGAGACCTTAAAAAGGGATTAGTCTGATGAGTTTTTCCTGCAACAACATAAACGCTCTGATTGTAAAACAATTTTTAGTAATGGAAATCCATCTAAGAAATATTCACAGGTCAGCACAGTGAATGCTTCAAATTTAGACCAGGAGATGCAGAAAGATGGTTTACATTGTAACCCATTTGTATTTTTGTTTTCCAAATTTGTATTTCAAAATTGTAAATTTTTTTTCCATATTCATATTTTTTTTGTTTTGTTTTGTTTTTTGTTTGTTTTTTGTTTGTTTGTTTATTTGTTTGTTTTTAAATAATCTAGTTAAACATGTCTTGATCTGCCCTTAATATCAAGCCAGATTCTGTGTCAAGGTCCAGGTGTCGCAGTTGTAGAAGGGGGTTTCTCATCTCCCTAAAAGTCATTACACTCTTTATCACAAGATTTACAATTGAGTAAAGCTGGATTTGAAGACAGCCTAGGTTGCTTTCATATACTTGCTGAGTAAGATAACAATACCTATCTTCACCTCACAAAAACTGCTTTGGGCTATTAACTCCACAACACTGTGGGAAGGAGAAGAAAAGCGCCTTAAGCAGTGCTATAAAGCATCTCACGGGGCTGGAACTTAGGCATTGAAGATAGATTTTTTTTTTTTCTTCAGAAAAAGAGAAAGTTGAGAGCATGTTCATAAACTAAAATTCATTATAAGAAAAGTATCTGCACACTGAGGAGTGGAAAGTAGTGGTCAGACTTCAGAAACACTAAGAATGAGCGTGCATGACCAACGTGATGTTTGCATCATGCATAATGCACCTGCTTAGTGTGAATCCCATACTTGTGGCAGTAGCAGCTGGAAAGAAAAGGAAATCCTGATCTGTGCTGATGTGGTTTCCCAAAAAGTTACATCAGCCACTGTGCTGCTGCCACATCTAGACAGCTGCACTTTCATGCACTGTCTGCTACAAGGAGAAGCTGTTTTTTTCTGGCTGGAACTGCTGAACGAGAAATAGGTTGTTAAGAGCCAAAGAGACTTTATCTATTATCTTGCTTTCTTGGCATTTGTCTAGATTATGTGAAAGCTGCTATTGCACTGGCATATTTCAGAGACTGAAATGCCGTTATACAACCTTGGTACTTACATGCAAGACGGTGCTTTTATTTTTAGATTCAGAAGTTGAACGAGCTGATGATGGTAAGGGAAGGGAGCCCTACTTAGCTTGGAATTGAAAGCTGGCAGACCTAATGGAAAACGAGGAAATGTATAAAGAGGTTTGAATATCATAGGGCTTTACACTCCATTAGTTCCCCTCTGCAAACAAAGGGTGTTTATTAAAAATATATATACACAAAAATACAAACAAACTTAAAGTAGTTTTGCTAACCAGTCTAATTAGGATGTGATTTTGGTGGCTACACTGGGTTTTGAAACCCCACATGGAAATTTCCATAGCTTTAAGAGCCATAGGAGGAGGAGCAGGCAGGCAATAGCCATCAGTCCCTGCTCTGGAGCAGGTCTGGGCAGTGAGATGCTTCTGTGACACCTTCGTGTCAGATGGTTTGGTGGCCTCTGCACTGTCACTGTTCCCAGGTGACAGTCACAGCATGGCAACTGCACCAGTATTGTTTAGAAAGGCTCCAATGGACCACTTCTGTTTCAACTATTAAGCTAATATTTCTTTGCATGTCAGGGAAGTTGTTGCAAGTACTTTCAAAAATTCTTCATATCAAAGCTATTCTGTTTGTTCCTACCAGAGTCTATAAATAAGCAGATTTCAAATAAATCAAGCTCATCTGCCATTAGTCCTCTGCTAAACTAGATGTTAGCAGTGACTGGAATTTAGCAGTTACTCAGAGTGGAGCTTTTGACAAGGAGCACCTTTGGATTTTTCTTCCTGATATTAATCCTGAATTTTTCATTTTAATTTTATTCCTATGTCTTTCTTACAAGCTTTTAAACTTTGCCCAGCAATTCCTCTCTCGTTTTACAATTTGTCATGCCACTATTTTGCATCGTTTGATTTTATATGTAATAATTTATTTTATTTTTTTTCTGCTCATTCATTTTAAATTAAATGCAATAGTGATTCAATCATTTGATGTGCTCTTCCCTGAAAACCTTCTTATCTACTACCATTTGTTAGAAGTCGGGGCAAATCTCAGGCATTTCCTTTGCAGATATAATACAGGATCTGTTCCAAAATAAGTATCTCAGTGGAAAAGGAGCTTAAAAAACAGTAGCACGTTGTGAACAGTATTCAGCATTGGCAGCTAGTGCTTTAAAGTACATTGTTACATATTTCAGATAGTCAGTTTATTTTGACACAGATAAGAAAATTATTGTGTTGAAAATTAAGATTATTAAAGCAAAATTGCAGCAGTCAACTCTGCATGTCTCCATTTATTTGGTATGATTTAAGTTGACAAAAGTCTCTAAGGTTTTGGTTTTGTTTCAAAGGAAGATTTATCAAAATGCAGGGAGTATTTGCTTGGGCATCCCCAAGGTAGCATTTTCTCACTGTTCTTCCATGACCAAAATATTAAAATCAAATACCTTAAGTGTGTATTCTCTGACTCTATAGAGAAGAATATTTCCCTCACATTAACCTGATTAGACGTTGGATTCTGAGACAGCTGTGACTGTGTGAGGAAAGCCTGCAGAAGCAGGTCCTCCTGTGTGTATGCAGGACCAAATCTGCATTGGTTCAGTTCAGCTTCGTAGCCTGTGAAAAATTAACCTGGATTTCACTCAGGATATAAATGGAAAAAATTGCATTCTATAAATGCAATTGCTGTTTAATGATGTTTCCAGAGTGTCTGGTGGTCCTAAGGTAAAAACAGCATGCAGATGCATTAACAGTAAATCATTTCAAAATTGTATGCTAAAAAGTTGTGCTTGAGGCAATCGTACAATTTCTGGAAAACTTTCTCTTCAAGGATCTAAAAAATATGTCAGTTTTCTGTTAAAAATACATCCATGTTAACAATCAGAAAGGAATCCATACTTTTTAGTATCAGGATGATTATCATTTGGAATTGCAGAGTGCTCTGGTTATAAATATTTTGCATATAGATGTTTTCATAAACGCATCCATACAGGTTAATGTCTTACTGCAGTAACAAAATACTTGATCCCAGACTCATCAGAGCTGTTTTTTCAATATCTATCCCCATATTATTGGCGTTATGTTACAAATGTGCTCTAATCCAATGCAACTTCTGAATGTGTCAAGTGTGTGCTGTTCTATTTCTGTGTTAACAGGAAACTGCAGTAGCATCTGTGATTATATATTTTCTGAAAATATATAATGCTAAAGCAACAGATGTGTCCAGAACTCCAGATGTTTCAATTTCAGTAGAGGATATGAGGGGTATAATCATGTATCTGACAACTTGCAAACATTGCAAGGCCATTTTTTACTTGCGTGTTTTCTTACTGTAACTAAAATTACATTTGGCAATAAGCATGAATGCTGCAAAATGTTAAGCCATATAAAGACCATGAAACATTTCAATTAGAGCAGATTTGCTATTAGAAATCTGCTCTGCACACCCCTTGCTCCCTTCTGTATCGGTCATTCATCTGCTGCATGCAAAAACATAGTTCCCATCTTTGGACATGAACAGATGAAACAGTTGGTGATTACTCAGAATTAAAAAAAATAAATAAATAAAATAAATAAAATACAGCAACAAAGAAAAAAATGCATTTTTTTTTTATTAAATCTATGTGAACTGTCCCACTTTAGTTCCACAGAGAGTCTGATGCACAAGATTCTACCCGTGAAAGACCACTTATTTCACATCTTAAATGAGAATAAAAATGGAATTGACCTACAAGGAGTGTGGTGATGGTTCAGCTAAAAATACAAGCAATGAAAGAGTTGTGGATTATATTGCCCTGCCATAGCTAAGGGGGAAATTCCCACTGAGCTCACTTGGGTCAGAAATTTATCCTTTGAGCTTTACATTCCAATTAAACATATCATTTGAATTCTTCCTTCTGCAGACATTCTTTGTCACCCTCAGCCTCCCTTCTTCCCAAATGTCTTTTTGCTAATCCACTGTAAGTTTTATCCTTTTCTACGACCCATCCCATACTTTGGGATCATACTCTTGATCCGTACTTTTTTCCCCTCCTATCCTGTATTGTAGTTTTCTTAATTTCTAAATTATGTTACCTGCACTTGTGTAGTAATGGAGCATAGAAGGGAGGAAAGCAGTGAGAAACGTCAGTTTGGAGTCTGGAGTGGTGGCATGGACACGTCAGAGGTCTGACAACCACATTGCATGCAATTGACAGCCTGGTGCAGGTGGCTGAACGATAAAGGATAATGCCATTAAGAAATGTAGATTGTATTCTGGAGTGACTACTGCAAGCTTGAAATATTTGGATTTGTGTAAAGGAATAGTTTGATTACTCTCAAAATGAAAATGGTACAGAAGCCCTCTTTTTTTCTGTCTTTCCTAGGGTTTCAGGAGGAGAACTCTTTGAACGAATTATTGATGAAGACTTTGAACTGACAGAGAGAGAATGCATTAAATATATGAGACAGATTTCAGAAGGAGTTCAGTACATCCATAAGCAGGGTATTGTGCACTTGGATTTGAAGCCAGAAAATATTATGTGTGTCAACAAGACTGGCACAAGTATCAAACTCATTGACTTCGGACTGGCAAGAAGATTAGGTAATGACTTTTCTTTTTCAGTATGATATGGGGAAGAGGACAGGACAAGCATTAAATCATTCTTACCACTTTATTCTTCCATTTAAATGAGTAAACAGACATGTTTTATACAAATAAGTATGAAATTAGTAAAAAATAGAAAAGTGGAAAATAACACATTCCAGAGAGAGAGGAGGGCACCTCATTTTTGAAAGTTTGCAGAAAGTAGCTGTTTTTTTCTGTGACCATGGTATACGTGTAGATTGCAAGGTAAAATATACAAAAGTACTAATATTAACAAATATTACATTTACTATGAGAAATTGTAAAACACTAACTTTCTAACTCTAAGAAATGGAACAAAACCTCAATCTGCATGAGTAGTATTACAAATATTTGAAACTTTTTCAACAGCAGGATTTAAGGTGATGCTCCTGAAAACTTTCAAGTATGGATAGTTACACTGAATTTACACCTACCCATTAGTGTTCTCATTTTCCATCCTAACTAGCAATATATTGTTATATATGTTAAATATAGGAGGAATTCTATAAAAAGGAATTCTATATTTTTCTATAAAAATATAGGAGGAATTCTATAAAATTCTATAAATTCTTTATATTTTTTTTCTATAAAATTTTTTTTCTAAAAAAATTCTATTCCAGGTGTGCTTTGGTCATGTTTAAAACGACTAATAAAATAATACTACTTAAAATAATACAATGGGGGGGAGAAAAAAAAAGTTCCATTTGACAAGCTCCTCCTCTTCCTCTGTTTTTAGTTGTTTCTTTTCATTCATTCTAGACTAAGTTTTCCAGCATGATCTGCAGTCTTGCAATCTGAAAGCCAAAGACCATGGAGGATTCTTCTCTTCATATTGTTCATTGTCAACTCAGCTTTAGAAGGCAGCCCTCCAGTTGTGTTTGCTCAGTGTTAATGCCAAAATCGTACACTGATCTTTTTTTCATCCTGCACTTTCACAAGAGGGAAAATAATAATAATGCCAAGAATTAAAAGGAGCTAAAACACTTTATGAAGATGTTATGCTGGCTGAGCTGAGATTTGTCACTCTTTTGCCATTAAATTGATTAGAACAACTCTGCATAAAGTTGCCTACAGCTACATTCTTAGTTATAATCTTTCCCCTTCACTCTTTAAATAAAATTATAATTAATATTTATTAAAAAAAGAACATTTTAATTAGAGTAAATTTTGAAATTGAAACCTGTTTTATATTACCTGCTATATTCTGCTCATCCTACTTCTTTTGATACTTAAGTAACAGACTATAACATACCCAAGAATATAATTTTGCTAAAACAACCCAAAAATGGTATGTTGAAAAAATAGGGAAAAACAAATCTGCTTTTCAGATTTCAGATATTCAACTCCAAAAGCGCATTGCATGAATCTTGGGCACAACATTATATGAGTCTTGGAACTCAGAGACCTAAGCGTTTATTTCATTCATTAAAAAACGCATGGCACCATTTATGTTCCTTCACCAGTGGTGACATTTTTGTTACCAGCTGTGTGAAAGACTTCATCTCCGAATGTTCCAGCTGTCAACCTGGGAAACTATACTTTTACTGCTGAAGTGAGTGGTTTTCAACAGCAACAGATAGGCACACAAAACACTTTTTTGTAGAAATTTCTTCAGCTACCTTCGTAACTTGACACCCCAGTTAAAGCCACATTCAGCAAAAGGAAGATCCTGTTTTCAGTAGCTCGTTCATACCCATTATGTTTTCCATTTTTCTGTTAACGTAGAGGCATCACTGTATATTGCATGGCTGATACTAGTTTGTGAGCTGCTATAGTCACGTCATATGTGGCAAATCTCTAAACTGTATATAACTTTTTTTTTTTTTTTTATGTCAAAATATGAGAGCTGTGGGCACTGAACCTGATTTGGGTTTTACAATGCTGTACATTCATTTGGCTTAATGCGTTGCTAATTCTTGCAAAGTTACATTGTAGGTACTTGCTCTTTCTTTCACCAGCCTGCTGTTCTGGACAACGCGGGGTGTGTGGCATTTCCATAGCAAGAGAAAGTGCCCTCCTGTTCCATGCCCCTGATGTTCCATTTGCTAAAACAATTTTTACTACGTGACCTCTTTTTGCTAATTGTCTTACATGGAGAACTGACAGCACATTCCTCCATTTGTGTTCCTTCAAGCCTTGTGATTTTGAAATTGACTGTCCAAATCACTTTGATGAGATAGATGTGGGATTAGGAGCCCTCGTGCTGTGTCCGTGACCCCGATGCAGCAGATACTTCTCAACCAAGGGACTGCCAGAGGGAACACTGACTGATTTTGCATTTCAGCTTCTGAGATTTATTTCTATTTTTTTTGTAACTAACGCAAACTGATGGTTCTAAATATTCATTGTTTCAATCAGTTTTAGAGAAAATAGAATCAGCTCCTTCTGCCGTCATTTGCCGCAGCTAATTAGTTTTCTTATACTGTCAGGAAATACCAAAGCCGCAGTGGGATATTTTCCTGACCTTTTTTGGTGTGCTGAGGAACACATGTAGAAAATTGTTTAAGATAAACTTCTTGAGCAGAAGAGAACGGGTTTTGAGTACTGTAAAGATATTTTTTTATTAATCAGTTGACTATACACAGTGCCGGCAACAGTTTGCAGCTAGCTTGTCAGCTTTCTGTCTGAACTAAGTGATATCCAAACACAGATCCTTCTGTGTACCAAGCTTGTAAACATCTGGGTAAAGAGTTGACATATTACTGCACAGAAAAGGTCTTATTCTCTTCTTTTTTTTTCTTTTATACACAGAAAATGCTGTATCAGTTCTTTCACTTTGTATGCTTGCACTCAAATGCCGTGTTTTCAAAAAATGTTCCTCTGACCTATGGGCAGCACATTTCATACACCAGCCTTTTGCATACACAGTGGCTCATGGTAGTTTACACAGTGCATAGAAAAGCTTCCAAACTTGGATGTGAAAATCCCAGCCTGAGATTTAGACAATCACAATGAAGCTTTTAGAAAATAGGCTCTTTGTGACAAATTTTGGTAATTTTTCATAAGGACAGGTGGAAAAAAAAATGGGGAAAATGGTATCTTAGGCTTCCTGTTTGTTTTTGGAAAGAATGGGGGATCTCTCATTACCACTATGGAGAAAACGTCCTCATTTTTGCTAAATCAATTTAGCTTGGATATTAGGAAAAGGGTCTTTTTGTTGTAGGAAGGCTCTGGTTTCGTTAGTATAGGGATGCTGTGGGATACCTTTTGCATGTGCTTTTTAAAGGTTAATCAGGCAGGAAGGATCTTGATGCTGGTGAACCTGCATGGGGAGAATAGAGTTCTCTCTGCATAGAGAGGTCTCTGAAAGCAGAGATTACATGTGAAAATGAGGTTTCCACAATTAATTTATTATCAACACATCTGAGCAGTGCAAAAAGTGTTTCACAACATTCAAAATGAGAAACTGGCACAACTGTGAGTGAATTCACTATGGTGGTGCCTAAATTACCTACAAGCATACCATTCAATCCTGAGGGAAGTTCTTTACCCCATATATCCTTCAATTTTCATGTTGTAAAGTGGGGATTTACATAAATCATAAGAGTACCAGCATAGATGCATGCTTATGTTTTATGAAATGACAAAACAGTTTTAAGTGGAGGTAACTGTAAATGCATCATCAGAATTTGGATCAGCATTTATGTTGCAAAGTATGGTAATGGAAGTTTGAGTCAATAAAAACGCTCTGTACTGATTCAGTGTTGTGGACAAGCAGCTTTTATTGTAGTCTTCTCAAAACTTTGACCTGCTATTTTGTTTTGTTTTTCTCAACCTTTTCTCTTGATAACAGAGCTGCAAATCTCTGCATGTGGTTACCTTAGCAGAAGTAGGATTGGAATCTGTTACATCTGTTTTTCTTCCCATTCATATCTGCTTTGTTTAGATGGTAATCTCTTTGGGAGAGGGATGGTTCCTCTCTCTGTCATTGTACTGTGCTTAATCTGGACGCTACTCTTGCACAAAAGATAAGCACAGTGCAATGTGTCTCACTTAAGGCAAATGCTGATTATTCAGGCACATGTGCAGACTGGACACAAGTATCTCAACCTAAATCCAAGCCTGTTTGAAGTCAGAAACAATTTATCTCCTGACATTTTTCTACTTTTATAATACTTTTTTTTTTTTTTTAAATTGGGACTGTGTTTTTTTTCCCATCACTAATTTATTCCTTATAGTTTCCTTCCTGCCTGCCCTTGCTTATTCTTTTCCTCTTCTTCCCATCCTATTTAGAATAGCCATCAAAGAAACTGAGCCTATTGAGATTTACCTAGTACCTTCTTAGTGAATTACATTGTGTTTCATACTATCAGTAAAAATTAGACATACCACTCCTAGTTGCATACTGGTAGCATAAACTGGTAATGTTAGATTCTGTATTGGTTCTTATTCTACCTTCATCACTACATTTTCCAGTAGAGTAATACCAGTGGGTCAGCACAAGAAAGATGAAGACAAAGTTCCTATGTCCTATGTCATGATTCTTACAGTTCATATTGCTAGCAGTAGCTTGGTTGTGGATCATTTCAGAAGCATCCACAAGCAGAGCTAAATGTAAGATATCTCCCCTTTTTTCACCACTTTGGGGCTCCAGAGGTATGCTTGTAGTCATGTCTGGTTTCAAGAGCAGGCTCAAACCCACTTTTATTGATAAGGTAGTGATCCATTAGGTGTGTGTCATCTTGTTTTCTTGTTTCACCTCCTATCTGTGACACTTGCGACCCGGTATTGATACTCTTTCCTCTTTAATCTATAAAAAATATGTTGGATTAAAATAAATATTTCTTGTTATTATTACTTTATCATTACTTTATCTCTGCCATAAAATACAGATCCCTGGGCTTTAATAAATCTTGAATAATTTGTGAAAACTCATCTTTAACCGTAGAATCCTGAAATCTTCTTGTGAAGCTGCTTATAGCAATGGAGGCTCAAACACTCGTGTACTTCAGAACATGCAAACCTAATTAAACACTAAAAGTTCTCTTCTTTCTTAGTCCTGGTGTTGTGCAAACTCCTTGCAATAATAACCTTCTTAGAATGTGCCTTGTACTGTGTGGTAAAGGATGCTTAACATGTCGTTCTTTTTTACTATTCACGTGTCAGCTGAGACAATAGCAGTTCAGGCATGATTTATGTTTTTCAGGTAAGAATCTTTAACAAAACCACAAATATGAGAGCAAAAGTGGTTTTTCTGTTGTTGGAGAATAACTGGAGAATTCTTAAATCCTGCATGCAGCAGTTAACAGTTTTCTCTTTCATTCTTCACAGAAAGTGCAGGTTCTCTGAAAGTTCTCTTTGGGACACCTGAATTTGTGGCTCCAGAAGTTATAAACTATGAACCTATTGGATATGAAACAGATATGTGGAGTATAGGAGTTATCTGCTACATCTTGTGAGTACTTTGCTATTTGTGACTCAAATCCTTACAGTTTATGAACACATGAAATTTCCATCAACTCCTCGGTGTTCTTCAAATTTTTATTTATTTATTTATTATTTTATTCTACTGCAACCTCCAACATGATTAATAAAAATTCTCTGTTGTCTAAAGGGTATAACTGGTGAACTGCAGAATTAGAAGTTCTGGAAATTTAGCCATTTAGTGTTACACATCCTACATCATAAACCAGCAACACTTCATCTCATTTAAAGGACAACGTGTCAGTATTTTATTATTAACTTCAAACTATTATTCCTTCAAGCTGTTTAAGAAAAATGTTTGGTCATGTGCTAAGTATCTTCCTATTCTTTTATTCTCAAGAGAGACGATTTTTGTGAAATTTGGGGGTCTTTTTATTCAGGGTACATCTTCTGCAGGACAGACTAAAATACTCCAGCATTACTTTATCTGTTCACGGTGCATTTTCATTTATTATTAAATGCAAACTATTAGATAAATATTTTTATAAGTAGCATGGATAAACTTCATGGAAATACTTTGGAAGGTTGGTGTGTATTTGGTGTGATCTTTATATGTGATTTGATAACGTGATTATGAACTTCAGAGGGCTTAGAGAAATGTATATGGAAATAGCATCTCCCAGGTCTCATGCCTGGTACATCAGTTGATCTTCCTCCAACTGTGACATAAAAAACATCATACCATATAAACGAATGAAATGGGAAAGTCAATTTGGAGCACAGTTCTTTTTCCCTCACTCTAGTTTCAATATTCAGGAAAAGGGAGATGTACTTTTCACTTGTTCTTTTAAAAGGCTTCTGTTGATGCTTTACTTTGTTCTGTAAACAAAAAAAAAAAAAAAAGAACCCCCCCCTCCCTGGCCAGCCTCGTCCCTGGCAGCTGGCAATGCGGAGGTGTTTGCCTCGCCTTTACTCAGTCTGTCAGTGATTCTGCTTGCCTTATCAGCCTATTTTTGTTCTCATATCCTTCTCATTTCCAAACTAAGAAAAATCATTTTTTCTCTAGTCCTGTGCAAAAGCTACTGCATCAACTTTCTTACTCCCAGCAAAGACTTTGAATGTTTCTGTTATTCAATTCATATGGGAAGTGTGCTACACTTTTCAAGGTCACTTTGCTCTGCCAGTTTATTTACAGGACCTTTATTTTCCATTCACTTTCAGCATATTTTTTTTCTGGACCTTGAAAGCTCGTTTGGATCATTCTGTAGTTCAAATAATTTAGACCACACAAGCTGTAATCAGAAGACAAATGCATTTATTTCTCTAGTTTCTGAGGCCTCCTGAGTTACAGAGCACTGGAAAAGTGATGCAGAGATCCCAGGCTGCCTGCATGGCTATGGAAAAATCACCAGTGAAATCAATGCTGCATTGCCCTCTAGAGGCCTTTTACACATTAAGGAACAAAACATTCACAGGAGACACGCACATTGGAGGGTTTTAACATCTTTTGCTTTTGTCTGTTACCAAAGTACATGATGAGGTTTTGTGTACTTGCAGTATAAGCAGGTAACCTATCATGTGAGGTGCCAGACAAGCCCAGAAGAAGTCAGTGGCAGCAGCTGTGTGTCTTCCCATGTCATGTAGCCAGGGCTGCTGCTCATGTACGTTACAGGTGGGTCACACCATCATCGTCTAAGTAGGCAAGGCAAACAGAGCAGGTGAAACAGAGAGGGAAAAGGTGAAATGTCTCACCAAAGGTCAGTCTGCTGGCAGCGGCACGACTGCAACTTCCCAGTTCTTCTGTGCCACCAGAAGATACCTGGATGCTGTAATGTTCAGCTGATAGGACTAGGGTGGTTACACCTGATCCGATGTACCTTGTGAAATATATTGTGAAATAATTTGTTTGCTAATGTGTCTAACTTGTTTAAATCCCCATGAGGGGAAAGTAACATCACCCAAATGCAATGAAAATCATCTCATTTTCGATGCCTAACTATCACCACAATAACAATCAGCAGTAGTAATCAGCATTTGTTTCTTGCCATCAGAATAAAGTAACAGAAGTGAGGGGAGAGGTGTGAGTCATCGCTTGGACTTTCCCTTCCCACTCCAAAGTGACAGGCTCCAAATCTGTCTTCACTTCCTTAAAGTCCAGCTATTTTTGCAGACTTATAACTGTGAGCTACGATCCAAAAGGGACCATCACATCACCATTACAGAATGCAAATAAAAGTCACTGAGAATTGGATCTCTCATTAGTTGTAACTCTGCTTTCCTGTTTTGATTGTGAGCTCAGAACTGCCAAATCTCATTCACAAAGTGTGAGACTCACTCCCTTGGTGTCTGCCTCACATACCATCGCTGGTTTGTAACTTAGCATTTACATCCTCCCTCTCCCTGATGTGGTGAGTGGGGTCATGAAGGAAGAGGTGACCACTGCTGAGGCACTGGACCTAAGGACAGGTCTGCTACAGGTAGCTGATGGCCCAAAGCTGCTGCTGTGTCCATCATATGCCTTAAGGGAAACTGCAGAAAGCATTGCGTGACTTGACAACACCTCTTTTCTGGTAGGATTCAGGAGAGTTGAGAGCAGCCTAGAGAGAAATGTGTTCCTGGTATGTCCTGCACAACAGAAATAAAACCCAGGCTCCACAGAGAGCTATCAAAGAGATCTTTGTGGGTGAAGGGTCTTCCCTGCAGAATAACTAATGGGTGGGATGTATCCTCAAGTAAGAAACAGAGTGAAATCACTCCTTCAAAACCCTTCAGGAAAACCTCTCTCCTTCTGCCATGCAGGCATAAATACAGATATTGCACTCTGCTGGGTTGCTGCATGTCTTCCTTACAGCATGAGTCACTTAATCCTACAACTAATAGTGTACCCTTTCCACATTTCTAAGCTATACATTAAAGCCTCTTAATCTTTCTGGATAACTCATTTAGTTGTGTCTCTTCATCACTCTCTGTTCTTCCTTAAATTTCCCTATTTGTATTCTCCACCTCATGCTTTTTATCTTCCACTTTTATCTTGCTCTCTGTCCTGTTCTGCATCACAGTACTGTCCCAGATATTTAAGTTGATATATTGCCTTTGAAGTAACAGGCCACAAATATTATAGCTTGTGTATATCATCTCCGTTTATGTCTATTTCAGTGTTTCTTTTTGTGTTTGCAGTAACCTTTATCTAGTGAAGGTTAAAACCTCCTGAATTCTTTCCAGCTCTTTCTGTCCAATTTATTTTACTAAATTTGTTTTTTTGGGTGGTGTGTGTTGTTTTTTTTTTTTCTATTTCTAGTTATTTTCCAGTGATACATTTGGATAGCCGGTAGTTCCAATATTTAGTACTCTGAAGCAACTTCTAAATTCTATTTTATTTTGGGACTTTGACAAGGCACAGCACTCTCTGCTGACTTGCATTCGGCTCTATGTCATATTAAAATTTTAAGCCGTGTTAATATAAATATGAGAGAGCATGCCTTGTTCTTTCAATAAAGCAAGTTAAGAGGCCTTTGATGTCACAATTCTACTGCTCAAAAGGCAATGAATAATTTGGTCAGTGGCACTGGCAAGGTGTGATTCCACATTAATCCACCAGGCACGTAAAAGAAGGATGAGAGCAGAGTACTCGCCTGGCTTCAGCAATGAGCTGCATTCGTTTACATGGGTCTCAGTGGTCCATTTCTTCCCCTTGATGACTGGTGCAGGTGTGAGTCAGCCCTCAGATAAGGAAAAGATTGTTTTGTACAGTGGATGCAAGTCTTCAACAAAGTAGAGTGGGTCTAATTATTTGTTTTATTTCACTTGTAAAAGAATTAAATTACTACATGTTCTTCAATAAGCCTAAATGGGCTTATTTAGCATGACCTGCACAGTTTTTATCAGATTGAGATAAAGTTCTCTTCATACTGAAATTTGTTGCTTTTTTCACCATTAATGCAATGCAAAAACAGTAAGGAGGAGCTCAGTGTCAGCAGCTGCTGCTGTAGATGCTGCTTGCAGAGGAACGCTCAGAGTCTGACTTTTTGGGACATGCAGTAAGCTCATCTTTCCTGGATTAGTGACAGTCTTAATGCACAGATTTCCAAGTGAAATGCTGTGGTGTTCATTACACAGGCAGTAAGACTGGTGACTACATTGGTCCCTTTTGATCTTAAGATTTCTAAACCTGCCCTGAGAGCTTCATTAGAACAGACCAATAAATGTTAAGGATCATCTAGAGGATAAAATATCTTTCTCCTTTATTTAGAAGTGGAAACCGTGAAAGACTTTTTAAACAAATGGTTCTTACCACGCCAGGAAGATGCCTGGTTAAGTAGCTGGAAAAATGTTTTCAGTAAACAACTTGCTTCTTGTCTAATAGTAACTTCACAGTGTAAGCTCAGTATTAATTTTCTGGAGAGGTAGCTCATCTTTATCACTTAGCTGCAGCATTCCAAAAAGAAATTGTTTCCATAATCTGTCAAAAGAGTTGCTGGGCTATTATTACTTTAAATGGCCATTAAGAAACGAACAACCAAGACTTAGGTCAGTGAGATCTGTGATAAAGATAAGAATTTCTGGGTATAACCTACATTAGTAGCTTCTTTTTTTTTTTTTTTGGTTTTGGTTTGTTTTTTACTTTCTGTACACATATAAATTTGGCACAGCACATACAGAAATACAAAAACACATTCATTGAAAGCTTGGAATGGGTACTGTTACACTTGGGTTTGGAATGGCAAAGCGAATGGCAGCTTAATGGGAACCAACCTGACAATTTACAAAATGCATGGAATGGGTCAATCCTACAAAAGCAATTAAGATTTTAGCAGATAATCCTGTCACGCAATACTTTAAAAAAAAAAAAAAAAGCCAAACAACCTCTTTTTAACCTCTTTAATTTTCTGTTTATCCTCATCTCTCAGAAGATGTGTGTGACACGCATTCCCTTTGCCCTGAAAGCTAGCTGTCTCTGAGATGTCTCTATAAACCCTGCATCTGCAATATCAGCGTGGAGCAATGGGCAATATCTGCAGCAGCCTCTTTAGCATGAAAGTGATTTCTCAATACAGCAGCTTTAATCTCTGGAAATAGGCCAAGCTATTATAGCACAAGAGCTGCATAATACTATTTGTGGTAATACTATGCAAAGGTCACATTTGCCATCCTTTGACAAAGTGTTGAAGGGAAACGGGATTGTTCTTGCTCTGCCTACCCAAGTGTTTCCTCTGGAAGTCTAACAGCATGAAGGAAGAAGACGTGCATCTCCTAAATTGATAATGAGTTAAAGAAATATCTCACAAACCTGTCATTTGTATAAATTGTGAGCTCTTTTGTAAGCCACTGAATTGCTTGAAAGATTATTGTGCTTACTACATAGTCAAAAAAGACAAAAAATTGATATCTGGAAGCCAAAATCTAGACTTGCGATATGGATGAGATCTTTTCACCTCCTAAAACATTATGGAGAATGATGGTCTATGACTACAAACAGGAAAAGGCAAGAGATTTAGGGCTTTGCAGGAGTGCTTTGCAGATTCCAGGACAGAGCTTTTGCATCAGCACCTGACCTGGCCGGGACTGCTGATGTGCGTGAGGGCAAAACAGAGTCCTTCTCATTCTGCAGTGGCTACACCAGCTCGCCAGTGCTGTCAGGCATGAAACCTCTCCTGGCAAACTGTAAGTGTCAAAGACAGAGAACAGTTACGAGAAAGTAGGTTGGTTTTGTGAGTATTTTTTGTGTGTGTGTGTTAATCCTTCAGCTTTCTGTAACTTGTGTCTGCGATACATTCATAAATGGGTTGTGCCACCTTCTACATTTATTAAGGCAGGCTTCACATTTCTGTTTGAATGCACACCATATAATGGACAACAAGACAGCAGATTCCTTCTATTTTGATTTACCTTCTTCTGCCTGAGGAAAAAAACAACCTTTTATCTTCATCTCATGTATTATTACTAGCAAATTTCTGAAGTATACGTGTACGACTCTGCACTCCACGGTACTGCACACAGCTTCCAGAAATGGTAAAAGATTTTGTGTCTGCTTCGCCTGAGACTTCAAAGAGTGTCTTCCTGCTTTGCCTATAGAAGTATAATCCATAAGAACAAATTCTGAATGAGATTTTGAATGTAACCAGGAACAAAACATAGCAAAATAATTTCACTGGAGATCATACTAATATTATTAATCTAATAGCTCACTTTATTCGATCCCTACTCTTTTTCTTTTTTTTTTTTACCAATCTGTTCTGTGATATTCAGTGGCTTTGCAATATTTTTCCATACAATATTTTCAGAACGCTAATAAATTCCATTTATTTTTCCAAAGGAAAAAAAAACAAAAACAAAAACAGTACAACACTACTGTTGAAATGTAACTGGTTGTTTAAGAGAGTAGTTTACATGATTGTACAGAGAAAGGAAATAAAGTCTGTAAAATTTCATGAAGAATAGGTTATTATGTAAATTGCATGCCAGGGAGAAGACCTGGAAAACTGTATAGCTTGCGGTTCCAAGGACTAAAGCAACCTTTCGCCTGAAATTTTTTACTGAAAGGGTGAAATATACAGATACCAGAAGTATCTGGATGCACAAAGGTACAGTATAATAAACAACAAAGCTCAACGAGGGAAAGATACTCTGCAAAAATGACACTGTGATGTTCTGTAATTGCCTTTCACTTGCAATTTATCAGTTACATTGAGTTAAAAGCCCTGGAAGCTCAACTTATGTTATAAAAGAGTATTATTTCTATTTCACGCATCATGATGACTGACTGAGAACATAAAGACCAAAATACTTCTGGGTGCATCTGCATAACTCTAGAGCCTGCAGTGATGTGGGACTCTTTTATCTGGCAGTATAATTTGCGGCGGGGAGAGGGTTGAGTGTGGTTTTGTTTACAAAACAGCCCCTTGAATGTCCTGATTTCATGCAGCATTTTTCTTCCTGGCCTCTCTCTGCATAAATAAATGGAATAAAATGTACAGAAACCTGGATTTGATGGTAAGGGTAGTAAGGTCACTCTGAAAACATACATACACACACACACACAAAAATATATTCAACTGAATTTGGTGTGAAATTTGCAGTATTATTTATGCAGAACTACACAAGTCACTTGAAAAGCTGGTATGCTCCACTTTCACCTAGTTCCACTTCACTCCTCAAAAATCTTGGGAAGAGAGAAAGAAGCAGAAACATTTTCCTTTCAGTTTTGCAGTCAAAATTCTAGTTTCCTCCCCACATGGCTATCTGTAGTGAGCTTTGTGTCTTTTTTATTAAAAAGAAGGGGGAGGGTGAAGGGAGCTTTTACTGACACAGCTCTGCAGGACATCGGAGCTGCCATGCAGGATTTTAATTTCCTCCATTTGCAAAATGTCACTGTTTGTTCTGTGTCCGTCTGTCTGTTCTGCCCCCAGGGTCAGTGGACTTTCTCCTTTCATGGGAGACAACGACAACGAAACCCTGGCCAACGTGACCTCAGCAACGTGGGACTTCGATGATGAGGCTTTTGATGAAATCTCTGACGATGCCAAGGACTTTATCAGCAATCTACTGAAGAAAGATATGAAGTAAAGCCGTTGGACTTGATACACTCTGTTTGCATTTAGCTGAACTTGCCATTCTTGTTTCCCCCGCTGTGAACCTCCACATCGCTGCAGGCACCTCTGGCAATACTTTATAAGGAGCTCCGCGTGCCCGCCTGTCTGTGTGTGCAGCTCCCGTTTAGTTTACAGCGCAGGGGCTCAATGGAGGGCTTACTTTTAATCCTCTGCACGTTCTGCTTTTGCTTTCCTCCAGGCAAGATGCAGCCTGAGGCTTTGTGTGCCCCCTCGTCCTTTACTGTAGCGTGACCACTGTGTAAGAACTGCAGCTTCTGCATGAAATGCTCTGTCTTGATCTGAATGGGCTGCAGTTTCGCAAGGTTTAGCTCGCGTGTTGCTTTTTGAATGCGGTGCCTCTGAGTACCACAGCTTTCCTACAAATCTAGAAATTGGGCAGGAAAGAAAAAAAAATCAGAGTTGGAAACCCTGTGTACAGGAGACCAAAAAAAAAAAAAAAGGGACAAACCAAGGAGAGGAAACTTTCTTCTTCCAATGAGTTTGCAATCGGATGGTAGAGAACAGAGGGTTACTTGTGTGTGCATCACGAACAAAATGGAGAATGGGTGTGGCTTGGTCAGAGAACTGGACATTTCTTTTTTTATTTTTTTTTTTATGTTTAGTGCTGCAGGGAAGGAGGGTATTAAGTGGTGGGAAAGGGGAAGTTTCCGTAATTGAAGAAAAGGAGATCTGGGACAGGGCAGGCATGAGGTAACTGGATCATTGCCATCAAGGCTCTGTTGTATATGTTCCATGCCTAAAACATATGGCTTTTCATGCTTTGTTTTGTAACGTTTTATTCACACACATGAAAATGCACAGCTTTCTCTCTCTCTCTCTCAAAAAAAAAAAAAAAAAAAAAAAAAAAAAAAAAAAAAGCTAAGAAATTGAGAAAGTGAGTTTGGGAAGAGAGCATGGCTGGGAAAGCAGTGCCATGTGATCTACGATGCTAAATTTAGGAAACAGAAAAATCAGCTCTGAGAAAAGAGAGAGAGAAATAATGTTAAAGCAGCTACCGTTAATGGCAACACTGACTAGTCTTTTTATGTAAAAACAGGAGTCGCTTAAATTGTACTCAATGTCTTCAGCATCCATGGCTGCAAAAAGACACCAAAAACATGGAAGCCAAAAAACTTTCCAAAGATAGGATGAAGAAATATATGGCCAGAAGAAAATGGCAGGTAACGAAGAGGATATACAAGTGTGCTTGTTATCCTAATAAGTCTCTGTATTTCTAATGTGTGTGATTCCAAGAAACACGTCGTGCCAGGCAGCTTCTGCTGCAAGGGAAAACTCCAGAGTGGGCAGCGTGTGAATGCAGTGAGCAGGTTTGGTGCCTATGGGTGAGCAGGAGGAAGGTGCACGGCTGCACACATGTAACACGTGAATCCGAGTCAGGCTACTGGAAGGCACAGGGGTCATGAGCCCAAGCATAGATTTGCCTGTGCTTCTGGGGGTCTGAGTGCCTTCCCTCCCTGCCTGCTCTGTGCTGCTGAGGGCCAGGGGTTTATGCTACCCTTAAGAAATCTGAACACTGTGGTAAAAGCTTATCTACCTGGCCTGTCTAAAAATACCTTCATTTTGAGGTAGCTTCATTCTCCTAAACCCCTAGTCCCTGTCCTGTTGAGGCACCAAGCTCAGGATTCAATCAGACTGGTGTAACAATTTTATTTGCCCTATCTGGTGTCCGTGTCTTCTTTTTTCTTAACGCTGGAACTGTTGTAGCAGGTCCATCTGTGCCGTTCTGATAGCTAGGGTAGTTGATACATAAAATGCTGGATCCAGCTTTTTAATTACCCTAAAAAAAATACTGATTTATGTAAATCTAATTATATTTCCTCTTACAGTCTATTTTACGTGTTTCTTAGGAGCTCATGCAAGCTGTACAAAAATACATGCGTCCGTACTAGGGCCATGTAGTTTGAGTGTATTTTAGTGTCCTGGTAGTTGATTCTCGAGCCTGTCAGAGGTCTGCTTCCATCATGCAGATGGTACTTTCTCATCCGTTTCGTATTAGCTGCTTGTTAATTCTTGATGAAACTCAGTCCAGCCCATAAGGCTATCGAGAAACCCGTCCTCCTCCAGAACTAAGTTCCAGTTAAACAGTACATAGCTTTTTTGCTGGCTGTCCTCTTGCACAGTGCTTCTTATCCTCAGCTAACAGAGACATTCATTTAGGTATGAGTTCATCAGGGGAAGTTTATATCTGCAACTAAATTTGGTAATTCAGACCAGCCTGCTCTGTCTCTCCTAAAACATCAGAGCTATATATAAGCAGTTTGTCCAACAATTCCAGTGCGGTTTGCAGAGATCCCAGCTAATTTGTCCGAAGCACCATTGTTACAGAAAATCACATGCTTTTTGGATTGGATTGATCAGAAGCCTTTTGTGTTATGTCTTAGAAAACAGGCCATGCTGTCCGAGCAATAGGAAGACTGTCATCCATGGCAATGATTTCTGGTATGAGTGGGAGGAAGGCCTCTGGGAGCTCGCCCACCAGCCCGATAAATGCAGACAAACTAGAGAACGAAGGTAAGAACCTTGCTGCACCACCTTTTTACCTCTCCATCAATCGTACTAAAACTTTCGACAAAATGCTAGAGACCAATTGTCAAGTAGGTTATTTCTGCTCTCTCTCTTTTGTTGTTACCTTTTTCTTTTTCTTTTTCTTTTTTTTATAAATATATATATATATATCAAAAAGTCATTGTTCTTGTATTCTGCTATTCAGAATGCCCCAGTGTAAGTACTGGCAGTAAATTGTTCTCTTTTTAAAGGCAAGGAATTAAGGCAGATTTGTCAGCTGCACTTTGTATCAGTTTGGGAATGTGTGTTTATACAAAGATTGCAGTGATGTATTAGCTTCTCATGCAAGCGAGCAAGCAGTAAAGTATTAACACTTGCTGTAACCAAGAGCTGTACTGGGGCTTAACCGTGCCTCTCAGACAGGAGCATTTCCAAAAAAAAATACAAGTAAAAAAAAATAATAATAATAATTAAAAAAGAACGTGCCTACATTATTCCCCTAAGTCCCCAGTTGAAATGTGGATTTGTGGTGTATATCGATCAGAGGTGCAGATGCTTGACACTTCTGGAAATGAAGCCAGTCATCCTGCCACTCTCACACGGACTGGGGGGGGCCTGATCCAAGTTGAAGTACTTTACCCCTCTGACGAGCAGATGTCTGGATTTGCATACAAGCAAATTCAAGGGGGAAAAAAATAACAAAGATTATTCATAGCATGGTTGGCCTGCATGTTGATTTCTTTCTATTTATGGTCTGAATAGTTGTTCAGTTGTGAAAGACTGGCACAGAACTAAGCAGTTAATGTCCTGACTGTCCCATCAGCCTTGAAGAATTAAGTGAATTAAATGAAAGATGCTTTCATTACCATAAAAAATGCAATGCATCTTTTGAGAACATCCCCTGTAAAATAACTAACTACCTTTTCAATCTCCTCCAGATGCTTTCCTTGAAGAAGTGGCTGAGGAAAAGCCCCATGTAAAGCCATATTTTACTAAAACCATCCTCGACATGGAGGTTGTGGAAGGAAGTGCTGCTAGATTTGACTGCAAAATTGAAGGTACATTCAATTAGCATATTTCTTTCTTTCTTTCTTTCTTTCTTTTTTCCCTGCCAGCTTTCTGCAGTGTGCTGTAGTTTAGCTCTTTTTTCCCTGTGTTACTGTTGTTTTGGTGTCATTTTGGTTTACCAATATCTGCATGTCACAGCATGGATGTGTTGTAGTAACAGAATTTACTGGGAGCAGCATGGGCTTGTTCTGTGCTTGCCATAGAGCAGGAGCCTCCAAAAGTCAACATGTGAGTCACTAATTTACAATACCGAGTGGGAACAGTAGGATGATTTTTGAGGGTCAAAACAATTAAAATGAACAAAAAAAAAAAAAGATGCAATGTAGTGCCATAAGTTGCAAGAATTACTCTTAGAGATTGATAAGCAGAAACTAAGAACAAGTAGGGAGTCATTGTCTGAAATGAAAGTTTCAGGTGACATTAAGATGACTTTAAGCTATGCATGCATTGTGTTAAAGGCAAAGAAGTCCCTAACTGTGTTTGCAGAAGAAATAATAATATAATTGTGCTCATTACCAAAGTCACAGCTAGCAAACAGCATGTGCTTGTTGTTGTTTTAACTTGCAAATTCAAGGAAGAAAATTCAGACTGGAATATGCAGATAGAACAAGTTTATGAGGGGACTCCTAAGGAGCTTCGCTTGGTCAGCCTCATACCCTGAAGGCTGACCGCTTGCATTTCTATTGCAATGAGACTGAAGCTCCTATGTTACAGCTGTTGACAAAAACTGGAGATTAGGAAGAGAAGAGCCGTTAAAACAAAATGGATAGAGTGGGTACCATACTGCATGCGTTAAAAATTAGACAATTTCTAATTTTAAAATGAGTTTCAGAACCTGCTTCACTGACCTTCTGCTTGTTTCTGTGCTCCTAATCTCTTTCACTGCCTGTGTTTCCTACCTCACAGCGGAGATGTGAGGATGGATTATTGGTGCTGATGGATGCTCAGCGTGAGGGGTATGTGCCTAAGTACTGCATGGAATAAAACGGGTGGATGTTTGGAACCGCTGATGTTCTAGACTTTCCAGTGCATCTCTGTAATGTTCGTTGTGCACTAGGGATTCCTGCACTTTATTTCTGTTCAGCGGGAAGTCACCCTCTCGTCACAGTCCAGGACTTGGCTGAGATGAGCCTTTGGTTTGCTCCACCAGCCAAGAGTACTGTATAAGGGATTGTTCTTCAGCATGTACTGTACAGCCCTGCTCCGGGTGCTTCGAGTACAGCAGAGCCATTTGCTTCACAAAAGGCTTGGAAACTCCCTCCGAGCTGCATAATTAAAATGCTTTTCTTAGACTCCCTTGTTTATCCTAACAAAGACAAATGGGAAACGAGTTCCATGGTCACCTCACAGGATGGTCTGGTTTGTCAGGAACACAATAAGAGGAGGAAAATTCAGAACAGCTGCAACAAAGCAACCTGAGAAGGATTCTGAATTGTAGTTGTAGCCCTAAATACCATCCTCTTTACACCCTAAATCTCAGTGGTGGGAACTGCAGGTCCCACAAAAGCTGCACCATAAGGTAAGCCTCACACAAGCTATTAAGAGTCCCTTTCTGGCTGATGATCAAGACGTACGAAAAGCTGTCTGGAGACATTGAAAAAGTGATGGAAAGTGATATCTAGACAGTACCTCAGAGCTAACTTTAAAAAAAAAAATAAAAGAAAAAAAAACTCAGATCATTTGCATTTATTTTACACTGAATTCATTGCAATATCTGTGTATCAGCATATTGCCATATCCATACACAGATGTGAAATTGGAGTTTAAAGTAATTACAGATGAGTTAATACTCGTTTATTGCAATTGCTGGTCTCTCTCCACTATTGCAGGCTATCCTGACCCTGAGGTAATGTGGTTCAAAGATGATCAGCCTGTCAAGGAGTCCCGTCACTTTCAGATAGATTATGATGAGGAGGGGAACTGTTCTTTGACTATTTCTGAAGTATGTGGGGACGATGATGCCAAATACACCTGCAAAGCTGTTAACAGCCTTGGGGAAGCAACATGCACCGCAGAACTCCTTGTGGAAACAATGGGAAAAGAAGGCGAAGGCGAAGGAGAAGAAGATGAAGAGGAGGAGGAAGAATGAAACAAGGCTCAAAGAAAACAAAATTGATAAAAATATATTTAAAGACTCTCCTTATAAGGCTCAGAAAACCAAGTTATCAAAAGCACCTTGTGTGATACATAGGTCTTCGGGGGGTTGTTTTTTCAGCATGATCAGTTGATACCTGTTTGCTTCATGTATGGGCATTAATTGAAATCAGCAGGCAATCTAAGTTGCTAGCATGATTGGATTTACTTTAAGCAAGTCATCAAGTAAGTTGCCCAGTCTATTTTAAAATTAGAATGTATGGAAAACAAGTTACAATTATATTCTGAGCTTCTTAAAGCAAAGCAGTATGGTAACTGAGCTCATAGCTCTATAACATCACTTTCCTCAGCCAAAACTGCAGCTAAGTTGGCTCCCTAAGGTTTACTTTACAAGGAATCATTTGCCAGACGTGCAGTGAATCTCTCCAGTCCAAAGAAACACGCTGCTCCCAGAGCAGGAGCTTCTATAAGGGAAGGTCTGATACAGCCAGCATTGCAATTTCTATGTTGGCATGATTCCTTCTGCATTTGTTTTAAATGTAATTTCATTGTCCTAACTTCAGACACATCTACGGCCCTTTCTCAGCATGCTGTTGGTGCAGTTCTAATCTTATCAACTTTCCCTTATAGAACCTGTCACCTCAGCGCAGTTACAGCTGCCGACTTAAGAAACAGACCGAAAGACTGCAAAGACAGGATATTTTCTGTTGTTCTGGTCAGTTTAATATTGATTTATGATTCATATATATGCTGCTGTGAGAAGGATGTTATTGCACAATCAGTGGCTTCGATGTGCATGTGAGTGAATGGAATCACAGGTTAGTTAAAAATTCACTTGCATTTGTTTGGCAATTGCAAAACAGATTTCAACTGATGGTAAGCTGGAAACTCCCATAGATTTTTGGAGTAGTCAAAAAAAGACAGTAGTCTGGATTAAAAACTCCTTTATACTTAGCAGTTTCCAAAGAATCTTAACCTATATAGGACCTTATTTGTACCTTATGAGCTTGACTGTCTTGTTTTCGTCTTGAACCTGCACCAGTAAGGCTGTTGCCTTTTTTTAAAATGCAGAAAAAAAAAATGAAACAAAAAAATCCAAAACCCTGCGTTGTTTTTTTTTTTTTTCTCAGAAATTGTTAATGCACTCAAGATTTAATAACTTTGCTTTCCTTTCACAGTATTGGCACTTTTTAATTTTTTTTTTGTTGTTGTTGCTGTTGCTCAGAGGTAATATCAGCGGCTGAAAGGTGATATGCATAATCCAGAAAGTGTCTTATATCTATGTATCATTCCAAAAGTGAATCTTTTTCTTTTCCACTTTGTGTGTAAAGTGCAACCGTTTGCATTTCAAAGGTTACCTCTTTAAAAAAAATACCTTAAATCCTCACAATTAAGTAGTCAGTGTACTTTATTACAGATGTGTACAATATCAACCTTAGGTTGTTTGATATTACCTAGTTGTGTATGTGTTTCATATGATTTGCTCTTCAACATTCAAAGCTCAACTAATGTGGATGACACAATGGTTTTTAACTGCTTTACTCTTTGTTGCTAAGTTCAGATTGCCAGCATGTCTTTTCCTTTTCAATTGATAAAGAACTCTTGTTATACTAAACACAGTATTGCCACAATTCCTTATACAGAAAGGTTTTAATCTGATTTAGAGCATACAGAGCTTTTCTCACGTTTTTAAATGTTTTAGGCAACAATGGGGTGTATTTTGTACCTTAATAAAAATATGCTAATGTTTTCCCTGTTTGTTAAACCATCAGAATTGCAAAGATGAGAACGCTACGGCTGTAGTTACTCACAGTTCCTAAATAAATAATACCACAAAGCATGCTACTTGTATACTCTATTGCAGGCGTCACTGCGGTCACATTGGCTGAGCAAACCAACAGCTGCAGTCTTTTCCTATTCTGTCTTGAGACCTGCCTGGCACAAAAACGGGTGAGGTGGCAACAGTGAAACTTGCTTGGTCTTTGCGGTGCTGCTGCGCTTCTCCTGTCCCCTCAGCACAGGCGAGCGCTGCAGGGAGGCTGCTCCATCCCAGTGCCATCAGGTGCAGCGTGGGGCTGGCATGACTTCTTACAGCTGCGTGCTCTGCCATGTATCTCCAGCCTCATCGCTTGATCACAAGCGTAAACGTGGATGTGACACCATGGCAGCTCTGGTTTTCTCTTACATTTGAGAATTCCTGATGACAGGGAAATGTACAGTCCTGAAAGACTGCAGGAGCAAGAGGGGAAAAAATAGGAAAGGTGCATACTTACACCAGTGTTCCTAGGTACTATAAAGATGAAGGTATTTAACACCTTTGCTTACACTGCCTTTCCGCAGACCTTTCAACACACAGTCCAAAGCAGCACGGGCCATGCAGGATGATACAGAAAGTCCCTAAGGCAAAGGTTGTGAAACACCTGCTTGTAGCAACACGTTTCTTGAGCAAACCTTCAGCCCTTGAAACAGTTGTCTTTGCAAGATGGACTCTACCATCTTGTGAATGTAGTGGCATGTACTTAACTTTATTCACTGGCTGCTGGTTTCCATTCAGATAGTTGCATTTATGAAGTGGTAAAAGACACAGGTTTGATAGCCTGAGACCTGGGCATGGCAAGGTCTGTAGGATCGTGTACTGGATATCAAAATCCACAAACAATATTGGTGATACTGCACAGATTTTTCCCTTCGCTCTCCTCATTTAATAGTCCTTCAGCAGCCTACAGGCTATAAACTGCCTCTTTTTCCCCAAGGACATAATGCGCTTGCCATCCTTCTGTTGCTGCCTGTTAACATCCCTTCTAGACTGCAGGAAAAAATGAACTGCAAAAATGGTGTGATACGTTCCTAATTCAACTTTGAGCAATTGATTCCAACTTGTATTTAACCTTGATTTTTGTTTTCTGTTTGAAGAATAGGAGAAAGACTATTCTATTTTAACTGAAGAAGGATATTTTATGTACTTGAAACCGTGTTTAATTTTGCCAGCCATCCTGATTGGTCTAATAAAGGGTATTACCTCTTCCTCCAAACCTCGTCTTGTTTGTATAATGTTCGCAGAGAGCCACACTTGGGGTGTGGTGGGGTTGAAGCAATCCCCAACAGGAGAGGTTAGGCGAGACACTGCACAAGTTAGACAGACCACTTCATTCTTTTTGTGTTTCTGTTGTTCAAAATTCAGTCTTCTTAAGAGGCATTGAAAATTTGGGACTGGCCATCACTAGTTGCGCTTCTGGATTTACAGAAACCTAATTGAGTTAATTACAGGCCTGTCCAACCATCTAAGCATTCAGAGTATATTTCTGGTCAATAAAGAGACATTTGCAAATTGTATGCAAGGTATGCAAAGATTTCTGTGTTGCCTTCTCTTTTCTCACAAGGAAGACAGAACAGGACTACACAGCTCTCTCATCTGAAGTAAGTATTAGGCTTTGAAAACAATTTATTTTTTTTTAGTTGCATATATGAATAATGAATGACTTGCTTCTCTTAAAATTTCTTGGAATGTTTACTGGGAAGGTTCAGAGTGCTGCACTAAAAAATTACTGTCTGAAAATGAAATTCTCATGAATCATCTTTGAATTATTAAGCCACACTGACTGGAAGAGATGTGCACGTAACACAGATTTATTACAAGAAATACTCATGTGAAAACAGAATTTTCTAGGAGAGGGAGGGGTGCTTATGTTATTACTTTGAACTGGACATAAAGGAACTACACAGTGACCAAAAGGACAAATAAAATGGGAATTGCTCCTGGAAGTTGAGAGAGAACTCCACAAAGTATTTACACTTTCTGTAGAAAAGAAAAAAAACATTTATTTTCATCTTTTCGTTTTAACTCTATGGAAAATACGGTTCTAGTTACAGCTGCCCTAAAAACAACGCCTGAATTTGTGCTGCTATGAAAGCAAATTATCTGGGTTTCTGCTGTTGCACCGAACTTCATCAGAAAATGAGCTAGAACCTTGGCCGCGCTCCGCTTCGGCAGCTTGCTGACCTATAAAAACGCTGAAAAACCCACTAAACACCCCAAAGACGACCTCGATTCGAGAACTATTAATTTCTCTGAGGGAATTACAGACCTATTTCGTCCTGCTGGAGTGAGAGCACGGGGGGAGGGGAGGGGTATTTTTAACCTTTTAAGATGCGATTGAAAAGGGAAAAGGGGGCTGTGGGGACACCTCACTCCCACCCCAGGGCGAAGAGGGGCTGTGGGGACACCCAAGGGGGGCTCGGCAACACGTCGGGGGCTCGCGGGGCGGCTCCTTCCCCTCAGGGCCGGGGGCGGTGTCGGGGCGGTGCTGCCCTCCCTGCCCTCCTCTAAGATGGCGGCGGCGGCGCCGCGGCGGCCCCGCCTCGGCGTGCGCTGAGAGCTGGGGGAGGCCGCGGGAGCGCCGCAACATGGCGGCGGCTGGCGGCAGCCGGGCGGATAACGGCTACGGCAGCCAGCAGCAGCCGCGGCGGAGGAAGGGCCCGGGCGCGCTGGCCACGGCTTACCTCGTTATATACAACGTGGTGATGACGGCCGGGTAAGAGCCGGGCGGGGAGCGGGGGCTCCCCTCGGTGCCCGCCCGCAGCCCCGGCGGAGCTTCCCCGGGGCCGGCCGCGGCTCGCGGTCCCCCCCCCCGGCCGCTCCTCGCCCCCCTCAGGTGCGGGCCCGGCGGGCTCCGCACGGGAAGCGGGGGGACGGGGACGGGGGCGGTGGGTGCGCCCCCGGGCACGGCGGCAGCAGCCGCAGCGTGCTGGCGGTGGGCTGAAGGAGACTTTCGTTACCGTCGGTATTAGTGTTTAGGAGTCTTATTGGGGCCTGGGTGGAAATAAGGCTGGGGGGGGTTGGGTGGGAGGAGGAGGAGGAGGGAGCCTTGGAGGGGGTCCTGGGGGAGCCCTCCGCTGGTGAGGCCCGGCGGGTGAGGCAGGACCGGGCTCATGGCTGTGGGGTAAGGCTGGGGCAGAATTGGTGCAGGTAAGGCTGGTGGCTGGGCTCGGCGACACTCATCGTAGCTGCTGGCGGTTGGTGCCACTTCAGCTGTAAAGTCCTTGTGGGGAGCAAAGGTAACCCACCGGGAGAGCTCAGCTCTCGCAGGGTGCTCGGCACACGTTGCCCGGTAGGTGCCTCGCTGCGAGGTGCAGCTGCTGGGAAAACCCTTGGCCCCGTATGGTATTTGCAGGGTGCTTTGCTTAGAGGAGGAATGGTAATTACCCACCGGTTCGATAAGATTTAATCATTTCTTTTTTTTTTTTTTTTCAAGCAGAAATATCTAATTACCCGAACAGTGAAAAACAATACTGGCAGTCAGGAGCTCTCCTCTTTTCGGTTTTTGTGACATCCCTGCACAGTGCTAACAAGTTAACCTCTCTGAGTACTTCTTAGAACTAGAAACACCTGCCTGTTGGAGTACTGATACTTAATTCACTTACCTTTATAAAACATCTCCCAAAACCTGAGACAGAAACTGCAGTAGAAATGGAAAGGTTTTTCTTAAACATCATGAACTTTTTATCATGACGTGCACGTTCCCGATTGTATGAAACTTCGTCAAAAGAACACATAAGATCCAGGTGTTGGAAACTAGAATCACATAACAGAAATCTGTACTTCAGTTCCTGTTGCCACGTAAATCTTGGTCGTGATGTTACCTGTTTTCCTGATTTATACCATGCTTCTTAGAATAGTCCAGTCTGGTGAGATGTGACACTTCAATGTGAGCTGCTGCTTCTGGGAATATGTATGGTTAGATGATATCTGCAATCTGGGGAGCTACCAAAGAATTCCTGTGATGAGTGTTCATGTCTCTGCATTGTCACTCACTGCCCTTTTTTTGGGGCAGGTCACTGAGGGCTCTGACTGATAACTTGGTTTCAAATAAAGATTTTTGTGCTACCCTGGCTACTGCTGAAATTTGGCAATATACAACATCGACCACAGAAAAAAAAAATTACCCATTTTCTTCTAAAGGTTTCATAATAAGGTAGTTTTTCAGGAGTTGTTTGACAGAAGCTCAGTTCTTCATGTAAGATTGACACACAGGTGATGGCAGTAATGAGTTACTGTCCCCGTGTCAGTCAGAGTGCTCAGGCTTAGTTCCCCAGACAGCACTGCCTTGGAAAGAGAGCAGTGAAATGAAAGCACAAAAAATTCTGCCCAGATGATAAAAGTGATGCTGCAAAAGCACACAGCAGCTTTGTCATGCAATGGTATGCAATAAAGCATATGTTTTAAAATCTTAGCTGTTAGCTTTAAAATGGATGAAGTGACAATCACAAATCTCAGTGCAATTATATTTACTTTGCCTTTATCTTGACTTAGCTGAAGGGAATGTATTGACTCTAAAAATAATTGATCTTATTTCTGATTTTATACTGTAGAGCACGTAGTATATGGATTCTTGGTAATACGATGGCTTTTGCAAGAGCAAAACCGTAGAAAATGTATATATACCCGTGGATCTCTAAATGAAGTTGCACACACTTACCTTTTAGTTCACATGTGGGTGGGTGTTTTCTTTCAGAAAATGGACCCTGGTGCCTCACAGCAGGGAATAGCTCTTGCTGCAGTGGTTCTCTGCTGTACTTGCTGGGTCTGCTGACCACGGTTCAGTATGTTGAGCTGAGGAAAGGGATCTGTCTTTCCTCTCTTACACTTAGTCAGTTTGTTATTCTCCTGTCACAGCATGGCAGTGCAGTCATGCTTGACCTGGCAGAGGCAGTTCATTCTAGAGACATAGACGGAGAATAGAAATTATTTCTTAAAAAGCATGGTTGGCTGTGGATGATAAGGATGGGGCCTCGCTGTTAGTGTGTGAATGTTTGGTAAGCTGCTTGAACGTGTGATCTTGTCTCTTACTTTCAGCCAAGTGTGATAACTGACTAGGACTTCCAGTAGAAGTAGCTGATGGTGGTATATACAATGAATTTTGAAGGGATTTCACTCAGCAAGATAGATCTTAACGTAATAACTTTTGAGTTCATAAGAGTTTGTGTTACCATGCTGAGCAAAGAGTGCTCTGAGTTACGGGTTTCGTTGTCCACGTCTTCAGTGAGTGGTTGCTGAGAGTCAAAGTACACTTCTTCCTATTTCAGGTTCATTTTCTCTGTAGATTTGCCATATTCTCTGTTTGCATAAACAAAGCAGAACTTAAGTGAACTTTGCACGTTTTTTAATTAAACTAAGGCACTAAACTAGTGTCCTGAGCATGGAGTTTGCTTATCAAGTCTGAGCAGCTGAAAGTAATTTTTAAAAAAGTGTGTATTCCATATTCATTTTCCATAATTGGAATTAATCAAAGAGTATAAAAGTCTAGCTTAAAGTCTACATCCATGGCAGTTTTTATTTAATGATACATCAACTACAGTTGGTGTATCAGGTAGAATTTAGTGTGTAGGTCACAGAAGCTGCAAGAATTAACTTCTTGTTTAACCTGCATGTGACAGTGGTGCCTTTCCCTGCCCTTTTAAACTGCTCACCAGGTTTCTATTTCATTTGATCTTGCTGCACTCACCTACTTCTATTTCCTTTTCCATAGTCATAGGGGGAGGAGAACTGTCTAAGAAATGCAGAAGCAGGACAGAGGTACGGAAAGCTTTGACACCAAGTAGGCACATCCTGTAACTTTGTGCAGATTCATGCTTTGATGTGTGTTAAATGCTCTTTAAAGGACAGTAATTTATTGGGGAGGGTGGAGAAGACAAGCAAGGGGCTGAAGCCCTTGCTTGGGAACAGGTGAGAACAGTTGGCTGCAGGTGCCAACAAGCACTGCTATCTGGTGCAACCTGAGAAGTTGCTCAATTTCGTGAAGTTTCTCAACAAACAGGGAAGATTAGGAAGAATAGAGAAACTGACAGATATGAACAGGACAGTGACAACATGCTGTGGGCTGTTATTCCAAAAGAGAAATGTTCAGTGTTGCAAGGGACAGTGGTTGATCCTGCAGTGCATCCTGCCTTATGCTGCACTGAGGTCCAAATTAGAAATTCATCTGATTCTTTATAAACAGGAGTTATCTGGCAAGTGTCTGTTGTCTGGTTTCACAAAACAGCTTTAACAGAAACAGCTTTTTACTACTGACAAAAGGGGAGCTTGCTCCTTGCTCCCCATCTCTCTTCCCCACTCCTGCTGCTTGTCTTTCATGCACATCTACCGAGAAGTCCAGGCAGAAGTGAAATAGCTTTATTCCAGTCCTACTAACAAGCATTGGTATAAGCACAAGAAACTGGGATGCCAGAGTTGCTTGTTATTGAAAAATCTGCACTTTAAAGTATATTTCAAACAACAAAGTATTACATTTGGGACAATATTTGTAAACACGTTGTAATACCTAAAGTAATGGGGGCACTCGTAAGCATTTAACACACTGTAAATTACCAGGGAATGTGAAGAAATTCCTTTGGAAAACCACAGCTGTAGATGTTTTTCAAAGGGTGAAAAGCTGTTGTGTACTTAGGAGCCTCTCTGTGTGCCTGCAGATACCTCCAGTGAGGTGCACAGCTGTTAGCAGAGGCACTTGGTGACTGCTAGCAGGAGCTTTATGCCAATGCTTCTGGGTTTGGCAGGAGGTGGAGGTGAGGTGGGGCAGCATTAGGAATAGGTGAGGTCAGCCTGGGGACGGCAGAATCCATGAGAATTTGGGGTGAGAATCTGTGAGAATCCCTGCTGGCAGGGATTTCTCTTCATCAAGCTCTTCTGCCTGTGTTTGCCACAAGCAACTGGAAACTGAAGTTAACAGGAGATGCTAATTTCAGGCAGAAGGGTATTTGAGCAGAGCGTAGCCACACTAACTCTGTGGCTTGTCCTGGACGTGGGAGGAATTTCCAAGGCTGTGGGCAGACACCCGCTCCAGGCAGCTGTGGTAGTGGAAGATGTCACTGCACCTCCCAGGACTGGAGGAGGAATTTTCAGGTTTGCTCCCTAGATCACCTGAGGGGAAAATCAGCAGCGTTAACAGGTCACATCCTTCATAGCATAGCTAAAGTTATGTAGGCGTTATTATTTCTGTAGGCCCCGCATATGTGTCACTTACAAAGGAAGGCTGGGACAGGAGTGGACACGGTCAATTTCAAGGCTTTTGCAGGCTGTTTTCTTGCAGCTACTTATCCATAACTTCCTCATAAGATACATTGTAGAAGTTAAGCTGGATGGTCTGCCATGAAGCCTGAGGTTTTACTTTGAATTGAAACATTAAAACAGTTGCTTTCTGAGTCTTGTTTGCTTATGTCACAGTTCTTGAAGTTACAGTGTGGCAGGAGATCCTAGCAGTAAATGGGTTTGTGTTCAGAGTAAACAATGCGTGATGCCAAATCTTATTTAAAATGACATGAGTACCCTTCATAATTTAACTAAATACAGCTTGCTGAAAAATAAATCCAGGTATTAAAGGTATTGGCATCATGCTGGTGCTGTAAGATGTTTAAAAATGCATAATATTTAACTTCAGTAAACTTGCAGAGAATCCAAATATTGAATGTTTTCAGTGCTACAGAGAGTAGGCAAAAAGTTCCTGTCTTTCAAAACAGTTACGTATCTGTTGCCTTCTCGCATATTGAAAGAGACTTTGTAGGTTTCTTTGTGTTTATGCTCTGCTTAATGTCCCCTTATCTCAGACTTGTTTCCTCTCTTGCAGATGGCTTGTTATTGCAGTTGGTCTAGTTCGAGCATACCTGGCTAAAGGTAGCTACCACAGCCTTTACTACTCAATAGAAAAGCCCCTGAAATTCTTCCAAACTGGAGCTTTGCTTGAGGTAGGTGGAGTTGTCTTCCCCAGAGGTACTTACATTTTTGTGAGTGTTTTCTTTAGCAGAAATAAGGCAGCCTTTGAACAGTACTTTCTAGGTACCATGTTCTTCATTAGCATTTATAGGGTAATTGAAGGTAAATATAACTCATGAAATAAATTCAGCACTTGTGTGACATATTTCCTTCTACCAAGCAGTGAAGGAGCTTACTCTCTGCTATTCACCTTGGGCAGCAGAGCTAAATAGTAAGCTTAATCTTTGAGATATAAATATTGAATCGTAAGCTCTTGCGATAGAACTAAATGTATTTCTGAATTGCTTCATTTGACATGTTAGTAATTTGATTTTTTTCTTTTTGTTCTAGATTCTGCACTGTGCATTTGGTAAGCCTGCAAACTTTCAGTTTTATTCATAGAAAACGGCACTTTTAGTGGTATATCAGCACTAAAAAATGTTATGGTCTGTGAATTTTCAGGTTTAATTCTTGCATAACTCCCTAATTTTTGCTTGAAGCCCATTCCATTTTTTTTACTAAATGATTTGACAAGTCACAAGAAGGAAAATATAACAGCTTTTAATCACTTAACATTCATTTTTTTTATCTAGATCCTTCCAATGTCACAAATTAGAGCAGTTTAGAAATGTTTTATAGTAGATCATGACTATCCATTCTCTACATCCTATAATCTTCTGTACCAAGCTGTCTTTCCTCAAATCCTACTTGTAGCTGCAAGTAATTTAAATTCTAATGAAAATGACAGTTCAAGCATGCAAACTTTGCCCGTGCCCATAGCTCATAGGCATGTGCTATGAAATTGGGAAGCAGGAAGTCACTCTTTATCCCAGATTTGACTGTGCTTTAATGGAACTGTTTGTGAGAACAAGGATTACTGAAGACTTGAGTTGACAATTCTCGTTAGCCTACTGCTGCAAGGCCTGGTAGGTTGGTGGCAGGCCCTCAGTTGTGTGTTAGTAGCAGTGTAGCAGTGTCATGAATCAGTTAACCTGAAGAGTCTCATGTTTCAGTGACAGAGTTGCATTTTATCTGGTTTGTTAGTCCTTACAAGTAGCAAATATTTTGGCCTCAGCATCTGGATTGTTTGTTTGCAGAACAGGTGATGTAGAAATCTCTGCAAGATCAAAGCCAGTGTGCTTTAAAAGGGAGCTCTGCCTGGCTGTGCCTTGGCTTAGCTCTGAATTTTTCTGAACCCAGCCTTCACAAAGAGACAGTTTTATGGTCTAGTGGTTGGTCTTGTGGTTTTACATATGTGTCTGAGCTCCTTTCTGAACGTTTACTAGCTACTATTTGAAGAATAAGATAGCACTAAAGTTCCTAAAGCCACAGTGACAAACCTGTTATTTTTCATGTATAATGTGATCCATCTAAATACTAGAAGGTGTATCACAGTGTTACCAGTAAGCTCATACTGATTTTCTGTTTAAAAGATTTTACTGAATAATTATATGCAATAGTTGGGAAACTTAAAACGTTTTCACACATTTGTCAGCAGAGGGCAGTGTAATTCTATATTTGATGCAGTAGTTCTTCCATAATTAGGTTACTGTGAAAACGTTACCTTACACAGGGCAGTTTGTAGACTGTGCACAGGTCATACCAAGAAATGAGGGATCAGATGCTCTTCAAATTAATGTAAAGCCTGCTTAGTGTAACCCTGCTGGTGTACAGAGATACCCACAGTTTAGGTGAAGGAAAAGCATGTGCTACTACTGACTTGCACACAACTTGAGTTTTCTGAACATTCTTAAAAATAAAATAAAATATTGGTCTGCCCAGTAAATGTCTGATCCTCTCCAGAGCTTCACTTCATCTCTTCCATCTTGGAAGTGATGTTTCCACTGTAAATAAATTATTTTCAAATGATGTCTTCCACTCAGTTTGTTTCAATTAATTGTAATTAGTATACAAGATTTTGTGAGCATTCTTGTTAGTTTAACTAAGCAGAAAATAGCTGTGTGCATCATTCTTCAGTGGATGTTCTAACACAGAACTTGACATTAAGCATCTAAATCTACAGTCAGTGCCATCACCAGAAAAGCAGAGGCATTGGCTATTAAAACAAAAAGGACTGTCGTGAATAGGAATTTATCATATAGTTGCCTGTGCTGCCAAGGTGGTCCTTGGCAGATGACTGGTTCCAGGCTTTGGAGGAATTTTCTGGGTATTATGGAGGGGAGGAAGACTCTTCCTGATACTATTAAAAGTTTCTATACAGGGAGAAGCAGGAAACTTGCAGATAGGCTTTGCCCCTGGAGCTGTTATTCTTTTTCAATAGAAAAACGGAGCGATGACAGATGGTTGTGCATACCAGCATAACTTTTCCCTCCACGTCTTTTCAGTAGAATCTGAAATGTTAGCATCTGTGAGATACACTCTTCAAAACATGAAAATTGATAGGGGAATGTTTCTAACAAGCACGGTTGAGAACGTAACTTTGGCATGTGGCAAAGATTTGAAAAGTGGAGGCTGTGATGTGTAGTACAGACACCAAGAGGACAGATGGAAGGTCAAGTAAATGGAAAGGGAACATTCAATTCCTTGACTTGTGTAGCAGACAGAACCCAAGTGTGTGAATAGCACTGATAGCACAGGAGAGCTTCTGTCTGGAGGAGCTTGGTAAGGAAAGAGGTGACAGGAGTCCCCAAAATGAAGAAACTGTGGTGGGAGTGGTTGAGAAGGGAATGGAGAAAAGCAAGAAAGCTTTGGGAAGTATAAGCCCAACCTACAGAATCGCTATGGTATCAGTCCTCACACCACAGTGGTGCTTACTGGTAGCCCTTTGGGAAGTTGGTGTTGACGCTGATCAATTTTGCACTGTGCTGCCTAGTTAGGAGGGACAGAAGAGCTCCACCTTCAGGTTATGCATACCGCCTGGTCTCAGCTGGGACCTCCCTGGGAAACAACTTGTCAGGCTTGGAGGATTTTCTGCTGGAGGTTGGAGGCTTAGTCCAGGACCTGGGAGAGGTGTGGGCAAAGCTTGCTCGGTGCTTGCTTCTGGACCAGAGAGCCCTCTGTCTGCCAAGACCTGCTCTAGCATGCGCAGTGTTAACTAACTGGTAACGTGTTTTTAAAGTTGCAGAGTTTAAAACTGTCTGTTGGATATGTTTTTAGTGCAATTAGTAAATAATTAGAGGCAAGTAGAGGTTACATAAATCACAGCTAGTGAATTTGCGAATCACTGAATTCGATCTCGTATTTTTGGCTTAGGCTGGCATTGTCATGTCCATAACAAAAAGTCTTGTCTTACTGTGTCATAATCTTGTATGGTTCCTACAGAGTCTTTTTGGCTTGTTTGGAGATCAATTTTCAAGAGCATCAGGTTATTTTGTTTAGGAAGGGATGATACAAACCATGTAAAAGAAAAGGTATCGTAAGTGTGAGCCTCTAATGAGCACAGATCGTGGGATTTTATAGCACCCCCTTTTGTGTTGTCTCAGTAACACAAATTCTGCCGTGATGTTTTATAATCAGAAATCAGATTATGAACAATGCATTATAAAATCAAAAAACAGTACAGATTTTTCTATTTTTCTCTGAAAAAAAATGATTGAACATAGTGACTGAAATTAATTTTAATGAAACTTGCTTTTAACTTCTCTTATTCTTCATTTTTCTTCCACTGTTTAACTTTTTCTTGTTTCTGAGACTGTTGTGCTGCTTGCTGTGGCTTGCATTGGTTTTAGCACGTACTTGTTACAGTATTTTAGCTGTTACAACTGCTCTTGCATTTGTCTTCATCATACTGTTGGAAGAAAACAAAACTTTGTGCTGTAGAGTAAAGGTCAGTTTAATCAGCACCTCTGAACGTGCTCAGAAGAGCCAGTTAAATCTGCTTCTTTTAGAAAAATAATTGTTTCTGTACCTATCAATGCATGAACTATTCCTTGTTTTTGTTTTATTTTTGAAAGTTTTGTTCCCAGGAAGGAATTGTAACTATCTAGCTGAATAAGGGCTAGGACTTTGTTTCTTCAAAGCAGTTGTATTTTTTTGTTTGCTGTTTTGAGGGAAACACAGTGCAAAATATCTCAATTGTTTTTACCTTTTAAATCATGATAATTAAGAGAATCTTGAATATTTTAATTAAACAGGTTTTATTTGAGGCACTGAGTTAGTTTCAGTCAAATAGCTTTTGGGATACTTTCTGTTGTTCTATGTATTCATGATGTGATTTCAACAAGGCCAATTACGTTTATTTGCATTTTGATATACATTATTTATGTTTTGATATACAAAGTCCCGGTTGGGGGACTGCATTGTTTCAGGCCTTGTAAACACACCACGGGACAAACTTCATACACTCAAAAAAATTTCTTTCCTTCCAAAAACTTCAAGTAACTGGACTTTGGCTTAGCTGATTTTATTTCACCACCCCCATCCCAATGGTCAGGGATCTTTACTAATTCCAAAATATCTTCCAGGCATTGTTCCCTCTTCTGTTGTTCTGACTGCTTTCCAAGTGATGTCAAGGGTTTTCCTGACCTGGGCAGTAACACATAGTGTAAAAGAGGTAAGTTAAGCTACAAAATAGATTGAAAAAAAAAATAATGACCTGTGCTGAAAAGCAGTTGATGGTTACTGTTTCATTTTCCTCAAAATGTCTTCTGTTGTATCGCAACATGTGAAACTTTGTGTCTGTGTGGATCAAAGGAAATAAAAATAAACCTGATGTCATCTCTTCTAGATAATCAGATAGATTGAGTTATGAGTTTCTTGCTGTAAGACAACTAGCTCCTGAATAGCCTTTGTAGTCTGTACTGAAAGCCGAGCAGGAGGTCCCCAGCATGTAATCTGGACCCAGGATTTGGGAAAGAATTCTTGTGTTGATCTTGCTAGTGCCATATTCAATAGCAGAATCTCCTCGCTGTCCCTGTCTGTCATACATGATTCCCTCATCACTTTTCCAGGATAATCTTCCCTCTGTCCTTTGTTAATCTTTCTTGCATTCAAGCCTAAGTGGATTTGGGGTTCTTGGTTATTGTATGCCATAACAAATATTGCTGTACTTTATCAAATGTCTGCAGAATCTTCTGGAAGCAATCTTATTTGAAAATTATTCCCAACTGACAGCTATTTTAATATCTGAATGTGCCTTAATTGAAACAGATAATGCTGACTGACTTCACATCATCTGAACACCTTGCAGTAGCTCACAGATGCTGCATCTCTGCTGTTACTTTAGCCAGTTGATCTGTCTCATTAAGGAAGGAAATTACTCTTGATGTCAGCGTGGCTGGCTGAAATAAGTGATAGTCTTCTACATATAAAAGATATGTTTTGACTTGACATGGAGAATGTCTTAAAGAGCTTGTGTCGTTGCCAAGTCTTCAAGGAAGCTACTGTGTCTTCATTACTCCAACACCTGTTACCAGAACGTCCATCCATAGGTGGAGTAATACAAGTCACTGTAGTTCCTAATAGTTAACTGCCCTTTGTAGTATTATAATGCCTGCTCATGTGGAGCCGTACTTTCGTGCTATTTCTCAAGTATGAATGTTAGTTTTCTCAGCAAACTTAAAATCTTGTAAATATTTATCTTCTGACAGATTTTTCTTTTGGTGCAAATAAAAGAACTCTAGGCCCTGTCAGTTCAGTGGGGATAAATGCTAGGTTCTGAACAAAAAGGGTATAATGCCAAGACACTGGATATTAAATACATATGTAAAATATTTTAAAGAAGTATGTCTAATTTTGCTTGTTGCTTGTATAATGTTGGAGTACCTGGTGCTTCAAAAACAGCAATAATCTATTTTTATGAATTGCCTCCTGGCCTGAAGTAATCTGAAATGTTAAAGACCAAATGGCCTAGATTAAAACAATTCCACGTGTTATCTGCAAGACATCAAAGGGAAGTCTGTAAAATGATTGTGGGTTAGGTGCCCACATTCTCACCAGAAAAAGAACACCAAAATGGGAGAATACACAAGGAAGTTTAGCCTAACTAATTCAGTTTTTAATAAGGATTATTCCAACATTATTGCTTTTTTTTTTTTTTCCTCTCACGCTTATGTGGTCTTTTGATTAATGTCTTGAGAAGAGACTGTCTTATGTGTTAAACTTTTTTAATGTCTCAAAGTGGGCATAAGAATGATAAGGAATCCTGTGATGAGTTTTTCACCTCTGACTTACTGGTAATAAATCTCGCCCCACCTTCACCCCAAGCAGAGAGCATGCGGTCTCACCTGAGGAGATGTATTTAAAGTGTCACAAGTGTTCTACTTTTTCTAAAGGGCTGTCTGCACAAGTGAGCTCCATGCTGAAGTCCAGGATAAAATTCTCACACAGCTTTATGGAACTTGTAAGCTATGCAGTTGCATGATGAGGTTCTTGTAAAATAAAACTCAATTTTCCTCTTTAACTTTTTGAGTGAGAGATGTTCAATATATTGCTTTTCCAGACTGCTTTCATATATAATGTGGTTAAAAGAAGAAAAATCTGTATTGCATCCCTCCTTTCTGTCAGAATACACTTCTGGATACGTGATGTGATTTGAAGCATGCTTCTTGCCACTAACATGTTTGTGCTTTTTGTTTACTTTAGTGCTGATGTGTTGTTAAATTCAACATGAAAGTATCTATTATAAATGTTAAAGCATGGCAAATGTTAAAGCACTGCACAATTCTCGGAGTTGCAATGAGATTTTCTCTTGCCTCCACAATATAAGTAGCTGTTGGCTTACTGGAGAAGGGTCTGGCATGTAATAAAGTACTTGTAGTCCAGAAAATACCATTTTGTCGTTGTATTGGAAAGCAATTGGTTTGGTGAATTTTGCTGCTACTTCTACAAAGGAGGGAAGAGAATAAGGAGTAAAGGGCTAGAAGAAAGTAGGGGTAAGAGAACAGAAGGTGCCCTTCAGATCAAAATTCTCTCTTTGAATTTATGTGAACAGTAAGGTCACCTGGTGACATCGTAGCTGGCCTTTGTGGAGTTCAGTGTGACACCCAGTTCTTGTAGATAATTAAAAAAGGTACCAGCAGTGGTTTAATGTTTATCAAGTTGGGTGCAGGTACAATGATAAGTAGCATATGTATTTAGAGGAACACAGTCTGGAACACAGTCTGGAACACAGTCTGGAACACAGTCTAGAACACAGTCTAAAGTCATGGTGTAAAGATCATTAAGACTCCAGCATCTGCAGCAATGAATTTGACGATCGTAAACATACTTAAATTAAAAATATAAGATAGTGGTAATTTTTATCATTTAAGATTGAGTTGTAGTAAAAGAAGTCCCCACTGGAAGGTTCAGAACTCTGAATGGGTGAGTGTCGTTGACAGGCCTAAACCATCACTGCTTTACATCTATGCAAAATTTGAGTAATTCTGTACAACACAAATGTCTGTCAGGCTCTTTATACCTACTGTGAAGCTTCCTTTTTTTAAATTGATGTGCACACAGAACCCAAGCTTTGGAGGGAGATGTGCTGTTTTATCATTGTTGCATACTGCTGCTGTTTGTACTCTTCTGCACTGGATTGCTTCATGATGTGTTTAGCTGAAATTCTCTGTAATTTCTCACTGTTACTCTTAATATGGAGAAATCTATAGAATTTCTGGGTTTATGGTATCTTCAACCTTTCAAACCTTGCTCAACTTTAAAATAACTTTTAATGCACCAGAGAACAGTAAAAGCCTCTCAGGCTTTATTTTGACATTTCCCAACTCTGAATCTCATCTTTGTATCTTAAAAGGCTATTAATCCCTTATATTTTAACACAGATTATCTTGTATTCATAGTCATGAGACAAAATACATTCAAGACTCTCCTTGATACATTGGTTTGAAACACATGCTAAAAAAATTATGCCCATGGTATGATTCACACTAATTAAGGCAGTTGGACAATAAGTTGTATATGGAGTGTAAAATGTGCTTTGACTTTGTCTAACATCACTTTCAAAGACTGGGATGAAAAGGTGGAGGAAGAGAGATTGAATTCTGAGGGCAATACTGGGATTTGTGGTTTGAAAAGAGTCTGCTGCTTGTTGGCTGTACTGTACAGTGATGTTACAAATGCAGCATTAGCAGGGCCTAAATGAGTAAGGCTCTTGAGAGACTGCTTTGTAAATCAGTTCCCGAGGGGCTGATAACGTGCATCTCAGAGATTATTTGAAGTATTGAGAAATTCAGTCCTCAAAGAGAAGCTCTAATGGTGGCAGTCTTCTGACAGATCTGCTAATATGTAAGAAACATGCTCTTTAACGATGAACTTTGGAATGTAGATAAAATATGATGATAAAGTCCATAGCGGTCTCCTGCTCCTCACTGCACAGACTTGGAGTGTTTTGAAAAATGTATAGGTCACTCTTATACTGGGAACTGGTGTTTGTAATTTTTTCATTAAGCAGGGTCATGAGCTGTAAAGTCACAATCTGTCAAGTGACCTTAACAGGGGTTGGCTTTGTTGTTTTGTTTTTTAAATGGTGTGACCTGTTTTAGTAGTTTCCAAATACAGTTCTAGTATTAACATAAATAGAAAAGACTAGACTTGAGAAAGTAGTGTTACAAGTCCTGTGATAGAACTGGATTGTAACTGTCAGGTTTTCTTCTTCTATGTGCGTCATTCACTGTTAGCATCCCATTTTTTTGTCCTTGGTCATATCCCTGGGTGCTACTTCAAGCTACACATTTTGTTTGTTGGTTCTACTGACTTCCACAGTTAGGGAAAGAAGTGGGGTTTCAACATACGGATCAAAGTCTGTGATGCATAAGCTTAGATGAATTCGGAAGCTGCTACTCCTGATTTGACCAGAAGATGCAGCTCTGGAGTGCTTGTGAAGCATGTTGCTCCTTGGGAACAGCGGCATCTGTGAAGTGATGCTGCCAGGCTGAGAAGTGGGTCTTGTTTATAAAGCAGGGTTATGATCTTTTTCCAGAAACTGTATCAATGTAAAAATAGCTTTGGTCTCTACTCAGGAAGTCTTGAAATAAATCTTGGATGATGTTCTTTTATGGTGATATAAGGGAGATTAATATATATGGAAATTACATAGTTTCACAGAATTTCAAGTGAAAAAGAACAAGGCATGTTTGCCACAAAAAGAGATGAAAATGACTTGAACTGCTATACACAGCAGAAAATGGAGTAACCGTAACTCTACATTACAGGATTCCCAAGAGTTTTGTACAGTTCTTTCTGGGTTTAGTAGTCTGTAACAAAGTTTTTTTGTTTTTTTTTTTAATGGGTAATCATTGAGCTTTTTACACACAAATGTATGACCGGTCCCCTCCTCTGAAAAGGTTTCTGCTTGCCCCTATAATTTCTTGTTCCTTTGTTTGTACATGTACTTTGCCCAAGATGAATAGGGTGTACCACCCACACCTACTGACTTCCTTTTCCCTTTTTCAAGAGTAGGAGGCAAAAAAGAAAATGCAGCCCCTTGTGGTTGAGCTCTTTTTGTTCCCACGATCTACTGAATTTGGGCTCAAGGTATTCACACAGCTGAGAATTCACAACATGCTTCTGTTGGGTGCCGGGGGGGTTGCGTTAAAAATCGTGTGTTCACTCAAGAGTTTGTCGTGCAGGTATGTGACCCCATATGCTTCTTCATAACTGCTGTTCCATCTGAAACTTAAACTTCATAATTACACTCCCAAATGTAACAGTTCATTTTTAAATTCATGCTTTTGAAGGTTCATCTTCAAAATACGAAGGGAGTAAAAGCTGTTTCAGTCATGTGCTTCTGGAATTAAGAGGTGTAAAGCAGTGAACCAAAATGATGCCTTGAATATAACCAACATCAGAAAAACAATGCTGCGTGCAGTAAGCAGCAAGAGGAGCAGGGAACAGCAAAGCAGGTAGTTAGTAGTGAAGCTTGCCTGAGGTGCCACAACCTGAGCTTCTGTTTCTTCTCTCCTCCGAGCCTGCATCCTGCTGTTAGCTGTCTTGCTGCTGCTCAGAATTAAGACCCAGTTTCTCATGTGAAGAAAGAGAGGGAAGCAGTTCTCCTTGTACTCAGAAATAGCACTGACTAGGAGCAGAGTGTAAAGTCTAAACCAGATCTGGAGTGTTAGCATCCTCTCTGCTTCCTGCACCAGAAAACAACCACAGGACTTAAGTACAACCTGGTACTGTATAGTAGTCGGCAGTGTTTTGGGTTGTTCTTGGTATTTCAGGGATTTCTTGCACTAATTTGCATTGCACAGAATGAGAGATCTTAAGTTTTCTGATCATCTGAGCTATTCTTAAGCCAACTAGGAAACTACAGAGCATGATGAGAAGGGTTTTTTGCCGTTGTTACTAATGTTGCTTTTATGCTTTTTCTTGGAGTCTGTTATCTAAAATGATGCAGTAAAGCAGCCCCTGGGAATTAATTTCTTTGGGGTGTTTAGATCTGGTGAGTAACTAGGAACACTTGAATTCATATTGAACCTTTTGCTTCTCTCTTGTAGGTACAAACAGAAGATTGTGTCCTGTTATTTGTAGTGGCCTGGACAATCACTGAGATAATCCGTTACTCTTTTTATACCTTTAGCTTGTTAAACCATCTCCCTTATCTCATAAAATGGGCCAGGTAGGTGGCACAAGGGAAATCATAGCCTTTAAAGCAGAGATATCTACCTTGTAAAATAGTTTATAAAAGAACTATTTAAAATTGTTTTAAATTCTGTCATGGGGTAATTGCCCCATTTATAAATGCAACTTCCTCGCTTCTTTCCAGCAGATTTGTGTTGCAAATCTATTAAATGTAAGGTGAAAGTACTTTGCTAAATGGTACTGAGTTCTAGCAAAGTGATTGTTGTTTGTCAGATACTGCCAACTAACAGTAAGGGATGGCAGTAAATAAACTCATACTTAACAATAACTCTTCAGTGTAAGGGTTGGTGAAAAGTTGGTGAACACATTGATTAACACTGACTGTGTTTGGCCCTGTTTTGATAATATGACCTCTGCCAAAGAGTTCAGAAGCCAAAGTAACAAGCATAAGGGGAGAGGAGACAGAGGAAATAGTTGTAAAAATAACTTTCAGATTCTCAAAGATAACCTTTAAACAAATTCAAACTTGTTTCTGACTTCAATATTCTTGTCTTGCAGTAATGTTCACACCTAATGTTTGTATGCTCTAATCAAATAAAAGCTAAGAATTTAAGATTTTAATATCTATAGCTTAACAAATACTTTGTCAGTTTGTCAGAGCTTTTAATCTTTTCCTTAACTGTCCTGTTCTAGGTACACGTTGTTTATAGTGTTGTATCCAATGGGAGTCTCTGGCGAATTACTCACAATATATGCTGCATTACCCTTCGTCAGGCAGTCTGGCTTGTATTCCATTAGTTTACCGAACAAGTACAATTTTTCTTTTGACTACTATACATTCCTGATCCTGGTTATGATCTCGTACATTCCAAGTAAGTACAAGTTTGATCTTTTTTAAACATTAAAAATGGTATCAGGAAAAGCTAACAATTGCGGGGGGGTTGCATATATACAACTAATGTTGCAGAATTAATTTTGAAAGGTATTTAAAGAAGTCAAAACTGCAGGAGTTGCTTTCTACAAACACTTGTAATATAGTAATATTTTCCCCTCATATACTTGGAATATAAAAATAAATGTAGTATTTGGCAAATGTTGACTTTTTTTACCCAATTATGGACTTCTGTGAGAACAGGGTTAAAACAGCTTCTTAAAATTTGGTTCATTATCAGGCGTAAGAACATCGCTTTTGCAGTAATGGCTAGCAAGGCATTTCTGTTGAATTAACTTGATGTTATCTTTGGTTGGTATTTCTTTACATGCTATGAAGATTTGGCTTTTCTGCTTAGAAACAGGGATTAGGAACGCATCAGCCTTCAAACAATTTAGATGTGCAAATAGACGTCTAACATGCAAAATGATGTAGTGACAATGTTGCTGCTGTTAGCTGTCTCTGTAGCTGTCTTTATATGAACCTTGTTTGTATAGAATGAAAAAATCATTCGAAGATTTAAATTTCAGCAGTGTGGCTGTCTGTAATAAGTGCTTACTCTTCCAGTGAACCATCTTGTAATTCTGACATCGAGATTCATAAGTTCTTCCAGCTGTTACAAATGCATGAAAAGGGTTTTTAATATCTTCTCGTCTCCTTCTTCCAAAAACATTGATATTACTAACTCCGAGGAGCCAGAATAATATATTTTGTTCCAGTGAAAATAAACACAAGTATTAATTACCTCTTGTGGGGTGGCTAGATCACAGCTGACAGGCCACACAGAAGGGAAGCAGATAGAACCTAGATAATTTTAGCCCTGTTTCTCCTTTAAAATTGCAGTTTCTCAATTGAAATGTTTTGTGATTCATTATCATTTGTGCGATGTGTAACTTCGGTACAGTCTTTTTTAATTTTGAAATCATTTTTGTGAATTGGTATTTAACTCCATGTACCAACTGTTTGGACTCAATTGGTCTTAGGTACCTTTTCACATGAAGGTGTTCTGTGTTGTTCCACAGATACAAGAAAAGCAATGATCATTACATTCATTGATTATACCATAGGTCAGTTAGTCATTCTTAAAAGCTACCTGTGGAGGGGGGTGTTCTTAACCCACAAAAGATCTTGCAAATTTTGGAAAATTTAACATCATAAAGAAAGCAAGATTTAAAAACTATTGCTAGAACTTGAGATTAACATTCTTGATAGCTGCATCTTACCATTTATCTGACTTTAAATATTTAATTTAGTACCCATCTGTCGAAATTGACATCTTGCCGGAAAGGATGTCATTCAGTTCTTCGCATATAGATTCCAACTACTTAGACTTCTAACAGAGATCTGGTGGCTCTGTATTCTATTATGGTCCTGGACAGCTATATTAACTACTTAGCACTGGTGGAGTGAAATCAAGTGAAATCAAGGCTTGGGGGAAACAATCAGGAGATGAAATACTGGGTAAAGAAAGCCAAAAGAGAAAGCAGTAGCCTAAAATTTAATAGTTTTTGGTTGGCCAACATCTACTACAAACACTACTGTAACCAGTGTCATCTAGGCTGATGCTTGTTTAATTTCCAGAGGGTTCACAGCGATGGAAGTTTAGTCTCTCATGGGAAATTTAGCTTTTGCTGTTTGTTTTCCATTCCCTCCTTTATTCTTCTGCAAATATACTGTGTAATGTAGTCTTAGAAGGAAAAAAGCTTTACATAGAGGATAGAGAGAGATGAAAGAAGCACCAGTTTGCATAAAGTTTCTTAGATTCTGTGAAAGGGACACTAGAATTATGAGAACTGAAATCTGGAAATGTCATTCTTCTGAAAGGACTTTCATTCCTCATGGTGCTCTTTTTCCTCCCTGCAATGTTTTTCTTATTCTGTGTGTACAATTCAGGAAACTTTGTTATCCCACTTATAGCTGCGGAAATGTAAGAGGGCTTTTTGCCACCTTTGCCTGAAAATGTTATTACTGTAGCAAAAATTAAATAGTACCTAAAGGGCAATATTGCTTATTCTTAAGGCAGAAGATGATTAGAGCAGAAAGTGAATAGGCATGTTCCCTTTTAACAGAATTGGTGACCTTGAGTGTGACTGTGTGTATTACACTGACACAGAAGCCTGACTTACTACTTTGTTTTCTCTTCAGTCTTTCCCCAGCTCTATTTTCATATGCTACATCAGAGGCGAAAGGTGCTTTCCCACACTGAAGAACACAAGAAGTCGGAGTAATTCCAGCTCTTTGAGAACTTTTCAAACACCAAAATGCTGCAGATTTTCAATACCAAGCTTATTTATAACAAATATAACAAGATAAACTAAGTCAGAGGTAAAAGACCAATAATTTAGCAAGAATAACCAATAAATTTGATTTCACTGAAATTCTACGATGTAAAACATGCAAATAATTTTCAGCTTGCAGTGCTTCAGAAAACTTCTAAACTTTATATGGCTTGGCAGGTATCCTTTTACTTTTCCTTAAGTGATGTGCTAAAATGGTTTTAATTTACAACTAAATGCCTGAAGGTTACAGTATGAGTGATGAAATTGTACCCACTAAATGCTTGAATTGGGATTATATCACTGATACCTCCTCTTTTTTTTTTTTTTTTGAAGTGTTTGACTGCATGCCAGAAACTGTATGTATTGCTGTGGAAGCAAACAATATGCTCTGGAATGCTTTAGAATTTTGTCAGAGACTCCAGTGGAGAATGTAATCCGGGCAGTGTTTGAATTTAGAAAGGTAGGTTATGTATTTAGAAGGTGATGAGAACAAGAACAGGAAAGCAATTACGGGAAATGAGGGGAATGTGGTTTGTTAGGAATTTAAACAGTAGGGTGTCTGACCGGAGTGTGTCCTTTGAAGATCTTGTTTAAGCTGATTACTCAAATGCTAATGTTAATTCAGAGGCTATAATGCTTATCTGAAACATTAAAACTCTGAATACTGCAGCCCTGGATACCTTATTAAATACTAAAAACATAAAAAATACTAACTGTAATATTTCTAGTGATATCAGTAATTAAACAATATAAGGAGGCAGGTCACCCAGAAAGAGGTGCAGTTCTCCCTTTTTGACTTTAAATTATCATCTCTAATCATTGTCCACTGTTTCAGTGGTACTCATCTTTCAGTGCTAAGAACTATTTGGTCTACTGTGGAATCATTTGAGGGCTTTGTTCCTCAACATGACTTTTCTTAAGTGACTAATGTTTATTGCTTTGGCACATCCAAACAGGTGCTTCCAGGTACTCGGCTTCTGAAATGTTGCAAAAACCCTAAATGATAAGTTCAGGTTTTTTTTTTTTTTTTGGAAGCGTATTATCTCATGAGTTACACTCTGCTTTTATAAATTGGACAAGCTTTTCCTCATCTGCTCTTCTGAAAGAGCAGAAGAGCTTAGAAAGGTAGATATTCCAAGGTCTTTGCTATGGGTTCTCAGGCTAAACCTTGGGAAGGTAAAGCAGAAAATGGAAGGAGTGAGAAAGCCACGTGGTGCAGCAGAATCCACTAATGCTGTGTGAACAGTGGCCCAATTATGAACAGACTGTACTGGGAGGGGGTGAGAAATGGAAGGGACCAAGGGATCAGGGAGATGAATGGACAGCCAAGCAAAGGCAAAAGGAAATGTAGCTAATGGTCTTTACTCTGTCATGTATTGAAAACGAAATAGTACTGACCTTACCCCACTAGAGCCACTAGACAGTAAGACAAGGGCTTCTCTGACTTCCTCTTGTAACATCGTGATTTAGTGCATAAATCGGATGTGACCAGGATACCTGCGATGCTAGTCTTGTGTTATGCCTGCCAGCACCTACCTCCCCCTGGACACGATCCATATCTGTGTCCCAATTATTTGTGCTCCCAGTTCTCCCTAAACATAGGGCAGTAAGTACTAAGCACGCTGCCTCTCTGTTCTAGTACTGGGGGAAAGCTGCATTTACTATACTCTTCTTTTTGTATTTGTCAGAGCTATATTTAAAAAAACAAACTGTATTTTTCAGTAACTTCGTTTGGCTCCATCAAAAAGTCTGACTGAATATCCCTAGCACTCAGTAATGTGTAACACCTCAGGTGTTCAACACAAGTGGGTCTGGTGTAGGTAGGGAGAGCGTAAGAGACAATAACGATCTTTGCTTCTATGTTAAACTTTTTGCAGACAGTTGTTGACAGTAATCAAAAATACTGTAGCAACATGCAACCTCAGAGTGGTTTCTGCCTTCAAAGATGCAACAATTCAAATTCATTTCTGTTAGGCTATGTATTTCTTTGTTCTGGCTATCTGTGAGAAATGTTGCATTATACATAACGCATTGCTCAGAAGCGTAAACTTCCACCTCTGAACAAAACATCTTTTGCTTGTACATGCTGTCGGAGAGGTTAGTGGCAGCATTTCTGAAGAATGTCATCTAACAGATCCGATTTCATGGGGTACTCAGGTTACTGGATGCTGTGGATGCTTAGCTCCTGAAGTTTGGTTTTGTTTGATTCTGTGCCTACATACAAGACATGGATTCAAGTCTGTAGTTCCACTTTGCAGAAGAAGTAATGTGTAATAATCCTGCATGAAACAAACTGTTGATGGGAATGGTGTACAGATCTGTAGGAGGTAGCATGGGCACTACAGAGAAGCAAGGAGAGCTGCCAATAGGGATGAAGGTTTGTACAACCAGCCTCTTTACTGAGTAAGCCTTATTATGAAATAGTTAATTGAAAATATTAAATGGCCTTTAGCTTTTCAAAGAAAAAGGAGTTTCTTTTCCTTCTAAAAGAAAAATTAAAGGAAGTTACGTTGAAAATTGGAAATCTTGACCAAAAAGTAATTAAGGAAGCCCTATGTTCTGAAGTATGAAACGTTTAGTATATTCAAGAATTCTAGCACTTCAGTTTACAGTACTTTTTCAAATTAAGTTTCCATGGAAATCACTGGAAGGTGATCCTGAGTAAGTGCAATTCCCTAATATTGCTGGGGTTTTTCTTAATGCCGACTTTGATCAAATGTGGGGTTTTTTCTTCTCATAAAATAAGAACAAATTTCCCTTTCTCTGTCACTGAAATTGTAATGTGGTATGTTAACTTTATAATAAAAGCATTGATTAGTACTCTCTTTCACAGATCTAGAAGTTTTTTTTCCCCACAAACTATTTACTTGGCTTGCATGTTTTCTGTGAGCATAACCAGACTGCTGCAGCAGGTAGTCTTTGGGTTGCGTGCACTAGTTTAGGCAACACTACTTTTGTTCTACCATGCCAGCTTTGATCATGTTAGTCATTACTTCTTACAGACCAAGGTTCTTAACCAGTGTATAGTTTACAACTGGAATTGTAGAAATGTTCATATTGTAAATTACAGTAAGATGCAGACTACGGTAAATTGTAATTTTTCACAATGTGATGTTTCTATCCAAGTTTTTTTATTTATCACTAGAAAGGTTGGCGTTTGTGTGGACCAATCTGCAGTGTCATTTTAAAACCTATTTTTCATCTTAAAATTTTCATGAGTATACATCAAATCGTGTGCTTTGATGTATATTTGTTGGTGAAATTTGGGTGAAAACTATATACAGTCATTTTTGTATTTTTTTCTATGTTGTGAAGAATAAAATTGTAATTTTATAAGTCTGATTCACTAAGATTATTATAAGTTAAATGTATTTTTTGTATATTTAGGAATCTGGTATTACCTGGAGCTCTGAAAGGTTAAGCAAAGTCTTTTTATGCATGTTTGAAAGATATTTCTACTTGACAATGCGGTGAAATGGTTTGTATGCGAACATACTAGTCTGTGTTTGTTGCCTTGTGAAATTGATTCTGTGTTCTCTGCCTGGATTTGGTCTACTGACCAGTGATACTAATTGCTATAATCCAAATAAAATAATTCCAAACAAAATCTGCTGTATTGTCACTGTTTAGGGAACAAAAGCAGATGCTTGGCAAATGTGGATTAGGGCTGTGTTTTTATTCATCTGACATAAGCTGTACTTTGCAATTTCAATGTTTTTGGGGGCATACATAACTTTTCAAGCACAAACAGAAGACACCTTCATCAATTAATACAGTTACAAGTGCTCTTCTCTTTTCTTTTGAAAGATCATAACATGTTAACTGACTCTTGTTAACATTCAAATTTGCAACTTCCTGAAGGATCCTCAATCAAGTGCCAGCTCTTTGTTCTGCTGTTGTTATCTGTACTCTAGGTGGTGATGGTTTTCTACAGAAACAAAATCTTTGGAGTATTCTAAATATAATGGAATGCTTAACTAACGCAACAGAATATTTCAGAGTTGATTTACTAAATATAGTATGTCTGCTACCACAGCAACGTTCTTAGCATTTTTAACACTTCCTGAGAGAGAGATTTACATACTGTGTCGAGATTCCATTAATGCTCATAAATAACAAGTTATAATCCTCTAACAGGAACTGAGTAGCAGTTGCAGAGTGCCTGCAATTATTCCAGGCATATGCTTGTCATAAGATTACACAACTACAATGATCTTTTTGTTTCACTGCAGAAGGGATGAAATAATGTTGTCATAACCAGTATCAGCACATTTTACACATGATAGCTGTGACTTGGTGCTACTGTGTAATTAAAGATTTCTTTGGAATGTAATGCTGTGAAGAGTGGTGCTGAGCTCCATTTGTGTCTTCAAATAACTATTACTAGTTGTGTTTCCTCTTTGCATTTTGAAAACAGTACATGAGGAAACAATTTTTGTTGCTGAGGGTAGCATTAAAAAGTCTGAAAAGGATAAGAATTCTGTGTTCCTAAGTAAATTGCCTTTCCAATAGCATTTAAGGCTCATCCTAGAGCACTGGCAGTTCCAAACAAGACCTGAGGGATGAGCTCTGCTGGTGTGTTCGGTATGAAATACAGAGGTGTAAATTTGTGTGATTCAGTTTTATTTGGAATGGACTGAACACATCTAGAGTTGGGAGTGACTGATTGATTCAAGCCACCTGACTGCCTGGACATTCAATATCCAGTGGCTTTTAAATTCTGCTTCCTGTCTCCTAAATGAACACTCTTCCACACTTGTCAGAATTCTGGTATTGTGGTGTAAGAGAAAGGGTTAAAAGTTTTTTGTGGTGGTTTTTGAAGGCTATCCTGAAGCAGCTGAAATTAAAAATTCAGACAAAATTTAAAATGCTTCTAATCTTGTTCACTGATTTCTAAAACAATACTTTACTGATTAAAAAATAAAAAGGGCTTTATTTTTATTTGTTTTCACAAATAAACTTGGGATTAGTATTTTCAGAGGTATGTTCTTCTCTTTGATGTGTGGGCGTTATCAATGTTAACAAAAGATGTTGTTGTCAACATATTTAATTTCTCTAGTCTAAAGTAGATGCATGCTATCTCAATCTTGCCCTATAAAAACAAAATTCACAATGGTTAAATACTTGCGTGTCTAGTTATACTTGCCAAAGCACAAACCCTAAGGTCTCATGACAAACTCCTGCTCTTTAGATGAAATTAATTCAGCCTAGTTTGTACAAAGAAATTTGATGTCATACCTAATATGACTTAGAGATGTTTGTACTGGGAAATTCATTATTGGAAGTCTGCAGAGGCTTATGTTGCTGAAATGTGAACACTGAGTTGCATTTTCTCCTGTCTTTTGACTCACTGCTTCAGACAGTCTGCACAGACTTCTGCAAACCATCTGTAGCTGTTATTTAGGCGCTGTTAAAATATATAAATATCACTTACAGCAAGCCTATGGTAAAAACACACTTTGCAAGTTCAGGTGCTCCAAGTAGAGATTCATAGCTGCTGTGTGATCCCAAATGTATGCCTAACAAAAAAAATAAATAAAACATGCCATTGGGGGATGATGCAGAAAGTGGAGGGCCATCTAGTCAGCTGAATACAAGGTCACTTTTAAGCAATCAGTTTGTAAGAAATCAGTTTGCTTTCGAGTTAAAGGTCTCTTCAGGTAAAGTACAACGGCCTCTCTCACTGGATAAAAACAAAAGATACTGAGTGCTGAACTTCTCTGCTAGATGGCATTCTTGATACAAGTACGAGATGGAAGAAGAGGAGAGGTACTGGATACAGAGCTACTGCTGAGTTTCCAAAAACCATTGCTGGGAAAACTTCAACTGTGTCCTCCTTTTTTAACTTTGGTGACCTGTAGGTTTGTTTTTTGTTTAATAAAACAACCTGGGGGAGAGTATTAAATGAAAGTGCTGAGATGCTTCTCTGGTGGTGTGCTGATGACATGGAGTCCTTTTCATTCTGCAATAAGTGTTTATTGCATGTTTGTGATTGTGGGGAATAGTGTGCATGGTTTGGGTGCTGTTTTAGTCCTCTGTTCCTGTGTATAAAGTACTTTCAGGAAAACTACTAGACTGGCTATTAAATGTTTCCTTATTCAGCTTTTCTGTGCAATTTAAACTGTTCTAGAAGTTTTTTTCCTCTGATTAGAATATTGCCTTTCTACAACAACAGAGCTGAATTGGAGAAATGCTCGTATTTAGCTGAATAAAAGTAGTTGGAACTAATACTTACAGATGCATTTGTAAAAGCTATTTACATTGCTCTTCATAGCATGGGAAAGTGTTGTATCAGTAGGACAAAGCCTGCAGAATGCAGTATACAGGACTGAATACTATCAAAACATATAGTAAGGATCAAGTTCACTTGAGAAGGTAGCATTCTTAAATCCTCATGCTGACATAATGATGTTAGTTACAGTGTGCCGCTATTTTACTGTATGTGCTTACTGGGATTGCCTTGCCAGACAGAAAGAGTAGTTGCTCTAACTGTTCTGAAGTTAGAAAAGTAAACCAGCAGAAAAAGCCTTTTTTGCATCTGCATGAAAATGGCTATTGAAAGTAAGGCATCAGGGGTTAGTTTATTTAGCAAGGATTAGAAATTAACAATACTGGCAAAGCCGTACCACAAGTAATCTCTGCAATCCGAAGATAATTGCTTTGTTTTTCAAAAGCACTATCATATCAAAGGATATATGGAAATCTGCTCTAGGAACACAGGTGTGTACAAATGTGGGGCAGACATAAACATTCAAGGGTCAGTGTGTTCCAGTTTCCTGGTGACACATGACTGCAGATCAGGCCATAGCTTGCCAGATTTTGAAGAAATAAATCCCTGACAGAAAGATGTATATATATATGTGTGTCTCATTGATGTTAAAAATTATGAGATTCACTTTTTCCTCAATTCTAAGTTTAAAACTAATCCTTGTTTGCATATTGAACTGTCATTGGAGTCCTATTACATGAATTCTGAAGAATAAAAGTACTGTACAATATACTGACACCTGCCCATTGCAGTTGTATAATTTGGAAAAATTTCTGAACAGAATAGTGTCTGTATATTATTATTCAAAACTGTGCTTCATGATGAAAACAGGCTAGGTAAACATTCGTTTTTCCAGCCCATTTACCTATTCCCGACAAAGTACAGTCAATGAGCAGTACCAGCCACATTAGGAAGAAGGGTAGAGGTCTCAGAAATTCCTACAGCTTGAGTCTGTACTTATCTTCAGACCACCCACAATATGCTGTAATTTCTTGCCCAAATAAATGAGGAGGGGGGCGTACACAGTTAAGATAAAAACATTTGAAACTAAGTTTCATTAGTCATCTTGTACAGAGAACACTTCTTTTCCATACATGGTCTCATTTTCCACCCTTTTATATATAAACGACAACTTGTTCAATTTCAGTATTTCATGTCTCTGTATTGGATTCTCTTATTAGCTCTGGGTTTCAGAGGACTATTTTGGACTATGCCGAGATAGTCAGTGGAAGGACCAAGATCATGTTTTATAATGGCTTCCCTAATTTAGGGAGCATAGATAATTTAGAGTTCTGGATTTAACAGTTGCATGAGTGACGAAGGCCTCAGAAAGTGAAATGTGCCATGTGTGGTCTGAGGCCAGTAGCTAGATGTTATTCACCCTTCTAAGTAAATAATGCAAAAGAAGAATGCTAATGTTTGTCTACTGCACCTGTTGTAATAATAACAAAGTAAAACATGTTTGTATACTGATCTATGAGGCTACATCTGAAATCAGAATATGTGTGAACTCTGTGTGTGTTGAAGAACCCGCTTTTATGATTGGATGAATAGAATTTGGGAAGGCTGGGCTGGGATGCAAAGTGAAACATTAGCTTTTCTAGATAAGTTTCTCTGCTTCAACATTACACAGTAATGATATTTGTGCTTGTTAATCTCTTTAAATGGGGTGAAAAGCTATAGGTGAGCTCTCTTATTATAATTTGTACCTTAATATTACAATATTGTACTAGTTAGCTTTCTTATACTGCATTTTCAATGTATGAGATACTGAAAGTCTTAAATGCCTACTTCTAGGTGTTCATGTTAATTTTTGTGTAGAATCTCTTGCATTTTGTGTCACAGCACTGTGTGTCCTCATTAGTGCCCGATTAACCAGCTCTTCTCTTTGCTTCTAATACAGAATCCTTATTGTTGTCTCAAGTCTACAGGTTCCTTGAAAACTCTCCTCCGACTGCTCCTTTACCTTTCTTTTAACCCACCACCTCATATCTACCTACCTGTTTTTAAAGTTACAACCTTTAGTCTGAAGACTTTTCTCCCCTCTGGCAAGGATGAAGGTTGAAAGCTAAGGAATTTTTTTAAAATACATTTTTGATGGATTCAGCTTTAACGTCGATTATTGTAACATAAATAAGCAAAACAGTCACTAGGTCAAATAAAATGACGTAATATAGAAAAATGAGTGATGTATTAGAACTGAAACGATCCGTTTCTCTTACCTGTGGCAGTAAGCTTGCTGGAGGAGGGGCTGTAGCTCAGGGTGCAGTGACAGCCTGAAGGGGACTGAGGCTTCTACAGGTTGTTGTGGTGTAAAAGCTGAATAGGGCCTGACTGGGTCCCAGGGGTGAGATGAGGGAACCCCAGAGCTTTTTGTCCCGTTATCTGGAGTTTTGGGGGACCCCCCAAAATGGCGCCCCAAAGGTGTTACTGACACAGCCCCTGGCAGGGAGGGAGGCGTGAGGGCAACCTGTGGCACAGCACCTGGCAGGCCCACGCCACATCAGTGAGCATCGCCGTGATAACTGCGTGCAACTTTTGGGGGATGAAAACCCTTTTATCCGCGTGTTTGTGACGGGGGAAGAGGCCAAGAGGCAGCGCCCCGTCAGGAGGTTGGGGGGGGGGAGCTCAGGCAGCGCCTCGCCCTCCCGCGGCACCCAAAGGGTTAAACCGCCTCCCTTTCCCCCCCGCCTCCCTTCTCCCGCGTTCATTGGCGGGCCGGCCGGCGGCGGCGTCCAATGGGAGGCAGCGGCGGCGGGGGGCGCGCCAATGGGGGCCGGCGGGGGGCGGGGCGGGGGCCGGCGCGGCCGGCGCCCGGTTGAATGGGGAGTACAAAGGGGCGCGGGGCGGGCGGGCCGGGCTGTGCCGTGCCCGTCCCCGGCCCCGTCCCCAGCCCGCTCCCCGGCCCCAGCCCGGTCCCGGCCGTGCCGCTGCGGGCGGGCGAGCGTGCCGAGCCCTCCCCTCCCTGATTATTTTTTTATATTATTATTTTTCCCATTTTCCTCTATTTTTTTTTATTTTTTTTTATTATTTTTTTTATTATTTTTTTATATTTTTTTTATATTTTTTTTTCCCCAGCTCTGCCTGCTGTATGTGCATGAGCACTGCGGCTGCCGCCCGCCCTGCCGTGCCGCCGGGGCTGCTCCGGCCTCGCCTCGCCTCCCAGCGGCGGAGCAGCGCCGCCAGCAGCAGCAGCAGCACCACCACCACCACCAGCAGCAGCAGCAGCAGCAGCCGCCTCGGGCAGGCTCCCCCCGGGCAGGGCCAGGGGATGCTCCCGCCGCCCGCCGCGGCCCCGGCAGCCCGAGCCTGAGCCTGAGCCTGAGCCTGAGCCTGAGCCTGAGCCTCGCCGCCTTCCCCGCGGGGCGGCCGCCGCCCGCCCGCCCGCCCCGTGCCCGGCCCCCGGCGGCGGGTGCCCGGGGCCGGCGCGGCGCGGCGAGCTGCCATGCGGCTCCCCCGCCGAGCACCGAGCCCCCCGCGGCCGCCCCGCAGCGGCTGAGGCCGCCCTGCCCTGAGCAAGGGGTCCCCGCGTCCCCTCCGTCTCCCCCCCGGTCCCCTCCGTCGCCCCCCGGCCCTTCTCCGCCGCCCCCCGGGTGTGGAAGCAGCGGGGCTGCCGATGGAGCCAGCGCTGCCCTGAGATCCCCCCCCCGGGATGCCCCGGCTCTAGGGGACGCTGCGGAGACTTTGGGGTTTTTGGCTTTTTTTTTTTTTTTTTTCACCCCCCTCTTTTCACATCGACCTCCCCCATCTTTTTCTTTCCCTTGTTGTGTTTTGGGGTTTTGTCCCCCGCTGCTCATCCCTTTGGGTGTGGGGGAGCCCCCTGCCCGCTGCCCCTTCCCGCAGGGCATGTCCCGGTCCAACAGCGTCAGCCCCCCGGGCTTCGGTGGCCCCGCGCCCTGGGCGGGCACCGAGCAGCATCGCTCAGCCTGGGGCGAAGCAGAGGCCAGGGCCAATGGCTACTCCTACCCGCCACCCCCGAACCGGTCCTCGGGCAAGAAGGCCTCCCGCATGGCGAGCAGGTGGCGGAGCGAGGAAGACTACGAGCCCCAGGCGAGCCGGAGCCGCGGGGAGAGTGGCTGCAGGATGATGAGCTTTAGGTCCAAATCCGCCTGGCAGGAGCACGGTGACGAAAGCCGACGTCACCGGTCCCGCCACCCGCCTGGCAGTGATTCCCCCGCTGCCCCCAACAATGCCAGCCCCCGGCAGCTGGGGGAGCAGGGGGAGGTACGGCCCCGGTCTGTGGAGCTGGGGCTGGAGGAGAGACGCATCAAGGCCAAGATCGAGGAGCTTGAGGAGGACGACGGGGACGAGGGGGGCTCCGAGGCGGCCTTCTCCATGGGCAGCTGTTGCAGCAGCCTGCTGCAGATCTTCAGGTCCAAGAAGTTCCAGTCGGAGAAACTGGAGCGCCTCTATCAGCGCTACTTCTTCCGACTCAACCAGAGCAGCCTCACCATGCTCATGGCCGTGCTGGTGCTGGTCTGCGTGGTCATGCTGATCTTCCATGCTGTGCACGGCCGCTATGAGGTATCCTACGTCGTGGTGCTCTCTCTGGCCATCCTGCTGATGGTGGTGCTGTGCATGGTGTGCAACCGCAACGACTTCCACCAGGACCACATGTGGTTGGCGTGCTACTCCGTCATCCTGGTCATCCTGGCTGTGCAAGTGGTAGGGGTTCTGCTGGTGTGGCCCAGGAGCGCCTCGGAGGGCATCTGGTGGACCGTCTTCTTCATCTACAGCATCTACACGCTACTGCCCGTGCGGATGAGGGCTGCGGTCATCAGCGGGGTGGTGCTCTCCGCCATCCACCTGGCCGTCTCCCTCAAGATCAACGCGGAGGATAAGTTCCTCCTAAAGCAGGTAGGCGACCCCCCAGCCTGTTTGTTCGTGTGTGCGCTCGGCAGCCCCGACCTGCCCTGGAAGAGCGAGGACGGTGGGTTTGGCTGCCTGTCCCCAGCCCCGAGTGACCTGCTGCTCGGTGGGATGTTGTGCTGTCTGGTGGTACCCTCTACCCTTTTTTTTTTTATAGCTGTGTTTCCTCGGTACTGGTGTCTCTAAGGCTCTGAACATTTAGGAAACCTGTCCAAGGGGTTTCCAACACCCAGTGTAGCGGCACATGGCCGTCCAGCCCCCAGTGCCCTTCAGCTGTGTTTAGTGTCAACAGCTCCACACCACATGCACCTGTGGCACGGTGTCCCGCGGGCTGCCGGGTCACCAGGAAACAAACATGTGGAAAGTCTCGTGATTTCTGTCAGGTAGAGGCTATCCTCGTGTGTAACTCCAGGGGCTAAATTCACATCGGCGCAGGGCTGGCTGAGGCGTCGGGGAGCGTGCTCCAAGGAAACGTTGAATAAGCTTTTGGTTTACCAGGAAGGTGTTTGCTCTGAGATGTGCTGGAAATGTCGACGGTGAGGAAGCCCAGAGTTCATGTGCAGCTAGCAAAAAATAAAGATGTATAAAAGCAGGTGATTATTTAGCTGTGATATCATATTTAACTGGAGCAGCTCAGTTCACAGGGGCAATAAGACTACTGCTGAACGCATTACGGTGCAATTTTTAATTACCATATCTGTATAAACAACAGCAATACAAGGTGCCGCTCTTCTTTACAAAGCAAAACGAGTGGCCGTGCGGGTCATATGCTACCAGCTCAGTAGGCACCGTGGTGATCCCAGAGCCAGCGACTGAAAACACAGCAATGTGATAATCACCAGCCATCTAAGGAGCAGGGGTCTGAGCAAGCAGGAACCTGTCACAGCCAGCCTGGATGCTTGTGTGTTTGTTAGCACCAGGAGTTCGGTAGCCTACTGACCCGTCACATCACACAAAATTCAGCCTTGTGCTTGCAACACCTGCCTCGAGCCTGGCTGTGAAGTTGCTTTGAGTTTCACCGATTGCAGTGTCAGGAAAAGTTCTAGGGCTTTTTCCTCCATATCAATAAAACTCCAGTATGCTCAGGCTGTCACTACTTCCCTGCACAAAATATCCCTTGAAATCATTATTGCATTCCCCCCTGCTTGCTCCCTATTCTCTTCTCCCCCTGTCCCTGCCCAGTTAAGCCTGCTCGGACAGTTTCTGGCTTTGTTCTTAGCTTGTTACAGATATTTTTATAAACTGCACATGGCATATTTTTCTTATGCTTGATATAAATGGCTTTTTGTGCATTTCCAGCAGAGCATACACTGTAAATGGGACTGTTACTGTTTTTCTGCTTGACTTGGAAAAGTTTGCTAATGCCAGAAGTTGCTCACCGCCGCTCTGGTTCCCACAGAGCCTTGTGCATGCTCTTCCCTGCATACACTGAGACTTGTCCTCTTCAGTTCAGTATATTCAGAGACTGTGTTCTTACATAGGAAGGCAAAATCGTGATGAAGGCAAAAAGACTTAATCTGTTACAAGTTGATTTTTGAGGGTAGTGATGAGCGTATAAGGTATTGTTACAGTGGAAAGTATCGGTAACTGTATCTTAACGGGAAGCAGCCTAAATGATCGACTCCCTCGGTGGAGAATTCGGGATGATTACAGCTCAGGATCGCTAGACTGGTTCCCTCCTCCCAGCACAGCAGGTTTATTTGTAAGAGGCTGAGCACGTGAATAAATGTGAACTTGTTGAAGGTAAAAGCACGGGCAGGAGGGGATGGTGAAGCGTTCATAAATCTGTGTGCCGCAGTTGTGTTCCCTTTCGTGCCAAAACTGGGCTTTACTGCAGCTTCAGATAAGCGTTTAGTTGGTGAAGAATATCTTAGGAGTCCTCTTACTTTGTTTTCAAAGATGACGTCTCTCTCCACGTTGCACTTCTTTCTACTTACCCCAAGTGCCGGTCTCTATCTCACTGCGGTCTCCACTGGCACAGCTCTGCTGAATCCAGCGGGGCTGCACAAGGCCAAGAATCAAGATTCCTTGCACATTTGCGTATGAACGTGAGCTGCTATCTCTGGCTGATAGAAAAATCTGTTCCTACAGAGCACATTGCCTCACAGCTACGAGCAGGCCTTTCTCACTGGGGCTGCCTTTGTTGCCATGGAAATGTGGCGCGTTCAGCTCTGCCCCACTGAAGCACGTAAGCCCTATTTTTCCCTTCAGACTCATGTGGGTGAAGGTGGATGAAGGCCGGATAAAATCGAGAGGAGAGGGTTAAGTTGTTTTCAGTGGCTGCACTCCGACAGTCACATCAGCCCGGGTTTTGTGGAGCAGAAGTGGATACGAATGCATCTGTGACTGCGTGACCAGATGGTTCTTTATCCATAGCATTCGCAGGAGAAAGGCTGTTTGGGATGTGCATCCCCCAACCCCTTCTTGTCATGGCATTTTTAACCATAGTACTTCAACAAGTTATTCTTTGTGAGGGCTTGTTTTCTTTTAATCTTCTCCCAGTTGCTTCCAAGCAAGGAAAAATCAGACGTTTTATAATTCAGATCTCAAGCTGGGTGACTCTTGCATAGACTTCTGCCAGCTTTTATGAGGCTCGGGGAGCCCGTTAAAAGCCTCGCTGCTTCTCTTGAGAAAGACGGTGAAATTCTCAGTTGTCAGTCCCTTTTGGGAGAAAGGCAACTTGCTGGATTCCCTCTCTGAGGATGCACGATTTTATTTGTCTGAATGGCCTTGCTCCTAGCACTCCTGGACTTCTGTCACCAGATGTTGTGGTCTGCGGTGATGCTAGTCAGGCTGGTGTCTTTAAAGGCAGAGCCCTCCTCATCCGTTGCTTCAGGAAAGGATTAAGGCACACCACTGTTTCTGAATTGGTAAAGTGGCAGGAATAAAGGTAGCTGTGATTGTTCCCTCTCAGCTGAGCTGCTTTTCAACAATTCTGGGGTCAATGGACTTTGAAAGGCAGCTCTGGCTTCTGCCTGCTGACTGGAGGAGTCTGGGGCCTGCCTTTCAAACGAGCAGCCTGAGTACCCCTGGTGAAAGCAGCGGGTGTACGTGGTCCCTCCGTGAGTCTGACTGGGTACAGGCGATGATCCCAACTTCTTGAACTAATGTTAAACTGGAACAAAACACAACGATTAGTGTGAATTATTGCATTACTTTCAAAAGCTATCCCCTGCTGAGTGAGGGGATAAGAAGAAATTGTTTGAGAACTTACCTCCACAGACTGCTGCTGGAAGCAGAGCATACTGAATGTCTGACACTCCTACAACGACAAATCTTGATCACTTAAAAGTTTTTGTGTACCTGGGATCAATTAATTCCAGAAGGACTGGGTTTGGATTCACTGGGGAGGGGATGACTGCATTTGTCTTCAGCTTTGTGTCCTTGCGTTATTTTGGGAAGGATGGGGGTTACAAATGTGTTTCAGTGCACACTGGTCTGCCTTCCCCTCTGTATTCACACAGTATCTTTTTTAGACTTTTCCATGTGGTGGTTGTGATACGTTTCTGGGCTCTGGAAGTAGTCAACTCCAAGATTCATGTGAGAAGTAAATGCCAATAAAACTGTCAAATACTTACCTGAGAAGGAAACACACTATTTGTCAATAAATTGTCTTGTATTCACAACAAAGCTGATAATGAGGTTTGTTCCACCTTCCAGAAGAAACAGACCACCTAACTAACACACAAAATCTGCACAGACACACGGGGGGAACTAGCAGTGTATGGGTCACAGATGCTTCACTGCCGTCATGTGAGTGGACCAGTTGCCCTCAAGGCAGCAGGTCTTGAGAAAGCCCTGGCATTTCTGTCAGGCTATGGGCGAAGGGACAGGGAGTTTCACAACGGAGTTTGTTGGGCTCTGAATCAGAGTTGAAAAGGGATGGGGATGGTGTGTGGGAGGGATGGGGGACCAGGAGTGAAGGATAAGAATGCAATATACAAACATCAAACAAACCTGTGGACTGAGGTTAGATTTATTCCTGTTTTCCCATCCAAACCTGTTCTATTGTAACTTTTTGAGGTTCCTTGTTCAAGGATACAGTTAAGGCTTTGTAGTTTATTAACTCAGTGTGAGTGGGTGACTGTTAAGGTACCACAAAAACAGAAGACTGGGAAAGATGTATACAAGATTTTTTTGGGTGTGTGTTTTTTGGGTGTTTTTTGTTTTTTTTTTGGTCTTGTGTTTGTAACCTCACTGAAAGAGCAACTGAAAACCTCAGTTCTCTTTCCTCTCCGAATACTGCTGCAAACCTTCTGCAAAGGCTTTCTAATAGCACAGTTGTCTGCAGCTGCCCCAGCACACGGCTCTTGTTTTTGGCACTCCAATTCAAGGCTCCTGATGTTGAGCTCCTTGTTGCTCGGTCCCTTTCCATACGCCTCCATCATAACAACATTACATGAGTACTCCTCATCCTTCACTTCTGAGAACTGTGTATGTGTTGGCCTTCCTCCATGGCAGTCCATGTTAATGATACACGATTGATCCACAGCTGCACAGTGGCTCTCGAAAGTGTGGTGTTTCAGTTTAACCATTTCTAGGAAGATGGTATGAAAATGTGTCTATTTCCTTTCCCTAGATAAACTGTCACTTCAGCAGAGCTAAAAACATCTTACTGTAATAGGGTATTGACTTCTGGATATCTTCTAGCATCTCGTAAAGATGCTTTTTAGATGCAATTCAAATGGCATTCGATGAGAAGCTAGTCACATAGCAGGAGAAGTAGTACTGCGTGTTCCAACTGAGCTGCAGCATGCGTGAGATATGTAGATAATGACTGATTTTGAGACTAACAGATTCTCAGAAGTGTTACCAAGTCACTGTATTGCATTTTTGTTGTCTTCTAGTGGCATTTATTCACAAAGGAGGAGAAATGTGCTACCTGAAATGCAGGTAGATCTGTTTGTCACTTTTTTTTTAACAGTTTCATACTGCTCTTTTACTTTTGTTTGCCTGGAAAATAAATTTGAGTAATGCTTATTTAGGATGTGATCTTACCGTGTGCCTCGCAGCACTTAATGTCCTGTTCTGCATAAACACAGCAGAGCTGCTCGTGCGGGGAGATGTGCTCCGGCAGCACTCACAGCTGAAGGCTGACTGAGCCGCGCTTGGACTGAACTCAGTAAAAATTGACCATTTGAGGCCTTTAGGTCAGGAAAAAAATGACAACCTGAAACATTCAGTAGCTGTTGCATTGATAATTGCCTTCCCTAGTGTAATTTGCTAACAGAGGTAATTAATTTAATCCCTGAGGTATTGTATATCAATTAGTCTTTATTAGGAATATTGTTGGTATCTCTTGGGAATGACTGTGTTGCTTGAGGTTTATAGAGGCATGTCTGCTTGTCTTATCTTCTAAATTACCCTGTGGTCCTGCCACCTCCTAATCTTCTTCCTGGGCTTCATTCCTCTCCTTCCCACCACCCTAATTTTTTTTTCGTTTCACTGTATCGTTCCCTGACACCCGTAACTGCTCACGTAACAGTGTTTACCGAGGGCCATGTGTCTAATTTTTCTGCATTCCTGGTAGGTTCGTTGTCTCAGTAAACTGACCCATTCAACTCGTTTTTCTTGGCCCTGTGGTAGCAGTTGCAGTCCCATGGCTGGCCTGGAACTTGCGAGTTGAATACGAAACTCAGTGGGGGAGGATTTGGGTGCCTTGCTGTGCCAGGTGCGCTAATGCTGGCAAAAGGCTTGTCCTGCTGAGCATCTGATGGGCTGGAAAAGGCAGGGTGTGCTAATTCTGTTTCCTTCTGGAGAGGCAAAGATGTTTCAGCAAAATGTCAGCAGGTTTCATCGAGGTGCAGGAGGCAGAAGGACGGCTTTGGGTGCTGTAACCCCACAGCGTGGCTGTTGTCTTGACCTCACGCATCCTGGGCTGGGGGCTTTGGTTTGAGCCACGCGTGACCCTGTCCTCTGTCACAGACCTGTTTGAGTCAGGACCTCTTATTGACGTGGTCTTTTGTTACTAACTGCATTCAGGTGATTTATAAATATCCTTACGGTGCTGCTGAGTTCCAGGCTGGAAGAGGACTGGGACTCTGCCCAGCTGCAATGTGAACTTTGGGCACCAGACAGCTCTCCAAATGCGCTCTCTCTCTCAGTTTGGGTTTGATTAGCTAATCTTTCAGTCATGCACCACAGCTCCCTTGGAATCTTTTAGGAAAACTGAAACATTTGCTAACTTTTTTGGCCATTTCAGTAGTGGGAACAGTTACGGTCTTTTGGGAATAGCTGGGTTTGTTTTTGCATTTTGCTAGTGGGTATTACTCTCATCCTCTCATCAAACCAAAAGACCTTTTCTTCTGTCCTGGCACAAGATACAATGAAAAAAATCTTCAGCAGCAGCTGAAACATCTAGAGGAAAAAAATCAAAATTATTTTGACAGCAGCTTCCATGTGTGTGGTAAAGTGGTCTACCCTATAGAATTTGGTTGCTTCTAAGTGAGAACCTGTGCTTTGAAATGTGCCTGTCCTCTTTTTTTTTCTTCTTTCTTTCTTTCTTTCTTTCTTTCTTTCTTTCTTTCTTTCTTTCTTTCTTTCTTTCTTTCTTTCTTTCTTTCTTTCTTTCTTTCTTTCTTTCTTTCTTTCTTTCTTTCTTTCTTTCTTTCTTTCTTTCTTTCTTTCTTTTTGTTCGCTGTGCAGGTGGGTGCGGTTCAGAGAAAATACCCGCTTTTGTTTGGGGAGGTGGAAGACAGGGCTCCAAGTTTTGCTACCCTTGGGCAAGGTTTATCTTGCCGTCTGCTTTATACTGTAGGATTTACATGGCACCTTGCAAGGATAATATGTACCCAGAAAACACAGTGCAGACGGAGCTAGAGCGCAGCAGTCTCCCCCCAGCCTTATAGCTGCTCTGAGATTTCAGGATGTGTTATATGGCTTTTTTTCATGGCCTGCAGTGGTAGGATAGTGACAACGTGTGTGTTTGTGAGGAATGCAAAAATTCACAGCTTCTGGGAAGTGGGTGGGGTTCCTGTGTAGCTGCTGAGTGACTTTTTTTCATCTCCTGTGAGTCCTGGGTTTTGATGTGGGATGCACTCAGTGTTAGCTCCTTTACTCCTTCTGAAGTCTAGCCTAGCGATCCTAGCTTGTGATATCTTGCATCCAGGGGATGCTCTTTCTTCTTTTTGTTTTTAAATTGATGATACTTTAAGAAAAACCTTTTTTGTCTTTACCCGAGATGTATCCTCCTCCTGCCAGGAGTTTAAATTGATTCATTATTATGGAGTCCTTAGGCTAGGTAAAAACCCAAGGGGAAATCTCATGTGAATGAAAAAACACAACCCCAAAGATATTAAAAAGGATAATCTAGTTATGAGGGGGTGTGAGAAAGAGACAAGAATTTTAATATTTGTCTCCTGACCTCCAAGATGTTCTCACCTTATCGTAGAAAAGCTTGAGGTTTCGAGTACTTAATGAGATCACACATAAAATGGCTGTCAGGCCAAGACAAGAGGCAAAACGCTTTTTAGCACCTGCGACTGGACCACTCCCAAGAAAATCTGTACTTGATGTTTTATGATGTTGACGAGCTGCCAGCCTCGCTGCTGGCAGGTAGAGGAATGGCATTGCTGATCAGATCTGCAGCAGAACCTAGCATGGGTTGGTCTTGCTCTGATACTGGGAGCAGTGGACTGAGCACAATTTAAAGCTCTGCCTTTAGCTTCTGGTTTCCAGCTTGTGTTTGATGATGTGGGAAGCCCTTCTTTCTTCAAAAGCCTGGTGGTTAGACAAGTTTGAGAACTGTTTCAGCCAGACACATTTAGTTTTGCACTGCAAAGGTGATGCATTTACAAGTGAATTTAGAAGAATTCATGGGCAGCTTTGGCATCACCAACAGTATCACTCCTAGTGCCAGGCTTGGCTTGCTGATGAAGAGTAAGATTTTCCTTTCAATGTTAGCTGTAGAACGCTTTGTTGTATCATCATGCTTCGTTCTGCAAATAAAATGTTTGTGTGTGCTTCTCCTCATATCCATCATAAGTGATTAATGCAATTGCGATGCATCTTTTGCTCTCTTCCCTAGACATCAAGAACACAAATCACGTTTGTGTGTTTAAGATGTTATCTGGACTGTCTGTAGCAAATAGCATCAGGCAAATCCAGTGTGCGCTGTATGGTCAAAGTTTTATGGCTTCTCCTGCTGCATAGCAGCAGAGATGCCAGAAGAGAAGTGTGTTTCAAAGCATCCTCAGTCCTGCCCTGGTTTTCTTCCCTGTCGTCTTTAGCCAGACTGATTCTTCTGCAGTTCGATGGCTTTCCAGGCGAAATGCTGAACTTTCGCATCTCTTCATGAAAAGTTTTATGCATCCATGCAACGCCTATAAAAGTTTTTACTGCGAATTGGGCTTTTATGGCACTGCAGTGCTTAGCTGCCATGCTCCCTCCTCCTGGGAAACTTTACTTCTGGGGAGTTGAGTTGAGGATTAAAGCTGCACTACTGATTTAACATACACATTCCACTAGTATCAGAGTGCATCTTTGTAGACAGTAAACAAAGGACTGTGCTGATGCAACAGAGGAGAAATATAAATGCAGAAAGTTGCTTTCCCCCCCCCCCCAGACATTAGAAATTGATCTCTTAAAGCAGCAAATTACGCAAACTGTTTATTCCTTAAACACGTTTGCAGCTTGTATAAGACATTCTGTCTCACTTCATAGTCAAAAGAAAAGGCTATGACATTGCTTGCAAGAATCTGTCATAAAACATTTCTAATACAGACAGTTCCCTGGCTGCGTTCTCCCCTTTAGAAAAAGCCGTGGCTCCTTCCCTTTATTCCCTTCTCTAGACTAAATGTTACTAGCACTGATTTCTGTGTACCTCAGACACTGGAAACTGAATTCTTAGAGCTAGCACTGTGGTAAGGGACTACTCAAATCAGTATTTCTAAAAACAGTAGTTTGCCAGTCAGCCCACAGATGACAGAGCTGCTCAGACATGCTTGCTGAGTGATGAATTCTTTCCATTTGCTGGGAGGTACCCGACAGCAGCTTTGTCTGTGTTCTTGCTTAATGTATGGGGATTTATGCACAGAATTACACAAATGGGTGGACCAAGGAATACATTATTAATGAAGATGTTTCCAACTGAATGGGATTGCTTTTTTTTTCAGGCAGGTGGTTACTAGTAATCTCACAGAGGAAAGGAAGCGATGCTGTGTGGTGCCTGCAAAGGAAGATGCTATGCAGTGCGGTGGGAGACTGTGTAATTAAAATGTCATTCTAGCTCTTTAAAAGCTAACTGCAGTCTTTAAAACCATTAAGCAGGAGGGAGGTTACTAGTGTGGGAATGGCTTTTCTGCAGTGAGCTCGCTGATGGCGAGGCCAGGAAGGACTACCGATGGCTCTCAGTGCAGCTCGGTGACTGATTCTTCTCTTACGCTTACTGACTTCTGTTCAGATGGCATGGAAAATCGTTTTAATGCAGAACACACAGTATTTGCCAGCTGAAAAAGGAATCAGCAAGTCTCTGAACTGAAGGTGAACCGAACCTCTGCTTCCCCCACCTCAGTAGGACAGGTTTATAACGCCCTGTGGTGGAACATACTGGGGGGATTTTCCTGCTTCGGGTGGCATCGCCTGCCTGAAACATAACACAGATGGTCGTGTTAGTTTGTGAAGGGGCTCTGACATCATGCCCAGATTTCATACTGGGTAATTACGTTCTTGCCTTTGTAACTGTTGTTGAATATGGCATTTTTCTTTGCTCCTTTTCTGTTCTTGACTCTTTAACAGTACATGAAAGCACCGTCACGTAGCTACTGCTCATATGTGGGGTTTACTACTGTATCTGAGAAATTTGCAAGGTTGTAGAAAAGCCAGAATAAAATGAGGGACTAGAGCTCAGGCTTGTGTCTTCTTAGTCATGTTAGTGTGCTGGAGCAAGTGCCATCCCACTGCTATGACAGATGCACTGACAGTTTTTGAAAGCTGCAGAACTGGAGATGATATGGTTGAAGGATGCCTCTGGAGGTCAGCTACACCATCCCAATCCACCAAGACAAGACTAAGTCAGCCTAAACTGCTTGTGACAGGTACTAATCACATATTCATCCAAAAAACACCCATCCTTTGTATCCATGCTTCTTGGAGTCACAAAGGTGCCGATATGCTTTTTTGTCTTTGTGCCTGTTTTAAGCAAACAAGCATGCACAGCCCTGCGTAGGATTTGATGAGCAGGTTGTAGAGATGCCCATGACCGTAACTCTGTGGCTGCTCTTAGCTGAAACTGGCTCTTAGCTTCCTTGTTTCACTTTCTTTAGTTCCCACCCCACCCCAAGCCTGCTGCTCTCTCTCTTTGTCACAAATGGTACATGTTTATGACATCTGGCACATAAATGAGGTGGTCCTGAAAGTGCTGCAATGCCAGCAAAAAGCTTGATGCTCAGCTCCTCTCACAGGTGGCTTCCCTTTCATCCTGTAGTCCTCCTCAGCTGGTGGAGCAGGCATCCTTAGTTAACTACGTTCCTGACCTGTTAGCACTTCAAGGCTGCTCCAGGGGCTCTTAGGAGTGTGTGCCTTTTGCAGCCACAGTCGAAATGGCTGTGAACACATACTTGAGGAAGTATTTCCTGAAAATGTTTTCATCTCTAATTGGATACAGTTTGGAGACTGCAATTTTCCCTTCTAAAATAATGTAGATAATGATTATCTGGCTGCAGTCATGACACTGAAGGTTTGTCCAAGTAGTGATTCCCCGGAAAAGTAGCCGTAGGTGGATTAGTTAAGCCACAAAAAAATACTACATGGAAACTGTTGTCCACTGCTGAAATCACCTTATTCAACTACTGTAGATGCAAATGGACCCAGTTAATTTAATTCACTTCCAGAGGGAATGCAAACTAAATAAAGTCACGCTCGTTAAGAGGAGTGTTCACACAGGTTTAAATAATCTTCTTCAATTTATTTTGATGAACTTTTCTGAGCAGACAAATCTTTACCATAATTTCTCCAGGGTAAGACTGGAGCTTGTATAAGGCAGGAGTGCTTAATAATATTGGTTTAGAAAACGGAATATATGAGTGGTTAGAAGAGTGTCGCCCTCTGTGCTTGCCCCTTGGTGTGCGATCCCAGGTTGCTAAACCATGAAGTGGCAGCCGGTGATGCTGTTCTGGGTCCCACTTTGGAGAAGCTCCCCTGGTTTCCATGAGCTCTTCCTCTGTTTAAGCGACTTACAGCCCTGCACGCACTGTTCACCCAGTGCCTTGCTGTGTATCTGCTTCGTGTAAAACCTCAGGGGCTGACAGCCCCCCCTGCCAAACCTGGGGCTGGGTGGAGAAGTGTTGTACTCCATTCAGGTGGGTAGCACGGTAACTTTGGCTTGGTGGCCAGTGGGTCAGGATGGAGTGGGAGAAAGTAAAAAAAAAATGTGGAAAATTTGGAAATAAATTTGACATTATCCTTTCAGTGGAGAGGAAAAAGCCTGAAAGGCGCCTTCTGCACAAGCAGGGGTCTTAGGTAGACCTGCAGTTTCCTGGGCTGAGTTAAAGAGCTTTTGAAGCTTAATGGCCAGGCTACCTCCTCCTCCCTCTGTTACTGCCTGTCCCTGCCAGATCTAATAGGAATCTTACCTCTGTTCTAACCATACCCGAAATCCTTATTGCCTTGTCTAGTTTGTATTTGGCACCAGAAGAAATGAATGAGAATCTAAATGTGTTCTGCCAGCCACCAAAAATACCTTTTTCCCTCTGGCTGCTTGGGAATTGCCTTAAACTCCCCTCAGGGCTTTTCTGTATGAAGGGACAGCTGGCGTAGAACAATAGTGACTGATTTACACTGATCAGTCTTCACCTTTCTGAAAGGCATCTGTCTTACACCAGCCACCCTGCCGTGCACACCTTTCAGAGGGGTGCTGGTGGGAGATGTCTGCAGTGCCTCCAGTCTCTCCCCAGCCTGACTCCTTTGTAGGTCCCAGGGAAAAACAATAATAGAAAAATAAAAAGGAAAGAAGAAACACTGTAAAAACTTAGTGGTGAGAGGTGCATTTTCCTCTTCTTCACCCACGTGGTAAAGGATTACTGAGATTTGGGTCTTGCAGAGTTTTGGTTGCATGTCCTGTAGCAGCAGTGCTTGACAAAAAGACTGTCAAACTCAGTAACTGAGACATTTTTGCCCCCATCCTAGTTTCAGCTCAACTCACCTGAACTTTATTTAGTCCATTTACTTAGTTTAGTCCATTACCTCCACTAAAACAGTCTGGGAGGTGCACATATGCACCTGAGCTGGCAGAATGGCAGCTGGGCATCACGTAGTGAGAAAGTGATGTCAAGGAGGCAGGAGCAGACACAGATGCAGCTGAAGAACAACTAGTTGAAAGTTTCCTCTTCAGTCTCTAATAAATTTCAGTGGATAATTTTATGGAAAAAAAAAAAAAGACTCTGCTCCAATTCCCTCCATTTTGCTTTGGTAGGAATCAAGTGTGTGGTTGAGAGCATGACCCAACAAGCACTGTTTTGGAAGCCTCACCTCCTGCATGGGATTAGAGTAGTGCCTGCTCCCTTGCATTTCATGTGAGGGCAATTAGTGCACGTGCATGGCAATTAGTGCTGCAAATGAAGTCGACACTGCTGTATTCTGCCTCTTTAATGGCTTGCTTTCCTCCTCTGCCAAAAGAGCAACCAGGCAGTCTCAAAGGAACCTGCTGCCTTCTGATATTTAATTTGCTTCAGGCTTACCTTGGCATCTGTCTCTTTCTTCTGCTGCCCAGCCTAGCCCACCTGCCTGTTCCTGCTACCAGAGCTGGAGAGAAGCACTACACGTTTCTGGAAAATCAGGCTGTGACTTGCACACCATGCTGCAGTCCTCCAGCCCTGTCTCTCCCTGGCGTGCTTTGTCATTCCCCATTTCTGGCCTGTTCTCAGCACAACGCTGGGGTGGTTTCTGATGAGCTGCACTGGAAGTGGCGTCACTGAGCAGACAAACATGCAGGTGGGAAGTTGCAGAGCAATTCGCCTCTTTTTCTTCTAGGTATCATGGTGAGGAGGACCTTAAATTACATGTGGCATGCAGTGTTCATTTGTGACAACATGGTACTGACTGAAGTGTACATATCCTACAGTATAGCTGGATCGTATACAAACTCTATGTATACCCATCTGTGTCTTAACTGGAATATTAAGTGCTCCAAAAAAGTTTTAAAACAAGAAGCTGGATGGGAAAAGGTCTGGCAAATAAACACGTGGATGGGTACTCAACAACTATAAGAAAAACTGAGGGTTAAAATACTAGAAGAGACCTCTCCAGCTGCTGACAGTGGGAGGAGGGTACAGGAGCACAGGTGGAGCACATTAATTTGATCAGGGTGTTTTGGTGTAGGCCTCCTTGTATGGCTTTCCTTATTGCAGCAGAGCACCTTGCAACATGGACCACACATGCAGGTTTGTTTTCTGAATGCCTTACAAGTGATATCTGCACAGTGACTCCTAATATGTCTCTTAATAGGGAGCTGGTAGTTTATGAAACATTTTTTAGGTGGAAGTAGTTTTTTCACAGGGCAGGATTGCTCTTTGGCAGGAGTGTGGAATAATCAGCTTTACTCTTGAGTGAATGCTGTGGGCAAGAAGGAAAAGGTTGGCATTAGTCCCTCCAAAAGAAAAATTACCTCAGAGGACCCCTCCACTGAGGATGGCACACTGGGCTAATGGTGCTGCCTTGGGAGCCTTTTTCTTCTGCTCCACAGATCGTGGAGACAGCTCAAGTGTGGGCCAGTGTTTCTTTCTAAGTAGAACTTGCCTGCACAGGACAACAGGCAAGCTGGTGCTTTCTAGATAATGCGGGTCAAGTGCTGCTCTGCTGAGGAGATGGGGAGGATTTTATTTAGCTAGTGGTAATACACAAGTTATTTGTGTATTACCTAACCCTCTTGTGCTGAGAACTTGCACTTTTTTTTCTGTTGTTTCTTTAACAGAAGTGTGAATCAAGTCATGATTTTATGTCCTCAGGACCAGTGGCTTAGGTGATTAAAGGTGGGGAGCTCACAAGGGTGTGCAGGCCCCATCACTGTGGCTGCCCTCAAGGCCAGCTCCAAAACTGAAAAGCAACTGCCAGATGCACCCGGTGACTTTTGGGAGCAATGGGGACAGGCAGACAGAAACTGTGTATAGACAGGACTGTATATCCCTGCTCTATGAAGTCGTGAACATATGGAGCAGACAGTTGTTTGGGAGGTCTTGGTGGGTGGAATATTAACCACGGTGAAAACAATACCAGAGGAGCACATGCATCCACCCTGGCACTTTGCATGCATGTCGTCATGGAATTTCCAAAGAGGGCCCTAAACAAAACTGCATTATAGGGGAACAATAACGCATTGTCAGCAGTGGCCGAGGATGCTGGGCTGGCACCTCTTTCCGTAACTGTGCCCTGAACTGCTTCTTGTTCACAGTGTTTCTGGGGCTGTTGCATGCACAGCTGTATGTTCATGATTTCGGGCCTGATCCAAGGTTTGTGTTCAGGTTTGATCAAGGTTTGACCAGCCCCTTGAGCAGGCAGAACCCCCTCAAAGCTGGGGTGCTCAAGGAGCGTGGTGAGAACAGTGATCTGATCCTCCTGGATGGGCTCTGTCTCGATCATAGTGGGGACATTGTACCACATCAGAGTGGGTTTTGGTACACATGGAGTGTTTGATACTTGTCACAGTGAACCCATGGGATAGCAGGCTTGACCCAGATAGTTTTACAGCACAAAAGAAATGCTTATGGTTTCCTGAGGTCCTTTCCAGTCTCAATATCTGGGGAGGAGGATATGGTCTGAAGAAGTGATCATCTTGAATTGATTAATCTGTCAGTGTCCCTGACTGCTCTTTCATGTAGTGCCTAGGCACTCAACATGGGATACCTCAGGCATCTGGAAGCTGAGTTAGGTACAGGCTCCTAAGTGGGTCTTGTGTGATTAGGTTTCTAAAATCACCCTAAACCACATTTTTCATTGACCAAGCAGTGTGAGAGCTTCCTCGTGCCTCAAGTCACTTCTACAGAATAAATAACAGTCCTGTGGATTTCTTTATTTGGTCAAGCTTTCAGAGGTAGCTGCTCTTGAATAGGCATAAGCTGCCTGACCAATTGCACGTACCCCAGCAGGCCGATTACTTATGTGATCAGCAGTGCAAACAGGTGTGGTAATGCAGAAAGGATCCTCACAGAGCCTTTGGCTAGACTCTGAACAGCACACTTGTGCTGGGAAGGAAAGATAGAGTATACTCAGAGGCTAGGTGTCTGTCAGGTTTTGTTAAAACATATAAATATTCCAAATGGGAATACAGCTTTGAATTTGAATGCTCAGAGAGCAAAAGTGAAAAAGCTCCTTGTAAAAATGCTTTGTGTGTTGGCCTGAAGAGGAAGGGCATGGTCTGTGTTGTGCAGATGAAAGGCAAGCACCGAGGGATGCTAACGGTTGGGTTCCAGCTTCTTTGTTGAACAGGTTACAGCTTCTTTATTGAATTCTGTGCTCGCAGTCCTGCCTGCCTGTTTTCTTTGCTTCTCCACATGCCTTTTGCGCCAGCCACGGCAAGAGAATGGTGTTGGCAGCGTGGTGTTGAGAGAAGGTGGGCTGTTCTATGGGATCTGGGGAGTTAGCCTGCAGGACCTTGGGGAGGGTTGGACTGAAAATGGACTGTGAAGGAGAGCCTGTGTGTGAGGAGAGAGCAGGCAAGGTGACGGAGGTGTCTTGTGGGCCCCTAGGGAGGTGGTGGGGACAGAAGGCTGGAAATAAAACCAGGAAGATCAGTGGGATGGGGCCTGGAGATGAGGAGAGGCAGCTGTGAGACATCACTTGCGGTTGTTATTTTTTGGTGTAAATTTGTTGTTATTTTGAAAGCAAGGATTGCTTTAGATCTGTACCAGTATTGTTACATAGGCCAGACCAACCACTTCTTAAATTTTCTCCTCTCTCTTGAACAAAGAAAACATTACAAAGAACTTGCAATTAAAATGAATTGTGAAGTGTTATTTGGTGCCTGCTGAGCAAAATATCATGAGCTAGCTGAATTAGCAGTCTGGGAGTGTGCTGTGTAGGATGCAGTGAAGCACAGAGCCTCGGCTGTAGCAAAGAGATGGGGCACCAAATGCTCCAAGTTCGCCCAGGCTCTGCTGCTGCCTTGGAAGTGGATATATGGCAACAGGCTGGTAGGTAATGGTTGCTTAAAAGTGGCTGAAGGGGACTGCAAAGAAGAGGGGGAGGAGAGAACAAGGGGTTGAAAGAAGTAAAGACAGACTCTGAAGGTGAGACCCAGAATATCTTGCCATGTATCTTACATAGGGGATAACGCTTTACTTAAGTTTTTTGGTGTGTACATGTTGGTCCCCTCTTTCACGTGCGGCTTGTCCATAACAAACAGTTCTCAGCTGGGACTGACAATAGAAAAATTGTAGGAAACTTTCACCAAACAACTCACTGGTAGGTCTGCCTCCTGTTTTGTTCCTGAGCTTCTCTGTTTTAAAGGAACCAGCTGCTGTGTAGCTGTAAACATAGCAGACTTTGCTAGCAAGTTTTATCTTTGGAGGGTCCGCATCGATCCAATGCAAACTGCTGCCAGGCTCCTTTGTCCTGCCTCCACATTACCACCACCACTCCTTCCAGGCTCAACTAAGTCTGCGGGTCACAGCTTCCCACCACGTGGGGATGGTGTGGTGCCCACGCAGAATGGCTGGAGGCAGACAGCCGTGAGGAATGGAAGGATGGAAGAAGCTGGTGTGTCCCACCATCCCGCGGGATGTTAGTGTGGCTCTGCTGTTGAAGCAGGCTCAGCAGCTGAGTGGGTGCATTTCAGTTTCCCTTTGCAGGATGTTTTACAGGGTCTGCTCATCAGGCGATCTTATCTTCATCAAGCAAAGCAGAGCACGGTGCACAATCCTACTTGTCTCTGTGTGCCTTTTGCAGTGGCACAGGTCATCAGTTAAGTGAAGTGGTCTTCCTAGGGGATGGGGTTTTATGTTATAAGCATATCCTAATGTTGGACATCTTTTGATGTTGCATATGGTTATGCTTTTATTGAAGGAATGCTTTACTTTTCAGAGCTTCTTCCACAAGGGAAATGTGTAGGCTGACAGGGCTAGATGGAGAGATGCTGAGGACTGAAGGAGTAAAAACTTTGTTCATTACTGCAGGGAACACTGAGCGGGGTTGCTGGAGGAAGTGCTGATTGTGGGTATGCTGTACCAGATGCAATTGCTCCTTAGCAGAAGAGAAATCTTCTGGCTTGGTTTAATGCATGGTATGATCCTTTATAGCCAGGCACAGCTACCGAAAGAAGCATTTGTTGTGGCAACAGAGTTATTTTTGTGGCACATGGATGCCCAAAGCTGGGAACTGACAGGATTTGAAATTACCTGGGGAAGGGGAAGGGAAGAGGACACTTGTAAACGGTGCAGGGGAAGGCAGGGCATGTAGCAAGCTGATGAGTGCTTGTGGGGTGAAATTGTGTGTGAGTTCAGTACGGGTGAAACAGGCCAGAGCACAGCTCTTGAAGGGCTTATTTCTGGTTTAATGCATCCAATAAATGTGCCCTGAGCTGGACCTCATTGGAGTAAAAGAGGAGAAAGCAGTCAGCACATCTGCTGGTAACCAACTGTCCAGATCTCAGGGCTGACAGCCTGTGGGGCCCAAGTCATGCTTGGGAGATGTTTTTAATCTCTCATCTCTAGCAACGCAATTTATCAATATCATCTTTGTTAAACCGATGAGGAAATTAATGCATGTTTATAGGGACCACACCACAAGTGATACGAGGAGCAGCTAGTTAATGTTTAGCAAAATTCTTCTGAAGATGAGGAGTGGTATACAAGCCCCGTTCTGACTATCTCAAGGTTACTCATGAAAGAAAAATGCTGTTTTAGAGGAAGCTTTTGTCACTGTGATTGCAGCAGGCCTAAAATATAGCTGAACATTCATCCATTGCCCGGCTGACTATATATAGCATTACAAGAGCATGTCGGGTAGAGATGTATATCCCTATAAGCTGGAGAGATGTAAGTCAGGTGAATGAAGCCAGGAGAAAAGCCTACCTAAAAAGCATGCTGAGCTAAGTGACTCAGATGGCAGCATGCCCCAAAGGAAACTTTCAGTGAGGGTGATTCATTAGCAGTCAAACAGACCTTTTTGTTTTCCTGCCCTGCTATGTTTACATTTTGAAATGTGTGCACATCTCACTGAAATGGCCTTGCTAGCTAAAGTATTCTTCTAACTGGGAGAAAGGAAGATTTTGTGTTTAATGTTTGATTGGTTCTGAGGCTTGGACTACAAACAAAAGCTGTATTTAGCAGGATTCATGTATATAGTCTGTAAGGTACTGCTAACATCTTATGCTGATAGCATCATCGTGTTTTGGGCTATGATTTAGACCTGCCTAAGGAGACCCCGAAATTCCAGGCCTGGATAGATGTCTTAGGTGCGCAAAAGGGGGAGACCTCAAATTTGTCAGATTCCACACACAGCCCAACTTTTTCAGAGCATGTTGAGACATCATAATACCTGTGAGTCCTCCTGCATCCAGAAATCCCACTGAAACCAAGGGAAACATCCCACCAAGGGGGTATCCCACTGAAATGAAGGGGGTGTGCTGGTCCTGTGAGCTATGTGGGCTACTGTGACCCACGCTGTCCCCTGCAGCAGCAGTGAAGCTCTGCTTTCTGCATGGCAGTATGCTGTGTCATGCTTGCAAGGCTCCTGCTGGTACTGTGCAAATAGGATGAGGTTTCCTGCATCAGTGTTGTGCTGGCAACAGCCACCAGCTCCTGATTCAGTTAAACCCAGGCATGATGCGGGCAGATTGGTGGTTGTGATTTACAGGGCTCTGCTGGAATAGAAAGCCTGTTGTCTACCAACACATTGTCCAGACAGCACAATAGGGCAAGGTAAGCACTAGAAAAGCAAGGTCAAAGAGCTGACAATACCATATTGTATTGCCTGACTCTGGACAAGTGGTTTACAAGCCTTGCTTCTGCTATTCTATGTGAAACCAGAGTAGTGCTTGCTTTTATAAAATAAATAAATAAATAAATAAATGCTTTATGGTCTGTGGGTGGAAAGCATTCGTTTGAGTGTGAAGTATTTCTGTTGTAGAAAGAATTAGTCTCATTTGCCTTAGTTTCCTGTTCCCAGGCCTGGTATTCAGGGAGATCACAAATTCCTTTTGAAGATGGAAATCTCTTTGTAGGTGTTCTGAGTTTCATTCATCGCGATCCATCTGGAAATGCATTTTGGAACAATCCGTTTTGTTTGTGGCTTTGGCTGGCTTTGCATTCTCCGAATAGCAGAGTGTGGTTTGGGCTTTATAATGGGATATATGGTCTCTCTGGCTTGGTTCCAGCTCAGACTGGGAAGGACTGAGAGGAATTACCCTTGGGTCTGTAAGGCAAACCTCTGAGGCAGTAGCAAAACACTAGGTATCTTGCAGCAAAAGCAAGACAAGCAGCCTGTGTGGGAGAGTTTGGTGTTTCGCAGGCAGACAAAGAAGCTGCAGAGTGCCTTTCTTGGGGAGGGTCCCAGCAGGTAGGACTGGTCGGCACTGGAGCACCAGTTACTGCTTCAAGTCACTCTTCACAAGTGGCCTCCTATTCTGTATTGCTGCGATGGGTTGTCAGCTTCCATGGCATCGTTTTCTTGCTCCTGCTAGTCCGTGACCTTTCTCTGAATTCACAAGCTGTTGCCCAGTCTGCCAGACTGTATGGGAATGGCACGTGTACCTGCCAGGTGAGCCAGCACCTTTTCTTTCTAGGCAATGTGGTGCCTAAAAGAATTGCAAGAATTTAAGCCTGTTAAGCCACAAACTCTCTTAGAAGTTTTTTTTGTTTTTTTTTTTTGCTCCTCAGTGGGACAGGACCAGATATTATAATTAACCTCCCCCCTACCTCCCAGCTAGCTTTCCGTTGAGCGTCTGCATTTTTAGATTCCGCCTGTCTGCGGTCCAGCCCCAAGATAGTTAAATGTAATAAATAAATAATGATAAAAATAGTCTCTGAGGACTCAGCAGGCAGCAGGCCAAGGAATCTGGGCATGCTGCCAGCAGCTCTTCCACTGGAAGTCTAAAGTTAACTCAGACTACGGGCTTGCATCGCTCTGCTCAAACGAATTTTTGGGGAAAAGTCCCTCTCCCTTCCCCACCTCGAACGGTACCCAGCAGGGTGGGCTTCAGGGTTTCGGTGCAAACATGAATATGGGGCAAAGGCTGTGGTGTTCGTGCTGCCATGGTGAGGGCTGGAGCAGCAGCAGCAGGGGCAAGGCCTTCAGGCCTCAGCTCAGGGGAGCAGGTCGGTCGCCAGACGCCAGCACAGAGGGGCCTGCCGTTCATGGGGCTGACCCTAAAGCCTGCTCAGATTATGTCCCACCCCATTACATCTCAGGGTGGGAGCTGTCACACTGTGCGTGTTTGTACTCCCGTTTCCTATCATGCTGTATATCTGCTGCGTATAGCTCCGGGATCTGAGAGTGATCTACCCGCATCCTAGACAGGCAGTTACCACTATCAGGAATATCTGGGAAATTATGTATCCTAGGAAATGCGTGCCCTCTGGTGAGGAGCAGCCTGCCAGCAGGTGGGAAGGTTTAGAGCAAAAGAGCTGGGATTCCCCTTTAAGGAGAGGCGAGGGGCCCAGAAGAGCGAAGCTTTCCGAACTTATCTGCGCGCAGCCATCGGCACAGCTCCTGCAATCGCGCCCAGCACAGAGAATTTGAAAGTACAGCCCCAGACCTGTGCCTCCTCACCCTGCTCTGCCGGGAACACTCCCCGCGCCAGCCCTGCTTCACTCGAGCTGCTTGATAAATGTTTTAAACTGTCCAGGAGGTTCAGGCTTGCTTTTCTGTAGGCACGCCGCTAACAGAGTGATTGCAGGAGGAACTGGTACCATCCGGGTTCAACGCTGGCTCCCACATGCTTTAAAACCCCTAAGTGTGGGATAATCAAACATCCCCAGGTTGCCACACACCTGCAGTGGAAATTCCAGCAAAGGCTGGTTTGGGGCATAGTGCTTTTGTTTTGCAGGCAAGGTTGGGCACGGTGTCTATTTTGTTCCTGGCTTTATCATCTGTATTAATAAAGTGTGACCTCAAGAACTGGCAAGGTAGCAAAGATAAATGTGCTTTTCAGATTTGGTACTGTGCAAACCAGTCCCTGTGGATGTGCCTGCCGGTGGTCTTATCTGGAGCTGGGAGCATAAAATAGCTGTTCACAGCTGGGGGGAGCGGGCAGCAGGTGATGGAGAGGGAATACCTGAAACACCTCTGGCCCCGACCCCAGGGACAGTCTCCAGTGGCACAGGATAAATAGTGAGAGGAAATCCCTTTGAAAATCTGAGACATCTGCTCCATTTCAGGAACTGGGAAGCTATCACACACCAATCCTCTTGTCCAGGGCTTTGGAGTGCAGGATTCAGGCTTTTCCTGCTGTCGTGCTGAAGAACCCCTAGAGGGACACCACCAAGGAAGATCTGTGATTCTGTACAGGCTACAATTATGGTTCTCTTTTATTTGCAGTTATTTTTCCCCTAATTCTCCACTGTGCCTGCTTTTATTGATCTGCCCACTTATTTTTTTATAGAAGCCTGCTAGTCCATGGCAGAGGTTAAAGTGGACTCTGAGTAAGACTTCACTGCTTGGTCTTTGTGAGGCAAATGAGTCAAACTAGAGCAGCCCTGAAGAGTCAGCAACCTAAGATGTGTGGGGAGAGGCCAGTAAGCAAAGGGCCTCTGGGATGCTTATACTGTCAGCTACCAAATTTAGAGAGGGAATTTCCTAGCAGTTGCAGCAAACCAGCACCACTCATGCAAAATGCAGATGCAGAAAGAAAATCAATGCTTTAGATACCTCCCTGGAGCTTCAATACATTTGAACTCCATATCCCCTTGCAGGGTGACAAAAAGCAAGTGTTAAGTTTGAGCTTTTTGTAAGTGCTTTTCTAAAGGGAGAACCTTTCATTTTTGTTCTAAAGCTCAAATGTCTGCACTTTTTTTTTCTTTTTTTCTTTCTCTGGCACCAGATGCACCTTCTGCATAAGTGCAAAAGTGAGCCCTCCTTTGGGACAGTGCGGTGTTGATAGGGCTGCTTTCTAGCTGGAGCAAGTCCATGCAGCTGAGAGCTCCAAGTGTGTCTCATCTCAGAGAGACTTTGTCCACAGTAGAAATCCCTTCTTGCCCTGTAGCATTATTGGATCAATTTGTCATGGAAGTATATGAAGTTCTATAACTCCGGTCGTGACCCATGACTGCAGACAGTGCAGAGGGTGATGGAGTTCCTTTGGTTCAGGGGCTGTCCTAGAGGAACTGCTTAAATGCAAATTCTCAACAGACTAAATTACTTTTTCTGGCTGGCTCTTACTGTATGTGTTGCAGCAGCTCATTCTGGTATTAATCTGGGCATAGAGCAACCCTGCATTCAGGCACTTGGTTCATTTCAGGTAGTTAATAGGTAAGTACTCAGGTCCTGTAGCAGCGACTGCTTCACTTAATAGTTCACTGACTTCAGAGGGTTTTGGATAACGCTCATAGCATGCACTTAGAGTCTCTATTCCCCGCAGAGCTGAACTGAAATCCTTTGTGTAGGTGTGGGAGGAAGGGCTATATGGATTTTTATACCCAGATATAAAGTAGTTATAGAAGTAGGAAATCACATGAGTAGTTTTGCTGATTCAGTGAAGCCTATCTAGTCTATTAGAGCCTTGAATAAAAATACCCATATATACCTACATGCCAGGAAGGGCTGCTCCCTGCCAGGTCAGCACACAGGGCGGTAATGGGGAGATCAGCAGTCTGTCAAGCACAAGGCAAAGCAGGCAAAGTAATCACATCTTGGCAAAAAAGTGTAATTAGGAAAGAAAGGCCATTGCTTAGGTGGCTGAGTGCCTGCCATGTATCACAGCCCTCTCGGGTGGTGCTCCCTGGATATTCCCTCTGTGGTTGGGGTCTGTCTGAGCATCACAGCAGCCCACACGTGAGTTCTCTCTTCGGCAGGAGACACTTGGAAGTGGGCTAAAGCAAACAGCTGGTTCCGACTTCAGCTCCCCATGCCTGGTGAAGGTGCAGCTCCCAGAGGTGGCGAAGGGCTGGCTAGTCCCTGGGATAACCCCCCAAAAAACTGTGCCACTCTGGGTGTCTTGCTCTTTCCAGCACGGTGGTGATCGGCTGCTCAAGCTGCCTCCTTCAGCGAGCCAGGTCACTGCTGCTGTGAAGCGAGCTTCACAGACTGGCAAAAGCTTTTCAGCTGTGACCGATGACCACTGCCTGTCTTTCCACTGATGGATCTCATGTTGTTTTCTTGACGGAGTTGCCACCACTCGCGCTCTTGATTCAGTTAACTTTTTGCCTTATTTCTGAGCTGTTTTTACCATCCCTCCCTCCAAGAGCATGGTCGGTTCTTCCAGCTTGTCTTTTTGCCAAGGTATTGCTGCATACACAGAGAAGGGAGTGCCTTTGCTGTGGCCCATCACTATTTTTTGTTGTTGTTGCTTCCTGTAGCTCTGACTCCTTCCCTGTAATCAGATATTTTTGGTTGAGACATCTCCTTATCTATTTGCAGTGACAATTTTCTCTGGTTGTCCTTCTTACCCCAGTGTGTCTTCCTGATCCTTCCAGCCACCCCAGTTTTGCATTGTTGGATTTGTTTCTGTTGCCCATTAGATGGTGGGTAGAGTCCATTGGAATAGGGATGTCACCAAGGGTTTTATTTAAATGCTCATGGTTTAATGCCTGGAAAGAGGAACTGTGGCTTACAGTGGATGGGGACATGGGAGACACTGGCTCTTTTGCTGTCTGTCTTACATTCAGTGCAACATTCCTCAGGCATCCCTATCTGCAAGATGAGGGAACCTGTAAAACTACTTTTCTACTAGTGAAAATATGAAGTTCTGCTGTGCTTAGGAAAAGAGTCCATTTTATCTTATGATGCTTTAGCAGTGGTGGGAGCGATCCTGTTTAGCTTAGTAAAGCATGAATTTTAAAGGATCTAAAACGTTGGCAGCTTGCAAAAGGCAGTCAGAGTGCTGCAGCATCAAACACCTATTTTTCAGTCAGCTACGTTGTACTAATGAAATAATACCAGAGGCTCAATGAGAGCCTCTAAACATGTGCTTGAAAGCTGCAAGTGAAACTGTTTACCTTTCATTAACTTGTTTAGCTTTTACAAATCACGTGAAACATGAAAGTGTGTGTCTAAAGAGCAATCCTTTTAGATATGAAATAATGTTTGAGTGTTTAGAAATTAAAGTAGCTTTTAAAACTATTTATGTCGAGGTAAACAAAAATATTCTTGTAAATCTGTTGCTTCTTTCTCTGTGTGTCAAGTTTGCTTTTGTTTTGCATTTGACTTGGCTGTTTCTACTCTACGTTTTTGTGTGTGTTTTGGCTCTGTTAAATATTTCCTTCTTCAATTAATCTTCACATTGTGAAAGAAGTTGCAAAGCCTACACTCATTCTGAGCATGCTGTGCAATGCTTCCATCTCCTATCAGTGCTCTTCATTTAATACTTGAGGTAGCAGTAACTTTTTCCAGAGAAATTAGACGAATTTTGGTAACCCACCTTTTGCTGCCTGGAAGTTCCTAGAGGATGTTTTGATAAACGTCATCGGCGTTGCATGAAGTCCGTGTACCCTCCTCTCATTAGATTTGCTTTGCAGAGAACAAGGAGGGAAATTGTGTGAGGCGCTTCTGGCTGTGGCCATGACACTGACCGAGTTCCTTGTCCTCATTTCACTTTATTTTCCATGTTTGCATTTTGTTTTCCAAATTTATTTTCCATGTTTGTTATCCAGGAGCACTATGGATTGGTAAGAGGTGAGGTGGCAGCTTTCTCTAGAATTTCTGAATGTGATTTGAAATTATTTTCTTCATTGCTGGCGACTTTGCCATTCCACCCTCAGGTATTTGTGTATCACCACCACGATATCGCTGCCTCTGTCAGCAGGCAACAGTACTGCAAATGCAAAATCAAAAGCTAAATTTCACCTGGCAGCACCTCCCTGCTGGCTGTGGAGGGATAGGGAAGTGTCTGTAATTCCCCCAGGTTTGTAGGATGGCTTGTCCATTATTGAGCTTGTGTGAGAAGTTGATAACAAGCTAATTAGTAGAAACTGCATTATTAAGAGCCTGTTATTTTTTTTTCTTCCTATCTCCTGTGTCAAAAATGAAATTCTGAATGATACTTATCAGCGTTGTATGTCTTAGTGACCTTTGTTAGAGTGAAAGAAAGATACATGAGGAAATAAATAGAGACTAAGCTAGATAAAACTGGTGGACGTCTGTGGTGTCAGGAGTTTCTGGTATATAGATCAAAAGGGTCAGACACCAGATTTTCTATGTTTGTCGGGTCTGGTCTGAATGTTTTTGTATAGGATACAGGCAGATGTTAGAGTTCTTATTGCAGATGCTGTGCAATAGATTTCCCTCTCAAGCCAGTATGCATCCTGCATGGGCTTAAGAAGTAAACAGCAGAAGAGTTACTTCAGATTTACACTGATGCGTTATGCAAATGTCATCTGGCCCTCTCCTGAAGTCATTAGGAATCTTTCCATTGCTTTTGTAGGAAATGGGGCTACCCCACAGAGCCGAATATTTCCTGTTGAAATTTCCCACCCTTTACTATTTCTGTGGTTCATTAGTTTTCCCGAAGGAGTGATACGCTGCAGTGGAGATGGAAATTTGGAACTCGGCTGAATGCCGTAGGTGCCATTTCCCAATTTAGAGCTCCTGTTTTTGGCTCTGTCTGTTAATGGTTGCACATGGATGTAAGTATACCTTAATTGTCCTTTCTATAATAGTCTCTGCCAAAGTAGGCTGACCTTTGGGACCTTCACCTAAAACTACCTACTTAAGAAGGCCTTTTTCAGATGAATGGAGCAATTTCAATCAGAAGCAAAGTACGGTCTACACAACAAAACTTACAGGCTTTGGATGGTATCTAGCTCACTTTGTTGACTTTCTGATGCAACTGGCAAATGTATTTGTTGTGGATTCTGGTATTTTAATTACTAAGATTCTTAGGAAGATGGATAGGAATATTTTAACCCCCAAATACGTAAAATAAGTAAGGAAATATTGGAATAACAGAGCTATTCTTAATGGAAATCTCTCTATTAAATATCTGAATCGGTCCTGTAATGAAGATTTTTAGTGCAGTTGCATTTTTAGGCACCAAATACTGGTAGAAAAAAGTATGATGGAAAGGCCCTTGAAATCTGCTGAAAGGCTTGGGTTCTTAAGTATTTGTTTGCTCCCCAGAGTGGAATCAGAAGCCCAGATTTAGGCATCTTGGGCTCCTTGTACCCAGAAAGCTGCAGGTTGATGCGGACAAGTAATTGCATGCTGTGAAGATGCTTACAGAGCTTTCTCTATTTAAATACCTAATGAAGAGGCACATTTAGGCACTCACACCAGAGCACAGCATCCGTCCTGAACCAGGCACCAATAAGTACTCTAAAACACAGTCAGGGAGAAGGCAATAACAGCCCAGTGCAGTGGCTCGGGGCAGTGGCCTCCCATCTTTTTTTCAGTCTGTGAACTTGAGAAAATCCCTTGCTTCCAAGGGAACTGTGGAAGGAGTTTAAACCTGCTGACTGCAGGCTTGGGCTTTCTCTATGTCTTTCCATAGCTCATCAGTGCAGTGGTGCCTAAGAGCCAGAGCAACATCAGATTTCGTAAAATTCCCAAATTTCCTCTTCAATCACTTTTTACAAGTCTTTCAAAACAGCTTCTTGTTTGTGCAAATACCTCGCACCAGGCACTTTTCCTCACGCTCAGGTTGTTTTTTAGGTATCTCTGGTTACCAGGGAAACTAGCTAGGTTGCTGCCAGCCCAAGTTGTTAGAGGTGAACCCAGAATAACTCTTCAAAAAACAGATTTGTATTTGCATCTTTTCCTAATTCCTACTACTTAAGACAAACTCTAGAATGGATGAGCTGAACTGAACTTCATGAACTTTTGGAGATAAATATTTTTAAACTTCCTCTGCTGGAGGAGGAGCAGTTCCTAAATATCACAGTTGGCAAATTGCTGTCCTTGTGACAGCAGGATTTGGTGTGAATTTTCTGCAAATACCTCCTTGCAATCAGTTTGAGAAATTGTATTTTGTTCTTTTAAATACTTGAAATTAGTCTCAGTGCATAAATATCCATTTTAAATGGAAGCATTAAGGAAATTGTGGGAGTCTCTGCTCATGGTAAAAAGAAAAAGCATTCCACCTAAATAAATACATTAAATATGTTTGGCTTCGAGACTTGTTAGGCTTGGCTTTTACCTGGGATTTCTAGCAGTTAAATATTTATTTTGAAGTATGATGATGGTTTGTATCAACATGGCTCTTAGCTTGTGCTCACTTGTGTGACAGCATGCAGTGCCTTTTACAGAGAGGCTTGTGTTTTCTGCACAGAAATAAAATGTTTTAAATGTACTCATAGTGATGTAGTTTCATCCATGCTAGGGAATTTGCAGTGCTTTTCGTGAGAGTGGTAGAGCTAGGTACACACCATTGGGATGTTAACAAAGCTTTTATTCCAAGCTATTGACTTTTGAGTTGTTTTTGTTTCAGGAGCAACTGCGTGACCCTGTGTTACATTCAAACCTTTGGTGACCCTCTCATGTGATGAGAGAAGAGATCAATGAAACTGCCAGAAAACTATTTGTCATGTCTTCGGGTTGAGAACTGGTGCAGAAGGCACTGCACATCTCAGTGTTGATAGGAGCCATTTTCTTAAGAGACCCATTTGCTGTCAGGAGAAGGCTGCTCGGATGCTTAGAGTGCTAGCTGAAACCCTCTCCTAACCGCACTGGTTCTATTTGCGAGGTCACTGAGGTACTAGAAGAACGGAAAGCATCAGAACTAATGCTGTCTTTCCAAAATAATAAAATAAATAAAAAGGGGGGGAGGTGGTGTTGGCTGGAGGCAGAGAGAAGTGTGGGGGAATTGTAGATCCATCAAGCTTTACCTTGCTTCCTGGAAAAATCTGCTAGAATTAATAGCACAGTGTGCAAGCAGCTGGGACATGACGGGGAGATGAACAACAGCCAGAGTGGCTCTGCAGAGAACAAATGGCAGCCAACCAGGCACACTTCTCTTCTGCTACAGCAGTAAGAGAAATGATAATAACAGTGATAATAATAATAACTCCCCGCATCTTGCAGTTTGGCTTTTGACACTGTCTCATATGACAATCTCAGAAGCAAACTGCATCGAGACTGTGTTTCCCTAATATGGGGTCAGGCACAAGAGAGAAAAGTGACTGTATATCCTAGTGCAGCTATAAGGGATTTGCTGTCAAATGAAAAGATGCATTTTGTGAGGTTTTGTAGGTGTGTTTTTTCCTGGGTCTGCTTCTACTCAATGTCTAGCAGAGGAGATATGCCTATTAAATAGGTAGACAACAAAACCCTGGGAAAAAATGGAAGTGTATCAGTACTGGTGGTGATACAGCAAGCCTCTCCTAGAACCTGAGCTGTCCCAGGAACGAGCATTTCCTCTGGCTTTTATCTGGAGGGCTAGGCTGCAGTCACTGCAACCGGTTGCAGTCACTGACAAATCTCTGTTGATTTTGTCCCAGGAAAGAAGTAGAGATTTGGAGCAGAGGTTAGGCAGGCCTGCTTTCTGTCAGGAAGAGAGGGTGACCTGGAGGTTCCCGAGCTCCTCATTCACCCTGCTCCTTCCCTTCTTCATCTCTCCAGAGCAGCGTGTGGCTGATCCATCCGACTTCCCATCTCGTGAGAGAGGGCACATCAAGCAGGCTATCCCTACAGGCACAGAAATACAATTGCAGTAAACACTTCACACATCTGGTTCTTAACTTTTAATTTTTTTGAAGTTCCAAGTTGTTTGGTTTTATTAAACAGTTGGAGGTTTTTTGTTTTTTTTTTTTTTAAATCTACAGCTGGTCTGGGCAATATGCCTTAATTAAACCGATCTAAGCATCATGGCATGGGCTGCCTGAAACAATTATCATTTCTGGTCACTGACAGTCACCCTTTCTGACAGCTTGATCCTTAAAGCCATAACTTCAATGGGTACAGAAGAAACCAGTCAAATGCCATATATTTCTTCACACCTTTTATGACAAGCTAGAAATAGCTCTTTGACATGCTGACTTAATATTTGTCAATTTTCTTCAGCATTTGGGGGAAGCACGAACAACAAATACAGATGGGTAAATTAATTTTGCTCTAATTGCCTCCATTCTAATTAGCATATATGAAACAAGATATTGAAAGCAATGCAACACAACAGATTTCTAGGGCATTCTTAAGGGATGCTCTTGGGATTCACAGGCCCCGCTTACAAAGCTGGAGGTGATCTAAAGTATATAATGTTAATATGATTAATTTTGTGCTATTTTTGGCCTGGCTTGTAATGGAAATGAGGCTTAAACAGTCTTTCTCTCTTCCCTCCTTCCTTGCTATAATTTTCAAACCTGCCAGTCAGTTTCAACCAAATATGACAGAGATGCAGCAGCAATTTCAGTTGAAGTTTCATGAACTTAGGCAGGTGAGACACAGGACGTGCCAGGTATTAGTGCCCATTGAGATAGGTGACAACACTGCAAGATTGACCTCTGTCATTTCTGGAGAACCCTCAGAGAAGAGGATATATCCGAACTGCAGAAAAATCTTGACTTACCAACCTCATTAAGCTTCAGAGAACCAAACCGTAAATCTATAGGAAGCCGTGTTTATTTCCTCTGCTCATGGAATTGCTGGTTAATGTCTACAGACAGCTGGCTGTACTGCAGAGTCCCCTTTCCATGCTTGCAGACCTGGACTTCCTTTGAAATCCAGAAATTATTTGTAGGCTGATTTCTTTGTTTCTCATACAGTGACTCCATGAACTGTGACGGGGCTCCCAGTCGTGCTGTGTGCTCAGAGTGGTGTCCCTAGAGACACCGCTGTTAATGTCTCTGTTTTAGTGATCAAATAACTTCTGAAGAAGCTGCTGTGAAGATATCAGAGGGATTTCTGTGTGGATCGCTTGTTCCCCTCAATGCTTATATCTGCTTATTTTTTGTTCAGTCTATAAGAATTTGAGGAGAAGGTACTGTAGGTGATGTAGAGGTATTTCTCTGAACCCTTAATGTATAATGCCACGCTACTGTGTTAAAATTGTTCCCATTTTTTTCTTTGTGCCAAAGTTGAAAGTGGTACTCCTTTTGTCTTATAGCTCTTTGTGCACCTCAGGAATGAGGTATATTGGAAACATCTGTAATAAAAATTGACATATTTAATCAGTACTGAGCGTAAACTGTTTTAGCTTAGCAGAGAAGCCTACAGGTGACAGCAGTTACACCTGAACTTATGTATGTACCTTTGCTGCTTCTGTTAGGCCCAGAGGCAATTGTCACTGAGGTTAACGTGGTGCTCTATCCAGCAGTCACCACCCAAGCTGAGAACGTCGGGTGGATGGACAAGGCCTCCGCGTTCACCCAGCTCCGTCTCTGGCACATCTCTGAGCATGTCTGCTAGGTGTGCCATCCTGAGGGCCTCTGTCCCCAAACCTGTGAAGCATTCCTGCTTGAGCCAAAAGACTTGGTTTGATGGGTTTTACCTCTGGAGCAGGCACCACTAGATGGGGGCAGAAGGCCACAGTGGGTGTGTGATTTCCCTTTCTCTTCCCCCTTGGCCAACCCAAGAAACGCTCACCGCTTACTCTGGTTGTGCACTGTAATCATAACGTGTCTTCCTTTCTCCCAGAGAAAGGGTGGAGGGAACTACAAAGGAGAGAAGGAAACAGCATTAGGATGTTTCCTAGGCCTTGCCTTTCTTTACTATACGCAATTTTGCGTGGTTGAATGTGATGCAATTACCTAGAGAGCAATAAGCTTTCAACTTTGCCACCTGTAGTTGTTCAGCCCAGATTAGTTGCTGCTGAAAGTTTCTTTTCTCCTATGATGGCTGCTTGTGGGTATAGGCAACATTTTAGCAGATAACACACAGAAGACTGATGGCAATAATGAAAGTAAATTGTTCATACTGAGGTCCTAAAAGCTTGGCCCTTGACTTTATTGATAGAGGGAGAAAGCAGAGCATTCATGAAGTGTGGGTAATAGACTGGCGACTGAAACAGAGATGAGTTCAAAGCAAACCTGTATTTATGTATGAAGAAGATGATGACTGAGTGTGATGGAGGAGAAGAGAAAGGTTGTCCCCATTTCCCCAGATTTGACTATGCTGCTCCCCTAGCTATTTAAATTAGGCATTTGGAGTATCTTTCACTACAACAAAACCAGCTGTTTTTAAAGCTTGGAATTATTCTCTTTCTTTTAAGCCTGGGTGGGGTGTATTTATGTACTTGCTGGGTAATATGTAAACTGAGAGGGTGCGTGTTGCAAAATTTAACCTCTGTTTACAAAGTAAGGAAACAGATGCCACTTTTGGGGGACAAGCAGGAAGACAAGCTAGCATTATCCCTGTTAATCTACGTGGAAATGTATTAAAGCAGCAAAACTGGGTAGCTCATAGTGATGCTGTCTTAATGATGCTGCCTTGGCACTTGGACTTTTTCATGCTTCCAGTCAGTGGTGGATCTGGAAAGAGAGTGCTCTGGCTTCAGTTATCTCTGGCCTCAGTTGTGTGTTGCAGCTGTTAGTGGCCGGTAGCTCCCTTATTTGTGTTAGTGGTGAGAACAACTAGTAAACAGCACCTTGCTAAATATTACTGATTCTGGCTAAATCTTACCCACAGCATTTTGACTTGCAAAACAGAGGCTGCTGAAGAATGTGTGAGTCAGGCAAGCTGGAAGGAAAAAAAAAAAAAGCCTTCACTTTTGAAATCAATCTGATCATACGATCTAATTAGGGCAGGTCATTCCTTTGGCTTTCTTAATTTCAATGTATGACTGGATTTTATTTCCTAATAATCTGTCATTTTGTAAGGGTGAGGAATGTGGTAAATGGGACCTTGGAGCTGCCAGCATGGAAAACATGCAGTAGTGCAGTGAGGTGGCTCTTACATATAAGGGTACTTACACTTTCCTTTGAAATCCAGAAAAAGCACCAGCTCTAGTCCTTGCTGCAAGGTCAATGAAAGCCTAACTGACGAATGTTGTAATCCTTAAGTGTTCCCAGCGCTTCCATTTGTTTTTAACTTTGATGGTAGCTTCAGCAGACTGCCTATATAACGATTCTTTGCTGTAAAAGCAGATGAAGGGCATGTCTGTCACTCACACGAAGAATTGGTGACAGTCCTACAGTTATAAACCACGCACTATTTATAGGTTTTGATGCTTTGTTTGGTTGCAGATCAAAGTCAATGCATTCTGCATTTGCTTTGTTTGGAATTGTAGAATTATTTTGTAATGCAAGACTTCAACTGAAGACCCTTCACTCTTTTTTCTGGGTGCTCAGCTCTTATGCTGTTTTAAAGGAATTCCTCGCTGTACGCTTCAGCTGAGGACAGGACAATCTCCACGAGCCAGCCACGCAATGCTCTTTTTCCAAGGTCCCTACTAATATCTTCCTGATAACAGCACTTTCCCTCCCTTTGGGAGGAAAAGGTCACAATGGTGGAAATGGTGTGTGTTTGTTCTCTTGTTCCTAAGCTGTGCTCTTCTGTCGCTGTTGTTGTTGCCTCCGACAAGATGGTTGCCAAGCCACTTTGTCATCACCTCTGCATCTTGACAGAACCCAGGAGCTGTCCCAGATAACAGGAATATGTCCTTCCAGCTAAACCTGAGTGACTTGATCCAATCCTGGATTTAAGCGGGCCTGACATTTTCTGGCCATGTTTATAAGCAGGGTACTTCAACAGGACTCTGCTACAGAAATAGCTACACTTCTCTTGCTAGAAAACAAATGTTTTATTTTGGTGAAACCAGAGCTCGATGCTGATGGCATAATCAGTCATGAATCTTTGTAATGAGCTCATGCTGTTTATCTGTCTTAAGCTTCTGATATTGCTTTGTGCTGCATGTTGAAAGACAACATACTAAACAGAAACTGTCTGCTGAGGCTAGTAGACTAAATTCAGTCAATATAGTTTTGCATTGCATTATGTGTGTAGTCACTCTAATTGCGGGAGGAGAAGGAAGAACAATGAGTGAATATAACAAACTACTGCCATCATTATCTTCTGTTCACGTCCCTGTGCTACAGCCAATTACTTTAATGCTAATGGTAAGAGCCTCTTTTGATGCTCTTATCAGTCTGCATGCAGTTCCTATGCCCTGACGACTCCCAGCAGTCCATCGAAATGCATGCTGTGTGTGTGCAGCTTATCGTTCGCTGAAGTCATATCCTTTCCAGTTTTCCTCCTCCTTGCATGTACAATAGTAAAAGATACCCATTTTACTTATTTATGGATTCCTGGATTTGTCTGTTTGGCTATTGGTATCTTAAAGCTCTGTAAAAATGGTATTTCAAAAGCTTCCTTATGTGTCTCAATCAGGACAACACAGGGAGATGTTGCTTCCATCCTACACAGCCACACAGCGCTACTGGTGCACTACCAGATGCTCTAGGTGATGTTATGCTCTTGTGGTTGCTCAGCCATGCTGCCTCCTTACATACAGTTGCTAATCTCTGAGCTATGAGCTGCTTTTAATGACACACTTGTTCTTTGAGATTGATTTTGTTTGGCAGCTGTGTCAAGATGTGGTGCAAATCGTCAGTGCTTACACCAAGCCCTATTTGTCCATTTGCTTCTGCTACTACTAACAAGGGAGAAACCATCTCTGATATAGGACAGACACACTAAAAAGTCTAGAGAAAATCTAGGTTGTTTTTTACAGACCAATTCTTTTCAAAATCAGTATATTTGAGACAACCATTTTGGATCACTTGTTAAGCATAAATCTTTCTCTCAAAAGCTTGTCAAAATTCAACATCCAGTTGAGTCAGGCTTCTAAAATTGTTTCAGAAGGTTTTAAAGAGATGATCAAATAAGAAGATTTGTACTGGCAAAATGATGAGACAAATATAAATTGAAGCAGGGCAGAGAAGAGAAAATAGTATTCAGTAATGCTTTTCAGTGGTTTTATCTTGGCATCTCATTAAGTAATGTAAATATCCATAGCAATACAGAAGAGTGGAGAGAGAGCTGCCTGTAGAAAATGAAGACGACTCATCACATGCTAGTTTATTACCATCATTCACCAGAACTGCATGCTTCAGTCCTGATTTTTCAATAGTCTGTGCTATTGCAATAACCACATCCCTAGAGAGGAGAGCTGGGTGAACCTAGGCTGAGCTCCAGACTATTCAGTTGTTCTGTTCTTAGGAATGAGACCTTGCATCTAGATAGCCCACTTCCAGGACAGCGTCTTAACCACGGGACTCTGGTGTCATATTCTGCTTTTTTCTCCTGTGATGTTGGACTGCACTGAGGGAGTGGCAGACTCTGCAGCCCAGCCTGGCAGTGCAGTGTGCTAGCATGGGAGGTGGGTACAGCAAACTACAGTGTTCTTTAACTGAGCAGGACATATTATATTTTCCTGGATGAATACTCTAAATTGTTAATTAAAGGTGATGAGGGACAGCATTTTTGTATGCCAAACATCTCCTATTAGTGGGGCGTAGGTGAACCCCTGTTATGGCATGAGAACACAGAGTGCTGTCTTTCTGAGATACCCATTTCCCTTCAGTGACCGCACCAGGAGCCTGAACATCTGATTCTGCTCTCTGAATTGCCTGAGCCGAGGCTAAGTGCTAATCAAACACACTGGTCTCTCTTAATGTCACAGAGGACAGAGGAAGTCCCAGCTGGTGATTGCTTACTTGACTTCACTGCCTCGTGATGTCACAGACCTCCTGAGGGAATGAGAAGTGCTTGGAAATAATCTCATGCTTAACATTAGGTGGGGAAGGTCAGGAATGGCAGATGGGACGTTGCAGTTTGGGCTTTAGGTGTGAGTTTGCACATGAGTGAGAGCAGGTGGGCTCCCAGCACTCCAAAGAGGACGGGAAGCACGTGGTCTGAATGGAGGCTTTGTTGGTTCTCTCCCACTGCATGCCTTAGCACCTTGCTTTGTTTCAGCTGTGCTTGGGGTAAACCTGCTTCGTCGGTGCGTGGGCAGCGTGAGCTGGTGAGGAAGAGTTGCTATAGGAAGACACCTTCCTGGGCAATGACATGGAAACTCAGGCTTTGGGTTTCAGAACAGGCTCTGGCTAGGGACCTGTTACTTGTCTCAAAGCCACCTTGGGGAAAAGGAGATTGTTTTTGTTACATTAAATGCACTTACAAAGCAGCACTTGCTGTTCTCCTACACCCTGATGTTTAAGTGGACAACCCTCTCCCAGACTACCTATCCATGCTCTGAGTTATCGGCTCTCAGTGGCTGCAATGCAAAGATTGTTGGCTTATGGATTACTTCTCTGTTACCAGGTGAGTTGGTGGACTGTTCTTAAAACCTGTCTTTTGCTGGGTGAAGAAATGAGGTTTGTGCAGATCCTTGTTTCTTATGAGTAGGTGAAAACTTGAGCTGTTAAAGCTGCATAGTCCTTTGGTAAAATTAAGGAATAGATTAAGAATAGCTGAAGTCTGTGTCTTTTGACAATTTGGTTGGCTGAGGAAAAGTTTAATCTTCAGGGACAGTTGGGCACATATGTGAATTACAATTTCTATTCAAAAATAAAATCCTGCATAATCAATAGGCAGCATTTGTGTGTCAGAATGGTGTCCTTTAACTTCCCAAGGAAATGTCATCAAATGGGGTAGTCAGTCAATAACTCGGATAACTCCTGCTTGTTAGATAGGTGGAATTCAACTCTTTCTGGAGGATAGCATAATCTTGAATAAGAAGGAATCTGAAATTACAAAAAGGAACAAGAAAGCTGTGTTGTTTTGACCAACAAGTGGAGGATTGTTCCTCTCCTGCCTATGGGAGTCTTTAATAATGAAGTAGGAGTATTTGTGATGGCAAGTTGACTGTAGTGAAGCATTACAACATTTTACAGTGGAAAACGTTACTCTTGCAACTCAGTGGTGTTTGGTGAAGCTTGGAAAATAGGATGATGTGGCATTGTCTAGTCACAAGCAAAATGGAAGTCATGACTGCCCTGCTAAGCGTAGCGAAGAGCAACCTTTCTTTTGGTTTGTTGGAAACTGTTCAGGGCCATAACTTCTTTCAGAGGATTCTGCAACCCAGGCAGAGCACTGAAGGGCTGCTGTTCTTGGACAAGCTTTCCCTTGCAGCAAAGCAATTCCACACTGAAGGTATTCCTGTCTGTCTAGTGGCAGATCCAGAGTTTGCTCTCTGGCAGAGTAAAGAAGCCACAAGCAAAGCTGCCTTGTGTTGGGCCCCAAGGCAATGGGCAGTAGTCTCTGTCCTCAGCATTAGACACAGGATCTTTTAATACTTTATATTCTGCCATTGGTTTCACCTAGCAGACTTTTCTTTTAGCTCACATAAAAGATGCTTGAGACTTTGGTGTTTAGCTTCATTATCTGCCTGGTAAAGTTATTATCTCACTGCCTGCTGGTAATTTAGATGGCTTGTTGTGTTTGCTGAAGAACATAAATTATTCTGCAAAGCTGTCTCCATAAAAGTAAGTTACATGTGTTGGATGATTCAGAGCTTTACGTGATACTAAGAGCAAGTGACATAGGAGGAGCTTGGGAAGTGATTTCTTTCTTCTGGGTTAGGATGTGTCTGGTTGACTTTAAATGATGCTGGTTCATCTTGACATCAAAGGAGGAGTCACTCTGCAGAGGAGAGAGTGGATGCTTGGCAATGCAAAGACATTTTGATCTTTTCCTGTTCCTTCCTAGCTCCAAGAACTGTATGTGCAGGCAAACGACAACACTTGGCAAGCTTGGCTATACATATCTCTGTATATTTTATTTTTACCCTCTTCTTTTGTGTTCTGTGGATTGTTCATATATGGCAACCAGATCAGCGAGGAGCACGCTGTGTGACTTGTTTACAGGAAAGATATTAAAAAAAAGTCTTAGACCATCCAGCTAGATCAGTCCAATACAAGTCATTAATTTGTCTGGCTCTTTAGCAGCATTTCAGTGTTGGGGCTATCTCTGTGCTAACAGTGTGTTCAAAATCCAGTGACATCTGCTCTCTTCTTTCTTCCCTCCCTGTTGTGCTCCCATAGTACAATACAACATGAAAAACGGATGTGTGCAATTATTAGAGACTTCTGCTTGTGAAGGACAAATACTTTCTGCTGCTTGAGTTTCTGTGTTATCTTATGCTCTGAAACAGAACCTTGAATGGGTTCTCTTCTATGCTGGCACTAAACTGAATGTTCATTTTGTAGCGTGTTAGGTTTTAGCCTTGTTTCCATAGGAAACAAGCATATATGATGAAGCTGTTTCTGCATGTTTTTTTCCTTCCCTGTTCTTTTCTTCTCTCTTTTTTAACCTGTTGTCCAGTAGCAGCCAAATTTTACAGACTGGTAGAGGTCTCTAGAGTAACTGCATTACTGCAGATGAGCTTTTTCCTCTAGACGCCAGAGAATATATCCAAAGGCAGACCCCTGAGACGTGGTTCCAGCTGTGGGAAATATCTCTTACACTATGAGTCATTACAGAGCCCAAGATGCAGATTTGCAGAAAACTAGACTCCCTTAATTCCAGATAATGACACATTTTGTATCCACAGGCAGCACATCACTGGTCATAGCTGAGCCTTATGTTGGGGTGGCATTTCTGTGCAGCACTCCGTGGGGTGAGCATCTCCTGCCAGAGACTAGACTGAAAGCCCCTGTTGCCTCTGAGGCTGGGGTCTCAGGATGGCCACACACGTCTGTTTGTGCTGTCTCTGTCTTGTTCAAACAAATAAATAAATCTCCCTTTAGCTGTTCTTGCTGTTGACAATCTCTAATTCTTGTTATGACATTTTTATCCTCTGGAAACAAGAAATACAGCCGAACAGTTTTTCAAAGCACAAGCAATCCTAGTTAGATTCCTGGGCTTTACAGCCTCATTTCCATGATGCATAGCCTCCAAGTGATGTCTTTTGGTCTGTTTTTCTGCCACCCCTCCTTTGATATTTTGAATAATTCCTGTGATAGTGAAGTTTTCACCAAGCCACACTGCCTTCAAGTGTGAGGTATTTCACTGAAAAAGCAAATCTTGCAGTTAAAGTAGAAAAAGGCTGTGGGATATTTTCTCCAGCTTTTTCCTCTGAATAGTCTGTATCTACTGAATTATAAGTAGTTGGAGAGATGTTTTCATTGTATGTGCTTCACGCCTAAAGTGCTGTGTAAATGTAAGACTTGATGAGCAAAAAAGCTGATGTTGGTGGCATGGTCTAGTGGGGTTACCGTTCGATCAGCATTGCTAGCTCACCGGGGTGCTGGCGTGAGAGCAGATCTGTAAGCCAGTGATTAGTGTCTACCAAATGCAGTGTACCTGGGCCTATAGCTCAAGGTGCTGATCAAACTTAGTATGATCCAACTTCATTTCTTTAGACCTTCTTCCTTGCGTTTCCCACTTCTCCTCTTTGCCTAGTTTTGATCTCTGCCTACAGTTGCTTCATCCTCACGTCCATTCCACGTTGATCAATCAATTTTCAGCTGTTTCTCCATCCTGGCCACAGTTTCCTTACGAGCCAGTTACGTGAGCTGCACAGCTGGCTCAGGATGTTCTGGCCGTAATGGGATTAAACAGCCTCTGTAGTAGCATAAGCCTGGGTGACATAGGAACGGGAATTTTGAAAGAGAAGACTAGAATGTCAAAAGTGTCTTACATGTGAGGCTAGCAAGAGTCTGGGACATATTGGCGTTGCGCAGCGGGGAGGTTCCTGTAGCCTGTTGCACTGTTTCCAAAACACAGACTTTTTTTCTTTCCCAGTGATGCAAGGAAGGTGAAGGAAAGCACACAGAATAGTCACGACCGTTGTTTAAATGCTTTGTTTCAGGCAATCTTTCTTCTCTGGTTGGTAACTGTATCAAAGACAACCAAGTTTTCTCAGTCCCGTGATACTTTAATCGTGGCATCATCCTGTTACGGAGCTCCTAATAAGAGTGGACATTTAAGAAGTCCGTCCCCCCCGAGGTGAACGGAGTGGGGGAGCAGATTCTGCCTTCCAGCTTTGGTCTGCCTGGACACTGCTGACCGCAGCTGAGTCAATCACATCCCTTTTTTGTAGGATCATGCCAATCTCTGTTGATAGAGCTTTAGGATGAGTCATGGGGTGATGCTCTCCTCTTAGTCCTAAGAGTAGGACAGATGGATTTTTCCCTTCTGCCCTCCTGGTGAGCTCCCTAGCAAAGCTTGGTCTCATTTTCTTGCTGTCCCCCAGTTAAAATCTCTGCGTGTTTCACCATGACTCAGCAGAGATGTCCTGAAATGAGAGCGAAAGAACTCGTGTTTCTGCACTGCATGTATGTACACGTGCTTGCACATGCTCAGCGGGGTAAGCTGGACCTTGCATCACTGGTACAAGCAGGTGGTGTTTCTATTTCTGTCCTACAAAAGAAAAAAAAAAACATTCTTGAGAAGCTTTTGAGAACCTCCTAGTGGGGAATCTGGAGCTCAGAGAGGTCTTGAGACTTCGGTGCTGGTTTTGTGACACAGCAGCATCGGGAGAAAGAACGGCCAGGTGGCTTAACTCGTAGTTTCTCTCCACTTGTTTGTTTAGTGGTGAGCTCTGCTGCTTGTTGTCAGGTTGCATGCCCTCACTTGAAATTTCATCTTGCTGATGCCTGGTGAACAGCCTTACATTGGGACCTCTGTGCGATTGCAGCCTTTGTGACACCCTTCGTGACACCTTGCTGACTGCCTACCCACTTCTTCATAACTGCTGTCCTCTCCTGGTGCACATGCAGGCATTTATTTTCTCTGTGGCTCTGCATCATTATTCAGCTGCTGCAAGCACAGCCTCAGAAAACAGTACGTAGTCTAGTGTAGTGGGAGGACCCACCAAATCATATTATTTAAGCATGGAAAGTTTTTAAATGCGATGTTCTTATGCTGGATGAGCTGGGTATTTTTCTCTAGAGTTTTTAATGACTCTATCTTTTGAAGTTTTAATGGGGAACCTGTTCTATATAACAATTAGATTGAAGTTTTTGGAGGGAGAAGGTCATGGTTTACTTAAAATGTCAACATCTAAAACACACTGACATTTTGCTTTAGTTTTTGATGAGTATCGCTTTGTGTTTCAGCTTTCGGGGATCTTTTCTTTTAATTTGAGTGTCACTGTGGCTGGCTCTCAGCCAGCTTTGGCAATTTCAAAGGAGTCATTAAGATGAGCATCCTAAAGATAATAAAAATTGAGATAAATTAATAGCAATGTGGTAAGTAGTTCTTATTGCGTAAGGTCTTAGAGTAGCGTATTATTCATCAGCAGCAAAGTCAGTGCATTGTGGCTTACTCCGAGTGATCTCTAATAAAAGGAACATGAACCCCACTGCTGCATGTGTAGCTTATAGGATGGACGTGTGTGATTTATCCAGTACTTAGAAAGGAGCACCTTTAAGTAACGCTACATTTTTGTCATCACTTCTTGAGGAAGCTGGTTTTTCCTAGTTCTGTTATATCCTACTACCATAAGAAAAGAGCAAAAATACAACATTTTTCTAGAGCCTGCAGACTTCAAAAATGTTCACGTAAACCTGATTTGTATAAAACTCTCATGTGTTGTTGAAGCCACAGTCTTCACCTTCGAAAATGTGGGGCTTCTCCATCTTGGCATCCACAAGGTGCTGCAGGCCATGCTTAGCGAGTAATTATGGGAAAGAAAATGAGAAACGTGTAGGAGCCCACCTCACTTTTTGGAGATAAATCAAGCATTTATCAGTACTGCTGCTGGGAATGAGCACTGTGCTTTGCCCTGGGGATGGTGGCGGAGGAGCAGGAGCGCTCTGTGCAAGGGGAGCCCCGCATCCAGCTCCAGCACCTCACCTCGTCTTGAGGCAGTGTGGGCAGGTTTCCGTGCTTGTGCCAGCAGCCAGCCCTGTTCAGCAGCAGCTATCTCTGCACAGTGAAGGGAGTGTGCCTGAGGATGATAACAGCTTGTTTGCATATCCAGGGAAAGCTGCTTGTATTGATTGGGAGCAGGTGGGGAAGCCCTGCAAAGATTAAGTCACAGTTTGTCATGGCTATCTTCAGGCTTAGAGTTTTACCTCGTATGTGGCACATTGTGTGGCTCCACCGATTCTTGTATAAACTGGGATGTGTACCGATGAATTACAGGATACTCATGAAAAATATTCAGTCTTAATTAAAGTGGGCCCTAGGTGATAGCTAATTATCGTTGTACTCAGTAAACCATTACAATATGGAATTACCTTTACGATAAAAGGTGCCTTTTGTTTCCAGCTTGAATATCATGTTCCTCAAATTCTGATCACTGGAACTTGTTTTGCCTTTATCTGCATGACTAAGAGTGTTGTGGCATCAGCTCTCTTTTTTGTGCATGAACAATTGCCTCCCCATCTTGCTTTTGTTAAGCTGCATAAATGAGCTCCTCATGATCTGTTCTCAAGACCAGATCATTCTGATAAATTATTCCTGAAGCCATTCCAGTCTTTTTTCACCACATTGAAGCATATAAGACACTTGTCAGGGGTGAGATGCGCATAGTAGAGTGCAGAATACTACATTTTCAGGGAAGTCCATATGATTTTATTATTATTGTTGTTATTATTTTAATAAATTTCGTTCTATCTTCACCCCACTTGGGAAAGATGTCACCTGCATTATCAATTCAGCATACAAATGGGAATAATGTTGTTTCAGCTGACTGCAGGTTTCTAGACAGTATTTCTTTCTCATCATCATAAGTTGTTGTTCAACGGGAGCTCTTACAACGTGGAGAAGATCCTTGATTTGCTAAACAGCATTATCTGCAGGTCCTTTTCTTGCAAGGTTTTGATTCACAGGTGGTTGGGACAGCCCTAATGAGGCACAGTATTTATCTTGGTGAGTTCGTGGAACTGTTTAATAGTAAGTCTGTGTGGAGTTATGAGTCCTACTGGAGAGGTGGAAAAAAATCCTTACAAAAAAACTTACCTGTGCATACCCCAGCCTTAGAGTACTGAGCAATAAAAAGCAGTTTAATTTAGGTTTCTAACATAGTGTCACAATTACACCGCTTGGAAAATCTGTGTTAGATTTTTTTTTGTTGTTGTTCTACTTCTCCCCTTTCCTCTGTTGGCTGGCTGCTGGCAGGTGGTCATTTGAGCCGTGATCTTTATCAAACATGGAAACGTGTGGGTGATTTCCTTTCCAAATGGATTCAGAAGAGAGCTTCCACCTACTCAGAAGTGACAGTCAAGTACTTGTATTGACCTTTGAGTTGCCTGAACCTGCAGCCCCTAGTGGTTTCCAGAATTGCTCTTTGAAACAAAAAGAAAGGCATTAGGATGTTTGCCTAACTAAGTGATTTGAGCAATTGAAGGTGTTTTTGTGCTTCTCCTCCCCCTCCCTATCCTCTCCCTAAATAAAGGAGCTACTTATCCCACAAGTATATTCCAGGCTTTTAAAGATCTCTGTGGGGTAATAAGAGCCAGCGCTGCCTTTTATGTGTGAAAATAACACAGCAAACAATTGATTCTAAATTAAAGTTTGGAAGAATGAGTCAAATCCCTGTAGAAAAATAACATGTGGCTGAAAATGCTTCTTTTGTAACAAGGTGATGTCAGAATTCAGAGCTCTGAGTCAACGAAATTGTCACCGAGTCAACAAAAAGTGCCAGACAAATGTACTGCCTTCCCGCTTGGTTGCCCTGATTCCATTGGAGATGCATTTTTAAAAGCAAAGGACCACCTCCTTCCCCAATGCCAATATTTCTCTTACAAGAAATTTGAATTTCATTCCGAGCAAGCTTCCAGGCCAGCTAATTGGAATTAATTTCCTAAAGCGTGAATATAAATTTTAAAGATGGTGTTGTTCAGGGGAAGTAGGATCCTGCAGGTCTGCTGCTTATTCTGAGAACTGGGAGGAAGGTGTTTCATGTAAAGACAGGGTAAGGAGGATGTTGAGCAGATGGTAAGTGGCAATGCCTTTTTAACAGTTCTGCAAAGGAAGATTAAAGCCTGGTTTTATGTGTGAGGGGAGACACAGGCATGGACAATTGAAGCCCTGCAGCAAATGAAGCTAATGTTTGAGATGCCAGATTTGTCTGGTGCTCTTAAAAATGTGTGGCTTCCACTGTGTCAACACTTGATTTTCCCAGGTTTTATTTGCCTAAAAAACTTCACAGATTTTTGACAGCTTTGTTTGTTCAGAAATCATGGTTTTCTATGAATAGGTTAATCTTTCTCCCTTATGTCCATAGTGGTTTTACTCGCTCTCCAGTCAAAATAGTTGCTTAGAAATGCCTTCATTGCAGTGCTTCTTGGTTTTCTGTCGTGTCAAAATGCTAGGGAAAGCTCCTGGGCAGTTTCAGGGATAGCTTCATCGCACTTAGAGCTGCACAGCAGGCAGAGGATGTGGCTCTTTCAGTCTTATGGAATTTTGCTACGTCTCCAGGATCTCTCTATTGCACATTTCTGTATGGAGAAGACATCAGGATGAAAAATATGTTCCTCTGGGAGGAAGAAAAATGAACTTTCTGGCACTGACATAGCATGCCTTTTGCTGCAAAATCTCTCCGCTCTGGATTTAGAGACTGAAATTAATGTCTTCATAATTGGCAAATAAAAATATGAACCCTTTATTCCAACATGTTTAGATGTAAAAGTACTCCTTGTATGGTTGTGCTTGTATTCATCTTCTAAGGAAACCTGGAAACCTTCTCAGTGGTAAACTTGCAGCCCTCTCAGCCCTGACAGGAGGGCTGGTCAGTTCTGACCATCAAGTTCCCAGCTCGACACTGCTCTTGTAGCCACTGTTGACACATGGGTACATGAGGAGGGCAGGCAGCACCTGCCGTCAGCTGGTAGGATGGAGAATTCAACTAAAAGTTGGACTAAGAGTTGGACTTGATGATCCTTAAGGGTCCCTTCCAACTCAGGATATTCTATGATTCTATGAAAATGCCTCCTGGGGCAGAGCCGATGGCCCTCGCTGCCAGGTGGCTGCGCTGTCCCTGCACTCCATCGCGCATCTGCTCCCAGTGCGATGTGTGAGGTGAGTCTTCTGGCCAGCAGAAGTCACAAAGCAGCCAGTCAGGCTTGTGAGGTGTTGAAAACAAGTCAAACATTTCCTTTTGCAAAGCTTTTTTAAAGCACTTCCTTCCAGATTGGTGTTGGCTGGGCTCGCCTCAGGACAGGGTGAAGGACATGCATGCTGCACATTGTTTCACGCCTTAGTATTTTATGATACGGCACAAATCATGCTCAGTCCCTGCATCCTGACTGCACCCAAAATACATCCAGTCGTGGCCCTGTATAGATATACACTGGTGTATTTCTCCCCTTGAAGTGACATGAAGTACCTACAGCAGCATGTTGAGGTGTTTCCCTTGCTCAAATTGCCTGTTGGAGAGAACATCTGCAGGACTGGACCTTGACATCAGGCCTGTGGAGATGTCAAGGACACTGCAACACCCCAATGTCAATTTATTAAAGTATTTGCTTTTCCAAAGTTCAGGCAGCTGGGACAAAAACAAATTGTAGGAAAGGATTAGGCTGTGTCTGGGTGAATAATGGAACTGTTCTACTTCGTTTTTCTTTGGGTGAAGTACACCATTGCTTGCAATTGCTAACCAGCAAAGTTCTTCCAGATTACAATGGGAAGGACGGTGCTAAAGTTATTAGCAGTGTTTGTGCAACATGTCACTGCTGCTTTGTGATTATGTTTTTGTATGCGTTTCTTTCAGGTGACAGTAGGAGTTGAATTATACAAATAAGTAGTGTCCTTAAGCTATAAAGCATGTGTTGTTGGTAATTTTGCTTATCAGCAGAGGACAGTTATAACTTGATTTATTAGTTTAACTCAAGTTGTTTGGCAGCAATGTTGAAAGGTACTGTACACACTTGCCAAGGTCCCCGAAATTATGAGTGTTGTAAAACAAATCTCTTCGGTTGCTGAGAGAAATAATTGGAAAATGAAAAGGTCAAAATTATGGTATGAAAAGCTACGAACATATTTTAGTAGGTTTCATGTGCTTTGGTGAACGTGTCATTGTGGTATTTGCTTATAAGCCATAAAACAAAACTGGTTCTGTTTGGGAATAATTCACTGTAGTCATTTTGAGAGTAGCTGGTGTATCTCTGAATTTTTATATGGTAAAACTTTAAACATATCCAGCGGTGGTTATGGCACTGGGAACATATGCTTCGCTTCAATTCTGAATATAGAAATGGGAGAGGATGGGTAGGAAGAAAAGCACCCTCTGTTATCAATGAATATGGAATTACATGTTGGCTTCTGTATGTGCTACCACAACATGTGTATCTTGGTTAAGATCTTCTGTGTTGTCCTTTCATGTGCTGCTCTGTTCTGAATTTTCGTCAGTGTGCTCCTAAGTGGAGTAGCTTTTAAAGAATTAATTTGTTAACATGCAGTTAGCTCCTATTGTTTCTCCTCCAAAGCTTACAAAACTGTTTTCTCAAGAAATCCTAGACTTGAAATTGAAGGCTGTGAAATGTGATTTCTGGCTTATGTAGAGGAGTTATTTCCACAGGACAAGTCTCAGTTGAGTGGAGAAGCACTGCAGGCTCCCCTGTGCTGATCAGTAGCATGTTCTGCTGGAGGTTGTACTTTTGACAAAAGAGGTTTTACAACAACAAACCTTTAACTACTGTTCCAGAGTGGATGTCCAAGTGCTTCTCTTGCCAGTGATGCTGAAGTCATGAAGTCTAGGGGATTTACTTGGAAGTGACTTAACATTTAGTTACTATCAAACTGACCATCAACACCCTCCAAATGCCAACAATTCTGGTCTCTGAGCCAATGCTGTAGATGTGTGCATGCAGTACTGCAGTGATACAGCTGAAATATGTGACACAGAAAACAGTCAAATAGATCTGCAGAGATTTTCCTTTTATTCTGCTGCATGGTTTACGTGTTTTTGCTCCTTTCATTTTCCCGTCTCCAGCAGGTTTGGTTGTTGAAGGCTGTTTCTAGAGGAATAAGGCAAAATTCACATTCTTTGCCATCTTTGTTTCAGCAAATACACTGTCTTTCATGCATGGCCAGTCTTAACTTCTTGTAGGAGCAAAACCAGCTGGTAGCAATGAAATGGACTGAAGTGATGAAGGATAGAGCGGAGTCCTTTTGACTGAAGCTGCTGGAAGGCAGCTCTTTACCTGGAAAAGCAGATAACTGATTCCTGTGACTGTCCTTCAAATGAAGCTTAAGGTTTCCTATTAGTATCTCATATGTACAGCTGTAAACTGAGCACGTGTCCCCCAAGTGCTGATGGGGAACCTAAAAGGACTGAGTAGTTCCTGGGAGCCTCCTTAGTGTGGGTAAGCACATGCCAGCGTGTGGAGTTGTATTGGGCTATTTTTATCAAAATGATACAGGGAGATAGCAGCGGTTATCAGAGAGATCAGAACATGCAGCAATTAAACTTTGGTAGGGAAAAATGCACAAGAATACCCTATTCCACAAGACAAATTGTTTGCACGTAATGGCCTCAATGTTGCCACGATAGAGATTACGAGGAATAGATGCACACGCCTTTTCCATTTAAATGCATAAGATGTGAGATTCAGAGGATCAAGACAAATTACTCAGCTCTTTCTACTGGTGTTTCTTTCATTGTAAAATTCACCCAGTCTAGGGAAATTTCTGAATAATGTACTGATACAGAGAAAATCTTATAACGGACTCCTCTGTCTTGCTTGACAATTTAATCAGTGCAGCAAGGTTTTTTTTAGCCCCTACTTTTTTTTTTTTTTCCTGCTGGTGTCTCACTACATTTATATCTGCCACTTCTTACCTGGGGTAACTGTCTCAAAAGCCATTTCCAACATCATGTTTACAAAGGCTCCCTTGGAGGCACGGGGATGTTGGCAGCAGGAAAACAAGCCCGAAACATGGCTGTATCTAGAAACAAGCCAAACCTGAGATCCTGCCAGTGCACAAACCTGCTGGATTTATTGCTTAAGAAAGGAGAATCTTGAATAGGAACAGGAACAAGCATCCAAGGAATGGACTGGCACATTACTGCCAGGAAATGTACAAAGTCTTGTGGTATAAATTCAGTAGATTAATTTTTTCAACTGCAGTACTGGACTTGATGATTAAACTCTGTCATCTTCTGAAATGCTATCATTTGAAACTCTGGATAAAAAAAAAAAAAAAAACAAAAACAACAAAAAAAAAAAACAACACACTTCTGTCCCTACAAGTTTCCTTTCTTGCTTCCATTTTTTTCATCAGGAATCTCTCTTGTTTTTACTACCAAAGAAGCAAAGTGGATTTTTTCTTGTTTACTTCCTTGTGTGGTATTATCTCTGCCTGTAGTTTTGGGAGTGTAGCTGAGCTAACTGAGCCTGCGTGGGTGAGACGGAGCATCGAAGAATCTGATACAGAGCTGTCATTTGTTTAAATAGTCCTGACTGTGCCGCAGCTTGAAGTCTTTACAGCTGAAGGGGTGTGTCTGTGGAGAGAAGAGCATGTTCCCCGAGCTTTTATAAAATCATTTTTCTGCCTTGGTGCCAAAATTCCTTTCTGAAAGGAGCTTTCCTGGTTTTCACCAGAAGAAAGTGTGAAGTTGTTGTTAATGTTTTTATCAACGAAAAGAGCATGAAGATGCTGATGGAGGTGGAGCAGACGAGGACTGAGCGTGGTTCTCCAGGACTGGAGGGATCTCTGGTGGTAGATCTGCCATTTCCCCCCTCTGTCATTTTGGAAAAGTTACTTGAAAATCTTTACTTTTTTTTTTTTGCTTATTTAGACAGTGAGTTCCTCAGGCCTTAAATGATCTCATTGTGGTGATATATGAGCTAGGAAAAGTTCCTGGTGTTGGTTCAGTCCCTTGGTGTCAACATAGTATTGAGATGTAGTTAGGATCCAAAGGTGACTAAAGAAAGCAACATTGGAGAGGCAACATTTGTGTTCTTGGAAGTGTTTTTCAGAAACACTCATTTTTGACCCTGCTCTACTCCCACTTGAAGGCAATGAAAGATTTGCCTTTGACCTAAATAGGGGAAGAATTAGGCCATTGCGGAGTGAATTTTAAAATGTTTGTGTTTTTTTTTTGCAAGGCAGAAAGAGTCCTGGTGTGCCTAGAAGACAGCTCTGTGGTGATCTATTGATGTGATGGCATCCTTTTTTCCCCTCCCTTATCTTTTTCTCTCTAACTAGAATTCAGGGAAATATTCACTAGGTGGCTAAAAACGTGGCTTTAAAGAAGCAAACAAGAAGTATTTGGCAATACTAATTCCACCCCTCCCCAAGCAGTAGTTGCATTAAGAGTGCAAGTTCGGTAAAATCCAGCTCTCCTGTCAGTGTTCTTCTCCTGGTGGCAAAAAATAGACTACTTAAACTTATTCAGTTGGTTGAAATATCTAGTTATAACCTTTTCTTGATCTTTTATGTTGCAAACTCATTATCTTGTTTATAATAGGTGAAAGTAGAAGCGCATTATGTCGCAGCATGCATCTTGTCTGGTGGGTGTGATACGAGAGCCAACAGATAATCCTTGGGATTCCTCAATGTGTGTGTTTGACATAGCAGAGGTGATCAGGAAGAAGTACCTGTTTCTTCACGAAGTGCAATTTATTTACACTGTTTGAAACAAACATGAGGTGGAACTGGATCCTTTTTGGGGACATGAGTGATAATACACGTAATATCACGTGTGATAATTCTATTTTCTGAGAGAGTTTTACAGCATTGTGCAATGTTGTTACAGCTACACAAAGCTTCTCCCAGGATTTGGCAGCTGGGGCTGGAATTTATTGTAATTAATGACCTTTTCTTAATGCCTGTGACATGTATTGGACTGTCCCCTCTGGCAGCTGGAGTTAACTCTGGTGACACAGCAAGTTTGACACACAGAGGGGCAAGGGGACCGTCTCCAGGTGTCTGTGACACAGCGTGTGCTAACACTGACCTGCAGCAACAAGCCCTGAAACTTCAATTTCCAGACCCCCTCAGTCCTCAGCCAGCACTGCTAACCAGACTGCCAGACTTTTTGGGGGGACAGACAGGCCACCAGGGCGATGCTGGGGATCAGCTGTCTGAGTTATCCTGCAGCTCAGGGCACTTTGTGATGCCTAATCCGGCCTTAATTCACTTGCTGGGATTTGATATCCTTTTTCCATGCTGTGGAGTCATTTTCTTTCAGAGGAACACGTAAGATAAACACACTTGAAGGAAAGTGCAAGACATTGTTTGTGTTAGGGGTGTTGCCAGCAGTAATACAAGCATATCCATTTCTCTTGACAAAGTGCAGTCTCTCGTGGATTTAGCCCGTTTAAAGAACATATTGTGCTGCACAAGCCATTAAAGGTGGAAATCTCATAATGCAAATGACATATACTACTTTTTAAAGTTTTTAAAAGTTTTCTTGATAACCTCTACCTCTGATATTTCAAGACTGGAAAAACAGGGGAGGAAAAAAGTTAAAATCTGGGATTATTGGAGTTTCTGTAGCTCTCTGGATTGTTAATTTGCAACAGTGTGTGCTGTGAATAACTGTCCACTATATTCAACCAGAGCCTCATTTAATAGAGCTCTGCTCGTGTCAGGGGAGTTCAGCCAAACTCATCCTTTGTGTGTTTTTAGTTAATCTGCACTAAAAGCATCCTTTTCTGTGGCCTGCAGTGGGGCTGTTAGCCAGTGTCCTGCTGTGCTATTTCATCCACCACTTGAATGAGTTATTGATCCACAGGCTGGCGTTTCGTGATGTAATTGTCCTCAGCTCCTCCGCTTGGCTCTTACAATAGGGACCGCTCACCCTGTGCTAGGAACATGGGAAGTCCCAGGGCAGGCTCGGAAATGCTGATTCAAACCTTGCTGTGCCACCAAACACATCCAGCTAGTTAGGTAGCTGCGGCTTCCAGTAAATTTAGTCTGTTGAAAACTCTTGAAGGAGAATAAATTGTGAATATTAAAAAACACAGTGGTGTAAAAAAAAAAAAACAAACAAAAACAAACAAAAAAAAAACACAGTCAAAAAACTAACAACTCCTTACTTCTGAAGCAAAAAGTTTTGGTAGTCTTCTATCTGCATAGCATAAATTATGCTGGCAACCTTTTTTTTTTTTTTTTTTTGGGGGGGGGGGGTTGGTTTTGAATGGACCATTTCCTGTAGAGTTAGTTCCAAATTTGTGACCAGTTTTAATTAAACTTTTCAGGATCTTATTTGTAGAATGGGGATGATACTTCCTTCAATGAGTATGTTAACAAAGTGTTTTGAAACAGAAACTTTCACAGAATGTAGTCATTGGAAATTAAATTCAGTTTAGTGAGCTTCAATTTTAGCAAGTTCTGAAGCATCCTGTTGTTACTTTGATCCCTGTTGCCCACTTTCCTCTCCTCTGTTGGCCATATATCCATGTATATTAAGCTCTAACTTACTGCAGGAGACACTGATGTTATTTTATAATCCTGCAGTGTAATGTAAGATCCTGGCCTGGCTAATGGCTTCTCTGCAAAACACTGATTCGGATTTTACTTGTGGATAGTATTAAGGATCTCTGAAAATTGGGCTGTAAAACATCTGGCTAAATGAATTATTCAGATATGGTCTAACATATCATAAGACACGTCTCTCACTTAGTCTATCTTCTGAGATAATGCTTTTCCATCTGATTTGTGCAGAAGTGTTTCTGATGGGAAGTTTGTGTGGGCTGTGTGATGGGTAGATCTCTGCTGACGGCAGGGGAGAAGGCAATCAAATGCATTACGCATCGCGCAGGAACAGCCGATGATAATACGCCCATCGTAAAAACTGACCAGCTGTTTGCATCAGCAGTGGCACAACAACACCTCGTGATGATAAAGTGTGGGAACACACAGTCCGCTGCCCTGGAAAGTGCTGGAGGGATGGGCAGTGATGATTGCTGAGTTTAATCTGCGGGGCAGTTGGGATGGACGTGGGGACAAAGTGGTTAACTTTGCTTGGAAAGCTATCAAAATAATGAACCCAGCAGGAGCAGTTTGGCCTTGCTGTGCAGATGTTTCATTTGCCATGTGATAAAGAAACTGCCTGCCTGTTCAAAGCAGGGATGATGCTTTGTCAGAAGAAATGAATACCAGGTCTGCTTTGAACTGATGAGCTATTGGAAGCTTCCTCAGCAGAGACTCCTTTCTGGGTGCATGGTTAACTTCACAAGACAGAGCCATAAGGAAATACATTAACGGGCAGGAAAAAATGCTCCTCAGAGTAATGCTTTACTATTTTTACCCTATGAAGATTTCCAGAAAATGCTTAGGAAAAATGAACTTTGTCAAACTTAAGGAGTCCAGAGTAGAGTGGTTAGCCTCAAAGAATATTAGCTTAAAACAGTCCTGTTCCCTGGGACATGAAAGAGATGCTCAGTGGTAACTGTAACTCTTGCCTTTTTAAAGAGGGATGAAAGTAGAGGGCAAAGGCTAGTGATGGGTTTGAGTTCCCACAAATGAAAGACTGGATTAGAATCTACCCCAAGCGTTTTGTATAGCCCACTGTCTAAAACATCATCGGGAAGGAAATGTATTAAGGAGTGGTTTTCAGCTCCTGTGAGGTTCTTGGTTTTGAGCAGCTTGTTAGGCAGCTGGGCTTCAAAAGCCAAGGAAAGGTCTTGCATAGGCACAGGAGGGTGAAGAAGGAAGAAAATAAGATTATGGGAGAAAGGGAGGTGGTTTAAAAAGGGCATTTGAAGATGGAGGAAGCAGAAGCTAAACTTAACACAGAGAAATGGAGAAACTAGGAAAATGATGATGAGGGGACAGTAACCTGATAAAGAGTAGGATCTTACTACTGGTTTTAGCCAGTCTAAATCTTGTATTGTGCTGTCCTTTATTCAAGTTCATAAAACGGAGAAGTAGTACCTTTTCAGCTTCTTTTTGTGTATGTTCAGGGAGATACTTCCTAAATAAATAAAAGAAGAATTGACAGTTCCTTTTAAAGTCTCAAACCAGCAAGCAGGAATTTAACATTGCTGTTCCCTTTTTACTGAAAGATTTGTCCTGCATTGTAATAAACAGACCAGTCCAGATTTCACAGGTATTACAAGCCTACCACCTATTTCAGCACAGATTAATCTTTTTAGATCTCTAATACCTTGAAGCAATTTTTTCACCTCTACAAAGACAATGCCAAGCCTGTTTTGGTGGCCTATATATTTGGTTGGAACTTAAACTGCATAAATGAGGCCTCTAAGGAATGAATATATTTTAGGTATCCATTGCTTGTTGTACTGAGTTTCATCATTTATATACAGAGAGATACAGTTGTTTTGGGGGAATAAATTTTTTAGATACCAAAACAACCTGGAAGTCATGAGATCTAAAAACTTTGAAGTTCACAAAAAATAAATGTTGTTCAGAAATAATTTATTAGTTCCTCACTCCTTTTGCACCTTGGTCAGTTTTATATCTTGAAGTGAGTTGACTTCACGTATTCAATTATTAGAAATATTGAGCTGCTTGACAGTTCAAATGAGGATGCAAGCTTACCACCTTCTGGAGGTCAAATAGAAGTCCCACAGCTGAAATCTCTTACAGTTTCTTGTGGGTCTGTGGTTTTAAAAGGATTCTTCAAAGTGCTTTCATTTTTATTTTTATTTTTTTGATTGATCCACACTGCTAAGGTCAAATACCATCAATCAGTTTTGATATCAAAAGAACTTTTGAACATGAACCAAGCCCCTTTATCTGGCTTATCGTAAGTGTCCATTTCTCTCTCTGGTGATGTTTGTGACTTTTAAAGATGAAAGTTCTTTTCTTTTTTTTTTTTTTGTTTAGAAAATGATGTTTGATATCTTCGACAAATCAGTTTAACTTTCATTGAGTTGCTGCTCTAGTAATCTGGTTAACCATATTTATGTGGGCAAACAACTGTAGTTATATGTTGCATGTAAATGAATTAATATTCAGTTTGGTAGTCAGGGAAAACTTGTATTTTAAGCTTTGCTACAGAATTTTCTGTCTGGATGACCTCCAGACAAGAAAAATGTTAATGTTAAAAAAAAATCCTTCGCTTCATTTAAGAAATATATTTGGAGTAGACTCATTGAGATCAATTTCTAATCCAAATTAAATCCTTAGTACAAATCCCTCTTTCAAGCCTTTCAGCTGGTTGAGATAGCAAAGGTTCATAGACGACAGTCTGTGAATCTCAAATTATTCAGGGATGGTAACACTTTTGGACAGGTAAACTTCTTGAGCATATGGAAGGAAGCCTTGTTAAAGGCTCACTGGGGGCGAAGCTGTCACTGTTCTGCTTAATGGGGGATTTCTAAACACCATATTGTGTCACTTGAGTGCCTCAGGACCCATACTGAAATCTGGGCTTTATATCTTCACTGTCAGCAATATCATAGAGAAAAGCTGTATGTGTTTTGGCATATTTACACTTAAAATAAATGAGAGAGAGTATGATAGGCAAAGAGTGAAGTGATTTGCCTGGAGGAGCAAGCAGAGCTAACATTCAGGACTATATGTTCCGTGCCCAGTCCAGTACCTCATTGTAGCAGGACTTTCTAATCCAGTGGTGCTTGTGAGGTTCAGAGCCATCTCAGTTTTGGGAGACTTCTGAAGTTAAGTTCTTCATTCGTACAGTCTGCTCCTTGTTCCTCAGAACACCTTCTCATGGCCATGGGAGAGCAGGGCTGCTGTTTGAGGGGTTTGCTTGTACTTCTCTCCAAAGGATGGATGGCAGCCAGGCTTATCACACACACATGAAAAGACTCAGTGACAGCAAAATACATCCAAGTGTGACTTCCAGGTTCTGGTAACAACTAGTTTTGGCTCGGTGGACTTAGAAACCTGATTTCAAGGTGTCCAAATTCTGTATTGAATTAGAGTGAGAATTGAACGTTTCCCTGCCTCAGGTTTTCTGGGACTGTTCTTGCTGTTTCTATTTTTAACCCCATTAACAGTGAATTTTGTTAAGCATATAGCCCAGAAAGGCTATGTTTGAGTAGATTAAGCTTGCAGGTATCTTGTCAGATTTGCACAGGCAGGTGTGACTGTATTCCCTTATGCACATGAGTTGTAATAGTTTTTAATTGTAGCTTTATGTTGTCCTTTGAATAGTGAACTGAATGAGTCTGAGCATTCAGCATTGTGTTTGTAAATGCCATTTTGTTGGCTCTTTCAGATTAAATCCTTGCCCTTTGACACTACTCTAATCTCAAAGTGCTACAAAGAGCTGTAAATGCCCTAATTCCTTTTGTGACTGCAGCAGGATCTCTACAGCATAAAACCTTCAGAGGGCAGTGATTTTGTGGGACATCTATAATCCATAACATAATATGTGGTCTGAACTTTGGTGTAGCCCATGGGACATCCTTGCAAGATTACCATAATTTGGAAAGGCTTGAAGGTCTAAGCAGCTAAAGGAGAGGGTGAGCAAGAGTGTCAACTGGTGACACAAAGTCTCTTTGGTTTGCCCTGTCCTCACACTCTGATTTCTGAGCTGCTCCTCTTTATGGGTGTGGAATGAAATCTTATTTCATTCCCAGAATTAAGTATAATGCTGCAAAATGCCATCAATTTCTGTCTAAAATGGTTGCGAAAGCCTTATCTGTGATAGCAGATAGAGTACATCACTTAAAAAATTCATCCTGTGCACAGAAAAGGTAGGAGTTCATCTTGTGTTAGCAGATTTAAAATGGCTTGTATGACTTCTTACTATTTAATTAACTTGGTGTTTAAGTGCATATGAGAAATCAAAGTGTTTTTTCTCTGACACAGGGCTTTTTTCTTTTAAGAGCTGGAATATTATTCATGTGATAAGCTGTAACAAATCTGTAATGAGAGAGATGAATATAGAACAGTTCATTACTTTCCTTTAAGAGCACCGATACTGTAGATATTTGTTAATTTAGACTGAAAAATTATTCCTGAGCTGTGTGCAGAGAAGAGCAATGAAATCAGTCTTGTGCCTTTGTGCAGGGCATTCCTTTCAAAGTCAGCAGAGCGCACAGAATACAGTTGGTGCTGGAAAGAAAGCAGGATCCAGCTATTGTGTGTCCATAGCTGTATTTTTCCTTCCACAGGTAGCAGTTGCAGTCCCTGGAAAAGTCGCTGCATTCATCACACGTGTTGAATGTGCAGCTTGTTGCTTCTCGAAAAGACCATTTCATTTTTTTTAATGAAAACAATCTTTTCTTGTGCAGCCAGTGATCATGTCAGGTACTGGGGATGGATTCAAAGCCTGCACTCTGTGAAACTTGTAATCTAAACAGTGGCTTGGGAATTTTAGAGGGCTCAGAAGGGTTTTCCCCAGTGAGAGTCTGTGACAAAGCTGTTCAATAATACTTAAGGGATAATGTTAGAGACCCACAGCTAATCTTGACAAGATGGTATTTTTTCCTTCATGCTCTGTGAGCAATTTGAATGCAATTCCTTTCTCCCTTTCAAAAATTATTTTTATTAGCATTTCCAAAATTTACAATACGGGAGGCTGTAAACGTTACAGGATACCAATCTAGCTGTGGTTTGATACAAACTAAAATTACCATCATCAGCAATCAGCAGGGAGACCATAAAAGGGAAGCAGAGCAAGGTCGAACGTGAGAGATGCTCCAGCCTCTGCTGAGGAGGGAGGATGTGATGGAAGGGATGAGGCACTGGGATTTCAAAAGGCTCCAGTGAATGTTTGGAGGGAAGCCAGAAAGACAAAATACTAGCTCTGCTTTAAGGCAGAATAATGCAGGTGGGATAAGCAGGCAGCGTGTTATGTCAGGAAAGCTAAATCCTTCCATTTTTGAAGTGGACAGAATGATTTAACCTACCAGGAGGGGCCTGTGGGAAGGAGTAGTTTGTTGCAGGCATTTCTCCTGGGATACCCAGGGACAAGGTATGACTGGTGACAAGTGGCCGTGGAAGGTGGCACTTCTCATTGCAACAGCAGGCTCTAAGAGGTGACATCGCTCCATAGCCATCGTGTCACTCGGACCTGACTGAGGATTTAAAGACGTCTCTTCCCGCGTGGGGAGCGGGAGGTTCTTTCATAAACCTTCTGAGGGAGAATAGGCCTAGAAATACTGAAACTGGAATAACCAAAAAGAAAAGCTGGAAAAGCAAATGGAACAAGCTGAGACAGCAGTCACTAGCACGAGACACCCAGTGCTCAGTGGAACATATATTGTACCGCTGATGCTTAGGCTAGTTTGTACAGTGTCTCTCAAGCATCCTGTAATACGATGATGAGAAAAAACCATAACAATCGATAACACAATTATGTCTCAGCCTGCCATAGGTAACTCATCTTTAACTGCAATTTCATCTCTGTGTGCAGGTGTGCTCACATCCCACTAGCTGGAGGCTTGAATTTGCACCATTTGCTAACTGGATAGCTCAATGTTCTCGGAGTAGTGGATTTAAGCTCTTTTCTTTTTTTTTCTTTTTTTTTTTTTTCTCTGAATGTGGAGTAAGAGAAGTATTGGGAGAAGTGTATATAAAATGGGACTTGAGGGATGTTTTCAGGTCATCTGTTTGCTGCTGAATGCTTACGGCTGCTCTTCCAGCCTCCTGAGAAATACGGCTACCTGAAGACCTTTTTCACTGCTGGGCTGCCTCATCACTGCTTAGTTTGTGGCTTTATTTTACTGCACCTGTCAGCCGTGCGCCCACCCCTACTCCCACACACAATCACAGATATGAAATGGTTCTGCTAAACAGACCCAGATTGCATTGCAAACAGACGCACTAAAATTACAGTTCAGCACGGCGCAGATGATTTGCAGTTATGGTGCAGTGGTCTGTGATTTAGAGTTACTGTACGTGTGTGTTCCTGGAGGGGGTTTGTGTGTGCTAACTGCTCCCCAGCTCGTGCTGTCACAGGGAGCTGCGTGCATGCTGAGCTCCTGCTTATGCCAGCTGCCTGGTCCGAGGGCCTTGTAGTGTCGTGGCCAGCGTGTGAGGGCAGAATGGTCTACAGGCAGCTGGGTCCGCATCAGTTTAACTTGCCATTTACAGCCAGAAACCCATCGCCAGGCTCTGCCAACATCCCTCCTGATCCCCAGGGAAGAGCCAGGGATTCTAAGAAATAACTTTGTTTTCTGGGTGGTGTGCTCAGGTGGTTGCAGGTAGTACGATCAAACCCAAAGACACATTACAGAGAGGTTAAAGACCACAACGTTACGGAGACAGGGCTAACAACTCACGCTTACAGATGCTCTGTGGTTCCTGACAGGTTTCCAAGGTCAATAGATTAACTTCACACATTTTCTCAAGACCTAGAAGGAATTGCATCTTTAAATTGCATGTGATCACTGTCAGTTGCAAGGTCGAGCTAGCCTAGAGGAGACTTTAAAACTGCCACTGCCTGTGGATAAGGGGAGTTTATTTTTTAGAGCTGTGAGTATCTTATTTGTTCTTGTTTTTATGTCTTTTTAATTATTATAAAAAATTGTTTATATTGTAAGAAAAAATAATCTTATTTTTTGTTGTATCAAACACTGATGCCAACAAAAGATAAAAAGTACAACATTTTTGTTAAATATACTCGTATGCAGGTGTCAAGAGAAGACTGTCACTGATTCAATATGTTACTTTCAGTCATTAGCCAGAGCTTAAGGAAAAACGTAGTTTTCCTAGGTTAAATCTGGTTCTTCTGTGCTTGCGTACTGTGCTATAGTAATAACATAGTAGCTCTGCTGACAATGAAGGCAAGTGATTGACGCTGACAACTTCTGTAGGATGGCTTGTAGCAATCTGCACAAGATGTGTTGATGGTTTACTAATGTGAATAGATTTTCTTTAAACACTATAAAACCTTCTAATTAGCTTGTAAATAGAGCGCTGCATTTTGAATAAGGGAAACGTTAAATAAAACATAATATTTAAACCAGATTTTATTTCTGGCAATTACCCAGGCTCCAAATATAAATTCTCTTTTATTAAATTACATTGAGGGCCTATTATTGCTAGCCTTTGTATAGACATGCACTAAGCTACAGTCAGAGAATGACAGGCTGGAGAGAACAAGAGCAATGTGTCAAAGGAGGCAGCGCTGATAGGGAATTGTTGTGAAATAGAGAAGTTGCACTAAGATAAAGTAGTCCTCAAAGGTTATTGGCATTGCTGCTTGCATTGTGTTTACCTCTCATTATCAGTGAAATTCTGATAGAATTAACTCCCCTCCTTCCCAAATGAAGGTGGCTATAAAAACAGAATAGCTCAGATAATGCTAATTCTGCTGGACCATGTCTGGCAGCTGCAGTGTGTTGGCAGCAGGGTTGCATTTGCTTTTCTGCCTCTGAGGGAGCTTGTAAACAAACAATCCTTCTAGCAGGGAGCTGGCAATACCTGTGCCCCCGAGAATTCACACGGGAAATGCTCGATAGCTAAATGGGGAAGATGGAAGTAAACTGAAGAAGTCAGGTGGCTCCATCTCTTATTGGGAAGGCCTTTACTGTCTTCTCTTGAGAATGATTCTTCCTCTCTTGGAAGTAGCTGAGTCAGGAAAGGTCTAAGTGCATGCTTTGGAGAGGATTTTCATTTCCTCCCTGTTCTGTAGGTGGGATGAAATTATGAATTTGTGAGCTGTGGAATCTTTTAAAATCATAGCATATACAAAGTATCAAGTGGGATTAAGAAGGGAAAGCCTTTGTGCTCTGGAGCAATTTCCCATCCCCGACTCAAATCAATTTCTGAGAAGCAGATGTACCTGACCTGCCTCTCTGTGCTTGTATGGACCTCTGTGGGTGCACAAGTAAGTGTGCAAGTCTGGAAATGTAAATGTGGAGGAGCTGACCTGACACTGCTCAGGCTCATTAGATGCTAAAAAATGCTTTCAGAAGAAGCCGTAGTTTCATCAGAGGTTTTCTAGAGGAAAAGTCTTAAGAGCAACTTCCAATTGTGTTTCTAAGACATCACATATAAGTAGGATTAATCCCTGTTTTGTGTAAAGCTAAGTGATCTCAGGTCATCACATAGCAATGGTAGCCTAGCCCTCAAATACAAATGTGCTTTAAAAAAGCAAGAAAAACAAAGGGCTGGAAGAACCAATTAGGGCAACTGCAAGAAAAACATGAAGAAAATCTCTCTCTCTTAGAAAATTGTTTCAGGATCTGGGTTGCCACAAGACAACACAGAGATTGGAAACTGCTTCTGGGATTTTTTGCACCGTGGAACTTCCACTGAAAGCAATAAAAGTTTGTTTTGAAGTTCTCATGTCAGAAATGCAGCCTAGCTGGCTTTGCCAACGTGTGCCAAGGGTTTCTGCAGCTAGCACACAGACACGTTCCTCCCTCATCTCTCCCACGAAGAAACGTAAAACTGGGAGAGTATGGGTTTTTGCCTGTGGTCAGTCTGGTGATTGTTCAGTGTCCAGCAGCATGGATATGATGAGTGGAATTCGTAGATGTGAAAGACCTTTTCTTTTTTTTTCCTGTGATTGCACTTAGGCAGGTGCAGCCATTATCCCAGGGAATGATACAGGCTGGAGTCTTTCCACACTCACCATCATTTTCTGCCGTGTCTGTGGCAGTACCTGCCAACTGCTCCACCACGAGGTCTGCAGCTCTGTTAAATAAACACTCCTGTGCCGTATCCTGTGTGGGCTGAGCCAAAGCTTTTTTAGCTGAGCAGTCCCTTTGCAAAACTGTACACGTTCACAGCTCAGCACTTCTCACTCGTGGAGGTAACACCTGTCACTGAATTGTACGCCTAAACAGATGCTTAATTTTTCATTGGAGTAAATACTAACTTAATCCCTGTTTCTGACAGCTCCTACTTACTCTAATGCAGAATAATTTAGGGTTAATGTTACTTGCTTGATTTGAGAATGAAGCAGTTGTTCAAGTTAGGGTGAATAATTCATTTTTTTTGGAGTTCTTTTAAAGGGTAGATGTTAATATTGTGAAGCTGCAGCTGATGTTACAAAAGCCACTCATGTTATGAGAACAAATTGCCACTTGGCATGCTGAAAAATTAACCCAATTTACAGCATGGGTGAAGATGAACTCTCTCTGGCTAAAGCTATATTTAAATCACCAATGAGATAATTGTATCTTGGCCTCCCAACACATCCTTATGTGGCACAGATGTGACCGCTTTTTCCTCATAAATGAATTCAGCTCTATCAACTTTAAACAATTGTTTGTGCTCATTATTCTAGATATCACTTTTATCTGGAAATATAAAAAAAATAAACAATGTGAGACATGAATACGTAACGTGCCACCTAAGGATTAAGCCACAAGATAGGCAAAGTAGAACCAATGTTGACTATTTATTCATGAAAAAAACTTTGAGAGAACTGGTGCAAGTCCCATTTCCAAGCAGGATGAGTATCAGTTGTAAGTGCAACTGCTTCTGAATGTAGGAATCTAAGTGGAAACCCCATCTTTTGCTTTAAATTACCTTGTATGAAAAAGTGAGGTAGTTACGTGGATAAATTAGGGTCACTTCCTTATGATGTTAAATATAAGGCCTGTGAGCTCTGTGTCTTTGTCACCGTACTTTTGAGCATGGGGCTTTTATTTTATCTGTTTAAATTAGTTGCAGGACCACGCAGTGCTATTCCTGAAATTGAGCTGAGCTTCCCTGAGCAAACAAATTATCCACCAAAACAATGTCTTTGTGTTTCTAATGGAGCTGGAGCAAACACATCCCTTTTGTTCCCTTGTTTGTGCATGATCTGTGTAGAAGATGACATCGCAGAGCCGGGCATGGCTTTCATTTGTTAAAATCCAGCCACAAACCAGGCTGCAGAAAGATCCTGGAAGTGCCCACCACCCTGTATATCCTTCTGCCTCCCTTCTCCATTTTGGGGGAAAAGGCAGTGCAAGTTGGGAATTGTGTGCCAGGTGAGAGCAGAGGGGAGGCACTGGCACCCCGTGGCATGGTGTCACCAGGTCCTGCCCAGGGGAGCTGGGCTGGTGCTGGTGGTCACAGGATGGAAAGAGATTGAGGAGGGGCAGGGGCATCCCCAGGGAATTGTGTACTGTCCTGGATTTTCCTCTCATCTTTCTTCCCTCAACTCTTTGGTCTCACAGCTGCTCTTCCACAGGTGTTGGTAAGCTCGATGGCCTCCAGGAGCTCCTCAGCTTGCTCCTAACACCAAGGGTGGCTGTCACTGCGTTTGGGGATGGGTTGTACTCAACTCTTGCCCCTTTCTGAAACTTTCCTCTCTGGCACAAACTGGTTCATATTGAGACCATAGATTTGCCCATTTGCTGAGGAGAGAAGAAATGATACTTCCCTGCAGAATTCAATAAGGTTAGATAAACAGATCATCTTCCTGTATGAAAATCAGCCCCGTTGGTTTATGCAAGCTGGGATGCAATTGCAGGGTGAAAAAAAGCTGCTCTGTATTCATAAGAGTCCAGTCCTCCAACTTGTCAATTAAAGAGCACTTTCTATACTCTGCATACCTTCAAATGTGCCTGAGATCCTACTGTTTAGTTGGTGCTTGCAGGCTGTTTGGGGAACAAGTTTCGTGGCACGTCGTGTATTTGCATCTATAAAAGGTAACTAATCTAAGGTTTTCTGAGAAAGCTTTGGGAAGCTGTGATGCATTAAGGTACTCTTAATCTCCACATGGTGCAACTACATAGTAGCTCTTAGTCACATGCACCTAATTAAATGCTGATTTGTTTTCTGTGTAAGTGGGAAGGTAAAATTGAGCAGAAACTGTTAGTGAACATCTTAAGCTCAAAAGGATGATGAAAACGCAGCTTGTGAGGTGGAGCCGTTAGACTGGTCCCCAAATTTATTCACTTTTATCTAAGAAGAAAAACAGCACGAGAGATCTCAGTAAATTACATTTTCTGTTTTGTTTTGAAGTGGTGTCTTTACCTCTAAATTGACCCGAGTCTTAAAAAAAAAAAAAAAAAAAAAAAAAAAAATCTGAATATCTGAAGCTAACAATAACAAAGCAATCACTTTTTTTTTTTTTTTTTCCTTTTGTTGAGGTTGACAAAATCCTACCTTTGGGTAGGATTCTCGTTCTCAATTTGGTTGTTTGGTTACAGGTCTTTCAAAAAAGAGAAGTCTTTATTTCATGCAGGCCCATACCTAACTGACTGAGTGGTCAGGGAACTTACCTCCCAAACTGAAAAGCAGAGGAGGATGGACTCGGAAAAGAGTTGTTCCCTTCATTTTTATTAATGGAGAAACAAACACAAGGGCAAAGTGGTATATGTAAGGTCACACCACAGGTCGGTGACAGAACTGAAAATGTCACGCATTTGAGTGTCTGTCACTGCTCCCTCTTGCCTTTGTGGTATAGGGAAACACCTGCCTGTGGCTGGTGCATTGAGCAGAACTTGCCTTAATGCCTATGCCAGACCTTATTAGAAAGATCATATTAAGGCTTCTTTCTCCTTCATTTGATGCTATGGTAACTCTCCTACCTCCTCTCAGCCCTAGAGCCGTGGCAATCATTCGTACAAAACTGAGTTTCGTAGTGGTGTTGACCGGTTATAGTCTCTTAGTGCTACTTAGTGACTGCAGGTTAGGAGAAGAATGAATACTCTGTGGTTACCTGTATCGCATTAGGTGTTCTCCATTAAATGCAGATGCCTATTGACTGCAGTTGTGGGAAAATCAGATTTCTAAGGTTTCAAATGCTAGTTCTGAGCCCTGCTATTCAGGTGGATATTGGTATAGATTGACTCTAAAGGGAATGCTTTGCAGTTCCTAGGTGCCTACTTGTTGGAAATACCGGATCCCAATTTCAATCATGTGGGCCACTCAAGCACGGGAACTTATCTAATAAATAAGGATTAAAAGCATTACTAATGGAGTGAGTTACTGGACAGATTTGGTGGCTGGGTGCCGGAAGTATTCTTTGACCTTGCGAGTGCCCTTTAACTGCTGTGTGCCCATAAAGGAGGCATAATTGCTCTATGCCCATAAAATGGGTATGGGAGCTATCTCACAAGGCTAATTAATGTTGGTAAAGTGCTCTGAGGCCCAGAGATAAAAGGGGTCATAGACTGGTGGTGCTGAATACTGACATCTGTTTATTGATAAAGTAATCTCCCTCAGTTATTGCACTCCTGTCCTATTGTCTAGGAGCAGACTGTTTCTTGCTTAATTATTTGCACGTTTGCAGGTCTGGAGACAGATAGTTTGTCTGCTATAAATCACTACAATTAGTGATACTGAATAATCATTGTTTATAAGGATTCCCTGAAACGGCTTCTTTTTAGGTTTGAATTGTCCATGTGCTTAATTGCAGGCTGGCACGATGAAAAGCTTTCATTGTGATGAGCAACTGGAAGGATGGGCCATCTCTTCTTCCCTCACCAAATGGCTTAGTCAAACGTCTGATATAAAATTCTAAATATACAGGATCACTTGTGCTATAGATAATGTGTGCTTGGGGAGGGGAAGAGGTTTCCAAGGTTCCAGGTGAACCTTACCTGTTTCCAAATATGATTTGATGCATGTTTAAAGCAGAAGGTTGTGTGGATTTAAATACTTTGTTGATTCTTGCTATAAGACTTGATGGCCAGAGGAGACTTGCTACTCCCCAATGCAATGAATTTGCCTTAGTTGTCTAGGGATTCAGAAATAATTAATTTCTTACAATGATGGTCAGACAGGAAGGTTGCAGGCTCCTTCAAAAGAGCAATGTGGGAATGTGCAAAAAGGCCTATCAAGTGGCATTTCCTTAGCTAGCATCTTAACCCCTTTGATTTCCTCTGGAGGACCTGTGGTTGGTGTTTAAGCTCAAATTAGATGGTTAAAATAAGAACGGTTTTCCCTGTGCTTTTTCCTCACTTTCTGCATAGCTCTTGCTCTATTATATCTCTGCACCTCCAGGCAGCAGCACCCAGGATCCAGTAGTTCAAAGTGCTGCCTGTTTTCCACGGCTCCCTTCGGTGGCCCCGTCAAGTCTCTACTTACATTGCTCCCAGCTCTGTGGCCATCCTGCTTCAGGGGGATGGCCAGGGGCTCAGAATCTGAAGGCAGATGTATGTTGGTGGTGCCAAAACAAGCAAACAACCAACCCCCCAAAACCCACAAACCCCAACTGCTGCAGTCGTTCATGTAATAGGATGAAGGGCTCTGGCAGCTCCCATCTGTGGCTGGGAGATTGAAAGGGATCTGCAGACAACCTTTAACTCTGGACAAGCCAATTCTGCTGACGAGTGGTAAAGAAGCTACAGTTAAATGCACAGCAGAACCCAGCAGGCAGTGGCAAAAGGCAGCAGAAGGAAAAAGCTCAGAGGGGTTGAGGCAGAGTGAGAGGAGAAGAGGAGTAAGGGTGAGCTGGTGTCGGTCTGTTAGCAGGCAGAACTGGCAGCGCTGTAGCATTTAGAACAGTAAAACTTCTGATACCCTCAAGGGATCTGAACTAATTCTCCTAGTCCCTGATATGAACTGCCAGAGGAAAAGAACCCCGCTGTACAAATAGGTAAAAATTAGTCCCAGCAGCGCCAAGCATCTAAAATTTAACCCAGCATTGATGGGAGCTGCTGGTGCTCAACAACTCTGCAAGGCAAAACTGCGTAGAGCTTCTCCAGCTCACAAAGTGATTTGGTGGTCGTGCTTGCAATAGTCCAAATCATTCTTGCTCCAGTCCATAATAGCTGTCCTCCCTTGGAGTTTCACAGAGGAATCTAATACTCCCATAAACCAATTTTTCCATTTAAACTATAGCTGCAGTAGCTGCACATTCCCATCACTGTAATACCTGAATCACAAGCATCAGCTCGCTTCCCTCCATCTCCTTTAGAAGGGAAAAGCCCTGGGTTTGTGTTCGGCACAGCTGAGGCACAGAGAAGCTGAAATGACTCACCTGGAGGCAAAGCCCAGAGTCATCCCCAGCTACTCCAATATCTGGATTGGAATCAAACCACTAAAATACCTACTAAAATGTCCCATTTGCTTAATCTATCTTCATCTTTTGTAAGACTGAAAAAAATACAGGCCTGAGAAAGCTGAAGTAAAAGAAGGCAGCCTGTCTTGCACACATCTGGCCTGCTGGAAAAGCAGAATCAGGCTGTGGGTCTGTGTGTGTGTGTGTGTGCGCACACTTGCAAGAGGGGAGGGTGAAGTGATCAAAGCAGGAATTGTTTCAGGATTGTACTGATCACGGTGGATGGGAGATTACAAAACTGCAGGAAGATGTGTTCCCATGGCAACCAAAAGCTGTTTTACCCAGAGGATGCTGTGCCTTTCCTATGGGCCTTTACTACAACTTCTGTGCCCAACATTAAGGGCTCATTAAATCTGAATTGTATTGATCTGGGTGTAGGGATTTTTCAACAAGAGGAGGAAGGGTAACCTGGTCTCTGCTGGCTGTGACAATGCTTGCTGCTGGGAATCACACGATTGTCTGTGGGCATTGGGGTTTTTAGCAATAGAAACATATTTACAGTACAGTTGTGGGCTGTGCAGCTTATGCATTTCTGTTTATTTGCTTAGAATATGAAGCAACAACTCAATCAGGGTCTTGTTTGAGCTTGGGAACTTTGCACCATCACCTTTATCTCCTTTGGTGTTATGTTTTCAAAATTTCCATGAGTAAAGTAATATTTTGCTGTATATGCACCTAGTATTTCAGGACCTCAGCCACAGGGGAATAAAGACTTAGCTATTAGCTCTGAGAATGAGCTCTATACCGCTGTCATGCTGCGTGTCAGATAGCTACCTCCTACCTGAAAACTCCAGGTAGTGTCATGTCTCAGTAGCATCCTTATTCTGGAAGCTAGGAACTGGCTGCCCACATGCTTCCCTTTGCAAACAAGGCCTTCAGCTTGAAGCTCTCTTGAAGGAGGACAACCATCCCTTCACAGACCTTAAGCTGCAGGTAGAAGAGCCAGAGAAAGCGGAGCTGCCGCTTTTACATGAAGAATTTACTAATGGTGCGCTTGTGTATGAAGTGACCTCAGCTAGAGTGGAGTTAAACTTGTCTCTAAGCAGGCAACAAGGTGCTAGGAAATATTTCCTCATTTCTGCTGGAGTGTGTCACTTCACAGCAAGGAGAATTGTTCTGTTGCACGGTGTTCAAGGGGACTGACTTGGCCCAGGGAAACACAGGGTTCTCATCCCTTTTGTCAGAACTACCTATTTTCAGTTAAAATTGTTGTTCATTTCTACTGTTTGCTTGTCATTGCCTCTCACTGGGAGACAACATGCTGATTACACACCCCAAAATCATTCCTTTCCCACCACCGAAGCACTATGCTGTGCACGGTGGGATCTGAGAGTCATTTAAGAGTGCTGAGCTGCAGGTTGCTCTGAAGCAATTCAGAATGCGCAGTGAAGATGAATGCCCTCCCCTGCTAAAGCTGGGGGGGATTTACATTAATCAGAAGTAAATACCTGAAATGCAACCTCGGTCAGGAATGAATTTTTTACAAGGATTCTTCTGGCATCTTTGGTAATGAAGATGTTACTTTCTGAATACATTCACTCTAGCATCTGTTTTCCTTCTACCTTCATTTTCCTTCTACCTTCATCTCTCTCCGTCACTGCTGAGACCACATTTATAACGTGACAACTTCCAGTGTTACATTGGTCAAGATCAGTTTTAAATTAATCTCTCGGGCATCACATCTTATTGAAGGGACTTGTGCTAGAAATCAAGCATGTTAGTTCTTCTGAATTTGAATCTTCTGAACATAAAATCTGTGCTTTCACGGTGGTGATACATTTTGCCTTATTTTGTATATACTTTTCCTGCCCGAACATTTTGTGGAGCCTACACAAAACTAGCCTGTTTGTCTCTCTAGCCTGTCTTGGAAAGAATGACTGGGAGAAGTGGAGCGGACACTTTTGAAAAACTGCAAACTCTTACAAAGTTGTAAAAGGTTTAGTGCAAAACGCTCTCATTTCAAATCTGTCCACCTACCTGAATCTTATCTTTCCAGTTTTTTTGAAAATGCAGAGGAGGAACAAATCTCACTTTGATGAAATTGCTTCATCTTGTTCCTTAACCAGCTGAGTAACTCCGTATGCTAAAACTATGCTAGGGAAATATTAAAGCAGAAACAGAAAAAGAACTTAAAAAGTTGACAGTGATTTGTGCAGCCTGATGCACATGCATTTCTATACAGCCTTGAATTATTGATTGGATATTATTTCAGTAATTGATTTTTCTGCTTTACACTGCCCTTAGAGAAACCTGCAAGAATGAAAACATTAATTTGTATCCTCGAAAGAACCTAGTATGTCTTAACTGGCTTTTATGAGGTGATTCAGCCATTCTACAGCACTGCTGATCTATAGGGATTCAGTGCAGTTGATTTAGTTTATACTGATATTTATGAAAGAAGTTGAGGCCTTTCATTGTTTTTATACATTTATTCCCCCCCTCAAGCAATAGCTCTTGTGCATTTAACCAGATGTTTTCCTTGTACATTTAAACATAGAAGCATTACTATAGTGTCTTGTAAAGCTTTTGTCACGAACTGAAACTTTCAAGCAGCAATAAATTTACCCAAGTGACTTTTGAATCGTATAGAAATTCTCAGATTAAAGACAATCCAAAAGTACAGCTAGTAACTTTAAATAATCACTGTTTGTGCTACTTCTGGTAATTTCTGGTCACTCTGTCTCACAATAAGGAAGGAATTACATTTGGGTTTTAATAAGCGTCAGATTCTCAAAGACAAATTAGTTCATTTTAGAAGAGCATCAGAACAGCTATACTGAATCAGAGCAAAGATCTGTCTAATCCAGTATCCTGATTCTGACCATAGCTTGGTCCTTCACTCTCTTTTCCCAAAGCATCTGCTCTCGGTCAGTGCAGAGCAGCATCCCTTCCCAGCTTCTGGCAGTCGGCTCTCTGGGTACTTCTTGAGTCAGAGGTTGTATCTGTGTCTTAATAGCCCTTGATGGACCTTTCTTCCATGAATTTTTCTAATAGCTTTTCTTTTAATCCATTTATGCTTTTGGCTTTCAAAACATCCTGTGGCAATGAGTTCCACAACTTAATTACATAGTGGATAATAAAAAAATAAAACTGGACCCTCTTGTTTTAAACTAGCTGTTTGATCATTTCATTTTATGCCCCCTATTTCTTACATCATGAGAACAGTTGTTCCTATTCACTCTCTCTATGCTGTTCATGATTTTTGACCATAATCCTGTTCTTCTCCACAGTCATCTCTTGCAGGCTGAAAAGTCATCCTTTGGCTAATCTCATCTTGTAGAGAAGCTGTTTTGTACCTCTGTTATTTATATCTTCCTTTTCATGTCTTTTCCTAATTCTTCCAAATCTGTTTTAGAACTGTGCGTAGAACTGAAGATGTGGGCAAAACTTTAGTTTATATGGAGAGAGACGGTGTTTGCTGTTCCTTTTGTAATCATCCTTGACACTGTTTTTCCCTTGTACCATCCCTGAGCATTCAGCCTGATGCTTTCAGAGAACTGTTATGATTCTAAGATCTCTTTCCTGAGTAATAATAGGTAACTCTGTATTCACAAACTCAATGGGTTTTATCCACATACAGCATGTTGCATTTACTGACACTGTACTTCCCAGCATCCCGAAGCAACTTTCTTACTTTCTGCTGTTTATAGCATTTATGCTTTCATAATGGGTGGAACTGAGCAAATCATCTGTCTGAAGGATTTTTGCCTTGGATGTTGTAGTATCAAGTAAATTGCAATTGCTTCAAATTCAGATTGTGCCAAGGCTGTACAAAGCAAAGCTGAGAGATAAGGAAGAAAGGAGACATTAGCTTGAGCAAAGAACCTGTTTATGCTTTTCCAGGTGCCCGAGCTATGCTGGGACTTCGTAAGCAGCCCCGCACAGTGCAAATGTGTCTGTGCCCATACAGAAACTGGCCAGAGAGAAAAGCACTGCTCAGAGCCAGTTTTCCTATCTCAGTTGTAAAGATCACAATTAACAATAGGTAACATTTTTTAAAGATTATGTCACATATGTAGGGCCATGGTATGGTATTATGCATTCCTTCAGTAAAAAGATTAAAAGTAGATGGAGGACTCTTCATGCCATCCCTCACAAAGCTGAGGCAGAAGATGCCAGAGGGGCAGGAAAAGTGATCTGTAAGCATGACAAAAGGTGCAGAGAGGGACCCTTCTTTCCTCGAGTGCCTGTGTTGCATCCCAGTGCTCTGGCAGGACTGGGCTCAAGGTCTTCGTTGTTCTTCAGTCATTTTCTCTTTCCAGTTTCTTTTAAAACAAACCAACCAAAACTAAATACAGAGGTGAAAATCCATTTTACTGGCACACGAAGTGCTGACATTGCAGTATTTCTGAAAATGGAAAGCTTGTGTGCCGTGACTATTTGATGGAAAACATAAAGGCTGAATAGCTTTGGTGAAAATAATAATAACAAATGCATTAAAAGAAAATCCAAATAATCTATTTTCTCTGAAGCACTGGCTTTCCTAGTAGTAAAGCAATAACCAGACTTGGTTCCTTAGAGGCTTGCATGACCACTAGGTATTTAGTATTGAGTAAATATTAGCTTTCATGGTCTGGTGGATTTGTGTCACTGTGTGTGATTATCATTTTTTATTAAGAGTTATCTTTAAACATCTGCGTGATAAATAACTGCAGTGTTATGTCAACTTGTATCTGTCATGTGAGTTCACACACAACCAGAAAGGCAGTCTTTCTTCCATGGCGAATGCACATGTTTTTGATGGTTTTTTCTTCCCCAGAGAAACAAGCAGACTCTTGTGCTCGGCAGCTCTGTGTTTATTGTCCTTCTGTTTCTGTATACCAGAGCCTGAAGTGAAGAGAGGGTTTAAAATTATTATTGCTATCTATTAATTTGTTTCTTCCCCCATCTCCATTGTTATTCAGAAATAAAAGTTAAGACTTCTTTGGTAGGAGCAGAAGATATAAGAGGGTGATGGTGACTGTAGATGGGCTTGCTTGGAGACCAGAAGTAAAACTGATGAATGCATAGCTAAACCTGAAACAGCCGCAAAAGAGATCAGGGAAAAAGTCAGTTAAATACTGACCTGAGGAAATATATGGCAGAGCCTTCCCTTTTACCTACCTCTTGTCATTTTCTGAGCATCCACTAAAGATAAATTTAGAATCTCTAATTCTGTTTATTGTATGATTTTGTGTGTGTGTTTGTGTGAAAGTTGGTGTTGTAGAAAATGGGAATGCTTTCATTTCCACTTTCTGGATGGAGAAAGAAGGAAAAGAAGATCACATTTAGGCCTGACTGCATGTGAGAAAAACAGTTTGCTGTATCCAAGAGTCTTTTGATAGCATATTAGCCAGCTAATCCCTTGTGGATATAACTTGTATTGATCTCATTAATGGACCTCTAACAATGAAATTTCCCAGCTGCAGATGGCTTACATACAAGGGGAAAATATTCAAAAGAGATCTTCCTTGTTGACTGTATTCCATTATATTTTAATGTATTACTATATATAAACATAGAAGGATAATTTTAAATCCTGTAACCCTTGAATAACTAAACTGAATTTGATAAACTGGTAGAGGAAATTATTTGTCAAGGAATGCTCTTTTAGGTTATATTTGAATCACAACAATTTTTTAAATAAAATTGAGAAACTTTTAAGTCTACATCTATGAGGGATGGCACAATTAGTTTGTATTTTGGTCTAGTATGTATTCAACATATCCTTTGAATATCATAATAATGTAAAATGGAAAAACATATATTGAGAACAATTGAAAGAAAAAAATCAGCATCATTTTGTACTTGAACAGGTCTATATATAGACAATGAATCATTTCACCCACCTCTGCAAAGGAATGTGGCCACTTGCTAGCAGTCTGTTGCACCACTGTGTTGCTCAGGGCAAGGAACAAGGGGCTTCACAGACAGCTGAAATGGGGCTGCATTGCAGGTAGGGTGCAGCTGGACATTTGGCTGACAGTTCTTCCTGGTGAGCTCTGTTCTGCCATTGGCAGCACCTGCAAATTTTCCAGGGCACAGCTATAAATCACTATCAAAGATGGGTGTTTTCCAGTACCCTGAGCATCCTGTCCTGTGCCTGCTCTGCTGTGAGTGCACAGGGAAAGCTTGCCACCTGCAAGCAGAGCACTAGCTGCAAACTTCAAGCAGAGGTTTCCCTTCCTTTGCACTGCAAGATCAAAAGCTTCTCAGTCTGAAACTCAGAGTAGATATGTATGTCTTAAAACAAAAACTAAAAGATGAAAGAAATTCTTCATCTTTTGTTGACTGCTTTGTCTCTGATTGCTAGGCCAATATCTAATTTCACATGTCATGCTGACCATCATGTATTTCCTCTGAGTCAAAGTAAATTAGAAAGTTTAGAAAAACACTACTGTTGCAAAAAAGATCATGTGCTCCTGGTCATGCTCATGGAAATACTAAACATGCTTTAATAGCTGATCTAGACTAGATTCACAGCTCTTCATCATTTTCCTCATATTAGGAAGAAGAAAGACTGAAGTTAGTAAGTGGATATGGACACAGTATGGGAGAGAAAGGAAAAAAAGTGTCCTTACGAGAGGCTTCAGAAAATCTTCAGTTACAGAGGAAGTTTCTTTGGCTCCAAGGATGATTAGCTGCTGCTCCTGATATACCTATTGCAAACATTTCTGTGCATTATTGTAATTCAGTGCAGAGGAAAGTGTCACCAGGGGCAGTACTGTTGGGCACTGAAGGTTAAAGTTAACGAGATGAGCTGCAACTACATTACAGTCTGAAAGTGAGTGATGGTTCGTTATTTCAGTTCAAACCACAGACTTGTAGGGAATATTTCTGCCCAAGTGAATTATGTGAAATTATTCACAAGGTTGACAATTATTAGTTGCAGACCTAATTGGAACATCATGGGAGGAATGGAAATTTTTGCAAAAGAGGCTGAGCAGTTTTGTCATTTGTATGCCTGTAAAATGCTAGCACTTTGGGGGATCTAAGACTGCATATGTTTAAAAGTAAATGAAGCTCTGGTAGCATTGCTGTATTTCCGTAAATAGTTTGTGAATCCCCAGAGCTTCACACTGTATTACTTTTGAATTTTTCCAGTACATTTGTGTATTACTAGAAACAAATGAGTGGTGTGTTTTGTACATAACCATGTCTGCAACGTGTGTGCAGCAGGACTAGTAGCTGGGACTTAACTAGGCCCCAGGGTTTCTTTATGCTTCTTTTTTTTTTTTTTTTTCTGAGGAGAGCATACGCACAAGGAGAATGTGATCCCTTCTGGGAGTAGAACAGAACAGAGGAAACTAGAGACCTGGCAAAAGCAAAACTTGAAAGTCCCCCTGCACCTGCTTTATCTTGAGATACTGCTGGGTTGTGGTTTGAATTTCATCTTTAAAAGAGGAAGAGGATGGAAGCAAGGGGAAACCTGTTTGTCGAAAATATTTTTGGGGTTGCCTTTTGGTCTGAAGTTGTGTGGCTTTTATACCTCCGGAGGGGACTGGTCAACTCCCTCCTTGTGCCTGCTTGTTTTCTCTGTAATACCCAGCCACTCCTCAGGGACATGGATCCATCTATTTTGGGCCAGGATGAGGGGGACACAACCTCTATTTCTGAGAGGTGGGAGATGCATTTACCTTCAGCACAGCAGTGCACATGGGATGGGGAGTAACCAGGCCAACTCCTGGTGCTCCTCCTGCCTGGCACTCTTTCTCTTAAGTAGATCTTAGAAACTAGGAAATGCTTTGACAAGCATTCTGTTTATATTTGGCTTTTTCAGCCTGGTTTTCTGAGGAAACAAGGCTGTGTGATCACACTGTCTGTGAATTCGCCTCACTCCCTCACCAGGACAGATTTAAACTGGCTCAGTGGTTTCCACCAAATTTGACAGGGCAGAAGAGGTCTCAAAGGTTACAGACTTCCCAGAAGTTGCACGAAAGAGCATCTGGTCAGAGGAAGGAAACCCAAATTCATGCCCTACTGAGGGGAAGGTAGATGAAAATGAGGGCCAGAAGCAGCAGCTGCTGCCCAGCCTGAACGTGGTGGTAGTGGTGGCCTGGCGGCCATCACTGGGAGCCAGCCCTGGCAGGTCTCTCCTAGCCAGTAGGTATGGGAAGGAAAGGAAGTTTGGGAGTATCACAGTAAGAGAAGGAAAGAGAGAGGTACATGTCAGTGCATAAATCCCTCCTTGCGTGGCAAAGATGTTTCAGTTCACCCTTCAACCAGAGACTGTGAGGCCAAGAGCTGGCTGTTTCACTTGGGATAGCAGCCAGGCTGAGACCTACATGGAGTATGTCCCAGTTGCATTTGCAGCCTTCCTTATCAGCATTTCCCATGCCTGTGGTGTCAGGCTGCTCCGTGACCTCTCGGTGCCAGTGGGGACAGGGCTTTTGTGACACACCGTGCTCCAGAGGACAGCCCTGGAGACCTAGCCTAGCGTCCTGCCTCACAAACGTGGGTAAGTGCCTATGCTCACACATGCTTTGCTTTATACAAAGCTTTTAAGAAGCTGAGTTTACTGAAAGTCAGACTTAGGCATTTAATTCATGTGAGGTGCGGCCTTGCGACGTGGAGATGGAGGAGAAGTGAGGTTTGGGGTCCTGCTCAGCCACCTCAGCTCCTTGCCTCTTGCCACAATTTAAATCACCAAAACCAAGCCTTCAAAGCAGGAAGTGTGTTGGAGTGCCCAAATCCAGCCAAGCTCTAATCGTTCCCCTGTGTTCACAAGATAAAAATCCTAGCTTGTGCAGTGAGGTACCTGTGTCACCTAGCTACCAGTGACATAGGGTAAGTGTATGACAATAACCCAGGTACACAAGACTTCTTTACTTCTGACTTCTGCTGAGCATTGGTGGAATGCAGTTGTATCTTTGCTGTTAATCTGTTCCCGTAACATCTGCTAGAAGATAAAATATTATTCCCTAGGACACGAGACAGTCGCGTGAAAGCCCTGTTTGCATTGCAGCTACCAGCAGAGTGCACGTAAATCTCCATCATGCGTTCCTGAAAAGCTGAATGTGACGTTGGCGTTTGTTGCCTGTGGCTCCCCTGGTGGTGTGAAGAGTTTGTTCTTGGCAGGCTACATGCAGTTGCATCCTCTTGGGGAAGGCAGATGTGTCCCGAAAAGGATGTGGTGGTGCAGAAGCAGGACAAGGCTGTGAGGTGGGACCACAGTTTTGTCCCAGGGCTCTCAGCAGTTTGCTCTGAACTTAGCAAAGCAACTTCAGTGTGTCTCGTTCTCTAGAAGCAATGTTCCCTTGCTCTGTGTGGGGGACATGGCACTTAGAGCAAAGCACCACCGCAGGGAAGCACTTGAGCAGGAGTGGCAAGGTGTCCAGGAGAGGGTGCAGTAGGAGGAAGGCAAGTTTGTAGGAAGTATTTTTTTGTTTTTTTTGAGTGGCCACAGCCATGACTTTTAGCAGCTGCTTTCCACCAAATTCTCTCCAAATTGCAAAGACCTGGCAATTGTTTGTGACCAAACTGATGGAGGGCATCTGTGGCCAGTGCTGCTGGTGGAATCAACATTTTCAAACTTCAGGGAAAAGAATATTTTGCTAATGCGTTGCTATATACTGTTAGCCAGAGAGGAATGTCTGTTCTTCAGTTTAAGTGCTTTTCTGCAAAAATAAGCAATATGTCTTGGAAGTGAAGTGAGTAACTGAAAATATCTTCATCTATGATGAAGCATGGGGTGTAGAATCACTGCAAATTTTTTCCCTGATCTTGGTTTATGCACAGAAAGCTTCCAGAAACAATCATTTATTTTGGAAGTACAAAGTAAAACAACTGTTACTGCTGAATCTTTACAGCTAGCGAGCGTCTGCATCTCCCAGTGGCGTAACCTGAAGGTTAAGTTATGGCACTCAAAGCTGACAGATATGGGGAAACAATGACGAATTCTTCTCCGGGGCATGCTTTTTTATATTCCACTGTAAAATAGGAATTATATTTACCTAAGTGTTTTAGGACTTTTCAGAGATTAGACATGGGCAAAGCATTTGGAAATCGTTTAATGATAAAAAGCATTGATAAAAGTTTTGTAATAAATTCATTTTTTCAGAGATTGTGATTGATAGTAGAGTAAATCTGGCTATAAATCAGCTCATACTTTGATACTCTAGTATCAAAACCCCCATGGCAGTGTTGATATCGTAGCTCTATTGTATGTTGCCTGTGCAAGGAGAGGTGATGTAGACTCACTTTGTACTGGCAAACATTCTAGATTGTGCTGTGTCCATCCTTCAGCAGTCACGATGGATTTCCTCGTGGAATGGATTCCACAACATCTGTGAGGTTACAGCTTAAGGTGTACAAAAGCATTTCTAAACTCCTCTGAAGAGATTTTTGATGCAAATTGTAGAATATGAAACAGCCTGAAGGTGCTACACGTATGGCATCTTCCCTCAGTGAATTGAACTGCAGGTCACGAGTAGGACTTCTTTCCCTAATGTCTAAGATCCCACCAGTATAACTGCAGTTGCTTTTGGTACGTTGTGTGCAAATTGTGAAAATTTGCTAGTTCAAGATATTATAGTGTGAACTCAGCTTTTGAGAGGCGCTTCTTCAAAATAGAATCATAGAATATCCTGAGTTGGAAGGGACCCTTAAGGATCATCCAGTCCAACTCTTGACACCGCACAGGTCTACCCAAAAGTTCAGACCATGTGACTAAAATAGCACAGATCAAATGACAGTACAGGTAGGTAGGAGCCCCTGTAAGTGGCTGTTGCAGGAACTGGGCACCTTGCTGGGTTTTGGTCCTGTTCTTTGACAGACGTATTCAGTTTGCATTCAGTTTGTATTAATTTAAGGTTTCTGTTCCACTGTTCTGTAAGGTGTGTATATACTTATACCCTTTGTTCCCTTTAGCCAAACCATGTACTGGAGAGTTTCCTCAGGAAGCTTTTCTAAGCATTTGTGTTTCGGGACAACTATAGGAATATACAGAGCTGCTGATGGCAATGGGAGTACACTGAGCATCTGTTGTATTTGGAATAACTGTAGAGTAGCATAGTAAAAAAAACAGGGACGCAGCTTGAGTGATCCAAAATGAGATACAGATCTCAAGTCAGCCTATAATTCAATTTTTCTGTCAGTTCATTGTATTTCACAGTAAGAATAGACAGAAGAGAGGGAACACAAAACAGATTTACTTGTAGCTTGATGTTCTATCTGCATACAAACTAAACATGTTAAACTTGGCACACAGTGTGTATTCACTATGTTGTAGCTGCATGGCTTCATAAAAGAGTATTTACAATAGATGGTTAGCATTAAATTTACCAAAGCCTCAGTCATCTGGAATATGTTCTTCTTTCCACATTAGCAATCCTGAAGTTAAATTTCCCATAAGATTTTTGTTTCTATGCCCTATTAGTTTTATGAGCAGCAAACCAACTATTGGAGGACTGGTTCCAATTGCTCACTCAAAAATACCTCTGCGTCAGCCTTGCAATCTTGGAGCCGTTCTCGCTGAGCTAGTTTCACCATATCACTAGATCATGTTACTCCAATTTTTTATGATATATATATATGTGTGTGTGTGTGTGTGTGTGTGTATAACTAGTATAAACCTTGTAGTAGTCAAGGAACTTTTCCCCTCCACCATAGAGCTTTTTTTTTTTTTTTTTTTTTAGCTATTATTAGAAATATTGAATAGCTCTGGGCAGAGCAAAGATGATCCCTGACTCCTACAAGTAGTCCAGGCAGGAGCTGGTAGTACAAGTAGCGTTGTTCTTTACTCAGGTACAATTGGCCTTCCTTTTTACAGGTAATTTTACCATGATAGTAAAAGATACAACTTCTAGCATAGATTTTCCTCCTCCTGGTACAGGATCCTGCCCATTCCAGAACACTTTATTATTATTATTATTATTTTATTTCACACAAGGAGAAATCTGTCCTCACTGTGATGATATTCTTCCTTTGCCAAGAAAGGAAAAGCTTCGCTTTAGAGCCTGTCCACCAAAGAGTATATCAATAAATTTTGCTGTCCAGCTGATAATAATAAACAGCACATCTCTGTCCAGATAGCCTTTCCTGTTGCATTGCATCATCTGCCTCCTCTGGGAATGTCATGCTGTTAGATGCTAAAAGGACATTAGCTTCTCAACAACATGCCTACTAAATTTTAAGAGCTGAATTTAAGTATAGATTTTCCTGACTTCCTAGCTGTATTTCTGTAGGCGGATGTAAGTTTACCTCAGGCCAGGACATACTGAGAGGCCTGTAGAAACTCCAAATAATGTGACAGGCAAGCTCTGGGTTATCTGGCATACAGTACTTTATTCCTGCAGGTTAAGTTGATGCATTTAGCTCTGGTAGCCATTTGCCTTGATTTCTATCCTATTTGTCCTTAGTTATTTCCAAACAAAGCATTCATGCTCCTCTCTCCTCCTTAAAATTTCTACCAATTTCTTCTGTGGTAAATCTCCATGTTTTAGCACTGCCCCTTCCAAGCTGCATGGTTAATTTTGCATGTCTTTGCCCTTAGTGTGAGAGTATTACAAGTCAGTCCTTGCTTCTGTGGCTGCTAGCTACAAGGGCTGCTCTGCACATGGAGGATGGAGGATCAGAATCCTGTATAGACAAGACACTCAGCGAATGAGCAAAGGCTTTTTTTGAGCATATTTTGCAAGTCATTTCTCTCAGTGGCAAAGTGAGTTTCTGTTCAGTTGCTCTAAAGGCCACCCCCTTTATGGCACAAAAATTGCTGGTGGCAATTGCGGATGCCAGCTATCATTGTACATCTCCACACTGGTGTGTGTTACCTCAGTGATGCTCAGGCAAATGAAACCTTTCCCCAGCTGCAGAAGTTGATTAAATGCAAGGTTGTATAAAGTGCTGTCTGGAAATGCTCCCCCTAGAAAGAGAACTTTGGGTTCATGTAGGCAACCCATGGCTAATATGGGTCATGTTTGCCAGCTGCAGCGTGGGCAGGGTTTTGTTTTTCAAGTGAAATAGTTAACACCATTCTGAGCTGTGCCATTTTGAGAGCTGAGAGTAGTATTTAGGAAGGTTGGTGTAGCTCTGAAGGCTGTTTTCTCAGCCTAATGAGCCAAGAGGGAAGGAGAGAAGTAGGTTTTTCTGAGGGAATTTAGAGCACCTACAACAAAGCTTCAAGTTTGAATCACTGTCCAAAAACACATATTCTTCCACATACACTTGCAATGTTATTTTAGCTTTTCCAAAAGAACCAGACATCAAGAGACCAACAGCAACCTGGATATGGGCTTTGCTTTTTGCTGCTTTGTTCTTTTTTTTTTTTTTTTCTTCCCAACATCATCTCAGTTTTGTTCTTGAGGCCCTATGGAATCACAAAAATATAATGTAGCCCTGAGAGGGACTTCAGGAAACTATCTAGCTTCATTTTTCATGTTTTCTTCCCCTTTTCTCTGGCAGAACTAAATACCCTGAGGCCAATCCTGATAGCTGTTTTCCTGTTCTTGAGCATCTTTGGTGGGGATGGTTCCACAAGTATCCCTGGCACATGTTCCCATTCTGAAGTATTCTTACTTCGGGAAAAAATCCCTTGTGTCTGACCCAAGCAAACCTCCTTTTCTGCAAGTGGAGCCAACTGCTTGTCTTCTGCTCTCTAAATGTAGAGAACAACTAATTGTTGTCTTTAAATATTGCTATCATTTATGATAAGCCATTGCACTGCAGTCACTTTCCTTTTTTCCTAAACTAATGCGGATCTTTCACCCTCTCCTTTCAGTAGTTATTCTGCGTTTTGTTTTCTGGAGAGAATTGCAACACTTTACCTTCCCTCTTAGCTGGGTCTTTAATGTTCACTGTAGATTCTCAAAGACATTTGGCAGTGATTCAAAGATTTGGGATTTGGGGTTGAATTCATTATTGGATTTTATTAGAAATGCCAGCTTGACTACATTTAACCTGCCTTATATTTTTCAGCTGCTTCTTTCCTTATTCTAGTCATTCTTAGAATGGTGTGAAGTTTCTGGTCACAACTAACCCTTTTTTTTTTTTTTTGACCTAGCGCCATGAAAGCATAGATTACTTCAGCCTCTCTCTGTCATGAATTATTTTCTCTTCTCTTGTATTAAGCAGCAGAGCTGTACTTTCCTTCTGATATATTAAAAGAATATTCTCTTTTCATCTTTCATGTCCCCTGGTACTTGTAATGCTCTTTTTGTGATGTAGGTTCCAATTTTGTCACAGGAGAGCTTTGCTGTTATTTTATATTTATTCTTAGTCATAAGACATTGTTTCTATGTCAGACTTTAAACTTCTAATTTTTAAACTGCTAATACAACAGCCGTCTTCTCTACTGCCCCCTTGGCAGCCTCTTGCAAGTTTTCAGTGTGATTCCACTGGAGTTTCTGTTGCAGGAGTCCAACCAACTGGTTCCCTGAGTTTGCTAAACCCTCTTTAGGTCCATCATTCTCATTCTGTTGCTTTTACTGTTCCCACCACATACTCTCTGAGTGTTTTCTGATAACATTAATGTCAGTCTTCTGCCCTTTCTGAATTCTTGGAGGATTCTTCCGTGTAAATCAGATTTTTTATCTAAAATAATCCCCATTGTTATTTTCTGCAATTTTGAAACCAAAGTAAGTCCCACTGTAAGCAATTCTCCTTTGAATAAATGGTCAAAAGGTTAATATTCATTTTATCTAAATGTAGATATTGACATTGGTGGATACCCAGTTTTGACCAGTGCTTCAAGCAGTAAGAGACAGGCACCAGCAGAGCAATGCATCTCCTCTTCAGAGGAAGAAGTTTTGCTGGAGGTTTGCAGGTCTGAGGGCAGAGACAGAAGTGAAGAAGAGTTTGTATAGCTGAAAGCTTCTTTTCCTCCTGTGTCAGTCTAATTAGACATGATCCCTCTGTTGGCCAACCTTGTCTTGCCTTTGAGGAAGGGCTTCCTTCAGCTCACCTCCAGCAGCCTCAGCCTCTGCCCTTGCCTCCAGGAGGCTGTTGGCTGGACACCCCTGCAAGAAATTCCCCGTGCACATGGTAGCCTGGTCCAGCAGAGGAGGTGCTGAAAGTGAAGGAGCTGCTGGTGTAAACTGGGGGACTGAAAAGCTGGGCAAAACCTTCTGCCATTGTCCAGGCGAGGAGAGCGGCCAGTGTTTACCAACTGCTCTAGCTGTCCGTTTACCTAAAGTAGGAGCTAAGTGGTGTTTAAAATGTTAGCTAATTCCTTTCCTAAGCACGCCTGGTCTGGTTTGTTTAGACAAGACTGGCCAATGTCTCCTTACATTGGAAATGATTAGTCACAACCCAGAAAAACTTATAAACTCGGTTTCTCGTAAACTCCTCTTGGTCCCTGAGTAGATCCTCAAACCTTGGTCCAGAACAGGTGGATGGTGCTTACAGTTACCCTTTTAATCTTTTCATGTCAGTTTTGTGTTTTTTTTGGAATGGAAATGGAAAAATGGAATCTGGGGCCCTAAACCAATGTGGGACCATGGCTGAACGTATATGATCAGAGGGAGGGACCTGTCCAAGAACTTCCCATTCAAACACTCAGCTAAAAGTTTGGAATTTTTAAGAATTGTTCATGGGACATGTTTTTTTATTGGTTGAAAGCAAGAGGGGCAGAGTTTCTGAAACTGGCTTGAAAACAAGAGTGCTGATTTTGTAATATTATAGTAAGGTTTTTTGTAATATTATAATAAGGTTTCCACCAAACGTGTGATAGCCTGCTGACAGCAGTACACAAGGATTTGGTTTATTCTACACCTGGTTTGCCACCAGCCTAAATCTCTAGTTTCCTGCTTTTCCACAGCTTCACACAAAGGTAAACACATTACTTTTAGACCAACAATTATTTCTTCATTTTCATTTACCTTTGAAAAATAAGTAGCGCAGCACTGACTTGAAACTTTCATCCTCAAAGTATATATATCCCCTCTATGTCATGTCTTTCATTAAACTAACTTTCTTCCTTTCTTCCTTGCCCTTTTTCTTTTGCTTTTTTTCACTTTTGACTGAACATTTATCAAGTATCAAGTGGAGTTGTATGTCACCAGCTAGACTGAGCTGGGTCAATAGGGAATGCCTACCTGCAGAATTCTCAATTTCAAGTAAAATTGAAACCCAAAAATGAAAAATTTTGTTGAATCTGTGAAGTCTTGCTTATGCTGTGTCCTGTGAGCAGAGAACCAGCTTGGGATGCCAGCTACGTGGGTTTTGTTTCTGCGATTGCTTTTGGGCTGTTGCACCACTACAGGCAACTTTCTTCCCCAAATTTCTTCTTTCATTCCAAAAACGGGGCAAGAGGGGAAACTGAAAAGAGTGAAGTGCTCAGAAGCCTTTCTTTGGGAAAAAGTGTTATGTGCAAAACTGGTTATTTACAGTGATGTGTCTTTCGATGCCAAAATTGGGGGTTGACTGCAATTTTCCTAAGCCAATGTCTGCATGTTGTTAAGAGCTCACCACCTCATAGTGAACTCTCACAGGATTTAAACTTTTTCTTAACAACAACAGAAACATGAATTTTGGGAGGAGTGGGGGAAATGTTTCCCTGACCTCTACTTTCCTAGCTTACTTGGATGTGTTTGTGAGATGCTGATGAGAATGTTTCAGTAATTTTCTGAACATCCCAAGTCATGCCAAATCTGAATGCCTCTCTCTAATTTTTTCCCTGCAGCTGCCTCAGCAGGATTTTGCCTTCTTTTCATCCATCTTTCAGCAAGTGCATTGTGCAAGAGTATGTAAATATCTTTACAGAGAGGGTAGCACAAACTGCACACATGGTACTGTTTAGGCAACTGAGACAGATGGTGCGAGTGTAGTTACAATGAAAACAATTCCTTAAACATGGGTGGGGGAACATTTCATGTCTCTTTGCTTATGTGGAAGCTCTAGCAAGACCTGAGCCTGGGATCACGGTAATCCCTCAGCTCGGGGCATTGCTGGCAGAAAATTGCGTTATGCAGTTCCAGGTAGCTCACGTTCTGTACTGTTTCCCACCTCGGCAAGGATGCAAGATGAAGAGGTAGTGCTGTCTTGGCTGCTTTTCATCCACATCCCTTCCTATTGTTGGGCTGGCAAGAGGCATTTTTATTTACCCTTTCCCAAATGAAAACATGAAACAATGGTGGGATTTGTTTCTCAGGCCTCAGATCCTCTGTTAGTTGCCTGCAGTGCTACAAAACCCTTTCTGCACTGCAGATGCATGCTGCTTTGTGCCCTCTACATGCCTACGTGAGCACCAAGAACCCCTTTTGGAAACAGGAATTGACACCAAAGCTTGCCAAGTCGGACTCCCCCATAGCATGAGATGACTTGTGTCCTCTCCATCACTGCCTGCCTCATCCCCTTGCACTATTTTCCTACCTTTCAGTAACATTGCAGTTAAAATGGGGACAGAAAACAGCTGAGGCAAGAGGAAAAGAAGAGAGGGCACGCACCTCTAGTGGTGATTGTGGTACATCTGCGCTCAGGCTTTTGTTCGATAGCCCTCCAAGCTTCTTGTCTATCCCTGGCAGGGTTCCTTGGCTGCCAAATTTAGGGTTGCAGAGGCTCCTTGCAGCACAGCTCCGGATTGCAGCTTCCCCGCTCGCCATCCTGCCCCGGCCACACAAGAGCACCGTGGCCCCGGCTTCCCAGCTGCTTCCTTGTGGAGCCCCCGGATGACTGCTATGCAGAAATATGCATGACAGACGAGACCTTGCTCGGTCTAGCAGCTGTTGCTAGGGAAGGATGTGACATTTAGTGCTAGTACAGAGGGTCAATTAGATAAGAGCCCGAAGGATAATTTCTGTAATAAGGGGGTTTGGTGATTTGGAGTCGGGGAGAGAGCTGTAAGAATTATGCAGCTACAACTAATCTGGTTGGGGTGGGATTTTTTGTGTTTTTTTCTTAAAACCTTGCCTCAGAGAGCTCACAGTTTCACCAAGACAGATGTTACCACCTTCAGATATTAAAGACATGCTTAATCTCTATGGAGACATTTGCTTCACCTAATGAAATGAGCTGCAGCAATCAATTTCATTCTGTGCCTATTGATCATGTCTGTTTTAGGGAGACAAATACAAGACAACCTTAATTAAGAGGATCTATCTCTTCCTTTAGCAGTGCTTTCCAGCAGGAAGCTTTCACATCTCATATTGTATTTTTTGATAGAAAATCTCCTTCTACTTGAACCAGGATTAAATTGAAATCAGAAGCTCGTATTTCTGTCCCCTGCACAGATTTTAAAGGAACAAAATGGTCTGTATTTTTTAAGTACTTAATTCAATTTATTTAGATTTATTATCCCTCAGGAATTGGAAAATCAATAACTTCAGCTGCCAGGTGCACTGTTTATTTATATATGTTTTAAGGCTGCAAATGTGGGTGACATCTATCTGTTCTGAATTGAGTGGCTTTCTTTTAAATAAATAAAAAACAAAGGATTATTTTTTTCTTTGGCATTTGGCTTGAGGATAATCTCCCTTGGTCTCTTTCCTTCTTTTCCTGGCCATATTCCAAGTGCTGGTTTCAAAGTAGTCTGCCTTTAGCACAGTCATCAAAGAGAGGAGCTTCAGGAAGTCCGAGGGATGTCATCAGTGCTGTTGAGGGAGGTCTAACCCAACAGCGGTCCAATTTGTTACACGAGTTGTTGGTACCACTGGTGTAGAGTGTGCTGCTTTTGCATCTGAGCTCTAAACAGAAGTTAAAACTCTGTTGTGCAGAACGATAAGCCTGGGCACAGAGAAGAGATGTCTTGGAGCCCAGCATATTGCAAAACTGGGAAGAAAACAAGAAACCTTGTCCTTGGTCCCTTGCACCTCCAAATGTAAAACAATTTATGTTTTTTACCTTTTTCTAACTTTATGTATGAGCAGGTAGCTCAGCACCAAGAGGGCTTCCTCCTCACTTTGTTCCAAACTGGTTAAGCTGAGCACAGCGCAGAAACCTGGACACCCCTGGCCCACAGGTACAGCGTTTCAGCAGGGTTAATCACCCCTGACTTTGCTCGGGCGCTGAACTGCAGCAAATTCCATCGCGATGTGCGTTGGAGTCGCTTGGATGCACTGAGGCTCCACGTGGGCGGCTTAATCCCAGAGCAGTTCTGTAGGAGCGGTGCTTTACCCAAGTGCTCTGGGTTGAGAACTCCTCTTCTTTGCAGCACAGCCTGCCGTGCTGACATCCCGGCACCTGCATAATGTTAAGGCTCACCCAGAATAGCATCTTCCACTCTTTCAGAGTTTTGCTCCAGGTGCTACTCAGGTCAGGGTCAAAAAGATTTTTTTACTTTTTATTTTTAATTCTGAGCTGAAGTTAGCCAAAGTGGTTTCCTTTTATGGGAAAGCTATGTATGGCAGCTGGGGAAAATGGGTCTTTAACACTTTGCTATAAACAAAGGGAATAATTTGATTCTTCAGTCTCTGAATCCTTTCTTTCTGTAGCGCTCATACCTCTGTTTTTGGAGAGTAGTGGTTGAAATAAGTATATGTAAAAATCATTTACTCAAAGCAACAATGAAAGTGCTTTTACTGAACTAACGCTGAGAACTCTTTTATGAACAAAGATGCATTTACGTAAGCTTATCTGTATTTACACAAAGTTCAATAAAATAAGCAATTTCAATCTATTGATATTTTCCTCCTCCTCCTCCATTCTAGAACATAAACTTGATGTTGTTTGACTTTCTTAGACATTTTTTGCCCCTATAAGGAAGTTCAGCATCTCAAAGCAGTATGCTTTGCTTTGTTTTAGTTCTCTGCTGGATCTCTGGGTGAAGTTTGGTGTCCTTTAGATAGTGCTCAAGATTCAACACACCAGTTTATTTATTTGTAGGAAGATGGTTGTTGCTGGACGTCTGCTGCTTGTGGTTCATGCTGGAGTTAACACTGTTCCACTGCTCTGCCTGATTTAGTAATAAATAGAGTTTGACCTACATGACTTTGAGAAATGGGACCTATCCAGGACCTTACTGAGAGTGGTATGAAATATTATATGGAGATCTGCACTGGATTTCTAAGTCTTGTGATGATGGATATTGTGAAGTCAGCAAGAGACTGCTGTAATTCAGGGTTCTTACTTCTCTGACTGCTATTTTTCTATGCAGACATTTGGTTGTCACAAAAAAACAAACTTTAATGATTCATTAGTTTCGTGATTCAGCCAGTCCCTGTTGGTTCAGTTTAGGCTGTACAGATTAAAGGGTCTCAAAGTAAGACCCATTCAGTTGGTCTCAGACAGCTGGGCTGCAAAGAAACATGTTCTCCAGAATGCTTAGCTTGAGGGAGGGGGACTCTCTGGGGCTTTTCTAATAAATTGAGAGATCTTCTAAGGGCCTGCTGGTGAGACAGGAGCCCATTGTTCTTCTCTATCCCCTCCCTCTGTCTTTGAGCTCATAATTACAATACAAGTAAAGCAAACAAAAAAGCCATGATTCATACACAAAGGCTTTGGAGAGATGTGTTTGATATCCTCTGAGATATTTATGCTTATATTGTCTTATACATAACAGATTGGAAAATGGTAGCTCTGGCACGTGTTGAAAAGAAAGGTAGATTTATTCATAGAATTGAATAATGGGAGATGTTAGACCTGGTTAAGTACCGACTTAGATTATTTTCAGCCTACTTGAATTTCTACTGGCATTTTGCTTGGAGATCATTCTCTTCACTTCCTCCTCTCTGTTCTCCATGTAGTTGAGCTGTCTCAGCCTTTTCCAGTGTGTTTGCCGAATGGCAGCAGGTTGAGTGTATGTGTACTTCATTTCAGTACCGAGAGCAGCAATTCCTGTACTGATATCTCTGCAAAGCCTTTGGGATAATGGCATTCTGCTGTTGTGAAATGTTTTCTTGTTTTATTACTGCAGTGATAACATCCTGCATTGCTTTTTCAGTAGCAGCATTGCACCCAAGAGGCAAAGGGTTCGTGCTTTAGGAGCACTACTAATTAACACTGGTCTTCTCTTGTCTTTAAAGTAAAAAAGTAGCATCACTCTTTGGTAAACGTGAATTTGTGGACGAATTAAAATTTCCTTTGCAGAATCATCAGAAAAGCTATAGCAGTAAGGGATTCAACCCAGAAGGCAGTCTGTCAATGTATCTATTCATTCCAAAGGGCAGGAAACCTCTACTTAAATTAATGAATTAATTACAATAATATTCACCCAGAAACAGACTTAAGTGTCAAGGGTTCGCTGGTAATTCCAGTGAGCTTGTTACGTGGAGGCAGCAAACTTACCTTTCCATCCTGAAGTGTAGGAATCTGGTAGATGGCAGCAGGAAAGACTTTTGTCCTTAGTAGAATGCATCAAATCTTTCTGTAGTTCACTTGCATTACACAGCACAAGATAACTTTACATCCATGGAAACTGTTTTGAATGTGACTAAGTATCCCATACTGAAATAAGTGGTGAGCATTTAATAATTTTGAGGTTGGTGGCCAAACATGTTACGTTACCCGTTGTATGCAGTCACAAAGTAGAGTGTGCAAAGGCATTTGACTTGTGAACTCTGCTTACAATCAAGATGTTATTAGAATTTCAGCTTCCTAACTTGCTGTTTAATGGTTAAGTAATGAGAGTGGCTTTTGGTTATTGCAATATTGCATTGATTTTTAACCACAGGTTTACTTAAATGGTAATGATTCAGCTTTCCTTTTGAGGAGACTTAGCAGAAAGACCTTGTTCTTTGAGGAAAAATGCAAGTAAGTGGGCATTTTCAGGGCATCTCCATAACAGTTTCTGGAAACAAAGCAAAGGAAGCAGCATGTGGTATTAAATCTGCAGACTGTTTGACAGTAACCAGTCCCAGGTACTTCAGAGGTCAATTTACAGAACCCAGAAGAAAGCAGTTAATCTGCCCAAGGAAGTTGCTCCTCTTAAAGCCAATAGCTCGGAGATTAACATAAACTCTGAAGTGTTAGACACGTAACACCTCCACTGCTTGCCCTTGCTGTCCTTACAGGATGGTGTTTCAGGACAATCTGACTGTTCTGAGCTCGGTCCAGTTTTCCCTTGGACCCTGATCAGACTTCGGCTTCAGTAGTGTCATTAATACTTTGCAATTATGCAAACCTTACTGAGGATCTGGTAAACTTTTGAATAACCTGCTTCACTTGAATTGTAAGATAGAGTCAGGATGAGGATTCTTATATATGTTCTGCTGATTATTTGTAATTGTACATACTTCTGCCAATCACCTCCTTATTTAAGTTAAGCAGGTCCAGTCTTTCAAAGTCATTTTGTGAGAAACCCTTCTCCCCTCATGCTTTTTGTCATTGTCACCTGTTTCTGAATCATTTCCAGTTCCTTAGCATCTTTTAATGGAGGGAGTACTTTGAGATGCAGTCTTCTAGATGAAGGGGAGCCACTGATTTGTGGAAGCTTTTGCCACAACTGTATGGAAAGGGAAAGGAAGCACTTACCAGTTAGAAGGCATACGGGTTTCCTTATCCATAGTTCTGTCCTTCAACCTTCGCTATAAAATTCCCATTTCAGATGCTCTGTGATTAAATACAAAGATCCCGGTGAAGCAGAGTCCTGTCAGAACGCAAACTGCAGGACGCAGATTGCTTTAAGTAGATAAATGACTTTGGCCTGTGAAGGCTGAGGTGTCTGAAGAGATTGCATTTTAGCACTGAACAAAACCAGTGTTATAAATGATGTGGTTAGGAAGATGAGTGTGTTTTTCACTGTAACATGAAATTGGCACATGAAAAACAGCCTGAACATTTAAACTAATAGAGTCATTCTTATTTTCCATGTGTGTCTTATTGTTTCACATCTGTTATGTTTGTGTAATTGACTTTTGTAGTAACTCCGTAATACAAGCAAATTGTCACCAACAAAGCAGATGGGATGAAATTCCTTTTGAATAATGTAATTAAAAAAATGAGTACAACGTAGGAAGGGAGCTAGTACGTTGCTCTCTCTCACAGAGCAGGAACTCATCATCCATGCCAGCCTCTGTTGGCAAAGCACGTGGGTGCTCTTTCTCTTCTTAAGCATTTGATTGTTCTGCTTGGTTTTTCTTTTGATTTTGTTTTAAAAAGCTTCATATGGATGATAATGTTTGAAATTACAGCTATCTCACTGAAATTGGTGGGAGTTTTGGCCTCTTTGAGAACACTGCTGAATTCCATAGTTATACAAGCAAGTGTGCATTTTCCACTTAATTAGGAAATAAGTGTTTCTAATAAATAAAATAATTTGAGAATTTACTCAGTCTGTTTCCTTCTTCTAGCACAAGCCCACTGAAATGTATAATCCTCAGACATGCTAATTGATGCATCACGTTTATAAGAAACTGTGCCATTTAAAAAGTCATGCTTATAAGATAATAATTAAAACAGCAAGTTGGAGGGATTAAGTATTTGTTCGTGTCATTTTTGACCTGTCTAGATTATTATGTAACATCTCTGGAGTTTGAGATTTCCCAGTTTCCCTAGGCAATCTATTTCAGTACTTAATTATTTTCACTTTTAAAAAGTTGTGTTTGGTACTTGGGAAAAAAAATATGATAATTTCTTTTTTATTGTTTGCAATTAACTTCTTGTCTTGGCTAACACAGATATGAAGAACAGATGGTTTTCCTTCTGATTTTGCAGTAAAAGTTCATGTCCCTCTTGCTTCCCCTCTCTTAATCAAGCAGTCATAGTACGTACGTACTTACCTGTAGTTATCCTTGTAGTTGCCCTCTTGGAGCAGTGGATGGCAAGTGCTGGGTAGAGTAACAGCATTGCTCTGTGTTATGCAGATCATACTCCTGCTTGAATACCTGTCCCAGAATTCCTGTTTTATTCGTAATACTTGAGCTTCATCTCACCTCAACTTCATCTCCACTCACTTCATCTCAACACTTTAAAGTGATGAAAGTGTTAAATAGGAGTCAACTGTGTCATGCTGTTATGCTTAAAATGGGGAAAGATAATGGGCTTGGTTGTGTAAATGGGGAACAAATATTTTCCTAATTGAAACACTATTTCTAACATTATAATTTTGCTGTGGTTCATATGGGGATCACTAGTAATGACTGACCTTCTCCTATTTAAGTGATAGTTGCCTGTGGCCACTGAGATAAATCAAAGAAACTGCTCATAATTTTGCAAGTGGTTGATTTATCTTGTTGCCTTCTGGGAAAAGCTGAATACTAGGCTTAGCCAGTCTCTTTCAAAGGAAATTCAAAGAAAAAGCAAATGAGGTGGCTAGTAGAGTGGGAACAATGAAGGAATAAAGAGCTGGTAGGGAGGAAAGCTAGTAAAAATTGTAGCAACTATGTTGTTTACTGTTTGCGCTGTGTTTTATTAGTTCTGAATTGATTAATAATAATTATAAATAACTGTTTCACAGGGTCTCATAGTAATGTGGTTTTGTTTACTCTTAGTGGGGTGGAGTTAAGCAATGCTTTCAGCAGTGATCTGTGAGTTGTTTTCAGCACATTTTAATGCTTGGCCTAAAAATCTGGATCTTGATTTTGTTGAGCATCAGAAGATTTTTGTGATGTCATTTGTGGTATCTCAGTATTTATGATGTTTTTGAGATATATTAAACAGGAGTTTACAGACCCAGAATGTACCTAGGCCCTAGTTGATTGACTTCACTAAATCGGAGAGAATGATAGAAATTTAAGATTAAGACTTTTTAATCCAAAGAGAGATCAACTATAAAACTGCCTGTAAGTGCTGCTATTGAAGAGGTGAGGAAAGGCCATTTCCATCCTTCTGGTAAATTGGATCTTTCGATTTGTGGCCATCTTCTGACATTTAGCATATTCCAATCCACAGCTTTATTGAAGCAATCATTGTCATTTTACACAAACCTGCAAAGCGTTGGATGCTCTGTCGTATGACACTGTCCAAGCAGGAGATGGGGTTGTTGCAGAAGTTTGCTTCTGTCGAACAGCAGGACAATGCTGGCTGGTGAAATTGTTCTGTAGGCAAATGCATTATTTCTTTAACTTGTCTTGGGAGCTAATGTAATTGAGTTCAGCTAATGTTTGTAGGATCCAAATGTCAAAAAGGAATAGATAATAGTTAATAGTCATGTGTTCAGAGTAACTGAAATGTCTTAGGTAAGTTATTTTTACAACATGCCTAAGAAATACAAATGTCAGTTAGAGTCCTAATCTTTTTATGGTTTTATAACTCAAGATGCTGAAGATGACTCTGAGTGTCACCATTTCTGTCATAAGATTAGTTAATTCTAGGTGATGCAGAAGAAAATGGGACTATTTGTATAGAAAACAGAATGAGAACTGGTCTTTTTGTGTGTGTAATGCCAACAAAGAGAGAAGCATTCTGAGCTACGGCCATAAGGTCTGAAAAACATATTAAAAAAAAAAAAAACAAACATGAATAGCTGTTGCACGTTTTCCTGGTAAAATGTGTGTGCACCTTCACGTTTTCAGTGAGGATAGCTGTCAGGGAGCCAGTAAAGACTGGAATTCGAGCGAAACAACAGTTTTCTTCTTTCTTGGGTCCTTGGCTGTGGAAGGTGAAGGGAGAGTCCCTGACAGCTTCGCTTCCTCATTCCACAAGGTATTATGGTTCCCAAGAAGAAGTGCATAGAGGATAGGATGCGCTGCATCCACAAACACTTTCTAGCTGAAACCCAAGGCACAGAGGCATCAGCTGTGGGATGTGACATAACTTTGTAGTTCATTCCGGGAAGCATCTGCCCAAGTGTGGGAGGCAGCAAGGAGCAGAACAAGGGGAAGCACAAAAACTTATGCTTGAAAAGTATAACAAATAATGAGGTGAGGGAGTGGATGGGCTGAGGGTGAATAAGACATGATTGAGCAGATAGGACAGGAAAGGTCAGCCACGAAAGAGAAGCTGAGCTTTTTTTGTGTGCAGTGTGGTGAGTGTAAGCATTTTGCTCTATTACTGGTAAGGGCTGTCAGGCAATCTGCAGTAGTGCTTTGGCCATAAAAGAGGCAGAATTATAATTGTTAAGATGGAGAAGAAGCTGAGGATCCCAGCAGGAGGCCTAGATACATAGGTGGATCTCTCAACAGCAGTGTTTGCAAACACATCCAAGCATACACCGTCTCTGTTGACCTTACAACCTTAAGCGTTATAACAAATTCAGTACAAAGCCACTTGAGCTAACTGGATGAAGTTGGGTTGAATGTCACTGACTCAAAATTAGCATGAGTCCAACCTAATAAACTCACTGCATCTTAAACTAGACTTATTAAGGTGGCTTTGAACTATGCAATGCAGGCAGATTGTCTTGTGCCATCAATATTTCTGGATTGTCCACTGAACTTGTCCACTGCCTCACAGATGTCTTAAAAGGAGAATCAACAACTTAGGGTTTCTGTGCACTGCCATTGCTAGAGTAAAACTAAAAATGTTGATTTTGTGGCAGGTGTAAAGGAGATAAATGACTACCTGATATCTGTGGGGAAAAAAAATATCTTTCATAGTGGCGTATAGCTCAGTTAATCATTTTCTTTTGCAACTTCCTAAGCATATTCACTCTGAAACATGTCACACCCACACTACAGTTTCAGGTAGAAAATTGCATAGAAAAATAGATTAACAATGAAACAGAGAAAGAAATGAAGATGTTCAGACCAATAAAGTTCTTGCTTGTAATCTTAATAATATTTGCAAATAGCACTTCTGTATTAGATCTCGTAGAAAATTTACTGTAATGCAAATGTCCTCATTAAGTCTGAAAGATGCAAGAGAAAGAAAACAAAACTATAAATGGATAATTTTAAAAAATAAGGCAGATTTCAAACTTCCCATTAAGGTAGTCCTTTAGAATTTCATTAATTCATTTTTCTGTTAAAAAAATATATATATATATACATATATATATATATATATATATATATAAATAAAAAATCCCAGTGTAAAACTATTTTGGCATATCTAATATAATATTATTTTCCTAATGAACAGCTCTTCAAATTGAAGTTCATATTGATAAGCATGTTCTCTCTCATATTCTAAGCTGAAAGCCACCAAAAAAGGCTTTCTCCCTTCTTGCCTTCAGGGTGCATCTCGGAATAGAGATGGTTTGGAAGTATTGAAATAGGACATACTATATTGTAGATTAAGAGCAGAATTTCAAACTGAGCTGGGCACGTGTTCAAGCTTTGTAGCACTGCTTGGTTTCAGAGTTGTGTACAAATTAGAATTTATACTGCGTCCTGGTAAAGCAGCCCAAGAAAAAGGAGTTCAGATCATCTTTCATCTGAGACCAAAACACACTTATCAAGATCTCAGCTTCCCAATGAACAGCTGCAGGACTGGAGGCTTTCATGGTTTCTTAGGAGATGTACAGCCCTGGGATGTGTGCAGAGCACACTATGGTTACAAACCAGGCTGAGAAGCCGAAGTAATGTGTCGTACTGTCATTCTGTAAGGAAAAGGCTTTTAGAACCAGGCAATCCCGTGTAATTTGAAATATGTTACCACTTAAGCAGCAAAGCAAAAGCAGACAGGCACTCGCAGTCCTTATTGCTGAACCCATCTGAAATGAAAAGCTTCGGAATACAAAGGGAGATTTACTGAGGAAAAAATCAACTGATGTATGAATTTGAAAGAGATGAGAGAAATAACATGGCTTTAAAAAATGCCTTGCCCACAGGAGGAGTAGCAGATGTCACTTGTATTGTGGTGAAAATTTTAAGAATACGTTCACTTTTGTCCCTGCTGCCATTCAATGAAGTGATATGTGCTGATGGACTGACCGGGAGGTGGCTGGGCGCACATGGTGCTGGCACACCCAAAGCCAACACTTGGGCATGAAGAGGATAAAGGAGTAATCCAAGCTTCTTCTCTTGTCATTAAATAGCATCTCAGAGAATGTGTGTGGGAACCCTAATTGAAGGATTACTTTAACCATAAGGCCAAAAAATAGGAAACAAACCTTTAGGAATACTTTATTTACTAAATGAATGATTGGGACTTCGATGGTGGGAAAGAGAACAGGAGGATTGACTGCTCTTTATCCTGTACTAGTTTTTTGTCCCCAGGTCAGCTTAACACCTGAGATTAGTATCTGAAAGAATTGTGTTAATAAGAATTAGTAAGTTAGTAAAGAATCTGAAAGAACTCTGTTAGTAACTTCAGTAGAATTTATTGTTCATTGAAGGAAATGCCGTGTATTTTAGCCACTCATATATAGTCTAAGCAAGGTTAACCCCTCATCAAATATGCATCCATCCTGGGACCCCACTCATTACCAGCTTCCAGAGGATAAGCTTGTTGGGGAAAATAGATGGTTGAACACCTAGGCTACCTTTATGCCTTTGGTCTGTCCAACTACTGGGAGGTTGGGTGAAGTTTTCAGCACTCAAAGGGTCCTGATAGCAGAGGGCACAGGGGTGACTTAAATGTTGGATTGTAAGCATTGTTGTTCTCTATTTCTCTGAAGATGTTTGTAAAATTACTCAGTCATTATTAATCCTCTTCTCTGCCTCCAAATTGCTGCTGTTCCTAATTTTAAGATTACTTGGACATTAATGCCAAGAAACAGGAAATAAAGGTTTAGGAATATTTACTTATTTTGCAAAGTGAATAATCAGGTCTTCAATATTTCATATTATGAGCCATGGACAATATGCATATAATCGGGTTAATGGGGTGAAGGACACATAGCAGAAGTTGAAGATTATAGAGAATTGTAGAAGTTAATGAAGATTCAGGAAGGCTAAGGCAAAATGAGGTGAATGGACATGGTGGCACATGAAATGAATTTTGTCACAAGCTAGGCACAGAACAAAGAGTAACAAGACTGATTTGTGTGTGTTACAGGGTTTTAAATTAAGAACCATCATTTGTGGGTGGAAAAAATATTTTGGGGAATAAAAATATTTATTCCCACAGCTTCCACTGTGGGAAGCTGAATGAACATGCCTGCTCAGTGTGTAGTGGTGATCTAATAGAACATATGCCAGGACTGCAAGGAAGAGTATAGCAAACACTTCCCGTTATTGTTAGCAGGCATTTTCTGTCCCTGATCCCTCCTATTTCTGCTGCATCGCTATGTAGATAAGTGATGAGACTGAACAAATAACGTTGACCCAAAGTTTGGAATGTATTCACTGGTAGGCTGCCCCTTTTTCCTTTATGTATAGAGAAAAAAAATGCATCAGGCCATAAATTATGGTGAGTGGTGGAGGTTAGAAGAAAGCCTTTTTCTGTACGCAGTTTATCTCCTAATTTATGTTCTGAAGAGTTTCTTGCAGCTTCTGCTGGATCTGTTACCATTCGTTATCAATTACAGGATACCGAATGCAGTAATAGTTGGTCAGATTTGCATTGATTTTTATATTGATTATCTAGTAACACAGCTTTATGATGCTGCTATTACAAGTATTTTCATATCTGATGCAACACAAAATCAATCTGCCTTTCACCGGTGTTCAGCTGCATCAGCTGCATCTCCCAATGTGAGAAGAAAGAGCAAAGACCTGGGCACTCTGTGCAACACCTGATATTGCAGGACAGAGTTAGTGACCTCTGGGACCTCAAGCTCAGCTTTGATAAAGCTCTGTTGACAAAGGAGAGGAGCTGACCAAGCAGTGTTATGGGCTGATTTCTGCATTGCACTACGAGAGCTGTGACTTCTATGAATACATTTCTAACTTAATTCTGACCCTGTTGACATGACAGGCAAATTCCCACCAGCTTCAGCAGATGAATGTTAAGTCTTGCATCTACGGCTAATCAGAGCTGAGGGAGACACCTGCTTGATGAATATATTGATGGAGAGTGGAGAGAATTCCATCCAGCTTTCCTCAGCTCATAATAAAGTGGTGGTAGAGAGAGAGAGAGACAGCTGGTAAGGCAGAGGTCTGCGTGATGTAGAATAGTTAAGTAACAATCACAGATCCTGGAAAAACTTTAAGGAACAAACTAAATGAGGAAAATCAAAACTGGACCCTATCTGCCTGTTCTCATTGGTGCAAATACTGAAGACCATAACAATTCTAGGGGGAGAAACTGGCAACAAGACCAGACGCCAATTAAGATAGCTTAGCAATGGCAAGCCAGAGGTTTTCAGAGGATTTTTGTAGGCAAGTTGAAAAGATAACAGACAATGGGCATAAGAATAACTGATGTGAAACAATCTTATCCCCACAAACTCTGTGTTTGTGTTGGGTGGGGGCTGAGATAATTCCTGACTGGTTCCAAACAGGCCTTATTTTTGTATTAGACTGTAAGTGTCACTGGGACCAGAACCTTAATGTAGTGAGCACTGTGCAAACTCCTAACAAAAGATCTTATCTACCCCATCGGAAGATAAGAGATGAGTACAAAGTAGTGTTAGTGCTGCATTTATTCTTATGTTCTGAACGTGCCTTTGAGAGCCACTGAATTAATGTGTCAGATTTTTCTGATTTAAGGGTTTTAGTGGGAACTCGCGGAACTGAGAGAAATCGTGCTTCAAAAGTGAATACAGCTGATTTCCTTAAAAGGTTAGCTATAGAAATAGGGTCTGGCTCATGAATCCTTCAGGCTCTTTTTGTATCATCCCACATTATACGGATTGGAGCTTGGGCAGAGAGATAAGAACTTTAATTCTCAAATGTGTTAGTCCATTATTTGTGCGGTGCTTAATTTGAGCTACAGATTACCTGAAACTCCCATGGACTGTGGAGTTCCAGCAGGAACAAAACTGACCCAGATGACTTAACATGGAAAAATAAGATTAGGTAAAAATAACATGAAGTTCCTTCCTGAGATTTGTTTGCAAGCTTTGCTTACTAACTATTCATGCAAATTCCCACTGAAATCCATCCAAGCTTGCATTGCATGAGGCAGAGCAGAATTGCTCAGAAAACCTAGTAAGTGATGTGAAAATCTAAACTATATTAAAAAAAATCATTCCTCGAGGAGAGATGAAATGTGGTGTAGCTTAATGACACTGGCTGTTTGTAATGGTCGCTTCCTGCCCTTTGGCAGAAAGTAAGCCCTTTGCACGTGCATTTTTCCTTGAGGAGCGGTACTTAAAAAGCCATGTCCAGTTTCCACTTCTGTAGAAAAGCAGTTCATCTTGCCGTGATGCCTTACCACCTGGTTTTAATTTTTTATCCTTAGAAAGCAAGGCACGTTCCTAGCTTGCTGTTACAGCTGCTTTTCTACGTAGGTAGCCCTTTTCCTCTCCTGCTACACAATGTGAGGGTGGTTTGGGCTGCAGTTCTCTCTCCTGACTCCAAGGGCTGTCTGCCATCCTTTCGTCTTGGTCTTGATGTCTTCCATAACTCACAAAAGTTTTCCATAACCCACGTGCGTTACTGCTCGTTGTGAAGCTGCTTAACTGATTTGAGACAACTCTCTCTCTTTGATACTCGGCTTTTTTCATCCAGTTCTGTCCATGGATTTTTTTGTGTTTGATTCAAATATTCGCCTCTGCCCTTTCCCCAGCCTGCCTTGGTTCTGACGTTTCATCAAGTTTTTGCGTCTGCTTTTGGGGATGGATTTATGTGGACTAAATGTTGACAAGATTTTGACAGGTTGGCATATTATGTTCCGTGTGTAAACATGACTGTAATGATCTCTGGCCTGTTCTAAACCAGTGTTCAGAGCTCAAGGGCTGTAAATGAAAGTGAGTCACGGTGGTCTATTGTATGTAAACAGAACAGGAGCTTGATTGATTTCCAAGATCAGTTAACATGGCTCGATTGGAAAGGGTTGCCACGGGAGAAGGAAGGTGATAACAAAAGTAAGCAGCTTGTTTCAAAGCACGATGGCAATCAGAAGCTCTCATCACATGTAGAGTAAAATCTTTGGTGGGGTATTTTTAAGCCTTACCTTAATCGTGCAATAATGTAAACATTAGCTGGAGTTCTGCCTTGGCTGTGCGAGAAGCAATATTTGCTAGAGAAAAGGGAATAAGGGGCAGGGTCAGATCAGCTATTCCTTGGCACACCACAGCTGAGATGGTGTCTGATGTGCCTGCAAGCCTACCAGTCCACTCTTGTTTTTCCTTTCAGATGAATGATCTCTGAGGTAGCCAGGTTTCTGTGATCTCTCAGCAGGGGATGTGTGGCTTTACGTGTGTGAGGTTTTGTGCTTGCTTTGGAAAAGGTTGGCTTTGCATGCCTTCTCTCTCGTTTTGGCTAAGTCCCTAGAATAGAAATGTGTCCAGTAAATATTTAATTCCAGGGATGCTGCCAAAAGATTCCATGCTCTGTGATTGCTTCGAGGCTCGTTAGCGTGAATCAATTTTTACTGTTTCTTAGAACTAACTTTACAGAGGCAAAAAAAAAAAAAGTATGGATCTGAGCTGTAATCAAGAACACAAGGAGAGCTGCTGGCCAAGGATTTCTACGGGCACACAGTGCGGGCAGGCTGTTGGTACCCTGTTGCTTCCTAGGAAGGGCACCAGGATTGCAAGGGCTGAGAGCAACCACTCACCTGCCTCTGGAGCAGCGGTTCTGCTTCCCTGCTCTGTTCTGTGCTGGGTTGCAGCAGGTAGGGCTTTGAAGTGTTACAAACTCCAACTTTCTCCATCGCACGGTGTCCTTTGACTACCCACCTAACTGCAGCACGTCTTATTTTGCCTGCCTGAGCACATTTACATAGATAAAAATGGAGTAAGGAAAGAACAGCAGCTGCCAAGGCCTGGTTTAAGTTTAAGACCACCTAGGAATGGATTAAAGGTGAATAACTGTTTTGCCTCGGGACAATACTTGAGCAGCAGGGGAGAGAGAGAAGGGGAGAAAAGGTGAAAGGAGCACTGCAAAGAGATATGGAGATGTGGTGGTGCAATTGCCACATCTAAATGTAAGCAACGCTGCAGGTTTTTAGCATGCTCAAATGGAGGGAAGGGCTGGAAATGAGTGAAGAAATCCTAAAATAGGCGACCAGTTGTACATCACATTGCAAGGAGTTTTAATGGATGCATCACATCGACAGGATGCCATAGGTCTGAAGAACAGCAAATGCAGATGGATATCTGAGAAAGCAAATTCATCTCAGCGCACTGTCAGGGTGCTCTCAACTGATTTCAGCTGTGATTTTAGTTGACAAATAGAAACCTTGGGCTTAAATCTTGTTTTGCAGTTGTGCACTCTTTCTTCTTAGAGGTAGGGTCTTAGCAGTTTGACAGCTCTTAAGTCATGCTAGATTTAATTTCAGCTCTGCGCTCAGCCTTCATCAGTTGAAAAAGACAGAGAAGGAGAACGATGGCGATGCATGAGTCAGTCCAACAGTGACTAAGCTGCTGAAGCGATGGAGCTGTGAAAGGCGAGCACAACCCTGGGCTGCATTCAGTGAAGTGCTCCCAGTAGGAGAGGGATTAGGAGCTCTGCCATGCAATGAGTGAGTGAGACCTTGCAGTGCTGGAAGTACTGCATGCAGTTCTGCTTAGCCAGCTTTGGGAATGAATTACTTGACACTGAACATGTGAAAAGAAGGGCTTTCCTCTTAGCAGAGGAGTGGAGGGTCTGTCTTACGTAGAGAATGTTTAAAAAAAAAAAAAAAAAAGTTGGTTCTTCTTACTTACAAAAAAACTAACACTGAATATTTTTAAAATATAATTGTTTACCCTGTTTCAATTATGTAGACAAACTGAAAAAGGGAGAAGACCAAGTTAAACAGGACAGTGTTCAAGCCCCAGGTCCCTGGCTGTGTGCAAACTCAAGGTGAAGATGAAAGTAATGTTCCTGCTCCTTCAAACAGCATTAATTTAGGATACCTTGGGCTGGCCCTTTCTCAAATATGTGCCCTTAAGCTTAAGTTCCTTGGTCCTTTAGTTACAAACAGGAATGTATACCTGGGTTGTCGCTCCGTGGCACCCAGCTGGCCAGCAGCTAGAAGCAGAGGAATAGCAGCCGGGATCGCTGCTGGGCAGAGCACGCGCTCGGGTGCGTTTCAAGCTGCTTCACTCGCGCGCAGTCGCTACACAAACAAATTCATCATCTGTCAGCATCATGACAGCATGCTCGCTTGCACACTTACTCAGCAGATTTAGGACTTCTCTAGCTTTGGAGCAAGCTTTCCAATTAGTGTGCACAACTGAACCCAAGCCCAACGTGAATTGTTTAAATACAGGGCTTTTGCTTCCATTTGCCTGTCAATACAAGCGTTGACCCAGCTAGCACAGGCACCCAACTGGATCTGCTCCTGTGCTAGTTTGATGGATAGTATTTATGATCGGTAAGAGATCTGCGTAGTAGAGATGAAAAAAGGTAATTAGATTCAAGAGTCGCCTACATAAATCTGTGAAAGATTGCCTGCGACACCGTGGTCCTGGTTTCTATTTCATATTCTCTCCGGGCGTGAGTGGCAGGATGGCTGTAACACCAGCTTATCGGACCATTTTTAAGGGGACCACATGCTCCATGAAAACAGCGATATAGCATGTGCTGCTGGCAGCAGATCTCTTTCCTCCTACCCCTTCCGCTATCATCCCTCTGATTTGCTGTGTTGATGTTCTTTAAAAAAAGAAAAAACACCAAAACTGAAAAGCCTTAGTCAACTGAAGTCTAATAATATGTACTGTCAGAGCAGCAGCTTTTTTCTTTTCCTTCCAGATTTGTCTTTTTAGTACTGTTTTAGGTCACGTTGTGTCATTTTACACCTGTCCAACCTTGTGTAAGGCTTCGTTGGGGTTGTACAAGGACAGGCGTGGGTGGAACTCAGTGTTTAAAACCTTGTATGGCTGTTGACAACGTGTGAGAAGGGAAGAGCCCTCTGCTTCCCAGACCCCAAATTAAGCCTGCAGGGCTGACAGCAAAGCAATTCTTGTAATGGTACATGGAGCTAATTTGTTATGAAATCAGAGAAGCAATAAATTTGGAAAAAGAAAAGAAAAAAAAAACATTCCAAGTTTAGAGTAGTCTGGAGGGAAATTACACTGTGAGCTCTGCGCTCTGCTGCTGCTAGCTTGGCATCTGGTAGACCTGGGTAGTGATAGGGCATGGTGGGTTCATCCCCTCACGTTTTCCCTTCCCTGATCTGCAGATCTCTCCACTGCGACTTAAACTCAAGTGAATTCTTGTGTGTTTGCTTGTTTGTTTGTTTGTTTTCCCACCCAGGGTTCTCAGGTGTGCCGCTCATTCACAGCCCGGAGCTGCTAGTTAGCGTGGAGTTGCTGTGATCTTTAAAGAAGGGCAGGCTCAGCTGTTCAGACCCTGACGTTTCTTGTCCCTGCGACTCAGGGTGACCTGCCCTGGGCCAGCTGCTCACCGGCAGCAGAGGAAGAGCTCCAGAGAGAACTGAGCTACATCTGCGAGATGTTTTGCAGGCAGATGTGAGCCCCTCCGAGCCAGCAAGCAGCCACGTGGCTGCATCACCAGAGCCTGGAGCTCTGTGTAGGAGGGCTCACAACCATCTCTGGGGCACCCACGTGTCGTCCCGATGGTCTGCATCATCCACAGCACTCGTTTGCTCGCTCTGCCTGCAAATAGCCTGCAGATGTGCTTGGCACAGGGAGCATGTGCTTTGTGGCAGCACAGCCCTGAGCATAGTCGGCTGCTTGCTTTGCAGCTGAAGTGCAGCGAGGAGGGCTTCAGGCTGCTGAGTGGGGTTGGGCACAGGGCAGCACAGGTTTCCTGTGACCTCTGAACAGTAAGCAACTTGTCTGCAAAATCTAGGCTTCATCAGCACTTGAGTTTTTAAGGCATTGCCTCATTCCAAGCTTTTTCTGTACAGGCAGCAGCTGGGAAGCGCTAGTCAAATACAGGGTTTCTGTGCTCCTCTATTCATTGCGGGGCACAATTTTATTCAGCTCTGTCGCTGTTTCTGAATTAATGACCAGAAAGAAACAGAGGTCCTGCAGATAGTGTAGGCTATGGGAAATTGCAGCACTGCCGAGATAACATAGTTGGTACCAGTACGTCCTGCTCTCATGCTTTCCAAATTACTTCTGTTAAAATAAACAAATAAAACAAGAAAACTCTGCTGGCCTGGAAACCCTTAGGCACACTTAACTATTTTGTGTTGAAAAATGTAAAGAAAAATTTGTCTGCTTGTTATTTTTTGCTGTTTCTTTTTAGAAATTGAATTTAGAAAAACAACAAGACAGGTTTTATTCGTTGTCATAAGAAAATGTGTCTCTGGGGAAGACAAGGCTGGCATGGGAGGAGGAAAGAGTGCTTTGGGTTGAAGTTGGAAGTTGGCCTTCACAGCCAGACTGGGACTCAGCGAGCTGGCTGGGGCTTGGTGGGATAGAGGACATTCAACACCTTCTCAGTCTTAGAGACAGGTGATGAGAAGTAACAATTCTTTATGCTGCAGTAAGTGCACTGATTTCACTTCTTAGAAATTCAGGGTTTAATCTGACTAAACTCCCACTGAAGGAACTAACTGGCATTTGGTACTGCTATCCTCAGTAACATAACTAAAGGACTGCAGGTGGCTGGGTGTTGCACTGGCAGGAATGGCAAGCATCCTTCAGTCTGTTTCTTTTGAAGTTAAGCTTTCATGGATAGCATCTGCATTTATGCAAGATGCTTTCTTATCCAGGGTTGCATTCATTCCAGTTTAACCTAAAGAAGAGAGAGGGCTGCTTTGGAGGCATGGGTCTGCTCACCCAGTTTTTTCCTCAGCTTCTTTCCTCTCCCTGTGTTCCCATCTTTTTAACAGAGAATTGGGAAGGACGGTGGGCTCTTGCCTGTACTGTACCATCTCTCCAAAGAACCAGCAGTGGCCAAGGAGGTTCAGCATGGCTGCATTGTTTTTAAGTGTGCAGGAACAAGAAATCCCCAAAAGTGGCTTTTATGTTTGTGCTTGCTGGGAACACGTAATAAATTAAAAGTTCAGGAATGCCTTGTTCGTGTGCAGCCTGTACCACAACATCATCAGCAAAAGCAAGGAATCAGTCTTTCATCCAAGTACACGGTAGCCATGGGGTTCAATCTCTTTTCTGGTGACGTTTTATCCTTCCTTTCCTGTTCCCTCTAGCCCTTCGTTTGCTGTATTTGAGGGGCAGCCTGCACCTTGGTCTATGGCTTTGGGTCATGAATGGGTTTTGTGAGGCTACATTAGGGATGAGGGAAAGCCAGCAGGTGTCTGGTGTTGAATTCAGGGAGAAGGCATAGCCTGTGCCTTGGAGCCCCCGAGCCTGTGTGTGTGATGTGGATGCAGAAGCTCGGTGCCTCTTGAAGTCAGTGTGCCAGGCCATGGATTAAAGCTCTGCGGACTTAGTGGGTTGTGACTATTGCACATTGGGGAAGACACTTTGAAAGGGCTTTCAGACGTGTTTTCTGCAAGTGCTGAACTTGATCAAGAGCTGAGACTGGTAGCATGAACCATGAAGAAAGAGGGGAGGGGGATATAAGAAATCATCCTTTGTGGCTGACCATGCACTGGTGGGATGAGATGGTTCAAACTGGGGTATACTGGTAGTACCTGTAAGATCATGTCTTGCAATCATGGGCTTTGCACACTCATTTACTCAGCCCACAGCTCTTGTCATACACGTGGGCATTCAAACAGCCATGTTGGAAACTGCATCCCATCTTATTATTATTCTTTCTTTTAAATGTTGTAATTCATCTGAGGGTAAAGAATCACAACAGAATTTGGGACCTCAAAATCTCTGGGACTGCAGGAGTCAGCACTTAAAGGCAGCTTTGCCTCTGGTCGTGGCATCAAGTTCCTTTTGAAGCCTTTGAAGTCATCAGGGCTGGAGGGAGAAAGTGTTGTGTTGTTTCTTTAAAAAGAAACATGCTTCGGTTATATTTGCAGCTGAGTTTTTAATGGCTGAGAATTAAAGCATGTTTTATTTGGCCTTTGTTTTTAGTGCATTTTTCTCCCCTTAGGGGGACTCTAAACCAAGGCACAGCTTGAAACACAGCAGACTGCAGTGCACCGACTTAGACATCGCCAGCGTGGTCTTTGGATGCTCTGCGGAGCTCAGCGCTCACGATTTGTGCTCCTGCTCTCCCTGGTTTACTTGCCTGGCACCTCTTTGCATGTGCCGTGCCTCGGCTCACGCAGCAACAAGTAGCCTGTGGCTGAGGTTGTGGCTTGGAGTGAACTGGAGTAAACTTTGTGCATTGGCCCTGGAGACCTTCGCCTCTAATCAGCTCCTATTAAATTACTATGAATCTGATAAAGGGAAAGAAGCTCGGTTTAAAAAGGCGCGGATAGGCATTTAATGTGTTTTAATGTATGTCTAAATAGTTTAGCTGCTTATCTGCACATCTGGCCTAAATACTTGTGCAAATCTGACCTGTACTGTATTTTAACCATATTGGCACTGGAAGGAGGGAAGGTAGATGATGCAGTTAAGAGGTTACAGCTTGATTCCCAGTTGTTCCTAGGATCATCAGACTTGTTGCTGACTGTGCTGAGTACGAAGTATTGGGACAGCGATGGCAGTGGCTAAGCAAAGTGCTCTACACTGCAGGTTTTTCCAGAAGGATTTAGTTCCCTGCCCTGCTGTTTCCACAGAAACCACTGCAGACAGAGGTATTAGTCTCCTGAGTAAATGTTTTGAATCCACCTTTAGGCTCATCCTAACTGTTGTGCAAAACTTGTACTGCACATACGCCACATGAGGAGGGGTATGAGAGCCCTCTGACCAGAGAAAACGGAGCGATCTTCTCAGCCCTACATTCGGTGCACCTTATTTTGACCTTGTTTCATACTCCCTGCCTGACCACCAGGGTTACTACCTTTGTGTGATCAGCAGGACAACTCGGCTGACTCAGCTCACTCCGGCAAGCAAGAAGACAGGGTAAATTTAATTTATTTGTTTATGTGAATTGAAAACAGTTTTAAAAGTATCTATAACGAAAACTTTTTAAAGCAGAGGAAGGGGGCATGTAAATTTATTACCAAAATTGGTCTTCAGAGGCTTGTGCTCATCTGCCAGATAGGATTGCAAACATCCTTGCTCCAACTTTCTGGATGATGTTTTCAGTGTCCCTGGAAAAAATCATGCAATTATACTATTACCTGGTTCACTGAATTTATGTGAATATAGTAGCAATCATTCTGATCCATAGTCCTTCAGATACTGAGTACAAACTGCTTCATATTTTCACTGAGATCATAAAGAATGGTCAGTGAGGTCCTACAAATCCTCATCGCACTTGCAGGTGGAAAGTTATTTCATGCAGAATATAAATAATTCTCTGATTCTTTTTATGAAGATACCATTCTTTGGCTCACAGTGGATTTATTTCTTATTTATTTGAGATTTCTACAGCTGTCAAATGTTTCCAGCCTTTCATGAGTTTTGGAACTGGAACCACTTTCTCCACTCAGAGTTCATAAAGGGAAGAGTGCATGGTTAAGGCAAATTCTTTGTTTTTCAGCATTTCTGACTTCAAGTGACATAGCAGGAATATTTTGCTTGGTTTTTCCTTCATGGCTGTTCTCACGGAGGCTGAGACAGAGAAGGAACTAGTGAATGCTTTCATTAAAGTATTGGGCAATTTGGTTCTTGAGAAATCCGTATGCAAATCCTGGCTTTGCTTTTGGTTTCTTCTGTGACCTTGGACAAATTCTTTGCTCCCTCTGTATATATGAAGCATGAGGGTAATATCTCTCTCATTTGCAAGGGCGTTAAAACGATAGATCTGTAAGTACTTGAGGGGGCGTGGAGGCTGTAAATGTCGTCAGACCAAACTTCTGCCATTTTATCACCACACTTCTATGCTGCCGTAAAGAAGGAAGCTGAAAAACAAATGATTTTTTTTTACATCTCCTAAAATTCTGACAGTCCATATCTCCCATCTACTTGGTGTACTAAGGGCAGGTGTTTTTGTTTTTGCTGTGTTTTTTTAATTATCAGGGCATAGGTGACAAAGCTTGCAACATTCACTGTGTCTGAGCATTGCCATGCTTTCTGCATGTCTTTTAACTATTTAACCTTTGCCCCTATCTGTCAATTCCCCCTCCAAATAAGAGCAGTAGAAAACAGTGGAACATTTCTGCTCTGTAAGGTACTTCCCCTCCCTCCCTCCCATTGCTTTCTGTGCCTGGGAAGATAGTGGCCTGCAGTGGATTCCCTGCAGCATCTGCGTTATTGCATACACATGCTTGTGACACTTTAATAGTAGCTGTCAGATAACATTAACGTATTGCTGCTACAAATAAATCAAGCAGGGCTACAAGTGAAGAAGTGAGCAAATGAGAAAGGACAGTCTCGTCCACTGCTATCAGACAAGGCCACCAGGAGTATTGTCTGCTCACTTCACCAGAGAAATTGTTGGCTATATAAAGATATGCTCAGCAGGGACAGCCAGTCCCAGCCAGAAGCCCTCCTTCGTGTGACTACCCAAAGAGCTCCATCTACCAGTTACTCAGAAAGTGGGGAAGAAGCCTTCTGGGATACCCTTGAAGACCCTCTCTTTTAAGTCCTGAGGACTGACCTCTTTTTGTGAGGAATGATCTCTTGAGGGAGATGATACACGTCATGGTTTATCATGGTTGGTGTGCTAAATCCTGTGGCAGCAGGGGACACTGGTTAAAGACTAAGCAGAATATGTTCTGCTTCACCCTGAAGCCCGAAACCCCTGTCCAGCCTCCAGACCCTCTTTCTAGGAAAGCTGTAGCTAGTGGAGTTAGCTAGCAAAAATCACAGAGAGGGGATAAAAACAGGCTGAATTTCCTCCTACAGAATTATAGCCCTCATTATTTCGGTGTCCTACCACTTAAGGATATCCGTTTTATGATTCTCTTTACACTTTGGAGAAGTTTGTTAACTTGATACTGCTTATAAAAGGTTTTTTTATCCACTAGTGCAGATGTTTCCAAACTCAGGAGTGCAAGTTGCATCTGGAATATTGTCCTCATACTGCTTGTACAGATTTTGGAAGTATTTCTTGCATTTGAACGCTGTATTAGAAAATCAGCCAGTGTTAACTTGCTTCCAGCTTAGATTGCAGTACACTTAATGCACTGACTTGTCAGGCTTTGCAGATACACTGGCAGGGAAAGTTTGGCGTTTGCAAGCTGGCATAACGTGGCTGGAAAATTACTGTGTTGGTTCTCCCTTCTTAACGCTTGTTGACATAGTTTGATTAGGTTGTGATAGACTACAAGGAAATATAGATTGTAAACTTAATGTATACCAGACCATTGCCTGGTTCCTGAAAAGCATTCAAGTGTCACTTTGAGTGACTCTGTGATTCAGACAAGTCCTTTGCATGGAAAGCTTAAAAAGTTTCAATAAATTTAAAAAAAGCACAAACTTCTTTCAGAAACAGTTGCTTTTACTGTGTGAAGGTGGAAAGTTATTTCTTGCAGATCCAGCTGTGGAAAGTAGCATCAGTACTTTTGTTTAATTTATACATGATTGTCGTGTTCTTAAAATTCTCACTGTGACAAGTCTTTTGTATTTCCTTAAACTGGTGAAGGGATTATTATGCTGAATTTGACAGGTTAATGATCAAGTAGGAAATCACATAACACTTGTTAGAGCAGTTTCTGATGATACAAAATTAACTCTATCTATGTTCTATGTTCTTCTATTCTATGCAGAAATGCAGGTAAAATCAGAAATTGAATCTAGAGTTTGCAGGTAGGGGAGACAAGTACCAAGAAGACTGCATTAAGATCAATACTCACACATTCCCTACTGAAGTGTTGTGTTTAGTATAGTAAAAGAGATGTAAAACCTTCATTCAGAAGGTTATAAGTCAATACCTAACTAGTGGAATTTGGGGGGGGTGTTGTGTGGAGATAGGTTATTCTAGTGATAGATTGGCCTAATGCAGGATTTCTTGAAGCATCTTTGAAGTATCAGAGTTGGAGTTTGCTCATCTATCAGATAAAGGGATATGTGGTAGTTTGTGTGCTAGTTTGAAAGACTGAGTGTGCTAGAAGTGGACTGCCACCCTGTATTTATTCAGTCATTAGCTTCCTTGCTGGAACCACTATGAAGTGTTGGTTTGAAAGGAAACATTTGTGATTTGGGCATTCTCTGATAGTATGATGAGGGAAGCGATATTGACAGCAATACTGACATGCCATTGCTAATAATAATGATAATACTAAAAAGCAGTAAAGCAGCGATCAAAATAAAGGCAGTTGCTATGGCCAGCATTGGTCTAGATTTGTGCTCGTCATTTTGACAGCAAAAGACCTCACAGCCTGTTTTCAGTCCTCGTATGGGTATGTATTTTAATAACATTTTTTTCCTGCTCAAGCAGAGCAAAGCCAGAACAAGCTGTTCTTCTGGATTCCTGTAGTTCATTTATTCCCAGTGGATTCCAGTGGGAAATAAAATCAACAGCCTCTCCGCTTCTGAACAGTGACCCTCACTGCATTTGCTAATACCTCTCAGTGTTTGTCTCCATCAAAACTCGGGATATAATTGCTAGACCAGAACATGCAGGAGAACAAGAACTGAGATTTCTGAGATTCAAAAAAGTACATGAATTAGATTTGATTTTGGGTGCCCAAAGTCTGCACTTTACTTCAGGAGCAGCTCATTTGTTTAAACAGCTTTTAAGTATCAAACTTTTTATACAGATAGTTTCAGCTCCTAAAACCACATCATCAAAGCATTTTAATGAACTGGTACAAGTTATACACCTGAAAATCTTTGAGTGTGTGGGCTCAGGTGCCAAAAATTGATTTCCCTCTGGGGCCAGGAGAAAAAAGAATTTTTTTTCATCTCCTAGTTAAATTTGCATTTGACTTACCTATCACTTCATGCTGCTTAAATGGATTAGTGATTGAGTTTTGCAGCACAGGAGCTGGAGAGTATTTCCAACAAGTGTACTTTGAAAGTGCACAAAATGGTTTTAATTTACCTGCTGCAGAGCAATTAGAAGTGGGTTCTGTAACACGCATAGCAAGAAATGGCGGTAATAGCCAAATGACAGAAAGGTCAATTTACCAAAACAAAAATGGATAGGAACCCCATCTAAAAAATCTAGTTGAACAGAGAGGGTCTCCTAGAAGAGCTAAAATTGTGGCTGAATCTTAACCCTCAAGATCTGGACTGGAAGTCCACTTTCTGCACGCCTTGACAAGTCGAGAAGGACTCGAATGCTCAGGCAGGTGGCGGGCTGGCAGCGGCCGCCATTTTGTCTCCTCCCGTTGTGGTGCGAGGCGGAGCAGCGTGTTGCTGGTGCACTGCGGTTCCCTGAATTCGGATTTTTGTGTGATCTTCTATGGAGCCAGGAGTTGGACTCGATGATCCTTGTGGGTCCCTTCCAGCTCAGGATATTCTGTGATTCTGTGAATTATACTCAGGTACGCAGACAACAGTGTAGTTGGGAGCCTACAGATCAGAGCAAACTGTGGTGGAAGAGGAAGTATATGGAAAAAGGTATTTTCAGAAACATGGTGGTTTCTTTAAAATATAAAATAAAACCTGTACATGGAATTGTCACAACTGTTTTTCCCTTATTATCAGATCCTGCCAAATAGAAAGAAGATCTCAGGACCCTTGATTCCGATAAATAACTAGCCTGAATTTCTGTAGAGCATTCCATGGTTTGGAAATGTGTAATATCCCTTCAATTCACTGGCTATTAAAACAAACAAACAACAAAAAAACAACCACCCTCCAATTCAGTCAGCTTTACTATACAGACAGAGGTAAATGATCATTTAAAGAAAAAAAAAAAGATAGTTATAAAAATTAGCAACGATAGCTTCAGTGATTAAATAATTCTGTTGTGTGAATAAAATACTCGTGATGGTGCCAATATTTTATGAGTCTTACCACAAAGTGCTTGACTACTTGAGGTGAAAGGTGGAGAGAGGATTAATTAAATGTTTGTTGGTTCTCTGAAGATTCATGTAGCAATCATACTGTGGGGATGAATTATAGCACATACAGGTAACAACACATCTGTTCATTATAAGCTATTTAATGGTAGAGCTTCTCTTGCTCTGTTTTGAGAAGATCTGTCATTGTAGAAATTGTAATGGAGAAACTCTGGTTGGGTCTTGTACCCTTGGGATCCCCTCAGTCCGGCCTGGCTTCAGGCCACAGCACAGTGTGGAAGCAGTGTGAGCTCCTTGATCAGTGGCGATTACCACCCGTTGAGCAAGTGCCAAGTGTGGGTGTTGAAAAATATTGTGGACATGCCCTTGGTACGTACTGAGAACAGAGGTAAAGGTAATAAATAACCTGTCACCGTTGTCCATTTGCCTAAAACCTTTCTCATGAAAGGATAAATGTCCATGTTGTGCATTGCCTTGTGCCTTTTTTTGTTGCATTCTCTATCAAGTATTAAGAAGTTTGGCATGGTGAAATGAAACAGGGACCAAAGGTATTTAATTGCTTAGTGCTTGCTGTTGATGAATCCTTGTATGAGCTATGTCAAGGAACACTGGAGTACTCAAATAGGAACCTAACATACCTAGATCAGGAGAGGTGTAGGCTACGTGCCTTTTTATTCATGAGGTAGCCTGAAGAAATGTGCGCTGTCTGTTTGATACAACTGTTATAGATGGAGTAGCTAAAAGGGGGCTTGACTGAACACGTTCTGGGTAAAATTTAACTCTAGTTAGAATGAAGGAATTCTGCAGAGCTGGGGAAAAAAATGAGATGCCATGGCATAGGATTGTTCACCTCCCCTGAGGGAATTGCACCTGCTGTTATTAAGATGATTTTCTATGTAGGGGATCTTTGACTGCTTCCAGACACTTTACAAATAGATATACTTGAGCACATTTTCCATCCGCTTTCAGACCGAGGACCAACCTTTTTCTCCTTAAAGTGGAAGCTGTTACTGCCAGGTGCATCTTTTGTTCCTTTGATACTGGAGCTGATGTTACACAAACTGAGAAGCAGGAGCAGAGCTGAGAAGGCATGCTTGCAAAAAAGCACTTCATGGTCAACCAAGTTTCTTCCTGTTTCTGCTGTTTTAAATCTCAAATTCCCTTCCTGAATTCCTTTGGATAGATAACTTCTGGCACTCTATTTCCTGTTGTTTAGACCTGATGTATGCATAGTTGGAGCAAATCATAATTAGATGCTAGCATCTGACCCATGTGCAGTGGAAGAAAACAGTGGGGAAAGTAAATACACTCCTTGGAGTCCAAGTTCAGGTTATTTGCTTGTATCAAATAGGTATTGACAGTCTGATGAAACTCAGTGCTGATTTTCCAACTAGTTTCTGTTTGAAAGCAGCACAGCTTGTTCTGAACTAATTAAACAGTCATTCATAGCAGAGATCTGCTTGGTGCCGATAATCAGATATACCGATATTACACTGTAAAAATGGTATTTTAAGGGCAAATTGAAGCTGTGAAGTTGGACTTTCATGCTAGGCAATGTGACATATTGCCTACTGAGCCTTGATTGAAACTGATAAAAATTTGACTGTGAGGTGATGAATGTTATTCAGTATTTAGGTGGCCTCTGCAACCTTAGTTCTGTTGCCTCATTAAGGCAGTCCCAGGACAAAAATAGTGTTTAATATTGTGTGCCAGCTAGGTGTTGCAACAGAGAACCATTTGGTTCTCTGCAGACCTGCGATTTGAAGGGGCTGTAAACCTAGTTTGTTATTGAGCAGAAGTTATTTTACAGGTGGAAAAAGCAATGGAAAAAAATAGAGTTCTGAATTCAAGTTGTAAAAGAAAAATGTGTAATCATCGGAGAAAAAGTGTAAATGTTTGTGCTTCTCTTTTTCTTTTAGTCATAAGCAAAAAAGATACATCTGAGACAGTGGATTTTGTTGCTTGTTTTTTAAGAGTTATACGATACTATTTTCCGTAACTTCTGATGAAAGCATTTTGAGAAGCTTTTCTACTGTTTAGGAAAGATATTTGACATTATAGTTCTCAGAAGAATAGTTGGTTTATTTTAAAGACTGTCTTGGAGATGCAGAGGATGATAGAAGTCAAAGGTAGAGAAGACCCAGTTAAATCTCTTATACATGTCTCTTCTGTTGCTGTTTTCTCCTTGGTTTGCACTGCGTATCTGGAGTTACGACTTTCTTCTGTTTACTGTTATTTTACAAGCGCTGCAGCAGGATGCGTGTTAGAGCATTTGGGCCTTCTGTATACCAGCTGATGTATTCGTTATCATTGCGATCTGTCAAGGACCACCTGCTTTGCCTTTGAAGGGGTATCTCATCTTTGCTCATTATTGATTATCATAAAGCACTAAGAAGTGTTTGATGAGCTAAGATTGGGCAGATTATTTCAGCATTTTCTCTAGCTCTATCTGTCTTAAGTCGATAAACTGATAAGAATAGAGAACTGGATCCAATCAAAAGCTTTTTAATCAAAAGCTACTTGGTAGCTCCCTATTGTATTTAGACCAACAAACGGTATCAGATTACAGTGGTATGCCAAAGAACCAATTTATGATTTCAAATGGTGGGCATGGAACTGATCACATGCTAAAAGATTTTTCACCATTTTGTGCCATTTTTTAAATTATCATTATCTCTTGATAATTTCTTTTTTGTTTGTTTGGTTTCACATGGCTCTCAGTTCTCAGACATAAAGGCCATAACTGCACCTCATTTTCAGTAGATAGCAAAGCCTCTCAGCTGTATTTTCCTCTTAAAGCAATTACTTGTCTAGTTATCTTCCTAATTATCAGTTATGTTTGAAGTATTTTTCATAAACTCATTTTGTTTTCAAATGTACTAATAAAGCTCAAAATAATACAAAATGTTGAGTTGTGAAAGGCTTACTAGGCAAGACTAACTGCACAGGTACTGTATTCTTGGAAATGAAAAATCTATTGCAACATCATGACTAAGTGTTTAAGCAGTGAAGCAACAGATGATGTTCACAGGGAAAGTAAACTGCAAACTGATTTATTCATGATCAATATTACCCACTCCAGGGAGAGTATCTCTTTGGGATGTATAAAGACAAGTATTGTATATAATATAAAGCAAACAAGTAAGGCTATTCAGTGCGATTTAAACTTCAACAGGACTGTTGTATCAGTTTTTGGATACCATACTTTTTAAGAGGCAAGTAGAGAACTACATAGTCCATGGGGTTTCTTAAGTTCCTTACTGTTCTGTTGTTATGTTACAAAAAAATCTGAAAAAAAAAAAGTCTTCCTTTTTTTTTCCTCTCTATTTCTTCTTCAGATTAGGTTACTTTAAGTATTTGTAATTCACTTTTTTTTTCAAAGTCCACTTCTGTGGTGTACACTATCCTCTTGGGGAGGTCAGTATGACATTAGGTCTATTTTAAGTTCACCTCAGAAAACCTATTCAGCTGCATAATCTCTGGTAATGATCTTTGGGAGAGTAAAAGTACATGTTCAATTACGGACTCAAAATTTTCCACTAGCTGAAGAAATTTGGATTTCTTTTCTTCATATCCTGCCCAATTCTCAGCAGACCCAGTTTATTTCATATGTCAGAATTCAAAAACTCTTCCAAATTGTGCATCTTGAGCAAAATTATGTTGATTTGTTTGTTTCTGTTAAGCATTTGAATTTTTACAGTATTGTAATACCAATATTTCCAGGATATTCATCTTATACATTTGCCAGTGAGAGCAGAAGGCCCTAGCAAAAATAACCGTCAGTTGTAGCATATCTCAGTTCAAGAAGCCAGCTTCTTGCCATTTCAGAATGTTTAAAGAAATTAACGATTCAGTCTCGTGGTATGGGACTTGGAGAATGTTTTCAATACTTATGCCTTGAAAGTATAATTTGATTTTTTTTTCCTTCAGATATTGCAAAGCAATTAAAAATGTGCCCTTCACTGCGAAAAGCACATCTAGTAGTTGAGTAACCAAGTTGTTGGAGCTATCAGAAAAGAATGAGGTTCATCTTGGCTTATTTTAAAATATTGGTTTGGTTTGATCCTGGAATTGTGAGGCTGTGTGTTTGTGTGTATATCTGGAGGAAAGACAGCATGGGGGACCTGAGAAGAGAATCCAAGGTGGACAGCAGTGAGAGTTACAGTACAAGTGAAGTATTGCAGGTCAAAAAGCAGAGGAAAGAATGGCTCAATATAGAGAAATAAAGGCAAGCTAAATTGTGTTGTGTAATTTGTATTACACGGAGCTGATTGTAAACATTGCAGTTAGGAGTTAGGTTGTCTTACACTTGTCTGTATAAACAGCTCTGAAGAGTCTCTCTAAAATCACTATTGTTTTTCTGCAGACCTTTGAAATTCAGCATGACAAAGCTGAAGGCTGAGGAATGTGCCTTCAAGCTGTCCATTGTGCTCAATTAAAATTTGGTTGAGATTTTGCCTTTTTTTTTTTTTTTTTTGCATTGCTGAAACTGAATCTGTTTGATTTAAACATCCAGTTTATCTCTGTAAGATACAACACTGAATCTCAACTTGTATGCGACCCCTCCCATGCAGACACAAGCTTAGGTTAGTGTAACAGCTGGCAAAGCAGCACGTTGGCTTTTAAAGCAGGATGTTCAGTTGGGATCCTCTCAGATCCCTCCTAGGTAAGCTTGTATGTTAGCAGGGGCTGTGCGTGCTCTGTGCTATCTGTTAGGAGTGCTGCTCCTGTGCCGCGTGTGATAAAAGTCACTGCTTCAGTTCGAGAGCAAAGACTTAGTGGTTCTTGGGGAGTTTTGTATATTAAAAATGTGTGTTGGGATATGGGTTTATGAGGAAGGAGCCTAGCTGGTGGGAACCTGAAGCAACAGAAGAAGGAAGGGGGTTGTCCTTAAAATGAAAACAAGAGAAAATAATCCATCTGTAGTCCACTCTTTCTCTCATCTTCTATTTCTTCCCACACAAACAAGCAAAACCAACCTAACTCACCACCACCCAAAAAACACACTCAACTGCCTGGGAAATAATGATTTTTATATTTTACAGACTGTATTTAGGGCACTCATTTCTGCCTGCTGAGCAATTGGCAAATGCTCTCTTTTCCCAGATAAATAAGACTTTCATGTAACTAGATAAATATTTTTGTTTTCCCAGTGACCTGGAGGTGACGCCTGTGCTTAAATGACAGTGGAAGATAAGGGGCGATGCACTGCCAGTGTCTGAGCACAGGGCTCCCAGAGAGATTCCCAAAAACACTAAGGACTGGGGTGCGCTGTGGTGGGGAGGCAGAGGGATGTTGATGTTGAGGGATGTAATTTTGCTTATTTAGTATGGGCATTTTTTCTCATAGCCACTGGAAGCAGCACAGGTCTTGGGAAACATGCTTCTCTGTGAAGTGTGTTTGCGTTTGCTGGCAGCAGGGTGATTGCAAGGCAGAGCACCCCGTGCCAGGAGGATGAGAGAGCAGGTGGTGGCAGCTGTGGAGGTGACCGTGAAGATCTGGGATGGGCTGTGGAGGTCGCCTCAGCTGAGATGTTGTAGGAAAATACAGGCTGCCGTGTACAACCTGATCCCAACCCCAAAAACATGCAGAAAAGCAAAGTAGGCAAAGGCCTGCCCCCATCATGGGTCAAATCAAAATATACATTTGCTTGCTCAGTTAGTGTGTATTAAATGGAGTGTCATGCTTTTGTCAGTGTAGTACAGATGTGTTTTCACTAGGCTCAAGTTAGGTGGGCTGGCATGTTAAACCTGCCCAGAGCTGCAGGAGTCCCCCGCTCCATTTCTAGCACATTTTGCCTTGTGGAGGCTGTGACAGCGACTGCCGAGAGGTTGGCATTGGAAGTGGCCAAGGGCACTGCTGGTGCTCAGCTCTCCTGCCAGTGCACACGTGGTGAGGAGAGGCTGGTGGGATGCTCAGATAAGGAGCTGGAGGAGACAGCCTGGGTGCAACGACTTAGCAGAAGTGGCAATTTAAATAATAAGGTAAGGGGTGAATTGTTAACAGGACAAGGGAAGGGAGAAATGCCCCTGTTCCCTGTCTAAAAGATGCATGGAAACTTGGTTGCTGTGGGGATTCAGTGAGGATGGACGATAGGACCTGGGGATCTCCTTCCCTGCTATTTTGTTCCTAGCAGAGAGCTTCCTCCCTACCAGGCAGTGCCACCACGCAGAGGATGCTTTGCTGGGATCAAGATAGAGTTCCAGGAAAATTTAGACACAGAAATACTTCTTTTAGTTGGTGTTATGCCAAGATTTGGTCAGGACAGTGTATTCTCCTCCTCTGCACCTTATCACTCAGTAACTGAAGAAAATAGGATCTTGCTGAAATCCCAGTGGAAAAATTAATTCAAAAAACAAACAAACAAACAAAATAAACCCACTGATGAGGAAGTAGAACTTATCAGTTTGATGTAGGAATGTTTCCTCTTGAGCTTACTAAAAATACATCTGTTTGTAATATTTTTGTTCTTTAATAAAATTGTGATTAAAAGTTTTAGTTAGTTTAGTTTAGAACCCAAATCATAAATATTGTCCTTTATGTTTCTGTATTCTGTATGGCAATGAGGATATCAGCAGGAAGGAGTGCACGCAAGGTTTGCTATTACAGCAGTCAGTAAATGAATGAAAATCTTGTAGAACAGGGTATAAGGTTAAAATTAAGAAAGCAGCAGCAAACATTTGGCTGTCATCTGAAACAACTGGAAGAATTGAAAAATATCAAAATGTTATTTTTTTCCTCTGGAAGAGGTATGCAGTATATTATGTCTTTACCTGCAGGTATGTATTTTAAAGGTGATTTAGATATTAATTTTTTATTCTGAAGTCTGAACTTATGCAGGGCAAAATAATTGTTTGTCTTTCCCTTGGGAGTAGAAGAGCATCACGTGTTGGGGTGGAAAGGTGAGGTGGTCACTGAAATATACAGAATGAGTAGCTTCAGTGTAGTGCTTCTGTTGGCTTGAATTCTTCAGCAAATATATTCACAAGCGGCATGAGGGTGCTTTCAGTGTTTTCAGCCCTAGTACCACTGCTTCACTCTCAAGAAGTAACTTCGTGCTGAATGTAGAATCTAGTGGAAAGGTTGAAGTAGGCAGCTTGTGCTCCTTGTAGGCTTCCTAAATGGAAGGAACGTGCAAAAAAAGTGTCAAAAGAATTTCTACAAGGAATTTTTTTGTTCTCAACATTAACTGCATGGATACACTGCCTATGTAGAGCATCACTCTTCAATAAATTCTGCAGATTTTGGATTGCTAAATTATGCCATGACATAGGGAAGGAAGCATTTAAATTTTCAGAGCTGGCTTCAGTAGCACTACTCGTACATAAAGTGCACTTAGAGAAGTCTTTGGAAGATAGTGGCTATAATCAGTATTCTGTTTGCTCGAGATCCAAATAAGTGGTAGCTGCACAGAAGGAGCAGAACAGAGAGGGAAGGCACCATTTAGCAACTTCAGAAAATGTGTTCTGAGACTGGTGTATTGATTTAATCTTTTGTTGTTGCCGTTATTTCAAGAACTCAGTAGAAGTACTTGTCACATTTAAAATAGTAATAATAAAAAAAACTCGTCCTAATTTCTTCGCTAGTACTTTTCTTGTTCTTTATTGGCCAAGCATGAGGAGAGGACCACATGACTCGATTTAATTATCTTTTTAGCATAATCTACAAGTTTTCACGTTCTTAGTACTCTGTTAGTTGTAGCTTTGGGAAATGGGAGATGTTGTATATACAGCACAAATACATCAGTAATTTGATCTTGCTGCCAGCTGATGTTGTCTTTCTTCTTAATTTTCATTATGCCTTTGGCTCTGTAGCTGCTTCAGTTTTCTTGTTTGTTTTTAGTTTAGTTTTGTTTTATTATTTTACTAGATATTCATACATAAAAAGGCAATACAGGGTTAATTGCTGTTCATGGAAAGTATTTAAAAAACAGCATCAGCTATACCTCCTAACAATTTTTTTTTCATGTTTGCACTTCTTATTTTTGAAGCTTTAAAATGTATCCATGTGTCCAATTCTGAATCACACACATAGGTGCTATAGAAATACACTTAGCACTTTTGTACACCATCATATTTTTGTTCTTATATTCTATTTCAGATAAGTATTAAAATTTTGTAACAATTTTTCCTCTAAAGTAAACTCTCAAAAGTAAATCTAATTTCAATGTTTGCCCCTGTAATTAATAATTGGTCCCCTTGGTCAATTTGCTATACAACCACTATAAAAGGTAGTCTAGAAACTCAGTTGTTGTCTGCTGTTAACCTAGCTGCTCTACCAATAATTGATTTAACAAAAGATTTCCTACTGGATAACAGTTATGAGAACTGAAAAGCAGAGGCAGAGCAGTGAAAAACTCCAGAAAGATGGGACACATTGTTTGTTTCCTCTGGATAGTTTTCTGTGACTTTTTGGTCTGTGTGTCATAGAATCATAGAAGGATTTGGGTTGGAAGGGACCATAAAGATCATCTAGTCCCAATGCTACCCACTAGAGCAGGTTGCTCACAGCCCCATCTAACCTGGCCTTAAACATTAGGTGCTTTCCTTCTCCTTTTGACTTTTTTACTGTCCCACAGTAAAAGCTTGAAAAGAGGGTGTCTGCAAAATGGGACTTCATGAAATAGCAAAATATTCTGATTTAAATGAAAAATAAATAGAAAAAAAAATATTGCTGTGTGGTGTTAGAAACTAGTAGAGAATGACTCAATGCTGGGATCTCAGAACAGAAATAACCCTGAGCCTCTGCAAGAGAAGTTGACTAGAGGAGGGTAACTTGGAAAACAAATAAATAAAAAAAAAAAGCTGTGATTACAATAATGAGCTGTGATATTCAGAGGAATATGGCCCGTATTTTCCTGATAGTAACCATCTTTGTTTTCTCTGGCAGAGGTAAGGAACTAACAAAATTTATCTTGGTGCTACCCCTCTTAAGCATGTTGTTGTCTCTTAATTACATATTGAATAGCAGCTGGCGTTTGAAGAGTAATCAAATAGAAAGTTAGTAAGGAGAAGCTGGGCAATATTGATTCAAGCTGATATTTCTTTCTGCTTGTGATGGTCTGGAAGACTTGGTGATCACTGAACCATCAGGGTTCCTCCTCAGTCTTGCCTGAAATGCCCAAAACATCAATTTTGTAACAATAGAGGCAGACTGGATTTAGCTCTCAATTTTGATTTTGTAATACCAGGTTTTCATAACTCCTCGAACACGTGGAACTAAACTGTTTCCATCTCCCTCTCTCTATTTTTTTTCTTCCTTCCATCACCAAGAAAAAAAAAATATTGAAAACAGTTTCCTGCAAGGGACTCAACAAAAGCCTTACACTGCTCTGGTTGTGAGCTAAAATCAAAGTGACTGGAAACTGGCCACTCTGCTCTGCTGTATGAGACTGAGAGATCTATTATTTCAGGGGAATGAAGAAGTCGCGCTAATTTTTTGAGAAACCCTCCAAGTACTTTTTGCTAGATACTGAATTGCCTTTAAAGAGCTCTGCCTCAGTAACATCAGGATAATAGCATTTCACTGCCACACACAGGTGCTCTAAGAGTAAACATATTAGCTTATGAAACACTCAAATATGGCAATACTGTAGGCCAGCTTAATAGCTTATCTAGGATTTATAGGTAAGTGAAGTGGTCTTTTATAAACTATTATTTTCTAAAATCAGAAGGGCAGGAAACTTCCTAGTTTAAATGTCTAGCGAGGCAGGGGAAGGAAATCAGCTCCAAAATAGCCAACTGTATTTTCCCACTGCCTTGAACAGCTCTTCAAGCACAGATTGTCTGAAATAGTTGCCATGATATGTTTTTACTTTTCAGGCCATGGAGCTTAGGGAATCAGTTTTTTAATATCTACATCATTTCTTTCCTCCTGGGACTGAAGCTGGTTACCATAGCAAAATGGCAAGGAAGCTGATAAGCTTGTAGTACCATTTGGCAAACAGGGTACAAATTTATTTTATTAAGACAGAGGACTGTGAAAAAATTGAGATTAGATATTCTTTTCTTTTTTCTTTTTTTTTTTTTTCTGCTATAATATAGTTTAAAATACTCATGAAGAAAATTATTGAGAACACATATTGAACAAATGCTCTTGCCTACATAACAAGTGTTGCTGCAAATAGTAGGAGCTGCAGTTTCAAATCTCTGCAGATCTTTGATACTCTCAACATTACATTGATTTCCCTCTTTCCCTATGGCATCCCTCAAAGATGCCATACTGTGAATTAAATGAGCTTCTATTTAACAGAATAGTTACAGGTGTCTGTCTCTTTCTACTTAAAAATTACATTGCCATATAGTTTTTATTCCCCGTAGACAAAGCATGGTCATCTGTGTCTGTCTTATAAATCAGTCTGCGAAGTCCCTTGGATACACCCATGAAGGATATACCCACGAAGAGCTTCTCTTCAGGACTGAGTTGTTCCTTTTATCTGCTCAATTAACTCCTGAGACATAGCCTGGCATCTAAACTAGCCATTGTCTGCTGTTCTGGGTGCAAGAGTTGAGTCAGTATTTTGGGGAGTTTGCTTTGGGTTTGCACTACTAACTCTAAGTGAAATCAAGTCTCGTCTTTTGGGGGTTAAAAAAAGAAAATGGAATATTTCCTGAAAGTCATTTGTGCTCTCATCTTTTTCCATTTTGAATATGTGATGCGTGCTGTTTTATGTGCACTGACAAATTTTCCATTTACTGTAAAATTAAATAGTTCCAATAGAGAGGATTTGGGAGTCTCACTGTAATCCAGCCATGCAAAACATGCTCCTTAGCGTTAACCCACTCGAGCTCATATTAACCATCCTGAACTTGGAGAAGTGCTGTTCCCAGGCTGCAGTAATGCAGCCGTGGAGCAGGACTCAGAGTAACTCCCAGGAAAGCCTACTTCTGCTCCTTTTTTTTAAGATGCTTCTTCAAGAAAATGAGCACTAGTATTTTTTGTACTTTGTGGGGATTTTTCATCCTTAAAACCCCACATTTTTGCTCATTATAAGCAAAAAAATGTGATGCAGCAGTGCAAGGGCAAGATCTAGGTGGCAGCTGGCTGGTGTCTGATCAGTTTGGGAAAGAAATGTGGGGCCTCAGACATGGGAAGATCCAGACAGCCATAGAAAGAGCTGAGTAAGAAGCCAATTGTAAGGGGAATATGTGAGTTTTGGGTTGGGGCTTATTGCATGTGTGTGTATGACCTGCGCCGTAGCCCATCTGTCCCTTGCATAGACTCTTTGGATGGAGGGAGCAATCTGCAAGGGATGAGAAGTAGTTTCCTCCTTGGAAACCAGTTACCTGCAGATATGTGTAAGTGATACTGATGGTAGCCACCCATGGGTATACAAATATATGTAGATAAAACCTGTGGGTCACTGTGTTTTACTGTCATACCTAAGTGGGGGAACTCAGTGCAGGCGCATGCGGCACTTTGATGCGGGAACTTTGGGTGTTGCCATCTACTGGCAGCCATCCACCAAGAGGAGAAGTCCCTCAGCTGGCTGTACTTTAACGTATTGCTTCTTTTGAACTGAAAGATGGGATTTTTTTGTATAAATCCTCTTTCAGGTCAGAGTTGTTAATAAAACAATTTCTGCTGTCTTCTGCATATGGATGTAGTCAGTCCCAGCGGGCTTTCTCTGAGACACTGTTGCTCTTTGGGATGTTGGTGTGTGACACGGGGACAGCTCCTCTCTGCTGCACTAAACTTGGTCTGGGGAGTCCTGAGCATCCACTGTGAGCTTGGGGCTTGACAGGCACCCACACGGGTGCTGCCTTCAGAGCCTGGCCCTGCCTTTTCAGGGAAGGGGTTGGTCTGGAAATTACTAGTAACAAAGGCAATGGGTATGTCTGAACTCATTAGAGAATAGGCCAAAGATTCCTATTTTTAAGAATCTTGCAATTCTAACCGTCTTTTTTTCCCCTAGAAGAGATGAGAGGTGTTCCAAATAAGTCTGTCCTCAAAGGGAGAGACAGTACAGCTTGTGCAGCTCTCCAGAAGTTGTATTTTGACCTCTGTCAAGGGAAATGTTTATATGATACTGTCAGAAAGAGTTTGAACATTATACATGAACCAAATGCTAGCAATAGGCATGTTTTTTTTCTTTTTATTAAAAAATGGTTAGGAAATAAGAGAGTTGCAACACTAGTTTTCAGCAAAAGTTATGTGATTGCTTTGTTACAAAACATAATCCATGTGGAAGCAGAAGAGCGACGTAGCTTTTCCCTTGTACTTGTCCAATCCAAATATACACCAGATTTAATAACTCTTTTTTAGTCACGTTCATAAAAATGTTAAAAATGTAATTTTAACATACAATTTTGTAACAAATTTTTTTTAGATGAAATAGATATTCCAATTGCTCTTAAACCCTGTGAAAAAAACAGCATTTTCCCTTCATTATTTAAGCACTATTTCAAAGTAGTGGTTTAATGTATCTTTGGTATGTTTTCAAGCCAGATATGTAGGTACACGAGCACAGAAATATTTGTGTTCCTCTTCGGGTCTGTCTTCATGAGTCCTAGCAGCATCTTAGCTGACACAGTAGTAGCATTTTTAGATGGATTTTTGTTGTAGTAGTTGCAAGGTACTGGATTACCAAAAGCAAGATTACAGTATTGCTAGTAGAGTTGTATTTTTACAGTGAAGTGATACATAGTGTTAAGAACATATATTTAAGGCCATATATAGAAGTTTTGTATTTAAAAACTAGAGAAGTGAACTACACTGGAATTAAGAGCTTAAGGTTTAACCATGGCTTGGATCAGGGAGTCATGGAATGGGCTGAGCTCTAGCTGTGCTTTGTTACTGATGGCAGTTTTCCAAAATGTAATCAAGTATTTCTTTTTTTCTTTTTCTTTTTTTTTTTTCCTTTTGTTGCAGCTGGTCTCCAATGTTCTCATCTTCTCCTGTACAAACATTGTAGGCGTCTGTACCCACTACCCAGCAGAGGTGTCCCAAAGACAGGCTTTCCAGGAGACGAGGGAATGCATACAAGCCAGGCTGCATTCTCAAAGGGAAAACCAGCAGCAGGTAAGAGCAACAGTGGGAAATAAAAAATGAAATTGCTGAAATGGAATTAGCATGCAAATTGTTCCTGTAGGATTGGAATTGCAGGCCTCTTGCTTGATGACTGATGCAGGCAAGAATAGGCCGATAGGAGACAGCAGGCTTTTTAAAGGCTTGAAAGAGAACTCAGGGAGTATTTCCTCCCCAGTGCACTGATGGATTTGTCCACAGACATCAACAAATCTGGTGGACTCTGCTCTGCAGATGAAAATTACATAGTACACAGAGTGTGCACTGTTTTTTTGCACACATTGGAGCTGCGTGTTGAACACAGATGCAGCACGCAGGCTTCAGGTGGACCCTGTTTGTGAGGACAAAATGTGGTATGTTTGTCAGCAAAGCCACTACCCACAGATAAGGCAGGTTTCTGAAGTGAAAGAGATAAAAATTGGGCCACATAATATACTGTCCCTTGATGCTTCCAGAGAGAGTCCTCTTCTTGCCTTGTCCAAGGTTCCCTGCCTGCTTGCACACCTCTGTGCACCGTATAGGCCTCAAGTCAATTCTATTTTATTGAAAAGTAAGTTTCATCAATATGTCCAATGTTTGTGTGCTATAAAAAGACCTGTGGCTGCCAATAAACAGCCCAGTTTTCAAGGGGACCGACCATATTGGCTCCCCTAATTCAGTTGTGGGTTCTGTGGCAGTGAACCTCTTGTCTCCTCAGGATTAGATATGAAAGACTTTTTAGGCAGTGTGACTATTCCTTTACTAATACACATCTCTAACCTGCAGTGTGTCTTGCAGTGGTCTTTCCCATCCAATTTGAAGGGAATCATGAAATGGGGCTTCCAGTCTTCCCTTGAGAAGTATCCTGTAGCTTGGTTGTGGCTGTGAACTTGGGGAACAGGTCAGGGGAATGAATTGAGTGGAGCATCTTTTTATCTCTGTGGCAACACAGCTTATTTTTCCCTCATGTCCCAGCCCATCTGCATCTATGGATCAGTCTTTTGGCAGTGTTTATGAGGTTCTTCTGGCTGACATACTTGCTGCTTAACCCTTACGGTTATTTTGACGATATATATATGAATACCAAATTCACAATCGCAGCTCCTTTTTCCTTTGTTACAAATGTAGTTTCAGAGAGGTGAAACAAGTGGCCAGTCCTCCTTTGGCACCCTGAAATGAAGGAAAGAACTGAGCCAAAAGAATACCCTATTTTATTTATTGATTCCAGCTCTGTCCTCCCTGCTGAGAGGCTGCCTTTGCATGTCTCAAATGCATGCGCTGTTCTCAATTTAGGAGCTTCTGTGCCAGAAATACCACATGAAAAATGTCCTTACAAGTGCCATAGTCTTAGGCCTTTTTACCTGTCCCTCTTCCCCTCCCCAAAGGTACCATACCATGCAGGAGAAAGCTAGGACATCAGTAAAACACAGGTCAAAGCCAGTCACTAAGATATGCCCTGCAGTACATCCAGCAGGAACTGTGGATCCTGGCAGGTGGGGACTCCTAATAAGATTATTTGCTGCTACAGCCTGCGCCGACATTGATTTCCAGGTTCAGTTCAGATGCCTCCCTATGCATAATGCATCGAGATAATCTAGAGGTGACAGCAGATGCAAATACTGGCAGCTCAGCCTGTGTCTGTGAGAGCTGGTCTCCAAATAGGCATGGAGGGAAAGAGCCCGGCGCTCTTACCATCATTTGCCTGTTTCTGGAGACCTGACGATGCTCTTGTGTGCTGTTCTCTATTAAAGGCAGGCAGATTATCTCCGGCAAAGGAGTGTATATTTTCCCTTATTAAGCTTCTACTAGCATCCAAAATTAGTAAGAAAGTAAACAGAAATCCAGAGTGTCCAATCCAGAATAGACAATCCTCAATGATTTTATTACTTGAGATAAGCTACGGCAGAATCATAACAGGAATTACCATTCCTACACAGAATAAAATAACATTGGATGAAAAAAAAATAGTTATTCTCAATAATCTGCAGATACTTAGGATTTGAGTAAAAGGGTGGTTGTTGAGACTGCCGTTTTCCTTCTAGCATTGCTTGTCTTCTGTTTGTGAAGTTGTCTTCTTCTTTACATCTTTGCATCACTTAACTTGTGATGAATAGTAAGTGTTAATAGACCTGAGGACAAATGGACAGATGTAGCACACTGAATATTGGTTAATGCTTTGAGGTCATCTTGGGAGAGTGCAACATAAACAGTTAAAATTCCAGTGTAGTATAGAGGCATTGTACGGGTGTGTGTGTTTTATATATCCACCCACGTATACATATATCCATGTGGATGTATGTAAATAGAGTAGATTCTGTATTTTACTCTTTAATCTGTGCCTATTCTAGAGACTAGTGCTTCTTGGTATGCATTTGTTTAATGTATAATTCAGTGGAACTATACTCGCATCGTATTTTGAAGTGAGAATTATATATGAATTTGCTTTTGCTTTTTTTATCAGGTCAGACTGCTGCCTTGTTAGACTTGTAAAACAGCAGTCCCAGCCACCTCACTTGTACATAAGTGATTTTACAGTGAGGGCTGCAGTACATTCTAGTCATTACACCAAAATGAAAATTGTACTCTGGTGGAGACTTTAATTTCTGTGCTCCATTTGAAATAAAACAAAGGGGTTTTTTTGTTGTTTTGAAGGTCTTTTAGTGTGGCTTGTGCCTTACTAAAGCACTTGTTACAGCCTCCTCCTGGTAGTTTCAGAGGTTATTTTCAGCGATCGTGATGCTCCCAGCAAACAGGACGAATATAATGTCCAGCTCTGTAACACAGCTAAACCTCCTAATTAGTTGTTGCATGAAGGATTGTTCCTGTTGCATACATTCGTTTCACTTGTTAAGTCTTATTCCCAATCGGTGATAGGTCAGAGTCGTGTTAGTCTCATGGAGATCTCAACTGTCTTGAAAATATTGGTGGTTTAATCTGGCAAATGCCTGTGGCGTCAGAAAGAGCAGGGGTGAAGGTTCTCAAGCACAAGTTATCCAGAAATCTATGTGAAAATCCCTTGGAGTACTAGTAGAAGAAACTCACTCCCTCAGACATGTCCCTGCTTTTCAAGCAAGTAAAAAAAAAAATCATCCTTCACTCTGGTGCGCCCACAGGGAATGTTCCAAACCTGCGGGTGCCCCTGAGCTCCCCATTGAGCTCCGAGTTATTTAAAGGATGTGTAAAATCACACGTAGAATAGCAGCTTTCACACATTTGAAGATGCCTATTATAATATGCAAATGACAGCAGTGTATACACCAGTTACCCTGGTAAACATACAAAATGTGTTGCGCTTTTACGCTCAAGGAGTACACTAATAGCTGACAGAAGCCTGAGGACACGTGCATGATTCATAATCTTTATATATATATATATACATATATAAAATTTGGCAGTGTGAATGCTAGCACATGTAGTATGCCAGTGAAGGTGAGAGTGCTTTAAAACACAAGTATCTTGTCAGGACTGCTGCAGTTTGGAGCTGGGGAGACAGACATCCCTCCAACACATCTTTTCCTGTGTTATTACTACCTCCTCAGGGACTGGAGGCAAGAACTCTTTAAGGTACACGTTGAGGGGAAAAAAAGTAAATACTGGGCAATGCTGCAGCCTATAAAATGTCTCTGTGCATCCTGAGCACATATCCAGTGAATCCATCTTCATCTGGTTCTCCCAACATTTCTCTCTCTCCTTAGAGGAAGAAATAAGTGGGGAACTTTCAGATAAAGCCAGAAATTAGAATCCAGGAATGTGTTTATAACTGAAGTGTGGGCAAGAGGTTTGGTGACGTGAGTAATTAATACAGGAATGCTGACCCCTCTGAGTCAGGGCTGCAGCTTGAGCCCAACTGCTCCCTGTGTTGTTGAGAATTAATGAGCTGTTAGATAAGGTTAGGCACCTTCGTTTATTCTACATTGTGTCTGTGTCGTCAGGAAGGAAGGCCCTTTTCTTCTGCTCACTGCAGGGGAAGAAAAATAATAAAAACAAGAGTGGCGCAAGCTTTTGGGATTCTTCAGCTATTCCAGAGCACTGCTTGCAGGCTGAGCTGTAGCTGAGCCCCGAGGAGATGCTCCCCACCTTCTCCAGCCAGAGCAAAAACTTCCCCTGAACTGCAAAGGGTGTGAGTGGGAATAAAATTAAGGGATTGAAGGGTCTGGGCAGAATTTATCAGGTGAGATACCTGAAATACACAAATGTGTCCCTGGGGTGCATATTACCTGCAGGTTTAAATTCTATAGCTTTTGCATGAAATTGCCACCAAATTTAGAATAATAGCAAGCGCGGGCTTTTGTGTGAGTTTTTAGGAAAATTACCAGAAAGTCATCATTTTGTCATGTAACTAATTTTTGCCTAGCATACAGAACTATATATGGAACGGCTTACAAAATGGTGTTATGAAAGTCACCCTAAAGCTATTATCAGTAAATAAAAGTGCAATTTAGTTGTTTCAAGGGAGGGTGAAGAGCAATGAAATGCTGATGACAGAAGGTGGTTATTGGAAATACTTTTGGAGGTGAGTGGGTGGGTGCACAGGTCTTAATTCAATTGGGCACTAGGAGTGGTTTTAGGTGTAGAAGTATAACACCGTGTTGCATAGTTGGGCTAACTTCTCGTGCTAGTTTTATTGGGGCATTCCTGTTGACTTGTTATCTGCCAAGAACAGGTTTGTGCCTGTTGGGGGAATGTGCCTAGATGATTAGATAGGAAAGGAAGGAATTGTAGAAGGTGCCCAAGGGTGTTGGGGTGTCAGTCCTGTAGGGCTGTGTGAAAGAGGACTTCGTGGTGGTGTGGAGAGGCTGTGGGGAAGGTCAGATGGTATCATTTAGCAGAGTCATTCCAGGAATGTGTATGTGCAATTTCTGAGTTGCATGGATCCTTCATTTGCAAGAACTGGCATTAATCACAGGCCCAGTGCAGCTGGGATGAAAAATAATATTTTCTTCTCTAAAATCATTGAATTATTGTTTCAGGGTCAGGACAGAATTGCAGATGCCTTGACAGAGGGTCAACTGCTGGGTTTATGGATGTGGTTTCACTTGGTCATACTCTTCGCTCCCCAAACTGATGACTTCATTTCTCCCCAGCGCGGAGCAAAGTGTGTTTGTTAACTGGGCAGCAGGTGTTTTAATTGCTTCATCTGTCTGACTCCACAGGAGCGGCTCCTGCTCTCTGTACTTCCTCGACATGTTGCCATGGAGATGAAAGCTGACATTAATGCCAAACAGGAAGATATGATGTTTCATAAAATCTACATCCAGAAGCATGACAATGTCAGGTAAGAAGAGCAGCCTATCTCCCAGCTGCCAGGGGAGGAGGGACCATCCCAGTACTTAGCATTTAAGGCCTGGGAATGAAGATGACAGCAGCACTTAATTCAAAATAAGTGTAAAAGCTCTAAAGTGCCACCAGTTGACTTTTGTAAGCTTGTTTATAGGACGTGAGGAGGATTGCCACGTCTGCAACATCTTCGTCTGATGAGCAGCTTTAACTGATCTCTTTCCTTAGCTTCTTTATTTTTTCTCTTTTTCCTGGATTGCATCTCGGTGGCTTTGAAAAGGTGGAATGTTTGAGTTTGGATATTTTTTTGACAGTAACAAGCACCCTTCTGATAAGCATTGAAGGGATGCAAGTCAAAGATTGACAGCACTTTCCAGGGGGTGAGTTACAGAGACCAGCTGAGGTTAAAATCACTTGGAGTAGTCCCTGCCAGTCTATAATTACAAACAGGGGGTCCATTAGTAGACCTGGCACCTGCTCAGTCACCCAAGGCCATGTCGCTCGTTGGTCTGCCTGGATGAGCAGATGAAATGGATGTCTGGTGTCTGGGAGGTGGTGCAGAATCACAGCCAGTCCGTGTTGCTGGGGCAGTCTGTCCCCATGAGCTTCAGCACATCACCAGCTTCCCCGTGTCTACTTCCCAGGGGAGAGGGAATGAACTCAGACTTGATATTGCTGTTTATGTTGCTTGATATCTTCATGGGCTGCAATGAAAAGTAGTTTAACTTAATCTTGACACATTTTAATTCTGCTGTTGTACCTGGCCTCTTTGGGAATGACTTCTCTCTCTGCCAAGCCTGATGCTGTGTAACAGCTCTGTAAGTCTGTAAATACTTCTACTGAGACACAGGGCTGGGGACAGAGTCTCATTCATTCCTCCCTCTCTCTTCCCTTCAAATAAGAGGTTTTCTTGTAAACTGTTTGTGTAGCCTTCTCTCTTACGTTTAAGTACGTTGGTGAATTATATATTCTGATACTTAGTGCTCAACAAATAAAAGTGGATTTATTGCATCTCCAATATACTACACCTGCGTAATCTCCAGTAGATGATGTGGTAAAATTCACTTAAAATTCTGAAACATTTGAAGACTGCAGCAAATTGATGTTTCCTTAGTATTAGCAGTGGAGTAGAGAGGTAATGTTCAAGCAGAAAACTGGGAAGAGGGACCTTTAGGTTAGGTTTTAATTGTGACTGGGCAAAGTTGTAAAGATCCCCTAGCAATACTGAAGAAAAAATGTTATCAGCTGTAAAATGTTTAAATGGTTCTGTAATGAAAAATAAAGAATATACATATGGTGATGAAGGTGAGGGGAAGAGGCCTCCCAGAGTGCCCACAGCATAAGTGTTACAGTAGATGATGGTTCTTGTCTTTGCATTCGATTTTTCCTTAATAGCACTTAGCTTGTTCAAGAAGGTTTGTAAATTTCTCATGATAGATGGCATTTGTGTGTTTTCCTAATAGAGGAATTACTTTTTTCCAGTACTCAAAGGTCAGCTTGACATTCAAATTGAATGCAAGTTGTTGGATATGACATGAGATTAATCAGTATGGTATTATATTCTTCCACATTAGTTTCCATATATCATTATTTGCAGGTCTAAAAGTCACTCGGTACAGTCAAATCTTAGTAAAAGTGATTATCTCTTTAGGATGATGATGCTTTGAAATTTTGTTTTAACTATATCACTAAATAAATAAAAACTAATTAAAAGTAATATGCTAAATTAGCAAGTGCACAAGCATGGTATTCAATATATGCATATTTTTTTTCTTCTTTTGTTCCTTCACCCTACCAGACAATGGCTTCTTGTAGCCTTTACCCATATGTACTGAAAGCAAAGAGAAGGTAACGTAGGAACATCTCATCTTAATATACTTTAGGGAGATGAATAACTAAGTATGAATATTGAAAAAGGAAACATGATTTGGAACAAATGACTCATTTCACACTAGGAGTTCAGCATGGAGCCTTTGCTCTTGCCTGGGTGCTCTGAAACCACCTCTGGTGGGAATTTTACCGTGGATGGTTTTGAAGCATTTACATGCACCCAGAAACACGCTGGTGGCAGGGGGTAGTGCCTCCATGATGGGGATTAATGAATTGGCTGAAGAAAAGCAAGTGCACACATTACTTTTCAGGGGGAAATGCTCAAGAGGAGGTTTTTGAGATTAGAACACTCCAAGCAATTTTGTTTTGTTTTTGTCAGTATTCAAAAATGTCATAAGATCTGAGTTTTTATGAGCTAAAGGTTATTGTGTCAAGGCAATTGAGAAGCATGTGAAGTCGACGCAAGGGTGCTGTGCCCAGCCATTGAATCTGGTTTCCTGCTAATGATTTATGAGCAGAAGCATTTCCTTTCAGTTCTCAGAGGTGGGAAAGGTCCATGTGTGTGTGCAGAGGTGCGTGTCTCCCTCCACCAGCAGCCGTGTGCAGTGGTTCTCTTTTCCCACTCTCCCAGGTTAGTTAAAAAGGCAGGTTGTAAATGAAAGTATGATGGGTGGGAAATTTTGTTCGCTGCTGATTTAAACCTTTAAGTTTTCTTTCATAGCGCCTCGAATTCAAGAGCTCCCATTTTTCTGGATGGTCAGGGTGCTCACTGATTCCCCAATCTGTGTGGAGCCCCTGAGCCTGCCTGGCACTGGTGGTTTCCATCCAGCCAAATTTTGTTCTGGCCTTGTGAGCTCAGGAGGCTCAGGGGCACAGCCATGCTCTGTTAGCCTGCCTTGACATGCTGTGTGGGAGAAGAAGTTTGCAAAATCTTGTGCCAGACGAGATTAAATATTTTAATTTTCAGGGATGATTGGGCCCGGGCTTTTGGGACCACCTCTAATTGAAATTAAAACACAAACTCAAACCACTCTACCAGCAGAAAATGTTATGCTAAAATTATGTCAAGTTGTTGTGTGTTTTTTTCCTTCTGTTTTGAAATTACCAGTTTTTCTGTGATATGCTTGGATTTGGACATTATATTACACACTTTTTTTCCTTAAAACAAAACAAAACTAACTAATGTACACACTATGTAGAAAGATCTTTCCCAGCTGCCAAGAGCAGTCCTGTAAAACACAGCTGTGATCCTTTCATAAGGGCAGTTCTGCCATGATACTGCTTACTATGTTACATTTATCTTAGGGGTTAGGTTATCTCTACAGGGGAAAGGTGATGTTTTTATGCAGAAGTAAAGTGGCTTGTCTGACCTGAATGGATGCAAGCAAATCTTTTTAGAACCTTATCAGGGCTTCCTGTGAATGAGTTCATAATCTCCTGCTTATTGTTATGGAAAGTAAAGTTCAGAGACTAATTTATCCACAATGAAAATATAATTTCCTGTCATTTTTGGCAACAAAATTTGCTTTGAGACTACATTCTGAAGAATTTAGGGTGATGAAGAAACGAAGTTGAAGAGGTTTGGGGTTAATATTCTCTTTTGAGATGCAAATGAACAGAACCTTTGAACGGGGAATGAAACCATTTTCCATCCTGATTTATTGAATGAGAATTAGCTTTGACAAATGGAGAATCGTAGAGCGTGACATGACCTTTCCCACGTATGTGTGTTAAATATAAAGTCTATTGTCAAATGCAATCAGGAAAGGAGTTCCCAAGACCATATGAGTAATTTTGGGTAAACAACAAGGTGAGTTATATAAGTAAAGTAGTTCACTTTATCATGAATGAGATTCTGTCTGATAGACAAACCCTAAAATACGCATAGATAATACTGTTTATCTGAAATGCTTCCTAGGCGGAATTTTAGATGTTTTACATTACTATAGCTATTTATAGCGTCTTGCTGCAGTGATAGTGGCTTTAATGTTATCTAGGTTTGGCCAAATATAGTAATCTCTGTTCTATAAAAGAAGGTTTGAAGTCCTCTGTGAAGGGATCAAGCTTGGCTTTGTCATTGAAATTCCTTTGATGAACTGTTTCAAGAAGCTTATTTTAGGGCTTGCATCCAAGCATGGTGAAAGTGACAGTTTCCTCTTTTCTACCCTTCACATAATTCTTATGAATCATGTACTCAACAACATTAACCTGATCTCACAGGTTTCTAAACATCTTGACAACACAAACCAAACTCTTTGCAGAAGTACAACAGTCCGTTTGCTTTCAGCTTTGTAAATGAAACTCATTTTTAATTAGTCTTCTGATCAAATTACATTCCAACACCAAAAATTCTCCCCTTAGAAATAACCAAACAGTTGCATTTTGGCAGAGTGTCAGGATATTCAGTCGGCCATGTCAGCTGAACCTCTTCATCTTACAGGTGTTTTGACACTTAACTAGTTGGCTATGAAGGGCATTAAATTATTAGATTGCAAGATGCTATGTATGTTATGGTTTGCAATAATTTCAACTAAACAACCAACCTTCTCCTTCCTGCCACTGTCCTTGCACGCAGGACATCCAGTATGAAAGTTTCTTGGGGTTAAAGGAGTTTTCAATACACGAATACATATACATAAGGTTGGGCTCTGACTGCAGCTAGTAGGAGGGCTCCCAGAATAGAGCTGTAATGGGACATACCAGTGCCAAAGCAGTGTGCTGCTTAATGGTGTGTTCTGGTTGGTGAGTACAGGCATGAGAATACTTTTTTTTCCAACTTGCTAAAATAAACATATCTTTTGAAATGCTAAATGGGTTTACAATGAGGCATATTCTCTCAAATCCAGGTCAGACAGCAGATTGTCTTTGGGGGCAGTTATGCCAATTGGTTTTGGTCAGGAGCTCATCTGGATTCTGTTTTCATACATTTTTTTTTTATGAGATGTTATTGAAGCTAAGCAAAAAAGCAGTTTCATTTTACCATCTTTAAAAAATACAACTACATTATGGAGTGTATAAATTTGTTACAGTTCTTCTCTGGATATTTTCAAAAATTCCCCAAATAGCCTTGTTTCAGCCAAAGCTTTGATTTCTATGCAAAGCCTTGTTGCCAGGGAAGGACAGCACCAATAATTCTTATATATTTGCTATATAATTAATTTCCTTCCTCATCTTCTCCTCCCATTTGGGAGAATGAAATATATGGTTTATGTCTGGAGATGAGGAGATCAGCATTAAATGGGAAGAAGCCTAAAATCAGATTTCATCCATGCGCTCCCTGCCAGTCACTGAGCTTCCATTTCCTTATGAAATGCTTTTGCGGGTTACTTGCTCGGTTGGTTCCCAGCATCAAGTCCTAGCAAGAACTTTTGCTGTTTTTCTTCATTTGAGGCCTATGCCCACATGTAGCAGCAAGTTATTTTTGGAGGTAGGTGGGGGGAAACTGTGTGGGTTTCGTGTGGGTTCAGGTGTCCTCCTCATTTAATTGCCATTAGTTCTGGTTCAGGCTGTAGGCTGAGAAAAGTGAGTAGGAGGGAAGTGATCAGCCTTCCCATGCCTTTTCCCAAGTGACAGCAGCAAGTTTTACTTTTTCAGGAACTCTTCTGTTTTTCTGTCAAGAGCCAGCTCTTGGGTACTTCACCTGTGTCTGCCTGGTGTGAATCTTAGCTTTTTAATTTTCCAGAAAGTTTAATGATTTTTTTTTTTATAAGATAGCACTAGTTTTTAGGAAATGTCAAAGTCCCTTTCACCCATGGGTGGTGGTGAATTGCTTTGCACTTACCACTAAATGTTAATATTAGACATTAATATTCAGGGAGGCATTTCATCCAAATATCACTCCCTCTTTTCAATATGTGTGTTGATGTTTTACTCATGAAAACTTCTACACTATAGAATAGCGCAGGTTTATATATTTTATTGAATCTGCCTCTTTGTGTGTGTGCACAGCAGCCTTTAAGAAGAACAAATACGTGCCAACTTGCTTAATCATTCATCTGGCTGTCTGCAGATCTGTCTTTCTGAACTGGGAATACACTGTGATCTTGGTCCCTGCTGGGAACCCCTGGTGCCTATAGGGGCATGAGAGTCTTGTACCCTCCAAAGAACAAAACAGATAAATAACTGGTTGCAGGGCACCCCGCTGGATGCATTACTTAAACACATGTGTTGTAATAAAGACAACATCCCAAAAGTGCAGCGTGCCAGGTGACTGCAGATCTGCAGCCACCAGCAAGCCAGCAGCAATTAGGAAGAGCCTGTGATGTATAATTCACACCCTGCTATTCTGAGTGTACACAAGGGTCTGTGAAGTTCACAGGGTGATGGATTGAAGAGTGTTAGATGTTTTAATGATGAAATAGTGTGAATAGTAATTTGGAGAGAATAACGAATGTGCCTGCAGAAGTTTACAGAGTAATATTTTAGCTCATCAAGATTATTTGAATTCTCTTTTTTCTTCAGTAGTACTAGAAACAAATTTTTTTTTTTTTAAATGTAAGTTTCACTGCTGATTGCCCTGATAGTAAAAACAAAAGCATTGAATGTATAGTAAACATATATATATATGTTTATTAAGCTAATCCACCTCCACTCTTCTCTGTTCTGAAGTAACCTTGAGGGGAAAAAAAAAACAAAACACAACAAAAACATAAGAGTCATCTCTGACCAAAACTTTTGCTTTTATAGAGGCTTGGTTATAAAGACTTTGTTAACTTTTACTTAATCACCTACTCTGTCATGTAGTTAACATGCAAAGTGGTTTTAAGAACATTGAGTTTATATAACATTTGAAGAGGTTCTTGTAAAAATCATCCTACCTTTTTGCTTCCTCCTTAAACTATAATGATTGAAAAGCAAAAATCAGTTAAACTTCTTTATTCTGTAATGCACTGAACTTTGCAAAACTATTTGAAGCACTCCTTTTACAGAAGCTGAAAAAAGAGAAGCACAGTGTTCGATGGGGATGGGTTAACTTCTCTTGTCTGCTACTATATTTATACCCCTCAACAATTGTTGCTAATGCATGCATCTGTTTTTACTGGTGTATATATCATTTTTACACTGGATAAATAATGAAGAGCCAAAAGCTGAAACCAATTAGTGGTGAAGAGCTCTTGAGAGGTCTGGTATCCTGTGATTCAAGTTAGCGCATTGCTAACTTGAGTCTGTCCTCCACTCACTGAAAATCAGAGTGTATTTTTTAAACTTTCTATTTTTTATTATTATTGCTTGAAACTTAGGGGTTAAAAAGTTAGGAACAGGCTGGTACTGACTGTGTAGACCGCATGGTTCCTTAAATGGTGTTTCTATAAGAGACCAGGCTAAGAGAAGGTCACTTCACATAGCTAAACAGAAAAAAAGAAGCAGCCCGAGGACTGCACAGAACAGCAAAGGAGAAAAAAGACCAGAGTCTTTTTTGAATTTCACACCATGGACACTGCTGGCAGGGCATTGGCTTCGTGAAATGATGGAGGTGATTTTTTTAGAAATTGGAGATTTTTCTGAGTCCACTTGTGTTTCTGTTACAAAGACACTGAAAGCGGCACAAAGTTTTAAATGGTACAATAATGAAGGATTTGTAAGAGCAAGTATGTTGTGAGGAATTGGAAGTTTGCAGATAATTTTCATAAACCACAAAGAAATGCCTGTATTACCTCTGCTTGATCAATGATCTGTTTTTAAAAGTCAGCAAAATACAGGAATATGTGTTTTCTTCCCCGATACTTAGCCACCAGGAATCTTTGTCTGCTGTTGCTGTACATTTGGCATGTGCCTGAGGCTCTCAAAGGCACTGAAAAAATCTAAGGATGTTGCTAGTCCTAGATGAATCCCTTAAATATATATGAAGATACTCAGGGTTTGAAATTAGCTCCCTCAACTCCAGGTCTACAGAGCTGGCCCCCAAGACAAGGTGCAACGACTCCTTGTGTTGGGTGCTGCATCCTGTTCAGCTTCAATCTGTGTGACTATCAGCAAAATATTCTAAATATTTTATAATATTCTATAAACCACCCCAGTAAATAGCTGGTGATGCAGAAGGCCGGATGACAACAGATTTGTTCGGCTGTAAGTTCATCCATAAATCCCTGTTTGTCTCCTTCAGCTGCTGAAAGCACAACTTGCCCTCCCAAATGAAGAGGAAGGCTGAATGTGTGAGGCAGCTGGGATTTTTTGTTAGAAATGAGATAGAGTTTGTTGATCCGCCAACGAAGACAGTTCACTTGTTTATTTGTTGTTGTGTGTTTTTTTTTCTTTTTTGGTTGTTGTTTTGGGTGCTTTTTTTTAGCTTTAACAAGAATCTTTGCAGAGTCTGATAAACACATCGGCACTATTTCACGCTCATTGTGGGGAATGTGTTGCTAATAGGACGTTACTAGGACAACCCTCGTTCTTCTGACAAGCACTTAATTTCAGTTATCTCCGAGGCCTGGCAGCCCCATACATCTGTGCTGAATGCAGTAGCAGGCTGGAGAGAGGCACTGTGACATCCTGGGATGTGAAGGAGATGAGAGACATGTCACGGAGCTTGTGGGATATTTGTGTAGTAGGCAAAAATGACAGGAAAGACCAAAAAAACTTGCAAAGCAAGGAGCAAATTTAGCAATTGTTAGCAATGGCTGGAGAAAAGGTGATGAGAAAAAATGGAAAAAAGCCACATACTGTTTTAGATAGTGGACGGTTATGTGCCATAGTGGTTCTGGTGGAGAGCCTCCGGCCCTGCAAACATGCACACCCATGTGCTGCTGCTTTCTGCAGGGGTTGTTTGCAAAGAATGAGCTAATAAGAATCAACTTGTAGAACAAAGCAAACAAAACGTTGGCTTCTGCTCAGGGGAACTGGAGCAATTCAAGTTACAGATCAGGCCACAACAGGAGCCAAATGGTGATCCATAAAAGTATAATTATTCTGTTTCATTTGGAGCCTTTTGTTCTGGATTATATTCAAAACTACTGTAAGCTCCTTTGTAAGATTTGTTTTCTTTCCAGGAAAGAGAAAAAGAGGCCTTTGGAGTTAATAGTTCTACTTTGTTTTAATTAAAAAGGAGAAAGGAACTACATTTTCTGTGCCTTTCTTTAGAGTCCTGCCTTTTTCAGAGCAGCAGCCTGCAGGTCGCAGTTTAGGATGACAGGTCTGATATAGGACAAAGCTATATCATAAAACATAAACGGTAAGTGAAAATCTGTTTTGAAGATCCAGTGCTCTTTCTCATTTACAGCTGCAAACTGAATAAAATTTTGTTACAGAAATCAGAAGCGATTACAAATCTCTTGCAAAGCCCACAAAGCCTGAAATTGCAGCTGTGACTTTCCTGCTGAGCTCCTTTTCCTTGGAAGTGCGTAATGATGGAAGGAATAAACTGAAAATGGTGTATGCTCCCAAAGCTTAAAAACAACTGAAAAAAATAAAAGAGGAAAAATAGTGTTGGCAAACTGTACAAAACCAAAGTTGGGTTTAAGGATGAAATGAGAGATTCTGGGGGGACCTGGGATTCTGAGAACAGCACAGGAGGGTGACAGCGTTTGCTCACCCATTGTGAAATGTCATCTCTGCTGAGAATCATGCAGGGCTGCGCTTCTGTAATACAGAGTAACACCAGATAACACCAACTTCATTAGCATTTATTAGATCGCTGTTCTTCACTTACACCTATCCATTCCCTGGTTTATTTAAATGATTTTTTATGCGTTCTTTCATGTCTTTTTAGGTTATTTTCTGTGCAGATTTAAGGATCATTTCTAGTGGAAGATCATAAAAGCTGTATTCCATCAGTCTGTCATGTCCCGCAGCTTTTTATTTTTCTATTATAAATATGAGACCCAGAATTTCTTGTACTACTAATAACTGGACAAATTGTAAGCCATCTCACTGGATAACGTGCGCTGCTGGGAAGCACCTCCTTGCATTTTGTAGGGCCTTCCACTCACAAACTCCTGTGTGAGTGTCCACTGCTACTGCTCAGCCCCATGGGGCAGGCTGCGGGCGGCTGCTTCGTCTAATTTGACTTGGTGGAGAGGCTGATGAGAGCTCAGCCGTTCCTGGCTCCTGTTACAGAAGCATCCTAATGAGCAGCCCAGGAGGGCTCTGCTCTGGCCAGGCTGCAGAGGGGCAGCGCAGAGGCTGCAAGCAGGGAGCTCATGCAAACACGCGCTCTGTGCTGGGAGCCGCTCGCGATGCTGTGGCTGCAGAGGGACTCAGCGCTAAATCACGAGGTGGAAACCCAGAGAAATTAACGAATTCAGTTGATATTCGGGGTGACAGAAAGTAAAACACTGAAGTAGTGAGGGCCTGAAGAGACACAAGGGATGAGGCATCCCCTCCTCATCTGGGAGCGCTGAGGCTCAACCCACACGCCTGTGCGTGGCATCCAGGCTCCGCGTCCCCATGTGCAAGAGGGCATCTGAGGCCACATCTTCTAGAAGTGCCAACCAAATGGGGAGTCCTCATTTTCTTTTGTGAATTCTCCTTTTTTAATACAAAAGAATGAAACCCTGCAGCAGCGTCTTGAATCCCACTGTCCCGTGTCACAGGGAGCACGGTAATCAGCAGGGCAGAGCGTGGTGCTGCCTGCCTCTGCCTCTAATTATTCCAAGTATTTTATACATAATGAGCAGCTGCAACACAAGGTCCTGAGGGCAACCTTGTTTCTTATCCAATATAGCCCGTTGTCCAGTTCAGGCTAGATTCAGGCAGAGAGAAAATCAGATCAGTATTTGCTCACTTCTGTCATGCAGGGAGGGGTCTTAACAGACAGGTTCCTCGCTTGCCTTCTCTCTCCATTTATTTATATATAGCAGGCTTTGCAGAATATTAAAGAACACAGGCTGCAAGTCACTGTGTGTGCTCCTGTTCCTTAAAGATGTGCTGGTGTGCTGGGGAGTTGTAGCTGGCTGCAAGATGGGTTCCCAGCAAAGATTTGGCAAGAGTCATCTAGCAGGCAGTGCGGATGTGGTAGGGATGTTCCTAAATGCGGGACACATCCTTTTCTGCTGTAGCTGCTGAGTTAGCCTGAGCCTGTCTGTATTTCTCAGTCAAAAAAAAAAAAAAAAAAAAAAAAAGAAAGCAGTCAACTATGCCTGTAAAATGCTAGCATGAGGCTCAGACTGAAGTGAAAATTTATCCGCTGGGTTTTGCAGCCTCCCTGGTCCTTGATTAACCACAGAGTGTGCGAAGCAAGCAGGAGGGGCAGAGGCCAGTGTGATCCTGGGAATGATTTGCTGTTGCGTTTGACCACTGTTAACTTTTGTCCATTATGTTTGTGAGGACTCTGCTGACCGGCTGTTGTCAGCAGGATTTTTTTTCAGTTGCATAAGGACTGGGAAAACAGTCTCTGTCTGACTGCCACAGTGAATGGCTTTCAAGTTAAGCCGTGGCTGCAGTTATTGTGCTCTAGCCGTGACACTATAAATAAAGTTATTAACAGCAATATGTAAATGGGTTTCTATTTTTGTCCCCTGTATTGTTTGCAAAATCTAGGGCAGTTATTCAGTAAGAATCATCTGCTGTTTAGCACTGAGCCTACCAGCATTTGATGCTGTGTGGGCTGTTGCTTTTTTTTTTTTTTTTTTCCTTCGCCTTTCTTTCTTTCTTTGCACTGGCTTTTAGAATCCAGCTCCTTTGCAAGTTTGTTTATTGTGGTATATAAGAAATAGAGGAGCTGTGCTAAGCATTTTCAGGCTTCCGGAGAGTGGCTTGGTACTTAAGAATAGAGAATCATCTCTTGATATCTGAACTATAGGAGCATTAAAAACAGCTACACAAACATCAAATACCACAGCTGCTATTTGCCTTAGTGTGCATCTTGCAAATTCCAGTGTGTTCAGACATCTTCAGTTTGTGTTTCCTTCTGCTCCCCTCCCGTGGCTCCGGCTCAGGCTGGAGACGCGTGCCCCCCGTCGCTGGCGCAGACCCCGTGGGAGGGCACAGTCGCGTTGTTTTAGAAACACTTCACTACTGTCATGGCTACTCCTAACTGGAAGGGCAAATTATGCTAATCTGAGGCATCTGTTTGGGAACCTGAATGCATCTGTGCTGGGGACAGTGGCAGTGTTGCCCTGCTGACTAGCAGATACACTGCACAGCACATCGCAAGCGTGGGTAAGGCACGCTGGCTGAAGACCTGCACGCACCATTCAGCGCACCGCATAAGGCAGCTTGTTCAAACTTCTTCCTGCTCTGCACATCTATTTAGCTCTGGCTTCCCCAAATTCCCTGCAGAGGAAGTCCCAACCTGCTTGTCCTGCACCTCATTAGCCACAATTTTGGTGCCAGCTGTGCTGGCTTGCAGACAAGTATGTGTCCTCCAAATGCCGTTCGGTGCAGCACTGAGAACAGCCATCCTAGCATCAGCCACCAGCAAGCTGTGTCTCCTGTTTCACTCCTAACATGCAGTGGTGTTTAGTTTTATGGTATATATAACAGATAAACGTATAGAAGCAGTTTGAGGTTGTGAGAGCTGCTGTTGTGAACTGGACAGATCCTTTCAAATGCCTGGCACTTTATTTCATTTTTTGTTCTTTAATCTTCCAGCCGAAATTGTTCCTACTCTAAAGGCTTAGAAAATGAGCAGAAATAAGCTAAACTGGTTTAACACAGGTGTAGAAAGAACCAGACCAGTGACTTTGCTTTTATTTTTGCAGGCTGACATACATTGCCATGAATATTTTTAAGTGGTCCCCAGGGTGACTTCCTATGCTATGGAAAAGATCTGGTCAGACTCTATTGATTTTATTGGTATTAGTTCAGTGGTAAACTAATAACTGTTTACAGGAACTTCATTTGAAGATGATATTTTGTGAATACTAAGAGTAGGAAGCAAATGGCTTAGTGAAATATCTTAATGCATTAACACAGAAATGAAATTTTCCAATGGAAAATGCAAGAGAAAAGCCATTTCTTTATATGCAGATCTATTATTCCAGTGATGGCAATTACAGTAATTCTCTGAAATCAAGTTAAAATTACATGCCTGCTTCATTATGAGAAGAAACCACTGATTGCAAAAATCAAGGGAGATTTGGCTGAAAGTTAAAAAAAACATCCACAAGCAGTGGGCAGCCCGGCCTCACCGTGCTGCCTGCTGCAGCATCTCAGGGGGAAGGCTTTGTGCAGAAGTTCTTGGGATTCACGAGGTCAGGATTCACATTCCTGCTTTGCCACAGAGTTCCTATGTGACTGACCCCCTTTATCCATCTTCTTTATATACCCTGCTGCTGTCTGGGTGAAATTGCGTGGTGTTGCTTTTGTAGTGCTGGTGAGAGAGTGGAAAGATTTGTGGGGAGCTTGCACACTGTGCTCATGGACCTACATTTGTTTTCTCTGTCTGCACACTCTTCCTCCTAAGTGCCTTTGAGGCTTGATACATGCATGCACATTTAGTTCCAACATTGCTGCAGGCTGTAATATGTCACATTTTGTGAGCCATGGCCTGTTTGTTTGGGTTTTACACCAACTGGAGTGGGAATCAATCTCTTTTGTCTGTTTTCTCATTTATATTTGTAAAAAGCATTTATTTTTTTCATTATTTCCTTATTTTTGCCATTACCTAATGCTGGTTTGTTTGAAGACTTCATACACTTATGAAGCCCAGGATACAGTGGTCCATTTTATTCTATAGAGAAAGAAATTGGCAGATACGTGGCCACAAAGTCAAATGACAGGCAAAGATGAGACTCAAGGTGTCTTGATAGCATGTATCTTGACCTGCGTAAAGAAACAAAGCTGCTATAAATGGTGTTTTTTTTTTGTTTTTTTTTTTTTTTTGCATATGTAATCTAAAGGCCATAATGTAGATTTAAGACTAATTAATAGGTAAAAAAATAACATCTATATGAAAAGTATTTGGAATACAAGGTCGATTAGGGAATGAAGAGGTGCATGAAGTTTAATATTCCATGTTCAAGGATGATCTTTGCATAGAAATATGCAACTTAGTGAGCTCACCTATGCTGACTCGGAAGGGGAAGTTTTTTTACTGCTAATATTGATTATACAGAATTTCATTATATTTACATTGCTTATCCATGGCAGCTGGAGTCTTCTGTGTCACCAGAAGGAAATGCAGGTATATGTCTGCTCAAGTGTCATTGATCCGTTGCGATGTGATAGTAGACTAATATCACACTATTAAAAAGAAGAGGGAAAGGAAAAGAAAAGAAAAAAACACCTTGATTGTAGCCCCCATAAAGTTGGGAGAAATTTACTCATGACTTGAGCATATCTATTCATTACTGGTTCTTATCAGATAAGAAATATTAATATAGTGCACAATAACCAGATAACAGGTTCAATTTCCTGCAGGGATTTTTCCTTTTCATTTAATTCTGAAATTACAGCCAATCCCCCTTCTCACTGAACATACCATGCGTTATATTATTAGATTTATTATCAGTTTTGTTTATTAATTAAGAACAAGATGATCTCTCAATTAATGAGCTGAACCATTTTCTTTGGTCAGCCATTTTACCTTTCAGAACCCCTAACAAAGAATTAAGTCTTAATTTAAAAGTTCTTCTCCTTTGATGTCGCATTGCTGTTTCTTAGAAAAGTGGCCATTAGGGAGCATTCGTGGTCAAGTTTCTCTGTATAACTTGGGTTTCTGCTTACAGCCTTACTGATGTCATTTAAAAAACACAAACACTTGATTACATTTAAAAATATAAAATAAGGAGGCAGCAAGTCAGCTCGTGTTGGCTGTTCCGGAAAAAAGTGGTAAGATTCATGTGCCTTGTCTCCAGCAATCAGTTCTCCCAACAAATGGCTACTTCAGTGTTATCAGCCTGGTAAGCTCCCAAACACGAATGGTAATTGCCTGTACAGAAAATTGCATCGCTTGTCTGTTTTCAGCTTATCTGTGAAACAGTCTGAGTATTTTTGTACCTAGCCTGTGTCCTTGGAAAAAAAAAAAAAAAAAAACAGATTGCTGTAGGAAAGGCAGAGTTGCTCCTTGTTGATGTAAGTTATGGCATGTATTTTAGTGCAGTGTTTTCATTATGTCATCACTTTTCAGAGGAAAAAGTGGAAGAGACCCCAACTTACAGACCTGGCAAAATAAATAAATCACCAAGGGACAGGACACTGGGGAAGTTAGTGGAGGCAGTGAAAAAGTGAGGTTATGTTCAAATGACCACTGCATGAAGAATTCCTGCAGCTTTTTGGGTAGGGAGTGCAGAAGTATCGTTATTTCAGTATCCATGATTACAGGAAAAAACAGAATGCGATCTGACCAGGTATGAAGAGCTCATTCTTTCAAAAGCAAAGACAAAGAATCAAGTAATATATAACAGAAAGCACCCCAAACTTGATGAAGTACAACTTACTCCATCTCTGTCCCTTATGCCTGACCCAGTATTTCAGGATACACATGTGAAACTGTTAACTGTCCATGCCAGAACTTAATATTCTGTTGCCTTCTCTGACAACTGACTCACTGATTGCTGGCACACAGCCTTTATGCAACAGAGTGTGCTTTATTTAATATTTGAGTTCTGAGTTTTTTCTTTTTCCTGTTGCACTGCTTCTACAGCATTGGTCACTCTTGCAAGCAGTCCTCTCAAAGGAGGGCAGGCAAGAACAGCGTCAGATTCCTGCAGCTGTGGTGGTAATGGATAGTCCCTTCTTGCAGTACTCTCTTAGTTCTGACTTCCCTCTTGTTGGTTTTTGGTAGGATTTTGACATCAAGAATTGCTCTAAGGCAAGAAAAGAGATTCTGCAAATGCTCACGGCACAAAGCATGCCTTGAGTTTGAAAAACAGAAAATAGCATGACTTCTCCTTTTTGCTTTATATGCAGTTCTGAACTTCAGGCTGACTTGTGAGACAAATGAATCTGAGATTTATTTTGGTGTGGGTTGGATCCAGCTCCAGTTTAGGCAGACCTGCCGGCTGGTTTACACTAGTCAGGAAGGCCTGGGTGAGTCTGGGCTTACTCTGAGCCAAAGAGGTGTGTTCAGAGTCAGCCAGGTCTGAATTGGCTCTAGCATACCCTGCTATCATCATGGTTATTTATTCAGCTCTACAGTAGATAAGACTCCTTTGCACCAAGTGTGTCCTTAGACTTTCCCTTCCTAAGCTTCCTCAGAGATGGAATGGATTTGGCGTCCTTCTTACTTTCGTGTTTTTTTCCCTGACCTCAGTGATTGGACATACATTTCTCATTTCCATTGGTCCCTTCTCAGACACTTGAAAAAGGGCTGAAGTCCCTCTTTAACAACCCCAAATCTTATTTAGGCTGCTTGGATTTTCTTTTCTCTGTTCAGCAGACAGCAGCATGTAATTTGGCGTGTGATGGTGGAGTATTAAGATTACTTCCACTCATCTCAAAGATATCTATAATGTGCTCCACCTATAGTTTGGCGGGTAGCCACTGCATATCTTTATTTGTTTTGCCTTTCCCAAATAGTTTTTCTTCCCAAAAGGCTATTTATTGCTCCTGTTCCCAGTGAAGAATCAATCTGGTTAAATATAGCCTGCTGAAATAGGAAAATCTTTTAACTCAAGATGTTTAGAGGGAGAGGATGGCAAGTTTTTCATGTTTAAAATTAAAAATGAGTACTGAAGCTACTTAGCTGTAAGTAATTTCTGATAATTGGGGTTGCTGCTCGTGCTTGTAAACTGCAAACCTATGAAGGTCATGGAAAAACTTTTCCCTGTGTGGCTGGTGCAGTCTTCCCCTTCTGCTTGGTGATCTCAGAATCTTATTTCCTGCACTGGCAGCGAAGGGCAGACCACAGGTGTCGAGCTGAGGAGCACTGACCATGGTGCAAAATGCCGTGCTGTTTTTCTCAGCAGCTCTTGGGAGCACGAGGAGCGCTGGACGCTCTCAGCCTGGTGTTCCCAGGAGCACACTGCTAAAGCAGACAGCACAAAAACCACAAATGCTGGGAGTTTGTGCTGGTTGTATCCATCTCCCATCTGTGTCCCCCAGGCAGCTCTAACCTCCACTCAGTAACACTCATCTGAGAGCAAACATTGGAAAATCAAGTAAATGGAGGGTTCTGCAGTTGGTATCTTTGCAAATGAGCCTTTATCATCCACAGTGGCTCTGCGGATGGCAGCCCGCACATTACCACTGATGTCTCCAGAGCCATCTGGTCTCCTGCTTTTATGCTGGTTCTTTGTGTCACCAGCTTCAGTCGGTATGGCCTTGCAGAGTGAACTTCTTGAGTATGAAATGTGGTTTTGGTTTACATTTGTGGCTGCTTTGGAAGAGCGACAGGGGCTTTCTGCCTTTGACTCTTAAGAAAATGGTAAAATGCCCACAGTTTTCTGGGCTCTTGTTTTTGTAGGGTTTTTGTGTACATTTCTTCCTGGTTACTTTATTCTCTCTTTCTCTCAAACATTGCTTTGCTTATCACAGCGTTTGTGTATGTACGTGCCTTCTCACCCTCTTGAGCAAGTGGGAGCCAGAACGGCTGGTCCCAAAACAGCACGATCTTGGTGCGTGACAGGGTCCTGCTTCCCACGGGGGAGCCGTGCCAGCCGATGTGTCACAGAAGTGCTACAGCTCAGCTACCAGAGGTGATTCCCAACAGTAAATGGATCTTCTGCAAAATGACCATAGAAGTTTAGGAAAGAGAGTTTATCCTTTTACTGTTGTTGTGTTGGTTCTTTGTTGTTGTTTTTTCCATGACTGTAAGAAAGGGGAATATTTTAACTTCTGTTCTGTCTGATGTCCTGCTGTTCTGGAGAATGTTTTTGGTATTGCTGAGGCTAAGACCTTACCCTGTCGCGTAGACATCCCCAGAGAGCAAGGCTGACGTGCTGTTGAGACATGAGTAAATCTGGAGGTAGCAAGCAGCCTTTGCTGGACCAGTCATTGGGCTGTTCGTCATCGCAGCGATCTGTGTGGGCCACTTTGCCCTCCTTACGTGGGCTGTGCTGCCCTCAATGAGGCTTGTGTTGCTGTACCTAGACATGCTGCCTGACTGGGGTCATTCTGTACTGTGTCCTGCATCTGATGCTGCAGGCTCATCCTCAGTTTGGTTTGGTTTGTCCTTTTGTTGTTGCTGCTGTTATATCCTTGAGGAAAAGGGTGTAATGAGATGTTCTCACTTTCCAGAAGGTGAAATCCTTTGTGTGCATAAGATGTGTGCATTGAAAACAGCACACAGAGCACCTCCATGTCATCCCATCCCCATGGGGCTATAGCAAGGAAAGAGAAGACTGGGTGAATCATGTTGCCAGGTCTACTCTGAGAACTTCTAGAAGAATTTATTACTATGCAGAACAGCTTTTGGGCTTTCACTGATGGCCAAGAGCTGGTTTAAATAAATGTCCAAGTACAAAAAAACTCATTTAGCAAACTGCTCAAGAGATATTCAAAAGCTGTCTGCATTTGGTCCTGGGCAACTGACTGTAGATGGCCTTGCTTGAGCAGAGGATTGGACCAAATGATCCCCAGAGGTCCCTTCCCACCTTGGCCATTCTGTGAATCAATGCAAAGTTTGGTATTAGGGAGCTTACCCAGCCTTCTGCAAAGAGTTTTGTCATCTTTACCTCAATACATCCCTCTTTTTCCTTCCTTGTTTGTAGTATCACTTAATAACATGCAACACCAATAGCAGTGGGTGGTGGTGTAGAATAACAGCAGCATTTTTAAGACAGCATCCTCACCAGTTAGCCTGGTGAATTCACGGACGTGGACATGCTGGGTGTACAGCAAATGACTTTCTCTTGTTACACCTTTGCTCATGAATGCAAATTAGCGAGCTTCTACTTAGTGAGTGATGATTATTTTGTTATGGTACATTAACTTCTCCTTTTCTTTTTAGGTACCATTCATTGCAGTAAAATACCATGGCTTCGATTCACATGCAGTTGGATGCACTTTGCTGTTTTTGTGTCATTAAAGCTCACCGAGTCTGGGGTTTTGTTGTTTCCCATGCAGTGCCTGTGGTGTTCAGTTTCCAGTAACACATGGTGTTTATATTCATGACTGGCATTACCGTTGTGATGGTGATAGGGTTTGTGTTTCTTGCCTTGCTTGATTTATGTTGTGGCTGGCGTGCATGGCACGCACATGTCTTGAAATAGAACACGACTGGTTTTTGTGTTTTTGCATTAAAAGCACTGATGATTTAATTTAGCATTTTGAACAATCCTGCCTTTGCAGGGAAACCTGGCTGCGTTGTGTCCCTCCTCTGATAACTCTACTAGCTTCAGATATCTAAGGCTGCACTTCAGAATCACTCTCTGTAGGTGTTTGTGATTTTCAAAAATTTCACGTGGGTTTCCTGCTTCCCACTTTTTGCTTAGCTCTTCCTACTCCTTAGGTTCTTTGCTTTCTGGCAAGATCTGTCCCCTTGCTGTGCTCTTGCTAAGAACCTTCTCCTTTGCCATCCGTAAGATGCTGCAGTGCTTCTGCCTCAGGGTCTGTTAGCAATGCAGTCACAGCAAGGATTACCTGAGTTACAGGAGCTGGTTTTAAATGCTCCACAGTGGTAGAAGAGGCAGGGGGATGGACCTGGCACAGACATCAAGGGCAGGCAGGCAGCAGGCTGGCCTCTGTGCAGAGGGGAGGATGGCAGGATCTGGAAGCTGCTGGAGCTCCTTTTCATCTTCCCTCTCCAGCAGCCAGGAGCCATATAGGGCAACAGGCACAGAACCCAGCTTGCCTTGTACAGCTATCAAGTCTTGAGCCAGTCCTTGATGGAAATAGGAGCTGAAATAGGAGCTTAGGAAAGTATTCACCTCTACCCTATAACACAATTTGTGGTACTTTTCGACCTAAATTAAATAAAAATAATTTTTGAGAAACCTTGTAAAATGAATGTTAACTCCTCTTTTCTTGTTCTGCCTTCCCAGAACTAAGTCATTTTTTGGTCTTTTTTGAGGTCATACCCTGGTTGCTGCTGGACAAAACCCAAATCAGATGGTAACTCTGAAGTCAGCGATGAAGTGGAAAATATATCAAGAGCTCTGAAGCCATTACAACATTTTAATTACTTGCGAAATGGGTTTTTCCACACAGCAATAGCCTTCCAGATGAAGGGACCGGGACTCTGTGCTGATAATAGCTGCTGAAGCCCAAACTGCAGATTGTGTGGTCAGTCCCTTCCAGTCAGCTTCATTTAATAGTCCTTCTAAACCACTCATTTATCTCATGATATTTTATAGCTGTAAGAATCATTTCATTTGACCTTTTGTTGACCACTGTCATTCACCCCAAATTTTGGCACGGGGAAGGCCGATTACTGGCATTACGCTCCCACCAGCAAGGAAATGCCTTGCCCTCTGAAGACTGACAAATAGTTGGCTTGAGTTGTGCCCTTTGGCACAATCATCCATCACCAGTGTCCTTTAATAAAATCTCCTCAATGCTAAGGGGAGCTTGAATTGGAAGGCTGAAGTGAAGTGGGGGCAAGGACCTGAGGGTAGGGGGAAGCTGGGTGGGAAAGGTTCCCAGACAAACTGGTCAGACTGGGAGATGTTCCTGCAACCTCACTGCGCATTGAGTGTGTAAGGAAATTTAGTAGGCTGCTTTTTAAAGAAAAGCTCCTACTAAACACAAGGTGATGTTCACGTGCTGTTCTCTGATGGCTGTTTTAAGAGAAATATTTTGTTTCTAGTTTTTGCTCGGCTGTTGGGTATTTTGCAAGGAGGAGGGTGAATTCCAGGGTCACCAGGGTTAATAACAAAAGGAACAGAAGTGGCACAGCATGGCACCTCTGATCCCCATTCCTCCCTTCTGGGCTGTTAACAGGGTTGGGAGCGAGAAACCCTGTTGTTGTCTCTGCTGCTGGAGCTGCTGGAACAGTACTAGCAGGAGAGTGCTCAAGGACCAGATGAGGCAGGAGGAGTAAAATGCGATTTGGTGGCTTTCAGAGCTCTTTGTTGACAGCAGAAGACAGAGAGACTTCAGGTTGGGTTCCTGTTTGGAAAGGCTGTTTTATCTGATGGCTGTTTGCTGCTCTTTCTCCAGTCTGCTGCCACAAATGCGTCTCTTTCCTCCCTGTCTTCCATTCCCAGTTCCCTTTTGGTCCCTTGATGAGATTCTCTGTCCCCTGCAACCTGTGTGCCAGAAGAGGGACAATGAGAGCCCAGGCAGCACCTTCTGCTGGCTCAGTGGCTTAGGTATGTGCTTGCAGGACAGGTCTGAAGTCTGTCTCAAACCCATAAAAAATAGGTTCAGGTGCTGCAAGAGGTGCATACGCCAGCTGTCATGGAAGAGGGGAAGGGGATGGACTGTGTTCAGTGCAGGTAGATGCTTCTTGTTAACAACAGAGCACAAAAACTGAGTCATGTGAAGGGCTTACTTAACATGCAACCAATTCTAAGCAGGTTTCCATATAAACATCAAAAGGCACGTAGCAGATGAAGCTCTTCCCCTTACTACCAAGCATCATGTCCATGTTCTAGACTGTGAAGAGACTAGAAACATCTAAAGCTTACTAGAAGCATACTTCCAGTTCGTTTCTTTACTTTAGATAAGCCAAACTTCTTTTTTCTTGACTTCCCTCTCCAAAATGATAAAACAGGCTTTGTTGAAATCATTTCACATGCCCCTCTTTCCTCAAACAAAACACCCACCCAGAGAAGCATCTCATGCAGTACATTGGCTTTCTAACAGAGACATCAGAAAATGTTAACTTCCAGATATTGCTACCAGCTCGTGTTCAGGATGCATTTCTGTGTCCCATCACACAACTTTTCCAGGTTTTATCCTCATAATAAACCCTTCTGTAGTTGCTTATAATTGTAGTTTTCCAAAACTTGGCCAGAGAACTGCATGAGGAGCTGCAACCGTGCTGTCCTTGGAAGAGCAAGCTGAGGATCAAGCCAAAGGAGATAGCTGCTGAATTTGAACAAAGAGCAATTTGCTGATCACCTGCAGAGAGCTGCAAGTCTGAGAAAGTGTTGTAATCAAGTAATTTTAATTTGAAAAAGGCATAAATCTGTGCATAGGTTGGCTCCATAGGTCTCTGCTGATTACTCCATTTGCCTAGGTGAAATTATTGCTGCAGTTTAACTTCTAGGAATGTCTCATCCATTTATCTGGCATAATAGTAGCAGTGAAAGGAGGGGCAACCTTTGGTCATTTATCCGTGTTTATTAGGACACTATGCTGGCACTAATTTTCTGATGCAGGCATGGGGAGGCAGCTCGGTGCCTCCACAAGTGAGGAATTTGCAATTTGCCCCAGGCTGGAACAGGAACAAACTCCCATCCCTCTGAACGAATGAGTTTGCACAGGTTTTGTGCATTTTGTATGCTGTGTCTTTTGTGCCGGACACATAATCCGCTCTTAAAAAGGTAGCAGTCATGTTAAAGAAGCGTTATGTAGAGCCTCAGCAAGATGCATTTTGTTACTGCCACAAGAGCTGGAGAAATCTCCTATTTCTACATTTCATATGAAAACATACTTAAGTTGCTTAGTGAGCAATGCAGACATCTCTAAGATTTCAGTAGGTTTCAAGTGTATTTCTTTAGGAGGTTTACTTCTGTTTGTAAATATGTGAGATGGTGATTTATTTTGTGTGCATTTTGTCAAGTGTTTTTAAAAATGGCAAAGTATATTTTGATTCAGACATCCTTGCATTCCTCTTTTGTGTTTTTCTTGTACATTTTCTCTTCAGTCTGGCTAGCAAAGAAATATTTAATGCAGTATGTTTGGTTGATGATTTATTGGAGTTGAAATGTAGAAAAATATGAAAAGCATGCCAGAATTGAAAAGTGTTTCAGTATTTTTGCAAAAAATGCTTGTGAAAATATTTTTGTTGTCTTTCCTTCTTGTCTGAAGATGTTGCAGGGAATTATCACTGAAAACATAGCCCCTGCAATTGCCTAGAACATGTTAAGAGTTCTATTTCACAAAGAGGCAATTTTAAAGTGCTTGTTATTTACACTTTTATTTCTTTTTCTATTCAAGTACAGCTTGATGCAACTTCAAAGAAGAAATCAGCTACTTGAAAAATGTTGTAATAGAAAAAGATATACAAGTATAGCTTACGAATTTTATATTTATTTCAATGCATGTTCATATATACATTTTATCTTAGATCTGCATAGACATAATCTGGCGCTTATTTTACTGAACAGCTTCAAATGTATCTTTATAACTATGTTTGATTACAAATCAGTGTTTCCAGTGTTTTAATTATCCCTGAGACAGAATTGTTTTCCAGTTAAAAAATGATTAATTGAAATCAAAGAATCACTACTAGTACAAATAATTTTTCAAATCAGTCCGTGCTGCTTTCAGAGTGCTTTTCTGGTCATTCCTGGGCTGATGCTGGCAATTCGGTGTCCCTGCTGCAATAGCAGAGGTTTCCTCAGTTGGCTGCAGAAAGCCGGGCGATGCCTGCCTGCAGTCACCCGAGAGGAGCTCCTGAGCCTGTAGGGGTGTGTTTGTGTAAGGCATCTCAGGGACTAAAATTAGAGTAAATCAGCAGTTTGCCTCCTCCAGTGAATGAAGAGCATTAAAAGCTCACTGGTCCTCACCTATGGATGGTGGTGAATTGTGGCAGGACACGGCAGCCACTGCTGTGCCCAAGCCTTCGCCCCAACAGCACGCAGTGCTGTCGTGCCTGGCTTTGCTCATTGAGAGCTTTGTAGGAGTGTGTGTCCACACATGGTATGGGGCAGGGTGCTGCCAGCCCCGGGGCTCAGGTGTGAGCGTGAAAGCCAGCCACAGAAGCAGGAGCAAAAGATGTGGGAAGCAGGCTAAGTGTATTCACTGGAGAGGGACTTTTATCTGTTGGCTGAGCTTTGGCAGAGGAGGAAGCAGGCAGAGGGATTTTCATGCAGCAGAGTAGAGAAAAGAACAATGTTATTGAGCTGAGAGATTGAGGAATGTGAAAAAAAATGGTAAGTGTTGGCTTTCTGGCCGGGCTGACCTGGTCATTTTGTAGGAGAGCCTGGTTGTTAATGATAATCAGTAGCATTATCACACCACCACCAGCTCCCAACGTACTATGCAGTTTCTGGGCACAAGGTTGGAGGGAAGAGAGGATTGTGGGGTTTTCTGGCCCTTTCTAAACTGTGTAGGGGAAGAGGTCGTGTCCCTCAGGGCTTTGTGTGCAATAGAGACTGTAACATAGGTGGTATTGGGGGTGCTCATCTCCTTGCTCCTGTAGGACTGGGACACCCCTATTTCACACGTCTCCCCATCCCTGGACTTCTACCCCAGATCTTACACAAATATCAGCAACAAATTTTATGACACTTTCATTTTTTTTTCTCTTTTTTTCCCAAGCATCCTCTTTGCAGACATAGAGGGTTTCACAAGTCTGGCCTCCCAGTGCACTGCTCAGGAGCTGGTCATGACGCTGAACGAGCTCTTTGCCAGATTTGATAAGCTAGCAGCTGTAAGTTTTCTTTTATAATTCTGATATATTTTTTTTCCTGTTGCAAGAATGACATACTGTGCTGGTTCACTGGATTTCTGTAAATATTCACTGCCCTAAAAGGCAAGTTATTACAAGCATGAATATAAGCTGAATATTTCTCTCTCCTTTATTATTACTTTTTCTTTTTCTTTCTTTTTTTTTTTTTCTTTTTTCTTTTTTTTAAAGGAGAACCACTGTTTACGTATCAAGATCCTGGGTGATTGCTATTACTGCGTGTCTGGGTTGCCAGAAGCAAGAGCTGACCATGCACACTGCTGTGTTGAAATGGGAATGGATATGATAGAGGCCATCTCGTAAGTACCAAATTCCCCATGGAGAATTTCAGAACGAATAGCGAGTTAGATCTTCTGTACTTCAGTAGTAAGGTAGCCAAGCCAGGGGACTGATGCCAGCAGAGAGAGAGAACAGCTGGAATGAGAAAACAGAACGCAATAAAGGTTTCACAGTAGAAAGACAGACGCTTAAGTCCATTACAACCACATGGAGATCAGAGCTCAGTCTCCTGATGAGAAAGGCAAAGGTTACTGTAGTTAGTGGAAGTCTCATTCCCAAAGGAGGATTCCAGTGAATTACAGAAATGTGAAATCAGAGGATTAATAATAACTTCATTAAATTTCAGTCACTCTGCACTTGTCTGTCTTTAAACCAGCTTTTTACTCACCTGACAATTCCTCTGCTGAGGTCTGTCTTCTCTAATCCTTCGCCAAGTGTTCTGATACCAAATAGGTTAGATTCAACACTTTCTGAATTTAGACAGATTAATTATTGAGGAAAACCACAAGGTTGGTCTGTCACAAACTGAGACACATCCATGCTTCTTTTTACTTTATTTCTGTTTATTTACTCATCTTCGGATTTTTCTTTCAAAATCCATTATGGAGATTAGCCTGTTTCTAAGGTCAAACTAACAGTTCTGTGTTTGTCCAGACAATCTTTTTCTTTGGAGAGTAACAAGCATGAGACCCATATCTAATAATACTACTTGGAGGATGGCACACAACATTGAATATTCTTTGCATTGGATGCAAGCTTTCACATTCCAGTTCGTTAGGAATACAGGGAAGGGAGATTTATTTCATCATCATGAGTGAATGTGAGTTTAGGCACAAAGCTGAGTCAGCTTTGGATGGTAACTGAGCTGACCTTAGTATCTACACCATGCTTACTGAGCAGAGACTCTGCTTTTTTTTCCTTTCTATTTTTTTCTTCTTTGTGAAAACAGCTTCTAAAGTACCCACGGTACTAACATGAGAGGTCTCTATGCAGTTCTCCTCTCATTCTGTTTGGTAAATTGTTTGAGATTTCACTTCATCTTGATAAAAACTAGAGGTACCTATTTGCTGAGCTTGATACAGTACTTTCTTATAATTTAGATTTCTGCAAGGACACAAATAGACACCCACTTTTCAGTCCCATTTTCTCCACACAAATACATAGTTTGAAGAGCAGTGTTTTCAACTAAGAGACCCCATTCCAAAAGCAGCATGCAGCAGCATTCCCTTGCTTTGTATACAGTGCATGCAGTCAGGACTTACTACCTCTTCTTTCCTGGTCTAAATTGTTGCTTTCCATTAGTCCCCTTCTGGGCTTTGAATGTAAAATGCAAAATAAAAACCATTGCAAGTAACTAGTTTTCAGTAGCCCTTGAAAGGACGCTATTTCTTCAATGTGAAGTACACTTAAGTGGCAGGTGACAAAGTATCTTGTCAAACACAAGAAGTGATTCTTATCAAACCAGCCGTATAAAGAAAATGCTACGTACATTAACCAGAAGTGTCTCACCTTCTGCACTAGTTGGCTTGATGAAATCCATGGACCTTGACATGTTGCTCTGTAACCCTTACAAGGCTGAGTAACACCTCAGATGTCTAGACTTCATTGATTAACTGCAGCCCGCCTCACCTTGAAGTAAACTGAGCTGAAGTGCCCTCAGTGTTTGTTTACAAATAGCTCTTCAGAAGCCTTTAAAACTGGTTTCCCACTTCATGTATAATGAATGTGTTTAACAATCTTTTATCTTATTAAGTCTGGAAGGTGACACCATTCTGCTTGTCTCTCTGTCCCCTCCTCCTCCTCCCCTAAGGATCATGACAGGAGGTTTTACAGTTAAGGTAACAAATATCTACTGAACATTCACCTGCAGGCTTTGCCAACACTGGGCCCTGCTTGTTGGCTTGTTCCATCTGTACTCAGCTGCAGGGCATGTTACCCCAGATCAGAAAGATAGAATCATACAGTGGCTTGGGTTGGAAGGCACCTTAAAGACCATCTAGCTCCAACCTCCTAGCCATGGGCAAGGACACCACTCACCAGACCAGGTTGCTCAGGGCCTTCTCCAACCTGGCCTTGAACGCCTCCAGGAATGGGGCATCCACAGCCTGTTCCAGTGCCTCACCATCCTCTGAGTGAAGAATTTCCTTCTAACATCTAGTTGAAATCTTCCCTCTTTTAGTTTAAAACCATTCTACCTTTTCTTGTTATTATCTGATTGAGCAAAGAGTCACTTTCCATCTTTTTTATAAGTCCCCTTTTAAGTACTGAAAAGCCTCAATGAGGTCATCCCAGAGCCTTGTCGTCTTCAGGCTGAACAGCCCCAGATCTCTCAGCCTTTCTACATAAGAGAGTTGCTCCAGCCCCTTGATTATCTTGGTGGCCCTCCTCTGGACCCGCTCTAACAGCCCCACACCCTTCTTGTGCTGGGGGCTCCAGACCAGGATGCAGCACTCCGGGTGGGGCCTCACAAGAGCAGAGCAGAGGGGGACAATGTCCTTCCTCCACCTGCTGGCCATCCCTCTGGTGATGCAGCCCAGGACACAGTTGGGCTTTTGGGCTGCAAGCACACACTGCTGGCTCATGTCGAGCCTTTCGTCCACCTGAACCCCCAAGTCCTTCTCTGCAGGGCTGCTCTCAATGAGTTCTTCTCCCAGTCTGTGCTCATGTCCGGGATTGCCCCGACCCAGATGCAGCACCTGGATAGAATTATATTCATTGTGCTGCCAGTATAAATCAACTTAAAAAGCAAGCAAACAAAAAACCATTAAAAGACTGTTCCTTTTGTCTATAAAGGGTAACCAAGCTCATTCATTTGCTGCCAAGTCTGACAAAAGTCACCTTCTCATCCACGACCATACTGGGAGAAGTACTCTTGTCTTGTGGCATGGCAGGGGGTGCAGCGGGGTTTTTAGCAGTCGTGCAGGGTGTTCCTCCTCCCTCCCCAGAGCTGCACGCATGCTTCAGCTGCTGCTGTCCTTGCAAAGCTAATGGCTGCAGCTGCATTTTCATTACTCCAGTTCCTGTTGCTTTCCAAATTGATGTGGTCAGAGCTCTTTCCGTTCAGAAGCCTGTGGTGCCTTACCCATATGGAGCTTCCCTTCTCTCTGCCAGAGAAGCTTTGCAGCTTGTTAATAAAAATAATGGATGTCACTTCAACTAGTAGATAATGAACCATTAAAAGATAGGGATTGTAAGGACAAAGGAATTCCAAGTATAGCTCCTTGCTGTCTCAAAGAGAAGTGGTCTTTAACAACTTTAAGGGATGTATTATACTGCAGGGAGTGATCTAGAATCCAGAATTGGTCTATCTTTAATCATTCATTTTCATCAATAGCTAAAGCATAAATATTAGATCTGTGTTGATGTTAGGAAGTTGACAGGACTTATGGGTCCAGAGGATGTAATTTAAAAAGGACTAGATGAATCTGAATCACAGAATCACAGAATCTCTAGGTTGGAAGAGACCTCAAGATCATCGAGTCCAACCTCTAACCTAACACTAACAGTCCCCACTAAACCATATCCCTAAGCTCTACATCTAAACGTCTTTTGAAGACTTCCAGGGATGGTGACTCCACCACCTCCCTGGGCAGCCCGTTCCAGTGCCTAACAACCCTTTCAGTAAAGAAATTCTTCCTAACATCTAACCTAAAAAAAAAAAACTATTCTAATCTGAAGACTAAAAGGTTGAAATCTTGTAGATACAAAGTATGACTTCATGCTTCAAAGTACTAACAACACAAAGGAAAGGACTGTCCTATGTAATAATGTAGGTGAATTTCCCCATGGAACATGGCCATTCTGGAAATTATGTGACCAGCAATAATGAGAAGCAGAGTTGTTCTGATGTCTTCATCAAGACTTTCCCCTACCCACATTCCTGAATGTATTTTCCATGTGAACAACTCTTGAAGTTAACTTTTGCCCTAAAAGGGCAAAACCCACAAAGTATTCCAGCAGTCATTTTGGGAGTAAACAGGGCATCCAAGACCTCATTAAAATCAGAGTTTGAGTATTTGTAGCTGCCTGTTTGGAGTGACTGCAATAGATGTGGTTCTCTGGTTTTGCTGCTCTGAATGCAGCTGTAAACCCCATTCAAGCTTTCCAACGGCAGTGGGGTATTTCACACAAATATCATATTTCATCTGTGGAACAGTTGATGCATGGTGCCATACAGACAAATTAAGATCTCTGAAATCATTTCCTTTTACTTTTTGAAACATGCTATTACTCTTAATGATGCTGAGTGCTGGCAGGTTATGTCCAGCTTTGGTATGGAAATCAAAGACCAATGCTTTACTCTTTTCAGTGTCCCCAAAGATAATTTTTTAGGAATTTTCAGCTTGGCCATGAGTTCAGAGGACATGCATTTACTCCAAGGGGTCCCCTAATCTAATTACTACTCTGCTTGCTCAGCCAGGCCATCCAAGTACAGTGCAGTCTGTTTTTGTTTTGTTGTCCTGTTACTGTGGATGAGAAGCACTGTGTATATACATGAATAATTTATAGGTCATTATGGCTTTCTGTATTCCGGGTGCAAGTTTGTGTCACCAACTACAAGCGTGCTGTTCTTAACGTTATCCTTTTCCCATATTTCTTTTCAGATTAGTCCGGGAGGTGACAGGAGTAAACGTCAACATGAGGGTTGGAATCCACAGTGGGAGAGTTCACTGTGGGGTCTTGGGCCTTAGGAAGTGGCAGTTCGATGTGTGGTCAAACGATGTTACGTTAGCCAACCACATGGAAGCAGGGGGCAAGGCTGGGTAAGTTGCTTCTTCTAAGCTGTTGTGTTTAATCTGTGTGTTGTTTTTTGCCTGACACTTCACAATGAGGTGTGGAAATGGGAGACAGAGGTTCAGGCAGACTGTGTGCCTGCTGCAAAATGAGCTGTGGACATCGTATTTTAAACATATACAGATGTTATCAAGGTTATTCGGTTCCATGTCTACATGTCTTTGGTTACAGAAAGACTACAAAATCCCAAGATGCGCATATTCTTCTGTGGTAAGAAATGAATTCCTCCTCTGTGAAACAAAGCTGATAGCTGCAGCAGAAAGGAACAGGTGTGTGTGAACACAAGCAGAGCTGGTCATGGTTACAAAGAGATGTAACTGTATGTTAACAGTGCTTGCTGGAGAGCATCCCAGCTATTGCTGGATAATCTGAGAAGTGTTGTTTCAGACCAGCCTTTTGTTTTGAAAGATTCCTTTCAGAGAGCAGAATCAGTTCTTGTTTCACCACTGCATGGACCAGCTGAAGTCTGACTTGCTGCCAAGCTGTCCCGGGGAGATAATTGCTCTACACAACTTTTCGCGTCTTCTCTGTTCTGGAAGAAAGTGCAAGACTATGGTACTTGGCAGGATACTTCTACAAGGCACTCTTGTGCCACAGTAATTAATGCCACGCAATGAAAAACATACATGCTCCAGTATATATTACATGTCTGCTGCATAGACATGCTCTTGTGAAGGGCCTGTATTTGCCAAAAATACATATATACATATCTGCTATGTGATAGGGTGAAGTGAATAGAAGAATGAGTGCTTTTTTTCTAAGGAGGTGCTTATAAATAGATGTGTAACATGCTTCTCTCTTTAAGAAGATGTCCTGCTTCCTCTAAAATACATGAAACTCCTGTAGCAAATATGTAAGTGTCATAGCATGGCTAAATAACTAGTTTTTTGTTGCCCGTTTGTTCCAGGACATGAAGCCTGTCACTGACAAGAACTGATCTCATAGATACGTGATAACTTTTCAGAGCCTACAAAACTGTCTTGTCTTTTGTCTCCTTTAAGGCGCATCCACATAACAAAAGCAACCCTGAACTATCTCAATGGAGACTATGAGGTGGAGCTGGGCTTTGGAGGGGAACGCAATGCTTATCTGAAGGAGCACAGTATTGAGACCTTCTTGATTGTACGGTGCAGCCAGAAGCGGGTAAGATCAGACAAACTAATGCAGGTTTTAGGTACTTTGAATAATAAGATGGTCTCCAACACATCAAAGTAGAGTGAACACCAGCTTTTTCAGATGAGTGAGGACTCTGTGTGTGCAAAACTATTGACCATCTGCCCTTCAGTGGCAAAAACTCAAGTTTCACTCTCTTCTTCTTAAACTTTTGCATATGTAGAATGGAGTGTAGCCACCTTCTGTATAAAGTTTCTGTACCAAGTACTTTTTAGTTCTATCAAAAAATCCATCCTGAGTAATTTTCAAAATCATTTTTAACAATGTTTTTAATGTAGATTTGTGTGGTGGTTTATTTTTTCTATTAATTTTGAAACTTGTGCAAGATAAAAATACAGAGATGTTTTCTCCATCAGATTACAAACAGAGGTGACTTTGTCCATTGGCTCACCATATTGCCATGAACATAAAATTTAGAGCAGTTCTTATCATTAATTTTCAGTCTTTGCTTCTGAAGATGGGAAAATCTGGCCCACTGTAGTGATGGATGACCACTGTGACAATGGGATGAGATCATACCCATTGCTATGACACAGGTCAGCCTGCGCATAATAAGGCTATAAGGGCACTACTGACTTGAACTTGCATCAAGTCAAACTCAAGCGGCCTTCAGCCAATATATCTTCATTTTATAACACTACCAATAACAGAAAATAGGTTGATGTTATTACTAGTTTGTATTCTTTTAAATAATGGTAGACTTTAATATTAGAAAAGAGTCTTTTTGGTCATCTAATTGAGCCTTCACAATAATATTTCTCTAAGTAATTTCTGCACTATAGACACTGCTTTGCTATTCACATTACAGACAAGCATATAAAGGTTGCTCCAAACTGAAAATCATTTAAAATGTTTCTGCATCTAAGACCAATTAAAGCTTCCCACAGCCATAAATATGGCTACCATGAGATTAAATGAGTATTTGTGACATGTTCCAACAGCATGGTTGCTATGAATAACTGTAACACCTATACAGAACTACTTTGCTACCATTGCCTCATTTCCTAAGAGAATAGAAGCCTCAAATCTCCTTAATGGATATTGTGTAAAAAATCTCCAAGAAAAACCCTTATCATCTGCTAAAGAGAGAAGCTGATGTTTTGGTTTCTATCTGCTCATAAAATAAATCTCATTAACAATTGTCAGTCTTCAAAAGAGGATTAGAGCTTGCAGTGCAAGTTTATTGTTTTCTGAGAATCACTGCCTGTCAGTGGACAAGCTGATGTTTATACCTAAACCACTTCCTCATTGCTGGGTACAGTTAAGAACATAAACCAAAATACCTTTATGGTCAGACTCTATCTCCAGAGGTGGAGAAGCTATATTGACTTGTTAAATCATGCAGTCACTGACTTGACTGCATGTTCTTGTGGAGAACTTAAGGTTTCTCTGGAGAGAAGAGGAAGACTTAAAGAAACATCAGGATTCTGTTCCTTGCTATTGTAGACAAAACACTCAACAGAGAACCAAAGCACTTGGGATTTGACATAGTTCTGGAACACAGGGCTGTCTTGTGACTAGGAAACTGGACAGAGACTCAAGAGATATGTGAATTCCACTCCAGAATTAGATTTTGGGGAAGTCGCATCTTTGTGCCTTGATTTTCCATGTGTAAAATAAAATGTTCCCTCCCCTCCCCCCCCTCCTCATTCCTGCATTCCTTCACTACTTTATCTGTATTTATTGCAGCTCTGTTACTCAGTGTAGCCCTTAGCTGAAGTCTCCAGGCACTACTACAATGCTGCTGTAACATGCTGCATCCCAGAGTAGTTAAGAACTGGGACATGCGCATGGCCTACGTAATTATTGTGCTAAATTGAAACGTAAAGAAATTGCTACCCGAGGTTATAGATCTTCATGTTTAGAGTTTGAGGGGCTCCTGGTTTGCCCATACTGCTGCAACTTTCTTGCTCCCATAGCCATTTTCTATCCCTTTGTGAGTAGTTTAAAGTTCACTCCCTCTATGAAAACTCATTTCACATAATAGGAAGATCAGAAGCAAGAAAAGCTTTCTCCCATAGCCAGCTCAGTCTGCCTTGAATATTTTGCTGGATGCCAGACAAAGTTCTAGCACTTCACTTTTTCCTTGCATTTCTGTTTCATTTTAATAACTTCTTGTAATGTGTTTAGCCAGGTTTCCATTTGAGCCCGTTGCAGTGATGACCATAGAGTGTTCACCTAACTTAGTCGTGGGTTCCTGTGTGTCATCTCTGGGTTCCTGCCATCCTCAAACATAAGCCACAGGATTTTCTCACTGTGCACGCCATTGTGATCCCAGCTAGCAGCACCTCTTCTGCTGGAGAAAACATAAACCATGTCTGTCTTTATTTTCTCCCTCTTGGGCCCAGGCAAGGGCAAGGGAAAAATTTCCCATATTCTGTGCTTGTTCTGTTCACATGGCTTTCATCTATCCTGCACCTTATGCCACTGGATGATGAAGGATATTTGCTTAAAATCTTGGCCCTTCCAGGTAACAGCTTATATCAGGTTCTAGTAAGAATGTTCTTTGATGGATGCTTTGGTAGAAGATTGTCCCTTGGATTCTGATTTCTGCAAGGTGATTAAGATATTTTAACATCTGTTTTGATCAAGCTGCCAGCTGCCTTCGTTTAACAACTGCACTAACTATATACTTCTTGCAAAGAGTGAAAGGGGTTGTCCATGTGTAGTAGACCAGTAAATGAGTCTGCTCCCAGCTTCAAAACAACATTATTCGTTCTTCAGTTCAAGCAGTACAAACTCATGCTTGAGGGCCTTAGACGAAAACCCTGCTGTTAGTTCCGGTGTGATCAGGTACATCTGCATCATGCTTTGCAATTCTGATGCCTTTTCAGAAGCACAATCTGCTTAGTTGCAATTGGCATTGAGATAGTTCTTTCATCTTAAATGATGTGACTTTCTGAAACACCGACCTTTTGAAGCTGATATTTCTCATGCTAGGTCTCTGGATTTAGTAGAGCATGAATTTTAAACAGCTGTCACATCTGCACGTTCTAATAAGATTGGTCAGTGGGGAAATGCTGTTATTGATTTTGGATAGATATTAATACCTTAAGGTAGCAGTGAATAGGGCAGTGTTTTGTTTTTTTTTTTTTTATACATACGGGCCATCAGATCTTTTTTCCTAATTCTTTCTCTTATATGTACTGAGAAAAATACATTGAAATGCTGAATGAATGCACACGATTATATATGTAAAGAAATGAACTAAAGAATACAAAAAAATGGGAGCAGAAATGCAGTTTAATTAAAGGTATGTTCTAGAGGATCTAACTCATGGTGAGGATGATTTACATTATCCCGAGAGCAGATGCACAGGTGACTCGATTTACTGCCTGAGCTATTTCCCACTCCACACAGGCAGTTTTGAGTTATCTGAATACCTGGTTCATCAGTCCCAAATGTTGTCCAAACCCAACAATCACGGGAGTTCCAGTGAATGCATAAAATGTAACAGCATTTATTGTCATACCATTTCTGATTACTGTTGCCAAGGGGAGTCATAACTTTGAATTTCCTGTATTTTTTTGTTTGTTTTACTGTTTCAGCCATGAAATGAATTCATCATGTTAATGCCATTTCCTTGGCACAGAGTAAATGGGAGGAACATTTACCCAGTATTTTGGTTCCACGAATTCAGACTAACTCCTTCTTTGAAAATAGCTTTTTTCCTTCTTAAGGATGCTGTTAACTAGAATATATTTAGTTGAGATTTAGGAAAAAAATGCCTACATTTTGATCACTTAAGCTTTAAATAACATCCCTAGGGATGGAAATGTAGTTCTGATACACAGAAGGGTTGCTTTCTATTGAAAGAGAACAAACTGCAAAATTTTGAAATCCAGTCTATTTAGGTTTCTCTTTCCTCATCTGTTTGCAGATGTTTTCACCTTTCTGTTTGCACTCTCTTCTGATGCTCATTCTCTTGTGGGTAAGCGCTTCCCCTGTAAAAACGGCAGTGACAGAACTGCTTCTCAGATAGCCCAGAGCGGGAGTGACTTACATGTATTTCATTATTTTCAATTTCTCAAACTAGCATTTTGAAGCCCCATCCAACCTGGCCTTGAGCACTTCCAGGGATGAGGCATCCACAGCTTCCCTGGGAAACCTGTTCCAGTGTGTCACCACCCTCATAGTAAAGAATTTTCTTCCTTATATCTAATTTAAATCTACTCTAATTTAAAGCCATTATGCTGCATCCTGTCACTACACCCCCTGACAGAGAGTTCCTCCCCAGCTTTTCTGTGGGCCCCCTTTACTGGAAGGCCACTGTAAGTTCTCCCCGGAGCCTTCTCTTCTCTGGACTGTACAGTCCCAGCTCCCTCAGCCTGTCTTTGCAGGAGATGTGCTCCAGCTCTCAAGGCCCTGAAGGCTGTTCAGGTCCCGCTGGATGGCATCCCTTCCCTCCAGCATGTCGACTGCCCCACTCAGCTTGGTGTCATCGGCAAACTTGCTGAGGGTGCACTCGATCCCACTGTCCATGTTACAGATAAAGACAGCATAGTGCCAGTCCCAGTACTGACCCCTGAGGAGCACCACTCGTCACTGGTCTCCACATGGAGACCAATTCCTTAAAACATTAAGAAAAGCAAAGTTTCTCAAAGCATGTAAGAAACGCAAAGAGATACATAAACTACAATGCAGACAGGAACATGTAACTGGAAAAAATCTCTTTGGCCATCAAATCTACTTCATTGCTATTTGAGGCAGTGCTATCTAATATTTCTTTTTTGTTATCTGTCACATACTGCCAGTGCTTCTCTCATTAGCAAAGTGCATCGTTGCTGCACTGGTGCCAGATGTGATAAAGAAAAAATTAATAACAAAATCTGCCTCAAGACTAATCACTGAGCAACTCTACCAGTAACTTCCCTCCAGCCTAATATATCTTCACTCAAAGCCATTTCTTGCCCTTTCACTGTAAACCAGCTCTTCACCCAGCTTCTAGATCCCCAACTATCTTAGCCCCAGTCCCCAGCACAGCACCCTCACCAATGTTGTATGGAAAAAACAAGGCCAGTGAGAGCTACTGTACTTTTCCTGTTTAGAAAAGCTTGGATGCTCTCAAGGCTGTTAATTCAAGCCCAGCATTTGCTGCTCTGCAGTTCAGTGTCATGATCCCTGACTAAATAGTTATTAAAAGTATCTGTAATCAAAACTGAATTGCAGTTGGCAGTTTGGCAGAAATCTGGGATGGAGGTTGTCCTTCTGCCTTCAGTACATTACATTTAAGTTTTTCTTCCAATTTATGTCATGTTTTTTGTTTATAACTTTATTTTTATGACCCCTGTTCTCTTTTGCCTCGACTGTGGCAGTAGTGACTATCTGAAAAGAGAAACAATTTGTTCCTTCAGTTCTGGAGGAATGTAGATTTTTGAACCTCTGTTACCCTAGGGTGATATAGGGTGATTTATATAGGGTGACTTCTGCCCTTATTCACTATTCATTGCTCATTTGTTTGGCTATATGTTTCTATTGAGCTTAGCACCTTAGCATGAAATAAATATGGGAATTCTCTAAGGAGGTCTTTGCCATTCCTCTATTACTGGCTTTGCATCTTCATTCTTTATCTGGAAAGCCAGTGTTTCCAGATAAACAGAGACTTACCAGCTAGAATTACTGTCTATTACCCAGATTGTCACTGGTTTCCAAACTTAGCCCCAAGGCATTGTAGCAAACTACCTAGCATTACCCAGTACAACTTCACTCTGCTACAAAGTGGTTTTGTTTTATCTGTGTTATACTTTTCAGTTTACCTTGCAGACCATAGCATTCCTAATGCACAGCTCTGTACCCCACCTCTCCACATTTTATATCTGTCCTTCTGCAGTAATGTGTTTTATTCAAAACCTTTGTCCTGGTCATTACAACTGTTCTATCACATTCCCACTGTTCTTACAGCATGCGGTTTAATTATTATCATGGTATCCAGTAGTGCAAGCTCTTCTTTTGCTTAAGTTTCTGGAGTTTGTATAGGAGCACGTCATTTGGTGGCTATGGACAACTTTCTGCTCTGCTTTGCAATCAGGTGCTGCACTAGTTAATTTGCAGAACCAGCACAACATCAGTTCTACCCACTGATAGAAGCTTTGCTCTCTGAAGGGTGCAGAAGTCTGTGTTTGGTGGAGTGGGAAAGTGGTCTTCATTTAAGGTGAATAGGATTTTAACAACATGTTAGGTTTTATAGTCCACAAAATTGTTAGAAGACTGGAGAAACACTTTGCTTTGAACACAAGTGGAAACAAAACATGACAGTCAACTGATGAGCAATACTGCTGACTAAACACTGCACTGAGTGCACACAGTCGGCAAACTGAAAAAATGTTTATTTTTTTCTAATGCCTTTCAGTTGCAGTAAATATGGGTGTTTCTTTAAACAATAGCAGGTACACAACAGTTTCAGAAAGCATTGTTGATGGTGGCCTTGAAACAGCTCGACAAAACTTTGGCTGTAACTCCTAGAAAAACAATTCTCATTCTTTTCTAAATAGCGTCCTGGAACTCCATCCAGCTGAAGAAACAAAATGGTCATTTAAATGTTGTGCATGTGACTTTACTAAAACATCATCAGTCTAATGTGATGATTCCTCAATTGAACAAATTTAATCACAACTCAGCGGGGTTCCACTCGTGTAGATTTATGAAGACAATGATTGGACCGTGTGTTACTGCAAGAAATACCATTCACATGTCAGTACAACTTCGAGACAATTGAAGGAACAATATGTAGCTGAATGAGAAATGTCTGATCCATGCTTGGGCTTCACCGCTTTGTTGTGCTGATAGTGATTGCCTATGCTGGAAAATCCAATCATACACTAGAGAAGTAACAGGCATGCTTTATGCAACTGACAATTTTATGAAAATCCCAGCTATTTCTGCACTTCTGCTACAGTAGTACTGTAGCTCAGGGTGTGGGAACTGGTGGTGGGAACACAATAAAACCTCTGGGAATAAGATTTACAGGCGCTTTGCGAGTCCAGATTTGAACAGTTCCCACAACATCTTCTGGAGCGTAGCCACTCTGAATCTGAAAAACAGGCTGCTGTCAGAAATGTTTGCACCTGCTCCTGTTGTTGGTAGTACCTATAGTGAGAAGAACTGAAAGGCATTGTCTGTGCCTTTTCTTTATTCTCCTTTCCTGTTTTGTTATGCTTTAGGTAGCAGTGTGTGCAAGTTGTCCTCAGGCTGCCAGTTAGCCAGGAAGAAACAGAGTAGGGATCCTCTTAAATTTCCGTACAGGAGTTGTGATTATTCTCATTCATCATTTTGAGAGTTTGTTATTATCATCACCCATTGAACAAGTGATTTTCCAGAAAATAAATTAGCTCAACTTTTAGAAATATCAGGTTTAAAAAAATGTTTTTGAATAAGTATCGATGTTAATGACAAAGTCCTACCATTCAAGATAGTAAAGTAACATACCATATAATGTTAGAAAGCAAAAAATCCACTATTTCTGTATACATGTGTGTTTTAATCAGACTGGAGATATTGCTGGTATGCAGTTCACAATCTTTTAGGTAAAGAATTAAACCTTCTTAAGGGAATGGGGGAAATACTGCCAGACTGCACGTAGCCATGGATAATTTATGGTGCCTGACCTCAAGACTAGAAACAATCTCAAAAGTATGTATTTACCTATTTGTTCCGACCTTTCCTCAACCCAGACGTGCCAATATCTATGTATGAGGTCTTTTATTCCCTTCAAATTAAGTGATTGGCATGAAGTGAAAGTAATGTTTCAGAGTTAACCCACATGAGAAGCAGGTAGGTGGGTCACTCACTGGTCAAGAAGGTTTAGTACATCTGCTTGAATTTTTGGCTTTAAGGCTTTGCTCAAATTCTAAGCAAATTTTCTAAGCCATGGGCAAAAGTCTATTGAATGTACCTTTTATCATCTGCTGATGTAAAGGTATGTGTAACATAACTAAATGGCTTTGTTTTTATAGGTCCCCAGACTAGTTTTAGTGTCTGCACTTCTTGATTGCTTCTGGTTGAAAACCCTTCACCAATTTGTAATAGAATGGATTGGCAGTGCCACGTCTATTAGTGAAAGCAATGTATATTTGCATATAGATAATGAAACTCTATTTTCTACCACTTTTCTGGCATCATATCACATAAAAAGGAATTATAACTATGAAAAAACTGTCCGTAACTGGGGGAAAAAAAAAAAAGTGCTGCAAATGATTGCAGACACTATAAAGCGTAATGACTTTTAAAAAACAAGACCTCAAACCAAACCAAATCAAATCAAATCCGGACATCGGTGTTGCATCACACTTGTGTATTTTTAGAAACATTTATAGCGCTGCTCTCCTGGAGGTCATCCAGCCGTGCTGTCATGATTGCTCATGTGCAGTTTGGCTGGTGCCAAGCAATGGAGCTTTCAGCTCTCTCAGTGGTGGGTTTGATGTGGGGAGGAAGCAGCGTGGGAGGCACTTGTAGCCCTGGGGACAGGCAGTGTGGGATCACGTCGGGCTGTCCCCAGCAAACATTCCACCAGCAGAGCTGGCATCTCCTTTGGGTTTGCTCCCACGGTGCCACAGCAACTCCTTGGTGCCTTTTTAGTGATTCAGGTGGCTGCTAGCAGGGCACTGAGTTTCCATGAGATGCTAAGTTAGTCATTCTGCCTGGGTGGGAACAGGGCTGCAGTGACCGCTGCTTGTCACCATCACAAGTGTCCTACACAGGGCTCCTGTCACAAGTGTCCCCAGCAAATGGCCATGAAGCCTGCAGGACTACCTCCCCAGGAATAGTTGGTGCCTGCTGGGTGAGCTTGCAGTCCCATGGGAAATGTTGTCATCAGAGTTGTCTCTTCTTTGCAAGAAAGAGATGATGAGTTCCCATACTTGTCAATCAGGCAGCGTTTCCCAGCGCTGACTTTAAACAGTGCGTTTTTTTTTTCCCTTTCTTTAAAAAAATAAATAAGTTTAAGGCAGCATAACACTTGACATTTAACTCTCTGGTTACCATGGAAATAACATCAGGTATTTTGCAAACTCCTGACAGGTACAAGTTACAGTGAATAGCAAGGTATCAAAATAAATAGATAGGGAAAGCAGATTCTGGGCAAAAACAGCTTCAGACCAACCTGTATTGTCATGCAAGACTTAAGTGAAAATTCTAAGTTTAAAACAACTGATTCTTTCTTGTTAAATTATCCAGTTGTCTGAACACTTTCTGAAACCCCAAATTAACTATTTCACATAAATTTTTGGCAATCACATGGAAGCAGTAATTCTCTTGAAATAGGCTCACTTTCTCAAGTAATAAGCAGACAGGTTTTAGCCATTCTTGTTACCCAAATTGTCAAACTCTACAGAATTTATCTCTGTTTAAGTAAGGACGTGATAATTGCTGCACTTCTGTGCTCTTTCAATTGTTATTGAGCTTTAATGAAACCTTTCAGGTGGGTAGTCTACAAACTTTGCAGTAAACTCCAAATGCAACCAAGATGCAAAACCATCTCCAATAACATAGCAAAAGACCTTGTCCAAACTTTAGGAAAGTTGTGCCAATGACAAAATTCACAGCTACTGTCAGGGCAGAGGAGACTGTTTTGTCACACTGTGCAATACTATTGCCCTTAGCAGTTACACAGTTAAGTTGTTTACAAGATTTACATGCTCTTCTTGGCATTTCTGGGACGATGCTCTCATCCTGCAAGTATTGGAAGTGCCTTGCTTGCACCTATTGAGATGGGTGTTTGTTATTCCCAGAGCTTTAACATTCCTGTTCTTTCACCAGCTCATTCTGCATGTTGTTTCTCTTGCAGACAAACCGACCTTTTTTCTTTTTTCTTTTTTCTTTTTTTTTTTTTTTGACCCTTTTTGTAGCTTGAAAGTGCAATTTCATATCTGAAATTATTTGGTTTATTAAAAAGAAAATAGATACCTCTGTTTTGGAATGCCCCCTCTGCCTGTACAGGTTCTGGTGGCTATTAGAAACAAGAAAACAAGTAACTAAGTAAAAATAATGAGCTCCATTTAACGTAAGTATTCTAAAATTTTTCGCCACATAGTTGTACATGGGGAAAAAGAAATATTGAGCTGGGCCTGCTCATGATCAGCAGCCATTTCACAGAGTTAAAGGTGCAAAACCAAGAGCTGGCATGAGAGGTCAGAAGGGAGGGGTACTTGGAGGATGATTGCCTTGTACACGTTTCAAATTTTCTTCTGCATTTCTCTCTCGTTTGTATTTCAGAAAGACGAGAAAGCCACAATAGCCAAGATGAACCGCCAGCGCACTAACTCCATCAGCCATAACCCGCCACACTGGGGTGTCGACAGGCCCTTTTATAACCACCTCGGAGCTCACCAGGTCTCCAAGGAGATGAAGAGAATGGTAATGCCTTGCTTTATGGACATTAATGTCTTTTCTTCTCGATACAGCATTATATAACTCTCCCTGCTTTGTCTGAAGGTTTTTGCAGCCCTCAGGGCATTTTCCAAATGGGGGAGGTAAATTCTTTTTTGACTACAGAAGTAATAATAATTGGTACATCTGGAGGTGAGTGATTGTGAGATGAGGTGCAGGGCTGTTTGGAAGGGGAAGGGTGGCTGAATGGCACAAAGAAGGCTCTTTTGTCTGACTTGTCCCCCGTTCTGAAAACTCATCCAGGCTGTTTGAGAAGATGTGATTAGCTACAAGAATTGCTCAGTAACCCAAGCATTCAAATGGTAGATGACATACATTTCTATTAGTTCATAACAGACTTCATCACCTGCAAAGGTTCCTTATTTTGATTATAACAGGCAGATGCTGTTCACCTTCTCTAAGCTGTGTGCCAGCATACACTTGTGAGTCTCCAGGAATCATGCCACTGCATTTAACTCTCGAGAATATGTTATAATGTACATGGATTAATTGGCCTTAGGTATCGGGAATCTTCATTTCATAATTATACCTTTAATTCCTTCTAAATTAAAATGAACAATAGCCAGTTACCAACACAATTGGGCTGAGAGCACTTTTGTGGCTTATTTTACATAAAGTTAGAGATGATATCTTTGTTGTCTGCAATAAAGATGATTAAAAGAGAGTTTATATTATAAAGAAGGCTATTAATAATAATAAAAGCATTTAGCACCTATGTAATAATTTACATGGGTATGCAGATTGTTCTATGAGCTTACTAATCTTTGGATGAAGTTTTAAATAAATGACTTTCTTTTAACATTCTATATGTCAGGGTAACGTAAGACAAAATTAAAATATATTTACCTTGTTTACACATGAACATGTCTGTCAGATTGGTAATGACAAAGCTGTTTGACGACTGCAAACCACATTCTGTTAGTCATTCTGTATACACGATATACAGCTGCATATCCAGCTCTTGAAATAGAGATTGGGGATTTTTTTGTGTTCCCTCTGTGGTTCATACAGGCATGACTAAAAGTCCTTCTGCAAAGAGTTCATCCTGCTGTTTTGGCCCTTTGTAAACAGTCAAAAGTGTATATTTGTTGCCCAAAGTCAAAGTTTTGCTACAGGTCACCAAAGGCTTACAGAACTTTTTAACATGAGGCTCACAACCACAGCTTAAATTTCTTGGCATAGCTAAAGGCAACTGCATATGGTGTCTTATAATGGAAAATGCTGGCAGATTTATTAATAGTTGGTGCTAATATTATTCAATCATAATATTATTTTACAGTGCTAAACTGAATTTCTTAATCTCCATAGTAATATTTCTTTCATTTCTCAGATCTTCAAATTAGGGTTTCTGACATAAGCGTACAGATCTGTGGAACTGTGCATTTTTTATGTGGGCTTTTCAATAGGTTGTGCTCAATAGGCATGACATTATTAGAAGAGCCTAATCACACTAGCACATAATTATAATTATAAGTTTCTTTGAATAGCTTTTAAGGAGTTCTTGCATCCTCCTGTTCAGAAACAAGGTGTAAGCATGCCAAATGGTATTATGCTTCTTGGTGTTAATTACAGTTTGCCATGTCTAGCTGGTTGTTCCGTTGGAAAAACATAATTATTTATTGAAATACCAAGCCGAGTCCTAAAAACTTCACTGCCCCTCACTTTTAAGAGGAAAGGATTCACTTTTTTTTTTTCTTCTTCTTCTTCTTATTTTGAACATTTCTTGTAATGGTATTTACCTTTTTATAAATTCAGCAGCTCAGAAAATCTTTTCCACTCAATCTGCTTCTGTGCTGCCTCTTGTAGCAAGTTCTCTTTTGAGAGGCTGATTTTGTCTGTGTTGTTTGTGTCATGCTATTTTCTGAAAACCAATTTAAACCTGTTTCAGATGTATTATTACTTATTTTCAGCTAAACTTCCTGTTGTACTTGTGGAACATTTTTAAAAATCTATTATTTACAGTATTTCCCATTGCTGTATCTCTGAGCTGCTTTAGTCAAAACAAAAACATGCTGCTCTCCATGGACTAGAGACCATTTTAATATCTGCGAGATGGACATCTTATTGATTATATCAGAGGAGCAATTTCTTCTTCTCCTCTCTCAGCTCTTTCTCTCTCTCTCTCTGTTAGCTTTTGATTTAAATAAGCATTTCCTTGCACCACCCAGCTTTGCACAGTACTTTATTTGTATACCATCTCTCACATTGTCTTATGTGGATGCTGTGTGTGCTTAAATGCATGCACAGTGCACACAGTCTTCGTGCACACTGCAAGCTGCCTGCTTAGAAGTGCAAAATACAGACAGACAGAAGGGGAGCAGAACTACAAAGGCTTTTTTCAGCCCTCCTCTGGGATGACATGTCATTGATCTCAGTAAGCCGCACCAGCTTTCAAAGCTCCTGAAAATGTTCTCGTTGTTCCACTTCACCCACCTACCCCCCAACCCTCTTGTATGTCATTATACATAGCCTTGTCTCTTGAAAACTATGGGCATGCAAGGCTGGATTAGTCAAAGCAGTAAGCCACAGGCAAGCAGTGCAGCATTGCCTTCCTCTTTAAAACCTGGAGCTCCTTAGCCCTGTAACATCAAAGTAAGTGTTTGTAAGAGCGGCCGTGAGCTAGAACTCTGTCAGGTTCAGGGTGATGTTGCTGTGATGTGCAGTTACGTTATATTGATACGGTGATATACATAAATTTGTGTATAGGGGACAAAATGGATGGTTACAAGGGACATAATTTTTTGTCACAAGACTTAGAACATGTTCCATTATGAAGGAAACCATATTTCCAGGAAAAAAAAAAAAAAGAGTCAATTTTCTGTGGTACTACTTAGAATTCCCCAAAAGAGAATATTAGAGTTCCCTGAATAGCATTTTTGGGAGGGATCTGTTTTATTTAAAAGAAAACAGAGTTATTTTGTCTTTCTTTCTTTCCTTTGAACACTGACTCTGGTAGCTCTCGGTACTCTGAGGATTTATTAGTAGTTTGGGAGGAGACAGATTCACATCAAAGGTAGCTGCCTGCTCCTTTTTTTCTCCTCTTTTGTCATGGCATTTTGACATTCTGCCGAGAGGGGACATGGGCACAGCATCACACTGAGGTGGGGTCTGGCAGGGTTCAGGGGTGGGCACCCTGCCATCGGCCCCTGCTTCTCTCCGTGTTGTGGCTTGGAGCTTAACCTCTGCTGGGTCCAGCTGACTTCAGTTGTTCCCCTGGGCACACAGGACTTTATCCAGGCACTCGCACACACATATAAATAGCAGAAAATATCAAACACATGTCCACGCAGCAATAATCTAAAACATTATGGAAAACTGGACTTATTTCCCTAGTCCTACCCTAGCTAGCTGGTGCACAAGTCAGCTGAGGTCGCAGCAGTGCAAGCTCATCCTCTCTTGGCCAGCAGCCTCTCCATCTCCCGATGCCCTGGTTTGCTCCCAGACCTCCTCTTTCCCCTTCCATCACTGGGCAGTGGCTTTTTTGCCCTGCTGAGCCTCCAGGGAGGCAGCATGCAGGAGGCACCAGGGTTGCTCCTTCTGCACTGTTCATGTTGCACACAGGGGAACACAAATCTCCCTACACCAGCCTCGTGTTCCCCACTGCTTCTCTGGCCCAGTTTGTAATTGCAAAACGTTCAGAAATAAACTGACTTCAAAGCATTTGAGTGCACAGGTATATTTATAGCTATAACAATATTTATACGTTACTAAGAAATACTTAGCTTTTCCCAGTATAGATCTCAGACTGCTTTTTTAATACTGATGAATTTTAGACTTCTGGAAATAATGCTTGTGCCTTAGTTTTCATCAGAAATACAAAACTATGTAAACAAGAAAAAAAATGGGGATAGTAGTTGACTGTAAATTGAAAGAGGTTTGTTGTAAACAACGATCAAAAGGCAAATATCGATACCTTCCAAAACGACAGGGCTGTTCTAGATGACAAATGATTCTACTCAGCGTTAGTAAGGCCGTAGCTGGAAAGCCATGTGCCGTTTGGGATTACAATCCTGTAGGAGAATGTGGATGAACTGGAGATAGTCCAGTGGAGAGAATTACAAATGAGGAGAGTTTCAGCAGCATGACCTGTGCGGAAGGGCTGAAGCCTGAAGCATGAGGTTTGTTTAGTCTAGAAAGGAGAACATTGAGGAGGAACAAAAGTCTTCAGATACATGAAGGCTTGCTTGTAAGGACAGGATATAACGATAAAACATTCTCCATGTCTGCAAAGTACAGGATGAAAAATAGTCATCTTAAGTGGTTGCAAGGAAGATCTAAGTTAAGGAAAAACATAGATACAAGGAACAGGCTACATAAGGAGCTTGTGAAACTCCTGGTTTTGCTGAAAACATTTTATTTCCTTCAGGGCTTTTCAGTCTGGAGGGTCATAAAACAATTTACAAATACAAAGACAACAAGAAAAAATCAATATTGATATATGAAATAAGAATGAGAATTCATAGGGCATAAAGAACAGAAGATACCTTTAAATATTTTATGAAGTTTCCGGTCTAGGCTGCACAAACCTTTGAGGCATCTATCTCTATCTTTGGACAGGAGCCAGCTATACCCACATTTCTGACAAATATTTGCCCAGCCCTTGTTTAAAAACCTGAAAGGATGGAAATCCCACAGTTGTGCTGAGCATCCTTGTCGATGGTTTGATTATTTTTCTCGATCTTTCACTTCAGATTCCCTCACTTTAGTTTTAAAACATGGTGCTGCATAAGACTATTTATGGTAGATAGAGACTAGTTCAGCCTCCCAGTTGAGGGAGTGCCCCCAACACCAGTGGCACGCTGGCCAGCTAAGACTGCCACAGCCAAATGCTGTCTGGCTTCCCAAAACCAGAAGCATGAGTTGTGCCTCGAGATCTGGTCAGCCATGCAAAGCCCTGATGTTGTTTCTGTCATACATACAGCTGTTGTATTTATTTTACACTGACTAGCACAGCCAAGCAGCTTAGCTTGTTCCACTAATACATGCCATTGGGAAGGTTTGCTTCAGAAACAGGTACCTCTGAGTCCTTGTAATCCAACAAGAGCAGAGCGCTAATGGGATTCCTGAGCCTGGTCGTAGGTGCCTGGCAGATTTCCTTTTATTTTTTCAGCTGGTGGAAAGGTCTAACATCAGGAAGTTTAGGAACAGAAAGAGGAAACCCTGAAGATCAGCGATGCTGATTTCAGTCTGAGCATGTTTCTGTCGTGAGCCTGCGTAAGACTTATGAAGCATTTAATTTGCAATGAAATGGTGTATGAGCTCAGTGCTAGTTACAAAGTAAAACAGAAGTGAAATTGAATAGAGTTTATGCAATGTGTGGGAAATATGACTGCATGCAGATGTTAAAAATGTGAGGCGAGGTTAAAAATTGCATCCTGGGAATGGCTGGAGCAGTAAAGAACAAGCTCTGCTTTCAGGTAGGCACGGCCTGATGCCTCGTGGCACCATGCAGAGCTCTGTGCTGTCTCCTGCACGATACTTGACTGCTTTTGTGGCGTTTACTTTCTAATGAAACATCCCTTGTCTACAAGCCTGGTCATTCAAGCATAAAATATAATTTTTTTGTATTATTCGCCCCGTCTTAAGCCAGGCAGCTCTCTGCATGTTGAGTCACAAATACAGCTCACTTCCACCCTTTGTTGTCCCCAGGTTGCCCTTACAATAGGTTTTCTTGTTACTTGGAAATGAAAATTGGGAAACAGGTGCATCAGAGGAACAAGCACTACACCTGGTTTTGTGCCAAGTACACTGATTAAACATCAGAAATGATCAAAAATGTAAACTAAAAGTCAGTGGGGCAAGTTTTCCTCAGTCAGTAGTGCAGCCGCATCAAAGAGAAGTGGATTTGACTCCATGAATGAGGCACAGAGGGCTTGCCCTCCTTCTAAAGGTTTTCATTTAGCTCGGGGTCACTATTATCCTCTTTTCCAGCAATCATCTGCTAAATCTGGTAACAGCAACACTGACGTCAGCAGAGTTGGATGAGGGCACCCAATGGAGAATTTGACCCACTATTTTTTTGCTGCTATTGTAATATTCAGAACCCCCCAAACTCCTGTAATCAAGCAGGGACAAACTCCCATGTGATCCACTCTGCTGTAATCCCCATCCACTGCCACAGACCTGGAGGGAATTGTTAATCTCGTCTGGGTTTTCTATAATCAATATGTTTAGATAGCTGACAAACAGCAAGGGGAGGAATCCTATCCCACAGTTATGCCGTATAATTGCTTTGGCACTTCTGAAAAGAGGATTTGTCTGATTCAAATGTTCCGTGTGATCTCACATAAATGAGTGGGAGCCATATAAAGCATTGTACATTGCTCAAGTTGTCAGAGGCTTTGTACAGTTTTGTGTCCTCGTCTGCAAACTTACATTTTATTCCAGATGATCAGGGCTTGCAATCATCCCTGATTTTCTTTTTTTTTTTTTAAGAGGGGTAAGAGTCAGCAACCTGCAACAGCTGATCTGCAGCTGCATTTGTAAAATTTAGGTAGAATTTAATATTTGCATGGAAGTCTTGCACTGATAATTTTCCCACCATCGTGTACCCCTTTCTAGAGTAAACTGTAATCATACAGGAAAAGGCAGCTTGGGTCAAGACACTACTGAAACAAGTCATCCAGTCTTTTAGTCCTGCCAAATTAAGCCTACAGAAAGAAAGATACTCATGTCTATTTATGCAAGGAACACTTCCTCTGATGTTAGTGGCAGCTCAGCACAGGTGGACATCGGAAGTGAAGTTGTGGCAGGTCAGCAGCTTTGGGTCTGATGTTCAGAGGTGGTGAGCAGCTGTGGTCAGCACCGGTGGGTGAATTTGGTTAAGGCTGGTTATGTTTGGATGTGGTCTGTCTACGTCTGTGCATCTGATTTGAAGGCTATTCGACAGCAATTTCTGTAGAATTGTGCTGTTTGTTATCATTTGGAGTGTGGAGATGAAAGGACAGAGATTAAGGAGCCAGGAACTAAGTCAGAGCATTTCTACGACTACCTATTTTTATCTTTTCTGTTTTGCAAGGTATGGTCACTTCTCACAAGTGAGGCACAGAACCATGTACCATTTCACTTGAAAATGTATCCTTGACCTGTAGAAATTTGGATTCAGACAGAAAACTGGAAAGTGTGAGCAACCTGCACTTCTCCAAGGTGTGAGCTCAGAGCCAGAAGTTAATTAAAATTAAGGTGGGAAAACCTATTTCAAAGCAACAATTTATGTTCTACAGAACATAAATCTGGTGGGCCAAATAAATCCATGTGCTTGGTCAGGTCCAGTCTAACTGCCATGGGCTGTGTACCAAATCATCTTCAGCAGAACAAAGTGAAGTGTTTCACCATCTGTGAGCAGTGCAGAGGAATGAAAGTCTATTTATCAAGTGGGGTGGGATGCAGAAAGGGAGCACTTCAGCTTTCCTTTTCAGTACTCATTAGTCTATGCTCCAGCTATAGCAGACACGCTCATTATATCTGTTTCATAAACTGGTTTTGTGCCAGTTTGTTGTTCTGCACTTAGATGCTTGTTAAATACCCTTCCCATCAGACTGTGTATTTTATGTGCCAGTTCTTTCTGGACTCTGGTATAGAAATTGCATTATTTCTGGCTTGAGTGCTTTAAAGTCCTTCAGTTTTGTTTCTGCGCTTACACCTAACAGCATCTGTCTTCCTAGCCTTGCCTTGTTGACCACAGGGACAAAGGCAGAATGTAAAACAGCACTGAAAACAGAGGTGAATAATCAGTTTTGCAGCAGAGCCATGCCAGGTTTGTTTTTAACTATGTCCACTCTGTGCCTGTCTGTCTCCTTTTGTGTTTTCCGTGGTCAGTGTGAAGCACCTGTGCTTTGTAAATTGGCCTGACCTCTTACAAACCTCATTTTGCCCCTAATCTTCTTGACCCTAAGTCTAAAGTTCTTTTGATTTCTGCTTTAAAATCATGTAAGTCCCATTTATTTGGGTCTTTGTGCTAGAGATGAGCAAAGGGCAAGCAAAATTAGTTTCTCTGACATTTTTGCCCTTACGATCTTTGCTGGAGTTGCCAACAAAGCTTTTAAGGTGGAATTCAAAGCGATCCAACCACGTTGCCATTAAGAAGGTCATAGAGCTCATCAGCCCCTCCACTATCTTATTTTTGGAGCTAACTGAAAAGTTAAAAGGATGTAAAGTCTATTCCACTTCTCTTTGCATATTTACAATATGTTAATAATTACAGCTAATGTTCTCAAAGTTAGACTTATTATTTCTAATGGTTCTTGATTCGAAGCATTATGGTATAGCAGTCAGCTTGTCATGGTTTTGACAAACACTTTATCATTCTATTTAAGGAATCTGTATTAATCTTCAAAGAAAAGGGCTTAGTTAATTTAGAAGTCAAGCAGAGAGATAGAAGTCATATGAGCTTTTAGTGCAATAGATATTCATAAAATGTCCCTCATAAAATTGTAGACCTTTGGGACAGATGCAGTAATATAACATTCCCTCCTTTTTTCCTTCTGCACGTCTACTCCCACTGAAGGATGGTCATTAAAAGTAAGTGCTTGTAAATTCAGAGCCACCTGACCTGCCATAAAATGGTTGTTTTTTTAAGAATCCCACGTAGAAGAGAAGAAAGAGCAGGACTGTTCGTTGGTAGGTACTATTGCCTGTGAGGGAGCTGATTCAGCTAAGGTTGGGTTAATATTCCTTTATTCAGCAAGACAACTGTCTTAGTCTCAGAGCACTTATTAAATGCTTTTACCTTTACATTTGCAATCTAATGGCAGAATAATGCAGCCTCCTGGGGGAAGGGGGAAAATTCCAGTATCAGGGATATTTAAAATGTCATTGAATAAAAATTGCATGAGATCCTATATACAGAAGTCCATTAGCATGGCACTGTGATAAGACCCATCTCATGCCTTAGGATTCTTTCTAGAGAAAAGGAATTCTGGCCTTAACAAGGGCTACTCCATCACCATGGTTGTGGAGCTATTCCTGAACTCCTGTGAACTCACATCTGTCTGATTCTTGAAGCCATCACCACTATTGCCATTTTCATTCCTGCTGACAGTTCCCAGCCTTTTCTGCATAGCACCCTGGAAAGCCATCGGCACTGCTTCAGCTTGCTGGGCACAGGTCCATGAGCAATCAAGAGGGGATTTACATACTTTACTCCAGGAATTGGCTTCTTCTCTTCCTACCCTCTTATTCCCTCTCTCCTAAATGGTAGGCACTTGATACTTATTGGCTATTTTTCCAATAGCATTTGGGCGTTAAGGTTTCCATGTATGTGTGCAGAAATGCCAGGCTTGGCATAGCCTTGGTGAACTCAAAGCCTGCTCCATACCCACACAGGCTGGGTACAGCACTGCCCAGCTTCCAGCAGCAGCACAGACAGAAGAGGTCAGGGCTGCTTGCAGCAGCAACCACCATTATTTTACTTTCCTGCTTGAGCTCCTTCACCTGGAGATGTTTCTGCATATGGGATGGAGCTCCATGCAGAGATACCTGAGCAAGGTCGGGGGAATTATTCCAGCAGTGGAGGCAAACCAACAGTATGAGCATGGCCAGCTGTGCAGGATGGATAGGGGAGGAAAGCTGTCCCTGTGTCTGTGCTGCTTTGCCTGTCTTGAGGAACTTGTGATTTGTGGTCATTTTTCTACTATACCATGAGTGTGTTAATTCTTAGGAACAAAGACAAATCCACGTAGCCCATATTTCAAGATTGCAAGATTTCAATTTCAAGATTGACCATGCTTAGTGGTAATCCTGTGTATAACAGACCATTCCAATTCATGCAAGCAGCCCTAAGCTAAAGGGCTTTAATTGTAGCAAAGCATCCAAGACATCAAGAAATAAAACTGTTTGCTAACTGTGGAAAAGAGAAAAGACCAGTGTGCCATTAGTGCCCCAGCCTCTTGCAAGGGGAAGGAAATAATTTAAGTGACTATTTTCAAATGATTCTTATGGACCAAGCATGCCCACAAAGCAGGAGGAGGTACAAACACATCAACCAGAGCCTAGGGGAAATTTCCTTTCCAACCTGAAACACACAAGCAGCATGACGCTGTGTGTGTGATATCTCCTCTGCTTAAAAGGATTCTTAGTATGCAGTTTAGAGACCGGTGCTTCAGTGGACAGGAAAAAAAATCCTTGGTCAAAACCAGATGCTTGAGACATTTTTTGCTGTATCCTAGCAAAGCATTTCAATGCAAATAAGAAAGATCTCCTGTAATAAAATATCAGGTTTTAAGAAGATGGTTTTTTTTGTTTTGTTTTGTTTTTTGCATATGTGTTTTTTGGTTTTTGGTTTTGTTTTGTGCTTTTTTTTTTCTTCCTAAAATAATCTTGCAGACCTTTCTGCATAGCAATTCCATTTTTGGAAATTCTGCTTGAAGAGACTTTCTCATGAAATGGGAACATTTGAAGTGAATCATTTAATTTGCTTAACTTAAAGAGGTTCCTATTACATTTAATTTAAAGCTGATTCTCTCTAATTAAAGTTCAAGTCACTCTTAAATATTTAGCCTTGTTAGATGAAGATCCAGGAAAGAAAATATAATAATCTTTTCCTTTTCCTCTTTTGCCTTACCTGAAGTATGCTTATTGTGAGTTTTTACTTTTGAAACGCCAATTTTGTTTGAGCTGCCAGCTTGAATAACTTCCAAGCTTCCAACTTTCAAGCACAAATTAGTATTTTAATTTGCAGAACTAGATCAATTAATTCTGTATTATTTTAGAAACTTTCATTACCACAGTTTTTCTGGCAGAGAGAAGCATGGGAGAATTAAATTAATGTTGATTAAGTGATCACTCATACAAATGACCAGCTAAACATACAGCCTACATGTATTTTCATACTTGAGATATTGTGAAATACTGGCATTTTTTGAGAATAACTTTGCTGAGGTTTCTTTGTAAATTGACCTGCTGGCCTGTATCCTCAAACATATGCACCTAGAAGGCAGGACTTTTATATCTGTACTTAGTTTCAGGGCTTCATGAACAGTTTCTTAGCTGTCCATGAAAATCAGACCATTTTAGGGGATGCTCCAACTGCAATCAGTCATCCAGTTCCCATGTGGATAAGCTAGAAAATGTGAACTTGATGGCTATCTAATAAGCAAGTACTGTCTGTTTTCACATCAGTTCTCTCCCCCTCGTTTGTTGGCTGGTAGTTATCCATCTTCTGATGATTTTCTTATTTTTTTCAGCCTAACTGGCTATGACACCGGACAAATTACTGAGCATTTCGTCTCCATGATTAATCAGTGAGCTTTTGTTCTTGGCACTGTGTTGCAGCATCGCTTAGTGGATAAATAAATAAATAAATCAGATATTCCTGACGACTGTAAAACGATTAAGGAAAAAAAAAAGACACATGACAGAAAGTTGAATGATCCCTTCATCACTGTTTAATGTGAAATCAAAAGGACATGTTTTGTTTGGCTTGGATAAGTGCACATGCTAACATTGAATCAACATTACTGTTTCCTTCTTCCCACTGCACTTTAATCCACTGGTGGCTAGTACGCGGGACTGAGAGGCTTCCTTCAGCTGAATTTCAGAAGGGTTAAGTTGGAGTTGCAGTTTCTATTTTGAAATGTGGTTTTCATTTGAAACTGAGGATGTAAAAATGGGCATTGGTCTCAGTGAATCTCTGTCCTGCTTGTTGACCTTAGGGACCAAAGACATTTTTTACCCCTTGCCAAGCTGATGTCATTCAGGGACATTGTTGGATTTATTTCTGCCCGTCGCCATAATGCCACAGCACTAACTTGTTGCAAGAGCAAAATCTGTTCTTCACGGAGAGGTCGATGTTCTTGTTTCTGACAGTGTCAGACAAGGCAGCTGCACAAAAACTTACGCCCAAATGGTTTGACTTGTAGTTATGCACTGTCAGGAGAAACCTCAGTTTGCTCCCCCCAGCGTGGGAGAGGTGCAGGTCCGGCAGCTGGAACATCTTCACATGCTCTGAGCGGTTCGGGCCTGAGGTCTCAGGGAGGAAAACAAAAGGAATGTTACGTATCTCCCAGCTACATTTGTTTTATGTTTTGGAACACAAGGTACAAATCCCATGCCTGTGTATTTGACCCTGCGTGTTAAATATACAACTTTTCTTAAATTCACTTAAATTTAAGGCAAGATATCAAAGGGCAGATTTTGTCTCAGCCCATGCAAAATGTCCATTTTCATGGCATTGGGTCTGATAGGTATGATAATGCTAAACATGTAAAACCATGCCTCTATACGTATTTTTCTCTGAGTCCTTTCAGCCACTTAAACTGTGGGTGACCTTTAAATACACACACTTGCTCAGTTCAGGTGGCCCTGACCGAATTATGAACATTTGGGCTATTGCAAAAATTATAAATAATTCCTGTAGTCTTATTCAAGAAAACATATTTCATGTGTGTGTGCAGTGAGGGGAGATGGAAGGAGACCCCTTAAGGTTCCTACTGAAGAAATGAAAAGCAAAATGCATCCAGCTCCCTTAGCCGAGTCCTGACATCAAAAGGTGCAATTTTGTTGAATGAAATAGTTGTCCCATGTTATCAAGCCTGAGTTTTGTCTCTCACATAATGTGTGGCAGCAGTCAGATGAAGCATTTCCCTTATCTTTACTTCCATCATTTTATATCTGAAGCCATGCATTTTTTCTAAAACTGTTCTGTCTGCCTGACGACATGGCAGCACAAAACATTGCCATGGGTTGGTAAGGCTCTCCTTCCATGGCTAACAAGTGAACGCTCTGAAAACTCCTCTCCAAAATGCCAATCTCAGGAATATTTTGTGTTCTCAAGGTCAGTCTGTTTCCTAACCATTGTATCCTTTTCCTTTCTTTCAGGGTTTTGAGGACCCCAAGGACAAGTAAGCAAATTTACTTCTGTCATATTCTATTAATGTTTGCAGATTGTGTATTTTTTTTCCTCATATTAAAAAGGACAAAAATTAATGCCCAGCAGCCAAGAATAATGCCTGGGCTCCCCAGTGGCTTCTCCTGGAGGGACAGCCAGTCTGAGGGCATGGGTTTGACTGTGGATACAGAGCTGCTACTGCCTCATAACATTTATTCATTTGTGTGGTTCTAACTGGCATTTGTGATTGAAACACTTTTGCTGCTCTTGCCCTGCCACCACCCACTATCCTTTAGTATTTGCTGTTTTGACAATATCCCAAGAACAGAGTCTTCATGTACAGGATGTCTAAAAATACTGAATGTCTCCAGCAAAAACAAATTATTTATTAAATGGCATATATAGTTCCTGTTTCATATATATATGTCTAATTATTACATATTACTTATTTCTATATATAAAAAATAAACTCAAAAATGATAGCTTATTTTAAAGGGCAAATTCATACTTTCATGCTCTAAAATGCAAGCACATAAAAGCAGCATTTTCATTTTTTTTTATATAGGACTTTAATAAATGGTAAAGATAATTTAATAGGAGTGGTGTTTTGTTGTAAAAAAAAAAAAAAACTTCTGGAGAAAAAAAAAAGGTCACTTTCTAACTTCCATAGTTGGACATAACAAAAAGATTTTCTGTAGTGAAGATATCTGTAATGATTTCACATATATTTCTACTGAATGGCATTAATGTAAGTTTGCTCAGGGTGAGACAGGTGACAGTAAAGGAGACTGATGTCTGAAAGATGTTGTTCTTGCTCCTTATCATGTTTCTCAGGCTGCCAGTCAGGACTCAGCAGCTCTAGGTCAGCTAAATGCCTCTGTGGGCCCTAAGTCATCTACTTTTGGGAAAATTCAGATTATGATGGCAGAGCACTGATAGCAACTCCCTAAAAGGAAAGGGATGTGATAAGATTGAACATGGCAATACTAGGAATCATTCTCTCCTTCCCTTGCCCTTCAATACAAACTCAATTTTAATAACATTTAGCTCTGTGCACCCTGGGATGTTTTGCCAGTGGTACAAGGTGCCTAGGGAGAGTCTTACGTCCGTATCTTCTGTGAACTCAGTTGGTATTAGGTATACTTTGGAGAGAAAAGATCTAACAGATTATAAAAAAAATAAATCCTTAGGAATACAGAAATTTTAAGTATTCCTCATGAAATAGGATCTATCCTTATAGTTTGTGCAAGAGATCATAAATTCACCTGCCTCGGTGTTGGCCCACAGATGAGTCACTCAGCGAGTGAGGAACGACACCTCCACAGGTGCTCCAAGGACCATCATGTCTCTCCTCCATCCTGCAGTTTGCAAAGGTTACTTGAGTTGTTATCGCCAATAGCTAAGCACTGAAAAGGATTGCTCTGTATTTACCAGTGCTGATTCAGTGTGACCCCATCTTGTACAGACTGCAGGCTTTTTGCCATTCTGCTCAGCACCAAAAGAAGCTCCTAATTGCCTCAGATTCTCTTGATCCTGCAGTCTGTTTAATTCAGGGACAAAGGTTTGGAAAAAAAACAAAAACAAAACAAAACTGTAGAAGGAAATGTTCATGGTGACACTGTCTAAAATCAGATGGCTAAACCATGTCAAGCATTCAGTCCAGTGCTTTCACATGCAGAAACACAGCTCTTCTCTGACAGCAAAGAGGAGGCACCACACATCTCTGAAAACAGGTCCTGACACTTACATGCCTAAATGCAGATTTAGTTATTGAATCTAGGCATGAAGCATTTAAAATTATGGCATACATGTCGTTTTGGCACTGGTCGCACTCTTCATTTGCAGAAAGTAACCAAATCAGCAGAATGTTTTTGGATTACTCTGAAGCCAGCATCTCTGGGTTAATTGCTGGCTTTCACATGTGCAAGCAGAGTGCAAAAGCTGCTCCGAGCTCTGTTCGTGCTGTTCCTGTCCCTTGCAACCATTTTCTGTTGGCTGCATTTAGAGAGATCTCAGCAGTGCTTTTAAGAGGTGTTTCTGAAAGTTTCACAGGGGCCTGAAATCCCTGCTTTTCCCCCCACATGCTATCAATATATCAATAAGCATCTCAACATACATATCTCATTTTTCTATGGCAGTACCTCAGCTCTGACTTACAGGCACTGCCTCCAGGGCTCTCCTTAGCATGGGAAAAAAATGTCTTTTGATTTAAAATGTGCAATTATGAAGACGTACCCAAACTTTCTATACAGCAATCAGTTGGGGTACAACAGGCAGGGTGCTTGGCTGCAGAGCCATCCCAGAAGCTAGGTATATGTAGGTTATCAGGCTTCCCTGCAGTTTGTGTGAGTGTGGCTGCCTCATGATGAGTGTCCCAGCAAGGTCACTTAAAACCTGCAGGCATGTTTCTATATAAGCTGCAACCACAGAAGTCATTGTAGTATGAGAAATACCTTCCGCAGCATAAGAACCTATTACAGAACTGGAGACGGCCAAAGCCAAAACCCCAGCAGACAATTTTTTTTCTCCTCTTCATGTCTTCCTGCGTGATGCTGTTGAACTGGAGCTCGAAATGTGACTGAGGTTCACCAAGATGCTGAGCTGACTTTTTTGTTCCACTTCTGGGGGAAAATGTATTGCCTCTCTCACATGTGGTATGAAAAGACTAAATGTGAATGGCCCACATGTGTAAATAACTCGCAGGATCTTGGAAGACGTTCTGTAAATACAAAGCCTAATAATTTCCTTGCTCATTTTTATTAGTCCAGAAGACAGACTTGTGAGGACTGAATGAAAATAAGCAGCCTCTTCTTGAGTGCTTAAGCAGATGTGCTTCCTCTGAGGAAGCATCTAGAAGTAAATTGAATTTCCTGTCCTTCTAGGGACAAAACTACGTTTTCATTTCAAAGCAGAATATATGACCTTCAAGGAATTAAATAACTCTAGAGTCCAAAAGTAAAAACAACCCTGGACAAGAAAGGTGCTGTTGTGTGGCCACTGCTGGGACGCCGATGTGTTGGTGCGGCCTAGCTGTGGTGTCGGCACTTCAGCTCGCAGGCTGGGCAGGAGCAGGAGGGCAACAAGCCCATGGGCCTGGTCAGCCTTTCCCTTGGTGAGAAGTATGTGGCAGAGCAGGGACACGAAGTGACTCTACAAGTCTGGCTATATTCTGTTAAAAGCCTTTGGAGAGCCTTTCCTCTGAAAAGGGGCCTTTAACCCCGAGCACAAAGTCACGTCCTGGTTTGCAGGCTACTGCAGCACAGCCTTGGGCATTGCGCCCTGTCCTGCAGCGCAAACAAACCCCCAGAAAACAAAGCAGTGCAGCTTCCCATCTTGCTCGTCAGACCCCGGGACTTTTCTCCAGAGTGCCGAAGGTGAAGGTCACACAACATGAGCTAGGAGCTGCATTCCCATCGTGGGATTTGCACACAGAAATAGTTCTCCATTGGAATATGCCCCCGCGCTACTTCTGTGTCCTTGGCAATCCTGTAAGCAGAGCAGAAAAACAGCGCTTCAGGATCAGCTTTTAATTTCTGCCTGTGGCTAGTTTTAAGGCAGGCCATTAAAGTGACAGCATCAAGTCATTAAAATCCTGTTAGATTTAAGAACTGGAGATTTTTGGGAAGTGCTTCAGGTTTCATGATACTCAGCGTGGAATGCCTCAGGGCAATTAAGTTTTCAGTGTTATTTTTTTCAACAGTATTTGAAAATCAGCCTCATTTTTCTGAAGCTGTATTGAAAATAAACTGGTGCTAAAGATTATAAGCAGTTTAAAAATCTTCTTCCACATGTTGGGAAAGCAGAATCTAATTTATGTTTTATTTTCTTTTGCTACCTTTTTCCTATCTCAAGTGAATTAAGTAAATATCTTAAAGACAGGAAATTTTATCTGGTTTATGTTTCTCTTACTCATATATAACTGCATACAAGGGAGGCAGTGAGTAGTCAGGCCACATTTTTCCCTATGTTTGTTCTATGAACAGCTTTTTTCTCAAAAGTGGAGAATTGTTCAAGTTCAGAAATTTTCACAGACGTACTTACAGAAATTATTATTGAGAAGCAGTGAATGTGACTGGTTACATAGATTATTTTGCCAGTTCAGGCAATAACAGATAGGACAGCAGGGAAATACAGCAAAGACTAAGTTCAAGAACTAGAGGAGGGAAACTACTGCCTAATTTTGAGAAGGAAGGACAGTAAAGAGACTTCAAAGCAAGAAAACAGCTCCCTGATGGATGTAGTATAGAAAAAAAAAAAAAAAGAAAAAAAAGAAAAAAAAGCAAAGCCAAATAAATCCTTTCACTGGTGGACTGTCAATGAGCTCTACAGCTGGTATAATTTTCCTCTCAGCTCATAATCCATTTTCCAGCTCAAAGTTGTCATAAGCAAAATGCCATTAACCTACAGTTTGTTATACAGTGAGATGATAACATGTGGTGAAGAGGGGGCAATTATCTTGTCCTCTTATGTTCTTTTTCTCTTTTTTTCACATCCTCAGGAATACACAGGAAAGTATGAACCCAGAAGATGAAGTGGATGAGTTTCTGGGCCGGGCCATTGATGCCAGAAGTATTGATCGGTTACGCTCTGAGCACGTCCGCAAGTTCCTCTTAACATTCAGGGAGCCTGACCTGGAGAAAAAGGTAATGCTAGCTAATATTGCAACTTGTCAGGCTTGCTGTGAGTTTTAATTTTCCTGCATAAGGTCAAGCTTTCATATCTATAGATTAAGTAAGGTTTTAGGTGTTGGACATAGGACTGTGGTCTTAAAAATACTGTGCTTCATCATGGAAGCCATAATATACGCATCCCTAGAAAGCCACAGTCATCTGCAGGGAGCACTGGGCAGGAAAACACATGACTATGCAGTGATGAGCTGTAAAGGGAATACAGAATAAACCAGATTTGTTCCTCTGATCTTGAGGCATCCAAACTGAGCTTGTCCCCTTATCTCCTTCAAGTCACCGGAGGAACCTGCTTCAGCCTACCTGAGATCTGACTCACCTCTGGAGGAGCTTTTCCCCGCCACCCAGGGAGCCCCAGCTGCTGCTGAGGTTCACTGGGTTGCAATCCATATTCTCTTTCTCTTTGGGAACCAATTTTAATCAACAATTAGACTTCTCTCTGTCATACAAATTTGAAAGAGGAGAGGAGCAGACCTGGGGCTCCTGAATAGCCAGTTGCTTCCTGATTTTATTTCAGTTATCTTTGTGTTGTGGTGAGGCAAAGATCTTTTTACTTTCTGCATGTATCTAATAGAGTCAACATCAGCTCTGGTAGGCAGTGAAGTTAAATTCAGTTAATTCCAGAGGCACCTGGCTGCTACTATTAAGGCTGTCATATGAACTGTTGTTTTTTAATTGCCCAAAGAAAACTGAAGTTTACATTTTTAAAATTTTTTTAAATCCAAATCTTTGGGATACTTGAGCAGTATTCAAGTTAAACTCACCATTTTATGGATAAATCTTCAGTAATTAAGTTTGCCCTAATTATTTCATTATTTTATTTATAAATACTCTTTCAATGACAAGTATTGCAACCTACTGCAAAAGCAAACTTTTTCAGGATTTATAGCTGTTCAGTGAATTTGTGTGGGATTGAATAAAAGCACAAGCATGTAATTTACCCCCACTCCTTCCCTTCAATTTTATAGCTGAAAACTGCTAGGGAAATTAGTGGTTCACCTGTTCTGAACACCTTTTATTTCTTGGTTCAAACATTGAGGCCGTCTGTGCTGAGAACCATGCTTCAAGCTAAATAAAGGATCTTTGGGAATCGGATGCAGCTCCCATGTGACTGATATGTTGACAAGTAGTTGGAGTGAGTGACTGTGTGAAAACCACAGCATCCTTGCACTATCATTAGAATGAGCCAAGCTGTCTGCACACACACACACACACAAAAAAAAAAAAAAAAAAAAAAGGAAAGAAAAAAAAACAAACACAAAGGTTTTCTCATTAGCAGCATTCATCCCTGTTGTAAACTTCCCATGAAAGAAGTTTGTCTGATGATGATCACCTGGTATCCTGGTCCCAGTTAATCTGTTTCTGTTCCTCGTGTCCAAGTTGTGAATCCTGTCTCCATCCAGCTGTGTGGGTTTGTTCCCTGGCATTTTGGAGCTCTGTAAGGGTTCAAGCCCTTACAGCTTGTGCAGGGAGAAGGGGAATTTGTAATGTTGGTCTTTTCCTACCAACAGTGCTTTCCAAGGACCTAAATGGAAGCCAAGAACGAAGTTTTTGTTGGGAAAAGGCAGTCAGCCAAATTTCCCACTAACATAACTTTGCTTGCTTTTTTGCAGTACTCCAAGCAGGTGGATGACAGGTTTGGAGCCTACGTGGCTTGTGCCTCCTTAGTCTTCCTCTTCATCTGCTTTGTTCAAATCATAATCGTGCCACAGTGAGTATCTTTTCATCCCTTTGCTCCCATCTGCTCTCCTCCTGTATTCTGGCCTACTTTTCTTTGTTGATTTTTTTTTCTTGAGAGCTCAGAGCACCAAGGAGAAAGGAAAATGCTTTAATAATTCATGCTCAAGTGATGCGTGGTGCTTATTGTTTTCACTCATTTCTAGTACATATTAAACTTCCTCACTGGCACGTGAGGATTTGTGTTTTGCTAATGTGATTCCTCTTACCATTTACCTCCATCTTAGGAAATTCATTTCAGCACGTTTATAAGCCTGTGGAAAACAAATATCACTAAGCTGGAAGGATTGCCTACTAAGGCATAATATGCATTCACAACATGAAGCTAGTCTGTCCTCTTATCTAAATGCAGTAGGACAGAGAGGTGAAAAGGCCATCACAGCCTCCTTGCTCAGAGTGCTGAGGTCTCAGGGTCTACTTCAAAGGTGAGGTATAACCTGTTGTGCATTTATTCTTCTGGACTCGGACGAGCAGTGCAAGAGGAAAGGTACAGAAGGCTACATGTGCCTAAGCTTTGGGTAGCTCACCCAGGATTTAAGGGATGCAGTCATTTCTTTGCCCAGGCAAGAGAGGGACTGGAGTGGAATAAGCTCCTCGGGGCTGTGGGGCACAGTGCTCTTGGACCACTGCAGTGTATTCCTGCGTCTGAAAGGCACAGTGTAATCCACTGGATCTCTTCCAGAAGTGAGCTCTGCAGCCATGGTATTTCTTCTCAAAGAGCTCATAAAAAATCTCTTGAAATTAAAGCATGTTGGTATTTCCTGTGCTCTCATCTAGTAGCAATAATATATCATTCACTGAGAACTGCTGTGTTGGAAATAAATTCAGAGTTAGTCATTTTTAATCTGAAGGACAAGATCTCAGAAGCTCTAACAATGCTCCAAATTCATCTTCATTACAAGAAGACAAAAATTGTTTAGAGTTCCAGTACTATTGTCTGTCATTACAACTGCTCTCTACTTCTGTTCACAGTGCAGTTCTTTTCAGAGGAGAGATTGGTTAGTACCATTCAGATGAGATATTCAGAAGGTCATAGAAATAGTGCGTGGTCTGATGTTTGAGGTCGTTCACTCTCCCAGGCAAGAGGACATTCACTTCTGCTCACAGAAGTATCGGATCAGCAATAACATCAGTACAAATGCACTGTGTAAACAGACAGCTCCACTTTGGGAATCTAGAGGTTCAAAATTGAAACCAGATTAATTCCAGCAATTAATGCTAATGGCCAAAAATACTCTTTGAGAGTTTGGCCTCTTTAGTGATGAGGCTTACACTTTGGATCTGGTGACTGGATATTACTGCCTGGAGTTCACACATGCAGAGGCCCTCTACCAGCCTTTCTTGTACTCATCAAACTCCCTAAGCAGCCACCAAACTGTCTCCATAAAACCCAGTTTAACATTTAAATGACAACTTGACAGTTTCTGATCTGCAGCAACCATATGGCTGACTCTTTTGTATTATGCAGGAGCCAATCCCTCATGGCAGTGTGGTGTAAATGTCACACTGCTCCATCTCCTTCCTCGTGGCCCGTAATGGGGTGGTTATTTAATTATTTAATTATTTTGGTAAGTTTTTTAGCATCGTAAGGTAGCTTGGCCAAAGATAATTGGGTTAGAGAGTAAATAAAATTTCGTGTTTTAACTGCAGGTCAGATAAACTTTCCCTCAACTTTTGGTTTGTCTTTCTTGATATTTCAATTGCATAGTTTTGGTCTTCTGTTGAAGGTAACGGATAAGCAGCAACAGAAACCACAGGAGTGTATGTGTCACCATCAGGGCTTCATCAAAGACACAATGTGGAATTTGAATCGGTCACTAGAGACAAAATGGCAGTGGTGATTTATGATGATAAAGAGGAATAGCTTTAATGAATTTCACAAAGGCTCAAACAGTGAATTAGCAAGTACAATTATCTTAGTAGTCATGAGAGAACACAGAGACCAGCTGGCTTTGGTGTGGTTAGCCTTAATGTCACGTTGCAAGAATACTTCCTTTAAATTATGAACAAGGCAAACTCCTGGGAGGGGGCCTGTCCTTTCATACTGAGACCAATCACTGTGAAATTGTTGTTGAATATCTTCATGATCAAAACACATCAAAATGCATAGTACAAAGTTGGCCCTGGGGTCCTGTTTGTACTTCAAAGTTGAGAGGAACAGAGAAAACAGAAGAACATCTCAAGCTGACCAGGCTAAAGCTGTTTTCCCTGTCTGTCCTCGTGCCATGGTTGCTTCCATCCTATACACAGGACAGAGCGCAGACATGACAAGAATGGTTAGCTATCCCCACCAAGCTTTTCCCTTGTGTGTTCCCTCATAAAAAACACCAGGTATCCCAGCAATCCCTGAAGCACAAATAAAGGGCACAAATAAGAGGGTTTCATCAGCTTAACATGAAATGTGCCTCCCCTGCAGATTTCACGTGCGCTCAGCCTCACTGCAGTGTGCAGCACGCTTTCCTTCCTGGGGTCCCCTACCCACAGCCAGCCAGGGCTGACCCACTGTAACAGATTGTTCCATCATCTCCTCAAGCATGGGAGATATTTCTCAATCCCTCTGCTGTCACCCTGGCAGTAAGGTGATTGCTGTAAAAGATACAGCATTCTCTGCTCTGCAGCCTGCGTGAGTAATTCAAATAGGGCAGAGTATCTGTTGGTATTCAAGGCACCTCGTATCTCCTACTGCTATCCTAATTGGAAAGCCTGTGCAGTGTGTCATAGCTTGTACAAATGTCATAGTCTTGAGAGCAGAGCTGTAGCTCTTCTATATGATGTGCATTAAAAAGAAACTTCCTTGCTTTCAGCTCTACGTTTATGCTGGGTTTTTACCTGACCTGTTTCCTGATCCTGACCACAGTGGTGTTTGTTTCAGTCATTTACTCCTGTGTAAAGGTGAGTAACGTGGTTTCTTTGTAAAGTCCTTTGCCAAATCTAAGTGGTTCGGTAATCTGTTTCTTCAGCTAACATAGCATGTTTTGTTAGCCACCCTATCCACACTATGTGACAAGGGTTACAGAAAAAGTCTTTGATAAGACAGAACGAACTGCAAACAGATGTTAGGGTTGGCATCTCTTTAGCTCAGCAAGCAGTAATCACTCTGTGGATCTGCATGTCTATTAAGTCCCCTGCAGGCACTCTCATATTGATATAAGAACACATTTCCCAATGTGGAACAAAACACTGACCATTCGTTTCCTCCCTGTAAACTTCCTGCGGCGTAGCCTGTGTACTGTCCCCTGCTGCATATGCATGTTTGGGTAGGCAGATTATCAGAAGCAGAATATCATCAAGAAAAAATGTCCTGAGGGGAAGTAAAAGCCATAAACATATATAACTTTGTCAGCCATTCTCAGATGACTATACAGAGCTTCCAGCATTTAGTGAGCTCTTTCTTGTAACTGGTTTTGGTAAGCAGAGAAATACGTTGTGTGAAATCTGAAATCCATGCTAATTATTGTTGGCATTCTGTGGCAAAATGGCCATCAGTGCTTTGGAAAGGGTGATACACTCATCTTTTTCACACAAAGGTATTTGTATTAAAATGCTCATGCTAGTTGATTGTATCTGCTGTTTTGAGGTTACTTCCATTCCACACATGGAGATTCCATACATTCCAGTGTCTGAACCTGGAAAACATACAGATTCGGGCACCTCAGCACAAGCTCACCTTTGTTACTCAGAGCTTGGAATAAAATAGCTCAGAAGCATTAATTTTTGTGCAGAAGAAATAGTCAGGTAAGGGATTATGTCAGACAGATGATTTGCCTCATTTTAGTTATCTTCTCTGTGCCATTTTTAATAGTTGAAGGTGGGTGCCTTTGACAGACTTACACCTTTCACATCTTTTTGATATTTGAAAGTTAGATTTGAAGAATTAAGCTTTGCCCTCTCATTTAATAAGAGCTGTGAAAGAAGCTTCAGGTTATATTTGAACTTAACAGCTCATGGGGCTTCCCTTGGGCTCATGACAATTTTAAAGTGAGCCAAGTGCAGCATCTCATGAGTCCTGCTTGTTTACCATCAATGAGACTTACAAGTCAGAGATAACAGTGCTTGGGTCCCTTGAGCTGAGAAATGGTATCCACTGATGCCTGGTTATATTTGGTGTGTCCATTACATGTGAAGGTGCTGTTGAGTGTCATTACTTTATAAACTGTGCAGAGCTGTGCTGGAGCCTATTTACACTGCAGTGTCACAGCAGAAACATCCCAACACACTGGCAGCCAGGCAGAGCCAGACCAGCACACCAGCTCACCTGTGGTGCTGTGCAATTACTGGGCCAAGAGCTGCAGCAGACCCAGACCCCTGAAAGATTTGAGGTGGTGGATTTGCCACGAGACAGATTTCAAAGTGCACGGTTGTTTGTCACACGCTGGCTTTTACAAGCTTAGACTGCCTCCACGTACTGACAGCAGCACTCACTTCTGGCATAATTCAAAGGTCTGATTTTGCTTTGGAGCTTTTTGGTTTATTTAATATTATTACTTATCTTAATGACGAATTTAAAAGGCACATAGCATTCTTCAGTCCCCATGACTATGGGGAATGTTCAGTCTTGCTTTCTTTGCCTTGACCTTCCGAGTTCCTGTAGAGGAAGTCTGTTCACTGGTGCCTGCAACCAGTTTTAGTCTGCTTTTGCCTCAGTGGACAGGCTTTGGAAACACAAGACATTGGAATGGATTCAGACTAATATCAGAATTTAACAGGATTTTATGAAGTGTTCTGAAAAGTGAGCCTTCAGCATTCTGTCCTGGGCTCACAAGGTGCTCTTGTATAATAGTGAGGTCAGTGCCTTATATACACAAATTGCAAATGTTGAAAACAGAGAGCTTTCTAGCTCCAGTACCTTTTTGATTACCTCATTTTTGTGCTCCAAATTAGCCTTGGCTGACAACATCTGATTAAGAGATGGCTTTTTTAGGGGACAGGTACTTCTGCTGTATGGTTGCGTTGTCAGCTACCTGTATGTTGGCAGCAGCTCCCAGCAGTTGCAGCCTACTTCTGTCATTGAAGATTTTGGTGTTTCACATCAGTTTTTTAATCAGCATGTTTACCCAGCCCCTACTGCACATTGCTTCAGGAAGCCTTTTTACAAATACACACAAGGAAGGCAGGCGCTTTTACAGAACCTTTAGATAAAATTTTAAGACACGGAGATGTCAGCCTTATTTGTTTTGTTTCACACTCGGATGTGGGATAGGAAAGCATGTATTTTACATACCAGTGGTTTCTTCCATACAAAGTCAGAAAGCAGGTGTCCTCCTCAGGATAACAGTATAAGCATAACTTTTGCCTATTTGCTGTGCTGTTATATGATAAGTGACTCTTTTTCCTTCCTTCCTTGTTTTGGCCTCTCCAACTCCGGCTTTGACAGTGGCCAGCAGGCTCTTTCAGGACAGCTTGATCATGTTTTATTTTCTTTTGCTGTCATTATTATCTTCTACTATAAAATTCTCCACGGACTAGAAGTTGATCCTGGACCTGCCAATGCAGCCAGCTTGGCTTTCCAAGTTTCTTCAGCTGTAATAAACAAGAGAGTTCCAGTTCTTCACTTTGATACTCCATGAAGACTTGGCCACCGTGAGATGGTTTTCCTTCCCAACAGAGTCTAAGGTCATGGGAACCAGGGTCCCTTTGCAAATACTCCACTGTCAGACATCTGTTTTGCTGCTAACTTATCAAGTTTGTATTCTTTCTTAAAATCCTTAACTCCTGGTATATAAACTGCTGTGTGGAATTTAACTTCTTGCATGTTCCTGGGAGCATGTATGAGAGAAATTTCAAGTTATCCCTTAGTCTCTTTCGGAGATTAAGATAGGATTTTGCGACTGTGGTTTTGTATAGGTCCAGTTTGCCTACTTGTTTCTCTGTCTCCGAAGGCTGCACTAGAAGCTCCTATTTTATTTTTTTTTCTTCTCAGGCAGGGGAAAAATACTTCTGAAAACTGTACTTTTTTATAGACTAATAAATCTCTGTGAAATAAGTTACATAAATGGACTTGCAACATCAAGTTGCCTGGAGATATTGTCTTTTACTCCAGAAGCATCTTAATGTACTTTGAAATGACTCAAAGGCTTTTATTACAAATTGAAAAATCAGAACTTAAAGACCTCCTATTTTTTTCATCTCACAGAACAACAGCAATTATCTAAGCAGTTTTCCATGTCCACAATATATCTTAAGAAGATAAAAAGGACAAATATTACTCTTCTGTCTGTGATCAGCTGTTACTGCAAAGTACAGTTTTTATTTATTTTTTGTCATGCAAATGAATGGATGATGTGGATCATTTTCAATGTAGCACTAGTACTTGTTGCTTTTTAAATTTGGATTTTCACCTGTACAACAGTGCCTGATTTCCCCTTTTGTATTCACTGTGTACTTGCATGCTCTCTCTTATGGGAACTGAGGTCATCCTGCAGCATTTATGCATTTCAGTGTACAGTGAACTGGAATTGACCAGAGAGCCCAGTTTCCTCTTTCCCACTGTGGCTATTTTTCCTGACATGGAGATTTTAAGAGGGCTAACAAGTGGTCTCAAGTTTCTGTGGCAACCCAAATATAAATCTTGGATAGCCAAATGACAGAGTCCCCAAAATCACACTTCCCTTCCATCCCATTTCCCAGGAGATGCCTGTGCATCTTTTTGGGACTGTTATACCCCTGACTTGTGGATGCTTTTACGGCAGAGCTGACTGTCAGAGCTTAGACAGGTTCTCCATTTCTACCACAGAAGTCCTCCAGACTGCAAGTGTTCCTGTTGCTGGATCTGCCTCTAACATGGGGAGAGGTTTGCAGAGTTACAGAGCCTGCATGAAGGCTCTTCCTAAGGCAGAGACTGCTCAGATGTGCAGCCCAGCTGTGCTGCTGTGCTCTCCATTGCAATCCTAACCTCCTATGGTTTCTGGCATTTGTTACCTCCTCAGGACTTTTTCCATCTGCACTTGTTTACTGACCTACGATTTTCCCTATTTTGCCTAATCTTGATAACAAGAACCAAGATTAATACAAAGAAAACATGCTTTCATTAGACTTTAAGTGTCTTCCACCGATAGCTTTGCTTGATATCTCAGGCTTGGTTCGAAGTCAGGCTTTTTTTTGGGATCATTGGCAGCAGGGGCTTGTGCCAAGATCCACAACAAAGTGCTCCTGAGTTTTATTTAGGTGCCTGATTTCCCAGAGATTACAGAAGGAGGCTTCCTCAGCCTGAAGGATTGTATAAATTTTCAGTGAAGTTCAATCAATTCTCAACCAATAAGTCAGGACTCCAATTTCCCCTTTCCACCCTGCTACCCCAAACAGAGACTTGCCCTCTCCTCCCTCCTGAAGTTCACACACACTGGTGAAATTGGCTCCTTAGACTCTCGCCATGTCGGCCTCTTTCCCTCTGTAAAAGTCAGCAGCTAATCAGTGCTTCAGTCACTCTAACGCTTCGTAATTACGTTGTAGGGTCGCTGTGTGGGAAGCTATGCATTGACAAAACGTTGCATCTCTGAAGATGTAAGAGTGAAGGATAAAAGGGAAAAGCAGGACTTTTAATAGAAACATTAGTCATCGTTAAATTGCAGTGCCGTGTCGCTGTGCTGCTTGCTTCTTTGTGTCTCTAAAAATACCCTCTAGTGGCTTGGTTATTCACACGGTGTGCGGGTACAGGAAGGAGAGTTGGATTCTGGAAAACTTTGGCAGTCCTCAGCAGAGCCCCTGTCCAGAGAGGCAGAGAGGGGAAGGGCTCTGCAGGGCTGATGCTCTCCTGTCAAAGGGTGGCTGTGCTCACGGATGTTCGGTGTCCAGCTCTCGCTGCTCCAGCCCTCAGTTGTGCGCTGGATCGGTGGTGCTGAATGAAGAGGAGTTCGTTTCAATGCCTTCTGGACTTCTCTGGTAACTGATGCAGAGCAAGGAGGCCTCGCTGATGCTGAGGTGTGACCCTTGCTGCAGAGCACGCCTGGTTAGTCTAGCTTCAACGCAGAGACTGTTTCTACCTAGGGTACAGGGCAGCACCTGAAAGCAAAGACTGCTGCAGGAGTATGGTTAGAAGGCAATTAGAAGAAATCTAACTTTGATAATAGCTAATCTCTGGAACAGACTATTTAGGGAAGCTCTGTGATTGCCCTTACCAGAGGTTATTTTTAGCCCTCTGTGTCTGTGGTGCCGAGTGTTGCAGATGAGACGAGGCCAGCTGGTTTCTCCAGTGAGGGTGTAACACAGCACGAAGCTGGCCAAGACTTTTTAAATGTGTTTCTGAAATGGCACCGGAAAGTGCTGTGGTATCGCTTCTTCATCAAAGGGATATAACACATTTTTTGTTCATTTCTGCTTTTTAAAAATTTTAATCCAGTAATTTACAAGCTCCTTGTTACTTCAGTTACAGGTGGTTGTGGTTTGCTTCTCACAGCAGGATGAGTGCAGGCCTGTGAACAGTGCTGTCGTGGCTCACAAACTGAGATCAGGCAGAAGCCTTTCCACTAGGAAGGAATAAATAGATTTGGCCACCAAGCTGTCACGTTCCTGCTCGCCTTTGTCCCAAAGCTGCCATCCCTACAGCCATTCTCTGACCCCTGTGCAGCATCCACACAGACACTGCACTGGAGGATGTGGGCAGTTTAAATGCAAGTGGTAATCTGTAAAATAAGCAATGATTTTACATGTTTAGATAATCTTTTTTTTTTTTTTTCTTCCACACCCAGCTTTTCCCAGCTCCACTCCAGACTCTTTCTAGGAAGATTGTACAGTCCAGGACCAATAGTACCTTAGTTGGAGTCTTTGCCATTATCCTGGTTTTTCTATCTGCCTTTGTCAACATGGTATGTGCATTATTTCCCTTGACCTACTCAGTTCTTTACAGTTTTCTTATTAGTGCTCTGCAGCATTATAACCCTTACAACCACTGGGTTTAATGTAATCGTGTCTAATGCTTACAGCATCTGAGGTCAGCCCCCTTTTGCTTTTTGGGAACAGAAAGGAAATGGGAGCCAGGCAGCTGCATACCTATAGCCTATTTTATGCCTGGTACTCATTTCTGCCCGTGTTCTTTTCTGATTCTTTAAATGCTCCTGCTACAAGTACATAAACCATGCCTGAAACGCACCCCAGCATGCAGGGCCAGCACGAGGCCTATGCGTCATTTAACTCCCACTGTACTGAGTGGGACTTAAGTGTTGCGTGGGCTTTGTGCTGGCCGTCTGCACAGCACTGAGTCTTGCTCCGAGTGTAGTAATCACTTAACAGGGACTGCAAAGACTTCGCTTTAAGTTGCACTTTTGGGACTGGGGTGGTTTTGCTTCACATTCAAACGCCACTGCTGATTTCAGGCTCAGAGGGAGACTGGCTGTTTTCTAGGTCCCCGTGGCTGCTGGTTTCTCACTTGTACAAATGGCTTCAAGGCTGAATGCATTTTAAAGAAACTGCTTTAAAATACATCTATCTCAATTTTTAAGAGAGGGAGAAAAAAGAGAAAGAGAGAGAGATAGATGGTCCCAGGACTTGGGGGTAGCTACAAAGATTTCTCATGACTGCTTTCAGTTACAGCCTCAGCTGAGGCAATGCTGACTTGTACTGGAATGGAGAGGTTTAACACCTGAAGTCGGATCACTATTTTCTCTTGCCTAAGCTTCCCTACTTGCATTGTGGAGATTTAGGAACAGTTTTGTGCTCTGTTGAGGTGCTTGTATAGGAGGTGCCAGCTCAGTGGCGTTGGCACCCCACTGCCTTCGCCCACAGCACACCTGCAAAGAGCTGGTGTGGGTTGCTGAGCACCACACAGAAGAAACTTATTTTTCTGTGTAATGTTTGATTCTTTGCAATTGGGACTTGCTTGGTGTAAAATTTTCCAAAATTGACAAATGGAACAGCACATGGAGATCAGAATGGGGCTCTACTGCTTCCTCAGTATAACATAAAATGTTGATTGAGCCTTGCCAGTAAAGTGTTTCCTGTACAAGGACCCAAAGCAGAAGTGTTAGGGACTTCGAGATGGCAGATGAAAGTTACCAGTTCAGAAATTCCTATCAGTAGAAATACACCAGGAGCTTATCACAGAAAATTGAATGTGTTTGTACGTATCTACAATCTCTCTGCCTGTAAGATTTTAGGCATAAAGTTGTTCACGAAAGTTGAACACCAAACTAGCTTTCTAGCGTGCACAACCTGGGTTTTAATAACTATTATTTTGGGAGAGAAAAGCACAGCCATTGCATATCCAATAAAACATAGATTGGTAATCTCATTTTGCACGTTGATTATTCCCCTGCTACAGCCATTTTCAAGACGCTTTTTAATTGTTAGAAACTATTTGATTTTATTCTCCTTGTGTGTGCCTTTAATACCATCTTTTTCTTCAGTTCATGTGCAGCACTGTGGATCTTGCCAGCTGCATGGCTGCAGAATACAACATCACTCCTGACCGGGTGGATATATGCCTTATCAGCAACCTGACTTCCAACTACAGCCTGGGCACGTTGCAGGGATTCTGTGACAGTCCTTTGCCTAACTGCAACTTTCCAGAGGTATTGCTTGGAAAAAAAAAAGGGGGGGGGGGCTGCAGAGCTTCACCTGAGAAGGGGCTATAAAACTGTGTGATAAATGTTGGTGGTTCAGAGGAAAGGAGGTTGCTCCTGACTGATGTTACAAGGCTGACGCAGGCCACTACTCACAAACTTAAGTGGCTGAAGTTGTTATCAGGAGTCCACAGCCACATTTAATTCCTTCACGGTTGAATAATCGGTAGGCTTTTATAATTGTTTTTAATGGCAAAAAGCAAATACATTTTACACAGTGGTAGAATACTTTGCCAAAAAAATCATCCTTTTGCATAGCTATTCAAGACCTTTCTGTGAGTTTATATGTCACGGCCACTATGTGTATTGTCTGCTGCAAATGGAAAAGTGAGGGGAAAAATCTTGCTAGTATGCAGGCAGAATTTATGGCAAAACCATCTGGATTTATGGTATAATTTTTTCAGATTTATGGCCTATCTGTAACCATACAGGTGTCCAGGGTACTACTGAAAGCCCTGGTATCCCACTGAATTTGTTCAATTTTATCTGATGGGAATATTGCCAGTGTCTGATTCAGTGAGGTTTTCGAGACCACCCTTAGTGTGACTTTCAACCCTGCACAGGCTCCTGGTGTGTCCGCAGAAAGACCCAGGAGCAAAATCTGGCACAGTGGAAAACTGGAAATAGCCTGCATTCACCAGAATGTGGTGAGGAGTGCTGGTTCAGGACAAGAGGGGTTATAATCAATGGGGAGCAGCCATTCTGCGTGCAGGGAATGCTAACACAGCATCGAGGCAGCTCCTGCTGTTTGATGGGCGAAGGAGGGAGGAGTCCCTCCCCGGCGCTCTGCAGGGCAGATGTTGGAGCTGGTACAGGAGGTGCCTCGTGCTCCCAGTGTGCTTTCAGAGGTGGGGGGATCCTACCTCAGCCACAAGGAACACCCACACATTTTCTAGAAATTGAAGAGTCAAATAACAAGCTGTACAAGTGATTTTCTCAAATTGAATATATCAGCAATTAACTATTAATAAATGAGCTCAGAACACGAGCGTATTTATTCTTCAACCAGGATTTGCTTTTAACTGAAAAGATGGGTACAGTTGTTAGGCTAGAAATAGGCCTGTCTGGACAGAGTGGAAACTTAAAGCTTCATGGGTTTGATAGCTGGGAGGCGATGAGCTGGATAACATACCTCTTTGGTTTTACACCTATAGCAGCTTTCCCAGGAGCAATACTCACAACCTGCAATCACATTGGAAAGCACTGGCATGGTAAACATTCAGCTATCAGATTGGCAGAAGTTTGTACCCTGGTGACTGCTAAAGCAAGGTGTGGCAGCAGGCTGAGCTACCACACATACACGGGCTGGTTCTGCAGCTGCTGGCAGGAAAAAAAAAAAAAAAAAAAAGATCACAGTGTTGGGCATTGGTAGAAGCACGTCCAGCTCATATTTTGCCAATGGGTTCAGTGCGTCACATCAGCAGGGGCAATACTTTCCATTTGGCCTCAAGTGGTTGCCTGTAAGTCCTGACAGGGGAATTCATAATACCCTTGGTCCTGTGTAATGTGCAGTACACAGATTTGGGACCCAAATTTGACTTCAAAACACGGAGTATTCCAAAATAACTGGACGGGGCTTTCTGCTAATTTAACAGCCACATCCAGGGTGAGCCTACACCACAACCTTGTGTCTATAGGTGTGAGCCCTACACCTCCCAAGTGTAAAGCAAATAATGCCTGATAAGGAATGCTAGATTTGTTCTCTCCATCAGTTCAGATTTAACACTTAAATCTCCTGCAGTGTTGGAGGATCCCACAAGCAGAACCAAGTCTACATGTTCATGCAGCCCAACCATGAGTCCCAATCCCTTTCTATCCCTCTGTTTAGTTTCCTTTGTTTTCGGTTTTGATTTATCCAGCTGACATTCATCTCTCTTCTGTTTTTTCCCCCTTTTTGTCTTTATACAGTACTTTACCTACAGTGTCTTATTGAGTCTCCTGGCCTGCTCTGTGTTCCTTCAGATCAGCTGTATTGGAAAACTGATCCTTATGTTATTCATTGAATTTATATATGTTCTCATTGTGGAAGTGCCAGGGGTGAACCTTTTTGACAATGCAGATCTCCTGGTTACAGCTAACACCTAGTAAGTGCCTTTCACTTCTGAAATCTTCACCTAATTTCTTTCACCCAGTGATTTCAGTGAGACATTAGGTGGATGGGTGTGCCAAGGCCATGGTGCAAGCAAGGGAAGTGCATGGTACCAGGGCAGGCAGGCTGTAAATTAAAGTTTGTCTATGCTGCTCTCCACCTCTGAAGATTAGGAGATCACAGTTCCCTTTAAGACCTTTTTATTCTGGAACTTGACTAATGAACCTTCTATTAATAACAAAATATAACTGCAATCAGAGTGGATCTGTGTTTTTTTTTTTCTTCCAGAAATGGGGAGCTGCAGTTAGTCATTCTCACTTCTTCTGGTAATACACTCTCAATATAGAAATGTTTTTCTCTCAAGAAAAAAATCCCCTACAAATTTGAGGTGGCTCAGGGGTGTGGCAATGAACTGCTGAGATATTTGTGCATCTGTTGTAGTGCACCCAAAAAATATAATTGACTTTTGGCTAATGATCTCCTTGCTGCTGTTGGGCATGTGCCTGCATTTGAAAACCTGGCATCACAGCACAATTCCCCACAGAGGGACCTGGGCTAAGAGGGAGTATCCAGTTACCTTTTTGCTTACAAAAGGTAGTTTGTCTTCACCAGGTCACATATTGATCATGGTTGCAACCACCATCTGCTGACATGGGTACCCCTCTCCTGAAAGTCATGTCAGGGAGGTAAATTAGGCACATTCATAAACACTCCCTCTGCCACAGGTTTCATTTCTCACTGGGAGTTTGTATTGTTATGTTAACTACTTTTTTTTTTTTTTCCCCTCTTGGGCAACAATTGTGCTCAGGTGTGGGTAGAACGTGAATTTGAATCACACCAAAGTATTTGCACAGACACTGAGAAATTCTTTAATGGTAAAGATTTGGTAAGCAACGGGATAACCCAGCAGGGCAATTGTAGCATTTCCAATCCTGATGGTTTAAAGGCCAATTTAGGTGAAACATCTGTAAGGATTGTACCTATGGTTGCTCTTGTCTTGAGACAGGAGGGTGGCTGAGGATATGCCCCTGACCCTGTGCTGTTTTGTATGTTATGAAGTAGCTGATGCAATTGCTCAGATTTCCTGATGGTCATTAAACCCTGACTGGATGCACCTGGTTACTTCTGTCCTTCACATAAATGTTCCATGATTTTTAACATTCCTGGGCAGCCATTAATAATTAATGGTGTATGGCTTTTATATCCTTTGGCAGTAATCACTTAAATTATTTTGTTAAGTCACGCAAATTAAATTGTGTAGGAAACCCACTGGAGCTTTCTGCAGGGGTACGAGGAGAATGAGGTTTCCCTTCCTTTTTTTGCAGATGGTGTGTATTCCAACAGTGGAAGCTATTTATCATTTTCTAACACAATTAGAGAAATAAAAGCATTTTATATCCCAAATATCATTTCATTCTTGTAAGTCAAGCACTAAGTGAAATTACAGCACTTAGTAGTATAATTTACGTCACTCCACAATCAAAATGTCAGTAATAGAGTGGAGAAGGTTAGCAGGTTTTCCCAGAAATAACTTTCTGTGGTGCTGTATTCTCCCTCGTTAAATGGTATTTGTTTTGTCCTGAGAGCTCCACGGACCGCTTCTTAATGCCTCAAAGTCTGGCAGTCCATTTGTGCGTTGTGCAAGACGGGAGCTCAGCATGTAACACGGAGTTCAGAGATGTACCTTATTGTCCAGCTGATATTAAAAAAAAGCATGACCTCATACTACTTTAATTGGGTGCCTGTTGTAGCGACATAATTACTGTCTGCTCTGCAGTCATTATGGTGCTCTGACTAATTAGAAGTGATGCAGATGTCGCTTCACACTTCTGTGTACAAACCAACACAGCATGCAAGCAACTGAAAGGCTGACAGTAATACGTTGGGACTGGGTAGCCTTGGTTGGAGTGACACCAGCACGGTGACACATGAAGTGTAACTGGATGCACAGAGCTCTACCATCTTACCTTTTCCCCATGCAGGAGATAAATGTATTGCTTTTAAAGATGTGATGGACCAATGTGGGCTTCTCAGTTAGGTTTCAGCATAGGGGAGCCTAAAAAGCTTTGCCCAGCAATTTGTTCATCAAGCCCAGAGATGCTGCTGTCCTATAGGAGCTGTCCCCAAAGTCAGCCACTCTTCCTGCTAAAAAAGTGCTAGCTTTGAACAGGAATGTATTTAGTGAATTTCTTGCTATTTTATCTTCCAGTAATTAAAGAGCTATCTCCTACTGGAAACGTCTGTCCCATGGGGAGCAGTGCAACTCCCATTATTGCTTGCATTGGGCATTTTCAGTTAGCCAAAGCTTTTGTATAAATGCTGGATTTGCTGCATTTTACAGTCTGTGTTACTGCTGAGGATTTTAGAGAAAGCACAGCACCTGCATTGAGCAGCAGGCCCAGCAAAAAAGGTCAGATCTGTCCCATCTTGTCATAAGACTGAGTGATAATGAGGCGGTCAGTCATCCTTGGCCAGGCAGTGATTTAGGAGAGCAGGAGACTCATGCTGCATGCAGTAAGTGTCTCCAGCTCCGACTAGCTCCATCCTTTAGCGTGGGAGGTGCTGGCCTCAGGGCTCCCAGCCTGGGTCCAGAGCCAGACACAACCTGGGCTTTGCTACGTGGTCAGTGCTGGAGCTCGCCAGGAGGCCTCGCAATAGATCGTGTGCAAGACAACACGGGTTGCAAAATCTGTGTCAGAAGAAATTCCATGCTCAGAGATGAAAAAAATGTCTTGGAGCAAACAAGGTTAGAGAGCAACCATGGCTTTATTTGTTAGTTTTATGCTCAGCAAGGCTCCCTCGGCTATTTCAGTGTTGATCATTTCTAGCTCTGACACCGTAGTGAGAGCAAACTCTGGTCTGATGCTCTTCGGACAAACGTGAGTTTCCCAAGGTAAAGATGTATCCCATCAGTAGCCTGCAAAGCCACAAGTCAATGACAATACAGTAATTTTACCACTGATTTCTTTCTTTCCATTTAAACAGTATTTTAAAAGATACATATACGAGGTTCTCGGCCACCTAATACTCCGCCCACTCTTGAGAAGAAACCAGCAGCATTAAGCAATCAATCAGTCGGGAACTCAGCCAACTACTACCTACCAGAAAGCTCTTTTCCATCCTTTCACTGTAAGAAAAGCACACCCTCCATCTTCAGCAGCTCTGCTTCATAGGAGCTCTTTGCAGCGTGGAGCATAGTAACAGCAGCCTGCATAAGGGTTTTCTTAGTGCACTCGCGTGCAGTACCCATAGCGAGGTGCAGCACTGGAGACGAGCAACTGGCAGAAGGAGGGGATAGTGCCAGAGGTAAAGGAGCTAGGCACGCCTCCGGCTTACAACATATGGGGAAGAAGGCAGCTAACCCTCACGAGATGTTAACCAAAAGCTTCCTTCTTCAGATCAATCGCTTTCTGCCTGACCTAATGAAGTAGTGACAGATGCACAAGCATTTGCTAAATATCCCACACTGACATTCAAATCCCAAACGATTCTCTGACTCTCAGTGCTCCTTAGATGTTTTAACTAAATTAACCATGTTGCACCATCACTGGATCTCCGAGCATAGCTCAGACAGCGACCTTTTCTCTCCCCCAGTCTTTTTGCTCTTTTCCGTTTTAAAGGGCTATAGCCCCGCACAGCGTTAGAGGTGCCACATTGCAGAGGTACTCTTGCATTAGGTACAGAAGGACGAGTGCTACAGGAAGCACACCGCTCTACTAACCTTGTCTGTGTTTTTGTGTTTTCTTTTCTTTTCTTTTTTGCAGCGTGTCAGCAAATGCAACGTTACCATGGTGAGTCACTTTGGCATGATGTATTTTTGTGGGTTTGTGTCAGAAGGCATTTTCTGTTCACAAGGTGCAGTATCAGCATGCATGCACCACTGTGATCCAGTGCAAAACAGCACACATACCCTACGTGGATTGAGTATTGCCCTTTTGTCTCAATAGCTCCTCTCAGAGCATCCTCTTTCCTGTGGGAACTTGCTTTGCAGAGCGTCTCGTAGATCTTGTAATTACAAATTAAAGATTTTATCACAATGATATTTTCATGCTGTATAACTGTAATTCAAATAATTTTTATTTACTTGCTTGTCACAAGGGTTGGGAATGTATCTTAATGTTCCTTCCAGCTTTTAGATTTTTTATAAGACAAAAATCATTAAAATTGTCTAATTAGCAAAGTATGAAGCGTAGAACAGTTCCAGACTTTGGAGGCTAGGGAAGGCAAGGCAAGAGACCTGGTAAATACAATCTGAAGAACTGTCAGCATTTCAGTTTTGCCAAGCATAGCACATATGGCTATTCTCTTGCAAGTGGCTTTTACATTGATGTTAACCCACTTTAAGAAGTTGGATTCAATTTCTGATTTTGAAGTCCTGCTTCAGAAACCAGCACCTGTAAGTCAAAGTCCTGAGCTTATTTCAGGTATCGTTTTCCCTTTACCAACATGGGCTACAGAGGGAAGGAGAAAAGCCTTTTCTTCAGTGGTTAGTTAGCCTTGAAGTGAGAATGGGGGAGTGTGCTGTGTTCCTCCACACTAAGAATAACTGGGAAATTCTGCTCTTTTGTTGGCTGCAGCTCTCCAGTGATGACACGAGTCGCGCTGAAGATTGTCACCCCTGTCATCATTACAGTCTTTGTCCTGGCACTGTATTTGCATGCCCAGCAAGTGGAATCCACTGCAAGGCTTGATTTCCTCTGGAAACTCCAGGTTAGTGGGTGTTTGCTGTGTTGGAGGAATATAGTCTTTGGTGTTAGCGTAACTACTGAGTTATTCACTATCAAATTTCAGTGTTATAAAATGCCTTTGAATTTAATCTGAACCTGGCACCTAGCTGAGCGTACCAGTAATGTGCCTTTCTCCTTTTGTACTTCTCATTCTGAGTGCCTCACATCCTGGTTAATTTAACCCTTTGTTTCCCTGTAAGTGCACTTAGGATGGTCCCTGCAATAAAAGATCATAGATCTGAAGATCTTGGTTAACGAACTCAGGCACCTGAGCCTGTCACTGTTGCAGGAACCTGCAGTATAACACAATCTGTAAATGTAAGAAGCTCATATTCGCGGCTGATTTGCTTCCCAGAGTTCAGCCAACTTTAGTTTGCTGTGTTCAGAGGTATGAAGGATTCACAGTTGCAGTTTCATTCACCATCTTGTTAAGCAGTGCGAACTGGCTTCACTTCCAATCTTCATTAAGCCCCTGGGCAGTGGCATTGGGTAACCAGCATGGTACAGACAATGCCTCTCTTTGCTTCCATCCCTGGGTTCAGTGTTAATATTTTCACTACATGTGCCTGTGAATGATGTCGGGGTGTCCTGTGTGATTCTCAAGTAAGCAGGACAGGTCTCAGCTCTGCCCATGACTCATAGCTGGGAGACCACAGGACTGCAGGCTTTGTATAGATTTTTTTACCTTCTGGACAGTAGGACATCTTTCTAATAATAGGTCTCAGTGGTTTGAGTAAGAGGCACTGAGGAAGAACCAATTAATTAAAGCTCCTTGGGAAGCACGTAAACATTGTTATCCTCGTTTATAAACGGTAAAACAATGGAGGAGATGAGCTCACTTGCCTGTTCCAGGTCTGTGCTCCGCTGGCCGAAGCATATTGCTTCCCCAGGCAGAGCCAGGAGTTTTTCTTGTTCTGGCTGGACACACCTTCTGAAAGCAGCTTTGTCACTTAACCTCCAGTTTCCTGTTTTAGAAACCAGCAAAGTCATAAAGTGCTTTGCAACTATTGCTTGTCTCTTTGCCAACATGTGGATAAGGGATGTTGGGGAGGTAATCCCTTCTGTGGTGGCTGTTGAGATGGCTAAGCTGTGTTTGTCCACGCCAGCATCCAAAAGAGCAAGGACATTCTGCCCTTTTTTTAACTCCAGCTCTCCAGCAATGACAAGAGGCACTGGAAAAATAATAATAGTAATAATAGAATAAAATCAATTTCAAAATGTTATATATTGTTAGGGGAATTTTGATTGCTGCCTCTGCTGAAGGTGATCGTGCTGTACACAGGGTGGTCTTCAGGGCTCCCATTACCCAAATCACTCTACGTGTCCTCTGTACCAGTAGTGCAGTCTCCAGCTGTTGCCTGATCCCGTGTTTGTTGCCTGACCCCATTGCTCTTTGCTCAAAAATATTCAAAATGGCAAAAAGTAAAACAAGGCGAAAAATACTGCAACCATCAGGTAACTGGGGAGAGAAAAGTTATCAGTACCCACACCTCTGTGCTCCTCCTGAAGCCCTATGTGCTTGTCTAGGAAAGCCAGCGATGTCTGTTCATGGGTGCTAGGATTGTATTGGAGTTCCCCAGAAAGAAGAGATTACCTGATTCAGTGCCTAGAAATGTAGCAAAAATGGATTTTGGCGTCTGCCTGTAGGAAGCCCCTTTGGCTTTTATATACATGTGCACACAAAGACAAACAGCTTCCACTGCAAAACTCGTTCCTGCATCTCTCTGCCTCTGCCCTTCTTTGCTGTTCCCCCACTTCCCTCCATTCCCTGCGAGTTCACGTTCAGCTTTTTTCTTTCCTCTAGAGCAGTTACTGAAAGAATAAGTGTGTCTTTTTCTCCCTCCTAAACTAGGCCACTGAGGAGAAAGAAGAAATGGAGGAACTGCAGGCCTATAACAGACGCCTCCTCCACAACATTTTGCCAAAGGACGTGGCAGCCCATTTCCTAGCTCAGGAGCGGCGAAATGATGAACTGTACTACCAGTCCTGCGAGTGTGTGGCTGTCATGTTCGCCTCCATAAGCAACTTCTCAGAGTTTTATGTGGAACTGGAGGCCAACAATGAGGGGGTGGAGTGTCTGAGACTGCTCAACGAGATCATTGCCGACTTTGATGAAGTAAGTCACTGAAAATGCGTGTGGATAGAGCAAACAGATTGAGTTTATTTGAGTTTATTTGGGTTTTGCTGAACTTATGAAGGAAGGTAGCTTACTGAATCCTTGTGCCATGTTTCATTTCTCCCCATTCTAGAAGTCTTTTTTTTTATTATTTCACTCCCTTTTCCCTCCTCTGCCCCCTTTCCTTCTGTACTTTGAGTAATGGAGACTGTCTAGAGTTTTGTAGTGCTTGTACCAAGGGAGGACACTTGGCAAGGACACTAACAGCATGGATGTGTCTGACTATTCAGTTTCTCTGCACTTCTCATGTGTAACAGATCATAAGTGAAGACCAATTTCGGCAGCTGGAGAAGATCAAAACCATTGGCAGTACATACATGGCTGCATCAGGCCTCAATGACTCCACTTACGACAAGGAAGGGAAGACACATATCAAAGCTCTGGCTGACTTTGCCATGAGGTTAATGGACCAAATGAAATACATTAATGAACATTCATTCAACAACTTCCAGATGAAAATAGGTAATGTCACTGCGTTCACGGGATTGAATACCAGTAGCGGTCATTCTGAGCTGGGGATCTCACAGAGAGAGAAAAACGTAGAGGTTACCTTAGCTGTGTAATTATGTTAATTGTTCTGTACCCAGTGACAGAAAAGTAACAGTCTGCCTGCTTGGGCCTCTGTGAAATGTCAGAGCAGCGCTGTTTAGGCAGCAGTGTTATTACCAAAGCTCCCTGGAGGACCAGGAGCAGTTGGGCAACAGACTTTGGTGCAGAGAAGCTCTTATCATGGCCTGGTCACACACAGTGGTTCTGCTTGGGCCCACTTCACCTGTGATGTGCTCTGCTGCCCACATCCTCAGTGGTCCCAGGTTCTGCTGTTCAACAGCTGGTGTTGGGCATGAGGCTGACTGTCAAATCAGGAAATAAAGAGAGACGGGAAAGTAGAAGGAGGTGAAAAGGTGAGGATGTCGAGTGTGGGGTTTGCACTTGAAGGCTGTCGGGATGCTGCAGTGCCCGTCTCGCATCCACCTGGCATCGCAGCCTGTGCTGACGCCCAAGTGAGCAGTTAGCTTGGCAACAGGGTGACAAATAACACCTATCCTGCTATCTGGTACTGGAAAATAGCTGCGGATTGAGCAGCTGCAGCAAGTGCTGCCAGTCAGACAGTCATAACAGATCAAAGAAGCCAACTAGTCTTTAAAGTTTCTTTCCCCGCAGTTGGCAACAACTTCATGTGTCAGGGTAAAGCACAGCTACAACTGATGAACCTCAGGACTTTTTATTGTCTGACAAGTAACTTGCCTCAAGCTTCATGTGGTTCACCTGTGATGGATCTGAGCATTGTGGGATTTCTTCTCTCCTTCTAGGCCTCAATATTGGTCCTGTGGTAGCTGGGGTGATAGGAGCACGTAAGCCCCAGTACGACATATGGGGAAACACAGTGAATGTAGCCAGCCGAATGGACAGCACAGGGGTGCCTGACAGGATTCAGGTAAGGAAATCACTGGAAAATTTACTTAAACTGCCTGTATCACTTATGGCTTCTGGAATGTAATTAGAACTGGAATTTTATTCCTTGAGGTCATATATTTATTTACACAGCTCTGAAAGAAAAGGGAACTGGGGAATGCTAGTAGTAACATCAAGTTGTGCCTTTTAATTTTGACCAATGTAGCAACCTTGGGTCAAAACCTTGCTGTTTAGTTCTGTAAGTGTTGAGCTGAGCTCCTTCCCTGAGCGCCTCAGTGGCGCTGGGCACACCATCCTGCTGGGATGCTTACCCACTCACGCTGGTGGCTTTGCTGTGAGGCTACATGCACGTGTGGGTTGTTTTCTTTTCCAAGGATTCATGTCAATGTATTTCTGTATGTCACGTCTCTGTTCACAGTGCCATCTGTGTTGTGAGGCTAGCAAGGAGCTAGACATCAGTGGAATGAGAATATAACACTGGAGAGAGGGGACGGTTAAATGGGTTAATGGAAACTGTCTTGTAATCAAACATCTTCCTGGCGTTCAGGCAGTCACCTTTCTATTGATTTGGTTTTGTTGTCCTGCTTTTGCTGAGCCAAGGCCCACTTACAGATTGTCATTCCCTAGGAAAATACTGAAGGGATGTAAAAATAATGAGTAACTGAGGTAAAATCCAAGAGGGGAAGCCATGCCGTTTCCATCCAAGTAAGCTGTCAGTTAACTGATCAGTATTTATCCAATGCCCTTTAAACTTTCCCACAAGACAGTCCCTGAACAACTTTCATTTGAGTTAAGCAAATCAGTGCAACAACATGACAGCAGTAGGAAGCCAGAACTGGAAATATTTAAAACCACCTGAAAAAGGATGAGAAATTGCAAAGTCAGCCAGGATTCACCATAGAAGAGATAGGATTTAGCAAGAATTTGCAGCTGTTTTTATGTTGTCCATTTGCTAGTGAAGTACTTAGAGTTTGTGTTTATGAGTGACTCAGACAGGGCAGAATTGGACTTTCCAAAGATTTTTTGTTGTTGTTTTTGTTTGTTGTTGTTATTTGTTTTGTTTTGCTTTTGAATAGCATCTGCTGTAACAGCCAGGTACTAGGAAACTGAGAGAAAAGTAAGAGTGATGGAGCTGTCAATGGGTCTAATAACTTCAAGCACTTTGAGTGCTGTATTTCAAAAGCTTGGGGTGAGGTTAGTTAAGGTGCTTGATAGGATTTTGCAAATTAGGTAGCTGGGAGGAATGATTTACCCAAAAGTTCAGTTTTGTTTACTTAGGCTCCAGAAAACACTATGCTACACCTTGCTGCCTCGTTAGGCCCTGAACAGCTCATGAAATCTGGCCTTTAACATTCTGTTATTCTGCAGCATAATTATTTTTGAATGGCATCTGCCCAGAGGCTCTGGATGCTGGCTAGTGTTCCGTTAGTTGGCTTTCTCATTGCCCACTACCTTCTCCTCCAAAAAACGGCCCCCTGAATGACTCCTGAATTATATATCCACTATGTAAATTTTTAAAGCCATTTTTGAGGACTTATGAAGTATTTTAACCCATTTTCCTACTACCTCTTTGGTGACATAATGAGTGCAGCTGAGTATCCTGAACTACCAGGTGCATTTTAAAAAATGTGACTCATTTCTTTCTTTTTATACTGTGACCTCCTTGAAAAATATGGTTCTCTTCAAATACCATACTCTGTGCGGCTTCTGTAGTTTCTCAACTTTAAAAGTCTGAGTTTGTTTTGCAACTTGTGCCAATTCTTTAGTCAGTGATTGATATGAAAAAGTCAACTCGGAAACAAAACAATTGATCCTACTTTAATTTTACCTGAGGACTCCAGAAGGAAGTGAAAAGATTGCATGAAAAGCATGACAAGCGTACACTTATTCTTGTTTATTTTGCAGGTAACCACAGACATGTACCAGGTTCTAGCAGCCAACAACTACCAGCTGGAATATCGAGGGGTCATTAAGGTCAAAGGCAAAGGAGAAATGACCACCTACTTTCTAAATGAAGGGCCTCCGGTCAGTTAGCGCCAACTGCAGCATCGCTCAGAGATGGAATTTGCATTACAGGAGATTGTGAACGGGAGAAGAATCACTTTTCGGCAGTGAATCTTACAAACGCAACGCAGTTGAAATTTCACACAGCGACTCTAGAGCTGGTATCAGCAAACTCTTTGGCCACCTATCATGAAATGCAATCAACAGAAACCATCTTCAATTTGTTCCTGGCTGAGTGCTAAATCAACCAAAGATGTGTACTACGGCGTTCACAGATAAGAATTTGGAATCTTTAAAAGAGGCTGCTACCACAGGATGATACAAGAAGCTATTTAAGTATTTATTGATGCAACACAACATTTACTTGGTTGAAGGAATGTATGATTCACTACAAAGCATTATTTTGGAATGGATTTGCACTGCCATAATGTTTCCATCCCATACTGCCAGCTATTTGAAGTGTACCACTGTGCTTTTATTAGCTGTTTTGAATGGGCTTTCAAAATTGATACCCACCATTGCAACACACAACAAGGCCTTTTAGAATGGCATCATTAATGTTTTAGTGTGAAAAGACGTTTAGCTCTGGCCTTCTCTTTTCCCTTCTTTTACATGGCTAAATGACTGCTCTTCGGAGTGGAGCTGGCACATCTTGCGAAGGGGAAGATCAAGATAAAGAAAGATGGATCTACAAACATATTTATTAAAAAGTCTTCTGTGCTCTTCTTTGGTATATATCAGTTTACATGGGAAAGACTAGATGTAAACAAGAGACGTTGGGGGGGAAGGGAACTCCCCTGAAATTTGTTGTGCTTTTTTTTTTTTTGTATTTTTTATTTTGTAATATTGAAAACATGGAGATCTAACAGAAATACCAAATTCTATATTTTGTAAATTATATATAAATTAGAAGGCAGGCTGTCCACACCACACCGAGGTGTGTTGGGAGGTGTATATAACCTGTTAGACTTTTGTGTAGTTTTTTGTGCATAATACTCTGAACACAGACTTGGCAGTTTTCAGATTATCACTATACAATCGAACAACAACAGGTGAGTTTCCAGGCTGGAGCAGATGCATTTTAAAAAGAAAATCCAGAAAAATCTACAACCCCAAAGAAGAGGAAAAAAAAAAAAGATAGAGTAGTCACACAGTTGTTCAATGCAGCATTCATATAGAGGGTGGCATCTTAACAAATGGAAACAGGACCTATTAATTTAAGCTAATGAGACAGTATCTGTCAAGCAAGTTAAAAAGCTCTAAGCAAATCTTCTAATTAACTGTAACAGGAACTCATATAAGAAAAAAAAGATTATTTGAACTTTTCTTTAAAAAAAAAAGAAGCATTTTTCAGAGCTGGATTAATAGAATCCTGATGATATGAGAGTTGTCTGATATTGTAACTGCCATTTGACATTACAAAGAACTATGTACTGCAGCATCAAGTTGACTTTCCTGTAGCGAGCACTTACTTAAACTGAGTCACATATTTTCAGTTCCGAGGAGTTAGACGATTTTCAAAAAGAGGTTTTGATGGCAAATGTGTATGAGGTGAGCGACCTTAAAATACAGTGCCATTGATATCGTGTTGGACATCGTTATCACTAGTGGGGGTTTATGAATAGTTCACTGTTACCATTTATGTACCTTTTTTAGCTATTAAAGAAGAATCCCTTGGTATTTTATTAAAAAAGAAAAGAATTTAAAAGCTATATTTTTTATATTCTATGAGGGGAGAGTTTTGATATTGAATTTGGCTAGCACTAAAAGTGACTCCAATCTTTTGACGTTTAATAAAGTTCTTTTCCACTCTTCTCAGGGCAGAATTATTGTAGTACTAACAGCTTAATGATTGCACTGTGGTGGTAATTTATTTTTTTCCTACTTGACAACAAGAACAAGTGAAAATCCATGGGCCTGTCTTAATTAATTTGCCATATTGCTAAGCATAACCCTAGCATTAAGCCATTTAAGCACGAGCTTAAATGGCATCGCCCCTTGCCTTCCCCCTTCCACTAGGAAACATCTCTGAAAAGTATAGTATATTGACTTCTGTAAAACTGCCAAGTCTGCCCTTGTACTATACTTTTGCTCCTTTACATCCCTCCTGGTTTGCAAAATACTTAAGTTGCATCACGCCATTACGCATTTCTTCCCCATTCCACCCCTTTTATTCCCTCACTGAGTTCCATTCCCTCCCTGCCACAAATTCATTTTTAGGTTTGCTTTCTGCTTTATGAAAGTCTGCGGTCTTCTTACCTTTTGATTCATCTTATGAAGTTGTGTTGTCAATGAAATTTCAAGTCCCCGGTATCTCTAGCTGTGATTGTTGACAGTGTGTCATGATCATTTCAAGGGGTATTCACACACTCTTTACTCTGGATCTTGCAAAAATGGATACAGTTATGATTTCCCATGGAAATTGAAATCTATTTAAGTAATTTAACTATATTAAACACTGTTTCACTGGTAAAGCGTCTCTGTCTTATTTTAGATGCAGCTGGCTAGTGAGGAGATAGGCAGACGTTGTGTAAGTACACCCGGTTTGCACACAGAAACAGTCAGCTCTTGGCTAGCACTGGATGCCCACTGGGACCACACCACTCCTACGCAGAGCCCAGTCCCAGCTCCTCGAGCTCTCACCTGCACAGTGAACACCCCCGGCTTCCCTCTCACACACATCTGCTGTGTACCTGCTTATTTTGAAACATCGGCCTCAGGACAGCTGACAAATCCATGCTAGCTAGCACTACGGAGAGCTGAGGGGGAAAAAAAAATAATAATAAAAAAAAAAAACAGAAACCGCTAATTTTGCGTGCTCCTGAGGACAGCAGCATTTCTGGTTTGAGCATACGTGGAGGGGGCTAAAAAGAGCATTCAAAATTGGCTTAGGACAAAAATCCCCAAGTCTGCTAGCTAAACCTAAAAGCTTGGACTGGGGTGGGGGAGATGTCGGCGAGCTAGCTTAGGATGCAGTCTGAAAAAGGCTAATTTGGCAGATACTAGCTAAAAGCAAAACAAAGCAAACCAATTTCCATTCTCTTGACCATTTCTGTTACGAGTTTTTCAACTGAAGGAGACACAGCACCTTACTCAGGGGAGGCAGAGCAACTTTTCTGCAACTTTTTCAGAAATTCATGGTTTCCTTCTCGTCCCTGAGCACCTCACCATCCCCTTATGTCCCACTTGTCCCCAGAGCTCTGCCTTCAGCGTGGTGGCCAGGCCCTGCTAGACCCGCTGGGCTGGCAGCAGCTGGCCCCAGCTCTTGCTTTAAACGCACTTCCAGACACGAACACCTACTGCCATCTGTTGGTAGCAAACCCGTGCAGCCTCAGCCAGGTGGCGGCTTGCAGATAAGCAAAAAAACACAGCTTACAGATGAGCACAATTAATCGCTGGTTTGGCCAGGTGGCGCAGTGCCATACACCCACAGCAGAACAGACAGCAGGCAGGCCCCTGCCAGGAGCTCCAAGGCTGCTCCTCACTCCGAGGGTGCCCTTGAAAGGCCCACCTGAGGCCTCCCGACCGAACCACAAACTCCTTTCCCCCTGCGTGGCACAGCCCTGGAGCCCAAGCTCCCACAGAAACCACTGCTCACACACGCTTGGTGCTCTCTTGGCCTTGGAGGGACCACTGCCAATGGATTGGAAATGAAATATGGGCTGAGGGACACCCTACCTGGGGCCCTGTGCCCGAGGGTCAGGAGAGGCCAACAAGAATCGGGCATCCAGTGGCACACAGGGGGCTCCGCTTCCACTAAATTCCACAGAAAAATCAACTACCAACAGCCCTGTGCAATTCAAACTAAAATCACGTTGCACAAGACAGTGTTCATCGCCCATAAATTCATCTCTACAACTCTAACTCTCACATCTGGTCATGCCAGCAGGGAAGAGCTGAACTAGAAGGTTCTCTGAATGCTGGATTTTTACAAGCAAACAGGAAACCCTGGGAATTTTCAGTTTCACCTCTAACCTGGTCTGGCACGTCTTGTTCCTCATCTTATGCAAAATGTCAGCAAGTCCTGATATCACAGCCAAGTTAAAGCCCTGTTTTTAGCACATAGCAATACCAAGTGATGAAGAACAGCCATATTTACCAAGCACACACTAACCTGCCATTGTGAGGAGGGATTTTTATCAGTGCCATAAAAACAAGCACAGAAACAAAGACGCAACTGTCCTCTGTTGCACCAACAGCTGCAGTTGTTCATTTTACCTGCTAGTCAGCGGTTAGCTTAATGCCAGTGTAACCAGAACGGGAGCGTGCCTCCACACGTTGCGGCAGAGCTTTCAGTCCTCAAAAAGGCATCTTTAGAAGCAGGAGGAAGAGAAGGAATCTCAGAATACAAACAAGGTTATCTGCTGACATATAAACCAGAGAAATGAGACAACAGAAACGTTTTCATCTGCACAACAGCAGGAGTTAGAAGCGAAGCAGTCCGTCAGGGGTACAGAAAATAGCCTCCCTGCCTATTGAGCAGGGCGAAGCAAAAGGACAGACAGGACTCTAGTTCTAGACTTTGTGAGCAAGATGAAATCTGTTTTTATACCTAAAAGTGAATATTCATACTTTCCAGCCATTGACTTAAAGTGGTGAAGGACTGCTTCTCACCTTTTCTGGTGACCAGCACTCATGGAGGTGCATTAAAGCGGAAGGCAAGCAAACCTCCCTGTGCTAAGCAAAGGCTGATTTCTGTTCTTTTGGATCTTTAAAGTATTTGTGGTTTAAACATCCCTAAGACGTGTATGCTTGCATCCATACCTCCTCCATGTCTCTTCCCCACTTTCCTGGTTCCCAAAACAAAATCAGACCACATTCACGAATGCATTTTTTTCCACTGGCTCAAAGTGGGAGGAAAGAGGCTTAGCTGCAAAGCCCGTTTTCTGCAACACCAGCTCTGGGGGCAGCACACCTGGGCTATCTTCATGGTCTTGCTCAAACACCAGTCTCAGAAACAAGACATTATGAAAAATGCAATACAACTTCTGTTCACTTTGGATTACAATTTCATTTTCTAATTCTTCTTAGTTTTATCTTATTTTCTTGACTAAAACTACCTTTTGAAAAACTCTAACTCCTTTCTTCTTGGTCACAGTCCAACTAAATAGCTTACTGAAGCACACACCACATTTTGATAAGAGGTACCCCAGGAAACTTGTCTAGAGCAACACTTCAGAGCACAGCAAAACTCTGCCAGTCCCCAAATCCGACATCACAAGCAGCATGACAACCTCCCTGTTAAAGCCTTTTTTTTTTCTTCTTTTTCTCAAGATTTCAGTGAATCCTTACATTACTGCAGGTCACACAAACCCACCTATAACGATCTATTTATGTATTATGGAGCACCACAACCAACCATCATCTAACTGCCACAAATAAGGCCGATGTAACCAATGCCAGTAGTATATTGCTGCTATTCTGTGTTGTACATGTTAGGTGTTTGCTGTTTGTTCACAAACTTTAGGAGTGTATGATTGTTCCTTTGAACACAAGTCTCTCTCAGTGAGGTTCTATCCCAGCACAAAACAGCCTAAAGCCAGAAAAAAATAAACAATATTCCCGTTTGTTTTTTTCATTTAAGCTAATCAGACTGATTTATTATTTTCCTGTCAGCACTTTTTTATTTCAGGTTTCAGCTAATCATTCACCCATTTCTAAAAGTATATAAAAAGAACAATAGTCCAACAAGTACAAGTCGCTCCAATTTACTCACCAGTCCATTTCCTTTCAACCTTTCCGCAGCTCAAACAGAGGAAGTGTGCAAAAGTCCTGGGTTAAGTGGCAGAACTTTCTAGACAATTACTAAAAAGAAACCCTGCCCACACAAATCACTTTCAAAAGATAATTGATAGAAAATCATGGTGAAAAAATGTGCAAGTATTTATGCCACTAAATGGAGAGCCACAGGTGCCAAAAAGCTGATCGCCAGAAACAGGGAGTTTCCAGGTAATGTCTCAATTAAGAAAACATTCATGCATATGTCAACGTGAAACAAAACATTCCCAAACGTTGTAGCTTACATATTCCAAATCTCATTTGCTAATATGCAATAGCATTTTTATTGTTAATTTACCCTATCCTCTACTGCCTCACAAAGGCAAAACTGATTTTGGAACTGAAGAGCTTACATGATATGCAGGACACATACTCTGTACATTCCTTCCATTGACATACTTTTGAGTGAAGCGTTTTCGTGCCACCGGTGAAATTCCCCGATCTCAGTCTCTCTGCAACATACATTTCACTGCATGATATGACCCTTTTTATCCTCCAGTTCTGTATTCTTTTGTGTCCTTGGCTGTTCCTTTAAAAAAAAAAAAAGTTTAACCATCAAGTGAAAAATGTCCACAGGCATCTTACACTGCTTTATTAAAAAAAAAAAGAAAAAAAAAAAGAAAAAAAGAAAAAGGAACAAAACCAAAAAGCGCCATCCAGACAGCTTCTTCTTTTGGAGAACAGCTTTACATTCCTGAGAGTATCTGTTGGAACAAGACTGCCTCTAAGTGTTCCAGGACTTGTCAGACATTGTAATCAGGGGACTTTCCCTGTGGTTGTCGCAGTCGAATTTGTAAGGTAGAAAATGCTCCCACAGTCACATGAAAGAAGAGCTGCCACAGGTTGCGCAGTTCATACAGGTACATGTTACACAGGCAAATTAGCCCAAAAGTCAGGAAGGACTTGGCATTCCTCCAGCCCGTGTAATATACAAACAGGTAACACTGTCAGGAAAAAGAAGAAACCATATTATTGCATGGAAAACAGCTTCCACCACCAAAATGTCTCTGGCCATTAAGAAATTAAAACCAAAGCAAAACCCTAAATTAAACGTGTCAGAACAACGTCAATTTAGCAGTTATGGAAAGGTGAAAGTACCTGACATCAACAACAATTCTCTCATACTAATTGATTAAAAACTGCAATAATGAGTGGCCCATGATAAAGGGAAGTGGATGTTCCTGGCAAACGCTGGTCAAAAACATACTCTTTGTTCCACTCGAGCAACAGAGAAGTACCAAGAGCCAGTGTTAAATCCTCTTCAGATGGAGGAGCAAGGAGGACAGGGAAAACAGCATGGCCCTGCAATGGGGAATACTCAGCACAAGGCAATCCCCCAGCTGCAAGCCCAGCATCCTGCCAGAGTTCATCAGAGGATTAACTGGTGGAGGCAGACAAGTCCACACAGATCCACTGCCCTTCCTCAGGTGGTAAAACACTGATCATGTTTTGAGAGAAATGCACCACTCTACCTAACTCTACTGTGTTTAAAGCGTCAGTTTCTGCACAATGTGGTGTAATACAGAACATCTGGACTGCCCCCAGTTTCCTACCCTTTATTTTCCTACTACTGCAAGAGGAAATCTGCTCAAGTCTCTTGGCTCAGTTTTCTTTTCATCTCTAAAAGGACAGAGCTGTCCTGTGCTTTCTCGTGGATATTACTTTTACTTCTTCTATTATTCAAACGACTTCCTTTTGACCTTCACCAAAAAAAAAGTTTGCCCCCTCTGGATTCTAGCAATTTCCATCTGCCAAAGAAAGCTTTTACTGTGCTTCCAGGTAGATAACATCATTTGGGCTTACTTTGTAATCCAAATCTGCTCCCAGAGAGTATAAAGCTATTCTCACACAAATTTTTAACAGCATTCATCATCAGACTATGTAAGTGTTCTTCTTAAGCGTTTGCTATCTTTTATTAGCGTTGGAGAAATTCTACTTAACTTATTTTAATATTTTATGTTCCTCAAAAAATGCCAAGCCATTGTACACTTGTAACCCCAATAAATTGTATCATTTGGCTCTTTATGGAAAACCTGCAGATGTGAAATGTAAGCACAAAATATCAGATAGGAGAAGGAGATAGTGGAAAGTGGCTGAAAGATTTGAAAATGAAAGAGATGCACGATAATGTATGAAGTGGAAGAAAATTACTGTTTGTAGTGCCTAGGTATTACTGTATTTACTTCAAACCCTTCCAAATAAAAGGAGAAGTAAAGCATTTGGTCAGATGGTTAGATCCACTTAAGCTGGGAAACTATTACTTAAAGGAAACTTAAAGGAAACAATATAATCTCCATTGCTTGAGACTTTTGCAGACTAACTACGCTGTATCACTCAATCAACTAACTGAAAAAAAATGTCAGCAACAGAAAGTGTATCGTATGAGTCTACTGTAAGATATTTTATGATCAATACATTAAAATGGAGCAGAAATTATTTTGATAATCACTCTATTCAAGTATCTGTGACATTTAGGAAAACCTGATGACATTTATGCATGACTGAGTGATGTTTCTAAACGAGTGAATTATGCAAGCACAAGAACGCACCTGGTACAAACAAGCCGCTGTTCCAAGAAAAAATGCAATAACGTAGCTGAAATCTTCACCTTCACTCTGTGAAAATAAAACAAAAAGCCATCACAGATCTTACAACGTTTCAGTGAACATATAGCAAACACATACAGCATGGAAGTTATTCATTATTACATTTTAAAATAGTCTTACAGAGAGATTTATAAGAATCCCTAGAATAGGCTAATCCAAAGAAATTAGCACTCATCATTGCGTATTTATCTCTAATAAACCACTGTGATCTGGAACCTGATTTGAAATCATGAAAATGTTTATTCACAGCAGATAACTAACACTGAGATTTTCAGAAGCCTCAGAGGAATCCCAGCTGGAGACTTACTTTCTGCAGATGCCTCTGAAAATTAACTGCCTTTAATATCAACTTTGTAGAACTGTGCCTTCCTGCAGCTTCACAAAATGGAAACAAAGCAAAAGGGAAACACACAAACTGGCCACTAGGGTGTGGTAAAATTCTACACAGAAAATAATGCAGGCACCTTTGCCTCAGTGGAAATGAGAGCAAACAAAACATAAATTTATCAGATTATTAGAAAATCCAGTTTTCTTGAAGGAAAATAAGGAAAAAGTTACTTGAAGTGATAGAACTTTCCACTCTGTGTTTAGAAAAAAACAGAACGACGACTACATATTACTTCCAACCTCCTCAAACAGGTTGCTTTTCAATTCCTTTAGAGCTAAGCAGAATAAATCTACATACTCAGTGATATCCCAACTGCATTTCAAACAAACACATGCAACAATCAAAAACTTTCCCAGGCTAACAATGGGTATGTGTGCTGATGTTCCCCCTTGCCAGCAGATTTCACTTTGGGAAGAAGGCAATCCATTCAGAGCTACAACTCGTTTCTGCTCAGTGTGTTCAGTGTGGAGCATTTCCATTTACAATGCTGACTAGAGAAAAGTCGGTATGTCTGCACCTAAAACTTATCAGCACAATGCAGTACATTCCTAAACCACACACACGTGCAGAGGCAGTGAGGCAGAGGTACTTGCTGCAGTACAGCTACAAATCATAACAGAGTTTTTCTAACACCTAAGTAAAATACTGATTATAAAGGGAACAGTAATTCGGGACAGAAGTTTTTGAATGACTTTTCAGAAGAAGTTTAATTAATCATATTTCAGATTATTTCTATTTTAGAAAAACCCATAAGATATAAAGTAAGCTTTATGGATTTTTGGTGTGCATCATTTGTCAGAAAGAAGAAAAAAAGTCTTCCATCTGTACTGCCATCTATTACCTCCAGATGCAACAGCATAAAGCATAAAATGAATTGACTGCCCTACCATCAGTCAAACACATTAATCTAACACCTGCATACCTTACTGCAGCTGAGTTTTTTTTTTCAAGAACAAAAAACAAGTTATAGAACCATTAAAGAAAGTCGCAGAATTCTGTTCAGTACTATTCCTACAAGAGGGTACTTTAAATTCTATCCTAATTAAAAACTGAGAAAAATGTGCGCAATAGAAAATCATAACTAGGAATAATGTAAAGATACGCTCACTATTTATTTTATTTTATTTTAGAAAAAACAGAAGCCTCTACATGGAACACTTTCATTAACCTTGCTCTACTATTCATTAGTCTTCAGGAGATGCTGAGAACTCAAAGAATATTTTTTATTACATCTTTACACATTTCAATAACTATGTAAACTACGGGAATAAAGGTCATCTTCTTTACCCTTCTTCCATACAAAGTCCATTAACTAGCAAAAGCATTGCAGTCCTCGTGTTTGTTCTAGCAAAAAGACAAGCTGTTGGCCAAGGAGGAAGATTCCCCTTCTTGTTCTGAAAACCTCCACGGAATTTTTAGTTCCTACAGCCATCAGTACAACCCTATAGACCTGTTTAATGTTAGTAAATCTTTTTCACAGTAACATACACAAGGATTCTGTGCATAGAAAGAAACTGAAAGTCCATTGGGAGGGTAAGAGCAGAGTTCACATAAGCAAATAAATGCTTGAAGGTTACTTTTGTTTTTTTTTTTGTTTTGTTGTGTTTGAAAACAAGAAATCACTAGACAGTTTCTCTCATGTCGATCCTTTCAGAACAGAGTGAAATAAGCACTCTGTCTAAGAAGGTGTATTAAGAACAATTAAGAAAAAAAAAATGTGGCCAGATTCTCAACAGTTCCCATAATTTCTCAGAACTGTTTTAAAACAGTATCTATTCAAATTGTTTCATATGCTGGCATAAATTTTGAGAAAAGAGCAAGATGTTCACATAATCACTGCTGCCAAGTATCTAGGGAGGGAGTCAGACACCCACCTTCCACTGCCTTTGCAACTCACAGCCTTAACGAATGATGCATCACTCTCAAGAAGGATATTTAGATTATATGCAGCAAGTTTCACTAATAAAGGTCTGACCTCACAGACCATATTTGTGAAAATAAAACTGGCAAGACTCAGCTCATATAGCAAGAACTTCTAAGATAACAGTATAACTACAATGATGCAGAACTCCAAAATTCAGAAACATGATACAATACCTGCAGGAGACTTTCTATGGCATGAAAGCCACGAATTAAATTCAAAGCCCCACATAACAGACTAAGTACAAATGAGACGATCCCTGGCAGAGTGACAGGTTCCAGACGCTGATGAGGAGCTGCAAATCAAAAGATCAAAATAAAGATATTAGAAGTCAAAGCAGTATTTTAAGAAATATAGAAAAATATCAAATCTCATTTTTTCCAGTGTCTTCTATTTCAAGAGGTAACTGAAGCAAACCCCAAAACAAAATTTTGCTTCTTAAAGAAAAAACACTTTAAATATATCAACACAAGGTCTAGAAAGGAATTAAAGCATGTTTTTCTTCAATGCATAACTGTCTTATTATATTTAATCTAACTCAATATATCCAATTTATTCAGTAGGGTCCTGAAAGCCGCTTAAACGCACCAGGAAATCAATGGCAAATGATGCACTTGCTGCTGAAATTTGTCCACAATTAGTAGCCAGGTAATAAGTCACATACTTAAGAGCTCCTCTCACAATCTCCATTTTTCTTTAACTCTAATGCATTAGAAGAATTATCAAGACTTATTTAGCTTGCTCGCTGAATGGAACACTATGAGGCAAAGCCTATTACATTCCCCTAACTTAAAAAAAAATAGATACAGCCAACGAGTACTACTCCAAAGAAGACTGCTCTGAAACTACAGCTAATACTGATCTTACATCCTTGTACAGACCTTCCAGATACTGCTTAGAGGTCTCTCACAAAATATGTTAAAATTAAAACATATTTTCTTTGCACAGCAACTCCTTCAGGCTTATCTAGGGTCACAAGCACAGAACAGTTGCTTATGTTGCTCATTACTGTCCCTTTCCATAATTAATAAATATGAAAAAAACAATGAAAAACTCTAAACAGCCTAAGCAACACTGAGAAAACAACAGGACTACTGAACCATACTTAAATCGCTCTGTTCAAATCAACGAAGTGTAAAGATGTGAACAATGAGGTTAATGAACCGTAACATTAATAGAGAGAGGAGTGTCAATCCTGGTTGTATGCACTGAACAGATCCAGGAAAAAGGCTTTCCAGTTTATGAAGTTACAGAAACTAAACAAACAAAAAAAAAAGACAAAAGCTATTTCACACTGATAAGCAGGCAGGGCTGTCCGATTACTGGTGTGCAGTAACTTAAAATAAGTTCAGTTAGCTCATTTGTGCTATATTTAATAATGAACTTAGGGAAATACTACTAGAAACAACCACGCTGTTACGGTTATATATGGTATGTGCATACCATACAGCGAAGGAGAAACTTTCAAGCCTGGCCACCAGAGTGGGTAGTAAATATCCAGAGAGAGTTCTTTTCAAGGATGGAGAGAAGTGATGATAGCGAAGAATTATGCAAGTATTAGCACACTTGCTTAAAAAACAGTCACATTCACGACACTATTATTTAATAGCATCTGAAATTTGAAGAGCTAAAGGAGGAAAGTGCAAACCTCTCATAATGCACAGCCCTTGGATAGTGAGTTTCTACAGCAATTCAAGGAAGGGAATGGATAACTGAACAGAGAGATGCATGGAAAGGAACATACCTTTCAAAACAGCATGCAGTAGATGATTAAAGATACGTACAGTACTGCTTAAAAGATTCTACTCCTATAAACAATTTAAGTATCTTCACACTTATTTTCCTAATTTCCCAGAATTTCTAGTACTCTTAAATAGTAAATATTGAAATTGTAAGTTATTTCTACGCTGTTCAATAGCGCTTAGAATTCTCAGGATCAAGGCCCTGGCAGTACGGATAGGGCACCCTAACAATTCTGTTTCTCATTTTTAGTAGAAAGTAGTTCTGTCTCCTAAAGGAATCCTTAGGAATAAGCAATGTAATTAGGATGATACCACAGTAAAGAGATCCTATTAAAAATATATAAAAGCACAAAATTAAGCTGATTTCTTATATGAAAGACTTTAGCAAATGTTTAGCTTTAAAATAGCAATTTCCACCCTGACACTGTAAAGTGAATGGCAATGGTATGTGCCTGCCCGGGATAAGCAAGGATTTGGGAAGTTTCAAGTTTTCTGGCATACTGGGAAACATCTAAATGTGGGCCTCAAACCGATTCAGAGCATTCACTTGATACCACAAGCCTTAAACCCTGCTCAAGTTTTACCCCAGTTAAAAACCACACAATGCCACATGTACCTCCTACACATGGTAAATTAAAGATTAAAAAAAAAAATTAAAAAATCAAGACCACTTAAATGAATGAATGAATGAACGTGACAAGTTTATATGAAATCGCTATCACTGACCTCATACACAAAGCACTTATTTTAGAGAATAGCTCTTTCAGACACCACAGCTCTTTGGAACTTTACCTTCACAGATGCTTCCTAAAGCAATGCCCCTCTCTCCAGCTGCTCTAACTCATAGCACTGATCTTAGCTTTTGTCACTGGATCTCACTGGGCAGAAACAATCAAAATTTTGATAAATATTAAGAGGTTGAAAAAAAAAAGGATTATGTTAAGTGCTCGTCCTGTTTTGCTTATTTTCATGTGGTTAGTTTTCCCTTCAATAGCCTGTCCATTAAATAGGCCCTTTTCTCTCTCTGAGTGCCTTGCAAAGAGGAACATTTAGAGCATAGAACACGACATCTAAACTAAAGGACGTTATCTCATGGCAATTTTATGCTTTAAGAACATCACAGTGAAAAACTTTTTTTTTTTTTTTTTTTTTTTTTAAGAAATAATGTCAAAAGAAAGATTAATTCTACCACTCTGCTTCTGTGACATTTAAGGATACAAATATGAAAGTCGGAAACTTACCTGCAGATATCTTACCAGTCCCCTTATACTCTGCTGCAGATAGATGTGCAAATCCATTAGCTGAGCCAAGTTCTGACAGGGAAATTTGATAAGGTGGCCTCAGTTTGATTTCTGTCTGCATGTCAGCAAGATTCATCTTTGTTGACAAAGAACGTGTGTTGTTGTATCTCTGTTTGGTCCTCTGAATGAAATTATCTGTGTAAAATTTAAAAGAAAAGTTATAACCCTATGGACTTTGGTTAATTAAGTAATCTTAAACCATGCAGCTTTATGTACTACATACTTCACAAATTTAAATACACTGTTTGAAATGATTACATTTATCTTGGAACATTCTAATGCCATTTCTGTTTTGTGGCTAATATATCGTGTGCTACTTTATTCTGCAGTCAAAAAAATCTAGCTCTAGAAATCTAATTACTTAATAACTGTGAATAAACTAATGACTTTTCACTGCATGAGACTGAATGAACTGCTAATACAATGGATTTACTGCACTTATTTTGGCTTTGCTGAGAGGTTATTAAATATCCTTATGAAAAAATCAACTGCATTCAAGTATAAACGTACGTAGGTATGAAATGTGACTGCAAAATATTCTGACTGAGAAAATATAGTATCATATTATACAAATGTAAAGATTGCAGTAGAACTCTGTTCTATGTTAACAGCTAGTAAAACAAAGGCATAAAAAAGGGTTCAAAGACATATTTATAAGGAAGAAAAAGTCATACAAAAACGGTTAATAAAGAATTGACTGGATTACAGGAACTACCAAACAGTTATTTCTTTTATATTAGTTTTATATATAATTTCCTCTACAACTGCAGTTTGTTTTATTCTAATGCATTTTATAAGAATACTTAAAACAACTGTGTAGTATTAAAGCAACAGATTAATAGAATCCATAACAGCTGTTATCTGGTGTACATGAGATTAGCTGTATTTGGAGCTTGCATAACAGAGGACTAAATGCCTCAGTATATCCTAAGACAAATAAAAATCTCTCCCTTTCATGTACTGAACAAAAACTGCTGAACACCTAAGAGCCAACATGAAATTGCAGTCTAGTAGACTAATGTGCAAAGAAGTTTTTGGTTGTGTGTTTGTTTTTTTTTTTATTGACCGTAAAGAGTTAATTAAGATTCTAAATCCACCTGACGTACAGCAATAAACTGCCTTGTATAGTTTTGTTTTGTGTACATTAAGTTGCACATTTATTTAAATATTCATTTATCTTAGTATGAGAACAGACATAACAAGAAATCAGATCTTTACCAAACTCTATAAAACAGTACGGTCTGACAGCGGTATTTGTCTTCATCATGTTGTAGGTAGTGATGAACTCTTTCTGAAGCTCATCCAGGAAGCAGAAAGCCAGGACACTGGGATAATTTTCAGTGCACAACATCATGTAACTTACTCCCAGAGAACTGATAAAACTGTAATTGAGAAAAAAAAAATCAAATTTAAATCTGGGTAACACATAGCTTCACTAGTCTGATCTCGTATTCTGTAATCAGAAAAGCAAAAATCTGTTGTGGGGTAGCAAAGGAATTAACGCTTACTGAAAAGTCAAATGGTATTCTAGTAGAAAATTAATTTAGTCAAAAAGCAAAAGCTTATCTTCAGAGAGCAGGGAAGGGCAGGTGGTTCTTGTTAAAATACATTAGGAGGACACAAAACTGATCCAAAAAGTAACAAACACCTCATTCTCCAGAGAGAGTAAAGATGGCCAGAGTTGGCAAATACAAAATCAAAATTTAATACACATAACCCTATTGCGTTTAGGCAGTTCATTAGACTTCACTTTTTCATGACACATATTCAAATTTTTTCAAGATTTTGACATATAAAACCTACACTATTAAAAATACTCAAAGGTAAGTCATAAAAACCTCTTGATTAAGCTGTATCTCTCATTCTCCAAAGGTTTTTTTTTTTTTAATCCAATCAGTTTACAAGCAGACTACAGGTGAGGTTTAAAAATATTAACTATTGACTTTCTTCAACAACAGTTCTGCATTTTACAGATGATTAAAGAGATGATTCAACACATTAATTTATTACAGGAAATATTTACTTCATGTTCCTTACTTATACAAAGAGAACCTGCATTTGCCCTGTGTTTGTATCTGCAATGTGGAAGTATAACAGCAATTCAGAGCAGTACGGATACGACATACACATTTTGTAATGTCTTTACTCTTGCTTACAGAACAATCATATAACATGATGTTTAAACAAGAAAATGCAGGTAATAGTTAGGAACTTATTAAAAAAAACACAACAACAAGTGATCAGTCTTGGAAACCGCAACTCATCTTAAAACATCAAAATAACAAATGGAAATAACTGTAAGTTACCATTCAACTATCAGGTAAAACACACAGCTACTGACCATGTGTTTTTTTTAACAAGCACTGGAAGACTAGCAGGCAAGAATACAGAAAACATTAATTTCAAGCATGAAAATCAAATTTAAATCCTACTAAAACAAAGGGATGCACAATTTCTTGCAACTGAGCCATCAGCATACTTTGATACTGCTTTTCCAAGAATGCTCTTGCACTGACACAAGGAATCAAAAAAACATTGACTGGCAAGATTTAGTCCGTGCTGGCCCTGATCCTGAGCAATGCAGGACACTCACACATACATATGGGATATGACAGACACTTGCATCTCACATGGGAGATGGAGAAGGCTGAGGAGAAAACTTTCTAGGACCAGGGAGAGGTGGGAGAACAAGATGAATAGTTTGTCTGAGAATAGAAAATCACAGCATGTTTTTAACCAAACTCACATCAACGTATTTATTTAGATTCAGACTCCACACGCTGCCAGTCGGGATAAAAAACTGTTGACACAACCAAGGCATGAAAAGGTATGAAGACAGAAAAAGGAAGAAGCACAACTCGTTGCCTCAGCTGAGCGCACAGTATGAAATAATTATCATGTTATGCTACTTTTTTTAGATCACGTTTTCTCTGAAATCAACAGAAATTCTGAAGTTACAACAAAAGCTCTGCAGGGCCTAATTCCATAACAACATACACGTGAGGTTTCAAAAATACTGGGTTATAAATGTACTTGGGTAATTTTTAAGCTTGTGTAGACTAAAAAGAGAAAACAAATACTAGTTGAACTAGCATGACGAAGAACGTATGTGACGATTTGCATGTGAAAAACAAACTCAAAATTAATAAAAATGCTCCTAGTAGGTCAACAACTTCAGTATTAATAAAAATATTGTCTATTTCAAGCTAGAACTTTCACTGAAGTAGGACTAGGCTTCAAACTCTCTACAAATTCTCCATTTTTAACTTCTGATACACAAGAATTACTGCCAAGAATTACTCTCATTTTGATTAATCACTTCTATCATACAACTGTTAACTTTAAATTACAGACAGATATAAACAAGGATATTACAAATACATAAAAGAGAAGTCTTACTTTATGTTATAGTGCCCAGTTTTCAAAGTACATCTGTCAGGAAGCTGAGAAAGTTTCTTTGAGAGCATTTTAAAATACTTCCTACATTCTTGCACTCCTGTGCTTTGATCGTAATCAGTAGATGCAGACAGTGGGAGTCCATCCCTCACACGGACCACAGAGGCAGATAAAATCATAGACATTGCCAACAGCGTTAATGACAACCTGAAAAAATACAAAATAAACTTAGAAATATAGATGAATCAGAATTAAGGTAGAACTAAAAGGAGTTAACTGCGATTAACCTACCTGTGCAAACTGTATACTGGCTGAACCTTAAAATGGAACACATGGATAATTTTCAAACCTAACTCAGACTAAAACCCTAACAGCATAGGATCCATTAGTCTATGTGAAACACAAAGTAGCAGCAAAGTTAAAAAATATATATTTGAAAATGTGACACTAATCTGAATTCCATAAATCCTGGGTGATACTGTACTTACATTCTCCCTCTTTAGATCTGCAAAATGGGTCTATCAGTATTACACAAGTACTGGGCAGGTTGAAATGGCACTCACAAAGCCCATGTGCTTTTCCATTATTCGTCATTTTCTAAGCATAACAAATAAAGCTTTGTGAAATCTATCCTTTTAAAGAAAAAAAATAAATGTGTATTTAAACATTTCCCACACAAAAGGTGAAAAATTCTAGGAAGCATTTAACAGCATGAACACCTAGCCTGTAGACAGTCTTTCAAGACAGAAGACACATTTAAAACTTCCAAGTTCTTCAAATCTTATGTTAAAACAAAACATCCAAAAGTTTAGTAAGACAAGCTCTATGCAGATTATTTTAAGAGGCTGATTACTCTGACAAGTGGGCGAACTGCTAGAATCTATATGAAGCCAAAAGCAAACACTTCCTTACACAACTTCTAACACTGCTCTACTGACTCCTACCACTTACTACACCTATCACTTCAGAAATTATGAAAAAAATAGTTTTTGCCTCCCTCAGATGATGCTCCTGAAGTTTCATATAGTCATAAAATGAAACACAAAACAGATTTATGAATACAGCTGAAATATGCTTTAGTGCACAATATTGACGTGTTTATAGCACCTTTCAAACCATGACATTAACGGCGCTTTACAAGTCCTAGCAATTCAAGGACTGTATTCTGAAACTTCGGAATCCAACTTTTCCCCAAACGGCACTGCCTCTTTGTAAAAGAAAGGAAATGGCTGTTTTCCCCTTGAGCTCTCCCCTTTCCAATTCCCTACTCCCCAGAGGTCATACATAAAGATATTTATGAAATAATAATCAATGGCGAGTTTTTCAAGTACATTTACAGCTCAGAAAGACACACGTATAATTCCATGTTGTGATTTCTGATTTGAGAAACTTGGCTTCATCAGCAAACTTTAACCTGCTTTGAGACACGGCAAGTCTGCTGAGTAAGTTCCAAACGAATATCGTTCTAGTTCTACTTCCACAGCATATCAGCCTTCCCCCAGATTCGTTAACACGGCAGAAGTCACTGTTGCCTGTAGTCTCCTGAGTGCCTTTGGGCTTTTATAAGGTACGCTTGTTTTTCCACAATGTCCCTAGAGAATTCCCTGTCATACAAAATGCTTTGATCAGCAGCATAACCAACAAAAAGCAGCCACCCAGAATTCCCAACACCTTCAGGACTTCCTAGAGGTAAGCATTCTGGAAATTTAACCTGCAGTCCTAGAAACTTTAACCTATCTGTGTTTAAGTTCATGCACACGCCTCCAGCAGGACAATTCACGTGGAATACACAGAGCACACATTTTCTTAATTATACCGCTAACCACACAACCATGACAGCAGCTCCAGAGCATGACAAAATTGCAGAGGAGCTCTCCATAGCAGCGGTTCTCAGACAATAACCATTTCTATCACTTGGGGCCCAATTCTGGGAGGGAATTCTGGGAGCTACATCAATATAAACATAAGAACAGTAACGCGAGAACAAAGTTCCTCTCAGTAACTTACTTGCACAAAATGGAATTTCATGAATCTGCATTTCCTCTGATGAAGCAAGTAACTTCATTAGCACCTAACATGAAGAAAGGAACATAACTCCATGTCCTATTTCAGGAGAAGGTAGCAAGAATGACAGCACAGCAGAAGAATCTCAGAATCCTGTTGCAAGCTCTCAGAAGGAAAAATATTGTTCTGGTCACTTCTTAAATGATCTTGATTATAGTTCATGTTGAGTTATCTGATGAGATAAGAACAAACAGAAAAAAAATAATAAAGAAGAATGTATTTACTGGCTAACAACATTCTTAAGCTCTTTTTGTGAGGTCACATTGGAAAAGCCTGAATACACCCCAAAGAGATTATTCGGATGTAGTCAAGCAAGGAAAAAAAAATATTAATAGAGTAACAAAAATATTAGTGTTTCTACATTCCTTACAAGAAGCTGAGAAATCTGCAATTACTTCAGCCATTTAAACTAGGAACAAACATGTATCCACCTATACAGTACATTACTAACTTAAATAATGTAACCTTTTGACTGAATTCACCTCATACACTAAGTTTAATTAATTTATAATCCACCCCAATTAGAAACCCAAACACTTTAGAAAGGTAACACCACACAACCATACCCATATTTCCACAGCATTCAGATTCTCAGTGCTCAGTCCAACATCAGTTGTTTTACAGTTAGGGACAAGGGAAGTGTCACTACCAAAAGGATGTACACACTGGCAACAATGCGAACGATAAAGACTGCTTCAGACCCCTTTCCCATAAATATTTGCATAAATCTAGAACAAAAATAGTCACTTTCTTCAGAACTAACATTTAGAGAAATTACTCTTTTAGAGAAGTCAGGCCACCATTAAAACCTGCCGGTTCTCTTGACTTTGTACTATGAAATCATACAAAGGAAAAATTGTATCTGTCTTAACACCAACAGATAACCAGCTTCTGTTACTGCCATTTAAAAAACCCACCCTGTGTAAAGATGTACTTCTTTCTCAGCTTCCTTAAAGCATAATCAGAAAGGTATCCAAGAAATTAAGTTAATAAAAGAAGTATTATTTTGGTTTCAAGATCACATGTACGTACAGAGCTATGTAGTACATACACTGTAACACAACGTTCAGCCTCGCTTGAAAATACATTCACACAGAAGAAACGCTTACCAAATCTTCAAAAAGAAAAAGCTACTTTACTCAATCCTCAAAACAACAGCACTTCACACAAGGCATCAAGAGATAAACTGACACGTTTTGAAGAAAGAGTTTTAAAGGTATGGAACTGGTTTTAGAACTAAATTTATTTTTTTTTAATCATCTATTCAAAACTGCAGATATTAACTCACCCTAACATTACAAATTCCACAGCTTTTCCTCAAAAAAAAGCTTATATCCTTTGAACACTTCCCCTCGCACGGGTAGGTTCTGAGCCTCTGACAATGATTGACAGGGAGAGTTTGCTACAGAAGCATCCTTCAGTGCTCATCCTGGTCTCACCTTTCCCCATGTGCATCTGCTTCTGGCCAGTCTACTGATTTCCCCTCACACCAAAGCTTAACAGCCCTTCCTGCAAATGGAAATTGGCAGAACTCAGGAAAAAGAAAGCCACGGAGGAACCTGGCCGCAGGCAGGAAGGAGAGCAGCTGGCTGGCCTGCCTGCTGCTGTTCCACCCTCTCCAGAACCATCCAATATACCACACGTCAGCCTCCCCTGCGCTCACAAACAGGAGCTGCCACATGTGGCTGCAGCTTCATTTCTTCCCATGAGACAGATGATGAAAAACAGAGCCTGTCTTACCATGACTTTTTTTTTTTTAGAGAGAGATGCAATTATTATCTAGTTTATTTACGTGTCACGGTGGCACTTAGTCCTGAGACAGCACCTGTAAAGGCCTTAGGAAGGGTTTATATAGCAGTACTGCTCATAAACTGATCTTCCGATTAGTGATCTGATAATAATTGCCTTACAGTTATCTGGGGCCTCATCATAACTACTTAGAAGCAGGCGATCACCTCTCTTTTCTTTAAAACCAGCCTAGTTCCGCAGATACCCCCCAGACACCGCAGGCAGCCCCTGACCCTCAGCAAGCCCCCCCTCCTGCCCTGACAGCCCCCGGCACCCCCACACCCCCGGAGCCTCTCCCCAGCCCCCCCCGCACCACACAACCCCGCGTTCCTCCGGGCCCTCACAGCATCCCCGGGCAGCAACCCTCACCCCCTCCCGGCCCCCAGCCCGCCTAATGACACCCACCGCGACCGGCCCCCGCCACCCAAACCCAAACCGGGCCTGGCCAGGCCGCGCTAGGCCGCGAGCAGGCCCCGAGCAGGCCGCGTTGCCTAGCAACGGCGGAGGCCCCGCGGCCGCCTCACCGGAGCGCCGTGGCGGCGGCCGCTGCCGCGCTGCACGCTGGGTACCGGCCACGTCCGCCGGCGGCGGCGGGAGCGCCGCTCACGTGACGCCCGCGCGGCCCCGGGGCGTTGCCATGGCGACGCGCCGGGGCCGGGCCTGGGCATGGGCATGGGGCGGCCCCGCCTGGCGGGGGCTGGCCCTGAGCAGGGCGGGGCCGTGCAGCCCGAGGCGGTGTGGGGTTGGGTTGTGCTGCTCGGGTGGCACCGGGCGATAAATCCTTGGTTTTCACTCTGTTTAATAAAGGCTTTTTGGACGTGGCACTGCTTGGCACCGTGTGGTTTGTGAGCGGAGTATCTGGCGTGCCTGCGGGTCACGGAGAAGTGACACAGGTGTGTCCCTTTTGCACATTCCCAGTCATATAACAGTCAAATAACACTGACATGGAAATAAACATGGAAAATCCCATTACCAAGCCCAAAGTGAGACTCCCTATTTTACAGTTTTCCTCACCAGCGCAAGAACATTTTTCCCCATTACTCTTCATCATTACTGTTTCCCTGCAGTTTCAGTCCGCCAGCTCAGTTCTCCGGGGAAGCAGCCTGTTTCCTTGCTAACACCCTTTAATTTCCCCGGCCGCTGCTGGCTGAGCTGCACAAGGGGCTGCAGCACTGCACAGCGCCAGGTACAGGCACCGAGCCGCACACTCTGGGCCTTCTGGTTCTGCTCAGCCTCACTCCGGAGCAAGGTGGCCAGCAGGGAAGCACCAAAACACACAAACACTCTCCAAATTCAAATCTGCCTTCTCTGGGTAGCATCACTTGTGAGTGGACACCCGCAGCAACCCCAGGTGCCAGTGCTGTGGTAAAACCATCTCTCCCCCCAGCCTCGAGGCAGGAGGTGTGAGCCCAGTGCCCAGTGCTGTGGTAAAAGGGCTCCATGAGCAGCCTGCCGCACGCTGCTTGTGCTGCAGCCTATTTGAAGTTAGTATCTTGGCCTGCCAGGAAGAAACTGTGTCCCTGACGGGGTTTTGTAGAGCTGAGCACAGGAACATCTCAATCCTGACTGAGGAGGCACAACTGCAGCGTATGTTAGGAAGATAATACACTAATCTAAATAATTTCTAGAGAGTCCTTATCCTGTACAAACAGAGTGCAGAGCATTACAAGCTGCTACACAATTTAACAGGGTACGATAGCATCTACCAAATGCTGAGAAGTAGTGATTGCTTAATTAGAGGCTGCCTAAAGGTCCGTGATAAGTGCATACGTGTGTCATTTTAATATTTCCAGTTCTTGTGAACTGTTTATCTTTCAAACCTAAAATTCTCCTGACCATTTGTAAATGCTTTGAAGGCAAAATGACAAGCATTTTACATTTATACAAAAAGAACTTGAAAAATTATATACACATCTATTAATTAATACTTACACATTACTAGGGAAAAAAGAAAAAGGTAATGTTCTTTATTTTCAGGTGAACCTGGCCCCAGGAGGTTCAACAAATTGCACAAGGTCACTGAGAGAGGCGATGGCAGAGTCAGAAGTGAAGTTGCAGCTCGAGTGCTTCCAGCTCTCACAGTGAACTTAAATCATACCTGTTATTTAAGAATTTGCATGGCTAACAAGCCAGATACATTTTAAATATCTTTTTTTTTTCCTTGTCCCACTGGCTCCCCTAAGACAATGAAGCAGTAAAACATTGTTAGAGGGTACCACACAGGGAATAAATTAGGGAAAGCTGAAGCAAGAGATAAAAGTAAGATCTGTAAGAAGTAAATCCAGTCAGTACAAAGGCAAGTCAAGTGAAGGAATGTAGGCATTCGGAAAGAAGGAGAGAGAAAGAGATTAAGAGGAGCACAAAAGTGGGTATGGACAGCTCCAGAGGTTGAAGAGAAGTGGTGCCAGGTATGTCCCTGTGGTGTCAAAACCCTCAGAAATGGCAGTGAGGAGCCTTTCATGGGTGCAGCAAAATAACAAAGCCATGTGGCTGCTTAATGTGCCATCAGCCAGCTGGAGATAAAAACAGCAGCTGAGACAAGTTAGGATGGGATTTTTCTCACCAAAATTGCCCATTGTGAAGCTGTTGCTTTTGCCCCTCAGTCACTGCAGGGGGAGCCAAGAGGAGCAGCCTCATTTATACGCTGGGGTTTTGGATGACTAGAGGTAGGGAGGATAAACTCATGGCCTCTCTATGCAGTGTTTAAGCATGGCTTTTAAAAAAGGTCTCCCAGAGGAAAAATAACCAGCCTGAGGAGATGGCAATAGTTGTGCTCCAGTGATGGAGTCTCAGGAGAGGCACAGAGGCCAAAGGACCCTTAAAGGTCACTCAGAAAATTCTACCTCAGCTTTCTTTGTAGCAAATTAAACTATTAAAAACCCAGTGGGTGTGGAATATACCAGATCTCTGATCCATTTTGTAACCCATTTTTATGGGGAAAAGTGCTACCGTATTCCTAAGCATCCCCTGATTTACACTAATCAAACCCAAAGCCTTTCATCTTTTTTTAAAACTTATGTTTACCAAACATCCTTATAATTCTGTTGCTCCTTTCTCTGGACCTTTCCAACTTTTTCTATATCTTTCTTAAAGTTTGGTGCTTGGTGCTGGGGATTTAGCTGGAAACCATGCTAATAATGCAATAGTGTGCTTTCCACTCCTTCTACAGAAATGCCGATTCTCATAAAAACACAGATATATCAAATCAGTATCTATTAGTTTATGTTCAATGCAGCCCAACTTCATCACGAATGCTTAAAACTCTGAATCAAGCTCCTGACATCACAACATGGGCTAAGAACATGTGATATTCTAACAGCTCTGCACTCTAAAAAAACTACATCTGATTTGAAAGGTTTTAGACAAGCTAATCACATGAGCTAAGATTATATTAGTTCAAATGACTAATAAGAAATTAGAAAAATTAATACCAAAGCCATTGCTTTCCAGGCTTATGAGCTGCTCTTGCTAACAGAAGTGCGAGCAAGGTCACGAAAACTATCAGCAGAATATCCAGTTTATTTCCTTGCTTCTGTTTTAAATGCTTCTCCACTGATTCAGACTTAAGGGCCTGTACTAGGCACAAGAGTTTCTTTCATGCAACGATAGTGTTTAATTCTCAAGGGCTTTACAAGTCTGAGGCCACCTCGTAACGTCACATAAAGTATCTCAAAGGTAATAAATGCAGATGATAGAACAAAATAGCGTTATCCCAATGGCCCTTGTTGCAGTAGGCCCCAGCATGATCTCCTGCATAAAGAACATCATATTTCTGAAAAGTAATCTTCATGCTGCATCTCAATTAGTTTGAAAAGCGGCATGTTGTTAATGCATTTTTATTTACAAGGCCATCAGCATTTTGGGCTTATGGAAATAACACAAGCGAGCTTCTCTGATGATCACATCCCAAGCCATTCCTACAGTAATGATCTCTCTTTGGGGCTTTTCTACTTTATTCCCTGTCTGGTAGAAGAAGCTGATCTGGAAAGCCATGTGAATATACTCCTAGCACACATAATCCCTTTAGTTCCCTACATGACTGTAACCGAACACGTTGCAGACTTTTTTTGTATTTAAATATTTTCACATGACGGAAAGTCCTTCCAAGCTGATCACTTAATGAGGCCAAATATTTCATTAGGAGCCATTTAAACAATTATAATAAATAAGAATATTATTATTTGCTAGTAAAATTGTGCCATAAACACTCTTGTTTATATTCAAGGAACTCTTAGTCCCTGAAGAAATTTATCTTTATGATAATAGCTACAACAAACTTACTCGTGTAGGAAATAAACACATATGGCTTTGTAATCCACAGTTAGAATGTTCTATTTGAAATTTAATTCAGAAGGATATAAAGGTTTCTTAGGACTGAAAGGATTATTAGGGGCTGCAATATCTAATGCGATTATAAGACAGAGGTGGTAGCTCACTGTAACAAACTCGGTAAGACACAGGAATATACTAAGGCACAGGCCCACAAGGACCTTCTGGGTTATCAAATCCAGTCCCTGGCTACTACAGGCAACTGGATCAGATAATCCATTTCATACATTTTGTGAGCTTCATGCTAAAACTAGGTATGTTTTTGCGCCATGATTTGGTATTGGGCTGACATGGCAAGGGTTTGGTAGCAGGGGGCTACAGGGAGGGCCTGTGTGAGCAGAGCCCAGCAACCGCCACACGTTAGGTATGGGCCAGCTCCAGCTGCTCCAAATGGACATGCTGCTGGCCAAATCTGAGCTATGAGCGACACTGCTTGGGCCTCTGGGAGAGCAGATTTAAGAAAGGGAGGAAAAAATGCTGTGCAACACCAGCTGGGAGAGAGAGGAGTGTGAGAGAAGCAGCCCTGCAGGCCCCAAGGTCAGTGCAGCAGGAGGTGCTCCAGGCACCTGAGCAGAAGTTTCCCTGCAGCCTGTGGAGAGGCCCCTGGTGAACAGGTGGATGTGGCCTGAAGGAGACCTGCAGCCCACGGAGAGGAGCCAGCACCACTCAGGGGGAGGAGGTGGAAGAGGGTGGATGGGTGGAAGGTGTCTGTAGTTTGCTTTTAGTTTCTCACTGCTCTAGTTTGTTAGAAATAATAAATTATATTAAAACTCCCTATGTTGAGTCTGTTTGGCCCACAATGGTAATTTGTGAATGATCTCCCTGTCCTTATCTCAACCCTTGAGCCCTTTCCATTGTATTTTCTGCCCCTCTTCCTTTGAGATGTGGGAGTGAGAGAGTGGTTGTGGTGGAGTTAAGCTGCCCAGCTGGGCAAAAACACCAGAATTTTTTACATGGTCAGGTGAATAAACAACACCAAATGCACAGCACAAATTACTTGTGGTAATTTGCATCCACTTGTTCTTACACTAAGGTTGCCCCCTATTTTTAGTATTTTCCTTACCAGAGGCATTTAAGAGCGATCAAACCTTGTATCAACCATCAGCTGCCAGGCTAAACGAGTATAGTAAACAATATAGTAATCCAACTTTCTTTAATGAGTGATCATGGTTGCGTATTATCCCAAAATCTTTCTGTGGTCCTATACAAGGGCATTCATACTTCCCTTTTTTTGCTGGAGACGTCTCTCCTACTGCATTTTAGGATTTCAGCTGCCTTTTTCATCCCTACACCACGTTAGGGCAAAGAGAAACCTTTCTGTGTTGTTGCTGGTTTTCTGCAGGAGTTTTTCTGCTGTCAGCTCTCTGACCTCTCGTGTCACCTCACTCACGGGGACATTTGGTTCTCGCTGTACAGAACTGTGAACCTTCCCTGCACTGATGAAACCTAACTTGTGACTTCAACAAATTTTAATTATCAGACACCTCTGTTTTCCACATTGCCACTAGGGAAATATTAAATAATTATGAGTGCTAGGAACTCCAGATAATTCCCTTTCAACACAGCTCAGCTTCTCTTCTTCTAGCACCCTGCATGCCTCTTAGACTTTTCCAGGTAGGGGATGTAATTTTACACACAGCTCCTAATCGGCAACTTTACTGAAGTCTGGGCACCCAGATTTTCCTTCTTTGCCTAGCTAATTAGTTACTGTACCAAAGACAGCTATTGAGCTAGTTTGGTATTATCTAGCCTTAGTAAATGCCAATTCCATTTTATTAATCTTTCCATTAACTGACATGACTTCTACCATTTCTCTCCTACCACAGTCTTTCCTAAAGCCTGGCATAAAACATTGACGTACACAAAACAAAATACATTGTGCTTTCTGAATGAAATTTATGTTTTATTTGTCTTCAGAATAGATTATTTACATCAATATGTATTTTTGACTACCAGGTATGCTTGAGTGGTGATTGTAAACATACTGGACGCCTTGCTGTATTCACAGGCAGAAATGCATATGCATCCTTTTTACTTTATTCTTTATATTGCTAGTAACAATTTTGAAAAGGATCAGAATATAAATTCAGCAGGCTGCTCCAGTGGGACTAGGCCTCTCATAAAATAGAGCCTTTTTCATAGCAGGTTGGTAGTCCAACTCAAAAATGATGCATGTTACAGAAAATCAGAGAAGTGCAGTAAATCAGAGCGTGCAGTAACATGACTTGTAAGGTGATGACAGGTGTAGAGCATGAAAGAAATACAAGTTTTGGAGAAATAGAGAAGAGCGAAGGAGGATTTGGCCCAGAGGTACTGACTGATTGTTCCAGATAGAGATAAATTACACATGGTATTGTTGTCTTTGTGCTTCATTTTTATTTTTAATTATGTCGTGTGCAGTACACAAATTGAAAGAAGAGCTGGTAAGTAACTAAATCGAGACTTGAATTTCAAGTCCAGCACTGACCCACAGACTCTGTGTGTCCTTGGGCAAAATGCTTTTTTTCCCCCTCTCTCACTGCCTCATCTGTAAAACAGAGATAACACCAGTTCTTTTTTCCAACCTGACTATTTACATAATAAAAGCCCTTCCATGCATGACAGTCTCTTATATATTTGTACAGCATCTAGCATAATGAGGACCTAGATCTTGGGACTACAATACAAGCAATACACAACAATTAAGATTACACAGCTATCCAAAATAAACCTAATACACTTAATACTATAGTACCTCACTGGAGAAACACAACTACTACATAGTGAACTCTACTTCTACAGTCCCTCTTGTTCTGCTCTCGCACCTAAAGAAAGCTTTGGCAGAGAAGTAGATTTTATGAACAGGAGGAGTTACCCTATTACTATCTTCTGCAGAGGTGATGAACCCATAAGTCCTAAGGGACCTCTGTGGGGAGCTCAGCAGCATCGTGCAGAGGCTCTGTATTTCTGCAGCAGCTCTCCCATGGTCCCCTCCATCAGGAAAGATCTACCTCAAAGGCAACTTGCTCCACTTTGGAAAGGGAAAAAAGGCCTCAGCCCAAATTATCTTCTCCACATCATCACTAGGGAAGACCGCATCCCCTCTGCAGGCCAGCCCAAGCACAGTTGCCCTTGCTCTCACTCTTGTAAGCAACCCCCAGGCTGTTAGAGAGGTCTTGGCAAACTCTGGGGGTGCAACAGGAAATATTGGACCTGATTGTCCTGTTCTATGCTCAGACTGGGGTACGAGTAAAGTGTCCCTTACCAGCAACCTGGATGCTATAGGAGGGTATTGTTTATTATTATGATGCACATCCTCCTAGGAAGTGTTATCCTATATGCAGCAGTTTATGCTCAGCTTGGAGAAAGTTGGCTTCCCACAGCAGAGTTGTTGGAAAGAGACAAGAGAAAAATGCCGCAACTGTGATTCCTGACACAACAGAAACGTGGCACGAGGAGAAAAAGCGCTCAACCTCACACAGCTGTGAGGGAGCGCTACTGCTAGCCAGTCGCTGGATATTTTACTCAGCAAAAGTTCTGAGATTTTGCCATATTTCACCTCAGCCCCTACTTGTTCAGCAGACCCATCCTTCCCTCAGTGTCCCCTTGCCCTCCCAGCCGTCAATAGACCCACACCAGGGTAAGAGAGACCCCCCGAGAGCCCTTGCTGCCCTGCGCTGGCAGGCCCGGGCCTACAAGGCCGGCTGGCTCTGCAGCTACTTGGCACCACAAGAAGTAAAAACACGCGTAAATTAGAAGCACTTCAGGCCCATTTTCTTGTTTTGTCCCAATGTAACTGAGTGAGGGCACTTAATGCCTGCAGCAGTAATCCAGCCTCCCCCTGTGCAGGTGACAATTTTTAGTGCCGCCCGTGTGTGGGCAGACACCCGGCTGCATGCATTTAATTGGGTAACGCTGCTCTGGCTGAAAATACATTTTAAAAAAAGAAAAGTCATTTCATTTTTTTCTCTTCTTTCTCTTCCCAAGTTTGTCACAAACAAAAAAGGACAAGAAAAGTGATGGCAACTGGGTTATTAATAATACATAGTTAGCAACTGATTAATTCGGCTTCGTGTGCTGTGCAAGGAAGACTGCACTGTTCGGGCTATTGTTTTATAGGAACTGAGACCAGATATCATATGTCTGTTACAAATGTTAGGCACAAAATTAAACACCCACACACACTAAAGGACCATCAACACAGTGGGAAGAATTATTAATTTTGCAAGCAGAAAAGTGACAAAGCAGAGGAGTGATAAATGCTCCAGATAGATCCAGAGCTCCAATTTAACGCACACGACAAGGCCCTCTTTTCACAAGTAAAGTCTCCAACTCCTGCCGTGTTTTAGACTTCTCCATCATTTAGCTGTGCACATATTTGGCATTTAGAGTGTGACGGATTTACACATTTGCTACCAAATGAGCTGCAAGAGCTAATCAGCTCACGCAGAATTGCACATATTAATGAAGAAGGCTCTTCTGCATGCCTGCGATGTAGACACCCACTTAACTGGGGCACCAGAGACTAATTTGAAAAGATTTTGTTCACGTAGAAGCCTTTTTCCTATGATGAATGCTTGGAGGGAACTGTGTTGTAGACAGGGAGGGAGCAGTATCTGCAACATCTGACTAACTGGTACTCATTACTGAGTGATTCAAGAGCAGTAGGAAGGATAAATTATTAGTGGCCAAAATCTAATGAGAATAATTAGCACTGTGATGCTTTCTAAGCAGGCATGCACAAACCGTTCCTTAAGGAGCACCATCCCCTGCAAGAGAGGCAAGTACTCTGGGCAGGACAGAGGAGATCCAGGGCACGAATCTTACAAACCAAGGACCAATTCATGCAGCTGAGTGGTAACACCTGGACATCCTCCTACCTTTAGTTATGAGCTGGCACAGGAGTAATGATTGCTTAAATTTGAGGCTGACACCTTTTTTTTTTTTTTTTTCCCACCCAATGACCTTGAAAACAGCTACAGCAGGCTGACCAGTGCACAAGGTTTACAGTTCAGCTTTACTCTTCAGAAACTACAGCCTGGAAATCACTGCTTTAGATACTGCCTTGGTTTTCGCAACATTGCATCATATCCACACGCAGTGCCTGCCAGAGCCTTGGCAAGAGCCAGGGCAGCTTCGCAGGGAGTATTCCAGCAGCACTGGGGCAGGAGTTCCAGGAATCGTGCCTGCCAGCAGATAAAATGGTATTTGGAGTCATTTCCTTTGTAGAAACACCCAGGTACCCTCCTTTCTCAATCAGTAAATAAAAGCAGGAGGCACAGCGAAAGCATAGCATCTCCTCATGACAAGCCAAGGAAAATAACAGGAGGCGTTTGGGTTTCCAATCAGTTATGTACACAACTGGATTAGCCAGAGGGCCGTGCACCCGAGGCTCAGCGCTGCTTCTGCCCGGTTCCAGCGGAGCCATGAAGCACTCGCTGATGCTGGGCTGCCAAAGGCAAAGGAAATGCCAGCATTTGGCCCCAGTGCTCAGCACCTGCTGATAGAAGCTAATTTTTCCCCTCTCTCAGTTTCCAGAATTTACTCCTGCAAATCCCAGTGTAACATTACAGACCCAATCACACTGAAGTAAGCCTATTAAATTAAAATGAGGTGCACGTGGACAACAGTCCCTGCTCCACTGAGCATCGTTCTGACTGAATGGCTTGTTTCATAGTTTGTAAAACGCAGTTGGCAGGGGTTTGGTATTATTCTAGGAAATCCATAAAAGCAACATTTTTTTCTCTTAACATAACACTACCAAGAATATGGAGAGCAATTTTGCTTTTTATTTTTTAAAATAGACTATGAAAACACCTGTAGAGTGAGTCACCAGATTTTGAGTTTTCTTTTGAGAAGCTGTAAATCTTCAAAAGCAGAACCAACCATGAAGCAATTTCATCTGAAAGGAGACTGTCTGAAGCATTCTCTTAGAGCTTACTTGTAATAGGAGATGCATCTCCCTTATTACTTCCAAATTAAATGCTGTAAGAACATAAACCTTGCCCCTGTAATCTTTGACCATTGATATCAATCCAGCTTAGTGGATGGCTATTGAGAGAAATTTAAGTCAGCAAAATTTGAGGGGCTAATTTGGGCTGAGTGGCAGTTTAGAGAAATTCCCAAGGCTGTTTTATGCAACTGCAACTAGTTGGGGGAGGGGAGGAAATGTCAACGGGGATATCGGATTCAGAATGCAATTTTAGAGGAGGAAGAAAGAGGAAAGAGATTTGCTAGATTGCTTTTTCTTGATTCAGATTAGAAAGCAAGTCTCTTCTATTCTCTCCTGTAGGAGTTGCTCTAGTTTCAGCAAATGACATGCATATTGGGCCAGGGTCAGATGGATAACCCTGTAAAACAGCAGAGACCAAAGCATCTGCTTGGGCTGCAGTGGGCTAGGATTCAACCCTGTGTTCAGACTTGGGACTCCAACCCAGGTCTCACATAGCCCAGTGCATTCACACTCTGGGTATTTTATCCGGGTTCCCTTTCCCCTCCTGTGTTGGATGAGACAAATCCAACATCTCAGGCTCTTTCAGTAGATAGAAGAACCACCTTCTTATGCAGCTCCTACTGCACAAAAATTTGGTCCTGCTGCTCCCAGTATCTTGGTCTGACTACAAAACAGGTCAAGCACAAACCAGTGGGCTATTTACATCTTGCTTAAACCTCTGAGGAACAACACAACATACAATGCTTGCTCAACCTCTCTGCTGGTGTACATGCTTTACCCTTCCTCAACAAGATTTAATCTGTTTAGGGTTAATAATGTAGCAGATATCAAACACCCCTTAAAAGGACGAAAGGCCAAACCCGTAATTGCAAGAGCAGAACCTCTGATTCACTGCAACCCATTTGTTATCAGCAATTAAACTTCTTGCTGATAAATGATTCATGATTTGAAAGATCAGATTCCTCATTTTTAACCACAGCAGAAATTCCCATGTGCTTATGAATGGCTAAGCTATGCACCCACCACGACTGCCTGGGAAGTCTGAATGTCTGTTTGAACAGTTGGCCATTTTACCCAAAATAAGAGCTCTTATATGCAAGATACTTCTTATTCACAGCTCATAGGAAAAAAAATAAAAATCAATTTCATCTTAATTTGACCGAAACAAATATAAACAAGCTGACTTCACTACTAAATACAAGCACTGAACATTTTCTTCCCTGGAGGCAACAGAATTACACCAGAGTAACTGAGATTCAAACCTGGCCTACTAATTAAGCAGCCTTGGAAGTAAAGCTCCTAGATCATGGCATAACCTAGTTTACAGTAACTAAGACTCCTGTCAGCCACCTGATGTAATTGTTTATGGTATTCAGAACTGGATTTTTCAAAAAAAAAAAAAAAAAAAAAAAAAGAATCAGGCTATAAACCAGGTGAGTTGTGACCCTGTAACAGAAGTTAATGTATTCTCAAATACTTTATATTTGTGCATTAATACATGATTAGCCAAGAAAAATAAAATAAAATAAAATAAACAACAGAATCTTTAGTCCAAGAAGTAACTGACAAAAAGATTGAAGGGAAAAACAAAAATCCTTAATTTTAATGTTATTATGGTATAACCAGCTGTAAGGAATTACTGGTCTGAGGCACAGTGTGCAATTGTCCTATCCTAAACGTTTACGAAAGCCTGTAATTCAGAATGATACTGGAAAGTGATATCACTATTGGCAAGCTATGATTTCATTGATTTATTTTTTGTCTTTGAAAGAAGTCTGCATTTCTCAGCAATTAGCACAAACATAGCAACAGCCTACAGCTCAAGCATTTCTCGAGGCTATTTACCTTCCTTAGTGCCAGCTGCTTTGACTCAGATCAAAAAAACTGCAGTAAGTTCTGAACTATCATACTTGATAGTCTACCAGTAAGCAAAGGAATTCCTGTTTTGAATCCAATGGCATCAATATACATTACCTCTTAAACGGAGGGCAAAACACATGCTACCAAACGTGAGGACAGCTCGAAAGAGAGAACTATCATGACCTTCTCCAAAAGCACTGAACACAACATGAAGCAACTATGCTAACACAAAAGAAAAAAAAGTCAGAGACTTAATAAATTAAGCTACTTTCGCACTAGGATATTATGTACTATCAGGCAGCTGATTTTTTTTTTTTTTGAGCAAAGAGACTCATCAGGTGCCTAATAAGAGAACATACTTGGCACAGCTCCATCAGTGTTTAAATTTATATCATGGCTAACAAGCTGGCTCCCATACGAGACCAATCAGGCTGCCGGTATCCCAGATTACTCACTAATGGCTTCAGCAACTTCACAAACACCAAACATACAATGCCATTAAGCGGGCAAGAGAAAGGACGAGGCTGTATGCGGAGTGGAGGCGAGATGCCATCCACCCCCTGAACAGCGCAGCGCTGAGCTTTCCATTAACTTGGCCTTCACCGAGCCTCCGAACTAGCAAAAGGAAATGAGACAGGCTGCTTGAGGAGCAAAAGGGAGATGTCAGAGCCAATGCTTGGTACCTCACTGCAAAAAGCTCTTCTGTCCTGAGTGCCCAGGCAGATGGATGCCGATCCCTGCAGAGCTGGACACCCCGCAGTGCCACCTGGCACGGCCGGACACTGGGCTGCCCGCAGCAAGATGAGGTGGTGAGGTGGGCATCCTGCAGTGACGCGGCTCCTCCTGGACCACCATCGGCTGCAGGCACTCACTCAGATAACCCAGTGCAGGAGAAGTTGAACAAGGCTGATTAACAATAAGAGTAATTATCTTTTTTTAAAATTTATTTTTAGTTCAAAGTGAATCACAACTTCCTGCCCCTCCTTCTTCCCTGCTGTGAAGACATAAGTACCTCCAGATCAATGTCTTTTTTTTTAAAGCATCAAGTGTAACACATCAGCTGCTGCTGCTAATACAGTTTTTACAGTGATGATTTTGGCTAAGAGATTGTTTATGCAACTCCTTAACGAACAAAAAGGAAATCTCCAACATACAAAAGCAGATAAACTTGTGGAATGTAAACATTAATGTACATAATTACTGCATTATCAGAAGTATTATGCATTTATCAAAGCAGTTCAACATAACACTTTCCAACAAATATCTCATATGGCCCAATCATAATTTTTAAGGGAGGCTGTATACCCTACAAGGGTAACTGTCTACCCCTAGAAGGTAATCACTCCTGCCTTACAGAGGCATTTGGCAGTATTGATGCCAGAAAAAGAGGGCTTAGTTTATTTTTACCCATGCTGTGTAGATTTTTGATACTTGGCTTAATTAACTCAATACATTCTACAAAGGTATGTAAACAGTCCTGATAGCGAGATTTAAATGAAATCAACAGATCTGGACTGGTCAATGCCAATGTCTTCATTAATTCAAATACCTTATTTATCCCTGAGCACCTTAATATTGTTTCCCCAAATCTCACTGAAGAACATGGAACTATTTCACAAGAATGTAAAACCGCATTTGGATAATCTGTCTTACAAGTCCCACTATCCTTTGCTGGTTTAAAAAGAAAAAGTGTTCTCCCCTACCTCTCCTCCCCCCCCCCTTTTTTTTTTTAAACATGTACTGCAATACCTTTAAAAAAAAAAATCACCCTATCAAACAACACCTACAGACACACTACAGACTACAAAAATATTGCATAGGAGTGTCGGTGGGCATAGTCTCACAACATGAGAGAAAATGCTAAGTTTTCTTTAAAACATTACGGCAACGTTCTAATTTTTTTTCCTTTTAAAAATCTTGTAGTTTCACTTTATTTCAAAATTGTACAAAATGGCCATGGCTGTTTATAAAAAAAGTCTCTGTCTTGAGAATATGTGAAGTCTCAGGTGCATTAACAAAAGACCTGGAACGATTCACAGTGCAGCGGAAAGCTTCTTTTGAGGCAGACGTTACAACTCATCCTTCTTCTTTCCTACTCTCTCGTGGTCTCTTTCTCTAAGGGTTCGCATGAAAGTGGTGAATCCAGACTCCTGTTTTTGGGAAAAAAAAAAAAAAAAAGAAAAACATGGGTCTTTTTTAAAAAAATCCACAATCAAAACTATGCATCAAGACCACTTTTAGCTTATGCATGGAAATTGGCAGAAAAGGACCAGTTATTGCTGCTGCACTGCCTCATCACGCAGTGCTCTGCTCCAGTGCTGCTCTGCTGAAACGTGAGGGGAAAAGTAACCAACACAGATTCCACATTCCAGCATTTTTCATGAGAAACTGTGAAGAAATGGGGGTACAAGGCCCTAAAACTCAGATGACAAGGTAAAATCTGTCCCCAGAAATGCCACCTATGCCTTTTTATTGAAAATGCTCAGACACTCTCATGCTTTATCTGTATACTACAAATATTTGTATGCACACGCATTTGTGTGGCATTTTGAAAGCTGTTATTGGATTGTTTGTTGGCCATATACACATTTGCTGTTGTTCCTCATCCCATAATAGTTTTGCTAATGATCCATACATCCAAATGAAGGGAATTACATATTTTCAAGTTACTATCAAAATTATGGTCAAACATTGAAATCCGGATGCCTAGACCTTTTTATTTTAACAGCTTAAAACTTCTGATTTTCTGAAGCTGTTGAATGCCTTCTTTTGCAAAATTAAAGGTGGTTCAAAAGGTGTTGTAACTGAAACAGATGTGTGAACAGACCTGGAAACTCCACGGAAAGCACTGTGCAAAGCACTGCCTCCAATGTTATCAACACAGGAGATAACTAAACCTAACTGGATCCTACAGAAGCAGAAGACTACGGGACTGAGGAGAGGTGGAAAGGGAACACAGCTGTCAGCACCAGAGAGATTGCAATGTTCTTGTTGGCTAATTTAATTTTACCCAATAAAGGGTTGGCTGCATGCAAAAAGATTAGTCAGTCCACTTTCCAGCATGGGCATAACCATCTCCCAACTGTTGTGGCCTCAGACCACTCCTGTCTTGCTAAATTCATTTTTATCAGCCACCACAGATCCCTCCTTTCATGTATCATTTCCGGACACGTGGATAAGAAACACGAAGAAGATTGTGGCTGAAATTTTACTTAATTGTTGGCTACTGCACCCATCTTTACTTTTAAGAAAAGATCCACAATCTGAACTAAACGCAGTATCCATAACAACGCCTGGATCAGCTCCATAAAATGGTCATTACTGTGGTCCTAATGCTGGAAAAAACAAGGAGGTGAAGCTCCATGAAGAATTCCCTAAGATCCTGACTGACAAATAACCTCAGAATTTGGCTTTTTTTCCCTTCATGCTTCTCTATAATTTGGTGAGCTGTAACAGCAGCAATGACTTTCATGCAGGCTCTTGTAGCAAAACCACTGGATAGCTTGAAGACCCCAAGATTTTTTTTCTTGTAGACCCTAGCTTCTCTCAGCAATCAATCACTGCTGAGCAGTAACCTCTCTCCAGAAGCTCAGGACAAAGATGACATGCAAATAATTACATGGCTCCCTTATTTTGAGGCATTTTACAACCACAGAAGGCATTATGCCATTTCTGCCCATTGCACTCATAGCATACAATTAGCCGGCCACAGCAGGACAAAAGAATGAAACTTCAGCCCATGGGCTAGATGGCACAATTGGTCTTTCCATCCTGAGTTCCAGGAGCGAATCTGATTCAGTGAGAATGAGACATTTAGCTTCCCTTGGTCTCCAAAGGACCACTTTGTCCCTGCTATAAAAATGAATGGTCTGTCACCGTTTGGCTGCCTAGTGGAACTGAAGTATGTTTACAGTGTATGCATGATCCAGATCCAGAACTGTCAGGAGCAAGATCTGTATTTTCTGGCATTTCAGCACCTAGCTGCAGCCCATGTAATAAATCCCTTGCTTTCACTCAGTCCAAATTCACTTGCAGACTTCAGCTTAAAGAATAAAATATGTAACAAAGCATTACCAAATCTACTCCTTTTTCCTCTTCTCACATTCCTAAAATAGACCAAGTACATTCGTAATACAGAGATGTACAGGGGCGTGGTACGCAATGATTCATCCATGTAAGTTAGTAACAGAAGCAGTTAAATATCCTTCCAGTAAGATAAAAATTTGCCCTGCAGTACTCATTTGTGAGGCAGTACTGGCAGAGGAGACCTTCCTCCCTTTATCAGGTGATGACTCCTGCTTTTACTCACCCCTCTTTCTCCCGTATATTTTTCCACAAATTTCCCGTAGTTGTAATAGTTGAAGGTGGGGTAGCCATCAACTCCCTCCTGCTTGCACAGGTCATGATTCTGTTCTTTGGCACAGTCCACTGCAGCGTAGGCGATCTGAAATGCAAGAGATCAGCGTGAGGCAGCAGAAGACAAAGGAAGACTCCACAGTCACGGTGCTGCTGCAGCTTAGAGCTAATGCTGGGAGAGACCTACGTCTTCTGCCAAAAATGCAACTGCTGTTGTGGTGGCTCAGCTGTGCAGGAAGATCAGAGGGTCATCATTGGGTCATGCCACACGAAGAGGAAAGCAGAAGTGGCTTCCTCCCAGTACAACACTGCAGTGCCCTCACAGCTGTGAGGTGGGTTCAGCTCCCAGCACACAGCATCGCCTTCCCAGCCTCCTCACGAAGCTCTGCGCTAGACTCCAAGCAGGAAATCCAGAGGATGCATTTGTTAAACCAAAATGAAGTCCAAGCATGGTGGTCACAGTGCTGTCACGCTGCAAGACTTTAAGTGCTAGGTGATGAACAGTGACAGGGTGACACTGATAACCGTAAGGACCCACCTAACCCAACCTCCTTCCCGTGACACAACCAGTGCCTGGAAACACTGCCTCATCTCTTCATGGACAGCCATGGAAGTTCACTCTCACAAGCTATTAAGATTCATGATTTTTACCCCTAATAGCTTTCAGGAACCATGTTCAGTTCTTCCAAGGACAATGGGGATGGGGGAGAGGCCAGAGCGTTGTCTACTAAGCAGTGCCTGTAGAGAAGTAGGTTGCTTACTTTTGCAATCCCTGCCTGCTTCATCTGTTCTCCCTGTCTTTTTTTGCCCCTCTTTTGATGTAGGGGCACGGTGTGCTACACACAGCCATTAGCAAAGTGGGCTTTAATTCCTTTTGAAACCTCTAGATGCTACTGTCACACAAACCAAGCATCAGGAGGAAGCAGCCTGCTCGCAGCAGAGCAACACCCTCCTCCCCTGCCTGCCTCAGGAGAGTGCAGGGAAGCGCAACCCCACAGCCCCGGAGCGTCAGCTCAGGCTAACCCTAGTTTAGAGCATTTGACATTTGGAACCCGAACCTGTGAAGTGCTGAGAATGGGCTGTACTTAACATTTTTGATGTTAAAACAAAATGCAATTCACAGGCTTTTATTTCAAGCAGCAGAGCCCTCTGCTGTGATTTCACACTGGCTGTTCGCTGAGTGGCAGTTCTGGCTCCGAACGAACGCACGCTGCTGCAACGCAGGCTTGCCTTCACAGCCCCGTTACAGGCTTTGCTGAAGAGCAAGCAGTTTTAAGTACAAGCTATGAAAAAAAAAAATTAGAAGAATAATTTTTGCAGCTATGGGTTACAAAGTATCAAGTACTAATTTCATAGCAGCCACATCTCATCTTCAAATTTCCATTACACGTGTCACTTTCAAACATCCAATCAAAATACCTTTTGCTTGCATGACTCTAGGGCTGCAGTTGAACTGTTCTTCCACAATTAAAAGATCACTTAATGCCCTTCAGTTTCATGGTGACACTGTCAAGACCCGATCTCATTAACCTAATAGCTATTGAAGAGATTGGCAAAGCCAATTTCAGGTGGTTTGCTTGTTTTGTTTTGGCTTTGAAATCCTGGTAAGACAATGTTCAGTAGGGTCTCACTTGGGTCTATGTAGTGCCTCCCATCTGACTATAAAGTGTGCAATATTCCTAAATAATTTGTTTTCACTTTTTAAACTTGAATAAGGCTATTAACAGAAGCAGGACTCTTGAGAGTTTCTATGAACACACCTTTTTTTTCCTCTTCTTGTAAACAGAAAGACTCCTACTCATTCAGGGCCAGCTAAAACAAAGGGTCAGGAATAATGCACTGCAAAGGAGTTTCATCTAAGTATTTATGTCTTCCTGACCTCAGCAGTCAGCCAAAATTTAGAGCCCTGTTGGCTACTTCTGTGCAAAGGAAAACTCACAATGGAGACAAACATTTATTTGATGTCACAGTATTAATTTACAAAAAATACTAGAAGTCTTGATTCACTGAAAGCAGGAAGAATAAATAAAACTACTTTTTTTTCCAACTGCTCTAAATATCATACAGGGAGAGACTAGAGCCAGAAAAAGTGGCAGGTATATGTGCACTCATCCAGATCTTCGTAGTCAGTCTGAGACATGGAACTGTCAACGATTGATGATGCATCTGTTCTTAGTTAAAACCTTGGAGATTAGGAAAGCTAGGTTTTAGAAGACTGGAAGTTATACTGTACCTCTCTGGAATCATCTAGAACAGCTTTGGTTGGAGGAAAGAGCCCAACTTCCTTTACAAAAGGCTTTTGGTGAGAATAACCTGCAGTGAGGAGCCAGCATGGTGGAGGAATACAGCCCTATAAACCACTTTTAACCTTGTTCAGCACACATTTATTTATTGCCTTATATCAGATGACTGATGGGCTACAAGGAGGTGGCTTTTGAAAGAAATGCTTAGCGGTCTGATTGAGATACAGCACGTGGAAATCTAAGCTGCTCCATCTGTGTGCATTTGTCACACACTGATGTAAGGCACAAAGATCTCAGTCTAAGTCTGGCTGCAATAGTCACGTTACCCTAATGCAATGCCTTAACTCCGTAGGTCTAACAGCAAGGGCTGTGTACACCTTGAGTAGTATTTGGAGAGTACGTCCGTGGTCCATCATTCTCTGGAGCACTCCTGATGCAAGCTCCCACAAAACCCCGGGGACTTGCTGCTGCTCCTGCAAACATCATTTTGAGCCCAGCTCTTCAGATCATGCATTCCCGTTCAGTTATTTTTACAGCCAGTGAGAGAAGAGAAATGGAAATTTTCTGAAGACTTGTAACTCGTACAGACCCGCACAAAATTTCATAGAGACACATCTAATTCCCAAGACTGCATCCTGGGGCTGGATTTCAAATGCCTGCTGCCAACAGAAGCTGAGTAAGAGTACTTAGGAAAGCTTGAGTGATTACTTTAGAGTGGAAATGTTAAGGCAGCCTAAATATAGAGGTTGCTACCATCTCTATGCACTCATTACCATAGCATCACACTCCTAATTGTCTTGCCTGTCTCACAGAGGAAGATCAAATATAGTGCACTGCAGAAAGAGAACAGTAATGCTGGAAACCACTTGTAGCAAACCACACTTCTGGACTGAGGACCAACTCCATTCTATCAATTTCAGACAAGTGAACTCCACAACACACCAGAACATCAGCAAACAGAACTGATGCCCCTTGCTCCATTCTGTTTGTGTTTTCATGGACTGTGAATATTAAACTCCATTTCTGACAGAGTAGTCTACTACAGCAGTTCTCAGTTAGGGTGAATCACCACCACACTGAAGTACTGCACAAAGAAAGCAGCAGCCCACAAAAAGGAAGTCTTTGCTTGAGTTCTGGCCTAAGCGAGCAGTCATACATTGTGGCGATGTTTTCTTCTCAATCTTATCAACAATGAGTTTTTCTGTATCATTAAAGAAAGCAACTGAGTCGGGTAAAACAACCACCCTAAAAACTTCTACCAAAAACTGGTTCAAGACTTCAATGCCCTTCTCAGAAATTATGTTCAAATACAACTACCAACAGCCTGTTTGCATTACAGTTCACTGGAAAACATAGGGTAGAAACCCCAATATGCTTTGCCTTGTAAAAACAACTGTATTTAACCAGAAATTTCAGACAGATTAAACATAAGACGTCCCGGATACGTATCCCAGGAACCAAGACACTTGACATCATCTCTCATGAATTACGAGGAAAAAAAAATGTGAAAAATCTGTGAGCTCGAAACTCACCAGGAAGAGTTGGTGTAAGACTTTGGTATATATATGTTCATCATGGAAGAAAAAAGTCCAGCATAAAAGCTTTCAGAAGACAGGATTGATTTTATGGAGGTTTGATTGTTAGGGCTAAAATTTAATTTCTTGAGCTTTCCTAACTTTCCTGCAGCTGGAGGGAGAAATTCACTAAAACACATTTTGAAATATAGGAGAAAAGCCCACTGTTTTATCTGCAACATGCACAAAACTCCACAGGGTTATGGATTCTCCATAACCCAAAGCTGCACTGCCTTAAATATCGACAACACGTCATTATACAGAAGTTCTCTCTCCAGAGGCAATGCCGTTCAGGTTTATCACCATCCTGTTCAGTAACTGCAGCAGGAACAAAACAGTTATTGAATGAAAAGGAAGTCAATCAGAGGACTGCGGACCTCAGAGGAAATTCCCTGGAATACACCTAGTTTTCTTGATGTCGTTGGTAGTTCCTTACAGCTAGCATGTAGCTTATAGTAATTAATACCATCAGATTAGTATGCAGAACAGTAACAACATTGGGTTGGTTTGCATTTGTCCTTTACTCCAGAGTCAGTATAGTTTAGCACTGTAGCAACATCTGGGACTAGAAAATACCTTTATCTTAAAAGTAAAGTCCCACAGCAACGTTTTTTGGTTTTATCAAAGAAGCGGAAGCTTAACTGTAGAGTTGCAAACTGCACTCTGCACTGCATTTGAATGTGAGTAATGTACAACTAGCTCTAAAGAGCTCTTAAAAAAGGAAATGAGCGTGGCCTACTATTCAGATGAAGTGGTCTGATCAGGAATGCTCACCTGTTGCAAAAATCAGAACTTTTCATTTAGGTGCTTAAGTAGAAGAGGAGTTATGCTGAAAATGTGACCACTGAACTCTTCATGCTTCAAATGTAACAGAAGCATGATGCTTATTTTTTTCCCCTCCACACAAGAATCAGAAGAGAAAGAAGGATTTGCAGCACCATCTAATCAGGCAACAGCCAGCAGAGTTGCCTTCCAACAGAATTATGAAAGCAACTTTTTGTTCTAGAGGGATCTTGCAGCTAAGAAACAAGATTACATCCAGTGGTTCAAATAGATTTGTAGAAAATTGGAACTGGGATCCCTTGACCTCCCATGTAACTCCTCCTTTCTGTTCTTAAACCCCTTCCATTTTAACAGTTTGTCTCCCAGCTATCACACAACGGTATAGTAAAAATATCTTCTGCAATCCCTGTCTCTCTCCTGTTAAAATATGTACTGCCATACACTGCTTTATTGATTCAATGAAATAAATCTCTGCTGGAGCTAATATTGACTTTTGTTATGAAAATGGAAGTGAATAACTAACTGAATATTGATTCAGTTAGTTATATTGAAAGGAATGATATATGATAAGCTTAAAAAAATTAAAATAAATGTAAAATTGCAGCATGGAAAAGAACGCTACTAAGCAATGGCTTTAAAGTATAGTCAATTCCAGATGACACTTACCTGATTATGAAAAAAAGTCTGTTGTTGCCAAATGTCTTAAAAGCACCTATGAGTAAGACAGATGCACATTCTTCTCTACGATTACTCCGTGGGTTTCTATTTATATTACCTGTTCTGGATCCTAACAGCAGTTATGAACTAGCCTGCTAAAGCTTGTTGAGATTCAGCTGCTGTTTTCAATGCAAATGGCCTTGCAAATGGATGATTCATTATTAGAGGTCCTGATGTACCACAGCAGCATTACCATGGCTGCAATTCATCAGCTATTCTCAAAGCGGGCCTATTTGCAAAGGGAAGATCCATTAGTAGTCACCAAGATGTACAATGCTAACATCACCATATTTAATGAGCCTAATTAAAAAGAAATTCAACACATCCTTTTTAAGTAAAGAGAGATCAAATTCTTGGCTAAACTCAAATATTAACTCATTTGGATGACTCTATACACTGATTTAGTAGGTATCATGATGTTGAACCACGGTTCAAACCTAAAAATGTGGCAACAAAGCCCATGCACGATACATACTGGGGACTTACCAGTTTCCCTGTAACTTGTAGCTCCCTGCAAGCACACCAACTCACCTCAGGAGCTGCAGTCTTTCCAGTAATCTCTGCTACTGCTGTTTCTATACAAACTCACTGTATTCCAGCTGCTGTGCTCTGATCTAGGTCAATGAATTTGTACATGAGCTGCCTTCTGTGAAACTGGAGAAGATTGGTCAAACTGCAGCCCCTCTGGGGGAGTTCCAGAGATTTGTTACTAGGAGTTTGAGGAGTCAATAGCTTTCCTTCAGCTAATCCAAGCTGGAGCATCACAAATCAATTCCTTCAAGCTGAACTTTAGGATCAGCCAAAAGGCAGAATGCAGACTTTTTGAAGATTTAGCTGGTGCCCTTTCAAGAGTCTCCGGAGAAGTTAGTGCACGTGCCTTCCTGCTCTCCAGTCTGTTCAGCAAAGTGACAATACTCACATTTGCATCTTCTGATGTACACGGTCATTGCCAAAAACTCTGACTGCAGAGCACAGGCCAAAGGCTTTCCCCTAGCAGCTGTATGCAAAGGCCACAGCTCCCCAAGGCAAGAACATTCCAGATGGCTGGTGATTTGTTTTTTTTTTTTTTTTTCCTTCCTTTCTTTTTAAATAGCTGAAAGCAATATGCTAACTGCTTCACTGGACGAGCCTCTCCACTCATCTGGTCTCATGGCACCGAGTGCCCCCGGTTGCAAAAAGCCACGCAGACACACTGAGTGATGCCAGAGCCCTCCTTGGATACACCCAGAACTGTTCTGCCACAACAGCTGCCCCAGGCCAGCACACAGGCTCCGTGTTCCTGCTGAAACCACCAGCAGTGATGTGGCCAACAGGAATTGACATTTGGGGCCAATGTTCTGAGCACTGCGTTTTTAAACTCTGACTCCAGCAGCGCAGATGATGAAAAAAGTACAGAGCATCGCACGCATCCCTGCAGGGGGGATCCTGCACCAAAATCACCCTGTTCCTATGAATATTGAGAGCCAGAGACACGTTTTAAACAGCTTCAAGTTTTGCTCGTCTTCAAAATTCCCATGTAAAGACTCAAAGTTTCCCAAAGGACACCTGTTAAGATACCATTTATAACCACTCACAGCTGGAGTGATTTTGATTTTTCTTTGGCTTCTGCAGAATTGAATGTTTAATTAAAGGACCACCCCTACTGACAAGAAGATAGGGTTTAAATGCTACCATCCTCAGCTAAAGTAAAAAAATATATATATCTTTCTCCAGGGGAAGGGAAAAAAAAAAGCCACTATTACAGACTGAAAATGAAATTTAGTAATCTTTCCATGAAAGAAAAAACACTTCTTCCCTCCTCTTTAAGCATTTATTTCAGAGAAGTTTCAAGCCCTATGGAACTACAAATTAAAGAAATTCTAAAGCTCAACTGGTTTGAAATATGGGAATATGCCTCGTGCTGCTTATGGGAAGAGGCATGTGCCCTTCTGAAGTTTTAAACAGGTTTATTTTCTTTTCCACAAGGGCAAAAACTGGCAGCAAGAAACACCTTGACAGGTTATGGCTGTATGCAATTAAATAGTGTTCCCTAGATAATCAATCCCTGGCACTTTCATAAGTCACTAGGGTGGAATAACATCGTTTTCCCTAACTGCACACACCTCTCCGAAACTGTACCAGCCTTAATATTCCCTGCTGGCTCTCCTGTTCCAACTCATTACATTTTATACTTCCCCACTTCAGCCTTAAACTGAAATCAAGAACTGCAACCGTCAATCACTGCTCTGCTCCGAGTCCTTTCTTAACCTGCAGTCTAAACTGAAAGTTTCACAAGCCTGCATTTACCACCATCGTGATGTCCAATAAACTGCACGATGGTTCAGATCGGTTGCCAATACATCCTTCAGCTCTAAGAAGCAACTTTCACATTGTTTGGTACATCTGCTTCATCTCCTCCAACTGAAATTTTAATGAACGTAGGAAAGAGCAGTTTTATTTAGAACTGCCAAGTAGGAAAACAAGGGTACATTCTTAGAGATCTCAGGAACAAACAGGTAAGCAAAAGGCATCTGAATACACAAATCTACAGCAGTAAGAGGACTGAAAGCTGAACAACTTTCAAACCTTCCATGTACAACCTGTGCCTGAGGGTGCGGGGGACTTCTCATGGGATGCATTCAGTGATGCAGGAATGATTTGTTTCTTGACAATCTGATGCCCCTTGTGTGAGTTACAGAAAAGACAAGAGGAGAAGAAAAAAACACCATAGAAATTCTTTCCTTATGGTAGCAGGCAGATTAATAGGGGTATAACTGTTTCAGAATTACCTCTTCATTTCCCTATTAAATTGAAATCTTTTCCATGCTGCAGTGAAACACAAAGCAATCATGGTGTTAGAACAAATACTGAGATCAGAATGAAACACAGTTTAGTCAAAGATAAAAAGTGTCTAAGCAGATTTTTAAAGTAGTTAGTTGGTTAAGTCCAGTGGCTTTTCATATTTTTAATCTCAGACATGTATTCACTCAGTTTAAATGGCTTTTTTTTTTTTTTTTTAAATTCACATAAATTTACTGGCACGCTTCAACCATCAGATGAACTTTCAAGGCAGAAGCATGAGAGTCCTAGAAGGACACAATATCCTGGGCTCAAGCCAGCCAACCAACAGAAATATATTACTGATCTTCGCTTGCATAAGTATGATTGAGGTTCTCAGGGCTGTCACAATACTTATGGTTTCTCTGCATGCACCCTGTTTATGCCTGACAAAAGTCAAAGGGGAATGGAGAAGGCATAAGCTATCTTTTATTAATCTTTCACTAAGAAATAACATGCTTTGCTTCACAGCTTCACAAGAATTCTTGCACAAAGAATTAATCAGAAAAGACAACGAATAAACACAGAGAACAAGTGTAACTCAGTTTGACCAGAAAGATATAACCCATAAGATGCAGAGACATTTCTATTAGTTTAACATCAATTTTATCTGCAAGCCTGTCAACTGATCAATAAGCAAAGCCTGCAAAGCAAAAATGGTGGGGAAAGTTCTTAAATATCTCAGAAATGATAAACAGCAAGTTACCTTTCGATCTTCTTTAAAGACTTCAGCGGCAGTTGTAAAATGTGGAATGGCATTTTTACAGTGTGGGCACCCTGTTTGACACAGGAAGAAAAAGACAGCATAAATGTTAGTTGTAAATAAGATACCGTGACAAACTCAAGACACAGAGGTGAACTAGGGGAAAGTTTTTGTTAAAAATAATTCTAGACTGGAGTTCTCCAGTTGTGGGATGAGCAGAGCAGGACTAGGCATCTGTAGACCATGTGTCTCAGCCACGTAGACTCAAGCACGCATTTAAAGTTCCTCCAACTGCAAGCAACATAAGCAGATATTCACATTTAAGTGACATCCCATATAGGGACCAGGGGCTGGTTCCTACAGCCAGTCACTTCAGAGCACTGAAAGATCACTAACCACAAACGAACAAACCACTTCCACGCTGTTGTACTTCCTCACAGGTATTACCACATCGGCTGTTACTGCTGTTGCCACAAATGCAGCTACATTTGGAGATGGGAATAAAGACAATGCAGTGGTGAACAGGAGGAGGCTGGAATTTGGAAAGGAAGTTGCTGGAATAAAAATTCTATATTAAAAACCAGGAGGAGCCTTTAGACACGTTTGGGAATTGCCGTTGTTAGAGCCAAGGCATTGGGATCACAAGGGAGGGGAAGAAGAGCAAGTCCAGCAGGCAACACATCACATATGGAGAGCAGAGTCCTGGCTTAGGATGACTGCTGCTGGCCGTCCTCAACTCTCCTTCCACCCTACCACAAAACAGACAACCCCAGAAGACTTTTAGACAGTGTGAAAGAGCCCCAAAGTGTTGTGTGGGAGCCTGGCTGACACTTGGTGGTACCACAGCCACGTTGAACAAAGGGCCAGTTCGTCCCCTGCTTGAACGTACACTAAATATACTCAAACATTTCAAAAGAACACGTACCAAGAGGAACAGGAACTGCCTTCTTGATTCAAGATTCAGATTGGAGTGCTCTTAATTCAGAAGCAATGTTTATTGTCTGATTAATCTAAGCTACTCACAAAATATCAATACTATGGCTTTGAAAAAAGTACCCACATCTGTGAGTTTATTTTTCTCAAGTGTAGCATAAAGAAGTTGTTCCCAAGCAAACATTCAGGTCGCTTTTTCTGCTCAGATGCAAGAAAAAAGTAATGGATGCACTTCTCTCAAACCCATATAACTAAAAAAGCACAAGAGCTCATCATGGTATTATTTCTGGATAAGAACAGAACAAAGCACAATTAATTGCTCACAAGCTTCAATTATAGCTTACGGTGCTGTTGTTCATCACTGTAAAACACTGGTAAATAAGTGGCTGCACTGTTTTTTAGTCAGTGCTGAACAAACGCCCTCTGAGGCTCAAAGCCACTGTCTCAAACTGCACTCACTCTTTTGGGTGACAAGAAAAACAGCACCCGTGCATAAACTCTGCGCATCCCTTCTCACAAAGGAAAAGCTGCACACTCCTTTCATCTTGACCAAAAGGCAATTTCATTCCTAAAGGCACTGCTTTTAATTTTTCTTCTTCTTCATAATGGGATGTGTATAAACACCACCGAGAGCTTATGCAGTAACTAACAGCACCAAAAAGTCAAAGGAAAATTTCCTGGGAAACTGAGGCATTTCTTCAAATCCACCTCACCAGCCTCAAACCCTCTACGCAGCATGACGGCATCTGCCTGAAGGCAGCTGTGTTTCAGAGGGACACAGTGCACATCCTCCACAGCTTGCAAATATTAACTTTGTTGAGCAGTTTGACATTAGTCAGGGAGAAAACAGTCAGAAAAGGAAAGGAAGAGGAGGATATTAGTGCCCCAGGCTGCCAGGCACTGCTCCCGTGTCCAGAAGCCCACGTCAGTGACCCATTTTCTCTCCCACCATTTGCCTGTCCTGTCTGCCTGAGACTGACAAACCTTCAGGTCAAGTCTGTCTCTTGACGCATCTTGGCTAATGTCCTGTGCTGTGGGGTGAAAGCCTTGGTTGGCCCATTAACATTGCTGTACAGAAATAAATCAGAACGGGTGACGCTATCTAAAAATAATTTCAGAGACCAAAAAAAACGTGAAAATCAGACAGCCTTAGAACAGGAACGCTCACTGCAATCTACACGTTCACATCCTGCAGTTTACTGCAAAGCAAGGTACCCAACTGTTTCACTATAACAAAGACTCCTAAGAACTTGAAACTTTTTGGGTCCCCCTTTCTGCTCATCATCTTGAGCTTGGAATTTAAATTTCACCAAACAACAACTTTCAAACCCTCAGTAAAAGATATTTCTTTTATTGTGATACATCAGTAGATATTGTTCGCACCTCACATGTGCTGGACAAGTGGAGGATGGGGCTTTTGGTAAGGACTCACTCTAAGCTCCCTCTAAAGCTGCAGCAGTAAGAGCTCTCCATGAGCCACGCTCTTCAAGAAGATCAGAACATGAAACAACAAATACCAAGCATAGTCTTTCAGACACAGAAAGTGGCTATTGAAAATGAAAGCTGCCCTTTTACAGGGGCCAACATACAGCTGGTAAGAAAAAAGCCCGTGTGGGAGTTTAGCTGGTGACTGCATGGTGTTCAATAGGTGGCACTAAGAAGGGCAGTGAGCATGGTTCTCTGCAAAGATGCATACTTAAAAGGCTAAAAGGGAGCATCCAATTATCCAGACTGTAACATTTTTTTGAAAAAGGTAGGCAAAACAAAACCTGCCTTGAGGTTATGGTCAACAGCATCATACAAAGGAGATGAGTGCCATGTAATTAAAAAAAAAATATATCTATGCTTACAGTTTTCATTTCCTCTTTTTGTAATCATCTCATCTTCCCACTCTAATACCAAAGGAAAAAAAAAATACCTTCATTTAGTGATCTGAAGCTCCATCCCTCTTCTCCACTCCCTTCTCTTCTCTCTTGGCCCAACCTGCTTTCTTTACTGCACTGTGCTTGCAAAACGAAAACACAACCATATGGCTTTTGGCGGAGCTAACTCCAAGTCCAGTAGGCATTTTGTTAGCCTTGGACATCCATCCATGGAACAGATGTGAATATTGTGCTGAATTCCCAAGGAGCTTCAAGGAGTCACCAAAAAAAGGGGGAAGGAGCATATCATATGGAACAGCAGAACTTCATCTGTTACAACGTAGAAGGATTGCCAAATGTAGCAAACACTTGGAAGTCACCCAACCCAGTCATTCTATTTAAAGCACACATGCCAAAAAAAATAAAAGCAGAGGTTGATGTCTTCATTTTGACAGACGGAAAACTTGTTCTCCCCATTCCCTTTTCACACCCACTATCACACATTTATTTTAAGTGTTAACACTATCTTCCAGATTTGAAAGTGAAAAGAAAGGAAATGTACTGAGCGCTGTACACGAGGATACGAAAGCGTGTGGACTCCTTAGAAAGGATTTTCCAGATGGGCTGTAGCGGAAAGAGATTAAACTGGTGGCATCTGAAGGTGTGGGTAAGGTGTCGAGAATCAAAAGGTCCTACTCCCTTCTTAGTAGTATTTATAGGACAGCAAGTCACTACAGACTAAAGAAATAGGAAGATTTATTACATTTTACTTGATTAATTTGGGTGCTACAGTAGAAGCACAGGCTTCCTACAAGGCTGAGAGGTGGATTTTCAATTGATCAGCATTGGAAATAGCACATCTGGCAGCAGAGACCTCTAACATAGGTGCAGGGCTTCGCTTTACCCATTTCTGTGTTTGTTTCTACATCATTATCAAATCTGATCTCGACGGGGTTAACAGCATACACAAACTGAGCAGTAATTTCCTGTGCGACTTGAGAAATCTGTAAGAAATCTGCTTCTGGAATATCCACCCCTTTGATGGGATCCCAGCATTGGTCCTTAAAACTTTTTAACTGTTTCTGAAAGCCCTGAGCTAACTTCATTTCCTAATGCAGGAACACACTTGCATCACCTGGCAGGCAAGCAAGAAAGCTCCAAGCCTAACGCACATGCAGTAGCATGCGTTAAGGCTGTTCTCTGTTCCTGATCGGTAAATGACACAACCGTATTACAACCCCGTCCAGCTGTTCTCACCTCTCTGAGCTCAAAATCTTGCACTCTAGAGGCCCTTCCACACAGCCACAGTGCTATCTGCTCTGCCTGACCACTGGAGCCTGCCAGAAGAGACTGCCTGTTAAACCACACATCCACGGATCCACGCGAGAACACCTGCAACAGAGGGACTCCTCCCTTCTCTTTGCCTTTGCACTACCAGGTTAAAATCTTACACGAAGCCGGTAGTTTCCACAGTTTATTTTTTCTTCAGTATTCATGCTGTCAAGTTGGTCTGGGAAGACACTGCAGTACAGTCACGTGGGCAGTCACATCGCTGACCTTAAAAACCAAGTAGTTCTCGATAGATCTGGTACATGAAAAATACGGCTTCTGTAGGTAAAAATTCAAGAGGAATGGCTGATGAGTGGCAAACGAGGGAAATCAAGCAGGCAAGCAGCTTTTATGCAGACCCATGGTCACTGAGGGGCTGGCACAGGAGCCAGATTACATCTCTAATTAGTGAGACGTTTAAAGGAAAGCTAGTGCTTTGCTGGGGAGATGAAGGGGGAAGCATACAACCCAGCTTATTTTGTGCCGACTGAATTTGCTGATAGCAGGAACATGGTACAGTGTAGTTTGTGTATATTTGAGGAAAGAATGAGCGAGCTGGATGTGGTTTGTGGACACAAAGGCATTGGAGAAACCAGCACAAGCAGGATTAATCCTTGTGGAAACACAGGCTGGAGGACTGAAGAAGTGAATGACCACAGGGTTGAGCTGGATGCTGTTTCCAACACAATGTCACAAGAAGTTGGCAACCGACGTAGAACCAAGACATTGCATAGGAAACAGAAAAATGTACTAAGTGCTCGTGCCACCTTGCAAACTTTTCTTTTTTCTTAAACAAAAAGCAGACTGGGGAAAAACGATATAAAATCATTTGTCAGCTAAGGTAAGAAACACACAAAACTGATATTAAAAAACAGTGCACACTGCCCCAGATATAAGAGTAATCAGGCATATGTTGTAGTAATTCGGTAATACCCCAGAAATAATATCCTGTATGCACAACTGTAAACATTTCCCATAATTGCAGGGTCCCATGGGATGCAGGTGGAAGGCAAAGAGATTTCCAAAGCAATCAAACAATCAAGTGAATAACCTACGTATCGTTATTAGATTTAAATGGAGAATTTTTCATTGGCATGGTTTCTCTTTTTAACCAAGTGAATTGTTTAGAGACGACAAGGTAAAGAAAATATTAGAGATTCTTAAAGCTCCAATGTATTAAAGTATTAGGACCAGATAACAATTATAAAGATGTCTCCTGACTAGTGCGTGAAGCAGATTCACCCTGTTGGACAATAGTCACCTTATTAAATTTAAAATAAAACTATATGAATTTTTCAGAATTGCCTAAAGGAAGCAAGTTCTGCTTCCATAAGATGCAGGTTTCCACTTGCTTAAATATGAAAAAGGTCCTTTAAGTTACTTCATGCTTTGTTTAATTTGAAACTACAAAGGGCGGTAATACAATATAACCTCTCTACAGCTGAGCAGTACAAGGTTAATTCAGTTTCCTTAGAAGAGTGGAAGCCGTATTAGCATAGCACACAGAAGAAAGGTGAAGCTGTTTTTAATGAATACAAATCAAAAGCTAACAATTTGTACAAAACAGATAAAGGAAGCAAATGGACATCAAAGCAGTATCTACAGTCAGCAGAGGTAATAATGATGTTTTAAATATATAAGGGGCTTTAAAGGTATTAGAAGCAAAAGATTCCAAAACAATACTAGCAATAGCTTTGAAAGAAAATGATGGAGTTGTCAGAAGAAACTTTACTGAATGTGTAAATTAAAAATATTAAGTAGGTAAGGAGAGGGCCTCTGTGCCTAGCACCTCCTAACTGCTGCCTGCAGTTCTGGCTCCACAAATCAAGAACTGAGTTCAAAGAAGGCACATTTCATGGGAAAGGAAGTCAAGAAACTCAAGTGAATCAATAGGTGAAATCCAAAGATTAAGAAGTGACAGAAATCTAGACGAATCAGCCCAGTTTTCACTCTAAAAAGCTATTCAAAAGCTGGTTGCCATAGGCTAAGTAACTTCCAGAGGTGGCTGGCAGCAGAAGCTGGTCAAATTCAGACAGGAAACATTTCCCATCACCGGTGATTTTTCATTTGAAAGGGAATGAGTTTCTAAGAGTTGTTTTTGTGAGGTGGTTCTCTACCTGAGCAGACCACAGCCTGTCCTTGACTTGCCCTGCTGAGCTGAAGCTGCTACAAAGGCGGGATGGTTTTGCTGTCCTGGTACAAGTCTCCTGTTGTCCAGGAGCTGCAGGGCCACACAGGGCAGCTGAGGATGTTGGTCCCTGCTGACCCTGAGCACAGCATCCCAACCAAAGTGGCTCTACCAGCACATAACAGGTGCTTTGCCTTCAGACAGGACTATCCCGTCCTTTTTGCCCATCATTAATACGTAATGATGTATAATCCTGCCAGTGTTGTCCGTGCGCATGCTTTTAGCATCTTGTACATACTAAAACCTGACAAGTACAGTCACAAGCGAGGTGCATATATTTTACCAGAGATTTTTCAAAACCAGTTTAAACATGCCTACATTTTAATGTTGCAGACTTTCCTTTTTTAAATATGGCAACTTCAACTCTCAGTATTTTCAGAGCGGAGTCCTGACCAGCTCCTTAGAGGAGATCTGAAAGCCCAGTGACATGTGAGAGACCGTGGCATTTGTGCTGTCTGTGCTCTGTCCTCAGCAAGAGGAAGGGCTCCTCTCCCCCCTTCGGCATCTCGCAATGGGTGATCTCAAACGCATCAATTAATTACGCTTCAAATTGCCCCTAGGAGAAAAAGACACGATTATCCCCCTCCTTCATTACACACAAGGTTAAATGGAGTCAGGAAGAGGTTAAGTGACTCTCGGGGTCTGCAATCCTGCCTGACAGGAGCAGGGCTGCGAGGGGCTGACTCCGTTCATGCCCCTGCAAAAGCATCGGGGCCTCGGCGGGCTCAGCATGTGGCAGGATGGCACCCTCAGCGTGCGAGGTGCAGAGCGTGGAATGACTTTCTGGTTCCCTGTCTCTGTTTGAAATTATTGCTGGCTAAAATAACAGGGAGAGATAGTGCCCTCCGTTATTGGTTTTCAAATGACTGCTATTCTAAGCAAGAGAAAGCAGCACATTGCACAGCTATCAAAGGAAACCCAGGAGCTTGTAGATTGCAGTGCAAAGCAAAGCCTGTTTCCACTTCAAGAGTTCCGAGTGATTAGCCAGAATTAAAACAAGAATATTACTTGGTCAATCAAGGAAAGGCAAGCCATGGGCAGTAATTGCACAGATAAGAGCTGAAAATGGATATACTGCTTAAACTAACACAATTTGTGTAGCTACACAAGTTATTGAAATCACAGGCAGATTTGAGAAAGGCATTTGGAGATGTTACTGAAAGGTTAATTTGCTTTTGTTCCTCCAGTAGAAAAGTGGAGGGCCTTCTAATTGAATATCTGGAACCAAAGCTCATTTTACAACATGACCTGACACATAGCATAATCATATTTCCAAGACAGAAGGTATTAATAATTGAGAGGGATTTGTCCTTTGATATGAAAAAGGTCATGAGGTTTTCATTTAAGCATCAGGTCGACCAGGGCTCGCCTCGCTACTCCTAACCATGGCAGGCAGCCTACTACTGATTTCACAACATACTGGTGGGGTTTTTGTTTGCCTGTTTGTTTTCCCAACCTATTTGAACAATTACTTTGTCAACTTTAAAGGGACTTTCTGTTCTGCTCTGGGCTTTGAAGGAAGCTTCGAGAGGATTTAAATATAGTCGACTCTCCTTTAGGGTACTGTTTTTATATGACCTCTTAAAACATTATTTCCAAACCAATTTCCTATGATTTTCTGAGAGGAAGAGGGGACTTACAAGAAAGGGAAAATGCGCACAGAGGTGAGAGTTGAGAACTCTCGAGTAGCATCCCTGGCTCTGTTGTCACCACAATGCTCTCAGTTCCCGTATCTTCGTTTTCAGAAAGGTGGGTCTGGTACAATTATACCTACCTCCCACGGCTGCTGCAGAGATGCATTAGCTGCTAGCACAGCCCCATGAAGTCAAGAAGCACGGCGCTAACACCAAACAGAGATCATTGTACCTACTCCTGGTGCAAAAGATGCAGTTCCCTCCTGCAGATGACAACAGGCATCCAGCTTATTACTGAAAGCTTACAGGAGCTAGAGGGCCAATTTACTTCAGTGCCTTTGAGCATCTTGGACGAAAATACCGCTTCTCCATAGCAGCACTGCACTTGTCTGCCTCTCAGCCATTTGGCACGGGAACGATACACCCTTAAGTGCTCAGCAACTGCATGCTTACAGTAGAAACTCCTCCTTCTGGTTTCCAAAATCCTGTGTGGTTAAACTTCTACCTGGTGTGAAAGTGGCTGAGAAATCACCTACTGCTTGCTGAACTGCATTTACCCTTGAAGGATATTTGGTCAGTTTGTATATGGCGTGCACTGCATTAGCACCCAGCTTTACTATGCTCTCTTTGCTCTGCAGCACTCTGAGGCATACAGAGGAGAACAGGGATACACAAAACCAAACCTTTGGAAACCACAGCCTTAGAAATGAACAACTGCAATGGCAGCAAGGTCATCAGAACAGGCCAAGCTGCAAAGGTTAAGAAGTGGGAGAGGCTCAGTGCAAAACCCTTGGACTGTTTTACCCACTGCAGAAGACAAGGATACGACTGGCTGCGGTGAATCGCTAATGATGACAGCAATTAGCATACAGCACCAAACAATCCCTTCAGAGGGAAGGCTGCACAGCGAGCCACATCCAGACAGAAAAGGCTGAAGATCAGTAACTACATCCAGAACAACTACGGTGTCAGTTCCAGGAGACCTGGGTTTCTAGATAAGGTCTGTCACCGCCCCACATGGCACCAACCAAGCAGACAACAGTGGTGGTAAGGCTGCAGTTTTGGAACCAAACGTCAGCCTTGGTTAATTACAAATACAACTAAAGTATAAAAGCACATGAAATAATTCTGCCATCTAACATGCCAGTGAACGCACTTGGTAATCCGAAAGCAAACTGCTCTGAGCTGGCAGCGGTCTGGCAGAGCAGCAGGGGAGGCTGAGCTTCTGCACACCACGCCATCATGCTTCCATTGAGCAAGGCTCAAAACCAGCCCCCCTTGCGATCACCTTGCATCACCAGAAAAAGCATCTGCCTTACTGGAAGCACATTTGACAACAATGCAGCAGGGTGGGTGGCACAGCTGGAGGTGGGTGTCTCCTGGCACACCCCGGGCAGGCTGTATGTGGCCTTGCAGCACTACGGCTGTGCCCACCTGCAGGAGAGCTTCACAGGGCAAGGGGATGTGCTCCAAATCCTCCTCCCCTTCTCACCAGCCTGAACCATTCGGGCACCAGTAATATTCTTCGCACCAATTCAAGCAGCTGTAACATTGTAGGATTGCTACAGATTCAGAACAAGAATCCTGTTTCATAAAGCAAGGGGACCTGGATCATCCAGATAAATGAAGGATTAATGCCCCAGGACCCAGCCTGCTCCAGACACCAGCCACAGCTACATGCAGCCCAGTGAAGTGCCCCAACTCGTGTTTTAAGAGCAGTTACTGAAGTGTTCTCTCCACACTAATTAAGAGCCTTGACACAAACACTGGGGCTGGGAGCAGTTCTGACAGCCTGATTGCAGAGACCACTCTATAAATTCACCCTCTATCAAAAGCAGCCTGCTGATGGGCCCTGTTGTATCAGCACTACTTCCACCGCCAGGAATGCACCTCGCTAACATGGGGCTGTAGCGGGAGCACCACTACTGCAGGAGGAAAGTGTTCCTGGCAGAGCCAACACATCGAAATTCTGCAATGCCAGCCCACGCAGGATTTGAAGCCTCATTATCAGAGGGCCCAGACCTCGCTCCTGCCTCAGTCAACAACCAGAAAATCCTTCCTGCAAGGGTTTTTGCCTTGAAACGGATTCTTTCTGTTCAGCATGTTTTTAATAATTTCTGATAGCTTAAGCTTCATTTACAAACACGCACATTTTGTTCAGACTCTGGTACGACCTCCTAATGAAAACTTAACAAGATGTGCTTGCAAACGATGGGAAAGGAACTTGGTGAGAGCCACGCAGAGGCTATCACAGGGCACTGAACGCATCTGTGCTGCTCTGCTCAGTGCCTTTGGACCTTGCTAACCCTGCTGCTGAGTATTTCGGCCCCCGTGTGCCCTTCACACAGAACCACGTCACCCAGCTCTGCCCGGTGCTGAGACCCAAACCTTCTTGTGCAAGGGCAGAGATAAGGAGCAGCCGGCTTTGTCCCAGCTTACTTCAAAAAAGAGTAGAGAGGAAAAGGAACCATTACTGCTTTCTTAAGAACAGCTTTTTGAAAGCAGCTCAAGCCACAGGAGCAAGGAGACAGGAGCTGGCTGTTAGCATTAATGGCCAAAACCCACTCCGTGCGACCCAGTCTGACAAGGAGGCTCAGCTAAGGGCTTTCCTGCCACGCATACTCCTCAGCATAAAACTTGGGCAGAAGAAACCAGGAAGTTTATTTGTGGAGAGACAGAGGAGCATACCAGGATACAGAAACAGAGCAGCAGGATTATCAGTATTTTGAACAAAGCCTGCGGGTAAAATTAATGCAAGTTTGCTGTAGCCTTCAGCTTTTTATGCACTGCTGATGAGATGCACAGGGACAGGCAGGACTGATTTACAGTCAGAACCAAAAACCTTGCTCCCTATCCAATTTCCTACTGCGAGGTGGCAAGGGGACTGCCCATCAGACAGCGATGATGCCTCCCTGTCAGATTCCTGCTTCAGCTGGAAGCCAAAGGACGTTTCTGTTGCACGCCAGAACAATACCCCGGTGCCATCTCCCAGTAGCAACTTAGAATAATGCCCACCTTTTAACAAAAATAACAACAAAAAACACATATAAACACCACAGACTCTTCTGTGATTTCATCAAGTGCAAAACAGAGTAAGCACCCTCATTCATTTCTTCCAGTCCTAAAAGAAAAAGCCTTTTTAAAGAAGTGAAGAGCCGGGGAGGCTGCTGATGTGTTTTAATTGCATCTCCATTTGTCGCTGCACAGCCGCTAACTCAATACAATACGAAAATACCTCATTAAAATCGTCCTCGGCAAGGTTTATTTGGAGGTGTTCTTTGCGTAACCCCTGTGGGTCAGGCTTCACCAGAGAATAACCTTTTCCCGCTGACAAAAGTAATTTCCAGTGAAGGAAAAGTTTTGCCACTGAACAAAGAAGCAAAACCGGAAACCAGCTCCCAGCAAAGTATTTATTAAAAATATTCATTCCGTGAACCCTGTTGAGTCCCACAAATTGAGGCCATTTGGCAAGTTAATAACATTGGCAACTGCTGCCCTTACAAGCTATTAAAAGGGAGCGTTTTTCCCCTATTATTTCTCTTTGCTGCCAAAAGTCTTCTTTGTTTTGTTTAAGAACACTTACCTTGTGGCTTTTAAAAAATTAGGAATGGAATCAATCTGCTCAGCACCAAGCACTTCCCCTTAAAAAAGGATGATCTTAAAAAACAAAAATAAATAAAAACAACCTCCCCCCCCCTCTCTCTCTGTCTTCCCCATCATTTGGATGTTATTGATGCTTTATTATATACAGCTCCTGCTTCTGAGGTGGTTGATTCATTTGTAGTCTTTTTGGAAGCAACTATCTCAACCACTGAACAAGAGGAGCATGTTTGCATGTGCCGGTCTCTAATTCTTAAAAGCCACCACTGGACAGCTACTGCTTTTGTGCAAGAATTGGGCTGGGAGGTGTGCATAATGAGCCTTGCCTGTTTAGAGATAATTAGAAGTACATGGGAAGTAAAGACCTAACCTAAGTTTGAAGGAACATCATTCAAGAAAAGCTACCAGCTTGATGGTCACATCCCCAGATTATTGCAACAGAGAGGCACATTAAATCCTGAAAAAAATGAGGTGAGCAAAGAGCAAGAGAGAACCACGCAAGGTTTGCTTAGAGAACGTGATGCTCAATAATTTGGTACGGGTCTGCTTGGCAAGAAATTTCATGTAGGACTGCAAAGGCTTTTCCAGACAAAAGTTTAGGTTAAATTCACAGTGCCTTCCCGAAGAACAATCTGTGTGCTCCTGTTTCACTGCACTATGCTCACCTAGCTTCACTCAATCTTCAAGATTGTCACATTTTTTTTTGCTAATTCAGTTTGAGTCATGCAGCAAAAACATCTCCAACTGAGAAGACACTTTATTTACTGGAACTTCATTGCCCTTTGTGACTCTGACAACTAATCAACAACCAACTGCTTCTATTTTGCACCATTTTCAGTGCTATAGTAGGAGGAGGTTAAAATTTAATGCATTGGCAAAGTCAAATCTCAATTATCCAGGCTAACAGAGTAGAGAGAGCTCACATAAAAGTAAAAAATGCAGATAAAACACATTCTGATAAGCTATACAAACAAAAAATGAGGACATATGAAGAGATGTCCCCGATGAAAAGCAATCCCAGAAACAACACTGATCCAACTGGTCAGTCTAAAACACTAGGCAATTATTGGTGCAACTCTTGAAAGCAGCTCTGGGCACAAAGCACAGACACACAGCTAGTGTCTTTCTGGGTGTCTGCTGAGCTAGGCTGGATCTACTCTTGTCAGTTTGGCTCAGATCCTGATTTGGTCCACACCCCCCAAATCCTAATCATCCACATACTGTGTGCACACCAAACCACACTCAGACTAGTTGTCTCCTCTCCCCATTTCTGAACCAAGCTAACCGGTTACAAAAGGAAACCTGGACTAGCCAGTGGTACCCAGTACTCTTGAGGGCTGGTCTATAGAGACAAAATAGACACAGATCCCATAAGGCCTCCCTAAACATCTCTGCAATGCTCATGCAAAAAGCCTACTGCTTTTAAATGCTCCTCAAACCCTTCATGCCAGCCTCCTGGACATAACACACATCTATTGCATCACGCTTCACTTCAGCAGGCTATGTCATTGCCTTCCTCCTATTTCAGTGGTTTTGAACTCGGTAAGGGGAGATGCAATGACGATTAAATCTTAGGTCCACAAGGACCTGCACGAGAGCCCACAGAAGAGCTAGGCCAGGTGCTATGCAGCACAGATGCCAGCAGCCTACTCAAAGGGCCAGCCCTCAAGGCTGCGTGGTGTGGTGGCCACAGAAGGTACAGACCTACCCAGTGGACAGCAGGATGAAGATCAGGCACAAGATGGTTACAAGCAGCATTAGCTTTTCTCCAGCCAGCACTGCTGTCCCCAGGTAGTGATGAAGACCTGCCCTTACAACTGCCTCCCACCCCTAATGAGTCTCTGCAGTGTGCAGGAACACCACTGGGGAGGAATAGGAGTGTGAAAGCACAGACATCATTCTTTGCAAGTATCAGGTTCACAGAAGTAGATTTTTCTTCCCCAGTACTTTGAAGAGTTTTGATTCACATTCTTAGTCCTTAAAATATTCCACAGGCACCAGGAATAACCTTTATGCTTTACTCCATCACCCTGAAAATGGGTGATGAGTTCCCCATCTTTTCCATGTGGATGTAGCAGTCGTCGTTTCCAGAGCTAAATCACTGTGAAGCACTGCTCAGCACCATTAAAGCATCGTTCAGCTCAGTCCAGAGTTATCTATAGAGCAGTAGATTGATGGCTCTCCTATACATATTAAGTAATTTGCACGAGAAGTTGCCACAGAAAAGCCAGATCTCATTTTAATTTGCATGTAAGATATATATCTGTGGCCTTTGCCTAAAGGTTTGTCACTCCAGCTGAAAGCTTTACAAAGGTTAGAATATTCAACTTTCTGCTTTAAATTCTAATGACAGATGAGAGATACATTTCTTAGCATAAATATTTATATATAAACATACTTTATATATGCATGTATACACACACCCCCAGCCTTAAAATATCCCAGCATATGTGTAAGTGTAACAAATACTGCCACCGAGTCACAAGTGAATGGAGTAACATACTGTGAGTCGGCACTGACCCGAGATGTGGATCTGAATAGAAAAAGAAAATTATTTGATTTAATGTGGCCTGGCAATTTTAGCAGGGCTCCTTCTGCACTAAAATAAGCAAGTTAAGACTAATTGGCAATGTAAGCTCCAAGAGGTCTCGAGATTGAGAAAACGGTAAACAAAACCTAATCTATCAAATTTAGCACATTATCACTGTAGAAAATCAGAAAAATAGAATGATTTGTACTGTTCTATTGCATTAATAATTATTTCACAGAAAACGGATTTAAAATACTCATCTGTTACTTCCCTCTGCACCCACCAAAGGGCAGGCTTGTTGCACTCCATTTGTGTGGGCGCTTTCTATTTTGCACGCAGGCAGCTTCCACGTTTACTGAGGACACGTCCACTAAATCAGAAGCTACGCATGACCCACATACTGACAATGCCACAGCAATGCTGGCTTAAGGGTTGTGCTAAGTCTACAAGTGGTTTCAGTTAACTCTGGTCCATCTTGTGTACAGGTAGTCTCATTCAGCACCATGTCCGAAACAGTGCAAGAAGAACACGTGCGAAGGCAGCCTCAAAGGACTGGTCTTGCATCATGTAGACCTTGCTTTTACAGCCCATTCCTGCAGGCATGGACAGGCTGACCTTTCCTCACCACAGCCTGCAAACAGCAGTGTCATAATTCACCCATCAGGCAAGTTGTCTTGTCCTTTCAGCTCTGAGAGCTATGTACTCTTTGCACGTACTGTCTTTGGTCTAAACACGTACTTAAAAAAGACTAAGAACTTAAGTGCCTTAAAGAAAAGTAACTTAAAAATAAAAGAGAAGAGCTCTCTCTTTCACAGAAAGTCAAGATGGCAAACTCCTAAATCTCACCATTTCACATGCAATCATTTGATTTTAAAGTTATAATTTACTCTTAACCAGTTGAGATCCATGAATCACAAGTTCCCGGCACACGAGCAAGTTCTAGTCAATAGATGGTAGGAACTGGAGTTGAGAAAGGATTAAGTCCCTCTTCCTTTCCTTTTACCATCTTCCAGAAATCTCCCTTCTGAAGTCTACCCCTCCCTTCTCTCCACACACACATCCAGCAGGGCTTTGCAAGAGCCCCAAAGCATCCTGTCTAATTTTCTAACAAAAAAAGCAAAATAAAGGACCTGAGCTTTTTCTCCCTTTCTGGAAAATACCTTCAGTTCTGTGGGAACAAGTTGGTAAATGCTTATCTGAAGGCTATATGTGAATTGCAGGGCTGGCCATCTGATGGGGAAGAATTTTTCTTGCACACTGCAGAGCTGAGTCATTGTGCTATAAAAGCAAATTAATACTACCTGATACCGAGTGCCAGGACTATCTTCTCTCTTTGGCAAACCCTTAAAAGTTCATCACCTGTACCGACTCTGCCTGCCTCTGGGACAATAGAGGAAGCTGGAAGAGGTGAGTCTGCTAGCTGCAGCAATACCATGAGAATCACAGGCATATCTAAAGACAAATGGTGTCTAGAATGGCATGTGCCTACAGAAGCCGTCTAATATGAATGGGGAGGAGTACATGTGTAGCATTTTTCTTTCATTCACCTAACTTACAAAGGGCCTGATTCAAAATTTTGCTAGAAATACTGTTAGGTGCTTCAGAAAGAAAGCATGCGTGTGATGCATGCAAAACAACCTGGAAGGGTGAACGTCCATATTCTAAGTAGCGATTTAAATGTAGACTTATTATGGACAAAATTTATTCCATCAAAATTTGTTCTCTTCCTCTGGGGGGTGATTCCTCCTACACCACTATATCAATTTCACTACTGAAGTGCTGCAGTAATGGGCCAGGCTCTCTGTGCTCATTGTCCTGCTATAACAGATCACATTTTGTTATGCGGACCATAAAATACAGCAGAGGAAAAATAAATCTGTTTTCTTTTTGTTCCCCTGCCTGCTTTGTCTGCATTAACACAGTAACTCTTTAAATAAACACTGCATACTGTTTTGTTTCCAGTTTACAGAGACACATACAATAGTGCCCCATGCAGTTACATTTGGAATCAGTTCTTTACCCTCACAAAACCTGAGGACAGTGAAGGAATTAATTTAGGAGTTCGTAAACTGTAGGGTTTATAAAACTCAAGCACATGGAGTGTTGTTTACTCACATGGCGCGTAGAACATGACAAGGGTGTGCTTCTTCTTCTTCAAGGACTCCCTGAAGTCTTCTCCAGCAAGATGGATAACACTAGTCTGTTTTTCTTCCCATGCAGGCTCAGGTGGAGGTGGTGCTTCAGGACTAGAAAAAGGAATGGAATGAGATTAGTCTGAGAATGTTTCTGGAAGCATATGCAAAAGGCCATCACATCCTGCTTAGTACTCTGAGGGAACCAAGGAGGAGCAATCCATCAGGGTGCCTGGGCAGTAGGAAAACACGCTCAATATTTCTGACACCAGGTGATAACAAAAATGTGCGTTAATTTCTAAAACTCAGTAAAAATATAATTTAAATGATCTCACTGAAGCATATGAATAGGAATGCAGAACAAAGATCTCCTACATTACATCCAACATCTGGCTAAAAAGAACATTGCTTCTAATATCACCGTGTCATCCGTAGGCATGAATTGAGAACAGCAAGCAGGTGGAATCAAAAGGCAACCAATATAGGACAGCGTCTTCCATTCAAACATCCTTTTTGTACCCTTTATTGCCATCACACAAACCTCTGTAAAGAATTTCATGACCTTCTCTTGAATTCAGATATTAAAGCCAGGATGCAATAATCAGCATCATTCCAGTTGGAAGACTGGGGGTGACTGAACTGGAATATTTTACCTTGATAAAGAGAATGTCAGGTTTCAATTATGACTGCACATACTGACTAGATCAGAGCAATCCTGCACATCCAGAGCACCTCTAACAAAACTTCTGCTATTCACCAGCTCACAGACTTCTCTCAGACTCATTAAATTCATTCCTGCTGTATCTTAAATAGTGATTACTTATATAAAATCATCAGAATGGAGCCATGGTATAAAGACCTTCATATGTCGCCTTGGTAATAAATTAGCTTTTCAGACTTTCCTGTCACTTTGAATGACACATTTTAAGTTGTATCAGGTACATAAAAACTAAGTGAAGAAAATCTAAATTTTTAAAGTTCTTCTCAAGGTCAGTTGGTGGATATCCATCATATTTCCATCGATATCGATTTGCCAGTTGTTAGCGATAGAATTAGGGCAGCTGATCTGAATTTTCACACGCACACAGTCAGTGTGAGCTATCATCGATTACAGTTACAGCCAGAGGTGTGAGTTCATCTCACACAGACCTCCTCGTGCTGACCTGGAATAAGCTACCCAGATACTGGTAACACTATCGTGTGGCAGCACAGACGACAGACAGCACAAACAAACCAGGCAACAGAGCTGCAACTCGTACTGCTGCAACTAGACCACTCGCTGGGATACGTTTTCACAAGCTGAAATTTTATCTCCAGCCTGCAACCCTACATACATCCCTATTTCCATCAGCTTCAGTGGAGCTCTTGCTGTTTTATCTCAAGTCAGCAAACAAGCATCTTACACCATTGCACTTCAAGCTGGGAGAGCATCTAGCAGTTAGGCTAGGGGACAAGAAGTCTGTGCCCCCGTGTTACTGGCTACCAAAGGCAGTAGGCAGAAATCTTACAGAGGCACAGGCGGATCTGGAAGGGATGAACCACCTCTTCCTCCCTGCTTATTCCAATGCCAATACGAATACGCAGTGTCAACCTAAGTGTTTAACCCAATTAAAATGACACAGTTTTCAAAATACCCCAGCAAGCTGGTGGAACTAGGACAGCGATTTAACATCCACTACTGACACAGCAACTTGAAGCTGAGTAAGCAAGGAGGCCAAGGGAGTGCTGTGTGTAAAAGTAGGATACAGATAAAACTTCCCAACATGTGACAAAGATGCTAACAGGCCAAACTTATTATTTGATTTGAAGCACTCAGATACAATCCCTTCCCCCCCCCCCCCCCCAACAGGAGTTGGAAAAATTAGGCTTGCACTCCTCATGCCATCTGCACTTAATGATTAAATGACCTCACAAAAGACAGACACTGCTTTTTTTCCAGTGAATAGTGCAGAAACTATATTTGGCTTACAGTACTTAAAAGAAATACGTATTTTACTCCTAAATATTTAGAGAGAGTTGTACCAGCAATTTTCTTCTTTGAAATGAAATTATTTTCATTGTACATCAAATTCTGCATATTTTAGCGCACCACCCAAGGAAAGCAGGGAAGTGCAGACAAAGGTGCTGTTTCAGTTGGTCTGGGTGCCTTTCTTTCAGCCCCATGTAGCAGGTAGTCTAGGCATTGGCTCTGAAATGCTGGAAGGAGAAAAGTACAACTACAGAAATTCAGTTACTTACAGTGAAATCTGCTGCTTAGTATGAAGAGGGAACAACAAATGTTCTGTTTATTTTTCAGAGCCATTGCTATTCCTTCTCCGGAGAGAGGCTTAGCATGCATTTGAAAAATATTTATTTTGGGAAAGAATTACCAGGACAACTACGAAAAACCCCGCAGCAAATAAAGGATTTGGTGTATTAGAGACCATAATTAACATACACGTTTGTATGGCTTTGAATACTGGAATTCAATTTGTTTTTGTTAGCAAGGGATTTAGGCAGCCGATAAAGCTAGGTTTTAGGATTTACTTCCTCACAAAGCAGTCTTCAGGAAACAGCAGCCAGGAATGTGAATACTATCTCAGACCCTCAAAACTTACTTTTGGAGCCAATCGATGATCTTCTTTTTCGTTCTGAGGTGTGGCAGGGTGTATTTCTCCTCTCCATCCTTAAAATACTTCAGAGTAGGAAAGCCTGAGATGTGGTACCTTTCTGCCAGTGCCTTGTTGACGGTAGCATCTACTGCTGCAAGGACACCTGGACTCTAAAACAGAAAATACTGACTGTAAATCACAAGAACATGTACCCACACCTCTGGCAAGAAGCAGTGGACTTTGGGGAAATTAATTACTCATGACTTAGGTGCCTCCGCTTTCTCAGGTTCTCAGTACAGATACACAGGCCCGATGCAAAAACAGGAAGCGATATCTTAAGGACTAAATGTAACCAGCACATTACCCATTCTCCTCCCCTTTCTGAGAAAGATTCCCTGTAGACAATGCTTTGTAATGCTTAAGAGCTGCTCCCAGAAACGGCATTTCCTCCCACAAGTCCATTCCTCCCAAGGCAAATAGGCATTGTTAAAGACAAATTTACTTTAAGGCAAATTCATTTTTCCCTACCTCACGGGCATCTACACATGGACCATTTTTACCATCACTTGTAGGATGTGATTCACCTGTTTTGCACATCCCCCTCTCCTCCACCTTTATAGTTATAAAGGGACTCAATGTCTCTACTGAAGATGTCTTGAGTTTGGGGAGATTAATCCTGCTTCTATTCTTGCATGGCGTACAGAGAGCAGGACTGAATCAATAGCACTAATACTAATACTTGTATTATCAGGTCTCTCCTCTCCAGCTCCATGTTGATGGAGCACTTAAGATGATGCTAATGGAATGATGCAACCATAAAAGCAAGATACTTGAAAGAGGGATCAACCCCCTTTTTTTTCCCCCAAATCTAATTCATAAATAAAAGTCTGTGTTTCTTCACATTCAGTGCCTTTAAGTAAGGCAAAAAAAAAAATCCATTTTGGATTTGATCATATTACGTATAAGGCCTGCAGCAGAATACATAAACATTTTTCGATTTTGTTTTCGTTCAAGACAGAATGTTCTTTCTAAGACTTTGGCAGGGTTCATGCATTAGCGATGAGACTGTACTTTGGAAGCACATTTTGAAGGGTCCTGTGGGAGGATGAGAACAGCTGAATTTGTTGTAGGGATAAAAGTCACTTATTACTCCAGTTATTTATTACTGATTATTAGAAGGATATAATAAAGGAAATTAACTTACATCACTGGCTGCGTGGAGAAACTCTGCAGCCTTCTCATATTCTGGCTTCATTTTCTTACAGTGCCCACACCCTGCCAAAAAAAAATCCAGTTAATTCGTACACACCATGGTTATTCGTTGACCCATCCAGCCTTACCAAAATCCAAAACCATGTGGTAGAGATTTACTAGAATTTAGTATGCATTTTACTTACTTTATTTGCAAAGCCTTACAATGATTTAGGACATTTTCCAAAGTGGTCACTACACTTTGAAGAAAGAAATCTTCACCCAGCTCACTTCCCTCTCAGGAAGTACTACGGGCAGTAGTTGTCAAGCCCATTGATTCTAGTATGCTCTTGGGTGAGGCACAGCCTCACCCATTTCAGTTTCCAAATCTTTATCTGCAGTAAAAATCCAACACAGACCCTCACGTGACTTCCTGACTTTAAGCCGAGGTTTCTACGAGCACAGCTTAATTGAGTCGTGTAATTTGAACTAAACTGCGCTGATAATAAGCTACGCTTTACAGCGGTGCGGCGTGTCCCTCCAGCAAGGATTTGCACTGATTTAATCACATCAGCATAATTACACCACCACATATGTTCTCAACATAAGCAGGGCCTGTAAAACCAAGATAATGGTGCTTTCTCGCTCGTGCAAGTTCTCCTGAGAGATCTGCCATTACTTCACTGCCGAGTGCTGACATTACAATAAAGTAAAATAAATGAGTGCACGAGAAAAACAGATTTAAAATAAATTATTTGGGTGCAAACGAAAACGCTTTCACCATTTGCTTTCAGGCAAGCTGAGCTTTTGGGACCAGGTGAGGGCCCTGCTGTGATGCAGGGGGATGCTGTGCCTTGGGGACAGCCCCCTCCTTGCCCCGCAGTCCCGGCCCAAGGATCAACAGCCAGGATCAACACCCAGCCCTGGTGTGTTGATTTCAAACACACAGAGCTGGAACCAGGCTCGCTGCGTGGCCCAACAGGCGCTGAGTTTTCTGGCCCCACCACAATCCAACCTTCTCTGCAAGCCCTCGCTGTGCTTTTTCCTCCTGGTTGCAGCAGCAGCCTGCTTTTCTTTCTTCAGCTGTTATTGCTGGAATGGGCACTTGAAAGCCCAGACTTTGCTGAGCTTTTGAAAGTTGTAACAGAAAATCCAGCGAGCAATCTGTTTCAATATGGCTTTGGCAATAGCAGTTCCTGAGGCATACAGACAAAGGGGCTGGGACTATTTTTACATCATTGTCTCACAGAAAATCAAGCAAGGATGAAAATCGGAACTGCTCTGATCCCCACTAACGGGACGACTGACAAAGCCACCAGGCACTAACCTGAGCCGGAACTCAACCAGCCAAAGACTGCTCACAGCCGAGAAGTGACAGGGCATCAGATCAGAGGTGACTTCCCCGAGCAAGCAGGGGCCTCTGCAGAGCTCCGAGCTTGCCGGGCATGCTTATAGCAGGACTGTGGTTGTGACCGCAGCTCAGGGCAGACAGATTTGAGGAGTGTCCAAATCCCACCTGAGAATTACGCAAACACCCGAACTGTTGATCCCACAGCAAACTCCAGCTCAAACACCAGCTCCAGTCCCCGCTGCCTAGCTGTCTGCACAGTGATCGCTGCATTAACAGCCTCGCATACTTCCTTTGAGCAAAGCCAATGTTTTATTCTGGTAGGAGCAGCCAAAAAGGGGTCTCAGCTGCAGGCTGAAGTTTTGCTTTTTGGTTTTGCTTTTTGTTTTTTTGGTTCTCAGTGAGAGCACGTGTGACCGAACTGGGAACCTGAGGCAAGAGCTTCAGAGGTGAATTCAGGAAGGAGCTGAAAAAGGCTGAGGAAGAGTTACTGTCTCAGCACTGCTTGCCTTGGTTAAAGGCACAAAAGAGGCTGGCAATATGATTTATTTGCCACCCACAGAAAACTTGCAGGCATATGGCTTTCTGGAATGGGCTGACAGTTCCCTTTGACACCTGCCTGAATTGATTTATTTCTCCTTTTAGGAGCAGGAACTTTATTCGTTTTGTGCTCTTCTTTACTTCTAAGTAAAGGGCATCTCGAATCACAGCTCAGATACCTGGGAGCTTCACTGAATTAGCTAGCTCAAATTTGTTCGAAAAAAGACTTTTCTGCAGAGGTAAGTTCACCTTGGCAGGCTTTACACTGCGTGTCCTCCAGCCTGAGCAAACTTCATACTGTGCGCGAGATACTGTATCTACACACCATCTACACTATATTCCCCAGTTATTAATATTAGATCTGATCAACCAAAAGCATCAAACAACCTGAGTCTCCACATACCTGTGCAGAGAAAAGAAGAAATGAGCTAAGCATACTTTGCTCAGGAAATAAAAAAAATAAATCTAAAGCATCTGAAATTCATGGAAGTATAATTTTGGGGAAGGATATTCAGACTAGGAAATGCCAGCGTTCTGGGTTCTTTCACAAACATCACACAGATACAGCACTACAGACTTCCATAGAGCTTGCTAACTCATGCTTAAAATAAAGGGAAGGCAGGATCAGGTCTTTAAAGGCACTTAAATGCAAAGTGAAGTCCTCAAATCTTTATCATGCAATGCTTGTTCTACCCCTGGCAGAGGACAGCATGATATGTCAGCCTGGAAAAAAAGCCAGCGCGTTAAACTGAATCTGAAACAGGGACAACAAATCTCAAGAGCTTCTCCCACGATAAACGATGTTTATCTGGCCATCTTTATGAGAATTTTGCTATTGCGTGCCACAGCCTGCTTCTGCCTACCATGGCAGAGAGGGGGAGAGACGAGTCAGAAGTCAGATCTACACGCTGCAAATCAATTCATCTCTCTTATGATTATTTATCCTACCTTTCAATAATCCTGTGAGGATTGCCATTAAATTCTCAAGGCCAATGAAAAAGTCATTTAAATGAATACCAAGGTCACTGCCTCTCTTTTGATTGCCACATTATGTTGTTCCGCAGCAGCTGTATCCCTCTGCGTTAAACTTCTCTAGTTTTAGAGATTCTCTGTTCATAAAACGAATGAGAAAATAACAACCCTATGGGCTCTCAGCCCAGATGCTCCGAAGTGCTGCATAAGGTCAGCTGGGATTGTGGAAGGAAGCCCCAGCTTTGTAGTGGGCACCTTTGACAGATGTGCTCTTAAAAGATGCACTGTTCTGTCAAGTGTATACTGACATTAAACCTGAGAGACGAAGCGAGGGAAGGAACTCATTCAGTCCCAGGTGAGATGGGGAAAGTCAGAGCCAACACAAGGATGCCCTGCAGCCTCTTCTGAACCTCTGCTGGTGGGAATGCTGAAGGGACAGCAGGGACCTGGAGGCACAGGAGGACCCCACAGCCTCCTTCTGCTCTGTCAGAGGACAGGGAAGTACAAATCAGTTACCCTCCGTCCTGCAGCAGACACCATCCCTGGGTGCCTGTAGGTCCTGGACACCTCACCTGTCCCCTGAACACCTCACCTGGCTCCACCTGCACAACAGGAGACCCCAGGAGACCCAGGCTGCAGGGTCCAAGTTGCTTAAAAAGGAAAGACCACACAGAGTAAGACTAAAGGAAGAGTGATACAAGAGGACGAACAAGTCAAAGCCTACAAATCGGCACTAGGACTTGCAGTACAAGCCAGGCTCTCGCTAGCTGGTTAAAAGAGCTGCCTAAATGAAGCAAGAATTCTGTTTTCCCAGTTTATTTATAATCAATCTTCTCATTTGCACTGCATAGTCAGGCAGATAAATAGCTCCTTCCCTCAGTGCAGTTGCCATCCCACAGCTCAGCTGCACCCAGGAGGATGGGGGCTGGGGTCTCCACACACAGCTCCCTCCAGAAAGCCACCGCAGGGCAGAGGACAGCACTCACCAGCACTTCGTCCATTGCAGATAAAAAGGCCGAGCATGGACAGAGCAAGGCTAACGTGCAAGGTTGAGCAGCACACCAGCAAAGGGATGGCCACCGAGTGCACTGAGCAACCTTTTTTTCCCCTAAGCACATGTGTTTGTTTGTAGCAGCCCGTTTGGCATTGCAGCAGAGACTCACAACTGAGCGCAGCTGCTCCAGACATTTTCAGAAGGGAATCAACTCAAACACTTCCGCTGCTAAAACCAAGTTTTGCCTGCAGAGGAGCAGCCAAGCACCCCCAGCTAAGCTCCTGCAAAAGCTGTCTTAGTGCTGTCCTCGAAACATAAAACTCTGCCTCTGTCATGTATTGCTTGCTCGTTTCGGGTTATTACAGCTATACAAATAAACACTGTGCTTTTGGTCATGTCCTCTCATTTTAACACAACGTTGTCTGACGATCTGAAATGTACGTGACAGGCAAGAGATAAACACCAGCATCCCGGCAACTGTGGATAAGGAATTTCTGACATGAAGAACCCCAGAGACAAATTAAATTGCAAATAAAGATTTCAAAGAATCATTAAATGTCTGCTATCGACAGCCTGCTTGGGTACTGTTATCGTGCACCAGCTATTTATTGTATCGTGCCATCTCCACGCACATTTATAGCCGCATACCAAAAACATTTCCATTGGCCTGATGAGAAAAGAAATTTGAAGCAGAACACGTGTCCTGCAGGTGGGTCACCGGCAGTTCAGGCTACGTTCAGAGAGGACTTACTGACAACTCCAAGGAAAAATTATCTCAAAAAAAAAAAAAATCAGATGCACCTTCACTCTAAGTAAATAACTCCAGAGGAAATCCCTTTGATTTCTCCATTCCTAGTCCCAGAGGAGCAGTGACCTCTCAACGCAGCAGAGCCCTTACATGCACCCTGTTTTTAACTCGGAACCCAAACACCTGTACGTATAAAAGCAAGAATGTGGTGGGGAGATGCTAATCCTCAGAGCCAGAGCAAGGACACGCAAGCCCCAGCCCTCTCATCACTTGTGTGAGAACACCAGTCTATTCTCCACTGCCGTAAGTTTTTACTACACAAAGATTTCTTATCCAGTATATAAGAGTAACTCTACAGCCTGACACGAGGCAGCTTACAGCTCTTTTACCACTGCACGAGGGCATAAACTACAGCAGCTGCAGATTCCCTTGCATAATTTAGCCGTCTGCATTGCAGACATCTGATGGGAAATCATCCACAAATTCGTCAGGGAGGGAGGGTGCAAACCAAGATGAAAGCAGCCTTTTCTCCCCACAAGCACAGGTATGCATCTCTAGCCCTGCTGGTGCCATGTTCACGTAATGGTCCTAACAGTCCGCAAAACCTCATTGCCTCGGACCCAGGCCACAAGCAGAGCTCCAGGTTTCTGCTTATTACAAAAAATTCATCTTAGGAAGGACCAGGGGCTCAAGAAATTTTATGCATTCTGTGTTCTCTCCAGTACTTGCTCTGAGAATTTTTTCACACCTCCAAACCATCCATCTCCTTCCGAACAGCAGCGCTGCCCTCCCAGGTAAGATTCCCGATGCTTTGAGACGAGAGATTCAATACTTGATGCTTTCTTAACAGATCAGCACGAGCAGCTTCAACATCTTTAACACTGCATTGAGTTCTAATTTTCACCAGCTGGCTGTGTATGCATGTGTACACAAATTCAGACTGCCCCTACCCTGTTACCGTACTTGTAAAGGTAGATTGATTTGACCAAGCATAATTTTTCTTAGGGATCGATAACAAGCAAAAGCTTCCTGGCTGTACAGGGGCTGTAAAAGGTCAGCCTGGAAAAAACTCTAAGGAACTAGAAATATGGAATGAGAAGAAAACACTTCATTGGTTTAGGTTAGTGCAGTCATGCCACATTTCTGCAGCTGCAGCCCAACGCCTCGGCTGTGTGGGCTGCGCAGTTCATCCCAGTGACAGGAGAGCAGCACAGCATCTATCCCCACTGCTGCCACCACCACAAACTGTGCACAAGCAGAAGAAAGTCCTGCCCTAGAAGCAGCTCTTTGGCCCCACGCAGCTGTGCCCCAAGGGGACTACAACTCGCTCAGCACGTGACTGCGGCGGTAGCGACCCCATCCCTGGGGAGCACCTCCTGCACGTGCTGCAGAGCACGCACGGGAGGCACGGATGTCCCGGTGCAGAGCTGTCAGCACTCAAAAAAACAGAGAAGCTCAGCCTGGAGCACTAGCAGGAGATTCATGTGGATACCAACAAAGTCCTGATCAGCCACGTGAGCCACCTGGCGCCTTCCTGGTACATAGGGATGCACGTGGAGTGAGCTGAGCCTCAGCTCCGCATTTGATTGCCTTGGTTGCAGAGGTAAAAGCATTTGAAATCCAATTCTTGATCATCTTTTTTCATGCTGACACAATTACTTCCCCCAGCATTGCCGAAACAGAATATTCATAATGGCATTTTTTTAGACAGTTAAAGAACAAGTTGGTGTGTTTTTTCCTCCAAAAACACAATTAGATCACTGCATTACATTAAGATAAACCAGACCAAACTGGTAAGAGTTTAACCAAGCTCCAGGAATCCCTTCTGCATTGGTGCTGTTCTCCCAGGTCCAGCAGAAGGGCTGCCTCCAGCCAGCAACAGACCTCGGCAGAGGGAACTCAGAGCAAAGGAGGCTGAAACACCGCTGGTCCCGCAGGCTGCCTCCACGGGGCTTTGAGGAAGACAATTCTTACGACCTCCTGCATAAAACATGCTTCTACCCTCAGTTCTGAGCACATCAGAGCACATCTCCTTTGACATAAAGAGCATTTATGTCAAAAGATTTGTGGAGAGGAGATTTCTGCTCCATCTTGCTCCCAGAGTCATCTCTCAGCGCTACAGGGAGCCCTGGCTGAGCTGGGCTCCTGAAGCTAACCTTTGAAAAACATACCCCCATCTTCCATGGCTCAGGAAAGCTCTCTAAGCTCAGCACCATCTTTATTTAACATAAAAAGCCCAACAACAAAAATTGCACGGTTCCTCATTTCCATTCCAAATCTGGCTTCAGCTTCCAGCTATTGGAGATTACGCTGCACATATAGAGCCTCTTCCTCAAAACCGTGGTGCACCTGGTAAAAAAGTGTTGGGAGACAGTGGTGCCTCCTCCCATCCCTCTTAGGTGGGAAAAGAAGTGAAGGAAGGTGGATCAGCTGGCACTGGGAGATATGAATTACACTTCCTACATCAGCTTGGAGGAACATTGCCCCGAGTAGGCGTTGAAAATTAATCTTCCCCTATTGCAATATGAAAGAGGGAGACAACAGCACGGCTGCCTCAAGGTGAAACTGTTGAGAGTTTATGAAAAATGCCACCAGAAGGATTCCTTCTCCATTAGACCGTAATTATTCCACTTGGATGCAAAATTGAGATTTCCCTAGGAAAGGTAATTATATCCCATAGCACTGAAGGTTGAGGGTTAAAAAAATATGGTCACATTGGCTATTACTGAAGTCACCTACAGAAGGGAAGCATCAGGAAGGGATATCACGGACACTTCCTGGCCAAGATCAGAGCAAAAGTAGTTACCAGCTGAGATGCAGTCACCTACTTCGCAGAAATGTGCTACAAGTCTTGCTAACCACAAGCAGGCAGGACCCCAGAAGACACCTCCACCACCAGCGCAACACCTCAACGCACTGGATTCATTTATTAGTAACTCAAAGACAGCACCACTTGCCAAACTCACCCTCTGGAAGGGCACAAGGAGCAGACAGACAGGCAAGCAATCTTCCACTGTAGGTTTCTCTGTTCGTTATTTGCCCTTTAAAGTAAGTTCTGTACTCTGCCTTTCACAGGATAATAAAAATTGAAGCCATGAAGTATTTAGAAAGATAAACTTGATAATGAAAACTCTGCTGGTAACGATTCAAGCAGCAGAGATATTGTAAGGCTCTTTCCAAATGAGAACCCTGCACCATATATTAAGCTCATCCAGGCAAGGAAATTAATTTATTTCAGAAGAAATAAACCTGACTGCTTAATTCTTAAAACTAATTCCTGCTGTTAACTGGTCATTAGAGGCGAGCAAAGTAAACCTATAAAAATAAATTACGCTTCGCTCCTATCAGGACTCACCACAAAGGCATCAACAGCTTATGAGTACACGGGGGTTAAGTTTGCAGGACAGTCTCATCCCGGCCACACACACAAACGCAGACTTCTCACTGGACTAAAAGGCCAGCTAAAACTACCCAAATCTTTTAAGAGACTGCTCTGATGAATAACTAAGCCTACCAAGGCTCCCAGAGATGGGGAGAGCAGGGTGAGTGTCCTTTGGGCTGCCCCTCGTCTCTCCAGCAGCTGTAGCTACTCCCTTGCAGTTGCCTCGGTAGGACTGTAAGGACTTTTTAGGAGAGAGGGAAGACAGCAGTAATGGGAGAAATGAGGCAGCAAATCCCCAAAGAAGCTAATGTTCCCTTCACACCACCTGCCACACATTTACGGGAAGATTTTTTTTCTGATTGGAATAGCCTTCGTAAATGCCTTCCTTAATAGAGAACCTAATTGCTCCATATTGGAGGCTAGCATACAGAGATGCATTTTGAACAAATCTCGCAAAGTTCACAAAAACCATGGGTCTACAGTTCAGCTCCCTGCTTTTCACCTCTACTATCCTCCTGCATAGCACTCCCAAAATACTCACAGCTGCTAGGAGATAAGTTCCTCAAGCTACACACCCTGTCCTCTTGTTCTGTCCCTAGCACCGTGGCACAGAGCAGGTCAAGACCCAGCCCAAAGGCAGAGTAGTCACAAACACCCCAAAAGTCTGGTTTTGCTACTCTTTCTGTTCTGAAAATTTCTATTATTCCCTTCGAGTCCAGGAGCTAATCAGGCTGTGGGTGATCATCCTGGCCCAGCCGTGTGTTCTCCCAGTCACAGCCAAGGCTTCCTAAACTTGGGGGCCAGAAGCCTGATTGTGCTTCTGGTGTTGCGTTGTGGATGACAATCTTACCTCCTCCCTGCTCCCCAAGCCTTCGCAATGCTTAGTTGCAATGTGCCTTCCCTTCCCCAGCTGCTGCAGTGCTGGAGCATCTCGCAGTCTGTCTGTGGCTGGCTACATGAACTCCCCTGCCAGGTGAAATGTCATCCCCACTTCACAGATTGGAAACGGGGACCAATATTTAGCAACATGCGTCAATCGTACAAATCAAAGCAAGTCAAGGAACTAAACTTTTACATCTCCAGGCCAAGGCTATCAATTTTATCACTGGATCATCCTTTTTTATGACTTTACCCTGCTCAAAGAGCACAAACTGCTTCAGAAAGGATTTTCTTATATGAACTGCACGCCACATTATCAAAAGCCTGACACAAAAGAGACAAAGGAGTCTCATTACTGTCCTCACCCTTTTCATTAAGTATCCTATCAAGTTTTACTGCACAACCTAGTTATTAGGATTTTTATACTTTCCATATTCCTATTTATATTAAGTACCTCTAAAAACCCATATTGATTTTTATCTTTAATCCCTCAAGAAATGTAGGTGGGATGGTCATTAAAAAAATTCATGTCAGGTTCTTCATTTTCTTGGTTTGCTGCATTTTCAAGAACTCATGTTTTAATGTGTGCCTAAAATCTCCACTGAAAATCACTGCTGTAATTACTTTAATGAGGCAGGTCATGGCACCGGGAGGCCACTGGACTGAACTATTTACACATCCCAAGGTTTGTTTTGGTGATACCCAAATTTACACAGTATCAAGCACCGCCCTGTTGTAGACTTGCACACTTAAGTATTGATGACCCTGGTCTGAATGTCAGTCCCTAACGCTCCAAAATCAACACTCAAAACTCACTCACTTCATTGGAAGTGGATTCAGGAGCCAAGAATTTTCCTGTTTTATACGAAGAATTTATCTGTTCCAGGAGCCTACCAGCAAGGCACACAGCTAAGAAGTGCATACGTTCAGCGAACAGAAAGTTGGCACAATTTACGCTTGTCCAGGGAAACAGTTTATTATACGTGCCATTAAAAATGCATTAAAGCAACATTAAAGGTAGGCACCTAAGGGATGGGAAGAGTCAGGAAATGCTCCGCTGAAACTTAAGCACATCTCTTTTCTTCACCTAGGTATCCAGGCTCTTAAAACTGCAACATTCATCACCCACGTGCCCTTGAACAACAATTCAACCTTTCGGTGATTAGGGCACTGCAACTTCTTCCCATCCTGACACCTGCTTCAGCAAGAAGCCAAACGCAGCTGGGCTCTGCCTATGAGCTACCTGACAGTTCAGAAAGTGTCTTGTTCAAAGCTTTTTTTAATTGCTCTAAAAATAAGGAGAGTATTTTGCACTGGCTCCAGCAGGAGCAGGATCAAGCCCACAGCACACACCTTGACATGTGTTGGCTTGTGCATCACCCCACGGATGAGTAAATGCAGCCGCATCAGTTGGGTATGGCATCTGTTGAAGTTCCAAATACACGGCTTACCTTACACACTACGGGGTTCCAGCAATCATTTCAGCCTGCAGATAACATAGCACCGAACTGCCTGCCTTCGTTTTATTCAGCAATGTTGTAATCAGAAGAACTGGCACAATTACTTTTAAAGCCCTGCCCGTGCAGAAAGGCCAATTTAAAAAGTGGAGTTCCTACACGAGGCTGGGCTGTCAAAGCTTACAGAGACCTTTCAGGAGACTAAAGCAGACTCCTGACTGAAGCCTACATCCTGGCAAGCTCCTGGCTTCCAGCCCCCTGCCATTTCGTAGGGCTACACCATGTTCTGCAAAGCCCGCTCTTCCCTCAACTTTTGCCGAGTAATAAGCCCTGCTCACACAAAGTTATCTTTGACCAAGGATTGATCAAAACTATGCACCTGGGCCCTATTATTGCTGCTCCTGGGAAACCACCTGAGATCCCTCCCTGAGGACACCAGCCAGACACTTGTCTTTTTTTCTGAGACACCCAGTTTGGCTGGTGCCAAGGCTGAGGTCAGAAGGCAAACCTTCAGTGGTGAACAAGTATTTTCCACCTGAATTAGACTGATTACCATCAACAGAGACAGGTTGAAACTTCTTATGGAAAGATACCACTAGAATATTTCCAATAAATTAAGATGTTTACCTACTGCTTTGCTTCATCCTAGAGGCTGTACGCCTGGAGGCAGATGCCAAAAAGCTCTGTATGTAGCCAATGAAAATGCCAACATTTTATTTTAAAATTCACTAATACGTCAGATATGACAGGGTCAAATAAAAATTAAAGGATATTTCTATCTACTCCACTTTCGGAGCTGTTATTATTTGGATAACCCACATGCCTTTGAATCATGAATTAGCATGGAAAAACTCGAGAAGATTGTATTTACTTACTTTTTATTACATGCTGCTAATATTATGCTGCTGCTGACCTGCGCTGGAAAGGCTATTTTTTATTTTTTATTTTAAGGCTACGCAGTAAATTAATTCCTCAGCCTTTTCAACCCATGGCCTTTCTGTTGAGGCTGCCAAGAGAAGTACCAATTAGCGCTAGCTGCAATGGTGGCTGGCTTCCATGACGAACTTTCATAAGGAACCAGTGGGGGGCTGAAAGGGAGACTTATTTATTTATAGTTGTAAAACCCAGCTTAAAAAAAAAAAAAAGATTTGATTTTCTGCACACATTTTGGTTTTGCTTTAAATATAAAGTGAGCAATAGATTCCCATGTCCTAATCCCACCACATGCAGCAGGAAGAAACAAAACCAAACTCACTGAAACCAGTGGCGGTGTGCCGTCGGGGAGAGCCTGCTCTTCGGTTTGAAGCTGGAGGCCTTCATCTTGTATTGGGCTAATTGGTTGGCATTCTTAATGAGTCCACAGTGTGGCTTAAAACCTTGTTTTTTAATGCACGGGGAAGGAGGAGGAAAGCGGAGAAGTTGTTTTTCCAAAGCTAAATTGATAAAACAGCTCCCAGTGCAATTAAAAACTTGCACAGATGAATAGCCGGCTTTGGAAAGCACCAACTGTGTAATTTATCAGGCTAGTTTACAAAGGGAGAGAAAATATCCGAGGACAGGAAAGGAATTTCATGGACATTTCAACAACACATCAAAACTGTATTGAATTTTATCGTCTCAAGATTTATTTTTCCCTCCCTTCTATTAAGAGGGAGCAAGAAGAGATAATGTCATAGCTGCATCACCAAAGCACTTTCCATGAGCAAATTAAAGGCGCAGGGGAAAAAAAGATGCATGTTCCTTGCCTGCCTTTCTTATCAAGGAAGAAAACCAGAGATGGCTCCAACATCCCACTAAGAATATTGGCATTTTCCCTAACCTTATGCACTGCAACTACACCTTATATAATGTCTATGACGAAGTCCTATGAAGAGGGCTGGGTAGAAGACAGGTTTAACATGAACTTAAGCTCATACACAAGGAAGAAATGGTGCAGGAGAAATATATTAATAGTTCAAATCTTTAAAACACCAATGCATGTTCATAGTAATAGTAGGAACAAACAACCTCTTCTCCTCCTTTTGCCCTGGCAGCAGTACCACACCACAGACTTTTTTTTTTTATGGACAATGGGGTTTGAGAGGGAGGGGGGGAAAAATAAGCAACCATCAGAGGCTACTAACCATCACTCACCAGCAACAGCAACTGACTACTCAGATCTGCCCTTCCTGAGCGTACCCAGGGAAGCTACAGCTTGTGGACTTCATTGTACACGAGGCTTCCTGAACAGCTACACCTTAAAGTGTTAGCAGTGTCATTCATGTTAACAAAACATAATGAAAAGTTGCTCTTGTGCATGAAAAGCAGACATCTTTTAGAACCCACTGCTGAATTTGCTTTAATTTCAATACAAGACTTTAAACTCTCCTCAGTAGCATTTGAATTGACTTATCCGTGACTTGGTTAGGGTTATTTTGTCCAAGACTCTGAGATCGTGCTTTGGAGCAAAACGATGGGAAAAATGCAGAATGAGAAATTAACGTTTTTTTATTCTTTCGACAAAACCCAATCTGAAAGACTGCAAACTGCACTAACTTGGCAAATATTCTGGACAGCATTTTTCTAAAAATAGCATTTGACTCAGCAGTTTGACGGGGACAAATGAAAACACAAACAAAGTGCAAAAAAAGGGCTCTTTTGCACTCAAGTGGTTCAGGAACATTTTAAGTCCCAGTGAGCCACTATGTCACTAAAGCATTTAGCAACATTTGACTGGCAGTAGAGCTTAAATTTAGAGACACTCAGAACCCAGCTGTCATCTTGGGCAGCTAAATAAATTGATCAGCACGGAGAGCAAGATGCACAAACAGACACGCAGTCCTTATTTTCACTGCTAACAGAACATTATGATAAACTACATAGATGCCTGTATTTATGCTATGGTTGAGCTTTGTTTGGTCTAGCGATGGCATACATAGCTACACCTTTGCTTGGTGTGACACATCTCTTAGAGACTCGTGCTATGGAACATGGCCAATCCAAGCAACAACTCCAAAACCTTCAGGGGAAGAGACCGTTTGTTTGCTCTCCTTTTTTATAGTGCTGTGTGTCAGAGATCCCAGTTCATAGCCCAGTTTTCTTCTGTGTAAAAGTAACACAGAAAAATCACTTCAGATGTCTGCAAGACCAGTCACCTTCATCATGTTATACGTGACATGAATGGCAATGCTGAGTGCACAGTCCGGATGGTTGGATGTATCCAGGCTAACAATATGCTTACCACCAGCATTTACAAAATTTCAGCAAAATGTCTGGGTAAGAAGGAACACAATGCTTGCTGTGTATCCATCTGCACTGGCTGAGGCGGAGGAGTGCCCTCAGACTCTCGGCTGGCTGGGTCGCTGTTTGCCTATGCTAAACATTCAGATTTGCTGAACATCCTCTTAAGGGCTTTACAAAGAAGTTTCAGAAGGTTAAAAATCCTACTTCGTGTCCCTAGTGACCTGCAAAACGACGGCAAGATGAACTTATCCCACCTACAGTCACCCACGTGTTTCAGGGCCAGCAGTAGCGATTCAAAGCAGCACATCTTCTATTTAGTGGCTGTACTAAATTATTGCAGAAAAGGTGTAAGGTCACCGATAGCAAGAGGTGCAAGTTGCATGCTACAGATGCTCCTGATATGTTTAAATCACCCGTAGCTGCTCTGGTTGATCCTAGTTACATACTAGGCTGCACTTAACACAAAATGCTGCAACACTTCTAATTGGGCTACTGAGAGCAACTGATTGTAAATAATTATAGAGTGGGCCTCACGGGTGATCATTAGTAGCCACAGGCATGGAGATCCAACTGGCCACATTCATCACAGTGCCTAATTTTGCAGTTCACAGGTATTTACCATGAGTGCATTTGGTTCAACTGCCTCTTCAGCACTTGCGGGGGAGGAATAAAAAGCTTCCGTCTTCCCACACATCTTTTAATACTACAGTGTATTAATACATCGGCCATCTGACTGCGGAATTGTAATTAAAGCATCACTGAAATAATTCTGTCTCTAGTAAAAGATCTTTGCATGAACACGAGATTTATAACCTGTTATAAAAACTCCAAGTCACGTGCACACTGCACAGGGACATAGCTTTGTAAGTCCTTACTAATTCCAGGCCAGTGTTGAATCCTCTTGCTTATTCTTAGTTACAAAGAAGTATATCCTGAGTTCTGGGCCTATTTTGTTCATGTTTCAAAGAATAAAATTAGTTATTAATTTTTAGAAGCAACTGTCACATCCTAAGCCACAAAGGGTTGATTTTTTTTTTTAATGACATTCTCCATTTTTACTGTTTCTTTTACTGGAGTAATTTATCTCCTTACATTCATAAGGTGTCTCCATTAATAAATTTAAGAAGTGCTTAGAGAAGATCTTTTAATCACAGAGAAAACTGTTTATGATAGCTGCCTGTCATTAATTGGTTTGCAAGCCTCGCACTCTGTGCTGAGGTTGCCCACAGAGGATTCTTACAACCACAAAGATCTTTAACACATTTACAAGCTGGATTCTGCAGGTAGGCAGACCACTACCACTTGAATGTAAATAAAATGTATTACACATTATCTATGCCCTAAATATTCACTTTACATTTAAAATTAAGTTTCTTGGTAAGGAACATTCTTTGTTTCAATCCCAAGCAGCTGGAACATGTTATCAGGAGAATGCAACAGCCCAGTTCAGGAACTGATTTACTTTTATAACAGCATTTGCCAAAGTACTGCTGTACCTTAGCACAGAACGCCCCTCCGTACAAAACACTCAGCTGCAAGGGCTCCTCCTCTCCAAATGGGTCATATCATACCTACAATTAAATTATCTGTGTTATATATTACCTGTGCTTTTTGAGGATATTAGAAAACAAAAATTAAACAGAGCCATGTTCAGGTTTAAAACTAACTTGAGTTTCCTACAAAATTTGAATGTAGCTGCACGTATTCATCTATTTTTATCCTGACTTCCTACAGGAATGTGGTTTACAGGACAAACTTTTGTTTCTTCTCTCTGCCTCCTTCCAAATAGATTATCAAATTCCTTTGCCCATTTAGAAACTCAAAAACCAACAAAGCTTTCAAATACTAATAAAATAATGTATGTTTAAAGAAATCTGGGGGTACATGGGGAGAATGCATATCCCAAGCCCTTGCACACAGAGAGGTGAAGCAGGGAAATTCAGCAGTTACCTTCCTGACTGGCAGCTGTTGTCCTGCCAAGCCAGCAAGCGTGCAGCTCCAGATGAGCAGCCGCCTGTGCTGCCTCTTGCACAGTAGGAGTGCACAGAAAGCTGAGGGAAGGAAGGATTTGGGTAACGAAGGATAACTCCTTAGCAAACCAGGCTTCATCAGTTCTGCTACTTGTGTTTTAGTTCTCACACCAGGCATTCATCTCCGGCCCCACTTTCATTACTACAAATCATCCAGTGAACACAACGACAAAACAGCAGTCTCCTGCTTCCGCGGATCAAATTGCTGGATGTTTCATCAGGCAAAGGAAATTCATTATGGTGTTTTCCAAGCGAGTCTTATGAGCAAACCTTAAAATAAAGCATTTAGGTGCTAACTCCCGCTGGTTTAACAGGAAGCTGGATTGCAGCCTCTGTGCCAAGACCTCCAGTTTTTCTGCTGTGAGCACGTACCCTGCCTCCAGTGCCCTCACCTAGGCCCATGAAAACAAACATCTCATCCAGGTGCAACTGGCAACACGGTGGCAAGAGGAGACAAGCTGTGTATCATCCAACACAGCAGATCTGAGCCTGAACCTCCAACTGAAGATACAAAGAATTGGTAGAACCTGTTGCATAGCTGTAACATGTTGCATCATTAGCAAGCAAACTAGTTGATGCAGGTATTAATCTGGAGGGTACAAGATACAGGAGGACAAGGTAGCTGGAAGAGCTTTCAGAGGGAAATACCTTAGGGCAACCCACTGCATTTTACTGCTCCAGCTGAAGTCTCAAATCATCAAAAAAATCAGCCCAATTCATTCTCAGCCAAGCTGTAAGTAGTATCACTACCAGCTCTGTATCAAAGGCCGCAGGGACTTTCTGAACTTACATAATGTTTTGGCATGCTTCAGCACAACACTGAATGACCATCACTGCTTAGATTGCCAGAGAACTGTGGCAGAGGAGTGAAAGTGAGTCACCCCCGTGATTAAAATTGGTGCATTTGCAGCTGTGAAGAAGGGCTCATGACCTCACAGATCTCAAATGGAGTTGCTGAAACAACCAGAGCTCTGGCTTGAAAGCAAATAACAAAGAAGACTAACCAAACATTGATGGTAATCTTGTAAAATGACAACTCCTCTGACTATTTAAGCATTATTATGCTCTTTAGTTATGCTTTGACTCAGCCTACAAAATACCTCTTCCAGCAGCATACCTCTATCCTAAACTTGAAACCAGCAGCTTCACAAACATTTCATGCCCTGTGTGTTTAAGATTCACAGCAAACAAGAGAAGCCTGGACTTTGATTTTATGGTTCTGCGAAACCTACGCAGCAAATTATCATTGGTTTTGTTTGCAAGCATGTGGATCAGGGTACAGAATAGAAAAAGCAAACTCACATGGTGCATGGAACATCACCAGCACAGATGAATGATCTTTTATAAACTTGTCGAAGTCTTCATCAGTCAGGTGATAAACTACATTTTCCTCATCTGCCCAGGGAGTCTCCGGAGCCTGTGGCTGAGGTGCCTGTGGGCTACAAGACAAACAGACACAGCTGAAAAGCAGCTCGTTGGTGCTAAGTAGTAATTTTAGCAAGCTGGATTGCAAGGAACCACCTTCGTGCAAACGTCCACATGGGTCTGACACACTAACCCTACTGAACAGCTTCAGTAATTCTTCCACTCAAAAGTGATAAATGCCAAAAGTCAGACAGAACTGGAAGAGAAAGGAAAAAAACCCACAAGGAGCTCACAAGGACAGATCAGAAATAGAAGAGGACAGAGTGAAGAGATAACTAGACTGCTTAGTTATTACATTATAAAAATCTGATGTATTTTTCTATTACTCTTTAGCCTCCTCAGCAGGATGCTTCCTTTCTTACAGCACTCACACTTAGTAGTTCACAGGAGTCATTGCAAATGAAAGAAAAAAGCAGTGAGTAGAAACAGCCAATCTAACCAGTCACCTTGAATACCAACAGAATATTGATTATAGGGCTGACAGAAAGGAGGAGTGGCAATGTCGGGACCATGAGTGAGCTGTGTGCAGTGTACACCAGGGCATTTACCCGGGAATTCATGGCATGGCTTTACCCTCAACAACCCTGTGACCTGGGGAAGCATCGTTATGTCCTCCCGTGACAGTGGGCTCACAGGCCTAAATCAGCAAAGCTACTCAAACTGCATGCTTAATCTAAAAGATAAGTGACGCGCTCCACTGAATTCCCTGTGATTGCACATGAGCTTAACCATCTTTGATGGCTCAGAGCCAGAGAGACTGCTCAAAGACACGTTGGAAAATCTGGAAATTGAACCTCAGTTGCTCTGGACCAGTTCAATTGCCCATCATTCCACTACACAAGTGCTCTTTCCTTTTATCAATGTACATTTGTAAGAGAATTTGGCATATGTGAACTAAACTATGCTAACTGACATTTTATTTATTAAAGTACTGCTCACATAAAGTACACCCAAACACAGGAACATTTGGAGCCAGACTTTGAAGCTACTTTATCCTTGCCAGGTGTAGTAATGAGTTCCAAATATCCCCCCAAATTCCCCAAATTCTTTGGCAAAGCACAAATCTGGATGTGGCCCCATCCCTGGTGAAAGCAGATTTACTATTTTTGATTAAAATGTATTATTGTGTTAGCTGCCTGGAACAAGGAATGGCAAACGGATGATAATTCATTTATTCTGCTTTGCTCATTGCTAGGCTGAAAGCCTAGTTTGATAAAAAGAAATCAGCAGAGATATACAGATTCAGATAGCAAGTTCTGTTGATGTAAGCAATGGGTCCAATCCAAGAATATTAAGCAATGTGTGCAAAGCTGCGATGCACACCTCTGATGCTGCTCATAGGATAAACAAACCAAAAAACAAACAAAGGTGGGAGCTGCACGAAGCCAAGCAGCCTAAACAGAAAAAGAGGTAAGTCCCTGTCTATGAGAGTTTACCACCTAAATGGCCCAGGAGACCCACAGCACAGGCAGAGTTGTGACAATTCAGGGGCTGTGTCACAAAACTGCCCAGAGAATCACTGTGCTTGCTGCCAAGCCTGTACGAAACAGCAATAATCCACAGGTATGCTGGCAGATGAAGTCTTTCCAGAAAATACCACGACACAATCAATTTGGTAGGGGAGCTGGTTTGAGTAGTTTGAGCATGATGAACACGGACATGCTGGCCACAAAGCACCAGAAGAAAGCTGTGTTCAGCAGAGCCCGGCATGACCTATTTCAGCAAGGAATTAGTAAAGCAGGGCACAGGATGTTTATTCAAATGGCCCACTTTAAAATGCTGTGCATGCTAATTAGCCTACACAGGAGTTGGTAAGAAGTACCTCAAAGCCTGGAGGAGACAACAAGCAAAATCTAAAATGTCATTTAAAACTGAGAGAAGGCACATCCAACGCCTGAAGACCAAAAATAGGATGACAGAAGTCTGGAAGAGATATCAAGAGCTAATTGAATTAAGAACAGAGAGCAAGTTCTTGATTTAATTGAGTAGTTAGGTGGTGCTAAGGAAAGGCCCAAGAGAAGTCCACAAAAACTGCGAGACAAACTAAGCAGCTATTGGAGGCAGCAAGGAGCTGTCTGGCTTGCCTACCATCCAGATCAATGCAGCTGTGTAAGAAGATGGATAAAAAAAGAATTGTATGTACAAGATAGCATCTCCCGTGTTAATAATGCTGTGTGTTGGAATAAGACTGTGATGGTTTCTCTCTATCACCCCATAAAACCATCTGAAACTCCACGAGATAGTAGCCAGTGCCTATTAGGAAGATAAGAGGGGTTAAGTACCTGTAGCCAGATGCATTAGGACACTTCAACACAAGAAAGAAGTGCCTTCATGAACTAACAAATGAAAAGGTGTTGGAACCCTCCAAACTAGTAGCTCTTGCTCTGAGGGAAAAGAATGTGAAAAACATCCTCTTCACAGTTCAAGTAATTCTAACCTTTGTTGTTATACTCCGCAGCCCCCTGCCCTAAATCAGCACAGATCAACCACTTTCAGCACTTAGCCATGAACATTTAGAGGTCAAAATACCAAGAGCAGCTAAGAGAAAACAGCTGCCTTTCTGTGGCGTCTAACTTGTGTCCACAAAAACCAGGTCATTTCATATGGCACAGTGTCTCCTGGATTCTCTTTCAAGAACATACGGACAAGAGCATGTGCACGCACAGCATAAACACACGTTGGTTCTCTTTGGCATGGACACTCTGGCAGTGCCATGCCCCTGCTGCTCAGCACACCTGCTCGGCTGACTGGCATCTCCTATCTGAGCAACTCCCTGCCTGACATGCGCAGCTTTGTCTTGGCAGCAGCCTCCACCCTATCCAACATCACTTCAGAATCACCTCTCCTTAAAAGTGACACAGCCTGGGGAACACAGAACTGCACCTGACACTCAGGGAGTTCAGAGACTGAGCATTAGATTTAGGATGTGGTCTTGGTGCCTAGCTAATTCATAGCCTATGCCTGTTCTGCTGTAGTTGTGTTTTCAGAAAAGGGAGCTAGCATCATTCCTCCTCAGAGGTGAGAGGACACTGCTCATGACACCAGTATCACAGGAAATCACAACAGCGATGATATTAAATTCTAGCTTGAGTTATCTGGTGAGAGCTTTAATATTATGCTGTTTTGAAATATAGAGTATACACCCTGCAGCTATCTAATTACAATCTTTGGCTTTCCTAAAGCCCCCACCATACCATTTGACTACTTATACTCCTCAGAGTAATGCAATATTATGCATGTAGCAGATTTACCCTCTATATACAGTATACAGTTTTAATTACGACATCAATTACTGGCAAAATTTAAGTACACATAATTTCTCAGACGTGCTTTCCTTAAAGTTGCATTTATTATACAAAACAGGAGTAAGAAGGCTACCACTCAGATCATCTTTTGGGAAGCTAATAAACATGCACTGAGCACTAAGTGAGGACAAACAGCTGTCTTTAGCTCTGGACTGCTGGAGTATCAGCCAAAGCCCACTGTGGCTTGTTAGCAGAGATTATCATTGGAAAGAGCTTGCAGCTGTTCTGCTTTGCTTCCAGTAGCTGTGTTCACTTGCTGTCACAGCACTGATAGAAAGGCACTGCATATTACAGGGATTATCTGGATATTACGTGGGCAGACGGGGAAAAAACTCACCCCAAACATCTAATGTTTCACACATGGAAGCCAAGAGATAACGACATCCTTGCAGAACTGAAAAGCATAATACGGTACAGGTGATGAAGTCACAGCCTTGCTCTGTGGGCTGATCATCTCCTCAACATTGCCGGAGTTGCCATCTTGATCATTAATTTCTGAAAGGCTGAATGGACTAAATGAAGCTTAAAGACTACACCTAAATCTCTTCTCTTTGATCCACAGGGCAGTGCTTGCTTTCACTGTTTGTACCTCCTGAAGCCAACAGGAACACCGCTGGCACTACGTTTGCAGGTCCCCACCTTGAACCACCTAGCCTACCACTGCTGAAGCCCCTGGGCTACCTGCAACCCTTCCCGTGTCCCCAGCGTAGTTCCATTGGGGCAGTAAAACACATTTATTTTATTCCAATTTTGCTAAGCCATATCATCACAATAGTTTACAACTTATATTCACATAATTTAAAGATTACTTCTTCACATAATTCACATAATTTAAAGATTTACAACTGTAAACAGATGCCTTTAGGTAGAACAGGAGACTTTCAACACCGCTTCAAGTCATAACGGGAAACAAGCTTTGTAAAAATGACTAGCAATCCAGGGTGCTAGTTTCTACTGTGTCACCAGAAAACACGGAATATTCCATCTGAAGGTTAAGGAACTAATGAGAACTGTATACTTGGCACGTACGTTTTAAATAAAACAACCAAAGTCACACCTTTTGGGAGGTATTAAATTTAGGCACCCAAGATCATTGGAAATTTAAGTTGGCATTTTTAACGACGCCAAGATCTGTGCATCTGCATTAATTTTGGTCCATAGTCAGTACCCTATTACATATGAAATGCAATTGTAAAACACAAGACATGCCTAACGTTTGTTTTTTAGCATGCAATCTCTCTGTGCTAGTTTAGCCAGTCTCAGAGGGGTAGTTTTGTTTGCTCTTTTGAGCAGAGGGAATGAGGGAGAGGGATGGCTGATCCTAAACCATTACATTCTGTAAATAATAAAAGGTACATAAAAGGTGGAGTGTATGAAGTTCAGTGCCTTACTTTTTCAGCCACTCTGCTATATCTGCTGCAGTAGCACCATAGTTCTCAAAGTGGAACAGGAACTTTCCTTTCCTATTAAAGCAACAAAACAAGGTTTAGTGCTTGCCCTGAAGATAAGAACATGCAATTATAGTCAAGTGTATGATTTCTTAAATAGTAGCAAACCATAACTGACTCAAAATAGCAGATTGTAGGATATCCACGGACATTGTATTCTTCCTTTATCCTTTCAAATTCAGCAGAGTAAACATTCATCCCCGCAAGAACCTGAAAAAAACAGAGCATAATTATATTGATTCTTACAATACAGTAGTAACAACATGACTTCTAAAGAGCAGTAAAGCCAGCTAAACTCTGTGCAGGTTCTGATTTCACTCATACTGCTGTAAACCGAGGGTGACTTCATAAAAGTCAATGAAGCGCTTCTGATTTTGACCAAGGAAAAACAGAGCAATATTTGAGCCTAGCCCACAGAAAGCACAAACCATTCAGCCTGTCATGTACTCCTTGCTCTCACAGCACCTCCATTTCCTTTTATTCACCCCCTAACAGAAATACCAAAAGGGCATTCTCTGAATCTCACTAGTAGTTTAAAATACAAATCTGCAAAGAGAGCACAAGTCCAACTAGAATTCTTTCTTCTTGTGCATGTACATGGCTTGGTTCACATCCAAATGTTAACAAGGACACAAAGAGTTCTAGCCACATTTTTTGGTTTAAAATCTCAGCTAACGTCCAGAAAGTCTGCCTGACCAAGCACTGACTTTATCCCAGTTCAAGAGTGTGCTGAATGGCAAGGGGGAAAAAAAAAATCAGCATTACTTTGATGTAAAACATTCTCCATGAGCCCAGGAAATGCCACATGGCATTTATATACTTTAAATGTGTTAACTTACCTGATTGGCAGGCTGTAATGACAGTTGAAACAGCCTTTTCTTACAGATATTGAAAGATGGGCATGGGAGCACAGCAACTTTTCAGACTGGTAAGTGAAACAAAAAGCTTCCCTTCCCTTTCTTTACCTCTGTCCCAGCCCACCCTCCACACCAGCAATCCACTGCAAGCTTCAAGCTCAGGGCTCCTGTGCCCTCTCCAACTGTCCTTCAAAGACAGTTTTCAAAAGACTTTTGACCTGAAAATTTGAAGATAGGACTAATTCTGAGGTTCTGTGGGTTTGAGATTCACACTGAGGTTGTTCTGCAGTCAAACCTTCAGCCAGTTGCTGAGATACAACTTCAAGATTAACTTAGTTTTAATGGCATTGACAGCTTAAATCATTTTAGCAGCAGGGTTTTAATCCTAACACCTCCTCCTTCCCCCTCCAAAAACAGGATTTTCTCCTTCCAGCTGAAATATCACATCAGAATTTAATACCAGGTTCCTGACTGCAACAAACTGCATAGACCAACCAAATGTGCTAGGAGCCAGCATGAAATAAATCTTAAAGCACAAAATCCATGTTTGAAGGTCAACCTTTTCTAGTAGCGTGCTGGAAAGTCACAAGAAGATGCTTTGTTTTCTCTCGCCTATCCTGAGAAAGGATAAAGGAAAGCTACCTCAGAGGAGAGGAGTACAGAAATAAGATTTATACTGGCTGGTCACATCTCTTGCTTTGAATTTTCCTTGTAATTCTAACAACCAGATTGACTTCATTCATAGGAGATACTAAGGCCCAGTTCTCCCCTTCTCTTATACTTTATGTCAACTCTTGAGGATAGGTAAATTCAATAGGATCAAGATGCATCAGTTGCTTTACACAGTGAGAACTGGCTTCATTAATTCCCTGCTTTACACCAGCCTACCAGATTTAAGATTTGCCAAGAACTTTCAAAAAAATTCCTAGGTTTTACATTAGCATTTCCAGCCACATCTACATCTTCTGCCAGATTGCAGTGATTGATTTGGGTCAAGAACGTGGATTCATTCTGGTGTTCATACACTGTATGAAGCATAAGTGACCAAAAGTCTATTACAATAGGTTTCATTTTTAAAAACAAAAGTTACTGCTTTAGCTGGCCTATAATCACACAATCATGTATCATCAAGGCTAACAGGGACCATCAAAATATACCTTCTACCCAGTCAGGATCCTCCCTCTATACCTAAGCTTCTTCTGCCAGATGTTTAGCTAATTGTCTTTTAGCAAATGACTGAATAACCCTGACTTCAATTGAAGTCCACTACCTCCTGAAATATCCACAGCAAACACGAAGATCAGTTAATTTCTTTCACCTCTGCAGTGACATTTGACTTACTGCAACACTTTACCTGCTCCCCACCAAGCTACCTGTATCTAAATTGACTTTGAACCTTTGCTAGCTGGTCATATCTTCTAAGCTTCTGACTTCTGTTCTCCTGCGACTCTCCCATCCTGCTACTTGATGGAGCAGAGCTAGGGGAATCTCTTGTGCCAGGGATAAAATAAACCATCCTCTTCTGATGTGGACCCACTCTTTTTGGTTTGTGCTAGGGTTAATGGAATAGAAAACTCTAAACTTAACATAATACTGAACCATACAGTCTTCCTCTCAGCAACTACAGCAAGATGGGACCAGTCCCAAAAGAATATAGCAACCAACGACAGACACAGTTCACCTTTTCATTTTTATGACCTACTAAATAGGCAATACTATATTTCATTTTCCTGCTATATAGTAGCCATAATCACTTTTAACCCTGGCACATCCTGACAGCTAACAACAGGTCTGATTGAAATGCCAAACCTTCAGCTCATCCAAAACAATCATAAACTTTCCAGCAATGCCTGATCTGGAGGTCAACATTGCTCTCAGGCACCCCATGGATAATTTATGATGGGTACAGCAGAGTTAATTTTAGAAATGGCAAACCGTGTACACATCCCACTCAGGAAGCTAACTAGGTCAGATTTAGATGAACAGATTGATATTTGTGAAAGACACTGGTGACAGTGGCATAACTGGACTTTCCTCTGAAATAAACCTGCACTAAAAACACTACAAGTGCAAAACAGCACCTCTGACCAGTGCCAGACCCATGAGCTGGGCAGGATTAGCCTAAGCCTACCTAAACTCTTTCCTTTCTTTCTTGGAAATTATCAAACAAAACAGATCTAGAGTTTAAATTCTCTGGTTTGAATTTAATAAAAACAGAACTACATGTGGACAAGGGATAATTGCAGGAAAATAGCGTTTTGCAGCATGCCCTCTCTCTGGCAGTACGTGTGTAGGTGTTTCTTTATGCTTCAAATTCCTGTCCACCCCACGCCTTGTGATAGACCTGCTGTGCAAGACAGGAGTGCCTTCCCCCAGAAAACAGCACACCCTCCACAGAAGGGAGAGGAATTTGCATGCTGCCTGGCTGTATGGAAGCACTCCTGAAAATATCTTATTTAGGACATAGTAAAGCCTTGAAATCTGAACAACTCCCACTGCTTTCAGCCCTAAGCAAACAAGGATTTAGAGAAAAATTTAGAGAAAACACCTTGAAAAACAACTAGCTGAGAAAACATGGGGTAGTCCAAGGGCTCTCAGTGCTCATGAAGTGCACTGACCAGAGCCGCCCCAGAGATGAACTTCATCTTTTCCTCACCACGTGCTGCCTCTCTTGAGGAAACTTATAACCCAAGTGATTCAACAGGTAGAATCAGACCAAATCCAGCCAAAGCCATGGAACAACAATCCCATTTCTGTGTCACTCAAGTGTTATTGGTATTACATAAATTATACATAGTGTATTATAAAAACATGACTTGGAAAGTGTCTTCGTCTTGCTTAGAGAGATCAATATGCCTTATTAGTACAAACAGAGAACCAACTTATTGCAGCTGCTGCAAATTGATTTTATTAGGATCAACACTCGCTTTTATTTTAGCCTGGTATAAACACTAACTTTGTTGACAAAGCTATAGCAATGCTTATGCATGTAACGCTTATGCTTACTTGTTAGGAGGATGATCAAGAAAACGTACAGTAATCCCCCTCCCATGACACTGTGATTCTCCACTGAGCAAGTGGATTAATTATTACTCTAAGGGCATCCATACTTGAGTTGAATAAGAAACATCAAGCCAAAAACTGATCAAACCCAAAATGGCAAATATTTATCTGTACAAAAACGAGCTTAAGACGACTATAAATTCACCAAACAGAAGCTAGACAAAGCAGTGTCAGAGCCCACTTTTCCCTGACAAAAACTACATACTAGATATAAAAGGCAAGTGAGTAAATGCCTCATTATGCTAAGTTTTAATAATAGCAAAAAAAAGGAGATAATCCTGAGCGAATGTGGAACAGCATCATTCATTTTTGGCTTTGTTTCAACTTGTTTAAAGATTACCCAGTTCAATAAATATTTGTTTTTAAATATTCAATAAATTGTTAAAAATATTCTCTTAAAAAAAAAAAGATTTTTTAAATATAAATCTTATCTTCTCACTTACATATTTACCCTTCAGTTCTGTGGCTGCCTGCTGATAAGACGGCATCATTCTCTTACAAACACCACACCCTGATAAAAAAGAAATTGTGTCAGTAACATGCCAACAACTCCATTCAGATTCTTCTACAGGATCCGTGTTCCAAAGCATACCACTATACATGTTTTTATATACAATAATTCTTTAATGAAATTCCTTATTTATTCCACTAAGTGATTATATTATTATTTTCAAAGGATGCTACATCTTATTATATGCTGCTATTTTTGCTATTTTTTCATGCTGCTCAGCTTCATATTCATTTCTTTTCCTAGTTTTGGAAAGAGCAACACCATTTTACGTTCCTAAGGCTCTGGGCTGAGCTCACAGTGGAATGCAAGATGAAAGATGTTATGCTCATCAAGCCAAACCAAAAAGCTTTGTGCATTTCGAACGGGCACTCTAGTGACTGAGAAAGTCAGAATATGGTCTTTAATCAGGGGGGCGATGGGGGTGTACTTCAGATTCATCTCAGTTTAACAGGTCTTTGAAACTCATTTGAGACATCTCCTAAACACATTAAGCAGACATCAAAAGTTAAGCCATGCTCTGTTAATGGAGAAGACGATAACTCAGGGGAAGCAACAGCCCTTGTAAAATACAAGAACTTTATGTGCTGAGGAAAAGACAAATAGTGAGTGAGGAAGACTACATGCATAGCTGGAGCACACTAAGAGCTGCTTGATGACGCTCGAGTGCTAAGCAGATTAGCAATAAATCACCTTGTAAGCAGCAGGTTTCACCCTTGCCAAGTAAAATATGTGCACGCACACTGGGAAGAGAGGGACTGCAGACAGCATGAAAGGAAGCTGTGGCCATCCACTTCAGACACTTAGTACAGAAACCCATGGTCCACCATGGGATAGCAGTCAATACTATCTTCTGGTAAAGAGAGAAGGGTTTTGGAAGTATCTTCCATAAAGGAGAAACATATTTTGCAACCACTGGTTTAGGACCACATCAGCATGCCTAAGAGGAACATTATTTAATCAGAGGAAAGAGAGCTCATTTCTGTGGTCTTTCTCCCTTTGATCTCTCCACTCAAATTGCCAGTGAGGTCATTAAATTAGTGCTGTGTCAAATGATGATTTCTTGGTGGGCACAGACCATTCATCTGGGGTCCACTGAACTCTCAACTTCATCCAAACCACTGGAACAGCATCAAAAGATACGAGCTGTTAACACCATCTTCTGGATCCTCAACTTCTGTTGTCTTTAACAGGCCCTAAACTAGTGATCTCCCCCACTTTTCCTCCTGAACCTCTTACCACTCCCTGGACTTTCTCCTGGAGTACAGAGGCATACCAGCCTCCTCCCACAGCCACCACCCCACCATCCTTCCACTCCCATCCCAGCCCTGCCACTGCCTTGGACTCCTTGCTCCCAAACCCACTGCAGTGGGACCTCTCCTACCCATTAACTTCTGCACTACACCGTTCAAGACTGTCAAGCCACATACGTTCCCATGCAGACATACAAGACAGACAAAAAAACACTCCTTTTTCTTCTGCTCTTTTTCTTGTATTGTGACTCAGAAGTGGGATTTTTAATTAAACACGTACTAATTTTTCCACTAGGTAACACTTGCATTTTTAAAACCCTGTTTTCAATAACATTTTAAACAGCTCCTTTTTGTTGCCAAATGCAGACCATCTTCTGCAGGAGTCTCCTTTGGCAGAGTTAACCATAAGTAAATCTGAATGCCTGTAAGTATACCTAATTTTTCATATTTAGTGCTGTCTGACTTATAATATAAAGTCCAAAAGTACAGTGAATGGTCTCCAAATGGCAGGTAATATCTTCCAAGGAAAAGGCATGCTTTTACTCTGAGTCGTTTCACCCAGACCAGGCATTCCTGAAATATTAAAGGAACTACATTTAAGTTTGCAGTCGCTTTCATCTCCCTCTGCAATAGTATGTAATGAAAGAGCCCATTTCCTATGAATCTGCCACAATGAATCTAAACCCTCTGCTTCCAGCCAAGCTGAGAAAGAATGCAGCCGTCTTCCCCATGCCTTCCTAGACAAAGGCTCCAACAACCTCTCCTGCCAAAGACCCTCCACCTCACAAGCAAGGAAATGAATCCCTTTAGTAGCCAGCCTCAATTTGCTGCTCCCAGGTACGAACATTAACGCCCATGTCAGAAGACAGCAACCTGCAACTCCAGCTTCCCCAAGTCTGTATTTTAATAAAACTGCTGGACGTATTCTGTCTCAAGTGGAGCAGGAGTAAGAAAAGAAAAATTGGATAAGAACCAAATCAGAAGGTCTCGTGTGTTAAATAAAAGATGAGGGAGTTAAGAAACGTGAAATCAGAGGGGGGAAAAAAAAACACCTTACAAGTAGGCTTCCTTCACAGCAGTTTAGAAATCAGCAAAAAGTATTATAGCACTGAAGACTAGCAGGTGTTTTGCCACTTCAAAAGAAGAGAAACTGGAAGGAGGAGGGCTTCTGGGGGAACGGTTCAAAGAGAACGAAGGGCTAGATAAGGCACATTTCAGGAAGAGACTCAGTTGCGGAAAAACAATTATTCATGATACAGGTAAACTGCGACAGCTCTCCGCAGCAGGACGCTCCCTGAGGGGGCGATTTGCAGGCAGAGCGGGCGGATCGCCCCCCGCCGACACCGCGGCGGCCATGGCCGCTGGCGCTCTCCACACGCCAGGCCAGGCCGCGCAGGCCCGGCCTGCTGCAGAGTGTGAAGGCACCGCGCTGCTGCTAATTTAATTAAGGAAAAAAACATCCTCTGAGTGATGCAGCAAGCTAAGTCTTGGGCAATTCTGGCCATCTTGGTTGTACACAGATGAGACTGAAAAAGGTAGAATGGTGTTTCAGGCAATAATTACCAGAGAAAATACACTGAAACAGGAGATAATCCTGCCACGGGATGCTCATTTTAAAAGAGAAACAAACAGCAAATTGGTAGCAATGCCTCACATCAATTTCACAACCAGGACAGTGCCGGGAGGCTTTTCCAGCTTAGGTCACACATTCATTCCTTTCTCATGGCTGCCCTGCTTTCCAGCTGAGCAACAACTCCAGCACAACAATACTTTGTTTTCAAGAACTGGAAAGCCTCTTATATACCTGTCATCAGAAAATGTGAAGAAGCAGTTGTAAATTTGTAAAATTAAGGAAGAAGCAGCCAACATGATAACAAGATCAGAGCAATGCAGTGTCAAGGTCGCAAAAGAAATGCGGTGACTCCGACATGCTCTCCTCTTTCCTTCCTGCCACCCTCCCAATTAAACTCCGTTTGTATTCAGGATACTCCTGCCAGTGACAGCAGAAACACCCAGGGTGCCTCCTGGATGGAGCAGGAGAAGTATTCCTGCTCTTGACCACTGCACTGTGGTTCCCTCTGCACCCAGTTACCGAGAACAAATAGAGCTTCTTTCAACTGCATGGTCTCCTCCAGAGATCTTTCGTGTGTAACCACTTGTCTTATGCCGTGGTCCAAGGTACAAAAGAAAAAAAGCACGTACAATGTTCATTTGCACTTCCAGCAAGAAGCACTGAGGGACTACACCCCCTCAGAAAGCTGCATTAACACTAATGTGCTCAGCATATCATGCTTCTACTACAATGCACATCTAGAAAGGACAACCGGTAAAGAAATTACATAAGGTAACCCACCACATGGATTTCAATGATAAAGATGGGACAAGAGGGTGTTAGTAAAGCACAGGTGAAGCTTCCAGTCAGCCTTGGACATACCTCGGTGAAGAAAGAAACAAGAAGTGAAAGGACATGCTGGATTACTTACACGGGGCATAGAACATCATCAGAACGGGTTTGTCTTCCTTCTTCAGAAGCCTTCGCAATTCCTAGCGAACGAACCAAATAAAGTAAAAACAATCTTAGACAAAAATGACATCTCTTATTGTGACTTGTGTTAAAACTTTTAAAAGTCAATATAAATGTTAATAGAACACAGGCTCATTTCTCTGGGGGAAAAGAAGGGTCATACTTACTAACAGACAACACTTGAGTTGCTTCTGCTTGCTCAACTGTAACTTGAAAGGAGCTGGCAAAACTTCTCATAGACACAAATACCCACTAAATATTGAAGACTAGTATCTTTGGTGTTAAGATGTGGAAATTGCACCGCTTGATCAATTTTTAGTTCAGAACCTGTGACTGGAAACATTTTCTTCCTTGATCCATCCAAAAAATGTATTCTAACTCGAGAAGTCAGACTCAATAATAAACTAAAGTTCAGTTGCCACACTATGAAACCTGGTCAGGGCTATGAGAGGCCATGAGAATAGATTTTTCAGTACCAGCATGGTGGAGAAATGAGATGAAGTTTTCAAATTGAACACAACCCTTGGAAGACTTATAATAGAGTACAGAAGGTGAACATTAAAAATTAATCTTCCTACAAAAACCTAATGTCAAAATAACTATTTCTAATATTAAAAATGAAAGCTAGAAAATTGAAAAGGCCCTTTACGAAATACCAGCGAGGGTCCAATCAATTAAAGTTTTAAAAATCAATAGGCTAGAAAACTAATACAAAAGACCAAGCTGATTATATTAGAGAGAAAATCATGGGGAGCTCTGTGGTGGCACTGGCTTTTTAAGGTAGTTTTTATCTTATTTGCGGCTTTCCCACTTGCCATGGTAGATGATTACTGTACAAGGTTAAATCACTCCAGATCTGGATCCTGTTCCTGCCTGCTGCAGAGACTTCCTGAGATGACCTCAGGCACATGAGAGCATCTAAGCTTTAACTTCGACAACCTGCAGTTGTAAGAACAGCATTTTACCTCCTACTTGCCTCCTGCAGCAACTGCATCTTGGAAGCTGCTACACTTACTGAGACAAACAGGTCTCTTCCACCCTAACATCCACGATGCTTTAATGCTTGCTGTGTGGCTGACAGACTAATATTATGACCACACAGGGAAGAAGAAGGAGGGAAGCAGGAGACGTTGCTCTGTGGTTATTACAAAACACAGGCTTTGTCACGTCACAGTTTGGGTGCTTTAATCTTCCCTTCCAAAAGATATAATGGTGCTTCACTAAGAGTTTAAACAAACATGCACACTCCTCACATTCCATATATTTATAAAACATACAGAACATTTCTCCAGCTGAAGTACCTTTTCACTGTCAATATGCACAATATCTTTGGCTTCAGGATCTTCCTCCCACAGCGGCGCACCTTCTGGATCCTTGAGAAAGGCCACCATGGACTGTAATAAACGGGAAAAAAAAAGTTTTTAAAGCAAAATGAATGAGAACCACCAGACTCCAATCTCAAATCCATGCTGTCATGTGAACCCTATCCAATTAGGACCTTTGTTTTTCCATTTTTATACTCATCTGCTATAGTGGAGATGAAAACCAATCTCCTATTGCAGAACCAAGTGATGTACTGTCGTATACCTTCCTCAGAACTGATATGCCAACTTACCAGTGCCTGCTTCCACTATAGAACTGGGGAAAACACATGGAGGTGGACCAACATATAGACAGAAGCTTCAAGGATCCTTCAGAGAAATCTTTCAATGGTACTAGATCTGTAATACTTCCACAGCTACACGCTGGCTTATTATAAAAGATTTCTTTTCATGTAGAGGTCAGGCTTCCACGCCCTTCACAGCATCTGAGTAACTTTTGCATCCAATAGGACCAGCTGGAGGGCACACTGTGAGCAAAAGCAATGAACTCCAAACTTATAAATCAAATTGCTCATTTGGTCAGAGGAAAAATAATCCACCAGTAGTTTCCCCTATGACCCGTTTACCTAGAAACCGCAGTCACTGGATTTTTAAGTAGGAGTGTTGCAAGCTAACATGACAAGAGAAGCAGGAAATGTGAGACCCTATGGTTCTGCAGCTCCCATATTTGACAAGCAGAATACTTTCTCAAGCTTACTTTATAACTGCTCTACCTGACAGACATACAACCAACAATTCCTGTGCTGGCAGATCACAGATATCCTCTTTATCACAAAGAAATAGTTCCTACTGATTCTGATTTCACACTGAGCCTGAGGGAAACTCCAGCCCTCTGAAGTCAGAGACATTCTCCATGGAATTCAGCAGAGCAGCATTGCCCCCCATTTCCAGCTGTACGTAGGATCAGCTGGATCACTTATCCTCAGATGTCTGTACTCTAGGAAATACAATACTTGCATTTCCATGCTCATTCACGATTCAGATTGCTTTTCACAATTCAGACTGCTTTTTCTTTCTCTGTGGCACTGCTTGTAGGTACTCATCCAGTCCCTGACAGGAACCCTGCTACACCAGCCACACAGTGAGGTCTGAGCAGAAGGTGTTGATCTCTTCTGTCTGGTGACCAATCAATAGGAGTCAAGGGAGCAGCATGGAGATGTACCTGGAGAGGTTCAGGCTGCATGGTTCTTTACCAAGAAGAACCTTGAAGAGGTTCTTCACCAAGAGGGAGGTCAGGCTCCTCAGGGAAGCGGTCAAGCACTAAGCCTGCTGGAGTCAAGAAGTATTTGGACAATGCTCTTATATGTGGTTTGATTCCAGGGCGGTACTGCATGGAGCCAGGAACTAGACTCGATGATCCTTGTTGGCCCCTTCCAACTCAGGATATTACACGATTTTATGATTCCCTTCATTGTAAGAGTTAAGTTGATGATGACACTACAGCAGTAAGCAAACTTTACTTGCAGTCCAAGCAAAGAAAGTCATGTGAGAGCATTCATTAAAGCCTTTATCAGCCATGGGATATTCTGCCAAACCAGTTCCTGACGGAAGACCAGAGCTGAGTATATGTTAACACACACCAAGAGCATCCATCTTGAAGTCCACCTTTGTAAGCCACCTTCTCAAGAGCAGGTTAGCAGCATACCTGGTGACACTTGTCACTGCAACAGTCCCAAGAAACATTTTTGCCACCTCTCTGCCTTGGGTAGGGCTGCTCTGGTACAATACCCAAACAGCTTATCAACAGATAGTGCAGCTCAGCTCATTTTCCTGCATCGCAACTGGTACTACAGAGCTTGGGAGGATTCAGAGCTTACAGCAGGATTCATTTATGGCATTAATGTTTCTGTCTACTCGCTTAGCTAATATTGAAGAGATTTGTCTGATCATAAGAGGCAGCACGTATTAGTCACTAGACAGCAAGCAAAGCACTTAATGTACCCAGTGAGAAGACCTAAGGGGTTAGGTAGTAGTGTTGGGACCACAAACACTTTGAGTAGAAGAAATTTGTTTTCATACGGCATTAGCAGAGAAAGAAGCCAGCTAGAAGAAATTCAAGTAATTTATAATGCAGTTATAGTTGTAAAAAAAATTGAAAACTAAAGGCATTAGCATCCCAAATGATGCTGTAAGAAGACAGTAACATATGGATAAAGGAGAGAAGGACAAAGCCAGGGAGATATTCCACATTTCCGAACACCTCATCAAGTTCTGCTTGCACTCAGTCTGCACAGACCTCAAATATATACTGGCTGGGAGGAGAAAGGGGTCAACATTTTAAACAGCTAATGAGTCCGATTGACTCCGTTAGTTTCAAGAATTCCTAAGTGCCAAGTTCAGTGATGTAGAAACAGATGCGGTTAGAGGACGGGGGATTAAAGAGATTTAATTCTTGCAGCCTCTCCCTCTCAGCCAAGAAAGAAAAAAATTAGATGTGTAATGTCTTCTGGCAGGAGCAGGCAGTACGGTGCCTTGCACTCATTACTCCACTCTGTGAAGAGCACTTCCTGCACCCTTTTAAATGGGAAAGAAAAATCCCCACAAACAAACCACGGTGCTGTCTAATCACAGAAGAGCAGTGGTCCCCAGGCTGCTGGGTTAGAGACCTGAGCAAAGTCCAGGCCACAGCACAGCAGCCCCCATGCTGAAGGACCAGCTACACTCCTGCCCTGCCGTGATGGGGTCAGGACCTGCTTTGACACTGCAGCCCCGACAGAGCCGTGCTGGGCTGTAACCTGCTGCCTGAACCCCTGCAACAGCTTTGAACCTCGAACACCAATTCAGCACAACACAGGATGTGTCTTTGTCCAGCATACACTGCAAGTTTTAATAGCACAATAGCTTGCTATCATTTATGGACTCACATTTTAACCTGAAAAAAATAAATATGGAAACATCCCTGCACATTTCCCTCCTTTTCAGTAATGCAGTAGAGATGCTTGTAAAACTTCCCATGATTTCATACACACACACCCTCCTACAGGAGCAAACTTGAAAAGGATACAGAGTTTACAGCAGGTCTAATTTATTGGGTTAGTCTATTCCCTTTGCTAGTACTGAACAGATTTATACTTTAAAGATTTTCTTCCATTTTAGAAAAAGAGTGAAACTCCCTTGTACTTTACCCTGCAGAAAAGGCTTCAGCAAATTATAGATACAGCCTGGATACTGGTTGTATGGCACTACAGTGGATTAGGACACAGTGTGGCTAAAGCAAATAATTAAGGTCAGAAAGCTATCTAACCTCAGGTCTCCAACAGCAGCTCACTACAAATAACTGGGGGAAAAGCTACACTAGCACCTTTCTTACATAGCATGCATGGTATGGGCTCTCAATCTCTGGCAAAAAGTAATTAAGTTCATGGACTCTGCACCAGCTATTGTATTTGTACCTCTGTTAGCTACCAATGGATCTATACTTTATGACTATCTAATACTGCTTCTAAGACTTTCAAATTCTTAGCTTTCAGAACATATGGCTTTGAGTTCCACAACTACTTTTTTTTTTTTAAACACAGCAGACTTGTTTCAAATCAGCTGCCTCAAAATGCCACTGCTCGCACTGAAGTTTTGAGGTGAAGCAGGTAATCATCCCATTCTTCAAGATACTCACAGTCATATAAACACCTGTCACAATCACCTTCCAGTGCCCTTTTTCCAAGCCCAAGAACCCTCAATGTAAACATTCAAGCCACTGATAGTTCTCATCATCCTCACTGCCCTTCTGCAGTACTTCCATACCTTCCACGCAGTGGGGCAACCCGAAACACGTACTAGATGCAAAAACCCAGTGGACACAGATGGTGGAGTGACATTTCCTCTTCTACTCTCTGCTCCTTCACTAGACTTTTAAAACTACTGTTCAGCACAGGGGCAATATTTTCAGGCCACCTACTGTCCTGGCTGGTAATTCAGAACCTAGCCTGCCATTACTCCAGCATATTTGGAGCTGTGTCCCTTCCTTCCCTCACACGTTCATTACCCCACAAGTTCTAGCTTTCATATTGACAAGCCACTTGGTATTGCAAGAGCCTTCCCAACCCTTTTAATTTATTTTTTTAAAGCTATTTCTAAGCATTTTACATCACCAAACTTTGCTACCTTGCTATCCACCCCCTTGACAAGACACACGAACAGCTCCGACCCTAACAAAGGTCTCAGCAGCAGGAGGTTCTGAGCACTAATGTCTCCCCCACTGTGAACACTGAACTACCATTTATTCCTCATTTTTCTAGGAGTTAACCCACAAGGACATCTCTGGTAATTACATAAGGGTTTAGTTACTCCAAGAAATGAAGAGCTTTTCTTAAGATTCCGTGTACACTATCAGCTGGATCAGCCGTATCTATGAAATTGCCGATTATTTCAGAAGAATCCTTTTACAGCGATAAAGCATTTCCTCTTCAGAGCTGTGTCCATTATTCTCCAAAACATCACATTAATATTTGTATGCCTGCTGGATGCCTGGGAAGGAGATCCGAGTTTTATTGCCACAAGCCTGCTGAATGATGTGAAACAAATCTTTTAATCTCCCTGTTCTTTAGGCTGTCCATTTGTCCATAAAATGGGTATGATACCTGATGTAACTGTATCACTCTGCTGCTTGCTGTTTGTAATGTGCTGGAAAACTTGCCACAAACTCAGCTGAAGGTGAGAAAGAAGTGTCACTGCCTCAACAGGAGAAACCAGGGAGAAGTGGCATGGAGGGAGAAATCCAGACAACATTAATCATTCTGCTGCTGGCAGCTGTATGAAACAATCACCTGAGTTTTGACCACTGCCCAGCTCTGATGCTCTGCCCAACCCATAAATCATTAGCAGCTGGTTTCACAAGGGCAGTTAAATTAAGAAAGAATAGAGCTCCTGGAGGAAGGGAGCTTCAAAACCCCACTTCTGTCCACATTGGGCTCACACTTCCCTGCACATGGGGTCACCCCAGAGCTGCTTCCTTCTCACCAGCTAGAGGCAAATACACCAGTGGGCATTAGGGAAGGGGGAAACAATCACCACAAAATTGTAACAAAAGGAATAATTCATATAGTTCCTGTTCTGCTACAGTTGTGTCTCAGCTGAAACCCTCCTCGGGGCTCTGCAGGTGCCTTCCAGTTGATCCTATCTGTGAGGAATTGAGTCACAGCACTAACTCCCAGCTGCAGTATTTTAAGGAGAGCAGGAAAGATATCTCAACCACTGTTCGAACCACCCACATTTAGGCAGCTAACAAGTCTCCATCACCCCACCCACCAAGAGGGGAAAAAAAACATGCATTTCTTCAGTAAGTAGAGAAGCAGCCTCAGCCACTGCTGACTAGGCTAGGTACCTAACATTGCCCTTCTCAGTGCCAGGCAGCATTTCTGCTGCAGGAGAAGGGAAGATGCACAGTCCTACTCCCCCCACCTCATGTAAATCCAGCATGACAACCTCAAGAGCAGGCTAAACAGATGATTCAAGCCACAGAGCATTTCTGAGACAGAGCCCTCCATCATCTACCCCACAGCAGCTCTGCTGTGGATGGAAGGTAACAGAGCAGGTGTGCTTAGGAGTGGCCACTCTGACAGAACTGGGTTCACAGAACATCTCACACCAGCTTCTTCCAGCCCAGCCCAGCCCCCTGAAGGAAGGAGAAAAGGGAAGTGAGTGTAACCCTGGCAGCCTGAATTGACTTCATCAAGCCTCCAACAAGACCAGTGACTGTGCAGAGTCCCGATTTGCTGGAGAAAGAGGAGGAAGTGAAACTCAAACTAGCATCGGAACTGGACAGAAGATGTTTCTGGAATCCAGATCGTCATGGAGCACTCCCAGCACTTCACCAGGGCTTTGCAGAGGAAGGTTGCTCACTTTCAGCATGTTTATAGTACATTTCCCCTGTCACAGAGATCTACGTATTCTTTTCAAATTTCATGTCTTTTTCCTTCCATTGTGCTCACAGAACATTGCTTCCTGTTGTTTTGTGTCAAGATTTGCAGGAAAACAAAGGTCATTTCATCCCTGCTGCACTGTGGGCACATCCATAGGGACCGCAGTTCCACGATCAAATCAAAGATAAGGCCACTCAATTGTTTATAAACACAAGACCTAAAAACCTCAGGGAACTCCCTATCAAAATGCAGTATCGACTAATACTTTTAGTCATACTGCCGTCAATAGCATCTGGTAATCAAAACCAGGAGATTGCTATTTGTTATCAGCTTGAACATTAACTCACATGACAGTTTAACATGGGTTCAGTCTTGTTAATAATACACAGCTTTTCTGGATCGGTGCTTGGCAGATGCGTGCACACAAAAACCCTTAGGTCATTCTGACAGCTGTTTATGAAGATTAACCCCATCCCTTTCATGCCTTCAGCATGAAGTACCACCAACACCTGTTTTTAATCCACAATTGTCTCCCCCATACCTAGCAAAAGAATAATAATCAAGTTTACCTTCAACGTGACAGCTCTGTTATATTCAGTATGAAATGCACCGTCCCTGTTGAACAAGGAGTGGGGAATAGTGTTAACTTACAGTAGCGTTGCTGGAAATCATACAGCTGCTCTCCCTCACTTCTCTCTAACTAGAATAACATTATCCTGCCAAAGCCCCAGAACTAAGCAGAATTGACACCACAGCAAGTTCGGGAGGGGAGGGGCAGGGAAGAGCGAGGAAAGAGGGAGGATGCAGAAACAGAACGTCATGCAAACAGGTCTCTAGTAAATAATCCCTCTCTGTTGCTTTAACAAGAAAATTTACTAAGGCACGATCTTTGGAGATGCAGCTGCTTGGTGTCTCTTACATTGACAATACTCCCACTCCTATTATTTTCTGAAAACAAAAATCTTGCACTCTCACTACACTTGCCTTTCCCCAGGCATATTACAAAGTACTGCCCCAAGTCAGAAAAGAAAGCACAGAGAGGTAAAGCCACTTTCCCAAAGCACACACCAGTAGGCAAGTGACAGAGAAAGCATGAGATCCAAATCTCAGCCACCCAATGCTGTGCATCGGGTAGTTTTAGTTCACTGGACATCTCTCCCACAAGTCCAGCTCATATTTTCAATGTGTACTATTCAACAGCAGAGTAAACTTAACTGCTGTTACAACACATGCTTCCAAACTGAAGAAACCATGAGCAATTTTATGTTGAGGCACAGGAGAAACAAGAAGCCCTCATGCAGCAGCAGAACAGAGCTGCAAGGAGAAAGAATAGTCCTAACAGGGGCATCAACAATTAGGAACTACAAATCCCAGCCCAGCACTCACTTATAATGGAGCAATTCCACTCCTTTCTCCTTTGAATTAGGATCTACTTTCATCTTCTTGCATAATTTTCGGCTTTCAGTGTCACTGCAAAAAACACATATTGGAAGAAAAATGGTTACAAGAAAAAGAAATCAAATGCATTCTGTTCTGGAAACTCATTGCACTGCTTCCTCTTCAGTAATTAGTTGCACCTAATGGTTAATTTAGAAGCTGCTCAGCTAAGTTTGTGTGACAAGCATTGTGGAAATCTGCATTAGCCAATTTAATTCTTTGGTTTGCCTGGTAAGGACACAAAGGACTATGTTAAAACCACAATGCCAGGCTCTGACCATCGGAAAAGGAGTCCATTCTAGCATGTCCAAGCACCTCTGAGCTGACCTTCTGTCCACAGGATTAATATAAAATTCAGGAAATCAACTTTCAAGACTGTTACTGTTAGGGTGGTAGCCAAAGAGCACGGTTTGTGAAAAGATTCAGAGAGAAAAAGCAGGTCAGCTTTCGTATCTGCCAGAAGCTAACTCAAAAAGATGAAACATCTCCATGGCATCTCCAAGACCAGATTGGAAGTGGCCAGCCTTAAAAAGGTCTCACAGAAAATAAAAATCAATCCAGATTTTGGAGCCCCAAGCCCAGCAACCCCATCCACAATATGCCTGAGGGATGCGGTCTCGGCTCGTACCAGGGAAGCAGGTGGTTTTCAAACTGAAGAAGAGTGAATTGTTTTCAGCCCAAGCCACATTAGGCTGAGTTATAGAAGAGAAAAGGGCCACGGGAGAAACTGCAGTGTTGGTTAGGTGGGAGGTAAAGGGTCTTTGTGGAATACGCTGTCCTAAATGACACAAATGCAGATTAAGTCTGCTTCGAGCTGAGTGAATGTGAAGTGAGACACGGACCTGGGGAGATGAGTGAAACAGTGGGACTACAAAGAGAAGAGGATGATTCACACCGATGAAGCCAGTCTTTGCATTGACAAACAGCAAGATTAAAAAGCTTGAAAACTTGTTCCCAGCAGAGGACAACTCGTACTTTTTGCACAGAGAAATCACTTCAGAAAATGAAAACACTGAAAACCCATCAAGTTTAAACCGATTAGAGATACATTAGAGGCATCGAGATGCAAGGGTCCCACCAAATGAAGTGCTGCTGCCAGCACTGGCGCTAATTCTGCCGGTGTTCCCCAGCTGCCTTCCTGCAAACGGGAGGAACAACCAACAGTAAGTCTGCAGCGTGCTGAAGATGACAGTGCACCTTCATGGAAACTTCCCAAATGATTATTTTTAGATGGAAATAAGGAAGGGGATACTATAGACACGTGCATGGGAATCAGAACATTAGGCTGGAACTGAAAGGAGGACTTTAAGGAAGCAGCAGAGCATGTAACCACCTCACCGGTAAGGAGCACTTGCAACCCCCAATTCTAGAGAAGCATGTTTCTCTTAAGTGTTACTGATTCATGCCTAACATACATTTTCAGATCATAGCCAAAGTCAGTCACTGCAGCCCCTAAACTTTTTCTTTTCTTCTTCAAGAGGCTGGAGATCCGAGCCTGGGAAGACAGTGACCTTCCTATGGTTTGCTGCATCTTTGTTTTCCCCAGACTCCAGTGGAAGATGGAGCTAAAACATATTATTTGTTCACTGAATAACATGAACATCCCTCCTTGCAACCAAACCAGGTTACAAAACAACCTGGATTTGGAGTTCTGCTGAGAAAGCCAGCAAAACCACCAAACCCAGGGCCAGAAACATCCTGTCTTCACTTACCTGCAGGTCTCACAGGTCAACAAATCTCAGGAGGAAGCACCAGTTTCAGAATCCCCACTCATCTTACCCCAGACACAGATCTAGAGCCATAGACCTATGGCACTGCTGGAGTTAAACGCTTGGCAGTTGGGTAAGCCCACGTTAAGGTCAGTTAACACTTGTAAATATCCTTCTAGACGCTCCCAAAAGCTTCCAGGATATACAGAGATTTGCGGTCACCTCAGCCGTGTCAAGACAAACATTAGGTGATGGTGGAGGTAAGCAACTGCAATGCTGAAGACCTGCCTCTAGCAACAGAGGCTGTGACACCCCAGGATGTGGTGACAATTGTTCTGGCATGGGCAGAGGAGCAAAATGGGTGTCAAGGCAATTCTGCTGCCAGTTCTGCCATCAGTTCAGTGCAACTTCAAAAAATGCAGAGAATAATAGGGAATTTTTCCTTGCTTATCAGTCTAGATCTCTAGAAAAGTTCTGCAGTGTTTATAGTTGGAAAGGCTACAAAATATGACCACGGTGACGTACCCTTAAGCAAGGCACTAGCATCTCCTGCCACTCCAACGCCTACCAACTCCCTTCCCGTTTGCATGAGCTTCTATTAAAAAAGGAGAGATAAGAACAGCTGTTTCACTAGAAGGAACAGACTAAGCCTGCCCTGCTTTCAGGATTGCTCCATTTTTAGAGATCCCTGTAGCTGCTTGAGTGCACATCCATTATCACAGGAAAGCAAGCAGCAGTTTGCTCCAGTACGTCTCTTGCTATTTACGGGGCTGATTCTCTGCACCAGTGCATTGGGAGTTTACTCTGTTTATGCAATCTATCTGCACTGATGCAAGGGATGGAAGAGGAGCAAATTCCCCGAATAGGAAATGTCTAAATATGTATCAGTAATTTTTTTTCATGCATCAGTGCAGATTTTTGCACATGCCAGGCCCACCGATTCAGATGCTATGCTGAAGTTGCTCTGGAAAAGGCAGAAAACAAGACATGCAGAAACAGCAGAGACGAACCCATTCTCCTTTTCCTTCTTCTTTCATTTACAGCCAGACCAAAATAACCTGCAAAGAGCAGCCCTGCTCCGATATCACTTGGTAATGACCATTATCCTTAATATGAGTAAATATCAACACAGATGCAGCCTGCTCTGAGATTCGTCTCCTTTGGATCGCAGCCAGCAGCCTCTCTCCAAAGACGAGCTTCTCAGCTCCCACAAGGGAGAGGGTAATTAGGACTCCGGTTCTTACAATTTAATTATGCCACTTGAAGAGGCAGTATAAGAGTTTGTTACAACAACTGATGCTGGGGGACGGGACGCTGATGGACAACAAACAAAATGCCCCCCAAATGAACCCTCTGCCACCCAGGCCAACACGCTCCAGATGTTGGCTTGAGGGTGGCTCAGTAACGTGTCCCCAGGAGCTGTCCTCAGCTGCCTCGTGGCATTTCTGTGCAGAGCAATTCAAACTTCGCAGATCCCTGCTGTGCTACTGCTGAAAGGGGCCCTGCTTTGCCTGGGGGCACTCCTAAAGCTTTCTCTCTCTGGAAAACCACCCAAAGCATCACCTTATCTGCAGTATCACGAAGCATCAGCAGCTACATGGTAATAAGGTCAAACCGTAAGTGGGGCATCAGCATGGCTTCCCTCCTCTCCCACAGGCACCTTCCCCACGCTCCCCACTCCTGCAAAACCAAACTGGAGCTGCAAAACTCTCCTGGAGAAGCAAAGACACACAGCAGCTTGCATGAAAGGTCTGAGTTGAATTAAGCAAGGAGTCTAAACAACAAGGACAGCACACATTGTAGGAACACCGCATCCTCTCCAGGCACATCTCCGTCTCCTCTCCTGGTAGGCTTTTCTGTCATTTGGGGTTAGAGTGGAGCTGGCAGAAAGCCCCAACAGCAGCACTCCCTGCAAACCTCTCAAGTCCCTTGTCGGTGCTAGCTGGCATGAATAATCACTCTGCAGGGGCAGCCATCTGCTGCCAGGACGCGAGGAGGATGGGGGCTTGCTAAGGAGATCTGACCTCCTTTGGATCACAACTGGCGAAGCCAACATCCAAACAAGACACATTCCCACAGGCACTCATCAGGAGCGGTGCAGGATGCTCTGCTGCAGGCTGGGGAGCTGCTGGCTCGTGGCCAGAAGGGTGCAGAAGAGGTGAGAAAACCTGGTGGCAGTCCCTGGCAGCAGGAGCTACCCAGAGAGAGGCTTTAGCACCAGCCTGGTGAGGTAATTCAGAGAGGGAAAGAACAGGGCAGCTAACACAGCTAGGCAGGAGGAATACAAAAATTAATTTTGCTGCACTAGGTCCACACAGATTTCCAAAAACAAAACAAGTCCAATCTGGATAGATCGTGACTAAGAGACAGTGCCTGGAGGTAGGAGCACAAGCTACCAACCTTGGGGCAAACTCAAATATTGTCCTGGCAGGTCATGAAGGCAGCAGGGTAAGACCAAACATCTGCAGCACCAGCCTTCCTCACAAGCATGAACAAGACCTTCTCCAGCTCCCTAAATATTGCCTTTAGCACGTCCTGCTGACCTCCAGCTCCTCAGCAAGATGGGAAAACAACCCCACCTCCACTGCATCCTCTGCGGAGGAAGGGTCTGGAATGACTGTCAGATCCTCACTCAGCAGATGACAAAAATGCCATCAGAAAGTTGCCAACGTACCAGCACCGTGTGCATGTGCTGTGCAGCCACGTCACTCAGATGGTGCCGGCGTCTGCAACACAGACGGGCCCAAACCTCCCTTCTTGCCTGTACCCACAGCGTTCCCAGACACCAGAGAGGTGGTTAACAAAAACACTGCGGCAGCACTGATTTAAGTAACAAGGTCAGCTTCTGTGCATGCAACCACTCTATCTTGCTCTCCAATCAGCACATCACATAACCACATGAACCACAGCTCTCACGGTCTGGAGAGCAGATAAAAATCTGGTATCTGTACGTCTCTGAAACAAGGCTCAACAACACATCCCAGTGATGCTTCAGCAGTCCCTTGCATCAGTTGCACCTGTAGACCCCACCAGGATGGAGGCTCTGCTGTACAGAAATGCTGCCACTGTCCCAACAGCTGGAAGAGATGAGACAGCAGGTCAGAAGGAGGAGCAGGCAGATACGTAGCAGGGCTGCCCATAAAACAAGCCGTCCAACGCTGGAACAAGCTTTGGAAGGCACCCATCGAGGCTGTCACCAGGTTATCAGTGCACTCTCTCACTATTGCCTCTGCTGTTTAATTGCTTTCATTCCCTTACACCGCGGTGAAAAGCAGCATAAAGAGAACAACTCCAGCTATAATTTCAGGGAAGTGCAGTTTCAGACTACCCCTCGGAATTGAATTATCAAACAGGGTTTCCCGGCCCAATGCACAGCCTTTGCAGTGCCCTCTGGCTATCTTCCAGAGAGTACCCTCTCCAGACAACAGGCTGATGAACATCCTGAGAAAGCAGGGAGTTGAGATCCTGCCAAACAACTAATTGAGCTTGTGACCCAAAACAAAAAAAAAAAAGGCAGCAAAAGGGGGTGTCAACGCCAGAAATTTCAACAAACCGCATAAAAATAAAAACCGCATTTGTACTTGCAAGCCTAATCTGAAAGAGGAAGTCATTAGCAGTCAGTTGTAGTTGGATTTGCTCCTGCAGGGTTCAGAAATCAAAAAACACGATTCATTAGCCATTGTGCGTTGGCCAATATGGCAATTTGACTACGCTCCTTCCAATCATCAATCCTCAGCTCCAACAAGGCCGTTCACATTGCAGCAGCTTGCATACTCTGCTGACCAAATGAAAACAGACCGACGTGCCCAAATCCCCTCCTCTCAGCCTGGGGGCATCGCCTCCGTGTCATCCTCCCTCCTAGTCTGGGGTGGCAGCTGCTACCACCTCTGCTTACTGCATGCCCCGTTTGTAAGGCTCCTCGTGTTCTCTGACAATCCCAGGCCCTTCTGTATCGCTCTGAGACAGACCTGAAATAAGAGAATTAAAAAAAATCACTTCTCAAACCATCAGCCTGGCTTGCAAGAGCACTTCTCCAAAGAGCTGTGCTAAGCAGCCAGTGGCCGGTAATGGCTTACACCTACTTGAGCAGAAAACACACACACAGCTCTTGGTGCAGCCAGGCACTTAGATACTACGCTCAGGAGGAGGCTTTAAGAACCTGCAGACAAACAAAATAGGAACAGGACCCAAGAGGGATGGACACAGAAGAAATAAAAACAGGAAGCTTAAAACGTTGGATTTGTCTTTGAAGAGGAAGCAACGCTCTGTCACTGTTCTAGATTCCTTATGGAAATGAACTTTCAAAACAAGTAACAAGAGCAGCAGGTTTCCATGGCACAGAACAAATGAGCAGCTCAAACAAGGCGGTAGACGAAAAGCTTGAATCTTTAAAGGGATGGAGAACGCGAAGACCAGAAAGGGAAAATGTGCTGCTGGAAAGAATTAAAGATTCGGATTAGCAGGCTGACAGGGCAGTCTCTCTTCTGAATTTACGGTTTGATTTTCCCCTCCAGAGCACAGCAGAAAGCCCTTTTGTGACCCACAGGGCAATCTTCGGAGCCTTCTGCTCCAAATGTTCCCCCTGAAACGTGCCAGGAATGCAAACAGAAAAATCCCTGTGCTGTGGAGACCCAGCATCAGTAGGCATCCAATAAAAATGACTGTGCCCATTAGTCAATTAGAGAGACCAAGAATCTATAGAAATGAGATCGAAAAGAAGTCTTTTCCCAAAATTAAAACCCATGAGATTAATTCTCACTAAAAGCAAGAGTGAGCTAAAGAACAGAAAGAACCCCAAGACAAAAAGGTGACAGGTATCATCAAACAAAACCAATTAAGGAAAAAAATTATACAGCGTAAGCTCCAGCCCTGTAGAAAGTCAGTAATAATGAATGTTACTTTCCATGGAAATATAAATTAGTAAGAGGCACTCAGCAGCTCACGTACCTGCACAGAAATAAGGTGCACACCTGCAAAGGAGCTACCAAAGGAACTTCTAGAAACACAAAGCACTTGAACTCTTTATGAAGACGAAGCCTTCCTCTTCAGACACGTCCCAGCCATCTCTAACCCTCCTCTTAACCTGGACACGAGCACTAACACCGTACTTTTGAATTCATCCTAAATAAAACCACATGAAGGCAGGTTCTGGATGTCCCACCTCCAGGCTCAAGGAAGCTGTAGTGCATCGTACTGTTCCTCTGCCACCTCTTTTGTGGCTTCTTGCTGCATGATGAGCCTGGAGAGCACACAGGATTTTTGCAACGAAGTAGTAACTTCAGGAAAACCGAGGTAACTTCTCATCAACTCTTAGCTCATTTGCTCTTCATTAAAGACTGAAAAATTACAAAGTTGGAGGTTAATCACTGCCTCGAGGCAAAACACGAATCGTGGCGCACACACGGTTAGGCTGACACTGCAGTAGGAACCCAGACTTGTATGGCCAGGCACTAGCGCAGATTTCAGCTAAATGCTCCCTGTTTCTGAGTTAGTGCAACACCCCAGACTAAGCAGGTTTATCATATTAGGAACCAAGAGCTTACCTAAGGGAAGGTTTTTGAGGATAGAGCAGCAGTTCCTGCATGGCCACTCTGACTGTGATATAAAATGGCTTTAAGGTGAATTGGCATCACCTGCACAGAGGTTACGAAAGAGACAGGAGGAGGAAGGCATTGGAAATCCGTGCTGCAAACGCACAGTTTGTCCATATAAACCACATCCATACAAGGATCGTGTTGTCAGTACAACTATGCTTGCAAGCCATTCCTTACAGATACCTGATATACTCTCCCCAACCCGACTGGGAATGGACTCTTTGCTGGCACCAAGCATCACTTACCATCCACCAGCTCCCTTCACCTTCAGGGCAGCTGAAGGAAAAAAGGCAGAAATCCCAACACTACAAACACCCTTGGATGGAAGGGGCTACATCAGTGCAAGCATGCTCCTTTCTTCTTTCTTTTCTCTCCATTAGATCTGGTCAATTTTATTTGCAATTTCAAAGCTTTTCATCAGCTTTAAAATTCAACTGCAAGAAGGAAGATGAGTAGACTTACTCTGAAATAAATCCTATTTCTGATCGGCTTTAGGGGAGCGAAGGTAGAAACTAAAGAGCAAAAAGACACTTAATGCCATCTGTACCAGCAGCCTTGTTTCTGAAATTTCTCTCTCCTGTTCCAAGGCATTAAATAAATTAATTTATGATTGTGTATGGGTAAAGCCTTACTATATCAAAGCATTAGGAAGTCAAAAATTTGGGAAGATTTAATCTAAAAGGCATACAAACACAGAAACTGGGGGCACCCCAGAAAAGAAGACTACCGACTAGGTTTAGCTCTCTTCTGGGCCAGCAGGTGTTTAAATACATAGCCTCCAAGGGGCCACTTCACCAGTCAGATTGGGGTGGGATGCTGAGGAAAACACCTCACCCCTATGCTAAGTGTCACAGGACTGCAACACTTAAAAAAAGCTTTCAGGGCAAGGGACTACGGGAATGACACACAGGACACCAAAGAGGGAAAAGCGGGATTAAAACCAACCAAAAATTAGCCAGACATTTTAGCCATATGGCTCTTCCTCTCCCTAGCAGTCTGATGTGCTAAAGCCAAGCACATGCGCTATGACAGCAGATGGGAACCACACAGCTTTGTTTATGTTTGGGACCTACAGCAAAGGGAACCACGCGAGCTTGAGCAGGGAATATTTACCCAGAGCCAAAGAAAATGGGTGCTTTTTTCAAAATACCCGTCTACACAACTGGGTAGGAGTTATGCTAAAAAAAATCAAACACACAAGGAGCACCACCTGTATGCACCGTGTGCCTGGTCTGCAGTTCCACAGGGCAGCAAGCAGACACTTTACTCAGGTATTTGATTTTTGGTAAGCAACCATGCTAGAAGAACCAGGAGTCCAAGACACGGCTCTCCTCTATTTGAGGAAACGCCAGCATCCCCCTGGTTCAGGGCTACCCATCAGTAGCTTCACACGTTCCCCACTTCTGCCTACGGCAGGATTTTACAGTAAGAGCAATTATGCTCTGGACAGAAAGCACTAATTTCAGCCTCTTCTGCTACCTCCTCAAAGCTGCACCTGACCATAATACATTTTATAAACCTGGCAAACATTTTCCTCTCTTCAACACAGCCGTTTTACTTTCCTTCCTCTCCCACATGCTATTTACGCTCTTCCAGATAACTTCAGTCCTTGGCCACCCCATGGCCCCTATTGCAAAACCTTCTGAAGAGGAGCAGAGGATAACTTTATATGGATTGCTCTTCAAAACCAGACCTCAGGGAAGCACAAGACAGGACTGGGTCTTTGTCTGCTTTAGAGACGAGCAACAAAAACTGCCTTTCATTCAGGCATTAAGCTCATCTCACTGTGCTCCCACACACGTCACTTTGTGCCTTTTACTCACCACCATAAGGATTTGCTAGCAAGTTTCTGTTTTTACACAAAACTTTCACCTGAGTACATCTACGTTCTACCCCCTTCTCATATGGCTCAGAAGATGGGGTTCAGGGACAGGAGGGACTCTGCAGGATGCAGAGGCTCTGGACCACACGTATGGGATCAGCCTGCTCTTGCAGCACACACCAGGTCCATCACACCCTGACTCACATTTCATTGCAGCTGGATGCAGAGATCACACAGCAGGACAGCACAGCTTCTCTTTGCAGGCATCTTAAGCTTCCAGCTCCCTTCTGAATCCCTTCCATTTTCAGAACTTCTATCAGCCTGCTACTAAACAGAATTCAATAAATAACCCGGTCCCCGTCTTGCTTGCACGCCCACCCAACAGCATCTGAACATGCTAAATGAGCAGTGCCCGTTTGTGCTGCTGTAGCATTTTTCCTTTCAAAGTTCTCCAAACCCTGTAAATATTAACTAATGAATCAGGCAATATTTATCCAACTGCTTGGAAAACAGATACACCTTTTTCTCTTTTAAATGGCACAGATTAATAGCAAGGACTCAATGGCAGAGCCAGGAAGAGAAGCTGGGACTCTCAGCTCTTGTAAGAGGGTGTCTCCCTGAGCACGAGTCCCAAGGCACTTGCTTACAAGACTGATCCATCTCTCTGGGACACTCTGAATTTGATTTATCAATGTGCACCACTGCTCTAGCCATGCTACCGCTTAGCCCAAACTCAGCTTGGGAGCAAGCACCAGGTATTACAGGGAAAAAAATAAACAAATGCAAGGTAGCAGAGAGCTCTGTTTAAACCCACAGCCACAAAAAAAACAGCTAGCAGGCAGGAGACTGTATCTTAGCAGACATTAACAACTCACTATTCTGTCATCTCACACCTCCCTTCATTCAACATCAAACATCTCAGCAAGGAATTCCTAATTAAAGCACGGAAAAGCAAGAATAAAACACATTTTTGTCACTTCATCTGTAGGTCTTTTATTCATAATTGAAATAACTTCATGTTTAATTACGTACAGAGCCACACAGGAGCAATAAGTGACTTCTCCAATGCTGCGAGCAGCCCCTGCCTGCCTCTGTGAACCGATTCGAAGTGCCCATGCACAAGGTCCTTAGCTGCAAAACCACACAGAGAGGCATCCCCATGTGCATTGTGCTCCCCACAGCCCAGCTCCTGCAGGGCACTTCAGCCAAGTAAGCCTCCTTGTGCTGGAAGAGAGGTACCTGGCACATCCCGGTCCTCTATCACATAAGCCCTGATGCTCCATGGACCTCTGCAATCCTGCTGCAGAGCCACAAACTGAGTGGCAGCCTCCTGAGACTGCCCAATCTGGAACCAAAAGCTCGAGCCTAACCTCTGCCTCAGACCACAGACCCTACCGAAGCCCAGGACAGGGAGCGTGGTTCCCACATGAGCAGCAGCTCAGGCAAGCAGCCACAGACCTGCCCGCCCCGCTCCGCACTGCTGGGACGTGGCAATGAACAACTATTTCCATCAGCGGAGCAATATGTTTTCTTTCTCCCAAATATGAAGGGAGGAAAGGGAATTACAAGAAATAAAACAAAAAACACCAAACCCATAGCCAATAAAGAGAAGAAGAAGACTGCTGTCACCGCCACAGGGAAGCAGAGACACAAACCACAACTCTGCATGGATGCCAACCTCGCCAGCGCTTAGATCTGAAGGCAAAGAAGTGCGCTACAGCGGGGTGTGACGAGCAAAGCCAAAACTCCCTGCTAAATATCGCTGCCAAACAAGCCATTCCTTGTCAATATTTGTAAAACAAATTGAGACTGGGCTGTAAATATCCCGGCATCTGCGTGCAGTTTGCTTCGGCACGAAGACTTGCAAATAAGCCTCGCAGCACGCTTGTGCTGGGCGAACGGCTTGGGCAGCTCTGGCAGGGCTCAGCTGCTCCCAGTCCCTCTGAGACGAGTGGCAGACAGCACTCCTGCAGCCTCTCTTGTTATTGTTGGGGTGATGCAGGCAGCCACCTGTATTAAAAGAAGCCATAATCAAAGGGAAAAAAAAAATCAAGAAAAAAAGGTTTAAGAGTCACTAAAAAGCTGAGACTGATTTCAGAATGCTCTAGAGGTCTAACAAGCAAATCAACCAAAAAATTTGGTTCAGGCTCAAGCCATTTGTTGCTTTTTCTTTGGCGTGTGTATATAAAAAAGGACCTCCTTTGCTACCTGCCATTCTTCCACGGGACGAGCTCAAGGACTGTCAGGACTATCTCTTCCTTCCAAAAGCTAAAGAAAAATCTCAAGTTTTATTTTAAAAAATTTCCTTTTTAAAAAACTCAAGTTTTATTTTACTGCAAAAACACCGCACTTCCTTCCCCATCAAAACCATTTACAAGTTCAGGAGCAGAGCCTGAACCACTGAATTAAGTGCCAATACCTGCATGGATTTCAAATGCAAATCCTAAACACTGAATCCTTCCTTTCCCAACCCAGAACTAAAATAAATCCTGGAGATTTATTGCAAGATACTGGCTATTGCTGAGTTGCATTACAGCAGCATCTTGAAGAGCCAAGTGCCTCCTTGTCCCAGGAGCTGCACACACACACCACTTGCACGCACGCACACAGAGCAAGCAGCAAGTCCCACAACACAGAGGCAACCTAAAACAAAGGGAAATAAGGGACACAAAGGTAAAGCAACCACTCTGCTGTCACAAATAGAGCTGATTAGAGACTGAAGCCAAGATCTGGCCCATTACCCTATTCACTAGCCTTCATTGCTAACAACCAAAAGCTGTTTATCAGCGCTTTCATTAGAAAAGGAGACTGGCTTTCAGAGATATGCCACATCCCCCCACAACTTTCCCCTCTTCAGGGTCAACACAATTTATTTGCTGGCTCTTCAGCAGGTGGGAACTGGGACAGGCTTCACCAACCCCTGCTTTCTGCCAGCTGATGACTGGGAGCGCTCCCCGCCAGCTGGGCAGAGCTGCAAACGTCTGTGCGCTTGGACCAACCCGGCAGGACGCGCACAGAAGGCAGGAGCACAAAAGTGCATTCGCTCTGATTTACCAATGATTTATCCTGGTTCACTACTGGATGGATGGAAATTGGTTTCTAAAACACGGTTTTCAGAGATGACAGATCTGTGCCCAGTGCGCAATTTGTTTGTACCACAGAGACCCACCCAAACGCACAGGTAGCCAGCAACCTGCTCCTCTGCAGAGCAGGAAAGAGAATTTGCCACCTGCAGGCACAGCCCTTGAGCTGCAGAGGCAGCGAGGCACAGAGACAGACTAACCAAAACCACAGGCAATGTGTTATGGGGCAGAACCACGTGGAAGGCTTTCAGATCTGCACCCCAGAAAGCGCACACCTATTCATTTCGTTCCACCCCATGCAGGCAACCACTTACAAAAACAAGTTTCCCTGCCTTCACGTCAAACATTGTCACGGCCCTACAAGCGCAGAGGAAGTCCTTTAAGAGAAAACACATTGCAGTGAGAAACAGAAATGGGTGGACACTTCAAAACCAAGCAGCCCTACAGCACACGCAACATTTGCTGTCAGAGCAGAGCTGCGCTGCCCTCCAGCTGAGGCGTGATGTGGGATTATTCCTCGCCCTGCTTGTGGGAACGCTGGAGCAGTCAGAGTTTCCACGCCACGGGCCCCCCATGAAAGGCGCTGCTGCAGAAGGGATCCCCAGCCTCAGGCTGAAGGCACGCTGTCACAGGAGAAGTGACAACAGCCATAGGGGAAAACCGATCCCCCACCGACGGCCTGAAGGAAGGCAGAGGGCGGTGAGATGTGGGCTCCCTGCGGTTATGAACAAGCTGCACAGAGCAGTGTGGGTTCAGTTACAGGCAAAAAGCTTCAGAGCTGGCGAAAACGTGAAGTCAGCAACAAAAGCCAGAATGGGAGGGCAGGGGAAAAAGAAAGAAAAACAGCACGTCACATACCCACAGTCAATCCAGCTTATAGTACCTCGTCCTTTCACCTCCTGGGCCACGCTGGACAGTAACCTGAGCGAGCTTTCCGCAGCAGCAGCTGGAGGAAAAAGAAAAATAAATCACCAACAGCATTATTACTGCACACAGAAAGCCACAGCGGTGCATTCCTTTGTTCTGAAGCACTGGAATAACATCATCTCCAATCTGAAGAAACCAGTAAGAAGGGGATCTGTAAAACCTTCTGTAAACTAGAAGGAATGCTGGCTACAGCTGGACCTGGGTGCCTCCTGCCCTCCACAACCCCCCTCAAACAGCACGCTGGAGCTCAGACCTCCATACACTCCCTGACCTACATTTGTGGAGCTGTACCATGTCCTCTCCTGCAAATCAGCTCCCATCCCCACACTGTCATTTTCCTGTGGCTGGGCATTAACTGGTTTCTAGCGCTGTCTGCTAATTAGAGCACCTCATTAAGGACCTTCATCAGCTGTAAGGGCAAGTCATTCAGCGTGTCTGCCTGCTTCAATTCCACCCCTGAAACACACACACAACAACACGCTGCTATTCTCACAATAACCCTCGGAAACACCCAAACCAACAGTCATGAGGACCTCAAAACTAAGAGCAGAAAGCACCCAGAGAAGACCCTTCCAAAAACTGGCTGCATAATAAACAGTCAACTGAGATTTTTACAATGTCCTGACATGTGATGATTTTGCAAACCATTTCCATTCCAAAACACTCCCATAAATGGCATTAAAAATAAACAGAGAGGAAAAATGGGACAAGAGCTCAGGAAAGAAAGATACAGATTCAAACAAGCATCAGTTTCCCCAAAAGTCTAATATGAGACTGTTTCCTGCCTCAATAAAACAGAAAAAAAATCCTGGAACTACGTTACCTGCTGCTGCTCCACAACCAGTTCACCTAATTGAATTTAGGAATGGCTATATTGGGGCAGATCAAATGTCTACGTAGAAAAATAACGTGTCTGCAACAGTGGGGAAAATGAAGACCCATGGTTTGAGCAGATGAGGAAAGCCAGCTAGTAATAGTTCCCCTCAAATCATTTCTAAGCCTCCATAATTTTTATCTCAACAATCTCTTGAGCCAGAAAGGACTTTTTTTGTATTCAACAGTCTTTTCTTGGGTCACTGCCATCAGAGCCTTCAGTCCACTCACGTTAGCTCTTAGGAAACTCTCCTACCCCCAGTGCTGGTAATGCTCAACCACCACCTCTCCGCAGCACAGGGATGTAGACATACGTGGCAATTCTTCCTGTGTCCTGACAGCAGAACAGATTGAAGAACTCCAATAAAGAAAGATTGCAAATTAAACAGACCTGTCCCACAAGACTCACTAGCTGTGCAGCCCTGGCAGGACATCCAGCTGGGAGGATGAACTGAACGCCCCCTGTAAACAAGGACATCTCCTGAAAGCACTGAATTTTCTGCATGGGACAGGAATGCTCATCGAGTTACACTCAGCTGAGAAGCAAAGCCTTTGTTTCAGCAGTATAATCTCTTGTTGGCTAATTTCTCATCACAGCTAGGGGATGTATAACTGGGATTAGAATTGCACCTCTATTCTCATCTTTTTTTTTCCTCCCCTTGCCTTTTTTTCTTCACTGGGTGACAGTTATGCAAGAACTTTCTAATTGTGCAAGGATCGCTGTGTGAGAAAGAAACATTAATCCCACAGCCAGCTCTGCAGGCAGTGCTTTAGATTGCTAAAACCAAGCAATTAAATAATAAAAACAGAAAAAAAAATTCTCCACAACATACTTTTAGAACGATGCCCAAAGGACAACATTTATATGATGAGTATCAGAGCCAAAGTGTTCTGGTTGTGCTACTAAAAATGAAAGCAACCACTACTTAAAGTATTAAGCATAAGAAGAAGTTTCCCTTTAAAAAGCTGAGTAATACAGATGTCTTTTTTTAATCTAAAGCGTTCCATTCAAAGTCAAAAAGCACTAGAACCTCTTTTCTGATTCACTTTGAACCTGATACTGCAAAACCATTTGCTCGTTCAAGTACTGAAAGTTTCCCATTATAACTAAACACAAATATTTTTGTAACAGAAATTTTCATATATGATATTTTAACTATCTTAGTATAAGCCCATATTTACAAAATAAAGCTAATTCTGCACATTTTTGTCCGTGAAGCTCTCTGATATTGGGGGGGTAGGCTTGGGTCTGCCCCACACTGCTCTGATTTGATAAATTCAGAGCAATTCTATCAATGTCACAGAATCACAGAATTTCTAGGTTGGAAGAGACCTCAAGATCATCGAGTCCAACCTCTGACCTAACACTAACAGTCCTCCACTAAAACATATCCCTAAGCTCATTGCCTCTGAGATAAAACCTCTGCAACAGGTAAGGCAGAGAGTACCCAACCCATCAAGCAAAACATTATCTTGCACCACTTGGCCTGCAGGGAAGTAAAGGAAGCAACAACACCAAAATAACAATGTATCTGCACAGTACTAAAGAAAATGAATTTAGTAATGCCTTTTTTTCCCTGCCAGCCAATGATTTCCACGTCCACACCAGCATTCTGCAGTTGCATATGGAGCTTAAGGCTGCTTCTCCATTTTACGTGGTGCCACAAAAAAAGAAAGCACCAAAACAAACAAGGTGACAAATGAGAAAAGGTACAGAAGGAGCAGATCACAGCAAGAGGAAGAGCAAACACACGCAGACAAGCAAGAGGGAACAAATATGAGAGCCTGAGTGAGAGAGAAGGCAGCAAAAAAATTTAAGGGGACAGGTGGCATGACGTGAAATGAGCCATTTCTCTCCCTCTCACACAAGCAGCTCATTTTTTATTTTTATATTTTGTTCATTAGAGTTGAAAGACAACCGTGGGACATCCAAAGCTGTCAAAAGCAAGGACGGATTGATTTCAGTACTGTAACTATCATTAAGCCTTTCAGTGTCACGAGGAAATCAAAGCTTGCAAACTGCTGCGATAAACACACCAGAAAGCTCTGACTGATGGCTTTTACAAGCCACCATTTTTGGAGACAAAGCCAGAAGGTACATTTTTGCCAATGTGACAGGGCAATTAGAAGGCCAAGTTAAGAAGCCTCTTCTACCTTGAAGCATCAGGAGCTTCTGCACTAGAGCAGAGGACACAGGTCCTAACCTGCACACAGATGTTTGCAAACACTTGGTGGGCTGAAAGAGCTGTGACGTCCAGAAGAACAGGAGAACTCACCAGATTTGGAATACAGAGCTAGTACATTATTTCGTGTCCTGAGAAGCTTCTTAAAGTCCTTGTGGTCGCTTATTTTTTCGATGAGTGGAGACACCTTCAATGAATACCCAAAGGGTGGCAGGAATGCCTACAGAAAAAAAACAACATGAGAAACATCAGTAACAGCTTCCAATGCTGAGAAACAAAGCATAGACTGCTTTTGAAATTGCCTTGACCTGTATCACAATCTGCAGATGTGCTGCCTTAAACAAACTATTATATTGATTTCACCAACAAAACAAACAAAAAAAAGCCATACACGTGATTTACTGAAACTGGACCGACACCACCCCTGGCAAGCATTCCGATGTGGAAAGATGAGGTAAACACAACGTCAATAAATGTGTTTTCAGTTAAGAAGTCATCCCCTTTACAAGTCTGTTCCTTAGTCAGATAATCAAATGAAAATTCCTATGTAAATTTAATATACTGTAACAAGAGAAGCAGCGAAATACCGCTTCGAAAGCCCTCTTGTTCCTCGATCTCTGAATACTTTGAAAACCCAGCCAAGTACTTTCATACTCCACAGAAAGCAGAGAGAGCCACGAAGATAAATAACGAACCTAGGCTGACACAGAGCAGACAAATTCTGTTTTCGTTTCCTTTGTCAGTAATTGTGTCCGCACACGGCGCTAACAGCCACCACCAAAAACCCTCTCTCGTCTCAGATCTGCATCTATGCAAAGAAATCATTTCTTTTGTTGCATCCTTTGGTCTATTTAAATCGTGACTGCTCCAGAGCAGAATTTGTCTTTTAGCCTGCCATAAAGTAAAACTAGCAAAATACAACCATAACCTCAGCTGGGGCCTCACTGCTCGTTTGTACTGCAATAATCTTCAATAATAATAATAATCTTATCCATCAGGCTACGCTGCCTCCCTTCTGCACAGTAATGAATTCATACTAATGGAATGATTATGGGAAGCTTAGCTGGAGAAATTATCTAGTTTACATTCACCTTACAGTAAAACCTTAACACTTAATTGCTTGGCTAAAAGCTTTAGTTCATTTGCCTAACACACACAAGAGGTTCAATGTTTCCTTAATTACGGGACTAATTTTGATCACATCTCATTCCAACTGGGCTGTGAAATCTGTGTCCAGGGTAGATGGGGAGAAGAGCGAGCCTGGTCCCCTTGCACCCCGGGCATTACAGACTGCCGCCTGCAAAAACAAGGCACTAAGCCAACCCAAGCCAGAAGACGCAGCCCCAGGCTTTACATCTCATTACAAATTCAGTTATTTGCAAACACCACGTCACTGAGGCCCAGAAACAAAATCTGCACCCTTCAGCCACATTTTGCAAGCGCCAGAAGTTTTTTTCACATGTGGAGAGGGCGAGGAGGTGCAAGGGGGCAGCGAGCCAGGAGGGCTGTCACCCTCAGGACAGGCTTGGGATTGGAAGGCACCAGAAGATGAACCTACAAGGTAAAATACAAAAGCACGAGAGGCTGAAGAGGCTTAGGGTGAACAAATCACCCCACTGCATCAGCAAGAGTGCCGTGGATCCGACAGGCTCCCTGCGAGAAGGGAAAAAGCCATTCGCAGGTACGCCGCTACCTTCAGTGCAAACGTCCTCGATGCTTTATTTCACCTGACAGACACTCATTCTTCTAAATCCAGATGTCCAGAGCTCAACCTTCCTCCTTCAGGCTGATGAATGTGAATCATTTGTGTATTTTGTGAGATAAATGCACGGCGCTGTCAATCAAAGCAAATATAGTTGTGCTAAGCGAGGTGAGGCAGCCGCTCACACTCACGCTTCAAAATGATTGCAGTCAGGGGCTTTGCAGGAGGGATTAATCTAACGTGGACTTCTGAGCAGATCTCTTTAATCCCAAATATTTTTAAACACTTTCTCTTCACCCCAACTTTTTGAAGTTCTCCAAGTAGCCTCAAGTTTCATTTCTATCTTGAGTTACAGAAGGCTAAGCCTAACCTCCACTGAAACCAAGGTTGAAGACAGATGGAAAGAGTGAAACCGCAGGCTGCTCCCTCGGTTTAGCAAATCACAGCTAAATAAGGGTAAGAAGTTATGAGCTCACTGCTGAGAAGAAAGAATTGGAGTACAAAAAAGCTACAAAGGCTACTTTCAACCTGACACCGAACGGTATTATGAACTTGGTGTAAAGCATCCGTACAGCTTTACCGACAGCTTCGAAGCACACGTATTTCCTGTCTTTTCCAGATGGAAAGGCTGTTTAGCCAATTTCAGAGATTTTTTTTTGTTATAATGGCAGAGCTATAAACCTTTTGAAAAATTGGATTCTGGAAACGGTGACAGCTTTAACTACTGCTTTGTCTGCGGTGCCACTAAGAGAGAACTCGCTGCGCTGGTGGAACTGCAGGCACTTCGAGGGAGAAGCACATTGCATTGCAAATCTCCTCTGTTTCTTTGCCCAATCTCTCCCTAGGTATCAATGCACGTTATTCATTTTGCTGCAGTTTAACTACAGCACCCTTCTCCGATGCTCTAGTTTAGAGCAAAACCCACTGTGCGTCAGCCCTGCAGAATAAACCATTATCTCCCTTTTAATTAAGATTAATGTTGCAGCCTTTCCTGGGTATAAAAACCAGAGCTGAAGGCATCCAGTTGGGCAGAAATGCCCTGACTGCGCATCTAAGGCAGCGGCAGCAATACGGGAGGTTATCAGCTGTGCTGAAAAGTTCACTGCCTTCCAACAAGCATTTGCATCGCGCGGTGTTTGCAAACTGATAAGAATTAAGTCGTTCTATGCTCTCCGGCTTTCTCCTGCTGAAATTAAAAAAAAAGCCCTGTCCAGGAATAAATAAGAGGCCAGTTTCCCATCAAACCTCCCAAAGAACCTTTGCTGGCAGCTCACAGCGACGAGCAGGCATTTTCAGCGGGTGCCAGTCCCAGCCATGGGGCTGATGTGCCCTGCCACGGAGCCAAGGCTGCGACGCCTGTATCAGCAGCTACACCCTCCATGGGGCTACAGCAGCCTGAAATGAAGAGGGTGGGGAAACCACCTCATGGGAGCAGTTCTGCACTCCTCGCCGAAAGGCAGCATCACACTTGTGCACAGCCCACAGGCAGCGAGGACGAGGCTGATTTGCATGTTGTGCGCCGTACGGCTGTAATTGTCAGGCATGACTCAGGTAGATTTACTCCAGACGTTCTGCCAGAGACTGCAGGAGAGCTCATCAGCCAGCCAGAGCGAGCACGCTGCTTTTTGTTTCGATCCAGGGCACAAAAGGGGAACGAGCTCCTATTAAAGAAAGGAGAGGTCAAGAAAGGTGACGGTCCCTCCTGGGCAGGAAGGCTCCTCTCGCATGCAGCAGGAAGTGCTGCACTCACACATATGGAACTCTATAAATAAGAAGCCAGCGAAACTCTCTTGTCACTTGAGCATCCTGAAGATTTAAAATCTAGTCACAACCACCACTGAGAAGCTAAGGAAGGCTCTAAATGCTTCAACTAAGAGCCTGCTCAAGAAGCTGCCTACTGCAGTCCCCATTAAAGCAGAAGACATGTTAGGACCAACGCGTGCAGCATCTGTACCATCCCTCCCCAGGGAGGGTTACATTGGGAAGAAATTGAAGTAAAAATGGGGGAAGGTTTATTTTATTTCATATTGTGTTCACACACTGCCTGGCAGAACGGGTCCTCATCTGCAGCCAGCTCTGAGCACTGTCCCCAGTGCAACAGTCACCCAATATCCTTGGATGCAGGAGATTTCTTCTGGGGCTTCCAGAAAAATGCATACACGAGGCAGGCTGCAAAATACAAATCTGGTACCACTTCTGGTCTGCGTATTTTTCCTAGCTCAAGATCTGAATCAGAATATATTTTCACAGACTTTTGTGCTGCACAGGTCACGCAGCACACACGTGGTTGCAGTGCCTGATCCAAGCTGCATCGCAGATTCTCAGTAAGAAACAGGGGAACCAAACCCCTCGAGACAGCCGGTTCAAAACCACCGAGAGATATCGCTATTTGAATACAAGGCACAGAGCCACACGTGCTCTAGCTCCACCTCTGCTCTTCAAATCAAAGCCTGTATTTAAATATTTAATCTTACCAGCTAGGTGGAAGAAGCCTGAGCAGTCAGAGGTGTGATTTCCCTTCCCTTCGCCCACTCTCCAGCAGCTCCTCGCAGATCTGCTGAGCATCCACAAGCATCGAAGAGCAGCGCCGCGCTCCACAGCCCCGCTCTGAGCCGCTACCCGAGACCCATCTGAGCCTTCAGAAACCTGGAGGCAAAGCGAGTTCCAGGCAAATAACTATTTGCTAATTATACTACCAGGACTGACGCTATGGGAAAATGTGCTCATCCCTCAGGCCATGTTTTCTCAAAATCACCAAGGATCTGAGAAAGTCGGGTTTATTTCTCAAGTCCTTACTCTTCGCCGAATCTCATTTGAGAATGGAAAATGGGAATATCTTTTAAGCAGCCGTAAGAAAATATTTTCATATTTTACATTTGTTATTCAAATTAAATTGGATAAATGCTTAACTGCTGTTCCCACAGAATCAAGTTCAATTTATGACTTGCTCCCCACAAAAGCTTCACAACGGCATGGTCTCTTGCTAAGGACAAGGAGCATGCCTGGAGGATAAGTTTTTATCAACAGCAATGAAAGCAGTTTTAAAAACAAGAAAAAAACAAATCAAAGTTAAGTACAGAGTAACTATTAGAGGAGTAGCATTGTACACTGGACAGAAGAACTATTTCCTATTCTCTTATTTCCAACTGAAATGCATGAAATATGTATTTCCCTGGACACAAATTATGCATAAAAATTACAAATAGATACGTGGCTGAAACAGTGCTTCAGTGCCTGAATCCATATGTCAACATTCAGTTTTTATGCACACACTAACACTTGCATGTATAATTAGGTAGACAATTTGCAGACTGTTCATCAAGAAGAGCTAGGACCGATGCGAACACCGATTCCAGCGCAACTGCTGCTTGGCAGGAGCAGAGTCTTACACTCAAGCACCATTTCAAAGGCCCATTTTCCAGCAACATATTGACTTTGATTTCTGCCCTAGCTTAGTCGCCCACTGATGTCATTCTCATTTTGGGACAACAGCATTCAACCCACCATAAATATGGTCAATGAGTGACCTTGTGCATATGAAACAGATTGTGTCTGACAAGGCATTTTATGGGAATTTAGCTGAAAACCAAACCTGCCGCAGAATTCCAAGCAGTAACAGAGATCACAAAATTTAATTTCATACTTCATTTCTTTGGAGGGGGGAAGAACGTTTCACACCCAAAAAAGATGTCTTGCCTGCTACATCCCAATGTGGTGGGGAAAAAAAAAAAAAGATAGGAAACCCCAAGAACAAGACCAGATCTCACCTGTCCTTCCCATCTCAGTCCCCAGAACAAAGCCTGCAGCAGGACACGCACTTCACTTGAGGGCACATCCCCATCCTGCAGTGGTGCTGCTCTGTAAACCCACAGACAAGCCCACGACATAGACAGGTCCTATAGGGTGCAGGTGGAGGGCTCGTACTGAACATACCAGCTCCGAGTTATCTCCAGGTGAGAGCTGTAGAAGAACAGATGTGTTGCTCCCTTCCCCCCAGTTTGTTCTAGCTTAAAATACACGATGTTCAAATCCAAAGCTCTCATGTTTACATGAATCACCGTTTGACTGCAGATGTTTTATCTTCCTTTTTCATCATACAAACCGCTCTTGACCTTGTGCAATAATTGCTTGCTTTTCACTCAAGCCCTCCCTCCTCAGCTATTTACATTCAGGGCTGTGCTGCTGTGATCACTGAGCCATTTGTAACAAATGTCTTCCAGGATGGATAGTGATAAGCAGGACAGTCCCCTGATTTCATTCATGATTAATATCTAAAATAGCTGTAAAAACATTTTAATCAAACCAGATGAGGGGAGACGGGGTTCTCTCTTTCACCCAAAGATACCTCGAGGAAGCCTGCTAAGAATTGATTATTTGAAGGAAGGGCAGGAGAAAGGGACACACTTTGCTCTCCGATTTCAGCGGTCACACCTGAAGCCCCTACAGCCCCACTGGGACCACACCACCACATTTTCCTAAGGACAACCACCAGGGCTCCCATACTGCGGTGTGCTGATGGCCACCAGCACAGAGGCCACAGGACATCACCTGCGATGGGTCCAAAAAGCCTCTCACAGGTTCTGAGGAGCGCTCCAGCTATCACAAGCTGCCAGAAGACCAAGGACTTCTGCTTGAGGTGACCGAGAGCACTCAGGAGCCACGTTCTTGCCCGACGGATTCACTTCTGCAGACAGTCCCACTGGACACTTCTGTTCCTTCTCTGTTCATTTCCCCTTGAGCTCCACGAAAGGGCACATTCTTATTCTGTATATAATCCAGATCAGTTAATGCTCACCTCAAGCCACACAAGAAATAAAAAAAAAAAAAAACAAGAGCTGCTGACATTTTACTGCGGTGGGTCATGTCTGAAAGAGACAAGTGTCTTATCTTCTTCTGCTCACGAAGGAAGGCAAATTAAAATCCTGACACAGTGTCCTCATATTCCTTAAACTTAGACTCAAGAATGCAACAAATAAGACATTCAACTTAACGTGGTGCTCGCTATGTTCGCTTTCCAAATATAGAAGATAGCAAAAATACCATGGCGACGTCAGGATTTGACTAGTCTCTACTGTTCATATTGTTCTTAAACACTGGGTTTTAAGAAACATAAGCTACAGGCATAACAGTCTGTATTAAAGGTTGGTGCAAAGCTCCACGTAGCCAATTAATTGTATGGTTTATCTCTGGTTTTCAAATGCTTAGTGAAGGAAAAACCGTGCAACTATTTGCTAATTAACAACCAACTGTAATAGGGTCAATTACTAATGCTGACAAAGAACTTTCTCCTTATTATGAACGTGAAGCTCGCTCTCTCTCTTCAAGCCAGGCAGTGCCGCAATATATATTAAACAAGCTGGTGATAAAAAAGTATTTCAGGTGTCACTTCTGAACAAGCACATTTGGATAACTTCAGAAACTAAGGGCACGAGGAAAGCTCACGCCACATAATCCCCCACTAGAGATTGGATTTTGAAGAAGTTTAAAGAACTATCGCCTAGCACAAGAGGCAGGTAGAAGGTGCTATAAAAGGAAGACAAAGCCACTATTTATGGGACTTAAAGAAGAGAGGGCAAAAAACAGCACCTGAAAATCCTTAGCACTTCATACAGCATTCATTATCTTCAAAGCATTGCACAAATATTAACTAATTAATCCTCACATTTTTCTGCCAGGTGAGAGGCGAATAAGCTTAATTTAAACAGCTGGAGCAAAAAAAAAAAAAAAAAAAGAGATCTGTGAGAGACAAAACAAAGGCAGCGTCTGAGCAAGCCAGCGATCCTAGAGCCGTGCACAACCGCATGCCCATGGTGTCCCATCTCCCAAAAACTGGGAGAGGTGGAGAGAAGGAGGCTATCTGCAATCACTCAGCAAATCTGCTCCAGGACTATGGACCCAAGCAGGCAGGACCCACGGCAAAAAAGATTACCTCTTACTTTCATTCTGCAAGCACACAAAGCTCAGTGCTCTCCATGAACACTACCTGCTGCTCCCAGCTAGCAAAGTGCCAAAATTTAATACCTGCTTTGAGATCGCCATTTCCTGTGATTCACATGCTCAAAATGGTGGCAGGATCAAGGTAAACCCTACCTTCCTTCCGAAGCAACCCCGTCCGCATCAAGGAATTAAAGGCAACGTTAAGTTTGTGATGCTGGTTCCAAGCTGCATTGAGTTTCTCCGTGCACACACCTCCAAAAGCAGCTTTGAAGGAAGGTTAGCCTCAGTACCCCCATTTTACTGAAATGGGGGACCCCAAGGAACCACGTCGCTGAAAAGCAAAAGAAATGGCCAACAATAGAACAAACACAGCACTCGTGGCCAAGTGCCCACTGCTCTCAGCAGAAACATCACTTCTGGTGACCACACCGTGCTTGCAGCAATGCCCCAGTCCTTCTAAAGGGAAGGAGAGTTTCGGCACCGGTGCCCATGGATTCAAAATGCCACCACATGAGGTGTAACAAAACCAGCCCTGAAAGCCAAGGATTATTTTGGGTAGGGCATCTAAGGAGATGGAGCACAGCCCTTGCCGCAAGTTTTATAAAATCTATATTTAAAGAGGCAGCAGACAAAGCAGGACAGTCAGTGAGGGATTTACTCTCTGCAGTGCCATTGCTCCAAGTGCAGCGAGGCGCTTCCCAAAGCAACGCCTGCAGTACAAACAGGAACAGCGAATGAAGAGGCGCTGCTCAACTCGAGCCCAAGGGCCACGACATCAAAAAGCCACATCCAGTGACGTTACCTGGGACCCATTCAGATTTCAGGCTCAGGAAGCCTGACACGTTGCCTTAAAAGCTTTCTTTGAAGGCACCGCGCATGAATGGCACCAGGGCGAGCAGCCTCGTGCTTCCTGAAGGCTGTAACTTGGCCAAGCTGTCCTGACTCAGTTTCCCTGCTGCCACACCAGCACACCAAGCACTAACTGATCTTTGCCACGTCAGCCTGAGATAACATTCAGGCGGTGCTTGCACAGCAAACGTATCCCAGATGTGCAGTCCTGCTGGAAGCAGCCGCTGGCCTCTGGTAGGGAGAAGACAGCACCTGACACTTCGGAGGAATACAAATCCCCCTCATTGAAGCAAACTCCTTCCCGGCGCCTCCACCAGCATGTCCAGCCCCTCCAGCAGGGGATTTAGTCAACCACTCGACATTCCGAAACAGGGAAGTATCTCTCAAGTGAAACCACAATTTCCCTATGACTCTCCAAGTCATTTAAGAATAAAACCTCCACGGCAGGCGGAGACGGCCACGGATTTGCAGCGCTGCGGAAGATAACCGAGCATCTTCCCTCGGAAAACCTTGCGGCATTTTGTTCATCCAGCTTTGCAGCTTTATTTCGACAAACACAGGAAGTCCCGCAGAGATAAGGACTTCAATTCTCGGAAGCTGCCTCAAATTTTGGGTCCTGTTTTAAAAAATGACCCCTGTATTTTAGGAGCACCGAGCATGCACAGCTCTAGCTGCTATCCCAGGTGCACTGCTGGCACTCAGCACTTCCAGAAGAAAAAAAATAAATAAATAAATCACATTCGGATACATAAAGAACTAGTTGTGTCAACCTAAACCGTAAACATCAAGAAAGGCAGGGCTACAAAGAAAGACAATGTTCTCATTAACCTCTGTCCCACCAAGTGGCCAGCATTACCTGCACTTTAACTCTGCACACTGAGAACATCCTGATTTAAGCAGCCTCACTGCCTTTGCAAACATTGACTCAAGAAAAAATTAAAAGCAGGTTTTGCAATGTCACAGCTGTAGGCTAGTTTTTTTTTTTTTTAATCCTGGCGTAGAGCGAGTTACATATTTCAAGATGAAAAATCACACCTTCAAGTGCAAGATAATGCAAATTGGAAGAAATAATTTAAACTACTTGTACACAGCAAAGGGGAAAGAATTAGCTGAATCAACAGCTCAATGAAGACATCTGCTCAGCATGCAGCATCACAGAGCAAATAAAATGCTCGGGCAAGTTAAGAAGGGGAAGAGAGAATAATGTGGATAAATTATAATGGCATCATATCATTTCACTGACAATGGCAAGCCTACTCTGCTCCTCTCAAAGGCAACAGGTCCGCGATACAAAAGGTCCAAAGAATAGCTGGAAGCAATGCATTCACAGGAGGAAAGCCTGATTTCACCTGGAAGAAAAAGATCTCTCCACCTATGAGGAGAACTCACAGCAAAACACTTGCATTAACATAAAATGAATGTTACAGTGAATGAAAGTCCACAGTCTCAGCGGACGGGGAAGGCAATGTCACAGCTAACTCCCCACGTTTATGCCTCGAAAAGGACGGAATTTGGGTGCAGTTGGTGCACGGCACATGCCCAGCGCCGGGCGCACGCTGCCACCAGGACGGCTGAGCGCACCGGAGAGGAGGCACGGGCAGGCGGGGTGGGACAAGGCGCTCCCAGACCTCTCCAGCATTTCAGGAAGAGTTCGCCTCAGCCTCACTGTAACTCGATAAATAAATTAGAGGGGGGCGGGGGGAGGCAGCCCGGCGCTGCCCCGTCCCGCAGCGAGCAGGGCACAGGCGGCGGTGCCACGCCGGGGCTGCACCCACGAGCTGCTCGCTGCGAGGCCCCGCATTTCAACCCTGGCGTGCTGCGAGAATTGCGGTAATTAGCCATTAATTATTAACTCCGTGTGCCCAGGCTGCAGGACCAGGAGGAGCTCACGCCCCGCAGCCAGCGAGGCAGCCCCGCTCGCTGCAAAGCGGGGAGAGGGGAAGGGAAAGAAGGGCAGGGACGGGAAGGGAGGCGAGGAGGGGCAGGGAGGGGGCGATGCTCACAGCGGGGCTCTGCGCCACCCGGCCCCAGCCCGCTCCCAACTTCGCCCAACTCCTCCCGCCGCGGGGCACGGGGACCCCGCCGCGTCCTGCCCCGTCCCGTCCCGTCCCGTCACTCACCGCCATGCCCAGCAGCAGCAGCAGCAGCCCCAGCAACAACCCCGGCCCCGGTCCCGGTCCCGGGAGCCGCCCGCGGCGCGCAGCCCCCGCGCCCAGCCCCGCCGCAGCCATCGCCGAGCCCCCGCCGCTGCGGGCTGGGAGCGGGAGCGGGATGCGGCTGCTGCCCCGCTGCTGCCACGTCTGGCGGCGCGCGCGCGCGCTCCGCCCGGCCCCGCCCCGCCGCCCCGGGGCATGCTGGGGGTTGTAGGCGCGGCGCCTCCCCTCAGGGCGCTGAGGGGGCTCCTGCTCTGGGGGAAAGGGGCGGGTTGAGGAGGGGAGCCCCTGGTACTCACAGGTCTTAAGTCCTAAAGGAGAGCCCTGCTGACCTCAAAAGCCTTAAATCCTGAAGGAGAGCCCTGTGGTCTTCTCACGCCTTAACTCCTAAAGGAGAGCCCTGCGGTCCTCACACGTCTTAAATCCTAAGGAGGAGTCCTGCCTTCATCTCACACCTTAAATCATAAAGAAGAGTCCTGTGGTCCTCTCACCCCTTAAAACCTAGAGGAGAGCCCTGCAGTCCTCACGTCTTAAATCCTAGAGGAGAGCCTTGCAGTCCTTGCATGCCTTAAATCCTAAAGGAGAGCCCTCCAGTCCTCACGTGTCCTAAATCCTAAAGGAGATTCCTGCAGTCCTCTCGCCCCTTAAATCCTAAAGGAGAGTACTGCGGTCCTCTCACCCCTTAAAACCTAAAGGAGAGCCTTGCAGTCCAGCAGTGCCAAACTGCAGGGGAATAAATCTTCAGCCTGGAGAAGAGGAGGCTCAGGGGCGACCTTATTGCTCTTTACAGATACCTTAAAGTAGGCTGTAGCAAGGTGGGGGTTGGCCTGTTCTCCCACGTGCCTGGTGACAGGATGAGGGGGAACGGGCTTAAGTTGCACCAGGGGAGTTTTAGGTTAGATGTTAGGAAGAAATTCTTTACTGAAAGGGTTGTGAGGCATTGGAACAGGCTGCCCAGGGAGGTGGTGGAGTCACCATCCCTGGAAGTCTTCAAAAGACATTTAGATGTAGAGCTTAGGGATATGGTTTAGTGGGGACTGTTAGCGTTAGGTCAGAGGTTGGATTCAATGATCTTGAGGTCTCTTCCAACCTAGAAATTCTGTGATTCTATGAAATGCAGGGAGCCTGACCTGGATCTGTAACAAACACAGCTCTCTGACCTGGCTCGGTCTGTGTGACCTCCACTATAACAGCACTGTCTGGCTGCACCCAGGCCAAAACTCAGCACATGCAGCGTCCCCACTCTGCCTCACCATGATATCCCGGCTGTCCTCCGGTAATCCGAGCACCAAAGTGGGTCAGAGGTGTTAAAATTGGCTTCCCGCAACCAGGCGGGATCCTCACCTGCAGCCCAGTGGCCGCGTGAAATTGTTGCTTGGCTCGGAAACATCAAAGGGAAATCAAAGGCGTCTCTTTGAGTCTGATCCTTGCGGCTGGCTGTCGCCTGAGCATTACACCAAGAGGCTGGCTTCAAGGGAGCAATTTGTAGATCCATACAGCTGACTGATCACTTCAAGCGGTGATCATGAAAACTGAACACCGTTGACATTAACAAGTCCCCTGGTGGAGATGTAATTTTGCAAAGCAGAAATACACATCGAGAAAGTTATTACTATGAGCGCTTACACTTTTGTGGCATCTTTTTGCGGCAGGAACAGTGCACGCCTTCCTCAGTCACAGCTGGCTAACCTTTAGCAAACCATTTCACAGTGCTACACCTCGCTTCCCATTCTCCAAATAGGGCTGGCAATTCTTAGCTTCACCTTAAAATGCCAGCGAATGCCCAAGCAGAGCAGAGCAGGAACCGACAGGGGGTTGGGATGAGGAAGGACGCACAGCCAGAGAGGGACTTAGGGGAGGAAAGGAAAGGCAGGAATCTCTTCATCTACAGTGGAAGGCCCCAAAACAATAAAATAATCAGCCTGCCAGCAAAAGGCATTGGATCCCCAGTTGAAGCCATTTCAAACAAGCGATCAAACCCTCCAGGAACAGGCCACCTCTTCCAGACGCTGCTCACCTCCAGATCACTAGCCCCGAGCTGAAAGGCTTCTGCACACAACTACCCTGACTCATTCGGACCTCTAATCTCAGTTGGATATCCAGGTCCTCAAAGACTGTTTGAATCCTCCTGTGACTCCTTTGTGTAGGAAACTGTTATATCTTCTGACGCTTCACATCACAGTTACCAGTACCAGGCAATGCAAAAGTAACCTCAGTGTGGTGGATTTTCTGAAAGATTAATCAAAAAAAATAGTCCAGTTTGGAAAGCCACAATTCTTATATACAGAAGAAAATAAAGAGGGTATCCTTGTGACAACTACAGCTCTTTCTTTCAGTTCAGCTCAATAATTTGTATTGACGTGACAGGCATTGCCTGAACTTAAAAGACAAAATCATTGAGCATTTGTCTCAGGTCAAAATAATATATCAAGTATCAGGTCTGGACTGGGCTTTCCAGTGGCAAGTACTTAATCAATCCAGTTGTGCATTACTAATGAACTCATTACAGTAGTATCCAAGTTTTACCCTGTATCTATTTGGCATTAACATAACATGCCACTTGCTTCTTCATAATTGTAATATTGGTAGAGGGCACCCCAAATAAATGGGTGTCAGAGCACCCATTAATTCACCACTGAGAGGCAAGAAAGAATTACTGCCCTTAGATTATAGATCAGAAAACAGTAGCAGAGAGATTATGTGATTTGCCCAGGGCTATAAAACCAGACAGTTTCAGATGAGGTTCGTTTCCAAAGTCTGCGTTGGGACTGCTAATCCTTACTTGTCTGTCTATATTCAAATGCCTATTTTACCAAGAATAAAATATAAAACTGGACTGACAGTAAGTATGTCTGTAAGGAATTACACCTTCTGTATTTCCTATATGTTGCTGCTTTATTTGACAAGCTTTATTCTTTGTTCTCATTTTAACCTGAGCAAGTCTCTGTCAGTTTCTCATAAAAGGTAAAATGAGTCACCTTTACCACACAGAAAAATGACAGTAGAGCAGACAGAAAAAGACACAAGCACTTTGCAAGCCAAACTGAATCCAGGGGCAATCCAGTATTCCACACCGGGACCCCAAACCACATAGCACCCAAAATGAAAGGACAATTCCCTCCCTGCCGTAGCTGCATCAAGGTCTCCTCCTTCCTTCCAGCACCATCTCTTCCTTTAGTTCAGCTTCAGCCAACTGTTTTTAATCTATGGTCTTATCTCCTATAATTTTTGTGACATCTGTGTCATGGCACTGATTGCATCAGCTGAAAAGAGACATACGAGCTGGTTGCCATCAACAGATTGATGGTATTGAAGCCCTGGGCTCATCGTGACCTTTCCTACATCTCTTCTGCACATGATGAAAAGGAAAAGAGACAGGACCAGCCCTTGTAGGACTTTGCATGGGAGTGGTCTCAGAGAAGAGGCACAGCTGCACAGCGCTTTCCTCCAGCTGATGGCTGTCAGAGGGGAGAGCCTGAAGGCAGCTTTCCACTCCTGCCTCCTCAGCACCTGGAGCGGGGCTGCAGATGCAGCGTATCCATACACATCAGCTAACAAGTTACACAATAGATTATTAGCACACCAAAATGAGGGACACAAAGGTGCGGATGTAATGTAGAGGATTGTTTCTTAGGCTGAATATTCCAGTTTCATACTTTTGCATAAACTCTTTTTACCACTATTTTGTTAATGGTGGAAATACTTCATGAGTCTCAAGAGACTGCTGTCTGTTACTCTGCTGTAACACGTCTGTGATTTTCAGCTGATTCACTCTCTGCAGTGAATGAGGATGGCATGAAGGCAAATCAGGATGGAGTTTAGTTTGAAGGCTCTTAGCCTTAATGCTCTGCAAGGATGCCCTGTGCAACCATATCGCTCAGTGTTTCTACTTTCTGCATCATACCCCTTTACATTTCTGAGGTCCTGAAGGACTGTGCACTTTTTGTACAGAGCATGCACAGCACAAAGGAGAAATACACACATGCTGTGAGCTTTCATGGGAATTTTACTTTGGTACTTTATTGTTGTTGTTTCCTTCAGTCTAGAATCAAAGTACTTTTGGACCACAGGTAGACAGATGCTCTTTATATAGGAGAGGAAAAAGAGCAGTAGGTACTGCAGGAGTCAGTTAAAAGTTGAGTACAGATATTTTCCAAACTTTTCTTCCTAGAATTTTTTCCATTACAGTTTTTATTGCTTTCTTTAACTCTGAGGTCTGCATGCCCCTTTAGGTTTAAGTGGACCTACTGTTAAGAACACTGTCATTTCTTTCACTGAATTTCCAAAACTGGATATAATGTGTTCCTGAGTAACATAAAAAACCTTCTACAGTATGGGCACCTTGCTGGCAGGTAGTAGATAATTTATGTCTCTCAGTTACCTGCTGAGAGAATAGCTTAAACAAGATTAAAACAACCATTGGAGTCTAGCTGTTGTGCAGTAACTACAGCAATACCAAGTGTTTCCAAAGTATTGCAGTTGAGATGGTTTTCTAGTGATTTGCAGAAGCTTTATAAAATATTTGCAGGCTGTTTTACCTTGAATGCATCATCAGGAAAGGGTCGAACAATGAGCTTGTGAAGAGAGCTGAGATCTGAATCTGAATTCAGTCCATAGCACAACCACAGGTTTCCTGCATGAGGATTTACATCTCATATGGTCTAGCAGGGGCTGATGTCTCCACCTGTAAAACAGAAATAGGTGCATTAGTGGAGCTTAGCTAACACCCCTTGGATTGTGATGGCACCTACATACCCCAGTAACAGGGGCCCAGCTGGTTATTTTTGAAAAATAAAGTTCTTAATTCTGCTGGCAAAATGTTTGTCTTCACTCTGTAAGTTCACATACTGAGACTGATTGTGCCATGCTGCTCAGGGTAGCCTCACACCAAGGGGTGGCAATGGGGAAGTAGATGGGGCTTCTTGTGTGAGTGGAGTTATTATGCCTCTGGTCCGGGTACACAAAATATTCATGCATTCAAAGGACTAAATATAAAGGTGGGATTATAATTATATAACCGAAATATTGTTTGGTTGACCAAAATAGTGTTTGCACTAGTGGCCTCAGTCTTCGATGGAGCTGCATCTTTCCACAGTAGCTGAGCATCTGGCTCTATATTGTACACAAAAAGTGTATTAGCATTCAACCATCAGATATTGTATATTTGCTGCAAACAATGTTCCACTAAAATATTTTTCATACATCTGTCCTATGAGAATATAGCCAATATACGCAATACATCCATATTCAGTACTTTTTCCTCTCTGTATGTAGGTAGATAATTTTATATCTACGTTTTCTATACGTGTATATACACACGTGCACACGTATATGTGGCATATATTAAATTAAACAGATGTTTTGTGGCAATTTATATTATTACATATAATCATAGTCATTATCCAGTCAATATGTGGTTTTTTTCTCCGTTTTTCAGCTTTCCTGGTATTAGTTTGTGTGATTAAAGTACTGCCTGGGAAAGCTCAAGATCAGCAGATGCAATTAAATGTACGACTGTGCAGTCACTAGTTACTACGTGCAATAATGCAGACTTTAATGAGAAGGATTTCCTTCCTGACAGACCTTGTCTTTGCAAGGACCACCACTCACAGTCATATGGAAAGAGCTGCGTTGTGATGAAGCTAGCATTAAAGAACAACTTTCCGTCAAATCCTTTGGCTTTTTGCAGTTGTGCAGGCAGGGTAGCAATTTAGCAACTCAGTAAGGAATTTACTAGGTCCTTAGGATTTTCTGTCTCTAAACCTCTTTCCTTCCTGCGTACTGTGGTAACCCACCTTTTAGTAGGGAAACACCACTGAGAATGCCGCATGTGAAAAGAGCTTGTAGAAAAAGCAGGGAAGCAAGTGGGAATAAAGCCTTGATCCTAAACTCTTTGAAGGTAATGGATTGACTTCAGCAGGCTTTGGCTCAAGCCCCAGCTGTCAGAGAGAAAAGTCAGTAAGGGAAGGAGGAAAACAGTTGAGAAACAAGGAAACAAAGGAGGCAGAGAGAAAAAATGCTGAACAAAAAAGGAAGGAATCAGAAAAAGTAAAGGGTAGAGTGCTAAGGGAAGTGAGGCAGAGGAGAGCAGTAGTGGACATCACTGAAATGTCAATAGAGAAAAGTGAGAAAAAAAACAACAGCAAACAGCCCATGAAACAGGTTGTTCAGGAAGCTGATTTGCTCCTGCTTTTTCAGCTGGTTGTCCACGTAGCACGACTTCAACATTGCCAGGGATTCAGTGTCAGCCATTTCTATACAGGCTTGTCTCTTGCCTCCACTGTAGCAATGAAAAGATGGTTTAAGGTGGGTCTTATAGCCACAAGATTGTCTTGCAGGCTAAGAACAGGAGTTAGAAGACCTAAATTCTGTTTCAGAGCTCTGTCCCGGGGCCCTGGCAACCATTAATAAGTCTATAAAGTATTATTTTTCTCATTTTCTCCTCTTGAAATATTCATAAGCCTGGTGACAGGAGGTTACTGGGCTGCTGTTTGTGAAACAGTGAGATTTACAGACAGTTGCCGCTGTGAAACCCTCTGGTAGGGTCTGTGTTGAAAATGGATGTTCCTACTGCAAAGGATCATAGTAAGGTTCGGCTGTTCCCCCAGATCTCCCTTTCAGGATATATTTATTTTACTAAGATAATTAGCAAAACCTCTGTGTGGCTCTTGGTACCGTAATACCAAATTCCTTCCTTCACCTTTATTATCAAGGGTATCCACATGCCTGCCCTCTCAAAAAGCCTTATCAGACGGCTGTTTGCTGAAGCTGAAAAACGATTTTCTCCTCCTGGGGTTCAGCCGGAGACTCTGGATTTGCGGTACGGCCCCAGGACAGGCAGGCATCGCGGTTTGCTGGGGCCCGGGAGAGGGAGGGGGGTCTCCAGGTGACTTCTTCTCCCCTCGCCTCCCTGTGCCCCCAGGAAAAAGCTGAGCAGGAGAGCCAGCCAAAGGCTCCAGCCGCACGCAGCCAAAGCCAGGATCTCTGCACACGCAGGTGACGGTCTGGATTTTGCACTATAGCGTCTTGGCTCTGTCTTCATCTGCGGCTTTCTCGAACTCTCTTGCTCCTACACATTTTTTTCCACTCCTGCCTCACAGATATCCTCTTATTCTCTTCTCTCCTGGGCCGTCTTTCCCTGTAATATCCATTTCCCAATTACATTTCTTTCCGCTTAGCTGACCTCTTACATAAGATATTCGCCTCTTCCCCCCAAAGAAAGATGTAGATAAAAAAAAAGTTCCTCTGCTGCCGTCTCCTTGTTCACTATCCTTATGCATTATATCCACTGCTCCATCTCGTGTCTTTCGTGCTACTCAGACCATAAAGTCTTTGAGCCAGAGACTGTCTCTTGCTCTCTTCCTCAAGGGCCTACTTAGTAGGTCAGTCGTTAGGCACATACAGTAAACATCATAAATAATAACGATTCTCGGTTCCTTCTGCAATGATTTTCTCATTGGTCGTGTTTTTGGTTCCTGTATATTCTGGCTTCATCGGCTACGCACACATAAAAATAGACAAAAGTGGCTTTAGAAGCCGGGAGCTTTCTAGCAGCTGGCGGGGTTATCTCGTGGTGAGTGGACCCAGAAACCACACCAGGTACTGAAGGGTTTCTGATACAACCTCATTATTTCAGGTATGATTCTCTTCATTAAATTAAACTGTTTGAGCAGAAATTTTCTATTCGGGGCATCTGCTTCAAGTTTAATTACTTTGGGAAACTTCTGCCAGAATTGTTCAGCCATCTCTAAGCATTAGGCTTAGCGGATGAGGTGCCTTAGAAACTCCTGCCCACCTTTATTTAGTCTGAAAGCCTCTAATTCCCTCCTCCCTTGCAGCAGGCATCTGGCCTTCATGGCGGAGTCATGCCCTTTGCAGTCTCTGTGAAGAACTGCCCAATTTTCCCAAATTAAGTTCAGATTAAAAAAGCAAACCAATGCTGTCGTTTGCACATGTGTAACAGCAAGCGCCTGCGTTCTCAGGTCCCCGTCTCCCATGGCTCCTGCAGCCCAGCCTGCAGCTGCACACATCGGCTGAGCCTCTTCTCCACCTTGTGCCAGAAATCTCAGCCCCTTGCGCTGGGGAAACAGGGTGCCTCTAGGCTGAGAAAGACCCCCAGGATCAGGAACAAAGGAGCTCACTCAAAAGTTGGGAAATGCTAGATTAAGGATGTTTGAAAAACTGTGTTGGCTTTCTTGAACATGGTTTGTGAGGTGGAGTTTTTAATTACACAATTATGCCTTTTTAATTTCCACAGACTCCCTAACCTGTTTGTTGCAGTTGTTGGGGGACTTGTAATTAAAGGCTGGAGATAACTGGAAGGAAAAAGACAGACCTATCATTAATAAAGCAGAATCTCTGTAGCACTGGGCAAACTGCTTAAATGATTTTTTTTTCCACATCCCCCCTAAATGTTGGTATCTCTGTTTCTTGGCTCCCAGCTTGGTGTCTGGTCAGATTTGCAGAAATACTGAGCACTCATAAGAGAAGCAGAGTTCTGTCGGAGCAGTGCAGTGAGTACTTACACTCCATACAGCTGACTGTTCTGAAATACAAGGTCTTATGTAGTTAAACAGTACGCTCAAATATAGGGAACTCAACCTTATATTCCCTTGTTTCAGTTCCCTATTTATCAAGTAAAAGGGCATCCTCTTTTAACCTACTATAATTGGGAAAACAAACTGCATGAATCACTCTGGCTGTTTCATGAAAGGGGACATGCAAAAGACCCTGTGATGAATGTAACTCCCATCAAGGCAAAGTTTGAGTAGCAGACTGTGAGGAGGCAAGGATATATGCAAGATGGAAGATGGATCAAAATACGAAGAGCTACACACGGACTGAGCATCATCTATCCTGTGCACTGAAGGAGGAAGGGGACTGCAGAAAAAAATATGCTCAAACATTAATGGATACCTGTTTTTCTAAGAAAACAGTCTTGGAAGAAATGAACAGCGACAAGACAAGAAGGTGTTCAAAAACATTGTGTAAAAATGTGTTAAGCACCTATAAAATGGAGATAATGGTACTTTTCCTTGCTAGTGAAGTGCTTTGAGAACTGCTGGTGAAATCTGCTGCAAGACTTAATGAATTATTCTTTTCACAGGAGCTATAAGATCTCGTAGAGTGACTCCAGGATAGCTTGAAGGATAGATCTGAAGGAAACTGCAGCCTAGTTAGTTAATTTCAGGGGTTTTGGAGCAAAATCCACGAGCCATCAAATCCAGTTGCATTTTATGAAGTAACTTGGTGTCATGAGCTGTAGACCCTAGAGACAAGACTACGGATTTGAGGTTATTAGGGTGACATAAGCCAGGATCTGGATTTGGTTTATTTTTTAAACAAGTTGCTTCTTGGCAGCAACCCAGAAAAAAGCAATATATATATATAAATAAGAGGAAGGATAGCATGGTAATAAAACAGCAACCAAAACTAGATCTGTGCAGACTGGAGTCTGTGAAATATAAGACGAGGACAGCACTGAGACACTAATAAGGCATTGTCCAGCTGAACTAGTAAAAAGCAATAGAATGAGGTTTAGTGGAGGCTGACAGGGTCACCTCAAGCTCATTTACCCGCGTGCGCCGCGGAAGGAACATCGCTGGAACGACCACTTTTTTTTCCCCTCCTGTCAGTTATACAGCAGAAAAACTGAGCACCTGCTGAAGGCGCTTGTCAATGACAAGCAGCAAATGGTAGCAGTAAAAGTGCAAGCCGATGCAGCGAATGTGACCCAAGAAATACAGGCTGACAGTGAAAAATGCTGCAGATTTGAAGTGTGCCATAGCTCCCTGAGTTTATGAAAGCAGTAGATCTGGGCAGCTAGCATGGGAAACAATGACAGGGCACGTGTCTGAGACGTCGGTATGGACAGGCAAAAAATGCAAGGTCCTAAACATCACTTAGAAATGGAGTCTTACCACTGCAGTGACAAAAAGTAACCATATTCCCCATTTTTAACCTCTTGTTGCCAAATTCCCAGACCCTGCTCTAAGTCGTCAGCCAGGCACACGGATCCCAGCATTGTCAATACAACCCATACCAGGCCAGGGAGCCACAAGCCTCTGCCTCCCACAGGCACGAGATCTCCCATGTGAGAGCTTTTATCTCGCTTTGCACACAGTTTATGTGAGCTACTTGCCACTCTGAGGAAGAAGGTGACATACCTAGTACGTGCCACAAGTACCAGGGCACGGTTGGGTTGTAGCTGCTCTGGGTAGGTGAGGATTTGATAGACCAGGTGTGCAGGGCCCCCAGAAGTCAGAGGGCCCCGGATATTTGTTTGAGTTGCTTGCACTGAAAGTCTCCTGTGGGGGAAACGTGAGCAATCCTGAATTCAGTTAATTTGTCTAATGAAAAACTACTAAATAACTCCTAAAAAAATTCCCAAGACGAGAGCTCTAAGCTATAAGGTCTTGTATTCTGTTGCACTTTCTTTGGAAGAGGAACCCCCTTCATTACAGAGGCTTTCCGATCTGATTTATTGCTAGTGTATTGCAGCTTCATGACAGTAATACGTACTTTCCATTCCCTCTTGATTCAGTCTTGAGATGGTCAAAAAAGACAGAAGCAGGGGTGTTCGACTATGTGTGACCTAGGTATTCTGCCTTACCACAATCTCTTGGGTTTGTGCTTTTTCCTGTGACATTAATATCTGTTTGGTTGTGTACCCATAAATGCCAAACTTTTAAGTGGGAAAGGATTTATTTTAATATCGTCTGTTTAAAGTAAGAATTTTAGGGTGAGGATTTTCTCCTTATTGGTATATAAACATAATTTCTTCCTAAGGAAGATGGATATATTCAGGTTACATAAATCAAAATACTCAGCCATCTGTACCACGAAAGGGATGGTATGACTTATGTAAAGGAAAACTGTGACTCTCAAATCTGCTGGAATTAAAAAATAAATAAAAAAAATCAAAATATTCTGGTTATATGCTGTTTTGATACTTAAATACTGCAATGCATGGTTAAGTGCAAGCAAGACTGCATAGTAAGACCAAGCAAAATAAGTCAATTTCTCTGTAATATTCACAAATGTTTCTTAGTCAAAGTGTGTTGTGTAACTTCTGATATGGTTTTGCTATTGTAATTGTATTTATATACTATAATAAAATGTCCTTTAAAATTTTCTTATCTTTCAATCTATTTATTATTTTTCTCTTCTCATAATAACTACACATGGATTTACTGGACAATATTACTACACTGTCTATTTGGTTTATAATGTCATTTTGACAGATGAATTTGTTAACATAAATATCAGATTTTTTCACCCTTATTACTAATAACACAATGCATTCAAATTGAGATAATTTGAAAATCCATTTGACCTTTCACTTTCGATGGGTTGCTGAGTTCCTGTGCCTTTCCAAGTGTGTGAGGAAAACAGCTTCCTTCCTTGGGAGTCATTTTATGTTTTGTGTAGTAAGCAATGCAGAGGAAATAAAAGTTCTTTGTTTACAAACAACAGAGTTCCATTCAAGTGTTAAACAACTGTTATTATTAATTATTTACATTGTGATAGCTCTGCAGAGACATCATCATGGAGCATAGCTCTATTATAGTAGCTGCTATACAAACACAGATGAAAAAGATTATTGTTGCTATTCCTTATGGCATATACACTAAATTGCCCAAGGTAACAATGATTTGTTTATAAAAGGCAGCAAAAGGGCCTGGATTAATCCAAACAAAAAAGCCTAATTGTACTACTAAAACCATTTGTGATGAAAGAAGGAAACAAAACTAGAAAAGAATGTGCTAGATTAACCTCACATCTGTTTATTGTTAAAATAATAGAGGGATCCGCTATTTGACACTTCAGAAGAGCCATTAAATAAAAAGACTGGCGAGGAAGACCTAGCTGACTCATTACTTTTGCCAGTTTTGGCTAAAAAAATGAACAAGCACTTGTGGCTCTTCTTTCTGGATTTTTTTTTTCTTTCCCATCTATTTCTATTCCATCTTCCTCTTTTTAGCTTTTCTTTAGCAAGGGTTTTGCTGAGTCGGCCAAGATCACAGACCCTGTTGCTATGATGTTAGATAGATTGAAATCCCAGCATTCAAAATCCTGAACCCTGTTTAGCCTTTCAGTACTGGTCACGAACACACTTTTGATTCATCTATCCCATCAAATTTAATGCAACAAGAGTGCAGGGAGCTTACAATCTAGAAGCATTATATTAGTCTAAAATTATAAAAAGATGCATTCTAATTTTGGACCCAGAGATATTTGAAAGTATTTCTGGTGTTATTAAAATCAGCATCAATAAGGATTAGATCCCTCTGAGGATCTAGGTTTAAGAGACTGATGAAGGAAGGCTGCAGTATATTAGGATACTAAAGTCTGTAAAACTATCGGCTAGCATACTAATTACTGGATTACCTTTCTTTCTCCCATTGTATTGCTGTTTCCAGAAAATTTGATTCATCATTGTTGCTTCATTTTCAGAAATATACCAGTTTCCTGGAATGCCAACACAATATGCTGAGTTCCTCTGAATTCTCCAGAAGCAACAGCCTCCCACAAAAGCCCACTCCCTTCACAGGGCCCATTTAAGCACGGATTTGTATGTCAGGAGAGCAGTCAGGCATGGCTTTTTCTCTGTGCTTGCTAAATGATACTTAACCTACTGTTCCAGAATCTAGAGAAGATTGTTTTCTCCTACGGACTTTTTCTGAGAAAAATTGTTTCCTTTCTCTCTAAGAGGGTCTTTTCCATTAAGCTTTTGGGGAAGCAATCTCTGCTAGAATGCATGGTCATGATCATAAATGCATCTCAGCACTGCAATTCATGTATGAGAATTAGAGGGAGCAACCCCTGTCATTTAGTCTGATCCACAGGGAGCTGAGAAAGAAGCAGGCAGAAGCAGTGCCTGTTCCATTTATCAGCAGCAAATCTGATGAAAAAGTACAGTTCTAGCCTCTTTTTGGTGGAGAACTGAGCTTTTAACAGAACTACTTTAATTATAAATGTTTCTGGGTGATGGTACTTGTTCTCTGCAGAAAACTGCAGCTGAAACTAATCATAACACCGGCTATTACAATTTTGTAACATTACTAAAGTCTTTCATACACATACTATGATTGTCTTACACCCTTCTTATTGCCCTGGGTGCATTGTGGCCGTGTCACTGCCGTGATGCACCAATTCCCTTTACAAATAAAATGAAAGAGAAGGGCATGTTGATCTACTTATTCATGACAAGGAACCCAACCTAGCATGCAGAATACTATTTTGCAACACCTGCACTACAGTTCCCAAGAGGCAATGCAGATATGTTTGGGAATCAAAATATTTTTCTTTTTCACTGCCATTTCAGAATATTCTATCTGAGAAACTCTCCTTAACTGCCAATTTTCCAGGCAGCTCGAACCAAGAATCTTCAATGAGACAACAGAGGAAATAACAGAAAGACCTAGCTAAAAATGAAAAAGAAACCTAGGCTTCCAGTTTTCATGTCATCGTCTTCTAATGAGTTTATTTTCTATTATGTGAGGTACTTAGGCTGATTCTTCCAAAAATTGATGTTAATAATGATCAATCTACATTTACTCTGCACATAACCGGAGAGGTTATGATGCATGGCATAATTGCAGTGCACTGAATGTTTCCTTTTTACGACTGGCTGCAGAGACTGTAATAGCCTGTTATTCATTCCCAGGTAACGGAGTTCCTCCTTCAGTTTAGGTGGCAGGAATTTTGTGCTTCTGCTGATGAGATTTTCAGATTTGATTCTGACTGGCAGCTGTAGACAGCTACATTTAATTATCAGACAATCAACATTGTTTTGTCACATTCTCCTTTCAAAATGACCCCAATGTACCTGACAACAATACCATATCAGACAGACCAAAGATGCTCTTGGAAAGGAAGGAGTTTTCCTGAATGCTCTTCACTCTGAGGAAGAATTTATTACATGTTTTATGTGTTTGTACTTCTTTGTTTCATTTTTCTTTTCCCTATACTTTACAAAGAAATAGAGAAGGCTCAAGGTTAGATCTGGCATAATTCCAACAGCAGTCTTTCTGTTATTCACCGATTAATTATTTATCTATTTTCCTAAGAAAGAAAATCAACAGGCAAACAAAACCAGGATGTATTATGTGTATTTACAAGCTAGAAACACTGCAAAGATAAAGGAAAGAAATGTAAATTTAAAATATTCTTGAAGATAAGACACCAAGGATAAAGCAAAATTTCATTAATGTATTCAAGTACATTGGTCCAAAACCATGCTGGGTATTAATCCAGAGCTCAAAATTGAATTTGTTTCACTGTTATTTAAAAACAGAACAAAACCCAACTCTGGAGCAGTTACAGTGAGCTGACAACCTCCACACAGAGCACAATGTACTTGATTCGACTGAAGAATACCCATTTAGTTAGATAGCTGCCACCAAAGAAAAAGGATGAGCTCGTAGCTACGGTTTTAGTGCACAACTGAGGAGAGACCGACTGTGAAAATCATCTCATCTCTCTGGGTCTGTTCCATGAGTAAAGTAAATCTATTTTTAACTTTTTGCATTGTGGTAACCTTTGGGGAAGACACGTTGTGCCATCATTCAAGACCAAAACAAGGCCTTGGAGAGAAAAAGATGCACCTTTTCTGCCTGAATGACAACCCATGGGGAGCCTAATCCCACTCACCTTTACCTGGGTGATGGTTCTGGACATTTTAGCCAAAACATGGCTAAATTTTGAAGGAAAGAACATAATGATGCAGTTGTCTGTGCCAGCTGATAATAGGATGAGTAACATTAGCTACAGATGCCCACAGGAGGTGGTGCTGGCAGGGCTGCCCGGCCTCCCTGAGGCAGTACGGGTGTCTGCCCTGAGGAGAGATGCAGCCCGCTAGGCTGCTGGGTGTTACTGTCTTTTCCACCAAAAACTGTGACCTGGGTGATCTTCCCTGAGCCTACCAGGCGTACCTTTTCCCTCAGGACTTGGCATGGCACCTCGGCAGCGCTGGGTGGTGGAGAAGGGAGAGCGACCATCAGTGAGGCTGGTGGAGCTGTGTCCTGCTGCCACATCAGGAGCTCTTCGGGGGCTGTCACCCAGGAGGAGGTAAGGCCTGGAGCCAACAGCTTCAGTCATGTTTGGGACAATGGGGAGATTGTGGTGTTTGGAGCTCCAGATCTAAATGTATAATTGATTTTGTGCACCCATGAAAGGGTTTCCAGAGTTTGAGGGAAAAAGCATGAGACTGTCCCCTCTGAGGGTGATAGGTCTTTGGCGCCCCTCACCAGACACAGAGGTGGTTTCATCAGTCATGAAGGGACAGAGAGATGTTGGGGTGCTGCTGGGTGGGGGACAGTGCTGAACACAGCCCCTGAGGTCTGGGGTCCTGAGGGGATCATGCCTGCTTGTCAGAGCTGCAACCAGAAACCTCAAGCCGAGGGCCACAATCAGTGCTGAGGGGGCTCCCAGCTGGCAGGGGGGAGGGAGGGAAGATTGTTTGCAGTAGGTTTCTGTGTCAATTTTAGAAGAATATTTGGGGAAGAAAAAGCCAACTGTGTGGTGTTGTTTCACAAGGAATGCGTGCCACAAGAGCTGGTGGCTCTCTGGGGACCAGGGGCTGCCTGAGGGAGCAGAACATGGCCGTCCCATGGGGAAAACCCCAGCCCTGGGCAGCGGGTGGCACCCTGGGGACAGGGACACAGCTTAGTGGGACCCATGGGTGAGGCTGTGGGCAGCTGGAGACCAGCACTGCTGCAGCAAGGACTGAGGGTCCCGGGGTCCTGGACTGGGGTCCTGGGTTGTGGCCCCAAGGGCTGGTCAGAGCCATTCAGGCTTATGAGTGCACTCAGAGCCCTGGCAGCGGGCTCTGTGCTCCTGCAGTAACTGGAAAAGAGAGGAAATGAAATATCAGGACATTCCAAAAGAGGCAGTGTCTGATAAAAATAAGCATTTTTACTGAGCGTGTGCTTCAGCTGTGCAACATATTGTCACAGGAAGCCACTGAGGCCAAGAACTTAAAGAGACTCCAGAAGGTTTGGTCAGTTATGCTATAGCCAGGCTGTCCACAGCTGGCACAATTCACAACAGATATCAAAGATACTCTGTAAGTGTATGCTCCAGGGAAGAATTGAGTCTTTCAAGAGAATAATTTGAGATTTAAAGTAGATTAAACAAGTATACATATCAGATTATTGCACTGCCCTCTTAAGCTGCCGTTAGAGAGGATACTGATCTGAATAGATTGCCAGTTTTATAACACATGACAATTCCTATACTGTAGGCTGAGTGAGAGTAGCCTTGAAAAACAAGTGTGTGAAGCTCACAAGATTTTAGATTTTACAAGAGCTGCAGCAACTCAGCTGCTGACAAGTGAGAGCATAGCTGACCTGAGCATCTTTCAGTCAGTGAGGTTCTATCCTTCAGAAAATAGGAGTAACCGAGGAAAATGTTATTACTTCCACAAATTAATTAAGGTTTCACATTCTTTTGCCTTTGCATGGCCTTTTGTTCTCTTTCCAATGCCTTCCCTTTTTAACCTTGCATACATAGAAGACAGGAATCCTCCACCATTTAAGTAGTCGCTTGTACCTATGAACCCAGTCCACTGTTAGGACATGATGTGAAAAATTGCCTCTGGAAGCGTCGGTGTATCAGCACAGCAAACAACAAGCAGGGAGTGGAATCCCATGACAACTCACGTATGAGTTTAGACAAAATCCATGCAAGTGTTACAGCATGTGAACATGGAAAGAGAGCTGCCATTTGTACCAGCTGGCCTCGTGCCATTCCCGGTTTAAACAGTAGAATGTGGGTCCCCAAAGTACTCAGACTACAACTTGTGATCTAAAGGAATTCCTGTGTGAGCCTTAAAGAGAAGGTTGCATTAATTGTGTCATGCTTTTCCCCATAAAGCACACATCTGTGTAAAAGATAGTAAGTTATAAACATGTTTCTTTATAAACTCGTAACTCCTTTCCACCCAGTGAACTGCCTAAACACTTAGGAACTATTGGCATCCGTTTGCCTACCACTGAATTTCAGCCATTTCTGGGCTGCAAAGTAGCAGCTGCTGCAAGATCCACTATTGAATGGACTGAGCATTGCTTGTGAATAATACTATCTCCGGCTGAAACCACATGGCAAGTGCATCCAGTGATGTCTGGACTCAGTGATTCTCAAACATTGCCCTGACACAGTTGGTGCCTCTTATCTTTCCTATATTCTGTTTTTCCTTGCAGTGTCCCAATTCTTTTCTCACTGTTTTTCCAACATGCATTGCAGCTGCCAGAAAAATAGTTGAGCAAAATAGGACTGACTCTAGGAAGCAAACAGGAAACCAAGCTTCCTTCATCTGCTTTGAGGCAGCCCATCTCTCAGCATTCTCTAACCAGAATGTTGCGATTTTAGACTTGTTATTACACACACTTTTTCTCTTGCACGCAGACACGTAATTTTCTCTCTAGGTCACTCTGCATGTTGGTTCTCTCCTCCCATTTTTTTTGTTGCCTTTTTGTTTTGATCATTGGCTGCAAATTTGCTCCCAGCTGGATTTACAGCAGAGATATACCTGACACAGAAAGACATCGATGAAGTATGCTTTTATTGCAGGGCCTAGCTGGTTAAGAAAATAAATAAATAAATAAATAAACACTTGGAAATCTTCAATGAATCTTGACCTGAGCTCCAAACCGCAGCAAGACATCACATCTCTGAGACTGACAGATGCTTTACCACCGTGACAGCGGCGGTTTGGTAGATTATAGTTTGAGAACTGCTGTGTTCTCAGAGTCAGCAAAATTGGCAGCCTGGGAACTGAACTGCTAATTGCCTGAAAGCCTATGCAAAGTCTTGCCTGGTTATTGCTAATCAGAGGAAGAATTAGGGCCAGATTATGGGTGAAAATCTGGATTAAAGTGAACCCAATTTTTTTGTAAAATGATGACCTTCTCCTGTACTTCACAGCTGGCTCTGACAAAGGATGTGATTATTCAGACCCAGCTTTCAAGCTCTCCCCCAATATCAAGACCTGAGTCCAAATCCAACATCATTATCCAGGCTCATCAGCCGAACACCTCTGAGTAACTCTAAGTGGGGATAACGCAAGACGTGTAGTCAGGTAGAGGATGTGTGCTTCAGTGCTGATCACTGTAACTTCACGAGCCCTCGGTGTCATCATTTGTAGAATGTGGCACCAATCTCCAAAGCTTGTTTTGAATCATGCAGTGAAAAATTATTGGTACTTAGGTTGCACAATTTTTTCCCTTGTTATGTCAGGAGCAAATGACAGTTTGAAGTGAGTACTGCTGCTTCAGCTCAGCAGCTGATATGTTTGCTTACCTGATGCAGTGTTTTTTGGCAGTGATTAATGAGAGCTCTCGAGTCAGAGCTTATAACCATGATGAGCATTAACAGGTAAACCCACAAACAGTAAAGGATAAAGCTCCTGAGGGAGGGAAAGGCACTCGCATCTTAGTCTGGCTGCTTATATATTGGTCTCAATCAGATTGTTCAGGGGTTGTTACACTTCAGGCCAAGCCTTTTAAAGGCCTAAATACATTTTTCATGAGAATAAATGTTTATAGCCCAAACTGACCCTAGAGAAACTGGTGTCTAACTTCTCTATTTAATCAGGCCCAGGCAGATGATTCATATTGGAATGCTTTTTTTTTGCTTTTTTTTTTTTTTTTTTTTTTTCCTGTGGCAAAATCAAACCTGTCTGCAGTATTCTCCTATACAGAAACAAGGAGATGCAGCAATGCCTGCAATATTAACAAATCTGGTGGGTATAATGTCATAACTTATAATGCTACCGATTGTGTGGGGATATTCATGTAAAAATGCCCCCGGTCATCAGTGCATTTAAGCATACGCCTAACTTTAAGCAAGTGCTTGAAAATCATTGCTGTCCCTTGAACTTTAATGGGACTTTGGGCCACTGTTCAATGATAAATTGATATTTATGTTCCTTGAACACCTGAGATGGGCTCGCTTGTGACTTTTTTGCCTTGCTGGATCATGGTTTATAACCTTACAAGTTGATTTCTATCCTAGTCTGTCTAAATATTTCAAGCACATATACAAAAATAAACCTAATCTTCTGCCAATATTCCACCTCTCTGCTCTCATGACACCCAGGACACAAACCACTGATCTTTCCAATGATCTGGCTTACAAATCTCATTTTAGAAGGTACCGGCAGCTAATCACTCTTTCAGCTGGAATACCTACATTACTGCAGCTCTGTTGCATGAGACTAGCTTGGAAAATGAAGTTAAACTTGTACAATAAAAGTAATTTAATACATGATTTAGAACTTTAACCACCTTACTACAAACTAATTTGCATGCCTGCAAACCCTTACTTGTATGAGTAACCCTATGTGTTTTGACGAGGAAGGAATTACTGGTGAGATTTGGCCTGCTGACTGTAGAAATGACAGTATCATAGATCAGTGATACTATTTACATGAAACGTGGCAGTTCCATTCATTGTTCCTGGAAAACCAGGTTTTCTGCATTTTTTTTCCCCTTCTCTACCACTGTTGGATCTTGTATTTTTGAGGAAAGGGAGAGGAGAATCAAACCTCGTATGCCAGTCTGTTATCACAATCTGAGTGTAAGATATAGGCAATCAAATAATTGATCACACTTAACCCAGTTACCTACTAACTGAAAGCACAGCTGAGATTTAGGTAGGCCACTGTTCTAATGAGCAAATTCTTTTGGCCCCTTGACAGAGCTTTAAGCAACTGTATGACTGTCAGACAGGTTGCAATGCTTGGTGTTTGGGTCTTACACTGTAGACTCAGAAAAAAAAAATGAGTTGGAAGGAACATCTAGAGGGCTGTAGTCCAAACTCCTGCTCAGAGCAGGGCAAGTTTCAGAATCAGATCAGGCTGCTCAAAGTCTTGTCGAGTTTTCAAAACCATTGGGGCTGGAGACTGAACAGCCCCTTTAAGCCCCTGCCTCAGTGATGCACCCGTCCTGCTGCAATGATTTTTTTTTCCATCTTTCCAAGCAGCATTTCCCTCGTTGCAGCCTGTGGCTGTTGCCTCTTGTCCTTTTGCAGCGCGTCTCTGAGAAAAGTCTGGCTCTGTGTTCTCCATAGGATCATGGTAGTGGAAGAATAATGACATACCCTGCTGGCCTTTTCTTCTCCAGGCTAACCAAACCCCGTGGCCCAGCCCCTCCATGTACATCAGGTGCTCCAGTCCCATATCTGCCTTCCCTGGGGTCTTTCCAGCCGGTCAGTAGCTCTGTTTCTGCAGGCCCTGAACTCCACCTGGGGTCGCTCACAGCCTGGGGTGCTTTGGACTTTGCATGTGCCGTTGTTGACCTTCACATGGTTCCATCTAACCTATTCCTCTGGCTGGTTGAGGTCCTTCTGAATGCAAACCCTGCCCTCCAGTGTGGCAGCCGCTCCTCCGGCGTAGGTGTCACTGGAGGGCGCACTGTGTCCCAGCACCCCGGGCCATATGGCTCAGCGGTAGGTAACATATTGCCTTAGTCAGCAAGAGAGATTGTTCAGCTTATCTGGCAGGAGTCGGGTTCTTAATAGCTGTTGACAAGAATTCATGGAATACTTCTGGCCACCAGACTAGGCTGAATATACAGTGTACTTTGCAGTACATGTTCTGCTAATTGGAAAAACATGTAGTCATTGTATTTTGATTATACATAAGTTTTTATCTAGTGAAGCCATTTCTGATGGGAGACCTTGCATGGGAAAGAAACATAAAATGGATAATCAGTAATATATAATTAGCTATATGGGAAAAGTGGTTGGAGTTATCTGAGAAGAAGGATTACAACAGCACACTGCTAAAGCTCAGTACCTGACCCTGCCCGCTCCAACCACCCTGGTCTGCGCTGCTGCAGCTGCGTGCCTGCAGGATCCACTCTGCAGCCCTGTTTGCTTTGCTCTCGTGCCTTCTGTTCGAGATGCCACTGCTACACGTTGCGATGGCCAAGCTGAAGGAAGGACATGATGTTGTGCAGAAGGTGTAGGGGTTTTAATTGCTGAAAACACAAAGCAGAAAGCCTCTCTCTCTGCGCGCTAGCCCACTCTGCTGCAATCATTTTTCTTTATTGACATCCCTGGCTGTGCCTGTGAGGGGAAGCAGACACTCCCAGCTAGGAAGCAGCACGGTGCACAGTCAAATGCGACGGCGTTCGTGGCTTTCTGGTAATGTGACGCTTGTGGTATCCCGCAATCTCTGCTGAGGTACTGCCAGCAAAAAGGTGGCTGTCTCTTCCAACTTGTTAAACCTGAAACAAGCCGCACACAGAAGTGACACCCAACCCAACCTCTTCCTGGTGTTTAGGTTTACCAATGCCAAGCTAACAGGGAATATGCATATGCCACGTATTCCTAGCTCCTTTTAGGACAGCTTAGCGCAGGGCCAGGATTCCCATTCACCACAGGACTGCTTCCACCACCTGGCTCCTTGTGGGGGAGAGAAGAGGCCACTGTGCTTCAATGAAGTGGGCAGAGAGGGCTCTCTGGGGGAGACCTCTGTCCCTTCGTACTTCACAAGGATGTTTCCCTACTGTCTGGCCTTCATTGCCACGCCAGAAAGGGTCAGAAGCCAGAAAAGGCCTCTCAATTCAAGAGGGACCAGGACTACAACATGCAGAGATGAACTGTTCTGCTAGAGCAGCAGGCAGAGCTGTTGGGTTTAGGGTTACATTTCTTGTTGAGAAATGTCTGAAGCTGTGAAGTTGGAAACCACACTCTCCCAAAGCCTATGTATCTGCCTGCGTCAGTCCCACTGGGCCCATTTCTTAAGAGAGGAAAGGCTTTGTCACAACCATTATAGGTGAAGATAGAATACAGTTTCTATTCTAGGTCCTTATTTTAAATATCTGTCTGAAAAGCTACAAAATGGAGGCTTGAACTTTAAACTAATTGGCCTCTGCCTAAAGATAAAATTACACTTTTAAAAACAGTTCATACGCCGAATAAGAAGACTAGAAAAATGTTTCATATTTTTTAAAAAATACGGTTTTTTGCTCCTGACCTTTCAGTTTAAGCAGCCCTGCAGCCAAAGTGGGTGAGATTTGAAAGTCAATTGGTTTTGATTACAAGCAACTGAATATCACAGACGGCGTACGTACAGTATGGATTTTAGTTAAGTTCATTAAAGCATGCAGGTATGGAAGGACACTGCATTAACTGAGCGCTCTGAACTTCTCAAGTCCTCGGAGTGGCTTTCTAGGTCAGGAGTTCAGAATACTACGGGGGAATTAAAATCTGCTGAATGGATATGCAGTTTCTCCAGTACGCTCACGTTGCCAGCACACCGAGAACTGCATTTTCCAAACTCGACACCGAGAGTTTCATTATCAAGACACTGCTCATCACATAAACAGGTGGAGGAAGGAAAAAACCTTCAAAACCTGCTCATATTTAGATCCAGATTTGTCAATAGAGCACATCACACGTTGGGTACAGCAGTTTGTTGTGTAAGCAGACCCTGTAAACCTTTAAAACAGAATAGGGCAAGATACTGCAAAGGCTGTAAAGGCAAATTGCAAGTGCTGAGCTCCTGTTTAAGCTGAATTACCTGATGTTGAGTATGAAGGCAGTGGATAAGCTGGGAACGGTCCTGAATTCACTTTCTATTCAAATCCAGACCTTGTACAGAGTGTTCAGTGAGATGTCTTATGTGCCAGAAAACATCTCTTTAAATTAAAGCTTAAGTCTAATTGTAAAGGTCCCGATGTCCCCCAAGAAAAAATAATCCCACATATGTTTACCGAGGAAGTTTTCAGTCCTTCAGGTAATAAATATCTTAGAACACAATAGGGTCTTCTGTGGTAGGTTTCCAACTTCCAGTCTCAAGGCAGAAGTAATTTCTAATAAACACAGCCTGTGGCCTCAGAGCTTGAGTTAGAGGAGGGAAAAAAGCAGTTTCTGATGTGGCATCAAACCTCTTAATGGTGTTGTTCAAGACTAATTTTTCACTGTTCCTTTTACTTGCCAAAAATAGATGACTGCTAGGCGCCGTACACATGTGGATGCTCAGCGGGCAGTGACAAGTGTCTCGGGGTAACATTCCCTCCTTCTGCTGTGCCATGTAGTTAACTCGGCCTGGACGTCTGATGAGTCTTTTTCTGCAAACAGGGACCTCCCTCCCCTTGTGAGCCTCGGTGGGAATACTCAGGCCTGCCTCTGCTGACTGCGAGGACATTTGCTGACTTCGCCGTGTCACGCGACATATGAAAATTGGCAATTAACAGTACCTGTCTTCAGGGCGGAAAACAATTGTGTATCACTTATTTGTAGGCAGCAGGGGCTTCAGATAGAGTTCTCTGAAATAAAGCAGTTGTCCCAATTTAAGCTCATTTCATTTCTTTCCAAAGAAGTGAAATACAGTCGCTGCGGTGATAGTGTCAAGTCATCCCTCTGTATTATTCTATTTGTTCCATCACAGCCCTTTCTCTCCAGGGAGCTCATTTGTATTCTCCTGCTTTCAGGTCATCTGACTCTCACTTTGTGTCATGGATTTAACTTTGCCTTTTCTTTAGTATAAATTAAAACGTTACTGTCGCCACCAGCCAAAGCCTGGAAACCACAACTGTGACTATTTAGCAACCTATTTTAAATTCAAGAAAAAGAAAAGCCCTGTACCTAAATATTTAATGGCTAATGGCCACTTGGCTTCAGATCTAGATCTAAATATTCAGGATAATGCTTACTATCACCAGTGCTGCATGCCATTTCGTTTGAGCATTTGCTGATATTGTACTTCGAAGGGCGTTTTTTCCCTTTTGAGAACACACCGCGCCGTCTAGGAGCTGCGAGCAGCCGCCTGCATCAGCACAAAGTTGCAGAGAACATTTCGCTGCCTCTGGTGCGAGCGTTTCCTTCGTGGCAGCCCTTCTTCCCCCCTTGCAGTGCACCAGGGAGGTAAAAACCCATAGGCAGGTGCTGAAGTGACCACCCGAGAGTGTGTGCTCTACATTTGAGCATCGTTTTAAAGTCTTGTCACTGATGTGCGCCCCTTCCCTCACGCCGTGTGAAATGCTCTGGCCACCTACAGCAAAATCGCTTTTCTAACACCACTGCCGCTGCGGAGCCACGGTCTAGGGATCAAGCGGGGACAAGCGCTGCCGCCCAGTCTCTGGATGATGAGGCCAGAATGGAGATTTTCCTCCCCATCTGCCCTACACCCAGCGAGGTCTAGCTGGGTGCCCAGTTGAGCGGAGTCGAGCAGCGCCGTGCAGCCCGCCCAGCCACGCCAAATTGATTTCCTGCAGATCAACGCAGCCTGCCCTGCTTCGGCAGGCAAATGCAACACCGGCTGCAATTCGGGGGCTGTCTCGGGGTGACCTGACCCACCACAAGCCCAGCTCCGCTGTCCTCATCCCCCCCAAATCCCTATTTTACACCCGGGCTCAGCAGCGAGCTTCTGCTACCCACCCCACAGCCCCATACCCTGGCCCAGCTGCGCCTGGGGGCTGTGCCCCATTTCACCCAGCCCTCCCAGCACCCTGCAGGCAGCGAGGTGCCCCCCACTGCCCCGGAGCCCCCTTTTTTTCCCCGCTAGCCCTGGGCAGGGGGCTCCGGGCCGGGCGGCAGTCGCGGCTGCAGGCGCATCGGGAGGCACCAGCAGCACCTAGCGGTGAGAGCCGGCCCGGCCCGGCCCGCCCTGCCCAGCTTTAGGGTTTGGAGGTGGGAAAAGTTGGTGGGTACAGCTCACTGGGAGCACAGCGCCCCGATTTTAACTTAGCACTTCTTTTTTTTGAAGAAGCAGGATTGTACTATTTTGCATCTGATGGCTGCTACTGAAAGGAGTCAGTGGTTTCCCGGGTGGGGCAGAGGTTTGGAGAGGTCCTGCCGTGTGTCCCAATTACAGCAGCCAGACCCCAGAGGCCAAAAAACAGCCCAGGACTTTGCTGGTACCTTCACTCGGGGGTCTCTGAGCAATGCACATGGCCAGCAGGACTGCCAGCTCTGCAGGGCAAAACAGCAAAACAGGAGCAGGGAAACGATGGGGGATTTTTGGGCAAACAATCTTTAATAGGAAAGCGCTCTCCAGAGATCTTTAAATGCTGACAGAGGGTGGGCACCCCCTTCCTTTACCTCGTTTCATGCTACTCACTGCTCGCTGCTCAGTGCCTAATTTGCAGGTCTCAGGAGGAAGAAAGGCAGAGCTTTGGGGGTCTTTTTGGGGTCCTGCCCCCGAGGCCTGGGTGAGCAAAGCACCCGCTCTGCAGCAGGACTGGGGAGGAAAAAAAAGAAAAGGGAAAATCCAGCACAGCCCTGCCACAGCAGTACCGACCTGCACCGCATCCTGCTCCCAACACTGTACGTCATTATTTAATTTACTAAATTGAAAGATATCATCCTGCTTATTAGGGAAACAGATGAGCTCAACAGTTATTTACTATTCACGTCGAAATTAATATGAATACCCCGAGAAGATGCTGTACCAACAAATCAGTGCGGGTTTTTCTGTAGAACTTCAGAAGAGATGGGGGTGAAAACAGAGGGCAGAGGAGATGCTGCCGTGCCCGGGGCTGCTTGCTCAGCACCCTTCAGGCTCTGCCCGGGTCGAGGCACATCCTTGTACCCGAGGTCTGGGCAGCACCCAGAGCCACGCTGTGTTCAGCCTGCACCCGCTCCCTGCCCTCAACTTTGCGGTGCGTGTTTTAACGTGGAAATCAGATGGAAAACATAAATTACGAATTGTCCATTTCGGGCAAACTGTATCCAAAAACGTGCTCCAGCATGAGGGGAAGCAGTGCTAGTTACCCGACTACAGAACTGAGAAATTAAGACGGGGCAAATAATCACGTCTGGGGTAACGAGCGCCTCTGTGCCGTGACTTTGACCTGGGGGAGCCCCCTGCCACCCCAGCCGGACCCCCGGCACGGTGCCGCTGGTTTTACAGAGCATCAGTGGCCGGCTCCGCGTGGGGAAGAAAAAACAATAATAAAAAAGTAAGATGAAATAAAATGAAATAACCCCCAGCTCATTATGCACGCACCCCCACGCAGCGCCATCGCGCAGGCCGCCCTGTCGGAGGCTCCGGCAGCGAAATAAAGAGCCCAGGCCCTCCGCCGGCAATTCCCCCCGGCCTCCAGAGGCACGGGGGACCGGAGCCCAAACTTTGACCCCCCCCCCAAAAAAAATATTTGGGGCCCCCTCCCACCGTCCGCCCTTCTCCCGCTGCAGCCCTCCCCGTGCCTGCCCTCGCCCCTTCCCCTCTCCTTCCCCCTCGCTCCGCGCCCCCTGCGCTGGGAGCCCCTCGGCTGCCACCGGGGAGAGCCGGAGCCGCCAGCCCCTAGCTCCCTCCTCCTCCTCCCCTACCTCCTCCTCCTCCTCCTCCGCCTCCTCCTCCTCCTCCTCCTCCCCCCGCTCTCCGATGGCAAGAGTTGGAGCCGCGCTGCTCGCAGCCGCCGGGAAGAGCCGGCGGAGCGCGGGGCAGGACCCGGGGCCCGACTTCGCGGCTCCCCGCATCGCCGCCGCCTCCTCCTCGCCTCGCATGGCCCGGGCCGGAGCTCCCTGAGCCCGGGGCCGTGGGGCTGAGCCGTGGGGCGAGCCGTGGGGCCAGCCGTGGGGCCAGCAGCCGCTCCCCGCCGGCCTCCAGCGGCAGCCGGAGCGCGATGTGCCGCTGAGCCCCGCAGCCGGAGCCCCGCCGACACCCCGTAAGCACCGCGCCGGGGCCGGGGGAGGGAGGTGGGAGAGCAAACTTCGTGCTGCGGAGGGGGAGAGGGGCCGGGGGGCACCCTGCGGGGCGTCGGGGCACCCTCCGAGGTGTGGGGACACCCTACGGGGCTTGGGGGACGCTGTGGGGTGTAAGGACACCCTGCGGAGCGCGGGGACACCCAGCGGGGTGTAGGGACACTCTGCGGGGCATGGGGACACTCTGTGGGGCACGGGGATACTCCGCAGGGTGTGGGGACACTGCAGAGCGTGGGGACACCCTACGGGGTTTAGGGACACTCTGCAGAGCGTGGGGACACCCTCCAGGGTGTGGGGACACCCCACGGGTGAATGCACACCCTGCAGGGCATTGAGACACCCTACGGGGTCCAGGGACCCCCTGCGGGGTGTAAGGGTGCGCTCCTGGCCCCACGCTGGGCTGGGCTGGTCTGGTAGTCCCGGAGCTAGGAGGTGGCCCCGGAGGTGGCTTCGTTCCTCTTTCTGTCCCCCTCTCCAGCACCTTCCCGGCTCTCCCGAAACCCGCTGAGCGGGGCTGCGAGGGAGGGAAGGGGTGCGGTGGTGGGGAGCCGGATGGCTTGGATGGAGGGATATTAAATTATTATTTTTTTTTTCAGATGGTAATTTGTCTTTGTGGTAGGGGTGGCCCATTAAATTTCAGCTCACGTCCTGATGGAGATCAAAAGCGAAGGGGAGAGGGAGAGGGAAGCAGAGAGCCTTGTGCAGCTCCTTCGCTCCGCGTATTGTTAGAAACTTGTGGGGCGGGGGGGGGGGGGGGGAGAAGGGGGATTCCCAGGAACAACCCTTGCGGATCCAGCTCCGACACCCACACCAAAAGTTGGAGATGTGTATTTTCCAACACTGCCATCTGCTCCGCGGTGCTGCCCAGGAGCGTGCTTGCTGCTACGCCTCGGAGGAAACAAACAAAAGGTGTGCTTGCCAAGTCGGTGCTCAACCTGGCTGCTCACGGGCGTTAGGCGGAGTGCAGGGGAGTATCTGTGTCCTGAAGGCTCGCTGTCCTCAGCTGGCTCAGGTTAGACTCTTTTAGATAATTTCCTGTCCTAAAACAAGGTCTCCAAACATGGTAGATGCCAAGTCCTGTTTTTTTTTTTTTTTTTTTTTTTTTTTTTTTTTTTTTTCTTCTTCTCTTCCTTCTTTTCCTTCTTCTTGAACTATTTATGTCTGGGTATATCGGTTTGGGATCATAGTAAAGTTTCATTTTTTGTTGTGCAAATGTGCCCTCTCATTACAGAAAATACTGCTCCTAAATTATAGTCTGAGCGGCAAGAGGTTAGCTCGCTTTGCCTCCGGATGGGTTCGGCGGTAGGCTGAGACCCCAAGCTGCCTGCACTGCGAATAAAATAGAGCCCAACTAGGCTAAAAGTTATAATGGGCTTTGATTCCCACTGCTGCTGGAGATCAGTGGAGATCCGGGGTGAGCGAAGGCAAGGAGGAGGAGTGCGAGGAGCTGGAACAAGCTACTCACACAGCAAAGTGCTCTTGATTATATGTGTGAGTTGTAAGCACCCAAGGGAGAAAACTGGTCATAAACTGCAGAGAAGAAGGCAATGGGGAAAAGAAAAAACCTGCTGGTGTTTAAGCAGATTACTCGGGATTTTTTAACAGAGGTTTTCTTTTCAAACAGCCACTCGAACCGTCCATATCTTTTTCCTTCATTTTTCTCTCCCTTTCGGGCTCAAACTTTTTCTGTTCAGACTGGGCTAAGCTGGCTGTGCACGAGGCAGGCTGCAGTAGGGGATCTTTGCGTTTTCAGTGCCGTGGAGGCAATTTCTCTCCCTTTATTTTTTCTTTTCCCCTCTCCCTGTATCTTGCCTCCTTTCCTCGAAGAGATTAAGTTTTTGTCCACCCCGCCAGCGACACGTTAATCCTGGAGTCAGGGGGGCTCAGCACATAGATGTTGGCTTTGTTCAGCCCCCAGCCCGTGGGACCGCTGGCGTTGGCAGTGGCTGCCCTCCCTGACCTCCCTCCCTCCCCGCACCGAGCTGGGGCAGCCGGCGAGGAGAAAAAGGAGCAAACTCCGGCCGGTGAAAAAGAACAGCCCCGGGAGACAAAGGGCTGGAGCAGGAGGATGCAGGGGGTGAGGGGCTGTGTGGGGAAGCAGCTGTGTCGGGGTGGCCCCCTCGGATCCCACAGGCTGCAGGAGGTGGCGTGGGGACGGGTCCACGAGGAGCCTGCACAGCCCGAGAGGGACCCCATGCAGGTGGTGCCGTGGGCTTCGGGTTGTGTGCAGCAAGACGAAGCAAGTGCCCAAGCAAAATGGCTTTGGTAGAGTGTTAGGATCGCTGTTTATTCCCCAAACAGAAAGCTGGCTTAGAGGAACGTACACCTGGGCTTTACGGTCTGTGCTTCTCTGTAACTCACCCTGGAGTCGGTCGGAAAAGTCCTGCAGGACTCAGGCTGGGACACGCTCAGCCCTTGGCAGGGGACACGTCCCCGGAGAGCAGTGGCTGTGCGATGGATGCTCAACGGGGCTGGAGCAACGCGGAGCTCCCGCAGCCAGGCTTGGCGATCGCCTGAGCAGTCGCGCTAGGGTTAAACGCGACCATCTGCAGGAGTGTGTTTGGCTGGAAACAACCACACTGCCTGAAAAGTTTCTGTGCAGCCGAGGCTGTTGCCTTGCTGTTTGGCAAAAGGGGGCAGTATCAAACAATGCCACAAAGCAACGCGCTCTGCAGCTGCCTCTCTGCCTCCAGGACCGATGCGAGCTGTTTGTGCTGGGACCCGGGCGCTGGGGCTGCTGTCTGGAAACCCTCACTCAGGTGGTTCCTTACACAGGAGGCAGCGAAGCTAATTGAGGGCGCAAACGAGGCAGGATCAAAGCCAGTGCTTTATTTCAGGGCTGCATCGCTTCCGTGTGCCAGCCTGGCCAGGGAAGGCTCGGTGATGTGGGAGAACACCGCCTGATTTCAGAGCCACTTGGGTTCATGTTAAGTGAGCAGCAGTAACCCTAACCCATGCTTACACCGCTGATTTTAGGCAGGGGTGGTGAGGCCCCAGGCTTGGAGTGCCAGTCCTATAAATGCCCTTTGAGGAATTGCCATCGCTGCTTTCCTTAGTGAGAAAAATGAACACTTTCTCTTCTAAATTTAACTTTGTTTGAGAACTCATTTGCTTCCAGCCGAGAGAAATCTATCGATCCGGCATACAAAATACTGCTCTTAGAAGGCGTCCAGGGCCTTTTCACCTTGTATTTATCCGCACGCCTGGAACCATCGGATCACCACCCCCTAGTTAATTTTTTACTGAGCGGTGTTGCAGAGGGTCTCTCGTGGGGAAGTCGGGCTGGGTCTCGGGAACAGCCTGGCCCTGGGTGGGGAGTGATACGGGATGGGGAGTGATAAGGGATGGGGAGCGGTAAGGGACAGGGAGCTGGCCAGCACCGCAGCCACGTCCCGCTGTCAGAGCAGTGCCCAGCCCCACGGTGCAGGTGCTGCCCGGTGTGAAGGCAGCAGCTGGGTTTGCCTCAGCTCAGAGCATCCCCGACTCCTGGTGTAGGACCGAGGAAGGGTGAATTGGATGCAGGTAGCGGTGGGAGTGATTCGGGGCCGTTCTCTCGGGGTGGAGTTGGTGTCATGGCCTGCTGAGATTGCAGAGTTCTGGGGGCTGGACTCACCTCTTACAGACTGAATGAGGGTGAACTGCCGCTCTTGTGGGTCGCATCCTGGTTGTTTAGTGCCCTTTTGGGCTGCATCCTTGTTCTTTGTGTTGGTGTTAAACTCCACGGACACAGGCTGTGGGGTACGAGAGTGCTGTCCCCGCTGTGCCTTGAAAGGGGCTGTGTTCATAGGAGTGCTGTTGACTTTGAGAATCAAATAACAGTTCTTTGTTACTGCTCTGTTGCCTTTTTTTTCCTTTTTAAGGAGGAGAAACTCACTGGTCTTACTGTATGTCATTGTTCCTCTTCCCTTTATGCTGTAGGCTGCTGACTTCCAGCACTCCCAGTACCCGAACCCATCCCATTTCTGCCCATGGTTGCAATTTTCATTAGTTTCTGTGGCAGCATGTGAGAAACGAGGCTTTGACAGGTACTGGAGCCTGCAGCTCCCGTGGACAGTGCCTTCCTTGCTGGGGGTTATTCTGCAAGCACGATTGGACTCGGTATTTATTTCACCTCTGTTCTCATGGGTGTCCAAAAAACACTGCCTGGCAGCCCTGGTTCCTCAGCCCGGGCTCCAAGCGTGCGAGCAGCAGAGCTGGGAAGGCAGGAGGGCGGCTCTCAGTGAGCAAGGTCTCCTTGACTACAGCACTACGACTCCCAGAGTTACCTCTGCTGCGGCGCTGGCACAAAGCTCTCGCTTTTAAGGCCCGTGCAGAACAGCTCCAAGTGATTTTCCGACGCGAGTGGCGGTGCTTTGGGTACCACTGTTACCTAATGTGTGTCTGCAAAGCAAACTGTGCCGGGCTGCAATAAGCCTGGCAGGTAATTTGCATGTGAAGGATGTTACCGAGTTACAGCAGATGACTCCAAATTAGCGACAGGGCTATTGGTGTGCTTGTAATTAGGCACACCCCGAAGCACTGTGCTGGTTAAGGACCGGTGTGTCTTTATTTACTTTGTAGTGAGCTTTAAATGAGATCGTAAGTAAACACGCTGATTGCTCGTCTTAATCCTCAAATCAGTTGTGAACACCTCGCGAGTTTCTAAGTCATCTGTGTAATTTCATTGCTTTTCAGCAAGGGGTCATTTGTGGAGAGAGCAGGGGATAGTTTCTTCCCATACGCCCGGTCTTGCAAGGTGCTGCACATTCTTGGTTCTCGTTAACGTTTCTCCAGGAATCAGCATCCTGCTCCCTCAGACCCCGATAAATATGGGGCCCTGTGGGTCTCTGCTGTGTGCAGCAGGCGAAATGCTTCGGGGCTTGGTAGTCCCCATATGTAGCGTGCTCTCCATTAGGCTGTCGCTAAAAGCCTTCTGAATTGCAGCGTGCTGGATTCAAAGGGTTGACTTTGCCCATTGTGCGGCACCGTGTGACCATCTGGGACACGGCAACCTGTGGAGAAGAGGCGCGGTGATCGGTGTGATCTCGGCCGAGCGCTGCGCTGAACTCAAAGCCTCAATCACGGCTTCGTATCCACGAGGCAGCCTCAGCAATTGGGAGCAGCCCGGGGGGATCTGGCGCTGCAAAATGGGTCCCCCCGGCAGCTTCGAGCCCTCAGTGCTACGGAGGAGAGTATCAGACAGCAAGCTGTGATGCTGCCTGCGCCCCTGCACGACAGCCAGCCCGCGTCCTGCTTAGGCAGTCTTCGAGCCTTTTGCAGTTTAAGGGTCTGTGGCTTCCGAAGTTTGTGTATTTTGCAGATTGCTCGTGCCATAGTCTTCAAAAACTGTTAGCTTTTAAGACAAGCAGATGGCTTTAGCAAAATAAATTTGCTGGCACCTGGAACAGGTGGATCTGGAATCAATTTATGCGGTGTAATTTTTTCCACACCCCTTTTGGAATAATTTTATACCCTGGAGCCACCTAAGATGCTTATTATGTAGCCAATAGGGAGCGGCTTCTGTCTGACTACATGAGATTTTACACATCTTTTATAGCTAATGCCTAGATTGAAATGCAAAATTTAGTGCTGGGAGTGCATGCGAATTTGTGAAACTCCCGGGAGAGAATGTGGGTGCATGTATCAGTGAATGAATTATGCTCCTCCATAGACAGAGAGGGCTTTTTTTAGTGGTAACAAATGTCCTGCGTTCAGTGTTTGTCATTTTAAAAGTAGTATTTTTCATTTCAAGTGCGAGCCCCGTACAGGTTACTGATGTGGAGTAAAAATGAAAAAAATACCTTTAACTGCATCTGAAGGGACGACAGGGAAAGTTTCAGATGTGGTGCAAAAGTAGGGATGAGGCTGGTGTTTCCAGCATGGCTGTGACAGGTACGGGTGGTTACCTGAGAAGGGGAGGATGCTCTCAAGGGGCAGGGAGCAGACCCCCACAAGGCCTTGGCCAAATCCTCGTTCTGGCAGCAGAAGCAGGGCCAAGCAGCTCACCTGGCTGGGGAGGTTTCTGGTGACTCTGAAAGGGCTTTGGACAGACTCTGGGACTGTCTGCACAGCTCAGGTGTTGGATTAGGGACCCAATGTGGAAGGGTCTGGGGCCAGCCCTTGGAGGGAGGAGGATGCTGCCCGCGGCCGGCCTGCTGTACAGGTTGAATCTCTGCTGTGTTTGCTGGCCACGTGGAAGCTGTTCAGCCTGCAGTTCCAGCTAAAGGTTGCTTATTTATCTCCTGCAATGCTGATTTACAATAGATCAAAGATTAGTGGGGAAAAAAGAAGACGAGAAAGGAAAGGGTAGGAAGTTCACCCTGGATAATTCAGTTTGACAGGCTAATACAGTAAATTCAAGAACGCCGAGCAAGAAGCGCGTTTTGGAGCCTGTCTGTATAATGCAGGGAAGGAAAACTTGGCAAGGGCTCAGAAGTTTGTTAGAGTGATTACAGATCCCCCCGCTCTGCCTCACGTTCCTTTCTCTGCTCTCTCTTCCTGATTGAAGGCGACTGTCTGCCAGAAGGAGATTTTCAAACACATGATTTGGACGGGGCAATCAGTCTGCATTTATAAATCACTTAATATTTCACTCTCCGACCTTTTTGGGGTCCGCTCCACATCTGAAGGGCATTTTCATTAGAAATACAAAGCTGAGGCTCGGTTCCTGCCTGAGCCCAAGGTGCTCCTCCTGTCTGAGAGAGCTCAGCTTTTGCTGGTAATTGCAGCCAGAAACCACCTATTTAAAATAAAAGACCATTAGTGGCTTGTGGTAGGATGAAACAGCTGAGAGATGCATACTTTATTCAGCATGAGCAAAATAGGACCGTGCACTGTGACTTCGGCTCTGAGCTGCTTTTCGTTGCTGATGGAGGGTGCTGTCAAGTATGTAATGCAAATTATAAGGAATTCCACAGGTCCTGATTTTTGACGATCATTAAGTGGTACGAGAGTGCAATTCCCCTTTAGTTCTGTTTTGACAACAGTCAGAAGTAAAAATCATCAGGAGAGAAACTGAGGCACAGAAGGACAACGGCCGGGAGCATTTTGTGCTCGTCTGTTAAAGATATCACGAAGCATAAGGAGGCAGATGGGTGCCAGGTAGGAGGGATTGCCAGGGACTGAAATCAGTAGGAATTAGACTTTGACATCGGTGAAAAGTCGGGTGTTACATGACTTGCTCGAGGTCACACAGTGAGCTAGTGGCAGAGGTAAGGTTACAACCCCTGGAAACGCTTACTCACATCCTTAACTCCAAATATGTGGCTACATCCCATGAATTAAATGCTTCATCTCACTGCTTTCCTGGATCAGAGCTGTAGGCTTGTGCCTTCCAAGGCTACACACTTACCTCCTTACAAAACACTGCCAGGAGGTACCTGGTCCTGCGAATGCTTCACTCACCCAAGAAGTTAAATTCATTGGGGTGACTGCAGCTTGAGAAAATAATTGCAGGTGCACAACTGGCCCCACATTTTGCAGATGAAGCAGGGATCATTCCTGTGTTATGTACTTTCATATATGCACGTGCACACGCATCTATATGGATTGAATTAAAACAAAAGCAAGTGATTAACGTCTTTAAAATTTAACATTTTTCCCCCTTAACCAACAGAAATTGTTCCCAAGAGAGTAATTTACTACATATCTCCGGTATTTGCACAGGACTGTACATCAGGAATACAAAACATGGTATTGCTAATGCTGTGTGTTCCCTCTAATGGGTCTTTGAAATATTAAAACAACTTATATTTGGAATGAGCTTTGCACACCTTCTTGTCTGGGGTTGCTTTGCAAATCCAGGCTTCACTGCTTCGCTTCAGAAAATTATGAGTTTATTATACTCCCGGAATGCTAATAGCACTTCATTTTTTCCCCCAAATTTCTTCTTCCTATTTATTTATTGATTCTTCATTTGAGCAGAGTTTCACAGATAATGATGATGCTACTGAGAATAGCTGGTATGAGTTAATTTTACGAAGGCTGAAGTTACTGTGCCATTCTTCTTTGCCAGGAACCTCTCTGTAATATTCATAAGCTGAGGCATCCAGGATGCTGAATTAGTTAGGGAGACTGCATAAGATTACTCCCGATGTTATATTTCATTCTTAGATTCATAAAGACAAAGCGTGTCGAGGCTGACAAATCTAAATTTAATTTTTAATTGAAAACCCATTGGCAGATTTGCAGACGACAGGATTTAGGTAAGCAGTCTCTCTGACGGTCACTTAGTCTTTACTCGGATGAATCACTTATTGACTCGTGGGTGAACACGTGTGAACCAGAGATTTTAGCATTTCACCCTTTAGTTTATGTTTTACTTTAGTTTCCAGGGATTCCTCCCCATCCAAATCCCTCCTCCCACAGTGATGGATGAGGGCTCCAGAAAATTGCTTTCAGTCATTTTCTCTGTCTTCCCTGAGGCCACCGGGCTTCCCTGAGCTGATTCACGTTCAAGCTGGTCATTTACTCTAAACAAACACCCAATTTTGATTTAAATATTTCTGAAGGAAGAGAACATCCTGCAGTTCTTGGTTAAATGTTAAAAATTCAGCAGCCCTCACGGTTATGTTGCCTCTGACTTTCTCAGTTGCTAGCTTCTTGGGCTTGTTATGCTCTCATCTGGAGAGCAGAGCATCCCATTTGCTTGCGGTGGAAGTACTTGTGAACTGCAATCAAGCCAGCTCTTAATTTCTCTGTGATACTGCAGTATTACACTGGGTTCTTCTGTGACTTTTCAATCCTTATGTCAGCCCGATGGCTCTTTGAACACTTCCTGAGGATGTTAGTGGCCAAAGAAGACAGAGTGATGATGCTGACAGCTGCAGGGACTGGGGAGAACTGGAACAGCACAGAGTACAGAGCAGGACTGAGCAGATAGTAGGAAATACAGACTATATGGCAGATAAAGTTGGAAGGCAGGAAAGAAGCGTAGTGGCATATGAAGCTCCTGGCATGAGCAGCCTGGTTTAATTTATGCCTGGGGAAGAGCTGGAGTAGCTGTAGTGTTGAAAGACAACAGCATGTTTTTGCTGGCAGAGGAGGATGGCTGGGAGGTGGGCAAGGACTGCAGCAGCAGCAGTGCTTGTAAATCAGAGCAGCGTTGTATCAGAGGAGCTCTCTGTGGGAAAATTTCGGAACATCTGTCTGCACTTTGCTTGGGCATAACCAAACTCTTTCTTTCAGTTCAGTCTGAATTTCTGGCGAGGCAGCCGTGCTGTGCTTGCGAGTGTAAGACCTGGTCCTGCAGAACCAAACCTATCTTTGCAATTTGTGCAAATGCACGAAGTGTGCACAAAGGAGTGCACAAATGAGTAACATTTGAAGTGTTACTCATTTCAGTGAAATGACCTGTAATGAGAATTTACTGGCCAGGGTTCTTGATTGCTAACACAAGGCAAGCACCATTAACTATCCCAAAAGTTATACCAGTGTACAGCTGGGCTGTACTAACCCTAACTGGGATGCTTGTGATCTGAGAGGACTAGAACCTTCCCATAAGTAACCTGATTTCTGTTTTTAGTTTGGAAAGATGTTATCATTTAATGAAAACTCTTTGTTTTCTGGCAGCGTACTTGGCTATCCATTTACAAAGCTCTCAAAGGACTTGGACATCTGTGAAAAGTGCAAGAGTTTAATTCTGCTCACAGCTACACTGGTGCAACCTCAGTGAGGAGCTGCAGTTGTGCTTGACTGATGACTCATAAATAATGTGAGTCCAAGTACTTGGGGACAAATTTGTACCTCTTTGTCCCTGCTCTACAGGGACGGTGTTGGACCAGAGGCACATTCCAGAATAAGGTGTGCAAGATTGTGCTATTGCAAAACCCAGTGCCAAGAAAAGCATTTCCAGTTTTAATTAAAACAAAACCCCAAACAACAAGATCTCTATTTCTGTTGAATTGTAACCTCCCCAAATGTTTGAGCATGAGACGCAGAAGTAATTGATTAGAAACACAAGTAAAATAATAAGACTTTTTTTTTTTTTTCCATTCTGAGCTGATTCAACTGAAAAAGTGGAAAAAAAACAAACAAACTCTGAAGGTCTTCCCTGGGTTGAGTAAGACTTCTCTCCATGTATAGACCAAATGAACTGCTGAAGTGCTTCAGTGAAGTTAGCACAAGGCCCTGAGCCAGTGGGATTATTTACATGGCAGACTGCTACCTGGGCAGATCCGGGGTTTAAGTACATAGCCTGAGGAACTGGGAATAATCTGGTGTCTGCAGTTCGAATGGCCTGAGGTATTTGCGGAAGAGATAATGGCCTGATCCTGCATCAAGGGATATCAGTAGCAAAAATTCCATGTATGTAAGTAAACACTGGATTTCTCTCTTAAGAAGCAAATCAGTCCGCATCTCGTAGTTCTTATCCAAGGACTATTTGCTTTTGAGATTGGCGTACTGCCCAAGTCAGGACTGCATGAGTTGGCCCCAGGTTTCCAACCCGACAGTACCTCTTTAAAATGCAGCAGGATAATTTCGACATCTCTTATTTGTTTTGAATAGCAGAGCTAACATGTCTGTCAATCACAATGACTTGATAGACGTGATTAAAAGGCAGGGGATCGGGGAAAATGTGTGCTTATCACAGCCAACCCTCCCCAATGAAAAAGTAAGTGGCTCAGTGGCATATTTGCAATTGAGGTGTAACTGAAAGCATTTTTGGAAATGTACTTTGTAGCCTGCTTTGAAATGGTGTTTTCTATTATGACCAGTTTCTGGAACAGATTATCATGATTGTAGGAAGCACTTCAAAGCAGATTGATGTAGGAAGATCTTTCCCTGAAAACTTTGGCTTCTATGTAAGACAGAAAGCTACAAATGTGTCTGCAATCTGTGTTGTTTCAGCTACAACAGCATTTATTTGATAAAAGTGGGCTGCTATTAATTTCCAAAATGCTACAAAGCACTTTGTATTTTGCTGGTCCCTCTGTTTCACAGAGGGTTTCAAAGGCTGTGTTTCCTTTCTCCCATACCCTCCAAATTCCTGTTTTGTATTTTCTAAGGGCTGAGACTTAAACATTGTAATAAAATACTGAATTGCATCCGATAAACAGTCAGACGCTAATTTGAAGTATCAATGGCCAGACTTCCATAAACAGATCTTGACGCATCATCTGCTCCGTTCCCTGACCTTGCACAGGATCAGCTCCACCTCCACCATTCAGCTGCCATCAGCAGTAGCTAAACCTCGTGAGGAATTGGAGAATGCAGCAGATACACTTCAAATACGTCGATCTCTGAACGTCCACCTGCAAGGCGAACTACGTGGCATTTCAGCAAGACTCCCAGAAAACTTGTAGGCTAAGATCTATACCTTGGAGAACCTCTACATACGTGCAAAGACACAAGCAATCTGCCAAAAAAGGCCACTTTCTGGTTGGTATGAAACCAGGTGGTAATAATACATTGGAGTGTGGCGGCGTGCCAGTAAAGGATTCTTGGTTTTCAAGGGTATTGAAAAGGGAGGAAGCTCGTGCAGAAAATGAAAGGCAGCAGGAAGAAGAAAGATAAGAAGCAACCAGAACTGTGTTACTCCTCTATGTTTGGTAGCACACGTAGAGGACAGGAAGAAGAAATTAAAAAACGTTGTCATGTTATTTTGTGTCTCATCCAGCTGGAATATATCAAGCCCATTGCATGGCCCTTTATGTGATTCCTGAACAGACAAATTTCCTTTTTACCAAGGAAGAAGCTGAGGCAAAGAGAAGTTGAGTCACTTGTCTTAGCTGATTGAGGGAGGCAGTGTATGCGAGTCCTGCACTCACGGTCGCTTTTTCTTGCTTGACAGCAGAAGCATGATGAATTATTTGTGTTAAAGCAGAAGAGCCTTGAAGTAGTTCCTCCCCTTTTTGGGAAATTATTCTTTCCTATAAAGCAAGGCCAAATGCTGTGTTGATGGATATTTTATGAATACTTATGGCAAAGGTTAAAAAATGTGTGATTTTTTTTTTTAAATCTACAATGTCATAGAATGACCATTTCTGCCACCTAAGTTTGAAATCAAAATATTATGTTGCTTTTCTGTTTCAGCTCTTTCAGTAACTAGAGCAATACTCTTTGTATGCTGTAATCCATGGAAATACTCACCGTATGCTATAATCCATGGATTGAGTTCAAAGTTGCCGTCTTGGTGTCAGAAACCCCACCAAGAACTTGCCTTTACTCTGTCGCTCCTGCGGTGCTTGCCATCATCCAGAGCCTGGGAGTCTGTCTGGTTTTATAAGGAAAACTGCTGTTGGCAGTGAGACTCCTCCACCCAGCTCATGCTGCTGGTTGTGTCTTTGCCTTCCTGTAGCCACACTGCGCCTGGCGGTCCCCGCGTAACGCAGGGATGGAGGGAGCTGTCTCTGAGATGTGGTAAATAAATGCAACAACCTTGTTCTTCTTCCTAAAGAAATGCAGATCGCTTTTAAACAAGCTTCTAAAGCAGATAACTCTCTGAGCCTTTTCTTACCTTTTCTTTTCTCCAACATAGAAAATTCTTAGCCAAGGACCGCTTTTGTCTGTATTTTTAGTGGGCATAAATTTATCTACTTAATATGTAGTATGCTTCTTGCATCTACACATAATTAAATCATATTTGTTCTTAGAAACTATTCATCTAGTGTAAACCTGCTTCCTGAGTAAATATTCCTTTAATTAGTAGAACAAATAGATTGCGGGATTTGGAGTTGATTATCGCAGCATTCCTTTCCCTGATGTCTGCTTCAGATCTGCACAATGGCGAGGTGTGCTAAATACAGCCGGGGAGCGCAGCAGCAGGCTTTTCTGCAGTTGGAAAATAAATACACCTTCTGAATGCTTCACACCTACGGAACCCTTCATTTGGGGATTACAGAGTGCTTCACCATGCTGTGTGGGTATTATTTCTTTCCCTTTTAGAGGAGGATAAACTGAAACGGAGAAATTAAGGCCAGTGTGCTACGTCCCCGCGTTGTGTTAATAGGGGAAGCTGTACCGAGATGTGTGCGGTCTCCAGCCAGGCTCAGCGGCTTGGGGCTGGGGTGTGCAGGCAGTAGCAGAGCTGAGAGGGGAGTGCAGCGTTCCTGGATTTTGTATGTACAGGGGCAACTCCTGAGAAGTCAGGGGAGAAACCCATTTATTGCAGGAGTGTTTAGGAGTTATCAGCGGCTTCACGTTCCCTAACTGCAGGGTGAGGAGATCCTGCTAGAGGAGGGCAGATTTTGAGCTCTGACTTGCTCCTGCTGAGTTAATTAGCTTGACTTTAAATCATTTCATCTTCTGAGCTGGAGTTGCTTATGTGGGAAAGAGATGTAAGAGGCCCCAGCCAACTGAGAGCCCTTGGTAAGGATGCAGGTGAATGAGGCTTGTAAATGGCAGCCCGGAGACTGAGCAGAAGAGTGTGTCTGCCAGTGAAATGCCACCGTTCAGATGTATCCTTAATGAAAAGAAAGGTTTTACTCTGCAATCAGCAGCCAAAACATCCCTTTTGCCCTGTGAGCACGGCATGGCTGTGCTTCAGGGGTGCAGTGAACAGAGGTGGTGTTTGGGGGAGACTCGGCAGTGTCAGAGCTGATGGATGGATGCCGTGAGATCCCACGTGCGTGGGGACAGCTTTTTGTGTCTGCTTGGCTTTGGATGGGGTAAATGCATAAAACCATTCCGTCTTACACATGTACTGACTTCCAAAAATCCTTTTCTCTTAGTGTTCCTTAAGCTATTAGATGTAGCTGAACCTGCTCAGATAATGGGACTGTGAAGGAAGGAATATGTTGCTTAAACAAAAACATCTTTAGCAGCTGACAGGGTTAGTTGCTTTTATTTTTCTCTACATACTTTAGCTCAAGGGCTCTCCTTCGTGGCTCTGAAGGCTTTATTTTAGCAGAACAAGCATCAGCTGACCCGGTAAGTACCTCCTTGTTGGATGTTGGTGGTGCTAATGCAGCCCGTGCCTCATCTCCTAGCTCAGGTGTGCCCACCTGCGTGGTTCTGCAGTGATAACCAGAGGGTGCCTTCGTGTGGTTTAGTGTAATCCTCTTAACCGCAAGATGTTCTCATTGTGCAATACGCTATCCACTTGGGAGTTAGCAGGAAATACCTATTGCAATTCAGATTTACATCCTGGATTATTGGGCAATAATTTCCTCGTTGCAGGCAGGTTCTGCATCCCTCAGAGGTCAGATGGCGCGGGGATGGGAAGTTTAAGCCAGCTCCAAGAGGATGTCTGATGAGAGCTCTTTGCCTCGACTTTTCACCGTGGAAGGGTGTGAGAGAGTACATGGGATCTGTTTTGTTCTCTGAGATCAGAAGTCCTTCTGGGATGAGAAGTTACCCCACAAACATCAGCAGCACCTCGTGCCGCGCCGCTGCGCTTCGCATGGAGCCGCTCCCTGCCTGTGTGACATGAACAGCAGTGGCAATCCATCTGAAATGCAATGCCCTGTGCTTTAAATGCTTTCGCTTTGTTTTCAGATAACAATCTCTTAGCTCTTTGAGGCATTTAGTGAAAATTGTTTTAGCATGACTGCAGCATCTCAGAGAGCTCTGTGTGTGTTTTCGTGCGGGTAGGAGCCGAAACCACACGGTGCTGCCGGAGCTGGAGCGCTTTGCTGTGCTGTGGCAGGTAGGATCGATTTTACAGTTAGGTGAGACTGATCTCAAATGTTCCTTTATTGAGTTTATTGGCACCGACAACTAACAGTGCTAAAAGGTTAACTGGTATGCACGTTAAGCTGCACACAGCCCAAAAAAATTGTGCAGAGAATCAAAACAGTAGTCTCCTGTGAACGGTCCCTTCACTCGACAAAAATGTCTGTGTGCGGATGTCGAGCCTTGATGAGGTTGTTTAAGATCACTGGACACTGTAAGCTTACAGCTTTTCTGTGCCTCTTGTGGATAATATTCCTGGCTGAACACTGAACTGAAGGAAGGGCAGAGCTTAGACGGAAGATTTGGAGCATTCCTGAGACATCTGGGATCCATGGCTAGCATCAGGTTGTGCTACAAGCCTCTAGTATGAACGTGAGCATGTCCCACACATGCATCGTGCTTCCTGGCTCAGCCCCCCTACAAAGCAAACGGTACTTCAGAGATATTGGGAGGCTTCTCTAGGATTTGTAAAGCTTTGGGAACACCTCGTCTGGGCCAGCTACAGAACTGCAAGTGTTGCTAGTGCTTGGAGTCAGGTAGTCCTGTAAAAATGTCACCTCCTTTGGTCCACGTTAACAGTTGGAAAGGAACAAGAACTGAGTGAGAAAGAGAGATGTGTGCTCTGATTGCTTAAACACCAGTGTGGGAATTGTTAAGTTTTAACTTCAAAACTCATCCCTACCAGCGGCTCACTCTTTGCCTTGGGCAAACAATGGGAGTCAGCAACAGGCTCCTCAGTTGAAGTAATAATACATAAGAAAAAGAAGAGAAAAAAAGACATCATTTTCTAGAGTTGTTGTGGGAATTAATCAGAGATTATTTTAAAGTATTGCCTGAAAATTGCTACATATTTTAAATGGTTTGCTGTCTCTGCATATTAGTTGTATGCATAGGAGAAAATCAGTCTAAAGCACAGCTCATATTTGGTGATTTCCATTTGAAATGACCCTTTCTTTCATCAAAACAACAGAAAGGACAGATGTGTGTTATTAAAAAACAAGATGTTCTTGTTCAAACTGGCAGCATTATCTCTGAAACCCACCCTGCAGGAGCAGTGCTTGCAGAAAAACTAGATTCCCACCAGCTAGCTGCTGCTAACTCTTCAACTTTGTGCTCCAAATGACTTGCAGAGCAGCTGGCATTAGCCACCCTTATTTCCTTTGATGCAAGAAGTGTGCTTTTCCCATTCTCAGATTCCTCCACACCTGTGCTCCCAGTAACAGGCGGTGATCGGCGGTGAGTCACTTGACACGCTCTGTGCCTAGAGTTGGCTTTGCTCCTAGTGACGTGTGCCAGCCCGGGCGGAAAACATAGAAAGAAAAAAACATAGACCCTAAAGGCATGATAAGTTGAATTATTTCCCCTCAGCCCTTCCTTTCCCTTCCCGGACTGGAAATCCAGTTTGCATTTGGAGTTCATGAACTGGAAACAAGCTGCTGACTCTGTGGCTGCTGTTGGCTATGATCCTCCAAACCTCAGCACTGGGACTGCAAGCCAGACCTCTCCGGTACATTAAGGCTCACACACCAGCTTTAATTGCTGAGCTTCCTTTCAGGACTAAGAGATTACAATAGAGTTGCCAAGGCTCTCTTGTCAGTGGTCCATGTTCCCGTGATACCCTAGCTAACTTGACTTTGAAGTGGGCTGCAAATGAGGATGTTCTCCTTTCTCTCCTCTACAAGTGCGTGGTGCAAGGGTCTAACTGCGGCTGAAGTTCCCATCAACTTGATTAGCTGGCACCAGCTTCGATGTGGACTGAAACACCGAGAGCAAACCGTGTCTTTGGAACTAGCCCTCTGCAAGTTACCCGAGAAGTGACTGTGTTTGTTCCTCCTGAATTTAAAGCCTGTGGATTGGCTACGAGCCTCCTGCTATGGACCCGATCCAAAGATCACTGAAATGAAAGAGAGGGAGGGTGTCTTAAAATTCCTTCCCTCGGTTTTGGATCAGGCTTTCTTTTAAAGATACTTGTCCTCTCTTCTAATCTGAACTGAGTATTTTCAAGAGCCATGCATATCTTTTCTGTTTCACAAGTTTGTGTGTTTCACTCCCACTGGCATGCCCGGCTCACGGCTCCTCTCATTTCGTATGGCTTGTGGTCTGTACGAGCAGGTTGGTTTTCATTACTGCATCAGACATGGAGAGCTACCAAGACTGCATTTTAACAGAAGGTGGAATATATCAGTGTTGTACAACTGAAGCCAGAGCCAGCAGCATATTTTACCTTTAAGCTAGCGAGTCTACCAAAGCCAGTATTTTTTTAAGCTGGATGGGGACCGTGCATCTGCTGCGGTGCAGCTGGAATAGCCGCCGGTAAGGGCAGGGTGCCCTCTCCAGGGGCTGGGTGTATTGCTTTACGGGCTGCCCACCTGCACTGGCCGCCTTTCACTTGGCTGCACTGCACCGCGGTCATGGTTGAAAATAAGCAGATTTGTTGTTTAATACCTTTGGCAGTCTTACAAGGAGATGGAGTGAAAAATTGAGAGCGCTCTTGGTTGGCATCCCGTTCCCATCAGGAAGGGCTCGCGTAACTGCAGGTCCCGAGCTCGGCCCCTCCTGCGGGGGCGTTGTGCCTGCTGGAGGGAGAGGCACCCCTTGGATGCTGCTGTTTCTGGGCAGCAGCCTGCAGAGGATGCTCGTAGTGCCACCTCTTCTCAGCAAAAGCCTTTCGGCCTTGGCTGCTCTCTTCGGCGAGGCGGGCGAGGCAGCACTTTGCAGCCTGCGGTTACGTGTTCCCGATGCAGGGAAGTGCTGCCGCGCTGGGTTGGCCTTAAAGGTCACAGCTATTCTCCGTGCGTGCAGGAGGGAAGGGCTTTTCGGTTTCTCCGTGAGAAACCCCCCAAAGGCAAGAGCAAACTTCAGCTGAATCGTTTCCCTTTTTGGCTCTTTGGCTGGAAGCGGGCTGAGCTCCAACTCCTCTGGTGCTGTTTGCCCTGTAACCTCCGTTCCTTCCCGAGTCCCATCCGCGCCGTCAGAAACGGGGCAGGTCCCTTTCCTCTGCCCCGGCCCGGGGCTGTGGAGCTTGGACGCGGTCCCCTCAGCTTTCACCCCCAGAGCCGCAGCCAGGGAGCGGGGAGCTTTCAGCCCCGCCAACCTCGGGCTGAAGTACACAGGCCTCTCCTGACATTTGGGGTTGAATGCACACGGTAGCCGCTGCCGAAGCCAAGAATGTGTCTCTTCATGCCACTCGGAGGCTGTACCGAGGGCGAGGGCACGATTAGTCATTCAGCAGGCAAACATCTGGTGTTTCGCGTGCCCTGCAGCTCTTCCTACTGAGCAGGCCTCACTGCCGGAGCTGGGAATGTGTTAATGCAGGCATTTCTGTTCTGTATTTTCAACCACCACCAGCAACGTCTGGACTGGCTACAGTTAGCCAGCACGTTTTTAAAGAAGTAAAAACGTGCTTACTTGTCTGCTTTTTATTTTTAATTCTGTGTTACGGCAGGGTACGGGTCTCTCACCGGACACGTACCAGCACCGTGCCCTTGACTTCCACACATGGTGACCATGCACTCACTGTTCAGCCTTCAGCCTGGGCTCTAAATCTGGCCCAGGAGTTTAGGCACAGTTCTGAGGTGTCTGTTTTCTTTCTGGAATATATGCCTGGGCCTGGAGATGAGTGTCAAGGTATTATGTACAAGACTTGGCAGCTGCTTAAATGCATAAAAGCTTCCTGCAGTTGGACGAGGCAAAACTGGTTTGCTCATGTGGTCTTTTCCAGTTCTGTATTCTTGTGTTTCTAGATCCCAGCTCATTCTGGACAGCCAGAACCACTTACCTCTTTAGTGATGTGTGATAGATGAAAGAAAAGAAACAGGATTTTCAGAAGGTTTCTAGCCACCTAACGCTGTTTTTAAGGCTGAATAGGTGTCAGAAAACCAGTGAAAATAAAATATGTCTTTATGCAAATCTCTGCCCCTTTCCTCCCCGTGCTTGTCTTCTGTTCTGAATCCCAGAGTCTCTCTGACCACGGGCAATTCATGTTTGATTCTTTAATCCTTGCAAAACTTCTTCCTTTTGTTCCTTTTTCATGCCCTTGTTCCCTTCATCTGGGGCAACCCATCTGGGCTTTTAAGTGACATCAGGTTTCTTTGTTTTCAACACTTGGTGAAATGTCCTTTTCCAAATGCCTCTCCATGCAGTACACCTGTAATAGCTGGCTTCTTCCAACTCAGGCACTTCACTTAGCACATCTATGTCCCATTTGAAGATAAAACTGCTCACGGTGCCTTTTCTTTGTCTCATGTCTTCTTCCAGAAGCAGCAAAAGACATGCAATGGGTTTCTAGTCCACTGAGTTTATAGCTGGTACAGTGTGTCTCGAAGCTGGAGCCTGAGCTGGAAGCGTGTTACAGCTGCTAGGAATGCAAACAGTGTATGTAGACAGAGCCTGAATTGCCCCAGGTATCTCAGTAGATCTTAATCACAGCCTGTTTTCTTCATCTAGGCATAGCTTTCAAGCAAACCCAGTCTCAGAGAAACATGACAAAACTGCTCCGTTGTTTTGCAAAGTGCAAGCAGAAGTTGTAGTTAAAGTGACCCTCACCATCAGCTGGAAAGTACAACCTCAGGCAAAAAGACTTTGCTGCATGCGACTTCAGTAATGGCAAGGTGACAGATACGCATGGAGCACAGGGAGAAGTTGTGCTCTCTCTCTGTTGGGTAACGTGTTTTTATGCAGACTCACAAGCAGAATCGTGGGGGGTCCATTGGCCTTTTGACCCAAAGAAGAATCATTAGTAAATCGTAAGCCAATTAGGGTTGGAAAAAAGCTGACAGCCTCTCCAGTTCATCCCTTGCTAATGTAGGACTGTTCCCTACAGTGCATTTTCTCTTGTTGGCATTAAATGATGGAGCATCTATTGCTTCCCTTGGGAAAGCACACATTCACCGTCAGTGAACTCTGTTTAACAGATAGCCTAAACCTTCCGTGGTTTCCTTCCCGTTTCCTGACTAACTCTTCTGAGATTTTTACACCTTAGGAATATTTGTGGGTAGTGCTGTTGTTACCATATGTCATATCGCTGATCAGTGTATCCTTATCCTCAGGATATGCTCATCTACCACCAAATCCCAGAGGAACCCTTCTTTTTGGTTGCGTCAGATCTGAATTTGGACATAGAGCCAAATGGCTTCAGAGGAAAACCCTCCTTTTTAGGCTATCCTTGCCATCATTCGGTTTGATGCTTAGACGGCCATTTTCCTTTATTTCAGCTCAGTGGCCAAGCAGCAATCTGGAATTACACATCATCCTGTTTCATATACTTTATGACTGGGTGTAAATTAAAAATAATCCTTTTTGGAAGCCTGAAATTTTACCAGTGGCCAAAGTTCCAGAGAATCCATTTAGAGGAAGAATACTAGTAAAAGTAAGAGAGGATAAAAAGCATCACTGGCTGTGTCTTTTGGTGTAAATCACGTTCATTTCATAAAAGTCTTGAACACATCCCTTAAACTTTAATACCTGAATTTCAAGCCCAGCAGTCAGTGGAGTTTTTAGCACCAGCCAGAGAGTGTTCATAGTTGGCAGGCAGATGGTCCTTTCCCCTCTTTTACATTCTTTTAACGCACTAACACTGCCAGTTGGGCGTTTGAAAGCCTCATTAATTTTCCTCACTGTTTGGCAATAAGACCTTGCTTGTTCCTTGCTGTCTTCCATTACTGAAACCTGTGCAGTTTTCAGATTGCTCCTACTTGTTGCTTTGATGTGGGGCTGGGTTATTTGCCTTGCTGTGGAACCAAATGGCGGAGATGCTGAGTGATGCAGGAACACGCTGGGATGTGATGTCAAAAACGCAAGTGGTTAGAGTGCAGAGAGGAGAAATTTGGTGCGTGGGTACAGCGGGTACAAGGAAGGAATTAGAAATGAGCAAGAAAGGATCATGTCAAGACAATATTGATGTTAGATCCAGCAAGCTCAGAGGAGACTGTAGCTTTCTCTGGTTACATTTTCCGTGTTTTGATGTTATTAGAGGAACCAATGATGTTTCTTTATATTTTCCTGGAGAAGTCTCAGGTTTCTGCGGAGCTCTGGAAAGACGTGATGTGTCTGAAAATACTCCTTTTACATAACTGCTTATTTTTCTTTTTTTTTTCTTCTTTTTCTTTATTTTCCCACAAGACAAATGCTTTACAGTGTAGCCCTCCTTTACACAGCGAATGTGCAGAAATGGCAGCACGGAGCTGCATGTTGAGTGGTTTCGACTGGCTCCGTATCTCATTATCCAAGTTACAGGATGGATTTTTTGACTGCCTGCCCTGCAAACTCATTCTGAGACAGGTGTGTTAAAAATGCATGTGTCCTTGGTTACCTGGAGAGAGCAGAGGTGCTTTGTAGCTCTGCGTTAAGTTAAACGAATAGAGCCTGTATTATTCATCAAGACAAAATCATTTTCTGAATCTGAAAAAAAAAAGAAACTGTCTTGTCTGAAAATCATTTATCTGGCCTTGATTTTCCTGAGGGCAGCGAGCAGAAGTCAAGTTTAAAACAGAATAAAACTCTTTTTCTGTGGGATCAACAAAAGTAAATTGCCAGCAGAACCACTTTTGATCAAATAAGTGTCTGCTGCAGGAATTGAGCGTGCTGCCTGCGCAGCACAAAGTTACAGCATGCCTCTGCTCTCTGGTCAGTTAGCTCTGCTTCCCTCTTCCTCCTGGCGTGCTTGGTAAATTGAGAAAGATGGATGGGTAAAAGGTTTTGTCTTTCACATGTGGACTTCTCCGAGGTGAAGAGCTCGCTGCTCGATCAGCAGGATACATCTGACAGCGTGTGTGCAGAGAAACCAGCGGCACTAGGAGTTTGTGGTAGCAGCACCTCTGCTGATGGCACGGAAAAGTATTGCCTTTACGTCATGGCTTCAAGAGGAATGATAATATTCTGCAGGTCGTGGCCTGGGGCATGATACTCTGGGTTCTCCGAAGTGGAGAAGAGTCTGATAGGACCAGAACTGCAGGACAGGATCGAGGGTGTTAAATATGATTCATGTGCTGAGCTCCTCTTCCAACGAGGTAGGATGTTGCAGGAGTCATTATATTTAAGGTGAGATGTAATCCTGATATCCGAGCTGTCTTGTCATGGTCAGTATCCATCCATGTCACACCTCGGGTCTCTTTGCTTTTCAGCCCCTAAGTCTTGGACAGATTGCAAATTGGAGCAATTTATATTCTGGCTGCCATGGAGAATTACATAGGAGAATAAATCTCCAGAGAAAAATGTGTCGGGCTTTTGTGTGAGTAGGCACTAAGCAACGTCACCACGGGGACCCGAGGAGCCCTGGCTGGGGTCAGATGGAAACTAACCAAAGGAGTATAGTGATTGCTTCTTCTGAGCTTTTACATCTGCGAGAGGGTCTGCGGAGAAATTTCTCCATAGAAAGAGTAAGGATTGATGAGTTTGGAGAATCTGGATCCATAGTCACTTTTGGCCTATCGACTACCATAGCCCTCCAAAATTACCCTCCTCAGTCTTCTAACAAATAAGCTCACTGACCAGCTGAGACACAGAACAAAATATTTTTGCCCTAAAAGTTCAGTCGATTCCTTTTAATCCTTGATGCCAATGCTACTGTCACTGTTCTTTCACAGGTTCTCTCTACTGTCGTGGTAGGCAGTGAGATAAACCCAAACCAGGTCCAGTGTTTGGCTTCCTTCCACCAGCAGCATTACATATCTTGCCTCCTTAATAGATCTCAGGATTATTTTCCTTATTTCTTTCCTGCCAGTCTTCTTCGTCTTTTGTGAGCTGTATTACTTGTCACCTGGGTTCTCGCCATAGCATTTTGTCTGGCTATTTTCTCCCCTTCGTTGTGCGGCAGAATTTAATTGAGCTGGATGAAATATACATGAACATGAAGCGGCGATTACTCAGCCCTGCTCCTGTTAATTCACAAATGTAATTTAACAATTTAAAACAAATCTTAACTTCACTTGGTAGTTTTAGCGCATCGATCACTAAATTCATTAGGGCTTTCTAAGGACGTCATGCAAGTTGTGCGTCCCGCTCCCAAATACATATTTTGTGCGGGATTTATAGGGGTTGGGAAAGGCTCCCTGAGGCTGCTGCCTGCAGCCTGCAACCTTCTGGTGGGATTGCTCGTGTTGTGGGACCACAGCCTCGGGACTTACTCCTTGGTGCCTGGTGCACTGTGCAGTGGAGTCTGCACTCAGTTGCGTTGTCCTGGCTGGACCCGAGCTGGAATAAGATGTTCCCACTCCAGCTGTTCCTCTCCAGCATCTCGCTGGAGGTTGTGTAGCTGCCCCGCTTCTCATCTGCAGTGGGCGAGGAGCACTCAGAGTCAGCTGGCGAGTGGTAACGTGCTACCACAAGGTTTGCTGTTGGTTTGTCCTTCTCTAGGCATAGCCATTGCTTAGGTTGTAGTTGTTTTATGTTTTTTTTTTTTGTACCGTGTTAACTCCTGTTTTTGAAGTCTTTTGTTTTCCTCTGCTCCCTTCCAAACCCTCTGTCCTCATATCTTGTAGTTTTGATTTAATCTTTGGCCAGGTTGTTTTATTAATTTTTAAGTAAGATGCCCTTTGGCTCTATCAGGTAAGGCAAGACAGAAAAACCGTGGTATAGTAACAGTTCATCATTTTGCAATATGCCCCTGTATAGCATCAAACCCAATGGCACTGCTTCCCCACAAGGAGTCCCAGGGGGCTCCCAGAGCTCACAGAATCCCAGAGTGGTTTGGGTTGGCAGGGGTCTTAAAGCCCACGCAGTTCCAACCCCCTACCATGGGCAGGGACACCTCCCACCAGCCCAGGCTGCCCAAAACCACATCCAGCCTGCTCCTGAAAGTAACTGTGTTGTGCAGTCCTTAACACGTCTGGAAAGGCCCACCTTTAGAGCAGCTACGTGTCCTATCCCTCCGCTCTCGCTGGAAAAACATTAAATAAACTCAGCCTTCTGGCGGTCAGGAATATTTTCCGAGCTGTATTGTAATTCTGTTCAGAGATGGCTCATATCACCTTTTTCCTTTATGAACACTTTCTTCAAACCTAAATAGCTCTTTATGCCTGATATATTTATAGTCAGTAATCATCTCCCCTCTCGCCTCTTGTTTTACTAAGCTAAACAATCCAAGCTCATGAGATTCATAAAATGCCTGCTAGCACGAGCAGCTTTCCTCTGAATGTACTCAAGACTGAATTCCTCTTTGGGCCCAGGTAGAACCGAACTGCACAGCACCAGTCATCCTCTCCTCCCTCTGCTGGAAGAATGTGTTTTCATTTGTCTTCTTAGAAACTGTGCCCTGTTAATGGCTCAGGTGATTGTGAATCCAATTAGAAACCCCGGTCTTTATCTCCATCTTGCTAACCAGTGATATCCACAATATCCTTGCTGGCTTTTAAACCCTGTTCTTGCACTTTGTATTATCGAACTTTGTCCTGCTCCACACCTCTTACGTCGCATGTGTTCCCTCTGTTCTCTCCTGCATCAGCAGCATTTCTGAGCCGTGAGTCAGCATCACCTGCCATCACAACAGGTCCACGAACATAAAGCGTGGCGAGGTTTGAACTCAGGCTGTGTGTGTAGCTCCTGCTGAGCGTGCGCCTATCTGCAGGGAACCTAGGCTGTAATGAAGCCATGGAAGCTGCAGGTGGAAAGTTTTCATCCTCAGCTCTTGGTAGCAGACCATACATTTAACTTTGAATGCCTTTAGTTTAATCCCTACCATACACATCATGTCGGTTTCCACAGTATTGCAAGATCCTGTGCTGTGCTCCACTATTCCAGTGTGTGCACACACAAGGTACTCACCATCTGTCGAGATAAAGCTGCTTTGCTCAGGACATTATCTCAACAAATGTTTCAGAAGATGCATTTCTAGATGTGCCCATGCAGGATTTCAGCCTAAATCACTCCTGGTTTGACTGTGCTGCAGATGCAGTCTGTGTGGGGCTGTTTACACGTCCCCCTGCGTGTCACTGCTACCCCATTAAGATGGGGCAGGTCTGATTGACTTCAGAGCAGTGGGACTCCATATGGGTAAAATTTGTGCCTGTGTGGAGCTCCTCACAGGAGCACGATATTATTCGGTATTACTGGACCTACTCATGCAGACATAGGTTGGAAATCCCTTTTATTGGCAAAAGCCAAAGCTGGTCAAATCCTGCATTTGTCCAGTCTGCATCAGGATCCCACTGACCTGGGGCTTACACCAGGGGATCGGGACCAGTTAATTTAGCCCTGATGACAGGCGTTGTGCCGCTGATCTATATGATCGGATCATGTTCGGGCGTTGGAGGGCCCCTGGGGAGCCCCACGTGATCCGCTCTGTGAAATTAATTTGATAATGCTCAGCATTGTTTTCCCTCAGCCCGATCATTCATTCCTTGCTGAAGCTGAGGCACTCAGGGTTGGGTTCATCGTGTTTAGAAACCAGCTACAGTTTTCCATTTACAGGACGTCAGAATCCCTGTGTGGTCTCTCTCTTACAAAAACACCAAGCTCAGAGCCGTGCTGAAGGAAGGAGGCCTGCCGGAGGTTTCTGCCAGCGAGGAGCACGTTGTCATCCCTCCAGCTTGGAGCAGCGAAACACGGGCATCCACCTTCCTCAGAGCTGGCCACGGGCAGACCTGCAGGTGCTCCTTCACGAGGTAACCGATGTGATCCGTGCTGGTGAAACACAGTGCCAGCAGCTACAGGGGTGAGAGTCCAGTCCCCCCGTCCTGCTGCCTTCCAGCACCGTGCCTGCCTGTTCAGCTCTGCCAGCTGCAGGCACTGGGCCAGCACAAGCCCTGGTGCAACTCCATTAGCATCAGCGCAGTTGCCTGCACCTACCCAAGGCTAACCTCGGCCCACTGTGGTTAAACTTCTCGCAGTATTTCCTCTAAGCCCTTCTCTTTATTCAGGGGTTTAGAAGCTGGCTGTAACAATGTGCGCCACGCTGGCATTTGGCATACAGCATGTCCTCGTCCTGGGAGCAAGGATTTTCTTCCTCTCTAAAACAAAACAAAACAAATAGAAAACTCAACACCCTCCGAGGAATTTTAGTCTGATTTCCTGAAATAAGTAGGAGTTTGTTTCTTATTCACCTGTGTCTCTGGGGTAGATTTGTGTTAAAGATTATCAAATGCATCCGTATGCAGATACAGAGAATCTGTTCTCATGTGCAACGTCAGCTCATATCGCTTGCTTTGGTAGTTGGGGGGAGATAACCCTTCCTGGAAATGTAAGTAAGTACTGTGTAGGGCAGTGTGCCCATGAATCAGTCTGACCAGGTAGCTTCTTTGTGCTTCTGTATCCCTCACCTAAAGCTGAGCCACTTCTTCGAGCAAACGTTGCTCTGGTTTTGTCTTCACACAAGGGTGTGAGCCTTGATAAATTTGTTACTCAAAGTGAACACACAGGCTTTTATGCAGACAAATTGCAGTTTTAGAGTTGCTTGAGAGTATTTCATTGCAGCTTTGCGTGGCCATCGCCTGTTGGTGACAATTGTGTGGTACGGATCCATTACATGAGAGAGTCTGTTGGCTGAGTGAGTGGCAGGAGTGCTCAGTAAACAGGAGGGGGCTTGGATGAGTCACTTGTGCAGGCGCTCATGCCAAAGCACATTTACATGAGCATTCATGAAACTGCTAGGGCTTCCTCTGTGGTATGTCTTTGCAGAAGTTTTTGGTTGGTTTTGTTGGTTTTTTTTTGCAAGTGCAGTCCGTTTCTGGATGACAATAAAATCAGCCTTGCAGCTGGTTGTAGAAAAAAAGCACCTGCAGTGTTTGTCAAGAGGAACTTGGTGGAAGGAGTTCAAGTGGAAAGTGAACCTGCCTGGTGCTGCTGCCAGCACCGCCGGGTGAGATGAGCTGCAAAGTGGATGCGGTAAGGGCAGACCCTGCTTTCTGCCCTCATGTCTGCCCTGGCATCCGTATGGCTGCAGCAGACCGCACACGGGTGGTTGGGAAACCGAGGTGTGGGAGGGGGGTATTATTAGCATATTTATCTATTTCACAAGGATATGGCAAATTTTGAAAGATAGTCATGCTCATGGCTTTGAAACAGCTGTACAGATTTAGGTTGGTACTGTCTCTCAGCTGTTCATTATCTGCTGCTCAGCTGACTGATCATGTAAGTATTCCTAATTTGTTTCAATACAAAGTGAAACAGTTCATTTAATGAAGCTTTTAATTAAGCTGATAGCAAGAAGGGATGGTCAGGTCTTAAAGCACGATTGTTTTCAGGAATAGGCAGGACAATGGCAATGATATTTGCAAAAGCATACGGAGCAGCAGAGGTAGGAATGATACCTCAGTTCGTATCTTTAATCTATGTCTTACCTTATATCCTTAGGCTATATTGGTTCTGAAACCCGTTATGGACTGCTTTCTCCCTTCTGTCAAAATACAAAGGTCTGGAAAATAGAATCACATAAAACTGAAAAAAATGTTCTTGTAAAGTGCAGCCTTACTGGAAATTAAATCCAGACATTGCAGGAAGGCTTTTGATTCTGACTTAACAACGCTCGTGTTCCTTATGGCAGCAGTGTTTACATGGCTGATGAAGGAGAAATCCCAATATGCACAGATCCTCTTTTGCAGACTAGAGAGCACCTTCACAGGTTTATCCAGTGCTTTGCCTTTTTTAGCTCCTAACGCATCAGTCCTGGGGAAGCGTATGTTCATGGGCCCGTTAGCAATAAGGCCTCGTCTGTTTTCTTTTTTTTTTTGTGATGAAAATATCACAGCCCATCTGCTTTTCCAATTGTAGAGCTGTCCTGGTTGGTATCTCGCTGGCAGACCGGCTGCAGGGAGCACTACGTACACATTTAGTATTAATTTCATGTACGCTATACAATATAGCCCATTTTCACACACTCCTTTGATAACCCTTATGCTTTAGTTTTCAGTACGTCTGGGGTTGGGGAAAAATCAGGCCCTAAGGGCATGCTGACTCTGCTTTTGAAGACTCGGAGCTTTCAGAGGAAGCTAATAGAAGCCATGGGTGCTCAGGACCTCTTAAAGCTAAGCCACAGATTGTGCTGCGCTCGCTCATACCAAATTAATACCTCACTGCAGATAGTTCCCCTTCCTTCAAAGCCGTCACGCATCGAGCACGGCGCTTGGCAGTCAGAGCGAGCCTTACGGCCAGGTGTAAAGGGAGCAGGAGTAAAGGAGCAGGAGCCCCCCGGGTGCCCCAGCTCTCCCAGTAAGGGGCTGACCCGTGGCAGCTGCAGGTCTGGTGGCCTTCTGAGCAATACTCTGCCATGTGAAAACCTCTTGGCGCCGTGTTAACGTGTATGAAATAATATGGAAACCCTGGCGTTGCCAGTGTGATTAGCATTTATCTCATCGTGGATGAGAAACTCAAAGAAGTCAGCTTTGCTTTTATCTTTAATCAATTTCCCTTTCCAGCTCTGGGTTTTCTTCCTTTTTTGTCTTCCCTCTGCACTCCTGGAATGATTTTTAAATATTTGCACAGAAACAAAAACAAGTGGAATTGTTTGTAGATGTCATCCTTGTAAAGAAAAGCTTGATACTGTTATGAATGTTGGACGAATAACAAGTCTATACTTTAACTTTGAAGGCACTTTGTGATGCTCGCTGTGTCATAGAACTGTATTTGTTCAAACAATGCAGCATTTTTCATGGTCTCTGGTTTTTAGTGCTCTACCCTCTATACGTCCTTTACTAAGTCCCGATCATTTTGGTACCTGAGCACAACTGGGGCTTGATGCATTAGATTATTATGGATTTGTATTTCTGCTGCCTATTAAGTGTGCACCCTAGTTCAACCTGAAATTATGGCCAAAATGCAGGAATTACAGGTGGTGTTCTGTGCCTAGAGTAATTCAGGAGGTCATAATGGCCTAATCTGGCTGTAAAATATAATAATCTGTCTAAACCTTTGCAAGTACCCTAAAGTACTGCAAAGTGCAAAATATTATAAACAGAGTGAAGAGCCATCATTAGAGAGGAAATGAAAATAGCCTGGCTTGCCTAGCCTAGCAAAACTGAGGTGGAAAGGGGATATGAGTGTCCATAAATATATCAGGGGGGTTAATACCAGGGAAGGAAAAGGACCATTGAAGCTAAAGGACTCGCGTTGTGCACAAGTAGCTCGTATACATGGGTTGTGAATAAATCCAGGCTGGAACCTCTCGGGTTCCTGCCCGCTAGAGAAGTGAGGGGCAGGCTTCTGTGACAGTTTTTAAAAGGGGGAATATGTTGAACGTGGAGCATGCCTGTTTATGAAAGGGATCAGTGATGTGGTTGTGTGTGAGAGCAAGAGGCTGGGTGACCTGGCAGAGTTCAGGAAAAGAGCACAAACAGCCCGACTTTTGTTGTACGCGCTTCAGGGCCCAATTCAAACCAGTGTCAGCAAACCCCAGCAATGGCACCATTCAGCTCGTCCTTAGTTTACCCCATTGCACAGATTTCCGTGGCTCTGTGGGGGGTGAGATGTTATATGTGAGGTCTTACCTTGCAGAAAGTACAGCTTGACATTCCCGTGATGGCCAGCAGACTGCACGGTTGGAAAAGAAGTATGTTCGCCTGCTTGTCACTGCTCAATTTAGACATGACTGGGCATAATAAATCTCTCGAGTTATCTTCCATATGCAGTATTCTGTATCTTATGAATCCCTTGAGTGAAGTTTAATGAGAAAGCAAGGTCACAGAACAATAAGAGAAAATTGCTGCGTTCCAGCTATGAAGACAAAAAGATTGATCCAGTCAATAGCCATTCAAGGCAGGGGAAACCTTTACATTGATTTCAGTGGAAACTGGATCAGAGCCTTAGTGAGTAAATTACTGTCTGGTCTCCATACTGTGAGCGTCTGGTATCGTGATAGAACACAATTATATCAGGGAGGACATTTTACTCTTAAACTGCGTTATAAGGCGTAAGAAATAAAAGAAAAAAGGATCCCAGTTGGAGCGTTCTCCACAATATGAAGGTCATTAATTTTTATCTTGAGCCGTGAAATGTAATTCAGAATCCCATAGAAAATGCACATTGGCATTTCTGATCTCTTCTTTAGGAGCAGTCACTTTCCTCCTGAAGAAAGAGCAGCTAATCACTTTTCTTCGACCAGAAAGGAGAGCTCTGTACGTCAGTACATTCAATCAAATGCTGAATTTTCTTCCTTGGTGCTTTAAACTAAAAGTGGGTCCAAGCTGAAATGTAGGATCCTAAACCTAAGACTCTGGGCAAGTTTCTAGATTTACAGCTCCTATACCAGGTAGTGGCTATCTCGGCTGCCGTGTTATTCTCGTTATTGTAGCAAAAAAATCTAAGACTGGAGCAGGATCCAAAGAGTGGTATTGCTATAGTTGCCCTAAATTATCAGTACGCTTTTGAACTAGCTGTGGCACATGCAAAAAACGTGTTCCTGAAGGCCTGCTATGAGCTCCCTTTTGACGATGATGACCTGGGGCTCAGAGCAAATATCAGAGGCAGAGCGAGAGCTGAACCTGGATTGTCTCAGTTGCAAGCTGGAATTGTAAAACCACATGGCAAGCGAAACCACATTGCAATTCTGGACATTTTAGGGATGCTGATTTATTTTCCATTCGGGCAGCTACAACTGCCCCTGCTTCTCCTGCTATTTAAATCAAACCACCGCGTCTTCGGGGATGGGACCCTCTCATTAAAACCCAGTTTGGTGCGTTAGCGTTTTGTTCCAGGGCCATCCGCAGGGGATAATTGAATCTGGCTGTTGTGTTTGTCTGTGCAAACAGCCCCCTCGCGCTGCAAAGCCTCCACTTAGTATGCGCACACAGCATCGATAGCTCAGCCTGCCCTCCCCGGCACGGCGTATATATGTATCCTGCATGCACTTGCACGCACCTACCTCCAGCTGTGCCGCCAGGTTCGTTTTGCACCATCGCTGGGGGCTTTTCAGGGCACAGAGAGGCAGCACCGCGGAGGAGGGAAAGCCGATACTCTTTCTGCTTCATAGCAGGTGCTTGTTAAGTGCTTCACCATTGCTAACTTGCAGATGTAAAAAATTTTTGGAGGCTGTGTAAGGAAACACTTGTACCAGTAAGCAGCGTGGGCTGTGCTGGCTGTGCCTCTACTGGCTGGGCGCCTGCCCAGAGCTCCCTTAATCCCGAGAGCCATCCGCCATCCACCCGCTGTGCCATGCTGAGCCCTGTGCAATTCGGGGAGCCCGTGTTTTGGGTGCTTTGAGTCCTGCAGCTCCTCCAGGCTCCTCCTCGTGATGCACCCCGATGTGGATGTGTGCATCCCGGAGGGCTTCGGAGCTTTTCCTGTCTCCTGAGCTGATGTGTCCGGAGGATCCCCCATGCTGACTGCAGGAGCAGAGGAAACAAGAGGTCCGTGAGTGCCAAAGTGAGGCACACGTTCTCTCTTCACAAAGCCGGAGGACGTTCCCACGGTGTCAGAGTGTCCGAGCTGTGTTCCCATGTTCTCTCTGGGCTCTTGCTGTGCTGGGGTTACTGCCCTCCTAGGTCTGCTGCTCGTTTGGCGATGGGAACACTCCCTGTTGTTCAGGGCAGATGAACTGGGTTAGGATATGCACTGTTTCAACTCAAGTTAAGTGCCCTTTCTGCTTCAGCTCTCCATTTATTGTTGATGTATGGCTTTGCTCCCATTGCACTGAGAGCTCATGTTAAGTTGCTTGTCTGCTCTGCCCCCCTTCTGCATCTGACCCTAATTCTTCCCCTGGAAAGCAGTGACTGCAAACAGCACCTTTCCTTTCAGGGATGCCCTACATTCTTCCCTCTAGATCAGTGATCCCCTCGTTTGACTAAACTGTGTTTATTTTGTGAGTGGAACCAGCTTATAAAGAAGCCTGGAGCTCGCCGTACAATTGCCTGTACTGTAGGAACCAACTGAGTTCCTACTTTCTTGGTATTCCTTCACGAGTTTCATTTTTTTGGCTGTGATCCCAATCCATTCCTCAAAACCTGAACTCATGCAGTCAATATCCATGAACCGAAGTGTTATTATTCCAGGTAAGGGCCTGGCCCTGTGTTTTAGGGCCCTGTTTGGCGTACCTTATCTCTGCAGATGTCCTCTCTTGTCACTCTTTGTCAAATGTCACTTGTCACCCAGACCAGCTCCGGGCCACTGGGGTCAGACAGCTCATGCTGTGAGGAGAGCAGAGCAGAAACGCTGCACCTTCGAGATGGGCTGAGCCGAAATGCCAGGCAAGAAGAGACCCGATGAGCGTGCAGATTTCAGAGGAGGCTGCTGCCTCCTGTCCCCATATTGGTGAATTTAGCCCTAAACTCTGTAGCTCAGACATGTCTCAGGTATTTTCAGCAGTGTTGGTAAGGTAGGAGCTTCTTTAGGAGTTGGGGAGGAAGTTTTTCTTTCCCTAAACTGGTACAGGGCACACCCAGCAGCGGTAACTCACAGGAGACTCGCTGTTAATGTGACCAGAACTGGAACAGATAGGACACATTTGCGAATCAATTCCCGACTTCCCCATGCATGTCTGTCTCCTCTGCCATTTCAGCAGTGTGGTGGAGGCAGATAGTATCCCAAAGCTTTTCTTCGTCTCCTCTCACATAAAACATGCAGCATATTATAGATGTCAGATCAGAAGTGCACGCTAGCATATTTTACGCACAAGCTAGCTCGCTCCTCAGGTAGGAGATGTTTAAAATAAACCCGGCACATTCAGAAACACTAATGCAGCAGTTAAAGGGAGTTGACCACAGCAGCTTCCTGAAAGACAAGCATAGCCTCAGATATCTGGCACTGGCCTGGGACTCAGGAGCTGGGCCACTATTTTTGGCTCTGCTATCAGTTTTTCCTGTGCACAGTTCCCCTGTTTGTAAATACAGGCACTTATCTCCTTCAGGAGAGCTTTGCATTGAAGAAAGTCATGGGAGAGCTGTAGGAACAGAGCCCGCTGGTGGCCGGAAGAATCTGTAATTTCAGACTTTTGTATTAATATCTAAGCAGGCTTCTGTGCTGGCTCTTCAGTAACACTGCGCTGGGAGTGGGACTGGAGGATACAGACACTGCACGATGTACACGAGACCCAGCCCCGAGCAGAGGGCAGAGCACTCAGCGCAGATCAGCTCCTGCCCTCTTGCACTGATGGTGATGTCTGCTACAAACTGCTGGTTGGACAGGTACCTCATTAAAGAGAAGAGGCAACGACAGAGCATCACAGTAATGGGGAAACAGGGAGGTAATTGTAGGAAGGGGGAGCAGGCGAGCAGCCTACATGGTACATGGCTGGGTTTCAGCTTCTGGTTTCACTTCGAAAAATCCAGCTCTCCGTGCCTGCGCTCCTGCTTCCATTTAAAACTGAAACTCTTTTTTTTTAAACCTCTGTTTATCTTCAGAAACCTATTTCTGCCTGTTTTCATTTAGTTTTTTAAAATTACTAGTTTAGCCCAGTAAGACTTACCATGGATTTTCTTAAGGGGAAGAAATGGATTCTGCAATTTCAAGCCAATAATGATCTGTTCGTGTACAACATGAAAGAAAGAAATCGAAGGAGTTTTTTGACAAGGAACAGACGTCTCTGTAAAGTAATCTTTTCTAAGCCAACTGTGGAGAGATTTAGCTTTCTGGTGTTTCCCATGAAAACACGCATAACTCATTGCTGCTCAGCAGTTTCAGGTCACTTGACTGGACGTAATTAGCATTCTGTAATGAGCTGGCGAGCCCGCTGATAGCCCTGCCAGGGAAATGTGTAGGAGCCTGCAGAATGTACTTGGTACATCACACGCGATGGTTTGATCCAGGAAGACATTTCTCCGCACCTCACAAGGTTCATTTGACGAATATGTGTGGATGTGGAGTGTGTTCGGGGCGCGGTGCGTCTCCTTGGAGGAATGTCGCAATATCCAAATTGGTGGTTCGCTAACGAGCTGCTTCGGGTGAGCTTGAAATACTCTTCCTGGTGATGGCCTAGAAAAGAGAAGCTGACGGTGTAGGGTGGGGAGGAGAGAAGCAGGAGCGTAGAATAGCTGCGTGTGCCTGTGGGGAGGGTGTAAAGCCCTAAATAAGCGAAATAAGAAACGTTGTCAGTGCGCTGGGAACGATGCACATTGTTAGAGGGAGCCGCTCCTTGGGAGAGCAGATGTCTTCTTCAGTTCTCATCACTGGAGTTTGGAAAGGATTTCAGGGAAATCCGCTTCAGACTCCGAGAGCAGCACTGCACATGTTCTCTGAAATACTTTCTGACTGTGCGTGTTCAGTACAGCAATAATTTAGGCCCCAATCCAATACCCACAGAAGCTAATGGGTGTCTTTCCGTTAACTTCTTTTTAATAGAGCAGGCCCATAAAGAGAAGACAAGCGTATTTTTAAGAGCCTGCTAATCTGTGGAGCATGTGTTGCTTTGAATGAAATCCCTTAGCACGCTGTGAATGGACGATTTCCAAAAAAAAAAAAAAAGTAAATATCCATTTGTAGAAGCTAAGAAACTGTAAAGGCTGAGGAAGGAAAGGTCAGCTGCATTCCAGGCTAAAGTCTGAAGATCTTTGTGGGTTTTAATGTGTTTTTTCCTGTGTGGGAGTATTGAAGATGCCTCAATATTCATTATGTAGGGTATAAATTAATATTAAGAAGAAATCCACCCAAACAAACCCCAAACCTCCTCGCTGTGCCTAAAAATAAATTGCATGAGTGGAAGGAGGGAAGGAGCCAACTACCTCCTTCCTCATATAGACATGAGGAGATGAAGGTCTTACCTGCTGTTTCATAATCAACACAACTTTTGTCTCCAATATGTATTCTAAAGGCTTTTATTCCAGAAATTGTTTGTTTTGTGGAATTACTGCGCTGCATGTTTGCATAACTCTATTTCATATTTATCTTTATTTTTAAAGCCAGAATGGCCTATGAGCATCCAGTCTGCTAATGTGTTTAAGTACAGAACGTAGAACTTCCTGGGCTAATTCCAGCTTTAAACCCAATAATGTATGTGAGCGTAGTGGGACGTACTTATAAGAAGAAATTCAGATTTACGAGTGGGCAAGCAATGGACAGCCTATGACGACATGGCAGGTTGAAGTCCTAGGCAAAGAGTAAAAGGTAAAAAGTCTGCTGCTTTCCAGTTTGTTTGTCTCATTTCACCTTCCAGTGCTTTGATCTTGTTATACCTTTGTCTGCCGGATTAAAGAGCTGCCCGGGATCAGATAGCAGATATTGTGTAGGTACTTACAGACCGTGATCAAATCTCCTCTTAACCTGCTCTTTGATAAGCTAACAAGATTGAATTCTCTAAATCTCCTGCAGAAAAGCTTGTTTTCTAGACCATGAATCATTCTTGGGCATTTGTTTGATACTATTGCACCGGTGTGAAATTGGAGGTGTCCAGTGGTGAGCTGAGCTCTCTTGATTTATTTACTTTGTAGAGGCTCTTGTTCTTTGAAAAATCCTAGGCTCCAAGTACGTTCCCAAATGTGACCAGCTCTGCATTTCAGCCAAAGATAAACAGACAGAAGTCGACAAGCATCTCCCCCTCTTGTGTAAGCCCACATCTGTAATTGTTTGCACACTTTTAAATGTTTCTTTAGCACTTCAGAGAGGTGGTGATGGTGAAGTAATGTGCACTGATCCCCAAGCAGTGTTTGGGAAACTTCTAAAAGAACCAGAAAATGTTGTGCTTGGCACCAGTGTGATATCAGTGTTTTTATCAGATAGGTAACTGAATCAATCACCTGTCTTCATGATCTTGTGCTACAGAAATGAGGAGGAAGTTCTCCACTGGTGGCAGGAGAGCACCTGAAAAGGAGTCCTGACTTCCAGCTTCCAACCCCAAATTTCCTAGCTAATGCCAGTTTTAGGTCTAGGAATGCAGGTCTGTCTGACCCACGTGTTGAGATGGAGATTAACATTTTAGCTCCTGCCATTTTAGCTCAGTGCCATTCAGTGTGGGGTTTGGAAGCTTATGCAGTGTGAGTGGGGAGAGGGATTAATGGCTTACGGTTTAGCCAGGGAAACATAATACTTGTGCTCCCGAGTATGCTAGGTGGAAAGTAGCTCCTGAAAGGTAGCTCCGATCCCTTATCTGCCCCAAAGAAAACCAAAGTACAGCTTACGTGGTTGTGCTGGTGATATCCTGGTTGTAAAAAGGAATAAATTAAGCCATGTCAGAGAAGTTGTACCAGATTGATAACCAAGTAAATGACAGCAAGTGCTAGCAGAGAGACTCCCTTTCCTACAGAGCTGGTCCCCGGAGGCTCTGAAGAGCTCCCAGCGACTCCAAAAGTCGGTGAGCGCTGAAGGCATTTGGGTGTTGAAATTTATGTTACTGAGCACGAGGAGTTCGGTCAAGTCCTTAAAATGCGGTGCAATTGTCCGTGCTACGAGAAGTTTCAGTTCTCTCCCTGTAGGCAGGAGCCCGTCCGTGTTTTACTGCATGTGCATGGACATTGTCAAAGTCCAGCTGTTTCCATTACTAAAACTGTAGCTGAAGGTGCATCGATCCCGCACGAAGAGCAGTTGTTTATGGCTGGCAGAAGCGGCTGCGTGCAGAATTCACCGGGGCCGGCACATTAAGCACTGCTCAGCCCGAACGCATGAACTTCAGCCTCCTGTGCTCCGCTTGGGGCTGCTTATATTTCAGATAAGCCACCGGCAGGCTGATGGTTTTAGCGGAATGCAATCTGAAAATCAATGTCCCCGTGTCTGCTTTCACCATTGTGCTCCATTGCGCTTTGTGGTCTTACGTTATTAAAATTACATCAGGTGTGTAGCCCTATTGTATGACTCGGTAGTTGGGACGCAGATAACACCGGGATTATTGGGGCAGACGTATTTATTATCCATTCAGAGAGAGTGGATATCTGATGTGAATTTCTGGAAGTGTCTGAGTCGATTCTGTAAGCTGAGAGCAGCTTCCCCAGCATCGGCGGCTGCGTGCAGCCAGTCCCCTGCCTGCCACTGCCTTCCCTTTATCCCGTGCTCCACTGGAGCGGAAGGAGCACGTAGATTGGAAATGGCTCGTGCTAAGTGTGGGGAGAGGCAAAAACCCGTGGACAGAATCCTACAGCCACTGACTCCCTGGCAGAGGAAGAGGGGAACGGGTGTTTCTCCATCCTTTGTGGGGCCGGCTCTCAGCTTTGGGGTCATATTTTTTTTATTGCTGGCACTGACTGAGAGCCCAGGGAGAGGAGCATGCGGCCAAAGGAGAAAGCTCCTGATAGTCATGGGCATGGAGATGTTGGTTGTGTTATCATGACCTCTAACTGTCTTACTGCCTTTTTGCCTTCTCCCAGCCGTACTCCGTGCCTGGCTGCTGCCTGTGACGGGTGGGACAGCACGTACAGCTCTGCTGGAGCTTGGGAATGGGGTTTGCAGTCGCAGACAGCTGCAGGCACAGTGCAGGGGCACCGTGGGCTCCGAGGTGCCCAGGTGAGCCCTGTGCTTGCTTAGCACCAGAGCCAGGCGATGACACCGGTGAGATGCCTTTTGGGGTTAACTAGGCTTCCTGGGAGGCAGGTTGCGTTAGCTTGGCAGAGCAGTGCGTTGCTCCCAAGTGCCAAGCAGCAGTGGTTATGTTGCTCGCAAGGCTCAGCCTTGCTGCTGGAGAGCTGCCCGGGGTGTCTGCCCGGCAGCACGCTGCAGACACCTACCCCTGCGGACGGGGCAGGCTGCAACAGCCTTGTCCTTGCGTGGTGAAGAGAGGGAATCATCCAGGCCAGCTCCACGTGGCTGGACTTGCTCAGAGGAGTCAAAGCCAGGACGAGCAACCTGGCCTCACTTGGAAGCTGAGTGCTGGAGAGGTTCATCTGCATGTGGTGGCCCACATATATAAAAATCCCTAGCCCCTTCCCACCCTGCGGTCCTCATTTCACAGGCAGAACCCTGCAGGTTTGGTTCAGAGAGACTGCAAGGGGTGAACTGCATTGCATTAACTTCCCCTCCCCAAAAGCCAGCCTCTTTTTGCAGAAAGATGTGGGGTTGTCCTGCACCTCTGCTTCTTCACCCAGGTGCCTGCAAGGCTCGGTGACTTCCAAGAGATGCACTCGGCCAGTGGTTACTGAAAATCCCTATCAGGATCTGGATCTCATAGGCATGAAATGTTGAACCCAGGTTCATCTCAAGTCTTGAGAAGGTTTTACAAAGCCATACACACGTTACTCAATAAAACAGATTGCACCTGGGCAGCCCTTGCAGCTGTACATCAAAGGGATGCACGCGGCCGAGGGGCGGGGGAGCTGGGAGACATTTCTCTCTAGATTGTTATCTAGGAGGTGCTGTTCGCCTCGGCAAGCCCGTGGCTTCCAAGGTTATAGACAGGAGTTTATTTTTTTGCTGCCATCATAAATAGCTTCTGGCTCCTCGGGCTGACTTGTCAGTTCTTCTCCTTGGGATCAGGTTTGGTCTTTGTCATGTGCTTATCTGACTCTTCTCCGGCAAGGTCCAGTTTGCAGCAGCTCTTTTCGTCCCTGCCAGTCCCTCAGGAGGACCCGAGCTTCCCAAGGATCCTCTGAGAACCCAGCTGAAGAGATCTGTTCAATTCCTCAGTTAATGCCAACCCCCAGTCTGCTGGACCGGTGCTCCTTCCCATGCTTCCTTCAAGATTTTGCTCCTTTCTGCTCAGTCCCACCCTTGGGCTGTGTACAAATTGTTACTGACTCTGTCTTTTCTAGTAGTTTAGCTGAGTTCTCAAAACCAGCGTGGTAAAAACACCTTGGTGGTGGTGCCCGGTGGTGTTAGCACTCATCCAGCACAGCCGCCTGTGCTCCTGCACCAGGAATGCTGCCTGGGGAGCTCATAGCATGGGAAGGCTCCAGGCACCCAAGGTACTGAAAAAAAGGAGGCTCACACGTGCCTGGGGACAGCCTGGACATTGCAGGCAGAGTGAGCAAGCTGACAGTAACAGCCCAAGGTTTATTAGTGTGCCACACACCTGAACGGACAGCTCTGTACGCAGCACTGCCTAAATTTGTTTTGCAAGCGGCAGCAGCTAACTTCATTTCGAGGTACCGTGGTTCTGGATTAAGCTTTTGCAGAGTCTCAATTTTCTTCTTTTCCCTGACTCGAAATTCCCAAAGCAAAGGGAGCACCTGGAGTGGATGATACTGCAGATGTTAGAGGCTATAAAAGCGGAGGATTTCTGTTTTTTCCCAGCATGGGGTTCGTCAGCAGCTACACATCCAGATATTTCATTTTAAAGTATTAACACATTACATGGATTTGCAGCTCCATTTTCAGTGCAAATATTTTATAAAATATTGAAATTTAACACAGCTCTGTATTCTCTGTTATAGGTTGGTTAAACCTCTAACAGTAGTTTCTTTCTTTATCAAATCCTGTAGAATCCTATTAGTTGCTGAGCTTTAAAATCCAGCAGGACTTTTCCCCATAAGATCAGCTGAGAAGATGCAACATAAATTCAAAATATTAGCACAGACTTTAGCCTAGGGCTAACACCGTTCCCTGCAAGGATGTAGGGCCTTCACTGTACTTACACTAATATTTGTGACATACCCTTTACCCTCGGCTTGAGACTTTGCTTTCCCAATCAACAACCCTGTCTGCTTGAGGCTTATTTGATGAGGCAGTTGATGCATCCTGCTGTGAAAGTAAGCACAGCATTCAAGGGTCATTTGAAGTCCAGCACGCCCAACTCCTTGCTTTAAGACCACTTGAGGAGGGGAGAAAAATTGGAAGAAAACTCTCCGAAGAGGAACTTTGCACTGAATAAGCAGTTTGGACGAGATTGTTATGCAGCCGCATGAAGCCGTGGGAAGAGATGACCACACGAGGTTAATTGCATCTCCCGAGCGTTTCCAGATTTGAAGAAAGAAGGAAAATGTTAAACCCTGCACATTTTCCTTTTCTTGTCTGCCAAGCCCATTAAGAAGCGCTTTAAAGGAACCTGCAGCTCGCTGGGTTCCTGCGGGCCGTCAGCATGTGGCGGGGGTGAGCAGCAGGGTCCGTGGGATGCTCGGGTGCCTGCAGGAGAAGGAAGGAGCAGCACCACGATGCTGATGGAGCCATGAGTGGCTCTGGCACAGCAGCAGCCTGTATGCGTGGCTCCTCAGCTGCAGCCCCATGCCCTGGGGGATTTGCTGATGTGCGGTGGGCGCACAGATCCAGCCAGGGGCTGAGCACTGAGTCCCAACCCTGTGAAACCCTGGGGGCTGGCTGAGGCCAGGAGAAGCTTTCTGCTTTGTCTCAGAGCTGGCCGTGCTGGCTCACAGCAGTGATGTGTATCTTTTCTACCTTTAGTACTTTTTTTTGTTTGTTTTCTCTTACCAGGGATATTCCATCTTCACGTTACTTCGGACAGCAGAGCAGGGATGTTAGACATGGTCTCTTTTTTCCACTTAGCTAGGAGAAGATAGGAGGTGCACACACCCCTTCTAATTGGCATCCATTATACCAATAAAAAGAGCAATTAACCTGTTACCCTTGTCTGAAGTTGACAAAACAAGGAAGAAAGTTGCATACAAATTAAAGTTGTTGCCCGGCTAACTGGGATCTATTTCTCAGAAACGGGCAAGTTTCAAAGGCAGTGCGCTCAGATCAAAAGAGAAACGAACCATACGGGGGGCTTACACCAGGCAGTTCGAAAACCCACCGACTACTTCATTGCTTGAAGTCTTCTTTCATTATATGATGCAGACTAAATATGTCTTGTTCCTCGAGTTCAGGATGAGCTTCACTCCATAGCACTTCACACCGTGGGTGAGGTTTGGGAGTCCTGTGGTTGTGCCCTCCTGTAGGAAGCGACGTGAGGGAATCCGAGCGGGTTCTTGTAGGGGATTGTTGCTGCTTTGGCAGGATGTGAGTCAGCAACAGGTAACGTCTACAAAAACGTGGCTGGTGGGGTGAGCTGGGCCATTCGGGGTTGCCGGCAGGACAGAAAACCTCACCTATCAGCAGCATGCAGCCGCAGCCTCAGGCACGTTGTGATCTTGCCAGATCTTGCATAGGAAGCAATGTTTGAGCAGCCCCGGTCCTAAAGAAAGGCTCTTGGGGTTGGCAGATGATGAATCAGAAGAGTTGTTCCCGCTGAGCCGGTTGGGGACAGTGTCACTAGTCCTTCAGAAAAGATACTAAATGAAGTTTCTGACATCTGAAATCATTAATTATCACTTGGCACTTCTCAGAAGTGAAGAGGTGCCAGTTCCATTTTGCATGGTTATTTCTTGGCAGATTTAATTGAATAAGAAGTCGTGTAGGATTGTCTTCTCCGTACCATTAAACAGCAACTGTGTGCATTAAGCAGTGGCCACAGTGACCCATAGTCCCAATCCTCCTAAAATTCATCCCCTTTTTCATACATGAACCCATAATAAATTCAGCTTAGCATTGTGGCCATTGTGCGCAAGGCACCATTATATCCCCTCAGGAAGAAAAGCACTGTAGAAATTCAAGATCCGTATTTTAAAACACCCTCTAGGTCTGGATTCTTGCCTTAAACTCTATCTGAAAATAAGCAGAAGTGCCAGACACTGTCTCTTTTGCCCTGCCGCTGGCCCCCTTTCCTTCAGAGCAGATTAGGAACAAATGTGGAACTCACCGGCTCGCTTAAGCACTCCCATGAATTTAAAAGCAAACACGATGATAAAAAATCCACAGGCTTTTTCGGCAGTTTTAACTTTCTCCAACTTGCTAGCAACAATGAAGACGTATTGCATGAAATGGAAATGTAATATAGATTTCTTTCTTCATGCTGCTATTAAGATTCTTTGTGATGTCTCTATAGTTAGTGAAAATCAGAGTAATGGGGTAATAGAGGGGAACTATTTACATATTGTTGGAGGAGATTGACAAACTTTTTTTTATCCTCATTGCTATTTCCTCCTGTTTGAGCAAACACATTCCCTTTTTGATGATGTTGTGACTTTTGTCACGCTCTGCGTCTGAGCGTGTTTGTTAATTGGCACCTCTTGGATGAGTCTGTCTGTCAAAATCACACGTGGCACCTGGCTGCGTAATGTAACAAAACACTCTCAATATTTGAAAGAAATGCGGGTTTTAATATCAGTTTCTATAAATAAAGTCTCGTTGTTGATGCGAGATTGATGTGATATGCCTTTAGTTAGAAAAATGAAAAGTCTTCTGTGCATTTGCTGCCTGATATTTAAGCATCAGATATTTAAGCTTCCCAAATCGGGACGTAACTTAGGCCCATGAATACCTTCCATTGAAGTTACGGGCCATTATTACCTAGACAGATGCTTAATTTTAAGCATGTGCTTCTTAACTGCTGCAGAAGGTCAGGCCCCACTTTTCTGAGAATTCATCAGACTCTCCTTTCAGACTTTATGGGCGCTCTTATTCCTGTGGACTCGGGAATGTCACCAAGACTGGGGATGGACTATTCAGTTTCCATAATATTGCTTTGGCCACGGTCCTGCAGCCCAATCCAGGAGAGTACAAAGTATTATCACAGGAACAGAGGTTTCCTGTATGCTGTGCAAATTTGTAATCCCCTTCCTTCCCTTGTAGAAGGCTAAACTTACATCCAAGAACAAATGAGCGTGCAACCGAGTTCCTGGAGGAGATCATTCACATCGAAGGAAGGGATCTCTATCAGCATTTGAAGTTTCCCAAATGAATTATGTTGTCTCTTCCAATATGCTGTGCTCCACATTAGTGGCTTTGTGGATTGCAAGGTATGCCCAGACCTCTTCTTTAACAGAATGACTGTAAGTAATCCAACACAGAGCCTCAGCTGAAGCCCACTGGGGTCGGTGAAAAGGTCCTTACTGGCTGTGGTTTTGATCAGGCCCTTGCTTTCTGCTCAAACCAAATGCCTCCTGATGTAGGAGCTGAGGCTGGGAGAAAATTACCATCCCTTCACGCTGGATGTAGGTGTGGGTTTGGAGCCGTTTCCCGGGAGGTGCAGATGTGTGCGTTTCGGAGGGGGATGCATGCCACATTCTTAGGGGCGCATACACAATGCGGGAAGGCTGAAGAAGCATGTGGCTGAGCATAGAAATGAAGGCTAAAGTGCTTTCCTTGCCCTGGCGAGACTGAGCACACAGACAGAGAAGTGCACGCCGACAGAATGAGCCCTTTCATGCGGGGCGTCATGATTTACCGACGCGCCGCCTGCATACCAAGTGCAGCAGCAGCAGGAGCAGGGCGCCGGCCCCCTGGGAGCCTGGGGTGGCCGAAACCCACACACCTTGCATCCCGTGTTCCTTACACCCACGTTGTTCCAGCACCTGCATGAATTTACAGCCAGCCGATACCAGCCTGCAGGTGAAGATTTAAGCCCCTTCTCGTCTCTTCTATTTGCAGCCTGGTGTGCAAAGGCTGTGAAGCGATCTCAGCAGTTTGCATAGAGAGCGCCGGGCTGTCACCGTAATGTGCTTTGCTCAGGTGTAAATGGCTTCGGTGGCCGAGACACGGCCCCGTTCCCTTTAGCACGATGATCACTTCTGCTGCTGTAGCCCCCGCTGGGTCCCATTCTGCCACTTATTGCGGCGACAGCGAGGAAGGAGCAATCCCTTCGCCGCATCCAGGGCCTGACTCCGATTTCGTGTCCTCTGTGACAGGGTAAACGAGCTGAAGTCAGTGGAGCTGTGCCGGGTGAGGGAGAAGCAAGCAGGGAGCGTGATGGATCTGCCTGCCAAAGGTGCTTTTATGGCTCCCAGGGCTGCGATGTTTGAACGCCTCGCAAACTTTAAGACCACTCCAGTGAGAGAGGGAAGCAGCGCCATGCCTGCCCAACAGCTGGGGAGCCGAGATACAGGAAGATAAAGTACCTTGGCCAAGGTCGCTCTGGAAGTCTGTCACAGCGCAGGGGCTGCCAAACAAAACCTTGCCAGCTCTCAAGCTGCTGGGCCAGCTTTCCTCCTAGCATGGGGCGAATGGGCTGTCCCTGCCTCTGTCCTACCTCGCCTCGTCTCCTTCCCCTTCTTGGGCCATGTTGGCATGAGCTGCTCCCCAGCAAAAAGGCAAAACCCAGCTTTGGGGACGCTCTGGGGTGCAGGTCAGGCTGTAGGACCCCAGGGTGATGGGTGCCCGGTTCCCAGGCACGTGGCCATCCCAGGTCAGCGTGCCACGGGGCTGCTCTTCACCAGGGTCTGCACCTTCCCCTCTCACACCGGTATTATTTAGGGTGACTAATCATAATAACAAATTGATTAAGGTTAACTGGATAAAGTCATCTAAGTCATATTTACTGCTAAACTAACTGCCCAGGGAGGTGAATTAATGATCTTTACAGAAACCTTTTATGGTTATTTGGCCACAAGGTGCGATCTGGTTTGATCTTTTATGCAACATAAATCAGTTTAATGGTTAAATCTGTGCAGCTAGCTGTTGAATTTAAATGAGGGCTTTTTAAATGAAGTATGATGCTTTTCCACACACAGAGGGACATTGAGCAGGTGTATATTGCAATTAAATGGGAAAACTTACAATTAGATAATGTTAAGTTTGTGACACTGGCTGACAGAAGCCTGGAGATTCATGGTGAAGGCCCATGATCAATCATTAATTCCTGCCACTGCGGAAGGAGTAAAAATGCAAATGGTCTCGGCTGAGGTCAAAGCAGTGTGGGAGAGCGATGCAGGTCATGCAGCGGATGGCTGCTACCAGCCACTCATCTCGGTAGCCGCAGGTTCAGATGCTCCCGTGTGTCACAGATGGGAATGTGGCGGGCTTAGCAGGCAGCTCTCAGCCTTCCTAGCATTTGCATTTCTTTTGGCAACACCAGGGGAGGTCCGGCAGAGATCAGGGACCTGTTGGAATAGGCAGGCTACGGACACATCCTGGGAGATGGCTAAAAACATTTGCAGATTTTCTAGGAGGGGAGAAAGCTATCTATCCTAGAAATTCTGTAATTCTGTAATTCTGTGATTCTGTGATGATTTAATTGCTTAGTGGGTAGTATTGGTGATAGGAGGATGGTTGGACTAGGTGATCTTGTAGGTCCTTTCCAACCTTGTGTTTCTATGTTTCTATGTTTCTATCCCCAAAGCTCACTGTCCAAATGGTGAGTGCAGGCTGGGAGATGAAGGCCGACAGACCTGTGTTAATGCATCCGAGATCAGTAAAACAAATCTGGAAATGAAACCAGTGCTTCTGATCCACAGCCTTTTGTCCTAGCCACAGGACCGTGCTGCCACTGGATCTCGCAGGGATCCTGCCTTTGCCTGAGGACGGAGAAAGGGAGCAGCAGGCAGGACAGCTTAGCCACGAGCTGCTGCTCAGCAGATTTGCTGAACTTGAGCACAGTCTGTTAGGCACACCTGTTTATTCAGGTGTTTCCTGAAGAGAGGGAGAAGTGATTGGGATGTTGATTGAACGCCGGGGAAACCTTGTTTGCAGTTGGGAAGGCACGGAGAGGAGTGAGTGGCTCCTGTCTGACCAACTTCTGTTCCGAGTGCTCCTGCGTTAATGTTTTACTGAGAAAATTTCAGAACAGGCAAAGAGCCAGGGACAGGCAGTGAGGGGGGGCAGGTGATCCACGGACACTCCAGGAGGGATTGGTTCAGGGAGCATGCGACACTTTTCCCCACTCAAGTCAAAGCTGCTGGTGGGACACGGTCCTCCTGGGCTTGTCTCCTCAGTTGGCTGTTTTTCTCTGTAGGGCTTGGTCCCGTTGAGTGATGGAGCTCGAATGCTTGGCGATTTTGCCAAGCCCCTGCTTGTTTGAACTCCCTGGAGTTCAAGGGATTAGAGCTTGGGTTAGGGCTTCTCAACACTGCCAGCTAGCTGGGTTTGTTCCTCTGCTCTGATCCACCTGTGCTGAAGTTCTGTCCCAGCAGCCTCAGTAACAAATGTTTTTAACATTTATAATAAGAATCATTTACATCTTCAAAGCTCTTTGCAAACACAAGGTAATGGAAGAATCATCGCCAACCAAGAAAGGATGGTTTTGTCTTTTTGATTTTTGACTTTTTACAAAAACCACCTGAATGCTGTAAGAAATACAGCTCGTATAGCAGTTACAGGAAAAATCTGTGGATTTCTTTCTCTCTTCTTTTCTGGCCAAAACTGTGATTGATGAAGTTTTAATTCCTTTTTTCTTTTTAACTGGCTCAAATCACAAAAGAACGAGAAAAAGAAATTAGCTACCTTCCTCCCAGCCTGCTTCTGGAGTGAATTTGCAGTATTGGAAATTGGATCTGTTTGGATTCTAATGCTTTTACCTTTTCTTTATTACCTTTTTGTACAGAAGAAAATAGAGAACATCAAAAAAAAATTTTTTTAGAGCCATAAAAACTGAACGGGGGGGAGGTTTCAAGATAGTGCCTGAAACTACTTCAGACAACATCTTTTTGTACCACATTAAAATGCAAGTCGGTGTTGTTGCATTAAGTCTCCCACCACTTCGGTGAGGTAAGTAAATATTATGATCCTATTTAACATATGCCTCAAGCCACATAAAAAGCCAAACTGAGACTTGGCATACTTGGATGTAAATCATTAAAATTGCATCTCCTTAAATGAAGGCTGAATTCAGGCCAAAGAGGGAATGTTAGAGCTGGAATTAGACTTGGTCCTCAGCCCGCCTCCTGTACACTGAATTGTGGTTTAACAGCACAGCGGTGTTTAGAAAACCAGCCCGATGACTGTGATGGCATTTCGGATTTTCACTGCCACGATCATTTCCCTGTTTTTAAATCAAAGCTCTTTGGTTTCTTGAGCTCAGGCTCACATAAAGCTCAGTCCTAGGTCTGGCTGCCTTACACCTGGAGTGGGCATTGCCTGGAGCCCCGGTGCTGTATGAAGCTGCTAGCTCAAAACAAAGTTTGAAAACTTGCTTGGTTTCAGGTTCAGTCGGTGTGATGAGCAGTATAGGATTTCCACAAATGTGCGTGGGGGGGCTTGGACTTGTGCAGAATTGGCAGTAAAGTTTTTAAAGCGTGAAGCAGGGCTGCTGCGGTGAGCTCAGAGAGTGGTTTTGTTTGGAAATAGTCTGTTTTCTGTATGGAGACAGTCTGAAATGGGTGGAGAATACAAAATGCCAGGTTCTTCCTTTGTTTCCTTAGTCAGGTATTCTATACCACAGCACTGAGAAATTGGCTGGTTTATTTTTACTATAGGGACTTTCAGGATTTTGAAACTGGACATTATGCTCACCCTGTGCTGAGCCCGCACTGGTCTTTCAGCAAAATGTATCTGTGTTTCAGGCTTGTAATAAAAGCAGAAATCAGAGAAGCTTTGCTTTATTTCCAGATTATTACAGCAGGCTTGTTGATGTGTTTCTAATCTGGGGCGTGTGTGTGAGAAACGTCTCGATGTGGCAGCCTCATTCTGTCAGCAGAGAGAGTGACCCTCATCTGAAATATCTGGCCCTGACAAAAGTCACTCAGGGATGTTTTTTCCAGTCTCTGCTCTGATTTTATGACGTGATTTTCTTGATTTGATATTTCAAGTCGTGTTTTAAGAATAAGGCTGGTCCATTCTGCTGGAGGAGAGATGCAGTCACAACTTGTCATAGCCTCCCAGTTTAGGAAGGTCCAAAGCATCTTCTCCTTTTTGTCCCAGTGGTTACGGAGGAAACCAAGAGGTAAGGATTGCCTGGGGACTCTTTCAAAACACACGCAGAGTCTCAGCAGTTACTTGCTTTGGTCGTGCTTTTGGATTTGCCCTGGCAGAGCTGTCCAATTAGGAATAAAAAACAGTGTCGGAGCCCAACTGTGGTACCCGAAGAAAGAAACGGATACTGAGCATTCAGCACTGCTCCCAATTAGAGCTGCTATAAAACACGAAGCAGATGCTCTGTGGCGATGCAGGCACTGGTGAGAAGCAGAGCAAGCGGAGGTAAAGCCGCCCTGCCAGGCCCCGTGCCCACCTCTCCGGCTCCCTGCCAGCCGCACCGCGGGGAGGACGCAGGGAAGCGGCCCAAGCAGCTCAGGAGGTGGAAGCAGCTCACAGCTGGGAGAAGGGAGGTCTCTGGCTGTAGCACATCATTAATTGCCAGAGAGGATTACCCACTTGACACTGCTGCTCCACATGCTCGGTCTTCAGCCCTACCTGGCTACATAGTACTGCTCGTTTTCTGCTTGTGCTGCAGGAAGGAAACAAACCAGCCCCGCCGTTTTCCCTTCTGTGCCCTTGAAAGGGGAGGGAGCTCCTTCCCAGGCAGAAAGGGCAGGCCTGGAGAAAAGGCACTAGCATGGGACTTGGAGGGTGTGGGTTAATTCTTGCCCCTGCCACAGATGGCTCGTGTAACCCCAAGCACGTCAGTTACTTTCCATGTCCTTTCATTGCTGCAGTTGTTACTACTCCTGGCTTTTTCCTTTCTTGTCTCCTGTACATGCTGCTCAGGCCACTTGTGGTCTCCTTTGCTTTCGTGCAGTACAGCAGCTGAGGCGGTGGGAGGCCACGGGCTTCCAGAAGAATAAAACAAGAACCCAGGCAACCCCAACCTGGCTCGGACTGGGGGCAAATGAAATCTTGTGGTGTTGGTAGCTCCTGCCCTGCTTCCTTTGGGCGCTAGAATTGGATTTTCGGTCATGCCCGATGTTTCCATGTTGATGTGCTGAATGGGGACTCTGTCAGTGCCACGTCACACACATGGCATCGCAGGTGGCTCTGCTGACAGAAGTGTGTGCGTGCTGTGTAAGTTCCTGCGTGTCTCCATTTCAAAATGAGAAAATAATTCCTTTCCCTGAGGCTCCCAGCACCTCTGGTACGATTCAGATGAGCCTAGAGGCTAAGATGGGACCTATAACTCTGTATCACATTCATATCTACATCTGTAGTCACGGTTTGAGTTCAGCCTCATGCTGAACAGCACAGCAAGAGGCTGGGGGCTCGCGGGGCAGAATTCCTGGGGCTGGATTTTATATGGTGTGGTGATGCTGGGTCACCCATACACGCTGCCGTACCTGCTGAGGCACTGTGAGCTGTTAGCAAGTTGGTGTTGAGCACTCGAAACAGAACGGAGCTCTGTGGGGTGGCGTGCTCCCCGGCGAGATGAAGCAGAGCACGGAGGCTCAGAGGAAGCAAACACCAACACGAAGAGATGGCCACCGGCCAGCATCGATGATACAGTTTTTAGGAAATGGTGAGTGTGCACAGACGATTTCTGTTTTCCCTGACACCCTGATGATTATTGTGTCTGCCAGGCATTTGAGCGGGGAGGCACCATGAGAATGGGTCTTTGGTCTGTGGGAACAAACAGGAGCCTTGTCCTGCTGGGTGACAGCTGCTGTCCCCTTCTGCGGGGACATGAGGAGCAAACCGCAAGCGGCCCGAGCAAGTGCTGCTGGTGGCTGAAACCATGAAACTGGCCCTGTTGGAAGGCCACCGAGAGCTGAGGGGACGTGGGAAGGGGTCGTGTGTTTGGTTCATGTGCCCCGAGGGCAGGGGCAGGTGGGGTGGGAGCATGTGGAGCCGAGAGGGAAGGGCCTCGATCCCTTGCTTGGGCCCCTCGGAGTGGTCGTGGCTCCAGGCCCGCTGTGGTGGGACCCGTGCTAACACCACACGTGAGGGAGAGCTGCCGGGGGATGAGGAGGAATGAGGGAAAGGGCCCTGAGGCGATTGCAGCGAGCCCTCTGGCAGTGTGGCCGTGGGAGGCTGCCATGTACAATAAGGAAGTGATTTGTCTGGGAACAGTGATTCAACACCTCAAACTCTCCCTGCCTGACCTCTTCCCCGAGTCCCCAGCTCTGGGTTTAGCCGGCGGTTCCTGGCAGAGGACGGCCGACCGGGCTCGGCGCTGTGCTGGGAGGAGAGGTCGGGGTGCCGGTGCTGAGGCAGCGCTCTCCGGGCGGCTCAGGGGCTGCCTTTCAGCCCGGCCCTGTGGAAGGAGGTGGATTTTGCCCTGCTTGGACACACATTAACCACAGCAACTTTCCTTTCTCCCCGTCCGTCCCGCGGGCTGGCGCTGCGTGCGGCCTCTCCCTGCCACCCCTCCACCCGGGGGCTGCGTGCCCACAGAGCCATCGGCCCCGTCCCCATCCCCTCCGACTTGTGCCCGGCCGCTGTCAGGCCCCGAATGGGTTTGCTGGTATGTCCCTAAGCGGGTTCCCTCTGGTGGGTGGCCCTGGGAGGGCTGGAGGCTGTGGTGGGAGCTGCCCTGCAGGCACCTGGTGCCGGAGGGGAAATTGGGGTGAGCTTTCTCCAGCCCACTGTGGATACGAGGGTTGAATCGGTTTTGCTTCCCGAGCGCCCTGGGAGTTCCTCCTGTCCAGAGCTGTGAGTCGCTACCTGACTTGCACAAACGATTACAAACCTGCTGCTTCTGGGGAATTGAGCTGGTTTTAGAGGTTGCCAGGCTCTCCCAGCAAGCGCCGTGCGTGTTTCCCATTCAGCACTCGCTGCCTGCAGCGCAGAGAGGCAGCGACCAGCACCTCCGAATCTGCAAATGCCGGCTTTCAAAACAGCAGCCACCCATGTGTTCTTCTTCCCCGGCTCCTAACATGCACCCCGACATTTTTTCTGCTTTTTCCATCAAAAAGCTTTATAATCTCTTAGGGACGGGGTTTTCTTGCCTCTTGCTTTCTGCGGTGATACCAGCGCAAATTGGATGTGAGGTGTGAGCAGATCAGGACGGGGCAGGGGTCTCTGGGCAGCCCCAAGGGGCTGCAGGTCCCTGCCTGCTGCCATCCCGTGAGGAAGGAGCAGCTGTGCTTCTGTGCAGTTCCCTTCCACGGCTGTGCAGCTGTCTCCACATCCAGCCTTGCTCCTTTCCTTTTCATTAGCTGAACATTGACATGGCCAAGATTCCTGACCCTACAAGTTCTGGGCAGCCTTAGCTCTCCACGTGGCTGGAGGCCATCAAATACATACCGCATCTCTTGGGGAGCTGGAAGAGGAACCAAGAGCAATTCGTAGATGGGAGAAGAGACAAGCTCTGCAAAGGAGCTGCCAGATGGGGCTGCACTGGGCACGCAGGAGGGTTTCAGGGCAAGAAGTTAATGACGGCTTCATCAGACCTTTTCATCTCGCGTCCCCTACAGCAGTGGCTTGTGATTATACCTGCTGCTTTGCTGGTCGTGTAACCAGCTCAGCGTGGGGGCTGCATGTGAACGAGTAATGAGCACTCAGCTGAAAACCCGCTGGTGGGCACCGCGGGCTTCCTGACTTCACAGGCTGCAAGGCCAAGGTCGTGCTGCACCCAGCGCCAGCCCTCGGCGAGGCTGACGCTCAGCAGTGAGGGAGTGTCAGAAGTTCAAGGCAGTATTTTGTGAATTCACCTTCTGAATGTGGTGCTTTCCAGCTCCTCCAGTGATAGCAGCACAAACCGTAAGCGAAATAACTCCTTTCCCCGTTATTAGGTGATATCTATTAGCAGACAGCTCATTTTCTGTTCTCTTCCTGGCGGGGACATTTTGGCCATGAGCAGTTTCCAATCTGGCAAGCACGACTAAAGTATTACAGGAAGGGAGAGAAGTCAAGATCCATGGAGGAAATGTTTTTATTCTTCTTTTCTTGCTCTTTTGAGAATAGCCCCCAAGCAGGATATCTCAGCCAGGAACTGAGCTGTCTCAAGTTGCCTGTTCGGATGTATCAGCCAGTAACAAGCCCACTCTGCACTTCTGCCTCTTCTCTGCTTTTGGGGGGAGTTTGGGGAAGAGCAGGCAGGACTGGGATTCCTACCTGGGTGTCTGCTGGGTCCGACACTAGCCAAGGCCTTGTGCTCTGTGGGGTGCGTGTGTGCATTAGGCTGTGCCCTGGGGATGTCTCACCCCAAGTCCTCATATCCAGGGATGGGCTCTGACATATTTTTGATATTTTTGTCACGAGCTTTTGCCTCTCAGCAGCTGCAGTTCGCTGTCCTAGCGCTGGATGTTCTCACCACCAGTGTGATTGCCCAACTTGTGCGTTGTTCTTCTGTAGCACCTCTGGGTGCATCGCAGCCTGGTGAAGCCAACCCAGGAGGTAAAACAGGGACTGGAGAGAAAATCAGCAGCGAGCTCGGCCATCAGCTTCCTCACGCTGCTGCTGGCTTGTGCTGTGTAGAACAAATCCCGTAACCTTTCTGTGTCTTGGGTCCTTTCTGTCTAACGAGGACAAATATTAATGGCTCCTGGTGACGGAGGGAGGCTGCTTTCATCCTGACAAAGTGCTGTGGTAATGGCAGGTGTTCTGTCAGTGCCGCACAACGTTACCCCGCCGTCTGGATGATCTGTGTTTCCTGGCATCTGGCTGCTGGGAGCTCGGTCTGTGGGCACGGCAAGGTCTGATTTCTGCTCTGCCCATGTGCCAAACAGGGCACAGCTGAGAAACTGGGGGTTGTGTCACTGCTGCTGGATGTGACACCTGGCTCTGCACCATTGCTTCTCAGCCTGGTGCACTTGTGGCACGTGGAGCTGTCGTGGCAGGGACAACAAATAGCTGCACGGGGAGGAGAGGCTCACCTTGCACATCCCGCTTCCCCTCCCCATCACCCAGCCTGGGACCTTTTATGCCACCTGCCTTGTGTACCCCTGGATCTTCTGCTCTCTATCCACGTCTTGGGATGGGTGAGTCAAGAAGCCCATCTGCTCGGGCTCTGTGATCCTGCTTGTAGCCTCTGGTGCGTTGCGGGGCTTCCTCAGCAGTGTTTAACAACGTGTGGCTCATTAGCACTTCTGCCATGACTTTTCCGAGCAGTCTGTAAATGCCACACCGGCCCTTTCTTCATAACGCTCTCCCCATTTCACTGTTGACTTAATTCTCTCGGACCTCATCCCAGAGGAGCTCCTGCTCGCTCACTGATGTATAAGGATTTCTTATCCCCTGGCTTCCTCTGGTTTTCATAGCTGGAATATTATTTCCCCTCTTGCCCTGTCCTCCCTAGACACTTAACACCTTGTGCTTCATTTATAGTCCCTGTCTGTTATTTTCTTTCAGCATTTTGTCTTTCCAGTCTTGTTTTTCTTTCCCAGTCTCACTCTTCTATGCAGGAAAATGGAGTTTGGAGTCTTCCTAAACCATCCTGTAAAACTGGGCAGAGCCCAGGCTCCCTTCAATGCAGCAGCATTCTAGGTGCTGCCTCAAAAATACTCCCACAAGCCTTTCATTCCTCTTTTTCTTTTTAAATATATATTTTAGGGTCACTTGTGGAGGACGTCTTTGCAGTGCTGCAGGAGCCTGTTGGTTGCATTGCTGTTGAAAAGCCCCAGACTTTGCCACGAGGCCAAGTCTGAAGTGAACCTCCCTCCGTGTGCAAGGAGAGACCTGGAATGTGGGCTGGCCCCTTGGAGGTCACCTTGGCTATTTCTGCTTGCTGCTGCAGTGTCTGTGCAGCCCAAGCTGCTGGTTTGGAGGTGGGAAGCGGGGCTGCTGCCGCCTGCTGCCTTTTGTCTTTGGAGCTGTGTTACCGAGCGGTGTGTGGACCCTGAGGGAAGCTGCTTTGGGTTGGAAGCCATCCAGAGCATAGGTGCTCTGAACATATGGCACGTGGGTTGTGCCTTTCTCAGCATAAATGAACCAAAGCACCAGCGCCAAGGTGTGAGGTACGACAGGAGCGCCCGGCAAGCTCGGGTGCTCGGTTTTCACAGCTCGAGCCAGCATCTGCAGAGCATAAAGGGTTAGCTGTTCCAGCGGTAGCATGATTAGGTGCTATGAACACTAATGATCCAAAAAGCTCCGTTTTAGCTTACGTGAGAATTGTATCCAATGTTTTCATGCCTGTTAACTTTGCAGACAGCAGGTTTCCTACAGGAGCCGGGATCCAGGCAACTACATGAAAAGTTACTGAAAATGCACGTAGCGTCTGCCTAGAGCTGCGGTCTGCAGCGGGGAGTTAGACAAGGTGAGGCTGTAAAAGGCCGGTAATTGTACACAGGAGATGGTTGTGATTGCTTTTGAATGTGGAGCCATTGTCAGGAACACAGAGGAAAAAGCACAGCCTATTTGAGTGCTCTCATCTCAAACTTGTGGCTAAGTGAAGACGGGGAGCTATTCGGGAGTGCTGCGGTCCCTGCGTTTTCACCTCTGGGATCTGCAGAAACTTGGGGTTTCGTGCTGCCTTTGGCATGGCTCTGCTGCTCTGTGCCAGGTTTCATTAACCAGCAGCCAGCGGTTACGTGTCGGGGATGGCGTCTCCCAGATGTGAATTCGAGGACCAAAAGGAGAGGTTTTGGTAATATTTGTTTCAAGGTGCTTGAAGATTTTAATTTTGGCTCCCGAAACATAGCTGCCATCCTTTAGCTGTTATCAATGGCATTGGAGCTTCACGTAGTAACAGCATCCTGGGATCCATGCGAGAGTGTCAGACTGGCTTGCTGCGACATGAAAGATGTCAAATCTTGCAGCAGCTCGGCTCCTCATTTTTGTCTGGTGCTTAGCACTTTGGAATTGGATGCCATCATCTTCTCAGAGGGAAAACGTCTCAAATTAGAACTTGCTTTAAACAGATGCTTTGCAGACTCGAGTAAGTACGATTTGTAGGGAAGGCTCAGGGAGGAATTCAGCTGGTGAAGGCTGAAGGTTTATTTACCACATTTCTGGGACCCTGCTAGCCTCGTACTCCTGCTTCCCATCACCCCATGAGCTGAACTTTCCCTGCCGGGGGATTGCTGTGGGTTTGCTCTGATCCCCGAGGTTCTGCCCAGCACAGAAGAGCGCCGCTGTCACCCTGCCTCCGGGTCGCTCAGGCATCGCCTGCCCCTTGTGTGATGCTACGAGCACTTCATTCGCTGCTGCGTATGTGCAAAGAGCTGTAATTACGGCACGTTAAACGAAACAGTATGCAGAGTGTGGGCTAAGCTCTGGGATATTTTTAGTCTTTGTTGGCCTTGTCGTGGCCCTCGCTATATTTCTCTGGGAAACAGTTGCTGAGTAGCATCATTTAGCTTGTCCCACATAACTCCTGGCTCTTGGAAAGCTGGAGTTTCCTGCCAGGCTTGAGAGCTCTGGGACTGCTGCTTTCCCATTGGGAACGTGCCCGTTTTAGCATATAAGACCTCATGCCTTATTAATTTTGAGGAGTGTTTGGGGTGGAAAGGCAATCTCAGGACTAGACATTAAGTGTTGTTTGGGGGGCTGGGATAAAAACCAAAGGTCGTGAGTTTAAGCGAAGGCCAGGTTCAAGGTGGCAAAAATCCCCATCACCTTGCTCCTTTTTGCACTCACTGCTGCCTTGGCTGCCTGGCAGGCAGCTTTGGCCACCACTTGTTTGAAATGCTGGGGTCCAAAATGAGGACTGATGAACCTAGGGCCTGAGACATCACTGTCAGGGTCCCTGGAGGATCAGCAGAGGGGAAGATACACCCGTGCTACCTCCAGATGCTGTGCAAAACTCATCTTTTAGCTCAAACTGGAGAGGATGAAGGTACGAACTGAGCTTTCTGGCTGAGGCTGCCGGGTTTTAGTGCAGCCCCGTGTTCTGCTCTGCCCATTGCTCCAAGCGGTGCTAACCTCTGCCACGTGGTTGAGGCAGACACCTGGAGCTGGCGATGCCTTACGCTGCTGTAACACAAATAGCTGGGGCTCATCTGGCTTTTGGACCCTCAGTATTCACCTTTTCAATCTCCTTTTTCCTGTCCTGAGAACCAAAAGTTGCTTTTTTTGTTGTTGTAACAGGAATTTCGTGTAACAACACGGCTCTAGGAGCTGCAGCTTTTTAAGATGAGAAGGTCAGGAGAGACTGTATAAAACCACTACACTCTATTACATTACATAAAAATTAAATAATACCATACTTCAGAGACAGGAGAAGCACTTTTATAGGCTGAGAAAACACACATGAAGTGTAAGCTTTCCATGCAACAGCACGAAAGGTGGGAGCAGGGCTGGGAGCAGAACAGACTTCTTCTGTCTCTGCGCACGGAGAAGGCAAGAAGAGAGCAGCCGACGATCCTGGACGTTGAATTCTTCCTCCGCTGGGCAAAATGTTGCACGAGGGAGAGTTACCTGAGTCATTCACTTTCTACAGGCATTGCACTCGCTTAGAAAAAGGAGAGCTTTATGTATTGTAAGTTAATTGATCACTTTTAAAACTGCTAAGACTGAGGAGTGAATTTAAGAACGAGTTTTTCGAAGAAAAAGCTGCCGGTCCCAATCTCAAGCAAGACTTAGATTAATCGCAGCCTTGTGTGCATGAGAAGCCATTTGAGAATCCATCAAGTTCATGGGAAAGTGATCTTGGAAGAGCAACAAATAAACGCTGCGACCTTTTGACTCCGCGGGCCCTGGAGCTGTGGTGAGTTTGCAGCCAGGCACTTGGTTCCAGACAGGAATTTTCATTGCTGCACTGAAGTAAATCACCGTGAGGAGGAGGCCTCGCCGGCCCTGTCTGTGTGGAGATATTTTCAGAGCTCTGATTCCCGGCGGGTGCCCCCTCCCTAAGCGACAGTGTAAGTGGGAGCCAAATGATAGATCTGCTCAGGAAGCTTGAAATACCAGTGTTTTAAATCAGGCAATTAATACAGCCCCAGAAACCAGCCTTATCGCCGTTGTGGCCTGCAGTGGTGGCTCTGGCTGAACCCCGACAGTACGGGATGGATTTGTCCCCAGGGCAGAGGGTGCTGCAGTGCCCTGTAACAGCACTGTTGTGGTGTGGCATGGGTGGGCACCAGAGGGACCCCGTTCCTGTCCACATCTCCTCAGCGCTTCAAAGGAACTAAATTAATGATGGGAAGTAAAGCAGCTTTTAGAAAAACCACTGTTTTTCACGAGTATTAATTTAACGATGCTTAGAAGCAAATGCTTTTTAAACCTTATGGTAGGGGAGGGGAGTTTCTCTGCAGTGAAATTGGCTGGTTCGGATTTTTTGGCTAGGATTTTTGTAGACTAGCCAGAGCCGTGTCTACCCTGGTTCGGTCTCTCATGTCTCGTGTTTTATTTACAGTTAAGCTGCAATCATTGAACCAAGTGTCATATTGCCAGAGTGGTTCTCAGACCTTGTGCGATCAGGCCTGGAGGGGTCTGAGTTGTCTTACACAGCTTAGAAACTGGGGAAGCGGCTACAGGTTCTTTCTCCTTTGACTTAGGTATGTTGCAGGGATGGAGGCAAATTTGTTATGGTTCAAATTTTCGGTCTTCTCTCCATCTTTGGTTCCAGATGAACACTGGAGGAAGTTAAGCCTGGTTAAGCCAAGCCTGATTTGTGTCGTGAGGCTGGTTGGGATGCAGTTAGGTGGCAGCTATAAGGCTGTTGCTTACATGATCTGTTTTTGTGTTGTGTTCAGGCTGTTTGAGAGAACTTGCTGACCCCAGAAGCTGCCACCTTGCCCTGGTCTGGATTAAAATCAGCCCCAAATCTCCCAGATTAGGAGGAGGAAGAGGCAGACGGGCCGTGCGTTGTGTCTCACTTCCTTAGGACCGGGGAAGAGCAGCGGTGTTTGTGTAACTATAGGAACTACGCTTTAAGAAATGACCAGACAGTGCAGGGCTTGGGATAAATCAAGAGTTAAAAATGATGGTTTCTCCTGATCAGCCATCATGTACAAGGAAATAAAAGGGCTGAATACCTCTGAGGCTGCTCAGGGAGACAATATGACCGAGCTGGATGTTTTTTATTCTGCTTGATTGCCTTCCTCACCATTTGAGCTCAGTGTGGCGTGTCCGGGGTATCACGTGAGGAAAGTAAGAGGAGTTTGTGCTCCGTGCAGTCATTACAGGTTGTCCATGGAGAATACAGCTAGTACAGCTGTTCTCAGCGGCGCAGCTCCTGCCGGGGGGGTCTCCTGCACCAGCAGGCTCCTCGCTCACCGCTGCAGCTGGATGAGCAGAAGCCTATAGGGGATGCCCTGCCTTTGTCTCTGCAGTCTGGGTGGGCTCTGCCCTCATCTTCGGAAAGAGACCACGCACATCGAGCACGCTGAGATCCATTAAAATGAGACCTTTTCCTCTAATGCCAGCAAAATCAGTACTGCTAAAAGGGGAGTCTTGCCCTCATCGTGCCTAAAAGGCTGTTAAGGAGCAGTGCAGTGCACAGGGCTGGGCTGTGAGCGTGAGAAACCTCTGGAAGAAAATTGCTGCTGTTGCTCTTCCCCGCGGCAGAAGCAGAGCTGGAGGTGTGAGAAAGGCTCTGCCCTGTCGGCTGTAGAAGCGTCCTCTCCTTCCTCAGCTCACACGTCCTCGATTCGAATCTGTGAAATACCCAAGAAACAACAGCTGTAAACTCACTTCTCCAAAATACTTTGTTTCCCTCTTTTCATCCTTCTCCCATCTGCTCTTTTCTCGTGTTTCTGTTCCTTTGGTGCTGATACAGACCCCCCCTATTCACCCGGTGGATTCTCCTCCCTCTCAGGGATCCGGTGAAGAACACAACTGGCATTTGATGCAAATCAGAGTAAGATCCTGCTGGTTTTCCCTCTACTTATCGTGCTCCAGGCAGTAGTGTAACAGAGGAGAAGGCAGTGACTCTTCTGCCGTTTACATTCCTCGAGGCAGATGCCTTCAGCATGTGTGAAACGGGAGAGGAACGGGCAGCGGTCAGTGTGGCAAGGCGTGAATGACTCAGGCAGGGCTGAGGGCTGGTCCTTCACCCACCGAGGCGAAGGCAGGGCCGTGCCTCGCTCCTTTTCCCCCGCAGACCGCCCTCACCGCGGTGATTCACCCCGAGCACAGCAGCTGGGGAGCAGCCCTGCTCCGGAGCTGGAGACCACAGCTGCGCTGCTGGTCTACCACCAGCAACAGAGCAAGAGTGCCAGGGACTTTCTTGCACGCAGCAAAGCCAAATGGGAAGAGCTGGGCTGGCGTGGCCGGCACACAGGGGTGCAGAGGGGCAGAGAAGGGGGATCCTGCCCCCACTCCACCCTACACAATATTTCCTCCCGCTCAGACCCTGCGTTGTGGCCACACACAGCCCGGTGCTCGCTGTTTCTTGCAGCTTCTCTCAGGCAGAGCTGAAGGGGCTGGAGCTGCCCAAGCCACACGTTGCTCTCTGGGTCCTGCCGACTGGGAGGGCTGGTGCCAGCCTGTGCTCAGAGCAGAGAATGGCTTCCAAACCAGATGTGATTGCACTCTTATATTTTTTTTTCCAAGTCAAAAACGGCTCTCCGATGATGTAAAATTTTTCACCCCAATTGTGCTGCACTGGGTGTGTGTGCCCATCACACTCCTCCTTTCCCCCAGCTCACCATCCTTCCTGGTGGACAAAGCTTCCTTCACTCATGCATTTGCCATTTTGTGTCTCTTTTAAAAACTCCTTAAATTTCAGTCACTGGGAAAACATTTAATGGCCTTAACATTGCATCATGGGGCTGAGCCTGATTTGTTGGGGCTTTGAGGCCAGACGGCTTTATTAATGACAATGGGTTCCTTTTCAGATAAATTCTCCTTTCCAGAGAACATCTCTCCTAAAGAGTTTCACAGCCGATTATGGACACAAATAACTCATCAGAAAAAGTTAGTGATACTCGGTGCTTGGCAAGCCCTGAATTATTATCCAGTTAGTGCCGCGGCACTGTGCACTTCCAGCTGTGTTGCAGTGGCACGCAGACCCCAGCAGCTGGTGCAGAGCTCATCAAATAGCTGTTGAGCATCATCCCTGATTTGTCATAAACCTAAAGGTTCCTCTGGGGAGAGAATGTTATCGCCTGCCACAGCCCGGCTGCACCACAGCGATGCTCCGGCACTGTCGTTATCGCGGGGACGATGGTTGTTTGGATTCCTCCCCGTTCTCCTTTTTCCTTTATTATTTTTTAAAGGAAAAAATAATTTGGGAGAATTGTGCTCACGTTATTCATAGCCTTATGCTTCTAAGTGGAAGGTCTGGAAATGCAGTTTGATATATGCTTTAGGGCTACCTGCTTCCATTTCTTAGTAAGAAGCTGAGTATATATATTTAAAATATATATATTTAAATGCCTAACAATACCAAGAGGCCCTGAATGGAGTTTTTTTGAAGGGCTCAGATACCTTATCCCTATGGACAGGAATGGAGTTTGAGGTGCAGGCTGCGAGATGGACAAAAGCCAAGTTTTGTGTAGGGTTTCAGTATTTGCTCTTATTCTGAGTAGGGACAAAACTAAAATTTCAAAGCTGGAAAGGAAATTTGGGGGGACAGAAAAGCAGTAGTTGGGGCTCACTTTGTTTTAAGAAATGTTTATTTCTTATAATAAACATAAGGTAATGCTGAAGCGAAACCTTATTTCAGAATATTTTGTTTCTCAAAGTTTTCCATGCCTGGTTCTTGCCATCGGCAGAACTTTTCCAGTTTCCTTCATTTTTTCCCTTTCAGACACAATTTCAGCAGAACTGATAGGATTTCCCAAACTGATCAGGGCAAAAACCTTCCAAAGCTTTTCTGACCACCTCACTCTCAGCACTGCCAAAAGCCCCATGCAGGGATTCACATGCTCCCTCAGCATCCCAGGGACTTGGAAACCCCAGCCCGGGGTGTGGTGCAGGAGGAGTTGTGCAGATGCAGGAGGTCACAGGGCAGCTGCTGATCCCGGTGGCCCCATCACTTAAACCCTTGGTGCTTCACGTGTTCCTTGGTGTCACTGGGAGACAATAACGCTGCTTTTCCTCTTGGATCCTGTGTTCATCTCAGCAGGGTCCAAGCCATCACAGCCCCTAATTTCAGAGTCCAACTCTTCAGCTCTGCCAAAGCCCCTTCAGGCTTTTCGTTTGGGCACCCCCCATTAAGTCACCGGTAAGTGGCCCTTGTGCTTGTATAGAAACATTATCAACGGAGACTTGGAAGTCACTCCTGGCCAAGGCCCAGCTGGTTGTCTCGGAGCGACACCTTGTTGTTTCTCCTTCCCTCAGCTGCACCGCAACCCGAAAAGATTTGCCATGATCTGCAACGGGCTGCCCCAGGGCTACCTGGGCACTAGTGACAGGCGAAAATCTGCGTGTGTTTTCCAAGAGAATCGCTCCTGTTGTGACTGTGTGCCTTGTGCGACGTGCCGAGTCAACACGACCGGGCTGCGAATGCCCCAGTGCCTGTGCTCTATAAATATCCCGGGCAGACAGAGAGTGCAGAAAGCAAGCAGAGCACTTAGGTGGTAGGGACTTTGCTGTCGGACCTGCCAGCTTCGTGCGAGCTGTCGTTGTGACCGTCTGTCACAAGCAGGCTGCAAAAAACACTTCCAGCTGCTTGCAATGGATCGGGCAGAGGTGGAGGCTTTGTGTTGGCTCGAAGCACGGAGATGCTTTCGGGCCAGAAATGTTCCTTCTGCTGCCAGCCCCCAGGAGACTTCTTTGGCCTGAAGGCTCGCGTGTAACAACTTATGTGTTAGCCCAATAAAAGATACACACAATCTACCTTGTCTCTCTGTCGGTCCATCATCTGAAATGCTTTTTGCAGCTAATGGTGGCTCATGCCTGATTTGTACCCAGTGTATTTTAAGGCTGCAAAACTATCTAGCCAGGAGAGATGTCTGTCTCAGCGCTGTCCTCTGCCTGTTATTAGGTATGTTTGTATTAGTGGTGAGCCATCCTGTAGCGTTAGTCAATTTAAATATTGAAAACAAATGTTCTATTTCTCTGCCTTGGGGCTAGGAGTGATTATTTCAGCCTCTTCAGTGTATACGAATCTGCATCTGTTAGAGGTCTCTATTCCATAATGAGCTCACCATACGAACTCAGTTTGCAAATTCATCTGAGAAACGCTAAAATTGGCACCTAGTTCTGGAGGTACCTCTGGAGGTAATGCGTCCAGTGGTATAAATACCACATTGCTGCGGAATCGCACTTCTTTAAACTCAGCCACTTGGGTCAGCGTCCTCCTGTCTCCTTTTTGTTTACAGCCCGATGTTTCGGTGTCACCAGGATACATTATTATGACCCTGGGATGCAAACAGCCCATCGCTGAGGGCTTTTTTTTTAGTAACTTGGCAACGTTATCTAAAGCAAAGCAGACTCTTGAAAATTGGGACATGCTGCAGTACAGAGGGACAATGAGAAGTATTTGTGGCACAGAATATTTCTCAGACGTTTGAAATCTCTGTTATGTCAGTCTTAATCAGAAGAGGAGCGGCTGAAGCAAAAAAAAAAATAAATAGATTTTTCGCTGTTTAATGTTTCTGATAAAAAGAGTATTTGCAAAAACACCCTTGAAGACGGTATGAGTTTGACCCAATAACCTTAACGAGGTTTATAGTGCTGTTTGTAAATAGGTGTTTAGGGAGATGTAAAATTGTAGATCGCTGACCTGATAAACCACAGGATCATTTTCAGAGCTGCTTAGGTGGGTCGGCTGGCCAAATGTTTAGAATCAGCACAGCACATGTAGTACAGATTTGGATGAGAACTGTATTGATCTGAGGTACATGGGAAGCATTCCCATGCAGAATAGATGAGCTGCTGGATTTATTTGTATTCTGAGCTGGGAGCAGGCGGAATTTGCCCAAGGGACCCCTTAGAGTCCTAATGTGAGACGGAGCAAGGCTGTGGGAGGCACTGCCTGTGGGATGCAGCTCTTGGGTTCAGCTCCGGGCTCAACCTGTGTACCCACAGGGACTGCTGGGGATGGGCTCCATCAAATGCCCTCCTTTCTAGCCCTTGGCTCCAGGGAGAGCTGCTCCTGGACTCTTGTTTATGAGGCAGAAGTAGATGCTGCTCTTCATGGTGCTCTTGATGTGCTCTTCCTGTGCTCTTGCACAGGAAAGCTTGGGACGCATTGCTGTGAGTTGCAGGAAAATAACAGGAATTTCACAAAACTGATAGGCAGTATGGTGATGAGCCATTTATGATGAAGTGCCTCAACGTATCCAGATCATTTTGAACATTTTGTTTCTTCAAGCCAATGTCAAGATCTTTCTGTATCCTGCAATCTGGAGCTCATTAAGTGCATGACGCATGGAAAACTGTGTTTGCCTCTTAATACTGTAATAGTGGGGAAAACAAGTTCTTAACCCCATTTCGTGTCGGACACCTTCTGCATTCCAAATTCAATCCGTCTCATACACATGTGCTCACTATCTCTAGGTGTGAATATGAAAGGCAGGCTCTGTGCAAAAACCTCCCCTTGTCAACACTTGCTTGAAGGTAAAAGGACAAAATACAGAAGCCGCAGCGCTCCATCCGCCTGTCACGGCCTGAGAGATGGAAATGCCCCCGTGCTGCCAATGTTACAAACGGGTATTGCTCCGGAGGGAGATATTGAAGGATGCAGTGCATTTCAGAGTTTGTTGTTGTCTGCTTCAAAGTGAGGAGAGAATCAATAATTTGTTAGCCTGTTAGCTGATGGCTTGTCCGTGTGCCAGCTCCGGTGCCCTCCAGGAGAAGCTGCCAAAGTGACCGAGGGAGGAGAGAGGGATGTGAATCTCACAAGTCATTTTCCTGAGACGCTTACGTGGGAAACCTTTAGAGCCTCTCGGTAAGGACAGAGACCTTTGCAGGCTCAATTTCTGTTTGAGCAATTCCTTTTGAGGTCAATAGACCCAATGCTGGAGTTTTTTACCTCGATGGGATTTGAGTGTGTGGGGAAAAGGCAGAGGGAGGGCATCAGGACACAGGCACTGGAAATGTTTTCCTGGGAGGCTGTAAGGAGCCCACCAGGCGTAGGCTCTCCTGGAGTGGGCATACACATGGAAAGAAGGCTCACTTGTGAAAAACAAACCTTTCTTCTGGCTTCTTCTGCAGTCGTGGTTCCTTTTTTCCATGCCCATGGGGGGCCCAGTCCTGTCTCCCTGGGGTGTTGCAGCTCACGCTCCCACGTACAGGCATCAGAGGGGTTTTACAGCTGAGACTTTTCTTTCTTTAACATCCTGGAGGGGAAAGAGCCCCCAGGCTGGCACCAACACCCCCACCTTGTATTTTTAATTGCGACACAGTCCCTTGAAGCCATAAGCAGTGTCACACGTAGGAGCAGGTCAGAGCTGGGGTGCTGGTTTCTGCTATCCTCCAGCTGCCTTCCCCTTGTGCTGTTGTAGCAAAACCCCATAACAGGCCCTCGTCCATGCTTTGCGATTTATGGGATGCCAGCAGTGTCCTCAACAGAGATTTCTCCTGCCTGTCTTTTTTTTCCCCTGTTCCCCTCTGCAAGTTCAAATGTGTCTCCTTTGTAATGGATTCAGCCAAAAGCTTGTGCCTCTTTATTAACCTTCAAATAAGGGTCCTCCAGCTGAGGGAAACACAGTTCTGCAGGGCTTGTGGTGTAAGAGTCACTGCTGGTGTCACGCAGCTGTTTAACGTCCTGGAAATGGGGCTGCTGCTTTTTGCTTTTCGTTTGGTTTGAGGCTTTTTTCTTTGTGGTAAAGAGATGTAAGTCGTTCCTTTTCTGCCTTCTGCTGAGTGACTTATAAATGGCCTGTGCAAAGTTGGCTCTAGAAATTACAATCAGAAAAATATATAGACTGTTGGGTTGTTTTTATGGATCCCAGTTCATGATATGGGGGAGATTCCATTATAAACTTTCATTAAAAATAAAGGAGGAACACTAAAAATTCTGCTGCTGATCCAGGGAAAGTAAAACTTCGTCAAGGCAACTAACACTGAGCCATCTTATACTTTATTCCCTGCTGTTTATCTAAAGCACATTTCTTACATCCAATAGATTTGTACCTCTGGCAGCTTGTATCTCCATGAGTTTAAGAGCCTTTGACTAATGAAGACCAGAGAGATTTCTGCCACGCTGCCACAGCCCCACTGAAGGAATCATTTCCAAGCGGTTTGCTCTCCGGGGGCACATAAGGCCAAAATTAAAAATAACTAGCTAAATAAATAAGCGCCTGTGTACATATACATACATGCATTTAGATGTTCAGATTATATTTATATACATATGTATAAGTTTGTGTAGAAAACCCCTTAGCCCCGAGCAGCTTCGGGGGGCAGAGCGTGCGTACAGCAACACGGTCTGCTAGGCGGGTCTCGGCCGTGTTACAAGCTATTTGCAAATTAATCGTGGAAGAAATCTAAGCGGTCTGATCCTACGGGTGAATAAACGTGTGTGTTTGTGGGAGCGCATGTGCACGCATGCAGAAAGGAGCTGCGAGGGAGGCCTGCGCTTGAGCTGCTCAGACAAGTTTTGTTGCTTCGGCCCATTGGTGCCGGGTTGAAATAGGGGAGCTGATCCTATTAAGGTGGCTCAGAAATGGCTTTCCAAAATGGCTTGGGTTCCCACACTCATTTGTTTCCTTGCTTCACTTCAAAATCTGTTCCCCTTGGCATTTACACAGAGACACTGAAGGATGCATTGTTAACCCATGGTTTTCTGTGAGAAAAGGTGGTTTGGGGTCTGGATCAGAGACGGACATACAGGGACATACAAGCCAGAAAGTGGCTGTATGAACATCACATGTGGAAAGTGAGAAGGTATATGCATGTGAAAGAATGCATCGAGTTAAACAAATACCCACATGAAGGCAGAGGTAGCTTGACTTAAACGGCTGTGCTCTCTGTGCTGATGTTGGCCGGGGCCTGACTCCACAACAAGTGGGAGCGCAAACACCCACACCAAATCCTGGCCGTTCACACTGAGAAGAGCATACACATGCTTCATCCTGGTGTGGCAGCATGGGCCAGAGCCTGTTGTTCCCCTGCAAACCTGGTTTCAGTAGGGCCTAACTTGTGTAGGGGTGTTTGTGGTGCCACAGGGCCAGAGCCTCTTCTGAGGCCTTCAGTGAGCGTACCCTGCATGTGAGAGATGCAGGGCGAGAGCAGCCAGGCTTGTTCATGGACAGTAACAAAACGTCTCCTGTTTTAGCGTGACGTGTCTGGGAAGAGTAGAGCCGGGCCTGAGGTCTGAAGCTGGGCTTTGTCAGGACAAGAAATCCATTACTGTGCTGTCGGTGAGAGCCTGCCTGTGGCGTCGTGCACCAAGATGGTGCTGTCAAGTTCGGAAAGTAATCACCAGGGGTAGATGACAACATGAAAAGAGAGATGCGAGTGGGAATGAATTTAGCCAACTTCATCTAAAGAAGTGTTTAATGGCAGGATGATCATCATAAAGGCCATTTAGTAGCAGGAAGAGGAGATGACACGTAATACATGTAGTAAGTAGCACAAAGAACAATGAATGCAATTTAATAAAGGGCAAATTCAAACTGGAAATGAGGCTAAACTTTTGGATGGTTCAAGGCAGGCAGAAAGGGAAATCATTTGCTTAATGAGGTAGTTATGACAAACTAGGTAGAAATATTCTGGTTTCCGAATTCAGCAAGCATGGAATTGAATCTTTCCTGCGTGACACAGTGGGTTCGGCTGGGAGGGCCGGCGGTGCTCTGTCAGCCTTGGCCGTCGTGACCATTAGTCGCATTAATAATCCATGTTGGAATAAAGGCACTACAGCAGCAGCATTACATGTGGAGCATCCTTCCTTCATCTCTAGCAGTGAAGAAAGAAATCAGATTGTGCTTTTTTTTTTTTTTTGTGGCTTCACAATAAGAAACCAAAAGTTAATTGTCCTGCGCTCGTACTAGCAGAGATCTGAGGACCACAGGGAGATTTCCAGCCCCACAGCATTTGTGCCTGGTCACAGCCGTGTTGTGGCGTGGCTGCTGGGGATGTTTCCTAGGGCTGCATGGGTGCCTGGCCCTCCCTGCATTGCAGGGCCAGCAGGATAACCCCGAGGAATTTCTTCAAACCCCGGCCCTTGTATTCCACTCCGGCTGCTGCCTCGAAGCAGAGCTGACCTGATGGCCGGTAGCAATGCAGCGGCTGATCTTAATTAACCACCTACAGATCTCCCTGCTCCGAATGTGCTCGTGCCCTCCTGCCTGCTACGGCTCTTTATTAGGAGCATGTCTGAAAACAGCCTCAAGTCTGCGTTGCTGCGAATGCTTTAGGAAAAAAAAAAGGCCATAAATGCATGCTGCCAGAGCCTCACAGCTGAGAAGTGGCCCAAATGTATTGCTGGTGTGAACATAGTGGGATGAGGAAACAGTGCAGGAACTGATACTGGTGTTTGAAGCAGTGAGCCCAGGATGATGAAGAAAAGTGGTGAACAAAAATGTTAATCTCTTTGTGGCACAAATATACAGTTGATGTTCCTGGTCATATTTTAAATACATTGAAAGGCGTGAAGTACCTAATTAATGAGGTTTCATAGGGATCCCAATTAACCACTAATGGTCACCAACTGCAGTGTCTGGAAATGAAGTGAAATGAGGGGATTCCATGCGTGGAAACCGCTTGTATTGTCCAACACAGCTGATGATCGCCGTGCTTAAGTAACTGAATTCTCATAAGGATTTGAGCTGCTTGAAAATAAATGCAATTTCTTCAGGACCTTGATAGTGATCAGGAAGTGAATGTAAAACTGTGATCTCATGTAATTTGGAAAGTTAATGTAATAATCTGATTGGCAGAGCTTGCTAGGCATCTAACTGTATACTGAAAAGGAAAAAAAAATTGTAAGGCATGGATCTGTGCCAACAGCAATGGAGGTGGAGAAGACAGTCGATTTTATTCCATAAATCATCTGAGATGAAAATGGGTGGTGTCCCAAAGAGAAATAAAACAGTGTGCTATTTGCGAGGAAAATAGGTCAGTCTAAATAAAAGCGTTGGTTGTTACATGCTACAATAGATATATGTTGGAGAGCTGGTTGGAAAATCAATTTATTCCTGTAAAAACATAGCTCTTACAGAAGTCTTTCTTCAAGCTTTGAGATTTTCTGTGGGAAAAAAAAAAATATTTTATATATATATACATATCAGTTTCCATCTACCAGGAAGTTTCAGATGGAAGCCTGGTTTCTGGTCAGTTCTTTTCTCCCCCATGCAAACACATGCTTGCAGGAGTAGGTGTCTGTACTGGAGTGGACATTGCTCCCTCTAGAGCAGAAATGAATCCCCTTTTACAACCCATCGTGTTTTGTCTCTTGGTTCTGCTTTGTCCTGGGCTGGATGTATGGGTTTTCCTACCTGTTAGCTCCGTGTCCCCGTCATGAGTTTCCAAGCTTTGGTTTCCAAGTTTCTGTTCCAGTTGCATGTCTGTAAGGTGCTCTAAGGGCTTATCATACCAGATCTTCTCTACTCTTTGCAGACAAGCTGAAAATTAGCAATAAAGTGTTTGGTGATGTTCAGTGAAAGCCATGACAGAAGTTGCACAAGCAGTAAGTGTCAAGGAAAGAAGCCGTACAGGCTGAGGAAAGGAGACACAAATTGTCAAGAGCGAGTGCAAGGCGCATTTTTCTGAAATAACTCATCTTTTTGGCTGGGGTCAGAGAACAACAATCTCAGATTTAATCCATCCCTCGCATGAATCGCTGAAGTTGTTGAATAATAACCCATAAAATGTATATTAGCAGAGTTGTGCCAGGACCCTAGGAAAGGTAATGCTCCCTGGGTATTTTGTGGGAATGTTTTGGACCTACATAGCACATTACCAGCATTCATCAAGTAATATACAGCACGCTTTGACTAACTGGAGAACTTGAGTTGTCAGCAGGAGGTCAAAGAAGATGATCTCTTGGTTCTTTCTTGCCCTAACATCTCCGAATAACGGCAGTAGATGCCCCTAGTGATGCTCACAGAGCACGCGTGTGTTTGCTCTGAGTTGCAGAAGGCTGCGTGATCAGCATGCCGACAGGCTCTGCGCTGATACAAGGTGGAAGCGTGGCTGTTTCAGAATCTGTTGGGGTATTTTACATCACTTAGGCAGGTGGGTGTCGTGACACTAGAAAGCAGAAAGTTGGCTGGCAATGTGCTGCTGGTTGCAGGTCATTATTTAAGGTATGGGTATGTGCATCTCTCTGAATAGCCAGTGCCTTTGTGGCTTAGACTTCTGGCTGAGATGTGGAAGACAAATATTGGAGGCTGCGGTTAAATTAGGCAGCGTGGAGAGTTATACTTCAAGCTTTTAGGCTGGGATGTCGAGTTCCTGCTTGGGGTTCAGATGTGAGGTTGTCTTTCCCTAGAAGGTCTCATTTTTATTCCCATGTGGAATGGGAGACGCTCTGTGGAATGAGAAAAGTTGTCTGTGTTGCTGAACTCTGAGCTTGTTTCCTGTATCTTCACCCCTTTAACTGGGTGTCAGTCGCCTTTTTTTGGGTAGATACGATAGACTAATTCCCGTCTCTGTTCTGGGTCTGTAGTTGAGCAGAGCAGTTCATCACCAAGGGAAAATAAGTCTTTCTTTATAACTGCTTCTCTTCATTTTATCTCGGCTTGTCAGTGTCTGGCAGATTCTCCATCCTTTACGCCATTCCTCTGCAGCTCACTTCACAGAGCAGTCATTAGCTCTGCATATAGGGCAGGCTGGGGGAATTCGGTGCTTCCCTGAAGTTTCATTCACTCTTTCTTGGGTTGCCTTTGGACTTCATATTCTTTGTAGGCTGAAAAGGGCTGGGTACTGCTCTGAATCTGGTCTTCGCTTTGTATATTCTTAACGCTTCTAATTACTGCTAGACTGGACTGACCTAAAGTGGTATTGTAACTGTGCCTGATGTTTCTGTTCAGAAAACATAATGCTGGCATTTGAATCTCATTTTGTTAAGTTTGCTTGTACTGTTTAGAACAATTTGAGGAGATTTACAATTGCTTGTTTTGTAATACAGCCACGAAGAATTAAGGGAAGGCTTTAAAAGTAATCTCTCTTTTCCTCCAGCCAAAGAAACACTGTTATGTTTTCATCTGTCATCTTTTTTAGGGTCATGGTTTGGTCTCTCCCATGTTGCGCTTGATGGGCACATATAAGTGCTGCATCTGAGTAGTTCACAGAGGAATTTGGCACTTTGCTTTTTAAATGCAGTGCCAAACGTGCAGAGAGAACAGCGGAGCTTGGTTACAGTGGAGTCTATGCAAATATGGGAATTACATTTTCAGGAAAAATGACTATGAGAAGAGAAGGCTTAGAAATCGATTGCAATTAAAGTTGTAACTGGCTTGGTGCTGGAGATGGATAGCTGCTAGCTTTGGATATTTGCTAGCTAGGCAGAAACTCAGAAAATTGTGTTTTCTGAGAGCAGAGATACAGAGGAAAGATGGCTTTATGTTTAAGGCTCTACACTGGGGCTCAGCAAATTGACTTCCCTTCCTTTCCTGGCTGCCTCAAAGGATGCCTCTGTAGTCCTGGGGATGATTACAAACTTTTTACCATATGTTTATGCTGCCTCTAAGTGATCTGGAGCCTCGTTTTAGTTGGGGTTCATGAAATTCTAGCCTACCAAATAATATTTACTTACTAGTCTCTACCAGAAAGTAAACATTCTTTGGAAAAACTAAACTGAGTCACGTTTATACTGAACAGGGATTCTGTGCTCTAGGCAGTGATTGATGACAAATAAGGCCTTGGGAGATGATGACTATATCAGGCTGGATGCTCAGACCAGGCATGGGATCATTAAAGTTGCTTCAAAAAATGTTGGGGGGGGGAGGAAGAAGGGAGAAGGGGAGGAGATGCTGACCATGAGGGCCACGGGCTATTTTCCCAAGGTCCCATAACTCAGGAGAGAGGAAGGGCCTGACAGAAGCAGAGAACCTTCCTCAAAGGGGACTTTATAACATCATTAGTGTATTGGCCAAATTCAGGCACACTTCAATATTAACAAAGGATCTGTTTTTTTTTATTTTTAGATAAATCATCTGCAAACGAGTTTATGAGAAAAATAGAAGGAAGAAGGCCAAAGAGGCATGCCAGAGAAGGAAGCTTGCAGAGTCCAAGGGGTTCAGAGAAGACTGCAGTGGGACTGCCTCTGAGAGGGAGCGTTTACATCACTAATTCTTGAAGGGCTTACCTTCTGGGACTCTGAGCTTGGATTGCTGCCGCAACATTTGTCTGGGACTTGGCCTCTGGGCTGGTGAGTTAGTGATGGAGTGATACATGTCTCGTGTGCTGAAACATGATGTTTTCAGGTTGCTCACTGTGAGGAGTTTTGGTCTCTGATCATTCTGTTTCTCCTGCTCCAGTGAGGACAGGATGTGTCATGCAGCAAAGAAGGCAAAGGATCACAAACATTAGATAAAGGGTTTTCCAAATGGCTCGCGGCTCTCTTAACACTGTCATCATTGGACTCAATGGGACTTTCTCCCCTGACTGTTGGGAGCAGGGGTCTTGTATTTCAGCCTGTAAAGTAGGTAGATTTCGGCAATCATTTAGATACAAAACATGTATATATGCCTGCTGCAGTGCAGGGAGGTGATGCAGCTTTTGCAGATGCTGTTTAGCGGTAGGAAAGTAGTACATTAGCAAGGTAGGTCAAATCCAGCCCCTAGTTATACCAGTTCAAATACAGAATAATGCTGTTGGTGTGTTTAGCCAGAATTTGTTGTTAAACAGATCCCTTCATTTTGCATTCACTCAGTACAGGTGCATGTGATTGCACTGCGGGCAGGGGAGCGATGAATGGAACCTGATTAGTTTGCTCCTAGAATGTATCCTAGGGAAAGTAAATAGCATTGCAAAGGGTTAGCTTTGCAATATTGCTTTTCCACTGTAGCATTACAGGAATGTGCTATTTACCGTTTGTGCCCAGTTTGTGCTGTCTGAAACCAGGAAAAGTGTCCACTTTGGAGAAGTTGGAGCTTCTGTCTGGAACAAAACAAACCAAAAATTTTAAATTTCCTTACAGAAAACGGATTTTTGATTTTAACAGAGGAATAAAATGGTTCCCTCTGTTTTTGTAGGATGATGGACCCAACACAGAATTTGCCAGGATAAGCAATTTGGTCCCATCTTGGTGATTCATTTCCCTTTGGAAAGGGCAAAGGCATATAAGTCCACATAAAGTTGTTCCAGGGGAAACAGCAGCCCAGGAGTCCTCTGAGAAAGAGGAGGCATGAAGGAGCCACAATCTGATGGTTCCATTTGCAGAGAACTGTCCACGGAGGGGTGTTCAGTAATCCCCAGAAAGCCCACTCTTAAAAGCCCACTGCTGTCTTAATTTAGAGCTGCTTGACTGCATACTGGGGATCCTAGAAGCCCTGTGACTTTGATCTTAAAATCCGTTTGGGCTTCCAGTGCTGTGCCTTGTGGCATGGCTGCTGCAAGCCTGGGGTTGTTGGCCTGGAGCTGCCGGTTCTGGGACAGCGTAAGCCCCGTTACCTGTCCCCCAGACACGGGGTGCTCAGAGGCAAACGGGACAAGCTCGGTTACCTCACAGCTCTTTTTAATGGACCTGGCAAAACCAAAAGAGCAGCCATGCCAATGGTGATATATCAACCTTTACTGACAGAAGAGAGTCATGTCAGAAGTGCTGTGGGCAGATCTTACAGCATCCAGGGGCTGCTTTAGAAACAGCACAATGAGCAAACCTTTGCTCAGCGGGTTGCACGTCTCTGGTCCTCATTGTTCTGACTTGTGCTCAGCAGCTGTACCCTTTGGAGAAGCAATAGGCATTTTCTTTGACCAGAGATGTTTGCAGCTGTCTCCTGTCTCCCCTTGAACTCTTTTCATATTCATATTTTCATTGCTAATGAGAGTCTTGACTATATGCTAAAAAGATCCTCCATCCCTTCCAATTTCTCTTGGAATAGCTAAAGACAAAAGAAGTAATGAACTAAAGCTCCCTCTGAGTCTTTGACTCATCCAATCACCCAAATTAATCAGTGTTAGAGAGAAGTGTGCTGCTCGGTGTGACCACACAGGGCGCTCTGTCTGGCTCCATGACTTTGGTTGCTTTGTCTCAGTATCACAGCACACATATGGTGCGAGATTGTGCTCTGTCCTCAGGTGCCCGCCACGCTTACCTGAGGTAATCAAACCGAATGCAGGCAAGAGGCAGCTACAACAGAAAATAACTTCCAGGCAGCTGTAGGTTTGGCGTAGGCCTTTTATGATCAAATTTTCACCTCCAGTGTAAATCCAACAAAGGAAAGTGTACATGTATGTAGGCACACACCTGTTGGAAGCAGAATGTAGACCTAATTGTTGTCTTCAGCCCATATCCGCAGCCAGCCTCTGTGACCTCCTAGGTACGCATGCATGCTGTTGGAGACAGCCTTAAATAAATCCTGCTGGCTGAGTGTGCAACAGGCAGGAGTGAGAAGTGCCTGGCTCCAGTAGAAAAATGGCCAACAGTGGTGGGTAGCATCTGGGGGCCAGACTGGTCCGTAAGTCGGGGTTCTTCTCTTCCCCCCAGCTGTGCCACTGACTTGCTGTAAAACCTTCCCAATCACTCAGGTGACCAAACCTCTGGAGGTTCAATTCTGCTTTGGTAAAGCAGGAACAAGGATTCCTTTGAGCTGTGCCTCCCTAGCAGTGATTGAGCTGGGCTGACAGGCACTAACGCAGTCTTCAGGGAGCAGCAGCGCTGAGGTTGCTCTAGTGAGCGTTTTGTGCTAGGGGAAGAATGGATCCTTACCATATTCAATCAGTAATCTCTGGGCATGTATACCCCCACTTCTACATTAAATACTCTTAGCGATTTAGGGATTTACTGTGTCTTTCCCTCTTTTATTTATCTCACATTCCCATCAACAGGAGCTTAATTTTAGGCCATGATAAAACTTTTTAAGCACACTTTTACTGGATAAAGTCATTAAGAAATCTGCGCTTTTTCTTTTTTTAAATAGTGACCCCATTCTTGCTTTCTGAACTATCTTGACTTTTTTTAAAAGGGAAGCAATAATGAATTTCCATATAGGCTATACCCTGTAAAAAGATTATCTCCATTTATTCTTTTTATAAAGTTTTCAGAAGGGAAGGCGCTGTCCCAATGCACAGAAGCAATTTTTCTTTTCAATGGATACTGTGACTCAAATCTAAACCTTTGCTCTCAGAGGAACACTTTTCAAATGTTTACTTACTGCTTGATTCCTGATAGGCAGGCTGGAAAAAAATCAGATGAGGTGTTGCTCCTGAAAGTTATACTGCTTTATATTGTTTGAAAGGCAGAGATTGAGCTGATTTGTCTAGCAGCTTGCCTTTTCGCAGCTGGGGGAAAGAGTTCCTTTGTAGCTCAGGCTTTTATCAACAGTCCAGTAAAAGTGTTTTATATATATACATAAAAAACATACACATTTATATAGAGCCTTTCATCTTGATGGTTCCAAAGTAGTTGAAAATTTGTCAAATAATTTGTCAACTACTTTCCTCAAAAGTTATCTCTAACTTCAGCACAAAAACGGAGGTATTTCTGTGCTGGCTGAAGCTATTTTTGCTACTAATAGCTTATTAAAGTAACCATCGGAGTTGTAACGCATGGATTACAAAGTTTTAAACTAAGAATTTTTGAAACTTTTTCCTAATCATGTAAGAGGATTTAATCAAACGTGAAGCTGCTTTCTTGTTACAGTGAGGCTGGGGGGAGCTGGGGCATGAGGTGTGCTGAGCAGGAGAGGATCTGCACTGTGTGTTTGTGGTGGGTAACTGGGGAAAAAAAAGATAGATAATACAGCGCTGAAGACAAAACCAGGGTCGTGGAAAGATCTCCTTTTGACAGACGCTTGGTGACAAATTCCTCTTCTGCAGCACAGCTGGAACAGATTGGTGTGTATGGGTGAAAACTGTGTGAACAAACAGGGATGCCTGCCCCCCTCTGCTACCCCCTCACCCGTCCCAGCCTTGCCAAGAGGGGATTTCTGCCTGGGGCTGGTGGTGCTCCTCACAGCCACTTGCCCTTTACCTTACTGGTGACACCATGACCTTCCTTGGCCAGTGTTTCCATATAAGATTTAAAACTGAGCAGCATTTGCCTCTCCTGGAAGGGCTCTGCCTTCACACGTCCCCCGTGCTCTCTCTGCCTCCGTAAGGCTTCGTCACAGGATCCTCTTGGCTGCTGAACCTTTTCCTTGTGCAAGTTGCTGGCTACCTCACGAGCAAACGTTGCAAGGTGACTAAGGGTTTCGTGCTGGGATCCACGGCAGAAGCGTGTTAATGGAGTCAAGTGCTATTTGTTGGCTCCAGTGCATTTCACTGCGCCTTGGCGCACTCGTGCTTCCTGTATGAAACTTGGCTGGAGGAGTCAGAACTGCAAGACATCATCCCAAATTCCAGCTGGGATGTGTAACTTGGCTACATGACACTCTCCCCTCTTTGCCCCCCTTAGCCACTTCCCATGTTAAATAGTTTCTCAGGACTCCAAGGGGAAGGGGGAGATGATCTCCAGGCAAATGATTCTGATAAGTAGAAAAAATGTGTAAATAAACTAGCCATGATTAATAGTAAGAAATTGTCACTTGTCTCACATGCCTGGAAGTTGTGGCTTGCTGAAATGACAGCCCTTGTCTTGCTGTTGCGGGGCTGGGATGCAGAGAGTGAATGCTGGGGGTGGGATTTATTTGACACATATTTTCAAACTGGGAAAAAAAAAAAGAAAAAAAAAAAGTGTGATTTATTTTCTTTTGCTGCAGCCTGCTCCCAATTTTCAGTTTACATTAATAGCTATGGGAACAGCAGTTCTTACTGCCATATACTTTAGCTATTAACACTGTGTCTGGTTTGACAGTGCATCTCTTAAATTTTTTTTTATTCCCTCGTGATCATAAAATATGTATCAGCCTTCCTTTTTAATCTCCTTTGGCATGTCCAGCTAGTTAATGTGCATCTTTCCTCCTTTAGGATTTGATTCTTCTAGCGTCATATACTTAACTAGAAGAAACAAACTCTCTACTAAAACTTCCTCTTGTTTGTTTGTTTAATTCTTTTTTAATTTTTTTAATTGGGAACTTGTTTGAATTCATATTTAAAGGAATTATTTCTCCGGGAGCCCCTAACAGCTTTCTCCCCAAAATGTTTGTTTCATTGATATTTTAATTGCTGTAATAATCAGCATGCGGAATAAGAGGTCTTTCCCCTAGCTCAGTAAATCCATACTGGCTGAGTAAAGCATGTCTGTGATTTATGTGCAGATAAACAGCTTTGGATCACGTCCAATCACTTCATCAGTTTTAATTCGGCTGCCTAATCAGTAGCAAACAGGAGGGTGGTTTTTTTTTTTTTGCTTTGTTTTGTTTTTAGCAAGGTGGGGGGCGCTAATAGAGGGTTTGGCATAGTCCCCAGAATGGCACAGATACTCCCCATTTCTCATCATGTTAGTGTCAAAGTCAGCTCTAACTTTCTGAAAGAGCTTATAAGAAGGGATGAGATGCCAAGGCCTGCCTTTAGGCTTTTGGTGGTATCTAAGGAACCATGCAGATATGCAGTCTGGAAAACAAGTCTGCTCTTATCTCATGATTTATAAAGGACATCCCTCGGATGCCTGAGAAACGTGGAAAGGCTCGTATGGAAGCAGATTTTATTTCCTGTGTGTGCTTAGGAGTTGATGCCTTCAGGATTAGTTTCTCAGCAATCAGGTTGCTGCTGTTGCTGTTTCCTAAAAGTCACGGTGACTTCAGTGCGGTCTGGGAGGCGGAGGTGCCTGCGGGGAGGCAGAGCAGCACCAGAAGGAGGAGGATCATCCACCCTGCCCTTCCCGGTTACATTGGGTAGGACAGACAGACCCTGGCATCCTGCTGGAACAAGCAGCATCCTCTCTCCTCATCTGTGCCGCTGGCTGCAGTGTGTCAGGATGGGGATGGGGCAGGGTGCTCCTCACTGCTTCCATTTTCTTCTCCATTCCTGCCCTGCTGTGCTGCAGGGTGGATGCTTAATGCTCGGTGATGAAGCACTGGGGTTTTGGGGACAAAAGCTGCACATACAGCTCTACAGGAGAACAGCTCCTCCTGCAGCTCTGTGCAGCTGAATAAGGGCAGGGTTGGTACGTCCCACTGCCACCTCTGCAACTCCATCCTATGGGGTGCTGTGATACATGGACTGTGTGCACGGTGCTGTAAAGGCCAGGGTGATCCAGATGCCCCTGGACTGAGGCTCTTCTAACTTAGGGTTCAGGACCAGAGTTCCTGACCTCATTTTTATCTACCGTAAGCTAAGCAACTGCCTATTAACGATAAAACATTGGACCATTTACATTATTATCTGTTGGTGCCATGTGTCCAGAGGTGAAGTGTTCCCTGATTTATAAGCAGCCTCTGAAGGATTACAGAGAACAACCCCGTTCTGCTCACCAGATCTAGGGCAAGCAATATCACCCACAATAATAAAGCTCGCCTAAAAAGCTTAGCAAGGTTTGACTAGCACACCATGGCTGTGCATCTCTGAGCCTTGTTGGATGTCCTGGCTGCCCTCCATTTCCCTGGGTAACTGTGCCTGGCCACTTCCCTTATGCTGGGAGGCTGCAGGAGATGTTAGATCACTGTTCTGGATTTATTTCTGCCTCCTTCATAGCAGCCCGTGCTGGTAAGCCAGTGGCAAGCTGGGGAAGCAGTGCTAGGCTGGGTGGCCACCACTGGGCCAGTTTAGGAGGTGGGTTCATTGGGAAGGAGAAGACATCAGTGTTGCTGCTCTGTCTTCTTGGTGGTTTACATCATTGCCCAAATGAGACCCAACAGCTTTTTTTCCATTTCACATTAACCCCCACCAGCTCCATGTTTCATCATTACCAAGACCGTAAGGAAAATCCCAACCAGATCTGTTAAATTCAAACTTTTTTTTTTTTTTTTTTGGCTCAGCCTTAATTTCCTGCACACACCCATAGCTGCGGGGGCTTTAAATAGAGCTTTGAATCATGAAATTCGGAGAATTAGGCTGGGCTGGAGGGAAGGGCAGTAGATTGGGTTAGAGGCAGTTTGGGATCGGTTCGGAGTGCAGATGTGCGTGTCCCCAGGGACCTTGGGTGAGTTGTTTAATCCACCCGTCGTGCTGGGCTTTGTCGGGCTGCAAAAGGGCAACAACACCTCCCCACCTTAAACTGGGTAAAACACGTTATGGGAGGGAAGAGATTCAGCTCCTGTGGTGGCTCTGGCACAGCTCCACCTCCAGTGTCGCAGCACGTGAAGGTTTTTGGGGTGTCTGTGAGCAGTGTTGGGCCCGTGTCCTGCAGGGCCAGGGGAAGGCAGCGCGCTGGCATGGCCGGGGGACAAAATGGCGGCCGCGGCCCTGAGGTGCCAGCCTGGCCAAAATGAGCGTGAAATGAACTGGCTCTGACCAGAGTCCCGAAAGTTTAAGACAATCCCATCTTATCGACTGCTTTAATGGAGAGGTAGGAATGGCTTTGTGCTGTAACCTGAGAGGGAATTCAAACATCTGACAAGTAATTTCAGGAGGAGGCTCAGTTTCCGGCAGATCAAAGGTGAGTGTAGGGAATCCTCTATTCTCTGGCCAGAAGGGAGCTGTTATGCTTAGTGTTTGGCAGTTTGTAGCCCCAAAATCCTGCTGGTGATCAAACCCAAGGGTTTCTGCTGTCCAGTGGCTTACGTTTTAGAAGAGACTGCCAGTCCAGGGGGGTTGAGCTCACAGATGCATCTTACTTTCTTACAACCTGGTATTTTGGGCTCTGATCTGCCACCGGAGATATCACCAAAAAAAAGCATCTCCACTGTTGTCATTTTAAAGAGTAAGAGAAAACTGGTAATGAGGGCTGAATCTTTTCGTGAGGTGATCCCTGGTGTTCCCGTGGATTTCCCACCTTCAGCCCTGGCAGAAGCTGTGGAAACTTTCCCATCTTCAGCCCTCTCCTGTGAATGCTTCCACAGGTAAAGACCAACAGGAGAGGGAAGGAAATAGATAAGGGTGCATACATGGGTCATAGTCTTAAAATGTTTCAAGAAGGGACTGCCGGAGCATTTTCTGGATTAGAAAAATGTGGTGAATGAGACTCCTCATAGAAAACAATTCCTGCAGTCCCCTTGGTGGACTGGGTGACTGGTTCCTCTGTTACTGCAGGTTTGCGTTTTTCAGATGTTGCTATAATTGTGATTTTTCCTTTTCTTTTTTCTTCTTCTTCTTCCTTTTTGCAAGAATCACACTACATAGAAACCATTGTTCAAGTGCGATTTACCAGGGTGGTGACAGGTTTGCCTATGGCCTGTCCCTGAGCGTGACACCTTGGCCCCAGGAGCCCTCTGGTATGACACAAGGTTTTGGCACATCAGATTTTAGTTTCCCTGGAAAAAACATTTTGTCTTTTTAGAGCCTCCGCTCCTTGTGTGTGATGTAGAGCTAATAGCATGTGCTCCTTCTCAGGAGCACGGTGAGGATAAACCCATCTGGTTTGTGAATGCTCAGACGTTGCTGTGATGGAAGCCATGTAAATAACTGGATAAATGATTTCAGTGAGATCGGCTGTCGAGCATAATAGGTAGCAGGGTCAGAGTCTATTCACAGTGAGTCATTTCTTACTGGCTGAGTGGGATCTGTGCTCACAAGCCATTGTGCAGAGACATCCTCTGAGTTTTGCTGTCTCTGTCTTTTCCCTGCCTACATGTTCAGCTCCTTGATCTCTTGCCTGGAAGTTCCAGGGGGCAGGGACAGCTGCGTCCAAGGGCTGCACAGAGCTTAGCACCAAGAGTTCAGGCACAGGGTAAGCTTTGGGGAGCTGCCACAATGCTGAGCTAAAAGATCTCTTATTAGAGAACAATCTAGAAATTAGCATACTTTGATATAATTTTTGCCTCTTTACTTTCACGGGGTTAAGATGGAATTGAGGGTTTTGGACCAGACAGATGGGTGGAAATAATGAACATAACCTCTGAGATGTGAGTTTCTTGAGCAGATTTGTTCATTTTGTGCTTTGCTGTGGGATCAGCACCCTCAATGTTTCAAAGAGCAGGGATATTGCTCACAGCTAGCATGCTCACTGTCTGCCCTGCCAGGCTTGCTGTGAGACCTGGGGCAAAATGTGTAGGCAGCATTCACACCTCTTCATCTGGCTGCAGCTCATGGATTGACTTGAATGGTTTAAATAGGTCTTTACTAATCTGGATCTCTGACTACATCGGTGAGTAGTTCTGCTGACAGAACGGAGCATGCAATAAGCTCGGGCAGGGGTGAGTGATAAGGCGAGGAGATGAGTGGTGGAGACAGTAATCTCCCCACGCAGAACGCTGCAGTGGGGAAGGAGGTGTGTGCTCACAGCCTGCATTTCTCACTGGTGCATTTTCCCCTTGGAAACTGGGACGAGAGGATTCTTTGGGTCTCCTGGGAGGATGAAGTGGTCAGTAGTGTGCAGGCAGGGCTGCACAGTTTGTAGGTTAGATTGAGTGTGTTGAAATATTTATTGTTTTACAAACATTTGCTGCTAGCAAATCTGTAGGTTCAGATTTTTGCAGAAAGCTAACATGAAGAAAGAGGATTGCAGCTGAAGCAAGTTTTGAAACAAACTTCAGATGAGCATTAAGGAAAATTTTTACATTACTCTGTGGTTAAATTTAAATAATATGTTTGTTACATTTTGTTTCTAAAATCATGTCAAGATTTGAAATTAAATTCTTTTCCCCATCAGAAGACATAATTTGCATAATTTGGAGATATCCATTGAAGACTTGCTTTCTGATGTTTCCACAGGTTACTAAGGATTTTCCCTGGTGCGTGACTTCGAATATGATACTTCAGTAATGCAGAGGCTGTAAGTATATAATATGATGTTTGCAACCCTTCTTTAATAGCTGTGTTTATACTGTTTCTGGGTCTTTGCTAAACTTTGCTAGACTGTATCTTGCAATGAGCTTGCAAGGAAGTGGCTGGAAGAGGAGGACATGGTTCCAAAATGAATAGTGCCATTTTAGACACTTTGCTTTATGAGCTTAATGTTGTCTTATTTAAGAATTCCTATAATGGTTGTTTAATCTGTAGGAAGAAAGCCCAAGACATCTGTCTGTATTGCTGGAAATGCCACAAGTAGACAAAAATAAAAATACCTCATTAGAGTAGATGAGCAGTGAATAAAATGCAATGATACGTTACCAAAAGCTGGCGTGGAGTTGGTTCCCAGGCACAGAACAAAGGCCAAGAACCTTATTTTGCTTGTGATAGCACTAATTAAAAAGGCCTATTAGAAGCTGAATGAATGAAATGGAGACTGCTGCCCTGATCATGTAATTGTTGGCCATCAGTCACCTGGTGTCAGAGTTGGGTATCTGAGGAGTCTTATCACAGAGGGAAGCTTTTGTGCAATTCCTGGATTGAATTCCTGGATGTTTGAAAACAGTGCAATTTCTGTCTCTTCCTCAACTGTTCCCATATTTTCCTTAGGTGAATTAGTGAGCTATGAATTTTGGTAGCGCTTTCCTGAATCCTGCATTGTTTTCCCTAATCAGTTCTCTCAGATCTGCTCAATCTCCATTTAATTCAGTCAGCTACTCAACATCCAAACCATTTGTAATAAAGAGAGTGCTAATTTTTCCTTTTATTTCAATTGTAGTTGATGGCTTTCGGCAGGTGTTATCATATAACTCAATCACCAGCCACTGGAATTTGTAATTTAATCAATAAAGGAGGCCATTTTTCTCAAGTAGATCAAAAGAGAAAGAACTCAAGGAAAATGCTCAGTAAAAGGAGAGTGAAGAACAAAACAAAGTGATAGGAACTGTGGTTTGCACTTAATAGCTTCACACCCTGGTGGCTATATCTGCCTGGCAAGCAGCAGGCAAAACAAATACCACTATTTTAGAATTAATGAGTGTAATGATTGTACCTATGCACTCATCTTGCAAAACCTAGAGGGAAAACCATAGATGTAATGTACACTGCTAAGGCAAGTGCCTTGAACCAACTCCACCGGGCTGAATGGTGTTAGCAGCTCTCTGCATGAGCATTAGTGTTTGCACGAGGAGCTTGATATCAAGGGATATACCAGGAAATGAAACTGTGCTGTGCCAGATCCTTCAGCCTTTCTGTGCACCCCCCTTTGTGTCACTGTGGTTTCTTGTGCAGAGGGGGGCATCGCTGTGCCAACAAGCCACTGTTGACGTACTCACTGAATAGCGCAGAGCTTTGAAGCACAGGGAACTACCTGACCACAATAAAGGGTGGCTCTGTGTACCTGCTCTGTCCCCTCCCTGTCTTTGCTTCTACTGCTTCTGCCTACCCCAAAGGAGTGGGTGGTTCTGGCAGGATGAGGGGATGGATGGTCATTACCAGCAATGAGAGCTCTCTTGGTTTCACGCCCGGGCCCATTTAAGAAGTACAGTGTCCAGAAGAGCGTCTCTGCCAGTTCTGCTGCAGACCTGAATTTTCTCCCAAACAGGAAGGTTTATTTTGCTCTCAGCCTCTGGAATGCAACGTGCCCTTTTCACACTCTCAAGAAGCTTTGCATGAGGCCTGGGAAATCACCTGTGCTGCGTCACAGCTGGGAACCTGTCCTTGGCTCCTTGAGGAGCCAAGTTTCAGAGGGAGATGGCCTGGACAGGTCTCTAATATCAGGCCTCTGAAAAGTCACCCATGGGTTTGCTGATAAATAGCTGCTAAGTATTACGGTCTCCGCTTGGCAAGGTCTGCAGAGCTGAAGATGAAACGTATCAAAATTATTCATCCGGAAAATGTTAAGGTTTAAAATTACACTAAATCGCTTGGTCCTTAAGGGACATGAAAATGCTGATTTGTTTACGTCCCTCCCAAAGTTCCACGGCCAGCACTGTAGCCATGTTTACTGCAAAGGAAATGTTGAGTCAGCCATTGAAACACGCATCCTAGGGGATTTTAGAACATTTTTTAATTGAAGCAGACACATAAAGTAAAGAAAGTAAAGAAAGGCTTAAGAATACAACATTTGGGGGAATTTTTAACGTGGTGTGTGGCATTTCTCTCAAATATTTTAGTACTTCCCTCGAGTGCTACTCTAGATTGAATAAACAGGTATTTAGAGAGTCTTCGGGTGCTTATTTTCAACACGGGTTGCCAAACTTTTCCTGTGGCAGGCACTTAATTTCATAAGACAATAAGGCAATCAACTGATGAACTCTGCAGTGAATAATCTTTAAAAAGACCACCAGACGCTCTAAAGCAGAAGCTATTGCTTAATTGCAGTAAGAGATTTGTCTCGGGGTTTGTTAAGAGTTGAACATCATGAATTGAAGAACTCCTGGACAAGTGTGGCAATGAAAGGGCTTGGTGCTCGTTTCTCAGCAACTTGGCCTTGTTGGAGCCTGCTGAATTCAAGTCCTGCTCCTGTTCTCTGCAGCTGTAGCAGAAGGAAAAGTTTTGGACAAGAAGAGCGTGAAGTGTGCCAATCAGGCAGCTACAAAATTTACAAAACTGCAACTGGCCAACTTCTGACAAATTACACTCTCTTGCCCTTGGAAACTATCAAAGAAACCTGATGTTGACTAATACGAGCAATACTGTAAATTATATTGGTCTATCCTTTTTCATAAGCCTGTGTTTAAGTCTATTCCCCAACCTTTCAGCAGTGCCAACAGATTACCAAACGTGCACCATATGATGGCTTATGATTCCTCCTTCCTTCTGGTGCCCACCAAATAATGTCATCAAAGTCGGCGCAGCTCTGCCTGCTGTGTTTGGCCAAATATGAGAGCAGAATTTCTCCCACTGAGTGGCTTAATGTGCTGTATTTGAAGATTGACTTTTTGGAGCAACCAGACTTTGGCTGGCCAAAGCAATCAGTGTTTTGCCGACCCAGGCAGCCTGGGGAACCCAACTGTAAGAAGTGAAAAGCTTCTGATGAGGACTGAGGATGAAAGCTTTTCTCAGGATTGATTTGGCACTCAAGAGCTCAGCACTTTGCTGAATTGGAGCATCCTCAGAAATAAGCCATGGCGCATGCAGACTGCCCCTCTGTCCTTGCCACAACACGGACTTCCTTTTTACCCAAAGAAAGAGAAAATAAGTAGTACAACTTTCCGTGGTATTTTGCACAAATCTTTTCTGCAGAGCAGAATATTTGTGGGGTGGGAATCATGCATGTGCATAGTGTATTCAAAACTGTTTACATATATAGTCTTTCATATTTTTCCCCGAATATCCCTTGCTTTTAAAGTGCTGAAACATTTTGAAGTCCTTGGCTTGTTTTATTTCTGTCCTGCTCCCAGCACCAAACCACCCATTGCAGTGATTCCACACAGATGAGGCATTCAGAAAAAAAAAGAAAAAAGGATGATGTAGGCACTTTTAGCTCATCTCTTAAAGGACATTGAGTTTTGCTTCCCCTGGTTTTTGAGTTCAACAGGGTGCAGAAGGATGGGGTGTCATTTTGCTATTAAAGATTTTTGTTTTCCTGATCATTGTGAAGTAGCATCATTACCATGGGCAAATTACCATGCTTCACTGTGCTGTGACCATGGCACATTAGAGGCCCTTTCCCCTTGGTAAAGCTGGGTCTATTCTTCTGTAAAATGAGGGGCCCATTGGCAGTTCTTTGGCAAGTTAGACAGAGGGACTATTTAATGAGAGGGAGAGTGGTCTAATAAGGGGGAAGAAATTGAACGTGACAAGTGCAGGGAGAGATAGCAGGAGGCTGCTTTATAAATCACTGTGTAATTGGGCCAAAACAGTTATCGGTTGGGGAAAAAAGGAGGCTGCAGTTTTGGGGTAAATGGGCAATGTGATTTTTCCAAAGTGCATTTTAGAAAAGCCAAGCGCTCCGTTCCATTTCTCCTCTGCGCAGTAAGTGCTGGGCTTTCAAACTAATGGGAACTGGTTTGCATTGCTTAATTTTCTTCTTCGAAATGCTGTATTGGCTTTTGGTGCAGGAATTGGACTTCTGCTTGAATATGTCTGGATTTTACAAATAGGCTTTAGTTTAATAAGATGAAACCAATTAACCGGAGAAGTCATTGCCCGTGGATTTTACAAGTGCATAAAAATATATTGCTTTTTCTTGAAACATTTCATCACCCTTTTAAATGTTCCCCTTTCTTTCCTTTGCCACCGGTGGCAAAGCGCTGGGCTGAATTTATCCCCTTGTTCCTTTTCCTGGCCCCAGCCGTGCTGGGGGGCTGTGTGTGTGCACATGCATCTGTTTATTTCTGTCTCGCCTTGCCCCTGCTGCCGTTCGGTGCAGTTCACTTGTGGCCTGAGGAAAAACAGAGCACGCAAGCTATGAAAAGGTGTTCTTAAAAGGTTGCTCAAAGTGGCACAGGACCCAGGGGCTAATGAGCAATCTTTCAAAACCAGGTGTTAATGCAGCTGCTGAAGCTTGTGGAGCAGCAGAGGTGCTGAGGAAGGTGAGAGCACCTGGGTGTCATCCTACTGCGTCCCTGGGAGAGGAAACATCTCCTGAACCCCCCTGCAGCCCCTCATTGTGCTGTCTTTGCCTTGTGAGTGAGGGTGGGGACAGGGGCACGCCGTCCCATAACGGTGCGGAGGTCTGTGGAAATGAAGTCTGCTCTCTGTCTGCCTTTGTCTGAGCGGTATTGCTCCTTTAATTACCTCTCATGATATTTTACCTCCGTCCTAAGTAATTAAATGGGAGGGAATTTGGCATGAGGCCCCTCCAGCCTCCTGTACCCCTCCATTTACATCAACCCTGCCTTGGGAGCTCTGGGTGACCACGGGACAGGGGCGCACACCGAGGAGTTGGAGGATTTCTCTTTCCATTACCTCACCCTCCCCGCTGCCTCCCAGCCTTGCCTGCTGCAGAAATTGCATAGGATGTTAACTGCGGGGAGCTCGCGGGGTGTAACCAGGTCTGGGGATGACATGGTTTTCCCTGCTCCCCTTGGCACTGCACAAGTGGAGGCACCAAGGCTCTGCTTTAGCCCCTCGTAACTTTCTAGTTTGCTTTAGTTACCAGACAATGCAGTGACTAAAAGATGGCACTTTGGGGTAAAAAGGGTGCCTGTCCGTGTGGCCTATGACACATTCAGTTGGCTCTTGCAAACAGGCATCTCCGTTCACACGAGCTTTGCCCAGTCCTTCAAGGAAACATCTGTATCATCTGAAAGAACAACAAACACTCATTTTCGGTAATGCGAGCGGTTTTAATTCTCATCTTCCGCAAGCAGTGGGAGCAGCCTTCAGGGCAGTGCCCTTTCTGCGTCCCCGCTTCCATTTAGCAGCAGTTCTCACATCTTCAAAATACGCGTGGGCACTGCACCAGCAGCCTGACGTCGCTGGTAATGCTGTTTGTGTATTGACCGTACAACTGATGATCAAGCTGAAGGAAATGATTAAGTGGACGATTTTAAAGGAGATGCCCCGTCCAGTGGAGCACACAGGCCAAATGGTTGCTTCAAACCCCTCTGGATTTGGTAGAATCTGATCAGCCGCACAGAGCTGGGAGTGATGCTTCCCCTTCCAAAGGCCCAGGATTCGGCAGCAGCATCTGCTGGGCTGCGTCCAAGCTCTTCCACCCTGATTTCATTCTCACTTTTTCGGCCTTTGTTGAATCCCTAGGCTGTCCCTCATATTAAAACGAGCTGATTCTTTCATTTAAACCTCCTCCCGTTCAAAGAAGCGGTACCAACACCACGTAAGTGCTTTGTGCTATCCAGTTTTGTCCTGCATTTGTTTTAAAGCTTCCCAGGAACCCTTGGCTACTTCGCGCAAACTGTTAACTGGAGGGCAATAATTTTGTCTGGGTTTTGTCACAGAAATTCAATTAAGGAGGATTATGAACACAGTTGTAGGCCTGTTTCATTTACAGTTGCAAATGAAACCCAGGCCACACACTGATCGTTTATATAGGCGCGGAGATGCCGTGTAGCTTCGAGTGGCTGGACTCAGAGCTACCTGCGCGATCCTTTGTGCGGCTTCCCTGACTGCGTAGCGCAGGGGAGGGAGGCTTGCAAAATGAATAAAGAAGTGACGGAAAGGCGGGGAAGAAATCACCACGGGGAAGGGCTGCCCCCGCTGCATTTCCCTGGGGGGCACGCTTCCCATCTACACATAATCAACTCCGTGGGGAATTTCTCCCTCCTCAGAAATCATATCCCGAAGGGCAAGAGGGAGTGGCCCGTTATTTATTTATTTATGGCTAACAAAGAGCAATATTCCCTCCTCCTGGCCTTGGTTTGGCTCCAAGTCCCAGAGCCACTGGGGGCAAGGCATACGGTTTCACTTTTTGCTGTTATTTCTGGGTCATGCAAGCCAAGATTTTTATACTTTTTTTTTAAGCTTTTTGAGTTTTTCTGCAAGCAGCTGAATTCCCCAGGTGGGAAAAGGGAGAGGAGCTGGGAGGGAGGAGAGGACATTTACTAGACTGGAGCCTGGCTGCTGGTGGACGTGGCATGTGTGTGGATAACGCAAAAGAAGGGATTTTGTTTATTTTGTGGGATGCCTTTGTTAGTTACGAAGGGCAAAACGAAGGCACAACATCTTTTGATGTCCCCTGATGAGATGTCTGTATTTGTAAAGGAGCAATATGTCTGAGCTTCACCTTGGAACAAGAAACTGGGGAATTGCTTTGCACCGCTTGGGAGATGGGTGAAGGGCACGACATGTGGTCATCTCCTCCTTACACAGGCTTCATCCCACAGCTTTGGGTTCTGTCCCTTTGGGTTCTGTCCTCAAACCCTCTGGCAGGACCCCCGATGTCCCTGGGGTGCTGTGCCTGAAGACGCTGCGGAGGTGGGCTCCTGTCCAAACAGGGCTCAGCTCTCACCTGCTATGCTTTATCCCTAAGGAGTTATCACCACTTCGCAGGTGGGGAAAAGAAGTGCCTGGGGGTGGAAAGGCAGCCCCAGCTGAGTCAAGAAGAGGAGCAGCCAAGTGGCGGCTCCCCACCCTCACTACCCCAGCTCCCGTTATCCCCTGCTAGCGAGCACCGGGTGCCTGCCAAGCAGCCACGCACCGCGCCTTTGATTAAAGCTCTCCTCGAGTACACTCTATTTAACAACTCCTTTTCCCCTCGGTTCTTGCTTTCTTCCTGATCCTGCAATTCCAGGAAGGGTTTTACTGTCCTTACTGTGGTTTCAACTATGCGCCCAAGAGGCTTACTGGATTCTTCACCAGATCAGGGGAAATAAGCTCTTTTGTTTCTAGCTTTAGATCAGATACTGTTTCCATACACCTCTCTCTATACAGCCTTGACACTGTTGAAGCCTGAAAGAGAAGCAGGCAGCTTATTAACTCTGAAAATCTACAGCAAAATGCACTGGAAGTGGTGCAGTGAAGTGTGAATAACATCCACCTTTGCTCCAAAGCCAGGGCAGTTCATCCCAAGGCGAAGGGCTGGTCAAGCTCCTTGTATGCTCCAACCTTTGGCAGTGCTGCTCTCAGCCCGCTGACGTACCAAGCTCCTTGCTGCCTAACCCAGCTTGCAGGTGAATAAAGTAGGGTGAGATGAATCTCAGCCTACGTGTCAATCACATGTTTTATATTTGGTAAAGCGTATAAAAATAGTCCTTCCTTAGCATCGTTCAATCTGTAGGTAGTGGAGTTAGATCCTTAGCCAGCATAAACGAGCTGAACTTGAGTGCTGAAGAGCTGATTTTGATGGAATAGCTTCTGCTTTGCTCCAGTTCAAGGGGAATCAAATCTCCACGGTGTTCACCTAGGGTTGTTCCAGTAGTACCCCTGAGCCTCGTACCAAAACCTCAGCCAAGGGACAGAATGAGAGGCTGTGTCAGGTAGGCATGATGTGATATGATGCCTCCTGTTTTGCATAAATTGATTGAGATTCATGACATCTGGCAGCGTTGCCCTCTCCAAGTATAGTGGAGGCATAATCCATTCAAACCTGCTCTGATGGAGAGTGAAATGTTGTTCACGAGCCTAGTTTAAAAATCGAATCTGAGGCTTTCCCTCCCATGGCTGCTAACTGCTTTAGCACAAACAATGCACACATGCAGTAGCCATTTCGGCAGTTTCCCTGGAACTTGCTATACATTTTTAATTATTTCTTTTTTTTTTTTTTTTTTTTTTTTAATTGAAACAAGCTTTGTTTTGTTTACACAGAAGAAAAACTGTGTAGCTGAATCATAAAGCCAGATAAAGTATAGTAAGCATGTGTTGGACTGAGGTCCTTTTCAGACAAATAATGACTTTATCTGCTTATAATGGAAGAATTGAAAGAGATGTGGGAAAGAAAGACTGAAAGAACTGAAACACACTCGGGAGCTTGTGTTTCAATAATGACAAGGAGGCTGACCATTAATATGGGAATTAATAACCCTCCAAAGCCACCTCGTTGGAGCAGCTGCAATAGGAGCTGGCAGTGCAGAATGCACACACTAATTCTCTTTCCGATCAGCTAAAATTAAATGTTTGTTACAGCTTTATGTACGTTCACTCACAGCAGGAGCCGTTTTCCTTCCCTTTAGGCGAGCTCAGAAGAGGAAGAACATTTAACAGCCTCGAACCACCCAGTCTGCGTGCCATATGTATGTGCCGCTGAGCCACGCCGGGCTTGTCAGTGCTGACTGTCCCTGAAAGGTGGCATCGGGGTGGTTTGCTGGCAGTTGGTGTCATTACAGGCGCTGGAGCAAATATGCTAATGTTGATCAGAAGGGGAAGGTTGGAAATTGTAAGTAAACAGGGAAGATCCATCATGCATTTTCGCAGATGATAAAAGGCTGACGGTGGCAGTCTGCTTATCAAATAACTAGACTTTCTGAAATAGTCTGTCCTCTCATTAAATTGTTTGCTTTTTATGTTTTCATTTTATTTTATCTGAGGGTGTCTGTTGTGTTTTTTCTTTTTTTTTTTTTTTTTTCTTCTTCCCCAACCTGCTATTACTGCCATGGCAAACTGGCTAATTTAGATCATTTCTTCTGTTAATGCTTAAAAGCTGCGCGGGCTGCGGTGTGCTGCTGGCTGATGGAGTGGGACCTCAGCACAAAGCCAATCCCTGTCAGGAAATCTGAGCTTCCTGGAAAATAAATTATAAAATCAATGCAATAATTATAAGTTTGTTCCTTGCAAGATGATACTGCTCGTGGAAGTGTGACTACACATTTCCTTTAGCATAAGCCTGGTGCCGTCAGCTATGCGCAGAGAACGGGGTAGGGTCGATCATTTCTAATCACCGGAGAGAAATAAAACGCAGAAACAAAAATGTTGCTAGCATGATATGACATCCCTGTGCTGAAGGGACCATTCCTTTCATGGCTCAGCGAGGCACCGTATTCTGTGGTTTTGTTCCCAGGGGAACAAGCTGCTGCTTTCCTCTTTTTTGAAGAAGTTGGGAAGACAAGAAGCAAAATATTAATAATTGAAAATGCAAGTCGCAGTAATGCCATTTGCATAAGGAATTTGTCTTGACCCATGGAGAATATCCACTGCTAGTTGGGGAACAGATCACCAGAGGGACTGTGGGAGCCTGATGGATCCAAACGGCTACCTGGCATTAAGCATATTCCTTAAATGACTCTTAATGTGGCTCCCCGGGCTGGTGTTCTCTATCTGTAGCCTGCCCTTTTTCCGGGTGGGCCTGAGATGCTCTCGAGAGGCTCAGTTCCCCCAGCAGTAACTAGACGTTAGCATGGAGGGAGGGCTTTTAATCACAGGACGCAGGGACAAATCCTTCCTCCTGCAGCATTTGCTTTCAGGTTTAGCAGTCCCAGTGACCTTCACTGAGAAAGTCCTTCCCCAAACGCAGTGAGCAGCACAGAGTTCACCCATCTGCTGCAGCAGGGGTTGAGTTGGCTCTACTGAGATTTTAGCTCACAGTTTCAGAAATTATGGTGGTTTTTTGTTCGTTTTTTTTTTGGGGGGGGGATTGTTTGTTAAGCCAGATGCTTATGCTGCAGAGCCACACTTCCTTGCTGTTTTGAATGCTGGTGGTACTGAAATATTACTCATAAAGTGCACACACTGTTACGATTCCTGACTTTAACTCTTAGCATATTTATAGGCCTCATTTCCATTTTTTGTGGTCTCATTAATAGAACAGCAATAATAAATTGAAATGTTAATGGGGGATCATTTCACCAACAGCAGAAGGTATTAACGAACTTGCTAAGATATTTGAAAGGAAAATAACTTTTTAGTAGTGTAATTTTTTTAACCATAGCCCCTGATTGTCTCCTTCCAAACATGTGTAATTGTGGTGGTTTTGACATTATTAAAGTCATTTCATGTGGACTTTTTAAAGATCAGCTTCCTGATGTCTTGCACAGGAGATGGACCGTGGGCAGGAAATCCAGTCGGGGCAGCTGTTCTCAAAGTTGAACTGTGAGCAGACTTAGCTGTAGTCACGAGGGCAGTGATAGAAACCCAGCAAGCACCTTATGTCCACGTGAGTTAATAACCTTAATTAACACAGCACCAAAGAGAGGTCCTCCGTGTAGGAAGCGGGCCATTCGCATCCTGTTATGAAGTGCTCGGGGATAATGTTCAGGTACGGTCTCGTTTAGGAGTTAAATTCCACAACAGACAAGGAATTGTACCTTAGAGGCACAGATTTGTGGAGGGACCCTGAGAAGTCTCTTAACTGCCCTGTATCTCACTTTTCCCACTGGTAAATTGGAGGGCTGTTATTTAATGTAATGTAGGAAGGTTTTAGGCTTGGTCAGGTAATAGCCGTGAAGAGTTTAGTATCTTCTGAGGGAGAAAGGTGGCATTATCCATGGCCTTTCCCAGTGCTATGCCTTTTCGTAGCCCTGGGTTGGAGTTCTTTACAGCTATAAGGACATTGTAAGTACATGTTTAAAAGCTGAAAGCTAAAATTTGTAACAACAACAACAAAAATTGCGGAAAATTTGCATTCTGTCCCTTTGTTCAACTCTTTTGCTGCTTAAATCTAGAGGGTTTGTTACTAATGGGTTTTCGTCTCTCTGAGAACATCCACAAAGGCTTTTTAGATTTTGCTTACCTAGAAATATAGTAGAAGTTCTGAGGTGGGCTGGCAACTTTCTGCCCACCCCTCTTCCTCTCTTTTTGTTAAACAAAGGTTTAAAGGTACTAGAGTGGGTTAAGAATTATGTTTGAACTGGTTGTTTCCCATGAGAGAAGGGAGATTGGCACTTAAATGTGTCATTCAAGCTAATCATAATCAGGAGCCTACTGACCTAGAAACTTCATGGAGTCTTGTGAGTACAAGTATGCACAGGGCTTTGAGAAAATGGGAAAACTGTAATTTTCAAAGGAGAGGCAGGATTGGTCTACTTCTCTCTTCCTTTGTAGCTGTCATTCATTAGAAAATGACTTCTGTGCAGTCACTGTCTTGCTTCCATGCAGGGAAACTGCATGAGCATGAGCCCACTGAGCTAAACACGGGATAAGCAAGTGCATATAGAAGTAAGCAGAAAAATGTCGATGCAGGGACATTTGAAGCAGTCAAAAAAAATAGGAGAAAGAAAGAGAACACATAATCTTACTGTTAAATACTCAGAAAACCAACTAGAAGTATTATATTACTTTTTTTCTTTCCTTTTTTTCTTTTTTTCTTGACTACGGCTTGATCCAAAACTTGACAAAACAAGTGGGAGACTCCACAGAGGAGCCTGAGTTTTGGGCAGGGACACCTGATCCTCACTCTCCTCTGTCTCACTGCAACACACTGCTAAGTGCCTCGGGCAGATAAAGATATTTTCAACAGCCAAGGCACTGGCAAAGCAAATTTAATCTGCTCTGGCAGTCATGACTCTTCCACAGGAAGAGGGGTAAACAGTTGCTTCGAGCAATATGACATGGATAGGGATGTGGACGTGGTATCACACAAGCACGTGTCAGGGGGTTATATGTTGAGTAAGGTGACGTTTTTATACAGACAAGTGGTTTTAAAATGCTTATTCCAATTTGCTGTGTCATCTTTTAAGAGTCTCGCTCTTTAGCTGAAGTTCTATTAGATTTAATTTTCCCTGTTTTTATGGCATTTAAAGCTCTGTGCGTGCAGACTCGGTTCAGGGATGGAGGTGGAGCACAGCTGGTGGAGTGGGGGAGCAGGGAGGGAGCTGATCTTTCTAAAGCAGCTAAACTTGAAGCCAAAAAAGATACTGCATTTATAATGTTCCCATTCTTCTCAATACTTAACAAGAAAAATGATTGTGTGTGTGTGACGTGAATATTCAGCACAGAGCTTTGGTCGCTGACCGCTCTCTTTTCACAGCCATCCAACCGCACACACATTCCTGGGGGATTACCTCACTGCCAGGCTCCTCAAAGTGTGGGATACGCCGAAGCCGACCAACTGCTAAGCTCCCTTCTGCTCGCTGTGGTGCCGATTTTAGGCAATGACCTTTTAAAGCACAAATCCAAGCCTTCATCTACCCCCAAAATGATTTTTATTTCATCCTCTAGCTAAATGGAAGAGATGCTGGGAGTGGAAACAGGGTAGAGTCAGTAGGTTACGTGTAGAAATTCCTCTCCAAGCTTTCCACTCTTTGGCTGTAAGCACTCAACAACTTTCCAGCCAGGGAATGTTTGTCCCTTCCTTCTCTCTCTTTCTCTCTCTTTTTTTTGTGTCCTTCCCTTGTTTTGCATATTCTGACACACTGTTTACTTCAGTCTGTGGCTCCCACTGCTTTGTCTGCTCTCTCCGTCTCACAATTACACAAATAAATCACTGAGGAAAATTTGCATTTGATGGAAATTTTTAGGTGATATTAAGTTTTATGGGCAGATTATAGCGGATGCAAGTTGGCTTAATTAAAATGAATTTTCATTTGTGACACAGAAGTCTTATTCAGTGCAAGGCTATTCTTTTCTTTCGTCTTTTTTGCTATGAAACATGCCAGTGGATTTGAAAACAAGAAGATGATGGGTCTCAGAAAACATCATCTCCATTGTATCAGAATACCTGCTTATGCCAAGCAGAGCAAATCAGCATCATCACAACCCGAACGGGTAATTTATTCCAGGAATTTTTGAAGAGCGGGGCTGAACGCCAGGCGGCCAGAGCCCCAGGCCCATGTGTGTTGCAGCTCCATCTAGCTCACTCCGTCGGTAACTTGTCTCCCTCTGGATGAAGGATGAAGTTTGGCAAAAGAATTTGGATCAGGTGAAAGCTGATTAAAAGCTTGTCCAGTGTTTCCATGCCCTGAAATGCTGTAGCAATTGAACGTGGCTTCCTTCCCCTTCCAGCCTTGCTGGATTTGCCCTTGGTGAGTGCAGGATTTCTCTTGCCACTCACTGCTTGTCCTGGGAGGGCAGACCCACAGCGCCGATATGTGGGGGGCTCAGCAGGAGTTCTGCCTTCTTGGCTATTGCTCTGAAGCAAGAATGGCAAGTTACGGTTTGAGATTGCCACGCCGATAAATACAAAATAATGATAATAAAGCTGGTGCCGCTCCCCAACATGCGTGAGGCACTGATGAAAGTGCTAGTTTCAATTTATTTATTTTCAGGCTGAAGATTTCCACACTTGCACAGCTCCCTTCACTGCCATTCTCCATGCAAAGGGCCTGCGTGCCCCTGAGACTGATACCGCATCTGCTCCTCTGCAAAGACAAAGATAAACTGGTTCATGGTGCGTTGTTATTTCGCTTGCTCTTCAGCATAAGAACAAGCAATAAGAATGCATTTAAGATGTTAATGAAATTAATGAAAGCCAGATCTCGAAAACAGCTGAGATTGTTGACTGTCTCAGGCAGATTTGTACTTCATTTTAATTACAGATGAGCCAGTACCAAAACCCTGATTAGAATTGCTCCATATTTTGGATCCACATCTCTCAGCTTTGCAGTTTGGACCAGTTTCCAGGGTTTAATTTTCCTCCTGTTTTATTTTTCCTTCTGGTTTTACTCCAGGTGTTTTCATGTTTTCATTTTGTCTCTGAGAAAGACTGGCCTCAGAGAAGGACGGGCGACCTGCTGCCTCGAGTCCCGCCGGGACTTCAGAGGCATAATTTGGTAGCAGGATGTGCTGATACATGCTGGGGGCATGAGGACTGGATTTTGCTTTGATAAACATTTCGGTGACGTCTGTGCAGGCGGGTTGCTGGCGTTCTGGCAGCTCAGTAAAATAATATGAAAGTCCCCCAGAGGTTAAATGGCAAACAGTTTTCTCTCTGGCCTGAAATGGCCTGGGTTGCTGACCAGTCCCCCAGCTGCAAATCTGATTTATGGATTGTTACCGTGCCTTCGCCTGTAACGCCAGAAGGTCCCACCGGTGGTGCCGTGTTCTCGGCTTACACCTGTATCAATTCCATCTCAGAATTTATACTTTGATTAAAAAGGAAAGCCTCTCGGAGACAGCGTATGAATAATGAACAAATTCCTTTTCATATCTCCTGGATATACAGGAACCCTGAGCCTCTCCCTGGGGAGAGCCGATGATCTGAACAGTCCAGTTACAAACCTCAGGGACAGTGAGCACCCAGGAAAGGCTGGCTGAATGTCTCTGTTCTTTCATTGCTGTACTCGAGTCCCAGGAGCAGCATTACTTTGGGCCACAGGTAGCGTGCTCTGCGCTTTTAGGGTATGTTGAGAACAGCACCTGAGCACAATGGCTTTAAAAACAGTGATAAAAGAGGGAGAGGAAAAAAATAATTTACATTAAATGCTACAGTGCTTCATTTACACAATATAATAAAAAGCAAATTTTGTGATTCAAGTAATGATTGCAGGTTATTAAACTAAGCCTTAAAGACTATAAATGAAAGGCTTTTAATAAGTGATGAACATGGGTGATGATGTGCTCGAAAATAGAGACGATCTGTATTAGTTTGACACATTTGTTCTCTACCCACCCACTTCCCTGCTACTTCACTCGGTCCCTGGATCGCTCTCACAAAAAATGTGAGACAAAGCTTTAGCTGGGGAACTACACGAGAAAGCATCACCTGATGGGCGTTTCACCGCTTGTGCCTCTTGCCAGGTATTCCTTCTGGCTGTCCTCAGGCTGTGACGCTGAGCAGGGACGTGTGATCCAGCGGGGAGGTGGCAGAGCAGGGGCTGCTGTGCTGCTCGGCACAAGCAGGCACCCAGCCCTCACCCCTCAGCCTGTAGGGGTGGCCGAGCTCTCCCTCTTCAACTTGCCGCTTCCCTTGAGTGGAGTGCTCTGCTCGATTTTTGCCTAAATTATTAAAGACTGATGAGGTTTCCAGCCTAGAGGTGGCTGCGTTTCAGTGATGGATGAGTTGATTCTTGTACAGATAGAGTAATCAAGGCACTTTTAAGCGTCTTCGTCGTGAAAGGCACAATATAAATGTGAAATATTATTTTGTGCCACGCAGCTTCTCAAATCTGAAATACGCATTATGTCTCGGTAATATAGACAGTACTTAAGACTGTTAAATTAAACTATTAAAGCCTATAGAAAAAACAGAGATGACAGAGTGCAAATTAAATCTGAATTATCGTTAACTTGCTGTGCCAGTAGTTTTCAAACACATTCAGACTGACCTGGAGGAGAGCAGGGGGAGTGGAACGACATTCCCACCTCCTAATTGGAGTCATTATCAGTGCTTGCTTACCACGCTGCCCACAGCAAGGGCACTGCAGGGACAGCAGGGACATGGGTCGGGCACCCTCCAGAGCACGAGGGATGCTTAGGGGTGTCATGAGCGTCCTGCCACCTTTCTGATGCAGAGCCAGGACACGGCCAGGAAGTCGCTTTGCCAGACAGAGAGTTTTTAAAGGCGGTGAGTGACTGCAGGCTCTCTTCTGTGCAGTTGTGCTTTAAAAAATGCTGGCGTCCCAGGGACGTGCTGCTGCTACCTGCCCTCATCTCTCCACGCTGGCATCCTGGCTTCTCTGGGGGGCCTCGTGGCGACAGCAGGGTATGTTCTCAGACAATTTGTCTGGTTCATTTATATCTACTTGCAAGTGATGAAATTTTCACAGCTTCCTCTGGAAGTCTATCCCTGCCCCAGTCTCTAATAAACACTGCACGGTGCATTTTTAAATTAAGAGTTTGCCTTTGTTTTCCTCATTTCATTTCTCACGATGGTATCTCCGTATACCTCTAAAAAATCCCTTTCCATCCTTAATCTTTACAAGCGCTTGCAGGCATGCGGGTATCTGTTTGTTGTGAGTCGGGCTCCTGCCAATCCATCAGTTTGCATTTTAGAGCATTTTTTGACAGCAGAAAGTGATTAATTTTCAAAGCAGACACAACCTTTAATCTGCAGAAAAGGAAACAAACTTTCCCCCTCTCCTTCACTGATTGAATCTGGAAATGAATGAATGATACCCGACTCAAATGTGTTTCTAAAATAGTTTTCATTAAATATAATCGGTCACCGCTGATCATCAAAAGTGTCTTGAAGATTGGCCTGTATCTGTGTGCGGTACTAAAGTCAGAATGAGCTCAGTGATCGATATTCATCCAACTTCTTAATCTGCTCAACAGTATTAAATGGATTTTCCTAACGTCCCCGCAAAGCAGGGAAATAATGTAACTCTTGAGTAGAAATATTAAAGCTGGAGGATAAATGTGATGTCCAAAGCAATGCCAAGCAGCTCCTGACTTGTATCTCTACCTGTCGTCCTGCTGTTTGTCATCATCAGATGCAGTTACTGCTGGGGAAAACTCCCGGGTACGGGCAAGAAAACTGGGGGGTGGAAAAACTGGAGGAAACATCTCCATCTGCCTTCCCCTCCGTGTGCTTAGGTAGTCCCAGATCTGCCAGCTGCTGGTCACCAGTGCCCGGACCAGGACTAAACCCGAGCGTACACACAGGTCTAGCTCTGAAGACAGCTTGTGGGTTTTGTGCGGGTTTTGCATTTGCTTTGTTAGCTGTTTGGGCTCCTCTTCAGAGGACAGGAACAGATCTCTGTCCTTAAGTCCATCCCTTGCTCTACTGCTAGAATATCTTCCCTGCAAGGGGATAAATCTTGGTCCATGAGAAACTAATCTCAGACCTGCAAGTATTTTACATACTACAAAAATCCCACTAGCTCTATAAACCTCTACAGGCAGCTCCCAAATGGCTACAGCTAACGTGTTACTCCCCAGACTTGCTGTGGAAAGTCTTTTGGATTTCCCTGCTGTAAAACTGGAGGGTAACTACCAGTGGTAGTTAGTTAGTTAGTTAGTTGGTTGGTTAATTGAGTTAATTAAGGCCAGCCTTGCTGCTGACCATTTGTCTGTGGCTGGGACTTCTGGAGAGATTTGACTGAATGACCGAGAAGAACCTGAATCATCCAGTCATGCAAATTAAACTATTTCGGTAATATGAGGGCTACTTTTCCTGATCCATAGTAATTGATGAGGCTCATTATATGTTAATATCACTTCTTTTTTTTTTTTTTTTAATCTTACATGTAATTTGCTATAGTGTTGCGGTGTGAAGGTATAATTAAGATTCAGATGGCAATTTCATTCTAGACTGCTCTCTGCAGTTGCTTCAATAAAAATTAACACTTAGGATGATATTTTCTCTAAAGGCAGGAAAAAATATTCTTTCTGATTCTTCAGATAGAAATCCACTCACCTGTAACCGAATTTTCTAATCGGGAAAAATCACCAAACACGACCTCTTGCCATCAAGCACTGCCCTGTGCCCCTCGTGGAGGTGCAGCGTGCAGGGTTCAGCTCCCAGATGCACAAAACCCGAGACTCTTGTGCTTGCAGCTGTGACCAGCAATCAGTTCTTTCACCCCTACGTTAAGGTTTGCTATCAGGGTGCGTGGTGCTGATGCCTACAGGAGCCAGCCACGCCGAGGTCTGCACGGCCAAGCTGCGGGTGCTCACTGCCTCGTGTGAACTCATGTGAAATTTCACTGCAATTTTGCCAGGCTTATTACACACACACAGGGTTCATCTGAGGCTTACGAGGGGCAAAAAAGCAGGCAGTGAGGGCGGGGAAGGCACGTGTGTGTCTGTCTGGGTGCTCGTGCAATCGCCTTGTGCTGGTGCGCCCTTTCTGACCGCTCTGCAGGCTCTGGTGCTACGTGGGACGTGGCGGCTGCCTCCCAGCTGACTACACACATCAGCCTACGGCGGGGATGGGACTCGCTGTTGACAGGAAAGCTTTGGAACATAGCGTATGAAAAGAGCAAAATGAAATGTTTCTGTAATATAATGCGAGGACAGACAAATGTGGGTGTACATGAAAACATTCAGGCGAGTCTGCTGACATGGGCGGGAGGAGGGGAGGAAGGGAGTTGCTGTGTTTTTGTAAAGCAAATAAAAGAGTCACCGCGCAGGTAGCAGCAATTGCTGAAGCAGAAGGCAAAAATCTCATCTTTTTTTTTTTTTTTTTTTTGTAGCAATCTCTTTTTGAAGCAATCGTTTTGTCGCTGTTTCAGTTAGGCTGACATCAGGTGCTTTATGAGCTGCATTTCAAAGGTTTGCTGTGTCGGCTGCTTGGAGAGAGCCGGGACCGGCGCGTGGAGCCCCGTGCCCTGTACGGTTTGAGCTGCAGGGGCCTGGCAGCAGCGTTGCTCCTGCGAGGCCCCATTGCCCCAAAACCCACCTCACCAGCAGCAGAGGGAGAGGTAGAATTGGGCCCTTTCTTCCCCTGCACAAGGGCGGAGAGCAGTGGTGGGGCTCAGCCTGAGCTGCACCCAGCTTCTGGCCAAGCCGTGGCAAGGTGATGGAGCAGGGCCACACGAGAGGAAGGAAGAGGTGGGAGTTTGAGCACTTGTGTAGGAGACGGGAGCTTCTTCATCATCCTGCTCTGCGGCGGGGAGCTCTGCGTAAAGTCACGGAGCGTCTGTGTGGCTCAGTTTCCCCTCCTGCAATTTGGAGGAGATCTTTCCCAAAGCCACTGTGAAAATGACTGCATCGCAGCGATGCTGTGCTGAGGGACCACAGGAGTGCCTCAGAGAGACAGCCTTCTGTCTGGCAGATGCTGTAAAGATGGAAGAAGCAATGCAAAGATTTGGCTGGGCTTCGCACCATGTGGAAAGGCAGGATGTGTCTTTCAGAAAGGAATTTATCGCCGTGCTGTAGTTTTGAAGGGCTGCAAGCGGCGTGGCTCAGACCCTGCCCTGGCCTAACTGCATCTCGTGTGCCATGCGTGGTCGTGGGCAGTTTGTGTCGCCTGTCCACGGAGGTGGCAGAGGTGGGTCGTGCTGTCTCCGTGCCATGTGTTGCACTGTAATGCATGTTTTGGAACTGCGCCTGCTTTTAATGTATTGTACCTTCCCCTCGACGGCTTCCTGACTAATGCTGTGTGCTAACCCCGAAATGAGCAACCCTCACAGCAGCTGTCAGGGAATTTTTGTATGTTCTCCACAAAGACCCTCTGAGGAATTCCCTTATTAACCAGCCGAGCTATCAAAAGCACCTTTTCCTGCCAGAAAGGGCAAAAAGCACAGAGACCCGAATACTTGTTTAGTGAAATCCTGTTGTAGTGTAACAAGACCAGGCCCTGGGAGGAGACCTCGTGCTGGTGCCTGCTGCAACGAGACTCAAAATAATACTGGGCAGTCTGGAGCATGAAACCTTTCTCATCCTCGCTTTGGCCCTTCCGCTGATCTGGGAGGCAGGGGAGTGTTGTTTCAGCCTTCGGTGCGTTTCAGTCTTGGTCTTGAGGAGAGAAAATACCAAACTCCTTTCTAAGAGAACAGGTGAGGTTTATCACAAGGTGCATCTCTAACTTTTGGTCACTGAGTAGACCAGAGCAGGACTTTTTGGCCTGGAAAAGAGATGGACTAAGTGGGCACGTGGTGGAGGCTCAGCAGGCAGGATGCAGGTGAGGAAGGAGGAAAGAAGAGGAAGGATTTGGCTTCAGGGAACGCATCAAGGCAGTGTTTTGCTTGCTGTGTTGTCTTACAGCTCATCTAAAGGAGCGTTGCTTAGATGATTGCTGTTGGAGGGAAAACGTGTGAGAAGACCGGGGGGGGATGGTGGAAGAATTGGCCTAGAAAAGTGCTGGGACAAGGCGTGAGAGGAGCGGAGAGGCAGAACTCGCCTTCTCGAGAAGAAGGGAGCAAAATGGTCTGATTTGGATCAGAGGATGGCATTAGGGAGAAATGTTGGGTCTGAGTGTCACATGAACTGATCACAGGAATTAAGACTATTCATTTCAACGGCAGCATGAAAATGTGCTATCTGCTTTTACTCCATCAGCCTGATTTTGGCCATTTTTATTCCGAGTCACTGCCGAGGGGTGTCCTTTAATGCGGCCCTCTTGCACTCAATTCAGGAGCAGGGCTCTTTGCCGGATCTAAGTCTTTCCATTGTGGTATTTCTCTCCTAAGGGAGTGAAATTGATTCCCAATAAAGCAGCCGGTTGATTTTTCAGATTCTAGCACTAGCCTATTTGTTTGGTCCTTTGGTTTTCCATTTAGCAGGCTGCTCTCCCTGGCCCGCCTGTAAATGACTTCCACCCGCTCTGTGGGGACGGACGGCAGCTCCACCACCGGGCTGTTGCCCACTGCACCCCTTCTCCAAGGCTTCCCACCATGTGGTTGGTTATGAAAGCTGATGAAAAGCATCGTGTCTCCCTCCCCTTCTGCAGATTTGATTTTTATTCACTTTGTCCCTGACTGTCAGGGCAGGATGGGTGGAAAAGGAAGAGGAGTTGCTGAAACTCTGACCCGAGTCCACTCTGCTTCACTCTCCCTTATCCCCCTGAGTAAATCGAGCACTTTTTTCATACTCCTGAATTTTCCTTATGCATCTTTTTTCCTCCCATCCTAGGCTTTTGTTCTTGTTGTCTCGACTCCTTTTGGCGCAGGGAGATCTACAGCCTTGAGGCATTTCCTATTTTAGTGAGTATGTTTGGCAGTATTAAACATCAAAGCATGATCTAGGCCAACAGCGCAACGCGTACCTTGATATTTCTTGTTTATTCCTGATTAATGTTCACACACTCGAGCCAGCCCATTCCAAGCTAGAACATTTTTTTCTCTGTCTCTGACCATTGCAAACTCTTCCTTTTATGTAGAGGGGGAAAATGTGTTTTCCTCCTGCTTTTTTGAGGCACTCGGTAGCAATCCAGAGGCTGGGCTTGGAAGCTGGCTGATAACTTTGCTCGTAACACAGGGCTGAGCGAGACAAAGTCTATTCCCCAGAGCTACTTTGGTTGTGCAGCACTAGGCATTTGTTTGTGAATGATGCAGATACTGTGCAGATGAAAAAGTGAGCGTGGCTGCATCTGGTATCCATTGCGATTTTTTAATACTTCTCTGATGATAACTTCAGTTCAGCAGGAAGCCGGTTATTTGGCACACCGTGTCCTTCTCGTGGGTAGTACGTCCCTACAGGACTCCAGGAGGCTACTGGCAAAACAATTAAGGGTGCATATTTTAAACAGTGTTTTCGAGGGAGAGCTGCAACTCTCCTTATGAGTTAGGAGAATAGGAGCTGCCATGCCAGGTGAGACTGGCAATCTGTCCTCTCCGACCTGCTGCTGATGGTGTTGGATGCCAGATGCTTTAGGGAAGAGGCGAGAAACCATGACGTGGCATAAGGGAGCTTCCTCTTACACCCGTCGGAGCAGGCTGCCATCCCAAAGCGTGACGAGGTAGCTGAGGCAGTGACACGTCGCTCGTGGCCGATGTCAGAAGTGAGCTGTCGGTGCTGCAGGACAGAGCAGAGCTGGGAGCAAAGGCAGCTGGCGTGGCGTGGTGTGCCTTGGCCAAGTGTGGTGCCAGGGAAGGTCGGGGTGAGCTGAAGTGGGACAGTGGAAAATCTCAGTTTTCAGTACATTTTTAGCACATACAGGCCATACAGCTTCGTCCTTGCCTTTAACTGCATAAATTAAATAAATGACTTGTGCAAGCCCATAGGCGGATATTACAATAATGCTTGTTGTAATTTGCTTAGCATAAAATAACGCTTTGCTCCTGCATTGTTATGGTCTATCATGAAGCAACACAGACTTGTGAGCCTCTGAGCTACCATAGAACCTGAATGAAAAATAGGTGCCGTTTTTCCTCATTACTTAACTAACCTGATTCTGCTTTCAGCTTTGCTGTTTGCCCCTGTGAGAGTGGCTGGGATTCTGCTCTTTTTCCCCGTGTACCCGAGCCAGCAGAGCGATCGCTCAGTTTGATCTCCTAACAATGTGGGAGATTGGGGCCGCTCGACTTCCTGTAATTTCATGACCCCACCACCTACCGAACGGAGAAGCAGCACCGAAATGCTGCAGGCTTCAATCTGTAGGATGTCAGCATCGCTCTGGAATATCCTGCCTGGAGAGCATCAGGCGTGAGCACTGCCAACCCTGACATCACCCACCCAGGGAGGCTGCGCCGTGTCAGTTGTTCTGGCAGGTGGTTCCTGGAGAACAAAGGGAGATTAAATATCCCCAGGAATTTTATTCTGCTGCAGAAAACATTAGTAAAAAGGACTTTTGTGGAGGGTTGGTGTGTTACTTGGTGGCTGTCTGGGTGATGGCGGGGCGCCGGGTTCCTGGCCGGGTTCATTGGGGCGGGAGGCAGAGATGTGGCACGGTGGGGTGTCTCAGCTCTCGTGCTGAGACGAGGGCTCTTGGAGAAAGGCCTGTGCATGATGCAGGGACATGGCAGCTTTAGCTTTAGCAGTTTTCCATGGACACAGCCATTTTCCTTGAGCACTGTGGTGTGGCAGCCAATTTTACACCACTGCCGCAGGCACAAGGAGGACGTCGCTGCCCAGGCAGGTTTGTGGGTGCCGTGATTCCACCTCTTGCTCTCTGCAGAAAGTAATCAGCTTGACTTGGGGGTTGCTTTTCTTCTGTTGTGCTTCAAAGCGTCAGCACATCTCCTATGTGCGGATATAAAACACTCCCCTGTAGAAAACTGTTAATGCTTGTTGCCCTCCACGTTGGACTCCTGTGTTCTGGTTTTCCAGGAACTTTGCAGCTTGGGGGATCTGTGTTAGTGCAGCCATACAGCGGACAACTTGTGCTGAATTGCCTGAGACTGAGTAGTCAATCTGGTGACGAACCTGTACTGATGGCTGTGCTGTCCTGGCTTGGCTGCTTGCCTTTCCAGATGTGGCTGGATGCTTTGGTCTGAACTGTGCTGCAAACACTCATAGCTGGATTAGAGCCTGTGGGGGTGGTAGCACCCATCCCTTGCAACCTATTTTGGATGCAAAATGCTTCTTGAAAATATAAAAAAATGCAGCCTTCTAAATGGAAGGAAAAAGAATAGAGCAGAGAAAGAAGAATAGGAAATGAAAAGAATGTCCCCAGATCAGCTGCATACACAGTTTTTCACCTCTCTCAGATGAGAATGGTAAATCTTCCTTTCTCTGCAATTCCAAGCTGCTGACTTGCTCTGGGACCTCTGATTTACCTGAATATCTTCTCTTATGCTGAAATCAGTTTTTTAATGCTGCTTATGCACTCTACTTGCAGTTGAAAATCCAATGCCATTTTAACATTTCATCTACTGTCTTTAGTCCATTGAACAGAAATAATGGGAAGAAGACAGAGTGATAAAGAAAAACACCAATGGGAAGTAGAATGAAAACTGATTGATGAGACATAATGGAGTTAAGCAACAGCTGTTGAGCACCACTAACTGACTGTCTTATTATGTTCTTCCAAAGGCTCATCTCCCCCGACCCTCACAGGCCGAGCGCTCCGGGTGTGTGCACTGCAAGTCAATGCGAAGCGGAGGCACAACATTTGCCCACAGATTCACAGGGAGCTTTGCAGTCAGGCAGTGGTGGCATGAATGCCAGCCTGATCTGATCTGTTAGTGCGGTTGTGTCCAACCCCCCCAGCCTTTTAAACAGGGAGAAACAGCAGCTCTAAGTGGCTGTGAGGTTTCAATTACATTTACGCCCTAGAGGGACACAGCGGTGACCTGGTGCTGATGGATTTATGAGTATGTTATCTGACAGGAAGGCGGGCTTAAAAACAATTGGTGCAACACATGCTTAGTTATTACATTAAACTACTTCCCTTGGCTTGGACGTCTCTATTTTTCTCCCCTCCGCAGGCTCAGGTAGTCCAGTCCTGCCATTGATATGAAGATTATTTTCTCATAGTTGCTGGAGAAATCACAACTAAAGTAATTTGAGACATTTAAAAAAACCAACACACCAACATTTGAATCATCAGCATGTTGAGAAGCCTTTTACTTCAGATGCTTTCTTAAAAGCTGAGTGGATTATTTTCTCCAAGTAGTCTGTGCAGGAGGATTTCAGAAAGGAAGGGTTAGGGTTTTTTTTAACACTCTTACATTTAAATCCTTAGAATAGACATGTTTCCTTGATATATCGTCTTGTCCGTGTTATATCTACAAGAGCTTGGTTTATTTATTTAGAAGCCATAGAAGATTATTCTTGAAAGTTAAGAATTGCTTTCCTTATTGCTTTGGAGCTTTTTACTCTCTTTTGGGACCAATCACTATCAGACGGAGAATTAAATATTGATGGGAAATAATTAAAACAGTTTAAATGGGCTGAAAAATATACAACTGTCATGAGTATGAACGCGTTCAAATTAAATAATAATATTTCAGCGTTCTCTAGTATGTCACAAGCCTACATGTGTACTTTTCAGCACAAAACAACTGCCATGTGTAATGGCCTCAGTTTTACTGATGTATTCACTGCTAACCTATGTGTGAAGACTACTAAGCATTTTTTAATTAACTTACGTCAAACGTCGCATAGCAGTGCATCAACGAGAACTTACAAGAAGGACAAATCTTCATTCAGCTCAGATCAATACGTGTACATAATTCATTACACCTGTACCGAAATATCCTACCAAGACACCTTAACGCCGACCCAAGAGGCTCTGCAGACAGCAGATGTCTATTTTAATAATTATTACTGTAACAGGGATGAGTAAGACTATACCCTCGGCTGCTCGTGCACATTGTAGTGCTTGATGGCACCTACTTGCACCGATCTGCTTGCATGATCTGGGTGAGTTCCCTCTTGCAGAGCTAGGAGCTAAGCCAGGTGTTCCAGCTGTACCAGCCCCTCTTAACGTCCTCTTTGGTGTCGTAAGAGCTTGGTGGAAATGAATGGCATGGACCTGAGCTTTGGATTCACCTGAAGGTGTCTTTGTCTTCAGTAGACCCTGTTTTTGCCTTTGGGCTACCCAAGAGAAGGTGGCATTGCATGTTTTTACCGTGGTATTCCAATAAAAACTGCCTGTTGGGGAAGAAAAGAGCCCCAGAACTATCCACTGCCTAACACATTTGACACCACTCTATCTGTCTTGGCCATTCGCTTCCTCCTCTAGTGGAGGATGAGGTGGTTGAGTTCATAACAGTCTCAGCTGGTTCAGCCATTCCTGAGTGCCAACATCACAGTTCTTGCAGCAGCCTGGGTGCCAACACTGCTAATACTTAGCAAGTGAAGGGCTCTGCACTTGCGAGTTAGCAGTCCGCTGCCTGAAGAGGTCCGGGTATGGATATTTTGTGATGAGACCTCACCAGCAGTGCTGCAGCAAGAGGAGGGGAGATGTGAAGAAATCAGGCAATTATGTGGGCTTTATCTCCTAGTCGCACAGAAAGTAGTTTGACGTAGCCAACTACTTTGCTGCAGAGCAAAATTTTCCTCTTAGCAGTCTGTGCATGGCTCAGCCAGGGACATAATGTCTGCTTTCGTATTTTTTCCTTATTCCCATTGCCTATCAGGTGGTCACTGAGGTGCAAGGACAAGGAAGTTTAAATGTGCAAGCAGCCAATAGCCAGCGGCTCTTTCAAAACTCACGGGCTTGGTAGAGCTGTGCTGGAGCAGCATTTCCAGCCCATTTTCTGTAGCTGACCCCGCTGCCAACCCTATGGAAGGAAACAAACCAGCCTGGGACACACGGGAGCATGTACCTTACCCATCCCTGCAGCCCTCAGCAGTAGCCTCGTGGTGCATAACCCGATGCACTGTCTACCTGGCGGTGAGGAAGATACGAAGCCTGGGATTTTCACTTTGCTGTGTGGGTCCCATTAGAAACTCGTGTGACCTCCCTGTGGCTGCCAGGTTAGTGGCAACAGCGCATTTTGCTGAGCATGTTTGGCAAGGAGAGCTTTTATTTTGTACTTTCCTGTCTGACAGATGGTTTTTGGTTGAAGCAGGGGTGGAAATTCCCCACAGTAGTTACAGGGAGACTTGGCCACATCCACTGGCATTAATTATAATAATTGTCCTTCGTAATTAGCCGCGTGCCAGAGCTGGAGGCACAACATCACGTCTCTGCTGACTCCGTCTGATTTCGGGTCCTTTTGCGGCTTGCTCTCCCACAACTGGGAAGCAGGTTGTTTGGGCTAGAATTAGAGTCGTAGGTAGGCAGCAGCTGCTCTGGAGCTTTTTTATATGCTAGTTGGATGTGTGAGATCAAATTGTTTTTGTTCATTTAGCAGCCTGTTCAATGGAGGGGGAAGAACAACGCGAGCTTCAGTAACTGCTAGCATCCTGTTCTGACAGTGGCTCTGCCTGCGGATGACACTGAAATGTATTGATGGCCGTAAATGATCCGTTCCTTTTCCACTGCAGAAGTAGGAACCAGCCCTACGTGTACCTACTTCTGCAGAGAAACCTTTTCCCATTGCGTGTTGTACCAGCCTGTGCAGGTGGCCTTTGGTTTGCCCTGAACTTGGTGTAAGCATTTACTCAGCAAATACAATACTGCTGAAATTATGCAGGAATTTTCTGCCTTGTAATTTAAACCTGGAGCTGGATGCACTGCCAGGACTCTTGTATTTAACCTATAAGCCTGTGTACAAAAAGGGAGGGCTTTTTCTGAGCCCCGAACCCCAGTGATGGTGGAGTACCTGGGCATCCCTGCTTCTTTAGCGGGGTCCCACCCTATCTGGGTTGGCACAGAGGTAGTCCGAAGCACAGCAACTTCTCCTAAAAGGATTTCACAGCAGTGGGAACAAGGGATTTATGGGGTACCTCTTATGCAGAAGTGATAATCTCCACGAGAAAGCGTGAATGCTACAGGTGGGTTACTGCAGCTGGGCTTACAGCAGTCGTGTGGAGAGTGAACGTGGGAAGATCGTGTTTATACTGCTTCATTTTCCTCTTAAACTTAATCTTTTGCATCATACACAGTCATAGCAGGCTACGGTGATACGGTGGATGGGCAAGGTAAGCACCATGTTACCAAAAAGAGAGTTAGTGTATGGAGTGTATTTCACCTCCAACGCAGTATGGAGATGAAATCCAACTTGTGTCAAGCAGCCTTGACCATGTAGGTACAGCACCGATGCCGTAGTGAGTGAACAGGCACCCAACCGTGCTGGGCTTCGAGACGGAGGCTTTCCAGAGACACTCCCATGCAGTGTGTTAGGAGCCCTGGATGACAGCACGATTAACTTCTCGTTGGCAAACAAAGATATTTCTGCTTTGTCTGGAGAGGGAATGCAAGGTGGCTGCCCAGTCGGAATTGTGAAAAGAAATCCGTGCTCACTGTGCTCGGCTAGGTCTTTTAGGAACAACAACAGAATCAGTTTCTTTTTCTTTCTGGCTTCACGTCAAGCCAAGGCTGACACCAGGGGTGGATCTGACTCGCTGCTCGGCTCAGCCTGGGGACGTGGCAGCAGAACGTGCAGCTTTCTCTGGCGCCTAAACCCGAACTTCCCGAGAAAGCGAGAAAATCTGCGTTCCCTTCCTGCATCGCGTGCATCAAATGGCTTCAGCTTATGATATTGTATTACATTATTAAAGCTAAACTCCAAGGGAGCAGGTGGCCCTGTGATGTTATTTCACCTCCCAAGTCTGTTGGCAAATCTGTCATCTTCACGTCAAGTGAGAATGAATTTTGGTGGCTGCAGTCTGGGGGATTTTCAGAAGCAGGGAATTAGTAGTGGTAATGGCTGTTAGCATTACGTGTTTGCTTTGTGTGCAGAGGAGCTGACTGTGACGTGTGGTCACACTATGCTGTGGCTGTGGTCACTGTAAAGAGAGGAAAAGTCGCAGCATTTTCTCTGAAGACCTACAATTCCCAAACCGTTTGGAAAGTTTGGGGGAGTTGGGATTATCATGTCTCTAATCTGCAGGGGATTTGTCTGTGTCCAAGCATGGAGGGCTATCCTGTGGGCTCACCCCAAGGAGAAGTCATGGGTAGGAGCAGGAAATGTTTACTTGGTGCCTGTCTGCACTGTGCGTAGGTTAAACCCGCTCCAAATTGAAAAGGAAAATTGGAATAGAAAGCAAACCCATATCCAGTGTTCTCAGCATTCAAGGAAAAAAAAATACACAGGAAAGAATCTGCATCTCAATCTCATCGTTGTGTTAAAGGAGATGTACTGAATTTGCAGAATGGCTGCAGCAAGTTGTGAATAATGTATGAAAGGGAAAAATTGCTTCCCTGTGCACAGAGAGAATGCAAACAGCTGTGCTGCTTGCTGTGTGCGCCTTGCAGACACCAGCATCGCTGGGGACCCACGGAGAGTGAAGCAAATCCCAAGTTCCCAAGTTGAGTTTCCCGTCCTGCTCTGGCACCAGGCCTTAAAAAAGAGTTTAAAATGACTTTTATTGCTTATAATTAATTTTAGTTCCTTTTCCCTTTTTTTTTTTTTTTTTCCCCTCTTCTATTGGGCAACTGGCCAGACAGAGGGAGGGAGAGGGGGATGAGAAACATACACAAAGAGGCCAAATAAGGGAACGTGAGTCTAAATACATTATAGCTAATGTGTTTTTTTTTCCCTTTTAGAGCTCAACCTTCTCTTTTTTGATGTTGCTCTGTGTTTACTGTTAATGAGAGATAAGGATTAATAAGCCTGGCAAAAGCCAATGTCTTCTGGTGCTACAAACCAAGCCTTGATTTCTCTTGCCTCTACCCACTGCTCAGGTATTTGCTGTAACCCACTCTGGCAGGCCAAGGCAGAACCTGGTCAAACACCAGATCCGTGCTTCAGTGCAGTGCATCCAGGGCAGATTTGCAGAAGTTGTTTTTGTTTTGTTTTGTTTTGTTTTTGTCTCAATTGCTGTGGGCCAGAAAATGAGACTGGTACCAAGTTATGTGGCAGCTTTATGGTGGTGGCTGAGGTTTAAGGCCAGCAGGACACTGCACTCTAAAAGGCCACCAGTCTGTTTCAGGAGGTTATCTGAACTCTCGTCTTTGGGAAAAAAAAGGGGGGGGGGAATGAAGACAAGCTCATTATTTACATAGCTTTCATTTAAATTCAGCTTTGAATCCTACAGTCTGAATTCAAACAGATGAGCGAATAGCAAAACACAACTCGAAGAGCTGTCCCTCATTGCCAGGGGAACCTTTTGTCTGGTGTGGAGAAGAAAACACAGACAATTAGTCATTTTTATGCTTTCAAAGCATTGGTTTGATGGTGCCAAACTTTTTCGTTTTTTTTTGAGAGAGATCTCGTCTACTTCAGCTATCTGCCACTCTGCTGTATGACGTTTCTAGGGCAACTGGCATCTTCGTGGAGAGCCACCACCCGGCGGTCCCTGCGCTCAGACGGCTGCTCCTGGTGGCTCCTTTCCCTTCAGCCCTCGCAGATTGCCGTAGCTCAATTGCCACAGCTCCATTTCTAAAATCACAGCAGTGAAGTTATAGTTATGATTCCTTACGAGCACAGGTGAATGATTTCTCGTGGTGGATTTTTGCAAGGCTGATGGTTAGGAAGGCTTCAGCTTTCTGCTCTGTCAGATTGCTTCGTATGCAAGGGACCTTGGCCAAGAATATTCCTTGTAACTCTCTTGAACTTTGCTGGGAGTGACGTTAGCTTCACTGCTCTGGAAAAACGGAGCTGTCTTGTCTGGGCTTCTTGTCTGTGGAGCAGGAGAGGTGAAGGGAAAGGCAGTGGGAGGAAAAAGCTCTGGGATGGGGCTGCAGAGCGGGCAGCCTCCTGCAGACTGCCCGTGGAATTACTTCTGTCAAAGACTGAATCTCAGAAAGCTGATCTGGGGTAATTGGTACTGTAGGACCTGGTCCTAAGAGGAGGGGAACTGGTTCCTGACTAAAGGAGACGGGAACCTTTGCTCTCCTGTCCCACAGCCTGGGGGCAGTTCAGGGGGATGCTGTGATTGTGTCACTGTTCTTAAAACATTTCCTTGTGAACTCTGATCATTTTATCATCCCATGTAAGCCGTGTGGATCGTGGTACAGAGATGCCGACGAAGCTGCACTGCAGCTGAGCGCAGTCAAAACAAGAGGCAGGGAGCTGCGCTGATGTATGCACAGAGACGTTCCCCTGTGCATCAATTTTGTGTTCCAGTGGTGGCTGAAAGCTCTTTGACAGCACTTTTAGTCTGGGGCTTGTGTGTTTGAAAAGCATCTAGCATGTTGGTGGCAGCTGTTTGGGAAGCAGTACCCTTCATTGCCCATTGTTTTCCTTCTCCCTGCTCTGGTGGCTGTGCGGAGGCCGAACGGCATTGATCATTCAAATTGCCTCCTGGTTTTCAGGCCAGGATGCCCCAAAGAGGTTTGCGGGCTCGTTGGCTAGCCAAGGGTAAACAGGCATCATGCTTTCCACCAGACCTTCTCTCTGAGGTGGTAAAGGGGCAAGGAAGTGCAGAGTTTGCTGATGAAAATAACTGAGAAAGTTACTTCTAATGCTTGCGCTTACAGCTGGAGCCTGTTTGCTAACACCTCAGGCACTAATGCTTCCCCTTCCCCGATGAGTGTCCACGTTCAGCTGCTGGCTTGGTGCAAGAATATCATGAATAGGATTTTGTATTTATTAGCTGCGGTACTGTGGGACGTAGGAGTTGCGTTACGCTGGGCACAGTACAAACACATTTATATAGACTGGTGTGAAAATTACTAATGAGGAAAGATGGCTGGCCAAAGCTCTAGGCGTCCTGACACCTCGGAATAAAACAATGACATCCCAACCGTGTTTAAAGTGATGATTCCAGCAGAAACTCAGCCAGCTGCTTCCAGAAACTCCTCCAGCATACCATTAGCCTTCTCTAAATAGTCTATAAAACAGAAGACTTGACAAATGTTAGGAGATGGTCTTTACCCTGAAGTGTTTACAGTCCAAAGCCTCCATCCTTCAGATAAGTGTCTGCTTATGTGATGATGTCCAGTTAGAAGACGTTGTTACTTGTCTTCCTTAAAATTATGCGTGTCTCTGGATGGCAAGAGCAGAAATCAAAGGGGGGTGAAAGGAAAACTCTTATTTAATTGAAAAGAAAGAAAAGTTGAAGACTTAAGCTGAAAGGACTTGCCTGAGGCCCTGTAGAAAGTCAGTGGCAGAGCCCAGAATAGAAGCCAGATGTTCCAAGTCTGCGACAATCTGCTTGAACAAGAACCTAACAGCGAGATGTTTTCCTTCAAAATCTGTTTTCACCTCCCCTTTGAATTATCTTTTGGTCCTCTTTTTATTTTTATTTTTTTAAAGGATATCTAGAGAATGCCATGGGAGTTTCAAACCAAGATAATGCTTTGAGGCAGCCAAGCTTTGGGATATTTGCTTGTGTTCTGACTTACTCTGAGCAAGGGGAGCTGCTCTGATTCTAATTCTCCGGCAGGAGCCTCAAAGATTGCGAGAGTCTATAAATATTTGCTTTATTTGCAGTGAAGAGTACAGGAAGTTCTGCGTTAGCCTAATTTAGGCTTCAATATGGGCTATTTATGTACTACCTCCCGGGACCACCTCTGATTACTGAAAGAGTGACCTTATTGGAAACCAACAAGTAGGTCTGCACTTAATTATAAAGGACTCAGAGCGCACTGTGGAGCCCTAACAAAGGTATTTTTGTAGATGATGTTACGTGTTTTTATTTAACAGCTCAAATTAAGAGAGCTAAAACAGATGGCATACTTGTTACTGCTCTCTGAGAACACCTACAGAAGGACATCGAGATTAACGGAGAGGCCAAGACTAATAGGTCAGGAGTGGTGGCAAGGATCAGGCTGTCTGGGCTCCCTAATTAACATCTGAAAGCAATAATGAACTGGTCAGCGGGGTCAGGGACAGGTGATGCTGTGTCGAGGGGGAGAAAGAGGGTTTTGTTCATGCTCTGCATTTGGAAGAAGTGGTTTAAACGGTTTTGCCTCTTTTTTGACTTTCTGATAATAGCAGTGACTTAATCTAATCTAAATGTGGTCTTTGGAGAAAATCTGCTCTAGGACTTTTCCAAAATAATTTCCTGGAGGAAAGAAGAACCTCTCTGAGTGAAGTTCAGAGCGGTGTCTGCGGAGAGAAATGTAAAAAGCTGACTTACGGGGCAGCGAGTTTATACACGGGAAGATGCTCCTCTGGGGCATTATAGAAAATGATTATAGCAGATTTTGTTCATCAAGGCAAAGTAAGCTAAATCAGATACAAGGCGAAGCCCTTAGGAGGGGGAGGAACGTATTCAATTTAGTGAGGCAACTGTGATAGTAATTAAAGCCCAGATGGAAACCTTTGAATGTGTCTGGCGTCTGTGTATCCGCTGCGTTTTTTCTGTTAACTTGACATTATAAAAGGAGCACCCAAAGAAGAAAGAGATGGTGTTTGAAATTTCATCAGTCAAGCACTGTCCCCAATTTGATTTATTGTAAACAATCTTCAAAAATGGGTTTGGGTGTATATGATACAGGCAAGGAGTTTTCTCAAGTGGTAATTCACAAAGAGGGAACTTGTACATTATTTGTAGATTTGTCTTTGCTGAAACGCAGTCAGGATTAATCACACCATTCGCCAGCTCTGACTGTGAACCTCTTGTACTTCGGACATATGGATAGAATTTTGCTCTGCTGCTATAAACTCTGAAGCAGAGTGCTGCGCTGTTTACTTTATGAGAAGATATACTGCAAGATTTCAGTTGAAAAAAAAAACCACCATACATTAAAATAATTAATATAAAACTCAAGGATTAAAAAGGGAAACGCCGTCCTACTTCTTTTCCTCTAATACGCAAGCCAAGAGTAAATGATGATATTGTATGGAAACAGTGTTAAAGGGTTAGCAAAATGTGAAGAGTTATTTTTCTATTCCTGCTGAATGAAGAGGGGTTGGCCCTAACCCTGCTGCACAGTCGCACTCACAGGGAGCCTCGAGCGTGTCCTGCCTCGTGTTGGAGCCATTGCCTGCATCTGCCTGGAGCAGCAGGCTGCTAACAGCCCCGGCTCCTCTGCCACACGCAGGGCTTGAGGTCTCCTACAGGTGGGCTATGATTTAGTGCTATGACCACTCAAGCAGCTGCAGCACTGAGCTCGTGTCAGCACCCTCCTGGCGTCGCAGTGAGGCTCGGCGTGCCCGCACTGGGCAGAGTTTGCAGCTCGGAGCAAAGCAAAAGCACAGAGGGGAAGGGGAGATGCTCCTCTGCAGGGGTGCTGCCTCGCTGTTTGCTGCATCACCTCCAAACGCATACCTAGGGGCTTTTGGAAAAGTCTGAAGCTCCCCAGGCGGGCCTGTTTACGGGCAATTTTGTGATATTAGAGTTGCAGACAAAGCTCTAGTTAAGTGTGTGTAATTAGCGGCAATATTAATGGTCTTTAATGATACTAACTCCAGGCACTGGTGTTTTCCCTGAGTTTTCCTTACCTCTGTGCTGATAATGGCTTACATCCTTGTACTAAATCCATGCTGCCAAAATCCTTATGGTGCTTTCCACTTTAAAAAGTATCTCCATGCGAGCCTATTTCCCCCACGTATGCTGTCAGTCTTCATTATAAGGCTTTTCCTGCACTGAAGTATATCTTTTGCAGTCTGAATTCAGAAATAACAATAAAAAGCCACTTCTCTAACATACAGAGCTTTCTTTTAATGGAGGTTTTTTGAAGAGCTCTGCTTTTACTCCACCAATCTGCACCTAATTGCAAGTGGCTCAGTGCCCATTGACGAAAACCCAAAATCCTGGATCCTGTAACTCGTCGGTTTGAGATGGATTACATTAAGCTTCAGATTTAATTTTTTTAATCTTAATTCTACCTCCACCTTTAATATCTGAGGGCACAACAAGCATACGTGTCTCTGGAAGGTGTTTTTTACATGAGCCAGGTTGCCACCTGCAGCCTTGGAGCCGGAGTCGTGGTGGAGTTGCGCACCTGATGGCTTTCCCATCCGCTTCTCGCTTGTCAGCCCGTAACTTTACTTAAAGACAAACGAATTGTAATTAAAACAATCCTTTTTTATTCCCTAAAACCAACATCCTGTAAAGTTTATAAGACCACTGGCTATATTTATGGCCCCTACACCCCCAAAGGGGGGCCGTGCTGCTTTTGTCTGAGGCTTCATCGCCGCCACGGGAGCAAGGGCTGAACCGTGCATCAATGTTCGTCGGAGGAGACCTGAGAGATTTATAATGGGAAAACGCTGACAGTTTGGTAATTTATTGCCACACTAATGGGCAGCACTGTAGTTCCTGACAGCTCCAAGCCTTTGTTCTCCGGGATAGCTGGTTTCTAGTCCACTTGCTTTCCTGGATTCTCCCCCTGCTGTCTGATGAATGGGTTGAGGATGGTGAATTTCTGTATCTCTGCATTTTCCTGAGTCTGTTTTCACATCCTTCCACTTGTAGGACTTCTGGTGTTGAAATTTGTACTGGGTTACAGGAACTTCACAGCTGAAAGGCCTCTTCACCCAAGTTGCTTTTGTCCTGGTTGCTCTTGTGGCCGCAGCCCCAGCAGCGCACGTCGCCGCATCCCGAAGAGCGCGCAGCCACCGAGCAGCTCCTGCTTCTCCCAACTGGTTTGAGGAGAGGGCTGTGAATCTGCATAATGGCCTCAGACAGAAAGTGCTTTATCTTGGCGAGTTAGTGAGTCAGTTTAGGGGTATTCTATTGGCAAACGCTTTCAGAGAAATTATGCATGGTAAATTAATGAAGGCCGGCAGAGGTATTATGGTGGGTGAATGCACATGCCATTAGAGTCAATGGCTGGCTGAAAAAAGTTAACGGTCATTAAGTGACTGTTAAAAAGGCCGGTGGACACAGATTTACTCCCTTGCAGGGCTCGGGCTGGGTTAGGGGAAGACAGAGCTTGCCTTGGCCGCCGGGCCGCCGGACAGCCCGGCCTCTGTGCGTCCATCCCCGCCTCCGTTGGTTCCTGCCTCTGGCAGATGTACCAGAGCCCGTGAGAGCCCGACATGCGAGCAGGTAAAGCCCCCACGTCCCTTCTCCTTTCTGGGCACTGCTCGGGGACAGAGCCGAGGCGGGTGGCCCAGGGTAATGTTTGAAGAGGGCTTCAAGGGTGCTGGAAAGGGAGCCCGGCGGCAGGGACGTGGTAGGACAGGGGGTGCTGGCGCCATCCCCTCCGAGGAGGGGGCTCTCAAATAAGTCCCTTGTGAGTAGCGGGATGTCACCTCCCCTTCGCGTTCAGATAGCGAGGACATTGGGTGGGTGTTGGGGCAGACCTGACCGTGAGCCAGCGGTATGGGACACGGAGCGCTGAGCTGAAGGTTAGGCAGCCTCTACCATTGCTGGTAATTCAGCCGTGAATTTGCCTTATACAAAATAGAAGAGACGTGGGCTATTTCCTGGGCACCTCTGTTCCTCCCGGGCCTGTGTCCTTCCCCTTGAGCGCTGTCAATTTTTTTTTCCCACATTGTATTTTGAATGCGTTGATTCTGACTGAAATAAAATGCATGGAGAAAATTAATGATTTGATATCTGCTCGCCGCCGCCAAAAGAAATATAAAAGCGTCTTTGATCTGGGGGCTTTAAAAAAAGTGAGCCAGACCAGTTACTGATACTTACTGACCTAAGTAAGTGATAAAGCAACTGTGTCGAAGTTTAATTAGTCTTGATCAAGATAGGTTTTTAAGATTTAGAACTGGTGGCCTTTTGAAGAAGAAAGGCTTCGAGATGTCATTTATGCCACAACATGTCCTTTTATCACACTTTGTATTTCTCCAGCAGGAGCGGTTTTTATTTTAGAGAAAAAGAGAAATGGCTCATTTGATGGAGATTAGCACGGACAAGCTTACTAATATCTGAAGACAATTTCTCTGTCTTACCTTTTTCTGTATTTCATATCCCACAGAGATTACCTCAGACTGCTGTTGTTAGTCACTGTTATTTATATAAAGATATGTAATGCGTTTGTGCTGGAGGGGTCGCCTGTAACGGGGTGTGCAATTTCAGAGTGTGGGGACGGGCAGGAATTACGGTGAAGAATTGCTTCCCAGTGACAGCTTTATCCTGTCTGTAATATGTCATTGCGTGTGACTTCCAATTAATCACGCAATAACAAAACATTGCGTCTGGCGACAGTGGTGCGGCCATTAATATCGAGAAGCAAGTCTCGGCTTTATGAACACAAACGCTGTCGCGGTCCCCTGCCCACTCGTGCGCTTTAATCACCTCGTCTCAACGTGGAAGGCCCATTTCTCTCTTCCCCTCTCCCCCATCAGCCTCCATTGTGATCTATTAAACTGCAATCCATAACGTCTCGCCTCGCCGTAATGCTCTGAGGGTGTGCGCTTTGAAATGATTGCAGGAATTTGACTTTGTCTCACTCTGCCTTGACCTTGGTGTCTTCGGTGCCTTCCCCTCCCTCTGTTTTCAAAGAGGGAGTGAGGGGTTGGGAGAGAGAATAGGAGAGTGACAGAGTGGACTTTGGAGATATTTCATGGGAGGTTTAATGTTGCTCTTTGAGGAAATGGGGGAGATAAAAGGTAAGAGAGAGGCCGTTACTGGAAGACAAAAAGTACAGATTTGCAAATTTTCAGGAGAAAAGGCATCAAGATGTCGAGCATAACTGGCTCCATAGACGGAAGGCTGCCGTGTGCTGGACCTCATTGGTAAGCACAGTGGAAACCTTGCAGTAATTCTTCCTCTTGCTCAGTCTCCCATTTATAATAAGATTGCTCGGTAATGTATCAATTTAAGTAAAATCCCCAAATCTCCTTGTGTTTTACAGCTATGTCTATATCCTGAACGGAAACATAAAGAGCCACTTGGGTGCTTTGTGCTTGGGCCACAAAGAAAGAAGGACGCCCTGGTCCCAGCCACCCAGCTGAGTCCCTGTTATTACACCCGACCAAATTCGGGGCTGGAGTCTCACTCCATGGAAATCTGTGGTCTTTTTCAGTTGTTTCTTTTGGGTTAGTACTCAGGTTTTACACCTTACACGACAAATGAGAAGCCTGGCAGTAATTAGTGTCAATGCTTTTCTTTTTCCCCCAGGAAGGAGATGAATTTAATTTTAAAAAAGTGCTTGGCTGGACAGTGTTGGAAGAATCTCCTGAGCAGTCTGAAGGCAGAGCACATTATATGAAACAGATGAAATGCATTGCTATATCTTTTCGCATGTATTCATACTGTTTGCGAATTTAGGACACATTTGACCACTTGCCTTGAATAGCACACATTGGACGAGGCATTTGTGTTAGTTGTGGGCTGTGACAATGGTGTGTTGGGTGTACTTTCACTTTGCCTAAAAATGAAGCAAAAATCTTTGTGAGTGGTAACAGCAAGGTTAGAAGCTCCCTGGGGAGATCTTCCTTCTCTGGCTGGCTGAATCTCCCCGTTGTCCCTGAATTATCAGCCAGACAACACAACAAGAGGTAAAGGAGGGTTTATCAGCTGTGGTTGTTCTGGGGTAAGTGGTGTATTACACCACACCACACAAGGTCCTCACTCCCTCTGGGCATTGCGACTTGTGCCAGTTGGCAGGGGTACTGGGTTTGGCTCTTTAATTAACGCTCTCCCATCTATCCTGCCGCATTAGCAGTGCATCTGACAGGATGCTGAACTTGCAAAACTACAAGAAATAAAAGCAATTCCCCTCAAGTAGACTTGAGGGCATTTGGTATCACAAAAGGTGACCTCTTTGGTCATTAGACTGGGCCTGATCCCTGGCAGATGCAAACCAGCACAGCTTCACAAAGCCATTTAATGCCAGGCGTACTAGGATCCTATTGCATGCAGGAGAGGCTCCAAGAAGGAGGGTATGTAATCAATTTCTCCTTCCCAAATTATTTTTCCAGAATCCCCACAGTATGGTGTTTGAGTAATAGAATAATTTCCTAGCTATTAAGAGCCTGAAAATCAGCAGTAATTAACTTAGTGCAAATTCTTCTCTTCCTCTCCCTCCTCCTTGCTCAAAAAAACAAACAAACCCCCTTTCTCAGTAGGGGAAATGCAGATGGAAGCGGTGTCTTCCGCCTTAGTGAAGCCGTGTATAGACTACATTTCCCCCCCCCCCCTTTCGGTTCTGTGAATAACATAATTGCTTTGTTATCCCTCAGGGGATTTGTAATATTAACATTGGTTAATGACATTAATTCAAGTTTTTACCATTAATAAAATGGCATTGCTTAAAATTAAGCATTACATTTCAATTAGTAGTCCATCGAAGACTTTAATAGTCTGGAGCATTAAAGTGATTTTTTTTTTAATTTCTTATTAATTTTTTATTGTATCATGCTAATTTCCAAAGAGTGATTGAAAGCCCAGCTGATCCAACCACCGACCCTATCTGCCATGTTTCTTGAGGGAACTTCTTTCTTTTATGACATTATGCAAAAAGGTCACATTTCCACAAAGCAGGAATCTGTTTCCGTCACCTCCTGAATTCATTATCATCCTTTTTACTTTTTAACATGAGGCACATGATATACAGGCACCCCAGGTGGACATGTTTAAATTAATCTAGTAATAATTGATTCAGAAGAGATTTGGAGGACAGAATTTGCATAAAAGCCATAATGAGAGCAAATCCTCCAAGGCCAGACTGAACAGCTAAGTCCCTGAATAACTTACATCTTCTAAACTAATTTGGTTATATATGCAGTACGAAGGTGTGGGGGCTGGAGCGCCGTGTGATTGGAATTCATTACAAATAATTCATCTGCTCCGGAAAGCCTGGCCTTGCGATGTATAAAAACCATATCAGCCCCCAAACGCGTGCTCAGGCCCTGCCTCCTAGAAGCTGACAGTGAGGTTTCTGTATGAGGATTCACTTTTTTTTTTTTTTCCAAAGCATTTCTGAGGAGCAATGCTGGCACCCCGGAGCTGGGGCATTATGTTGGCCCACTGCTTCTCCTCCTCATAGAGCGTCCTCCAAGCTGAGGTTTTGGCTGGGCATTGGAAATGGCCAAGAGCTGGTGTTGGGGACGGTCTCAGCTGTTAGTTTCAGGTATTCGTCCCTTCCTTTCCAGCACAGAGCTGCTTAGCTAGGTCATTGGGTTTGTATTAAATTCTGCATCACCTTGGTGTCTGGAAATTTAGGGTAAGGGACATTGTACAGGGTTGGGACCATGCATACTATAGGCTGTTCACGTAAAGTAAATCTGTGGGCAGTGAAAATTATGACTCCAGTTCATTAAAAGAATGCAGCCAGGGGCTTTTTGAGGGATCACTGCCCTGCTTCACATTCTCTTTGCCTAAATATGTTTGAGAAAAATGCTAAAAGGGTCTTGCTGTGACCCCGTACAGTAATTCCTGTGTTAGGGAGCTGGGATTAGCAGGTAGCACAGAGCCACGCTCCTAGTATCCGATAGGTAGCACGGGGTTTTCGGAAAAAGGAAAATTCAGCTCAGCCTTTTCAGAAATTGCTGAACACTGAATATTTTCCAGGGGAAAATTGATGTCGCTGTTTTTTGGTTTTTTTTTGAGCTGCCCGTTCCCTCATTGCTGCCCTCTGGTGCTGCCCGGCAGCCAGGTAGGTCTGGCAGGAGCTCCCTGCAGCACCCCGGGGGCAACGCCAGTCAGGGCAGCCCAAGGCAGGGGGAAGAGTTATGAGAGCCAACAGGTAGCTTCTGCTGCGAGGAACAAGAGGAGAGCTGGGCATGGCAGGAGAAAACAGAGCCTGGCTGATGATTATTATTTTGTCTGTTCTGATTTGGGGCATATATTGGCCGCTTGAATGCCTTCTGGCCAAGGGTTTCCATATGATAAATGATGCTGCGCAGTGCCAGGAAGAAGCTGCAGCAAAACATATTCTTGTCTCCAAGCAGGCTGAAACTCAGGAGCAGTGCTCCAGCAAGGCTTTATTCTCCTGGAGTTACAGCGAAGCCCATCTGTGTTAAGTGGCAACTGGTAATCACGTGGCTTTGACCAAAACAGACAAGCTGTGGTTTCTCTCTCTTGCACGGGCAAGCATTAAAAGAGAAAGTTCTTCGCACCAGCACGGGAAGGAGCTGTTGGGAGCGCAGAGGTGATTTGTGGCATCACATCGTCTGCCTCTGACCCCGGCACAGGGGGTTTTCATCTGCTGGAGAGTCGAATTTTAAGATTGCGCCAGCTCAAAGGAAAAATAAGATTTTTCTAATTTCATCTTAGTGTTTTCCCAGATGTACAGCCACGAGGTTGCCACAGTGGTCACGACACAGCTTATGGAGGTTGCCTATCTGCTCAGTGCAATCTGTGGACTGCCGTGGTCCCTGGCTCGCCCTCACAGTGTGAAGAGAGAAATCTTGCCAGTTTCCAACCTGCATGAAGTCTGGTACAATTTGGAACCACTGTCACTACCTTCCATACTAAAATCCCATCAGATGTCTCCAGTGGACCCTGTAATTAGAGTTGAATAAAAAACTAGTGTCAATAAAACAAAGGCTAGCACTCATAATAGCTCAAAATTCAAGGGCACTTACAGTTTTCATAATAAACTGTGAGAAAAATAAATAAATAAAAGCCCACACCAGGAGCGTTTAGAGGAATAGAGAAGAGTTTACTTCTTTTCCTGACTACCAAAAGCTGGTTGCCATTACTAGTGAGCAAAACCAGAGTTTGTTGTGCCTCGGTTTTGCCAGCTGTAATGCCACAGCTGCAGGTTGGAGGTGCAGGGGGAGCACCCCACATCTGGAAATCACTGCAGGTATCTCAGCCCCTCCAGGCTGGTGGTGGGGCCCGTGGCTCTGCTAATTTGCAGATGTACAAGCCACACTGTGCAGGGGGCAACTGGAAGAGAAGCTGCTGCAGTAGTGTTTCTACAACAGCTGTAGGTTTAAGGCATGTGGGGTTGGGCACTAAATCTCAAACCAGAAAGAGCCCGTTGGCAGTAAGGGCTGGTTGCAGTTACTCTGCTGCTGAACCTACGGTACCTGCGTTATGTAGCTGATCTGCACGTAAAGAGCACAGCTGGTCCTTTACATCTGGATTTACAGCAGCCGTGCAGAGGGCTCTACATCATGTGTACAGCAAGAGCAGAGCCTGCAGAGCTCTGGGCACACTCCCCTGCTGCAGGCAGGGCTCTGAAATCGATAACCTGCTGCTGCTGTCCCGGGTGCCCAGGAGATGCCTCGCCGCTTGGGCTGTGCGTTGCCCTCATTCATCCTGCCCTGTCGATGGAGCATCCAGAGGCCTTGACTGGGAGCCAGGAGCTCCTGAGTCCTGATCCAGGCTGCAGCAAATTTGGGGCTGAATTGCAGTCGGGCTAAGTACCACAGCATCCCTCGCGTCCTGCTGTTGTGTAGCTGGCTGTTGCGAATCGCAGCCTTAGCTTTTGTCTCAGAGTTTCACAGATGGAGCACATGAAAAATAACTCCACAGTTGGTCCAGGTCCCAAAAATACCTCTGCTTTGACAGTCTCGCAGAGAGGCGAGTCTGTGAGCAACAAACGGAAGGTCTTTCCATCCCTGGTGTAGAGGCAGTCTTCTGGAGAGCAGCAGAAGCCTAACACCAGGAAAATAAATGTGTGTAAGCTTTCGTTGCCAAACCCGATCTTTGGATAAACAGAAAACTTCAGACTCCAAGGCACCTTTTCACAAGTGCTAAATTCATACCCCAAACAAACCCTCTCCAAACCCCTCAAGTCTTTATATTATGTGTAGCCTGTAAAAAAGAGATCTAGAGCCCTTTGGGGAGAGCCTCTCCAGGCAGTTGGGGACAAACTCGATGTGTGGTCAGGTTAGTGCTATTCAAAGGCAGGGCTGAGTGTCAGCAGAGCAGGTATTTATTTATGCCCGCTGGCCTTGGCAGGAGCCCAGCAGCACAGCGTCTTTTGCTCTGTTACACAGGCTTTTATTGTTGAATCAGCTTTATTTCACGGCAGCTTTCTACAGTGGGTTCCTGTTCGGGAGGGCCTCCTCCGAAGGTGAGGAATAGCTCAGTTTGCAGGATGGTGCCACCACAAAGCTGCTGCTGAGGCCAAGCCACCAGGTGGGAGCTGGAGGGGGCTCACACCCGGCCACGGGAAGGGCCCTAACACCAACCCACTCATTTCGGACCAAGCCCTTATTAAAAGATCTTTGTCTTCGTTACCTGAGCTGAATGAGAACTTCCCACTGCCTTCTGTGGTTTGGGACCTTGACCAGTCATAGGTGGGTTTGAACAGCAATTGAAAAACACTCCAGAAATAAAATACCCCAAATTATGCTGTCAATCTTTTGTGGGATGTAGCCTGAAGAAGATCAAGCTGTAGACTATTACTATTCAGCTCCACTACAGGCTTCATGGGCCCTGAACCAAGCAGCATATTAGGTTAAACTGATTTCTCCTCTGCTGAGTTACCTGAATTATTTATATGGATCTAGATAACAGAAAGGTTGCAACGAAGTGACCTGTATCGTGAGATCTTGATTGTTTTGTTCCTGATATAAAACCTACTGTGATGCCGCGGTGGGTACCGTGCCGGCCGAGAGGCAGGAGCTGGGAGGATGCCCAGCGGTGAGCGTGGAGCTCCAGTTTCCACCCTGCTGCTGAACTGTAGGGTTTCTTTAAAAGATAACCCTTGGATTAGATGCATGAAAATGTGGTACGCTCTTCCTGGGGCGTTGCGAGAGCAGTTTCAGCGTGAGGCTCTTGCATGCTGTTGTGGGAATCCCTGAGCATGGGGCGCGGGACAGCATGACAAAACCCAGCTCCCGTGTGTTTGCCTCAAAAATAAACGAACGGGCAAGGCTCAGTATAGCGAGGCCGCTCCGTGACCCCAGCACAGGCACTAGAGGCTGAGCCTAGTGACACGGCCAGGGCCAGAGGAAAGGCAGTGTGCCCAGCCCTCGAGCCAGCCCAAGGCAGGAATTCCTGCCGGAGGGGAGGGCACGGAGCGGCGCAGGGACAAGGGCCGAGGTTTTGCTGGCCTCGCAGTTCTCTTTTTTAGGACAGAGCCGCCTGTGCCAGCCTGTCGTAGCCGCATTGCTGAGCTGCCGTGCTCTAAAATGTTTGTATTTATTTCCTTAATTCTGCCAGTGCTGTTTTGAATACTTCAGTGTTCGGCTCTTGCCTCTGCTCTTCTTCTCTCTGGTATCCCATTCTAATAAAATCATAACTGTGCCAATGACAAAAGATCCTGAGCGGGAGAATTAATGCTTTTTCAGGAGGTTCCTTTTTTAGCCTTTCTTAAAGGCATCTCTTTTCTTTAAAATGAAAGATGAAGCATTTTCTTTTATCCTTAAACTTTACTGTCACGTTTTATTAAGTCAAAATGATAGTTACAGTCAGAGGAAAGCAGGATATGGATTCCTGGTACAGCCATTTTTAAAGTGCGCTTTGTTTTAAAGCCTTGAAGATTGATTGAAGGTATTTTTCTTTTCGACACGGAGCTTTAGTCAAAGGGGGCCTGATCTGAGTTACCCTCTGTAAATCAGGATTAGTTCCTGCCAAATCGATGGAGTTGCAATCCTACAATACCGGGGGAGCCGGAGAAGCCTCTCGCCCCAAAATCAAACACGGGGGGACCGCGGGTGAGCCCCCAGCACTGTGCTTGGGCAGGGGGCGAAGCCACGAGGCCTAGCGGGATGCAGGCTGTCGCTGCCAGGCTGCCAGGAGAAGGGGACACGTGCCAGTGGGTCTGTGCTCGCAGGGCCACCAGGGCTGCACATCTCCCATCTGTGGTGACACACTGGGCCTGCAGACCTCCTGCGACCCCCAGGAGGAGCAGCCCTCGGCCCGGCCTGTGCCTGATTTAGGAGACAAGAGGATGGTGGCAGAAGCAGTGCTCTACAAAATGCCTCTCTCTGGAGCGTGTTTCACGGCATCCAGCAGGGCCTGAATTTGTTGACCTTCCTGGCAGAGGGCCAGGGGGATTCAGTGTTCATGGCAGGAGAGGGGGAGAGAGGCCCCAGCCCAAGGTCTTGGGGCCTCCACCACCGGCTTTCAGGAGGGAGAGGACAGAAAGACTTGGACAGACAATCTTGCTCGACGTTTTCATCCTTTTTTTTTTTTAATGTGTCTGCATTTTGGAGCGGGGAAATAGCCAAGGTGGTAAAGATACATCAAAATGAGCGAATACAGAATGGGAACGATACGTCCTGCCTGGGATTTGAGTTTAACCAGGGATTTCAGCTCTTGTCTCTCATCTGTACTGAAACCTTGACAGCTGATTTCTCGAGCCCTAAGCCATTTTGAGCAGAGAGACTTTAATAAGAACAGCTCTTTTTATAGCATTTAAACTGTGTCTAAACGGCTTAGCACCAGGACAAGTTCCAGCAGCACAAGCCACGGCGAGCCTGGGCTGCGCTTAGGACGTGCGGTGCTTCAGCAGTCCGGCCGCGGAGGGCTGCTCCAGCCCTCGCAGTGAAAATCTGCAGCTGGGGCAAAATGGGAGGCTTGAGTCCGGCCATCTCCAGCAGAATTAAAACATTTACACTTCATAGCTAGCTGCCAGACTCTCCCAGACAGCCACTAGTTTGCTCTTGGCCTACAGTTGATCTCCTCCTGCACACTGCTCTTTTTCATATCGTGAGTATGGGTTTTTTGGAAATAAAGTTGCAGCAGCTGGAAATAGCAGTTACTTAGTTAGGGCCTCTCTTAAAATATTCAGAAGAAAATGGCCAAGGCAGCCTGAGAAGGGGCAGATTGTAGGAGTAACCGTTTGCAATACTATCTGCTGTCTGAATTTTGTTCAGCCGATGCTCCAGGGCTCTGATCTCTTTTGCCCTTGATCAAGCTGGAATTTACCCGCTGACTCCAGTTCAGGGCTGCACATGGCACAGATTTTGTTTAGTAGATTTGATGGATGTAATTGGATGAAAGAGGTAGCCAAGGAAGGGAGGGATACAAGCTTTTTATATTGTTTATTTTTCATCTTTCTTTGATCATGTATTTCCACTCCTCGTCAAGTTTAAAACCATGATTTTCATGCACACTTCGGATTTCCCTATGACAATAAGGAAAAAGAAGATGGAACTTTACCCCAAATACTGGTTACAGCTTTCTAAGGAATGCTGAAGTCCCTTGGACTGTGGTAAAATCTCCCAGGGAAAGTGGCAGAAATCCAGCTCCTTGGCACATTTTACAACTAGTCCAGACAAAACACTAGTAAATGTACTCTGCTTTGGCACAGAATAGGCTGTGGGACATTATGAAGCTTTCTTGTATGCAACTTTTTCTCATTTCATGGCCCTGTTGAGTGTGAGGCTTGAATTTACTCATCTGCTGATTCTAGACCACACAAGGCCCTGGAGGAGCATTGGAGGACTGTGGGGAAGCTCTGCTCTGTGTCCTTGAGCACTGTTATCTAATTTAAAAGTTTTATTCACCTGACTTGAGATCATTTTTTGGATGCTTCATACATGAAAACAGCCATATTGGCTCAGATTAAAAGTCTGTCAGTACCTTATTTCTAGGATTAGCTAATAACAGCTGCACTGGGAGGAGTACAGCACGTGTAAAGTCAGATTTCTGTGCCTGTCTCTTCCAGTTTCCAGCAAGGATAGCTGATAGTGAAAAAGTCCTCTTGCAATATTCATTTCCCACAACAACCATCTCCTATCTAGGGAAGGTTTGGCTTTGTCTCTTCTGGAACTATTAGTGGAGCTACAGAACTGCATCTCCCTGGGGTTCACATCTGTGTGCTGTATTTAACTTCTGGATCTCTACTGGAAAAACTGTCATTTAAACCAATGGCTGAAAAAATAATCCAATGCTTCATCATCAATAACTTCCATTACAGCGTGACTTGCACAACATCTCCATCATCTGAGATGCCACAGTACCCATTTGTGTATGCCCTGCAGTATGCTTGTGCTTAATGACTAAACGCTGTGCTGGCTTTAGGTTTGAATGATTTCACATCTATAACTTCTGCCAGTCCCATTTTTTAATTTAACATTATATTTGCTGTGTTAAAAACAACAACAACAAGAAAAGCAAAGCACAGCTCCATAGTGAAGTGCTGCAGAAATTCCTTTGGAGAAACGGAAGGGCTTTTCATACAGTTCTGCATAAAATCTGTATGTATATGGGTCTGGAAAAATTGTGAAATGCTGTAATCTCTCACTCACACTAGTTAGGAAACCAAGTCCCAAGAACTCCCCCAAATTCTGAATGCCAGTGTTATTTTCAGTCAGTGGTACGCAGCTACTGCAGGGGATATGCATAATGGATGCACTGGCAACTCATCTTTATGCCAGTGTTTAAAATCACAGAGCAATAGAGATAAGGATAAAACATAGGCTCCATCTTTCAAACCTGCTGTCTGCCATCACTGCTGTAAGCACTCTGTTATTGCTCCTGTGGTGCCCAAGGACCTTTTCAAACTTCTTCCAGCTCCTGGATGGCACAGCATTGTCCCCTGTGTTGGAGTTCGCTCCATGCCACGAGCCTGCCATTGCTTATCAGTGCCTCACGTTACTAGCTCCCAGTCTGGCCACTTCAGCTCGCTGAAGGTGTTTTGGAGTCTCCAACCAAAAATACAGAGGTATTGGGCACTGCAGGAGGTGACTGTTGTGCTCCCCTTATGAATCACTACACCCACGGGAATTGAAAATCTCATTATGTGCGAATTTAATCTGAATCAGCTTTATCACTAGGTAAGATTCAAGGATAGAAGACTCCATTTGTTTGAAAACACGTGTTTGTAATAATTGAACAAAGTTACGTAGGAAAACACAATGTGCACATCAGTAGGATTAAATTTGGCAATGCAGATTTTCCTAAGCTGCTGCAGCATCTTGGGGAGCTTGTGGCATGGGCTAATTAATCCTCCGTCCCCTGCCTCAGGCCTGGTAGACCCCGGGGAGCTTTTAGAGCTATATCTTTTCTGCTTCTATTGTTAAAAACTGCTCACGTAGAAGAGGCATGATTTGCCCCTCTCCTAGCCGGTGAGAAGAGCTCCTCCTCTTTAGCTGTGGCTCAGCTCTTGTGTCTGGGAGCTCTAGCATCCCACGATAATGCAGGCAATTGACTCTCTTCTCAACATTCTCCCTATTAAGCTCTTAATTTTTATGTTACACCTTAATTAGCACTTTCCTGGCAACACCTTTCAATTGGCTTTTCTTGTTTCAAGACATTTAAAACAGCAGTGGTAAAATGTATAAATCTCCTATTAGAACAGCATTACTTGCATGTGTTCTGGCTTGCCCTTAGCAATTTCTTGAGTGTAACACAACATTTAAACATGGACATGTCATGCAGCTGGGGAGCGATGTGTCCACTGGAGGACACAGTTACACCTGGAGTATTTGTGATCTCATATTGTCACCACTAACCATGGCACACTGGGTACTGTGTGAGGGCACATGCCCCAAAGCTACACATATAAATATTTAGAAAGCTGTGCACTTCACCTCTCTTTGAAGTTAAAAGCCCAAATACAGTCGTAAATTGGGTCATTTGTTTTTTAGTTACTGGTTTTTGAGATATTTTCATGTGTACTTACCACAAGTGGGGTTGGGATGAAAGGGGAACTCCACCCTTCTCTACCCATGTTACACACTGTGGATAAGCATTCATCTTTCTGAAAGCAGAATTATTTGTGTTTCAGGTATCCTCCCTGGGCCTACCTTGGAAGCTAGATCTGCGACCGCCCTTCAGTCATGGTTGTTTCAAGATTAAAGGCCATTTCCCTGTCATTGCCAAGCCTTTTTCTTCTTGCTTTTCATCTCTCAGCATCACAGAATGTACCTGAATACTCTGAAGCTGAACATCAGCAGTGTGTCAGGAAAGAACATCCCACAATTGCTTTTGAAGGTAAGAGCTTCTATTCCCGTTTCAAGTTCCAGTAGGATGATCCATTTTGAAGTCCTTCCTGGTGTTGTTATGGATGATGGTTGAATTGGTGCTTTTCCTTACACCTGCTATCCACAGGCCAGTGCAAGTGGGCTGGTGAATAACATCCTCTTTGATGCTTTGCAGGGTTTTCACTCTGAGGTTTCACAGCAGTCACATATTTCAGGCAGTTTAGGGACTACTGGTCTAAGAATCTCCACTTCCAATTCTGCTGCAGTCTCCCAGTAACCTTGTGCTGTGTTGAAACTGTGTCTCAGTTTCCTTTCTTCTAAATGGATTCAGTAGTGTTTATATACCTCTCATGGCTGGCTGGATCCAGTTCCATGAAGTGGTAAGTGAGAGAGAATTTGGACATGCCTGAATACAAGAGAAGTAAATTGATTTAAAATTATAGCGACTGACATTTTTTGTTGTTTTTTTTTTTTTTTTGTATGTATTTATCACTTCTGCCAGTAGTTTTTCACCTGGACACTCAACAAGGTCTTAAGAATGTAAGAGGGAGCCTTTGTACTGCAGTGTCCTGCTACACCACACAAAAATGTGGACAATCCTTTTACTGTCCCTTTGCCATGTGGAATTACCCTTGTTCTTATCTCAGTTGGATTTTCCATGAGTGTCTGTGTACCCATAAGTTGCTGTCTGTCCAATCCGTCCATGCACCCACATGGCACTTGGCTCATGATGCTGGTATTAATATTATTTCTGCATTCACCCTGGCCTTGTGCGTTAAGCTCGGTATGCCAGCATCAGCAGCTGCTGAATCTCCTTGCTAAAAGTGGTTTCCTCCTAAATGTTGAAATATTGATTTTGGTTCCCACTTAAGGCCTTGCAATGCGTCTCTTGTTACATTCTTTGCTAAAGGCAATTAAGTACCTTGCAGTGTGTCTCTAGTTAGGTTCTTTGCTAAAGGCAATTTAGCAGTGGTTTTGTGACCTTTGAGATAGGGTTTCCAGGAAGAAAACAGTCAAAGGCTTCCTTGCTGACCTTTCAGGGTTCTTCTGGAGAGCTTTACTCTTCTTTGGAGAGGAAGAAACTGTTCTCTCTTCATTTGGAAAGTGTAAGAGGTTTCTTGTCTGTTTGCCATTACCTGTGCTTTAAAGGTTTAAATGGATTAAAGTAAATTAGCAAAATCTTTAAGCCTACATGATATGGCACTGGCTCTAACCTTGCTCTGGTGGGTAAATAAACGTTGATTTTAATTGCTAAATAAGTCTGGCCATCTGTTAAACCGGGGAGGGTGAAAGGAGAAACCCTTGCGGTTAAAAACGTGTTGGAACTCAGTTGGATATTTAAATAGATCATACAATAATGAGGATGTTATTGATAAAGAAATGAGAAAAAGTGTGTACTCTTCCTAGTAGCCAGGAGCACCAAACTTTTTAGAGTTTATGGAGTACATGTTTGTGGGATCCAGCACTCAGATAAATCATTCTGCAGGGAATATTAAGAGTCCTGATTCCCGATTTTGGGGAATAGATGGGCATTTTTGGCATTCAGTATGTGTATGTCTCTGCAGAAGTGAAGGCTGTGTAAATACACTCATGATCTGCCAATTTGCTTTGTTGAAATCAGGCAAGAATTTTTCACTCCTCCCCTTTTACTGTTCTCATTCCCTTCCTGCCTTTAATGATAGAAGGCAAAGCCAGTTACGAGTTAATTAGAACTTCCCAATTATAGAAAAGAAAAAAGGATTGAAATTTCACACACATCAAGAAAATGCCCCAGATTATCATAAACCCAAATGATAAGCTCTTAACCCAAGTTAGAGTCGTGGTTATTGGTTATCCTCAACACCTGTTTCCTCAGGACTGTTCATGATACAGCCTAATCCTGTGTTCACTGCTGATGCAAAACACATAGAAAGAAAGTTAAAGGCACCTTGTTTCCACTGCACGTGGTATTTACGTTCTGTGGAAGAGGGCTCACACCTCCAGACACATCTCAGTTTGTCATACAATTTACCTTAAAACTGTAGCCTGTTCTGCACAAGCAGGTTTAGGCTGCAAGGGGGGGACCAGCAGGGAAATGTACGTCTTAAATGCTGTTGCAAATTGCTCTAAGGATGTCTCTCTGCTTAATTGTGTAGCCTGTGGGCTTCCTGTGGGTCTCCAAATACATCATCCCATGGATCACAACCTGCCATACAATGGGAACGTTGAGACAACAACTGCAAGAGTGACCCCAGCAGCCGCTCTGCTGCTGCTCCTGCTGCCAGGGGAGAGCATTACTTGGCACCAGCAGTCTTCAGTGGATGGGTGGCAATAATAAATAAGGCCCCAGACCATTCAGTCATATGGGATGCATTAATGTACTGTCAGAATGAACAGACTAGCAAAACAATTTATGTCACAAAAGAGTCAAAGAGCTTCTTTTTCACAACACTGCTGCCCAGGCTTCCCATCGCAAGACAAAGGCATTGCTGGAACATGTTTTGCGTTCTCCAGCCTTCAATTCCCACCTTGCTTGTGCTCGGCCTCTCTTTTTACTGTATTTTTCCAGATTATGATATTCTTAACACCCACCCCTGGTGGAGGTCTGCTAGATAATATCCACATCATGGCAGAATCCAAGTAAAACTCCTTTCTGTCTTCTTTTCTGAGAATTCTCTGTTTTCTGTGTGTCTTCTCTTGTTTACTGTAGCTCACCTGCATGACTCAGTGTTTTCTTTGAGCACGCATCTCTTTGTATTGCAATGGGAGGGGTGAAAAGAGAGAATACAGCGCATGACCTACCCATTTAAGCAGAAAGGAGTCTACATATGCAGGAAGGTTTTACTTTAGCTGTGTTTTAGCTGAAGACACATCTGCTGCCTTACAGAGGCCATTCCCCAAACCACCTGCCACTACTTGTGACCTAGAGAAAATGGCCTAGACAAGCCAGGGACCTAAATTCTGGTCCTAAATGTCCTTATCTTGCATGCTCAAGATCAAAGTTTGCAGTGCCAGGTGAGACAGGGGCTGGGAGTGGGCTGTGGGCTGAACAGTTTGCCCTAGCAGACCGCGTACTGCTTGTGGGGGCCAGGTTAAGAATTTGTGCTGTGAGCGCTGTCCTGTCTGTCTGTAAGGCACCAAGCTAGCACAGCGGTGCCCCAGTTTCTCTGGGGCTTATACATGATGCTCACTGTACAGCTCACCAACAATAACATGACCGGTATAGGCTTTTCATAATTAGATTGTTCTACTCTGTGCTTATAGAAAACCTGGTTAAAGTTTGATTTCCCTTGTTAGATCAATATGAAAATGATCTTTTACTTCCCAGGAGCCTGTTTCTGGGGTCTTATTACCTGTTTGGCTGTGAGTGGGTAGCTACATTAAGGATCTTGCCTGCTTGTTTGTTTTTCAGTGGGTTGAAAAAATAGTGAAACAAGTCATAAATATTCTTCATGCATCCTTCTATATTTATGCATGCATGCACACATGCGTACAAGTCCCATTTAACCAAACATTACATCATCCCAGCACAGCTCCAGTGCAGACCACGCTGGTAAGCCTAAAACCAGAGAAAATGTTTCAGGTTCCTTTCAGCTATGATCATCTTTCTGGCCTTCTCCATGTGTCTCTTATAGTCAGGAGATCGGTCCCCACATTGGCAACTGGGCTATGCCCTTGCCATGCAGATGTGTTTCTTAACATGATCATTATTATACAGCTGCTTCTTAGACATCGAGCTATGTTAGTCATTACATTGTTATTCATTAAAGACATTTGGAGCTCCCTTTGTAACATGCCCCTCGGGAAAGCCAAAAACGTCTTCTGCCATGGCAATGCTGTATAAGATCTGTTGCTTCAGGAGCCGGAGCCATGACTGACATGTGCATATAAGTTTGTAATGGGTGGAGAGTTTGGTTTCAGCTTGTTTACCAGGGAAGTGCTTAAAAGTTTGCAAACTCATCTGTGTTATATGAATCACTTGGATGTTCACAGCTCAACTGGAAATGAGTTGTAGACAGGTTTTCACTTGCAGTTTGTGCCATTATTTATTTCTCTCTAGTTTTATCCATTAAATCGCTGTGCTCAGAAAAAAAACCATGACAGACTCCCAGGTCTTTCTCTGTTCTGTCTGCCAGTGCTTTCTCCCCTGGGTCATGGCAGTTTGTGTAAGCCGAAAGAATATCATTTGTGCTCCCCTGCTTTAGTAATTGCAGCCTGCCTTTGTCCCCAGAAGCACCTCAGGTAATCCCATGCTGAAGCATAGGAGAGAGGTGCACTTGGTTAAGTAGCTTATATCCCAGATCTTCTCAGGACTGCAAATCTCAGCTTGGCAGCCTGTATCATCGCTGCTGGTGTGAGTTCTGGGCATGCAGCATTTGGCCATTGTCTGCTTCTCAATCTCTGCTAAATGCAGGCAAGTTGTTCTGTCTGTTGCCTCAGGTTTTTAAAATGTATTAATTTGAGAGTGTTTAAATCTGGGATTTCACTTCAGACTGACTGTAATTATTGCCTCTTACCAGATGAATGTGATTCAGGTTGCTTGAATGTTGCTTGCTATATATTTTCTCAATATTTTCTTTTTTTAAACAACATTTTATTGAAATGTGGCCAGCTTCAAACTCTGAGATCTGTGGGGAGCAGTTAAGTGTTTGCTTGTTGTATTGAAAGCAAAAGCTGTTTTAACTTTGTGGGCTGAAGGATAATAGGGTATGATTTATTCCCTTTGAAGGTTCCTGATGTTTTACCAAACACCCCCACTATTTTTGATTTGGTCACTAATACACTATTCCCTTTACTGTACATTGATGCAAGGAAAGAAAACACACCACCACAAAACACATTAGCACCTTCCCGCTCCAAAAGCCAGATAGGAAAGCCTCTTAGGAAATTCTGATAAAGATTTAAACTTTTCTTGAGCAAGTGTGATTTTGAGAATCCAAACAAAAACTTTAGGTAATATTAGATGAAGGTTGTAGAGTGAAGTCTGAGAAGTGGATCTGGCAAAATGTTAAAGGGAAGGCAAACACGGTATGGTTCTTCTAGCTCATAGCCTTGCTGCCCTTGAATCTCCACACGAGGAGTCCAGACGTAACGAATGATGGAGTGCTGACTGTAACTGGTGGTATCCCATGCATGAGATTGGGATGCTATAGGAAATTTGACCTTCAGTGCATTTCAGTTTAGATTTTGTTTCCATTAAGCAAGCCTTGTGGCAATTTTCTTTTTAATCTTGAAAAATGGAACTGTAGCAAATGAAGCTGATATTTTCTTCTTTAGGGCTGATTTAGAATTTGTTTAAAAATTATGACTAATAAAGCCATAAATATACAGTGGTTAGGGAAGTAATTTGCTCTCAGGCAAAACTTCTGAAAATTACACCCAACAGCTCTCAATATATTTTTCATTCCGTAATAATAATTATAACAATAATGATGCTAGTTCTTTGCCACTTCCCCCTTAACGATGTCCAAGGCACTTCACAAATGAGTGCAATGAAATTTGATTGAAGAAATGATTCAGTGTGCTGTTCCTTCAGGCCTCAAGGAGAAAGGGGGTCTTGGAAGAGCGCCCTTCATTCACAAAAGGCTTTAGACAGAGCAAACCACTGGCAAGCAGGAGAGAAAAGGAAGACTGTGTTGGAGCTTCAGGAGGCAAAGTTTTTGGGTAACTCAAATAAAGAAGCAGGGGGAGGTGATTTTCCAGTTTCCATGTGCTTGGTCCTTCCTCCAGTGCAGCAGTTGAGTGCAGGCCATAGAAGTGGGCTGCCTCTCTTCAGATCCTAGACAGCACTGATTCAGAGAAAGGAAACATGGTGGGAAGCAAAGCAAAGTGCTTATCTTCTTCTGTGTTTCAGTGCTAACAAAAACATGCCTTACAGAGACCTCATTTTCAGTTTTTACTTTGTCTAGTTCCCTAACTGAGTAAGCTGTGAGTCAGTGCTATGGCAGACCTCGTTTATTGAGCACGTAAGCTTCTGATGAGTATTAATATGTCGTGTTCTCTTAAAACCTTCCACGCACCTTGAAGCCAGTGGGATTGTGGACTTGGAACCAAGTGTGTGCTTCTGTGCTGAACAAGGCCACAGCCAAAGCGCACAGAACCAACACACCAAGTCTGTGCAATGCTGGTCCTAGGGAGCTCCCTAGGTAGCAACCCTTGGTCCAGCTGGTCAACTTGTTCTTCTAACACGGTTGAATCAAGTGGCTAAGAAATCTACTGTATTCCTGGGCCTGATATAGGGTTATCTGCATGAGAGGTTGTAATCTGCAATGCACAGTGGACTGGGTTAGAGGGTTTTGTGATCATTTCTAGCTTTGGGAGGTGCAGATAAAATCCTGAAGAAATCCTTGTGCTTTGGCCAAAACCCCTCAGATTTTACATATCACCCATCCTTTCCTTTCTGCTAGCATTGGGCAGTCCTTAGAACGCTTTTAATGAGAGTGCTTGAGTTGCAAAATTCTGATTTGTGTTTTATACACAGGGATTGCTCCGTTTCACAGCACATTAACGAAGAGGTGCAGGTCATCAGTGAAATGTGGTCTTTGATAATCCCATACTCTTATCAGACAGCTTCCAATTTAAAAACACTGATTCTTATGAGAACAGGTTCATTTCAAAACTCTTTAAGGATTTTACGGCCCCTGCTCTGATTCATTGTTGTAACTGACTCACGATGGGACCTTTGTCCACAGAAAACAGGAGCCCTCCTAGGTCCAGCTAGCTAAAATGTGCAGATTATACATTTGACTTGGTATCTCCAGTTCAGTCTCTGGTGAGCTGGCAAAGAGGGTCAACTTCTGTTCGTCAGAATCAGACACATCTGCTTCTGTGGCAGATCTGGGTACCTGCACGTGAAACTCAAGGAGACTTCAGCCATCATTTCTCTGCCCTCTGTCAATATCCTGCAGTGAAATATTCTCGATATTCTCGCTGTGAAAACAGTTGTCTTGAATCTTGCACCATCTCCGTTGGCACACGTGTCTGATGTAGACATACAAACGTAAGGACAGTGAGAAAAAAAAAACCTGCCTCCAGATGTGGAGGAGGTGGTTTGAACGATGACTGAACGATGACAAAGGAGTGTTTTTTTCCATCAGACCGTAGTGGCTGTAGGAGCCAAGATGCAGCTTGCTTTCCTGTCTGAAAAGAGGGATTACAGCGATCAGAATGCCACAGGAAGCTGCAAGTGATGCATGAGCACTCACCTTATCGTTCTCAGCGAGGGAGATTGCGTGACAGCTGCAGGGCTTGTCTCGGTAAACAATGGATCACGATTCTTAAACACTCTGCACCATTCGTAAGAAAACAGGAAAGCTCAGGGGGAGCTAACAGCAGGGCTGCGTGTGCCACTGGTTAGCGTGGTTTCACAAGGTTGTGGTGGGGCACAACCCTGCTGGCTGGCTGTCCTGCGAGTACGGCTCGATTGGACTTCTGCCTGCCCTTCACCATGTGCAGATAGGTGAGGAGAACCCAAGTGAGAGAGAGAATGGGCCAGGAGTGGCCTAGAAGTACAGAAGAACTGCAGAAATGTGAAGAAATGGGAATGTGACTCACAGCCCTTTGATCTCCTTCCTTGGGGGACCCCCAGGACAACATAACAGCCAAATGTCCCTTACTGGGAGCGGGCACCAGTTCATGCTTATTATCTGGTGTTTTCTTTATCTGGGGTTGAATCCCTGGGTTCTTCCTGACAGACGAGTGTGTTTTTCCAGCTGCTCCATATTAATAATAAAAAAGTAAATAAACAAGCAGTCATAATTGTATTTTTGCAAAAATTAGGTTTGGACTATGTTCTTCTTTCTCCATATTGAAACAATTTAGCAGCACTTGTTTTGAAGAAATGATTAAAATTTAGAAAACAAGGAATAAATATGCTCAGTATGCATTAGCAGCAGTTAGTGCCTCCTGCACATTGCGTGCTTTACGGATAACGAGGCGTGGATGGCTTAGTTGATGGCTTTATCACCAAACTATTTAACAATTTAAAGACCTGAGACACCAAATGGTTTCATGATTTCCCCAAGACAGAGAGGGCTCCAATGTTAGTGGTGTTGGGTACTTGGAACCATGCCTACATCTCCAGGTGCCATTTCTCTCTTGGGATGAAAGATGCTCAGCGAGGTCAGTTCAAGGAGGAAGTGTAGGCGGTGAAGAGATGGCACAAAATTGTCTAGATCTGACACAATTTTAAATGATAGCATGACTTGGTTAATATGATCACTGTGGTTACTTGGATCTTCAGTTCCTTTCTTCCCTTCAAGGTGGTAAGGAGCAAAGCCTCCTCCTTTTACTTGGTAGTTGAGAGATGGGACTCTTCTCTCTGTCTTGATACCAAGAGAAAAAGTCTTACTCTTTTTTCTTCCAGTCATTTCCTATCCACATGCTCTTGGACAGGTTGGAGAGAGCAACACTTGTGCTTCTTGGATCTCCTTGGAAGGGAATGGTGCTGTGCACCCAGCAGTCGTGGCAACCCTCACACCCCTGGTGGGTTAGCTCATTGTTTCTCACATCCTGGGAGTTTTGTAGTTGGCTGAGATGGAAATAATTGAATTGTCAGGAAATGAGGAAGGTAAAGACTGCTAGAAAAGAAAGAAGTGCTAGGAGGAGCGGTCAATGAAAACCATGAATATAAGACAGCTGGAAGAATATCTAAATTGGATTTGGATATTGAGGGCAGAGATAAGGTGACAGCTGGCTATGGCATGGGCTGGGGTTGACCCATGTTATGGAAGGGAGTGTACTCTGCCAGAAGCCTTTGAAGTCCTCATGTACATGTACATGAGCAGAGATCAGAGATTTAGGAAGGCAATGAAGCTGGATACTGCAGCAGTTGGGATTAGGACGTATTTAATGTACAATTAAAGATTTCAACAGCTCAGGTTAAAGAACGAGAGAATACCAGTAATGAGGTGGAGGTGGTGATGGGAAGACAAGACAGCAGGGTGATATGCATGTGTAGGAGGATTTTTGGGGTAAAGCCAGCTTGAGTTTTCTGGCCTCCTGAGTAAAGTTGAGCTCTGAGTGCTGACACATTTGTTTGCTCAGCTCTGCCCGCGCATCAAAAGATTTCTCCTTCCCCTGACAATTTTGCTGAATTGTGGGGTGTTTTTCTGTTGTGGAGCCTTTTTTTCTACATCTCAGCATGGGGTAGGAGTGAAACATTTTCAAAGACTATTGCACTAACCTGTGGTGTGACCTACAACGGAGAGCTAAAATTTAAAGTGAGGCTGATATTAAAATATGATTCATTGCCAGCCTAATAACGATAATGCTGTAAGTTGTCAGTAACTTTTATGCATCGTTGGAGGTGTCCACACTTGCTGTGTTTGAGAGGACAGGTGGTAGCATGGGTAGTCATTAGCCTTCTGAGCTTTGGTTGCAACCTTGCTTGCTTTGTCACCTATGGGCTCTGGTCGGTGACCCGTACAGAATGGAAACTGTGACCTCGCTCGTAGCCGGCAGCATTGTGGAAAGTGCTCTGAATATTATCTCAGGATAATTGATGCAGAGGATGATCTGACTTTGCAGGCCTTGACAAGTGAATAGATTTAAGATAGTAGGTCTCATTCTGAAAAGGGATCATTTCATCAGCGTATACCAAGAAGGCAGACTGAAACTTTCCTGTACATGACAAAGTGATTTACATCTGTCTGTTGGTCATTTGTTGGGATCCAACACTGAGAGCCCTCCATGCTAGAGGGTAGTCTGGAAAAGATCTAAGTGGTTGGGTACTTGCAAACTGCAGTATCTACCAGTTGCTGAAATAAATCAAAAGGAGAGAAGATTGTACAGTTACAGAAGTCATGACAGTCATCTGGCCTCCCCATGAGTGCTGAAATACTCAAATACAGAAATTAAATATGCCATAAAGTAGTAGCTGAGTTAAGAGAACTTTTAAGAGACCATCTTGAGGCAGTAAGGGAAGCATTCATGTGTGGTCAGGTTAACACTGCACAAAAATAGGTTTGAATGCTGCAGAACAGGTAATTTACTTATGCCCATTGAGTCTGGCAGGACCTCAATTCTGTACATGTGCTCCACCTCATTACACAAATCTTTACTGTTGAATCAGCTGATTTTTCAGGGACTTTATATAATTCATCTGCTTCAGGTTGTATTTTCTGGAATGCAGTGCCTGGAGCTTCCTTCACGTTTGACTTCCCTGTCTTCCTCCCTTAAGGTCTTTTTATGACCTTTGAGGTTTTTCTCCCAGTCCTCCCATTTTTAGCAGGAGACTCGTGTTCCTACACGATGGCACAACTAGCGGCTATACCTGGCACTACTCATGAGGAGCTATTCCAAAATAACTCCATGTGTGGACACCCTTAATGTGTGACTACACTGCTACACAAAAGAATGAAAAGGGCTCACGCGGATGTGCCTGAATTAGCTTTCAACGAGCTAGCTCCCATGAAGATAATGACTTTGCAGCTGGCACTGAGGTATTCATGTTGAGCTGCAAGCTCTGCCCGAAACACAGGAGAAAGACTTGGACGAACAATTCAAGCTGAGACTTCTGCTCTTGCAGCCTCACTGGTATTCAGAGGTAGTCCAGACAGGAGCATGGGTGGTTTTTATATGTGGATACATCCTTACATTGCACAAAGAGTCCTTGGTCCTATTTTGTTTAGCTTCTTTTGCTCCAGGCTAGGCAGTCCATGCTGAGAATTACTCCAGAAGAGATGCTCTTGAATACCGCAGTGGTTAGCCAGGCTCCATCCACCTCGCAATGGCTTTACGATTTCAAGGCACGGGTATTTAACCTCTCTGCTATTTCAAGGTGTGTGCTGGCTGCACGGAGCTGTTACGGCCTGCTGGAGAAGGGAGCTGTGAGTGGCCTCAAGTGAGCTGAAGCAGTACGTGCTGTCCTTCAGGCAGGGAAGTCTCAGCGCAGTGTTTACACACTTCTTCCCTCCAAAACACACAGCGTCAGGGGGAGGTGGGGAGCAGCTGGTTTTGAGGAGATGAAGGCTCAAGCATTACCAGGTTTACCACGTCTTCAGAAGCCGATCCAAAACCCATCAAGCTCGGTGGAAAACTGCCAATGATTTGAAGAGCCCCTGGATCAGGCCCTTAAAACCCAGCTCCTCCAACTCAGCACGCCAGCATATGTGCAGCTGATCCTTGTCCCGCTCCTGCGCCCTCGGGGACCCGGTGCGGAGCAGCGCTAGCAGGCTGCAGAGACCACCCTCCGAAATGGCAGAGGGCCTCTTTTCACCTTGTCTCCTGCATGCACAGCTGTGCCTGCAGACGTGCATCTCCTGCGGAGCCCCGTGCTCCTGCAGCTGGGCACCTGAACCACCTCGAGCCGCGCTCGGGGAGCTTCAGAGGCACCGAATCAGCTGGGTGGTGTTGGAAGCTATTAAACTGCTGTTTGTCCGTCCTAATGTGGAGGAAGTGAGAGCAGGGATCTTTAACCCCCTGGAAATGATTAGAGGTGAGGAGCACAAAGGAGGCCTTGATGAGCGTTTCGCCCCTAAGCGATGTGGTTCTTAGCTTTCCGGCTCCTGCTGCCGACATGCAAAGCCAGGGCCTTGGGTTTTAATTTTTCATACTGTTTTTAAACAGATACTTTTGCAAATGTAAACATGCCCCAGCACTGAAGGTTTCCAGCCAAATTAAAGAGTCAGCACTGGAAAAATCAGCCTTCTGAGAAAGGTCAAATACAAGTAAACTCTGGAGTTCATTGGGTCCATATGTGTAAACTTCAGCTAATATGGGCTAGGCCCAGGGCAGCACTTACCTTGCATAACTGAGCTTGTTTCAAAATGAAAGGCTAGAACTGTCCTTAGGGATGCCTGTGGTCTGAGCACTAAATTTGAATGTATCGAATGAAAAAAGACCCATGTCCTGGCTCTGTTTCCATTCCGCTTTATCCCTTCCCTCTAACAGGAAGACAGAAGGTTTGGAAGGAGAATGTGCCGTTTGGCATTAATTCTGACAACTCACATTTAGACATTCTTAGCTGAGACCATGCTGGGTTTAATAATCTCCAACTACATGCCTATAAAAGCTTAATTTTGCTATGAGGATGCATGCCTTGAAGCCTTTAATTTAATAACCGGGAAGGGTTTCTTTATAAGTTGTACCACCTGCAGTAGTAATAGAAATCAAGACACTGCCTGTTATTTCTTGGCTTGATTGACATTTCAGCCAACATGGAAGGCTTCAAGCTACCTACTGCCTTTAATATTTTTTTTGTAATTATTTTTACCTGTAATTTGTCAGAGCTTGCCATTAGAAGGACGGACTGATGAGTGTGTACCTCTCTGAAGTGAGGAGCTTTTGCTTAGAGCAGCAGATGAAGAAATTTTCTTCCTGCCACCGCACTGTAATAGTGGGTTGGTTAGTAGGAAAAACTTGGTACGAGAGAAAGCAAAATGACAAGAGAAATTGTGGCCTAAAAGTAGGATCCTTAAAAGGTATCATCATTATATAGCAATCCCCTAATCCCACCCCCGTCAGCCAACAGAAATGCCAGGAGATCTGCAGCACATGTCAGCCAGCTAACCCGCCTGAAAGGTGTTATTGTTGCTGGTTCTGCTGCTTGCCTCAGAAATGTCTCTGCACCTAAAGAGCTACAGGAAAAGAAGACAGAGCCCCATTAGTTAGGAGAATGCCAGAGGTGAAGCTGCGGTGCCTCCCTGGTGCTGGTACATCATTAAGGGTCCCAGAGGAGTGTAGGAGGTGGAGACGCTTGAAGGTTAGACGGGCTGAGTTATTCCTTAACTCATGCCTTTTAGTTGAAGAGCAGAGGAGGTACACGTGTTGTGTGCGGCTACGTAACGTGCCAGGAATGTAGAGAAGAGCTGGAAGCTTCCAGCTCCAGCTGACAGGGTTTTTATCTGGTGCGGATGGAGGTCTTATGGTCAGAGAGGCCCTAGCAGTGTCAAGTTGGGTAGGACATGGGATCAGGCCCTTAAGGGATCAAGGCACTTAAGATTGCTCAACAAATATCCCTACAGCAAAGGTTTTATACCATTTGACATCTGTAATGCTACAGAGCGTGCCAAGACAACAAAGGCCTTACAAACAATGAGATTCCTCATCAACATCAACAGAGAAGTCCTGTGGAAAGGAGAACTAATGCCGACACGAAGATGTTCAAATCTGGCTGCCTTCAGTGCGACTTCTCAGCATGGGGATATAAAATGACAGTGGAGCATGTTTTTCCAGAGCTCTTTTGAACGAGTCTGAACTTGGCTGCATCATTATTATTATGAATCACTGGGTCACGGCCTGTCTGCTGACGTCCCGTTGGCATGAGGCCAGAAGATATTACCTTGCAGGTTCAAGATTTTGAGCCTTGTGGGTCTTCTGCATCCAGACCTTGACCAACTTGGTCTCATTTGTGCCTTGCTCCCTCAATATTTGGTATCCTCCATGTATGTAACAGACAGAATAGTTAACAGATGGAACAAATTTCCAAGAGAAGTCCTCACAGTAAAGCTGGATGACTTCTGGAAGATACACATGAGTCTATCCCCAGTTATTCCATGCAGCAAAGGTGTAAAGTGGGAGGCTGAAATTCTGTGATCTGTGATCCACACAAAGTAAAAGTTGGTAACTATATTGAGATACTGGATTCTGTGAATGCCCTAACATCACATCTGAGAGTACCCTAAAAAAGTGATTTAGCTTTTTCTTTAAGCAGGTATATTTTTTATTAAATCAGGATTATCTGCCCTACATCTCTCAACTGATGTTGTGTTAATAGATATGGCTTCTATAAGAGTTCTGTCTCCATGAGCACAGTGAAATCTATTGCTTTGCATTTAACCTGCCACGTTGTTAAATCCAGGCTGGTTAATAGAGCCAGCTCCAAGCTTGTTCAGTTTTCAGCTATTAAGATGCCGTGATGATCCCACCTCCCCATCTAAGTTAAGGAAGGATATGATTGACAGGGATCCCAGATGTTGGGTAAAGTGAAACCTGGCACAGAACCTAAAACCTGGAAGAGAAGGTAAAGCCCGTCCTTTGAGCAGCCAGGTCTTGAGTGTAGATCATCCCTACTCTAACCTGGTGGTCAGTCAGTTGACCCCAGCTTCTCTTCGTGGAGGAGGACAGCAGCTTCCCATTGCTTAGCAGGGAAGGCCAGGCTATGGAGCTGTTAGGGCAGCCAGCCTAGTCCCTGTACACCATTTAACCCTGGCACTGAAAGTGAATCCCCAGTTTTAACTGAAGTAAAATCAAGCTGCCATTGTCTCCGACTTTCGATATGAAAATAACTGCTGAGACAGCCCTGCATTTATGTACGGTTTTTGCACCTTCTGTGGAGAATCAGAATAAATAGAAACCCTTTAAATAGATTATTAATTAACCTTCCCCTGACAGATAACTCGGTAGGAAATCCATTAGTAGATGTCTGGGTGAACTCACTGCTTCTGGAGCAGCTTTATTGTGTTGTGCTTTCTCCTTCTCGTTGCAGATCTGAAGCCCTGGGTTTCGAATTTCACCTATCCAGGTGTGCATGACTTTTCTCAGCTCGCACTGGATGCCAACAGGAACCAGCTCATTGTGGGAGCAAGGTAAAGATAATCTTTTAATTAGACCAGGGCTGCTGCTCAGGCTCTTTCCCTTCAGGTTCTGGCTTCAGAGGAGAGTGTTTCCAGCTTATGTGGCCAGTCTCCCCCTCAAAGAGAAAGCTATAATTTATGTGGAGGGATTTAGACTCCTAGTATAATTGCAAAGAAGAGAAAATTACTAGAATTAAAAAAAAAAAAAAGAAAAAAGATGCAATCAAAATGACTGGTTAATGAAGCAGAGTGCTGGCATCTCCCTCAGTATCATGAATGTTAGAAGAGTTCTAGTAAATTATTCTGCACCATCACTCTGCCAGAACAGAATATGGCTTTTTGGTGTATTTGCCATGGGCAGGCTTTCTGTCTATATTAGGTTCATCTACATGCCTTTGTATAAGCTGCAGTGAGACTTTGGCAGCAAGAGTGATAGCTTTCTTCCCTCTTCTTTTAGAATTCGCTTCGTAGCCTGTTCACTTCATCTCGCTGACATAGTCAAATCCCCACCTAATGCATTTTGGTGCAACTCTGTTGTTCCAACACATCGTATATAATTAGCATATATTTTCCTTTATTTTTAAACATTACTTTTATTTAGGATGCCGTAGGAGACGGGTAAAAACACAAACACAATATAAGCATAGGCAAGCTCTAACAAATTTAGAGCTGCATTTGTAACCAGGAAAAAGAACTATGGTTCAGTGAAATAATACATGTCAGGAGTGCTTGAATCATGAGCCCCCACAGCAACTACTTTATTGCATAATAAACAGATAAGACAACCCAAAAAGAAAGAGCTAAGCATGGCCTAACAAATCAGCCAGCAGCAGCAGTTTAAATATAGTATTTAGAAGCAGGTAACATTGTGGAAGCAGCCTGTGCTGTAGGTGAAAACGGGAAGAGTCTGCTTTCCTCCCACCAGTGGACAGGAAGGCGAGGAGCAGGACTGGAAGATGTCATGGTATGAACAAGAGACAGCAAGACGTGTTAGTGGAAGGGGAGTCTTTTTCCTCCAAAGAGACAACCAAAGTGGTATTTAACATACATTTTCTGTGTTTGTGCACTAAATACTAAAACTTCGCTAACAGGGTTTAAATTGCCAGAGGCCCTCCTGCTTTTCATACAAAAATATTTTACTCTTCAAGTTGGAGCTTTACCTGCGCTGGAATCTTTAACCAGCCATTATTAATATTTATTACTTCAGAACGGCATTGCTTTGGGGACAGCCGTGAACGGTGCCTTCTGCCAGGCGTTGTACAAACACGGGCCCGTCGCCCTGAGGAATTCACTGCTTACATAATTGGGCTGCACAGCAGGTTTCCTCCTTGCTGTCGGTGACACGCTTCACCCCTGCTCAAACGCTCGCGACACATCCTGGAGGGAAGCTCTGTCTCCCCAAGAGTTTGTACAAGTGCGGTTAGACATGAGGCCACAGTATCATTACAAACAGCAGAATGACAGCAAATTTGGCTTCCTGCTGGAAGCACAATATAGTGCGGCGGGTTACTCCGGGCGGAACCAGTGACAAGTATTTATAGGTTTTGCTTGGAGAAGTCAGTTTTCATGAGGTACGACCAGCCTGCCTGGGAGACTCTCCAAGTTTGATGGTGCTGAGCAAGTCTTGATAGAGTTAATGGAGACGCAGTTGCCCAGGGTGCTTTTTTTTTTCCTGGGTGTGGGGAAGGTGGTGAGTATGGATCCCTTTCCCTCCTCGCCATCTCATTGCATGACATGAGGTGCACAAACATGGGGTGCAGGCAGGGGCCTTGTTCTGCACAGCACCGCGGGTCCTTGCGGTGAGCTGCGCTCCTGGAGCTGTGCCAGAGAAATGGGAATGGGAAGTCAAGGCTTTTCTGTTCCCTCCCTCCCTGATAAATCCCCACCTTGTTCTGGGCTATTTTTAGGGGTGATTTTTTGAGTCATTAGTTGCTCGTGCACCATCTGCCTGAATTTGCAAATGAAACAATACCTCAAAGAGATAGGAGCTGTCTCTATCCATCTCAACAGGGTGTAATTTATGAAACCTAAATTTAAATGTTAACCATGTTTAAATGTGCTACTGTAGATCATATTAGTAGTAACACCAGCTATTCTGGGGTTGTGGAAGGAGTTTGGGATCAGGGTGGAGTTTATAAGTACTCCCACTTCTCAATTTCCTGGTTAACATCATTCTCTTAGATGATAGCGTTATAAATTATTTCAGACTAGCTCTTTCTGTCTCTATTTAAAAGCCGTATGACCTCACCACAGCACCTCTTAGCTTAGTTCATCCTGCATTTCCAAGCTTCACCGAAAACGCTTCCTGGAAGAAAAGAAGATCCTGGGGCTCACAAAGGTTTTTGGTTTGGGGAATTGGACACAGCGTGACTGAAACTGTAAGGGGTATTGAGGGCACACTGTGCAGGCAGGGAGCTGGAATAACACGAGCCTCAGATTTTGAAGCTTTATCGCTATCTGAGAGCCCTCCCCGAATGACTGGTGCTGTCTGAGTGCTAACCAGAGGAGTTTGATAACTCCACTGCACCAAACACCTGCCAAGTCAAAATCCCAGAAACAAAAGAATTAGTTTCAAAAGCCCACCATGGTTCCTAAGCAACGTATTTACTTGTCACATCATTTGTAAAATCCAAACACTTGCAAGTAAGGATATGAATAGTTTAGAACATTGTAAATCTCACACTGCCCGTATTATGAGCCACATTTCATTAAGTATAAAAACACACATTTCAAAAATTCATAACCTTCATTTTGACTCATAGCTTGCATGTTTTGTTTTTGTTTAAAATGTAGTGTTAGTATTTTAATGTACTGTTTTTCTTCTCTGAATGAGTGATTGTTTTGAAATATTTGCTGCTTTTTTCAGCTCTTGAGCTTATGTGATTACTATTTGAGCTTATTTTAATGGGAGGAAAAGCAATTTTCTAGACCTCATTATTACTGAGAAAAAAATTGAAAATATGATCTGAACAGCTCAAAAAACAAGACATATAAATCCACTGTACATTAAAAAAAATGATCAGTTGGGGAACTCGAATGCTGCTTTTTCTGTGCTAGCTATCTGCAATGCCACTTTGTCCAATTGTCCTGCTTTTTTTGCAAAAACACTTTCTTCTTTTCATCAAGAATAAGCCTTGAATTTTTCAGACCTGAGAAACCTTCCAAGGCAAAGCCAATAAAGGAGCTGAAATGGAAACTGATTGCAGCCTTGACTATGTAGAAACTTCCATCCCTCTCTAATGGCACGATCAGGAATGCTTATTGTCTTTACTTTCAATCTTTTTCCCATTATTAGATTTCAAATTTAACTCTGTTATACAGCATTCCCAGCGAGCAATTTGCTTTTATTAACTGAGGATCTATTCGCTCTACCTAAACATCTGAAATCAAAGATTAATGGTGAGGAAATGGGTGGCAGTTTCTCGCAGATTAGTGTCACGTAATGAGCTATAGTTTTGAATTATAGACACGAGTTGTATATGTGCCGCCACAGCAGAAGAGCCACAGCAGCGATAATTCTGGTCCCAGAACAAAGGCTGGGAGACTGGGACACTGCTCTTTTGTCAGCAGTACAGCTGCTGAATGGACTGGGAAGAACGGCTTGAATGAGCTGCTCTGCAATAAATGGTTTAACAAAGGAGATCAGCTGAATTTCCTAACTCGATGGGCAAGCAAAAGAGACCTGTGTTAAAAAGCGGGGACTTAAGAGATGCAACTGTTTGAACTGAGGGAATCTGCCTGCTGTAGCTCACGGTCAGACCTCGATGCTGCCAGTAGCAGCCAGGTTGTGGCTCCTTTGCCAGCACCAACGTGCCTGTGCTGTGGCAGGGACGCTGGGGGTGGTGTGGTGGGGCAGGAGGAAGCCTCCATCCCCACTCCTGCAGGATATCCTAGCTCAACCCTCTGACATTCTTCTTTTGCCCTTTCCCATATACTTCTTCCCTGCCTTGCCTGTGGCAGAGGCAGGCTGGATTTCTCTGCTCCCCATGGCAGCGATTTCACCTGCGGGCTTGAGAAGCGGTGCTGTGCTCTCCCACCTGTGCCATGGGCAGGGTGTCCTAACCCCGGGGAGGATGGGTTTTGTGTAGCAGTGACATCCCACCACTGCTCCTGAAACTCCTCAGTGGCCGGGCAGAGGTGGGAGCCAATAAAGAAGTGTTGATATGGAAGACCCTGCTTGGAGTCCAGCCGAAAAGCGTGCTTCACAAGAGCTCCCTGGGCAGGAGAGTGTAAAAGATTGAAAGGAACGTGGTCGAGACACCATGTGGCAATCCGGCACGCCAGCAAGCTGAGAGGAAACAGCTTGGACAACAGGAGGACAGTACCCAAACAAATGGCAGCACCGGGAGTGGCTGGGAAGCCCTGGGGGAAACATTTGACTGCTCCCAGAAGGAAGCTGTGGGGGTGTGAGCTCAGGGCAGCAGCCTGCTGGGGCTGCGGGTGTGAGAGGCACGGCTGCGAGGGCTGGCCACGCGCAGCGAGGGGAGGTGTCGCCGTAGAAAAGCAGCCAGAGAGCGTCACGACCAGAAGTCCTCATAGCTGTGCCTGCCAAGAGGGCTGTCAGCTCCATCAGGCGATGGGAAGGGATTATCTCTCGGGGCTGCTGTGCGGGGAGCTGAAGCTCAGGAGTCCTCGTCACAAATGGCCATGACCAAGAATCTCCCGGAGGCAGAGGGCAGCGAGCAAATGCTGCAGCAAGGGGCTCGGAGCTGGCGTGTGAAGCACACGTCACTGTGGGCTGCTGGACTTTTCTGCATCACATGTAAAGCTACCAAGCTGCTAGGGGTGCAAGTTGGGGTGCTTTAGCAGGGGGTGATTTTCATGCTTGTTTTAGACCTGAACTGAATGTGCCTGTTAATGTCAAGTGGGTAGGCGTGAGAAAGGAGATGGGTTAGTTTGGGGAGCAGAGAAGGCGCTATAGCACTTACCAAACTTGTTACAGATCAGGTCAAAAGTTTTGCCTCTAACTCTGGCTGTGAAACATGGTGTTGGAAGGATCGCTTTTGGCTTTGAACAGGATGCCTTAGGGGTAGCACAGCAGCCTGGGAGCACCCTTTCCTGGCTGGTCTTGCTCCTGACTGCACGAACCCAAAACCATCTCTGGATCGCACCAGCTCAGGAGCAGGAGGCCGAGCGGAGGGACTGATACCCCGAAAGAGTTGCTTCAGGTTGCAGCTTGCAGAAATGTGGCAAATTGTAAATATAGTCTAAGATCCTCGACCAGCAGGATTGGCATCCCGAGTTTATTGAAACTCTCCGGTGTATGATAGATTAGTCTGTCAGACACCAGCTTTCATGCAGATTTCTGGCTGAACACAGGCTCTTCCCTGCCTGCTTGGCAGAAAGCTCCAGAGCGCTGCAGTAAAACTCTCAAAACCTGCGTTGCTTGGAAAATATTGCTCCTACCCTTGGGCACCTTCAATCCTACCCAGAGCTGGACTGCCACTGAAGCCTGAAGAGAGCAAATCTCAGCAGATTGTGCTGCCTGGGCAGAAGGCAGTGTGCAGCCCAGGAGGCTGAGCGGCAGAAGGCAGGGCAGAGGGGGTCTGCAGTCCTGGAGCGTCGGCGTTGGGCTCAACTTTATCAACAACACTTCCTACTGCCAAACTATCGGGGCTTCTGCGAGGCGGAAAAGCACTAATAATTTCACACCGTAGGTGGGAATCCAAGGCCCAGAGGGATTAAGAGCAAGCCTGCCCTGTGAAGAACACTGTGATATTGAGACACGTGAGTTTATAGTAGCTCTGAGAGGGAGTGCAGGCTGCTCTTTGACAGAAGTCTGCACAACCACAGAGGTCTCTGCACTGTTCTGCTTAGCTAGTGTGGACATAGCCAAAGTTTTCTGATGGATTTACAGAAAATTTGTGCCAGAGTTTGGATTTGGACCATTTACTTTTGTGTTTCTACCTGGTAGTAGCAAGTACCTGGCACTTGCCCTCAGCCTTGCACCTCTAAATAAGACATAAATGCTGCTGGAGATCTTCAGCACAGCTGAAGTCCAGTCTCACACAGCATGGAGAGAATAAAATGCAAACGAGTTAATGTTGGGCACAATCACATGGGCACGGCCAAAGGTTCAACAGACCACAGGCTTGTCCTGTTACATCCAGGAATGAAGTGCCATTCTCCACTGACTGCAGAATTTGGCTCGATAGCTCTTCCGAGACAATATGACCGAGGTGAGCTCCTGCCACGTTCGGGTGGCTCCCATTAGTATCACGCTGCCTTACCTCAGCTTTCCACCCCACCAAGTCACGTTTGGCTGAGAAATTACCTTGCCAGTTGAGGTATTAATGAGGACGTGAGCAAGCAAGGAGCATGATAATGTTTTTGATTATATCCAGATTGTAGGAGGGTAGCTGAGAAAGCTGCTGTGAGGAAACAAAAAAAAAAAAACAACAAAAGGCATCCTTTCTCACTCCGGTTCTTCCTATCAGACAAAATTAAAGTTATGTCCTTGTATTGGGGGGTGAAGGGAGGCAGGTAATGTGGTGGTGTGAGAAAAAAGGGGGAAAGCAGTCTGTGAAATTAACAGATACTTTCAAAGGACCATTGATGTTTTTTGAAGAAATTGCCTGACCTGCATGAGAAAGAATACAGCGAAGGTGAGAAACCTGTGATTAGACATTACAGCTAGTTAAATCCATAATTGGGGGTGCACAGCTTCTTTGTGCAGAGAATAAAAATGTGATTTAAAGTGCAGGTTTTAACCTCTCTGGTTGAGCCTGAGATAGTTCAGAGGGAGATTTTCCTCTCTGATAGCGTGCCAGAGGAGGTCAGCTCAGCCCTTGTGTAAGTGTGGAGGGGTGAAACCCCACTGGGTGCGTGTCTCTTTCTTACCTATGGAATTTGCTTTCCTCTGCTGGTCTGCAGGCTGTCTGAATTTGCCATACCCCAAATTTGTGCTGTCCCCGGCTTACCCCTTGGGAAGGAGGGAAAAGGTGTGGACAGGAGAGAATGAAAGGATCATTTTCATAGCTGATGGGATTCTGGGAAATTTGGAGCCTAGTTCAAATTTTGTTCAAAGTGTCAGTTTTTTTTCTTAGTTAAAACTTGTACATTTGCTTGAGACCAGAACATGAGCTTTAATTTACTCTTAATAAATCCATCAGACGAAATGCTACACTGCTGCACTGCCAGGTCGCTGGGCCTGGCCAATGCACAGGAGAAGTTGCAGCTGCAAGAGAGCAAGGAGACAGCTTTGCCCCTGGTGTTGTATCTGGAGGAGAGGCAATGGCAGCTTTTCCTTAGGCACTACTGAAAATACTGACTTGTGCTCCAGTTAAGTTGGTGACACGTCGGTTTTGTATGGCAGGGCTCAGCACAGCGACGTGTATATCGCTTTATATCCAGATGTCTAAGTGCTAAAGCCCACTGCTCTGTGCCCCTGCGAAGGTCTGAAAAACACAGCAAGGAGAAGGGATTGGTTGGCAGTAACTTCATCTCACCGGCCGCCTCGCTCAGTATTTCCATTTAAGTTGTGCTGAACTCATCCCGAGTTGGAGGAGAGGGTGACAGAGCTGAGCGCGCTTGTCAGCCCGAGCAGGCAGGTGGGGGGCCGCCAGGGAGCACCTGAACGATGTTTGGTGCATCAGAAGAAGAGGAATTTCACAGCTTGGCTTAGGAAAACTCACCAAAGTGATGGGCAAACAGGAGATGAAAGGTCCCCGTGCAGCTCGGGGCCACCGTGAGGTGCTGTAAGTGATCTGGGACTCTGCCAGCTGGAGGAGAGAGGGACAGCAGAGCTGTCAGCTGCATGTCAGGAGAGAGCTGGGGTGGCGTGTGGGATAATATGTGATGGTCTGAGGGATGGACTCACTCTTCCAGGAAAACAGGAACAAACCCACACACCAGTTCTGTAAATTTGGCTCGGGTTCCATCTCGAGGGTTTTGAAGGAACTCATTTATTGAAACAGAGAGAAAAGTAACCAAAACATTTATGGAAATCAGCCTGCCTTTTACAAATATGTTCAAACAATATTTAAAAAAAATCCCAGTTCTCCAAAGCATGCAAATTCTGCTCCCCTCCAGACCATGGTGGGTTGAAGGTGCCTGGGGACACGGGACAACGTGATGCCCCCACCGAGGGGACCCCTCTCCCACCCCAGGGCAGAAGAGGGCCAGGGACAGCCGAGCCCAGCTTGCTGCCCTCACGAGGTGTGCGAGGGGGGACATGGCTGCAGATCAAGGGCCAAACCCTTCCTGTGATCCCCCCAGCAGCAACAACAGCCCAGATTTCTGAGGATCGGTGTTGGTCAAGTGTGCCACAGCCATCCTGTTGTCCAGCGTAGTCTGAGGCCACATACATCTGCCTCTTCTGCCTCTTCCAAGAGCTGGCACAGCATCGAGACTGCACCCGGTGCTGCTGCAGGTGCTGGTAGCGCTCCTCCACCGACTGCAATTCGGGGGATTTGATTTCCATCCTTGTTTCTGCTGAGAAGTACGAAATGGGCCTTGTGTGCAAACACGGTGGCAATGCAGACACGGTAGCTGTGACCCTCGCTTAATTTGGAAGCTGCTTAATCAGAATGATATGCTGCTTGCATAAGGAGCCTCTTGTAAGAGGATGCTCCTCCAGCTCCGGCTAGATTTATCACGGAGAAATGTTGCTTTGGGAAAAGCTATTGCTCATACAGCAACTGCATCATATTACTGCGTGCCATTTAGTGTGGCTCTCTGTTGAACATCTATTGATTTTTAAGGAAGAATGATAGACCGGACAAGTTTTTCTTCAATAGAAACAAAATTACTGGTGAATAGGGATCCAGCCTGCGAGAGAGATGCTGGCTCACCACCTTTTTTCCCCAGCAGGTGTATGCGAGGACCCTCAAATGAATCTCTCAAGCAGCATTTGCAAAGTGATTGCCACCTCACACTGGGGCAGGCACTTAATTAACTCCTTCTGAGAGCAAAGGCCAGCCCATCCTGCAGGGGCAGGGTTTCTTGGGCTGGCTGGCTGTTTCGGAGGCGTGGATAACCACCTGAAAAGTTCAGCCACAGCTGGACCTGCGTCGAGGCGCTGTGCGGTAATCTAGCATGAGATTTGGTAGCCAGGAGCCCCGGGCTCTGCTCTCGATTCCATCGCTGCCGTGCTGTGTTCTTTGGAGAAGGTCACTTCACCTTTCTCTGGCTCATTTTCTCCATTAGTATAAGGGGGGAATGAGACTAACCAGCTCGCAGGGAGTCCTGAAGCATGACTAAGCTGTGTTTGTCGTGTACTGTGCGAGCACAAAGTACATCTGAGGCCTCCAGGAGCAAAGATGGGAAGAGCTGACAGGAGCTGCTGGCTCCCTGCCCATGGTTCAGCCCCAGGACTCAGCTCCCAGGGGTACCGGGAGGCAGCACGAGGTTTGTCACATGCATAAATCTGGGCCTTGTTTCGCATTGCCCAAAGGACCCTGCTCTGTTAATTATTTTCCTTATTATCTACACTGCGACAGTTGAGTCCCTCCTGCAGACCTGGCACCTGATTGCAGCCCAAGTTTGGGGAATCCCTTCCCGGAGCACCAGAGCACGCCTGAAATCTGCAGTAGCTCACCTGGTCTGTGCCAGGTGCCTTTCAGTGCAGTAATAGCCCCAAAGGAGGAGAGTGACTCTTCACTCAGTCCTCTTTAGCTTTGCCTAAAAGCATTATTTTAGCATGATCAAACATTATCAGCTTCTGTGGGCTTTGCTTGTCCTTGCAGGACAGCTGTGTGGGCTCTTGTGCTCACATCAGGGTCCTGAGAGGTGCAGGTGGTGGCCAGCACGAGGGAGCTGGTGGCTCCAGGGTCGCTGGCAGGGGTTGTTGTGAAGCACAGAGGGTTATCTTACCTGCTTGGTCAGCGTGGAGCGGGGCAGCGGTGGGAAACATGAACAAACCTTTCTGATTTTAATCTGAAGCTAGAGTAACCTTTCATTTACACCTGCTCATTAGCTGCGGGGAAAGCCCTCCTGATTTACCACAGCTGAACTGAAAAGCACACTCTTTATTAATTAGAAGGAAGCATCATTTTGTCATCAGGCAGAAGCAGTGCCTGAAAAGAGGGCTCTGCTCAGCACTGGAAACCAGCCCATCCGTAGGTTGTATCTGTAGCACGTTGCAGCCCTCATCATTTCAGAACTCCTTAAAGGAGGGGTTTCAGCTTTTCCTCAAGCACTCTTGTTGTGCAGCATCCCACTGGAAAAGCCTAGCTTGTCTCGGAGCTCTGTTGCCTGGTGGTATTGTAGACAAAGTTACTTTGCCTTCTCTGTGAATTGGTTCAAGGCCACGCGACGTGTGAACGAGTGCATGGGCATCGCCTTGCAAAGTTCACCCAAGGTGCTCGTGGCTGTAAGAAATAAACCCTGCCTAAGCAGCTTTGACTTGGGAATGTCGTGGCAAGTGGATTTAAGTGGATATACTCTTCCAGCCTTTAAAATACATCTCAGCTGCTCTCCTGCTGCTCTGGTACGTATGCTTTGTGGTACCAGGCACAGTGAGCGCTTAATCATTTTATAAGGCAGCCAAATACAAATTACAAAGCCAATTAACAAAGACTTCCCTCTACAGGATTTATGCTGCAGCTTGGCTCTGTCCATAGGCAGACTAGTGTCGAGGGCACTGTTTGAGAAATAAAGCGCTTCAGTGTATACCCAATTTCCAAGAGTTTAAATGGCACTTCAGCGTAGGCTTGAATGCTGTGATCACGGTCTTGGCTGAGAATTCGGGGTGTCACTGATTAACACGGGCATCTTCAGAACTGCACAGATGTTGTGAGCAATAAGGTTAGTAGTTGTGAGCAATAAAGTTAGTAGTAGTAATAATTAGCAATGTGAGGCACCTATAATGTATGTAATAATGTTTATCCCAGAATAATTAGAAGAGTTTAACCTTTTGCTCTGGAGATGGCTGAAATGCAGCCGACTCTGGGATGAAAGAGAGCTTTTGTTGTAAAACCATGGAGTGAAGGTGCATGACCTTTCAGAACAGAAAGTGAGGAAGAGGTTGACCCATCCCTCCACGTTTGTGCACCAGCTTCTTACATGGGCGAAGAAGGTTATTAGAAGAGCTGCTTGCACCAAGCAACTGCTCTTCTGGTGTAGTCCAGAGGGGCTTAATTTAAGAGAGAAAGGAATTAGCCAACATTTACAAGATAAAGTGGGGGAGAAAAAAAAAAAAGACCAAGAAGGCACCTCATCTATTCATGCAGAGATCTCGGTGTTCTCATATATTTCTTAATCCTACTCTTCCAGCTGCTTTAAATTATAGTTCAGCAAGGTATTAAACAGACATAACTTCAAATACGAGCAGAAAAAAAGACACAAATGGGGCAATTCTAGGTACAATAAACCATGCCTGTCATTCAGAGACCTTGTTCATGCTTGGCCCGAAATTACATTTAGAATGCAATTCATAACAATGGCACTGTCTTATTCAGCAGATCTTTCCCCTTGGCTTTTCACTCCTCGTATAGTTTTACAGAGCAAGTGTGGTTAAAAGAAGGTGTTACTAATTAAGGATTAGTCGGTTCTAGCCGGGCAGGTCGGCTGGTGTCTCTGGTAGCCCAGTCTGCCTAATGGTGCTCATATTGCTGCTGATGAGACGTCAGAAGGATCAAACAAACAAAAAGAGACTGCCAGGGGCTGTGCAGCCACCAGGTAAAGCAAGCTGATGAAAAGCAAAGGGAAACCCTCCTTGCTGTAAGAAAGCTACAAGGTCAGGTTTCGAGAGGTGAGGTTAGTGGGAAGCTTTTGGAAGATCATTGTGCTTCTCACATCAATGCTGTGCTTCTGCCTGGTTTAGGTCTCAGCCACCCGCGTGATCTCACCACTGATGCTTTGCTCAGGTGCTGCGCAGCAGGCACTGAGAGGACAGAAACTGCCTTTTTTTTAAATGGACACTAATTCCTGTCTGCATCTGTTTTGGCTGAGTGCTAGGAAAACTGTGTCCTTTAGCTACATCTTTTCCATTAAATATATTTTGGTTGAATTTGCTGTGCAGCACTACTGGGGAAAAAACCTAATATTAAAATTTATTACTCAGTCAAACTGTCCAGCTTTTTACAAGACTGAAACAAGGAGCTGGAATCTGCTGTATGACTTCCAAAATCAATGCATTTAAATAGCATGCTTAACAACAGGATAGCAACTTCAAATCCCTGGTTATGAGAACTTTCTCCTTAGGGTGTTGTAACACTGGAGGCCAGTGACATGCTTAATTTCTGCAGGAGAAGGCTTATTCCATGATACCTCATGTCCTGGAATTGCATTAGTATTTTGGTGAGAGCAGCATGTGCTTCCACTCAGATCAGTCACTGGAGGAGAATTTTCCTCCATTTTGAGATTTTGGCTGTATGTAAGCTTAGCGCCTCTGGTCAGCTGCATGCATCTGCAGGGCATAATATTTAAGTCTGTAGCCAGAGAGTTAATAACAAATTACCTGGGAAAGTGTGCAGTCCTTAGAGACAGAGTAAGGTTTCAGAATATGAAAGAGCTGCTGGTGATCGGACTAGGACAGAAGATGGAGGTTTTGTGTGTGTGTTTCTCTGCATACTTACAGGAGGTGTAATAATTACGGATACATTTTGTTCAGATATTGCTAATGGGACTCATTCTTCCCTGGGTAAGCAGTCCCAGTAGAGAATAGGACAGAGGTGGTGCAACTTCGAGCTACACTGGCTGAAGATCTGGTACCAAGAGTTTGACTTCCACGGTCCCTCATCATCCTTGTCCCCACCCATCTTCATTGACAATCTGCAGTGGTTGAGATCCTTTGATTTATTTACAGAACTGGGACAAAATATACAGAAACTCAGTGATTATGACTTCCATGATATTAAGGTGAGAGACAACAGGAAAAGGAAAAACTGCTCAAGCCTCTTAGTGGTCATTGTGACCCCATATGGATTTCTCATGTGTGGAAGTTTCAGTAACTTTCTTTGCTTGGGCAGAATGTGCTGCTGACTACAGACTCTAATCAAGGCTCTTCAGAAGAATCCTTAGGACCTTTTCATCACTATAAGACCAGAAGTCAACTTCCATTGACTTCTTGACCTCACTGACATTGCACTTGCATTTTTGGTAGGTAGGGGAATGTCCCTAGACTAGCACTTGTAGGGTGGATGAAGCTCTGCCACCAAAGCTGCACTTTCTGCTGCTTAAACAGAGCCACCACAAAACCATTGTTCACCTGGTGCAATATAAATATGTCTTCTCTGGGAGGTTGCGGTGACAGGGATGTTGGAAAAGGATCACAGCTCTTCACACCGATGAAGATGACAGATGGGATGCAAAAATATGAAGCTAGGTATGGCCAAAAGCCTCAAGCACACAATCAAGTCCATATGGCTTAATACATGTCAGCTGATTGCTGGTAACTGCATTGTCTTAGCAAGCAAAAATGTGAGGTAAAACCTGTTAACTAAGACTCTTCCATAGATGTTGATGCAAATGTGCCTTCCCTCCTGTTTGTGTTGGGATAGGAACATGCAGAGGGAGGGCTGCAGCTCAGCTGCTGTGTTGTATCTCATGCTACAGTGACTTCTGTCAGGAATTCCCTTGCTCTGCCTTTGAAGATGTGATGACAGGAGGATTGGGAGTATCTGCAGTCACTGCCTTGATTTCCCTGCTGGTTTTCCGTGCAGAGAGGTTCTGCTGAGAAGTACCTCTCCTCTCCTCCTCCTTTTGCACCAAGTCCATCTGCAAGGATAGACTTGGGGGGAGTGTACTGCAGGAGGTAGCTTTGCTCCAGCTGGCTTGTATCCAACCCCAGCTTTCTCAGTCAGCAGAAATAAAAACATGAACACAGCCCTTACAGGGCTTCGACCAAAGTCCTGTGAGGGTCTTGAAATAGACCCTGTTCTGTTGGGATTTCAGTGTGGGCCTCCATTACGAGGTTTGGAGTATTTTACTCCAGCCCTGCTCAGAGCTTTGCTATAAGGCTTGCTAAGACAAATGAACAAGGGACATGTTATTATTTTTACATTCTTTGGAGAGAAATCCAACAGGCCTTCGTTGTCCATAGAAATGGATAACCAAAACTATTACTTGCATTTATAACTTCTCCCTTCCTTCTTTTGATAGCCTAACGATTTGTCTTTCTTCTGCTTGCTCATGCAGGAACTACCTCTTCAGACTTAGTCTACACAACGTTTCTCTCATTCAGGTATGTTCACTTTTTACTCTTTTGTTTTATTTGACTTGTTAACAATGTTCTGTAGTATTAGATGTGTGTTTTCAGAAGCCTGTAGAGAGTAAATTTGCAGAGTGGTGGAGCAGGGAGAGGACAAAGTCAGAACCTAATGCTTATTTCCACTCCTGCGATGATGCTGGGGGAAGGTTCTTGTACACTTGCCCATTTGGACAGCGCTCTCTGCTCTTGCTTCTTGAGAGTTTGGGTGGTAAGAGGATGTGCCAAAAATATGGCATCTTAAAGGAACAAAGCAGGTAGTGTAACTGATACAGGCTTAAACTCAACAATCAATAGCAATCCTGCTTCATTAGAGGAGATGTTGACAACACATAGGAAAAGCTTTTACTATTCTTGTACATCCCCATTTTGAGTCTATGTCAGCCCTTGTGACCATGGACTGCTGAGAAGCTGTGTTTTGCTGAATGCGTTGCTAAAACCAGGGTTGGACTTGCAAGCACTCACCAGACAAAATGGGCAGCAAAATATATGTTAACTGTGGCAGAGCAGAGGCAAAGCAGCTGAAGTCTGAAGGGGTTTGCAAATGTCTAGCAGTATTAGGACTTGCCTCCCACTGCACTGAATCTGGAATTGAAAGGTGCAGCAAATATGGTTGATGAAAACTCCAATCTTTAAATTAATAAATACCTGTGCTCTGGGAAATTTCCTATGTTCTGTAGTTGCTAGAGCACCGAGGATGTATTCAGCATTTTTCAGACAGAAGGAAGGGTCTTCTTGCTCTGCCTGGCTATGTAAAGAAGCCATTAGGCCAGTAGTGCCAGCTATTCCCATGTGCACAAGCCTTGTGCTGTTAGTAGGGGGTACAAGTATAGATGGAGAGAAGAAAAGATGTTTAATGGTTGTAAAATGCATTGAACCTTCCTTTAAAAGGAAAACAAAGTCTGGAGTTACCAATGACAACAATAAAGAGTTAGAGAAGCTGATACTCCCATTTGGCAGGAGTTTTCCTTTGCAGAGCTGTATTAGCATGACTGGAAGGATTCCAGCGAGCACACAGGAGAGGGAAGTCTCTGTAGTTATGCAAGATGCCGTACCTTCTGCAACGCCTGCGATCACACTGCCTGACACAGCCTCTTGTGCTTGTCAGATGAGGGGTCCCCTTTCCACGAAACCCAGTCGTGAATTTCCTTACACACTTCTGAAGTCAGGCTTGGCTCCGGCCCTTCTCAGCGCAGCAAATTTCCTTTCCTACATGGCAAAAAATGGGAAGTCTCCTTCTGTGGCACCGGAGGATGCTGTGGGATCTCCGGGTTAACATAATGAGCTTAGTTTGCTCCTGCTTTCTGGGTGTATCCGGTCACTTTGCCAAGACTTTTTGCATGACAAAGAGAGCATGGAATTATGTTGACACACGTGTTGGGAATGATGGAAGCGATTGTTTCCCGACCTAATGGTTGCCTAAGTAGCTGCTTGGCTCGCCTCCATAAAGCACATGATGCGGCTTAGAGGCACCCCCTCCCACCTTCCCCTCGCCGTGCATCATTTTAAAGATCAGATCAGAAAGGGAGACAAGAAATGCAGGGAGTTTGCAGTTAGATCTATGGAGAGCGAGAACTCCGTTTAAGTAATCACAGTGCTAATTTGGGTTGGTTTGTATCTCCTCTTTGTAGCTAAAATACAGCATGGTCAGACCTGATCTGGGGGTAGTTTTTCTCCTTGAAACTGTGGTCTGATTTATTTCTGCTCATGGCACTTACTCTTCAGGTTGCTGGTGGTGCTGCATCTGCCTCAAGGTGCAGGATTGTGTTGGCAGGTGTCTGCTCCCTACTTGTACTTCCATGAGGAGCAGGCTGAAGCACGAGGAGAACAGTTTTCGGAGGCAGCAAGGCGTGCTGGCTGTGGGCAGAGCCTGGAAGCAGGAGGAATACACCTCTCTACAGCACTGCCGGGCGAAGTTTAAAGCTGCTTTTCACTGAGAGCTCTCGTGCAATCTGCTCTACCCCTAGGCTGTACCGTCCCTGGGGAAAAGCCACGGGCACATTTCAGCCCCACAGCAGTCACGGAAAGGAGAGGAGGCCGGGGGGCTCCTGTGAAGGAGATGATCCTTAATCAGCTTTTCAGCACAGGTGGCAACCGCCCCTCGCTGAAGCAATACCCCGGTGCCACTACTTGCTTGCACAGCACATGCAGTACTCGGGGCTCTCATTCTGTAATGGGGAGATTTACTAGCCTGCCCTGCCTAATGCATGTTTTCCCTGACGGTTATCTTTTCTTTAACAAGAAAATGAGTATTTCCTGCCATTGAGCAGGCCATAAAGTTTTTCATCATAACATTACTTTATTCAACGCTTTTCAATGGGTATAAATTCTCCTTTTTCGGGATTATAATCCCCTTTATGTCTATTGCATTTCACAAGACCAGTGTTAACTATGTCGTTACTCACTGATTTTAGAGAGCTCCCAGGCTTTCAAAGGCTGCTTTTTCCTTCTACCTGTTGAATGACTGTGGGTGGCTTTCATTTAAGCCCAGTGCTATTAAAAAGAGCAAGAGTTCTCCATGGACTTCAAGGATCTTTTTGTCAAACCATCACTCCTGAAAATACGTTTTAGGAGTCTTTAGTTCCAGAAGCTAAAGTTCTGGTATTACTTCTGAATCTGAGTTGGACTGCCATGAGTATAAATCTGGTTTTGTGATCTCCCCAGAAGAGAACACCGTGGAGCGCTGTGCAGCCGTTCCACAGGGCTGGGGTAGGAAGTTACTGTCTTCGAACTGCAGAAGACTAAAAGGCAATAGTTAGCTTTATGTGGGCAAGGTACTGCATAAGACCTGTGTAAAAAGATAGCATTACCCAGTAGAGCAGTTGTGATTTCAGGGGAGGGGAGGAAGGTTTTAGAATGTGGCAGCTGGCTGTTTCTTTTTCTTTCTTAGCTCCCAACTCTTTGTTTTGGGTTTCTTCTCCTGAACTAGATGTTTTTATCCCTGCTATTCTGCTATGTTCCAAACCTTGCTCTTGACTTGGATTTTTTCTGTTGGTCCTGCTGAGGTTGTCACTCCAAGAACTGTGGCACTGAGCTTTTACATGAGAACTGGTGAGCAGAACAAGCTCGTTCCCTGGTAGAACAGTTCTCTGGGCTTTTTTCCCTCTCTTTGTTTCTGAAATGTGTTTCAGCAGTTCCACTTGGGACCTGAGGAACCTTTCACCACTTGATTGTTATTTGCAAGACAAACTTTGGTGGCGGTTATTTTTTCTTGTGAGAAAATAAGTTTGGCTGAATGTCAACATCCAGAAGGAAATTGGGGCCAAGTTATTTTGGGGATCACTTGTGATTTTGTTTGCCTCGGACTTTCTTTCCAAAACTGAGGCACATTGTTAGTGAATTTCTAAAAATCAGCATCTCAGCATGCCCCAGGTGGGGTATCCAAAAGCACCTGTTAATTTTGGAAACTTTGGCATATAGCATTAAAATTCTTGCAGCAGTACAGAAATGTAGTTTAAAATGGATGCTGCTGTTAATCTTTTAGCATCTCTTTTATATAAAATCCATGTAACGTTCCGTCTCCATCTTTAAACTCCCCTTTTGTATGCATTATAAGCTCTAAATATGAGACGTTTCATAGAACACGTTTTTGAAATGATGTGCACTTGGAGCACATGCTGTTTAATTTATGCATGGGCCTGAAACAAGGTTAGCTCCTAATCTGCAGCTTTCACAGTGAGGCCATAGAAAAGTCTGTTTTATACTGGAGTTTGTAATTAATGGAGTAGGTGGAAGGGTCATTTTAAAAACATAAGCCTTTGAGCAAATTTTAAAAAATGCACGATGCTGATTAGGTCTTCTTAGCAAGGAATGCTACTCTCTGGTGTGCATTAAAAGCAGGCTACTTGGCAGGCATTTCATAAATCCCAGTACGGTGCCTACCCCCTGTTCACCCTGATTTTACCTGGAATTTAAATTTCTCAATAGAAATGAGTGGGAAATGATTTTTCCATTTCCAAAACCTTTTTGAGATGCCAAGATATTTTGCACTGTGATGAAAATAAGACTTTTTGACATCTTTGTAAAATCTGAAAGAGAAGGAGGTAGACACATGGTTGCTTGGGATGAAAATATACCAGGCCAGGTTATTTTCTGAAGTGAAAGTTATTTTCTGAATAGAATGTTATTTTCTGAAGTTTCTGATTTCCCTTCCCATCTGTGACCAAAATTTGCCCTCTGAACCCAAGGGGCCCTTCCAGACTTTCTTCTAATAAGTTTAATAGAAGCTGTTAGGATTTCATAAAATGTTTTGATTCCAATTATTTCCTTTAATGGAAGATCTTTTGTGAAAACTCTCTAACCAGCCCTTTGATGTCTGTTTACTCACCAGTTATGTTATATCAGCTAATAGTATTTAAAATACTTTATGGGTATGCAGTCCCTTTCTTAAAAATAAACCATATTTTAACAGAATGTGAAAGAATAAAAGAGTGTACCTTTTGGAAAACTATTTGGAAGACATGCTATTTCACTTTTTAATTCATGCTGAAGTTTTGAGGTTAAAACATGTTTTAATAAGCAATCTCATGTTTTGTCCTCTCGAGTGAGGACGAAGTTCAGGAGAGAGCATCGCACTTCTCAGATAGTCTGAATTTGGGATGCTTGTCTGTGGGGCTATGCACTGCCCAGCACCAGCAGAGCTGTCAGCAGCTCGATCCCCAATTACCTAACTACAAAACATCGGGATGCTAAAAAACACATCAACTCCAAATGGATAAATTGGCAGCACGTACATTTCTGTGAGCACTTCTGAGCATGCTACAGTCACCAGGGCAAAACTTTATGAATTTTCAGGACTGCTGAAAGTGTAAGGCTTAAACCCGAGCTGGAAGTTAGCAATGTGTCTTAGCAGCAGTAGCTCCGAAAGCTTCACATCATGAAGCTTGCTGAAATCAATTTCTTTCTGTTGATATCATGGGGTTTTGCAATGGGTGTTTTTCTTCAGACCTAAAATAGGAACGAAGTGTTTCCATATGGCCCTGTAGCAGATGAACTGCAGCTCTGTATCCAGTGCATTTCCTGTAGAGACTGTTTTACTCCAGTTTTTCTGCCCTTGCTCTAAGAAGCAGAAACATCTCTGCTGTGGAGGGGAGGCTCCCAAAACCGAGCAGCTGCTCCTCAAGTCACACTTCCCTCCCTGCCAGTCCCTGGAGGGCTCTCTGTCTCTGTGGCATAATCACTGGTAAGCCGACAGTGCCTGTCAACAACGTGTAGTTAATAATAATAAAACTTGCCCCTCGGTCCTAAATATGCCACGTAGCAGCAAATGGAACAGCTTTGGTGTTTTACACTTTGAATCCAACACACCGAGCATTAAATTGTCAGAGAACCGTGGGATGGCTCGGGTTGGAAGGGACCTCAAGGATCGCCTGGGCAGGGCTGCCACCTACCACATCGGGTTGCCCAAGGCCCCATCCAACCTCACCTCCACAGGTGGGATCCACAGCTTCTCTGGGCAACCTGTTCCAGTGCCTCACACCCCAAAAGATGTGGGGCTCGCAGTCCCAACCCATACTGCTGGCTTGGCCTGCTGGTGGCTGAGGGAAACTTCCCGTGCCCAGCGTATCTGTGTGCTGCTTGCTCCCTGGTGAGACGGGGCTGTAGCACTTCTTTGTAGAGTGGTGTGAGTTTTGTCAGCAGAAAGAGGTGACCGTGTGGTATTTCACATTCACTTGCAAGCACATCCTTGAGTCAGAGCCATTCCCATTTTTCAAAATACCCTTTTAAAACTCAAGAAGAAACCATGTATTGACACGACAGCACGAACTTACGCATGCTCAAAAGCAGGCCCAAGTTTGCTGAAGGTATTTATCTGTTCAATCTAGTTGTAGTGTCAAGATTATCGCCCAATTTAAAATCCAGTTTGGGAAGTCATTTTGGGAAAGAGTGAGAACACTTTGCTTAGCCATATGTAACATGGAGCCACCTGACAGGAGCTCCATTTTGAGAAGTTTAGGAATAAGCTGCACTTCCCAGAAGTCATTTTCTTAAAAGCAGTTTATTATTTGTTTCTTGCAGATTCCCAGATACTTCTTTGAATTATATCGTACATATTCCTAGATAAAACATTTCTTTCTTTACTTTTAGGCCAATGCAGTTCCCTCATTTAAAAACATAATCAAAACCTCTACAAGAGCAGATGAAGTCTTTAATATGTGGCTCATAGCTGAGTTATGATTGTCACATATTTTATCAGTATGCTACATTTTTTATTAACAGATTAACATATAAATCTATTCATAAATCACCTTCTGAAGCTGCACCTCAAACCTCTCACTCTCAGCTTAGAGGTTTAAAGCTATTCCATAATAAAGCTTATATTGGCTGAACAAACTTTCTGGCAAATTCAGCTTTTTATTCTGATGGTTTCAGGTTCCCAAATCAAATCTATTCCCTGAATACACCCCTCCTTAAAATGACAGATCAAGAGCTAGACTAGCTTTCAGGTGCGGTTTTCCCTTTGCAGGATTTATTTAAGAGAGAATTCCTACCCAGAGTGGGAGGTGGCAGAAGAAAACCAGGCATGTCAAACTGGGGGTGGCCACGTCTGGAGGCCACACTTCATTCTCCAAGGACACACTCCTCCAACTGAGTGAGGACTGCAGGGAACTGTGGTGTTTAAAAGGCTCTGGCATGAGCTGCTGGGAACCAGCTTCGTCCTGATGCTACTCATCAGCTGAAATGCAGAGAGCAGGGGAAGCAAATCTCTTGTCACACTCCGTGGTGTTGAGTGATTTCTGAACACAACATCCTCTCTGTCTGAGAGAACCCAACTCAGGAGTCCATTTATATCTAGCAAAGCTTTTAAGCCCATGTTTAGCTTTAAATAAATGCCTATTTTCCTTTGAGAATTGTCAAAGTTAAGAACATGCTGCATGCTCCACTGAGTGAGAATAATTTCAATATGTGCATTAATAGATTTGCTAAACTGTCTCAGAGCGCACTGCTTAGTTGTAATCAATACAATTGCCCTTTAAAATGAGTATTTAGGCATTAGGAAGTTCTGATATATATGCTTACACATATATTTACACATACATGTATATATGTACACATACACATGAGGATCATACATACATATATGGGGTTGTATAGCATGTATAAAAGGTTCAGGAGCCATAGCTGTTTGCATTCATACTTGGCACGGAGCAGGGCAGCTTGCTCAGAGTCAGTGAAGGCAAGGGAGATGATTTACATCCAGAGGGGAATGAGCCTGTTAGGCTCACAGGGCAGGTGAGGCGTGCAGGAGGACTGTCAGCTGTGGATTGTCAGCCTGCTCTCCCGGAGAATTTGTCAGTTGTCATTACCTCCTTCCCTGCCTCACCTCACTTAAATGCCAAAATTACTACAGGGGTATTGGTCTTTGTCAGCAAATATTATGAGCAGGATTCAGAAACTGAGAATTTAATTAGCTGCTGAAGTCACTTACTGATAACAGTGGCATATTGGGCTCTTTATTTGATAAAACCTTGTCAGGCATTTTATGTATAAGAAATGAAGACTAATGTTCTTATTCCTTGCAACTTACAGTCAGGACCATTAAACATCCTTATACAGAGAAGAAAAAAAAAAGGGAAAATGAGAAAAAGAAATCTCACGGACTTCTCATTTCTTGACACCAGCGTTGCTTCTGTATCTTTGCCAAATGTATTTCAGCTCTTCCGTTTGCCCTTGTTTTCTCTGTGGGCAGCTTCTCACTTCGGTGCCCCAGGAGGCTCTCGGAGACCTGCGTGAGCTGGTGCCTGGTCCCCTGCCCTGCCCACGCCTCCATCCGCTGCTGCTGCCAACAAGCCAGCTCTGCGGGACCTCCTGGCAGGCAAAGCAGCCTCTTGTTAGAGGCTGCACCTTAACTAGATCATCATTCTTATAAACTGAGTTTAATAAGAAAATATTAACATATAAATAACATTATTTAATTTATATTATTATCTATCATTATTTACTATTTTATTGTTTTAGGGATGTGGGGTGTTCTTAGATATGGAAGAGTTTCATTCTCTAGCTGGGAATCCTGGCTTGCCACAAGGCAGAGAAAGCAACTCTTCTGCCCCAGTTAGGTTGGGATTGTTAATTTAAGCTGTAAAAGAGGATGGGCTGAATGCAGCACCTCCACCTAGGAGCAGTGGATGTGGCAGCAGCGACCTGTTGAGCTTCACTCACCAACCGAGGGTTCGCTGAGCACCCAGCAGAGGAGCTCGGTGAGCTGGGGAGAGGTCCTGGCACCCCACTGGATCTGCTGCAAAGTCAGAAGTGAGAGAAGTCCTTGGTAATACATGGCACTGCATCTCATAACACCAACAATAGAGTATCTGGGCCAATTACTGCAAAAAAAGCATATTTTTTTTTATTTAATTTTTATTTTTTTAAGACTGAGAATACAGGGAAATATCTACGTTTTATACTCAAAGCAGAGCTTAAGAGAGATTTAAATGATTCATGTCCCTTGCGCTGGCTCTCTGCACAGGATTAAGTTTGACCCTGATAGCATCCAGTCATTTATAATGAGAGCATTAAAAAATCACCATTTATTGATTTGCACCTCTCTAAGAGGACCCATGGATGACCTCATATGTTTCCCTTAAAACCAGCCGTTGAGCTCTTTGAAAAAAAGAAATGAATTATTTTGTAGTAAATACATTTCATGTCAGCGCATGCATTTTTTCCCTGGATAAATAATCCCGGTTTCTCTGTTAGTAACAGTTTAGCCGATGTGTGTTTTACAGCTTCTTTTAAACGTAATGGTTCTGAATGACTAATAGGAAGGGGATTATTGGAGCCGGGAGCTATTCAGCAGTCACTAACACGGCCTGCGCAGCTGTTACCATCTACCCAGGGCTGAGACGGGAACAGTTTGCTCATCAGTCCCTCAGGACATCCATCCTGTCCCAGCACGGCAGGCACAGCTTCCCTCCGTCCTTTGATAGCCTCAGAGAGCTTTGGCCTCGAAGGTTTTCCCTGCCTTCCCCAGGCTGTACCTGCGAAGGAGGGTGAGGAAATCTGGTGGTGGGGTGTTGGGAACCACCACAGCTTCAACAGTCCAGAGGAACAGCATCTTACAGATACTCTACTGTCACTAAAACACTTCTTTCATCTAAAAGTTACCACACCATGGTTATAGCTGTCTGATACGCTTTTATTGATAACAGGATCAAGTGGAGACTGTGCTCTTCTGAGACTGGGGAGACCAAGCACGGGGAGTCAGAAAGAGACTCAGAGTCGGAAAGGAAAGAGATGTGCAGACAAATTGCTTATTTCTGTGCATTCTCTACGAGGACAGCCCAGATAGCATGGACTAGTTCAGACAGGAGGCAAAGCATGGCTTGAGTTTTTGAGAGTGTTTTATTTCCTTGGAAGTAAAGAAAAAGGAATAACAGGGCTGCGGCCGTTTGGATAGTCTGCAAGGGTGCCCAAAGAGAAGAGCTTTAAGCTTTATTAGGCATGACAAAAAAGTTCTGAAGTTAGCCTGGGAGTATTAAAAGACAAACTGCAGTTGCCTAAGAGGAGAGGATTTTGATGCATGGGACAGAAAGGAATGATCAATGGTTCATAAATATACCAGTGGTAAACACAGTGACAGGAGAAAAAATGTATGTGGCTAATATAATTGTTACAAATTTAGCAGCTTTTGCTATGAAATCAGTTACCGAGAGTTTAAGAACAAGGCTTTTTTTTTTTTTTTTTTTTTTTTTTAAAGACAAGATAAATGTTAAAGCATTGAAAACCACCAAAAAGGAGTCTAACAGAAGAAGCACAAAGCAGTATGCTGCGTTAAGCCTGTTGGAGAATCAGTTTGTATTCCCCCATCTTAATTACAATCCGTATTCTCAAAACTCATTTGTAGAATGCTTGACCTTGGTGGAGGTCAGACACAAACGTGGTGGAAGGGAGGGAAGGGAAGGGACAGGTGGCAGAGGGAAGGCAAGGGCAGGACTCGAAGTGAAGAAAATTGGAAAATAAATCCCGTGTTGGCAGGAGCAGGCAAACTGGAGAGCAGAACAGAGGAGCTGGGAGGAAGGAATAAAAGACACCGCATCAGAGTCTCCTTTGCAGGAGAAGGAGCAAATAAATTCCTTGTTGAGCTGGAGCTTGGCAGAGCTCACTACGGCATCAGGTGCTGACGTCTGGTGTTGGAGAAGAGGAGGCAAAAGCAAGGCAAACTGTGACAGCCCAAGCAGGGAGTCTGAAGGCATCTGTTCCCCAGCCTTGGGAGGAAGCTAGGTGGATTGATGCTACACGCAGCAGTGGGCTCTGGCCACTTAGAGCAGGTGGGAAGTGTTTCCTGCCAGGCCTGGGCGGCGTTAGGTACACCCAAACTTTTGGTGGTGGGGTAGGAGAGGGGCTGACAGCCATCTTCCCTAAGCCGGCAGTCCAGTTTTCAATTAAACTGTGGAGCATTTCCATTCTGCAGCGATAAATGAGAGGCTTGAGCACTGATTCTTGATAAATCAACCGCATTACTTTTATCCAGACTGGCTGCTAGTGCTTCTCCGAGAGAAGCGTTCGATTTTATATTGATCGGGTGCTGAACACAGCCACTACATGTGCTGCTGGTGACGTGATGGCATTTGGAGCGTAAAGCTTTTGATCCAAAAGTAAAGAAAAGTGGAGATTTGGGTCTTGTCAGCCTTGTCATTTCCCCCCCGACCACTAAAAGTGTTGCTGCATCTCAGAGAGGTAAGGCTGCAGATAACTGTAGGCTGCTCAGAGCCTTCCAGTGTATTTAGGACTGGATGGATGTTGGCTTCACACCTAATTGGGATTGCTGGGGAGAGGAGTTGGGGGAAGTGTACAGGGAATTCAGCACTGTTGGTTCTTCACTTTCGCGGTATTTAAGTGTTCCTTGCTGATGGAGCACAGATGGTCTTAGATTAAGGAAAAAACATGCCAGAACTGCAGGCTAGGTTCAGACTGGGGAGTTAAGCTTGACATGAAATAAGCAGAAGGCTGTAATTAGCTTATCAAGAGCATTAGGCACCTGGCGGAGGAAAGCAGGTATGAAATGCACAATGTAGCTATGGAACAATTAAAAAAGATACTGAAATCTGTTTTACGAAGCATGGGGGGGCTTTTCATCGCTGACTTCCTCTTCCAGCCCAGCCTGGTAGCATCTGAAAAGTTCTCCTGATTCTTGGTTATCGACGATTTATCAGAAGTGTTCCTGACAGCTTGTGGTTGTGAGTACCAAACCTCTTAGAAACCAGAGAGGCTAAAGGTCAAAATCTGTGTGCATTGCCAAAAACTTTCCTGGAAAGGTTGCACCACACTTGCTTGTGCACCATGTGCGCTCCCTGACTGCAAGTATCAGTCATCTCGCTGCTCCCTTCTGTTCTTTCTGCCTGTTATTTTGCAGCCACCTGACGTCTTTCACCCTAACCATGGGGTTCATGGTTAATGGGGTGAGGATTGCCATTTAATTGTAAGCAGCAATGCCCATCAGAGCTCAGCTGAGTGTTCCGCGTGCTGCCACAGCACACGTCCAAAGCCTGCTGTCTAGGAACAGGAGTCTGGGTTCTTTCTCTAGATCTGCGAAACAAACAGAAATTCAGACATATGCTGAACTTAACAGAGAAAGTACAAAGACTCCTTTTTACTTAAGCTGAGGACTTAGAATTTGTTTTGCTCATATTCTTGAAGCTGAAAAGCTGTTATTTAAAATGGGGAAGAGCAGAAGGGAAAGTCTGGTTTCATTTTTGGTCCCCATGCAGCTTAGGCTCAGGCAGCATCTCTGTTCTTACCCTGCCTTGCGAAACTTTCCCGGTCTCTCTGGCTTGCTCAAAACTGGCCCTGGCTAATTAAAGTAATCTCAAAGCTTTCCTTTGGTCTCAATAGTGCATCTTTCACTTAATTAAAGATTTCCAGTGCCTTTTTTCCCTTTTGGTTGCACTACAGCAAGCTTAAGTGCACAACCAGAAAAGAATGTTGATAGGGTAAGTTGAATCACATGCACATTTTATTTGTTTAATTGCACACTGCCCCCTTTTTTCAAGCCAAGACAGGATTCAACCCATGCTCAACCTCTTATACGATTTTAATGAGAATATATTGCAGTGTTTGTCATCCGAAAGAGTATTAGGCCCCCACTAATGCAATAGATGTGATTTCCCTAAAGAAAAACAGGAGGCACAGAACAGTGAAAATGTCATCCTGAGTTCTTCATTAGTCTCTTTAATACTGCAAGATGTGCTGATTTTGATTCCTGAATCTCAGCCTAATTGTTGGGAGAATCGGATCCAAATTGGGCATTTCCTCCAACTTATTTTAGCTCCTTCTCAAAGCAAACAAGTAAATGCTGAACAAGTATTTTCAGTGATGTAACCTGGAGAGGAATAAAGAATGCAAGACTTCCCCACTTCAGAAAGCTGATAATACACAGAGGTTTCACATGTGATTCGGTGATTACATTTTTGATTTGAAGCATATATAGGGAGATTGCTTTTCATAGCTGAACTCTTAATGTGGGTGTACAAAAATGCACTCGGTTGACTGTGCAGGATTTGTCCAGTCTGTCTCAGAAGTGGAAAAAAGAAAAGCGTGTATAGTGGAGAACCCTTAACATCTCTACATAGCAGTGAGCTTCAAAGAGACACAATGGCAAAGAAACCCAGGGCAGAAAAATGAAGGAGAATAAAATAGCCTTGCTTGATGCAGAAGTACAAAGGAGACTATAGCCATGGTAAATTGATTTTGTACTGAATATGGGCTGGTCCATTGGGAGGGTTTTTGAACCTCCTATTCCAGAAATCATTGTGCAAAACAGTGAGAGGAGGCTGCTTAGAAGTCTTGTCACATCCATCAGTGGAGCACACAAAGAGGAAGGAGGGATTTAGCTGTGAATGGCGACTCTGCCAGAGAACATAAAGGGGTGGAGATGGACATCTTTTGGCGGTAGAGGGGCCTCGAAGGAGGAATTGTCCCCACTTTACCAAAGGCGACCATTGCTGTGACTCCATTCTTAGTGGCTTCTTAGAAATAGCTTGTTGTACTTTGTTTGTAGCTACTGAAGAAAAAAAAAATACAAAACCTGTTCTTTACAGAACAATCGGTGCTGGAGGTGTGAGAAAGTGCTGTGTGGTGCCCACCTGGCCAGAGCCAACCACACCTTCACGCGCGCCGGCTGTACGTGGATTCCTGACCTGTTCTCAACTGCAGTGAATTTTTCTTTAATCATTTCTGACTGAGTATATTTTAACTTCTTTATTTAGTTATTTCACTGATTTACCATATAATCTTACGTCTTTGTAATCTCCAGTATATTTAGTAAATGTTTGTTGTCATAAGCTATAAACTGAATGTGACATGGCAAGAAACCAAATTCTGCTGTGGATGTTAATTACCCAATATGCTAAAAGTCTCCTCTCAATTTCTGTATGCTTTTGATCTTCAGTAATAGGAAACACTGTAAGTCATCCTTCCCTAACATCTTCCGTGCTGTTTTCCAGTTCTGGGTGTTGTCATTCATTCTAAACTGGCTACAGGCGAGAGCTTTAAGGTCTTTTTTCACTTTGCATGCCAAATGTCCCCGTTAACTAAGGCTGTCAATTTGCATTTGGCCCTATCCATGCTTTTGCACACTTAAAAGCAATAGAAATATCCAGTGGATTAACTTTTCAAAGAGAAGGTGAGTATTCCCATATAGCACTTGCAACTAAATCATTGCCGTGTTAAGCTTTCAAGCTACGTGAAGTACATCATCAGCAAAATGAAATCATTGCCGCAGACTGGCATTTTTCTTTACATAGAATGATAAAAATACAAACAGTAGATAGTGGAAACAGAAATCCAGTGCCATCTTTATCTCTGTTCTCCAGAGCTGTATCTTTCTTTCAAAGTAACATCTTGGCATGTTCATCTAACATTGCTGCATAAATATGTTGCTGTCGGAGTGTGCTCAGCATATAGCCCCAGCACAGTGTGTATCCCTGCTTCCTTTCCTCTTATAGGCAGCGCTACAATCCGATCTGCTGCTAAAACCTGTAATTTGGGCATCATCCCTGGCTGCCACGAGCCCTTCAGTCCAGGTGTAGCATCTCTTAAGGCACACCCTTAGCTCCCTGTGTGACGAGGTCACCAGTGTCCTTGCACCCTTCCACCCATTTCCCTTTCCCTGGGACAGGAGCTTGCCAGGAGCCCTGTGCTGCTGGGATGTGCTCCCTGTGCAGAAGGGAGGCTGTGGGAGATTTAAAGCATTTTACTTTGCACTTGAGACAGGACAGAAGTGTGAGCAGAGAGGGTTGCCATGACTGAGGTGATGTGCAGTGGCTCGTCAGGCTGGGATAACTGGATCAAAGGCAGAAGAGCTTGCCTGTGAGGAGGCTGAGCCCCACTTCTGGCAGGTGTCACAGCGGTGCTCCATCCAGATGTGCGCACAGTTGGAGAACATAAGGTGGGAGGACAGGCTTGTCTCGAAACCAGTGAAGCTTAGCAGTGAAAGCAGTCTTAGAAGCTCCCCACCCCATCTGAGGGGTGCAGATGTACACCGTTTGTGTCATCCTTGTGCAGTTGGTGAGCCGGGGCTGAGAAACTTGAGACCATTGATACTGCATTTCTCATGCTCAGGATGTGGTAAGAGTTCGTGAGATGCAGGGGAACATGAACACCGAAAAATGGTGTCCTTTGGAACTGAGCTACAATCTGTTGTTAAAATGAGGCAGCCCTTCTTTCTGATGAATTTTGCCTTCCTTACTGCGCCCGAGCATGGCATCCCCTTCTGTTCTGGTGCAGAGCGGTGGTGCTCAGCAATCTACAAATGCCAGGCCAAAATCCATCACCGGACAGTAAGAGCCTGATGTTTGTTCACAGAGAACAGATCTGATTCTGAGATGAAGTTTATGGGAACTGGGACCCACTGATTTTGCCTGTTAGCCAGCCTTTGTCTTCTAAGTGTTGGATTTTGAGGCCTTCCCAGACGGTTGCAGCCCAGCCACTACCGCAGAGCCACTCAGCTGGGCCCGGCTGGTGATGTGCATGTTGGGTACCTCCTTTAAACTAAACTCAGAGCTTGAGTTTTACTGCAGCCTGAAGGCTCTCAGATCACTTACGGGAAATCAATTAATTTGATAAAACACCGAGCAATTCCCTTCATCCAAGTCCCCCCCATACAAATTGACCAAATCCTGTGGCCATCCCTCATACCTGTCACTGCACGCAGCGGTGACCTGCAGCGTGCGTGGTGCAGGATGAAGCAGAACTATTTATTGAAGCTTGCCATTATGTCATTTTGGTATTAGTTATCTGTTTATCAGGCATGTTTATCACAGTTTTAATGAATTACCTGCGTTGGAACTTCAGAAATGGCCTCTAGGATATTAAGCTCCTGCGCTCTGTTATGAAGAAGTTGGATTTCAATAAGTTATTATTTATAGAGCGCTGCAAATGTGCCTCGTCCTTGAGAGACAAAAGCCAATGCTTCTAAAAGGAATTTCACTTTCCACTTTTAGACTGAGGCAACAGGTCTTTATGGAGAAGTCCTGTAGGTTTTAATAGGGAAGAAGTAACTAAAGTGGTGTAGAAATGTTTTTTACAATATGCTTAATAGAAACCTAAGTTAAACAAGAACCTTTTCATGGATTTTCTGGACCCAGCCTATAGAAATGACTTTCAGGGGGGTTTTTATTTCTTAGTGCTATAAGACTCGGTGCTTACCAATTTGTGTGAAATGCTGTAGAATTTGCCTGGGGGAGGGTAGATTAACACTGGTGCTGTCTTCTGTGGAGACTGCAAGGTATATAGAAACAGAGAAATAAACTTAAATATGGATTTGTCATTATCTGCAAGAATTCTGTGGCTTGTATTTTAGAGGTACAATACGTGTTTATCAATATGGATGAAAAGGCTAAGGCTGCCATCATGTAGGGAAGTAAAGTGGCTTCTGAATTGTCACTGCCTAAAGGACTTGCCTGCACCCTAATTTAGCAAAGTCCTTAAGTATGTGATTAAGCCAAACTGGCCTAGTAGGGCATGTAAATATGTTCATTGAAGTTGGCAGTATTACAATGCAGTGCAGAAGCATGGTCCCTTGATAATCCCCTGTCCCCAGACTTGGAGAAGAGTTTCCATACCTTGCTGTGAGATGAGCTGGTCAGAGAGCAATTTCTAAATGTAAATAAGAAATACAGATTTAGGGCTGGTGTAAGGAACGCAGGAAGCTACCTTTGGAGCAAGTCTTCCCTGTGCAGTTACTGGAAAGGAAGATGTAAAGAAATACACAGGGAAAGAAACGATTCTGCCAGCTCAGGTCTCCAGTGCACAACCGCTGCCATCCCACAGCACCTCCTGCCCTCCTTCCTCACGGGTAACTCAGCAAAGGGTGATGTGACCAGCAGACTGGCCAGGGTGCCCTGCATGGCACAAGCAGAGAACCAAATCACCTCTTATTCCTTGGGCAGACTGAGAAGCCTCCTGCATGCACTGCAGAGGGGTGATGGAAATGGAGGCCCCTGCTGCTAGCAGTCCTGCAGGCCTGAGACTGGCGGACACGGCACTGCTGCTGCTGCCACCGTCAGCAGGAACCCGAGGAGCTCAGCACCTGGGAGAAAATGCTGGGCTTCTCACAGAATCAGTTCCTGGTTTTCTGCCGTAAGCCTGTACTTGTTTGTTCATCTCCTTCCAAACATACACCGTGCACATTTTTGTGTTACACTTTTTCCCCATAACAGGAGAGAACAGCATGATTCCCGGCCTGTCTGCAGGCGTGCGAGGCTGCCAGTAGCTTGTGCAGAGCATTTATTTAATGGGAGTGAGGTTGGTAACAGATGGATGGGTTTATATTAAGAGAGTTTAGAAACTAAGAATGGGTTTAATTTACCCGATAAATACGCATGTAACCTATTCTAGTCCAATCTTCACTTTCTAGTTTTAAAGCAGTGTTCAGGTTTTGAGCAAAAAGCTCCAGCAACCTCTGTTGTTTAGGTACAGTGCAGGGATTAGTCTGTGCTTAATCTATTAAATTCACATGTGGTGGTTGAATTAATTATAAATTGCTGGCCTGAATGTAAAAGCTGGTCCACAGAAGTTGAGGAGATTTTCACATCAGCATGTGAGGATGCACACACCTATTGATAACAGGACTTGCTAGTGACAGGCAGGTACTTTGGATGCCAACACTGGGATGTGCAGGTAATTAAATAAGTGTATCTAGAAAGTTTCTCTCAGCAGTGTGTGCTGAATAACTGATTTGACGGCTTATGATGAGCTAGAATTTCTAGATCAGTGTTGATCTGCAGCGTGAACTGGGAGCAAACCGTGATGCTCATAACTTATTAGAAGAGACGTTCTCTTTCTTTTTGTGGTTGGGTGTAGCATTTGAATGCTTAGATATGCACTGAGCATAGTCACTGTAATGCATTTCTGTCAATTTTCTTCTTGGCCAGTGTTGCACCGTGTGCATACACATCGTTGTGTGACTGTAGTTGTTCTCCTTCATGTGATTTTCTAAAAATGCTTACATAACACATGCCTCCTCCCCATTTTTCTTCTTTTTTTTTCTTAAAAAATAAAAAAAGAGCCTGCAGAGAGCTCAAGAACAGAGATAGAGATGGATGTGAAGAAGCAGCTATCCATGCAAATGTGCTGAATGGAAGGCCCATTAATTGCATTTTCAGTTCAGAGACTGAGTTGGTAGCACTCTTGTGCCTATCAGCGCAGATGGCTGGGCAGTCCTGCTCATGGTTTGTGTGGCTCTTCCCTTACACAGCAGCTGCAGCCCTGAGCTGCTTGTTTCATTCATACAGCATCTGAATCCAGTGCTCATCCATTCTGCACATGGACCTTGTGGTTGTACAGGAGGTGCTCGAAGTGACTGGGAACACTGTTACAAGCTGCATTTCTATGGGAGATGCAGAAGGGAAGGGATGCTCTAGAGTTTGTAAGGAACTGATGTGAGGAGCTGAAATGCTGTTGGTAAGGATGTAAGAGGAGGAACTGCTGATGTCCTGCCACCCTGACAACCTAGAAATGTGTTTGCTTGGTTGCTTAAGCATGTACGAGGTAGAGAAGGAGCTAGGAGGAAGAACATACCGTCCTGTATTTGTCTGTAGTCTTGCTGCCAGCTTTGTCAAATCTTCATCCAGGCTGTTTTCCATGACCCATGCCACCAAAGTTGTTTTTTTGCTGCATGGGTCCAGAGGTGTCCACTCTGCTGCTTTTGATGAGCAGATGTAGCAGGAGATACAAAAATAATCCCAGATATGTTTTCTGGAAGCTAGGAAACTTAAATGGCTCAGACAACTGAGAAAACAAATTATAAATTCAGGATGATGACCCAACTGTGTGACCAAAAATGTCTGGTGGATACATTTTGTACCACAGCCAAGAGTGCAGAGGCAGCTTTCAGCAGGAAAAACAAATAGTATTCACTTGGTTATAGTTTGAGTTAAGGGCAAAAAGAATCTAAGGTAGAGGAAGATACTTTAATTTGGGAAGGAAAGGCTTGGGCTGAGCATGCCAGTGAGATGCAGGAAGTAGAGCGCCAGCATTGCACAGGGAGTTTGCACAGAAAGCCCAGGACAACAGAGATGACTGCAGTAGGATCTGAAAAGACAGCTGATCAGTCAAGTAAAGAAACCAAAGCTGGAAAGCTTATGCTAAGGTGCCAAGCTCAGAGATCTGAGGCTGCCCAGGACCTCTCGCCAGCTCCAACCCAAAGGCTATGACCACAGATGTATGAGGGCTCCGGAGAGCCTGGCAGAAGGACTTGTCTAGGCTTTGGGTCAGCTGGCTGGTACATGCTCATACCCTGGAGTACGATATTTAAACACACATTTGCTGCTTGGCCTTGTAATTATATTTTTATTATCGACATGATGTTCTTTGCAGGGTCATGAATATTTTCGTTGAGTCACTAGAGGTCATTGGAGTTACTCAGCCCTCAGACTAGTTTCTCCCTGTCCCACCAAAGATTTGTGAGACTTGTAAAATATGCTCCGGATTGCCATATAGCTTAATTAGCCTCTGAGCTCTAATGAAGTGCAGCCTGACTAATGGTGCAGTCACAAACAACATGTTCCTGTAATTTGGGCCGTCACCAAGAACTTCTGTTATCACTAGACTCATCAAGGTGGTGCTTCAGAAAGCTGAAGGGCACTGTTGCCTGATGAAATGCAGCGTTTCGCACCAAGAACATAGCTGGAGGGGATCGGTGCTCTGACACGAGCTGTGTTTGTGACGTGCCGCAGAGCCGTGGCTGCAGGTGGCTGGCAGCAGGAGCGAGGTGTCCCCGAGGAGCCTTGATTCTTCTGCTGCTCTGCTACGATCCCACAGGAGCCAGAGCATTGATCGCTGTAGTAACCCACAATTTTTGTTTTCATTTTGGCCTGCCAAGCACTGTGAAGTTAAACCAGGCAGTGTAATGGAGAGTGCCCTGTCCCCGATCCTGAAATGGAACGAAGAGGCACCTCATAAGCGATCTCTTTACTGGAGTTGTTTTATATTAAGCTTCTCAAAAATTGATCCATGGTCCAAAACCGCCGTGGACAGATGAACGAGGGCCAGAGCTGGGACTGGAGATCAAAACGCTGCCGTGTAGTTGTTTTGCAGATGTCAAGGCTTCCTGGGAGTTGCCAGTCAAAATTTCTTGCTGTTCTGTAACAGCTTATCGCAGCGAGATTTCTCATCTGATGACATATCTCCTCTCAGGATATGGCTACATGATCCTTTCCAGCAAGGACTCATCCCAGCTCTCACACAAACACTTCTGAGGCACAAGCTTTTGGCCTTCAGCCTGGCTTGGACTGCAGCGCATGGGAGCTATTTCCCAAGCGACTCCCAGGGAAAGATCTCCACTCTTCCCTTCTCCCATCAAACCTCTGCATGTGCTCATAAAGCTTTACTTAAGCCAAATTGAACTGAATTTTCAGCGGATGGACAAGATAGCATTTTTTGGAGTAAGGAAGAAATACGCCTTCTCCAAAAGTTAGATGTATAAATGCATTTCCTGGGCGGTGGCAGTATTTCTTGTGGTTATGAGCAAATATCTTCGTGGCACTATGGTGGAGTTGTTTGTTTGCTTGTTTTTTGGGGGGCAGATTCATCCCCTCTCCTTGGTAGTCTCCTATCTTTCTCCAGCGAGAAGCAGGATTTATCATGTGTCAGGGGGACAATTTCTATGGAAGACTAGGGTCTAAAAAAAATAAAATTGGCTGCGCTGAAAAAGTTCAAGAAGAGTTCAGATCCGGGCCAAACTTTGAAGCCATTTCCTGTGTGGGTAATGTACTGGGAAAAAAAAGAAATCTGGCTCTTTTAGGGGAGCTTTGGATCTGTATCTGAACTTTGCAAGCATGGCCTTTCCCTGTGAAACAAAGCTATTTTTCTTGTTCACAGAATGATGTATTATGTATAGCATGGATGTTTATATGTATTTTCACCTCCAGCTAACAATACCTGCTTGGATTTGTTAGAACTATTTTTAAAAAGTACTGGGGGGAGGAAAAATGCAGAGGGCATAGAACGGTTGGGTATGTTTCTGATTTTTTCTTAAATCTAAAAGTTATAACACAGCTTTGCTGGTCTTGACCTTCCTTGCGAAGGAAGGGGCCACTTTGCTCTGAAGGAGTTATGCAAGGCTGGCTGGGGACTCCCACCATCTCTTGGTCCAGGTCTTGCAGTCCCCAGTCAATTGGGCCCACCGCATTTTACTCCGCCTCAGGGTCTGGCCCCATTTCTCCAACATCACCAGTCACCATCCAGCCTTTCTCCACTCTTCTCGTCTGTCTGGGTTTTGCCTGTCCACCCACAGTTCTTGTTTTATCCAGCTCACGTCACTGCAGGATTACTTAGAAGGTGATAATCTTGAGGGTAAATTTCAGGAGACCACCACATCTGTACACAACTACTGGGTTTGCCATTGGGAATGTTTTTATTTTGGTGATGAGGGCCAGTGGTTTTATACAGCACTGTCCTGCTTGAAAATGGGTGAGGACTCAGCATCTGGGACTTGTGTCTTGGACCTTCCAGTTGAATGATGACCAGAAGTTGTATTTACATGTAAATTAAAGCCTTGCCTTTGTTAACATTCCAGTTGCTTCTGCCTCTGGACATTTCATCTATTTATCATTTGTGTGCACTGTGAGCACAGTGGGAGCGAGATACATGTTTACTGTCACAACAGCTCTTGTAAATTGGGCTGTATAAATTTCTGGAGATGCTTGTTTTTGGGAGTCTCCAGACGTGGTGGTTGGTGGCATTGTCGTGTGACTTGTGCGTTTTGGTTTCTCAGGCAACAGCATGGGGTTCAGATGAAGACACCAGGAGGTCCTGTCAAAGTAAAGGGAAAACAGAGGTAAGTTTTCCTTTGCTACAGCCATGCTATGGGTGAATTTATTTACATCATTCCATTAGAAATCCCCACAGGGAGCATCTGACACCAGCTTGAGCCCATAAATCTGCAGCTGTTCGGAGCTAGTATCACAAGTGCCCGAGCACCACAGAGCAACCATTTCAAAGGCTACCTGTCCAAGTTATTAGACTTGCACTACATGAAATTTAAAGGTAATTTCACTGCTGGAGAGGACGCAGTTTGTGACATATCAAGGATCAGTGTGCTGGAAAATCCAGGGAAACATCTTGTAGTGGGTCTGAGGCTGGTCAGGTTGGCTTAGTCTCAGTACTCAGCAGCGAGCCGTTGGCGTTTGGCCACATGGGCCTGTGTCTGATACTTGTTCGCAGTTAGAGCTGATTTTTGTATAATTCCCTTGAACATGAGAATTGAATCCGCTAGGACACTGCAGTTCTTTTCAGGTGGAATGTCACAGAGCTCCTTGGGAGGCCAGCACAGTCTGCTAAGCTGCGGTTCAAACCCAGAACTGTTTGAACTAAGGCGTGCTATCTCAGACGTCTGAAGTTTGCAGGCATTTCTGACTGAAGCACGGGTCCTCTTCTGCCCCACTTCTGAGAAACTAAAACAAAACCATGTACTGAAAACAAGAAGTATTTTGATTTTTCAAATGTGGTGTTGGTACTGTTCAAACACGTTCAGGCGTTAACTGAGAGGGTGTCCTGTTGTCCTAAATATTATACCACAAAGAGTTTTCAGTCTAAACCAAAGGAGTTGGAAGATAATCATGATCTTTGCTGTAGACTTGGACAGTCAAGCAGAGAGTGCTTGTGTGGCTTGCCCAAAATCTGGAGTTCTGCCAAGTTCCAGTTCAGTGCTTCAAGCATGGGATTATATTATTTTCCATTGACCACATTCATTTCACATAATAAACTGTACGTGATTATTGTGTTAACTTGCATATACACAAAAATGTCAGCTTGAATTTTGTAGGATGAGCAACAAAGAGCTTCATGTAGTTTTGGAGAATAGGGAATATCAGTATCCTCGAACATGTTTTAGAGTTTGTGTAGGGACTGCTTTGTATAGGAAAATGCCAGCCACTAGAAGAAGAACCCAAAAGAAGATGAACAACATTAAAAAACTCTAAAACCCAAGACACAAGGAGTTTTTTAATCTGTGGTCTTTGAACTTTAAAACGTATACTCTAAAGAAAGGATTTTACTCTTTACTCCCATTGTAAAAATTTGTGAACCTTAGTCCATTGTTCATGAAGAATTTGAATTTATAACCCAGAATTATTTTGTCAGCCCCCAGATAAAACCCTATGAGATTCCATGCACTCGACTGAACAAATTCTAGGATAATTTCAATTTATTATTTTTACTGTCATGCCAAAAGAAAGCAATGGTCTGAGCATTTTTGCTGCTGCTGCTGCCTCCACACACTGCAAAGAGTCTGCCAAATATTTCATGAGGATGGTGCTCCAAACAGCTGAGTTTATGCTGCTTGTTATCCAGAGCTTAAAATCGTTTGGTGGGTGCAGGAGCCTTGGATGTGCCGTTTTGAGAAACAATAATTAATCAGATTGTTAGACACTTCTTGACATACAATTAATGGCAAACAGAGGTGTTGACTAAGAGTATGACAAGAAGACATGGAGCTACGAAGAAAGGCAGAAGGATTCTGCAGTAGATAAGTAAACTCAGATCTCCCAAGTCTGTATTTACTTTTGCCTGTATGTCCATGGATGAATCCCTCCTGGGAGTCTACACATTCACTGCTCATTACACTGTAGAGAAATGACTTAGTGCTAGCTCCAAATACCACATAGAGCTTAGCAAGCTGATGAACAGCTCTACTCCAGCTGAGAAGTCCAGCTCTGACCTCGTGTCTTTCTTTGGTTGGGTAAATGCATCAGGCAAGGGCAACACAATGTGAATATTTCTATTTATGCTGTGTGATAGTGGTACAAGAACCAGAGCTCTGTCAGCCTCAGCTCTGCTTTGTCAAAACTTGACTAATGGCAGTTTTCTACATAGCACAGATGATTTGATGATAAATATGCTCAGAATTGTCAGGCACTGAGATATGTGGTGATAAAGGCTAGAAATAAGGAGGACCTTTGGCTCTTAGATTAATTCACAGTGTAGTTTGGGTAAGTTATATGACTGGTTCATTTTCCTTACCCGTTTAATAATGTCTTTATTTTAAGATGAAGTTTTCAAAGCTACCTAGTGTATAAAAATGCCTTTTTCTTACGCCTGTTGAGTATCTAAATTGGATTCTCCCTGCTGCTTAGAAAATCTCCTCCTAAAATGCCTGGAGTTTTACCATAAGGAAAATAAGAAGTACAAGAGTAAAAGCTACAAAATGCTTATCACGGAAAGATAATTACCATGGCATGATGATCACTCCACATTGGAGAACCAACTGGACAGAGAAAAGGGAGATGAGAAATCTGTTTCCCAGATTTAAGGCCACTAGGTCTTTTCCTCGGATACCTTGTGTAGCTCTGGCCAGAAGTTTCACCTGCCTGTTCCAAAACTGAGCTCAGTAACTTGTCTTTGGCTGCTGCACCTTCCTGAGGAAGGCAGAAGGTTTTGAATCAAGCAGGCTGACTGCATGCTTTGCTGGCTTGATCAAATGGCTGATCACCTTCACTGTTAACAGCATGTACTTTATTTCCTGTTTGAATCTGGATTCAGTTTTGGGTGTCTGTGTCTCTTTTTGCCCTTCTCTTCTAGATTAAGGAGCTCTTTAGTTACCAATATTCTTTTTTTCTTGATAAACCATTCATATGCTCTTGTCAAGTCAGTACTTAGACTTTTTGGTAATGTAAAAAGCTGAGCTCTCCAAGCTGTTCTCTAACTCATTCCTCCACTGCTATTGAATATTTTTGTGTCTGTTTTCTGCACACTCCAATTTTTCACCTGTATTCCCACGTCAATCTCTAATGCCTGAATGTGATTAAAATAGTCTTCCACCTCTTCTTCGCCCTCTGTTCATGTACTCAGCAGTTCTTCTGTCACGGGAGATCATGCAGAATTGCCTAGTCACTGTGACCACTAAATCCTTTTCACAGTTGCTAGTTTGGGGATGTAATCTCCTGGTCTATACATAAAGTCCTTTTGTTCCTTACTTTTTAATGTATAATATCTTTTAAAAATGTATTTTGTTTGTTGGGTATAGCTCACCAACCAGCCTAATATATATGTCTGCTTTGGCTTCATTGTAATTGCTATTTTTCTTTTCATTGGGTTATCCACAAATTCTGGTTAGGAAAAATGTTGATACTGGACCTTGCCATCTGGGTCCCTGCTAGAACAGCAACTTTGTGTATGATTTTTCTCAGAGGACTTCATTTCAGTCCACGCATTTATCAGATTTTAATCCTGTAAAGTACATGTACTTGAACTCCATTTTAAAAGTAACTCTCTACTATATGTCATGCGGTATTAAAATATACACTTCAGAAAACTCTCTTTCATTTATATTGCTATTTTTGTCAACCAAAGCTTGTGGTTTCCTCAAAGAATTGTATGTGCTTTATTTGCCATGTCGCTGGAGATCCATGCTGGCTTCCTCTAGTAATTATTCCTATTTTTGCAGCATTTATAAAATGCATCCTGATCAGCACCTTAAAACTCTCCCCTGGAAACCATCCACCATACTGAGACAGACTGCAGAGAACAAAATCGGCGTTATGCTGCCTTTCTTTCTGCCCTCCAAGTGATATCACCCAGAGGTTGTAGTTAAAATGAGCGATGGATAGAGTGCAAGGGGAAGAGGTGCCACTAGATCAAAATGTATTTAATTTCATTAGGAGCTGCTCAGCTTCTAGTCTGTAATTGGTTTGTCTCTGCATAACAGCCCATCTACCACATCTAAGGAATTTTGCCTGACATAGAAAACTGTGGCTTTCTAAACACGCGCCCTTTGGTCTTTGTCTTGTCTGAGCATAAAATTATTTGTTCACTTTCCCAAAGCAGCACACCGCCATTTCAAAGAGAAGGGAACTGTTTGTGAAAATGGCAGCGCTCCAGCTCTTCCGTGCTGTCCTAAGGACTTTGGGTAGCAAGGGGAAAGATGATGCACTGTAACGCTTCTGGAGCAAGAAAGAACCGAGGGAAGCATGTGATAGGGATCCAGCTACTGTTTGTCCCAGACTGGCTGTCTCCCTTTCCTTGTATGATGCCCTGATACAGGCGGTTCTTGGATTCACACGAGGTTGCAGGGAAATCCTGGCCCACGGTTTCAACCCAAATAAATGGGTTTGGCTCAGACGTTGCTAGGCTAATGGAGGAATCTGCTATTTTAGGCCTTCGAGTGGCTGTCATTCAGAGGAAGTGTCCTCTGGTCATCTAATGTGGCTGGGAATTGCCATACAAAGAACAGGCACCCAGATCTGACAGGCACCATATCAATCCACGGGTAACTGCAAGGCAGACAGATGTTTTTTCTTCTCCCCTTTCTAGCTGTTTCTAGAAATCTGAACCTCCATACCTACTACTTCTGCTAAACTATCAGCCCCCTAATTTGATTTGAAGTCCTTTAAAGAAAACTTGGCTGGAAAAATCATTAGTGATTCTCTTTGGTATTTATGGCACTCAGAGGAGAAAGACAGCTTGGTCGGGGTGTTGGCTTAGGCTGATTAGTAAACTATTTGTCCAAAGAAATAACATAGATATCTAGAAGCATGTTAATAACACTGCTCAAAAACATGCCAGGTTATGATTTAAAAAAAAAATAAATTGGGATGAACTGCAACAAATAAATATTTGCTGTACTCTAAAATGTCATTAAGGGTAAACACGGAGTTCTGGCCGGTTCTCTGAACTGCAGGCTGTACTTCAGAGCCAGTGTGTTTACTTTTATAGTAATAAAGGGCTTTGGGTGTGGCTGGTGTAGCTAGTAAGAGTAGCTAAACAGACCAGAGCATCCAGTGGTTGAGGAGCAGGGAGTGCGGTGGGACCTGCCAGATCAGCGGAGGACAGAAGTCCTCTCTTCCCACCACATGTGTAGACAGCAGGAATAATCTGGCCAGCCAGCAGTGCAGGAGCCTTCTGTGGGCACAGCTGCCAGCACACTGAGCCGTGAGTGTTTCTGGTTGATCTACCCCCGGATGCCTCCTGATGTGGCTCCTGCTTTCTCTGCTGGCAGCCTAGCACAGTGCTGCTGGCTGCGCTGACACCGAGCATCGCGTTGTCCTGCCGCATCGCTGGGGGCCAAACCTCAGGAGTAACGTGCAGGATGACTTGCATCAGTAGGGAGACAACCTCCCATCATGGCAACATCTCCTGAAACCAGAATTCCTTTCTTTTTGCAGCTTCTGGATTTTGTTAGAGTCTTGTAGATGTAGCCAGGAGGAGCTGAATGGAAAAGAGGAGCCAGGTTTCAAAGAAGTAACCCCTGCCGGTGCTGATCTAGCTAGGGAGAACAGGCAGGCTTTGGGTCGCTGTGGACCAGTCCTTATGAGTTTTTGGTAAAACTTGCTGTTTCTACTCAAGATGTCCTCATTCCCCACGTACACCCCCCTCTACCTGTTTTATCTCGCTGTGTTCTGGCCTCAGTGAACTCCTGGCAGTGAGCTCTGCAGATTAATTGCACGTTGTGTGAAACTATTTTCATTATTTTGTAGCTCTGTTAGAAGGCTGTAGCTGCATCTTTGCCAAGTTTCATCCTATTTCTCCTCTTAAATACCCTGGCCTAACCCCAAGATAAATTTCCATATTCTGAAGAGTTTGTATTTCTTACTGAGGACAACAGACAACCTGAAACAGCTATTTTCCTGATAGAGCATGTAACTGTGTTTTTAGTCTATGATCAAAATGTATTGGTATGTGATGAAATACTGTTAGCTAAAAAAAAAAAATCGAAAATCAAAAAGCAGATCTCAGAAAACAGCTTGAGTGGTTTATTCAAAGTAAAGGCCAATTAAAGCAGTGCCTATATACGGTTAGGCCTTCAAAGGAAAAATGCCTCTGTACAATGAGATTAAGGGCTTATAACATTTCAGAACTCCAGTGTTCGGAGATGACAGATGAAACGACTCAAGAAGCACCTACAGCTGGCTTATTCTTTGCATCCTGAAAATGTCTTTTAGAATTTTACCTCAAACTGAAGCCAGCAGGAGTTCAGCCCCTCCATTTGCTGGTCTGTCCACGCGAATGAATGGAGTAACACTTTGGGTTTTGGGGTTGGAAATGTGCTTTCAAAGCAGGCTGACATCTGTATTGCTAGAAAGAGCCCTGCTCCTACCCACAGCGGTGGACATTACGCCATTCACAGACACAGTGAAATCTAAATGTTGCAAGCCTAAAATAAATGAGAATGGGCTTAAAGCGAGGAGGGGCATGAGGGGATTCAATAAAGATTAAGCTTTACCAGTGATGTGCGCCTCCTAGGAAAACAAGGGTCATTAGACTAGGGGAAAGTGATTTCTGCTCAGTCTAAGGCCTTGTCTGCAAAAAGCACCAGTATCCGGTAATTTGGAGGAAGGAATGAGAACCCCAAAGTCAATAACATGTATTTCAGAGGAAAATCAGAGATATGTTTAATGCTCCGGCTGTGAGCCACAGGTTTTTATCAGCCCTGCCATATATTTAATGATAATCCCAACTAATATAACTGGGTTATTCTCATTAACCATATAAATATTGAGTCTTCTCCCTTTATTTAAATCCTTAATCTCATGATCCCAATAATACTTTCTGGTGATGAGATCTGCAGTCTGATCACACACAGACTGAACCGTCTGCTCCATGATGTGAGAGCAGGATCCAAACATTGTCTTGTCTGGACAGAGCTGGGGTTCAAGCTTGCCAGATTTTCCAGCCATGTTAAATAAAGCCCATCTGAATTTTGCCTCCTGTACAACTGAATTTTCCAGGCCCGTGGAAGAAGCTGCACTAAATAGCTCCCATTTTCTGTAAGTGCTTGGGAAATCATTTTACTAACCAGTTGCCTGAGCTACTAGTTGTAGAGGGGAGCACGGTGAATAACTTTTCTGAGCAGATCCCGGCTGGCTTAAAGAGCACAGAGGGGAGCCCGTCCCTTTCTAGTTATTTTGAGAACAGGGCAGAAAGGGGACCTGATGTAGATGTCACCAACAGTGTCTCAAGAAAAATCCCACAAGCTGGAACGTTTTAGTGGTTCAGCTTCTTCCTTGCTTTTGTTGGAAGTTGGCATAGGCTGGCAGGGGGCACAGCAATAAGAAATGCCAGATGAGCACAGGATTCCTCTTGGAGCCCGGCAGGTTAGCCAGGTGGGGTGTGGGAGTTAAATCTTTGTCCCCATCTTGCAGGATCTCCTCTCGTTCAGAGTGTCACCATGGCAAACCTTCTAGCACCTGTGTGTTTCAATTCACCCAGCCCGGAGGACAGGAAGATAATGCACGTCCATTTTAGAACATTACTTAATGCTCTACAAATTGCTTTGAGACCAGTGGATGAAAAGTACATGTGATCGTTGCTCTTGCCCCAGGAGTGTGGAGCCCTTTTACCATCATTAGTAAGGCAAGTCCAGGGAAAAAGCCTTCTCAGAGCCTAGGCAGTTAATTCAGAGGGATATAACTGTGGTGGGATATGGCCCACACCTGGTAGCAATGTTATCTAAGCAGAGGAGAAGAAAACATCCACCAGGCACCCCAGTTTCTGCCTTTTACAGCCAGTGAAATAATTATTGGGCTTGGTACATCCAGTTCCCTGAAAAGTATCAGCTGTCAAATGTTTCCAATCTAACACCTCATCTGCGCTGCCTGTGCTCTTTTGCTCTTTGCTAGCACAGTTGGGAATGGGCTGGAAGTCACAGATGAAATATTTTGGTGCAGGTTCAGACAGCAGCAGATATATTGGCTCAGTATGGTTTTTCTTCTCTTTCAATAAATAACCTCTGCTTTTGACTGAATGGGTACAAAGAAAGCCATGCTTAATTAGGCCAAAATAAGAAAATATTTTACCAGCTTCCAGCATCCTTATCAACCTGGGCTACTGCGCCTTGGAGTAAAGTGTGCAACAGATGCATCCAGCATGATCTCACAGAGAAATTATTTTTTGTGTTCTGTCTTCTCAGCTGGGAGGATTTTCACAGAAATTAAAGCTTTAATATAGGTCTGTGCAAAGAAGAGAATTCTGCAAGTTAGGATTTGAGATTTCTGCAGGACGGAGTTTTATTTAGGAGTATGTTTAAGTACTGGAAAAGAGTGCGGCAACATTAGTGGTGTTGGCTGGCTTAGGGCAGATGTTGCGCTCAGGCCGCACGGCGCAGAGGAAGGTGGAAGCAGAGGGGAGCAGGTGGATGCTCTCTTATTATGTGAAAGTCGTGTACAGAGCTGCTGTCTGGGTTAGATGCCAAATCAATCATATTCTGGAAAAACTCAATGGGGAGAGGAGCCTGTACTTTTTAAATCTCATTTCCTCAAGAATTTCTGGTCCTTCACAGTTAAATATACAGTGGTCCTAGGATTACGTGGGATTGGGTAACTGTGCAGTAAAACAGGAATTACTTAACGTGAAATGCAGACCTGGCTAGGGCAGGGAATAACCTGCAGGGCTCACAGCACCACAGAAGGGCAGGAGGGGGCAGAGACGCTGGCAAGCCCTCATCAACCCCACTGTGAATTTAAGCTCTGGTTCCTCTGTGCCAGGGGTTGTGTGTCGGATCCCCAGATCCCTGCTGAGGTCAGCCCCACTCCATCACCTCTGTGGCCTCTGCCTGGGCCGGATGAGTGCTCCCAGGCTGGCTCAGGGCACAGTCCCTGCACACTTCTCCGTTTAGGATGAGCCCCAGACGCTGTGCCCATGCAGTCGCTCATCTGCGGCCACTGCCGGGGGGGGTTGCTAAATGCCATTCTCCAGCAAGTTGATTTCCATACAGCGAATAAAAGGAGATGGTAGTTCGTAATCCAGCTAAACAAGCCTCTCCCCTTTCCAGCTGATACGGAGTGTTTTTACACTGCTGAATCTTGCAAATGAAGTCTTCAGGGAGCTGATCAGCAGCGTGGAGTGCTGTGAGACGGGGAAGCTCGCAGAGTGATTGCTGCTTACAGGAGAAGCGGTGTCTGCAGCTGGAGGCTCAGCTTAGCAGCAAATTATGATCTATTGGAGGGAGGAAAGCAAGGCAGCCGGGATAACCCAGCTGAGGTTGTTATTTTTTAACAAGTTCCCGTCTCTGTTTACAGTGGAATATAACTGCCTTTCCTCCCTTGGAGCCCGTGGGTGCCACTCACAAGCCATCCATCGCTCACCTCCTCCTCTCTGCGCTGCTCCCAGAGCCCAGGGCAGGCAGCCTGGTTCTGGGCTCAGCAGGCATCCCTCAGCGGGGCTGTGGGGATGGATCTCATGGCAGGGGGCTGCCACAGGCTGTGCTGGCACCTCCTCTCCCTGCAGGTCACCTCAGAAAGCCCTGGCCTCTCCCTCTGTCACTGAGCATCCCAGGCACACTCGGCTGGTCTGACCTGCAGCCCACCAGTGTCGGGATGTGAGGCTGCAGGGGGAAGGAGAGGCTGAGAAGAGGGGTTTTGCTATTTCTCTCTGTCCTGGCCTGAAAGAGAAACTCCTTCCACTATGGAAAATCCTGAGCGTGGAGCCCCATGGTGGAAGGAAGCAACGGTCTGTCCAAGCACATGATTCTCCCATTGCAGAGAAGTTCCTGCTGTTTTCCTGCTACACCGGCGTGACTTCTAGTGCAGGGAGAGCCTCTGCCCTTCACCAGAGTTGTGTCTGGGTAATGTTGTCAAAGCTGCAGCACTGATGGGAAAAGCAGGTCAGAAATATCATGGAAAGAGGGAGGATTCCTCCTCCAATTTAAGCAGAAAGAAAGAGCCAGTTGTGTAGCTAACACAGAGTCAGCCTGATGGATAGCATCCTACCAGAGATTATTCGTGCAGGATTGTGGTCAGAGAAGTAAGCAGCAAAGTGGCCTTGCTCACGGAGACTGCTCGCTCCCTACAGCTGTGCACTGCTGCAGCACTTGATGCAACAAATCTTGCTCCAAGGTAAAGAAGGTGCATTCCAGCTCCCACACAGGTACTTTTTAATGTAATAAATAACCCCACAGTCTTCTTTTCAAAGTTCGTCTCTGTCTTGTGTCCCTACAGGAAGAGTGTCAGAACTATGTCCGAGTGCTGATTGTTTATGGCAAGAAGGTTTTTACCTGTGGCACCAATGCCTTTTCGCCAGTGTGTTCCAGTCGTCAGGTCTGTTTTGCCTCTTTTGCAGTGATGGAGGGGTTGGGGTACATGCTTTGGGGAAGGCCAGTCATTGACAGGGCTTCATGGGTGCAGAGAATATGTTCCAAATGCAGTTGATCTGAAATTGTTTTGGTTTGGGCCAGGGGGTGGTGTGTCTGCAGGTGGGGAGCAAAAAACCCATGGTATGGGTGGGCCAGATTTGGACAAAGTGCTGCTCATGTAAGCCTTGGGTATGCTGTTGAAAATGGACAATACAGACAGGCTTAGCTGTGAGCACCTCCTGAGCTGAATGCTTAAATGTTTCCTTCAAAATAAATGGCAAAACTCCCTTTGGCTTCAAAGGAGGCAGGAGCAGGTTCGGAGCAATGTTAATTTTTATATTTTTTAATGCCAGTACACATTCAGAAGGTGCCTATGGAAGATTAGAAACCTGTGCTAGCAAGAGGAGCACCTGATTACTGTGAGTGGGTTGGGCTCTGCAGGCTTTATTGGCAGGGGAATTACCCTTCTTACAAAGCAGGAGGATCAGTGAGGCTCAGACACAACTTCTTACATTGGCAAGTGATGTATGTAAAGATCAATTTACAGTCATCGCTGGCATTATTGTCTTATAGCTGCCTGTTTTTTTTTTACCATCAGGGCTTTGCTCGGAGGTACTCATGGGCAAACTGAATTCTCTGTGCCAGTACAAAAGCCAGCTGCTCTTTAAATTCTCTCCTCTCTCCTTTTAAATACAGGTAGGAAATCTTAGCAAAATCATTGACAGAATTAATGGAGTGGCTCGGTGCCCGTATGACCCCCGGCATAACTCGACAGCTGTGATTACATCACGAGGAGAACTCTATGCTGCAACTGTAATTGATTTCTCTGGACGGGATCCTGCTATTTACCGCAGCCTTGGAAATGTTCCCCCACTTAGGACAGCACAGTACAACTCCAAATGGCTCAATGGTAAAGTCATGTGGGTCGTATCTGAGCAAGAGGTGTATTAAAGTCAACTTGGCAGGCTTGTAAATCCTTGCCTCTGTTTTCTTATTGGAATCCAGAGTTATGATGGGGATGGGCTTCCGGTGCAATGATCAGTGCAGCTTAGAAGACATTTAAAAATAGCCTGGAAGGATGTCAGAGGAGTTGATTTAGAATATGCAAAGTGGGTCTTACAGGCTACTTAATATATTTATGGGTCTCTGTCTTCGGAGATGACCAAGTGCATCCTTTTAATGAGAAAATCCCTCAACGATTTGAAGATCCAAGTTAAATAAAGCCTCATGTTGTTGACCCAGTTCTGCAATGTGTTGAGCACACTCTACTTCCACTATCTCAGCTGACAATGGTTCGTTTCAGTACAAGATCAGTCTGAAAACGAGAAATTTCACAGCAAGCTATGTTACATGTAAACCCATGGTGTTGTGGACTTATAGTTATTAAAAGCAGCTGTTACCAGTGTGATAATACCCTGCATCAAACAAGTTGTAGAATTTCAACCAGTAGTTCCTGCAGTAAGTCCATATCCTCTGGCTGGGACAAAGCACACCTTGACTGAGCAGACTATAATGATGGAGACCCCAATATTTCCTCTCTCCTCTCTCAAGGCCCAGGTAAGTTGACCAAGTATTCAGAATATTTCTGTTGGATTTCAGAACCTTTCAATCAAGGATATGAACGGTGGGACTGTGCACTCTCTGGAACTTCATGACAATGAACTTAGCTTCTGCAGACACTCATAGATAATATTATATAGAGAGCAGGAGCTGTAGAAGAATGTTATCAGGCAAGACTGTGAGTGAATTAGGACAATTAGTAGCATAGCTCATATACACTCATTAGAAATATGTGCCACTTGTCTGCACATGAATTAAGAATTCAGAAGGAAGTCACACGGGGGAACCTTGGAACAGGGGAGTTTAAAGAAGGACAAATAGAAACCGAGTTTCTAGTCCGTGTTTGGAAAAGCTAACATGACGCTTGGATTTACAACTTTGTGCAGTATTGGTGACTTTGGACTAATTTCATCCCATTCTGGCCACTTTTCAACAAGAAACAGAAAACTTGAAGATGATTCAGAGAAGAGCCATGGAGTGATTTGAAGCTTGGGAAGTCTGCCTCACAGTGAGAGACTTAAGGAGCTCAATTTATTTATCTTTCTGAACAGGAGATAAAAGGTGGTTTGCACATGATATGGAAGTACTTACACCGGGAGAAGATCTCTGGCAGGATAAAGTTCTTTAATCTAACAGACAAGTCATGACAAGAGCCTGTGATTGGAAGCTAAAACCAGATAACGTCAAATGGAAGAAGAAGTGCAGGTTGCAGCTGGGGCAGTCATTAGTCATTTGAACGAGTCACTGAGGAAAGTGATGAATGTAAAGCCATGTGACGTTGTCCTGTAAGATCAGATCTCCTTCAAAAAACGAGGTCTAATTCACCTGTGAGTTGTAGGATCCGATGGTGGAATTACAGGGTGAAATTCTCTGGTTCATATTAGACGGAAGGAAGGTCAGGTTGGTGATCACAGCGATCCCTTTAAAGTTCACTGTCTGAAAGAGAAAGTTTGATCAGAGATGCTCTGCAGTGCCCTTCCCTCTGAACCATGTTCTACCTCCCAAACCTTCCTTGCAGCACCATGAGTCTGCCCTCTCCTCTGCCAGACTCCGTTCTCCTTTCACCCCTGGGCTGCAACATTAAAGAAATTCTGTACTTTTCTTTTTTCTTTTTCCTTTGAGCATTACTCAGAAATGAACATCGTAAAAGCACCTGTAAAACCAACAGGTTTTTTGTTGTTGTTGTTTAGTCATATATTATTAATTGGCCAATCTTTTCTCTTTGCCAGAGAAACTGTTGGGATGAAAGACTGTACACTTTAAAGCTTTGTTAAATAGCCAATTAAAATATTCATTACAAACCAACACCAGGTTCTTTTCAATCCTTGTGAAAACAATAACAATGATTCCAGGAGAAAGAGAATTAAGGAGAGCTTGCTCTGATACTGTCATTTTGTGGCGTGGTTTTGTTTTACGGACATAAGATAATCTTTTGTGCCTAGAAACTGGAAAGGCTTTGTGATAAAAGCCAGATGTGATTGCGCTGGGAAAATAGGTTGAATGTTTCAATGCAGCAGTCTGGGGAATTGGGCGGATGCAAGCAGCATATTTAACACACCATAAGGTGCACTTCAGAAGAGAATAGGTAAAAGAACCCAATGGGAAGGCTTTATGTCGTAAAATAACTGTAGGTACAGAGAGTAGTCGTGCATATGCAAAGCGTTAAACTCTGCTTTCACTGAAGTCAGTAGCAGCAGAGCCAATAAAGTGGGGAAATGAAGGGATCCTTCCATGATCTGAAAAATGGAGCTAGAGCTGTACCCCCATATATCATTATTCTCATCTACTGTTTTTATGTCTGCTGCTGACTCCAAACTCCCTGTGGTCGCAGCTTTGACAGCCGATGTAAAAGGAGCTGGCAGTGCAATGCATTGGGCAAGTCACTGAGCACGGATTGATTTCTGACCTGTATAAATCTCTTCACATGTTTGTTTTTCAGAGCCTAACTTTATTGCTGCCTACGACATCGGTTTGTTCACCTACTTCTTTTTCCGAGAGAACGCAGTAGAACACGATTGTGGGAAAACAGTGTATTCTCGTGTGGCCAGAGTCTGCAAAAATGACATTGGGGGGAGATTTTTGCTGGAGGACACATGGACAACTTTCATGAAGGCCAGGCTGAACTGTTCCCGTGCTGGAGAAATCCCTTTCTATTATAATGAATTGCAAAGCACCTTCTACCTTCCTGAGCAAGACCTGATCTATGGTGTCTTCACCACTAATGTGTAAGTTGCACTGGTTTTACTGCCCTTCTTCTATCCCCAGCAGTCTGAAACTGGCAATATTCTGATTTCTTAGACAGTCTGAGCAATAATTTTTGAAAGATCCCTTGGTTTAATGCAGAGGAATAGATAGGTCTGTATTATCCATCACAGCAGCATTGCCTTTAGGACAATGTTTTTAGTCCGTTGTTCATGGATGCCTGGAGTCCCTTACGGGGTGACAGTACATTTCTAGGGTAACTTAATTTGATTTAAAACTGAGCTGTGACAGACTTCTGACTTTTTGTAGTGCCAATGCTACTTGTGTTGTTCGGAGAGCTGGTATGAAAATGACCCAGTAGAAAAAAAAAGATTTTTCAGCCAGGTTCACTGCCTGAATGATCTGACGCTATTGTGGGAACATCGAGATTGGCCCTAGAAATGGACAGGTACATGTGCTTGGGAGAGAAGTATTGGAAGGAGGAAAAAGAGGCAAATAGGATGACAACAGCAGGGACTGAAATCAACATAAACTGCTGAACAACATATTATAGAAGCAAGGTCATGGAGGCTACACAGCATTTAACATTTCCAAGTGGGTCTGTACCTCTGCTACAAACAGTTTGGGGTCCATAAATCAAAAGCAGTGTTGGAAATCTGAGGGGAAGGAATGATTTCTGAAACTTCATAATCACCTTTTCTTGGCTTGATATTGAAAAAACTTGTAATTGGAATGATTTAGTGTAGCTGTGAAAGCAGAAAAGAGAAGAGGAGTTAATTAAAAAATATATTAAAAAACTCATAATGTATTTTTTTAAGTCAGAAAAACTCAAATAACTTTTTCTCTGAAGCCCAAGGCTAGGATGATAAGTTTCAAGCTATAACCAGTCTGTGTGGTATTGAGTTTCAATAATGCATGCTCTCCAGGGGGGTGTTATCCTGATGTGTAAACTAGAGGATGAAAATCTGAGTTAGTTACTCCACATGACAACCACTCAAAATATCTTTCTCATGCTGGTTAGCCAACTTTTTTGGGGCTTTTTGTGCAATAGAGAGTGCTGTTCAATATGAATAAGTGTCTGGTCCCAAGAAGCCCCACAGCAAAACAACGAAGTGAAGCCTCTCTGAAGTACAGACCTTAGGTCTGTTCTCTTTGGCGTGGCAGCCCTTGAAGCCACAAAGCATCAGACCCAACTTTTTGAGCTAGAGCACTGTTGGGAGTTTCACTATAATGACTTTTATAAAGTCAACAGATCCAAAATGATATTTCCAGTCTGTAAATGCCAAGAAGTAGGTAAGTGTTTGGCCACCCTCATTCACCTTCCACATTTTTTTTTCTGCACTACTGTTGCCAACATCAGCCAAAAGTGAGCTGTTGGAGAAGTGACAAGGAAAAGGTTGTGGAGTCTCTTTTGTTGGACATTTTCAAAATGGACATTCCACCTGGACATGGTTCTGGGCAATCTGCTCTGGGTGGCCCCACTTGAGGAGGGATTTGGACCAGAAGACATCCAGAGGTCCCTCCCAACCTCAGCCATTCTGTGATTCTGTGAAAAAATAATAATGAGTGAGCACTGGACCTTGACTGTGGACTTCAGGGAAATCTATCCTGGAGTCAAAAGGAGCATGAGTTGTTGCCCCAAAAAACATTTAAAGGCTGTTAGCCAAACTTCCTGAATGTGTAAAGGAAACCTGGCTACTGCTATGGGCAATTGAGATGGAACAACTTTTTTTTTTAATATCAGAGACACTTTTATGCCCGTAGTGATAATGTTTTATCTATCCATTTGTCCATTCATCCAGCCAAGAACGGAAATTGGAAATGAGAATAAAATTATTAATAAATGTACAATATTAATCAAATTTATATGGATTTTGTGTAAAACAGAGGAGACAGACTAGCTCAGGTTGGAACAGTTCTTTTGTGCTGTGTCTGTCTCCCAGGTTTGCTAAAGCATGAGACCTGGTAAGTGTTACCCCTTTCCTCTTCGGATTGCAGTTAAGTCACTCTTCTTACATTACGGGTGTGTGTTCCCTCTGGTATCTTCTGAGGACAATATAATATGTAACATTTGTGTAATTGAAGAGATGAGTTATTGATAATAGCTGAAGCTAGATCAAGTAGCGTTTTGGGTCTACAACATGATGTTCTTTTGAGAGTTCAAAGAGAAAATGTTCCAATTTGTCATCCGACTAGAGAAATAATGGTAATTATTCTTCTAACTTCCACTGGGACTTATATCATGCTGCATGAGCGCTGCATACAAAGAGGGCTGATGCGCGCTCTAGTCTGAGTACCTTTATAATGGAATACTGATGCACCACAAAACTATTATTTTTTGTTTAAAGGTATTTTTATTTTGGCAGGTTCATCTTTAATGCAGTTACGGTCATCTTATAACAAAGGGCTTTTAGTCTGTATCGTACTTATTGGTGGAAACACCCATATAAAGATTTATTGCTTCATTTTAAGCTATATCCTGCTAAATCAGTGGGCAAGAGAGCTTTTGGGGGAAGCTGTTGATGAAATATTTAAGAAGCTTTTATTAAAGTTTTTGGAGACTATGTTAAAGCCTCCTTGAACTTAACTCATCTAGTTAGTCACAGGGAGCAGGAGGTGGAATAAAGGAGCTTGCACTTCCCACCAGGGCAGCACAAGGGCCAGCTGGCCAAATTGATGCCACTGGTTTGAGACTGGGATCTGGGCTTTAGTAGGGAGGGATAGGAAATATGCCAGGCCACAGATAGCATTATTTCATCAAAAGCCTCATTCAAAAGGAAAGGGCTATATTGTGGAGTCTTTAGCAGGGACCTAAAAAAATCTTTTTTTTTTTAAGTGTTTTTGTTAGACTATCAGGGTTTTATTCTTTCTTTTCCTTTTTCATTTTCCTTCTCATTCTCTTTTTTTTCCCATGTGTGCCTCAAGGCATTTACTTGTCATCCATCATTAGCTTTGTCTTAAGAGCTGCCGTCTGTGAGCATGCACTGCGTCAGTGGTGTTCAGACAAAAGTGGAGAAAGGTTTGCCTGGCGCTGCTTTGACATGTTCAAAGGGAGCTACTCCATCACTCGGGGGGTGGAAGTGCAGGGGCAGGAGCGGAGAGTGGGAAGGCAAAGCAAGAAGTTCCTCCTGACGTTGTATTGCTCTGAAGAAATATGCTGTGAAAGGATCTGGCCTTCTACTTTCCTGCCTGGGACTGTGGAGCAAGGCTTTTTTTTTATTTATTTTTTTGCGCAAGAGAGTATAATTACTGGTTTAGTAAAAAAAAATGTTCCTCTCAGAGAATTCAAACTGCTTTAATTAGCAGCAAGATACATACAGCAGGGCTTGGGTTATTTAAAAGGCACTGTGACGAGTCGGTTTCCTGTGCTAGCCCTATTTTTAGTTTTATTTTGATATCTTTCTCTCTAAATGTTCTTTCCCTTTAAAAAAGGGAGAGGGCTGGGAGCAGGTTTTGAATTTCAGGCAACCACTGAGCAAATGGACCTGCTTCTTGGAGATGCCGGCTCATCAGGGAGGTGCACTTGAACCCTATGGAAGCAAAAAGCGCTGAGCCTGCTCAGGACCCTGCAGAAATGGGCCCTCCGTGGCTGAAATGGGCCAGCAAAGGCCAACTGAGCTGTGTGCAAGTCTGCCCAGGCAGCATCACCTCCCTGTGACAAATTCCCTTGCAAAGAGTCCTTCCTGCGGTGGCATTTCTCTCGCCGTGCCTCCTCTGGCTGGTGCGTACGTGCGTGGGGAGCAGCCTGCCCCAGACAGATGCTGATCCCGGCTGGGAGCACGAAGGAGTAATCACTGCAAACAGAGGCTTGCACGTATTAGCAAGACATCTTTGCCTGCTGAGCTGCCGTAACAACCAGCTTGGTGTGCACTGTCATTCTGTCCCTCCCCCTGCCCGTGTGCATGCTTGTGTATACTTACAAATAATATATATATCTATATAAACATTAGGGGATATATTTTATAGCTGAAGATTTCAGGAGGCTGTAGAAATGGGCTTTCACCTTGAGAAACACCGGGAGATTAAAAATTATGTTGTTTGTAATCAATCAAGATAGATGGAGTGGTAAAAAAATAAAAATAAAACCAGACGCAAATAATCCATGCAAATTAAACTGTGTTCACCTTTCATGTCAGAACTACTTCCGTGGCCCTTAAATCACAGGCATTTTAAAACCAAGCTTAAAATTCATTCTCAAAAATTGTCATGCAATTCATTTGCATTTTACAATTTATTTATTTATTTTTGCTCCCTGTGAGATTGGTATCACTGTACGTCTATCTAGCAATTTACATGTATTTTATCTGAGTGAAGCTTGATGTCTGTTATGATGAAAATGTCAATGTTCTAATGATTAAATTGATTTTTTTCTCCCCTTTTCCAGAAACAGCATAGCTGCCTCAGCAGTGTGTGCCTTCAATCTGAGTGCCATTACTCAGGCATTTAACGGCCCTTTCCGTTACCAAGAGAACCCCAGATCTGCCTGGCTGCCGACGTTAAACCCCATCCCAAATTTCCAGGTACTGCTACTGCCCTTCAGTGTGCTCCAGTCCTTTTAATGTTCTGTCATTCCAATGGCTTGATTCTTACAGGGGCTTATTCTTCCAGGAAGATCCACAGTGGAGATAAATGATATTTTTCTACCTTCATGAGTATTTTGGTCTGTGGAACTCCTTGCCACATGTTATTGAAAACATAGAATCATAGAATCATAGAATATCCTGAGTTGGAAGGGACCCCTAAGGATCATCAAGTCCAACTCTTGACACCGCACAGGTCTACCCAAAAGTTCAGACCATGTGACTAAGTGCACAGTCACATGGGATATATGGGAAAATTTAAGTTTTTACACATAAAAATGTTCACAGAGCTTTTGTAAGAATGAAGAATTTAAAATATCTGTGGGCCAGGGATGGTATTCTGGGTAAAAATTTTGGAGGAAAGGTTTCCTGCAGGATATATCACTGGAATGCCCCCCCTGAAAAAAGCCTGAAACAAGCAATACTGGCCTATGGTGCGAGCTGCATCAGGCTAGATGGACCCAAACTCTGATACATCAGGGAAAATCCACTCTTCCTACTCTCTTATTTCTGTTATACTCATCACCAATACATGAACTCTGAGCATATGGTCCTCACAGGGGATAAGTCTGCATATCCCCACCGAAGCTTGCAGATTCAATGACTGTAAGCTGAAGCTGACAAAGTCAAACTAGAATGGAGACAACCGACATTTTAAAACAAGAAAGGTAATTAACTACTGTGACTGCATAAGGATGTGATGAATTTTCCATCGCTTAATGGGGCCCTGAAGGCAGCCGGTGTTTCTGTGTGAGATGGATGTCTTTCCAAGACACGGTAGCTCAGCCAGAAGTTATTGACATGTTGCAGAAGTAAGTAGTGGAATAGGCCAGATGGACATAGTGATTCCTTCTAGCCTTAAAAATCTTTGGGTTTATGAATGAGTAGTTTTCCAGGGTTATGAGTTTATGCCAATTTGAAATGTATAGAACATGATAGTTGCTTTATGCCCAAATTCAGTCACTGTAGCACAAAGTAAGAATTCGAGAGCCCCACACAACCTGAGTCCTCTGAAGTGTGAGCCCATTTTAGAGCTCAGCCCCTTCCCACCTGGGGAACCCTAGGGAAGACAAACTCATCTTTCTGTCCTTGCTCCTGCACAGTGAATCCTTTCAGCCTGATTGTGTGAATTTGGTTCTGCTTTATAATGGCAAAGGTGCTGAGGCTGTCTGCAAATGCCATCTGCCTTCAAAGTGGTGATGTCAGGGACCTTCCAAAAAGGACTCTGCAGTCAGCTGAGATCACTGCAGGAGCAGATGGGAGGCAGGTCCATGCTGCAGGCAGGGACACGCTTGTGCTCTTGCTGAGGAACCTGACTTTCTCCCCCTGAATTCCCTCACAGCACCTGAGTGAGGGCTTCTGCCTCTACAAGGTGGGACAAGTTCAGGCTCTTGATCACCCCCTCAGCTTGATGCACTCAAAACCAAGAAACAAAGCTTTGCTGAAGGCCCAACCATGCTAAACATGACCAGGGCTTTTTTTGTTTTCCTTTCAGCCTTTTTTTTTTAATTTAAAGGGAATATTAAGGTTAACCAAGAATCAAAGACTTTCTGACTAACCCAGGAGGAATAGAAAAGGACTTTGGAAAGCATTTCCATGTAGTGAAAAGTATCAGATAAAATGTGGAGTGCAAAGATTGCAGCAGCAAGATGAAAAAAAAGGGTCAGGGAAAAATAAGGAAAGGAAAAGGAGGTATGTGGCAGACAAAAGGAAGATTGCAAAAAGAGATTAAGATGTTTTTCAAGTACAGGAGGAACAGGAGGTCAGTGAAGGGCCTTTAGGAGATGACAAGGGTAATTTAGTGACAGAAAGAGGCAGATATTGCAAAAAAATTAAATTAATTTTTTTGCCTCAGTGTTCACAAAGGAGGATGAGGGAAGGATGCCAGATTTTTTTTTTCTTGCAGAGAGGAAGGAGAAATACTGAAGGATATAGAGGATCAGGGCAGTGCAGATAATCAGGAAATTAGAACAAAACAAAATAAAACCAAACCATAGGGATGCTATGTCAGCACACGGGCTGCCAATAGCCCAAAAGGATTATCAGTGACTTGATGAGAATAGAAAACAAAACCAACAATGACATTCCTGCCACTGGGACTCCTCCTTCAGTGATGCTCTAGAAAGAAATGAGAGTGGAGAGAAAAGCATCCAAAGCAAGGCAGGAGTGTAAACCAGAAGGAGTACAGGAGACAGGAGAAGAGATGCAATTAAAAACCCTATAGAATTTGGGATGAGACACTAATGAAAGAAAATGACCTTTGCAATAAAAAGGTATTAAAGCTCATCTGAAGACATGTCAAAAAAAAAAAAAAACACCACCCAACCCAACCCACACTGATATTTCCTTGGTCTGGGTACTTGGTTCAAAACGCTAAAGCTGATAAGCAAATGGCCATGTTCATAGATGATGTGAACTAGCATCACCCTGCTCAATTAATTCCCACAAGCTCCAAGACATTGGTGGTGGATTTTTGGACAAACCGAGTTGTGCACAACTGTGACAAACATGTCCGTTCCTGAAGTGAGTTCTTAAAGGTTTGACAATTGTAGGACTTAGTACACAGCTGTTAAGATTCATATCGACTGTGTAAATGTGAGCTAAATTCCTATGAGCTCATTTTAGCACATCGTAAGAGAAGCTCCACATGGTGCACCTCTGAAAGGCAGCCACACTGCAGAGTTGCTTTGATGCATATTGAGAGCATGCACATGGGAAATTTGTACACTGCAGCTGGGATGCTGTAGATCAACATCCTAATTTGCAGCATACCAACTTCCCTTCCAAGGAAAGACCAAACACCTGGACCCAAAAAGAAAAAGAAATTTGCGTGTGTGTTGTTTTTTTTTCTTCCTACTGAAACTGTGAGGATCAGTTAACAAGAGGTAGGCCTTGAGCTGGTGTTTAAAAGACAGAAGATAAACTCCCTTCTTCCCCCCCGTGCTGTATGGACAGGGCATTGAGTCCTATCCCCGTGCACCCATTGATGCTGGAGGATGGATTCACACAGGTCAATCTGCCATGGCCTGTGAAGACTGAAGAGCTGTGTGCACAGAGGGGGCGGTTAGTGGCTGGGGATGATCACCAGGGAATGAAACACCACAGTAGTGGTCAGTGGAGCAGCTGGGAGAAGCATTTTTAGTGGACTACAGGCCAAAGCTAGCCATTACCCAGGCTAGGGGCCTGGGCCTGGGCCCCTTCACACAGACCTGCCTCCTCAAATAATCACCAGGGCATGGCTGGTTGAAATCAAAGAAGCGTTTCAGGGTTTGGTCTTGGGCTACTGGTGTGGGGAGAAAACACAGGTGCTGAAGTTCAATCTTCCATGTTTAGTGTGGGACGCTGAGTGATGACAGCCCTAACGAGAACCTGACGGAGAGAGTCCTGCAGGACGCGCAGCGCCTCTTCCTGATGAACGACGTGGTGCAGCCGGTCACCGTAGATCCGTATGTGACTCAGGACAGCATTCGGTTTTCCAAACTGGTGGTTGATATCGTTCAGGGGAAGGATACTCTCTACCACGTGATGTATATTGGGACAGGTAAGAGCACCAGAGCTTAAGAAAGTTGCCTCCACTTGTTTGTAGACGTAGCATCTCTCAGAGCCCGGTCATGGCACCATTACACAGTAGTCATTCAATATCATTTTGGCACAAAACTTCATGAAAGTTAGCTTGCCTGACTAAATTAGAAGCAGGATGGAGGACTTGAAGCAGAGTCCCAAGTGAATGGGCCATAAATCTACAGTGTGTTTGAAAACAACAATAACATTTTTCTTCCTTTTATAAAAACATGTTTTGACTGATCAGCCTAATACATTACAGCGGGAAAGAGCAAAGGTTGCTAAAATGTTCTGTGGTTTTATGCACATAAGTTGCCTCTCTGCACTATGATATACTCATCTCAAAATAATAATACTTAACTTCTAGGCTTGCCTGAGGTTTTAATTGTTTGTGTTTGCACTTCCATGTGCCTACTAGGGTATGAGTCCCTGTGCTTTCAGGAATGAGCATGCACTCAAATATGATGCAGATGGGGAAGCTGAGGCATGTGTGCTTTTGTGCACAGCGAGCCAGTGATAGTATTAAGTGTGTGATTTGGGTTTCTTAATTTCTACTGCCATCCTCTAATGAGGAGGACACACTGCCTCTTCTGAAAGGCACAGATCTCTTGGATAAATGAAAGATGCTAAGGAAGGACAAAGTGTTACAAATGGTTGTTTTAGCCCATATCCATTCTAATCATAAAGGTTAAATTAAATAGTTTGATTAATCAGAGCATATGGTCAGCCTCATGGGTATAATGTTGTTATCCTCTATGGCAGAAGCTTTGACTTTAGAATAAGATGGATTGCCTCCATAAGTGTTAGTTTAATCTCAAATCTGAATGCAGAGTCATTGCTTCATTCTCGTGTTACCATCTTCCCGGACTGTGTCATAATTTATCTAACTTTTACCTCCACTTACTTCAAAAGTGATCATCTTTGATGTCTTTAGTAATGTTCCCACTGTGGGAGCCTCACTGGGCATTGATTATAATGAGAAGATTGTACTAACATGGAAATATGACATGGTTCTGTTATTTTGATATCTTGATATTTTAGGCGAGGAGTCTCAGTTTCAGAGCCAGAGACTGGGATCATTTCTGCCTCGCATCACTTGTGTGGAAAGGTCTTCTGCCATTAGATCAGCTTCTTACTCATTTGTATTCTTGCCCTGGTTAGTGGTGACCAAAGATGAAGCTCTGCTGGACCTGAAATGTTTAACCCGTTCAAATGCTTCAGCAGAGACAGCCCTGCTCAGAGGCAGCCCTGAACACAAAATCCAATCCTGAGAAAAACAAACCCAAACTTGGCCTCAGTCTTGTTCCACCCTTAAGGTTCTGCTAAGTGGGGAAAAAAAAATCTTCACATGGCAGCCAACTCCACTGCTGTAAATTGCTGAGCTTTGGCACCAATACAGAAGTTATCTGGATAAAAAGATTGAAGTTCAAGAACCATTGGGACTGACAGATGTCTTTTGGGGTTTTAATGAAAAGCAGTATGGTTACCCCTTTTTCCCCAGCATAGATCTCCCACACTATTGGATCTTTAAATTGTTTAGTTAAGAGCACTGTGAACACAAACGTATACGTTTCTGCATATGCACTGCTGATGCCATAACATCCCCTCATCGGGCTGGCAGGTTGGCTTCTTCCAGGAAGAGGATCAATTAGACCCGTGACCCATGCAGTCATTACAGAGGCCTCTGAGATTTCCAGCAGGGCCTCTGCATCTGTTGTCATTTGTCATGGCATCACATCACACCGATTTGCTCCATAAACCAAAAGAAATATAGACTTTGAGGCACCAGAAATGATCCCTGCTATCTCAGGTCACCTTACTGTACAGCTCACTGGTAACAGGACCTGACTGATTTTGGCCTCAGCGCTCCAACTGGGAAATATTTCCAGGTACTTGCTCTTCAGATGGTTCATATCCTTCTGGTTTGCCATTAAAATACAGTCCCAGGCGGTTTCTCTAATGTCTGAGAACTGCTGAGGATTGTAAACATGTAGCTGGGGCACTCTGTACCACGGGCAGAAGGTGTGTTAAAATTTGAAAGTGACACAGAACCAGGTTTAAAGCAGTTGTGTAAACATGACATTAATATTTCAGTCTTTAGGTAGGTGTGACGTGAAGTCAATGCCTGCAAAATTTACTCGTGCCTTGTTTCTTGTTCCACTAGAGTATGGCACCATCTTGAAGGCCCTTTCTACCACTAACAGGAGCCTGAGGAGTTGTTATTTAGAGGAAATGCAGATCCTTCCTGACGGACAACGGGAAGCAATCAAGAGTCTCCAAATCCTGCACAGCGACAGGTCGCTCTTCGTGGGCTTAAATAATGGAGTGCTAAAAATTCCTCTGGAGAGATGCTCCATGTACAGAACAGAAGGGTAAGCAAATTTACAGCTCTGATATATTCCACTTCAACTTAAACGAAAAGCACCAGGGAAACGCATTCTAGTCTGATTTGGTGTAGAATGCCTTTTTTCATCACTACAAAACAAAATACACTGTTGAAAGTGCATCTTCTGATATATACGTTCATGACAGGCACAGTGAGAATAAGCAATATTTTTTTTTTGTAAATATTAATTAATTTTCATCAGAAATTAATTGTATTTTTACCAAGGAAGGACTGGCAGTATTTAATTTTTATTATTATTATTGCTATTTTTTATCTTGACATTTCACTGTTGATTTTATTAGCTCCATGTGTTTTGCTGGCTGTAGGGCTGCAGGTTTCTGAATTTGGGTTGCAGCCAGCCTATTTTGCTTATCTGAGCGATCACCTCTCAAACATCTGATGAGGCAGGGCTGGGCTGCATGGCCACTTCTCATTGCTTTTGGAACCCAATAGCTCATTTCAAGTAAGTGTGACACTGCCTACACCTGGATAGATCCTGTGTCTTGATTGCACCTTTTAAAGGGAGTAGGAAAAAAATTTTTAATTGTCAGCACTGGCTCCAGAGCAGTTCTCCACCCAGAAATGAGTGCAGAAGGCTATTGGAACTGAACAATATCCCCCTTTTTAGCAGGTGAACCAGTGTGATACCAACTGATTGAGACATACGCTCCCTGAGAGTGTAGTGGGGTCTGCTGTGGGTAATTGCATGTCTACATCTCTAAAAACACTCTTCCCTTTCCTCTCATGCCTTTGCCCTGCTCTTCTTGATGAGAGTTTTGTCTGAAACTGATGTCCTCTGTGCTAGACAAGAGGAAGGAATTTGCTAGCACTGTCTAAATGGACTCCTTTCATGGCCTAGTGCAAGATGTCCCTGTTCTCTGGCCAAAAAAATGATACAGAAAATGTCACCATCATTTTATTTTCAAAAAGTAGAGTTTATCTATCAGCTTGTACCAAATTCATGTCTGTCTAAATATAAAAATGCTAGCTCTTTCTGTTTTTGCTGAACCTCTTAATTATCCCTTTCGGAAAATGCAACTTGGTCATTACTGCAAGTTAGACTCAGAAGCGTTTAATGTGTAAAGGTTTAGCGGCTTATACAGAGAGCCTGACACCGAAGTGTTTAGTAAGAGAATCACAGCTGGAAAATGCCATCCCATCCTTAGCCCTTAAAAGCAGAGATTTGAAAAGGTAGAACATAACAGCTGTCCTCTTCAGGCTGTCCTGGAGAGTTTCAGTTTCAGAATATTTATGTGTGTATACATATATATGATCCAGTTTCAAGAGAAATGAGTCCTTCCTTTTCTTTCTTTTCCTAATCTCGAGTTCAACTTTCCGGTAATTTATAGATCGTGTCCCAGTTTCAGCCTGTGTAAGTACTCTCTGTGACAGTTCCATTAAAGCTCAAATGGGTGGAGGTTTGCTCAACTGCCTAAAAAAGGAACAAGCAGGGAAAAAAAACAACAGTGGTTGGAGGGTACCTCACAGGAGCACCATCTACTTAGGACCTGAGAGCCACAGCATCGTCGCCTGGTGTTAAAACTTTATCCCAGCACAACCAGTTTCATACTTCTAAGCAATGTAAGCCCATCACTGGTCTGTACCACGAGGTGTGGTCTTCAGACAGCATGGTGGGCTGCATACATTTGGCAATGTGAGAGGTCAGAATTTGCTGAATTCCAGTGCTGGCCAGTTGGTGTGCTTGTGGAGGTTGTGGAGGTTTGCTCCATGGCTGAGTCTCGTGGAGGGGCTGTGCCTTTGAAAGAAGGAGGAAAAAAAAAAAAGAAGGAAGCTTAGGAAAGCCAAGGAAAGCTGGTATTTTTTTATTTGTTTGAAAAGATGTTTGTGATATCATTATTAATTTTTAAGCTCAGCTTTTTCTGTAGGAAATTATTCAACTGAATTTTTTCAGCTGCAAATTTTGGAAACCTTTTTCCCCTTAGCATCCTGGCTACACAGGTGATAAGTCAACTTGCCCTCCTTTGTATTTCTTTCAATGTTGAACTATATCGAGAGGGATGTTTTAATTTCCTCCAGTGCATTCCACCTGGCACTTCTCCTGGGCTGTGATTTATTGCTTATTGTTGTGTCTATGCTTAATACGTGCCAATATACAGCCACCACGGGAGGAAGGGCTCCCACCCCTACAACACCCCCCGCTTACTTTTTTGTCATGCTGTGACTTCTGGACTGTCCTCCCTGAAAAGCTCTGGTTTCAGCAGTTTTTATAATCTAATTGTTTTGATGGGGGCTCTGGAAGCTTTGAGGTGAGGGAGAATTCGTGCCTCCCAGGCAGGAATACCACAACACTGTTTATTTTCTTTGGCTCTGCCTCACCTTATCAGGAAAACTTTGCAGCCTTTTACACCCCGGGGGTTGATGTGGGTTCCCGATTGCTGACTTAGAGCTCTTGCCTTCACCCTGCCTTCTGCCTGCAACAGGCAATCATGTATCGAGGGGAAATTGATCCCAGAATCAATCCTGTCCAGCAATCGTTGCTGTTGTGTTGCTTTAAACCTTGGGGCTTGTTACCAAGGCTCAGAGAACGGGCAGAGGAAAAAGCAGCAGCAAAGGGAAGAGATGGAAAGAGAAAAGGATTTCTGCCATCTCCTTTACTATTTCTTTATTGACACGGCACCAATTTAATCTCTTAAATGGTGACCAGTAGCTCAGCCCCACGTCTTGATGTAGTTCATTGACCCAATATATTTCTGGGTGTCTGAGCAGTGCTTTGTGTTTGCCTACTGACCTGTCTCAATCTGTCTTTTCAGAACAGCCAGTCTTAGCAGCAGGGCAACAGGAAGACATCTGTAATGTCAGCTGTCCAAATTTACAGGCTGGACTTGGCTGCAGGGACCTTGCTTGCGTGTGTGTTTTCCTATTGTGCTCCAGTATGCCATTCCCCGCTCTCGCTGGAGAGTATTAGGAAAATGTCCAAAGCGAGCAAAACCTGCAAGCCCTTTGAACATGCAGTGTGTTTTGAAGGCTGCTTTGCTGGGTGGTAGCTTGGCTGTGCTTGCTGCTCGATTTTGCATGGCTTTGAAATCTTTTTAACCTCCCTGCAATTTTCAAATGAGCTTGGATTTTTACCTCAAGTTGCCCTCAAGCTTTGGGGAGGGATATTTGGAGAGCCAGCATTGCAGCTTTGTCACTGACACCACCGTATCTCTAGAATGTATCTGAACAAAATCCTGGATCTGAATTTTAGGGGGTGAGGACTACAGATCTGGAACATTATTTTCAGGTGGGGCCTATCTACAGGAATTGTTTAGTAGTATTTTCAAAGGGTAGGATGAGATTATTCATTTTAGGAATTACAGTCAGACAGGTAGTAAAATGAAGCTGGCGGTTTAGGGAATATTTTGTGATCTGTTTGTACTATCCCTTTGAAGCAACAGGGCCATGTGCCTCTGTGCACCGCGAGGCTGGCCTCGGAGTGATATTGTAGCTGTTCCTTTATTACACATTCAAATGGGCAAAAGAAAGTGTGTTTGGGGTTGAGACCAGAGGGTCTCGTAAATATTCTGCTCTCTCTGTCCTGAACGGTTTCTCTTAATGCACTTAATGATGATATTCATTCTTTCCTTTTCCTTCTTCCAGTTTGCATGAAACCTGCAGGTTTGGGATACAGTTTGGTTGCACAATGAGGTTTTGAGAACGGTTTGGATGGTCTGTCCTCTCCCTCTCGTGCAGTGCTCATGTGTGGATATCCCATCAGGTTGTGTGAGCATTACCTTACGTCACCCTCATGGCAGTGGAGATGCTCCTGCTTCTGAGGCCGTGTGGAGTGCCAGATCCTCTTGTGTGCAACCCTGACAGTCTGTCATTTGAACTCTGCCTGCTTTTTTGACCCTGTTCCAGGGAGTTTGCATTGAGTTATGCTGAGCTTTTGCCCTCCTATTTGGCCTAAATTCTGTTGTGCATCCCCTCTGGCCATGGTGCTTAATGCAAAGCTAGCAGAAATGACTCAGCTGACAAGTACTCTTATTTGCTGACTTGAGATCTGTGTGAGAAACTGAACTCACCTCTAAATAGCTCTGGAACAGTGATCAGACAACTAAGTACGTGTAGGTGAGTAACTCTTGAAATGGCTCCAGGGACTTTTTGGAAGAAAAGGGTCATCAGCCTCAGTAATGAGGCAGAGTTTTTGCCCTTTCTCCCTTTTGTGCCCGCCTTCCAAAGTGCAGAACAGGAATTCCAAACAAGGTCCTTGTACCACTTCCATACCACCCTTTAAGGGATCTGAGATATCACCTGGGGCATTGCTGTTGCTATTTCCTTCTTTTTTTACTCCTTGCATGGTACAAAATCCTCTGTAACAAAAGAATGAAGCATTTGAGTTTAGGACTGCAAAAACAGACTTTCAAAAGTACCAGATTTCAGGAGTGAAAATATTGGGGAACTTAACTAGATGAATAATACAGTCTGGGAAGAGACCTTAATATTCGCAACTTTCAGGGAAAGAGTGAATTGAATATGGGCTGGAAATCCTGACCTGTTCATCAGTGACAATAGTTCCTCCAAGGACAAACAAATAACGATCATTGGGTAAAAAACATGGGAGAGAAAATGGTAAAAGTGGTAGGGGAGGAAATGAAGACTGTTGTTCAGTGCAGCCCAGCAACCAGCAGATCACTGAGGTGACGTTTATGCTTTATTATTAATCAAAGAACTTGAACTTCCATCCTCTTCTTCTGAGCTGAGGCTGGCCCAGATTTTGTTTTGAAAATATCTCCTGGAAAGTTTTAAAAAATATCTAGCACATTGAACATCCTTTTAGAAGTAGAGGCAGAAGGAAAGGTAAGATCCTCTGAAAATGTTGTTATAAAGCTTAATCACTGATTTCCATCTGCTTTGGCTGATTTGGCCTCTCCAAGGTTAAGGAAATTAGCTAATTATTGTGCCACCAATAGTTCTGCAAAGCTTTGGGAGGCTTCGTAGGCAGACAGGAGAGTATTCACCCCAAGCTTTTGTCATCTCCAGTACCCAATAATACATCAGAATAAATCACTAAACATCTGGTTTGGCATTCTGGTTGCATTTAAGTAAATAGCAAGACTCCCACTGACAGAGAATGGAGACATCATACAGAACCATGATCACTAAAACTCTTGGAAAGAATAAAGTTTGGTAGATGAAATGGATTTGTGTTCTTTAAATAGAAGTGCAAAATTATACCATTTTCTCTATCCTGAAAACACATTTGCATCTGCTGTAGCAGGCAATTACTCCCATTTTCTTTAATGTAGCTGCTTATATATGTAAAGCTAAGCACATCCATACTATTTGCAGGATCTGGACCTCTAAGTTTGGAAGGGATGGCACAGGTCTAAGGAGAGTGATTGAAGAGCTTCATTTGAACAGTCTGTGAAAGGGACGTGGCCATGTGTGTCTGAAACTGGGAGAAAAGGTGGCAAGGGTAAGCAGTAAGGCAGCGAGCAGGGGCATGTTTCCAGTGCGATGCCAGAGAGATTGGTTTTCAGTTTCATCTTATTTGACATTATCTTTAATGGCATGGAAGAAGAAAATAGCATACTTTGTAGATGGCATTTAAGTACGAGGGAATCACAAATCGCAGTGAGGAGAGAAATGCAGTGTGGTGCCGGGAGGGAAACCAGCACCAGGCTGTTTGAGGAATAAGCCGGTGCTGAGATTGCTGGTGCTCGCATTACTGAGAAGGAGAGGGCACAGAATTAAGGAGTGGAAGGGCCCTGCTCAGAACCAAACGAATTATTACAGTTTTTCCCATTTGTATTAAATACACAACCCAACAGTAAGCTTTACATTCTTTTTAAGCTGTCTGCATAATTTCTGGGCTCTCACTTTTAGCTCTGAATGATGCAAAAGGCCCTGAATGAATGGTACTGTGGTAGAAAGAAAACCAAGCAATAGCAGGAGTCTGGGGCTGTTCAACTGCTGAAACAGGTGAAGGTCACTTCAAAAATTGCCAGGTAAACTCAGATAATTTCAGGGCTTCTGCCTCTTTACTGTCACGACTAGGTTGCAGATTTGTTAGGGGTTGCTTTGGAGTTGCTGAGAGGGAGGGAAAAGCAGGGAGGTTGGATGTGCTGAGGGCTTTTGTTTGCTCCTTATTTTTCAAGCATAGTGCCCAGGTGATTTGCTCACAAAATCAGGAGCGGTTTAGAATATGGATCCTATGCAGGACCTCTAGCAGACTGGCTTGAGGCCAACTCAGATCAATGATGTCTAAAAGTCATTACCATCTGATACCTGCTAGGTGGGCTGTGTGAAATTAGTTTCAACACAGCAGCGACTGACAGCAAAACAGGTAGTTTTCTTGGAATACATAATGTTAAGATGACATTGATGCTACTGTTATACAAACAAGATTAATAACTGAAGCTTCCAGCAAGCCCCAGGGCAGATATCCATTGCTTCTGTCAATTCTTGCAATTTGCTACTATTAGATCATGAGATTTGTATGCTAGGCAGTGGTCGTATTCAGCAGCGTGGCTCCTGCCTGCCATGGCTGCTTTGCTTTAGTGTCTCAAGCTTCCAGCCTGCATTTATGATGTAAAACACAGAGGTGTTACAGCAGTCCGGTGTTCCTGCCAGTTGACCGTATCGCTACAGAGGCGTCATCAACTTTTTATTAGGAGATGTGCTGTTTTACCTCTTTGGGGAGGACAATCTGGACCTAGAGCAAATTTGTTGTTGCTGCTGTTTTAAGTATAAAATATAAATACCTGTAAGTGCATAAAATATGTATGGGTGGTAGAAAAACATATCGTTGTACTTCTGTCGGGTGTCTTTTACATGTCAGAACACCAAAATGCTATAGATCTGTGGGAACACTCCAGTCTGTACGTGGGTAGGGCTGGATTTCAAGAATATCCATTTAATTAAGCAATGCTGTCTCTTGCTAAAAAGTGGAGTTGATGTTGTTTGGTGGTGTTTTTGTAGCTACCTGGGAAAAAACAATGGAGACTACATTGGCAGGGCCATTTTGCCCGTTACACAGTGTTGAAATAGCCCTGCATTAGCGAAGGGATGTTAGATCCTCAGAGTTGCAGTAGGTAGTCTAATATTTATTTGTCTTTTCTAACATACATTAACATACAAAGGGTCTGTCGAATCTATATCTTGTTGAGCAGAAAATAATTACCCAAATACAAAATCCAACTTTCACAAAGGAGCTGCTTGAATATGGATTATTTTTTGCAGCCTGGGTGATAACTGTAGACTTTTATTATCACTTAAATTTCTTTCTAAGTTTTCTGCCTTTGCAGTTTTCTCTCCCTTCCTAAGTTGCCATTTTAGCATTATTTATGTCCTTAAATCATCAGCATCTTCTAGAGGCTACGTAAAGCACCTGTCTGTCCCCCTAACAGGAGATTTGCTTATCTAAAGCACCCTTCTTCCTGGATCCACCTACAGCGCCAGACTAGAGGAATTTGCCATGTTCACCCAGATCTGCAACCACAAAGCAGAAACGCAGGAGCAGAGCACATCTTAGCATGACAGCTGCCTTCAGACACTGACTGACACAGGGCAGAGAGAGGGAATAACACTTGAGTGCACTGATTTGCCCAAGCTGCCTTTCCAAAGGATGTCTGCTCCGCTCTGCTTTTTGCCATATGGCAGCCCTGAGGGGCATGTTTTCTTAAGGCTCCAAAGCCTGCTGAGGCTAGGAAATGGCTGTGCTTCACAATCCAGACAAACATGCCCCGCATTCAGGAATTCCTTCTGGCTATTCCTTTCATTAGGACTTTAATAGTAGCTGAGTCTTCTTGTGGATGACTGATCCCATCGCTGGTCATCAGTGGCCCTCTGTACTTCTGTTTTTGTTAGAGGTCAGTTTTGTTTGGCACAGTGACAAGAGTGTCTCAGATAGTGTTTATGGAGCAATGCTTATTCATTTTTTTTAATAACCTGTTTTACTGATGTAAACATAAATCCAGATTTAATCAGAATTTTTCTTGGGATGGCATTAATCTTCATATTTGAATAAGTGCAGTGTTGTTTTATTTCACAGCTTTAAAAATAAAAATAAACACCTAACCAATAAAGAAGTCACTGTTGCTAAAAGATGATGGAATGGGATGTCAGAAAGCAAGAAATTGAATAGTTTGTTGTGTAAACTGTACGAGGCCATAATCTATAAACTGCAATCGATTAAAGAGATATTGAAAACAGTGAGGCAGGAGGTAGAAACTAGCAAGCCAAGGTCCCTGACATGGAAAGGAAAATGAAATGAAACTGCCTATGAAAATCCTATGTCTGTGCATTTTTCCTTTCAAATAAGCTACATGTGTTTGGCTCATAAATGCACCTCAGTTCTAGAGGTTGTTTTATACCATGGCTTTAATCTCTGCATTCAAACAAACCATGTGCAGAGCACCAGGCACCGATGCTAAGCAAGTGTGGGTGATAAATTGCATACACATACAGCACATGGACGCTCCAGATTCTCTGTGTCCAGTTTCAAACACCAAAGTGTGCGGTATCAAATGGCAAAATACCGAGCCTTCGCTCTTTAGAGGAACATCAACAGAAGCCCTTGCAGGGGTGGTACCTGTGTTCTTCCTGAGCAGTGCCCCGTTCTGCAAATAATGGCTTATGATGTCTGTGGCTAGAAGTCTTGAGCAAAGAGCAGTAGCAGCTGGCACAGAATATGTTGCGTTCACCAGCTGAGAAATGAAGCTGCTGCTTGACCAGCGCCTGACTAAAGCAGCTCAGTTCCACTTGGCTTCTCTTCTCAGTGGGGAAAGATAATGGATTTGCACAGATCACTAACTCATCTCTGCAGTTTGAATTTTTAAAGGTGTCAAAATTAGGGGGATTGTTTGAAGGTCTGGTGCTTTTTTCCCTTTCTAATCTTATTTTCTTAAGCCACGAACATCCTTTTGATTCTTATTCCTCTCTTTTCATGCCGTCTGGCTTTAGGGAAGACAGAAGTCCACTCTCCCTTGCATGGGCTATTGAGGCTGTCAGTAATTATGATTTGGTTGGCTGGAAGCTAATATGATTATTTCCATCGTTCAGCCCCTCCGCAGGTTGATAGCAATGGGACAGTAAGCTAACCTTGTCAGGAAATGCCTGTCTGCCAAACAGCCTCATGCTCGCAACTAAGTGACGGAGCTAAAACCCCCGTATTGCTTGCAGGGTGCTCTTCCCTCAGAGCTACCTGCTCAAAGTGTGGAGCAAACCAATGTGGAATTCCTCATTAATTCAATTTTCATGAATGAAATGCTTCCCCAAATGAGCAAGGTGAGCACATGCTGATCATGCTTCTGAGGTGCTGAGCATGGATGAGCATAGTTCACTCAGTGCTTTGCAGGATCAAGCCTATAAATGTTTACAGTGCATTATTCAGTTTATGGCACTACTATCTCTGTGCCTCTAATCAACTAACTGGTGATGCCCATGGGATTTCAAAGGGCTAGGTGCAAAATGACAGCTGTTGTATCACCCTGGCAATTATGATGTTCACCGCTGGTTCCAAAAATCATCAGCAAAGATGCAGAACCCTCTCTTGGCATGACAGTGGGGTTTTGTTAGAAAATTACAGTTTGGGATGGGAGCTTCTCAGTCTCTGGGTCTACAGACTGCCTCTGCAGCACATGACGTCCTGTCATTTCATTCCTATTTGCTCTTAGTCATCAAAAAGTAGTGAGAAAGAGGTAAACACAGAGAGAGGGAACAAAAGTGGGAGGGCATGTGCATCCTGGCAGATGAGAAAAGCACAGTCCTTTACTGTGAGTGCTCCGGGTGACAACTCCTTGGCTGTTGGTACCAAATGGCATGTTTGTGTGTAAGAGTGGGAAGAAGCTTTAGTAATTCTTTCTTTCCTTTGGTCTGCTGAAGACTAATCTCTTGGGTCTGGTTCTATTGATTTGATGATCCATTTATTACACAGTCTAAAGCTTTTTAGCTCTCAGGGTAAAACAACCAAAAGAGGAAGTTATCTAGACCCAGAGCAAATTGAAGAGGGAATCAGAAACTTTTGAACTACAGACGTTTAAGTTTTAATGAAGATTTTGAAAGAAGTTGTCTTCCAGGCTATTACAAAAAAGTTTCCAAATCCTTGTGTTATTTAGCTTATCAGAAGGCTGCTGTTGCTTTGCAATGCATTTTGGAAGAGGCATTTTCTTTGGGAAGTGTTATAAGTGGCTCAGGATTCAAATTAGGATTAAATAAAAAATAGGATTTATTAAAAGAATATAAAGGAATAGAGGTAAGCAAACAGCGCTGGGTGCACCGGGAGTCTCTGCTCCACCAGGACGCACACCAGTTACATCAAGCAGCTGATTTTTATGCACCTAGACTAATACATATTCATTACTACTTCTAAAAAAAGAGATTATTAAAATTAGCTTCCGGGGTCCGGTTCCTCCTACTGGAGCATGTGCATCAGTCTCCTCTGGGGGTCTCTAGGGGTCTTTCATGCTGAAGGCTCGTAGTCTTCCTCTCACCCTTTGTACTTACTTGGCACTATCCCAAGTTTATGGAACACTCTCTGTACACTCTCCGCAGGTCTTGTCTCCCAACTGTCCTTCAGCTTCTTTTCTCTTCCTCTTAATCTCTTGGCCCCCCTGGCCAGATACCAAGGATCCCATAACAGTCACCAGCAGTCACCGGTTATTATCAGTTGTTCTGAAACTCCCAAACAGGTTGGCAACTCACGAGCAATTAAAACATTCTTTCCCAGCTATTCACAGTCATCTACATAACATCTATAGCAGTGTTAAATCAATCTCGAAGAAGACAGAAAAGAAAAACTGTAACTGTTAGAACTAGAAGTCAGGAATAACAAAAGCAAACAGGTTCATAAATTTAAGGAGTGTTTTCTGAAGACGTGATAAACTGACTGGAATGAGGGGGAGACTGGGGCACACTGCATCTGTGGTTCAAGAATTAAACCGCCAGTGCAGGGCCCAGAGGCAGACAGGATTCAAACAGAATTATTACATTATTACAGACTTATTTTTTTTATGGACACGAATTTATGGACACGAATTGGAATTGTTAAAACATTCCTCACAGGAAGCATTGTGCTCAATGATCCGTCATTATTGTTTCTTTGGACACATCTAGCCCACTTTAAAAGAAGAAGGAAAAAAAAAAAGAATACAAAGATGAAGTGTGATGATGCCTGGTTTTGGGTGTGTAGGTGAGCAGCTCCCACAGTGATCTGAGCAGAGACCTCCTTGTCTGGCAGTGCACCTCCTTACAGGGTGCTGAGCGGCACTTCCCGAAGAAGCTGAAGTTGTAGCTGCTGCAGCAATGTCACATGCCTGGAGTGGGAAGCAGAGGTGGGATTAGGACCCAAGACGGGGTCTCAGCAGGGATGTGTGAGAGGAAGAAACCTTCAGAGACCCCCCGGGATGGCACTAGGAGGACCTCTGTTTTATCCATGACCCATTCCTATTTTAGGAGGATGAGGTTTGCCACCAAGGTACTGTGCCCACCCCGCAGCCACACACGAAGAGCCTCTGCCTCTCAAGTGCCTCCCAATTTCCTACCTCTGCCTTTGGGTCCCCTTCACCTTCTCTTCCCCGTTCCCTTCCCCTGTTCCTCTAAGGAATGGGAATACTGATGGAGATATTTACATGGCCTCATGCCTTGCATGTCTCCAAGTAGCCCCTTGGGGCACAGGGAAGCAAAAATGTGCTTCTCCCTTCCTTCATGAAGCTGTGACTCTTCTTGAGGAGATGTTGGGCAGGATCAGAGTCTCAGCAGCAGAAGCCTTTTTGCAGCAAATGCTATTAGTGAAGGCTCAGCACAGCCAGGCTTGAGAGGCCCCGTAAAAACTCTTTTGAGCCATAGCTAAGAGTTTCCATTGACTTCAGAGCACCGTGCTTTCTTGCCCCACTTGCACAGTGATAATCCTTTGTGTTATCCCCGGTGACTGCGGTAAAAATGATTGCAATAGCCAACACCAGGGAGGCTTACAGCTCCCAAACAGCAGGCAGCAGGTGAGCTCTTATGAGTAAGATCTTATTTTCATGCAAATGTCCTTAGTAAGTGAGAATAAGGAACCGGAGAAAAAATAGCTTGAATAGGAGATACAAATGGAATTGTTTTTCAATTGAGTGTTTTCAGTGTATGCCATTATGCCTCAGATGAGACATTTATTGCAAGGCAATGAATTAAAGTGAATCGCTAGTGGTAGTAATGCTCTGTCATAATAAATCCAACCTCTTAGATATCCGTCAAGAGGTATTCTCCCGGGTCCTCACTGAATGCACTACAGTGACTAGATGGCCAGAGGGGAACTGGGGGCATGGACCGTGTGGTATCATCACCATCTCCCTTCCACAAACATCCTACTTTGTGGGATTTCATTAACTAAGTCATTAGCATTAATATAGCCAGTGTTAACCTGCCACGCTCGGGTAGTCTTTTGGGATAATGGGTTCCCTCTACCTGTGTGAATTATGAAGGGAAATGATACCGTGTCATTAGTTCCCAGGGGCATTCCTAGCCTGCCACTGAGATAACCTTGATGCAGATTTCACTGCTGAAGGCTCTATGTATGGTATGAAATTCTGGCCCCAGTGAGCCAATGGATCAAGTCCCATGGACTTTGAAACATCAGAATTTCATTACAGCATGGTAACTCCTTTGTATCTTATTTCACACTATTTACATAGCGCCCTGCGTGACTTTGGGTCCCCAGGCCTCTGTGAGACCTTTTGGCAGTATCATAACATGAAGTGGTATTTACACATAAACATTTCAATTTATTTTGTGTTCTGCACATAGGGAAATACCTTGATATCTTTCCATTTTCCACGCCACAGTGCCTGATTTACTAAGAATGACAACACATTTGTGAAGCACTTTGATCTGTGTGTGCATGCATACATATGTATGCCTTTTGGTGTGTGCTTGCTGGTGTGGTTTTATCACTTAATGACATAAATAGGGACATATATTCTAAAGATATTGTAAAGATATAAATTAGGGTGGGTTTTGAAGTGTTCACTTAAAGGACTTGCCAGAAATGTTCTCTTAAAGTAATGCACATTGTGATGCTTTTCCTGCTTACAAAAGGAAAAAAATGGAGCAAATTGTGTGTAAGTAAATAACATTCCTCCTCACCCCTAAGTGTACTGCTGTCAGTTGATATAATAGGTTTCTTGCCAGAGTTGAGGCAGATGAGTGGGCTCTGAATCCTGAAGGGAGGCAGACAGCATAGCTATTTTGTTTTTAGATTTCAAATGGTTTTGAGGGCCTGCCGTCAGATGGAGAGAAGTCCCGGTCTTTGATGGTTGTTAAATTACAGAGTGCACGTTTTGACAACTCAGCAGAGCCCGGGCTTTGCCTGGATGGCAGCAGCAGCAGGGTAAGGATCCATTACACCCAGCATCCAGGGAGCGGAGGTGGCTGGAGCTCCCTGCTCCCAGGCCAGGCTTTGGCCAGAGCTGGGCATTGCGGACTTCCAGTGGCTCTGCAACTCCCTCGCCTGTGCCCATCAGCTGGGGCCCAGTGCTGGTGGCTGGGGAAGGCGGGCTGAGCCTCCCCAGTGCTCCATCAGGGACCTGCGGCCCGCTGCTCGCCGCCGCCGGGAGCAGCACATTAGCTGCATGACAGACATTACGAATAGCGCCAGCAAAGTGGTCAGTGCCTAACCGGGATATATTGCAGCCTGCAGAGCGGCTGAGGGCTGCAGCACAGAACATATGGAGATTATTTCCTGAATTTATGCAGCACATGTTTTCCTATAAATTAAATTCAGAGAAAATGTGTATCATAATAGGGTGATGCTCACAACAGCCTTCCCTGTTATGAATTACAATGACCTCTCTCTGCTCGCTGGGCGCCCAGCAAAATGGCCTCATGCAGTTGGAAACAATAGCGTGTACTCGGTGTCAGGGTCTGAAAGCGTGACCAAAAGCCTCTGTAACTAAAAGCCCAGGCTTTCTTCTTTTCTTATTTTTTCCCCATCGCTTTTCTCATTGTTATTCTTCTCTCTAGGAGCCGCACAGCTCCCTCCTGAAGTGCTGGTACCTAGAGGGTGGGCAGATGCCCCTGTGGCTGCTCAGTCACTGACTCGATGCCAACCTTGCCGAGGGGCTGCTGCATGGCGGGGGCAGCTCTGTGCGTGGAGGCAGCCCCACGGCGTGGACGGGGGCAGCGTGGGATGCCAGTAGGACCGGGGTGCCTCGCCAGAGTAATGAGCAAAACAGCACATGTCCCTTCTGCGTCCTTGGACTGGGGATACGGAGTCTTTTCTAAGCAAATATTTGATGTTCTGTTGCCTGGGGCTGGGACAAAATCATCTTTGCCTTTTCCTTGGGTGTTTTTAAGCAGTTGAAGGAAAAATGTAGTAGACAGTCCTTGTAACTACCTTCCTAAAGCATGAAAGATAAAGTTATGCTCCTTACAGCTCACTGTGTGAAATCTTTAGTAGAGGAAATGTCTTTCTGCAATGTAGGAGCAAACCGAAAACTTGTAATTAAAATATAAATATATACACATGTATATATACGTGTGTGTGTATATATATATATAAAGCAATGGGTACCAGACATCAAAACAATCAAGGGTTTGCTTTGGGGCAAATGGCTCTGGAGTCAGTGCAGGCTGATGGAGCATTTTCAGCTGTGCTTAAGGGACATGCTTTTTCATTTGTGGCTGATTACAGACTAATAGGATTTCAAAGATTTCTGGGAGGGAGCCGTTCACATCTCATTGCATTTGATTCTTTTTTTTTTTTTTTTGATGTTTCATTTATCATACTGATACCAACCCTTAGAATAAATTTTATTACTCTCCCGTTTAGCTTCTTGAACTGAATTTTTCCCCTTGGTCCCTTGCTGCTGCCTAATTGGCAGTTTTCAAATCATTTGGGACTTCTGGAAAGATCCTGGTGGCCCTTTTGTGTGATAGAAGAGAATGGATTATTGGAATAAAAAATAGTCTTGCAAATCCTTTTGGGTTTAGTCCTCTCTTCTTTGTCTTTCACCAACACAGGCATGGTGTGGCTGGTACTGTTGTTTTTTCTCAAGGAAAATTAACGATTTGAAAGTGACTCATGGGAACAACCAATATAGCTGGATTTTATTGGTACAGACTAATTCAGTGACTGACCTTCTCTGTTCAGTGGCAGTAGGAACCCTAGTTATTTTTCTTTAGCAGCTCACATGTTGGGAACACACACTTAGCCTGTAAATATGGATTCAGGAGGAAAATGAATACAGCAGTGTTCAAAGCAGCCAAAAGCTTAGAAATAATGTTCTGCTGTGACTTTTCCAAACTGACATCTTGATGTTGGGATTATAAATGAAGCCATTGTTCCAGGAAAGGCCAGGACTAATAGAAAGCCTTTATTACTGGTCCATTGGCTAATTCTGCTTGTCTAACCCTTTTGGATGGACATAGTGTCAGAAAACATACTCACAGAGGTTGCTTTGTGTGAGATTTGGCCTGCTGAGTGATTACATGGGGGCACAAAGATATCTCAATGACAAGTGTTCTTTGACTAAAATTTGTAAAGTCATTTTCTTTCCCTAGGCCTTGGAAAGAAGTGAACTGATTTTTAATCTACAGTTTCTATGAGTGATATTTGCTTTGTGTCCTATCACCCTTCTATTCAGCCGTTCTCTCCTTCCAAGCAGGTAAACCTCTGCTTAGAAGAAATTGTTTCTTCTGCTGAGCCTTGGTACAGTTGACAGCTGTCATATACAAGCACTATGCTTGAATATGTGTCTTTAGAGCTAGACAGCCTCAAAGAGCTTTAATCTTTTCTCTTTGCACATGCAGGGAATGCCTAGGAGCCAGAGACCCCTACTGCGGCTGGGATAACAAGCAGAAGCGATGCACCACCATTGAGGACAGCTCCAACATGAGCCTGTGGACTCAAAATATTACTGAGTGCCCAGTAAGTGGAAATATTTTATATACGTACCGACATGTGAGTGTGTGCTTATGTGTAAAAGGAATATTGCAAGTGAGCGTGTGTCAGCCTGATGAGGACTGGCTGGTAAAAAAGCATTCAGAGCCTAGTGACAGGTACTTCCTCTAATATCTGTGCACAGTCACTAGTTGAGAGCACAACGACCCCCAAAATCTATTTGCCCTAAAAGGGGGATCCCAAAGCAAGCTTTCAGGCCCCTTCATGCCTATTCTTGCTAGGTGGAGAAGGGTGGATCATGTTGTTGGGTTCCTGCTGAGAACCATGTAAACCCCAGATGAAACCTGAGGTGTCTCAGGGCTGCCCCACTGTCTGCACCACCTTATGGGCTTCCCTGCAGGATGGGGAGATCAGAGTCGGTGACGTACGGTGTCCTCGAGCAGCATTCAGTTAGTTTTTCTCTTGGATCCCTGAGCACAGCCCAGGGGGTGACTCTGGTGGAAAAATGTTGTGCTGGCAGGAAGAGGCACCTAGGGAGCAGCAGAGAAACATGGCATGTGTGGGTGGTTTGCGGGGGAACAAAAAGATGCATATCAATTAGAGAATATGAGGGAAGGGGGGAGTCTGTATAAGAGAGAGAATATGAGAAAGAGTTCAGCTCTCACCTCAATTCAACAGGCCAAAGACCAAACCTCTGTGATATTCATGGTCTCCATGAGAGGCAGCAGTTAAAAGAAAGTGTCTGCTTGAATTAGTTTGAGTTGGCTCACCGGCTCCCTTCCCATCCGCCCACCCCCTTTTCTCTGACTTCAACATCCAGTTCCTGGCTGTGATCCCCAGAAGCCATCTGGCCAAATTTAATTCCTGCTGCGTGAACCATACCTGGGAGGTGGTTGGGAAGGAAAACCAGTCTTATTAAATAAGTTGTAGGGATGGAGGGGAGGAGAAATTTTCATTAATGTCTATCTGCTTTATCTAATGACAATTAGCATGTTAATACTGATAAGTCTGGTAGACAGAAAGAGGGGGCAGGATGGGCTATATCTTCAGTATGCTATTTATATCTGGAGGTACTGTGATGTTTATTCCCCTTATCTTCCTTGCTCCTCATATTTTCCCAGGAAATATTAGTCATTACTTCAATCCATCCTCAGCTTGGCAGGCTTAAGTTTTTCACTGCTGGATTCAGATGCTTGTGTGTTTATAACCCTCCTGTGTTGAACTGGGCTGCAGTGCTTCTTGATTGCCCATGCTGTTATCTCGTCCTGCTTAATGCCTGTGTCTGTTGATAGGTGTGTGAGGTGTTAATCCTCTAGTTTGAACATGTCTGCTGTGGTGCACACTAGGGAACAGGCTACTCCAGATCATTGTTTCAAGGTCATAAAAATCCAGCACAGAATATACAGCCACGGCTGTTCTTGGGGTGCTAATTTTACATTCTTTTAACATTTCTCTTGTAGATTATTTTCCATTTAGGTGCTGTGATTCTGCTGCATACATCAGCCCATCAGCTCTTCGACTGGGCTGCCAAGCCCATTAAAAGCCACATGCAAGTGCTTCCTTTTTCTTTCTCCTCTGCCCCTTGCTGGAATGAGTTCACCCCTGGCATGGGATGGGATGGCTCATTTAAGCACCTCCATCAGCAACATACAAGTATGTTCTTCGTGTTCAGTGCAGGATGAAGATCCTGGTCAGCAGAGATAAGTCTAGGGCAGCACGTTCCACACTGGAAAGGCAGAGGAATGCAGTGACCCAATGGCAGTCGTCACTGGTGACAAATGCCCATGCTGGGACTTCAGTTTGATGCGTTACCATCTTAAGAAGTCCTGGCTTTTCACACCCCACTTTTCTGGGCCAGGCACCAGGCGCTCAGCTGTGCTGGTACAGCTGTATGTGAGATCACACTCCAGTGTGACATGGTGTAGATTAAAAGTACTCCTCCCAAATAAACTTTTCCTAACTCACATAATTTCAGGAGTTCTTCTGTAGCCTAGCCCACAAACAGATGTCCTGGCACTGCGAAGAGAGTGGCACACACGAACTTTTAAAGCCAGAACTGGCATATTATTGAATTATATCCTACAAGAGCCAGGCATTTGTGAGTCAACCACAACACTAACACAACTTGACTGCTGATCTTATGCAAACAAGCTTGTTCAGAGCTGCTCTGCACATCTTTGTACAGCACCACATTGCACCACAGATTCCCACTATCCAGATCTAATACTAATGGACCTTAGATACAGAGTTAATCATACAGTGTTTTAACATATTGTGCACTGGTTAATTAACCATTGTGCAATGGTTAATATATAATTATTAGAAAGGAAAAAAAAAAAAAAAGAAAAAAAACAACCACTGTATCCTACTTTATATCTTACTGATGCCAACATGAACCACCAGCAGGAAAGGAAGTTTAGATTTGGCTCAGTAACTGAGTTCATGGTATCACTGATGATGGTGGTCTGCAACTCAGGAACTGAGTAATGCCAATTAAGTGTCCAGTCCTCCTTAGGCTGACCCAAATCATGCTCTAACTCATGGGTTTTTCATCATAGTCCCATCTTTGTGTATCCAGCAAACCTCTATCTCAGTCCTCTGGCATCTGCTCCATGTTACCCTAATTTCTTGCTCATTAGATCCCCCAATTCTTTTTTGGGGTGAGTAACAGACTTGTGTAGTCAGCCCCTCTCAGTCCATGTGTGGCTGCCACTCAGCTGTACTGCTCAGGATAACCCTACTCTGGCCCACACTGGAGCCTGCCCAGTGCACAGAGGGGCCTACACATGCTGAAATCAAACCCATGAGTCTCTGAAAACTGACAGTTTTCCTCCGCACCTCCCAAGAATTTTATACCCGAGACAGATTTGAGTGGCTTTTCATGGAAATTGCAAAAAGGTGTTCCAATGACATAAAGTTCAGTTCCTTGCTCTGAACACTAGCTTGTTTCTAAGAAAATGTTGCTACTTATGGACAAACGTTCTTTCCTCCTAGATTTGGTTTTAGAAATTATTGAAATGTTTTGACTTGAAAATTTGTATGAACTTTCAGCTTCTATCAAACAACCAAGATGGAAACTTCCAACTGAAATAATCAAAGCTTGATAAGGTTATAAGCAGCTGACATGTGAAAACTAAGAGGAGGCACAGAAGTAACAAAAGGACAAGGAATGCTTCCAGCCTTATCAGTAATATCAGAATAAGCATTGAAAATATCCTGGCAGCAGGAGGTAGGAGCGGTCAGTCCGAATTTTTAGATCCTACAATTGAGCCTGCAAATGGTAGAGGGAAGAAACAAAATGGTGACACCTTTGGTAGGAATATATCAGTTTGCTAACTACAAGAACTCTGGAATTAGTAGTAATGTCAGATTACAGACGGGCATTTGATCGTGGATGTTTTTAAAGATGTCCTCACTGTCTGATGGACACTGTGTTGGCTACAAAGGATTTACCTTGTAAAGATATTCCTGAAAAAGATCAATGCAGATGAGTTTTTATCCCACTTCCTAAGTTTGCTCTTTTGAAGATATTGTTATGAATTTAAAGATGGAATAATAATCCATATGTAATTTCATAAGTAAAAAAAAAACTTCCCACACTCTCAACGTGACATGTTTATAAATCTCAACATTTCAGCTATGGCTGCTTATTTGTTTAATTTTTGGGTTGCTTCCCAGTATCACTTATGAGCCAATAATTATTTGTCAGCTTTTTTTTTTTTTTAATTGAAGCCACGGGCCATATCATACCATTGATTTCTGAACAGAACTCCCTGCTGGAATCGGCAAGGCTTTCTGGCTCAAAAATGAACAGAAATGATCCAATATTTGGATTATGACTTTTGTAAGGCAGGAGAAAAGAGGAGATAAAAATCTAGTATTAAATATCTTCAAGTAGTTCTTTTGATTTTTTTTTTCTCCCTGACTTTTAGCAACCAAACAGTATTGATTTTTGACTGCATGCATGTTTAAAACAACAAATTCAAAAAACAACAACAAAACTCAATGTTCTTTTCTCTGGGTATTTTGCTTTGTAACCTGCAGCCCAGAGCAAATTTTTATGACGACATGATAATCTACTGCAAACAAAGGTTTGCAACAGATGCTTGAAACCCCCCAACTGCTGCCTGACAAGCACAGTAACAGATCTAAATTACTTCTAGGTCACTGCTGTGTATTTTTTATGTTGCTGTAGATGGGTGAGAGGGGAAAATGATGGCCCACCAGAGGTTCATCATGAGTGTTTAATGTAGTGCCAGGCTCAGAGGAGCCCAGAGCAAAGTGTTTAAGACAATGAGTGTTGGAAAGCGCTGCTCCCTTGCCCACAGTTGGCTCACTTGTGGACCCTGAGCAGGCTCGCGGCCTCTCTGTGCCTTGGTTTCCTTGTGTGGAAAGCAGGAGAAATGATTCCCCCCCCGGGCAGCCCAAGGGATTGATCCTGCTGGCTTCAGAGCTCAGCCAAGCATGGCACAGTGGGGCTTGTCAGCGGTAGCTGGCTCAGATTTGGGGTCAGGGCTGTTCGCCAGGGCCCCAGCCTCCTCTTTTCTTTGCTCTTCATTGCGTGCAACATCAAGGCCAAGCCCAGCATTGCCTTTGCCAACGGGTTTACCAAAGCTGTTGAGCATCCCACCACCCCAGGAGTGACCCCATGGGGATGAGCCAGGCGCAGGCAGCTGCCTTTGGTGCTGTCCTACCTGTGGGGCCCTGCGCTTTGGGACATGGGTTGGGGAGGATGGAGGGAGCTGCTGGGGGAGGGTGAATCGTGATGCTGCACTGTAGCAAGGAGAAAGCCAGTCACAAAGTAGAAAAGATGAAGGAGAGGTAAATGGCATGGGAGGGAAACTAAGGTAACCCTCAGCTCCTCAAGGAGTAGCATTGGGGTCACTCTCGAGCTGCAGACCTTGGATCTGGCCCAGCACTTTCAACCTTCCTACTGCTGGCTGCCTACTACGATACTTTGGGCTCCCTGTTGCCATAGGGTATCGTGGTTGTAAGACCTTCAGCATTGCATTAACTGCTTGTTGTAGCCAAATTTCTTGTGCTACCTGGCGTGTGTTGGGGCTTTAGAGAAACCAAGAGAGTTCTCTGCTCTACAGGGACCATTACTCTGCTTTGCCCAAGTGGTCTCTGATGTTACATCCCTACACATCATCTGGGTACAGCACCTGTATGACGGGGAGAGGGGGGCTGTAGCAGCCCTGGGGTTGTTACCACGGTGTGGAAATGTATTATCTGACGTGGGCTATAAATGCAGCAGTTCCCAGATGGTAGGGGACTGAGCTGCGCCTGTACCTGGGCAGGAACAGGGAGAGCCTGGGGCAGAGGTGTCAGAGCAGGCTTCCAGGCATGGTCCTGGAGTTGCTGAATTTTGGAGTTGCTGAATTTTGCTGTCAGAGCTGGTTCCAGCAGCAGTGGTGGGCACAGGAAGGCGGCGATGGCCTGGGAGTGATCCAGAGAGCAGCAGGCAGCTCTGCTTTTCTCAAGTCAGCCTTGGCTGCCAGCAGCAATCCTTTAGCCCACATCTTGGGGCTCACTGAGCAGCTCTGGTTAAAACGAGACATGGGAGCAGGCTCTGACACCGTATCTCTTGGAAGGTCATCCCCAGTCCTGGGCAGGAACAGTTGTTTTTCTCACAGGACTACTGCATTTTCACTTCAATGTAGTGCGGAGGGAGCTCAAGCCCCAGGCTCCTGGGCGCTGAGCAGGCACGAAACAAGGTGCAAGGAGGAAACAAACATCAGTGTGGTCTGGCCTGTAAATTGCCTGGAGATGAATCCTTGCTCTTTAGCCCAGTGCATGATCCTAAGCATTAATTTTAGCCCCCACCATCTCCTTCACCTTCTGCCCTTCACCCAGCTTAGCCACGTAGGCTACAGCTCTGTTGGAAAACGGAGGCAGTTCTTACAGTGCGTTTGGACAGGGCCAGACTCAAGGAGGCCTCAGCCTGCTCTGGTCACTGTGGTTATACAAACGCTGTCTCGGTAAATAACGGGCAGGACCAGGCCCAAACCCCCCGTAGCAGAGGGGACAGCCACGGCTGGCCGTCACCTTGCTGGGGAGGCTGCAGCTGCGCCGTGTGGGACGCGCGAGGCCTGCGGCCGGGCGCTGTGCTGGCGGGGCAGGCTCGGCTGCCTGCGCGCACACGTTCGGTATGTGGGGTGGAATTTGGAGGTAAACACCGACACGGCACGGCCTGAAAACAACCCTCTGTTTTGAATCCCGCTCACAAGCACAGACAGCTCCCATCTAAGCTGCATCTTAATCCCCCCGGCAGCTTTGTTTGGCATTTCTATTGTGGGGCTGTCTCCAGAAATGTAAACTTGCTATTAATGACCTTTTTTTTTTTTTTTTTTTTAAACTAGGTGAAAAACCTGACAACAAATGGAAGATTGGGGCCTTGGTCCCCATGGCAACCGTGTGAGCATTCGGATGGGGACAGCACGGGCTCCTGTATGTGTAGGTCACGTTCGTGTGACAGCCCTCGTCCTCGCTGCGGAGGTCGTGGCTGTGAAGGGGCCAGGATTGAGGTCGCCAATTGTTCAAGGTATCTCGGCATCTCTGTGCTTTTTGGGAAGGGAACAAGAATTGTGTCTGTCCACAGCTTATCTCTCTCCTTGTGTTTCTGTGACCATGTTGTATCCCAGGCAAATTGAGGTATGTGAGGTCCAGCTTGAGGTCAGTGAAAAATGAAGGTGCCTGGGTCCTTCAGGTGTCTCGGCCAGGGCCCTTGGAAGTCGGGCACCCCAAATTAATGTTAAGGTTAACCTTGCATACACCGTTCCACAGTTTCCCTGAAGGGTACAGTGAGTAGTGACCCATCCATCAGGAGGAGGTGAGTAAGGCAGAGGTAGTTGTTAGCCAACTGAACAAGGGTAAGGTAAAAAACATCAGTAAGCTCTCGATCGTTATTTTGCGGAGTCTGAATTCTGAGCTTGTGTTGCCAAAAGCAGAGCTCCTCCAGAACAGTGCTTGTAGAGACAGGACCTCACGTGGCTGCGAGCAAGGTTTGCCTGCGCTGCTCTGCGGTCCCGCGTACTGCCTGCAGCACGCTGGCCTGGCAGCCAGAGGCATCCAGGAGGCACGTCTGCTGGGCACAGCAGGTAAACAACACATGCAGCTTGGCTTGTGTCAAAGTGCCACGTTCCCAGAGAAGCCTGGAGCTCACACTTCAGCACTATGGAAGCTAAGTGTGCTCTGGTGGGGTGCCTATACGTAGCCATGGTGTTTATGCCCATGCTACCCCATCACCCGCAGACTACATCATGTCATGACTCAAGGAAAGACGAGGCAATAGGGTAAGCACTACTTAACCAGGGTGGGGCCAGCCAGTATTTTGGTAAATATTGGGTCAATTCAGTTTTTATCTACTTTATCTTCCTTACAGATGTTCATTTCATTAAGGACAGCTGTCTCTTGGCTCCTCCCTAGAGATCAGTGCTGGTCTTGGAACCAAATATTTAGCAGTACTCATGTTTGAATTGGCATCTCTCCTTCTAGTTGTGGGCTGTGCTGCCTAAAAGATGTGTAGTCATTTCTACCCCTGTGCTGCCACCGTGGGCTGAGCAGAGCCTTCCCAAGGCTGTCTGTTCATGTCACTGGCAAAGGCAAATTATGTCAGAGGGATGGGTTTCTCAGCAGTGCTCTGATGGCAAAAGAGGCAAGAACAGCTTCTGAGCAGGGGATGGAAAATAGATTATTCAATCTTAAGACACAGGAAAACAGCATGGTTTGAAAAATAGGGACATCTGGTCATCCTACATCCACCTCAGCCCTCAAATTTCCTTTAATTGACTTCATATGGCATTAAGATTTCTTTTTGAAAGAGGAATCAGGATGACTAAAGATGAGTTCTATTAGAAAGCTAGAAATCTGAACACGGAAAGTGTCTTCATTTCTGTTAAAAATGTTGAGCACACAAATGGATGCTGAGAATTGTTGTTTTCCTGGGGAATTTCTAGATGAAATTACTTACCCTATTTTGCCATAATAGCAGCAAATAGCAAATAGCATCCGGTTTATTTCTTTCACAATTTAACATAATCTTTGCTTTGGATTAAGGCCTGGGGATATAGTAGGAGGGTTAAAACATGGAAGAGTAACTTAGAAGAGTAACATTTTTATGTAAGCGAATTTCTTGTTCTATGACCTTGTTTGGGGTAGGAAAGGGGAAGGGAAGAAGGGATGAGAGAGAAAGAGGAGGAGGGGAGAAATATCTAGCAAGATTCTGAAATAAAGCTGCCAAGAACAGGCAAGAGTTGATAACAAATAGGAAAAGTGTGAAGGGCAATGTGGGTTTTAACTTTCATCCTCTGCCCTCATTGGTGCTACGCCAGAAAATATTTCTTGCCAGCAGTTTTATTAGTTCAGTAAATGCTTTGAAAATTAACATCTGTTTTCAAGCTTAGCTTTCAAGAACCAGAGAGCACCTGAGTTGTTTTTTTGACTAGACTTTTTAGAAAGCTTTTTTCTTTAGAAAAATAACAACAACAACAAAAAGGAGATTTTTTTTGGCTTTAGGCAGCAAAGTGTCAAGATGAGGCAGTTCTGTAAGACAGAGCGTTGCCACTGGCTTCAAATGAAATGAAACCTGCAGCACAGAAGAGATGAGATACAGTTCCTCCCAGCCTGCCTTAGTGAGGCTCCGAGGTTTAGTAGTGCTGCTAAATCAGAGCAAGGTGAGCTTTAATGATCAGGAGATTTTAAAGATGATTATGTCAGCTTCTGTGTGAGCACATGGTGGAGTTACTGCATGGCAGCATCCTCACAGAAGCCAGCCACATGTATGTGGCCTGACATCTCCGTTGTGAGGTGCGAACTCAGGGTTTTTACATCACATTTGCTTCAGGCTCAGTTTCCACTTCTCATCCGAGATGCAATCACTCATTAAACCCTGAAATTCTATCCTACCTCTGAGCTCTTAATTGCCCTCTGGTTTCTACAGATTTAAGGTCACACTACAGTGATGCTTGCAGGCTGCCATGAAAGCTAGAAGCAATTACTGTTATTTTTTATGAAACTTGAGATTTCCACCTAATAGGATTCAATGCCGAAGGGTTTAGGAAAACACCAAACATTATGAGGTTTGTGAGAGAATGATTGGAGCTGGCAACAGTTTTGCTGTAAGAGATTTAAAGCATCAGTACCTACTGAATTAGAGGGAAGTTTTTAATATCCTTTGGCACAATTGGCATTGATGAGTCTCAAAACCTGCACTCTTTGCAGAAGAGTCCAGGAGATACAACTTTGGGACCAGCTGTTGGCTCAGAAGAGGGGGTTTGGAGATATGGGGGAGATGATGGAGGAATAGTCAGTGAGAGTTGTAGCAACCACAGTGTTGCCCAGCAATTCCTGGCAGGCATTTTCTAAATCATTCAACGTTGGCTTCATTCTCTTCCTATCCATTTCTTCGATAATTCAATGGCAAGGAAGTAAGGCCAATGCTAAGCACTTTTGGAAATCCCTTTGCTAAATATTAGCTGGTGTGAAGTCTGGTTGAAATGAATGTCTCTCTTCTCTGACTGGTTCAAGCATTCTGCTATCAGAGACATATCTGTTTGTAAAGCGTGGCACAACACAGGCAGACTGTTAGGTAACCCCCATACTCTGTTCTCTCTCAAACTATGTTAGAAATGGCGCTTGGACACCCTGGTCTTCCTGGGCCCCGTGTAGCACCTCCTGTGGGATTGGCTTCCAGGTCCGCCAGCGATCCTGCAGCAACCCTGCTCCACGGTATGGGGGCAGGGTCTGCGTTGGACAGAGCAGGGAAGAGAGGTAAGATACCTTAACAACACCGTGTGATCACTTCTGCTGTTATGTTGGCAGCTGGAAGTGATGGATCTTCTATGACTGCACAGGAAGGCTGTTAGACTGAATATGCACAGAAGAAGGAATTTCAGAGCCTAAGAGGGATGAGGTTGCTCACATGCATGGCCACTGTCTTGCAATGAGCTTGTGACCATCAGAGACTGCAGAGCTGCCTCTTCTCTCAGGCATGACCATTTAGACCCTCACAAGTATTCCCATGCCCAAAGCAGAGGGTTGACCACCTCAGTGAAAGGAGAAGCTGTGTCTGCTGTTAGCAATGCAGAATCTACAGATAGTTACACTGTTCTGATCTGTCCCTTAGGAGGTAGTTCAACGTGTGCAGCTTTCATTATCAATTACACCATTCCTAAGTCTATATTAATTGTGCTGATGCACCAAAACAAGTTCAAGACAGAATACAGATTCACAGATTCAAGGTTGAGTTTTTGCAGGGCATTGCATCAGAAAAACATCATTTTTCCCTATAAAGTAAGCAACTTTTATGCAAAATCACTAAAAGACAATACTTTTCTTTTAATGTTCAAAGCTATCTGCACTATTTTGCTTCTTCAAACCCAACCCCTCAATAAACACATGCTTCAAGGCATCCCGATTTGGTTTCCAGCTTTGACATTTTCATTAAAGGCCACCTCTGCTTGGCAGTAGGCTGTTGCTTGTCCCTTGAGTGGTCACTTAAGACAGATCTTTCTGCATTTCTCAGAATACAAAGGGCAATTCATTTAACTTCCTTTATTCAGGACATTTTAATGTTTGGTTTGATTTGTGGCCATTCAGAATGGTCCTTTTTGGGTTTTAAAGACTACATCTGAGTCAATTACAGTCCTGGGTGATTCAATTTGAGAACAATATTGATTAAAAAGCTGGACAAAATTGAAGTTACCTTTTCTAAAGGGAACATGAAATAACATTAATTTAGGGCCTGCCTTTAGATGCATATAGCATCTAGTTCAGCTCCAGTTGCAAGCACTAGTTTCTTAGGAACCAAAGAACAGTAAGGGCCAGATCATGGGACAGGAAGATTGTCAAGTGTTTAGCACCTGCTGTTAGTGACAGATCAATGTGGAGCTGACCTCATATTAGTTTCCTAAATAAAAGCCCGATTTTTAAAATATTTACCATTCACTATCTCCCTTTTTGATACATGGGCTTCAGCTGCTGAGTTCTTGTATAAATTCAGTGCATAAAACATGATTAGTGCATTTTCAAAAACACGGTCTTGACCATTCGTTCCAACTATGTCAGTAAGCTCAGCCTGGTTAACCACTCCTCTTTATAAAGAGCACAGTTCTCTGCTATGAACACTAATACCGCTAATCTGACTGTTGTGTCAACTTTCTGCTGGCTTTCTGTGCGTGCAATAAGTGCACTCAAATGCAGTGTACAATGTAGCTTTGCATCCATCATCATCTTGCTCCTAGGTTGTGCTGACATGGACATTATTTGAGCAATATGCTTTCTTCTTTCAGATTCTGTAATGAGAACAGTCCTTGTCCATTACCAATTTTTTGGTCTTCATGGGGTCCTTGGAATAAATGTAGTGTGAATTGTGGTGGAGGAATTCATTCAAGGCAGAGGTCCTGTGAAAATGGAAATACATGTCCAGGCTGTGCTGTGGTATGTAGTGTTTATTGTCTTTGCATGTGGGACACCTATTAACATCTAGCTTCTAGGGACTTGTTATTTAACTCCTCTCTCCATCTTGGTTTTATTTCTCAAGCTAGAAGAAATTGCTATCCTCAGCTCTTGCTGGAGAGGATGCTGAAATGAACCGGGAAGCAGAGAGGTGGCAGATTCCAGAAGTCAGTGAAGCTGGTTTGAGTGTGTGTGTGTCTGTGCGTGTGTCTGTGTGTGTGTACAGGTAAGAACAGACTGGCACACAGAGAACTTCGTAGGCCTCTCTAGGCTTAGATATCAAGTCCTTTAACTGGCAGAACTCTACATTTCTTTTATTCTATCCCACTCCCAAGGATGACCCTGTTGAGTCAAGGAGGCCCTGCACACATCAGACATGAGTCTCGTTGTCATACTTGAGTAAACAACAGGTCATACACCCAGTTAACCCATCAATGAGGCAATGGCTACCAATTTTCTCTCCTTTATTTTCCCTTTCCTATTCTGGCAGCTGTTTTGTGCAGATGTTTTAATTAGTTTTATGGAGAGTTTTCTTTCAGTGTAAGCAGATTTGATCTGGAACCTCCCATCTGTTCACAAGCTGTTTGGCATTTACTCTAGAATCATAAAGTCCTAAAGTATTACATTGCTCTCTCTCTGCCAGAAAATATGGGTTTATTTATTTATTTTTAGACAAGAACTCAATGCTTTTCACTGGAATCTTCCTGCTGGTGGTGAGAATTGTAAGGACCCTGAAACACCACATCCCCATCCACCCGAATGTTGGCTCTACTCTGTGGATGCTCATCTCTACACTAAAGATGGCAAATGTTTCGTAGTCTCCACTAGAGGATTCAAAAAGCCAACCAAACAAAAATAAAAAATAGCTGTAAAAACGGATTATCTAAAACCATTTTAAACCAGTAAACTTTTCAAGGAGTAAACCTTACTGACATTTTGTCCTCATGGGGCTCCTCTATGCCAACCTAAGAGCAGCATATCAGGGTCACAGCAGAAAACTAGTCTGCTGTTATTATTATGCACTGCCTGAATTATTCTTCTGCCCATGATGCACCATGCTTTCTAAGCCCCACAGGACTCAAATGAGCAAGAACACCTGAGTCAGCAGAGAAAAGACCTGAGGGAGACATAAAAATAGTAAACGCAGTCCACCCTTGCGGTCTACCTGAAGCACCTCTGCCTCCACAGTCCCCATGTTTTGTGCTGTGCCCAGCACTGTGTTGTACCTGTGAGGTCAGAGAAGGTGAATGAAGGTTGTTTTAGATCCAGCATGTACCCCTTGTTTTCTAGGGTGTAAACACATCTCTGTCAGTTAGTCTGATGCTGTTTGATAAGTAAGGTCAAAGTAGTTTTCCTTCTTGGCAGGAATATAAGACCTGCAACCCAGAGAGCTGCCCAGAGGTGCGTAGGAACACACCCTGGACCCCTTGGATGCCTGTCAATATCACCCAGAACGGTGCCCGCCAGGAGCAGCGCTTCCGCTACACGTGTCGTGCCCAGCTCTCTGATCCCCACGAGCTGCAGTTTGGGAGGAAGAAGACTGAGAGTCGATTCTGTCCCAATGACGGCTCGGCAGTGTGCGATACCGACTGTATGTATTGCCAGCTTCGGGGCACTACGGGGAAAGCCTAGATTTGGTGGTGGAAGGGGGATCCTCTCAGAACAGCCAGAAACTGCTGGCATGCACAACTAGTGTCATAGCAGAATGATGGGGACGGAGAGAGCCCTGTGACTTAGCTGTCAACACCATTATGATCCCTGTGCTTGTGGCAGTGTATATATAGATCTATTCCTGGTACTGCCAAGCTGCCCCAATGAGAACAGGCAAGTGATCAGGGTATAGAGACAAAAAAAAAAGCTATTCTGCAGAATAGCATGTCTTTACTTTTCTTTCTCTCTGGAGGTCCCCTTGTGCACTGCCTCTGGGGTTATTCCCTTCACTACTGCTGTGATCCAAGGCAGCGACCTGAGGGCAGAGCCTGAACTGCCACAGTTTGCTCCCCAGAAGGGTCATTTATCAAGGTTATCGCTAGACTCAGTTTGTATGTGCACGGATTTTGCTTCCCTTCTAGCTATGCTGTAACCCTGTAACACTTGCTAAGAACAGAAACTCATCCCCAGGGCACACAAATCCTGATTGTATGCATGAGATGAAGTCCTTTTTAAAAGCCCAGCAACTGATTGATTTGTGACCATGTGGTGTCTTGTTTGTTTTCCTTGAAGCTCTTGTTGATGACCTCCTCAAGACTGGTAAGACCTCTGCACGGATTATCAATGGGGGCTGGTCCTTTTGGGGGGCCTGGTCTTCCTGTTCCAGGGACTGTGAGTTGGGCTTTAGGATCAGGAAGAGAACGTGCACAAACCCTGAACCTAAAAATGGTGGATTGCCCTGCGTGGGGTCAGCGATGGAGTACCAGGACTGCAACCCACATCCCTGCCCAGGTAACCATGATTATATTCCTGCACGAAATTCAGACCTGTTCTTGCCCATTTTAATGGCCGAGCCACCAAAAATCAGTATTCCCAATCTGCCTTTATTATTATTTTTTTTTTTAATTTGGGGGATTTACCCTTAATTTATTTGAAAGCTATTGTAATGATCCAATATGTGATCCACACACACTTTGGTGCTGTGACTAATGTGTCACCTAGGCTCAGAGGATAAAACAGCCACATCCTCTAAAGGAAGTAGCACGGTGGCTTGTCTAGCAGTGTTTTGCTTCAAGCAGGTTTGCTGCTCCATCCAGTGGAGGGCATGGTGGTGCACCTGCACCTTGGTGAGGAGACGGGCTTAATGAATGTGACTTAATGCTGTGTAGAGAGATGCTTGATGTGGCAGTTCTTCTTGTGAACACTTGTTTCTTCCCCTTCTCCTGCTTACGTATTGTTCTTGCGATGGGCATCTACTCTTGACATCAGTTACCATTTCCTGCACAGCCAGCAGGGAGTATTCTTGCCTGGTTTCCTGGTTTTCGAGTTTGTCCTCATGTTTATGTTGCACTCCTGGTCCAGAATAGTAATAATAGACTATTGACTAATGTATTCTCACTCTCTTATCATTCTCCTTGCTCTATAATAGCTATCTAAGCTAAATTTAAGTGATCTTACACAAATTACTTTGCCTCTTTGCAGTTCTAGCAATTATCTAACTCTGGCAATATAGTTTGTGGCCTACACTTGAAAATGCCGTATTATTATAGTATTATTATGATATTAAAATTCAATGCAAAGATAAAGTGCCAATGCAGGTAGGAAAACATGATCAGAATGTGTAGCAAGAGCACAGCAAGAGTGTCAAATATTGCACTCTGTGGCTTATAAAAAGAAAATAACTCTAGTGCTATAAAGGCAGCTATTAGTACTATTTTGGAAACTCTTCAGTGGCTTTTCACTAATGTCTGTGCCCTTCTTCTGTGCTGTTTTCTCTCCCTGGACACTATGATGTTTTACAATCTATTGTAAGTGCATGACTTCTATTTCTCTGTGTCTCCCTCCTTCCCTGCCTCACTCAATATGTATACACAAATCCTGGGTTCATCTTGCACTAAGTCATGAGGTTGCTGTCTCCTGAAGTAGTGGCATGTGGACCTGAAAATCAGGTAGTCTAGTAACCTGACAAGAGGGGTTGGGAAGCAGGGTTCTTAAATCCCTCCCTGGATTTATTATTAATGTGTTATGGGACTGTGCTCATAAAAAGCCTCTGAATTTCCCTTTTCTGAAGGCTGGGACTAAAAGATTTGGGGTTCCCTGCAGAAAGGTGCCATATAAACTCCACTTAGGTTGTACAACACCATTTTTCCAAGTGAATACTCTGCTGCTTTAGGTGAAGTGTCAGAAGACAATATAATAACAATAAAAAGGTGTGTAACAACAAAGTGCCTACCCTAAGGAATAGTTTCTATTACGGTGCTTTATGATGCAGTCTTTTTGTGCATAGACTTCATTTGGCATCCACAGAGTTCAGCATCTTCAAACCCTCTCTTGATATCAAGCTCTTGTCAGGACCAAATGTCCTGGGGTGCAAGAAAGTGCTAGCTAGTCTGGGCAGGGTAGACCTGGAAGGTGAGATATGGGGACTCTCCAGCTTTGTCACAGTGAGAGGAGTAACCAACTGCATGCACCTCTCTCTCCTTGCTTTTCCATACCCTTCAGTGAAAGGCTCCTGGTCGTGCTGGACTCCTTGGTCTCAGTGCTCAGCAACCTGCGGAGGAGGACACTACCAGCGCACGCGGACTTGCACCAATCCAGCTCCATCTAGCGGGGAGGATATCTGCATTGGGCTGCACACTGAGGAGGCCCTCTGCAACACGCACCCGTGTGAAGGTAGCCAGTTCTCATCCCTGCTCCAGCTGGCTTGGGTGGTGGTGGGAGCAAGGCACATCCGCAAAATGTTTAAAAGATAAATCAGGAACACCATCAGTTAGAAGCTTTTCTGATCATTCAGTAAATGGATATTGAACCAGGGAAAAAGCAGACATCCTAGCATTCAAATCAAACACATCACCTTTCTGTTTGTACTTGTTCACTAGACCATGCTTTCACATTCTAGTCCTGGCCAGGAAAAATCTTGTTAATGGATGATCCATTTAAAGTAATTGAAAAAGCAGGACTTCGGTTCTTGAATGTGGAAGCTGCAAGACAAGCACAAGGAGTCACGAAGCATCAATCTGTACAGTTGCTGAAGGGGTGATCCTTCCTTTTTTTGTCTTACAGACTGGCAGATGAATGTGTGCTACAACTCAGAGCTTAGGGTTCAGATCTGTGCTGGTTTTGAATCACCTTTTTGTATTTCTGATCCAGCGCAGGCTGACTCCTGCCCTTAGGAACCTTAGCAAAAGCTTTATAACTGCTATAATTTGTGCTGGCTGCTTGGGGTATTCCTGGGAGACAACCTAAAATCTGGAGGTCCTGGTGCAAGATTGCCCCATCCAACTCCTTGTACATCTTTAACCACAGAGTTGATATAGGAGCTATTGAAACAACTCTGCACTGTGCAGTGCTCCACCAAGGGTCGGTTCAGTCTGTGTTAAGAAAACTTCAGTCTGACAAGTAGGCTGTGATGCCTGCACTGGTATTTGTATTGACATAGTTAAATCCACTGAAGATCACTGGATTGCATGTGTGAGGCCCAGGTGAAGATCTAGACACCCTCCAGCATGGGAGAAGTTTGTTTTCCACAAGAGATCCTTTTCCTTCTTGGTGATATTGTCCATGTGTTTTCCTTATCTTGGATTTAAGGTGGCTGGTCAGAGTGGTCAGAGTGGAGCCTGTGTAATGAGGAGGGTATCCAGTACCGCAGCCGTTACTGCGAGGTGCACAGTCCAGACTCTTCTCAGTGCGTTGGAAACAGCACGCAGTACCAGGATTGCCTGTACAATGAAATTCCAGGTATGTACAATGTTGTTGGAGAAGGAGAGGGTGGGCCAATTCAGAAAAACAGCTCATCCCCAGAGTGTCAAGCTAGAGCGAGGTATTTTCTACTATAAAAGGGGTTTGTACGCTTCTAGAAAAACAAGCAAACTGATGAATATGTTATCAACTCCCTTGTTGCAGGCATAGGGTAGCTGGCATTCCTTGGGGTAGCTCAGCTCTCTTAAAAAACAGAATTACCTAGTTCTATAATAAATAACTAGTATTGCTTCACCTGAACTGAAACTTTTAACTTTGCATAGTTCATCTGAGGTTGGGTTATAAAAATGAGCTCTGTTCTCAGCATGGATGCAGGCAACAGAAGGTCCTTGAGTTCAGGTATCAAAGGAAGCATCCTAAAAGAGTGAAGAAACAAGGTGGGGCAGGTGAAGGTAACTTGTGTGTGAAGTGGGAAGAATAATCAAGTGTCTAACAGAGCAGCGTGGTTGATGGATAGATGGTCATTAACATTTTCCACTCTATGTTTTGCGGAAAATGAGTCTCTCGGGAAAATATTTGATATCTGTCTAGGCCGAATAACACCTTCCAAATGTTCTTTTCTGGACTATAATGACCTGGCTTGAAAATCTGAGATCTCTAGATAGTGGTAGTCTCTTTTCCATGGTTCTCTCAGCTACCTTCTTTCCCCTAAATTGAAGAATCTAAACAGTATTCAGGTAACAGTACTGTAGTTGTCAGGTCTTTGGAGAGGTTTTGTTGCATGTGGTTTACACTCTGAGCTTTCCATTCAATTTAGAGAGACTCTCAGCTTGCTGCAGAACACAGGAGCAGCTTTTCATGTCTGGAGCTTGGGGGGTGGTTAATTATTTAAAGAAGTAAAGTGGTGGCAAAATGACAACTTTCTCCAATATTCTTCTCTTTGTTTAGTGATCCTACCAGCCTCCAGCATTGATGAGAGCACAAACTGTGGAGGTAGGATACCACTAACTATATATCTTGTTTTTATCTTAACCTGGCTTCTTTTCTCCCTGTGCAGTATCAACCAAACCATTAATCTATACAGTTCACATCCCAGTGATAGCCTTAATTCCACTGGAGTCTTGCTGTCTGAGTCAGACTGGAGGAATGTATCACACTGGCCACTTGTCAATTCCAAGATTTTTATTTATTTGGGGGTTTGGGTTGGCCACCAAGGGTCATTAATTACCAGGGAGCAAATTGCTTGTCTATCTCTACCCACTGGATAAATGGTTCAGGAGAATGAAGGGATAGTCCTCATTTTACCACTGTAAGCCTCCAGCTGTTTGAAGGCAGGAGTTTTTAAGTAACCTATAAAGATTTCACTGAATGGGGTCTCTTAGACAGTTCCTTTGCTGATACAGGACTAGATTAAAGCTTATAGTTGTCCTCCAAGCACTTTCTTTCACTGAAGTCCTCACCTCTCAAAGAAATTGTCTCCTTTCTGCATGTAAATTGGAAAGATCCAGTCATTAGTGTCACTTCTCGACTGCCCTAGGAGCCCCTGTGATAAAAATCCAGACTGAAGAAAATGGCAAGTTCCTTCGACATTTTAAAATGCTAGTTTCACACTAATGACTATGTCAATTCCCACTAGCATCACACCCCTGCTTTCTTGAAATCTAGATGATCTGCAGGCTGCCAAAATCTCTTCTCCCTGTGCAGATCATGGCAAAATAAAAAAAAAAAGCATGCCACGTGTGGAATGGAAATGTGGCCTCGGTTTGTGACTGTGGGGCAATCGATGGAATTAAGATTTCAGCACCTACCACATAACAGTCGGCTTTCTGCATCACTCCTTCCCCCTCAGAGAGCGCAATGTATCTGTTCCAGGCTTCCTTCCCATGGGTGGCATTCTGCTATTATGCTCTGTATTCTCATTTCCTTCTTTTTCCACCATTATATTTGCTGTTGTAATCTACATTTTACCTTAGCTAATTGTATTCATTACTTAGCATTCTACAATATTTGGCCAGGAAGCCAATCAACAGAAATTCAGTCGATGCATCTCAAAAAATCTGTATTTTCCAAAAAGTTTCCCCTCTGGGGACTCAAGTACTGCAGGCAAAATTACTCATTTTATCCCTCAGATACTGCTAAAACTCACCTGAAAAATCAGGTGGGTCTTTGAAAGGTGAAAGTGAAAAGTAAGAGAGCTTTATGTTTTAGAAAGGATTTCCTACTGTAGTGAACTGGGAAATGTACCAGTGAAATGAAACATTCACTGCAATGTAAGCAAAGCTGGACAGGAGGAGAATGAGACAGCGTTATGTGGCTTCACTGAGCACAGTTGCATATTCTGTGTTTTAGCTCTCATGAGTGAGGCAGAGCTCTTTTAGAAAGGAAATGTCTTTTTGGGAGTCTTACAACATTTAGTAGGAAATTACTGTCTTTCTGCTGGTTTTTGGACCCTCATCCAAAACACAATAGAAAGTGGTAATCTTGCAATAGAATTCTATAGTGTGGTTTAAAAAATAAATGTAGCTTGTCAGTCTAATAAATTCTGTATGTTCCTTACTGTAATTATGATTGAAGTGCATTACTTTGCTGTAGGACTCTATTGGTTTGGTTCCTTTTAAACTCAGGAGGATATTTTTTAACTAAAGATTAGAGGAGAGCAGCAGACTAATGGGCAGAATTCATCTGAAAAGCATATCAGTTAAAATGTAAGATGGCACCAAAAAAAATGAATGCCGTGAACAGACTAAGAATGAACCTCATTTAAAGCCACTCTCTGAGTAGTCCCTTCCATTTCTCTGCACACAGTTAAGTCAACACAGCGGTCTGTCCAAACGAATTGGCTTTTTAAGTATTACGGGAATTTTACTGCTGCAGACCCCACCAAGCCAATATGGCCATTCCCCAGGACGGCTGCCCTGGAGGAGCAGCAGTGGAGAATCCCTCCCAGGCACTAGACCCCTGTCATTCCTGTCTGAAATATTACAGAGCAAAAGCAGGGGAAAGGCAGCAACATTTGGGGTCACCTTGCTGATTCTTCTTCTGTAGATTCCCCCCTGCACACAGCAAAAGGCAACAGGGTTGTACAGTTTTGCCACCCAAGGGTGCCTCTCGTTGCTTCGTTAACTTGGTGGCTGTAAGGGTCACTGATATTTGTTCTGGTGGTGGTGGAGATCTGTTGGTCATTCATTTTGAGACCCTGAAGGGAGGTGAGATTTGACTTTCTTCCCCCACCAGCCGCAGTGGGAGGCAGGCACTACCAGCGCTGCAGCTCCTTCCTGGGGGCAGCGCTGTGCTTGGAGGGTGCTGCTGAAAGCCCACATGGAGAGAGCTCTGTGGGAGGCTTTTATAGTCCTGGAGCTTTGCTTTTTGAAATAATCGCACTGTAGCTACCCCACTGGCACCTGCCTGCAACTGCCTTCCTGTCTTTGTGGAGAAAGCCAACCAAAGCAGTTTTTTCAAGCAGTTACCCCCCTTTCCTTTCTTCTTCCTATCATTCCCGTTCCCTTGAGGACTCCTGTTTCACTGTCAGCAGTACAAATACACCTCTGAAGCAGTGCAGAGGTGGCCAGGGCAGTACCCCTCTGTGAATAAGTAAGAATGCTGAGCGCACTTGGATTACACGGGGGAGGAATGTGTCTCTCCCCCACCCAACACACAGTCCCATAGGCATTTTGGGCAGCTGACAAAAAGGGCTTTCCCCTCCTTTCCTTCCCCTTCAGAGAAACACTGAGCATTTTTATCCCCTTATTTCCATGACACGCACATGCTTTGGAATCCATTAATGTGCATTGTTTGTACGGCTCATTTCTTTAGCTGTCAGCTTAACATAATGTTTAGTTTCAATATCAATAGAGGGGAGAGAGGAGAGACAGGGAGGGAGCTTGGAGAAAACAATGCATGAACCTGTTAAACTGCACAAGGCTGAGCTGCAGTGGGGAGACCGATTTGCAGGGAGATTATGTCAGTTTATGTTGGAACGTAAGACTCGGGCTTCAACAGCTTATTAATGTTGATCCCAAGATGTCATAGCTCTGATTTGCACCTGTGGTCTTGTCGGGAGAGGGAAAAAGGCTGTTCTTTAAAAATAGCATCTCTTGTCATTCCCTTGCAGGTTTTAGCCTCATCCATCTGATTGCCACTGGGGTCTCCTGTTTCTTTGGCTCTAGCCTCTTAACGTTTGTGATTTATGTGTACTGCCAGCGCTGTCAGAGGCAGTCCCAGGAGTCGACTGTTATCCACCCAACCACTCCCAACCATCTCCATTACAAGGGCAACACCACCCCCAAGAATGAGAAGTACACCCCCATGGAGTTCAAGGTAGGGTACTTGATGAGAAATACCACAAACAGCTTGATGCTACCTGAACAATTCTGTACTTATGCCGTGGTTTGAGTTGGGTGGGTTTGTGTTTCCGTGCCCAGCTGTTGGCATTACGTGTGGGGCTGAAGGGGCATTTGGCTGTGTTATCACAAAGGGGTTAAAAAGTCCCATTATTGCAATGGGATTTTGTTCTGTTTCACAGTACTGATGAATGCCAGTCTGGCAAGTACGTACCAACATACTCCAGGCCATTCTGACTATTGTATGTATACAAATTGTCCTCTAAGAAATCAGTAAGAGCTCAGTTCAGTGCTTTGTTAGTGCATGGTAAGAGGAAACGGAGGGGAGGAAGAATAAAAACGGAAACTTCATTGGACAAATAGCTGGGAAAATGTTTATTGGTAGGATGAGATTCTGGAAATGCTTTAGGAACTGCCAAATTGGAGAGAATGAGAAAGCAATGAGGGTTCCGCACCCTCTGTCAGTACTGGACAGGATTTATCCCCAGACAGGCATGCAGAAATGCAATGATAACAGCAGACCTGGGAGCTGAAGCCTTAGGAAGAGGTTGAAGGAAGAGACACACTTTGTTGGCACATCTGCTTGCTAAAGAGCACATCACTCATTAGCTGAGAAGACAGGACTAAGGGTGCAAGGGACAACGTGCTGAAACAGTAGCACACCACTGTACCTGAGTATCAGTCTCCAGGTGAAGTGAGGGATCAGAGAACTGAGCAGTGGGATGAGTGCAAGCGCTTTGTGTCGCCATGGGAGGAACAGCCTGCCTAAGGTCATTTGAACAGCATGGAACATTGTTTGGGATGTGACACAAAACAGAAAGAAACCCTGCAGCTGCTTATTCCTTTGTATAGCTGTGTGCTGTTGACATTATGATTGTCTGTTTCTGCTGATGTGGCCTGGCTTCTGACTGAGGCCCAACAATAAGATCAGCTGTGGGACCATTGCCATAGACTAAACTCCCTGGGCGTTGGGAACTGTTTCTACATAGGGACTTTATAATGCAGGGCACAGGACAACTCCTGATAAATGGCCATGACTTGCAATGTAAATGCGCATCAAAATTAAGAGCTAGCATTTGAAGAGTCGATGTTGTTTTGGTGTTTTAAAGGAAAACAGTTTGAGGTGGAAAATAACAGACCAGTTGGGCAATAAAGATCTCCTCAACTCCTTGCGCTGGGCATTGCAGCCCCTCAGAGGATTCCACTGTTTATAAATGCAGTCTCAAAAATACATTTCCTAGCAGCATAAAGCTACACTTGCCTACAGTTTAATAAGAATGTGGCATCATAATGCGAGTCGGCATGGATTTGTGGAAAGTAAATCATGTCAGGCAAATTGGATTCCTTTTTTAAATTAAATAAATATTGATCTAGGTGGGAGGGAAGCGGCAGACATATTGGGATTTTCAGAGGCTTTTAACAAAGTTTCACAGGATGTATTATTCTACACCCTCTGCATACACGGGCTAGGTAATAAATTATTAACACAGGTAAAGAACTGGGACCTGATCCTGGAAGCTTCAAACTATGACAGTAATCCTTTCAGTTGTGTGAGGAGTTGTGGCAAAGTCAATAGGAAGACACAAGTGAGAAAGGCTTGCAAGAATGAAAGTGAGCAAGAGTATCCCCTTATTTCTTACATAGCAACAAAGAAGGTAAGAAGCAATTTTTTTGTGTGTGTGGGCAAAAGCAGATAGTTGCAGGGTTGGCTTTGTATTAACATTTTCTTCATAATTTATACTGTGCTGTCTTATCAGATTATGCTAAAATAGGAAGAATAGTTATAATTTAGAAGAATTAAGTTGTTCCCAGAATGATCTTGATTGATTGGGTAAATGGATTCATGAAATGCAATATGTCTATGCAAAGTGGTGCAGTGGAGTAGAAGTAATAACAAGGCCAAGCGAAGTTTAAAATAGCAGCAGATTAGTTAATGCAGTATCAGGAGGGAGTTGACCTCTTTGATAGATCCATCTCTGAATACTTGATCTAGTGTGTAGCAACACTGAGCAGCTGTTAGAGACTTCTTTCACGGGACATGAAGAGCCCAGGCACTAGATCAGGTTTTGGAAAGTCTAGTTTACGTGAAGGAAAGCATCAGCTAACTGGGACTGTATGAGTTAGGCTCAGTGAGAAGGTACTTGGACATAGTGAGAAATAGACCAGATGAGGCTTATTTATAGAACGTTAGGAAGTGAAACAGTTCAAGTGCATAAATCTGCAGTCGTTTTACAGACAAAAAATGTTTAGGAGCAAGGGGCTACTTGCTAAGAAAACCTCAGTCATATTCATTGTGAATGAGGCCAATAGATTTACAGAAAGTTTATCAAGTGAAGCCCCTTTCCTCTATTCCTGTGGAGTATTTCCGTATGTTCGTCTTCTCCATTGGCCTGCCTTTCTTAACCTTATGCCTGAAATCTTCTCGTTTAATATTATAAATCTGCCACTCCTCAGTGTTGCCTTGAAGAACATAGCATTAGTGCAGTAAAAGGAAGGCTCTGTGTACTCTGTGCTGTGTAATTACAGAACTTGTTATTAGCCGGCGTTATATTTAGGAATAACTGGCAGATTTTTCTAAGGGTCAGGAGGGAATTTTTCATGCCTTCAGGAAGCATGTGTGGTTTTATTGTGATGCTACACAATTAGCATTCAAGTGAAGGTGGAGCTAAAATTCACCTTCTGGAAAATAAGAGTTGGACGGAGCTTCTATATGGGCCCATTTGAATTTCAAACGTGCGCACGTGAAAGAAAGCGAAAACACCTGAAATTCCAGATTTGAAGCCCAAGTAAGTTTCTACACAGCAGATGCCAAAAAACCTCCCCCAAACATTTTTTAGTTGATGAAAGCAAAAGAATTGTTGCAGGTTTGTGTGTATGTGTGTCAAGGAGTTAATCAACCCATGATTAAGGAAATACATGGTGTGTAGACTATTTTTCGGTAGCAGAAAATGATAATACACCGTGACATAATGGCAGCAGAAGGCTGAGCATATGCAAAACTCTATTATTTCTATTCTTTGAAAATACTAAGCCTTCTGCAACCATCTTTAGTTTGTTTTCATCTTGAAATATCTCTGCTCTCTAACCAGCAGGTGAACACAGTAGAAAGTTTGGCAATGTTACATTCAAACGTACAGCACTGGATGCAAGCACATAAATCAAGGTGAATTTTATATGAAGGCAGATTTTAAGGAAGGAAGTGCTAGCTGATATGAGCCGTGTTGGACATTTCAGCCCAGCAATGCAGTAATGCAGATCAGATGTAAATATCATACGTAATGGTGACCTATTGATCATTTAGCTGATGCTAACTTGTCTAGGCAGTGTTTTGCAGAAGAATGTTTTATTTTTGCTGGCTGCTTTTCCCTTCCTGTTTTGATTTCTCAGGAATGCTGTGAAGTTTATTATTAGCTATTTTAGCCAAGTGTCTTAAAAGATTTCATGCATATGCATTTACCAGCAGCACGTTGATTTTCACTTGTTATTCACGGATCGGAGGGGAGAGACCTTTTGGGTCACCTAATAAGCAGTTCATGTTTCATTAATTGGTTAAAGTTCATACAGCACTCTGACAATATTGAAGTCTGTGCAGAACAAGAGTATAATGAAATAAAAATTATCCACTCTTCACATTTTGGCATGATGCGCTAAAGAACCATCTACAACCTTTCCAGTACTGCCACACCGATTAGTTAGTATCTGGCTATCAAAGCAGAGAGAAGATCCCCTTCTGTGACATCTTGCTTCAGCCAGTCAGCGTCTTACTCATGTGAGTTGCTTGTTAACATCATGCTGATGGAAATCCAGATGATCCTGCAGTAGAAGCAGGAGGATGTAGGGTCAAGGTTGAGCCCTTGTGAATTAGGAGCTCTAGGAACAGCCACACATGAAGAAAAGGTTTGGACTGAACTTCTTCCTCTTGCTATATCCTCTGCCAATAAAGAGAGCCAACTTTTTACTCTACACGGGATGTGGACAGGCAAAGGCATCTGCACATTGGTCCAAATCCAAAATACAATGGCCTTTGTATCAAGCCAGATGTGATTACTGAGAAATGTAAGTTTGCAGGATGGTTATGATGATGATTCTGCAGATTTTCTTCTCGATTGTGCTGGACAGACCTCCCTTTATCCTTCCTTCCTAAAACAGCTTTAGCCATGACTCATGCAGTCAAACTCATTCTGTACTGACGCCTCCAAAAAGCTAGGGAAGCACTTAAAGCATTGCATCTGTTCTAGGCATCACTGCTGCTCTCGTAGAAGCGAAGGGCCAAACACGTAAGTTGTACTCAAGCAAAACAGTAATTTATGTCAATGAGCAAATGTATGTGGGGGAAGGCAAGGTGAAAACTGAGTGAGATAGCAGGATATGACAATGAAAAATGGAAACTAAATATTAGATGTTTCACTGAGTACCTCAGGTTTCTACGAGGACACCAGAACAATGCAAATGAAATTGAGTAGGACTGTAAGTCCTGTAGTTGCCCCAAATTATACAACAAATATAAAGCCAGCTACCAGAAAATGGGGAAATATTCACTAGGTCACCCAGGACTCGATATAAACTAGAAGATGGAATGAATATTTTTAAATGAAGTGAGAACAATGCTGTTGAGAATCAAATGAGAGTGCAGAGCAGACACCCCCTGTGGAGGGCTCCAGACATTGTGATCCACACTTTACTGATCCCAAATAATTCATGACAATAAAATATCAATGTGGAAGGTTATGAAACAGAAACCAATTCTGTCTTTGGAAGAAGAAGCCTTCTGAATAAAACAACAGGACAAGTGTTTGGCATGGCTTCCAACACTGCAATATGAAATAAAGCTCAGGGCATAGGGAAGTGGATCTCTCTTTGGATTTTAAATGTCTGTTTCTTGGAGATGGTCTTTTTCACTGCCACTGAAAATCACACCTATCTCATAGCAGGCAGACAGCAAGTGGTTCACGTTTAAATGAGCTTTAAGTGTCGTCAAGTGCCACGGAGGAATGTTTGTCTAAGTCAACCTTTGTCTCTGAGGATATTTGTTTCTCTCTGCCATGGAAAGACTTGGGGCTTCAGTGTCCTATTGTTTAATTTGATCTGTTACTACTTCAACTAAAATTGGCTAACCCATGTATTTGTAGCGATCGCAGCACATACACTAATAGCACTGCAGTATAAGATTTTTCTTTTCCCAGTGCCCCTGTGTATCACCATGTATCATTCAAGCCCCAGGAAGTGACTGTAAAGTTCAGACATAAGCCAACAGCTGATGATACCCAACATAGTCAATAAGTTATCAACAGCCTCCCTGAAGTACTTGCTTTAGCTGGATGGTATTTGAGAGGGAGATTTAACTGATGTAATCAGCTGGAAAAAAATAAATACAGATATATATATAAATAGAGTAAATCAGATTGAAACATAAATTTTGTTCCCAGTGAATTTCATGTTTTACAAAGACCATTTCCCCTGAACAAAGTGGCATTTAAGAACATTAAGTGCTTGAATGGTAGAGTACATATTTTTAGTACTTACCATGAGTATAGTATTATTTGAAAAAGAATAGTAGGGGCAGGGGGTTGTATTGGCAAAGGAGCATTCTGCCCTTTCTTGTATGATCCTACACTTGCAAATATCACTTCAGGGGACTCTCAATTTGCATAATGCCTGCTAGGAAGTGAAAGCAAGAGAGCTTACTGATGGGGAAAAAAGGATTAAGTGGTGCATCTCAGTCAAAATCTATTTTATCTATCTGTCTTTTCTCCTCTTTATGTCATTGGGTTGAGTGAAATTGAGCAGTCAAGCATGCCTGGAGGTGTGGCTGTCCTGGGATGATTGTGCCTGTGCAGTGATGTGCATCTCTTGGAGGTGTCCTCACGCCATGGCAGCAGAGGCTCAGCAGGCTGCTGTGTGCGTGTCACAGCTCTCACCCTCGTGTATATGCATTATTTAGGAACAGAGGAAACTGCCAGTTCAAGTCTGAATGTTCCCTTGCTTTTGCGCTCTTTGGGATGCTAAGCAGCTGCTGACAATGATCCCCCAAAGGAAATTGTTTGCCCCTCCATCCACTCTTGATGCAAATCCTTTATTACTTTGTAGGGCTGCTGTTACTGACTTGGAGGTGGGAATCCACATCGTGGATGGATCTACAGCCTAGGCTAGTCATCACAGATGCTGGTACCTCCTTTCTTTGGGGTTGTGTTACTGCAGCTGTGATGGCCTGTGGACACAAACAGGACAGGTTTTTAGGTAGACAAGTTTTATTTATTTATTTATTTATTAGATCAAGGAGCAGCTGGAAAAAGCTGGCAGCTTTTTGAGCATTTGAGCTTCAATTTCAGATCTGGACAGGCGTGTTCAAAAGACCATCCAATTTTTCCAGCTACACTAATTGATCTAATAATGGATACCACTTTTTTTTTTCTTGCAATTCTTACCTTTCCTAATTTCTCAGGGGTTGATTTGTATTTCCCCCACCCACCCACCTATGCTGCAAGGAGAATTAAATGAAGTGCAGGAATGGGAATAGCAAAACCACACTGCAGTGATGGCTGTGTACTTACATGACTTCCCTCTACTGGCCAGAATAGGAATATTTCAAATATACCCTAGTCCCATTTGCTAAAAATTAATGGTTCTCCCTTGTTCCAGGTGCTTAAAGTGGTTCTTCTCTCCTTGTCTCCACAAAGCTCTGTCTGGCACTGGTATGCACAACAGTCAAACTGGGAAATCCTCAGTGCTTCCGAGATATGCAGGAAGAATTAATTATGTATTTGTAGAAGAGCTTAAAGGGAGCCATGGAGGCAGTGAGCTAAAGTAAAGACAGAGGAAAATATTGGAGAAACAGTAAATAAATGAAAATATAAACTTAGTGGTACACTTGGAGGAGAGCTGCCTCACTATTCATCTGGAATAGTTCCACTAGCAAATAATGGATTCTTAAGTAGAATTGTCCAGAAATGGAGCTGCATACGTACAAAATAGCTGTGTCGGTTTTCAGAACCAGATCTCGATGTCCAGATCTTGTGTGGCAACTCTGAGGGAGTGCTGCTGAAATTCCTGAGCTTTTTTTTTTTCCTGAACCATGACAGCCCTGTCCTAAAAAGCAACTGAGAGCATCATCTGGGCTGCTCAGGATGTCTGGTTGCTGCCACAGCACAGGCTGCAGCAGCAGTACAGCCATTGCCACCTTCCCCCAGAGCATCATTTATATATGCACAACAGGTTTGGCGTAGGGTGAGCAGGCGCAGCTCTGCCTGCGTTCCCCCATAGTCAGGAGGAATCCTCATTAAGTCAGCTCTAATGTTGTCCTGAGATTTGGCACAAAGCATGTGAATAAAGGAAAGAACTGAAAATCTACGGATGAAGGAATCTAGATGGACCGTATCCCAGAGTCTGTGAGAACCAGCTAATGAACAACTCCAATTACCTTTATAAATATCTTGGATATTGGATCTTGGGCAAACCCTCATTGCCATGAAATGCAAAGGTAACACAAAAGCGTCCATAAGAAAGCAGGCCAATTTCCTCCCAGCTAATTGAGTCACTGTTAAGCTACCCAAGTCCAATGCACTAAAGTCACACAAGCAGCTCCAGTAACTGTGTGGGAAACACCACTTGGATTGGGGGTTAAGAGAAAATATCTGTAAGCATACATGCACAATCAATAAAGTATGCCGTGACATTCCCTATTCAACAAAGCATATCAATGAGGTGTTAAACCCCGGATGGTCTTTAAAATTTGGCAGAGTCAGGACCATACCAGAGAGTGAAACCAGGAGAAACAAATGGGATTGACTCAACTATGCTTTCGGTTACAGCGATGGGAACTCATTGAAACAAATCTGTGTCAGTGTTAATATCTGAAACCCGAATTAATGTTGGAGAGGCAACATCTTACATACTCTGATGAAATGAAAGGTGCTTGGGTGGAACTGACAGCCGAGTCTGGACCATAATGCTAAGAAGGAAGAAATCAAACATGATCACTTTTTGCACAGTTTCAGCCTTAGTGGATAAAAGGAAAGCACTAGACTGAGCTGCATAAGGGCAGATTCTCAGCTGGTTAAAAATGTAGCTTCACTGGTCCATACACTTAAAGAAAAGAGTGTGGTGTTGGTGTCTGAAATAATCTTGTGACATGTAAGTACAAATTGGCTTGGACAGGAAGGCTGCTGCAGAGATTGAAACCTGGCTAATGGACTGTAAACATCGGGCAACCGTTAATGGGAACATATGGGGCTATGGGGAGGAGCTGTTCAGGGCACTGCAAGCAGAAATGCAAGGTTTGGCTTTATTTAATATCTTCATTAACGAGCTTGGAGAGGGTACAATCGGTGTGTTAATTAAACTAGCAGAAGATATTAAACTGGGAGGTGTGTCAAAAAAACAGCCCTTGGTATAGAAATAATGGAAAATGACCTGGAGAGGTTGTAAGTGTAGAGAGGAAATAACAAGGTAAGCTGCTGCATGGGGAGAAAACAAAGCAATGTGAGGAAAATAATCAAAAAGCAGCTATTTAGAGGGTGGGAGGCACTTGGAAAGCAGTAAGACTATAAGGGACGGAACAGAGTTAGCAGATGGCAAATTAGGCCCAGCTTTTACTTATTTCTATTTTTACTACGTCTTTTTTTTTTTTTTTTTTTTTTTTCCTTTTCACCACTGCAGTTACACCTTTGCAATTCTCAGGCTAAATGTAGCCCTGTGGGCTGGCACAGCTCTGCATGAGTTACGTTTGTAATTTACCACCAGAAGTGGCTCGGAGGCCATCTGAAAGCTCAGGGCTGCTTGCTCCACCGGGAGTGCCGCGATGCAGTGCCCCGGACAGACCTGCAGCTGGCCACCGCCGCCTTGCTAGTTGCCATCAGCTGAAGCCCAGTTGCTGTAGGTGTGAACTGTTAAACTTAGAAGGCTTTGATCATACCTCTGGTGAGTTAGAGTCCCATAGCATGCCCAAGGGCAGGTGTGTAGCTCAAGTGCTAAGCCTCTGTAGTGATGCTGTTGTGTGTCAGGGACCCAGGAAGGGGGAGGAACAGGCACCAAGGCACAGCAGGACAGCAAGGAGACAGATTACACCGTCCCACACAGCTGAGATCATGTCTGCTATACCCTGTGCACCAGCTATATTGGCAAGCAGCGCAGGGCAGCCCTGAATTCCTCTTTTGTGTCTGGGTGCCACGTCATGGGTGTCACCACCACCAAATTACTGGCAAGCCAGGGATAAATAACACGCTTTACACCAGACACCTGCGTTTGCCAGTGGGAAGACTTCCATCGACTCTTTGGACTTCGGTTCCCCATTCAGAAAAAAATGTGGATCTAGCTCCAAGCAGGGATGCACTTCAGTTTGCCTGGTTATTACATGCAGTTTGTTTTGTCATCTTACTCATGTGCTTAAAGCCAGAGATGTGCCAAAGCATCTTTCTGACAATGGTCCTTTATGTTGCCAGCTCTGAAGGTTTTAAAAAGTTTAAAACAGCAGTAATATAGCCGCACTCCCTCCCAAGAATGAGGATAAAATAGCTATTTTCAAACAGCTATAGAAAACTGTAGCTATTCATTTTCTTATAATTGAATGTTAGTTCCATTGTCAACCTGAGCACATCCACAGATGCTGCCGTCATTTGGGGGCTGTTTAATTTATTTACCAATAACAGTGAACAAAGAATTTCCAGTCTAAAAATATGGTAAGCTTCCATCCCAAAGAACATGCAATCATAAGTTTAGTGTCTCAGTGGGATTTTTTTATATCTCTTTTCAAGAGAAAATACCTTCTTTTACAGAAAATAGGTTCCTCATCTGTACATCTACACTGCACAGATTTACTACTGTAAATCCTGCAAATAGCCTTATTGAATTCATTGGAAAAACTCAATGAATAAACCTTGGCCAATGCTACCTTTGACTTCAGCTTAGGCAGAGCTCAAGAGATTTTGTAAAAGCATCAGGTAAGACAGTTTGTTTAGCGTAAGGCACTAAGCAAATTTTTAAGGAAGATCAGAAGGAAGAAGTACTAAAGACTTATAAGGCACTTGTAGCTTGCAGCAAGTACATGGGTCTCATAAGGTCTTTCTGGCAGCTTTGTCTTTCCAGCGCTGTTTGTAATGCATAGCTTGAGAGGCACAGCAGTGTTGTGGCATCCGGTTGATCAGAAGAAAGGGAGCATGTGGGTGGGCCAGATGTCATTTATTTTCCTGGTGTTAAATTTTGCCAAAACAGACTCTTTTAGTTATATGGTTTATTTTGTTGAAATGTAATTATTATGCTAATTATTTCCAAATTTACTGGTTAATTATAATTCTGAGATCTTTGCCTTCGTGCTTCCAGAGATGTACAAGCTGTGGAAAATGTTTCTTAATATTAATTTATTTCTGCAACCCTAATTCATTTGGCTAATGTTCCTAGAACACAAAAAGTAACTTCCTTTAACAAGAAGGCATGGCTAGCTCCATAAAACAGCTGATCTGTATCGAAAAGGCATTTTGCTCAATCTGATTTCACCGCGAGAAACAAATGACTTTAAAAGAAACACAAAGGAAACTGAATGTTGGATCTCGGATGCATTACATCATTGCACAATTCCCTGAAGTGTCCGTTTTCCGGGGGGATGGGGGAGTGTGTTGGCCATCCGACTGTTGCTACAGGATGTGTGCTGCATGCCGTTCCAAGGGAAATTGGAAACGCTACTTCGCTTCTAATTGTGCAAATGAGTTCGGTGGGAATTCTGTCCCCGATTTCTGCAGATGCACAATGCAGGATGCACATGGGCTCGGTTTGTGTATTGCCAAGCAGAACGGCCTGACTACAAAGGTGCTGTTTGGTACCCAGACCTTTATTTCAGACCTTGGTCTCTGTCCACTGTGGATGACCAGGGTTAGCAGTGGTGGGAGTTATGACCCTTTCTTCCTCAGTTCCTGTGCTCACTCGGTGAGGAAGGAAAAGGGGAGGTTTTTCTCTCTGTAGTACACCAGGGTGTTCAGCATTACAAACACACTTGCCAGATGGAAACTTCCAACTAAAAGCTAGATGGGGAGGTTTGAAGCTGACCAGGAAGGTGACCAAACTTTTTCTTTCTTTTTACCTTTTCAAAGAGGAAAGTGTCATGGGTGGGAAGGGGAAGAACTGAGTAACACTTGGTGAAAGACAGTTGGGGAACCATTGAACTGGAGGAAATTGTTGCTCCACTGACTTTGCAGGGACAGACGTGCTGTGTAGTTGGTGAAGATTAACCTACAAAACTCTTGGGAAACTCACTGATGTGAGTTTCCACCCCGAAACAGAAAACAAGACCTGGAGCACCATGAGAATACTGAGGTCTGCTGGATAGGACTGAGGAGATCGTGTCCTTGCCTGTCACCCTGTGGGAACTGTGTTTACTTTGTGGCCCTTATTTTGATATCGGTTGTGTGTGTACCATAGACTTTTTGAAGCATCCTTTTCACTTCAGCTTGTTGAAAATGACAGGGGATTCCTTTCAATTGGGGGTGGAGAGATCTACATCCCTTTTCTAAGTCAAGTTTTGAAATTTTCATGATGGTTTATTGAAAATTGAAACATTTGATCTGTTTATGTTTGTAAGAAATGTTTATACAGCTTGTACATGCAGCTGTAGGATGGGAGTAGCGCTGAGAGTCCCATACTGTTCCACATGAAGATGTTTTGATACATCTGGGAGAATGTAAGCAAGTAGGTCAGTGGAGTATGACTTCATGATTTGGAGCAGAGGCAGAATTTGGGGGAGTAGCGGCAAGGCTTTGCTGGAGGAAAAGCAACAAATGGAAAATCTGAATGATGACTTAGGCTAAAAATATCAATGGCAAAAGCTGAGCTAAATTAAATGTATGCATATGACCCAATAAAGACATCTGATGCTTGTCTTTACCTTGGGAGAAACAGCCTGTGCGTGTATGTCGGTATTTTGCCTCCTGTATGAGTTCCAGGGAAAGACTAACACGCGAGGGGATATCAGTAAACTTTCCCCTCAGATTGTTTCAGTTCTAATTGCTAATATAATAGCAAGAGTGATAACTAATTGTTTATGTATTTCTGTAAATACTCAGTATTCTGTTGTGCTTGGCATAAGCGTGTAATTTGCTGGCAGTAAGACCAGACCTTTTGATTAGCTGACAGATCACACGTAATGTAGAAAGCTGCTGCTGTTTTGCATCCTCTTAAGCCATATCCATCTTAGTTCATCTGAAAACATCCCCGTTTGACAAAGCAGAGTTCCCAGGTCAGAGAATTTTTTATTCTCTGTTAGTCATATGCCAATGCAACATAATAAAGTGTCTTTTAAAGAGAGAAGTTGAAGTTGTTCCTGCTTCTGAGTGATCCACATGGAGCTGTTAGTACATGCTGGTGGCGTACCTTCTGCTTAAAGATCCTGAATTGAGGTTAGCAGTGAATAGACCAGAAAAATATGAATGATATCAAATATGCTAGGATGGCATGGCTCATACAGAAAGGAAGAAAGCAAGTAAAAATATGTGATTGATGCATGTTGAGTTTCCAGTTATTCTCTGAATGGAGCACTTTTTTCTAACCACATCACACGAGTTTTGACAGTAGCTCGGGTTATGGTCTCAATTTTGCATGGGGAATATTTTGTTTGCACAACTACCAGAAGCTTCTTTCTTCTCAAGGGAGGATGGAACTGAAAAGAGAGCCTGAACTCCATTTCCATCAGTGTTTAAAATACAGCTACGTATGGCACAGAGATTCTGCACCAAGTGGTGTTTCAGCAGAAGTCAGTCGGGCTTTTTGTCTTTTTTGATCCTGCGTGCTCAGCAGCTAGTACCAAGAGGTTGGAGCTGCTGGCAAGGGGAGGCATTAGTGCTCATTATGGGGGGAGAGCAGACAGCAAGAAGTGGAAAATACAGGATGAGCATTGGGAAAAATGCCATCAGTAGGGTCTGGTAGGTGCTCAGACTGAAACGTCGCCCTGGAGGGTGCAGGATGGTGTGGCAGAAGGGCCCAGGCAGCAAAGACAAGGCTCTCTTCCTTCTCTGAAACCTCAGCTGAGGACAGCTGAGCTCCAGTGCTCGCTGCGATGCTTTAGTCATCTTAGTTATAGCAACCATAGATAAATCCCTACAAAAGCGACACAGTATTGTCCCTTCTCAGAGGATTTACTGGGCACTGCCTTCAGGAGCCTCTTCTTGGTCTCTGTGATACTGGGGACTTGGCTCGAAAGTGGCTGAGGAGAAGAAGACCTCGTAGGAGTTGGGTTGAGAGCAAAGGTTGGTTCTGGGTTTGTTTTTCAGGTTGGCTAGTGGGAGGTGGTGATAGCTCTTGGCCTTTCCCATCGGGACTGACAAGTATCAGTGGGAACACCTGTGGTTGCTGCAGGCTGTTTTCATCCCCACAATAACTCGGGTTGCTGAGGGGCTGTGACCTTGATGGTGTAACCCATACAGTGTTGGGGTAATATCATCCAAAGGGAAAATCAGTGGCCTTCTCTGCACAGTCACAGCGAAGAGGAGCCAGACAAGAGCAAGGGTTAAAGCTCTCAGTGAGATGGCAAGGGAGCCCACCCAGGGAGATGTAACTGCACGTCTCTTCTCACACAGAGCGTGCCTCGGTGTGTGTGTGTACATCGCTAAAATTCACGGCTGCCTAATTTCCCGTCTTCAAAATATCAAGCAATTTCTAGTGCCAAGGAACCTAATCACCTATTTATTAAAATGAGACAGACAATAAGTTTGTGTGGGGAAACGTGAAGGCAGTCCGCATTGATCATGCTGATTTAGGACTGTACTGCCTTCGCAGTTTTTCCAGAGATAAATTCCTTGCGGCTAATTGCATTATAAATTCCGTTAAACCATTTTCATAAGGTATTTCCCTAAGATATAAGCCCTCCATCAAAACAACAAAAAGAGCAAAGGAACAGTTGTGGGTTTTTTTCCTAATTAAATGTTATATGAAAGTAAGACGAGAAAAAAAATTACGTGATTTGTGTTAATTAAATGCTAAGTCTTCTGTCAGGGGCTGGTTTTAAACACTGGGGGGACTTGTTGAAACTCATACAGATTTTTCCAATTGAAAAATGTAGAGTCCTGAGGGTTTTGCCCTCAGATCAAGATGGTCCTGAGCCAATGCAGGTCAGGATTTCAATGCCACCAAATTTCAGAGGCTGTACTCTTGGCATGCCTTGAATCTGAACTGTGCCGAAAGGTGACACAGACACGTTCAGGATGCTGGGCTGCTGTCAGGAGCACCTGGGGAGCACAGCAGTGGGGATCAGCCTATTCCTCCTGCTGGGGCAGCCCATGGCCATGGGGTTATGCTTCCTGGAGTGGGCATCCTGAGCTAGAGATGCTGATAGGAAATTGCATTTGCTGCATACAGCAGGGATGAACACCTGTGTTTGTTTGCCAGAGAGCAGTTCCCCAAATACTCAGTGACAGTACCTGGCAAAGTGCGTTTTTAGCGGCGATCTCAATCATTTTTATCAAGCTGGGTCAGGAGACACTGAAGCACAGAGAAGTTAATTGAATTTCCCAAGGAAGCATAGAAAGCAGTGGAGAACTGAACCTGACTTCCTTGTTTGCCAGCCTCCAGCACAAAGCAGCAGACTGTTGCCTGCACCATTTTAATATTTCTTCGGGTGACTGCGAGCAAAGCATGACATTTCTCTTCTTCCTTTCTTATTGAAGGTCACAAATTCTCGTTCCTTGGAATTATTTGTCATTTTGAGCATGCCTGTACAAATTCTCTCTTCAGCTCCTACAAGCGATGTGCTGTGAACTCATTTTAGAGTCCAGGCAGGGAAAGATCTAAGTCAGACCAGGAGGAGGCTGGGTCTCCTCCTGTTTTCATGTTCAAAGTGTTTCACATAATGCCCAGTTCCAAATAAAAGAGTAATTCAGCAACTGGGAGATTTCTTTTCCAGGATATTTTGCCACAGGAAAGTCTTTCCTCCTAACATCTTTATGAAACCAGGAGGCACATCTACTAGGGTAGCTGTAGCCATGAGTCTGCTTTTGGACTAGAAGAAAGTATCTTCTTTTCTTCCTCCTCCTCTCCCCCTCCCCATGCAGTAAAGTTATTCAATTACATAGAAATTGGGACATAAATGTGTTGCCTATGGCCTTGTCTCAGAGCCTCATGGTAGCTCTGGTCACTGAAGTGGTCGTGGCCCTGCCCCGGGCTCCCCTAACGGCAGCCCGCCAACAGCCAGGCACCCGCTGAGGGCTGATCACCCCCTGCCACCACGGCACGGGGACGGGGGCTCCCCAAAAAAGGCAATTTTTTTCTACAAGTGCCCTCACGCAGGAGGGAGGCCTCTTCCCCTCTTGCTGACGGAGCCCTGAGGCCTGAAGTTTCGGTGGCTGGAGTTGGATGGGTTGGCCCTCACCCTGTGTGATGTGCTTGAGGCTGTGGGAAGCCATTCTGTGAGCTACCAAAAGGAATAAAGCTCACAGGGCTGGGTGTTTCTTGGGTTTGGGCATTAGTTAATTAATTAATTCTCATCTTGCCCTGAGCTGGGTTGGGTGAGAGCCCTTTGTCTCAATGGGCGCTGAGGTGAAGTGGTTTCTGCAGAAGCACCAGGAGGCGGCAGAACAGCCATTAGGCCCAGGCCTCATGAGACTTCTCCATCTCTCTGCTCCAGACCGGGGAGACGCTCAACCCCGCCTTAAATGTGCTGTGCCCTGATCACGAGGATGCTGTAGCAAACAAACCTTGTGTTGACCCTCAGATCCAAGGAGTGAGTTCCCTACCATACAGCATGACAAACGTTAAAGGTGCACGGAGGAGCGTTGTAGGCCGGAGACGCGTATAAGAAATTGAAGCCAGGGGTTAGTTGAAAAAAAAGGCTATTAGAAATGTTCCCCACACAAATTCGTAGAAACCAGATGACTATAAAGATGAAGAAGAAAATTTTGTAAAATTATTGCATCTTCCAAAACATAATTTTATCCTTGTGCGTAGGTAACAGCTGGCATAGGAATGGTTTTTAATCTGGGGGAGGGGGACCTCTGGTTGCTGGTGGGAAAAGTAATAGTAATTCGTGCAAAAAAATGAAGGGGGGAAGATGGGAGGGAGAAAAGCCCCATTTCTAATTTTTTATGGTAAAAGGGGCATTTGTGGTTCTCATTTTTATGTTGCTGTTGACAACAATTGTTACGTGGTTGTTAATTTTTTTTAAGTCATTTTAGTTTTTCCGAAAGTGACCATGATTTGTTACTTATACTGTAGCTTACAGAAGTGACACACTTAATATCGGGGGGTCCAAACCTGGATATCTACCAATGGAGATGGAGATCAGGTAAATGCACACCTGCTCTTCCAAAGAGAAAAAGCTGCCTTTTGGCAACTGCTTTGCGAGGGAGCCGCAGGCTGTACCACCAGCGTTTTGGAAGGGATTAGATCGAGTGCTACCATTAACAGCTCTGTGTAGGCCCAGCATGGCTTTGTGCGACATTGACGTTCAGACACACCATCTGCCAGGAGACTCCGGGTCTCTGGAGAAGGCTCTGGCTTCTGGCCCTAGCAGTAGCTGAGCACAGGTCCCCGTGAGGAGACCTGACAGGAGCTGTGGTCCCCGCAGACTGGCCCCCGAGCGAGTACCAAGTACCGGCTCACTCTCCCAGCCGGAGGGAAGGCGGTGGTGGCTGCAGCGGGGACCCTGCTGGAGAAGGCAGCTGAGAGGGAGGTGTCTGCAGGTAGAAACGAGTAATGATGTCATGTGTGACCGCTGCCGTGCCTGTCATTGCCTCTTCTCTTTTACAGACACTTAACAAGAACAACCTGATACCAGATGACAGGACCAACTTCTACCCGTTGCAGCAAACCAACGTGTACACGACGACCTACTATCCCAGTACACTGAATAAATATGACTACAGGCCTGAGGCCTCCCCTGGAAGGACCTTTACCAACAGCTGATGATGGACAGAGCCTACAGGACAGGATCACTTCGTATATGAATTTTTTTTTAATTGATTTTGTGGACCAAATACTGGCCCAGCCTCTAGATGTAAATATTGTACAGTAGGGTCTTTTTTTTTTTTTTTTCCCTTTGGTTAATTGTATTTCTTGTAAACAGCACATCTCCCTACAAGGACAAAAATGCATATGGACCGTTACGCAGAGCTTTTGCGGCTATTTGGTTGGAGATGGCTCTTACTACTGCGACTGTTCATGGCTGGAAGGTCGGCGTTGCTGTCCAAGGCCGACGATGCCGAGGAGCTGGCTGTGTGCCGTGCTCAGTGGCCGCCCTGCGGCAGTGCAAGAGGTGGTGGCCTCCTGGGGCAGGGGTGTCTGTCCGGTGAGGAGCATCCTTCCTGAGACAGGGTAGCAATGGTGCACTGGAAGACACACGGCTCATGGAACAGGCCGAGTGGGACTCCATCGTGCCAACAACTTGAAGAACGTTTTCTTTCCCTTTTCCTTTTTTATTTTTGATTTTTTTATGATTATGAAACAAACAAAAAAGTAACTTCCTAGGGCATTGTTCCCTGTATGTTCAACAGAATCTTTTCATACTACAGGAAATAATCTCTGCAGCCTTCTTTGGTAATATGCAATTCAGCTGATGAGAAACAACACACAAACAACGTGCATTATCCAAAGAAGCTTTCCAGAATGTTTCCAGTCTTAATTAAAAGGAAATTATACAGGCAGTGAGACACTGAGAAAAGTAAATGTTGGAATAACATCGGAGACATGAACTTAGAGTGCCTAACAAACAAAGATGTTTATATCACTGGAAAAAAATATGTGATGATTGCCGCACAAGAGCCATGGGCTTTTTTTCTTTCTTTCTTTTATGTTGTTTCTGAGACAGTGTTAACTCTTTTTGTTCTAGCTTTGATCCTGATTGTGTCTGCCAGGAAAGACAACTTTAGAGGCCACGCTCTTCTTGTGGGAAATCACCATGCTTTGGGCTAATTTTTACTCTTGTTTTGTTGTTGGTTTTTAGTTCATTTACTTTCAAAGAGCGAATAATTCTGACTTTGCAGGAGGAGGGTATTTTTGTAAGGAATGTTTCCATAGTCTGATGTGACCCAGAAAGTCTGCTGCACATTCTTATAGCGTCTTCCAGTCAGTACTCTATGAAATAGTAACACAGCTGAGTAATGTGCATTGTTTGCCAATATTTCCTTAATTTTTCTGAACAAAACCAACCCAACGAGTAAATGCTGCTGCAGCTATTGAAGTAAATTGGGGCGGTAGCATTATTAAACAGTATATCCAGCCTTGAAATGTAATTTTGTGTATGTGTGTGACTGTGTCTATAAGAACTGTATTAGTTTGATGCAGAAGCCGTGTTGTCTGCAGCCAGATGTTTGTCTGACATAATTGTTTGGCAAAAAGGAAACTTATTGCTGGTGCTTAATGTACAATTACATCAAATGTGTTAGCAACGTGAACAAGTCCACCACTGTTATCATTCAGTGTTTCTAAATATTTATAATGAACTCCTGATGCTAAGGATTTTAGAATGTCGCAATACCGAGCATGAGATAAAAGTACGCCCTGAAACACGCATGAGCTCCACGTGGTCCCGAGCTTGGATTTGTTGTCTGCATCTTACCCGACCGATCGCCATGCCCCCGCCTGGCCATCGGCTCGGCCGTGCTCCCAGCCGTTCTCTGTCTTTGCTTTATTTCAGGTTTTGCCATAAGCCAGCACTTTGGTAGTGTCTCAGTGCTGTTCCTTTGCAGTTGCTTGTTTGGAGGGCCGGCCTGGGCTGCGTGCTCAGCTCTTCCACGTAGGGAGCCGGTAGGGAATGAGGAAAGGCTGTGTTGCTCATGACAACTATATTGCTTTTCCTGCGAGGAAAAGCCAACGTGGCTTTGTAAGCCTTTGTTACGGTTGTGTGACCAGAAGGCAAAAATAAAGTAGCCTTCCATTTTTAAATTACTTTCTTCGACTTCAGTTTGCAGTGATTGAAGGCTGTAGGGATATTGGTAATAAAGTGGGGTCATTAGTACTGCCACAAGGATGCCTTAGGCTCAGTGGTGCCCGTCATTTCCAGCAGCTGTTCTTCTAATTTAGCAGCTCATCCTGCTTCTGCTCCGGTTTCACCAGGTGAAAGAGAGGGAACAAAGAAAGAGAGAGGTGCCCTTAAAGCAGCACAGTCAGATTTGATGCTGATGCAGCCTTGAAGCTTTGTCTTCAGCAGCTGGGCAAGAGTGTCGGGGCAAGAGTGGCAGCAGGGAAGCAAACTGGCCAGCACAGCACCCCAGCACCAAAAGCAGCCTCCAGCGCCTGCAGGTGGGCTCTAGAAAAAAAAAAAAAGAAAAAAAAAAAAAGCCAACATTTTGAGGAGCGATGCCTTTGTTCCATGAAGAATTCATCCCGGTCTTGCTGGATTGCCTGATGCCCCCTGAAACACTGGGAATCCTGACTTGAAGCCATCCTAACAAGCATGTAGCCGAGGGGTTGAACATGATTACGTAGACCAGCAGGCTGGGATTTCCCAGCTTTAATTTAGAGGAGTCAGAAGAAAACATGGGCTCCTGAGAGCATGCTCGTTGTACTATCAAAAAGCTAAAGCCACCTCCAGGCTGCCCTCTCAGCCTGTGCCTTGCACCAACCTAGACGATTCTGTGATTCTGCAGTCACCATGCGCGTGGCAGGATTGCAGCTGGAGTTTGGGGGATGTGAGCAGGTCAAATCTTGCTCTTTTTTTTTTTTTTATTCCATTTTCTAATGTCACCCCCTTTTTTTCTTTGCTCCTTAAACATTTTTCCATTTTTGTCCTCGCAGCATAACATGATTTAAACTGATTTTTATTTTTTTCCAAAGAAAGTGCAATGTAGCAGCTGAAGTTATTTAAATGCTCAGCTCACCAAGATGGGTCATTACTGCCATTGTGCTCGGAAGGTGGCTGTTCCGTAGGCTATTGGAGGGCAGATGCTTTAGGGTGGTGCATGTGGTTATAGTTTCATCAAGACATTCCTTCTTACCAGCCATCCAAATGGATGCAGCCCTTGTCATGTAATTGGCAATCACAGTGAGGGTCTGTCGACTCCATTCGAGCAGAAAGTAGAATTCAGGAGAGAGTGAGAAAGAGAGAAATCAGAGCACTTATTACTCAATTAATGTTTGTGAGAGCGCATTTCCTTAAGGACAGTGTTAATGGGATATGAGGGCTGCATTTTTATGAGCCTCTAATGCACGGCAGGTTAACGGCACCGTGCTCAGCGATGTTCCTGCAGTCCAGGTAATGCAGCAGTCTGATCATCAGGTCTGTAATGTCTCTAGCAGATTGAATTGCTCCTGGGTGCTGAACTTGCTAAGATTTCCTGTTCCTAAGTCCAGTTTGAAGTGCACTGGAAATGCATTTAGATCAGGAGCATTGCTTCCCAGAGGACTCAGCTTGCTGTAAATGTAGCTTTTTTCTTCCACTTCTAAGAAAGAGAAGGGGGACCCTGGGCAGTCACAGAGTTGCTCTGGAGACACTGCCTCTGTGCAAACCCTTGGGCCAGGAGTCAGCTATACAGTGAGAGAAACACGATGGAAATCTTATGGCAAATGTTTTGCTGAAACATCTTTAATGGGGCCATTCCTTTTCCCTTCTCCATGCAAGTGGCCGTGTTCCTCCCTGCAGAAGGGGTGTGCATCCCGCTGTTATCCAGGCCATATCGTGTGTGGTCACAATCGGGCTTCACCAGCCCAGGCAGCCCTCACCCACCAGAAATAAATCGTGCAGCTCGCTCGGAGACAAACCAGCACAGGAGATGCTGCTGCCCTAGAGCTGCGATTGAGTGTTGAGCATGTGAGCCCTGGCTGCTCTTAAATACACGAGCCGTGCAGCTACCATAGGAGAAGAATGTGCAGTGTGTTACACCACGGTCCCTAATGCCTTACTTTCAGAAAAGAGAGAGCTTTCTCTGAAATCAGCAGAGGGTAGGAGCGGAGTCCACGTCTGATGCAGACAATTTGACGCCTCCAGTGTTAATCTGATGTTGAGCCCACCTGGAGAGGAAATTGCTGTCCGCCAAGATTGATTTATTCTTTGTACCAAATGTAGTGTGGGGAGAGTTTTATATATATATATATATAAAATATAAATGTAAAGTTTGTGTAACAACTTGCTCTTTTTTTGTAATAGTGTATACATCTATCGGTGGATAGATACAGTATATATTTATAATATATACACACTATATATATATATAGTATATATATATATATATAGCAAAACGCCTGCAGAGGGAACTTAGACTAAGAAAGGCAGTGCTGGTATTCCAATTCCACAGGGACAAACCGAAGGAAAAAAATACATAAAAATCTACTGTCCTTTCCGTTAGGTTTAACAAAATACGCTTTTGAGGTAAATGAGATATAATTTTTTAATTGAAAAGAAAATTGATTTTTCTAGTTAGAAGTGCTGATTCTCCCCTAAACCATTCTGGTTCAGAATGCCTAAGTGAAAGATTCTTGCTGCTGCTTATATTTTCTGAATAAGCCTCCTGGATCTCTCATGTGTATCACTCTGTTGTTTTTGTAATTATGAGTAGGGAGTAATTGTGCAAAGAAAATTAAAATAGCAAGTAGGAGTAACAAATATTGTACCATTAGAGTAAAACACATAACCTACTGGAACTGGAAAAAATGTCATCTTCCACGTTAAAGGAGTTAGCAATTACTTTCTGAGTTATTGATCAGCATTACAAGCCTTGCCTTATAGTGACACAAGGAGGTTTCAGTGCAGAGCTTAGGGTTGAGAAAACCCTCAAAAACAATGGGTTCGGGTTTTCTGAGGGGTCCAAAAAAGACACGGTGTGCGGAGGGAGGCACCTGGTGCTTCCAGCACTGCTGGCCGCAGCTCCACAGCTGTTCCTCGCCCCGTTGCTCCCGTGAGCTGGCTGTGCTCACGGCACGGCGCCCCTTGGAGCCGTCTGGCACAGCAGAGAAACACCAGGAAGCTGGGTTTGGTGCTTTTTTTTCCTCAACAGGTCTTCTTAATGCCATTCAGAGCAAGGACCAGATTCATACAGGGGAGTCTTCCCTTTAAGCCTGTTGGGAGAAAACTTGAGAAGGCTTCAAGAGCAGGTTTGGGGTAGGCGAGCAAGCCCACAGGTTTTGATGCTGACTGATTGCCAGAGCCTTCAAATTGGACAAAAGAAAATTAAAATTAAAATTAAAATTAATAATTAAAATACACCCTCTGAGCATGGAGGTCCTTGGGGGTTATTCAGCCTCAGCCGTTCTGCCCCAAAATTCCTTCTTTGGGCCTTTTTTTTTTTTTCCTGTTCTGCCTCCAGCCTCAGCTGCAAATTCACCCCTGCTATTGGCGATGGGTCCGTGATAGGAGCACGGTGTTTGGTTTTCTGGTATTCCCACCCGTGAGCTGTTTTTAAACAAACCTGACAGCGTAAAGCATGAGCTCCGCTGCAGCCCCGATGAGCGGGTGCCGCGGAGTCAGGCAGAGGTCAGCGTGGCCGGGCCATCAGGAACTGCAGCGAAACGCTTTCGGTACCAACACGTCAAACACTGGAAGCCAGCCAGCTGCACCGCAGCGCACTTTGCACCCACACTCAGCCCGTCAGATAACATCTGAGCGCGCAGGGCCCTGAAAGCGCCGCGGTGAACGGGGAGCGCTCCCACGGGGGGAGGATTTAGGGAGGACACGGCGCGGGTGGCCCTGAAGCAATGGGGCTGAGCTCGTGGTCGGGGCGGGAGCGTGATGAGGTGGTGCTGGGCCTCGGGTGCAGGGGAAGCCGCTGTGGGAAGGCTTGTCCCAAAACAGCAAAACCTGGAGCGTGTGGCTGGACTCTGTTGTGAAGGCACATCACCCTTCCTATGCAATTGAACTCGATGGTACTTTAGTATAAAGGTGACCTAGACTGTAATCACTGCCTTTAGACACTGTGAATTTTTTTGGGGTACTCTGTATTTTTATATATTGTACAATGTAAAGAATAATTCAGAAATAAAACAGAACAACCTGCAGGCTTGTGACTTATTTCCCCTCTGTCCCAGCGGGGCACTGGCAGAGCAGGTCCGGGTTGTGTTTGTCACGACTGAAGACCAAGAAGCCACCAAATTGTGTCACGGGTGATGCTAAATTCAGTTACCCAAGCCAGCTCCCCTCCAAGATGAGGCTTACCGCAGCCCTACAGCCAGCTTTTGGTGCATCTCAAAGCTCCTATTGCTGCACAAGGTGCCTGGCAAGGTGAACCCGCATCTCTCTGCAACGCAGGTTGCCGAATCCCAACACTGTGCCGGACCAAGGGCAGGAGGGCTGTGGGGACACAGCACGGTGGGCGAGGGGCTGCGGGTGGCTGGGTGCAGGCTGGTGCCACGGGACCACGGCCTCTCCTCGTCCTCACATCACGCTGTGAAAGCTGTGAACAGCGGAGGGGGCGCGCTGTGATTGAAGGATGGTGGCAGCCTCGCGCTGAGGAGCGTTATGGCTCTTGTTGCGCTTGTTAATCAAAGTAAAGACCATGGGAAGTGACAGAGTCAGGAACATTTTAGTTTATGTTCCGATACAGCTCGAGACTTATATTGAAGTTTTATACAGAAAATTACACCATAATGTCATAAAAAATAGATTGGATTACTAATAACCTGAAACGTGCTACACCTGCATACATAATACTTTAATCCTACTAAATCATAAGCTATCATTTGGGTGTTTTCATGATCTCAAGTGTGCACACAGGAATTTCTTTTCAATGCAGGCCATTAAAAAGTAATTGAGAGGCACAGGATCAGTAAAAACAAACTTGCTGTGAATAAGATTGATTTTTTTCAGTTAGTTTGCAGAATAACATGGAGAGACCACTTTGGAATGGGTTTGTTTTGCAGCAAGACACCTCTGCGCACAATTAGAGCAACGCGTCACGTCGGAGCCCATTTCCAATTTCCTTAAAATCTGCCTACCACAACATTTTTTTCCTAGGTGCTAATTTGATTCATTAACATAACAGCTTCGCTCGCAGCCCGGGTGCATTTTGTTCTCTCACCTTCACCACCCCCCGCCCAGCAGCACCGCTTTTCTCCCTTTATAATTCCTGGCTGTGTGTAGGGGCCGGGGGACACTGGGTTATCCCGCAGGTTCCCCACCGACCCTGCGCCGAGCCCTGCAGCGGGGCTGTTCCTGGCCACACCAAGGTTCAGCTCGCAGCAGCCCCTGCTGCCATTTTGGCCATCCCCAGCTTCTGCCCACAGGGCCTCAGCCCACTGCCAGGCTTCACGCCTGGCTTTGCCGATCTCCAAACTCCCTCCTGCAACAGAAGTGGCTCCCAGGGCGTCTCAGCTGGGTTTTTCTCCTCTCCAGTTTGTATCTGACAGACCGCGTGCTCTCAAACATGTGGCTCAATTACTAAAAGCTTCGGCGAGTCATTAAAAATGTTGTTCTGCTAACAGCTGAAATGCGTTTCGATGTGTTTTGGTTGGTTCATTCATAAAGCTGCACGCACGTGGGCTTGGCTCTGCTCTTTCTGCTCAGCAAGCTGAGTTGCAGAGTAGTCAAGGGCGAGGCAGCTTCCAGCACGGCCCAGAGCTGCTCCCGAAAGCAAAAATCCCAACGCCACCACTGCCACCCCCACCTGTGAGGGGAGGACAGACAATAAATTCCTTAAATTGTCGGAAATGGGCAGAACCAGGTTTTGAAGGCCACATCCATCCACCACTGCCATACCTCAGGCCTCCAAAAACCACCAAAGCTGCAGCTCGCTGCGGCCTTGAGGTGACAGCAGCGGCTGTGGTGTCCCCTGCACACCTGGAGGCTCCTCCGGCTGCAGCAGCATCTCCTGGCTGGGGAGCTGTGCCCTGCCTCTGTCATGCTTCAGGGTAAGTTTTCTACAGATGGAAGGATTTTCAAGGTCAAACTCCACAGCTTCTAAGCCAGCACTTAGCTGGAAGCAAGACGTGCTCCTGGCTTTCCACCCCTCAGGGACAGCGTGGTGTCTCCTGCAGGGCTCACACAGGAACGGCACCGTGCGGGCACGGATCGATGCGCCAGACCTCGGCACCTCTGCCACCCCTGCACCTCCTTGCTGCTGTGGGCATAGCGGAGCCAGCAAGGGACTGCTCCGCTCCCCAGTGCAGGGTAACGGCCAGACACCAGAAACATTTGATATTTCCGTGATGTGAAGCGTCAGTGGCCACAGAGAGAGCTATCCCCATTTCTGCAGCACTTAATTTAATGTCATAAGCGAGTGATCCATACAAGAGACCAGGCGCGACGCTGACGCGCTTTTATTGCTCTGGCAGCAGCCGCGTTACTGTTTGCTGTTTTCGCATGTCTTAGGAACAACATTTTTTGGCTGCACCAGTGCCCGACCAGGACGATGTTTCCCCGAGGGGGGTTTGGATCCCCCCCTGCTGCTCATTGCCACTGCCGGTCTGCGGCCAGGTGGAGGGAGGGAGGGAGGGATGGACAGGCTCAGCTCTGGTACATGCCTCACAGCTTTCAGGCCACGCTCCCATGCTCGTTTGGCTCCTGGCAGTGAAGGTGGCCCTCGCAGCCCTTTCCCAAGGCTGACCTCCACAGGAGGCAGCAGCCGGAGCCCAGCCTGAGCTGCTGGGCCAGCCCAAAGGCAGCAAGCAGTCAGCCAGCGAGCCTAAACATCCTTTACGCACCAGGGAGGCAGATTGCAATAACAAAGCTAAAATAGAAACTGGGCAAAAAAATAAATAAATCTCTTTGAGCAAAGCTGAGCACAGAGGGCTTGGCAATACAAAAAGCCAGGGCGTGGATCTGAGCCGGACCCCTGGCCCTGCTCTCCCCCAGCACAGAGGTTTCTGCAGCACCGCAAAGATAAATACGAGCAGGAGCTGTATGGTGAGAGAGCCGCAGGCTCCCATATATAGCCTGGAAAGAGGCTGTTGCTAAGAATAGTGGGGCCCAGATAGTCCGCGATACCAGAGCTGACAGATTTCTTCCCGGCACTAATAGGATGTGAGGCTATTTTAAACTTGCCGTGGTAAGTGGTCAGGACGGTATTGAAGGGCCGGTCCTAGAAAATAAACATGGATCAGGAGATCCCAGGTTGGGCCTGTTTCAATTAAATGAAGAATAAACACAAGTAAGGGGACTGTGAAGGGCATCCTTTCCAAAAGCTCAGACCAAAATGGTAGCAATTACAACCAGCCAGCTTGCACCATCCCGAGACTGAAGTGTGGATGTGACTGGATGGGGAATGAGAAAGGTGGTGGGAGGAAGCAGAGGCTGCACGGAAGGGCTACAGGGATGAAGCTGGGATCAAGAAATACCCTTTCCTCTTTGAACCCCACCTGCCCCCTTCCACCTCCCTTTGTTGCCCTCTGCTGTCCCAGAGGGCAGGCTCAGTCCTTTAGCCAGGACTCTCCAGGGTGCAGCAATATCTCCAGTATTTTTCAGCAATGTTACAGCAGAATAAATGATTCCCTCGTTGTTTTTGTGTTTGTTTTTTAATTAATGAGCACTAGTGGCAGCACAGCTGAGTAACCTCTTTAATGTGCAACAAGCATTACGAGCAGGAACACACAAGTCATGGTGAGATTCCAGTTTTAGAAAGAGATGACACAGAGGGTGTGTTACATTGACAGGCATACAGTGGTTTAAACACCATTTTCTTAAAAATAAAAATACATCACCTCAGAATATTGCATACAAAAAGTAGAATTTACCTCAAAATAAAACTCTATCAAATCATTTAAAAAGTTACAAAAGTGGGACGCGTACAAAGGGGGGTAAAACGGACGGGCCTGGCTGTGGGAGAGCTGCCCGCGGTGCTCCCAGGCCTGGGCTGCGGGACCATGCCCACGGCCGCTGGGGGCTCGTGGTGACCCCGCTGTTAGACCGGGCAATGCAAACGAGACCTTAATTAAACAAATATTGCAGAGAGAGGCAGCCTGCCTGACACCTCTGAGGGAAAACACGGGGCCTGGGCCTTGTCTGCGAGGATGGATCAAGGGTAGAGAAAGGGCCTGGGCCTAAAGGGAAAAGCGCTCCCTAAGAAGGGTTTCCCCTGGTATTTTCTTCACATAGCCATACAGAGGGAGAGTAAGGAGCCTGTCCAGCTACACGTAGTGAAGAAATCCCAGGGGAAGGCAGCGGTGTGAGACATGGGGACGGAAAAGCTCTCGTAGCAGAGCGCAGGCCCCCTCCCTGCCTGCTGCGCCTCAGCAAACAGCAACTGTGCGCCAAGCCAGTACCTGCTCCAGCACAAACCGTGCTGCAGATGCAGAACCTCGTCCTTGAGGGAGTCCATGAAGTCCATGAGTGAACCATGCTCATGAGGAAGGCTTTGAAGCCACCCAGGAGAGCCCAGATGCCTCCTCCTTCACCTTCTGTTAGTGCCCAGAGGCAAATCCCAGAAGCAGTTTGGGAGAAGGCAGCGGGGCCCCAGGCACCCCGACGCTCCCTGCCTGCTCTGCTCAGTGCAGTGGGGTGGCACCAAGGGGATGAACGTCTCGATGGAAGCCCAGCAGCAGGACTGGCAATGAAGCTGAGGCCAAGCCCTCGCCTTTCCAGAAGCACCACGCGAGCAGATCACCCCCAGGAGGGGAGGGAGAGAGGCCTGTCCCAACCTCTGAGCCAGAAAGCAGTCGAAAAGCGGAACTGAAGTTTTCAAAAGGGATTTAGCTCTAGGAACCTGGAGTTGGAGCAGCTGAATTAGAAATGTTCTGCAGAGGGAGGAGGCGGCCCCTGGAAAAGAGACCCTGACAGCTCTGAGGGGGCTGTAGGAAAATGCCTCTTGCACAGACCCAGGGCCACAGCACCTCAGCAGCCCCTGGCTGCAGCAAATCCCCTTCTGCTCTGCGCTGATCTCCCCTCCCCTCGGCCCAGGCACTCCCAGCCACAGGGAGCACAGTGCCCAAGGCTTTTTGGGTGGGTAGGGTTTGCTCTAAACACGTTGTGATCACAAACAAAAGGCAGGAGCCAGCACATCTGTGCAAATGTTTGCTTTTGCTTGTCAAGCTTTGGATAGAAATGCATTTCCTCCTCTATTTATTGGTTTCATCTGCCTCGAAACACAAACTGTAAGAATTATAAGCAGATCGACATCAGCTGAGTTTTACTGCGCCTGCTGCCTGCTCTACTGAAACTCCATGCTCCAAAGTGACTCCTTGGTGCTGGGAAGCAGATTCTCCAATGCCACCTACAACGGACACGGCAGTGGTAACAGTTGCAGGGAAATGCATGAAGCTTGTGATTGTACAAAAGCTCCCCTGCAAACACAGGAGGTGTCTGTGTGCCTCTCAGAGGTGTGATCCCTTCCTGGGAGCCCAAGGAAGATGCTGGAAGAGGAACTTCCTCGTTTTTGCAGGGCGCCTTCTCACACCCTCACCTACACCATGTCCCCCGCAGCCTGGTGCTTCGGCAGCACTGGGAGCAGTGACTCCAGACATGAAATCAATACCGAACACAACATACACGTGTAGCAGTTGTCTTGCCAAATTATTACCATAATCCATAATTGTAATCTTGGGAAAAAAAATAAGTCTAATGGAACTAAAAAGTCCCACCTGGAATGCCTTTGTCACAGACACTAATTAACATTTGAAAGTGACCTAACATAAGAAATGAGGATTAACGATTAAAAATCTGCTGTCAGAGCATTACAGGACAGCTAAATTCTCTGTGCAAACTGTATAATCCCCATTCATATTTCCGTGAGCCCCCACATTTAACAGCACTTCCCTTTCTAGTAACAGCCAATATACAAATGTCAATCAAGACAGTTTAATTATATTAGTGCAAGGCTATGCATTCACTTGCTAAGTTTACTGTAGAATAGACCATAAATTAACATCTCCATCACCACGAAACTTCAAGTTTTCTATGGATTTGATAACTCACCACAGGATCTCAGTGTTGAAATGCCCTCCAGAAACTCCTAGTCTGTCAGCCTGTCCCCCCAGAGCTACAGCTGCAAACACAGAGGCTGCCCAGGATTTTTTAAGCCACTTGAAGATGAAAGACATCTTGTTCATATGCTTTTCGGATCTCTCGGGTGGTTTGAACACCTCAGCAATGCTGTGAACCTGCAGCCATAGCAAGCATGGTCCATATCAGTTGGGGCTGTCTAGGTGTAGGAGCCGAGTCTGTGAGTTTCAGGCACGTGAGAAGCGGCTTTGCAACACTGCTCATACACACGTAAAAGCCTTCGGGTTTGTACCTTCCTCCAGCCTGCATGATTTTCTGAAAATCACTATTTTTATATATATATTAAATAGATAGGACCCATCTCTCTAAAATCGACTTGAGAATCTGGGAGCTTTTTGCCACAGCACCTGCACTGCCACCAACACGGGGAACAGAAGGCCACTCGGCAAAGCAAAGCAATCAAAAGGAAATTAAGGGGTAAAAACAGGGAAGAGACAGTAAATAGTGCCTTAAGTAGAGCCAACTTCTAAACCTGAGCTTCCTCATTAGCAGCATGAAGGCTAGCGCAGCTCCAGAGCTAGCAAGAAAAGCCAGCAGAACTGGAAGATGAATTTGGAGTTATTAGTGAGCCAAGCAGAAATCTGAAAGGCAGCCCAGTGTATAACTACTTGAACTGAAGGTCTATTAAAGAGAGGGGAGCGACTACAGTGCATCCTCCCTAGCATTTTCAGTATAAAACACAGCAGATCAAGGGGTTCTGCACTGCAGGAAAAAATTGCTCTCCTGGGCCATGAACTTAAGGGCCATGAAGACAAATAAATATTATAACTTCTCAGAGCACCTTCCTCTGTTTGCAAGTCAGAGGTGAAGCAGCAGCCAATTTCAGCTATTCTGTGACAGTGCTAGACAACATCTCATTTAGAGAAAAACCCAAACGAATCCTGCTGTTACTCATTCACAAGTTCTCTCTAGAACTATCACTAATTGATACCATTTACCCACGGCAGATCCCAACAAGGATGTACCTATCTGATAACCCTTATCCAAGAAATATTCCCAAAGCTTCATTTGGGTTACTGACGTGAAATGTACTGCTTCTCCAGAGAGGGAGGATGCTGACGATCACAAATGAGAACAAGTTACAAGAGATCTCAGCAAGTACATTTGCAATCCCTGCATCCTGTCCCAAGCCAGACTTGGGAATCTAATAAAGACCTAAAGATTGTGTGCCCGGAACGCAGCAGTGTCCTCAGCAACTTCAAGTAATTTGGGAAAAATCCTTCGGTTTTCACTCAGGAAGATTTCCATCAGATTTGCTGGGAATTCTGGCTGAGGCTGGACTGCAGACTGGTGCCTGCAGTCATGGCACGGGTCTCCCTCCAGCAGCATCCTGTTGTACTGCTCAGCCCTGGATAACATTTCTGTTTCAATGCAGAGGTGGAGGTGCTGAGGGCTGTAATTAAGACCACACATTACAGTGCCCAAGACAGACACAGAAACTTCTATCAAAAGCATCTAAAGTTCAGGAGAGCAGCAAGCAATTCACAGCAAATCAGGAAAACATTCAACAAGGCTTAAAACAAGATGTTCAGTCTTCTCCCCTGACGGTACAGAGCGTCTAGATTTGGCAGCACTGACAAATATTTTGAATTGTTCACTGCTTTCTGAAACAGAGGAAGAATAGGTTATCGTCTGAACGCTGCCTCAGGTGCTCCTCCACCTTAAAATAGTCTGGACAGTGAAAGGATTAGAAATCTCTGTCACTCGGGACAGTGCCTGAACTGTGCAATTTTAATCCTAATATAGCTCCAGTAAATTGCAGAAGTAGAGCTCTGAAGAGCCATCCGAGCTTGCAATTCTGCCATGACAATGCAAGTGCAATCAAATTCTTGGCAAGCAATCCTAGTTTTTCAGAAAACAATAGGTAGCAACAGCTACTGGATACTAAAACTATTCCAGGCACTAAAACATAGTAAAAAGGAGTTGGACAGCTAATACCATCCATCTGAAAGACGATGAAAGGATGATGCCGGTGGTTCTGAATGTGATAGTTAGATCGATTAAGTTATCTCTATGTAGGTTAGCTCCATTGTCTACAAAGAACATGTTTTGAGGAGGGAAAAAAAGATCATTTAGTCACTGATATAGGCAATGAGCTAAGTCAATCTTCTGCTACTTACTACAGTAAATACATTTGAAAACATAAAAGCAAGCTGTTTCATGGCATCTGCTTTATTTTGCTGCACAAATACACTCCTGAGCTGAAGGTATTAGTGGCATGTTCTGTCTGAAAAATGAGAAGACAATGAATGGATACATGTCGGAAAGGTAGCACTCAGATCAGGTTTTATTTGAGTGAGTTTACAGTGTCTGTATCACTCAAGAGTGGCAGAGGAGAGCCCCACGTAGGAGCAAAGGGCGTTTGATTCAAACTTATGTCGACGAAGAACTCTGCACACCAACCTCCTCTAACATGTGCACGCGCTCCGTATTATAAAATAGCTACGGTAGGAAATCATTCACCCCAGGAAAAAAAATAAACCATGTCACAGACAGCCGACGTATGCATTTTTGTTCACGGCAGTGACTGGTTTAGTTACAACAGTGGCATACCACCACCATCCAGAGACATAATTATTTAAAATAAACCTATGTAAACACATACCCTCATATAACTTATATATATATTAGATATATATAAGCTTTATTTGTGTATACATAGATATAAATACGCACGCACACACACACACACAACACAAAGCATAGAACACACACATGGGGAATACTGTAAATGATGCTGAACTGAAATCTAAGCAGATAATTAGGAAATTATTAGCAGGTTTAAAATTGAGTTAAAAAACTATTCAAAGTGTCTTCAATATTTATGTTCAAGTAAGGGCCAGAATGACCACAAATTACTACTGATAAAAAGAGCTGGCATATTTCCCGTATTATGCCAAAACTCATGAGTTGTTTTTCATTGTCAAACTCATTGTCATTTCGCCATCAGGGCACCCCATCAAACTATAAACATTTTTTTTTTTAGGAAACTGTGATTTTTAAAAGAGTTAAAGTGATTTTTAAAGGGTTAAGAAACAGTATTGCTTAGGCACCCTCAATTGTAAACTAATCCTAAAAACCATGCACACCTTAGGGTATCAGAAGACAATGACCAGGACTTGAACATCCACACCAACAGTATTTATCGGCATGAACACAGGTTTTCACAGTAATTAGAAAACAAAAGGCAGTATTGAAGACGGGGGATGGAAAGGTGAGACAGCAGTAGCTTTTAGGAGAGCAACAAATACCAAGAGTGACTCTACAGTAAACTTCTGAGATACCACAGATGCTATGCATTGAGGACATACAGAGCTGTGGCAGTATTTCAGAGGCAACTGCTGGTTGCAGTTGCAGCTACGTTTCAGTGGCACCTACGGCTACCGTTCTGCATCCATGTGCTCTAGGGTGATAAACAAACACCTCTAACAACATCGCAAGGATTGACTGGGATTTTAGTATGGCTAAAAACCCTGGTACCAGTGTCTTATATCAGAAATCACTTTATTCGAACGTAAATGTAGTGTACAGCACCAAATTATTTTAGCTTAACTGTTTAATGGACATTTGTTATAGAAGTGACTAGCAATTTAAAAGAGATTTATAAAAATGTTTTTTTTTTCTTTCCTTTTGTAGAGATTATTCACTATACCTATTCTGATAGAAGACTTGAAGGTGACTGGTACCCCGGTGTGTACAACTTTGAGTTGGCACACACACATGCACACACAGACTCATACATCTCACTGCTACATGAACAGCCTTTTAAATAGAGAACTCCAGTTCTGACACTGGTACCTGTACATCAGATATATTCTCTTTGTGCATTTCAGGCATCTTTATCATCACTCAAGTTCCATGTTTATCTGCCTGTAATTAATGCAAATCAAGGGGATCTTGAACATAAGAAACAACATGTCCCTCACCCTCTCTAATAAAGCCATAATTAAGTCTTGTAATTTCTTTGTTTTTCCTCTGGTCAGCTGTGCAAATCCAGGAAGATGTGCAGACTGCAAAATCAACTTTCAGTCTCTTCCAACCAGTCAGCAGTCCTGCACTATCAGACAGAGACAACGACGTCGAGGTAGAGTCTGTCGTAGGATTCTCGGAAGCACAGGATGAGGAGCAGGCCGAGCAGACACGATCCCGGGAGGCACCAGTTGAACCAGGAAAACTCTGTAAAGCAGAAGACAGACTCGATCTCAGAGTTATCCAACATGCTCCGTGTTTAAAGCTACCTAAACTTGTAATACTTCAAGCCAGAAACACGGCTGGTGGGTTTGAAGGAAGTTGCTGTCTTCTCAACAAAAACTTGCCAACTCTGCAATCAATAGATGGTTAACATGGTCCATGAGACTCCTCCACAAACTACTTCTATATATATATAAAACCAATGCCTCCAGCTAACGTTAATGCTTCTTATTCAACCTGTCAATGGAGAATGGGGGGGGGAAAAATCTATCCTTGCTAATGGAGAATAAACCACTTCTGAACACTCTACTCATTAGTTCTTTGATTTCTATGGATTGAAAACTAAAACAAATTAAAAGCATAAGAAGCAGCAGGGTTTGATTTTGAATCAAACCTGCTACATGGTCTGAGGAGGGAAAACTAATTCCTCTGACAAACCTTGTGAGCAGTGCAATCAATGCAATTTAAAACTAGTTGCGTGAACAACTCCTCAGAAGACTCTTTTTAGCTGTTAGACAAAACGCACTTCTTTTAAAAGCATATGTTCCACGTTCAAGAAATCCTATATTCTGATATTTGACTACAAATTAAGCAGTTTTATTCAAAAACAAGTGCACCACAACCCTTTTTTTCCTTTCAATTCTGTTAATTTAATGAAGCGTCACTTTTACTGGAAACTGTTTTGTTTCATTTAAAAATGTATGTTCTTTTTGTTCTTTTATTATTATTGTTTTATTTATTTTACATAAACTAAATTCTCCCTCATGGTCTGGATAAATCATAATTAAGACCTCAGCACCATTACTTTCAGAAATCTAAAATTTATATCGCTAATAGAGAAAGCAAAATTCACAAATTCACAAAAAAAACTACACAATGCAAAGGATAAGAGTCAGAAAACCTGAGAAACCAACCCCCAAACCTAGCAGCCTTCGGCAACACCCTCTCCCTAAAAGCTTACAGATTTGGTTAGGCAGTAATCTTGTTAATAAAATGTTAATTTTTTCCTAGGCTTGGAGAAGACTACATTGTTCATGTGCAAATACTTTGCTATTTTCTATATGAAGTGATATCCTTAATTGGACTAAATATAGTTTAACCCATATATCCTAAAAGATTACGTTTTCCTTTTGAACCCTTTACATGTTTTGTGGCCCAGAATTTGGAGATTCATGCTAACATATTGATCACACAAAGCTAAAGGGTGATTTGGTTTTGGTTTTTATTTGGAACTCCCTGTAGGAAGCCACATCCAGAGATTGAGGCTTTTCATTTCAAAACACAGCAATAGAAAATATGCTGAGGTTTCTGAAAGGTTTTCATTTCCCCTTCTTAACAGAGTCAGCTGGACCAAAATCTTCAACGCACTCTAAAGTTTCCAGGGCTTGGTTCTTTTGCAGCCGTTGCAATATCAAAGTATGAGAAGAAAGAAATAGAATTACAACTACTGAAAGATTGTTTGGCTTAAAAAGCAAGAGCGAGGGAACAAGATAAACTTGACTGAGTTCTGATTTACTCAAACTTCTTAGATGCCATTAGAAGATGTATTTTAATCAGAGGGAAGACAAGTATTTAAGATCGTTATCTAAATTCTAAAGGATTTTTCTTTTATCAAAGGAGCAATAGCATCCACTGGCATTGATCGCCTCTGGCGACCACATAACATTTGTAGTTTTGATCATTTCTGTTACTTCATCACTGAGAATGGATCATCCTGAGCACAAACAGATGTTCCTCCTCCTTTGCAAAAATAGGGAAAAGATTCCAAGTGTATGAGTATACTAATTTCAGGTTTACTCTTACCTGTATTTACTGATACGTGCTGGGGAAAGCTTTACTCAAGGAAAAAAAATGGCCCCAAATACCCTATGTATTAGGGAATAAATTCACTTTACCATAATTGTTTAGTCAGAGGGAAGTTAAGACTACAAAAACAGTAAGATGCATTGCATCCCAATCCTCAATTATTAAGCAGTTCAGAACACTGGACTGAAAAATGATGAAAATATCCTCGGAGTATTCTATATAATCTTTTCAGCTCAGGCAGAAATGTTGGAAATAACAGTATATGGGAAAGGAGTTCACATGAATTAATATTAAGCATAGAAACATTATTTAAAAAGTCAGGACTAAACATCAAACCACCAGAGGCTGGTCTGGATAAATTCAGTTTTTTGTCGTTGTTTTTCTCCCACAACAATGCATTTTGATGGAACCTTGAAAAAAAGAACAACAAACAAAAACCCATTCTCTCTCTTTTGTGTTCACAGAACATAACTAAGAATGTTATTGTTAACCTGCTTACAGTTCCTTGACAGAACGATGCACACACCACTTTGAAAAGTTTCCCCACACTGTAACCTTCATAATTTCAAGCACAATTCATTCTGAAATTTGTCGGTGTCCTCTGGGTTATAAAACAAACCATCTTAAGTGCTAAATGCTTTGATATAGAAGTTTTCAATTTTTAATGCTTCCAGAGCAAAAAAATAAAACACTGTTTTTCAAATCTTCTGCCGTGAAACAGACATTTATCATGACAACAAAATATAAACCAAAAATCTACATCTTCAAAAACTGCTAATAAGGACCACTTCCCCTTTAAAGAAAGACTGCTCCTTGTTTTGCAGCTTGGAATCACAGAACCATGCACAGAATCATGCAGGATGGAAAAGACCTGTAAGGTAATGAAGTCCAACCATGCACCCAGCACTACAAGTCCACTTCTATCCCACCCTAAGCACCATGTCCACGCATCTCTTAAACATCTCCACGAACAGCAACTCCACCACCTCCCTCAGCAGCCTGTCCCAACCCCTAAACAACCTAAACAACCTCTGAAAAGAAATTCTTCCTGACACCCAACCTAAACCTCCCCTGGTGCAGCTTGAGGCCTATCACTCGTCACCTGAGAAGAGACCAACAGTCTTCTCTCTGCAACCTCCTGTTAGGTGGTTATAGAGAGTGATGAGGTCTCCCCTCAGCCTCCTCTTAAATAGCAAGTTCCAAGTATGAGTTCTGAGGAAGCTAAATACTACTCTAGAGTAAAAATATTAAACATTTTAAGATAGATATTTATCTATATTTCTCTAAAATTTATAAAATTCTAAATAGTTATAAAAATATGATGATTGTGTATCTTGATGGTTTCTGGCTACAATAAATTCTAAGTGGTACATGACTACATATATCTTGCATGAAAGCTTTTTTCTTTTTAATTAGAAAGCCTGTAGAACAAAGTTACTCTTTACTACTACAAAGGGGATTAGTGCATTTGGTTATTAACAGAAATCGTATGTGCAAATCCTCCCCTTATTGACAAGGCTACGCATTCATGAAGAATTATATTATCAAAGTAGCTTGTATTTCTTTCCTGTTAGGATTTCTTACCTGTGTGGTAAAATGTGAGGAAAAACAAGAGCACTCCCATAAACACATTACTCAGAAAGGTGACAACTCCACAGGTAATTCCTTCTGGAACGGGGTAGACCGTTTCCACAAAGAGCTCGAAGAATATTGGTACGCTGCTGTTGAGAAATATACCCAACAAAATGCAGGATGTGTACAGTGTAGCTGTAAGAGAAACACAAACAGCTGTTAATTTCACACTGGCATTATTTGCCCATATTCGGAGCTCCCACGAACACTAATATTTGATCAACAGAAAAATGCATAAACTTATTTGTATCCTCTGTTTATCAGAAAGTAATTAACATACCACTAGTTTCAGGCAGAAAGGAAGCATTGATTTAAAATAAATACATCAGAATAACAGATTTTTTTTTAATTTATTTTTTAAACTGAACCTGCGAAGACAAATTCTGTGATGTGGAATTCAATTGTAGAAGCAAACAGAACAGTATTATGAATGCAAACCATCAGCTACAGTTTGATTTCTCTCTGAAACAAACAGTAACTGTTGTCCTATACACAATTAGAGAGGGGAGCAATTAATGCTTTGAATTGGAAATGGACGTGGATTAACCTTTTGGCTTAGCTCTAAAGGTCAGAACTAATTTTGCTTCCATTTCACAAATAAATACTAATGATCTACCAGATATCAAGACATTAGTATTCATCGTGGCCTGAGAGGCAACATGTTGAATCTCTTTTGGCTTCAATAGGAAATGAAGGGCACCCAGTGCCCGGAAGGAATGGGACATGTTTGATAATGCAAATTTTTCCACCAACGTGTAACATTTGTCTTGAACAAATAATAGAAGATTACAAATGTTTCTTCAGTGCCCTTCAATATTTTGCTCTATGATTTCTGACACTGCCAAAGACTTCACAGTGCTTAATATCTTAGAGTCTTAATATGCCTACATTATCTACTATTAGATCTATTGCTGAAAAAGAAAGAAAACCTCAAAAGAATTTAGTACTTTTTAGCGCAGACTTATTTACATTTCTAAGTGCTGTCTTGGGAAGAAGACGACTTCCTGACCTGCAGCCTCTATAATCTGAGGTTACCAGTCAAGAAAACAAAACATAAAGAAGCAATTGAAAGGCTTGGAGTGCGGACAAGTCTGGAAGAATTTCTGAAGTTTCCATCAAAGTGACAAGAAAGAATTTTTTTTCAGAAGCAAAAGCATTATTAAGTCACAGGAAAACTATTTATAACATCTCACTACATCGTGATGCAAAATTCTTAGACAATTTTTGTCACAAGGACATACATGTTCATATAAAAAAGAAATTGTTTTTTCAGTTTTATTTGCTTTCTTCTGTCTTATGAAGGGGAGAACTGAAAAAGTTCTGCTTCATCTTCTGTTAAGCACTGCTAAGCCTTTTAATTGAGAAATTATTAGGAAGCAGGAAACTTGAAAGAAGCTTAAAATTAAAAAAAAAAATAATTTGTTAAAACATGAATTATGGGAAAGAGACAAAAGCATTAAAAGATACAGCAGAAAGGGCTATCTATCAGATCCATCATTTGATGTGGTTTGCTTCCAAGGCACAGAGACAGAGGATTTGACTGGACAAGAAAACAAGGGCAGAAGACTCAGACAGAAAGCTGATTTATATGGCATAACTTCAAGAGGGACAGCTGGCTGCTCTTCCTCCATTCCCTTCCCCTCCCCAAAACATACCAGAATGCTTTGAGTTGTCTAAAATAAAAAAGGAAAGAGCCAAGGTAACTTTTTACTTTTCAAATTCTTTTCTTTTTCTTTTTTAACTGCAGAGTTAAAAGTCAAATATATTAACGCAAGGTATGTTCCAACAGTTTGCAGAAACCAAGGAAAAAAAAATGTTAAAGAAAAAAACAATAACAAAAAACACAGCCAACTTTATGAGGAAGTTCTTCCTGATGGGCTTTTCTAGGTTAAACTGAATAACTGATTTTCTAGCTACAAGTTCCTTCGATTTTTGCTGGAAGTCCTCAGTATTTAAAATTTCATAAACTTCTCTTTGAACCCGGGCTTACCTCAAACACAGCACATTGCTCTAACTCGCTGTAACTGCTTTCAGATGTACCCAGCAAATGTGAACATTGCATTCAGCTATGTGAGATCTGTGTCGGCTTGAGAAACCAACACATAAATGAAATGCAAGAACCTCTGAAGGCAAACAAACATCTGCCCCTCATTACCCTCAATTAAAGATAGCCATAGGTAAACGCGGAATTCTGTATTAGAAACCTCAAACACTGGAAAACGGCGGAAATAGTCATGAAGCTGCTCACAGAGAACAAGCACCTGCAAAAGTGCAACTCCTTACACATTGCAGTGGAGGCAAAACCCCTACGTCACGACTGAAAGCTCCATAAGATGACCAGTCTGTAAGCAAGCAGACACAATAACTGTACTTTCGGAACTGCATCCTTACATTTCCTAGTCACTTCAGCCTCCTTTGGCCATGCAAGGACACCAACCAGCACACAACACACACTTCCACACTCCCAGGACCGATGCAGCTTTAGCATTTCCTTTTATTTTCCCCCAAATATTATCTGCCTCACGCACATACTGAAAATTGCCAGCTGAGTACCAATTACAAAGCCTCAAATGAGATCACAGATAATACAGGTAAATATATTAATAATATAAAAATAAGTAAAGAACAAGCTGTGTGTATACATGCACACACATTTGGAAACCAGTAAGAGGAAATGTCAGTGCAGAATTATAGGTAGAATACAGCATCCAGTAGCTGCCAAGTATTAAGACCTAAAGGAAATGGCATCTTTTAACTGGTAAACCACAAAAAGCAGCTCTAAAAGTGAAAGATGACAGCCTAAGGGGTTCTTACTTAATGGGTACATATTGTAGTGATGGGAAAGTGTTTTCATTCCGCGTTTCTGTAAATCATTCGGGGTCCTTCTGAGTGCTATACAAATAAGCTTATTCCATTAACATGGTGATTAAGTCACAAATCCTAGGTCAACTAGACAGAAAGTCAAAGATAAGATATTTGGTTTCAGAAAAATAAGTTAGAGGAAGAAGTCAAATAAATAAGGGTTCAAAAGTAGTTTGGCTATTTATTTCATACACTAAGTAGCGCACCTTATTCCCACCTCAAGGGCACCAAGACACCATCGCAGGGAGAATACCACCTATTAATGGAGACCATTTCCTTTCTGCTACAGTGACCTTGCATCGAACGAACACAATTACCACGATTTTGTACTGTAGAAGAACAGCTGCTAAAGTTACAGTAAATGTTTTTTCAATTAAGACAATCTCAACAACAGTCATTGGAAATTAATATAAGGATTTGAAAGTGCTGACAAGAACAACCAGAACAAAAAAAAAAAAAAAAGATTATTTATCAAGAAGCTAATATTATAATATTATGTCCTAAAGCCTATCAAGGACAACTAGCTTGCACGTGTTTGGGTAGAAGCATGTGCTGGGGAAGTGTGTCATGCTGCTAATATGAAAAAGATTGTTTTTTCTTAGGGAAAGGAATTAACTGTCTGTGAAGCAAGCTGTCTGTACAAAGGTGTGCACCAGAGACAGTGACAGCTGTGGGCATCCATGAGTAAGTGAACTGGGCTGGGATTCTTTAAACTACTTTGACTGATGTCACATCTTAGAGATCTGTATGTGAATTAAGCAGCTATTTCACCAAATGGCCACTGCAAAAAGAGCAGGAAATGCAAAACACCCATCCAAAGCACAGCTGCTTTAGAGAATTGGCCTGGAGCTGCCCTGGAAGGAGGCTCAAACTCCTTTTAGCCACATAATATTCCCACTTGGGGTGTGATGCAGCTCATGCTATTTCCCCAGTGCCTATTTTCCGTCTCTTTGCCAGGAAAAAAGCAAGGAACCAAATGTGCCTTGATAATATCACCGTGGATGTTACCATTAGAAGTAAGGTGCTGATTTGGGACTGATGTTGCCAGAGTGGCTTAGCACTAAAAGGAGAAAAAAAAATAGGTTCCATCCTGGCTTCCCACCTGCTGCAGATCTTTAGCTCCAGGATGGCAAATAGATGCCTGTATCCCAAAACAGACCATTTTCTTCAGGCTACCTGCTGTGACAAGAGCTTTGTACCAAAACCAAACAAACAAATTAGGAGTTAGAACAGGGAAGAGATTTAAATGACAGGGTACGCTTGTTTGTTCTCAGATGAGCTTCCAACACAGCAGACGGGGTCTCAAGCCTCTCTCAGACATTCAAACCAGCTCCCAGAGTTTCCCAGAATGTCCTGCAATGTGTTTACAAATTTCCTTTTAAATTACACCATCACTAATCTATAACTTCAAAGACAAATCCAAAACTACATGAAATTAATGGAAGGACTTCCACTAATCTAAGTGGTTCTTATCAGCCCATTGGCACATGCATCTTGGCTGATTTCTAACAGACACTATGAAATATTATTTCATTACAGAAGTATTTTGCAGATAAATTTCCTAGAGAAATGCAGATACTCCAGAGCAGTGTCGAGTGCAAGGAAGCGGCACAGCATCTGCTTCCAAAGTCCTTTGCCAGAAACAATTGAATACTGTACATTTCTTAATAGTTCTCTGACAAACTGAGACAGGACTCGTACAAATTCCATACAAACAAACAGAGAAGTAAATACCACTGAGTATGTTCTCGTGGGCACAGCATATAATTTAAAGTGAAGCCTACAGAGATCTAGAGCATTTTATTATTGTTGATTATAATAGCGTCCCAAATGCCACAATGAAAGGATAATGCCTTCTGCAGATGAATGCTTTGTGGACTTCCAGTATCTCCACAACTGAGCTAAACAATTCAAAATTAGTTCCTATCAAATTCCCTAAAGTCTGCTAAAGTGGAGACAAACTTCCCTATGACTTAATTCTTGCTACTGGCCAAGGTAAGAACAGTCACTGAAGAAGTCCCCCTCAATTTTTTCCATGAGAAATGGGACTGCCTCAAGGTACGACAGCAATTTTTACTATAATTCACTTATAGGAACAAAAAAAACAGTAGAAGAAAGATGTCCCTGTACTGTGCATTTATAACATCAATATGTTTCATTGCATAAATTTCCATCCCAGCATGTGCTGATCAAATTCTTATCTCATGAGATAGTTACAGAAGTAACCAAAAATCTGATCAAATTGGATTTGTTCTATATACTTCAAGGGAAAAACAAGTAGAACTTGCTTTGAAAGCAGAGTATTAAACTTTAGAGAACTTAAAAAAAAAAATCACACAGAAAGTGATCCCCCAAGAAAAAAGGGGAGAAGAATATAACTAGAAATCATAATATTTGAGGCTTCCTCTTGATGGGTATTTACAGTGGCCAGATTTACAGATATTCATCCCTGAAACACTCTTCCCAAATTTGTACACTACCTCTAACACTGTTTTCTGTTGTGTTTTTTTTTAATTGCTTTCAATTAAAACCCTTAGAAGAGTGCTCAAAGAAGACCAAAACTAATTGTGGTTTTACAGAAACAGAAGCCATTAGGAAGACAAAGATCATTATTCCAGTCTTATGAGTTGGAGCACAACAGGAGTGGAGTAATACAATTTGTCCACAGCCATAAACAGTTAACGCTGAAGTTAGGAGAGAAAAAAAGTCTCCACACTTTCAGGCCACCGTTTTTATCCTCTGAGGCAGCATGCTTTATACTTATTAAGCACATCTTGTTTATAGTACAGAAATTAAACTCAAAGAATAAAACAATCAGTATTAAATAATTAGCATCCCTCTTTTTCGACACTGCGCTTTGTAGATGAGGGTGGGGAGACAGATGTGTTTATAATGTTCTATCTGGTGAACCTGGAAATAAAAGTTTAGACTGCTTAACCTAAATATAGTCATCAGCTCGTGGAGTTGCCACAGTATTCTCAGTATCTGCCATGCAGCACTACTGAAGATTTTGTAAAGCAAAATTCTGCTGAATGTGCTCACATGAATATTAGCTCATAAATATTCTCGATATGCTATGCTGAAAACATTCAATCTGAGCTGCAAGCAACTAGTGCTGCATATCAATTTTTGGAAAATGCTAGCATTTGTATCCAGAGATCCTACCAGCTATACAAAGTGGCAAGATACCGAAACTGGCGTTACAATGCGTTACACAATTATTTTGGGTCAAAGCATCCCATTGTACATAAATTCACATAATGAAGTTCAGTACAAAGCAAACTAACAATGGACTTGGCACAGAGAAACAGATCAGCAGCTGCATTGGGAATTCAATGGAGAAAACTATTTTAATGCTCAATGTCTATATAAAATTACCTTTGAAACTTGCTGGAAAAATGCAAATAATATACATTAAAATTAAAATTTCTTAAAAGAAAATTCAAGCTTGCTTAAAATGTAAACTGATTTCAGAACCTGGGGTTTTTAAGAGCTGTGATTAGCTGATGAGAGGTGTTCGAGACAGATGATACAGTAGCTATGACAGCACTATATCATTACTGCCTTGCTTTTTCCCCCCCCACTCACACTGGGAGTTATGGCTCATACATGACTCCAAATACACTTCCATAAAATCTTTTACAGATATATTAGGAAGTCAGCAAGTGCAAGAAAACTTGTCTCACTGTGGCAGGAGGAAAACCCAAGCATATTATGGTAATGCAGAGCAATGCATGCATGACACAATACAAACAATGCTAAACAGTATCATTTAAAGAAAACACAATGCAGTCATTGATTTTTAATATCTGCATTAAAGTTCTCCATTCTAAGTAATTACATTTTGAAGGAGATATCTTTAGATGACATTGTGCCTATTTACAAGGAATTAGGAGAGTATTATACAATGGAAGTGCAGGAAAAAACATTTTGCTGTGACCATTTTCTCAAATACAATTCTTCCTCCACTACTTAAACGAGACACTACTACAACTGCTACAAAATATAGTGATTAAAAGCGGTTTTGTTTGTTTGTTTAAAAAAAGGTCTTTAGAGATTTTCTTCTCCTTCCTTTATGATGAATAATTGCCCAAACTCTTGTCGTCTTAGCATTCCAAAAGCATGCCTGTATGCAAACGTACCCATGTGAGTGCTTAGTCCGGTGACCCAATGAGACAGGCAGAGGGTTTTCAGAAGAGGGGAACAAGCAAGTATACCACAAGATATCCATATACTAAAGAAAAAGGCCATTTTTGGACCTCAGGAAGCCACTGGCAAGGTCTACCCATTAATGTAAACGTTATTTGTGGATCAGTCAGGTATCAGCTGAGATGAAGGGGATGATGATCTCTAACCTGACTTCATCTCTAGGGTGAAGCTTTTCTGAATGCCTGGACCAGCACAACAACCTGCACAAGATGTCTTGCTTCTTCATCAAAATCACTGTCCTGTTGTATGGAAGAATGGAAGAGCTCCCACCAGGTCATGGGGTTACTTCAGGAGTTTCTAGACACTGCTGAATGTGTCAGTGCTTGTCAGCTTTTGCCCCACAAAACCACATGTTCAGGAGTACCACACTGGAAGCAGAACAAGAGAGGAAGGGGTAAACCAACCCCTCAGGAAATGGGAGCTAGCATGATTGGAAGGGAAAATATCCTTACAAGATCAAAGGTATACATATCCACACAAGTTTCCACAAGGGTCAGTTTTGAACCTTGTTTGCTCTGCCTCAGTATTTGAATGTGTGGATCAAAATCCACCCCTTGCTGAGCAGCACTGCCAGGCCTAATACTTGTGCTCAACTTTTTGGCTACATCAAATCCTGTTGTCTTCAGTAACGTAACAAACCCTGCTTTGCAGCAGGTGTTCAGCAGTGCCTGCAAAGTAGCTCTAGGATACAAAGCATTATATAGATGTTTACTACTAATGCTACAAAGCAAGCAAATAAAAAAAAAGCAAATGACTACACATACAAAAAAATACAGCAAAGAAGAACACACCACAATGATGGCTGCTTTAGCTCTGCCCATCTTCTAACCATACAAAAACACCCAGAGGACAACTACCTAGAGGTCCACCATCAGGTCTGCTGAGTACGAAGAGCGACATCTAACTGAACTAGCTGTGTCAAACCACAAAGCCACTAACCAACGGCCTGCATTTGACCTCCTGTATTTTGGCTGATATATTCTACATCCCAAACTTTTAATTAAAAGAAGAAAAAAAGAAAGAAGCTCATCAAAATCAATTCAAACGTACCATTTCTCCCAATTACTGTGGAATGCACAGGTCATCATCATATTGCATCATTATGTCGAGGAATAATCTAGCATGAAGTTCCATAAATTAGCTTAAATAGCTTGTGTGTTTTCATCCATAACAGCGTATTTCATAGAGATATACCACTGCTTTTCTGTGTACAAGGATCTAAATTATACAGGCGCATTGCATCTATTTTATATGAACTTTAATGAGAAAAGGCTGATATGGAACCTCCCCAACCTACCTACGAAGTTTAAATATTATGACACAGGAGAAAAAGGAAATCTTATTCGGTAGCTATACATCAGGCCTTGAGGCCCCATGCCTGATGCCTTGATTGACTCCCCCTCCCTCGCCCCAAGAGGAATGCACTGTATTGATGGCATTTCTATTCAAAACAACCCTGTTTTATAGGAAAGCTTTCAACATTTACAGTTACATATAGAGCACAGACAGAAAACTCTAAAAGATAATTTACAACTCAATTTAAGGAACCATCCATTTTAGAACAAACAATAAATGCATGAAAAGAACAATCCAATCCCTATATTTTTTATCAAGGGATGTTAGTTCAGGATACTTCCTATCAAACACTAAATACCTTAAGTACTTTTATGCCTCGACAGTGGCAGATCTTTCAAAAAACACAAAAATACCTGAAAACAAACAAGAATTCTTATGGAACCTATATTGCATGTTGAGTACTTTAACAGAGTAAAAATCAGTTCCACCGTGTTTGTTTTGGATCATTGGTGAGTTCATACATAATGACTTCTACTTCTTGAAACCTCTTTGCTTCATTCTTATGCATAGACTTGAAGGGGTATTTATGTGTTTGGCTTGTTGCATCAATTCAGAGGATACAGTCACTGTAAAAATTTACGTTACTGCAGGCTTGTAGTGATGAAGCAGACAAGCACAAAAACTGAGAGCTTTTATTGCATTTGTTTTATCTTTGATGGAGAAGAGAAGTGTAGTCATTTATTATGTCAATAGCCACCATGAAGTCTGATTTATCTATTAAGTTCAGCTTTATTTGAGTGGAAATATTTTTGAAAAAAGTTGAAATTTCAAGATAAATCACAAATTTGACCAACCACCATCCAGATGGTGTTTCTCCTGAATTGATCGTGTATTTCAATTTGCCGTATGCACTTCTAGTTTATAGTTGTGACACACGCAATGCGCCAAGGACATTTACTGAAACTCGAAGTTAATTTGAATAAAACAGCATTTTATAGACTACTTTCCACAACTTTTCTTAGAAACAGGGGGGTAATAATATTTCTCCTATAACATGTATACTTGCATATCACAAAAATGGCACTATATTTAAAATAGAATTACATAAATCTTTATTAAATTATTAAATATATATTTTAAATCCTGATGGTTTAGTTTAAAAACTCAATACTCTGCTGAATGAAAGTCTTGGGACCACAGGTATATCAATCTTTTGGTGCAGATAGGAAGGTGAACAACAGATTTAAAAAAATTAAGCAGTGCTTGTTTTCAAATAAAGGCACAGCCCATTGGAAGCTTGAGCTCTGATCTTTTTCTCCACTTCTGCCAACAGCTTTTTCCCCCATCCTTTTGAGGTGCAGGATGAGTTAATTTTGGTCTGGATTTGTTCCCTGAACCTGGGGGGGGAGGGGAGGGGGAAGTCAACACAATGTGGAGATAGATAACTGAAAATACCACGGCTCACTTTGGTTTAAACTGCAACAAGCTTCCAATAATTAATGCAAAATTCAAAACCCTGGACTGCCAGACATGTCACTGTTTCATCTTATATGCAACACTACTCCCATTCATAGGATTTTTCTTGTTTTACTTCTCACCGTTGTTATTCCAAAACACTCAAAACAGAAAAGCACTCAGTCCCAGAATAGATCTTAAATGTATACTCTATGTTGTCATAACTACTGTGGGATTTTTTGCTTTTAATCTTTTTATGAAGTTACTAAAAAGATGCTACAGAGATTTCAGATAGGTTTTCTAAACCCTTCGTTTGCTCTTGGTAAAATTACTATATTACTAAAGATACTAAACCAGGTTATAATATAGTTGATCTAAGATTGCAAATATTTACCTGTGCTACCAATTATAAATAATAAGAATTAAAATAATTGTCAGTACCTGTGGTTAAAGGCAGATGAGTGACACTAGTTAGACAGGTGAGAGTGAACCAGGTTGATGCTAATGTTGCTCCAGATAAAAGCAGCAGTAGTATAAATTTCAGCATTCCCCTGATAAAATCTGCAAATCTAAAATAAAAGCACAGATCAGAGCAGTAAAAATGTTATTGTTCATATTATTTAAATGTAACACTTCACAATTAATTCATTAAATTCTCATTACACATTTTGGAAACTGTAAACATGATTTAAAAATCGTTTCTCATTTGCAGAAATAGAAAATAAAACATTTTTTATAGAACAATGATATTTCTAGCTATCAAGCTGAAGAGCCACGGATTTTTTAGCTGTCACGAAACAACCGAAACAGAAAAATTTTCAAGGCATCAATTGAAAACACTTGGTATACAAGAAGGGCTTTTTTTCCGCCTGCATTTGTTGGACACAACATCACACCACTCCTTACACCGCTGCTTTGTCTCCCTTGGCAGACACACTGCAAAATTAGCATATGAGGAGGATGATTTATTTCATTCAAGACATAGTTGAATTTAGTGATTCGTTCCTATGGGAAATGACAGAACTCCCAATACCAGAATCCCTAGATGGAAGATAACAAGGAACGACTTTTGAACCCTAAGATAGATTGGTGACGAAGCTCTCAATGGCTTAGGCAAAGCAGGAACTCTTTACACATACGGTCACTCTGCCAGTGGCTGTTTTGGGTTGAAATGTCTGAAAAGTTCCAGAAACCATGCATCTTCATGCCACGGCCCTCCTACACACATGCCTCAGTGTGAATCTGGATGAGGCTATCTCCACAAGTCTGTGGGCAGTCTGTTACACATAGGTAAACACGATCTTTATACCACCTGATGGTACAATCGCCTTTTTTCCATTTTTTTTTTTTCATTTTTCTTTCAAGGAGACATATTGCATTTGAACTACACTCACATGGCATAATTATCAGTACAACTGCTCTTTTCAAATGGGATTTCAACCTGGATACTAAAACAGGTATACTATGAAAGCCGATGTGATTTATCCACTAGTAATTTTCTACAGGTTAGGAGATAAGACTTTGGGCTGAACGTATGTTTAAAGAATGTCTTATAGTCCCTCTTACAGTCCCCCTGTTTCTTTCAGGCTAATGGCAGTGCAAACCACTTACGTTGGTTGATGACAAAATCCATCCAGTCTGTCAGCTAATTGCCTTTTCTTCCTTGCCTATGATCACCTCACAGGCAGATACCACAGCCTACTTGATAAAACAGACAACGCTACCAACATTTTGAGAACTAGGAATCCTAGCTCCACATACACTGTAAGAGATGTATGAGTAATGAGATCCTAAGAAAAAAAAATTATCAGTTTTTCCTCTTATTTTGATTCTCCCCGAGCTTTAATTCCACATTGAATTTAGCAGCAAGTAATTCAATAAGCAGTAGAGGGAGATCAATGCTGTATATAATCTTAAAAGTTTATGACTGCAGTGTTCAAGTGGCTTTTGCATTAATCCCTAATAGACAGGGGTTAGCTGCTACTGTTGTTTTTTCTGACAATTCAAATTCAGCAATCAGGATTACTTCTTCTCAGTAGATTGTCAGTTTCTTTAATTATTCTTCAGGATCATTGGGGTCAAAATCAGCAATTTTCAAAGCTTCTCAACGTGCAAGCTTTAGACATCTTCCACAGAGACTCCCTACGTTGTCTGCTGGCAGGCAACATCACTATTCCCTCTTTTTAAAGGCAAGAACAGTTATGCACATCCCATCTAATGATGGAAAGTGAAAAATAACAGCCTCCAGGGAGGGACATTCAGAGACAACAGGTCTGGATCCTCTATTTCTACCCTACCACCAGGGATATGTGGGAACGGGAGGATGACACCCACCTAAACCATTGAAGATGATTCAGTGGAGCAAATATCTATCTTTACTGAGCTGCTGCAACTCTCTTTGACACAAATAACCTGGTTTGGATATCACTGGTAGTAATGTGCTCCAAGGAGCTCTCAGCTATCACAGGAATCCAGAAGGGTCAAATACAAACTGAAAGGTTTATCAGCTATTGAATTTAGCCAGCAACAGAAATAATGGAAAAAATAACTTGGCAAACTAGCCTGAAATTAGTAATTGAGCGCTTTCTGCTTCTTGTCTGGTTACAGAATAATAAAGAAGACTGTAAAGCAAATCAACTTCTCAAATGCTGGTTTCAATCCAATAATAATATGTATTTATATATATATATTTAATGCTTTAACTCCTGTGTTCACTTCCAAAATTCTCTTTCTGTTTAAATCTTTTTCACCATCTAGCACATATGGGGATGCCTGCATCTGCTAAAGCAGGCACACTATGAAAGAAGGTGTATGCTCACCCTTCCCACCCCCAGGACACAGATCTCTTAGCCTACTGTTGGTAGCAGGTTTCTGTAACCTAGTAAATCAGCCCTAGGCTGGATTCTACATTTAAAATCACAACCCCGTGTTGCTGACAACACTGTCTGTTGCTAAGGAAATTATCACCATGTCATGAAGTTTCAGCATTTTGACTAACGCTGCAGGTTAAAAGCAGAAAGAAAGATGGAACTGTGAAGGACAAAACCCCAGAAATATCTGTGATCATTAGTAAATGTGACCAAAAAAATCTAAGGAAAGGGAATAGATTTATGTTTCCATGCAATAATATGAATGTCGCTCTTTGACATTGCTTTTCTTCAAGCCAGTATCATTTGAAAGCTGCCAGCAAAGGGTAAAACACCTGCCAGCTGCCCAAAATAGTTCAAGCTTTTCAATTAGAAAAATGCATCACACAAATTAGCTAAACATATCTAAGTTCACGGCTATTGGGAAAGCAGTAGGTGTAGAGCAGGAGGATTTATATATTGTGCTGAGGAAAACTGGCACCATTTGGAAAATGAGATAGATAAATGAATTTCCAAACTGGGCATTACTTTAAATATAGATGATTTAACATCTACTGTGACGTGCAGGAACAAATGCTCCAGCGCAAGCCCCAGGTTGTTACTGTTCTAAATGGTAGAATTTGCATTGCCAGAAATGGAAAGAGCAAACTCCTAAGCTGTAACAATTTTGCTTTGATAAACTAGTAGAAAAAAAATATTAGAAAAAAATCCAGCTTCTTAAAAAGTGGTTAAGGGAGAGAGCTGCTTGCTTGGCAAATCACAGTTCTGACACTGAAATACATCAGCCTGTCACCCTTGACAAGAATCATTACTTAATTTTCCTAATTACAACTTTCAGCAGATTACAGTCAGACTCGTCATTGATTCTGCCCTACACAGATAAATGCTGAATAGACCTAAGAGGGAGAGTCATCCATCAGGAGTGACAAATCACCATCTCCCTCGCTTTCTGTGTGTAAACCTTTTCATTTGAACTGTATATTGCCCAAGTTGGAAAGACATATTTGGAGACAGACTGTTAGTATTTATTTATTTTTTTAATTTACTCAAAAGCAAAGCTCTGGATGCTACAAAGTACTAGTGTTCAACAAGGTTTGAAATCAATTTTGAAGAAGTTAGAGACTCAGCATTTCCTGAATCTTAACGCAAGCACTATATTCAATAAATTCATCTACCATAAAGCTTGAGATTTGCACGTTGCCATTGAGAGAGCAGGTTCTCTCCTAACAAAAGTGAGCGAGCTGCTAAGGGTGCCCCTCTACTATTGAAACATCACAAATAAATGAAATTAACCTATTATGGAAAGGATTAAGTCAGCATGCCACCTGTTACATTGTGCGATGTATCTAGGTCAGCCACAGCAGTGGTTTTAAGCATCTGCATCTTTTAGGATAAAAAACTATTGGAAGGTAACCCATTCCTTGTTTTCCTGCTTCCCATATCATTCAGCATTTACAATGGCTTTGTCTAGATATAGGAAAGCATAAGTACATCTATACCACAACCCATAACAGCATAACAAAAAAAGGCCATACAGAAATCCAACAACCTGTCAAAACAGACACAGACTAATTTCTCTGCAGTGGAATATACCATTACTGTGTCTAGGCTGCCTATGCTACAGTCTCAATATCCCTTCAGGAATCAATACACCCAAAAGTGTTGATGGAAAGAGACAGACACTATTTCTTCAATGCTTTCCAAATGTGCTATAATGGGGTCTCCTTAATTCCAGGCAGCTGAATTCACAATAACCATTTGAAAAGAACGGATGGGAAGCACTTGTCAGGAATAGCGGTATGACTTGTTGAATTGAGGCACAAGTGTGTGGAGTTCGCAACCCCCAGAGAGCAGTAACACAATATACAAATCCAACGCTTCACAAGAAACACATCATAACCCCAGAACTATGCATTTTCCATTTCAAGTATCTAAAAGATGAGAGAAAACAAGTTATATTATTAGGAGTATACGCTAAATGACGATCACGGTTGAAGAAATGGATGCAATTATTCCTACCTTGCCATGGCTATGCCAACAACACAACCTCCAACGATAGACCAAAATCCAATCCAGCCTGCATCTACCTGACAAAAAAAAAGTAAGAAATGTGTTAAAGCTAAGAGAGTCAGAAGTTAAGGTGTTACTTTCAAACAAAGGGTGCACAAATGCTAGCAACCCTACCTGGCATCCCCCATTTCCCTCCCCCAAAAACAACCTGAGGTGCTAGACTTTTTTTTTTTTTTTTAAGGATATTTAAGAGGAAATAAATTCACTAGGAGGAAGGTATGACCAAAAAAGCCTGTGCCCTAAATGTGACCTCTATTTATAAAATCATATGAGTAATGTCCTCTGGATTTTTATAGTACTCTATTAAAAGCTTACAAATCCTCTTTTTCCCCCCCACTTCATCCCTTTCACCTGGTAAACATTATTCTCTATTACTAAAGGTGCAGCAGCCAACAACACTCCCATTTGTTTATCTGCCTCTTTGTTCTTGTCAAAAGGTGTACATAGCTCTGAAACTACTAAACACTAGTGGAGAGTCAGCAGGAAGAATCATGACAGCTTGAAAGCTATAGATTATTTTGTTTAAAATTTCAGGAGAAAAGTGGTCCATATGTATTAACAGCAGCTTAAGCATAAAAACCTGATAAAATTGTATGTTAGTGCAGAATAAAAACATGCCACTTACAAAATAGCTGCTGATTATCAGTCAGGAGATACTTACTTGGCTTACATGAACTGGCGTTAATATCAAATCCAAAACACCAGACCAGCCAGAGAAAACACCCAGTGGTATAGCATAGGCTAAAGCAATCATCAAGAATCGGAAATTGCTGTGAAGACAAAACATATGCAATTAGCTGCAGCTTATATTAGAAATTGTGCACCAAGATTAGCTGCTAGAGTAAATTGCACCCTAGAATCTATATTCTGCCCATCAAGAAAAATAGCAGAGTTCTGAAGAATGAGTGAGCCAGGAAAAACAATGAAGTTATCCGGACATGTCACTAAAATACCAGTGGCTGAGATGTTACTGCCTTAGCACTGTGGTGTTTAAAAAAGCCAGTCTCTACATTCAAAGACTTTTGGTAACATGCTGGGCTCATATGTTTCTCATTTCCACAAGCAGTTCTGCATTTGCATGGGCAACCCAGTTAATCTAAGTGCTTGTTAGAAACAATAAGCACTAATTCAATTTACAAAAAAAATATTTCAAGTATAAAATCAGAGGTTCATACTTTCACAAAATAAAAAGTAAAAACAATTTAGAAAGGGAAGGTTTTGGGAATAAGGCACGCACAACTGCAAGAGTGGGAAATTTTGACAGTTTGAGCTATCAAAACACAGAGACAAGTATAATAGTCTGCTCTAAGTACTCAACATGTTTTCTTTTATCCCCAATTATAATTATCCAACTCTTAGTAATCGGTGAAGGTAAAGCATCAAAGCTGTGCCATTATCATCACTGTACACAGCTAAACAAGATTTGGCAGACAAACACCACCAATCCCCCCTCCCTGCAGCCATCACCACAACCAAAATTAAACGCGACACCTTTGCTAAGGGGATCTAACTTTTCCTATAAAATGTTTCCATTTGGGAACAGAAAATATGCTTTGGACCCTGTAACACTGCCATTTTTAAGTGAAAAGATGTTATGGCAATTCTCAGGTTATCCCAAGGGATATCTGTGTAACCACAAAACGCACCCCCTCTCACCTCTTCCCAAACAATTTATATAAACTTGATATTGATCAGCAGTACCAGTTCCTTGGTATGCAGCAGCAATTTAACAGCACCTAGTTATGAAAGCCAGGGGGAAGGTAAGAGTTTCAAAATAAAAAATTCTCCCAAACATTTAGAGGTTTGCAGCTTACGCTGTTTTACTCCCCTCAAAGATTCAAAGCACCCCTGCCAGCACTCTTTTGCACACTGTTCTTCTCACACATCCTCATCTTGCATAACAGATTTATATCACATGAACATATCCTCCTCTTTCAGTATCATTCATGTCAGATTTATTATTTTTTTTTAATGTAAAGAAGAACAACTCCCAAACTCCCAGCTCTTCCACACACGGCTTCTATTTCTCTGAATGCTAATGCATTTGCTGCCTTCCAGACAGCAATTTTTTTCTCTCTTTAAGAATGCCATACTCCTATGCTAGTGTATCCTGTGTCATCCTAACATCTCTCTTTCATCTCTCTTAAGGTAGATGTTCTGATGTTACTTAATACTACCCATGTAAAAGCTATTCCAGTACCCGTAGAAGAAAATAAAAAGGAACATACTCATTTTGCATGGACATTATATAGCCACATTACAGACTGCAAAGAAGGAGCAAGTCTGAAAGCACTGCTCCAAAATAACACTTGCTCATTATTCAAAATCTTTGGGTATCTGTCTGAACCTCACCTTCATTAAAGAGCTACTACTGCAGGGTAAGTACTTGTAACTTACTTGACCCAGATCTCCTGCGGTGTGTTTATTTTCTCTAACTCCAGCAACGAGACAGACTGGCATGTGGGGTAGCTGCTCCATCACGTGCAGCTCCTGGTCCCAGTGTCAGACCCAGCTCTGCATCACGACATCCTCCAGTGACAGAGGCTCCCATGCTGCCACCCTGCCTAGTCTTCACGTTAAAGAAGCTGACCTGGACAAGGCTGCATGCAGTGGCAAAGTAACACCCATCACCAGATGTCACTTTGTCCCCTTGTCCAGCAATAGCTAGCATTGTCTGCATTAAGTGTTAAAGCCATTTGAAACACATCTCAAGCATCAGCTCCACTTTTCACAGCTTCAGCAACTTATATTTGTTTTTGCAATTTTGCAACTGCTCCACTGAAAATAGAGAAATGAGCTGTCTGTCACACCATCAACTGGTGAACCCACACTGTTTTCCATCATATCAGCCTTTATGACAGGATATCAGCATCAGGCTCCATTCTCCTGGAATACGAATTGGCTTTTCTTCTGCTTTTTTTTTCCCTTCCCTTTTTCTTTTTTTTTTTTTTTTTTTTTTCCCCAGAATCCTGCTTAATGCACCAGAATTCATAAGACAGGCTGGTTCGGAGGGGAGCCCTGTCAAAGTCAGTCAACATTTTCAGAATAACTTTGACAGTGCCTATTAATATCAGGCACACTCCGAGCTGCTCTCAGCCTGGATGGTGATGTCATGTAAAAGTTTCATGAAAGAAGTAATGATGTACAAAAACCTTACTACGAAATTTGAAAAACGGCTTACATAGCCCCTTGAAGATATAAAAGGCATGTAACTGGCTACTAGCATCTAATTACTTAAAAGCTAAAAATCACTGCATGTTCTCCTCAGACAAATGATAAGACAAACCATTTACTTGTATTAGAATTTTTCCCAGGGAAATTTCTGACATATTTTGAAATATAAAGAAAAAAATCATATTCATGTCACCAAAAAAAACAAGAAAGGGCACAGCACTTTTTCTTTTTTAAATCGAAATTCAAAGTACACCCATCACACTGTGTAATAGACTGTTAAAAGAATCAGGCTTAGCTCCCATGCCATGACTAATCTGTCAACTCCCACTGCAGGCTGAGAGAGTTGGTTATCTCCTGATACCAGAGATCAGCTAATTGTTATAATCTGTCAGAAGCAGGAAACCTCCCAGTCTGGAGAAGGAACCATGTTCCTAAGCAACTCCCCCAAAAATGGCCTACAGAGGGTGCTTGACCCTAAGAAGACCTATAAAATGCAACTCTGCAAGGAGCAGCTCGTGAAGACAACTGCTCAACAACCTGAAGGCACGAAGGAGCGTGGGAGTTGCAAGGATGTGACAGATCCCTTTGGCACCCAAGGAAAAAGGTCCATGACTTCAATGGTAAAGTTATGCTGCACAGCTTTAGTTTGAATTAAAAAATAAAAAAAAAAAAAAATACCTGAAGCCTAGAGCAGAGAAGAGGGAAGTGATGAAAACCTCAGTTCTCAAGAATGTTTTTTGGTGCATGGTTGGGTGAAGTCAGCCGACCAGCTCACACACATCCTGAATTTCTTACACGCACAGTTCTCACACCAGAGGGTAAGTAGGCAATAAAGGAGGAATTCTGATTTCCTGGTAGTCATCAGCAGATTACCTTTAAGCCTACATGACTAAGTCAAAAGAAAGACCCTCTTTGCCAAGAATTATGAAGTCTAGATTAGGCAGGGAACAGGGCTCAGAAGCCTAATGAACCAGCTGATGGATTTCTCTTGAAGTACAGCAGATACCATTTTCTTTTATAAAAAACTCTTGCCTGATGGATTGTTGCTGAAAGGTTCCCCAGGATAAGTGGTTTTAACGATGAACTGTTGATTGCTTCATGTACAGAGGAATGAAGAAGTACCTTTGATAAGGGGTAGCATGGAAGAATGCATAAACACCAGAGGGGAGGGAAGGATCTACCTGACTGCAATTAAGCAAAAACCCTCATGGTTCTTGGAAACGCTATAAACTACCCTCATTATTTAAGTGTCCAGGTTGTTTTCCTAAGCTTTGTTGATTGTGAATGGTAAGCCACTTTTGCTGCTTATCTCCTGCCTGTACCAGTATCACAGGCCCAGTATTTATAATATGTTGAACAAGCAATGTAATAGTTATAAAGCTCCCAAATGGAGCACTGTCAACGGAAATTTTACACTTCACCTGCGGAGTCAGTTGCTGTTTGGATTTCTGTTTGACAGCAACATTTTTACAACACAGCCCTCAGGCAGGGTCTCAGCACATACCAGCTTGGGCGTTTAACAGCATCATTGTGTGTGCGTCCTTATGGGAATTGCTATTTTTTAATATCCTGAGTAGGTCACTTTGCAGACTAACCAGCCAGCTGCATTCACACCTTCTCCCAGCTGCCAGCCTACTCCAGGGTGAATGCACAGAAGCAAGTGTTTTGTCAATTTACTCCCCCAAACTGAAACAAAACTCTCCAAAACCACCAGAGAAAAGAAAAAAAAGGGGCTAAGTTGCTTTTTTTCTGGCCCTACACATACTTTTAGAAAGCACAGATATGTAGCAACTAAATGCCTGAAGATCTAAAATTACCAAGTTTTAAGCAGACCATTTTGAACAGATTGAGCTCCTATAACTACATTACTACAAGAAACAATTGGAGTAAGAGTTTGAAGCTCCTGAGTGAAATCAACCATACTCTGCACCATGGTTCTTTTCTGCCCCAGGAAGTTTTTCTATGCATTATCATGTACCAGGCACAGGCCTTCACAATTTTACTCAGCATTATTATTACAGTTGCTCTGATACCAGATTCCTATTACACAAGACATTTTACAAACACTAGGGGAGGGACTGGGTCTTACCAAAAGAGCTAACAATCTAAGCAGACAACAAAAGAGAAGCTGTAAAGCTGAATATGTTGCTTTCTTTATAACCTTTTTTCTTTTTAAAATAAATCAAGGAAACTAACACATCTTTGAACCTGTCTAGAAGCATCTGGAGACTTTTCCTATCCCCACTTTATATTTTAACATATGAGTAATGAGATTTAATAGATCATACAATGGCTTCAGATACTTCATTCATTGCTCCCATGGCTGAATGAAAGCAGCTGTATACTTCTTCGAATGGTAAGCAGCTCCCAAATTCCTTCCAGTGTAAGAAGCATGGAAGAAAGCAGCTTTATAGTTAGTTACGCCCAGTGTTAACTGCTATCTCACACCCAGCACAATGCACTGTTAACAATTTTGTACAACCTGATGTAACAGAAGTGTAGCATAAGGAAAGCTGTGCTAAAAGGATGACTACAGCAGTGTTGGTGCAGAAGGATTCTGGCAAGAATGCTTGACATATTCCCATTTAAAATTTAATGTTGGCTTTTTAGCAGTTAGCATCCTTTTATGTCTCAGCATTAATATTTAATTTGATTTTGTTTAAAAGCACTACGAACTAACTTGTTTGTTCGATGAGAAGATTAAAGCACACTTGTGTTTATTTATTCAGGTGCTGATATTTCAAGTGGAAACCAAATGAGGACCTACCTTAGAAGCCTGCAAAAGCTTCTCCTGTAGCTAAGCCGTTGACTAGCTGCAGCCACGCTGGGAGGGAATGGAGGGCGTGAGGGGAAGTAGGCCAATGCTGCGGAAAATATCAAGGAAACCATTCCAAATTCTAAACAAGAGGGCAAAGAAAAACAAATCAGAGAACAGATGTTAGCACTGAAAGACTTATTTCAGCATAGCATTGTTATCAGCCAGCCTCTAATACATAAATCCTACCACAAGTGCTTTACCGCTCCTGACAACAGACCTGCATAACTTGAAGGATTTTTACCCCCACTCCCCAAGCAAGATTTCAAATTGAGATGGAGAATCAATGAGACAGAGAAATACCGGCAGTCAATTCCAATGAAAAGAGCTGCAGAGCAACAGGCTCACACATGGGGAACTAGGTGAAGCAAAAGGCAAGCTTTTGTTTTTTCTCTTTAAAGAGAACTATGAAGATCCGGTCACATTTCTTTGCAATGGAAGTAATGCAAGGCAGGTAACAGCGTGCTAGAGACTTTAAACAGATGGAACTGGGGAAGCCCCAGGGCATGGAACGACAATTACTTGGTATACAGGATGATGAAGGCAAACAAAAGGTCAACCAAGGCAGCATCTTGGATACAAACAGTATTACATGGCAATGGAATATAAAAGGAAAAGCATAGGAGCAGCCATTGCTTAGGAATAGAGAGAACAGAGGTAATATGGGGAAAAAATGAAAGAATACGGCTGTTTGTAGATGCTCCTCTTGTTTAGCAGCAGGCGTTCCAGATCTTCAAAACATTTCATAGTAGAAATTTGGACATGACCCTGCAAAGGCATGAGCACTTCACAGAAAATTGTCAGCAAGCCCCATGATCAGACATTCTGAGGAAAAACAACTCTATCCACATTCAGTCTAATTAATTTGTTTTACAGGCCTTTTACAACATAGACCATGTTATCCACAGACCTCAATCCAAAATATTACTGCTGTCCTCTTTGAAAACAAGATTCTTTGCTGCCAGAGAGAAAAACGTATAGCTGAAGTGTGTTATCTTAAAAGAACCTGTGATCATATTACAAAGAATTGTTCACCAACACCACAAATAAATTCCAACAGAGCTGGATACTCAGTTGCATTCATTTTCTTCTTTCTTTTTTAATAAATCAATATGAACGTGGCACTTCGCCAGCTCTTCTGCTAAACTAAAAGAAAAGAAGTTCAGGAAACTGAAAAGTAAATAATACTTAAGTGTTAATGGATCAGCTGTAGATTGGGATGGGAAATGAACACTTACAGGGAAAAATAATCTACCCTAAATTTATTTTGAAAGCATACCAGAAATGTGACAACGCTAGTCTCCATGATCAAATCAAAAAGGATTCGTTTTGAACTGTGTGGTGTCTCTTTTCCCCTACTGTGGTCTAATTACAGCTTTTGAGTGTCAAGGTCCTTGTGGTCCCTCTACAACTCCTCTAGTTTCCGGAAGATAGATGAATTTCTATCTTCCTGTACATTGTTTTTGAGAACACAAGCAATGAATAAAGAACTGGCCACAACTGGTTATCTCATATCTAAGAAAAGGATGAGAGGCTGTCATTATAGGATGATACTGGACAGGGAATCAAGGCTTGCCAAAGACTCTTTATCCCCTTGTCCTGCATCTACATACAGATTTATAGGTACATGCACATCCACACTTGGTAACATATTGAAAGGAAGATTTCAGATTGCAGATGGGTAGAGCCAATAAGAATGTGATCACGTAAAAACAGAGGTTTTCTAAGGTGATTATTGTTTAACTTTATTATACTGCAATGGCATAAGGTGAAAGGCTACATCTTCCTACAAAGAATATAAAACAGGTTGATGATTTTTTTCTAAGTCATGGTAATATTTTACAACAGGTGCTCACCTGGGGCCTCTTCTAAGGGTTACCACCTCAAGATTCATGCCAGTCAGATTACTGCAGTAGGAGCAGTATAGTAACTACTTTTTTTTTTAATTATTAAAATCAGCATGCAGTCCTTGTAGTACCATCTTGCAGCTCTTTAATGTTTCCCAGTGTTATACTTCCTAGGCTAATGAATTTGCCTTGCAAGCACTGCCCTCATACACAAAAGAAAAAGAGCAGAATTCACTTTGGAGCCTATCCAAAGCCAAAGCAGCTCCCTCTACTTAAAAATAGAAGTCTTTATTGCCATCTTAGCTTTGTGTATCACACTTGCACCTCTACTAAAAGTCCAGGTACTGCCAAATGCATTTGATTCCTTACATCTTGAATTGCTTCTTCATTAGGAAGCCTACCATCAACACAATCATTGTTTATTGTACAAGACTAGGTAAAGAAAAATACATTCCCAGGACAAATTTTAGATTGCAAGCAAAGAATAAAAAGGCAAAAGATAATATTGACCTATATCTTACGTTTTGAGACCAAGAGAGCTGCTGCCATGAAAGAGGAGCTCTTCCACAGAAGCTATCAGATTCTCAACAGTGCAAAGGATGCAGCAAAGCACTTGGAACTGGGCAAGTCAGCATAAATTAGTGTGCAGAAATAGAGCGCTGTATATGTTTTGCTGAGGAATGAATCTGAAATGTCTCACAAAAGCAATGAGGATATCATGCCACAGTGACCTGTGAATGTCGATGTGGAGAGATGCCTGCACCATAGCCCTGGAAGCAGGCACTCCTGCTGGCTGTGTAAGCCCTAAACAGAGAAAGAGAGGTTTACAGAGATACAAGCCTCCTCGATACAAGTCTTTTTCCTTCTGAAAGACAGATTATTTACAGGACAAAATCCTACCCAAAACCAAAGAAACCCTCACCTTCTCCTGAAAGGTAAAGGAAGGCACTTCATATATATGTGCACATATATATGGAGGGCACTTCACGTGTGTGTGTGTGTATGTATATATATATATATACATATATATATACATACACACACACACACGTGAAGTGCCCTCCTTACCCCTTTGTTTTTCTTATGTTTATATACACACATGTACTTTACACACAGCTATATATGCATACATACAAAAATTTGTAAGAAATGGTGATTTTTCATTAATATTTAGGAAAGCACATAGCTAAAAGCTCTGCCTGAAGTCCAGAGTGATTCAAGCTTCCTCAAGCAGTACAGGTAATACAACTCAATCCTGATTTGCTACATCCGTACTATTTCAGCTGTGAACCAGAATGTGTAGACACAGATGACACAAACAAGTTGATATTTCAGCTGAGCTCTTAGTCCATGTCCGAGATACAGGAACAGCAATTTAATGAAACACAGAAGAGACTGGAGTTAACAGAGCAATTTCAGAATGGGTTTATAAGCAATTGCTTCGTAATCATGTTTGAGGTTAAGTCCTTGGAAAATTAGCACACTCTTGTCACGCTACTGATCCCAAGTTAACAATTCACATTATTAGGGTTTTAAAAATAACTAACTTCTGGATGCTGCTTATCTAATAGTACCTCATGCAACAGCAACAAGCTCCATCACAAACAAAACACTCAAGAATGCAGAGTGCCCGTCCTATGAAACTGGCTTTCCTATAACACCTTAAATGAGAAGTCATACTAGGCTCTACTGTACTTCCTAAAGAAGTGGGACACTTGAGTCCAGCTCCTTGTTCTGTCCCATTCTCTAACACCTTTACTACCTTTGAAGACTGTTTGATTTTCATTTTCTGCCTAGCTGATTTTAAGGGGATGAATATTACCCTACCAAACCTTTAAGGTATTTTGTGGTCCACAAGTGGACAGATCTGTACAACTACCATGAGGTACTCACCACAAGTTGTCACCTACCACGGGACAGACATTCCTCTATCTCTGGAGCCTACCTGGCACAGCAGAGCACAGAAGAGATAAGCAACAGGGTCAGCTGCCTCTTTAGCTCCTGGGAAAAAGAGAGCTGAGGTGTGATGGAACAAATCCCATAAGGGATATGAAGCAACCTCCTCTTGGGATGGTTCCTGCCAATTTCAAACCAGCTGAATGTTTTGCCACTGTCTCAGTGATTCTCCACAGGCCACTGACATTCAGGAACCATCTCTTTTTTAGTGCCTGAACAACAAAAGGATCTTGGAAAGACCCCTTGAGACACATAGCTAACACTGCAAGTACAGCTGCACAGTGAACCCCAGCTATGTATTTAAAAGTACTTTGTTCAAAGTAAGAACTACAGCTGCCCCACAAAACACACATCCTAAGAAACTGAAGAGCTGCTGTAGGATGATCTTATGCTGGGACCAACAATCCCAAGCAGGTTTACAGGATGGACTGTTTTTAAGTCCTTGCTGACTCAGAAAGGCAGAAAGAGCGGTGCTGAAACACTGCACAGCAAGACAGATCTCTGAACCTTGCTGGCAAGCGAGATCTATTCCCATCTTCTCAAGAAAATACTCAGGAAAGCTTCCTGGAACAGAAGAGAAGAAAAAGTGAATCTAATGGGCTGCTGAAAGCAACATTTTTAGTGCTAACAGGCTCAAGGAAGGGGTTTTAGGTACAAAACTGTAGTTCCTTAGGGCAAATGAATTCTTCTTGCTCCATGGAAAATCCAGAAAGAGTGGGTTAAAGCACTTTTCTAATCATTGGATTTTTGTTCCTCTTTTATCCACTGCTCAGCAGGACACAAACTCACTCTACTTTGCTTTTTCTTCCTTCCTTCCCACTGGTCACCTTATCTTCCATGAAATTTTTGGGCTCTAACATCAGATTTATCTCTGATAAAAGCCTAACCAAACCCAAATTTCATTGTTTCAATAAATTTGAGTCCAGCAAGAAGTATTTGAAAGGAAAGAGTCAACTACCTGCTGAAACAGGATCCAGGCTCTACTATGCTTTCTTTGAAATTTATGATAAAGTGGACCTCACCCAATACAAGTATTAACTTCACAAAATTTCCATAAGAATAGCAGCCAGAAATAAGTATCACAGTTAACTTAATCCCATAAACTATGAGTTACACAATATATATACACCTTAAGATTTCTGGAATGCATAGAACTAAGACTTAGCTACATTTCTGAGGCTGGAATTATAAGCAAAAAAATGCCGTAACATGGTAAAGTTTAGGTGCTCTCAATGCTATACCAATTAGTATCAACTAAAAGTCAGATCACAGACCCTTAAAGCACTTGGGGAACTCTTTTACTTAAAGCTTGCTGCTGAGTGTTGCTAATTTTTGTAAGTGACACGAAGAGCTGTGAAGCCACTGCATGAAAAACAGAAAGGAAAGAAAAACTACATTTTATCGGGTGAATTTTCTATCAGTGTTTTTTTGCACCAAAACTGTTGTTACTTCATTGAAATTCCTCGCCACATAAGAACTAGAGAGTTTCAGTTAAAACCAAAATTTTAGTTAAGAAACAGATTGAGTTTTAATTCCAGTATTAGATTCTGAGATATTAATAATCTAATCACGTTTGAAAGGCACATGCAAGTCATAAATTAAGGTTGAATTAATGCAGAATATAATTTAATGCTGGAATATATGATTTCTGTCCTCACAGAAACAGAAGAAAAAAACAACCTGTCATGGAGACTTCTCTTTTTAATGAAAATTCAAGAAGTGATCAACAGTTTGGAAGCTCTGGGCAAGTATAAGCTCTCCTAGAAAATGTTATTCCTAAGATCAGCTGATACAAACAATTGAAATTCTTCACTTGGAATCAATCTGTACGAAAGATTACCTTATAATTTTTGCTACACGAAAGGGAAAAAGTGAACCCTTCTGATGGCAGAACATTTTACCACTTCATTATTTACCATCAATATAGTTACCGTTTCCTTTGCAGACCAGCCACTAGAGGGTAGTGCTTCACAAGTACCAAACATACAAGTATGTAAATGTTTTATAATTAACTTTTTTTTAAACACACCTGCATACAATACAGCCTCAATGCGGTCCTTGATGTGCTCAGTGTTGCTTTGTGATACCAGCAGGTGGTGAGATGTTCCATTAGGAGATGGCACTACAAGAGGTCCCACTAAAAACGCACCAGCAGCACCCAGGTAATTGAGCAGAGATGCAATAGCTGTTGCTGTGGCACGTTCATCTGGAGAAAACCATGTCGTGGAAAGAAATGGTGCTGCATTCATCACAGTTGGCCCCGCCAAGCCATTTAACAGCTGCCCTCCATGAATCAGCCTGGAACAGAGAATAGAGATGACAGCCATTTGGATGATAATCGCCTGTTTAAAAAGTTAAAAAAAAAAAAAATGCACATAAGATACTGAGTGCCTGGAATGGAGTAACTGCACAAAGAAATGAAAGTCCTGTGCAAAAAAAAAGAATATTCAATACACTAAAAGAAGCCCAATTAGACTGATTTAAAGAATCCAGGTCTACTCTGTTCTCATTACCTCAGATAAATGGAGAAGCAAATGTTCTCTTCAAAGCAGGAAAGGAAGAGGGAATAAAAGGAACTTTCTTTGCAGAAAAAAAAAAGGTATCATGATAGGATCTAAAAGTATAAAAGGGATAGTAGCAGAAAAGCTTTAAACTACAAGCATCTTAAACCTGACCCCTTGCCTGCATAAATCCCACAGAAGATTTAAATTAGTTACGTCAGATCCCAAGCTGAAACACTTCAGCAAAAAATACTCTGCATATTTTTTCACTGCATTATTTATTTTTATTTACACACTCAGATGAGCTTTATGTGCCTACAGATGAGGAGGCCAGGCTGTTGAGGTTTCCAAGAGAATCATCTTCTGCAGCAATCTGGCCATTCTCAACATGGTGTTGAAACAGCCAAGGAAACCCAGATTGTTCTTGTTTTTCACACTCACTGGATTTAACAGATAAGACTGGTGACAAAACAGAGATGCTACTTCCAAGCACTGAAGTCCCTACAACTTTTGGCTTCGTATTAGTACAATAAGCACATCCAGAAAGGACTTTTTGAAGGTTCTCCTAAATGTGTAATTCAGCCAGAAACCTTCTACTTTGACTTTTCCAAAAGTGATCGGCCATGAAAGGCAAAATCATTTGGGAATGTATATAAAAACAGCTAGCAAGTCAAACAAAACACAGCAACCCTACAAAGTAGATCTATCCATTGTGCAATAAAATGGTGGCAGATGATATTTTTAAATGGGTGATGTTTTTCAAAGCATAGCAGGAACCCACTGTTATTGCTCAAGACTTGAGCTGTCAGACATAAAAAGCTATGGCCTGAAAATGGGGAAACACAAGTTAGCAATGTTTAGGCAATGTTTCAAGCCACAAATGACTAAATAATATATAGCATGACAAGAGTTTTTTAAAGCACACCATGGGACAAAATACGCAAAAGAAATGCTGACAGACTCTTTATCAAATTAACAAGCTAGCTTGTCATAAAAATGGATAAATATTACTGATTCTCTGTTGATTAGAAATTAAGTCTTTAAGAAAAAATTATGAAAAATATACAGCGAAGAAAAAAATGCTATCACGTACCATTTGAAGGAAATGCTTTCCCAGCTAGGACAAAAGTAATACCCAGTCTTATAAGCAATTACATAAGCAATTGTATTTTTTTTTATTTTTCTTTTTGTTCAGCTGGACATCACCAAGATGTGGCCAGGTCTTTTTACTGCTTTTTAAACTGTGGCCTCCAGCATAATCAAACGAAATAGTTTAAAATTAATAAAAAGTACTATCTAAACAATACTCTGGTATAGTTTTCTGGAGGACACATCACACAAATACTGTTACTCTCCAATCCAGCATACTTCGGACAGAACAAGTAGTACCTTGTGTACTTTGGTACATTCATTCTACTTTCCCCCCTGTGATAAATTATTCCCATATTTTTATAGGAAAACCCTGTTCCAAGGTATTTGCAGTTATTCTGCATCCCTAGAAACAGCTGCATTTCAGTAGCGAGTGAGATAACTACCACAATTTTACTTGAGCGTTTTGTCTTGCTCCAAAGGGAGTTTAATACTTAAATTACGGTATGCTAGGAAAAATGTATTAATATAAAATAACCTCTACAGCTATAGGTGCTATACTAACACCTCTGTTCACTCCAGTAATACCATTTTAATTCAGGTATGCCCACTTGATTGGGCAATTCAATCTAAGGGCAAATAAAACACACTAAAACCAGAAAAAAATACAATGGTTCTGTATCTGTATCTTCTGGTAGAAAAAGTAAAGTTTTGTTAAAAAGTCATATGTTGTGAGAATTATAAATACTCCTTTAATGTACTTACACTTCAGATTTACATTATTGATATCCAACTCCATACCTGAATAAAAGTCTGTAACATAAAGGCCTTTATACTTAATACCAGAGGGAAACACATCTGTTAGTTTTCGTCTGCAGATCCAGAGGGAGAAAGTGGGATTGTAGTTCAGAACTTAAATTGTACATTATTTTTCTGCCTTTGCTTAGTGTTTTCATGTAAAGAGTTTAGCTTTGTCTCTCTGTAGGCCTCTTCTGTTGATGTTCTCATCTGCTCTCCCCTGCCCTAGCCCGTGTGGTATGCTGTCTGCTCTGATTTGCCTTTCCATCTGCATTTCTGGCATTTACCAAGCTTGACATTATCATGCAGGGCAGAGCATCTCTTATCTTCATATTGCCTAATTTTTCAAATCTAACATGTTGGGTCCAATAAAAAACATTTTCGGACTAAATTGCCACTGATGTACAGACTGCTTCAAACAACTTTACATGTAACAGTCTAAAGCTTATTTTATCTCTTTTTCAATACTGGTTTGAATTAAGTTTTTGTTTGTTTGTTTGTTTATTTTTTTTTTACCCTGAGAAAAAGAATTATTTGTATTGTTCCTCTACATATCCTTAACTCATTTCCCTAGAGAGATAGGGAAAAGATTCAAAATGTGATTCGGTGCATTTGCTAATCTGCTACTCTGGGAGACGTATGTAGCAGCCACCACAGCTGCCAGAGAGAAATATGAACGCAACAGCACTGGTGGCTTTTCGCTGTTTGTTACGTCTTATCAACACCACACTAGATTTCAGTCTAACAGCCCACAGGAGTCTGCTCTTGTACATCACCAGCACTAAAAATTACTGCAAGATCAAGAGACATTTGTTTCTCTTATTCCCCAATTTTCTTCTTGTTTCTGCTATTGAAAATGTGCAAAGAGCAACTGGATTTTTCCTTGCCACTATTTCAGTTTAAGTCTGTACAACATGATTTCTGTTCTCCAAGAAAAGGACTAACAGGGTAACTTTAGCTTTAGTTTGGGACCCTACCAAGCTGGAAAAGTATTTGTCCACATTTCTTCCAGAACTGGCCTCTAAATTGCAAAGAGACAGAGCAAGGAGTAGTTCAAATATAACAACAGAAATTAGAGAAGAAAAAGTCTTCCCATAATGTATTTCATCTCTTCTCCAATTTTTGTCAAGTTAAGTTTTAAATAAGTTATGTGGTTTTCATCACATCCTTAAGAGAACATTTTCTGTAAGCTTGAAGCAGTAACCTGGTTATACCTGCTTTATTCACTCCCTGCTGTCACAGCTGCAGTATCGTGTCAGGCAACAACAACAAAAGCATGTGAGGCTACAAATGCTGAAATTACAGCATCACTGAATGAACTGGATATGAAAAAGTGACATACAGGAAAAAGGCTTTAGTGATTGACAATACCATACAGCTTAGATTGGTAAGAGCTTCCATTTACAGACTGCTTTACTTATCTTTTTCTCCCTGTATAGTTTGAAACTTTTCATACATGTTCCGAGTCCCACAAAGTATTGGATTTGTTAAGCTATTTAAAAGCTGTATTACATAAACACTTTTTACATGTAAAAATAACAGACATTTAATGTTTCTACCACAGTATGTCTCATGCCTAGATGTAGAAGCATTTTAAATGAAAAAAAAACGTTCATTAACTTCCTTTCTCAGATAGGGAAACAGAGGCAACAGCAGAGGGAAAAATGAGCCACCCAAGAAATGACTCATAACACAATGGATTTAAACCACAGCACTGAAATAGCTCTCCAAAGCTCATCTAACATCTTTTAATTGACCTTGTTTTGGGAAGGCTAGCAATGGAGAAGTCATACCAGAGCTTTAACATTAATGAATAGAGTGGGAAGTGTTTTCACTTTCCTTTGGTAAGAAATAACAGGGGAAAAACGAAGCAGCCAGCCCCCATGCATCACTTTGACTCTCTTATCACAGATCTTCTCTGTCAGCATCCGATGAGCCTCCAGTTGACTGGGAAATGAGGTTCCTCTGGGTCCCAGGCAGGAGAGGAGCCCATCTCAAGAGCCTTGTGAAAACGGGATTTCTGGTTGATTTTCTTCCTGAAACTTTTACTATGCTTTTCCTGCTAGCTGCTATGTCAACTGACTGCTTAGTCATTACTCTGACTTCTATACAGATGCAATGAACAAATTGGTAACTCAGTCTTGTCGCTCTTTGGCTATGCGTGCAAAGCAAGGAAGCCACCAAGAGCTACTCCAGGGAAACAGCACTGTGCGTGCATCCTATTTTGGAAAAAAATAGTAGATTAATTGCTGATCCTAACAATTAACATAAAAAGGGATTCTGGATAAAGAAGTTAATATTTTACAGAAATAGATGGATGATTTATCTTTCATGCGCCTGACATTTTCACTCACTGAAAGAAGTGGATTGTTCATCTCCTGCTAATTTGGAAGACGAATAAGTTTATATAGTGATTAGCTCATTGTGGTAGCTCCTGGAAGCAAATGAAAGAGACCCTTCCACTAGAGGACTTCAGAGCACTTTCAAGTGCTATTGAATTTAGCCATACTACACAGCAACAAAGCCAGAGAATACCTCCTATTCAAGTGTCAACATTGATGCATGATGCAAGTTGCTTGCCCAAGCAAAAGAGTAAGAAAACACGTAGACTTATCTACATTATACATTAGAAGATTTATTGTACTTCAGAGGGCACTGATACCACTTCTGTAATGAAAAGTCTTTGATTTTTCACAATCAAGTTACTAGAAATGGATAGAGCTTTTCCTTTAGACTCCCCAAACTAAATGCAACAAAAGGCACCTCTATTAAGTGGCACCTTCTAAGGTACAGATGGAATTTGGAAGGTCAAATTCATGCTTTGTAGCAGTTCACTGCCATGGAGTATGGGGAGAGCCTGGTGCAAATGCTGTCCTGTTTATAACCAAAAGAGAGTGCAATAAGGCTGCGTGTCTGGAAAAGGACTGAGAATAAAAAATACTGCTGGGTAAAGCAATGAATTCATCTATTAAAAATAACATTCTGAAAGATGAATTTCGTGGGAATGCACTTCTTTTCAATATTTTCATTAAATGATATATTTATACTACAAAAGCTTTATGCCTTCTGGATATTCATGGATTGAGGCCATTAGCATTTTTAGCTTGTTTTTGATGCATACGGCCATTGATATGTGGAATAATTTAAAGTTGTTTTTCCCCCATCAATAAGAAAAATTATTATGAGCGGAAAGCCTGAGTCACTGTGTGGTACATTATCTCCAGCAATAAAAGCAAAAAAGAAAAGTAAACTTTTATAAGCGCGCTGTCGACTGTTTCCATCAGGAACTCGGCTCACATCTCACCCACGGCACACACCGTGGCCTCCTCACAACCTGTCACTGCGCTACAGGAGCAGACTTTGGAAGAGCTGGCCTCAGACCACGGCGTTTCCCAGGTTTCACAGCCTCATGTATCTTCTCTCAGAGAAGGAAACCAGCAAACAAATTTGTAGCAGTCTGAGGAACAGCAAGTTTGGGCTTTAAATCTGAAGGAATCAAACAGCAGAGTTACTTTGAAACTATTATTACTGAGAGCCTGCCAAGAAACAGACAAGGATCTGCAAGGAGAAGCAGCGGCAATCTCAGGCCAAGACCCTGACGTCTCTGTCAGACATCCTGACAGAGAACGGGACGGCGCAGGAGCACGGCGAGACCCCTGACAGCGCGGTGACAAATTCACTCACATCCCTGCGCCGTCACGCCAAGAGACTGTACGGTCATCACAGCTGTCACGCGGCAGGAAAGAGTGGTTTGTCACTCAAAGCATTACCCGGGTTTGAAGGATGAGGGTATACGAAGTCAAAACTTCTTTTTGGATTTTTATTTTTATTAAAATGGGCTTTCCACCCTCCCTTCCCCCCTTTTAAGGCCATTCCACAAACCCCTCATTGAAAGGGGATATCTTTAAAGCAATGTGAACAGAGGATGCATTCAACAAATTCAAACAGATCCAAAACAAACAGCGTTGCTGTAAACTAAAAGTAGGCAATTACATTAGGGGCTAATGAGGCAAAACATCCTGAAACAAGTTATCAGGGAAAGGCACCGGGAATGGCTGCTGCCGGGTCTGCCATGTGAGAAATCTGAGGAAAATTTAGCGCTAGAGGCAAAAACTAACTACGATTTTTTAAGTGAAAGAGTAAGAGAGTACAGGAGAGGCAGTAAACTAAAGACTTGGATAAACAAGGCCCTTTTAAATATTCCCACAAAACTTTTTTTCAGGCCAGTGAAAGAGCAGGAGGACACTTTGATCATAATGCAGCAACGTGGATATTAACTCAACTAATATGAATTCTTCTTTAAGGGCAGAAATTACCCAACAGAGTAAGAGTCACAAGACACTACTGAAGTCAAAGATCTCAAGATGACAAAAAATAATTAAAGGATCTCTACATCTGAGAATAAGAATTTCTATTATATGAGATGGAGCTGAAAATCCCACAAATATATTCGCTTGCCTTCCAGCATAAACTTATGCTAGTTGAGGCTTTGCAGAAACACTGTCTACTAAATATTACTGCAGTACTAAGCCCTTGCTGAGAATTCAGCGTTTCCTTTAAGGCATTACCTGCTGGATTTACCACTCCAAGAATTTAAACAGACCAGGAGTCTGTAAACAGCTAATTCAGGAGTTTACCACCATCACTATCACATATCGCTCATTAAACAATGTCACTCTTTGTACTTTCAGGGATGAAAAAGAGAAGGTGTGGAATTATTGAAGAATATGTATGACAAGAACAAAATATTTAATACAAAGTAGGTGGCAACTAGCTAATAGAAACAAAATGTACAAAAGATGCAGTAAGAGAGCATCATCTGTTAGTACAGAAAAGGCAAAACTTAGATATATCTAAGTAGGGGAAAAAATTCAAAAACCTAAGACGTGGTAAGTAAGTCTCTTCATAGGAACTACCAATTATCAGTATCCTCCCTGTAACACTTCATAAATAACAAAACTGTCAATTCATACTGCTCCTGTTTCCACTGTCATTCTCTGTCATTGCTTTGCAACAAATGTTTTAATGAGACTTATTACCAAACAGCACCCTCTCACTGCCATGACTCGAGGTCCTCAGTAACTACATCTGTATTGTGAAATTTAATATGAAGGTCAAACCCTACCAACCCACAGAATACTAAGTTCTAATAAATTTCTCAATTAATGTATTCAATACAAACAACAAGTTATGTTACATCATTTACTTCCACCTCTTTAATTATCCCGTCTTTCACATTTTAAGGCGGCTTACGTGGTCAGTCTGAAAAGCCACGGATTTACATTTATGGGCTGATTTCATCATTTATTTCCTTCTTTCTTATACGTTTCAGCTCATAGGTAGATCTAATATAGCCTTTTGACTAGATTTACTGTTTTACAACCAGACATGCTGTCTTGTAAATCTATTCCAAAACACAGAATATAAAAATAAATGTGTTGTGTTACATGGGGAGAAAAATCCTGATTTTTTTCCTATTAAAAGATGGCCTCCTAGTAACTACTGATATTCAGGTTAGTTATAAGTGTCCAATGAAAATAACTCATTCAGTGCCAGGCAGCATTCAAAAAGGAAAGAGAGGGACCTACAGATGCAGGCAAAGCATATCGAAGATGCTCTTGTAACCTTCAGGGAAGGGAATAAGGTACAAGTCTAGAAGTGGTACAATCTTATAACATGCATTTTCTTTAAGTTCCATATATTTCACACGAACTATGAACTGAAAAACTAGGTGTGGCAAATGAGTCTTTTATAGTACTGAGAACGGAGTCTTATTTTACTTTTAAAAGTCAAATTTACTGTCACATGTATGGCACTAACTTGACAAGCTCAGATGTACAGGGTAGATTAGAAGCTTTATTTTGTCGCTTCCTTGCCTGGATGTTACAGATATTAACCTTACAGGTTAATATGGGTTGTGGAGGAAACCAAGCGAACAGGAGTGTGCATGTGTATATATATATAATGTATATTATAAATACTGGGGGGGAGGACAGGACTTCACTAGTTCAAGTACTGATGATTCCTCAATCTCACACCCAAGTCCACACTTTCACATTTAGCCATGCACTCCCTCCTCAGCCTTCCCTGCATTTATGAAGTTCTGGGATGGATTCCCAGTACGGTTTTAGGTCTCACTGGCAGAGAACAAAAATTCACCATAAGGAACTGCAGCCTCAAGAGACACTCTCAAATGTTCAACCTAAATTCTCCCGTATGCAAGTCACAAGCATATATACGAGTGTCAAATGAACTGAAAACAGAGGTTAGGGTTTGCATTTAAAATATGACTCTGATTGCTGAAGATAGTCATAGTTCTTACACGTCAGAGCCAAAAGAATAATTACAGACTAGAAAGGAGCCTAAGAATACATTTGGATATTACAGGTCCGTATGAGATAAGGAGCACAAAGCGGCGAGGATTAAATGTCAGTCTTAACGGTGATTTCCTCACTTCTGTGATTGCTCTGATAAGTGATGGGCTTTAGTAGCTCTCCTTAATACTAAATTACAAGAACATTGTGAGTACACAGTAGAAAAAATAAAACTGACAAATCTCATGAACATTCTTGTAATTTTACATATCTTAGCTCTGACATAATTGTCCCAGAGAAATCCCTCAGTATGTTACTGCAGATTACCCAGGGAATGAAGAAGCATTACAAAACATGCCAAAACATTTAAGGGAATTCCAGTTGTGTCAGCTTTTGAGATGCTTGAGTATAAGCTTTTGTGTGATCCTGTCCATCTGTCTGGTTGATTGATGTTCAAATGATCATATTAATACATACACACATTCAGAATAAATGCATAGCCTAGTGCTCAGCTAACTGTTGCTAACCCATAAAGCAGTCAGGATATTCTCCAAAGTACCATTTTGTTTGGTACCACGCTTCAAGTAATTGATGAAATTTGGCCAGTCTTTGCCCTCAAAACAAATGCAGGTTACCTGGTATAACATCACAGTATGCACAACTATTTACAGTATCGAGACATTTTCAATGAAAACCATACTTTTGCTTCACACAGTTAGCAATAATTAATTCTCTGTAGATTTTTAACAAACTGTGTAAAAGATCAAACTATTTCCTCAGGTAGAACTAATTCTTGCAAATCCCTCACTTTTTTAAGAATAGGCTAAGTTAACAATTTTATCAACTTTGTCTTGAAATTATGCTTATTTTTACAGCATGAATAAATGAGGTAAGTAACCTTTTCCATCAGGATTCTGCCTTTTTTTTTTTTTTTAAATACGGTTCTCAATAAAACGCATCATATTTTATGCATCTTGTCAGACACTGGAAATGCCCAGGCTTTATTTCCCCAATTAAAGAAGCTGTTATTTGAGTGTTTCCTCCTTAAGCATTTCTTTTACCAGGTCTTCTCACTGCTATTACACTAGAAAACTTGGTTAAAAGGTTTAAAGGAATGCAAAAATTCCCCTTCCCACCCCCAAAACCATGTCTCAGCTAAACATTGGCAATTTATTTTCAAGTTCTTACAGTTTTTATCTTTGCTTTGTTAAAGCAAAGCAGCTTTAGCAGCTATGGCACCTTTTGCCTGGGGCAATCTTTTGGCATAACTGATAAATGGAAAGCTACATAAGATGCTACATTTCACTGCATTTAAGTTATCTGACCCATTTGAACTATACATATAAAACAGTAACCGTATACCTATATAGTTATATATAACTAAGTTACAAGATATAACTATAACTTACAGTTATAGCTACACATAAAAACCAAGATTGGTCTGAACTGATGAACTGGATGTTCAGCATCCCTTAGGGCCTTGAGAACAGGTGAAATAGGGGCCCAGTAGGGATTGCTACCACCATAACAGTATGTTTCCACCTCAAATTGAAAGGGCCACTTTAAGTAGTAGCATAATATGGTTAATTCAGCCTCCTCTGCCCACTAAGTCATTGAACAGCACCTTGAAATGGGCAACAGTGTTGGCAACAAGCATCTGGAGCACCTTGGGTTTTGTTATACACTCACCAAGTACCTAAGAACTGAAATTACACCCCCCACTACCCACAGTTTACTAAACCAGTCATTATGTACTAACTGCTTACTACTGATCAGGGCTAGTTTTAAAATCAATGCTGGTATCACATTCTCAGTCCTCTGTACTTACTCTCCTGTAGTTACTATAGATTCCCACATTCAGGATATGTTGACAGGACAACTGACTCATTTGGATTGTCTGATTTCTAGGAAGCAAACTGTCTCTATCAGAAACTATTAAACTGCACGCGTACAAAAGACATTTGTTCCAGTCTCAGAGAAAATATAAGGTTACTTTGGAATGCAGACTGGAAAAGACTATATGAAAAGGCCATTTTGCATTAGTTCAGCCATATCACCACTGTACAATCTCATACATCCAATATGAGAAACATGAACTAATTATTTAACATTTGCATATAAATTACATATTTTTGGGTTTTGTGGCTTGGTTCCCTGTGTGATCTTGGGCCAGTTTCTGAACCTCTCTAAATCTCTGCTTCCTTGTTTGCAAGACAGATTAACATTATTTATGCAGGATGGGGTGAGGCTTAATTAACTCAAGTTTGTAAAGACCTTTCTGATCTTCAGATACTATGCAGAACAAGGACTAGAAAAAAAATCAATTTAAGAACCCAAGAAACGTGTAAGCCCAAACCCATGCAACATGCATTTAGAGTATCAATTTTATACAGAAAATTTGTACTAGCATTTCTTTGCAGCAGCAGCAAAAATACATTAAAAGCAAGTATAAAATATGTATATTAAAAATAACTAATTCACTTACTTCTTCCTTATTTCTAGGTCTGAAACTGGAACACATCTCAGGCCAGCTCCCAATACCATGAGTGATGATGTTAGTAATACAGTTACCCTCAGACCTGAAACAAGAAAACAATAGTATTTCACAGGTTAAGTCAGCAATGCTGAAGGAAAAAAACAGAAAAGTCGCACAGGTATATACATTTGCCCTCAGTCTCACTGAAGATATGCATGTTCTTTCAAATCATAAACATCGGTGCTGATAAGAATTACAGATACAAAATGAAATCCTATGTTATTTTCCATATTGATACACCAGAATTAAAGGTTTATTCTTGGCATAATACCAAACAGGATCATACCTAAAATCTTAACAGATGTTCTTGGAAATGAGAAGTGGCAATAAAAGCATCATCTAATTCTAAAGGAAATATTGTACTTTTTGAAGCACTGGGGAAGATGCTCCAATGTATGATCTGAAATCTAGGCAGATCCAAAGAAAAATCTGGATTTGTACAATCTTTTCCAACCACTTATTTGCTTTCATAATGCAGATATTCTTTTCAACCTGAAGAAACAACTATTTATTCAGCAGGAAAAAAAAAAGTATTTCTTGCAGGCCTTGCAATTAGGCCAGGTTTTTGCTGCACTCAGCTTAAATTGACAGAGGTTGTAAATATAGTACATTAGAAAAAAAGCTACAATCGACCTATTCCTTGAATATGTCTTTTTCCCCATGCTGTGATTCTCAACTGAGAAGCACTTAAATTAGAAACAACTTTATCTCGGAGCTGCAATTCCATTTGCTAGCAGTTCAGTTGCTGCTGCTAAGGTGTTTCCACCATCGGTAAGCAGCACAGAAACAGTGACAACTGATGGGCTCAACTTCCAGAATATTGTAAAACACTGAAATCATAAATATGTACAATTAAAAATGTTGATACAGCTTGTAACTCTAAAGTCATAAAACTTGAAACAAACTTAGAGCAAACAGAAAATGTAGGGCTTTGATATCCTTAGCAGAACATAAAACAACTGAACTACGACACATACATGGTATCTCTAACATTTAGGCAAGACTAGTAACTACCCAAAACATAGACAGAAGAACAACAACTTGCTATGATAATCCAGATAACAAACAGACATCAGATTTTGATTCTAGACCGACAGTTTTCAAATAAACATTCCCAGTATGTCAATGACTCCTGCAATCCATACAGTTGAACCAGTAGTCACATTAAACATTTTGTTTCCCTGGGAATTTTACAGGGGGCTTTAGAGCACGTGTTTTACCACAAGGTAATAGTGCTCTTATTGCGACAGCTCTTGGCAAGCCTCACTCATGAATATGCAACTCCTCGTGCCGGACATTGCACACACCGAAGATGGCTCAAACAACCCAAGCCAAGACAACCAAACCAACCCAAAGTTAACACCGCAGGTTTTCTGAAATGGAAGCATGACTTCCTCACTACAGCTGAGTCATTAACAAAAGGAATGTGCCCCAGGTTCCTGCAGCTCCCAAGGACAGCTCACACCCCTAATGCCCTGGAGTAGCATCACCAGCTGAGACCATTTGTTTCCTTGAAGGACTCCCAGTGCCTGCCCAGGTTTACCTGGCTCTGCATTTAACCAGCACATGTAGCTGTTGAACTGGATTTTCAAGCACACCAATTCAGAGAGCCCAAACTAATGTCCTGATAAGGCTGTTCAAAATCCTGCTGTTCATATTTTCTGTGCCACTGTGTGAACCTTTGTGGCGTGCTGAAACCTGTACTACCACGTTGGATTAGCCGTGGGGGTAATTATTTGTGTTGGGAGCAACTACATGTGATGTTCTTGCCTTTTTCCTTTAAAAAAAAATCTTTGTTAGCATTGCTTTCACACATGAGAACCTGTTCAAAATCCAAATTAGTTTTATTGACTGAAAGTCAAAACATAAGTCTTTTAAACAGAAATCTGTAGTCTTCCATTGGAAACACTGCTGCAAATGTTTCAAGACAGAAAATGACACATGCATTACTGGAGTTACGTAAACCAGGATTTTTTTGAATGACATTTCACAAAGCATGCCACTTTCTGCATTTTAGGAGGGACAAGGACAAGGACAGACAGCTGGGAAGGTCTCAGTCAAGTGGCACAGCAGGTGACACAGGCCAGGTACATCCCAGGGCACAGCAGAAAATGAGCATCATACAGAAATTTAGATTTATATCACCACAGGATGAGCTTTCCTAGATAAAAAAAAAATACCTATTTTACTTTTTTTCATTAAAAAAAGTTTTGTTTGAAATCTGTAGAAAAGTTTCATAAAAAAGCAACGTCACATAATTCAATGAAAAATAAATTGGATGTCAAGATTTCTCACCAGCTCCCATTCTAGGCTTATTTTTACCATCAACCGTACGTGTCATGTAATTTAAAAATAAAATTACCAGTTAAAGCCTCACAATCAAGATACGTTTGATCTCTCCGAATGTTCTTTGAAGTTCTCATCTGGAACACTATACACTGTAATGTGCCACTTTTAAGTGTTTTGATTGCGCAGACTGTTCTTTGGCCTTTTGTTTCACCTTAATGTGCAAACACACCTACAAATTCTTTTGGTTAAAGCAGCATGTTGAAAATGGTGACACTAAAGTGAACAAGTAAAAAAAGACTGTCAGACAAGCAGCATATTAGAGATTTTCTTTGCTAATTACATGATGTACTTCTACCCTCTGAGCACCTTCCCCTTTTGCTTTGCTTTACATTTTAACTCTCTGAATTCATTCTCCCTTTCATCTTAAAAATCAGTCTTTAATAGTATTTTTAGAACTATATAAAAGTGGTTTCGCTTTGAACATTGCAGTGTCCCTTAATCTGAACTGGAAATCTTGTACTACTCCAAGGGGTAACCTCAGAGTGTTTCAGGATATCACTGCACCATGGGGACAATAAACCAAAGTCACCAACTGAGCCTGGAAAGAAAGCCTGTGAACCCCGCAAGAAATTATTTCTCTAATTAAAAAAAAAAAAGCCACTAAGTAACAAGCAATCAAGATTTTGAGTAAACCTAATTAATTTCATTGGTTTTACCCTGTACGCAGATGGTAACGGATGGTGGTGGGGCTACAGCTTCTTAAATACCATCATCCAGCTCCCAGTACCTTTCTTTCAGAGGTTTCTGACATGCAGCTGGGAAGGGAAGAAACATCTCAAAATGGATGTTGGGCAGATGGAGGTGGTTTTGTATTCTTTAGAGCCTTTCCTGCTGGCTGCTCCTGCAGGCTGCTGGGCCCCACAGGTTGCCCTGGCTGTTGGGCACTCTGCGGCCACCTTCTGAATGGTCACTGGTGGTAATACCGAACTGCATCAGAAGCATCAGAAGTTTAGTCCATAATAAAAATAAATTTCTCTCAAATAATAAATATAATCAATGTTGTTCAACAGTTTAAACCTGTAGCTAATAACACAGTCTGCTTTGCGAATGCAGCAGCCCACGCTGCATTTGCTGGCTTTGATTTCTCTTTAAAACGACTACCTCCAAACTAGAGATTCAACAAAGTCTCGACCCACAATCCTCTTCACTCTCCTGCAAAACACAGACTTTTAATCCAGCCAAGATGATGTGGTACCAGCAAACCTTGCCGTGCCTGTGCCAACAGGATGTGCAGCAGGATGTGGCCTGCACACAGCCTGCAAACAAGCGGCCACTACAGAGCCAGAGAGAACAAAACACTTATTGCAGAGCAGGACACAAATGGCAGCTAAGGTTTGTTTTCCCCACCCCTCCTTTTAATGAAGTGCCCATCTTGGGGGAAATTCCAGTTAGATGTGCAGAACAAGCAGTTTTCACCTTTTTGCTAAGCTGAATGGACGTCGTGCCAGAGTACAAGCTGCAGAATTGAGCCCTCCACCCAGCGTGGCCAAAGAGGATTTCTCTTACACCCACATCTCTCTCAAATGCATTAATATTTAAACGTTTTCCTTCCTTCAGCTGCAGATACTAAAATCAGTCCTCACGAACACAGAATACAACAATGCTCTAATTACAGATGAGTGACATCGGCCCACTGCACATTTTCACAGCTTTTAAAGATCAGGCTGGAAGCAAGAATGATCCCTTCTGACACAACTCGGAGCATTTTAATTCACTCAACTACTCTATTATTATTTTGACGAAAGCATATCTGTCTAAAAAGATAATCCTGTCTGATGCACACACAAGGAAATGAAAAACTCCCCAATTTTAACAGCTATTCCAACAATCACTGTTAAATTGTGTTCTTCCTTCCTATTTAAAGCAAAATCAGCTGTCAAACAAATTCTTGCTTTTCCTCTCGTGATGGAAGCAGCTCAAGACCTTGTATTTTTCCTTCTATGAAGTTAATATACAATAAATAACCTTTACCTTTGGTTTCTGTAAATAAATCAAAATTTGAGTTCCAAGTTTTTCACGATTTTTCCTTCAGTCCTGGAATTGGTTTTGTATGCCTTGTCCAAATACCCTCCTCACTGCTCAAGCATCCTTTTTTCAATAGGATTTTTTTTCTTGGATACCTGTTTTCCATTCCACAGGAAGGGACTGTTTCTCTTCCTCCTTAATGTGTGGCTTTACATTTAGCCATATTAAAACAGAAGTTTGATTAAACAGCATGCTTTATCAGGCAATCCTCAAAGCTCTGCACAGAAGTCCCTGCTTCATCATTATCTACTGCTTCAGAAATCTTTGTATTTTAAATTTAATACTAACAAAATTACACTAATAGTTGCACCGTGTTCTCTCACAGGGTTATCTGTCATAATTAAAATAATAATAATAAAAGCTACCTTGCTGCTAAATAGAGGGAACAAAACTTTTGGTGTGCTTGCATTTCACCAAGCTGACTAACGTTGCTAAGAATATAAGCAGCAATCCTCTTTCAGATAAAGCATCCTTACAACAAGCAATACAACTCGGAAAAGAAAAGAACCTTTTCAGTGACATGAAAAGGCTTCCTCGTTGAGATGTGGTCCCCGTCTTTCTTCTGCACATGGAACAAACGTGAAAAAATCAGTATGTCAGACCCAATGTAGATTCCACAAAAGCACTTGATTGCAGAGGAGCATAAATTGTGTTTGGAAACTCAGTGGAAAATAAGTATGCTCTGAAGAATATCATCAACTACACTCAGAAGCATTAAAAACTGGAAACCAAATACACAGACTGCATGCAGAAGAGAACAACTGCCAGGTCACATGCAGCTAATCAAAACCTGCTCCTAGTCTGATGGCCAGGATGTCATAAGGTGCTGTTACACACACACACAATCTCCTTTCTCTGGGTCCATGGTGCTGATGTCCTGTCTTTTGTAAGCTGTGATTTCAAAGCTAAACCAAAGCCAATTGTTTCCATCTGTTTCCCTGGCCCTATGTGGCACTACCAAAACAGCATCCACATTTCACCTAAAAGAGGTTTAGGACTCAGGTATCTGTTTTGGATTGAAAATACAGCAAATTAGTGGCATTCATTCGAGCATTCTGCTTGACAGCACCTTTCTGGTATCAAATAGTAAGAACTAAGCATATAGGACCCATTTGAAACAAATTTTATTCAAATACACATTTGTCCCCTCCCACCTTATCTAGGACATGAGAAGTAGACCTTTTCCAGATGGAGCCCACAACACAGCCCAGTTCCACTTCCCAGGGGAGAATTGCATGGCAAAGGCAGATACCAGCAGATGCTGTGCTCCAATTTCTGCCTGACATAAGTAGCAGGTAGAATTGGATCCCCAGACAAAATATGTACTAGGAGTCTCCTGAAATATAGATGCAGGAGATAATGATCTTCAGAGAGGCAATTTCTCTTTATAATTTCTTGTGTTGTAACAGAATCTGTCAGCAATAGCTGACATCCAGGCTATCAGGAGGAGTTTGAAATTTCTTATAAATGTATGTTTCATCATACACAGCTTTTCCAAATAAACTCTGTATGTATGAATACAGCAACTTCAAATGCAATAGTTCCGTGGTTCGATACAGGCCTCCTACTCAGGGTCAGAAAGACAGACGAGCCCTTATTGCAGAAGTGAAGTCGCCACCAACACGGGGGAGCCCACAGGGAAGTCCCTGCCAGCTAGGAACCAAGGCTGGTGCCAGAGACAAGATGAGACCTGAAGATAAAGCTATTTCTGCTACCACTACTTACTGGACAGACACAAGACCACATGCAAGACTGAAATTACGGGGCCCAACATTCATCCCCACCAGTTCTGTTTTCAGTATCTCTTGCAGAAGATGGGAAATACGCGTTATCTGCATAAGAGTTATCAAGCAACAGCTTAGAAGAACATCATCACTGCCAAATTACAAGGTTAGATAAGAATATTGTAAAATAAAATCACTCAAAGCACAAAATCTGGCCAGCCAAGTGTTCCAGCGAAAAGATGGCTCTATTTGAGGGAAGTGACTGAATGTGTAAGAACTCAAAACCAGAAGGACAGAATTGTGAGAAGCAGAGCTCAGCATCACGTAATTGCTAATTATTATGACAACCACATAGCCACCCCCCCAGCTGTTGAGCTGCTGCACCTTTCTTGACGTGCATCCTGACTGTGAGGTAACTGAGATACTTGCATATTTACATTCTAACTGCATAGCTCACTTTTGATTCACATTGTTAAAAAAACTCCTCTTGTTTTGTGGTATTTTTCTTTTTGTTTTCCTTTTCTTTCATTAAAGCATATTAAAATTATTGTTCATCCAGATATAAGAATTTCACTGCACCTGCTAGAAGGAAGAACAAGCAATCACAACCATGTCAGGAGGGTGCAGGGTGCTTTTGTTTCATTTGCATCGACACAATCACTCTATGTCATCATGGGATCAGTGGAACCATACTTCTAACTTTGTTCCAGTACATCTCATTTTTAACACTGCTTCTTGGCTTACTTTAGCTGCTCACTGATGTACATTTCACCCACAGCTAATCCAAGTGCGTAACACCTCAAAGAAGAGAGCCCAGGCCTGGGGCAGTGGGACCTGCCTCTCTTGACATGCCTTAGGAAATTGGGCAGCCACTTCTGTTCCACTTCTCCCCCTTCTGCCTTATTTGTTCAGACTAAACACACAAGAACAGGAGCTGGTCTCACCACCAGTACTATACCAGCTGGTAAATCAAGTCTTCTCCCTGCCTGGAGTCAGCGCAGCGCTAGGATACACTAGAAAAGGACTTGGAGTGCTTAGTGAGTCTGTACAACTCACACAAACACCAAAGAAGTATCTTCCCTCACCTCAGCTACCTGCTTTCTACTCTCAAGCCCCATGAAACACGAAGACTTGGGTGAATCATTTAATTGGTCTTTTCCATTTGATTAACTAAAAACTACATCAAGGGGCGTGCATGTGCGTACATGTCAGAGCGACACCAAGCAACTGACAAAAACACCTCGTTCTGTTGGCAGAGGACTAACCCTCGTCATTAATTCTGAAGCTAAATCATGGATGCTCATTAACAAGTCAAGAGAAAGTACGAGATAACAAGCCTTCACCGCAGCAATCACTGTTGTCTTCCTGGACGAATTCCGACAATCCAGGCCCTTTCAGCACTGAACAAGGGGGAGGAAAGCTTTGCTTTTCTTTTCTCTTCCCACTCATTTCAAGCACTCCCGATTGCACAGCAGGCTTAATTACCGCACAGCTAACCACAGATCCCTACCTGCGGTGACAGGGAGGAAAAACAGTCTCTCTGGTACACATCTATCAGGAAGATGCTCTGTCATTATCTTAGTGGCACTTGCCCACACCACCCAATGGTGCATGAAATTCTTCATTTGAAGAGACAGAGGCATTTTGCTTTGCCACAGCAGAGTATCAAGAAGCACCCATGCAGCAACGATTGGCAGTTACGCTAAATACCACCGAGTGGATTCACTAAGCGGGACACTAAGTGCAAAGTTTCTACTTTTTCCTGTCCCTGCTGCGAGGCAGGGAAAAGAGATGTAAGAGTCCTGTCGATGTGACATCCACGTGGGTCCTGAGACTGTTCAGCTGCTGGAGTCGGCGTTCAGCTTCCCTGTGTGTGAAGTTTCAACATTACAAGGACCACAAACTATTTAGGGTACACACTTCAACAGAGATGATCCTAAAGACACACTTTGGGGCACTGTAATGAGTCCTAAACCCATTACAGTTATAAAGGCTGCTGATGAATTCTTTAGGTTCGTGTGATTGATCAATTACAACTGAACTCCACCTTTCCCAAATATTCCAGACGTCACTTATCAAAAAAGCGAAATAAAACAAGTAAGAAGTTCCTAAATGCAGCTGAATTTGACATCTGGCATTCCAGAAAAACATCAGCAGACTTTGCAAAAAGCAGAAGACCTCTCACTTTCATAACACATCACTCCCTGAGCTGAGTCATACGCATCTCCAGCTTTAGAAAGAGGAAAAAACTGAAAATCCTCTCTACAATGAATTTGCATGAGAAAGCTTCATTTGTAGCTTTTGAGGAAATTGGAGCATTGATCAAAAGCTTCTGCAAAACAATCAAAGTTACAACATGGCTACAGAGCTACAATAAGTCCATGCATGTGAGAAGCATTAAAAAAAAAAATCACCAAAAGTACGGCAGGAAATGATAGAACGGCACTGAACATCGCCAATTAGAGGAAGGCAAAGAGAGCCAGAAGTTCCCTTGCCATAGGATTGTAATTAAAAGAGTGACAACAGACAACATAATGGCATTTTAACGTTTTCTGTCCCAGTTACAGGAAGGTTTCCAGAAGCAGAGCACCACCAGAGGGGCTGCATGCACTCGGGCAGCTCACACCTCCATCACGTGGCCAGGCATCTGTCATCACCAAAACCACACCACAAGGAGTGGCTGCATTTTGGCTGTGCTGCTGGCACGTACACACGTGCAATGTCCGGGGAGCCCCATGGGAGCAGGCAGGAAGAGGGTTACCTGTGCTAACTGAGGCTTAAAGGGTAGTGGGATGAAGAGAAACGTCTGTGGATACATGGTACAAAGCAGAGGCTGGGGCTGCCACCATCTAAAAGAAAGAACTACCTCCAGAAGAGGACATCTGCCTCCAGCCCTGATTTCTACTCAGCCTGGCCCATCAGGAGGTATGGGAAGTGCTGCTACCAATCACGCCAGTGTTGCTGTGATGAATCACGGTGGCATCAAGTTAATACAACTCATCAGATCCTAATTAAACCACTCTATGTTGCTAATCACTCTGTGTATCTCGAGTGATCTTTTGGAGCACGTCTGACTCCAGTGAGGGTGGGCCAATCAATTCTCTAATGAGCCCTCACTTCTGCAACCACTCGCACGAACGCTCTGCGGACTTTCACTGCAACCACAGCATAAAAAACTCAGCAACAGAAGCTAAGTTTGGTTTCGTCTTCCTTTTCTCCTGATGGTGTAGTGGCAGAACATGTCTATATAGACACACACACAGAGCAACTCAGTAAGTTTTTGCAAAATCAAGCTATTCAAATATTTACTCTAGTGGGATTTACCTATACGCAGCACTTTGTTTATTTCATCTTTCCACACACAATAAAAACAGCACTTCATCTCACTCCTTCCGAGATTTGTTAGTTTAGGAAAATTAATCCCATTTACAGAGTTAGCTAGGCTTGGATCAGTATCACTTACCAGACAATGACATGCACACTGCTCGCAGCACGCAGCGGGACAGCACTCCATAGGATGCGAGGGAACAGACGGGGGTAAAACAGATATTTTCCTTCAAACTTCTGTTCATTTCACTGAAGTGTATAAATCACTTGCCTTTTCACTACACACATACAGCTTTCAGTTCGAATGAATCCAGGCATCTTCTCCCCCCTCTTTTTTTTCCCAACTCAAGCACTAAGTTCACATTTAGCTTTCATTAAATCCAAAAGAGCCTTCTGCTGCTCTTGCTGGCCTGAACAAGACCTCTGCCATTAATCTGAATGCTACTGAGTAGAATCAGTTCCTCGTGATAAGCACACTCTTCGTGACCTGAGCACACCTCAGCTGAGTGCCAGAAACATCGCCTTTTCCTTTCCCCCTGGCTCCTTGCCATTCTGCCCACATTTTCATACCTGTAAGCTTTCCCGTGGGTATTTATTTCCCGGAGGCTGTGCTAACCTAGCAAAACCCTGTCTGTATAAACCATTTTTACTCTCAAAGCGCGTAAATCCTTTTAGCTTGATCTCACCAAATTGCATAAAAGTCTTACTGCCTTACACTGAGTCTTATCCTGGGAATCTTTAGCCGAGGCTCACACCTGAGGTTGACCTGTGAGTTATCAAATTGGTCGTTTTGAAACACTGGCTCTATATCTTGCATTCACATACCCGAGATAAGAAAAAGTCTATTTCTGAGATCATGACAAAAGGTTGCTGAAAATGTGTTCCTTTGCCACAAGATAAAAACTTTAAAATCTGAAAGTCAGAAACCTTTAAGGGTTTGTGATTCACCTACTGCTGACCTGCTGGTAACCAAAGATCCATATGCTTAGGATTGCTTGGGACACTACAGAACTGCAAGTACTTCCAAGAACACATCAGCATGTTGTTGTGAGTGTCACCGTGGAAGTATTTCACACTATCCGTCTATGCCAACAGTGGCACTTATCAGCAACTAGACCTGTTACAACTTTTTGAAAATGATTAGTAACATGCTCCAATCTTTATTTGCTGCCACAGTCTGAGAGCCTGAGTGACAGATCAGGACCCTGAGACACCAAGCACAACAAGAACACCGAATTGAAGGAAAATCTTCCCCATCTGTTGGCTTCACTTGGCCATTCACGAATGCACCGAGTTCTAGGACAACATCCTGCTTCCTCTTTGCTCACTGTGCTCAACCTCACAACCCTCAAAAACCAAAGGCACCTCACAGACACTTCCTAGATGACATTCTAACACGGGGGAGAGGATGTTCATCTGAAGCCTTCTGCTGTCCCCGTGACCCTGGATGTGAATTAGAGCAGTCCAAAGCCCCAAAAGCAAGATCAGCTCCTCCATGCATGCAGTACAAGGTGACAGCCTGGGACCTTCAGGTATGCAGGCTGTTTTACAGAATTCTCCTTATCTATCACGTGCAGTTTATTTTCTACAGAGAACAGTTATTAGGGCATTTTTATATTAGCAAGACCTGATTTACTACTCACGTTCAATATTCATTACTGTTTTGTCATACTATATTGAAGGATTTAACCTCAAAATTCTCTAGTGAAAGAGGTAAAAGCTATATCACACATTTCAAGGGAACAAAACCGAGAAGCTAGGAGACAGCAATGAAATTAGGAGCTTGATTTTCAGAAAAAAATAAATACCTATTTAAGCAAGAAAAACACTAATGGTTTCAATATACAAGCCAATCTCTGCTAAAAAAAAAATAAAAATAAAAATAGATCACTGAAAGTTTCTCTCCACTTTATAATTTAATCACTAGGATAACAATACTGTGCAAATTTAATTTTAACAAAAAAAGTGACTAAGAATATCTATACAATCCATGTAAGCATATACCTCTTTACAAAAAAGGACCAAGAAATAGAGTACATTTCAGTTTTACCAGTAAAAAGTGACATTTCTTCAAACTCAATACAAGATAAAACTGTATTCCAGAACTTAATGAAAAATATTGCCATGCTATTAAATCAGTTTAATGAGAATTATAAAGAATTTCTGTCTTCGTTGCCCTCCCTTGCTTACATGGGAACATAATGCAGAGGAAATACACAGTATCAGTCTGTGTCTCGCGCTGTAACTATGAAACTAACTTATAAAAAGATCAGAGGACCAGACCCATAATTCAAATATTTAAGCTTTACACTTCAAGAGGAGTTAATGCAAACACCCTAACGGACCTGTCCACATCTACAGTTCCCATGAAATGAAACACTCGAGGCACAAAACATCCATAAACACTTGGGCATCATGTGACAAATGGTAGCTAATTTTAAGCCTGTAAACACCAAGGGTCCATCCAATGGCACACTGAAATCAATTGCCATTTAATTTCAGTCTTACCGAATCTCTGAAGATACTTACAGTTAAAAAACGATTCCCGTATCCTATTGCTAAAGAAAATGCAGCCAATAAGACACATTCAGCTCCTGTGTGTGCTCCATCTCCTCACCTTTCCTCACCAAGACCCAGGCTGGCAGGAACAACAAAACCCCTATCATTCCACCTACAGAAATGGGTTTTCATACTCAAAAGTGACATCCACAAACGTAATCCCTCAGTTTCAGCACGCATCCAGCCCAGCCCAGGACTAGGAAACATCATGGATATCACCACTGCCCTGACAGGGCCCTAGGAAGCAGAGTTTGGAAAGCTGCTCCCGCCTGCTGAGTCCAAAACCATGCTGGTACAAACACACCATCAGCCAGAAGCAGGGAGGCAGGAACAGCACCAAAGAAGGTGGTCACAAAAGTCCACAGGAGACATGTAAAGCCACCGGTAGTGTCTTCTGCAGACACTCCCCAAGGTGCCAGAAGTGACACCATCTCTGCCTTTCCCAGCCTACATTTTCCTCCCAGGCTCCAAGCACATTACCCGTGTCAATGGAGAAAAAGGCCTCCACAAAAAAAATCCAGGAATTAGATTTGGGAAGCAAGGAAGGAAAAGGTCACAGAGACAAACCCTTCTGGGTTAAAACACCAAAAAAAGTGTAATCTGAGCATCACAGATCCCATATATATAAAACGTAAGAGCAGCTAGCTGTTGCTTTTTTTTTTTTGCATGTTTTTACTAAAAATAAACACTGTTACCCTCTTTTCTTAGGAGACCTCATGCTCCTCAGAGAAGTTGTGATGCAATTGAATCACACAGTCCAAGAAGTAATTCTATATGAAGGATTATTAATATGCCCACTGCTGAATATTCAACTTGAATTAAATTAAAATGGGGGGAAAACAGTAACCAGACCCTTATACGCAGCACTGAAACAAGAAACAGACACATACATGCTACAACAGAAGTTTGAAATGGAAATTGGTTTCTGTACCAAACTACATGCTATACTGAACAACTGAAAAAAACAAAAAGACAAATACTTTTGGACTTAATCTGAAGCATCACAACACAAAATCAGACTTAACTGACAGCAGGCAGCTGTGTATTGATACCAGTTAGATACACCTCTGACTGTGAAGCACAGGACTATCTAAAAGCAGAATCTCCTCTCACAAATCCTGACACTCATCTTCTACAGTGTCATACTTCTGATACATGCCAGGTTTTAAATGTTGACACTTCACAAACAGTTTCTTTTCCTGACAGTTTCTTTACCAGCCAACTCCAGTGACAGATGATTGAAGCGAGGAGAGTAACTGGTGTTGTTTCTCTAGATGTTTGGTACAGAGTGAATTCAATCTAACGACAAGCATTTATACCCCTAAGCAAGAGAAATACTGCTCTTGCAAGGTCACACCCAACCAACTTTAGAGTTTCAGAGAAGTCTTGCTCCTCCTCTAGAGAGCAGTTAAAAACCCACAAGGTGCCTCTGGTGGGACATGCTCCACGCGAGAGCTGGGCCACGCTGGCACTCCCAACACGAGCAGCACCACGTTCTCCATGGGAACCACCCAAAAACAGCATGAAACACAACAGGGCCCCCTCAAAATCCACTGCTGCACAAAGAACACGCTAAAGGGCCATAACATATTCTTCATGCATGAAACCAATGAGTTAAGATTCTCTGTTAAGGCAATAAACTGAAGCTGTTGCAACAAGGACAGGAACACAGCAAGATCAAAGAGGTAGTTTGTATCAGTACCTCCATTCATTGTGGAACCTAAAAAAAATAATCACAAGCATTATTTAACATACTCCAGTATTTTTTAAAACCCTCAAAATCAACTCCATAGAAGAGAAAAACATACACTCAGTTCTACCAACACCGGTTCAAGTTTAGTTTTATTTCCTTGATAACAAGAGCAGAGTTGTCATCTTCACTGTAGAAAACAAAGTAACTCACTTTAATTTCAAGATAATTAACAACACTATTATACAGCAGTCTAGACAGACATTGTTGACTTAAGTTTGAATTGCTTGAGAGAAGGCTGGCTGTACAGCCACCATGGACTCATTTGGAGAATGCATTTTCAACCCAATAGGTTTTATTCCCCCAAAGTCTCTTCAGCTTTAGGAAAAGCAATTCCAATTTCAAAGCACAAGCCTTCTCTGCTACAACTCTTCTCCCCATCTTCCTTTACTTTCTCCCCTTTGCTCCACACAAATGAGCTATTAATTCCTAAATAAATGGAATGAGCAGCACTTAACATCAGGATCCACAAGGGTATTTAGGCTCCTATCTCCTGTTTAGAGGCCTGTTTAAACAGGAATTAAAAGACTAAACGCTTCCGTGGATTTAGGCCCAGAAGCTCAAATCTGCAAACACGTGCACTTCAGTGGTCTCCAGGGTGACCACACAAACTTCACAGGCCTTGAAGAAGTTCTCCAAAGACAAATGCTGGTTTTGGAAGTAAACTGCTGAAACGTAAAGGCCCGAATGTGGATTAGGAAACTCTCCCTCGTGCTTGTCTTCCAAAACCACAGAGCCTAACTTCTGGGTTTCTGTTTGCTGCCTTTGCACCGCCCTGGTGCACCAGAAGCAAGCCGTTGGCTTGGCATGATCCATTTTCAGAGATGCAGCATTACACCACATTGCCATAGCCACTCTGAGCACCAGCATCCCTTGACTGAGACATCACCACAGCTGTTCAGCTTATCACTAGAAATCAATGTTACTGATACGACCATCTCAAGGGCCAACACCTGCTGTGGCAATGCCAGAGCAGAGTGGCTCTCCTCCAGACCCATGCAGAACTAAAATGCTATAACCGCTCTGCTTTAGGATCACTGAACCACAGAATCATTAAGGTTGGAAAAGACCTCCAAGATCACCTGGTCCAACCATCCCCCTGCCACCAATGTCACCAACTAAGCCATGTCCCTAAGCACCACGTCCAACTTTTCCTTGAAAACCCCCAGGGATGGTGATGCCACCACCTTCCTGGGCAACCCGTCCCAACACCTCTTTCTGAGAAGAAATGGCTAATTTCCAACCTGAACCTCCCCTGGCACAACTTGAGGCCACTCCTATGACTAGTTACCTGCGAGAAGCGGCCAAACCCCAGCTCCCCACAACTTCCTTCCAGGTAGCTGCAGAGCGCAGTAAGGTCCTACAGAATCACAAATGCTGGAAAAGACCTAAACTTCAGCAACACCCCTCAGCACCTTCCTCACGAGTGGCCTGTGATGCACCTCTATTTGAGATCAGAGCTGCGCAGGTGGTGCCTTAGGGCATCAGTCACCCGATGGAGACCCCACGGAGGTCCCATCCCATCCCGAAGGGCTGCAGCGGGCTGCCCGGCCCCGCCATGCCCCGCCACCCCCAACCCTTCTCGCCCATCTCACCCTTCTTATCCATCAGCCACATGAAGAAGAAGCAGGGCGCGAAGCCGATGGGCCCCCAGAAGACGAGCAGGGCGATGTCCCAGCCGCTGAAGCCGAAGGCCAGGCGGGCCGAGTTCTGGATGGGGCCCCAGGTGTTCCACAGCAGGCCCTGCGCGAAGCCCAGCAGCGAGAAGAGCAGCAGCACCAGCCACCGCCGCCCGTACACGCGACCCGCCGCCGGGGCCAGCCGCCGGACCGGCACCGGCACCGGGACCGGCACCGCCGGGCTCCCCGCAGCCCCCCGCGGCTGCTGCAGCTGCTGGGGCCGCCGCCGCTGCTGCTGCTGGTGGTGGTGGTGGTGCTGGTGGTGGTGGGGCGGCGGCGGGGGCAGCAGGGGCTGCCGCTCCTCCGCGCTGCTCCAGCCTAAGCCCATCTGCGGGGCGCTGGCGGCCGCCCGCCGGGGAGGAGGGCGCGGGGCCGGGGGCAGGGACGAGCCGTACGCGGAGCCCCCGAGCGCGGCGGCGCTGCCCCGGCCCGGCACAGCCGCATGCGCGCTCGGGGAAGGGCCGGCGGCCGCCTCCTTCCTCCGCCGGAGAGGGGAGGAGGGGAGCGGAGCCGGGGAGGCACGGCCGGGCCCGGAACAAAATGGCCGGGGCGGAGAGCGGCGGACCCGCCGTGCCCGGTAGGTGCCCGCCGGCCCCGGGCGTGCTGCCCGCTGGCGGTGCCGGGGTGGAGGGGGGGTAGGTAGGAGGGAGGTGGTGTCGCTGTACCCCTTGCGCTTCCCCGGGAGGAAAGCCTCGGTTTTAGTGTATTTCCGTAGTGAAGCACCCCGGTCCTGCAGCCTGGTTCCTGGAGGAGTTGCTGAGAGATGAACCGAGCCTTGATTTCTGAGGGGGGTGAAAAGCTCAGGAGTGTGTTGGCAGGGAGCTAGACCCCCAGCCCTGCACCATCCCTTCCAATCTTAACCGCTCTCCTTCAGCATCCCCTCTGGAGCGTCCCACCTCAGGAGAGGTGTGATCCCATTACCTGGTCACCTGCAGTCAGAGAGGACAGGGCTGGGTTGGCCCCTTAGCACCTAGAGGTACATTTACTCAGCGAGGTGCTACAGCAGGTGCTTATCCGTGTTACATCAGGTTTGAAGAGGGCTCTCTTCCAAAAACATCCCTTAATAACCCAAAAAGGGTTGGGGTGGATGCGGCGCACCTAAATGGGGTGTCTGCCTCACAGGTGTCAGAGCGGCTTTGTAATGAGGTGGCTAAAAATCAGCTGTGGCCTGAATCGGAGGGAAAAAAAAAACAACAGGATTAATTTACAGCCTGCACGTAAATCCATTTTAAAAGAATTTAGATGAATTCTGAATCATGTGGGCTACGCTAGGCTCATTAGAAACTATTATCATTTAAATAGATTGAAGTATATATTCATTTCATTAGGTTGTATGAGTATTTATCTGTATATCTACCATCTGCACTTGTCATAAAATTAATGGCTCATATGCTGCACAATGCTTCATCTTCCCTGAAAAAATACGCATTTCAGTTTGGCTCGCTTAGGAATTCTGTCACAAAGATTGGAAGCCGGTTTGATAAATGCCTGTGTGCTTAATTGGGAAGAGCTAAATAGTGGGATCCACAAGGGCTGGTTTTAGATGCAGTGTTAATGTAATTCTGTTGATACATTGGGCAGCGCATGACTGAAATTCAAACGCGATGCCCAACCCACAGTTTTGCAGCCAAAACTACACACTCCCGTGAAATTTCCCCCCAAAACATACGGACATCGCATATTGTTTAGCCCACACAGCTCTGTTTGCTAGACAGAGGCCCAAATTAGGAGTTGCAAGCACTCAGGGTGGAAAAAGGAAATTTATACTAACCAAAATGATCAGAAATACAATCAAAAAGAAAATGAGGTTTTGTCTAGAAAATTTCAGTGTCTTCCTCAGGAAAAACATTCAGACGCAAATAAATACCAGAGAGGTGTGCAGGTAGTAAAGTAAAACTTCAGCTTGCCATGTAGAACTGTGATGAAAAAAAACAGAGTAAAAATATTGGACAAGTTTCAGACTTGATCATGACCGATGTGTATTCTGTTAGTGCTCTTTTTTCCAAGTAAGATTAATTCCCTGTTTTGCTTGGTCTTCTTTATACATTACCACCTCCGTATGGTTTAGCCCGTGCCAAAATGTTCTTTCGATTTGAAATGGCTATGTTACTTCTATAATTTAATTGATTTGATGGCATTGTGCCAAAGACAAAGTGCTGTCATCTGAAAAAGTAAACAAAGTGAAAAAATGTTGCTCCCTTTGAACATTTTTCAATTAGCTGTAGTAATTGCAGGGCTTTCTTGGTTATTCTAGTAGCAAGAAACTAATCCACTAATAAGGCAGGTGGTGCCTTGCAGTGTCCTTTAACTGCAAAACTTACCTCTTGATATCTACATGGTAAAATGGAAACTTCAGTAAAATTATTCAATAACTTATGCAGGTCACTTCATCATGTGAGAGTTTTAGAGATATTTTGGTGCATGCATGGGCCAGCAGGAGAGAGAATCTTCTGAGAAACAGTGACAAAAAAAAAGGAGATTAAAATAGACTTGGAAAATCTAGCTTTATTTACTATTGACTTAATTATGATTTGAATAATTTATTTTAACTGCTTGATTCTAAATCACTCCGTCTTTTTCATAGCTTCACAACCCATATGCAGATCTTTCTGTCACGGCCTGACCTTTTCCATTCCGGCTATTTAATTAACACAATGTAATATTCTGTGTGAATTATTCTTGTTTGCAGGATATGGTACCATTTAAATTTGTTAATGTAAAGGAGCAGTGCATTGTTGATAAACTGTTGGAAACCAAATTAGCTTTATCTTGCAGCTAGCTGATTGCATTATTTCACTCATGGGTATAATACTTCTCTAAATATGCTAATTTCACTCTTTTCTCCGTGTGGTGACATTTTTACTGTTCTCATTACTGACATTTGTAATATGTGGGGTGGGGAAATCTTTTCTTGCTTTAACCTCATTATAATGTAGCTAAAGAGATTTGAATATTATCAGATGAAGCGCACGTACATTCTGGCAAGTGGAAAGGTTATTTTGTCTCCTGGCCCAGAACCTTAATGCCTATAACTGGACTTGCACAGACTACAGTGCCTAGATCCAAAACAGTGATATAAAAGCCCTTCCAGTTATCAATCACACAGCCATGAGAGCGTATCCGCTGGTTAGGTGCCTCCATTTCAGACCTGAAAGCTCTCAAGTTGCTTGCATCTCCGTATGCATGCCTGCCTGCCTATATCCGTGCTAAAACCCTCCTGAATTCTTCCTAGGAGAAGTTGGTGGCCTCGTGCTTTGATAGACTGGTAGTGACGGATAAAAATTGTTTGGCTGAAACTGTTAGTGCTGCCAACTGCTCATCCCATCCCTGAGACAGGCCGGGCTGATCCATTAGTGAGTTGGCACCTCGACTGCGCTGTTTTAAGCTTGGCTTATAAAGATAAACTGAAGGCTTTGACGGGTTTGTTGTAACCCTGGGGCATCTGCAGAGCCGGATTCAGCTTAAACACACCTATCGTGAAACGGTTGAGTTGAGCAGTTAGAGGATTATCCCCCCATGATGGAACCTCCAACTCCTAGGGCATTAGCAAGTGCCGTTTGCTCTCTCCAGTCATCAGGCTTTTGGCAGATCAGCTCCCCATGTGACTTTTTTTTCAGAGTGATTAGAAGAATCTCAGCATCCCCTTGTTTCTGATGCCTCTCTCCTGAAACAACGCCCAGCACTATGTGTACAGTCTGGTTCTTTCTTGTTTCAGCTCATCTCTTCCAGCCTGACAAGTGGCAGTTGATTGCAAAGGCTAGAAGCGTTTTGACACAAAACGGGCAGGATCCTAAATTCGTTTAAAGATTCAAAAGTGATGTTTAGAGTGTTTTGAATATTCCCTCCAGCATCCAATAAAAGGCATGTTTTCCAAAGGTTTCCCTCAACTGCTAGACTTCAGTCAAGAGCTGTGACATTATAGTTTCAGAGTTCTCATACGCAGCACCAGCACAGCAGAGAGATGTGATGGTTTTCCTTACACCCTCTGTCCTTGCACAACACCTAGGAAGAGGTGTGAGCAAATCCTGTCCTTCCCTCATCTAGTTTTGACATTCCCTTCCTTCTAGTTAACGCAGGAACACGTTCAGGATCTCCTCTGTTTTCAGCCTGTTTTGGGCATCTTCCAGTCTGTACCTTTCAGCTTCTTTCTCACCTTTCTCTTTTACTGAGAGGAAGATAGACTTCTAGCTCTACAGTCATACAATGGTTCCCTTGTACTTTGGGATGAAAAAGGCTTTACAGTACTTCTTTTTTTTCTTTTTTTTTTTTTTTTCTGTTGTTTTCTTTTTTCCTTCTATCAAAAAGAAAGGAAAATACAGAGACATGTTCAGCTTATGAAAGCTGAACAGTTTTATTCTTAAAATCAAATGTCAATAGTATCCAGCGGACAGTCATTTATACCTTTTGATCACAGGCTGTGTGTGCCCACGTTGCATAGTGACCATTGTAGGGGAGATGATTTTGTGGTTTGTGGTTAGCCAGAGCCCACTGCAGGGTCCCTGAAGGAGATGCTGGGCAGCTGTTTTTTCATGCGGATTCTTCCTCTGTGGTTGGTTAATGAAAGATGTAGGGAATACAGGCCGAAAATCTCAGTCTCCTTGGGTCTTGATCTGCCTCAGTCTTGATCCCATTGTCTCTGATGCCAGCAAGAAAAGCTAGTCATTTTGCACTGGTACTGGTCTGTGCATTGTGTCTCTGGTGAATGATCAAGCTTTGTCATTGTTCTCCTACTGTCTTACATCGAGGCAGCAAGGAATAACGTAATCATTGCCCAGTTGTAATGATTGGAGTGTTAGGGCGTTCATGTATACAAAGTTCTGTGTATCTGGCTGGTCACACGTGGCTATCATACAGTAGGTGTGCTGGGATACCCCTAACAGCAGCTTGTTGTATTAGCTGTGAAAATCACAGCCTCCTTGCCCAGAAGTTTATCTTTCTGTAGAAACTGTTTCTTTTATGTTGAATATTTACATTAAGAAACAAAACTAATGTTATTGCAGTGTTAAGATTGAACATTAAGTTACAAGAGCTTGGTGATTCTGATTTTTGTGAACTGTATTAGATCAAATTATCCTTAGCCCTACATTGCATCAAAGCAGGATGTTAAGTCCCTTACATGAACCCCAAGATTGAAAACAAAACAAAACACTGAAAATAGTTTTTAACAGATCAATTTCCCCTTCATTGCTGGCAACAAGTGCATTGTCAGTGTGTTGCTGCATGAGGAAGTTTATAAAGGTAAATAGCAACATAAAAGTTAAGTTGACTTCTGCTTGCTGAATGAAATAATGTAAACAGATGTAAGAGCAGCCATGCTTTTTGCTTAGTGTTATTATAATACTGGCAATCCCAGAATCCAATACTCTGATTGTACACTTGAGAAACTTTTCTGGAGGTTCACATGGTGAATCTTTCCAGTTTCTTTCAATGTATTAATTTATGTGATTCAAAAATACCTGCTTTTATTCTTTTAAAGTATAATTTCATTTTGAGAATTGTACCTCTAAAAAACTTGGGCATTAATCAAGATATGTATCCAGTGTATTATAATAATGAACAAAGCCATGTATAACTCCATCATCACCCCTTTGTAGGTCAAATTCAAAAGGCTCATTTGTGTTATTGACTATTTACTACAATAGCTTACGGGAAAAACATATTTTTAGAATACTATTCACTGTCACTATTCAATATTTACTACAATAGCTTATGGAAAAATGGTGTATTTTAGATTTAGAGTCTTTTGTTGCTGTCACTTTGAAGTTCACGTCAATCGAATTTGCAGCATAGGACAACAATAGTCGTAGTTGGTTACGGCTTGTGACTGAATTTTGTGCAGGGCATTGATCAATGATATAGTCATGGATATATGTTTACTACTAACAAGGAATAGGAAAATAAACAGAAATACAGTTTATTTACAACATGAACAAATTAGTTTTTTTCTTAGAAATACAGATGCTCATTCTCTGATGTGCCAATTCCTTTACTTTCAATCAAAACATTATATTCAGTTTTGTATTAAATTTCCCATGTGTTAGGAAGGTTGTAAAAAAAAAATGTGTATGAGTGCTGGTAAAGTATTGGGAAGGAATGGGTTTGCTACTACTTTTCCCCAGCAGCAGGTGAGTATAATTTACATGCCCAACAGACAGAAAGGTGGAATTGTAGCAGCCTAGTTTCAGAAAGAAGGCTGCCTTGTTGGATAAACTCTTTTATATCCTGATGGAAGGCTTTGTTCAAAGACCATAGTCTTTTCCTTCAAAAGAAAATGAAATTCAATTTATCTGACAAGTGCTGCAGTCTCATGTTTCACTGTGCTTTCAGCAATTTTGCCAATAGGGCATATACAATGTTCCTTGGAAATACATTTAATATCACTTGTCTCAGTTGTACATATTCCAATTTTCCTGGTTTTGGAGTTAAGAAGGAGAAGGGAGAATATGAAATGCCAGGACATGCAGGCAGGATTTACAAGGACAATTTGGGAAAGGAAAGCATTTCTTCTACTGGAAGAGATCAGAAGAGCTGATAGCTTGATGTTTATATTTTTTAGCTGAAGACAGATACAACTGCTTTCTGGAAGTGCAGTACAGGATGGCAGCAGGAGAAGCAAAGGGCAGAAGCTGGCGAGGAGTTCTGGACTAGCTTTCTAAGAAGAGCCCTAGGGGATTTTGGAAGGAGTTTCATAAATTTATGCATGATCTTGGGGTGCAAGTCCCTCCCAGTGTTAGATTCAGTGTTCTGCCTCTTACTCCACCCCCTAAGAAGTCTGATAGCTATTTCCTTATTTTTTTATTGTAAGGACAGTTTGAGGGCATAGCCCATGCTCTTATCTTTGTGTCTTGGGTCACTCAGGCTTGCTCTAACTGTGAGATGCTGCAGCAGGACTGCAAAGTGTGTGCACACACCACTTGCCTTTTGGTCGCAAAATTTTCTTGGGAAGGACATCCTGATTCTTTTATTTTTTCCTCCACCATCAACAGTAGCAGACACTGAGGGCAAGGAAGGGTGTGCTTATTATTTCAGGCTGCTGGAAGAAGCTTTAGGTGCCAGTTTTACCAGTGCAGGAGCGTGTTCAACAGGTCTGTCCTGAGAGGCTCCATGTAACAGCTAACTCTCCTACAGTAGCCAAAACATCTATGCAAATCTAGTTTAGATGCCCCTAGGTTATGCTGTATCTGCAGTGGTGCCATACCCAGAGTCAAAAATAATAGTAACAGCAGTAAGTGGTCAGGAGGACAGACCTGGGTGTTCATGCAGTGTGTCCTGAAAACTACCTGGATATAAATAGATGAATTCTGTTTGCCCAGAGTAGGCTGATTATAGTGCGTAACCTTGTAATCACATGCAGATTATTTAATTATTATTATTATTTTAATTTACAGAGTTAATGTACTGAGAAATCATTAAGTCTGACCTCCAAACCAAGTCACTTCTTTTTGGTTTAGCAAATTTCACTGTCCCCTGTTCCTTCTTCTCCACTCCCGGCTGTGGATATTTAATTAGCTGATTTTTTGAATGCTTTGACTCCTCTATATTAGCCTATTTGATGCCAATTATTTCTTTTATCTTCTGATACATTATACTTCTTTAAAAAAAAGAAATAAGGCTGATAAAGTATTACAGATTTGCAAGAAAAACAAATTGACAGTGCTTCTTCCTAATATGTTACTGGGATTTCCTTGTACTCCCTCTTTTAGAAAATAATTTTAATACCTCTCAATTAAACCTCATATTTAAGCAGCAGGGTGTTTTGGCAGAAGCCAACTACCACTCGCTAATGAACTCCTGTAATTTGCTAAATTATTTTAAATGAATGAGAATACATTTAGCTTTTTAATGACAGTACATTTAACTTCTGAACAACTTTGATCAAGTCACTTTTCTTCAGACTGCCTGCTGAGCTAAACTCTTTATTCCCAAGCCCCATTCAGTTACTCTGAAAAATTGTTAATCGGAAACAAAAAAATATTTTTTTCTTTTAGAAGCACAAGGTCTACTGGAGAGTACTTAGCAAATTCATCCTTATTCTTTTACCTGCCCTCAGTGCTGAAGTCTGGCCGAGTCTTCGTTTTTGGCAACACTTCATGTAAAGATGACTGGAGAGCTTTGTTTTTTTAATTGGAAGATCTCTATTTCACACTGTTGCCTTTCTAAAGAACACCTAGGTTTTTCACCAATTATTTAGGTTGTCACAGTTACAAAATTTGAGTTAAAACTTGGTCAGTTTTTCAGTTCCTGGTTGGATTCTATACATGCCTTCATGAAGTCAAAACATGAGACAAATTATTCCTGTTTCCTTTTGTACTGTGAAGCCACATCATTTGTTGAGCCTGGTTGAAAGAACTAATTTAACAGTATTCGTTTTCTCTCTTGGATCAGAGTACAAGGGAGAAAATGAAGACTCCAACAGAGTTTTTTTCTTTTCAAAAGGAATATGCATTTCTATCCTCTCCTGCTACCTGATTTCCCTCAGGAGTTTGATCTCTAATGCCCGGGATATGCCAAGGACTTTTTGTTTCTTTGCTACACATTTTATTTATACGCATTTTACTTATAGACACTGGTGTCCAGACTCTGTGCCCTTGTAAATGCTATAAAATCTCAGGTTTTGCCTAGGAGCAATTACCATCAATTTCAGATGAGGAAATACTGAGAAGGAAGAGTCCAGCTTGTGAGGTCTTCATGAAGCTGTGACAACAATAACTAAGGAAAACATTATTTTAGATTGCTTTTTTTTTTTCTGCTAATACCTCTTCCAAGAGGTATCTGTCTTCAGATATCTCCTTTACCTTTTATCATTCATATAGTATATAGTTCTTTCAGAAATCTGGGTGACTCATCAGTGGAGATCTCCAAATTACCAAATACCTATTTGATGCAGTACATGATAGTTACCTTCTATTGTGTGCCTTTTCAGTCACAGCCATTTAGATATGCCTGACAAATATTATGGGGAATGAATTATGTTTAACTGACTGTAGTTCTCACCAAGGAATACATAAAACTGATTCAAGACGCTTAAAGATTCTTTTCACAAAATTGGCAAGAATTCCCATTTGTCTTTTCCGAAAAACTAATGTTCATTTGTCTAATGCTTTAAATTGTCTAAAATGTCTCAAACTCCACTGCTGATTATATCAGCAGTGTATGTGGTGTATGCAATTATTTTATCTATATCAGGAAAAGATAAACACTCATTTAACAATGATTTTGATACCACTTGAGGATAGGAATGATTAACATCAGTCTGAGACAGACTGTCCTCTTTCATTGTTTCTAAATTTTATAGGGAAATAGGTTCAGAACTGAATCAAGTGTGGAGACATGACAGAAACCTCCGGCTAATGTTCAGTAGTGGAGAGGCTATTTAGTTAAGCTGTGTTGTGTTTTTTTATTTGGCACTTATGCAAGCTCTCCCAATAGCTTGAGCTGTGAGCTCCCCACTGAATATTCACTGTGGTTAAAACCACACCTTTCAAAAGCACAGTATGCATGTGGAAATCACATCAGCAAGCCACGCAGAATCAACAGTTGAGTTGGCTTTAGTGAGCCTTCCTGTCTCTCCCAGTAAAATTTCTGCTTTTATAGAGAACATCCCAACTACTGGCTGAAGTTACAGGTTGAACTCAAAGTTTTGCAGTAAAACTTAGCTGTAGAAAATCCTCCAAAAAATGTTTCTGTGGATTTAGGTCCTTTAAAATAATTAAATGTACTGCCCTTAAAACAAAAGCAATTGAACAGTGGAAAGGACAGCCATGTGGTGATAAACTTAGCCTAACAAGGAATAATTTCGTTTTAACAAGGTAAAAGATATGCAAGGCCAGCCAGCTCCCATATCATGAACACCAGCTGTGTGAAATATTTACAATTGCACCGTTCGAAGATGGAAGAAGCTGTATAAATCCCTCTGGGAGTGCTCAGGTCTGGACTGAGCCTCACGTTCAGTCTTTGAGCAATATCACTGAAGAAAAACACACCGAGCTTTGTCCTCTGGCCCTGCCTGGCACCAGCTCCCTGCGGCCTCACTGGCACCTGCAGTTGTGCCTGCTCATGGTGGCTCTGCCATCACTGGGCGAGCTGCCTCCAGCTGTGCTCACCTATCACTGCGAAACCCCCCGAGGCTCTTTCCGTGGGTGCTGAGGGCCATATGGTGTGGCATACGGTCCCTGTGCGGCCTCCTTATGTCCTCCTGGCTGTGTGAGTTGCTGGGGTGTGAGACTGAAGGCCGAGTGTCGTAGACGGCTCTGTCGCAGCAACACCATCCTGGCAAGCGCTCCTCCGCGGCTGAGAGGAAATGTGGAAAACAACTCAAACCCCAAACTCCCTCCTCTCATCTGCCCGGAGAATTGGAAGCCGTTTTTTAAATTTTATGTTCTGTGGCGATAAAATATCAGAGGCCTTTGTTTTTAAAGCTATAAGCTGGAGTTGCCTGCCACCAGGTGTGAAAGGCATGTGCAGGATGCTGTTCTGCCATTCGTGCCTCAGTATTCCTATATTTTGTTAGGGTAGAAACAATCCCAAGGAACCTTCCTCAGCACCCCCTGCTCCCAGTGCTTCTTCCCCTGTTGGAGAAGCCCTGTGGGCTGCTGGCTGTGGGGCTTGCTGGTTCTCCACACCCGGCCTCCCACCTGCACACACTGAGGGGAGCAGGGGCACCGGGTGTTAAGGGGAATTTTCTTGTCCTGTATATGTTTAACCCGTTGTGGATGCTAGACCATATTATGACCCCTAAATAGTGTGAGTGAATAGGTTTGTTTGTTCTAAACAAGTCATGGGGAACCTGGCGTATTTAATCAGTATGTTAAATGTTAGACATAATATGGATACTGATCCTGCAGGAGTTAACTTCAGTAGAGGTTACAATAACAAATGGATTTTTTTTTATGATCCACATTTGTAGTCCACTGCTTCAGTTCTATGGAACTGATTTTTTTATTTTTTTTAAACAGGTTTTCCTTCTCAATATGTCCCTAAAGAAAAGTTGTTCTAAAAGTGCTGAGTTTATTCAAGTTGCCTGCATTTCAGCTTGACAGTTTCAGTGGGCCATATAACTCTCTGAGCAGCAAAGGACTAAATTGAAATCTTGAATTAGCATAGTTCTTGGATTGACACAATTTTCTCAAATTCTGTAAATGAAATATTAAAACTTTAAAAATACTTGCTGCTTTTGGTTGCGCTGCAATTTCTTGGTTTAAATTAAATGCATAGGAACCTGGTTTGCTATCTCTGACAATACTCTACATTTTGTGGAAAGAATTCTCTACAGAAAGACTGTTACTAGAAAAATGTATGGTCTCTAAACTCTGGACATTATTCATATTTTTTTTTTATTGATAGCCTAATTCTAAAGCATTTGGCTACAGTGCTTTACTGCCCAATTACAAGTTAAAATTCCAAGTGTATGCCTATTTATTTATTTATTTTTATATTTTACATGCTAATCACTGTTTTAAACTGTAATTGAGTGTAGGAATGTTCTCCCAGTATTTGTAGTAGAAGTGTTACATAAAATTTTTACAAGTGCGGTACATGAAAAAATCAACTATAAACAGATGAAGTATTAGTTCTTAATATTTCCCCTGCTGTGGCAGATTATAGATAGCACTTCATGTATCATAAGTCATTTCTTCACTGCTCTTTTTTTTTTTTTTCCTTACACAGGTGAAGATGTCAAACCGTTTACTCCAGAGACAGCCAAGGAAATTGTGATGTCTCTACAGCAACCTGCAGTCTTCTGTAATATGGTTGGCGACTGGCCAGCCCTGCACTGGAATGTGAAATACCTTTCTGCAGTGTTGGATGGAAAGACAATAGAGTTTAGAATAGGATCGAAGACAATGGATTTAGGTGAGACTGAGATGGACTGGTGATATACTTCACAGCTCTTTTTCTTTTTTAGGTTGCACAGTTCTCTGTCTCTCTGTTATCATTGCTCAGTCTCTAATGTCTTACTTTTCATCAGTCTTTATTTTTAGGACAGTAGATTTGGCCAGTGGTGGGACTCTCCTTTCTTAAGTGCTTATTTGTAGTAGTAAGTCTGGCAGGTAAAACTAACATGTAAGAATCAAGAGTCTCAGTTTCCTTTCCTTGCTTTGTAGGGTATGCGGTTGGTCCTTGTCTTTTACGTGATTCAAATGTTCAGACAGACTCAGCTTCTACATCCACAAACCTTAGTGTGTTTAAAAATTAGTTGATTGACCAGACTATCCTCTTTTTTCACCTGTAGAATTGAGATAATTCTCACCTTCCTCCCAGAGGCTTTATAAGACTCTGGTAGGGTTTTTCTTTTTTTTAAATAAAAAACAAAACTTTAAGAACCTGTGATGAAAGATGCTGTAAAGTATAAACCATTAAAAAAATCACCTGATGGCCAGTTGAATAATTTCACCTCTAACCTTCCAGATTGACTTGGAGATCTAGGAACACATGATGGAAAAAAGGCAAGTTTTGCAGTTGATTTTAAATACTACAACAGCCACCTGTAGCTATACAATGCTAGCCAAGATGTATCTATGGACAGAAAGAGTTTCAGACCAGAGTGGGAAGATACAAGATCTGTGTGCATCAAACTGTCAATCTACTCGTGACTTTAGAGGTTATTCATTGGTTTATTCATATATATGAATATCTTCTGAACATGCTCTGCATATCCTTTGTCCTCCCAACTACATACCAAAATGCAGTTTGCCATGTGCTTCTCCCTTTTGCCTAAACTATCTTCTCTCCTTTCCATCTCTTCTTTTTCTCTAGACCAGTCAACTACAGCTTTAAAAAAAAATGCTTAGTGTAAGTCAAGTTCTTCTAGACCCCTTCTGGCTGTTATTTGTGTACTCTTCCAACCTTCAGCAGTTGGACCACCTCTTTCTTGGAGTGTAGGGTCTGCATAGAGACTCCAGAAGAGGCTCTGCCAGTTCCCGTGGAAGTGGTAGGATTACATCATGTTATATTACTTACAACACTGTGTGAAATTTGCTTTCTTTCACAGCATCATGACAATATTATTTCATGTTCAATTTGTTGCAAGAGAAGTGATGAAACAGAAGGAAGTGTTAGAGGGGGAATGCTTGGCATTTTAGGATTTCAAAGCATATTACCAGCTTGGATTAATGATCCTTTTGTCATCCCTGGTAAAGCAGGTGTTACATGCCTGCTTCCTACAGATGTGATAACTGTCTCGTAGAATTAATATGTTGGTACAAGTCTCCACAGCAGAGTCACTATACTTCAGTGTAGCATCAGCTAGTTTTTGCACAACACATGAAAGGCACCCTATTGCCCACAGGGAAGAAGGTTGCATATATATGACATTTTCCTTGACACCTTGTTAATGTACCTCAGTTCTAATATGCAGGGCTCGCCAGCACAGGTAAAAGGATAGCCTCCATTAAATTAGCAGGCATTTTTGAGAGCCAAATGGGTATTCCAACTGGGAAACTTCAGATGGGACTCATGGAGTGTTTTGTGGATACGTGATGGATTGATGCTGCCAGTTAAGTAGATAAGACTTACCTCTTAACAATAACTTGTAGTCACTAAAGATATGGAGTGGGCTTAAACTGGAATTTGCATCTTGAAGTTGCATCTGTCTGTATTTTACTTTTTCCTAAAGACATCAATCTCCAGGCAGCAATCAGTTTGTCTCCAGGAACCTCCATTATATGCTAATGTGAGCTAGAAGTGTCTTCAGGAAGATGGTTAGAGCTGTCAGGGGTTATATTGTAACTGAATGAGACTTGTGTTGCTATAAAAGATTTGCATTGTAAGGATATATTAGTGAAGCCATTAGCCCAGCCATCCCAGAGTCTGAAATAGTGTAATACATTTCATGTGCCACTGTCATTTGGAAAATGGTTGATCTCACTCTTGCGTGCTTCACAGTTTTTCAATGAGGGCCTCTCTTTCTTATCATTGCTTATGCTAACTTTCCCTGATGAAATGGAAGCGGCAGTGTGCTTAGAGAAAGCAACAGGAGAATACAACTAAAATTGTATTGGCATCTTTGAATACTCGTCCAATGTTAACAATAGATTAATTGCCTTAAGACTAAACTAGTCTGGCACTGAGTTGGAAACATGCAGGAAGGAAACTCCTCTTGTCGGTGTATTTTCACGTCACTCTGAAATGACTGCTTCAGAGTTTCTGAGATTATTTAAGCCACTGGGTTCACCTGGAAAATCCTAAACCATTTGAAACCTCTTGCTATGACAACTTGTCATCTTTGGTACCACATCTGCAGCTTGTGTGGAGATTCCCAAACAGAGGATTCCTTAATATAAAAAAGTGAGAACTGCTGGTGGGACAACTCAGTGGGAGTTTCTTGGATTTTGTATTTGCTTTTCTTGCTAGTTTGGAACTTCCTGAGGCATTCAGATCTGGAAAGTATATTTGGCAGATGAAACATGGGACACACGGGAGCTAGCAGTATTGCTTGTGTGAATTATTTGTACATGCCTAAGTGTATGTGTTTGCTAGTATTTTGTCTTATTACACAAGTTAAACAATATGTGTCTGTTGGAGGAAAAAATGCAATCAGAGGATTAAAAATTGACAGAGATAAGATGCCTCCAGAGAGTACCAACATTCATTATAAGAGCAATGAAGGTGCAATTAATCAGGAAATCTGTACCTATCTACTTCCAGCCACGCTAGAAGATTTATTTTTCTGAGGTGGGTTAAAGGGCGGGAAGCAGCTACTGAAGTTGAGTTTCTGGCAGAGAAAATGCAGCAGTATAACCTATCTATCTGACAGCCACCTGGAGCATACCAGCATGTACAAAGGAAGAAGAAAGCTGACTCAAAAAAGACTTTTTTATACAGACTTCTCCTTTTGATCATTTATCCGGTTGTATATTAAAATGAATAAACAAAGAGTTTACTGTGAAGAATCTGGAGAGGGCGAGAGGTTGTCATGCTGATCAGCTGTGTGTCATGAGATCTTGGGAGGAATTTGTTCTCAGAGATGCTGTAGTGGAGCTGATCCCGTCACATACACTAGAAGAGGGCTGCAACTTGGACATCTGCCCAAAAGATTTTACCAGTAAAGACAGTGGAAGAATTCAAGCCTCTGAGATTTAATGTAGAGGGGACTGCAAGGGTGGCTATAGACCCCACTGCTGAATAGAAAGCTGAGAGCATAGTACAAACACTGCAGGCTGAATAAATGTCACATAAAGCTGAGAGCTGGATTAGTACTGGAGTTGTATGCGGATGGTCAATTTTTAGGTTTATGAGGGTACCTGTGCTTTGTTATAATGTTAAATTGTTACTCCTTGCTTGGATTATTTAGATAATTTTAGTTCCCCAGCAGTTCTGAATGGATATTTAGTTTTCTTTTACATTTGAAGAAATGGAGGAGACATTTCACTTCCATTTGTACTTGCATTTTAGGATATCTTCTAAGGCTGTTAGCCCTTTTTATTTTCCTTAGTATACATTGCAAATACTCCCCCTGAGCAGAAAAGAACTTGACATCTGACAGGACTAGACCTTAACTAAGGAGGAGCTGCTGTTGTGCAAAAAGCACTCCCTCCCTCCCTCCTTCCATTTTCAATCTGTGGCATTAGGTGGGCGAGAAGACTGTCATGCCTCCAGATGTCATGCCATGAGACAGCATTGGTCGCTTGTTTTAGACTTCTGTGGCTTAAACTACAATTTATTAATTACAAAACATCTTCAGCTTTTAGTCATTAAGTATTAGCAAACTGGTTAATGATGTTTTTGCTTTCAGCTGCCCTTTGCTACCATTTTCACCTTAGTTGCAGTCTACAAATCCATATAAACAATCTGTCTAGATTGCCCAAATACTGTTGTTTTTTTTATTACTATCTATTTTTCCCTAAGCACACACATCTTGGCACTGAACTAGCTATAAATTAAACCAAGAATATTGCCCTGAAGAGACTGTATCCTTGAAGACATTCTTGCCATTCATAGCTGGATTTTTTTGAAATAAAGCTCAGTGTAATACTTTGTGAGCTAGAAAGAACATATTTCTTGCCTTTAAAATACTTGCCTCCTGAGTTATCTAGGAAAATAGACAGTGTCTCGAGCACTCTTTTTTCTCATCAAAATAATGTAGATATTGAGCTAACTTCAATAGTGCTTGTATCTTTTATCTAATTTTTCCATCAGACCGTCTTTTAGTAAAATGATGTGCATTGCATTAATGACTGGGTATCAGGAGAGAGCATTGAACTGCAACACAGAGAGGGAATCAGATATAGGGTTTTTTTGGTTATTGCAGGTGCTTTATATGTCTTGCATGCAGTTCTTAGGTTACGGAGCCCTTACAGTGCAGAGACCCAGGTAACATATTACTGAACATTGGGGCTTATCTGGCATTTTTTAGTTAATGAATTTGATAGTGAGGGGAAGGAAAAGTGCTACCTAGGATACTACAACAGGGAATGACAAAATGATGGTGATAAAGGTTTGCAAAAGCGGTTTTCCCACCCAGGGGGAATAAGAACAAATGTATGAGACTGTATGGGAATGGCTGTGATAAGAAAAGGAGAGTGGTAAAGAACGAAGAGCTGCTGCGCAACAGTGAAAGGATCCCATTTTTGAACAGCTCTGTGCAAGTTACACAAGGTTAAATTGCAGCTCCATCATTGTCATTCATGCAGGCTGCAGTAATTTTTTCCTCAGTAGTGACTATAGTACAGTAATTTTATTATTTTTTTTTAAGTTGGATAAGCCTCTTTGAAGCTGACGCAATTAGCAGCTGTAGGAAATGAAGATCTCTGATAACTGAAAGGAAAGCCTACTGTGGTGGGGGCTATCTTGTGGGCCTGCCAAGTGACCTGACCTTGAGCTGAAAGGTTGTATCAGTCAGCATGACCAAAGCACAATGGAAGCAAAATACTGCTGGTAAACTTTTCTTTTTTTTTTTTTGGTCTGGCAAGAAGCACCTCAATATGCTCTCTTCAGTCCCAAATGAAATATAGGGACATACGTATTTTAAATGGATCATTGATGTGTGTGGCTCCATACTTTGCTTCCTTTGCATTGCTGCTCTGATTTAGTCATGCTTTAAGTGGGAAGGATGAATATGTCCATCTACAGAAATCCATGGAGACAAAATAAAGGTTACACAAATACTCATGTATGCATTTGCAGCTCACATTTAAGAAGAGAGACTGTGCAAAAGACAGTCTTAAGTTGCTTAAGGGACTTGGGTGTATTAGTGAGTTAGCATATTTAACGGTGCCTTGCACATGAGCAGCAATAACAGTTGGTATGCTTTTACCTCACAGCAAATTCATGGTAACAGCCTTTCACTTAAACCTTAATGAAAAAGCAATGATCTCAGACACTAATCACGAGTTAGTGATGAGAACCATTTCACTGACTGGAGTCAGTCCACCTAGTCCCACTTTGTATTTCATGTTGCATTTACACAGGGAGAAATTAATTACTATTTTTACTGTTTATGTACTCAGTGCTCATGTAGTATTTGGCTTTTCTTTTGTTGCTCTAGTTCCCCAGTTTGAAACCAGGTGTAGCTATGTGAAAGCTACACTTGAAGAGTTTTTGGCTTGGAGCAGTGGACAACCTTCTTGTCTCTCTGGACCATTCAGTTGTTTCGAGTACTCCAAGTATTGGGCTTATGCTGACTACAAGTACATTGCCAGGATATTCGAAGACAAGGCAGAAATTTTCCAGGTAAAGCATTCATATTATCTCTTACTAGCTTAATCATTGCAAATTACCTAGTGTAGCTTCTGCTATCCCCTTCGCCCATTTTTTTGTTTTAATTTTGAAATGAAAGCTATTGGTTTTCAGGCTGGTGCCATGTGGCAGCCAGCCAAATTTCTGGGTCTCCTTATATGCCGAAAAACAATGCCACATTTAACAAAAGCAACTGCCAGGTTGGCAGCACTCCCCATTTAGCCCTGCATCATTCTGTGACTGGAGGGAGGAGGACTTTGAGAGCAAGCTCGGGGAGCCATAGCCACATGTGCGACCACTGCTGCTGAACATCTTCCCTGCACCTCTGCTGAATGCATGGAAGTGAGGAAGGAATAGGGTGATGAGATGACAGGCGGGACTGGCATGTTGTGAATTCTGAGTCAGCAGGATTGTTATATCTTGATTGTCCATATAGGCAGTAAAAAAAATGAAATAACCTGTTCGTGGAAGTACATAATCTGGGGTAGTTTCCTTAGGACACCTAGCTGGAGTGTTTTCTTTCACTTTTCCTGTGGATATATTGATTCATCTACATTCCAGCTACTACTCTATGCAAATTGTAAGAGAGCAAAATTAAGGATAGCTATGCAAAGTTGTATTTTATCAAAAGAGATGAAGAAAGAATAGTAAATGAAGCCTTTTTCATTTCTACACGTTCAAACGTGAAGATGAAATCAATTCTCTGCAAATACTGTATCACTGGAATGACAGGGAGCCCAAACTGATAAGCCCCTTCAAATTAATTATTTCCTCAGAAAGTGTTTCCCATGCTCCTTATATATTTTTTATTCTTTTATACCAGCGAAATCAGTATTTTTCAGAACTGTCTTTTTTCAGACTGGTCTCCTTTTCCTTCATTCTGCAGTTGGATAGCAAGGTTTGAGCACAGGGACCACTTTGCCTTTCCTTTTCCCCTCCCTCCTGGAGCACACTGAACACACTGGGTATTGTTCTCTAAACTCATTTTGGAGCTCCAGGCATGTTTTGGGGTTCCCCAAATTTGATTGATTTCATCTGTCTGTGGTCCTTCTTTGGTCTCCTCTTTCTGCCTCAACAGACAGCATTTTTTGCTCTGTTTTGTGGCACAAGACCACGAGGATAATAGCAGCTCAGAAGACCTGAATAGCCTGCTGCTTCATTCGGTCAATAAAAGCACACTCGAAGGAAAGAACCATTTTCCTACCTCCTTCTTCCCCTTGCCCCCATTCAAGTACAAAATTGAGGCTCCAGGAATTGCATTTCTGTGCAGGTATCACACCACAACCTCATCACCTGACCTGTAACAAGCAACAGATTGTACTGTAATTTTAGAATAGACACACGTAATGGTTATGCCACGGATTTTTTTTTTTAAGCAGAATCTGGGAAGGAAAAAATCGATGGTGTTATGCAAGCAAATATGGTGTATGTCATCTGCTGATTTTACAGGCATGGGAGTGAAATGCATCAGTCAGTTCCAGACTCAAGGATTTTGAAACACTGCTACACAATTTATACCAGCCAAAAGAATTCTTCGTAGAAATTCTCTTCCACTCTTGTGTGAATTTGATGATAACCCCTTTTTTCATTTTAGATTTTATTTAGATTTACGTAAGGTGACTTGAAGGGGAAAAGAAGGCCAACTGCACTGTTATTTATAGTGATTAATAGGGCCATTTAGAAGTTGTTTGAAATTTAGATTGCACTGTTTATCATTTACAGTTGTGTGGGCTAAGGTAATGATTCCATTATTCTAATCTATGAGCAGTATCTAGCATCTTACATTTTTTGTTCAGTTGATATTTCATTACAGAATTTGAGATATAAATCAGAAGCAAGATATATGCGTGAAGTTTAAATAGAAATGAGACCTTTTAAAGTGACATACGGGTACAAATTAACTTCATTATAAGCAGCAAATGAAATAAATATAATTCACAAGTAATGTGCCATCTGTTATGGTTGGAACACCTTTTAGAGCATTTCTTCTTGCTGTGGCTTTTTATTGTAGGAAAGGAGCCCACTGTGACAAGATTTCAGAAATCCTACCAGTTCCTTTTCAGTTCATTGGTTAAAAACCATCTTACCCATAATCATTTCAACTATTTACTACAGTTGAAGCATTTTCAAAAAGTTCTTTTAAATCTAATATTGATTATGTGTGCTTTCTTTCCACTTAAATTGTAACAAAATACAAAAACTATTTAGGTGTGAGATTAAAGTGTAGAGATGGTATTACGCTTAACTTTATCACTGAAATGGTTGTATTGGATTTTAAATTTTATGGCTGCTGAGATCTGTAGGAGCAACTCTTTCTTTTTGATTTTTTTGCTGCTTTTGACAAATGTTTATATTAGACATGCTTTTTTTTTCCAAATGATATCTGTAAAATCAATACCTCTGAAATTTAAAATCTTTAGCAACACCTAATTTTTGGGAATGCTGACACTCATTTTGAGTCATAAAATGAGACTCTAATACAGAGTCACGGTGAAGTTACCCTTATAATAATATCTAGCTGTAGTTTTCCTCATTCATAGACCTTAAAAAGTGATAGTCGTCCACCTCTCTCCAAGCAGCTAGTAATATAATTAGGAGGCTAGATTCCTATTTTCTGTTTATAGGTGGTGGAAAAAGAGAGACTTCTCCAAGGGGTGGCTGAGAGTGCTTTGACAAGAGCAGGAACCAAACTTAGATTAGATTCCTAAAGGCAGGTGAGGTGAATGAACCTTAAAAGTGCTTTACTAAGCAGAGCAAATATCATTCATAACCTTCCTTTTCAAGATGGAAAAAATAAAGCTCAGAGATGAAGTGATTTACTTGAGACCATCAGGAAGCCAGGAACTGAATCTCTGTTTCCTCAAGCTCAGTCTGGGGCTCCAGCCAAAAGGCACCAGTGTCTCTGGCTGGCATACCTCAGATGTTTTCCAGCAATCAGGCCCTGCAGGTTGCAGGGTGAGAGAAAGAAGGGAAAGCTTTATCCAAGCTATACACAGTCACCCTGCAAAACCTGGTGAGGGATCAATGTACTGGGAAGCTCTGGGATCATATTCACAATAGATGCATACCTGTTCTGTCTTTTCTCCCCATGTATTTGAATTGTTTTACATTCACTGCCTCCACAGTTACAAAGGCAGGAGAAGAATGTGTCTATTAAATGATAACTAAAAAAAAAAACAAAAACAAACAAACAACAAAAAAAAAAAAAACAGCATACCACTTGGTCAGAGATGGGGTAAAGTCTGTGTTTCCAGAATACATGAAGAAAGCTGAGACAGGAGTAGAGAGAGAGCAAGTGTGCCATGTGGTTTATCAAATTGGATTGAAAAGGGGATGGGAATTTTTCCTTCCTTTATTTTTTTTTTAAATGCCACATATCAGAATTTTTCAAACATAAATTCTGACTTTGGGTGGATGGTTAAGAGTAGAGAATGGCCAAAAAAAAAAAAAAAGGTTTGAAAAGCAGGAAAAGAAGCCATGTGTGGCCACAAAGTAGTTGGGCAGTCCTATAGAACAAACAGGTAGCTTGCAACACAAGAGGCTGGGATGAGAAATGGAGACAGATCTGGGAGGCTGTGTAGTGAGAAAAAGAAGAAAGTCAGCAGAAGTGCTCCTAGAGAGAAGAATTTTGGAGGAAGGTGCAAAGGTTGTGCATGCACGAACCCCTACCGAGGAGTAGAAACTGAAGTAGGCAGAGGAACTGAGAGGGGCAGGCAGAACACAGGAGACTCAGAGAACTGAGCATTGGATTTGAAGATTTGAATCAGTGTTACAGCTTACATAAACAACATTTTTATTGCTGTAGGATATAAGGTGGTCTGACTTTGGTTTTCCTGGAAGAAGTGGAAAAGAGAGCACACTGTGGATTGGTTCTGAAGGAGCAAACACTCCCTGCCATTTGGACTCCTACGGCTGCAATTTAGTGTTGCAAGTACAAGGAAGGTAACAAATACGTACACATACAGCAAATATAGAGGAAAGTTGTATTGTGCTATAAAGTTAGTTTTGTACTCGAGTATTAATTATAGATCCTGAAAATTTTAATTTTCTGAGCTGAGTGATTGAAGAGCATCAGAACTGGTTTATAGGCAGAATTTAGGGGGTTGGAGTTTGACTGGAGCGTGAAAGTAAGATGTAATTTTATTTTCTTCAGTTAGATGGACATTATTCCTGGTGTGTGTGTTATATGGTCCAATATTAAACATTTTAATCTACCTAGTAGTTATGAACTCAGGAAGTCAGAATTAGGAGATAAAGAGTTAAAAATAAAAAGCCTGGAAACAAAATGGAAGTAAACTACTTTAGACTTTATGCCATTCTCTGTGCTAGAGCTTCTAATAGCCTGCTACAATTAATTTAAAGGGGGACGATCAGGATGGGAGCAGCCAGCTGTGAGCAAAGTTAAAAGGAACGTTTAAGGCTCCAAACTCATTTGGGGGACATGTGGCTTTGTTGCTATTTCTTTTCCAGCTTACCACTGTCTTTTTTATTCCATGGTGTGTTTTTTTTTCCTGCTTTCCTTGCATATTGGCCTCTTTTTTTTTTTTTTCTTCAAGCTGTGATTACTAGAGTAACGCTAGAGCAACAAAACAAGTTGCATGCATTTTTTAGGTTTGATAGTACATGGTGTGGAAGGAGTAACTTGCCAGTAGAATTTTAATGTGATTAATTACTCTGACACATTTTATAAAACAGTTAAATCATGATCATCTTGCGATTAAGGTGCAGGATGGGGAGGCAGGCAGGCTTCTTTTCTGGGCGTTGGCACAGGTTGACTGGCTTTAAGGCCTGAGGCAAGTTAATGTGTCATCGTCTTATCTGTAAGAAGGGTAATTCTGTTTTGCTCTCAGGCTGGTTTTCATTCAACCTTTGTAAACAGCCTTCACATCCTTGGGTGAATGTGCAGCAGGCACCCTGGAAGCCCCCCTCAGAGCTGCACTTCTTGCTGCAACCAGTCCCATGGACTGGATCTCATCAGCAAGCATGAGGCATTGAAGTCCAGACTCTTAAATGTATTTAGGAGCTGGAAATCTCAATGAAAACCCATGAGATATTCATGCCTAAATATCTCCTAAGGATCCACCTAAATACTGGGTGTGCTAATTAAGTATAGTAATCTAGACCCGGTACCTGCCATTCCTTTTTGATCCCTACCTTTAGGGGTTGAACTCCAGCCAGATTTCCAGCATCACGTTGCAATTTTGCCTGCCTTCCCAAGACACTCCCTCCTGCTCTGGTAGAACAAAATCTTTGTTCCTCTCGGGGAAAGAAGAATTCTAAAGCCTTTGCATGGCCTGAAAAGACAAAGTTGTTTTCCTCTTCATAGCAAAGCCTATAAATAGACTCACAAACCTATACAAGCTTGTGCATCCTGTGCTTCTTCAGAGCAGAAAGATTCCCTTTTGAGACTCACAAACAAGACAGGCTTTCTAACAGAAAATAAGCTTATGCTAACCTTAAATAGATTTGCCTTTGCAGGAAAGCCAGGGACCACTCCTTAGCCCTTTGTTGCTATCTTGAATTTCCTCCTTGCATCCCTTGGGCTTCTTAATTTGTTGCTTCATGATATTGCTTTGTCATGAGCCTGCAGGATTAACCCATCAGCCTCCCAACCTATTTGATGCCTTTGGAGGGTCTAGCTTGGAGGGCAAAGTCTAATTCCAGTAGGGCTCAGGTTCCAGGTGAACTATTTTTTGTGTTTGCACCCAGCAGTAGCTTTGGTAATTACCAAGAAGTGTCAGCAACCTATGGCACTTCCATCTGTGCCTATCTCTGCTGTTCTGGCTACCCTGCTATTCCTGTCTCTTCTGTTCCTGTGCCATTTGGCTGCCTTTCTCCCATTTTCAGATCAGTGACTTAGAACTGACAACCAAAAGCACTATGCAAAAAGCAAGTACCACAAAAAGAGACAAAAAGAAAAGATCTAGCAAGAGTCAGAAATAAAGGAGAGCACAAATTGACCAAATGTGCTGCAAAGTTACTGCCTTTACTTTTCAATTGCTTAGTGCAGGGGTTACTGTTGTACTGATTGTCTGGCACTTCTTAAATGTAAGAAATTTTCCCTCGGTATATTCCTTTCTGGTTATTTCCATTACCTGAAGTGCTGCCCTATAAATTTTCTATTTCTAAATAACATATGTACCTGCTAAGACATTTAATTTATAGTACCCATAAAACTGGCACCACCAGTTCTGGCCTGTTCTTTTCTCTGTCTGTGATCTGGTCTGTGTAAGTGAAATAGAGACACTAGCTGACTTTTACTAAGAATGAGGGGTTTGGAGCCAACATAACTACCAAATAAGGTGATAGGAAAAAAGAACACATCCATACGCCTTTACTGTTGCTGTTGTAAACAAAAACACTCCTTTTAAAACAAACGTGGGCACAGCAGCTATTTGTTCAGTGAATGAACGTATGCTGTCTCTAATGAAATTATTTTCCCTGGTTTTCTCTGAGCATCTGTAAATGCCACACGTTGCTTTGTAGAAGGGAGGAAGGAGGAACCAGATGGGAGAGCTTTTTTTTTTTTAAAAAAAAAAAAATCATTTTATCTGCCTTTTAAAAATAATTGGTGAGAAACTGTAAATCTTCTCAGCTGAAAAATTAAAAAGTGGAATATTTTAAAAACACTTTTAGTAGACAGCCTGTAAGCAAGCAGTGCCTATGTTCTCACTGCGTAGGAGATTCACACAGCAAGACAGATCTATGTTTTATTGAAAACCTTGCTACTGCCTTTAGTTCTTTGCTGTAACTGACATGCACTGAATACATTTTTATCTTCTATTTTCAGGAAGAAATGGCACCTCTTCCCACCTGGTGACACCAGTTTCCTTTATCCCACCAGGATCCCTTATGAGGAATCCAGTGTATTCAGCAAAGTCAATGTTGCCAAGCCTGATCTGAAACGCTTTCCTGAGTTTAAGAATACAACAGCCCACGTGGTTACACTCAGTCCAGGACAGGTACCATTCCTATATGAGCTTTGTGTTACTTGAAAGATGCTAGTCATTTATTTAACTGGCTAACTAAAGGCTAGGAAGTTTTAACAAATTGACTGTGGTATTTCTCTTCCCCAACGTTCTGCACTCGGGTTTAATAAGGTAGATCTCTCAGCACAGAAAGTTTCTTCACTTACAGCTATTTTACTAGACTTTTTGTGCAAAACACACAAACATTTGGAGAGTTAGTTCAATAGACTACCCAATAACAGTTCTTGCAATCACTTCCAAGTTGTTTTAAAACTGTCTTCAGCAGTACTCTAACCTGTCTACTCTGAAAACAGTATGTTGCGTAAAAGTGTATTTGATTAATGAGCATGTAGAGCCAGCAAAGGAACTCAGATGTTGATAGTGAAGAGTAACTTTCACCAGGGAACACTGGCCTAACTTGTTGCTTTAGTAGCAGAGCAGTATAATGATGATACTTGCCTTTAAAGCACGTACCACGTAGAGGTTTCATGGTGCTTTACAAGGATGCGAGGGTATTACTAACCCCATTTTACTGAGAAAATTCAGTTACAAGTGCCTGGCTTATAGTCACAGTAGTGCAGCAGTATGAGAATAGGACTCAGTACTCTTAATTCCTAGTCTCTTGTTGTAGTGTCCTCTTTTATTCAATCAACATGGACTGTATTTAGAGTGAATTACCCTTTTCATTTGTTTAGCAGTACATGTCCTTGTAAAGCACTCCTCTGCATCTCAAAATGTCAGGCATTTTGCAGTGTGCATTGCTCTGGCTGTGTAAGGTGATAGAGTTGCTGCTTCTAGCATCTTTTCACCATCCTCCTGCCAGATGTCGTCACCTCTTCTGATCCACCAGCCCAGTGACTTTGTGTTCCCTCACCCATGGCTGGCAAACCCAGCTGTCTTCAACTGTTTAAAGAACAGATTTTTGTTAATCCAGCTAATTTTGGTGATGCATAGTGAGGAATGCTCCTGTGAGCTGGGGAGGTGTCAGACTGGAGCAGGATAGTAGCTTCTAGCAAGATGTCTGTCAACTGGGATCAGTGTGTTCTTCTGCTGGTACAGTCACAAAGGAAGGGAGTCTGTGATCAAGTTGCGTTGGATGCACTACGTTTACTCCTAGTCATGCTCCTGAGGTAAAAGATTAGTTTTGCCACCTGCACTTTCTAAGGAAACAGTGTTCAATAATATAAAGCACCAAGAACATGTTTTTACTGTTGGTAAAAATGCCACGTCCATTCAGCATTGCATTATCCATGATCCCCAATGCTATTTCAATTTATAATCTCCTTTGGAATGATCAAGTGTGGTAGTGAACCTTTAATATGATCTTAATTTTAATTAGGCTTAAAGCAATTACAAATTAATCTTGCTAGGAATAAAGATCTTGAGCCAGCTCAGTAATACACGTCCCCTGCATTTCCATGAAGGAGATGCTGCTTGGATTTTGGGGGATAAAGTAACATGGGTAGTGATGAAACAGTGAGGTATTGCCTTCACCCCTTTTATCAGTGCTTTTTGGGTGATGCTGTGATCTCATGCAGAAGCTTTTGGGGCATCTGGCTGGAGACTGCTGCTGTTTGATGGAGAGGGAGGAATGACTTAGAACTCCTTTGTTAAAGAGCAAGAGGATCCCTAAATAATAACAATCTTGATACAAGCTTAGCAGCCACTTTCACACAGAACGCATACAACTGCTTCCAAATTTGCAGCCAGCTTTATTTTGTGATAGTTTATAGCATCTCCTTCCCAGAGGGTATGCAGAACATTTTGGATTAGATATTGTAACAATGCAGGGATGAAAAATAAAGACAAAGGTGTTCTTAGGTATTCAGGAGAGCAACTGCATGTAAGGTGATTGCAGCTTTGAATATCAAAAACTTAATGTGTCTAATGCCATCTTCTGGTCATTTTTTGCTACAAGCCATTTTTCTACAGCCCTGTAAGGCTTTAAAGCAGAATTCCTTCGCATAACATTGTACCAATGTATAATGTGCACTTCATTTGCATCCTTCGTGCCTTTTCACTACTTTCACTGTGTACCTCAGAGGTGAATCTCTTACAAATTTAAGTAGTCAGCTCTTACTTCAGGTTTTATAAGGGGTACATTCTCTATTTGACCATTGTCTGTGGGATGAATTTCCACTGAGGTTTTAGTGCAACTTCTGGTTACACATTAATGTCCTCAATACAAGTTATAATATTAGGTAACTAAATTTTTGAGAATTTACAAGCTCAAGCTGTGTCACACAAATGTAGAAACTCCTTGTAAACATACATACAGAGCTGGTCCCATATGTAATTGTGGCAAGACTGAATGGTAAGCATGGAGCAGGAGGTTAACTGCTGATGGATTTGCACTCACTGAACTAGCAGATTTTCACCCAAAGCATTTGTCTTCTGTTTTATTTGCTCATAAATTCTACAGTATTTTTAGTAATACCTTAATTGTTTTCACAGCTATGCAGATACTAATTAAAAGACTGCAAATGGAGCAAAACATGCCTGTTCTATTATCCTCCACCCTTTACTTTTCCTCAGCTCTCTGGGAAAAGTGCTAAGAAAATTAGGGTAAGAGCCAGTTCCCTCAGCTTAAACCCTGTCCTGGACAGATGTCCCGTCTGTCATTAGTGAGAAGAACCTGGTGTCTCCACAAGGTGATTCATCCTCAATCTTACATGGTTAGGGTCCTGCTAGAGCATTCATCCCATCTTGTACTTCTGCACAGGCTATGAAAGGAGCCTATGCACATAGAGGCTTAACTTTTTGATAATTAAAAAGCAGAGGTGAATCATACCTGAAAACACTGAAAAACTGAGATGCCTGACAAAGTCAAATGATCATTCTCACCTTTTCTGCCTTCTCAGCAACTTCTTGCTTCCTTTCTGCCCACTAACCTAATTGTTCTTAGTCCATATAACTAGAAAACAGTAAAAAAGATTAGCTGCCATCAGCTCTAGACACCGAAGGTATGAGGAAAGGCCTAGCTGAGCTAGTCTCAGAGGCACTTTGAGGTTGAGAAGGACGCATTTATCCACACTTAAACATCAGAGAAAAATATATTGTTTTGCCATTACCTGTCACTGTGAACTTCTGCTCAGAACCTTGCTGACCTTGCATTGGCTTGCCTGCCTTCTGAAAGGCTACAGAAATGTCTCAGTCCCAGGCTGTATCCACAACTACAGTTACCACAGCTGCCAGTTCCAGACTCTGCTCTCCCAGTGGTTCCCTAAGCTTCTCCCAGTCCCTCACCCAGCTCCTTATAGACACGGTATGGTCACAGCCCCATTCCCCATCTGCACACCGTGCTTCTCCCCAGGGCAGAACCTGCATTTCTGCCACCAGCAGCCCTGGTCTCTGTTTCAGCAGGTGGAAAGACACCAGAGCAGCAGGGAAGGAGGAGGCAGGGTAAGAACCTAGCACAGGCTGGGACGGGGCACAGGGTGGCAGCACTTCTGAAGAGTCATCCTCGCTGCTGCTGTTAAACCTCAGCGTGGGGTTTGCAGAGAGAGGAGAGCAGGGCTGGTTATGCGTTTTGTGGTGTTTATGTTCCACTGCCACATTTGCAAGTGGTTCTGGAGTTTGTTTCCTTTCTCTTTTTCCACCCATCACACATGCATTCTTCGGTGCTCCTTTTTCTTGGGCATTTACACAAATATCTTTCTTAATGAGCAGAAATTTCTAAGTATAATATTTCACTGCAGGGTACGCTCTTTTTCGAAGCAATTCCACCTTTGCCCTACCTTTGCACTGTATCAAGTTAATCACGTCCACTGAGAATTTAAACCTGTTCTGTTCTCTGTGCTGTACAAGTCTTCAGCATTGCTCCACTTACTCTCCCAACTGTTCTCTTCATTTTTTTTCCCCCCTTCCTCTTAGGGTCTAGAATTTCATTTTTATCTTTTGAGATTTCTGTCCTACTTTGACTTCATCTGCTATATTTGTCTATCACTAGGCTAAATATTAGCATTACCTGATTGGTTGCTGTTTAGATTGGTATCTTCCCATCCCACAAAGCTAGATACACTCTGTAGAAAACAGGCTAACACCAAATTATCTCATAGCTTGGAACAATTCTGACCTGCTTTTGCACCTTGCATTTTCCCCGTGGAATGTTTGCTGCATTTTTTCCCCCCCACTGCGTTTTATTTTCACATTTCTTATCTCAGTGTGGTTTCAAATGAAGTTAAATTGTGCCCTGTATTCATAAATAGGGAAGTCTGCTTGGTTTTGTTGTGGAATGGATGGTTGTTTTTTCCACCTAGTTTGCAAAGCTAGAAGAATCCCACTCTACTTCTCTCTGCTGGCTTATTGTTTTGTCTTTGCTAGTTCAGCTGCTCCCTTGCCAGCTTTGTTTTTTGGTTTTAATCCCTTTTTTCCATTTCTCCATCTTGCTTAAAATTTTAGCCCTTTTGCATTTTGATAATTTCAACTTTCTTGCTGCCATAAATCCTTATCTTAACAAGCATAAGCTTACTAAAAAAATAAAAGAGGGAGAGCAAGTAGCTTTATGGTATCTGTTTTGCCTCTTACAGTCACAGCTCTGTAGTTCCTCTATAAAAATCATATCAGCAAATAGTGCCAGCTGCAGAAATGCACAACTTCACAGTTACCCTTAGCTTGCTGGCAAGTGAAGTCTAATTAATTTCTCAGAGGTACTTCCTCCTCATCGGTCTGAAAAGACTGGACTATCTGGGGGGCTTGTACTTTCCTCCTAGCCATACCTGATCTTTCCAAAGCAATTCTGTCTCCACATTGCACGTAAGACATGCTAAGCTAGCAGCTTCCACTCTTGATTTCCATCTTGGTTCTTCCACATAGGCCCTCTTACCGAAAGATTTATACACTTCCCTTATTTTGTCTCCTGCTTTTATTCCCTTGCTGCATAGTCTCTGCACCATGCCCCATTTTATCACATCTTCTTCCACTTCTTCAGCATTTTACAAACGCTCTTCCCAGGAGAGTCTTACAGTAAGGAGCCAGTTGTGGGAAACAGGTATTTATTCTAGACACTATGCTACCTTCTAACGTGTAACAATATTTTCCAGGCTTTGGCATTATACCCTGTCATTTGGATGGCACTGAGATGGGTGTAGTGCAAGATCCCCTATTAAGAAGAATCTGTTCTTTATACGGTTCTGTTGACAAAATGTGAGCAAACACTTGCTAACACTGTCCCATTGCAGCTAATGCAGCTATATTCTTGATTGAAAGTTTATGCATGATGAAAGCACCGCTCTGGAACTTGCTCTGAACAGAACCATGTTTTTGCTTCAGTCTGTGTAGGGTTTAAATACACTTTCAGATGTAAGAAATGATCAGTGATATTTGTTAAATACCATCCCCCCACAATCTTATCTGCAACACACTGACATTTGTGAATCCTGAGCTCCATACTAATGGATGTGCAATGTTTGTTTCTGCATCTGCCTATGTGCACATGCAAGACTGTGTATTTTCTACTATTCTCCCTTTCGGTCCTGACTTTTTAGTGTCTTGTTTGGTAGCATGACTGCTTGGTGTTCAGCTCTGTAGCTAAATCCTGCCTTGGTAGAGGGGACATCTCAAAGCCAAGAAAGCGTTCCAGATCACTAGATATCACACGAAGCAGTGTGAGCCATTGGTAGTAGATTCAAACATAGCTAATTGCTTTTGGTGTTTGCAACCAAACGTCTAATTGAGCAATGCATTTCATTTGTTCAACAGGAGGCTCAGACTGTGCCATCAGTGGCACAGTTGTTTGTCCCCTTTCTCTCAGTTCCTTCTTTCTGTTTTCTATGCTGTACTGGATTAAAATACAATTTCCAAATGCTTTTGACCTTTAGATAGACTATACTTTTTCTCCCCTTAAATTGAAAAGCTGTGGAGAGCATTTCTGCCTGTAGCCCAAAACTGGGCTATAAGCATTTGCAGGACCAGGGCTGCAGTCATTGTTTCCTTCACAGACATTTTCTCATTAGCGATGTTTTGATGTAATGAATCACAAGGCTACCTAGCTAGCAGGATATCTTTTCAGTAATTTGCGTGCAACAAGAAAAAAAATTGGCTGTGATTCAGATACAGATCATTGCTTCACTTTCCCCATTCTGAAGTGTGTATTTTTATCCATCTCTGACCATTTTCATTCCCTGTCAAAAACCATCTTTTATGCTTTTCTTGATGGCTCTATGTTAATCTAATGTTCAGTAATCTGAAAAGCTTGTACTATATCATCAAAACAACATTAATGTCTTTGTACCATAAAAGCCATGGGTTAGAATCAATTTTATGTCACAGCTATCATCCTGATATAGTTGTAAAGCTCTGATCTAAACTAGATTGTCATGATTTCTGGGACATCTTCTTTTAAAAGCCTATCTACTAAAAGCGACAAGTTTAATACAGGTAATTATTTACCAGAATTGAAGCTACGTGTTGTTAATCACCTAGATTAGTATTAGGATACCTACTTCTGGGGGAAGCCAGCTGGCACTCCTTCTAAAGGAACTGGGAAGCATGTTCAATTGCATGCAGTGTCTGCTAAAGACTGCTTGCTTGGCTGAGACTTTCCCTAAAGCCCTGCTCTACATCAACACCAGCTCCAGTCCCTTTGTACAGCTGGACCTTGCTTATCTGGAGCAGTTAAAAGGTTACTGTCCTGCATATGTGAGAAGATTTTGGATGAGAGGTAGTTCTGGATCATGTCCACTTCTTACATAATAGTATTTGATACAATGGGAGTAGCAAAGGGACATCCAAGCCTTGATGAAAGGCTGTTTAGAAGAAACAAAGATCATCTCCCACCTCCTACTTCTAGTCTTTGCCTCATTCTGCCTCTTCATCCCATGCTAATTTGAGTAAGTCACCTGAGCTTCCTTCTCAGCCTTCTGCTAGCACCCTAACGCATTGTCTCTGATTTCCAGGTCCTGCTTGTTCCAAGGCACTGGTGGCACTACGTGGAATCCATCGACCCCATCACCATCAGCATAAACTCGTGGATTGAACTGGTATTTTCCTTTTTATATCATGGTGCTGCAGCATTTCCATGTGTGCATGCATTATAAAAAGTAGGAAAGCAGATATAATCCTGTCCCAGATCTGATGACCCCATGAGCCAACTTCAGTGATTTCAGTGTGCAGTTACATTTACATAGCTTCTTTTATCCTCAAGGATAGCAGAAAACTTTGCAGACTTGCACATTCTACTAGCATCATTTGTCAGTCACCACTAAAATGCAGCTATGCTTTGCCACTGGCACATTTGATTCAAGTTTATTTTCTAGAGAAAGCAGGAGGGAGAAAGAAAAGCATCTCTTAACAAAAACCATGACAAGGATATGACCTAGAGAGAGGCGTGATGCCACTCAGAACTCAAGCTGTATTTCCTACTCAGCTGTATCGAGCAGAATCTTTTGCAAGGATTAAGGTTGAAGAATTTTGTCCCTTGCCCATGTGGTTCAGCCCTATCAGGTTTGCTGTATTCAGCAGCTGGTGAGGGAAGAGCCCTTGTGGTTACAGTTTTTCCTGAAGAACCTTCCAAGGCTCCAGATCTAAAGCACCAGTTCAGTCATATGGAAGTTTACCTCAATCAGGCAAACAATTAGACACAAGCTAAACTTCTCATGTCTGATTTCTCAGGGACTAACCAACATTGTGCTGAGTATGGAATGACAAACAGCAGCTTCATCTCAAGCACATGCTTACATGCAAAGCTAAATTAGAATTTAAATCAGATTAATGTGATAGAAAGGGGGTGGCAGAGGATGTTTGAATTTTCATTTCTCTGTGATAGTTATGATTTGCCTGGAGTTGGATTTTTCTCATGTATTTAATTAATTTTCTTTCCCCCAGGCTCTGATTTTTCTTGCTCTCCCAGTATATATGGGATGGTTCTAGGGATATCATCTCAATGCTACAGAAGGTTTTCTGATTCAAATTACTTCTTCATTAATCCTAGCTTAATATTAAAAAGGCCCTTTGAATTGGCATTTGAAAGCTGCCTCACTAAAATGCTTATTGCATTTTTTTTGCACCTTTATTAGATTGGAAATCTGCAGGGGGATGAACACATGCGTTCAGCTGCCGTTCAAACTACACAATATATTTCTCATACTGACATCAAACCAAGCCTTTGCAGAGCAGGGGCAAACTTGGGTATTTTCCTCATAGAGAAGTTTTCCATATGAGACTGCATACGAAGGAAGGACAGCAGGCCCATAGTCTGTACTGGCCTTGTACACAGTCCTGAGTCTAATGCCAGAGAAAGCACCAGCAACATTAGAGAGCAATCATTTAAACCTGCCTTAAATTTGAGCAGCCTTTGAAGTAATTTCACCACATGTTCCTGAAGACCCCCCCACACACACACTTGCACCCTAAGTTGTACCTCACAAATTTCAACCCCTACTGGAGGAGAAGGTCAGAACTGGATCAGTTCTGTTGGGTAAATAGGTCCCAGGAGTCTGGGTTGTATATAACCTGTTTGGGTTTCTCGTAGGCTATGAAAAAAAAAAAAACTAGAGCTAAGCTCCATGGCCTTTCTGGTCATAAAAGTCTTGGTGAAGTGACAGATCTTGTTGGTAACAGCAAGAGCAGACAGTTGTGTGTAGATGGCATGATCTGCAGAGGAGTGTTCGCTGGATTTTGTTAATGAATGACCCCTACCCCAGCCCCCCAAAAAAGATATGAAAAGCAACCATAAACAAATATAACCATTGCAACTCAGGTGAGAGTTCCTTACAGGTATTATCCCTACAGATGATGGTGGCAGCACACCTATAAAAATTCTGACACGGATGCCGAGAAACAATATTGAGAGGATTTCCATTACCAAATCAAGCAGTTCTTGCTTGCAGCTGTTACCAGCTGCTTTCATATTGACAGATGTGAATCATGCCAACGTTTATAGTCCTAGAGAAACCATTAATTATATTGGCAAGCCTTTAAAGTAGAAGTTTAATTTGTTTTCAGCTGGATGTGAGCTGCTCAAAGCACTTCATGCTTCTTAACATATTCTCATGCAATCAGTACAACCCTGTTATCCATCAGACCAGGATGAATCCCAAGAGTGCAACACCCTAAATAATAATTTCCACGCTTAAATAAACTCAGTTGTTTTGGGGACTTGTTATATAAGGCCATTAGTAGGCAAAGCATCCACAGCTACGCTTTCCCCTGCTTCTATCCCAAATTCTGCTTGGGGATCCAGATGAATTACTGCCTTCACCACTCTACTACCAAGATGCATGGCTTGCTTGACATGTTCCCCGAAGCCACAATTAGGCAATGCAGTGTTGTGTGTTGACTAGGTTACATCTTTCTTCCAAAACCGGTATGTCTAAGTGTCTCAACAAAACCAAATTTATGCATCCACTCCTAGGCATCTGTCACTGAAATAACTAAACTACCCATCTTGTTCAGAGAGCCTTATTTTCTCCTTTCACGTACAAGAAATCCAGTTAAGTGGGAAAGAAAACTTAAATAGATCCTATAAAGTTTATTTCTGCTATCCCAGACTAACTGGTACCCAGTTACCCAAGGGGATGATGGAGGAAGTGAAGGCCTAAAACCAAGAGCTAGTTACTAACTTCGTTGTTAGTTTGGCAGGAGATCTTTCATATGAAATGCATTTTTCCTTTCTGCTTACGTTTGAAACTGCAGTAGTATGTTAACTTCTGTTACTATCACATGATAAAATGTTTCCTGAATTTTAAGCCTCACTTTTGCTAATCTCTAGACCTTACGTAGTTGCTGCCTTGCTGTAATATCCTTCGTTTAAATACTTAAATAGACATAATATGTAGATCTATAAAATTTTCTATGTACTTTCATGGTCCTTCTACTCCTAAGGAGTCTTATAAATACACATATTAATTAAATGCTAACATTGCTATGTAATTTCAAGCACCAGATTCAATTAAAAGAACACTAATAAGGAAAAAGATTATATAAACACTGGAATCTTTTTCTGCAAATCCTTATCTGCATGAGTAGTCACACCAAAGCCTGTGCTGTTACTCATGTAAGCTCTCTATGCATGAGTAGGAGCTTCAGAAGTCCAAAACCTTCTACCTACTTTACGTAGATGAGTATGGTTTTCCAGCTAAGGCATCCGTTTAGTTCTTGCCAAGATCTTCCAACTTCCTATAGCAATTTAAGTGCTAACCCATCTCCAAACACTTCATTCCCTTGAGGCAGGATGCAGATCATGAAGCTCGTGTAGAAGAAGCAATAACTCGAACACTGGTATGTGCCATAAAATCAGCAGAAAGCCCCGGTGATGAAGATATCTGGCTAAATCCCACAGAGGTAAGCACTCTTGCTTCATTATAGCAGTGATAGTAGAGAATTACTGTCATTTTGCTTAATCTTATCTTTCTTCTACCTGAAAGAAAATTTTTAAGTTCCTTCCCCTTAAGTAGGGAAAATAATCCATGGAACATAATCATGCAACACTGAACTGAAACATTCCTCCTTTTAACAGAGTACATTTTGGGTGTTTTCTTAGGTTGAGGCAACATCCCATGAAATCAATCTCCAGTACCTGAATAAAGCAGTGTCTGCATATTTCAAGTGTCAAAAGGCAAACGTATCAGAGCAGACACGTCCCAGCAGCACTGAAGCAGAGCGAGTGACGAGTCCCTCACACAAGAGGAGGAAAAAGCAAGTTGGCTGGGAACCAGGGGGCTGCAAATTACTAACCCATGAATTTGGCTCTTCAACATTAAAAGCAGAAAAGTTCCAGAAAATACCTTTTGGGCCTCACCTCATTCAAGTTCTACCTCAGCCTCAAGAAACAAGCTCAACGGGTGCAGTCAAAAGTGACTATAGAGATCTTCTCCATGAAAATGAAGGAGGACATTTTGGAAAATTACACTGCACCAGGAAGCAATTGGCAATGAGTAATGACTGCGAAACGCCTGCAAATCAAATGGATTCAGACGGCAGTCCAAATGCCTCCCAAACAGCCCTTTCTACCAATGATTTGCTAGACTGTTTGGTTAATCCACATGTCATCAGCTTAGTGGCTCAGCTGCTGCTGGAGAGAGCAGGAGTTTAATGCTCAAGTGCTTTATCATATTTGAAATAAAGAAGTCAAATAACAGCCTTGTTCTGGCTGTTTAAGGTTGGTAATAATTGAATGTTTTACTTTTGTTTCAAGTACTTTTTAAAATGTAGACAAACACAGCTAATGGTTAAGTGGCAAAATGAAGTGGAGCTAAAATAATAACTGATTAATGAGGAATAGGAAGAAAAAGGTGTCAGAGTTCCTCAATGTTACAAGCAGAACGTACAGTTATAATTCCACCTTGTTGTGTGAATGGGTGGTTTAACACATTGTACAGCTCTGAGCATCAGTGAATCTGTTGATCTGTGCAAGTCCATAAATCAGATGAGTGGCTCAAACTGGAAGCTAAAGAACAGTCCCAGGTCCCCAGGGGGACAAACAGAGGGGTGGAGGGAGGCAATTTAATTGCTGTGGGGCAGCCATGCAGAAACATGCAGCCTGCTTATTTCAGGAGGTAGAAACATGGGCTTTGAGAAGTGACTGAGTTACTAGGAGGAAGCCATGTCAAGCTCTGTCCTTGACCCAGATATGCACAATTTCCGACTGTCCATCCCTTTCCTCTTGACTGGGCTCAGACCCCAATGACACCTGTGTGTCATCATCAGTAACAAAGAGCCTGCTGGCAAGATGCAGTCCTAAGCTCCACCTAAAAAAAAAAAAAAAAAAAATCCATGCTCTGACACAGACAGGAAAATGCAAATACAGTTTCAATGGGATTGCACCACCACAATACTACCAGAATTTAAGGAACAGTCCTGTTCATATAGTTCATGTTTTTGTGTTGGCACTGCTGTGCCAGAAAGGATTAAAAATGAGTTAGGAAACGTCTTAGTCACATCTGCTGCCTTCAGTGATTCACCAGGCTCCTAGGGAGCAGATCTGTAGAATAAGGCAGCACCATTTAGATACATTGGCATATCTCAAAAGAGCTGTGCTTTAATAACAGCCCACTTTCATCCTATTGTTACACTTGTCTTTTTTCTCAGGCTGACCACAGGGGCAGGGCCCAGCCAGAGATCACTGCTGCTGGGATCATTTGCACTGGGGCGAGGGGGCTGCAAACGGTTCATTTTAATTCACTGAGCAAAAATAGTCTTGCAATAAAAAAAGCTTTTATGTCTGGAATGGATATAGGTGAGGGAGAAAGAGCAGTAAAGTTCGAAGAGGAGGAGGACAGCAGCACCACCTTCCATTCCCCAAATGTACGCCTCCTTAGCTTTCCTCTTCCCCCTACAGCAGAGATCATTTTAACAGCACCCTCCACGATAGCTACAGTGAACATTTTCTCCCTGGGCATTCAGAATGACTGCCCTTGTAGCAGCTGAATGGTTTAAGGTCTTTGCAGGAACTGCCCCTGTAGGCAGAGGCTCCATTACCTACTTTGGAGAATCTGTCTCAGAGACACTGTTACCACAAGGCTGGATTGCATGTGTTCAGGGGCACATCACTCAGCGCTCTAAACAAATACCCTGTGTGTCTGGGGAGAGTTGCATTTTATGCCTGTCCAGGTGCAGCCTGTGATTTAGGGGCCAGGCTGTGGCCAGAAACCATTAGCAAAGGGGACAAGGAGGAGAGAGCGAGGCTGTTTACGATGCTAGGTGAAAGCACCAGAAGGACTTTATGTCTCGGAGGCATAATATAAAATCACAGTCATACACTCAGCACACGGGTAGAGAGAGAAATGACCACAAATTTAGAAAGTCACGTATGGCAAACGGCCCACAGACCAATAAGAGAAATTTATAGCTCTGACCTGATTTGCAGGATACCGAATGCCATGATTTCTGACTCTGTTTCTAAATTCATGGCCACTCTGTGGAGAAGCTTGGACAAGTTTCTACATATTCATGGCGTTAAAAATAAATGATTTCTGACCTCTTCAGTGACAGCCTGGCTCAAACAAAGAGCAGGAAACTCAGCCATCAAGCCCTCCAGTCAAGACAGCTGCAAGCAAACTGCTTTTCTCTGCAATCACTAAGGAAACTTTCTTCCCCCCACAGAATGTATTCCCTGCTTACTCTCAGCCATGGGCATGGCAGCAGTTGAGCAAGTGGTGACCTACAGGCAGCACCAGGATGGTTCCAGCAGTGACATGCTCTTCATCCCTGCCACAGCTGGGTGATGGTAAGAGATTGTCACCGTGTGGCCAAACATGGAAGTCAAAGCTGTGGGGCCACTCCAAGCATCGTGCTGGGCCAGCATGCTGATCTCCACACACAGCCAGTCTGTCCCACTTGCCCAGTGGAAACCCTGGGCTTCCCTGCCCCAAAAGCAGCTACAGAGGGGTTCACAGGCAGGCCCCATTCATCTCTCCGGGGCTGCTGCACATTGCTACTCACTGGCCCTCTGCACAGCCCTCACCTAGGGATTTGCCCATTGCTTGTCTGCAAAGAAAAAGTACATTTCCAAATCAAAGAGTCCTACCTCTTAAGACAACAGAATCAGGGAGAACCCTAAACAGCCTCCTTAGTTCCAGTCTTTCACAGAAAATCTCCCTATTACATTTCAGTGGGCAGCATGCTGTACGTATTCCACTGCACTGCTTCCCCCCACATTTGCATCTCTCCAGATTCTGCTCCAGCACCAGTCTCTCAATGCCAGCGAGCAACTCAGCTGCAGAGCAGTGTCATATGATACAGCATGAGCCATAAATCAAAGTTTTAACTAAGAACAAGTTTGGCACATCGAGGAGGCAGAGTGAATCTTTCTGCGGTACTAATTGCCTTTTAAAAATAAAAGCAGTGCTACAAATCAGTGTTTGCCCACTAGTAAGGTCCTTGCTGTATTTCTCAGCCACAAACATGAATGTTCAGGTGTGTGGTGTCGGCAGCCTTCCTTGGGTGGAGTTTCCTGAAGCTTCTGGTGTTAATAAGCTGTGGCTGATGCAGAATAACCATTGCTAAAGGGTTTTACCACCAGATTCAGTTCAAGGGGGCGGAAAAGTTGCTTAGTGTTACTGACTGCATTGCACTTTCCTGTTCTCTGGACAAAGAGGTCTGAGCCCACAGCAAGGCCTGAAAAGCCACTGCACAGCTTTGTCAGGAGGCCTCAGGGTGCAGGAGGAAATTGTTGCATGGCTTGGTGCTTTGGAGGCAGATTTTGCCATATCTGTACTGCAAGAAGAGCCACACATCTTGGAGGTGTCCTAAGCAGATGCTCCACTAGGAACTGGCACAGAAACCCAGGGTCTGACTTCCCCAGGACCCACGCTGAGGAACTGGGCAAGCCTTGCAGCTGGCAGAAGTGTACCCGGTAAGCCAGAAACACTGCTTTGCAGCAGCCAGATCTCCCATGCATTACAGCTGTCCTGGTCCTTGCGGCATTGCTTACCTATTTGCAGAGGCAGTGTGGTGGAAAATGCATTGCTAGCCCCAGTTCAGTGTGCATATTATAGTTTCCCAGTGAAACTTCATGCTATGTTTGGAGGGCATAAACTTTGCCCCTTCCAAAGCTCTGGTAAGATTGTCCTAGCAGCGAGCTTCAATTCCCTGTGATGACCCATGAAAACCACTTCACAAAGGTCTGAAGCTGACACTGCAAGCTCCAAGAACTTTTAAACCCAATTTCCCAGCAAAGGAGGTAGGCCTGCACCTTTGATGAAGGTCAGAAAGGTGGCTTGCAAAAGGGCTTTTCTCCTCCCTGTTGTGGTTCAACACACACAGCCATCCCTGTCCCACCACCCCCATGGGGAAACCCCTGAATTTGTGGCAGCCAGAGGGTTAAATTCACTCCTAAATTCCTCCCCCAACACTGCCATGCCCCCTCCTCCTGGACCATGCCTATTCAAAACACCTGGCAGCAAAATTCGCCCTTCCCATTAAGCCAATGCTGGCCTTGTTCTGTGCCCTGGCACAGCACATGAATCCACTCCAATTAGCAGCAGCCCTAACAAAGCAGGCTGGAAAACCACCATTAAAATGAAAAATGATGTTGTGTAAATAGAAGGCAGAACAAGCGGGGCCATAATACAACTCATTGCCATCCCCAGACAAACAGCCTCATAACTTACGAGGAGCTCGATGCCTCGAGTGAGTTTTAGACTGTTTTCCCCAGGGAGGTAATGCATTGCCTCTGCCCCATTCCGCATTTGCTCAGAGCTTTAGATTTTTTATCCAAAGAGATTAGGATCATTGCAGTTGTTAAAAATGGGGCTTTCTGTTGTGTAACAGTCGTTCATCGAAATGTGGCTTAATTTCTTGTTTGCTGCTACACATTGACTGAAAGCTAAAGAATCGCAAGGATCCGCGCTACGTGCTGTGCATGGATCATCCCCGGTTTAGCCACAACTGTCTTCTGCTGACACCACCACAGCCCCATCGCCCACCCAGCCCTGCTCCCTGGGTACCACCCAGCCCAGGCCAGCCTCCTCCCCAGCCACAGACAGAGTGGGACAAAAGGCTTCTGAATAGCCAACAAAATGAACTCCAAGCACATGAATAAACCTGGTTGCCACCAAGTTGCACCCATAAGGAGGAGCCTTAGGGGCAAATCAGAGCCAGAGAGCAGCAAGGCCAACTCTAGGATACAGCACATGCCATCAGAAGCCTTTCCAGCTCTGTAGCTACTTTTCAGTGTCTGCCACCTATGTTGTCATTTTTAATAGAGTTTTAAAAATGATTTTGAAGTTAGAAGAACCACCAGAGCACGGTATGACAGAAAACAGACTTGCCCTGGCTGGGACAGGAGAGAAAGGAAGAGATGACCAAGCAGGTCTTTCACATCTTTGCCTCTTTGGAGAGTTAATTAGCAGGGCATGGTAATGGTATTTGTGCATTTAGTGCATGCGCCGATTACAATAAATTCTGTCCTGCATAGTAAAGTCAAAAGCATCTCACATCCGCCAAAAAGCAATCAGGACCAATTAATGAAGATGTAATTTCCCCAGATGCTGCTATTAACATAATTCATAGTGTTCCTAGCAACGTGAATATAATTAACCCAGTTAACCACAGCTCTCGGCACCGCCACACCGAGCTGCCTGTGCCCACAGGGACAGAGCTGGTCCTCATCCCACCTCCGCAAGGAGAGGCTGGGGAGTCACTGACGTGGCCCAGGGCTGTTCTTAACGTAAAAGCAACACTACAGCCCTTATCCCACAGTTTGGGGGGCTCAAATGCACCTCTCCAATGGGATGAGCAACCCCACAGCAGACCCAACCCAGGAAAGAGCATGCACAGGTCAAGGGCATGGCAAAAGTTGAGACAATTCTTTAGTCCTAGGTGCCTGCTGGCTCCTTTTCTGCCCTTTTTCCTGTTTGATGCCCTGTGCAATGACAAAGTAAATGCACTGCTCTGCTTTCACAGCCATCCGAAGCGCAACAACTTACTGTTGGGGAGCAGCAGGACAGGCTAGGAGCTGACAGGGTCCATTAACAGTCCCAGACACAGAAAGCCACAAAACACATCCCATGTCCCACCAGAGAGACGGTCTGGTAGCAAAAGGAGATAGGACTGAAAACCTGCTGGCCCAAAGCCCATCCCAGAGGGGAGGCTCAAGGCCCACAGCACAGCCCAAATGGAGCTGGTGGCCTAGGGCCGAGTTTAAATGGTGTCCAGGGCCCATGTGGGTCCCAGGTGAGGCCAGACAAGACCATTAGGGCCTTCGTGAGCTCATCCTGCAGTCATCACAGCACCGTGGCAGCCATCAAGGCATTGTGGGGTGCAGCTGGTGCTTGCTTCGGCTGGGAGCCATGGCAGAGGCCAAGCCTCCAGCACTGGTGGGACAGGCAGCACAGGTGGATTTCCTCCCTCTCCTGGTCCCAATTTGGCCCCACAGCTGCTCCTGGAGCAGCAAGCCAGGGTGGGGAGGAGAAGACCAAGGATCAGGTGTATGGGCTGAGGCTCAGGCCTTCTCCTGGCCCTTACACATGGGAGGTGACGCTGGGCCTCCTGCAGCCCCCTGCCTGTTACTGTAGTGGTGAAATGAGATCACTGCTCACCTGCAGGGACGAGGGGTGTCCTGAGAAGACTTCTGGGTTATGTGTCTGGGCTTTTTTTTTTTTTTTTTTCCCCACCCTGCTCCATTTTTGATGAAATTTCACAACAACAGAACACTTGGGTAGTGTTTCTTAACGGCTCAAAAGAGTTGGAAGGGCTTTTCTGTCCTGAGGGAAGAGCCCCTCGTTTCTCTCCCTACCTTTTTTCTAGCAAGAGACGAAATAAGAAGGAGGACATTAAAAATTAATGAATGCTTTTTCTTCTTTTTTTTTTTTTTTTCCACAAGTGTGGAAAGTTTTCAAATGAATTTGATCAGTTCTTTTGATAGCTGTGGTCAGTGGGGAGCTCATTCCCCTGGGAGCACTTTAATGCTTTTAGGATGCAGGGGGAACTTTGACCAAACCATGTTTCATAGCTGGAGACCACCAGCATTTTAAATAATTCATTAATTTTTTGCAATTTGATTTAACTCAAATCACCTGAAAATATTAGGCTCAAAAATGTGGATAAGTTGCTGGGTCAGAAAAGCAGGACATTTTGATGAAAGTACAGACCTCTCGGAGCCAGTCAGTAGTTTAACAATTACCCAATATAATAGCTTGGAAAAAGATGCTGTGGACAAAGGTGAGATCACTCATGTTAATTAAAGGATCCGAGCCACAACGCTCCTGCCTTAATAGTGGATTTAAGCTGAGGTATTGTAAAGCAATGGTAGAACGGATGCTGCTTTAATGCAATTAAGGAAGAAGCAGGGAATTAATGAGTGTTTCCAGGGAGGGCTGGAGAAGCTCTGCCAGCTCCCCACTGGCACCTGGGCTTGGGGCTTTGGTGGCCATGGGGGAAAGCGGATGCCAGGATGAGATGCTGCTGATGGGCCACCATGCCTCTGTATTTCTTCTAACACATCTCTTGTGAAAAATTAACACATCTTCCCCGTCCTTCCCCATGGTGTTTATCCCTCCATTCATCGCAGGTTTTGCTCAAGGGATGTGATTTGGTGCCCAAGCCCAAAAATGGGGTCACAGGTCTGCATCCCTGAAAGGGGAGACCCTGAGGAGAGGACCAAGGTGCTGGTCCCCTCCATGCATGCTCTGCACAGCACAGGTAATCACATGCACAGCACATGCCAAGGTGGCTTCTTGAACAGCTTTTTTTTTTTTTTCTTTTTTTTCTTTCACCAGAGCAAACCTTTTATTTTCCCAGCTACAGAAAATCGATGCCTCTTTTCAGTTAAAAGTCCTGGCTTGAAACTTTGTGTGCCTTAAATCATCTTTGTGTGACTGGAAGGAAGGCAAAGTCCTTCTCTGCTGCCAGCAGCCCTGGCACAGGGAGGCGGCTGCAGGCAGGGCGAGGGCTCAGTGCCCAGTGCTGACCCCACTGGGTGTCGTTCAAGCCTTGACCAAATTAAACGCAGAGAGATTTAAATCTTCCCTTGGGACTTCTCAGGAACATATTCTGCTGGGAGAAGAACTGACCACTTGCTTTTAACATTTTTTGGCAAGGCTTTACATGCCTGAAACATGGGAAGCACGGGCAGAGCCCCAGAAATAATTTTTAACAATCCTCTACCCCAGACTTCTCCCTCCCTCCCACTTTATTTAATTTCCCCCCCTTGAAATCAAGAGGGGTGCTGCTGAGCCTGAAGGCATGGCTCTTTCGTCTCAGCTCACAAGGAAGGAAAATAGCCTTGTTCCCATTTTCATGCTAATGCCTGAAAAATCTTCCAGCCAAATCCCCGTTTATCACGGCAGATTGAAGGGCACACAATGGAGGGGTTCATTGCACTCCTGCATTTTACCTTGTACCTTTGTTTGTGTTATAAAGTGGTGTGAGCAAGAAGATTGCTTTTTCTTTGAGGTGTCACAGGACAGAATATTCATGTCAAAGGGAAGCAAGGAATGACACCTTTAGCTTGAAAATGAGCATATTTCTCAACAACTGGGAGAGAAAAGCGAGGTTTGAGGCATGAGCTGACCTGCAGACCTCATTTTTTCCACAGGAGTGAAAAGCGAAGCCACCCTGAGCCACATGGGCATCTAGGGCTCTGCAGTTCCCCCAGGTCCCGACAAGTGAGGCAGCAACACTGATGATTTTCACTAACCTAAATGCTGTCTTTTAAATGGTTATTCACACAATTAATAGAGAAGTCAAATAACCCAAATGAACGATAACGTTTTAAAGTAATTATTTGCTGCAAATGAACACAAATGATTTCAATATATAATGCATTAGCTCCAGCAGCTGGGAGATTCATCACGATTCGAGGTGTGCTCAGAGCTGGGGCCCTGCCTGAAGTCTCCGCAGCTGTAAATCCTCATTTTCTTCTCTCCAGTATAAACTTTGCATAGATTTCCCTTCCAAGTGCACAATGAGCTTTTCCTTTTCATCCCTCATTGGCTCCACTTTGTGATCCCACTGGAGGAACCTCAGTGCAGGACACAGCCCAGCCTGAGGTTCATTTGCTCCAAAGCTATTTTATTTTATTTTATTTTATTTTATTTTATTTTATTTTATCTTATCTTATCTTATTTTATTTTATTTTATTTTATTTTATTATCAGAAGGCATGTTGTGTACAAGAAGAGCTGTTTGATGGACCCTCCCAGCAAAGTGCCCATCAGAGGGTGCAGCAGGGCTGATGTTCACCAGCCCCATTTCTCCCAAACCTGGCCGTGGTTTCCCAGCCTCTCCCACGTCACCAGCTGGCAGGGGCATCTGATCACATCACCAAACAGCAACTGCCTCAAACTGATATTTTGTGTGCGTGACGCAGCTTCTTCCGCTTAATTCAATCACAGCATGATTAGCTTACACTCCCTGGCACCTGTTTATTTGGGCCAAAGGAGCACGCTTCCCAGCTTTTATTTTCATGCTTCTGGGTACCACAATCAGTGGTGACAGAAAGTTTCTGTTTCAATTAATGAGCGAGCAAAGGAAAGGAAGGGAGAGGAGCAGGGACAGAGGAGAGCTGGTGATTGCTGAGGAGGATTAGGGCTAATTGCCCTGGTTCACTGTCACTAGCAATTTCCCAGGCAAACCTGGAGGGCTGGAGACACCTCAGGTGCTCGCAGTGTTGCTTTTGCCACCTCCACCACTGCTCTGGCCAGCCTGGTTTAACGTCCCACATCTGGGGGACATTGCAGGTGGCAGTGTGATGATGGGGATGGGACCAGCAGTGTGGCAAAAAGCTGCACCCCGCACAGACAGGCTTCAAAAACATCCTGCCAAACTGCATGGAGACAACAAGGTCCAAAACACCAGGCATGGAGGAGAAGTACTTTTCCTCTTCTTTTCCTTATTTGTTCCTTTGAGCTAAATTTTTAGTTCTAAGTGCCCCATGCCAGTCTAGGAGCAGACCCCATGAAGCCCTCTGTGTGGAGAACATATGTTTAGAAATAACGGGAAGCTTTTATCCACCGCAAAACCTTTGCCATAAAACTTCATAAAGTGAATTTTTCCTTCAATGGGTCCCCTGGGACCTAAAAAATAAATATCTGAGGATTCATGTAGTAGTAAAAGTCGATAAAAGTCTTTGAAGCAAATAGGCTATTGAGGAATTACGCGTGGAAGTGAATGGATGGATTCCTCCACAAATCTCTTCACGGAGGTGCGCTGACATAATGAAGACACAGTAGGCGCATTAGGAAAAATCCCCTTTTTAATAACAGCTATGCCGTGTGGTATTCCTAAAGTGATGGCTTGCCGGGTGGGAAATCCACTTAGCAGCGTTTAAGTGGAGGGGAGGTGGAAGGAGGCGGCCTGGGCCGGGACCACACGCAGCAGTGACAGGGGGATGGCAGCGAACCCAGGGCTGAGCCGCGGCCTGTATCCCCTTGTCCCAGTGTCCCCACACCGCTGTCACCAGCAGCTCCCCTGGCCCCACTGCCTACCCCGGTGCAGCCGGCCCCATGGATAAGCATTGCTCTCTGCTTTCGTTAGGATCCATTTCATTTTTTCTGAGGAAATGTCGGGCCTCCATAAACCCCCTGCTGCTGACTGCAGAGGTCTCGGAGGGGTTTTGGCTGAGCAAGCATTTCTCTTGTAAATCTAAATATTTGTACTACAGCTGTGTAAACAGTCAAAACTCGAAGGGTTTTTATTTTTAACCTCCCTGATTTCCAGCAGGGGATTAGGATGGATGTATTGTGTAGTCTTACGTCGCCTTGTGCCATTTATTGCACATTGACGAGCTCAGTCTCCTTTCTGGAGGTGTTTCTCTGTTATTACTTATATGGCAAATCCAGATGGATGGGAATTAGATGCTTGTTACTTTATATTGCACTGTCTACCCAGACACCAAATGTTCATCTGTGTGAATGCAATGGTCCAAAATTTCTTCTGGCTTTCTCTGGGCAGGATTGCAAGGTGCTGCCGGGGAAGGAGAGCTGAAACCAGCTCCTGTGTGCTGTGCCACTTCGTTCTTTTTAAGTGCTTTACAGCAAAACATAGCTTGGACCAACTTGTACAAATGCAAAGAAAGAGCAGCCAAAATGTCGCGCCGAGGCAGCTGTGCTGTACAGACGTGCTGCAGACAGATGTGGCAGCTTTTCACCTGAATATTAAACAAGGAGTGGAAGGCAGTCCAAGCCTCTGAAAATTAAAGGTCTAAATCCATTTAAATTTACAAACTCTGTAAATAAATAATAAACCAGAACACTGCAGCTCCTGCTCTAAATGCATTCTGCCTTGCTGTGATGTTGAAGCACTCCTGTATTTCTCTGCGTGTCCCAGAAGCTCTGGTTTACAGAGCCGAGCTCCTTCAAATGCACCCACCTCTGGTCACTGCAGGGCCCACATGAGCACAATATTCAGTGCAAACAGCACCCAGTGTTTGATGTTTGGTGATCTCGTACCGGCCCTGGAAAACGTGCTCCTGAGCATGAGCTGCTCTCCAAGGCTTGTGCAATGCAGCAGAACCCCTGTCTGTCGTGACTAATTGAGCCCCGATGGTTTTCCTTTATCATCTCAAATGAGCACAAAGGACTTAAGGGGTGTTTCACTGAGTGGCTGGAGGTCCTTCTGTTCATTTGTTATATCCCATTTTCAAAGTCATTCTTTGACTTTTCCCTCTGAACCCATTTCTCTCTGGTGTTGCAGCTGCTTTTGTCCTTCTGTCCTATTGTCACCGCTGGGCCGAGAACAATTCCTGCAGCCACACAACCCTGCAAGGAGCAGAGACACATGGATGTCAGCCATGCAGCTGCCCAAAAACCTGCAGATTTGGGCATTTTGGGTCGAGTGCAACTTCCCAGGGCCATAGGGCACATGGCTGGGGGACTAGCAGCACCAAGCAATGATGTGGCTGCAGGTCACTTTTTTCGTGCCATTTCAATTAACAGTCCCAACGTGTTGAACAGACCTGTCTGGTGTTAATCTGTGGTTAATTGGGTCAGGCTGGATGGCAGCAGCAGTGAGCACCAGGCAGCTCTTAGCACGGTCTCACTGCCTTGACCTCTCTGCCCCTGTGCCATGGGGACCTGTGCACCTCTCCCCTCTCCACCACCTTCTGAGAAACCTGCAAAATTTCATGCATCGTCTGGGACCCACTCCATGCTGCAGAGACTCGTATCTCATTTACAGCACTCCACTTTCCCAAGAAAAATCAATGCTCGTTTACATTACTACCATACAACCCCTATTTTAAAGTAATTCATGGCTGGGCTGATGCTATTAATTTTATTAAGCCGTTATTAGTGGGCAGATATTATTCCGCTCCATTGATGCTAAGTTGATGCAATTACCACTCGCGAGCCGAGCACCATATGTCTGGAAGTTTCAATTCTGTTTGCAACCTGAACGGTAAAACCACACCACACCAGATGCTGGTGGTGGGAATCAGGGAGCCTGCTGATTTCCAGGCGGATTCAAAACAAGCAAGGAACTGACCAAATTTTATAACTTAAATCCTTTTAAAGCAGAAGCACTGATATCAGTCTGGATCTGAGCTATCTGTGAATGCACCGTGCCAAAGGCAGAAATGTGCTCAGATATTCTCCTCGAGCCTCCCGGGTCTTATAGTCCATAGAAATCTCATCAGTGTGGATTACCAGTTAACTGAAACATCCTCTGATGTGAACAGGACATTTTACACATGAGGCCAGCTAAGGTTAGCTCTGTCTACACAGAAAATGTACCAACCATCAGGAAGGGCCATGTCCAGCTGCGGATGCATTGCACTCTGCTTGCAGGGGATGGATTTCACCCAGAGGCCTCAGAGCGCATTTTCCTCTTTTCTGTGAGAGAAAAAAAAAAAAAAAAAAAAAAAAGCAGTGTGGGAATATGAGACAAAACAGTGCAAATCCTACAGTCTCAAACATCCCCCAGGAAATCTAACCACAAGAGTGACCATCTGATCATGAGAGGTGTGATGAGTCCCCAGGAGAAGAAGGGTACAGGAACCCCGTTGGTGATGTCCACCCCACTGAGTGGCCATATGGACACAAGGGAAAAAAAAAAAAAAAAAAAAAAAACTCTTTGCAGCCAGAAGGAATTCAAGACTGCAGTTAAAAATAAAAATAAGAACTTACACAGCTTGGAGAAATATTAGCTCAGCCACATCCTTGTGTTCATGGACAGAAATGGGGTTTGTGTGTATCTGCAGGTCAGAAAGAACCTGTCACTCAGGGATTGGGAGAGAAAAGAGAGAGTTCCTGTGCCAGGAGCTTGCAGTGTAAATAAAAGGTGGTGGGTGGATGGGAGGATGAGTGGATGGGTGGGAGGATGAGTGGATTGGTGGGTGGGTGGGTGGATGGATGGATGGATGGAGAGTGCACATCTGCTGGGGCTGCCTCTGTCTGTAAGGCCAAGTGTCCTCTGCTGAGACTCAGGCCAGGGTCCCTGCAGGACAAGCCAGAAGGTACCGTGCAGCTGCTGGCTCCTGCTGATGGCTGCTGCTCCGGAGCGAGCAACTGATTTATGGGGCCCACTGCACTCAGCTAAAATGCTTGTTCAACATCATAAACCAGCAGCCTTGTCTCCCACGCAAAGCAAAGAAAGGGAGAAACAAAATGAATGCTTTTCTCCACAATTGAGATGTTTCCTGGCAGCCGTGGAGCTCTGCAGGGCATTTGCACTGGGCAGCAGGGCAGAGAACGGCATCCCCACCTCGGCTGCCAGCAGACTCGGCCACTGAGGCTCTCCACATGGGGACACACTGGGAGGGTTCCCACTATCATTCGGTGCCCAGGACGGGGCACAGCAGGGCAGGAGCATCCTCCCTGAGGCACTGAGGGATGGAGGAGTGGACACAGGGGCTCCCCAAACCCAGCATTTCATTAATGAAGTTGTTTGCAAGGTGGTGCCAAAATGAAAAGCATGGCTGAGTGGTTTATTTAACCCTTTTGGAGGGTTGGAGACCAGTGTTGAAGCTGCCCAGCTGCAGGTGCCAGCAGTGATGCATTTGCTGCAGAGGTTTGGGGAGCCTGGAGCATGGGCTGAACCCATCCCTGGTGCTCAGCACCCTTCTTTGGGGGACAAGGCACACGAGAGCCCTCCCTGCCTCTCCCCACGGCTCAGAGACCCTGCTGGAAATGGCAGCAGGGTTTGGCTGATCAGCATGTGGGGATCTGCTTTATTTTAGCTGCCCCCAAAAGGACCGCATGCAGGGACAGATCAGATTAACAGGGCTGATGGAAAACATCCTCCCCTTTATCCCCCCGACAGCCGCAGCCCTTTATCATGTCTGAAGACAAAGTTTTTCAGCCATCAGTTTTCTGCCTCGGGGCTTCGTTTCTCTCCAATACAAGTTTTCTATTTCTTCTCTGAGAAAAAAAATGGAACATTTTGCTGGCAGGTTTTCCAGCCACCCTTGTGCATTAGGTGTGGCGGCGGCCAGGGCTGGCACATCTGCACCCACCCCCCATACACTGGGACCCTGGTGAGGACAGGGTGCAGATGGCAGCTTGCCAGCCATGGCAGGGGGAGGAGAAGAGAGAAGTGGTTCCTTGCTGCTCAGCCTGGCACCACATCCCTTCACCAGCCCCCTCAACCTTCTCAGCCACATTAGCGACTCGCCACGCTCCCTGTGCCAGGACCGGATTCAGCCGTGCTGGCATTACGAAAGTGTGGAAGGGGCTGGGACACGTGAATGAAGACAAATATTCGGACAGCCCCTGATGGGCCATTTTGCTGGCTTTCTTCACGTCCTGCAAGGTCGAAGATAAGACCACCAGCAAGGGCCATATCCCTCCTGGAAGGTGGAGGGACACTGGTGATGTGGGGACAGGATCCCACTTACTGGCGTGGCATGGCCAGCACCGGGGTGTCGTGCACCGAAGCTGACGTGCTGTGTGATGGATTTGATGCACTTCACACTGAACTTGATGCATGGCTTTGGAACCAAATCCATCACCTCTTCTGTCACACTCCATATACCGAATCAGAGTCACCACCTACTGAATTAAAAACTTCACATGCAGTTCACATCACACCATAAATCAGGCCAAAATGGAATTAAATGCATTGTATGCTAAGAACTCATTAATCAGTCCGTAAATTAAACATGAGACAAGCCTGTAAGAGTGGATGTGCCCAGATCTAGCCCCTAGAGCACACGATGCTGCTGAAGTCTCTGAGCTTCTCCACCTGTCTCGGAGCACATGTCTGTGCCAGGACCTGCTGGGTACCAGGTCTGGCCCTGTCCCGAGCCCACCCGAAACCTGGGCACCCCACAAATCCTGCAGGTGGCCCTCAAACCATCCAGACCCCACCTGAGGGAGTTCAGACCTGAAGGACAGAAGCAAGTCAGAGCCAGGCCCTGCTCCTCCTAGGGGGAGCAGCAGCAGGAGGCCGCGAGGGCTTTGTGCCCCTTGCTGGCAGCTGGCTCACACCCAGCAGCTCTCCCCTGCAAAGGGATGGGCTCGAAACCCCAACAGCCTTGGTGCTGAGCATCCTTCTCCTAAGCCCTCAGCAGGGCTGGAGGGCTTCTGGTTCCCTGACTGTGTTTGGGCACCTGTAACTCAACTTGAAGGCAACAGGAGTTTAAAAAATCTCTGACAGGCCTGTGGCAGGAGCACAGAGCAGGGGCCTCTGGCTGCTCCAGGCCAAAGTTAGAGACTGGGCCGAAGACAAGGCTTCCGAAATTCTTAGCTAAAACCAGGCTTCTGATTTCCCCTTCTTGTTATCTGCATTAAATGTGGCTTTTTGTCACACAGTTCAGGAGGCCCCAGGGAAAGGTGGGACAAACTCCCAGCCCGTCAGAAACAGAGACCTCCTTGGATCTGATCCACGCTGTTTCCTTTTATTTTCCTATTCATCTGGTCCTCTCAAAATCTGCTCAGAAGCAATTAGAGCCTGTCAGCTAGAAGCTGATGCAACTTTTATTTAATTAGCCCAGCAGCCAATAAAGATCCCATTCATCAATATCTCATGGAAGGTATGGCTGGCGGTGGAAGGAGGGGCGAGATTTGTCATTTCTCCCCTACATCCAGATGGCTGCGAAGCATCTATCAGTGATCTGATCACACGCATGGACACGTGCACATCTGAGGAGACCGACCAGCTGGGAGGCATCTGTCCAGAAAGCAGTTATGGGGGAAAATAGTGCAAGACCGTCCCAGATGCTCCATTAGTGAGTCCTGTCACTAATTCAGGCTCCAGACCAGCCTGGGCAGCAGGTGACCCTGGTGGGAGAGCAACTTTGGAGGGCTTTTCCTCTCCTGCCCCATTTTGCTGCCCTTCCCAGCAACAGGAAAGGGTAGAGATGTGTAAGGAGGGCCCAGTGCCATCAAGGTGAACTGGGGCAGGCCAGGAGAAGTATGGATGGGGATTTCCCCATCCCTGCTGCCATTGCTCTAGGAAGGGGGAGAACAGCCCCCCTCACTGCCCATAAACATGTTGGAGGTGGGAGAGGGGGACAGGGGAAATTTGTACCCAGAACTGATGGATCCCAGCAAAATTTTGGGGCATTCAAGATGTCAGAGGTAGCTCTTGGGGTGACACCTTCCTCACATGAGAGCTTTTCCCTAAGTTGACTGTCAGAGCACCAAACACTTGCCTGACCTTCTGCTGGACCAATATAAGCACATTTGGCTTTGGGGCTTTTCCCAGAGAGCAGGTAGGATGGCCAAGAGGATGGGGACCCGGGCCTGGCGCTGGTCTCATGGGACAAAAGGGAGATTTCACCTGCTCAGGCCCGCAGGATTGGGCCCCTGACAGCATCTGTTGCCAGCACTGTTTGCAGCTTCAGCATTACAACTCCCCGAACTGCAAGAAAATAAATCAATTATTACAGGATGGTTCGTAGTTGACAAACATGAGTGATGGTATCTTTGTAATTAATGATTATGAGAAAGCAGCTGAATAGTTTGGTTCCTTGTGGCTGGTTTGATATGTAATACACAGCAGTTGGTGCAAGCAAAGCAGGTAGCTGGAGCTAGTTTATCCTTGGTGTGTCCAGACAGAAGGTGCACCTCCCAGACCTGCACACCAGGCTGTTTTCTCTCAAAGCTTTAACACCCCGCAGCAGAAGAAGTGGGTTAAGGAATACACCACATCCAACCTGAGCCTGTGGTTTAACTGCTTATCAGATAAAAAGTAATGAAAAATACTCCCTCTATTAACAGATTATTTTGAGCCAAGCTGTGGTGCTTGCCTGTTTTTATTCTCTTCCATCAAGTCTTGTTTGATTTGGCTTTTTTATTATTTTTTTTCCACTTAAGGCCCATGTGATGTGCTGTGCTTGGAGTTGCCAACTTCAGACATTTTTGCTGGTGTGACGTTTGGCATTTCACAGCTCCTGGGGGCTCCTCTTTTAAGGGGACTCCAGGGTTTTGCTGCATTAAAACAAATATATTCTTTCCAGGTCGGGTGTGGAGAAACCTATGTGTGGCATCCAGCTTCCAAACTCAAAAGAGAGAAAAAAAAAAAAAAAAAAAAAACACTCACACACACACACAAAAAGAAAAACCCTCAAAAGTGTTATCTTTTAATCATCTTTTCAAACACTATTCCCTTGGGGAACCCAATTCACAGATTTTCCGCTAACAAAAGGTGATTCTTCTGGAGAACAAACTCGCTCCTCATCTCCAGCGCCTGGCTCGCACACCACTGAGCTCCTGCATTGTGCACGCGAAGCCCACGGCCAGGAGCCGCAGGGCAGCAATGGCATGGTGCCCAGCGCCTGGCCCAGCGCCCAGCACGTGCCCCGAAGGGGCTGTTTCCTGCTTTCTCTGAGCCTCTATTTTGCTGCTCCCTTCCCCGGGAAGATGCCCCTGCCTCTGTGACAGCTTCCCCGCTGGTTAAACAAACCCAGGGGGAAGCACGGGGCTTTCCCACACGGTGCAGCACCCTACTTGCATCCCCTGCAGACAACTACTGCACAGCAGCCTTCCCCAGGCAGATGTGAGGACGCGCAGTGAGGACCAGGCCCAAGCACCTCCTTCTGGGTCTCTCCTTTCTAGAGAGGCTCAGGGTGGTCTCCTCACTCCTGTGCTTGTGCTCAGACAGGACCAGCCTCGTAAAGCACTCGCAGGCTGAGCAGGCCCAGCAAGCCCAGGACTAGGAGAGAAAAAGAGCTCCTTTTGCCAGCACTTCATGTTAAGCTTCTATATTTAAAATGACTACTTAAATGAATAAATGAATAACAGGTCTAAGCACTTTACCAAGCAAATCCGATTTCTGCTTAGGAGAATTGGATAGAATAAAGCTAAAAAAAATTGCTTCGAGGATGGGATTTAATTGAAAGTGCCAGCACAAGTTAGTTCCCTTACTGCGTTTGTAGGTTCAGAGAAGAAACTTGCTAATGATCAACTGCTTTAAACAAGGTCACCATTAATACTGACTTTAGCTGTCAAAAAGACTGAGATTGCAAACTAAGAGGGGCACAAGGAAAACCTCTTAATTTGTTTGTAAAATATTTGCAAAGTGTCATATCAATAACGGATAATAAGAAAATGTTGGCCCTCCAGAGCTGGTGCACACTGCAAAGCTTTGCTGAATTGCACCTAAACTGTTATCAATAGCATATTTATTATTATAATAGACGAAAAACAAGCTTTCTGGCTGAAAAACAAGATCAATTTGAGCTCAAGCTATTTGGATGTATTCTAAATTAAAATGCAGCGTGAATGCTCCTAAGAAAGAAAGAAAGAAAGAAAGAAAGAAAGAAAGAAGGAAAGAAAGAAAGAGAGAGAGAGAGAGAGAGAAAGAACAAATAGGAAAAGGAAAAGAGAAAAGAGGAAAGGGAAAATGAAAAGGAAAAGGAAAAGAGGAAAAGGAAAAAGAAAAAAAGAAAAGGAAAAGGAAGACAAAAGAATAGCCCTACTGCAAGTGCATATGCCATCTAGCTCTGACTCAGTAACCTGAAAGAAAAAAAGAAAAAAAAAAATAAAAGGAAATTGTATTTGTGTCCAGCCAGACATTTCTCATCTTCGGGGTTTGATTCAGAGCCTAAGCTAACAGAGCTTTTCCTAGTGGGTCAGGATCCAGCCCCGGGCTTGAGGGCTTGATGCAGGAAGTCAGCCAGATTGCGCTGAGCTCCTGGTGCAGGTCAGGATTTGATTAGAGTCCGGCAAAGAAACCCAGACAAAATCTATCTTGCTGCAATCAAAGACAGCCACAGTTTAGACAGGGAGGGAAAAAAAAAAAAAAAAAAAAGAGAGAGAGAGAGAGACTGTAGAAGGAGAAAAAGCAGCCACCTGGGTGAAAGGGGACAAGGTTTCATTCCTGGGACAAGTGCCTTGGGGACTGAAATGGTCGGAGCGGCATCTCACCCGCAGCGTCACCACATGCATCGAAACCTGCGGGAGACCAACGTGCCCTCGCCTCCCCCCACAATTAGGGGCTCTCCGACACCTCCTGGGGCTGCCTGCCACCCTGCAGAATTAGGCTCCTCTTTTGTTCTGACAAAGAAGAGACCAGTGAGTTGCAGACTTCTCCCCGTAGCTCTCTAAATAATTGCATTCTCTTATGTCTTTTAATCACAAGCCCCATGAGGCCCGTAGTACCACGTGTGCAAGCCAAATTGGCCCATCAGATCAGTTTATCAAAGGGGCCTCATTTAATCTCAGTCTTTGATGAAGATAGCAGCCGTCAAAGCCTGCCCTAATGATTTGCTGAGTTTACTTTGCCTGCAGATCTGCGGCATGAAGGGCACTTGGCCTCCAAGCACGGCATTGCTAATGGGAAGCCACGGCGAGGGAAACAAAATTGGCAAGAGAGAAAGGAAGAGAAATCATAGCAGAAACCTGGAACAGCTCTGGAGACTGAAGAGGCAAGATAAACCCCGTGGTGGGTGTCACCATGAATAATATCATGAGACTGGTCAAAAAAATTTGGAGGCAGAAGCTCCCGTGGAGTGAGTTATTGCTACTGTGAGACTCAGCAAGGAGAGGATGAGTCCAAGGAGAGCAAGGAAACGCAGAGCCAGGGGAAGGAAGGAGCTCTGGGGAGAGCAGCCTGACATCAGAGCCTTTGCTGCACAAAACCAGCTGGTTGTGAGGCACTCGGTAACGTTTAATAGTTTTCAGCTCCGACAGAAGAGGGAACTCAGAGCCTGCATTACAGCAGCTCGAGGAGCGCTGCGGGCTGAGAGAAGCAAGCACAACCCGGGGGTTTCAGCCAGCACGTACAGACGGGTGGTGCAAAGAAGGGCCAAGGAAGCCCCCCTGGTGGGGATACAAAGGACTCTACTGGCACCGTTAGCTCAGGGGGATTCCTCACGGCTCCACCAAAGATGGATGGGCCATCTGACAGCAAACAGGCAGGGCCATTTATTTATTTCACTCAGAGACTGCAGGTGCTCAGAACAACCTTTGGGGGGAAAACAGAAGAAAAACAGAGACGTGAGCTCCAAAAGAAAAGCCACAGCCAGCAGCCAGCAAAGGGTGAAATGCAAACATTGCTCTGGCTGCCTGGTGCCTGCAAAGGTCCTGCTGAAAGCACCTGCAAGCCAGGCAGGCAGGGAAAAGTGCCCAGCACCGTACATACAGTACACACATGCTTTTAGCATTGCACATGACGTGGCAAGGTCTGGGAGATGACTGTCACCCATGAGCTGGAAGAAGAAGGAGCAGAAAGTGCCCACCATGGGCAGGCAGGTCTGGCCTGCGACCCTGTGCCAGGAGGAGCAGCTCTGCTCTGCAGCTCCAGGGCCTCCAGCAACTGTGGGAGGCTGGAAAGAGCAGCCTGACCATAAATAATGTATGCTTCTGAATTATCTGCCCCCACAAGATGCATAGGGCCACACAAGGTTCTCACAAGAGGCCAGAGCCAAAAGCAACTGAGGGTAGATGCCCTGTTAGCACCCAGATACTTGGCTCTGCGTGGTTCCTGCCCAGACACAGTGGTGCCATGGGTGAGAAGCTTTTCTGGCCTCAGCCACGTGGGCAGCATGACACAGGACAACCCTTTTCTGCAGGTCACGTTGGCTCCTTTTCCTTACACACATGGGTACATCAAACAGGACAGCTCGAACAGACTGAGCTGCATATGCAACAAGAAAGAAAATGTATCTAAAAAGTGATGTTAGCTCAATTTTTGTGCCTTCAGCTGGGCTGCCAGTTGCCACCCTGCTGGATTCCAGCTGCAGCTCGTCATTGCTCAGACTGAATTGCTACCTTCTGCTTTGGGTTTTGACTTTCTGCAAGCATATTGCAATTTGAATTAAACATTAAACCGATGTTTTTGAGAGTTTTGTTGTTTACCTTGTTGATTAAGAGTCTCTGGGGTCCTAAGTTCTACCCTAAATTTAGGTCAGTTCTGGCTGAGCCCTGCAGGATAGCTGCTAAAACTACTCATTAAAAACCCAGAGATCAGAGTTGATCAACTGGCAGTGGGAACCTGTGGCGTGGCTGCTCCGCGTCCTGGCAATCTTCTGGTCTACAGATACTCAAGGCAGGCTAATGTTGATCTAGTGAAACACAGCATGGAAAGAGCTTGAGGAGATGCAGCAGCTGCTTGATCCAAAGCACATTAAGAGACAGCCTGTTTGCTTCCTTATTGACCACCTGGGATGACAGGGAAGGAGAAGCTTTAAGTGAAACAATTATTTTCGTTCATGCAATTTCTGTAACACGGAATGATCCCTCCTTAGGGCAAAAAGTTTCACGATCCCCCATTTCTGTCTTTCTGGGAAGCACTTTGCAAGAGATGGAAAAGCCTTACAAAGCCCATGGGCAGCATGCCTTACAAAGCCCCAGGGAAGCAATGCCACAGCTCGGACTTAGGCAGCCTCACTGATCTTGCTTTTTTTTTTTTTTTTTTTTTATCCTAAATTGCTCAGGAAACCCAAGGGCCTCGCAACATCTCATCATATGTGACAGGTTTATCACACGTGTTGACATGAAGGACTAGAGTACAGCCAGCTGGAACCAGAAACGTTTCTTAAATGCTGTTGTTTGAATCGTATCACAATAACACGTGCTAACAAAATGCAGAGCCTGGTACCATCCAAAAGTCAGCAGCTGTGCTATTTGCCACGAAGCTGAACTCCCAGGTTTAAGCTGCTGTTGCTAGAAAATGTTTCTTGTGGCTAGGAAAAGAAATTCAGCACAGAGAGGAGAGCAGATTATTCCTCTGTGCGTGGCCCAAACTAAACCTGCTGGTTACCATCCCCGTCTAGGGCAGACCAGGCAGAAATGAACCAGCATTTGCGTCACCCTGGTAAGAGAGCCAGATCCTGAAAATGTGAGTGGACTCAGACTAATGAAAGAACAGTTACTTCCTGGTGTAAGTGATGCTTCTTTTTGCCTTAAAAAAATAAATCACAAATGAAGCACAACTTCTGGAATAAGGGGACTATGGGGAAAGGGAAGAAGAGAGCTGCAAGCCCCTTGAGCTGCACAGAGCAGCTTGCTACCTAACGATGCCCTGGTGCCTCAGAAAGAAGAGGTAAATTTAAGGGGCTCATAGCCAAGAAGTTGTTTTGCTGAGTTTGAGATCTCATTTTTATGCTTATCTCATGCAAAACTGGAAGGAAGTAACGCAGGCCACACTTAAAAACTGCTAAGGGGAAAAACATGTTGGACAGCAGCCAGTGCAATTGGAGGGAAGTTTGCTGCACTAAAAGAAAACTTGATCAGAGCGTGTCCTTCAGAGAAACAAACACACATGTACACACCTCCACAGCGGAGCAAACCCCTGCAATCTCCACACAGGCTTGTGTAGCTCTGTGCCTAGAGGTCCTCATCAGCTCATTACCGTCCCTTAGCTGGAGATGATCATTTCTGCAGGTCAGCCTCCGAAACAGCTGGCGTGAGCTTCCCCTGATCAGCTGCAGGGCAAACTCCCCCAGCAGCTGGGAGTCCCTTTGGTGGCAGGCAGGGCTGGCCAGCCAGCAGGCTGCTATTTGCCCTCAGGGTTTCACCCAGCTTTACATACACAATCACAGTTTGGGCTTCCCCCTCTGATCCAAATTCTAAGTATCAGTAGAAGTAATAATTTTCTAAAACTGGGTGTTAAAAACCAAGCGTGGCCCTGTGTCTGGGCTCTCTGCATATCAGAAAAACCCAGAGGCCTCAATATCTCACAGAATCAGGCCCAAAATCTTCGATGCTGCCCTGAGTCCATTTGAAGGTGATGAAAGGGCTCCTAGGATGGATCTAAGATAGAAATGCTATGCTGAACGTGCCGTTTTGCAACCTTCCACTGTTAACACAGGGGCAGCTCTTCCTTACAGCCCCCAGCCTGGTCCTTGCTGGCACGCCCAGGGAAAATCCCTCCAAACTGCTGGTGTGTTTCAGATCAATGGGTCCAGCCAGCAAAGCTCTACAGCTGCAGCAGAGGCAGTGAGGAACAGCCCTGCCAGCAACCGACCAGCTGGATCGGAGGGGAGCTGACCTCCCACAGGTGGGGAAGGAGTAACTGCATCAGCTGGAGGAGAAACCTGAGCAGAGCCTTCCACCCCCTCGGGCAAAAGATTCCCTGGAGGGGCTGCAGCAGCAGCCCCCAGCCTCATGTTAGCACTTTATTTACAGCATTGGCTTCCTGCTCATAACCTTCCCAACTGTGAACTGCAATTTTTCTCCCCCCAGCATTATGGCGATGGTTTGGATCACAGAGATGTTTGGAAAGGGACAATTTGGCATCAGGAGCCTAAAAAGCAGATACAGATGACATCCTAAATGTATCTTTTACGAGTTTGGAATGATTCCTTTAAATTAAGCTCAGAGTGTGTGACAGCTTCTGGTAATGTCGCCAGTAAGGAAATAAAACATAAAAGTCAAGAGGTTTTTGAGCCCATGCAGTCTTAAAGATCACATCCTTTGAGCACCTTGCTTTCCCTCATGCCACTCTGAGCTGCGATGTACGAAGCGCTGCCCAAGGAAAGTGCTCCAATAATTTTCAGTTGTCTTTTCACCACATATGCCCTCAAAGCCAAGCACACTTCCAAATTCAAGGATTATAAAAAATTAAATGCTCCAATAATTCTAAATCGTGTCTGTTCAGTGCTACTGGAGCCTGTCCATTCCTTCAGTTTGGGGTTTTCTGTTCTGTTTGCAGAGGGAAGGGGGGGAAGAAATGCTTTCTATTAGCGCTTCAAATTGGAAGCCAGTCAAACAGCATCATAGCAGAGTGATTCAGCAGCCTCTGAGCTGATTCTCAGTGTGTCATAAAACAGGGTTTGGAAAACAACAATGCCTGGAGGAGAAAGAACACACACAAAGATTCATGGCAAGAGAACAATATCAGAAAGGAGCAGAGGGATAATCCTCGCTTGGCTTCTGAGGCGCAGGTCAGATGGCCTAATAGATGGCTTTCAGTGCCCTTCATTCCCCACTGAGTTGCAGGGTTCAGCTGCCCGGTTCCAGCTACCACAGCTTAATAAATGGCTCTGCATCGACCGAACCACATTAAGCGTTTCCGTGTGCACACCCGCAGCCTGTTGTCTCAGATAAATGACAACGGCCCCCCTCTGGCGCAAGACCCAGATGTTATTTCACAGCAGGCAGGAGCTGATGCAGAACTCGTAGTGCAAGCTCATGACCATTTAGGACGGTAAGCAAAGGAAGCAATCTGAGGCTGAGAGTCTTCCAGGTGCAAACCAAAACGTGGGGTTTTCTCGGTCTTATTGAAGAACACACACAGACAGCAGCACATTACAGTACCAGAGATGACAAGTTAAGCATATTCCCTAGCACCACCCTGAACAGGAGTGAAATTAAACATGTATTTCATTATATAACCAATGCCAAGTTGGAAGAGGAAAGTATCATCAAAAATCTATTCTCTGTGAACCTGAAAATCCTATTGACTGTGAACCTGAAAATCCTATTGACAGCCCTTTTGTAAAGTAAGTCATACCTGGCCCAACTGCAGCCTTGGAGTGGCAGAGGATGGCAGGGGCTGGCTTGGGAGTTTCACTACATCAGCAATGATTGAAATAGTTCTAATGCAGAACAACAACAATCACAGCTTCATGTAAGGAAGGAAAATCAGACAGTTATATCACAGTTCTGCTAAAATACCTACATCCAGAGTTTGGTAGAGAGACAGAAAATCAGGTAGGAAAAAGAAAAATCTCATATGCCATGGTCTCATTTTGTAGACTGAAAAAAAATGATAAAGTGCATCCTTGTTTAAGTCACTGCGGGATACCTGGGATTTTATAGAAACTGCTGCAGTGTGTCTCCCAGTGGGGAATAACTGAAGCATGAGATGAGAAAACAGCCATACCCTACCTTGCGGTGGCAGGTACTGTTAAAGGAAATGTCCAATATAAGCTTAAGATGGCAAATAACCGCCTGGATTCCTGAAGTAAAAAAGTGTAAACCAATTCTCTAATCATGTCTAATCAAAGAATACTATCAGCCAGTGCAAACTTCTAAGAAAAAAGCATGTATCAGAGAGATGGTAGCATGCATATCTTGTTCAGTAGTGTTTGGGGAATATTTGAGCCTGCAGCATTTAATTCCCTGTTATTACTTCTGGGCCTGGAGCTGAAAGTCATAAATCAGGGCCATTCATAATTTGCAATAATGGGGTGAAATACTCATAAGGAGAGTTACATGATGAAATCTTTTGGGATTGTAACTCTTCCAGTCAGTGATGATTGCATTAAAAAAAAAAAATCTTCCATCATCTCTAACATCTATTATTTCCTGATTCCTAGACTGGGTTTTCATCCTTTTCCCCCAACATCTGCAGCTTTTGCTGTCATCTGGCATGCCCTCCACCCTTACCTCCCTGCTGCCCTAAATATATGTTTAAATCAAAATCATAAGAAAGTATCCCTTGCTTAGGAAGATGGGCAGGTTCTAAATTACACTGTATTTACTTATAAGCGCATTTAATACCAGACGAGCTTTCACAGGGAATTTTGCTCTGATTTCAGGACCCCTACTGTTTATATAGAGGGCTATTTTGTCCCATTTAGATGGTGGCTACATTTTGAGTAATAAAGACTGCAGTGCTATAAAATAAAATAACATGGTCCCCATTTTTCTTGCACCCTACCACCTACCCAGTTAAAAAAAAAAAAAAAGAAAGAAAAAAAAAGATCCCAACCCATGATGTGTTAGAGCTTTGTTTTCTGAGTAACGAGACTAATCATGTTTCCTCTGCTTGGGGTCTCTGTCTTCTCTTCCTTTTCTCGTAGGTCCTCTGGATCCACGCTGACATAGAAATATCCCATGATGGAGAAAATAATGCACACAGCAAAGAGTAGAACAGTGAACAAGACAAATTCAGCCCACTGGGAAGAAAGAAAAAGAGGGGGAAAAAAAAAATCAGGTCAGGAGATCCCAGACCCCCAGTCCAGAGGGTTTCTTTGCACTTCCAAGTGCTTCTCAAAGCACTAGGTTAAAGTTAATTCCCAGAATCCAAGACTGCTCACAAGGTAGAAGCTTTCTCATCCTGTTCTCTGGTATAGACACAGTGTAATGATTAATATATGCACTATACCTTGAAAGAGACTGGTAACATTGGGCTAGCATCATTAAACCTTTTCTTACAAGTCTGCCCTGACTGGAGTACACCTACCTGGGCTTTTTGCCCACAGGATGACTTTGGGAGAATAAATTTCCTGGCTGAAATTTCCAGCCAGAGCCCTGGCTGGAAAGAAGCTGGTGCAGACTGCCAGCACCCCATGCAGGAGCCCAGGGCTGGGCAGAGAAGCTGTGTCTCCAGAGCACAGGCATCCAGAAGCACCACCCAGGGCCCGTTTTAAAGCATTGGCTCTGCTGAAAGCGCCAAACCATACCTGTGCCATTGGTGCAGCCTGGGCAACGACGAGCACAAAAGTATTCCCAACAGCCACCGTGAGCAGCCAACCTGCCTGCAGCACCGACTTCATGCTGGCTGGAGACTGAAAAGAGGAGAAGGGTCTGGTCAGTGCCTGCAGTGCTCTGCCCCCACGTCCAGCTCACCCACCACCCCTCCCCTGTGATGTCCTGCCAGGTACAAGCATCCCTGGACCCAGCCTAGGAGGAGATGGTGGAATTTCCTTCGCACAGTGCTTCCTCTGTTAAGTCCTACAGCTGCATATAATGAGGTTTCAAAACATGTCATCCATAACAAGAAGGAGGAAAAGTCACTGCTGTTGCAGAGCTGAATCCTGATCACCCCCAACCTTCATCAGCTGAAATTGTAAAATTGGGAAGCCCGAGGGCTCGCACAAGTTCTGAAGCTTGAAGCCTGGTGCCCTGTGGCTGCACATCTTTGGAAAAGAGGCTGGATCCTGATGTTAAGCTTCCTGACGATGTAAGGTTTTCTATATTTCACAACAGATTGTCCCACTGGATTAATCACCCTCATTAATAAACATCTGCAATGTACTCCCCAAGGACAAATGTGAGTAGCTTCTGCTTTTTGATCTTGCAATATCTCAGTCGTCTCTGCTCATAAACCTTCTCCACAGACAACCTAGTACACCACAATCAAATTATCCACTGCATTCTCATTACCCCTTCAATCTCTCACCTTAAAGCAGCTTCCAAGCCCCCATGCCACCCTGTAGTCCTTGAGATACTTCTGCATTTTTTTTCACTGAAAAATACATACCCAAAGTATTTGGGAGAAAAACTTTCTTGCTGGGAGAAAAACCTGGCATTACAGCATTCAGAGCTTTCCCATTAAATTTAACTTCTATCCATTTCTGTTCTGTTTTCTCAGCTTTACCAGAAAAGGGGTTTCCTGAGTATAATTGAGAAAAGCTATCTTCAGAGTATGAATGAATTTAGCTTGAAGGCACCCAGCAAGCTGCTTTATAATCCTACTTTTAGCTGAAGAACAGATAACATTGTTAGGAAGCCAAAGTCATGCCAAAGGACGTATTGCAAGTCAATGGCAGATACAGGAATAAATCCCAAAGTCTAATTGTAAGCCTCTTATCTTTAAGTGGAGTACCTGAGAATAGGAGAAGGCCAGACCCGTAATGGAGAACATCACCTCTCCAGCAGATATTAGTAAGTATTGTGGTAGCTGCCAAGCCATATGGACACTATTGGCTTTGATGTCTTCTGACTTCCATGTCTTAACAGCATCTCCAGAAACCTAACAGGGAAACAAAGGCGCATTGATTAGCTGCTGAAAGATCAGATCCTTCCTGGCTTGGACTGCAAGAGAGAACATATTAAAATGAAGCTTAAAGCAAAGACGGAAGCAAAGCTCTGACCTGGAAGCAAAATATGGGCCTGATCCCTGCCATATCCAAGCCTGTTGGGAGAGGGCTGACTCCTACTGCCCAGGGCACAGGTGGCAGCATGCAGATGTCCCAGCTAGCTCACGGTCTGCAAGAGCTGCATGAGTTACTGCAGGCTGGCAAGACCTCGCTCCATCTACACGGCCACTGTTTCCATTTCATCAGCACTGTACAACTCCCCCACTATAATGGTGACACACAAACAAATCCATTCCAGGAATTCAAAGAGCAGCATAGGCTGTCCCGTATCAGGTGTGTTCAGATAGTTAACGTAGCTGCATTCCTAATTCCTTTTGTTTGCTTTCCTAGGTGCAATTAGTACTGCCTCTGATGCATAGGGAGTCAGAGAGAGATTTGACAAGCAGTGTGGAAAACACTTGGTCGAAATGACTTCAGGCATAAAACCTTGTGTTTAAGGAGTATTTTGGGAAAATACAAGGGATGTTTAGGAAATGGACTTGATCACCGTGCAGGGAGGCAAATCAAGGGAGTGTATTTCAGAAGGCTAAAAGAGGAGAGCTGTGCATTGCTCTTCAGCCCATAAACAAATGTCACGAGCACCATACTACAACCACACACTGAGGAAGGTTGGGTAGAAGGCAGCATCCCCATGATTTAAGTATTACAGTTCAGCCACATTAGCAGACTAATGTATTGGAGTCTTGGTATTGGATGTAGCACTCCCAGCAGAGGAGCAGGGCACAGTACAAATCACTGCAACAATTAAAAATTATCTTGGCCTGGAGCAAACTAACTCTCTACAGAAGAATGAAACTACAGGACAAGAGATGGAGAAACAGAGACCCAGAGGGGCTGAGGCACAGAGCCACCCCTGAGCAGCCACGGCTACGAAGAGGATTTCTGTAGATAGGACCACAAAGCGGGGTCCTTACCCACAGCAATGTGGGATGCACCTACCTCATCTGGCCCTGACTAAGCTGTGTTACTGGAGGCTCTGGGGCAATGATCTTTGTCTAATGTTCTTCATGAAACTAAACGCAGCTTCTCATCATGGGGAAAGAGGCTTGCTGCCACAGAGGTAGGGTCTGGCCCATATCACTTCAAGTGTGTGTGTGTTTTACGTACATAAATCTCCACACTCACAGATGGCAGCATCTGCCTGTTCCCTCCAGGACTGTGCATCCCATTCCAGCTACTGGAGTTTAAAAAAAAAAAGCCAGGTGTTTTGCAGCTATCTTTTTCCCCCTACATATTTGGACTCCGCAGACATGAACAGATTCCATTAATTGCCCAACAGGGAGATGTTATTGCCAGGGAGTAGCTGACAGCACTTTGCTCTGCTCATCACAACACAGTAGTCAAAGCCCCAGAGGGCAGCTTAGCAGTGTGTCCTGTCAGACCTGGTTTGTCTGTGAGCCCGTGCAGTGGAAAGGTTAAAGTGGGTACTAAGCTGATCACGTTCATCTCCGTGGCTCCTGCCAGCTGGACCAGAGCTGGAGCAGCGTGCCTAAGAAGCTGGCAGGCAGGCAAAGGATTCCACCCTCTGCGATGTTCACACCCCTGGGTTGTTCAGAAAGCCATGCCTTGACTTTACAATGAGCTCCAAATGAGCTGTACAGGGCGAGAGAAGGAAAAACAGATGAACAATCTCACCAACCTCCATCAGCACTTTGCCCTTTTCTTCTTCCCATGCACGTCCGCAAGCCTTGGAAGATCAGCCTTCAGGTCAGTAAGTGAAATGTGAGGATAAAGCAAACTGTTTCTGCAGAGTTCCTCAGGTGTGAGGTATTACCAGGTACGGTATTTTAGAGACTATAAGCACCATTAGCTCTTGGCGGTGTCTGCAGGAGCTCTTTGCTATGTGCTGGCACAAACTGCAGGCCACGCAATTTTACATTGAGGATTTCCATCAAGGAAAATACCTTACTTCTTGTGTAGCTTGCAAGATCTGGCAATTCACAGCCTAAGGTGGACTGAGTACCCATTCACTTTGCTTGTATACGTGCCAAAACCATCTACTAGCCCTTGAGTAATGGACTGCCTTCAAATGGCTACTGCCTAGTTCTTGCTGAGTGGAGAAAGCAAGTGAAAGTCACCAACATAAGAACAAAAGCACTGCCAGAGGCCAGAGCAGAACGCACTTGTTACCATCACCAGGTCACTTACATTAGTTACCACAACGGTGTACGATGCGCCAAAGTCAAGCAGCCCGAGATCCAAGGTGAATTCCCCCATTTCAGTTATGCATTTTCCATTGCTGTATCTAGATACAAGGATGAAGCACAGCATTTTCTGGTTATTCTCACAGACAAAGAGCACAAGGCACAGCTAACAAAAATGCCCCTACAATGGACTAGGGAGGATGAATGATGTAAAGCTGCAGTCATGTTAATGTCAGAGCATCTCTAGAGTTCTTGCCATATTTTCCTTCCAGAAATACTTAGACACTGACTAGAGTTCACCTAATGACCCGGGCTATTACTAGCATTTTTAAATGCGGCTTCTTCCTAGCACGGATTTCTCTTTTCCCCCAGATTTATTTTACTTTCAAGTTTTTCTTCACTCCTTTAGGAACCAGACACTTATCTAGGGACAGACAAGTTAGCCGGGCTCAGGCAGCCTTCAGAAAATCAGAGCTACACACCCAGAAACCATGGGTGAAGCTATTGCTTCCTTTCAATAGAACAAGTTAGCCATCGTATTTGTTCTTCTGGTTTTGAATGTGTAAAGCGGCACAGATGCTCAACAGCATTGCCACAGTGGTTGCTACATCCTTCTAAATTGCAGCAATAAGTATCTTGGATGGAGCTGATGCAGAGAAAAGCCATGAGGCTTTTGAAACATTGCAAAGGCCAGAAATATCCTCCAGGAGCCAACTCCAGTGCTGCCAAACCAAGGCCATATGGAGCTCCTGTCTAACAAGCCCAGTCTGCAAAGCCGTGTGATGTTACTCGGTGTTACCAGCCCACATACCAACACTTCGTGGCCTGGAATATGAATTGGTCTTTCTCTGAGAGCATCCTAACACAAAGACCTCAGGCCTGAGAGAATATCAAAACAGAGCAGGTGCCACATGGCAGAGGGGACTTTTCCATCTCCCACCTTACTTTGCACAGGAATGGAGATTCTCTTCCCTCCAACCCCACGCACAATGTGAATAATAGGTCAGAGAAAGCTAAGCCCTGTATTTGGACTTCTTCTAAAAGCTTTTTGGGTTCCCAAGATTCCTTTGACCTGACTCTAAGAAAATCATTGCCTAAATTAGGATGGCATTACTCTCATGTCGTAGCAGAAATGTTTTCAAGCTCTGTTCCCGATGATTTTATCTTAAAGCAATAACAGCCATGGGAAGGGAACTATCCCAGGCACTGTTTGGAACTTGAATCTATTCAGCTAGATATTATGCACAGAGGTACTGATCTGCTATCCTTTGACTTGGACGCTTTGCAGACTAAATGCATAGTGCTTCTGTACACACACAAGTGGTCCAGGGCACCTGCTCTGCACAGAGATGATAATTCTGCTTTTTTACAAACATCTGCCCACACAACCAAATGCCAAGACAACAGTAATGAAATTTTTGCTATTTTCCTGAGAAAAGCCCCATGGTATCCAAGGAAAGGCTTCAAAAAGGACCTTCAGCACAGCAAGGGAAACTTACTTGTCCCTCTCTAGCAGCAAGTACTCAGAAACACCGTAGTTCTTCGGAACAGCAACGAACTGTTTGCTGTCAATGGTGAGGTTGGCATCTTGGCTCAAACCATTAATGAATCTGCAATGAAAGCATATTAGGCTGTCACACAGGGCAGGAGGAGCACAGCATTAGACACTTTAGAAGCGCACCCTCTATCCCAAAGCATTCTGTAACTCCATAGGCTTATACTAGTTTGTCCTGCAAGCTACCAAAATATTAGCTTGATTCATTCCCCAGTTTTTCCAATAAAAGATTAGCTTCCCTATTGCTGTGTAATTTTACCGCCTTATTTTCTCCCTGTCACAGTGACCCCTACTTCTTGTGAGGTAGAACTTACCAGCAATCTCTTCTCAGGCACCTTCAGAGATTTCCCCTGTATATGATCAAGAGGACAGATCCCCAGTGCCCCCCAGGAAACTATAAAGGTGGGAGTCCTGATGGGTGTGTGCACCATGCTGGAATACTTTCCAAGGAGTTTCTACTAGTGGGAACGAGTTTTCTAGCAAAATAATGTGCTTTCATCAAAACAGTCTTCCATGGGAAGGCACAGGCTTGGGGCTGTTAGTGAAACCAAACACTTTTAATGTGATCTATGTTTTAAAATATTTTGGTTTTCGGTTATTGAAATGGAGGGGAAATCCCTGAAGACAGGCAAGGGCTTTATGAAAGTAACTTTAGAGGGGGAAAAAAGGATGTCTTCCTAGTTAAACCTCCTCACACATTTTTGAACAGAAAGTTCTAGGATTCTGTCAAAAAATGCTCACAGGAAAATAAAAAAAGTTCCTGACTGTGGGTATTGATCAATTCCCCCAGGTGCTGTTTAGTCAGCAGGAGCCTTCACAAACACAGGGCTACGAACGTACTGTTCTCGTTGTATCCACTTCAGTACAAATTTGTACGTGAGGTCGGATGAGATAAGTGAATGTCATGGGCTGGGCCAGTTTGCAGAGGACAAACGGCAGCAGCTCCTTTCTAGATTGCTTCTTCCCTTTCTTTCCCAAAGAGATGGGACACAGGGGGATGAATGTATCGCCCTCCCAGGGGAGGGGATCTTTTACGTTGCCATCTCAGCCCAGCCACTCCTAGGCAGTAAATGGCAATAACACTCAGCTCCGTGTGGTGAGTGTGGGAGGTGGCACACGGAGCACCCTGACACCTGAAACTTTTCTTGCAGAAGAAGCATGGACCACATTTTAACCCGAGAACACCTAGGCTATGGTGCATACAGTTTGTATTAGACAAAAGCAGTTTCCCTCACCCCACCTCCCTTGAATCCTCAAAAAGAGCCATTCATACCTAACAGCTGCCAAACCATTTTCTGGCTTTGCTTTCAGGTCTGTAATCTAAAGAGGGGAAGAAAAAAGAAAAAAAAAAAATATCTGCATTAATACAGCCTGATAAACAACATGTAAGAGAAAATACCTGTGCCTGTGGAATTACATGTGTTACAAGACTGTGGAAATTGACTGGACTCTCACATTAACTTTATATCAGGCCACAGAAGTGAAGCCTTGGTACAATGAAACCAATGGCAAAATTTCAGCTCCACCTAGGGCTTAAGATGAAATCCTATGTTCCTTCTCACCTCCTGTACAACACAAGCTACAGAGTTTCAGCCAGTTATCCTTCTACTGAGGTATCTAACACCCACTAAAATAAGTATTTGTCTCGATCTGAAGATAGCAACAGAGCATTATCCACATTACCTTTTCAGTGATTAATTACAACTAAACACAGGTGCCATATTCCTACAAAAACAGCAAATTGCCTAACTTCCAGAGCTTTATTCTTGGATTTCTCATTGGCTTCACAGAGCCTAAAGCCAACAGGGAACATTAGGATACTATTCTGATCATCATGCATCGCTCACGTTTTCCTTGACCTTCAGTACTCAAGAGAGAAAAATGTCTCATGGTGCAGGCAGAGAGCAGGAGACACCAAGATGCACTGATTTATTTTGTAGTCGCAATCTCTGCGGGCACATCCTTGGATTGGCAACCTGGTTGCCAAATTTTCTAGCCCTTCCTTCAGGCTTTCTTCCTGGTGTTAAACCGCGAGCTTCTAAGCAAGAATCCAAAATTTCAGCATCCCTATAAAATGTCTATTCTATTTCAGTGTGATATGCTGATCCAGAAATAATATATGCCCTAAATAATGAATAGCCATAGTGAATAATAAATGTCAGAGCAATAAATAATAAACAACATCATTTCTTTCAGTGGGAGGCACATGGGGATTAACACACTAGTTCATTGCAGGCGGGCTAGACAAATTATTACTCACTTTCATCAATGATCCCCAGAGCTCTCAAATTTATTTGCTGCCCACTCAACCACCCACAAAGGAGAAGAAACCAGTTTCAGATTGGATCCTTCCAAGGAAGCATCCTCACCTGAGTGAGGGAGGCAAATCTAGCATGGGTTTGGGGGAAACTGGCATGGCCCATGGCCACTCAAGGACAAGCCCCACAACACAGCAGTGATGCTGCCATTGCCGCCTTGTGTTGCAGTGTTGGACAGTATAATTTACTACATTGTTTTCCACACCTCTCTTATCTAGTGCTGAGAATGACAAGTCAATAGCATCACCCAACAGCGCTGCATGGAAGCCTGCCCATGCCAGGGGCAGGCTAGATAGCTGGGGCAGCACAGAGATGCACTGAGGTTCAGAGTTTGCTTTGCTTCAGCCTGTCTCAGTCTTTCTTTTCATAGCGACTGTATGAAAATCAGTGTATGAGTATCAATTCCTAAAGGAAACAGCACACAATCATCAGGGTCTCAGGGAAACTTAACAGCACTGTGTGAAAATGAGCCCCGGGTTCCAAACCATAAAACAGAAGAGAAAAAAAAATAAGGAAAAAAATAAATAAATTCTTGAAACTCTGCATTTTTAAAACCAATTACACGATTCCTACTACACAATATTGAAAGCCTTTGCAGTGGCAACTCCGCAAGGCAGGAGGCTGAGGAATTGCTAAGAGAATAAGAGAATTGGTGTCTCAGCACAAGGGCAGATTCTGATGGCTTTTACACATACACACACACACCTACCACAACATGGAATGACACCATTCATTTTAAGACAGCTGCTTGGCAGACAGCTGCATTCAGAAGATATCAGAATCTGGCCCTACATATCCCATATACGTCTCTACAGTTATTGCAGCAATACACAGAAGTCCAAACAAAGGCAGCTCCGCAGCAGAGCCGGAAATGAGCTTAATCATTTATTCTGTTCAACAAAACAAATGGGCCTTCTGTGCTTTTTCACTAAACACTTGTAATAACTAAGCCCAAAGTCATTCCTCTGATGCTTTTATTCCGTGCCCAGCCCTAGAGCCTCTTTAACATCTTCGCTTTATAGAACCATCTTTTGGGGAAAATCTCTGGTTCTCGGCTTCCTCAGCTTTCACAAGCTCTGCTGCCCAGCAGGCATGACTCTGCTCTCCCACTGCAGCATTCACTGGATTAAAGTGTTCCTAGCAACTCTCAGATGCCATAACGCCTCTATTAATCAACCAGCAGAAATGTGTACAGATCCAGTGCCGCCAGCTAAGAAGCCAGGTTTAGAGCATCTGAGAGCAATCAGACAGACACTGCAACTGAGCAAATGAATTAATGAGCCTATTACCCCATTACCCATTGTATCATCACAGCCATTGAATTAATACTGTATTTACACTTCACTCCCACACTCACTAGGCGACTTGATAGGCTTCCTTCTGCCTCAAAAACAATTAAGCTGTATACTGATTTTTCCTTCACGGTGTAGTTAAAAGTGAAAGACAATCCTTGATGTTGCAGGATGAAGTGAAGGTTCTGTTGCTCGCCATTCAATATCAAATTTGAGTACTCAGCTGGGTCCTGTAGGGAAAGAAAAAAAAAAAAAAAAGAGAGGAAAAAAAAAACTTGGTTACACACTTTCTTCACATGATCAAGGCTTCAGGATGGTCAGCTCAGAGCTTGGAGTAGCTTCCTTTGCAATTTGTAAGCCAAAGGCCAGGGAACCTCCCACACATAGAGCTCCCCTTTCCTTGGCCCTGCTCTACCCCAGTGAACCCATATCTAAAATGTGGCAAGCAGCTGGTAGCCAACAGACTGCTGTTCTGAGACCTAAAATAGGCTGACCTGGAAATAATCTGGAAGCTGAAATAGGAAACAAGTTGCAGTGCCCATACCCAGTTAACTACCTTCCCATTTATTTCCCCCTTTGCAGGTAAATACTTTTCAGATGCCATCCAGATCCCAACAGCAATGTCCAGATCACGTCTGAGCACTGAGAGATGTGATCTGAATGCCTCATGTTGGGACATTCCTCCTTTATTCCTAATTCTAGGTGAACGTTTTTAGCCATTTCATCCTTTGTCAAGAAAATACATCCTCAAACCTTCCCTTCCTCAAACCTTCCCTTTCTGTCTAGTCAGAGGTAGCACGCTCCTTCTCCAAAGCCATTCCCATGCACTTCTAAGGTGGCAGAGAGCAAGCTCTAGCATCTGGGGGTTTTATGGGTAAGTGACTGAAAAAAAAACCACCCTTTTTCAATAGGATGCAAGTGAGGTGTGCCATCCACACACACACACTTACCTGAAAAGCCTCCACAGGCTGCTGAAATAGGTCCTGGTCTTCGATTGTCACTTGAATGGGGTTCTTTGCCAAATTCAGGACCTGAATTAAACTTTCTTTTGGGACAAGTTGAGGCATATCGGTTTCCTAATTAAAATAAAAGGCTTTAAGTGCCATCTGCATGCTTTATTAGCGTTTTAATAACTCTTCCTTTTTAGTCATAATAGTCTTCCTCTGTAATGACACTTTTCCATCCCTTCCTCATCAGAAGTTGCACTGAGAGAAAACTCAACATAAATCTTATTTAGGGAGGCTTCCTCGGAGTAGCTCAATAGCCAACCCACCCTTCTTCACAAAGGCTGCTCTTCACACCACTAAATGTAGAGGCTACACAGCTGCTGGGCAGGTAGAACAGTGTCACACTCTCATTACACAGTTCCCAAGTGCCTGGATTTAACCAAATGCCATATCAGAAAGGAAGAATTGTGATAGATTTCAAAAGCAGGGACCAGAATAATTTTTTTCCCACTGCAGTCAGTGACTGGGAAAAGAATTAGGCCAGAAGCTAAGCAGTTTTGGAAATCCCAGTCCAGCTCCATGTCTGTAGTTGGTGCTTTTGCATCACTCGACACCATGTTACCTCAGCACAGACCTTGCTGCCTGTGTTCTAGGAAAGGGAAGATAATGCCTGTAGTACACAGGTATCTCTTTCTGCCAGGAGTCTTTTCCTAGAAGGAGTACTTCAGTCAATGTCAGCCTTGTACTGCAGATCTAAAACTATTTTTTTATTTTGTTGAGGTTTTATGTTTTGTTGCTGTTTGTATATTTTTTTATTTTTTTCCCCTCACTTTATTTTCAGGTAGCTGCCAGGGATAAATCAGAGCTATCAATTTTTTTCTATCTCATCCTGTAACTCAGGAAGGCAGGGTAATTTGAACCTAGCTTGGAGGGGAGCCACTGTCAGAAAATATAGGGTGACACTGTCTTCCATGTATTTCTCAATCTTAATATTCAGCAAATCCCACCACTGTGGCTCTTCACTTGCACTACCCACAGCAAACCAAGGCGGGCCATCATACGTGCCTCTTTGCTGGAGCTTTTAGTGGCCGTCAGGGTAAAATTTCCATGGATAGGCAGGGGGCAACATCTAACTCATCGTGCCTCTGCCTGGATGAGTTGCCCACAGCCAGAGCAGACTTTCAGTGCTCAGAGAGAGCTGTTGTGGCTGGCAATGTGAGCGCATTTCATTGCTCAAGAAAAGAGATCAGAAAGGACCTCAGCCCACAGCCTCATTGCAATGGCAGACTCATCCATGGATTCATCTGAGGAGCCAGAAAATATTAATCCAGGGCTGTGTGCCAGCCACTCTGTAACAGAACGCTTTAAGTATACATGGAAAGCTTTAAAAATTAATCCTACTGTATCTTTCTTAAGCCAAAGGTCAGCCAAAGTTTGCACAAAGCTGGTCGCGGGCCAGAAACAAATGGCACAAATCTGCAGGGGCTAACATTGAATTTACAAGAGCTTTGCTGGTTTTCTGTCTGGGGATGGCCAGCAGCCCCTGGTGTCCATGACTGTATTCACCCGCATCACTGGAGAATGAATTGATTGTGTAAAAAACACATCCCTACCCAAAGTAGAAAAGGAATAAAATAAACTGAAACAGTAAAATATAGGCAACCTACAGCAAGAAATAGAAGAGAGAACAGACTACCTTTTGGGAATTAATCTCTAGCATTAACTAGGTGTCTGTCAAGCACTGGTGATGGAATTATAGAATATAGACCAATACAGGTGTCTGGCACAGCAAAACTGCAAAGAGCAGAAAAAGAGAGAGACGAAGACACAGAAAGACAGACAGACAGACAGACACAGAAAGTAAGAATTTAAATTAGCAACTGGATTGGTATGTTTAGTAGTAAAGAACAAACTCAAGGTGACAATCCAGGATCACAACGGGTAAAAGGATTATCCAACAGGCATCAATAAAACACCCGAGGGAAAGCCAAGTATTTTTGAAGAATCTCTCGTGCTATACATACATTTATTTTGACTTCTACAATAGCTGCAAGTCCAAACGCCATCCCTGCAAGGATCATACCTGTTGCCATTTTCTTAATAGGCCTATGGAGCAAATGAAAGAGGTGCCATTAAGAAAAGAAAGTAATTTAAAATATAAAATATAATTCCTCAGAGCCCAAGATGTGCCAAAACCACATAATAAACTGTCCAACAGGTGGAACTAGGGATGACGTGCTGTTTAAATTGCCAATCATTTAACTTAAAACTATTCTATTTTTCTGTATGAGGCCAGCACTGAGGCCAATTAAAACTGATATGCCATGAAAAAAGCTCTGTGCTTGCAAGTTGCATATAATCTTGTTCCTAGCTCTTCTAGTGGGAGTAGCTCATGGCATTATGTTAACCTGTGATGTTGGAAGGAGCACTAGAAATGACACATCTTCAAGTCTCTTTTGGGAAAGGCAAAAGATAAGTAGCATGCTATTTAGCAGCAGGAATGAAGAGCAGAAAAAATGTATAGTTTTTGTCATCAGCATTTCTGACCATCTGTGTCATCATTCTGGGTTATTTCTCCTGCCAATAGATTTACATTTCTGGAGAATAAGGAGCTTGCTTCTGAAACTGGTGCAGAACTAGTACAACTCTGCCAGAGTTATGTGAGACAATCTGATATAAAAGGGTGTAAAATAGGTCCAGAAAGGCAGGTCCACTGAGTTGTTGAGATTTGAAACAAACGTGGATCTAGAGTCTGTGATTTTCTGCTCCTTGTAGTGGTCTGGACTCATATTCTAGATTGACAGGGATGTGGGAAATCCAGATTATGAACCCAAATTCTGTCTCTCAGTTACGTGCCCTGGGATAAGAACATATTTACTGTTTCTATCTTGTAACAAACAAACTGGTTTTGACCTCAAATTGTGCACTGAGATTGTGTAGCGCAGCCACAAAGAAGAAAACCCTGAAGACTACAGTATCTCCACAGCCACATCTATGGCTAAACTGGGTAGGAGCCTGTTGGCATCCAGGGGACAGAAAGAGCATGACATTCAGTCCTGGTCAGTGCATGGGTTTGTGCTGCTGGGTGAGCTACTCTGTGAACTGGTCATCAGACAGGAATTTTTCTGCCAAGCTGGGGCTTTTGAAGCCGATCTCCCACTTATTCCCTCTTTCCATGCTTTATTTCACATTGAGTGGTGTTGGAGCGCACAAACTTGGTTTGTTTCAGCTAGATCTGTACTGGCAGGTGCACATAACTTACTTCCACTGCTAAGGGGCATCAATCCACAGAGGCAGACTAGAGATACTCAGAAGTAACACACACCCCAAATGCATAAATTGGGTCAAAATGGTTGGGAAACAACTGTTTTGCTCTAGCATTTCTCACCGGTTCCTATCCTAGTGTGGAACCTGCCTTCACAAGACCACACACAGCCCATGTGGGACAGTGAGTTTGGCCCCCTGGGAGCTTCAGGAAGGGAATTATTTAACAATGATACAGGAGATAAGGTGAAGGACATGTTGATCAAATTCAAAAGGGACTGTTCATATCAGCTTGAGGGAAAATCCGTTGATAGAGCAAAATCTAACACCACTGAATTTTCCCCTCTGGAATTTCCAGGGCCTACAGAAGATGGTGACGCTGCCAGAGAGGCAGAAGCAGAAGTATTGGGAAGGGTGAATAGAAATTTGTGTTTCTTCTTAAAAGCTGTTCTTCTGCACACTTGCTGCAAAAGAGGAAGAGCTGAGGCATTGTCCCCAAGTACTTACGTGAAATTAAATTTGCACATGCTTATCAGAGGGTAGAGCCCAAGGTCAAAAATTGGGATGAAGACAAGAATAAGAAGTGGATTTAAGAACTGCAATACAAAAGAATGGGAGTTTAGTGACTAGAAAGCAACTTTCAGTAATTAAACTCATAAAGCACTGTCCTCCAGAAATAATTCCATTAAATAAAGGACATGAACAAACACTTTCAAACCTCCTTTAAAAATATAATCACAGTTTGCTGTTTGACAGCTTCTGCAATTTAGGTTTCACAGGCACGAATACATTTTGTACATATCCTCCTCTCCAAGAGGTAAGCAAGCATCACCAGCCCCATTTCCCTGAAGAGAGAACTGAAGCATTATGTTTTTAGAGAGTACAAAACCCGCTGAAATGGAGGCAGGCAACCTTAGGGGCTGTGGTAGGACCTTACAACAGATCAGCAATAATGGAAACATCTTGGGACTTGAGCAAAATCCCAGAGGAACAGGCACTATTTTGTGAGATTGCCAATTTCTCATACTTGCACACAGCACGGGAACCCCCCCAGGAACTGCATTTCCCCTGGGAGGGCAGAGCTTGTCTGCCAGTCTGCAGTGGCAGAGCAAGAAAACAGAGAGCGACGGGAGAACAAGCAGAGAGAGATGCTCAGTCTCAGCTCTGAAGGACAATTTTAGGGGAACAGAACAGCCTTGTATTTCTTCAGAGCTGTTCAGTGTAGGAACTGTAATCAACTGTGACAATATGGCACCGTGTTAGAGCCTCCACATTTTCATTTGCCCTGCAGAAAGGGAGGAAGGAAACATATTTCAGGTGTAAGGCTGATCCCAGTGCAGAGCCATGTTAAAAGGATACACAGTTTGTATCCTCCACATGCCAGCACTATTCAAGAGCTATTACAGTGGCATATGCCCCAACACCTCTGCATTATTCTGCAGGATTCAACCTCTGTGTTAGGACAACCTTGGGGTCTTCTGAACATCAAGTCAATAAGCTTGCTTAAGAGCTAGTGAGCAGCAAGCAAGAGTCCATAGCACAGTAGTTATCAGGAGCACTGCTGTTATCTTCAAAAGGAGCAGAAATGGGCCACTGGTCCCAGCAGAAAAGTAAGAATGAGAGAGAAAAAGAATTTCTAAAAGAATTTCCTACCCTAAAGTATTTTTACCTGCATTTGGTCAGGCTGAAGGACATATATTCCCTGAAACAAAAAGACATTCCAAGTGATTCATAAACACCATGATATGACAGCATATGTGGTTGATGGCAAATAAGCAACCAGCCCACAGGATAGGCTTTAGCAGCAGAAGTGGCTTCCTCAAATGTTTTTCGTTGACACTTGACACTTGTCATCTAAAGACAAATAGTGGGATAAGAATCCTTTTGCAGAAGCAAGCTGTGCTCAGCCCTTGATATATGGCAGCTGGGACACCGCCTGCCACAGGTACCGAAACCCATCTTTCAGACTGGCTGAGCCCTGACCTAGGTGAGTGGTGAGGAGCAGGCATGTTAGTTTCCAAGCTGGGACCTGAATCCAGAGCTTCCTTTCTCTGCTTCTCTAATGGAAAGCCCAAATCCTGCAAGTGAATGCCCTCAAGTTTCAAGACCTCTGAGCTCTGTTGGCATTTGTCCCCAGCACCCCAAAAGGACAACAGAAGAGCACCCGTGAGCCAGCAGGCTGTACAAACACCCGTTTCTTCCCTCCATTTGCCAAAGGCTTTGGTCAGCTGTTCAACTGAGACTTCTTAGTCTGAGGCAAGAGCACTTAAGGTTTTACAAGCTGCTTCACCCTTGCACCACCGTGCTTAGCCCCTGCAATTGTGTGAGGCCAATAGGGGTGGATGGAGGGACCCCAGTCCCCAAAATGGGCAGATGGGCTGTCTCCAGGCAGGGGCTGGCATTTGTCTGAACTCCACACTATGCTTTTCATTTGAAATTAAGATGAAAAGAAAAGAAAAAAACATTAGGAAGGAAATGGTACCTTTCTGAGAAAGCACTGTGGGGATTTGTCTCCTGTCTGCCAGGCTTGCCCTGAGCTGAATGTGGAATGACTACCTGTCTCTGCTGGCAGCTGCCTCCTGGGAGAGTAAAAAGCACTGGGCACAGCCAAGAAGCCTTGCAATTAGAAGTATCAGGCAAATACCTTCTCCCCCTGCTACTTTGTGTACACTATACAAATGTGCCATTAGGAAACAAGCCTAAAACATTTCATCTCACACTAAATCACTCCCTGTTAACTCCAGCCTTCCTAGCTGAGCACTTTGGCTGAAGAGGGCAAAAACATGGAATTTTGCAAACACAAACTCCAACAAGCCTAACAATGAAATTGCATAAATGCTGCAGTTAATTTTCACCTTCGTGGGTTGGGGCAGCTCACCATGGATGTAGAGAAGGAATGAGACTGAAATAAGCCAAAAATCCATCCAAGCTGGTGCAACAAAAACAACCCCAACAGTTTTCTTCTCCACCAGGGAGAGTTTAATAAGTGACTCCTGGCGATTTTTAGATGTTCTGCTACAGATCACTAAGTGCATGCAAGCACAACAGCAGAAAACAAAGTTTCTAGATGCACATCACAAAGACTTCAGGAACTTTCATTATTTTGCTTTTCTTGAGTGGGTAAAATATTACCCACTGTGTAGTCTTTTTCATGCCTCATTTGAATTAATTAAGCCTACTGAGTATCACATGCTGAGAGCCAAATTTTTAATGGGAGAGACATAGAAGGGCTCAAATTTGGGACCTTAAGTCAATTTTGAACTGTAAAATGGGTATTTATGATCTTAAATTCCGATGTGAACATCCACAGGCAGGATCTAGATGGTTTATTAAAATATACATCTGGAAACTGGCCCTGGGTGGTGACATCTTGAGCCATCCAGCCGATCCACATTTATCTGCCACTACACCCTGCCATTCACATCCTTGAAGTGCTTTGTGGCTACTAATTAATCTTCACCACATCTCTACCCTATGCACAGGATTCCTGCTGATCTTTAGGGGCTTCATTAATGTATCACCAAGTCAGCCAGAGCAGAGGCACACAACTATAACAGCCCTTGTTATACCTTGCAAGGGCTGCGTGAACTTTCCCTGACTTCCCCCTTGCGTGGGGGTAGGAGGCTGGAAACCCTACCTGCTCAAGGTCACGGAGCAGCCAGTTGCCAGCATATCAGCACTCCTGACTTCACAAGCTGCCGGTGGCTTCCCAGCCCTTGCTCCTTGCCGTGCCAAGATGTGCTGTGATGAATTGCACGTGGCCACACAAAGCCTCTTACTTCTGATAATTGGAAGTGCAACTCAACCAGACTTCACTAAGCAGAAGCTCTTAGTATTGTAAGACCCAAATTAAAAAGCAAGAGCAGTGATATTACTACTGGTCTTATCCCTGGTGACAGTAAGTACTTACAAAATCAGCATTCATCTTTGTGGCTTGCAAAGTCCACCGGGATCCCTAAGAAGAAAACAGACAGCTGTGAAGCCTTTAAAGCTTTAAGACATCCTATAGAAGAGAAAACATGGAGACAATAGGGCTGGAGGTCTTATTTCCCCTGTCTATTCCTTCCCTGCCCTACATTGCCTCTCAGTAGGCATGGCACACTTGCTTCTCACCCTCCTGTGCAAACTGCAAAGGCACAACCAGCATTGAGAATGGGTCAAGCCCCTAGACACCTAGGATGGGTGTAGTGGTGCGAGTACTCAGGGTGCTTTGGTACCGTACCTGCTGATCAAACAGGGCCCAGAACATCGGCAGTGGTATGAAGAGGAAGAGGACACGTGTCACCATTTTAACCTCCCCAATCAGCTGTTTCTATAAAGGGAACAGGCAGAAAGATAATGCGACAAGACAAGACGAGCTTCCAGCCACAAACCAAGAGAGCTCCAACATCCCTCTACATGGCAGTTATTTATCACATTTACTCATGGGCATGTTTGCACTTCTGTATTTCAGTGCAGCACCTAAACTGTCCATTAAGGGTCAGGAGAGGACAGACATGGGAAGGGACACGACAAGTGCAAGACTGGAGTATGTGAGGAGTGGTGTGGCCAGGCCAGTCTTAAGTCTGTCTGCCTCCCTGCCTTCCCCTTTCACCCTCGAAATCTGCCAGGTAAAGCATCACTTACTGAGTACTTTTCTGATGCCCAGTCGAGCCAGTGATCTCTCTTTGGAATATGATGGGAGCGGTTTTTCAGCCTGTTTTTAATAGCAAACTAGGGAAAAGAAAAAAAAAAAGAAAAAAAAAAAGAAAAAAAAAAAGTGAATAGCTCCCTTGTGCCTGCCATTTAAACTATTTCCTTTCCGTTTCAGGAGCTTTACTTATCAGTCCTTGCCACATTCCCAGCTCAGGGCTGCCCTCCCCATCCCCAAAGGTACACAGCACCAGATAATTCTGCTGGACACATCCAAAATCTGCATGTGCAGGACTGGACACTTTATGACCAATTCTCTGCAGTAAAGGTCCTGTGGGATTGGTTAATTAAAGGCATGATGTGGGAATGAACTACCTCCTGAGCCTGTCTTTCAGAGACAAATCTGGCATTAACCCCCATAGACTTTCTTGCTTGATTTAAAACCGGATAGGTTATAAAGTTTTGAACATAATTTCTTCTTCTGTTCTTTTCTGAAAGGCACCTGTTGGTTTGACCGCTGTGCTGGGAAGGGAACACCTCATTATCCACAGCAATGTCAAAACCAGAACTCTCCCTCCTTTCTTGTTCTGTAGGTCTGTCTTTGCATATTCCTGGTGCAGCCCATATCTCATTCAGTCCTAGAGAAGCTTTCAAGTTCATTTCTCACTGAAGGAGAAATCAGTGACACCAAATTTTTAACTTGTTTGTTTATAGTGCGTGCTCCAGCTGCTGAACAGACTCTGGCAAAAAGAGTGGCAGCCTCACTTAGAAACCCTTTCCTTAAGATCTGGCTGCTTCCTCGAGGTAAATCTGTCACTAGCATTAACCTAGGCAAAAAGAAAACATTTGCTGAATGTTTTCAGCTCCCTGAAAAAGAAACATCAATCTCCACCCAAAACCAAGGAAGTATTTTTGCACTTACTATATTCAGCTTACACGTTATGAAAAATAATTGATAAGGCTATACTGCAACTTTAGCAAGCATCTCTTGCATTTACAAGAGCATGCTCAATGTGCGCAAGATGAACACGTACTCTTACTGTCTGCTGAACTGATAAACTTCAGTAAAATTCTTCAGATGAAAAAAAAAAAAAAAGTCACATTTCTGATACTTTGTGAGTTTCTGAATTTTCCCTTCAGTCTCCTGCCTGTCTTTCAGCATCCCCCCCAGTGGTTCTACTTGGCATCAGTTAAACAGTTCATGGAACTACAGAAAAACAATTGAAATGCTGAAAGAATAAACTCGGATCTAAATGTGTTCCTTATTCCTTCTAGCTCATCAGCAATATATCCAGGAGCAGCATACAGAAGAACTCCAAATGCCCCCTCCCCATTCCCTTTGCACTTTTCTGATCTGCAGCCCCAGAGTTGTGCATGAAAGAGAAGGAATGGCACATACTTACTCCAATGCATTTGCACACTTCAAGTAAGACATTCCCTTGTGGGGGCATTTTTCTGTACAGCCCACTTCCAGCAATGAACACAACTGAAAAATATTATAATCCAAAAGGGAATTCACATGACTAAAGCTCAGCCCCAACCCCCATATTCAACAGAAATCCTCTTCCTTTGGGGCTTACAGGATTTTTGCATTTTTTTCAAAACAAAACAAAACAAAACAAAACAAACATACAGGACACTATTCATGCCTTCAGATGGAAGAAAATGCAACTTCCTACAAGAGGCAGTGTGATTCCTACAAAGTGACTGCCATCTTCTCATAATCTGCTCTGGCACAACAGGCCCCTCCACACCCGATTCATGTAGGAAACCAGTGCTTTGAAAATTCCCCCATCTATGCTTTTTGTGGGTTAAACTTAAAATACAAGCCACATTTAATTCCTGCACCTGATGTTGATGATACCTGTGCTGGAAACCATCCCCAAGTCATTGTTTCCATGTGAGGATGAGTGCAGATCCAACCCAGGCTCTGTGTGTTGCATCTCACACACATTTCAATGGCAACTGCCAGCCCAGCTCGCAAAGGCCACTGCATCACATGCTGGTGCTAAGGGAAATTACCTCCACTCATGGTTTCCATGGAAGAATGTGCAATTTAAGATATTGTTTTGCCTTGTTTTTCTCCCTCAAAGCACAAAAACATATGAAGCAAGGCTTCAAAATGTTGTCTGAGATGGAGCTATCCAATTACAGATCATTTGTCCTGCTCTTTGAGAGCCTTTGACTGCACTGCAATTCCAAAGATGTTAGCAGGGAGAAGCACAATAAAAGCTGAGCACGAAATCCATATAACAAAGCATTTTAAGCTAACCCAGTCACCAAGGTCGGTCCACAGCCAGTGGAGAAAAGCAGGCATTTTAATCCTAACATAGGAACGCTGCAGGAGATTCACCATTTCTCTTTTCTCACTACGAAGACCCTTTATGTTCTGTTTTGACTTGCAGAACTGTCAGAGAGGCATCTGAAGTCAGTTTAGGTGAATCTCAATCAAAGTCACAGAGTGGGCAACTGCACTACCTCATTTTTAGCATCTCCCTGTGGAGTCGGTGGTGCCTCCTAAGGGAGATTGATGAGGTTTGCTGAAATATCTCCTGGGGATGCCACTGACTCCATTGGGAACTGAGGTTCCTGCATTCTGTTTAGCATTTGAAATTAAATAATATCAGTCCTCTCTTATCTTTCAGAAACTGAAGCAGCTCAGAAAACCTTGCTGTATAAGATTTCCATTCTGCCTCTAAACCTATCCTTGTTTTCCAGCATCACAGGGAGGGGGCCAGTCAGGACTGGAAGGGTATTTTCTGCAGTCCTGCATGCTGCTCACATAGTCAAATATATCACATCCAAGAGCATTTTAGCATGTTACAAAAGAACAGAGCTGCTTTGCCAGGGCGGGCTGTGGAATCTGGCAGCAGGACACTAGCTAAAAACACATTTCGACTGATGGCCTCACTGAAACTGCAGTATTTACATGTCCATTTTCCCCTGGGCAACTGCTATCCTGCTGAAAACTTTCAGCACAGAGAAGCCTACGCTGCCTTAAACTGATAGGAGTAGGCCATGTGGGAAAAGAGAAGCTGCTCAGGCCCATGACCATGCACTTTTTGAAAATAATTGCTGTGACACTGGCTGTGGCCCGATGACATTTCTTCAGTGTGCTGGTCCTTCTGCCGGATGGAAGTTTGAGGGGGAAAAGCAGCACTCACATTCTCCGGGGGATGAACTTTTCAAATCACAGATGCTATGGTGAAATCAAACAATTGCTTGGTCTCTCAATTAAGCTAACAAGCTGAATGAGAAGCCACCCCATGCTGTGTCTAAACCTCTCAAATGCAGCATAATAAGGGGACTGCTCCCCTCAGTCGCTTGCAACTGTGAAACCAAAGCTAATGGGGTATCCTCTGTATTGGTTACTGAGGAGTAACTGTAGGAATGTAGAAATTACTGGGTATTTGACAGGGGTTGAAGAAGAAGTCTTGACAGTACATTAATGGGGCTAAGATGCAAGCTTTAGGGAGCAGGATGATTGTGGCTGCCTCTGGACTCTTGGGCAATGAGGGCTTATTATTGCAACATAATAATAGGCTGTCACTATAATTGTGGGAATTACTTCAGCCAAGCAAACTGAGACCGCTCAGAATAAAGTAGCATCTCATTCAGCTTCTTCTGGGATTTCTGGGTGGCAAACAGATTCTGAGGCAAAAGTCTGATCCATTAAAGATGTCCCCGAGCTACAAAAAGCCTGCGCAAAGGTTAGAAGTGTCATATTAAGCTTCTCTTCTGTGAGTTGGGGAACTGAGGACTGCTCAGATGGCAGCTCAAAGGCCTAACTTACTGACAGGTAAAGGTATAGTCCATCAGGAGAATGATTTTGGTGCCTCCCTTTGTTATATTGAACAAGGTAACTGTATTGTGATGCACCCACTAGACCACTCAACAGTGTCACGCTATAGCATTGCAGGATGAACACTGTCTGTCCACCACCAAAAACATCATGTGTTTTTTCTTACTGTTCTGAACTGTGGAATTGTTGGATGACCTTGTGCCCTTGAGCTTCCCATCACAGTGTCCATCCAGAGCTGGTAAATTTATGCATTTTCTCATCTATAAGTGGACTCACAAATGGTAACTACTACTAGAAGCATTAGAGTTTTCACTCACCAAGCGCCAACACCATCAGTGCTGCTGGGACACCAAAAGCCAGTGCATAACAATCCTCTCCAAAACATTTCACATCCCCTAAAAAGGAAGTCAGAAATAAAAGCATCTCATTACAGTCAGACTTATGTTACCTTGGTCTTTGATTTGCTTCCCTTAAATCAGTCACTTCTCTTAGCTTTAAATCTTCTTTGCTGGTGCTTGACACTGTGAATTGAATCTCCTTGAAACAGTTGTCCTCCCCTGACGAGGACAATTTGGAAGCAGGGTTAGTGTCTGCCAGCAGCAGCAGCTGATAATGGGATATTGATCAGAAGAGTAGAAGGGAAAGGGCAGACAAACAGGTAGAAAGAAGTGGTAGGAACCATAATTTGGAAAACAAAACAAAACAAAACAAAAAACATTTAAAATAACCTCAAAACGCTATGCATTTGCATAGATCTAAACAATCAGCACCGTGTTTTCACATTATTTGTGCCAGCTTCATGAATTATCAAGCTAAAAACCCAAATTTGATTTCCTAGTAACCTACAGTGGACAAGGCAGAAGGAAAACCCCCTCCTCCTAAATAAGTGGGAGCCATTAGACCTAATGTCCTGGTTGCATCTCCAGTTCCCTTGCTCTCCTCCTTCCCAATCTCACCAGAGGCTGCCTGCTCCTGGTGTCAGGTCCTGCCCACCAGGAAGCCAGGTTTGTCAGAGCATGGCTTCGACTGATCTGAGGTATGGTTCTCTGAAACCCCGGGCCTCTAGGCCTAGCTCAGTTCTCACCCCACACGAGTTCAGCAGACCGACTGCCAACAGCAGACCAGCCGTGTGGTCTAGGTCAGTGTGCCAGAGGCTACAAATTACTGCCATCTTATGTGGAGCAAAACCAAATAAATATGATCAAAATAAACCAACACATTTAACTGGAAAACAACCCATGAAGTTTTCCGTTGTTCCTGTTTGCTGTCCCTGGGCAGTCATGGTCAGCTGCATAGCTGTGTGCAGTGCCTGACACTTATTTGCGTATTTTCAGTAAATTAGCTGAGGTCCAACTGGCAGCAAGACCTTATGGACACGCTGAACTTTTGACATGCAAAATGAGTTGGACTTCTCCTAAAAATATCCTGCACTTCTGCCAAATGTCTAAGAACAGCATTTCTTGCTTTTCCAGGAAAAGCTTTCACACTTAGCAGAAAACGTACTCTTTCCCTATTCTCTCTACCTTATTTCCATGTTGTGACTAGTTTATTGGTATACTGCGAGTTTGGATGTCCCAAAGGGACCAGATTTTCATCAGCCCCCTGACTACACCAAGCAAGAGTCCCTCCCTAGCGTAATGCTGGCTTCGAAGAGGGAACATTTGCCTTGGCCTGAACATGGGACTGTAAACGTGAGACAAAGCACAACTGCCCACAGCCTTGTGAAACGAATGGCCTGATGAAATAGCCGCTCCAAACAAAGAAAGCTTCCTGGAGGCTACAGGATGGAAGGAAAAAAAATGCTAGTGAGTGTGAAGGCTACTTTGTCCCTGTCCCCATCCCCTTCGCCTATGGCCTGCTACCCTCCTGCCCTCCCTCTGCCTCTGGGTTTGTATTTACAGCACGCCAATCCCTTGGTTTCTGGGTGCTACAATACAATGAAGGAAACAGCAGCAAGGCTAGAATGTAAAGTAGGTCTTAAGTGGGGCAGAGGCTTGTGCTTTGTCCTCAGGGCTAATTGCTCAGGGCTGCAATCTTGCAGGCAGACCCCAGCAGACATGCCTGGGTGCCAGGACAGAGTCCTCCAGCAGTCAGCAGTGCCCTGTGGGGGGGAGAAGGTGAGGCTCCACAACCAGCCCCAATAACTCATTTGGTCCTGGTGCCTGCCCTCGATGCCAAAGATCAATTCCCATCCACAGGTTACCTATGGGCAAGACAGGGAACAATCCTTCACTGGCCAGAAGGAGGATTAGCTGACCATTTAGTTCTTTCCACCTCCCATATTTTAATTCTACAGTTCAGGCTGGCTTTGAAATACAGCTGGGAACGTGGTTTTTGTGACTTGTCTGCGGCTAGTACCATAAATCTGTTACGCTGCTATGGCAGGATTAACAAGGCGTAAATGCAATACAGTGGCCAATCCAGAGATAATGTAATTTCTGCCATTCAGTTGTCATAAGAGCCTAACAATGCACAGCAGAGTAGTCAGAGGGCAGCTAATTTATTGTCTTATTCTAAATCAACACTGACCTCTTAATACAGGAGTTACAAACGTGGAGATCAAACTTCCAGCATTAATGGATAAATAGAAGACGGAAAAAAACTTGCTTCTCTCCGAGGTCTAAAACAAGAGAAGACAATATCAATGTCACGGCTAATGCACAGCATCGGGCTTGCAAATTGAACGCTATCAATTCTCTTGTTAGGAAGGCTGGGTAAATATTGACACACAGTGCATAAAATGTTAAGCAAACAAGCTTGCCTTCGGGTGATGGTAAAAGCTCACACAAATCAGCTCACGTTACTTAAGAGGCGCTTTGGGGCTTTTTGGCATTTCGGAAGAAAAGCCACTGCTTGGAGAGTGTTGCGGGATTGGAAGGGGAGAGCATTTACTTATTCAGAGCAAGTAGCATGATTCAGATCCTCTGGCACCTAATTCAATCCAATTTGGCGTGGCTTGACAAGCTCATCATTTGTTCCCATGTCTGAGCTCTTTTTTTCCCCTCCTCTCTTCCTATGTAAAAACAGAAAAAGAAACCTGCATAGACTGAGGGGTTGTTAAAGAAAGCATAGATGAGAGAGTGGCAGCAAATGAGAGGGAGCCAACAGGCAGGAGATTACCAACCTAAGGCCAGTCAACCTCAAACTAATAGGGTAAATTAAATCTACAGAAGCAAATTCAAGAGCCTGATGGAGGGTTGAACTCCAAGAGGAAGAGTTCAAAATTCAGCTGATGTTGTAACATGTTACAGTCCGTACAGCCAAAGGATTCCTGTTGATCTTCTTGCCTCCCACATAATTCCCAGTTTGGAGGCAATCAAAAACTTGATGCAGAGTTTGGTGCTTTCCACAGAAGTAATGTATGAAGGGATTCACTCCAAAGCAGTCTTTCCTTGCTTGCAGGGGAGACACAACTGCACAGATACATGCACCCACAGTGCTAAACCTCCTCCCCATTTCTGGGTGGGCCAGCAGAGTGGAGAAAGAAGAGAAGGCAACCTGGCCTACACCACGCTCCTCTGTATCACCAGCTATTGGACATCTGAGCTGGGGAAACCAGCATTTAAGGACAGCCCACGCCCGGGCAGATGATATGTTTTACATGTATTTAGGCTTCACTCCCAGCTGTCAGCACATCCTGTGATGGTAGTGGGCAAATTGCCTGGGACATGGCTTGGTTCCTGGCAGAGAGCTCCTTGGGGCACCTGGAGCCACATCTCTCTGACCTGAGCATGTTTTTGACCAGGAAACATTAATTTATCTCAGTGTGAGGAAGATCCCCAGAGGTCTGGTTTTGCCTCCTCTCCTTCAAACACATCTTGCTCCCTTAGACAACAATAGTCACAAGTCTGGAAAACAGAAGCAAATGCGAAGAATTGCAGACACCTAAAGAGGACATCTCAAAAGGAATGAAGCCTGGGATCCCAAAATGACCATGGTGCAGCCAACGGGTACTTTGGCAAGAAGCTTCTTATTGCAGCAGATCGTTGCAGGGAAGGTGGGCAGGCAGGAGAGCACAGGAGGACTTTCTTTATGTCACCTTGTGAAGTGGGTACTGGGAAGGTGACGCTGAGTCCCATCACCTCCCACCAGCACCCACCAGGGATGCTGGGTGTCCTCTGGCTTGGGTGAAGGGCTTTTTGTCTTGCCCCAGCACAGTTATGAAGATCCCATCAGCATGAGTTTTTGGCTCTTGCAAGATTTTATTTCCTAGCACATCTCAGAATCTGATCCATACGTCACTCAGAAGTGATTTATCCTGGATTAAGGAACTGGTAGGCCTTACAATCATTATCTCTTGTTTCTATGGTGAACAGCAAACAGCAATGAATCTTACTGCCTCCTAAATTCCATTTCTGTCCTCGACAAAATTTTTGGTTACCTGCTGTTTTCTACTGCTAAGCTAATAAAAGTAATTTTTCTTCTTCATTCTACCTCTGTGACTAGTTATTTGTCACCATAAAGAAATCCAGAAAAATCGGTAGCCTCAACAAACTCTCCCAGTCACAGAACAGCCCTGCTGTGGCTTGATATGGGTACTGCAGAAGAGTCCTCAGTCCTGACCTCTTCTATTCAAATTATTATGACATATCTATAACACCTCATATCTGAAGAACTCAGGTTTTCTGAGAGCTGAGCAAGACTCAAGCACACAGCTCTCGACGTGATAAAGTCTAGAGCAACCATTACCAAAACCAGAGTGCTGATTAGAGGACAGTGATTTGGGGCATCTTATTTCACACATTTACAAATTCCAGAGTTTGAAAAAATGGTCAGAGAAGCAGAAGTGAGTACAAAACTAACGACCTAGCAGCTTGTAAATTACAACCAAATTCCTTCCTTACTTTCTTAATCTTTGGAGCAGACGTACATTAGTAACATGATTTGGATTAGCTAATTTGAGGAAAAGGTACCGTGTATGATAATCCTGATCTCCTTGGCAACAGTGGGAAAAAAAAAAAAAAAAAAAACAAAGAGAAAGCTATTTAGTACCTTAAAAACCATACCACACTGTTTGAAAGCAGCTTTGACCTTTAATTAATAGACACAGCAGCCTGTGCATTTATATATCATATTATAAATACAATTTTGTTCAAGCATTCTTAGCCTGGACTGCTAATCCTATAGACAAGAATGCTTGGAAATCTCCTGCAGATAAATCTGCTTTCCCTATCTGATCTCCTGCTGTATCAGTCTCCATCACTGCTTGTAGTAGTACGATTCTCAAACTGGCAGATCCAAGAATTTACAAAGTACTCTAAAGAAAACCAGACTAATGGTGTGCATTTGCCTCAAAACCTAAATTTGTCTCTATGTGGGAACTGCAGGGGCAATTTATTTATTAATTTTATACACAGAACTACCACATCCCTAGTTTCCAGATTGAGCAACTAAGCCTGTGCAGTTAAGGGTTCAGCTGAAGTTTATTGGTGTCCTGAAAACTGAGGGGGAATCAAATTCTTCATTTCATTATTTCACCCTACCTGGAGCAGAAGATGAAAGACATAGGAAGTGTTCCAGAACAACACTCTGGAGGGGAGAAAAGTATTCTGGTTGGCCCCAAACCCTCCATCCCTTAAAAAATCAAAACTTCTCATTCCTATTTTAAAGACTTAAATTTCCTATTGCACAGCATAAAACCTTTTTTTCTTCTGAAAGGTAAAGTAATTTCAAAATGGTAAAATACAAACTTTCTTTTCTGCAAAGAATGAATAGAGCAGAACATATTGTCCTTATCAGAAGGCTTTTTACAGTTTTCTTTTTCTAAATTAGTTTCCCTTGAAGGCAACACACAGAGGAATGTCTGAGCCTCAGTGTTTGATAAATTTGTTGGAGAGGTGTAGTCTGACTGCTGGAGAATGGGCACAGTCCCACACAACCACAGGCAATTCAGGTTTTTCTCTGTAACTCAGTTGTGACTGTAAGTTCGGGATAATAATATCCTGTGCCTGACTGAGGTGCTGAGATTCATTAGCTGAAGTCTATAAAACACTCTGAAGATAAGTGGTACATATTATCATACTGTAATTAGGTGGTAATTGAAAGATGCTGGATAAACATTATTAATCATTAATATTCATAGAAGTAGCACTTCTGAAGATGCTGCTGTAACACCTGTTACAATCCTTTTGGGACAGCTATTAGCGCTGCGAGCTGGGATGCCCACATGCTGGTATGCACGCAGCATTTTCCCAGAGCACATGTGCTGTACTGCCAGCCTGCTTCTGGAGACTGAGGAGGCTGGTGACCACCAGCTGATTGCTGCTCCCTCTCCCAAAGCATCCTTTAAAGCACCAGGGCTGACGGACAGCACAGGATGGGCCCTCCTGCAGAAGGATCTGCTTTGAAAAAGTGACCATGAAACATATTGGGTTTTGTTACCCCTTATTATTCAATCATAAGCTTCATCACTTTAGTATGACAGAGTTCATGTGCAGAAAGAACAAGGCTTCTCCACATTTTGAAACTGTCCTTCTGGTCTGTTTTATTTATTCATTAAATGCTGACTACATGCTGGGACATTGCAATAGACAAACAACAAACTGCCCTACAGGGCTCCCATCCCTTGTCCAAGGCCAAGGGGCCATCCCTTATCCAGCTCCACTAGTGCCTTTCCTGACAGACCATTATTCTAGTGTCCTTATTCAATGCCTCTACTGACAGAGATTTCCATCTTCCAAAGGTCCCAGTCTTTCTCAGTACTTTTCTTGACCTATTTCTGGAATTCTTTTCCTACTGTCAATCCTAAATAATCCTTATTGATTTTAAAAGTCTGTTTGTCAGACTCAAGCACTTATTTTCTTCCTTGTAGCAGAGACCTTCTGAGACTCATGCCATTCACAGAAGCTGCTGATCTGAATACTGTCTTTGAGAAAACTGAAATTTTTTGTGTGTTAGATCAACATAAATCTAAGTGTTTAATTTCAGGTCAATCTGAAAATGATGCTTTTTGCCTTGCAGTAGTACTTTCTGACCCACTTCACTTCTTCAAGCTCAATGATATCCCTGGTGGTTACAGGACGTGAGGGCCGGGGCTAAACACTCGTAATGGAGAATGAGGATATAAAGCAACTGGATTACAATTAACAGGATCCAGTACAGACAGTTTCCCAGCTCTTCAGAACTTTCCATTCTGGAACAATTAGAAAACATTCTGGCTACACTTGGTACTAAAACTCTTTGAAAGGCTACAATTTTCTGCAGTTCTTTCTGAAAAACATCTAAGACAGACTATGACTGGTGCCTGTTTTGAGGGAAAATTCCCAGGAAAGCACAGAACCTGGTGATACAACTTTCTCTTTCATCTGATGTGTTGCACTGCAGTGTGTTATAATCACACCTGTTAAGCTGGTTCTGAAATAGCTACCTTTCCATGCTGTGCCATACAGGATCTTCCAAATACTCTGACATCCAATTAACATTTGGATTATTTGATGCAGTTATGACCTATTATTCCTGATATCAATCCCATTCCGTTAGTGTTTTCCTTTTCTAAACTATCCCAATTCTTTCAAGTCTCACACAAACCATCTTACTACATCTTTTCCTAGCAAATGGGACCTTATTCTAATACAAAAGAATCTGATCGCAAGAACATCCTCATAAAGTAACCAGACACTGCAGAGTTTAGGAAATAAATGAAGTCTTACATGTTCCTCTTCAAACTGGTCCCCACCAAATGCAGAGACACAGGGCTTGATACCTCCCGTTCCAAGGGCGATCAAAAACAGACCAACCATAGACAGGACCCTTCATGCAAGAACAAAAACAACACCATTGCAGAACCTTTCCAGTGCTTAGGAGAGCATGTTAGTGCCACCCAACCACAATGCCTCTGATATCATTGTCTTTTGCACATCAGCAGTGATGATAAGCAAGCTAAGTAGCAAAATAAAAAAAAAAATAGTTATTAGTTATCCTCAATTTTGTATTCAGTATCAGTCAATTAACCAAAACGTTTTTGTCAGTGTCATGCTGTTCCAAGGCCCAGTGGACACAGCAGACATTGAAGAATCAAGGGATTATTTTTCACTCATCTGAGAACAAAAGATTACAGAGATCAATTGAGGAAAAGAAAAAAAAAAAAAAAGAAAGAAAAACAAAGCCTTTGCATATAGGATTTCCAGTTTGAATAACTGAAGAAAAACTGTTTGAATTAGACTGTTGGGTGCTTTCCACCTCCCAGTGCTCCTCAAAATCCCATTGTTGGCCCAACAGCAATGTCTGTATGGAACCAAGTGTCAGGTCTGGGACAAAAGAAAAAAGAAAAGCTGCTCTGTAAACCAGAAGCTCCTGCTTGCATGCATATATTTTTAGAGCCCCGAGTACCTAGGCAAAAACAGCACGGTGGTTTCAGAGACACCAGCTGGAGAACTACTCTGAAATTCCTATCGGTTTGGAATCTAGAGGGCAAGAAGGGCAGTACCCTGGAGGCGACAGACCTTTCCTCTGTCACACATCACAAAATGTGTATTTAGGGCTTTGTGTTCCCATGCACACAAGGGGACCTTGCTGAGCTGAGCACCAGTGCTGATGAGAAAATGAGGGAGGAAGGAGGCTGGTGTAGGAAGCTGGATGGAAGAAACCAAACTCCAGTAGCACAGTGTCGCAGACAGACATGGTCAGAAGTCCCTGTGTCAAAGGACTCAGTCTCAGCGGTGTTTTCCAACTCCTCCTGCTGCATTCTCACTCTGAACACCCTCTTCTGCTTATTCAGACATCCCAAACCCTGCCCTGATAAGAGCAACCCATGCACGGTCTGCAACCCAGACTGCTGTCCTCATGGAGGTGAAACAAATGACAGTCCTGGGTCAACCACCTATCACTGCAACCTCCTACAGTGTTATGGCTTTGACAGCTACTTACACATGAACAACCTGGTTGCCCAGGGATGGAATTGCACCCACGGACTTGATCAGATGGCCAACCACATACACAATGGAGAGGTAGATGATTGTCCTGTGAACAAAGCAAACAGCAGTGACTGAAGGTGCTGGGTGATGTATGATCTGAAAACAGAGTGTGCCTGTGCTTCCTGATATGGAAGGGCTACTTGGCAGATGCACAAGGAACTGCTTTGTCCATATCTCTGGTATCACAGACACCTATAACTCTTCTGTGTCAGCACTGAGCACACTGGAAGAAAGAGATAGTCAAATGGGCTGAGATTAAGGAGGGAGAGACCCTATTTTCTTTGCAGAGGTTGCTGGGCATAATAAACTAAAAACATTCCAGTCTTATCATGCAAATAGATTGCAAATAGGCAAGCACTGTTCAAGTCCAACTCATTTTCCAGACTACTACTAACTGGCAGTTTGTAGCACGCACTTAACTGAATCCCTACACTGGAAGGCATCTGTAGGGTCTGTTGCCCACACTCAACCCGCCTGACTGCCACATCCAAACTAGTGGCACAGATGTGATCCTCGACACATCCAGACCCTGGCTGCAACAGCTAACTTAGAGCCACAGCAGATCATTCCTAAAAGCCCCTCTAATCTGTTATCCTGTCCTTGGCATTGGCCAGGCCCAGCTACTACAGTAAAAGCCACCACCCATTAAGACATATGGAAGTCTCTTATCTAATGCACAAAAATCTGCATAATGATTTATCTTCTCACATCATCCTGCTGCAAGATAAATACCCTCAAAAAGCAACGAACATTGCTAGGTGAAACCTCAAATAATGAAGTTAATAAAATTCCCAATTGTTTTTGTTTGTTTTTTCATTCTAAAGGACAGGAGAATGACTAAAATCGAGCACAAAGAAAAAAGAATATTGATGTCCCTTTAAAAGCTCTCTGCTGAAAAGGCAGATTGCAGCTGTTTTTTTCCATGTTGAGGCTCTCCTGCCAGACGCGCTTAGTCCTATAGAGAAAGGTTCAGCTGCACTTCATCACTCTGACAGCAAGACTCCTCAGGCAGCGAACAGACAGTGCCAAGGAAAGAATGTCCTGCATCCAGCTGCTCACCACCACTCTGGGCAGATGATGGCCCCACAACTTATCAGCCTAAGGGAGGACTCCTCGATTTTTTCAGGGAGAGTTTACCTGATTATGTGCTAAGGGAGATGATTTGAGTGAACCTGGGTTACTCTGGGACAAAAAATGTGTGCGCTTACACATCCCCTGTGCCGAGAAAGCATAACTGAGTACAATTAGTGCCATTGCATCTGAGACCACTAGATCCAGAAGATGACACTGCTTCCTCACCATCCTTGAGTCTGGCTCAGCAACAGATCTTGGAAAGCTGAGGGTTAACCACTACACCTTAGCTTTCTCAAGGTGCGTGGGGAAGGAGGGTGGAGGAACCTGGGGTGATTTAATTTGTTTGAACTTTGTTGCCTGTTGGTCCTTGGGAAAAAGAGGAGCACAGAACAGTGTGAGCAAACAGCTCAGCTGTTCAGCCTTTAACAGAGAGGAGCTGACCTTTGCAAGCACGTCTTTGCCGCACCCTGGGCAAGCTCAAAACCTGGATCACATGCAGCACTGAACCTCGTGCAGGCTGCATGGTGTAGCTGTATCCTGTAAGAATTAGAGAGATGTGTTTCCTTACTTGTATTTCCCCAGCCACGAGTCTGCCATGATGGCTCCAATGACAGGTGTGAAATAACAGAGAGCGGAAAAGGCATGGTACACAGCAGTGGAGAGATTCTCATCCCAGTGGAAGAAGCTTATGAAATACAGTGTCAGGACAGCTAAAAGGAAGCAAACAGACCACATCAGGTAATTAATGTACATCTCTGCAGGTAAGCAGGAAACTACATCACAGTGACAAGAAAAACACTGATTTGTGTAGCAGCTATGAGCACTGTTCTGGAAAGATCTGTGCTTTCAGACCTGTTCCTCATAATCCTTGACACAGAAATGTTCAAATGAGATATGCCAGTACCAGGCTTTCTTTGCTCATAAACATTTATGTTTAGCTGGAAATTATATTTTCTATCTTATCCTACCCTAACCTGTAGTTCTGTTTATGCATTTTTTCTATTTGCAAATTAGGTGCCTGTATGATTCAGTCCTCCAACACTCTAACTGCACACAACTGTAACACATCACACACCGGAAAACCACATTCAAGACAGAAAATCATGTCAAAAATTAAATGGGAGTGACACTGGGGGTCTGTAGTCACTATTGCTGCTTTGAGCAGGTCTAGCTTCCATGTTAGGGCACATTGTTCATGCCTGCATCCCAAAATACCAATTTACTTTGAAAGACAACCGTGACCACATACAACACAACCCCGGAACACCAGGCTGGTGTGTACAAAAGCCCAGCGATGCACAAGTCTCTTCCTAGACATGGCCACATACCTCTCATGCCATAGTAGGAGAAGCGCTCGCAGAACTCGTTCACCACGATGAAGGCAATGCTCAGGGGGTAGTTGGAACCACAGAGTTTCTGCAGGAAACAAACCAGAAAGCATCAGCCTTGTGAAAGCGTTCACCCACAGTGCCTGGGCAGCAGAGAGGAGGCCAGTCCCAAACCCAAGTGCTCACTGCTGTATGGCCCGTGGGATGGGTCTCCTCAATCTTCACAGGTGTGAGGAGACCCCACAGCTGTCTTGCTTTGGTCAGGGCTCCCCAGTGAATCAGCCTGACTGGTGTTGGCCCGGTAAGGAAGCCCACGGGGACTCACAGACCACCAGCTATTGCCCACCATGCTTGCAGTTCCAGCAGAAGGGTTCTACCACCTCTCTGGTGCAATATAAAACCCCACTGAGATGCAACACCTCCTTCAGATGCCTTTTCTTCCTACACTTCACACGGAGCTACTGTCCTCGCCCCAAAAGCTGCCCCTCCTCGCACCAGGCCTTGCCTCAGCAGCTGGCAGCCCCCAGGGAGCTGCTGCCTGCTCCCACCTGGAGCTGCTCCTTCCCCTGAGACCGCTGCCCTCAGTGTCTGCACCCCAGTCACATCAAACCGTGCCACCACGTTCCCTGAGGCAGAGCATCAGCTGCAGCCTCTATTGCATATTCTAAGAATGCCGGCGTAGTTATGGATAATTCAATTTATTAATCAAAATTTAAACAAAGCAGCTACAGGCTTCTCAAACCTGTATGAGCCTGGCCACTCTCCCACTGAATCCAACTTTTCTCCAGCTAAAATCAGAACTTTCCGAGTGAAATACTCAGCATTTGGACAGCAGAGTCTTAGCACGACCTTGTGCGGGCCCCCAGCCCTCTTGCTGCCCCCCGGCAGTCCCAGCTAAGCAGCTGGGAGCTGCTGGAAGCTGCTTAACTCTGCTGCCTCGCTGCAGGGAGAGCAGGATTTCACAGCACTGCCTGGCCCTGCCAGCCAGGGGGGGAGACAGGCTGGCCCTGCACAGGGTGCGGGATGAGGTGGGTGTGAGATTACCAGCTGCGTTTTTATCCGTGGTTTTAAACAGCCAGGGTGTGGGCCTGTGAAGTGAGATGAACCCTTCATATGCATTTCTGTGCCTCGTGTCAGAAATAATGAATTCCCGTAGCACTTCCCAGAGCCCCAAGTGCAAATAGAGATAAGAAAAGAGATATGTTTATTCAGGTTAATTCCACCATGAGATCTAAGCTTATTTGGATTTCCCAAGCAATGGCATCGAGGTTACAAGACTCTAGGTAATGATGCTGTCTTGCTCGAGACTACAGAAGAGCCACAGAAGAGAAGAGGCTGGCTGCCTGCAGAAAAACCAACACCCTTCACCAAAACCCGCTTTCCATTACTTAACCCAGCATCTCTAAAGACAAATATTTTTGTCCTTTTTTGAGATATTTTTCTCTCACTATTTGTGGAATGCCTTTTTATAAAGAAATCCTTGGCTTCTTTGCTTTACTTGAATAAATATGTAATTATCCATTTCATTTATTATTTATGCTGAAACCATCGTGCTCAACATATGGCTTGTAAGACAGAGTGGGCTCCCTTGGAAACTGCACTGGGGCCTCCTGCTTTGAGACCAGCCTAAAAATGGTAGCATATATAAGCTGCAAATGCACAAACACAGAAACAGACACACACAGAGTGCCTTTCTCCAACAAGCTCTTCATAATAAAGAGGAAAAGCTCTAAGAGGCAAATATTTCCTGTGGGTGCTTGGAGGCATTTTTTGAACTTGGAAGTAAAATGATATACCGGGGATATTTTTCTTCCTCTGTTTCACAGTCCTCTCTCTCAGTACTCATGAGATTTAATATCATTTGATGGAGATGCAGAGTGTGACTCTACGAACCCAAGGCAGCCAGGTGTTGGGGTCGCTGCTGCCTGAGCTCACCGCTCCACACCCGAGGCACAAACCCTGCTGGATTCAGCTCCAAGAGGAGAAGGCACCATGTGCCTCGCTGTGACCTGCAGCGACAGAAAACCACTCCAGCCACTCCTGTTCTGGGACAGGCACCTCGAAACGATGGAGAGGGGCAAGCAGGGAAAGGAGAGCAGGAGGCAGTGACTTCCCAGCCAAACCTGCCCAAGTGCCTGAGCCAGCACCTTGAGTAATTGCTTACAAGCACAGAGCAAGGGGCTGACAAGCAGGGATACTTCCACCTGGCCTGTACGCCATGAGACAGCATCGGCACACGCAGAATCCCTGGGGTAATCACTTTGCTGTATCACTGACCTGCCTATGGCCTGCCTGGACATCCAAAAGTGGGCGGCCTTCATCCATGACAAGAGCTGGACGCGGTATGCTGGCTTTTGCAGAGAAGGACCTTGCTCAGCAGAAAGCCCCAGCAAAAGCAAAGAGGCTAAGCCCGGATTCGGGAGCACACAGGTACTGTGCTGTGCCTAGCTAACCGCGGTAAGCCTGGGATCTGCGGGATTACGGAGCTCTTAAGGATACTGTGGAAGTTGATAGTCTGTGTCTTCGAGGGGGGGAAAAAAAAAAAAAAAAAAAAAAGGTCCTTTAAAGTGCCAGCAGATATTTGTTTTCACCCCTCTCTCCTGCTGGCTCGCTGAAAAAGGGAACTGAGGAGCTGTGGATAGCAGATAGTTACTGTCTGCACACTACTTCACGTTGTGAGCTCAAGATTTGGCTTGCTAATGACATGACTGACTGCAACAGCAAGTATTACCACATAGTTCTGCAAATCAAAGCAGGTGCAGAATGAGCCCTTTTCTTCCCCAGACCAATGCAGCGTACAGTATTTTAAGGCCAAGCACCCAACTAGAATTAGCCTGAGAGTCTAAGCAAACATCAAAGCTACAAGGTAAGAAAACAAGGAGCTGTATCTGGCTCTAGCTCACAGCCAAAGCTGCAAACCTGAGGCTCTGGCACAGGCATCAGTGGCCTGTCCTCCGTCCCTGTCCTTCCTTCTGCTGGGCAGAAGCTGGGGACTCTTCCTGGTGTGTCTCATCACACTAAGCAAACGCACAGCCCAGTTCCCTCCCTCCCACTCACAACACCCCCTTCACTTCACTGAAGGAAGTCTTTTCCCACAAGGAAAGGAGCATTTAGGAAAAAGGCAGCAGTGAAAACCCTTACCCTTTTTCCCAAAGACACAGACAGTTCATTTTTTCCCCTTTAAGCTGTCCTTTCTTAACTTAATCAGGTTAGTGGAGGGATTTTTGCCTTGAGTTGCTAATGCTTATTTCAACTCTCTGCAAGAAAGAGTGTTTGTCTCTAGCTAGAGCACAAAAGAGGAAAGAACAGAGAGATCTTGCAATGTTTAGAGCAAGCTGAGCAGAAAGCAAAGAAAAGGAGACCAGCTGTAACACTCACCGGGGATTTTTTCTGAACAGGGAAATCTCCTTTGGGGGGATCATCTCCTGCAGAAATAAAAGTGAACAAAGTTTCCTTGGATTCGTTTCTCTGAAAAGCGTTCATCTCCCCTCTCGCCTTGTCTCCCACCATGCTATGTGGCTGTGGTGAGTTGACTGGGAAGATTTCCAACCTCAGGCATGAAGTTTGATTCAGTTTGAGTTAACCCTAATTGAGCACATTTCTGCAGCCAGGGCCGAAAGGGGAGGGAGATGCCGCTAGGAAAGACAACTGCAGAGTTCAGGAAGAGTCAGGGAGCGCAGCCGAAATCGTTCACAGGTTGGGGCTGTCAGCACTTCGTGGCACAGACCTCCTGTGTGCTTGGCATGCCCCCAGCTATCCTACGTGCATCAGCCCAGCACGGCACTGTATGCTGAACAGATGTGAGCTGCATAAAAATCCCGAGTCCCAGCCACCTCTGGAGCCTGCAGCTTGAGGAGCGAGGCGTGCATCTCCCTCCCAGCATGGTAATGGCAGGTTTGTTCTGCGGGGGTCTCGTTCCACTGAAAAGCCACACACCCGTCCCGAGTCATGGCCACTGAAACGCTCATCACGCCAAACCCTCGGACGCTGGATGTCACGGATGCCTGCACCGCGTTAAATCATTTCTTTGCTGACCCGGGGTACCTTTCCACACCAGCTCCCCGGAATGACCTTGCCTTTCCCTGGGGGCAGTTTAATCTGAGGGCATGGCCAGCACCCAGGAGCAACCCCAAACCTCATCTCTGCTTCCTATGGGCTCCCTACATGACAAACACTTCCTACGTTTCCTACTCCCATACAACTTTGCTTTTCACCTGGGTCACTTCTCAGGTTCCACAAACAGCATCCAGGGAGCTAGGACTCATTAAACCCACAAGAATGACCCAAAAGCATAGCCAAAGCTGGAGGCAGTGCAAGGAACAGAGCTTGAGCACTGTGGTCCTGTCTCCTGCCCGCCAGGCCAGCACGTACTCGAGTCCTTGCAGCCTAACACCGTGTAGAAGGCAGCAGGAATATTTCTGAGCTGGCTGGGGGTATTTCTTAGCCAAAGTATCTCCAGACAATCCCCAGTAGAAGCCTGCTGTGTTCTGCCATGCGCAGGTGAGCAGGGCAAACACAGCCAAGTTATTAAAGGACTACAACAAAAGCAAGACAGAAAAGGTTTCTCATCCCTTCTGCAGGGCTCCCACACCAATGCAATGCGATGCCTTAATATTTTCAGCATCCTGCAGCTATATTTTCTGTGTGTGTACGCAGCCCTGTGCTTTACATAAGCTAAAAGACTTTTTTTAATACTAGCATGAAAAAACACATCAGTCGGTGGGATTAACATGCTACTTGTCAAATACACTGCAGAGATGTTTAGGCCATTAGCTGCCAGGAGGTTTTCTCAGACAGAAAGGCAGAAAAGGAATTTAAACGTCTGGAAATAAATGGCAACTCATGCCAAACAGCGAGAACAAGTTAGGGAGAATAAATCTGCAAGCAACTCAGATACAAGTGATTTCAGAATAAAACTCGATAGAAGGAGACCCGTGTGGCTGGGATGAAAATCAGGAAGGAATTGTACCACAGATGGAAATAAGGTGGCATTTCTGAAATGAGTATAAACAAACAGACCGAGTATAGAGTGATAGAGGCTGAAAAGCTAAGGCACAAAATGAATTACAGCTAGCGGGGGACACAAAAGGCAATAAGAAAAGGTGTTAGAAATGCTGTCAATATTGGAGAAAGAGGAAGGGAAATGAAAGTCTTATTTAAACTAGAAAACGAGCAAACAAAAGCTCATCCAGAGAAGCCAGAAATGTTGTGCTCTTTTTGTCTGTCCTCACTTAAAATAAAAAGAAAGAAAATAAATAAAATAAAATATCCAAGCTACTTAACACCATTAAAACGAACCAGTTAAATATGGGTGAAATGAGACAAAAACCACTTAAAGAATATTTGGATATTCAAAATGTGCTCAAATTTTTACAACCTGATGAATTTCTCCTTCAAGTGCTGGATGTAGTTTTTAAGCCACAAGGTAAGAGAAGCTTCAGTCCTGTCTTTAACAAGGCGGGTTGGGACAGCCTGGGCATGTTCCTCCATGGCTGGGGAGACACCTGATAGGACAGTCCCTTCTACAAGCACCAAAAGGAGAGTAAGGATGACAAAACAGCCATTTTGGATTGGCAAAAGTGCTCTCAAATCTGATTGATTTATTCTTTGGTGACAGGATCAGTGGTGTAACAGCTACAGCAGCTGTGGATGCGATGCATCCTGACTCCAGTGTCTCTAATGTCTCACAAGAAAAATAGGGTTCAGATGAAATACCCATACGGTGGGCAACAGGAAAATCCCTCACAGGGTAGCTAGCAGTACTTTTTCATCAGATTGGAAAGTCATGAAACACACAGGTCCTCAACTTCTCCCTGAGCAAAGAGGATATCAGCACAGCCAGCGTGCTGCTCATCTTTGTGTCTGGAAGCAGGATGGGGTGAGCCTTGGGGAAAACAGGCAATTAATTCAAAATGGTGTTGCTAAATGGGAGAAACCACCTCGTGGCTTTGGAACAGTTAAGATGAAATTCAGGAAAGAAAACCACCAAATGCTACCCCTAACCATCATCAGGAAAAAAAAAGCACAGAGATGAACTATTCTCCATTTTCATCAATGGTAAGATGAAAAAAGTAACTGACAGGCAGATGGATGAGGTGCCCTTCTGAAGTTTGTCCCTCCTGAATTTCTGTGAAAATCATGTTTTAAACAACTTCAACTGGTAAACATGAAAGCAAGGACTGCTTTCTGTGAGCTTTCCTCTTTTCTGAGTTGTCCTTCATGCAAGTGGGCAATCTGCATGATGATTCATGCTTAAATGTAATATTCAGCTACCAGATGCCTTGAACAGGCAGAAGATCCCATGAATACATTATTCTACGACTTTCAGTTCATCATTCAAGTTTTTTTTCAGATCCCCAAATCCACAGGAGGACAATCTGCATTTTCCCTTTGCATTCACAACGCTTAGATTCTCGCTGTTTCCTGCTGCAGTGCTGTACACATTAACCTGTTTATACTCAGCTGATCCGTTCACTTATATCTGCATTCATCTTGTGGTACAATTCCTTCCTGATATTCATCTCAGCCACGCTGGTCTCTTTCTAATGAGCCTTATTCTGAATTCACATACACTGGTCATACTTTTATAGTACTTTGCCATATTTTTGTTTTGTACCAATCAGAGAAACTTCTCATCCCTGCTAGTACCTTTCTGCCTTCAGTTTCTTCTAGCATTAGCAAGAAGAAATCTAAAAAAAGGTTCTCTCACCAGCTTGGGCTTCCTTTGCATCTTGCAGCACGCCATCCTTCTCTGCCATGCCTGCTGCTCCGGGCACACTGGAGGCCCCCAGCTCTGCTGTGCCTGAAGGCGACCCTCGTTGAACCTCTTGGCTCTCTGTCTTCCTGTTAATGTTTCACTTCCAACAGCAGTCCTTTGGTCACCAATAAAATCGTTAAACTTTCATTTATTCTGGATCTTGAAGTCTCTGTTCATCTCCAAAATATCCCAGGGAATCCACCTTCATGATTACAGCCCATAACCAAGGTTGCATGGCACCTCTCATGGATGTTCAGAGGCAATCGCTTTGCACTGTAATTACACCATCTCTCAATAAAGTGATGACTACCTGATGAGAACAGGGACTGGACCTGTGACTAGGCAGGACTTACAGCTGGCAATAAAACCAGACAGACTCATGAGGCTGTACACCAGCTACAGAGCTGGCCCTAACTACGCACATCTGTTAGCAGTTAAGACTGAGAAGACCCAAGGTTTCATCACCTTTTGACACACTGGCTTCAATTTCTGGTTCTCCACGTGTCGCACAGGAATGCAGACATAACATGGACATGCCGTTCTCCCAGCCCCTTTTCACTGTAGAGCTATGAGCCACCTAAAGGAGGATCAACTTTTTTTTTTCTGGCCTGCTTCTGTTGTTTATTCCTTTCTGCTTCCTCCCCATAACCTCCTCTAAACTGCTGTGACTTCCTTTCAGAAAGGATTTAAGGCATTTCCCTTGCAGGGGAAAGCCCCAGATATTTTCTGCAGATAAAGAATTTCACTGTGAGCCATTTCTCTGTGTTAAGCAGTAACGTGGAGTCTCCATCACCACACATCATTGCCCTGGAGCCATCCCCATCCTTCTTCCCCTCCTCACTGCACTGAAATCCCAGTCCCACCTGCTTCATGGCTCCGTATCTCTCCTCATCTCCTCAAAATACAAAATATAGTCAAGGCTGCAAGCATATAGGCAGTTGCTACCGAATTCTGCTATTAGCTGAACGAAGTCTGGCCCAGGGGAACAGGGGAAGAAGACTGAAAGGATGCACTAGGAAAACACTGAGAGACATCCGAACCTTACAGTGAAAGGACACGTGCAGCAGTAGCTACTTGCATGTGCAACAGTGAGTGGCCCAAGCTATCTGCGGATCAAATTCCAAAATGAAACAAGGAATAAAGTTCTACGGATGACAAATCATTTGACAGGGCAACAAGGGATGCATGGGTTGAGGTGAAAGGAAGAACAGCGCAGACATCTCATAAAAAAAGGTGATGGTAAATTGTGAACGAAAGGAGGATTGAAGCAAAACTTTAATTATGGCTACAAAAGAGCAGACTATTCATACCAGATATATTAAAGATAGATGGTAAGGAGGATTTAAATCCGGAATGTAGGATGTGTGGCCAGGATCCAGGGAGCATTAGTCATATTATGAGCACCATAGATAAGTACAAAGTAGAGGATGGCACAGCTAGCAGTATTAGACTCTGGGCAAACAGTGTGAAAAACAAGCAGAAAAGAAGAATGAGCACTGTAGGCCAGACAATGCAACAGAAAAGAAAAGATGGAAAGAGAATAGTTGCTGGGAAGAATAAAAAGGTTTTCTTGGTAATGCTTGTGACTTCTGTTAGAAGATTAGGGGGGTGGAAAACACATCTGGAAACAGCTTTTCAAAGGACTTTTTTATAAGACTGCCATAGCATGAAAAAAAAATAGGATATTTCTCTTTATTTGGAGGGAATGCTCAAGCAAAACACAGAATATAGAGCTAATCAGATGAGCAGAAGAAGAGAAAAAGAAGAAGAGAAGAAGAAAACCCAGCACAAAGTACAGCCACAAATGTAAACTACATTCTAGGCTCTTGGGATGGGATCACAAAAATCATTCCAGAAATTAGACTCCAGAATTAAACTTGGAGTCTTTTGGAACAAAACGGTGATTAACAATATGTAAATACCGTAAGTATTTAGCATACAGTAAGTATAAAGTAAGGAAAGATATATATTGCATAGAAAACCAGCAATAATTTAATTTTTCAGGCTGTGAGTAAGGAGAGCTGGGGCTAAGCAACCTCTTGTATTCCTTTCCAGCTATTTCGCCCCCGAGGTTCCAAGCTGTACTTGATGCCATACGATACGGTACAGTGTCCTGCCTCAGAGCAGACTGGTAGCACTGGTTTCAGCAGATTCAAGATGAAGAAAAATGGTCATAGAGGTGCCCCAGGCAATCTGGGCCCAGGAGCACGTCTGGTCCCTGGGATGTTTGTATCTTCTGTCCTTTCTGCTTGGCCTTCATGTCCCCTTCAGTGATTTAAAGAATGCAAGTCACTTCTGAGAGACAGCCCCTGATTAAAACATACCTAGTTTTACTGTTCACACAGGTATGTAAAGTCAGCAACAGAGAGTGTCCTCTGGGAAAAAAAATAAAATAATAATGTAAAAGGCAATGTGAGCACAGCTTCTAACTCCCTACTCAGTGCTGTTTGACTCCTGAGGGTGTAAGTGCCAAACTCTGAACGTCTTTTCTATGCACTTAACAAAGAAGGTGTGCTAGTCTCTCACACACCCTACACCACAGAAGGAAGAAGAATGGCTGTGATGTGGCAGGACTTTGGAGAGGTACCTGAGGGCTGTTTGGTGAACGTTTTCTCCCTGGTGGTGTCATAAGCAGGTTCTTACACAGTGCCATTCAGCAGCAGGTGTCAGGGCACCTCACTGAGCAGGTATCAGTATCTCCACTGCAGAGATGAGTAAAAGAGAGAAAAATTGTCCTGATGAAGGCAGTCTCTGCCGAAACCTCATGCATGCCAGCTCAGCAGTCTGTCCATCAAGCTGCCCTCCCTGCCTTCAGTGTTATCACAGGAAAGAAAAAGCAGATACTGATTTATTCTGCCACAGGCTCAGAGAGGGAAAACGGCTACTGAGGAAGATACCGCAGCCTGCAGCAGCTTCAGGTCTGGAGGAATGCTAAAGGACAGTCGCATCCAGTGTCTCAGTCACCTCTGGGGTGCACTGCCCTCCTCTCTGCGCTCGCTTCCAGCCTCTGGGATGGATACTGCCGTGGGCAGTTCCCGTTTCACACTGACCCCTCAGCTGGCCAGCAGCTCCTTCCTGGTGGCAAGTCCTACACCCACTCCCATCCAGCTCTGCTGTAAAAAGCTGCTTTTACTCACCGCTAGCAAGGGGCAGCTGGTAATGAGAAATGCTGGAGTCCTGCAAGCTCTCAGTTCTTCGCAGCCCTCTTGCAGGGACACCCAGCACTGGGGGGCTGTTGGGCAGCGGAGGAGGGTGCACGGCTGCTGGATGGGGCAGCAGGATGCCAGGATTCAGTTCTGACTCTGCTACTCATCAGGCACCATGAGCAAATCTTGCAGATTTCCTAGCCTCAACCCCACTGGCCATAAAATGAGAGACGAGCAGAACTAATCTTCCATACATCTGGGGTGAACGTTTTCATTTATTAATCTGGCTACAGAACTGGGAGAATCTCAGGGCAAGCATTAATTGCAGCCTTTCCTTTTTTATTTTTTTTTCCATCCACAATAAACAGCCTGATTGTTTTTTCTTTTCAAGCTTTTCCATGTCAGGAGAGGTAACGCACTGCACAATTTTAAATCTCTGCCATCACACAGAGGGTATTCTCACCATATATCTCAGGACAGCTGATTTTTTTTTTTACTAAAGCTTAAGTTGGATTGTTGTTGGGTAACCAGTGTTTCATTAGGGCAAGCTGCCAGAGCACATGTAAATCCCTAAAATATCTCTGTCCTAATAAAAAAAAATGCCGATCTAATCCAGAGAGATCTCAGCTCTACAGCAGTGACCCCTCCCAGAAGCAAGCACAGATATGATACAGCCCTCTGCGTTCTAGGGACTGGCATTTCTACTGAGATTATAATCAGATCTTGCTGGACCAGCTCCCTCCGTTGCCACACCAAGGGCCATGCAGGTCAGGGGCTCGTCCAAGATTCATTAACTCTGGTTCCCTGCATTCTCCTAATGAGCTGGCAGTGCCATCCTTTGTTTTCAGCCTCCTCCGGCAGTGACCACAGGGACCAGTTTGCTCAGTTGGGGAGTGCTAGCAGCTCTCAGCAGCTCCATGGGTTATCCCTCTATCAGGTCGCTGACAGAGAAGCATAAAGCTAGACAGTTAGAGAGCCATTTAAAAAAAAAAAAAGAAAAAGAAAAGTTGAGTCTCCACATATTCTGACAGTTTGTAGCCCAATTTGTAGCCCCATCTGCATCTGACCAGAGCAAAACCCACCTGGCAGAGGTTTCATTAGTTCCAACACGTGCTCTCTCCTTAAACCTACGTACCTGGAGAAAGCAGCTGCCTGCAAACAGGGAGCAAAAGCAAGATGGAAATTGTACATACGGGCTGCAGGCAGCATCAGCATGAGCCAGCTGCAGCTACTGCCAGGTGATGGGAAAGATGTGCCTGTTCAGGTCAGGCAATGCACCCACTGCAGTCTCATCCCTGGAGCCTGACAAGGGACGGTGGTGTTTCCACCGCAGCAGTGGTGCTGGGGACATGCTGGTACAGGCTGTCCGCCTCCCCGACACCTTGTGTGCCTGTAGCTGATGCCTTTGCTGCTTAGTATTCAGCTTCAGATGTCTCCAAGTGCTTCTGCACAGCCCTTGGTAAACAGAGGAGACCACACTGGTACTTAGCGACACAGAAATCCATTAGTACCAACGTTTATTAGCTTTAATAAACCCATGCTGAAAAAAGCAGTCACCCTTTACGTGACCTTCGGCTATGCCTGGACTACACGATGAGACCTGGCCCCGCTGGCCCTGTGACATGCAGAGGGCCCCTCACGGGGTATGGATTCAATTGACTTCAGAAACCTTTGAATGCTTGGCAACTTGCAAGAAGAGGTTTGTTGATAGAAATATTCACTATCAGAAGCAAAGTGTACACGGCACTTTTTCCCTGTCTCTCGTTCAGTTTTACATCTAACAATCAATCACCAAATAGACTCAACATGGAACGCCTTAGCATTGTATTCAGCTAAAAATATTACTTTGCTGAATAAACTCAGATTAATATTCATTCTCCCCAAGATAAAGATACCTAGAAATAATTTGAGGCAATAGAACCAGTTTTCAGCATTCCTGCCACTTCCCATTGTTAACAAACAGACGATCTAATAACAGTAAAGTCAGAGGAATAATTCCTCTTTTATACTAGATCTGATTGACTAGACATGACAGATGGTGTTTTTATTACTTTCTGTCTTTATGCCATTCCAAAAGAGGTCTCATCTAATGCAGCCCAGGCTGTGTTTTCAGTCTTAACCTCTCAGATAAGCAAACTCTGTTTCATCAGGTTAATGGATCCTTACTTGATTCAGGAAGGCAATTTTCCTTAAAGTTATTCTAATCAAGTGCTCAGAGCCCGAATTGTGCTGGCTGATTGACTGCCAGCAACAGTTAAATCTTTCAACTAAAGACCAGAGTTATTTTCAAAGAGGAAAAACAACTTATTATTATTATTACAGAACCAATTACAGGACCAATCCTGTATTCAGTGACTTCTCAAACACCAGTTTTTACTACAATCACAGAATTAAAGATAAAAGCCAAGTTAATACAGCTTCCCTCTCAGTTGTTTTATTAAATAACAGACGGGAAAGGAAAATTAGAGAGATAAATGGCCTGCTGTCTATTGATACCCTTCAATTAACTGCCCCTAAGGTAATAGCATCTGACCCTAATCAGCCTAGACTCCTTCAAAAAGAGGCTCACTGCAGCCTGTCCTCCTGCATCAGCCCCCAGACTGAGGGCTGTGAGGGCGAGTGACTTACCCAACAGGCTAGAAGAAAAGACACGCAACCATCCACCCTCTAAAAGAAAAGCCCTGAAGGAAAACACACACCTTGAGCTCCTTCAGGAGTGGATTTCCACCTCCAGACAATCTGACTTGAAGGAGCCTCAGCCAGCACGGCTGGAGGTGGCAGGCCAAGCAGGGAGCTACTTGACACGGGAAATTTTTCTTCGCCATTTTCTGAGCAGCTGAGTGTTGTCCTAGCAGCTCTGCTGAAGTTATTGATGCCTCAAATGAAATGATCGTTCTCAATGATTTTTATCTACCAGCCACCAGATTTTTAGGGTTTAGTCAGGCAAAGGATTATGTTGTAATTTCAAGGCAGGCATCTTTAAAACGGTGATTATTCTGCAGGAACGATAAAAACGCTGGAGAATGCATTAACACTTTCCTTCCTCAGAAGGGCTTAAAAGGCAAGAAGAGGTTGTAATACTATGGGAAACCTACAGATCTATATTCTCCCCCTTTCTATTACAGATCAGTCCTCCAGACATGGGTTGGTTGTGATCATAAGCATGCACCCATGCACAAATGCATACCAAAAGAGAAGGGAGAAAACAAACAAACAAAAAAACCAGCAAGGACATCAGCATCTCCTGCCTACTGAGAGCTCCCAGGAGTTGCAGTCAAGTACAGCAAGCACAAGCAGGAGGACAGCATGGCCATAAGAAGCAGCAAGAGAGCCAGCAGCTCTCCCAGTGTTGGACTCATTGCCCTGCCTCACACAAACCTGAGCCACAACTGCTGGCACCTGAGGAGCCTCCACCAAACCCATCCCCCAGCAGCCTCCCAACATCGTCACCCAGCTACAGCTCAGCTGGGTCCACGGGTGTATCTCACTAAATAATTATCCCACTGCTTGCTGAAGACCCAAACTTCAGTAATTCACGCTCTTCCTCATCTCATACTTGTTTCCATAGCTAGTTCTGCTACTCTATAGATATTTTGTGTTTTTTTAAATGTCCTTAATATGCAGGGGGTATGAAAGGTTTCATCCATGTCTTGAAGCTGGTTATTTATTTATTTATTTATTATTATTTTTAAGGCTTCTGGCTTCCTCTGGGTTGGAAAGGGAACATGGTCAGCTCTTGGCTTCAATGCCAAAAGAGAAAGGCATGTTTGAATCAGAGGTCCCCAAATCCCAAACTGAAGTCGGTGAATGGCTGGGCTCAGCCTCAAGGATTAAAAGTTCCCAGGCTTTCTCAGATGATCTTCTTGTGTATCCCGTCACACGTGAAACACACATCACACACCAAGAGGCAGCCTTTTGAAGCAGTGTTCTCCTCAGATACAGCATGGAGTTGATTACCGATACCTTTGGGCTCAGAGCAAGCACCACTAGAAATTGTTCTGATGGGGATAAAAACAAATGCATAACTTAAAAAATGCTACAGCGTAGACAGCCTCCAGGAACAGCCCTGAAACTGTGCCCCCGGTTAAACAAACCCAGAAGAAGGGGATTCCCAGAAGAAGGAAATCTCTCCCTGTTAACTGCTGCTGGGAAACAAGGCATCTGAGCAGCAGCAGGAAAAGATGAGCTTGACTTTTACCAAGTCTTATTTACTACATTTTTTTTTTTTTTTTTTTTTTATGACCAGTGTACAATGCCCCTGAGCCTGATACAAAACCCCATAACTTGGGCCTGTGGACATAAGCAAGATTCACCCCAGTCCAGCTTCCAGCACCTGGACACAGCCAGCCTTCTTGGAGAGAACTGCAAAGAGGCTCTGCAGCTCTAGGATAAGCTGCCCCGGGAGGTTTCTCATTGCCTTTATTGAGTGTTGGGTCAGGTCTCACGCACAGGAGTGTCTGTGATCAATGAACCCACGATTCGCTAGTTCTGCCCAAGGGCTTATTCACAGTTAATCCAAACCAACTTGATTCATGAAACTGGCTGGAAATCTCATCAGAACAGGCTTTGCAGAGAGATTTTTGGCACTTTTGCTTCCAGCACTGGCTGAAAATAGAGCAGAAAGAGACTCCAGCCTCCTCTGAGTTATTTTGTCAGATCTGGAGATGAGTGATTAATTTACAATAAATAATAATAGCTTGTTCATTTTCTGCCTTTTTTTTTTTTTTTTGTACCCTACGAACAGTGCATTTTTTTCCCTTTAGGTTTATTTGTTTTCCAAAACTGTACATCATGTAATTTCTGCAAACAGTTTCAGGTAGTTTGACAGCATTAGCAACATAAGCAGGCATGACGGGACAGATAGATTACAACACACACTTCAGAGCCTGTCATCTGGATGAGCATACGTCTCAGGAACAGCTTCACAGTGCAGATTGGCACAACCCTTATTCTTGAGCACTTTCATGGGTATTTTGGACTATTGCCTCCAAGCAGCCCACTCCCACAAATATTCCTCATACGACGTCCATCTGCTGAAGCACTCCTCAGCCTGGGAATGTGGAAAGAACAGAACACAATCAAAGCACGTTACTTACCGAAATACCTGCGGCAAGTCTCAAAGAAACGTCTTGGTGGAGTGTCCCTACATGGAGGGATTTCCATGATGGGAGTGGTAAAGCAGCCCAAGACAAAAAACTGAGCACTACAAACTGTTTAAACTTCAGAATGTGTCTGAGGTAAATGCAGGGAACAAGAATAAGGTTGTTTCTTCTTGTATCCACAGCAGCACTCCTATACCACGCTGACATGCAGAGAACAAATGGCAAAACAGGCTCTTGGCCCCACAGTAACATTGTTCTGTTTGTTGTCCCTGGAGGCCTTCAATTAATCTTCATCTGTGGGTTTGGCCAGAGAAATGTACTGGTGAGCCTCCCCACTCTGCTTTCTGTATGCAAACTTAAAGCTTCCTGAGGATTCATTAACTCTTTAATTCATTCATTTTCTTTAGAGGGGTCTTTTGTATGTGCTGTATGGCTCGCTGCCTTTGTAAGAGTGGAGTTATTGATGGCTTCTCTTTCCTACTTGCATGTGCTCCAGAGCAGGGATCCTGTAGAAATGGGTGGTCCTTCAAGGAGGACAGACAGTTAAAAGCAGAATTGTGTTGGAGCTATCCTTGGCAGACCTGGTCTCTCTAAGCACTATAGCATCCTCCTTTTTTTACAGTTCCCTGCTGGAGAATGAAAAGCACCAAAAGCTGGCTGCATCAAGCCAACGTACCAAAGGTGATCAGTGATCAGAATTGGTGCCGTATGCTTCGAAGAGTTCAGATTCAGCTTAATTCCTAAAATCAGATTTATGCTTTGGTGAAAGGCAAGGAGGAGGGAGACTTGCTGTACTGACTACTCAGCCTCTCTGAGAAACCGGTCCTCCTGTGCGTACCAAACACTTCAGAGGCTGTTAAGACTCCACTTTCTGTGCATACAAGAATCACTTTGCCACTGAAGTGCAGCTTGCATTGCAGTAGGAGCAAGCCAGGCAGGTAGGGATGTGTTCCCAAGGCAAAATAACCTGGGTTCTTTAATTACCCAAGCAAGAAAAGAGGATTTCACTTTCTCCAGCCTTGCTTTCATAATCCACTGTAAAACTGAAATTTGCTGCTCAAGAGTTGGTACGCTGCAGAAGGACAGAGCCTGACCCAGCTGGCCACGCAGCCAGGCACTGCTCTGCACCCTTCCTGCAGCCCTTGAGCATCCCAAAAGCTCCAGCATCTCCCCCCCAGTTCAGGCCCAGGGCTCCAGAGATGACAGCTATTTCAGACCCAATGCTCAGGCTGCTAAACCACCTGCAGTGTGTTAGTTATTAAATAAGGCTGATTGACAAACAGTGTACTATCACTTGAGAGGAGATAAACCAGACGCTCAAGCTGCTTGTGGCAGAACAACTCAGAAGATATGATAAGGTGCCATTGGGTCCCTTGAGATTAAGAGCCTGGCTCTCCTCTCACCTGTTTTGGTGAGAAGCAGAAGGAGCTGTGTTGTCTGTAGGGCTGAACCTGAAGGGTTTGACTGGAAGAATCTCCTCCTTGTGTGTTGGCAGGACTGCAGCAAAGGGAAGACATCTGGGCTCCCAGACCTCGGTGTCCCCAGGGAGCTCCCATTTCCATGCTGCTGGAGCATTTTGCTCTGCTCTTGGCAGGGAATCCCAAACTTCTGGGGTCTTCTGCATATCTACACAGGGCCAAGCATGATCCAGCTATGTGAGCTGCCCTTCAGAGCCTATTAGCTAGCATCAATGCCACACGCACGGGGTTGTGGACATGGAACCTTCCTTGGGGACAGCAGAGTGAGAAGGTGAGGTACGTGAGGGCAGGAGTTACGCACTGATGGCTGTCGGGTCACCGAAGAGAAGAAGGAAGGGAAGCGATACGATACAAGGGGTGCTCAATTTGCCATAAAAATGACAGCTTGAAATATAAAAAGCTTAATAAAATATTCATTTGCCTCGGAGTTCATGCAGAGGAAGAAATCTATAAAGGTAAACATGCCCCAAGCAAAGAGCATCCCAGAAATGCTGAGGCAGTTCTTGTGTCCAGTGCCCCCAGCACATTAACACGTCAGGGCAGTGAAAACAGGGCCGGACAATACTGCAGTTTATAAAAAGGTCAAGGCTATTTTCAGCCAGCTGCACTCGGCACGCAGAGCATGCTAGCTTATCACTTCTCTCTGCCCCTAATGCTCCATCCCTATGGGATTTTGGAACTGCTGATCTGACCACAGTCAGGAAAAGTAAATATATCTGTATTTTTGGAAAGGGTTCCGTAAGAAACTTGCAGTGTGCGCGTCCAGAATAAACAGGAGACAGGAGAAAAGTTGGCTGTAGTGGTTGCCACACAGAAATAAACCCTGGGGAAGAATCACAGAGGGCAACCGAGGAAGGAAAAAATAACTGAGGCTGAAGAGAGGAGATCTGGCTGAGACACTGAAGTGCGATGAGTGATGCTGAGGACACTGCCTCCTGCAAAGTCTGGCAGCACCGATACTCTCACATTTCTCTGTCGTACTCCAGTGCTGCGCACAGTCAGGGAGACGAGCAGGAACCAGCTCATCCAGCCACACTCTGTGCTGCTGAAACAATGGGGATTCAGCGGGGAAAGCTGCAGCCCAGGCACAGGCACCTTCCCCTAGCCCCTCACTTTGCCGGGGGGAGATGGATTGTTACTCACAAAACCAGAACGTTTCGGTTGCAAAATGAACTCGGGGAGTCAACAGCTGCTGGAGCAAACAGCCTATTTCGTGAGAATTTAGCAGGGGAATAATTTAATGGAGCTCAGATAAAAGGCAGTCACCTGGAACTCAGATTTAGAAGAAATTGCTTTTTTTCTGAATTACTGCTTTAGAGGTTAAATAAGGAATATTCATCTGCACTTTTTTCGCACACTTCCCCTGATCAGTGCACTAATGAACTCCAAACCGTCCGGGGAAATGATTTCGGTCCCTCCTCCCACTTCTCAAGGAACAAGTTCTTTATTAAAAACTAATGATTGATTCCCTTTCTCAAGATCAGCAACTGCAAGTTTGGGGGCAAATTCAGCCCTGGAACAAACAGGAGCAATTCCCTCTGCGCTGATTAGGAGTTCATCCTTCGCTAAAACAATCCCAAAGGCTTCTTAAATTAACCGTCTTGATTAAGGATGGGTTTAAGCTTTAATTGGGTAATTGCTGAGGTCTGTTATCATTGGTTAGAGCAGAGATTTCCTCTGCTGTATCTGGGCCAGACAGTGGTGCTTCCTTTGCACCTTGGTTCGACCCTCCTCAGGTTGAGGCATCATATATCATCAAAACACAGCTGAGTATGTACACATCCAGACTTTTTAATGTGCCAGCCTCAGAGGAGGCATCGTCCTGCTCAGTGGCAGTCATGCTTCAGCACCAGGCTGACGTTGTGGCATGGCATACAGGGCCCCAAAAAGGCAAGAGGGGGCTCTAGGACATGGATCCAAAGATACAGCCGTGAGACTCCCCTGATTTCAGTGAATTGCCAACAAGAGACAGTTCTGCGTGCTAGGGACACAGAGCTGGAGTAAAGGCTGGTTAAAAACTAATATGGTCTGCAAGGATGAATAGATCTTCTCTGGTGCTAAGGCACTGGGTGGCTCATACCCTTACATCTCACATTATTAGTCAAGTAGCTACAAGACCAAGTACGAGGGGAGACTGGGCTGGTGGTAAATCTCAAGAACGTACATTTTCTTAAAGGCCTTTATAGGGATTTGGAGCCAATTGCCAGTGAATGAGCAGTTAATGTCTCTGCTTGTAGTCAGGACCGTAAAACATGTGGATGCACATCTCTGTTCATTTGGTGTCGCACTATCAAATAATTTCTAGGTGCTTTATGAGGCTTCTTACTGTGATTACCTGACTCAGTCCAAAGACAGAATTGCCAGTGTTTAAAACTAGAAGCTAGAAAAACTCTTTCTGGGGTTAATTTTATGTCCATTGGTGACCTCTTTGCCTCCTCTTAGCATTCCAGAGATAAACTCCCTGACTTTACAGCTCTGCAAAGAGCCTTTCTAATTGAATCAAGCAGATTTAGATTATATTGACTGATTTTTTAAGCAGGAAGTAGATATTTGCTTAGACTGGTGAAAACTGGGCTTGCAGGGGAAAGGAATTGAGAAGATTGTCTCCAGGTAAGAAAAGAGAGATTAAAGTTTCAAAATTATTCAGACATGCCATTTCAAAGCTCTTAGTTGAGTTATAGTTAAAAATAAAAAATAAAAATCTGCAAGCCCATACTAAAAGGTCACAACTGAAATAAAACATCAAAAACATTTTGACTGACTCAAGACATGTCTTTTAGTATTTCAAAATGCAGACAGCTTGTTCTGCTGCAGGACAGGAAGATTTTCTAAATCTCAGACATTCCGGTGAGGTAGAAACATACACCTCTGAACCTCTAAGACCATTACATTCCCAAGTCTTCTAAAGTCGGAGAAAATTGCAATGTCAGTGCTTTTTCTTGCCTCGTCTCCACCTTGCTGATGGTGCACTGGCATGGACAAAGCACGCGCATTGAGGCAGGCTGTTACCAGTGAGCGATAGCACAGGTTTGCATGGCCCCAGCTGCCTCTTCAGTAGCCATGGCTCATTTACCAGCCAGAGGCCGAGCTCTGGGTCTGTGTTTGCTGTTAGGGAAGGGCAGAGCAAGAAGGACGGCTGCTTGCACAGGGTAGGGGAGACCTGCTGCCTGCACGAAGCAGATCTGCCCCACGTATCGACCTCCATCCAGCCCTGCCTTCCTGGGACAGGCACTCAGAAGTAGCTCAGCTGCGTGCTGGCTGCCAGAGAAAACATTTCCACCTAGGGTGAGGCCACCACTGAAACTGAAGCTACAAGGAGTCAAAAACTGCCTCATGTGACACCATGATTGTCAGACGCTGTGGATCCAGATGCACTGAAATGGTGAATAAGGCTGACTCAGTCTAGCTCGAAAGCAACCATGTCAGGGCAGAGCCACAGCTTACAGTGGCTAAATCCCCCTCCACAGCCATGCTGTTGGAGCACTCGGTCCCTCGCTCAGTGTGGAGATGTGCCAGATGCTGGGTCAGCCCCGTTCATGCAGAACAGATGACGTTGGCCATGCCAAGGAAAGCTGTGGCTGCTTTGCAGAACTATGAAAGATGGGTTGGGTAGTTGCCTGAAGCAGTTGATATTGATGTGCAAGCCAGGAAAAGGGCAGCAGGTCTGCCCAAATGGCAGGACGGCCAAACACAGCTTAGGGAGCACAGCGAGCAGTTCCTCTTCTCCAGCAGAGGCTGGACAGATGGCCTGGAGAGCAGCAGGTCTGCAGCACTAGGCACAAAGTGCTTTCTTAGTCAAAAGAGTCATTGACGGCAAGAGGCTCCCTGTCTGCTTCCAGACCAAGCAAGGAGCTTTGGGACCACAGGCTTGGACTGTGCAGCTGTATCTGGCCAGTGGAAGCAGGCCACGCACGTGGTAGCTCCTGCTCTGCTGTATTTTTGGCCCATGCCCTGTCCTGGCAGGCAACCAGGATGAAGGTAATTTGACATGCGATGAACCAAGGCAAGACAGAAATAAAGCCAAAACCAAGACAAAGGGTCAGCTCACAGAGACTGCCAGAGCTGACCACGTGCCTCAAAAAAAAAGGAGAGGATATGAAAGATCACTGCTAGCTCTGGGATTTTCCTGAAATAAATGTTCTTTGGCTTCAGGGCACGCAACAGAAGTTCACGTCATTGAAACTTCTGTTTCCAGCGTGCACTTGGAGAGTGCTTGTCCATGAAGGCACTCCAGAACCATTGTGATGGGCCAGTGTCAGCTGATTTGTGTGGGTTTGCCTCTGTTCTTCAACGTGTGGAAGGCCACACAGATCCACAGGCCCTCCATCCCTGCTCATTTCCATCAGCTGAGGAATTCTCCCTGCCCATTCCAGCCATGACAGAGGTAATTAGCACTGGATTTCCCCCTGGTATCAAAATACAATTGCACTGCCATCCAGCAGCTCTCCAGCAGCCCACCTCAAATGAGCTACTGATTCCACTTGAGTCCCTAAGGAGAAAGCAAGCAGGTATCAGAGCCAGCCCCATCCATCAGCATCTGCAGAGAAGAAGACTAGAGAGACCCCGTAGACACATCTCTCTTGGACAAAGCAAGCCATGCTCCTATACCCATCCTACCATTGCTAAGTGAGCCAAATTGACTAAGCAACTTAGGAAGGTGCTGCCTGCTCCTGTCTATGGCAATGGGTTGTTCTGCAAAATGCAGCAGGCCTGAGAAACCAGGACGTGCCTCAGCCCATCCCCACTGGCTGCAGAGGAGGTTTTCCCTGCCTAGGGTCTGAACTTACGCTACTAACAACTGTTAAAGAGAAATCTGCCAGACTGGCAAAACATGCAATACTTGATATACAAATTGTCTGAGACATTGAGACATCATTGTACAGCCATCTCTTGACATACTGGCATGGCCCTTCAGGCCAAGGACCAGTCAAGCTGAAATTGCTTCAGCACTGCAGCTCCCAGCATTTCCCACCAGCCAGGCACACAGAATGACTGTCCCATCAGGAGGGGGCAACACACTGCACGTAGCATTCAGACCAATTCACGGGTGGTCTGGTTTTGGAAGGGGACTGTTCAGCCATTCGAGGAGCAGAAAGGATCATTAATATCTCTTTAGCTGTTCTGCTGAATGGGCTCTCCTGGGAGCCATCAGGAACTGCACTCCTGACACAAGTAAAGTGGTGGTCCCCAGAACAACCACAAGCATAAAACCAAACTGTTGTTTCCAAAAGAGGCACACAGGGCATCCTGTGACTGACCTGGGCTTCTTTGGCCTCACCTAGAAAACAGGAAAACCAAAAGCTCCGCCTTTGAAAGCTATTTAAGTGTGAACTGCTACCACGTTGGGAACAGAGTCATCTGGAGCAACAAGCTTTTCTGTGCCACCAGCGCTCTTGGAAGTGCAGCACAGAAAGATCTTGGTGATTTCTTTCAACTTTTTAAAGCAGCACTGTCAAGAAAAAAGGGTTTTTGGTAATACTTAACCCAGGGCTTACCAGAATTGCTCTTCTCTCTGCACAGTATGTTTGTCACTGTATTACAGAAAGGTTACTCCACATACCCAGCAGCCTCACACCATAGAAATTCTTCCCCACCTTTCTCTCTCTCCCCTCCCCAAATCCCCAGCACACACCCATACAGAAAACACCCTGCCACACTTCAAGCACCACCCCAGTCAAGCCTTTCTTTTTCGGCGGCCTGACTGCCAGCACCAGCATAGCGGGGCTGCCCATTTGCAGAACTCAGCACTCCAATCCACTGACCTTTAACACATTGTATGGGATTGCCTGTTTCTTAACACAATCACCTATTTTAAGTAATTTTCTAGAAGTTCAGTTCATTCTTCTGCTTGCCTAAGGAGATATAAAAATTTACACCTATTGTAAAAGCATGAATAAAAGCTGATTGCAGAAAGTAAAGACAATAATGTGCTCATAATACTAACTAGATCACTTGCACTGCCTTTCTGTTTAAAGGAAGATTTGTCTTATCATCAACAGGGTGTTGATTTAGATTGCTGCTAAAATTACCCCTGTAAAAGCAGACCCACTTTTATTGCATTAGTATAGAGAACAGTTATGTACAGTCTTGACTTTTATGCCTGTTGCCAGTGGTGATCAGTCTATTAATTATTAAGCCAAACAGGTTCTGCAGCAAGAGATGACATACTTAATGCACTTGGGATACTTTTTGAAGAGGTTAACATTTACAAAATAAATAAAGAAAAAAAAAATCAACAAAACCTTTTTAGAGCAGAAATGAAGTAAGCTGATAACTGAATCAGGTAGAGAAAGCAAAGTGTTTGAGACAGCAAAGCAAGGAGGGCAATGCTCCAGTACTTAAAAGACTCACATTTAGTTTCCAGCTCCTTACAGACTTCTGGTGTAACTGGAGCTAGTCTTTCAGGCTTGGCAGCTGATTTCTGTACTGATAGAGTGCAATTTGGCCAAATATAGCAGTAAGAGAAAGAACTACACTCTCTACTCAGATGCAGTCACCTTCAATGGTAGCCACATCCATTTTGATTCCTCTTTACACAGCTCTCTCATGACCTGATACTTGAGCTGCAGGTCAGTTTCCTTCAGTAGCCATGTTGCCCACCCCATGCTCACCTGTTTCTAATCTTAGTTATTTAATGGGTAATCGCTACCAGCAAAGAAGTAGCTTGTGTGGATGCACAGGAGGAAGAAGTTTCTGTGTATTCTGCACGTGGTTTGTTATGTAAACAGTAACAGAAAGGGGGCAGGAAGAAAACATTTGATGTTAATGAGCAAATACCTGCTTGGATTTCCCAGTATCCAGGTGTCATCACTTTTTGATAAGCAGAGAACATTAAGACTGGAAATGTATCTAGAGTCTGGTTTCAGCATGCTCGGTATCAATTCAACTTTTGCTCAGTGCTCAGACTGCTCAGCATGAGAGCAAACCCGCACCAGCCATCAGTCAATGCTGTGACTTTGGGACTGGTCATCTCTGACTCAGCTAAGAGTGGCTGGGCTGCTGGTTTTTCAGCCCCACAAAGCTCACGAGCAACTCAGCTCCAGCTCCCCACCAGCATTATGCTGTGTGGTCAGCAAGGGGTGTGTGTTGGCAGTGGCACTACATTTCTCAGGGCACCCTGAAAAATACCAATTGGAATGGCTTTTATGAATCTTTTACAGTAAGCACATTTATCTGAAGAGCATTTCATCAGTTAGAAGTGAATGCACTGGTGGGGAGAGCTTTGGAGAACACTCAGGATCCAGTTCTTGTCGTTACAGCTTTGTTACGAGGTTTGTATAGACTGCTCCCCAGTAGGGTGATGTACCCATTTAGGAGCATTTGACCAACAGATATTGCTGCTGGTGTAGGCTGGGTGAGAGAGCCACGTGCTTCAAATGGGCATCACAGGCTTCAGACTGCTGTTAAGGACCAACTACATCTGCTCTGAGAGAAACATATTTACTAGAACATTAAAAAAAAAAAAAAGAAGTCATGCAGATTTAATGACTGATCATACAGATGTCTAAGACAGCTTCTCCACCAAAGTAACAGAACCAGCAACGTACATACTATATGAAAGAGAGAAAATCCTGTAATTGAGCCTATTTCAGGGCATGAGAAATAGCATGCAATAGGAAAATTAGGTTATTTAAGTATCAAAGCAGTACCTTGATTTCCATTCTCAGCTGTCTCATCATCCTTTCATGATCTTGGGTAAATTACTTGACCTCTCATAGCTCCTCAGCTTTGAAACAAAGAAGATTCTCCTGTCTTGATTACTTGGCTTTTAAACAACTTCAGTAAGTATGTCTTTGTGGAGGTTTGTACAGCACCTAACATTTTCTCTCTGTGGCTGTTTTGGGGTAGGAAGCTGCATCTTTTATTTGTAAACACAATTAATAATCACCAGAAATTTTGCACTCCATCTATAGTTCAAGAGGGGTGTTCTTATTCCCAGGCCACAGACAGAAATGATCAGGACAGAATGAATTTCTTAAGCCTTCATCAGGAGGACTTCAGATGGGACATTGGCTGTCTGGGGGTTAAAGGTTTTCAGCACTCCTTTGAAGGCACTGGCATTGCCTGTGGAGTCTTCAGTCCAAACAAAAGAGCAAAGACACTCCAGGTCTTTTGGGACCAAAAGCAAAAGAAATCTTCCTTTGAATTGAGGAAATCTTTAGAGAAGGGACTTCAGACCTCCAGTAATAAAGGAAATAAAAAGCATCTGCACTGACAGCTCCAGTTAGGAGTAAAGAAGCACAAAGAGCTTTGAAAAACAACCAGCCTTTCATCTTCAATAGCAAGCTCAACAGCTCTGCACCAGCTGCTCTGTAAACAGCATAGCAAGGGAAAGCAAATCATTGGCACCAAATGCATTAAACATGGCAATGTCTTCAGATGACATATTTTGTAAACTTCCTCCTTACAAGTTATGCTATTTCTTAAATATAAAGGATTACCTGCTGTATAGCAGTGGAGTCATTCTTCCAAGCACCTGGGCAGGTTCATTACCCATGTTTTTTACTGAGTTCCCCACAAGGCAGGCAGTTTTGTTAAGAGAGGATCAAATGGGATGCCAGGTGACTTGGGTTCATCTTCTGTCTCTGCTTTACATTTTCTGAGGGCCAGCAAATCACTTAATCTTTGGGCCAAGTTTTCACCTGGAAAAGAACAATCTTTTGCAATTCGTTATTGACTCTATCCATACGAACTTTTCAGGAGACAGGCAGACACTGCTTGGCAAACTCAAACCTCCTGATAACAGAAGGACTTTTCTTAGCTCTGGACCACATAGGAATTGACCCAGAGCACCCACAAACATGCATATCACAGGCTGATTTAGCTCCAAAGTATAAGTCCTAAACAACAGCTAAGTGAAATTACACCCTAGATTTGTTGAGGTTTAATTTAATTGAATCCTCTCATGTGAGCAATGAAACACTACAAGCAAGGGTTAAAAGACAGCACTGACAATCTCCCTACAGTATTCTGGGCACAGAAGCAGTTAAATACACTCAGCATCTATGTACATGAGCGGGGAGGGATTACTTCCTCTGAGTGGCTTTGCTGTGATCTATTAACACTGAAGTGACATTTTCTTTAATTTCAAACTCTGTTTCTATTATGAAAACTATGTTAGAAACGAAGGACAAGTGGAGTAATGAGCAACTGCCACTTCTTATGCCTGTGGCAAAGCACGACCAAACACCCACCTTTTCATTTTCTCCTCACGTAGAAATCTGTTGGGATTCTTGTCACTTAAACTTCCTAAACTTCATTTCACTAACAGGAGAACAACAATGCCAGGTATTTCCAGCGTACCCCAAGGTTTAACAACATCATGATATACATACTATGTTTGTACCACTTAAAAAACACTACAGGCTTTTTGAATAGCTGCCTGCCTTTGTGGGGGAGCAGTTGAAGAAATTCCTGCAGCCAATTTCCTCAGGTTGACTCTGCTGAGGGTAACTCAGAGTAAAAACCACTGGTGGAACAGATCCTGCTGGACACTTGACACCCACTTCTGCTAAGCCCTAAAAAGCCCTGTTCCAAAAGTCACAGCCCCTTCTGACCTGGCACACGACAGTGCCATGAAGGCACTACTTAGTGGGGAGGTTTGGAGCTCACATCTGCCTAATGGCCTTTGCCAAGCTGTCAGCCAAAGATTTCCTTAGCATTAGGCAGCCCATCCATTTCTGGGGTATCAGCTGCTGTTAGACAGATGCTCTCCCCTCCATCAGGCATGGATAGGTGACTTCTCAGGAGCTGCCCTGAGAAGAGCACAGATGTCTGACAGCGCTAAAATAGGCATTTTAATTTGTTCTCCCCACTTTGACCCATGAAATAGCATACAGGCCCCTGCTCTCCTCTTTCATTCACTGCAAAGCAGCCGCAGGGTTTCAGGAGACATTTGGGGACTGCACTTGTAATAACCCTGAACACACATCCAGCTGGTATCTGCACACTCGCTAACCATTCCAGCATGGAGAACAGCAACACTACATCCCACTTGTCCTCAGGGCTGCAGCTCATGCCTTCAGAGCAGCTACCACTGGTGGCTCAACCCCTTGGACTGCAGAGGGACTCTGCTGGCAAAGTCCTTTAGCAGCTCAGCTGCTCTTAAATACCTGCTAGGCAGGAGCAGGCTTTGCTCTCACTCAGTGCAGCCTTAAAAATCTTAACTTCTTCCCTCAAAGATACTTCGTGAAGCAAGTACAGCCAGGGAAAAGGCTGATGTTTTACATGTCTTGCCGTGGTGGGGTCCTTATGGCTCAACAGGATTCCTTTAACCAGAGGCTTTAACCATCATATGGGAACCACTGACTGACTGGTACAAAGCTAAGCTTGTTGCTTTGGACCTGGTTGAACCTGCCATTATGTTTTAAGGGAATAGCACAAAATGGTGTCATCATGTGGACAAGCAGAGTTTAACAGCAAAGGAAAGGACACTTGTGCTTTAGTCTCCAAACCAACTGCCTTCCACTCTCTGGAAACAGCAGCTCGCCAGGCAGAGACAGCCATAATTACACAAATATCTTTCCTCAGCTCACTTTTTCACCTCACTCCTTCCCCTTTGTGGACCAGTGTTATTATAAAAAGGGGAAACTGAGGCACGGACCAAAGTGGCAACTTGTCCAAGGCTCAGGGCATCACAGGCAGTCAGGAGGCTGCATCAACTGCTGGCCCATGAGCAGCATCTCTTTCCCTATAGCAGCCTCAAAAAAACAAGCCCTGTGGCTGGGAGGATGCTTTTCTAAATACCCACATGAGGCTTGAAGAAGACCTGGGTGACCAGACCCTGCTCTGCAGCATGGTTACAGCCTCCTGCCAGAGCCCAGTTTTCCAGAGATGACCAGTGGGAGCAGGGTGGCCTTAGAGGCCCCTTCCCCCAGCCAGGCAGAGGTGGAGGTCCAGCCCAGCCCACTTCTCTCCGTGGCACAGCTGACCCCAATTCAAGCTGCTGACACTTTTTTGCTCAGGGTGTTTCAGAGCTTGTTTCTTTGTGAATGCCTTTTTGTGTCACGCCGCTGGCACCAGCACGGCCTGTTCCCAGCCTGTTCCAGCAGCTCCCCGATCGCTGAGGTGACAGACACGGAACAAGGCACGGGCCCCAAGCTGGTCCTCACCAGGGCCTGGGAGAGAAGGGAAGGATCCTGGTGGATCCTCCTCCCTCTTCTAGGGAAAAAAACATGCCAGGTGAATGGAGATCCTTTAAAAGAGCAACACTCTGTGCCACAAGCAATGACATCCATTCAGAGGAAAAGAGCTAGGACCTGAGTAAAAGGCTGCAGTAGCCATCTCAGTATCTACAACGTGACCAATGTAAGACACTTTTCTTAAAGGCATTGCATGTTTGAATCTTGCTTAATGAAACTCTTTGGCATGTTGTTCCATAATGCCTTAGGAAGAAGCAGCCTGGAGCCTTTCACTGAAATCCCATATAATCTGGAGAACTTCCCCTCAACAACCAGGTCTGGGAATCACGGTTCATGAGCATTTTGCATGGCACTGGCTTTCTGCAGGGTCTCACCCAGGGCAGTCGCTCTGGCAAGCAGAGCCTGTGTTCTGATGGAGCTCTTGTGCTCCCTCACACCAACACCTATGTAACCCAGCTCTGCTGCGTTTCTGTCACACCTGTGCTGTATCTGCAGCCACGGAACTGCTCCCAGAGCTCAATTTACAAATCACACCTTCAGCGCTGCCAGAAGGGCAATTACCTTTTTTCCCCAACAACAGTAAGCATGGTTATCAATGCTGGCAGGCCCTGGCTGATCAGGAACAAAGACAAGGAGTTTTCACACATTCATGCAGGAAATCCAGTCCTGGCTACGCTGTTGTAAGGGGGCAAAGCTCAAAAACATCCTCAGAAACACCCACAATCAGCTGAGCTTGTTCTTGCTGTCAAAGGCTAAGTTTCCCTATTTACGATGCATAACATGAATGTCTCATTTTTCTGTAGAGCGCAACATTCAAGTTTCTCTCTTATAATTTTACAAGTAGCCTCCTGTGTCAGTCAATGGTAGAATATTAAAAAACAAGTGCTTCAAAAACAGGCCAAAATAATACAGGCCAAAGCTCAAACAAAACAGCCCGTATCATTGCGACAATAAAAAAATCAAGCTCCCGTTGCAAAGTACCCCGTGTGGATTTTTCTTTTTTCCTGCCAGCGTTGAGAAACCCAAACAGTTGTTCTGCTGGTGGCTATGTAGGGTAAATGTGGCTGAGCAGGCACTCACCCATCCTACTGCCATGAGGCATGGGTGAGGGGCCACACCAGTACCTGAAAGCAGAGTAAATCCAAATGAGAAACTGCTGCCTTCAATATTCTCAAACAATTGAGGGAGAAAACTGTTCAGGCTGCAAAGTTTAGGCTTCAATATCAGCCACGAAGCCTCCTCGTCCCCTCCTGACACAGGCAGCCCTTCCAACAGGCATACACCCACTGCAGGGACAGGCTCTAGAGCACAAATGAGGTCCAACATAAGCTCAGGGATGACTGGAGTCCTATGGCTGTCACCCTTTTTGCAAAGAAGCCACCAGGACTTGCTGTATAGAGAAACCAGGTCACCACCAGTAATGCGTGGTGAAAAGCAACCTCGCAGGCATCACCTCACACAAAGCAGGGGATGCTTTTTCCAGGTCCCAGACGAGCACCAAGGGACCTTCAAAATCAAACCAGAGCAGAGTAAGGAAACTTAGCTCCATGACCAGTGGAGGACAGACAGATGGACACCTGCTGCCTCAGCTGATGCCACTGATTCATGCAGTTCATGCAATGTCCTTTCCACCTCAGACCCCCTGGCTCAGCAGTTTTGTTACAGGCAGGTCACTTCCAGCCCCTCAGTTTATTGCCTTCCTCAATTCATGCTACCTGGTACTTCTCTATTTCCCCCTTTTTCTCCTCCCCACAGCTATTATATGAAACCTAACCAATTCCCAGTTTCATTGCTTTCAAGACCTTTATTTTCCCACTCTAACTCTCCAGCCACACATTCAGGAGTGCAAAAGGGAAAGCCATGAGGGACTGTGTTAGAGTCATGGTCCTATCATTGCTGTGCTGTCCCTCTCCATTGGAAGACTTCACACATTAGAGGCATTGCTAAATCAAAGCTAGAGTTTTAAGACCAAGGGAGTCCTCCACACTCCTTTTACAGATGGAAAAAACACAGCCTGTAATGATGAGGGCAAGAAATTTATTATTTTTTCCCCTCAGGCTGATATTTCCTTGTTACCTCAGTTGCTTCTGTTTGTTTTTCACTTTCTTTCTACCACCAAGCTTGCCCATCCACCCTGCACCTGAACTGGACAGACCTGCCCCATCCCACAGCCCGTCACACCAAGCCACTCAACCCAAAAGGTAAAGGGCTAAACCCAGATTAGAGGTCAAAGTAAATATTGCTCTGAAGGGTTTTGTGTTTCGGAACAGGTAAGTATTTGTCTTACTGGAAAGGTGCTTTAATTCATTGTTTTCAGCTAAATAAATGCAAGGGCACAAGAATGCCACTGACACACTGAAACACAGGAAATCTCCAGCACATAATAGAGTGGCCAGCACACGAAAGCACAGTAACTCATTCAAGTACTTTGAAATTCTCAGCTGAAAATTACTCTGTCATTACACTTGATTATTTAGAGGCCTTGAGTGCTCTGTCCAAGAGGACAACCCATTTAATCCAGTTACATCTTATGTGTAAAACTCAATACGCAGGTTCTGGACCAAGAGAGCAGCCATCATGCCAAGGGGACAGAAGTCTTTTTTACCCTCCTTCCTAAAACACTGTGTAGGGCACAGAGACAAACACCTTTCCCCATCATGATTTACAGTCTGCAGAGTTGATCACAAGACAAGCGAATCACTCGCAGCTAAATCAGATCTCCTTGATCCAGAGAGCCACTGGCAGAGCCCGAAGAAGCAGCTAAAGACACCACAAATTACCTTACATTGGAAGCTCCCTCCTGTGTCTCCCTTTGGGGCTGATCATCTCAGCTTCCTGGTGGAGCTAAGTACCTGGCATGGTGTTAGCATCACGCACCAGGCACCTCTTCCAAGGATGGGGAGAAATCAGCCATACCACAAGGTGCAGAGAGAAGAGCAAATACAAGAAGCCCTCCAAGATAGCAGTAGGCATTGTTTCTCATCTCACAACAGAGCACTGACCAGCAAGAAATGTAACAGCTTGGTCTTAATAGTAAAATTCTCCAGTGCATTCTGCAGTGGTATCCAACAGCTGGTAAGCATTAAGGGCGATTCCAGCTACTGGGCCCTTAATAGAAGAGGTACCTATAAAGGTTTTGCTCTGGCAATCAAGCCCTTGAGATGCTGATAGCCCTTGTGGGGTTTTTATATAAAACCTCCTAGCTTTATAAGCAGGGAACTTGGAGCCTGTTGCAGGAGCAGGCTGAAATATGCAGTGAGATTACAGGTTCCAGCAGCTGGAAACCAGACACGCATCCTGCTTTTAAAGCCCTATTAGGAGCAGAGTGGACTGCTATGATTTCAAGTAGGGGTTTATTTAAAAATTTTAGAAGTATTTCTGATGTGTTTTTCCCAGACATAAATAAATTGATGTAATCTCTTGGCAGAAAGTGCAAGAAAATGCTACCTTGTTGGGACTGCACAAACAGATTTACCAGCTTTGTCCCTGAAATCGAAGGGCATGTCTGAGATCATCCAGCCTCATCCAGGCATCAGCTGAATGAGTGGCTGCAGTCTCCCACACCACCAGTTCAATCAGGCTCTTGCTGGGTGACAGTCTGGGTTAATTGCAGGGGTCAACAGCTGAGCTCAGGGCGGTAAACACTGCAGAGGGCAGCTTTCACTAACACACTCCTGTGGCAGAGGAAATCTATTTCCTTTACCCGAACAGAGGAGATGGGTAAAATCCCACTGAGACCAGCAGATTTCATAGTGCATGTGATGGGCTGGACTGAGAAGTGGGGAACAACCAGCATGGGCACTTTATTCCTGCATCTTTTCCTAGCAATGCCAGACACCGGCTGTTACACCTCAAAGCTCTGCCAAAGCTTCATCCTTTTCCTGGTGGAGAGATGGGACAGAGTAAGCAGCGAGGTCCAGGTGTTGCAGGACTCTGCTGAGCCTCAGTAGTTTGTTTTCTGCACAGATCCATCACGCATTTCTGCACCCCCAATGCCCCTTGTCAGTCCTCCTACAGCCACCAAACTGTTTGGGGATAGGAGCCGTGTGCTCATACAGTAGCTAGAAAAATGGAGCCTTGGGATTTGCTTATGCCTCTGCACACCATAAAGAAGTGTGCCTCCAGGACCAAGCTGGGTTTGGAAATAGGGAAAAGCCAGGGGCACACAGCAAGGCAGGGGGGATGCCTGTCCCCACAGCCAGCCCAGCTCTCGCCTCTCGATGCCCAGAGGCAGCGGGGTGGCCGCCCCCAGGACCAGGCAGGAGCCGAGGCCTCCAGGCCGAGGGTACCCACAGCCATGGAGACGGGCAGACCCAACGTCCCCAGAAGGAGGCGGCGGGCCTGTGATCTTTCCACAGCGGATGAGTCACTTCCAAGCGGGCTATTAAGTTATTACAATGTATTATTATATTAACGTCATTGCCATTTTCAGGAGAAGATAAACCTAATTTTAATCTGCTCTTAATTGAAAGCTTATCAAGAGACTGGCTCCATCGCTACGCAGTGAGAGGGCTTTTTTTTTTTCTCCTCCTTCCCTTCCCCCTCTCCATACGTCGCACCCTTAATGCTGATGAAAAGAAACATCTCTATTCATTAGAGAAAAAGCAGCTCGGAGTCAATCAGGCCTGTTAACCTCCAGCCTGGGCTGTTATCGACGATCAGACCTTTCCCAACAACAAAAAACCTGCTGGGGGCTGCGGTTTGGAGGCCTGTTGCAGCAGTTCCCTTAGCTGTTCCTCTTTATGTTGGGGTACTTGACAGTTTCCATTAGGTGAAGTGAGAATATTAAAGATATTTGAGCAGCTCTGGGAGAAAGTTGAGTATATAATACAAGGGGACTGTGCAGATTTTAATTACAGATTCTCCAAAAAATCCATAGAAAGTCTGATTAAACTCCTAATTACTTTTAAAGAAGTGAATAAGCAGTCAATAAGATGAACAGCAGTCTCTCTCCTCCTCTCTTTTTCTTCTGAGCAAGTTCCATGCTGATAGCACGCTGCAGATGTATTACCACAGGCAAGTTACCAGGAGACTAGAGGGGAAACATTTCTCTAAAGACTCTTTCCAAGGAACTTTTTGCGACATCCTCAATACCAAGGCCTGCTCTGAAATCGATCGGGTTGTGGTGATTTGCACCAGCCGAGGAGCTGCCAGTTGCCCCCAGCAGCGACTTCATTTTGCAAGATTATACATCAGCTTTTCCAGCCGAGCTCACCGGCCCTTGGGGGGCTGTGGTGGGGTTTCTTCCCCCTCTCCAGCACAAGGAGATGATGCTCACACAATGTCCGCCTTGTTCCTGGGGGCTGCAGTTGCTTCTCCTGACTGTGTTTTATTACTGGCACGTCACATAACCACGCTGAGCAATGTCACTTTACCCCGCTCTGTCAGACTGGGGGGCTGGTGGCAGTGTCCACCCTGAGAGCCCTGGCCCAAGGTCACGGCTTGGTGTCTCCACAGCTGAAGATGTGGGCACCTCTGTGCCAAGCAGAGCTGAGAGAAATACACTCATTCCAAGGGGAGCTCTCACTGGATGAGGAGAAGCTTCTCGATCCTGGCCCCGTGGACCCTGTTCCAGCCCATTCATTGTAGGCTGATGGTGGGACCCTTTCTGAGCTGGTGTGCAGTGAGACATGCTGACCAAGCCAACGCTGTTCCAGGGCACAGCCACACTCCCGGCCTCTTTTTCAAGCCATTATTATTTATTTTGCTGTCTCCAATGCCCATATCCTCAGCCCCGCAAATGGGTTTCATTTCCCCATCTCAGGAAGCGGGAGTGTTTCTAAGGGGTCACCTGCTCCAGGGCTTTCATTCTTCATCTCCAAATATCACCACGCTCTGCCTCTCACCTATTTTTTATATTTTCCTCTCGGAGAAGACACAGCTACCCAAAACCTCCTCCTATACCACCATCAGTGATTTTCTAGACAAAGCACAGGACTGGGAAGTAGCCAGCCCAGCTGCTTAGGGGCAGTAACCACCCATCTCCCCCATCCCTATCTATGGTGCCAATGCAGTTTGTGCTCTGTGATGTGGCCAGAACCACACTTTATCCGAAAACCCAGGGGACAACAAAACTAGGAAGGGAACGAGAAGATTTTGCAGTGTATTGGAGAGGTTGATTAATTCCTAAGCCTTGAGCCAAGGGGACAGGAGAAGAAAGAAAGGATCTTGGAAAGGGAAGGGGGGAAGGAGTTTGCTCCGCAACCAAGGCTGGGTAATAAGGCATATGTGGCTTCCAGTGACAGTGTGTGAATTTACAGTATAATAAAGATATATACGGCCATTTGGAACAAGCTATTTCTAACATAAAACGACTCTGTATATTGATTGCCCGAGGAATTTGTACAGAACCTTATTTCCAGACATATAACTGAGCATATTATTTACTCACCATAAAAGCTGGATAAATGGCCAGACTCCAGGAGGGTGTGAGGCAATGGTAGTTGTTCATTGACAGGATGAATGGAAGGAGGTTTGAGCATGACAGAGAATGCCAGGATGCTGGGACCTATCCCACCAAGCCAGCAGCTTCAGCGAGTCACTGCAAATGTATAGATCTGGTGTATCTGTTTGTGTTTGTTTAAAAAAAAAAAAAAAAAAAAAAAAGCAGAAGGGTCTAAAGCAGAGCAGGCTCTTATAGGGCAGCATATGAGCAATTACTTGAGGCCCCAAACCATGGGAGCCCAGCTAGATGCCGCATCAGTCGCTTACTTAATGATAAGGGAGAGATGACAGCTGTAGATCGACCCTTGCCTTGTCTCCCATGAGCCCAAAGCCAGCCAGGTCTGAGCTACTGGCTCATTTCCAGCTGGATGGAAGTTCCTGAACAGTACTGTGGAGCTTGGACAGCAAACGCTTCCAGATCCCCTTTTCCCTTCCCGAGAGATCCCTAGGCACACCAGTTTCCAAAGGAAAAGGTGTGGGCTATTTCCTTTCCAAAGGAAAGGAAAGGAAAGGGCTTTGTAGGTTTCTTTGTCTTGCAAGAACACCCTAAGCTTCAAAGTACTTCCTAGGAAATGTGATGCACACATCATCTGGGAAATGCAAACAAGACTTGAAGAAAGAAAGAGTCTGAGGATGAGAGAGGAACAGAGAAATACCATTTGGTTTCACAGAAGATAAGCAGGCAGTAAGACCAGCTCAGAGACAGGGAATTCTGCAAAGTTTAGCAGCTCTACTGCAATTGTATTTAGGCTATTAATAGTTTTGCTTCAACTTGTAAGACAGGTGAACAAGCAACGCTGTGATCTTGAGTATTCTCCTCCCCATCTCCTTGCCTTTCACACTCCATCGCAATGTTATGCGTAAGTGATACCAAGTCCAGACTGAGATCCCCTGCCTGACAGGGACTGCATCATTTCCATATTCTGTTAAGTGTCCAGACAGTCCCCGCATAGCAGTTACACGTAGAGACCCAAAGGACTGGCCAGGCAGGTGATTGGGTCTTGATTCATGACTTCTGCTCATCAGCAAGGTGCTCTAATAATGACGATGGAAAAAACAAGGTGTAAGAGGCTGTGAAAGGGTTGTAAAACTGCCTTTATGTTCAGCACACAGCCACTCCACAACAGCAGCCCAGAGTATCAAGGAGGTTGAATATTCTTGTACTCCTGCTGCCACCTAAAGGAAATTTCTCAAAAATGTTCTGAAATGTTGTGGAATAACCATACGTATGTTTCCATGCTGGGGCAGGCTTCTAGCTGGAGAAAAAGAAAAAGAAAGAAAAAAATATCCATTTGGAAAACAAAATATTATGCCATGTTATGTTGTTATGTTATGTTATGTTATGTTATGTTATGTTATGTTATGTTATGTTATGTTATACTTCTCTCTTCCAGGAATCTGCTCCAGTGTCCTGGTAGGCCTGGTAGGTTTCAGCACGACCACGATTGCCAAAGGATGGGGCCAGGGTACTTGTAGTGCCAGCACTGCAAGGACTCCAGCAGTGACGGTCTTGATGGCCATGGTCTAAGGATACAGATAAGGGAATGTTCGTAAACAGACACAATATCTTTAATTACACAAGCTGACCTAAATGGTAAACAGCTTAGTCAGAAATATATTTTCTTCATCTGGGGTTCAACACATAAGTTCTTGTTAAATGGATCCTTCTGAAACAGTTTTCCTTAAGGCACTCAATTCCTATGTTTGAGTTTTCCTCATTATTCAGGGGAGACATTGGGTCCTTTGCTGCCTTTGAAGAGACGAGAAGGTCAGGCAAGCTTTAGAAGCCTGGCACCATGGCCTTTCCCTGACATTGGCTTCCTTTAATGCAGCTCACTTGGTCGAATCCATTCTTCTGGGATTATTTTTTTTCCAGAATTGGGCATATTCCAATGGTGCTGCTGGTAGCTGGGCAAAGCAAAGATTTCTAAAAGGAAATGTTGTTCCCATACTGTGCATAAAATAGCAATAACTTTGTTTAAGCTTCTAAGCTGAATAAATGCCCAACACCAGAAGTTCTGTACAGTCAGCACTAGTGAGCCCAGGGAAATATTAAATTGCCTCATAAACTGGAAGCCAAATGGAACTATTACTTAAATGCTCAAAAAGTATAATTTGCTGCTGCAGATCAACGAATTGCCTTATTAAATAGAAGGAACATTACTATATGAGTGAAATTGGCTTTACAACTTTAACTGTGCAGTTCACATTTTAATAACCTTACATTTAAGGGGTACCATAACATAGCCTATTTAGCTTTCCACCACATATGCACATGAGGGCATGTGCTCATCTGACATTCAGAGTGGTCAGAAGTACAGAAAGTTCGGAGTGGCCGGAGTACAGAAATCACATTGAAATGTATCAGAGAGTAGGAGCACTTCTCATGAATGGGACCATACCTCCAGTTCAGGACACTGGGACAACCAGTCCAGGATGAATAAGTAGATGCTTCCTGATACCCCAGTATGAAGTGGCATGTTTGTCAAGAACTGGTAGCTGTGCATAAGCTTCAGTGCACAGCGTGCCTTGATGTATCACTCCATGACGTGAATGTCTACTGAACTTATTACCTTCCTCACATATTTACTTTTCGGGACGACTGAACACTGTGTTGTCCTTATTTCACAGAGAGTTAAGCTGAAATGCATATGCATTAAGCAATTTGCCCCAAAGTGTCATATTGCCATGTGTCATTTGATGAGAGCTGCTCTACCCTGGTGCTATTCAGGAAGCCGTTTGACTCCCAGCCTTTGACTAATGTCTTGCCTGAGCAGTCTTGTCAGGAGATGTGATTTCTACATATGCTTTCCTTCTCCCTGCGTTCCACAGAAACTGCATTTACCCAATTTGGTCTAATACTTTCCCCATTTATCCTCACTAGGGAATTTTAGCTTGTCTCCATACTGGAAACAGAAGCTATCTAGGTCACCAGCCATAGATGAATATGACCTTTTAATTAGCTGTTCTGAAACTGCTGAGGAATTGGGAATGGGAGACAATAAGGATGATTTTGAAAAAGAGAATGAAATCGAGAAAATAATGCTTCCAAAAAGGATTGTCTCCCTGTGATGCCTTGTCTTGCTTTCCCTCCCAGAGCACACCACAGGTGCAGCCAATATCCCCACGAAGCCTCAAAGCAGAGGCTGTACAGGTACGCCGATGTGCTGTGCTCCGAGGCTCCGGGCAGCATTAACTCCCCAGCCAGCAGCTCGCGTGACTGACGTCAGAGCATGTTTCAAATCAGAAGATGAAAACCAACAGGGAAATCAGAATGATGGGATTTTATCATACCATTTTACTCCCCAAATGCCTGAATTGGAAAATATTTTTTTTCTCCAGTACTAATGAGCATGTATTTTCAGCTCCTTGCAATGGATGGTATTCATGCCTATCCCCAGTTGCCCTCGAGGAGTTGTCTGCAGAATGCAGGAATTCCCAGAGTCTGCAGGTATGGAAGCAAGCAGGTAACTCCCACTAAATATCTGTGCAAACATGATCACAGCCATGCAACACCGCTGACTTCTCAACCATCCAGAAGGTGAAGTTTGCTCAGCATACGTTTAGGTGGCTTGCAGGCAGGGGAAACGACTCCTGCCCCAGCCGAATCAGGAGGCTGTGTGCTGAAGTCCTGCTGAAACACAGGCATGGGGGCTACTCAGAACACTCCCCACCTCTGTTTTTGTCTCTTCCAGAAAGGCAAAATAAATAAATAAATACATGCATGGATAAATAAATACACAGATAAATAATTAAGCAAAGCAAATAACACCACACACACACCAAGACAGGAGTATGCATTTCATATTCTAGCAATCCGAAATGTGTCCCTGAGGCCTTGGGTAGCATTTACCTCCCAGCCAACCAAAATTAATTTTGCTTGCTTCTTACATGTCATGAAACAGTGTCTCTAATGCTTTATTCCACCATGTGTTCTTACCTACATCTATTAATTTTTGTAATGGCAACCAGGAAAAAAAAAAAGCAATCAGGTTTACTTGTCATGCTTCGACTTTAAAATCAAAAGTTCCCAAGAGTTCTCAGTGGGTTCTCCTCCCCAAAGCAAAAGCCCTCACTCTCTCTTGTGTTATGCCAGAACTGTAACTACTGCAGCAGCACAGCATTTGGTCTGAATCCCCTCCACTTCAATGCAAGCTTTGGTGCTCCAAAATTCAAGCAACAAATCAGAGCAATACTAGGCACAAGATGCTCTGTGTAGATAGCAGCACTTAATGGGCCTGAAAAACACATCTGTAACTTCTGAGCACCAGGAAGATGTAGTCACATTGGCACAGCTTTCTTGGTATTAAAAAAAAAAAAAAAAAAAAAAAAAAAAAAAAAAAAAAAAAAAAGAAGAAGAAGAAAAAGGAAAAAAAAAAAAAAGAGAGAGAGAGCAATAATTGCTCCTCAAGATCTTTGCCCTTCTGAATAACCTCAGAGTATTTCAGCTACCTGGCCTTTCTTGAGTCCCCAGCAGAAAGTTATCCTGCTAGCATCATTATTGCCGCAGACAGAAAAGCAAGACAGGAAGTTAGGTGACAGATCAGAGACAAGAAAAGCACTTTATTTCGGCTCAGCAATGTGAAGGAGAAAGGGCTTTTATTTTCACTCAGTTAACAAGTTGCTTGTGGAGATGTTCCCTTCCTGTTAGCAACCCTGTGTCCGGATGAAGAATTTCTGCACTGCATGTAGAAATATTTACGTGGAGGTAAGCCAATGTATGGATCAGAGGACAAATTCTCTGCCTGGGATTAGAGGAAAATTATCTCTGCTCTTTATTCTCTGTTTAGCACGGCTTGCTGTGAGGTGCCTGCAGGCAGCAGCGGGAGTGATGCTGAACTGGATGAGGGTCTTTTTGGCATCCCCAAGCCATGTGGTACAGAGCACACTCCCAGGCTGTGGGCCAGCAGAGCTGGGCTGTGGCTCACTGGGAGTGGCTGCAGCAGATCTGACACAGGCACGGGCTGCAGACTGGGGTGTGGGATGAAATCCTGCTCGGATTTGTTCCTGGTACTGGAGGAAAAGAAATTGTGCGCATACATCATCATACTTCACATGCTTATCCAACCGGGATTCGTGACAGCTGCCTAACGCCAGGCTGGCACATATAAGCAGTGACACCAGATACGAAGAGGTCCATGAAGCAGAACAGACCACCACGCGGATTCCGGCTTGCTTTGGAGAGGCTGATCTGCAGAACTTCCTAGTATCCTCCGCTATCCACTTCCATCAGCAATAAATTTCCTTGGATTCCTCACATCATTAGTGCAATACTGACATAGCTTCTGTTCATTTTTTTTTCTAACGCACACATTTAAGGTTGGAAAAGGGATAATGTAGAGAGACCTGTGCTCATTTTCATGTGATTCAGAGCCCACAGACAGATTCACCACTCTGCTTCCACTGAACTGGCATTGGACCCTCTGAAGTTATAAGCCCACTAATGAGAGAGAACAGCCTTTTAGTACTTCCAGCAAGGCATCTTTCCTGTCTGCAGGTGGGAGACACCCACACGCCCAGCTTCACTGTAATGAATGCCAAACAAGCCTGATAAGAGACAAAGTTAGTGCCTGAAATAACAATAGGCCATGGAAAAGGAAAGCTTGTCTGGCATTGTGTAAGAAGAGCCTTTGGAGCATCAGTGGCAGAGACAGTCTGAGGAGCAGAGAAACCAGGTCTGTGCCCCTGGATGCTCTCTCACATGCACATGTCCATGGGCAACTCTAAAATTACTGTTTCACCTGCTGAGAGCTCAGTGTTAATTACAGGAGTCTAGACTGAGAGCAAAACCCAAGGCATTAGAGGCCAATGTGTTTAGGCCAGAAGGTAGAGGAGTACAAGCAATAAAAGGAATTGTATTAAAGATATGAACCACCTAGCAAGGGGACTAGAAGACCTATAAAAACAAGGAGAAGTGAGTTAGGAAGATTATTAAGGAACCAGAAAGAGATATTGAGTATCAGACTTACAGAGAGGTTCCCAGAAAGCACTGTGTACTGTGGACAAATCCGCAGCAGGCAGAAAGTAAACAAGACAATTACTCCAGTAAAAATCATAGGGGGGAACTGGAGTCAGCAGGTGATGAAATGGGGGAATTTATGAAGCAATTTTTTTCCTGCTGCCTCTTTGCAGGGAGAGGAGGGGCCCAGTGCTGTGACAGGGGCTACATCTCTGGAAGGGAGAGGGCTGGATAATGCACGGACAGTAATAGAAATGGTTTGGGAAAATATAGGGCATACACCACCTCCAGATACATGAAACACCTGCTTAAAGGAGAAAACACACCTAGCAGCTGTGCGGGAAATGAAGGTAACAGCCAGAGAGCACCAGGTCTGAGGAAGGAATCTGAGAACATCCAGCAGTACCAGCAAAGGAGCACAATGGAAGTCACATTTTGATTAGAGTTAGAAATCACTCCTCCTGCATTAGCACAGCACTGAGATACCCAAGCTGGATCAGGGAAGGAGCTGGGCAAGCCTGTGCCATGCCAGCAGCAGGGCTGTGAGCCTGGTGCCGTGACCCCATGAAGCCCCATTTCACTGGCACTTAGAGCTCCAAGGTACGGCTGATCCAAGCACAAACAGAAAGAAAGGCAGGTCCAGAGCACAGAGGAATTGGCAATCTGCACGTACCATTACCTCAAAGTAGTCCTGGACAAATGGGTAAAGTCTTTTCCCCTACTTCATAACATCCAAGCAGAAAAAAGGGATGTGTTTTGGATGTGTGTGGCAGCCTTACGGCAGGATAGCAAGGTCTGTGCCTTATCCTCTGGTCGTGACTCTGAGGAATCTGCCATTAGCTCTGCCCGTGAGCTGCAGCAGTCCCACTCAGAGAAACAAGGCTGTAAAGGTGGGACAGGAGAGACTGAGGCATGAACCTGTTACAGAGGCTTGGCCTCTTCCTTCACACAGGGAGCCCATGGAGCAACTGGCAATTCCTTCTTTATATCTGTAAGAACTCCACTCAAGCCAGAGCAATTACAGGAGTTAAAAAATAATCCAATCCACTTAACTAGATCTCCTGGCTTCCACGCCAGATCTCAAAAATCCATTTTCCAGTCTGACAGCAGATTTGCAGGGCAGTAAGACACAGTACAGCAAATGGCTGTGATTTTACCTCTTCCTTAAACTCAGCTTTCCGGGCTGTAAGCCACAGGTGCTGGGAAATGATGATACTAAAATACCAGATTATTTTCAAAGGAAGAGTCCCTCGCCAGTCTCTGCAAACGCATCTGTGCCACAACGCAACCCCACAAACGCATCTGTGTGGGGTGAGCCCTACTGAACAACTCAGCCCTGGTGAAGGTGTCCAGCAAGGAAGAAGTGCAGATATCCTGAGGTCTCATTTCCCACTCACTTTGTGCCTTATCTCAGGTAACGCCTGTATTCCCACATCCACACAAGCAAGGCTTTCCTTAGAAACAAGGCAGGGTTGTTTTCCAGATCAGCTCTAAAACGTCAGCAGCGCTGTGCTTCCTAAAAGCTGGGGGGGCACCCTCAGGTCCATTTGATCAGCAAGGCAATGAATGCCCGGTGTCGTCATGCCTATTTGGTAGCTGGTTCGTTTTTCCTGACCCACAGTTAGCCTCTAATTAGTACTTAACTAGTCACTAGTGGTAGGGATTAATAGGATGGACTGCCACTCAGGAGACCTAATTTCCTTCCTGCTTATTCTGCTGTCTCTATATGGACAGTGCCTTCATTACAGACTGCGCAGAGTGTGTCCACCTATTTTCAGTTTTTGTGCCCATTTCCATGGCAATGCTGTTCAGGCTCAATTTTCCAGGACAAATGAATGTTTTAAATCGCATTCCCCATAAGCATTAGCTCTGGGGACCGTATGTGGCAAATTTACAACTCTTTCAATTTGTCTACAGGAAGATGAGGAACATGACTGCTTGTAAATAACAGGTTTGAGGATATAAATCATCGCTCTGCTTCCATCCATCTGTCCCGCAGACTCTGCAGCTAAAAATGCACAGTTCATTACCACCTAGTTGTTAGCCAAGTTCCAAGTGGTGTTAATACGCATCTTCGTGCATCGGTGGCAGACGAGGTCGATCAGCTCAGCCCTGCTCCGAGCACGGCAGAAGCGGTAATGCTGCCTGGTGGAGAGACTTTGCAGGTCCTGCGTGTGCTCAGGACAGCCTCTTTCACCCGTTCCCCAATGTGCTGAGGCTCCGAGCATTGATTTGTGTGGGGACGAGGGCAGAGCAGACGCTGCTCGAAGCGCAGAGCAGTGTCTAGCAGGCGCGGGTAAGCAGCTGAGTGATGGGTGCTACAGGAAGGCTTGCAAGTAAATAATATATCTGTCTCTTCTCTGATGTATGTTGCACAGCAACTAATTCCTTCCCCTCTGCATAGCTGCTGCTGAAGTATGGTGGCTGACTACACTCTCGGCGATGGCCTGCCCCTGAACATGGGGTAGCAATGCGGAGCCCCGCCACGCTATCTTGACTTTGAAGAATATTACAGTAGCTTTAAAGCTCTCAGACATTAAGAGACCATTACTCACTGTCTCCTCGGAGCTGATGGAGTCCTTGCCCTATGTGTTCTCCATTTAACAAATGTCACCGACTGTTTTACAACACGCTCCGCCGAGGAACAGAGGGATCTTTCAATCCAAACAGAACGGCGATAGATTTAAGCAGCAAGGAGCACTTCGTGCTTGCTTGGGAGAAAAGCAGTTCTGCAGGCAAAGGGGAGGGTAAGAGGTCCCAAAAGAGACTGTCCTGAACACAGAGGCTTTCTGCAGGCAAACCCTGTCCCTTGCAGGCTGAGAGATGCACCCAATGTCATGCAGCAAGTCTGTAGCAGAATTAGGGCTTGTGTGCTTCAGCCCTCACCTAGCAGAGCGGTGCCAGACTTCACGAGTTCTGGATACAGCAGCCAGGCCTCCAAGGTGCCTGAAGCAAGCAGAGAGGACAACACGGAGCTGCCAGGTGCTTCCCATGTGGGCAGCAGCAGCTCAGCAGCGCTGTTGTTTCAGCCTCCAAGCTGTGGGAGATGAAGTTGACATCAAATCTTCATCAGTTCAGACGATAATTAATGCTTCCCCGTGTTAACCCAGGAGATAATGTGGAAGTCTATAAATGTAGTCAGTGGTAATCATCAACCTACATCCCAGTAATGTTGTGAAGGAGAATTAATAATTGTACTCTTTTTAATACAGAGAAAATGTTATATTATAGCTACGTATTTTTTTTTCAAATCTGAACTGGACAAAGATAAAACAGCACAGCCACTCCACACTATCATAATAGCTTCCATTCCCTGGGCATAACGGATTTAATATCATTATCTAGAGATAGTATGTGTTCCCATTCTTCTGAAATCACCTATTCTTTGTCTATGGTTAATTACTTTGTATGAGAGCTGCTTAAAAATTATTTCCCCAAGTGGAAAATTTGGATGAAAATGAGAACATTCTGGTCTGGAATCAAAATTCTCAGTGGAAAACTGATGTGTTTTTCTTTCTCCCTAACTGTGCAAAGCATTGTATTAAAAGTTTTAAGTTTGGGTTTTCTATTGAAAAGCATCTACCTTCTCCGGTTTTGTTTTTGTTTGCCAAAGAAAGAAGATGCCTTCCATGAGCTGCTTTTTGCTATGACAAAACTATTTTTTTTTATTATTTTTTTTTTTGGCTTTAGATCTAACCATTGCATGGGTCTCAGCTAACAATTACCCCAAAGGACTCAGTATCTCTGACATATACTTATTTTTTTAATGTTCTCACACTGTGCTTTGCACCAATGCCCCGTCTTGTGCTCACTGGAACAAGCTCAGCGTAGGGGAAGTGGATTTCCAGAATCAAACCCAGGGCCGGAGGCGGGCGATATTATTTTAACCTACCTCCTTGTTCCTTCAGGACCGTGCCAGAAGCAGTCTGGCAGTTCTCAGCACTCGCTTCTGGAGGCAGAGCGAGTCTCTGCAACCACAGCTGGAACAGCCTTTTTCACCTTCTACCCTAGGACCAAACAACCTTCCCCCAGGCCTCATCAGAGCCAGCCAATTGTGAAATGGCTGTGCAAGAGGGGTACGAAAGGCAGGAGGAACTTGGACGCTATTCCAGCCTTAATGTAATAACAGAGGTGCTACCGAGGAGTGATGTATTCTGTGTCCCTCAGTCCCTCCAAGATCCCAATTAATACGATTCCATTAACTTCAGAAGGTGTGCTAAGTAGTAATGCTCTGGGCCATTAATTCCAACAACGTCAGCATGCTCTTGCTATGACATTTGCCTTAATTAGTACCATAACCCACTACTTGACTGCAAGCCTTGCAGGTAATAACTCATACGCCAGGCCCCCATAAACAGAACTTTGGGTGCTCTCTTCTAGAAGCTGTAACCAACCTGTACGTGTTTAAAAGAGGTAGACAGTGGGGCATGGGGTTTGCAATGCAGTAAGAGAAAAGAAAGGGGTTGAAAAGGATGCTGCTGAAGTTATTGTAACTCTTTGGGCCTTGGTTCCCCCCTAGGGGTCTGCAAGGCTTCAGAACTGACTGTTTGTGATGTTCTTCAGAGATCACCAAACAGCAATAGGCTAGAGGAAGTGTCCTTGGATGGCATCAGTTTGTAGTAAGCTCTAGGCAGCTTGTAAAATCTTCAGATGGATTAGATTCGGCTGAGAAGGATTTGGTCCCTTGAAAATGAGAAGCGAGGTCCTTATCCACCCTGTAAACAGTCCCTGAACTAGTCCGACTCTCTGCTGCCAGAAATCAGTATGAGGCATCTTGCTTTGTTTCTCCCTCGGTGATAACAAGGCTGTCCTTGGGGAGAGGAGGGGAGTGGAGGGGGGCAGGATTTGTAATTTAGAATGGGGCAAGAACACTTAGTGGCAGAGAGAAGCAGCTCTCAAGGAAACTGAAGTACGTTGTGCCTCTTAGAAGTAATCTCTTTTCAGATGACAACGTATTTCCCAATTCCTAATGAAGCAGGCTGCAAAGCTCCCTTGAGATGTGTTTTTTGAACACGTTTTATCTCCAAGGAAAGCCAGATGTGCAGGGAAGGAAAGGAGCCTATCCAGATCGCCTATTTTTCAGGGACAGAGCTCAGACTTGTGTTTTAAATAGGGGACAATTACCTGTTCCAGATTATCTATAGCTTTGCAGGTGAAAGGTATGACATACACCTTGGAGAAGAGCACACAGGGATCTTCTGTGGTCACAATTGCAAGAGTAATAAGCATGAGCCCCCCACCCAAAAGAAACTATTTGGGCACTCTGCTGGCTGACACAGACAAAGGGCTTGGAAGGACAGAAAGCAGAATGCAGTGAGGACCACCAGATCTGTTTGCTTTCCAACACAGCTTCTAAAACTTGACTACTTGACTGCAAGAAGTAATTAGCACTGACAACAGTCAGCAAAGCAAATGTCATTCTAAGAAACATTTTCTGGACAAGCCAACCACAAGTAGCATGGAAAAGAACTGGTGATGCCCTGAAATATCCATGCTCTTGAGGTTGGTACATTTTGGCCAGAAGCCTCCCAAGAACACGCAGCCTTGTTACAGGGTCAGATCTCCAGCAAGGCACTCTCAAAAGGTATCAGCATGGGATAGCAGTGATGCTAGTGGGCACGGACCAGTCATGCAGAAAAATACAGGTTGCTGGAAGGACACTGAATATCGAATAAAGGCAGGAAATGTAAGCAAAGATGTCATCTCCTTCAGACCGGTCCGTTTGGGATCAGCCCTAAAAAGCAAGAGATTCTGATGCACAGAGTGTCTTCTAAATGTTATCTCATTCTCCACCTAGGCACGACAAACAGATGTTCCCAGTAACAACACCTCTTGCAGCTAAATGAGATAACACAGTTGGCTGAGATGTGCCAGAAATGTTGTTCCCAGCCCATTCATTCCTTGTCTTTCCAGCTGAGACTGACAAGAAGAAAGGCGCTGACTGCCAGTTAGAGTTTCTGAAGGCAACGCTACTCCAGAAAGAATTCAGATGAGACGAAACCACTCATTTCCCCCAGGACTTCATTTTCATCAGCAGGGAAGAAAATGTAATACATCCCTGCAGGCCCTTGACACTGAAGTCTGCGGGCCTCGATCTGATCTCTATTATACTCATGTAAATCAAGGCCCGCTTGTACCACAGAGCCGGTGACACTTCACCACTTCAATATTAACAAGGCCCCAGATATCACTCTCTCTGTCATGCAGTCTGAAAGGAGGTGGAAGATGTCTTGATTGCGATTCACTGCCCTTAATTTCCACGTGTGAGTTGGCCAATTGCTGAAAGAAAGGAGAGAAAGTGCTGAGGCCAAAGGGGAGGTCCGTGCTGGTGCAGTAGCTGGAGCTGGTCTCCTCTGTGCCAGGACAGCGCAGAGTCACTGGGGGAAGATGTTAACCGAGGGGAGGAAGGGCAGCAGTCCCCACGAGGGCAGCATCACCCACCAGACTGACATCCACCCATACCCACACCTATCCTCTGCCCCCTGGACTCTCAGAGTCCCGGTGTGCTTGATGCTAGAAAGAGCTCTGAGTGAGGTTTAAGCCACAGGATTTCCAAACAGCTCCCGCACACTTCAGGAAGGCTGAGGCTGGTCTTTGTGGCTTGACTCTTACTGCCAAAGAGTTTTTCCTCAGAGGCTAGTCCAAGTCTGGGGACGGTGCAGCCTGCAGGACCGAAAAGCCCTAACAAACTGCCCCAGCTCTGCCCCCAGGGGCAAGGCCCGCTTCCTCACAAGGCAGGTCCCTGAATGCTGCTCATGTTTAAAGGGAAATGGCTGTGCTGTCTTTTTGAAGTTCTCCTTCCACTGTCTTCCTCTGAGGAGAGGAGAAAAGCATGAGAGGAGCTGGGTGTCCTCACTCAGTGCTGGGCTGAAAGGCAGGCTGCTAACAGCACCACCAGCAGGACAGATGCTCGATGGCCTGTTAGAAGGACCTGCAGCAAACCCACACCGAAGCTCAGTAGCTGTTCCTGGTCAAAACCACCCGCAGGAGCCAGGAAACTCTGCCTGGGTTCTCAGGAGGGTGGCAGTGGCCCCATTATACAAATCTGCACATTGCTCTGGGAACAGCCTATCTGCTAAAAAGAGTCACTGAACAGAGGAGCCTCTTGTTTCAGACACACATTGCCGGCTCGGGAAGATGTCAGCTCACATAAATTAGTCACTATAAAATGGAGAACCCAAGACTGGGAAAAAATGGGAGGAAATAATATGAGAGGCTTTTCTTGGTTCATGACTGGAACAGCTACTGTCATTTAAATTTTATTAGGAAAGATTAAAAGGAGCCTTGGAGTGAAGCTGCTGTGATGAAGTGGTCCCAGGGTCTCTATAACTGTGATTGGCACCATACTGATGTGTCAGCCTGACAAAGTTATGGCAGTTATTACGCTGGCCCTAAAACAGACCCTTCCACTTGAGGCGAAATAATAAAAAATGAGGGAGAAATCTCCAGAACGCAGGAAGACTCAATCCAGTTGGGCAGAGATATACACATTTACCTCAGCCTTATTTTTTTTTCAGAGGTGATATGAAGTAGACAATCAATAGTGGCAGATCTGTGCAGAGCTGCCTCTTCCTGGATATGTTGGAGCCTGCCCCGTGGGCTTGGTGTGTGCCTGGTCCATACCTGCCCTCCCCTACAGCCGTGGGGTTCCTGGGACGCAGGAGGGAGCAGGCTGAGAAGCCTCTGGTCAGCTCAAAGCAGTGGCTGCCTTGCTCATCCTGGCTGTTTGTGCCCCAAAAATGGCGCTGCACCAAGCTCTGCTGCTGGCTAAGCAGCGCCTCTGGTTTTACACCCACCTTTACCCTCAGCCATCAGTAAGGGAGCTGCCAAGGGTCTGGTGCCGCCACTCTGAACCTCTCTGGAGCGAGCTGTCACCTGCAAGTCACAAATGCCCACCCCTGTTTGACCAGCCCTGGCAGTGCAGCTGTAAAAATCCCAGCTTCTGCAAGCTGCTGCCTTTGAAAGCTCTGCCTGCCCTCGAGATATCTTCTGACGCACGCAACCTCCTCGCTGACCATATTACAGCACACACCCGAGCCTTATCTCTGGCCCCAAGAGACATGGTCTGCATAAGCACAGCCAACAAACAGGAGCATAATGAGCCCTCCTCACCACCCCAAAGCTGAAGGTGAGATGCCTTTTTAATAATAGGGTATTTGGGAGGATTTATAGGCGCTGGCTGTTTCAATACACAAATGACAGTATCAATCAGAGCCAGACAGCAGAGGAGGAAAGCAATATACCTGCTAGGTGAGGGGAATGCTGATGTGAGACGCAGGCGGCAGGGGCTGTGGCCAGCAGGAGCTGAGGCTGGTGTCTGTCCCTCCCTGCCTGGCAAGAGAGGTTGTAGCTAGCAATAAACCTGAACGAAAAATTGCATTCTGCATCCTAAAAATGTTTGGGTTGTACCTGAGGACCAACTGAGGCTGGAAGAGCAGAGGAAGTCTGGTTGCAACATTCTTTAAAGACACCTCAAGGAAAGAAGAGTGATTTGAGGCAACTGGTGATGTGTGAGCAGGTGACAATCCCCCGTGGCTGCATGCATGTCCTGTACAGTGCTGCACACGAGCTCAGGCAGCCTGGGGCAGTGCCTGAGCTGACAATCGAGCCAACTGGAAGCCACAGGACATCTGTGCTGGTCCGCCAGCCTTTGTGTCCTGCACACAGGAGGGGAATAGCTGTAACACCAGCTCAGGGCAGAGGCTGTTCTGACAAGGGCCTCAAGGTTAGAGACACTGTTTGTTTTCACAGTGCTTGATCGGCAAAGCCAAAGCAGAACAGGAGCCTTCCTATCCAGCAGGATTATTTTAATTCAGATTCACCCAGAGAGAATTGTTTAATTTGAGCGGGTCAGGGGTTCAGCTCTACTCTATGCTTGCCTAGCTATTGAACGGATAATAAATACCAAATACAGTTTGAAAGGACAAGTTGCATTCATGTATTTTCAAAGATTTTCAGCAAGTCTTCTGGGCAATGCTCCTAGTTTAGAGCTTACCTGGAGACTAGAGAAAGCTATTAAGTTGTGGGTTTAATTGTCTTCCTCCATTAACTGTGAACACCCTGCACAGTATCCTTTGCGTACCACTCCTGTGGCCGCTCTGCTGAAACAAGTGCTGGTAGGGAGTGGGCTCCCAACACACCGACTCTGTTGTGACTTTGAAAAAAAAACATTTTAGAATAAAACCCAGGCCCTCTCAACTGCTTTCTGAAAAAAAAAAAAAAAAAAAAAAAAACGTATGTGTACCCTGGTGGCTAGGGGCTATCAGCTGAGAGAGACTCTTCAATCCAGGCTGACCTCACAGGTCTCCTGCATGCCACCGCCTGCTGGAGCCTCTTCACACTCCTTAAATATCACCACATCAGCTGAACAGTGACCTGAACCCAGCCCTCTCAGGGCTACCAAGTACAGCTTTTCTACAAAGCGAAACAGCTCCAGTAGGACAAGTTGATAAAACCCGCCCCAAAATTGCTGTGAACCCAGTGCATGACGTAAGGACACATTCATCCCAGCTCACGTTCAGCAATCTCCCACATTTCCTGATGCCCAGAGGAGTGCTGTAACCCCCATGCTATTCACTGTAACACAGCACGCAATTGTTTCTCTGCATGTCTCTGATCCAAGCAGAGTTTAATCAAAACCACCTCTCCTTTTTAGAAGTATTTTCTGAGCAAAACTATTTCATCAAAATATTTTCAGCCCCTTCAAGTGCAGCAGCTCAAACCCATTTGCTGCATTGTGCATACTCTGCAATTTAGCAGATCAACAGGCAATCTCTGCCTTTGTCGCTAGCTACAGTGAGACCCTTTGCTGCTGCAGACTCCCTTCTTTCTGTGTCCCTTTAGCAACATTTCTGCCTCCAGCTTCTCTTTGCTTCCATTGTAGATTCACTCACACTCAGGAGCAAAGTCAGCGTCTCATTCACAGGACAGATGAGGGAGAACAAAAAGAGGGCTGAAAACACACCTCTCTTGTAGAAGGGAAAGCTGAAGTCTCTGTCATTCTGCCGGGCAAACAAAGAAAGCACCAAAGGAACTAACTTTCCTTTGGTAACAGCCTCAGTGAAATACAGCTCCAAGCTGGGACATGGGGAGCACACTGTGAGCAACTGGGTTAACAGAGCCAGCTCCCAAACGGTGCAGGGCTGCACATGTCCCCTGGCGCTCTGTGAATTGCACCTGATGAATTCCTTCCATGGTTCCCCTCCTTTCTCCCAGCAAGGTGAGAGCACCTGTCCAGCACCCCCCGTGTAACCAGCACAAACCTTGCCAGAGCTCATCTCTGAGATTTAGCTGTGCTTTCAGTGCCACTGCATGGCCAGCCAGGGGACTGGCATTAGCTCCACTAACTTTGCATCCACCCACTGCAAGATGTTACAGATGTGCAGCCCAGCTCGCAGAGCTCATCGTGAGTCACTGCTGCGTCAGGGACACAGAGGAGCACAGTCTAGCAGGCAGCAGAGACTCCTTCTCCACGGACGTCCGCAGTCTGATGGATGAGCCAGGCTCTGAAGATGAGGTTACTCATGTTTTCCAGACATTTGGTCACTCCTGGCCCTAAATAATTAAGTCCTTACAGAGAGATACCTCAGTTTCCCCATCAGCACAGTCAAACACAAATTACTGTAGTCACCACTCTCCCTCTGTTTCAAGAAAAAGAAAAAAGAAAGAAAGAAAGAAAAAAAAAAAAAAAACTTGTACTATTTCCCAGCATAAAGACCTTACAGTCACCTCACAGATCTTGGGAAAGAGCTGCAGCAATTTCTCCCTCTTCCTCCAGGGCTTTAGGGCTCATTACCAAACTAACAGATAGACTGGGTTCGCACATTAGGAGCTTTTCCATAAGACAATCTATCTGCAATTCAAACAGTTTAGAGCACAGCATGAACAGAACACAATTTATCTTAATTGAAAATGGCTCCAATCTGGCACTGTTTGTCTTAGAAAGTGGGTCTCCCTCCCAGGGTTATTCAAGTTACACAAAGCTCTGTGTCACCGCAGGTGTGTGCAGCCTGATGCTGAGCACTTTCTACTCGAGGGGAAAAGCAAGGCACACAGCCCTTCTGAAGGGTCACTTGTAGGACACCACCAAGTCCCTTCTCCTGAGCAGCTGGAAGACAGAGGCACCAGCTTTGACCAGTTCTCTGGCTAGAACATGCTCCTCCTCTGCGCTCCTAATGCCAAGGCGCAAGACAAATTCTTCCTCTTTGGTGAGAGCAGCAGCAAACTGTAACTCTGAGATAAGGGAAGCATCAGAGACTCCTGTCATCAGCCCAGGTTTATCATGCTGAAGACCCAGAGGCTTTGGATGATGGCAGTACGAAAGATCATAGCAAGCCGTAAAACATCCTGACCCCGGATAATTGAAGGATTTTTTTCAGGATTTTTCTGTCAACTCCAAGACTTCTCCCCTGCCCAAGTCACATTAAATGCCTTGTTTCCCTCCCTATAATTTATAATGTTTTTAAATAAATATCACTTTCTAAAAAATGTGTCACATTTTATTCTGAGCTTGTCAAAGCAAAACATTTCCTGAAAAATTTCTCCCTATTCATTTTTGGCCCAAACAATTCACTGAACTTAGGCAGGTTCCCAAATTTTTTTCCATAAAACTATTTTTCAGTGAATTAACTATTCCTCAAAAGGCATTTCCCCCTCTGCTGATGGAGTCTACCATTTTCTTCTTTGATGTGGCAAATAATAAAAGACAATTAAGTGAGAACAAAACACTCCTTTACCACTACACAAGCAGTTCCACTGCCGACCACTTTTTCATGTTAGGCACAGGCTCCTCTGGCTTTCAGAGACCCAAAGGTTCTCCAGAGAGAGGAAATTACTTGCCTACAGCCACACGGAGTCAATGGCAAGGCAAGAGAGATCTCTTGCATTGCAACACTTTGCTTGAACCGCAAGACGCCCTTGAGAGGAAGAGATTTATTTCTACAGTTTCCTGATTTGCAACAGAAGTACCACCACAGGGGTTAGCGAGGAACAATCATTAGCAGAAATACCAGAGCCTTGCCTAAAAGCACCAGTTACGACAAGTGCTCTGTGCAAGATGTCAGTCCTGCACCTGGTGGGAGACAGGCCTTGGCACGGAGGGCTTGCAGTCTGCGAAGATGAGTGAAGGATGCAAGGGGAAGCATTAGCCCCCTTTGAACGCGGACAGATGCACTGATTCTGGGGCTGCACAGCATCCACAGCATTCATTCCACATTCCCACAGCAGCAGCCCAGCAGTTTATCTAGGCCAGACTTTCTCCCCTACTATATATTAGCTGGGAAACTGCACTTCATCTGTGCAAATCTCCCACTTCTCCCTAGCTACCGCTGAGACTCCCATTAATGCATCACTCCGTGCAAACTGCCTCCTTCCGTGCAGACTGGCAACGATCGGGGTGAGGTTGTGTGGAGGATATTTCTTTTTAACCCATCAAATAAAAAACAAAGAAAGCTCTATAGGCTAACCATGACGGGACACAGTACATCATGTCTGTTTCTAACTCCTACAGCTCTTTGAAATCTCATCATAATTGTTCAGCCTCGTTCCCCAGAAGCACAACACCAGTCAATGCTCAGCAATGACTGAACGTTATGAGCCCTGCCTCGGTGGGGACCTCAGTTCAGGCTGCTGTCACGTGGAAATCTCACCAGAATGTGCCCAGATGGACAGACGGCCACCAAACTCCAGCCAGCCTGGCACAAACCCATTCCCACCTGGAAACATGGCAGAGCTGGCACAGAGCTGCCCCGCTCCTGCTCATGCTCAAAGTACCTCTGTCTGGCTTTTTGCCACTGTGCTGCGCAGACATATAACTTACAGATGACCTTCCATGCTGTGTTAATGCTGATAGCTTTTGGCAGCAGTGTTAAATTGGGCACCCAGATGCCTAATAAGTTTGTTCCCTCATTGGGTTTCGTTGGTCCAATGCACAAGGACAAACAGAGCTTTTTCCCCTTCCCTTCCACCTTTCCTTAGCTGTAACGGATAACAACCTATTATCGTTATTTCTCTAGACTCCGATTAGAAACACAAATAAGATTGGTATGTTTTCTGAACTGCTTTTTTTGTAATTAACATTCTGCTGGACATTCCAAGCCCGAGGAGTTCCAAGGACACGGGGACGACACAGCACCGCAGCTGCACATGAAACCTCACCACACGAGCGCCAGCACGTAGCCAGCAAGCACGATGTATCACTCTGCCCCTGAACTCTTTGAGGAACACAACACTACAAAGGATAAAATCCCGAGTTATGGAGCTGTCAACGACACTTCCCCGTGGCTCCTCGGTCCCGTTTTCTTCCCCCTCCTCAGAGCCCAGAAGATGGCGCCGGCCCCTCAGCCATCGCCGCCCGCAGCGCAGAGGGAGCCACGGGGCGGGCACCTGCGAGGCGCTGAAATAACATACGACGGAGGAAAGCTCCTTGTCCCCCGGGGCAGCGGTTAAAATAAAGCAGCCCCTTGCCATGCCTGCGGGGGAACAGGAGCCATCGCCCACGCTGCTTTTCTTGCAGGTCCCCCGGGTGAGATGCGCCCGTGAGTGCCAGCCGCCTGCATAAACGTGAACCCGCTGACACCCCGGGAGGGCCCGGTGGGGATGCTTATCATTTCAATTTTACATAAAAACGTGCTGGTTGGCACTTGAGGCGCTGTGTCAGCCCCGAGGTGGCCGCCTCCAGCCTGGCCTTGGCTCAGCAGCACTCCCCCAGGCCCAGCCAGCAGCCAGGCAGAGCCTCACCCAGGCCCCCATGCAGGAGGAGGTGAAAGAGGTGCATACAGAGCCACCCCCTTGAGGAAAATGCCAGTTTTTCTATTATGACAGCCTTCAGCTGGCAGGATTAAAGCATGACCTAAAGAGATCAGGATGTTCGCCAGCTACGGAACAAGTTTTCTGGCACCAGATGGAACAGTTCAGGGAACCAGCAGTGAGACAGCCTACAAACGCCTAGGTCTGGATCTGAGACTGGGCAAATTTATCTTTGCTTTGGATCTGGCTGCAAATGAGTAACACACTTTCCATGGCACTGTCCTCAGTCATCACCACCTCGAAATTGCCACTGAGTGATTGCCAAACAGAAACACTGCAAATTTGAGTTGCCAAGTTAGCCAAAACCAGGCTGGTGCTTTCAGGCTGTGACAGGAGCTATGTCAAGGAACAGTTGATATGACAGCAGGGATTAGGTGCTTGCGACAGACCTCAGGAAACACAGGAGAAGACATCCACTTGCTAACAACACAAATGCAGCATAAAGGGTTTGTTGTTGTTGTTGTTGTTTTTCTACATGACTGGTTCTTTGGAAGTGTTTTTCTTTCACAGCTGCTCTTGGGAAGGTGATCCTTGGGACTCATGGCAGTCTCTGGTAGAACTGTGGGAAGGAGATGGTTTCCTACAGGAGCTATTATCTCATGTATACATAGATGTATACATACAAATCAACAGCAAAGACTGATTTTTCAACAGTGGCAAACAACTTAACAAGTTCAGCTGAAATATTGAAAGCACTTTTAAAAGGAAAATCAGAGATCTGAGATCCTAAACACCGGCTTTCTTCAAAGACAACAAAACTCTGGGCAACTGTCCCAAGTCTGACACCTGGCCTAAGTGCGAGACCTTATCGCTGCTGAAGGAACAAAGCAAGGGAAATTCCTTGAGTAGGAGCTGAGGAGAAGAAGAATAGTTTCTTCTCTCTCTCTTTTTTTTTTTTTTCTCTTTTTTATCCTAACTTGTAATATACTTCAGCTCCTAGATGCCTAATACCCAGCATCCTGATTAGAGAATCTGACAGCACCTTCTTTCCCAGGCAAACATTAAGAAACCCATTAGTAAAAGGTCATGGTCTGGACTGCTCTGCGGAATAACCCTGTGAAACCCTCTGAGTTCTGACAGTCCTAATCGATACCTAAATCAGCTCTCACGGTGCTGGTTCCTGTCCCAGGCCTTTCCACTCTCAGTCTGGGGTCATGGAAAAACTGCCTTCCTCGGCAATTATCAAACTGTGGTTGCACAAGCAAAAAAGCATGGAACATACTAAAATAACAGATGTAAGACTAGAACGTTGTGGGAATAGGCCCCAAACCAAATTGCTTCAGATTTCCTGGCAGAACAAGAGTCCTGGTAATCAAAACATTCCTGAATGCAGCACCGTCTTCTGTTGTGCACACAAATCCCTCAGTGCCATGTTATGCACAAAAAGTTAGGTTTGCCAGCATTCAAATATATCTCTCTAGAGAAAGACAAACTCCTGGGAAAAGGTGCATAACTGCAGAAACTTGAACTTAAATAAATGCTTGCCCAGAGAGGGTACAAATGTGTGCTCAATCTGGTCAAATTGGTTGAACTATGTGGGAGGCCAAGTTTAGGCTTTTTAAAACCTGCAAGCACATGAAATGCAAATATTTTTACCAGATGACATGCCTTTTAATTTCAGTTTAAAAAAGAAAAAAAAAGAAAACACCTGCTTGTCCTGAGGACTAGTGAGGAATGCCTGTTCCTCAGGGTACAGGGAACTGAGAGCTGAGTGTGGTAACACAGCTGGGAGAGATGGCAGCCTTGTCAGTGAGGGCCTGCCCTGCTGGCAATCCTTAGAAGAGTGAAGTGTAGGAAGACCAACCAAACCACACCAGTCATTAGGAATAAGCTAGGAAAGGGGACTGCAGACATCCTTGTGCTTGTGGAAATGCCTTTTCAGTGCCCTGAAGAATGCCACTTGGATATTTGTAAATTCAAGTCATAATTTTGGTCACGTTGAGGTGAGTTTGAATTTTGCAATTAATTTAAACGATGGTCAGAATTTACATTCCATATTATTACCTCGAGGCATTTAAAGCCATTGTAAATAAAAAATGAAAACTATCAGCCTACTTCTCTCTTACACTAACCAACTGCCCTTTGCTGAACAATTGCTGTGTAGCAGTTGTGTTCATCCTGTTGAAGTTGAGACCAGAATCTACTACACCAAATGTTCTTTCTTCAGAGCTATCTGTACCTCAGCACACATACACAAGAGAGAGAGAGTTAACAGCAGGCCTTGCAGGCACATGGTTTTATCTTAACAGAGCTAATGCATTATCAGCTAATTCTTGGAAATTCAAAGCAGCTGGGTCTCGGACCCTGCTCACACATGTTGCTTGTGATAAGAAGCCACACTTCTGTATTTGTGTATGTTTGGCAGTGTGACTGAACAGGTAAGCTGTTTTACTGCTAAATGTGTCCTGACAGTCTAATTTCCTCCAGCCTTAAGGCTGCATCTCTGAAGAGTTATCTTGGCACTGCTGTTCACTAACAAACAGCCACCACAGTCTAGTCTGGGGGAAGCTGAATTATGGCTGGAAATTAGTAAATCTTATGCTATCCATACAGGGCCTCACAATTAAATGCTTCATTGTATCATATCCTTAAAGCCTCAGAAGAAGCTATTTTAGAAAGCAACGCTCTGATTTCCAGCCATTTTCTTGTTTAAGAATTAGAAATGCTGAAAGAGGGACCAAGATTCTAGTCAGAAAAATGTGTCTCTGCATATCTCCAGAGATACGCAATTAATACTAAACTATCATTAACCCTGTGTACTGCTTTACAAAGCAGACTGTAAAGTAATACGAGATTGTGCCCTTGCCAAATTCATCAGGACATGCCTTTTCAATACAAAGACACGGTTTTGAAACAGCTCCTAATGAGTCATTTTGGGACACAGATAAATTGTTTCTGCCTCAAGGGATTCAACTCATGTATGTCAGATTCAACAGTAGCAACAACATATTCCTGCCTGGCTTTTCATGGTAGATGGGCTGATTTTGTGCTCACGCCCTGCAAATCCAGCCAGGCATGGGTCTGGGGAGCCATTTGGGCAGAGTGGCTGAGGATCAGAGCTGAGACGTTTCTGCTCCTGCAGCCCCTTCCACCAGCACCAGGCGCTTCAGCACAGCCAGGCTCGCTTCCTGCGGGACAAAATGGGAGCAATAATTGCCTGCTGCTGGGGTAGGTTAGTCAGCAGAGCCTCGCCTAATCCTGCTCACCCACCCTTTGTTTGTGACTCAAACGTTTGCGTTTTATGCTTTTTCTTTCCTCATGGATGGGTAGTGCTGGAGGCTGGGAGACCACGCAGCTGGGTTGGTTATGCCCTGACAGGACTGAGGGCTTGGATGTGTGACTAACCCAGTCCCCGAGGGAAAAGGCCTGCCCAGCATGGCTCCCACGGCTTGGCTCCCTTCAGAGATGCTCCTTCTTTCTGCTTTGAAAGTGGCACGTTTAGGAACACTGGGCCTTATTCCCTTTTGTCAGAAGGGGTACAGCAATGATGTAAAATGCTATTGCATGAACTGGACCAGAAGGCTCTGGGGAGAGCTTACAGGGGCTTCCAGTACCTAAAGGGGGCTGCAGGAAAGCGGGGGAAGGACTCTTTGTCAGGGAGTAGAGCAGTAGAACACAGCATAATGGCTTTAAACTAAGAGGGGAGATTTAGATTAGATATAGGGAAGAATCTTAGGACGTGCTACCTGCCACAGCTGCAGGTCTGCAAGGAAGCTGTGCTACAGAGCTTCCCTGGGCCAAGTCAAGGAGATAGGGGGGACCAGGGAGGGCACACAGGCACCCTTTTTCTCTTGTCACCTCACTGGAGGCACCCCGATCACATACCACCATGCAAAGTAAGCCAGATGTTGCCTTGTGTCTCCAGCCTGACTCACAGAATAGTCATGCTTCAGCTTGCAGAGATGGGACCCGATGTGGTCCTTGCTGCTGAGGTTGAGGGACAGGAGAGCCATCTCCACCTCATCTAGTCAGAGGGAGTCAAGCAGCTGTATGCATGGCAAACCTGCTTTTGATTTCCTCCCTGGATTCAACAGGAAGATGGATGGGAGGAACTTCAGCTCTTTACACCATGAGACCAGGCTAAGGAGGTCCCTGTAAAGCAAGGAGTATATTGTCACTGCCCCGTACCAGATTCAGTTAGCACCATCCTAAATACTCTCTCCCATGAGAAGAGAGGAGCGAAGCCCACACTACTCCTGCTGTCCATAGTAAGGAATCATTGTTCCTTTGGGGCATCTCCTTGCTCTACCTGAAGCAGCTGCTTCCTTAGTTAGCTGGTGTTTCATGGCAGGAGCAGTTCAGGTTTTGCCTCAATGAGTTTGGAAACTGTATGCGTAGAAACTCCAGAGCAACACACAGCTGAGGATGGAGCACAGGATGAAAGGTATTGACCATGGCCAATGTCTGTGATTCGTGCAGCATTCACCTCCCTTAGGAGCTTGTGCCTGTGAGATGGTGTCCTGATCTTACTGGAGCAGCGATGTGTGCCAGTTTGGGAGGGCTGTAGCAGCACAGCAAGCTGGCAGGGTGCTAAACTGCGTGGTTGTGTCACCTGAGTAGGGTCCAGCAGCAAGATGTCCTGCTGCTGAGCAGCTCTGTGGCCTTGAAGTCACATCACCTTACTGTGGAATGACCAAAATATTTCCCTCCCTGCCGAGCACCCTGCCACTATCCCTGCAAACTGGAAAGCCCTGAGAGGTGCCAAGGCAAGCACACTTGAAATTATAGTTCTCATTCAGCTTGGAAAACAAATTCACCATTTGTGCAGCCCCTCCTCCTTGTCAAAGAAGACCAAGTTGAAGAAAACCCAGCTGTGAGGCAGCCTCTTGCAGCTGAGCATCTATAGCAGGCAGGAGGGCTCAGCGTGGTGTGAGCTGCTGATAAGACCCAGGAGGCTCAGAAGCTACCGCAGCAGCAGCAGGGAGCCGTCTGGCATCTCTGCCCTCCCAACAACCAACACACCTGCCTGGGGTTGCTTGCAAGGTCCCAGGAAGCGTTGGATCGATCCACCAGCACCACATACACATCCGATGGATGGGAGCTGTTTGCCAACCCCCCGTTGCGGAGCTGATCCCATCTGACAGCAGCTGAAGTTACCCGACCGTGATCGCTCCCCAGCGTAGCACAGACAATCTCACACGTATTTGTGTTAGGTTTAGAGAGATTTGTGCAGCATAAGCACTTCTGGTTTCCAGAACAGAGGTCATTTGGATCAAAGGCTCTGATGTAACGTGGTGACTTCTTTGGCTCGCTCGTCTCAGTCTCTCTACAGAATTACAAATATAGGCAAGACATTATTAAAATGTTAACAAGTTTCTCTCTTGGGGACCTCAATTATTCACCTGTGAGTAGCTGTTGTTTCATCACCAGGAGGGAGTCAAATGGAAAGTACACAGGCAGGGATGGGTTCTAAGCTTTTAGCAGTAGTTTTGTTTTACAAATTAACGGGGATAAAAAGTCCCCGCTAAGCTCAGCGCACTCCTTCCAGGTGGTACTTTCTAAAATGCACTCATTGTGGCAAGAACTTCTTAAATAGCCTAACGGTCCTGCATCCTCAGCTAAACATAGCCACAGCCACTGATCACCAGTATCCTTGACAAATACCGTATCCGGGGGAAGGCAGCTAGGCAAAGTCTGGCTGTGTTTGGTAGGGGGAAAGTGGCTCAAGTATGGGAGCCACACAAGCATGGCTGCTAATCTGCAGGGAGTTTTCCCCACCTACATGCAGGTCACATTTGCCTAGCATTATTTTTATGAACATTAGTTATATATATTTTAAAAATTACGAAATGTTAACTACATGTTTCCAATGGTAACTTTTGCACAGGGCAAAAAGAAAAAAAGAAAAAAAAAAGTTATCATGCAGAACAGGAGTGGAAGTTGTTCCACACTGTGATGGGAGAGCCCACAAACCTCTTCAGAAGAGATGCTGAATTAGGACAGCTGACTCCAAACTTTCTTCTGACCCTAATGCCCTGAGTAGCCCATTACGTTGTGCTCCTGCTGGTGTGCCCATCCATTGTTGGGATGAGAAACTCCTTGGAGCAGCTTTTTGCCACGGGGCTAGGTGTATCCCTGTGCAGAGGTGTCGGCGTTACTGTGAAGTAATGTGATAAGCAGCCTGGCTGTGCCCATGTCGCAGGCTGCACTCCAGGGCTTGAACCATCTGCCTCTACTCTCATTATTCCAGCAGAATCTGAAACTGGCACAAAACCTGTTAATTTGATAGGGAAATCTCAATCGGACATTGGCCTTTAAATGTCCTGAGCTTTTATGAATTGTGAGGGATTTTTTAACACTCCCATTAAATATTTGGATCAAAACCCTGGTAAAAGCATAGATCTTTTTCATTAATTGTCAATGTACCTCACATCAGGTGTAAAAAGGAAATTGGTTAAGAGACAATTTGGCATTTCAGGCTGAATCATCTCGTATTTCTCTATGAAAACTGTACATGAGGACATCCATGTGTATTTATTCCAAAAGTAGTGGCAATGAAAAGGTGCAGGAAAAAAAGGGGGTTGCAGAGTTTACTGGAAACTCAATACATCGAGGATCTTAGAAAAGGTACAGCCAATTAGGTGAGCTCAAGCTGAATTCTGCTGGTTGTTACGAGGAAATCATTGTGCAACTGTTTTGCAAGGGCATTGAAACTGGTAGAACAAGATACACGGCATGTGGAAGTGAAACTGAAGAGATTAAAGAACAGTTTGGGTTGTTGCTGGGTCTTCTTTAATTACCTTTTTAAGACACTCCACTTTTCTTTAAATAACAGCATGAAGAAGGCCTCATCTCTGAGAGGGAGCAAATAATCCTCTGTCATGCGTAAGCACGCTTATGAGAACAAGCCGGATATGAATTTTCAGGAGACAAACCAAGCTGCACAGAAAGGACAGCACACGGGAGATGAGAGATGGAGAACAGGTTCTGTAACAAGCGCCCCTGTTTAAAGCGAGTCAGGAGAGGTCTCAGCAGCTAGCTCACCGGGTATGTGTTGTACATCAACAAAGCCTGCTCTGTTGAATGAAAGGCTCCTTCATCTTTGCCTCTAACCTCCATTCCTTCCTCGCCACAGCAGAGGGATTTGCTTTTCAGAGAAGGAAAAATCTGAGAACACACTCATTTCTTCTATGGATTCAGAAAACCACAGAAACAACTAGAGCCCAAGCCTTTGCTGTTCCCAGCAGGCCAGACCCTTCACTACAGCAAACGTAGCATGGTTTCTTATGAAACCCCTGTATGAAACTGGTATCTCTACTTAGGAGCTGAATAAATCTTCCTGCTGACACAAACTGAGCTCTGAGTCCTCCATTCAGGAGCTTTTCTCCAACACCAGAACTTGCAAGCTGGAAAGTAAAGGCCACAGCAACATCCTGTTAGAGCTTTCCACCAATTCAGCCCGTTCCTGTGTGTAGTTAGCTGGTAAGCAGAGAGCTCCTGCCTGCAAATCCCCTAGCCATCATGAATTATTCTTATGCAGGGGGCCCCATGATCATGTGGGACGGAACTGCTGGGCAGTTAACAAACAGTTGACATTGTTACCATGAATTTATTTAACTGAGCAGAATCATAGCTGAAAGATGGAGGTCTTCCAATCCTTCCCTCCACAGTTCAGATTTCTCTTGGGTATGGATGACTGCCCCTATCTAGTTTTAGGTCTCGACTATGAAATAATTCATCATTTCACACTTTTTCTCCTAATTTCAGTAAATTTCAGCCTTGTTATTTCATTTCCTCTACCTCCCCCCAAAACAGCAGGAATATATATTTTAACAAATTGCAAATACTCTTATTCAAAACATCTCTCTTCTTCATTCTTCTTATTAAGGCTCTTCAAAAAGCTGGTCTGAACCTCATATCCTGCTAGACAGTCCCCAGTCCTTCCCATGGCTAGCTGAATGAATCTCAAAAAGTGGTGAGAGTAGGATTTCACATGTGGACAAGGATTCAGCCTAGGAACCATTGCAAGCCAAGTCATCTCTTTCCTCCACTGGGCTTTCACTTCTGCCCAGCCTAGGTATCCTCGTCTCTGATGTTTAAGAAGGATCCAATAATCTCTTCTTTAGCTGTTCTCAGAAACCTTCGTGTAAAAATTCTGAAGAAAATCGAAAGTGTTGGCCAGAAATTATACAACAATTTCTGAGCCCAAGATCTTGAGAACCAGAGCAAACTGTTATCTGAGTTGATCTGTTCATGTTTGGTTCCTCAGAAATCAGTCAAGAACGATCTAACAAATAATTCTTCTTCAAAATACTGCTGCTGTGTTCTCAAGATGATTCACTGTCTGTCAGCATGGAAGTGACTAACTGAAGTCCTTTAATCTGAAAAATTACCTCCCATTTACCAAAAAAAAAAAAGGTTCACGTAATAAAGCTGATCATATCAGGCACCTTGACAATAAACTCCACAGTGAGCTCTGCTCTACCTGATATTGATCTCAGGATTTTGATGGAGCAACTGCAGTACTCCATGCTTAGATATCACGATGATTTTCAGAGATTATGCAGGAAGTAAGGTTATTGCTTACCAAACAGCTCCATGGACATTATACTGAGACAGATGTTCATAAATTAGAACTTCCTGAAGGCACATCACAGCATTATGGGCAAGGATCTCAAGAGTGAATTACAAATAGACATAAAACCACAAGTAAATGGCAATCCCAGTGCTAGTCATGGAATACAGCAGTGCCAAAGCTGCCCTAAAGAGATCACCTTAGCTTGTCCCTCCGCCCCAAGGCAGGGTTCATGGAAAACAAGAGTAGGGTAAAGACCTTACAAAAACTGGAAGCTGTCGGGCAAGATAGTTACAGCTGGCAAGCACGCACTGTCACCATTTCAGGATTTAACCAGGGTTGAATGCTGCAACCATGAAGAGGTAGTTCCTGGCAGAATTGGGCATGCATCAGGTGCTGTGCAGAGATAAAGGCTCAGGTGAGCTGTGCTGGCAGTAGTCCTTAATGCTGCAGTAGTCACAAGACTGAACAATTCTGAAGTTTCCAGTAGTGTTTGGAAGATATTTTTTTTTGATGAATGTAAATGATATGCAGATGTGTCCATAACCTGGGGGCAGTACCCTCTCACTCTACTCTCCATCCAGCAACCTTATACATGTCACAGAACTGTAGAAACACAGAATGGTTTCTGTTGGAAGGGACCTTAAAGACCACCCAGTTCCAACCCCCTGCCATGGGCAGGGATACCTCCCACCAGCCCAGGTTGCCCAAAGCCCCATCCAGCCTGGCCTTTGGCACCTCCAGGGATGGAGCAGCCACAGCTGCCCTGTGCAACCTGTTCCAGTGCCTCACCACCCTCTGAGTGAGGAATTTCCTCCTAACAACTAATCTAAATCTCTCCTCATTCATTACTAGTTAAACTGCCATGACAGAAATAAAAATGAGTTTAAGGGAGAGGAATAGGATTTTCAAATCAGAAAAAAAAAAAAAAATCTGTTTTCCTGTTGCTAGAATACCTCCCTTATTCACACTTCTAGAAGTCAGCCCAACTGCACAGGACAGCTCACAGACCAAGCCACAGGGGAGTAAATACCCACAGCAGGTGAGGAAGGAGACCCAAGCCAATCCCCTCCATAGTGACAGAACCAGACAACCTCTTTAGGTTACCTGACTGCCTGACATGTGAACAAAGGGAGTCAGATAACATGCATTTGGGCTTGATCCAGCATACAGTACTTTTTTCTTCACACATTTAAGGTCTGTTATCTTTTTTCCCCTTATCTCTATAGGAACTCTGTTCCAGAATCTTATCTCCAGCCCTAATATTTATAGGGAACCTTTCCTGAATTATTATCACAACCGTGTGTTTAACAAAATACACCCATTTAAGTCACATACTTATTTAGACTGGGTAGTGACTGACTGGCATCTAATCACTTTGCAGTGCTGTACAAAAGCTTAACTGAAGCTCTTCCCATCCTAGAAAGCTTCTAGCTTGAAGACCAAATCCTAAAGATAGCATAGGCTTATTTACAGCCCTGAGTCTCGAGAACTTGGAAAGCTGCTTTATTCCCAGAGCTATATTTAAGCACCTGTATACATGTGAGTTCAATTATGCATCAAATACAGGTAGGTTGCACTTGCCAGGGTTGTTTTTTGTTTGTTTGTTTTTTATCATTGTAGGCTTTTTTTTCCTCCTCTCTTCTGAGGGAGAGGTGATTATAATACATGAATACAGACACTTGCTCTGTGATTTGGATCCTAGCCTGGTCAGTGCTTCCACACATCTGCTTCTTTCCATGCACCTCAAACGCATAAATGCTCAGAAAAATCAGTGGCATTCTGGCTGGCATTAGATTTTAGCATTGGCCTAAAAGAAAGCTTTCATACAGGCCATCAGGGACAGGGGGAAGCTGAAAAGATGACATTTCACTTCAGGACACTGCTTTAGCGTGAGTCTCTATTTAGTACTCAGGGCTGCTCCTAAGATCACTTGTAACACATCTCAGAGGTCCTCATGCCACAGAGCAGACTTTATTAACAGCAGGTGCCAAGAACCAAGCAGTCTGGTAGAGTTCCCCCAGCAGCAGTTATAATGCATCAGAGAACTCAGTCTTGAAAAAGTATGAGGAATCTTTATCTACATAGCATCCTGTCTTGAAGTCACCCCTTAGCCCTTTTCTTCTCAAAGACCTGCTTAACCATGGTCATTAAGTTGAGCTTTTTACTTTTAGTACAAGCAGTTTTGCTTCTTATGATCCCAACTTTAGGAAGCTGGGACACCATAAAGCTGTTACCGGGTGTAGGCCATGGCCAAGTGCCATAGTTTGAGAGTAGAAAGTGCTAGGTGGGGAAGGATCAGGAAGCAGCATTTCCAATATTTCATTCCTGCCCTGTGGTAAGGGGCAGACATTTGGCTTCAATCTTTGTAGAGTAAGTATGGGCTGGTACTACCAGCAGTTGGGAGAATAAGCAAGTCTAGTACCATCTATTGTATACACTGAATATGCATGTCATGTCCTCACATTCAGGCTTACATGTAGAATGCAATCCTCATGATTAGACACAGATGTGTGATTCAGTCACTGCAATCTAGAAAGTGAGACTTCTAAGCAAGACTGAGCAGATTTATCTCATCAGAATTCATCCCACAGATATTTCCCATTGTTAGTTAGGAAACTGCTCAGCAGTGAACTTCAATATTAAATTTTTACCCTTACCTGGGGTTCACAAATTCAAATGCAGGCAAAAAAAAAAAAAAAAAGACTAAGCAAACTCCTTCTCTTCTGTAGCACAGTATCACTTACCAACTGCATTTGGATATAATCCTCTATAAACATTCATTTACACATTTGTATCACAAAACTTTCAAGAAGCTCTTACCTGGACTTGTCCCAATGTATGGAAAAGCAATAAACACCCAAGTCTTGCACACTGGGTGGGGAGTGCTTATTAGCTACCAATTTTACTATTACTTTTTTTGCCTGACCCTTTCAGTGGCATGTAAATAGAATGTGGAGTTCTTAACCAGTAAAAAAACAAATCAGACAAAGTGATAAATATTGCTTTATTAAATTACTTTTATACTTCTACAAAGAAAATTTCTGATTTCCGTTATAGAATTACATGAAGAAAAATCATTGCTGTCTCCACAGTTATCTAAATTTAGATACAAAAAGGTTGTAAAAAGACCGGCCTATTCAAGTTACATTAAAAAAAGGCAGAGAATAGACAAGTTCCCTCAGGAATCTTGAGGCTCAGAAATATAAAGTCCTATAATACAATGAAATTAAGGATTCAGCAATGTGTTGAACAATTGTAAACTGTAACTGCACTAGTGGACCACATTATTCAGCAGTTTCCTTAAAGGTATGAACTGTGAACTGAACAAAAAGTGTAGCTGACACAGCAGACCTCATTTAGTTGCTCTCCCTTTTACACCCTCCACGTTAAAGCTGTAAGATCAGCATTCAACATTTAAATGATAGGAAGGAAACTTGCCTCCATAAATATCAGAAATTCCTCCATTTCATAAACTATTTATATAAAGTAACTAGCTGTTACAAATCAGTTTCAAGTAAAACAGGTGGCTGAGGCAAAATAATCAAAATCAGATCATACACAATTTTACTGTAAATACAGTAATTTGAAAGGTAAACACATAACCATAGCACTGACAACGTATCAATGCTGCTGTGTTATAGACACGATGTGTCAGTAGAAAATTAGGATGTCTTTATTATCAAAATCGAGGACATTCATTCCAGTCTCTGGTAATCTAATCTTAGTGCAAAACAGATGCTAAGACATATTTAGCAAAAAAGGTGATATGTTTAAGGCCAAAACTTTGTTCAGTCATCACTATCGCTTCCAGATTCACTCAGCTGCAAGTCATTTCCTAAAAAAAAAAAAAAAAAAAAAAAAAAAAAAAAAGAGTCAGCGTATTAGTCATTTTCAAGGAAACACTTTTCTTCTTTCGAGATTTTTCCCCTTTACCAATTAAAGGCTTACAAAAACTAATACCAGGCAGGCTGTGAGAGAATAAATAAGTGTTGATCCTAACTCCTCGGTGACAGAGCCTTAGAGAGACCACATTTCTACAATTTTAGAATCTTAGCAGGAAAGACATTAGCATATTTGTCACAAAAGCATTTAATACCGCTGGATAACAACAGATGACACCTAGCTATCCTTGCTACCCACATCTTCATGTTTCATAAATGGTAACACTGCTGGTGAATGCAGCCTTGCAAAAAAAAAAAAAAAAAAAAAAGTAGGTGTGTTTTTTTTAAACTTCTGAATGCACTCAGCTGTGCTGGAAAACAAAGTGATGTCTCAATCAAGAGCAGCAGTTCTTTGATGTACCTTTTAAAGATGTATCAGTGACCTACTATTTCAAACAGGTTTTGGAACAAGCGAACAAACAAAACATCAAAAGCAATTTTACCCAGCACTTTAATTTGGAGGCTATATATATATTTCAAAATGGGAAAGCAAGAAGAAAGACTACATTGTGCTTGCAATGGCTATCCATAAGCTTAGTGGGGTGGGAGTGAAGGAATCTTTTCAGGATCATAGATAATTAACAGCAAAAAATACAGCAGCATGCTATAGAGAATCTACATTGTATCAGCAGTTTCCCACATATTTTAAGAATTTCTTCCAGCTAGTATGCTTTTCTTCACCCCTCCCTTGCCAAACAGCCACAAAAAAAAAAAAAAAGAATGCATCTCTTTCATTGAACAGAAGTGGCCTAAAAACAAATAAAATGACTAAAGCTGAGTAGGCACTGTATTTTTACATGCTCTTTCCTCAGCTACAGCACCCTTCACAGATCATTTTTGCAGATGGATAAAAGAACAACCTCAACAGGGTAAAACCAGCGAGACATTCAGATCATATCTTTTGTTATCAAGCATCTCATTTCTGCCAGAACACTGAAGTCTTTAACATGGCTGCATTTAGCCTTCCTTTGTTTTCCACTATGTTATCACTAAAGCTTTGAAAGTGGTACATGAAGCTCTGCAACAAAGCAGAAAACACTGTTTATATAAGACAAGAAGAGTGAAGATGGCTCTTTCCAGCAATCCATGAAGTACTACAGTAGTCTTTTTTTTTCCCCAATCCTAAAAAAAACAAAACATTTACAGCCGTATTATTTTATATTTAAAAATTTTTGAAAGAAGTACGATACGGTCAAGAACGATTCAGGACAACACGTTATCCTGAGAAATAATATTTGAAGGCAGATAATGGCATTAGCAAATTAAACTCACGCATTTATCACTCAAAGGAAAACAAGCAAAGAGTTCTTGGAACTCCCAACCCTATTATTCACTACCTGCTCTGGGAGATGGCTGGAGTAAGAACAAGAAGATAACCTTCCAAAGAGTGACTCTGCAGCCTTCTAAAGTTATTTCAACATAGTTAATAAAAATTACACAAACTGTGTAACACTAGCCAAAAATACCAGCGCTTGTGAAAACCAGCAGATGGGAAAAGCCAGTACTTCGAGTTCCAGAGTTAGAAGTAATGCATTGGGATATATTTCAGGGTTATGAAAATGGGCCAGAAAGTTTCCCTCTCCCTAAAAAACACCTTCAGAGAGGTGGCAAAACAACAGAGACTATAGCTGGGAGTTTTCAGGTGGGTTTGGTGCAAGAATAGAAATTTCATTTAACTAGGGCTCTGAAGAAGCATCTATGCTCAATTGTGCTTTGCAGGCAGCAATAAAGTGGGGGAAAAATGTGAATTCACTTTTCCACAGTGCCAACTGCTTATTAGCAATATCAGTTTACCACAGAATGGTTTGGGTTGGAAGGGACTTCATAGATCATCCAATTCCAACCCCTCTGCCCTAATCTGATGAAATAGATTATACTGCAAATTATGTTTCCTAAACTTTTAGATCAGTGGCTGTAAAATATTTAATTGAATTCATGAGTTTCCCTGTCCCCAGTAACTTGCGTAAGAGTGATCGGTGTTTCACAGATCTTGTTACACCAACACCACACAAATACAAAGCAAGTTTCGTGACCAGCTGCTGTACCAGCACCAACTATCAAAAGAAGTGAAGTTGTATTGAGTGCTGTGTACATAAAACGCTGCCCCAGAAGAGTCTGTGTTGATTTTTCTTGGGAAATAAAGCCTTATTTAGCTTTTACTTCAACTAAGTCAACAAAGCAACATATGATCAAATATCTACAAAGAAGAGATTCATCAGTGCTACCATTTACAAACTGTTCTAAGGCAAGTTGTGAGCTTAAATGATCAGCTTCTGACAGGAGGAGGGAAGAATCGAGATTTTGGGGGAGGACCTTGCTGCTGAAGGTGAGGGGCAGCTTTGAGTCCTACCTCCTCAAGAATCCAGATGATGTACATCTGACAGAAGTATTTGGTTACCGTGCCCTAGGACACCACCTCCTGTGTCTTCCAAGTTCCACAAAAGCTCAGCTGTATGATTTCCACGTGTAAGATGAAACTCTTCTCCCTAACCCTTCCCGCAGCCTTCTGCCTGCACGCAGCAAGCCAAAGGAGAACTTCACTAATTACCCAGCACAGCCCTGGTTCTGCAGAGGTGCACAAAAACAGTCACGCACAGAAGCAGACCAACCTCCAACAGGATTAGACAAGCAAACTGCTTGTGCTGACATTTGTTGCTTCAATATTTTATTTTTCGTAAAACATTTGAGATGGAAGAGATGACTGCACAGGACCCCAACAGAGAACTCCTGCCATTCAAGCTGGAACCATGAGCTATTCATTTATATTCCCCAGGTTTCGCTGTTATTTTCCCTCTCCTGCCAAATTTCCTCAACAAGTGAGCTGGAGAAACATTCTCCTTGAAAGTGGTTTTTTTTTTTTGGTCTTTGTCTAGTTGAAGTAGGTTTTAAAAGTACTCAAGTTAGGAACAGATTTTTTAAGCAGTAAATAGATCTGTAACCATGACAGAAGTAAATGGAATTAAGCTAAATATCTGTGCAAGACAGACAAGCCCAAGGCTCGATGCTACAAAGGTTCCACCACAAGCACCATCAAGTCACCATCTCCCCCCATAATAGCTTTGATGTTGTCATGTTTTATGCAGCATTTTCTCACTATGACTGTTGAAACTAGAGGAGTTGGCCACCTGTACTTGTGAGTTTGTTTCTCAGTTGAAGTTTTGTCAGCTGGGATTTTGTCACTGGGGATAGAGCTTAATCTCGTTTTCATAACAGCTTTATTTAAAGCATGAAGAACGGGAAATCTCATTTGTAGTAAGGGTTGAAATAAATGGCATGCTGAAGTTATGCAAATTATGAGCATGAAGACATTGTTCTTCACAGTGACAGTAAAATGAAGACAGTGTTTAGTTCTTTACCCATGAAGTCACAAGACCTTTCCATCTGATCTTATCTGTTAATGCAGTACACAAATAACCAGCACAGATATTTGAGTATTTAAATACTAGCTACAAAAAACACCAAACCTGTTCATGCTATTATTAAGCACTGAAGCGAAAGCAGACTTGCCAGAGTCTAGAATGTCAGTATAATCAGTTTACATATAAATGATAAACCCTGAAGTTCTTAGACAGCACACCAGGCTTTATGGGAATCTCTTCATGTTGTGACCCCGCAGCTAGGCACCTAATTAAAGATGTACTCACTTTCAAAGCATCACCATAGCTGAATACGCACAGCTTCTACATCTGAACACTCCGATTTAGGTGGCAAACTTAAGACCCCACCTACTGTTCTCACTCCCCTTTCTCTGTCCAGACTCTCCTCTCTTTGGACTACACTGAGCATCCAGTCCCAAGCTGCGCAGCAACCACTTGAACAACATAGCAGCTCCTCTTCGTATCACATTTTTAGTTTGTTGAATTGGTGGAGTAAGATAGCATCACCTGAAAGCAAACCATCTCCTCACTTACACACAGAGGAGAGTTCGTTCTGCTATGCTGTCTGGTGGAACAGTGCCATGAATAATAGTAACTAAAGTAGCTAAGAATATACTATCTCTTCTGTAATTCCAAGTTCTGCCAGCGTAGTATCTTTCCCGTAGTTTTAACCAAGAAATTATAAGCATATGTTCTGGGAGTGCCCTGTTAGCTCAAGTATTTTCATTACAAAATTACTGTTCTGCAGTCCCAATGTATATAGCTGGGAAGAAGCCAGGAAGGCTTAGGAAATATTTTCAACTACCTCAGCTTTAATTTAGTATCTCCTGGGACCAAGAGCCTTCTAGTCCAGTGCCTAATTCAGACCTCTGCTGAACAATCAAACCCTAGCATCACTTCCCACAGTTTTAATTATAACAGAGACATACTTAAAAACAATATGGTTTCCTTTCAGCATCTCGATGTCTGGAATTGTGTACTAAGAAAAGAACAGCCTTTGTACTTACGTAGTGTATTCATCATATGACCACTGCTCTCTTGGGATCTGTTATGACTGGCATCTTTGTCAGGGACAGCCTGTTGTGGTATGGCAGACACAGTAGGCTGTGGCTGCAAATACGGCATGGACAGAGGAAGAGAGGGCTTCGCTTCCTCATCTTCAGAATCACTGGAACTGTTTTCACTACTGGACGAAGAGGACGAAGAACTTTTAGAGTCAGATGAACTGTCAGAGCTGCTCAGCTGGTCCATGATACTGGCTTCTGCTTTTAGCTCTGTGAACGATACAATTTGTTTCTCAGTTAGCAGGCATCACAGTTGAAGTATAAGAAAGATTAAAAAAAGTAACAAAAATCAACAACAAAAATCAGGTACGTCAGTCAACACATTACAGCAACTCAAGAACAAAAACCCTGCAGAAAACTCCAGAACAAAGAAAAGGGTACAAGCAAACATCTAGCCTGTCATGTGGTTGTCTTCCCCCAGAGCTTGGGCATTTTCTCCCTTTCAAGCCAAGCATTAGAACAAGAGTAACTGTGCACCCAAATGCTAACTCCACATTAGCCTTTAATTTCTGCAGCTGGCAAGTCTTCTGTATTTTCCTCAGCACCCCGAAGATGCCTTTCACTGAGTAAGCACTGCAGTTACAATCACACAGATAAGTTAGCAGCAAGACGTCTGGAGCTGCACCCAAAATGCCTCCCAGCAGTTCAGCAGAGCAACCAACGCGCGTGGACGTTACGACATTTTGCTGAAAATGCAAAGCACACAGGATATCCAAGGGAGCCATTTACAGTTTGCTATTAGGAAAATTTCACCAAATCCTTACTCTCTTTATAGACTTGTGAAAAAAATAAAGCTAGAACAAGAGAAAGACAAGAAATACTGGAAGTTAACACATCAGTCTGACTCAAATTGCATTCTTGGCAAAAAACTCACCTGACTCTAATATTTAGGATGGCATGACTGGATAGGTTGTGTTGCACAGTATGCATTAATGATATATAATAGCTGAAGTGCCACACACACACAGTTAAGTTTTGCAGAAACTGTACACAATAATTACACAAAACACGGGTGCTGCTGAAGGAAGAAATCTGAACCCTGCTGGATTGAGATTTTATACAGCAACTTGAAGAGTTACCCAGAGTGCAGAAGTTCATCATCATACAAAACTGTAGCTACCCAGCCAGTTGCTAAGACAGCCCTACAAGCACTCAGAATATTTCAGGAAGAGCTTTGATATAGCAGACATGAAAAGCAAATAGGAGGGGACCTCATCTCGCTTCAAATCTCCCCAATACAGAAGAACAGGTTGAAGATGAAAGTGATCGAGAAGAAAGATTGTTCAGAACTTAATCAAGTGAAGAAGGGAGAACAAAAGAATAAACTTCAACACAAACTTCCATGAAGCCTCCTAATTCTGTGTTATCAAAGGCCAGTCTAAAGGAAAAAAGGCGTTCAGGAAAACTGGAATAGCGTGGCTATAAGTACAAGGAAAAACTAACCTGATGCCAAGGAAGAACAGAAAGTACAATAAGGCACCATATTGGCCAAATGACTCAAACACAAGGAAAAAAGAGGTAAAAAGTTGGAAGCATCCTGCAGCTAGTAAGGGATGTAGAAGAGAACATAAGCTGATAAATCAAGCTAGAAAAGCTAAGGTGAAAATTAGGATGCAGCTAGCACAAAGATCAAGAAGTCACTTCAGAATTAGTTCTAGAGGACTGATCTACCACCCAGCTGGGGCCATAAGCTAATCAAAACGTAACCCAAATCCTATGCACTTAATGCCTCTTCCTCCCTGCTCTCACCTGTGACCAGTAATAAAGGAAAAAGCTTTAAGCAAAAGACTAGCAATTAATACCAAAAACTGAGGAATGGGATCTTTGCCTGGAATTTTGAAAGAACTTAATTCTCTCAGAAAACTTAAATATTTTCAGTAAGGGAAAGAAGGGCTATACGTACACCGGAGGACAAATGCAGAATGACCTTCCCCCCGCCCCAGAAAATGAAGATAGTAACAAGTTCAAAGCAGTGTACTTAAACAGGAATAGTCAGTTACACAACCACAGGATGAAGCATGATTAAGCAGGCAACACTTCTGAAGAGCCTGCGAGTTACAGTGGGTCGCTGAGCACAGTCCTGCTGTATCGTGCTGGTGCAGAAATGGCAAGCATTAAACTGGGACGCGATCCTATTTGGTCTTTTCGTATGAAAATACATACTGCCTGTCAAACATTCATCTTACTCGACTCAGCACTGCTAAAACCTTAGATAAAACTAACTCATTTTGGGCGCTACACTTGAAGTTTTTGGACTAGTTGGAAGACAGGAGAGTGACAATGATTCAGGGATCTAGAAAACTTAGCTTCTAAGGAAAGACTGAACCAGCTGGCATCACTTTGCATAAAGAATCAGAAAGACAGCAGCTATTGAGAACCTGAAGCACTGCTTAAAAGCAGCAGAGCAATCTGGCCTATACCTGCATGATTAATATTAAAGTAACAATGTCCTTACTGTCAGATTTTATTTATTAGGAATAACCTGAACTGTAAGGAGAACAAAACCTTGGAGCAGATGCCAGAGGGAACACATGATCTGTCACCAGAGAGCTCAAAGAACACATTAAAAAAAAATGTTAGAAATCTGACTTTCAGATAGAACGATGGTCTAGATGACCTTAAAAGGTCCCTATCAGCCCTGTTTTTCAGTTACTCTGCACTCTTTAGTAACAGTCAAAATCAGACTGGCAGTACAAAAGAGTTTGATGTGTTTTGGCAGCCACTTTGGTGCCTTGCAACATTCAACACTCCCACTCCCCCCAAAACAACCAAACACCAAGAAAAAGCATCATTTTATCCCAGGCACTCAGGTTCTTTGTCTTTGCAACTCAGGATGCATCCTGGTACCCTTCTGTAGTATAAAAATTTCTGGCCAGAGTTTAAGCCCCAAATGAAAAAAATCTTTATAATGACACATCTGAGAAACCTGCTTAAAGGAATTCAAAGCATCTCGGGAGATAGACATCAATTCTGATCAATGAAACTGCCACCTGGTCGTATTTCTCTAGCAAGTAATTACCACCTGCCATTTCCCTTGTCCTCCAAAGTAACAAGGCCTGCTCCTAAACAAAACATGAGTGTCTCACCAAACCAGTGTCTCAAGAATGCCATACACAGCACAGTTCAAGGGTTGATTTATGCAGGCTTTTAGCTGTCTTTTCCACTTGAACATCATCTTTCACAAGTCCCATCCGGTAATTTACAGTTGGAGATGTAAAGCACCACAGCCTGTATGTTTGCTGATCACAGAGCACAGAACGAGGAGCGATGTCAGAACGGGAAGCAACTGGGTTGGTTTTGGGTTTCTGGGCTGCAATATGACTAACTACATGCTCGGTTAAAGAAGCAACAGAAGAAAATCTGTAAGACAGCAGTGAAACCCATTAGCTGAACAGTCCACCTGATTTTTAACCTTATTAAGTCTCAAATACTCCTCAGTTATCATTTGAGCCAAAGCAGTCACTTCCGTACACTGGTACAGTGCTTATATGGTCAGCTTCTGAACAAACCTTTAAAAAACAAAGCTTGGCTCTTAAAAACTAATTGCTAATTAAGAGCAAAGTTTCTAAAATCTCTAAACGTGGCAGTGGAGCTTACCTCGTTCAATGTCATCCATAGGAGAAGACAGAAACATCTTTTCTTTTGGCGGAGAATTTTTAACGTTGTTTGGAGTCTTGGTTGCATGTCGCATTTGCTGCTGTTGCTGCTCGATACGAGACTGGACCTTGCTGCTTCCTTCAGCTCTGTGTGCAAAAATAAAATGAAGTTACTCTAGATGACAAGATGCAAGGAAAAAGGCAGGAATACTGTACCTTAAGTTACGGAATTATTTGTCTCATGCTTTTCTAAATAGCATCAGTAGATTTCTAGGTATATTATTTTACTGGCATGTAATTAGATTTATTTTATTTTATTTTTAAATACGGTGCCAATAACTTGTAAACTCTTTGTTAGTTGATTTGTTATAATACCCAGCTACCCAGGAACACTTCATAGTAATTTGCTGAAAGCAAGTTCTGTGAATTCAGCAGCAGAGAAAAAACAACAAACACGTATGGGGAAAAAAACAAGCCACTACCATTACTGAAAACAGTCAATTAACTACCGACTACTGGAAGTAGGGAAACTACTTTTCCAAAGAGATTTTTTTTCTCCTCATGTTCATCAGGTAATTGTTACCACCTCTTAATCACAAGACATCTTTTCGTCAAAGAAAAAAATCCTATTTCTTCGGCTGGTCAGCACTCAAAAGCTGCAAAGTCAGTGTGTTGAGCAGAGGCCTTTTACCCTGCTGAACAAGGCTGGGGACCTTCTAAAAATGCTGTTTTGATAAAACAGTCGTGGGCTGCAGCATCACACAATGTAGACCCAGGAACAAACTGATTTTCGTAATGATTAAAGGATAGCTGCTTCTCCTGTAAATCACCCACCTCGTTTTTTTCACAGTGATGTTGCTGCTGAGTTTCTCTAGGCGACATTCTCCAGTGTCATGATTGATAATTAAGATACATTCTTTTAGGTAAGGCTTCTTTGAGCCCTTGAACACAGTCACTGGTGGAGTTGAGCCCTGTTAAGTCAGAAGAGCCCAGCAAGTGTTACTGCTGCAGTCTTTTTTTTGTTATCATAAACAGAAAGCAATCCATTAGCGATGACAAGTTCATTATAAGTAATCACTGCTTGCTTTTAAAAACGTTATCAGTGAATTCAAATTAAACTCATCCCAGCCAAAAGCAGCTGGTGACTGACTGGAGAGGGATTTCACCTGGCTTAGCTGAGCGTTTAATCACTTTCACACTTATTTCCAAAGGAGAGCACGCTCACTGCAGGGCTCCTTTCACCAAGAGGGGTTTCAGTAATCACATCAGCAGAGCAGTAAAGCACGGCAGGTAGTAAATTTTCCCTTTCCAGTCTTTCCTGCTTTAGAACTGCACTACAGCAGTAAATACCAAGGGGAAACTTGCAGTGCCAACATCCACACGAAGCTCTGCTGTGTACGCAACACTTCAGGGTCATCCTACAGCACTTTTCCAATGCAGCGAGTACACTTAAAGCTACAGCACGGCTGCCCAACCTGTAGGTCCTCTGCAACTTCACTCTTTTAGAGCAATTATTTTTATACCCTTAAGTGTTACACTGTCAGCTGTGAAACAGCATTAAAGCTCCATCTCCTTCTGCACTCGGCGTGTATTTATTACAAAGCCAGCCCTCCCCTTATGCCTGCCATGCCTCAGCCACCCCACTCACCTCGATATTTGGCAACGTTATTGTCACCTGTTCCCCCTTGCCAACCTCCAGGTCTCCTTCACAGGATGTATCGATAGACGCAGGCTTAAAGTCATCTACATAGAAAAACACAACTTGGTTTTTGCAGGCTTTTCAGCAGTGTTATAAACGCAGACACCTGAGCAATAGGGCGCTTGGAGGCTATTAGGCTAAAACCTTTTTTTGCTAGCGTGTCATCTGCCATTCCCCTGCACAGATCACTCCCCAAGTCAGCAGAACTCCGGGGCAAGCTGGTTTCTCTCCCTGTTCAGCGTAAACGTTGACTACTGCCTTCCCGATAAAATGAGGGGAGTGCTGTTAGGCGTTAATGGGCAGAAAGCTGAACTGGCACTGTTCTAGTGCAGGAGACAAACCCTCCCTCCCTTCCAGCTAAGCAGTAAGTAGCTCCTGAAAGGAGCTGCCCCCCCCTCTGCTCTGCTCCCGTGAGCCCCCCCCGGAGCCCTGCATTGAGCACCAGAAGGACAGGGACCCGCTGCAGCCCCTCCGCTATGGGGTCGGGCTGGGGGAGCTGGGGCTGTGCAGCCCAGACCCCTCCCTGGGGATGGGCACGGCGCCGGGCAGCTCCCGCAGCGGGTGTGCGACGCTTTGGGCTGGTTTCGGGACCCACGCCCCGAGCCCCGCTGTCACCCAGCGCCCCCCCCCCAGCCCCATGACCCTCCCCGGACCCCCCCCCGGTACCGCGGGGGCCGAGCCGAGCCCCGGGGCGCTCACAGCGGACGGTGTGGAAGGCGCAGCGCGGCTGCTTCTCGAAGGTCTCGCCCAGCTTCAGCACCCGCTCCTTGGGCTCCAGCAGCGGCGGCGGGGCCGCGCCGTTCATGGCGGGGGGGGGGGCAGCGCTCACACCATGCCCGGCACCGGCACCGGCACCGGGACCCGGACCCGGAGCCGCTCCGGGACCGCCGCACAGCCCCGGCGCCGCGGGGGCGGGGCCTCGCCGCCGCCCGGCCACGCCCCCTCCGCGCCTTGGCCACGCCCCCATCTCGCTCTAAGCCACGCCCCCTCGCGGCTCGCTGCCGGCCTATCCCCTGCCAGCCGGCGCGGGGATATGCAAATGAGCCCCCTCCTCCTTCGATCTGATTGGCGCGCGTCGGCCGCGACCACGCGGCGGAGAGGCGGAGGGGGGTGCCGCGGGGTCACAGCGGGCGGGGCCGCGCTCACGCCCCCTTCACCCCCCCCGCCGCAGGTGGGGCGACCCCGCGCGGCGCGTTGGGCGGGAACGCGGCTCCCCTCAGAGCGCCGCCGCCATGTTGGCGGCTCCCCACGGGGACCCCGCGGCTCCGCTCGGCGGCCCCCGGGCTCCGCGCCGCGGGCCGGCCCCCGCCGCCCATGGCCGCGGCGGATCCCCGGGTGTTGGCCGTAGCCGCCCGGGTCGCTGAGAGCAGGGAGCGGGACGTCCCGGCGCTGCTGCTGGCCTTGAAGGGTAACGGCGCTGCCGCCGCTGAGGGGTGGCAGCGGGGCGGGCCTCTCGCCGCCTCAGCGGGCTCGCGAGGCCCGTGCTGGAGGGGCCGGGAGCTCGGGCACGGCTCCCCCCGCCCGTCCTGCCCCTCGCCACGCAGCCGCCGCTCGTGGAAGTGGCCGGGACAAGTCAGGGCCTGTGCTAAATCGGGATGTAATTATAAGGGAGCCGTCCGTGCCGCGGCCGTTGTGGTTTTCTCCAGCCTAGGAAATTCGCACAGATGGGCTGTGTCCCAGATAACGCCTGTCTTACTGCCCAGCGTGTAAGGAGGCAATGGAAAGCCCAATGCAGCCACCCTTCCCGACTGTCACGGGGTCTAGCGAACAGGTTGTACCTGTAGGATAGAAAATAACCGATGGGATATTTTATGTTCTTGGCACTTTCAAAATTACTTCATATTTTGAAAAAGAAAAAATACCCAAATTGCACCTCGGAATCTAATGCTTCCCTTTGCCCCTCTCGTGCTTTCTTCCCACAGAAATTTTAAATACCCCTTCTTTGGGACGTAAGGAATCCGAAAAAGTTAAGCAGGACATATACTATTATGATCTGGCTCAGTACTGCGTGCTGGTCCTCAGACAAGACTTTTCTCGAGTGCGTGGAGGCTGGGCTACTGCTGCCCAGCTAGCAGAGATACTGAGGTAAAAAAAAAAATCACCAAGAAGTTTTCTTGTTTTCTTGCAGGCCTTTCATCTTGCTCTTTTTCTTTTGAAGCTGTAACGCGTTGGCTTCCATCCAGAACAAGGCTTGTTGTTCAGGAAAGGCCAGGGTTAAAGTGCAGGGAGCAGTCAAGAGCAGAGGGGTCAGGCATAGCCTAATTGGCCCTGTTTAATTCATTCTCATTGTGTTTCGTTGAGCTGGGTAAACTGCTTGGTGGGAACGGTTTTTGTGTTGGGTTTACCTTTTCTGTGGTCAGTACTCACACAGGTCTCAGTTTTTGCCAAGAAATTGCTGATTTTGAATTGCAGTTACTTTAAAAAAATCTATTTAGTTTTATTTCATCCTGCAAAAATCTGATTGACTCACAGCTTGGCTTGGCTCCATTTAAATATCTATTTTTAAGTATCTGTTTACATTTTCAACATAATAGAGGGCACAATTCGTACAGACCAGAGAGCTTGATGTAGTGATATTGTGAGAATGGCACAATGAAGTTTAATTCATAGCTAGTAAGTAAGACAACTGTAAACCCCCCCATCCCCAATGACCCAAACTCAATTTTTAATGTCAGGAAAAATAATACATTTTAAAATTTCCCCATGTTGTACTGGATTTTGGCTTAACTAGGAAGCAAAATTCTAAGGCATGAAGCAATTAGGCAACCATCTTTTATTTATGCCATATCTGCAATGTGAATTTTTAATGTGAGGAATTTCACCAAGAGATGCAAGATTTATCACCAGAATTGCATGAGACTTAAATAATCTCTTACTAGCTACTTCAGTTTGCAGAAAAAAAAACGGAAATTTATTTAGCTGTAAAAATGTCCTTTTGCAACTCGTTCAATCTCAGCTTTGTGCTTAGATTGTGCTGCCGCAGGGCTTAGGTAAGCAGAGCTTTACGTGCACGCATTCACACAAAGCTAACAAAGATTAGATAAGATGTCAGAAAGCAAAATTCATAAGAAGCTAGGAAAATACTTTTGTTGCACTTGTATCACAGTGGAGCACAAAACTGAAAATCTTTCCAGTTGTAAAACTTGCAGTTTCTTGTAAACAGCCTTCCAGAAATGACCAATGTGTCTGTGGTGAGTAAAACAAGAAAACTGAGATCTGAAAAACTGATTTCTAGCCCACATGTATTCCTCAGTTAGGGGGAAGTTGTAGACAGACTCACTCAGTTTTTTGTAGTGAGTAATATTTTTTTATGTGTTTTTGTTGCCTGATCTGGACTGCCTTCATCAGTTTTCCCTTATCACGTTTCTGTTTGCCTTTGCTTTTTTACCTTATGACCATCGGAGCCCTTCCCTAACATGTGGAACAAGCCTGAACAGATCCTATGAAGCTAAAGGCGAAAGTGCCTTGGATATGTTTTAAACTGAGACGTGCTCTAATAAGCAGTATTACACTTGCTGTCTCCAGCCTGCCAGTGATAACTCTTCCTTCTACCTTGGAGCTAGTCACAGCAGTTAACTGTTGTTCAGTGCTGAATTGTCCCATTGCAGTGAAGCATTCCTTCTCTATAGACATAACGTTCATTCAAAACTGTTCAAACAGGCCCTTGAGTATTCAGTTGTGTTTTGTTTTTGTTTTTTTTTTCATTTCAGTCATTGTTGTGTAGGACTAGAGGTGAAAGAAGATCCCGAGGAATTTTACACAAAATTTCTTCCTTCAGCCATAGACAACCTGCTGCTTTTGGGAAGACGCCTGCAAGCACGATTTATGCGAGCAGTCAAGGTATTTACATTTCATAGTTAAAAGAGCAGAGAATCTCTGTAAGCTTTCCAAGCTCATGTGCTGTATAAGCAGGATATTATTCTAGGGATGCTGTATTATGAACATTTATTTTGCAGAAATTACTTTTTCTTTATGCCTTGGAGCTTTGAAACTGAAATTTGTCATTGTGTAGCGTTCAGTCCATTACATGTGCCAAAAGTAGTTTGTTACCATAAGTTTTTTTAGAGAGTTTGTTACTACTTGTAAGAGTTTTTTAAAGGGGTTGGGAGATTGCAACTATGCGTGGGACAGAAGAAATAGAACAGCAAGGTAGAGAATACGATCCCAGATGTTTTTTCTTACAAAAGGCAGCATCCCAGTCATGGTAGTGTCTTTTAACTTTGCATATAATTAGTTCAGTCTTTGTAACCGCTTTGTTCTCACTGCTTTACTCAGCTTTAGGGAAAAAGAAAGTATGGTTTAGGAAGGCTTAAGACTTTAAGTCAGATATGTTGAAGTTTGTTTTGCAACAGAACTTCTTCAGTGGAATTGGCAAAAAAATCCAAAAATGCCTACTGCTTCTGAACCAGCATGTCAGGATCCCTAAAGGCAGGCTTTGTGATTTAGTGGATGTGAACACTTTATCGCATTACTCTCTATCTTTGCAAAGAAGGATTTTGCCCTGCTATTTTCCCTCATGCTTTTGAGACATTCCGAGTTCCGGAACAAGCCCCCCAAAATGGAAAAATAAATACCCAATTTCGTGGATTCTGATAGTTTCTCTTATTATGCCTGTTTCCTTTCGTATCTCATTTCCTGTCTCACTGACTTCTTGCACTTGCTCATAGTTTTCCTACAGAGTCTTGTTCAGGACACCACATACACAATCACTTCTCAGAAAGTATCAGCAGAGTGACGTATTTTCTGTTTGTTCAATACTTTGTAAGTGCATTTAGTGCTTAAGAAGCAAGCTTCCTGAATGACATCCCAGGAGACTTGAGTCTTATCTGCAATATGTAATTTCCCCCACACTTTCTTATTATGTCTCAGCCTACATGCTACTTGAGTCATGCTTGTGGGCAAAGATTACTTTTGAATGCAGATGCAGTCCATATTTTATAGCTAGTATTTTGGCTTTTAAAACTTGTGGTCTCAAAGGTGACTGGGCAGCCAGACTTGATGCTTGCTCACTGGAACTTGGGAAACCCCACTCTGCCAGTGGAGATTTGCAGTTTATTCTGCCCTCACTTGCTTTCTGTACAAGCTTTTGAAGTCAAGGGAAGTACTTAAATAGCTTTTAGAAACTGGTGCTCTGCCAAAACACACAACAGATAATATTGTGCCTTAACTTATTACTGTTATTTCATATCTCTCATTGTCAGTAAGTACCAAATACAGAGTTAAACCATGACTGATGGCTGGGACTTCCAGCATAGATCTAGGAATAGACTTCCCAGAGTTTCGCTGGTGGAGGCTCAACAACATGGGAGTTATCACACCAAGTGCCTTATAATAATGTTTATCAGCAGTGTAGTACTGTCAAAAGACACTTTGCTGTCCACACACCAAGATTTTAGATTTCCAGTGGGCTGTGGATCTTATCTGGAATACAGTCTCCAGACTCTGTATATGTGTGTGTGTATTCACATATCAAAATCTGGATTCTTCCTGGTCATTGTGTCCGGTCCAGTGTTAGCACAGCAAGCACGAATACATTCAGTTTAGTGTTTGCTGATGTTTCTCCAACTATGAGGTGCTTCTGAAACCTCACCATGACGGTTCATAGGAACCATTTCCATTTTAACAATATTCTTGTCCACTTCGTACCTGTGGTTTCTGTGTTTTAATCTTAAATAACGTATTTCCCATTTTGTGATTTGCATGCAAGTTGTTGTTTTTTTTTTTTGACTGGTTCCTATGGTTTGACCAACCTCATTTGGGAAGTTGATGGAGTTGGCCTCCAAATAGCTGAAGTATACAAACCGCCCACTGCATCAAGCTGGAGTCCTCAATGGGGATGCATATGTGTGCTTTTACCTACTTCTCTTGTGTTTAGGATGAAGAAAAACAAGATTTTTTACGCTGTTTCCGAACAGTAACCGATGCCATCTGCTGGCTGTTTGGTGGGCATATTCAACTGACAAAGCATGGTAAGGGCAAAAGTAAACTCATAAAACACCTGAGTATTTGTCTAGAGCATCTGCAGGTATCAAGAATCAGTCACAAGCCAACCTGCATCTAGTTTTCCAATTCAGAGTAGGTGTTAAAGCAATCTCTTAAAATATTCCATTCAGCAGAAACAGCAATATTTAAATTGGAAAAGATCCAGTAAAGGGAAATATTAAAGAGTTCCTTTTCTAGTCTTTTGGAGACAAACATTAAAAGTCTTCTGCAATTTCCATTTGTAATTATGTACCTTTAAAAGTTCGTTTGTTTATTTTTTCTGATAAAACACTGTTGCTCTTCTTACCTGTCAGTGGTTAATATATGCAGAAATTTGACCAACCTACATTGCAAGCCCTAATGGGTAGAACTGAAAAATGGATTTCTCGATTTGTTGTCATGCCAGAAATTTCGACAAGTATCTAACAAATTTCTGTAGCAGTTTTGACCAAAAGAAGCTTTCAGTTAAACCAACTTAACGTTGGCACATTGATTTTTAGTTAATAATAAAAAACAGAATTTGTTTTTAACAGAGAATTGTAACTTAAGGATCGTAAGATACGTAGCTAAAAACACAAATGGCTAGAAAAATTACTGAGTATGTAGTCACTGAGTATGTAGTCACTGGTATTCTGGAATAAAAAAATGGTGCTTCAAGTGGACGTGCATTAAATGAAACTGGTTTAACCAATTGTCAAGGTTGAAGTCCTTATCTTTTCTGGATATTGTTGCCCCAGTGATAATTCCGCTGCTGTAATAAGAAACTGGTGCTGGTGTAACAGAGAAGCTTTTAAAGTTTTTATTACATGGCAGTGCCAGTGCCTAAGGGATATCCAAAGGCAGAAAAACAGGACTCAACGTGTTTTTTGGATGTTGAAGCAGTTTACTTGTTCCAGTAAGCTTCCGTGTAAAAAATATAAAAGATGGCGTTTGTTACAGAAACAGTATTTGGTTTTATTTGCTATGGCTTATGTTTCATAATAAAGTTTATTTGTTTAATGGTATTTTTAAGTCTGTGGTTCTGATTGCGTGACTTCTTGTTTGTTTTTGTTTTTTTGCAGTGCTGCAAAATGATCACTTCCTGCAGCTGCTAGTAACAGACGATGTTGAAACAGCAGTTATAATGATGTCTGTTTTACACAGTATTTTGGGGGTCAATAGGTTAGTTGTTTTTATTATCACTGATTTTTCTGAAGTTTAAATATAAAACTCAATTCATTACTGCTTTGTAAAATAGAACATTTAATATACGAGGAGTATGGCGTTTGTGTTTTTTTTTCTAGTCTTTGCTGTAGAAATGGAAAAATTGGCTATTCTCTTTATCCTGTTGTTAAGCTGAGGGAATGGGAATCAGTTGAAACAGTAGGAATGCTTCTGCCACTGAGTCAGTAATACTTGTTTTTTCATTTTAACTGGAATAAATGTGGAAATACCAATTCATTGCAGGAAAAAAAAGCAGCATAGAACAAACATAACTATTCAATTCCTTTTCCTTCCACTGTGGCTCAGATTGCTGGTCCAGCTAGCTGGCCGTGTTGACTTGCTGAATCTTGACCTGACATCTGTAATAGGAAGTCACTGTTAAAAAGCTCAGTTTATAACTAATATTTCAATTCTATCCTCCTCTTTCTCTCTAGTTCTGTCTTGCTTCAGGTTGATGAAGAGACTCTTCACTCTGTTTTGGATGAGCTCGTTTATAAGCTTTCGTCTACCACCAACCCTGTCATAGGAAATGCTGCTACAAAGCTGCTGTTGTTGATAGCGAAATTTTGCAATCAGCTCCTGAATTTACTCACAACTCGCTATAAAGGTTTGTAAATATGCATGGAACCAACCACTTGGTCTGGCATTCACCTTAAAAATACAAAGGTGGAGGTTACCCAGTGCTCTCCTTGTTCATTAGCCATCTGATACTAGGGAAACTGCAGTGCTCTTTTATTTTCCTTCTCTGTTTGTTTTTATTGTAATTTAAGGTGCTGCTCCTCTTTCTGTTTCCTAGATTTATTTTCTTCTATGTATTGAGGACTGTGCATGTGGAAACTTGTCTCTTCTAGCTGTAGTTTGGCACCTTCAGCCTGATGGGTTTTACTACCTTCTACACGATGTTCTGTATCTTTTTTTTTTTTTTTTTTTTTTTTTTTTTCTGTGAATGCTGGATGACAAGAGACCCTCCTAGCAGGGTGTCTGTACTGCCCAGGTAAGAGCCGTTTATCAGATATCTGCTGGTGTGCCAAGCCTCGCTAGTCCAGTAGCATGGAAGTTTTACTTGTGCCAACTTCTGACCCTGGCTGTTACGGGTCTGCTTATCTGATAGCTGTGGTTCTGTCACCAAGGAGCTGGCTGTCTTTTGACGTCCAAGTGATTAGAACGAACTTTTTCCAAGATTTCATGAAATGAGTTTATTGTTTTGTATTGCTGCTTTTAGATGAGGAGAGTGAGCGTGCATGTAATTTAACTTACTCTATGTTCTTCATTATGTAATCTAGTATCCCATTCAATGTTTCTGTCTCTAGCCTAGCAGAGAGCTCCAGGAAACGCCTTTATCTTCTGTCGTGTCCATGGAGACTAGGGAAAAGGATTTGATGTTTGCCGAGTCTTTTATATCCTGGTTATTACTGATGGTCAAAACTACTTCTGTGCAGCCTCTGTTCTTTTGAGAAAAGGGTAATAACAAGTGGGTTTGCCAGACAAAAAGGCGCAGTTCTCCTTTTTACAGTTGTGTTAACTACTTGTTAGGCAGCACCAGCTAGATAGATTCCTGGATCAGATGAGTAGCTTTGGCACTTTTTTACCTACAGAATTGAGAGACGGCTTCCTTGCAGTGTGAAACGAGGTATGACATGCCTAAGGCTGGCAGCGTGTTGTGGATTCTTGTGAAGCTGCTGCGATGATCTGACCATCCCAGTTGTAGAATACTGGCTTGTCTAAAGAGGTGCAGGTCTCGGTCAAATAACTATGCTTTAGGGGTCATGCTACTTTATTTTGCTTGGAATTGACAAAGTGCCCCATTCGTTTAAAGGCTCTTGATCTTCTGTATATATTTCCTGTTTCCGCTAAGGAAAAAAAAAAAAGCTCTTTTTTCTTTTCCTTTTTGTTAGAGTCCTTATGTTAGCTTTCTCTGAGGCTTTGAAATCTTGTGGATGGTTTGAAGAACAGCAGCTACAAATAAAACATTCCAGCATTTCCACCAGCTGGCCATCTCGTTGAAGTAACTTGGCTTCACAGTGGTTCAGAGCTGTTGCTGGTATGAGGTGCCTCAGCGTAAGCATTCTGTCAGTAATGTCAAAGTGCTAGAATGAGAAAATACCCTAAATCTCCCAACTCCAAGCCCAGCACGGTCTTTACATCAGGATTGCAGGAGAGCCTGGTCTTTTTATCTGCATGGATCTTGGAGGCATGCTTGTCAGTGGCTGTGAAGGGAAGGGGCACATGGCTATGTAGCCTGTGCAGAAACCGGCAAATGGGTCGTGTCAGACCTACAGGACCTCTGTGAGGGAACTGCTTTGTGTAGTTAAGTGATTTTTCAGGGTTCAGGCAGGTTTAAGGCAGTGACTGACTCCGTTTGTAGTCTCAGCCATGTCTCTCCTCACATGTTTAACCATCATCGTTGTTCCAAAATGGTGCATGCCTGCTAGAACAGAGGTGCCACTTCTGTGGCTATGAAGGACTTTGTGGTCCATATGTGATCCTATAAACGCACACGATGTATTATTTCTTGGAGTTGCCCAGTATGTGAATATGCTTATAGACAGTGATTTGAAGATAGAACTTGTTTGAATCTGAAGTTCTTCAGGAGCCTTTCCAAATACATGTCTACTTCCCATCTTCCTTCCTTTCCCCTCCGACTCTCTGCAGAACTCTCAAGCTCTGGGATCTGTCTGATAGAGATCGAAAAAACAACTTGTTACTGTCCTGTGCACAGCACAGGGAGTGTGTCTGTTGTGAGGAGAGCACACGTGTGCTTTGTAACTATTGTGCACTGAAAAAGCCATTTGTGCGAGGGATTGGAAACTCATATACCCGCAGTGCGATTATGCTGTACAATTAAGACATAAAAGAATTCCGGTCATAAGTAAACAGGTTTTATTATAAAAATATGAAAGCAGTGCTCATAAAACCTGGCACTTGTGTACTGCTTGCCATCCTTTTAGGACCTCACAGTGACTTACGGCTAAGACATTGAAGGCACATGGATAATTTAACTGCCAGTTATGTAGACACAGTAGGTAGTGACTCTGAGATATAAAATGACAGTCGCTGTAGAATACTTTGCTGTGATGATTGGAGCACCGGTTTTTAATTGATAACATGTAAACCCAAAAATGAGAGATTGTGTTCATCTTCAATCTAGTCTTCCTTTACAGAAAGAATCAGATTTATTTTTTTTAATTTGAAAATTGTTAGTTTGAAATCCTCAAAAGAAAAATTTGCCTTAGCTTTATTGCATGCTTCTTCTCTCTTAGGATTGAAAGTGCTTTTAAGTAAACAGTGGATTGGCAAAGGATTTGACAGGGATCTCAGTCAACTTTTGGACTTGCTATACTTGGAACAATCCAGTGGAAAAAAGGAAATGCAGGTGCTGAATTTTAATGAGACTTTCCTATGTGAAATCCTAGTTATGTGTAATTTATATATGACTAGAAAGCATTTACTATATTGCTTTGTCTAAGCTTTTCAAAGCATGTGCTATTTTTTTCATGGTATCAATGGATTTTTAAAATTTCCTATATATTCTTTCATTTGTGTCTTTCATTTTTTAAGACCTCAGGAAATTGTCCAGTTATTAAGGTAAGGGATTGTCAGGACTGTGACTTGAGAGTTTGACTTTTTTTTTTTCCAGATTCACAAAGTGGTATGAATTCTTACAGAAGCATAGGGGGAAAGGTGATTTAGTTTTAATAACTATAAACCAAAACCAATTGTATCCGCTCATCTCACGTCAGTTATTACAAATTTAGGTTTCTGAAGTCTTGGGAATATTCAGATAGAATTAAAAGTCATGTAGTGGAAACATTAGGTAAGAACGTCTCCTGTGCTGTGTTCCCAATAAAAGAGTGGATGCATGTTTTAGGAACTTACCAAAATCTTACTTGCAGGTTTTTCAGAGACAGTACTTCAAAGGAAATCAGAGTTATGTTTGTAGAGACCTGCTTTCACCTTAAACACAGCAGGGTGTTTGCTTTGTGTGTTGCGTTGTTTTCCCCTGAAAAAATAACATTTAAGAATGTAATTTCTTTTCATGTTTGTTGTGACTGATGATCATAGTGCAAATGTAAAAATTTTCCTGCTATTAGTTCTCCATTTTTCTCTTTCTATCCTCAGTGTAGGTATTTTGATTAAATCAGCACCTGAAATATCAAGTGCTTCAGACACTTTTAAGTTCAAATTTCTAACACTAACTATTAAATTTTAACAAATTAACATTAACAAATATTTTATATTTGTCCTGTGAATGTATTTGTTTATCAAAAAGAGCATTGATCCAGATGATCAGATTAGCTCTCTTTGGGGCTCATACAAGACTTGTGATGATAATTGTCTGTAGGACCTTAACTGCCCTGCACCATTACAAATATTGTGCATTTCAGGGCATTGGAAAACTGTTCTTTGGCCAAACATTGAGGTTGATCCAAATAGGCAAGCCGTACTAGTGTGTTTTTATATGCAAAGGAAATACTGTATTAACTATTTTTATAAATTTCAGAGACTGCATCAAGCAGCTTGTATAATCCAGGCTGCATGGAGAGGATTTCAGACAAGAAAAAGGCTGAAGAAACTACCCCAAGCAGTGACCATTTTACAGAGGAGCTTCAGGTAAACAGCATTGCTTTGTAAAAAGCACTCAAGAGAATAGACTAAAAAGGTTCGGTTTGTTTTTTCTCAGGTCAGAATTCTTCTATTAGAGCTGGTGGGAATATTCTTTGTTACAGCCCTTGACCACTGCCTCTTGTCCTTTTTATGCTTGCCTCTAAGAATCCGGCTCTATGTTCTTTGTAACCCTTCCTGTAGTTAGTGAAAGACAAAAAATAGATTTCCCTTCATTTGTGCTTAAAAAAAAAAAAAAAAGCATCTCCACCTGTCCTTGTATACCAAATGCTACATACCCCTAACTGTCCCATCTGGACAGTCCCTGTCCCTCCAGTTTGTCATTATCTGTCTTCTGCTGGGTGGCCCAGTAAAGTATAGGCAGTATTCCGGTTGTGCCCTCCAGAGTACTGAGTAAAGTGAAATAATTTTCTTTGACTTGCTGCCTCTGCTTTTGCTAGTGCAGCTCTCAATGCAGCTAGCTTTTGTTACTGCAAGGGCACACTACTGGCTCGTCTTCAACTTGCCATCTACCAGGACCCCAGGTTCTTTTCATGGGAGCTGCTGTCCAGGTAGTCAGTGCCCATCCTGTGTGATTCATGAGGCTGTTATGTCCCAAGTGTAGGACTTTCCACATGAGCTTCATGTGGCTTCTGTTGACCCATTTTCTATGTTCGTGGTGTTTCCTTTGAGCGTCAGCCCTGCCCTGCAGTGTGTGGAGGACTGATGACAGCCTTGCTATAAAGTCAAGGTAAATGACACCCAGTGCTCTCCCCTCATCCACAGAGCCACTCAACTCATCACAGGAGGCCATTGGGTTGGTCAAACATGATTTGCCTGTGATAAACCTGTGCTGGCTGTTCCTGTTTCCTTCCTGTCCTTCTTGTTCCTGGGGAGAGCTTCCCTGCAGATCTGTTCCTGTATCCCAGAGAATGTTTGGGTTGGCCAAGAAGTCCTCCATCTTGAAGATGCCTTTTGCCAGTCAGCTGTATTTTCTGAAACATGAAAATAATGTAATGTCAATATGAACTATTTCACTGCAGATGATTTAGCAAAAACATCCAAACAATGTGCTTTTCCAGCAGTACCAAGCTGCCACTTCTGGTGCCAAAAGCTCCAACTGTCCCTTTCCCAGCTGCCAAACATTTTCTCCATGAGAAAACCTCATACTTCTGTGATGTTTTTGTGTGTTTTCTTTGTAAAAAATTATGGCGTGTGGAACAGTGCAGCACTGGGTTGCAATAAATAGCCCTAGAAGATGATGCACTGGTGGCAGAACAGTTAACTGGTCACGGTTAACTTACAAAATTCCATCATAAATTAAATGTGGCACTGTCCTGGAGTTTAATGTCATGCCAGAGTGCTGGAGAAACCATGGACTAAAGTGCTTGCTCAGTATGCCACTTGTAAGGCCTTGTTCTCAATTAATATTTGAGATCTTTGACTCTCAGAAGTGGGGTCGATTCAGTGACCTAGAAATAGTATCTTCTGACTTTGGAGTAGCACAGAAGAATGAAGCTACATAAAAAATGCACGTTACTTGAAGTATGATTTCAGCATGATTAGGCAAACTCTTTTCGGAAGTCTAGTGTGAATTTTAACATAGAGTAAGGGATCTAAATCAAGACAGACCCCACAGCAGGTTTAATTCAATCTTTTTTATTGTACATGGTAAGCACTACCTTGTCAAGACTAGATCTTACAAATCAGATAGTGAAATCACTTTGTGTTATCACCAAGGTGTTAGAAAGCAGACGGTTGTGGTTTGTCTAGACTGGTATTAAGAAGGTACTGGACGCTCTGGGGTGTAATCTTTAAGTTCAGGAGGATTTGCAGGGGATGCAGTATATCCACCAAGGACCACTAGCCACTTCAGCTTCTGTGCTGTATACTAAGAATGCCATCCTTGTGACTGCTTTCTGCTGCACCATACATATACTTTGAACCAATATTTCTGCCCCCATCAGGCACTTTGCAAGCCTGCAAGCCAAAATCACAGCCCAGAAAAATTGCATGACGGGATAAGGCGTGACATGCAACGCAGAAGGGAGAGGGTGGTAAGGCTACCAGCAGTCAACCAGCTGCTTAACATTCTTATGTCATGTTCTCACTATGGCAAGCATTAGTGCATGCCTCTTAAATAAGTAGTTCTTGAATCATTTAAATGGGCTCTCAAATGTGTTTAAGATTGAGAAGAATGGAAATATATTAATATTTTTACAGTCATGTGTTCGTGGCCCAGTCAGTCCCATTGTACTGAGTACAATATAGTAACTGTACAGCTCCAGTGTTGTTTTTTTTTTTTTTCTTTCTAGGTCAAAGCTGCAGGTAGCATTAAGATGAAAAATAAAAATGGTGTTTGGAGTGGTGTGAGCATGACTTTAGAAAACCTTCCAAGAGGCCTTTGGAATTTTTAACAGTCAGTGTTTGGTTATATCCTAAAACAAATCCACGTATAAGTACGTTTAAATACTGCTGAGGCTGAAGCTCCAAACTTGGCTCACCTGCAGCTGCAGTAGAAGATTTTAAACTCTACAAGTTAGATACCTCCGAAATGCTGTGGTTTCAGAAATGTCTCCTCAGTGAATATTAAAGCTTGCAGTCTCCTTGAAGTTAGTTTGCTTTTATGTAACTAATTGTAGAGCTGTTAAAATGGCAATAATTGGTATTAATCATGCCTCATAAATCAAACCATTGCACGTATGTGTATATATATATTTATATATATATGCACTTATACACGTAGATGATCAGAGGGAGGTTAATCTGTGCTATGAACTGCAGAAGGAAGCTTGAGTCTTAGTCTCTGTGTTTTACTTCTGTTCAGAGGCATTTCCCTGTCAGTGTGGTCTTGTGGAAACAAATTATTTATTATTGTTATTTATTTATTATTGAGAGAAGCAGGGAATGAAGAAGAATGTGTATTTTACAGACTACATGGGAAATAAAAATTTAAATACCTGACAAGCATTGTTGGTAGCGTCACAGGTGCACATCTGAGAAGTTCATAAAACATGCTTGTTGATTCCTGCCTAGAGGAGCTGAGAAATTTGTAAGGAAACGTATTAACAGTTTTATCAAGAAAATGGCATCAAAAGTCCTGTTTGGTCCTGTGGCATTGTTCAGCTTAGAAGCATAGTATTGCCTTCGAGGATTAAAAATGCAGAGGTTTGCAATTGTAGTTTACAGAAATGCGTGGGCTGAAGACCTTGAGACCATTCTGATGTAGTCACGTGTATCGCGATCTGTCTCTGTAGGTCAATGTGTGGGCACCCTTCAAGTCTGCATTACTGTCATAAAAGGATTATGGTCTCTTTAGATCATGGTGGAGGCTGTTTATCAGTTTGGGCCAGACCTTTAGATCCAGAGCATTTCTTTTACAAAACCGCCTCCATCCTGTTTTCCACCACCCAGTTACAGAGACTAAGGAGAAACTGTAGTTCATGGAAAAATAAGTATTATGGAAAGCAGGTGCCATGCATGCTGATGGGTGCACTGGAAAAGATGCATGCTGGAGCAGATGCTTAATGTTGCTTTACTTCTTCCCCAGATGATGGAAACAAAGCAGTTGTTTTCTAGTTCATGTTAGCTGTGGATGTCCCACCTGAAGCATTGCTCTTTCAGCGTCTTTAGAACTGTATCCTAAGTAAAAATACATCTTTTGATTTGACAACAAATTGGGTGTCTGGCTCAGAATTTTCCTGCTTATAGGTAGTGCGATAATTTTTTAGCTTGCAGGTAAGGTAACAACTCATTGCTTGGGTTGATCATGCAACCAGCAGCTGGCATGGCAGCTGCGAGACCATTCAACGTAAAGAGAAAGAGGGATTTTTAAGAAATGTACAACTTAAGGTAATCATTAATGTTTTTGTGTATTGCAGAGCTAAACGAGAACAGGAGCGGCAGCATTTAGAAAAACAGAAGGAAGATGAGGCCCTAAAGCTGCAAATGCAACTACAGAGACAGAGGGCCATGAGACTCTTCCATGAAAGACAGCTGGCCTTACTGGAAATAATCCATGCGAGTATGATTTCTATTAAAGTATATCAAAAGATTAAACTGTCTGGGTCTCCTTAAGAACATTTTCCCCAAATGTATTTCCTAATCTTGCATGTCTGTTTGCACTGTAGTCTTCTTCTCCTGACCTGATTATCTGACAGAGAAGGTGTTAATTCCTCAGGGGCTCAGTAACTACTGATTGACATCTGCTGCCTTCAAAATGGTACAGGAGAAAAGGAGACCCTGTATATAAAAGGCTCCATTGCAGCTACAAGTCCTCTCTGAGTAGTCTACAGCTACTGGGCCTTTGATGAGGAGGGATTTTTAACTGATAAAAAAGCTGGTGTTTTGAAATCAAGTTTAAGGATTAAAAATGTAGATTACTGAAAGGTCACAACCCATGACCTTATAACGGGGTCTTTCTCACATTTGTAGGTCAGGTAAATAAGCACCTGCAGGAAATGGAGGTAAAATCAGCATTAACTATTCAGAGATTCTGGAGAGGGTATAGAGCAAGAAGAAGTTTTCATCAGCATAGACAGTCTCTTAAGGAGTATAAAGCAGCCGTCATCATTCAGAGAGCAGTAAGTATATAAACTTGGTTCTAACATTAGATAGGATAGCACTTATAGTGATGCCTCAAAAATATCCATTTATTTACTTTTCTTAATGTTGATTTAGCTGTAATGTATTCAAAAATAAGTCAGAGGGTGATATTCTATAGCCACAAATTACTTAGAGGGGTTGAATCCTGCCTAAGATAAAAAGTCTGCTACAACCTTGTAACTAAAATGCAAGAGCTGCCACTTTGAAACCAAAGGTTGGGATTTCAGCATGCCACAGGTAAGTCAGTAATGTATTATGAGCATTTTAACATTATTTAGTATCCATCCTGACCATTGTATGTTGCCTTCTCGGTATCATAGCTAAAGTTACGCTTTAACAGGTACAGTGCTAAGACATTTTTTTCCACTGACTGATTATAAAGTGAGACAAACTTCTTGTCTGTGATTCCTGTATTTTTATATGTTCTTTACAAAGGCTTGCAAATTCTTGGAAAAACAAAGAAGTAAAAGACCTCTGTCTCCTTGGAAAGATCCCAAAGGACTGACTGATGAGCAGAGACTGGCTTTACAGCAGAAGGTGGATGACTACATCAAATTGCATCCGGTCTGTTTCTTAGTCATTTCATAATTTCCATTAATGATGCAATGCAAAATACTGTTGGGATGAAGTATATTCAACTTCATAAATTCTGATCAAGATAATCCTTGTGAGGCATGCATATATTAACCCTGCTTGTTTGAGAGCAAGGTACTAGGATATTGGGGACTTGAACTGCTAATCAAATAAAAAGGGTTAAAAAAAACTGTAACTGGAAAGTCGCATATACGTGATGATGGATAGCTTTGGAGAGAACTTCAGAGGAAGCAAAATGATTAAGTTAATAATTAACAGCATTTGCATTCCTTTGGACACTAATCTGTCCCCAAAAGATTTAAAATAACCAGCTCTTGATGGTAACAAACTGTTATTTTCTTCCAGGCTTCCCAAATGTCAGAAGAAATGAGTAAAGAATTACATATGCAAGCCCAGGAAAAGCTGGCACAGTTCATGTTGAGGAGCAAATTGGATCAGAGAGCAGCGCAGCGGAGAGAGACGTTACTGGCTCAGGTCAACACTGATGTGGAGCTGCTAATGAGTACGTGACTGCTCTGGTCATAGTTGCAATTACCATTTAGATTAAGCTAATTTAAAGAGAAAACTGAAGGGAACAGCGGTAGAGTCTTATTTCAGAACTGAAATAATCTTTCTTCCTTTGCCATATGATTTATCTTGAGATTTTTCAGGCTTTGCTAGAAATCATACAGGTATTCCTGTAGGTTAAGTATTATATACCTGCTTTGCAGGGAGCATCTTAATTTAGTGCAGATGTTTTGTTTCTTATACGTTCACAAGAAAAGCAATGGCCTTGTAAAAGGCATTACAGTTTCTAAAGGGATCTTACACAACCTCTTCCTCTACATTTTTGTTTTATTCTGTTTCCGTTTTCCCCAGATGAAGAGGGAAATCTTTGAGCTATGAATTTTGAGTCAGGTTTTCATTTTGACTCGCTTGGCTTTATTTGAAATAGAATTCAGTGTGGTACTAGCTAAATTCCAGACAAATAGTTTGGAGTGAAAGAGGGAGAATAGCAAACTGCAGCCACCAGAGAGCACCCAAGCAGGACAAAATTCAGCAAGTTACTGAATTCCATGACTTAGCCTGTCACATGGTGTGTCACTGCAGCTCATTGCTCCCTGAATGGGCAAATCAGCAGCACACTCCCACGTTTTGCCGGGGCCCCCAGGCAGGGAATACGCAGTGCTGCTGCTGCGCCAGAGCTGTGGAAACGCTACACTGATGTCACCCTGCACCAGGAGCGCTGATCCAGCAGTAGCAGCCAGGAGCTCCTCTTTCTCCTAGGTCACAGTTTCACAAGAAGTCGACTTCATGCACAGCACTACTGCCCTGAATGAAGTAGTCCTGCTTGCCACCCTTACTTTCCCTCCCCTTGTTCTGTATTTATTTTTTTAAGGTTAGTCTTAGTTTGGATTGCTTCTCCAATCTTGGTTTATCACAGAGCCATAAAATTGTAGCCCCAGCAAGGGGAAAGGAGTGCTTTAGGATAGTAGCAGGAGAGTAGCAATCCTTCTTTTTTGTTTAAAATACTTGTAAATCTGCAGCATAAGAAACAAAACAGAAAACTTTTCTCCTTGTTCCTACAGATGCTCCACGGTTAGCAGAGACCACAGAGAAAGATCTTGCTGTCTTTATGAGTCGGTCGGTCCCTGTAGCTACCAAGGCCAAACAATCCCACAACGCTATGCTGAAGTATGCTCGCTGGCCGTGGTGGAAGAAGCTCGGAGATGAGTTTGTGGAGGATGATGTCATTCCTGATGATGCCCTGAATGCAGAACTTGGAAGTCTGTTTATTGGTGGAAGGAAATCCTATTAGCTATTGGTGGGAGCTAATCCATTTACAGGCAGAAGTATCTGTTACTCATCCAGACGTGTACCTTGCACTGTGTGTTCACTTGCTTGTGTTTTTAAGGAAGGAAAATACTTGAATTTGAAGACACTGAAAGAGACCAAGGCCATATTTTAGTGCATTTTTCTAACGTTACTGAGAATCTTTTCCAGTGAATTTGCAATAAAATCCTATTGATTGTGCTATTACAAAGAGGATTTAAATACTGTAGTTGTAAATCAGGATATTTTATAACTTACATTGCTTTGAAAGTAAGCGTATAGCTTTTGACTTTCCACTTATTATTTTGAATCAGTCCATTGTGAAAGCCTGGGCTTTTATAGCAAAACATTTTATCAGGTGATGTGCTTCAAGATAAAGATGGGTTTGGAACAAACCAAGACGTCAGTAAGAAGCCAAGCAAGCACTTAGGCAGGCTGGGTGCTTCCGGCAGGGTGGAACAGCTAACTCCAGTCAGCATAAGCAAAGCTTTGTCTGAGGAACCTCCACCTCTTGCTTGGAACAAGTGAAAAAGCAGGGGGATGAAAAAAAAAAAAAAACACAAACAGATTTTCTTAGATAACTGCATGTTTTTTAAGGAAAATGCGTATGACTTCCACAGCCAGTATGCTGCCTTGTAACGTGGCTGCAGCCCAGACAGTTGCACAGGCTCCTAGCCTCAGCACGGCCATTGGCACCATCAGCTTCATCTCAAACCATGAAGACAGTGTTAAATCCAGAAGGGACTCCAGCACAGTCACTATGACCTGGTCCACAGTAAAAAACCTCCAGCCAGAGGCTGCTGCTTATCGATCTGCGTAGAAAGGAAGGAGAACACATGGCTGCGGTAGTGCCTGCGCTATTAATAGAGGTATTTATTAGGTGAGAGACACAGGGAGTCTTAAGAGTTAGATGTAACAAACTGCAGAGGAAGAAAAGCACAGTGATGTCTGCCGGTTGTATGTGGGCAGCAGTACTGCTTCAGCATGTTTGATTTCCATCTTCTCTAGAAGATTTTGAGTTTTAATTTTAGTGGTGAATGGAAAACAAATAAATAGAAATATTGGGCAGAAGCCCAAGGCCATTCAGATGCAGCCGATACATTAGAATTAATTACTGGGCAGCTGCCAAGAGGGAGAGCTGTGCTCTGGGTTAAATTTTCTAACAGGCTGCGAGTTGGAAGGCACTGACTTGGCTCTGAGCTCCTTTCTTGGAGAGTTAACTGGTGGAAAAATCCATTATTTACCAGCGCACTTGCATGTGGCTGTTGAATTACGTGTTCTGCACAGCCCTGCTGTTAGTCTCAGACCATGCCTATCATAAACCAGCTGCCCTACGAGTACCGGGGTGGAGGGGCTGGGGGAGTACCAGGGGATAAAGGCTTCCCCCAGCAGCTGCCAAGCTCTAGTGCTGGAAAACGCCCAGCTTCTCCGGGTGAGCTGCAGCAGGCCAGCTGTTCCCTGCAAGTCCACCAGGCCTCTGTGCTGTCATTGTCCCCTCTGCTGTGCAGCCACTGACCCAAGCTATTTTGGGACAGCAGCGTCTGCTGTTATGTTTATTCCTACTCACCCTCATTAGAACAGCTCTTCAGCACGGGGTGACGTTCACAAAGGTGCTTTGCTTAATGTATTTTATGTAAAGGGATGAGGCCCCCTGGCCAGTGTTAAATACCGAGTGAATTATAGAGCACCTCACCAAAAAGCCACTTATTGTAATGTTAATGGCCTCTGCCACTCACTGCCATTGGAGTGGATAATGAACTCCCCTTTGCAATATGCAATTTGCTGGATAATGGCTTTTTTAAAGTGAACAGAGAGCTTGGTGGAAGGTGCGGCCTTGCTGGAGGAATTCAAGTTGTGGGGTCATTTATTACCAGCCCAGCAGTGCAAATTCCTCCGCCCCGCCGCTGCCCCAATAAATAAAACTGCCTCTCCTTACTTTGTGCTTATCACCAGGAGATCTCAATTATCTCCATTTTACAGAGCTGGGGAACCAAGGCGGCAGGGCACTGAGGGAACGTGCCTGTGGCCACGTACAACCCACAGCCCCCTCCACAGCGCTCTTTCTGCCCGGGTGCTGCCTCCCACTGCTGCTGAGCCTTCGCCCTCCTTGCCCTGTGCCCCAGCACCGCCTGCCTGTGCTCCCGCTGCTGTCACAGGCAGAGCGAGCCAGAAGCAAGCTGCTGCTGCGTGCTGGGGTGCAGCTCCTCTCCCCTTCCTGCCTGATGTGACTGAGCTGTGCAGAGGGGACAGGTGGATCTCCTTTGGCCTGCCACCACCTAGTCAGAGACCATCCAGTTCCCCGTGGTTTGCTGACGGGCTGAAGGGATGTGACTGGGCTTGGGTGATCCTCTTTCCCGGTCCTGCTGGTGCTTTATTTCACCGTGGTTCCCTCTGGGATAAAATTCTCCTGCCTGAGTAACAGGAACGGACACAAGTGAACAGAATTCACCTCCAGCCTGCTGCTGGGTGAACTCTGGCTTACACAATCACCTCTCTGGGTTAACACGGTCACCCCAAACCAGCCCGAGCTGAGACCAGCCCTGCTGCCACTTGCCTCGCCACAGCCCACAGGCGTGCCCAGAAAGCTGAGCTGAAGTTGCTCGGTCATACATCATACAGGTGGTCCAGCCAAGCAGGGAACGGGGCTGCATTTGGCTGTGTGCAGCCAGCCAGGGCTGTGTCCCTTGGGGTACAAAGCACATTGCCCAGGCAGCCTGGAGACTGAGCCCAGGGGTGCCCTGCCTGGCCGCTGGGGTGACAGACATGGTGAGGAGCGCAGGGGCAGAGGGGAAGCTGGAGCTGCGAAAGCAGCAGCACTCAGGGCATTAAATATTGATGCAGTCTAAGCTGGCCTGTGGGGGCGATTGAGCTGAATTGCAGGTTTCTGTTGCTGGGATAAATCGGACCCGTTTGTCATGTGGTTTTGTTTCTTCCCTCTCCTAAGTAAAGCTGTACAGGAGCAGTATTGCTACAGCAGCAACAAGCGATCTGGAGAACGAATTTCTCTGATGGATATGGATAAAATTGAAGGGGCAGCAGCTGTTCTCCTGCCAGAGGTGCCACCAGAAGGTCATGGGGCAGCAAGATGGCAGCAAAAGGAACAGAAACCACACAGCCTCTGAAAGGAACAGGAGGCAAAGCAGTGTCCTCTGCTGGCCCCTGCAACTGAGGAAAATTCCTATTTACCTAGACAGTTGTTTCTGTTTTTTTTGTTTTTTTTTTTTTTTTTTTTTTCCCCAGCTTTAGCTGTAATTGGACTCGCAAACAACAGGATGCTCATCTCCAGCAGAGACCCAGGCATGAGCTCCAGCGTTACGCTGCAAAGTCCAGGGGCGTCTCCTGGCCTCGCAGAGCGGCTGTAACTGGAGCAGGGAGCCGGGGACGGGCGATCGATCACCCCGATGCTATTCCACCTCTCGCCTCCCAGTCTTCACTGCCCATTTCCACAGGAGCTGAACCTGGCACAGAGACCTGCTCTGCACTGCGAAACATCACGAACATCAGGCGCGAGGAGGACCGGACGCGTTCTCCAAGCAGCAGGGTGAGGGCTATCCACAAATGAGCACGCACAGAGGAGGAGGCAGCCCGTAGCAGCAGGAGCTGGAAAGGTCATCGATGGCAATAGGTCTCCAACTTCTCCTCACCGTCCTTCCTTATAGCACAGCAACGCTGAGACATCCTCCAGGTGTCCTTGTGCACAGGAAAAAACTCTTCACCGAAGAGGTGCCGGGAACACCTCTGGGACCCTGAGCGACCTCTGGCTCTGTCTCTTCCTCTGGGAGATGAGGCTCGCTGCAGGCTTTGTGTGGTTGTGATTTAAGAGCCCTCGGTGGAGGACGCTCTGCAAGCGTGATGCTCCTGAAAGCCCCCTCCGTGAAGGTGACATGAGAGTCTGGCAGGCCTCAGAAGGGAAAAAAAAATAAAACCTTGTAAATGGGATGGACACAGCCAGAGCTGAACACAGCCAGCTCCAAGCGGGCAGCGCTGCAGCGCCGGGTCCTGGCAGCAGCTGAGGACACCACGAAGCTCGCCACGTCCCTGCGGGCTGCGGGGGGCTCGAGTGGCACCCCTGAAAGTCCCGGTGAGTCAGGGGGCCGGGGGGAGCCGGCGTGGGAAAGGGGGACGTTGTTTTTGGGGTGACACAGCCCCAGCCCCCGCCGCAGGACGAGGGATGGGGCCGGGACCCCCCCGAGCTGCCTCGCAGACAAAAGGCCGGCGCTCGGTCACACCCAGCACCTCGCAGCCGTGCCTAGGCTCGGGGGGGGGACCCCAAAAAGGGGCTTTTCTCCCCAAATTCCCCCTTCTGGCGGCGGCCCCGCCCCTCCCGCCGTTGCCATGGCGGCGGCAGAGCCGGGCCCGGCCCCGCGGGCGCACGGGGGGCGGGCGGCGGCTGCGGGGCTCGGCGCTGCCGGGCGGGCACGGGAGGAGCAGCGGGGCCGGGAGCCGCAGGTGGGTACGGGGATGGGTACGGGGATGGGGATGGGGATGGCAAACAGCCCTTGTACCGGGGCAGCAGCTCCGTAGCGGGGGGCTCGGGGGACTCCGTGCCCTGCCTGCCCCCAGCCCTCGCCTTTGTGGCTGGGAGGCGGTGAGTGAGTGTGGGCACGGGTCTGCTGGTGGTAGGGGAAGGGAAGGGGAGGCCTCGGGGAGGTGAGGGCTTCTTCGTGAAATGCTTCACAGCCCTCAGTTAAGGCTCAGAGCCCCCCTGCTGCAAGCTGGGGACGCCTTACCGAGCCCTTGTGCAGGTGGGGGAGCGGGGAGCGGAGAGATTGGAGTCACGGCCACAAGCTGAACTGGGTGTCGCACATCCTGAGGCTTCTGGTGGAGGTATTCATCCACATGTCCTCTAATGAAATCCTCCCTCATTTTTATCAGCTGTTCCACGAGCTGTTCTGGGCACTGCAGGCCACGTGTGCTCTGGGGCTTTGAGATATTGCTGTTGCGTATGCCGAAATGTTGGTGTCTGTAAGCGTGAGAAGGGTGCTGCCTGCTTAAAACGGGTCCGTGGGGGCTGCTTGGTTTGTGCTGGGGCAGAACCCCGGAGCTCTGTGATGGGTGAGGCTGTCAGTGGGCAGCCAGACAGCAAGGCATGCACGGGGCTGACGAGGTAAATGCAGAAAGCCCGGACACCTGCTGTGACTTGTGTGACAGCCTGGCACACGAAGGGGAAGCCTGAACAGGAGGTGGACCGTGTGCGAGGTCTGGTTCCCATCCGGTGCTTCTGTCCATCCCATTTAAGGTTTTTAACCGAAGAGCCCCGGCTGCAGTCTCAGGTTTAAGTCTCGCTGCCCTGTCTGTAGGGCACAGCACAGGACAAGGTTTGCCCCAAAGCGTTCACAAAGCCTAAAGCTGCACCGCTGTAAGAGAAGCCCGCTGCCGACTGGGTGACATTGGATAGCTCCCAGTAGCCACAGGGGAGAGGGAAAGGAGCAGGCTGAGTGCTCTTATGCCTTGTCTGGGTTTTAACACCCAGCTGGTGATTGCAGATTTCTGGGCAGGCTGATCCAACCTTATGAGGTATGCTGGCAACCCGTATTTCTTACTCTGTGACTTGGTAGGAGTTAAAGTTCCTCTCTGACAAACATCCCCAAAGAAACAAGAGGCCGGGCACCTCAGGGCAGTGCAGTTGCAAGAGGCATCACTTGCTGCTGGCGGGCGAGCTGTGGTTTCACAGTTTGGTTCCTTTCCAGCGTTTCGGAGGGACAGTTCCCGTAGCGAAGAGGGAGCAAGCATAGCTCCGGGGCCTCCACTGCTGGGCACCAGCCAATTCCTGTCATATCAGATTAGCTCTGTGGCACATTAGCACTCATTTATGTTAATACAAATGCAGCATGACTGCTCCATACTATTGATGGAACTATCGTATTTACAGCCCTGTAATATGACTAATTGGAAAGGAGGTTCTGGTTACAAAACCATGGACGTCCAAGGTGATTCCTGCTGCTGCTTCCATGTAGCCAATTGCGGAGCACGAAGATCGAGCCTCTAGAAGACGTAATCCACTTTTTATTTAGCATCAGTGCAGATACTCTTCTGGCAAACTCCAGGGAAAAAAATCCTCTATCACAAAAGGAGCAGCTTGGTGCCTGTCCATCTCAGCTGTCACCTGCTGACGAGCCAAGGATGCGCCCGCTTGACCCTGGGAACAAGCGAGGCTCCTCTGGCCAGAGTCTGCACGAGTTTCGCAGTCCCTGCTTCGTAATTAGCTCAGCCTCGGCTTCCATCTGCTTTGCAGCTCGCAGCAGCCCTCGCAGCTGGTTGCTGGCAGCCATTAGCACCTTGCAGCAGAGGAGCAGCTTCAGCTTTGAGTCCTGGGAAGACGGACAGGGCTGGCAGCACCAGCGGGCTTGGGAGAAATGGCGAGGGAGGAGAAGATGGATGTGTGGAAGGAAGATGGACTGAGAACATACGTGATGGGGAGGAATGAAGCGACAGGTGGGAAGTGCTGCAAGCCCCTGCTTCGTGGGGGTGCCGAATGGGGGCTGCAGGGAGCTCAGAGGCTTTTGGGAGCAGAGCAAAGGGTTCTCTGCTGCTACAGGATTGTGTTTTCCTGCTGCCAGCCCGCTGCCCAGCCTTCAGGGCTGCTAGGCCAGTCCTGAGCCACTGCAGTGTGCCCTGCAGCACTGCTTGGTTTCAAAACCCCCTGCTGTGAGTTATGTGGACAAAGGATGAGCAGCTCGGGGAACTGCAAGGAGAGCTGGGAGCAGGCTCCTTGTCCTCAGAGCCCTCCCCGCTCCCCGTTACCACAGCAGGCACCAGCATCGCTGTGCGAGGAGCTGCCGTGTGCTGCTCAAGGACAGCAAGGACAGTGGGAACTCTGTGGTTTCAGGAATTAGTTATGGAAAGCTGGGACCCTCCGGCTGAGGTAATGAGAATAGCTGGAGAATTAGGCAATTCCCATATTCATGAGATGACAGGCTGCTGTTCCTTTGCCAAGGCTGCATGAAATACACTGAGGGGCAGAGGAGTTCTCTGGCTTTGCTAACAGCTGCTTCAAGGTGAAGCACAAGGGGAGAAAGGAAAAAAGATCCACCATCTTTTGTTATTTGTTTAGCTATGGAACAGCTTGGGGCCTGGAATAATTCAGGGTCCTCTGTAGACCTTTTACAAGCTGGGTTTGAGACAGTCCCCTCATCTCCTAGAAATAAGCTGGTGGGGAATTAAACAGCACCTGTCCTAAAGGCTCCTTGCCAAGAATGAACTAAAAATGCTTCTGAAATCCTTCTCCATCTCCCGTCCTAGGCAGGAAGTCAAAGTGCAGCAGCGTTTTCTTATTAATTGGTCACGGATTTGTGTTTTGCAAGTGTTTTTAGCTAGTGAGAGCGTCTACGCCCTTGCCTCCCCTGCTGCTGAGATGCTTCAAGATACGTGTAAGAAAAAAAATATTTTTCCTTGGGGAGATGAAGCTTCAGCAGATGCTAGTGGGAGTTTACACTCTTGCTTCTCTGTCAGTGCTCACAGAAGCAGCCAGACACTGCGCTGTAGGTACGGGGCTAGAGCTGCTCCAGTCAGACACCGCACGGCCCCTCCTGGGCTTCCCTGGCATTTGTTTGTGATGGGGCAGCCCCCCTCTGCCTGAAGGCACCCGCTGACTGAAAGGTGGCAGTGGCTTTGGCATCGAGCGAGTGATTCACAGAGCTGTCAGCACATGGCTGAGCCCCTCGTGGAAGGCTTTTCCCCCAGGGAGAAGGGAGTTAAGGGCCCTCGGATGCTGAGGAGAGACAGCTCAGTGCAGACCTAGCCCAGCAGCGATACACGTTGGATCCTGGTGTCACGGCCAGGCAGAGCTGCTGTGACAGATTGAGCTGCTGACTTTGTAGCTTGCCTCAAGGACAACTCGCCTGCCAGTCCTGTGATCAAGTCTGCCCTCATCCTGGGGACCTTGCTCAGGGAGCCCACCCTGCAGAGAGATCTGGAGGTAAAGCAGCGGTTCGGAGTGTGATGGAGCAGACACAGCACCAGCCGTGGTCGCTGCTGAATTGCAGCTGCATCTTCAGGCCTAGCAGGGCACAGTGACAGTGATCAGCTCTGTGCTGAGGTGTTCCTGTCACTCCAGGCACCGTGCCCAGCCCTGCCAGCCTGCTCCTAAGAGCAGGGGCTTTCGGTTCCCCCAGTCTGCAGTGAGAGCACAAAGCCGCCTGCAGGCAGCGACTGCAAGATGTTGGCACAAAGGACAAGCTACTCCCTTTCTGCATCATTCGCAGCTCAGATCCCGAGCTGCAGAGGGTGTAGCTGTGGGGCAAAGATGTGCTAAGCAGTGCTGAGTGGGCAGTCTGCTGAGAGCCTTCTTTCTCTACCCTAAATCCACGTGAACAAAGAGCTGGAGTGCTCCAAGTTCGCTTCTGAATAAGGTAGAGGGAAGACTCCTTGGGCAGGAGTTGCAAGGTCATCTCTCACAGGATATTTCCCTTCCCAAAATGTGAATGCTGTGAAGTTTTTCCTCTCTTTTGGTCATACGAGGGCTGAGAACCCAAGCTGTGTGCTGAATTCAGGCCAGCTGCCTGGCAGCACTGGATACCACTAGAGACAAGAGATTTCCCATGGCTTGAGACCCACTTGTAATTAACCAAGTTCTTGTTTTAACCTGCGTTACAGGCAGTAACTTACCGTGGTCACGCTCGGATCACATTCATCTTCGCCTTAGGATGTGGTTCCTCTGCTTCTTGTAGGGATCGATATGATTTCATTGCTAATCCTCGCTGTAGTAGCTTAACCTGGGAAAACCTCAGGCCCGAGCTGAGCGGAGACCTCTCAATTACACGGAGATCCTCCGGCGCTCCCTCAGGAGGCCTGGTTTGCGGTACTTAACTGTTTTGCCCTGATGTGCCCCATTTTTTACCGCAGCTGTTGCAACAGCTCTGTTGCCTGTGGGCAGTCAGGTTTGTGCAGCGCGAGATAACCTGCCTGCGAGCTGTGCTGTAGCAGCCCTCCCGCTCCGAGGGCATGGTGTGGCTTTGGAAAGCAGAGCCTTGTGCTTGGAGAAGCTGTGCCCGCAGCGGGGAGACCTCACAAGTCGTAAGCTTGGTGTTGTTGAGGGCAGCCAGCAGCCAGTGGACACAGTCAGTGCTCCTCTACACGACTGTGTTGTTTCTGTTACTTACACCTCCCCGGGTGTGCGACTCCTCTGAGGAAGAGTAGGAGCAGGATGCCTCTCCTCTGAAGGGGTTCCCTGCTTACCCTGCCCTGCCCGCTGCCCGCTGCTGTCTGCAACACGCAGTTCATGTTTGGAAAAAGCAGTGCCCTTGCACAGCGCCCCCGGCTTCCAAAGAGTTCTTTCAGCATTGAATTTGGCCCATGGATTTTAATTACTCTCCACTGTGCTGGTAATGAGAGCCAGTGGAGCCAGCGATTTTATTTCCTTTTAATTTGTGATGATGCTCTGGATGCAGATTAACTTTCCCAGCTCGATACATGTTATTGATTCATCTTGCCTCGTGATGTGGTAAGCGGCCCAAAGAGGTTGCCAATTGCACTGCAGCTTCCCTTGGTAGCTCTGTACCCCGTGTCGTGCCTCCTCACCCTGGCAGTAGCCAAAATCGGGCACCTCTGCTTGCTTCTGGTTGGGTTCTTTACATCAGTAGCAAAGGATGAAATCAGGCCTGTGGCAGTGTTTCTTGACAGTTCCCTTTCTGCTCCATTCGCTGACCAAATTTGCTTGAGGGAGAGCAGTGCTGGGAGCGAGTGGCTCTCCCTCAGTTCAGGATCTGAACAGTGACTTCAGGTGCAGTGTTTTATTTCTTCCTTCTCTTGCCAAAGAAGCCATCAGCCTCGTGGCCAGTTCAGTGCAGGAACACGTGTGCTGAGCGTGTAGCACCGGGCAAGCCAAGATTAAGCAGATAAGAGGTAAATACGGCTTTGTCTCTTCACACAGCTTACTTTGGGGCTTAGAAGCCCCTATCCAATTAAAGCAGCTGGGGAATTAACATGGAAACAGTTGCGCCTGGTCTTCGTTTAGTGCCTGTAAATGTGGCTGCTCCAGCTGCAAGGGAGCCTCGGACTTGGCTGAGTGGGTCTGGTCCTGGCCCCCTTATCTCCAGCTTATCACTGAGGAACTGCTTTCACCAGCTTCCTGAGAGATTCTGGCAGCGGGCTGGGGAGATGCTTTTTGGAAGGCTATAAAGTAGCAGTGGGCAGAAAAATTGAGGTAAAAGGGGGATAAGTCAGGTAGTAGGTTCTTGATGCCAAACATCATCCTAGGGAGGCTGAGGCAGCATCCCGCAGACCCTCAGCCACAGCCATGCATCCTGTAAGCCCAGCAGTGTCCTGTCATCCCTGTACCTGGCAGCATTTCCCCCAAACACCCGGAGTCACTCAGGAAGAGCAAAAGCTTTGGGGACCCAGTGATTCACCAGAGGAGGTGCTCACACCGCCTTAGGCGAAGCTGTACGAACACATCCCTGTGGCTTGGTTCCGCCATGCCCTTAGGGGAAATTTAAAAGCGTTTCCCTTTTTTTTTTTTTTCCCTGCCTAGGCACAGCCAAGTCTATATCTTGGCTGGGCTCCCCCTCAGCAGCACCGGGCGCGTGGTGAGCGCGGCACCGCCGAGGGCCCGCGTGGGAGAAGGGCCCTTCTGTTCCCTCACTTGCATCCAGGAAACAAACGCGTCTCTGCGAGCCCCTGACGGGCTGCTTGGCGATCCCAGCTGCACCAGCCTCCCCAGGGACCCAGCTGCATCCGTTTGATTTCCTTAAGGTGTCAAAATGTAACCGAAGCGTCTAGATTATCGGGCATCTTGGGGTACACCACGGCTGCCTTCCTTTCTGCCTGGAGGAAGTGCTGGGCTTGTTGCCTTCTCTGACATTTTTTCATTGTTTAGGCTGAGGAAGAAGAAAGCAGGTGGATGTTTGAATGGGCTCCAGGCTCTACCAAAATTGTTTTCATTGAAATGTGCTTTTAATGTCTTCCTGAAAACAGTAGGATTGTATCAGAACAGGTAAAACCTGTGCTCCACTGCTTTCCTGACAGTCCCTACCTCACAGGATCACTTGGAAGCAAACAGCAGCTCTCCAGGATTTCTCTGGCCTTTTGTGGTGTGTTTTTTTTAATGATTTACTCTTGCCTCCCTGCTGGAGCTCCCTGAGCACCGCCATGTGATCACATCTCAGGGATGATGCCGTGCTTGGAGAAAATGCTGTAAAGCCCCCTGGTCTCCTCAAGGAACGCAGGAAGGACGCCACGCAGCAGCTGGAGTTGTCTGCCAGGTCAGAGAGGTGCCTCTTAAACAGGGAGGCTGTACATCGTCACCAGTCAGGTGCCATTTTGGGAACAGAACAGGAAAAAAAAAAGAGAGGAAAGGAGAAGCAAACAGAGGTGAAAGGCAGGAAAACTTTCTAGCCCAAAGCATCTGCATAGACCCAACCACACGCCCTCGGGTGCTGCCCTGGTGGTGTGTCGGGAGGCAGGCGTGCTTCGTGGACGGCCCTTTGATAGCATGGTGCAGTCCCTGTTTCCTTACAGCTCAGGATGGGAAGGCAGCCGTGGCAGCGGGCAGAGGAAGGCTGTGCTGGGTAGAGCTGGAGCTGAGAAGGGTACCATCAGAGCTGGAGGGTCTGCATCTGTGTGGCCCTCGGAGAGTTTCGTGATTGCATTAGGAGGCCCTGTAGCAGCAGCTGGGAGGAAGGAGGGTGTTCATTGCCTTTACCTGTTTTTTTTCTTCATTAACTCCAATCCCTCTGACCTCTGCAGAAGGAGGAAATAGAGGAAGAGGAATGTGCAGTTTTCCTTTTCTCGACAGCCACCTAATGACAGTGCCTGCTTTTCCTGCTGCTTTTGCACATTCACCATTGGCCAGCAGAGTTGAGGCAGAGCCCTTGTTTCATCCAGTGGCACAAGATTAAGTTAACAGGACTCTGTTCCGGGGCTACTGACGTGCTTCCCAAATCCAGCTCTGACACTGTCCAGGCTGTGGGTAATTTGATTCTCGTGCTGACAAAAGCCTCGAGCAGCAGCAAAGCTTGCACCTGAAGAACTGCATGCTCAGGATGGCAGTGCCTACATCTTTGCACGTTCAGCTAGCATATTGTCAAACATAATGACCAGAAAAGCAAGTCAGCATCTTCAGACATCCTTAGTTTATAGCAAATATCAAAATCTCAACTTGATTTGGGCAAGAGTCGTGAGATATGGAGCCGTTACCTTCTGCAAAATGCGATGGCTGAGGCAGAGTGCTTCATGCCCTGGTAAAAACCTGTGGTGTCAGCTGGGTGACTTCATGTGAGGGACCTTGGCTGTTCCCACAGATGGCAGCTGGATCACCTCAACAACCAGAACAGGGGCCTCTCGCTTCATGTGGAGAAAGTCCTTCAATCCTTAGCTAATCTTTGATTTTATTTTTTTTTATTTAAAGATTTTTGGGCACTGTGCGGTGCTAAGGAAGATCTTGCTGAGCTCCTATTACCTCAGCAGCAGCTGATACGTAATGAATTATTCAAGAATAGCCAGTTCCTTCATTAATTTTAATAACTCAAAATTTCCACCATGTTCTAGGCAGCGCTGCCAGCTGGGATATGATCAGGTAAGCCCATTATTTCCCGGGGTCTGTTTCATTGTGCCTGGGTTTACACACCTGAGGGCTTTTATAGCAAACAAGAGACTAGGATCAGACGGTGTTAATTTGGGGCAGATCTACAGCGGGCAGGAGAGGTGACAGAACTCCCCCGGCTCTCATGGGGGTCCCAAAGCCCTGTCCTTACGCAGGGAAGATGGCTTGGGATGTACAGAAATGGCCTCAGCTGCTGAGTGCTGGCCTCTGGGACAGAGCACAACCCTTCAGCCAGATGGCCTGGCCTCCACAGCAGCAGCAAGGCACTTCCCTTCTCTCTCACAGACTGACTCTCCTGAAATTGGCACCAGGTCTCTAAGATTTCTGTAACTCACCTTTCCCTGAGGCTGTGCTCAAATCCAACACCAGAAAACACTTCGTGACACAGAAGCACTATTAACAGTTTCTTCAGGGAGAGTAAGTTGTCGTGGGGACGTGACCAGATGGAGCGTGGCTGCACTTCACAGCGCCTGCAAGGGAGGCAGAAACCTCTGCAGCTGCTTTTGTTGTCACGTATATGAGAGGAGGGAAGATGAACTGCTGGGGAGAAGAGAGGCTGGACACCAGCGGTGCCAAACACGAGTTGTTTACAGGCACGGTGATGAATCAGCCCCCAGATGAGCCCACGAGTGAGTGACCTGCCAGCAGCTACGCAGTGCGTGCTCATGAATACGCTGCTAATAACGCAGCCAAGTGCAGCAGCTCGTCCCCGCACCCGGCACCGAGCCTCCAGGAGATGAAAGGCAGACCTTGCTAGAGGAAGGTCACGGCTCTGGGAGATTTAACGATTTGATCTTTGGGGCTGGAACATGAAAGAATAGCACTCGACAGTGAGAAATAACCACGAGGCTCCTCACAGTCTGTTAAACAGCAATAGCCACGTGTCTGTGTATCAAGAGGTGGAGAGACTTCAGCAGATCTCTGCAACCACTGTACCTGCTGGTTCTGCTGCTCTGCCTCCCACAGACACGGGGCTCTGTTACCTGCGTCTTACCCATTGCCACTACTCATCACAGCCCCCAGAAGATTGTTCTAGGAAATCACTAGGAGATCACGCAGCTTTCTCCAGTCTGCTGTGGTCCAGCTCCTGTTCCCAGCCACCAGGAACGCGCTGCTCTGATCTATCTGCCAACCAGACCCAAATCTATGGCCAGTCTTATCTCATGTCTTGATATTAAACCAAACCAAAAGAAGTGAATGATCTCAGGGTAATGTTGTAGAGCTCCCCAGACAGTGCTGAGCAGCTGACAGAGGCGGCTTGCTGCTTGCTCTGCCTTCACAGCACTGCACCCGGCTGCTGTTCCACTGCTGGAATGAGACCATGCTTTTAGGACCCAACATATCTCAGCTACCTCATGCCATCATTAATCCTGCAGCTCTTTATTCCTCTTTTTGTCTTTTTTTTTTCCCTTATCAGTTTTCTGCAATTCTTAGTCTGCCATTTTTATTTATCCCTTGCCATGTCCCCAGTGTTTATACACACACCACGCTTGCTTTCGCTTTCCCAACAAACAAGAATCTGATTTTTTTCCAAGCCAATGTATTTATTTTCTTCAGCTGCATGACTGTGGCTCTTTGAACATCTAGCCAAAAAAAAACCAACCAGCTCTCAGTTGTCATTTGTATTTTTCTATTTGAGGATTCGAGGTTCCCTTTTTACCTGGCTCATGGTTGTTCCCAGCTCTCGGAAAGCTCCGTTTTTAGGGTCGTAATGACGGGTAATTGGCTGGCGCTGGGCTGCTTGCACACAGCGAACCTGGCTGTGTACCGATCCGTGGTAGCTAAGCAACCAGCTATGGCTTGAGTTCTGTGATCAATTCCTCGCTATCTGTCAAGATGAAGCCTCACCCAGTACGTACCCACAAGGGATGGAACAATTTTGGGATTTCAGGAGCCGTCGTGGGTAGGGCTGGCAGGTTTAGGCAGTGACAGCAAATGGTTTTGCTCAAGGTAACGCGAGGCTGTTTCACTGAGGCTGTGCCACCCCTCACCCTAGACCTGGAGCTGCTCTGCTCCCCAACTTCTGTTCCAGAGGAATTGCTCCTAGATGCTTCATCTAAAAGAAATCCAGTTTAGCTTCCTGCAAAAACAGAAAATGTGGTCTGTGAGGAGCCCCCACGCTCTTCTAGCACTGCCCACCTGCAAAGAACATTTTATGGCGCTCAGAAGGAGATCTTTGCAAGCTCTGTCTCCAGACTCTCTGCACTTCCCCCTTTTTTGCTGTTCCTGCTTGCTGAAAGGAGCCATATGGATTTTGTACCGAATGTCACATAAATGCTAATACGTAAGTATATTTAGAGGTGGCATATGGGCACTAGTCAATGGGAACGAGAGCTTTTCTGGCTCACATCATGCAGGCGAGTTCAGAGAAGCCAGCTGCTGCAGAGGGTTAGGCAGGAAGCTTCGTTCACCTGGGGTCCCAGGTCCAAATCTTGCTTGGGGTTGTTTCTGCACTCGGCATCTCTGCCTGGCTTTATCAGCAGCACCGATGTTTGCCGGCAGGTGTAGACAATGCTGAAGGTTTCAGCCCTTGCAAAACAAAAAACAAAAAACCAAAACCCACAACGTGTATTCTGATCTGGGATGTACCGTATGGCAGGCAGAGATCTGACTGCCCTTTGGGGTGTTACAGGCACAAACACACAACATTAAAGTCAGCATGGAAAAGTTGTGCTGCAGAGCAGTGTTACAGTAAGTAGATGAAGGAAATTCTTTGAGCTTTGAATCCTCCCTGAGCAACAGAAAGCACTGGGATATGTTGGAGGCTGTGAGTTTCGGTGTCCTTTCCTTAGGGGCTGAGAGCAACTCACCATGTCTCTGTGCATCGCAGCTGCTGCTGCGCCTGCCTCGGCCGGGGAGTGGGAGCCTTGCCTGGGTGAAGAAATTTCCTGCAAAATAGACTTCACTCTCTTTATTTTTCACTGATTGGGGGATTTCGTCTTGGAACCTCAAACAACAAAAAAATTCCAAGCTGAGCCGAGATGGAAACTTTCCATGAGGCTGTAGCTGTGTCCCCTTTGATGATTTTATCTGCTCTGATTAAAAGGTTGGCGGGATTTGGAGCGTTTATGCACAAAGGAAAGCTGACAAGGTCCTGATGGATTTTTACAACTTGCTCAGGGGTTGGCTTACAGCGAATCCACCGTGGTCGTTACGTCCCCCACTTCTGTCACAGCCTGGCGGCTCTTGTTTATAGCCTCGCCTGCGATGTTAAATAGCAGCCATAAAGCATTTTGCTACTGCTCCTGCCAGCTGATGAGCCCGCTTTAAGCCCTGCTCATTGCATCCCTGCATGTCTCCTTGCATGGGGAAGGAGCTAGCTTTGAATGTCACCCAGCCCTACAGAGGCAAGTGGGAAGATGGATTATGCTGGCAGCCACCCATCCATCCGCTCATCTGCCAACACTAATGTTTGGCTTTTCAGGCTCCCAGTTGCCTTAAATAAGGCTGGCCTACGGGGTCTGGGGTGGGAAAGGTCATGTAGCTCATTTTGTCTTCTCCTTCTTAAGTGGTAATTAAACTTTCTGAGGTGTTATAGCTACGGGTAGGAATTTTTGATGGGCAGTATTTGGGAAGCTGAGGTGAAATCCCTTGCGGAGGTGCTGTGGTGTGTGAGAGTCCTACCCTCACATCGGCTGCAGCATCTGCCCCCTGTCTTCTCAAGGTACTCCTTAAAAAAAAGTTTACAAAGGTTTCATATTTGTTTATCAGCAGTGACTGGGTATCTGCATAGGCAGTATTTCCCCTCTTTTGGTTAATATCACCTGGTGGTATCCATAGAGTGGTTCTGTCCCACCTTTGGGCAGCTGTGGGTGCTTTGAGTCAACCCCAAAGCTGCAGACTTTCAGTGCCATGAGACAGGAGCAGGAGATTAGTTATTAGAAAGCAGCTGGTGGTTTCCCTGCAGCTCAGCTGTGATGCTTCTGGTTCAGCTCTTAGCGGTGTCTCCATAATCTCAATCTGCATGCAATGGCTTCCGTCAGCAACTTTGCTCCGTGCTTTTTTTTTTTCACAGTTTAAAAAAAAAATAAAAAAGGTTAACAAGAATATAGCAACCTTCCTGAGAGACATATGGAAGGGACATTTTGCAGAATGGGATGGAAGTCGTGATAACTAACTCGTATTGCTAGGGGAATAGCCCAGAGCCGGCTGGGAGCAGCCAGCTTCAGGGCCTGCAGCAATCCTGGGAAGGGGCGTGGGGGTCCTCGTGGCTCTGCGTTTGTTGATATTACTCTTTCACAGAATGTGCTTCTTAATGGTGACGTTAAAACATTGCCAGGGAGCCACTTATGACATGGTGCTCATTTTACTGACAATGCTTTTTGGAGAGTGAGGTGAGGGCAGGTGTGGGTGTGGTGAGAAATCCCATGGATCTGTATCGCCTCCAGCCTGGACTCCCCAAATCCTGTTCCCGTGGGGTCACTTGGGAGTTTGTGTCCAGCTGGGATTAAAGACATCCCAAAGAGATTCTCCCACCTGGAATCTATCCCGTTTAAAGGAGGAGGTGTGTTCCTACAGCCTCCCCCACCTCCCGGAGAGATAAGCCAGCTCTCATCCCTGTCCAGCCACACCTGGTTGTGGTGAAACCTCCTCCCTTCCACCCCTGGTGCTCACGGCCCCCCTCTCCTTGTGCCCAGCCAGGACAGGGTGCTGCAGCTGCTGCTGTGCTCTGCAGCAGGTCAAGCAGAGCAATTTGGCCTGCTAATTGCTAGCCACAGCCTTCCCTATAGGCACTGGAGTCTTCTCCAGGCATTGGTGTTCCTAAAGCTTCCAGTACAGGCAGGCTGACAAATGGGGCTGAGGGAAGAAATCATTTCCATAGCTAATTGAAATGGAGGTGAAGGGAAGAGGTGCAAATGCAAGTTGAAAGAGCAGCCTTTGTCTCTGATAGTCAACTGGGAGAAATAATTTACTGGAGCGTTCAAGAATGTGCAACACAAGCAAATAAATGATGCTGACAGCATGATCAAAGGGTTGCTATATGGGAGAGCTTCTGTCGGTGCTGGCCAGGCCTCCGTGTGCCTCGGATCCTTGCCTAATAACTGTGATGAACAGCCACATGTGATGTCGGAGAAACTCACTGAATTTTGCTCTTGGGATTGGTCCCTGACATAAAGTGCTTTCAGACTCCATAATCCATTAAAATCACGTTTATCGGAGGATGCAGACGAGAGGTGCAGCATGCTTGTGTCTCCAGGTCCTGAGTTCACGTGGAAGCAAAGCACCTGAATGCATCAGTGATGGAAACACTGACACATCGATTGGATCTGATCTACGCTGGGCAGTTACTGGCAAAACTGACAGCACCGTGATGCTGCTGCAGGTACCGCTCCCCTGTGGGTATCCTTATTCCATCCAAACCAGTAGCAATTTTCCGGAGTGAGAGGGCCCACCAGGCCATCGCATGCCCTGTGTGAAGCAGAAAGCTTTCCTGTGAGTCCATGCGTGTGCAGACCAGCTCCTGGACAAAGCACAGCAGAAAAGGCAGAGGCTCTGCTAGGAGGATTGCGTGCTGTAGGATTTACTAGCTGTACCGAAATCTGCCCCGCAAAACGAGTGTCGTGCAGTCTGTACGCCTCTTGGGCTTGGATAAAAAGCACGCGCAGAGGGGAGGCCCGCTGGGACTTCATTGCTCTGCTATTATCGTGTCAGCAGCATGGGTTGGAAATGTTTTTCCCAGAGAGAGCAAGGCCGAAGGGAGAATCGACTTTTTAGAAAGCCGGTTCCTGTCCCCCACATCCCCGGGGGCCTTGTGCAAGGTGAGAGGCCCAGCTGTGAGCACAGCACAGCCTGGCTTTGCCAGCGGCCGCTACCTGACCGGGATGAAGGGCAAGGGATGGTGCCAGGCTGCGTGTTGGGGAGAAGGAAGCTGAGAGAGAGGCTTCATGGGGTGAAACCTCCAGGAAACAGGGCAAGGAGCAGTGTGTGACAGCAGCTTTTCCACGCTCGGAGCAGCTCTGCCAAGGCTGGGGGCTCCCGGGGGCTGTGGCGGCAGCTGAATGAAATTGTCGCCGGTGCTGAGGCGCTCGGAGAGCTGGGGGCAGATCCTGGCTCTGCGCCCGCTGGCAGAGCTCCAGGGGATTTCACCGCAGACAAGCTTTTCTGACTCCGCACGTGAAACAAATTGCCAGGGTGAAGCTGCAGAAATAACGCCTGGGAAGGCAAGGCCTGCAGAAATCCTCGCACAGCGTCGTGCTGCAGCTCCAGGGGCCTGCTGCTGGCAGGAGCCGTGGCTCAGCAGAGCCCCGGGATGTCCTCCTGGGAGGGAGGATGAGCTGGGAGGGGCGAGGTGCTGCTGAACCCACCTGGCTTGCCACCTAGCTGCCCCTTTGTACGCAAACACACTTTGGTGCTGAATTTTTTGACCCGCTTCTTTCTTTTCCCAAGCTTTCCCAGCAGCTCCAGGGACCACCCATCAATATCACCACAGCAACAAGAAGTCATTAATGGTGTCCTGCCTGCCCAGAGGCGCTCGGTGGGCTGTCACCGGCAGCTCCAGGGATAACAGAGAGAGCTGAGGGCCTCTGTGGGGTCAGACCTCTGTGCCAGGCCCTGCTTTGGTGCGGACAGTAAGGGGCACAGCTCTCCCTTTAGCAGCGTGTGCCGCAGGGAGCCGCTGCCAGGAAAGGAAGGGCTGGATTTGCTGCACAAGTGGGGATGAACCTGCCTCTCTCAGGCTTGTTTGCATCTGAGAGGCGCTTTACATTGCAAATAAGTGACTGATCCAGCCTCCAGGGAGCTCAGAGCAAAGCAGGAGGCTCGGGGGCCAGGGAAGGGGAATGGCAAGCTAACCGGCGAGGACAGATGAAAGACATGTCATATAATTCTGCTAAATGGTGGAGGGAGGGAAGTTCTCAGAGGGTGGACGTTAGCACTGCCAAGCTGCACTGATTTACACCCAACTCATGGCCTGGCCCACGGGCTGCTTGGCTGGAAAGCCTCTGAAAGAGAGGGGGGTGTTTAGAGAGGCCCACGTAGAGAGCTGGGGACTGAGGAGCTGAAAATGTGCAAAGAAGAAGAAAAGAAAGTCAGGATGTGTGCATCCTGTCACCTGTGTGCATCCGGGCTGGGGCTCCTGGTGCTTGCTGCGTGCCTGTGCCAGCACCCAGGTGGGCAGTGGGGAAGATCTGCTCTTTGGGTGCTCTTTAGGACTTTCTTCCTTCCAAGGAGTCATCCAAAGGAGCTCTGTGGCCAAACAGGGTGGGGACCCGCTGAAAGCTGGGCAGATGCTGGGTGATGCCATCTCCTGGCGCTGGTGCCACCAGGTGGATGCTCATCCTTGCAACCCTGCATTGCCAGCAGGGCTGTGGGAGCAGCACTGTCCAAGAGGCAGCGCGGTGCGCTGCTGAAACAAAAGGGGGATCCCACAGTAAGGAAGGGATCAGGAGCTCAGGTCACCTTGGAGGTCCCCTGCCTGAAAAAAATGAAGAAAGGGAGCCAAGAATGCTTAAGACCTTTGAGTGGTTCCATAAATGGTTTAGATGTTTTTTTTTTCCACTGCTTTGAGATGATTTAGGAGCTAATCCGACCAAAGTGGGAGTTTGCATGAAGCTACCAGCGATTCCTACGTTGTCCCTGGGGGAACTGTGTGTACCATAGCTGGGCATTCCCGTGATGGACAACAGATAAGGTAGAGAAATTCTTCTCAGGAACATGTACGTACCAAACGTGTATTTTTGGGCCTCTCTCTCTGATCAGTCAGCCCCAACCATGGCGAAGACCCGTTCTTTTTCTGGGAACAATGGCAGTGGTGGAGATACTTTGGAAGTGGCCACGGATGAGCTGGGTAAGCTTGTGCTGAATGCAGAGGCAGGGAGGAAAAACTGGGGAACGGCTCAGGATGGCACCTTTGGGAGCATTTGGAGGTACCACTGACGTGCACGTTCGCACGAGTACAGCCTGCAGAGGTTGTGGCTTTCTCTGTATTCTCTAGCTGTGAGCCCAAGCCGGCAGCTCTTCCTCTTGAAGAAAAGAAACCCAGGAAACTGGGCTGCGTTAGGTAACTGCCGTGGTCGCTCCTCTGCAATTAGCGGGCCCGCTGTAAGCCCTGCTGCTGTTCCAGCTGCTAGGACCGACCAAAAAAGAAACGGAGCTGGAGGAGTCACCAAACTGTCCTGCTGCCTCGACTGCCTCCCGCCGCATGGCTCTGCTGAAGTGAGCAGCCAAGAAAGCAAGTACAGCCAAGGCACCTTGATCTGTCTTCTTAACCTGTGGCTTGGAAAATCAGATGTGTCTGGCAGCCTCTCCCGGGAGACTGCTGGGGTTGCCTGCTCAGCAGCCGACGTGGAGCGATGTGCCTGACATGCTGTGTCCACGGGGTTTGCTGCATCAGATGGCACAAACCCACAGCAGCATTGCAGCTCGCTAAAATCCTGCGTACGGCTCTTGGAAGCGGGCCTTTTGCATCCCTCCGGCTGGCTGGATGTCTGAAATCAGAGGGAGACTGTGTTTCAGGTGAAGCTAACGTCCGGTCAGTGGTGCCTATTGCAAAACCTTTGTCGGAGAAATTAGGGTAGGACCTGAGGGTTTGGTTAATCACCGCCTTGTAGCGTGAGGAAGGCGGCTTTGGCTCTCCCCTCCTCTGGACACAGGAGCGTGGTGAGATGGGCACGACTCGGGAGTTAACCTGTTTGCAATGAGGTGCTTCAAGGAGCGTGGAAAACCGGGCCCGTCGGCCAGGCAGCACGGTCCGTGCGTGTGTGGTGTGAGCGATTTATCCATCGAGCTTTGGGGCAGTGTGCACAGGGCAGGCAGGACATGCAGCTGGGTAAATGAAGGGGCGCAGGGCTCAGGTCCACCTCGGAGCAACAAAGGGCTGGAAGTCGCTGCTTGGTTTAGGTGGGAGATGAGAGGGTGCCCTAGGCCTGCTGTGTGCCTTTAGGAGAGGGTGAGTTAGGACCCAGAACGGGAACAACATGTGAAAGATCAGCATTTACGTGTCTCCACGTGCTTGTGCTAGGAGCTGAGTGTGCCACGGTGCTGCCTCCGGCCTGACAAACCCAACCGTGTGAGCTGAAACCGTGATGCTCTGTGCCACCAGGAAGGGAGCATGGGAGAAAAAAGGGCTCGGTGTTTGTGTGGCTGTCTGGCTCGGAGTTATCCCGGTTGTCCCTGGTGTTTCCCAGAGAGGAGTGCTGTTGTCCTGCCCATGTGCTCAGGTTGAGCGTAGCTTCCTGGCGCGATGCGCACAGCCGTCGGGGTGCTGGCACAGGGGGACAGGCAGATTGGAAGGGTTCAGGAGGGCAAAAAGTCATGTTTGTAAAGGAAGAAAGCTCATCTGGGTGACAAAGATTAAAATCAATGATTTGGAAACAGAATTCCCTTCTTCCTCCACTAAATCCTGTCGTTTCTGGTGCCTGCCTGGGTGTCAGCAAGCTCAGCGCAGCCTCCTCGGGACGGTCTCTGTCTCCTGCCATCTCTCCCACCGCCTCTGTCTGTCCTCTGTCTTCTCTGGCCCTCTGCTCTGCAAACCTGCCCCGGCTCCCCTCTGCTGGCAGCGGGTCTCTCCCAGCTGCTCCTTCCCCAAAAGCAATTTCAGTCACCCCCCCACATCTCTGTCTGGAAAATCCTGCCCCGCTGAAGCAGCAGTGGGCTCACTGCTGTGGGAAATTGGTCTCGGTGTCCTCCAGGGCGAAGGGGGGCCCTCCCCTGCCACCGCTTTGAGGCAGGTGACAGAGGCCAGGGCCTTGCTGCTTCGCTCTCCTCGTGGCTGTTCCTCCTCCTGTCTGATTTCTTCCTTCCCTGCCTCACCTTTTTACCCACGCAGGACGGACCCCGTGCGTGCAGCCCCGGCACCTGCCTCCCGCAAGCTGTAGTTTCTCTTCAGACCGAGCAGTAAGAAGCTCGCTGCCTTGGGCAAGGACCATTGTGTTTCCAGCTGGTGCTGCGGCAAGGATTGCTTTCTCTTTCTGCTCAGTCCAGAAGCAGAGTGCAGGCTGCCCAGCGCGGCTCGGAGGGAGTCCCGCGGCTGTGAGCTGCTCACAGAGCTGCCTGATGGGCCCCGGTGCCACTGCCATTAGCAGCTCCGACTCAGGGGAGCCCTGTTCCCTGCGCCGTGCCTGGCTCTCACGTCGTCTCGTTCTCTCTTTCTTGACAGATCATGTTATAACCTATGATCACAGAAAGCCCCGATCCTCACGTTTCTCTGCTGTCACCTGTGGGCTCCTCCAGAGCCGCGAAGAAAGGGGAACTCCAGCCCCACCATGAGAAGACTGGGTGAGAAGTGCCTTTGACACCTTGGGGAACAGCAACGCCTTAACAGCTACTTTTAATTTTATTTGTAGGACTGTGATAATGTTCTTCACTCAGTGGTGATCCACGGGAGCAACTCTGCCTCCCCTCTCTGGGGTTAGGTCAGGCTTATTTCATTAATGTGGAGAAAGTGTGGCAGCCTGAAGCCCTGTAAGCAAGGGGTGAATCGAGCTGCCAGGGTTAGCAGTGTGGGCTGCCAGGCAATGCCCTGCCTGGGTGACAGCCCTCAGGGAGGAACAAGTCTCTTTATTCCCCACCTGGTCCAGGTGGCAGTGTACCTCCGTGGCAGGCAGCGTGCAGAGGACCCAGCCACACTACGGGGCAAAGTCTGGGCTGTAACTGACGTGGTCCTGCTTTGCTGTTCCTAAAGACCTCTTCCTGGGTGCTCAAGCTTGTTGGTTCTTGCTCGGCGTGTTATTAGGCACCATTGCTCCACCATCCCAGTGATCCGTTGCCCTTAGGAATCGCAGGCTACCCCCATATCCCTTGCCTAATCTTGCTCTCCTTTACATACAGCCCTTAATCCTTCTCTTTGCTGCTGGTTGCCAAAGGAAGGGAGTGGATGGGCCTCTAGCAGACACCCACACCTTGTGTGACTGCTGGCGGGTCCATGAGGCCTAAATCCTTAAGGGAAACGTGGAGTGCCTCTGTTCAATGTGAGCTGGCACGATGGGTTAAGAGGGCTCCTTCCACTTCCAAGGACGACTTAGACACTTAGGCCGCACACATCCTGCTGGTTTTAACTTATGTTTGGGGTTTTAATTCTTCACATTGCTCTGGCCATGGGATTTAGTCAGGTTCCCTGGGCCTTACAGTGCTGAGCAGGGGACATAGAAACAGCCCTGGAAAACCCACTTTTTTTTTTCTGGGCCTCCACCAAGCTGTAGTGTGGGGTGATCATTCAGGCCTGTGGCTGGCAGCTCTGAGGGGTGTATTTGTGACAGCCCATGGGGTACCTCTGCACTGGAAAGGCCTTGGGAATGCTTAGCCAGCAGTCATCTTCCTGTGAAGGGAAATCAGATCGTGGCAGGGCTGCAGTGTTACTCTCAGGGCCAGAATCACCACCAGCCAGCCTTCTTCTTCCTCGCTACTCGAGCCTTCCAGGAGGCCAGGCTGTCACATCTTCCTTTCGCAACCTCTTCCTCAGCCCCCACGTTCTTGTCTGTGACCCATTTGAGTTCTCTCTTGTCAACCACCCAGTTCCTTCGTGTAGCTGTGGGAATAAGCTGGGCCTGCAGCAAGCCAGCCAAGTATTCATCAGAAAAGCAGTGTGACTGTGAGGGAATTGCTGAGGGTAATATAAACTTCTCCCATATTCAAACAGGTAGTGTAAGGCCCCTGCTGGCTTGGCTAGAGGTAGAGAAGGTTCCTTGCCCCGTGCCCTGTGGCTCGTCTCCTAGCTATGCTGCTCCGTTTCCACCCAAGCTGTTGGTGTTTGGCTTCTGCATTCCCCGAGCAGATCTGCTGTTGCATCCTGCGAGCCATCAGCAGCCCGCTTCAGTAACTCATCTTTCCTTCCATTCACAGGTCTTCTGCGCGTGGCGACTCCACCCGTGTGGGAGCTCTGTTAAGGGAGTGCCCGGCAGCACACTTTGCTGTCTGTGGTCTGTGGACATTGACTGGCACCTAAGCGACACCCAGCTCCCTCCTCTCCCCCTAGAAGCCACTGTCTTAGAGCCTCCATGCGCATTTGCTATGACATACATCAATGTTGATGAGAGACAGGAACACTGCCGGGTCTTGAGCTGCCAAAATAATCAGCTCTGCGCACAACATGGCTTAAAGGATTTTCCGGTTAGCAGCATGCATCCTCTAAAGAACTTAGACACTCGCATTTGGTCCGGGGACTTCCACACTCTAGACTCCTGCCGCACAGGCAAGGCAGCTTTGGGCAGTGCTGTGGAAAACCGCCTGTATCGGAGCGTGGAGAACCTTCACTGGGCGGCAGTGGCTGACTCAGGGCTGCGTTCTCACTGCCGGAGCCTGGACAACGAGATCAGCTTTGGCTGTAGAGGCAGCAGTCAGTGGGCAGAAGGCTGTGTGGATGTGGCCCCACTACAGAGCACGTCGGACTCGGTGAGAAACCTTTCTCTCCGCCCCAAGCAGACATCACGGGCAGCGCAGAACGTGCTGCCCTTTGCCAAAGTGCCTCAGTGGCTCTTCCCCTCTGCAGAGGAAAGAGCCCTACGCGGGGATGCCAAAAAAGAACTGAAGGAGAAGCTGAGGCTGCACAGCAGTAAGGTGGCTGAGCCCAGCAAGCCGCTGCGCCCGCAGGCAGCCCTGAGTGAGCTGGTGGCCCAGGAGCTTTCTGAATGCCAGCTGTGCCAGCAGCACAGGAACGGCTGTGCTGTCAGCTGCTGCACGGTTTTGGGGGAGCACACGGCTCTCAGGCACGGCCTCGCGGGGAGGCAGAGCTGCTGTGCTGCACACAGGCCCGTCAGTCCAGAAGACATCAAGCAGGAGGCGCAGAGGAGGCTGCAGCTCCGAAGGCAGAACAGCTCACCCAGCCTGCCCTTTCAGCGTGCTGGGGAAAGCCCGGAGATGGCAAAATCCAGAACAGCAGAGTTCCTGGAACAGCGCGGTGGGGAAATAACGCTGGGGCAGGGCAAGAAGGGCCGCTGCAGAGGAAGGCTCTACATCCCCACCTTTGAGGAATTCAAGCAAATGAGGAGTAGGGAGGCAAAGCCACCTGCTGGAAGCAGTGAGCCGACAAAGTGCTTGAAGAAGGGTCTGATGGCAAACCAGGCCCTGGACAAGGAGAGCAATAACGTCTGCCCCGAAGCTCTGGGGACCAAAGCGGTGAATGAAGCTGCCACCATAGAGGAGGATGATGATGTGTTCCATGAAAACAACACCGCCGCTGGCTTTGCGCAATATCCAGCCACATGGGATGGTTTCAGGACGAGCAGCCCTGAGGTGAAGGAGCGAACCTTCCAGATCTCCAGCCCAGAGAGATCCCCGATCCCCATTTGCTCTAGCCCTATTCCGCGATCACCTTTGCAGGCTGTAGCCACACACAAAGCTGGGCAGGAAATCTTCAGTGATGAGCAGCAGAAAGGAGAGACAAGCCAATTAAATGATGTCCTCCACCTTGCAGGGCAGTCGCTGGCTTCTGAAGCCCAGTCCTCTTGCTGTTCATCGCTGCTGTTAGAAGCCACGGACTTGTCAAGCTATGGAGCTAAACTACAAAAAATGAAGGATGAATTCATAGGTTCAGCCCTGGAACTTATTAAGAAAAGGTAACACGCTCTGTGGGGTCGCCTGAAAGCAGTTCCTTTGTTAAAGGTCTGATCTCTTTCCCGATATGTACATTTAACTCCTGTAGCATAAATATGCTGCTGGCACAGCCTTTCATCTTAGGGCCTCCGTAGCCACATAGACATGTTTGTAAACCATTGAGCTTAAACTACATCTTTGTGTGAGATTAAACATCAAAAAGCATTTTCATGTTGTGCACCTTAATCCCGTCCAGACAGCAGCCATTGGTACTCCTGATACTGTTTCCCACCTATTTTATTTTTTTTTTATTTTTTATTTTATTTTATTTCTGAAACATTTGGTAAAAGTGGAGGACAGCAGAGAGATACAAACTATGAATATGCTCCCTTAGAAGAAAGCATGTGGAGTCTGTCCCCGCACTGTAGGACGTGAATTCAGGTGGTGTGCATGCAGCAAAAAGCACTTTCACTTGCTGCTCATTCTCCAAAAGCAAATTCTGTTACCCTACACATGTATGTAGCGATGGCAAACTGAGGGCAGGACAGCTGCTGTGAGTCTTCCATCATGCACTGGAGACCAGCACAGGCAGCAAGTGGAATTACCTGCACATACTGTCCCTCTGCCAGCTTACCCAGTGGGAAGCAGTAACAAATATCTGCATAAAACCTTCCTCCCTCTTCCCCAGATGGGGCTTTTCCTTCCTCTGGGTAAGGTGTTTATAAGAACTGCTTTCTTTGTCCTGGTTTCGGACACCACGCCATTTGAATGTTGAAATAGTTCCTGCTACACAGAAAAGGGGATCTTTTTCCATGCAGATGGGTGGCCTGGCAGGAATCAGCACCATTCGGGAAGCTAGGAATTTGGGGCAGCTCTCACTGTCTTATGGAAAAGGAGTGATGGGAAAAGGAGGAGTAAGTGTTGGTGAAGTGGTTTGTTTCCACAGGCTTGGCTTTCAGGATTGGCTTTACCAAGAATTCAATTTGACTCGGTTCCTTGGTTTTAGGGGAGATGTTAGGGGCTTCCGCATGGCAATGAGAGCTGTCTGAAGGAGTTGCTGTGGAGTTGTAGCTGCCCGTGTAAGCAGAGCCAGAGTGAGAAGCAGAAATACTTCAGCACCTCTGTAATCCAAAGGGAAGTGAGTGGTGTCAGAGCCATAAATACTGCCTTCAGCTGTCCAGCCCAGCCTTTGAGCTGGAGTATGAAAACCTGATGAAGAAATAGATAAAAAAAAAAAAAAAGTTGTGGTATGCAACCATTTTCGTTGAGTAGGCTATTTTTATCACCGATGTGAAACAAAATACACAGAATAGCACAAGCTGTGAGTAAGAACATAAGAGCAGCTGTCTGGGCAGATCAAAGGTTTGGCTGGTATCTAGAGCCCGAGGTGCGTGCATAGCAAGGGAAACAGGAACTGGGGAGCACATAGAATATTTCCTCCTCCTACCCTCTCAGCTTCCAAGTACTTTCTGGTCAGGGCTTTTATGGGTTCGGTGTGGTTTCTGTGCTCTTGATATCCTCAGTAGCTCTTGTCTCTGTAAATGTGTTGGGTCTGCCTAGATGGATTTATTAAAATAGAATTTGATGTAAATAAAATAATTCCCTCCAGAATGGGAATTCATTTAAAAATGTGAATGACAGTTATTAGGAAGATGGTTTCATGTCAAAGAAGCACTCAGACTTACTTATTTTAGACAGTAACAGCAATTAATGACAACGGCTGTCATTTGTTCAGGATAGCAAGAGGAAAACTAATCCGTCAGCACTGCCAAACTAGTGAGTAGTGGGAAACTCTGGTTTTCTTGCCTGGAAATGTCTCCATTTTCCATCATTTTCACCTGAGCCTGTGAAGTGCTGAATATTCGTTTATAACTTGAGCTGATTCTCACTGCTCAGGTAGGAGACTTCTGGTCTGGATGTTTTGGGTCCTAAATTGTGATCATTGGGGTCCAGGCTACATTTTTCCTAAGTCTTACCTAAAATGAGCTGAAAGCTGGGGATTTGGTCCCATTTCCACAGGTATGGAGCTCAGCAAGAGCAAGCCTTTGATAGAGATGTTGTGATGGAGCATCAGCAAATAAGATAGATAGCTGAACTTGTCTTCTTTTTCTGATGGTTTTGTGTGTTACAGTTTTACAAATCGCTTCTGTCTGGTAAGTTAATTGCCTCCCTAGTAACTTGTACTTACTAATTGAAGACTAGTTTAAATGGCTTCATATTTTAGCAATGAACATTGGATTTTCAACTTTGGAATTATGGCAGCTTTCACCCCCTGCTAGGTCACTGGATACCTTTAACGTAGGTTGTAATCCTGGGCAAGAGGGGTTTTAAGCAGCAAAGAGCTCAGGATAAGGATCTGCAAGGACTGGGAGTTCCTGTCTGTGAAACTGGGGGGGGGCAAAGCAACAACAGAAACCTGCAGAAGGAAGCGAAGGATGTGACTAAGAAAGAAGCCTCTTGAAAAGAGTGATGAGGGTGATTTGGGATGACACAGGGATGGTGAGTACAGTAACAGCTTCCCATAGCACAGCACAGGAAGGCAGGTGCCAATGGAGAAAGAGTGGACAAAAATGTCCACTCCAGACTCGCAGACTGGAAGGAGGAAAGCTGGCACCAGCAAGGGTCTGGCTGGGGAGGTACAGCCATGGGGAGAAACGCACAGAGGAGGGAAAGGAAGTCTGAGGGAGCAGGGCCGGGAAAGGGGCAGCACCTAGCTTGGCCAGCTGGATGTTCACTGCTCACCAAAGGACTGTGACAATGACAAAGGAAAGCTCAGCTTCTCCCTGAGAGCGTGGTGTGTGTGTTGAGGGCAGTGTGATCGAGAGCAGAAGACAATATTCCAGTTCTGGGCATTGCTACCGGGCTTGGATACACCCCGCTGCCTCTCAGTGCCTCAGTATGTTCTTGCCTTTTGCCTGTTTCATCCAGAAGCTGTTTGGGCAGAGCAGGTTTTGGACACGGTGGCTTTTGGCAGTGGCAGATCCTCTCCAAGAGCTTTGTTGCTCCCTAACCTCCTTCCCTCCTTCCGCTGGGCCCTGCTGAACTCCTCGTCCTTTCCCCAGATCAGTGAAACCGTCCTAGTTTGGGGGTTAGCTCAGCAAGAGCTGAAAGCCCTCAGCCTGCCGCTAGCACCGTGCTTCCTCTGGGGCTGGTAAATCTTCCTGTGGTGGCAGCTGGCACCTGGAAGCAGAGGTGGAGGGAGATGAAACAGAACCAGCTGCAAAGTTGCAAACCAACTTTTTTGGCCCGACAATGGAGCCAGCTTGGGTTCTGGGAGGCTTGTGCCCTTGTTGGTGGTTTCAGTGCTGGTGGATGGCTTGTTGGCAGAGCCAGCTGTAAGGAAATGCCCATCTGCCTCCTGTCGTGGCTTGTAGCTGACACTGTCGGAACTGCGCATTAGCAGGGTGACCCACCAGCATCACTTCACAAGCGAAACCTTTTACATGAACCAGATTTTATCACAGGATAAATTGATCACTCGTAAGCACAAAATACATGCATAACCTGAAATATGTCCCAGGCACTGGCTTCTTCTATGTGCAGGCATCCCCATCCGGTCCTGACAACCTTCCTTTTTAAAGGAAACCAAACCCATACAAATTAAATAAGCCCAAAATTTATATATATATATATATATATCTATATACAAATCTTTCAATCAGGATTCATCATGCATGGAAGAAAGCTGTCTGTGGGAGTCTCAGAAAAAAAAAAAAAGACTCGCAAGTTGTGTCACAAGCTGCACCCTGACAACTGCTCAGTGATTTTGCACCGGACGGTGTCTGTCTGGAGAGGAGTTAGCTGCAGGGAGGGGAACGTGGGGCTGGAAGGGGGTGCCGGGATCAGCCAGGCCCCTGTCAGCAGCAGGGAGCTGTGCCTGAGAGCACCCCAACACTGCCAGGTGAGGACAGCAGCCTGCCGGTCATCTCAGGACTCTTAAATTCTTAAATGCACCAAAAGTCCTGATCAGTGAAAGCAGAGGGAATCTTTCCAGTGCTTTCAGCAGGCTTGGGATCATCTGAGATGAAGAACAGAGGGAAAGCTCCTGTAATCCCCTAATCCTGTCAAGGCATTGTGCTTTCCAGCAGGTGATTTTCTTCCACATGAGCAGGATGGTTTCTGTGTTGACAACATCTCTTTAAATAGCGGGGAGCACAGATACAGCCCACTTAAAATGGTTTTGGTCTTTTTTTTTTTCTGGCCCCTTTGGGAGAAGTTCATCTTTTATGAGCATTAAAATGTCGTGCGAACACCTGAGGCTTGGTGTTCCAGGCGGATGCTGACACGAGCGCGATTACCCGTTTGCACTGCTGTAACAGGGCTGTGTTCACAGCCCCTGAAACGTGGGCACGGCCACCCAAGCCAGCCAGCCGAGGCTCCTGCCTGAACTTTCCCTGAACCCTAGTGGCTGCCTGGTCAGACCGGGGCTTTCTGCTCCCTCTCCTCTAGGTCAGGTGAACTGCATACGTGATGCTCATCAGTGTGCTTCTCCCCCTGCAGCTGCAATGCCGAGACTGCTGCCAAATCCCCCTCCAAGGGACAGTGTGATCTGAAGAAAGCCGATCTCCCCCCTCCGGAGGACAGCCAGCAACCCACAGCGATGTCCATGGCAACAGAGGCCTGGGAGGAGAAGGCGAGCAGTGAGACATCCAGCGAGGCTCAGCCTGCGGGGAACGTAAGGGAGAGAAAATCACCTCTGGTCTTGTGCGTTTGTTTAGGATTTTTTCTTGTCAGAAGCTCTGGAGGATCCCTTTGCTATAGGAACTGGGCAGCCTGGGATCTGAAGCCCCACCAACTCCCGTGAGCAGTTAAACTCCGTCAGCAGGATTCCTAGTGCCTGTTTTATCACAGTGAGGCAGGAGCCAGCTGTGTGCCCCTGCCGATCTGCCACTGCACCTCTTGCAGGGTGTTCAGCCATAACCCCTTGGTGGCTTTCACCGTGCCACCAGCCCCTTGCTGCACAGCCCAGGGGACCAGCCAGGCTCCTTTAGTCCCTGCTTCGTCCAACCCCCCTGCTAACAATTGCCTTTCTCCTTTGCAACCCCAAACCCAGCCGCTGCAGAGCAGACATTGCTCTGAGCACTGCGTTGCTCCCAACCCGCTTCCCTTGCCTCTCTTGCAGACCTCCAGCCCTGGCTGCCGCCGCTCCAGCTCCGACATCGTCCATGAGAGCAGCGCCAAGGCCCAGCGGGAGTGCCGGCTGCGGCCGCACTTCAGCGACCCCATGCCGACGGACTCGGTGAAGAGGAAGCAGCTGGAGCTGAAGATCGCGGCGGCGGCGCGGCAGCACGCGCAGAAGCGCCGGCAGGAGCGGGACTACGGTACCCACAGGGTGCACTCCCAGGGGGGTGGGCGATGGGCCAGGTGCTGAGCTGCCTGGCTGCCTTTACTTCTGCTTCCCACCCCCGAACTTTCCAGCAGCGAAACAGGAGGGGAGGCAGCCAGCAGCCCTGCTTTCGTCCGGTGTCCCTGCCAGGGTCTGTGCTGCTCGTGGCTGTGCCACGCTGAGCTCCGTGCAGCTGGCAGTGCCTCTAATGATTTCCGTCTCTTCCCAGGTCCCGTGGTAGCCAAAGCCAACCTCGGCCATGGCGGCAGCTTCGACGAGACTCGCCGCGCCCCACGTGGCTCCCTCCGCTCCCGGCACCACTGGAGCAACGTCAGCAGCCTGAGCACAGACAGCGGGATCGTCGGCCTGAACGACGCCCGAGAGGAGCTGGATGCCGGCGGCGAGGCTGCGCGGACCAAGCCGGCAGAGGTGGAGCGGGCGGACAGCGGCATCGGGCAGACGTCGGCCAGGAAGTGGAGGAGCAGGGCGGCCGAAACGCTGAGCTCCCTGCAGGCCTGGGAAGCCCACCGGCCCTGCACTGACTGCGGAGAAAGGGACCTCCCGGCAGAGACAGACGTGCAGAACTGCAACCAGCGGCGGGCCGACCTGTGCGAGAAGTGCCGCAAGCGCAGGACGGAGCGCAAGGAGTCTGTGCTGGAGTTTGTCAACACGGAGGCCAGCTACGGGGAGGACCTGCGCATCATCAAAGAGGAGTTTTACCTCCCCATGCAAGCGGCCGGGCTGCTGAGTCAAGAGCAGCTCCTTGGCATCTTCAGCAACATTCAGGAGCTCATCGACCTCAACGAGAACTTCCTGGAGATCCTGCAGGAAGAGATCGATCAGGCCTTTGACCAGGTACGGTGCCTGCGTGCTCTGCAGGCAGACAGGAGTAGGTTTTGTATCAGGAAGGCAGCACAGCTGGAGGAGGGGAACTGGGAGGTGGAGGACTCCTGGGTTCTGCTCACCTGCCCAGTCTCTCGCTCCCTCAGCTGTTGGAAACCAGGGATTTCAGTAGGTCTGTGCCAGGTTGGAGCTGCTGGCCTCAACCCTCTGGCCTTACCCACTGTGGTAACGCCGCTGACTTGAGCAGGCCATCAGCCCTGTATCCCCCTAGCAGGACCCATCTGTCCCATTACCAAAGGTGGCTTTAAGCCAGCTAGCTTGGACACTTCTAGGTGTGACCATGGGGGCACAGAGCTCAGCTACCAGAGGGGTGGAGGGGGCCAAGCTTGCAGGCCACGCTCTTACCCAACTGTGAGCTGGCTTGGGGTTGCAGCTCATTGCAGCTTGCCTCTAGGCTGGCTGCAGGGCCAGGCAGCACAGGCTGCTCCCTGCTCTGGAGGCAATCTGCACTTACTTACAGCTCTGTGTGCCAGTTTCTCGTACTGATGCACTCTGCCTTGCACTTAAGACTCTCCTGTCACAACAGCATAGTGGGCAGAGAAATGTAAGTTTTTAGAGCAGCAGACAGTTGCTGCAAAGGACACACAAACAGCTCCACGCCCTCCTTTCTTTGAGAAACCAAAACCCACTCGTTGCTTTATCAGTTTCACCAGGATGTTTGTTTGCTAGGAAGCACATCCCCCCTCTCCTGTGAAACCCTGCATGTCAGACTGAGCAACGCATCTCAGGAGCTGACAACCTCTCCCACACCTGGCCCAGTGAAGAGAGATGTACACTGCAGTTCTCACGTCCCCTGTGAATAATTTCTTGAGACAGGGGCTTCTACAACAGCTGTGGGTTTCCCTGCCTCCTCCTCCATGTTACCCTTTGCAGTCAAAGCCCGGTACTGCATCAAAAACCAGAGAAGTGCTCCCTCTCTTGCTACTGAAATGAGCAGGAATTGCCGAGCGTGTCAGCACACACCTCAACAAAGCTAAGAGCATTGGGTGCCACCAGGTTCTCATGTTTCCAATTAGTCTGGAAGCTGAAGAGCAATTTACCATGAAATTTATTTTCACTTAGGCACCAAAGTAGCCAGTAAGAGCTCAATGAAAGAAGATCGTGCTTCCCAGCCAGCCCAGTTGCTCAGAACAAGTGCAGTTCTAAGTTCTAAGTTGCTAAGTGCCATGCCTGTTGCCTGAGTTACGTGCCTCCCCTGCCCATATGAACCCATTCGAACCTAAACCCTCCACCAGAGGGGGGGAGCCCAGTCGGTGTCCCCCCGCCCTGGCACCCAGCAGACCCTGCGGTACGGTGGCGCTGCTGTGGCTGAACGCAGGCTGTGTGCTCCTGCCTCTCCCGAGCTAACCCAGCGGGGCTGTGTTGTGTGCTTGCAGGGGGATGACGACCTGATGACCGTGTGCATCGGTGAGATCTTTCTAGAGTTCGTCAACATGCTGCCGGCCTTCCAGACCTACTGCCTTCAGCAGTCCTCCTCAGTGAACATGCTCAACGCGCTGGAGAAGGAGAAAGAGCTGCTCAGGTGAGAGGAGGGCTGGTGAGTGTTCCTTGGGGCTTTGAGGGCCGGAGAGCACCAGGCTGAAGGCAAAGCCTTTGTCAGCTCAACTAGATCACAGGTTTATTGCTGATGTTCTTCAGCGATGAGCTGCTCTGGCTTAGGGTGAGGAGTGTGCTTGAGGCTCCCAAATATGTTCAGCCCTTGATATCTTCACTGAAGCAGTCTCTGTAGTTGGTGTCCAGCTGTATCCTGTATTTTGGGGTACTAGTGTTTGCCCACTGACCACGGGGCTGAACTTTCACTAAATAATGTCACTTATAAATTTATAATAATAAATTATAAATAATAATAATAAAAAAATATAAAAAAACAATACATTTTCACTAAAAAGCTGAGAGCAGCTCTCAGCAGAGCACGGTTTGGATTCCCACTGGGGAAAGCCACTGCGTGAAGCGTGCATGACTTGAATCATATCCCGTTCCGAGCCCCAGCCTGCTGGGCCAAGCTGGGCTAGTCACTTCTCTGTTTCCACTGCAACAGCTATAAATTGATGACGGTACCAAACTCCTGTTCAGAGCTTTGTAATCGAGTGATGAAAGGACCTACACACAGATGTAACCTGATAAAAGCTGATGTGCCTGCCTCAGGCCTACCTCAGCATGCGCCACGGGAAGATCACACCCTCACTGCTCTATGGTGATTTCATAGGAGACTGCTAGGATGTTATGTGATAGTGTTCCAGGCCCCTTTTTTTAATTTTTGAGAAGACAGAATTCACAATGCTATTAAAACCAAGGGGGCGGGCGGGGGCTGCAGTGCTCAGGATTTCATCTTAGTGCTTAGGATTGCAGCAGCTGCCGGCAAAACAGCCCCTGTTTCATTCCCTGTCCTTAAATCCCTGCAGGATATTCCTCGACGTGTCCCAGAACGATAACACGGCGCTGCGACGGATGAACCTGCGCTCCTTTCTGATGGCCCCTCTGCAGAGGGTCACCAAGTACCCCCTGCTGCTCAGCAGAATCATCAAGGCCACCACCGAGTACCACCCAGACCACGGCAGCCTGCGGGAGGCCAAGAGCCGCATCGAGTCCCACCTGGAGCACATCAACATGAAAACCAAGCAGGAGGGCAACACGTGGACCCTCCGCTCCTTTCGGCAGGACAGCAAGAAGAAGAGGGAAGTCATCAACATCGAGATGAGGGAAACCGCCCTCAAAACGGTGGGATGGCTGCGGGAGGAGACACGCTTCGTGATGGAGGGGGCCCTGCAGCTGGCCCAGCCCCCTGACGGCCAGTGGGTGAAGAAAGGCAGCAAGACCCTCAAGTTCCAAAACATGCAGGTCCTCCTGCTGGTCAACATGAAGCGCGTGTCCGAGTCCAGCCTGGAGCTAGCTGAGCCAGGGCCCGTGAAGGACGCCGTGCTGGTGCTCATCAGGGACAAAAACAATGGCAAGTTCCATTTGCTCAGGGAGCCCTTGAGGCTGAGTAATTGCATCGTCTCCACTGATCCTGACTGTGACGACACTTTTGAACTCATTGAGATCAGGCGGGAGGCGTTTGTGTTCCGGGACAGCGACCGGGCACGGACTCACCACTGGTTCAGGCAGATCAGGCGCTACTCAAGGGAGCTGGGCTCCTGGAAGAAGCGGCGCAATGCGCTGCCCAACATCATGATCAGCACCCCGCACACCCGGCCCTGAGTCCTGCGTGGGCAGCACGCGGGGAGCCTCGGTGGCTTCGACTTGCTCCGCTCCGTGGACGACACAGAAAGGAGCCTCTGACCCAGAAAGAGTTGTGGCTCCTGCCCAGCAGCACTGGAACTGAGTGTTACAGCCTAATCCTCGTCTCCAGCCTCAGGACTCACGTCCTGCGTGTGGCCGAGGGACCTGCACGCAGGGGCTTCTCTTGAGGAGCAGGCCCCTGGAAGAAAATACTGAGTTTTAGTTGTTAATATTGCACTGTGGGAGAATGATGTGTGATGCTTGCATTTGCATGGATTCTGTTGAAAGCCAGTCTTGACAACATGAGAGAGGTTTCCACCATTGTCTATATTTCATCAGCATTAGGTAAAGTCAGGGTTAAAATTAGGCGCAGTATTATGCAGCAGAGGAGGAAAGTTGGAGAAAATGTTTTTCACCACTACTCCCCTAAGGACTATATTTCATTTTTCACCTTTGTATGTTCAGTCAAAATACTTGTTAAAAAAAAGAAAGGTCGTTCATCTTTAATCCAAATCAAGTATGTATCGGTTTGCTCAGATTCAGCTGCATGCACACAGCAAACAAAGACAAAATCAGGCAAGAATAAAAGGAACTCTTGCTTTCTCACACATGCACCCCAAATACATCTAGAACCTGTGGACGAGCAGTATGCTCGCACTGGAAGTCTGTTATTTAACCGGCTTAGGGACTGGAACGTAGCACTGCATCTGAAATGTCTCAGACATGTATGTAAATATCTCTCTGCTACCACTAATAGTGAACCTAAAATGCAATTATTTAAATGATGTAATCTAGTGTATTTCAAAATTTAATGGAAAGGAACAATTTACATTGTACTGTAGAGTAACATAAAAGGTTTTAATAATTATGTTTCAACGACTTTAGGTGGGTATTTTTTTAAAATCTTTGGGTTAGTTTGTTTTCTGGAGTAGATATTGCATTTAGTGCGAGTGGCGTTCAGGGGAACAATGTGCCCATGTCTGTTCTTTGGATGCCCTGAGCAGAATCCAGGGGGTAGTCCTAATGAATCTGGGAGAATGGTACAGCCCTGCTGCCCTTAATTATCACCGGACAACAATCGTCTGGCACAAAGCGTTCTGCCCTGGCTGCAGTCCCACCAGGGCAGGGCAGGCCCCAGCACAGGAGAAGCCAGAGCTGAAACTGAGAGCACAAAGCTCTCCCCTCTAAGGTCTGGCCTCTCTCAGCTCCTCAGCAGCAAAATTCCATGAAGCTGAACAATGGTAAAAAGGCAGAAAGGTTCTAACCTTTTCAGCCTGACATTCCCACTGCCTGTGGCCTTGTGATTACAGGTTCAGCAAAATGTCATGCCGTGACTTATGCAGCAAAGGCCAGATCACAGGCCGAGAGGCTAAATTAAAGGAGCCTGAGTTTTGGTTGGCGGATCACAGAGAACAATCTGTAAATGTTCTTGGAGATCATCCCTGGGGGAAAGACAAGACCAGTCAGTATTAATCACTGTCAACAAAACATTTCTGTTACAGGAGGATTCACACTGGGAATGTATCTGTGCATTTCTCCAGAGATCACCTAGCACCAGCGAGCCCGCAGACGAAGGCAGACAGAGGCAGACCTTTGTGGAGGTAGCCCTAGTCCTGTAAAATCACCGCCAACCCAACACCAAACCCTATCCCGTTCGTTGTCCCTCTGCCACAGCAGCCGGGGCTTGTTATGTGCTGCTCCAGACACTGAGGCAAACACGGTCAGTGCAACGTGCTTACCGCCTGCATTTCCTCGTCATCCTTAGCGCTTCATTTTGTCCTTGAGGAAACGGGAGTTTCCGCATCATCTGGAGGCTTTGCAACCACAGTACCCAAGAGGAGGGTGGCAGCACACAGCTGAGCACCGTAGCGAGTGGCAGCTGCCCAAATGCCTGCCAGGGCAGCTGCCCGGCTCCCTCCAGTGGCTCGGAGTCCCCCCCCAGCTATTTCTAGTTAGAAAACAAATTGTTCCCCAAAATATGCATTGAACAGCCAGTTCACAACTAACACAAATAGCTTTTATGATTTTTTGTTTTTCAAATAAATTGTCACGTAAACAGTGAAGCTGCTGGAGGAAGATCTCTCTGACCCTCTCCTGACAGCCCCGCATCTAGCAGCCTTCCAGCTCCATTCCCACGACAGGCACAAAGCACCAACTCCTTGCACCTTCCTTTTCTCTCCCAGATCAAAAGGACGCAGCTGCCTTCTCTTCATTCCCTCCAGTGGCAGTCATGCTAAGAGAAAACATAAGCACAGTAACCTAATAATTTATCCAAACAGCAAGTGGCTTTCACAGCCCCAGAAAGCTGCTCCTTTCTGGGAGGTTTTTGATTACTTTCTAGCACGATGGTTTTCTCCACTCCAATTCACAATCGAATCCAGCCATGAACTGTTTGCACAGTCGTATCTTTATATCGAGATACCCCCAGCCACCCTGGCTGTTCCAAAAGGTTAGAGAACAATAAGTAGATGTAAGAGGTCTACTTTTTCGCATCAATCTTGCCTATGGATGATTGTTCAGTTTTTCACATTCTGGGTTCCTCTAGGTATCACAGGAAACACCTGCCAGCTAGGCTGGTAGCAAACAGGGCCTGTTTCCTCTGAACCAGGCAAACTCCCCCAAAGAAGGTCGGTAAATAATTGCCCTCTGTTGAGTTACAAGCAGGACGTGTACTCGGCGCTGCAGCCCTGTCCTAAAAAACCTGTGGCCAGGGAACAGTACGAGCTCTTTGATCTGGGACAGCCTGCTATGGCAAGCGACAGACTGATTGTGGAACCTGTCAGGCGAGGCAGAGGCTGTGTTTTGAATGTTATTTATCTTTTACTTATCCCGTGTGTACTCAGCTGCGTGCCTGCTTTTAAATTACAGGTGTTGAAAGGGAGCCCAAGCACAGAACAATCCCTCTGGCCCTGCGAGCACTCGTGCTGTGGGGTGAGCCTGCAGAGGAAGGAGGAGCAGTGTCAGCGCACTAACGAGGCAGTAAGTTTCCATAATCCTCAGGCACCTTCCTGAACCTGGATGATCCCTCTCCTGGGAAGTCCCAGGTCCTTCAGTATCACATGTACACATCTTACTTGACAGCCCTAGAGATTAGCTTCGTTGTAGTTTTCCATTTCTGATTAAGCTGACAAAATGCTCTTATAACCCGTGGCACTTGGGAACAGGTTTGTCTACAAGCCCGGGAAGTAATTACTTGTTCCAAACTGGCCTTCCTAGGGCTCTACAGGATTTTTACACCTCTTAGAATTCATGAATGACAATACTAAAAAATTAATGACTGACCATACTCGGGTTACTTTTCAAGACTCCTTCCAACTGCACTTGCCTTGCTAGTATGAGCAGGCCAGAAGGAAGACACCCTCTCTGAAGTACTACATTAGGGGAAAAAATAAAAAAAAAGTCAACTGGTCACTTACCAGGTGGGAAAAGAAAAAAAAAAGAGAGAGAAGGCAGGCTTTCTCATAGTTTCTGCAGTTTTTACCTCAAAAGGCACACACACACAAAAAGCACCAGTGAGATCAGGTACTGAAGGAAGGAAAACCCACTTTAAGCCAGCATGCTGGGTGGGACAGCCTTAGAAAACATGGGGAGATGAAAAGTAAATGCTTTAGAAAGCAGAGATACCTGCTTTAGGGAACAAATAGAGATCTTCCCTTTTATAGTGAAAGAAAACGTGAAGTGGTACTGACAGAAGACCCCAGCAGAGCCAGAGGTTTGCTGTTACCCCTCAGAGCACTGAGCCACAGAAGTGAATCTGATGGGACCCTCCCCACAGTTGACAGGGAACACACATTTGGGTGCTAGCTGACACATCTTGATCTGCAATGGGATCAAGAACGCATCTGAAAGGGAACACCAGCTTTGCTCTGGCAGCAAGAAGCTATTGTAGCTGTCACTGGAGACCGAGAGACTGACCTCAGCACATCCTAAATCCTGTGAAAAAAAAGCTCTGAGATGATCTCATGTTTCCTGCCTGCGGGGAACTTCAGTCATTTGATGCTCATGAAAAGATTACGGAGCTAAAGTCCCAGGAAGCCAGATCTCCAGAAGGTGAGTCTGGGAATCTTGCACTGTCTCTTGCACTCGTCCCCAGCATCCTCAGAAGGAAGAGAATTCAAATCTTCTAGCACCACGACCAAGACAGCCCTTCAGGGCTCAGGTATCAGGCAGCTGTAACAACTGGTCCTAGGAGCAGACCCAGGAACCTTGTTCCAGCGGTGGTGGAGCCCCAGGCACTGGGTTTGAACCCTTCCTCCCAGCGCAGGAACCTCCCCTGTGGTGCCAGCCATGTCCTGGGGGGACCAGCACCAAATATCTCTCTGGGAGCTGCGGGAGGGCTGGCAGAGGAGGGTGTGGAGCCTGGAGGTCACAAGGCAGCCACGCACACGTCACATCCCACAGGCTGGAGTAGCCGAAACACGTGAAGAGCACAAGGCCTTTATAGCCCGAGGTTCTGCCACCGGGGCTGAAGGATCAAATCTTTTCTCCCCCTTAGACTTTCTGCAGCACCTTTACAGTTGCCAGCAGATCGCACTGGGTCTGGTGCAGACCCAGAGAAGGCCAGAGAGCTCCCCCTGCCAGGGCAGGAGCCAGCAGGCTCCCTGAAGAGCAGGCAGCACACTTACAGGCTTCAGGGTCTTGCATTTTCCCAACAGAAGCAGGTCAGACATTCGTACACGCACAGTGTGAAGGTGCAGGTGAACAAAGGAGCATGCTCCCCTTCTCTCAAGGAAGGGCTGGTTTTAGGACAGTCGTGTTCCCCTCAGGCAGGGCAATCCTCCAGCGGTGGCTGCCCAGAGAATGCCACAAGTGACGCAGTTTGAAGCGACAACAAACACAGGCAGAAAAACCTGCAGGGAGATAAGCATCTCCAAATAATTCGTGCCTGACCCACGCGTGCAGGAGATGCTGTGCTGTCAAGGACAGCTCCTTTCAGACTCCAACCCTCGCTTAATGATGCTTCATGGATTCGACAGGCTCTGAGCAGCCCCCACACTTCAGCACAGTGGCACCACGTCCCCCAGCAGCAGACAGTGCTTTAACGAGGGGAGATGGACTGCTGGCGAGTAGCAGAGGTCAGGATCAACAGGCAGACCCCAGGAGTCATCCACCCGTGTTTACTTTCTGCTCTTGTTGATTTCCTTGGCAAACAATGACCTCACCAGCTGAAAAATGGGAGTGAAGATCTACAGCACCGGAATCATCACTGCAGCAAAAGGCAGGCACGTTATTTGCCCAGAGAGAAAACCCTCGGCCATCCTAACAGAACTGGAAGCAGTTAAGTCACTGCAAGAAGAAACGCAGAGCATTTACCAGAGGGTTACAGCTCAGTGAACGTACAGCTGGCACTGCAGGTAGAGGGGAAGGAGCCTCCCTCTGCGTGCTGGCACAGCGTGTGCTGCACTGCGTGCTGAACCAGGCTGGGAGCAAGCACTGCTGAAAAACAGGGATTGTTTCAGCTAGAGCAGGTCCTTAATCCAGCTCACTGCACAAAGACGTGCGCTGGCAGCAGCAAAGGGCAGGCTGGAGGTGGTAACATCCCTTAACAATTGCCAGGGTAAAGAGGTTGCTGGATTCGGGCTGCGGTTTGTCAACCCCAGCGGCACAGCCAGTTAAACAACCACCCCGGGTCTGCGTGGCATCCTGTGCCACCGAGCTGCTCGCCCCTATTTCCTGGCTGGTTTCAGGTCAGCACTCACATTGATCTGACCTGCGGGGATGGAACAGGCAGTGCTATAAATAAAGAACAGTTAATCAACTATTTGAGTGCCCTTTTTACTGAGGCAAAGAAGACACAGAGAAATGACGTCAAGATGGGGGAAAAAAGCCGCACATGAATACAAAGACGATCCAAAAGAGCGCTCCCTGGAACACACTCGAGGCTGAAGTGCTTCACAGCAGAGCTGTGCTGGCTGTTGAGTCAGACTCTCCAGAGCTCCTGCACTGACTCACCCCCTCCCGCTGCCAGCAGTGTTCAATACCAAACAGGAGTTACTTGTTTGGGGTTTAAACATCTGATCCATTAGGAGCCAGCGGGCTTCTGCAGCCTTCACAGAGCCATTTCCCACTGGCTACCTGCTCTGTGGGAAAGGGAAAGCTCAGAGAAGAGTCCTAAATAAATCTGATTCTTCCCTTCTTTCCTCTGCTCCCAGCTGTGAGACAAAGACAACTGCTTTAGGCCCAGGGCAATGTGCAGATTCACCGTCTTAGGTCTTTTACGCCAGGAGGTCCTACAGTCCAGAGGAAGCTGCGGACAGATGCGTGCTCCCAGCTCTCCCTGGTGCAGCTTAGGCAGAAAGTTTGCTGGTTCCTTTTCACCTTCCCCAGGCTTGGGAATACACAATACAGCCTGCCCCTTGCAAGTAACGCTTCTCCAGAGGAAGTCACCAGGCTCTCCCCAGCCTTAGAACAGGGAAGAAGAAGAGGTTTCCTAAGCACCCTGGAGAAACACAACACTGGGCTGTCCCCTGCTCAGGCACTTGCACTTCACAGTGCCTTGGCCAGGAAGATGCCACAACTCGCACGTTTCCTAAGCCCTGAGAAGAGACTTGCTCTTCCAGTCATCCCTCCCCCAGTATCTGCATGCCCACACCCATGGCACAGCACTGCCATCTCTGTGGTTACATCAGATAGGAGAGTTGGCAGCCCTAGGATCTGCCAAGAAGCTTCGTTCAGCACACAGGCTCCCACACAGAAGCAGACCTGTTGCATGACCAAATGCATCCAGAGCCAGCACGAAGCACGTGTCCTGCCACCAGAAACCCGTCCTGCCACACGGCCTCACACCCCAGCCCCACGTGGCAGGAGTCCTCCAACCTGGGAGACACCAGAGTGATGCTCAGAAAACCTCTCCAATTTCCCTGCTCCCACGCGTTTCCTGTGTGACCTTGGTCTGCAAAGCCCCGTCTCAGAGCCTCAGGGCGTTGTTTCAGGAGCATTTGGCTTTGGCAGTGAACTGGCTCAAGTTCCTTCCTTCCTCCCACCTCCACAGGGGTTAAGTGAGAAAGAAGCAAACAGTGGCAGAGGAAAAGAACAAAGAGCTACTTGAAAACCTGGCCTCCGTGCCAAGGGGCTCAGGAAGCTACACCCTCATTTTCTTCAGCTGGGATGGAGAGACATTACTGTCTGCCTCTGCTACGTGACAGACGACACAACAGATGAGGGCAAACATTACATCCAAGATGCTCTGAAGGTGAACCTTGCTGCATCTTGGATGCGGTACTAATAAACTCCTCCGTGGCTCTCCAATTTAACTTGTTCTATAAGTAAAAAGAATAAAACCATGCAATCTCTTTGCAGCTTGACTTATGCTCCACATGACGCTGGAGAGAGCACTGCATTTAGCAGCGTACCACCAACGCTGGCAATTACATTATTTTCTAAGTATGGCTGAAGGCTGAATTAGGGTATTTCAGATGAAGCTCCCAGGAAGGGAAGCAAATAACATCAGATAATCAGACAACAGGCAGAGTTAGCAAACGGCCAAAATCAAAAAACATCTTTTATTGGCAAAAGTAACCAAGAAACCATTTTCTTCCAATAAACAAAATAAAAACTTAACTGGAACAATGGGAAATATTTGTCAACAAAATGAAACACTAGTAAGCCCCACATAAGCTTGATTGTTCACGTTCATCCTCTGGAAATATTCCTCCTCCTAAACCAGTGAGTTTTTCCTCCTTTACCCTAGTGCACCACCTGAAGCAGTAAGGAAAAGGGAAGACTCCAAGTCATTTAGGACAAGAGAACAAACGCACGGGGAGGTATGAACCTGTCCATTTACATGAACAGAAGAGGCTGTGGGTACCTGCAAATATCTTACATGCAAAGTATTTGAAACTAACAATTTCCCCGCTTTTGGGGGATACAAAGATTTTACTACATGAACTATCATTTTTCTTTTCAATCCCAGGAAACAGGTACAGCTGTGGCCTACACAGGTTGTTATAACTTAAATGCTACCTGCGGTTTGTCAGTTAACACCTCCGTAGTCATAAACTTCGCTAGTTCAAAAGAAAAAAAAATCTTATACAGAGTTCTTAAGGTGATTGTGTTAAAACTCAACATTTACTCATGTTGGGTAATCAAACACCAGCCAGTGAAAGCAGGTATTTAAGAAAACCTTGCACTCACTGATAGCAGGGATCTTGGAGGGAAAAAAATAAAAAGAGAAAGACGTGCCCAGGTGCAGTACACCAGTTCCAAGGGGGGACACGTTAACTGAAACCATTTAAAAAGAGCTGGTTAATGAACAGTTATGCAGATCTGTTCAACTTAAGTAGGTAAAGATTTAATAAACAACAAAAAAAGGAAAAAACAGTGTCTTAAAAAAAACATAGATATTTACAGTTTTACTTAAACGTGGTCTGTACCTGCACCAAGCTGCACGCTGTGCACACACCTTCACAGGTGCGTGAGCAGAAGCAGCTGGGGCACGGAACTGCTGGGGCAGTGAAACACCACCACGGAACCAGTGGGAATTTCAGCTCGGGGAGGTACTGCCTCTGCTGCTGCTGTGCACAGAACAGCAACGTGATCGGACAGAGGAATTTCAGTGGAAACAGAGAGCCTGCTGCACTAACCTAGCCATGATTTTACAAAACATTTTGAGATCTAACACCCGTACTACACCTTTTGTAAGAAAATAGAGAGCAGCTTTCAGCTGCAGTTCTTCTAAACTACGGTAGGAAGGCTTCGCTAGCACGCCTCCTAGCTTGGCAACCATCTGAGGTAATTGCTGATGCTGTTAAACGAGCATCCTTCATTTCTCTCCAGCCACGCCGCCTGTCGCCTCCTTATTGAGTCCTCTGATTGACAGGTCGTAAACCACTTCCTCAATTTTCTTGACGTCGTACTTCAGGCCATCGTAGCGCTTCCTCAGGGAGTCGTTCTTCAGGTTGAGGAGGCGGAAGCCAGAATCCAGCTCATTGATAAACGTTGAGATACGGAGAGGGCGAGAATAGTCACCAGCCGTGACGCTGTTCACCGCCAGCCTGGCCTACGAGAGGAAGGAGAACATCAGAGGGATCTTCCCAGATCACTTCACGCCTCCCTTCAGTTACTTCACCAAATGAAGCAGAGTTGTTCCAGGTAGTCAGCTAAATTATATCCACATCTACCTTTCTGCTGACCGGAGCCCTGGATTTTCAATCCAGTGACTACTTTAAAGCTTAAAATATCAGCAAGGAACAACTCTGTCATACAGACAAGCCTTTTACTAGAAGTTCAGACTAAGGTGTTCCAAACCGTAACTTATATAAACAACTTAAGAATAGGTAACGTGTTTTTTTAAATTTTTTAAGGTCACTTTCAACCCAAATATATGCATGAATATCTTCCTTACCAGCTCACTGGCAAGAGTTAGCACACCAGAAAGGTAGTCTTCAATGTCCAGGTGAAAGCCCCTCTCTCTCTCAGCTTCAACTAAGATAAAAAACAGAGTGGCAGTCAGGTGATACTGAACATCAGCGAAACCAGCAGGTTGAAATTACGTTTGTTTATTTGAGCTAATCTGAAATATCAAAATTATGAAATACTACTGCAAAATAAGTCACCCTTCTCCTGTCTGTGATACTATTACTGCCTCTTCGCAGCATTGTGACTTAGCATCTTATACAGCCTCAGCTGCACATGCAAAAAGCTATCTAATAGAACAACTGAATTTACATTAATATACAGGAATGATGCCTGGAGTCCTTTTTAAAAACAAGGAAACAAAAAACAAGCACACAAACACCTTTCCTCATTTTTTTCAAATCCTTTCCTCTGGGAGGCAGCGATTCTCTTAATAGTACAAAAACCTGTTTTCCCCTTTTTTTAAATACCAAAAACAAAAGGTGAGAAAAGCAAGCTGTCATCTATTACTCTTTTGGTAGACTAGGCAATTTGCATGAATACCTTTCATTAATGAAGAACTACTTAATGCATAAATACTTTTCTTACATTAATTTTTCTGATTCCCACTTTCTAAAAGCAGCTGTTATGTAATAAAATCCAGTACCAGATAAGTTTTGGAACCCATTTCTTGGGAAGAAATTAAGTTCTGCTGTTCCCCTGTACGCCTCTGCAAACTACAACATCTGAACATTTCACAAGCACTTTCTCTCCAGTTACAACATGAACTTACTCCCCAGTATTTCTGCAACAGCTTCCCGGGTCACTAACGTTTCTGACTCCAAGTAGACTACAAATGCTGCCAGAAACACCAACCGCTGAAGCACAAACCTCCAGTGCTCATGGAATCTGTTGGGAAAAACACCAAGTCAAGGATTAAAAAAAAAAAAAAAAAAAAAGAAGAAGTAACATCTATTACTGGAGAGCTGGGCAACAAGCGATTTAAATGCCTGCAGTAGGCATTAATTATGTTTTTCACCTTTACACATAGCACTTTGCAGTATTTTTTGCTTATCAAAACTACACTGGCTTAAAATCAGCTCCTCAGCACCCCAGCATTTGAGATTTGAGCTGACAAGATTCTTGCTCCTTGGTTTGTTCTTGCTAGACACTGTCCCCTTCTGGCGGCAAATAAAATATAAGGGTGACGACTTCACTTGGAACCTGCAGTATCACACAGCCATTTCATGGCAGACATAGAGCTGGTTTCAGAAACATCCCCAACCTAACGACTTAAATTAATAGAGCAGCAAATGTTCCGCTTTCAGAAATATGGGCTGCTCCTATGGAACACTAATTTCTTATGTTTTCCTTTCGGTGAAAAAGGAAAAAGATAAAGGGAGAAGAGCTTGAGCAAAAGCATTTTTAAGTGGTGCTGATAAAAACTCACACTTCTCTCCTACCGGTTACTTTTCAAACAGGAAGAAATATCAGGTTCATAAACCTTTAAATTACTCTTCCAAAGCAATGGTGCCAAACACGCCCAGGCAGCGCTCACGTCCATGCCTGGCTGTGTGGGCTGCACACCTGTAATACTGATCAGCAGGGAACTTTGTCTTCAGGGATTCCATCTGCGTGCGTACTGTACCAAAGTGTTCTCGAGCCTTCTGACATTTCTTTGGTACTGGAAGAGAAACAGGGCAACATTCAGTGCTTGACAGGGAACATGGATCTGTAAACAGAGAGCTCTTTAAAACAGACAGCGTTGCTTACGCTCCTTTAAACATGCTGCTCCTTTTTGGGCACGACAGTCTACAGGCATTCAGGTTGATCTGAGAAGAATTGTTACACCTAGAGTCACAGGTAGGTAACAAACACTCCTGGGTTTTGGGTTGCCTGATGTACACCATTCCCAGTTTGGAACCCAAGACAAGACAACCTGGTGTTGTCACCGCTAACCGTGACTCATTACTGCTGCTATAGGACTTAAGCCACGGATGGAGACTCCATTTTATAGTGGGTTCTGACAGGAGAAAAGACTGGGAGGGTCACTGGGGGAATCATAAAAGCTGGAGAACAGCGGGGGATACGAACGGGCAGCCCAGCTCAGGAAGGGCAGGGGCTGCAGGGCCCTACTGGGGCTGCCAAGCGGGGTGAGACAACACAGAGGGTCAGCACCAACAGCAGCAGCCAGACCCCGAGCGGACAGGCAGCTCGCTGTCAGCAATCCAAGGAAAAGGAACTTCTGCTCCGTTTTAAAATCCTGCAGTGCTCCTTTACTGCATTTGAATGAGCTGGGCCTCAGCCTGCCCACTGTGCGCTGGATCTCTGCACCGACACAATCTCCTGGCTTCGCACACACACTGCCACCTCCTGCTTACTGGCCCCAACTACAGGCCCGTACCATCAGGCACAGACCCTTCGGGTCTCTGCTCCTTCGCTGCAGCTGCTCAAGAATCAAAGATAGAGCTGACCCCAGAGCTGCACGCTGAGCACCGCTGCCCAGCACAGGCAGAGCCCCCCAGAAGCAGCCACCACAGAAATACGCTGCCATCTGTAAGAGAGGTGAGGTGTAAAGCCCAGTGAGAGCCAGGTCAGCCAAGAGGTATAACAAGGCCCTGGAGAACAGGGAAAAGCAACTGCGTGCTGCAAGGGATTTAATGCCAAGGAGCTGTGTGGAAATTGCCCTCTCAAGCTTCCCACTATCATGAAGCTCAATGGACGCTGAGGAGCGCTGCAGTACCAGAATTCAACCATCACCAAATCACGGTACAGTCACAGCAGGCGACACCAGACAAGTGCTATTTTCTCCGCAACAATCTTTGTTACTTGCCACAAAGCTCGACCAAAGCCATTACTGACTCTGTGACTGGAGTACCTGACAAGCTGACAGCGCGTTACCGGGAGTTAACACTTGGCCTACTAAGCGTGCATTTGTTGTCTCTGATAGCTGATGAATGGGAAGCAGAATGTTCTCCTTTTTGCCAGTTTAACTGCCTCGCGTCCCTTCTCAGAGCCTGCAAGTCCCAGGACCAGCTCCCTCCCTGACTTAGAAGGAAAAAAAAATGAAAATAGGAGAACGCACTGAGTCAGGCACAGATCCCTGCTCCTAAACATTGCAAAACCACCCCTGGAGCTGACAGCCGAGGGGCTTCTCCCTGCACCCACGGGCACCCCGGGCCTCTCCCCTTCCCTGAGGGCTCTCCGGGCGGGCAGAGGGCGGTTTGGGGCAGGGGAGGGAGGGGATGCGGGGGGTGCGGGGGGCACTCACTGTGCTGGAAGCCGCCCCCCTGGTGCACGCCCTGCAGCAGCGTCAGGATCTCGCGGGCCGTCTGCTCCAGCGCCTGCACGACCTTGCGGATCTCCTGCGGGCACAGCAAGGCGTCAGCCCCGTTCCCCCCGGCTCCCATCCCCATCCCCTCCCCATCCCATCCCCGTCCCCCGGCGCCCACCTCCCGCACGTCCTGGTCGGCGGTGAGCACTCCCTGCAGCGCCACGAACATGGCGCTCACCGACATGGCGCCCGCTGCCTCAGCGCCGCCCGCGGGCTGCGCATGCGCAGCGCCTGGGCGGGAAGGGGTGGGGAGGGGGGGCACTTCCGGCGGCTGTGCTGAGGCGGCCAAGATGGCGGCGGCTGGGACAGGGGCCGTGGCCGCCTCCTCCTTCCTCTCGCTGGAGCCGCAGGCGCGGGGCGGCCCTCGCAAGGCGAGGAGGGGGCGCAAAAAGCGGGCGGAGGAGGAGGTGAGGGGGCTCTGCGGCGCGGTGGGGTCGGGTGGGTGAGGTGAGGTGAGGTGAGGTGGGGGGCGGCCGGGCCTGGCCTGGCCTGGCCTGGCCTGGCCTGATGGGGCTGTGCCTGTGCCTGTGCTGACGCCGGCTGTGCCCGCAGGAGCCGCTGCAGCCGGGCGTGGTGTACGTGGGGCACCTCCCGCGGGGCCTCTGCGAGCCGCAGCTCCGCGAGTACTTCGGGCAGTTCGGCACCGTCACGCGGCTCCGCCTGTCCCGCAGCAAGAAGGTGAGCCCCGCCGCGACCCCCCCCCCTCCCTCTCCCTTCTCCTTCTCTCTCTCTATCTGTCTGTTTCTCTGTCTGTCTGCCCGTCCTGCAGCGCCTTCAGCAGCCCCGCGGGGCCCTGCCCGCTCCCCGTGCTCTGCGCGCACCGCGTGGAGCCTCGCTGCAGTTCCGGGAGCGGGCGGGGGGAGGCTCCGCGCTCCCTAAACAGGGAACGCGGAAATTGCGTCCGGGGCTGGGAGCACGTGAGTCTCTGGGCTGCAAACGAGTGGTTTTTGCGACAGTTTTTAAGTAGCACCCTTTGTTCTTAAGTAAATACCCTAAAGTGAGAAGTGCCAAAATGCGCTAATCCAGGATAGATCGCAAAATGTCATGGAGAAGAGTCTATGTTGCGTTGTGCTCCATAAATTTAACTTCTCCTCATGTCTTGGTTTATCATCGTGTTCTAATACTGCTGTATAAACTTAGGAGCAACAACAGCAATGCATGGTTTGTTTTTTTACCATATAGATATAGATGAACAGACAGTTTCATCCATAGGTGTATGTTAAGGAACACTATCTGGCCAGTTTAGGACTAAATCTGGTGCTTTTCATGGCCTCACAGAACTCCGTGGCAGTATTTGCCATTAGTGTGTCAAAGCATCGTTTCAGCTCTCTCTCTGCCCTTGCTTGCAGACAGGAGGCAGTAAAGGCTACGGATTTATAGAGTTTGAGTCTGATGATGTGGCTAAGATTGTTGCAGACACGATGAACAACTACCTGTTTTCAGAAAGACTGCTGAAGTGTGAGTATAAACTGAGCTATCCATTGTCTAACGCAAAAGCATATTGATGTGCATTTATGTTGCCTTTTTGAAGTACAGGGGAAATTTTATTTCTTTATGAAGTTTTGGCTCAACATGATTCTTTGTGGGACTGTTGTTGCAGCTGCTGTCCATGTAGTTAGATGTAAGGCTTTATTCGGGGAAAAAGATGAATGAAATTAGCCAGTTTCTCAGGCATTGCTTTGTAAAGGAACATGGGTTGGTGTAACTGCTCATATTCCTTTGCGTCAATTGTTGCACATCAGGTTTCTCTGACTGTTTTCTGGGTGTAAGTGAACAAGTGTTCTCTTCTTCCTTTGTCTTACCACCGAGTATTTAGTTAGTCTGTTCATGAACTGCTGTAGTGGCGTTCTGGTGTAGCTGTGGGTGACGCTACAGTGGGCCTGAAGGGCGTTATGTGAGCGGGTTTGGTGACAGGAATAGCTGTGCTATAACCTGGTGTCCTGTGCTGACGATACAGGTCAGTTTGTGCCTCCTGAGAAGGTCCGTGAGGATCTCTTCAAAAACAGTGAGAGGATGTTTCAGAAGCCTTCCCAGCCAGCAGTCAAGCGGTACAACAAGATACGCTCACTTGCCGAGAAGGCCAAGATGGCAAAGCGGCTGCTGCAGAAGGAGAATCGCCTGCGGAAGCGGCTGGCTGAGAGGGGCATCAAATACAGCTTCCCGGGATTTGTAAGTCTGGGATTGTTCTGACAGGCGTTTTGTGAAAACTTGCTTCTAAGGATGTGCTAAATACCAAAATCATGTCTCGTGTGGAACTGGCGTGAGACCTGGAGTAACACAGAGACCTACATGTGTCAAGAGTTGTGTAGAAGCTCCCTAACTTCTTAATGCTCCTTAACAGAGCATTACAGCGTAATGCTCTGTATATGTGAGTTTACTTTCAGAGGAGTAAACCAGTAGCAGCAAAAGGGAGAAGTTCCTTTTTCCTGTTCCTATAGGCAGTAGGAGGGTATGCCATGTTTTTAATACGTCTGTAGGCCACAGAAAAACAACGGGGGCTTTTCCAAACCCCTGTGCTGTGTGTGTGGGGGTGGTTGCTGTAGGAACACTGCAGTAGTTACAAAGCAGAGAAGTCTGTGTGCTGTTAGGTGACTGTTTACGTTTTCATCTGGGAAGCTTGTAGTGACTTGCCTGATCTGTCTCACTTCCTAGGCTGCGCAGGGGCCTGCTGTGAAGAAAAGGAAAGTTAAAAAGTCCAAGTCAAAACTGAGCGTTTCTCTGAGCAGCCAGGTAAGACCAAACAGTCCTGGTGGTGCCCAGCACTGCGACCGCTCACCCTGCGGCAGGCGTCTCGGGTCTGCAGCTGCTTCTTCCAAGCCATTTCAGTGCCACAAACTTGGATATTGTTTTCCTTGCGGAGATTTTTGTGACAGAAGCACCTCTTTTGAGGTGGATGAACACATTTAAAAGGAATAAGGTGGTTGCATCCACTCTCCTCCTTATCCTCTTGTGGTATTCAGCAGCGAAGGCTTCTTTCTGCCCAGCGTGCTGTTACTCAACCAGTGGAGCTTGCCTTGAGGTGTGCCCAGGCAACAGCCTGCTGTCAGCCTCTGCTGCTCGGCGCTAACCTAATGCCAGCCTCCTGCTAAAATGAAATTGAACAGAGAACGTGGTCTAATGCTGTGTACCCCACTTAGGTGCTCTCTTGTCCCTCCTCCCTTGTGCTCTCATCATGGTTTTCCAGTACTTGAAAGTTAATGCCAACTAAAACTGGCAGTAGGGTGAAGGGACAGATCAGGTCATCGGGACTCAGATTTGAGACACTGACAGTCTAAAAGGTCTGGAAGGTATTAACGTGTTCATTTCATTGCTTTTTTTGCTTAATAACTTATTTAATGTGTTTTGATTTTCTTTTTGGGGACAGGCTGGTTGTGAGGGAGGCAGGGCAACTTGTACATTTGGTCAACTGAGTTCTGAGAAATTACTGAGAGAATGAAACTGGAATATTTCAGCTCGGCTGTGGGCTCAAGTGTGGCATTTTTGTATGCCATTCTCAAATATACTTAGTGTGTTTTTTTTTCTTGACTTTCAGTCTTGGATTTTCGAATACTTTGAGTCAGGAAATAAGTTCAGAAAACCAATCAGTGTGATGACATGTTAGAAAACATTTATTTTTCACATCTACTCTTTTGGAGGTGGCACTGTTAGTCTGAAGCAATACTGTCCAAAGATGATTATGAAAGGAAAACAATTTTCCCTAATACGTGGAAGTTCTGCAGGAAAGCTGGACCGAGGAGCCTTGTGGTACCACAGAGGCCACAACAACTTTTTCCGGCAGGTGCTTTGCTTTGCAATGAATCCTGTTTTTCTGATCTCCTCAGGATCCTACTCCAGTCTGTACTCCTACAGTGCTTGAGCGCCGGCAAGCTCACCAAGCAGATGACGACGCAGAGGACAAGGAAATAACTCTCAAACTGCCCCCTGCAAGCGTTAAAAAACCTGTGAAGAGACCAAGGAAACGGCAAAGAAAAGAACCCAACCTGAAGAAATAGAAATAGACTTAAAATTCTGGTGGCTGTAACCATGTTCTTCTTCTTCCTCAACTCAAACGCTGGTGAGGTGGAACTTGTGCCCTGGCTCGGTTTGTCTCACTAGGCTGTTTCAGCCTCTCACAGGCAGGGAATGCATTCACAAATCGTTCCCTTCCTGTTTAGCCAGCGGGGAGCTACAGTCTTCTCTGCCCTTGAAGATTGTCTTGGTTTTTGCACTCATGAGTGCGAGTTCTCTGACATGCCTGCAGTTGTTGTGCCAGAACCTTTGGTTTGTTCTGTGCTCTTGTCTCCAGCACCCCCTGTTCTGAAAGAACATGTGAGGCTGTCTGTTCTGATCCTGCTGATGGGGTCGGTATTTTATACCTACTGGCTTATAAAATACAGTTTTTAACCATTGCTAGTTGTACTGGCTCTTGGTAGCGCCTCTCTTTAGCTGAATGCCTGTGCTGTATGAGAGTTTTCACACAATGAGACAATCAGAAGGGTATCTTCTGCTCCCGGGGCTGATAAGCTCACTGCAGTACCATAAGGAGCCGCTGGGTGGGTGAGGCAGGAGCAGGAAGGCAGGGCTGTGTCACTGGTACGAGGCCAGGGAGCAGCACAGCTTTTTGCTGTGCCCGTGAGGTGTGTTCCTGCCCACCTCAGCCTGCCAGAGCTGACTTGGAGCTCTTAAGGCTGATGACGTGCCCACAGGGACGAGCTGCATGCCTACTGCCAGTCTCTTGCCCAGCTGCCCTTTACCTACTGGAGGTGGTACAGAAGTTGGAGATGCTTTTAAAAATCTTTCTCCAACAGGCATTTCTCTCAAGTTTTTGTTGTGGGAAGATGCTACAGAACCCACACTGAGGGCTTTCCTTAGAGAAGGTGTTAACTCACTGCTCCAGAAACCGGATCCTGCCTTAGGAGGTTGGCAAGGTGTGGCTAGATGTGGGAGGCGTGCTCACAGCCTGTGTCTGACTTCTGGACTTAACCTGTCCTGTCTGGAGGTGCAGTTGGACTGTGCAGGTAGACTTTGAATTTTCTTTCACGTCTGAGCAACACAGAAATTCCAATTTGTTTTGTAGCAGCTACTTGGCCTTGATCTTTTACTGCCTGAGATTAAACGCTCTGCTGCTGCACTGCTCTAGCTCACACTTGGCAGAAGGCTTCAGAGGACAGCCCAGGTGCTAACTGCCTGCGCAGGTGGGTGGCTGCTGCTGGTTCCTTGGCTGTTCTCAGGGGGACTCCTGGCAGAGGAGGAGAAATCAGAACCATCGGCAGGCTAATTCCGTCCTGTCCCACCTGATCACTCGAATAATCGTGTGTGCACAGTGACTGAAATTAGATAGTTTTCCTTTGTCGCTCTGAAGTGTGGGGGAAGCCCCTTCGGTGAGTTTGTCCTGACATCAAGCACTTGTCTGCTTGGGCACGCGCAGTGCCTGGCAGAAATAGCAGCACATGCTGCTCAATTCTTAAAAACACGTGCAGCTCTGGAAAAAACTAATCATGCTACAGGACTTCATGCAGCAGAGAGTGACAGAAAAGAAACTGAGTGCGTCTGCCCAGAATGGGCGGTTTCCTTTTTAAAAAAATAGGTATTCTTTGAGTGAATAAAGAGGGCTGGTAGGGCAAGGTGAGGCAGAAGCGGGGTGTGCTCTTTGCTATGCGGAGTTGGGTGCCTGGTGTGCTGTCTGGCACAGGGGGGCAGCACGCACCAGCTGTGTGGGGACGCGCTGCTCTGACAAACAGGGCGTAAGGTTCCCTGGGAAGTGAGCTCCCAAACGAGAATGAAACCTTGTCCGAGCGGTTTGCAGTGACCTGGCTGCACCTCTTCCACCTTGGGCTCTGCGGCTTCACTCACTGTGCTTGTCGTGCCTGGGCTGTCCCATCCCGTTGTGAGATCTCCCAGGGGCTTGTTGGTGTGCTTCTGCACATCTCTTGAAGGTGTGTGTCTTTATGCAGCACACTAGCTGCTGCTTTCTCTCCAGATTTGCATGCCATTGTGAGCCTTGATGGGACGAAGGCATCCATGAAAACTGCACCTGCCATAAGATCCCCTTCCTGCTGTAATTTTCCTTTTGCTTATTGGCCATCTGTGAACTGATTTGCTTAGGTAGCAGATCTCATGGAAGGAAAACTCAGAGCCATTTGAGTAACGGTCAGTGAGCAAGGCACTCAGCCGAAGGGTAAGTTTTCTTGGAGATAGCTTCTGTTTTTAGGCTGCCGTGTTATTAATACGCTGCTGTCCTGGGAGATGCACGTAAGCAGAAATTCGGACACCTGATACTCACCAAGCATAGTTTCCGTAGCAAATGGACAGCCATGCTGTGTCAGGAGCTATGCTCTGTTCCTTGCACCGGGTCTCATTTCTCAGCTCTCCAGCCATTTGCACGCTCATCTAGGACACATGTGGGACTCCTGGCCGCTGGCTGTAGGGCTGTGAGCTGTTTTACAGGGATAAAAGGTGCACGGGGCATTTTGTCTGCAAGGCATAAGTTGCAAGCTCTCTGCCTTTCTGTACTGAGTGACTTTGTGGAGGAGCTTTGTTGGCCACCTGTGGGCGTAGCACTGTGCTCAAGCTTCAGAAACACCTGGGTGTAGAGAAAAATCTGCACACTTACTCAGATTCCTCTTTGCAGGAAGGGGATGGAGCTGAGGAGCGCACAGGATTTCCCAGCGCATGAAGTACGGGAAGTGAAAAGGGAAAGAGGGGCAGAAGTGGCTGGAAAAACAGGGGAGAGGGATGATAAAGCCAAACTAGAGTAAAAGGTGTTGGTGAGCCTGGCAGTGTTAGGCTGCTAGAAATTAAAGATGTTTTCCGTGTTTGTGTGGTCTGTTAGATGCAGTGTGGGGTGCCCAGGCTGTGTGGTGTGCAGGGAGTGTACTGGAAGCCCTGGTCCAGGTGCCTGCTCGTGGGTCCCAGGTGGAGGAGGAGAGCAGGCTGGGCAAGTGATGCTTGCTCTTGCCAGTAACGAGCCTGCCAGTTTGCATACCTGGCTTTTAAAGTGTCTGCAGCCCCGAGGAGCAAGGCTACAAGCAGTCTGCAAGTAGTGTGTGGTGCAAGGGAGGAGCTCTGAGAGGTGGTGTCATGTCCTCTCCAAGGGAAGCACCAGCAGAGGCAGGGGGAGCTCTGGCAAAGTCCTCCTCTATCGACTTTCCCTTGATGGTACTGAGGTGTTTGGTCCTCACTTTGCACGTCCTCCTCTTGCCCCAAACTCCCTCGTTGCTCAGGAAGCTGTTCGAACATGTCCCAGCTTGTGATAAAACCCCCAAAGCTGTGTGACATCCAACTGCAGGCACCAGTGGCCTGCACCCTCATGGCCAAGGGGACCACCCTGGCTGTTACGGGGTTGGAGGCAGTGGGCAGAGCCTTGTGCCACTGCCTGAGCCCCCAAATCCAGGACCAGCCCTCCCTGCCTGAGGCCAGCAGCTCTCAGAGCCAGCTGGGGAAATGTTACACACCCCAGTCCCTGTGGCCAGTAACTACATGGATCTCTTGTGCTGGGAGAGGATACGCTACGGGGAGGCTCCTACACAAGCCTTGGCTCTGATCAGGGGGAGAAAATGCTGGTTCGAGGCTTTCTTGAAACGTTGGGCTGCTTTACTGCAAACAGTTCATTGTGTGTGGCTTCCCAGTAAAGCTCAGTGTACTGAATAATGCAGAGAGGGATGTGCAGCGCTAAAGAGCTTGGTGAGGGATGGGAGAAAGAGGAAAACAAAAGAAGCGCTTCTGCCTGGGATTTAAGGGAGGCAATCAATTAATCAGAGCGGGAGCTGCAGCGAAGACGAGCGGAGCGCTAGGAGCGGGTTTGTTACATCTTCATTTGGTCGGTGCGGTAGGTTACTCAGCTGCGGCGTGGTTTGCGGGCAGGACACAGAGCTGGCACCCAAGTGGAACAGCAGCACGTGTATTTTGGGCTGGCCCTTCGCACAGTGACTGTCCCTGCAGGCTGATTCCAGCCCCTGCAGCAGACAGGTCTCGCTGTGCACCTGGCTCGGGTGCTGCCCGGCTGTTTTTGGCAGGAGGTGCTGTGGTTTTGCTGGGATGAGGGAGATGTGGAGCCCAGCCTGTGGATGTGGATGCAGCCCTAGATGGAGAAAAGCCAACCACTACCTGAAGGCTGTGATTCTGCAGTGCTGAAGGGACCCGGTGAGACTTGCAGGTGCCAGGCTGAGCTTGCACGAGCCTCCTGGCTGGCTGCTGGGGAGGCTGGGCCGTTGAGCTGCCCAGGAGCGAAGGGCTGAGGAAATGTCAGACAAATCCGTAAAGCTGCTTCCTCAGCTTTCCTATGCAAATACATTAATTATTTATTGGGTGATGCTTAAGGGGAATTCTGAACTAAATCCTGAAAAACAAACCATCCGGGTTTGCTGCAGCTGCTGGAGCTTTATGGCTGGGCAGGAGGGAGCTGTGTGAGGGCGAAATGCTCACCTTTGAGGCCGTACGGCCTCTCCTGAGGCGAGCCTTACCCTTGGGTGTGATGCCAGTGCGGTCACAGCAGACATACCGCAGCCCTCTGTTTGGTCCTGAGAACAACTGCCTCAGCTGCTTCCCCCCCGGCTCGTAGCTTTACAAGATGAAATCCTGCTGTATTAGGACACGATGCAGATTCAAGCAGTGGGTTTTTAACAACCATTTGGGGTCGGTGACTTGGACAGTCAGTTCAGCGGTACACTTACCGTGTTGTTGTTCAACGTCAGCCTTCCCGTTGAATTCCTAAGAGTTTGCATTAATTTCGGTAGGAATCTGCACTTGGGGTGAAGGGTGACCTAATCTTTGAAAAGGATCTTAATCCACTTACTTAGCCTCTCTTGCGGAGCTCAGCGCTTTTCCCTTGTCAAGAGCAGACTGCATGCCTAACCTTGATGTGTCACTTTCCAGTTGACTTAGTATTTGGGTGAGGATGAAAAGGAAACCTTTTTCAAAGATTAAAAGAATCCGTGCTGCTAAGGTATGCGTGTGTGACGTGCATGTATTAAACAGGAGATGTGAGCGTAATTGTAAGGCTGTGGATGGTGGAAAAAAGATGAAATAAAATCAGAAGACTAAACAGAACAAGGACGGGAAAGGATAAATCCATCTGAAAGAGTGTAAGTGGAGTGTTATGACGGAAGGGGAAATGGGGCTGAAATGTGTTTTAATGTAAGCTTAAATGTAAGACAAAAATAAGAGTCCTCTTAGTTTGGCCTGTAAGTGTCTCTTCCCAGAGGCCTGAGGGCAGCCAGGAAAAATGGGGGCACTGCAGCTGCGATCCAGCTGTGAGACCTGGTGTCTGTTTCTAGCTAAGACAAGGAACTATTCGCCTTCTAGGCCGCTGCATTAGATCTGTCTCAGGTCAGAAAGGGTGGAAAGCAGTAGCTTTCTGGTAGCCAGTTCAGTTTTGGGGGGTTCAGCTTGGACTCCAGAGTCACAAAACCAAAAACAAAAAAAAGCCCCAATTAACTCTTCCTGGATTACATGTGATGCTTCTCCTTGGGTGGCCACCTTACTGCGAGTGAGCAGGGCCACACGGACGTGCCCATGTGCACCCTGTGAGCCCTGGAGCCATTTGCTCACTTCCTTCTAATCAAAACCTCGTGCTATCGGATTTTCTTTTCTGTTTGGTGACTGAAGCGAGGCTTCGTGTGCCTTCACGTGGGAGATAAGTGGGTCAGCGGGCTGCTTTGTTTGCGGCAGCTCTCACGTGGAAGGAGTGAAGTGCAGAATGCTGAGGCTTGGCAGGAAAGTGCCAATTAAAGATCGCAGTGCGAGGGCATAGTTATTGTCTGAGCTGAGATCTAGGGCTGCAGCAACCGTCCTGTGCAAGGGGAAGAATGAGGAATTATTAAATTTTGTGTTGATCCAGACGAGCTACTGCTCTGTCTGTTTCACGTGTTGGCAAGGAGCTTGTTCCCTGTCTCACAGGTAAGCGAGGGGTGGAAGAGGTGAGTCTAGAGGAGGGGAGCCTGTGCTCAAGCAGGATCCCTCAGAAGCTCGGTCAGCAGCTTGCGCTAATCCCTGCGATTTATCTTTGCTGGAGCAGCCCAGCTTTCTCCTTAGCACAGCACAAGTGTGCTCAGGTGATCTGGGCATGAGATGTGAGCGCCAGAGATGCAGTGTTACGGAGAACCAGCTCCGTTGTGCCACCCGTCATCCCTGCAGGCAGTGGAGCTGGGACAACACGCAAAGGAAACGTGGCTTTCCAGCGCTCAGCTCTAGGAAAGCAACTTGGGCTTTGGCTCCAGTCCTGTGCTATCGAGGGCAGCTCCTATCATCGTGTCATTTGTAAATGAACACGTTGCACCTTGGAGCACTCAGCCTGGCATTCCTGAGCAGACGTGTTGCAAAAGGGCCCTGGGGGTAAAGGGAGGAGCAGGTTGCTCAGGTCGAGTGAGTTGTTCCTACTGAAATAAGAGAACCTCTCTCCCTCCCAACCCTTCCATTTGCTTCCCACTAGTCCTGTTTCACTGATGTTTTTGTCTGAAAGAGCAGTGTTTTAAAGGAAAGCTCACATATCATTATATTCCTTTATATGAAGAAAGTTTTCTGACTTTGCCCTTCCTTCCAGCATTCTGTGCCCTAACTGCAGATGTCCATAAGCTGATCTGTTTCACCTTGCAAATGGACTGTGTTTTTTTCATGCATATAGGCACGCACCTCTTCACAACAAGCAGAAAACAGTGTATTTTGCAGGTGGACGAGAGAGATCTGTGCTGTTTCACTGGGAACAGCACAACCTTAGGAGACAGCAGTTCCTGCTGCGCTACTCCTGCCTGTGCTGGAGACCCACGCATGAGGTGGGTGAGTAAAATCGGGTCTTTCAGAAATGAGGCCGTGGTGGCCAAGGACTGGTAGGGAAATAACACGCTGTCACCTAACGTTAACTTTAGAGAAATCCTGAGCTATCCATTTAGACTTGATCATATCAGGAAGTGTAGATCTGGTTCCTCTCAGAGTGTCCTGATGTGTCTTCATGATAGGTTTCCATCAAGAAAAGACATCTTTGAGCAGACGTGAGAAATACTGAGATGCTGTGAGATTCCAAAGGAAAGCTTAAAAAAAATGTCCATCAAGGGACGGTGTTATTATTAGAGAAAGCAGGATGAAGTGTTTGCAATACTATAGGAAGCAGTGATTTGATTTTTAAGAACTCTAAAGGGGAAGAATCAGAGCAGTGCCTGTGCTGCATGCTTTTCTGAAGTTTGCAGAAAATCTGCAAGTTATAAAGCATTACTTCAGACTTCTTTTCCTCATGAAAGCGAAGCTTCTGCCTGCGGTCTGTCTGCTTCTACTCAGCTGTCAGGCTCATCCCCTTCTTTTCCCTTTTGAGGAAAGAATCTCAGGTTTCATGAGAACTGGAGGAGAGAGATCATTGCCAGCCTCGAGGGAGGGAAGGCAGGCAGGAGCGAACTCGGGCATGGAGCGATTCCTTTGGCAGCAGCACCAGGCGATCCCCACACATGCAGGGCTCTGTGGTAACCCCACCTGCTGTGGTGTCCCCTCCTTGCAGGGAGCGTCACAGGGTGCACAAAGGAAGGCAGGGCTGCTGAGGAAGCCCTGGGGATTAGAGGGACAAAGAACCCAAATCTATAGGAAACCAGGCCTCATTTGTCCTGCTGCTCATGGAACAATTAGGTTATCTTAAATACAATGGGGTTATCTTAAATACAGGGGCATGAGCTATCCTGAAAGTCCCTGCCAGGGAAATGGTGATGTAGTAACAAAAACACTGAAACACTGAAGATGATTAAGTGACAGAGGAATTTATTTATGTGCAGAGTCTGCCTGTTTTACGCTGAAGCTGTGAAGAAAATGCAGCGAGAGGCTGTTATTTTTGCAACAGGGGCGCCTCCAAGTTTGGTGCGTTGGTCACCTGAAGCCTTGCAACATAAGGGAAGAATAAAGAGTTACGCTTCCTGCGCGGTTTTTATTTAGGAAGAAAGAGGGGGAGGGCCCTAGGGACCAGCACCAGGGCGCTGGGCTGTGGGGCTGACCCTGCAACCAGCAGGAGTGTAAAGAAAGGAGGAGCGCCCCCCGCCAGGCGGGTATGGTGTGAGGCAGGGCGGTGCTGAGGGACGTGCAGGGGCCATGTGTTGTTTTTTTTTTTATTTTATTTTTTATTTTATTAGCACGAGTGAACGATCGCGCTCCCCACGCGGGGCCGTGAGGCGAGGCCGTGGCTGGGCCTGGGGCCGGGCCCCGCCCGCTCGGCTCCCGCGGCCGTTGCCATGGCAACAACACCCGGAAGCGGAAGCAGCTCCTCAGCGAGGCCCCCCCCGCCCTGCGGGTTCCGCCCTTCCGCATGCGCACTGCGCGCGCTGACCTCACCGCCCCCCCCTTACCACCGAGAGCAGCAGCGAGCGCCACCCCCCACCTCTCTATGATCCGGGCGGGGCGCGGCACCCCCCCCTCCCTCCCTTCCTCTCGGGGCGCATGCGCGCGGCGGGCCGGGCCGAGCCTTCTAGAGGCGCGAGGCGGCGCCGCGCAGGCGCAGTGCGCGCGGGGCTGGCGCAGGCGCGGCGGGTCCCCATTCTTCGCGGGGCGGCGGGGCGGGCGCAGCCATGCAGCGCTGCGGGCACTGAGCCCGCCGGGCCCGCCCCGCCTCGCGCTCAGACAGGTACCGGGGGGGGCGGGGGGGAACGCGCTGAGGGGGCCTGAGGGGGCTCTGGGGATTGGGGGGGGCTCCGCGGCCTCGTTGAGGGGCTGTGAGGGGGGTGCGGGGGGGCCCGCGGCCAGGCCCCGGCCGCCTCCTGTGGGAGCTGCAGCGCGGGGAGGGGGGCGGGGGGCGGGGGCCCGGGGCTGGGGCCGCAGCGCGGGGTGGGGTAGGGGGGGAGGCGGCCGAGCCCTGCGGGCTGTGGCAGCGCCGCTCGCCCGGTGGGAGCTGCCTTTGTGCCGCAGGGCCCGGCTGGGTTGTGCTCGGTGGGCGGGATGGGGCATGGGAGCTGCCAGAGGGACGGAGCGATGCCTTACTGTGTCACCGTGGGTGAGCCCCTCCTGTATTATCACCCTTCTGCTATGTTTTCGTGTTGTTTTGTTGCCTTTTTTTTAACAAAAACGACCGCCACCACAAATAGGATCTCTTTTCTACGCTGATGCCTGCAATGTGCTTGGGAAATGCTTGGGGCTGGGCAGACAGCTTCAAAAATGTGTGTTCCAAGAAGAAAAATGCCGTGGGGGCATTCTGGCCTTGCCTCACTCGGTGATAACAGCGTTATGGTGCTAAAAGTGAGGTGGCAGCATGCTCGGGAGGTGGGAATAAGTTTCTCTCCCTCATGTGACGTTCCCCAGAGGGACGTTTGGAGAGGATGCCTATGGAGAATGAGCTGCTCCTTCAGATACTTCATTCCTGCAGATACTTCATCTTTGAAGTCCTGTAGGAATCTTAAATCCGAGCTGCAATTGCAGGGTTATGGGCGCCGGATACTTAAACAACAAACGTCCAACCCAAATGATTTATGCCCTCCTCCCGTGTGTTCATCAGCCCTCCCCTCTCCGTGGGGCCGGTCAGTCAGGGCTGTTAGCAGCTGGAGGATGGGAGCTGGCAGCAGGTCCAGCTGCCCCAGGGTGGGTTATGGCACAAGGAGGTCGGTGCTGCCTCAGCAACCTCGGCGATGGGGCTGGGTGTGCTGTATCATGAGAAAAAGCCTGAGTTGGGCTGGGTGTAAGGTGTTGGGACAGGTAAGGGAGCAACAGCCCCACAGCTCCCTGCTCGTTGTGCAGGCTGTGATGGATGCAGCGTGCCTGTGGAGACTGAGCTGCCATTTCGGGCACCCAGCTGGCCTCGGATGACTTGGCTCAGGCTCCCGTGTCACACTGAGCCTCTCGTTAGCTCCATGTCCAGGCCAAGGTTTGAGATCTCGCTGCTGTGCCTCGGGGTCGGGCTTGCTGCTGCTAATGCCTCCTCCTCGATTCCTGTGGCCAAAGCTTCCTCTGCATCCTGACAGGGCCAGGGCACCTCCCAGCATAACTGCCTGTGCATTAAACATGCTGCCGAGTGTAGAAGGCTTTAGTAGCTGAGTTAATGCACAAAACCAATTTATCTTATTAATTTGTTCAGGCTGTGACTTGAGGAAGTTGTAAACAAGCAGTCTGAGGGGTTCGGCTCTGCCGTGATGAAGGGCTGCTGTTCGTGGCAGCTTCGTGCAGAGCAGCTGCAGCTCGTCCCCAGGGTTTCATCTTGTTCCGTGCTTACATTCTGCATTTCCATCGACCCGCTGGGTGCTGCAGGTTGCTGTGTGTTTTGTTCCAGCCCTTCCAGTAGTTTGGGTATTGTCCATCAGGCCAACCTGCTACCTGGAGCCCCGGTGCGAGCCAGCAGAGTCCTTGTGCAGCCAGGCACTGAGCAGCCCAGCAGCCACACAGGGTCCCTGGCGTTCTGCCCTTGCTGTCTGGCTCTGTTGTAGACACAAGAGCTCACTTTCGCTTCTTTTTGGCAGGTCTAGCAGTAAAAATCCCCAAACACATCGGATGAGTGCTGACCCTTGGAGTTATAGAAGGGCAGCAGATGGGTTCTGGGGTGTGAGAGGCCAGAGGTGATTGCCGGGAGCTCTGATCTCAATTGGTGTTTAGTGTTTGGTCTGTCTGGCTCTGTCACTTAAACCTCTGCGCAGCTGGCTCCCCAAGGAGCCAGGCAGCAAAACGAATTGTTAGGCAAGCATCAGCAGCAGCAGTTTATGGGAAATCAGCGGATTTTAGGGTCTGTACCTGGCTCTGTGGGGGAGTGCAGTGCAGCCCCGCAGTCCCTCAGCTGCCGCTGGAGTTCAGCCCGATGCGCGGCGTCGCCGAGCGTTGTTGCTGCTCCCTCTGGTCCCTGCTCACTCTGCCCCCTGTGTAATGAACCACGGCAGTGCCACTGCCTTTCCGTGCTCCCTGCTGCCTGTGCTGGGGGCTTTTTGGGCCACGTGCCTCGAATGCTTCCAGGGTGGTTCTGGCTTGGGTTGTGCATAAATCCTTCCCTCCCTGCTCCGTGCCGCTACCCAGCGAGAGGCTCCTGGGGGTAGCGAGCTCCCGGAGGCCTTGTGGGGTATGGCGCTTGTATCGCAAACCCGCTGAGCTCTTTGGAACTGGATTATCCGGATCCCGTACCCAGCATGTGGTAATAGGGCTTTTCCTTTCCCCAAGGTGTTGGCTTGCCCTTGGTTCCCGCTGCCACTGGGGCCTTTCTTTGCCCTGACTCTGGGAAAGGCAGCGCCCAGCTCCTGCCTGTGCAAGGCCTGCTGTTCTCCCACCTTTTCTTTTCTTTCATTTCCACCGAGATGCTTCCCGTCCTCAGGATCAGGGGTGACAGCAGCCGAGGGGCTGGCATTGCTGCAGGACGGGGGCAGGTTGCAGGCTTGTGCTGCGTGCTGGGAAGCAGCTCGTCCTTGCGAGCAGCCAGGCGGTGGGATGTGCGCTCTGATTTTGGTAGCCTTTCACTTCAGGCCTTGGGGCTGAGACGCCCACAGGAGGGGCGTGCCCAGGGCAGCTCCTGACCTTACGGGATTTTCAGCTGCATCTCAGCACTTGGACCCTTCGAAAGGAAGGAGACCTGGAAAGCTCATTCCAGACTTGTCCTTGGCCTCAGACAAAATTAAAACCAGACTAATGTGAGAGAGGGGTTGTGTTAGCAAAACAAAGGATGATGAAACTGGTTTTCCCCCTTGCTCTGGAAGAGTGGATCCATTGGGGTGGGCGTTGGGGTCGCCCCGAGGCCTTCAGCCTGCAAGTGCCCTGGGGCTGCTGTGGCTTCATTTGTGCTGAGTTTCTGCAGGTGGGTGCCTCGCCGGAGGAGTCAGGTGTGCAGGCTTTTTGTGGTTACATACGGGAATTCCTGTGATCTGAAGCTTCTCTCTCATCTTACCAGGCCAGGGGAAGACAACTTTCGTGCCTAGCATCTGTCGTGGAAGGATTGTAGGGGGGCTGCGAGGTCTTAGCTTAAGCCCTGGAAATCTTTCAGACGTCTTCATTCTGGAGATCTGCCTCCTCGGTTTTCCTCGCGTGCTGCCGTGGCTCAGTTACCGCCTGAGCCCCTTCACAGACCCCAGCGGGCCAGAAGAAGAGCTGCTGCCCAGCAGGGGCCTTGCAGCCCTGGGGCTGGAGGTGGTTCTGCGCCGGGCAGAGCCTCACAGGAGCCTCCTTAGCGTGCCTGGTGCAGGGGGGGAGAAGACCCAGGAAAGCTTCCAGCAGAGTGGTTGTGAAATACCCTGGGCACTGAAGGAAGATCATCTCCCACTTGTGGAGACAGGTGAACAAAAGGGGGCCCCTCTGCCAGCTCTGGGAGGTGTCCCTGCGAGGTAGGACAGCTGCTGGTGTGCTTGCCACCTCTGGAGGCTGAACAACAAAGTGCTGAAGGCTTGGAGGCTGTCACAGCAGATGCTTTCTGCTGCTGTCTGCATATCTAGGGAAGGGGAGGTGTAACTGGAGAGCTGTTGGATGAGCTGAGTACAGACCAGCCCCCAGGAGAGCAGCGCTGCATTTTTTTTTAAACATTCTTCTGGTTTTCTTCCCCTCTGCAAGCACAAGAAGATGCAAAGTTTCTTGTGAAGGTAGGCGAAGATCAAGCCTTACTTGGGTGTTACAAATAACACAGATTCAGTTTGGGTGAGCGGGGTTCTCCTACTCACAGCAAGAATTTCATTGAGTTGGGTACCCCGGTTAATGCTGCCCCATCTTAGGTGTAATGAGTGTTTCCTTGTTACTGCCTGAGCTGGCTGGTTCCCCACGCCGAGCCAGTCGTCTTGCTGTGGATTGTACCGGCTCCAGTGGCATTAGGGTGGTGGTATCTGGGCTGAGCAACTTGGGGCTGTGCAGCCGGTGTCAGCTTTCTCCCTTACACTCCCCATTTTGAGCTCCAAGCCCGCATTCACCTTATGCCTCTCTACTGGCTTTGTGCTGGGTGGCTCTTGGTGGAAAATGTAGGTGCTGCTGGCAGGGGCTTTCAGTAAGCACCGAGCTCTCAGGGCTTAACAGGGGGAGAGGGACCTGCGTTTGTGCTCTTCTCCCCCAGAGGTGTTTAAAGGTGGTGCCACGATGCAGTGGATCTTCTTTAGAGCTCAGTCCTCATGTCCGGATCACACGCCTCTTCTTCTGTAATGCAGGGTGATTTTGATCCTGTCTTCCGTCACATGTTTTAAAAAACGAGGAACTCTTGGGGAAATTTGTTTAAATTAGCTTGCAGAAAAGGTTGCTTTGTGCTCTTCGGCAGAGTTCAGGTACTCATACATGGAAACCACCTAGAAGAAAGGCCTGAAACTCGGGGTGTTCCTTTCTCACGGCGCTGTGGCCCGCTCATACAGCTGTTGGATCTGCTGGGGCTTGCCTGTGTGTGAAGTTAATCAAAAATGGCTATTCTGTGGTAACGAAGTCACTCACACCCTGCTGCAGCCTGAATTAATTTTCAAGTTTAAGCAAGCTCCCCGTTTCCATGCTGAGAGCAGGCAGGGGACTTCTTCCCTGTGCTCACAGAGGGCAGGGCAGGGGCCGGCAGTCCGAGGTGCAGGTAGGAGGCTCCTCGGGAGGCTCGCTGAGCCCTGCCGTGGGGAGCTGGAGCCCTGCAGATCCGGGGGAGCTGGGTGTGCTCTGCAGGCACCCCTAGGTCGGGGCAGTGCTCGCAGGGAGCTGGCGGCGCTGCCTTCAAGCCCTGCCTGCCTGCAGCTGCCGCTCCCTTGCCGCTCAGGAAGGTCAGGTTCTGCTGGGATTTCAGTCTCGCGGCACGAAGCAGCCTCCTGGCTGGTGGCAGGGCTCGCCGGGCGGCTCCCTGGCTGCACACAGCCACTTTGCATCGGCCCTGCAGGACCTGGGGGCTGCTCCCGCGGGCTCTCGGGCCAGCTCCGAGCTGTACCGGGGCTGGCGCCTCTCCGGTGCGGCCCCAGAGGCTGGGGGTGAGCTGCTCCGGCACTGCCAGCCTGGGGATCTCGTGTGTCTCAGCCACTTTTTTCATCATGGGCTTTGTTTGCTCAAGCAGGAGGCGTTCAGATTCGCTGCCCCAGCGCTTCCAGTCGGTGAACGCGTGGCTCCGGCTCCCCTCCAGTTGTTTACTGGGCCAGCTGTGTGCTCCACAGCCCCTGCCCGTGCACTGGGCTTGACCCGCTTTCCTTGTGCGCACAAAGAAAGTAGGGCAGCTTCTGGCTCTGGGTATTATTAGCCGGGAAACAAAAAGACGTGCTGCGTCTTTATCTCCCCCCCCTCCTGCAGGAGCTAACCTGCGCAGAGGAAGTGCTTCGGGAAGCGTGGTGCTGCTGGGAGGGCTGTGTGGCTGCAGAAAGGGAAGGACCTGACCCTCCACCCAAAAAAAAAAAAGCATCAGCTGGGTGCCTGATGCAGTCCCAGGACAGGAGAGGCTTCTGAGGTTGGGGAGCATAACCGAACTGCAGACATCCAGCCACTCTTGTTTTAACAAAAGCAAAAACACTTCAGGCCCTGCCTTGGGCTGCAACAAGGCAGGGTTCAGCTTGGGAGCACCCTGAGCCCCTCGTTGTGCATCCCCCGAGCCCAGCGTTGGCCGTGTACCGTGCAGGCCAGCGAGGGCATCGATGGCTGAAGGCCAGCAGTCAAAGCAGGACCCAGACGGCTCCCCGCTTTCACTCCTTAAGGCTCCTGTGTCTTCCCAGTGACCTGCCTGAGGGTTTTGTCCTCACCTCCGTGGGCAGGCGCTGATGGTGGTAGCTGCGTGAATATTGATTACTAATCAGCTCTTAGTTAAGCCCCAGATTTGCTGCCTGTCGCTAAAGCTCCTTCTAGGGAACTGCTGGGTGGGTAACTGCTGGTGTGAAGCACAACCAGAGGTTTTTGTCCTGACCTACCTCGTCTGATTCCCTAAAATAGAGCAGTGCTGCTCGTATCCAGCTTATCGCAGCCTCGCAGCTGTATACGAGTAACCTATTTTGTGACACGCTTTGTCTTTTTTTTTTTTTTCCTCCGTTCTTAATTTAACCTGTAATACTTTTTATTTCTTTCAGAATGGACTGCTGAATTGGGAATTATTGCAGACCCAACAGTACGGCACTGCTCGTTGCTTCATCTATTGCTAGTTATTTAAATTGGACTTTTAATATCCTGCCAGCTGCCGTTCACACACACATGGTGCATTGTTGCCATTCTCAGAATTGCATCTTTGAAACCCAGACCCTCCGTAACCTTCATCGAACAAAGAGGCGACCTCCTGCGTCTGTTCGAAGAGGGATTTGTCGGACCGCCTGCCCTCTAGCTTTCTTGCTGGTGCTGTGTTCCTAAGACACCATGGAGCCCAGTATGGAGTACTGCTTAGCGCAGGTGCTGCAGAAGGATGTCGGGAAGAGGCTTCAGGTTGGCCAGGAGCTGATAGATTACTTCTCAGATAAACAGAAGTCAGCTGATCTCGAACACGATCAGACTATGCTGGATAAAATGGTAGATGGACTGGCCACCTCCTGGGTCAATTCCAGCAATTACAAGGTAAGGCTCGTCGGATGGAATTTAATTACAGTCAGAAGTTTCATGGGCAAGTGATGCTTGATCTAAGTGGAAGCTGTACAGCATGTTTCTGATACGCTGCTCTGTGAGCTGGTAATTACGCTGAGTCAACCGGCCGTGTCCCACTTCTTGGTAGTTAATAACTGGTGTGATAGCAAGGATGCATAACAGTAACACTTCAGCCAATTGGCTTTATTCTTGGTGTTCGCAATTCGTGCTGTCCTGATTTCTTTGTCTACCTTGTTTCACCTGTGGGACTCTTTGATCATCCCACTGCTTGGCAGTGTTGATGATTTCCTGCCCTATAAAAAACGGTATGTAAAGCTGAAAAAAGTGTGCATATCCAGCCAGTACTTTTTCATGTTGTCGTTAATTCTTTCTAGATGTTTTTTCTACTGTCCAGGGGTAATTTAAGTACAACTGATCTATTGCAGCTTGCTGAGGAAAGGTAATGAGCAAGTCTGTGTTGTGTTGAACATAACCATCTCGCATCCACACATCCACAGGCATGAGCCATGGGATGTAGAACCCCGCAGCCCTGTTACCCCTGTCACGTTGCTTCGTTCCCCACAGCCCTTAGTAAGGAAGTCCTGCTGCTGCCATGGGGCTTCCTCACTGGAAGGGGTTTGCAGCTGTGGTTTGGGAAAGTCCTGTCCCAGTCCTTTCCCAAAGCTAGTGGGCTACTTAACCCACAGGGAGGGTACAGGAGGTTTTGGTACTTCATGATAAGTCCAGGAAAATTTGAGGGCAAAGCCTCCTACAGGCGTGGTGGTGAAGCTCGTTCCTGGGAGCTGTTGGAGTGCTCTCACGCAGAAGTGAAGGAGAGGCTGACTGTGCAGGTTGCGCGTCTGTTGGAGCAGAACATCCTCAGATTAATTGCAACTGTTTTAAATGGAAATGTTGATGGTAAGGATGCTGTATCTTGGTCAATGTGTTCTGCACGGCTGCATTTTTGCTTTTCATAATTGTCAACGAGCAACTGCAGTGGAAGCTGCTTGGCATGCGGGAAACAAAAAGCCCAAAGCTGTTGGAGGGCAACCTGATCAGCTCATGGGTGAGTGAAACAGCCCTAAAGGTGGGAGGCCCGGCATCAGTGCCCTAAAGAAGCCCTCTGGGATGTCAAACTACACTTCCTTGGTCAAGGTTTAAGCCATTACGTTGGCAGTCTGCTTCTCTGCTCACCTCTCTCCCTTCATCTGAGCAAGTACCGGCTTAAAACAAAGGTGGAGACCATCTGTGTGATCAGGAATTTCCTAGCAGTTGGTGTGCTCGCAGAGGGAGGCTGGTTTGGGGTTCCAGACCCAGTAGTTGGGAGAACATCCAGATGGTTCATGGCTGCTGCCCACTGAGGGCTGTGCTAGGGGGGCTGTACGTTATCGGCGGGGAAACATCAGTGAAACGAAGAGAAAGGGCATCTCGAGAGACATCAGTTTGCACTGAGAGGAGCCTCGTTTGCTGCTGCTCTGCTTCTACTGGAGGGCTTCAAGTTGCTTAAATCGTTGATTTGAGCTATGTAGGCATGGTCTTCATTGGCATTTTTAGGCTTTTTTTAATAAACTGCTCTTATACACCCAGGACTGGGTTCCACTACTTGAAGAAAGTTTCTCCTCGGCACTTTCTCATATCGAAAAACGGTAGGAGAGGCTCGTTTGGAGTGAAAACGGGCAGGGGTCCCAGTAAAGACCTAACTGGGTGAAATGCATTGCTTTTGGGGGATCTCGGGCACTCACTGCACAAGGTGTGCTGGCCAAGGGGAAGGTCTCACCCTTGTGTGGGACGATCCCTTTGCCCCAGGGCTGTGTCCCGGTGCTGATTTTTGCTTTTCTGTGCAGGACTGCTGATTCAATTCTTTTAGCTCCTAATGGGTTTTGTTACTTACAGAGGGATCATGCTCTTAAAAATGAAATATATAGTGAAGAGTTGCAGGGAAATGTTATTTCCCCTGACAGAGCTCGTAATTGTGCTAGGGAAGGCAGCCTTCCACTCTTATCTCTGTCTGCATATCAGGCATTGCAAGAGCATGCTTGGCTGAGCTGAAGAGAAGTAGAACTTACACAAATTATCTGGCTTTCTCAAACTCTGTATTGAATATTTTTTGAGTTTCTCTAATTGAGGGGTAGAACAGATGGCACAGGCTTCGTTTAAAGTGGAATCCATTCGAGTGACTTCAGCTGATGAGTGGTTGTTCGCTGTAAGCACCCGTTTGTTCTCTGTACCGTGTTTGTTTGGGTTGGGATTCGATGGAAGAAGCCCTCATTTAAGAAGCAGATGTGCATGGGTTTGGGTTGGTGCATTAATCTGGTGGGTGTGCGTGTTGTTGAATATTTAGTGTGCACAGAGAGAGACTGCGCCGTCTTGGGAAGAAGAAAAGAGTAAAGGGTTTCCAGACAGCTGTTAGCTGCTGAATTTGGGGGCCAGGGTGATGAGAAGATGAATGATGTGTGCCTTTTCCTCCTGTGTGCCTGTGCTGCAAAAGCAAACTTAGCAAAAACGGCCTCTGATTGCTTTGGGGTGGGGAGAAGTGCTGCCTTAGGAAGGGCTAAAGGTTCGCTGGGCTCGAACTGTGCGTGCAGGATGTGCCCCATCCTGCAGTGCTGGACTCCAGTGCTGTGGGGCTCCTACTAGCTGGGTTTTCCTGCCATAAGTTTAGGAAGGAGCAGGGCTTTGGCTCCAGGATGTCCAGCTTCCTGCAGGCATTGAAGCTGTGATTTCCCAGCAGCTCCAGCTGACGGCCTGTTCGCCCTCTGGGTCGGGTCGCCCTGCAGCAGCCGTGCCTGCCCTTCCAGCCCCTGCGTGGCAGCTCCATGGGATTGTGCTGCAGCTCCTGTCTGGTGGCAGCAGTGCGGGCTGGGCGCTGGTTGAGCTGGGAGAGATCAAACTCAACGGCAGCTTCTGTCCTTGGTGCTCAGGACAGGAAGAAATCAACTGCTGTGGCAATCAGCACCGAGGTTTCCCTGCGGATGTGTCTCGCTTCCTCCCAGGTAGCAGAGCCCCCGTGCTGGACTTAACAGGACAGAGGTTTGTTTCCTTGGTGGCACACAAGCCTTCTGTGTCAGGCTGGAGATCTGTTTGGCTCGGTGTCCGTGGTCAGAGGTGAGCAGAAAGCCTGCGTACACAGGGAATGTCTCCTTGGCATGCCCCTCTGCCTTGTGGACTGGAACCCCTGCTGCTGCTTCTTGCCCAAACCTGACTTCCTGTGGGGTTTTAGTGCTGGGATGGGCCCCAGGCAAGAGCGGTGGCCGTGGTGCGTGCGGGCTGTGTTGGCGGCCAGCCCTCAGCTCCGTGTGGGACAGAGCCAGCCAGCCCCAGGGCTCGCCGCCCTCCTGCTTGCTAAATTGAGAGGACAAAGCTATTCCCCTAATGCTGGGGTAGCATTTCAGCTGCAGCACCAGCATGCTCCCAACCAGACTTTGTTCAGAGCCCTGGCACGGCTCCCCAGCCCTTGGGAAACCTGCGCCGGGCGCGCTGGCTGCAGCTGGTGCCCCTGAGGAAGGGGCAGGTCACGGGGGTTCAGCCCCCGGTGATGGGGGCACGCTGCTGTGCCGGGCCTTTGGGGGCCCTGCTGGGGAATGTGCTGTGCAGTGCTGCTTGACCGTGTCCAGGGAAGGAATTTGGGCTGCAACAGGTGCAGGGAAGGGCGAGCGTGGTGGTCAGGGGCTGGGGAGCCCGGCCCGCCAGGGGAGCTGGGGAGCTTGGCTTGCTCAGCCTGTGGGACGAAGGCTGAGAGGCAGCGTGACTGCTGGCTATAAATACATCAGAGGGGCACGGCGGGGAGGGGCAGCGACTGCTGGAGCTAAAGGGCAAGGTTAGCACAGGAGCAGGGGGGTAGAGACTGGTCACGAGTAAATTTAGGCTGCCCAGGAGATGAAAGCTTCATGCAGCAAGAGCACCGACAGACGAGAAGGCTTGAAGAGGAATAGAGATGAGCCAGACATCCATTTGGTTTTAGGACTGATCTTACAATCATTTTGAGTAGTTTATTGTTATTCTGTGTTATATTCTCTATAGAATAACAGGATTATCCATGGGTATAGTGGCAGTCGATTTCAGCCCTTTGTCTCTCTGGAGTGCCTGAAACTGCCATAACACTTTGAGGAAACGTGAATGTATGAAAATGCGTGCTGGCTCTGGTCCTTACAAAGCCCACAGGGGATTTGCAAAGCCTGTCCATGCTGCGCCTGAGGCCACGTGCCTGTTGGAGCAATGCATTTACCTCTGGAGAAGAGTTAGTGCCCGTGATCCAGCTCCCCTTGGGTGTTGTTGGGAGCGGGCTGAGTGTCGGGGAATCCTCCTTCCCCTGGCACGGGGGTTCCTGGCTGAGGATCATTACCTGGAAGCCGTTCTTGTCTCACCCTTGAAGCCTGAAAAATCACCTCCTAGGAATCCCCCTGGCAGTGGGATCTGGTTGCCTCTGTCTATTTTAAATTGTTTTGTAAGCAGGGTTGTTTTTGTTGAGCCTCATTTCCTTTGGCTCTCGCTGTGCAGAGTCGTTGGTATCTAACGCTGCGCTTTTCCTCGTGTTTGATGGAATTGGTTAAAGTTACGGGGAGAGGGAGAGCATCTGAATAATATATGCAGAATACAACTACATAAGCATCTTTTCCCTAAAAATCAGACTGCAAAATCCCTGATGTGCGGGAAGTACACACGTTTCTCTAATTCTGGCTCATTTTTTGAACTTCTGCTCTGTCCTTAGCTGTGCTCGCTCTTGGAGCAGCCTGCTAGACAAGGCGGTCTGGTGCAGGGCAACTTCCATGGTGGTGGCTGGCCCCAGCAGCCTTCCTGTGGCCTTTTGAGACCGGGCAGTAAGATCCCCTGCGTGTTGGAGGATGGGCTCATGAGGATAGGGGATAATTTGGTTTGTAGGGGCCCTCATGGGCTACCTAGCCCCATCCACCCCATCGATGTCACGGTCCGGCTGCTCAACCCAGGAGGGAGCGGGTGGGTCACGGTGGAGACGAGCAGTCTCTGATTCTCTCCAAGTGAATGCTGCCTCCCACGAGCTGTTCATTACTTTCCTCCTAGATCACATCTCGTTTTTAACTAGACAAGACCTGCTATGTTCCTCATCTGGTGCTGCGCTCGTGCCAAAGATGAAGATTTAAAACAAAGCAGCATTTGACTATTCAAGAACCAGAGCAAAGAGTCACGGTCATCAGAGCGTGGAAAGCAAGACAGCTTCTCGCCAGTGGTGGGGCTGGGAGATGAGCTGCAGGAGAATTGGTGGGAGTGGGCCCAGAGCTTTAACTGGACGTGAGTGAGCTCTGCTGGGCTTGGCCTCGTGTTTGCACGGCTCCCTCTGACTGATAGCAGCTGGCACAGGCACCTTGGGTCTAAAGGGAAGAGTTGCAGTGAGCGCATCACAGTTCATGCAGTGACACTGACAAACGCCTGCGTTCAGCAGGACTTTGTATCCTCAGCGCAGGTGAGAAGGACCAGGGAGCTCCAGCCTTGCACCCTGCGGGATGAGGGGTGCCGCTGGTGTGCTGCTGTTGTGTGCTTGCCTGAGCTGCTTGGCCCCCAGGAGGCATTTCTCCTGCAGTAATTGGTGCTGTGTGGGAAGTTGGGAGTGCACGGGGCTTCCAGAAGGTACCAAAAGATTGAAATGTTTGATCTGCTGCCTGGCTAAAGCCTCTCACCCAGGCCTGAGGAGCTGCCCTGACTGGAAGTCTGCAGTCTACCTCAGCTGTTTTCCTTCAGAAAGCTGTCACCATTTGGATGGCCAGGCTCTTTGTATCTCAGATACAGCGCTCTTTGGGAAAGCCTTGCTGAAATCAGGAGGCCTCCTTGGGGTCCTGCGGCTCGGAGAAGTCCTGTTTCTCCTGCAGCGTGCTTCTGTCCCACACTTCTCTGTGCCATTGCCTTCCTCTGTAATTGTGTGTAAATAGTTGTGCAGTGACTTCTGTTCTTCTTGAGGAAAATAATAGAAAAATCTTTCTTGTAAAGAGTAATTTCTACAGTTAGAAATGGAAACTTCTCGGTAGTGCCTTGCTCACTGGTAAGCAGAAGTGCCAAGGATTTACGAAACATCAGAAGGCAGAGGTACTGCTCTCCTTCCAGTGCCTTCAATCCCTACCACGAGTTTCTTGGGACAGGGCTGGGGTAGCTGACAGCCTGCAGAGCTCTGTGGTGCGTTCCCAGGGTGCTGGGGAGGTGGTTGGTGTGCAGCGGGGCGGGAGGTGAGCCAAGAAAAACCTCAGGGAGGCGACTCGAGCCTGCTCCTGCTGACTTCAAAGCCGTCAGCAGACGTCGGGCACTGGCGTCTTCGGGCTGGGAGGAGGGAAAAGAAAGGTGGTGCTGGGGTGGCTTCTGGGGCATCAGATGGGCGCTTGTGGCAAGGGAGAGCAGCAGCTCGGGAAAGGGAAGGGATGGCAGGAAACGCCAGGCTTGGCCGAGCAGCAGCAAAAATGCTCTAAAAGCTGCCTGCTTGAATCAGGAAAGGTGTGGTGGGGCTGGGACAATGGGAAGTCTGCTGCCATTAGCAGCTCCTGCTGCCATTAAAGTCAGACAACACTCAGATGGACCCCACCTGCTTTTAACACATGCCCAAATGCGGGCTCCTTGGAGGTGGGGCATGATTTGGGGTGAATAACAATAGCAAGGCTAGCTTCTGAAAGACCCCTCCTATTTTTCTTAGGTTTAACTCTTGAAGTGCTTGCAATAAGTACTGGGGGTAACTAATCCTACTTACCCCTTTGTTATACAAGTCAGCGTGATTGAAATTTGTGGTTTTCCCATTCTCCTTATTGGAAGCCCAAGAATCTGTATTTCCTTGTGATACTTTTCATGGTTTTGAAGTGAAAACACATTGCTTTTCTTAACGCAGCTTTTTTATTGGCAATTAAATGCAGCTTTGGATCAGCACTTCCATGCCAATTACCGGGTGCTGTGTGAATGTGGCATCTCGGTGTGTTCTGTGTAAAGAGCATTACGAAACGGAAGGTGGGGAAAAATCCTATCCATTACGTCTGTTCTGTGGTGGTTGTGGTGTTTTTTGGGCTGCCACAGAATCGCCACGAGGACAACGTGAGCCCTCTGCATGTTTGCGGCCCAGTGGAGTGCACCAGCTTCCACCTGTGACCTGGCCCTGTGGAACTGGGATTATCACCTGGGGAGCTATACAAGAAGTGAGGCTGTTGCCTGTGGGCTCACGTTTGTGCTGTAACTACCCCCATCCTCACCAGCAAGGTGTACAGGTAGCACGCTGCAGAAATTAGAAAACCACTGCACGTAATCTCAGGGGAGGCAGGAGGGATCCTTTCTTCTGCAGGTGAGCAAACCGCTCACGTCTGCGTTTGGTGCGCTGCGTGCAGTGCTTGTATGGGTAATGAGAAATAAAGCAGTGCTCAGTATTCCGAGCTCGCATCTTCCTTTGTTTGATTTGAAGATCTTAAATCAGGTTAAGATGGGATCTTGCTCTGTAACAAGTACAGGGGCTCAGGATGAGGTGTGTGGAGGAGCTCCCAGCACAACCTGGTTACCTGCGGCGTGGTTCAGGTTCCTGTAAGGCCTGGAGGTGCGCTCTGCTCCTCTGAACGGGGGCTGAGCGCAGGGAGATGGGAATGGACCCAGGTAAGGCTGAGGGGGACCCTTAGCCACAGGGTTGTTCTCTTCCTCGCTGGCAGGCTCAGTGTGTTTGTGGCTGGCACACCTCAGCTGCATGTGGGAATCGTTTTCAGCTTTGTGGCTGCATCCTGAGCCTCTGCTGTTCAGTGCTCAATTTAGGAACACTTGCGTACCTGCGAGATGGCTCCTCTCTCTTTTATCTGGCATCAAAAGATGAAAAGGCAACTTGAAAAGCAGCGTGCGTTGTTCATTTGACTTGCACAGCTCATCTTCCTCCCAGTGCAGTGAGCTCCAGCTCTTTGCTGAGAGCAAGTTGGTGTCTGGGCATGGGAGTCTGCCGGGGGAGAGGCAAGGAGTGAAGTGTGCTGGTCGCAGAGGGGCTGCGGGGCTCCCGCTGGTTGCTGCTCCTTTATTAGGGGTGGATGATAAGTGATCAGTCTGCACCAGGGCTGTTGGAGCCTCACGTGTTGGTCCTCAGGTGGTTTTCCAGGCCTGCTGGGTCTCGGACTGTGGCGATGGGCCGTGGCTGCTGGAGTGCTCCCATGTGGCACAGCCCGTGTCCGAATCAAACACTTGTGCTGGAGCCTTCTGGGGGCTCCTTCAGTGCAGGTGGTGCTGCAGGGTGTCTTTAAACCAAGACAAAACAAGAAAAAACACCCCTTTCTCCTAACAAGTCCTGCCTGTTCAGAGGAACCCCTGCTTCTCCCCAGTCTTGCAAGACCTGATGCAGAAATCCCTCATGCACGTTCTTTTCCCCCACCTATCCTGGAAATGGCTGGGTTGGAGCTGCACGGAGCTGCTGACTGGCATCCGTAATGCTATGCACATCCTGAATGTCTTTGATGCGAGATCAAAAGAAAGAAACTAAAATGGTTTTGCAAGGATGAGATTAATATATATTTTTTTAACTCTGCTTTTCATCCAGAAGGATCTGGAATTACTTCTCAAACCAGCAAAATGGCTAAACCCATCGCTTTAGCATGCTCACCCGTCTCTTCAGCGTGCTCTGTAGTCACCAGGCAGTGGTGCAGAAGGGGGTGTGCAGTCTGTGTGGCAAGGCGATCCGACAGAAAACAACCTGGAGGCAGGCCAGTGGATTTATGAACTCTTGCTGGCCCTGCCCTGCTCTCAGGGAGGTCGGTGAAGCGCATTGTGCTCATGGGGTGGGTGCCCTGCCTCACTCCTGCGCCCCCTTTCCCGGCAGGAGCCGCTCTTCTGCTTCCCTTGGCTTCCTCACAGCCTCCTGCTTCCTGGGGAGAAACTCTTCCTCCTGTCGCTTCCTTTGCCAGCAGCTGCCTCACGCTGTTTGGCTCCTGGGGCTCTCTGCCTACAGTCTCTGCCCACCGCAGCTCTGGCAGGCTGAGTGCCCGGAGCCCTCACGTACCGGGTGATTTTGGAGCCTCCTCAGCCCGCTGGATGTGGCTGCTGTGCGGTACCATCATGGCTGCTTGGGGGGAGAGCCTCGAGCAGGCTGGCAGGCAAGGAGATGCTGTGCCGGGAGGAAATCCTTGGCTATTTCTCACCCTCTTCTCCTTCTGCCTGCTGTGTGCGCCTCTGCAGATGGTGATTACAAGCCAGAGCCCGTCCGTCTGGGCTGCTGGACCACGAGGAGCCGGGTGGGAAGCGCCTTTCTCCTGCTGCAAAGGCTTGCTGGGCAAGCAGGAGCCCCGAAGGGGTTAGCTCCAGGGAAAAAGGTGTTTTCTCTCCTGCTTGCATGTATGTGCAGGTGCTGGAGCTAAAGCCGCATGCGGATGCCTCTCATTCCCAGTTAATGATGCTTTGTGCCCCCAGGTCTCAAGGAGGATGCTTAAAGAAGGGAGAAGCGAGCTGGCGGGACCCAGTTGCTGGGGCTGCTCTGTTTGCCCAGCTCCTGAAGCAACCAGGGTGGGTTTGCGCAGGGGCATCGCTGGGGCTGAGCTGGTGGCCCCAGCAGCAGGTGGCTGTTCCTTCAGGAGGGCAGTTTGTGTCCCTAATCAACTAAAGCACAGGGTCTGAAGTGAGTTTTATGTTGAGTTGTGTGCCTGAATGTGCCAACGTTAATTCCTTCTTTCATGCAGTGCCTGGCATGTGTGGGCTGTAAATTAGATGTACGGGTGATCAGAAAGCTCTTCTGAATAGCCAGAAGTTTCAGAGCTGTTGTGTGCTGTTAAATGACAGAAATAGCAAATGTCCCAAGCATGAGGAGTTTCACTGGGTCTTGGGGCAGCTCAGCGTGAGGGACTCCAAATCCTGCTCGCCTCTTGCAGTAGGAAAGAAGTGCTTCTCTGAGAGACCCTCCCTTGTCTGGTCTTCCAGGAGATCTCCTGACACGCACGCTTCCAGCTTCCCAGAGCTAGGCCCAAAATGATTGTGTAAAGCAAGTCCTGCTTCTGGTTTGGTTAGGGTCACTGGTGTAGGGTAGGGGTCCTGCGGGGGAGGAAAGGGTGGGTTTGGGTGTCAGGCATGGCAGAAGGACTCTGCCTCTTACCTTGCCTGTCCCCACTCCCTGGCTGCCCATCGCTCTTCAGCTAAGCCAGTGCTGCACAGTCTGGCTGAGCAGGGTGTCAGCCTTGCCCAGGGGTAACTTGGATTTGCCAGTGTCATTTATATCTGCAGTGGGTCGTTAATAAGAGCCCATTGCCCATTCACCTTCTGTTGTTTGTGCAGGATGTTCACCAGCTGGTAAATGAACTTTTTGCTGCTGTTAATTGCATTTCTAGTGGCAAGGAAGAAACCTGGAGGCTCTGCAGGTATTGTAACGTGGGGTCCTTGGGAAATGTCTCATCCAGTTCCTTGTTCAGAGATGACAACCCCACGTGCCTGGAGGTCTTGTTCAGCTCCTGGGGACAAGGTGTGGGTGCAGCAGCTGCCCTCAGGTCGGTGTTGTGTGGGTGTGAGGGCCACGTCCAGCTCCAGTCCTGAGCTTTGGCTGGTGAAAAGTCAAAAACGTGTCAAAAGAGTGCGGGATCTGTGTTCTGTTACGGTTCTTTCCTACAGATAAAGAGTTAAAGAAGAATCTGTGCGCTGCTTCCCTTTTCTCGTGTTTATGGCACCTTTGATGTATGAATGGGAAGACGAGGCACAGAATGTGCATGTGTGCTCTCAAAATATTTTCGAAGGAGGGAGGAGAAATCTCTTTAAATGGCGATGTGAGCCTACAGAGGAGCTCTGTGTGGACATTTTTCCTGCACGTATGGATCTCTGGCCCCGCTGTGTGCCTGGGCTGCTGGCACGGCCCCAGTGCTGCAGGCAGGCCTCTGGGGGGTGGCCAGATCAGGCTTTTTCCACCATACAGACCGCACTGCTAGATCTCACCGTGACAAGTTTATGATAGCAGTACCGCTCTGTAGCTCCAGAGGAGGATGTGAAAGCTCTTGCAAACCACCAGGTTATATTTTCCCCTCATTTTGCGAGGGTGCAGGGAAGTGCTGTTAGCCCCTATTTTGCAGGAGGAAATAAATGAAGGGCACAAAAGAGGTGTAACTGGAGTTGGATTCCCTTTGCAATCCTTTGATGCCGTTCCTTTTGTGGAGGCTCAGCAGCTGAGCTGTTAGACCTCTCTGACAACGTCTGCGCTGAAGCAAAAGCAGTGACGGGAGCTCTCTAATCAGCACCGGGGCAGTGTTATCAGGGTATTTTATTTCTTGGTGTTGTTCCTGGGCATCGCCACATCTGAGCTCCTCTTTGTGTGAGCGATGTTTCCTGGACCGATGTGTGTAACTCTGCCGGTTCTCCTGCTGCAGGCTCCGTGCCACGGGCTGCAGGGGGCTCGCAGGCAGCAGCTCTCCTGCTCCCCGAGCAACGTTGCTGCTGACAGACTGATAGAGAGGAAGAACAACTGGAGCCTATCGCTTTGCGTGGCTTTGAACTCTGCACTTATATCGCATGTTGTCAAGTTAAACAAAACTCCTAGATAAATAAACCAAAAGCCTGCTGCTCTGCACACACACACACACACACATATACACGTGCTGTTCTTGCCACTTGATCCATGTCATGGCTCCTTTCCCCTGCGTGACACCGGTGCAATGCAGGATTGGCATGGGTCGGGTCACGTAGCTGCAGCCTTCAGGGACCTTGCAGAGACGTCTGCATTGTGCTTCTGTGCCTGGAGAAGGATCCAAAAAAAAAAAACCAAAACTGTGTTGCTGTTTCGTTTCCTGCCAGCAAGGTCTTGGTGGTGACACAGCAGCTCATTAAATCCATTCATAAATTAACAGGACTGCTTCTAACTGGAAAACATCAAGCTCCTGCGAGTTTTAATGAACTCTTGGAATTAGTGGCAGCTGAAGGCCTAGATGGTGAGACCCAAACAGACTAAAGTGCTTTGTGTAAGCGTGCCCAACCTGATCTAATTTGGAGCAGGGGTGGGGAGCACGCTGAGCTGCTGGCCTCTGGAGCCCCCTTGCAACCTGATTTTATTGGTGAGCCCTCTTCTGGCTCTGAAGCTCAGAGAGCTTTTGTCTTGTGCCTCTGTGCGGAATGAGCAGTAAGGCTGGCTGGGATGGGAGGAGACAAACGTAACGTCCAGCCGGTACGGGTAAAAGGGATGGGGCAGCATGGAAGGGAGAAGCTTCGAAGATGTGAAGGGTGCTCGTTGGAGGCATTGGTGCTGCTGATTTCAGCTTAAGCTGGCACCTAATCTGCATGTTAGAAAATTTCACCAGGCCTCTGCTAGAATCCCTTAAATAAATCCTTTGAACCTGCCTGTGGTGGCTGGTTCGACTGAGCTGATTGCGTTGCAAACTACAAATATTTTTACACTGCTTTAGTGGAACCAGATGATTTTTAACTGGAGTAATTTGGGAGATTATTGCTTAGGGGAAACATAGCTCGTAGCCAGCAGGCTGTAGTTCCTCTTCAGCATTGCTTTGCAGCCTGCAGATCTGTGCTGTAACAGCTTCCCCCCATAGAGTGACACCATCTTTTTACTATCCTATATTCAGTTGCTTCATTTCTTGCAGAGGGTGGTGAAGGCAGGGGGGGTGAGTAGAGCCTGTCCAGGAGCTGGAGCTGCCCTGTTGGCTTCTGCACAGCCTGTGCTGAGCTGGGTGGGCTCCTGTGGTACAGGTGCAGCTTCTGTTCCTCGGTGTATTCCTGTTTCTTAAGAGAACCATTTGAAATAATTAATCCATGAGCTAGTGCAGTTAAACACTGAATTAATTCCCTTCTCGTATGAACCCCCAAGAAGCGAGGGATGCTTGCTGTGGACTCCCAGCCTGAGTGCTCTTCCAGTGCAGCTGAGACATGGGAGTGTTGATAGCAGCTATTGGCCTCACCTGCTTAAATGTGTTCCTAGAAGTACTTGGAGAAGCCAGGATGCGTGTGGTTTGTCCCGATAATTTTCCACTTGTGCTCTGAGCCGCTCTCTGAGCTCGTTCTTTCCCCTTCAGAAAACGCTGGCTCCATCACACAGCGCAGGATGGAGCAGGATAGAGTCTGCTCCAGGTGGCAAAACCTCCTTGGGTTTCCATGCACAGCGTGGCCTGGGGGTGTGCTTGAGCTGAGGTTCATTGTGCTGTGCTCCTGTCCCGTAGCTGTGTCTGCGGGAGGGGGCTGAGGCCGCCCGCCTGCAGCTGCTGGGGCTGGGCTGGGAGCTGGCAGAGCCGTGCTCCAGCTGGCGCCACGCATCTCTGCAGTGACAGCACGGCAAAGGGGCAGACGTGTGGCTCATGGGGAGTTGAACAGGGGAATGTGTTTAGGAAGGAGGAGAAAGCTTGTTTGCTGTGCGGCTGGGGCACGTGCTGGCTGCTTCTGGCGTGTGGGAAGCATCACCGCCAGCTAGCACTGACCCTCTGCATTCAGGGGCTCCTCAGGCGAGCAGCTCAGCAGTGGGACTGGGCTTGGAAGTGCCCCGTCTGCTCTCCACCTGCACATACAGTTTTGTCACACCAGCTCTTGAAATCCTCCTCTCTTGTGATGCTGTGTGCTGGAAGAGCTGTCCGTGAGCTATCGGACACGTGGTCAGCACCTGCTTCATCTCTTGTGGCTAAAACCTGCGTGAAGATCTGCTGAGTGTGCTGGAAGAACAGCTCTTGTGTGTGAAAATGTGGCTTGGATGCTCCTTTTGGGATGCTCCTTTTGCCAGCTGCTGTGCCAGTTGCTGGGAGAGCCAGCTCAGCCCTAGCTGTGCCCAGAGGCTGGTTGCACAGAGCCGTGGCTGCAGGTGAGGGGCACGTGAGAGGCCTCTTTGCCTTGCTTTTTGTGGTTAAATGTAGCCTGGCTTGCACATTTCCCTGCAGCTCCACTGCCCAGTAAATGCATTGTGCTGTTCTTCCTAAATCATTGAACCTTGGAGGCTCTCTGGCAGCTTAACATCAGCTGTTTATTTACTTGGCTGCTTGCTGCGCTTCTCAGCACTTCCCAGCACTCTTTAGCAACAGAAAGTGAAGAAAGGCCGTTTCTGGCAGAAACCGAGGGGGAAATCCAGGCGGGGATTTTGTGCTTACCCGAGCTGGGATTTGGGCAGGATTCAGGCCCTCGCTTACATGGGCAGTGGTCTCAGTGCGGCTTTTCTTTTTGCAGCTAGCAGAGGTATCTCGGATGCTTCTTGTTTCCTCTGTGGAGTTTGTTGTTGTGTCATTGGGGCGTTGGGGATTATGGCAGCGTTTTCGGATGTTGTTGGGCCCCTCAGAAGCATTTCTTTTAGGTGCTGAGCATCCTGGAGGTGCTGCTGCCGGAGCTGGGGTCAGCGCTTCTGTGCTAGGAGCTTTGGGAGGCCCCAGCTGATATGGCTGTGCCTGCAGGCAGATGGCCAGCGTGCTTTGTGGCTTTCTCTCCTGACTTTTTTTTTTTTTTTTATTGGACCCAGAAAAATGGTTCCTGGGATTTTCTGCTGTTGAGCAAGAAAGGTCCCCTCGTGCCCTAGCGGTAGCTGTACAAACCTCCCTGTGGTGCTTGCTCCTGACAAGTTTTTCCTTAATGCTCCCAGCATTAGACTTGAGGCCCCTGGGGTTTGCTCCACTCTCGAGCTATGCATTATTTACCGAGCTGCTCCTCTCCTCCCAGACCTGCAAACGAAGGAGGACATTTGTTAACCATTTCTTTTGCTCTCTGTACAGTTTCCTTGCTGCTAGCTCAGCTGTCTGCCAGGCAGTCGCTCTGCTCGTGGCTGTTGCTGCCCTTTGTTGCTGTCCCTGGCGCTGTGGGCTTCAGGTGGGCTTGGTGGCTGAACCGGGGGCTGAGCGGTGCTCCTCAGGTGCTGCTGCTTGGTGGGTTCTTACAAACATGACTTGGAGGTGTGAGAAATGCTCGAGCTCTGTGGTAGAGCTGTGGGGGGCTGCGTATTTAGGAATCTGTCTGTGGATGAGGAGAAGCAAGAGGCGGGTTCCTCCACTGGAAGCCATTCCAGCAGGTTGTGGTCCACGTTCCAGTGGCAAAACTTCCATCCGAGCAGGCAGCTGCTCCTGGAGGTGCGGCTGTACTGAATCGATGGCCCGGCAGCCAGAATCGCTTGTGGCTTCTGAAAGCGCTGTGTGATGGGCAGGATGGCATCGTGTGGCTCCGGAGAGACTCGGAATTGATGGACCAGGATTCTTCCCCCTGCCACATCCTGGGGTCGTGCCTGTGTTTTTGTTGTTTGCTGTGTTTTTTTGTTGTTTGCTGCTGTGTTTTTGTTGTTTGCTCGCCATGCAAAGCGTGTGGGCAGGGGAGCGCATGTGGCCGGGGGCTGTGCTGGAGCCGTCGGGCTGGGGTCTCATCTTCATCCATTGCTGGGGGTTGTGTTACTGCCCCCTGACCCCACACACGTGCTTGGCTTCAGGACTAAAATAGCAAAGGCAGGGAGCATCCCGTGCTGGATCTTGGGGTGTGGATGTTCTGTGCCCTGAGGAGTTATGGGCAGTGCTGGGAGTGCTGCCAGGGCTCCCGTGCTTGAGGCTTGTGCTATCTGGGAAGGGCTCTTTCTCACCCGTGTGTTGTATTTGTCGAGTACATTGGTGCTTCTCCAGGCCTTTGCGTATCGAAGGTTATGGAAGAGTATTTACAAATATTGATTCTGTGGCTGAATTCTCCTGCAATTTCTTTTCTGCACCGCTGAGACTCCAAGCCCACCACACTGATACACGGAGCTGCCTGCCGGCCTCTCAGTGCCGCCCAGGCGCTGGGGGCAGGCGCTTTGAGTTATCAGAAGTGAGCTTTGCAGTGCAGCGCCTGGGTGTGCAAGTGCACCCCGCGTTGCTGAGGGGCTGGAGCCTCTTGCGGTGCTGCCGTGTTGCTGCTCACATGGCGCCGGGCAGGCGGTGCCGCGGCGCGGTTCCAAAAATTGCGCCTCGCTCTGTGAGCGGGCGCCGGTTGTGTTGCTTGGCGTTAGCAGTGCCGCCCTCACCACGCGTTCATCGGGCGGCCGCGCAACCCCAAGATAAGGACGGTTGCGGCGTCTTCCCGCGCGCCCGCGCTAAGGGACGGCCGAGCGCCGCCCAGGTCACGGCGAGGGGACGCGCGCGCCCGGCGCCCTCCGCGCGTCCCCGCGGCTCGGGGGCGCGCCCCGCGTGCCCGCGACCCCCCGAGCTCGCGCCCCGCCCCTCCCCGGCGCCGGTTGGAGCCGCGGCGGGGGCCGGTGAGGCGCTACCCAGCGTGCCCCGCGCCGGAGGGGAGCTGATTTGCATAGGGGGCGGGGTCTCCCCCGGGGGGCGGTGGTGCAGCGGGAGGCGCCCGTTAGCGCCGCCTGGCGGCCACGCGGCGGGGCTGCAGGCAGCGGGCACCCCGGGGAGTGGAAGTTTAAGGGGCTCCCGCGGCTGAGCCGTGCCCGTGTTCTTCTGCAGGTGGTGCTCCTGGGCATCGACATCCTCTCCGCCCTGGTGTCGCGCCTGCAGGACCGCTTCAAGGCCCAGATCGGCACAGGTAAGGGGCCCGCACGCAGGGTATGTGGGTGCAGGGCTGTGGAAATGCAGCTTGGAAAGAGGCTGAGCCTTTGTAACAGGGGGAAAATAAAAATAATAAACTGGAGGAAATAATAAACCAAAGGGTGTCAAAGCAGTTTCCTTCTGAGAGGTTGGGGTGTCGCTGTGCTCTTCCTGCAGTGCTGCCAAGTTTGCTCGACCGGCTGGGAGACTCCAAAGACTCGGTGAGGGAGCAGGACCAGACCTTGCTGCTGAAAATCATGGATCAAGCTGCTAACCCGCAGGTACGCCTGACGAGCCTTCACAGCGTGCAAGTGAGCAACTGGCTGATGAGCAAGGAGCTGCTTGAGACCTTATGGCTTCAGGCTCTGGTGTTCTGCGGGGTTGTTAATTCTTTCCAGCTTTTCCTTCTATCAGAAGGCTTCTTCCCCTGTGTTCCTGTCCAAAACTCATCTTCTGCTTCTGTAAAAGTATTCTAGCTAGCAGTGAGTTAGGGTGAGTTCAGCAAAGAATAAAGAATTGGCACACCTAAAAATGGTTTCCCACCTGTCCCGTTCTGCCGGGATTGATGTAAAGCTTATGTATGAGCTCCAGGGGTGTTGTAGTGCGTGTCTGCTGGGTGAAACAGCCTCTCTTTGTCTGTTTCCTTTTTCCATGTCTCACCTTCTCTTGTCTTCCGCAGTACGTGTGGGATAGGATGCTAGGAGGATTCAAACACAAGAATTTCCGGACAAGAGAAGGGATCTGCCTCTGCCTTATCGCAACACTCAATGCGTAAGTCCAGCCTCCTGCAGACCCGAGCTGTGCACTCAGGCTTGCCCCAGGATTCATGCTAGTTTCCTTCTGTTCTTTGTTGCCAGATCTGGAGCTCAGAGCTTAACGCTGAGTAAGATAGTGCCACACATCTGTAACTTGCTTGGAGATCCCAACAGCCAGGTAAGTGTTTGGTGCGAGTTGCTTCTTAAAGGTGTGCTGATTGCCCTCATCAGTAATTGGGGCTCTGGGTTCTGGCTGATGAGTTAGCTGACCATGCTGCCCTCGGTGAGTGCTGACTGGGAAATTTTGGTTAATTTTGAATGGGTAAGGTTTGAAATATGTCTCCAACAACATCTAAATCGCATCAGAACTTCAGCAGAACAGCATCGGTCTGCAGGTGATGTGAACAGAACAAAAACCTGAGTGCAAGGGAAGCTGGGGGATCTCTCTGGGCCCAGTGCAGCATCTGAGCACCTTCAGATACAAACGCCTCTGGGCAGGGAGGGCAAAATGGGACCAGTCTGACAGCCTAGCCACAAGTTGTGTGAGGAGATTGTGAGTAAGGGCTGGAAGCAAGCTAAGCTGGATGGGAGCCTTAAATTCACAGAACAAGTCAAAAAGACGTACTGGAAAAAAGAGCCTGTCACTTCCATCTGCTTTCTGGGGCAGGCGCCTGGGGAAAGGGTTTGTGTTGGCCGTATTTCCATGGCTGTTAGGGCCTCCACTTGCTAAATCATCTTGTGCCCGAGTTGGTCAGATACAAATCTCTTGTCTGCGAGGGTGCCTTCTGAGCCGTGGGACGTCTGAGCCTGCTGATGCTCGGTCAATGCTGCCCTCTCTTGGTGAAACGTGGTGCAGAGCGAGATCCATGGCAAGCGCAGTGTTTCTCCCTTTTGTTGGGGATGTGAGAGGCTTTTGATTGCCATTTCAGACGGAGTGTTTTTTTTTTTTATTTATTTTTATCTAATTAAGAGCTTATGTAGCACGGTGAGCAGCAGGTAGCTATCATGTAAATCCTGTTATGCTTCTAGAGAAATAAAATTGAGCCCTGACGTTTTGCTACTGCTATGGCAGCTTAAAGCCAGCGTGGTGGTAGGGGCAGCCTGCCTCACCCCCTGTGGGGTTCACCCCGTCCCCAAACAGACCTCTGCGAAGCTCAGCACAAACCTGCAACCCTTCGGGGCTGCCCTGGGAGGGCACTGGGGGCCAGCTCTTCCCGTGGGAGGTAGAGGGTAAGATATGCCCAGGAGTCAGTTTTGCAAATGAGTGTGGAAAACATGCAAAACGATTCAGCAGGGAATCTAGGCTGTGTTCCTTCCTGGTGCTGGTGAGCTACCTCGGACAGCAGGTAAAGCACAGGGTGTGCAGCTACTGATGGCCTCATGCTGCTGCTTTGCTGTGCTGCTAAGGTGAATTTCATTTATCATCAGGTAAAGATTGGCCAGAGGGTCGGAAGCTTTTGGTACTTTGACCCTTGTGGTATTTTTGCTTCCTCTGCTGGCAATATCCAGCCCAGAACCAGCTTTGTGCAGGAGCACTGGGTCTGGGGGTTCTGACTGGGAAACTGCTCTGCTGGCAGCTCACTCAGCTTTTCACATGGTGACTCAGGTGCCTGATGATCCCTCCCTCCATATTTTATCATCAGCACGGAAAGTTAGGTAAAATTAGACCTCCTGATACTGCTAATGGAATACACTGATACCGCTAGGAGCAGAGGCTTTTGTGATCATGTGTATGGGGCAGCTGTTGTTGCTGGGAAATATGCAAATCTCCTTCTCCAAAGTAGGGCAGGGATTTATTTATTTAAATTAAAAAGATGACTGATTTCTCTCCTATCCGATGTTCAGGTTCGAGATGCAGCAATAAACAGCCTTGTGGAGATCTACAGGCATGTCGGTGAACGTGTAAGGGCTGATCTCAGTAAAAAAGGATTACCCCAGTCTCGGTAAGTTGAGAAGATCCTTATGTTTTAACTATTTTTGTGTGTTTTTTTAATCCCCTCCTTTTTTACAAGGTTTCATGTGCTGCATGATTGAACCATTTCTTGGGATCAGAGTTTTTCTTTCATCCTTACATGCACCTACCTGTTTTTTTCGTTTAACGTGGATCCTGTACCTTTGTCTAAGTATCTCAAAATTATGGCCACGGCATCTCTTGAAAGCTAACCAGTTATCCGAGTTGAGATGTAATGTGGTGTTTGTCCTATCTCTCTAGAGAGGGCATTTAAAGTAGCCTGGGTGTATGTGACTTACAGGGTTGTCATCTGGAGAACCCTGTAGTCAGTGTCATCACTTACAAGGCTTTATTAAAACAAAACAAACAAGGCAAACGTAAACAGGCTGTCTGTGTCTGCCACTAAATCATACTCAACATTTTAGTCAGTGCTAGTCGACTTCTTGGGGACAGATACTTAGTGTAGGGCTTGTGATCTTTGACAATGTGAAATCCAGGAATTTGCTGTGTTTTTGTTTTTTAAGCCTGTGCGTTTCTGAGACCTGATGTGTGAGGTGGTTACATGAGAGCCTTTATTCACCTCACCTGCAACTTCCCCAGCTGCATCCTGGGCTGTGTGTGCAGCTGCCTGGGTGGCGATTTGTTTCTGTGCTTCTAGTTTTGCTGCCGTTCCCAGTGTGCAGGATCAAACATGGTTAGATGAGAGGATGGAGGAGATGGCAGTGTGTCAGTGCACAAAAAGGCAGCAGGGAAAGAGGTGGTTTCAGAGGTGGGGTGTGATACTATTGCCTCTTGTTTTCTGGTGAAAGCATCTGCTGCACCATGGCCTAAAGGGGAATGCTCTCTAGGAGGGAATAATGAGGTGGGGTAAAGATCTGCTCTGTTGGGCCCATGACATGATTAGGAAAGAAATGTCATGGGCAAACAAGAACATTGTGCAAAGTTTGCATTTTTTTTCCTGTTGTTTTTCTGCAACCAGTTAAAAATAGGCAAAGCGGTAATGAACTGGAAATGCATTTACAAGGAGACCTGCCACATCTTCGGTAGTGCAGGATTTCCGATCATATTTCTTTTGTCTGTATAGTATCACTGTTTTTTTTTCTTTATCAGGTATTGGACATTGTGATATTTTTTTTTAATAATTTTGAAACAACTTCCTTCCATATTGACGTTTCTGACGGTGTTTCCAATGATGTGAATGAAGCAAAATCTGTCCTGTAATATCTTAAATAAGAAAGTTCCTAAAAGTTAAATTCAACTACTGATTGTAGATTTATTTCTTTAACTTTCAAACAGGTTGAATGTAATTTTTACAAAATTCGACGAGGTCCAAAAGTCTGGAAACATGATCCAGAGTTCAGGGGGTGAGTAGAAGTGCCTGCATTCTTTTTGGTGCCTTCAGTTGGTGAGACTATGGATGGAAAAATAGTGTTCTGCTAGGAAAAAACAAATATGGGGGATCGTTCGGAAATATACACACAGCTTGATTTGACATTTAGTTAGTCTGCTCTGTGCTCCTGGTAGTATTAAGGTGGATTTCAAGAACAGAAGGTATTGCTACCTCTGTTTTCCTCTTGACTTCCATTAGCAAAATACAACTTCTGTTTTCAAGTCCATGGGCATCTTTCTTTAAATTGATAGCAAAATAAATAGTACATTAAGAGAAAAAGACTTTTCAGTTTTAATGCCCTACAAAGCACAAGGTGTACATACTAACGTAGTGTCCTATTTAATACTCATACTGTTTAGGAATTGTATTTTTGCAATTTCTAAGTTTGTATGCTTTGTATGAGTATCACTGGTAACTAGAGTGAAAGCTCTTATAGGAACTTTCTTTTTGCACTTGTCCAAGCGCAGAATTTTGCTTGCTTTAAAAACAAGTGTCTTGTTACTGCTTTTCTTATATCATTCATTTTTAGAAATATTTTTGAGGTGCTTTCTGTTTAAAGGAGGGAATTCATCTTTCTGCCAAGAGCTGAGTAGAGCAGAGATGGAAAAAATGCGGGTTCAGTGCTGCAGGTTCATTTTATTCATCAGGAATGAATAAAATGGACTTACTTGAAAATTAAGTTGTATTTTGGGTTATTCCAAAATGTCATATGATATTCCCTTCTCCATCTGTAAATGATGAAAACCTGTGATGGGTTCCTCTGTGTTGGAATGGGTTAAAACTCCTCTGCTTTTGCATAATGTAGGAAAATACGGTCTGTACACGTAGATGGTGTTATGAGTGGTCTCATCTGCTCATGAGTGCAGCTGAGGTGCAAATCTCCTTGTACTTTTTTAAAAGGAGAAAGTAAATATTTAATCCCTTAGCAAACACCTTGAGGTTTACAACCTCTAGATGTTTATTCTGAAATCCTAGCTCAAACTGAAACAAGCATGCTCTTGATCCAACTTCCCTGCTGTCCACAGGCTAGGCTATGGTAGGAATTTTGTTTTGCTGGCAGTGGAATGGACTGGATTTTCAAAACAGGAAAAGTTCACGTGGTGTATCATACCCTGTAGCTTGCTGTTCTCTGTGCCTTGTGAGATGAGTTGCTACTTTGCCATTTTAAACAAACGATGTGCTGGGATGATGTCTGTGGGTGGGATTTCTGCTGGGTCTTTCCTCTCTGAGGAGGGGAAAAGTTTTGAGTGGTTATTGTGCCACTAGCTAAATTTAAGCTAAATTTACTCAGGGTTTTTCAAAGCCAAATGAAAGTGATTTTTGTAGAAAGTCAGGTATGTCACAACTGATTAGAAGAGTATTAATATGAAAGAGGTGAGATAACGTGTAAGAACTGAACTTCAGTGAAGAGTGAAAAGCTAGAGTTAAATTGGATTTACAATGCAAGTTTTAGCTCTGCAATTATTTTAGGATATGCAGGATCCTGAGCAGTACCTGAGCCGTCACTTGCTAATGGTTGGCTTCTGAGAGGTGGTTCTGGTCTCCAGACTGAATGTCCCAGCATATGTTATGATGTGATTCATAGCTGCTGGCAATCTTGAAAACATCAAAAGAAGCAAGATGGGACAATAGGGATGACCTTTCGTAGGCAGATGATTCTTGGTGTGCCATCTCTTTCCAAGAAAGCAGACCATATGTTTTAAAACTCAGTCAAGGAAGGATTCCTTAAGAACATGACCTTTTTTTTTTCCCAAAAAACAAAAAACAAACAAACAAACAAAAACCACCAAGAAAGTAAAGCATCTATCTGTATTAATTTATTACTTTTAGGCTTTGCTGAAAATTTAGTTTTCCTCTGGCACCATTCTGATGAATGTGACATTTAAATCCCTTGCTGAGGACCTCACACACCCTGTCTCATGCCCTTGACTCTACCAACAGTCTTTTTGTGCTTCCCAGCACAAATACTTCTGCCTTCCTCACTCTGCTTAACCCAACCTGATTTCTCACTGTCCTTGCCTGTGCAGTGGCGGGATGCAGTCCCTGGTGTGTTAGCATTTCTCTTCTGTTGAAACTCCTGAGTGGGCACTGAGACCAAAAAGTAGCATGAGGGAAGAGGAGTTGGGGAGTGTGGAGGAGCGCTGCAAGGTGCAGGAAGGATAGCCTCTCCTGTTGGTCTACCAGGACGTTCTCCATCTTTTGCCAAGGATGAGAAAATCGGTAGTTTATCTCTTCAAGGTTGTGTAAGCCAGTGATGAGGCTCATCTTCACCCATGGTCACAAGCTTGTTATGACCTAAAGGCAAGTCCTGTAGGGTTTCCTATGTCCCTGATGCCTCCTGCAGCTTTTGAACAAAGGTGACATTTTCAGCATCTGTCACCAGGAAGAACGATAAATATTGCATGACCGAAGGATTAGCCTTTCTCAGGCAACAGCTGTCTCAGCATTGTTAGTCCTTTGCTTCTGGCAGAGCACGGTATTGATTATGAGGATGCCTACCTGTTAGTGTTGGGAGCACTCCTTTTAGTTTGTAGCTCCCAGGCCTTTCCTACAGCAGCAGCAAACACGTGAGCACGCTGCTAGCCCTTGGTAAGTGACGTTACATGGCCTGGATGGGATCACTTCAGGCAATGTGGTAGATTTCCACCAGGTCTTAAAAACTCAGGTTAGTGCCTCTCTGCACCTACCTTGTTCTGTTTCCAGCTCTACACAGCCTGCGTTCGTGTCCCAGAGGTTTTGGGAAGCAGACAGGCAGATGTTTGTGCAGCCTGCAGCTCTGTAAGCACTCGTCAGCATTGCAGAAGATGCAGCAGCACCTGCTCACGCTGGATTTTCTGCCCTGGATGCTCCCTGCATGAATAAAAGCAGTTTGTTACTGAGCCCTGGCCCAGGACAGCTGGAGTGTGCTAATTACAGCAGGGTTTGAAAATGGTTGGCAAAGCTGGCTTCTCGCACAACACAGTGTTACTGGGCAGGTGGGAAGGTGAGAATTGTTTCTGAAAGGGTAAAGCATGCCAAAATATCTGGTCAAAGAAGAATTTGGGTTAAGAGTGATCCTTTAGATTTCAGGTTACTGCTTGGGATGAGATTTATGGACTGCTCCCTCTGGTGAGTGGGATCGATGCTAGTGCTGCTGGTCACTGAAGATTCAAATAAAAAAAAAACAAACAACTGCAACAGCATTGTTTGGATATCAGGAGTAATTTGAAGATTAGTAAGGTTTCTGTAAGTTGCTAAAGACTTCTTTTAACTGATGCTTTCTATGACACATACACAGGTGAACAACATTTTATTCAGCTTACAAGTGAAAGTCCTTTAAAGAACAGGATGTGTTCTGATCCCATCTGTAAAACAAATGAATCAGCTCTAATCAGACCGAGCTTTGTAAAGAACCAAAGCTAGGAATTATTTCCTTATATTTCCTTTTGTCTGTTGTGGTCCAGTAGTGTTGCTTTGGCTTTATCTTGGTGGCTGATTTTTTTGGCTAGGTTTTGTGTTCGCTGTTGGATAACAGAAGAATCGAGCGAGTGGCGGGGTGGGGGAGGTTTGCATTGTGCGAGGTGTTTCGTGAGGAGGGAGGGAGGTTTTGGTATGCTGAAGTATGCTGCTTGTTGCTAGGCTACCAGCAGACCTGATGTCTGGAATATGAAGTTAAAATCCACATTGGGTTTCTCGATGATTCGTGGTGCATCTCTGTTTTGTTATCGGGCCTGTAATTAGTCAGCCTCTTGAAGCAAAAATTATAGTTTTTCCCCCCTTCAGGCTTTCAGCAAGCTAATTATTTTTTGTATAACTGCTTTTGCTAATTATGCAGATGCCTTTTTCCCCTGGGACAAATACGTTTTCAGCATGAAAGAGCCAATAATTGCCAGCGAGTCAGCTGCTGTCTTCGCGTGGCATTGCGTGATGATCTTTAATTGGATGTGATACAGGGAGAGGCTAGTGGGCATAAACAGGCTTTCATTTACTCAAAGAAATTCATGCTGCACAGGCTTCCTCGGCCTCATGTCTGGAAGGACCTGAGCATAAAGCATGCGATTTTTTTTCTGTGGGTTTGAATTGTCTTGAGTCTACCAGGAGCCTGGAGAACTTTGTATTCAAGATTAGGGACGTGCTAAGCGATCTGCTGAGAGATACAGATGGATAGGAAATGATCCAAACCAGAGCTATTAATAACCACGCTGCTTTGGTGCATTTTTCATGCTCTTGATCATTATGGTACCATAATACCATGTGTTAACGTGAGACATGTGTATGTATGTGTTTATTTTACGTGATGTGATTTCTGTGAGGCCCTTCTGCACAGGTGTGTGCAGGGACACTGCAGTGGTGTGCCAGTAACGTGGGACCTGTCAGTATGAAGGGGACCGAACTGCCTTTTCTACACAGAATTTTGCATTTGTTCAGGAGAGCAAGACTTAAAAACAGTGGAGGTGGTAGCGGGCTTGGGCTGCAAGGAAATGAAACAGGAGATGTAACACCAGCAGTCTGGAGCTGAGATCTCCCCCCACGTATGCTTACACACAGTAAGGTGAGAGGAGGATGCAGCTTTAGTAGTTGCCTGGTTTTGTTAGGTTTCTAGGAGTAAGCAGATTAAAACGGTGCTTAAATAGCAGAAGTGATGATTCCAGTTGCTGAAAGCCTGAGAAGAAGGAACAGAGTTATTCCTGAACAGAACCACTTCTGTATTTGAGGTGTTGTTAATCTAAGATAAGTAACGCTACTTCTTGGGTCGATTCTCTTTTGGTTTAAGAGAAATTTGACAGCTCAGAGGCAATTAGCTGAAAATTACCTCTTCTAGATTCCCATGTCACGCTAGTAATAAAGCTAGTTACTGGGTGTCACTTTGCTATTTATTGTAAGGAGAAAAATAACCAAGTGCTGCCATGTGCCTGTGGGTGGGACATTGTTTGTTTGTCAACACACATCCCAGCACCAGAATTAGAGTGGAAGGAGGGGTGAGTTTCTGTGATATCACAGAGAGGTTTTGAACTGACAAACACCGTGCTGTGCTTCTTGCATTCATGCCTTGTTGTGCAATTTAATTTTCCATTACGGCTTGTTCTCTATTTTGTTTTCAAGTTGAAATAGAAAATGAAATAGGAAATTAAATTGACTCAGCATTCCCTTGCTATAAAAAAAGCAAGGAAAGACCCTTTTATCCCCACAGGGGATGAGAAAGTAATAATGTCTATGATTCAAAAATCAGTGCTACCAGCTGACTGCACATCCTTGTGGAAGATATAAATGGGCAAGAGCAGCTCAGTTTCCTTCCTATTACACAAATTTGTAAATAAGCACATTGCCTCACTCTGGATTTAAAATCCTTAAATTTAAAGGGGAGTGATGTGAGCAAACAGGCAGGGGAGGACAAATGGTGCTCAGCTGAGTGCTGAACAGGCTTTTATTTTGGAGGAGAGGTGGCAATCATCTGCTAGGTCACACAGAGAAGTCATTTAGGAGGGTGGAGAGTTTGCTGGTGGTTAAGTTACGGAGAGCCATGTACTGTAGGGCTGCTTTCGGAGCACAGTGCTCTGCCTCAGCATCTCAGGAGCACTGCAGATAATGACTACAGGGAAAGGTAGGTGCTAATGAACATGCCACGGGGGTGGGTGGGTTTATTTGTTAGCATCTGAATATTTGCATGTTAAATTTCTTCTTAATATTGCGAAGAGACTGAAGCAATCTTGCAGTAGAAGTGAAACTAAGAGCCTGTAAGCATCTGTGGCACGGTGACATCGAGTTCAGCTGAAGCTTCTATAAAATCTGATAAATGATCTGTTTGACAGGGGTAAAGGAAGAGTATGTCTATGTAAGGACGCAGGACGTGCCATGAGAGGGGTGAAGGGCAGGTATTTTCAGACCTTGTCGCTGGTTTGTGATGTTTGGTCAGTAAAGCTTTTATTTCTGAAGTGGTTCTTTTTGCTGTATCAGTTGGGAAGTTTATTTAAATTGGATGTAACTCCCTTTGAGGTAACACGGAATTGTAGTTCCAACAATGTGCTGAATGGAGATACCACCGGCTTTTTTCTAGTTTTGTATTAACTACATTTTTGTACCAGAAAAGGATACCTGTGCAAGTCAGAGGGGCAGGGGGGAGCGAGGTGAATGGAAATTGAAAGGCAGAAGAGCTCTGCATCTATTCACCCGTGAAGAATTAATTTGTGGGATGGAAGTATGTTTTGGGTTTATTTTGGGTACATTGTAAGCCTGTGCCTTTCATCTTAGCTGTTAGAGGAATTGATTTCTGTTAGCCGTCTTTGCAGAAGCTGTCTTTTTTTCTCCGTTTTCTCCATTCAGTGTAGGTGTTGTCCTGCTGAAATACCTGGTATGCTGTGGATAGAGCAGGTGAATTGAGCAAGTTTGAGATTGTCAGCATCTGAGTTGCGTGGATGTTGGGTTTGTGTTGTTTACCCTCTCAAGATGAGTTAATTGGCAGCTCTTGTACTGGATTTAGGAGGTGGAAATCACCTGGGTAAATCGAATACCATGGGATTGATATTGCGTGAGCCTACTTGCTGTTTTTACACCCAGCTCTTTAGTCTTCAGATCCTGTCGTAATATTGTGATCTGCAAACACTGTTGCAAGGCAATCAGTACGCAGATTTTTCAGAGGAGGCAGGGGGATGCATTTATGTGGTGTTAATTCTGAGCAGTGGATTAATGCCTCCCACCTCTGGGAACCAAAATGCAAAAACCTGTATTGGTCAGTTCTTAATCTCATCAGTGAACTACATTGCCTGTCACTGGGCCACCTTACCATCTGTAGCTGAGATACCTTCTTCCATCTCCTCCTGTGCAGGTGACAAGAGAGGAATTCAGAACATCTTTTTTTCTAAAATTGAAATTGCGTGTTGAAGAATTAATGTACATATCAGATTTTTTTTAAAGAAACTAAGCACGTATTTGTTAATGAAGGACAATGATTTTCTCATGCTGGAAGCTTCTCGGCTTTGAAGGATTAGCTGTTGTCATGAAGAGCCTGGGGTCACAGTCCAGCTGGCCTTATCTGGGAAGGGAAGTGTCTGGTTGGAAGTATCAGACCTCCGGGTTGCCATTGGTTGTTGGAGCTGTGATAATAGTTGATAATGTCAGAGGAAAAGCTAGTGCTGAAGTTGTTAGGGCTATTATTGTCGCCTGGACTGAATCCAGAGTGCTTTTTGTGTTGACCTACCTCATGAATTGGGAATAAGCTACTGGCTTTTCCATTGACACATGTATTATTCTGTGGATGCAATGTGTATTTAGGTAAAGGCTGAGTGTGAGTAAGCTCAGCGGAGCTCTCTCCTTGAGGGTGGCACCTTCTTCAGACCATAGGATTCCTTTGCAAGGGAGCAGTGGACCAGTTACTTTGGTTGCATGTCTACCGCTGTCATCACTGTCATAACCCTTGGTGATTTTATATGGATACAGAAGCACTCTTTTGGCAAAGCTTTGGTGTAACCAAACAGAACCACTTCACCATTGCATTTCATGGCATTTCCAACAGACCTGCAAGAAGCATAGGCTGAAGGAGTGGCCAGCTAAATGATGAGATTCTGCTGTTTAGTGTGGAACTCATAAACAAAAGATGAGAGTGCACAATTCTATTAATACTACTGCTAGTTAAAAGCATAAATAACCTGCACGTCTGGAGATGAACTTCTTTATGCAGGGCCTAGTCTCTTTCCCATTGGCATAAGGACCATGTGGATCAGACAGACCTCAGCAGTTGTCTTAAAGGCCACATAAAACTTGGAACACATTGCAAGGTCAAACCTACAGTCTGGTGTCTGTGACAAAACTTAGAGCGAGTTACAGTTAATACAATACCCGTCCCATGGAAACTGCAGTAACATCTGGTAGAGCTATGCAGATGATCACAAAGCACTGTGTGCTTTTTTTCTCCATCTTCTTTTGTATCTTTCTGTGTCACATTGATTTAATCTTTAAAACAAAACCTCAAATCTGCAGCTATTGCCCTGAAAATCTCTGGACCAGGCTCCTAGGATCTTTTAAGCCACTGGCCCAGCTAGCACTCCCTAGCACTTCTGCCAGAGAGAGATAGGGGTCAAGGCTGGATCAGTATCAACTCCAGTGACATTTTCAGATAAAAAGGCTAACTCTAAATCTCATGTTTTTGATCTGTTAGTTTTTACATGTATTGTACAGAAGTGAATTTGTCAGTAGGATTGTTCATACACGTGTGTACACCTCGATCATTTTGAGTGTAGCAATGATGTCTTTGTTTGTCAATGAAGTTTTTCAATTCTGAAAGAGAGTCAGGAGTATAAACTACTCAAATACCACATAAAGGTTGATGTGCTAAGGGCAAGCTGGTATGAATGAGAAGCATCCCATGGTCATGTGCTCTGGATTTGTGAAGCTTCTTGGGCTTGTGTTTATGTATTTTATACACTTCGGCTTCAGCACTTGCTGGGGAAGCACAGTAAAGTACTTCACTGAGCAGAAGCAGTGGTATCACATTTTCCTCTGCTAGGGCAAGAATTACAGAACTGTTCTTGATGTGGGAAATTTTGCCTGAGGCTTACAGATGGCTTAGAATCACAGAATATCCTGAGTTGGAAGAGGCCACAAGGATCATCAAGTCCATCTCCTGGTTCTGTACAGGACCACCCAAAAATCAAACCGTGTGTCTGAGAGCACTGTCCAAATGCTTCTTGCACTTGGTAATCTGACCGCTTCCCTGTGGGACCTGTCCCAGTGCCTGACCACCCTCTGGGTGCAGAACCTTTCCCTAACCCTGCATCGAAGTCATTTATGAAAATGTTGAAGAAAACTGGCCTTAAAGTGGAGTCCTGAGGGAACCTCTCTAGTGACTGGCTGCCAGGCTGATGTAACCCCATTTGCTGTAACCCTTTGAGCCTGACCACTCAGCCAAGTGTTCACCCATTGTGTTATGTTGTTGCCTATCTGTTTGCTGGACATTTTGTCCAGAATGATATTGTGAGAACGGTATCAAAAGCTTTGCTGAAATGCAGAAAGGCTACAACTACTGGCTTCCCTTGGCCAACGAGTCTCCCCAAACAGCAGCTGAGGGTGGAGGTTGTACTATCTCCTCCTTATGTGCTGGTTCTGCAGCCAAGCCTGGGAACTGGGTGCTTGAAAGTAGTCTCCTGATACTTCTTGTAAGCTGTTTTTTATGTAGGATCACTGTCCCTCTTAGACCTAAATTGCTGGCCTTAATCAGCAGTCTGAGCAGTGACCAAAGACTGCTCGGGGGAGATGAAATTTCTCACCCCCTCTTGTGTGGCTTTGAATTCCTGTGCTGCTGCTCCCATTTATTTGATAAGATTTGTTTTCAGGCTGAGCATGGCATAAGCTGAACAAGTGAACTGAGTTTGGCTCCTGTAATCATCAGCTTCTGATGGGGAAAGCATTCATCCCCAGATAACTGGTTAACCTACAGGGCAGGCTTTTAGCAGCAATAAGAGCATGAGACGCATCCCTGCATGAAAAGCATCCCTGCCCTGGCAGAACAGGGTTTGTGTAGCGTACCCACAGCAGCTGCAGTTCCCAGAACCATGAGATCTTACTCAAGTGTGCTCCAGTATGTAGACTAAAGAGCACAAAATTGTTTTTAAAGAACCCAGGAGCCGATGCTTTTGCAGGCTTAAAGGTAGCCTTACGTGGAGTCTCATTTTCCATATTCAAGCAAGTGGTCTTATCCTGGACCAGACTGATTATGCTATCAAGTTCATTTCTGAGAGAAAGCCATACTGATACAGATGGTGTGCCCGGTTTTAACATACAGCTGTAGAATAAGTAACTGCAGTTACAGCCCTGGGAGTCAGGGGCATAAAGAGGAGCTTTCTGCTAAACACAGGAGCGGACAAGTGCTGATTTGTTACTCCAGCAAGAAGTACAGTTAATGCCTTGTGCGTACTTGGCTCTGGTCTACCATTATGCTGCCCTCCTCCTTCATTATGTTTGGCTGGAGTATGTTGTTTGCTGCTCAGATACAGTGATGTGAAATAGAGCAAGACCAAACTGTAAGAAGCGTCCTATTTTTTGTAGTATTAAGACAGCAAATGCTGTATAATGACTGGGTTTCTTTTGCTTGCTGAAGGAATTAATTCTGCCCTGCTTGCTCTGTCAAAGGAATCCTTTTGTTGCATTGTGAGAAGCGGTTTGAATCTTTTATTTGTTTATTCCCCCGAAGCCCAAGACTACAGACAGCCCTGAATAATCCTTGCTTGGTTTACAGCGTACGTGTAGCCTGCAGGGAGCTCGCTGCAGCCAAAGCTCTGAGGAAAAAACGCTGATGACATTTTCATTGCAGTTGGCTTCTGAGTGGAGCCAGGTGAATCTTGGTGCACACAACAGGCTGTAGAGTAAGAGAGAAACATCTTCATTCACTGTGCAGCATCACTCGAGTGCTTTTCTTAAGAGTGGCAAAATAGCAGCTGGGTTTCTAGACCAGCTCCTTTTTCTTCAGAGCTCTAACAAATGCTGTTAGACGCTTGCCATGGAAGTGTCTGGTGTAGCTGCAGGTATTAATGCTCGTGTCCACTGAATATGAAATGTTCCAGGATTTCCCTGGAATAGCAATTTGTCAGTGCTGGACACTTATGTGCAGACATGGGAAAGACAAATTCACACTTGTTCTTGACTCCAGATCTGCTCCCTTTGACGTTAACAGATCTATCTAGCAACTTTAATGAACAGGGTGCTCTGTAAAGTGCTGTTTGACTGTGTTGTAGTAGCCTTGTGTGGATGTTTTAGGCAAGATCGCTCTACGTCTTTCAGGGGGAAGAGGAGTAGCACTTTTATGTATGAAATGATGTCAAGAGGAGTAGCACTTTTATGTATGAAATGATGTCAACACCATTTCTCCTAATGTCTCCTTTCTGCAACTGGCCGTGGCTCTTGCAGAGTTGCTGCTGCCCCCTCTGCCCCCCACCATTTCATGGGAGCGGTGTGGGTAGGGGAAAGGTGCGCCTGTCTTCCCAAGACATGATGCACGTCTTCTACATATACATGTATCTCTCCTGAGTAACGGCGCTCCAATCTAGTGGAGCGCTGGCTCATAATGAGACCTGACACTTCTAATTAGGTCTGCTTTATGAAGAAGGGGTCTAACTTTGTTCTCGATGATTTGATTTCTCCCACTGCACCCCCACCCTAATTATTACTTGCCAACATGAGAGAGCAGGGGCGGTCCTGGAGCCAGCGCTGGAGAGGCAGGGGCTGGGCATGCTTCTCTCCCTCTGTAGCTCTGCCAGTGCCTTTCAGCTCTGATTTACGCTCCTGCTGTTTGAGCTTTGTGCTGGACAGGAGCTGAATCTGCAGAGATTTCTTATCACACGAGCTTTTATGATGCAGAGAGACAATCACGCTCCTTTTCACTTGAGACTTAAATAAGACCTGATTCTGAGCTTCCACGGGCAAAATGTTTATGCACCAGCTCTCTGAAACTTATTCTCTAGTCTCTCACCCCCTTAAGCCTCATACTTGTCCCTAGTGCTTTCCTCAAATGTGTGGTTTTTGTGACGTGCTGGCCCTTGCCTCGCTATGCTAGGCATCCTGCAAGAATCTGGGTCTGGGTTGGCTCTTGTTTATGCATATACAGCGTGCTCCGCGCTTACTGCTCCCTTCCATCCTGCTCCCTGAAGCCTATTTATTATTATTATGTGTTCAGCTTTGTCCCTGTTTCTGTCCAAGCTATTTCTTGTTTCTGGGAGCGTCATATAAGCAGCCCTGTGCGTGCTGTTGACGGATCACGTGGAAGATCTGGTAGGATAACTGGGAAAGGGGAAATTTTGGGACATAGCTGCACTAAATCCTGCAGAAGAGTTCAAGGTGAACATGGAGCCTTTATTTTATTTTATGCAAGTTGCAGTAGCTTGTGTACTGCAGGGACTGTGAGGGGACAGCCTCATGCTTGTTTTCTCTGTGATCTGATAGGTTTTTTTTGGTATTGTGGATGGTGAAACACTGGAGCAGATTGCCTAGAGAATCTCAGTCCTTGGAGATTTTGAAGGTTTGGCTGGATGAGGCCCTCAGCAACCTGGTACAGCTCTGAGCAGGAGGTTGGGCCACCTGACCTCCAGAGGCCCCTTTCAACCTAAATTACTCTGATTTTGTTTTTCATTCAGTAGGAGACAGTAGTTATCTAAGATCTCCGAGTTAATCGGATGTTTCTGACTCGGCACTTTTATGGCTGTGTGTGTTAGTAAGCTGAAGACAAAGATTGCTGGTGTCATTTGATACCGTGCATTCACCTCTTACCGAGCACTGCAGCTTATCCAAAGTGATACCAGAGCTAAAGGCAGAAGAAGAAAATGTGACCTCCGCTAACAGCACAACTTGGTGTCAGCATAAAACACCTGCAAGCCATGACAGAGGCACCTCCGAAAATGGCAGCGTGTATCTTTTATTGCCGATTAGCCTCTGTTGAGCTGATGTTACCCGAGAGCTGATGAGAACGCTTCATTCTGGTTTTATTGATCTGCCATCAGCGTGGCTGTCGAGTTGCACATGGGAGTATTTCTATAAAGAGTTAAGATGCAGATTATGCTTTGAGTTTAATACGAAAAACCTAAAGCTTGATATTTAAACATTGGATATATTCTAATTATTTATCAGCAGATCTGCTTGCTACATATTAATGGCTGAATCTGCATTTCGTTCCATTTAATCTTCTTGCCATACTTCAAAATACCCTTTTTAAGTCTTCTGAACCTTTATTTTTAATTATAGGCTTCTCTGGGTTGCTGAGCTCTGTGTTCCAGTTTCCCATGTAGGAAAGCTACACATTTCTAGACTCGTTTTTTGACCCTTTTCTGTCATGTTTATGAAAGGAAGCTAAGTAAACCAGGTTTAAATACAATCTTTGTGCCCAAAGCAGGGGGGAACCTCCCCAGACAAACCCACCCATGTTCCAGGCAGTAATTATCGGTGGCTCTTTGTGTGAATGGGAGGGGGCTTCCTGGGGCTGGCAGGGATTAGGAGGATCCTGGGCTTTAATGTTAAACAAAAGTAAAACGAAAACTACTAGAAAACAGGAAGGAATGGAAGTTCTTTGGGAAATACCCGATGTTCTGTGTTCTGTCTTCATGGGGTCTGTCTGTCAGTGAAAACTTCAATTTAGTCTCCTATGTAAATGGGGGGTGTGTGATAGCAGGCTCCCACGAATCTTTGCATGGGAAAGAAGGCGTGACAAACAGGTATAAAAAGGAGGCTAATTTCTTGGACTCTTGATTTTTTATTAACGCTGGTATGTGAAGGTGGAGTTAAAATTCACGCTTGCCGATTAAAACACCTGAACTTGTTTTCAAACTCGGGAGCGAAGGGAATCTAAATATAGCTGTGCATCACGTGCAGTGCTTCACATGTGCTCGCTCCTCTGTTTGCTCACCCGTCTGTAAGGAAAGGCAAGCACAGATGGCTGCTAAAAGGAACCAGATGATTTGCCAGTATGGTGGTGTGCTTGCAGGAGTCAGACTTGGATGGGCTCGAGACTGCTTTGATGTCACTGCTTTTAGTTCTCCGTTTAAATTCCTCATTTATGTTCCTTTTTTTTTTAAATTATTTTTTATTTTGTGGAGGGACTTATTTATGGGTTTTTCCATTCTAGCAGTGTGTTGCTTGACCTTTTGGTCAGCCTTGTTAAGCAGCCGTTCCTGTTCGCGGAGCCGAAACGAGAACAGGGCATGCATGGAGAAGTTCAAGTGTGGGACTTGCCTTACTTTGTGAGAGACAATTATAGATTCCTCCTGCTGTAGTGCCAGAAGGGAAAGGTCTTCGCATCCATTAACACCCCCTTTCCTTCGAAGTAAATGATGCCGAGAAGAGACTGTCACCAAAGGGGCAGCATGAGCATGGTTTCATATTTTTGGGAACTGGGAACATATTTTATGGGAACTGGAGGGCTGTGCCAAGCTTTGTCCTCCCATTGCCCCTTGCTCTACTCCATTGATCTGTTGTGTACAGAAGCCCAAAGTCCTTCTGTTAGCAATGGGTGGTCCTATGGGAACTGCCTGCTGTGCTTAAGGTGCTTTGAGTTCTTGAAGTGCTTCAGGCCGGCTGAAGGCTTCTGGGCTGGGTCCATCCTCTTGCTCCTTTGAAGGAGGATGCTGATCGCTGCATCTCGCTGCCTCAATGATGTGAACCACTGCCAGCCATTGTGTAACTGAGCTGCTTGGCTTCAGTCTGGGCTAAATAATGGTTACTGCTGCTTGGAAATGAAGTGCTGTGGAATTGAGGTGAGTCATTCAGGTGGCTCAAGTGACCCAAGTGATTTACTCATGAGCCACAGGTGAACCAGGCTCATCCTGCTCTCATATCCTGGGGGAACCCCCAGACCTCTGCTCTGTGAAGAGACAGATAACTGGAAAAGCAGTGGGCCATGTACGAGTCATTATCCACAGACCAAATCTCGTGCTTCTGGGGAACCTGCAGGCTCCCAGGGCATTCATGCTCGTGCTTCCCAAAGGAGCAAGGTGATCCAGTGGGACCCCAACCTGTAACTGGCACTCTGGTTCTCCAGAGATGCCGAAGGTCTATTGGAGTGCAGAATTTGGTTTGGGGGATTGGAAAAGACACTCTCACACAACTTTTATTCCTTTTCCTTCTAGTTTTGGCTGCTTCTGGAAGCAATGTCCTGTTAGCTGCTGGCTTGTCCCGTGCTTGGTTTTGGTAACAGCTGTTGACAGAAGGCAGTGCCCTGCGAGCATCCCACTATTTGCAGTTGAGGCAGCAGCCGCCCATGGTGCATGCTAAAAGTTACTGAATTGTCTGGAGAAAGGCTTCTGGGGCTTTCTTCTGCCTGCTGACATTTTCTGAGCTGCTACTAGCGATATGCTCTTCTGTTTTCCTCCAGTCCGTGTCTTTACAGACTGCAGTCAATTGTTTATGCAAATTTATTTTAATGTTAGTTCTTCATCCTGAGCCTTCGGATAGTCTAAGCAATGCCTGGAAACAGCTGCTAATAATAAAAACTTGCTAATTTGGTACTCAGCTCTGCCTCCACTTTCACACCTCCTCCGTGCCATTACCAGTTCCGTACCTGATAGTGTTTGAGTGATGCAGGCTGAGTGTTACTGGCTGTGCCAACCCATAGTAAGCCTGCCTGTCGGGGGGATTGTTAACACTTGGCTGCCTGCAGCATAGCACTGACACGGGCACTCCTTCCACTCTGATCCGTGGAAATGGAAAGCAAATGCAAAACAGGCTGGGATCCCCACTGCTGATCCTAAGCAATATTATAACTTACAATAATAATAATAAAAATGCCTATTGTGAAACGAATGATACACAAGGACCGTTGTTTTCCTCGTTAGATTTCTTCTGTCTAAAATGTATTTCATTTTAAACAACTTATTCTCCCAAGTTCATATACTCCTTATTGATATGTGTAAAAGGAGCAGTCATGTTCCGAAAGGCTTTTCATATGAACTTTTAAATATTAATGCTAGAAAGAAGACCCAAGCCAGTTCAGTCTCAGTGCATCATCGCTGTAAGGTTTGTTCCTCTGCCACAGGCTTGACCTTATATCTGAAATTAAATGTGTTTAAAATCAAAATCAAATACTTTTAGTTCTCTGACTGTGCATGTGATGCAGAGTGCTTTTAGTAACACTGAACCTAGGCCTTTTTGTTGTACAGTGCTCTGGTGTTGTACAGAGCGTTGTGTAGTTGGATGAGAACCTGCAGGAGCTCACTGGATGAGAAGAAAATAATCAGTTTACCTTCTTGCAAAGCAGAAAGGATACACTTCTCTACCTATTCTGCTCCAACTCATGCTTTTTTCTCCTGGGTAAGAATGCGAAGTGAGGAGGAGGTGACAAAAAACATCTAAAAATAGGGATTGAGTAGAAATGGGGCTATAGGAAATGAAGCAAACCTGAGGAAGCAGCCTCCTCCTGTCTTTGTTTTCAGTAGGTGCTTGAAGGGGCTTTTCTTCCCTCGGGTCTCCCCTTTCCTCTCTGTGGCTTGATAGCTGCAGATATTTAGCTCGGGGTGACGATCGTTACAGTGAACAGCTCCATCCTGGAACCCGGTATGGAGTTGCCAAGGTAGAAGTGCCTCAGAGTTCAGTCTGGCTTATTTATTTTAATTTGATGAATAACTTTAAAGAACCCTGGATAAGATTAAAGCAATCTATTAATTTTTATTGACAGTCCTAATTAATTAGGATTTATGCTCAAATGCTTTGCTGCCTGGTTATGCAGTTGGTTGCTTATGTGCTCTGTTCTGTTCCTCACTGTTCAGTTATTACAGTATTATGAATCCACTTTATCTTGATTTCTCAGTCCATCTACACCTGAACCAATGCCAGGATGCCTCATAACCTTGCAAATCCCGGGGAGTAGATGGAGCTGAAGTTTTGTGCCCTGGCTAGACGGTCTTCGTGCATTAAATGACACACCATAATGTATCTGGACAAAAGAGGAGGTTTAAATTGGTCATCCTTGATTCATCCTAGATAGTTATCGTGGGATTTTAACCTGTGTGTCTAGCAGATCAGAAAATATTCACCAAAAAGGCATTCTTGCTGGGATGATTGGATATTTGAATGATCACTTGCATAAGATAAGAGAGAGAATGTCACTTTTAACATCAAACTCTCTGAAGGGACGTTATAACAATAGAGGTTAGGAGATCGTGACTTCATTTACTAGGAAGTATTTAATTGAATTACTGGACTGGAAGTGATGCTTGCATCTTCCTTGCTGAGCATAAGAGTTGATCTGGCATCAGGAGACATATATGCATCAGTTCTCAGGATGTCTCATAACACACAGCTAATGAAATCTGACTTAGGATTTTTTTGCAGTCATTTCCATGTCTTCCCTTCTCCACCCCACATCCCAACCACCCTTTGTGTTTTAGAAACTTGATTTTTCTCTCCTTGGTACTTTCAGTGCCTATTTCCAACTCCCCAAGCTTGAACTCAGGCATTATGTATCAGGCATTGTACTGAATGCCATGCTGATTACCTGGCTACGTGCACTGCTTGACCCCCTCCAGCAAGACCAAAAATAACTGCTGTCTTGGCAGCAAAAATCACTTAGTTGAGTGTCTTTTTTTCTGTTTTTACCCATTGGCAAAAAAAAAAAAAAAAAAAAAAAAAAAAAGAAAAGCCTTGCCCCACACTGAATTAGCTAATTTTTAAGCTTTACAAGTATAAACTTTAGTGTAGACTGTGCATCCTAAAACTGCAATGAAATTAGGAACTGCTTGTCTTCCAGCATGTGTACTTAATGACACATTTTACTACTTGAGGCCATATTTCACAAAGCAGAGCACAGGTGTAATGGAGGCTGCGGCAGCCTGGATGACTTCTGCTTGCAGCATAAACAGCTTGCTGAAAAGGGCAAAGCTTGTTTTTGGAAGCTGGGTCTTACTATGGACTACTCTTCACAGTTTGCAATTTAGGAATAAAATGGAGATGATGTAAGTGAAGGGAACGAGCTTTCTACATTATAGAAGTATCAGCCCAAGAGGGAAGGGGTTGCTATCTGACGTGCTGGTTTGATTTAGCAATGCAGAGATGTTTCAGGGTCACAGATGTACAAAATGGCTGTGCAAGCCAGGCTTGCCAAAGGGAGAGGAGATACCTTAAGCTGTTTAGAAAGTGATTCCTTATTATATTGATAAGGTGACATTTTATTTTTTATTTCCAACTCGATTAGTTTTAATTCTTGCATGGACTGGGCAGGAGATTTTCTCTGCGTCGGCACAGTAGATTTAAGACTCCACAGTTTATCACAACTGTGATGTTCAGTTTCCTAAATGCAAATGGTGGTTATTGACATTGCCCCACCTAATGATTTCAGTGGCTTTTCTGAGTAAGTGAGGGTGGTAGGATGTAATCCGGCAGTGCTCACCACCTGTTTTGAATCCCATTCTCCCAACAGCTACTGCAGGTTGGCAGAGTAGTCTATGAAAAAGTGTCACTGGTAAGGAAAGATAAGTGAGATATATATATGTGTATTAACAGCAGTCATGCAAACAGCTAAGGCAGGTTCTGCAGTCTGTGTTCCTAGCTTTTGCATGGAAATCTCTTCATATTTTACTGTCTCCAATTCCATTGAGGTCCGTTTTTGTTTTGTGAAGTCTGTAATGGCTACGTGCAGGGTAAGATGTTTCGCTGGGTTGTAATTCTTGCTGGTGTTCTTTGTCTCTGGTAAATGCGAATGATCCTGCTTGGCTTAACCTTCTTTCTTTAGGGCTAAGTTAAATCATATTACCTTGCATTTACTGCAGCTTAAGAGCAGCACAAGGGCTGGTTCTGTGGCTCAGATGGTGTCTTATAACTTGTTAGGCTGAAATAATTTGATTGTGAGTCTGAGTCCTGAGGCAAATTCACCCTTTGTTTTACATGACAGACTTTGTCCTTGTACTAGAGATCTTTTGCCTGCTTGTAACTGTGCTTATTCATAGCTTCCACCACCTCTTACAAGCTCTGAACTTCAATCTAAAGCAGGTGATTTATGTCAAAATTAGCCTGCCCATGGTCCTACCTAGTCCCTGTGTTTCACGTGGCTTGTGAGAAAGGTGGTCCCGGGGTCAGTCAAGAGGTAGAGGGACCACAGAGGAGCTGGCAGAATTCAGGTCAGGTGAATCACCGCTGTAATGGTCTGTCATAACACATTTTTCCAATTCTGATTTCCTAACTTCTTCTGACTCAAGTGACTCAGTAAGTAGCCTCGTATGAGGGAGACTGCCAATACACACAAAACACATGGGAGGCTAGCAAAGAGCTGAAATGCCCACTGGTGGCATCAAATTATTAAGTCCAGTTTGGGATCAACTTTCAGTTTGGGGTAGTTGTGCACCAGGCTTAGGTTTTACTTAAAGCACAGAGACCTGAGAGTGATTGAAAAAGGGCACTGAGCCAGGGGAGAAAGCGATAGCACCATAGATGGGGGCCGAGTAAGAATTGAGGGATGCAAGATTATGTTAATTGGACTGATTAAGACACAAGGGCTTGCATTTCTTAACTGCTCTTTTTCTCTTAAAAGAAAGGGAGGAGGATTTTCAAGCTTATTTTTTCTATAAATCAAGTCAGAATAACAGTAATTCTTTTCAGCTATACTTTGCATTATTTATATCGTAAGCTCTTTGGGAAAGATGCTTTTTTTCTTCTTTGTAGCATGAGTCTCCTGCTTGCTCAGGGTTTCACAAAGCCTCTGAAATACGAATATCAATTTAGTAGTCTGAAGTCATTAATGACAAAGGGAAGGAAGTTTCAACAATGTCTCGACTCCCCCTTTGTATTTCCCCACCCCCTGAATATGATGTACCTACCTAATGATGATGATTTTGTCTGAGGGAGGAACATAGAGGGAAGGTGCTTAGATCTCTCTTAGGTTTTAAAGGAGTTGTGGGGGGAGCAAACAAGCTTTGGGAAAACAGAAGCCCTGCATACTGTTAATATTTCATAAGCTCTGGCATCTTTTTGGCTCTGGAGCCTTTTTCCCAATGACTTTTTTCCTTAAGGCAATGGTTTACTTAAGATGCAGCTTTGAAGGCGTGGGTGAAGAAGGCCCAAGAAATTGGTGTCTAGATTTGGAGCTTTACAATTTTTGATCAGGAATTCAAACTATGCTAATATTGGAAGCCATACTGAGTACATATTTTTTCTTTCAGGTTCTGTTATTAAACTAAATGGAAACCATATAGTTTGTTGAAGCGTGCAGCAAATAGACCACCCTTTTGCTAAAACCTCTCCATGCTTATTTGAAATCATAGAAGGAAATCTGACGTGTTGGTGTCTAAAAAAACCTGCCAGGTTGAGTTCCGTGTTCACTTGCATTCTTCTGCCATTTGGTCAGGTTGTGATCTTTTTGGATGACCTGGAGTCTTGTGGTTCTGGGTGGTTTTTTTTTTGCCTGTTTCAAGGATGTGTTAAAAAATCAAGATAATCCCATCCACGTGATACAGAAAGAAATTTGTGCAAAGTATTATTAGAAATAAAAAACTGAAAGAAGGTAGATTTAGATGAGGTATTAGGAAGAAATTATTTTCTATGGCGAGACATCAGAACAGGTTGCCCAGAGGAGCTGTGGATGCCCCATCCCTGGAGGTGCCCAAGGCCAGGCTGGATGGGGCTTTGGGCAGCCTGTGCTGGTGGGAGGTGTCCCTGCACATGGCAGGGGGTGGAACCAGGTGGGCTTTAAAGGTCCCTTCCAACCCAAACCACTCTGTGATTGAAAGGCGTTAGGAACTTCTAAAAGTTACCAAACAAGTGTTCTTCGCTAAAAGTAAAAATAAATGATGTATTGCTCTGAGGCTGGGTGTTTTTATTTTCCATCTGGTACTTAGAGTCCAAAATGTTTTCATAATCTGTTACCTTCTGGTTTCTACTTTTAAAAGAATAATATTTTTAAAGGTTACTGTTGAATTCACTGATCTTCTTGAGCCTAATTTCTCTATAATATTCCTGGGAAATGTAAAATGCTAATTATTCAGTCGCTGTATTTTTTTTTTTAAACTTAATTGTATCAAAAGAGAGGAAACAAAGGTGGCTCGACTCGTGACAAACCATTCTCCACAGCAGAATCCCCAGGTTCCTCATCCCTTTCCCTTGCCAACAGTTGCAGTGTGTTGCTGCAGAGAGCATACAGCCAACTCTGTAACTTCAATAGCAGTTGTCCAGGAGCTCCTGCTGCCATTGCCAGTCACGCTTCCCATCTGCAGAAGTGTCTCAAACCTCTGGTAACTGCTTGTAGATCTAGAGTACATGCTTGGTAATAAAATCCAACTTTGGAGTTATCTTTAAATAAAACAAAATTCACCTGTACGCTTTAGCATTTGCATATATGCCTTCCCAGGCTGTAGTAATATCTTCCTTTAAAAAGATGAAACATTTATTTTTGATAGAAATTGCTGGTCCTCATTCTCATCATACCTGCTGTAGTTGATAATCCTTCTCAAGATGCATGCAGGGCGTGGAATTGCTGCCCGTTGCTCCCTGTTATTCCTTCTACAGCAACCACCTGTGGTTTTAGACTGTCTAATCTCATGGTTATTGGCCCACTGAGCATTTTTACAGTATTTTAAATGGTTAACTAATTAAAGTCTATTAATTATGCATCAGGCCAGGCATTCTGGGTGGAAATCACTGATGTGTAATGTGCATAGCACCATATAATTTCTGCAGCTGTAGTATCTGTGTTCTTGCATTAGCCTTTAACCAGGCAGATGAATGCCTTGGGGCAGAAGCCTTGGCTCTTGTTTTCTGTGGCTCCATGAGACTAGACCGATGGCCTTGCTTTTCTTCTTGTTCATCCATAACTGCAAACGTTGCATTTATTGGCTTGGGGGGGTTTGCTTGGAAAGTTTTGGATGCCCCTGGCTTCTTGTAGGATGAAACAAAGGTCTTGGACTAGGCCAGACCTACATCTTCCCCAGGGCTCTCCAGCACACCATACTGGCTTGACTTCACAGACCAAGCTATCCTGAGACCTGTTGCAAAAGGAAACAGGGCTGCGGCTTGTCATTTTTATCTCTTTGGAGGTATTTTTAGGAAGCTTACGTCTGCAGCATTTCTGCTGTTCTCCTACCTCAATGTGCTCTGGGAAACTGGAGGCAATAAGATGCTTCCAGCCTTTCCGTGACAGTGCTTTGTCCTAAAAATGTCAGGATGCTCTTCCCTTCCTAATACAGCTCTGTGTATTAGTTGTCACCACTTCACAACTCGATGTGGCGCGTTACAGAAAATGAACAGCCCTTCAGGAAGCAATATGCGAGAGCAAGATAAAATGCAATTTCCTTTTGTTGACAGTGATGCGTGGTACAGAGCAGCAGCAGCCTAGGTGAGCTACACTTAGTGATAATTACTGGGGTGGGCGAGGGATTTGCACAGGGAATGCCATTTGGGGCGTGCAGGCTGGAGAAGAAGATGCCTTTTGGGATGATGTCATGGCAGCAGATGGTGCTGATCGCTGGAAACCTGAACCACGCTCTGCTCCGTGGGGCTGGCGGCACCTGAGCAGTCTGCGCAGCTCTCCTGGCCTGCCTTGGTGAAAAGCAGCTGTCCATTTAAAGGCCTCAGATTCCTGGTGTGCCTCTTAATTCACTTCATTCCAAGAAGATACAGACAGTTGAGGTAAAACAAAACCACCTATTGATTCCCCAGGTACCAGCTTTTTCACGTGGGTTTTGGCAAATAAAGCCGAGCCCTGGCCAGCAGATGTCTCCCTGGGAGCTCAGTTTAGCATGGCCTTCATAGCATTGCTGGGTACCAACCCCAGGAAACACAGAAAACTCAGTTCCAAGTCAGGCTTAGCTTCCAGTAACCTGTCAACAACTACATTAAAACTTCAGTATCTTACGATGTGATTTCCACTTTCACTGAGCCACTCGCAAATGTTTTAAAAACTATATTGGGAAAATAAGCAAATATTTGGAACACTGCTCCCAGACTTAGTAGGAGGGAGAAAATGTGGTTTAGGAAAAAAAAGGTGTGTTTCGAATGGAGCTTAATGCAGATTCTGGCAATGCCCTAAGGATTTCAATCTCTTTCAGCCTTGCTCTTCAACCTGAGCTGCGCTGCCATGCCTGAGGAGGTGCTGCCTGACGGAGCTCCTGTGCTTCTGTGGGGTAGAATTTTGCTGTCAAGTGAACAAAAGGCAGAATAACTCCATCCCTTTTTTAGAATTATTTGCCTAAATGATTAAACTTTGCCAAGGACGAGGAGAAACCTTACCATTGTCACTGTGCAGCACAGAGGATTCGTGCTAGTTAAATGGCAAGCTTTGTGCTTTACCTGCTGTTCAAAAATCAAGCAACTTTCCTGCAGCTATGCTCAACCTGCAGTAAGGCGATTAATTCTTACACTCCTGGAAAAAGGTATTTCCTGACTCTAAAAGATCCCAGTGGTCCATCCTGTAGATAGCTTTTCTCATTGATTGGTATCTCCGGGGCTCAGCTTATGTGACCCATTTTATGTTTCTATCTGTGAAGATTATGCCAGCAAAACCGCTGTGAGGAGGTGTAGGGTCTTTTGCTTGCAGCTACTGCTGCAAATTTTTGCTATGCACAATTTAAAGGGTGTTTTCCGAGGTTGAGAACAAAAAAAGGGGCAGAACTCACAGGTAAAGAGCAGGCACCAGGGAGAGCTGCAGCAGTGGAACAAGTGACACCATGTTGCTGAGCGTGTGATGGGCTGAAATAATTGGTGTGAGTGTGGAAAGCTGCGGTCAGAGATAATCCTATCTTTGTACGGGCAGCCGGGCTATGAACTGCAGGCTCGTGCTCCGAGAGGTCGAACATCCTGCCTTGGGTGGCAGGGGGGCTAGGTGTGGTATAGGAAAAAGCTGCTTTTGCCCTTTAAACCCAAAATGAATGCAAACACGTGGGCTTTTGGGGTGGGTGTTTTTTTGCAAGGTGTGTGTTGTGGATTTCCTGATGTAATTGAGGTCTGGTGGAAAGCTGTGTGTGGCTGGCTGGAAAGGGCACTGTGAGAGTATTGTATTTCCAAGGGTGACTTTGGGGAAAACAAATCTTTTTCTCTTTTGCTTTTTGCCTTGTGTGCATGTCTGTGTCTGTCTCGATTTTTTTATTTCAATCCATATGGAGAGAAGTCTGCCTATGTGCAGCCGCTAACAAATACGTTTGTGATTCTTGTTTAGTTATTTGTATGAACTGCACAAAAATAATCAGTGGAACCGATGAACAGAAGTTTCTGAGAAGTGCTTTGGCTTCTGTATTCTTAGTTGTGTTAACACACATGCCATTAGAAAGTGCATGGTGTGGGTTGTTAGCATGAAGACAATAATGTTGTGAACTTACAGCTTTAAAAATCATATTTTGAAGCAAAACAGTTCATAAACATTAAATCCTTTTTATTTGTCTCTAGTTTTCAAATCTTTAAGGCTCTTGTTTTCAACTGTCCCTACTGTTATCGTGGATAAAACTTGCATTGGAACCACCTGATTCCAGGATTGGAAATTATAATATCCCTCAGAAAAGTGATCTGAATCATTCATGAGCAGCATGATTTTGGATTGGTCTCCTACCAGAAGATTTTGTCTGATTTGTCAGGCTAGTACTTGAGAACAGATTTCCATTTTGCCAGGGCTATTTCTTACCCTCTTTGGTATAAGTTAGTATTCACTTTCTATATGTAGACTGTGTCTGCCTAGTCTGTTGGATGCTGTTGTGTCAGGGTCTGTGTACATTCAGTTAACTTTATTATGCTGGAATTGGTTTAAAAAATGTGGGATTCCTGTCTACCAAAAATGTGACTTATTGCTGCTACTGCCAGATTGCTTTTCTGCTTCGAGGGATGGCAGAAAACAATATGCTGCGAGATTGCAGTGGCTGTGTGCTGATAGACTGAGCAGGAGGTATATCAAAACAATTGCCTGCCTATAAATATGATCTATTTGGAGCAGAAAACAATTGAAAGTATTACTGCTTTCAGGAATATTATTACTCTTTGTGGTGGCAGCTGAAGACCCGTTAGGTTACGAGCATCATCATTAGCTCATAATTAGACAGAATGAGGCAGCAGTTAAAGCGATGAATCTCATTTCCTAGCTAAGAAAGGAAAACTGAAACCCTTGGATTAAAGCCAGGGATTATTAAAATAAAAAGCAAGTATTCATCCACTTACCTGGCACGCTGTGACTCTGTGCTGATGTTCTTGGATCGGCTCTGAGCACCACCTTATCTCTGCTTGATCGTGGTCTCTGTGTTAATATATTTATTATGGTCATAAAATATTGTCTTTATTTATGGTGTAGGAACCTTTATTAAGAAGAACAACTCTCTCACACAATTCTCTTCTAGTTTGCAAAGGGCAACATATAAGAAATAAGTGAAGAAAGCCAAAGTGATGGTGATACACAGGTGTCTGAGGGTGAATGCCTGAAAAACATGGACTAAGTGCAGGTGGGGTCACATCTGCCAAAAGGAGGAGAAAGGAGGGGCTTGAGAAGCATCCTGCATGGCCTTTGGCATCGGTGCATTTGCATGCTGCGTGTCCTGTGCATCTAACGAGGCTCCGTGGCTCTCCAGGGAGCTGGGCTTTGCCTGCCAAGAGGGGCTGAGCACGGGGCTGTGGTGTGCTGAAACCTTTCAGCCTCAGCGTTGGGGGCTGTGCTCCTGGTGTCAGACCTGTGCAGGGGCTTCCTCTGGTACTGCCCAGCCTCACCTGCACCTGGGGGGAGGACTGGTGAAGGATGTGCAGGTGGTTTGCTCGTATGTGAGCAAAAATCAGCTCATGGGTTTCACTGCAGGTGCCAGGGAGTCAAGTGGTTTTGCACAGCCACCTCACAGCTGTCTTGGAGCGAGGGATTTACAGGAGAAAATGTCTGGATTAATTTCTGTAGCTGCTGAAATTTTTGAATGTGGTTTTAAAATATTTTCTAATAGAGATCCCTGATTTCCTTTGGGATAGCATAAATAGGTTGTTTGCGGTAAGGAGCTGAAAGCTGGGTGGAAAAACCTAGAGGGTAAGCAGTGCTGCTGCAGATCCTGCTTCTTTTCTTCTCAGTGCTTTATCCCATTTAGGTATCAAGCTAGAGATTTTGGGTGCTTATATTTAAACGAGTAGCTGAAGGGGTGGAGGGAGGCTGTGTGCTGGGAAGGGAAGTTGGTGCAAGTTGCCTGCTGCCTTCAACTGCACCAGCTTGGACGTGGGGTATGTGATAAATGGGCACAGTGGGACTAGAGCAGCCCAAGTCAGACCAAGTACCTCGCAGAGACGGGCCCCAAGGCCATAGCAGGGCGTCTGCGATGGGAGCAGACAGAATTGTCAGCTGTTTTCCCCCGTCTCCAGTCAGCACAGTTAGCTCTCTCCTCTAAAGCTGTACAGGTAAATAACTAGATTTCAGTCTGGCGTCGTAATGTTTTTAAAAGCCAGAAAGCATCTCACTTCATCAGAGAGGAAATCTGAGCCCCAATTACTTTGCTTTAAAAGGTCCCAGGCTGATAGTTCAGGCAGGGAAAATGCCGGCCCTTATTCTCTGTGGTCCCCGAGCAGCCGGCGCAGCCTCCTCTCCCTCTTTAACACCTTGGCCAGACGTGAAGGGGTTACGTTTTGAGATGAATAATGACTAAATTTATTCGTCATGGACAAACGATGACAGCTGTTGAGATGCTCCTGTTAGCGCTTCCCAGGGGATAAAGTCGGGCTGGCTCCCAGCGCCAGCCAGCCCAGCCAGGCAGAGGCAGCTCCTCTGCAGCCGGATTGTTTGTCCCGGCTTCCCCTCGTGAGCAGGGAATTTCCTTCCTAGAAGTGCCCTGAAGTTTCCTGGGCTGAGATGGGTGTTCCCGAGCATCCTGTGGAGCCGCTGGAGAGGACTGAAGCCATGGCTGTTTGAATCCATGTGCGAAGACAGCATGCCTAATGAATCCGAGGGGCAATGATTGATTATGCTCTGGGCTGAAAGCCGCGGCTCTCCGAGAAGCACCGTTACATCTGGGCACGCTATGGAAAATATGAAGGAATGTTGAGGAAGCTTATTTGCAGAAGGATATGTACTTGTAAGCTATTCTTTTCTTATTAAATAATGTAAAGGGATTGAAAAATTTAAAGCAAACTGTGTTCTCTGCTTCCCTAAGACAGCAGAGTGGTGTGAGCAGACAAAGGCCCCTTTTACAGGGGCATGTCTCGGATGGAGAGCACTATGTCCCTTATAAATGAGCACGGGGGGTGTGTGTGGGAGAATATCCGTGGTTATTTAATGGTACAACGTCGTACTGATTCTGCTTTGGTGCACCTCTGCTGGAGGGATGAGTTACACCCATGCTGAATTCGGCACCTCGTGATTTGTAGACGGGCTGCAAAAAAATATGGTCCTAGTTGAACTGATTGTTGTGATCACGAGTCGATGGGGGGGGGGAAAGGCTTTTTGAAGATAATGGGCAGTAGCTTGTTTTTCTCTTATTTTCTGAACTCCCATGTTCAGGTTTCTTTCTGTTCTTTGTTTCTCTTTCTGTCCTGCACACGTGCTGCTGAAAGACTTGGTGTGCAGTTGTGAATGTCTCTGTTATGCTGTGCTGCTCAGATCAGAAAATGCTCTTTGGTTATTGAAGGAATATTAGATAACTGCTTTTTATGTTTTATAGACTTAATGAAGATGTGATTGTAACCTAAACATCCCCAAAACTGTGGGCTAGTTGGTTGTGTTTTTTTTGTTTTGTTTTGTGTTTTTTTTTTGGAGCGTTGTTGTTTTAGTTAATACTCAGAAGCCTGTTTTATACTGATTTAATTGCTAAAATACTACTGAAGTGCAATCATTTTAATATGTTTTTCTGAATTTGTATGTGTTACATAAAAGAGCAAACCACACCCTCTTTTCCTTTTGGAGGGCTGAGGTTTTAAAAATGCAGATACAAGAGGGAGGGAGTTAAATGAGAGTGTCTAGGTAGGCTGTAATGTGACTGATGGAGGATTCTGTTACCAGCTGCAAGTGATTTTGAAGTAATAAACTATGTTTTTAGTATGACTGACATGCTCTTGGCTGGTAATATATATGATAAATAGTCGTTTGTTTAGTATCTAAATGCAGGCATACGAAATAAATGTAACTGGGGCAAATTTTGTCTGGAAGATTTTGTATTCGAGGTCTGTCCAAGTTTATCTGCATCATTAAACCCCTTCCTAGAGGCTTCAGAGCTTACACATTTTAAAGTCTTATTTTGATCTGCTGTAACCTTCCCTGCAATTCTGAGCAAATGTTTTTGAAATGATTCCTGTTTGAACTAGACTGTATCTTTCAGGGGAGAAAAAAAAATGTTTTCAATAACTTCTTGTAGTAGAATATGATGGATAAGACACCTCATAACCTGTGGGTAGTAATTCCTGTGATGATTGCACAAAATGACAAAAAAACAAACAAACAAACAAAAAAAAAACAGAAAAGTGTTTGATTTGTTTATAAATTCCATCTGGTCACCTTGTTGGATATTTTCTATTAGAGAATCATTAATAAATCACACTGGAAGAGTACATTACTGAGTCTACAGTTACAAACCATACCATCAAGTGACTTGTTAAGCATCAGATCGGGCTAAACCATTCCCTGCAGTGAACTTTTGCTTAATTTAATTAAAACACGTTTTCCAGTCCTTTAATCGTTCTCATGGCTCTTCCTTGAGCTCTTGTCAAGCCATGTATCTTGTTTTTGAGTGATGCACGTCAGAACAGGAGGTTATCAGTGTCGATTGGGAGGTAGCACGTCCTGCATGGCTGCTTTAGGGTACTGTGATAGATCCCCCATCCTAAATGTGTCTGTTCTTCTCCTTAGCTGTATGACCTGACATTTCTTGATAAAGTTCCTTTGTTCACTTTTGCCTGAACAATAGTTGAGGTTATTACCCCTGCTTGCCTTTAGAAGTTACTTTTTTTTGCTAGCCCTTTCCCATACTCCCAGACTGTTTGAACGTGAGCAGTAATGGAACGTGTCCTTGGGCACCTTTCTGACCATGTTGGGTGCTGTCTACCTGCTGCCTCAGTGCTGTGGCTGGAGTATGGCATCGCGTGGGTGTGCAGCTCTCAAATGGGGGTTTTAGGTTTTTAGATGATCCTTTACAGGTCTTCTGTGTCCACCTGTTAGTGAGCCATTTGGGGGAGCGAAAGCTGAGGTCAATACAAGCTGTTCCATGACTCTTTCTTCTTGCCTTCCCTAGAATGTCTTACTGTTATCAATTTATTTTCTTACTTTTAGAGTGCTCAACATGTATTGAATTTCACTCGTTAGCGTCTCACTAGGAGCCAGTATTGGTTACTTGATACTCCCAGGTGCTTTCCTGAACAGAGATGGATTAAAGCACCTGCTTGTGTCGCTTGCTGAGTGATATTCACTAAGGAAGTATTCCTGAAACAGCAGAGAGTGGGGGCATACCTTGGATTATTGGGTAGAGATGGGCATGCACCAGGTCTCAAGTCTTGAATGAAGCTTTAGTGTGGAGAAGAGAAGTGATGGGGACTGCGTGTGTGTGTGTCTAGCCTCAGTAAAATATACACACCATCTACATCAGCTGTCCAAATGTTTTGTCACCCTTCAACCCAAGGTCAGTTTTCAAAGTGGATTAGCTAATCTGTGTAAAAATGCAGTATAAGCACTCTTTTGGAATTGAAGTGACCTTCAGCAAGAACCGAAGCGGCTGTAACTCATTTCAAGTTAATATATGTTCGTGTCTGGAAGTGGGGCCTGCAGTTCTCTTTAGTTGTATACAAAGGATTCATTAAGCTTCAATTAACCCAATACATTTTTTTTTTTTGGATTTAAGGTAACTTTTGCTGTTTCCATGTAGACAAATTCTGCTGATAGTTTAAAAAGTTAATGTGGGGTTGTAGCTCTGGGTTGGGTTTGCGATTAATGGTCCCAAAGAGAAAAATCTGTGGCTTACCAACAGCGTAGGTGTTGCCGTGTGATCTTTCCTGGGTTAGTCTGTTCTTTATTCTTCATCTCATTCAGGCAGTTAGGATGGTGTGAAAGGGCAGCCAGCTCTTCCAGGTCCTTTCTATGCTTGGATTTGCTCGTGTTCTTGGTTTTACTGCAGACCATGGGGAAATAGCTCTTGGAAGCAAAACCAACAGATACAGACTGTAGGCACCCCAAGTATTAGCTGTGGCTAATCTTCTCGTTGTAGATCTGTGGTTTACTCTTTCTGTCTGGACACATGCATTAAAGGGTAATAATGCAGTGGCTGCAGTAGCGTAGGAGAGGGCTCAGTGGCTGGCAGCCATTCCTGAATAACCAGGGCTCTAGCAGAAAGAAGCCGCCAAGGTGGGAACAGGCAGAGCAGACCTGACTCCAGCATCAGTAGACCATGTAATGTGTTTGCCACCAATGGGTGTGCTCCTTGTGAAGTCTCTTTGCTTCATCAGACTTATGGTTGACTATGCTTTTTTTTTGGCAGATAAAAATTTTGATGATGAAGACTCTGTGGATGGGAACAGACCTTCCTCAGCTAGCTCCTCTACATCTTCAAAGACCCCTGCAAACTCACGTAGGGTTGGGATGGGGACTACCCGCAGACTTGGGTCTGCGCCTCTGGGATCCAAGTCCTCAAGTAAGCTGATAGCATATATGAATTTACCTTTATGCAAAGTATATGTAGTTTTCACATTTCAACTTATTTCATGGACTTTCGGGCGGTGTAATTCTCAGATTGGCCCTGAGGATCCAGTAATAGATTATCCCCCATGTGAGACCATTTGTTACCTGTGTGTTTGTTGAAATGCCACAATCATTAAGGGTCACATAGCAAACAGCCCCTGCATCTCTATAATGCGTGTTGCTGCATTTGTGAAAGGCTGGAACTGTGCAGCTGTGCACTGAGGGCTTTGAGCAAATCATGTCAGTGATGCAGGGTGTGAATTTTTGTTTTCGTAGCTGCAGCTCTGCAGCTGGACTGAGGCAGGCTGCTTACAGCTACGTGCTAAACTTTGGCCTGTGCAACCTACAACTGATCTGGTGGCTTCTTCTAAGACCTTTGGGCATAGCTCATAGTGAATGTGAGCAAGAAAAGGGAGCAATAATTCTGAATGTGGGCAATAATTCTAAATGTCATTACAAAACATCCAGAGAAACGGAGGAAGTTCCCCGTGCCCCAGTCTCTAATCTGATTAATATTCCAGTGTCTATTTATCTTCGTTATCATTTGTGTATTTGTGTACCTGTCAGGAGATCTGCGCCTTCATCTATTATAGATAGGATTAAATCCTTTAAAATAAAATCTCCTGTGTAATTAGAGCAAATATTCCCTTTCATCTTTCAGAATGTCCCCTCTAACTGTTGAGTGACTACTGTAATGACTTCCATAATGTGCCCTCTGTGCCTAGGAGTTGAAGGATGCCATGCATGTGCAGTCTGTAACTGGCATCGAATTTCCCTGCCTCTGTTTTCATTACATTTGCAGCACTGGGAGGCTGTGTGGGTAGTGAACTTTCTTCTGATTAGGTGCCTTGATAGATAGCTAGTGGTTTCTTAACTGATTCTCTTGTTGATAAGAAAATTGAAAAGGCTTTTTCATATGCATGTCAGCAGCCAAAGAGGGAGCAGGTGCTGTGGATGAAGAAGACTTCATTAAGGCATTTGAAGATGTCCCAACAGTTCAGGTAAGTAGAACTGTCTGCTAAAGTACATAACACAAAACAGCAGAAGATGGATGTAGGATCTAATCACTGACAAATTGAGCTTCACTTGACTGCTGGCAAATCTTAAGGGGAAGGTAAGTTGAAAGTTGTAGGGAGGCAACTTTGAAGTGGTAGTAGCTGCCAGTAGTGTGTGTGAAATGCTTAGAAGTGGAGGGAAAAGGGGTAGGAGGATTGTGGTGAGGATGCTGAGCTGGAACTGGATGTGCATGTTGAATAGCACTGTCTGGTTGAACAAAAACTTAAGTCAGCAAAAGCCTCCCTACATTTCATCTGTGCTGTATGCAAACTGAAAAGAGTAAAGGTGATTTGTACTTCCAGAATCACTGTTGTGAGTGCTATGACAGGATGGCACATTTTTGCTGGTAGATTCACCTGGGTAGCTGAAATGTGTATCCCCTCTGCTTCACTGGAGTTTACTTGTTGGGACAAGTGAGCACAGCTTGAGTTATGCATTAGACTTTTAACTTTTCTTACTGACTTTTGTTCTTTTGCTAGACACTACAGGAATACTGCTTAAAATTGTGAAACTGTAGTAAAATAACAGAAGATGACCCTTTTGATCTTCACGTGGTCATGTAATAATTTTTGATTGCAGGAAGTATGTAAATTCTTTTCATTATGCAAAGCTAGCTAGCGTGTCCAAGGCTAGCATGTGACAGTTGAGCATTGAGGGGTAGAGGACAAAAGAATGTAGAAGGGAAATGATCTTATTTTCTGGAGTAAATCTCACGTTATGTTGCTATTCTGTATTTAAATTTACAGATTTATTCTAGCCGGGATCTTGAGGAATCCATAAACAAAATAAGAGAGATACTATCAGATGACAAGCATGACTGGGAACAAAGAGTATCTGCTGTGAGTAGTGATCTTTGATACAAACTCTATTAATACAAGGTTTTCCTGCACTGAACTTGTACCATGAAGAGGATACTGGGAAAATCTCAGAGTACGGCTAAAATGCATTGTAAGTGGTGAACATCTGTTATGTTTCCCCAAGATTGGGGGAAATGTTTCCTTATGAGACTGAATTTAAACCACATCTGTGGAGGAAATTGCTATTTTTGATATAGAAAGAACCTGGAGAGACAGCATCAGGTTGAGCTGGAAGTCATGCAGGAATTCCAGATGTAAAGCTAGAAATTTGCTAGCAGATGCTGAAATCAAAATGTCAGAAGTGGGATTCAGAATCTCTTAAAACTTCTTGATGAGGCAGAATGTTATTTTGCCTAGAGAGCTTATTTATACTTCTGCAAAAAGGAAATACAAAACAATTCAGAAAATTTACACACTTAAAAATTTGAATAAATGACTACAACCGTGGGAAATATAATAGTGTATAATCAGGCATTATAAGCATGGCAAGATTCAGTCTTATATTCTGACATGAGCTGTGTTCCATAGTATAAATACTATACACAGTAGACTTTCATTAGTGGTATAGCAACTTTGACATGTCTGTCAAGTCATATATTACAGATCTGAGTGTCAAATTGTGCTGATTCAGTGTACTTCATTTTTCTTTGCTCTAGTGAGAGCAGTGAGCTTAAATTGAGGCAATGTACGTATGCATCAGTATTCATGAGGACCTATGGAGTTATCTGAAAAAATGTCTCCATGATGAAATTTGTGGTCCCAGTATTAATAGCAAATATGCTATTTGGATGAGGTCAGGGTTGCACTTCCAGTAGAGCCAGATAATTAATGAAGTCAATGGACATGTTCTAGATACGTCAGTGTAACTCAGATCTGAGTATGAACCAAGTCTTTTAAGTTATTAAGGGGGAGCAGAGGAGAACTTTTGGTCTAAAAAGTAATGTTTGGGTTATTCATGATAAGTAGGAGTAGCTGTATGCAGCACTTCTGGATTCCTGTAGCAGTTAGCTAGCATGCTTATTTTATTGTGCATTCGTAGTATGTTAGCTTGTGAGTTAAGATCTGAAATAAAAATTGCTCAGACTGATTTAAGAAGTGGTGTTCCTCAACGTGTGTAGTTGTACAGGGACCCTGGACATAACCGTCCTTGTGTATATTGCTCATTAACAGTCACTGCTTTGTTTTATGGTGCTAACAGTTGAAAAAGATCCGCTCCTTACTCCTGGCTGGAGCTGCAGAATATGATAACTTCTTCCAACACTTGCGACTCTTGGATGGAGCATTTAAATTATCTGCTAAAGACCTGCGGTCTCAGGTAGTGCGAGAGGCTTGTATCACCTTGGGGTAAGTTTACTTTCTAAACACACTTAAAATGTGTTGTAGAAACAGGAACAACTGCTGATTAAAACACATTCAGGATGTGACCGGCGCTGTTAGTACTATATACTAATAGGCAGAACATTCTGTTACAGCCATTTAAAACTATGTAGGTTACTAACTGAAGGTGTACAAACCTGTATTCTTGAGTTTTAAATTATGTAAATTAAGATGTGCTGAATGAATGAGCAAGCTTCGTGTTCATGTTCTGAGAAAATCATTTAACAAGAAAAAGGGTGCTGCAGTGTTTCTAGCAGATTGGGGTGGATTCATACATACAAAGGCAAAAGTGGTAACTTCAGAGAAACTGCAATACAAACTAACAATTTCAGAGAAATACCTGTACTCAGCATTGTACCTCTTGTTTGTTAACAACTGTTTAGCTGAACAGGTTACTCTATTTCATGACAAACTTATTGTTTGTCGAAGTTCAGGTGAACGTAGAATGTAAGAAATGAAAGTCAAGGAACTATTTCTGAAAGTGTTCTCTGGAGTTGGGGAAGAGGTGCCAGTTGTGAAGAGTGAGATGTCAAATATGCTAATGTCAGATGTTCTGTACAATCTGACACTCTTAATCCTCAGCACACTTACAGCATGACTTCATTCTGTTTTTCAGACATTTGTCATCAGTTCTGGGAAACAAGTTTGACCATGGGGCAGAAGCCATTATGCCAACAATTTTTAATCTAATTCCAAATAGTGCCAAAGTCATGGCCACTTCTGGTGTTGTAGCAGTTAGATTAATCATTCGAGTAAGTACAAGTCAAAAGAGAACAAAATATTACCAATTTCAAATGCTGTGGTGTTTCTGAGAAAGTATGAATGTCACTGCAAGGAAAATTAGATCAAATGCCAAATCTGCTTTTCTGATTATGCTAAGCTTGTCTGCCTTAGATGTTGTGAAGCCTTGTGTAGACTAATGATGATAGATCAGTCCTTAAAAACTAGTAGGAAAAAGTAATGGAAATGGTAGGAGAAATGCTTTTTTACAGAGTAAGATGTTTATATCCCTCAGAAATGAGCAAACTTTTTTTCTTTAAATTGGTTTTAAACCTGACTTACAGTACAGACTTACGCTCTTAATTGTGCTATAAAACTCTTGGGCAGCACCTGCTGCCGAAAACCATTAGGTTGCAGAGATGACTGTGCCTAATGATGCAGTGAGTAAGCTGTAGATAGCTTGACACCTCTTAAGTTGTAACCACTGACAGTTTAGGTCCTCCTCAAGTGACTTCAGCTCTTTGACTCATTGGAGCCTGTCATTATAGAAGAAAATAAAAATGTATAAAGATATTTTTAGAGATAAGATATATTTTTAATAATAAAAATCTGTCCATATTTGTTAGTGTTCCTTTATTTGGCAGTTCTATTTTTAGGAATTTAACAAAAATATTTATGTATAGGTCTCAGGTGGCTAGAGGAAATGGCTTTTCATTCCATGGAACTGCAATGTAAAGCTGTTTTCCTGTTTTTGTTCTTCCTTTTGTTCTAGCATACGCACATCCCTCGACTAATACCCATCATAACCAGTAATTGTACCTCCAAGTCTGTCGCAGTTAGAAGGTGAGCATTTAGTTTGGCTTTCTATCAACAATAAATAGGTTCACATTAACGTTTTGATAATGTTCATGTATCTGTTTTTATTTATGAAAAGGTCTGTTATAGACATTTTTGCAGAGAATGCACCTCATTCTGCCCCGTGAGTTGGGATCAAATACAAAGTCAGCTGTTCTGCGTAAGACACAGCACTGCAGATAAGAAAAGACACTTTTCCTCAAAGAAATGCTCTTTAAATTAATATTTGTACTTGTTTATAATGTCATATTAGTTTTTTTTACAGGTGTGTTTCTCTTCCCTACTACTTAGCTTTCTACTGATGTGTATTCTTTGAGTCAGTCAGCAGAAGTAATGTTCAGTGGTAATTGTCATCCAGAAGTTGAGCTGTATGTGCTAATGATCCTCTCTGCATTTAGAATCCAAGCGTGCTCCAGTCCAGCTGCCTCACTTGGAGATTCTTGCCTGTGCCATACAGATTAATTTTCTTCTTGTTAAATGAAAAGCTGATGAATTCAGTAACAAACCTTGAAAAAAGTCATGGCACACAAATGCCTTCATTTCTTGAAATGAGGAAGGGAGATTGAAACTGTAGAGAAGCTAAACATGAAGTTTCCATATGAAGTTTGAACTAATGGGTACTGAGTAGGATTAACTTGGATCTTCCACATCTGTCCTGTATAATGAAGAAGCAGGATTTGGGGTTTTTTGTTACTTTATGTAAAACCCTCTCATCAGAACTCTCTGTAGAGAGGTGACTCCAATTATGTTTTTTATTGATGGCATTTATAGAGATGTTGCTATTTTTATTGGGGTCTTTACTGAAATCTAATGTCCCAAGCAACGTCATAACAAACGATTGCTGCTGTGCAGAGGCAGGTACGGTGAATTCAGAGTGCTTCTTAACTTAAAAGAACTCAGCATTTCTCCTTTTTCTTCTCAGGCGCTGTTTTGAATTTTTAGACCTGCTGCTGCAGGAGTGGCAAACTCACTCCCTAGAAAGGTAAGCTCTGAAAACAAGTAAGCGGGTTGATTCTCACCTACTAATGTCTGGGGAGGTTAGGCCTGTAGAAAGGACAGTCTTGGAGTTGAGATTGTCATGTAGCAGAGATTTTTGTGGTAAGAAAAGTACCGACACGTACACGCATGCTATTCATCCCTGTAGTTCTGGCAGGCAGAGTTGAGTGAATCTCTTTATGGAGACACCTGGAACACCTGTCTGAATGAATCTATGAATGTAATAGATTTGCACCCTAAAGTGAGATGATGAGGTAAAGGCTGCTACACATCTAGCAGGAGCATCTCAGGCTTGTACAGCAGTTCACACTAATGAACAGTGGAAGGAAATGTTGGGGATACAACTGGGAACAGTCCAGTTTCCTTAGCCCTTGGACTTCCCAAACTCTTTAAGGGTTAAGAGAGTATTTTTACACCCAAATACTTAAAACTAACCAACTAAAGACCATTCTATGAAGAATGCTGCTTGCCTTTTCCTACTCAGCAATGTGAGTGAAATAAAACTGGGTTAGAAGCGTAAATAAATCAAGACTCCAAAGGTTTTTGCATGGAAACAGGAGGATGTGATGAACTCTGTTCATTGAGACCGAGGCAAAATCACATTATTCGTTTGTTTGTAAGTGTAGCACTTCTTTCTGTGATTTTCATCTTTCGCATTTGGATAATGCTTCCTTCTTATTTCAGACACATATCAGTGTTAGCTGAAACGATAAAGAAGGGAATTCATGATGCAGACTCTGAAGCCAGGATAGAGGCAAGGAAGTAAGTAGAAGCTACTGGTGTCTTTTCTTCCCCTTCTATTCCCATATATTGCAAGTTTAAGGTGTTGCATCTTGGAAACCTGTGTCCAGACAAGCAATGTTCTGCTGGCAGGTGAGGCTAACACTCCATTAAAGCTGAGGGAGTGTGGCCTTAGCAGGAGATGTCATGTGAAGTGATCACTTAGGGCTCAGTTATATATTTGTTTCCTGGTTTCTAGCGGTGCTTATTTTGCTTCGTTCTCTAGTTGTTTATTGTCTTTTCACCTGCCTGAGCAGGTACGATATGTACCTGAGCTTAACATACAAGATTTTAGTGTTGATAACTAGTAGCTTTGTCATTTGATGTTTGAGATGCTTGGGTTTAACTGAGATTTCTTCTACTCAGTACAACAATGCTATTATGTATTTTCTTCTTGGCCCGTATGCAAGACTGGGTCATCTGCTACTCTTGAAACAGAAGTCCCTGTGCTAGTACATTGCTAAATGGTATTGTAAATTAAGGAAATATTTTGACATGGAAATAAGATCTTTGTGCATATCTGTAGGAAACTTCCACGTTTGCATTTTTCTTTTGTTGAAGATCTCTTGCATTTCCAATGATGTGTTTGCATTTAAAGTACTGTGCTGCTATACTACCATCGTATTTTTGTGAACAGAAGATTACAGGAACATTTTTCAGAAAGAGGGTGCTGTTAAATCACTAAATAAATTTTGTTAATCTAAATGCCATGTTATAAACAGACCTATTTCATGGTAGGACTGTTTAGATGCTTTTGAAAGGGAAAATGTGCATCACTGAAAAACACGGTATGCACTGAGACTTCACAGCAGGTGACTAGTTAAGGTGAACAGAGAGCAAGGAGAATGGCATGAGACTTTAAAGAACAAGCTTAATTCTCTTTTCACATGCTTCTTGATTAGGTGTTGCTGATTGTGAGACAAATTTGTTTCCTTCTAGTGATGTGAGAACACGTGACTTCTCTGAGGACTGACTGGCACATACAAACAATTCTTGATTTATTTCAGCTAACAGTCTCGCTCTTAAACTGCCCATTAGTTGCCTCCTGAAAAGCTCTGAGAGCCTTCATCTCCTTTGTGATGAGAGTGAATGGTGTTTTATCATCAGCCAGGAGATTTGTTCCAGAGAGGAATTCCTTCCCTCATCTTGAAATGCTCTTTTACTTTCAGCACGACACTGACTGGAAGTCTGTAGGAGCATCTCGTTCTTTTTCTTCCCGAAAGACAATCAGCAGCTTCAGCTCACTACAGAAGATCTGTCTGCAACATATATAAGAACTGCTTGTTAAACTTAAGAGATCCTGGAGGTCTCTTCCAACCTAGATGATTCTGTGATTCTGTGAAATACTTGCTGGTGCTTTTTCTGAACCAGGCCCATGCATGTGTGTTCTGCTTTTGGCTTGTTTTAAGAGTAGCTTTGAGGACCTAGTCTCAAACTAGCATCAGGCTAGTTATGGGTCTAGTCTGGGTCTATCTCCTATGCACATTAGACAGACAAAGATACAACAATTTCCTTTCTCTTAAAGCTTTTTTGACTACTTGTGTTTTCACAAAGTCACAAATGGTGTGCGTCTTGGTTTTGTTTGCTTTGTCTTCTCTGGGGTTGTTCCCCCAGCCCACTGTGCTACTCAGCAACGTGTCTGAAGTACATCATGGAGGCAGTAGGTGATTGAAATGAATAAGCTAATGAGCCCGCTAATGCCGTTAGTGGAAAAGGCTCTGACTGTACCTGTGCTCCAGTGACCATTAAAATATGGCAAGGAAATATTACTAGTGCTGTGCCTTGTTTCCAGGTGTTACTGGGGTTTCCACAGTCACTTCAGCCGAGAGGCAGAGCATTTGTACCACACTCTGGAGTCCTCCTACCAGAAGGCCCTGCAGTCACACTTGAAGAACTCTGACAGCATTGTGTCCTTGCCACAATCGGATCGCTCCTCCTCCAGCTCCCAGGAGAGTCTCAAGTAAGTCTTTCAGCATCACTACCTCTATTGGTCTAAAGAACTGCAGAGATGACCATGGCTTCCTCAAATTCAGGGGAGCTGCTTTGGGTACTCTGAGCTATGCTTGTCTTATCTGGTCTTCATTTGGCCTCAACACTTGGTTGTGTCAAATTTTTTTTTTTAGTTAACTTTATATTAAAGTGCAGAAAAACTCCATTACTGGCTTAAAAAATAATAATTATCTTGACACCATCAATAACTTTTAGTGTGCTTTTTGTGCTCGGAAGACACTGCTAGCTATTCCTTCCAGATGGGCTGAAAACAAAGCTTGGATTGAAATTCTTTGTTTAGCATTCATCTTAGAGGTGTGTTACTTAGAGGTGGTTATTGTGCAAGAGGAAAAAATACCTAATCTAACTTTGAGTTGTAATTGCAAAATCAGTATGTAACTTTTCTGAAACATTCATATTACTAGCTTCTCTTGAAGAGACAGTCTGCAAATGTCTGCAGCGGAAGCATTAGACACATATGAAAAATACCCATAACATATTAACACAACTCTTTATATCCACAAAAAGCATTCTTAAAGAAGTCTTCTTGCTCAAGTAATATAATATTTTTTTCCTGGTGCATTTGTAAAGAATTTTATGGTGGTGCTATATTTATTTTTACACAATAAGCTTTGTCAGTATGTATCGAGGGAACAGAGTAGTACTATTACTGCTGATTGTGAAATACCAGCTTTGTTTTAATAAATATTTTTATTTACTTCTAGCCGTCCACTGTCTGCCAAAAGAAGTCCTACTGGAAGTACTACATCGAGAGGTGAGAGCAGTAGCTGAAAATATGGTGAGGTGTTGCTGAGGAAATGCAACGAAGTAGAATGAGAATTTTTGATACTGCATTGTGCAAAGGACAACTTTGCTGTTTACTGCTCTGTAAAAATGGCACCTTATGTAATTTTTTTAATTGGTTCTGGGTTGTACACCCCTTTTTGTACAACAACCTCTGATGTAATAATGCCTTTGAAAGCTAGTAAACCTGTTATTGTCTGCACCTGAAGGGAAGGCTAAAAAGCCTTCAAAGTTGTAGTCAACATATGTTTAGCTGTGAAATAGCTGGGATTAACTTCTGCTGATGCTAGTATATAGAGCTGCATAGCCTACTGGTGCATTCAGCTTTTCTCTCATTTATTTTCTGTGGTTTCAGCACTTATTGGAGGCATAGTCTGCACAAAGTCCTACAGTGCTAAATTATATCTTTTTGCCAGTCTGTTTTTAACATCAGATGGAATATTCAGGTGTAGCCAAGAGTGGCTGACGTTACTTCATAGAAGACTTATGTGCAATGGCAAGGGAATATGTAAGAATGAATGCTTGCTTATTTAATAGGCATCTTTATTCTCTTGATTCATGTACCCAAGCCTATATACCTGACAAGTACAGGCAGCTGTACTATCCTAAGTAAATGCATATAATAATCTAAGTAGTAAATTTTAATATACCACATTACAGACAAAGCTTTGTTAGTAGATGGTAAGCTACCTTCTAGCCCTATCAGTATACTCTGCTGATGATACCTTTATGTATACCTTTAAGTATGCCTACTTTATTGTGCCTGCAAATGCATGTCTGCTTGCAGCTGAATAGACAAGTATTATGCTTAAGAGGGTAAACATTAAAAAGTGCTGGGAACAGTGGTCCTCACGAGAAGATGAGGTGTTGGGAAGGCAGGTAGGAAAGCTTGCAGGAAAGCGTAGAACCTGAGTTAAAGCAACTCACAAGCAGGTGATGGGTACTGTAGCTGAGTTTTTCTGTATTGCTGGCCTGGCAACCAGCAGTGATCTCAGCATTTAGGTTAGTGTCTAATAAAGTTCTTGGAGCTGGCATCAGGTCAGCATTGAAATATCTTTGCAGGCACTGTGCGGAAGCCCATGTTGTCCTGATGAAGCATTCTTAGTTGAAATATTCCAGTGCAAAGTAAAGAGTGTTAAAAATAGTACGTTAAACTGCTTGACACACAGAGCTTCTTCCCTGAAGAACACAGTTCAAAAAATTAATCTTCCTTATTCTGGGTCTCCCACTCCCATCTGCAGCATCTACAGTAAGTACAAAATCTGTGTCAACACCAGGATCTCTGCAGCGGTCCCGCAGTGACGTTGATGTGAATGCAGCAGCTAGTGCCAAGTCGAAAGTGACATCTTCTGGAGCATCTACCCCCTTCAGTTCTGCTGCAGCCTTGCCCCCAGGCTCATATGCATCACTAGGTAAATCTATACGTTCTACTGTTGCAGTTAGCTTTCTTTACTACCAGGCAGTGCCTAGGTAATTTGATTGGAATATAAAACTCTGGAACTGGAAGGACATATCTCTGATATGGCCAACAGCATCAGCGTGCATTCTGTTGTCTTCTGGGATTAAGCAAAAAATTTACATAGGAACTGACTTGCAGCAACATCTTATATTTTCTATTGCTTTGATAGTCGCTGTCTCTTCTTTCTGGGGAAAAGCAGATGCTGTTGAGGAAATTTCTTACCGCTCCATTGCTTTTAACATGTCTCAGTCTCTTTCTCCTTTCTCTTCCCTCCTTCCTCCTTCATTGAAACTGGTTTTCCATGAATTATTTTATGCTTTGAATAGTACATCTTAGCTGAGCTTGATTACTTTGTTTTGCAAAAGAGAAAAAGATGTAGAAGCAGAGAGAGAAGCAGGCTTTCCCATTTCACCATGTGCTTAGGATATAAGTATCTGTTCTTCTGCTGACTCTCTGGATTACTGCCATTATTTTCTTAGAGCATTGTATATCACTGTCAGATACCTTCCCAGTGTTTCTTACAACAAAGTTTGCATTTTCTCTCCTGGAGATGACGTTGCCAACTTGCTGAAGGAGGAAATGCAAGGCAGTGACAGACACAGTGTGATTTCTCATTCTGCTGGTTTCATGCTAATCTAATTCCAGAGTTTTCATTGATTTACCTTTACAAGAGGGAGAAAAATCAGATGCCTAGTAGATATCAAAATCAGTGGTCTTGATTTAAGCTGTGCCGATATCTTCACTGAGTCAACTGAAAAGTAGTTTCTCCGTAGTGTTCAGCATTAGGTCTTCAGTCAGATTAAGTGCCCGGTGAATTACATAGGGATGCTTTCTATAGATTCCCTTTGTAAATATGTTGTTTTTATATCTGAAGTCTTTTACCATGTCTTAAATGTATTGGTTGTATTTGATGCACAAGTTCATGTTTCTCTCTGTTTTACATTGCATGTTGATATTTGGTTCAAGATTTAGATGCGTTGCAGTGAACTCAATACAGACGTTGGAGTTGGTTGCTTAATGGTGTGCATTCAAAACTTCAATAAGCAGCCGTTTTTAGTTGTGCTGTGTCCTTGCTTCAGTGACAAAAGTGATTTTGTACCATCTTATGCTGTGAGGAAGAAAGGAAAGGGGGGAAGAAAATACTAAAGATGGCTTTGTCCTTGAAGCCAGGTGACCGTTTACAGTGCTAGTCTTAATCTTTAATGTACTGAAGGAGAAAAGCAGGAAATGCACTGCATTTCATTAAGTAATGCATGGCTGCTCCTAAAGGAGTCTCTTTCCTTTTGAGCTAGCAGGGAAATTTGTCACCTGTGTGTCTCCTTGAGAGAAATGGTGAGGCAAATGAAGAAAATGGGGTCTGACAAAGGGTTAGATATGTTGTTGGAAGGAAAAACTTGTAGCCTTGTTCTTCAAATGCATCAAGCTTTGATTTGCTACTCAAATTTTTTAATTTCCTTAATTATGTGAATTCTTTTGCAAACTTCTGTAGCTAATTTGTAGTGCCCACTTCTGCTGCTGTTACTATTTCATCCCTATTAACCCTTTCCTTATTTTTTTTAATTTGCCTAAAGATGGTACTACCACTAAAACTGAGGGTAAGCAGTCTCTCTGTGTAACTGAGGTGTGTCTGCAGTCGTACCACCCTACCTGTTCTCAAAGTGTTACCCGATTCTCATCCATGTTCACTGGTGACGTGCATGAAGTGTTGCATGGTTGTCCTGCTCATTTTGATGCCATGGGGTGATCTTCACTTTCTCTTCAGGCTCCTCCCTATTAATGGCACTATTTAGTTTTTATGGCTAATTCCTGATCACAAAGTTGTGTGTGGGTCTCCCTGTTTAAAGCAGTACTTTTGGTTGAAGGTGACCTGTGCACAGATTAAAAAAACAGGGCTTGTGTTTTCTTGCTCCACGACGTGTAAAGGTTTGCTGTGTTTTTCCATCCAAAGCTCAGGTCTCAACTGCCAAACGCTTTCAGGAAGAGCCTGGGCAGCAAGAGAATTGAATGAGATGATCACATGGCAGAAAAATGAGGACAGTAAACAATGATCTCTAGGGAAGGAATATTTAGTCAAACTCTTTAAACCTGAGCTCACTCTTTTTTTTATTGTTAACTGTCTGAGTGTGATGGCTTACAACTAAGACAGTTGGAGGAAAGTCTTTTTTTGAGAACACCGAGCCTGCTAGTCTGGGAGGCCTCCCAGTCTGGTTATCTGGCTTTTTGTCAAAGCTTGTTCTTTATTTCTTACTTCTCAAGCAAAAAAAGATCACTGGAAAATTGCTTTTTCTGAGGTAGACAGGGACTGGAAACAAGAAGGCCTTCAACACATAATGAAGACAACTCCCCCCAAACAAACCCATTTGTTTCCTGTTGCAAGTCTCTTTTCAAGGGATCTATTACTGTTTTGTGGGACTGTGTTCGTATCCTTGATGGCTGCTTGTATTTGGATGTGGTGTTCTGAGAAGTGCCACTGTGCTGTTGTGACGTGTTTTTGTTTTTTCCTTCCTATTACTGATGCACTGGTTCATTATTTGGAGGGAAAGGTGTCTGCCATCTTCAGAACTGGTACTTAATCTTAGTGTTTAAAGATGAACTGGCTCAGAATCATGCCCAAGTGCTTATGGTTTGTGATCTGTCAGTGATAAGGAACATGGAGTTGGTCTTAACACCTGTATTTCTAAATCATCATCAAGTTAGATGAAAGATCTAAGTTGTTGCAATCCTTAGCTTTTATTATTCACTGCTAACCCTTCTTTTTCACTTCTTTCCTTCCCCACAGTCTTCAAAGTTTTCTGGTTTTGGCCTAACATAGCAATGTTGAATGTTCTGAATCTTCTGAACTAGCCCACACAACTCACAAATCCTCTCCTAGACTAACAATGTCTGTGGAAGCCTGTTCCAGTAGCCGTCCTCTGGCATACCTTTATTTTTAGTTCATTAATTCATTTAGTTCATTAAATGTTCTATTGTTGTCATGCAAAAGGTTTTTTTTTCTAGCAACTTTCTTTCAATTCATCTGCACTGGAAGCAGATTGGATTTGTAAAAGTCTGTAATAGAAACCAGCAAGTCACCTGTGGGGGGAAAGCTGCGAGATGAACTTTCACAAATTGTTTTCCACTCCCTCCATGTTAAGTACCAGATCTCATCTCTTCTTTTGCTGTAGGATTCTCTTGTGGTGGGGAGGAGTGGAGGATTATAATAACAGGGCACGTAGCAGCCACAGAGCACTTGAAGGATGAGTTTAATCACTGTTTGAAACTCTTCATCATCTTTGTTTCTGTCTGTTGAGACAGTTGGGGGAAAAGCAGCCTTTTGTTCAACATTCAGTGCCTCCTTCAGGTGAGGGTTGAGAATGCTCTTCTGCCAACTCTGATCTTTCAGAGTTGTAGGTAACTGTAGGGAAGGCAGAACTTTTATATTCTCGACATAAACATAAAAAAATCAATGAAGCAGGGGAAGGCAGGGCAGGAGAGAAGTATCACTGAGCTCTGGAAATACCTATGTGTGCTAGAGGTGGTCTTCGAACAGAAAGCAAGAATTCCATTTGCAGGAGGGAGTCACCCCTGTGTTTTTGCAGGTCACCATTAGCTACTTAAAGAATAAATCCGTGTTGTTGTGTAATTCAGCTTGACATTTAATCTGCAGTCTGTTTCCCATCATGACTTTCCCTAGCAGCAGTGTAAAACTTCTGCACCTTCCCCTCAGCTGGGAGCCAGCATTGTGCTAACTTGGCAGTTCCCATCTGCTTTGCCCTCGGTTCTCCTCAGTGCTTTGTTTTTGAGCCAGGCGTCTCAAAAGAGGAGCAAGACAGAAGTGGGTTATGCCAGTGGCAAGCTAAGAGTGGAGTACTGGTTCTTTGGTTTTGAGCAGTGTCAACCCAAATGTCAAACGTTGCTGAAATGCACTTCTTGTAGGAAGGTAGCGTGAACCTGTGCACAGCCTTGATCTGCGTAGGTCTTCTGCCACCATGCTGTGAGGCTGTGTCTTTGTGCAGTGCACAGTTATGTCTGGATTGCCCAGACCCTTCGTGCATGAGTGTCTCAGGAACTTAATTAAGAGTTTTGTAGGCACAAAGCTTGTAAGATCCAAACCTTTTTAGTTTTTTAAACCTTTTTTTAGCTTTGATCTGGGTATTACAGCTAGTGCCATGCAAGTAGCTGCTGTGCGTCCATGTTTGTTATACCCAATTAAAAGGAAACCTCAGAAAAATTTCTGCTTGTTTTATCATAAAACAGTTTTTAAAGGAATAGTTGAATATTGTGTGTAATGCTGACTTTCAGTACATAATAATGGTTCAGAGCATTTCTGTTATCTGTGCAACTTTTCTCAAAGTGAGCATAAAAATGCCTTTCAAACGAGCCTTTCCAAAAACAAACAAACAAACAAACAAAAAAAACACACACATAAATGCTGGTCTGTCCCAGGACTGTTAAGTTTAAAACAAATCAGCAATTTCCAGAAACAGTGGCACAATACTTAGTATTTTTATTATTCACCAGAAAGGAAATAAAATCTTTCTGATATATCATAGTTTTCAGATAACTTAGGCTTAAAGAGCTTATCTGTGCGATTGAACATCTAAAGCCTTATAAAGGCTTCAGGAATAACACTTTTAAGAAGTCACCAATCCTGTTTTCTTCTTTGCTTTAAAGCCCTTTGTCATCAAGGACAGGGCTTGGCTCAAAGGTTTGACTGAACAACTTAACTTAAACTGAAATGCTAGGGTAGTGTGTTTCTTCTTTTGGTCTTTGGAAGTGCTGGCTTGGTTCCCTGTGCTTATTGGTGTTGAGCAGCGTGGTGCCACTGTCATTCCTTTAACTCTGCTTTGGCAGACTATTTTTTTTTTTTTAAAAGCAGCATATACTGGTGGTTTATGGTAAGGGTAGAGTGCATCTCAGGAAACTAGTGCAAAGTCTGGTTTTGTACAAGTAATGTTGGATTTGTGCTAAATACAAATTAAACCCACACCATAGCAAAAGGGGTTGTTTACAGATGTTACATACAATTCATATTTTTAATTGTTTGTATTTGCAAATGTATCACCAATAATTGACGTGTACAGCTGGTGGGCCCTAGAGACTCAGATTTTTTTTTCTCTTTTTCCAAGTAGGGAAGAAACCTTGTGCTGAGAACTTGCATGCATTAATTGGTTCATGGAGATACCATTGCCATCCCAGTGCTTCTACATGTAACTTCCGTGGTTGTAGGCATCGTTATTCACAGCATGGAACTGATTAAACTCAGTAAACTCAGTCATGGAGCTGTTATATACCATTTCTAGAGTATTTGAAAGCCATTTTCTTCACAGTGTAGTATACAGGTTGGATCTCACAAAGCCTGTGTCTGTTCTGAGAGCTGGGGTAGAGGTGCTGTGCTATCTACCTGGAGGAGCTTAGAACAGCACTGCCAAGAGAAGCCTTCTGTAATGCAAAAATAAAAAATAATAATTAAAAAAAATCACAGTTTATTTGCTTGTTCTTCTGTTGTTGCTGTTTTATTTTAAAAAGAAGACTTTCCTAAATTTAAGCGTATGTTAGCCATCTCAAAGTTGATTCTGATCCATTAATTGCTGTAAAAATGACACTAACTTTAACAGGAAAAAAAAAGCTCTAAAAACAAAACACAAATGAATTCTTAAAACTAAGCATTTTTATGGGGTCTTTCAAAATGGTTTTTGTACCAGCAAAGTGTCACATGTCAAATTCAGATCAAAGGCTTTTTAAAATGGCAATACTTCAGTGCTTTTGGAAACTAGTTGGGGCAGTCTTTATCTTTTCCTCTGCTGTGCTGCTGCTCTCAGGATAAAGGAATCTTTTTAAAAGGAGCAGAAAAATTATAGTTATGAAATAATGAGTTTTTCCATCTGTGGTTTGAGCTAGATGTGGAAACAAACCCCACTGAAGGCAAAGTGTATGGGAGGGGAGGTGTTTGTTTGCATTTAATAACAAAATGCCCATGTAACCTCTTTGCTATATTACTTCCAGTCTTGCCTGAAATTATTTTTTCAGCTTGTGGTGGAATGATAGGAATAAAGATGCACAGATAGATATTCCTTTGTGCAAGTAACTTCTGGATATGAATGCAGACTCTTGTTTGCAGATGAAATGCTTAAGGGAACGTAATAAAGACATTTGTATTATGTAGATGAACGACTATATATGCATGTTATACATGGAATAGCATATGTTAAAAACCTTGAGATTTTCAAGCCAGTTAACTATGGATTCATTTTACGTTACCGTAAAGCAAGTATGTTTTGGATGTCATAAGACTAACTTAAGGTTGGTACATGCACATGCGAGCAGAAGTTAATGTATGAAACATCCCAGGTCCCTCTCCATGTTTCTGTCTCATACAGATTTGCCTAAAGCAATTTTGAGTTCCATTTGGTCTTGTTTTACGGCTAATGCTGTATTTGGATAGGGAAAAAATATAAACTTATTTAAAAATAAGTATCTTTGAATTAATCATTTTGAACCACTTGCATGCGGCAAGTAAGGTTAAACAGCTGTATTAAAAACAGTTGGAAACTAACAAATCAGAACGTACATTAGCAATTCGGGTCTCAAGGAATACGTGAGTGATACCAGGTGACATTATTTCTTTGTAACTGTGTGAAGAATTCGAACATGATTTTGAGATTTTTTTTCCTTGTCTTTTGCTCTATGCCATAGGCTCCAAGAATGTAATTGCTCCTAGGGTGACCGTGTATTGTGTTGTCACACTCTTTGTAGCTTTACAGCACATGTGTGTGAAACCATGGTGCTGCTATGTGTTGCTGTGAAAGCTGTAATGAATTTAGGCCTCTGTTCAGCTTTCTGCTTTTTCCCTGTGTGCGTCTTTGAAGCCTGTGGTGGGATTTGGGGTGTGCACCTCATGGCAAGGCACACCGTGACTGCTCATCTGCGTGTAGCTGCCCATTTGTGAAACCTGGGAAGGACGGGAATGGGCCAGGAAAGGGCTGTATATCGGGCTGGCCATGTGCAAGGGGCAGCTAATGTCCTGGAGCCGAGGAGAGCTGCCGCCTTGCTCCGTTGGTAGGGAGTGCCTTAGCAGCCAGGCCCATCATCCCTGGACCCACTGGTTCAGAACTTGACTGAGCCAGTGGTTAAATAGTGATTTGTTGGTGTCTTCCCAGCTTTGTGCTTATCATTTCTTCTGTTGTGTCTACAAACAGTGGTGTGAAGGCAGATATCTGTGTCTTGGCTCACTGCACCTTAGCTTGCTATAATAGCTCTGGAAGCCTGCTGATATTTTTTAACACTAGATGCTGGTGGTGCAGCATGAAGTACTTCAGGCCTTTTTCCTGCAATCAAGTCTAGGCTTCCTTCTCAGAGCTACACATTTCCTTGTCACCTTGTGTCTGTCAGAAACTCACAGGAAGTGTTACAAATATTTTGAGAGCTCAGACCAAGGAACAGAGCTCTCAACCTGTTCAGCCTGGGCTGCTTGCCATTGTCTTGTTCTGCATGTGTACCTTCCGTGGTTTTGGGTGGGAAGTTACATCTCCCTGTTCTTGTTTCTCTGTTTGCTTATGGTGGAGACAAAGGGTGGGAGATACATATCTGTAACTGGTGGGTGCAGTTGTCAAGACTATTCTCTTACCTGTTATGTGTTTGTGTTGTTGTTTTTTTCCCTTTTATTATTTTGCCTGAAACTTGAAATCATCCTCTGAATGCAGGGTAGCACTGGCATTAGTCCTGAGAAACGGCTTCAGATTTGGCTGAGAACCGAGTTGTTGAAAAGTGCTGGTGGAGGCTTTCTTTGTGTTACTCTTAATTATCATTTCTTTCCCATTAGCTAGAGACAGATAATTGAACCTTAGCACTGGAAAGAACATTCTGTAGGACAGAGCCCTGCCCCAGGAAGGGGATGAACTGATGACCTCGTGAGCTGGGCGAGCTCAAATTTCTGTAGCTTTTTCATAAGGAAAGGACAGAAAAAGGACCAAGAACACTTTGAGACTTTATATCCATTCTCTGCTTAAAGAAAGGGCAGGCACATGGAATCTTTTTTTTCCACGATGTTGATTGTGTTAAATGAGACTCACCGTTACAAGTTACACTGATCTAGGTATAAATACGAGGGATCTGTAAACAGCAGGGAAAATTGAGCCTGAAATAAAAGTGTAGCCAGGCTGTGTTGGCAGACTCTCAGTGATACACACTGGCGTGCACATGGAGAGCAGGCTGTAAAGTGCTGAGCTGCTATTTGGAAATCCCAGCGATGGAATTTGTGGCTGCATCTGCTGTGCCCATCTCCGAAAGGGTGATCGCCTTCTCTGAAAGTAATAATTTTAATATAGGAAGTGGCATTTAGGCTACTGTCAGTTTTGTGGTTGAACTTCAAAGAAGCTACTACAGAACAGAGGCAAAGGCTTTAGAGAGGTAATATGTTCTTTTTATTAAACTGGCTGATAGCATAACAGAAAGCTAAAAAGTTTTCAGACTTGTAGACGTTTGGACTTGTTTTCACTCTCATCATCAGCCAGTTTAATGAAAGTTGCCTCTCCTTTTAATTTTTTTTTCCTGTACCCTGGTTAGTTTTGTGGATAGCAGCACTGCAAGCATGGAACAGGTGGTGCTTTAGAAGCTGATGCTGCCTTTGGAAGAAACCTATTAACAATTTTGTTGTCTTTGCATTCCTCCAGGTCGGATTCGTACAAGGAGACAGAGCTCTGGCAGTGCCACAAGTGTCACCTCAACGCCTGCGGATACCCGAGGCCGCAGCCGGGCTAAAGTGGTTTCCCAGTCCCAACGTAAGAAGTGTTTTGTTTCCGGGCGAGGAGAAAAATTTCTTTTGAATTGTGGTAGCATCAGCTGAGAGTCGGGCTCACTTCTGCTGAATAATATCTGGAGATGAATAATATCTGGAGATGTAACAAAATGAATCACTCAGCCAGCTTTCAGTGTAGCTCTCCCTGATAAATAGTGCCCCAAATCTGAGTACTTAGTTGCTGCTTTTTTTAACCTGTTGTGCAGCAGCACTTCAGGTCATTGCAACATATAAGACTAAATTACCTGTACTGGGTTCCACTGAGATGCCCTTCATGTCTGTTGCTGGTTGCTGTCCTGGGCTCTTGCCCTGCCGAGCTTCTCCTGCTTATGTTACTGTATTCCTGTATGTGTAACGTGAGCTGTCTGAAGTTCATGTGTTAGCATCAGCTTAAAATAGGGCATTGCCTACTATGTGCAGATACAGAGGAGATGTTTCTGCTCTGATTCACATGGCACATATGTGCTCTCTGGCTTCCTTGCAAGGCATGATTTCCCCCTAGGAGACATGCAAACAGTGATGCTATATGTTTGTCATGTGTGTCTAAGGAGAATTTTGTCACTCAGATTTCAGGAGGAAATGGGTAGAGGGAAAAACCATGCAAATTTGGAGGACTTTCAAGCTTGGGGAGTAAGAGGAGGTGGGGTTTGTTCTGGGGACTTGTCTTGCTTTGCACCCTTGTTTAATAGTTCTCCTCTGTTCATGCTGTCACTGCTTTGCTCTGTCTTGCTGGAGGTATGGGGAAGCAGTTTAGAGCATTATGTTAGGCTGAGAGAGCTGAAGATGTATTTAGGATGGGGCTAAATGGAAATCTTTACATCGAGGCTATGAAGGAATTGGAGCTTTGGTTTTCTGATCTGAATTTATGCCTATTGTTTTGAACCCAAAACTGATCCAAAGCCAGAAATGGCCTTTTTTCTTGTGGTGTGATCAGATCAGATGAGACAAGTCTCAGACGTATTTAAAGAACAGTTGAGCAGTTCAAACATCGTGAGCTTAATTTTTTTTTATGGAATGTCTTATGAGGCTTCAGGATGGTCACATCTGAACCTGCTATCTTGGCCTAGATTGTGGAATACTGATTCTAGCCTAGACCATCTAGATGTGAGCTTTAATTTCCTAAGCCAAGCACTGCATGAAGTAATTAATGCATTCAAACATAATATGGTTGTAGGACCAAATTTTGCATGCCCACACACTGGTAGCCCATTTCAGTTTTACAGGCTAGGCTTGGGGTCTAGTTTACAGCAGAACTTGGGCCTCTGTGTTGGTTGATATGTAGCTGAGAAGCTGACCAACCCTGGGAGTCAAGTCAGTTGCATCTGCATGTTAACTCACTGCATTCTGCAGAGGCTTAAGGAGTGACATGTTTGTGAATAAAACTGTCTGTATTGTGTATAGCATAAACCGCATGCTGAACGCTGTATTGTCTTGCTGTCTTTTAATCCACTTTTTGCCTGTCCTTTCGTCTGCCCTCATAATCAAGGATCCAGATCAGCTAATCCTGCTGGTGGTAAGAAACATTTTCCCTTTCTTGCTTTCTCACGTTATTTCCTTCAGTTTTTTTAACTGCTAAGCTTTTAGCTTCCCTCACTCTTTCCTGGCTATCAATTAAAAAGCATTTTCTTAAAGTTAAAAAAACAAATGCGTATGGAAAACGATCTAGCTTTCTCATAGTAACCAAACATGGTAAGCATACACTGTGTATTGAAGCTGGCTCATTGCAGGGAAGTTCCTGCAGCTTAAACCCCAGGTGCTAAATTCCTTTTCCATTTACTTCAGTGCAACTCCAACAACATCAGTGAGATTGCAGCAGTGTAACTGAGGGGAGTGTTGGCTTTCAGGGTGTAAATGCTGTGATAGAGACTGGCATCTTTCACAAGCGTTCTCACTTTTTGGGAACCCAGCACAACATACAGTATTGGAGTGCATGATTTGATCAATTCAGCATGGCTTTGCCTAAGAAATTGAAGGAACTAAATAAGTTAAAATAATACATGCTTTTTTATGGCATTGTCCATCAGCTTAGTAAAACTCCATACCTTTAAATTAAGACAGAACAGCCTTCAACTCTTACTAGTTGTATAAGTGTCTGGGACTGAAATATGTGAGATTTGTTGACGCTTTTTAGAAATAAACCAACTCGAATATTTGTTTAAAACATGACCTTGCCTGAGTATATTTTAGCAACCTTTTTCAGGTATGCTTTTTGTAGTGGTTTTAATTAAGAATTTGAATGCCAGGAATGGTAATAGCAGCAAATTTTCAGTGTCTATTTTATATACCTAAAGAAGCAAAGAAGAGTCTTTCATCCCGTACTTTCACAGTTCTTTGGTTACCTTTTAAGCTTAACGTTGCTTAACATGTTTCTGCTGATTTAATTACCAAAATGAGATACACCGAAAAAAATAATGATCTTGTTCAACTCCTTGAGTTTGACAGCGGGAGTATTTCATAGAAATATTTACATTCCAGCTGCAGGAGACGTTGTAAATAAATCTCAGTCAGCAGACTGTCTTGCAGACAGCATGGCTTAAAAAAAAAATGTAAACTTGCCATGGACTATTCAAACAGACAAGGAAAAATACACCAGGCCAACAATTCAACTTTCTAAAAAATTTTCTCCAGCTGAAAAATAACTAAATAATTTATCCTTAACAAGTCAGACTGAAGTAAACCAGCATCTCTACGAATGGGGCAGGGTTACTTGGTTTACCCTTTAACATGACAATCTGCTGCTGTTGAGACAGTATTGAGTCAGTATTCTTTTTTTAATTGCTCTTCATTGGATTGTTGTAGGAATGCAAAGTCACCACTGCAGCATGGCGTGAAGATGCCTGAGCTATCCTGCAGCAGCTACCTGTGCCAGAATTTGGCTTTCTGCAGCATAGTGCTCTATGTGGGCTACTTTTTTTTTTGCTGCTTGATGAGGCAAAGCAGGCTGTGTATTCCATGCTGCTGCAACAAGGCTGCTCCTGGCATCTTCACAAGTTCACAGAAAGCCAGCTGGAGTATTCCTGCACTGCAGTGTCTATGTTGGTCTTGAACCTGACTGGGCAGCACTGTTCATATAAGCAGGATTGCTGATGTCAGTATTTATTTTCCATGGGCTTTCCTCAGTATTGCTCCTAAAGCCCCTGGGGATCTCTCCATTTAGTTTTGTTTGTGCTTTAGGTCAGATTATTAGAGCTGATTGTGTTCCATTTTTGCTATCAGAATAAGATCTTGTTAAAAAATTCTGTATTTAACTGTTTTTTTCTTTATCTCTGGTTCTTTCCTAGCTGGTAGCCGGTCTAGTTCTCCGGGTAAGCTGTTAGGAAGCGCCTATGGTGGCCTGAGTGGTGGAACATCCAGAGTTCAGCCAGTGCCATCATCTTCAGAGAAGCGCAGCAAGATCCCTCGGAGCCAGGGATGCAGTCGAGAGACAAGTCCCAACAGAATAGGACTAGGTAAGAATAGGCACTGCAGTGTGCTAAAAGGAGGGGCTTTCCAGTTTATTAGGAAACATGCATATGTATTATTGTCGTTCTTCTGAGTTCTGGCAAGTTAAGGATCTATTTCAAGAAATGTTCTGGTTTTGGTTGTGCTTTCTTGGAGGGTAATTCTAGTTTTCCAGGTTGAGCCATAGTTTCAAAGCAGACCTAAAGCTGTTAAGTTGAATTTCAAACACAAGACATGCCATGAGCAATGTTACTAGATCATGCAACAAGAACAGTTGCCATGAATAAACATCACAACAAAAATACCTCATTTGGCACCAGTGGCTTAGTCCTAAGATGAGTTGAGCAATTTTTACAATCAGCTGGAATGAAGGGCGATGAGCACCTTCTGGGATTACTTCAGAAATTTTGCAGCTCAAGTGGTTTGCCTCTCTTGTCCTGAATATCCTGGAGCCACTTACTTAGGTGAAATTTTAGACTTCAATTATTCTGCTTCCAATATTTTTGTCCTAGTGACAGTTATGTAAATACTTATGTAAATAATTTATCAGCAGGGTAATTTATTTACAACAGGTGAGTAAGCATCATTATACAGGAACTTTTGTGTCTGAATTGAAGTAAAAAGGTGTTCAGTGTGCTTTGTATCTTCAAAGAATTTACTACTAGAATGAAATTGATTGAAATAGTAGCCTTACTGTTGTCAATTGATTTTTAACTATTGCCTTAGCAATGGTATTTCAAATCTAAGCGACCTTTTTATTTAGAGCATTTTGTTAAAAGTGGCTTATTCAAGTGCATTGAAATGCATTTAAAGCACCTGAGTGTACATATGGTTATGATTCATAAAAATATTGCATATTTATTGTGATTATTTTTCCAAATTCAATATTGTTATGTCTGACCTATTCTACGACTTCTGTCTTAATATATTGTGCTTTTCTGTTCACTACTTTTAAAAAACTTAGTGTTTCCCAAATATTAGAGGCAGTTTTTCTGCAAAAGAACACTTTTGAAAATGAACGAGGAATGTTGGGTAGTACCAGCACATGTACTTGAGCTTATAGTCACGTTACGTGGTCTGATTTGAAACAGTGTTTAGCATCTAAAGGGAAATTGCTTTGTATAAAATCCTCACTCTTGGGTTGCCTGCTTTCAGGTATATTATGAGAGCCTTGCATTCTTTTGAAAGTGTAATTTATATCTGATTGCTCTGACATGCTCCCTGTGAACACAGCCAGTGCTCCTTGGGAGTGAGAGAGCGCTCTTGACATCTATCAGACGTGACTTCCAGTTGCCCCCCAGGCTGATGACTGACCGAAGCCTGTTCTTTCAGGCTCTCGTGGGAGCCACAGTCTTGACGCTTCTGTTGGCTTTACCACTCAGTTGCGGAAATTGTCTCTATTGAATCTTGAAAATGGTAATATTGGCTTGGATGAAGATAATTTTTGAGCTGTCATCTTTATACCGTTATCCCATTGTATTTATGACTTCATAACTTAGTAGCTATAGTTTTTTGTTTTCCATTTTATTGCTTCAGTCCCCATCTTTTCTTGGCATTTTTTTTCTCATTCATTTCATTTTATAGACTCCCATTCACCTTGGTCCTAAGTATATCAATTGACTTTTTCATCCTCTGGTTCAAGGAAGTGTTTGAGTGCACATATGGCATGGAAATGTGCGTGCAGTGCTTTAGACTTTGTGGGACTATGGACATATTTTGCATGCATGTGCCTAACCCACGGCCTGAAGCATCCCTTAACTGTGTGCTCATGTTGTCGTGCAGTGGGATTGAACAATCTTGCAGACCAGGCTGTTAGAAATGGGTAACTCCTGGCTCCTGTTCAGAACTCACCCATTGATGCATTGCGTAGTATTTTGCAGGGGTGACTAGGTGTTGCAGCTGGACCAGTGCTGTGTGTGCAAGAGTAAGCACACCGAATGTAAATCTGCGTGTGCAGTCAGGCTTTATACAAGCCCCCTACTGGATGTTTTTCCTGGCCCCTTGGAAGGCAATGGCAGCGATAAGCTGATAGAGCCTCTGCAAGTGGATGCCTGTAAGCATCAGTAGATTCTGCCAGCTTAATTTCTGTGCTGACCTCAGGTATCCACGTGTCTTCTGTTTGCTGGAAGCCTTGGAGCTGGATGCTGTTGGATCCTCAGTCAGCTGTGTGTCCTCCCTGGTATTGTGGTGAAGTGAAGCAGACAGGTACAGTTAGTTATCCAGGACATGCAGCACTTTTATCAAGTAGTTATGCTGCGTGTGTTTATTGGAAAACGAGAAGGCAGTTCTTGCCTTGCCTCTGCTGGGTGTACCCTGCTCCAGAGCTTTGTATTAGCCGCTTTGGCAGTGTTACTGACTCTTTTTTACAGACTCTAATGAAGTAGAAGGTTGTTCCAAGTGGTAGGTTGGTAAACAGGTGAATGATCAAGTTTTGCTGGTAGTATTTGCATTTGTTGGTTTTCACAGGTGTAAGACAGCCTAACTGTGTGATTTAATAATGGTGTGAACCACATCTCCTCTTCCTGTCTGCATAAAATGGGTAAAACCCAGATGTACAGCACACACCTGGAGAGCTGGGATTTTACTGAAAACAACACACCTTTGTTCCTGTTCTAGGCTTTCAGTCCAGAGCTGGCTGTTGGCTTGTTGTTGGCTTCTGTCTTGCCTACTCCTTTTAATTAATTTTGCTACTCATTTACGTAACTTCTGTTCAGCTTTTGAAGTTTGGGAATTCAGAAATTGAGATTTATGTCTGTCTTGTCTACCTTTGCTGCCTGTTCTGCAAACACAGGCTCTGAGAAACTTGTCTAAATGACAGCACTGCTGGCCCTTAGTTCTGGCAGTGCCCAAAGGAAAAGCTCTGAATCACTGATAGCTCACCTTCTCTACACAACACACAAAACATGGGGCAGGTGCCTGGGAGTCCACAACAGACTCATCATTCTGTTTTGTTTTTTTTTTCAATCCATTCTTTTTTTCTTTTATATCTCTATCCAGTAACATGCAAATCTTTGTTTGACCATTGCTCATGAAGTACACGTTACTGAGTTTTGTATTCCCTCTGTTTGTGCAGTCAATATTGTTTCATCTGTGGCATTGTCCTATTAGACTTCTAAATGCACTTCAACTGCATTAAATTTGTACTTCTATTATCATAAGTAATGGAACGAGGATGTACTATGTACATTAATTAAATTTTTTAATCATTCACATCTTCCCCTCTCTAGAGAGCCTTTGCTGGATTTAGTAGGATTGTGTTATAGAGAGATTGACAAAATATGCTCTGTTGAGAGAAATGAGTTTGTGCAAATGTGATGCAAAGGCTACCATTATCTACATAGAAGCATGAGACCCAAGAATGAGAAGTTGGGTTCTAAAGAGCCCTCAATTTCAAGCAAGAATTTGTGTGGAAGACTTCAGAGTATTACTTTCACCTGTAGTTCACCTGACAGCTGTTTTTTCTTGTAAACCTGAGGTGGGATCATTGTACTTGTGGACCCTAATTTCATCCACTTCATTATTTAGTCTGTCTTATTACAAGGCCATGTAATTCACTCAGAAGTTTTAGACATGGCCATCTAACCAACTTGGTCAATACCTCATCTTGTATTGTCTGACATCAAAGTTCAGCCATCAGAACCATTAATTCATCTAAGATATTAGTTGGGGTTTACAAATTTGGGAGTGATTTGACAAAGAATCTGACAGTAGTTTATATTTGAATTTTAAAGCCTAAATATGAAGGTTTCTATTTTGTTCTGTACTGTTTTGCTTGAAAGGATACTAACACACCCAGGGTATAACAGACCATTCAGAATTAGGCATTATATTCTGGTGTGGTTCTTCTCAACTATATAAATGTTCTTATCAAAAAGAGAAGCCACATGAATGTGCGTGATCCCCTTTCTTGATGAGCCCACAGAAGCACTTAAAGAATTTAAGATATACTCTGGACAATTGTCATTTTTACATACAAAAGTGTTGCAGAGGAATAAACCAGTTTTAAATACCTGAATTTTATTTTTTTTTTAATTTAAAATTTAAATACCTGAAATTTAAATACCCTTTATAAAATTGTAAAACTCAAATCCTTAATGTTAAGTAACCTTCTTCTGGGTCTAGTTCTGTTTTTCCTTCTTGGACAAAACTTCAGCTAAAGCCAATGGCATTGCTTTTCACTATGAAAGCAGCTTAATATTCTGTTTTCTACCGTGCATTTGGCCAAATGAAGACTGCATATGAGTTTGTGACACAGCTGACAGGCAGGAGCCCAGTAGGCTGTGGGAAATTGAACATTGGTAGCTGCCAGACCACAGATAAGCCCTGTTGATGCAGGGTTTTGTCAAAGTAAAGAATATAAAGGCTCTCCTTAAGTATGCATGTGTCGCAATATGCATGCATATAAAACCATAATTACAAGGTTTTAGAAATGTTTGAGGATCAGAAGTTAGCATTCATTTAAAAAAAAAAAAAAAGAGGAAAAGAAAAGAAAAAGAAACTGTCTTAAAATTCAAACCACTTTTTACCTTTCAGGTACTTAAGGTCTTGATTTCCCCCATTGTTTTTAATTGGGGAAAAATCTCTCTCCAAGTCTGTACAATACACTTTTTTTTTTCTTAGGGTTATTGTTCATGAAAAAACTATACTTGCAAAAGCCAAATCTATGCAAGATATTATACTGGTACTGTGACTTATGCATTTTTTAATCTGGTTAAAAGTGCTTCTTCTTTGTTCCAGAAGGGTGTTTGTCTTATCTTATAATTAAGGAAAAAATCTTCTGTAAGGGTTTCTTTTACCTCCATCTGTTTTGCATGCTTTGTAATTGTAGAGCTTCCCTAAATGATTGAAGATCTCCTGCTCTACTTGAATGACAGAACTTAGGTTGTTTAAGAAAAAAGGATACCGTCAACCAGACATTTAATACTGCTGAAATTTCACCTTACAAACACAGCTCAGCATGTAACGTAGTTGGTTTGTAAGGGCCTGAGCTGGCTGCTGCAAGTGATAATTACTAATGTAATAATTACCATAACTAACAGAAATGTGACTTGACTTTGAGCTTTTCTGTCCTCATTAAACTTGTTCACCTTCTCTGAAACTCTCCATGCTGCATGCTAGCACGGAGCAGTCGTATCCCCCGACCCAGCATGAGTCAGGGGTGCAGCCGCGATACCAGCCGTGAGAGCAGTCGAGATACAAGCCCTGCTCGGGGCTTTCCTCCACTTGGTGAGTACACGTAGGCATTGGAGCTCTAAGGGTCAATTTTTTTTCCTTTCCTCCCTCCCTTGTTCTTATTGCCCTTTCAAGACACTGCCAGGTGGAATGAGCTTGTTTTCTGTCCTCTGTTGGATTCCTGACACAATCCCTTTTTCCAACCCTGTTTCCCTTCTGTTTTCTTCTGCATGCTTCGGTTCTGATTCGCAGTATTTTATGGTTAGAATGAAAATAGTTTAGCCTGAATTGTATTTTTCAATTTCATTAAATCAGTTTGTGTGGTGCTGCTCTGCTTCACTTTACAGCGCTGATGGTAATCTGTGGGAGAGCAAGCCTTTATTTTCTAGGTCACAGTGAAGTAGTCAGTAGCATCATAGTCTATTGTTGGGTAAATTTATTCATGATCTGGTTTTCTTAAAGCTAAGTACAGCAAAAGTTTCATTTCTATTATTAGAATTTAGTAATCCTACAATAAAGAGGTAGAAGCTCTTTTTTTGTAGATGTTTTATACAACGTCAATCATGAATTTAACAAGTTGCATGTGCAGGAAGCCTTCAAGCACACTAAAATCATGGAAAAGATGAAGTTTTAAAGGAGCATCATCATGCAGCTTAAGTGTACAGTACAAATAGAAAATCTCATTACACTTAACATATGCAGAAGTTTTATTCTGCACAGGGCTGAAAACAGAATAGTTAATGTTTCTGATCAAATATCATATCACATATATTCAACCAAATACATTGCTTGTTGTACGAAATATTTGTCATCTCAGACATAATGAACTGTAGTTTATCTCCAGGCCCTTTTCCTTTACGTAGTAATTTCATAGATGTGCATGTGGTATTAAAAGTGAGAAAGAAGCTCTTAGAGATGTGGTCAAGATTGAAGAATTTATTACAAGATTTATTTTGCACAGTGACAAAATACAGCTATAAGAAGTAATGTCTAGGTAGCATTTTGGGCCTAATTCTCCAACAAATCAAATAGAAAAGGTTATGAAAATATGAATAGATGGACAAAAATTTCCAATTTGGTTCTCATAATTAAATATTCTGTATTTTGCATAATTTTTAAAATATACATAGCTGTTGTCATTCATGTATTCATCTCAACTTCAAATGCTATCAGTGGAGAGGCTCATTGTCTTCATCCATATGAAATCATTGGCAAAATTCCCATTGACTTCAGTGATGTAGAGTGGAATTTTCCAGAGGCTTTTGGGTTCAAAACTTCATTTTATCTATTGAGCTATGAAATCGATTTGCTTTATCTGCATTTATCACAATTTTTGTTGAGAAATGAGTGGAGTAGTACCAAGAACTTCATTCATAGCTCTTTTTGGTAGATTAATTAATTTTTATTGATTAAATGAAGCTGATTTAATACCAGAGCCATGAAGGGGTGGTAAATATGCTTGTTTTTATAGTTACCTGTCTTGTTTCAATGAGGCTGTTTTCTTCACCCAGTGTGTGTGTAGGCATGTGGATTTCAGGGTTAACTTGTTAATATTCTATTATTGTACTGTCTCTCTTCTATATTAGTGAAAATACATTAATTGAGATACAGTCTTCTGGGCCCTTGCTCTGAAAAATAAATGCAGTGTACCAGAATCACACTTGGTGTGAATTTGGTGCACCACGGGGTCTGACTTGTACACTGAGTATGAAATTTCAGTTGCAGACGTCTATTACAGTGGTTGCAACAAATTTCGTTGTGGGAGGAGGAGCATTTCATTTTTAACTAATGATATTTAATTATCTGAAGATGATTGCATTTTTAGAAATGCAGATGTTAGAGAAATAATTAATGGAAGGGAGGATTGAAAGTGGGGAGAAAGTATCAATACAATATTATGCCAGTATTGTTGTTATCCTGCTGTCTTTTTTTCTTGTGTTTTCATTGTAATGCTGCAAGCTTAAATGTATGTCAGCTTAATTTTGTAACTTGTAATTCATCTCAAAGAAATGTGTGTGTATATATAGCAATTTCAGCTAAAACAGGACGATTCCACTACAATATTTTTAGAATCCAGTTCATCTGATGTTAATGCTGAAATAATATAAGATTAACTTTATGTAAGTGAATTATACTTAAGCTAGTTATATGTAAATGACAGTATTCTTGCAGTTAGCACTATTATGATCAGTGTCAACACTGACATCCTGGCCTTGCAAATTGCTTGTTTTCAAGTCTGCTGTGCAAACAGGCATGGCTAAGCACCAAACACGTTGCTTCTGAAGTTAGGAAGCACCAGCGAAGAGTCACTGTACACTGAGTCTCCTTGCAGAGATGTGATTTTTTAATTTTTATTTTATTATGGCTCTTCCTTCTTGGGCCTTGATCTTGCAGTGACAGCCACAGAGGCACAGTTGGATGGCGCAGAAGAAAGCAATCGCAAGCTCAGAGTTCTGCTTGTGAGGTTCAGTCTGTAATCCGGCACTGATCCTGGAAAAGTTCCTTAACTTACAGTGTCAGCGGGATCATTCTCTTGAATAAACGCATGTGTTCTACATATTTAAAGACCACATTGCATATTGTGTAGAGCTCTTAGCCAAGCTGTCACAGCTGGGAGAGACCTTGAATTTTCTCATGTTGCTAATTTCTCTTTCATATTATATTAGTATTTCTTTGCAGATGCTTTGCATTACACCTTTTCTATTGCACATGTATATGCACTACTGACAAATCTTATTTGTATTACATGGTGATTTGGGTTCATTTTTTCAGTTTCTTGACAGTATTAGTCATGATGTTAAAGCACCAAGGCCTCCAGTGAGTCTGATGACAAACTGCTCACACGGGCAGAGTTTCTTGGGTCAGTTGCTTTGCGTTAAGTGAGCATCTCATTGCTAGACACAGGCAAAAACTTTTTTGAGAAGCTAAATTGCTGAAATTCAGAAATGGCTGGGCTTCCCATTTGCCTTCATAAGTATCTCACCTTTATTCTGAATCCAAGAACTGACAATCTCTCCAAAGGCATTTTGTGATTCATTGCTGCTGACAGTTGGGAATTGAAGTGGGAGCTGTGTTTGGCTTCAGCTTTTGTGCTACTGCCTGTTCTGTTGCTGTTAACAGTTTGTTCACAAACGGGGTGATTCTAGATGCTCCCATGTGCGTGTTCTGATCAATATCTGTGTAGGCACATAGGTATATAATTAGAATAAAGAAAACAATATGCAAAATTTGTTAAAGCAAGAGACCATCGGTAGTAGCAACAGCTATAGTATGAATGTTTACTTGAAGGAAAAAAAAAAAAAAAAGCCCAAACCAAAGCACCTAATGGGCAGTGGTTGAGTGGCCTCCCTGTATGACTCCTTGCACTCTTCCTACTTCTGTGGTTATTTGTTCTCTTTGTAAAAGTTGTTTTCTTGTGCACAGGCTCCAGTGTTTTGGAAAAATGCTGCAAGCACAATTTCTAATCATTTATCATGGCTTCACTGTGGGGTTTAGATCAGACAAATCTAAATCCTGCTCTGTGGTTATATGCTCCACGTTCTCATGGTGTCCTCTTCCAGACCTGTGCTTCTGGAATGGGACTGATGCACACTGGTTTTCTTTGCTGAACTGCAGCGGGTTTGGGACTGTTACAAATGAGTTTTGTCATGCATCGTGTTTATGGTCATGGGGGAGAGGGAGGAGAAGCTACAGACGGAGGTATCACTGTGGGGCTTGCACTATATCTGTTATGCATTCATATACAGCGTCATTTCCCTGTCGCTACGAGACACGTTTACTGGTAGTGGTCACTTGCATCCCCCTTGGATTGTGGCATTTTCTGTCTTGGGTTAAATGTATGTTAATCCTGTGGGTGTTGCCATTCCTTCTACTTGCAGCTTCTCGACGTCATTCCAGGTCCACTAGTGCTCTCTCCACTGCTGATTCTGTTGGGCAGTCAGGTGAACAAGCGCTAACTGCATGACTCTGCTTCTTATATGTAGTCTTGTTTTACACCATTTTAACATTTGCTGTCATGTGCATCAGCCAGCACTTGGCATGTGCTTCTCACCGCTGTGAGGCTTTCTGTTCTGTTCTGTTCAACGTGACTTTTTCTTTTGAATTTCTTTTATTGAGTGTTTTTTAATTTTGTGTATTTTAGGAACATTGTGAGCAGTGTTTAAACAAAGGGTGATCATCCAGGGCTTTCTCAATTCTCCTGTAAATTGGATCAGTTATATAGCATGGGCTAAATCCTGAATGATGCAGAGTCCTTGCAATTTATGTTTATATTTCCTCTTGAGCAGTGTAGCAGTTCCCAGTGTTTAAGACTGGATCCCAATGGGTCTTAACCCATTTATTATGAAAATTTTCAGACTCCTGTCTCTGTTAATGGAAGTGCTTTGCAGGATCCTGTCCAAAATTCACAAAAGCAGCAAGAATTAAGCACCTGACGAGCTTTCAAAATGAACTTTGGAGCATAACACATGATCCATCCTCCACATAATACTGAAGACCTTATCCAAAGAGCATGGAAGCTGTGGGGAAAAATACTTCCATTAATTTCATGGGGCACTGCATCTGGAGGTTAATGCATAGATATAATGAGAAAAATCTGCAGATTCCAGTTGCCTTGTTCCCCACCCTAGTGCTGGATTTGCAGTTGTGCAGTTCCTGAAGCTCCCTTGAAATCATGGTATTTCACTAGAAGTCTTAAAGGTAAATTAATGAGGGCTGCTAGTTTGGGGTCAATAGAAACTTAACTGTGGGGACAAAGATGGTGTAGAAGATGAATGAGGGCTTCAGTGTTTGCTCGGATGCTAAAATTGCAAAAGGAATTAGTGACAGTAAAAGTTATTTAATTAACCCCCCTCAGGTAGGGAGTGAAAAATGTTCTGTTTCTCTTAAGTGCAGTTAAATTGCTGTCAATTAACTAAAACTTTCAAAACATCTTTCAAAACGTTTATCTTATCAGGTAACTGCAGAAATGATGCAAGCAGATTTGACTCTTGCATTTTTCAAAGCGGCAATTAGAATTTGTATTTAATAAAATAGCACTGAAGAGTAAAAAAAGACCCTCAATTCTGATACAGATATAAGCTTAAGCTTTTTTACATTCAACTTCCTATGATAATCACTTCATGCCTGGCTCCTGTGGTTTGGTATAAAGCATGATAACATTATATATACAGTCATCTTTGGCCTAAAGTAGGCCCAAATCTCCCTAGAAGTGGCAAATTCAGGGGGGAAAAAAAAAGTTTGTGATTTTTCACCAAGTAACAAGTGTAATTAATCTAGCTAGGGAGACAAGCAAATGTGGTCAGAGCTCACACTGCCCAGCTTATTTCTTGACATTAACATTGGGCTTGCCTATTCTGGTTATTCCTGGAGTCAAATGTGTCCCCATCCCTATGTTAGAGATATGCTGAGGTCCCTCCTAAGATCTAATTCCTGCATTCAGGTGTGGCAGCAGTGTGGGAGAACCCCAGGGTGACTTTGGGTGTTATGAATTTAAAGATCACTGAAAGATGTATAAAAAAAAAAAAAAATCCTGATAGCTATGGGGTCAGATAAAAGTCAGCATGCCATATTATACTCACTCAATTTGATTAAACAGCTTCATTTTATTTTGTGCTGGGTATTTAAACTGATCTACAATTGAATTACTTTGTCATTCTGTTCTTCATTTAAAAACCAAAACAACAGAAAAACAAACTATCTTCCCTTTTCTAATGTAATGCTAAATTAACATGAAAACAAGTAACAATGGTATTATATGATGCTACATTACTTCAAAGCTATAAAGCCAAATTCTGATCTCAGAACGACTTGAGTAATGCCATCGAGTTGGGTTTAAACATAAAACTGAGTCCAGAACTTTGCAGCCCTCATACTATACCAGTTGTAATTTGCACTTAGGAAAATACTTGTCTTCTCTACATTGTTATAGTATTTATCTCTGTAGCAGTGACTTCAGCTTCAGTCTGACTTAATGCATTGCCATGTTCTCTGTGCTTCCATTAAGAGTATACAGATCTTTCCATGTTAGGGATGAAGTGCTGTTTCAACTAAACATTGGAAACAATCTTCAACCCAAGTGCATTAAAAAAGGGGATAGTAATAACACACACAACTTTTATTTCTTTGTGAAATGTCATGATTTGATTACTTTTTTGGCAGTAGTTTTAAGATGTTTGTTTTTGGTTTTGTTCTTTTTTTCCCTCTTGTAATGTGTTTTGTAGAAAATGTGCTTTTGTTGTAAATCAGAAATGTCTTGTCTGGTTGCATAGCTGGGAAACAGTAAGTTTTGCTAATGTTTCTGAAATACATGCTAATCTACATTTTTTTTTCTCAGTAAAATATTTTAGGTTTATCAAATCTTTCTTATTTTCCCCTCAGTAGCTTAATCCTTGCTCTGACATACTCAGGTACAGATTTAAAGTTAGGATGGGAGACTGGCAAGCTTCAGTCTCAGATTTAACTGATGCAGGTCAGTATGAGCTGATTTCCCTAAGAGATCTCAGTGCAGTAGGCTTCTAAAGAGCGTTGTCTTAACACAAAGCTTCATGCTTTGTGATAAGTTTTTGAAAATAAATACAGTGAGCTGCTGAATATAATGTTCATTCTTGTGGAAACCCACAATTAGTTACGTATCTTAAGAAACAGTCATTTTCCTTCATAAAATTAAATATAGATGAACTAATAAAAGACCTAAGAGACTTGATCCCTCTCTCTGTCTGCTTGATGACTGCAGTCAGTGTGGGTCAGCTGAAGGTCTTGATTTGTTCACCTCTGAAATTGCTGGCAAAACTCTTTATTGGCAGGGGATAAGGGTTAGGTGTGTCCCAGAAGGAGTAAGCAAAGACAGCCCCTGGTAGAAGCAAAAACTGCTGAAAACCATCTCTTTCTGGTTATAGATGAGCCAGGAATCCAGAAACAGTGCATCTCATCTCCTGTAATTTGCAAGTGCCACGCGGACAGAGCCTGCCCTGTGATCCTCAAGTCGCTGATTCTGCCATGTCCCTGCTAGTGATGGCTTTCTGAATTTGGCTTTTGCTCAAATATACTCATTTCAGTAACATTTCTCTCAGACTCTGGGCAAATGATGAGTAAGCTAATTAATACTGGGAACGTAAATGGCACTTCAGACCCCATCCTGTTGCTTTGGATGCCATTGAGAGCTTTGCCATCAAATTCAAGGGGAGAAAGATGGTATTGTTTGATTAGAAAAAAAAAAATCAGTTTTGGTTTGTCATAAAACTTCAAAATTGTATTTCAGTCCAATGTACATTTAAGCTGCTTCTCCAGAACAGTAATAAAACAAAAATTGGAGTCACTTCACAAACAAATAATAAACCTTTTATTTTTATTCTGGGGGACATAGGGTGATATTCTACTGGTTAATCAAGCCTTACAACATAAGATAGGCTAATCTGCAGCTGCTAATCTCACGTCCTTGCCTGAGAAAAAGCTGCAGGATGGATGAGTGCTCTGGTATTAACATGTCCTGACACCGGGCACGATTCTGTTCCTCTGAAGTTAATGAGAAGTCTTCTGTTCATTTCTCAGAGAGCCAGACTGGGACCTGCATGTCTGCCTCCGACATTAAAATAAAACTGAAACAACTTCTATTAAAAGGAAACACAAAATAGATACCCTTCTTCCCAGCTTAAAAAAAATAAAAAAGAAAAAGAAAAAAAAAGACATGCCCCGAGGACCTGGAATTGTCTCTGGGACCCACCAAACAATAGTTTATTTCTTACTGTCATGGCAGACTCCGTAGAGTTGTGGATAAAAGAGTCTTTAATGAAAAAGCACTGAGAGTTCCCAGAGCCTTTGGGTAGTGCTGCTCAGACACCTGATTAGGATTCCAAGTGAATGTGAATTCATTTAACAGTCCCTTTCAATGTTGTCTTTTGTGCAGACCGGTTTGGACTCGGACAGCCAGGCAGGATGCCTGCTTCTGTGAATGCCATGCGAGTCCTGAGCACAAGCACAGATCTGGAGGCTGCTGTGGCTGATGCACTGGTAAGAGGAAAAATACAAAATGCTTCCGACACCGGAAAGTGGCTTAAAGTTACCTGTACGTACGTTCTCCTCTTTCTAAGTAGCTTTGTTCTGAATGTGCCAGTGTCTGATGCTGTAGAGTTAGTTACCTTGTGTTGTGTCGTGTTTGGGTATATTGGCAGCAGCATTCGTTTCCTCGTTCCACCTCAGTTCTTCGCAGTTAACAAACAGACTGACGAGGCTCAATGCTGGAGCTGCGGGATGGGTTGAGTCAGCTGTTTGGCTTTAACTTTGCTGTCGGAAGACGTATGCAGCAACATAGGAGTGCTCAGCGCCTGTGGTGAAGGGATTTGCATTAATGTCATTAACCGCATGAGGATTTTGTCTGGAAAACGCAGTGTTCTCTTCTAGTGTCAATTATGGATTCGGTTTCAAGAAAAGTTGAGAGCTCTGCCACTTCCTGCTCTGTTACTTGCACCTGGCTCATAGCTTGGCTTGCCTGTAACTGGTACCATCTCATGCAGTTAAACTGAAGTGTGTTTGTGTAGTGTGCTGCCAGTGGTTCTAAACATTTGGTGATTTATTACTATTTTTTAACTTTTATTGTCCTGTATAATCTTATTGTAGTATAAAATCTCTTGGGCAGAACCCAGAAAATGTATTCTGCTCTTCCGAAGATGGGTGTTATCACAAGCCTTTGCATTTGTCTTGGGGGAAAGAGAATGTATAGAGGCAGGCGCAATTATTCTACAGGATTGTCCGGGTACCAGTGTACCTTGGGTCTTCCTCAGCTCTAGACCTGAGCTGAGGGAAGTATTTCCTGGTGTATCCAAGGCAGATACCTCAAATCTTCCCTCAAGAAAAAAAAACATTGCCCCATAGTTTGTGAAAGATGCTCTTTTTTCTCCATTTCTTAGTTTACTTTCTCTAATGATGGCTAACATCATTTGCCTTTTTGTATTTGATTGTCAACCAGCTCACGTCGCTTCCTTTTCTAGAGTATTATTAGAGTACTCAGACAAGTGTCTTTAAAAATAAATAAATCTCCTTCCATAAGAATAAAACAGTGCTTGTGAATCATGCAGAGTTAGGACAGCATATCATAGATGGTTCTGTTACTTCTAGGGGGTTAAATCGTTAGCTGGGCATTTTCATTACCAAATTCAGCAGCTTGTGAGTCAGTTTCTGCTCTCAGCACCTCAAATTTGCCACTGTAGTTTTTCAGAGCATAATTAAAGAGTTAAACATTTAGAAGGAAAAGCTTTGAGTCTAGCTGGACAGTAAGTAGTTCTGTTACCTTGGCTGATAAGTCTGAATTGGTGTGATCTTAGGGGATGCGATACGATCTTATTTACCCCTTCTTTCCCACCACCCCAATTTGTTTTTCCTTAGTTGTCTTCTCTCAACAGGCAATTTACAGAGCTGTTTTTGGGCTCCTTTAGAGAGAATAGTGTGGTGCCAGCTTTTACCCAGGAGCCTTGTTCTCAGACAAGTATTATTTTTCCTCCAGTAGGAAGTGAAAAGAACTTCTCCAGAGATGGCCTTGGCCAAATACTCAAGTTTAAACAAAGCACACAGCAGGTCAATCTATGACCTCTGCTCCATGCATTACAGTTCTCATTGGATCCACTGCTTCTGTTCAAGAGCTGGACTTGGCCTAAAAGCACACTGTCTATACTGTGAATCAGTGCTCAGATCTGTCAGAAAAGCTCAAAGGGTGATGGAAATTTCGGCGTTAAGGCCTTTAAGTCACTGGTGCCAGCCAGGTTGTCTTTAAAAGAGCTAAGCTTCAAAAAAAGTGTAGTGTAAGAACTGTGGGTTGAAAGAGAATCTGGTTAAGTGAAGTTGATTAAATGTGCTGTATTGTAGATAGTGGTTCCTTGACATCAGAATTTCTTTAAGATTCTAAAATCTAAAGCTAGCGATAACGTGTAGGGAAATAAATCACTCCCCAAAACTGGTATCTTTCAGGAGCAACGTTTCTGAAAAGCAGGCAGAGAGGTGCTGTGTTTAGATCTGCCATCTGAAACTTATTAACAGATAATTTCACTTCCAAGCTCTCTAATTGAAACTGTAGGATGTATGTGTTAGTGCAGCAGATAGGAAATAATGCCAGGCGTTATTATACCCACTTTTATTTTGCGTAAACTGTGTTTTTTTTAATTTGCTAAGACACATTTGCTATACATTTTTGTTGCAAAAACAAAAACCCTACATAAGCTTCTGACATAATTCTCTATGCTTTTTCCCACCCTTCAATATTTTCCTGCCTCTACAGCTGTTAGGAGACTCCAGGAGCAAGGTACTAGTGCTTTCTTGACTTTTTATTTCTACTTTCAAACTTTCCCCAGCCTGTTGCTAACACCCATGATACTGCACTTGAGTTAATTTCTACGCTTCATTCCTGCAGTCCTAGTGGAAGCAAAACTCTGCTGGCTTCACAAGTCTGAGAACTGCAGGACTGGACACTGGAAGGAATTCTGTAGCAAACACTGTAGAATATAGGCAATCTTCTCTGATACATGGTTGTATCAATCCTGTTCTGTCAAGGTTCACTTAAGAGTTTACTTTGTAGTATACAATTTGTTTTGCTATCAAAATTACTGTAACATCCATTCTGTAAGTACTGAGGTTGTTCAAGATGGTACCTAAGGGAATTAGGTCCCCTTATGCCATGCTATGGAAATGAGTGGGATTTGATTACTCAACTCCCTTAGGAACCTCTGTTTAAAAAACAAACAAACAAACAAAAAAAACAAACAATCTTGCCCAAACTAACAGAGAATTGCGATGGCCTGTATCCCAGTGCATTTCTAGAGTCACTTCATTATCAATATCAAAGTGACTGTGCATGCCAGCACAGATTCCTTCAGCTTTTTCTTCCTTATCTTTTTTCTTGAAATAGAGATTGTATGGTCACAACCTGTAACAATGAAACTGACCTTTATTTACAATAAAACAACATGTTTCATTACTTGTAGCTAATTCCGCTGGGCATAAGTATCTTGTGCTGGGGAAGGCAGTCCTTGCTCCCCCATTCATTTTAATATTCTCACTGAAATCACTGGGATCTGTCTTGCTCTACTGAGAGAGGTAAGCAGGCAGTGCTCGGTGACATCTATCTATATACATGTATGCCACTATAACAATAGCATTAATCTTCCTTTGTTAGTGGTTATAGATAGAACACTTTTCATCGGGAATTGGTGTAATTATATATAATTTACTTACACTGAGTTTCCCCTCTTCCAGAAAAAGCCTGTGAGAAGAAGATATGAACCCTATGGGATGTACTCAGACGATGACGCTAACAGTGATGCATCAAGTGCTTGCTCCGAGCGCTCCTATGGTTCCAGGAACGGGGGCATTCCTCACTACCTGCGGCAGACTGAAGATGTGGCTGAGGTCCTGAACCACTGTGCCAGCTCCAACTGGTCTGAAAGGAAGGAGGGGCTCATAGGTCTTCAGAACTTACTGAAAAGCCAGCGGACGCTGAGGTGACCTTTGTAGCTTTGTATTGTCTGTCATTCTAGGGAGATGGCTATAGCCAGAAGTCAGTATATGTACTTGCCTCGTGTAGACATAGCACCTTTAACAGCTGTGAAAGCTGTCTCCACAGTGTGGGAGTTAATTACTTTCAGAAAGAATTTAGCTGTCATCACTACTGTTTGTGTGAAATTTGTAGTAGTAATGTAGATGGGACTCGGGCATATGGTTTTCTATGCTTCTGCCTTCTGCCTCCTGTTTGTTGCGGCACAGTGAGATTTCCCACAATGATGGCAATGTAAATTTACTCCAAGGGTGGTACTATTTTTACATTAGACCATTTGAATCTTCAGTAAATTTTCTTTCCCAGCAGCCTAGTTGGTGAAGCAAACACTTCATTATTCTAAAAACCACTCAGGGTGTGTGTATTTCAAAGATGAGATCAAATGATGTTCTCAGTGTGTTGGGTGTTCTTTGGCTCTTTATGAGGGCTGAGTTAGGCATAATTATTTGTGACTCTTTGTGAGCACATCAGGTTTAATTATTTGTAACTCTTGAAAAATCTTATATCAGAAGCTTGAGTCTCCTGTAAATGGTGTAATTTACAATGTAGAGGGAAGATTCTTAAGGCAATGAAGTAGGTGTACCAACTCTGAAACTGTAGTAGGAGAGAGAGACATTTGACCTTGTAGAAAGCCAAATAAACCCTTCAAACACCTTTGGCACGTCACCCATTAAAACAGATCTTAGAATTACGCAGTAGTCATAGGGAAACTTCACACAGCCGTGTCATGCTAGCTATAGACAGCAAATCACATCAACTAACTGGCTTTCATGCTACAGACTTCTTACTCTTAAATTTATGGTGAAAGAATTTGGAAACAAGTTGCTTCTTTTGGCTCCCTTGAAGATAGCATTCACAAATAGCTCTGACACTTTAATTTTTGTTATGAATATTATAAACTTAATATGTTTTTTATATAAAACTTAAATTATGACCAAGTTTATAAATGATTGTCGAATAGCTTACTGCCTACCTTCTTAGATTTGTCCAATTGTTTCAATTTTAAAAGGTCTTCACAGTAGATGAAAATATTTTACAGCCTTTGTTAACAGGCTGAATAAAAATGCACTGAGAGCTAGTCTGGAAAGGTTATTCTCCTGCCATCATAAATACATTCTAGCACTTCACATGATGTGATGCAGTCCGTAAGTGGGAAGCGCTTCAGGTTTTTAAAATGGTAGTTAGAATTCTTAGGTCAGAGATGCCTTTTGATGTGGTCTGTTTATGAGTATTTTAAAAAATACTTCCTACATTAATGCTGTCTTTTTTCTTTTTACTTTGTTTTTAACAAGCTGTCTGAAAAAACTGTGGCACCTCATATACTTGCATGAAAAAGTGGGGTGAGATTCTTTTTTTGCCACAGAAGTGCAAGAGAATAACCAAAGCTTTGTATGTGTTGGGTGATAATTCCGAGGCAGGAAATGCTGAGAAGATTGGGCGATGGACTGTTTATCCACATTAGTAATTCTTAGCAGAAATGCCAATAGAACTGAACTGTTGTTTTCATTTGTGCTGGTTGCAGTGTTTGAACTGTGCTGCTGTCACTAGTCCCTTAAGCTAGCGAGTTTTCTTGGCATCAATCCTGAATAGTTATAAACCTTTCCCAGAAACTACACCCTGCAGAGTTATTTTTTTTTTTTGAAAATTTGATACTGTTTTTAGTTCTTTATATTTCCTTTCAGTTTGCTTTTGTTCTGCTTACACCTTGGCTCAGGGTTGTTTTGGTGTCTGTACTAATGATCAGATTGCTTCATCGTGTTCTCACGGCATCATGGAGAACATCACCAAGGTCATTAGTCCAAGTGGCAAGTCTGTCTGTCTTTAATTAAACCTGGTATCGTCTGTTGTGGTATAACAAATTTAACATAAAGCAGTGATGTGGCTAGGTTTTCTTTAGTACTCGGATCTGAAGGATCCTGTGTTAGCAGTGAATTATATATCCAGAAAGATGAGCTTGCAAAGCACACACCTATCCTCATTGCTTCATACGGCTTCGTGTGGCCTAGTTCTCTGAGGGTTCCCCAGCCAGGCCTTCCGAACAACACAAGGCCAACAAGTCCCTTAAGGAAATGTTCTTCCACTGCTTGTTTTAGTTTAGCGCTTGCTTTGTCACCTCAGCAAGATTTTGTAGGACAGATGCTTACACATGCGGTCTTCATATAACCCTTGTCCCCAAAGAAATTTCATTAAAGTAATAAATAGTTCATTCTGAGAACAGCAGTCTGCATGAAGACAGCATGGCAGGGCAGTTGTTTAGAGGCAGTGCAGTCTCATCCTGAATGAAGCTGACAGCTTGCTTTGGCATCGTTACGAGGACTTTTTCTTTACATCAAGCTCTTGGGCAGACCATTGTCTTTGTGCCATTTTTAAATTTGATTAGACTTTCACACACAAATCTATTTGAAAAATATATTGCTATGCTGTAAAGTGCTATCATAGTTTACAGTAACAACTTATTACTATAAACAAGCTAACATGAAACAGTTATAAACTATTCACATTCTGGCTATATATATCTGAAAATATATAGGTGAAATGTAAATTAACATCTTTCTGGAAGGAAGGTATATATAATCACTATCTAAGCAGCTCTCCTCTGAGCAATCAGTGTGCATTTCAGTAGTTACTCTGTTTCACAGTAGTTGCGAAAAATACCTAATCACATCCATGGTATGCAGGAAATGTTACCTTATTGCTCTGTTTTCATTTGAACAGTAAACAAGCAAAATTTTGACATTCTTTGGCAGTTTGCATTGCAGCAAGAGTAGGACTTGTGTTTTTCAATACATTGCTAATAAGAGCTGTGGCAGCAGTTTTGCATTTGACTCAAGCGTGGTACCTTACAAATAGACGACTCTTTACTAATTGTATAAAAAGAGTATTACTGAGCACCTATCTCCTACTAATAGTAAAGTAAGTTTAATGATCTTCTGATTTAGTAGGTTGCCTACTTGATAGATTGTCTTCAATTTCTATATATTTGTCTACTCTCAGTCTCTGGAGTCAATTCTGTTAATACAATGCAATTCTAGACCGATTTCATTGAAGCTACTGAGAATTACCAAAATATATATGATTAGTATATACCCAAATAGCATGGAAGTTCTGGTTTCACTTGAAAAATTGAAATACCTGACAGAAAGGAAGCCTGACAAACCTATTCCTAAGCTGCAAAAGCACAGTTTTTCTGTGCATTAGCAACCTTGATATATGCAGAAAGAAAATGTCTCCCAAGTACTCTCTTTTCAAGTTGTCTTCTGCAATACAGACTATAGAAGAAAATGGAAGCAACAGAAAATAAAGTGCCTGGCTTCCTGAGTTTAAAACATGTTCATTGCATTTCTTGTCATAACCCTGGTGATCACAGCAGGTGGAATGCCAGTTAAGGCTTCACCTAGATAGAGGGTTTTTAGAAGTGTGACTTAAGTAATGTTTAAACAAACAGAATTAGATATTTCAGCTGTTACTATTTATTAGCTATTTTTGGTAACTAGAACTTTATCATTAATATTATTGTCTTATTATTTATTTTAGCCGAGTCGAGTTAAAAAGGCTATGTGAAATATTTACTCGCATGTTTGCTGACCCTCACAGCAAGGTAAGATCACAAAGGCTGGCTCATTCTCTTGACTTAGCATGTGTCTATGTTTTACATCGTTCTAAGATGAATATTCTTTATTTCTACCCCTGCCATCTGCTGGGGAAAACTGGCATTTATAAATTTGAGTTTTTTTCTGTTTTACTCTGAAGGCAAGTGTCTCGATCTGTCTCCTCTTGCTAAGAACATCTTACTCCGTGCTCCCCAAAAAAACTTAATGCCTTTCGGGTGTTGCTCCTTAAGTGGGAGGTTCAGTTTTATCTGTACTTCTCTAGGGATTTTCTTGGTGGTACGCAATAGGGTGAGGTCTAAAAGGTAATAAACCATAGTTAAGCATCTTGTCCTCTGGGGTTTGTATAATACCTGCGAGCAGTATGGATTCTCATCAAGATGTTGTTTTGGATTAGTTTTATTTATTTTAAAATAACAGCAATATGCACACTTTGCCTTCTTTAAAACATTGTCCTTTGAAGTTGAAGGCTTTGCCCGGAATTGACAGGCATTTTTTAGAAAGAAGTAGGTTAGAGAATGGAGAAGGTGGGCCCATAGCCTTGTTCAGACCCATAGTTATTTGTTTGCAAAATACTTCCCATTTATAGATAAGGTGGTGGTTTATTACACATTTGACCAATATATGTGCTATGTGACAGCGGTGATCTCTCATCTTCACTGCCTTTATAGAATTACTGCTGCAAATACATTAGTTTTAAGTGTAAATATCAGCCACTAAATTTCTTCAATATAACTGAAGTCAGAGTTTAGTCCTTTGCTATAAATTCAGGGTTCATTTCTGCCCACTATGCTTTCTGAACTCTGTATTTGAGGTGACATATGTGGAACGGGTGTCTTGGAAGTCAGAATAAACTGGGAAGTGGGAAAGGACTTGGTAAAGAGTGGAGAAGGGTATACAATTGTACAAAGCCCCCAAGTTCTCCTGACTTGTTGACTTTAAAGGCATTACTTTTCATGAGAGGAAAGTATCCTGATCCAAGGTATATAATGTTTTAAATAACTCTGAGAAGGTACTTTGTATTAAGAAAATGTGAACTCTCGATGAATGCATCTTTTATGTTGACAAATTGCATCTGAACAATCGTGTTTGATCACTGCGTGCTAACGAGTGGTTTGTTTTGTTGCATGGCCTGCTTTGCCGTGGAATTCACAACAGAGAGTAAGTGTATTCTACCCTCTTTCTTCATTTGTTTCATGTGGTATTTTAATACAGCACATTCTAGATGTGTATTGTCTCTTTTTTCAGAAAAATGTAGTCACTAAAATCATTCATTCATGAAACTGTCTATAACAATCATTCTGCAACTCGTATTTTAAATCCCTCTCCTTTGATTATTTTCTATTTGAAGCACAGCCTTCCTTTTTGTGACAGTTGTTTTTTTCATAGGTCTTCAGCATGTTTCTGGAAACCCTGGTTGATTTCATCATCATTCATAAAGATGACTTGCAGGATTGGCTTTTTGTTCTCCTGACACAGTTGCTAAAGAAAATGGGAGCAGATTTGCTGGGGTCTGTGCAGGCAAAAGTGCAAAAAGCTCTGGATGTTACCAGGTAGAGTACTCAGATGGCAAACACTGTGTAGCTTTTTACAGGGTGATAGAAGGGCATCTGATGAATGTTTTAGAAAGCCATAGAGCCATATATTTTGAGGCCTCAATCCTAAGGAACACCGGTATAAATGAGAACGAAATTATGTCGCAATATTTAAGGCATTGAATTAGAAAGGCCTTTGTTTTTGATAGATAACTGTAAAGCATAACACTTAAAGTGTGCAACTGATTGCATTTGTTAGTCTGTGGGTGGGTTTTTTTGAATATGTGTTTGGATATCAGTTTTCTTTTTGATTGAAAATAATTGTTTGCGGTGTTCACAATATGAACAGTGCTTTAACACAAAGTACAGAGCATCTTACGTGTGTTCAAACAATAGTGTTAACATCAGGGTAAGACCTTGAAAACTACTGCTTTTTGCACACCAGTTAGTTCTGTTGTCTGTGCCCTCTTCTAAGGATGTCTGGCGAAGGACGTAGTTACAATTAAGTTCAGCTTGTCCAGGAAAAGAGATAATAAATGAATAAGTAGTAGTAGGAAGAGATCGTACTAGTAGGAATAGTTAGTTATCCAGGAGGAAACAGGATAGAGAAGATAAAAGGAAGAAGAGAGAAATCAAAAACAGGTAGGAGCTCTGAGGGAAAGAGAAACCAGTCTGCTGCTAGAGATAAGGGAAGAAAGCACAGCCTGAAATGAAGAGGGGATAGGCAGGTGTGCCAAAAACAGGATTAAGTGTACAGAAGTCAGTTAGAGTAACAGCATATAAAGGTATTGATTTAGCAGTGTTTTGTCAGTATTAAAAGAGTAATCAGGTGACCCTTAAACTTGAGGTTCTCTGAATAGTAGGTGGGAAACTTAAGAAGAAAAGCATGATAGGTGCTGAACTCTGTTATGTAAGTTTTTATGTATTGAGTTAATTTAGCCCTGGAAGCATGTGTAGCATTACATTTTTGCCTTTGTTTTCTTTGGACAGGGATTCTTTTCCATTTGATCAACAATTTAACATTTTGATGAGGTTTATTGTGGATCAGACCCAAACACCAAACCTCAAGGTCAGTATCAGGCCTTTTTGCTGAAGCATAAATGTGGTTATTTTTGTATGCCATGGCAGGTATAATTAAAGTGGAAGAAACGTGTTCCTGCAGGACAGCAGGGACCAGGCTCAGTCTGGACAGCTAGAGAGCTGGGATCCTAAGCACACCTTAACAAGTGTTTGTTGCACAGAACATGCATAATGCATGTAGGGTTTGGGGAAGAAACAGAGCTTTCTGTTACTGAATCTTCTTAACGGGATATTGTTGTGCAGATTGTTTTTCAAGAGGTTGCTGTTCCAAGGCTATAGGTACACTGTAAACTCTGGAAAAGATACTTAATTGTTTCAGAGACAGGAATATACAGTATGCCAAATGACTAGTGCTCTTTCTCCCATGTCCCAAAGTTTAAATCTTTTGAGGCTCCAGCCTCATGAGAAGCACCTGGAACAGTAACCATGGGCATGAGGCACCTTGCAGAACTTTAAAATATTCAATACGAGTGGAAACAGCGTGGTGATTTGCTTACACAAATGCACAAAAGGACATATTTCAAGCCAGTTCTGATAGGCCATTTCAGACTCACTACACAAAACTTTTCCTGGGTAGAAAGTTGCTTTTGGTTTTGAAATGTGACATGGAGACATGGCACAGGGATTTCTTTTCCCAAGTAAGACATAAGTCTTGTCAATCTGCAGCAATGTCTGTTTATTATAGGATAATCCTATTTTTGCCAGCTCATGGGATTAACAAATACATCTTCACTTCTTAGGTGAAAGTTGCTATCCTGAAGTATATCGAGTCCTTGGCAAGACAGATGGATCCAACAGACTTTGTGAACTCCAGTGAGACAAGACTTGCTGTATCTAGAATTATAACTTGGACAACAGAACCAAAGAGCTCAGATGTGAGAAAGGTAAGTCAGAATGCTGAAGTATTGGCAGTAGTTATTCTTTCTAAAAAGAGAAAGAAATTAAAAAAAAAAAAAAAAAAAAAAAGTCATAAAGGTAGTGGTTTGAGTCGTACATACCTTGCCTTCCAAACTGAATTGCCTATTCAGTAAAGACACATTTCTGAAGCATCTCTTCATAAATATTTTTTCTAGTTAGGTACTCAGCTGTCTTAACTATTACCACACAAAGGGGTCACGGTTTAAAAATACGCTTTTTATTGAACAGTCTGGAAATATCTATAGATTTTTGTTTATTTAGGTGCTTTGTAGACTGAAATGAAACCTAGCACAACTTCTGCATTGCAATATTGTTAAAAGAAACTAAACAAATCAGTAAGCTGCCGAGGGTTCTCAACTCTTTTCTTTTAAAAACTGTTTATCTCAACCTGGAAAAAAATGGCACATTTAGGTCAGTCCTAGATAATACAGTTAATGTGTTCTTTTTTTCTCCTTGCTGTAGATGCGAGTGCCAGGTAAGCTAAAATGGAGCATGTAGTGATACTCATCTCTCCCAAGAGAAAAATGATACCTTGTTTGATGTACCTGGCATCTGTAGCAACTTAAAATTACCTCCAATTCCCCCCAGCTAATAATAAATAAATCAGAAGAAGTCATATCAGAATATACAGATTGTGTGAAAATGTTATGGTCTACATACACTTAGAATTGAATTAATACTAGAATAGCATATTAGTATTTTATAAGTTTAGAAATAAAATTATTTTGATTATTTGATTCTGATTAATTGATGATTGGGTATCAAAGACACCACACCTGATTATTCAATATATGTGAATATATATGAATTGAATATATAGGATATTCAATATTCATTATCTGATAGCTGGCAAGACTTCAAAGAAGCTTTTTGCGTGCATGCTTTTTGCTTTCTGGCATACATTTGGTTACATCTAGAGAAAAATGTCTCATCTATTTTTTAGAAGACTTTCTCCAGGGCTTATTTGCACTAGCATGACTGCAATTTGTTTTTACAAGGTAGTCTCAGAGAGTCCTTAAAGGGTGACTTAACTCGTAGAATTAAATCTGGAATGTGCATTTTCCTTTTGATATTTTCATATACAAAGTCAGAAAGAATTAAATAACAAAAGAGCAGTTTCTTCCCTTTTACAGTTCAAGTAAACCCCTAGCAGTTTACTCTGCTAGTGGCAGGCAAGAGGGAGTTGTAAATTAATTTAACTAGAATAATACATTGAAAAGCAAATAGCAAAACTTCCGCATGTTTCTCAGCTGAAGAAATATTCCACCATTAGAGGTCATCATTGCTGCATGCAAAGTTGAGTGAACGGTATCTGCAGCAGCTGAAAATTTGGCTGTTAGCTGTGAAGTTATGGTGTGGGAAGTGTGTGTTCACAGTGCAGTGTCTGTCTGTCTCAAAGACTTGCAGAACTCTGATAAAAACTTCCAGCCAGCTCCACCTGAGCAGTACCTGGGGAGGGCTTTGGGGGCTGATAAGAGATTACTGAATCCAAATTCTCTTTATTAAGTCTGCACGTGACTTGGATTTGCCTCTGATGCCTGTAGCTTTCAAATTATTGCGCAGTTAGGCTAATTTAGGATACTAAAAATGAATGCCCAGGTGACCTCTATTTCATCATACAGTTGCTGTACTATGATTTTATTAAGAGCATAGTACAAACTAAGGGCTTTAGAAGAAACACTGCTACAAAGGATTTATAAGCAATCCTTGTCCATAATCTCTGTCAGGACTATAGTTAACAGACTAATAAATTCATTATGCAGTAACGAACAGGATTATAAGGGCTAACCCAGACAGGTGAAATGTTCTGAAGAACACAATTAAAATTGTCCTTTTTGGAGGCAACAACATGGAAAAAAAGTACTGCTTTTTATATCAAGAAGATTTATTGTCCTGGAAGGGATTTCTGCAGATAACCTTCGAGGTCTGAGGTTCTCTAAGTGCAGAGCAGGCCATGCGATTAAAAACATTGTCATAGCTTAAACATGGGTAGAAGGAGAACCAACTAAGACTACAAAGTTTCAGGTACTACAGGAGGCCTGTAACAACTATAAAATATTTTTTCAATAGAATCCGGATTTGAGATAATCCGTGTAATTGACTCAGCTCCTATAAAGACAGGAGCCAACTTTATTTTGGGTACTGAGCAGTCTTGGCTGTCATAGTCTAGTCCTTGTATATCACTGCAGCTGAGGATAGAACAGCAATGCCGGTGCTCAGCTGCTTGTGAAGGCAGCAGCTCTTCCTACAGGAAATTTAGTCACACAGGCACTGTGGTTCTTACCTAGATTGAAATTACTGAATGCTATCTTAATGCAAGTAGCATTTGGGTGTGTGGTGGCCATACTACCCTGTCTGGATTTTGCCTTAGTAGAGAAGGTAAAATAAGCTTGCTCGTGCTAGTAGCAAAATATATAAAAGATTGCTGTCAATTAATATGTAAAGTGTGTGGCTATTGTGTGCACGTGGCAATTTGTCATGCAGGTTTTATCCCGTGGTAGCAATCAATGAATCTGTTCAAGAAATGGGTTATATTATCAGCCAACAGTAGGATTATCCTTCTACTAGTGGTATCAGTGTCCATCGCTGTTTTGTATGTGATGGTCATGGAGATCCCAGCCCTCCGTAGCGTTATGATGCTGGCGAAAAATAGAACAAAAAGTGGCGTCTAGTCCAAAGACCTTTTTCAAACTGAACAAAACTTAGTCAAAGGAAATGCTGTTGTGCATAAAGTGCTTTATGTTCTCATATTAAATAATATCTATCCAGCTCAATGTAAACTCTGTTACCAAAAAAAAAAAAAAAAAAAAAAGTACTCTGAACATAGAGTACTGAGTACTGATTCCCTCTCAGGGTAGAAACCGTTTACGCTGTTGAAAGTAGCAGTGAATTATGTATGGTCAAAATTATTGTCAGGCGTTAAAGTTGTAAATAAGGTGATCTGCAGTGTGTCAGAGGTAAATATTTGTCTTGTTTTAAATATTGTTAATACTTCTGGGTGTTTACCATGCGTTTAAGTTAAGGTTCACTTCCTGCAAACAGTAGTAGAAGAAAGGTGAAAGACATTTGTCCTTTATGCTAAACAAAAGATATTAGGTAGAAACAGATTGTGCTGCATTGCACAGCAAACTAAGATGGGTTTCAAATATTGCCCTCGGATGCAGTGAGAGCACCTGTTGGTGATTTGTACACATGCAGCTGAATCCTGCTTTTTCCCTGAGCAGAACATGTCATCGGGCAGGACATAGATCTATGTGACACTAAATACTAGTGTCTAAACGTGTCCGAATTTTTTTTCCTCTCTATTGACAGGGTGTAAATTATGTTGACTTTTTGTTTAAAAATATATAATAATATATAATATATAATACACACACACACACACATATATATATATGATTTCGTGAAATCATTCTACAAAAGCCAGTTAACTACCACACAGAAAAATAGCATAAAATGGTAACCCAGTTAATGACTGGTCTGATGACATGGTCATGGTCAGTGACTGCACCATGCTATCACTAATTCTTCTAGCAAAGTTATTTTGCAATCCTTATAAATGTAAAATTCTTACTGAATTTGGATTACAGGATTGGGTTCTGTGTGAGAAAATACTTTGATTTTGGAAAGGAGACATCAATTTAGGAGTGGAAATCAGAATGAGGGCTTCTAATTTGACTCAGGCCAAAGCCTAAGGAAGCCTCGTGTCCAGGGCTCGGGTGAATAGAAGTTTTTATTAAACACGAGCACTCAGTGTCACAGAGGGGTGGGGTGTCTGTGAGGACGTGCAGGATCTTTGTGTTCAGACTTGGCACAGGTTGAAGGGGTTCGAGGCCTCCCAAGGTGAAGGGCCAGTGCCACTGCCCACTGTCCTGCCAATCAACTTGCCCTTAATAAATGACAAGATCGCTTTTGCATGATTGTGATTTGGGCTTCGAATCAAAGGGAAGAAGAAATTGTCCTTTGTGCCAGGTATCCTGCCTCGCTTCTCTGTTGATGAAACATTCATATGGTAGTTTTATTTTACAAGCCTGATTTTATTTTTACACATTATGGGCAGCCTCGTGTCATGTGCACATCGTGTTCTGCCTTCCACTTACGTAACTGGGGAAACTTTTTTTTTCCCCCAACCGTCACCCTTATAACTGGGTTTGGCTGAGCTGCCCTTGAGTACAGACCGTGCATGGGACTAGGTAAGAAACTAGACGTGTCATAGTGAAACAAAAAGCTCAGTAGAGTGCTTGTATTACTTGGATTTTCATGAAGATCAAGTCCCCCTCAGACCAAGGGGTAGTAGGGCGGTCCTTGGATTGTCACTTAGCTTGCAGGTGAAGTCTGGAGATGTGCAAAGAAAATGTGTTTGGGACCAATTTTTTTTAATAACTGATTAGTCAAGAATCTGAGTTAGTCTAGAAGATGAGGAAGATTTCAAAGAAAGCTACAGCAACAAATTCTTCATATGCTCAGACAACTAACAGATATTTCTTCAACTAGTTGTCCCAGATGTTGTTTCTCAAGAAATATTGAATATTGTCACTTTGAAAAGGAAACAATACCTAAAACCTGAAGAAACTTTGGGCAAAATAATGCTTCAGTGTCTATAACAGGACTAGCGACCAACAGAAAAGCAAACACTACTAAGGAAATGAAATTGGACTCCTTTGCAGCTTGATGTCACGAAACCTCTAAAATCTCTGCTGGAGCTCGAATTTTCTATTTAGTGTCAGGCTGAGTCAAGCAATTCTGTGACAGAAATTTCACTGCAAAAGCACGCCCAAAGACTCCTGGTGAGCTGACATGGCATCATTCATCCTTAAGCGTTGGGCAATGAATACTGCTGACCATGGCCTGTTACAGTAGCAGTGGCGGAGAGGGCATTTACACAAATGCTTTTGAATGGCAAATCGTTTTAATATTCCCCAGTAGGCAGGGCCTCGCCTCTCTGGCTTGGAGGGCTCTCCAGCATTTTTGCAATATGCCTACGACTTGCGTGTCTCATTGACTCCGTTAAGGATCAAGTTACCAGAGAACCAGGCCTCAGGGTTTGATCTCAGGCTTACGGACTGTGTCCGTACTTCTGAGACGAGCCTTTTAGTCAAAGGAGATGACTAAAGAAGTCAGACAAGATCTAAATGCAAAGAGCAGCTCCTTTCAGGCATTTTAACTTAGTTGCTGTTAGGGGAAAAATAGTGTAATGTATCAAAACTGACACTTGGTGGACTTCAGTGTTTACTTGATTTAATGCTGTTAGAACAAAAAGGATCTTGGTGTCCTAACTATGTTTCCAAAACAGTAGCCCTCATTTTCTGTTTGTTTTGAATTTGATGCTAGAGACCTATGAGAGCCCAAATATTTTTAGTGTATGCAGTGTAAGGTAAATTGCTTTTCCCAGCATTAGTTGCAAGAAAATCATGGCATGCTTGTTGGAAACACGGTTTCAGGGCTAGATTTCCTTAAAGTGAATCTCTTGGATATGTACAGCCTTATAGGATCCTCTGATGCTTAGCTTTTAATAGAAGTAGTTCCCTTTTCTCAGTTTGCTTCAAACTGTAAGTGCCTGATGTTGTAAGAAATTGCTTCATAGGATGTGAATACTCATGCTTATACTATGTGTATGGGCAAAATATTTTTGTGTACGTGCCATCTATAGAAAAATATATGTGCACCTATGTAGGTATAAGTGACAGGTCTATTTTGAAAATCAGGATTTGAAACTCCTTGCAGTTTAAAGGGCGTATTTTTGTTACAGTCTTCAGAAACTTTTGTTCCTCCTTAGCTTACGTGTGGGATTCACCATTCTCTCAATTCAGACCTACATCATGCCAGGTGTACCATAGGAGCTCCTTCAACCCATTTCTACTTCACATGCCATTTCATAACAAGCAGTTACTCAGTGTAGCCTTCATCAGCTTGACTTCTGGGATAATATCTGGCTCTCCTGAAGTAATCTGAACATTTTTATAAGTCTTTGCTGTGACCAGGTGACAGAAGAACAACATGCATAGGGAGTCTTAATCCATCCTACAGCTGTAATGAGAATGTGGTGATTCAGTGCTGCATAGGTCTAGTTGGCACTTGTTTGAGATGCCTTTGACACATGTAATGCAACCATCTGGGACTTGTAAAAACCTTTCATGATATATTGTGTGCTGTATAAAACAGTGTGGATTTAATCTGTATATTAATTCTATATGTAAATCTGTTAAAAACAATTTCTTCCTGTTCAGGATATGGATGTAAACAGCATATTCTAATACAAATCTCTTGGGAATTTGTATATTTAAAAACTGGAAATAAAGCTAACGTGCTTGAGTTATGTACAAACTGATGACAATGATGTTTCATATTACCATATCAGTAATGTGGATGGCTATTCTCATCTGATTATAGACCCAAAAAGGGAACAAAGAGGCGGTCTTGTTTGGCAGCCATTTTTATTCTTTTTTACCTTAGTGCCCAATCACAGTTAATTGTCTGCTGGAAAGTACACCTCAATAACGCTTGTTTAAAGCCCCTAAACACTCAGTGGAAGTGAATTAACTCACTTAACATCAGCTGCGCTCATCAGAGGATCGAAGCATTGCCATATGCCAACGTGTGCTAATACAAGCTGCCTAATGTGTCTCTGTTGCCTCCTGATCTTTGTGGATCTATATTTGATCTGCAGATTAGTGTAAGTCCAAGGGACATGAGTGTCTCTCTGTTCCAGTATGCCTTACATTACCGAAACCACATTTACCCTAGGCTGAATGATGAAATGAATAAAGCATACAGAGTATATTTTTTCAAAAGTGAGTAGATGCACACCTTCTTCAGACTAATCACATTACAGAAGGTGTCTGTAGACAGTGTTGGTCTATTAGGCTGACATCCAGGCTGGAGTCAGGAGTTTGCAAGTTCTCAACTGTATCTTGCTCTGAACTCTGAGACCCATCTGCAGGGATAGGCATGGGCAGATGCAGGTTCCTGTTCCCGGGATGCCCTGGTGCCATCTCAGAGCAGCATGCCACCGAGGCTCTGCACCTCAGCAGGGCCTCTCAAGCAGTTATGGACGTCGTCCGGAAGCCGCCAAAGTAACACCTCATAGGAGCTCTAAGGGATGGATAATCAGTGAACATGAGAATTGTGGCTGAATATAACTTTCAGTCACTGCTGCCCTCTGCTGAAAGGAATGTTCCTGTAGTTAAATCAAATATTAATGCTTTTTGTTTCTTGAGGTTAAGCAAGGAACTGATTAAAACTCTTCTGCAAAAACATAGCACGTGTACTGTTTAGATGATTTAGTTGAAATGCCTTCTTTAAATAATATCGACTTTCCTGTTTGTCAAACCCAGACCATGCATAGTTGGGTAGGTGAGGATTTGCCAGCTAGGACAACTGCAGCTTCCTCAGGGCCCGGTGAAGGAAACTTGGAAGAGAAATGTAAACAGGTAGACTAAAAGCTATGTGTACTAATCACACTAATCTAGTTTGCAGTCTCAGTGGTCTAGCTGTGTAAAGAGACCTTGACTAGGAGCTTGAAGAAAGTGTGTCTGTGTGTCAAGTAATTTTTGGCTTTGCGTTTTTCTGTTACTTTTTGTTTTTGTCTCAACAGTTTGGGGTCCTCCCCTTTTATGGGGCTGATAATGTAGTGAGCCCATCGCTGATACAGGTTTGAGTAACTTGAAACTTTTTGAATAGTTAGGCAAGTAGCTGCTCATTCTGCTTGGTTGTTATCGGACCAGCTGCAGCAGCAACCATAAGGTGCTTGTATTAAGCTTAGGCCACTGACAGCATTCCCCCTTAACATTTTTCCAGTTAGCCTGATCATTCTGCATAATAAGCCCAAGCTGCTTCAAAAAGTCTTTAATATATTTCAACTAATTTGCAGAGGTTACTGGATTCTAATAAAATAATTTTTAAAAAAGGCAAAACAACAACAGCAACAAAACCTTCCAAGTTGCAAAAGCACTTGTGTCCCTTCAGCAGCTGGCAGTCAGACAGCATGACTTTTGCATTGGCATAAATATGAAACTTTGGGAGCTGTTGCCAGCTTGTGGAACCTGATCTCTTGCTGCATTGTTATAAGGAAAATAATGAAGTTGCATAAGCAATCCTTTGCAAATGATTCAACAACCTGACATGGAGCCAGACCCCCTCACTAGCACAGGCAGGCTATTTACTGGGGTTTCTCTAGCTTGAGCCAGCAGAGAGCTGCCTCGTTAAGATTAGATAATCTATAGGGTCTACATTATTTCTCGCTGAAAGGAGATGGATTAGTGTTCCTTGGTAATGGTATGGGAATGCAAGGGCAAAGGGAAGTTCAGGTATTGCTCTCTTCAAATCATGTGTCATCAAGCATGAGTGTTGCATGGAGAGTGTTTGTACGTTATGTACAGAAGTAGATTTTTGTTACTGGTGTGTTTTAATCTACTCCTTCAGTAATCCAGTGAAACAAGGACCAAGATTTTCAGAAATGACCAGTGGTTATGAAAATGTTCTCTAACCGGTCACAGACTGAGAATTCACAGATTTTAAAGCTCCAAGGGCTATTTGAAGTGGAAAAAAAGCCCTTCAACTAGATCAACTAGATAATGTATACTAAATAAGGACTATTTAAAAACAACACAGCCAAGATTAACCCGCATAGCTCTGCCCTTGCTTTTGAGAGCTTTACTGGAGCACCACTCACAGGCTGTAGTAGCCCTTGGCTTTATTTCAAACAATATAGACCATAGGTCTGCTTGCTTTGAGGCTGCATGAGAGTATGCACGTTGTGAGCCACTGTGCAGCCCCCCATTCAAAGCCCAATGACCTACTTGCAGGCAGTAACAAAGCTACTGAAGAGCACAGTGTACACAAAATACTGGCAGCCTGGCAGACAGTGCTAAAAACAAGCTGTGGTCTGTGCAAAGAGGGAGGGTGGGCACAGTTCTGTTTTCATTACAGCCAAGACAAAGAAGTGAAACAAAACTGAGCTGATTGATGGGAGCTGAAAGTTTTCAGCGATTCCTGTAGTGCGGCATTGGTGCTGTCGGTGTCTGTGTCAGGGCTAACCTGTACCAGTTAGGTAACCCTCTGCTTCAACGTGAAGCCACAGGAGCAGAGTCCCTGGAGGAGCTTTGGTGAAATTCTTGTTCAGAGGTCTGTGAGATGCTTTTTGGACCCCTCTGGCACACCACAGGAAGGATACCTCCAGAATACCGCCTTATAGAGAGCGCGTGCTCTTGTGCCATTTTTGCTGTTTTTACACAGGAGTTTTCCAAGGTTGATCTTATTTTTAACCCATTGATGACACGTGTGGAGCAAAGGTATCTTAAATCTTTTCCTGCCTCACTGTGCCATGGGCAACACCTGACTGCTAGAATATCACCAGGTATTCTAGTCTTTGAGCAATTTTTAAACCTGGGAACCTTCTTGATCAATTTTCCTTTTTTTTTCTTTTTTCTTTTTTATCCTCATGTACGTGAGATCTGCTTGTTCTGACACAAGATCCGCATGTCCATTTCCTAACAGTTCAGGATGTGCATGGTGTTCACAAATGTGACTGTATGTTGGCATGACTTGTCACTCTGTATTCAGTTCAACATGCTGATCTTGAGATCTTGTTCACAGTAATATTTTTATTACAGAAAATAGTGTGCTGGTGAAACCTTTAAAGTTCTTTGATCACGACTGACAGAAATACACCTGCCTGTTGGATACCATGCAAGCTTCCTGACAGAGCTGCCCAAAACTCAGGCCAGATGATGATAGAGTCTGGGATTAAGAAAACCACAGGGAAAAATTATCTCCCTGCTTCTCGTCTGTAGATCTTAGTGCGAAGTGAATAATGACGTGCTGTGTTTCTGTTCAAGTCAGTGGGAGTTCTGGCAGGAGGCAGCGTGATCTATCTGAAATGAAGAGTCTGAAGACCTGTTTGTTGCAGTCCGTGGAAGCCAGTCGAGTGTTGTGTGCCTCAGTTTCTTTGTTGGCTATTTGGAAAGGATGTTACTTGTTAAACTTTGAGATCTACAGACGGAAAATGTTTTTCTACACAAAGCTGTGTTGCTGCAAAGTGACCAGATGAGCAGAAGGACCAGTGTAGCTTGAACTGCAATTTGTATACTGAAACAATGAGGTGCTTTGATGCTCCTCCACTATGAAAGGGTTTCTGTGTACCCAAGTTCATCATCTGCTAACAGATTCCACTTCACAGGGAACTGCAGATACACTTAATTATCACAACTTTACAAACACGTTATTTACTAAAAGTTCCTTCTCCTTTGAGCTGATGAGAATAATGAATGTACAGTTATCCCCACAATAGTGAATTATATTTTTGCTCTCTTTAAAGTTATTTTTCATTTTTAGGAAATGTTGGAAAGTTCCCAAAGGGTAAGACACAAGTGTCTGCTCTTCCTAAGCCTGTTTGTGTGCTGTTCCAAAATAAAAGCACAAGTAGCCTCACTTCTTAGCCTGTTAGCTTTGTATCCAGATGCATATTCTGGATGTTGGTGTGTCAATGGCTAGACCATAGGTGGAGAAGGTGGCACTACAGATGTCCTCCACCACTGCTTTATTTTTACTGTCCTTATAATCACTTTTTTGTATTGTATCTTCATATATTCTCAAGGCAGGGGCAGAAGGAAGCAGGATTGGTGCAATCCACATGGGTTATATGTTGCTGGGGAAATCTAGTTAGGAACACGTGGTATTAATTACTCTTGTAGATCTGTATTTGATGATTTATTCTGCTTTCATTCCCATTTTATCCCATTGTCTTAGTTCAGGACGTGCAGAGCTTTATGTTTACTTATGGAGTTAGTGGAGATCCTGTTCTGCCAGCAGCTCTTCAGACAGATACAGCAAAACCCTTTACAGTGGAAGTAATGGTGAAATTGCCAGTTGTTTTGGTGGTTTGCTGGTTACACTCCGTAAATTTAGAGAGTCTGGTGGGGTTTTAGCCTGTCTAGGGATGAGGGAAAGGTTTTTCTCCCCCTCCTGATAGATCTTCCACTTGAGCCAGACTTCTGTTGCTGAAAACAGCCTCAATGGTGAGGCAAGGAAAGGTGGGAAAACAGGAGCAGGGATTGTCTGATAAAACAAATTTGTTGGATCCTTAGGAAGAGAAGTGGGATGGGAAGAGAACTTTAGTCCCTTTTGCACTTAGAATAAATAGTATGGGAATGACAAATTGTTGTTCTAGATTCTTCATACTTATCTGAACATTTTTGCAGTGACTTTTCAATGAAAATATGTGCTGGACAGGAACATAAGGTTTTTCTCACTAGCTGTGAGATAGTACACACCTGAGTACACTGTACACATCTGAGAAATTACTGATATAAATTAATTATACAAACACCAAAGTGTATTGTAAGCTCAAAGAACTGGAAAGGTAATGATAGCAGTTAGTAATTCCTTGTGACGCTTGACGAGGAATGTGTCAGAAGTTTAATATGGGAATCTTCTTAATGGAACATGTATTTACCATAAGGATTGTTGCCAACAGAATGCATGCTCAGAATAAAGACCGGTGATCTTTTCTTTTCTTCTTTTCAGGCAGCGCAAATCGTCCTGATTTCCCTCTTTGAACTGAACACTCCTGAGTTTACCATGTTACTTGGTGCCTTGCCAAAAACATTCCAGGACGGTGCTACCAAGCTCCTGCACAACCACCTCAAGAACTCCAGTAACACCAGTGTGGTGAGAGCCCATGTTATTGCAAACAGCAGAGCACTAAAGCTCCCTGATAAGCTGTTGCAGATGTTCAGTAGCATAAACTACCCGTAGCTGTTGTCTTGAAGCAATATGACAGCAGAGGCTTCTGTTTGATGTTGCTTTAATAGGGGTTGTTAAAACTAATAATTAAGTTATTTTTAAGTTTACTACAGTCATAACAAATGTAGAGTTAAAAAAAAAAAAAAAGCTGAGAAGCACATGAAAGTTCGCTGGGTTTGTGCTTTCCAAGTCATTGCTGCTTTTGAAAATTCTGCTAGTAATGACCTTTTGGCTAAAGCAGAGGCCCTCAGATCCCTCAGATTTACTGGGTGTACTGCTACTATTAAAATCAGTTTATTTGATGATATATTGTCCCTACAAAAGCTTGCAGCATCTTTAATTGAACCTAACAGGTCTCATTCCTCAGCTGACAACTGTTACCTTCTGTTTTGATTTTATGTAGAGCGCTTGCATATTTTAATTTCTCTGGGAATATGTTAATAGAAAATTAAATTGTGCTTCTAAACCTTTTTTTCCCCTCAGAGCAGGAAGGATTAGGATATTTTTTTTGTCTTTTTCATGTGGAAATCTTGTGAAATTTGCTGGAATTTGAACCCTCCCATCTTTGCCCTTCCATAAAGACAAATAGACCTTTGTGTCAGCTAGAATTACAGCTTTAAGCTTCCAGGAGAAAGGACTGGATTCTCTAGTCCCTTCTACCTCGTTTAACTTCCTCTTGTGTGAGTTAAGTCAGAATTGGGAACGGTTTCTACTCATTTTGCTGCAATATAAATGATTATGCAGGCCAGTGGAAAAATGATAAGTTGGATTGCTTGCTTATGCTCATAACAAGCACAATCTCAATGCGTTAGACAATGCGTAAAATAGCTGCATAATTAAATTGTTAAATTGCCAGGGTAATGGTCTGCATACTTTGGAGCCTGGAAAATAGTGTCTGAGAACCTGCGTAGCTTGGTGGATTGCTAAACCATTCTTCTGGCTATGTTTGCATACATGCTGCAGAGATAAAATTACAGTTTCTTTGGATTGTAGGAAAGTGTGTATGTGCTTCTCGATCCTCTAGCAGTATGTTCAAGAATTTATTTCTGACTACATGAGCCATGGTTGCAGATTTTTAGGTTAGGAGCAAGAACCAAAACTTCTCTAAGCTTGTCTAGCACAAACAAAGACAATATTTGGACCTGTTGCTGTTGTTGTGTATTCCTCTGTGTCTTGCAACACACTGCTAATCCCTGTCTTCCTGCATCTGTGCCAGGGTTCTCCCAGCAATACCCTTGGTCGGACTCCTTCCCGGCACTCCAGCAGCAGAACCAGCCCCTTAACTTCACCTACCAACTGTTCCCATGGTGGGCTGTCTCCAAGGTAATGTGGCAGGTTAATTAAACCACTTACAAAATATTAAAGGATTTCAACACTGAGCATGCATTTTCAAAATATGACTCACTTTGAAAACAAATGAGACACCAAAAGTTTACAGTAAATGGCTCCAAAGGAACAGGCTTTGAACACAGTAATACATGGTTGGTGATTGCCTTCAGTGTTTGAGTCCTCGTGCTGATCTGTGTAACCTTAAAGTCTGTTCTTATATTCATTTTCTTTCATAGCTAGGCCTTCTCCAGAATCACATTTGTGGATTTAATAAAGGTAATATTGAATGGCAGCATTAGAAATGAGGTCTTGTTTAGGTTGCAGATATCACAAAGTACATGAAAGGTTTGGTATCAAGGGTTTTGGGAATCTGTTTCTTAGGTATACCCTTGTGATCAGTAATTCATCTCACTAGTGCAGTTCTTGTGCTGCTGAGAGAAATGCTAAGTCTCCCCTCTTCCCCTCTTGTGCTTTTTAAGGATGCAGAACAAGCAGAGATGGTATTTTATTGCTGAACAACTTGCAAATCACCCTCCTGGTTGCTCACTAGCAGAGCAGTGTCTTGATCCTTTGGGCAGCGTGCCTGTTGTAATTAGGTGTCTTGCTGAAGCTGCAGATGCTGTGCGAGAATACATTAATCCACTCCAAAACTTTGTGCTGAGTAAACACAGACTCTTGAATGTTCGGAATGTACGTTTTGGGGTTACAGAAAAACTGAGAGCAGAAGAGATAATGGATTTAAACAGTGTGCTCTGGAGCCATAGAAATATTGGAGGATACTTCAAAGCTGCTGCTGTCTGCCTGCCCTGCCTCATCACTTCACTAAGTTATAAGGAGAGACAGAAGGAAACATGCTGGGCAAAGACTGCATTTCATAGTCCTTTATAGTAATTGGTGCTGAAATCTCTTGATCAGCCCTGTTGTGACTTGCTAAACCTTGTCTGGAGGGATGCCTAGTAATTTGAGTTCCATGTGTCAGTTAAAACACAGGTTGTTAGCCTTTAATGCAGCAGTTAGATTAATTCGAGCAGCATATGAGGAAGGCACAGTTTCCTGAGGAAATTTTGGATATCTAAATACATCTTTGAGACCCTAAATCTGCTGTAATCCAAAACTAGACTGACAGCTTGCAAGCCAAGGTTGAGTTGCCTATTATAAGGCTTTTCAACAAAGGTTTCATTAAGAAATTAAGTGGTAGAGTTTCAGGGGAATGGTTCCAACAACGTTGCTTCCTCTTCTGCTAGTTTGAGTATTGTTGCAGTGCTGATTGATATCTGTCATGGGAATTACAAACTGAGATATGTCTCCCAATGATTGAGTCTTTGGCCATGTTTGCATGTGGCACGTTTTATAAATTCACAACCTTTTACAGTACATTTTGGGTTTTGCCATTGTGACACAACTCGTTTTTGCCACTTCGCTTGCTGCTCTTCAGTTTGTCTTTACATTTTTATCACCTCATGTCATGCACGTCATCTTCCTGTTGTAAATGCTTGTGGTTTGCAATTCATCTTGTGATGTAGAACATGACTTTTCTCTCTACAAACCTGAAAAATGAGCTGTTCCAGGTCATTCTGGTAGCAGTGTGAAAGGATAAATGTTCCTGCTGTTTCTCTGTATAGCCAGTCTTTGAAACCAGGTTTGCCATATCTTTTATGGGGCCTGTTCCCAAAGGGTTGTATGAAGGTTGTCTGAGTATCTTAGCCTGTTAGGGTATCCTGTGTGCAGGCTCTGCTTACCTTGTCCATGCCTATGCCTTGTACAGGCAGCTCAAGAGCAGTTGATTGAAAAGATTAGCTCCAGTTCTTAATGCCAGCATTGATTTTGAGGATTACATTTTCCTTTGAACTTCCTTGTGATACACAGATTGGAGGAGTCATGTATAAAGATGACTGTGTTTTGGGGGCTGGGGTATCTAGCCTCCCATGTAGAAAGGATAGTTTGGGTTTTGTAGGGTTATTAAAAAAAAAAAAAAAAAAAAAGCTGCTGAGCATAGCTGCTGTCCCATATAATTAATGGTTTGTGGGCCATGTTCTCGGTATGAATCAGCAAAGCTTTATTGATACTATCTATAGCAAGTATGTCTGCTGCTGCCTCAGGTCACATTACTTCTCATGTATTATTGCCATCCCAAATGAATTCCTAGTGACTTAGTTTTGTGCGTACATTACATGTATTTGAACTGCCTGGATAGTGAATGTTCTGGTTGAAGTGGACTTTGCTGATGCCACCAGCTAAACTGCTGACCAAGATGATCATGTGTGCTCCACACATCGTGTAGTCCCTGCTGTTAGTGTCTTCAGAAGGATTACTTGTTCTCAGGGCCTTGGACAAAGCCCTTCTTTCTGCTTGCATTTGCTCCATACTGTTCTGCTTTCATGGTCACTAGGACATATGCACTGCATCTGTGAGTTGCTTCTGCATTTGTACCTGCTTTGTTGTCCTGATAGTTCTGGGGGAGAGGAGTCATAGAGAAAGGAAGTGTTTTCAGAAGAAGAAAATCGGGGAGGGCAGTTGGGAAGACTGAAAACAATAGGGGAAAACAAACAAACAAACAAATAAACAAAAACATTCTTGACTAAGAAGACAGACTGTTTCCTGGGAAATGCTCAGAAGAATGGATATGAGTTTGTGTTGGATGGAGAGAATCTTCTTAGATTTAGTAAGTGGCACAGTATGACAAAAAGAAAAATACTAGGCTGTGAATTGCTCCAGTGTATGAATGCCATTCTGATGAGCAAATGATCTTCTGAGCCAAGATGTCACATGCAGGTTGTGAATTTTCACTTAGAATTCATTAGGAATATTTGAAGTAATAACAATACATAAGTTTGCCTTCATTGGTAGCTCAAAAACCTGTACATAGTTCTTATTACTAAAAGAACAAATTTCATTCTTCCAAGAGGAAATATATCAAAATAAAAGGATGAAAATTTGGTTACATATGATTGTGCTTATTTTTGTCATAGGAACTACATAATTTTATTTGGCTTTAAAAGCTTACATGCTTGTTTTTAATTGAAAATACCATTAAAAGTAAACTTTAATGGTTTCTGTATTAAGTTGAGCAAGGCAGGGTGTGGAAAAAGAACTAAAATAAGCCACCCACCTTACACAATAAGGACAAGCCTGCATTGTTCAGTGGCCTGTGTGCAGGTAGGTGAGATCTGAGCTGTGGGAGCAGTCTGGCTCTCGTGTGTATTTCTGTAATAGTTGATTGTAATAGCTGGTTTTTATTTCTGGTTAACAGCTGCATTTCTCGACACCACACTTCAGATGGGTTTTCAACTGGCAGTGCTGCTATTTGCTCTGGAGCAATTCTTGGCTTGTTTGCCACTTCTAATCTCCTTGTGTCTTTCACTTGTGTGTACACAAATGTGACTTTCTGAGATAAGTGTACTTAATAGAAACAAAGAGGTATCATGAATATTCCACCATCTCCAGCATCTATATTGTTGCTTAGATGATGTACTAGAAAATCCCTGTGATGTGAAGGGAACAGGACAAAAGCAAAGGTTAAACAAACTCACACCGATGCCTTGACCCAAAGGCATGTTATCATTTGGTAAGCCAAAGACCCACGCAGAAGTTTGAAAAGAAATTTGAACTGACTTGGAGGCTGGGTTTAACTCAGTCTTCCCAGGTTTGTCTACGAAGACCAGGGCCAAGCCCCCAGTTTCCACGGTGCATTAACACTCCAGACTGATTTTCATTTACTCATTAAGTCCAACTCTGGGTTTCCTTTCTTCCAGGAAATTCTGTTGATTGCAAGTATCTGTGTAGCGTTTGGATACAGATGCATGGTCAGGGATTGTTCACTTAGAGCATTTTAAGTGTTGTTTATAGAGACTATATCCATTTATGCAATTTACCAGGGACTATTTTTGTGTGATCCATATCCTTGTGTTAGAGGAAGGAAAAAAAAGTGGAACTGAGAAATAAAGGCCAAAGCAATGACTTAAGGGGCTCAATGGAGTATTCTTGCTTAATTTTGTTTCTATTAATTTTTTTCTCTCTCCAAGGCAGCATGACAGCACTAAGCCACTCAGATTATAGTTTCTTTTTTTTTTTTTCTCCCTCTCCTTTCTCTGTTTTTTCTCTTTCGTTTCTCCTCTGATCACTGCAGTCGGTTCTGGGGTTGGAGTGCAGACGGGCTGTCGAAGCACCCCCCTCCCCTTTCTCAGCCTAACTCCATCCCCACCGCTCCTTCCCACAAGACTTTCAGGCGCTCTTATTCTCCCAGGTAACAAGCTACCTGTTAAACCAACTTGTCTGAGATGTCACAGCATTATTTACCTTTCCTACCACAGGATTTGTTCAAACGTGGGAAATGATTTCTAGAGGATTTGGTTGAAAAAGCAAATGGGCTGATGTTAGCTCTCAGAGCGGGGAGAGGGCAGTCAGCTGCTTCTTCCCTCAGTTGGGAAGATGCGGCACACGAGTGGAAAAACTCCAAGTGACTTTTTCCAGCTGACTTCTCCCTGCTGGATTTCCTGAACGGGTGTAGGCTTCACAGTTAGACTCCGAACCAGAACACAGTTCTTGAGCACTTTCTGTGGGCGCTTGTTGTGTTGTGATAGTGCAGGCAACGTCCTTCAATTCGCTGTGCAAGTGGCACGTGAGCACGTTCAAACCGCAGTAGTGAACATCAACAGGACGATGAGGGGGACATGTATGGGATTTCACCAGCTGCTTGCACAGTGATTGTATTGTGGAACATCTTGGAAATGGGTAGCATGGAATTAGAATTGTAATCCTATGTCCTTGCCACGAGGTTTAGAGGTTATTGACAGCTAATTTTAACGTCTATGTATTTAATCAGTATACTAGACCAAAGCTATATACTGTTTTAATCAAAAAACAATCTGAATCCAAATTTAATTTCAGACCTCTTGGATTTTATTTTTTAAGTTTATACCCTGGCAGCAGTCTCTCTGTTCCTAAATGTAAGCTATTGAAACTAACCCAAACAAATAGCTCTTGGAGGACTGAAAATCTGGCAGTCTGTGACAACTGAGAAAGAATATTGAGATACAGAATATGGGATTCTATGAACACCAGCAGATTTAAAACATCAAATCCATGTTATCACTCTGTTCGAGAATACTGAAAAATCTGTGGAAGAGATCCATGTTGATTTTGCGGGTTAAACTATTCCAGAATAATTTTTTCCTCGTTTCATTAGCTGATAGGTTTGGAATTATTTGATACATGTTCCAGCCCAGAGCCTGAAAGTGCAAGGAAGTGGGTTACTGTGTACTGCTTCAGGGTCCTAAACTGTTGATTACTTACACGTTGTTTGAATTGGGAGCTGAATAATTATGGAAGTAAAACGTTTCATGTCAGACTGGAAAACTTCAGAACTGTGTCTTGACAAACTTGTAGAGCGCTTACTGTTTTAGTGCAGCACAACGTGGAAAATAATGTTGTGACATCCCTAAACACTACTCATCTCTACTCACTTCCTATTCACCCTGTGACTTTCTTCTAGTTTTCTGCATCACTCTTTTGGTTTTGTGCCTTTTCACCCCTGGCAGGTGGGTGTAGCTCCATTTTTTATTTTTTTATTCCCCCATCATGTTGTCTGTGAAGTATTCCAGCACGCATGCTGTCAGTAGACATGGGTGTTTACATGTAAAGTTTTATTTTGTATAAAACACAGCCATAATGTGATCTCTTACACAGGCTTATTCTTGACATATGGAATCACTGGGTTCTTCAGATTTTATTAAAAGGTGGTTTTGGAAAACTTATTAGATCCGGTGGTTCTTCATTCAGAAATTTCTGTAGTCATTTAGCATTGCAGAGTATATACTTTCATCTGTACTTTAGGAGCAGCATAGAGCAAAATTCATTCCTGATGAAAGAAGCAGTGACTTTAGCAGAAGATTTAATGTCAGTACATCTGTGATGATTTCTTTATTTTTCTCCATGGATTTAATTGTGTGGCCTTTGGTAAGTCATTTCATCTCGTGGCATGGATACACAGTTACAGTAATATATATATATATATATATATATATATATACCTTCAGTAATGGCCGTTCCATTGCGCACTTCAGTATTATATGAAGAACCCTTCAAGATCTATGAATTTAATATGTTTGAGTGCAAAATTAATATTTTCAAGATGGTATGAAGCAAATGTTCTCCTAGCCCTGACTGATAACTTAAAAAGAATCAAAAATCTGCATCCACTTTTTTTTTTTGTCTGGAAAGCAATCACAGTGCATTAATTTCATTCAGCTATCTGAAAGGCCCTAAATACTCTGACTTTTGTAGGTTTATAAACAGCTTTTGTTTCCTGGTCTTGATTGTTGTTCAAGTGGCTTCTCTCTCTTCGTAGCCAGGCCTGGCCTGACAGGCACTATTTAAAGTCAGGGAGTTGTTCTTTGTTTTCTCTGCCAGAATACTTTGTGCTAGGGTTTGAGTGATTGTAGAGCGAGCACGTTGCTTGGGAGCCAGGGATTATGGCTATTTTCAGTGTGTTAATCCCAAAGGAATCGGGCAACACCAATTTTACCCTTTGTCTAAAGTTCTCGAGTTTTTTCCAGAAAAAATAGTAGTAGTTCTAGATAATTAACATCCTACTTTCAGATCTATAGAAAATAATGGTTGTGTAATCAGGATTCAAAGGAGATTTTTTATTTTTGATACTTTTCACAGGGAAAAGTATCTTTTCACCATCTCACAGGGAATCTTTCTTTAGTCAGAAAGGAACACGGCTCTTTGTTCAGCCATCTTTCTCCAAGCCCATCCTGTAATCCTTCCCAAAATGCTAAGAAATAGTAATTCACCCCTGTAGGGAGCCACTTCTTGCCGCTTACTGACAAACAACTTGATGTAAATGTCTTAAATTCTTTTGGTTTCTTTGCTTCTGGCTCTATTAAGATCCAACACTCCCCCAGAGAAATTGTTCTCAGTTACTGGGTCTCTTCGTAAAGTCTCTCTTGGAAAACTGATTGTCATGCAAACTCAACTTCTGCCTGAATAGAGCAAAGCCCTGCCAATATTGCTTTGTAATTTCCTCCAAGCATGTAGGAGCTTCTCCTCCTAGTCACGTCTTTTTTTGTATCATCTGCCCTTGCATGCTAGGTATTTTTTTTCATGGTACTTAATTTTGGGTAACTCTTTAAGGAATCCCAAAACTCGTGTGGCTTTACGCTAATGAGGAATTTCTGAGAAAGTGGCTGCAAGAAAGTGTTGTATTTGAGTGAGAGAATTCTCAAATTTAGGCTCAATATTTCAGTAGTTCTTATCAAGGCATCTTGCAAGTAGTTTTATTTTTTCTACTCTCTAAGTGAAAACTGGAATATGTTAGATTAAGCTTTTATGTCAAGGTACATTTCTGTTTCCATTTAAATCTATTGCATTTGAATCCATTGACAGAGTATATCTGTTATATTATGAAACTTAGTTTGTTGATTTATTTTCCACCAGCTGTCACAACCCTTTGAGTTCTCATAGTGGTTATTTTTCTTTTTAAATAACACCATTACCATGATGGCGCTAGGTTTTTGGTTGATAGAAGCTAGCATACTCACTGCTGTGGAATGTAACAAACAGTGGACCTGATTTGCCCTCAATCACAGCAATATAATACCACTGATTTCAGTCAAGCTTCTCCTAGATTTAGCTCAGTTTGAGGGGAGACTCAGACCTGAAGTCTGCTTTGATTCCATTCATGTTCTGTTGCAAATCACTGTTAGAAATGATACACCAAATCATCTGTCTCCAACTTGGCATTTATTGATTAAGTGAAAAGTTGTTTCCAATTTCATATGTAACATTTCATATACGTTTGGTCTTTAGTATGCTGGATTATGACACGGAGAACCTAAATTCTGATGAAATCTACAGCTCTCTTCGTGGAGTCACAGAAGCAATTGAAAAATTTAGTTTCCGTAGTCAAGAGGATCTGAATGAACCAATCAAACGTGATGGAAAGAAAGACTGTGACATTGTAAGTATTTGGTTTGATTAATATCTGGAGATAGGTAAAGTTTCACAACGTTGTTTTCAAACCTGGCTTTGGATTGTTGGCTAGTGTACATACAAAATCCAGTTATTCTTGGTCTGTTTTTCCCTTCAGGTGTTAGTCTCTGGTTACTAACTTCATATCCCTAAATTTTGGGTTGCCAATAATGTAGTCCGTTGCTGCCTTACAACTGTTTAACCTCCTGTGAAATATACTTACTGGATTACTGTGCAAGTCTCATGTATGAAGAAATCACTCTGAGTACCCAACTCATGTGGTGCCTTACACTGTATCACTGGTTACAGAATTACCTATTACATGAGATACCATTTGTTTTAATCAAATATACAGAATTCAAAATTTTTGACAATTTTAAATGGTAGTTTTGCTTCCTCTCCGGGCGAACAAGTTTAGGTTAGTAGATTGTTAGCCTTCAAAGCAAAAAATTCTTGGTGGTCTGATATTTTTTCTTTGGGACTCTTGTGTTGTCCATTTCACATTAGCTTGCTAAGCACCATAGGATTGGAAAAGACCTCTAAGATCATCTAGTCCAACCTTTAATCTCCCTTGGCAATCATCTAACTTCCTCTATTAGTTGGTCATGAGGTTGCATAAGAAAGATACTGATTTTTCTTAATTTTCTTTTTCTTAGTAAGTTAGTCCTGACCCAGAGCTTGGGACGTTATATTCAGGACTGTTAGCATAGCTCTTCGCCCTGTGATCGAGATAGTTCTGTTACATAAGCTAGGGAAAGAGGTGATAATCAAAGTTTTATTCAAGAATTATGCAGAAATAAAGGATTCTATACAAAATTAATTGATGCATGATCCTATGGTGAATGGATTCAAAAAGGCTTACAGCTTTTACAGGTTTTGAGGAGTCTCACGACTTTTTCTGTTGGATCCCCAGGTGTCTCGAGATGGTGGCCTTGCGGTACCTTCTAGTGATGTCCGCGGAAGCAGTGACATTGTAGAAGGAGGAAGGATGGCTCTAGATAACAAAACCTCCTTACTGAACACCCAGCCTCCCCGCGCCTTTTCAGGGCCACGTGCTCGAGAGTATAACCCCTATCCTTATTCCGACACAATTAACACTTACGACAAGACTGCCCTCAAGGAAGCAGTGTTTGATGATGACATGGATCAGCTTCGGGATGGTTTGTATTAGCTTATCTTGTAAAACTGCAGGCAGCTTGTTCTGTTCCTGGTATTTGTATGCGTGCAGTGCTCCTCGGGTGCATGCCTGTCAATGCGTATGTTGAGTATTATTTTGTACCTGAGTCAAGGCTCGGCATGGAATGTTCTGTGTTCTCATGTAACAGCAGAACCTGATTCGTGGCAATTAAGAAAATGTTAAATTGCAGTTTGAATGTGGGTTTTGTTTTTTTCTCTTCCTCCTGGAGTTTGTCTCAAACTAGTCCCTTAATAGTCCAAATTAAATGCATCTGTAAGGGACACTACTCTGGGGACCTCCTACTCTAAAACTGAAATGACTCATTAGCTCACTGTTATTGAGCGTTCCACTTCATTTAAAGGATGCTGCACCTTAGCTTTATCCCTCTGCAGTGTACTGATGACTCACTGTACTTTGATCTAAATGTCATACATGTGATCACTGGTTTTGGGTGTGAGTGTCTAGGACAAACTCTGGCGGTTCTCGTCTTGTAGAAGTAATTGTTGGAACTGGATGAAATACAGTCATCATCTCTTCTTCGTTTGTTAGAAGCTGTGTGCAGACTCATGAGCAGTATTATGAACTTGAGTGAAATTTTGGGCTAGTCAGGTCCTTTTTCCTGCTTAACTTAGGCCACCGGGGATTTGATGACTGGGGCAGGAGAGGGGGGGCTTGTTATGTGCACTTTGTTCTGTAGAGGATTAATAATATGGGCATCTTTGATCTTTTCCCCCTTCCCCAAATGATTTGCTGCCCTTTGTCCTAGAAGTACCCATTGACCATTCGGATTTGGTGGCTGACCTTCTGAAAGAGCTCTCTAACCACAATGAACGGGTGGAGGAGCGAAAAGGAGCTCTCCTGGAACTTCTGAAGATCACAAGGGAAGATAATCTCGGAGTTTGGGAGGAACATTTCAAAACCATTCTGCTCCTGCTGCTGGAGACACTTGGAGACAAAGATGTGAGATGTAGATTTTTGTCTCAGCTCTTCTCAGCTCTTTTGCCTTTATCTAGGGTGATAGGTTCTGCAAGTTAGATTAAATCAAATTTGTTGTGTTTGTATTGCAACTCTTCAGTGATGCTGCACTGCTCATTTTTTCTTCCTTTGAAGGCTGTTGACTGCTTTCATTGTCAGTGTGCTCAGTGACGAATTTCAAGCTACTCTGAAGTGTACCAGTTTTTTCCCTTCCCTTCTGAGTGTTTAGTAGCAAATAACTAGGAAATTGAACTAGAGTCGGAAAGGAAGTTATTTTCCAATTTTGTAAGAATTAAGATTTAAAATGTTGTTCACTTCCAAATTAGGATGAAATTACATAATATCATTACATAATATGTATTATGTGGCACATAATACATATTATAATAATGAATACTATTACCTAATACATATACAAAGTAATGCATGCACATTATTGCATAATAATAGCTCTTGGCCACATTGCACCCGTTCCCCAAAAAGGGAGAGTAAAGGCAGCCTAGATGAGTATTTTTTTTCTCTGTGTAGGTTAAAGATCCAGGCTATTAGATCTTAGAGGATGGATTTCATCAAGAGCAAACTGCTTTTACAGGGGATCTTGTTCTAAAGTATTAAAAGAAGCTACAGATGTAGACAGGAGGAACTCAAGCTGCATTACTATCACAGCTTTATCTTTGGTAGTTGATCAAAGCGGTGTTTTACAGGAGAGGCTTTTACTTTTTCCAGATGGGGCTGTTTGTTCAGCTTGCAGCACTGTGACATTTTGATAAAGGCTCAGCACCCTGGCTGTGCCTTCAAATCAGAGCCGTGCTCCATCTAAATGTTACAGCATGTAGGCGTAAAAGCACTCCCAGTTCTTTTCTGTTTAATCTGATTCAAAATCAATTGTATTTTGTATACTGCTTATAAAGCATATGGTGCTCTTGTAGAAATAAAATCTTGATTCTAAGGCAGTGTAAATGGTTGGTGTACTCTCACAATCATTCTTAGTATTGGCATGAACTTCTGTAGTCCTACATGTTTAATCATAACAGCATCATACGTGTATGAAGATCTGGTGACTTTAAGTACAAATAAATTGTGCTACTCTGAGTTTTGCAGATGAATAGCAGAGGGCATGCTTTAAAGGTTGTGTTAGGGTAAAGTGTTCCTCTGCTGAAATGATAGAATCTATTTGGAATGGCTGCAGGCCAAAAACTTAATGTAACAGTTGTGAAAGTGAAGCAGGTGTTATAAATCCCTTCAGCTAATGGTCTTTTGATACAAAGGATTAACACATAGGTCAGTAGTGACTACAATGACTGACTGTTCTTGAAAGTAATTTCCATAGGAGTTACAGGAACAGCATTGATTTACTGCATCAGTACACGAGAAACAGCTTTGTTGCATGGATGGAGCCCAGTTTGATATCCGCAAAGCTAAGCAGAAGAGGAAGAGCAAAGCATGAAATGTGCTTCTTTGGGTACAAATTTGTAGCAAAGCATGAAATGTGCTTCTTTGGGTACAAATTTGTACTTAATAGCCAAGAGAGTATGGATTTAAAAAAAAAATAAAAAAATCTCTGTTTCTGTCAGTGAGAACAGTCATGTGAATTTTTGTGCAAAAGAAAGCAAGGAGACCAATTCTGGTTTTAGTTATTGAGCATACTGCTTGTTCTACTGGATCTGGTAGAGCTATATAAGACTTCTGATGGCGTAGGGAGCTTTGAGAATTTACTTCAAAATACAATTTGGATGAGAAATGACTTTTTCTAACATTTATTTCTCTTGACACAGCATTCAATAAGAGCCCTGGCACTGCGAGTCCTTAGAGAGATCTTACGGAATCAGCCAGCAAGGTTTAAAAACTATGCGGAGTTGACCATCATGAAAACACTGGAAGCCCATAAGGATTCCCACAAGGAGGTGAGCGAGCCTTTCAGTGTTACTGCTAGGAAAGCAATATTGAAGAAATGGGAGATTTAACAAGCAAGCACGTTGACTCATCTCAACAGTGGAACAATTTGATAGCAAGTCTCACAAGTACTAAGGGGGTGGGTTTATACTTGCTGAAGGAGGAAGAAGAAATGTGGGACTGACAGAGCTGGTAAGTGTGTTTGGAACTGTCCGGAGTTGCAGGCCATCAGTTTTCCAGGATTTAGTTGTTTGTTCTGGGGCAGACTCAAGCCCTGTGGCAGAGTGGTCCTTCCATCTGTGCAGGGAAGGGTAGGAAATGTACTGATGAACACAAAGGCCAAGCTCAAACAGAGCTGAGTGTGAAAACAATGATGAAATTGGGCCATGATGAAGTACTCAGAACTGGTAAATAGCAGCAGAAAGTAGACAAAGAGGGCGTGCTGCTGAAAAGAAGCTTGGGGAATAGAGGAGGAAGCTGGAGGAAAGGTGAATTGCATTTTCCTAATGTGAGAGAACTCGTATGCAAAACTGAAATGAAATTATTCTTCTAGACTAAAAATACGGGGACGTGATAGTTATATACAAAGTGGATCAAATTACATTAAAGATCAGTCTTTACAGCTTAACTTCTAAGCTGGATCTTCTTTTCCACCTTGTGCATGTCGAAAGTTTGAACTGAACCATGGTAAACACCACGTGAATTTCTTTACATTTCTGTACATTTCTGTGATCACTTTGGTAACAAATTCCTTCCTTTGAAATCTAAAACTTAGTCTTCTCTGCAAAAGGCTTGTCCTGAAGTCGCAATTTTAGGTATCTCTGGAGAGCTTTTTTGGCCATGAAAAAGATCCTTGTATAGATCAGGCTGCTCCAGGGCATTGCATAACTGACACAAGGTTACTTTACCTGTGCACAGCAAAAATGTACTGTTTAAAAATCAAAACAAAACAAAAACACCCCCAGGGAAGAAAGAACCTAACAGGCTGGATATATCTCTACAATGCAGAAGTAGAAAAAGTTTAATCCTTTAGTGAATGAAGACTGCTGTAAGCTGCCTATCCTCCTCTCCTCGATTTAAAGCCTTTGCACTCCTGTCATTTTCAGTTCAGAGTAATAAGCAGTTGTAAATTGATTTCCTGATAAAGTAGTCAGACAAAACATTGTGTTCTGAAGGAGTGCCTTTTATTGGCAGGTTTTCCTGGTTACATACTTCTCAGCTCACCTTGACTCAGTGCCCTCTGTGTTTTTTTTCTGAAAGTCCTCCAAAGCTGCAGCACCTTTCCAGATGGTCTCTGACATTGTTTTTAATGCCCTTTCAGAGCTCACTTGTGTGACTGGGACATTTTTCAGAAAGTAGGTGTAATGTTGAAAACGTGGCATTTTATGCTTCTGTACTCCCCACACCATGTTCTTCGTGCTTGTAGTATGGCAAGGTTCCTCAGGATTTGCATGTGAGATGCCTCCTGAGGAAAAGCAGAGAAGAATAACTCTTTGTAACAGAAAGCAAAGCTCAGGCCAGGAATGAAGAGATGAGAGCTCTGGCACTTCTTTGCAGAAGAGTAAGCCAGAGCTGTGTTGCTCTCAGCAAGTAGCTGCTGCGCTACACTACATGTGGTATTCCTTTGATTTGTCAATGGTTCTGCATAGCATCTCTGTCATTAAAAAAGATGAGATTTACTGCTGCGATGAGACCTTTGGGTGACAGCTGTCGTAGGATGCTGCAGGTGTAGTCCCATTTTGCTGTCTGTTGCTTTTAAAAAGTTGTTTGCACAGCTGTATGAAGTGGTGGCACTGGTGCTGCAATAGGAGCGAACAATCTGCAGCCATGGGCATTTGGTCTTCCCCAGAGTATGCTGAAGGAAGTGTGTACTAAGTTTTCTGTGTTAATATTTAAAAAATAATAAAATAATTAAAAATCATTATATTTGTTCCTCTGCTCACTTTATCTGCAGAGTGTATTCAAGGTGTTGCCCCAGGACATGGGATTTTTTGTTCTATGTATGTGTTTTCTGATACCTGTGTAAATGGGACTCTCAGAACCGTAAAGCAACCCATGAAAGTTGCGTCTGTCTGTCAGTAATTTGAGAATATCAGCATTCCTGACGTTAAGAAAAACTTCCCAGTCTGCACTTGGGTGTCTACGTGAGCTAGGCTAAAGATATACCCGGGAAAACGCTTCAGGTATTTTTACATTTAGCTGGGGCTTGCTGATTCTGTTAAGCCTGTGAAAAATTAACTGGGTCCGTTTGGGTATGGCTCAGTTGGTCAAACTCATAGCCCTGGGCCAGGAGGTCACAAATTGGTGGCCCTCCAGCTCCCAGTCAGCGCTGACTGGTGGCACTGCTCTCCCCAGGGGCTGCGGAGGAGCTGCCCTTGGACTTAATCCCACGCAGCAAGAAGTGAAGTGGAGATTCACAGGTCTGTGACTGAAGGGCATTTTAAAAGAACAGCTGGAGGGGGAGATGGGAAGATGGCAGTGGTCTGTCTTAGTGTTCTCCTTCGCTAAAAATGAGTAATATTGAAGGCAGTGGTTATACTGTCTTTAGAGTAAATAAAATCTTCCTTTATGCTATAAAAACTATTTTGAGGAAAGCTGCTATATAACAGGGTTTGAAAAGTGTTAATCCTTGTGCCAGTAATGCCCTGGTAGGATGGCACGTCAGGGTTTGTTTCAGGTCTGCTTTTGCCTTGTAGTAAGACAGGAGTGACCCTGATTTATAGTTTGAGATCCTTTGAAACGGGCTGCGTAAATCAGCAGAAAGTGATTGTTTGGAGCGATCTGTATCTGCTTCGCTCTTACCTACCTGAGTCTCTCCTTTAGCACAGGGACTGCTAATTGCCCCTGCGTTACTGCTCCCGTTTTCTGTTGTGTATGAGCCCATGGACAATCAGTGTAAAGTGACCAAGCAAAAGAGGAGGAGCTTGAAAATAATCACAGTCCAGAAGAACTGTTAACCTCAGGCACTGTCTCCAAAAAGTCATTGTATCAAGAGACGCGTATTTGGAAGTCAACAGGAAGGTTAATTTGTCTTCCCAGATTCCAATATTGCTTCTGTTCAGCATGGCCAAAAACATTCAAGTAAGAAATCGTAATCGCCATATTCATGACCTGACAAATACCATCCCTTCCTCCATTTCAGTGCCAATATGTAGTTAAAAGATTTAGTCTGAAACAAAAAGAAATGCGGTTTTATTCTCTTCCTGCTCCCAGATGGTACAATTGGAAGCATCAAAGCGTAGTGTTAGCATAGTTTGATATCTTGGGATGCCTGGATAATCGGATGTTTTCCAAGTCCAAGCTGAAGCCTTTTGATGGTTGGATCTTTGCTACGGCTAGAGCTCCTCTGCCTTCATTGCTGAAGGTAAGGTGTAGGATCAGTGAAGCAGCACAGCTGAGACCCCCACTCCTTCACTGGGACGCCAGGGAGAAAAACTCAGTTGAATGTAGAGTCTCGTGTCCTGTGGGTCCAAACACAGGCGATTGGCAAAGCTCTGACCTCAACCTGGGTTCAAATTTCCTCTAACCCTGGGCTACAGACAAGACTCTGGGTTGGGATCCATGTTCAGTTTGCACTTTTTAACTTCAGCATGTTTTTGTGCTATTTGTACTATAACAGTCTAGTCAGTGCTGTTGTTTGAATGGGGTGATGTGAAGAGTCAAGCCTGCCTCAGTAATAATTGTAAATATTTAGGGGGCTTGACATGTAAATGCCTTTCACTTACTTTTGGATTATTAGAACATAATTGGAGTTGTGGACAATATTAAATCTTGTTGATTTTTATCACTCTTTGTTTGGATTTTTTTGGAAGAGAACCATCCTTCTGTTGCCAATTAGTTAATATTAACTCATTTGTTCCAGTGTAGTTACTCACCCGTAACTAAGGAGAAATGCTGTCTGCTGACCCAATGCCATTGATAAGGCATTCCTTCAGATTCATACCAGCAAAATGAGTGTGTTCTTCCTGAGGATAGTAAAACAGAAATAGTTATCTTGGGAAATTGGTGCAGAACATCTTTCCCAGTGAAAAACATTGGATAGCAGTTTCCTTGCTTTTTCTCTGCAGCTCTGTTTTTCTCTGCAACTAAGCCTATGGACATAACCGATCGGTGCTTTGGGCAAGGAAAGGATATTGTCCCATGTCTTAAATTCCTGATTTAGGTCTTTCACTATCCAGGAAGCCCATAAACATAATTGGGATGTAACATTCCCTGTTGTAACCCTGTAAGAGAAGGTGAAGAAGAACAAATCACAGCTACCCATTGACTTTAAATACTTGTTACTATCTTGCCGAGGTGTTTTTAGATTGACGCTGACATTTATAAGATGATTTGCAACTGTTCTCCGATGATTATAGTACAGTCTGTATCTGTTTCTGTAAAACGTAGTTTCCTAAAGAAAAGCACCAAATGATCAGTCTTTAAGGTTAATTGATGCATAGTCTGTGCTGGAAGCTGTCAGGTGCTGCAGCTTGGCAGTTGTTGATGTTTTATAGTATGCGTTTGTGCTTTCTGTAATTCCCAACACATTTGAAATATTTAGTACACAGGAGAAGCAACCTAATCTACTTCATCTCTTCTGAATCCCTTTAAAAAAAAAAAAATCATTGTTTTTTTTTTTTTTTCATCTGCTTAGCACTCCCTGTTGCTGAGTCCACTTCCTGCTTTGAAACATAGTGCTTAGTTCTTTGTTCCTGTCTGGATCAGACTGTGTACCCTTCAGGGATGGGAGTTTGCCTGGCTAGGTATTGGTAAGCCTCCATTCCCTCCAGCCTAAATTATGCAGGCTTTAAGTAACTACCTCTAAATAGCAAAGCTTGTTTCAAAAACATAGCTGTGTGCCTTGTAAGCCCCAGAGCAAAACCTTGTTTTCTGCTTAGTAAACTTCTGGGGCTCTGCATATTTCACACTGGAATAAAAAAAGCCTCCAAGTTTTTTTGTGGTTTTTGTTGTTGTTTGTTGGTTGGGTTTTTACAATAATTAATTCCCTACAACTTTCTGCAGAGACCATGCAGCTAGCATTTGTGGTGAAGCACTCCAGCTTGTGGTCTCACACACAGTCCCGTACAGCTCTCTCCTAGGTTCTCAAGCACAGCTCTGCTCAGATCCCAGCACGCTGCACTGATTCCCTGCACAGCCTATGCAGCTGGCACGTTCTGCCTTAGAGGAATCAGGGCATATATTTTTCTTATTTGCCCAGTATGTGTCATTTAGAAGCAGAAATGAAAGCATCAAAACCCTTTGGAAAGCTTCTGTGTGTTGACCAGAGCCAAGAGCGGATTACCAGAGGCAAGCTGCTTGTTGCAGCAGTGGGCAGTGAGCAACATCTGTAATGCACTGAGGGTAATGGCTGAGCAGAAGAAATGGTGCTGAAGGGATGCAGACCTGGTTTCTTGGTTTGGTCTTGTCTTAAGTGAACAACGCCCAAAGGCTGTGGTGAATTGTGATTCAGGTAAGCCGGTGGGTGAGTTCTGTCCAGCAACTTCTGTAGTGTCAGTGATGCCAAAATGCTTCTGTACTAGAAGAAAGGCATCTGTGACAGGTGGCTGTTCCTAACACTGCACTTCAGCATGTCCCCTCCCATTGAAATCAGAAAGCATTTCATGCACATACTATATTCCTGGGACTGTCTGACCTGTTACCTCAAAGGGTACTCCTTTGTATATAGCATTAAGGCAGACATTGCTACACAGGTGGGCTCTTTGCCTCCACTACATCTGTGTGGCTGATGCACCCAGCCGGTTTGAGCAAACTGGGTGGAATTACAACGATTTCTCTTTCATGGGAGAGCTCACTAGAAAGGCCTTAACATGCTGCAGATGTCTTTCAAGGAGCCAGCCTGCCAGAAAGCGCAGCGTTATGTTATGCCAGCACAAGTCAGGATGGATCTAGTCTGCAGCGTGTAGAGCATAAGGTAAGGCTTTGGAAAGGAGAAAAACCTGCTCCTGTAAGGCAGAGTGCTATCTTCTGGATCTGCATTCCTGAGCTACCTGCCTTGTGTTCAGTGGCATCAGACTCTCCAGTTCCAGCCATGGTTTGCTCTACACTTTCACTAGGAGGTAAAATTGTGTTTGGGACATACCTTACACACAGCTTAGTGTCAGTACTTTTGCAGCACTGCAGGCTCTCCAGTCTTGCAGATCTTGCTTCAGGGGCACCCCTTTGAACTTGCTTCTTCCAGCTGGTATAATTGTTTGAAAACTGCTAGTTTTCTTTCATGTTTCTGAGGTAATTGAGCATAACTGTACTAGGTTAAACAAGAACTTTGCTTCACTTCATACCCTGCTTCAGACAACAGCTAGGAAGTATGCAGTGATGCTTCACTGAGGGCATCCTCCCTCCTTACTGCTGGCTGAAGCTTACAGTCTTCCCCAACTAAAGGTTATGTCTGCCTGAACGGAAGAGTGAACAGCATTCTTTTTCTCCAAGTTAAAGGACGTATTTCGTAGCTACCACTTCTTGTGGTGTCTGCTGTTAGTCTGAGCCTAATGGAGCCGTTCCTATTGCTTCCCAGTGTGTATCTGCCAGTCCTCCCTCCACAGATGGGTGGAAGAGCTGTTGCTGGAAGTTTGCTTGTTTCTCCCACTCCTTTTAAGGTTGTTTCACTCTGTTGGTCAGGTTAAAGCCCTGATTTAAAAAAAGATTTTTGATTTTTTTGATATTGTGCGGTATGTATAATTTACAAGACATGGGTGTTGTGCCTCAGGGCAAAATATCTTCACTAAACTCAGCTATAATTGTGTACCCTCGTTGCCAAATGACCTGGCAGTTCATATCTTTTGATAATTCACTTCCCCCTCTGCAGGAATGCTGCCGATTTCCTCGGGTGGTACCAGGTGAATGTGACTGACAGTGCTGTGCAAGTATTCAGAGACAAGCTTTCCCTCGTGGGATGCAGGTCTGGGTGGTGAAATGCTTTATTCTGCCAAAGCCAGAAGGAAAGACCTATTGAGCAAGGCTGCTACTTGCATTGCAGAGTGGTGGCATTTTGGCTTTCTATGCCAATGGACACAAACGAGGGAAGAGCTTGTCCTTTTGGCTCGCTCCCAGCTGGTACTGCCCTGCCTGCCCCTTTGTCTCCAGCCTGTCGCCTGCTGCTCCTTTCCAAGGCAGCGAGTTACCTGCCGAGGCTCTGATTCAAGCAAGCATGTAAGCACATGTTTGAATCCCATTGACGTCAGTGAGACTTAAGCGTGTTATTAAAGCTAAACACACGCTTAAGGGGGTTGCTGAAGTGTGGCCGGGATGCAGATGCTGCCTGCCAGATGTGCTCTTGGAAGACACGGAAATCTCCCTGGTGTTGTCACATTTACTAGCTAGGATCAGCAGGAGCCCTACTGGACATGTGTAATGTGCCCTTCTGTATTCAGAGGAAATGCAGCAATGTGAAATACCCAACTGCTGCGCACATGCTGCCAGATCCTGGCTAGAAATGGGCAGCTTTGCTGGAAGAGAAGGACTTGCACGGGCATAAATAATCTTGTACCCTTACAGCTTTTCTTGCTGACCTTGCAGTGTGCAGAATACATTATGACCTTTGTTGCAATTGGAATCCTGGATCATTTTGTGAGGAATTACAGCTGTGTTTTAATCCCTGGTGCTTGGAAATGATAATAGGCTTTTTAAAATAAAGGTTTTGTCTCATTTGCTAGCCTCATATCTGCAACTTAATGTGCATGGTAAACTATGCAAACAGTACGTGGAGCTTAAATGCAAAAGGAATTGTTGAAAGTTTTACCTACTCCCAAATTTACAGTAGTATTTTTAAGATCAGTCTGTCTCCAGGTATATACTAAAATATTACTGTCTTTCTATTATAAGAAAGATACCATGAGGATTAAAAAATAAGTAATTTTTTTCGGAAGTTGTGATACGTGCAAGCTTTTCATTCTCACCGTGTCTGATAACATTAACTAAACATATTTGGAGTTGCCAAAAAAGCAAAATCCTCAAATGGCCTGTGTCCAAACAGTTATGAGGCTTTTTTTTTTTTTAACATATATATAAAGTGACTTGCATGTAAACATTAAGTTGATTACAAGATAACCTGCACCCTCTGTTATCCACCGCATTGTTTGTGAGAGCTTGATGCTAGCGGTGTTTCAGCACTAGTAACGACGACGTCAGAAGCTGCAGTGCCAAACAGTGAATTCCTTTGCAGGAAACCTCCTCAGATTCAATGGAGACCTCCTGGGAGCTCCTGACTTCATCCCTTCCAGCAATTCAGTGCCATGGTTCCAAACCATGGCATTAGGTTTCCTGAAGTACTTGGATGTTTCTCTCCTTTTCTTAAAAAGTCGCATAGTACGTCCTCCTAAGGTGGCTGACATGGAAACCTTCATGCTTGTGGAATTGCTTCATGTGTGGAATTGAGAAGGAATTAGCCAAGAAATAGCTGGAAGACCTAAACAAGGACTCTGTTCTGCTTCGTTACTCATTCACAGAGCTTTCAGGATGAAATCTTTTGAACACTGACCACGCTGTGGATTGCCATTCCTTTATGGAATATGTTTTAACACTATGTTTAATTGCTGAGAAAGGCCCAAGGTAGATGGAGCAGTTGGACGGCTTCGGTAGATAGGGTGCGGATACAGAAGCCATCAAGGTCTCAGGTCAGCTACAGAACCTTGACTGTGCTGTGCCTGAGCTCAGTGTTTATTCTGCTGAAGCATCTGAGATCCCTTTCATTGTTGGCTTTGCTGAAGGGGATGCCCAGAACAAGTGGATGGGTTTTGTTGCTTCAATACAAGCAACCTTTGGCCATTCCTGTGTCAGGGAGGCAGCTGTCAGCGCGAGCACAAGGTTACTGCCGGTGTCCGAGCCGTGTTGAGCTCATAGACCGTGGGTGAAGCAGGCCGTGTAGGCAGGGGTGATCTCTTCTGTTACATCAGTAGTCTGCCTGAGCTGCTCACTCTTCACAGCTTCTCCCTTGAAATCAACTAGTCTTTGCTGGAAAATAATTTGTAGCCAAGGCAGGGAGATGTTCTTGTCCTAGTAAGGACTGGGTTAAATCTCCAAGTACTCCTGGTACATGTGTTGTCCACATTAGTTCCTTGCAGATAGAGCTGTCCATGGATTGCTTTAGTCAAACAGAAATCCCTGAGTTTGGTACCACGATAGTGTGTGGAAGAGGGGAATGAAGAGAATCCAGCAACCAGGGCTTGAGTCTAAGTGACGGGAGACTTGTGGATCGATTTATTTGTTGTGGGAGAGTTTGGTTGTTTGTGTGTATTGTCTGGGACAGATTTTCCTTTGCTGGTTTCAAAATACTGACTTCAGACAACCCTGAGGAGTCTGGCTTAGGATGAGTTAGAGAACTGGAGGAGCTGGAGATGCTCTAAGGGCAAGGATTTGTGAATGCTCCTCTCTTAGAGATGAGGTCTGTGATTTAAATCTGTCCACTAGGGCGTCTCTGTCCACACAGGATTTACCCTCCCTTGAAGGTAAACAGTGAAAAGAGAAGAGAGGGGATGTGGTGGGCAAAGGCATCCTCCATCTCGTGTACTGAAACAACATGGGGAGTATGGAGCGTGTGGTTTGAGGCCAGGAAGAGTGCAGCCAAGGGAGAACCTCAGTTTGTTGCCTGGCAATTAGCACAGACACATGAAAAAATAAAACCTGCTTCCCATCCTGTTTTTTTTTTTTTTTTTCTTTATCCAATTATTGTGGAGTGTGAAATGAATAAACTCTCATGGGAGGAGAGAATCAGGTCTTTCCTCTTGCAGCTTGCTGTCCTGCCTGCTGGGGAGAAGTGTGAAAGATGTGGATTTGCTTTCCCTTAGGTGGGTGCGGAGTAGAACTGAGTTTTGGATCCTTCATCCTGTGTGACTGCTTTACAGGGTGCGCTAGTCACAAAAACAAAAGGTGGACGCTACCCCTGTTTCCACTTGTTCTTCCTCCCATGTTTTATAGTGTTACAGCACTACTGTCTGAATGTGTTAGACGTGCTCAGAGCACTCTTGCCTGGTCGTTGATTATCCTGAAGCTTGCTTGGCTCCGCAGCCTGGGTTTGAGTGCAGCAGTGCTTAGCTGGGACACGGCAGGACACATCTGTGCAGGCATGGTTGTCTCAGCTTGGGCACCCAAGCACTCAGCAGGGCAGATGCATATTGAAAAGTATGACAGCGTCTATGCAGTGTGTGGCAGTGTAATGTTTAAGGAGCTACATTCAGCATTGAAGTCTCAGCTGGTGGATTTAGGTTCCTTGGCGGTGACTAGAGGGGTACCTTCCTCTTGGTTTTCCTAGGATAGCAATGCCTGTCTTTGCTGGGTGACAAAGATGCTCTCTTTTTTTCGTTTTCCTTAATCAACTCTTTCAACCTAGCCACATCTTTGACCCAGTTCCTTCAGGCAGGACGAACTGCGTACCGCTGTCTGGTGGGAACAAATGTTACTGGAGGTGAAGAACACGAATTCTGGGAGTTGATTGCCTCTCAGAAGAGCCTCCTGCAGATCTGTTAATAAACATCCCTGAGTATTTCCTGGCGTTCAATCCTAGAGTACACAGGTGGTTTTGTCTGTGAAGTGTGACCTCATTAATGTGAGGTTTTGCTCTGCTTTCATTGCAGGTCGTCAGAGCTGCTGAGGAAGCTGCTTCCACCCTGGCAAGCTCCATCCACCCTGAGCAGTGCATCAAGGTGCTTTGCCCCATCATTCAGACTGCAGATTATCCAATCAATTTAGCTGCCATCAAAATGCAGACGAAAGTTATTGAGAGGATTTCCAAGGAATCGTTGCATCAGCTCCTCCCAGATATCATTCCTGGATTGTTACAGGTACAGAATCCCCTATCACAAATGCTCCTGAGTGCAAATCATCATTGAACTGGTGCGCACTTTGGGATGGTCCTTCTTATTTTCTCTCTGAAATCAGGACTGAACTGCTCACTGACTTCATTCAGTCTCTTTCATAACCCTCTCAAGCCGGGTGGGGAGCTGTGTTTTTGCCAGTGCTAAGACTTGGTCTTCCATAGAGAATTTCTCTCTCGGTGCTGGCTGTGGTGAGGCTGTATTCAGTTCCCTTGTACAAGCAGCTGGCAGTGCTAGCAACTGGGATGGGACTGAAAGCGTGATGGAAATAAGGGGAGGTAGCAGCAATGGAGGAGAGAGAACGTGGGTGTTTACTGGGGAGGGGTTGTGACAGGAGCAAGTCAGTCAGTGTGAAAGAATTGAATGTGTTCTGGTGGTAAGACTGAAGTAGAGAATTGGGATAAAGCAGCTGCCTCACTGTGAAGCGTAACGAGTGGATGGACAAGAGCAAAGTCAGAAATTTCCCTTGTGCATCTTAGCATTTGTCCAAATGTTGTCGTGTCTGTTCTTGCAATTGTGTTCTTGTATTTCAACCTCTGGGAATCGGGCAGTTCTGTATTGATGTAAACTTTTGTTGTGAAAAGTTCTTAGCCCTCATTGTTGGTGGCAACAATCTGGACAGTGTAGCTTCACACCAGAAAAGTTTGGGAGCAGTATGCCTTTTAAAACACGGTTGTATGTGTTTTATTAGATTGCTTTAATGTCTTAAAACAAATCTTGTTTTGGAGCCTAGTTTGCGATTTTTCATCTTGGAGCAGCCAGTGATATTTCTCCGCCTTAGGAAGTCACAGTGATCAACAGAATCTACTCATGTTTGGAAAGTATTTGGGGATCCTTCCAGCTGAAGGGCTTTATGCAAAGAGCACCGTGCTTAATATTTCTCTGAGCTCACCCAGGTCTCCTACTCTTTGGGATTCAGTGCTCTTTGGGATTTTAAACAGTCATTTCAGACTGTATTTTGAGCCTTGCAGCCAGAACATCAGCCCTGCTGGCAGGCAGCCCCAGCCATGTGCCATCCCTCCATGGCTTTCCTGGCAGAGGTCACGCTGCGTCCGGGGCAGCCAGCATCCCACACACCAAAAAGATGTGTGAGGTTTCTTATGGGGTTGCTGCTTAGCAGCAGTAAGTCCCTGCCTGAGTACAGGAGTGATGGCACAAGCTGCTGGGTGATCCAATGGCTTGTTTGAGGTGCAGAAGCTGCCAGAAATTAGCACACCCACAGGGGACTCTCAACACTCTCTTTTCCAGGGTATTTCCTACCTAATAAGTAATGAAAATTAGTAATAATAAAAGCTCCTGGTTACAGAAGTCAGTTTATTTAATGGACTAGCACGGGTGTAGCATTGCTCTATACAGCGTTGAAGCCCAGTGCTTTTAAAGGGTTGGAAAATAATCCATGACAATGATTTTTGCAGCTTCTAATGCTTAGATAGAGCTGTTCAATGCAAATACCTATTTGGGTAGAACATCTCTTCACTAAACTTTCTGGATTTCATATTCTCAGTGATATAAATATTAGGCCATTCTTCTAAAAAAGAAAACAAAAATCATTTCAATCTGTAACTTTGCTCAGGTGTAGAACTGATTTACTTTCAGTTAAAAGGAAGGACATGTCTGCAGGCAAGCTGGGAACGCTGCTGTTCCACTCCAAGAAGTCTTAGTCATCCCATACGGCATGTTGTGGTCATCTGAACTGGACATGGGAATCTGTCCATCTGATAGAATCCTGTGCTGAGAATCTGTGTTCTGGCTCAATGACATAAAACCCCAAGATATTAATAACTTACAGTAATAACATAATATAAGAAACAAATAGGATGTGCTGGGTGTTTGTAGTTTCTTGCTCTTTGAGCATTTGTATTGCAAACTGTTACATTCAGCAAGGCCTTTCTATTGATTTGTTAGGTTGGTAGCCACACGTGCAAAATGTTAATCAGCTTTTTAGTTTATTGACCTGTAAGGATTTAAGTAAGTGCTGTTTGATCTGTGACCATTTTTTCTTGTTTCCTAGGGTTACGATAACACAGAGAGCAGTGTCCGTAAAGCTAGTGTATTTTGCCTAGTGGCAATTTACTCAGTAATTGGAGAAGAACTGAAACCTCATCTCGCACAACTCACAGGAAGCAAGGTATGGGAGTAATGCCTCTGGTATTTTGGTAACAGCCAGCTCCTAATAGGAGTAAGAGCTGTGGTAGCTCTGGCTCAAGTTCCCTGTGCTCTGTTAAATCTGAATGAGTTGGACTATGTGACCATGGCAAGCACCACGAGAATGAGGCAACACCTGCTCAGCAGCGAGCATTTCATACCCTGCAGAGCAAATTTTGAGTGGGATTCAGGGTTCGATTTCTTGCTGCATTTGATCCTGTAACTGTGAGCTGCATCTGAGAGGGTCCTTCCCACTACAGCCGTGGTTACCTTGGTCCTTCTGCATTGCATCGAGGGGGTGACAATGCACTGAATTGGATCAGCTGGCTTCTCCAGCTGAAAAACAAATCTGAAATACAAATTAATTATTTTTCAGTCTGCTCTTTGGCTGAGACAATAACCTAATGCAGAGTGATGGGAATGCATGGTTAGGATGGAGGAGAGAGAGCAGCACCTCTCCTTCCAGCAGCAGGTCATGATGAGGGCTGGTAGAAGTGCAGGTAGAGCTTCACTCCTAATAGCATGGCAGATGTGTCCCTTTCCTCCTGGGACACCAGCAAGTCTGAGCGATCTTTCAGAAGCCTTTGTGTCCTGGGCTCATGTGAGAAGCAAAACGCAAGTTCTGACCTGATGCTGCAAATAAATTCAGGTCTTTAATTCATTCTTGTCCTTCAGACAAGAACTGGCATTCAGGAAGCTGTTACAAGACTTCTCTTGTTTGAAGTCATAACACCTGACATTTCTTTGCAATTTTAAGATGAATTCTGCATTGTTGTCTCTGAAATGTCTCTGAATGTGAATAGCTACTTAGTTCAGAGAGCTTCATCTGGTTGTTTTGAAGCAATGGTTTCTTTCATGGGTAGGAATTGTGGTGTAGGCCAAAACAGAATCTGAGACTGAGAACATTTGGATTTTATTTCTGAATTGAGTTGATTTGTCCTTAAATTACTTGCACCTCCCATTTGCTCTGGAAAAAAAAAGAGCTCCGGGTGCTGAGATTTACCTCATTTATATTCAGGCAGTTGGGAAATTCCCCTATAAAATGCTGTAGAGGCTTTATTATCCCAGTATCCTAGGTGCCGTGGACTTACTCCACCACATAACTAACTATAAACATGTGAGTAATTCTTCCGAGTTTACGCAGACTGCCTGCATGTTTAAAGTTAAGTGTGTGTGAGTCACTGCAGGATCTGGAGCTAAGGTGGTAAGGCGGAATAAGAAAACAAACCCATGCAAAGGAAGTGGATAATCATAACAGCTGCAGTTTCACTAGATGGCCCAAGTTAATGAAGATAAATGTCATTGGAAATGAACGTTTTGTAAAGAACAAAACCCATCCTGCTTTTACTCCCTAAGCACGGAGAGTTCAGGTGTTTCCTAGGAGGGACCATGGCTCTTGGATTACTGGGGTGTGAGTGAATTCAGGGCCTACCTGCAGCCCCACTCACCTCTGTTGGCATCCTGCTTAGCTAGAGCAGACTGGGACGGAGGTCAGAATCGACAGCTGCTGAAGTGAAACAAATGTTGTTGGATTTTTTTTTTAAATCCCATTAAATCTGGCTGTAACTTCAGTGGGACCAGGCCTCCCCTCCTATTTCTGCATGTTCTGAAATGTGCTCGGCTTTGCTTCTGCTTTTCCTCTGGAGAGCCTGGTGCCAGCTTGCCCAAAACAGAGTTCACTGCAGAGTCTGTGCTTGCAGTCCGCGTGTTTTTCCTGGCATCTTCTCCTAATCATTGTTATCTCTTTCAGATGAAACTACTAAACTTGTACATAAAGAGGGCCCAGACCACCAACAGCAACAGCAGTTCCTCTTCAGATGTTTCAACGCACAGTTAATGGAGATGTGTGGACATATGTGTAGACTTAGAAGCAATCAACGGTGCCTCTCAGAGACCTTTCTGCTACTCTTCACTGGCGCGCTCCATCAGCTAAAGGAGGCCATGCAGATATTTATTGCAATCAGTATTTTAGTCCCTTAAAGCTTTTATGTAGAATCTTACTGGTATTGAATGTAAAGGAAGCAAGGTCTGTGTTGCAGTCTTCATTAAAAGTGAACAACAGAAAGCCATACTTAAACATATTTGTATAGCCTGCTGAAATCTCGGAAATATGTTTAGGTTAGCGTTCCAAAACACAGTCCAAAAACCTAGACATGAGTAAAGGTCAAACAAATCTTGTTTTAGATCATACCCAGTTTTGCTTTCTGTGCTCTAGTTACCCGCTCTCTCCCTGTGGCCGCAGCCCTTCTGGCTAGGTTCTCCTCCACAAGTCTCGTGGTCCTGTTTTGTACTTCCTATCGCAGCTTGCCTAACGTGCAGGGCTCTCCACGAGGAGATCTTTGCCAGTGTGGCTGTGGTTCTAGCCTTTGATGCTTTAATAAGGAGATATCAAGTGAGTAATGAAAAAGTAGGTTCTTTTTAAATATCTGAGTTTTTGTATATAGTTCTTCTGACAGACCTCCGACGGGCTGATTTCTCTGTAACTGCTCTCCAGCCAGCTGCGCTGTGTAGAGCAGCTGGGCTGTCGCTCCTCTCATTGACCGTGTAAATATTTCCCCTCTCCCAACCCATTTGGCTCTTTCATGCGCTAAAAAAGACTCTTCAGGTTACTTGTTACTCCCCAAAGGCAACCTGAGTCACAGTTCTGGGACTGATGCCCGTGTTCAGGCACTGGAGCTCGGTGGGTGTTGGATCAGAGCGTGTCCCCGGGTGGGCACTCGGAGCTGGCAGGGTGGTGTCGCAGCGCTGCCCTGCGAAGCTGGACGTATTTTTACCCAAGCCCATAGCACCAAAGGGCTGACCTGCTGCTCTGACCGGGCCTGCCGATGTTGTTAAAAAAAAATAATTTAAAAAAATGGCTTGCTTTCTCCCTACAAATCCTGTGTGCTTTGGGCAAACTGTTCATCCCAGAGGACAGAAAGGGAATCTGAAACTGGACAAAATGACCCTGCGGAAGCTGAGGGTTGGCTGGGGTGGTGCTGGGCACCTGCTGCAGTTCCCCTTCTGTGCCTGCAGAGCCTGCAGTGCTGTTTGCTGCCTTCGGAAACCTCCTTCCCAGCCAGCCCAGGCACAGCCCTGCTGGGTGCTTTGCATTTTGGAGGGTGCTCAGGGTGCTGTGCTGGCTGAGGGTGCCGCGGGGCAAATCCTTTTGCAACCTGATGACACAGGGAGAGTCAGAGCCACGCCAGCGGCAGTCAGATACCTGATGGCACCGTCCTGCACCGAAGGGAGACCCCTCTGGGCGCAGAGGGTGAGCTCCCCGTCCTGTTGCCTCTGCCCGTAACTGGGGGAAGCAGCAGGATGCCAGCGCTGTGTTCAGCCTGAAGCTGGATCCTGGCTGGTGGGCAGGCCTGCCCCTCACCTGCCACGGCTCAGAACTGGGATTTTGCCCTCAGTGATGCAGGAGGACGGCCTGCCGCTGTGTCGATAGATGTGTGCTCCCTGGCTTCTCTCAGTGCCTCAGTCTCTCTCCAGCCTCCTTCCTTTCCTTGGAGGAGCTGAAGGGACACCTCGGCAGCACGCTGGGAACAGAGGAGCTGCCAGAACTGCAGCGGGGAGGACGAGGCCTTGTTGTCCTCCCTTTCTGTCAGTCCTTGCTTGTGTGGCCCAGCCCCAGGGAGCTGTGCTGGGAGCCAGCTCTGCTCCAAGTCCCCCACTCAGGAGGGGCTGAGGTGTGTGAGGGCTCTGTCCTGGCCCCTTTCCCGGCTGATGTGACCTGCTCCTGAGGATGTGTCCAGGCTTTTGCTGGCTGCAGGGCTGGTTTCCCTCATGCTCCCCAGTGGATAATGCCGTGGCAGGAGGGGCTGTGATCCTGGCGCTGGGATTCCTCTGGGCTCTCTCCTTGCTAGAGGGAGGATTGGCTGCTCCATGGTTGGTGTCTCCCTTTCCGTGGACCATTCCTTTTCAACATCTTGCAGTACACTTGTTACAATATTCTTTTTTTTTTTTTTTAATTTTTTTTGAATTATTAAAATTATTTTAGTTTAACATGATTTTATTTTCCCTTTTGAGGAAATACTCAGCCGACTTGTTGGCAGCAGTTAGCTGTCTTGTTTGAATTTTTAGTAGTTTTTTTTTTTTAATTTTATTTTTATTCTGCTTAGTATTTATGCCTCTTTTTCTCCCCATCTCAGTTCAGCATCTTCTGTTCCAGTTCTGGGATTCGGAGGTCAGCATAGCTGACCGGGTGGCATTTAGTCCCTCCCCGCTGTGATGGAGCGTGGTCCATCACTCTTTGCTTTTTCTTTTTTTTTTTTTTTTTAATTTTGCTGTTTTTTTTTTTTTTTTTTCTTTTTGAATGGCACACTGTAGCAGATCTCCAGGAATTGAATTCCTTCTCAAATGATTTTATATGTTTTATAAAATCCTGTTAGTATGCACTGAGAGTGAACGCACTGTAACGTCCCCGAACTGCCCCCAGCGCGTGCGCTGACACTACAGTAGGAGTCAACTGCTCGTCCTCGGGCAATAGGTGAGAAATCCGCTGCTGATCTGAGGCTACAGAGATGAGCACGTGTTATTCAGAGACTATTGGCACACTTGGGGCTGCAAAATGGTAGAACCAGGCCTTACTTTCTTAATCAGACCCTGTTCCTGTTCTTCACCAGATGCTCATTAAGGTGTTCCTTCCTTTCGTTACGTGGGTCGGTCGCGGACCCTTCATCCTTTGAGTACTCTAGACGTATGTTATACCTGTATACAGTAGGGAGCATTCTGCGTAGGTATTTATAAAGCATTGCGTATAATGTACATAGTAAGGTTGTTTAGTATGTTGAACATGACCTGATCCCCTTTTTTTCTTTTTTCCTTTGAAGTACTCAAAGGGCTAGCTCTGAATGTCACCTCTCTGATCTCCAGCGTTCTGACTTCAAAAAGCTGTACAATCGTTTTGTTTTCTCTTCAGCAAGCATAAAGGTCTCTCTGGCTACAAATCACAGTGTCCACGCACGTTTGCAGAGAACGATCTGCATGCTGGCAGTGCCTCACCGCACCGGTGAAGCTTGTGTTCACGTTCTCCCAGCAGTAGCCATCTACTGCAGCTGCCTTTTTTTTTTTTTTCTTCCTCCTTGCAGCCCGTTATGCAGGGCTTCAATTTTTCATACCTTTGAAAAAAAAAGAAAAAAAAAAAAAAGAAAAAAAAAAAAGAAAAAAAGAAAAAAAATGTTTTTTGTTTTTTCCCACCATGCTTTAAAAGTCTGAATGGGAGAAATCTCTCAGCAGACAGCGGCTCCTGGCTGTAAGGTTGCCGAAAACCTCAGATGTGGATGTGTTTTTCTGCCATTGGCTGCACCAGTGCTCCATGGGCATGGGCGAATACCGGATCCATCTGCCCCCCGGTCTACGTACTGTAGTTCTCATGTAGTGCAGAATTATCGAGGCATGTGGCTTTCTTAAGGTACACTATGTGTGCTTGCCTGGATTACAATACAATACGAGACTGTCTTTTTTTATTGCTTACTACTAGCTTACCGATAACCTGTATCAGTAACCTAACTCACATCTTTGTCATCGAAACCTTTTTCTCCCCACCCCTTTATTTATCAAGCATAATATTGCATATTAAGGGACAGAGAAATAGACCTTTGTAGAATACAGCAGGACGTTGCTAACAATGTTTTAAATGGGAAGTGAAAAAAATGCTCTGAAAAATGCCAGCCATGAGAAATGACTTTGTTGGCACCGTGTTCATGCGCATGGATTTTTTTTTCTATTTTTTCCGCTTTTGTCATGTTACATCCATATCTGTATTTATATCTTTTGTTTCACTTTTGAGTGTATCATGGCAATTGTACAGATGTTTTTTGTTAACATTTACGTGATAGAATTTGCTAAAAAAAATTAAAATAAAACCTTTTGAGTTTGCCCTAGAAAAAGCAGAAGTTGTTTCTGTGTTTTTGTTGTTGTTGTTTTGTTTTTGTTTTTTCAGGGGAGAAATATAGAGATGGATGCATTATCTAACACGTCTCAGTCCAGCAGCCTTTGCTGGTAACGGGTTTGCTCTCTGTTGAGGACACGGCGAGCCTTTTGGTGCAAGGACGGTCTGGTTGTGGCAGTAGCTGTTGCTGCCCAGCTAACGTGGAAATGCCCCTGCCCATGGTGTGCAGAGGAACAAGGGGAAAACTCATGGAGGAGCGGATCTCTCAGGGACTGGACACAAGGCTATGAAAGCAGGGGCTCAGCACATTTTGGAGAATCAGCTGTCCTGCTGAAGCATCTTGTTGTCTCCCCATCACGTTTCCTGCCGTCCTTCAGCTCCAGACAGCTGCCCTGTCCCCTGTGCCCCAAAACTGAGCTCACTGTCGGCCCTGGGCAGGACCCGCAGCTGGGAACGGAGCTGCTCACCTGCCTGACGTGCTGCCTCTGCAGGAGCTGGGGCACGAACCTGCTCTGGCATCATGCTTTGGGCCTGGCCCAGGGAGGAGCCGCAGGGCTTTGCCACATGGGATGCCACCCATGAAGAATTTGGGGTCTGGGCCCATGTGGGATGAGGAGCAGTGGTTGCTCTCCCTGCTGCAGATGGACCATCTCCCCCCTGTGGTGGCAGGGTTTTTTTTTTGACCCTGTAACGTACCAGAGCAGTATAAGGGAAGGTCCTGCCATGCCCAGTGACCCCAGCTTCTTCCCAGAGCACCTCCCATGTGGTTTTTCTCGAGCAGTGCCAGGTACCTGTGGTTATTAGAAAGGGAAGAGAGAATGAATAGAGTGCTATCTTCTCCCTGCCTTGTAAAACTCCCAGATGCTGGCTTAAATTAGTCTTAGAGCCCTGGGGGCTTGGGAAAAGCTCTGAAGTCTGAGGCATTGCAAATGTGTTGTTAGACAAGCCAAGGCAGGGAGCTGGATTTCACTGACACGTGCTTAAAACGGTCAGTCCTTCGTGGGGGCTGAGGAGAGGGACATCCCGCGGATGCAGAGATAGATCCTTCTGGCAGCTTGTGCAAGACCCGCGTGGGGGGCTGCTTGCAAGGCTGGAGGTCTCCTTTTCCTTCAGAGCACCAGGCAGCAAGGGTTGGACCAGAGGAGGCCGGGCGTTTGCCTACTCCATCGCCAGAGAGCATCCCTCGTACCCTGCAACTGGCTTTTACCCACTCCCTGCTCTGTTGCACATTACACAGAACAACCCAGAGGTTGTCTTCTCCCAGCGCTGGCTTGGGCCTGCAGGCACTCGCTGCCCTAGTCTGGCCCTCTGCTGATCTCCTTGGCAGAAACAGAGATGGACTTCAGAGTGGAGACTTTCATTTCCAGGGGTACCAGCACAGGAGCTACAGGAGCAGTGTGGCAGAGGCAATGGTTTGGGGTGTTGCAACTGCAGCAAGTGGGAAGTCCAACAGGAGCATCCTGGAGCGGTTTCTCCAAATGAAATACAGGAGCAGAAGAGAATAATCTCGCTCAGTCTCTGGCTCCCGTCCTCGATTCCTGCACGTGCTGCAGCACGTCCTTCAGGAGGAGGCTGCAGCACGCTGACAAGGGGGCGTTTCTTCTCTGAAACATCTCCAAGTGTCTGTCCTTGCAGCTCTTTTGCCGTGAAGTCCCCTGCAGTCCCAAACTACTCCGTTGCTTCACAGATGGAAAGTGAGGAGTGGATGTCCTTGCTGGCTTGGATGCTTTCGCTGGGCTCTCCCCCACGGTGGAGGAAGGGAGTTGATGCCAGCAATTAAAGGTAGTTAGCACTTTGCTGGCACTTTCCTTGCTCTGAGCACTCGCAGCCCAGTTCTCCATTTGTTTCTCTGTCCTGGAGGCTCCCAAGTGCTGTGAGTTCTCAGTAGCCCAGCACTGTGCAACCAGTTCCCTCCCGCTGAGGGATGCACCAAGGGATGGCTTAGCACAAGCCCAGAGTCGCACTTCGGGGCCAGTTACCTTATCTTAATTTCCTCCAGTTAAAGAATAAGACTCTTCTGCTCAACGCCCCTGGGAAAGTGCAACTCAGCTGATCAGTGGCAACTTCAGTTAAAGTCATTCCGCTGCTTCTGATTGTGCAACCCAACGACTTGCTTGTGCAACCCTCCTTTGGCCTCCCCAAGCAAACACCACACCCCCCTCTCCCCTTTACCAGCCCAATGCATTTTTTCCTGCTTTGCCTTTTGGTGTGCATCAATGAAGCCTGGGAAGGGCCCTGACCGGCGTGTCCCCATGCATGGAGGAGGCTCAGCGTTGAAATGAACACACGTTGCACTCACCTCGGGGGCTGTAAATTCCCACCTCTGTGCTGCAAAGGGAAAAAAATGTCCTGTGGGGCTTTTGGTGAGCTGCTGGGGCAACGTAGGCATGGAAAAAATAGCCTGGTGGCAGGTCCTCCCTGGGGATCTGACCGCAGCCAAAGGCTTGGTAAATATCAGCCCAATAAACCCAGGACCCTACCCAAGGGTGAGTGCCAAGCCCCTGACCAGGGGCAGGTGCCTCTCCTAGGGCCAGGAGCTCAGCAGGACGTGGCCACTCAGGTGCAGATGAGAGGAGAAGCCTCGCCTGGGAGCAGAGGAGATGGGAGCAGGCGAGGGAAAGCGAAGGCAGCGGAAACCAGAACGAGCTAACACGGGGCCGGGGGGATTACAGGGTGCCGGGAGGCTGCTCACAAGCACATCGGGGACAAAGCAGCCTGCCAGCATGAGGGGTAATGAGTAATTAATGAACAGAGGGATGGAATTAATAATGACTCGAAAATGGCCGAGATAATGAGCTCCTCTTTAAATCCACCTTTAACAAGAAAGCCAAGGGAAAGGATTTAGATCAATTAAGAAAAGAAATCTTGTAAAAAATAGCTATTGACTCAAGGTAGTGAGAGAATGGCTGGAAAATCTTGTTGGGAAGGAGGCAGCAACTGGTTGAGATCTATAGCTGGAGGGATCGGGGGTGTGTTGGTTCTTACAGGACAGGCAGTTGTGGTGCAGCCTGCCCGAGCCCCAGCTGTCTGCATGCTGGGGGCACACGGCAGCTTTGAGCAGCTCTGATGCCTTTTTGATGCCTTTTTGTAGCCTTTTGCCTTCTCATGTAGATAAACCGGGCTGTACTGAGGTCTAACAGAGTATGGCAGAGCTAAACAGCTCTTCTTTTGTCCTGTTTGGGGTGCCCCAGGGGCTGGCACTGGGGCTTTTGCACGGTGAGACTGGCCTGGGGGAGCTTCTCCCTCCCCAGACGTGCCTCTGCTTGCCACAGCACCCAGAGAAATCCAGGCCTGGGAAGGCAGAGTGCTGAGCAAGCTGGCAATGCTCAATCTGTATATTTAATTACGATTTATGGCATGAAGGCACACACAAACGGCAGCAGGTAGTGTAGCAGTGAAAGCAGAGCTTTGGGAGGACGGTACTGGTGTGCTCCTCACACCTACAGATGTGCTGACCACCTCTTGCTGGGACTCACCCTCTGCTCTGCTCAGCTCCTGGTCCCAGCCCGAGGGCGTGCAGGGCACTTGTGATCTGAATTCCGTGGGTTTTGGCGTTTGTGTGACCTCTCCTTGGCCACATTAATAGATTTGACCAAAACTAAAACAAAAACAAAATAAATCACTCACTGTTCTGCAGGAAGAGATGCTTGGAGGAGGCTCCTGTGTGAAAAGCAGAGATGCCTTGTTTCAGAAAGCTCTCTGACACCGTGAATTCGGCAAGGAGCTGGTGACAACTTCTGGTTATCAGCTCGTCCGTGAGCTCTGGGGTGACAGCAGCGAGCAGCAGTGCGGGGTCGGGGCTGCAGCAGCTCCCCTGAGGTGGAGCCTCGGTGGCCACTTGCTTGCGATGCAAATGTGGTGGCCCTCAAACCCTTGGCACCCATTACCTTCAACCCTGACAGAGCTCAACGAGGCTGGAAAAGTTGGCATCGCCCCCAAAACCTCATTGTCTCTTCCTTAGAGGAAACATTTTTGGCTTGCTCTGGCCACCTTGTAGCAAGACACTTGGACAGTCCTTTCCAGGAGCTGCCCCACGTCCCTGGAGAAACACAGCCCTCAGCCATCACACTCTTCCCTTGGAGGACCCCCATAAAGTGCAGCCGCCAGCCCCAGCACTGTGTGGGGTCTCCCCTGCTTCCCCCAGCCCCGACGTGGCACCAGCGGGGCTCGCTTGGGGCTGGTGCTCGGGGCTGGAAGGGTTACACCCGTGGCCCCGCCGCCGGGGCAGTTTCTCGCTGCCGGTCTATAAATAGGAGCTGGCTTCCTAATCTGCTTGCCACTGCTTTCCACTCCCTGCCAGTTTTTTCCTGCTTTTTCCTGCAGGGAGGTGCCTGCAGCCCCAGGCAGCCGTCGGCCCTGCCGCTCCCCTAGCACTGCGGGAGAGGCCCATGCACGGGACTCAGCCTCCCCATAACCAATCCTCATTAAAAAAAAATATCCAAAACTAGGGGAGGGAGACCAAACACGGTGCTGGCAGGGTGCCTGAGGGGAAAACTTGCAATAAAGAGCTGGGACAAACTGTGTGGAAGGGGGAAAACTCCATTCCTGCAGGGCTTTGGGCTGAGGTAGGGCAAAACCCTCCTGGGGTGATGAAGGTTTTGTTGCCTCATCTCCAGGGCTGATCTTGACAAACCTGCGATGTGATCCAGCACGCCGAAAGGGAGGCAGCTCTTACAGGGCGACTTAGCCCGTGAGTGCATCCTGAAGTCATCAGCACACCTGAGGCACCTTGTTCCACCTCACCTGAAAACAGCCTGGGGGAGCTCTGCCGTGCTGCCCCCTGCGAGGATGAGGGGCTGGGGGACGAGGAGCAGAGATGAGTGGGGCAGGCAGCCCCCTGCGAGGCTCCCCCCGAGCGCTGTGTGCCGGGTCAGGTGCGTGTCCCGGCGGCGTTCCCCCACGCGCCTGGCTCCAGCTCCGCTGCAGCTGACAGCGGCTTTCCAAGGCTGCTGACTCACCCAGATGGAAATGTTCTGCCAAAAAGCATCGAGTTTGATAAAAATTGCTAATGGGACCCTGCCGGCTTGGCACCATGCCCTGCGTTTGGAGGAGCGGCTCCGAAGGAGCCGGGCAGGAGGTCGGTCCCGGCAGCCAAGGAGTGCGATGCTCGCGGCTCTGAATGGGCTGTGAGCCCTGGTGGCATCCGCAGTGCTGGCTGTGCCACGGGTCAGCTTCCAGGGAACACAGCTTGTTTCAGACGCTGATCTAACCTCTTTTTCCTCAAAGTCTTCATTTTTTTTTTTTTTTGAGTGAAAATTCAGTCTCCTGGCATGCTTCAGCTCTGCCCTGCAGGACTGGCCTGAGCTGCGCACGTTGTGCTGGAGGCCTCCGGCTGTGCTCCAGCTCCTCCTGCCCTGGAAGGAGAGGGAGCGCTGAGCTTGACCTGATGGCAGCAGCCACGGTGAAGCTCACTCCTCATCTCTGAGATGCCTAATTAGGCTTCTAATTGTCCTCCAGCATCCCTGTGAAAGCTTCAAACCATGGCACCTGGGTTCTTCAGCCGCTAATGCCTGCTTGGACCAGGCATCTTGTCACAGCACATGCGGTACACACAAGCTCGTTTTCTTCACTAGTGCTCTCCAGAGCTGTGGTAGCCTCAGCTCCCTGACACAGAGCATTCTCCAAAAGCCCTTCTGACATCTTCAGTTTCTGATACGATGCAGTCCACCTTGCTCTTTGGGGGCATCTTTCTGCTTAGATGGATGCTGCTGCTGTCGCACCATGGCAAGTCTATGAGCCTCTGTCTCTGGAAGTTCTTTCCTCTCACCATGTAGCTTGGGAGCCAGATTCCCTGCCATCACTTTGGAACATTGCTGCAGATTGGAGATGTGCTGGTGGGGGTTGCTGGGATGTCATTTCTATAGGGTTTTCCCCAGTGACTGCATGTGTTTTTTCACTTCATTTTCTTTGGGATTCGTGATCTGCATGTCTTCTGTGAACGCTAAATATTAACTGAGATTTGCACTTAACAACTTGACATTGCGTCTGAAGCCCAGCACACAGGCAGGGGACGCACTCAGCCTGCATCCCCCAGCCCTGCTAAGGGTTTAGGGCTGCTGAAGCACAGGCAACACAGTCCCACAGTCATCCAGCGTTCCCAGATCCTGCCTGCAGGTGACTGAGACATACCCAGGTATCTGCTGAGCATTGTTTAAAGCCACCAAAACAACTTGATTTCCTTGATTAGTGTAATCAGTAGGAGCTTGCTGACTTGAACACAGGGTGAAAAACCTTCTCAGCAGAAATCAAAGCCCTGGGGGGGACCAGTATGTACAGGAATGTCATTAACACCTAATCCCCTCTAATCCAAGATGACATCCTTATCACATGAGGGCACAAAATGTAATTAGATTTATATAGTGCTATCTCCAGAGCACTAAGCAAATATTAACCACTCCATCTTCCCCGTGTCCCTGTGGGGACAGCCCAGCTCCCTGGCTGCGCAGATGGGGAAACAGAGGCAAAGGATGGGGCCTGGCCAGGTGCTTCCCTGAGGAAGGCCATACATGCCTTGCCCATGGGTGCAAGCAAGCTGCACCCAAAATGACAATGTTAGCAAGGGCAAAACAATTCAATGCCACAAAAACTTTTGATTGAAAGATTTTAAATTTTTGAAACTGCCTGCAGGTGAGAGAGGTGACAGCACAGCTCTGACACTGCAGCGCAGGGAGCAGAGGCAGCAGACAGAGCGCCCATGGGGGACGTGGCGTCACCCCAGCCATCCCTGTGGCAGGCTCCACTCCTCATGGCCGTGGCCCTGTGCTCAGTGCAGGCACCTGCATGGCCGTGTGGAGCCCCACCATGGTGCCCAGAGGTATTTGGGGACACAACACGTGTCCTCCTTCGAGGCCACCCCCATCACCCAGAGGGTGGCAAGGCCCTCTTGTTTCCTTGTGCTCTCAGGGCCCTCCGCAGCGATGCCGTATCTGCAGGGAGACAGAGCACACATTCAGGCGTGGCCTTCCCCTGCTGCTAAGGCATGCTTAAATGATTTTCTGCCTTCCCTTCAGCTCTGTTTGTCATAGGGGTTATTTTCTAACAACGCTCAGGCCCATGTGTGATGCCTTCCCCACACTGAGGTGGCTCTCATGTAATGGCACTGAGGCCTGGTCCCGTCCCATCGGCAGGCCCACCACAGCTATGGGACACAGCATGGAGCCCTCTGCTTTGACACCAGTTCTGTGTTTTTGAGTGCAAACTCTAAATACATGGGCTGCTGAGTCTCTAAAATGAAAGGCCACCACCAAAAGACTGCTGGCACTTGAGGGGCAGAAAGCTGGCTGAACACGAGCACACTACAGGGAACGGTTTTGCCCTTTCAGGCAGCTCACCTGGCGCTGCGTTTCCAGCCGTACAACGCTGCCAGTGAGATGTTGTAACATGTGGGACTTGGCCAATGCCTCCACCAAATGCCACCGAACTGCTCCCTTTCCTAGCCCCAGGGCCTGGCTGCTGCTGGCTCCTGGGCTCCTTCCCTCTGCTTCTGGAGCTGAGGCTGTGGAGATTAAATTATGCATTGAAAAATTCCATAGCAGCTTCCGACCTCAATGAATAGCACATTCAGGGCCACTGGAAGGCTCTTGCATTATCTAGTTCTATGGTTTTCAACATTATTATTATTTTTTTATTTCCAGTAGAGATGGGGATCCCCAAAAAGTCAGATCTATAGCCAGCTGGCTGGCTCAGTGCAGCCACTTTTCACAGATGCCTGTGGAGCAGCCTGGGCCCTTGCAGGTCTCTGGGTCCTCTGCTGCAGTTTGAGCACCCATCCAGGAGAAGCCAGGGGATCGTAGCTGTAATTGCTGCGCCTAAATCGCCACAGGTGATCTGGTAACAGCTCTGGTCACATTAATCCAGTCAGACCAGGGCTGGAGCTGGCAATGGCACCTGTGACAGAGGCAGGAGGACCCGAGGAAAGGCTCACAGCTCCATTTGGGCCATGCACATTAGGGGGGTGTTCCTGGTAACTCTCATTTGGCTGAAATCTGCAGCAGGAGGGTCACCACTGGTTTGGGTGGGAGCAGCTGGTTGTGAAGCACCAGGGGCAGAAGGAAGGGTACAAGGCAGGCATGGCTTAATGGCACCCACATCAGCAATTGACAGTTGTCAATGTCACTCTGTTGGCCTACAGAGGCGGGGCAGGATGGAGAGAAGAAAGGGGGCAGCTGTTGTCAGCCTCAGCATTCACAAAGTACGTACCAAAGCAGCAAGTGACCACCAGCCACAGAAGGAGCCAGGACGAGGACCTTGTGCTGTGTCTTTTCAAGAGATTCGGAGCAGACCCTGGACTCACATGTCATGGTACCTGAATAATGGACACCTTTTCTGGTTTGGAGTATGTGGGTACAAGAGGGTGAATGAAAGCAGGCTTGTTTTTAAACAAAATCCCCTTCTCATCCTCCAAAGTCTCATCTTGAAATTTACTGTATCATCATTACCAAACATTTCCTATGAGCTCCTCTGCAGATAGCCCCTTGAGTGTGACTTTTTTTTTTTTTTCCATCAGTGTTACAGATTGTTCATCAATGCAGTCAGCACTAGGATTTGCTGGATTAAAAAAGTGTTATCTTATTCTCTGCTAGTGTTAGAAAAGCCCAAACAGGAACCTTACAGCCAAAACTTATTTTTTTTTTTTAAAGAAAAAAAAGCACCAGTTATATATATAAAGACAAAATCAAAATGTGAGGATCTCCAAATAAATGGAGAACATTGAAATGCAGCTATGAAAATTAGATATAAATCTGACTCCTTAACTCTGCCAAATATATACTGCCACTTTAGGTTTATTCTATTTATTCATATGAAAGATGATGGTGTCATCTCACGTAATAGTCTCTGTGATTGCTACTGCTCGCACCAGATGTTATGAACTGGACCCTCTGCGGGCTGGGGTCAGCTCCCGGGTCAGTTTGTGTTATGGTGAGTCCCTTCCCCAAGAGATGTTTGTAAACTGTGATCAAGTTTCTTAACCTTGTTGTGATAAATGAAAGCAGATGTTTGGCAGGATTCACCTGATTAACCTCTAATGTTTACAGGCAGTGGGATCTCACTTGCACAGTCCATGGAGTCAAGGATATTGCATCCTAGCCTAAATAGATTTTTATATTAGGTCAAGTAAGAAAAGCAGAGCTACACCTTGTAAATGTCTAAAACTAGGTGAGACAAGCTTCTCCTCCTATTTCACACTAGTATTCATATTTTTCACATCTTTGATTATTTAGTCCATCTATAATAGCCTGTATTCAGGATTGCACATTTCTTTTACAATGGACAACCTGAACCTATAGCACAATTGATTGAACTTTATTGTGATAAAACAGATATTTAGCTGATGCCATATGAACAGACACCTAAGAAGTATCTTATTCTGTTCCTTGGTTAGGGACAGCCTGGAACAAGTCCGTGTTGTATTTTAATGTCAGAGAAACCCATGTCCTGGGACGAACCACTAAAACTGATATGTGGAAAAAGTAACACTGAATTTATATGAACATACACAGAGGAGGCTAGGTAGTAATTTTGTTGTCTGTGCTGTGGAGATGGGAGTACAGAATGTTGTAAAGAAGATGGTCTATGTGTTAGATGTTTCTCTTTTTAATCTCAGTTAATTGATTGCCAGTTTATCTGAAGTCATTAATAGGATCTGGAGAAGCTGGTGGGATGTCTGTCTCAGGACACAATTATTACTTCCTTGAGCTGAAACTAAATGTTGATTAATTGATACTGATTATCGTAGAACAAAGGAAAACTTCCTCCGAAAGTCTGAGGCTTGCCTTTACTATGAAATAAGGGAGCACTTCAAGCCTGAGATGAAGTCCTATCACAGACAACAGTTTCTGCTTGGCACACCGTGCCTTGGCTATATCCTCAGTGTGCAGCGTGTCACTAGTCCATCAGCTGTTCTGCAACAAGGAGACAGGACAAAAAGGAGACAAGAAGCAGGTAGCTTTTGCCATGATAGAGTTACCAGTACTGAATACTGTGCATCTGAACTGCCGCTGACCCTGCCTGACTACATCATGTGAGAAGCTAGAGCGCTGGTGCCCAGGAGGATTTTGCAGTGAGGTTAGCTTTTTCACTATCAAAACAAACCAGCAAGCCTTGGTTTGGGACAGTTCTGAGCTTTGATTGCTTAGATCATCGTATCTGAGGATACTCATTGTGGTTCATGCCCTCAAACTGCCATCCCATCCTGCTCCTGGAAATTTTACAAACACTAGAGGGAAACCTCAGCAATCAGGTGATTTGTGTGTTAAAGTGACTTGAAATAGGTGCTGATTTATCTTAAAAGATTTGGAAATAACTGTCTTAAACCACCATAAGGATGCCTGCTCCAGTTTGTGTGGGAATGAGTTAAATTTGTCAAACCTTAGTCAAGCAAATTTCTACAGATCTCATCAAGGTTATTGTATAGACAAGGTCCACAGCGTTCACCACCGTATGAAGTTAATGCAAGTGGATTAACTTTCCCCACAGGACTTGCAGAGATGAGAGGTGACACCTTGCACCAGCAAGAGCAAGGAATATTGAGGAAATAAATGCATTTGTGAGTAGAGATCAGTCTCTACTCACCTTTCCTTGCCTTGCAGGGGACTTGGGAGGTGTCATTACTCAGACTTAGGAATCACTGTGCAAACAAAATAAAAAAAGAGTCTTAAACTTGGTTTATAAAAATTAAGGGAATAACATGTTATTAGAATAATTGTACAAATTACTGTCATTGTAAATTGCATTTATGTATGGATATACCAGTTGAGAATAATGACAGTCAGACTATATGTAGCTAATACGCAGAAACCACACTTCCTTTTCCAGTTTATCTTCTTCTTCGTTATGAATTTGTTTTGTGAATCATCTAATTAGAGCATTTCTATATGGAAAACATAATTTGATGGAAGAGCGCTTTGAAGGAAAGACTAAATGTTATAATAGCAATGCTCATTGTTTTCTCATATTTTGAATTTTTACAAGTTGTAGTATTTGTGAAGGACTAATAGTCGTGTGAGCTGTCAACTGTGATACTATTAAGGTACAAAGGGTTCTCTGAGGAGCTATTGAAAGACATTTAAGTAAATGAAGGGTCTTAAAATGTTTTCCTTTCAAGGAATTTAAACTGTCTCTAAAGTGTTTAAGGGGAGATGAAAGGCTCTGTGATGTAATTTTTCAGGCTTAATGCTGTCCTACAACAGATAAATGCCCTGGGGTGGAGCATTTCAGATCCTTCTACATGCTCAACTGTGTCTAATTACTATTCTGGAATCAGTTCGCATTTGAGGAGTTTACTTTGGAGAGGATGTGTCTGCTTGTTGATTTGCCTTGCCAGGTTGAAATTATAGTAACGTCTTTTCTCCAGAGTCAAAACAAAACAACAACAACAACAACAAAAACTTTTCAGATGTTTTTTGCTTAGAAGTCTCAACAGGGCAGGAGAGCGCATGCAGTAGAGCAGCATGTAGACTGTGAGTCTCTTCAGAAGCTGTGGGAATCAATCCCACGTGCCTGGGCATTGCAGAATCACAGAATGGTTGAGGTTGGAAGGGACCTCTGGAGATCATCTAGTCCAACCCCCCTGCTGAGCAGGGTCACCTAGCGCACATTCCCTGTGTGGTGAGACCTGGATATTGCCTTGAGCAGGAGTGGTACGGGGGGGCATGTACAGCAAAACCTGTCAGGACCATAGTATCCCTTGCAGCGGGGTTTCACAGACTTACAGAAATGTTGGTGGGAAGGAACCTCTGGATGTCTCCAATCCAGCCAGCACCTCGAAAGAGGGCTGGAGTCTACACTGGGAAGTCAACCATGGCTCTGTCTGGTTGAATCTAGAATAACTCCACAAATGGAGATGCCCCAGCCTGGCTGGTAACATGGTCTAGTGTTCCACTTACTCCTACTGAAGTTTTTCCTAGTGTTCCATCTACCCCCACAAACCACAGCTTGTGGCCATCGTGTCGGTCGCTGCTGCTGATGATGTTTGGCTCCATCATCTTTTTAACTGTCTTTGCGTAGCTTGTGGGCTGCTATTAGGTCCTGACTTCACTTCATCTTCAGCAGCTCCAGCAAGCCCAATGCCCTCAGTCTCTCCAAAACTAGTGCTCTAGGGCCTGCATGTTTTTGCAGCTCACCTGCTGGATCCTGACCAGCGTCTCCACATCCTTCTGGATGCTATTTAAGCCGGCTTTCAAGGTAACACATGGGTCCTTCTCTGTAGGGCTGCTTCTCAGCCAGTTGCTTTCAAGCCTGAACTGACACATGGGTTATTTCAACCCACTGCAGTACTTCCCATGTCTCTGCTCAGCTTCATGCTCTTTCTATCGGCCTGAAGTTTTCCAAGGTCCTGCTCTATTGAAGTGCTGATGCTCACCTCGCAACGACCTAAACATTTGCAGAGGGTGCCTTCCATCTCTTGCTCAGGCTTTTAGGACTCTCTCTCCATGAGGAGCGGACACAGCCTTGGTCTGTGGGATCTAAGGCTAGACATCTTCTGGCACCTTATCCTGTGCTTTCACACACACACTTCTCTTTGGCAAAGCTGGTTTAAGCAGTCCCTGCTGCAGCCTGGCCCCTGGCCGCTCCTTCCCTCCCGTTTCCCTCCCCACTTGTGCTGACACAGCTGTTTGGGGGCAGGCTGGCAAACCAGATTGGTGGGCGGATGTGGGATGCACGCAGCCGTCACAGATATTTTTGTCCCGGCTACACATTTTTCTGCTGTGAAGCAAAATGCCTCTGGCAGTAAGCAGAGCTGGGCTGCTTTTGGCTCTAGGTGAAGATGCTTCGCCTCCCACCTCTGCTCCCCGCACAGCGCCGGGTGGTGACATCCCCTCGCTCTCTCACCATGGGGTGTGTGAGCACCCCATGCAGTTAGGTCGTGCAAGCCAAGCCAGCTGCCTTTGCAAGAAGCAGACAGCAAACACTCACGCACAGCCCACGCGGCCGCTGGAGGCTCCGTGCAGTGACCTCAGGCAGCGGGATCATAACTAACCCCGGAGAGTCAGCAGGGTCAGGGTCTGCTGCTGGCCAAAAAGTACATGCTCTTCTTTTGTCGTTATTTTCTTTTCTCTTTTAAGACGTGTGCTGCTTTCCTACCAGGGCTGGCGGCTCTGGAGTCCTCGCTCACCTCTCGCTGCAATGTACACACAGCTACTGTGTCTGCTCACACGGAGAGTGCCTGGCCTGGTAATTGCAGCCTGTAGCTCACAATGAGAAAGCCAATGCCAATAGATGTATAATGAGCATTTAAAAGGCTCTTAGTTTGTCATCCAATCGTCTATCATCCTCATTGTGTAAATATTTTTGTTTCCACAACAAAATGACTTTAAAAGAAATGTTCACCAGGAAGAAAAAAAAAATTGATTCTGCTGATAAAATCAGGACAGTCAAAATGATTAATGTGACATTGATGAAAGCTTGCAAATGAGGCTTAATTTCTGTGGAAAAAAAAAAAAAACACAACAAAACAACAACAACAACAAAAAACTCATGGATTCATCAGTGCTTGGTTGTGCCTGGAAATTCAGTGGCAACTGGAAATTTGATGGTGACCTCTGATAAGCGAGAAAATGGTGAGAGTTTTAATGAATTATTTGAATAAGAAAATAAATAAGTCACTCTGTGTAGTATTCTTTCTGATATTTGTTTTGCTATTAAGTCCAGTTAATGCAGTTTTCATTGTGTCATGACGTTTGTGTTGACAAAGCATCATGGCATATGAGCATTGCAGGGTGTTTGGCTGTCTGGGAAGGAGATACATCACCTGAGACACACAAAGGCAGAACAGGGAGGTTATTGTAATAGGAAGTAGTTTGGAAGCCTTTGGCAAGACAACGTCAGAGATCATAAAGACAGAAAGGATCCTAGCGAGCATCTTTCTTCTCTGTCACACAGGCCACAGGACTTAAACGAATTCCTTGCAGTTCAGGACAGAACATATTTTTTTTTAGGGAGAAAAGTCTAGTCTTAATACATCTAGAAAATAGGGATGGAGAAAGTGCCATATGATAATCCTCACCTTTCTGCAGAGGGTAGGGAAATGACCTCTTATTCTCTAGCTTGCTCATTGCAATAACTACATATCAAAGCTGATTAGAATTACGGGTTTTCAATCTTTTCTAGATTCTGGTGCCTTCAGTGTTTTCCAGGAAAAGTAGAGGAAATAAACCAGACGCTTTTCATGGTTATCTTGCAGAGCCTACTTAGATACAGCGCATAGTTCCCTCAAAGATCCCCAGAGCAGAAGCTGGACACCTGTGAGCTAAACTACACGCAACACAAAAGGCACCACGCCACTTTTTCCTTCAAGCACATTCAGTGCTTGGGTGGCCACCCAGAAAGCCTTCCCAAGGCTCTGCAGATCATCGCGGATCCCTGCAGTTCATCCAGACAGCTTCCAGCTCTAAGGTCTGGGCATGGTGGCTCAGAGGTGGGCAAGCAGAACAGGGCCACATTTTCCTTTTTGGTTTCCCTTGGCAGACACTGGCCTGGATTAACTCTTTGCCTCGCACCATAGCAGTCCTGCAGCTGTCCTCACCTGCACCGCATTGCCTACAGGCAGGGAGCTTCTCTGCTTGTACAGGCGCTTTGCCAGGGACAAAGCTATTAAGGATGTATTTGGCAAACAAAGAGTCGGTCATACAGAGATCCTGAGGACAGTGAGCGGAGAGGGAATGCTCTTCCTCTTTACGTACAAGCTTATATATGTGAGCATATGGGCCCACGCAGAAGCAGACGGTTTGGCCCATGCATAAGGAGAGAGTTGGAGTAATCCCTGAATAACCTTGACTAATGCCATAATAAGCTAATGGAAGCTTTTGGAAGCTCTTCAAGACAGTGTAATGTTTAACCTTGATCCTTCAACTCAGTTTATTTTGGTCTTTCTGAATACAAAATTGCTTACCTGAGGTAGGAGCTCATGGTGGATTTTTCAGAAGGAATTTAAATAATTGTGGTAGGATCCACAAAGGTATTTGGATGCTTTGTTTCCTTTGAATTTGGTGGCAGTTAAGGGCCTAATTACTTTTACCAATCTGAGCTTTTGCTTACCATCTCTGTGGTGTTATAATGCTCCCATGCTCACCTCCCTTTAGGCTCTTGGATAAAGGATTCTGCCCTCCCCCCCCCCCCCCCCCCACACACACACACGCACACACTTATTTATTTTTTATTTTTTTCCTAGAGGGAAAAAGAAGAATATGTGGCTGTATCTCAGTCAATTCAGCACAAGGTCTACTGGCTTGGCTCAAAGTGCCAAGAAACTTATCTAAGTCTCTCGACTTTCCAGCAAAGCAGATGAAGGGCATAGGTGCTTTTTGCTCAGTGCTCAGCTATGGGGACTGTAATGACTAGCAAAGTAGCAGAGCAAAATTTGGGGGGCAATAACATCTTAAACTGCAAGTGCACATATGAATTCTTGAAGCTTTTGTTTGTTTGTTTGTTTGTTTGTTTGTTTTAAATCAAAAGGATTTACAGACTTAAAAACATAGTTCATCTTTATGTCAGCTTGAACTAACAGCCATGGCAATTGTGTGTCCAGGCACAAATGTCCACACAAAAAGATACCTATTTTTAAAATATTTTTTTCATGCAAAAATACCCCAAAGTGTCTTCACAGTATTACCTCAAGTAGAAAGTACATCAAACAAAATATTCACTCAGTCACTTTTATTCATATGAACAAAGCATTTTACTGTGGCCAACTGAACATGCATCTAAAAGGAGAGATGAAGAGCAGACAGCACATTAGAGGGAAAGAAAGACTTTATCTGGGAGTGTGCAGGAGAGTGAAGGGAGGTTCATGTGAGAAAGCTGCAGCAAAGGAGATTTCTTTCCTTAGGGGCTGTAGTAAGGAAAGAGGAAGAGCTGGTGCTGGGTGATTCAGGGAGCCCCAGAGGGTAGCAGAGAAGGACTTGGGCCGTGTGATGTGGTGGATTTTGAAAATAAGGAGAGGGTTCCTGATGCTGCGATGCAAAATTCCACACTGGAGAAGGAGCAGAAGTTAGACCAGAAGAGGGCTGAGATTTATTTCAGAAGAGGTAGACAAAGAACAAAGATGTAATTTTATCAACAGATTTGTCCTTACAGGAAGATTTCGAAGATGGGGGTGCTGGTGGAGACTTCGTGAAATTAATTAGCAGACCTAACCTTGTTTTCTACATTCAGCACAGACCAGAGAGGAAACAAAGCCATTTTAATGCCATTTTCCTTCCAACACATTTACTTTCTAGAAAGAGAGCAAAGAAAATATTGACATGCCAGACTTGATGGGATCCTTCATTTGGAACAGTACGGTCATTTATTCTTCAATTGGACTGCATATTTCTCCAGTCGGCACAGCAAAATGCTCAGAACTGTGGAAGAATATTTATTGTTTAGAGAGTCCTTGGACACCTCCACAAACTTTGTCTTGCTTCTCTGACCAGGAGCTAAATTTAGGCACTTTGTTCAATTGAGGTCCAAACAGCTGTTGTGTGAGCAGAGCTAAGTATTTTTAAGGGTATGAGACAGTTACAACATAACTTGAGCCATCTTGCTTTGAAAGAAGCAGGTGTGTGTCTAGCTGTATAGTAGCAGAGGAAAGAGAAACTACCTTAAAGGCATGTTTATTTCTGCTATTTCTCAGTGATACTGGCAAAGATTGGCAGATTTAAATAATATCTCTTAAATACTTGAAGACTCATAGCACCTCTGTGAAGCTGCTTGGTTACCCTTCAGGTTACCTCGTTCTGCTTGTGATGCGCGTGGATATCAGTTGCTCATGACTATAGGTGCACTGCATTTAACTTTCTGGGGCTGGACCTAATGATGATCTATGGGTGCTGTGACAATATAGATACTCTAATCATGGCAGGATAATACAAATTCCACCTGACAATGAAACGTTGCTAGCTCGGCTGTGAAGCATGGCAGTCCACAATGATATATGCCGACAGCTACATTGGCAAATTGCTGCAAGCAGCAAGTTACGTGCGTCAGCTGCCTTTTTCTCAGTTGAAACTTGACCAGGAAGCCTTCCACAAAGCAGATCAGAAGATGTTTAATGACTCGGAGTAATTAAGAGTTTGTTTTCCATTTCTGCTGGCGGATAGACAATAGGACATGGCCAAACAGCAAACCCCCTCCACCCTCTGGCTCCCCCTGTCCCAGCTATCGAAGGATCGGTGGGACAGGAAAGTGCGATGAGCGGGCACCGTGAGTGAGGGACGTGATGGGTATGGGAAGATGGGGCTGTGGTGCCACATAGCTTGGGCTCAGGCCTTGAGATGAGTCCTGTGGCCATGAGGCTGGTCCTGCACCAGCGCTTTGCCTGCTGAAGGCAAGTTCACGTTAACATGAGGTGAAGGCTCCTCACTGCATGAGGCAGTGAGGAGTGAAACCCATCATCTGTCCTTAATTCAAAGCACGGGGACTTTCAGGGGCCTCAACTTCACACTTGGCCTCACTGAGGCCAACCAGGGCAGCAGGGACATCGCCGCGGTCGCTGTGACAGGGCAGGGATGACAGCCGCCATGTCGCGACAAAGCTGCGAGCTCTCCCCCGTCCCTCAGCGGGCTGCCCCGGGCCCCCGCTGCCGCTCTCTCCGGCCGGGCAGCGCCTTCCTCAGGGCCGCCCTCGCCGCTCCTCCCGCTCCCGCTGCCGGTGGCGGTGCCGCCGCCCTCAGCCACCTGCGGCCGGGCGAGGCGGAGCGGAGCGGGGCGGGCCGGGGGAGGGCTCGGCCGCCCTCCAGCGCCCAACGCAGCCAACCCGCGCCGGCCGGGGCCGGGCCATAAAAGCGCCGGGAGCCGGCGGGGCTGCGGCCGGAGCTGGCGGGAGTGGTGCCCGGGGTGTCTCGGGGTGGGCAGCCCGGCTGGCCCCCAGCCTTCGCCGCCTTCCCCCAGCGCCAGCAGCGGGCCCCCTCCCCGCCCAAGATGCTGTTTTGGCACACGCAGCCGGAGCACTACAACCAGCACTCCACCGGCAGCTACCTGCGGTGAGTCCCGGCGTGAGCGCGGCTTTGCCCGCAGGAAAAAAAAAACAAAAAAAAGCTCTTTCTGGGAGGTGTGGGCTTCCTCTTGCTCCTGTCTCCCTCCCACGGTAACATCGCCACGGACGACTTGCCGGGAGCTTCGCCCCGAGCCCCCCGCCGGCTCCCTGCGCCCCGGGGGCTTTGGCTGGGCTCCGGGGGGGAGCCTGGAGAAGGGCTCGCAGGGCGCCCGCTTTGCTCAGGACGGGCTTTCCGCCTCTTCTTGTTGGGACCAGGAGCGAAAAGCTCTTAATTTCACTTTCTGAACTTGTCTAAACCAGCTTTTTCCTGCCTCCACACAGGCGCGTTTAATTAAATGTGCCTAATTTAAGCACAAGGGCCGCCGAACAATAGTCCGCAACATGTGTTAGCGCAAACTCGTATTTCCTCCCTCCAGAAGACAACAAAGCAGGCAACTTTGGGAGTTTCCTTTCTGCTGGGTGCTTACGAATTATTTTTCTCGGGATGTATAAGGCCGGGCTCTCAGCTGGTGTCGATTGCTGCTGCTCTGCTGGAGCCCCATTGCACTGATGGGCAGCAGTGGAGGCTCTGTGGTGGCCCAAGAGCTGTGCTTTCCAAAGGCACCCCAAATAGCTGCTCCCGAGAGATGGCCAGCTTGTCTGGCGAAGCACCTCACACACCGATAAGGCTGCTCTTTCAATGCGACATGCAATCGTTACAATTCCTGCTCCTTATCAGTACTTGCAAAGGAATTTTTCAACCTAATAATCACTCGCCGTTATCAAATGATAGGGTAGCGTGAGGTTCTTGCTTGCCAGCAGCCTTCCTCGCTTCTTCATCCAGGGTGCTTTGCCTCCTTCCTCTACCCCAGTGAATATTTTAACAGTGTGCTTGGGGCAGAAGTCTTGTGCTCTGTGCTTGCAAAGCTGGTGAGGACAGTGAGAGCAGCAGTAGCAGGCAAGCCTCAGCCCTGCAACTTGTGCCTACAGCTGCTGTGATAGCTCTTGTGCTGCTCAGGTTGATCCAACACTATGGGTTTGTAGCATCCGAGTGCTACAAGATCATCGAGTCTGGGTCAGGCTTGAGCCCACAGTTCAGCTTCCTTTGAACTGGCCAGGAAAGACATCTGGTTATTTCTGCTTGATGCTAGCAGTTGTGGGGTTTGTGCTCTGGCAGGAAGGCTGCTGGTGTACAGGTAACCTGCCGGTGCTCCAGCAACAAGTGTCACCTTTAGTGAGCACTTGCCACTGTGATCTGGGGCTAAAAGCCCTACAACCAGATTTATGGCAGCATTAAGTGATAGCCTCAGGCATTTCGGGGAAGGTCAGTTGAACAAAACACTTTTTTTTTTTTTGTGGAGACCTCTAATTCTGACTAACTGATGGGAGGATGTCAAGGCATGTTTCTGGAGAGGGACGCTTTGTTTTGGGCTGTGACTTTGTGAGGGCTGTCTGTACCCTCCGGTTGAGACTGTGCAGGGGAAGCTGAACTGGTACAGTCCTTGAGGTAGCTATGGGAAAAGTTTGTGTGGATTATAATTTTGTAAGGATCAAGGGCTTTGTGCATATCTGAGACATCTGTGTAAACTCTGGCATACCTCAGTGTGATGCGGTTGCAGTTGGTATTTGTAATTATAGCAAGACAACGCTACAGATAAATTCTTGCAAGTCTTCCCTCACTTTCATAGAAATGTATGTATTTTGATCTCTGCTCTGCCAGCTGGCTGAGCCATCTATCTTGCAAACCTTCTCCCTTTCCCCAGGTAAGTGGACCAACCTTTAGTGAAGATGAGAACACTAAAGCTTTAGCATGAAGATGAAACTTGGGAGAGTTTTAAGGTTCTCCTCCTTCCCCCTGCCCTATTTTTAAGGGATTTTTCAGGGGGAAAAGGATGTTGTTTTTTTTAAATTGCTTTTTCCAAAACTTGATTTGTAGCTCTTGTGAAGGGAGTTGAACAAATATTGGTGTCTTATTTGCTTACACATTAGAAATCCTTTTAACCCTTGACCTATTGTTCATGTATTCTATGTTCCAAACAGTTCTAGTAACATGAAATGTTTCATGAGGGTTTGATCCAAAGTTCGGGATACCAGTGGCTGAAATGCTACAGGAATAAGAAGGTGACTTATCTGCACGGCTTCATTAGTGCTTTCATATGGTTAAGCTGTCCAGCAACTAAATCACGTATCTGTCAGTGCTTACAGTCATCAACTATCAGACAGCTGTTCTGGTGACTGTGGGGGTGTTAAGAGCTTGACATGAAATATAGTGTTTTGGATTTCGACTTCCCCTTGTCTAAGTTTCTCAACCGTTTCAGCAGAAGGGGAGGAATTGGTATACCTCGCTGTTAACCCTGGGTCAGATTTTGCATGCTCTTTATTTCTGCAGAGCTGCTGAAGTGCTCAGGCTTGAGAGCTTTTGGTCTGCTCTCATCCGTGAGGCAGCGTGCATTCCTCTAGCGCTGCGCAGAGGAGTGCGTTGGGAGCAAATGTTGGCATCCGGGGTGAGCGAGATGGCTGGAGCAGTGTCAGATCCTGCATGTGTGTGGAGCAATGGTATCTATTTCAGAAATCTACTGGAGGCATTTCTGTCACTTCATTACTGTAGTAAATCATCATTAAGGGGAAAAAAATGCAACCTCTCTATGGTTGCAGTTGGGTAAGAGCAGTGGTTATGTCAGTAATGCCAGTAAGCGAACGGGGCTGGGTGCTTTCAAGCTGGTGATAATACGGAGGGGGTGCACTTGGAAGAGGGAATGGAAATAGATGGGTGTTTCTTTTCTCGTGAAGTGGCACGGTTTGCTCTCTGGCTTTATTTCTCCATAAACAGGAGCACCTGAAGCAGGCACTTCAGCAGCTTGCTATAAACTGCTGCACCACTTCACTGCTGACCTGGGTAGCCTTCAAGGTCGCGGGTGTTATGAGTGAATGCGAGGTGGATCATTAACTGAACAGGCAAGGAAAAATTCTTGACGCTCTTTCCATAGGCAGCATGCCTGTATGCACTGGCATTCTCCTGAGCAGCTTTTCTGGAAGCTTTTGGTGTATGGGGATTACTGAAAGGAGCAGAACTGCAGCCGATGCGATGGGGATTCGGAGTCTTCACACATATGGAGGAAGCAGAGGAAAAGAAACCTGATTGCGTATTCTGAACTGTGTTCAATATAATCCTCCTAATTTGGAAGGGTATTAATGTCTTAAGTAGCTAGATACAGTGATCTGAAATGCTAGAGATGCAGGAAAGGCTAATGGGGCTCTCCAGCATTAGACGTGCTGAGATGAGGGTGCTTGTTCCTGGCATCTTTCTGTGCTAATCATTCTGCTGTGCTGCCAGCCTCGCTGACATCCGCTCTGCTTGGGGACTAGCACGGGCTGGGATCGGTGTGGCTGTAAGGCAGCACAAACAGCTTGTAAGGGAGTGGGAGCTGGGACTGCACGGCTCCCTGAGAAGCTGCTGCTGAGCACCTGTTGGCTTTCGTGAGGGTAGTCTGTCTGAAGGGCTGTGCTGTTTCTCAGGACCAGGTTTATGAAGGTGTGAGGAGATGTTAGGAGATGAGTAATCCAGCAGTCCATGACAGGTACCTGCACAGCTCCTTTTTTACAACAGGCCTATGTGGGCTTCTGACCCTTTGCTAGTACTTGCAGAACTTTTACTAAGCGGACATTTAGCTGTCAAAATAGCGTCCTTTCTTGCTTTTTTTCTTCTGATAGACTTTAGTTTATCAGAGAGGTGGGTTCACAGATCACAGAGTGGTTTGGGTTGGAAGGGACCTTAAAGCCCATTTAATTTCAGCCCCCTGCCATGGGCAGGGACACCTCCCACCAGCCCAGGCTGCCCGAAGACCCATCCAGCCTGGCCTTGGGGCATCCACAGCTTCTCTGGGCAGCCTGTTCCAGTGCCTCACCACCCTCCTAGTAAAAGAATTTCTTCCTTATATCTAATCTAAATGTCTCCTCTTTTAGTTTAAAGCCATCGCCCCCTGTCCTATCCCTACTCCCTGACAAAGAGTCCCTCCCCACCTTTCCTCTAGGCCCCCTTTAGGTACTGGCAGGCTGCTGTAAGCTCTCCCTGGAGCCTTCTCTTCTCCAGGCTGAACAACCCCAACTCCCTCAGCCTTTGTAGGAGAGGTGCTCCAGCCCCTAGATCATCATTGTGGCCCTCTTCTGGACTCATTCTGATACTTCTGTCAGGGGAAACTGCTTAACTAAAAAGTAAATCTAACTTATGTTTTTAAAACATTTTAATTTTCAGAAATACTGTTTTGCTAATGCTGTGTTCTTTTGTGTCCAGTGTTGACATCCTAGAGGCAGAAGCTGCCTTGTTACATTCTGCAGGCCAAATTCTTTCTTTTTTAGCCATCATAACTCAGCGTTTCTCCAGAGATCATCTCCATTATTGCTGAGCACGAGAATCAAATCCAGATTGAGAGTAGAATATTCCATAAAGGCTTTGTAACTAAATGTGTGTGAATTGTATGTTTCAGAGATGTCCTTGCACTGCCGATCTTCAAGCAGGAAGAACCTCAGCTGTCTCCTGAGAATGAAGCCAAATTGCCTCCGTTTCAGTACGTCCTTTGCACAGCCACATCACCTGCTGTGAAACTGCATGAAGAAACCCTGACCTACCTCAACCAAGGTAGGGTTTGTACTACATGAAGGAGGGCAAATTTCCTGGGAATGATTCATGAAAGAGAATGAATCCAATACTTGTACCTCACTGGGCGGGCAGTGGGAAGGGGAAAAGAAGGAAAGATATGGGGAGGGGGATGGAGGAAAGGAGGAATCTTTAATTTTTCACATTTGTATACCAGATTGTCTACTGATGTAAGATGAAGTACCACTGATTTTTAATTGTTGACTTAAAGCAGCTTTATAGCATGCACCATGTGGCCAGGTACTGGCTTGATCTTCAACAATTTGGAATACAGCCTCCTACCTTCATCTTGACAGGCCAGATGAATTTAGCAGATGGGTGAGCTTTGGAATGGGGAGGGTCCTTAACACTGCAAGTCCCCAAGTGCTCCTGGAGGGTATTGCTACAGAGGATGAACTATAGGGAGTACTTGTGGGCTCCTCAGTGGTCTGGGCAGGGCGTGATGTTGTTCCTACTGGCTGGGTGGTGTGGCTCTGCTCTGCTGAGTTCCTAGCTTGACAAATTGCTGGGGTTCACCATAGTTAGGTCATCCATAAATGACTTTATAGACTAATTTTTACTCCTGGATAAACCAACGCTGCATTTTTTCTATGCTTTTTTTCCCCTTTGGCAGAATTTGTGCGTACACATCTGTGGTTGGAGTTTGGCTGTTATTTTGCAGTACCTCCTGCGTGTGGGTCCCAGAGGGTTCAGACCTCTCCAGGCACAGATTATGTGAAAACTTTCTATGCTGCCTGCCAGGTTGTAAACAAGGGCATTAGACTAGCAATGAGCTGAAGGCTATCTGCCCCATGTTATCAATGTCCTCTCCTGCTTCTGAATCTTGTCCCAGCTATTCAAGCTCAACACCGAGCATGAAGCTCACTTGAGTGTCTCAGGATGGATTTCTCTCAATGCTCGTACAAAACAGAGCCCTGACCTCCATGGGGCTCTTAGCACAGATGTGTCTGGCTGCTGGATCTGTGTTGCTCACTGGTAGATCGATAGAGCCCCACTAGAAGGATCTGCCACGTGCTGCAGGCTCTACCCAAGGAGCCAGATGTCTTGTACATCAGAAGATGCTTGGGGTTCGTGCCTATGTATTCCCAGTTCAGATTCCCATCCAAATAAAGCAAACCCCAGGAGGTGGCATGGGGCATATCAAGAGTGAGATGAGCATGAATCTTTCTGTGAACACAAAATTATTTCCAGTTTCAGAGTAAAAGATCTGTTGTGAAAAGCAGTTGTCTGCCAAATACTTTAGCATACTTCAGGCAGCACCTTTTTATTTTTTTAAACCTTGGAAGGGCAAAAAATATATAACTCTACACAATACAATGAGTTTCAATGGAACCATGTGACTAGATCAGTTCAGGTTTTACTATGAAAATAGTAAAGACTATTGCCGCCTTTGTAGGTAAGATTGTGTTGTGCTAGGCTTATTATAGCAAAAAGTTATTTCCTATTCCATCTTGACACAATACTGACTTATTTCCTTGGTAGGCCAGTTCAGGTATCTTCTGCACCTGTCTTTTATACCTCAAGGGGGAAAGCGGGGATGTGCCCCTGCAGAACGTGTCCTCGGGGCTGAACAGGCCTGGAAGAACGAAGCAGGCATGAGGCTGGCAGAAGCCATGTGGTGGGATAGAGCTGGGAAGGGGCTGGGGTAAGAAGTATGGGAACTCTGGTGCTGTTGACTTTCCTAGGGAGTCTTAGGGGTAATTAGTTGTAAAAGGTGGTGCCTCTACTCCTTCATTCTGAGTTGAATGTCTCATTGCTTTTTGTTCTTCTTGGCAGGAGCACCACAACTGCCTGCCACCTTCTCATCAGCATCCTCGCCTCATTTCTTTAAGCTCCCAGGCAACTCATCTTCATCTTATACTGTGATCCTCTGGGTTTCTTTGAGATCCTCTTGAAATTCAGCTGAAAGCCAAGGCTCTTTGTGTGTAGATGGATGTAGTGGCTCTCTGTATGTGGTGTTTTGTTTTCTGGAGATCTTGTGGGGTGCCTACTGTAAAAGCCTTTCTACTCTACTTGAGCGGGTTGCCTCATATTCCACACCAGCAGCTGCTCTTCTTTTCCCAGCACTGACCCTGTCTGGTAACAAGGGCAAGCCTTGGCCCTAAAGTCATCTGACTTGTAGTCTACCTTGATGCTATGTTCCTTAGACCAAAATCCCTTGCCTGTGCTAGTTAGGAAGAAGAGACTGGAGTCTGTTTCCATGAGGATATGGCCTGCTGTGAGAAGTTTGTCATCACTGAGGATGGTTACATATGGGGAGAAGGAGATGCTGGGCACACATCTCAGTCAGCTGCGGTCAGAACTGGGAAGTCTGACTTCTGTTGGTGCAGTATTAGTGAAGATGTGGCCTGGGGTTAAAAAGCAATGAGGATTTGTCTTGCAAGATGTTTTTGTGTTCAGGAACATCTACATAAAAGGGTATTTAGTGTTTTTTCTTAACATCTGTGTCAAAAGCATGTTTTTTGTCTATTGACCTCTGGAATAAAAAATAGGATGTCTGTGTAAAATTAAAAAATTAAAGTGCTTGAGGCAGAACAAACTCTTCTGTAGGAACTACTTCTGCTTCATGAGCTGTATAGTTACCCAGTAGGTACCTTTTGCATAGGTATTTTTTCTTTCCCCTTACTCCTCTGAAGCCAGAGGAGACTATTACAACTCCTTATGGCTTGAAATGTATTCAGCACAAGCCAGGGAGTGCCACACAGGTGCTGCCACACTGATCTCAATGATCTTGCTATGTGTAAGTTAATTTATTATGGTGCTGAAGTTTCTGTGAGTTTTGTGTTGTATGACCCTGAGGAGGTACACGAAGGGAAGCTCAAGGCAGCTCAGGCTGACACAGCTGCTGGTCATGGCATGGCAGAAGAGCTGACCCCGGTGTGCTGTGACCATGCCATCTCATGAAGCAGTTAGGACTGCTACCCTACATCTCACTGCCTTATGCTCCCTGTAAGCATAGGGACACTTCTTGCATCTTACCCTCGCTCTGTCCTGTTGCATCTGGCCAGTTACACAAAAGTTCCCCTCTTCCCTGTATGCATGAGTTTTGAATCAGGTTACCTGAGGAAATATGTGACTTTATTAATGCCTGTTCCTCTAGCAGTTACAGCTGGCTTCTGGTTGCACAGATACAAAGGAACAGTGGCTGTCCCAGCTCCAACAAAGCCATTCACATCCAGTGCAATTACACAGCCAAACTATGAAGACTGTGTTGGGGTTTTCGGCTTCCTAGCACTTTGGCTGGGTGATTTTTGCCACCTGCTGTCCAAATGTTCCTTCCTGATTGAAGCTCTCACCCCTCAGTAGCTGACCTCCTGTCACTGAAGTGGCTGTGTGCCCATGCTCACTCTGCACAACTAGTTACTAACAACTAGTTACTAGTTCAGTGCTGGTTTGTGAGTGGACCAACGCAGGAGGTAGCTCGTGTACAGAAAGGGATAGAAGACAGCTCAGTTCTGATGGAGCACTGGAGGGGGAAAAGCTGGAAAAAAATGGCAGCAAATTGAAGGTAAAGTTGCATAGTAGAGAGAGGAGACCTTAAATAAGGTCTGAAAAGGTTTCACGGGGTGAGGAGGAAGGGATGCCCGGTGGCTGCATTCATGTGCAAACAGGAGAGGGCTCCAGGCTTGTGGACCAGCATGGCATCCCGTGAACCTTGCTTTTTGCTGGGTGGACCCAGACAGATGGTCAGTGGTACTGGGTTCCCACAGGGATAAAGGAGAAATCCAAGAGGACTCCTGAGCTGGAGAAGCTGTTCTCAGCAAGGGCAGTGGGGGGCATTTGTGAGGGGGCATTAAGGAGCGCTGTGTTAAGTTGACTTGGGGACGTTCAGCAGTGGCAGGCTCCCAGGCTTGTCTGTGCCAGTTTGAAACCATGAATGCTCACTGGCTGCCGCTCTAGAACTAGCCAGTAAATCAAGTATCTAGAGTCAAATCCTTAGCTTGGTTTCCAAAGACTGACTCATTACACTTGTCTTTCCTGATCTCTTCCCCCCTGTGTTCCACATTCCTTGGGAAATTGGAGCCAGAGCCCTGTAAGTCTGAATTGAACATGATCTTAGTTTGCTAATCCTGAAGGCAGTTTATAAGGTAAGAGATCTTTAGTGGACCACAAGAGGATTATTCATCTGAAAAAGGAAGTATAGGTGTGCTGGTATGGTGTTGTAAACCGCTACCCTTTTGATCCAGAAAACTGGTGAAGGTGCTGTGTCCTCCTACGAGGAGCTGCTGCTGCTGGCATTGCTCCCTTGGTCAGGGAGCACATCTGTCAGCAGAGCTACACTGTCCAGAAGTCTGCAGCACAAACATCGCCTAACGTTTTTGGAACTAGCCCGCCTTTCAGCACTATTTCAGTGTCTCTTGTGGATAAGGATTTTCAGACAAACAATCAACCAGCGACCATATTACAAACCACTGCTTTAGCAAGAGGTCTTGATGCAGTTGCATATTCCATGGTCTGCAGTCATATGGGGTGTGGTTTGACCAAGGCTGGTTGAAACCAGTTTCAAACATGGACAGAAATGGGAGCAATGAAGGTGGTTCCAGAAACTGCACCAGGAGGAATGCAGGGGAAACGAGCACTGCACAGCAGATCTGAATGCTAATAAATGTGAGGAAATAAAATTGTTCATTTAAAAAAAAAAAAAAGCACAAAGCAAAAATTGTTGCCCAAGGGAACTGGCTTGTAGCACCAGAACCACATGTGGACTGTGAGCTGCTCAAGTCATGATGTTGTTTCGTGCCCAGTGCTGGGTTGGCTCAGAGCCAGAGATCTAAATTGCTCCAAATAGAGGGTGGTTCGGGCTGATGGCCATGGTCACCAAGACCCAGCTGTGTGCCAAACCCAACCCTGGCCCCCAGTGGTCCTTCAGAGTAACCAGCCATCACCTGCCTGTAAAGCTTTCCTGGGCTCTGTTTGGCTCTCCAGACCTGTGGTATGTGACTTGTGGGTCTCAGCCATGGGAGCGTTTCAGCATGCAGATGGTTAGGGTTAGGAAGGCTGGCCATCTCTGCTTTGCAGTGTCTTCCAAGAGTTATCTTTATTGCCAGTCCTAGACAGTTCAGAAAACAAACAAGCCAAAAACCCAAACCATGAGAGAAAACCACTAACATCCGAGAAGACCTGTGATGATATTGGGAGCGTTGCTGTAGTGGTGCATGAGCAACAGATGCCTCATGAAGCTAAAGATGGACTTAGCTGCATTCTGTCACACATGAATGAAAGCCCCAAATATCAGTCTCTGGGCATGTGTCCAGGTTCAATATGCGTGTGCATTAACTGGTAAACTGTGCTGTATTAAAATCTGCTGGCTGTTGTCTTGCCTCAGCTCACTGCAGACATTCTCCGATTTCCCTTCCAAGAAAGGTGCAGAAAGCACAGGGCAGCAAGCAGCTGAAGAGGACATCTGGAAGATGATTGCTGGTTGCTTGGGTAGGAGATGAAGTTGCTTACAGCAGAAGGAGGCAGAAGAGAACCTTTGTCTCCCTTAAAAAGTCTAAAGTTCAAATACAGTTGTCTAATCTTCTGCAGCCAAAGAACTCAGTTTTAAATACTGAGATTTACAGTAAATGAAAAAAGCTGTTTTGTATTGACGTTAACTCGTACGTAATTGAGTTTTTATGGGGTCACAACTGTCTGAATGTTTGTAGTTTTCCTGGAACAATTCTTTATTTGCCTAAATGAAGTGTAGAGGAGGCTGAGTGACCAGCTCTGACTGGGTGTGCTTCTGGTTTAATTATAGCTCTGTTTGTGAGGATATTTTTGCTGTGTCCCATCCGAAGAATTGCCTCTCTTCCTATCAATTGGTGCTGCCACTGACCAGAGATGGGTATCTCAAGGACATCTGCTGTTGGTGACCTGTCCTGTGTGAACACACACTTTACCTTTGCTTGAGATCACAGGCACATATGTGACTTTGTGTCATTGAGGCTGTGCATGTGAGGTGCTCCCTGGTGGCTGCCCATCCTTGATCCCTGATCCTTGTGGGATGCTGTACTGCTCCTTGCTCCACCTCTTACCACTCTGTTTCTGGGTTCAGATAGCTTCAAGAAATGGCTAACAAAGCTTGTCTTTTCCCCATCTGAGGCTGGCTATTTGGCATTTTTGGTTCTCGTGGTGCACCTCTTTGGTTTTGAAGAAACAATTTGTCTCCTACCTTACTTTGAAGACAGCTCTGAATAGGTTCTGATGTCTCAGCTGAAGCCATGAATCGTGCTAGCAGCTATTTCCACATATGCTTGGCAGCTCCGTTTTCGCTTGGCAGCCCAGGATAAACAACCCTGTCTCCAAACCACACCATCCCTAAGCTCACTATGAATCTTGCTTCAGATGACAGGGCACCTCTGCATAAGTAGAGCATCTGACTTCTGTTGTCCCTAGGAAGCTAGAATCTCAGTTGTCTTTTAATCAAGAGCCTGTTTTCTATTCTTTCTGGAATACTTCTGTTGTTAACATCTGGATGAAATTCAAGTGGGATTGTGAACTTGCTGGATTGTAGGCTGTGCACAACTCCTACTGGAAGCCCCTAGACTGCATTTTGTTCTCCTGCTTCCATAAATCTTCAATATCCGTGAAGGAAGTGCTCAGAAGTTGCTACAAGTGTTGTGAAAACTCAGATAATACAGCCAAGATTTTTTCCTACTATTCCATGTTGCTTTTTTATTTTATTTTTTTTACTTTCCTCCATTATCCATATCTACTTCGAGATTCCTGTAGTTTTGAGAGTGAAGCTTGCTTGAGTTTCTACATTTGATGTCTGTATCAATGTTCTTGGCAGCCTGAGGGGATATGTAAGCTTTCCAGCTACCTTTTCTCAACTTGTGGTGTCCTAAAAGATCATATTTTACGTAGCAATCAGAAACTTAGAAAGCACTTCAGCTTTGATGTGGTTAGCTGTTTGTATAGGAGTAATGTATGTATGACACCTTGTTTCTAAAGAGGCTGGAAAAAAATACCCTTTTTCCTCTTTGCTTCATACCAAGCATTTATGTTTCTGAAACTGTACAGCACGTATTTGAGCAGCAAGCTTTCTCTTGTCCTGGCTTGGTGTCCCGTTTATGACACATACCAAAGGTACAGCCTGCTTTGATGGGGCATTTGTCAATCACATCTTCTCCCCCACTGTGCAGAAGGCACAATGAGAAGCCAGGTGCTGTGGGACTTCCTTTCTGCTGCACCTTTCTCTACGTTACTGCAGAAATGTGGTGGAGGAAGTGACTTACCTGAGGGCTGGAGGGGGTCAGGAGTTGTACTCAGCTCTTCTGCATCCCTCTTCTGCACCCTCACCTGAGACCATTCTTCTTAGTTATCTGGGACTCAGGTAAATATTACACACAAAGCTAGTCTTGCAGAGCTATAAAACCTGTTGTCCAAATTGACTCAGAACAGGTTGAAACCAGAAAAAGCCTGCCTTTTTTACTTACACAGAGGGGGCTGGGGATTTCTGAGCTGGACAGATGTGACCCAGATAGTCCCGGGTGTTTCAAGTACATGCTAGAGAAGTTGAAATACAGGAAGAAATTATGTTCACAGGACAGATTTTTTTTTCCATTTTCTCTCAGAAGTCTGTCATTCCTTGACCAATTAATAAGTATTAAAAATCTCAACATGTACCGTGGCTTTGATTAGGTGGAATGAGTTGCCAAGCTCCAACAAAGTAGGTGAGGTCTGTGCAAGAGAAGACCAAGCACACACAATGAATTTAGAAACTCGGAGTGTTTCTGTGTTCATTGTCTGGTTTTGCGTCCTTGATTCAAGTTAGACTAGTCTTGGAGGAATTAAATATACATCCCGCTCTTTGGAAACCACTCTAAATGAAGAGTGTTTCTTCTAATGCCTGTTAGCTATGAAGTGTCACCACTGTAAAATGGACCATCTTCAAAAGTCTGGGAAGATGAGGGCTCAGCCAAATGTTCATATAGTAAATGAGCACTGAAGTTTTCCTCCAGCAAACTCGGCTCTGAGGCATGTGTTGGGCTTTCCCACAAGAAAGAGGCACAGAAAGAGAAAAGAAGGGGATGAAGAACCCCCCCCCCTACACGAGCTGGGGGTAGATTGTAAAAGGAGAACCCCAGGAAAAGGCATGATGGCAGTGCAGCTCTGTGGTGTGGTAGTAGAACCAGCAGTGTTGTTGGACTGGGCTGTTGCGTTGCTCTAGTGGCAATGGCAAGTAGGGCAAGTCTCTTTGGTGCTGGACTCGCACGGGTACCGAAACACAGTGGGGCCCCGGTAGCTTTGCTGCAAAGAGGAACAGGCAGGAGGCAGGTGAAGGGATGGGTCAGACTGCAAATACTAAAGCAGGGCATGTATGAATTGTGATTTTTTTATAGCCCCAGTTCAGATGGAGATCATGCAAAAGAGGAGTTTGTGAGCATTGGTCTGACTGGGCAGCTTGATACGGATACAAACTGGACACTGGATACCAGAAACTGGGGAGTTGTGGCCAGGAAAGGGCTCGCTGTCTTCACCCTGCTCCAGCCCTGGGCCCTTATAACTGCCTGCTGCTGAAGACGAGATGCGGGACAAGATGGATCTGGTGTGTCAGGATGACTCTTATGTTCCTTTTGCTTTGCCTGGCCCACAGTTGGTCCTCCTCTGCAGGATTTCCATGCTCCTAGCATAGCGGGAGCTTTCAGGGTGGCCTATTGTGTAGCTGCTGAATTCACAATATCCTCTGGATAAACATCTCCTAGAGCATCTTGTCAAAGGAGGCTGTAGCAACTGCAGAATATCCAACGCCATTTGTGGCCTGGGAAGGGAGGATTCTGGATTCTGCCGTTGTTCCTCGTGCTGAGTGTCCACACACGGGACACTTTGGCAAGTCTTAGGCTAAGTTTTATTTCTGCTTTTGTCAGGCTAAGAAGGTGTGGGCAATCAAGCATGCAAGCTCAGATGCCAGCTCAGTCACTCTTGTCTTGTTTACTCTGTGGATTCATTAATCTTTCTTGTCAGAAGAATCTTTGTGTGTTCCCAATGCCCTGAATACTTGCATTTGGTTGTTTCAAAGGTGATCCTCCTGCCTGCTGGATGCGCTTTGGTCTGGGAGGAGAAAAGCTTTTTTTTTGCCCTTTTTTTTTTTTTTTTCCTCCCCCCTCCTTCTGTGTGCTGCATTCAGCTGTCAGCATTCCTTTGCCTTTATCTGTGCACTGTTTAGGATGTCCATATAAAGTTGCTAAATGGAATTTTTATTGGTCAGCTTGGCTTAATAATCAAACAGTTTCCAGGCTGGTTCTGTCTAGTGCTGTGTGGATCCGTTCTGAGAAAGAGGACTCACCATTTCTTTTCCTTTCTTTTTTTTTTTTTTTTTTCTGTCCACTGACTTTTGTCGCAGATACTGCTTAGTATAAGGTTAGGTTTTAATTAATTGCTGGAAAGACAAGCAGACTACTTGGCTAGGTTAAGTAAGGCTTGAGTCATACTGGTCTGGAACATCAGCTGCCTAATAGAAAATTAGTGTATCGTACTGATGTATTGTGCAGAAAACCGCAAAATGCATAGTGTAAGTGACTCTTGAAACGTAACACCAAAACACACAAAAAGAAAGCAGGATATTGTGGTTGTGTAGCAAATAATCATTGAACAAAATGTAACTTTTGAGCTTGAAATTAGGATAATCTTTTAAGGTCAGAAGCTGACCAGAGTTGCTGATGTCTGAAACTGTTATGTCTTGTACCTTTTGAGTATGTGAAAACGTTCCTTTTTTCAACCAAATTATTTGTCAGCTGCAGCAAATTGTTGACTTTCAGTTCTCCCTAGACTAATTGGTCATACCTGCTTTTAATGTACATTAATTGCCAGACAATAGAAGTGAAGAAAATAAGCAGTGTATAGAATAAATAGTCTCTTTAGAATAGATACAATTGCTTTATGAATCACCAAGCAGGAACTCTGTGGACCTGGGTGGTTACTACTTTGCTGGATATTACTCGTATTTGTGAAGCAGAGTTGCTCAAATCTAGCATAGGAGGTGATTGCATAAATTTGCTGTTGCTCAGGGACTGTCTGCTCAAAATACAAATTACACTGTATCATCACCCGCCCAGGTTTTTATTGGTGCCCCCAAAGCTTTCAGCGAAGCCAGGAGACAAATTGCATCTCAGGAATGTAATGTGGTTATCCAAATATTTATTACCATTCTGTTCCCTGCCTGAGGTAGGGAAGAAGGGTTGTGGCAAGCTCTTTGCGAGGCGCACCAGGTCGCGCAGGAAGGCAGGCAGGAGGCTGCTGTGGCATCACTCGTGCTGGGGATTTGCTTTCAAAACACCTTCTTCATTTCAGGTAGTGATAAAGATACCGAGACCAGGCTTTAGGTGTCTGAGACCAGGTAGGTCACCAGCTCTGGGGCCATTGTGAACCCTTGGTGGTGCAGCTTTGGCCAGTGTTGAGAGCACAGAGGGGAAAGGGTTTCGGCAGGTTGCTGACCTTTAGCACTGGGTTTAAGATGAATGTTCAGTAGTGAATATCATGCTGGTAAAGGGGGGACTGCTGTGAAACTGCCACCACTGCTCTCCATCACCACAGACATTTTCTTAGGGTTCTTCCTACCACATGAGCACAGTGGATACCAAACCCTCGTCGGCTGAGGACCGGCTGCTGCCCTGCTCAAGGTCAGACTGTTCAGTTGGATCATTGCAAAGTCTCAGCATCAGCACCTGACTTCAGCTTTACCACCAAGCTTTGACTTGGAAATATCTAGTCTAACCTGTATTAATGAATGAGGCAGATGGAAAAATTCAGCATAGGGGAACTCACCATGTTTTGAGTTTAGCCAGTTGCAGTCTGGAACTGAAGACAGAAAGATGGGGTTTTAGTCACGCTAGCATCCATTTTTCTTTACAGATTTAGATACTGAAGTAACAATGATTTAGTCTGTGCAGAAAACTGTCAGCCTGTGTCTCTTAGGGCTGCAGAGTCAGTAGTGCAGGATTCATAGATGATCTGTGTACCAGAGCCTTGGGCAACTTCTGTTCAGCTTTCTTCAGGTTAGGTCACTGTTGTTCCGTTGATTTTGCAAAGCAATCTTGTTCTCCAGAATCCAAGCACTGATTCTTTATTTTTATTTTTATTTTTTTTTTCTTTTTCTCCTTCCTTGCAGTTGTTACAGTTTTAGGATTGGCATTGTACTTTACCATTTCAAGAGTTTTGCTGGTAGCGATGGGGGCGAAACATAGGGTTTGGAAGGTTTGGAAAGTGCTTTTAATGAAAAAATCCCAAACAGCTTAGAGTTATGAATTACATGTAACATTAGCCATGAAGCAATGAATTTGCTGGAATAATTTATAGGGAGAATGAGCTTTTCAAAATCAATACTGGAACATTTTTATACAAAGGAAGTATGAGGAATTAGGACCAAATTCTCACTCAGAGTTCCACAGAGTGAAATAAACTGTTTAAAGTTCAGCTGGGAGCTGTGTTGTTTTGATAACGGTCCTGTGTTGTAACTGGAGTTGAACATTGGGATGCTAAAGGGAAAGCAGTTAGCATGAAATACCATTCTGAATGAGGCTTTTCATGGCATAAACTGAGTTCCAGGGCTTACATCAGATGACCCATATATCTTTCATCAAAGCATTTTACTTCCTATTTGGCTTTCCATTCAATATTAACTCTGTCTCCACAACAGTTTCTTTCTTACCAGTGGGCAGAATCTGTTTCTAACTTATTCCAAGCAGAACTACTCCTGTCAGAATGAGATGTGTGGTGCTTGTTGTTCGCTGGGTTGCAGAATTGCTCCCGTCCCATGTGAGTGCTTGGAAGATGCACGCTGAGGAGTTTCTGAGTGCTCGATGCTAGTTTGAAGGGAATGTGGTCGATGTTTTCATGCTGATTATTTTCTTCTGTCTCCTAGGAACTTCAAGTAAGCAAATCAGGTTGCCCAAAGAGTAGGAGTATAGCAGAGCATCAACTTGTCCCAAAAAACTGCTAAGTCCCGAGATGCTTACTGAATGTCTGGAAGTGCTTGTGGCTCTAGCATTGCCTGCCTCTGCAGCGCAGTTCATGGCATTTCTCTGTCCTTTTACACCATCTGAGTACAGTCATAGATGTATTCTACTGTCTCTTGGAAGCTCATGGTCTTGAATCCTAAACTAATTTTCTGTAATGTTTAATTAGCCTGATGTTTGCTTGGGAGCAAATTGCAAGTGCAAGAGATTCTTGGCTGTGTAAATCCATTTAGGCAATGAACTGTATCACTGATTTTGTGAACCTGAGCCTGATCTTTTTATGCTAATACAATAGTATTGATTTTGTGGGGAGATAATGTACTTCTCTCTTAAAATTGCCAAGTGAATAATAACCACTATCAGAGGGAACATCAGAGAGTTTCTTGAGTTAGTGTGGAAGACCTCAATTTCAGTGCTATGGTTTACAGCATCAGCTTCTATTGTTCAGCAGTCTTGAAAGGGAGGTCACTTTCTACTTTGGTTTACTTATGTGCAAAGAGATGGGTTAAGATCTGAGTTCATTTTCAGTGTTTAATTTGGCACTTCATATGGTTTATTCTTTCCTTCACATCCCCTAAGCCGCGTGCTGGATTCAAGGGTCATTTCCTGTTTGCAGAACTCCTGTTGACATCAGTAGGAGTGTTGTGCAAACATTTGAGGCTCCAACATAGCCCCTCTTGTCCTCCAACCCCCCGCCCCAGCCGGCCGAGTATGCACATGTATCTCTGTACTCTAGTGATATGGTCACTCACAGGAGCACCCAGAAGAACGGAACCTGACTGAAATGCTGTGCCCTGTTGATACATCACCTGCCAAAAGTCTTTTATTTCTAGATACAGGTTCAGAACTGTAGCATTTTTGTCTGCTGATAACAACTACTCAATGGGAGATATATCTGCTTTGCAGTTTTCTGCAGGGCCAGTTTGGAGGAGATGCTGGTTGACTGAGAAGATCCAAACTGATCGCCCTCTCGGTGCCTGCCTTGTTGTACCTGTGCATTTTTTTCAGTAATGGGGGGATAGCAAGATGAACAAGAAAAGCTAACCTAACTATTAAGTATATATATGCTTTGTTAATCCTAATGTTCCTGTCCTGCCTCTGTACCAGCTGTGGGTTTATTGTATAGTCGGTGCTACTCAATGAGTTTTTGGGCTGTCTTAGCCATTTGTGCCTAAGGTTTTGGGACAGCAATCTCCTTTGTCTGCCGTCAGCCTTGATACTTGATGATGCTTCACAAACCAGTTAGCCGAATTCTACTGAACAGACTAAGAGCGTTATGCTGAGGGGTGGTGGTGGTGGGGTGCCTGAGTCTGAATCCCTTCCAGTGGTCAGGATTGGCCCTTGTACATACTGTAAGATCCATTGCTGCTCCACACATCTGAAGGAGTATTTGTGCAGTGGGCAGCCACACCTAAGGCCCGGTATTGCTGGTGCACTGGAACACCTCGCAGACCTGACTGCGCTCTGAAGAAGGCAGTATTTGGCCCAAGTTGCTATCCTTTGCAGAACAGTGCCTGGACCTGTTGTGCAGCAGCTCTTCACCCAACCTTTGCTGCAGTAGAAGGGGCGGATGAAGGCAGTGCTGTTAAAGCTGTGTGGCACGGGGTGGGGGGAAGGCCTTGAACACCTCAGTGACGTTGTGGAGGGTGACCAGAAGTCCGAGCAGCCCTTGGAGACAGCCTGCGATTGCCTAACTGAGTGCTTTTAGCAGCCAAAAGACAAACCTCCCCCTCAGATTTCTGCTGTGCTTTATTGCCTACTCAATTACTGGGGCAAATGCATTATGTTACCAAAAATGAACTTTCCCTGATCAGACGTATGCTTTATTAGCCACATAAATGCCAGCATGACTCTCTCATTGCTACAACATATTAAACACCTTGGAAATGTTTCCTTAAACTCTAGGTCAGTCTTATGAAATCCGTCTACTTGAGAATAGGAAATTGGGAGAGTTTCAAGATTTAAACACAAAATATGTAAAGGTAAGGAGAAACATAGATTTCTTTTCTTCCTGCTACTACATACAGCCTCTATTGAAGGGCCTGACCTTGCTCACACTGAGGCAATGGAAAATACTTTGCCATTGTTTTTAATGGGAGCAGGGTTGATGGAGTTACTCTGAATGCTGGAGTTCCACGGGACTCTGCAGCTTGGCTTTACAGGGCTTCAAGGGAATCCTTGTTCTGTTTGTGATCCTGACCCCAGAGTTTCACTGTGAATATTGGGTTCGGGGGAATCCCAAAGTTCAGAGGTGAACATGGTCAAAACTGCTGAGAGGCAGGCTTGTCTCCCTTCTTAACCCGAGCAACACGCCTGTGTTGTTACGTGTCATGCGGAGGACCCTGGTGTTTACATCGCTCTGCCACACAGGTTCTGCATAGCTCCAGTTTACTTCAGTAATATACATGATTTTGAACATATAGAACTTGGTTGTTTCAGTTCAAATTCAAAAACTTGGATCCAGATCTTGTTTCTGGATCCAGCCTTCAGGCCTTCCTCTACCAAATTCTTGGCTGTTCTGCCATAGGATTTCTTTTGAGACGTTGGGACTTAATTGCAACATTTGGATTCCAATCTGGACTTCAACTTTTGCCCAAGTTTAGGCACATTTGGCTTTTGCCCATTTCAGGAAGCATAGAGATTTAGATTCTGATTTTGCAGGCATTCCCACTGTGGCTTGCTTGCTTTGGAGCTAGGGTTTTATTTGGGCCTTCTCGGGTTCACTGGCAAAAATTGCTCATTCGTTTGATACGGAAGTCCCCAGTAGGAGCAGGGAATTGAGAAACTGGGAGATCAGGGGTTATTAACTCATGCAGGATTTATTATTTAGGGATACTTTGGACTTGTCTGCCATGGGGATTGCCTTTATTCCAGCCATTTGTCTCCAGTTATTGACATGGCTGCAACGTTGCAGGCCAGAGATGCAAGGTTCCCCTGTTACAGTAGCTTTTCAATTCTATACTTAACTACAAGTTTTCCATCTTGCTATCCATGCTTTTACTGAAAGAAACACAAGTTAAAGGCAAATTCAGTGTCAATGGCTGATGGTTAATGGCTGGAATCAAGTTTAATTCCCACTGACAAGGTGTCTGGGCATGTCAGCTCCACCAGTGCAGGGACAGGTGAGCTGGCTTTCACATTTTCTCATCAGAGTGGGATATACTGGGATTGGGGCATGGTACAGATACATTAAATACAGTCACCCCCCCCCACGTGAGCCGTTTTTGGTGTGGAAGCAATGTAGTGATGTTTACCTGGCATGACACCTAAGATGAGGTGGACATTGCTATAGTGCTTCCAGACCAAATCCCAGAAAGCTGTACAGGGCTATGTTATGATGTATAAATGTGCCCTGTGAAGGGGAAAGTGTGCTGATGTCGTGCTTCAGGGGTCCCTTAGGAATTTGAGAAACATGGTAATGGGTCTCTTAGGGGAAACCTCTGCTCCCCTCTTGAATGGGGGTCAGAAACATGTAGGAGGAACAGATGAGCTTTTTCTCCTACACTGGAAAGCCAAAGTCATCTCGAGAGAAGGGCTTCTAGATCACATTGTTCACCTTGCCATCTTTTCTTAACAGAGTATAATTCGTGTAGTATTCCATGATCGACGCCTGCAGTACACAGAGCATCAGCAACTGGAGGGCTGGAGGTGGAGTCGGCCTGGGGACCGCATCCTTGATATAGGTGAGACTATTTCATTATGGCTCCTGTGTAGTGTTTGGAAGTGAGGTGCTGCGTGGTGTATGGTGTGTTTATTTTATTTTTTTTTATCCTCTTCTCTTAGAAAAATCTGTATATCCTTGAGAGGAAAGGAGATCTAGGACTATAGGTCCTAGATATATGATTTCATTCAAACAGATATCATTGGTGGCTTGGCTTTTCACATGCTTCTTGTAATTGTATGGAAATGCTTTCTCTTCTTCAATGTAATATTTTTAAAATTTTAGGGGTTTTCTTCTACAGATATTCCGCTGTCAGTTGGCATCTTGGATCCCAGGGCCAGCCCCACACAGCTGAACACTGTTGAATTTCTGTGGGATCCATCAAAGAGAGCCTCAGCATTCATTCAGGTAAGAGAAAAGTGATATTCCTATGGTAAATACAAAGGTGAGGTATCTTATAAAGACCTGAAGAGAGAGATGGCATGTGAAGAAGAGGAAAAAATCAGTTATGTATAACTCGTTTATACGACACTTGCTAGTTACTTACTTGCTAGTTTTGAAGCAATATCTGCTCTATCTGGGTTATTAAAAAAAAAAAAGTACACCCCCCCCCCCCCAAGCACATTGATGTTGCTTTCTAAGCATGAGTTTTGTCTGGAGGAAACCATTCACAACCTTTTAGTTTTGCTTGCTTTCCTTGTTCATGAGTGTTTCTTGTCCCAAATGCCAACTATGTGTTTTTAATCTGTGTGTGGGATTTACTTAAGTCAGAGGATGCTTTTCCTGATGTCCTATTTCTCTGTAGGCTTCTTGTTCTTCTAATTGTTTTGTCTTGGGGAACAGAAGTGAAAATATTTTGAACTCTTCTGACTCTTTTAGTTTCTAGGGAGGAGCTAAAACCTCATGTTAAGGCACACTGCAAATACAGGGAGTCTAAACTCAGTTTTGCACAGCTTCAAACAGTCTGCAGAGATAAGCCCAGCTTTTGTTTTGCCAGGTACATTGTATCAGCACAGAATTTACTCCACGGAAACATGGAGGAGAGAAGGGGGTTCCTTTCCGGGTGCAAATTGACACCTTTAAGCAGAATGAAAATGGTGAATACACAGAACACTTGCACTCTGCAAGCTGCCAGATCAAGGTGTTCAAGGTATGAAGTAGTTTTGGCTTTATCATCAACTAGGTGAAGACACAAGAACATGCACAGTTTGTAAATTGTGTAGGAGTGGTGCTAACTGCAGAATAAAAGAACAAAGGCTTTTAACTGGATATGCTTAAAATCTTAAACAGGCCTCTTGCGCACAAAGCAGCATAACCTCAGAACTACACAGCAATTCTAGTTACATTCAAATGACCCAAGAGCCACACTGAAACCAATGCCAGTCCACTGTACCTTGAACAGTATACAAACGCTGAGATCTGGGCTGTTTGGATGTCTTAAAAATGAGGAAAAAAACCCACCCAACAACTCAAGCCTTGACTGGTTGGAATGAAAACCCATTGGATAGGTGTCAGTGCAAAAATTAAATTTCTGTGTGATGTAGACAAGTAGTGTCAAGAAGGCAGTGCCCTTCACTGGCTTGTGTCCTGAAGGTGATGTTGTGTTAGAAACCATACAAAAAAACCTATATGGTCCACTTTCTCAGGAATATATGGGATACTGGTTTAAGTCATTTTAAGTTAACTTATTACAATAAACAATTACAAGAATTTACTTGTTACTTGTAACTGTGTTACTTATTACAAGAAACACAGGGTATCTACTGTGTTTCATTGTGTCTAGGCAATCATGACAGCATGGGCATCTCCAGTTTCTTTGATTGAATCCTCCATGAACAGTGTGAACATAACTGGAGATCTTAAATAACCTTTGCTTGTTGCTGCAGAATTCCTGGGGGAGAGAAAGATGATTCTGTCCATCTCCAAAGCTTCTAATGTGGGTGTGGCAGACCTGGAGCAACTTAAGCCTACAAAAACCTTGTTGTTATTGTCTTGAAGGATCTGCTGCTCCAATTCTTGCTCCTGTGAGCAGCCTCTTTCCTATTCCAGGAGAGAGGGTGCAAATACCAGTTGAAGTATATAATTCAGTATGCTCGTGGTCTGAAATCTGTTGGTATCAAATCTCAGGATTGTGGTCAGCCTCGTTTGGAATTGCAGTAGGCATTAATGGGAGGTGATATAGAAACAGTAGAGATGTTAGATTATTTTTTTTTGTCTGGAAAATGCAGATCTGGTCTTGCCTCATATGTAGAGTCCCCATAAATCTTAAGGAGTCTTCTGTGAACAGATCAGAAAAAATCGGTTGGCTTCTGTCTCCAAACTTTTAATACTTGGCATAAGGGAAAGCTTGTGCTTGTGCTTATAGCCTAAAGGAGCAGACAGAAAACAGAAGACTGACAGGGAAAAAATGGAGAAGAAGACCACCCAAGAGAAGGAGAAGTATCAGCCTTCCTATGAGACAACTATTCTCACAGAGGTAAAATGTTTTAGACATATGTTGTACTGCTTCAGCATATTGGGAAACAGATTTCAGAGCAAATGCAGTCTAACTGAGCCTTGGAGATTCTTGTGGAGACTCTTATGCCAAGATCTGACTGAAATCGAGAGCTTAGTGAAATTATAACGTGTCTCTCATTGTTGAAGTTTATAAAAGCTTCCAAAATTTCTTATGTTTCAGAGCATAAACCAGTCCTCAACAGCCTATGTTTAAAAGAAATGTTTTCTCTATCTTCTGCCATGCTCCTGGGCACTTGTCATGATACTTAGATGCCAGTTGTATGAGGTATTTTCTTCAGAAATGTTTGGCACAAGCTCATGTTGGAGATGGGGCAGTTCAACAGATGAATAGGCTGTCTGATTAAATTATCAATCTGTTTTTCTGTGATTGTGCCTTTGAGGCTACTATTACGGTAGCTCTCAGAATATTCTGGCTTGTACTCTAGGAATATCTGAATGTCTTATGTTCTGTGGATATGACTGTCATCTGGTACAGAGATGCATGTGTTTCTACACTCAGTCCCCTCATTGCTAAGATGTATGTATAAGCTCACCCTAGGCCATAGAATTGCTAAGCCAAACGGACTCAAGACAATAGTTTAAAAGTGCCGTTCCATCTCCCTGTGGGAGTGTTTTGTAGTTTGATTTATTTTTATTTTTTTTTATTTTTGAAGTGGCGTGTTGGACTTCTAAAAACAAGGATTTTTTTTTTCCTTAAAGTAAATAAACTTCCTATTTGTGAGATCCAGCTTGTTCCACTCAATTTTCCTTAAGGTGCCAGGAGTGACCAGTGTGTTTTCTAATTCAACGTGGTGATTGTTAACAAGGCTCTTGTGTACACAGACCTAATTCTCCTGAGTTGGCAAATCCTAAACTCTTGCTATTAGCTCTGATACACTTTGACATATTGCACAGGGAGATGTGGGTTGCTAAAGAGTTAAATATTTGCTAGTGCTCTATGTGGAGATGATAAAACTCCAAAGCTACAGCTTGTCTTCTTTTTATCATTGCAAACAAGGATACTACAGAGCATTTTCTTGAGCTCTTGATGGCAGGGGCTTCCACAGGGCTAGATTTCTTCTACTGATTACAGTGGCATCAATTCACAACAAAGTCACAAATTCTAGCTAGTTGCTCTGGCTTGATACTACTGTGATGGAGTATGGAGTTTGACTTGTATTTGTGAAGGCTTTTAGTAGTTTCATGTCTGTTTTGTCTTAAATTTTCCCTATGTAATATCCATTTATAACTTGAGCTCCTCAACTAATAGCCAGAGGTTTTAACAGGCTGGTTCAAATTCTGCTTTTTCACTGGTATAAACCTGAAGCAATGCCACTGGAGCGTATTTGTCACTCTTGCCTGGATTTAATTAGGGATTCATAATTGAGACCAGTGGTATTTCTGTATCATTGCTGCCTTCAGTCTGAGTTGACTTACTGGCGTTGCTCTGACTTACAGCTGTGCACACTTTGGCCCAGTGTTATTTGGGGACAGGCTTTGTGAAATGGGAGAAATGTGGAATGCACAACTGGAATCAATCTGGCCCCCTGACAGCCTGCTTGGAGTGCAGCGTAGGATCCATGGCCCGTCTCCTCCTCCCAGCAGGAGTGATGAGCTGAAGTTAGTGGCGTGGCAACAGCATGAATGTGGTATGAGAGGAGAATCGAATCCTTTATTTCCAACCTCATGAAAGTATCCCCGCTGCCTTTCTTCCAACAGTGCTCTCCCTGGCCAGATGTGCCTTATCAAATGAACAATGCTCCATCTCCAAGCTACAACAGTTCTCCCAACAGCTTCAACCTTGGAGATGGGTATGTAACAAATAAAATGCTCTGTTTTTCCCGATGATTCAGTAACCCTTGTGTGTGTGTGTTTTGTGTATCCATGCATTTCATGTCCTGAAAGAGGTCAAGGACCAGTTAGCCTCTCAGTACCCTTCCTGGAAGGGGCAAGATATTTTACGCAAAGGTTTTAAGACCTTACAGGCAGGAATTCCTTGTAGTGCAGAGGTCTTAATGTCCACTGATTATGTGGTGGCTGGGAGATGAGCATCAGAGAACCACCTGGGCAATTCCGGCCATAACTTTGTTCTCCTACTTTTTTATGGGGGTCAGGCAACATACTATGCCCTGTTCCAGCAATTCTCAGTATCTTCCAACAAGAGCGTTTGAAGAGATGCTGAATGCTGAAAGCCCCTGAGTTGGTATTTCTCCCTTCTTTTCTGACTTAAGATGGCTTGGGACAGTGTGCTGAATTCCCAATTGAATGGGATTTAAAGAAGCTGTCTGGAGCAAAACAGTCAGGTTTCTAAGAAGCCATTCAAGAATGAAGGATAAACAGGAGGCATATTTAATTCAGTAATATTGCCATCATAAAGAAATAAATGAAATACCTAAGATTGGTCCCGTCAGTGTTTAGGGAGGGTCTATTAGAAATGTTGTGTAATAAACTACAGTTTAGTATGTTTAAAATAATACCAGGGCTGATTTAGAAGGTCCCTTATTATTCTGTTTTTGTGAAGAATCACTATTAGACAATGGATTTAGTTAGGGGATTTCTGGCTCAGAATGGTTGAGTTTAGCCACACTTGTAGGTCACAACTTGCTTGGTTAGATGGGGTCACATTAGTAAGTCAGCTGTATGGAAAATCTTGAATGAGGTCTGTAAACGGGGTTTTTCCTCAGCGTTGAGCAGAAACTCAACTGAGCAACAAAAGCAGAGTTGTGGAGTTTTTGTTTGCTTGTTTTTTGTACTTGTCCAGATTTTTGAAATCTTTTTAAAAATCTGATGGAGAAAAAAATCAAATCAATATGTAACTTGTGACAGTTGAGTTAAATAGAGAAGGGGGAGGAGGATGGGCACTGAATGCAAAATTTAAAATAATGTTTTTTTCTCTTCCAACTTTATATAATTTTTTTTAGCAACAGTTCTCCAACCCACCAAGTGGAGCTCCTGCCTCCCAGCAATGATGTAAGTATTTGAGATCATGTTAATGTGGTGCTTTTCTTTTTTAGGACACTGGTGAACAGTTCATTTCAAGACCTTCTTATTCTTTTTGCAATGTAGCATCTCCTTCCTTCTGCTTCTATTCAAGATGCCCAGCAGTGGCTTCATCGTAATAGGTTCTCTCCATTCTGTAGACTCTTCTCAAGTTTTTCGGGTGAGTTTGAATGGTCCAATTATTTTGTTTTTATTCTCAATTGTAAGTGCAGCTCATGCTTCCTATCAATAGCATCTGCTGCTGGCCACTGTTGATGGGATCACTAGTCGGATCTGGTGTGGTTGTTACTTTGTTCTTAGGTTAGCATTTACCAAAACATGAATTGTAGAAGTAAAGAAAATAAGCGAAGTTGGAAGGGACTTCTTGAGTTCATTAGCTTGAAACAAGTCCAATTAGCTCAGGTTGCGTAGGGCCTTTTGCAGTTGTGTTCTGAGTATCTCCAACCTTGGAGGTAGTCCATGATCTCTCTGGGTAACCTCTTCAAGTACTTGATGATGCTCACAATGAAAAGCTACTTCCTTTTACCTATTCAGTATTTGCCATCTTTCTCAACTTCTGTTAGCTGGCTCCTGCCCCGTTACTGTGCACCTTCAAGAAGAGCCTGGCTCCAACTTTACTGTACCCTCCCATTAGTAGTTGTATACGGCATTAAGATGGTGGAAGAGAGAAGTATTTAAGATGTTGAAACTTTGAGGAACCTTTCTCTGACTTGCTTGTATTATGCTTAAATAACCTGGTGAACATGGCAGCAAAAGAAAATTGGGACATTTAGTAGTGGAGAGTGTTAAGTAGCTAGCTTGTTTCAGTATTGTCTAGAATATCTTCCTATGGACCACTGCTCTTCTAGCACTCTATTTTACAATGATTCATTTGCAGTGTCACCTCTCTCAATTTGCAACCTCTCCAGGCAAGTCTGCCTGATTTAGCTTTGTGGATTCTCTCCGCCTCCCCTATCCTGCTTACCATACACAAAATTTGGAAGCTAAGATTTGCTTAACTTCTGAAAAAAAATATCTGAAATACATAGGTGCTGACTTACTGAAGATGTCCAAAGAAGATTTTGTTCAAATCTGTGGGCCTGCTGATGGAATTCGGCTCTTTAATGCAATCAAAGGAAGGTTTGTACTTCTTCCTTCCTATTTTTCTTGTTATGGCAGAATCCCTTGATATTTTCAGTGTTAACAAGAAGTTAATCCTGGAGCTGTAGCATTTAGACTTCCTTTTAACACTTCAGAGGGTCATCTTAAAGGCTGGAGATCACAATGGTATTCAAATCCAAGTGCAGATCAGAAATGCTGCCAAACTCACCTGAGTTAAAAATGAAGCAGCATAATGTGGATTTCCAGTGATTTATTTGCTACCAGATGATAGTTTCCATGTACCTCATATGTGATGCTGCCTACAGTACCTCATCTTGTATCTCCATCACAGGTAACAAACAGAACAACCCCGGAGTCTCAGATGACTGTAAAACTTAATTTAGATGGCAATAACATTATAAATTCTCCAGCTGCTTAGAATTTAAATCAATAAATGAGAGTACGATGAACTGCTTTGCAAATGTTGGATACTGTTTATTCTTATCTGGCCCTGAAGAGATTCAGGTGTTCTGCAGTCTACCACCACCTCCCAGGGGGCTCTTAGTAGACCTCCCTAAGTCATTTAGTCACCAGCATCAAGAATTAGTTGATTATTTATGCACAGCCTGAATGATTCCAGCTTTCATTGTTTGGTGGCTGACTGGAACAATTTTAGATCTAAATAACTCACTACTGTCTTTTAATAATCTATAGAAATGTAAGGCCCAAGATGACAATTTATGTCTGTCAAGAACCAGAGCATAACAGGTCCCACCTCCACCAAAAACGAGAAAATGGAGATGGCAGTCTTTGCGGTAAGTTTTTATGTATGGGTTTTGTTAAGCACTTGTCTGAAAATATGCTTTCTTCCTGAGCTTCTGCATGGCACAGCTTGGTATTGTGTGTTTGAAGAGGTCATACTTACTGCTGTTCTGACACTGTTAGGTTAGTTAGCTTAGTTAAAAGGCTACATTCACAAGCTATCCAAACAATGACATAATAAGGGCTCTGTTCTGTTCTTAACAATTACTGTAGCATTAAAAACTGCCATCCTATCCACAATTTGATTGTAGATATGGCTTGTTTGAAAGTGTTGTAGGAAATGGAAGGCTGGTATGTCTTAAAGTGGGGTTCTAATTCTTGGAATTTCAAAGCTTTTGAGGACTCACTGCTCTGAACTGTCTCTCATAACACGCTCCAGAAGTAGGATTACATGAGAATGAAGATCCTACTTAGTTCTGGCATGTAGTTTTAACTAGACACAGTTTTTCTACCTGGCTGTTCCTACCATTTGGATGAGATTTAAAAAATATTGTCATCTACAGTTATCTGATTCACTGAAGTCTTTAGTTTGTGCCTATGGTGTCAATGGGAAAGTATCTAATAAAATACTGCTTTTGTACAACATCTTATCATGGGTATTACTGCTTAATCAGAGCTACTTTAAAATGTCAAAATTTAAAAGTAGTAAAGCATATCATATAAGAATAATGACATCCTTATAAGGGATTATTATTTTTTGTACCCTATTATACATGTTGTCATTAGTCCTTATGATTTCCTCTGGGCAAAACTGACATGGGTTCCATTTGCCTGCTGTACCCAAATGTTAGGTATTTGTCTACAAATCATCAAGTTGCTTAGTACCTGCTCTGAAGGTACTAAGCTTGCTTATCTACTGTCAAGATTTGAACCTTGATCTTAAACCCATACGGTTGTTGATATTGAGCATCTTGGTGTTACCTGTCATTACTATCCTATAATTACACTGTAATTCCTTTCAACTTGTTGCAGTATATCATGCAATTTTCTTGGAAGAATTGACCACCTTGGAATTAATTGAGAAGATTGCAAACTTGTACAGCATTTCTCCACAGCAGATAAATCGAATCTACCGGCAGGGACCCACAGGGATCCATGTATTAGTGAGCAATGAGGTAAGAAATAAAAGCAAACTAAAACAGTTGTCTGCATTCTTGAAGTCAGAATGACCCTTTAAAGTATGACATGAATTTTCAAGAAAATGTTGCAAGGTCACTAATCACAAACACTTGAAACAAATAATTTAAAGCATATCATTCATGCATAACATTAATTTTGGTGTGATCTTAAGATTTTTGCTTTATAGAAGAGATTAAAAAATACTTGATTGTTTCCTTTTCATTTTGGCTGCTTAAACAAATTCCAAAATGAAGAACTGAAGTGAGTTTCTTTAAAAATGAATAGGAAAGCTTTTTGAAGAAGACAAGTTTGAAAATCTTTAGGGCAATTAGTCTTACATCTCAGCCAATGACTACAGTCACATAATGACTGACTGGCTACTGGGTCAGAGTTAGCACTGTGTAAATGCACGCTATGATTTCATGGGCCTCTGCTAGCTGTTTGTGTCCCATTATATGTTGGCTTAATTTAGTCCATTCCATTAACTTGTAGGTTAATAGTGAGTTGCCCTTCCTCTTTTTTCCCCCACTAAGTGACTTACTCATTCATGCACCAGAATCACTTAGGAAGCTTCCTATATAAGGAACATTGTTAAAACAAATGAAGCAGAGCATGGGTCTCAACTGGGGCCTAAATTGAAGTCTGTAATGCATATTCCTAAAGTCTCCTTGCTATTTCAGCCTGATTAAATCTGAAACATTAATGCTTTATGGATGTAAAGTGCTTGGAGGCAACTCTTGGTAGGGGAATTGCCTTAACCAGCTTGGGTATAAGGCTTTAACTATTTACTTAAGTCAATTATTAACAATGTCTATTGCTTTATTTTTGTGTGTGTGTTTTTTTTTTTTCTTTCTTGTTTTAGTAGCATAGTGGCAAGAGTGAGGCACTGTATGAATGTACTTCATGCATCATTAGACACGGACACATGGACTGGCCAGTCAAGTTTGATTTGCGGGAGCAGGGGGTGGCTGTTAGACCCAAAAGAGAATAGGGAGATCAGTCTTGGTGAAAAGGGTGTTTGATGTGAGAACTTAGAGCTGGAAGAGCTCTACTGCATGTACTGAATGATGTTCAGTAGCTAGGGAAAGGGTTTTGCTTAAAGCTGGATTTTCTGGGCTGATCATAGGTTCTGGTCACCTTCCCTCTGAAGTTAGGTGTCCACTCTCTGCTGTAGCTGTAGGAGACAGCTCCAGAAGGTAATTCACTTCCTCTCTTCCACACAGCTGCTCTAGGATGGGATGAAACATTAACTGTGGATGAAGCTTAAGTGAATGGTTCAGCTTGGTTCTGAAGTTAGATGAGTCTTTTAGTTAGGGGCCTCACTAGATCTTGCAAATGTTCTGAATAGCTAGTTTCTCACCAATAACTCAGATAGCTTTAGATACTAATCTTACCATGATCTGCCTCATCTCTTCGCAGTTTCATTAAAATGCCTGTGCTTCAACACAGTACAAATGGGTAAATGTAGATGCATGCACAGCGTCTCTAGTACTCTCTGGTCAAAATAACCAGGTGGACGCTTCTGAAATGACATTATGTTAACAACATTCCTTTATTCAACAAGGCGTTCATTCCTCAGGGCTGACCATCTCTACGTATTATCCCAGATGCTAATACAAACGCAGCTGAGCTTCATGGTTCTGCTGAATGTGTGTGTATAATACGTGGATGTGTGCGTGTATTACTATTTCTAGATTTTAGGAGAGGGTCTGTGTTTATCCAGCCTAAAATGGAATAGTGCCGTTCAAGTCAATTAAGAGCATAATCTGTAATAAAGTAGCTAGAGTGTTGTAAGAATTTGTAGGATCAAGAGTTGCAAAGAGGATGGGTAAAATGCTGAACAAGCCAGATCAGTTCCAGGCAAGCACTTCAGTGTAAGTTTCTCTTAAGCACATTAGTAGCTGTAAGGACACTAATTAACCATTCATATACTTTTAATGATCTATGGGCAGGGTTACTGAGAACTATGTAGGACTAGACACCAGAATTTGTTTGATAACTTTTCTTTAAAGGCAATACTGACACTGAAAGAATCTTGAATTAAATTGCTAAAAACATTTTGTGTTGGCTTTTTTCTTCTACCCTTCAGATGGTGCAGAACTTCCAAGATGAATCTTGTTTTGTTATCAGCACATTAAAAGGTAAGCATTGCTGCTCCTACTACATGTTTCTAAAAATATTTTTCTCCTTTCAATGGGATTAAACTTTATCACAAACTCAGTGCTGGTATCCCGAAGAGGAAACTAATCCAATTTGATGTAAGTCAAGAAGATGCATCAAATTACTGATTGATCTGTGTTTTCTTCTGTTACACTGTTATGAAACTTACATAATTACTTAAATACCACTGACATAAATGAGCAGAAGGCCTTCTGGTAAGATGATAAAAGGTTACAATGTTGTATTTTTTTGTAAATATTTTGACATTTGATTGTCATGAATGGGTTGTGGAACAAGAGTGCAAACTAGTGAAAACTACCTAAGAAAGCCTGGAGTTATTTGTTTGTGTTGTTTTCTAAAAGCAATGAAAAAATGTTTTGCGTTTCTTTATTACAGCTGAAAGCAATGATGGCTACCACATCATTTTAAAATGACCGTGCTGCACAGAAAGACTTTAACAGCCTAACGTTTAGTGCCTCACTGAGATTGCTACAACCTAGACTGGAAACATGAAGAACCTTCTGGATAAAATGCTCCTATGAACTCAGAATTACCAAACAGCTTAAAGAAAAACTTGCTTTTACAGATATACATTTTTTCTTTGAAGCTGGAGTTAAGAACATCCTCAAAGCTTGTACATGTTTCTTCCTTCCTCCCTTCCTCTCCAGTCTTAAAAATTGTTGAGGTTTCTGCTTACTGCTTAGAAACATCTGCCTTGTACTAAAGGGAAATGAAAGATAAACAAAAACCAATTCTCTAGACCCCTCATGGTTGGGTGAATTGTTTTATTTACAGTTCTGAGTGTTTCTTGCTTTCAACACACACCCCGTTCTTGATGGACATAGGCTCCCTGTGGCTCCTCTTTTACTCTTTGAGGTGGAGGGCTTGGGGCTAAATCCAGGAGCAGATTGAGCAACGCAGACGATGGATTTGGTGCCCAGTCCCCATCCACAGTGTCAACCCTGGAAGCCTGCAATTAGCTGATTCCCATTTGTAGATGTGCTTGAAGTCCCAAGACCTTAGTCTGACCTGACAGAGCTTCTTTAATGCTTATCCAACAGAACAATTTTTGCAGGGTTCAAAGGAGGACAGGCAACCTGAAGCAAGCAGTTCAGTACTGTTTTGTATCTTTAGCTTTAGAGTAGTCTCCTTGCATAGAGTATAAGAGGGTTTTCGGAGGAAATGTTTTGAACATTGAAAGCCATAGAGCTCATGAGAAATTCATATCGCAGATTTATTCTACTCTATAAAGTGTTAATTAACTGCTGTCTTTACTGTAACTGGGAATTAGGTTTTATGATCTTGGTGAGTAACAGCAGGCGAAAATCATTAAAGTAAGTAAAACTGAGTTTAGATTGAGCCCAGGTAATGGATCATCTTAGTTGGCTGCTTCGTATATTCTTGCTGTTTCACTCTGGACTCCTGTTTCAAATAGCCTCAACTACAGTTAACCCCCACACCCCTCCCCAGGTCTCTTGGGATGCCATCCAGGCTCCATGAAGCTGAAAAAGTGGTTTTCGCTGATGTCAAAGGCAAACTGGATCACACCCTTCTTGCATGGATGGATGATTTTGGCAGCTAATTAATAAGACTGTCTCCCAGACTGAATGGCTATCTAGCATCAAATTCTTCTGCTTGAACATTTCATTTCTCCCTGAATTGAGACAGAAAGCTGAAATACCAACATTTTCCTGGAATGGAAATTTAAAAAAAAAAAAAAAAAGAGAGAAATTGTCAGTTGGAAAACGCTGAATAAAACGTTCTAGCGTTTTGGAATGGAAACGTTTAATTAAATCCATTTGACCCTTAAAGCAGCATCAGTTTTAGCTACTGTCGCAGACCTCAGAAATTACCATTAAAGTGCCTTGTGCGCCATGTCTCCCCTGGGGCCGAGCTCCTTGGCTGGATGTCAGATCCCATGGTGCACTTACCGCGGGTTAGTCAAAGGGGGAGTGCGTCATGAAGGCTGGAGGGGTGCCCAGGAGCCCAGCCTTCTGGGAAAGGGGGATGTGCAGACTGTGAATTAGAGCTCCCAGCTGACACCGGAGGAATTCGGACAGACGTGGACTGATAATTTTTCTGACAAAAACGATGTTTCAAGTTTTCCCAACAGAAATAAAGAGCAAAGTACAGAGAAAAGCATTTTTTTTTCCACTAAAAGCATGAACTTTTGTGCAAACCCCCACTACCAAAAGAAAAGCAACAAAAAAAGCACCCATCCCCACCATTTTTTTTTTTTAAACCAAAAATAATACTAGAATAGAAAAACTGTGTTACAATGGGAAAACCTGCAGCCAACTCATCTAATTGACTAACATTGCATACTTAGGCATGATCTTGCACAACTGGCTGTCCTGGATGCTCCATGAATCGTAGCAGTTATCCAAAAGAGACTTTCAGGGTTTGGGACATGGCAGTTCCACCCTGTGAAGTGAAGGAGCTTGAGGCTGCTTGGTTGAGGATTAGGTTGTGTAGGTGAGAAAAGTTGTGAGTAGCCTCTTGGAGTGAGATGGTACCAAACAGAGAGGCTGGGAGTAGCTTTGGGGGAAGAAATGCCTTTTTGGAAGATGGGAAATGCCATCTTTCTGAGGAAGATGAGGCCGCGTGAAACTTGACCGTGCCTTGAAATGAAAGTGCCACTGAAGGGGAACTTGTGACTGACCAAAACCTTTATTTCTGGTCAAACACTGGAACCAGGCTTCCTATAGATGTAGTTGATGCCCCATGCCTCTCAGTGTTCAAAAGACTTTTGGACAATGCCCTCACTAATATGCTTTAACTTTTGGTTAGCCCTGAAGTGGTCAGGAACTTGGACCTGATGGTCTTTGAATGTTGTTTCCAGCTGAACCATGTTTTCACACCCAGACTGAGTTGTTCTTGCTGCCCTTTGTGGCACTTAGGAACTTTGTAAGCCCCGAGAAGGTCATGGTGGAAGGTGGGCTCCTTCCCTGCAGCCACCCTCTCAGATCAAAACTCCCCAGAAGATGGGAGGACAAGCTTCACTTCCTCCTGCAGCTACTTGCCACCAAGTACTGTAGGCACTGCTGAGCTACATCTGTGTTTCCCTCGTGCCCCTTTTGTGTCGCTACACTCTGAGGAAAATTAAATACATCAATGACAGAAGTTCAGGTTATTGGCCTAGGCTGAATGATGTCGTAGAGGTTTATTCTGTCTGAGAGGCAGCTGTGTCACCCCCTGGCTCTGCGGCCTGTGTCAGGGGGCAGTGGGGAGTCCCCTGACCCCAGTTGTGGCCTCACAGCTATAGTTACCTTCCAAAATGTTTGTGAATAGGTGGGGCCTACATGCCACTGTGTGCCAGGAGCTGCTTGCTGTCTGGTTTCTGTTGTAGAAGATGCATTGGCTACACTTTTTCATGTCATTTTGTAATATTGGCCTGGTACTGCTTATCTGGCATTGCTGCTGTTGGCATACAACTAAGAGAGGTGGATCTGGCCTGATGAGAGGGATTTAAATTGGGGTTGCCAGATAGAGTGTAGTCAGTACCTGATCCACTCACATGTGACAGCCCTGCAATTTAGGGGGCACAGCAATAGATAAACACAGCACTGCAAAGGAAGGATAGAGGCAGCTTTGCTGTCATGGTTAGGGACTAAGAACCGTGTGCTTATTTTTATGAAGTATAACTTGTTCTTGGTTATTTTAGAAACAAATCTTGCCCATAAAGAAGTATACGCAGAAGTCCTAATGCTATTTCTGTAACACTTGCTTGATTAATTTTGAACAAAAATAACTCTGTTAGGGCTTTGTTATATTTAGATTTTTAAAATTGAGTAATTTTATATTGATATAAGGATGAATCTGACCGTATATCTTGCTCTTCTTTCTATGTTGTAAGAAGGTATACCAGAGTAAACAATCATGTAGATTATAAATATTGTTCTACTAGGTGGGCTCTACAGTTTTTATCTATGTTAGCTTGTTTGTTGAGCTGTATAACTGTAATGTGTATGTAAGGCTAACGCCTACTTGACAAAGTAGTTCTAGTCCTTGTTGAACCTCTGTAGTCCCAACAGAAATTTGGGGGCTCGTGCTGAAGTAGCATACACACCCATGAACATCTCGACACCAGCTAGTTGGGTGTCTGGATGAATGATGAGTTACTTCCACTTGTCTCTGGGTGTTAGAAAAACACATTGCACCCTTTGCCCTTGTTGCATGATGCTGTGTAACCAACAGGTTGTTGTATGTGGGCAAATTGACCATGAACCGTTGTGGCTGAGAAGGAGTGCTTGAGGTGGCATTGGTCAGAGCAATGCTAGTGTGAGACTGGGCTGCAGACAAACCTTCCTCCCTGCCTCCCAAAGCACAAAAGCAGCCCCTTGGCCTAGTGAAGATGGTGAGTTTGTCTGTACAGAAACCAGGTGAAGCCTTCAGATGTTAGGGCTTTACTTCATATGAGTGGCTTGTCTCACCTGTGTAAGTGGCAGGTGATTACCTGATGGCTTAGGCTGTCCCTGTGATTACAGAGGGTCTGGTGTCCCTGTAGAAACCCGTTCACCCTATTTGAAAATCTGACAGCCTCCAGAAGGAAGCTTTTCATTCTTCAAGAATAAAGGAAGCACAAATGAGTAATCTGGGCTAGATGTCTAAGTTCTAGACGGGCTAAAGGCAAGGGAAATAAGTAGCTTCCTCCCCCCCCCTACCCCCCTCCCATGTGAATGTCCCAGAAGAATCTTGCATTTACAGTGCTCTTAAGTGCCTGTTACATTTTATGTCTTTTTTTCCCCCCTATTATTTTTTTAGGTAACAAATGAAACCTTCTGTTCAAAGTAATTTAAATTAGACTTTATCTCTGTATGTTAAATTTGTAGGACAGACCTTTATCAGCTCTGGGTTTTAGGAATCTTAACTAAGCCTTACTTAAGTAGTGTGGTACCCCAAACTGTCATCATGCATGGAACCTACAAGTAAAAGTGGGCTTGCTGGGGATGAAATAGCAGGAGAATTGTTACATGATTAAAAGCAGTATGACTCCAAGCAGTGCTGCAAAGCTCAAGCCCGGGTTCTTATCAGATCCATACTGGCTCCTTGGAATTATTTCACTGATTGTTACATTTTCTCTGAAAACTAAGTAAATTGATACAGATCAGTTAGTATGACTATGACAATGAAATGACCATTGTATGTCACCTCAGGGCAGGGGAGGAAAGGCACAAATAATTTGGTGACAGAAATCTGTGCCATGTGCCTGAGGTGGCAGGACTGGTGTTTGTAAAATTAATGCTCCTGTTCTTTCAGCACCCTGCTTGGTTAATTGGCTAAAATCTAAATAATAATCCAATCTGGAAAACACTGAAATTCTTAATTGTCCTGGTGTGAAATTTAATGGACAGAACTTTCAGGAATTGCAGGTAGTAAAAGGATTATTGCAGTTGAGAAGTCCTGAATGGCACTCTCCTTGTAATGTAACATAAACATATTTATGCATATATATATATACACATACATACTGTACTGTATCAACACATATATGTGCTGAGTACTTGTGTCCTTTGGCTTTAATTGGTACTCTGCTTTGTTTAATTGCATTTCAATGTAAAGAACTCTTGTTGGTCAAGCTTTGAAACCCAGTCATTCCTTGAGCAGAAATGTAAAAGTCCATAATAGCAGCTCTAGGTGATTTGGAGATGGTCCACTTGGAGTGATGTAAATTTGATGACCTTCTGCAATATAAATTCCAGGCCTTGGTGAAGACGAGTATATTCTTGCACTGGCACTGCAGCTCTATAGTGCGGCTTCTGAAAATAAGTTAAAGAGAAATAGATAGCTCAAAGCTTTGTAAATTAGTCAAAGCTACTTCCTAAGCTGAATAGCCATACGGTGACTTTCCTAGCTTGATGTTGTATTGCTTAAGCATTGGCTGTAATTCTAGCAATCATCTGGTGGATGACTGGGACAGTTTTTTTTTGTCTCTGTTTTTGTTTTTGACTGTTCTCAGAGAAATACTTGTATTCAGACTGTAGCTTGTCTTTCTCCTCCAATTATTAAATGGTTTTACTTTATGGTAGTACTACAGATATTTTCTTAAGATTATAATCTGCTTGACAGCACAGGGTACTCAAAGTGGGGAGTGTGTGTTTGGTGTTGATCATAGCTACTGTAGGTGAATAGCAGAAGGCAGACTGGAGGTGTATGCTAACATCCTTGTCTCTCTTTAAAAAAGGGGTTAAGCTGGTGCCTAGCTTTTTGTGCATTTCCGATTTGTACTTTTTTTTCTTTTTTTTGGCCATTCCCTCAAAATTCTTCTGCTCCCTGTGGGGGGATGTGTTGGTAAGCATCTGGTGTGCCTAACTTTTTCTTAAGTAGCCTGCTGTTTTCCCAGTTTGCTTGGGGTGAGCGTTTATCTTTCAAAGGGCTATGGGAGTTACCTCTGTTCACTGACAATGCAGCCATTCGAGATGGGCGATGCTGACCCCAAAGTTGGCGTGATGGGCGAGGGTGAGTGGAGGTGGGTAGATTGGAGGCTGAGGCGTACCAGTTGTGAGTAAATACTGCCACACTTTTTGTCTTTTTGTTTGTTCGTTTTTTTGTACATGAATTAAAAAAAAAAAAAAAGCATATTTTGCACTGGCTATTGTACTGTTGTGCAGAAGAAATCTGTATCTAGAATCTGTGCTCCAGTCAAAATGCAAATAAACCCGTTTGTAAGAAGTGTGTGTTTCATCTCTGCACTGCTCGGCATGGATGGGTGCAGGAAAGCCGTGCATCGGCAGCTGTAAGGTGCTGAGTGCCCTCTCAGAATCAGCGGGAGTGCAGTTTGCAAAGTGCTGGTGCGAGAATGTCAGCAACAGCCAAATGTCCTGCAGCTATTCTCTTCTCATTGGGACTGAATTCATTTCTCAGCAACACAATGCAGAGAGCAGATCACATTTAATCTGAGTCCGGGCATGGGGAGAAGTGCCTAATTCTTACTGAAGCAGCAACAGAGAGAACACAAACTGGGTTAGGTAGCAGCTGGCTGTGGGCTTGCTAAGCAGAGGACACAGGTATTTCAGAGACTGGTGACAGGAAAGATGAGCAAAATGTCCTTCCTGATAGCAATGCTCTGTGCTATTTAGATGCTGTTAGATATGCCGGAGAAGAGGTAGTGAGGTCTGGACATTCCCAGAGGTTTGGGTGAAAGCATTTCAGCATCCTCTAAAGGCAAGACATAGCTCTAATAATACACACATTCAAGAAATTGAGATAGATGTCTGCTGTCTCCACTTGGAGAAGATGGAGCCCACCTGGAAAATGTTATCTTCCAGCAGCCAAACTTGCCATTAAGGTAAAGGAGAGGGAATGGATATTCTACCACATCAGGGTGCTTCTTGACTTCAAGAGAAATTTTGGCTCCTTTATTTTGCTGGAATATTTGAATCACGAAACTAGAAAATGTAGCATGTGCCTCTGTGTAACGTAAGTTCATATGCGAAGTGTAACAGCAAGGACAATGTTTCTAGAGGCAGGTGGATGAGTATTTTTCAGGAGGGCTATCCCCTGCAGGAGCCATCCCCAGGGATTGTGGGACTACAGAGGTGAATCCCTCCCTGACACCCCACGTGAGGTGCACCTGAGGATTGCACACACCAGCTGCTGGCATGGGTGCTTCCAACTGAGCTCCATGCAAAATCGTCCCTCTACTGTAAGCTTAACCCATGTGCTGGCAGGCATTGTTAAATGCAAAAATGGTCAGAAGATTATCTAGAATTGCCTGATAAAGGGACATTAATGGCAGAGAAAGAGGTAATGCTGCACATTTTAATTACTGTAGTACAGACAGCAATACAGAAGCTTATACGGAAAAGATCTTGGGAACACACTCAGAAGTCAGCAGCAGCCGTGTTTATGGCTGGACAGGAGCTGAAAATAGCTGGTCATGAGTGAGGAGAGCCAAGGCCTAACACTGGAGCTGCTGAGCCAAAGCTGTGGCCTAATCTCATATAAATCTTCAACAGCAAGCAAACATTTCAGAATTAGTTTTCCAATTTATGAAACAATGCAGTCTTTCAGTGAAAAGGATTAGTCACAACTATGGAGCAGGTAGAAAAATACCTTCCCTCATGCTCATTGGGTGAAAGAATGCTACTTTAAAAGGAAAGATTTGACCCTGCAATGATTTATTTAGTATATTACAGCAAAGATTAGTTGTCCCACATTGGTCAAACTAGCATTTCTGATGAACAAAGGCTGCTCAGCTCCCCATAGAAGCATGGCCAGGGGTTTGGGTTGGGATTTGGGCTTTGGGATGCACCAACCTCTTCTGTTTCAGGAAGGAACTGAGGTACCAAGTGCTACAATGAGCCTAGGGAAGCAGGACGGGCTGTAGTGTCTGTCCTGGCTATCACTCACACACAAAATCACAACCAAAGAACCCCACCAAGTCTTTTCTTCCATTTCATGGAGAGTAGTGATGTGACTCAGGTATAAGTGGGAATGATACTCGATATTACACTATGCAGGTAAGTTATAGCAGCAAGTAAAATCTACTCGGGGGTCTGTTGAGTAAGGACAACAGACAACTGGAAAAAAAAATGTTTTAAATAAAGCAAAATGAAGCAATAAAAGATGGTACACCACCACCCTGGATAAGGTCCCCCCAGGTGCCAGTTCACCTATGTCTTTACATTGGGACTTTTAAACTGGCATCTGCTTGTTTACCACTGTGGGTGTAGAGGCACAGGGCCCCAATCCCTCCATTTTCCTCTGAGGATGTCTGTAGACATGTTAAAAGGGCTGCTTATTGTGAATATTTATATTATTTATATATACACTTTTTTTATTTTCTTTTGCAATATATTCTTAATCCTAAAATCCTGTTGCAAACAGTGCTGCTATCCATTTTGCAGCTTAGAAATGCCTCAATTCTGATTTCACTGATAACAAGTTCTAAGCAAGTATAACACAGATGGAAGAAAGAATATTAGTGACTGAGAAATCATTTTCCAAGGGTGAAAATTCTATGAAATGATGACTATGCTTTAGAGAAGAGAGGTGCTAGAAACATGTAAGATGGCCTCGAGCAAATGCAACACCAGGAGGAATTTCTTCACGAAAGTGTTATCAAAGCTTAGCATCTCCCAGAAGGAAGCATTTCTGGAAGGTTGGCAGCACTTTGGGAATTAAGATCTCCATGACATCACTTAATAGTTTAACCTGTGGGAGGAAAATCAGGGAAAAGTTGAGTGAAAAACGAGCGTGTGACTTTCTGCAGGAAGAAAAGAGTGGCTGAGGCTGCGTGGCTGCAGCAACCCAGGGAAGGAAAGCTCAGTGTGAAAGCATGGAGACTGCATACATTAAGCCAAGTGCATGCTCTGGCACAGCTGTCCTGAGGACAAAGAACATTGTCCCGGGCAAAAAATTATTCCAGAACCGCCCACAGTTTCCTGTTTCCAACATATTTACCTCATTTCATGGTGGGGCCTATGTGGCCACAACTTTTGTTTCCTGAGGCAGCCATATTTGTGTACTCTCACATGTGTGGCCTGAAAGCCCAAGTGAGAACATGGGGATAAATTTGGTGACTGCTGAAGTTAACCAGTGGGGAAAGGAAAAGGCATTCTGCCTTGCTTTTTAAAAAGCTTTGGCCTCCTGGCTCTGCTGACCCCTGCCATACTTGCAGAAGAGGCATGCCTGTTGCCAAATAAATATGCACACTTCTCTGTCACTGATCAAAAACACGTGTCCCCCTCCTGAGCACCTTGCTTAGCAGCACAACCTACCAACAGCCTGCTCAGGAGGACACCTTGCTCTGCAGCTGTTTAAATGAGCAAATTAACTCCACAGGTTTGGTAACAAAGGCAGGGAGGAGAGTTTTATGTTACTGGCCTCCTCAGCTTAGCTTGGGTGCTTGGACATCGGGAACCCAAGCCTTCCAGTTAGGCCCTGCTTACTGGTTTCTGGAGGACACAGTGTCTCTCTATGGACAACACAGGCCACTTCATGATACCAGCATTAAACGATGGCTGAAGATGGGTGGTGGGATTGTTCCACAGAGTCCACGGGTAACTGCTCAATCTATTCCAGGATCGTTTGGAGAGTGGGTTAAGGCAGCTGCTGGGTTAAGGATGTTCTTGCTCATGTGAAGTCATGACAGAGTAGCTGTTCTGCTTCATGATGGTAGCAAATGTGCCCCCAAATTATCAGGGGGTTGTCTATCAATGTTCACAGCGGATAATTGTCTGGCTTGACCTTGAAGACTGTCCATGATGGAGAGTTCACATGTGGGGATATGCATGCTATTGCAGCAGTAGGAGCAGGGCAGGGGTGTTCTATTCCTGTTTTATATAACCCTGTGTGGACTGGAGCTGAACCCCAGTAATGGTCTCCAAGGTTTTCCAAGGCAAATTCAAGCAATTAGCTGACAGTCACCACTAGTTGACAGTCAGCATGGCAAGGAAGCAACTTAGCTTCCACCTAAACCCCAGCATGAATCACTTTTAACACCACAAGGACAAAGTGGCAACAAGCTGTTGACTCACTTCAGAATTCATTTGCCAGAAATGACTCAGCAAGCAACCTGTGAGAAAAAAAGAGCATTGATCCTCCTGTGTTGTTTCTGAGGCAGCACAATGCCCATCCTGCAGAGCAGAAGCCACAGGGAGCTGCATGGAGTCCGAGGGAGGGGAACCAGTGTGGTCCTGCCCAGCACACACAGCTCAGCAGGATCCTGCTGTGTCCTACATGTGTGATGCAATTTTTTTTTTTTTTCCCCACTTTCCAATTCTTGATACAACAGTTGAATTTTTTATCTAATTCTTATGATAACGGTCACATACTGGACAGCTACATAAGCAAAGCACTTGAGAAAACAACCCTTTTAATTCCTGGAAACCCCTACTTTAAGCAATGAAACAATTTTTTTCCTCTCCTTCAAACACCACCAAATAGCATTAATCCATTACCTTTCAGGCTCCCACACCCACAGGTTATGGCTCTTTTCTCTGTCAGTGAAGAAGTCCTTAAAAAACACAGTTACATGCAAAGCCGATGAGCCCAAGTGGTGCAAAGACAAGGAGCAGGAGCCCAAACTGAGAACAAGTCCCTCAGCAATGTCTGTGTTCATCAGGGCTCAGTGGCTATAGAGGAGAGTTAGCCCAATTGCCAGGTCCACCAGGGCCTGTGGGAAGGGTCCATCAGCAGAAGGGAATGGCCATCAGGGGCCCTTTTAAACAGGCTTTTAAAATGAAATCCCCATGACACTGCAGCATTGCAGAACTCAGATAACCCCAAATGAGCAGACTCGTGATAAAGTTATGACCGGTTGCCACCCATCCTGTTTGAATGAATATGGGGATATGTATGGAGAAGAGCTCAGGTGTGGAATAAGACATAATAAATATAAAAGGCATGCAGTAAAAAAAAATAAAAATCTTATTTAACACTCAGTAAGCACAGGAAGAATGGCAAGACCTTAAACTCCATCATGTTTATCACTGCACTCATGTGCATCACTGAGTTAATAATTGACTTAAATATACAGATCCATTGTGACAGTACACGTGTTGCCTGCAGTGTCTATTCAGGGAGTGTCCCTATGCATAAGACAATTTTTAACTTGATTCTTTTTGTGGAGATTTATAGCTGGAGCCAGGATGGACAATTAAGTAAAAAATTAACAGGACATTTTGGTACAAGGACACTAAACTCCATCCCAGCATTGCTCTGAACCCCCAAGTCTGAGTCACATCCCTGGGGTCCCTTCTCAGCACCCTTGTCTGTCACCATCAGCAGGTGCCAAGTGGGCTGAGGGCAGGGAAGCCTCTTGTTAGTAAGTTTTGGGGAAGAAAATGATGGACCTTAGTTAAGAATTGACACACATGACTTTTTGGGGAGGTCTTGGAAGGACGCCAGGGCTGGAAATCCCTTGTGATTGCAAACAAGCTGGCAGGTGCCCCTGGGAGTTCTAATTCAGGTTAGTTTAGGTTAAATCAGGTTGGTCTGTGATGAGGTCAGCCTTGCTGCTATGGAGATAGAGCTCTCCCTGCACCAGGTCAGGACACCAGGCTTGGTAAACCCAGATGCCCTCCCTTCCTAGGTGGCTGCAGGGGCAGCAGTGCTGGGCCTCAGCCCAGGTGAGTGACTGAATCTGTGTGATGTTAACTGCTGGCATGTATTGCACTTTGTGCTTGGCTTTACTATGCTCATTGAAAGTCAGTCCCAGGTGTACTAGGGTGTCAGTGTGAAATTCCCTACTGCTTTCATTTTCTCCTAATTCTAGCAGCATTTTCTCTACCTCTCTTTTGCTCTCTCCTCTCATTTCCTTAGGGGTAGGCAGTGCCTGGTCTGTGCTGGCTGTCCTACAAGGATTTGGCTCCGTAGCAATTTGGGCTGCTTCCTTAGAAATTAAGTTAATGGCTTAGTTTGGAGAAGTTTTGTGATGGGATCCTCTAGTGATCCTGATAGCCCCCTTCTAGTGAATGATGTTCCATGTGCTCTTTCTGCCTTGTCCCTTGAGGGTCTGTGTGACCTGAAGTTTTGCCTATCTGGTTACATAAATGAGACAACTTCTGAGTGATTCAGAGCAAAACATGGTCACACCAGTGAATAGCTTTCAGACCCCAAACCACAAAGCCAAATTCTTGGGGTATCCAGTGGCATGCCTGCTCTGTGCTGTGTTGGCCCCTCCTGATGTGGTTCACCTGTGGGTCTTTGATCTATTACCAGCCCCATGCAAGTTGTGTGGTGCTTTGTAGTGGTGGGAAAGGCACAAAGATGAAATTAAACTAATTACAAGCTGGTGCACTTAATTGCTTCTGAAAACTGGCAATATGGATGAAACTTGCTCCCGGTCTTAGTATCAGGTTTCAGTGTTTTGCCAGATTGTATGACTGACGTCAACTTGTGATTGTGACAAAGGCTATAAAATCATAGACTTGTAAAATAATTTAGAGTGGAAGGAATCTCTGGAAGTGACCTGGTCCAGATGCTGCTGAAAGCAGGGCCAGTCCAGAAGCTGCTCAGCATCCTGCAGGGTCAGCAAGGGGAAGCCTGCGGCCAGTGCTAGCTAGGAAATCCACCCAGAGATCATAATACCCAATTTTTGCCTCAGATAATGTATTAATGCACCCACTAAGAAAAGCTTTTGTCTTTCCAGCATTGGGTGGGAGGAAAGTAAAACAACACAGGCATGCCAAGCCATAATTAGCTTTCAGTTCATCCATGAAGAATAACTATTTATAAAATGAATTGAGGACTATTTGTTTACTTAATAATTTTTCCCAGCAAATAAAAAAAAAATAAAAAAATAACTTGACAACCACTTTCTACTAAGCCTGGCAGTTCTTTGTGGAGATATGGCTGCCAACTAATATTATAACTTGTCACAATGGAACTGAACACATATTAATTGCAAATGCAAATCTCCAGTTTAACTCATAGAGCTGCTTCACAGTGAGATGGGATTGTTGGTGCTCAGGTGGGTTTTAAGCTGGGGTGAAGCTGCAGTGTGGATTCATTCTGCCCTGTGTGTGCTCTGGTGCAAGGTAGTGCCTGCTGTGTTTTGAGCAACCCATGCTATGAGTGCTTGAAGTGTTTAAGCTAGGATCTTGTGCAATCTTGTGCATCTAAATTTCCAGCTCTGCTCACTTGCTTTGGTGTCCCATGTAACCCAGCTCTGAGGAGGTGCATTAATTCACCTTTTCGTGTATATGGTAAAACACACAGTCAAAGGAGAAATGGTAGCAGAGCTAGTGGATAAGAGAAACCAACACTTAAGTTACAGGCTTGAAGTTAATTAAAGTGCAAGACTTCTCTTTGGTGCGTTTTAATTTGAAGAGAGAGGCTACAATGGGCAGGACTCAGTCATAAAGTCATGGGGACTTCCAAGGAGCTGCATGCAGGAATAAACCTGAGCAGCTGTGTAAGAGTGAGGACTTAAATGTCCTTTAGGTATTCTGAGGTTTTTCAGATAGGAATCGCCTTGCTTCACCTTAGTCCAGAGGTCCTGAGCTAGTGCATTGAGCATCTAGTCCATCGACATAGAAATAATGTCAATGTCTTCTCTTCTGAAATGCTTAGTAAACAGCTTGTTTTCCAAAATGAGTAAATAATAGTGTTGTATAGCTTTTTTTTTTTTTTTTTTTTTTTCCCCTCTTGTGTCACCTTCACTGCTTCATTAGTATATGTTCTCATGGAATTTCATTTTAAACTTCCCTCAAACAGTTTACCTGTGTGCTAGGGTTTTTGAGGAAGGAAAGGTTTTTGTTTCATATCTGGTAAGTCCACCCCCCAGCCCTTGAGTAATCTATATTTAGGGTGAAAGTACTACTCCAAAACTGTGACTCAACCAACGGTAAGCTTATGCTTGCTATTCAAAAATACTCCTGCCTCATGTCCAAGATGGGATGTTCTCACACAATTCACCAGATTTTTTTTTTCCCCCTCGGCTAAGCATAATTTAATTCATTGTTCACCTCAGCAAATGAAGGGCAGCAGAGCAGGGTAGAACACCAATTGCCTAAGGTACATTTCTGATTATTAAGTTATTTAGCCTGTACGTTTTGTTCTCACTGCTTGGAGTATGCAAACTGTCTTCCTCAAAGGCCCCTGACCCAGTGGCTAGGCCGAAGCACCTCCTGGCATGCAGCAGCCGCAATGCCACAAGGCCTGGCTTAGGAAGGATGTATTTTCGGGCAGGGGTAGTGTTGTCTCTTGTGCCTTCAGCAAAGGAAGGGCACAGAAACAACAAGCATCGCTCATTTTGTTACTTAAGCTCTGGGCAATTTGGCCTGTCAGTCTCTTCCTGTCCCTTGCCTTTCTGCATGTCCTTGATCGTGAAATGGCTCCTTCACTGCTCTACCACCAGATTGCTGTGTGATCTCTCCCTGTCTCTCAGGTTCTTCCCAAGAGCCTGAGGTGGCAAGGAAGTGCTCTTTTCCCTTGTTCAGTGGGGGAACCAGAATCCCAAAGAAGTTTAAGATTTAATTTTTCTAAATTCCTTGGCACCTGGCTTACCTCCATGTCGTTTGGTGCCTGGATACTACTGGGGGTTTGGGGAGAAACACCTTACCCATGGGATGAAGCCTGTGGCAGAGCAGGCATTTGTCCACAGCCCCTTGGGTCCTAGCTAGTGCCCACAGTTCAGCTTAGGTCTTTCTGCCAGATTCAGCAACTCCTGATTCCCATGGCAATAAATCACCAGTCTCGATTCCCTCAGCACTAAATACACAACAGCAGTTGGAGGCAAAAGATATGGATGTCATAGATATGGCATAAGTAGCTGGGACTTCTTAAAGCCCAGTCCTGGATCAAGATTTTAAGCCTTTCCCATTGAGGAGGAATGAGATGAGTATGCAGGGTTGCCCTTGCATAATGTGGACTTTGCTGTGGCTGCACCTGGCTTTGTGCGGAAACCTTGCATAATTCTACTGGCGAAGGATTATGTTGGATACATCTGAGTGCCCCCTGGCTATGGTTGCAGCATCCCAGGGAACAGCTCTGTTGAGATTTCCTGGGAGATCTGTAAGGGTAACAGCAACTTGGCATTAAGTTTAAACCCCGACTTTACTAACTAGTCTATGACGTTTTATTTTTTATATCTTTTAATGGGGTGCCTTTGAGACAGCTTAGGAGGATGTTATGTTCGGTGGGGGGAAATTTGCTATTGACAAGGCTGGGTTTTCTCACTGCACGAGGGGCAGCCTTACTTAGTGAAAATACCCTAGTTCTTGCAAAAGAAATCTTCCTCCCTACCTCTCCTCCACCTTTTTTTCTTTTCTTCGAATGGAGGGTATTTCCACAGAAAAATTCTTATGGAAATTCAGTCAAAAGATGCAGAGTGCATGGCTGTGCAGTGTTTGATGTTCCCATGTACAGTAACCACAGGCATCACGTCGGTGGTGGTCAGTGAGATAACACAGGCCTGGTCAGGGAGCATGCCCCACTGCTCAGAACAACATAGTCAGTGTATGTTCTCGAGCAAGGACTTCTTCTGTGGCATCATGTAGCAGGTGGTACCCAGTAGCATTCCTCTGAGGGGCTGCATGAGCATGCTGATGCTCTTACACAGATAGAAATGGTTCACAAGTTAGTAAGATATTTTCCTCAGGTAACTGAATGAGCTATTGGATTGACTTTGCTTAAAAGCTGCAAAGTTAGTTGAGGTATATGCTGTCCTGAAGCAGGAAAGCTTGGATGTTTCTGTCAGCTTCCATAAGGGGTACTGGAGCAACACTCAGAGATGCTACCAAAGAGGAACTCCTGCTGCAGCAAATAGTGGGTGAAATTATCCAGGAGCATTTGCGTTTGTAGCAATTCTGCCTTGAAATCTATCGATCTTTCTTTGTGTGCGCTCCTTTTCCACCTAATTTGGCACAGCTCTAGTGCCACTTGGTTGCTGATATCACAATGCAGGGGTTGATAAGCACTTGCCAGCATTCAGAAACTTTCCATTCCCACACTTTACCAGCCCTGGCTGTTCTTCAAACCTGTCACTTGAAGCTGTTTGAGCCACGGAAGAACAATAGCAAGGGAGGGAGAAAGTGTTACTACTGATCTCTATCTGAGAGCCTCCTTTGGTGCAATTACTGACTGGGAAGATAAAAAGTGTGGTGGACAGAGAGTGAATTTGGATGACGGTCATGCATGAAGGTTAGTGCCCTGGAAGAGAAGCCTTACAAATGCTGGCAGAGCACCAAGCAGCTATAGTGTATCACAGCACACAGCCTGGGCCCTCCACATGGGAAAAAGGAGCTGTGGGCACCTGGAGCTCAGCTGGAGACACTTCTAGCCTGTCCCTCCCATGTCTTGAGAGGCTTTGCAAGCTTATGAACTGCCATGAGGTAAAGTCCACATGTAGATCTTACTATGGGCCTCCTCTTCACTCTTAGCAGATAAGAGTAAGCCCTTCTCCTCCCTGCTCTTGCAAACGTGGGAGCATCACACTGTCTTGGTTAGGGTGTGGTCTGGCCAGACAGTCGCATGATTGATGTGAATATTTGCAGCCAAGCTTTTGTGTTGTCAAACACTCACCATCGATGCAACACCACTGACACTAAACACTTCTAGGTAAGATCAGAGAAAACTTGCCAAAGAGGCTTTCTCTTTTGTAGTGTGTGTGTGTGTGTATATATATATGTATATATATATTTATTCTATTTTCTTCTCCTTTCAGCTTTGTTGCACTTGGTTTGCCTTGCTCCCAGTGTTGATCATGCCCTGCTTGGCTCAGGATACCAGGTATCTGTGGGCTACCTGGCATGGGCTCTTGCACCAGGAGGAGTTTTGCTGCCACACTGCCCTGGGACATATTCTTGCCCCATGTCCTGCTCCAGTCTGGGCTGAGGTGTGCTGCCTGCGCTGTGTGCTGGTGCATGTGCAGGGACTGCTCTAGGTTACAAATAAAAGACTGTCTTTGACTCGGAGGCTTTCCTGATAGGACTCTTTACCTAGCTACAAAAATGGTTATATTGGCCCAGGACAGTGTGTTTGAGGTGGCTGGGAAAATAAATGCATATTCAATTACAACTGTATCATCCTTGAATGAAAAATGTGTATCTTTGTCCAACTGAAGACATGAGCAGTCAGCAACAAAGCTGTGTTGCACTCTGAGGAGTTGGTGTAATTTTCCAGTGGAGTTTGAAAGAGGGGCCAGATCTCCACGTATCAGCCTTGACAGTATCTCCTTCAGCCTCTGGCAGTAACCCCTGTGATGGTTTAACTTCATCCCACTCTTACTGCACTACAACAACAAGGCTGTTACTGCTCTCTCAGCCCCACTGCATCTTCCCATATCGCTTAGGGTATCTCTAATACAGCTGGTGGTGAAGCTATTTTGTGAAAGGGGTAGTTGAACTTCTAGTTCTTGAACCTCATCAAGAGGATCACTTGGATTTATTTTATTTTATTTTTTGAAGCAGAATCAGTTGCCTGATTGGATTATTAACGTGTAACTGAGGGAGTGGCAAACCACAACAGGAGGGCAAAGGATGCTGCAAAGAATAAGAGGAAGGCTCTGTAAATGCTTGAAGCCAGCATGGCAGCTGAAGATTTTGTCTTCTGAAATGTTGGCCTCAGAAGCTTAAAACTGCACTGTTATATATGTCTGAGCCCCATGTGCTATTACAAATGTGCAGCACACGAGTGGAAATGGGCAGACCAGTGTCTGGCTCTGCAGATCTTGGAGGTCAGAGCACTGATCAAGTTGTTCTGCTGCAGCTGATAATGAGAATAGAGAAAATCTATTTTTTCTTGCTACTTTATAAAGCATGTTGAGACTATTAACAGAACTGTAGTGGATCCATTCAAAGTGGTGCTTGTCATAGCTTAATGAGTCTCGTAATGGCTATTATAGGCCATGGTGTAATATAATTAGAGCTTGCTAGGATAGAAACTATCTGAAAACAAAGATCCAGGTATTTTTGCCGTGATTGTGTATTCCTGAATGCTTTTTCCCCCTCTCTGACTTAACAAACAGTGCCCTATGGCATTTCAGAAGTCACAACAATGAATTTATCAGAACAAGTATGAGTGAAAAAGGACTATCCATCTCTCTGACTAATAAGACTTGTAAATAGGAACTTCTTGTCTTCCCTCTGTGTCTTTTAATTAAAATGGGAACCTATCTTGTTCTTCAAATGTCAGAACAGAGAAACTAGGCTATGCAAATCTTTAATGCTGACTTTGTGGAAGATAGTAAGGTTGGATCTGAAGTTTTACCATGTCCTGAATGAGATTCTTTTTTCTTCTTCATAAAGAAGTCGAAGCTTGCTAAACAGACAGCATTTATCATTGCTCCAGTGCTATGGGATCTTTCTCCAAGAAGCATCTCTGTAAATTAAAGAAGCAGAGCAGAGAGCTGCTGCACACACTGCCCCGTATCAGAATGTACACAAGACCAAGCTGCATCCTCTTAGTCCCTTCTTACCACAGGGGTGAAAAGCACCAGGCAACTGCTAGCTCAGCATTACACAACGCAGCTGAGCACGGTGCTCCCAGCAGGAGTGGGGCTGGCTGGCTTCCTGCTCGCCCTCTGTTTCTGTTCAGAGGATCGCAGGACTGAGGTGCATCAAGCAGAAGAGCTGTGGGGTGGAGGTGGTCCTTTTGGCTTCCTCCTGTGCTGTTGTGCTGGCACAGGTGTCTATGGGCAAGGCAATAGACATCTGAAGAAACCATTGACTGCCCTTGCTGTCTCCTACTCCCTTCTTAACCTTGACTGTCTTTCTATAGTCAGTTTGTGTATGGGCATTGGAAACTGCTTGAGGTTCTGAATTAAGTCCTTGTCTAGGCATGAAGCAGTTAACGAGTACGGGCAACATTTAAAAAATAAATAAGTAATTAAAAATACAAGCCCACAGAGAAACAGAACAAAAGTCTATTGAGGGGCAGGCAGTAGCATGGATCCAGAGTGGCTTGTGGGCTTCCTGCTGCAAGTACAGAGCAGCTCAAGGTGGTGTAGCCCCAGCTCCTCATTCTTGCACTTTGAGAAATGTGAGCAGAGCTGATACTTCCTATGCCCCATTATTCAAGCACCCAGTGAAGCCTTCCCTGTTTTCATGATTCCACTAAGTACCACCACTCCTTAAAAGACAAACAAATTCATGCTCTCTTTTTCTTGTTTTCTCTTGAGAGGAAGCTGCAAAATGGTCAAAGCCCTCAGTGTCTCTTGATGACTTTGTGAGAGCCCTTGAAACATCACACTGCGTAAAGGTTTAGGATTGCTCAAACCAGGAAACCTCAAACACAGAGCTCTCATTTTTATCTGCAACAACAGACGCTGTGTCATTACCTTTTAAGAATAAAGCTGCAGAACTGCTTGCTGTGGATTTTTTTTTTTAACCAAAAACAATGCATTAAAGAATTCAAATGTGTCATTTTAGTAAAGTTCACGGCGTGCATAGAATGGTCTTTTACCTGCAGTGACACACAAATGCTAGCACCACTAATTTTGCACAACTTCTTATGAGAGTCTTCTTCCATAAGGTTTGAATCAAAGCTGCCCTTTCAAGTTGAGTTATGACAGCATGAAGTTCTTTCTAGCAAGACAGCATGACCACGGGAGACTCAGTGCGTGTGCTTGTTAATCATCACAGCGTCACAGGTAGCCCTGCTGTGGTAAAACTGCTTTCACATGGCATTTGGCAGTGCGCAGATATGAACTGGGAGATGTGGTGACCTGGCCAAAGCGAAGGACTTGGTGCATAGACCAAATCCTTTCACTGCAGTATTTTTGAAAGGTATTAACTAGAAGGAAAAAAAAAAATAAATCAGTCCAGAGTGCCTGTCATTTTGCAAGGCAGCATGGACAGTCATTTTTTTTTTTAATCCTGATTTCTGCATTCCCACTTGCTGCCTGTTTTGTGCAGCAAAATAGGAAGTCATCACCTTGCTGCTTTCTTCAGGAGATGTGGCTGATGCGTGGGAAGATAGACTCACTTTGCTTTGAACTTGGTGTAGTGCGAACTTTCCTTTGATTTTACTATTTCATGTACTGACCATTTCTGATGAAAGAATGAACTAGCTTGCTCTAGCCTTCTCGTAGGTCTCTTTAAGCCCAAATGCTGATTGCAGGGGCAATCCCTGTAAATTCTAAAAAAAAAAAAAGAAGTGATGGGGAAACTGTAGGTTTTCAGAAATGAAGCAGAAAACAGGTAATCACATTGGATTTGGGTAATTGCCTCTCACACCTGAAAGACTTACCCTGATTTTCTTGTTGACATAAGAGTATTACTTGCTGAATGTAATGAATATTTTCCTGGAGGAGTATTCACTGTTCCTGGGGGTGTTCAAGGAAAGGTTGGACGTGGTGCTTAGGGGCATGGTTTAGTGGGTGACATTGGTAGTAAGGGGATGGTTGGACCAGATGATCTTGGAGGTCTTCTCCAACCTTAATGATTCTGTGGTTCTGTGGAATGAGAATTGATTAGGAACCAGTTTTCACTAGAAGTGTGCTCTATCATTGAGCTCTTCAGTAAGGGGGGAAAAAAAGTAGTTTGAGTTATTCCGTGATGTCAAACTCAAAGCTGAAATCAAGACAAGCCAATCCAATAACTACTGACTATGAAATTGACGAAAGGTATGTGCTGTGGAGTGCGATGCTTTTCAATATCAGAAGCCTCGCAGCATTTATATATGCTGTGGTTACTGTTAGACCACACATCTTAAAGCAAAATTGGTCATAAGTTGGTTTCATTCATATGCCACTTGACCTAAAGCAACTGGATTTCCTGAAAGAAAAGGAAGGTTAGAAGGTAGGATAAAGGTAGACATGGCAAGATTTGTCAGCTCGAGGCCACATCTTCTGTTAGACTGATTAGCACATCTGGAAAAAGTAGGTTGGCTTTCAGGAACAAAAGAACATCTTCAGGGATACTATCTTCCCGCTACAGATACTGCCTTGCCAGTGTCTTTTGACAATCCCAGCCACTGCTGTTTTCTCAAAGACAGTAATCAATTATCTTCAAGAGCTGCCCAAAATAGTTCTTGCATTTCCCATAATTTGCAACTCATAAAAAAGCAAACAATATCAACTTTGGCTTGTGTCCAACAGCAATCCTGATAAGATTTCTCAGGAACCTAAACTGAACAAGCTAAAAGTCATTTCATTGACGCAGCTCAGCGGTATATCAAGATGTCACTTATGACGTAGTTGTTTACTTACTTTGACTCAGTCCAAAGACATAAATAATTGTAATGGATTATTCATTGTATTTTAAGGAAAAAAAAAAAAACAACAAAAAAAAAAAAAACACGTTCTAATCATACGTTTTAGGTTTCTTTCAGCATTCCACTCTTTGTAAGGTCTGGAAATAATTAAACCTACTAGACTCCAAAAGAAATGCATATCCAAAGGAGAAATCTCAAGATGGACTTCAAGTGTCTTATATTAAAGAGAGAGAAGGGTGAATAAATAGCATTCTGAGATGAACTAACCTGGGGATCACTGTTTTGGGCCCTGGTTTTCTGTAGGTGATAGCTATTTGCAAGTGTCTGATGAGCACTGGATAACTGCGTGTACAGATATGGATCCAAATAGTTTCTGGGAGCAACATCTGTTTAGAGGAGCACTGTGTAAGCTCTTCCTGACTCTTCAATGGATCTGTGTTTTAGGTCATGCCAATTTGTTCCTCTTTCCAGATCTCTGACATATCCATTGGGAAGGCTTGGTCCCTTACATCAGCAGGCAGCATCTTTGTTGTATAGTTCCCTTGTGGTGTTTCACACCTTGCTCAGTGAAAAGACTGTGCTGAGGCCTGAACTAAACTTGCAGGAGGAAAGAGCCCCTGTGTGAAGAGCTATTATAACTTCAACATCATTTCTGTAAGTCTGCTTTCCTTAGAAGAAGTAGACCCAGGGTCTACGTAGTGCATGTCCCACAAACTGTGGCATTAGAAATCTAACCTAAATACACCTTTCTAAACCTCTCTGAAACCATGTGGGCAAGACTTCTAAGCCTGTGCATTTCCAGGATTTTCCATCCATCTGAACTTGGATGAAAAACTCTAATTATCACATGGCTCCAGAAGTTCAGGACTGGAAACATTTGTACATCTCCAAGGCAGGAATTTCATTCTTGTGATGAACCAGGCTTTTAAGAATCCAGACAGGTTCCTGCTTGATATCTTAAGGCTCTAAAAAAAAAAAAAAAAAAAATGCTCAGGAGAAGGCATTTTTTCACTCGTCTTCTTCATTTCTGGCTGTATACCAAAGATATGCCTGTGTGGTTTCAGATCTGTCAGAGTCAGGATGGTATTTCAGTGGTGGATGAAACAACAACAAAAACAATCCCTAACATTCAAGAGAATGTTAGGGATTTCTGGATAAATTATATAGTAAACAAGGTGGTGGTTTACATGCTCCGAGCAGTAACATTTTTTTAGTAACTTTCAGTAATTTTTAATATATTTCCCATACAAAAATTCCTTCCATTGCAAGTGTTGACCTGATAAAAATCTGGGCTTAATATAAGTTGATCTTTCTATTTCACAACATCTAGCTCTTAAGAAGAAGAAGACATAGTGGTGACATGTAGAATGTACCATTTCTTCTTGGCAGAGGTGGGCATTTTACTTCCCAAAAATCAAAACAAGATTTATAACAAAATAAACATTTTATTGAAATGAATGGGAGGCGGAGGCTGGCCAAGATGAGTAATATGCTTATAATACCCCTCAAGCTCCTTCTCTGGCTGACTAGATTCATCCAGAGGAAGCTTCTTCAGCTCCAGCATCAACACACAGAAAAATTTTTGCAGTTACAGAAGTACCCCTTGAATTGAGCGTAAGCATGGCAAAATGATAAGAGTGGAAGAGGGTATTGGTGGGAACAAGGCAACCTAGAATTTTACCTGGTTTCACAATATTGGAAAAGCTGTGTGTGTGGTTTTTTATTAGTGTGGTTTTTTATTATTTCCCCAAGGTAGGAGGATTTGCTGGAGATGCCATGCTGATGCGTGCTATTTATAGTTTTTTTTGTTTTTTTTTTGTTTTTTTTTTTTTTTCCCCTCTGATGGGGGCAATGGGGAAGCCCTATTTCTTCCTCTGAGCCCTGTATCAGAAGTAGCCCCTTTACTTTGTGCTACTGCAGTGAAAGCAGTGACAGCAGGAGGTGGAAGGACCCTGTGGATGAAGCAAGAGTTGGAGTTTGATAATTGCTTTGGGACCTGGTTGCAGGCTTTGGTTACTATATTTATTTCTTATTCACTGTTTGTTTCTTTGTTTGTTTGTTTTTCTTCTCTACCCTCCTTTTTTCTCTCTCCCCTTCTTCCCTTCCCCTCCCATTCTATTTTATCCTTTCCCCACCTCATGTCAAATTTTCTTAGATTGCAAATGTCAAGGGCTGTTTAGAGATAGAAACTCCCATTAAAGTTTCAACTCTTAAGTGCTGAGGATTTTAAGTATTAACGTGTTAGGGTTAATGCTTAAGCATTACTGTCTGGCAGTAATCCTCCTTAAAGACAAGCCTGAGCCTTGACCTTTATGAGATGATTTTTGGGACTGCAGTGCTGCAGGGCAAGCATCTGCATGCAGGGATCCAGGCTGGCCATGGGATGTGAGCAGGACTGGTGGTGAGCACAGTGTGGGGGACGGACAGACAGGTGACATGGGAGGCTGCCTGCATGCAAACTTGGGAACAAGCTGCTTGTATGTTAGCAGAGTGGGCTGTGGATGGAGATGATCTTAAACCCCAGCTGAAAAATACTTCAGACCCAAGGGGACTGCTTGGTGCCACTTGCTGCTTAGCTTGCTGCCAGTGTAATCAAGAGCCTTGCAAGTTGTTAAGGCCACTTCACATCTTGATTAGTCTGTCCTGTCACAACCCCAGTTGTTGCAGAAACATGTGGAAAAACAGAATTGGGTCATGCCTTCATTTGTGATCTCACCGGGTTTCTGCTCTTGGGTCTTTGATGTCTATCAGTCGCTGTATTCAAGGACACAGATGCTTTGGCTTCTGAGCTGGAATCTCATCCCCTTCTACTCTGTGTGCAGGGGCCTCTCCTCTTTGCATCATCCTATAGGATTTTTGTGGTCCAAGTTGCTTGAAAAGAAGTGTGAAAGGAGCCAACCAACCCATTGCAGAGAAGCAGAGCGGTGTTACCCTTGCCTACTCCCCTCTTTTGGGTGCTCAGTGACCACAGTATGGTTTCCACCGGTGACATCTCAGGGGACTGGTCCTTTGCGGCTGACTGCAATGTCCTTGATGTTCATGTGGTTGATTGATGGGAGGTCTGCCGAACAGCAGCTTCCTCCCTGTGCTTCTGCAGAACTGTTACATTTCTGAAATGAAGTATGTTCTTTGCATGTCAAATGGCAATGGGCTGTTTTTGCAGCTCTCCTGGCAGCCCACAGGCTTGGCATATTGCACATAGAAGAGCCGCCAAGGTTACACACTTTAAAAAAATAAAAAATAAAAAAAATCCCTCATAGGCAACTGACAGAGTTAGGTGCCAGATTAATCAGGACTCCCCATTGTCTCTCTGAGACAAATGCTCAGATTAAATCTATTGTTGTTGGGCTTGATGGGACAAAGTGTTACTGAGTTACATCATAGCTATAATGTGGAAACTGGAACACAGCACAATTTATGAAGGAATGTTCCCTGGTATTGTTTAGAAATATCACCACAGAAGAAGTTTGTGGGAATGATTATTTGAAATCTGCTGGCCTAACAGCGGCTTGAGCCCAGCTTCAGGATGGCTAGCTAGGCTCTGCTCCCTGGCTTAAGTGAACTGTTTAACCTTTGTGCCTCTGCTTCACCCTTTATTAACACTCATGTTAAAAATGCTCGTCTGCCTTCCAGCAGACATTTGTCAGTGTTTCTGACTGGCCCTGGCACACACGCCAATGCTTGTGTGGCAGACTTTCACCATGTGTGCTGGACTTGCTGGTACCTCATCCTTCTCCTCTAACCCGGTCATCACGTGCTCATCACTGTAGCATCTCAGGAGTGATTTTGTAGTAGCTGGTGGCCTGCTTCGCCGATGAGAGGTCACCTCCTGCACTGCCATGGGGCCTGGGGCCTCCAGGTGGGCTGGGGGCTGCTTCATCGTGTCTGTGGCTTCCTCAGGTTCCTCAGGGGTCTGCGCCTGGGCCAAAATATATACGGTGCTGTGTGTGAACAGGGGGCAGGGGCAGACCACAAGCCAGGGCCATGTAGTGAGCATTGTGTGAAGACAGCTCGGCCCTACATGACAGGAGAAAGCATGCAAAGCGTGGGTTGTGCAAGAGGCAGCAGTAATGAGGCCTCAAAGAAGCTACTGCGGGATTTGAAAAAGGTGGGAATCAGACTGTCTCGTCTAGCCACCTTATGCGACTCCTAATAAAAGACATATATATCCATGAGAGACACTGTCTGCATGGGACTGTGTCCAGATTTTGCAGCTCGAGTCCATTTCCACCCAGGCTGAATCCTCCCTAATTTCTGGGAGTCCTTAGCTCACAGGGCTTGCAGATGTGGCAGAAGGCTGCACATAACTTGAGCAATCTCATGGTTGCTGGTATTAAGCTGAACTCTGAAATTCAGGGAGAGGGCCAGCAGCCTCTTTCTCACTGACAGTTACAGGACCGTGCAGCAAAACAACACAATGCTTTGTATGTACGGAGCTCCCTCTGACATTTGGTGACTGTAAACAAAGCATCAAGATGTCTCTTCTGCTTCAGTTGTGAAGGGGGAGAACTATTCATTCTCTATATTTCTTCCTTTAATTTTATGACAAGCTGAATTTTAAATTCTTATTGTCATGAGCAGCTACTTAAAATGATGACTTAGATTTGGATAACTTAAATCCATTACATGTGAGATTTCGTGAAGCAAATAAAAAATTTGCTACAGATGCATTGATGTGTTGCGCTGTGTGTTATGTTTATGGCTGCTGCTAAAATCCAGTTCTGTAGCCTGAAAGCTCAGCTCTCATCTCTGTAAAACGTTACAGAGTTAGGGGAAGCTGATGGGACAAAGGGCACAGGAGACTTGGAAAAAATCACCGCCTGTAGGTATCTTAAATGTAGTTTGGGTGGGATTTAATGGGTCAGGTTTATTATGGCAGCGAATCATAGCCTCATCTAATTTCAGAAATTGTTTGAGATACTCCAGGCTCTGAGGAAAATCTTGAGGAAATCTCTGAGGAAATTTTGATACCAAAAATGCTCATCCTTTGTAGGACTTCCGTGACCTGGGTGAGTCACCTGCTCAAGTGCCTTTCTTCATTCTTGTGCTGTTTGGGTGGAGGAAAGGGGCATGGACCTCAAAGGTGCACTGGTTGCTGTATATGCTCAGGCTCTGTCTAATGCAGTTGGGCACTGCATTCAATTAAAGACAGCCATGTAGTGCTCCCCTCTTATGTATGCCTTTTTGTCTTGTGAAATATATAGGTACAAAGTACTTGGATGTATTGTAACTTGTTAACTTGAAGGCCTCAAAACCACCATTTCCTCATTTACCAGATTTTATTCATGAAGAGAGTTATGATTGGACACTGGGAGAGGAGACTCCAGTTCAAAGATGCACAAATTATTTGCACAAAAGTAAGTTTTCTAGTTATATGAAAGCCCTGACATTCCAGAGGGAAGATGTTTTTTGTTTTTTTTAGAAGGCTTTTCTACTATAAAAGGCCAATGTAAACTTACAGGACTCCAGAACAGAAAAGAGGGTGGAGAAGGAAGTTTTCTTTATGATGCTGTGTTTTTTCTTATCTTCCTCTGTGTTGGGGTCGGATGAGGCCAAGGAGCTGGGTGTGACCTGGGCTTTAGTAACATATATGAGCTGTCCTGAGTACGGTTCTCACTGGCACATCTGACACTGGCTCATTCGATTGTCTGACTGTTGGGAAGGAGATCCTTGACCTTCAATCTCATTATCTCTAAACAAAGGAGGAGAACGTGCAGGGTCAGTGGCTTTACCTGTGCTGGACTGTACCACATCTCCCTTTCCTTTGTCTATTCTTCTCTTGTCCTTGCCTTTATCTTTGTTTTTCTCTCCACTTTTTGTTTTGTTTTGGTTTTCCCTGATTTCAGAAGGCAGGGGGAATTCTAATTTAAAGAAAACACAACCTATGGCACCAGCAGGCAGCTTTTGAGTTGTAATCTCCTGGGTTGTGTTGTCATAACTTTGTTGGTGTTTTGGCCATAAACATGCCATGCTCACTTAAGAGGCAAGGGCCATGCCGTATGTTAATTTTGTCTGGCAGTGTGTGCTTAGAAAATAAGATTTCTCTGTCACATGTGTTTAGAAGAGAAACTAATTGGAAAGGAATGTTAACATATGGTATTAACCAACAATTGCAACATAACAGTAAAGCTAAATTTGGTACTAGTGAAAGGGCATAAGCCAAGTACCTAGACCAGCAGACAAAAATCGTTGCTGTTACCAAAAATGGTTTGTTGATGATATTGAAACTAGTGAGAACAGTTCAGCTGACAGCTTGAAGATCAACATTAGAATTGGAAGTGCAAACAAATTCAAAAAAGTAGTGATAGAACTACTTCAGAAGAAATGACTGCATGGATTAGTGGCCTCATCAATTGATGAAGTTAGCTTCAACTCCAGCTGGTGAAACTGTACCACTGTCTTCCACAAGCTGTGATAATTTATGCCCTCTGACAGCTTCATTTTGGGGGGTTTAGAGAAGGTCTTTGTTTAGATCTGAGAATGTGCTGTGCCATTCAGGTCTGCTAATCTGGTATGTAATCGGAGCTGCCAACCCTGCACACCAGGCATGGCTGAGGATGTAAATCTTCTACCGCAGAATGCTAAATCCATTAGCGTAATAAATTGTGTCTGTGCATGGAGTATAGTAAGCAAGAGTTAGGGTGCCAGTTCTGGTCTCACGGGTTTACTGCAGCCACCAACAAAGACAGGGAAAATGTGTAGTGTTATGGGATGTATCCTCAGACAATTCAAGTGAGCTATGGTGAAGGAAACTGCTGAAAATGCATGTAGTGCTGTGAAGAGTGTATTCAAGAAAATGTGAACAAGGACTGTGTGTTCTCATCCTGGGAGGGGAAGAAATAAATACTGTAAAACTGCTTTAGGAACGGCAGCTCAATGTAACACAAGGACACAACAAAGTAGCAAAATATCAGTTGTAGAAGTTCCAAGGAAGGAAAATTTGTGACTAAGAAACCCCTCTTCTTCCAGAAAGCAGTGAAATAGAAAAGGTCATGAAGACGTAGGTAATGAGAGAAGGAAAGCCTACCAGCAGTGAAGCTGATCACAGGAGCTGAGCACTGAAACAAAATATTGTAGCATTATATAGGCAAAACAATGATCGGGTTCTGAGTTATTAGCATGAGAGTAACTAGTGATGTGCCTTTGTTAATGGAAATTACGGAAAGAAAGTAGCTCAACAGACAGAAGGAGCTAAGCCTTCCTGAGGGGAAAATAAGGGAGAGTAGCCTGACATGTGCAAAGGGAACAAGATGCCTTCTAATATTAGGGAAGGCATTAGTGGCTTCTGGGAAGGATGAGGAATTAGCCTCATGTCTTCAAAAAGCAATGCATGCCAGTCCTTTGACTCAGGAATACAGACACTGCTTTTGGTGGATCACAGCATCTGCTTGGATGTGACAGTGTAATGCTGTTACTAAGCATGCTATTTTAACTCGGTGTTTTTCTGAAGATCCGGGCTTGTTAAATGTCCATAACTCCTAGTTTTTATGAGATTTACTATAGTCTGCATTTCCTGGGAGATATTTATCAGAGACTGTCAGTACTGAGAAGCAGTTTTTCCTTGAGGGAGAATTTAAGATATTTTAGATGTATTTAGATGATAACTTTCACTAGCTGAGTGGGGCTTGGGAGTCGTCATGGACAGACAAGATTGAAAGAAGCCCTCTGTATTCAGAAATGCAGCTTGACGTGGTTCTCTGTCTTCCAGGAAAAATGCCATTTCCATTGCCTGAGAAGCTGAAGTGCTTAAAATAGGTAGTGCCTCTGGAGCAACATGGGACCAAAAGTTGTTTGTGGGTTACTGCCAGACCCCGTGCCTGATGGTGTTGTGTTCCAATGCCTTGCGGAGGTAACATCTCAGCAGACACCAGCCCATGACCATCAGATTTCCTTGAGAGGAAGATCTGGGTATGTTGGCTGGCAGGGAGCTGTATATTAACCAGTAAAGAAAGATTAAACCTGGTGAATCGAATAGCACCAAAGGCTGGTCTCAGTCTCTGATTTACTGTTGTCCATGCTGTCTAATCTTCAGCACGGTCCCTGGCACAGTCCTTGAGTCACTCCTGGTGTCACCATCCCAGGCAAGGGCCACAGGGGCAGTTTGGAAGGAAGCGTGCTCCGAGGTCTGTTCCCAGGAGACAGCCTGCCCAGTCCCAGCATGCCAGGACAGCGGGCTTAGCTGCATGGGCACAAAGCCAGCAGAGCCACATGGACTGTTTTATTCATCAGCCTTCGGGCCAGGACCCCGAATAAGCCTCACTGCTCATGTCTGTATGAAGGTTTTTGCTCATAGGATTAAGGAATTCATCATGTCTGGACTAGGAGGTACATTTTCTAGGAGTACAGATCTAATCTCTGGTTGAAAACTGGTAGGGAACAATAAGCATATATATAATCAAACATAAATTCCTCACAACAATTTAATTCCTAACTTTTGTTAGTAAAGATTAGTTTTCTCTTTTCCTCCATTGATATGGAGAAGGATCCTAGTTGATCAGCTTATACTGATGACTTTCAAAGGCTGGAAATTAAATTAATTGAGTCTAGTCCTCCCTTGGTGTGTCCCTGTCTTCTCTGGGAGCTGGAGAAATGACCCTGCTCTTTTCCTGTCCTCTTTACACAGGTCCCTCTCTGCAAAGGCTGTGGGTGTCTCTGCCTGGCTGAGCTCATTGCACAGATGTGCAATGTGAAGTGGGAGCATTCCTGCAGCCTCCTTTCAGGTGGGCTTTTTGTTTAGCTTGATGTATCCTTTTCTTGGTATGTTTACAAATCTTCCTCTGGTCTCAGTTTCTGCTGTTCCATGCATCTTTTATTTTTATTTTATTGCACAATGTGTCTATAGGTTTTAATGGGACACCTTAACATGGCTAAACATGCATCAGTCAAACCCCAAATACTTTAAGGAGGCATTTCATTGTTTTGAAACTGTTTTAAAGTGATTTATTGAATTGCTAGCAGTGAAATAAAGTGGTTATTTGCCTAAAAAACACCTTAAAGTCTTTACGACTCATTAGAGTTACAGCCTAAGGTGCTGCTATCCCACCATCTCCAGCAAAAATACACCTGTCATGCACAATCATCACTTTGCTTGTGTTATCTCCAGCCCAAGGCCATGAGAATATAAATATAGATGAATTTCTTGTTAACTTTAAGGGACTGCATGTGCTCCACTATACTAATGCCTTTCCTTATTCCACTGGTGCAAGGCCTTTGCCCATGCTGCAAACTTGATGTGTGTCCTCCACATCACTGCTCAGTTAAGGCCAATAAAAATGTCTGGGGACTTTCTCTTTAAGTTCTAATTCTCAAATAACCTGTGTGGACTTGTTCACCAGTATTCTTCCATAATGTGTTAATGAGCATCTTGTTGGTGATTTCAACAAAATCCTGCCTGTTACTGTGACCTCCACCTTGAACTGTTGGGAATATGCTACCTGACCCAACTGTGTTTTAATTACTGTTGAGTTCTCAGCAGTATCTCTGGTAATTGCAGTCACTGTCTGTTCTGAGATCAGACATATAATATACATATATATATATATATATTTTTTTTTTTTCCCTTGATATAACTGTTATATGGTCTTTGCTCCCCTATATTTTTGTCAAACCCTATACAGAAAGTTCTTCAGTCCCTCACTCTACCCCACATTTGACTTCAATTTGCAGAGCACATAATCTCTGTAGTTCTGAACTAGGGGCAGTACTTGACAATATACATCAACAGTGGATTGTATTGTACATGAGGATGGAATGTTTTTTTTTTTTACCCCTAAGCCAAAGCTGCTTTCTTTATTTCAGCACAGTGACACTATTTTTATTAGTGTGGGTACACAAATCGCTTGTCTCTGCTTTTGCTGCTGTTCCAAATGGACTGAACTGTTGTCTCATTTTTGTGTGTCTGGGAACATCTTGGTTGTGCACTCCTGCATTCTACGGGAGGATTGGTGCTTTGTCAACTCTGACTCTTTCAGATTTGTCTCCACAGTTTGCCAGACACTTACAAAATAGATTTTGGTTTCCTGTTCTGGACACACAATCTCCCTATATCATTTATCACATTCAGGACTCCCTGTATTCCTCCTTACCTGTTGCAGTGGGCATGCTGAAGACAGCATTATCCTGCTTGCAGCCAAACTGCCTCATCCCATGCTTACTTCCCTCTCCCTGGGGCTTACCTTGGAATTATCATGCTGTTCTTCTTTTTGCTAGTTTTGCTTTGTCCATTGGTACTCTTTTCAAAACTTCCCGTATCCTCCAAACACTTTGATGGCTTTTCCTTAAATCAAACTAGAATCAAAAGAAACTCCCTATCAAACATTACCTAATGGCTTCTGGTAAAGCACACCAAGTGCCAAGTATGAGCCAAGCAGCAGCCTGCAGCAGGTGTGGGCACACCTCAGTGAGCTGTGCCCACGCTCAGCCTCAGCTGGGAAGCAGAGGCTGGGAAACATCTGAGATGGCTGCAGAAATGTCAGGGCAGATCCTGGAGCAGTGCCTCTGCTGAACAGAAGATGCCTTTGTACTGTATGCCTCCCCTGTGCCCCAGGGCTTGGGAAGAGAAAACACTTATAGGTTCCTGATACCTGGAGGTGTCACTGGCTCCTTTGTTTCTTGCGTGCCTTTTTTCCCTTAACCTGCATGTGTGTATGGTTTGAGGGCAGAGCAAATGATATTTTTAGTAGCTAGCCACAGCCACAATGACTGGAGTGCTCTCTGTTTGCTCAGTAATAGCATTATCCATTAATCTCCTCTGCCTATGGTTATCAAATTTACTTGGGCCAGAAGATGGTTATTGCCTCATAAACAGAAGCATTCTCCAGTAAAACCTCTGAGATGTGATGGTTTATGGCAAGGATTAACACGCAGGTACAGAGTATGTCCCCATGCTGCGGTGCCTTTTGCACAGCAGAACTGTCCCAGAGTGACCGCCTGGTCACCAGCCAGCACTGCGGGGACTGCTCTTTGTTAATTTTCCTCTCTTCCCTCTTAAATCCTTGTCATGGACCAAAGTTTCCTCCCCTGTGAACCTATAAGTTGTTTTAGTGATGTTTCTTTCCCCTCACTGCTGCTCTTGCGTCATTTGCAGGTGTTCAAAGGAGTAAGTGCAGCCTCAGAATCCCACAGTTTCATGCCAAGAGGAAGTGGAAATGTGTTTGTAGTTTTATTGATTTCACCAAAACCTTGTGGAGGGAAAAAAAAAAAAAAAAAAAAAAAAAAAAGAAAAAAGAATACTTCCCCCTAATCTCTTTGGTTACCTTCTAAATAAAAGAATGAGCACATCATCTCTATGCACCCACTAAATCTCCCAAGCCCATTAGAAATATTTGGAAGAGGCATTCATGTCATTCCTATATATCATTATTGCATTTCTGCTTCCCATTGTTAGAGTGGATCCAATCCTGTCTTCCAGCTCCTGTTGGTCCCTTCTGCAGTGAGGAGTGGTGTCTTCCCTCCATCTCCTCTGCTTCAGCTGGCACAGGAAGAAGCAGCACAACTGGAAGAGGTGGCGTGCCACCCCTTGCTGTAGGGTTGGTCTGTTTCTCCCCGTGCCTGCTCAGGCAGCTCCCGTGTCACCACGGTTTGCATTGTTGGCAGCAGGCAGGGAAGCGTGGAGCCCATAATTTATGGTGCCTTCATTATCTTTGCTCTGGGTGGGAGGATTGCAGGGAGCTGGAAGGGCCACAGGGAGCAGGAGGGGAGGATTTGGCAAGGACCAGGTGATGTTAAGCTATCTGCACGCAATTTGACTGCACCTTTATAAGTAAAATGCCAGCATGTGGCATAGGAAATACCTGGGGTAGGAAGAACTCAACAGAGCATAGGGACTGGCAGCTGCACAGAGGCCTGTGGTGAACACACCTTGATGCAATCTTTCCTTGCCTGAAGAAGGAGGGAAAGCAAGCATTTATTGTTACCTTCATGGCAAAGAAATCTCTTACATTTTTCTCAACTCTTCAATTAATTTATGACTGGCTAAAAATCAGAGATGTTTTGCAGGAATCTTTGATTTGAAACATCAGTTTAGTTTCCTCCACTGGAGTGAAGCTTCTCTGATAGTGCTTGCCACTTGGCATCAGTGTGCTGAGTGGTTTAAATGAGTAACAGTGAAGAGGGACATGGAAACGTGACTGGTCTCACCTGGTCTGAACTGTTTGTCTAGACTTGAGCATCAAGGTGTTGCTGAAAGGGATGTTCTCAGATGCTATACTACTAAGAAAATATTTGGGATCCTCTTCCTGTAGTCAGCTGCTAAAATTAGTTGTTCTCTGCAATACTTCCTCTAGACTGTCCAACCTTTGCTGTCAATCTAGTAAAACCTGACACTAAGAGAACCAGCACTTACTGGATTTTCATCATGAATTTGCTAGTCATTTGTTTCCTCTTATTTTGCTTAGCCTTGACCTCTTGATCCTTCTTTCAGAAGAGCTGGCTCTCGCACACATGCTAGGAAAAAATCTGTCATGCTATACAATCTACCAGTCAAAGTAAACGTATGGGTTTATTGTTTGTCACCTTGGTTATTGTAATCAAGTTACATGGCAGTAAATAGAAAGCCTGCAAGGACTGGAAGGATGGATTGGCTAAGACATGTAGCAGAGAGGTCAGAAGGTCAGTGGATAGAGGGAGAACTGTCAAAAGTCAAGCCGAGCTGGATTTTGCAAACAAAAGCAAGATAAATAGTGGAAGAAGGTACTTTGGCCACTCGAGGAGAATGATGAAACTCTTAGCAAGTGAACATGGACTTCATTTTCTGGTTTAGTAAATGACACTGCCTTGCTTAATGTGCTTTGCTTCACTTACATGCTGAAATAAGTGTGGATACAACACTGCTTCTAGAAATATTGTAGGTATGAAGGCACTAATAACACAAAAGGAGGCATTTCCTCGGTGCAGAGAAAGATCAGAATAGGAGGAGACCTCACATGAGTTTCATGTTATAGGACAGAGATTTCCAATCTTGTTTATTAAATAATTTATAGATGAACTTCCAGAGGTATCCTCTGTAGCTCTGGTTGATGTCTCTGGTGACTTCTAATCAAGAGAAATTAACTAAAAGCAGCCCAGAAGCAGGGAAGCACACCCAGAACAACTAGAACAACAGGAGGGCTGTTTTGCACAGGGAAGTGTAAAAACTTGGCTTACTTGTACGCTATTGCTGTATTGAGCAAAGTCAATAGGCAAAGGATAGGAGAGGACATGAATGTCTTTCCCTTTAGTTTCATTTCAAGCAGTTTGCAGAAATAGTGGGTGGCTGGAGTGTTTGACCTGGCAGGTCCTAGTTTCTAAATTTAATTAGTGATATTTTATATACATACATGCATGCATATAATATTCTCCTTTGGAAAAAGTCCTGGTAACACCAGTGTGATTTCTGTCAGGCTTTGGACTGGCCTGCGGAGTTTAGGGTTTGCTGGAAACCTTCAGGCATGATGCTTTGTCATGTCACTGTGGCTGTGTGTAGGTACTCTCTGCCCACTGCATGGTGCAGCGATCCCTGCCACGTGGTGACGATGGGCATTGGTGTGACCATCTGAACCAGCATGCTGTTGGCTACTTCTGCATTTCCCTCGTCTTCTCCGGTGTGTGTCTGCTCAGCTGAAATGGTCTAAACTGGCAAATGATTGAGGATTTTGAGCGCCCAGCTTGAGGTATGCTGTCAGACACCCTCATTCTTCTCCTACCAGTATTTCAAGGTAGTGACATGCCAGTAAAAATAAAATGGAGTACATGCCTATTACAAAGAAAATGCCCTGATGGGATGATTACAGTGATTTCATACCTGTAAATCTCTGTGTCAGCTGTGGAAAAGTGCCCATGGTTTTGCAGTAGGAGGGCTGACATGCAGTGTGTGTAACAGGAGGGGAAGCTGCGTGGCTGTGCTGCCTGAACCCCGCATACCTGTCCCACTTCGGTGAGCTTGCCTCTGCCTCTGGCTTTCTGGGAGGTAGCTGCAGCTGAGGTTAGCCGAGGACACATTTACAACTGCTCATGCTTTTATATATGGGTTTTCTGAGATGCAGTTTATATGTGTGAAAGTATAGCAGCCCAAACTGATGGCAATCAAAGTTATTGGCAAGTAGTATCTACTTATTGTCACTGCTGGGAGTAGCGTGCAATTAAAAGGATTTCCATAGCCACCCAGAGTGGCTGTGTTTCAAGGATCATTTCCCTTTAGCTTTCCTTGCAAGAGACTGATTGCTGATAGAAGGGACGTAATTTTCAACCTGTTTGAACTGGTTACATCCAGTTTTCCATAAAACTTATTACTGTTTTGAAACCAAGGAATGCTCTTTAGAAAAGATAGTGAGACGGGAGCGGCATACACTCAGACCAACTTGGCTGAGGAAATACTGAATGTTTGTGCATAATGAACATAATGCATACACCCGTGTGCACACATATACGTGCTACTTTCATTTACATAGCTCTCTGTGAATAACACTGTCTCTATTTTTCAAGAGTCAAAGAATTATCTACAGAAAAATCACATTTTAATGTTTTGATAATTTGTTCAGTGTTATATCCCTGTTTGCTCTTTCAGTGACAAGCTGGAAACGACTCAGAGATACGCTAATCTGAAGTTTATTGGTGAAATTCTTCTGTTTTATTTTTTGATTGAGTTTACGCAGTGTGCCTGTGCTGACACTGACTGGAAAACGTTATCTTTATCACGGTGCTCATTGTACAAGGGGCTGGCACTCATTTTTGAAAGATTACAGAATATCTACCTTTGAAAATCAATCTATTCTGCAATATGCAATCGCTATCAGAGCATAAACATAAACATCCCCTATGAAATACATCTCCTCTATCCTAGTTTTAAGTTTTTAAGTCCTCATGAACAGATTTTCATGTGTCATATTCAAAGAGACTCAAAGCTGCTCTGAGAAGCTGTGAACAACAGCAGGTTACAGAGGTGACCGGTCATGTTTTCTGATAGCACGTGTGTGACTTGGGGAGCTCACACAGTGCATGTGATGAGGATCCCATGCCTGTATAAAACCATCTGTTTTCCTAGCAAAGGTGGTCTGCAGCTGATGTTCTCAACTTCGGCTCATCACCAATGCATGCTGACAGCAATTTTTATACGTAGGGACGTTTGAACACCAAGCCAAAGGCTAGAGTTTCTGCAGAGAGTTTCTGAAATAGTGCATGTTCCTGCAGGTTCCTTCAGAGAAACTGTACCTGTAATGCAGTCAGATCGTCTTGTTGGGATTAGTGTGTTGTCAGTCTGGTTGTTGCTCCTGCTTGCCTTTAATTTCTAATCTAAGTGCAAGCTGTGAATTATTTTGATTTGGTTCCTATACTGTACTCATGGGAAAAAAAGAATGAATTTGGATCATATACTGTGTGGCTGAGAGTGAAAAACTTGCAGTTTGAAGTATGCTTTTCATGAATTCCTCAGGGATGATACGAAGTGCAGACTTGAAATCCCTGCCAGAGTGGTTGGAGAAATACAGATTTTATGAGATACTTCAAGAATTTGCAAGGATTTTTAAGGGTAGAACCAACAGTCATTTCAAACGTATGTATCCATGACCTAGAAAAGATTGTTCTTGGGGTTTTGTGATCTAATGCGGTTTGTGTTATAGACATCCACAACAATTTTAATAGCTGCTTCATTACCAGTGGTCCTGTTATACTGAGCTCACCAGGGATATCTTTAACAGTCATGCGAGCTCACAGAGGGCACTCCGATGACATTGCACAAATGAGACACTACCAGGTATGAAACAACTGCATGACTTGTATTTTTACTTCAGTTAAAATGTAACCAAAACATAATCTCTTGTATATGGCTGTATGAGAGACTAAGTCACACGCAGTAGCATAGACATAGTGGCACTACCATAAAGTTAAGTGATTGTTAAAAGATTAAGAGTTGGCACTCAAAGATCAAAAAGGGCCCTTCTAAATGTGGGTTATTAATCTTTGCAATTCTAGTAATTATACTTTATTATCTTATGTTATACTATATTTTACTATGCTCTTTATAGTGCTCTTTTTGTCACGGCCCAAACAACCGGAGGTGTATTTGAAGTGTAGTTTTAGAGCACCAATAGTGCTTCTGGAAGTTGGCTGCTACTGTTTCACTGGTGGTGAAATGACAAACGGGGGAACAAAATTTCAGTAGATTTGTAGCTTTTATTCTTTTACCCATTTGTCTATTCAGCTGGACTATGCTTCTTACATCAGGCATTGGCAAGATTGATACTGGCAGAGTACATTCACCTCTAGAGCACTTTAAAAGTAAGAAAAAAAAAAGGGCAATGAAAAAATGTCACTGGGATTCAAGAAGCCTCCCTTACTGTAAGAGGTGCAAGAAGCTCCCTCTACATTTATAACTTACGGTAAGTCAGGCTCAGAGGTGACTTTATCACCTACATATTAGCAGAACCGAGAGCAGCATGCCATCTCTTCTGGAGAGAGCAGTTAACACGAAGTGCCCACAGCCAGCCAAAGAGAGGCGCTGGAACTTAAAAATAAAGCATAACTTTTAGTTGGGAAGGCGATTAACCAAATTACCATTTGACGTGGTTGATTACCTGTGTTTTTGTAACTACTGTATGGGGTCTCTGCTGAAAGGTATGTTTTAGTCAGATCGAGGCACTATTTTAAGCAGAAAAAAACCACTTGAATAAATGAAAAAAAAGAACTGATAATCAAAAGAGTTCCTTCTTTGGCTTTAACTTATCTGAGTCACTAGGATATTAGCTTTTTGTTTTATTTCTATCTTTTTTTTTTTTTTTTCAGCCATGCCTTTTACGAAGTTCAGGATACCTTGCCCAGCGGTCAGTCCTGGGAAAAGACCCAAGCACATAGTGGGTCAGATGCTTGAAATTTGATGCTTGAAGTTTATTCCTTTGCTATACTCTGCTGGTCTTAGGCCACACTATTCATTATATCCAAACATTTCTGTCCTTGGTGGTCCTTTCTGATCCTCTCTGGGGAGAGAGGTGCATATGTATGCTTTCCTTTGTTGTTTTCCCCTCTTTGAGAGAGGAGTGTGCCTTGCAGTGAGGATGGGGATATGCAATGGAGAACTGTCCCCTGAGCTATCTATGAGACATCAGCCCATTGCAAATACAGGGCTGAATGTTTATCAAAAATGAAGTCTCAGGATATTAACGCTGTAGATGTACAGAATTTTTGTACTCCACCTCTTGGCAAATGTACTCAGTAGTCCTCCTTTTGGTTTAAAAAAATAAATCACAATTGTGATGGTAGAAAAAAATGAAAGGGGAAATCCTTTTTGCCTAATACTCAAAACATGGGAAAGTTTTGTTTTGTTTTTTAAATAAAAAAGTTAAAAGTACTTTTCAAACACTTGGATGAGTCACATTACACTCTTAAAAAGTACTGTAAACCCTGAACTCACAAGAATGGAAAGAAAATCCTAGTTTTGATCATTCTCTCCTGAGATGAAGAGGTAACATTTTACTGAATGCAAATGGTGCTTGCCACTCACTGTCCCAGATCAGTCAGCCAGCAGTAGAGCATATGGAACAGATGCTATCAGCTCTCGTGGTGGACATCAACACCTACCAGACCTTGCAATGGTAGCACAGACATCATCCCTGTGACCACAGAGAGGAGCAGCTGGTGTGCAGTACTGCAGGCTGCAGCAGTGGCGGCTAGCTGGGGCTCCCAGCACAGACAACAGTTGGAAGTGGGGTTATAAAGGCATGCAGTGCGTGCAAAGATAGGGTTTTCCACGTATTGCTTCCATATGGAGGAGGCAGAAGCCATTTGGAGAAGAAATGTGGAAACCAGAATGGTGATTGCTTTTAATTATGATGTGTTTTTGCAGTCTCAGTCAGGAAGGGTCTGATGGCTGGCCAAGGCATGGCTGAGGTGCAGTACCTGCTCCCTGAATGAAAAATTAGAGAGAATCCCCAAATCTCGCAACTCTTGTTGAGGTTTGGCACTCTGTTTCTGCTCTTCAGGGAAAGCGCAGTTATCCTGGCAACTCCCCCAGCACCATCCCTACTCCTGAGGTGACCAAAGACTGTGGCTTATCCTCTGTGTCCTTTCACAAGGGGTAGGGATGTCCCCATTCAGAAAGCCCTGTACATGGTAATGTCAATTTTCTAGAAACCAAATCACTCCTGGGTACGCATGGAGATGTGCCAGGCTTCACACCAGCCCAGAGCATCCCGGAGTGCTGGGAAGCTACCAGATAGACCAGATCAGCCCTCTGTGATCCACGTGCCAAGAGACAGCAGCAGGAAGGAGACCTCAGGCAGCACAACCACGTACAGAAACTGAGTTCTCAGCCCAAGACTTTCACTGGCATCACTCATCCTAGCAAATCAAATAAATATATAGGAAGATGCAAGGGACATTTTGCAAGTTTTCTGCAAAATCCTGAAAGGAACATTCACATGTGGACACATATGGATCGGAGAGACCAGCTCTGCCACTGACGGGAGCTGTTGGCTGACAGGTGAGATCCAGCACTGTAGTTGCCACGTGAAGGAGAAGGGTTGTGAGGTAGTCAGGTGTTTGTATGGTGCGAGATGGGTTATTTACAGCACATATCCATCCACGGACCTGTGTTTTCTTCAGCACAAGAAAAATTGGTCAGTTTTTGGGCTTGCAGGTCTGAGTCTGCCTGAAAATGGTGCTTCCCAACTGCTGCCCATGGGACCATCCCCATCCCAGCTTCAAGCCAACTTTTCAGCGGCAGTCAGGGACCATCACCTTTATGAATCAATTCATTGATCCATTTCTGAATGGGAGCATTAGGTTTCCCTGTTCCTGGTCACCCTAAGATCTGGGTGGATGCTGTCTGTGGCTGGGTGACATCTCTGAAGCCCAAATGACCCAATGGCCAGCCAGGCCAGGCAGATTTTTGTCTCCAACAACTGCTTGCAAGAAGCCACCTTGCCAGGGCACACATGGACTTCTCGGAAGGTGTTGCACTGGAGTCTCTTCTAATGAGCTGTGGGATCTGGGAGCTGTGCATTAGGCTAATCTTTCCAGGAATTTGACTTGAAAGATTACTGCATTTCCAAGTATGGGACTTGCCCATGCAAACGAACAGCTGGGTGTCTGAACTTCTATCTGACTCTATTTATTCTAGATGTTTAATGGCCCTTGTTCCCGCAGAGCTTTTTAAAGTCCAGCATAATGTCGGACGTGCCGAATGCCATAAAAAAAAAGGCTCATCAATCTTGACAGATTTTTGTCTGGCACTTGTAAGTCAGCCCTGGAGACTCGGCCCTTTTATGAGCGTACTGTGTGCTTTTAAACGCATATATAAGGACACTGAGGCATGAGGTTTGCATTTGCTTTGCACTGACCCATGCCTGCAAGTGAACCAGCTGCATAAAGCACGCAGTGACGCTGTGCTCCCCTGCTGCTGATGGTAGGGCTCCCCCACCCTGCCAGGGCCACCTGCCAGCAGCCCTGCGCCCCAAATCTCTGCAGCCTGGGGCTGAAAACATGCTAATGGGGACACCAGCCCCCTGCCATGGAAGGACAGCTCGTCTCCTGCCAGACCTTGCTGCTGCCACTGTCACACCCAGGCCCCATCCTCTCCTCGCCATCCGACTTTTTTTTACCATTCCTGCCCACCAGCGTACCGCAGCCATCAAAACAGACATTCCCGGGGAAGTTGTGCAACTGTCACGGCTTAATCATTAACTGGGACATTCTGGCTGCTAATTTTTTAAACTTTATTTCTGTATTTTGTGAGGGGAGGTGCTCGCTGGACGGGCGGGCTGGAACGCGTGCGGAGGCCTGGCGCTCAGGCGTGCACCGCAGGCTAATCTGTGCCTTCTGTTTGTGGCACGAACCGCACCGTGTACACAGGGCTGGCCAGAACTGAAAGCAGGGCTTCAGTGACCAAGCAAGTGAAACTGGCTGTTACTCACAAGGAGCTCTGGTTTAGCTGGCTGGAGGTGCTGGCTGAGAGGTGCTCTGTGTGTGGCAGTGCGTGCTGTGATGTGCTGCTGGCTCTCACCACAAAGAACCTGCCCTTGTGATGGGCAAGGCAAAGGCAACAGGGCTGGGACTTGGGCATCTGCATGTTGGGTTGTCACACTGTGATCCAAACCCCCACCAAGGTGCGAGGCTCCTCAGAGAAACACTTGGGCTGGGGCAGTGTGGGGAGTTGGGCGGTCACAGGGCTAACAATGTGGATGGGGTTTGCTTCCTGTGGCGCATGGGTTGGTGGCTTGTTCACTCTGGCTTTGAGCTCTCTAAGCCTGGTCCTGGCTACAAGTGGTTGGTGGGGAGGTGACCCCTGCTTCCAACTTCATCCCGCACTTAGGGCCATGTCTTGTTATTCATCATGTCTTGGTTTGAGTCAGTATTTCAGCTATCCAGGTTAATTTCAGAGACAAGGAGATTTGCAGCACTGAGATGACATGGATTCATCAGCAGAGCAGCAGTCCAAGTCCTTGCTCCTTTCGTTACTCCCCATGTCCCACAAAGCAGTGTGAAGGTCACTCCTTCTCAAGGAGAAGGTAGGAGCAGAGGTGACAGCTGTCCCCAGGGCAGCACCAGGAGGGGAATCCAGGTTCCTGGCTCATCTGCCTTGTCCTGGTTATCATCCTGATATCCCTGGGACCAGGAACGGTGCAGCAAGGTTAAAGCAACGTATATAGCAGTCAAAATATACTGAACAAAGAGTAGTTCAGTCTAGCAAACAATCTCGAGCTCCACAAAGAAGTATTTGGACAGTTTCTGCTGTTGGTTACAGCCGTGGCACACCATGGCTTCCCAGTGAAGTCACTGAGCCCAGCTGGGTGTAGCTGAGGGTGGTGCTCGTATTGTCTGGGCTAAATGTCAGCAAGGAACAGCAGCAGTCGAACGAGCAGGATTTCTAAGCATTTCCCTTCTCCCGGTCTCACACAGCCCTTGTTCTTGGATGGCTGAGGTAAAAAGACAAGGGCAAAGTTATTTTAGATGGAAAGTACCTAAATGTTTTGTTCTTTGTACATAGGAAAGAGCCGAAATGAGCTCTGGGTCTTGTAAACATCAACACCCAGTGTTCTGTGTATATAAACCAGCTGCTAGGAAAGCTTGATGAGCTTTAACTCTGCTTTGAGTTTAAGGGACAAACAGGATGCATTGCTTAGCCCACAGAGCTCCAGCCCATGCTCCTGCAGACGTCTGGGGTTTTAGGCATTGCCTGTGTGCATCTGACCTGCAACTTTGCTGGGAGTGGGCTCCTCTGCCACACCAGAGCCTGGACTTGTGGGCACTCCTCAGCCACTTTGGTGCAAAGTCGGCTCTCATGGCCGAGGATGGACTTCTATCTCCTCTGGGCACCACCAGCCTGGTGGCAGTGGTGTGCTGGTCTTGCACTGGAGCAGGGTACTGCTCCACATGCTCCAGGTAAACTCTGGCAGCACCAGTGCTGAGCCAGGGACTGAGGACAGGCAGACAGGCAGTAAATGTCCACAGCTTCTCCTGCTGGACCCAGCAGGGATGGTTGCTCTTGGACTTAAGAAGAGACCTGCACCCTGGTTAGTTATTTCTCCTACTTAACTCCTTTATCAGCTTGCAAATGAGTAAATGTCCAGGAAATCCAGGTTTTGAGTCAAATCATTCATGATAGCTCATAAACCTGAACCTTCACCCATGGAGAGGATGGGCTTAATGGACTCTTCATGTCCACCATGTCAGGCTTCCTACAGCTGTGGGTGGATTATGTGCAACCAAATTGGGTTGGGTGTCCAAGGTTTCTTGGCTGCTACATCCACTAGTGGTGATATGAGAATTTGTGTAAAGTGCCTGGTCCTAAGTCTTCCCACAAACTGTGACCCTGAATTTAGGCCAGATATAAAATCAGAGACCTTTCTTAACCCTGACACAACTTTGTCAATGTCACATGTAGGACAGTTATTCTCCAGCAGATAGCCCTGCACGTGTTCTGAGGAGGGCTGCTGCCAGATGAGGGTGGGTAAGAGCAGGACTCCAAGCAGGTAAGGACTGGTATATTTACATTGCATATTTTGCTAATGTTGGTCTTCAAATTTTGCCCTGTTGCAAAATTTGCTGCAGGGCTGCTTCTGCAACTGTGAGCGAGCCAGCAGCTGGAGCCTTGTGTCCAGGACAGGGGTTCATGAACTGCTGTCTAGGAAACTGTTCAGCACTTGGGAAAAGTTTCATTTTCCATACTTGCTTTTTAATTTTTTTTTTCAACATGTTCTGAAACATTGCTCCTAACTAGGTACTATTAAAACTAGATTCTTTCTTACTATCCTTTACATGGGATCAGTTAAGACTTGGTTTCTCAGTCTTCAACTGCAAATTTGCTATGAGGACCAATATAACCATGTCAGTAGGAAAAGGGTAGAATTCTATTTTGGTCTTAACCTGTCCTACCAGTTAGCATAGGTACAGTTACATATTTATAGAAGTACGTGAAACTGGACTTAATTTATGTTCCTTTTACATAAGATTGAACTCTACTGGCATACATGCATTTATAAACTGTAAGTACACTAGCAGGGGGAAAGGAAGGGGAGAACTTGTACTGTCCTCATCAGACCGGCATGTTTATAGGAAGACACCTTGCACACATAGGGAAAAATGCAAAGCTACAATTTCCCAGGTCACAAAATGATGTTGGTCAGGTTTCTTGCTCTCTCAGTTGTCATATCTGTTGGGAGTCTGGCTGTGATGCACCTACAGCAAAGCCAGGCTCTGTGCAGGACAACACTGTCCACAGTGCATACATTGCTTGGAGCTCTTCTGCAGGCCTCTCCTGCTCCCTTCTGGTGAAGTCTTGAAATCCAGACCAGATTTTCTCCACATCTGTTTGATATTAGGGTTGCAAGTCTCAGCAGTTCTATGGTCAACACAGTCCTTGACATAGGGTATTTTAAGAAATATGGGGCATGCTGCGTGTGCCCTATCAGCAAGTTGAACCACTCATGGGTTCCGTTTCTGCTTACTCTTCAGGGGGAGATCCACAAAGCTTCATGGTAGCCAATATATATATATTTTAGAGATTTTGAGGTCTTCAGAGGATGTGTCACAGTAAGGATCACATTTATAACAATTCGTATAGAGACAGGTTATGCCTCACAAGACATAAGGACATTTAAAGTAATCAAGTACTGCCTATTGCACATTTAGTACTGGCTGCTTTGTCAGTGTGCTTACTGTAGACAAAAATTAAATATACTGTCAAATTAAATGAAAGAGCACTTATAATCATGTTTGAATGGTGTTTACAGATGAAGCTCTTACCCTAACGTGTTTTATGTACTATTCAGCTGCTCTGAGTAGTTGAAAGAGACCAGTGAGGACCTGGGTAGAATCATCATCCCCTTCGGTGGATAGGGAACTCCAACACAGAGACACAACACTGTAGGGTCTATAAGAAGCTAAGGTCACAGAGGGAGCTCCAGGTCCTCTCCGGAGCCATCAGCCCTTGAGCCAGTCACAAGAATTCTCTAATTGTTTGGGAAAAAGGACTCTACTGCTCTCAGCTTCGGGGTCTCTCCCTTGTGTGGCCAGTACCACTGTCCCAGCTGGGCCTGGAGGGCTGCCTGGTCGGCCAGGCTGTAGGTGCTGCCTTAGGTGCACATCGCAGCACCTCTGCTCCAGGGACATGCAGAGCTAATCCCTGGCTGGGTGGAGCTCTGCAGTTCCCAGGGTGAAAAAAAATCAGCTTTATTTGTAATCAGAGTTCTTACCTGTACAATGGGCAACCCTAAACAAAGGGCAGTTAAAAAGAAGCCCAATGTTTATTACCTAACATTGTGTTAAACCCCATCGTGTTTAACCTAAACATACAGCTTTTGCAGGGCATGACTCAGGCCTTTGATCACTGAGACTTGACAACAGCAGGTAAATTAGCAGGTTGCAATACAGGAAACCTTTCCTAGAATGTCACTTTGCTGATCTTGTTGCAGGGTTAGGACCTGGGACAGGTATATTTTGCAAGAACCTACCTATGTAGTGAACAAACAATAGGGATTTGACAGAAGGGTAAAATGTTCAAATCGAATGGAGTTGTGCTAGCAAATGTTACTGTGTAAAAAGCAAGACAGTAAAAAAATCCTTTTGTTTGGTTAGGTTATATCACTCAGGCTAAACTGTCCTAGCAAGAGGGGTTTTTGTTTGTTTGTTTTGGTAACCTGTCATCATTAGTTTCTCCTAGGAGATATAGTTCCATCAGAGAAATATTTGGAATATAGACTAACCTCCTCTTCCTACAGACTCTCATGTCTCTAGGGGTCTGTGGTGTGGAATATAAATAGGTTATTCATCATCCTTGACCTACAGCTAAGATTTCCTGGGAATTAAAGTACCAACCTATTGGTTTTCTACCATCTTCTTGACTACTAAAAAACTACTTCTCAGCTTATGTGATACTTTTGTCTTTCCTGCTACACACAAATAATCTCTAACAAAACTCACAGCTTTTTCCCAATGAGGTTTTTATTATTTTCAAAGTGCCCTCCCTTCTACTTTTGTAATTTCTCATCTTCCTGGTCCTTTTCAGTCTCCTGATATCTTTCCTTTTCTAATTTAACCTTCCACAGACTACAACTGCTAAAGATATGGAAGCTGGATCACTGCTAGAAAAATCTGCTGATTTAGAGTGTTGGTGTTATGTCCATTTGCATTTCTTTCCTGTTATTGCTCCTGTCTCTATATCTGCACTAAGTGTGAGGGTCACAGGATTGCTTTTCACAACTTGTTTGCTGCTTTTTTTCTTTCTTGTCTTGTCTTGTCTTGTCTTGTCTTGTCTCTCTGTCTTCCCAACTCACCTGTGTCCTATCAAATGCTTACCAATCATTCTCAGTGTCCTCCACCTGTACTGAAGCACTTATAAGGGGCCTGTGTCCACTAGAACTCTTTGGCAGGTGCTCAAAGGAGAGTGTAAGAAGTAGAATGTGAAAAGGATTGTTTTCCCTCCAAGGTTTGTGTCTGTATTAAATACAAAGATTAAGAACCAGCAGATTATCACAGAATCACAGAATTTCTAGGTTGGAAGAGACCTCAAGATCATCGAGTCCAACCTCTAACCTAACACTAACAGTCCCCACTAAACCATATCCTTAAGCTCTACATCTAAACGTCTTTTGAAGACTTCCAGGGATGGTGACTCCACCACCTCCCTGGGCAGCCCGTTCCAGTGCCTCACAACCCTTTCAGTAAAGAAATTCTTCCTAACATCTAACCTAAAACTCCCCTGGCGTAACTTTAGCCCATTCCCCCTCGTCCTGTCACCAGGCACATGGGAGAACAGGCCAACCCCCACCTCTCTACAGCCTCCTTTAATGTACTTATACAGAGCAATAAGGTCACCCCTGAGCCTCCTCTTCTCTAGGCTGAACAAGCCCAGCTCCCTCAGCCGCTCCTCATAGGACTTGCTCTCCAGGCCCCTCACCAGCTTCGTCGCCCTTCTTTGGACCCGCTCAAGCCATTAGAAATAGCTGAGTGGAGGTACTGAAGGAGTTAATTCACAAGTAATAGCTAGCATGAATATAGTTTTTTAAACTGCAAAATGATATAAAATTATGTAGCTCTGTTTATATTATTGCCTAATTCATTCTTTATTTGATGTTCACCTTTATATATTGTACGCTGTTTGAGGCAGACAATTTAGGCTTTCAGAAAATGCCTAGCAATCTTCTTGAGATCTTCTGCACATAGCTATAGTGTAGCTATTTAATAGTAATAACGATATTATTAAATGAAAATGAGCATGCTGCTCGTGACTCTGGGGCTTTTTTGTACACAGCTTCTAGGTAACATAATGAAAACATCATGGATGCTGAAGAAACTGGAGTGTCTTGAGCCTGACAAGAGAAACTAAGAATCTGGGAAACCCTGAAAGCTCTATTGAGAGTAAGTTAAGAAATCTACTATGTTTTTGAATTTCTAGGCTTTACACTCTGAAGTTGGTCTCTTGTGAGACCTAGATCTCTTTGCCGTGGGATGTGTCAAGCTTTGTGAGCTCTGCCTTAAGCAGCACTGTGGAGCATGTTATCTGTCAGTATAGATCCTTGAGTTTCCATGGTCAGAAGTAGAAACCCTCAGTTTTGAGATTCATCTTCTCCAGGTACTGGAAGTGCTAAGGCTTGGGCAACTCTAGTTGTGAAAATTGTTTGCCACTGACTTTATTCATTTTCTTCCTGGACTTCATGTTTTTTCAATACAGCTAAGAGCCAATGCAGCCTCCACAGGTGGAGATGGAGGAAGCTTGGTCTGACTGAGAGGTTGACCAGCTGAGGTGCCAAAAGTATCATGTGGGAACACACAGCCATTAATGAGCCCTCATGGCTAATTAGCTCAGATCCTTTGGGGAGTTTCTGACTGTTGCTGAAGGTCTGAGCAGAGGTGTCTTGCTGTGGGGATTCATTGTGTTTAGGCAGGGCTTGCAGCAATGCTTCTTCATGCATAGGATTGTGCTATCTCTTGATCTTGAAAAAATAACAAGAAGGGAGTTAACATAGAAAGCTTTTTTCCATGTTGTTTAGATTCTGATGAGTTCTATCCAAAATTTTAATAGAAAGCTTTCTTCTCTATTCCTATGGGCCAGATACTCAGCTGGTGTAAATGCAAATGCCATTGCTGCTGTGTTCTTTGACGTAAGGTTGGGGCTTAGCTCATGGTGGTGTTGTGTCTGGGAATATTTTTATCCTTTAGAGATATTTAGCCCCTCTCCCCCTCGGTCTCCTCAAGGATTCTTTTTTTCTCTGCAAGCATATTCCACTGACTGGAACATATGGGAAAAGTATTTTCTTCCATTCCTTCACTGCTCAAAAATGGTCAAATCAATTTGGCTAAAATTAAAACCTTTTGGGTTGAATCTTAGCCTAGAAAACTTCACCTCCCAAAGGAATCCTTGAAGAAAGTTGTGAGCAATTTCCGAAAAAGAAGGAGTTGGCTTGGAAAAGAAAGCTGGGGCAAAAACCAACTGGAAAAGCCCTTTGACATGGGCAGCAGTCACACCCATGTATTTCAGTGTGCAAATCCCACTTTGATTGTCACAAGTAATGGTGGTGGCTGGCCGTAACCAATTCCAGTAACCATTGCAGTCCCTCTTCCACATTTGTTTTTTGTCTGTATAGGTCTGTGTGCTTTTGCTTTTGGCTGGAAATGTAAATGACTGAGTACTTAGTATCAGGTCTTGCAGACATAAGAAGGTCAAAGAGCTTGTCCGGGCTTTCCAATTTTTTTGGATTGTTTAACCCAACCTTCTGAAATTCACCCAAAGTAATATAAAAGCTGGCATCTTTGTGGATGAAATAGTGAAGGTCAAGCTGGTAATGTAGATGTGTAGGAGCAAGAAGACTAACTTCTTGCAGTAAAATTTAACTGTTTTTGTCCTAATTAAGTGAATACTATTGTGATAACTGTCCTTCCAATTCAGGAGTAATTTTCTTTAATTTTCTTGAACACTGAATTGATTCAGAGTAACCTCTACACTTGGACTTGCACCAGATACAGTAGTGAGTGAATCACTGGTAATTTGATGAGTTCAATGTGGGAAAGAGCTAGTACATTGTTGCAGCCAGGTGAAGACCATTATCTGATTTGGGGTGGATAATTAGGACTTTGTGTCCAGGATGATTCATCCAAGGAGAAAACACATCCAAGGAATGAGTGTTGTTGACACCAGATGAACTTTCAAGCCCTGTAGCACGTTTGACATCTGTGTTATGCACACATTTCTAGCACTTTATATCGAGGAAATAGGACTGGCAACTTGCATGAAATGTCTGTTTCTCAATAGTATTAGTTTCTTAGTAGCACTGGAGTCCTTGTTCCATGCATTAACACAGGTAGGACTGAAATCTGGTAAAGTTTGATTTCTCTTGTGCCTTCAATGCCTCCAGAGCAAACCCATAGTCAATTATGAGCAATTCCTTGTAGCTTATCCAGCAGGGACTTACGTAAAGAGCATTGCTTGGAGCTGAAATGAGTATGTTATTTGACTCTCTTCCACCAGCAGAATTTCTTTCAGAATATCTAGAAATATCTAGAATATCTAGAAAGCCTTCTGCTGTTTAAACATCAAACTCTACCTTTTACAGATGTCTTTGTTCCTGCTAGCTGGCATTTCGATACCTAGTCTTTCTGAAGTGGTTCATATGGTGACAGTTTTTAGCAGTTTCAATACCAACAGATGTTAAAACGCCCAATGGAGTACGATCCTTGTGAGCTCAGAGGCAGGCAGATGATTCTGTTTATCCCAGCCTGCTCATGACAGGTATGAGTACCATCTTCACGGTGCATGGGTAAACCCATTCTACAGCACAGCAATGTGAGAGCAGATTACAGTTGTCATGGGTTTCCTCCATCTTTGTCTTATATAGAAAACCTCAATCTTCTTCAAACCCAGCACTGGATGCTGCTTGAAGAAGCTTCAATGAATCTTTACATAATAGGACTTTAGATTTTGCATGTGGGTAATGGTATGTATTGTATGTCAATCAGAGCTCTTTAATTTCTCTTCACATCTTTGCAGTCTATGGGCTAAAATGGTGTGAAGCACTTGGAGAACTCTATACTGTAAATGGCCCAGTTTTTGTCACCGTGTACTGTAGCACACTCCACAATGTTAGGCATGATGTCATTAGAAAACAACAAATAAAAACTTTCTTATCCCACTTAAAAATGCATCATAACATGGTACAGCATAGTCTTTTCTTTAAGTTCTCTTCCATGATACACCCATTATGAGACTTGGTTGTACAGAGGATGAGATGCTCTTAGCAACCATCCCTTGCTTTGTTCTCTGTCATTCAGTTGGTTGAAAATATGGCTACCACAGGTACTGGATACTCTGATCCACCTCTTAGCTGATAAAGAACCATTATCTTCAGAGTGAATATCAGTATCTTAAAAAGACAATTGCTTTAAGTTAGCTGGGGGGGATATTTTAATTGCCTGTGAAATGTAAGACAGAAGGATACAGTCAGAACAGAACCAGGAGGCTGAAGTCCATCTCTTAGCTCAGAACTGGCCTGTCAGATATCTATGGGCTATCTGCTTTGCAATGTCTGCCTTGAGGCCATCCTCATTGCTGTACATCTATCTGGTAAGCCATGCCTTAGGCATCTTCCAGGGCATGCGTGTTCCCATCCACCTAGGTACACACAGCAGCTTATTGTGCCCTCAGGCAAGGACAGCTGGGCTTGCTACAGGTAGCGCAGGCAAGCAAGTAGGAGCCTGTACTGCTCAAACCTCCTCTTTCAAACATGGACCTCTCCTCAGTTTTCCTGTCTGTCAAGTGGTAATCATGATACTGACATCCTATATTAAGGATTTTGTTATATACTGAAGGGATTTTTTTCTTCTTTCAGGAATCTTAGCAGTAAAGATGTATTTGGCTTTTCTGGGATGACAGCAAAAAAAGTACTGTCAGGGATCAGAAGGGTAGGCTGTGTCTATCCAAAGCCTGCAGTCTTAGAATTCTGTAATATCTATCTTCTATGGAGTAGGTGTTGTAGATAGGGTGGTACACCTCAGTGTGTACAAACATTTCTATCTGCTCTAGTGCAACCCAAAAGCATTGCTTGTCTGGGCTATACAAAGCCTTGCATGTCCATGAAAACTTCAAAATTTATTCCACATTAAAACTGAAGAAGATTCTCCAGGTATTGTTTTCTCATTGTACCTGTAACCATAGTGCTTTTTGCATCTTTGTTTTCATTCACATCTGTTTTCACAACACCTACTAATACTGAATTTATGTTACAAACATCACAAAGACAGTAGTGCTGGAAGAAGATTGTTATTGGGTACAGCAGACAGATGTACCCAATAACAATCCAGATGAGGACAAGATTTCCTTACTTCAGGGTAAACCCACTACAGAGTAAGACAAAGGTGTCCCTGAGGACACAGACCTGAGCAGAAGCTTGATGCCAACAGGAACAATTGAGGACTGATGCTCCAACTGTTTGTGACCTGGCTGGTGCTCAATAAACTTAATGAGCACAACCAGGGATTTATCTAGTTATTGTATTTAAAATAACTTCTAAAGTTCTGTCAAAACATTCTAGCAGCTCTTTATAATAAACCAGTCTGTGAATTTTGTGTTCTTTTCCTTTGTTCAGCTCCACGTTGTCTGATGTTTCTAATTCTGGGGCAGGAAGAGTAGAACCTGGGTTAGATCTTTATTTAAATTATTAGAAAATCCTAATCCTAAACTGTCATTAGGAGTAACACTGCTTTTTGCCAATGTGAATTAAACTGGGAGAGGTGACCATGACACTGAATGGGACCAGTTTGAGCCAGAGTGTGAAGAGCTGCTAGAACTGCTGGTGTGGAGGAAGAGAGGGAGCAGAATTAGGGTGTCAGCTCCCCTGAGTGACTCAGGGCTGTCTCTTGCATATGAGCTGAGGAATGGTTCCCACTAAGGATTGCAGGAAGTGAATTTTGTCCTGATGTGTCCATTGAGTCATAGAATCATGGAATGCCCTGATTTGGGAGGGACCCACGCACATCATCAAGTCCCACTCCTGGTTCCACACAGGACCACCCAAAAATCAAACCATGTGTCTGAGAGTGTTGTCCAAATGCTTCTTGAACTCTGGCAGGCTCCGTGCTGTGGCCACTGCCCTGGGGAGCCTGTTCCAGTGCCTGACCACTGCAGAGGTCAGAGGGTGCAGAGCCTTTCCCTAACCCCCAGCCTGACCCTCCCCTGTCCCAGCTCCATGCTGTTCCCTCAGGTCCTGTCGCTGTCCCCAGAGAGCAGAGCTCAGCGCCTGCCCCTCCGCTCCCCTCCTGAGGGAGCCATGAGGCCTCCCCTCTGCCTGCTCTGCTCTGGGCTGAACAGACCAAGGGACCTCAACTGATCGTTATGTCTTCCCCTCTAGACCCTTCACCATCTTTGTAGCACTCCTTTGGTCACTCTCTAGTAGCTTTATATTGTTCTTATATTGTGGTGCTTAATGCTGCACACAGTCCTTGAGGTGAGGCCATAGGACCAGCCAGAGCAGGACAATCCCTTCCCTCGACCTGCTAGCTGTGCTGTGCCTGAGGCATCCCAGTGTATGGCTGACCCTTCTGGCTGCCAGGGCACACTGATGACTTATGTTCCTATCCTCCTCCAGCCTATGCATTTCTGTGATGGCTCTGTCCCAGGTGCAGAATCTGCTCTTGTTAAGTTTCATATGGTTGGTGATTGCCCAGCCCTTTAGTTTGTCCAGATCTCTCTGCAAGGCCTCTCCACCCTTGAGTGAGTCAACAGGTCCTCCCAATTTAGTGTCATATGCAAGCTTACTTAGTATGCATTTGAATCCTGTATCCAGATAATTTATAAAAACATTGAAGCTGAATCTCAGTTGCTTTCAGACCACACCCTGCCTGAACTCAGTCCGTACATTTACAGAATTATGGTGATTTGAACCCAAAGGCTGAAGGAGGCTCATTTGATTGCTTCCTGAGCTATCTTTGTTGTCCCAAGCAAATTTGTTGTCTGTGAAAGCTGGCAGATGGGCAGTGGGAGGTGTGGCAGGCTTGTTGCTCAATTTGTTTTTTGTAGCACCTGGATGACTTTATGCTTCCAGTGGAAATCCAAACAGAGTTTGCTGCACGTGAGGACTTTGTGCAGGAATCCCAGATGTGGCAAGATCAGAGCCACTGCTTGAATTTCCCTCTATGCCCCATCGAAACTAAATAGCTCCACCACAACTGAGAGAGAAACCATCTGAACACAGGCTGAAAGGGATATTTAGTTCTATATTTGGCTCAACAGGTCTCAAAATAGATAATTTGAAATAAACTTCACAATGCTATTTAGGCTTCTAATAGAAATCTGTGTGCCCTGGTAAGATTAGGAGCTTGAACAGTTTTTAGATCACATTGTGAATCTGAGATGCAACTGTCCAACATCTCTTCAGTAGAACTAGCTATTTGATAGCACCAGCTATGTTAAGGTTTTAAATTTGGGGAAGGAGGTAAAGAGTGGAAGATCTTGGCTCAAGCAAAAGCAGCTAAGCAGTCTCTCTCCCCTCCCTCTCTCCTTTCATGAAGTACCCAGATGGCCATGTATTAAGTGCGCTGTAAGAGACAGAGCTGCAGCCTCACTTTGCTGATCTCAGCAAGGTCTGGCCCACTTGCTCTGTTTGCTCTGGATTTCCTCAGGCACAGCCAGAGTGCATGGCTCTGCTTCTGACCACTGCTGTGATCTGAAGTCATGTGGTATGTTTCACTTGCTGAGCCACCTCCAAATCCCAACCTTCAGACAATGATCTGGCTGGAAATCTCATCCTTTGAACGTGGGTCGTGCTAGTTGAGAGCACATATAGAATAGCAGGCTGTTGCCAAGCATGATGCAGTCTCAGGGAATATACTGAATTTGGTTAGATATACGGGTGATGTAACTGGAACTTGCTAGTTTACACCAGTTGAGGACTTGGGTCTCTGGGTTTCAAGCTTAATGCAGTCAGTTTCGGATGCAGTGCTTTCTCTTGGCCATTTAGTGTTTTCCCTCCAACAGCAGATATTTTCTGTAATAACTTATGGAGTAAACATCTCCATGCTGCGATGTGACTTTCTGCACCACTCTTAACTGGTGGGAGTGATTCTCCTCAGTCCTTCCAGTATAGCAAAACAACATGGAGCATTCACAGGTATACAAAACCAGGAGGGATAGTGGAGTTGGGGGAATCCCAGCACCCTGCCTTGACCCAGGAAAGGGAGGTGTTGTCTCATCATCAGCACCACACCAGGACCTGCATCCCCATTCTCAGCAGGAGCCCCACTCTGCTGCTGTAGGGGTGCTGAAAGATGCAGGAAAGCAGAAGGTTGCACTAGAAGCAGTATTTTAGGGGAAGAAGGGACGTTGAACACTATCCCTTTGTCTCTTTTGGGGATTGCTCTGGATGTGGTTGGCTTAATTGCCTTTCCTCTGAGTGTGGGTGGGAATTGAGGTCAGGCTGTGCTGGGCTGGGGTTTCTGAAGCAGGCTGGTGAATCCATGCATCTTAGTGTGGCACCTTGTGGAGATGCTGGCTCAGGTGCCAGGAGTGGCATGAGAAGCCCGGTTAATTATAAGGGGTTTAATTAAGGATGTACTGTCTGTGTGACATGTCAGTTAGGATGTGGTGTTCCCAGACTGGGAAAGGTTTATTGCTCTAACAGATCCTACATAGATCTTGTTTTGGCATATTCTGGGAGCTATATGCATCTATGGCTGCTGAGAGACATCTCTTGTGTGTTTCAGCTGTAGAGCTGAAAGAAATTTACTAAGGCCTGGAATTGTGTAGCTGAAATGAAGGAGAAGAAGGGGAGACTCATCTTTTAGCCCCAGTTATTCTAACGCTTCCTGCATGCTTCGTAACCAACTTCAGCAAAAAATCCTCGTGCTCAGAATGAGCAAACCATCCATATTCAGATAACCTGCTGGTTCAGTGGGCTTTGGTCAGGCATTTGAGACAAGGAAGGCTCCTGCTGTCTTTACAGGCTTTTTTTTAAACCTCATATCCTCTGAAAGCAGCAAGCTTGTGCCGGACCTTTGACTGCTGAACATGGTATTTACATCTGCTAACATCCACAGAAAGCTGCACATGCCTGCACTTACTCAGCTAGAGAAAGACCTGAAAATCCCCATTCCATTCAAAGGACAGAGTGAGATTTGCTTTCCATTCCTCTGCCAGGAATTCTTAGTCAAATCCCATGGAAAATAGTCATATCTGAGTAGTAAATCTCAGATGCTTCTGCATGTTTATTCTTTATTTCCATCTCATTGGCCCGAGTTCATTTTTAACCTTCGATTAGGGCAGCTATATAGTGGAGGGAGGCTGGGTGGGGTATGTATTTTTGTTCTTCCTAGCTATGCATTTTTTTAAACTCATCTAGCAACAGAGCAGGGCAGATGGTGATAGAAAGATTGGCTTTGCTTAGCAGTGCAAATAAGTGGTCCCTCCTCCTTCTCCTCCCCAGAGGTTTGACTGGAACCAACTGACCTGTTTCTGCCTGAGCCAGCTCTGGGGAGATGATAACAGCCAAAGGTAAAAACAAATGAAATACCTGTGTGGTTGTAGTTTGCAACAAAGCTCTACAACTGTTTGTGTCAAACCAAGACCAACCTGTCCCTCATCTGACTGAAGGAATTTATAGAGTTTTATGCAGCGGCTGCTCTTTGATCTCTGATCTTTCAGGTATAGGTTGAAGTTCTGGCCCTCATTCCTTTTAGGTGGGCGCCTGTGCTGAATCCCATGTAGTAACTAGGTGTGGGTAGCTGCCATTGAGTGATGCCTTTAAAATTCTTCCACTTCGCATTTTTGGATCATGGTTGGGGGGGGCAGATCTGTGTTTGAAGTAACTCCTTGATTCCTTCAGATAGGAAGAATTGAAATTATTCCTCTACTAGATTATAGTGGTTTTGGACAAATCACAGAATTTCTAGTTTGGAAGAGACCTCAAGATATGGGATGACACATCCTACTGAGGGGCAGAACCATTTGTCCACACCATGGCCAGGCTGCCCTGTCTGCCACTTGCCTTAGCAGTCAATATGCAAGGGCTCTTCATGAACAGCAGTCAGCTCTCTGTGAAATCTGTGGAATAAGGTATTTCCCTTTTCTGTGACTGCAGCTGCATGGGGAAATATCTTTGTGCTGTTAGTCAATCAATTTAATGTGCTTTTTGCAAGGAAATCTCATGGCTGCTACATAGTCCAAATGCTGCTCTCAGTTCTGTTTCATAGATAGCAATTCAGGGGGTAGGATGTCCCAAACTTGCATGTTATCATGTCCCTCTAATCCTCTAAAAGCCATTGATGAATAACCTGAGCCCTAAACTATTCTTAGTCAGAAGATAGTATTTTAAAGAACGCAACTAGTATTGCAGGGCTCCGTTTCATTTTACATTTTTAAATTATTTTTATTTAAACAAATAAAGGACAACTTTGAGGACAATATTACACATTTATTTGTTTCAGCGTTCCCATATGGACTCAAAATTGCAGTGTCAGTGCCAGGGCAGATGTCCCAGTCTTGTTCAACTGGCAGAGCCTCCCCTTCTCCATGGCCAGTCCTGCAGGTTGTGTGCCCTTGGTCTTCACCACCTCCATCATGCCAGTGGAGATGTGACGCAAGTAACCAGATCGGCATCTGCTGCCTTCACCAGCCAACTCTCCTTGCTCTGAGCAGCCACCAACCTCCAGAGATGTCCCTCAGGCACTGCTAGGTAGCAGGGCAGTGGCAAATGGCACATTTAGTGGAGAGCTGCAAAACTCCAGCAGCAGACCCACCGTGCATTTCCAGTGGTTGTCGTGTGGAGTATGAGAACAATGTGGCATTCAACTTCACACCAGTTAAAGGTCAGCGAAGCAATAGCATATACCAGTTTGTTGGATGGCTCTGAGGCATGGACTTTCTATTGACAAATATTTGGTGCATTCGAGAGATATTTCATCAGTGTCATCTGTTCGTCAAACTGCACATCAGATGGTGGGCTAGTATTTATAGGATGTTTCAGAGCGTGTCACAGTCCCAGGCCTGGCAGCTGTGATCAGTGCTGCTCTGGTGGTCTGCAAATGCAAGCAGTAGGACAAGGCTGGCAACACTTCTTTGGTGACCTAAAAGATGAAATATTAACAACAAGTGAGCACTGATGATAAGCAGTTCACATTGGAGTGTCTGCTTGCAGTGTGGTGAAAATAGGCAGTATGGAAAACATAGAAATTTTGCCAGTCAGTAGCCACTATGGAAGAAATACTTCTTCCAACAGACAGGGCTCTATTTGCAAGGCACGATGCTGCTACCAGCAACTTCAGTGCAGCCACAGCCATCAGAGTAGTGAACTCTTTCTGTAGTGTAGACCACTCTTTATCTCAGCTGCTGAGCTAAAAATGAAGATTGGGAGTTACTGCCCCACCAGTTGTTTATAATTGCATTTCCCTATATCTCCCTTGGCCTGCTGCAGGGGAACGTACACATTGAGTAGCATGAAATTTCAGTTGTCCTTCTGAACACAAATTAAAGGTAGGGTCTTTGATGTGATGAAGGTGATGTAGAGATGTGTACAAATGCCATCCTTTTCTCGCACCTGCATTCCCCCATTGGGCTCCATTTATTTCCCCTCACGATAATGTGGTGTCTGGGAAGAGGGTTGGGCAGACACGTTCATTCTTTACATAACTCGCTGGTCTCCGGCTCTCATCTGCTTGGATGTGTTAATATGACTTCCAGATGTTGTGACAGACCAAGAAAGCCATGCTTCTTAGCCAGCTCATTCTGTAGGCAGACAAGACAAGATGGAGAGGGGTTTTGCAATAGGATTCTTTCTAGTGCTGACAGAGGAATCCTGTGGGCTTTAAAGATGTGCAGAAATCTCATTCCTAGTCATTTGTCTGAAGCAGCTGGGGGTTGGTTGGTAAAGGAAATATGCGCAGGTTCTTCTTTCAGTTCACTTCTGCTGCTCTGAGTTTAGGTATAGCTTCCTTGGCAGATGATATAAGCTTTGCATATGGCAGTTTTGAAAAGGAGTCTCTCTCTTGCTAGCCAGGCATGTACAGGAAATACATAACTTTCTGGGGTTTATTAAAAACCCTGTTTTTAATAACTTTTCTAGTGTGACTGATGAGAAGAAAAAACTCTATAGTCACACAGCAGAGGATTCCAAACTGTCTGCATTCGGGGGAAATGGGAGATTTATGTAGTAGTTAACATGGAGCTGTTTCAGCAACCATTGTGAAAAACAGTGATGAACTGCAGTCAAAATTCAGAAGCCATCACGCAAGTCTGCCCTGGTGCTCAAAGGATGGTCATCAAGTAATGTAGAAAGCAGTGAAAGTCAGGAGAAAAATCTTCAGATACAGAAGTTCACAGTCGGGGAAAAAAGCTTCCCCAAATTCTGTGCATGGCTATGGGGACAGGGCTGCTGCAGGAGACCATCAGAGCTTGGATCTTTTCTTCAGAGGAGCTGAGATATTACTGTGAAACAGAGCTTCTAAATTGAATTTTGTGTAGCCTAAGACTGAAGATCAACTTTGTCTAATCCCATTAATATACTTCCATAGGTGGCCAGCTCATCCCCTGATGTAAGGGAACATAGATCATTACTGATGGTAATGGAGGTATTCTGATACAACAACCTGGCACACAGTTTAGAAATGTACAGATTATTTTCTTAAACTCTAGAACAGCACCTGTATAACTCAAATGACATTATTTTAGTTAACTGGGCATTAAACTCATTAAATATTTTGAATTTTGTCTGTAAGCAGCTTCTGGTCCCCTGTCAGTTCTTTCCGATATGTGGATTTTTTTCATGTATATGTCACATCATAAAAACAGTGATGCAAACAACATTCAGAAGGGACACTAAGCAAGAGCTGAGTACATGCTAAATGCTGCAGCCATTTTACTTACACCCATGTCTGTGTGGGAGATTAATCTCCACCAAAAAGTAAAATTGTCCAAAGAATATTATATAAATATTTGAACTCACGTAAAAAGCGAATGTGTTTTTAATATTGGAAGAGCTATAAGACACATGTGCCAGATACTCAGCTGGAGTAACAGCACAGCTACACTGATTTACACCAGCTGAAGGTCTGCCCAGATGTTCAGAGAAGGGTGGATGGAGAAATCTTCCAGTTACACGTAATTTACGTTGACAATTGCTTCCCCAGCTCAATAGTTCTTCATAGATGCAGAAGTATCCTGTAAGCCATCCAGATATAAATGTCAAATCCCCATCATTTTTCAGGGATCCTAGGAAGTGGAAAGGATTTGTAGACTAATTCTGCATGGGTGAAGGCCCCATGAAAGCTGTAAGCCTTCTGAAATACCTACGTTTACAAATCAATTCTGAGAACAGGATCTGAGAAGGATCCGTGGGCAGGTGTGTGTCAGGCAGAGGCTTCTGACTGGAGCCACGCATTTTTCTCATGCCATGGTGAATGTTAGCAGGAAATATGCAGGGTTGAGGGAGGCAGAGGAAGGTCAGATTAGAGACTGACTTGTCTAACTGGGCTGTGGGAAGGGAAGGGCAGAACCACCACTGCAGGGAAAAGGGGATGGAAAACATACTTTGCTTGGTCATATCCTCTGAGAAGCTTCCCCTTGCCTCCTCACTGAAGCCTCCTCATCCTTGCTGAATGGGAGATTGCATGCAACCCTGGGAAATACAAAGGGCAAATGAAAAGAGCTAACACGTGCCATTGCTGCTCTGTGGAAATGTTTACTTAGAAAAGCTTGAGATTGGACTAAGGTACCAAGGTGACAGGAGTGTGAGATCAGATAGAGGAAAAAAAAAAGCCTCGAACCTCACAACTTCAGGAATGTTGATGTCCTATTCTTAGCCATAGCTGAGGGAGGGCAGCACATGTCCCTCGCAGGAAAGTGTTCTTCAGAAGTTCCACCAAATCTGATTGCCCTGCTTTTCCTCTTGCCACATAGTAGGTACTGTGTTTATTTCTTTTTTCTCTTGCTTTAGAAAATGTGGCTTCTAATTTCTTTGCCCCTTTGACAGACAAGAATTGCATGAGCAGGAGGCTCACTGGTTAAGCCCCTGCTTTTTCAATGCTTTCTGTGTGTTTCAGGGTGAGTAACACATTCTGGCACCTACATGAAGCAACAGGGCTTTCCCTGCATGTAGTGAACCAGGAGGGATGTCACAGTGTTAAAATTTATCTCAGATACCTGGAAAAGCGTTTAGAGTCACAGAAGCCCTGGCAGAGTGAAAATGTCCAATGTTTTGGAACTGAGGGATACAGATTCTTGCAACCTTCAAGTTGCCAGTTCAGCCTCTTCTGGGGCAGAACAGGTTGCCTGGTGCCACATTTGGTGGGGCAAGACAGCTAACAGTACAACAGAAGTCTTGGCATTCTTACCCAAGTTAGCCAGTACTTCTAGGGACAACAGTTGTCCTCACCAGCTTCCAAAGGCTTCTGTGCATGATGAATCATAAGATTATGCTTAGAGATGGCGTAGCTGATTTTATGCAGTGCACCCAATAACCACATGCCTGCTGGAGGACTTCTCCTTAGCTTGTTCGCTTCACCTCTTGACCTCGTTTTCAAGAGGGAGTTAAACTATAACTAAATCACTTTGCAGGTTGGTACAAATGGAGCCTGAGGCACTCTCTGCATTTTCCTCAATCAAAACAGAGAGTAGAAGCACTTTGGACAGTGGGCCAAATCTCAGGGATGTGGCATGGCGAGAGAAGCAGCACTGCTGGGTGGATCCTCATGCCCTGGCTATGCATAACAACGTTATGGATTAGTGATGAGGAATGCAGGCTATTTAGGACTATGCTCCATAGGAATCGGGGTGGCCCTCCAGAACCTTTCATGTGAGATAGCTTTTACCTCAGAATTGGTCAGGAATTAGTCTTTGCTTCCATATTTCCGCAGTGCTGATCCCAGTGAGGACACTGCCTGTGGTGGTGGAAAAAAGTTGGTAGCATCTATGGTAATGCAACAATATAAGTTTGCAGTGCTCAAAGTACATTTCTTCCTCTTGTAATGTCTTCCCTGGGTACAACTGCAGAGCGTTGCACATTCCCCTGAATATTGAAGACCCAATCAAGGGGGGTCACTATGGTTCTGCTAAAATTGTGTGGCTGGAAGGAAGTTCTTTCAGATCTTGGTTCATTTCAGCAATTATGCTGATCTTGGCAAGCCTTTAACTTTGTGATGGAGAGAGGTAGAGTGTTTGTGAAAGCAACCTTAGCACCTGCAGAATAGCTTTGCTGCTTGTGAGTGCCTGTGGTTTTAACAGACATACAATGGGTTCCACATCCTGGGCATCCCGGTTGGATCCTGACTCCAACAGCTCCACCACTCTGGATGGTGGAGTGCACACCATGGGCTAGGGACATCCTGACACCAAGTGACTGCAGTGGGCACTGGTGGGATGGGATTCTGCTCTGCTCAGAAACAGCATCTGCATTTGTGGCCCTTAATGAAATAACATTTCATGCTGGAATGCTGGTGGCTCAGCTCAGGCCCCAGCTCTTCCTTTTCTTTTGCATTATGGACTGCTGTGATATTACCATGCAAAACCCTGTCCAGCTGTTGATAACAGTGAAAATATCCTGCAGGATTTTGGAAAGCTTATGTGCTTCTCTTTTTTTTTCTTTTTTTTTTTTTTTTTTTTTTTTTTTCTCCAGCTTTTAAAATGGTTGTACAGCACTGATGCTGAGTGTTGTACAGATGCTGTCATGCAGCCAGCCTGGACAAATAGTTAATGTATAGACAGAGACTAGCCTGGGGGATGTGTGTGTTTAATGTGCTATATGCACACATTCACCTGTTGGTGTGCGGTCACCCCTAGGTTTGTGGGACTGTAGCTGTTACCTACTGTTGCTGTGCAATATTTAACATGTAGGAGCAAGAGAAGAAAGCAGAGTCCTGCTGAAGTCTGTATGGGCACACAGTAAATAACTGCTGTCACCTAGACCTGTCTCCACAGTTCTTGCTGAATCTCACTTTGAATTTATTGGTGGGTTCTCCCCTTGGAAGCAGTCCCTAATCCCTCTTTCTGTTGGATCAGGGTTATTTGTCTCTCACTGATTGTTTGATCTCCTTTAGACTCATAGGAGGAAAGACACCTTATTACTCAGTGCCTCAGGACACCCCTTTCTTCATCTTTCAGAGCTTGGGTTTTTGGTTATTTGCAGGTCCTTCCTACTGCCCCATGTTCCCAATAAATCAGTCTGGGGCTGTGTGCTCCCTTTCTTCCTGAAGTTTGCATCTGGGCCAAGGACCAATTTGGTCTGATGTGCCAGAGGCAGAGCAGGATCCTCAGTGCTGTGCAACAACACGGGAGAGAGGGCAGGTGCAGATTCCTGCTGGCATACGGCTACCTGTGCCCTTCTGCAGTCACTGCAGGCTACAGGCTGCACTAGGGAGCAGAGACAAATCTGGGCCAAACTTCCCCTCCAGCCTAAAATACCCTGTCTATTTTGGGCAGGTAAAAGAAGAGCACTGTCAGAAGCTTGGTCTTAGGCAGCGTGTTCTATTGCACTTGTTTGGAAGTGGGAATAATGTCCAATTCTGGGAGTGCTCAGAAAACTTTAAAAAGTTGATGTGATTTTAATGAACTGAAAGCCTGCAGATTATCCTGATTAATTAGGGATGAAGGAGTTGATTCAGGAATTAGAGGCATAGACTCAAGTGGTTTCCTTCTGTCACTTGATAGAGGTTACACACATCTGTACAACAGCTTTTCCATGATATTTTTATTCCTATTTTACCCAGCTGAATGTGTACCTGAATGCCTTTTCATCTGAAGCTGTTGGGAGTCTCAAGGTGTGAGATTATACCTTCTGTCTGAGAGCGTCCTTTCCAAGCAGACATAGATGGCTATGCCAGTGTCATTCTCACACTTGCAGTGCTGTAGTAGCCTTGGCTTATCGCTGGGCTCTCTGTCTTATTTGAACGTTTCTTGAGCTGAATGTTTCATACCCAGGCAGTATTCATTGCAGATCATCTCCAGCCTTGACCACTTCACACAGGTGGGGGTCAGGATGTGTTTTATGGGTTCGGCCTGCAGCCCAAAAAACTTGAAGCACCTCCTGGGAAGTGACAAAGGGAATATTTTCCTTTCTCTTATAAAAAGCTTTCTTAGGTTTATATTTCCTGTCTTGTATTTATATTCCCCTATACTGGGCTTGCTTTTCTCCTTGTGTTAGGCTCCCTGTCTCTATATTCTATTATTCAACCATCCCCATCAGGTTCTGCTTTTGCCTAAAGCCTTCCCGGATGTAAACCAACACAACAGCACTAGACTGGTCATTATTTAAGTTATACATTAATTCAAAGCTATAGCAGGAGTACATTACTCACCAGTAACAGATTACTTATAAATAGTAAAATATTTATTGGTTTTGGTTTTCTTATTCTGAAAAAGCTCCAATGTCTTAGTCAGAATGTGCTAACAGTTTACGACTGGGAACCAAAAGGTGTTAATAATAAAGAGGAACCAATTTCTCCTTGTCCATGAGGATTTTGATTCATGTTAGAAATTGTTTTATCTTCAGTGAAGAGTTTAAGTGACAAATTTTGCTTTCTTCAGAGCTGTTTGCACTGATTTCAGATCATCTAGCCAAACACCAAATAGGAAACCCTGCTGACTTATCCAGGGATCAGTCTCTTGGTTTTGTGAACAGAATAAGCCTTTTTACAGTTTTCCACAAAAAGAAAAAAGCCATAATACCATCCTGGGTTGCACCAGGGAGTAGTCTCTGCTCTGCCTGGTTGTGGGGACCCAGTGGCAGGGACCTGGCAGGAAGGAGCCACAGGACAGATGGATGGACAGACAGATGTCCATGCTGCCTCCAGCTCGCTCTCCCAGGAGCACTCATCCACTCACGAAATTGCCATTTACCTTAGCAAGGCACGACTCAGGAGCAGTAAAACTGTCATGTTGTTCCTGTTTCCCAGTTCCTTATTTATAATGTAAATAGACATCCTTTTGGGAACCTGACCTTTTTCTGTGTTTGTGTTTGATTATAATTCAACTATTTGCATAAGAGACCAATTTTCCTTCTCAGCTCTTGTGGTGAGTACACCATGTTTTCTATTAAAGGAGTCGGTTTTCTGATTACTGGGGAAACTAAGAAGGTTTACAGACAATAATGTCATAAAACATGCAAAGTTATTAAATGTACAGCCTATTCTTTCTTTTTACTGGCAACCAGGATATTAAAGGACTCTTTCTGCAGTCTCCCAATCCCTGCCTGGTTATTTACCAAAGGGACCAAAGTTCCCAAGCTTAAAGTTCTGATTTGCATCTTGGGGCTGCCCTTGGAAGGGTTTTGCTCTTTTCCCTGAGGCTCCAGCCCTATGAACTTAACAGGGCTTTAAGAGCTGAGTCCTGGGCTTTCTGCATCCACCTTGGACAATGATCTGTACCAGCTGGGTTGACAGAAGGGATAAGCTAAATACCAGGAGAGATCTGGCTGCAGATCTGCTGCATGAGGTCTTGGAGAGCTGGATGATTTTGTCTCTATAGGAGGTGCATAGGAATAAAATGTTCTAATATCTTAAAAATCACCAAGTTCAACCATCAGTGTGAGCTGCCATGTCCCTTAGTGCCCTGTTCACACATCTCTTAAATAATTTCAGAGATGGGGATTCCACCGCTTCCCTGGCAGCCTGTTTCAATGCTTGACCAAGGAAGAGATAGTGGCAGCTTGGGATGACCTCCCATGGCAAACATTATGCACATCGTGGCAAACTTTAGGCTGGCTGGACTGCAGGAGGTCTCAGACCAACTCCCTGCTCAAATGAGGGCTCAGTTTACCATAGGTCAGGTTGCCTGGGGGCTTGCAGGTGTGCTGGAGACATTTTGAGGCACAAAGCTCCTCTGTGCCCCCTGCCTTATAGGGCTGAACAGCTCCTTGGCCACACATGCCCTGCTGCCCTGTGCTGGCAGTATGGCTGCTGTGTCCATGCAGGGCGTGTAGGCCCCAGAGGTGGCCAGCTTGTGTGCTCTGAGGTGGTTTTCCTTCAAGTAAATGTCTTAATGTCTGCTTCTTGGCATGTGTGAACCGAGCTGGGCTGTGAAGGGGCTGGCTGTCCCACATGAGGTGGTACCAGCACACAGTGGGACAGAGGTCTTGAGGGGTGGGACCTCATCCTGCAGCTTGGTGCTGTGGTGGAGCAGCCAGCACCAAGCTACATCTTCCCCTGTAAAAAGCTTGTTTTGCAGGCTATAATGTCACATGCCACCGAGTGATCTGGGGACAGTGTCATCCAGGCCAGATCTCCAAGGGTATTGTGCTTAGATCTTTTATTTTCTTTTTCTTTTTTCCCCCCCAAATGCAAGAAACCACAAAGACTTCAACTCCCTCAGAAATTGCCGTGAGATGAAAATCCTGCTGAAGAACAATAGCTGCAACATGGTTTGAACATGCTTTTATTTTTGTTCCTACGTGTTTCGTGCAGTGTTAGGCTGTGGTTATGCTTGTGGAGCAAATAGCTCATTCCCCACTGTTACCATGTGGCAGAAGCACTCCAGAGATGGGAAAGCGAGGAGAAGCTGTTGCAGTTGTATGTTGGCTCCCATGTTCCCTAAGCAAAGAACTCCTCCTGTTTCAGCTGCCCTGAGCCCATAAATGAGATGATAATTGGGATAGGCTGGATCCGGCCTGCAGAATGGCATTATCCAAACTTCTCAGGGTCTTGCAGAGCTGCTGTGTCTTCAGAGCAGGTCCAGCCCTGTGCTCAGCACTGGTGCAGGCTCGCAGGATGGTGTAATAGCTCAGCTGCAGCAAGCAATAAGTGAAATCTAGCAGCATTGCTACAGCTTTTCCTTAAATGTATTTCTTTGAAAACTCTTCTGAGCACATCCATGTCAGATGTCAGGGTGTCAGGCAGGCCTGCCCAAAAAGGGAGGTTGCCACCACTGCAAATCCCTAGAGGAGGACACCTCTATGGTCCATTGGGGATGGCACATCTGCTCACTCCCTATGGAAGCTGTTCTGCTGGTTGCTTGTCACCCTCACAGTTAAAAATTAAGCTGAGGAGGACTGTGTTGGGAGCTTGTTATGCTGAAGTTATTGCTTTATTTCTTTTATAAAATCTCGTGCAACTTGAGGTACCAGTGTGCTGAGCATGTGTTGGGGAGCTGGAGGAGTCCCCCCATCTGCCTTTCCTTGCTCAGGTCACACAGATCTTTAGATGTTGCTCTGTCTTTTTGGCTACAAACAGGAGCCAAACATTGATATTACCTGTCAATAAAAGCTGTTGCAGGTGCTTTAGGACAGAGGGCATTTCAAGGGGCTGCCAGAGAAAGACGGAGAACAAGGACTGAAAGATGCTTCTGAGTCCGTTTGGTTGGAAATCGCCTGAATTACCGTGTAAAATGGTGAAACACCATTTCAGATGTCTCCAAACAGTATGGGCAAGGCTGCATGTGAGGCCTGCGGTGGCACCAGGACTGGCAGATGAATGCCATTCAACATGCCCCCCTTGGAGCATCCCTCTTCTCTGCAGGAAGCAGCAGGCTCTCCCCCTTCCCCGCCTTTCCTCCTGAGCTTGAAACAAACATCTCCTTTCTTTAATTTGTGGCGGTGAGGGGAGCTTCAGAAGGCCACACTGAGCCGAGACTTTGCAGCTCCCCATCAAAACCAAACGTGCCTTGCCCTCCGAGCTGCAGCAGGCACCTCCCGTCCCCAACTCCTGATCCCGCAGCTCCACCTGCTGGTGCTGCTCGCATCCCGAAGCTGTTCCTTCCCTGGAATAAGGCTCAGGGTCAGCTTTACTTGCTGGCCACAAGGGGCTTATATACTTCTGAATAAATATTCCTATTTTTTGTTCTGCACCAAGAAAAATGTTTGGCTGCTGTTCCAGCAAGAAGGAAAAGCCCAAGTCTTGCTCCCACCCAGCTCTGTTCCCTCCAGGTTGGTGCTGGCGGCAGTTTGGTGGCTCTGAGGAAGGCTGGGGGTGAGGAGGTCCAGGGCATCCCACAGTGCTCTCAGACAGCTGGATGTGGTCCTGGGAACTTGTCCAGGACCCAGGAACTCCTTGTTTTGCCCTAAGTGAAAATGTGGCGAGGGAAGCTCCCACCACCCCCCTTTGTCTGTGCATGGCCTCAAAAGGGGGCAGCTGCTTCTAAGGACTGCTGGAGAGGCTGGAATCAGAAAAGCTTCTCCCCCAAAGTGCAATATTTATTGCTTTTAATCAAATAGAAAAAAAAAAACAATACCTCAGGTGAGGGGAGAGATAATTTGGGGATAATGTGGGATTGTTATTTCCTTCTGAGAAAAGGCCAAAGGCATTCAGTCTTGGTGGGTGGCTGAACATAAACCTTATCCTGAATCAGCTAGGAAGTGAAAAATGCTGTGGATTTTATTTTTTACTTTATTTAAAAAAATAATTTAACTTTTTCACAAGCCCTTCTCCCTCCAACATTTCAGATTGTTTCCCTGATAGATAATGGGAGACTTTCAATATTCGCTATCTAATTCTCAGTCTGTTATCTAGAAACTTGAAGAGGTAATGAAGAAAGGGTTATAAAACTTAAAAAATTTAAATCTATTAGGATTAACACTTTCCATGCTCTAAGCTAGGTTATGAAGCTATTTTAACTAAAAAAAAAAAAAAGGCTGTTTTTTTTTTTTCTTTCTTTCTTTTTTTTTTTTTTTTTCCCCCACTGATGCAAGTTTCTCAGTACCAGTGCTAAAACACCCTTAAGGCAAGCCCTCTCTGCTTCTGTTTCCCATCACTGCAATGGGGCTAATGTTCCTTAATTGCAGAAAGGTTTGGTCAGGATAAAAACCAGGATGGAGCTGTTCAGGTGCAACGTTCCCTTTGCAAGCAGCAAAAAAATGAGTGCATTGCACAGAAACCCCACAAATGCCTTTGGCAGCTAATGGGAAGCACTATGCATTTTGATCAAGACTAACCTGGGCAGAGGACACGCACACCACTCTGCAGCCTGCCACTCCCCTAGCTGATGTTTGCTGTTTTTCTTGCCTACCTTCCCAGCTGTATTTTACCTCCGCTGCCCCATTGCTGCTCCAGATGTTCTGGTAACATCTGCAGGCTGCTCCACTCCTCCCTTTGCAGGCTGCCACTAGAGAGCACCACCAGCACCTCTCCTCCTTTGTTCTGGCAGCAGTATAAAAGTCCTGGTCTCTGTTGAGAGGCCAAGGACTAAGAACACTGAAAAGTCTTTCCAGCTCCTAAAGCATCTGTTGGTTCTGTCAGAGGTTAAACCAAGCCCTAATCCTGCAGGATCTTTGAAGGAAAAAAAAAAAAAGAATAAAAAAAAAAAATCAATCTGTTAGAGAGATGAGGAACGTGGGAGTTGTCTTTTGGCAATCAAGCATTAAGGAGAGACACTGCACAGGAGTCCGTGAAGTGCCTGGGCTTGGTTTCATCTGCTCAGATGCTGCACAAGTGCCAAAACTGGCCAGAGAGGGAGAAGGAGGAATGGCTCTTACAGCCTGCCCTTGTGCAGAGGCTGAAGGACCAAGCTCTCCTCTGCCCTGCACCTGCATCACAGGTGCAATGAGGGCAGTGAGTATGGTTGTGCACAAGGCTGTCCCATAGGGCTTGTCTCCTGATTAACTCCAGGCTAAAACCCACTGCTAAAACCTACAGGGAGCTAGTTGTTTGGGGTGAGCTTAGGTGGATTCAGCCCAGGTGGGAGAGCAGGGGTGCTTGGGGTAGCTGTGCTGGCATGTGCTTGTGTTTCCACAAAGTCCTGCCCCAGACCAATTCGTTTTCTGGGTGGGATCCAGGCTCTTGCAGAAGCAGGGGGTAGGGCATCTGTCAGGAGATAGTGGGGAATCCTGGGCTGGGAGGGTTTGTTTTTGTTGCTCCAAATGTACCTGCTAATTTCTAATCTCTGCACACCAAGCTGAGAGCTTGGCAGTTTCCTTGGAGCTGTGGAAGTGCCCCTGGAGCTGCTCAGCTCAGCCCCGTTCTCCAGCCTTGCACCTCCAGTGAGTCCTCAGTGTTTTGTGTCAAGAAATGATTTGATTAATGAAGCCCAGCCCAGGCAGAAAGCTGTTCAAAAGCAGCCTTTCCACCAGAAAAAGTCTCCAAAGGCGGTGGAAAGGAGCTGATGTTAGTGGCCGGGAAAGCAGGAACATATGTCCTGGCATCTGCAGGATGTCCTCATGCTGAGGTGGGTGAGCTGGGCCCCCGTGCCTAGCATGAAGGGTCAGCTCGGTCAGCTGCTGGGGGCACAGCCCCTGTGAGGGGACCCCCTGCTTGTGGGGGCAGGTGCTGGGGACAGGCACAGGATGGGCAACCTAGGAGGGATGAGGCTCCTGTGCCTGTGGAGCTTTCCAGATATGCCTGTCACTGGTGGGCAGGACAAGAAGTTCAAACCCCAGGGGGGGAATAATTAAAACTTTTCTAAATAGACCCCTGGTGTGGAGGGAGAAGGTGCAGTCTCCAGTGCTGGAGGCTCATCATGACAGGCCAGGCTATGCATGAGCCCATTTCATCCTACAGTAGGGATGGGAGATGCTGGGGACCTCCTGAGCTGTGTGTCTGCAGTTCAGTGATGCGTATTTCAGGGACAGAGAAGTGGGGACACCTTTAAGGCAGCACTATTATTTAATAATGAATTAATTTAATTATGAATTAATTTAGTTATGAATTAATTTATGTATTCATCTATTTATTATTTCACCCAGGCAGTTGGCCTCTCAGATCATCAGCTAAAGGATTTTCTGGGTCACCCTGGGCTCTCTGCATTCCCCGTGCCCTGGGCACAGGTGTGCTGGGCCTAGGGACGCAGGGTCACATCTCTGGGACCTGCTCGCTGAAATTAGGTCACCTCCTGCTGCAGCAGAAGTGACACCCAGCACAAAGGCAGGCGCTAAATGGGAACAACCTTGCCCTTCTGTCACGTTCTCCTGCCCAGGTGTAGCCCACGTGCTGCACCAAGGGCAGGTCCTCTAGCTGTGGGGATGTGTGGGGCCACACAGAGGAGCAGGACACAACAGGGATGTGTATGACCCTCACTTGCTCTCCAGGACTTTTGAGGTGTGCCCAGGCAGTGCCACCTCCCTGCAAGCTGCCTGCTTGAGTCCCTGTGTCCCACCCCAGGGCACGGAGGTGTCATGCACAGCATGCTCCAGGAAGAAAAAGGGCAAGCCCTCCTCTGCTCTCCTCTCTCCCCCTGTCAGTACCCATTACTTGGGAGGATGTTCCTTGGTAAGAACATGGTCCTCTCCGCCTTTTGTTCATCAATTTCACAAAAACAAACAAACAAAAAAAACAAACAACAAACAGACCGCAAAACATATCAACTTCACAATGGCTGCTTGAAACTTACCAATTTTACTCACTATGCCTCCATATCATTACTTCTGGGAAAAGATCAGATAACAAATAATGAAGGAGCATACCTTGAATCCAGCCTTGTGGGGATTTTTAAATACCTTAACCAAGCTTGAAACATGGTGCTGTTTCTCTCATTTTAAAGTGCACTCGAAAGACATTATACATGTTTGAGGACTTTGCTGATTGACTACAGGTAAGAAAAAAAAAAAAAAAGCCCAAGCTCCTATTACATTGTTATGCCGTATAAGCACCTTGCATAATTACCTTAGCCCCAACATAATTTTAATTATGTTAGAATTAGTGCAAAGAATTTTATCTGAGACTGATGTAAATATTTTTTGCTCTCACTACTTTGATGTGCCTGGAAAGAGATTAAGGTTTGCTTTGATAATTAGTCTGTTGCATGTGGCCAAAAAATTCATTACAAACACAGTTAATTAAGTTGTCAACAAAGCTTTGGTCTCCGGTGGGTGCGAATAACTCAATAATTTTGTTTGGCTTGATGGGGGATTTTCGTTTTATTGCTATCAGCCTTGGCTGTCCTTAGGGGCCCATGTCAGAAAGGCATTTTCCGGGAGGCTGCGCAGTCATACCCAGTGCACGTGGTGCTGCCCGGGGCAGTATCACAAGGAAAGGAAATGTCAGATTTATGCCCAGAAGTTTGGTGCTCCCCAGCTCAGGTCTGGTGAGCCCCAGGACCTCCCAGGGCTGCTCACAGCCACACAAATATATAAACTGCAGCCAGAAGCCAGCAGGGACAAAGAGCAAAGTGCTGCCTGTCTGGTGGCATCATGGCTCTGTGCCTGGCTCTGTCCTGTCCTGCTCACTGCAGCTGGGCTCCTGTCCTGGGATCGGGGCATCAAGAGATGCTGATGCCCAGCCCCACAGCTATCTCCTCCTCCTCCTGTGGGGTGAGGCAGCCAGGGCTGATTCTTCTGCTTGGAGCTGGCCAAAATAGTGCAGAGATCTTGTGCCTAGGGAGATGGTCTGGAGCGCTTCTACTTACACTAAATATCTGATGATGCTCTGGGAATATGACCCGCGTCACGGAAAATCAAGTTCTTTTCTTTAAATATCCTTCTCCAGTTGCAAGATGCCTGCTGGCGTGTTCCCGGTGGGCACAAGCAATCCATTCCCTCCCTACCTTGGTGCCCCCACCACGGTTTGGTGGGAGCATGGCCCTTGCTGGTCACAGGGACTTCTCAGCACCATGACCACGCTTCAAAATGTGCCCCATACCCCATCCTTTGTGTTTGAGAGCTGTGGCCACTGCTGGGCTTGGTCCCAGGTAGGTGCTGGGGAACTGCAGGGGGAGCGTGGATTTAAGGCATCACTCAAGTACCAAACACCGAGCACCTCCAAGTGACTCATTTCCATTTCAAAGAGCCCATTTGTTTTATCTGGCAATTAGCTTGCACCCTCTGTAGAAAATGACTCCACGAAAACAACTGAGCTCCCAGCCAATCTCCCCTTTTAAATATTTTTTAAGTGCATGATTAATACACTTTCCCAGCCCGTGTCTGGGACTGTGCGGGGAGGTCAGGGAGCAGGTAAATGAAAGAAAATGGCTTCACTCGGCATTGACTGGGCTATTAATCACTGCCCATTTTCTATAAATCATGGCAGATGGCAGAAACAGGCAGGTACTCGTGGGAAATGACACACTGTGCATGACGGGAATCGTGGATCAACGCAGACACCAGGAGAGGAAGAGGTCGCTCCCGGCAGGGGACGGCCGCTTGCCCCACACCTGCATTTCCCCTCTGTGTGACAGCTCTGCCCCCTAAAAACTGCCTGCAAAAGTTTGTAGGAGAATTCCCTACATGGCAACGGGGCTGGGTGCGCCCAGCTGGGGATGGCCGTGGCTGTCGGCAGAGGCAGCACCGGGGAGGGTTTGCAGCAGTGAGCTTTGGCCCTGGGCGCTCAGCCATGATGGTGAGGGATGCTTTTAGCAGGAGCGGTGAGTTTGCCTGTAGAAGACGATGAAGCCTAATGCCAAATGCTTGTTGTTGTTTTGCGTGAGAGCATGCACTGCCGCAGATGGCAAACGTGCAGGAGGAACTTGCACCGACAGAGCAAGGTGGATAAATCCCAAACTGAGCTTGCAGCAGTGCTCGTCCAGGCGCTTTCTGTGCTGTGCTCCTGCTGGAGCCCTTGTGCATGCCCAGGAGATGGAGTTTAGGGTGGTGGAAAGCAACTATATATATTTTTTTTTCCTTTGGAGAACTCATAGTGGTGTATATATAAATGAATAAAAAGAAAGTTTTCTATGGAAGTTGTATGAAAGGTCAGGAAAATACAATATATGTGCTCTCCTCTCCTGTAAGTTGCCAGTGAGTCCCAGTTAGAACTTGGCATTTCTTCCCCAGGAAGGGGCTTTTTTCACCTTTCGTTTCCACCAGACAAGGCATGGGGTTGTATTTTTCCTTCCTCAAGAAGAGCTCATGTTGAGCTAATCAGTTCTGCTCCCCATTCCCCTGCTGACCTGGCCAGGCCTGCAGCTGGATGCCCTTGGTGCTGCTGAGCAAGGAGAGCAGCACTGCTGCCTGCAGTGATACCAGCGTGGTCCCAGCCTCCAGACCCGGCTCACAAGGGCAACAAATCCATCCCTTCTTGCTGGCAAAATAGTTGCAACAGCAAATGGTGCCCACAGCAGGCAGCTGGAAGTGGGGCTCCCGACCCAGAAAGTGAGATGGGACCTGCACGGGGAGAAACAGCCCCAAAAGAGGCCTGAATGCCCCACAGCAGGAGGGCTGGTGGCTCTGATGGGAGCTGTGTGTGGATATTTCCAGCGAGGAAAGAGTAGGGAGGGCGTAGTTTGAAAGGAAAAATCGCAGCAGAATCCAAAGGAAAAACACTGCTGGAGGAGCCCCCTCCCGTGCTTGCAGCAAGCCCCACTCTGGTCCCCAAGTGGGGTGACAGCCCTTCTCTAGGGCATTGAGGGCCCCTCCTTCCACTCAATGTTATTTAAACCGTATGTTTTTCACCCCAAAGTGATCCCGGGCAGGGTGGCTGTGCAGTGGTGGCTGTCCCAGTGCCCATGTCCCTGCTGCACTGGAAAATGTGAGCTGAGGCTTTGGGGGGAGGGCTGGGACTGGGTCCCCCACCCCTTCCTGCCCCCCCGGCAGCCTCACGGGGGCCTAATATTTGTGCGTGTGTGTTTTAACGCGGCATATGGTCTTCATTACACGCAGACTTCTCACTTCCATAATTATACCATGATGGGAGTTCCTGTCAAAGCCATAAAGCAAATTCTCTTCCCCCGCCCCGTCCCTCCGCCCCCACCAGCCCTCCCCATAAAACTCGCAGGGGTCCCGGTTTGCAAGGAGAAAGAAAAACCCCGCGCTCGCACTGTTAACCCTTTGCAGAGTCGGAGGAAAGTGCGGCTTTCCCCGGCTGCGAGGAGGGGACGGAGGGGGTCGTCCACATTTTGGCCACAGCACGAAGAGCGTGGCGAGGTGGCGATGCCCAAATTGTGCCATGGGGAGAGGAGAGGCAAGCTGCAGCTTGACCCAGTGCCCTCCTGGCCGGCTTTCCGAGGCGTGCAGGCCCCTCTGGGGAGCACACGGCAGCTGTTTCACAGCGCGCAGCCACGCTGCCCTGCAGTGTAGGGCAGGAAATGAAGGCGGCTGTATCTGCGGGGGGATTCGAGGCAGCAGATGGCAATTACCTGCGCCGGAGTTTGGCCAGAGCCCCGCTCCGCTCCTCCCAGAGCTGCCTTGGGGCTGGAGGCTGATGGTCGGTGTGCAGGTGCTGGGGGCTGTGCCCCAGCCTTGGCCGGGGTGATTGGTGGCAGGAGGAGATGGAGAGTTTGTGCACGGGTGGGAAAGTCAGCTTTTCTTTACTCTTTTTATTTTTATTTATTATTATTATATTTTTTTTAGGGGTGCCGAGTTAGGAGGGATTGAGGTGCTGCCAGTTTAGGTGCCCTCTTGATTTGATGGGTCAGAAAACAGGCTTGGGTTTCTCCTCTGTGCAGCAGAAATCGTGCATATTGGAGGTGGCAACTTCACCTGACAGTGTCTTGATGCATGAGATAGGAAGCGACCCATCGCCCAGTGCTGCTCTGCCTTTTGGGGGACACTGAGGATGTCCCCTGGATGGACTACATGGGGTTTGGCCAAGCACCACACAGGTTATCCTGCTCCTCTCAGCGCTCGCCACGCTGGGAAAAATCTGGTTTCCCACTAGGTGGTAGAGAAGAGCTTGGCTGAAAACCCTCAGCTTCCCACAGCCGAGCACGAAGAAGGGGAGCTCGCGTGAAAGTAAACCCGGCTGTTTTACCCCAAACTCCACCCGGGGCACTGTGCAGCGGGGCATGAGTGCTGGCACCGGGGTCCTGCTTGCCACCGGCCCCGCTGCAACAGGCACACCGGTTTTGTCACCTGCAGGTGTTTTATGACCCTTTAACGATAAGTCTTTGGAAATATGGCATGGGAGGGTAGAAAAGGTTAATGCTGATTGTGAGAAGGCTTAGCATCTTCACAGCTCTTCAAGAAGGTGGTGAACTTTCTCCCACGTCTGTGCTGCCTGCTGATGGCACTTCATCCCCTGTAATTTGTTCTCTGCTGTTAACGCCTTGTGTCTCCCCTCCCGCATGTCCAGCTCATTTCCATAGGCAGCTCTTCCAGTCAGCCCTTTCAACCCAAGGCAGGACACATACCCAGCATGAACAGAGAAAGCAGCGGGTTGGCAGCAGGAGCCCTGCCACCCCAAGGAGGTGACATTTCCCACCGAGACCTCGAGGGCTCCCGGTGACAGCGCAGGGCTGGGGTTCGCAGCCGCCCAGGTGACCGCTGTGCCTGGGCTGCACCCCAGGGTGCAGAGAAGCAGCACAAACCTGAAGCGGTCCCACCTAACATGGTTTGTATGATCACGGCATCACAGCAGCCTGTAACTCCAAACCATCCCGCAGCCCAAGGGCAGGATCAAATCCGCCCCTCCCCTGCCTGACACGTGTTTATTTGTCTAACCGGTTCTCAGAGATCTCAAATGGGGGGAATTCTGCCGCTTCCCCACAATCTGCATTATCCTTATCATTAGGCAGATTTTCTTGTTGTCTAACCTGAATCTTTTTTTTTTTTTTTTCCTGCACTTGGAGCCTTTGCCTGCTTGTGCAATTCACCCTGGGCAGAGAAAAACGTGGTTGTCCTTTTCACTGCAGTTTATTGGTGGTCTGAAGCCTACTACCTCACCTCCACTCATAAGTCTGTATTTTCAGATCAGTCCTGTGTTCTGATCCCTCAGACTCATCCTCCACGTGCCCTGTGCCATCATCCCTGAAGTGCAGGCTCGGCAGGGATGGGCAAAGCAGGAGATGCCACCATGGGTCAGTGCTGAGGACCCTTGACTCCCACCAGAACAAAGAGCTGGAGCTTTCACCCTGTGCTTGCCAGGCTCCTTATTGGGGTTGCAGAGCCAGACCCAGAGAGATGCCCGAGCAGGGAGCAAGGCCCCCAGCCCGTGCCCTCCCCACCTCTGCTGTATCACATTTCGCTGTAGGAATTTTTGGCGCTCTCTGAAATGATGGTTCAAAGGAAGAAGGGTGACAGGTGCTGCGGACTGGGGCTGTATCAGGAGCCCATCACTCAAATCTCATTCCCGGACTTATTTTTGCTCACCACCAGAATTCAGAGGAGGGTGGAAGCTCTGGCTCTGTTTCTTTGAATGACCTGGAGTTAATTCAAAGCCCGAATGGATGGGTGGCACATGATGGCACAAAGCCCGGGACTCTCTGAAGTTTCCCTGGGCGAATTGGGAGAACAGGAGCTGTGCAGCTGAGCAGTCGGGGCTGGCCTTGTCCTGGAGACTGCGTGATCCCAGCTCCATGCTGGGATCCCTGTTTTTCCTATGCAGTGAATTTCATATGCATGATATCTGGGTTGGGATGGGGTGTGATGTCTAACCCAGCTGCGAGGATGTGCCAGTGATATGTTCGAAAATGAAGGTGTCTGCAGTTACTTGAGTGGTTTCTAAGACATGGAGATTCAGAGGCAATGCGTCCTACTCTTAGATGTCCAGAACGGGTGCTTGAGTACAAACAGCTTAATTTTCTTCTGAGAGGCTCATGGTAATGGTAGACATTTCAAAACAGACCGCAGGAAGTAGTGAATCTTAAATGTACGTTTTATATATATTTATATTTTATTTTATTTCTTCAGTTCAAGGAGGCCTGAATACATGGTATTAACCTCCGCAGAGAGAAAGGTCCGCCCTCCGGAGTAGGAAACTCATGGATCCAGAAGAAAAATGAGTGCTGTGGTGTGTGACTGACTGCAGGCCGAGCTGAAGGTTTGTTCAGCTCCCAGCTGGCCCCACACTTCCCAGCAGCGGCTGTCTCATGTGAAAAGGGAAGGCCCTGGGAGTCCCACTGCCTTGTGCTAAAATACGATCCCACAGCCCCCATGTGGCGTGACTCCAGCCAGCACACGCTGTGCCAAAACACGCTGTTAGAGCGAGAGCTCCTCCAGGAGAGGCAGAGCTACAAGCCTTCGTGTTTGAAGGATGACAAAGTGGAAGGCAGGAAGTCTGTGGAGCAGGGTTATATTGAAGGGAAGTCTCTTACCCAGGCCCTGCAGGAGCTTTGGGCCAAGAGGTGCCCCCCAGGAGTTGCCCTGATGCTGTGGCACAGCCCAGTGAGGGTAGTGCAGGCAGTGGGGGGAAGGCTTTGGCACCTGGTGGTCAAACCCCGTCAGGCTGCACGGCTCCAGGCTCTGTGTTTGTGCCAAAGAGCTGGGGAGCATCCATCCTGTGGCCTCTGCCCACGAGGAGATCATGGCTTATTTGGCAGTAAAGGCGCTCGAGGGGATTCAGGAGGTTTCACTCCTTCGTGACCTCTGTTTTCACAACAGTTTCCAAACCTCCCACTCCCAAGAGCTTTCCCGTGTGCCCACACACTGCACGCCCCTCGGCACAGCGAGGGATGCTTTTACTCTGCTCTGGTTTTAGCCTCCAAATCTCTCTCGGACAGAAACAATATGGAATGAACAAAACTTGTGCTTTTCTTGGTGGCTTCTTGTTTTTCTCAGCTTCTTCTCAGAGCAGTGTTGACCTTCCAACTTGCTTTTCTTTTGCATCATCCATAAGCACTTTGTTCTTTAATGTATTAATCTTCACTACAGCCCGGCAATGCCAGGACATGCTGGTCCTTCTCTCCCCCTCCTGCTTTTGTGGGTAGGGAGCTGAGGCACAGCTCAACTAAACAAATTACCCATGGGCAGCAGCAAACCCATGGCAAAGCAGGACAGAGCTCCTAGGTGTCCCGCAGCTTCCAAAGTGCTTTTTTGGGTACCTCTTTAGAAGACCCAGAGGCTGACCATGGGTGGGTGTGAGCTCTGAAGGAAGGTGATGATGTGTTGGGTTTCTCAGCTGGTTTCTTTGCGCGTGTTACAGAGATGGATTAGACATAGAGTCAACGAGGGTGAGTGGTTTGGGTTGGCTTGAGGGTTTTGGGGGGAGACTGCTGCTTTATGACCTTGAAGGAGTGCCCCAAACCCTGCCACTTTGCTCTGACACAGTGGAGCTTTTCTTTTCCATGTATTTCTTTTTAAAAAGTAAGGAGTTTTCCATACAGTTGTGACATCAAGTGTCCACGTTGGAGGGAAGGGAGTGAGATGGGATTTTACATCATCGTGAGTGCTACTGGACCCCCCAAAAGGCTGAGAGCTTGGAAAGCATCCGCACGGTCGGTCACTTCCCTGAACTATCTGTGCTTCATGAGCCTCCAGCTCATGAATCTTGGAAGGAAAGACCTTCTCATGAGATTTGTGGTGTGTCCAGTCCCAGCCAGAAATACCACAAAAAAAGCCTCTCTTGGGGAGATCCCAGCTCTAACCAGGAAATGCAGAGTGATGTGAGAGCAAGAAAAATCCAGATGTGGTCACTATCTGCTTCATTTTTCTCTGGGAAACCAAGTTCTCCTTTGTGAAGTGTAGTTTCGTCGAGCATCATTCTCAAGCATATCTACCCTTCGTGTTTGCCAGCTGTAATTAAGTCAGCCCCACATATCAAAGCCGTGCGTGTGTCTGTGTGCCTGCATGTCTGTGCATACAGACAAAGTTGCCAGCAGATCACTTTCAGTTATTTTTCTGCTAACAGATGAGGAGCTGAACGGAGCTGCTCACTCCCACATTCAGAGAGAGCGCTGGCCCAGACAGCTGCCTTGGGAGAGCCATTGGCTTTTCTCCTGGTGGGCAAGCGTTGCGTTTCTGAATTACTTTAGCAAGCAGAAGTGCTTAAACATTTGAGTTTTGCAAATTGAAGCAACACCCCCACAACCAAGCCATGCGGTGCCTTTGCTGTCTGTCACAGTTCAGGAGTTTTCTTTGCAGTGTGACCTTGCTCAGCGTGCCAGGTCAGCCTGGGAAACACCCAGCCTGGCTTAGTGCTGAGGAAAAAAGTCTCTCTGTCCTTTACGAGGGGCAAATCGGTGCGAGCAACAGCTGCACAGAGGGCAGGAGATGTCTGCTAGATTTTGGAAGGGCTGGTGGTGGACTAATGCCCTTGAGGGGTATTGTCAGGGAAGGAAGACTGAGTTTGCCAGGTGGAAGGCAGAGGATGGGGTTGGGAGGTGCTTTGAGATCTCGAGTGATGGGACTCTTGCTCCAGCTCTGCTCTTGTCTCCTGGGCTGTGAGATGGCTGTGACATTCGGGCTCTTATGCCACCAGGGAGGAGGAGGAGGACATCACATGGCTGTCCGCAAGCAGCCAGGTGCCTGAGTTGCTGTGCATGGTGTGCACAAGGCTTGCAAGGATTTTGATGTAGGTGCTCCAAGGAGAACCCCCCAGCAAACTCCTGACCTGCAGCCTCTTGGCAGGTCTCCCAGTGAGCACTGGAGATACTGGGACAGGCCCTGCAAAAGCAAACGGGACTATGTGACGATGACAACAGCCTTGGTTATCAGGCGTTACTGGGATTTGTAGTAGCTCCAAGGGAAGGTTCGTGGGCTGAGGGTCAGGGATGCTCGGAGCACTGAGGGATGGAGGTGCGCATGTATGTACGGGTGCTCCATGAAAAGGGGCAGCTGTAGGACACCATCTACTATTTTCCATTGTCAAATCTGTATTAAACCTCCAGAAATCATTATTCTCACCCCCAAACTTGCTATTTGTTACGCTTTGGTATGGGGTAGGTACCCTCTGTTCTTTTTTTGGCAGTTCACACTTCCAGTTAAATTAATAATAAAAGGAACAAGTGAGCCAAACTGCTGGCCGCAACTCCCCCTGCCCCTCACACACCTTTTAGACTGCGTCCACTTGGCCCCAGACCAAAAGTGTTATTCCCCAGCAGAAACTCTCCAACATTTATTCATCACATACGGAGCCGACAAGTGCCTCCAATTCTCTAGTTACCGATGCACTAACGAACATCTGCTAGTGTTTCTTGCAAGTTCAAGGACTTGGGCAGGCGGTAGACTGGGGACTGAATTTCTCTGTGTGCCTGAATAAGGTAAAAAATGGATTTTACATGACGGCAGAGTCTCAGTCAAGGGTTCCTAACATTTCTCGCATAATGATTTCCAAACCCTTTGGTTTACAGCTCCTTCCAGCAAGCGGGGCATTGAGTGAAGAAGTGATGTATCTTGGACTGTCTCAAGAGCAAGAGATGGACATCATTTTCCACTTGTAAGTTAACCTGTTCCAGGTAGGCAGCCTTTGCTGGTGCTGGTGCTGGTCCTGAAGAGCTTGAAAGCTTTTGGTTGTCGTGCAAGATCTTCTTCTTCTTGCTTCTCTGCTTCTTGCTGGTGAAGATGCAAAAATTGTCCAGCAGTGACCATACATTCCCCTTAAGCTGTGAGGTCTCTGTTTAGAGACTTGTTAAAGGAACACTCCTGCTGTTTGCAGTTTTTATCATGGTGCTGCCTTTTTGATGCTCTCCAGCATCAGAAACCTCTTTCCCCACTCTTGCAGACCCATCTTAGCCTCGCTGCCATCAGGCATCTCCCCCATCAGCCCAGGGCCTTCACCTGGGTGCTCGCTCTGTTTTTCTCCCTGCATGCATCTGGGTGAGGGGACGTCTTGTTCCTGGCCAAGCAGGGAGCTGTTTCTAATTTTCCTGTGGCAGGTTGAAATAATAATAATAATAATAATAATAATAATAATAATAATAATAATAATAATAATAATAATAATAATAATAATAATAATAATAATAATAATAATAATAATAATAAGCAACAACAGCAACAACAACAAGCTGACTGGGATGGCAGGAAACAAGTTATTTTAGAAATTAGGAGTATTTGCACTTCTTGGCCCTCCTCCTGGGAGGTCTGTAGCATCCCTCACCTTGCCCAGCATTGCAGAGGGATGAAGGCTGCTGCCCTGGTACCCCAAGAAAACAAACCAGGCATTTTCTCTGAAAATACCACACTGGCACACTCTAGGCAGTACTTGGAGGATGCTGACGTCTTGCTGGCAGTACTGGATGATGGGACCCTGCGTGTCCCTTTGATGGATGTGACAGAAACAGCTATTGCCATTCTTACTCAGTTCTCAGGCACTTCTGCCATCCACATGTGGGCACGGGCAGTTCTGGGTGATCAGGAGTTTGTGCCGCATCTTTAAACACTGCTGTCTGGGGAAAAAAGGCTCCAGCTGCCAGTGAGGTTAATTTTCTCTCTGATGATAGTTCAACCTGGAGGGTATAGAGTATCAAGGGAGCTGCAAAATTTGAGTATGATGTAATTTAGAGGTTTCTGTCCTCTTTGTGAGGTGTTCCTATGAACATAACCCCCTTTTAACAGACAGTGGAGTATTTAGAAAATCTCAGAGCTCAAAGTAGGAAATAGTGGGGAACCTGCCGCTTCTGTTGGTTTCACACCAGACAGGCCCCAGGTCTGCAACCAGAGCCATGCTGCAAGCACTGCAGAGGGTAAAAACTTCTACCAGCAATGCTGGGAACAGACAGACCCAGCAGCAATAAGGCTTATTTCATAAAGGAATTTATGCTAGGGATGCTCTTCAACAAAGTGAGCCAATTCTCCGTATTAACTCTATTTACTTACCTTATGCTGCTTGCAAAATCATTATTCTCCCTATGCTGGGACTTTGAGGAGTGCCATCACCCTGCCAGCATCAGCAGGGCAGGCGCTGGAGCTGTTGGAAACCATCAGCAGGGCCGTGATCAGAGCTCCCACTGCTGGCCTGGGCCATGGCCATGGGCTCCCAGTCCCTGTGGGGTCCTGCCCTGCAGCACCACACACACGCACATGTGCCGATGAACACTCAGTCTTAGAAAGGCTGAAAATTCCCTGCTTAGTGTCTGCTGTCAGAAAGTGCTGCTCTGCCTGAATCAAACTGTCCCACGGGAGCACGTCGGTTCGGACAGACTGAAGTTTAGGGCACCAAAAATTGAGAATAACTCATTTCAGTAAACTCTCAGCAGTCAGCAGGCAGCTGTCAGACTGGGGCACTGCAAGTGTTCAGTCTGAAATGACTTCTCTTTGGCACCACTGTGCATTAATGTATGCCGCAGCATAAATTCTTGTATGAAAAATACAAAATGAGTTATGAAACAGAATAATGCTATACAAATCTGAACTGGAATAGAAACAAGCAGTACTCTAAATATGAAATTTATACTAAATATAAACATAATGGAATAGAAAACCTCTAAAGGAAATAATCCCAAAATGCAAACAAATGTTCCAATTGACCTGAAACAAAGTGTTTTCAGATTGCTGTGTTGTGAGGGATGGATCATGAGCTCCATTTTCTTTTTTCTCTTCAGTTTTTATATGTAAGTCAGAATTGTGACTTAAAAACTCTGTCTCTTTCCCATGACAGCTATCCATTCTGAGAGCTGAACAAGTGTTTTCTTTCCACTACCGACAGAAGGCAGGTGAAGTTAGCCTCTTGCTATTTTGAATGCTTCAAGGGGGCTCTGGTGGTGGCTGTCCTTTTGCTTGTCCTTGTGGGTGTTGGTGGAGCCGACCTGTACTGCAGGCAGGAGCAACAAACCCACGGTAACATCCCTTGGTATGAGGGCTTGGGCACTATGTCTGCACAGAAGAGGTGCAAGTGGCCGCTGAGCTTTGGCTCTGTAACTCTTTACGAGGTTCATGAGACAGAGATGCTTTACTGTTGGCCTGAGCAGAGGAAATGTTACCGTGCTGTGAGTGAGGAGAAGCATGCCTGGCCAAAAACTGCCTCCAGCAGTGACTCCCTGGCATGCCCACAGGTCAAGGGCAGGGTGTCTGCTTGAAGGTGGATGCTTCCTAACACGCAGGCGTCGGTAACCTAAAGCAGGTTTATGACAGAGCCAAGATCAGGCATTAATGCAATAGACTGGTAATTCAATCACTTTATAGAAGTTGATCTGTCCTTTTTATTACAATTATTGTCAGCCCGGGTGTTTCGTTCCATCACTGAAAATAAACATCATTTATCATACTTGTAAAGATTAGCCCCTGACAGCTCCAGCTCTGCTTTGCATAAATGTGTATTAATGTCGGCTCTGTCTGAAGTGGAGAGAGAAGTCTATATTTCACAAGAATGATTAGACAGTGTCACCACTGCTTTAAGTAATGTCTTATCATGACGGATAATCAAACTGTGTAAAAAAAAAAAAAAGGCAATTTCTTGCATATGCATTTTTTTTTGCGTTACTGGTCTCAGAACCAGCAGTAGTTTTGCAGCTGCAGTACTGAAGTTTGTGGTGCCGGGACTGGTGAAGCTCAGCACCAAGGCTGGGGCTGCCACCTCCCTCCAAGGCTGCCCGAGCATTCCTGTCGGGAGACCCTGCAGCCTACAGCTCGGCCAGACTCGTAGCTGTTGGAGCAGGATTTTTTCCATGCCTTGGGCTGAGTTTGATTTGGAAAGTTACAGCTAAAATGATGCCGTCATTTCTGAGAGTGAGATTAAGGGAAAATGTGATGCCCAAGCTAAAATGTTCTGACAGACATTTTCCAGAGGAGCTCTAGGGTTTCTGGCCCTCGGGGCAAGACCCTACAGCTGGCATGTGCCTGCTCTGGGGTGAGGGATGAGCCTTGTGCTGCTCCCATCACTGTGCATTGCAGAGAGATGTATATATATACACACATACATATAAATGCATATTTATATACATCTCACAGGTACTGATGCCCATCATGTGAACCACAGTTCACTTTCCTGCCATGCTGAAGAAGAACAACTCTACGACTTCCATGCAAGAACATCAGAGCTGAAGAAAAGTCTTTTTCCTTAAATTTGTTATTGGATCTGATTCCACCAGTTTCAGAAGCAGAGAACACGAAACCAACCCCGTTTGTTTTCAGGTGCTGGTTTTGGTGAGCTGGCAAAGTTTAACAATGCTTGTGATTTCTGGGCAGCTCGTCTAGGTTTCACAAAAGCCCCAGGTTGTGGAGCAAAGGCGCTTGTGTTGGGGTATTGCTTTCATTGTTGATAGCTTGTAAAAGTTATTTCCAATTCTTATGCCTTCAGGGGAAAAAAAAACAACAACAAAAACAACACACCAACCAACAACTTGGAGGCACGGATCCTTAAAAGCAAATGTCAAATAAAACATTTGATTAATAATCTTATCATTTCTAACCCAGCCACCTTATTTTGGAAGGCTGGTGATTGAGATCACCATTAATTGAAGATGACGCCTTAAAATTAGCCCACTGCGGAGGTATCTCATTGAATCAGGTCCTAAAGGAGTGATAATACATCAAACATCGTATATGAAAACAAATAAACCTCTTCCCTGCATAACTAAGAGCTACTTCTGCTGTTGGAACTGAAGCATTAAAAGTGTTGGAGCTAGACTGAGTGCTTATATTGCTGGTTTCTCTTTTTTGCCTCCCAGCCCCGACTTTTTCTCATGCTGGCTGTGGTCACCACTGGTTTCTCATGCTGGTGCGGGGCTGGTGGCCATGCCCGAAGCCCTGCAATGCTGCCTCCCCTTAGCTGAGGAAGCCGAACCTGAAACTTTGCCATGGAATAAAACAGATGTTAACAAAAAAGCCACACATCCACCTCAAAGTAGCCCGGGTAGAAGAGCCAGGTGTCAGTGGTGGAGGGAAGGAGGGGGTGAGGACGGCACTGGGGCCACCAGCCATCCAAGAATGCTGGCTTTAGCCAGCGGCATTAGCAACTGGCACTTCTTGAAGTGCTAAAAGCTTTGGGCACAGATTACCATGCGCATATTTCAATTTCCCTTAAATCCAGGGAGATTTCCTCTTAGAGCACACTCTCTCCCTCGCTCTTTTTATTTTTTTCTTTTTTCTTTTTTCATTTTTTTTTTCTTCAGCTAGATTGTGCTTGATGGGGACTGTTAACTGAATGCAGCATATTATATATTACTTCAATAAATCACCGCCAGCCGAAGCATTCAATATCATGCGGAGCAGTAATCAGGGGAAGTCTTAATCACTCTTTAAATGGTTTGAATTTATGCCCTGCTTTCCACAGGCTCCCGTCGCTGCTGGGAAGGCACGGCGGTGGCCCCCCAGGCCCTGGTCCCAGTCTGGGTGCCTTGCTGGGTGAGGAGGTGCCACTCTGCAACCGCCTGAGCAGCTGCTCCTGCTGGGCTGAGCCCGCACAGATGTGCGGCAGGTCCCGACTTTGTTTCAACTGGGAAAAAAAAAAGCCTTTTAATACAGACTGCTCCTTTTCAAAGAAATCATCTGAAAAGAGCAAGGCCAGCTGCTGTAATCCTCACTTTACGCTGCTCCATCCGTTTGTGTTTGGTCCAGGAGATTAAAAACGCCTCCTGGATTTTTGCGCGCGAGTGGGAGAAGGGGAGAGGGAGGGCTGACTTCAAAGAAAACAACCAGCAAACTGCAAAGCACTAAGTCTAATTTTTAAACAAATAGATTTATGACCGATGGCCCGACCCGCCGAGATGCTCCTGAAGGCAAAGCCCTCCAGCCGCGGCACTGGTGGAGGCGCTCGGTGTCAGCCCACCGGCAGGGAGGGCGGCTGCCTTCCTCCCCGGCTCTGTCCCACGCCGGCCTTCACCTTCCCCTCGCAGCAACCGTAGGCAGATGTTCATGATGTCATCTCTCCTGGCAATGGGAGAAAAAGAGAGGAAAAAAAAGAATCATAGCAGGAAACAAAAGCCCTTTATTGGGGGTGGGGAATTTGACGATTTTGGGTGCCCTTGTGCCCATCAGCGTGGCACTGAGGCTCGCCAGGGCCATCGTAGGACAGGAGGTGAGGTTAATGGGCTCGTTAACCGCATCTGGTGGGAGAGCCCTTTGCAGGCTGTGCCGGCTTCTCAAGCTCCGAACCACTTGGCGGGCCCCTCCAGCTGGAGAGCACGAGCCTCCCCCCGCCTTCAAAGCGTTCCCACTGCCGGGCCGTAAATCACGGCTCTCACAGTGGAAACTGGAACGGGACCCGAGCTGAGCCGAGGCGCAGCAGCTGAGACCCTCGAACAATAGTCCTACACACAGGAAACTCGCCCATAGTAGTGATTTTGAGTTCCAAGGAGCTTTGGTTTCTGACTGTTGATTTTTTTTTTTTCTCCCCTCCCCAGCCCCATTTGGTTTTTCATTCAGTTCCATGTTGTTCGTGTCTCTTAATAGGGCATCTTTCATTATCATTATCCCTAATAGTGGTTTATTGTATTAGTTACAGTTAATTTAAATGTTACCGAAGCATTGAAAACAGATTGCAGATGTTTTGAAACAGATGTTATTTTAATGTTAAAACAAAATCATGAATATTTATAGGTCATTATTGCCTGGGTTGAATTAGACTCTTTAAATAGTAATGTATGGGCTTAACATCTTTTGAAGGAAATGCTCCAAAAAAAGGTGAATGGAAAAACACTGTCATATGAAGACGTGTAAATTATTTCTTCTGGCTTACTGACTTTTCCTTTATGAATGGTCAGAATTAATTATGGTTTTATTACTAAACCAGGTACTGTTCTTGCTCTGTAACTGCAGTTAACCCAGGAAAAAGTTTTCAGCTCAAAAACACCTTTCCAGCCGTCCGTTTCACAGAAAAGAGGCCCACCAGCTGCCTCCAAGCAGACCTAAAGCTGGAGCAATATTTTGAGGTGGAGTCATCAGTATTAAAGCAGAAATAAGGTGAAGATGATGCAAGCACACAACTCACTTGGTGTCAGTCTTTCCTATAGAAACACAAAGAGGGTTTGTTAATGCCACATGCAGGCTGCCTCTGTTCGAGTCATATTTCTTCCTTTATGGAGATGAAGTTAGTCTTCAAGGCATCAGCTCAAAATGGCCTTTCATTCATTACAAAGTTATTTAGTTACGGGTAGGTAACTCTAAATGACATTTCTACATCTCGCACTTTATTAGTTGATCCTAGCTGCTAAATGACATGGAGAGAGTGGCAGAGTATGGTGGGAGAGTTCAGTGTATTTTGGCTAACTTTGGATGGGGTCCAACCTTCTGGAGTTGGAATTTTGCCTCCAAGACGATGAGCTTGTGCACCTCCCTGTGGGAGAGCTGTGAAGTTGGAAAGTTAAAAAAAAAAAAAAGTTGGTGAAAAATTAAAACCAAGAAGAATGTAAGCACAGGGATATCTCCCTGCTCCCCAGAAGGGCATGCAAGCACTTCTGCCACCTTAGATGAGTCGTGTCCTATCTAGCTCAGTAGCACTGACTCTGGGGGTAGTGCTGGGGATGGAGAGGCTGGTGGCATGGGAACAGGATATCAGGCAGCCACACACCCTTCCTACTGCACTTTGCTTGTGTCTGCAGGGATGATGTGCAGCATTGAGTTTTTTTTTTTTTTTTTTTTTTTTTTTTTTTTTTTTGACTACAAATTTAGTAATTTGGAGGAAAGCCTGAGTCCTCCTGAAGCTGGCAGGACTCCTTGTCTATGGGCACAAAACCCCAGAGCAGATGGGCACACATTTCGGCTAAGCACAGCAGCAGTTGTTGAGCATTAGGGTCTGTAATCTCATCCAGGAGCATCCCAACAGCCGAGGATGTTCTTCTCCTTCGGCCAAGGGGCATGAGCATCGCCCCGTGCCGCTCAGGCTGCCTCCCACTGCACACAGCATCACACTGCTGCCACTGCACATCACAGTGTTGTGCCTCAAAAACTCAGGCCCTGCATTTTCCAGAAAAAAACAGCAGTAAGAAACATGACATTTCAGTTTCTATCTAGATATGAGGGTTACAGGAAAAGTGATAAACAGCTGCACACAATATTCTCCTCCTGACCTGAGGGCTGGGTTAGGGATGGCCAGGCTGCAGGGCTTGGCTGCAGCTGAAGTCCATGGAGTTCTGAGTGCATTCAGGGACCTGGCTGTAGAGTCCTTGCACCAAGGCTCACAGAAACACCAGAAGTCATATTATTTTCTATAAATTGGCCCAGAATGTTTTCTATTGCAATCTTAGCTCTTGATCTTAAAAGCCATACTGAGAAGTGACATACACCCAAGTGAAGACATGTTCCTTCAACAGCTGGAACTTGCCCTTCCACCACTTACTTGTCCCAAGGATCACGGAAAGCCGGGTACAGTACATTACATTCAGTAGGCTGCCAGAAAGAGAGTTCATTTAGTTTGATGACAGATTAATACTGATTCACAAATTAATTTTGTCTCTTTGTATATCAAGGGTGTCCGCAACTTATTTAATTTGTAATAAATATAATTATAGAAATGAATGAGCTATCAAGATTTTTAAAGTATGATCCATCAATGTTGGCATGACTTGTAATCCTGGTCATTATAAATAAAATGGGTCTTTTGCAATATGGAATGCAATTTTCCCTGTAGTTTGTCTCATTATTTTCTGACATGTGGGTTAATATTAAATTACAATGCCTTAATTTTCAAATCAGGGCTCAATTTGTAAATAAGAGGTTAATAAATAACCTTTCCAGCTGGAGGCCTTCATTAAAATAAACTTTTAAATGAGATATTTGCCTCTTGGTTGAAGCATTGATGGTACCAGCATTGTCTCATCCTTTATATTGCAAACAAAACAAAAAAGCTTGCATGACTGCCAGAAAATCCAGTCCAAAGAGTTATTGTACCTCCAGTGTTTTCATATGGTCTTTCAGATGTCCCACCTAACTGGATTATACCCTGACCGGCTCCATCTCCTGCTTCCTGACACGTGGAGTGCAGACAGAGCTGTCTTTGTTTTACATGACCTTGAGCACACTGTGAAGCCTGCAGGTGGCTGGAGCCTGCTGTCATGTACATTGCGGTACATTTTAGTGGTCTTTGAGTTGTCCATCCTACCTGGGCAATGCAGCTTATTGCTTCTGAGTCACTGGGCTCAGACCTACTCCTGCTTCTTAGTATACTTACTGCTGTGCTTTGTGTGATGCTTCTGATGGTTTCTCCCACCACCAGTGCTTTTCAGGAAAGACACTTTTCCCAAAACTGTCACATAGTTCTTCAGAGAAATTTCATGTTCTGAGCTGTAAAGCTGAATTTTCTCAGTTTGCACAGATGAAAAATTCTGGCTTCTCCGCTAAAGGCATCTCTGACTGGTGATGTTTGGGCCCCGAACCTAAACTGCATTGGTTTGGGCTTTTTCCATTGCTGACTGACCAGCTTGGACAAAAGCTATTTCCTCAGTAGCTAAAAGGAAAGCAACATTATGTGCAATTTTATCAAAAAGACAAAGCCAAACAAAAAGCAAATGACAAAACAAAACAAAAACAAACAACAAGAAAAAACACAATCCCAGGACACAGTAGAAAAACTCAAAAAATGCTAACACACTCTCGAACGCAGTAGCAGGTTGCTCTACAAGACATGTCTAAGTAAGGCAGCTGCACATATTGGCAAAGGCTGAGCGTGAGTTGTTTTTTTTCTCTAAAAAGTGGCATGCCCTGTCCAGGGGAAACATGCCTGAAGCCCAAGGAACATAGGGCAATTGTGATGAGAGAGGCCCTGTGGCTTGTCCTCCTCTCGCAATGCCAGAGCATCATCTCTCTGCTGCTTGTCTACAAAAGCATTCTGGCTTGTATACGCCTGGTAACATTTAGGTAAAGTGGAACATCGCCTCATCTCAGTCTCTACTAAACTTGTATTCTTGTCTATCTCCAGCAAAAATCCCCCTGAGGACAGGGTCTGTTCACACTCTTCCATGAGGTCAGTGAGATGTTTCTTGGGTGCCATTTCCACCTCTTGGCTAGTTTTGCCTGTTAGTGCCAGATCTCTGTGCTTTCTGTGGCTATGAAAAATGGCAGGCTCAAAATTCAGTGTCTTAACAGAAAACAAACCACCACTACCAAAAGAAACACACAGATCAAGCCTAACCGCAAGACTTTCTCTGGCTTAGTTGTATGGACTTGCAGTCACAAATGCTCCTAGCGTGGTCCTGTGGTTACTTACCTAGCAAGATAAATTATGCCGGGCTCCTCTTGTGCTATTCATGCTAGAAGATAATCTCCTTCAGTGTGGTACCCAATTGGGTTCATTCGAGAATTGTGTTTTTTAATCTGAGTGGTTTTCATGCAGCCTAGTAGAGAGCATTGATGCACTGGCTGTGAAGACCAAGTTTACAATTATAGCCCTCTGATGGTTCTGCAGTTATTTTCATTGAAGAAACAGCAGATTCCTTTCTAATAGTAGTAAAGAAGTTTGAATATCTTTAAATAAATAAACCTCCTGTCCATCTATGGATTTTACTCTGAGGGGAGAAAAGGCTCCCTTTGTTCACCATTTGCATTACCAAGTGAACCATTTCTGAGCACTGCTGAATCATTTGGGCCAGCACTTGGCCTGAGTTGTCTCATGTCAGCACTGAAATGAGGGCTAGGAAAGGTGTTTTACCTTAGCTAATCTAATCATAACAAAGTATAGTACTTAGTGTTTTAGTTGGAATAATTTTAAACAGAACTAAAAATGTGTTTTTTCCTTTTATAAGGAAGTATGTTACTAATCTAAAGGACTCTCATTCCCTGACTTTATTATGCACTTTTTTCTTTTGTGAGTTCTGCTTGGTCCCAATTTCTCACAAGTGGAAGAACTTCATAGGAAAAGCAGGGGTGGAAAACAGCTCCTCATGGGCCCCTTGAGACATGACTTTTTCTGGTACTGATTCACCTACAATGAAGCCAACCCATCTCTCTACTTTTTTTTTTTTTTAAAGTAAATGACAGCTAAAATGTTAATTAAAAGAATGTAGTGATAATATTTTAGCTGAAAATTCTTTTGATATCACTTCTACAAGACTACTTGGAAGTCACATCAGCCTCGTGTTTTTCTAAATCCAAGATTTAGATTTGGAAGGTTTTTAGGCTAAACTCATTAATGCACTGTTAGTATGTGTTGAATTTTTGAAAGGGTTTGTAAGTCAGATCAGATTTTAAATTTACCTTTTAATTTGTGCATTTACAGTCCATTTTTCTGGAAGTGTTCAGTGGCCACAAAGCTGGCTCTCATCTCTGAGAGAAGTCTTCTCAAATACTTGGGTCTCACTGGTGCTTTCAACACCTAGACCACTGCTGATCTGTTCAAAACGCTCCCACTTATTCCAGTTAGTGATGGAAATGCTGGGATCTTTTTTTTTTTTTTTTTTTTTTTTTCAATTAAGTAGAAACATTCACCTGGCTCAGCCCCAGTTTCTTTTCCCTGAAAACATTTTTCATTCTCACTGACAAGTCTCCAGACATTGCTAAGACAGGCGATCATTTCCTGAGCATTCCTCGAGCAAGGTGAGACCTGTTTGGTTCCTGGACGGCTGCTAACTAGGGAAAGTCGCTGGCCTGCGATGAGGATCGTCACTGGGAGCACCCTCCTCAGTGGGTGCTGGTGTTACATGGGTGCAGCCTCCTGGCCTGCACAGCAAAACCCGTTTTCTCGCCCCCTCCTTAAGATCTCCCAGATAGAGTGATGCCGCCCACTTTCAGTGTGCCTGGAGTGATGTTTAATCCTCTGTGCACTTCATGTAATGCGATCGAATTTCACTTATTGTCATTATTGATGAGTGACACGGAGGTTAAATGATTTGCATCAAGACATTTTCCTGAAGAAAAAATAAAAAATTAACACATCACTTTTCAGTCAGCTGAGACACTTTGCTCAGATGCCAGATAGCTGCGTAAGTGCAGCAGACAGGTACCCTCGCGGAGGGCCGCGTTGCCAGCAGGGAAATGGGGCCAATAAAGCCACCTGGAGATTATCAACTTGCTGCTATGCAATAACAGTGGGCAGAAATGGAGCAGCACGTGTGTTTCCTGCAGCTTGGCCGAGCCGCTGGGGCTGGGAGCGCCTTTGCTCCGAGGTCTGCAGCCAAGGGCAGGAGGCTGGCGTTGCCAAAGGGTGGGGCAGGCCACCTACAGACTCCAGGCCCGGGCCTGCTTCTCCTCCCCGAGCCTGCAGTGAATCAGCCCCAGTCATGCCCTCAGTCACCGTCACAGCCGTGCCACTGCCACCTGTGTGGCTGGATGGAGCCTCCCGGGTGCGGGCTGGGACCTGTGCCCCCAGCCCTACCGCCTGGCCTGGCGGTGGCTGCCAGCATGGCCAGTTGTCCGCGTAGTGGGCATGGGAGGGTAACAGAGCCCACGTAGGTGCTTTTGTTCCCCAAAGCCCTTAATGTAAAGCTCTACAGATGTAAAATTATCTTCAAAACTAGATCTCATGCCCACAAATATACCTAAGCTTTGCTTCCTTGTTTTCCTTTTGTCATGGCCAGTAACTCCTCATGGCCGCCGACATTTTGGAAGTGAGAACAACACTGCGAGACAGAAAGCCGTGAAAGAAAATTATCCCTGTTTTGACATGAGTTTTTCTCCCTTCCCTACTGCTCTCCTCATTTCACTTGATCTATTTTAACCACTACCACTACGCTGTAGCACAAACCTGTGCTCTGGCCAACATCCAGCTGTGCAGTATGTGCTCTTCTCCTGCACCATTCCCTCTGCAGGTGTCAGGAAAGCTGTTCCTCATGCTCCTGAGTCAAAAAATGCAACTGTCTGTCTGTCAAACACTGATAGAGGGGCTGTCTGTATGGGCAGAGCGCTCTGGGGTCCTTCCTGGAGAGGAACAGAGTAGGCACAGTGATAGGGGAAAGGGAGGTGTATGTGAAGGTTGTCTTTAGCTGTAGTCTTTTTGTATAGTCCAGGGAGGGAGAAAGAAAAAGGAGTAGGAAAGGGAAAATGAATGGGAGAGTGTGACTCTTTTAGAAAATTGTTCAGAGCATCAGACCAAGGTTCTGCTCTGAGTCCTTCCTTTAAAGTCCTTTCTTTATGGAGATTGCCCTGGGCTGTACTTATTAAGAGTTAAGACTAGCCAGAGCAACCCAGACCAAAGATTTATATAGCTCCATGCCCGGTTTCCTGATGCAGGAGCTGCCTTTTGGTGTTTCTTGCCATGTCTGTTGCTCCTCGGTGATACCACCATACAAATTATCATAGAGATACAGTTGTAAAATGGCCTCTCTGATGGAGAAAAATGTCCACAGGGCATGTGGGAGCAGTAGCCACAGAGTTTGGTTTTCAGCAAGACATTGATACTTAGAGACATTTCCAGCAAGTGCACTGTTGGTGAGTGCAGCAGCTCTTTCAAAGTTGACAACAGGCAGGCCACTGTGCCCCCTACATATCTGCCTGACAGGCCAGTGTGGGGAAAATGGAAATAGGGAGGGCAAGGGACCAGTGCAATGAATCACAGGTGTTAGTGCAATTGGAACAAGCTCCAGTAGTCACAAACCTTCGGTGTGTGTGAAAGCATCACTTTGCCTTTTTTATTTTTATTTTTTAATTTTATTTTTACAGCAAACATATTTAATATAGCCATTTCAAATTTTACATGAAGCATAAATCAAGGGTGAGAAATAAGTATATTGGCCACAACATAGGTTGTTTTGTAGCTTCTAAATTTCTTAAGTGTTAGGTCATTTTACTTACAAGTTAAATAGCTGTCTGCAAGAGGCCTTGGTTGGTTATAAATTGTCCTTCCAATAATATAAACCACACCATTTATTTACAACACGTATGCTCTTCCAAGTAGATCCAACAGCTCGTAAAGAACAAGAGCTCCTATGTCATCCCTACTGAGACCACTGCAATAAAGAGCCATTGGAATGACTCTGTACTCAGTAAGTGCAATCAGATCCAGCAACAGTAGCTTTTATGGACTTTTTCTCCCCTCCAGGAAAACTTTCGATATTAGTGCAATTTCAAAGGGCTGCGATGGTCTTACCCAGAATGGGATCTTACTCCTCCTGTGCCCTCAACAGTTTTGGGAATGGAATGAAGTAACACTCACCAGAGGGTCAGAATCAGCTGTGTTAGGATGTTTCAATTTCATAAGGGAGACGATCAATTAAAAAGAGGGTTAATTGAATATTACGATGTTCTCACAGTTGTATAAACTCCAAGGGTCTGGCTTACAAATACCAGTTGTTGCAGAAGGTTTATTACCTTCTTACGGTTGGACGAATGAGCCTTTCCATCTCTGTTGATTCCAGGATGGCTAGGCAGTAAAAAAGTGTATGCTGGTACATAACCTCGGGTGTATTCCTAGGAAATATTGACCCAGTTTAAGTAATAAAGATGTTCTTACACAGGCAGAGGTGTGCCCCGATCAAACTCTAAAGTGAAATACTGGCTAGAAGTGGCATTTGATCTAGATTAGAGACTCACTTTAAGTGTTTGAAGTAGAAAAGCAGTAGGAGCTGATCTGAGTCTCCAAAGCCTTTTGTCAATAGAAAAGCTCTGAACCATTTCCCTTTAATAATATTACTGCATTTTAAAAAATGTTATTTGTGTAGTTCTTGGACAGTTCAGAAGGGTGTGATATTTATCCAATGGATTTGCAGACTAACAGGATCATTAACACGTTAATCAACATCTTGTTCCCTGGCTCAACCTCAGACTGCTGAGACTGATGCAAGAGTCACAAGAGCATGGGATTCACCTCATCCTGCAATAAATGAGGAGGATGACTGATGCCTTCCAGAGGACAATCCACCCCATCCTATGTGTCTAAAACAGGAAAGATTAATTGTGTTTTAGGGCATGTCCATCTCTTGCCGCTGATTATGAGGGAATCCAGATTACAGGGTGAGGATTTGTCCCAAACTTACCTGATTCTACTGATAAGCTCAGCAGGAGTCCTGCCTGAAGCAAAATGAGGACATCCTTTCAGTCGCTTGAAGCTTCTGGTTCATGTGCACAAAGTTCTGTGGCTGATTCACACACCAACTGCTTTGCTTAACAGCTGACTTTATCCGAAATTCATTGCTGTGCCCGTAATGCTCACCTATGAACAGCCTCCCCAGCTTCCCCTAAAGGTTTCACCCAGTCCACATCCACCCACATCTATGAAATCAAATTGAAAATCAGTCTCTCAAGTGGAGATTTCAACTAGTCGTTGTGGAGAAATTTCATCTAGTCATTGTCATGGATCATCATGGCTTTGCTGATCTGAACCCAGGCAGCATCATGCAGTGGCTCACACACCAGGCCCATCCATCTCCTCACCACCCATTCCTAGGCACCACCCGAGTCCATCTGACTGTGTTGGTGTGGCAATGCCAGACCAATGCCAACCACCATTATCAATAAAAGGCAGTAACAACAGGCACAAGGAATTATGAAAAAAAATTACTTTTTAATGTACAAAAGGTTTATATACAGTTTCAGCATGTTATCTCTGTTCTTATGATGTAGAAAACAGCTAAAAATGTTCTTAAGATATAAATTTGACAGAACAATTCACCTACCGTACTTTTAGTAATGATGTCTTCTATACATAATATATACAGTGCTGGAATGGTTATTATAATACTATTTCAGTAAATAAAGGAAGACCACCACTGGAAAGTCTGAGAAATCTCAAGTCATTGGAGATTTGGTTTTGCTTTTGCGTTTGATCTTTTGCAAATGAGTTATCTGTGAAGAGGGACTCAGTAGCCACCATTGCCCTATGCAGCTGTTGAAAAAATCAGATTAGCAGTCAAAGGACACACAAAGGCCTGATCCATCTCAGCACAATGGATGCCCAGTTGCACTCCAAGCGTCCAGGACAACATACAACATCCTAAAATACGTACTGCCCTCTTTTCATAAATGCAAAGGCAAGGGCAAGGTCAGTAACTGCAGGAGAATATATACAGCGGACTATAAAACAATCCCTTTACATACACCTTTCACGGGAGACACAAATAAACAGCCAGGCACCTTGCTTTGCTTTCCTGTCCTCACGCCCCCAGGACATCAGTGGAGTCACAGGGGCTCGAGTTGTGAAGACCAGGGGTGAGAGCATCCTGTGCACACCCTTTGCATTTGGGATGAGGACGGGTGAGATCGCAGGATGCTGGGCAGCGCCTCCCTGCACCAGCTGTGCCCTACCTGGCAGCAGGGCTGAGCCAACCCAGCACTGCCAACCATGGCTGCTGGGGCTTGAAATACTGCTTAGTTTGCCTGGAGGGAACACGTGGCATTTCACAGCAGCTCCTGGTCATGCTGGGAACAGTGAGCCTGACACAACAGCTTGTGCAAAAGGAAAGCAGGGATGTTAGGACACCAGAAAGCACCTCTACAGAGCTGCCCCTGTCCATTGCAGGGGACAGAGTCAGACGCAAGTGAGAACATCAGTATGGAGAGGAGATAGGAAGGAGAGGCCACGGCCCTGAAGATGTGTTTGGTCAAACTGTGAGAACCTGAGGAGGATGGCACACTTTTCCCCTTCCCTTTAACAAACAGGGCACAAAGTATTTGGTGCTGTGAGAGCAGTCAGAAGTTAAACAAGTCTTCATGCTCAAGTACATGCACCCCACCACTTCTACCCTTCTGTCTAATGACAACAAAATAAATAATGCAACAAGATTGACTTCAGTGCCAGATGAGCCTGGCCTTGGAAACAACTAATCATTACTCTAAGCAGTTGTATTTTGGTGGAGGATTTGGCTTTGGGAGGCCCTGCTCCTCCCATCTCTTCCCCAAGAATGTTTGCAGGATATTCTCACAGACAGAGCTGCTATTTTGATTCAAATACCTGTTTTGAGACTATCCAGATGTTTGCCTACACTGCAGACTGCAGGTGCAGCGCTGAACTGAACCAGCCTGGGTACAAAGAGCAGTTTGTGGGTTGTCCAGGGTATACTTTTTGGATACAGCAGCTCTTTTCATGCTGACCAAAGCGGTGGGACACATTAATGCAGCACTGGGTCCCTGCCAACAAGCCTCCTTTCTGGGGAGGGTTTATTAGCTCATGCTTGGCCTCCCGTTAGTGCAGTCACGTGCCTGGCGTGTACATGGAGCCCAGGCAGAACCCTGCATGCAGTAAGTGAACCCTGGACAGACCAATCTCCCACAGCACTGCCTGCAGACTGGGCTGAAACAATCAAAACCACTCTCCATCACTATCTCTTTTCTATACAAGCACCTTAGCTTGGAAAACCCCAAAGAAAGCGAAGCCGTTGCAAAGCTGCAGAGGGATATGGTAATGCATGCTTCAGAAATCTGACATTAAAAAGACATTCAGGGCCCCCGCAGAAAGTCCCCGTGCCGCGCCGCTGCCGCTCAGAGGGCGCACAGGTATGCGCGTGTGTCACTCTGCACACTGCAGCCGTCCTGCCACGGGGGATTATTTCCCAGTGATTGCTGTTCCCAGGCCTCTGCTCCACTCTGCACTTGATATAAACCACGTTGTAAACACATCTGATCAAAGTGTGCATTCACCTTTCAAGTGTCTCATCAATGTGTCTTTCCAATGTTTTCTCAGAAACACCACTATGTTTTTATAAATGTACATTTTATATACGCTTCTGGCAATACATTATATTTGATTTTTAAAGGAAGAGAGGCCTTGGCTATTTAACATGAAAGCATGGTAAGGCACTTTGCTGAGAAGCCATTTGGAATCGATGTTCCTTGCAAGGTACAAAGGTATTTACGGTATAAAACAATACTGCTGGCAGAGGGCTTGTTTGGAGACTTAACTAAACACTGCTCTCATCAGAGCAGAGTACATAGTATGGCTTTTATTCTGATCAAACCCACGTCCTCCCGTTTCTTTCTGGGGCGGGTTGAAAATTAAATTTCTGCAAACGTAACTAATGGAAAATGACGGGGAGCGCTATCTACAGGGCTGCCAAGGAGGGAGGGTTTCGTCTTGAACCACGCTCATGCAGTCTCCTGCCTTGGTGGCAATACCATTCAGTGCTCTGGGAAACCAAGCCAAAAATATTACTAGAGGTGCACCCTTGCAGTGCTGAACTGCATGGGTGTAGTTTACATAACTCTGTACAGAGACTTTAATTTTTTTTTTTTTTTACTTTGAATCCCTTTAATGTACTTAATACTTATCAAAAAAAAAAAAATCTACTCTATTGAAACAGATTATTTTTCAAAAGCACATTCATAAAACTGCTTCACACAGACCCCTTGGATAGCGCTCAGGCCTTGTGCTTTACTGTTAGGACATCATGTTGAGAAATTTACTCTCTTCCGCCAGCGTGGTCAGCATGGAGCTCATATCGCCTATTGCCATATTGCTTATTCCCGTGGGAATGGTGGGCAGTGTCAGAGAGTTTCGTGGAGTCGTCAGGCGAGAGGAGTTCTGGGAGAGGTTCTGCAGGATGCTGGGGCTCAGGGTTCCCGACATCAGGCTCGAGTGGTCCCCATCGTCCATGATGGCATCAAAATCTATTTGGGGTGGCTCAAGACCTTGCGAGTCCACCGTGCTGGACACCTGGTTCGCGCCTGGGGAAGGCAGCGCAGCCGGCTTGCCGTTCAGCGCGCACTGCTGCTGTCTGACCCTGCAGTCCGCCTGATTATCAAAGCTGCTGTTTTGTTCATACATGTGGATCTGGCCGTAATAGTACATCAAATTGTTTTCCCTCGTGCCGTCTGCACACTGCTGGGCCAGCGCGGGCAACATGTCGCCGGTTCTTTTGTGCACAGCCTCCGCCGCCTCCTGGCCCGGGCTCATGGTGTTTGTAGGGTGGGGAGTTCTCATGTAGCCCAGCTGCTGCACGGTGCGGAGGCCGCGGGCTCTGCTGGCCGGGCTCGGCTCGGGTGGGGGACGAGGCTGGACCATGCCGGCTGGATATGGCTGCGCCGCCGAGCCCATCATGCTCTGCTGGGGCTCATAGCTGGGCTGGTTGGAGGGCATGATGGGCTGGTGAAAGGCCTCTTGAGCCATGGGGAAGTTCAGGTGGGTCTGCTGAGATGAGTAGTTCTGCTGACTCGGTTCGTGCATGACCTGGTTGAGCATTGTGCGCTCGCTGTTGCTGCTGACCATTAACGAAGGGTCGGTTGCCATGTCCATTTGCTGAGGGTGAAGGTGGGGTCCGGGCTTTGCTGCCATGCTGCTACAAGAAGGAGAGATCTGATTTGGGTTGCTGCTGATTGCACTGGGGCTCAGCATCTGATGAGGTTGGTTATACCCTGTGTGCGAGCCCAGATCGGGGTTTATACCGGGGCCTAGGCTCATCGGCTGCTGCCGCAGCTGCATACAGTTTAGCCTCTGACCGTCCATGCCCACATTTCTTTGCATAAAGCTCTGCTGTGTTACATTCATGTTGTTCTCTGGTAGCTGCATCTGCTGCTGGTTGTAGCTCTGGTACTGACCAAAGTTCTGCTTCTGCTGCACCACTGCTAAGTTCCCTTGCGAAAACTGCTGCTTCGACTGATTGGACATCATATCAACCGTACCCGAGCTGACTTCGTTCCACTGGACAGGCATGTTATTTTTATTCATGTCTGAGGGAGCGTCAAAGCTCATGGGACACTCTGCCATCATGGGCCCCAAATGGCTCATGCTCGCCTCAGCCACCGCCATCCTGCGCTGGCCAGGAAAGGCTGGGGGCTGCAGCTTCCCACCTCCCTGGAAGCTCTGCATCTCGTTGCCGTACCCCATGGAAGTGCTCTCAGCCGCCGTCCCGTTGTTCTGAGACTTGATGTACTGGACCACGTCATCTGGCAGCATAATGTCGTCGTCTCCAACTGGTGCCTCCGCCTCCCCAGACATAGCTTCTATGGCGATGTTTTCGCTGATGCTCAGCGGCCGGGGCGAGTAGGTGTGCCGGGGGAGGTTCCCATCGGAGCGCCCGTAGCTCTGGAGGCTGAAATTCCTCCTGTCCGCGGGGTGTGGAGGATGGAAGGGGTTCATGCTGTTGGTGCTGTTGAAGCGGTGAACTCGCGGGACGGCCTGAGGGTCTCCAGCAGGTCTCCTCACTGGGTCACTTGCCCGTCTTGTGCAGTTGCCTGGCACCTCATGTGGAAATGTTGCAGCCGATGTGTAGCCATAGGTGTTGCCATCGCTGCAACGCCTGGGGCCTGGCGGGAGGCGGATGGAGGGCAAGGTGGGCTCTGGCCCGTCCATTAGTGAGATCCTGTTCTTCAGAGTCATCCTCTCCATGTTCGGCAGGGGAGTTGGAGGAGGGCCCCCTGTAGCAGCAGCGTACTTGGCTTTCAGCCTGTAGTGCTGAGCTGGCGTGAGGTTTAGCAGACCCGGCATCCCGCTGCACTGGCTCGCCTCGCTTGACCGACGGGAAGCGTCAGTTGAAATCGGGTCATAGGAGTCGGCAGAGCTCGTGTTATTGGGACGGTGCCCGAGCTGCGAAGCCTCGCTGGAGCGGCGGCTGGAGAAGTACGGGGAAATCCCTGATGATCGGCGGCTCACAGTGTAGGCAGAGCTGATGGTGCTTGTCGTACTATCACGGCGCTCATTGAGTTGGTTCAGCATCGTAACCTCATTGACAGACAGCTCCATTATTCTTGGATTAGGCAGCGTAGCAGAAGAACCACCGCTATTTTCTAGAACAGAGCCTGAGAGAAAGGTTGTGGGGAAGGAAAAGGTTTAGTTAGCTGAGAAATTCTGCTTGGTAATTTTCTAGGTGCTGAAGCAGAGACACAGTAAGCCACCCCCAAACATTTTATAGGGATGATAGTGAATTTCATTTGCTGCTAGTGAATTCAAAGCTTCATCTACAGCTTTGTGTGTATGTACAAAGAGCAAGAAGTCTGGGGAGAGAAGACGAGTTATCCCTGCTGCAGAGTATTTGCCGTGTGTACCCCCCACTGGTGCTCAGTTGCTGAGGAAGTCCCTCCACATGAGCTTTTCTTAGTGGGAAAAAAAAAAAAGTAGGACTGGTGTGAACAGAGTCATAGAAGTTAGAGGAGCACAAAAGGATCATCGAGACACTTTAATCAGGAACCTCCCAGTCAGTGTAAAACTAGCATATGAAGCTGTAGGGAATAGCCACGAGCCCTCGAAGTGGCAGAAGGCCTGCTGGAGCAAGATCTGGTATGGAGGGCTTGGCTGTATTGCTGCTATGCTCCAGCAGTTCCCCAGGAGGCACGTCAGCCCTTGGGGAACTGTTACTGCTGGAACAAATCCAAGCAGGCTTGTGGGTGCCGCTGGGATGCTGAGGACACCTGCTGCTGGGTTCTGGACAAGCCCAGGAACAAGAGACCTTCACCTCCCTTCCTAGCTGTGCCATTGGGATTTCTGTTGCACATAACCAGATGGCTGTGTTTCCACCCAAGCTCTCCATTTTACCTGACATCTCTGTCCAGCAAGGACTGACTCAGAGGCTGTAAGAAATGATCCCCTCTCAGGGCAGACTCTTAGTTGTAAGACCTGTGCCAAGCTGTGGAGGGTTCTACAGGACAAGGCCCAGGCCCACAGCTTACCATTTCCTGAGATGGGAGGCAGCTTGGTGTTTCTGGCTTGTGGAGCTGGGCTCACCCATGAGCAGGAATCCTTAACTGTCTTGAGTTTCTCTTTCTTGAGCTGTTCAAGTCGTTGCATCGTCGTCATGTGTTTCCTTAGCTGCAGGCTGACTGTCGAATTACCAGATGAGACCGTTGAGTCCACAACAGGAGCGTTGTCATCCAACGCCGTCAGATCTCCCAGACTTCCCCCGCTGTGCATGTTCATTTCTACTCCACTGTCATTGTTGTTGGTGCTGCCAAGGGGTGACGGTTCACTGCTGCATGACGACTGGCCACCAGGACTGGACTGACACATCTTGGGGAAGGAAAAAAGGAGGAGTTGGACAGGTGGAAAGAAACCAGGAGCCCAACATCTCCAGTGGGCTCCCTGTTTGGCCCTATCCCAGGTGCAGAGAGGAACCAAATGATGTTCCACCAAACAATGAAGGGACAGATGCTTCTTGAAGAGAAGCAGCACACTACCTGGTTGTGCAAGGTATGTTGCGGCAAGCACAGGCTTATCTAACACAGGATCAAGGTCTAAGTATTTCAGACACAATGTATTTCTGTCTTTAAAATACCCTAACATATAATTACGCTAGCTGACAAACTTCCCAGCCAGGTAAAAACCTGGTTTACTGTTTGCAAACTCCCACTTGCAGATAAGAGATAAGCAGCATAAACGCTTATTTTATTTACATCAGAAATTGCATTTCACATTGAGGAGTTTATTCACAGCAGACACTAAATAGTCTGAACTTGCTCAGAGGCAGCAGTTGCTGCTGCCCGACAGGATGCCTGGCTTCTCTGCTCGAGGCCCATGCTCCAGCAACTGTCAGAAAATGGGAGTGCTGAAAAGGCAACATGCTTTGCCCCAGGCCGAGGTGGGAGTGCAGGTGATGTTTTATTTTGCCCTGTAGTAGCCCTCACAGGCAGGGCTGACTGGCTCTGATGGCCTCACAGCCCTTCAGTTGGGATGATAGAGATTGTGATCCCACAATTTAATGGGAGTTGTGATGTTGAGAACAACGTGACGGGGGAGTCCTCAAGCATTATGCCCCTCCCCTTTTCACCCTTAAGCAAACATCCCCTGTCCCTCCCCATTGCTCTGCTCCGCACCCCTCACCCCCTTCCCGTCGGGTTTGTTGGAGACAGGAGGTATGCTGGAGATCATGCCTTACGCAGCAATTTTAACAAAAAGGATTTCTTTGCTCACCTTAGTACCGACTGTCCTTAGGAAGGTAGAGTAAGGAGGGGTAAGTGGGAATAAAGAACAGGTTGTTAGGACAAAGACAGCATTGACAGTAAAGACCGTGTTAGTAAAAGGAAGAAGAGGGGAATGCAGAATACAACACATTGCAAGCATCTCCTCCTCCCATACCCTGCCTTCCCTGCCACAGACTTATAGAATGATTTGGGCTGGAAGAAACCTCTAAAGATCATCTAGTCCACCCCCCCTGCCGTGGGCAGGGACACGTCCCACCAGACCAGGTTGCTGAAGGCTCACCCCATCTTGCCATGAACACTTCCAGGGATGGGGCATCCACAGCTTCTTTGGGCCACTTGTTTCTTCCTAACATCTAATCTAAACCTACCCTCTCTGAGTTTAAATCCATTACTGCTTGTCCTATCACTACAGGCCTTGGTAAAATGTCTCTCTCCGTCTTTTTTACAAGCACCTTTTCAGTTTGTAGGCCCAGATAAAAAATCCTACGAGAGACTTCCCACCAGGCTCTGTAGGTTTGGGACTACACCCAAAGCTGGGCCAAAACAAGGGGCCTTGGAGCAATGAGAACCAGTGAAGCATCTCACCCCTCCCACCAGCCTGACCTTAATCACAAAAGAGGAGATGGAAGTGAGGCCTCCAGGTCAGATGCTGCCTGTTATATACACATGAGTAAAGCACTGGACAGGGAGAGCATAGAGGAACATCTGACCCATGGACCCTGCTGCCAGTGAGACGCCTTGGCTGCAGCCCTGGGAGCGCAGAGCTGGGAAAACAAGCTCACACCTTCAGGAGAAACCGGGTGGGGAACCAGTTTTGTGTCCATGTTTTCATAATCAAAAAAGAAACACACAGAGGAAGAGTACTGGAGAGAGGTCATTCTGTCCAGTGGTTCTCACAGTCTGTTTTTATAACCCAGTGCTGAGTGTCAGTAAGGTAACACTGTTCCTTTAGTCAGTAAGAGACAACTTGGATGTAAAAATACTCAACTCCTTCCTAACTGAAACATGAAACTCATTACTAACTTGTCCAAAGGCACATCCCTTAACCTTCTCCAGACAATCTCTGTACCTTCAGGGCATGTTGTTTGATTGGAATAACAATCTTTCAGCTTGGAATCAAATCAAGAAAACATGCATTTTGGAGCTCAAAATTTTTTCAGCTACAGCAAGAAGTTTGGGGACTATATTTTGCACCCTCCTGCACAGGTGAAGGCCATTTCTGCCATATCCAGCCCGTACCCTGCCCCACTCTGAGCTGGTACAGGAGATCAGAACCCTGGGTATGCAGGTGAAGATAATTATAAAAGGTAGAAGTGCTCCCGTGTGTTCATTGCCCCTTCTTCACCAGCAGCAGTGTGCTGAGGAGCAGGTGGGCTCCCTCCATAGGAAGAGCCTTGAATGTTTTTGGGCCCATCACTATACATACTTTGTTAGCACCACTGACCATGCTACTGCCTACTGTGGAGCTGCTGTAATGGCCAAAAGCCTGTTAAATGGTCATTGTTTCTGCTAGAGGCAACTCATGGGGCTGTAAAGCATGATCATGGTTGACTGCAAGCCCATACTCTGTGGGACACAGAAGGACTATTTGTTCTAGCTCACCTGTTTATTCCTGGCACCACTTCCCCACCCTGTCATCCCACTACAATTTTCTCTGGCAGCTGGGGGTCCTGCAGTGAACTTGTATACTCCTGAGCTGAGTATACTCCTCTAGCTGAGCCTGCTTGAGCAGGGGGTTGGACCAAATGATCTCAAGAGTCTCCTGTCAACCCCATTGATTCCAGGCTTCTCTGTGTGGTGGACAGGCCTGAAGAACTTAACTTCAAGACACATGGCAAAAATAAAACAGCTACTTATATTGCCATCATCTTCATTAGACCACAACATCAGGCCACAACAGCATGTGCCAGCAAAACTTTGCTGCAGCAGCCTGGAAAGTAAAACAAGGAAGAGGGTGGGAAGGAGAAAGAGGAGAAAAGGGATGGACTTGTGCTTCAAGACACCTTCATTGATCTGTGTCCTGTGTCTGTTGCTCAGTTTAAACTGGAGAGGAGGGTAAAGCTTATTTGACCATAACTCTGTGATATTGCCATGTTTTACCCATGTGCACAGCAAAGGCAGGCCAAACATGATACCAGGCATCACGTGGTCCCCGTGACTCCAAGGGTGGGAATTTGTGATGCTGGTAGAAAAGGTGCAAAATGTATTGGACTGGGCCCTGACCTGCAGTCTCATCTCTGGACTTGATCTCTAGGGTGTTGGCAGGTGAAGGGCAACTGTGGGCAGAGGTAAATCGCATGCAAATGCTTCATGCCCCCATTGCATTGGGGAAATCAGGGCCCATGTGATTTCTGCCAAGAGCAACTGCTCTTACCACAGAATTCTCTGTTTTTATCGTTTTGACTTGTAAGCAATCCTCCATGCTCCTCGTGGTGCTGTTGGCCTCAGGGCTCTCCTCTGAAACCTTGCTGCTTTGCTTGGCGCTTGCCTCATTGTCCCCATTTTCCTTGAGAGGAGGTGGCCTTGGGTGAACGTCATTGCGCTGCTTCTTCGTGACGTGGGCATCAGGCCCGTGTACGGTCTTGACGTGTTTCCTGAGGGAACTAGGGTCTGTGTACCTCTTTGTGCAGCCAGGGATTTTACAGACGTAGGGTTTCTGCAAATACAAGCAGATATTGTGTTATATTTAGAGTAAGTTCAAATATTCCAGGTACATTGTATGGGCCAAGAGTATACAGTGAGCATGGCTGCTGGCAGCAACAAAATGTGGAGCATCTGCTCCACAGGGTTTTGTAAGACCAAGATCTCCAAGATATGATATATGGGCTGCTGATGATCCATACAGACACGGGCAGTCATTTGATGTTGGCTAAACTCCTTGTTTTCAGTTGCTGGATTAAAAGACAGCTAAGAATTCATGAAATACTTTCCTAATGCTACTTTCCCATGTATGTATTTGCTTGGGTGGCCACAGGAATGTTTTCTGATTATGGATGGGAGGGAGATGATGTAGGGGACTGGCCATAACACATTCTCTCTGCTAAGGTGGGGTCTACACCGTGAAAATGTCTGAGACCTTCCGGCTGATGGAATTCCAGTGAAACCAAGCCAGACTGGATTCACCCTATCCAATCTATCATACCACTCCAGCACCTGTCACCTTGAAATCTGTTATTGTGCAAAACAAACCACAGGCATGCAACGTTTTTTTCTGATGATAGCACTCTAGTCCTGAATTCATGAATCATTGATTGCCACAGGAAAACAAGACTGAAGCCATGCTTCTGAAAACAGAAGTCAGCAAACAGATACTTCTCTTCTTTTAACTTTCTTTTTTTTTTATTTTATTATTTTATTGAGTTTCCAATTCCAAGTGTATTAGCACCGCAGTTGTTTGAGCTGGTGCTGCTGTGTTGGAAGCTCTGAATTCATCACAAGTTTCGCTTACAGCCTCACAGCTAGTCTAAGTATTTTTCTGCCAATGCACTGGAATAGGTCCACAAAAAAGAAGAAAAAAAAAAAGATAGATGTTTGAAGGCTACCCAAAATGACCATTCCTATTCATTTTTTTATTCTGTTTTCTAATTTCATCCAGAAGCTTGAGTGAAAATATACAAAGGAGTGTATATTCTTTTCAGAAAGCCACCACCATCACATGAAAAACACTGAAAGTCTGTTTTTTATTCAAAAGCATGCTTCCTGGCTGATCTTGGCAGATCACTTGAACAAACTAAATCCTCGTAACACCACACTGAGGTAAATATTTAATATATTTTAAAGCTGGGTAAACCAAAACATAAAAAGTAAAATAGTTTGTTTATACATCTCATGAAACCCTTTGGATAAAACATTATAGAAGTATTATTACTGCTATTAAAATGTATTTGAAAGAATAGACACCCTCCCTCCCCCAGTGCTGAAAAATCTATATTAAATAGTTCAATGATGTTTTCTAAGTCCCTTTAGGCTCAATAGTTCTGATATTCAGACACCAGTCATTTGGGTAACATGATCACTCTGGCCTGGAAGGGAAGATGTTCCACCTAATGGGATACAACCATCCACTTCATCAGGCCATTCCTCCTGCAACCCAGCTGAGCACAACTGCTGATACCTTGGCACACCTTCATACCCCCCCAGGTTATTCAAACACTGATGCAGTGGACACTAGTGAAGTCAACACCTTAGATATCTCAGACACCTCCCTCCTACTCTCATCCCCATACTGTGTGATTCTCCTTAAGGTGGAAGAATTGGAGTTCTCCCCAGGAGCTCAGCATCACCAGCATCAATTTCTGCATGTTACTCCTGTTGAGCTTGAATTGGAGAAAACACCACTCTGAGCCTGTGGCTGATGGTGGACTCATGCCACTCTACTGTGTATGCACTGGAGAGTGATCTCAGGATGAAAGCCCCTTTTCCAGGAATGACTTTGAAGGTGTGCTCTGAAGTGAGCCAAATAATCACTGAAAGTTTAAAATGATATAGTGCATATGACATTTCAACAATCAAACAAAAACCAGTGTGGTAATATATACCCATATCTATGTTTGAATCATACACCTATGTCCTGTTACACGATGATAAAGACAAATACAGGAAACCTGGAACTTTCCCCTTAGAGGAGACATGGGTGACTAACTCTGAAACTGTTATGCATCCCATGTAAACACAGCAAGCAGAGGAAAATATCTGGTAGGTAGCTAGGAACCACCAGTTACCAATGGGTAATGGGAAATACTCGCAGCCACGAAGTCCTGCTTTGCATCCATGTGGTTTTGTGAGCCAGGGTGTCAGTGACCAATGGGTTAGCAAAATACATTTCCAAAGCTGGTTGCAGGGCCCTCATCTGGGCCTGCTGCCCAGTGCAAGAGAGACGTCATCTGTTGCTAAGGATCATGTTATATGTTGCTCAAAAAGAGAATATCAGATATATGCCCCAGAGAGCCATTATATGCAGATCCCTCACAAATCTCTGGGCATGCCTCTGCTGCATCACAGAGGGCTGAAAAGCAGTTCGGGAGCGAGCGTGACCTCAAAAGATCCCACAGTACCATATAGCTCCCTTGGTAGGACTCAGCTGACTTCCTACCTGTTATCTGAGTCTTTAACTTCTGTTGCTGGATGCAGCCTGAGCCAAGCATCAACACATTAGATCAGGGTCCACAAGGAGTTGGATGCTTCTGCCCTACAACTTCACCTTTATATACAATAGGAACCAAGAGGAGCAGAACTTCAAGTGTGTGCAGTCTCTGCTCTGATGGTGGGAGGAGTTGTCACAGACCTAGCGCAGCTGCTGATCTGGATCACATGGGAAACTGAATTCAGTTGAAGAAATGGTATTTAATAACACAAAGGCAAAATTCCATATGTAGGAATGTGGGACACCAATTGAACAAACAGAAGGTGAGACTCTAGACTGTCCAGGAGGGATCCAATTTTACGTGGTCTATGGGCAAAATTAATTCATGTGCTGCTTTCAGCATGCACAACCTGGGCAGAGAGAGTCTGTATCCATCACTGACAGTTGTATGAGAAGTCTTGATCCATCCACATCAGGATCCTTAGGGATGGAAGAGAGACACAAAACTGATACAAGACTAGAAAAAAAAATACTGTAGTAGTGGGAGACTTAGAATCATAGAATCATAGAATATCCTGAGTTGGAAGGGACCCTTAAGGATCATCAAGTCCAACTCTTGACACCGCACAGGTCTACCCAAGTTCAGACCATGTGACTAAGTGCACAGTCCAATCTCTTCTTAAATTCAGTCAGGCTCGGTGCAGTGACCACTTCCCTGGGGAGCCTGTTCCAGTGTGCAACCACTCTCTCTGTGAAGAACCCCTTCCTGATGTCCAGCCTAAACTTCCCCTGCCTCAGCTTAACTCCATTCCCGCGGGTCCTGCCGCTGGTGTTAATGGAGAAAAGGTCTCCTGCCTCTCGACACCCCCTTACGAGGAAGTTGTAGACTGCGATGAGGTCTCCCCTCAGCCTCCTCTTCTCCAGGCTGAACAGGCCCAGTGCCCTCAGCCGTTCCTCATACGTCTTCCCCTCCAGGCCTTTCACCATCTTCGTAGCCCTCCTCTGGACACTCTCCAACAGTTTCATGTCCTTTTTATACTGTGGTGCCCAGAACTGCACACAGTACTCGAGGTGAGGCCGCACCAGCGCAGAGTAGAGCGGGACAATCACCTCCCTCGACCTACTAGCGATGCCGTGCTTGATGCAATCAAACCACTTCAGTGGTTTGATTGACTTACATGTAGTTTATGAGAAAGAAGATGAAGAGAGACTTAGCACTGTGGTGTTGTGGAAGGGAAATAGCAAAAATGAAAGGAACGTTGGATCCAGCACTGAAGAAAGGCAGAGGAAGCATCCAGGGCTAGAAGAGAAGCAATTGCTAATGCCTGAAACTTCATCAGTGAGATTAAATCAAGACTACCTATCTTCCGGTAGAAGAAGCTTTAACAGAAGTCAAATTATGTTTTTATCAAACAGCAGTTACTGGGAATGCAGGCTGCTCAGCAAGAGAGAGGTTGAATGTCTTGGTTGCTGCTGACCTCTAGGTCTGCATAGCCTTGAATCAACCCCAGCGCAGATACAGGTTAATTTTAACCCATATCCTGCTGGGGAAATGGCTCACTGGCAAAGTGCAATCCTGATATTTGGGTTTAGACCCAAACAAATTAAAATAATACCAGGATTCAGGTCACTCATCGGGTCCATCTCAGCATCACACAGCACAGAAGGGCATCCTAGAGTTTGGATCCTTATTCTGACTCCAACAGAGAAGCTTCAGCCTACAGAGCTCTGGTTATCACTGACAGATATTATGCCAGAGATAGAAATGCTCCCCCAAAGCCCTTTGTAGACACAGCATCGCTTTAAAAAGCTGTCATCTGTGGCAATCGCGTTCCATTCTCCAATAGTCTATATTTAACTGTTGCAAATTAGGCTACAGACTGAATTCTTCATGGCTGCAAACATTATTAGAACTTTGGAGTGTTGTTTTTTCTTCCCTGTCAGCTAATTAGTGGTAATATAAATTTCAATCGTTGGCCATGGTTGATTGCAACAGACCATCACATGCGTTACAATAAAGGCAATTTCCTCTGCTCCCCTACTACTAATAGTGGGTCTTAATTAGCTAAGGTTAACAAAGCATTGCATTGTGCTCTATCATTGTACATCAAACGATGGAGGGAGTATTATTTCCAGAGCATCAGGATCTGGGGTAGCTGTTATACTACTGCAAGTCTGCATCACAGTAACATTAAACACCACATGCACAAATGTACAATCCTATTCACACTATTAAAAATTATAATTTTGGAAAATGCTCACTTTCATTTCCAAAGACGATTAAAAAGTTTGCATACTTTAACATCTGTTTATGATTTCAAACATGGCTTTCATAAATATAAAGCTAATGTGGTCTGGCTCTCCAGCAAAATAAATCCTATTAAAAAATAAGAAAAACCTCTCATTACAGTAGGTTTCTTTTTACATGAGTCCAGCATGTAAAATGTATGTTTATTGTCAGCAAAATTAAAAAAAAGCCCTCCGTTGAGCTGCGGTGAGCCCAGGCTTACCTCATTGGAATGCGTCCTGTTCTGGTGCTTGGCTCTATCTGAGGCATTGGAAAAGGCTTTATTGCAGCCTTCATGTTCACAGACGTAGGGTTTTTCTCCAGTGTGGGATCTCAGGTGTGTCTTTAAGTTCTCCAGGCGGGAATAGGCTTTGGAGCAACCCTCAAACTAAAATAAAAAAACACAAGAGGACTGATTAATTAACCAGAAAAATTTGATTTTCCCCCTGCCTAAACCCTTCTCATCTGTTTCTCATTCTTTCTTTTTTTTTTTTTTTTTTCTTTCTTCCCTTTAAAGGGCTTGTGTTTTAGGGAACAACATCTACTTTGTTGGGAGAATTCCGCTCCCTAGGCAGGCTGAGAGTTTGAGCAGTGACTCATGTTTAAGGTGCTGCTCCTTATTGGGTACCCACCTGACATTTCAACAAGAGACTGCTTTTTCCAGCAGGGTTGAACAGCCGTCTGTTCCTCCCAGGGCTCTCTTAGGCATCCCTTTGCAGCTAACACACTCGGAAATGGAGGCCCTCTCCTTCCCGCCCAGAGAACCGACAGCTTCTCAGCAGCTTGACCAGCCTCGCAGCTTCCCTAGCCCCAGAGCTGGAAAGACCACACCATTCTCTAACACACAAGCAGAAATCTAGCAACCTTTGAAGTTTCCCAAATTACAGCTTGGGTCTACTCTAGGAGGATGCTGTGGTCAGGCTGTCTGACATTACCAGTTTAAAAAACAAGGCTCTCAATCTTGAAGACAGATGGATTTTTGGATGACACTACAGGCCAGAAGCCTTTATCCTGGAAGGAAACCAGCTGCCCACACAACGAGAAGGAGCAGCTTGGGAAATATGTCAGGCTTCAGGTGGTGGAAGTCCTGGCACCCTCTTCTCAGGCTGAGATGGATGTTTCTCCCTGCACCTGCCCTTGCAGCAAAGGAGGATATAATCAGTCACTCATACCAAGAGGCCATCTTAAATGCTTTTGGTGAAAAAAGTGGAAACTTACAAACACTGAAAGAGGTTTTAAGAAACATAAGTCTCCCTTCTAAATTCTGGCTAAATGTGGCACTCCCTGTTCAGCTTGGAGAGCTGCAAATCCTGTGCTGCAATTCCTACACAAGCACCTTATAATATATCTTCGATTTCAATGAGCAGTCCCTCCTGTTGTAATGTACGAAAGCCACAAGGTGTTGCATTTTAGTCAGACCACTTAAATGTGTTTGCAAGTCCAGTCCAGCTGTGGCAGGACTTTGCTTTGTTATGTTTGAGTCTTGGTCAGTGAAAAAAAAAATAAAATGTCAGGACAGGTCATGCTACAGCTGAGTGTCTGATTTCCCTGTGGGCAGATGAGTGGTCCTACACGTCTGTGCAGCTGGCCCTTCTGGGCAGAAGCCAAAAGCAGCTGCATGCAATAAGAGCAGCTGTACCTGTCTCCTTGTACTCGGAGGGTATAAGTATAGCCTGCCCTAACTGGAGAGAGGCAAATATGCAGCCCAGGAAACTGTTACTCCTCTTGGAAAGCCCAGAGTGAATGCACTTTTTTTTTTTTTTGGGGGGGGGGGGGGAATGGATGGGGGAGAGTAAGACTTGTTTTTTTGACTCCCGTTGTCCAACAGCTCTGCTGAGAGCAATGATTGCGAAGGGCTGAACACTTGGGGTTTAGCTGAAACGGTGGCCACCGTGCTTCCCACTGCTGCAAGAAGCAACACTGAAGCTATCGCTCTATCATTCTGCTGCCTAACCAACCAAGGAGTGAATTTATTGCCTTTAACATGTGCAGTAATTTAAGTGCCGCTGGCCTGGCTCTGCACAGACAGGGCTCTACTAACGAGGTTCTCCCATTCCTTGCCATCTGGGCCCCCAGCATGTAGGCACACCGATCTCATGTAGCTTCATTGTTCTGGAAAAGACATAGGGTTACTCCAGCTTCCCCTTATGGTCTGGCATGAGGACGGTGGACATAAGGCAAACTTTCTCTGCTCTCTTCTGACACCCAGGTCTCCTCAAGACAGTAGAAACACCCTTCAGGAGCTGATTCCTTCTGTAGATACGTTGAGGTGGGATAAATCCAGTTCCCCTTCCTCAGACAACTTTCACGAGCCCCTTAGGCCCACAGAACATGCTGCAACTTTGAGGAGCACAGTATAGCCTTTTCTTCGCCTGGCCTGGGCAAACTGGAGTCGATTATGGTTACTGAAATACATCATTCCACTCGCTGGAAAACAAAGGGAACTCAGCACGAGGCAACTCATGTGTCCATTCTGGTTTTGCTGGATACTGACACAAAAATGCAGTTCCTAAGAGGAAAAGTACTGAGGCCCCATTTTCAAATAAAGGCTTCTCAGCAAAGCATCCTGTGCATGTTCAAAGCAGTTGTTCCCACTCTTATGCGTGGATTTGATTATGTCAGTGGGAGTTCTGGCTGTCATCTGTTGAAATAATTCTTGACCAGATCCCAGGCTGCAACTGGGCTCATCTGTAGCTTTATGTACACCACAAACTTCTTGTCTGAAACAAATGGCACTTTGAAAAATCACTGCCAGACATGGGCAAGGAATGCTCTGCCAAACACGGGCACCATCTGCAGAGCTCCCATGTATCCCAGTCAGTTGGAAACCGCCAGGACTTCGGTTCAGGGAGGGTTGCTGTGACATTTCACACGCAGAAGGACTGCAGACAGAGGATGATTTGAGACTGCAAATTGCCACAGCCTTGCCATTGCTCTAGTGAGATACTAGCGAGGCTGGAAAGAGGCAGGATTGAGCAGCAGTGCTTTTTCCTGCTCCATTTCAGTACAGGAGAGGATGCAGACCCAGCTGGTTTTCACCTCCTGAGTCCCTCTACTTGGAAGGGCAGGGATAGTCTTCCCTTGCTGCTCCCTTCGCAGCACACTGCCGATCAATATTCCTTGATACTTTTAAGGAAGATTGGTAAAGTGCTAGAACTGGGCAAGGTGCTTTAGAAGATTAAAACAAAGGACATAGCCCCATGCCCTGGGGAGCTAATGCTCTAAATTAAATGAGCACAAGGCTGGAAGATGGATAAAGGAGTCATGCAGCAAGCAAATCATATGTATCCTAATATTTGTAAGCAGGAGCTGGGGCAGAGCCAGGAAGGGAGCAGCACTGGAAGTGACTAATGGAGCAGAAGAGGAGGAAGATACAGGAGGAGGGCTCAGACATCTGCCAAACAGAAAGAGAGACTCATCTCTGAGACCCTGGAGAGAGGAATGGTGTAATGCTGACAGTGGAGGAGGTGTGAAGAACTGGCAGGAGGAAAAGGGAGGAGAGGATATCAAAAGACATGGGTGGACCCTGCGGCTGAAGCCTACATGGGAAGAGATGATGGGCATCTCTCTTCTCCTACCAGCCAGCCACAGCCACTGAAATCTATGGCTTACTTATCTCCAATGCCCTTGTCAAGCGTCCTTTGCTGCCCCACATTGGCCAGTGGCACGGTGGACACTCCACGTGGGATGTGAGATATGGGCTTTAATCCACCAATGTTGAGGAACAGAGTCCAGGTCTCCTGTGTGCTGGGCAAGCCCGTACCCACAGGACTGAGGTAAAAAATGTCACCCTATGCCCTTCCTCAGGCAGTATTTAATGCTAGGTGCCATGCTGTATGCATGCAGAAGGTGTTGGCACAGCTCCTGAGGCAGGAAGGATGCTTGTGTGCATGCTTGAGTACACAGGGGAGCGTGTCCCCAGCAGCAGTACTGGGTGATGCTGAATTACACACAACCAGGGCTGGGTGCTTCCCCACAGTGTGGTTTCTGGTTTCCTTCTTGGATGGAAGCACTAAATTGCCTGTTTTTCACCTTAAGTGACTTGTCCCACTTGCCAAGCCGAGCTGCGCCACACAGCCCTGCCAGCTCACCGTGCACTTGTGCGGCTTCTCTCCGGTGTGCCTGCGCATGTGCACCACCAGCATGTACTGAGCCTTGAAGGGCTTCTGCTCCCGCGTGCAGTCCTGCCAGCGGCAGACGAACTCCTTCTTCTCCCCGTGGATGTGATCGTTGTTGATGTGCTGGTGGGAGAGAAGGGAGAAGCAGGTCACTCCTGGAAGAGCTGATGCCAGCAAAGCACACATGGTGCTCCCCAAACCAGCCGTTCCCTCCCCAGTGGTCAGGCTCTGCACCTGGGCACCAGGTGCACAGGTAACACCGATGACCCCTGTGTCCGCAGGGACACAGGAGCCAGTGCTGTCATCTGGCATGTCCTGCAGGAGAAGGGGCACAGCAGCCACCTGGGTGCTGGGTCCGTAGCAGCCATAAATCAGAGGTCTGGCCGAAATGGTGCAAAGGAGACAGGGACCTGCAGTGCCAGGGAGCAAGGAGCCCTCTCAGTGCCTCCTGGGTGCCCAGTGCCAGTCTTATGGGTGAAGGGAAGATGAAAATAGTGGGCATTTCACCACCATTTTTGACAGAGTCATTTCTGTCTGCCGAACCCTCCTGTCCCTCACCACGCAGCTGGGACCCTAACAGGGGTGCTGCGAAGGGGGGGAAAAGGGAAGAGACGAGTGTGTTGCTGGCCCCAAAACATCCACCTGCCCCAGTGCTGGGGCTGGCAGGAAACGTCAGTGTCTGCGAGGTGTGGGTGCTAGGGAAGGCTCGCTGGCCTCAGTTACTGCTAAGTACTCAGGTCCCTAAAATCCCACTTCTGGGTGCTGAACAGTCAGCCCCAGAATGGTGCCTTCATCTTCCCTGGGAGGAAGATGAGGGTTGCTTTTCACCAGCTGCAGGCAGATGAATCCTTGGTGAAAATAAGCAGAGCCAGAGACCAGCCCATCGGCGGTGCTGCTCCCGCAGCAGCCCTGTCTCTCTGAATGGGGTCTTGCTGCCAAAAATAATGCCTGTCCTCGCTCCTGTGTTTTTAGCAGACATTCACTGACAGGAAATCCTAAAATAAACCACTTTGGGTTTGGGTTTTGTTTTTTTGTACTGAGACTTTTTTTCCAGCCCCTGTCTCCACCCCCTGGTCAAGGCCAGGCACACATGTTGCGGCTGGGGACGAGCCTTTGTCGGGGTGGCGGGGCAGCGTGAGGACACAGAAACTCGGGAAAACAGAGCAATCTGCCTTCATGGCCCTACTTGACTCCAGCCCCAGCATTTTGTGTGCCATGACTGAGTCCTGGGGACAGGGATCTGCTGCCTGGGGGCACAGGGTCTGCCCAGGGGCAGGAGGAGGCGTGTGGAGCTTGACCATGTGTGAACACTGAGAGCCAAAGCCCCATGCCAGGACGATGGGGAGAGGCTGCAGCATGCAGCTGTGGATTGGGTTTCAGGTGGGTTTGGGGCACAGCTGCCTATGGTTCTGCTTTTATAACGTGGCATTGGTGTGAGATTTTGGCAGAGATCTAGTAAGCTCCTTGGGAGACCTACGGACACAGTAAACCACGTCCAGACCAGACTGGAAAGATATGTCTCCTGGCTCTGTTTGTGTGGGAATCTGACTTACAACCAAGACTACGCACAGCAGCACGAGCAGGGAGCATATGGGCTCGCCTGTTGGGTCCCCCTTGGGCCGAAGGAAGACACATTTATCGGAGGGGGCCTGCAGCCCCCCTTCAGGAGCATGAACTCACTGTCTGGGCAACATCTGCTTCCCATCACGCAGCAGAGGAGCAGTCACACAACTCACCACACTTCAGCTATGCTGCTCCCATCAAACTTCTCCCATCGAGCTTCTCCCATCGAAGCCCCACCTGGCCTGGGACCTTCCTTGGGCTTCTCTCAAATGTGTGCAGCCTTCAAGACTGGAGAGTAGTGGTGGTGCTTGCAAAAAGACACCCTCATTCCTGCTGCTCCTCTCTGACATGCACTCGTCCCACAAGCACGTTGCCCACTGCGTGTGCAGAACAGGCTCTGCATGCCCAGGTACTTTGCTCTGCACACAAACAAGTGTTTTTCCACGCATGGTGGGATGCCACCTTCTCAGAAGTTGGCCCATGACATCTGTATTTCATTTACATGTGTATTTTGGGCATCCCAAATCCACAACCCCGTGTTGCTAGTAATCATAGTACAGAAGCCTCCATTTTTATAACCATCCACATTTAGGAAAATCTTGAACATTCTTTCAAATATTTTTCTTTGGGTTTTCTCTGGAAATAAATTGTGCTGAGCTGCCTGGATCTGCCCTACACTTTGCTCTGGGCAGAGTTAATGGGTTCGTCTTACAGCTGAGAGGGAAATGCACAACTACCGCTGGACAAATGTGAGACCAGCCCATCTGACAGGGCTGCTGTGGTTTAACTCCAGTACAGCAACATCCCATGGCACGCAATGTGCAACCCATTAAACAGAACCCCCTATTGCTCATTTGGCCCTGAAAACATTTTCCAGATCTGTCTGTCCTCAAGGAGTTGTTGCCCTGAACCAGTGACTTCTGGCAGGGGTGGGCAGGTGCTAACCTTAGGTTGAAGAACAACAAATGCCCCCAAACGATCAAATGCCCCAGTCTCTCTGGGCTAAGGCAAAATTTGTGTGCAGAGCTTGGGAGACCAGCTCAAACTTGGTGGCATCTAAACCTGACTACAATAAAACGAAGATCTACAATAAAGGGTGAGAGCAGATGTGAGCTTTGTAGAGCTTTGGAAAGAGGACTGCAAGGGAATCGCACATGTGTGGCCCCGGCAGGCTTGGAGCCACGCTGAGGCAAGCAGCAAAATGCTGAAGGGGAAGCAGAAGACAGCGGCTCCTGATGCAAAATGTTCTCCATCCATCATTTTGCTGCAAGCAGCGTGGTTGCTGGGGCTGATGAATTCCTGGCAGCTCTAGGCTGGCTTCAAACAATCAGGGCTCACACCACAGACTCAAAATGAGGACTGGGCTGAGGGCAGGATGGGGCTCTCACACAGATCATGTCTGATTTCTCGGGGATTTGCCTTGAATTTGAGGGATTTGTCAATCCCAAAAGCCAAAAGAAAACGAAATGGTGGATTCCCAGGTGAAGCAAAGCACACAAAAGGTTCTAGGAATTAATTAGAACTGAAAATCCGATTAATGACTTGGTTTGGAGATCCTTCAGAGAGCAGTTTTGACACCGGTTTGGGGACATCACTGTGATTATGGAAGGCTTATTTCTCAATTTTAAAAAAATCAATCCACTTTCTCTATTTCAGGCCCTGATGGAGACACTGGAGTGTGTCTCCAAGCTCTGGAAGTGCCCTATTTTTGACTTCAGAGGCAGGGAGGTGGGAAGGATGAGCTAGGCAGGTCAACAGGAGCATGAAATGCTTTCATGCCTTGGCCAAGGACTGAGGACAGCACAGACTGTTCCCGGTCCACAGCTGGTGTAGGTATGTGGGGTGGCTCATCCAGTGAGCCCAGAGAAAAGGGGAGGTCTCAGTCCCCCTCCCCATTTTCTGGTCAGGTCTTCTGCACGGAGTCTTCTCTTATTGGGTTGTACAAGAGGGAGATCAAAATGCAGCCTCAGCAGCTGGGAAAAGAGCGACGTCAAATAATCTACGAGAGGCTTCCGGCAGCTAAATTCCTCGGGGAGCAGCGACCTGCTTTGGCAGTGTTTACACACTGTATCTCTGATTTGCACCTTTAGTAGCTCCCTGAGTGAGCTCTGGCTGTACAGCAGCTAGTGATAAAAAATGAGGACAAGTGCACAGAAACCCAAATTTATCGCTGGGGTTTCCTCCCAGCCATTACTCACATGGACGAGCTGCTCTTGAGTGTCATATTCCTTTGTGCACCCTTCCCAGTGACAGTTTGTCTCATAAATAACCTCAGGCTCCTGTTTACATTCATCCTTATCTAGATCTTCTTTCAGGTCTGTCAGATGCTCCTGCAACACACAACAGTGCATTGTATAAGGTGAACTTCTTTCATCTGAATTCCTCTGTCATTCATAGATTACAGGGCAGGTACCAACTGATCACTAAAATGTGGTAGCAACACAACATGCTTGATTACAGAGAAATAACGAGTTACAGAGTTTTGGCTGAAATGGATCGGACTTAATAACAAGACATGAAACACCCCAAAGCCATGGTTGCGATGGTGCTTGGCTCCAGCCAGGTCATGAGCAGCTGCAGGAAAGGCTGGAGAAAAGAAAAGGCTGGCTTTTGATGTTTGGTTTTGTCCTTTTCTGAAGCAAAACTTCTGATCTGTGAGAAGCAGGGAAATATGAGCAGGAAGCAATCACAGAGCAGCCAAAGTTTTGGGTTACCGCACTCACCTGACATACGCTGGGGAGAGGCATTCTATCTTCTGCATCTTTCAACAGATGGAAAATGATGCCTAACCCTTACCCAAAGATTTATGCCTCCAGGGCACTCCACAAGGACAAATGTTGAGCCCTCAAAGCACTCCTCTGGAATCAGCAAATTTGGGAAGCTTGAACTAGATCCCGTGATGAGTGGATTGCAAAGCAGAGCTCCAGGGGCTCTGGCTCCAGTCTGGGGCCCACTGGGATCTTCATAAATAAGTTAATTTAATGCTTGGCATGCTGCGAGCTCTCTCCTGAACTTCTCTGTCTACCCATTTCCTCAGTGCTAAATGAATCACTTTTTTTTTTTTTTTTTTTTTTTTTGTAACAGCCTGGTATGAGGATTAAAGCATCAGCATCTCCACAACAGTGTAACACACAACAGAAGTGCAAATTGGTACAAGTCAGAGGTAAGGACAAAGGTCACTCCTACAGACAAGGCAACCAGCAGCCAATATTGACCTGGGAATACCAAACCTTGCTGGTTTTGACCCCCTTCATTCCCTTTCCTCCCAGTTACTATCACTGTCCAGCACTGAGCATCCCACCTCTAGGGCAACTTTAGACAGGAGCATCTGGGGTGACAGACCCCATTAGTTGCTGTTCCTCATGATCTGATGCTCCAACTGGCCCCGTAAGTATTCAGCCACAGCCAGATCCATCTCAAATTGTCTCTGACCTGCCCAGATGGATCAATTTGGCTGCCATCTCCTTCCCCATCAACACCTTCCCAGAACCTACTGAGGGGCTGCAATGATTAATGGCTTAATGGCATTCTATGGCTTGGAAAGTGAGATGTGCTGTATGAGTTCAACAATTTTCATTAACTAGCTCATGGCACACTTACCAGCTGTGACTTTTCAATTCAACAGTTTAGATATGGAGAGGAAGAGATTTGTTTTAATTAGCTCTTAATCTAAAAATAAAAAACTTATTGCAAGGTGGCTCTTGGGACAGGAAACTGTAGTAATTCACAGAAAGACTTCTGGTGATTCAAAGTACATAAGAGCCCAGAGAAATAGTCTGAGAAAGTTCAAACAGCAATTTCTTTTTCCTGCAATTCCTATGTGGCTGAGCTGTGAACACTACCCTTGTTGAAATGTTTCTTTTCACAGAAAGTGTTCTCTGAAAAAGTGAAATTTCCTACTAAAAATCTTATTTTGCCAAAATGTTTCTACTTTCCATTGGAAAACCTTGAATTGAGACCATTTTAATTTGTTGAAGAGGATCGACATGTTTCATTTCTGGCTAGTTCAACATTAATCTGAATTTACATTGGAGCTATCGTGGTACCATGAGCACAGTAACTCAGGTCCCTCATGCCTGGCACTCCACCGTGTGCCACAGATCTTGTCTGAATTACATTTTTTATAGTGTACACCACCATGGGAGATACTGTCTGGCCAAGGATTTTAGACACCCAAACCACAACTCACATGAAGCGTTTCCAATACAGCATTTCCAAAACAAAACACACACACACATGCTTTTTTGGGAATGGTTGAGCTTCTCACTCTGCAAAAAATATATCAATCAGTAATCAAGTTTTCAACAGAGTCTCCAGCAGAATGGAAATCCCCAGATTTAACAAGTAGCTGTCACTTAGACCAGCTGAAAAGGAGACACCCCCGACATTCAGTCTTTTAACCTGCTCTCCTTGCCAGGAACAGACTGTCTCCTACCAGGCACTTTCCAATAATTTCCCAGTCAATACTGAAATGCTGCAAGATGTGAAGTCTACATTTCCCTTGGGGTATTATTCCACACATCTCCTCATTAGGAACTAGTAGGCTACCAACGCACATTTTCTTTCTCTTAATTTTACCTTGTTATTCTAATCAAGCCTCCTTGTAACACTTTAAACAATCCCCCTCCTGCTTCTTTCGGTGCTCATTTCGCATGGGACTCCGGGGATGAAACACTGAGGCAGGGCTGCAGGGGAGAGCCAGGCTGGGCTCTGCAAGCACTCCCTACTGTTGGGCACACACCTCTCCAAATTGGAGCAGAGACAAGGTGGATGACAGCTTCGAGAAAGTGGCTGTTCGTCCCACAACTCCTCTGCTACAGATGCTTGAGAAAGCAGGTGATGGCTTTCAGATTTTTTTCATTTGCTGCAGGAAATAAACACGTGGCCCTATTAGCCCTGGTGGTGGCCAGATTGGTTTTTTGGGGCATGTGCTTTTGCAGCAGTGTGTGGATGCACTCCTAAACTCAAAGCTCCAGAGAGATGCCTCTTTGCCCTAATCGTGCTGACTACAGCATGTTTATCTTTCCCTGATATGCTATCTTCATCAATTTTACCAGCCCCCTGATGACTGCACACGTTGCTGTCCCCATGCATCATGCTGAGACCTGCTCCTGAACCAGGGCAGACGGAGAAATTTGTCATCAACTCTTCCATTCGCTTGACAATAACATGGCCTAATATTTCATGAAAATGAAGTGCCCAGAGCACTCCTGATAGTTTACAGTTGTGATAAAGGACGGTCAGATGGATACTGTCAGCCATTAAACAGTTTGCAATCACAGAGCTCTGGAAAGAAAGCAAAGGGCTTTGGGCCCTTCTTGGTGTCAAACGTTGTGTCACTGGTGTAAAGGATGTTGCTAGGAGCAATTCCTTGTTGAATCAAGAAGTCCTTTTTTTGCAAGCTTTCTACCTACATGCAAGATTCCCTTGTAATCTATGCTTGCTCTGAGACACCAATACTGCTTGCTTTGCAGCACAGAAAACTCAAACATCATTTTTACAGTTATCATGCATCAAACATTCCTTCCCTCCTCCCTTTGCATCCAACCACAGCAACAGCATGCTGAGTCCCAAGCACACATTCGAATGCTTCACTCACTCAAAGCAGCTCTGCCCTGTACTGTGCTGGGCTTTCTGCTTCAAGAGACACCCACCTGCCTGGCACACTTTGATGCTTTGCTCCCAGCTGCATCAAAACATGCCAAGAGTATCATTCCCGAAGACAACAAGACCCTGCAGCTTTTCTGCCTTGGGCCTGTGACACTTGTCACACCAAGAAGGTTACCTGCGTGGTCGGGGATGCTGGAGGCAAGCCCTCAACTTCGGTCTTGACTTTGCTGCGCTTGTTAATTACTGGGTTGACGGTGCTGCTCACAGCTGACTCACTGCTCTGCTTGCTCTAGGAAGGAAAACGAAGCAAGATGTGGCACTGATGAGAGACTCACTGCAGCCCCCAGCATTGTTAAAAGATAAATATAAAATCAGCCAAGATTGAACTTCAAGAGTGGCTGGGGACAATGGCGTATTGGCTTGCTGGCATGGGTTTCGTGTGAAAACTAGCCCGTGTGGGTTTGTGCAAGGCAGAGAGGGGAAAATAAAGGGCACCATCAGTTTCTGCAAGCTCACCAGTGAGCTTGGCTCTTTCAGAGCAATCCAGTCCCTGTCAAATCCATCAAAATGTTATGCAACCCCCACCCAAGCCATGATTTTATTTCTCAATGTGATGAAATGATTTGTTGAGAAAATGAATTCCTGGGGGGAGTGGGGAGCTCTGGTTACATGTGAGGGCTCCGTCATGCTGGGTGCATGAAAGGCTATGTGTATATTTTGCTAAGCTCTTAAAAAATGAGAACAACTTCAAGAGAAAAAACTATCCCATTGTATATGCATAAAATTGGAACATTAACATTTTAAATACACTCTTGCTAATTGCTCAAGATTGGTCCTGCAAGTTATTAAACAGAGGCATAACTCCTGCCAGCCACATTATTTTGGTAGCCAGTTTGTAAGAAGAAAACAAAACCAATCAATCAAATAACCTTCAATAACAAACAGAGTTTGCAGTGCAGCAGCCATGAGAAACCCTAAAACAATAAACCAGTCTGAAAAGTTCAGTATAATACAACTAAAACAACAATTTGAAATGGGTGTGAAATGAGGTGAAATAAGTCTCTGGGGAGAAAACCAATTGCAATTTAAACTTCCAAGGAATGAGTATGGGAAGGGAAAATGATTAAAAATGTGTTAGACGTGTTCACTAACCATATGCATGGGGAGAGTATGTGCACACACAGAGATGTGTGTGAGTATACAGGTATTTGCATGGACTGGGTGAGGTGTATGATTTCATACACATTGTGGCATTCCTCGTTTTCAAAAAATGGCCCTTGATTTTGCAAAATTTATGAGTAAAAACAACAGCAGATACACAATGAGAAGGCCACCTGACTACTGAAAAAGAAGGAACAATATGTAAAACAGCTAGAGGTCCTTGTAGGATGTGCTTATTTGCTAGTGAGAAAAGGGATACAGTACTTTAAAACTATCAGCGTGATTCATGTTAGTAGGAAAAAGGAAGGAGGGACTGGTGAAAGAACAGACAAGGCTTGATTCACAGCATTCATGTGCTTATCTGGCAAAACCCTTCAGCGTGTGCCGAATCCCATTGATTTCAACAGCACGTAACACATGTTCAAGGAGATTTGCTGCCTGAGATGGTCCTACATATCACATTTAGTGCTCTGATGGATCTGGGCCTTTGGGTCCTGCATAGGTATTTGTGTGCGTGGGTGTGCAAGGAAGGTCGGTGGGCCACTATTTGGCTGTGACAGGTCCAGAAATGCTTTGTCAGGAGGAAGAAAAAGAGATGTAAGGCGAGAGCCACCCCTACCTGACTGGAGTCGGAGATGCAGTTGCTGTTGCTGCTGATCTGTGCTGCAGGAGGGTTGACGGAGATGACCGCCATGTGCTGCCGAGGGGGAAAGGTGGGAGACGGCTGGATCAGGGGAGGAGTGTGCCCGAAGGCTGAGCTCAGGCCTCGCTGCTGGGTCAAGATCTGCTGGTACGTCACGGGGTTGATGGGGTGGGGGAAGCTGAACGCGGGGCTGCAGCAGTGGGAGGAGGAAAAATGATGAGGAGCTATTTTAAACCATGTTTATCACTCTGGCTAACAACTGACTCCACTTTGGCCAGGACTTCTCAGAGACTCCAGGAAACTGGCTGCAGTGTCCCAGCTAGATGCTTTAATGCCACAGTAGGCCTGGCAGTCTGCTTTACTGCAAAGACAACCTCTCTCTCATGAGTGCCTCAACAAACTTTTGACCCACGTATCAGACTGACCATAATTTCTTTGCTTCCTATGTTTAAAAACAGCCAAAGCCCTTGGCAGGGAGTACAGGACACATCTGGATGCATCTTTGCAGCCCTGTGGCTCCCAGCTTTTCCCAGGCAGAGCTATTCTGCAGGCTTGCAAGTCTGGGGTTAACCCCACCAGGCTGTAAAACCCCAGCGTCACCTGGCTCAGCTGGCAGAGATCACAACAAGCCATTTAGCACTGTCCCAGCCATGTAGTTTGCCCTGCATTCAGGTGAGGGGTGTGCTGGCTCAGGGGACTGCTAAAGTATGTCACCCGCCATATGTAGGTCACTGGTTCAGCTCCAATCTAGGTCAGCAGTGACCAGAAACACTACCAGCTCACGGCTGCTCGGGAGCTAGCTGGAGGCAACAGGTTGGAGCCAGGGTGCAGTGGCCAGCAGCATTAAAAATGAAGCTCTGCTTCTGGAAACACAGATTTCACCCCCTGGGATTTGTCCCCTTGACAGAGATGAAGGAGCACTGGAGATGTGGTGAGTATCCTCTGCTCCCCTTACTCCAGACAGGTGATGCACAAACTGTAGACTCTCAGCACCCAAACTGATTATTTGACACCTTTAAAACGTGGCTGCCCCAAATCCTTACCCTCGTGGCATTTTTAATCCTGTCACTAAAACTGCCCATGGTGCAAATACTCAGAGAACAGGGTTATTATTAGCAACACACCTTATTTCCAATTCTGTTTTTAGAGAAAGTATTCATTGCCAGTGACCATACAATTAGTATTTCACTTCTGAAACAGTTAATGACAACTTGACCAGAAGCCTAAAGGGCAAAAATCACTACAGTGTTAAAGAGCTCTGGGAGTTAAATACATGCTGCAGTAAATGAGGTGTGATGGCAGGCTGCTGCCCAGCACCGTTGTGTTACAACAAAGTCCAGAAATGACTTTCTGAAGTGTAGCTACAGTCTAGGTCTGAGTGGGTGAGAACAGATTTCATTCCTGCCGTTAATGAATTGTTAAAAATAATATTAAGTCATTTCATCCCAAATCGCTAACAGTTATCCCATTACATACATAACCCATTTTACAATTCCTGGCATTTAAGATATGGCTTTAGAACTCCAAGAAGAATTTAAAATTCATTGTTATTACTCGATTACACCCTAAGAGGTCAACAATTGACCTCTTTAGTCCCCAGGTCTGACTCTGTACTCCCCAGGCCTGTTGAAAATACCAGCTGCTACCCTGAAAAGCTTGAAATCTGAGTATAAGATCAGATGCTACAGGTATGTCCAATTAAAGACAGGGAGTGACAGGAGCAGAAAAGTAGGATTAGCAGACAAGGAGTCACTATTTTTTTAAGTTAGCATTATGTTAGACTATACAATTTCTAAATGACACTGACAGATAAAGTAACTGATAAAATTAATATAATAGTTACTAATGGCAATGTCCCTGACTTCCCCTGCAAGTTTTACAAACTCTTGCTTTGCAACAACAATGTTAATTAGAACTAACATATTTAACAGTTAAGTAATAAAAAGAATAATAACATTGTGAAACTTGGGTTAAGCAATCAGGGCAGGAATTGACAACAGTGAGCTGCCTAGTGTAAGTGCTTTTTAATTAAGATTTGAGCAAAACTTTACTCAAGGGCTTAGATTCTTTTTTTTTTTTTTTTTTTTTTCAAATGTGTTTTTAGAATTAGGCTCTTAAATCCACCCAGGCAACATTTTTTTTTATTTTAAGAATGTGAGCCAATAATTTCAAGAATACTTTGGGGGCAATCTCTTAAATCAGAGGGGTTTCTTAATCAGTTGAGCTATGCACAATGAGCATTTTGTTAGACAAATTTATTCTCCATTTCTGCTTGCTTGCAAAAAGGCATGATCATACTGTAATTACTGGAAACCTGGTAACCAATATTCCCATCCAGCAACCCATCCCCTCTCCCCCAGACATTTCCAAGTACTCTTTCAGATGCAAAACCAGAGGGGGCTTGGATTTAATACACTATACAGCCCCAGTGCACAGGAGAGGTTTTGGGGCAGGGAAAGTCTCCCTTGCTGGAGGGGACATCACTCCTCCATTTGGGGGACACTTACACAGCGAGACTGAGCCGCTCCCAAAGTGTTACCTTATTGTCCCAGCAGATAAATGGCCATAGGAGCCACTCGCTGCAGAGCTGCTTCTGGAGTTGTTAATGTATGCCACAAGGGAGTTTGGGGAGGTCCTGATCATCGTCTGGAGATCAATGCTGGCATCAGACAGTGGGGAGATGGACAGGGCTCGTTTTCGGCTTAATCTCGGAGTCACCCGCGGGCTTGAAAACCGGGACACTGCAGGAAAGAGAGAGGAGAGGAGAAAAAAAGCAGAAAGTCAGACAAAACCAGCACGCTGCTCCCTTCCTGCAGCCAGGTGAAGGGAAAGAAATGCCTGGTGGCTGAGGGTGGGTTTGGGCAGGTGAGGGGGCACCTCCCAGAGCACTCCCTCGCTGTGCTGGGGGCAGAGGAGCTCTGGGATGGGCAGTGGAGGGGGGCTGAGACTTGCTGCTCTCGTGCCTGCCACGGGATGTGTGAGAAGTGCTGTGGGCAGCAGCTGTGCTTGGGTGGGAGGTTTCCTCTCTGCTCGGTGCCGAGTGACACGGGTCAAGCAGCACGGCAAACGCTGGCGTGCTTCGTCCTCCTCAGAGGATAAACAGAAGCCTGTCAATCATCCCTTTTCTCTGGCACTAAATTAACTTGAAATTAAAAGGGAAAAGGCCCCAGAAGATTTCTGTGAGCGCAGCCGTTCCTGTTGATTTGGTGGCAGGAGGAGGCCAGCGGAGCTGCACGTCAGAGCCTGGGTGACCCCCAGAAATGGTGAGTGTGTTGGGAGCAGGATGAAAGGAGTGTGAGCACAGTGCTGACCACCCAATTAATGAGGGAGGAGAGACTCCAGGAGCCCCAAAAGTAAATTAAGAGTTTTAAGAAAAGCAATTTGGCAGCTCAGGCGCAAAGTTCAAGCTCTCCTCCTCCAAGGGGACCTGCCAGTGCCTGGACCCTATTAGCAATTGTCAATCATTCAGGCATGAAGTCATTTTCAACCCTGCCAGTCCCATTTGTGGATCTGCAATACACGGCAAGTTACTGCTCTACTAATTTGGCTTCCCCCAGTGTTTCAGCATTGCTAACTGGAACGACTGACTTCATCCCGAGGAAACTCTGCCCAGGACTAAATCACCTGCAAGTCACCGGGTGGCGCGGATGGGACCTGGGCAACATCACAGTGGTCCCCGAGAGCCAGGTCCCAGCTCTGGCTCCTGGCCAAGCCCCAGCCCTGCCTGGATGGGCTCATCCCTCCAAAGCAAGGAGAGCAGCCTCCAGGGAAGGAGCCACCTATCTTTAAAAAAGATTCCTAAGAGTAAAAATATGCCACTGGGCCATGCTGTCTGGCAGATGATCCCTGTCCTTCACCCAGGTGAGTGCAGTGCTGTATTACTACCTGTTTTTTCCAGCAGTGGTCTCCCCAGAAAGCTGCCCTGCAGGCTTGCTCTGGCTATATCGTATTAAAGCCTGTGAGGGAAGAAGTAACTTGCCCAGACAGGCAATACAAGTTATTTTACTCCAGACAGTCAGAGGAACAGATTTTGGTTCTGTATCACCAAACACAAGCCAGCACTTTGCAGGAGCATGAATTTTCTGCCCTGCAGATAGTGCTGGTACAAAAGAGGGTGAATTGGCAAAACGTACCCTGCTAGCATGACAAAAGCGTTCCTGGATTTGTGTTGGCTCGCAGAAGTTTGTGCCACCATTTTCCTGACATCAGTGGCTGGGCTTCAGTCTCCCAGCGCCCACATGAGTCACCCATGTACTTAAGTGGCACCACCATTACCATGCCTGAGTGCTGTGCAACTGATGGGATTTAGTGCCATTGTCCCCTCGCTACCCTTAATGTCCCTCGCTGCACAAGTTAAGTGACTTGCCCAAGGTCACCCTGGACAAGGTTGGACTTCCAGGTTGGTACTTGAACCAAGCACTCTTGTGATTCTTGTCCTATGACTGAGAAGCCTCAAGAATTGCTGGCTATGATGCCTTCACTGCAAGGTTAACAATACTGGGAACTTCTCCTAAAGATCAGGTTGTTGTATATATGCTAAACCTTTTCTTACAGTATTTTGTAAAACTACATTTTCCAGCTTCATGGAGCAAAGAGAAGCTGAAAAAATGACTCAAAGACCAGGTACCAGACCCAAAAATCACACCGCGGTCTACAAAATCACCTTGTGACTGTTAAAGCCACCCTGTGATCTGGTGGGACTAGACTCAAACTTTCCAAATGCTCGCGGCTGGCCCTTCCCAGCCCTGCTCTGCTGCAGAGTGGCACGTCCCTCGGGAGCTGGAAAAGCAGCCGCCGTCTTGCAGAGGTGCTAAGGAAGCAAAACTAAAATGAGCGAACAAATTCCCCTCTGCAAAGGTGACTCCTGCCTGAAGGCTGGATTGGAGAACACCCAAACTTCACACTTTGTTCATGAGATCTGGGCCCTGCCAGGCCCCCAAACCATGCAAGGGTTGCTTGGGTCCAGATCGTAAAGATGAAAACAGTGAAAACAGTCCACAACATAGTTAATGTATTAATATCACTGAAGTGAACTAATTAATATATATATATATTTTTTTCCCTGGCAGTAAGGCCAATACAGGGGCCATGACCCAGGAAGACCCGGGTGCTGTTGCCAGTCTTCCCCAGTCACATCTCCTTGAGCAAATTGCTTCTTCTTTGTGTGTCCCTATTTTGGTGTCATCTATTCAGATGAGCTCCTGTACAGAGGGTTTGTGTTTTACTCCCTATGTATTACACCTTGTGTGATGGGGCTCTATCTCAGCTGAGTTGACAATGTTTCTGTCGTACAAATAATATGCATCTTTCCAGATATGGATATTGCTTTCTGCATTTGCATTCCCACAGTCTCCTCCTTCTCTAACAGAAGGAAGCAGGCCAGATTTGACAGTCATATTTATCTCTGTTACTCCCACACCTCAAGGGAGATCTGTTTATTAATGTGCCACTTCCCTTGATAAATTACTAAATAGAAAGAAAAGCCTTGTACTCATTTCTCGCTGTTCTTTCCTATGATTTATGTCCACAGCGCTGGTTCAGCCATTGGTCACTGTTAATTTGCAGAGCGAAGAAGTCCTGATGTCCAACAGAAGCCTTGGTTTTACCGGTGCAACCAACGTGGGCACCCTCCTGGCTGCACACAGGTATGTCATTTTTTCCCCGTGTAAAACTCTGCTGGAAGCTGTCAGATTTGCAAGCTGGCCTGGGACTTCCTGGCACCAAACCAGTAATATGCATCGTGTTACTGTCCGCTCTAATTTAGATCTTGCACATACCGTGGGCAATATGAAATGTTTGATAGCAGATCCAATAGGTTAGGCTCATGCTTTACACAAAAGCCTCTGAGATCTTGTGGGCTTTCAGGGAAAGCTGTGACCTAAAATCAGGCTATGGATGAACAATTCATCTCTACTTAATAACAGCCTGCCTGAGATGCCCAGAAAGGGAAACGTCCGGGAAACATAAAAGGAATTTAACCACACAAGGAAGCACTCACGAGTGCATTTAGGAAGAGGGAAACATTTCACAATTATTTCTGAAAAGCAGATTAACAGCTTCAGGATCATTCTTAGTAATAAAATCAGCGTGACCTCATCCCCTGATCCGAGGACATGGAGCATGAACATTAAATGGTAACAGGCAGCAGCAAGGATAAATATTAGAGTAGCTGTACACATAGGCAAGGTGTTCAAGTATTGCTCAGAACAGGTAAGCAAAATCCTGTATTGCCTGAGGTCCAGTGATGTTTCAAAGGAAACACCGCATACAACTTTTCCAGCACTGACTGCCCGGAGAAGTAAATGAAGGCAGGATCCATTTTCAGGCACAGAGAGATGGAGACGGAGAGCCTCGGGAGGATTTATCACTAAAACTCCCCCAACTCATCTTCCCTTTCAGGAATGCTGACTTAGCAAACCCAACGTTAGTTTCAAGATTTTTCTGATACTTGGAAAAAATGTTAGGAGAAAAGTTTCCAAACTGTTTGAGCACTCCCTTCATCACTCGTGAAAGAAAAAAAAAATAAAATTCAGTTGTTGTTCTAAAAGAAGTTTTGTTTAGAAGCCTAAAATCATGATAGGTTAAAATGAATCTGAAAATGTCAGAAGTTGAATCAAAATTAGGGAATTATTTAAAATTAATTCAAATCATCTGCCAGAGTTTCAGTTTTTAAATCAAACTTCTCAATGCCTCTCTCCTCAAATATAACCCTTTTTAACCTTCAATCGCTTTCCCTTGAATAGTACTCCTTCTCACTCGGGTCCAGAAAGAAGTGATGGACCAGCGCCCACACTTCATACAGGGTCTGGGAATTATCACATCCAAGAGTTACTCAGAAGCCAGGATTTTCTTCCCAAATTTAAATTTATGCACAATGGGACAGTGATGAGCTGTAGGGCCACTCTCCCACTTCCACACGCGTGGCAGCTTGTGGTGTGAGCCCCGTGGCTGTTCCCAGTGCTGTCGTGCCAGAGGGCCTGGTCAGGTCAGGATCAGGCCCAGGCTCCCAGGGGAGGCGGGAGCCGAGGCTCCTGTCCCAGCCACTCACCACGGCTGTGGGCTGTCAGGACACTGAGGGAAGTGGCTTTCCTGCAGGGAGATTTCAGGTCTCCCTCTCACATTAGAAATAGTGGCAGCAAAGCCCTCCTGAAAGGAAAGGGCTCCCTCAGTGGGAGCTCCTCTGGGGCTTCACTCCTCTGACCCTCCTTTTTTTACCAGAGCCTATGCAGAAATTTCAAGTGCTTCTTTATGGACAAGCACATTGCTGTGGTCTCGATCACACAGGGACATCGGGGAAATTTGCTTCCAAGTGGCCGAGCCCATAAGGCATGTGGGTTGCAAACGCTCACCCCTTTCCCCACTGAAACACCGCCAGGACCTCCGCTTCCTCTGCATGCCCCTCCAAGCCCTGGGATAATCCCAGTGCTATCAGTGTGGTCCCTGTCCCTGTTCACTCACCAAGGAAACTCCACCCAAAGCATACAGAAATACCCCCTTCTCCCGTCATCACACTAAATCCACGGGCAATATTAAAACGCAGGACGATCCCTTCATTAAGAGGCAGCAGCAATAAGCTACTCACGCTCTTCGCATAACCAGTTCCTTATTCCCCTCTCCCCTTCTGCAGTGGCAGCACACGTCTCACTTAGACTGCAGCAGATGCTGGACATTTGTTCTGGCACCAGACGCTGTCCTGGGACCCTTCTTTCTTCCCTCCCTGGGGCCTGATCAGCTTCGAAGTTCAAGGAATACTAATGCTTCCCTCAAATCCTTGCTGAAAGACAAGGCTGCATTCTTCTACTCCCAATCCACAAGGTGACTGTTTAGACGACCCAACTTGCATATGTAAATTGAATTCTTTAGAAACCAGAGTGCAGCGGGATTCCAGACAGAGCGCTTATGGGGTGCTCTGGGACCTTTTCTCTCTTCTGCACATATTTTTCTGGGGAGGAAAACAGCATTGCTGGCTAGAACTGGGTGGGAAACCATTTCCCATTCTCTGAACCTTTTCTGAGATTTCAGCAAGTTTCCATTCTGTGCTGGGACAAAGAAAACAACAACAACAAAAAAAAAGATCTTTCAGAGTTTTTAAGGAAGCAACCACAGGGCGCGCCGTCTGCCCGGAGTAGCCAACAGCTGGCTGGTTTGTGGAAGTCATCTGCGACCCAGCACACCCAGCCTGCACACCCCGAGCTGCTGGTCCCTCAAGCCCCAGGCAAGGCACTTCTTTCCTGGGTCACCACAAGGCTGGTTCCCCTCTGTCTCTCCAGATGGAGCAGTCACTTCGTGTCAACCTGCTGGAGGAGTCCTGAACTCACCTCTCCCGCTCCTGCTAACTGCAGAAACCGCTGGGCTGCACTGCCAGCACGGTTCCTCAGCCCAGGGACTATTAAGTCATTTACTTGAAGTAGAAAGGCTCCAACAACAGTGACTGCGAGAGGCCGATGAAGTGGCCAGTGAACAGTGAATCACTGTTTGACTTGGGGGAAATAAAGTCCTTCTTGATCATTTGCCCACATCCTGGGCAACTGTGCCAGATGCTGGTCTGTTGGCTATCCTGGGCTGAACAAAGCCTTTTCCCAGCTGAACTGCTGTTATTAAGTCAAGACTTTTGTGACTGCCATGCATGGGGCAGCAAGAAGCAGGGCAGGGATCCCCTCCCTAGCTCCAGAACCGGATGAAATGCCATTGCAGCACGGCTTTTGGTAACCGCTGGGTTGCACAGACATCTATGCAGTGCTCGTGACCTGAGTGACTGTCTCTGTACAGTGCTGCTTGAACATAAATTGAACTCAAGATGTTTTTTCTCCCATTCCCTGACTCAGTATGAGCAACCCAATCCCACTTTTGACACTGTGCAAACAGAAGTGATGGATTTAAAGACAAGCTTGGCTTCTACTGCTGGCCATGAAACTCCTTATTCTGAAGATCTGCGTCCTGTTCCCAGAGCTGCCACTGCTCTGCTGTCTGATCATTTGATCTTTCTTTTCCAATGGTGAAATGGCTGTACTGAGAGATCTTTTGATGTACAGGGCTATTAGAATACAAACAACAAGTCAGTCTGGATGCACTCCTCTTGAGAGCAAATGGCACTTCCAGAAGGGCTGTAGGTAATGACAAAAGCCCTTGTGCTTATGGAAAAAACAGCTGGATGCACCAAATACACTCAGAAAGCTGCGGTCATCTCCAGTCTCATCTGTGCCCTCCACCAATATTTTCTGCCTCATGAATGCCCTCACCTCTCACTCTATAACCTAGAATAATACACCATGTGGCACACACTTCTAGGATAGAACTGTAAAAGACTGGTCTGTGCAAGACAATCTCAAAAGTGTCCCACCAGCCACGCTGTGACATTGGAAAGGGGCTAACCTTTGCTTTGAAAACGTAGGCTTTCTGGCAAATAGTTTTAAGACTGGATTCAAACTCTGCTCTTGGATCAAGAGTCCCTGCTTGGATGGACAGAATGAAACAGGCCAGCTACCTGAAGGGTTATTTAGTTTTCACTGTCACTGGACGGAAGACCCAAGCAGCCTGGTGTGTAACACTGAGATTTGGTCTCCTTTAGGGGTTTAACTATTGATGTAGCTGCACAGTAAAAAAACCTGCAAAAGAGATGCATTTGTGCAGCACCCTTGCTCATTTATTATTTAAACACTCTGACACATGGACAGTACCAATAGGCTCCAGTCAACATTGACACCCTATTGCTTTCCTGACCCTATGCATCTGATACAGTGAAAAAACACAGACAAACTCAGTCATTGAGGGATTTGCTAGAGCAACCAGAAGGGCCCAGCTGCATGGAAGAAAAACCATACTCAGTGTCTTAGACTCCCATGGACCTGCAGATGCTTGGAGGTGATGTGACACTGAATAGACCATTTTTTTTTAAACGTGCTTATCTTCCTCTTTTGCTTTTGCAGGTGTCAGTGTTATCACAGATGTGCTGCATATGTTCTAACAGGAGCTACCTGTATTTCAGCAGCCAGCAAAATAATTCTTGTAAAGTTCATAGATTCTGGGTCTCTCTGGGAAGAAAAGGTCTCTCTGAATGAGAGATGTTGTGAGGCAGTGACTCACTAGGTTTTTATGCATGCTACTGATATTCTTGTCTCAGAAAAACACCATAAGAGGATGCTTTATTAAATTATCTGTTCAACTATTTACTTAGTCCCCACTGATTTAAATTTTTGAAATAGCTTTCTAAAGAGAGAGGGATATTCCAGCTCGTCAGCCAGAATTTCAGAGCCATCCATTTTACTCTCTGCCAACAATTTTCTCTTCATGCTGAGACTGGGCCTCCTTCATCAGACAGGGTGGTACACTGGGGATAATGGATTAAGCCCACCAACAAAATACCAACCTATGTAAGGTAGTCTGTCTTAGGATACAGACTTGATGTTAGGAAACACTAAAATGGGAAACAGCAGCACTCAAGTTCCTCTGGCTTCAGACATGCTTTTATATGCCTCAGTGGACCACAGCTGGTCATAGTACCTGCAGCAGCACCAAGTGCAGGGGGAGTGAGGGAGGATAAAGCAGAGCACTGCATGTGATCACAGCAGGAGCCCTCCCTGGGCTGATGGATAAAGCTGAATGCATAGACCAGAGATTGGCAGTGGGCTGCTGCTCCTTCACACATTCTTAAAAAGTAGCTTTCTGGTATCTCAGGTTGCATCCTCATGATGTACGAAAGTTTTCATCTCACTCAGAGCATGCGAAGGCCCACAAAAGGCTTTCCAGTTGCTGATCAGCAAAGCTTTACTAAAAGGTCAAAATAAATGCTTGGTGAGCCCTGGCTTTCCAACACGTAATGGTCACGAGCATGGCTGCATGACATTGGGACCTTTGTTACGTGATTTACTCTAGAGCCATTTTCAGGAGAAGCCAAGTGGGAAGAGAGTCTTCTGCCCAGGGAATAGCTTGGATGACTTCAGATAAAGACTGATCTTCATCAAAACCTGAGAACAGGCATCTCGGTGTGCTGAGCGTCAGCCTGCACTAGCATAAAAACAGTTGTGTTTGCTTCTCTTACTGGCTGTTTATCTGGCACTTCAGTGAGGCACTGCCGGTCAGAGATGGACTAATAAGGAGGCAAGGAGGAAGAAGTCTTGTTCAAGAGCCTGAGGAGAACTTGGCAGAGCCCATTTGCACCCATCTGCTATAAGCACAGACATTAACCCTTCAGATGGAAGACTGAGAGCAGCCTTACTGACTTGCTGCTTTGTAGCAGAGAAACCCTGAACATATTTTGCATGTTAGAGGCAGGATGACATCAAGGAGCATGTGCTCTTCCTTTCAGCCTAGGATCCAAAGTTCCAATCAGTCTAGGAATTGGCGGCAGAAAATGACTACTCAGGTAAAACTTCAGCAGCAGCTGCAGACAAGAATTATTTTTTTTTTTTTTTAGTTAGAAACATCCTAGGTCCCTATCACTGAACAGCCAGAGCAGCTTTTATCATTCTAAACCAGTCACTTTACGAAGCAGCAAGACCGCAAAGTCTTTCATCTTAAAAGCTCAACAACAGAAACTTTGAAGCGGTAATGAAATGATGCAGAACCCCACTCTAAAAATTATAATGGTCCACAAGCACAGAAAACAGAAGCTGGGATCTGAAAGCTGAGCCAAGACTTCTCTTTCTTGCAGCAGAACTAATCTTCAAACTGCCCTCCTGAATATCTGTGTAACCCTAGTTTTTACAAGATACATGTATGGCATAAAGTGAAAGGAAAGAAATTTCTAGCGGCTCTGAAAATCAGCCGAACCTCAGATACTCTCCCACATAAACATTACCCATCACACCAGGGCAGCGGTCAGGCCATGGGGGTGACTCAGCACTGCAATCATTAACATCATTTTATTTCTTCTTCGTTTAGCCATGAACCAGAACTTTCTGGGTTTCTAATGTCTGATACTAGTATAAATACAGCATTCCTGCAATTTTTTTTTCCTCCCACAAAGTATGAACACAATCCTCTCCACCGTAGCTCCCTGTTAACGTACTTTTTCTCCTCGGGGGTTTTGTTTTACAGTCTCCAAACCCAGAGGAGGGTCCTGCTGTGCCAAGCATGGCAACAGGGGGAAGTGGCCAGTGCCTGCCCCAGATGCCGGCTGGACAAAACGTTGGGGCAGGCGGGCAGGACAAGAAGCTGGAGCTGGGGCTCTCCCCACAGCATGCAGTGGTTGCCCACAGGCAAGGCAGTGGGACAGCAGCATTGCCCTGTCCACTTGACCAGCCCACCTCCTACCCATGCAACAGCCCTTCCAAAACACCTCAGTGCATATATTTTAAATTAGGCATATTTTATATATAGATGTATGGAACAAGGTGATGTTTCAAGCCAAAAATTATCCAGTGGCCCACAGGTTTCATCAGGACAGGGTGACCATGTAGAGCAACCTCCACCTGAAAGACAGCCCCATCCATCTGCCCCGAGTTTTGGTGGCTTGATCCACTACTCACCGTCGACGGGGCTGAGGTACTCGTGGAGGTGTGCCGTGCTGGCTGCTCCCCCGCTCTGCATCAGGATGTCCCCGTAGGGGTTGGGGTGGCCGGCCATCAGCGTCATTTGGTGGTAGTAGTCCGCAGGGTTGGCTCCCGGCGGTGGTGGGGGCAGTCCGAAAAGGCCTCGCTCCTTCAGATGCTCATGAGCCACTGCCGAAGCCGGGGGTGAAGAGGAGAACATGGGGAGAAGGTTCCCAGAGGACGTTAGACCTCGGCGCTGAGGCGGGCGGCCCCGTCCCCCCCCGCGCCCCCCGCCAGCCCTCTCCGCGCGGCCCCGCTCAGCGTGGCCGTGACGTGAGCTTGGGCGTGTTTCTGCGGACAAAAGAAACTAAGCTGGGGCCTCTGCATTCCTCCATTTCCGCAAATTTATAAACAATCTCTCGTTCCCCCTTCTAATAATCCTCCCGTTCGGACGCAGCCGTCGCCCCAGGGAGGGGGGAGAGGGCCCGGCCGCCGGCAGCAGTAACCCTGTCAGCATCCACATCCCTGCCTATTAGGAAGGAAAGACAAATGCAACCCAGTTCCCGATAGCGGTGCGAGGAAATTAAAGCCAAGGTCTAATGCATAGAGCTAGGTTTAGTGTCTGGCAGCCTAAAACCATTTTGGCTGCCAAAGCCAATTACGCTCACTTTCTCCCAGCTGTAATTTTTCAAACCTGCCTCCCCACCCACTTGCCCCATTAACTTATTTACCGCGGCCTTAAAAAAAAAAAAGAAAAGAAAAGAAAGGAAAAGAAAAGAAAAGCAACGCAACCCAAAACACAATGCCTCTTTTTCATAGCAAATAACGAAACTGGCTTTGACGGGGGAGGACGGGACACAGTATGCACACAGCAGCCGTCGTGCCTCTGCGCTGCTGGCGGCTGGGAACTCAAGCCCTGGTAAGGTTGTGGAAAGGAAGCCCTCTACATCAAGATCACGTTTTAGGAGAGGGAAGGAGGCATAATGCATCTCCCAATCACTGTAGGAATGTTTTGTGTTTTTTTTTTTTTTGCCCACAGAAGATGGTTTAATGCTGCCAGACAGTAAACCAGGGACTCATTGCTCTCTGTTGTGTTTTGTTTGCCCCAGTGGTGGCTCAGGAGCTGAGAGACACTGGGATTTGCTGGGTGTGCAGTCTGATAAAGCACTTCTGGTGAAGTGAGTCACAGCTGGCAGCTCCCCAAGTCAAAGCAGGGTCATGTTATAGTCAACATGACATACACAGCAGCCCAAATTCACCATCCGTATGAAATACTGATGACCAAAGGAACTCACACAGATCTATCCCCGCCTTTCAAAAACGAGCTCTGAGGTCCTGGAACCCTCCCAGGAAAGCTTTGTATTTTCCCCTTTTCCTGCTTGGCTATTTTTGTTCTGGACATGGGAGCCAGTGCCCATGCTGACCCCACGTGTGGTCTGCCTGGGCTGGGTGGGTACTACCACCTCCACATGCTCTGAACACCAGCTTTCCACACAGCCCTGCCTTCTCCTGAGTACTTTCAGCAGAGCGGCTCTAGAGCAAGGAGGAAGAAAGGCCCACTCCTTCACCCTGGAGCCGTGCACACCCCCAGCCACAAAGCCAAGGGGAGACAACCCAGCTGGCATCGCCTCCTCTCTGCTGGGTCATCTACGGACACGCCAGGCAGCCAGGACAACTGTGACCCTTCTGGAGGGGAGCAAGGCTCCTGGTAGAGACATCAGAGCAGGAAAGCTCAGAAGAGAGCTGAGAGCGCTGCAGAAAGGAACATACTTTAAGCAAAATATTTATAATACGATCCAGTGGTAATAGCTATTCTCACGCTCTGCTTTCTCAGCGCAATGATGCAAAACAAATGTGTAGTTAAAGGGGAAGAAGAGGGGAAAAAAAAAAAAAAGGAAAAGAAAAAGAGACAGCTTTCCCACTTCAGAGAGCAGCTGCGGAGCCCTCGCAGCTGTATGTCCCTGGGTTGCAGGGAATGTCAGCACTGGTGAGCGACAAGCGGCACAACACAGGCATCCCCGGCGGTGAACCCAGGACCGATGGTGACAGGCAGGATGCGGTGGCGGGGGTCTCTTACCGTCAGCGGGGCTGAGGCCTCTGGCAGCGGAGATGACGGAGAGCGTGGGGCTGCCGTGGACGGAGCGGAGGTAGTGCTCCATGTGGGGCGTCACGTAGGGGTGCGGCGGGCTGAAGGGCGACTCGCCGGGCCCGGCGGGGTGCGGAGACAGGCGGATGAGGGAGATGTCAGAGATGACGGGGCTGCCGCTCAGGGGAGGAGGCCTGAGGAGGAAACAGAGAGAGGCTGTCACTCGCGGCCACACTTCTCCCTCTGATCCTGCTGGGAGGAGGTTAAGAAGAGGGCTAAAAATCACCTGGTGCCCAGCGGCTTGCCCCGTCTGGGCTGCCTTGCCGAGGGGTGCAGGCAGCATGGGGCCAGAGCAGCTCCTGTGTGCCTGGAGCCAGCCCCAGCCCCCACATGGGCAGGATGGGGACCTGGGGACATCCACAGCGTCCACCCAGCCACATGAGTGGATGCAGCTCGGCGGCCCCGACCGCGCGGCCCTCCCGCTCGCGTCCATCAGGGCTTGCACAAACCCCCTTGACAGGTCGGCCCTACAGTTCAGAGGGCAAAAGTTCAGGAGAGGTTTTATTGCATGCTTTCTGGGGGCCACCACTGCTAAATGCCTCAGATCTTCCCCAGGCTAAATGTTACCTGAGAAAGGAGCCAGCAAATGCTGGGGATTCAGCAGGTAACAAAAAAAAAGTCAGAGACGTGTTTTGGCACTTGAGCAGTTTTCACAGGGTGGGCAAAGACAGAAGAGAAATCAAGCTGACATCTCCCAGACACATCTATTCCTGTATCCTCCGTCCTGTTATGCAAACCGCAGAGGATGCGAGGAGGGGAAGAAAGAATGACAGGCCATGACCTGAGAAGTAGAGAATCTGAGCTAGACACCAAAACAGGCAGAGCTGCCATCAAGCCAAATGGCAGAGCTAAATCTGCTCTGCGTTAGCCTCCCCCATGCTGCCAGAGCTGCTTGGAGTCGGGCTCATGCCAGGGCCAGCACTGGGCCCTGCCTGGGCACCCCAGCAGGGCTGGGGGAGATGGATGTGTGCCCGATGGGATGGCACCCCAGGGACGGGGCACCACATGGATCTGGCAGTCCTGGGGCAGGGATGTGGGATGCAGGCTGAGCTATGGGGTGGCATTACCAGTGCCCTGCCCTAAGATTATCCAAAGCTGCCACTAGTGAGCAAATCCATCTCTGCGCACAGATAACCACAAGCGCGATGGTCTGAGCAGTTCAGGCACGCCACCTGCACCTCAGGATGTCAGTCCCACCCTGCCTTATCAACAGCTCAGGTGCACTCTAATTTATTTATAATACTTGCATATCAACAAAACCACACAGAAACGTAATATAAGTTTTGCAGACTTATTCAGCAGTTTACGAGCGTGTTTGTCTTTGTTTGATCTTCTGTGTGTTTCTCTGTCTTTCTGATAAATTAGTAAACCTTGTGGTTTTTTGAACACTTTCTGCTGATGGGTAGTAAATTAAATGTCTTTTAAAATATTTATAGTTCAAAGTACTCTCCTGTAGCACTACAACGCGTGGCTCACTGGTGTGAAATACAAGGCAGTGAAACCGTATCAGATACAAAGCTGGGTGAGGGACTGGCGGCGATGCAGAGCCGCCGGCACGCGCTCCTCGCGCCGAGAGCTGGGTTTCGCCAGAGGAACACCCAGCGGGATCCAGCCTGTTTTCCTTCACGGCGCCGAAAGACAAACTTATGATGGCATCGCTATTTCAGACCTCATAAGCTCCCCACCTGCGTCGCTCCAGCAGTTCATTACCCAAATTACGGGGTGACGGAAGCCACCCTCGGAAAGGGCCGTCAGGAGGGCCGCTTGCTGCTGAGGCTGCTCATAACGGCGGCCGAACACGGAGCCGGCCGATTTATTTCTACCGGGGAGGAGGGAGAAGTGAATCAAAGCCTCTGTTCCAGATTTAGTTTCAATTCATTTCTAATAATCTCCACCGCCTCATCTGGAAAAAATGAAACAGGATTAAAAAAAATGATGTCATTAAGAAAACATCTGACTAATTTTTCTTCTGACGAAGACTTAATATAAGTGAGGGGGGGATGTAAATTAAAAGCAGCCCCAATCTTCCCTGGGCCACAGAGCCTGCCTTAATACATAAGCCATGAAAGAAGTTTTCTTACATATACAATAAGTTCCCTCTTTCATCAGTACTCACAGCTTCTCCCAAAAGGGTTGTGAACTTCTTTGATGCAGGCTTGAAACTATGTATTACCAGGTTTACGAGCCTTCGGAGCCTCCGCTGATCAAACTGTGAGGCCGACATCTAAAATGTGTATAACAATATGAAGGGTTTGCTGTTCATTTTCCCCATGCTAAATTGGGCAGAAATGCTGGAGTCCCTCAGAACAGGAAAACTCCACCCTGGCCAAAAAGGTAACACTGGGAAAAAGATCAAGAATTCCCCCAAAATGCATGCAGCTGGAGACCCGGGCGGGATTTCAAGAGGAGGCTGGCCCTGCACAGGAAGACCAGGCTGGAGAGCAAGTTTGTCCTGACAGCTTTGCTTAAAGCCTCTCATAGCCACGTCTCCTTGTCTGTGTGTCAGGATAGCTGTCCTCAGTCAGGTCTGGCTCCTGAAAGCCCTTTCAGATGGGAATCACCTCTGACTGTTGTACAATTCTAGCAAAGCACGTCCCAAAATAACATGGCTTCTGATAGCTGCCTACCAGGAATAGCTCACGTGGCTGGAGCCACAGCCTCCTCTGCCCCCAGATTCCCCCAAACTGGTCTTTCCCTCTCTTTCCAGTTGCCTCACTGGCATGATTCCTTATCTGACCCCCAGCCCTGGGCTGTGCCATCGCATCGGCACGCTGCCAAAGCACAGTGAGAGGCGGCCGGAGCCTTGCAGGGCTGCTCCTAGACAAAGGAGGAGCAAAGGGAGAGGGATGGGCTGCTGCTCTGCGGAGGCACAGACGTCTGGCTCAGTGCCTTTACTCGTGGGCACTGCCCAGCCCCATGCCCCAAGCCCCTGCCCATTCCTCCTTGACCCATAAATCATGCCCCAAACACCCCAGTGCCTGGGGAAGAGCTCCTGGCTCTGCTGAAGCCAGCAGTGTGAAAGTCTTCTGCCTGCAGCGGGACAAGGGATTTCACCTGACCACGTGCATTTCTGAAGGAACTGGCATTCTGGTTTTCAAATAGGCTAAGGGAATTAGGTGTCCAAATGCCATTAAATTTAATGGGAGCCAGGGGCCTGTTTTCCCCGCGGCTGCGGCAAGAAGCCCAGGCTCTATAATTAATGCTCAGGACTTGTATAGCAAATTGCATCTCTGACGAAGTGCACCAGCCCTGATTCATTTCCCCACCCACCCAGAAGAGGCTCTGCCTTCCCTGCTCGCTAACAGAGAGAGACACTGAGACTGGGGAGAAATTAGTTGACCCCAGCTAAGGGCTGCAGGGCAGTGCTGGAGGCAATTCACTCTGCTTAATGCTTTACAGAGCAAGTTTTCACTAGGGCAGTGGATAATGCTCCTCAGTTAGCATAAATGCTTACACTGTTTACCTGCAGTCATGAACCAGCCATCCCAAAATCTTTTATGAGGGAGATGTGGCACCATCTCCCTGCTGCCGCATGCAGGTCTGGAGCCTCCACAAGGGGTACCCGGCAATGAATGCAACAGTTAAAGAAGTTGCACATTTCTGAAATACTCTCCATCCGTTAAATAAAACCCAGAAAAATGGGGACAATTAAACGGCACTAATGTCCCATGACTAGTCTAAATTAATAGCTATGTGCCAAATGTATTCATTCAGCAGAAAACAAAGGGCTGAATACTTTTCCATATGCTTAATGGAATATGGACACTTGCAGGCAATTGTTTTGCTGTGCAATAAAAAACTGCATGCTGCTACACAGGAATGGAAGCTAGGAACAGAACTGCTTACGGGGGTATCATAGTCTGGTAGAGTTTTCCTATAAGAAGAAAAAATCTTTTAAAGCCAACTATCCCATCCAAACCCCACATAATAAATCCTTGCTTTTGTTTCATAACAGAAATAGAACATCCTGGCCTGATTTTCACAAACGCTGTGTATCCAGAATACCACTCAAAGTCCGAAGGAGATGTAGGAGAGCCATAGGGTTATCCAAAAAAGGGTCCACACTTGTGTCAGACACTCTACATATGGGATGCCACAACTTTATCCATCGGGAAACCTACAGTACCCCAGCCGAACGGTTCAGTCTAAACAGCTCTCGCTAGCCCCTTGACTTCACCTCTGTTTATTTCTGATTTAGAGTCCCTTACAGCAGGAAGGGTGGGAGGTTGCGACACTTGCGTGGTACCCTCAGGATGAAACTCTGCGAGGTCCCTCAAAATGAGGCACCTTTCAGAGGTCAGCCCTGGGCCACGATGATCAGATGCATGTGGCATTTGATCATTCACAAATATTGCCCCCCTCCGTTTTTTTTGCCACTTGGAAAACAGAGGACGCACAGGCTGTGACGCACTGGGAGGAAGGGGCATGGAGCTGCCCTGCAGCTGCCCTGACCTCCAGCGAATGCCCAGGAGCATAGGGCAGCCTGGTAATGATGTGATGGGGAATCCGTCCTGCTTCCCAGCTCTCCTGACACCGCAGCAAGGTGATAATGATCCTATAAAGTGACTTAGTGCTCCCATACAGGGCTAGCAACTCAAAGATGCCAGCTTCTGTGTCCCACTAAGGAGATGGGGACCCAAGAGACATCACATTTAACAGCCTTCCTCTGCTGGGATTGCTCAGAAGTCATTTTATTTATTTTTCCCGTAATTTATCATCTCTAAAATGGGATTAATACATTTTTTTCACACCCACAAAGATGAATGTTACAGAAAATCAGAGCTACCTTAAGCAATTCAACAATGCTCTCACTTAAAGTGAAGCTGGACAAAAATTGCTACAGCTTCCCTGCAGAAATTTAACAGGCATGCTTTGAGTTCATGTTTTCTCCTCTTCCCTCAAATATGGCTTTGAGGCATTGAAAGCATGAAAAAAAAAAAAAGGAAAAAAAAAAGAAAAAAAGAAAAGATATTTTAACAGTGCGGGCAAGTTCCCATTAGAACAGTTTATAGAGGGAAGTGGTAAATTCAGTACTGCTGCAAGACTTTATGGCAAAACTAGATGTTTTTCTAAAAGATGGGCTCTAAATCTATCACAAGGTTTGGAGTTTTAATAGTAGGAAAGTCTAATTTCTCCCACTGTAGAAACAAAAGGGGAAATCCTATGCCCAGCATCACAGATGTCAGATCAGATAACGATGGAAGCTACTTGGGGTCTTAACAGACACAAATCTCTGCATATAAAATCCTTTATCTGTGAATTTGTGATAAGGCATTGCTTTTAGAAGGTTTTAGGTCTATAAAAAAACCCACTACACATCTATTGGCAGTGGTACTTGTCTAAATACCTTTAAAAATTACACCTTCAAGTCTCGTCTTGTACCACTGTAGTCAAAGGAAACTCTGCCACTGATGGCAGGAGCAACAAGACCAGGCCTCTAATTTGTCGATCACTGTTTTCCATCTACACCATGGAAACAGTATAGTAATCTATGGTGGGTCCAATTTCTTAATATATTTTTTTCCATTCCCTAGAAAAATGCATTCAGGACTTAATGCAACTTCTAGCCTGTGAGGTCAATTTAATATATTTGCTCCAGGTAAGAAAAAGATTTTTTTTTTCTTTAAAAGTTAAGAAAAAGGCAGACATCTTTCATATTTCCTTTTGAAAGACCATTCTGTTTTCATACACACCCGACTGAATCATAAGTTAAAACACCTAGACGATATTTCAGCAATATATATTGAACCAAGAACAAACAGAACAAAGATTTAATTCTACTTGATGTAACTGTATTACTATGTTTTATCAATGAAATCAAAAGTATTTTGGTTTGGAACTTGATTTTTTTTTTTTCCTCCCATTTAAGGTCCGCCAAAAGTTAGTGATATTCTTGAGCTCACATGTTGCTGGCAACCTTATTGGGACAAGGGAGCAAATCTGGGAGCAGAAGTAATCCTGTACAGGAACCAGTCCTCACATTAGAAACTGTCCTAACTATGTACGGTTTCTTATTCTATTTATGCAGCGTTTAGCACAATGCGGGTCTAGCCTTGGCTGACACTTGTAGGCACAACTGCAACACAATAATAACAACAATAACAATATTTGCTTTTAAAATGGAAGTAAAATGCATATTTTTAATAAGTAAGGTTGCCCTCCATTATACAACACACAAAGAAGCAAGACATCAAAGGCAGAAATTAGAGTTGATACGGGACCTTCAAACCCAAATCAAATTAGTGTCTTGAGGAGAGATCTTTGATTTAAGCTTAATAGTGGTGATTTTTTCCTGGGTTGTTTTATACTTAATCAGCCACACAGCCCACTGTGCAGACATATGTTCCCAAAGCACATCAAAGCAAGTAAACATTCTGTTTCAGATCCTAATATCCTTTTTTATCCAATTATCTTACTTACATGATCTTTTAATTTAAGTTCTGAAAGCCCACCTTTTCACACAAGCTTTCCTTTAGCGATGGAGGTAGAAGGATGACCACCTCAGTTCTTGCGAGATACTCGCCAAAAAAAACCCAACACAATGAATAAATCAAAGCACGGTAGATGAGTCTCTAAGATAGTTTCTTGAGAGATTAATGATGAAAGCCTTCAGAGACGAAGTGTATTGTAAGAAGGGGAACTTCAAGGAAAGTAGCTGAGGGGGAGAGGGAGAAGGAAGGCGAGAGAAAAGGCATGAAAGAAAGCACGGATAAAAGTGCAAGAGCCAACAGAAGTCGTTCGGCAACAGACTGAAGGAACGATGCAAACCTGGAGGTGTGTGAACTTCAGGTTCAAACCACCAGACGTGAGAACTTGATTCCAATAGTCACAAGATGTGAAGGCCGGGGTGTTAAAACACTGCGGGCTCAGGGCGGGGAAGGGATGAGGGCTGGGAAGCAGCTTTGGGGGTGTCAGGGGCAAGTGAAGTGGGAAGCAGCGAGGAATGAGATGGGGCAAGGTGGAGGCAGGGACCAGATTCTGATGGCAGAGCTGAGCGGGAGGCTGAGGAGGATCTGAGAGGATGTTGCACTGGGGAGAGTGTGTGGGAAATGGGTGTTAGAAAGATGTGTCGGATGTGACACAGCCATTTATCTGCATCTGACTGATTTCCCTTGGGACACATGGTGAGGGTATTAGCACTTTCGAGTGAATACTTTTGCTTGTAGCTGTGAAGACCCTGGGCTTCGGCAAACAAATGGGAAGTGATCCCTGTTTCGTGTCTTCTTCCCATGCTACTTTTGGGTGGGGTTTTTCTGCCTTAAAAGAAATCAACGTTCAAGTGCGATGAGGGCTTAACATTTAAAAGACTACCCCTATAGTACTTCTGAGAAGTCCCTTTCCATGTTGTGCCAGCACCAACCTGTCATGGAGATGGTGAGTCAATAGCAGCAACACTGCAGCGGCGGAGCTCATGGAAGAGTCAAGCGAACCATAGAAAACGCTTATTCATTCATTACATTTTAAATCTACCTTGGCTCCGTGCCCGTCATATCCCAGAAAAGCAAAAAAGGACCATTCCTCTTCATCATGACTGTAATACAATCAACTGGCTGCAGCATTACTCTAGCCAATGTTAACTAACGGAGCCTATGTCAGACATCTATAATTTCATGTTAACAAATTAGGTAGACTCCTGCATTTCCTGGTACCTTGAATGCCCAAGAAGCTCATAACTTTTCTTTATATGCAAAATGTCACGGAAAGGGCAAACAATGTTATGCCAGAAGACCATAGCCAAATCACTTGGTTGGAATGTGCTGTAAATCATGGGGTGAATGGAAAATGAATCTTTGTTCCAGGGCAGCGTCTTCCAGCATTAATGTTGCTGCTAATACCCCCTTTTCTATTGGGAATGTTTTCTTCCCAGAATCCAAGATCTTTAAATTCTATAACTAAGCAAGACACCAAGGAAGGAAAATGTACACCCAACTAATTATAAAAAGCCAGGAATTATTTATGCCTCTCTTCTGAAGTAGAAGGGAAAACCACTGGAGTTCATGCTTCAGAAAGATGCAATGCTTGCCCTAAGCAGCACCAAGCTGTTCTAACCAACTGGAAGTGACCAGAAAAATGTGGCTGACAAAGGGAAATAAAATGAACAGGAACAGGTACAGCACTGATCTCTACAAAACCTTTTTAGACACAGCAGTAAGAGGAGCTCTGTATGTACAGGTGACTGTGATAGCCCCACAGAAACACATCTCACATGCACGTATGCACATCCCAAATATGCTGCTGATGTGCTGCACGTACCTGCCTCTGGTGCATCACAGCACAAAGAAGTAAAAAAGACACATTCCAATAATAGCAAAGCTTTGGGTTGGAGCTCGACAGGTTTTCTGTAGGAATTAATTTTATTGGCATTTGACACATTTTAAACAGCAACAGCACTCACAGAAACCTCAAAAGGGAAATATTCCTGAACAATATATAATAAATACATTGATTTCTAATAATAACCATCTGCCCTAAATCTTCTTGCTGACAGGTTTAGTTGGACCAAAGGCCCCTTTCACATCTACTTCGTGACAGTTCCCATCACTACATAAAGACTTTGAAGTGCCCTAACGTGCAGTAAAATGCGAGATAACCTACCAAACTGTCAATATTTCTTCACTTCTAAAAGGAAATGCTAATGGCACTCGAAGAGCTCAAGATGTAATGTAAGATCTGATCCAGCGGGCTGGCTGATCTAACCATCCTTTCCTTTGCTACAAGGATGCTGAACAGCAAGCAATTACATGCTGAAGAGCAGAACTAGGTAAAAGTTTTCACTGATAACATGACTGCAGGGAGAAAAGCCTTTTTATTCCTAACGAGCTTTTCTTTCAGAAATGTCTGGAGCTTTCTGTGTAAAGCAAGAATTAACAATATACTTACTCTTTCTTCTTTTTAACCTATCACTTTTTTTTTCAACTTTTTTTTTTTTTTTTTTTTTTTTTTTAACCATTAGAGAGAAAGTAAAGCGGAATGAAACATGGATGTTTTAAAAATCTGGACAATGTTCAGCAGTTAATTTTCCATATGGAAAGGATGAACACAAATAATTCAGAGAAAGCAGAATCTCTCTCCAACTGACTGTGATAAACACCTGGCATTTCTCTACCAGTTCTAGCATGCAGTGTTAACACTGAGGACGGCTCTACTGCAAGGGAAATGAAATGTGATAAACCAAAGCTTGGTCCTCTGGTAAAACCCTTGCACTGCTAGCAGAACTGTAAAACTCCGACAGACTTCAAAGGAACCAGGCTGCCCCCGCAAACCAGCCTGTGATAAGAAGGAATGAGGTGTTTTATATCATCGACCACGTACCACCCAAAAATCCTTTTGCTCCATTTGTGTCATTCTCTGCTGCTGCTTTCCAGTTCACCAATGACAAAAAAAAATCTAACATATTTATTGGGTAAGAAATAGGGTGCTGATGTTCCCCTGCTATTTACTGCTGAAGACTTACACTTGTGCTTTTCAAACTGTGCCCTGCAAAACCCTTGGGAATCACAAAGAACTCCTATAGGTGCTGTGAAAGACAACAAAAAGCCCCGCGAGCCTCCTGTCATTCAGGCTAAATTCACTATGCTGTGTTTGACAACCCTGCTGGAAAATTTTTTGGGAGGCCACAGATTGTAATAGCTGGAAAAGCCCTGTGCTTCTCCAAACCAAGAAAAATCGCATAGGTGGCATTTGCAGGGCAATCACCCTCCACCAACCAGTCCATCCAACAGCCACTAAAGCCAGCTAGCACCAGAGCACACACAAATTAGGCACCTCTGCCACACCAGCGCAGAGGCAAACCTGTCTCCCGAAGTCAGCGGTCCTGTATACCTACTGTCACACCTCCCTCCTGCCGCCAGCGACTCACTGCCACGCAAGGGGAGACCTACGGGCCTCATCTTTCATTCTCTTATCTCATGCAGCTATTCCTTATGCAGACACATTTCTGTATACAAATCCCATTATACTTGACCCTCGGTTCACCCTGTTTCCATTACAACGCTGTAGACTCAACCAGACTTGCTCCAGTGCCAACTCTGTGCTGTCATTCCTTGCGCAGAGTGGTAATAAAGAAATCACTGTTTTAAGCTGACAAAGAACAGATTTCTTACTAAGTAAACACTGATGTTTTGGTAGGGAAATTAAGTTATAAAATTGTGTCTACAAAGGGAGACCATACAGATGGAGTTTGTTAAGAGACAGCAATACAGTCAACAGTGGTTAATTCAATTGCCTGCTACTTATCAGATTTTTTTTTAAAGGCTTATCCAGCTTTTGTAAATGCAAATGCAGGAAAACATTTCAAAGAGTCATCGTTGTCTTCGCTGGGGAATGATACACACGCACACGGCTTTTCGAGGCGGAAGAGCCCGCCCTCGCGCATCCGCTGCGGTTGTGGCAGGGACCAGTGGATGGTAGGAGTGGACAGCTGAGCATAGCACAGCTCATCGCCGTGCCACCACACTCCAAAGGTGTGCCTTGCTTCCCCCAGCCACTGCTCTCACCTGCCTTTCTACCTGCCTGGTGCCCCACATCGATTTTAGATGCCCCAAACCTTCCTTCAGCTCTGTCAAAAACAAGGCACTAAGCTCAGCTGGGAAAAGAAAGGAAATTCACTATCTGCAGTCTTCAGCTGAGCCTTAAATGAGCCCGCCACAACTTTAGATGTCACATCTGATTCCCAAAAGACTCTCTTTGGAAAAAGTCCCAGGCTGACTCCAAGTCACTGAAGCTGCTTCTGTCCTAAATGCAGCAGTGGCAGAGGCACAGCCACCCTTTAACCTTGTGTGGGAATTGTAGCTGGGTTTTGGGGTGCTGCCTGCAAAACAGGGTTTGTTTTTACAGCACCAGAGATTGCAAATGCTCCCAGACATCCTCCTCTTGCTAGCAGCTCTGGTAATAGCCCATGCTGATGGACTGGGGCATAAGGAGGAGGTTCCTCATCATTCCACAAACCTCAAAGACCTCCTCTCTTGTATTTCACTGAACAACAGGCTATGTTCCTGTTACAGCACCTAAGTGATGAGAAGGACAAGACCTCCAGCCCCAATTCTACCTGCTCTGCCAAGCCCTTGAACCATGCAGAGCTGAGGAAGAGGCAGAGGTCTTATTTGCATGGCTGATTGCAGGTGCCCAACTCATACAGCATACCCATTGCTTCCCAAACAACAGCCAAAAGTCTGTCTGGAATGATACTATAGGTACTCTGACTATAACCTCACTCCTCACTTTTGGGGATGGTTTAAAGTGACTAGAGAATTGTGGTATTTTGTTTTGTTTTCTACATTTTACCTAGAATGAAAGAGAAAAATTTTTGCATAGGATAAAGATCACTGTGGGACTCATTGTGGAGCATGATGTAAAGTCTCAGGCTAGCCAAAGGTTATTAACATTATGTGCCCTTTAAGCAATGCACTTAGTCTAAACAAGATGGGTTTAGGCTGGAACTGTGTAAATACACTGATTTTATTAATAAAAGGTAAAAATGGCTTTCTTAAAGAGAGAGATTGCTGGGTAATCAAGTCACCAACTATTGGTTCTATTTAAAATTCAAGCGAAGGGATATTAAAGGTACTCATATTTTAATAAAAACATTTGCAATGGTTTTAATAATTCAGCACAAAATTTTAACATTTCTCTCCAGTTGTGGAAAAGCAAAACACTGGGCCACTGTACCATGGTCTGGGAATGAGAAAATGTAACTGCTCAGGTGCAGTGGATTACTTAACCTACAACAATCAACTAACTAACCCTGAAAATCAAGGTTATGCTGAAATTCCAGCAGTGAGGTTTTCCACGTGGCAGCAGCTCTTGAAAATCCCGTTAGTCCTCCCTTAGCACCTCTAAGTCTCTTTTGTGGCCCACATTGCTTTCAGTGGGGTGTGAGCTCCTGCACACATTCAGTGTGGAACCGGGCTGGTGATGGGAGCGGGATGTCTAAATACCTTGGGCTCTGAGTTTACTTTGAAAATAGGACTTAAGGACCTGCACTTTGTATATTTTAGGTTTTGTTTTAGTTGCATTTTATGCATAATTTGCTAAAATAAGCAAAACATATGACAGTAAAGAAGTTTTTTTAAATGTTTTACCATTGAAATAATTGATAGCATTATTAGTAACCAAGGAAATTCAACTGTCCAGAAAAGAACCTCTAATATTAACAATTCCCTTTATGTGCATCACATTATAATGCAAGTTTTAAAGCTGTTCATAATGTAATGGCAAAATAATTACTCCTGCTCAGCACCGCAGTACACGTTTGGTACTCATGAATACTGTAAGGATTAATACAACCATTGATGCTGGCTGTAAAAGAGCTTGTAGCCAATAAAAAGGGTACAAGAAAGCACAGTTCGTTTTCTGAACTGAAGTATCTGAGGGACTGAGGAAGTGCAAGTCGAGCTGTAAGGACCTGTGGGTAGGAAATCAAATTTTAATTACACAAGTACCACTTCAAAGATCTCATTCTGCTGTTCAGTGAAGCAGGCGGAAAGTCCGACAAGCCAAAAATGAACAACAAATGCAGCCCATGCTTTTGTACCCATAGATTTTTACTGGCATATTTGACAAGTTCTTGCAACACTCCCAACAATGCCAGATTCCCTGGCAGCACAATCTCTATCTTTTAGCCTCCAAGAAGAGCTTCTATAAGTCTCCAGTTTCACTTCAATTTCGAGCCCCCCGTGTCGAGAAGATTTGCTCCCAGACTCTGAAGGCTCTTTCATTTGAAACTCAAATGCAATCAGGGGAGTGCAGACCACGATGCACTGTAGGCAGGGAGATTATCTTTCAGTATAGCTTTCACCCATTGTGAATGATAGTGGATGGAAGAGATTAACACTGAGACTGCACACACACAAACACACATACACACAAGTCCTTACTGCCCTGGAAGTTCACAGATTGCAGCAGCTTTGCCGGTGAATGTGTGAACCACAAAATTGCCCTGCCTGGGAGAAAAGCCACCAATGAACACAGAGCCGGTAGGGTTGGGGTTGGGTTTATGAAAGGCAAAGCAATGAAATCAATCACAGCAACCAGAATCTGGATAAAGGCCAGTTTGGCAATGCAGTCAAAAACCAAATGAAGGGATAGGAAACCACTGAATCCAGCGGAAGTTTATGGGGAGGAAGCAAGATCTGCTCTTCAGCACAAGGCACCTCGAGGAATTTTCTGTCCCTCAGTTTGTGCCGTTCAGAGTCACCTTGGGACAGGTCACTCACCCAATACACTGCACCAGTTTGACATACCTGAAGCAACGCATTGTCTGTGTGCAAACCAAGCCCAAGTCTCTGCTCAGCATCTGTTCTTATCAAAAACCGTCACATACTTCAACAGAAATGCAAACCCTCCTCTGCAGATATCAAACATGGAGAAACCAGGCTGATAGGATCCTGAGTTCCATCAGCACATCAGGACCTGAAGGGAAAGAAGCTACAGCTCACCATGCTCTTACCTTCTTCACATTTGGCAGAAGCCAGCTCTTTAAAAAACAAACAAACAACGCTTTGAAGAGTTTCTTATTCTTGCGGTAACACTCGTCTCGGCACTGACAGGATTCAAACCAGACGCGGTTGAGGGGAATCTGGAGTCATACCAGGTTTAGATCTCACATGCCAAGAGAGGTCAAGACCCAGCCAAGTCTTGAATAGATGACTTGCAAAGAAAATCCCAGGACACAGAGGAAGTGGTGTTGGTGGGAGAGAGCCTTTCCCTCTGACTCACTAGGCAATGCCATGTGACGATGCTCTGGTGAGGAACACGGAGCGGCTGTCATTCCTATCCATCAGAGCCCCAAAGTCCACCATATTTGTCCTCAGGAAGGGTCCCATGGGATTCTTAAAAAGACATGGGTTGCAAAATATCTAAGTTGGCTCAATTCCATTTATTCTCTTCCATTCTGGTCATCTCATCATTGACTGCCCCGAGGGAAGGTTTGAACTTTCCTGACCTAACTCAAAATTTGGTTTGGTTATGTGTGTGTGTACAACTTTTTTTCCAAAAATGGCTGGAAATTTAGACGGAGTTTGAAAGTCTTTTTTATTCAAGTGAATAAAGTGGTTTGGGATCTGCCAACAGTGTTTTCAGCATGATCGGTTCTCTGTTTAGAGACTTTTACTGGGAATAATATACGAACAGGTAAGAGCTATATCAAAGCATTCAGCTGGACAAAACTTTGCAGATACCTTGCTTTCCATGGGTTCTTGGCATTACTTCTTACACAGAAACAGTTGGGCTGGAGGACTAGGGAAAAAGCTACAAATAACTTTCACATAATTTCTCCCCTGGGAGCCAACTTCAATATTCTTCTCACTGGTCTACATATATTAGAATCCACCCTGACCTGGCCCCTGCTGCATACTAACTCTCGTGCTGTACCACCACTCAGCCCAAGATGCCATCACAAACTGAGTGCCTTGTGACCAGGGTAAAACAGCAGCAAAGACCTCATTTCAGTTCCTTCCAGGGAACAGAAATCACCCATGGCTCCTTGAGAGTCTTTCTGAACATGGTACCATGGCCAGGTTCCTCCAAGTCCAGCTTTGACACAGCCCCAGGATCCCAGTGACTCACAGCAATGTTACGTGGAAGTAACCATGGAGCTGTAGTCCCTCTTCAAGTCCCTCTTAGACCTTGACTTCTACTTTGCCAAAATTATCTAGAGAAACATTACTGAAGTGAAGCTCATCATAAGAATACCAACAAATAATCCATTACTGTAACAGGTCTGAATTCAGCTGCCAAATCTATGTTGTCACATGAAAAATCTCTAATATTAACTATTTTTTTTCCAGCAGGACTACACAAAGGGGGGTTTAGTAATGATTTCTATTTTATGGCATCTTCAGAAGAATGCCTCTGTCCAGGACAGTATGTGAACACACGTTTAAATTCCTCTGAAGTCAACACTTAAGCGTGCATTTCTGATTATGCATATACTTGGGTGTTTTCCTGAATGCGGAGAGACGTAAAAACAGTCCTGTAGCCTAGATCACTTTCTCTATGTCCCTCTGCCTCACCAGCTCATCATTTCTTTCCAAATCTCTTCTACAAACATCTCATCTCTTTCTTTGTTAATCCCCATTAGATTGATCTTCCCTTCATTTACTGATTTGATGACTGAATGCTTTACTTCTTTCACTACCTTATCTTTCTACACCCTGCTTTTTGACATCTATAATGCAGTTTTCTCCTGTAAAATATCATGCTGCACTTGAGTTGGGATGAAAGATAGCATATGAAATCAAGTGTTTTATCTCAGAACTCAGACAAATAGTCTCAAACAAGAATATGCATGTAAGAACATCGCCTTAATGCAGCTGTAAGCTCGAAGCTTTCCTATTTGTCATGTATTAACCACAATCTGGTAGTCCTTCCTCTACCAGTGGTAATTTGGGATGTGTGGTTACTCTGTGGGATCTTAAGAGGCTTTCAGATGAAGCACTCAATCAGCAGGTAACGCGTTCTGCAGCTGGTTTGCAAATCAAAAGCCACGTAAGTAGCTCCACAACCAAGCTAGGAAAGACTCCATGAAGAAGCAAGAGGAGGAGTAAGACAAATTCTTATTCAGGATGCTTTTACAGGATCAAAAGGAAAAGATTTCAAAGGCCCTCACAGGATTTAGGAACACGTTTATCTTTCAGAGAGACTGGAACTGAGAGAAAGCTCAATGTGAGCATTTCAGTTCCACGTGAAGCCCTGGCATATTTTCCATGCACACCTGAGTGCACCCAGCTGCTCTTGTAAGCGACATGGGTAGGGAGGAGTGTAAGAGAGGGAAAATGAGCTGAGGCAGAAAGAAATACCTCTGCTGTGAGGAGGTCTGTACAAAAGAAATACTTATAGAAAGGGCAGGAGCTGGTGCTAGAACCCAACTCTCACATTTAATCCAACAGCAGGCACTTGGCAGTGGGGACACCATGGTGTGGGCCCTTCTGCTGCCTGGGGGGTGGGAGAGGATATGTCCTATCTGCTTGGCTCCTGCCACACTGCAAGGTGTTCCCCCAGTATCAGTATAAAAATTCCTAAGAGAGTCACAATCTTCTGTGTCACTATCAGCTACCACCATCAACTTTATCACAACCCAGTCCCATACATGCCAATAAAGTGAGTGTGGGGCACACAGCAGATTTGCTCTTAAAGTGGAGTCCGTCCTATGATATCAGTAAGCCTCGAGTACAGTTTTTCCATACCACATTATTCCATAAACTTTGCCACATGCATGGCCTTATCAGAGAGAGAAGGTTGGGCAGAAAACATCCCCATCAGTGCTACAGGAACTCAAGAGCTGTACAACCCAGTATTGAAAACTGGACTCCAAACATCCATATTAACATGTTCTTTACAGTTATTTTCTTATTTTCTAGGTACTTAACTCTTTTACCAGGGCTGGCTTGGGGGTCCTGAGCTTCAATGAAGCTTGGGAGAGTTTGACATTAACTGGAATGTGCTGCGTTTGGAAAGCTCACTGTGCCTTTGTGTTTCTAGCAGTTGACAAGCTGGCCCTAAAGGTCAACATTATTTTGAAACCCACAACACCCACTTTCAAAATAATGTTGTTAGCCAGACCCAGTACAGTGGGACTTACGATCTTAAATCACACAGGCACTTTTTAAAAACTGACCCCTGAGTAATGTTCTAAACTTTAGCTCTGTTAGTTGTACGGTGAAACATGAAAGAACAGACATGAAAAGCCTCCGAGGCAGAAAATTTTGTAAAATCACAAATTCTCAAAATGGTCTGGCACACGGAAAAAAAAACATACATACGTGGTTCAGTGTCAGGTTCGGGGATCTAGGAAGCCCACTTAAACGCACGTGTTCCCGCAGGAGTGCTCTGCAGATCTGAGATTTGTCAGAGTAACAGCACCCAGCTCTGCCCTTTGATTTGTGCAGATGTGAGTGCACGGCGTTAGCTGCAGGCAGGGTATCCAGAGTTCTGCCAAATAGGGTCCTTTTTTTTATTATTATTATTATTTTTTCCTTTCCCCCCAGCCATCTGGGTGGTCTGAGAATCAGACCCGAAATACCTAGGATCCCTCGAACCACATGTTCTAATCCCAGCAGAGTTGACTCAGTCCTTCATCCTTCCAGGGTAAATTGACTTCGCTGCACTTTATTGCGTGGGGGGAACTTTTGGATGAGATTTTAAAATTTCCGCTCTGCATGGACATTACAAACCCTGCATTTTTCTTCCAGGATCACAGGCCAGCAATCCTGCTATTTGTTTTTATCTCTCAGCACCTTGTGTTATTTGCTTCCCATGGCCACTGGTAGCTGGGAATCCAGATTAACCAGCACCTGAAAAGTGATGTGCTGCAACCTTCATTTAGCAAGCCAGTGGGATGGATGGGTTATGTCCATTTATCTCCACACACACTGGAAGGATTTCAGAGAAACACAATGAAAATGAGGAGGCTGAGCAGATTGATATTTGAGCATACATTGCAGGCTGCAGCCTGGCCAATTCATTACTGCGGGAGGAAGGATATGACAACATGCAGCAAGTATCTGGAGGGGAGTGTTACAGGAGGAGGTGTGCTAGGAGCAGGAGGGTGAAATTCAGGCAGAAAAGAAGGAGGGTGAACTAGGGAGGCGAACTGTCAAGAGAGCTCTGTAGGCTGAAAAAGAATTTGCTACAGGATGGAGTAGAAGTTTAACCAGGAGCTACAGGAGCAGAAATGGGGAGCCCGTGCACCCCTGTGCTGGACAGAAGGTGCTACACAGGAGCAGTACTGAGGCAAATAAGTCTTCACTGTGTCCTGTCCTCACAACTATAAGAAGCTGATGAGAGAGAAAACACCATCTAGAAGGGGGATTTATTTAGGATTAAGAAAAAGGAAAGGCCAGGAGGGGCAGCGCTCTGCTTTTAGCTGAAAGAAAACTGGTAGGAAACACATTCATGACATTGGGGCTTGAAAGGGCAGGAGACTGGCACCGAACATTTATCCATTTTCAGAGGATGCTGAAAGCAAAGGAAAGTGGGATATACCATTAAGACAGGTTCTGAAAGACCCTTACTCTCTTTAGAAACTCTTTAGAAAGCAGTGGGAGAAGAGAGTTCAAATAAATTTCTCCTAAAGCACAAGCTTAACAGCGGATAAGGTAGAAGCATGAAGTCACTTTTAATCTACTGTAAAGTGATGTAAGCAGAGGGATTATCACTTAAGACTTGCTGACATGAAGCTCTGAGAATGACATTTAAAAGCAGCGGTGGATTACAGAGTGACATCATATTAAACGAACACATGCCAAAGGTTTACATAAAAGACCTGAGAGATCAGGCTCTTATTCCCAATAGTAAAACCTCCTAGCCATTTTTACACTTCTGGCGGTGATTAGGCTAAATTAGAGCTGCAGTTTTTCATTCAGTAAATTGTGGTGTCACAGCCCCAGCAGCTTGGTGGCCCAGATCTTCACCGAGTGCTAATGGGCACGACTCCACCTGAGCTCACCGAGGCCCCTCACTCCAATGTGACGATGGCAGCACACAGAAACCAAAGATCCAACCCAAACATTTCCAAGTCTGATTTGCAGGACCTTGCGTCTGACTGCATACTTTAGTGACTCAAAAACTATGCACCTTCAGGTCCCCCCTGGATTTCAGCTCTGAGTTTTTGAAAGTATTCTGACAACTTTAATTAAATACATACGATGAAACTATCTTCTCAATTTCATAACAGCGTAGATGTGCAAATACCTCTTATAATGAAAAATGCGTGAAACTTGTTAACCAGGTTCAAAAGGGAGATTTATTCCCCTAGAATGGTTTATCCAGATTGGAAAAACCTACAGAAACATTCATGCCTTGATCACGATTTTGGATTAGCCTGTCATCGTACTGAGGTCAGAAAATGTTAAGCGTGTACCTTCTCAGTTTCTGCACAGTCGGGTACGCTGTGTACAGGAAAGTCCTGAGACCTGAAAACATGCCACAAGCCCCTTCTGGGGAGCCGAATGAGTCTCAGACAGCTAATTAGCCCCAACTTTTCTTAGCTCTCAAAACATAAAGGGGTGAGAATTATTGTAAGGGCATTTTAGAGAAGGGAAAACGAAAGCACAGATGGAATTAAAGTAGTTTTTCCAGCTCCTAAAAAAGAAGAGCAGTTTCATCTCTAGTCTCCTAGAGAAGGATCAAGTAACCATCAAGTGTTAATCCTGGTAGTTTTACAGTGAGAGCGGTATTGATAGTTCCCCAAATCACCTCCTGTAGGTTACCAAAGAGCCACCTAAAAGCAACACACTCCTGCTAATTACAGAGCAGGGAGAGGTCTGAACCAGCCTTCTGAAGGGGACCAGCCTCTGCAAACCATCGCGCACTTGCACGTTCTTATTTTCTTAAATAAATAAAAGAAGCATGTGGGAAAGAAGGGAACAGAATAAATTGGATGTGGGAGCCCCCAAACCTGTTTCCCAAACGAGTGATGTGTCTATTTGGTGAAAGTCGTAAAAGTTTGCAAAACACATAAGAAGGCCTCTCTGAGCAGCTGTTTGCTTTGACTCCGGAGGGAGCTCGCTCTATCTCCAAAGCAGCACAGTACCATCAATCACAACCTGCCAAAGATTTTCTCCTCTGGTAGCAGAGCAAATATGAAAACACACACGTTTTATTGATGCGTACGTTCTGCAGCTCAGCCCAGCAGTGTCCGTGCTGCGGGAACAACCTTTACCTGGGTCCCATCCCAAGCCACCTGGTGGGATCAAAGCTGGAGTCTCACAAGAGCACTGTCCTACAAGGACAACCGAAGCTGCTCTACGCACTCCTGATGGTGCAGGGTGCAGGGGATGAGTGTAAGCCCTGACAGAAAATGGAGAGCTCTGATAGGACACCCCCAGTCGGCTGGGCTGGAGCACAGTCAGTGCCATGGGGTGCTCAGAAAATTTCCCTCCAAACTCTAGCACCTCTCCCCTGTATTTTTTTTTTTAGTTTTATTTTTCCAATATGTACAGAAAAAGGCACATCTGTGACAGTAGCAAATTCCAGCCCTAAAGTAGGAGACACTGGTGTTTCTCAGAGCACCATTATAAGATGATGATTATTATTTTTTGTATGGCTAAACAACATATTTTCCCTTAACCCCACTTGGCCTCCCTTGGCTGAATCTCACAAAAACAAAACAAAGGAAAGAGAAAACCAGCCTGAAACAGATACCCGACATGGAAAATCGTGGTTTTCGAGGTTAAATTTGGCCATTTTGTAAACACTTAAGCCACAGCCTTTTTATGATGAAAAGTTTAACAGCCACCTTGCCCGCCTGTGAATCACTCTGCCTAATGTGCTTGGGAGCATTGGAGCCAATCCTGAAAAGGTGTTCTGCAATTTTTAACATAGCGACAAGAAAACAAACTTCAACAAGGAGGGGTAATAGGATCAGATAAAGGAAAACGGTGTAGGCTGAATATCAGGGAAAATCTGTAATATATTAAGATCTCAGGGAAATGCAGGAAGATCCATGATTAATCCAGATAAAAACCCTACCAAGGGAAATTAAGGGCAACTACACATTATCATGGAGGTGGAATCTTCTCTATCTTTAGGTCTTCAGGACAAATGAGTCCTCACAAAAGCCATGAAATTTTGTGATTACGAGTTTAGAGTGTTCTTTCCCCCCCCCCCCCAAAATTACTTTGATATGTGGACAGAAGAGCAACAACAATATTTTGTTAATAAATAATGTCAGAACTGCATCCTGTAACACCACCGGGATGTCAGTAGAAAAACAAGGCTGCTTTTGTTTGTTACACTGTGTAATGCCTGATGGGTTTTAACCACAGTTTAGGAGCTACTGTTAAAAAGCTTCTTGCTGAGTCAAGCCTAGGCATGCTGTTTACAAGGGTTAGCCCGAAGGCTCTTGCATTGGCAGGGACTTTTAAGCTGAGCTAAGGAGTTTTTTTGTTATTTTTGTTGTGCTTTAGAAATAAAATAGTCGAGAGTAGCTAAGCACACCTAAAAGTGGGGAGTGGAAGGGAGCTATCAGTGCTCACCTGCCGTCTCTGCCAGCAGCTTCCCTCTGTAGTTAAGGGCTTGATCTTCCAAAGCTGCCTCGAAGAGTCCCCTTGGTGTACAGAGGAGGGAGTTATTGCAGAGACGGGGCTCCAGTGGAGCGAGCTTTCATGAAGAAGCTCACTAAAATATCAACTATCCCCTCTGCTAAAAAAGGACTTATTTTAATGTATGAAGTGAATCTCCTTGGTTCAGCTTTGAACCTGCTGAGGACTTTCACTCAGGTAACGCTGACCTGTGCTCTGCCTTAAAGCCAATGTTTCAGAGTGAAATTCTGACAAATCAAGAAAAGCAGCATGCAAGAGCCACATGTAACACCCATCATTCCCCATCCATGGAGCATGGGCCACCCTGTGCTACAGAAGAGGTGTGAATCCTGGGGGGAAAACCAGAACACGGCTGTGCAAGTTAATGCACTATCGCAATGATGCAGAAAAGGGTTGGGAATCTGCAAACTTATTTCTGTTATTTCCATCAAATGAACACTGTTTTGGAGAACTGGTACCTCATACAATTTACATGTACCAATGCAATTTCATTCAGTCATTCTGCTGGACCTCCACAGCCCCAGAAGAGATTTTCTCTCACATTCAGTTTTGCTCCACTCTGCACTTTTGTGGTGTCCACTGTGCTACAGTCCTGCCTCTCCTTTCATCCTCCATATGACCATTAACATCAAAATCCAAGATGATGTCTCAAATCCACAATATTTCTGTCAATTTGCACAGCAGAGCTCAAGGATCATCTGAATGAAATATTTCATTTTGCTAAACTAGCCAAGTAAGCACCATGATTCTGCCAAATTGTTCTTAATGTCAGAAAAGACACCACTTCCAAAAGTGAAAAAACGGTTATCACCAAGTCAGTAAAAATACCAGAGGTTGTATAGAAAAGTGAGATGTCCTATTGACTGGAGAAACACTATTTTATCCAGATAAAGATCTCTAGAAATGTATTTCAAGGCACTACCACCATGACCAGCGACTGGACATATATACTAAATGTTCAGTGAGGAAGACTCAAGCTCTCAACATGCTTAACATGGAAGAGACTCGAACAGAAAAAATGAAACAGGGAGCAGAAATGCAGAAAATCATTCAGGCCCATCCTGGTGCTTGCCTTTTATTGTTTGAGTTTTCCATATTCCCACCATATTCTCAATAAAAGGGTGCCAAAATTCCTGCTCAGGGGACCTACAGATGAGTTCCCTCCAGTTAGGATAAAACAACTTACATGTATGCTAACATTAGCCCCAAAGAAAACAGCAGTGCAGGGGCACACACGGCCATGTCACATCAAGCAATCAGGAACAAACCTCTGACATAATGCAGCAGGCGGATAATAAGACCCCATAGTTAGCAACAAAAGAGACTACATTTAATTTGCTGTGCAATGTTCATGTAATTAGTTAATTTTGGTACCAGCAAGACAGCAGACAGCTAGAATATGGGCTTGATGAATTGGGGGCTCTCTGTCAGGCAGTGATCCCATTAATCATAAAGCCAAAACTCAGCGACGCTAATTTTCCTCCAAACATCTACCATAATTTTCTAGAGTGAAAATATGCCTTTTTTTTTTTTTTTCCCCTTCCAACTAGTTATTTACTCTAAACAGAAGAATGGGTTTCTGCACCACCAGGATGAAGTACAAATTTCCAGAGGCTCAACAGTGCCCACAGAGTCCACCCAGCCAAGCCAACAAGAGCCACAACTGCTAAGCATGTCCTAGCCCAACTCCACCACCATGTTCTGGATGATTTCATGCTGGACATCCCGCAGTGAGGGGTGGTGAGCACTATGCTGTGATATCTGGAGCAGAGACTGGAGGAGATAAGGGGAAGACAAGAGAGAAGAAGAACAAAAACTACAGGAGGAAAGGGCTGGAGATGAGTTTTAAACATTTGCAGATAAAATTAAGAGAAAAAATGGTGAAGATTAACTGCACAGCTGGTGAGGATTTTCCCAATGTGGTTATGCCATAGTCTGCATGCTTGGAAAAGAGAGCTAGACAGAAGCAGTATTCCCTTGATCTTAAAACACAGGCTTTGCTGTAGCTGCAGAAGAAAACCCTCTTTAATTGATAGCAGAATAAGGCCCAGGACACGGCACTGACACATGCACACACTTGCACGCTCACAAAAGCTGCATTTGATATTGCAGTCAACAAACGTGGTACCTTCTGCAGCTTCAGAAAGACCACTGAAATCTTTGCACAAAAAAAAATACGGCCAAGAAGCGGTTGGCAACGCCACTTGAGTGCTTCCCCATTCACACTTCAGCACCATGACCAAGTAACAAGTCTGATCTTACCCACAGTTTCCAAGAAAACTGTTTCCTCTTCTAAGACCAACAAACAAACTTTCCTGTTGGTACTTCAGAAGTCATTTTAGCGAAAGCTGCTGCTGGGAAGGCGAAGGGCCCCGAATAAGGACAGTAGGTATTTACAGACAACTCTACCCAAACCCTAAGCAGGGCACTCTTGGTCCCCTGACGGACAAACGTGGCCACTGCTAGGACAGCAGAGTATTAATACTGGCACAGATGAACCGAACACCTGATCTGTCAGCACTATAAGCTTGGCCAGGGTTGATCAGTCGGAGAACCCCAATGTGATAAAATGCTGGCTCTCATCACAGGGGGATATGATTCCCGGGTACGTGGCACTAACTGGCAAGTTTTGGGTTGCATTTTGGAGAACAGCCTGCTCGGTGGCCCTACCAAAATCACTGCCATGGTGCCCCTGGGCAGATGCAGCACCAGGAGGAGTGAAGGGGAGCGTGGTCACTGTATGCTTTCCCAAGTGCCAGCTCGGCGAGAGGACAGACCTAACCATGCTCTGTAACAGCATGCTAGGGCTGACTTTATCTAGCTTCCTGGGGCACACAAATAACTTGTGCCAAACATCTGAACATCTGCCACCCTCCCTCCGAACCACAATTTTGAAGACATCTCTTTCAGAAGTCTGTGTTTGCTGTATAAACCATAGCTCTGGCTTATTACCTGTCTCCGACTACAGTTTTAAATTAATCTGTGTTCTTTTCTTCTACAATTCTTATATGTACATGCGGGCAAGATCAGAACTGTTTCATTCAGCCCCCCTGAATCCCCAGTTTTGGCTTCCCACTTCAGCAACCTTTCTGTCTATTCCCCTTTGCATGCAGTATGGAAGGAGCTGCTCTGCCCCTTTAAACATCCAGTCAAATTGACTGCCAGCCAAAAAGACAACGACTTGTCTTCTGCTAGGATCCAGGGGAATGCCCTATCATTTTTTCCCGCAGCATTTTGGAATCGGAATAAAGCCCTCATAGCCGTGAGACTCCACAGATCTCATGGTTGCTGGTTTCTGCTTTGCTTGCCTCCCAAGGGCTGTTTCCCTGCTCACACCTGTCCAGAAAAAGCACGGCTTTAAAACAGCCCTGCAAAGCCATGGAGAACTGCCCTTTTTGGAGACAACAGAGATGAGATTTTTTTACTTGATGAGTCCTATTTCACTTTCCCTTGCTCTTCCTATAAAATGTTTCCAGCTCTTGTGGGTTCCCCTACGCTGAGCGCCCTGGGACTGCCCTTCAAGTTACAGCCACCGACTGAGGGATTTTGGGGCAGCTGTGGGACCACCAACCTCATCAGGCTGTTCCTCATCAGGCACGTTTCAGGGATGAGAAGTAACCCTCCTGGCAACATGATCACTACAGCCTCCTGCTCGCAACTCCACTGACTCCTTCTTCCCTGCCCTGCTCAAAGATCATAGCAGGTGAACCCAAATCTCTCTACAAACATGTCCTCACTGTTCTCCAAGGATAACTGGGCTGTCATGTCCCAGATTAGGAGATCAACATGATTGCACAGCCCCCAGTCAGTGCTTGTCCTCGCTGGCCATCAGCCACCAAGAGACCAGGGTGCTCTCAAGAGGTCACCATCAAAACCCATGGTCCTGCTCCTTCAGAGCACATGTGGACACCCGCATGAGGACCTACCTCTCTACCGCATTTTGTAAACACTACTCAGCCTGTCTGGGCTGTTGTCCGATGAAAGCAAACCCAATTATGGCATGCCTGGCAGCTTTTCACCATCTTTCCCAAAACCGCAGGGCAGGGAGGAACGGCACGGGGGGGTCTGCAAACAGCGGGCGCAGCACTGGGGCTTCACCAAGACAGTGCCAGAAAGGACCCAGGTACGTTGTGACGTGAGAAACTCCATGAGCACAAAACCACATGCCAACCCCAACCCCAGGACTCCCATCCCGGCGCTGCTCGGCACTTCTGTAGGTTTAACAGAGCTGTACAGCCAGGAGGGCACCGAGTGCCCCACGCTTCAGCAGAGATTCGGCGCAGCATGGGCAGCCAAGGTTTTAGTGAGGCTCGGGAGCAGAGGTGCAAGACTTACCCGTGGATAGCGTGGATAGAGTGAGGTTCGTAATGGTATCGTCCTTCCTGGTGGCGCATGTCAATTGGCAAAGGAGCGTGGAAGGCTGGAAAAATGTGCTGCGGCACTGTGGAGGGGAATAGAAGAAGAAGAAAAAAAAAAGGGACTTCAAAAACTTTTCCTTTCCTTTTAAAACAATTTCAAAGGCACTAAATCTCCATGAATTTCAGAGCAAGAGCAGTGCAAGACAAGGGGTCTTCATGATATCAGCGCTATCATACACCAGAGAAGTGGAATGAATAAATAATCAAAGTCATGCGGAGAAATCCTACATCTTCGACATAAAAGATCTCCAACAGGGTTTTTGACAAAGACAAGCAGCGAAGCGCTCTTTGAACTTGAGGAGATTATAGGAAGCACCAAGGAAAACTAGACTTGCAACGCAAATCAGACTCAACAGAGCCTGGCGGGATCCAGACCCGCGTTGTCCCCCACGCCTGGAGTGGCAGCAAGCACCTCTCCCGAAGGTCTGTACACACAGGCTGGAAATATTTACCTAAAAACCTAACAGAGAGAGCAGCACTAATGCAAATCGTGGAGGCATTCAGAAGTGGCTCAAAAGTGCCTACTGCCAGCTTCTGAGAGAGGAGCCCAAATTGCTCTCACTTGTAATCACTTGAGGCCCTATTTTTTATTCATTTGAGAAGCTTGTTTCATCTTTGATGGAAAGATAAAGTGGTCTCAAAAGGCAGAGAACACCTACATTGACTTATTAAATCTACAGGTTTTAATATTTATTATTGACCCCAAAAGTTAACGGCAAGAATATCTGAGCGAGTTGAGCTGATACAAAATTTATCAGGTTATTTCTCCCACCAACCCCGACAACGCTGCCCGGCTGCATGGGCCTCTCCTGCTAAAATTATGGAAACTGAAGAAATACTAAAGAACAAATACGGAAACTAAAGAAATAGGAGAGGCTCTGTACCGGTACCATACGGTCGCCCTCTGTCACAAAGCCGCTGTCTAGATTTGCACCAGCAATGGGCTGTAACGCGCAAGGCTGGTCTTGTTCTGCCTTTGCGGGCAGTCTGATGCTCTTCACAAAAGATTACTTGACATTGTCCCAACACCTCTTATCCTCTCGATGGCTTCTGGCAGAGGCCCTTCTGTCTGACTGCAGACCGAAAGCAAACCAAACTCAACCTCCTAAGTGAGCACCTCGACACCCAGTCTGCACTCGGTGTTTCACTGCCACTTGCCTCCGTGAAAGGTAGCATCTCCCTGTCGAGTGGGACTGCACCATCCAAACCCCAAGTGCCAAGGCTTGGGCCACGTCTCTCGCTGATGCTGAGCAAACTCCCGCAGTGCCAAGCTCTTTTTCTATCGAAGACTTAAAATTCAGCCTTTTGCCTCCGTGACTCCAGCCGTCACGGAGCTACACCGACTCCATGCGACGAGGCTGCACTCCTCCTGGCTGCATCGCGTGAAGCCTGGGCGAAATCCCCGCGCGCGTCCTTCCCCACGTATCAGCCCGAGGATCTGCGGCTCCTGCCCCCATTGCAGCGCACAAAGCCCCGAGCGCGGCACAGGCACGTCAGCCGGGCTGCCGGGAGAGGTGAGAGACTACACAAAAACAAGCCTCCTGCCAACTCTGCTGAAAGGCGCTAGGCGAAGGTAGTCGGGGTGGAAAGTATTTCAGGCTCCGCAGCAGACTCGCTCTCCGTGCTCCGGCGCAGGGCTGGCACCGCGCACGACCTGATACACTGGGAGCATTTTTGCAGCTCGCCTGATGTCAGGACACAGAAGGGTAACTGTTAGCTGCTCCCCCCCTGCTGCTCCCCTCCCCTCCTTCCCCCAAAGCAGCTCAGGCAGAGAATAAACTTGCATCCTTCAGGATTTGCTTTGGCAGGAGAGGGATTCACCCTTTGCTCGTCCTGGGGAGGGACGATCCCTCGCACAAGGACACTTCGTTTTAAGAGGCAGCCAGTGTTTTTCCAGGTCAGAAGCGCAGCAGTCCCTGGTCTCACCAAACCCACGCTCAGTCCAAAGTGCTGCCCAGGCTGGCAGGCACCTGGAGCTGCTGCCCTCCTCCCCGGGGACCAGACACCTCTACCAGCCTGGGCTCCCTGCAGCACTCACCCCATAGCTATTCCATGAACATAAATCCAAAGGAGTAACTCTTCTGCGACCCTGCAGGCAACCTGCACAACCCAGCTGGCATCCCCATTGGTAAAGTTTTGCATCCTCCCCAAAACAGGGTGGCCACTCGTGGCAAGGTTTCAGCGGTACGGGGAGTCACATCATCATCCCTAGCCCTTCTGTGGACCAGTTTAACTCACTAGTAATGATGAAGCTGTTAACAGGCCGGATTCTGAATCTCTGAAAAACAAGACAGGTTACATCTTGTTCTGTAACTGCCTCCTGACAGTGAGTGATGGCTGAGCTAATATCAAAACTTTTAGTGCAAAACGAGTCTTTCCTTGTCACTCAGGAGAGCTGGGAATAGGAACACACGGGGTGCCTGTTGCTGGGCCTCCTTTCTGGGCTATCTGCTGCTACAAAAACGACACCTGAAAGGAATCCCTCACACCTCTCATTATTAATGGGAGAAAAAAATCCATTAATTTCCTGCCTCCCACAGGCACAGTTGGTTTGTTTTTAGCATTTCAGACTATTTGGATGGTGGCAGAGTCGGCAATTCCTCCTCTTTGGTGACCTCCCTCTGCATCGTCCCTCTTTTGGGGCTTCCCCTCTGCTCCCCTGCCTGGGAGCAGCAGCCAAGCCAATCGGTGGCTGGTGTTGCTCCTTTTTCTCCTCTTCCAGGTGCTTGGTCAGAAATAATGAATGGTTTTGTAGGCAATCAGCTACCGATTCATAACCGTCAGCCCGGCTCTGCTTCTCCTTCCCACCCCTCCTGAAGAGGACGGGGAGCTGGCAGCAGGACAGCAGCGCACGCCGCTAACAAAGATGGATGTTTTACACATAGGAGTTAAAAAGACAATTATATTCAATTACTTCAAGTAAGTCACGGTGATGTATTCCTGAATAGCCACGGGAAGGGCAATATGATGATTAGGGCAATGAATTTGCCAACTTTAATCTAATCAAGGCGATCTTTTGTTTAGCATTATCTGCTTTGCGGTGGCAGAGGATTTACCAAACCCAAGCAATCTTTGCAGATTTAACCCCAAAGCTGCCCAATTAGCGCTAATGATGATTGCTTTACACTGAGTGAGGAAGCTTTTAGCGGGAGGCCTGGCAAATGCCTTCCCCCAGGAAAAATCCAGGCCACGCTGCTGCGAGGAGGCACTGAGGGACATCTCCCAAGGTCCCGCAGCACTGGGACAACAGAAAAACTCCCACGGATGGAAGAGAAAAACCGGAGGAGAAATCAAAGCAGCACCCAAGGGGCAGGGCCGATGGAAAAACAGGGTGTTTTCTCACAGAAATAACATCGCTCCTCATTAAGGCTGTGGCACGCAGCTCCTGGGGTGAAGCACACGCCGGCGAGGCTGGGAGGCCCCACCTTGCCCCCAACTGCTCCTCCTGCAGGAATGCGTCTGCTCCGCCGCACCGCCCGATAAGGGGAAAGACGTCGCTACCTGTCCCCACTTGTCAGAACTGATTTTCTGGCCAAGGTTTATGAGCAAGACACGGACCTCCCACTGCTCTATTCTCATCCTTGCCTATTCAAAGGCCAGCCAACCCTCTGGCTTCAAAGGGAAGAGATATGAAGCAGAAATGTAGGTTTAAAGGGGATGTCCCTTTGCCGAAAATCCCAGGAATCGGGGAGGGAGGCATCAGAAACAGGCATTTTTTGAGGATGATGCAGGCTTTTGATTATCTCTGCAGATAAACCTGCACTTCAAGAGAAACACACACTGCACGTAGGGGTTTGTACAGCGAGCAAAGGAGCCGTTCTTACATCACCCACTGCAGCTGCTCTTTTTGAGCCCGAAAAGGAGAATTAGGAAGGGTCAAACAAACTTTTTCTATTCCAAATACTTCAAGCTTCACTTTATCACTTAAAAAAAGGCAGCAGAAGAAAAGAAATCAGACCCGTTACCACTGAATCAGGTTTCACTTGTGGTTCACTTTGATAAAAATAAGTTGGAAAGCCTCTCCAGTGAGAGGGGCAGAGCTGGAAACATGGAGTGGTCCCCAGTGGCAGGGACATACTCAGATGGGGGAAGCCCAAACATGCACTCCCTGCAACTCGTCTGCAACTGGGGTGCTGCAGCAAGACCAGGGCTTGGAGACAGCCCAGAAGCCCCCCACACACCCTCTGTGCCACCTGATGTGCTCAGGGCTCCTGGGGGTTTATCTAAAGCACGTGCATGCTGCCGAGCCATCAGGTGGGCTGAGACGTGGTTTTCCTACGGGTGTCCGGCAGCCTCCTCCCGGAACAAGCTCCTTTTGCCATCAGCATGGTCATTTCGCAATCAACAGGAGAAGTCATTTGTTGAAGAAAAAAAGTAAAAGATTGCTGTCAGAATAATTCAATACCTATCATGTTGTGTGTTTTTTTTTTTTTTTTCTTTTCTTTTTTTTCTAACAGATTTGCAAAGCCACCCATACTACAAAAGGGGAAAAACAAACAGCGGCCTCTTGAGATGCCTTTTGGCTTGATTTCCTATGATTATTATGATGCATGACACGGATTTCATAAGGGGATCACAAGCTGCCTTGCAAAGACTAACAAAACTCCTTAGGAAGACAAACAATGCTCACATGTGTTTTTTTCACTTGAGTAGGGCTGAAACAGAGTAAAGCAACATAACTTGCCCAAGCCTATACAGTCTAAACATGTAGCAGGTCCCAGAGCAAACCTCAACCACAGCAGGCAGAAACTGCAACTTTATCTGAAAAAGGCTTTGGAGCCCCGGGGGATTGGATTGGTTTGGATTAATGGCAGAAAAACTTCTCCAAACAACAGCTCACGCGATCCTGTCACTGCGGTGTCATTAGCAGCTTTGCGCCAACAGCTGACCCAGAAAAAATGAGACGGGGATGTGCCAGAAGATGCTGGTGAGCATCAGCAAGGGTTTACGCAGCAGCAGCAGTGCGGTGCTGGCTCAGCTCACCTCACTGTCACTGGCAGTGGTGGGATGCTGCTTAATGCGACACTGAAGCTTGTACTTCTTATTTTCCAGATTCTAGCTCCTTTGAAAAGGATAACAGGGAAACAACCACTACGAGCTTCTAAGACACAAGAAGAGGCACTTTTTAGTTTCCCCATCTCCGAAGCAAAGGCCCTTCTCACTGCCCGTATTTTCTCTTGGATATCAGAGTCTCTCTCTCCTCTCAAAGGTGAGGTTAAAGCTACAACAAACATGATGTGCCCTTCACTCACTCATTACCCAAAGCAGCCCAAAGCATCAAGCATTAGTTAAATCAGAGGTGGCATTCATTTTTAAAGCCCCCGACTTAAAGGGACGCATTTTGGCATCCAACAACTCTACACTGGCAAACGTCAGGTTTGTCCTGAAACATCACACAGTGAATTGTGCTTTGCTCCACAGCCTTAGTGCAAAGATCTTTCTCACTTCAGAGCTGCTGGGCTCCAGAGCGCCCAGTCATTGCATGGAGGCAGGGGAGCTGAACCCGTCTCTGGGTGCATGAGTGTGTGGGTGGCTCCTGGAGCCCCCGTGCCTGCCTCTGTGAGCGGCCTGGTGTTGTGCTTGGATTGCTGCCCCTCCAGCAAAGTGCTGCAGGGCCATAGGTGTCGGCGAGGGAGGTGTTTTTGTGTTCATGTGACGTCCCCAGAATAATGATCTCGCTGTTTAAGTGAGTTGAGCGAATGAATAAGCACAAGAAAAACATCTTTGCTGAAAGCACAGCCAAAGTTAATGCACCATTAATAATGGCCCGGGTGAATTATTGGAAGAGATAATAGGGCTGGGGTCAGGGAAGGTCTGAGACAAAGAACGGGGAAAATTGGGTCACAGAAACATGACAGAGCAGATCACACTGGTGCGCCTGTGGGATTCTCCTCGGATGAAGTCATGTACCGCCACGCCGAATATTAACTGCTCTGCAGGGACAGCCATTCCCACAGCCACCCCTCCGGGCGGCATGGGGAGGGGGCTGGGGCACACACAGGCAGCAGCCTCCTCTCAGCTCCACCAAGCCCCCGTCAGAGAGCTGAGCCTCAAACGCTATTTTGGTGCTTTGCAAAATACGCCGGGTGCGCACTTACCTCCAAAAGAGATAACTACATGGTTGCAAGTTACACCAACGTGCACATTTTCTAAGTGCAGAGGTGTGCCGGAGGGACAGCCACCCTCCCTGGATGGCAGCACCGTGGTCCCAGTGGAGCCATCTCAGGTGCTTCAGCAGCCTTCAAAACCCCAGTGTGAATCGGAGCAGCCGTGAGGCTGCAGCCTCTGCTCCAGCCTGCCTCCACGATGCTCAATTACTGACTAACCTCGCCGTGTCAAAATTTCCCCTCCTTAAAATGGAGATAATAATACCTCCCCACCTCAGAGGTTTGGTTAATGTTTATACAGCGCTTTAAAAATGATGTGGTAATTAAGTGCTCAGTATTATTATATCAACGTGTATAATGACTCCGGCAGACAGCACTATAAACAGGGCTGCACCGTGCATGCTTTTCTTTTGTTTGGCTTGTTAGCATTTGGTTTGGTTTTCATACAGCATACTTCAATTATTATCGGTTAATTATTACGTTGTTTTATTACCTGTTCAGTGGCTTTGACAAAAATAGAAGAGGAACTTCATGGGTAAAACCATGGCAAAGATTCATTCTGGCCTGCTACGAACATTAAGGGAAGGATAAATGGGAGGCGGGCTCCCACCAGCGCACCCAAGGGAGACCCCTCTCCCACCCTAGCTATTACAGACCGTTTTGAAGCACATCCAACCAGCTGTTCCCATCCAGCAGGAGCCAGAACCAGTTTTCTCTTCTTCTAACACGTGTAATGAGGAAAGACGGTGGCAGCCTGATTCATCAAACTATTTTTTTTCAGACAACACCTCAGGATGCTGGAGGAGGCAACGTGCTTAGTGTAAACATAGGTCACACACAGCAGAAGCCAAATTACCCATTAAGGTGAGAAACAAAGAGAAAAAAAAACAACTTCTACAGGACAAATACCTCTGGTGATGGTAACTACCTTGTAGGGGTAGTGGGAAGGGAGATGGGGAAGCGGCCGGGCTGGGATGCAGATATATGCCAAGCGTAAAAGAAATAATCAAAAATGTCTTACCCTTTTTCAGCTGCCAAACCGCACACATGCACACACAATAACAAGAAAAAAATAAACTCAAAACAACCATTATAGCAGAGACAGCTCAAAGCACCTGCAGGACAGAGTCAGTGTGACTTTACACTCAGAGAAACTGAGGCACGGCAAGGAGCAGACTACGGAAATGAGGACATGGGCTTTGGATGCCCATGGGGATGCAGTGCATACTTTATGCAGAATAAAGCACCTTCCTAGGTTTGCCTGCATAATAAAAGCTGTTATAAAAGCCATGAGACACAGCAAACCTCCCCCATGAGCCCCCAGGTGACCCCCAGAGCTGGCCAGCCCAGTGGCTCAGTCCCCACAAAATTTCTTCCCCAGCCCAAGAAGGAGGCAGAGTGCTTAAATGAACTGGGGCCTGAATGGAAGCAAGGTAGTCTTGCTCATCATAACGTTGGTCCCATCCTGAAGCTCCACACAGGGCTCCTCAGCTTCCTCCTCCGCGCCACGTGACCGTCATTAGGGACATTAAACCTGTCAGTCCTTTCCTGGGCACGAGAGCTGGAACAATTACAGTGAGGCTAAAAATGGCCTTTCCCTCTCCACGGAAAATTTAGATTAAAAATGTAAGAGTTCATTGACATTTTCTACAGAGAAGACGACTCTTACCATTAAGAAATCAAACCCTGAAATCCCTCAGCTGCTGTCTGCTGGCTCTGAAGCGCTGCCTGGGGGCTTGGCCCCCACAGGTCTGGGGGCAGACATCCCACTGCCACCTCCCTGCCAGGGGCAGCCCGGCTGCTGATGGTGGGGACACGAGGACACCAGGACCTCTGCAACGTCCCTGCACCGGAGCTGGTGGCTTCGCAGCACGCTTCACACGTGACCAAAGCTGTATGGTTTTGGAGTGCTTTCCTTCTCGGCAAGAAAACAGATTTTCTGCAGCCGGCAGACAACTCTGTGAAAGTAGTTTCAGACATTCAGGTAGGCATCTGTGAATAAAAGTGATGAATTATTTATTATTCTACAAGGATTCCTAGGGTCTTCGGGTTACTGCTACGTAGGAGCCATAAGGGGGTGAATCCGTATTTTTTAAATAAGGTGCAAGAAGGGCTCTCGGCAGCCAGGTTTGGCCGGGGAATCCCACAGCAGGGTGCCCAGGTCTGCCTGACACGGAGCGCGATAATTAGCGATGTCTCCAGAGCAGCATTGCTGCCACCAGCCGTCATCTGCAGCCCTAAATAGCCTGAGCCGGCGGGAGGCTGAAAAGCAGAGCCATTTTCCGTCAGAAAGCTTCTTCCAGAAACCTGCAGCTGCTGTCAGAAACAGCCCAAAAGAGAGCAGGGTGGTTTACGTGCTATTATACTCTAGAAAACAAGAAGAACGTGGAAGTGATGAACTTGGAGTGCTTTGACTTTTTTACAGTGACATCTGCCAACACGGGAAGTTTCTGAAACAGATCGCCGAGGACTTTCACTTCCTGGGAAATAAAAAAAAAAAGAAAAGAAAAAAAAAGAAAAAAACTTTTTCTGCTAAGCCAGCCTTGGATCCTTCCTTGGGACAAAACAAACCATCGGCAAAGTGACGGCACGTTTCTACCTCCGTGCTGATTTCCAGAGCTAGAGTTTCCCACTGGCACTGGCTCTCTGTGAGACGAATGAGGAGCTGCAGCTACTGAACAGCAGAAAACAAAACCGAGAAGGCCTAGTGCAGCTTATTAATTCCGCAGGTCTCGAGCTGCAAACGTTGAGAGTCTTGAAAATCACTTAATTGCCCAGCTCGTCATGCCAAGATGTATTTTGAGGACGCTGCCAATCTGACGGTTATTAACAAACAAGGCGGCCACAAGCCCTGACTGCACCAAGATCCCGGGTACTTCTCATGTGCCGCATCCCAACAGGAAGTACTTAATAAGAATAATAATATCCCGAAAGGCCAACCTACGGCAGTGCAATTAAAAAGCTTTTCTGTCTCACTTTGAGGGGGGAAAAAAAAATGAGGGGGAAATTAAAATCAGACAGGAAATTCCACTAGAACAAGCTGGCTTATGTCCTAATAACACAGGGCTGTGCCAACTCCTCCAGAAAGCAGAGGAGGGGAAAGAAAAAAAAAAAGAAAAAGAAAGAAAGAAAAAAAAAAAAGAAAAAAGCAGCCCTCTAGACTGACTTGGATCTGAAGCTACATTGTGGAGCAGCCGCGGCTGCAATTCTAAAGGGAGAAAGGCAGCAGCAGCAGCGAATAAAAGGCAGTTTGCTTTGCTAGCAAGTCGCAGTTTTATAATGTAACTCTTGTATTACAGCGCGGCCAACGCCGCTTTGTCGAGCAAACACGCGGCCCGGGAAGCTCGGAGGGCCAGATGGATCCTGGGGCTTGTTCTCCCAACAGCTGCCGCGGGAGAATGGAGGGAAGAACAAAACCACACCAAGCAGCTCGGAAGGCACCCCGGGGCGCGAGGGGCGGGCAGGCGGAGGGGCAGAGCAGCTGGTGGCTCGCTGGTGCCTGCCTGGACGGGGGCTGCGTGCGCTCCCGGCTGCGGGAGAAGAATCGGGATCTCAAGAGCATCTCTGCAAACATATGGGTCCCTCAAGAAAGATACATTTATAGAAGGAAGTGTGTCTGTGAGTTTAGGGGAGAAGTTTTCTCCACACGCCGTTATTATCCTGCCCGCTCGGCAGCCGGTAGCATCCTAATGCAGTAAGCGCCCGCACCTCCAGCTGATGCAGCAACTTCCAGAAATAAAAAATAAAAAAAAAGGGCCAAGGGGATTTGCCATCGCGTGCTGTGTGCTCTGGGACTAGGCCAATGAACGGCAAACTCTTTCAGCAGCATCTTCCCCCGTGCATGTCATATGAAGGCTCATTTCACAGCAGGAGCCGCATCCCTTAGAGCAGTTCGTGAGCGTAGCCGTGTTTCTCTGTATGACTCCGCTGCTGCTGTGGTTTGCATTTGAGCAAACCTTTCCTCGGCTCTCAAAAGTGCAACAGCTTCTGATCATCAGTAATATAAAAGGCTAAGCTGTAATTTGCTATTAGGTGGAGGCACTGTGGAGAAGGCACTAACGGGCATTTGTAAGCTGGAGGCAGCAGGAGCCCCAGAGGACTCCGATGCCCTCGGCTGCATCTGACACAACCAACCCCAGGATCTCTGCAGGGCGAGATGCAGAGGGATGGGGCCCAGCAGCCTCAGGCTGTTGCAACCACCCTGTCTGAGTACCGGGGGGCAAAAGTGGTCAATGAGAAGGGAGGGAGAGCGCAGTGCTCTCTGCATGACACTTTGCCTCTGACAGTGGGTCTAGCAGAGCCCTGACTGTGCGCCTTCCAGTCATGCAAATAAAAGCTTATTCACAAGCATCATCCCAAGCTGCATCTCTCGGAGCGGGACTACCGATGGGGATGTCTTTTAGCATCCAAACGGAGCCTGCCTCACGCCCCCAGCCACGCGTTCACACCCTTCCCCGGAGGTGGCACGGGTGCTCACACAGTCACACGCCTAGCCAGCTCAGGGAGTTCATCCAGTTGAAAACTAATCACCTGAAATTGTATTGCACGGGTTTTTGGCTGGATCTACTCCCTGAACCAGTTTTCCAGGAGATGGCTGGTGCGAGAATGAGCGAAGAAGGCTCTCAGGCTGCAGTCCAGCCACCACTTCCAGCCCCAGCTGCCACTGAGAGCAGCTCTTCTGACCTCCTTTGGCGACTCGTCCCCACATCAAGGCACTCTGTTATGGGGCCGGGCTGGTTCTGTGTAGCCACATGGCTGATCGGGCCCCACTAACCCAGCACGTCCCCTCCTGAAGTCAGCTGGGTGAGCTTCACGTCTGGCCCCAAGGTGCCTGTCCTGGGGACACAGCTGCCTCCAGCGCTGGTGAGACTGTGCTTATGAGAAGGTGACCTAAAACTAAACCACCGAGTCACAGAGTGGATGAGGTCAGAAGGGACCTCTGGAGGCCACCCCCTGCTCCAGCAGGGCCACCCTGAGCAGGGGGCCCAGCACCACATCCTGGTGCCTTCTGGAGATCTCCGAGGAGACTCCACCACCTCCCTGGGCAGCCTGTGCCAGTGCTCAGCCACCCACCCAGCACAGAAGTGCTGCCTGATGGTCAGATGGAGCCTCCTGCATGTCAGTTTGTGCCCACTGCCAGTTTGTGCCCACCGTACATCTCCCCACATCCATCGGGACGGATGGATTTGTCCAGGTGTGACAACGCACCGGGAGCTGTTGGCACAAGGAGCCGGCACAACTTGCAGGAGCTGGAAAGCAGCCTTAGAGAAGAAAAACTCCCAAGCACACGCTCAAAAGCCATGCAAGCGCAGGTGCCGGTGCCAGCAAGAGCGGGCATGCCAGCCTGCCCCGAGCACAGACCTACCTGAGCGGCCCCTGGCACCGTGGGGCTGCCTGCTGCCATCGCGGGGACACCCGTCCCTGTCACGCCACAAAGCCTGTCTCAATCTTTCGGGAGAAGGCTGTGCTTCAAATGCAGCGCTGGCATTTCTAGCCTCTCCGATCCAAACCACAGAAGCAAGTTTGCTTTCTTTATGCATATGCTCCTCCAGGCACTAAAACAAACTGAAATCAAACTGCTCCTATAGGCAATGGCTTGAAAAATTTCCCCTCTGTATGAAAGGTCTGTTTATATCGTTTGTAAAATCGAACACATCAAGCCTGGAAAAACCCCATATGGAGTCTGCTGCATGTTTTGACCGAAGTTCTTTCTGGAAATGGAAGCAAAGAAGCCTGCTTTCTGCTAGAGTCATGACAAAACCGCAGGGCTGGGTATTTTGCTTGCACTTACAGCCAGGTGATAAGCATCTCAGTGGCCTTCAGAGAAGAATTTTGGGAGGTTTCGTGCTCCCCGACATCAGTCCCCAAAGCACTCCCAGTCCATAAAGACCGAGCAGATAGTGCATGAGCTGGCTTTTAGCCACGCGCCCGGCAGCCCGCCGCTCTCAGCCAGGCGCGAGGGCTGAGGAGCAGGGGGGTGAGGAAGTTATCTGTTTTACCCAGCTGTGCTTTTGGTGCAGGCTAATAACGGCCATGTATCATCCTGCCTCGGCCTGCAAATTCTCCGACTGGTGTTAAAAATGGTCCCGGTGCAGTTTGCAGTGGATTCTCTGGGCAGCTCATGCAAAGTGCGGGTTGTTAGCATGCTGCTTGTGTAATGAGGGCGCTTAAGACGGGAAGGGGTCTCTGGAAGGTCCTGAAGAGTGATTGCAGTTCAGGAGACTCACCCACCTGGCAACACGCTGATTTATGGCCTGCTCAGTTAATAGCCCTGCTTAACACAGGAGTTTGTCGAGATTAAGTAATTGCCTGAAACAAAAAGTTTATTATCTTTAAGTCTCTGCTGATGAATGACTGGGTGTTGGAAGAATCATGTGAAAGATCATCTGTGATTCCCTCCCACTTTGGGGGGGGGGGAGGGGGAAGAAAAAGAGTAAGATTTTTGAAAACCAGATTTTCCAAAGGAGTTTGGAAGTTTGCAATTTACACTGAAACACGATCAGAGACATTTACAAGCAGAAGGGTTCACATATCAGCTGCCATCTAATAAATAGCTCAAGTAATAACATAGCTCTGTGATGCATTTTTCCCAAGAATTGCAAAATATTTTGTAAACCTTAATTAATACCACCCCTTGTGAGATAACCGATCCTGTCACACAGTAATAAGGTTAGGAATGAATCAAGATGCAAAGCCTGTTTCATTTTTATATATAACATAGTGGCCTTTCCCATCCTAGAAAAGTCTGGAAATTTTCCAGTCTAGAAAGCACCGCAAATAAGTGTGAAGTTAAAAGACGCCGCACACCAAATTCTGCTGCAATTACTACTCCTCTCTGTTTCCAGATGCTCAGCAAGGTTAAAAGGCTTGATGATGGTCACACACTTACGCTGCCCCATGAAGCTGAGCCCCAAAGTGTACCTTGGCTCCCCATTGCCTTTGCACCCCCAGATTTGCTCAGGGTTGGCCTGTGAGCACCGGCACGTGGCTGCAGGGTTGGGCCAGGAGGGGAGCAGGACTGGCAGAAGTCCCCGTCCCGAGAGCAGCCCCTCGTGGTGTTCCCACAGCCCCTGGTGCCAGCCCCGCTGTCCCTCCTCACATCACTTCGAAGCAATAAAAATGGAACTTGGCTGCAGCTTTCCCCAGCTCTTCTCATATTACCTTTTAATCCAAATACATATGGTTCAGGGAGCACTGAGAGGCTTGCATGAAAGGATGCACACTGAGAGAATGCAAACCCCCCCCAGAAAAAGAGGATGAGCTCTGCAAAGCTCCCTTGGCCCCAACATGCACACCCCCGCTCCCCAACATATTAATCAAGAGCCTGACGAGATTCCTTTTGAAATCCCCCAAAAGATTTCCGCAGACTTCAGTGGTGTTTGGATCAGGCTACAAATTCAGAATAAATCACAAACTGGCTACATCTGCCAAGTTTATTTCTTTCTTTTCCAGGTTTCAGAACAAATCCATTTTACTGCTGGGAAAAAGCAGAATGAAATAACCGACGAGTTCAAATATCCTGTATCACTCCCCATATTAATTCAGTCAGTGAATCTATCCCATAACTTTGGGAAGCGAAGCAGATTACTTTGGCCAGATCAAAACACAAAAACTGGACTGTTTCATTTATGTGCATTTCGTTATTTAATACAGCCTGCGCAAGCCTCTTTCTCTCAGGCTAAAAGTGACACTTTTGGGAACTAAAGTTAACCACAGACCTAAACTAAGCTAGGAGAAACCAAATGACATCTGCCCTGAGACAGCCTAATGATTACCACAGCCCCCCTCAAATCAAACAGTGAATTATTGCCATTTTCCTGGGTAGACAGGGAGCAATTTTGAAGAGGCGCTCTTATTCAAAACCTTCTAATCTTAAAGGATGTACAAAACCAAATTACTTCAAAACGTGGCCCCAATCAAAAGATTTTTGCAACAGCAGGATTGTTTTTAATGACACCAGGGATTCTGAAACAGGTCTCTGCAACCTCATTTTTGCATATATTGGGATGGTTTTATTAATTTGTGGCTAATTCATTTTTTAAGCTGTCTAGCACTGACAGCAAATTCCCCACTTGTAAAAGACCGTGTTTAACTCCCAAGTTTGCAGATTCGGCAGCACTTGCCTTTTTTTAATATTTGTCCTCAGTGAGTAGAAAAAGGAGCAGCTTCCCCACCTCTGATCAGAGCCTGACTGACGTCTGCTGATAGCTTCATGTTAGCTTGGTAGATCTGCAAGATGGGAAGCCTCCTCTGGCAAACAGCTGCAGATGTCTTTTCAGGTTTTATTTAGTTCATTCACTGTCTGCAAAAAGCAATGTTAGCACTGGTTTTGAGTTGGAAAGCCACTGCACAATGAATATGGCACCATGTTGGACTTTACTCTCATTTTCGGTCTTGTTCTAGCATAAAATCACCACAAAATCATGCAATGTAGCAATACCTGCAGAGGACAAGCAAGCCAGCCAGCTAGCCTGGCAGGAGAAGCTTGAGGAAGACTCTTGGATTTGCCCTCACCTGCTCCTTTGGGGCTCATTGCACCATTTCAGGATGAGAACTGCACAATTGCTTGTGTAGCCTTCTTGTTGGAAGAATCTGGAGTTGGGGTGGGTGGAGAGGCATCTCCACTTTGTTGGGCCCCTGAACTAGGATGACGGCACAAGTGGGCATATCGAGTTCCTCAGAAATGCAGCACTGGCAGATCAAAACACCTGCGAGCACCGTATCACTGACAGCGCACTTCTAACGTTGAAACAGGGACTGCTATCAGGCTGTTAGCACAGGCACTTTACTTTGAAGTATCTGCTGTAATTCTTGCATTTTCCCTCCTGACTCTGGTACTTGTTTGGCTCCAGTTATTTCTGTAATTTTCCTTCCTCATGTCCCAGGGCAAAACTCAGACTGTAATACACCCATGCAGAGCGCTGCGGGTATGTGCACCCTCTCTGTGTGCCCCGCTTTTATCAGGCATGGTATTTTCAAACAGGAATGCAGGTTTTCAACCCTGGTGATGTCAGATCTCGGATTTTCCCATGAGAAAATCCCTTACAGGTCCTCTGCCTTCAAGTGAGTCATTGCTGCTGCCCTGCTGAGGTTCCCGCACTCCCCTCTCCTGTGCAACCCGCCCGGTGCGGCAGGCGTGTTGGCATCTGCTAACAGGCTTCCTGGGCCATCACCTGGATGTGATCGGGGAGACAAAAGAGTAGCTGATGAATCCTGTTTACAGAGAAGTTGTGATCGACTTGCGTTTGCCTCCAGCCGTTGGGTTTGATGGCTCAAATACACCCTATGTGAGCACTCATCCTCTGAGCCCGTAGTATTCCTGTTTGAAGTCATTTTATAGGATGTAAGACCTCCAGAAAATCAGAGGTGATATTTTACTGCTTGTGAGTGTGGCTGCATTAGCAGGTGAGGAAGCAGCAGCCCTTAATCTCTGCATTCACATCACCACGTGTCACAGCACCTGCAGCATTGCACTGGGAGCAACCTTCAGCCTGCTTCGCCCATCCCGAGAGGGACAGGGTTTGGCACAGACCGGCTGTGTCCCTGGGACATGGGCACCCACAACTGGGGAGCACCCACTGGTGTACGCAGGCGAGCAGTTGAACTGCTGTGGTGCATGTCTCTGAGCATGTGAGCAAGTCTTTTCCCACTGCCAACCCCAATTTCAGAGCTCTTCATCTGTAGGCAAATACACCTGCGTGTGCATAAAAGGAGATGGGATCTGCACCGCAGATAAGGAAGACAAAGAAACCCCATTTCGTGAAGAGTCACTTTGTTTCTCGGGGCCTGAGTGTGCCAGATACACACCAACATGAAACCTCATTAGGGCTTTTGAGGGAGAGGAAGGGAAGAGAAGGCCTGGACAAACACACACTGCCATCATGCTGGTGGTCCAAGCCACAGCTGATGAAGGTGAAGGCACATCCAACCAGGCTGGTGGATTCCCAGCACCATCACGTCTCTCCAGAAATCAGCTGGCAGCACAAATCCTGCTGTATTCACTTTGAAAAAGATTGGGGGGAAGACGAGGAGGAAGAAATCGAGCTGGCGAAGCCAAGATGTGAAGGAAGGGCAAGACAAGCTGTTACGGAGACCCCTCTAAATTATTCACTGAACTACAATGACTGCAAATGGTTATTGCTATGTTTAATTATTTGCACACTTTCCTGTGAGACTTTCAGCTGGCCAGCAAGCAAATTTGTGGGCACAATTTTCTGGATTACTGGGTTTTCTCCATTTCTCAGGGTGCATTCTTGCCTTATCTTCTTTTGACTTGCTCTCATCTACGATCAACACAAGCCACATCCATAGCCAAAAAGAGTTGCCAAACGTAGCTTTGCCAGTACATGTAAGTGCTAATTATCATCATTACTAATCTGTTGGGACCACAGCTTCCAGCCGCCGTGTGCCGAGGAGGGACCTCTGCAGCATGACCCAATTCACGGGCATCCCAAACAGGCTCTCCTGGCAGGCACTGCGGGGTTGACATACGGCTGGGAAATACAGGCAGATTGGTCAACACGGTTCCTTCTGACTCAAATGGCTATGTGCTCATACAAAAGAAATCTGTTAATACTTGTGCAAATAAGGGACACTAACTGCTCCGTTGCCAAATATTGTTTTGTTGTCAAATCAGCATTCACCCTCAGCTACATGAAATTCTTTTTTCTAATCAGTGCCTGGTCTCAGGAAACCCTTAATTTATTAGCTGTAAACCTAGTTTTGTTACACTTACTTAAGCCCGGTAATACTGTACTTTGCAAACAGTTCCACCAGATTAATGGAGCTCCAGATGGGGCTGGATGGCAGATTTAGGCTTTTAAACAACAGCTTTCAGTTCAGGAAAGCAATGTTGTACACCCTCGCCTACACACCATGCAGTTACCCCTCTCCTTTCGCAGCCTGAACTTCTCAGCAGCGTGATGCACATGTCCCAGCCCTGTTCTGCAGGGCCAGGTCTCCATCCATCACACCAGGAGTGCCAGCCCTGCTCCAGCCCTGGTCAGAAATAACGGGATGCTCCGCTGCCCGCACCGCGACATGCTGGGAGCATCCCTGGGCTGCCGGGTGGGGAGAAGAGCACAGGGCAATCTGCTTTGGGAAAGGTCAGGACGGCTCCCCTGGCATCCTAAGTAAAGTTCTGTGACTTCAGCTCCCAGCGGAGACAAAACGTCCGTTTTTATCACCTCACCTCATGCTGGGTCTACAGGGAAGTGAAAGGCGAGCACAGCGCCTGCTAATATCTTTAACCACATTTACTGAAACCTTTTGACACCAAGGCTATTTTTATTAGCTAAGTGCACTGCGCCAGTATCAGAATGCAAGTTTTACTGCTTACAGCTCAGCCTTGCAAAAAGCCTTTTCCAGTCGCTGTCTGTGGCAACGATAAGCCGTAACGAGGCCCTGGTACCTCCTAGCACAGCCTGGCACTTGGAGCAGCTGCAGGCATCCCCCCCATTGCTCCCCTCCCCTGCAGAGCTGCCCACGCTACACCTCAGGTCCAGAGCCAGAGACGTGCCTTTCTGTTTAATAAACCTGGACACATTTCCTTTCCAAGCCCTGCCTCAGTTTCCCCAGTAGCAAAACAGAGAAAAAAAGTTGCCCTTAGTTTTACAAAAAATCATTCAGCAACTGTAATAATGCCTGCAAAGTGCTTAAAACAAAGCTTTGACAGAAACGCAGGCACGCATACGTAAAACTCTTAAATTTTAATTTTTGTTTCGTAATTACATGGGATTCCCTACTTGCCTATTCTTCTTGCCTGGAACTGCTGGCTCTTACAACCCAGTAAACTGCATCCCACGTGAGTAACAGTAGTTGACAGCGATACAATCTTAGAGCCTAACACCCTCGGAGCATCGCATGCAACACCAATATTGAGAAACCGGGAACCCGAACAGATGCAGTCAGACCGCTCGCGGTGGGAGTTCGGAGACAAATAATTCAACCTTTCATCACTCTCTAATCCCAGGAAAGATATCGAGGTTAAACTACTAAGAAAAACACGGGGAGCGTTAAGCAACTTGGAATTCACTTTGGAAAGGCGTAATTAGCCCGCTAGCGCTGGTCACCCATTTGAAGAAGTTGAACCCACAGCAATTTCTCCCTTCCCGAGAGGCATGGTCCGCGTAGACGCATTTGCCGCCTGCGGCCGCGGCATAGACTCCCTCGCTCTGTAATTGCTCCTTTATTGTGAGCTACCACGAAAGGCTCCAGGCGTTCCCCACGGACCTTGCCCTTGATCTGGGTTAAGATACTTTGACCTGTGATCCTTTATAATAAATGATATCCCTCAGTTAAAGAATGCTCCCTTCAACAATATGGGCCTGCCCTGAGGAAGTGGGAAAGGAATTTTCCTGCAAAGGCAGATTAAGGAAATTCCACGCAAATTTCATGCATTTTGAATAATCTTCTGAACCGTGACGAACCAGCTTCCCCTTGGAGAGATCCTGCTCCAAATTGCTGCGGGAGACAAATCTTGCTGATGCTTCCTTGGTGGCAAAGCACACTGTTTTTCTTGGACTCAGCATGTCGGACTGAGCACAGTGCTTGGTGCCGCTCATCCCTCAAGCAGGCAGAAAACACTGCCTGCCCTGCCTGTCCTCGTACACTCGTGTGCATCCCCTTCATCACAACGACTGTGGGTGGTCTCCTTTCGCACCTCCAGGTCCCTCCCCAGCTCCTTCCTTAGGGGATTCCCAGCTTGGAGGGTGCCAACACTCACCAGTGCCCTCACCAAGCCCCTTCTCCACCTCTCAGACATCATCACTGCTCTTGTGCACATCCCCACCACCCTTGGGCACCCAAAGGTATCCTCCCCCTGGCCATACACCAACTCTCACAGCACCCTTCCCTACATGTCCAGGCTATGCCTCCCCAGCACATCTGGGGCTCAGTCCTTGGGTTTTGGACCTTCAGCCAACATCCTTGCCAAGGTAAGGTCATCTCATGTTCTCTTTTTAACAGTGTCAAAATGAGAAGCAGCACAGGAACGTCATCAAATTTTACAATTTTTGTTTTCTGAAGAAAATTATAAATTTAAAGGGACATGGTTGTGTTGGCTGAACAAAAGCATTTTGTCCCTGAGTACTTCGAAGTGACAGGGAATCCTGTGAGACTGTAAAAGTTTTAAAACATTACTTTTTTTTTTTTTTTTTCACGGATCCTCCAGTTTATGCCTTCCTGAGCCTCATGCAAATATCAGATGAGAAAACTTAAAGATTTAAAAAAAAAAAAAAAGACTTAGGAGTCTTTTACATGCAGCAATGCTAATGAGACTGCAGCCACAAGGAGTGGAGGCAGAGGAGAACAGTGTTTTAGTGTATATGTCAGCCCTGGTGTGTGCTTTCAACAGAGGAAGCAAATAAAATATTTTGCCAGGCTGCTGAAACGGTATGACGGTAGGACAAACCCCTGCACAGCTTTACATACTGGAAAATAAAAAATGTAAGCAATTACCAATTGTCATTACTAAAGCTAAACTAGACGATATTCAGCGATGATGTTATTTTCCTAGCAATCAACTTGACAACGAACGATACAGGAAGGGGTATTTTGAAAAGGATGCCACTACCTTGTTCCAAGTAAGTCATGTATGATTTTGAGATCTGATTTCAATGGAAAAGTTTTGAAAAAGCATATTGCGGTTAAAGGCAAAGCCACCAACAGCACACTAGCAGCCTGACATAAAGTCTATTGAAATCAATGGGAGTCTTTCCACCGACTTCATTGGGTTTGGGATCAAATCCTCGAGGAGAATAAGCTATTCTGCAATATCCATTATTACGGAAGTCTTTGTCCTGGTAATTAGATGCCGGGAGAGCGCGGGGCGATTGTTGGGCGCGCTGATCACTCACCCATGGAGACCCGCGCTCAGCGCCTGCTTGGGTCCCGCTCAAAGAGGGGCTGCCGATTCCCACTGGCGCTCGCCCGTGCTCCCAGCCCCGCCGCCGCCAGGTAGACGGGAAGGAGAGGGCAGAGGTGAGGGCTAAGGCAGTAGAAACATGCTGAGTGCTTGCCCGAATTTCCCTGGCCCCTGCCCTCCCCTCTGAGCCCTCCATCTTCCCAAGAGCCATCACGCACGCAAAGCGTTTTCAGGGGAAATGCGGGTAGCGAGCGGGATGTGGGGCCTCACAAAGCTCCTCTGTACGGCCCGGGGCAGCGCGCCGAGCGTCATCGGGGCTGCTGACTACCCAGGGAGCACGCCTCCGTGTTTACATCTCATTTCTAAGGTTAAAACATACGGCTCCTTGGGGGATACGGCCGGGGGAGGGACTGCGAGTCCCCTGCAAGCAAAACACAAACAGAAAGGGCAAGCGATGCAAAAAGGACGCCCACCAAGAAGTGATATCTTTGGCTCGCTGTGAATATGGGACTCCACACCATTTGCAGCTGATGGAAAAGACTGCAGAGCTTGAATTCTCAGGGGCAATAGCAAATGGCGGTACAGAACCTGAAGGGTCCGGTTTCTATGATGTGTCCTACACCCATTCTTTGGGGAAAAACACTGAAGCAAACACCAAAAGATACCCCAACAAACCAACCCCTCTGAAAACCAACAACACCCTATCCTAGGTGGTAGGAACTCACCAGAAACCAAGCAACCCCCAGTCACTGAGCCCTTTTGAAAGCCACAAAGAGAAGCCATTTATCTCACAGGAGCGGATCACACCTCCTCCACCTTGCAGGTCTCTGCACAGTCTCTCTCTCCCCATAAAGGCGATGCAGGGGAACAAGGGGAGGGGAGGGGATCAGACTGGGTGGCCTGGCTCGCCTGCCGCAGAGAGGCCATTTCTCTCCTCGACTATTGAGGAGGCCTGGAGAGAGCCATTTCCTAGTTCAGGCACTTAAAAGCGAGGAGCCTCGTGTCCCGCAGACAGAGCTCAGCTCCAGTGATGAGGTTCAATGCAGAGTGAGCAGACCTGAGCTCATCAGTTTGAAAAAAAAAAAAGAAAAACAACCGAAGGAAATTCACTCGTTGTGTTTGGGATGAAGACAATATGGGTTGATAGCTCAGTCTCCTCCCATAAAAGACCTGCAAGCCGCCAAATAACTCTGATGGGTCTCAGGTTAAGGCAATGAAAGATGTTCCTTGGGCAGTGAAAGTGGAGTTGTGGTACTCCTCGCTGCGGGACCGGGCTCGCATTAAAACGACGTGCAGGTGAAGCAGCAAGAGGCTCCGCTTCATTCCTAGGTACCTGGGCAAAGCCGATGGCCTTAGAAGCACCCCTCACTCCAACCAAAAGCCGTTACCGTGCACCGCACCCCAGCTCTGCACCCATTTATCTCTCTGCCTTTGCCTGGCTTCAATGCCTGAGATACAAGGTCTCGCCTCCACCGCTCCCCATCTTGGGTGTCACAAGATTTAGGAAGAGAGGCTGGAAGCAGCCTACAAGAATGAATAATTAAATCAACTGGGCTGGCTGAGTCTGGATGAGCCTTGGCCATGTGGGTGCAGCCCCTGCCTCAGGCCTGGCGGGGAAGCGGAGGCCGGTGTCGAAGTGGGAGCGAACCCGCGCAGCCAAAATCGTGGCCTCCCTCCCTCCCTTCCTGCGCCGCGCCGACATTTTAGAGCTCTGCAAAAGCTATTTGCAGCGAGAGGCTTTCCTGTAAAACGTAAATGAGTACCAGCTGCCCGGACACACTACTAGCACAGCCTCCCTCCTCGGACGGGCTGTGATCTGAAAGGCCGCCTGCCTGGCGGGCCATGAGTGTCTGTCTGTCTGTCTGTCTGGTAGAGACACTTGGGAGCTGCCCCATGAAAAGGCAGCAGTGTTTTCCCGTTGAGGTGTCAGCTTGTAAGCAAAGTAAGTGCTTTTCACCCTCGGAGGAAAAAAAAGTCGCTTTTTATCATTGCTGATATTTATTTAAACAAGCCTCTGTCTACCAGGCCCGCTGTGTGTGACCCAGGAAGGACGGCTGGCTCTGCGCGACCGTCGCCGGCCCTGGGCTGTGCCCACCCGTGGCTGCGTCTCAAGCAGAGCGCTCCCACCCCGACGCCACGCTCAGCCCCCGCCAGCTGAAATATTTTTTTTTAAATTTACCTTGGAAATAATATTTCCTGGCAGCGTATTAATGCCCTTTTCAATGCTGAAAAGAAAATCCAAACAGCAGCACGCAAGCAGCAGCCAACTGCCTTAGCAATGAGCGCGGTACCTGCTTTGTACCTAAATATTCGTAACTTGCTAATACTGACATCAATACTCGGTTTTACTTCACCTTCATGTTTTATCTGTTTAAATATTTACCAGGCCTTCAACCCTAGAACATTGAGGCAGTGTCTTACTCTTCTTGCACCGACACAGCAGAGCAGATTTGTTTCTCTCACCACACATGGACAAACGCAAACACCAGATAGCACTGCTTGCTCCTGCTGTTCCCCAGACTTCAGTAACCACAGCACAGGGGGACACTGGGATTTCACACCTCCCCATAGGGGCCAAGTGTGAGCTGTGCCACAGGACAGCACCCCAGATAACAACAGCTCTGGCACAGTTGTGCAAAAGACTGTGAAAAGGGCAATGCTGACATGCTGGCTTCACAGCTGGCAGAATTTGCCTGTGGAGAGTTTTAACACCTGAAATTATCTGCAGGTGCCTCGTGGTGTCCTGTCCACTGCCTGGCCAGCTGCCAGCCCCACAGGGCTGCTGCCATCCCGGGGGGCAGAGACCTCTGCGCCCGTCCCATTCCTGCCCTCCAACCACCGTGAACTTGAGGCATCAGGAATGCTAATCGCTGCTCGGCTGAACATTTCCCCGTAATAACCTTTAATGACTCTGTAATTACTCTTTAAACCATTGACTTTGCAATCATTTTTTAATTCCCCTTTGCCACATCGCTCCCTGTGCTACCAAGCTGGAAGCTGAACTGTAAGTGAATATTAGCCCGCGAAGGCGAGGGTTGCGCTGCTAATGCAGGCGCTTTGAAAGAGTTGGGAGGGCGGGGGGGAGGGTAGGGCGGAAACAAAAAGCACAGCAAGATTTTCCCCAAATTGGTTTCCCTCAAAACAAAGCCCTACCACTCTGCTAAGCCGCTTTAGGGAGCATTTGGAAGAAGCTGGGCTCCCTTGGTGACTTGCTCCGCTCACTCTGCAAATAGAGTCCCGCGCTGCAAGTGCCGACTTCCAGTTGAAACAAATATTAGAAGCTACGTGGTAATAATTCAGGGCGAAGGCAAGCCCCTCGATGAATGAACCCAGCCGAATGCGCCCCATTGGAAAGCCGTATTTCATCGGGGGGATACAGAAGCAGTAAAAGAAACTTGAGTGTCCAGGACTCAGCGTGAAGCCAGCACAAAGCAGGCAGGGAAGGGCAGTTTCTTTTCAAGCCTTCACCCCCAGGAACAATGGCCCTATTGCAGCCACCCTTTGCTTTTCTTCCCGCGATTAACATGCAGCCCATGCGGGAAGAATGGGAATTTATTCCGCAGTTAAGATTCCAGAGGTGCTATCGGGTCAGGTGGCTAATCGTTAAATCAAACTGCTGTCATCTTCATTCAGGGCCTGTCACCCGGGGCCGCGTTATTACTTGGGTTTATGCAAAATAAACAGCTTTGCTAAACATTCCTCTAAAAGGGGGTCAAATAAAGAAGGGAAGGAGGAGATACACCAACAGCACCAAGCAGATCCCGCATCCCCGCCACCCCCGCTCTGTCCTGGGCTGATTAGATGGGGATGGGGGAAGGAAGGGTTTCATCGAGTTTTTACGCCTTTGTTTTTATCAGCAGGCTGTTTTTTTCTTTTATAATTCCACTCAAGGCTCCTTAGTGAGTACTGTTAACTTATTCTTGTCTGGGTCTGGCTAATTCAGTTTCTTTCTTGAACTACATAGACTTACAATTCTGTATTTTCTATAGGTGAACTCAGCCATAAGAAATCTCTTATAACTCCTCCATAAAAGACAATCTCTCAGAGGCTTCCTTCAAGACACATATAGAGATGCTTAACACAAGGCGCTCAGAAGGAATGTTAATTGCGGTGTGGCACACACGCATTTTTGGATCAGCGGGTTAGGAAAGCCTGGGCTTGCTGCTCTGACAGGTAGCGAAGGAGAGAAGGGCTGCTGAAGTGTTCCCGACTGCGAGTGGACTGGGGTCCTTGCGAGGGAATATATGTGCTGATGGGTGTGTGGGGTCAGAGAGAAAACTGGGATTTTGCAACAGGAACAGAAACGGCATCTCCCCCATCTCCCTGGCATCTCCCATCTTCCTGGCATCATTTTCTTTCCAGGCTGGTCTCAAAAAGCCCATTTTCAAGGATATTCAATGCACAGATCCAAATAGTGGCTGGCTCATCCTAGTCCCTCCTGCCATGAGCAGCACATCAAGGACCCTTCACAAACCATCCAAGCACTGCACTCCCGCGATGCACAGGACAGACTGGTGTGCCCAGCAGCCCGACTTCCCTAAAACACTGGGCACAATGTACAGCTGGGGCTGGTGAGAGCAGAAATACCGTCCTCTGTATCGGTCCAACTGCACAGAATGAGGCCCGTTTAAAGCAGAATGATACCCACTGAAAGTGCAGCTGTCTGCTGCTCCAGTTCCTCCACACTAGCAGCAGTCAAAAAAAAAAAAAAAAAAAAAAAAAAAAAGAAAGAAAAAGGAAAAACAACACACCAACCAACCACGAACAAAAAAACCCACCCTCATGATTAACATTCATCTGCTTTGAAAGAAACTTTTAAAAATGTGTTTTTGTTCTCTGCGGCTTGTCGATCCCAGGCAAAAAGTCAAAACTGGGATTAAAACCAAGCGGCTGTAGCCAGGAGACTGTCACTTCTGGTTTCTCTTCCCTCAAGGATTAAAAAGTTACTTTTAATTAATGTTGTTTCAAGATGTCAAGCCGGGTGCTGCTGCCCCCAGCGCTGTCTCTGAAGGCGGGCGAGCAGCGCCAGCTCGCTCCAGCCCTCTGTGCTGTCGTAAGGGGCTGTCCCCGGGGCTGGGCATCGCTGCCCACACACACCCATGGGTCTGCCTAGGGTGGGGAAAACCCCAGCTTGGAAATGCACTCACTCAGCCCCAGACACCCGTGCACAGGTTGAGCATCCATTGCAAAAATATTTTCATTGCCTCAGCTCCCCAGAGAGATGCATTGATCCTTGCCGAGCGCTGAAAGCCTGTTTCATGTATGAAGAAATCCCCTCCTAGCCCAAACATCAAAACATCTGAGTGTGAGTCCAGCTTTGCAGAATTATGCCGGGTTATTCCTGGACTATACACAAACTGGATGCTAAACACACACCGGGGCGTATGACTAACACATGTCGCTTCCTTCCTGCATGCTCTGGCAGCAAGTTCAATTGAAACAGGACTGTCTGAAAAATCCTGCCCCGAAAGGTCAGACACAGAGAGTGTCTCGGCCCTTCTGGAGTTTCACAGAGAATCTGGTATGAGGGAAAATTACGGCGAGCAAAAAGTGAAGCAGAAATGTGACCACAGCCCTGACCTCTGATTGAAAATGCCTCATTGCTAGCTCAACCACAGGCAGACAGACATGATTTAATCCAACTTTTTTACTCCTCTCGCTGCACAGAACTTGCTCGCTCTTTTGCTGCTCCTCGGGGGTATGAAACATTTTTTATCCACCCACGGTAGCCAAGGTACATACGCCACAACCACCAACTATGAATTTATTCAAGGTGTGCTTAGAACTTGGCCAATAAAACGCAAAGCGGTTTAAGGTGCCCTGGAACATTTTTACATCGCATGTCCGAGGAGTCGTACCTGTGCAGGCATTTGGAGAAGGGTACAAAGCCACACGTGCTGGGGAGTTCCCTAAACAAAGGCTCAGAAGAATTGGGAAGACCCGGACAGGGCTCCCCAGTCCCCCAGTAACTGGCGAGACGCAGCACAAAAGCTACCCCCAGCCCTCCCCACAAGTGACACGCTTGTGCTTAAGGCAGAAAACATGAATAAGCAGGTCACCTCTCACCTTAAAGCAGCCTCCCCAGCTGATGGAGAGGCAGCAAGAACAGTTACAGCAGCCAATTTCCCATCCTCCACCAGCGGGAGAGAAAGGGCTGAATCTCCCGAGTGCTCGGAAGAGGCGGCAGTGCAAGCAGCAGGCAGACAGCAGGGCTGAGAGGCACCAGCCTGAGCCTGGCAGCCTGGGATCAGAGGAGATTTGAGCACTCCGTGAGCAAAAGCCAGTGTAAAGTTTTTGCCATTGACAACTTTCCTAGTATTGTGTTTTTTTGTTTTTTTTTGTTTTTTTTTCTTCTCTATTTTTTTTTTCTCTATTTTGCAGGACTTGTTGCTTGTGAGAAATATACTGTATGGATTATCTCCCATATAAGCCCATCCATTTGCAAGCAACTGAAAGCAGCCAGGAAGCAAATGATTACAATTAAAGCAATCAAGCAAGCAAGCCCCTTTGTCGCGCTGAGACAAGTGGCAAGCGATAACTTACCTCTGTGTATGATATGGAAAGAATTGTTCATCAGCTTGGGATCATCTCACTCCACCGAACAGGAGGACTGGAGCCATGTGACCACATTAAAAAAAAAGGGGGGGGATAGAGAGGGAGGGAAAAAAAAAGAGCGAGAGCGAGCGATCCCATTCATCTATAGATTGTTGAGGGTCGACATAATGAGTTCTGCAAACTGGACCAAGCAGCTCTGCAAGGCATTATTGCTAGTAAATAAATCACTTAGCAGGAGAAGAAAATGCATGTATAAATCTTCTGTCCTGGTAGAAGACATGTTTCACTAGCAACTACCTCCTGAATAACATGCCAAGAAAGCCAATAGAGAGAGTTTGTGAATGCATGTCCAAAGCTTCTTAGCAAACTGTCATATTGATCTAGCACAGCCTAAGGAAGCCTAAGAAGACTCAAGGAGTTTGGGCAAATGCTTGTATTAGTGTTCCCCTCCTCTTAAGAGTTTGCTGAGACGGCACTTCAGTGTTTCCCAAGTAGTGCACCTCCGACCCTGGCAATCCATCAAGTGAATGCAAATTGCGGACCAGACAAAACCAGGCAAACAGCAATGCTGCTTAATAATAATGTACTCCCAAAGAGAAGGACTTCCTCTACAATGATTGCTGTGTACACATTTAAACTAAACACCCAAACTTCTTATTAGCCTCATCATGATTTGTGTTTTTGTTCCCTTTGAAATGCTCCAAAGTAAATGGTACAAGTTTACTCAAGGCTAACCTCAAACAGTAGGCTTTCTGAACTGTGCAAACGAACAAAAGTTGGGCTATATATAGATGGCCCACGTTTATTATAAGTCCCTTTTGAAAACCAACACCCAGCAAAGTAGAGCTAAGGAGCATGTTTGAAAAGAAAATAATCTCGGTAATCACCACTCTCTCCACATTCTGCCTGACCAGGCCTAATTTGGTGGGGATTGTCCAGGACAAAGCCATGGGGCAGCTTCCTTAAAGGTCCATCTCCAGCCACATAATTAGTGGGAGTCAGCTCGAATCAGAGGAGATTTTCTTCTCATCTACGCAAGGTGTTCCTGCTGCCCTAACTGTTGGTCTCTTTCTCAGCGCCTTTTATGTGGGGGGAAAAAGAAGGAAAAAAAGAAAAAGGGCTCAGCAGTGCTTATTTACACATTGCATGTTAAACACTGAAAGTGGTCCCAAGAGCATGGGGTAGCCCAAAATATCTCAGAGCCAGGACTGACCTTCTGCGAAAGCACTTTTGATGTAGCTCTTAAGAAATGTGGTTATTACAGAGTGTTTGTTTTAAACTCTTTTTAATGGATCAACCAGACCTACATGGAGAAACTCACTAGATTATATTTAACCTTGTTAATTTAACTCAAGAATTAATGACTATATTCTAATGAGCTTTCCATTCATGGCTTTTCGCTTGGATTTGCAAAATCTCTTCTGTATAATGGAAGTTTTCCTACCTGCTATAATGGGAACATTACCAAAGTATCTAAGTGCTTAGGTTTGGCTCAGTTTGGACTGTTGCTACTGGATTTTTTAGCTTAGAAAGGAAAAACACTGCCACACACATGCTGAGATTTGTATGGGCTCATGTGAAATCCGAATACATGAAGGAGAACACAGCAAGTGCTGGCCGATATGCACTGGCAGCAGTGCTTCTCATCTGAGGGCATCAAAATCGCTTTTCCATGGAGTAGGGCCAAACCTATGTTTGAATCATTGCCTTCAAAGGCCTATTCCAAAACATGTGTAGAAGTCCTCTAAGGCTACCAAGGTGGAGCTGCAATAGCAAACTGCTCCTTGTTAAAGAAAAAAAAAAAAAAAAGGCAAAACCATCCAAGAGCATTAAAAATCCATCAGTAGAAAAATTAATAAGTAAACCAGCAGGTACATCTGAATCCAGTTTCATTCCCCATATTCTCAGCCACTTAGTGCTTATTCTTGAGCACTGCAGAAATTTTCAGTGATGAGCACTGATACTACAGTATGTCCAGTTGCCTGTGAAATGGTGCCCACTGGCACTTGGTGACATGATGATATAAAACTACTCTGATACAGACCAAGACTCACACAATGCAGCCAAAGAGTATTCACCCTGTGTTGCCAGACAAAAACACAGCAAAGTATCCACCAAAGCCTAGGTTGAAACACAGTTTGTGATCGCTCCTTCCTGACCACTCGGTCATACAAACTCACTGTAAAGATTGCTGGAGCCAGACATCGTAATGTTGCTGCAGGAGCACTGCCTGAGCCAAGAAGAAAAAAAAAAAAAAAAAAAAAAAAAAAAAAAGAAAGAAATTTGGCACCACCCTAGGATGATTCGAGCTGATTCCTAAGCAGTTGGGCCAAAAGCATCAGAGCTAATTATGAAATAGCAGGGCTTTGCCAATGCAGATCCTGAGGGTGGGTTTCAACATCATTTCTGTTCCTCTTTGCATCATGAACAGCAAAACTGGCAACCTGTTGGTGACTTTGGGAAACATTATGCCAGGAATAAAATATGACCCAAATGACCATCATCCCTCAAACACACAACAGAGAAGAAGCAAGAAGAGGGCAGCCACAGCCTTGCTGTTGGCCCAAACTTCAGTCAACCTAAACATCACCCAGTTTCCTTGGGATGTGGCCGACAGCCTGGGATGCTCCAGAAACCAGCCCAGCACGAGCTGGACCTGTGCTAATGAGCAAGTTATTATATTCCTAGTGGGAACATGCCAACATTTTCCTGGCCTTGACTTAATGGGTGTAAATGTGTTTACATGTCTTTGCTGCCACTAATGTGTCTGAATACCACAGTTCCCAAGCAGGAAGCCATTGATGACTGGGTGTGAGCAAAATATAAAATAGCCTGTTTATGGCACACCATTCACTAGTACGAGGAGCACAGCAACCAAACTGTCTTGGAGAGCCTTAGAGGGAAGCCACACTCCAAATCTGTACCTTCTGTAGAGCAGGTTGAAGAGGGTGTAACGGCCTCACCACACTCAGGGAAATATGTCAAGAACATTTAAAGATATTCTGAAGGTCCAAGTTGAGACTTCTGTTTCCAGACTGCTTTCCCAAAGTCCTCATGCTAGTGTAACATTCAGCATGCCTGCTTCAAGCCAGACAACCTACAATAATATGAATGTATTAAAACAGCAGCTTTGCTGTTTAGTTCATTTTGCTGATGTCCCTGACTTAAAAGCCTCTATTGCTGAGCTGCTGTTGTCTTCTACCAGTGTCCTCATTCTGGCACAGCCATTTCGGACTGGGAGGTATCCAACAAACCAGTGCTTCATTTTCATTTCACTTTTTGACCAAAGTAGCCACAGAACAAGATACATAGAATTATGGGATCACAGAATATCCTGAGTTGGAAGGGACCCACAAGAATCATTAAGTCCAACTCCTGGCTTCACACAGGATTACCTAAAAACCAAATGTATCTGTGAGTGTTGTCCTTCTTGAACTTCAGCTTTTTGAACTTCAGCAGGCTCAGTGCTGTGACCACTGCCCTGGGGAGCCTGTCCCAGTGCCTGACCACCCTCTGGGTGCAGAACCTTTCCCTAACCCCCAGCCTGACCCTCCCCTGACCCAGCTCCATGCCGTTCCCTTGGGTCCTGTCGCTGTCCCCAGGGAGCAGAGCTCAGCGCCTGCCCCTCTGCTCCCCTCGTGAGGGAGCTGCAGCCCGCCATGGAGCCTCCCCTTGGCCTGCTCTGCTCTGGGCTGAACAGACCAAGGGACCTCAGCTGACCCTCATACATCTTCCCTCTAGACCCTTCACCACCTTTGCTGCCCTCCTTTGGACTATCTCTAATAGTTTAATGTCCTGATATTGTGGCACACAAAATTGCACACAGTACTCAAATTGAGGCCACAGGGCCCACCACAACACATTTCTTTGGTAGCTCTTGTGGTGGAGGTAGAAAGTACACATTTGATCAAAACAGAGACAGAGGCCACAGACGTGATTTGCATTTGAGAGTTTGTCCTTGCTTACCTTGGACCCCTAGGAAAGGCTCAGTCTGAACTATTAAACATTCTAGGTTTGAAGAGAGTTCACAAATCTTCTGTGAGGGAGATTAAAATGTTTGCACAAATTACAAATTAAACTCAATCTCTTCCCACATCTTGAAGTTTTAATTTTTTGCAAACACTCTAACGCACGGTTGCACTTAAGACTCTCGCAAATTAGATCTATGATACAAATTACAGTGCATTCTTTTAGAGTTAGTCTCTTTTTCAATACAAACAAACTAGCTGCTCTGTAACTAAGAAACCATCTCCTCCTTTCTCTCTCTCCCCCTCATTTTGTTGTAAGTTGCTGCCTAGAACTAATGTCTGTGCAGAACTACCACTAAATTCTCCTATACATCAGAGAAATCAAAGTCATAAACTGAATTCAAAACAAGGACATAAACAGATAGAAAAGAACCACTGAAGGGGAATGAAACAACATTGCTATTATTACTTTTAATTTGTGTTTCAGGAGCACTGAACAGGGGAAGGAAGGATGCCACCACAGTGTGCCATACTGAGCTTAGTAACAGAAGCCGTGGCATGAGAACCAAGAGAGTTCAACCTGGCCATAAGAACCCAAGGAAGAGTGCACAGTCCTTCTGCTGAGCTATTCACCTCTCCACATGGACACCTCCACACCAGCACCAACCAAGAGCACCTTCCAGGTGCTACTAACAAACACCAACGTTCAGAGGCACCAACTGACCCCAGTTGGATGCATGCAGACATAAGCAAAACCATAGCCAAATTAATATCCTTGCTGCTATTAATTATGATCAATATTTACTAGGATAGTCTGGCAGTCAACCAGAATGGACCCACCGTTGCACTAGATGCTTTGCCATTTATGCAGTGGGTCTCCACATGCTTTGCTGGGGCTTTGGGGACTGAAGGGACCCTGTCACTAACAGGAACTTTGCTGTGAACTGTGGAAGCCCTCTGGTGTCCTGAGCCCCCACTCCCAGAATGTCTAAGAGTGTGAGCAATAGCACAGCAACTTAGCAAGCAAAGAGACAGAGGCAGTTGCTCCAAGGCAAAAGCTCTCCCAAAACTCTGTGCTAGAGATTTGACCCAGAACCTACTGAAACCCAGAGCAGTGCAAGAAATGGGATGGTCTTTCCAAACTCAACTGATACAAACCATCATCATATAAAGTCCCATTCATATTATGAATATATGAACAATGACTGAGCATCAGGAGTTATAGCTGAGTAAGGATTTCTGGGCTTGTCCCAGAACTGCTAATCACTACAGAAAAAAAATCCCACCTCACTTCACGTATGCAAATTGTAGCTTACAAGAGCATATAATTCCCATTATACCATTCAACACACATGCTGTGTATTTCTGCCAGCACCTGATGCTATGTTAAAATGCATTCAGTTGCAAACTATCACTCTCCGGACCCCTACTATAAGAAATGAATAGACAAAGCATATAATTAGGGTCAAATTTCTATCTGATGGCCACTGAAAATATTTTGTTTGTTTTGGAAGGTTGCTGGGAGAGGGGCTGGGGGGGGGGGGTGTCTTTGGTTCAAAAACAATGTTTATTTTGAGCAGCCTGGGCAGAACTGCAAAGCATTTCAAGAGCAAAGAATATTTTCTTTGTTGAAATCTTTGAGCGAGCCTCATAGCATTGAACTGATGATAGGGTAACATTCCTCACTGCTAATTATAAGCAATGTATTAAATTTCATTCAATAGTAAAGTAGCGTAGAAACACAATGAAAAAACTACTGCACAGCTAAAACACCCCAAGTTGTTAATGAAAAGTAGCTGAAATAACATACTGGTTTGGCCAAATCTGCGAACATAAAAGATGCATTTGTATCAGAGAGGCGCATGGAAAAAAAAGATGACGACAATACTATTTCTGTGGAATACTAAACGATTAAAGGCAATAAAGATTTCAGTACAGCTGGGAGAACTTCTTATGGTCTCAGCTTTTACAAAGTATATCACTTGAGCTCTGATAAAGAGTCTCTATATGAAGGAAAAGCATCCCTGGCAGCAAAGATTCTCCTAGGAACATATACACACAGACTCCTGTGAAGCAGAAATCCCCTGAATACATACCACCAGTTTGGTTAAACAAAACAACTGACTCAGTCTTTGGGCTAGAGGATACCTTTATGGTCATTAAAAAGCACAGCAATTTATAAGGAGAAAATTCTGATCTCGTAGAGGTGAATACAAACAAAGATTATGAGGCAGCTCTGGCCCCTGGAAACCCGACAGCTCAGAGGGATGTTGAGGGATAAGTATTTCAGAGCAAAGTACAAAGACAACACTGCTCATCTCACCCACGAATCAGTCTCTGAATAAATGTTGCTGGGTTGTCTCAGAGGCATGCTGATTTCTAGCTGCTGTTTAATGGGACTACTTGTTACTACTCACCAGGAATACTTATAACACAGTTTTGCCCCTTGAGACTTGAACTATTCAAGTTTAGATGGATTTCATGATGTAGTTTTTCATGTTCTTTGTCCTTAGTATGCCACTCCAGATTGGTACCCATAATCCATTGATACAGAACATGCCAACATGCAAATAAAATTATTTCTGCCAAACCAAGACAGTTTTGTAGATGATTGTATATAAATAATAAAAAGTTGCATTCCTGTGCAGCAATATGACTGTACTCCACAATTGCTTAAGCATCACAAATTCTTAGTAAGAGAATTCTTTTTCCTCTCTTTGTCTGATGGAGGAATAGAAATGCCTTTTCCTCTCCAAATTTGTCCAGGTTTTTCCAGCTTGCCTTGGTAATTGCGAACACAATCCAAATTGTTCCCAATGCTCCTCTAGATCTAATATTGTGTTGCAAACAAGTCCTAGTCCAATCCTTATTGAAGCAGCTGTAAGTCCACAGCTATAACCTTATAAAGAGCTTTCCAGGGCACTCCTAAAGCATGCAAGCACAAAGCTGTAACCTGTGGTAAAACGAGGAGCTGAATTTAAGACCCCCGGCACTTGTCAGTCATGCTGTTCTAACCACCAGGCAACTCCAGATCTAATATAGCGATATAGTTGTAAATGACCCCTTTTTTGTAGTAAGATAGCACTGCAGCAGATCAGGAATATCAGGACCAGTGACCAGTACCTGGGGACCCACTGCAGCAAAGCACCCATCTGGGCACTGCTAAGCACCAGCTACTCAATGCTCACCAGGAAAGTACAGGTGAAATAGGGGGGGTTTCCAAAAAGTGAGGGGAGCAGACCATTTACACAGGTCATCCCATGCCTCCTGGGTGGATCCCATGCCAGCATGGATCCTTATTGATGGAGATCGGTGAGTAGGTTACAACCCAGTCCAGCTGCAGCAGCACGCCAGGCACCAGCTGCCTGGGCTGTCCCCTCGCACCTTCAGCATCCCCAGGTCGTCTCATCGAACACAATCACACCCATCCCGACTCTCACCCCTTCAGCAGCTAACGCTGTGAGTGTGTGGCCTGGGTGCTATCCCACACCGCTGCTGTACCTCGTCAGGCTGCCAACCAGAACAGCTCCAGCCTGCTCCCAGCAAACAGGGAAGAGAAACATCAACGTAACTCCATCAGAATTGGATGTGCATTAATTGTGGTGTGATAGCTGTTTCACTCAAGTTTGGATTAGGGAGATTACAACGCGTCTAATTACACAGTGAGCTCTGGAATACGTAAACACAGCTCCCAAAAGTTTCTTGTATGAATTTGGGGTGTTTTTTTCTCTGCATCTGCCAAAATGCTAGCTGTTGACAAACTAGTCAAAGTGCTACCAAAGCATCTTTCATGAGCTGACTGCATGCATCTGAACAGATACATACCTCATTAATGTGCTATATTTCAAGCTAGAGAGAACAATGTATGTCGAGAGACTATAAACCACAAGTACAAATGATCCAGGTCACCTATGATGAATATAACCAGCATTACATGAAACATGACACATGGGCTCTCTCTTCTTGGGGGAAAAAAAAAAAAAAGAAAGAAAGAAAAAGTACGAGAACAGAGACACAGAAGGGCTCTACCTTCTTATCTATTCTCTTCTAAAAGCTGACACAGCCAGGGAGACTTTTCAGAATTTTTTTCCTTACAGTTTTGTACACAGGATGCTTTCTCCTCCCACCAGACACCACCTGTTCTGCAGGAACATCAAAAGAAACAGAGCTTTAATCCAGATCAGTCTCTAAATCCAGGATTACGCCAATGGCTAAACTAGAGAAAAGGGCTCAATTTGGGAAGCAGAGGACCTGAGGAAGGAATTCTTGCCCAGCTGTCCATTTCTGCAGCCTTGTGAGATGAAATTACTTGATAAGAGCTTTTTCTGGCAAGAGCCTGGTTTGATCGGAACCAGAAACTCAGAAGACTGTCCTGGGGCAGAAACCCCCGCTCTCTCTCCCTGCTATTGAGAGACTCTGGCTCTGATGAACTGCTTAAGCACTCCCTTAAACCAAAACATTTGACTAATTCTGCTGACTTAAATTTCAGCAGTTAATTTAAGTCCCTTGTTGAAGTGGAGGTCGAGTAGGTTTCAGTTCTGTGTGCTTTGCTTCATTCTGCACACTTTTCTGAATAAAGGAGCAATTTATAATTTTGATAAGTTTTCAGCTTGCAAGTACATCCAGAAAGGTGCAAGTGAAAAAAACACACAACAGTTCATAAATTACTATTATAGAAGGAATATACGACAAGCAATGCTCTCTGTATATTCATTAGCCCATGCCTACTTTGGAAACTAAATCTTGAGAGATTTTATAATTCATGCCTTCATGCTCATCAAAACCTTTTTTATAGCAATCACTTTTCTGACAGATTCCCCCCTCCCTTCATTTGAAGTAAGCAGAGTTATGGAACAGTCACACTACAAAAATACCTGCAAAGTAGCAGCTGCCCAGGAAAAGGCCTAGATATAATATGACTGCTGATTTTTGAACTGCTATGCATGCTGTGTATGCCTGGAAACATAACAAATGTGCACGGCTTGGCTTGTAGCACCTAATTTGCAATAATATTGAAGTCCCCCACAATAACTCATTTACTCTTATAATAAATATATAAAAAAAGACAAATTGCTACATTGAACATGCATTTTCTTCACTGCAAGTAGCTGCTACCCCAGGGAGAAAGCCCTGTGCTGCTAACTAATAGTAAATCCTTTGGAAAATCATGTGTCATAATGATGGACAACCAGGGAAAGGGTATTAAATAGATTTAGAGGTTAGATACTCTAACAAGAACAAAAGAGGCCTTTTGCAAGCTAGTACCAATCAGAGCTGGCTCATTGGTATGATTAGCACCAAGTCCAAAGAAAGTTTCCATTATGAGACAAGACAAGAGAGAGAATTTAACCCAAAACCTTTCGAGGAAGATCAGTTTGGGATAGGTCAAATCCCCAAAAAGATCAGATAACTTTTTGGTTTTCAGGGGACTTTAGGAGACATCATGGTCTCTTCAAACTACTTTGAGGTTGGGGTACTTCTTGCTCCATCTTTTTTCCTTTATCTATTGGCATCTTACAATACAAAGCATATCTGAGCTAGAATGCATTATGATTATATGTCCACAACAAAAAATACAGATGGTCTGAAAACACATCTAATGGACAGAAAAGAGAAGAGAAAAAGTGCATTACCTAGGAGCTGAGGCAACACAAGATAACAACATGACTGCTTCACCTTTAGAAAACTGCTCATATGCATAAATTTATCCACAAGGGTGATTTTTTTTTTTTTTTTCAGGAGTGAGATCTAAATACCAGTCTTCTGCAGAACTGTACAGAATGAAATGATCACATCCAGATCTGAACTTCAGATCCAGCCAGAATTTTGGCCTGAACGGATTTCCACCATCACTTTCTAATTAGATTTGATACACTGGGGGTGTGGGAACTTTAATTCATCATAAATGTCTCAAGTTTATTTCATTCAGAAGCAAGGAACAACCCAATCTTGACAGAAACAAAGGGAGAGAATCTTAATTTGTATTTTTGTGGACTCCCTGGTATCCTTCATATCTGCAGAACACCCATCTGTTCCCTGACTGGCTCCAAGTTTCTTCCTCCAAAACATTTTCTATTGTTTCAGATACATCAGCCCATAGTGATTTATTGCTATTTTGCGATCATTATCAGTTTACTATTTTAACCAATACACCATAAATCAAGAAGAAGAATGTTAGGTGGGACTTCATAGTGTAGCTTTCATTCATTACCTGCAAAGATTATAGCCATTTCATAAAAACCAATATCAGAGAAAGAAGCTTATTGGCAAGGACCACTGAAATTCATTTCATGCTTCAAAAGTTTGTGATTGGTCTGGTAAGAAAAAAGCCTCAATTGTTGGAAATCATTTTTTCTTTTAAACCAGCAAACACCCAAGACTGAGCTATGTCAATTGTATGCTGCACTTTCTACTCAAATACAATGGAGACTATTCCATACCTGTCCTTGTAAAACCCACTGTGCTTACTATTCATGAACCACTGGAAGAGAGATACATAAAAGACAGGTCACCAATACATTACACTTACTGCTCTGCAGAGTGGTGGCACTCTGAAACCAGACTTTGGGAAAGTCAGCTGAACATTTGGCATAAGGGACTGGAGCATGTGTCATACGAGGAAAGGCTGAGAGAGCCGGGACTGTTCAGCCTGAGGAAGAGAAGGCTCACTGTGATCTGATCAATGTCTATAAGTTTCTGAGAGGCTGTCAAGAGGGCAAGGCCAGACTCTTCTCAGTGGTGCCCAGCAATAGGATGAGAGGCAACAGGCACATCTGAAGATGAGGAAAAAATTCTTTACTAGGGGTGTGACTAAGCACTGGAACTGGTTGACCAAAAAGGTTGTGGAGTCTCCTCTGGAGATACTCAAAAGCTGTCTGAACACAAACCTGGGCAATGTGCTCTATGGGACCCTGCCTGAGTAGGGAGGTTGGACTATACGATCTTCAGATATCTGTTCCAACCTCAACCATTCTGTAATTCTGTGATGATGTCTCACACTCATATGGAGGATATTCGTAAAAGGAATGATATAGGATCTATTTTCTATTTGGAAGTTGATTCAAAGCCAAAACAAAAACCATCCTCTGCATGAAAACTGAATGAACTGGGCCCAATTCATTTCATTAATGTTTGTCATACCTGGATGTCTGCTGTCCTGCTTAGTTCTCTGTTCTTCTCCAGACTGCTGAGAAACTTTTTGGGCTCATCCAGCCTCCTCTGTCCACTCACCTCTCACAGGATCTCAAAATACATTGAGGACTATAAATCACCATCCATTGTCCTTGCCTAATAACCTGCTAACAATGCCCATTCTGTAATCGGGTCAGACCTTGGTTGTCCCAGTCTGAAGACTCTTCTCTAGATTTTTTAATCTTCCATGAGTTTGAGTGCTTGGACAAATCTATTACAGTAATCACAGGGTCTTGATTAGCAGTTATGTACTCAGCCATCTCCAGTGTACAAGCACCAGCAGGGCCACAAGTCCCACCAGGAAGCTCACCAGGACAGACAGTAGAGGCAGCTGGGACTGAGCCTTAGCCTTCCAGAACCTTTTAACTGAGCTGCCAACTGGGCCAGCCGCCTTTTACCAGAAGAAGGAGCCTTGGTCCACAGTCATATTTGGGTGGGGAAAGGTCTGGACATCTCAGTCCCTGGGTGAGCAGCATCAGCAGAAGGCTGAGGAGGGTGAGACCTGCTCCCCAGCCCAACCTTAGATGCCATCTGACTCAGAGACCCTCTGTGAGGGGGTCTCTCTCACCTCCTCTCAGCGTACATCTATTGGGAGGTCTCATTAGTTGCATGTTGGGGAAGCACTTGGAGGGCTGACACACACTACTTTTAAACTTCTCTTCCTACTTTCTTCTTTTCCGAAGAGAATAGACTGAGACATCTCTTCCTTAGCCTCCTCTCCATATCCAGACTCTCAGGAGCGTGCATCAAACTTGGGTTGCACAGAAAGCACAAACACACACTGCTAATTTACACTTTAAGAGGCAGAAGAGAAACCTTTCTCTTCGACTTACCATTTGTTACTCAAATGCCTTTCACCCTGTCACAGTTACTGGGGGAAAGCTGCTGAACTGGAGCTGTAGAGCTCCTGCACAAGGCTTCTTGATGTAGCGTATGGACTGAACATCAAGTGGACGGCTGTGCACAAAGGTGTGGTTACCATGAATCATTTATTACCCCAGCTAAAGCTTTAGGAACAACATTCACTAATGTAAAAGATAACTTGACTCTGGGAATACTGCTGTCACTCTGGCTGCATATTTTACAAGGGGAAAAGATTCCTTTAGGTCTGTTTGTTGCATTAACCCTTTCAAGCTTCCAGTTTTACTGCAAGGGCAGTTTGATCTTTTATTTTCCTTGCAAGAAGAGAATACCAAACAGCACCCTGAGTTTTTATTTAAGTTTCTGTACAGTACACCCAACCATTTGAAAAGACTTGGGGGCCTGGAAAATGTTGGAAAAGAAAGCTCTCAGCGGAGGCAGGAGCAGCATATCTTTATTTCTGTCTGTATCCAATTGTGCAGCTACCTTGAAAACATTTGAGCCACACTGCAAGATTATAAATAACAATAGTAGAAAACAGCATGTCCCGTCCTCTGTGCATCACCAGAACATAACCTCAGCCAGAACTTATCTAAGGGCAAGTATAAATGCAAAGCAGGAAAATTTTCCCTTATTCGACAAGAGATATTAAATTAATGATTCTCTAAGATGCTCCAGAATACTTTCTTAATCACTCCCAGTTGGTGGTTTTATGTCAAGAAGAACCTTGTGCACCGGTCAGTGCACCAGCATGGCACAGAGGTACATACCATGCATTCCCGGTGGGAGACCACTGCCAAACACACAGAATTTACGCTTTTCTGTACACAAAGAGCAGCCAGATAACTTCAATCTGAATGACCTTCCACTGAGATTAAGAAGAACATGAGGGACTACTCCAACTGCATGTCTCTTTCTGACAGTCTGCACTGAGATTAATGCTAAATGGTTACCTATCTCTGTGAGGAGCAAAGAGCTTACAAATTTAAACACATAATATATACAATGCAACAGCCCAGCTAAAAGGTGCCCGTTCTGCCTCTAGCTGAAAGTTGGTGACCCTCCAAAATGCTAGACTGTTGTCACTGATCCCTCCAAAAGCTTGGATGTTTACTTGCACTTCTTTGGTCCACAGAGTCTCAAGAAGTGAGAGAAGAGCCTCTCTTGCAGCTTTTCAAGGCTTCTAGCAAAAAGCAGAAACGCGGAAGCAGCACAAATAGATTTAATTAAGTTCACTTAAGAAGAAGAACCTGGGCCAGGAATTTTCCTCTAAGTATTTCATCCTGCTTTCTAACGCTGCATAGCTCTTGTTATCCACATTCCTCCTCCTCCCCCGAGGAAGGATCTTGCAGGAAGGACGTGAGGGAGAGGCAGCAGCAGGCACGGTGCGATGGCTGAGCCCCAGGGCCGAGAGGTGCTTGCCGAGGGCAGTGGATGCAGCAGACAGCGCTGCCTGCCTTACCTCAGCGGGCACCTCAGCCAAGGGCTCTGCCAAGCATCAGCATCTGCCTTCTGCTCCAGCGAGCTTGGGTTCCCCCAGGCCACCTGCCCTCAGCCATCCCGAGGCCCTGCACACCTCCCTCTGAACACGAACGGGCTTTTCTGACCACAAGACTTACGTATGTTCATTTTTACATATATACCCCAGTGTGCCAAGAAGGGCTGAAAGACATGCAGCTCTTCCGTGCCTTCGTTGAGAACATGATTTTGTCTCCACCACACCAATCTACCCCCTCAGACGCTTTGGAAACTTTTCCCTCAGCCACCAACGCACCAGCCAGCCAGGCCTTATGGGACAGTCCCTCAGAAACCTCCTCACAAGGGCTAATTGCTGAGCACCGCTGCATACTCATTTCTCCTCTGGGGCTACTCGACGTACGCTGAGGCACAGGGGCTTGGGCAGTGGGACACTGGAGCCAGGCACTGCCTCCTTGCCCCATGGCATGGTTGGCAAGCTGTGCTGCTCAGCCAGGGCGCGTAAGGCCAAGCAGAAGAAAAACCATGGTGGGAAGGTGCAGATCCTTCACCGGCACATCCCTCCCCTCCCCCTGCAGCCACCCCGAGCTCATTCCACACATCTATAATGAATCAGGCTCCAACTCATTAATAAAAAATGACAAGCCATCGTCTCATCGAATCCTCCACGCTGGAACGGCATGCAGATAAAACCCCCAGCTCTCTCTCCTCAATTCCTCTGTGGCCCGGCAGCTAATGAGACTATGAGATGGACAGGACAAAGTGAGCTGCAATTGCACAGAACGCAACTCGCGAGAGAAGGGGAAATAACCTTTTCATTACAGTCATATGACTTCAATTTTAATGCCCTTTTTTTAAATCTATACTAACAAAATGGCAGGATCAGAGGCCTTGGTAGAGCTGCTGCCCAGGTCACGGAGTTGTAGGAGTGTCACGAGACAAAGGAGTCGAGCTCTGCCATAGCAATGAGCTGCTCCCTGCTTCAGATCCCAAGATGTCCTGCGAGCCAACATGACTCAGAAGTGCAAGATTTCTAAGCATTAACAAAAATCAAATATTAGGAAGGTGAGGTAAAATAAGCAACCTAATGAGATTTGCAGACACAGACTCTCTCCAGGGAGTTTGCTGGGCACTTTGAGTCACAGACACTTTAATCATTGCTCCTAAACTCCTCTTCATCTACTACATCTCTGATCCACTGCGACAATACTCACAAAGCCACAAATCTAGTGTTCTGCATTTCCAAGTGAGATGAAGGATCAACAAAAGGAAATGGTAAAACAAATTGCATTGTCTACACAAAATTCAGAACTGCATCCAGCAACATCCTTATTTAATAACCTTGGGTTAGACAGTGGAGGAAATACAAATTACAGATCACAATTTCATATATACAGCACAAACTCCATTCTGCCTAGCATCCTTCATGGGAACTACAGCCCAAAATATTTTATGCAATTAGAGGGATAAATAGCAGCAGAGAGGGAGAGAGGAGAAAAGAGCCAGCCCAACAGCATCAGGAAGGGAAAGTTGCCATCTGAGAGGTGGAAGGAGACAGGAGGTGGATGGGGAAGGTCGGCAGTCGGCAATGAGGGGTGCAGGAGGCAACCCTCCCACAGAGACAGCATGGTCAGCTGGGGGTGTGATGTGTCCCTGTATCAGCCCCACTTCTAGCTGTCTTCCCCTTCTGCCTTTCCCTTCTGCCTAACTTTGGTTTTAATCCTTTTAATTTGCACATGACGGAGATCTCTGTTACTGTGCTGTAGGTCTGTGGTTCAATCCCCACGGGTGGTAGCAAAGGAAACAGAAATATCATATTTGGGCATAGCGGAAATGGGGTTTTCTATTAAGAAAACAAAGAAATTTCACTTTGGCAAATGAGAAAAAAAATGTTTTCTTGTGCTAGACAAATGAGAAGATCAATTCAAGAGCTCCAAAGGAAATAAAAAAGTTTGGGCTGTCCAGACTATCTTGCATTTATTAATACAGGCTTTAATTACATAATGACACATCATTTTTGTCCCCGGAGCCTTTACCTTAACCTCAAGGGAATCACTTCACTAGGGCAGATGCTCAAGGAGGTAAATAAGGGAAGTGGGTCGTTAGAGTGATACAAGCAGGAGGTGCAGCACCGCACCAGCCATCAGAAGTAATATATGGCTAAGGAATGGTGGGCGGCTGGGATTTTTAGCTCTAGGGTGATATATAACATTAGCTCATAGTTATTTGTAATGTGATAGTGCTATCTAAAGCTCCAGTAAAAACCATCTTTGCCCCCACTGTTTGTGAGAAGACGACCCCGGTCCAAAGAGTCTGTGGTCACAGCAGATGACAAAATACGACCGGGGGACAGGGTGGAGTAAAATCACGATAATACTGAGATAATGACAACTGGTGCTAAAAAGCTACGGTTAACATGTGCCAGCTGCTGTGCTGTTTCCAAGAGCCTGGATCTGATCTTACTGATGCTACTGCTAGTTTGGTCCAGGCCAAAGACATGGATGATTCAACAGGAAGGCCAGGAACTGCCCGTATCCCAAACATCTTTGGCCAGCCCACCCCTACAGCAGGAATAATGAAGTCAGTTTTGCAAACAAAAATTGTGCATCTGCCAGTTGCGATTGCAGATTGCACATTCCTGCACCACGACCAGACAACGGGAAAAAGAGCAGCGCGTTGTCCCGGGGTCAAGTATTCTTTTCTCTCTCTCTCCCTTGTGTGCTGTACACAGAGGGAAATTATGTTTGCTTTCTGGAAAATATTTATTCATTTGAGGGAAAAAAAAGAAAGAGCAGCAGCCCAGACCCTTCACATTTAAATAAAAAAAACTCTAAGAATTAAGATCATCTCTTTAGGGACATTTCTTTTTTTTTTTTTTTTTTTTTTTTTGGACTGTGAAGACTTATGCTTTTTGAGTGTGCAAAAATGCTGAATTGGCAGTGTGAACTGCCCACAAAACTCCCTACAGACCCCCTCCACACACACGATTTAAGGAGTATGAGCTTTCCCACAAAGCACAAGGATGTCTTCAAACTGGAGAGGTTAGGCACTTCAAATGCAGACCGAATAACAATTCTATTTTAATTTCACAGACATGTTCAGGTGTCCTTGCACATTTACAAACCAGTGTCTGTAGACCAGAGAGCTGTATTTGATAGTAGCGCCAGCCTAGCTTCTACCTAGCTTTACTTTTTTTTTTTTTTTTGGCAGCCAAAAGTGATATGAACAAATAAACATCCCCTGAAACACACAGCTGTGGGTGAGAGTCCAGCAGCAGTCCCTGCCTTGCACTGAACCAAAGGGACAAACCAAAATTTAATGTCCAGAAATGGCATATGGGGATATTGGTGTCCAGGGCCCGAAACACAGGCTCTCTAGGCCACAAGTGACTCACATACACTTTTTTTTTTCTATGAAAAAGTCTATGCGATTTTTGCAGAAACAAGTTCTTCACTGCAGCTATAGGTGGTCTAAGTTTGAGGTCTCTCTGTACCGTGAGCAAACATCACTCCCATTGCACAAAGCAGCAAAGGAACACGAAGGGTGGATGTTTCTGAAGCGCTCAGCGCTAATTCAACTTTTTTTTCATTCCTTTCCTTCTCTCCCCATGCTTTTATCTGGGACTTTTACTGTCATTTTTTGTCCCGAACAGCAAGAGTTGAGCCATTGCCATGTGCTTTAGAAAATACAAGCCATAATAACTTGCTCCAAACAACGTGGTTAGTTTATGACAGACCATAGCTCTTGAGTCCTAGCCCAGTGTTTCAAAACAAAAACAAACAAACAAACAAACATTTTCCCCTAAGCCCGAGCACAGTTTGTGTGGTTCTAGCAGGTGACCGGGGCAATTTGAGCAGGGCTGCTCTACCACCACTGGACACAGTGGCCATCCCCAGGAGCCACCCCATACCCTGCCCATGGCAATGATGAGATGGGCAAGCTGCTGATATGTGGGTGATACCAGGACTGATGTGGAAAGAACCATGCAAAAGCCAGGAGAGAAAGGGGAAACTGCAGCTCAGCTGGGGAGAACTTACTTTGGGGTTGCTCATCTCCACCAAGCTCTGCTCCATGGGGACAGGAACGATGTCTGGGCACCACCAGGGCCACCACATTGCTCGGCAGTATCCAACTCCACCATCTAATGCAGCCTCAAGGCTCTTGGGGAGAAGCCAGCAGAGCCAGCGAGAGGTTCAAACACCGCCCTGTCCAGCCACCCTGGCTTTGGGACTTGCAGGTGTGTGCCACAACCATTATAAAGGGCAATGCTCTCCAAAGGAGTGCCAGAAGTTGCATGAAGTTTGGAGAGGCACAGGAATAACCCCTCCTTGCGCAGGGCAGCAGCAGCCCTGGAGCGTGGGAGGGATATGCAGAGGAGGAAGGAGAGAAACATGCTCCTGACCAGCGCGTCTGTTTCAGGCAATTCACTCCCTACTTCAAATCCCACACTTGTGGCACAAGGAGGCAAAAAACTAACAGCAGGAAAAAAAAAAAAAAGCAAAAAAAAAAAAGCTGCATTTTGTATACAGACTTCCTAGGTTTCAGCCTCTTGGACCCACTTTTTTTTTTTTCTTCTACAAAATCAAGTATGTGAATCTTAATGTGTTGTACAGAGGGAATTCAAAGCCCCTTCTTTACCCGCTAAACTTGATCTGAGGCTCCACTTGACAATGTTGATAAATATGTTGTGCTGCATTATTCATGCCCCTTCCCTTCCCGCTTCTGCCTGGCAAGCGGCAGCCACTGCTGGTGCAAAGTTGCACGTGGTGAGCAGGGAGCCCTGCCCTGCACAAATACCTGCAGGAAACACAGGGCAAACGACACGCGATGCACTGTGACATCTGCTGCCTCTCCTGCGCCCCATGCTCAGCTCTCGGCACAGCAGCCACTGGGGGGGTCTGGGGAGGGGGCTTGCATGCTCTGCAGCTGGAAGCCACCACGCAGGGCTTGGGCTGCAGCTGCATCGAATAAACCGCTTGGATAAGGACAGAAAACACCCCAGCACTAAAAACATCTGAGAGCTGAAATTCTGCTGATGAGCGTCAGGAGATCAGCGGTTTACAATGTGAGCAACATTCCTTCAGCTACTCATCATCATCGTAATCATCATTATAAATCTTGGCAACCAGCAAAAAGCATCCATTGTTTCTATCCCTTATTTCTTTCCCCTCCAGATCTGCAGACTTAGTGACGAGGATATTTTGTTGTGGTTTAATCCTCAGTGGTTTATCCAGGCTACGTAGGGGACCACCTCCGATGAAGACACTTTGCTGCAGCAGTGCAGTACAAGCAGTCGTGCTCAGTGGCCAAATAGGGAGAAGCAGCAACTTTGGTTTCTTCTCTTCCATGCCAGTTATGGGGCTGATACTCAGAGTTTCCAGGTTCCTCCTCTGATGCCAAAGACCTTAACCTTTCTGAGCTTCAGTTTCCCTGTTTGTACACCACCACCAGTGTGACCCAAACAGGCTTTACACGGTTTCAGTAAAGCTTTTGTGCCCAGCTACATGGAAATACTATCTCATCTAAGGTCTTTCCACTACAACATACATCTTGCTCCAACAGGCAAAGCCATTAAGTCACAAAGAAAATTAGAGTCAAGTCACGTGTACACTTCCCTTGCACTAGTCAGGGATCCACAAAGATTTCAGGCTACTTAAACAGAATAAACCATGAAAATGTAGGTTTGCACACACACACACTTTCTGTAGGGAGAAGCCTTGACAGTGGTGAGCAGTGGTGAGTCATGACAGCATCTGACCCCTGAGCCCGTGAAGCTGAGATGATGCCACATTACTGTTAAATGAGGCAACATCACAAGAGTCACACAAAATACGTGCTGTGTTGTTGGGTTGCAAAGTTTGGGACACATTAGGACTTGCGGAGCTGTAATGGGAAAGGGCTGCAAAAGCAGAAGTATCCTGGAAAGGTGCAGCAGAGCATAACTCTTAATGCAATCTAGGAAGCAGCAAAAGCCTCAAGAACAACAGCGTCCCACTAGAACAACATCTCCATTGCTGCTTGCCCCGAATGATACATTTCTGCTGCACAAGTGTTTGGAAGAAGCGAACGAAAAAGGAGTCCAGGGTGACAGGAGATTCCTGTAGTCCCTTTTAACAGCTTAAAGATTCCCTCTACTACTATATTCTTGTAACTAATAGTCGACACAGCTGCCAATTTGATCCTTATTAAAACGAACTGTGTGTGTTCATTTCTCGTAGGAACACTGGTGTCTGAATTCTGGGAACCAACTGAGATTTGGGAGGCTCTGTGGCTTGGGGCAAAGAGCTCTTTTTAAAGAGCTTTGCCAAGTCAGGACTGTGAATGGTTTTCCCCACTTATAGCCTCCAGACCTTTATTATGCTTGGGCTGCAACATGTACCCAGCTCCACCTCCGCCAGACCAAAGCTGCTACTTTGCCTATGAGTCATAGCAGGCAGAAATGCACATCCTCTGCTCCATACCTGGCCTGGGATAAACTTTCCTTCAGTTTAGAGGCTCCTGATAGGGAAAGGATGAGATATGAGCCTTTTAAAGCCGGGTGGAGGAGCTGTTCTGTTTGCTTCTCGCTGCGAGACTGCTGACTTCCCAGGCTGTGCCCGTTCTTTACACCATTAATTGCTATTTGCTCTCCAACCCACTACCACAAATGCATCACTCCCTTCGTTTGCTCAGCACATCCTAACCCGATACCCATGGGACAGCTGGGGTGAGCTGTGTTTGGTGTGGGCAGCCAGGCTGAGTGTGGTGGCTGGGCTATGGGACAGCTAATTCGCCACCTGGCTGGAGTGGGTTTTGCAACCTGTGCTTGGCCCCGGGCTGCCGCAGTTCAGCTGCTGCTCTTATCTGAACAACAGGTTTAGAAGCTAAACTCAGGAATCTCTGTGTTACCTGGTGGTTGCTTAGTCATTACATTTTTCCTTACAGCTCGTGTTCTTTTGGCCTGGTTTTTGCCTGAAGCCCCGGTTTCTCTGGTCGGCAAATCTAGCCAGAGCTGCCGTATCCGTCATCTCACAGAGCACGTCAGGCCCTTCCCAGGACAGAGCACTTGAAAGGGATGTGTCTGCGCCGCAGAGCCCTGACCGAGATCTGATTCATCCCCAAACCCAGTGGTGTTGAGATCTCTGGGTGTTTGGCTCCAGGCCATCCCCTTATTAAATACAATTACAAACTGGTGCTTTTACCACCAGAAGAAGTTTGTACTTGTTAGATCAGGAAAAAAATATACATATTGGAATACATTTCTCCTGATCTGACGTGTACGAACATTACCTATGCACCCAAACACACGCACGCATACATATATTAGCCTACGATAGATACTGCCTTCCCCAGCACTCAGACCCTGAAGCCCAACGATTTCCTCCTCGAGTGATGTTTTATTTGGTCTAACAAACTGCAGACAGCCATAATCAGTTGCAATAAATGCATCCTGTGGAGTCTGGAGAGGGGAAGGTGACACGTTTAAGCATCAGTTATTTGTCAATATGCTCCTCGGAGCTGGCTGGGAAACCAGCCATGAATGTCTCCCCCTGGGCACTTTGGGACAGGCTTGGACGCTCTTCTCCCTGCAAACCATCATCACATCCTGGAAACACTCCTGCTAAATCAATACAGGTATTCAAAGTGTAATTAGCCAGAGTGAGGGGATATGACTGTCCTCCTTTATAAACACCAGCTAATTAATTTTCACAGTGTCCCTACAGAGACAGGCAATGTGATGACCATTATCTGAAACATATTACAAGAACGTTACTGTTATTAAACCCAGAGCCTGAAAAAAGAATGGGAAAAGCCCCACTAAGGAGATATACATCAACGCTAGATTACCCCTACGGTTTAAATACGCAGTTAACAAAACTCACAGACGAACATTTACTTTACTACTGCCAAAAATAACCCTAAATTCAGTACCAAAAATTCTCGTTCTGTTAATGTATATTGATTTTCTATGCAGTCCTTGGCATCCTCCTGTTCTCCTCCCCTCCCATTGAGCACTTTGTGTGCAAAGGAACTGATAGTAAACTGGAACATCCCTTGAAGTACTTTGAAAGCCTGTTGTGGTGCTCACAGGGCTCTGTGCTATGTAAAAGCCACATAAAACAGAGCAGCAGTATCTTTGCGGCAAGGCTTGGCATATCTGTGTATACTGAATCAACATAATTATTTAGAATCCATCTCTCCCCGTGTAATTTCTTTATCCTGCTATTGTGTTGCAAAGAAAGAAAACCATGAAGAACTGATCATCCATGCACCCTCCCTCGAGTTGTTTTTTTTTTTTTTTTTTTTTTTTTTAGTTGTAATGGGGGCAATCTGCAAATGGGAATCAGTGAGCTTTGAAAAAAGCACAATCAGGAGCAAAAGTAGCTGTTAAAATACAACACAGAAATCTCAGCTGGGAATCGAAATGGTCAGCTGTAATGCACCATGTGCTACCTCCTCCAAATGTAAGAGATTGTGACACATGGTTCCTCAGTGAAGCCCTTTGCCCTAAGAAATTGGTGTGGCCAAGAATTTCACACGTCAGAAAAGACCTCAGCACCTGTACAGACAGCAACGTTACCAAACAACGAATAAGCTTTGGAAAGGGAGAAGTTTACTTTGTTGGCTCTGAGTAAAGGTCTTGTGCATCTCTTTTCTTAAGGACGTAGCTCATGGCAGCAGGTTGAGCTGCCGAACCATTAATTCCTAAGCCTCAGAAGGACTGGTGAAATGAGGAAATCACATCCTGTCAAAAGTGAGGAATCTCATAATGGTGAAAAAGAAACCTAAGAGGAAATGACAGTTCAAAATAGTCAAATAAATAAATAAACAAAAGCAGAGATCTCACACTGAAACTGCAAAAGCTCCTTCACAGCCATTTGCTTCCAATCATTCCCTCACAATCAATGAACAGAGGACTAACTTTTATTAAAACAGATTTGTTATTCATTAAGAGAAATAAATACTCAAGTAGAATGATTGGCAAGTCACACGCGTTTGTAGTTATAATGCAAATCTCACAAGGCACCTCCACTGCAGAAAACGAACTGGATTTTTCATTGTAAAAATACTACATGTACGTATCTCAGTGTCAACCATCTAGGCACATTTTGCATAACAAGAGCCACACAGATAAACTGTGAACTCTTTGCAAGACAAGTTTCTATGCAGCCATTAAATGCAAATGGTTACTATGCAATCTCCCATGGAAATCAAATGAATATAATAAAAATAGTTTCACATGTGCATAATATGGCGTACAGATGCTCCTTATACAACATGAAGAGCCGTTACAGTATAACTCATCTACGATGATAATCGCTTCTTTCTTAAGGCCTGGAATCCTGACCAGAAGTGCACATGTAATTGCATGCCTGCTTTTGCATATGCAACTGCTGTCGCTGCAAGCATAAATTAAATATGTATATTGCTACATAAAAAAAATAGTCATTTACTGACATGAATTCTCTCAAGCTCTTTCCAACTTCTCAACTATCTGACTGGACTTTTGGCATGGTGCTAACAAAGCCTGCTTTTACATTCCCCATTTATTTACTGCGTGTAAGGAGGAGGAAACACCCACGCTTAACTGCCAGCAACTCTAGGAAATTGCAAAGATGAAGTGCAAAATCAGTTATAACCTCATAACATTTCTTTTTTACATTTACATACTCATTCAGCACAACTCTTGTATTCAAATTCAGCTTTGAGCACATGCTTAAATATCACTGAGCTCAGCAGGGACACCAGCAAAGCACATACAGGAGCAGAGCACTGATGTTTATGGGGTAGGGATATGGTGAAGGCGCTTGGAGCCATGCAGACAAGAGCAAGCGGAAGAAGGAACATCTGCAGGCAGCCAGGATCAATCCTGCCTCCACCCTGGGGAGGTTCAGCCCCCTGCCCCTACCCTGCCCGGGCAGTACTGGTGGGAGATGCCAGCTGGCCCCTCATCCCTGATGTGCATGCAAAAGACAGCTGCGATTGCCTCTCTGAGCCAGCCTGTGTACCAGACGTGTTGTGTCATGCTGTCTGGGCCACCTCCAAGTGACAAAACAGGGTAACTTTTGAAGAAAATGGGGATGGTGAAGAGGAAAGCAAACTTGACCATGAGGAACCCCACTGATGGCAGAAACAGTCCCACATCCTAAACGGAGTAAACTTTCTGCCACCCTTTCTTAGGCTGAAACAAACTTTTAGGCTGGTTCTTACTCTGGCTTAGTAGCATGTCCTGGTCCTAGCAGGAGACAACAATACCTACAGCATGTAGCAGTACCGGCGGCCAGCGCATACACACACAGCACGTGGAGCTTTAGCAAAAATTTCCGGTAGAAAAAAAAAGATAAAAATCCATGACATAGTACAAAAGACATGCACAATACTGCATATTTAATTGCACTTTAAAAAAACACCTATTGGACATGATGTCTAAAAAGAAAGGGAGAAGAACAAAGCCACCCATGCCTTTTAAGTAATGGGATGCTGAGGAATGGTGTTTAATAAAATTTGCTGATACATCCTTGCCAAACCTGCAATAAGGATAAATCCTCTACAAAGAATAAAAGGTCTATTTGCACAGGAGAAATTGAGTTATCTGTGCTCTGAATACCACTGGAAACTTTTGAAATCCAACCCTTGTGTACTAGAGTCAGGTGCCAAACTTCACAAGTCTTCTAGTAAGCACTTGCCAAACTACCCAAGAATCAAAACATCAACAAGCTCTGCTAGTCCTGGCTGTTGATTGTAACCATGTACAATCAACATAAGAATAAAAATATCGAAGACTGCATGAATGCTTAGCTATTTTTTTCTTATTCCCTTCCCTTAACCAGTGTTGGAGGAGCCTAAAGACCACAAAACTTTCTAACATTCAGGAAGCTTCTGCATAGTCACAGTATCCTTCCAGCGTTCACCATGTCAGAAATTTCACGGAAGCTGGAAACAATTGAGGAAATGATTCCAACAACTATGCATAGTAGAAGGACTTGTGAGTGCTTAGTTTTCTTCATGGATTTTCCAAAATCAGCTTTAATGAAGAGCAGCTTTTCTGCTTCCCCCTTTTATTTATGTGCAGAACATGAACACTTCTCTACCTCAAAGGACTTGATTTTCTAAAACACTTTGAAATCCTCAAAAGCAACTATAAAACCAGTTATCTTGACAGAGATCGGGACAGGAAAAAGGGTATAGAAGGAACCCTACTGGGTGAGTTTGATAGGACCATGTGTGTGACCTCCATGGTACTGCACGGGATTTAGTGTCTCAGGGCATCAGTCTCAAAGAAGTCAGTGTGGCTGCCTGTCAGCAGAACTAAATTGTGTTGTTTGAATTTTTTAAAGGAACAATAGAAAGTGGGAAAAAAAAAATAATCGCAGCAAAGCTATCAGATTAAAAATCATTTGCAACTAGAGAAATAATATTTTAACAACTGTGGAATAAGGGAAACCCACTTTGTAGCTTAACCGGATCAGTTCCATCTGTTATTTTAAGGGGTGAAGCCTGAACTGAGAAATCTGTGTCACACAGAGGCCGGCAGGTTTGTGAACTCTATCGGGAGCTGCTTAACAGTTGGTCTTAATCGTTTTCCAAGGCACAAAGCTGAGATCAAGATGAATCTGTTTCCCACATTGTTTCCTCCCAACAGGGTTGGATTTCAGATTTGCCTGGATTAGAATAAAGCCACCGGAATTCCCCACCTGGACATTAAGAAGGTTGGAGGCCTTGATTTCAAAGGCAAGTGGTATGCAGTAATCCACCCCGGCCCCATGGGACTACAACTTTCATTTCTAATCAGAGAATTGTCTTTGCTTTGTGCAAAACATTTTTTTTTTTTTAAAGAAGAGGGAGATTTTATTACATCTTTCCTTTACTCTACTATTTTCTTTTTGAGCCAACAGATTTTTAGCCCAATACTAGTGAATTAAAGGCAGAATCATTAGTTCACCTTTTCCGGAGAAATCAGTAACAGGACTGAGATTTTTAAATCCCAAACTGTTCTTCTGCCTCACCCTGAATTAGCTCATATGTTACTTTTTCACATAATCAACCTGGACTCAAGGTTTGTGCTCCTCCTCTTGCAAAGCCAAAAAAGTCACTGCACGCATCTCTGTGCATAAACCTTCATGTGCCTTTCCCCCTCTAGATGACAGGTTCAGGCTGGACCTGTCTGATCTGCAAAGCACCGTGGGTCTCCTCAGCAGCCTCTCAGGGAGATGAATCCCGATCACTTTCCTCTTGCACCCTGCTCCAACCCTCACAGCTCCTCAAGTCCTGAGCAGAGACAGATGTACTGGCCAAAGGAAAAAGCTTAAAAAAAAAAAAAAAAAAGAGAGAGAGAAAAGAAGAAAAGAGCAAGAAAACATCAGTTTCCTGCATAGTGGAATGGGCTTCAGCTCCAGTAGGAACCCTTCTGCTAGTATAAACTGTACTCTCCACTGGAGGAGTTTGTTGACGTAGATGAGGCTGGAGAGACCTCTCTGAGATGATATAAATGCCAAGCTCTGACTAAGGGGATTCTCTTTCAGCAGTCCAGCAAGAGGAAAGGGGGTCATACCAAAACAACAGCACCAAAATTGTGCTTCTGCCACTGCCTACAGGGCCCAGCAGGACCCCCTGATGTGAGCATGTCCCATGAGAGCTGAAAAAGTCCAGGTGTTTGTCTTAGCAAGCTCCAGCCCATCTCAATGTTTATACACTGAGCTCCAACTTTCACCAACTCCCCAGGACGGCTTACCATGCCAAAGATTTTCCTGTTCCCTGTTCCGGGCAGTCAGGTTCAGCTCATTTTAATAGACTTCATAGGAAGAGCTTTGATTCTGACCCCTGCAAAGAGGTGCCTCTAATGAGAGAAACAGAGACAAGTGCAACACCGTTTGCATCACCCGCGTGGCTGGGAGGAGTATTCAAATATTATCGACTCAAATCTGGAGGACTGAGATGGTTACACAAGTCATCTCAGATGAGCCCTGATAGGATCTTTTCATTTCCCTCTTCCCAAAGCCAGGTGCTGCTATAGCTCGCCGACAGGCAGAGGCAGCGTGGTTAGGGACCGCTCACGCAGTCACTGCTGCTACAGCTGCCCCCACGCCACCTTGCATCAGGTTATCTGTTATCAATCCACTCCTGGGGCTTGAGGATTTACAACAGGCATTTAAGCCATCACCCGGCTCCGTCTGCCTTAAACATCACTCTCTCGAGTGCGGCACTTCAGGACACGGATGACAGACGAGCCACTCGGGCTGCTGCACAGCGAGACACCAGCCGTGGGCTGCCCCAAGCCACCCTAACCAGAGCTTTCATTTACCCTAGCCATTGGGAAGGGCAGAGAGAGAAAAAAGCTTAAAAACCTGGGTATTTCCTCCAAATCTCTCCACCTGCGCTGTTACAGAGTAAGGTTGGACACTTGCAGGTCAAGAGACAATTCCTGAAGTCACCGCACGTAGTGGCCATTTCCCTCGCATGGCTGCAAAATAGCAGCCCCGTTTTACATCAGTGTAGGCAATGAGACTTAAAGAAGATGCAGGACTGGGTATTGTTACATAGCAGTGGAACATTGCAATTTGGAGACAATCTTGCATTCATAGAAAAAAAAGAAGAACCATGTCCCTGGATTGAGAACAATAAGAGAAGACAAAAACCACTGACTGACTGCTCTCCCGAACAAGGCAGGGGTTCGCCTCATTAGAACCAACCCTATGTGAGGTACCACACAACAGGGTAGCAATCCAACGTGCTAAATATACAATCACAATCGTTTCACAATTGAAGAAAAAAATCCTTACAACTTGATGATGTTTGAAGGTTTTATAAGTACACATTTTTATCTGTCTGACAGCATGTGTTTTCAATACAGACATATTTGGGCCTGCACGTTGCTATTTTAGTGCTAACATTTACAAGTTTATTTGCTGAAGGCAATTTTTAAAGACATTTGTCAGTGGCCAAGTCCAGCTCCCATTGAAGTTAACTGGAAGACTCCCACTGACCTCAATAGGAAACAGCTCAGACGGTCAGGGCTGGATTCTGAGCTGCCACAAGTTGAGGATACAATTCTTGGAGTGAAATGGGTTTCAGTAAGCCTAGAAGAAGAACAACACCATAGGAAATAACAGTGTTATCCATTAATAAACATATTAGGAGATGGTACCATGCAATTTCTCCTGTGGCTGAGCTAGCATGACAGATCTCCACCCCTGTGCCATGGCTCACCTCCAGCTTTTGCCGAGTTGGTTTGTAGGGCTGTGCACTAATGCTTGCACACACCAAAGCTGAGTATGAACAAAAAATTAACAGGAAAAAAAATGCAGAGAAGGGAGGATGTTTTCAGCAAGCCAAAGTGGTGTGAAATTACAAGAATTACTCTCATCCTTATAGTCGAGCATAGACAAAAGTGCCTGGAGAATCCTAGCTTTGCTCTTTTCTTTCAGATAATTATTTTCCTCTATTTCATCACAACTCAGAAAATTTTGTTTATTAGCTTCTAATATTGCTTCCATTCCGTAGCTGTACTTCCTTCATTTGACTGCAGAAAGAGCTTAAAAAAAATCCTTGCAGAGAGTTTTTTTCTCTTTTTCTTGTTATAAAGTCTACACATGCTACAAGGGCACAAGGGATGGAAAAAGTATTTAATTAGTATTTCCAGAAATATCCTCGCCTAACCCATAATGAGGTCATGCCAGATCATAATCCTCCTCAAATACAAGAGACAAAGTGATTTCCTTTCATACGACATCCTTTTTTGGGTGCAGCATCGACAGCTTTTCTGTGGTTTCAAAGGAAAATAAAATCGAGTCAGTCTGAGCAGGAGAAGTCCAGAAACGCCTAATACATCTTCCTGTGAGAGGAATTCAGCAGGCTGTACCTCAGAGAAGACATGGGTGAAATTTAATACAACCAGGAAAAAGAAAAAAAAATCACACCAAAATCACAGCTCCAATCTACATGTGCCCAACTGAAACCCTTTGAACTGACTGCTCAAATAATATTTCTCTTAAATCACACAGCGGTGTGTTTGGGCTACCTCTGTCTATTTCTCCTGCACACAGGAACAGACCTTGACTCCTGGGTGGACCCTGGAAATCTTGGAGCGCCGCTGATGCCACCACCTTGCTGGGGCTTGGCTCAGGCTCCCACCGCAGAGCTGTGATACCGAGGTCCCAACCCTCTCGTTGCAAGGCATCCTCCCTTGGCGCATCCAGCAGCCACAGCACAGCTGGGTTTTGAAGACTCTCCGTAAAAAAGACCAGCCCTCATGCGGTACCTCCTGGGTATGGGGTAGGGTGGAAAGGAGGCTTTAAGGTGAGGAAACACTGAGACCAGGGAATCTGTTCTCCTTGCAACATATTTCACCACCTTTCATTAATTGCTTCTTGAGATAAGTTCAATAGCTTGTGCCGGGCAGAAATTGTAACTTGGAAAAAAACATCCAATATCATTGGAAGACATCTATACCTGCTCACCTAGTGGCTTATCCCAGTACATGTTCAGCTCCACTGCTAAATTCAGGCAGGGATCAAAGCTGAGGTGGACACCCAGGTTTAGCTCGCAGCTGGCAACGGCTCATCAACTTCCCGCAGTGGTGTAAGGGCCCGGAAAGTGCAAAGCATTTTCTCTCCTTTAATTCTCCAGGATTAAAATAAATCAGAGAAAGGACATTATCCACTTTATTTGCCTGCTTCTGCAAGCATGCCCATGTGCTATTTCACTACAGAAACCACTGGGCAGCGTTGATTTACCGGCCAGTCTCAGGAAGGCAGTGGTTCTCCACCCTGCTCTCCCATCCCCCAGTTTATTGTCGAGATCTTGGAACATCAAGTACAAAGTGTGAAGTAATTTAATGGCGGGGGGACTTTTCACCCTCCTTCTCTATCCCAATATGACTAAATTTATTGATTTTGGATTGCTGTAAATTATAATGTAATTATCCTGCTGCACAAGCAGCTTCCCATTCCAGAAATTAAAAAGCAATTCAGGTAAATGATCTTTAGCTATCGTGGTGCATCCCTGCAGAACTCATTAAGTTGGGGGATTAGATGGCACACCAAAACTCTTACAGGGAGGATGACATTGAAAACTACCATGCCTGAAAATAAAGAACTTGCTTGGGAAGATAACAGGGGCAAAGCTGCTGGTGTGACTTTTTTTTTTTTTCCTTTTCTTTCCTGACAACTTTGAAATGCTATCGACTTGTACGTCTCCTAGGATTTCTAATACTTGCTTATTGACCCTTTTTAAAAATAAACACCCTTCCTTTGAGACAGGAATGCTGTTAAGTGGGAAAATTTAAGAAATGGACATCTTCACACCACCACCCGTGGAACCTGTTATTTGATCCAGTTGGATCTCAGGTGGAAAAACAGCTCACACACATTGGAGTCTGCATGTACTGTCTGAGCAGGAAGCTGCCAAGTGGCACTGAAGAAAGTTTATCCCATATTTCTAGCTAGTTAAGGTTAAGCTTGCTGCTTTCCCTAAAGAAAGCTCTATCTAGCGGGATTTCTAAAAGATCAATAGCTGATTGTAGTCACAGAAGGTATTGCTACACACGCCTTTTGCCAGCAAAACTGTTCCCAACACTTCTGTCTCACCCAAAGGTGAAGTCTTGCCTCCGTAAAGTTTCCTTCTCCCAGTTCAATCAGTTACAGCATTTCCCACTTGCTGTCTGATGCTGCTGTGATGCTGCAAAACAGCCATCAGCAGCCTTCACACCGAAGGCAGCTACAGTCGGTGGCAGATGAAAGGATATGTGCACGCGTAGTTTGCACATCATTAAGTTCGTAAAATGCTTTGAGGATGAAATGTGCTACATAAATATAACAGGTTATTAAATTTCTTGGTGCTGTTTCCTTCATCAGAACCTGCAGTGGTCGTCGCTAGTTTGTGCCTAAACCTGCTACTGCTATTAGCTTCCTGGCTTTTGGCTTCCCAGGGCATTTGATCCTTGCCCCCAGCCGCCGAGCCTTTCACACCTTCTCGCTGGCCCCACACAGCTGCTGTGCAGACGTGGGGCACGGGGGTCCTGCTGGCTTCGGGCTGCACGCGTGCAGCCGCTCCCCTCATTTCCTGCACAAGCGGCAGCCACAGGACTTGAAAGCCCCCCCTTTGCTCCCACCACTCTTCCCTAACACGGCCCTTAATTAATACCGAAGGCAGCTACCATTTTTGAGTAGGGCAGTGCAGGGCCCCAGGATATCAGCCAAATACCGCAGAGATTTATAAACTTGTCAGCGTGGCCAGGCTCCCCAGAAAAGAAGCCAAAACCTTAAGTTTAAAATCTCCTACACTTCCATAAATTTCAGCTTTATCTGCAAGCTCTTCTCATTATGAAAGTTTGCTAGTTCTGTTATTTTAATTCTAGTAAGTACCATGTCCTAATTTGGACATTTTTCCAGCCTTCAGCTGAATTCTGGAGATATATGACATACCCCGGTAGCCTTTTCTCCTGTTAAAAACAATCTATTTACCAAAAGTCTTGTCCAAACCCAAATCATAATATCTGGTCTCTATTTATACCAGCACAGGCTCCTCTCCCCCAGACTGCCGCCCCCGCGAGCAAGCAGCGATTGCACAACGCGCCGTGGCAGGAGCACGGGACATCACTTCACATCTCCCTTCTTTTTTGGGACGCACGCATACTTTTCGAATTTCCTAAAAGGAGAGATTATTTGGTTTTGGCCGAGCATCTGAAACCACTCGCAGGCCACACAGAAGTTACCGAGTAAGCAGACGACATCCTCCTCTAAAATCCTTACGGACACAAACAGATTCTGAAAACATGTACTTCAACCACCTCAGCAAATCGTTTCCCCGGCGCGTTGGTGCCGTGGGCCCAGCGCCTGCCCTGCTCCCTCCTCCTCGCCCCCGCTCGCTGCGTACAGCGAGGAGGACGTTAGCGCTGGAATGAACCCGCTCCAGTCCTTTTATATAGATTTAGACCATATAATTTGATCGCGACCACAGGCAGTTTTATTGCCCTGATTTATATGGGGCCTTGCAGGGGTCCTTTCTTCTGTAAGAAAGTGAAATTCCTAGAAGCCCTCTCCCTGCTCCAGGCCTGAGGACAAGCTGTGGGATCCCCAGGGCTTCCCACACAGGCCACAGCAGGCCTGGATGTCACCTCCTTCTTTCCTCACCACAGTGTCAGTGGGGTATGCACACCTTGCAGGAGGCAGCTGAAGCACTGCTCAAGTGGCCCTCTCCACATTGTGGTACTTGGGTCGTCCTGCCTGAGAGGGGACCATCATGTGAAGCCCAGGGCAGAGCATGTCACTCCTCACCTACCAGGGTGACATCCCAGTGACACCCCCAGCACCTTTCCCTCTCTCGCAGGAGGGGATGAAAATCCAAACAGCTTTGCCACAGAGAAAAGGTAGATGCGGCTGTAGGGCCAGAAGTGTTGCTACCAACCATCTGTGTTCCCAGGGCACGTTAAGCCTGGGATCCGTGTTAGTATTCTTCGCCAGGCATCTGGCAGATATTAAATACCAGCCTCCCTAGAGAACTTGTTACCTCCTCATGCTTGACTGGGTGAATATAAGCAAGAGACGTGCTTGTATCTGCTACCTGAAGAGGCTAGATGAAGCCTATCTGAAACATGCCAAGACCTTGGATCTGTCATTACCATACCAATTTCCTGAATGGAAATCCTGCCTGTCTTTCTTTTAATCTATCCTCTATCTCACTATGTGACCAGAACATGCTGTACCAGCTACAAAGACAAGCCAGTATGTGACTCAGAAATGTGATTTCTGCAACTTACCTAGAGGATTACTGCTTCAAAGAGCACCAGGTTTTGGAATAATGGTGTCAACAACCACTGATAGTCCTGATCTGTCACTGACATGTGGAGAGCTACTTTTGCACTGGGCCATGGACTTAGAGAATAGCTTCATCTCATCAAAAGTCCTGTCGTCTCAGCATAGTAGCCTCATCATCACAACTAACATGGACGTTCTTCTTGCTTCTCTACCTTTTGTAGATTTCTGCACCCAGCCAGTTCCTGTCAAGTTTCTATGAGCTTGTAATTCTTCCACTCCAGTATTTTCATGACTTCTCCCTTTGCTGCCAAGTTTTCCTCATGAAGATCCCACAAAATGGTGTCTTTTGGCAGAAACCCTGCTGTTACAGTTTTGCTCCTTGTACCTCTGGCCAAAGGCTGGTCAAAAGCCTTCCCATCCCTCACACAGCTCAGCCATCTTCCTGCACCTCTGGTCTAGGCTATGTCTGCTGCTACATTAATCATCTTATCTAAGTAAAGTCTTTGACCATAATCCACCGCAGTTTCCATAAAGGACTTTAAACTTCTCTCCACTGCTCTGAGACTGCTGGGACGTTGTGGCTTACCCCATCTTGTAATAGTTTTGCAAAATTTTGAAGCAGTAATCATGTCCTCCCTAGTTATAAGTCCACAGAGCACTGATCAAATGCTGCTGACAGCAACTTTTGCCTCATTAAGGAGTACAATAATTGTCTGGAAAAAGTATTTCAGAACTACCTGCAGAACTTCTACCAGAAGATTCACAAGTGGCATGGCCACCTCTGTGTATGACAAACTGCTTGGCACTTCTGATGTGCATGTCCGCACCCTTCATATCTGATGAGACATTGTCCCTCCTTCCTGGTATCCACACCCACAGCATTCATGGGCCAGTTCCCTCTTCCAGCAGGCTGCTGTAGCCTTCAAATTCCCATTGTGTCTAAGCATGGTTTGGGCCACTAGCCCCATGCCTCACAAAACACAGGGTTAAGTGAACCAAATTCAGGAGGACATTTCTATTCTGCCCTTAGGACTTAAATACCGGAGGGTTTTGAAGTTGGAAAAGAATAGTTTTTCACTTGGGTCACAGAAAGGAAGAATAAACTAAAACCACCTTTACAAGAGACACTGCAGATGCTGGCAGTGAGGAAAGGCCCTTTGGGCTGATACTTAGAGAAAGCTCATTTCTATCCCTGCTCAAGTGCTACAGAGGTTAAAGACCTGCTACAACCTGCCATAAAAGGCAAAAACCACATTAATAGGAAATGTGTTCCCCTCCCCCCTTCCAAATGTATTTTTTATGAGTAAACATTTCTGTATTAAGACTTACTGTCTTCAAAGATCCCTTTTATGTCCCAAAGGTAACCATTTAAGTGATCTTATAACAGCCGTTACTTATCTTTACAATGGGCAATGCACATGAACTCAGTGTCTGAGACTTTCATTTTGCTATATATTTTTTAGTAACCACATATAAATCCGTCCTGTTTCAAGTGTCAGTGACTCTATATGGCCAAAAGATAGCCTTGGATCTTATTTCAGCTGCTAATACACTGCTTTGAGTGGAATTAAAATTGAAAGAAGCTTGCTCACAGAAGTGCAGCATGCACAGAACTCAGGAAAAAAGATGCAAATGTTTTTTGTGTGTGTTTGTTGTTGTTTATTTATTTTTTACACTTTCAGCCAGCTCGTATCTATTGTAAGAGTCACTGCTCCAGCATTTGAAATGGAGGACCTTGGATGTTTTAAGGCTATCTTTGTAACAGCATGCAGAGTTTCCTCGGGAGTTTTCCAAAGGGGAAAAATTGTACCAGATCAAACAATAGCATTGCTGGCTCCTCTGCAGCTGATTACAGCACTAGTGTGCACGTGCACAGCAGGCTAACAGGAAAGAAAGCTGAAACTCAGCTTTTCTCTGAAACTGTCATCCCAAGTCAGTGATTTTCTTCCTCTATCACCTGGTCCCCAGAACGACACCTTTCCTAAGAGTCTAGTGACAAAGGACTTAGATAAAACAACTATATATTGCTTGGGTCAGGGTGAAATCCTGTATGATTTCTGTAAATTCATCTAGGTCCATCCAAAACCCTGTTCAAGTTCTTGAACCTCAGCAAAGTATTTGATAAAGTTCAACCCTAGATTATGCACGTAGAAAACTCTGCTAAACTGGAAAAAAAGAAAAACAACAATGCTTTCTTGTTGCCATGTAAGAGATTTATGCAACTATAACATCGTGTTCTCCAACTAAGTTTGCCAGATGAGATTGCCTGAAAATCTTTCTTACTCCAGAGCACAGTGTAACCCCTTAGAAAACGCTCAGTCTCTATGTATCCACAGTCTCTCCACTACAGACACTGAAAATGTCTTCTCTATAACAACTTAACCTCATCTTCCCTAACCCTGCAAATCTGTTTTATTGGGCCCCTTTGACAACAGCAGGTTGACACTTCAGAAATATGAACAAGGTCACCCTTGTAATGCAGCTCTCAGGGGCAGCAGCACCCACTTCATGTGGTGGGGAGGGGGGGGAATGGCAACCTCCATGCATTCTGACCTGTTAAGTGCTTCAGTATGACCAAATGCAATAAACATGCTAACCAGATGCTGATTGATGGGCCTCGAGGCCCAAAGAACAACGCAAGTTCATTATATAAACAGGGGAGTGAAGGGAAGTCAAACAGCTTTCCCAAAATCATGAAGGAAGTTTGGGGCTGGATCAGGAACTGAAACTAATTTTCCCCAGGCTCAGTTCTGTGCCTTCACCATAGGGAGCCACCAAAAAATTGGGTACCTTCACACAAGCAGCCTCTGGGAGTCGGGTCAGCTTCCCACAACACATAATAATTCCTCTCATTAAAATCAGACGTGCAAACCAATGCCTCAAGTCCTCACCTTTGTATTTCCCTTTTTTCCCTTTAAAGTGTGGCTATAAATACCTCACAAAGAACATCACCAGCTATACCTGCAGACTGGTAGGAGCAAGGTTTAGCTTAGCCTGAACCTAACACTTCTCGTTCATGCAGAACACCAGTATCACCCCAGCGAGCATGCAGAAGTGGCAGCTGCTTGGTTCCCCTGTCACAGCTGGCCCTCCCCACAAACAGCAGCCATAAACCAAGGAGAGTCCACAACAGAAAAACAGATCAGATAAAGATCACAAAAAAAAATTACTTGGGGAAAAATTAAAATGTTTAACAAAACTTTGGCTGTAGCCCTTACTACTCTCTGCAGGGTCAGAGCATCTCATTAGGTGCAGATATATCTCTGTGCTGGCTTAAACAACTATACTGGAAGCAGTGCGCATGGGGCCAAGGCTTATGGGCAGATATCTCCTCTATTGGATGGTTTTCAGGAATGCTCAGACACTGAGCTTTTACATCAATATAACTGAAGTTATTAAAACATCAACTTTAACTGTTTACTTAGGGGTGCATCTGCTGCAAGCTGTGATTTTTTTGAAAATCTGTCACAGTCAGGAGCTGATCCACACAAGAAAAAAGAGGACAGCTTTCTGGCCCAAACAGTACCATTCAATCCCTACAAATGTTACTGTATTTTAAAGATCAGATATTAACGACAGTAAACATAAATATTTTGCTTGTAGCACTCCTGTTCTTATTTACATTTTACTTGCAATTGGAAGCATTTCCACTGGAATACATTCCTAAAATTAGCTGGAATTCCAGAAGATAGAAAGAAGTATTAAAAAAAAAAAAAAAAGGAAAAAAGCCCTATAGAACTCTCTAACAGACTGTAGAAAACATAGAATTGATTTCAGACAATTTTGTGTGAAATCTTTTTCATTTGTGTTCAAGTGGGATCACACACAGTGATTTTTTTTTTTTTTATTTTCATTTTGGACTCAGTCAACCAAAGTGCCCAAGCCATAGTTCATTTCTTTCCACCAGAGTATGCCTGATCTCAACCCAACATCACTACAGGAGTCACAGAACACCCAGTGCGGGTTGCTTTGAAATGCATGTAAACTCATGAGTTTAATATAATCCTAGACCAGTTAGTATGAAATAACTATATCTACCTAATTTCTGTATGGTAGAGCTAAACTTATGATCTTGGCTTGAGGTCTACTCTCTGGCATTACTGTTAAGGTCAGAAAACTTACCCTGCCAAAACAGCCTGCACAGAATTCCTGGGATTATTTCAGAATTTAAGGATTCTTCTGTTTCTGTGGCACTTAGTTCTGGAAAAATATTATTTATTATAGTCCCCTGATTATAAGCCTTCTTTCAAAATTAAGTTTTAAATCAGTAAAAAGCTATTATTGCTACTGAACACTTTCATAGCCTTATACAATGTAAAGAAATGGTATTGACTTCTGCAAGATGATGTTCTCAAAGGCACTATATGATACATAGATAGCTTATGTTCAACTCCCCTTTGGGGAAAGAAACAACTCCATTTGGCAGACAGACATGAGAATGAGTCATTTAACCACAATTATGTGGTGTATCAGTGAGACAGGAAGGACTTGCTAGTGGATATGGTGACCCAAGGGACCTGGGCTTAGTCCTCTCCACCGCCATGGATGTCACGTGTACACCACCTATGAACTTTCAAAGTTGCAGAGATGACTGCTTCTTAATTTGTCTCTGAAACCATGAAAACCCTTAGAGCCATCTTGGCCTTGCAAAATTCTTCACTACCTCTCTGCTCCATCTGCAGAATGGCAGCAATGGTTTCTCCCTGTCAAAGCAGGATGTTCATACAAAACAGGCTGAAGAGTTCACAGGACCTGAGCTCCCAGACAGCGTAGTTCATGTTCTCTTATTAAAGTAAGTAAAAAAACGGTACAGAGGAACGTGGAGAAATGGTGTGCTCTGCACCACACTCACCAGCACACGAAGCCATGAAAACAGACTGCCTGTTTTCATTGGCTGCAGTTTAAGGAGGAGACAAGAAATACCAAGTCCTCCTTTCACTCTGAGGTGTGTGGCTGTCTTCTCAAGGCCATGCAGAAATTCTTCAGGAAGTGCCGGGAATACAAGCCCTGTTTCTTGGTACTGGTATTGGATACACAGCATTTCTAAGAACATTTTTCTCTGCCATTCATCTGACCTCGGGAGCAGTCCCACTGCTCCACAGAGGCAGCCGTGGAACGCTCTGCCAAACCCTATCAATTATTTAGCGTCAAAAGGAAGACTTAATCTGTGTGATAAAAGAATGGATTTTATCTAAGGCTTGTTCTCCTTAAAGTGATTTACACAACTGGACTCTCTAGTTGCTTCCCTTAGCATAATTATTTACTTCTGCATTAATAGCCTTCCTCCTCTTGGGTTATTTTTAGGAGCCTTTTGTAACCCTTAGAATTTACCGTTTTTTCCTTGGCTGCTTAGTGGGGATTTTAAATTGCCCATCCCTCCAAACAGGCAGGTGAAACACCAGTCTTGTCAGTGGTGGTGTGAAGCTGCAGTAGGTCTGGGGAAGCTGCTCCCCCAGCTCGGGGGGATACCTGGGGGCTGAGTTTGACTCCGACTTGAGAAGTCTTGGGGTGAGATTTCAGTTCAGAGCTGGCAGTCAGGGCTGTCAGCCTGCTCATCTGGCTGAGGGCTGATGAATGAGAATGATGACCTTTAAAACATTAATCTCCTTCCACCTTGGTTCCTGGTTTTAATGCCACTCTGCACAATTTTGGCCAAGTCACAAAGACTTGGATTTGCCCCACCTAACATTAGCCACTTTAAATCAGGCATGAAGTCCTTGGGGGAAAAAACACCCATCTTCATGATGTGATTGACACCCCCCTACTGCAAAGGGAGCCCGTACTAAACACCTAAAATTTAGCCAGCCAACCTCAGACAAAACAATTCCCAGTCCCAGTCCCCCATGATTGTGGCAGGTTCAAATGCGATGGTTAATGGATGGTGTTGGGAGAATTAATTTACAAAAGCTGTGCAAATTCTCAGATTCTCAGGTAAAAAGCTGACATAGGCTAAAAATACAAACTATGGCAACACACTGGCAGCACAGAAGAGACAGACCAGGAAAGCATCACCATAAATATAATCCATTATCACCACCGATTTTCTTACTTGACTAAATACGAGCAATCTACAAATAGGTAAGTTTAGCATTGGTTAAAAAGGTTATATTTAGGTGCCCTCTGAGTGGCACTTTACTGAAGTCTAAACTGTATCCATGGGAAAGGAGATGTATCAGCACTTGCCAGAATAAGCTTTTGAAGCTTACAAAGTAACAGAAAAGCAGAAGCTATTATTATGATGACTACTGTTAATGATGATGATAATACACTCAAAAAATACAAAGATCTTTCAGGTGGTACTTAGCGGTAGGGATCACCAGTGCCAGAACCAGCCTGTGAAGAATACCTTTTTCTATTTTAAACTCATAAAAGCTTTTGGAGCTGGTGTGCAATCCTGCAATGTGGTTAGAGGCAAGATTAAATTGCTCCGTCTTCAAAGCACTTTGGTGTCTGTAATGGGCTGAAATGGCAGGAATCTTTGGTATGACACTTTGGGGGAGCTGCATACAATCAATAAATGCTGGCTGATATCATGAAATATACCATCTTATCAAGTGCTTGGGTGATGTGACACAAAGATCTTCTGTGAGAGCTATGTGATGTGAACCACAAAGCCTGTAAACATTAATGGTTATCCACTCTGAGGCTGCACCTTTGCCCACAAGGCTGGCTATCACACAGAGAAACCCTGCATAGGGGCTCAGGAAGAGGGTTTCTCCTATGAGAAAAAATGAAAAGAAAAAAAAACAACAAACAAAATACTTCAACAAGTGGCCAAGTAGTGGGACTCCAATCACCTGATGAAGTGAAGGCTTGCCCAACAAAGACTGTTGCTGACTGAAACCTGGAACTGAAAGCCTTGGATGAAGGAGAGAGATCAGGCAATAGACGTGGTTTTGTGGCACAGTTTATGGCAATTTTAATTATTAAAATGCTGTCAAATGTAGCTGAAATAGTCAGCCATCTCCTCCCACAATGCTCCCCACTATGCCTGTACTGTTATTTGAACATAAAAAAGGTGCATCGTGGGTTCCACTTCATCCATCCCTGCATGGATTCCTCTGAACTACCCAAAGAGCAGGTTTCAAGTGACCAACGTAATACGAAAGCTTTCAGCTAGTCACAGCCCTTGATTTCCTGTGACTGAGGGACGACATCTGCCTTGCACGAGTGCAAACATCTCTGGCTTCCCAGAGGGAAACCAGTGGGTACACAGGAGAGACCCATAGACAATCTAGTCAGCCAGGGGGGCTATGGTGACAAAGAAACCCACTTTAAGACCCGATAGAATCACATAGAAGACTGACAGAAGTGTTCAGGGAAGAAATACAATTTTTGTTTGCTAACACTCTTACATCAGTGTTGTGCTGAAGCCCTGCCCAACGTGGGAGCCACTGAGCTACATGCAGAAGATGCTTGATAGAGACAGTGGCTGGCAGGAGAATTTTGCAATCTAAATTACAGGATTTTCCTATCATTCTGTTTTAAAGTTGTATACAGCAAAGCAATACAGGGCAGGGGAGCTAAGAATGTGCTTGTACTGGTTATATCCCTTTTTCTGGAAAATGTGAATGACCGAAGGAAAACATACTTTGGAGAAGATCCCTGCCCCTCCGGGGTGGATGGAGGAGATGACTTCATTGGGGCTGTTCTCCTTCTAATTTGTCTGAGTCTCAGGCCACACAAACTATATATTTTTCAGCGCAGTGAGGTCTGCTGGGATGCTGGCATTTCCTCCTCCTCATTTACATGGTCTTCCCATAATCCAGCGCTGAGACAAGCTGAACTGCACAAGGACGCCCTGCCAACACCACTCGGGGCTTGCTTACAGAAGACCTCTGGAGAGCGATGGGAGGTGCTCCCTGCCCTTCTCCTCTGCCTATGAAAGGGCTGAGTGTGCTACTTCTGCAGCACTGAGCATTCCCGCCAGCCCATAAATCAAGCGACCAAACTCCATCCCAATCTCTGATCCACTGCAGAAAAGCCCAACGCTCTGCCCTTACAGCACACGCGGGGCAAAGAGCTGTATTTCATCAAGCAAAGCCTTAATATCAGGGGAGAGTCGTTACCTCCTGGAAGAAAGCGTAGCCAGAGTCTTACTGGTTCTGAAGCTTGGTTTCCCCATGTTTACACCAAATGACTTGTTGAACTTCATTATATACAAAGTATTTCCATAGATCAGAGGCAGGGAGACCTGTGCAGCTAACATAAAATAAATTACTACCCTGTGATAAATGGTTCTATTAGCAATCCAGATTGTTAAACTCAGATACAACAGGATGAAGGGAGCACTGCCCCATTCATTCTCCCTGCGGCAGATACTGAGTTGTAAATAGGTTATTTTGTGTGTAAATAACACATTAAAACTCAGCATTAGCTGTGTCTTTTGATAGAGAGGAAATTGTTCCAAATAAATAATCTCGGACAGGAATGTAAAATAAGCCAGATTTAATAGTGCATGCCTGCTGCAGCCGTGTTAAACATGACTAAAATGATAAACCCCAGAATATACTAATAGTAAACTATGCTCTGACATCAAAGTAATGAGGCTGTATTTTTACCCAGCTTTAGAAATGCTAAAATTAGTCTTGACAGAGCCAGACATCAGAAAAATGTTTCAAACATAAACACCATCAATTTGGGAACTTGGTGTTTGTGTCATGCTGAGGGTGGGGTGGAGAGGAAAAGGTGCATTCTGGGTCTTGTTAAAGTCAGGCAGTTAGCATTTAGGAGAATTTGTATTTAATTTTTATTACAAGATGAGAAAACCATCTTCCTAAATATCTCTGCCTTTGAAAGAGTGGCTCATTTAAATTTCTCCTGCAGCCACATGCCTGAGCTTCCTCCTGTGTGCTGATGCAGCGGCTACTGCAGTGCTAACCTGGAGGACCCAAGCTGGTCTCACTTACATGCTGCTCTGCTCCAAAATCTTTTTCCTCTTTGAAGCAAAATGCACTTTTGCACTCAGCAAATGGGTTTTCTAAACATGAAGTTGCCCTTCCGGAACTGGAGGCACCAGAAGTGGGAGGGTCTTTTACAGATTTGACTGTCTGTAGCTCCTAAATATTATCATTACACCAGCTTCCATCTCTGTCACACATATACACATGCATCTATTGAAAAAGAAGAGAGGAGCTTTGACTCTTTGGCCAGCATGATTTATGGAAAATTAGAAAATTAAGAGAGATTTCCTTGATGTCCTTTCTGTGAGGCCAGTTTCAGAACATCTGATCAATGAGTTACTATAAAAAAAAAAAAAGTCAGAGAAGATCTCTAAAACAGCAGCTTTAGGACACTAAAAATACAAGACACAAATCGTTAATACAAAAGGACTCTTTTCCATTGGCAGCATCAACAATGCTGATCTCTTTTCCTAGAGCTATAACTTAATTTGTTCAAGGCTGCAAACATTTGGGACAAATATCCAAAGGAAGAGAACTAGTAATTGAGACTGGACATATTATTACATTACAATGATATAGTTTAAATAATAATATAATAAAAAAGCTATTCTTCAATTATTTAAGTAATACTCAAGTTTATTGCTTCAATTACCTTAATTGTAAAGAAACCCTTATGAATCTATTCATTTCTACAAGGAAAAAAGAAAACCCTGTGATCAGAGAAACACGCTATGTTGGCACTACATCTGTGTGACTCAGTAGAAGAAAGGAGAAATGTGTTGCAAATTATGTCTGCTTGGCTCCAGAGAGCAGCTTGGTGATCCGCAGCATGAGCTGAGCTTCACTGCCACTTTCTCACATGCTAGTACAAAGAGTAAAACCTCTACAATAAATAAAATCAAGAGTTCGTGTTGGATGAGAATAAAGACATGTGCGTATGGCCCCGAAGCAGGGTGGGGAGCTTGGCGGCCCTCCCTTTAAAGCCTGTCTGCTGCTGTTCCCTCCTTGAGCTGAACAACGTAATTAATCTCCATGCCTCGTTTGCTTTCTTCTGTAAGAATATGAGCATAAATATGTATATTCCTGGCCTGTTATGAGTAATTACACTAGTTTAGTGAAGCAAATATGTTATATTAGTATGAATACTATGTAAGTACAGCCTCGCCGCGCTACCCAGACTTTTTATTATCTGCTACATCACACCTTGCAGTTAACTGATGTTAGCAGAAGACTTTGTATTAATTTCTCTACTTACAAGCACACGCGCAGTGCTGCGCCCTCGCAGCAGCAAGGATTACTTCTGGCCAGAGTTCAGAGAAGAGCCCTGAACCACAACACCGCTTGTGTTACCTGCAGAGCCCCAGCGCCTGCAGCCCATCACCAGCTCCTTCACTGCTGGCCACTTCAGGTCATTTATTAGCACTTCTCTTCCCAGCATGATATAGATTTCGCTCTTTACATCTCATTACACAATGCTTTCATCATGCTTCTCCTGACATCTTCAAACAATCCTCCGCTCACTTCTCCACTTCCTCTTAATAAAAGTGGAAATATGGAGCCCGTAAATCATTCTTTCCAAAGGCGAGAGCACACTGCTAACGCGACGTATAAAGCTGGACACATAAAAACCAACCCAGACCCTGAGGGAACCAAAAGGGCCCATGGACACCCCAGGCTGGGGGGGGGCCCTGATTTCCGTCACATCCCAGGAAACATGGAGGCTGCTTCCTCAGTGGAGGCACTCCCAGGGTACGTGCCAGGTGGAGAGAAGGTGTTTATTAGCAACAGCATGTATGTGGGCTTTGAATTTTAGCACATGCTTGGACTTCATTGGCACCTATCAAACCTTTGAACCTGCCAGTCACTTAGATGAAGCCGAGAGTGGGCTGCCGCTGGTTTCTACAGCATCACTTCTTTAACAGGGATCAAAGTCTGCAGGGGGTGGCAAACTTCAGTGTGTCAACTTTTCTGCCTTTCCCCTATTTCTACAGCCCAGCAAGCTCTACTTTCTGTCACTCTGCATAGGGCTCATGAGGAAGGTAGCTCAAAACCCACTCAGTAGTATGAAATTGTGACTTTCCAACCAATTCTGTGCAAGGCATTTTCTAGGTCTTTTTAAGAAAAATTTTCCCTTTGGCTATGAAAGTTTATCAAAGTCATGAACTAATCTGCTAGAATATGTTCTAGCAGCTGCTTCCTTATTCTGTACATTGGAATCTTCCCAGGAAAAAGTGGAAATCAGAACTGGGTAACCAAGGTGTTGAAAGAAAGGATAGATAAAGCAAATTTAAGCAATTTGGGCCAAGATCTATCTTCCCAGCTCTGCCAACAAAAAACACAAACTCTCCAGACGAGCTGTGTAAGAGACAGAGGAGCCTGCAGAGGCATCGTCCGGCTCTCCAGGGTGGTGAGAAACCACCAAGCGGTGAAGGAAGGGGTGGAGAAGGGTTCATTTTGGGGTAGAATCTGGCTAGCAATGTTATATTTTAAACAACAACAAAAAAGCTTTCTGCAAAGTTTACACAGCTGGGATGTCCCTTGTCACATCCGAGCTGTGCAGCCCCTTCTAAGTTTGTCTCCTCACACCCTGCCCAGAAGGGACGCCCTGTCCCGGTCCCCCGCAAGAGCTGCGCGGTGCCTCCCTGGTGGGCACAGCCTCACCCACAGCTGGAGCCACCACAAAGGGCCCTGGCACCACCCTGGAGAACCACCAGCCCCACACACGTGTCAGTGAGGGATGCACTTTTTGGGGTGGCATTGTTGCCTGTTCTACACAGGCAGGTGGGAGGAGGAGGAGACAATGTGCTTGCACGTCCCCTCCACACCAATGTTACACCCACCAAAACTGACCCTGCAACCCATCCATGGCAGCATCCTGACGGACCAGCAGGACCACAACCTCACCAAAAATACTGATAGAAACAGGAGTCAAGACCTCAACTATTTCTGATGTAACAACACAGACGGAGTGGTCTTTATCTCTGTGAACCACCTTGGATGGACTATCCCAAATTCCTCCCCAACCACAAAACCCCAGCAGCGACAGCCAAAGACGACGCAGCCTGTTTAGCTCATTAGCAGGATCACAGCCGGTGCATGACACCGTCCCCGACCACGATAACAGGGCCAGCCATGTTTTAAACCCTCTGTGGAGGAGCAGCTGGCACCGTGCTGCTTCCACCGTGCAGCGTTGGTCTGCTGGAGGCCCATGGCGATGTGCTGCCTCAGCTCTCCTCCCCGATGGGCACATCTCACCTCCCCAGCTCCGGACCAGTTCACGAGGACTGGCAGTGACTTGTCACGGTGCGGTGACGTGCAGACACCACGCGGTGACACAGCTTCCCACTCCTGTGACCTCCGATGGCCGAGAACCCCAATAAACTCAGTGTTCACAGGAGGACAGATGCCACCGTGCTTATTAAATTCTTACAGTCTAATGAAAAACACCCCTGCTGCTTTCAAAGTGTGGAAAACATAAAGTACCTCCTTGTGCCACTGCTGCTCCTGCAGCTGCTAAAGGAGTGGGTTTCTTCCCCGTCTCCGTAAAGCCATTCCCCTCCAGAACCGCACCTTTTCCTTCTTTTTTCCCAGCAGCAGTTGAAGCAGAAGTTTCCATCTTAGGCGTGCATCTTCCAACTCAGCAACCCTACAGGACATAAAACAAAACCAGATTCTGGTCACTCACAGTAACAGGCAAAATCAGCTCCACAAGGAAACAGCCAGTGCTTCGACAGAGCTCAGAAAGTAAACTGTGAGCAGCAAAGATGTGCTGGGTTTCTAGCTGCAGAGACACAGCCAGAACAGCAATTACAGGCAGAAAGGACACAGCCCTGCAAGCTTCAAGAAGCTGAAGGCCTAAAAGGATCAGGACCAAAACACTTTATAGCCTCTCTTAGATATGGGCTGTGTAACAAAGCAGATGGGTCCAAAGGGCTTAGCAGGACTGAGGGACAGGTGAGATGCAGAAATTCAGTATGTATAAAACCGATTTGTCGATCCTGTATATGACCTAGTCCACCATAAAAAAAAAAAAAAAAAAAAAAAAAAAAAAAAAAAAAAAAAAAAAAAAAAAAAAAAAAAGTCAGCCAAAAACTTTCCAGTACTGGTAACACATAAAAGCACATTTTAGTTGTTTTTGTTTGTTTATTTTCCTAGTCTGTGCTTGTTCTGTATGCTAGCGCTGACCCTGTGCCCTGCCCAGCCCTTTTCGGTGGTGAGTATGGGTAAGCCACAGCGGGTCTGTAGGAGGTGAGGACGAACATCAACCAATTCCCCTCCTCCTAAGTTAATTCTTCTCCCCTGACCAGTCATATGGGAAAATCAGCTGCAGCTTTACCCCCATTACAAATAGCAAAGCAAGTGCTGGTGAAAGCTCCACAAAACAGAAGACATCAAAACACAAACAATTTTTTAAAAGCTTATGGCTATGAAAAATCACAGCTCCCAACCTGTTTCTGGCTTCATCATTTTTTATTTGTCACAAATTTATCTTGTTTTATTTCAAATGTCTCCAGGTGACTCCTGTTTTCACAGAACCCACAGTTACCTGGCACTCCCAGCCTCAGGCTGGTCCTGGGAAAACCCATGGCTAATTCCTCCTTTCCCTTCTATTTTTAACGTGGATCTACAATTTTTCAGATGCAAATTTTTCAGCTCCTGAGATCCTTGGGAGTATTCTGGCTATTTTCCTTACAGGAGTTTACTGGATCAGCCAAAAGATGCCTGGGAAATCAGCTTTCCTGCCATTGTTTCATCTCAGACCTCCCTCCCTCCATCCTGGAGGACTGACCAACTCCTGAGCATCCCAGGTTAAAAAGTCAACACTCCTAAAAACTTCAAAACATGTAAAAGCTCTAGGAACTCCTGATCTGTAACTTTTGCAGTTTAGCTGTCTATGACCCTGGTGCAAGCACTTAATTCTGTTGTTGCTTTCTTTTTTTCCCTTCCCCTCTGTCTGTTGTAGTGTTTTTCAGGCAGTTCTCATGCTGTAACTTCGGGATGGACAAGTAAAAAGCCCAGCCCTCCCTTCCCCACCTTGTGATGAGCTGCAGCAGCTGCTTGGCTCTATGGGACCAAGTGGGGCATCAGCACCAGTCCCTTAAAACGCTTCCATCTCCCATAAATACACTGCTGTCCTCGCTGGCACCCTGGAGGGACCTGCGCAGGCTGGACACAGCCCTCCAGCATCACTGCTGCTGCCCAGGCTCCGGCAGGATGGTGTCCACCAAACATCTTGCCCCAGAAGCCTTCAGGCACAGCTCCTGATACTGGCACCACTGAGTGATGCATCTGTGGACCCAGTTTGAGGCTTTAAACAGCCCGGCTCACATTGGAAAGGACAAGACCCACAATTACAGGCTTCAGCGATGCTCCAGCAATTGCCGAGGTGGCCCCTGAGGTCCTGTCCCAGCGTGTGCAGGGCTCAATGGCAAACACAGGATGGATTCTTGGGGCCAGGGCGTTTAATCCAGAAAGCAGGTTGGGTTACAGACCACGGATGAAAAAAACACACTCAAACTGGAGGAGTATTTGACCTCGGTCTGACAGCCTGGGCTTCTGTTCACTAAGCAAATAAACCTCGGAGGCTACATGATGAGACCCCCACCTGTTTCTCCTTAGTCCCCCCTTTCAAGGCTTGGTACCCGTGTTTGAAACCAGACGCTTGCCCGCGCACCCCCGGGGCTGCCCTAACCCTGGCGGGAGGTGTCCTCGGGGGGCCGAGGGCTGCAAAACCCCACAGCCACGGGAGGGAAGGGGACAGGCTGGAATCAGAAAACACTCGCCTGCAAAGTGTGCAGATTAGAGCCATGTTTTCTTTTCCAGAGTGGTGCCTGACGTGAGATCTCTAAATCCCTGCCATAGACACCTCAGTAGGGACCCAGTTTTTCAGATGTGTCATTTACCCAACCAAAATCTGACAAGAGATCAGGCCTGTATTAGAAAATCTGGCCTTTGCAGCTGTACGCTTTCCTTTCAAATGAGTTAGGAACAAAAAAAAATAAAATAAAGTGATTCAAATATATGAATTGTATTAAACAGGTAAATCCTTCTCAAATACTGGATTAGGAAAAAAAAAATAGGAATGCAACAACTCTAATCTTAGAGGATTTAGGATAATAAGTCTCTAATTATTTTTGCTGCTTAAAGGTGCTTGGGGAAGAGCTGGCTGGAGGCTCCAACTACGGGAGCTTCTCCCAGGGCAGCAGTGGTCAAAAGCAGCTCTCCCCCAAGAGCCACCCATGTCCAGAGCTGACCACCCCAGCCCAGGAGGACACGAGCATCCTTCTGGACAGATCCTGCCCCACTCAGCACCTCTACCCACAGTGAGGGAGCCCCAATGCCACCGCCACCTCGCACCTCCCCAGGCTCCACAGGTGAGGGCTGAGACACAGTGACCACCAACCCCCTGATCAGCTGTGACCAGGACACAGCAATGAAGTTCTGGAGATTTAGGTCCCTGTCCCGGCTCTGCTACCATCCCCTCTATGTCTCTGGGCAAAAAGCTTAACCTCTCTCACAGCTGGTTTCCATGGTCATAAAATAGGAAATAGCACTTTGCAAATATGGCAAAGTGCTTTGAGATCCTCGGAGGCACAAGGTTATGGAAGTATTTTTATTACTAGTATGAGAAGATATATTGATGGAGGCAGTCAATCCACACCATCCAGGAGCACTACATTCATTTTTTAAGCAATGCATAGTTTGCTTTCTGTTCAATGCTAAACTTTTTTTGCTGCTCTGTGCCACACAGAATTTATAAATTCAATGACAGATTAATCTTAGCAGTGAGCCATTTGGCATGAAAAAGGGTTTCACAGGGAGCTTGCTTTTTCCTGTAAAGAGCATGCATTTAGGAGTGACTATACAGAGAAAGACCCTGTGCACTTATTCAAGCACAAGTCCCTGCCCTCCATCATTACTCAGAATTAGAAACCCAAAATGGATTACTCAGATTGTTCCTAAGGTTTGTAGCTTTCTCTGCAGGAGGAGGGTTGGGTAATTGATTTTGACACTAATACCAGCACTATTCATATGCCCTGTAATATAATTCTGTAGCGACACTAAAAAGGCAGCCATCTGAGATCTGAACAAGGAAAGTGCTATATGATTTGCCCTAGACAACCCCAGCTATTTTAACAGCTGCGTTGTATATTAAAAGGGAGAAATCCCAATAGAATTAAAAACAACAAAGTCACATTTGCCTTTGAGGGAAAACAAGAAGCCATAAACTCTCCTAATAAAACAATCCCTCCTGCTAAGCGCTTGAGGAACGGTCAACAGAGCTGTCCCAAAATGCCTGTGTCTTTTGGAGGGCATCAGCCTGAAAGGACTGCCAGCAACTTCGGGAATAAACAGATACTCATCAGAAATACCCCCGCACACCTTTTTCTTGAAAAGACATTTTCTTCTTCAGGATTTCTCTTTCACCAGGAAACCCCCTTCTCCTCCCCTGGATGGAGCAGAAAACAGACACTTCCCCCACCGGGCTGATCGGCCAAACACGAGTCCCTAAATATTCAGTACCAGCACTGGGGTGACCCTCACTGGCACCCACCACAGGACAGGGTCAGGGTGTGCCTGATGCTGACACCAGCATCACAGCCACCACGGCACGGCCAGCTCCTAGCATGAGCAATGGGAACTGGGACAGCCCTCGCGGGGTCCTGCCCAGGTTTGTCCTCGCACATCCACAGGTTCTGCCCCACTGCCCCCCATGGCTGATGTAACTCAGCTTCTGGCAACTTTCCCAGGTGTGCCGTGCCATTTCAGTTGGTACAAGCAAAGAGATGCTCCCGCCATCTCTTCTTTTGCAGTGGACAGTGTCATACAGCTAAAATCTTCTGGATACACGCTCTGCTTATGAAATTCAACGTGAGCCAACTGTTTTGAACACTGGCTTAATACAGAGGCTGCTGTGATCCTTTTCAGTCTCCCAGGGTTTGAGGCAAATTATGTTCTCGGTTACACAGAAGTAGCAGCAGTTAACCCAGTGAAGTCATAGGCTCTACACCAGAGCAAAACTTGACCCCTCTGTTTTCTTTTATATCAGCAACAGCTTCAAATTACTAAAGAAAGTTTTCTCTGTCCACATGCCACTACTAAACGTCGGGACTATCCAAACACACTGTCTGTTGCTGAGGATCTACAAGTGTTTACAGAATATCAGTCTCAGGTAAAAGCAGCATAATTATTACTGCAGAACTAACCGCTTTCAAGGTCCTCCTGACACCAGGTTTCCAATCTTGACATTTATTAGGAATGGCCTCCGTGGGCCAACCTCAGGGGGTTGGTAACACATGGAAATTGGTGCTGGATGCTGGGGTGTGCACACGCAGAGCAATAGCTGCCTGCCTGGAGGCCCCTGATGCCCCTTCCAAGCTTGAGAAAGCTTTGTGAGGAGTCCCAGTCTCCTCCTGGGAGATGCTGTGGGGAGGGAGGACAGGAAGCAAAGATGACCCCACACTGACGGAAGTGGTATTACGAGGGCACAGAGCAGCTCAGGGCTTCTTCCCTCTTTCTGCCTCCTTCCCCAGCTCCTACTTTTAGAGGAAACAATACTGGGATGCCAAAGGGAGGAAGGAGGGAGCTGTGCTGGCTTTCAGCAAAGGGGATAGAAGGACAAACAAGTTCTGCCCACCCTCCTCCAAATGTAAAGCCAAAACTGGGCAGAAATCTGGGGGTTCATAAGGCTTCACCAAATGGTTCCAGCCCGTGGCAAAAATCCTATCACTCCAAAAAGTGGAAAAATAAAATAAAAGAGACCAAAAAAAAGAAAAAAAAGAAAACACCAGGAAAGTTGGCAACACTGCAATAGTTATACAGGCTCTGGAATGTACAAAGACTGAAATCAGAGACTTAGCATCTCTTTTGAACTTCAAAAACAACAAGTCTCTTCAAATCACTCTGTTAATTGGCTTTAAATTAGAGTTCTAAGTTTAATGAACAAATCTTACGCATGCGGCAAGAAACGGATACGCTTCTAGATTAACTTCCTGATCAACACCATCTGCCTTTTCCATATGGCAACAGCAAACCAAAGGCATGGGGAAGAAGCCTCTCTTGCCTTGCTGTGAGAGGTCAAAGTGCAGCTGGGACTGCCTGGTGCTTGGCAGCATTTCCCTGTAACACAATAACCTCAGAATATCACCTCCAATCAATTCCAGAACAGCCGGGGATATTCCAGGCACCAGCGGGCACAACTCTGCCCACAGAGGTGGGGGAAAAAGAACGAGACAAAGTATGGAAAAATGCACAATGAGAAGGAAGCTTGAGAGATAAAGGGATGTTTGCACAGATGACTGGTTGGATGTAGAAAGAGTAGAGGGTTCCTGAAGATGGAGAAGAGCGTGGGAGACAGAAGCAGCATAAATAAAGGGAAAGAATGATGACCTTAGAGACTAGAGCACATAAGACTTTACCGAAGAATATGAGTGAATATTGAGAATATGAGTGACAGGCAAGAAGCAGGCAAATCATGTGCAGAAAGACAGAAAAGAGTGGCATGGGAAAGAAAAAGAAAAACTATGAACAGAGCTGGTATCACAGGAGATGAAGACACATAGACCTGCTGGGGCAGGGCAGGTCATGACATAGTGTCTAGCGTGGAAGGGAGGCATAGCACAGAGGCAGAGAGGCAGAAAATACTCAGGTAACTTGCAAGGAAGCAAAACGGAGAAATACAATAATTTCTTATGACAGAAATACACCCTGCAAGCAGCCCTGAGGAATGCAGCCTTCCAGTGTGCTCTATCACCTTTACTAGTTGGAGTAACTAGATGCAAGGATATACTTGCTGCCTCCTGTGGTGCAGGGTGTATGCTGGAAAACACTCTGAGATGCACCTGAGAAAGAGTCCCAACAGCTGCCCTCCTTGCAGCAACCACAACAGCCTTCCACTTCTATCAGACAGCACCAGCGGAGTTACTGGGGGTAGTCAGAAACTATCACCACCTGCAAGGTGTCTGGCTACCCCCTCCAGAGCTAGCATTTGCCAGCTGGGTGCTCTTTGGAGGCTTTCCACTGGGTACCAGACACCAAGTGGTCCCTGAGCAGCAAGGGGGTAAAGCAGGGATCTGCACAACAGCACCCAGCACCCTCGGTCTTGTGTGGGGCTGGCAGACGTGGCACAGGACCTACAAGAGCCCTGTGCTTTTCAGGAATGACAGCCAGAGGCCAGGTTATCCTGGGACACTCCAGGGTGCCAGATGTCAACAGACAGGCCACAGAATTAAAACATAAATGTTCTTTGCCTTTCTAAAGCCCATTTACTTTATGGGTTGTGGTTACTGGATAGGAGATGGTGCTGAAGAAAGGAACTCAAACCTTCTTTGGATTTAGCCTGCTGATTTGGTGTTTTTCATGAACACTAATGTCACTTTAATGTTGCCGCTTCCTTACAAATAAGACCAATTTAAAAAGTATCAGATAAACTTGAATCATTTCCCCACTTCAAGTAGGTTTTCAAGTTGCCAACCTTGGAGCCTTGAACAGAAATTATCATTCAGGTGCTGGGTTAAAAACAATTATAATACATCATCAAAACATACAAGCAGACATAAAAGCTCAAAGCCAGACACAGATTCGGCACTGGTCCATGCTAAGACATGCAGGCTGGGGTACATGACTTTCCTCTCTCTCTCTCTCAGAAGTTATCTTTGTTTCTCACTTTGGAAGAGCTGAGAAGATGGAGGAGTGGGGGCTGGAGGGATGAGCCTTTTGTGGTGGATCAGGAAAACAAAGTCATGCTTGTACTTTTTCAAAGCCAATCCTACGTGTCTTATCATGAGAAATGTTTTATTATGCGAATTCCAACATGCAAAAAACCGTCAAAGAAGATAATCAAGACACTCCTGCATTCAGACTTTGTGTTAACTTGCTGCAAAAATATGGGAGGATGCCACCAGGTAAACAAAAATTGCTCAAAAGTGATGCGTCACCATTAGAACTGGTCCATGAATCTTCACTTGCTTTTTCTTTTGTTTGCTTTGTTGTTGTTATGGAGAGATAATTTTGGCAAAAGAATTGTCTAAGTATGTGTTTTTTATGAAAATCCAAAGAAAATTTCAATTTGTTTTTTTGGGGGTGGGGTGAGGGATTTTTTTCCCCTCTCAAAAAAATACTTTAGATATAAGAATATAAAAAAAAAAAGGAAAAAAAAGCAAAACAAACAGAAAGAACTTGATCAAGTCTTCATGCGCTAACAAGAGCAGAAACTGTTAATAACTAACATGTCAGATAAACCATCTATGGTGCCTGGCAGATTTACCAGGGTGGGTAGCAGCTGAACAAGGATTATATTAAAGCCAGGTTGGGGAACTAGCAGTTAAACTATTTACAACAAAATTAGACTAATTCTGTATCAGTAATAATTAACCTATTGACTTTTCAGCAGGTTTACAAGTAAAAGATATAGAGAAAACAAATTGTGGATATTACAAGTGGAACAGGAACTCTGCCTCCAAACAGAGATGTTCATGCAGGTTCCAAAGAGTGGGCGAAGGTGGATGCAGGAGGTTTGACCAAAAGAAAAGGAGCTGCCTTTAAGTCAGACAGATTGGAAATAGTTTTTGCAATGGTGGAAGTGAATGTTTTGTTGGCTGATGGTGACTGAAGATCTTCTCAGGGATTCACTTCCATGCTGCAGTAGTTTGGGCACTTTCAACTTTCATGAATGAAACCCTGAATACAAACCATATGCAGTGAAGCTTAATGGGTTTGCTTTATGTACGGGTGGGATGAGTAATACTGTCTTGTAGTAACTAGTCCATCTAGATGACATTGAACAGTCTCCAAAGCTCGGATAAGAACAGTCTCATTTGGCTCAAGGAATGTAAAACCTCTATTTTGAGAAATGAAAGAGAAAGGATTGCATTCTTGCAAAAATCCCTATAGCAACTGGGTTCTTTCAGAACATGTTCCATTAGAAAATTTCAGTTTATTTTTAAACATTCCAGTTCACTTCACCAGCCTATTGAATCTTCCCTCCAGAGGCACACATGTAAGTATGTAGAAGAGAGAAGCCTGGGAAGGAAACAAGGATGTAATTAAAAACAAAAAAGCAACACTTCAATTGGCTCATTTTCCTCTACTGAACACATACACCACACAAGCTGCTATTCCACGCTGGGTAGAAACACATATTGTCTTTATAAGACTACAGTTGCCAGCTGAAGGCAGGATGCAGACCACATAAAATGGTTGGCAGTTCATAAACCAGAGAATGGAGAAAACTCCTCCAGATGGGACTGGGATAAAAGTTTCTGACAGGATCATGAAGTATTTGGCGTTGGAGGGGACCTCTGGAGGTCATCCAGACTGGCCTCACACTCACCAGTAACTGGGAGTCAATTGTGGGCATTTGCAAACCCCCAAACTGTTGAAATACTGACAATCAATCTAGTAGGAGAGAGCAGACCTATAAGGGACATACCCATGAACACAGCCTCGTCCACAAGCAGACCGAATATATCGGTGAAGAAAGATCTTAAAACCACCAAGACTCCTTGCAAAGAATTTCATACAAGGGAAAATGAAATGAATACTCTGAATGGAACAGCGCTTATTTCTACAAGGTGCGACACAAGTTATAATGCCACATGTGATTCCAGAAATTATCATTTAAGTACAAGAAACAGCATCTCAATTTTTAGCAGAGCAGGTCCGTCTTCTACACAGAAAAGTGAGCGTACAACGCGGTTGGCTGTTATTTCAGTGGAAGAGAATAAGTCTTTCAGGAGACAGGCTAAAGTATTCAGGAGGGTATTAAGCTAATGACAAAAGACAAGGGTGAAAATGAGCACTCATTTAGCCAGAAATCAAGATGTCAAGATTAAAATTAATCAAGGTACCAAGGGACTCAAAGAGAAGAGATTCTTTAATTGTGCAGACTCTAATGTTGTGAATCCAAGTAATAAACAAGAAGCGGAATAGCTCGTTTAATACAACAATTAGTCCTGACCAGTATTACTGAACCTGGTGGAAACATTTACGTGAATGGAGAGGTAGAATCATTTTGTCTATCAATGCCTGGAAACAAATACAGAGTGATGAAGTTTGTCAATGACAAATGACTACAGACACAGTAAATAAAGATGATTGCTCTGTACCACTGACCTGCTTCTCTATCACCAGATGGCCTAGACACAAAGATCATCTATTTTAAAGCAACCACATACAAGGCCACACATGTGGAAAGTGATTAAAATGAAGACTGTGCTTTGAGAAACACTGACTGAAGATAGTTTGAAGTTTATGGTGGGCAAACACTGGCTGACAAGTTCCACGGCGGTTGTTGGTATTAAAGCAGCTAAAGCAATATGTATTTGTCCAAGCAAAATTTGTGAGGTTATAATGTTTCTCTGTCTAACCCTGAATCAATGGTTAATGGAACATGACCCCCAGCTCTGGGATCCATACTTCAGGCAGAAAGAGGAAAATCACAAAGACTTCAGTGCTACCCATGCACAACAACAAAAGTGAGCTTAAAAGACCAGTACTTGCAGGATGACTTGATCAGTGATATTAACATATACGTAAATTGATAATAGATGCTCTTTGATATAGAGATAGAGGACATTGAAAGAACCTACTGCTAAACCGATTACAGCTACCTAATACAAATTACGTGCATTAAAGCTAGAGGTAAAGCTAGAGAAATTCAGATAGAAACAAGGCTCCTAGCTTCAACAGAAGAGCACTGCATTCAGGTTGGTGAAGGACTCTCTGGCACTGCTGAGCTGACGCTTTGTTCATATAGTTTTCCCAGAAGACCTGCTGAAGACCCACCACTGGACGTGCATGGGCTTAAGTACAGGAAAGTCCTCTGATGGTATTATAGAAAAAGTCAGACTAAATGAGCACCCTGATCCTCTTTGATCCTATGCACCTATGAATCTCTGTGTTATAAATGGTTGATTTGTCATACCTTCACAGATCAAAATGTCTGCATTTATAATGATTGAATCTTACCATGCCTGTCTCTGCCGATAAGCGAAATACCTACCTTCCAATTTCTGTATTTTTTCTTCTGTGATAAGACCTTGGTAAGACTCAAGTAATAAACATCTCCCAGAATGCTGATAAAGTCTAAGGTGTTTATGTCCTGCCAATGGCAATGTTGCCGAGCATACATTCCTTTACTATGCAGTTATGTCTACTGCACTACGAGTATTTTGATGACTGAGACAGATATAAAGCTGTTCACCAACAAAATATCCTGCAGTTTTTGCTTGGTGGCCTACAAGAACTGACTTCGTTTCTTGGTCTGGTGTATAACTGCTAGCATCAAAAAAGAAAGCAATAACATTATAATTGATTTAATTCTCCTGTTATAAGAGGTAAGGGAAAAATCTACCTTTTCACCCCCAGCAGTGGTGTCTCCACATCCTACAGAAGAACAGAAGTGTGGGGAAGCCTCATCCTCTGCTGCTCTGTAGTATCACATACAAAACGAGCAGGGCTCACATGCCAGCACATCTCATGTCCACAAAAGTCACTGGAACAAAACCCAGGCTAGCAATAAACTTTTAGCAAACGTTGGCAGGTTGCTATAGCTCAGAAGAATGGTTTAGGAATCACGTTGTGTGCATGCAACTGGACAGCTAAAGCAAGTCAAGCAAAAGAAGTGTGTTTTGTGGTAATCAGGCTAGGGGCTGAGCAGTGGAGACTGCATTCACTCTTGTTGGATGACCCCATAGCTATTCAGATGCTATGCCAGACTCTGAGGCACAATGACTGCTGTGGCCACTATGCAACACAAAAAAGATGCTTTTTGCTGTTTTCTCAAATAAAACACTGAAATCATTAAGGCTATCCTGAGAAGACCCTATAGGTACTTCCTCCTCCTTTGCTCTTGTTGTCTGATACTAATTTAAGACAAAATATAAAGAATTAATACTATTTTTTCAGGACAGAGCCCTTTACATATATAATAACAAAAAGAAATATGGTATGAAACAAACCTTAACCAAAGTTTGATATCTGTTTAGTATTACTAGTAATAGTTATTACTTAATTTCCCTTGTAGTTATTGTACATTATTTCTGTTGTATATTAACGCATATGATAATTACCTTCTATCTCTGAATCTTTTTTCTGTGTACAACCTTGTTGAATTCTTCCTAGAGAAAATAGCCAAAACAAGATAAGTCTTTAACCTTCCATCTACAAAACCTTCCCTGCTCCTAACGTTTCATATGCTCTTCCCCTCTAATTACCTCACTCCCCCACAACCATCTTCTCAACCATCATAGCCCTTCTCAACTCTCCTTGCCCTGTCTCTCTGCCTCCTGCTCTTTTTCCTCAGAAACCCAGCCTGCCTCTCTCAAAATGAAATCCCACTTGTGCCTGTAACTCTCATTCCATCTTCCTCTTCCCTTCACAGCTAAGCTGTATGCAATCTTCTGTACCAGTTACCTCTGGGATTTCTCTCTGCTAGATCTTTCCCACATTTCACTCAAGACCGACCTAGTTCAGACCTGATTCCCTCCACCCACATGGAAATGGCAACCTGCCTCTCTGATAGCTTCTCACAGGAACCTGGCCACAGACCGAAGGTGGCCAAGGGTGCCAAATTCTGCAGAAGTGGAGAACGTCTTGTTGGTTACTCAAGTCTGCAACCTGAGGCAGTCCTCAGTTTCCTCCAACCTCACTGTAATTTTTTTTGCCTCTAGGCCACCTCTGACTCCTGTTTCTTCCTCCTGCACAATGGCTCCAAGAGTTTGGCATTTTCTTGTGCTTCCTGCCACTCACCTACATGTCTGAACTCAAAACACCAGCCTCTAAGCCATTCATTTTCATTTACAGCAAGTTCCTTTACATTGGCTCTAATGAGTACAAAGCTGATTTCACAGCCATTCAGAATGTGGGAGCAAAGAGCATTTTTCTAGCTTGTCACTTTGTTCCTGTCATTTTGCTTTACATCCTTTGATGGCTTGCTCTTTTGTTTTGCTTCGACTATTGTCTCCTCTTTCAAAGCCCTTCAAAGCCTACCACACTACGCTTTCAATCTCATTGGCTTCCGGGAGACTTCAGCAAATGCATATGCACTTTCTTCAATCAGGGCCTAAATGTGTGTCATTTGAGTCACTTTGCTCAGATGGACCAGAGATACCCGTCTGCTCCTAATCTCTTTCATACTTGTTTTCACCAATGAAACCATTGACTTTGACCACCTTCTGCTCTATGACAGGTATCCAAGATGAGAATCAGATCACCCTGGAAAATCATGAACCAGTGAGTGTACCTGTTAGGACACATTTTTCTGATCTTAGGAGAAATACTAGAGGGCTTCAGTTAACTCTCATTGCACTGTATTTTCCCCCAAGTGAGGGAACAATTATTTTCCTAACTAATTCCTCATAAATCAGCCCTTCCCTAAAAGAATATATATTTCTAATACTATCATGCTCTCTGCATTACACAGTGTCAGGGAAACTCAACATTCCAAACTAAACACTAAAAATACTGAACCACCACTCCAGGTTGATCCCATTTGCTCTCATAACCTAGCACTTGACTGAAAAGCATGTTAGGCTTTTATCTACTGAAGAAATGAAACACAGGTAATCTCCTGTTTCTAGTCACTCATCTGAGCCAAATTTTGTATGGAACAGGAGGGGGGAAGATGTCACCAGCTATAGAGGCCCAAACGACTTCTTGTCTTTAAACCATGTCCACAGCTACACAGTGTTTGTTACCACTTTGTCCCCTTGGGCTTTTCCCAGCATTTCATGAGTTAAAATGAGACAGCTCAGCACGCTTTCTATTTTGGAGCCAGTATTTCCACTGCAAACTCAGATTTATTACTAATTTATGAAATGTTCATTAAAGTAGCTGAGAAAATGTATCTTTTGAGAACAAATAGAGTTGGCCATCCCCAAATCATTAGCAGCAAACTGAGAAAAAGTTAGATACCTTCCTTTAGCACTCCTATAACTGAAGATCAGTCTTTATTTTTATGAATACACCCAAACAAATGCCTTCGGAGAAATGGACCTGCAGCATGCATAGGGTTGGCTTTTCATTACTGCACGCCACTGGGATTTTTAAAGCAGAGAACTGGTAGTTGTGGACATTCATTAATGTTTAAGCCTTCCCTTTAGCACTGCTCAGTGCAGTGACACGAAACAGACCCAAGGCCACGTGGCTCCTGTCATGTCTTTTGGCTGGGACCTGGACAGGACCACTCATACTGTGTGTCTTGGAGAAAACACTACCAGCTTCTGCCAGACCTGTGGCCTTCCTGGTTGCAGCCCCTACAGCTATACAACTGCCTCGGCAGCTGAAGGCGTATTTCAGGACCGTGAGAATCAGCAATCAAAGGAATGAACCGTCGGTAACTCCAGCACCATATGCAAATTGCTGCTTGTATGAGACCTCAAAGCAAACAACATCGTGTCTAAATAACTCCAGGGAAAACACACAGAGGAAGAGGTCTATTTGTTACAGGAGTAAATGATTCCTGTCTGGTCAGGTGCAAAGTAGCAGCTCTTGGTTCCCAGGACATGGGAGACGGGGGACTGCACACACCAGTGTCCCACCCCTCTGTGCCTCGACACTCTGCATCTTTGCCAAGAATCGTGACTGTATTACTGATAAGCACAACCATCCATATATAATTAACTGTGCTACCTGCACAGCAGAGGAATAGAATAAGCTACAACCCACCGAGACAAGCAATAAAATAAAGGCCCTGAAAACTTTCCATTACTTAAGAACCTGCATCTTGGCGAGTTCTGTTTTTTATTTTCAAGTCCCTAACCCTGGCACCACGCAACGGTGCACAAGAAACAACTAGATGCTAAAACAGAACTAAATATTGCTGGGTCTGTTTTGCTAGCAGCAAAGTTGAGAGAAAAATAAAGTGAAGTAACAAGGAGGGTTTTTTTTTAATTCAATTTAATGATACGACATGAGGATGGACAGAACTAGTCAGCCTTTCATTCACATCCATCTTAACATTGAGTAAAATGGTTCTGAAGGTACTTTTTTGATATGTATTCACTATACAATGAACTAAAATGGCTAGCTTCAAGAAGACGCTTAAATTTATGTGACCTGAATAGCATATGATATTCCCATATATCCAATAAGGGAGTTTTACTATACACCCATATAACACATTTGGTCAAATTTCCTTTGTCCAAGACACTCCCATTGCCCAGTGGAGCAGTCCACAACACCCCCACCTCCCCTGCCCATCGCAGCACACCAGGTACTTTTCTTGCCATCCCTGCAACACTTTTCAGCATGGTCTGTTGTGCCTTCTTGGAAGGGGATTGCGCCATCCCATACATCTCTGCTGTATCAATACTAATCCCCAGCATCCTTAATAAATACAAACACACACTGTTCCAGATCTCTGCTCCCACAGCAGCTTAACTTTGCAGTGGTATGTGGTAACAACAATCAGAAAGGCACAGAGCTTTTAAAATAGTTACCCTATGCTAGCAGAGGAAATACACACAGCCAGGTACTTGCAGTCACTTTCCTCATCTAGTTTTGACTTTTATTGGTCTTTGGTCCTCTGAGGGATCACAGTCTTAACCTGTTCCTCCCTCCCACATTTATTTCTCTGACCCATAAAATCCCTCCACCGTAGCTTCCAGCTTTAAGTTTCACCTTAAAAAGGACCCTCACTGTGGAGAAAAAAAAAAAAGCTCTTTGATTCTCCAAACCTTCCCGAAGCTCCCTGATCTGCCAGTAAACCCCCGAGGCTGACGCATCTCACCTTCGATATCCAGCTCCTTTGTTCTGCAGAGGGAGCTTCTCCGTTATGTACCCCTGTGGGAGAGGCTGGAAGATTTTGCCTTGCAGCTGCCCAAAGAAGCTTCTACCTGCCTGGTGAACATTTGAAGCTCAGAGGTTGACAATTCTGCTGCTCCACCAACACCAAGTCATGCCATGATGTGACAGTTACATGTTCTCTCATACAGGCAGACTCCCCAAATTGTCACAGCGCTGCCTAAGGACTGTCACGCTGCAACAGACAAATGGTCCCACTCATCCAACACCCTGTCTGACAGCAACCAGTGATGGATTCTTCATACTAAAATACAAAAAGGTCATTTTCATTGCCTGCTATTAAAGCATGGGAGCAGAGGGCAAGGAATTTTCCATGCTGGGGCAGCAGATGATCTCTTTGTGCTGTGCAAGGTGAAGTGAGAAACTGTGGGGAAATCTCTGTCACAAAGCGCAAGCTCGTTCGTTCATCGACTGGAAGTATTTTGAGATCCTCAGAAGAAAGATGACACAAGAGCACAAATTATTATCATTAGGGCTTCTCTGGATTCAAATGCTGTAACCAGAAATACTACTACACATTCATACAAATGTTTCAGTGTTTCAATCTCTCTTGAAACTTGCAGAGCTACATGCTAATTTACTAAATGCACCATAAACATCCTTTCACTTTTCAAGTTAATCACAATTGCCTTACAGGAGATTAACACCATAAAGCACTTTCACAGCTGACGTGCCTTTAAAAAAATTCCCAGAGTTAAACTTGTATAAATAATGTAAGTGACATGGAATATAATTATTAAATGTTGTCATTTTGGAAGAAAATTAATTAGCAATAGCTGTAGCTGTCTTGTGTCTATTTAAGCAGTGTGCATCTCAATTAAAATTTAATTGCAACAGATTCACTCACAGCAGGGAAAAGTGATGGAACTGAGAAGCAGCCTGGTTCTATATTGCTGTCTACAAGGCAAAGTGTAGTAGAAACTGGGGGGAAGGGGAGGAGAGAGGCAGGAAGGTAAGACAGCAAATCCACAGAAGCACGCTGCTAGGCAGCCAGGGCGCTCAGATGCCGTGGGTGCTGCTTATTCACAAAGCAGCTGACTGGTACCAGGCACGAGCACAAACAGAAATAAAACCAGCTGCTGTTGGAAGAGGCATTGCTTCACACCACAGTAGATGTGCTCACGTACCAACTGCGGTATGAGAGACAGAATGGCTCTCCACATTACTGTGCCCTTCGGTTTCAGTGCCTCCTTGAAGTCAGCCTGGAGAAACCCTAAAGGTCTGGGCAGGACTGAGTGGAGCTTTCCTTAAAGAGCCACCAGAAAGACCTTGAAGACAAAGTCTTGAAGCTGCAAGTCACTAGAGGTATAAAAATGTGTTTTGAAGAGGAATAACTCCCTCCATGTGACACTGAGAAGCAGACGTGCTTCTACATCACTTTGGAAATCTTTCCCAAAAGAGACAAAATATGACTTAAGTACAACTGTCATTCAAATGTAGAGGATTTTGGATGTCATTGTGAGATGCCTTAAAGAAATTATATAGCCAGAAGGAGTTGGGAACCCAACCCACCTCTCATGCCCATAGTACAAAGTTCTCCAGAGTGTCTCTCAAGTCCAACAGCCAATTCACTACACTTTTGAACAGAGAGTTTTTCCTCCGTCATGCATTTCTCAAGACTCAAGTTATCTATAACTTACTTACTTCAATGAATAATTCACATCTCAGACAAAAACAAAGAAAATCAAGTATTGCTTGTAAGTGCCTAGGATGCAAAGTATATTGGCAAAAGATGGTGCAGAATCCTGAGATCATTTATGGTAACTAAATAAAACAGAAGCAAAAAATGTTCTGGCCTTAAAACTTGTGCTAATTGGAAAATACATGCTTGAACTACATCTATATTCTTGAAATATTTATTTTAGGATTTATTCAGTTTCCAAATGAGGCAAATATATTCCCTACAAATTCCCAGGGCACATTCTCTGTCACCCTGAAAATCAAGTTATATTGTTTCTGACTGACATCATAATTATAATGTGAATTTACAGCACTTGATCATTTTGTTGATGATGCTAAAGTCATAACAGAATCCAGCTCACTCTTCTAGCAGTACGTGACTCTGCCCACTCTTAGAAAATGTAGCTTTCTGCTGACAAGAATAGGGATAGCAAGCTGACATGGTATATTCATGTTAAGAATAGATACTGATGATGACAATTGTAGTAACAATAACAGTACTGTCACAGACCTGTAACAATACTAAGTTATAGGTATGATATAGCCATAATGAAATTAAGAGGTTAAACATTTTTTAAAAAAGATCTGGTTTTCACATAAACACAGGCAAATCTAGCTGCTGCTTGGATATCAAAGGCTTAGATTAAAAGTGAAAATAAGCATGCACACATGTTTTAATGTGAGAGCATAAGGAGACATGTGCTCAGATGTAAACGTGTTATACTTCTCTAGAGTTAATGATCTGGTGACGATGTGGCTAATGTGATCGAGTACCAGCCCATCACTGCCTGAAGGCAGTCGTATCTTAGATGGAGCCAAACTGTTCCTGGTACTGGCAGATGGTAAGACACAGGGCACGAGGTTCAGATAGCAGCTTGAGAAGTTCAGGCTGGACTTCCCAAAGCTTTTCCTCTAGGGGTGTCCTGCAGTGCTGGAACAGGGCACGCAAAGAGACTGTGACAGGTTTTGAAAACCTCTTAGAGGTTTTCAAGACTCTACTAGCCAAGCCATGGCCAACTCAATGTGGTGTTGATGACAAGCCCCACTGGGGATGGATGCTGGACTGAAACCCCCTGCAGGTCTTTTCTCCCAGAATTTCTAGGGTTCTGGGATTCTGCACAAGTGGAATTCAGAAATTTCGGCATTCTGAAAGATTAGCTAAGGACCCCGTGTCACTGCTTGAAATGTTCAGCATCGACCAATTTTAGAGTGGCAGTTCAAAAAGCCACTTGAACATGTACATGGCAGCTGCCAGGCTTACCACTGTGTCCATTTGCTAGAATAGTCTCAGCTTTACATGAACTAATGTGAGAGAACTTGCATCAAAATGTGCATCTGATGATGAACAAGCTGAAACATGAACTTGAAGTATTACTTCCTTCATTACACAAAACAAAACCAAAAAACTCGCAGGGGAGAAATGGTTAAGTTTCAAACAAGATGATCAGCAACTTCTTTCCTTCTACAAAACAATCTGAAAAAAAAAAAAAAAAAAAAAAAAAAAGCCTAGTTTACAAAAGTCTGTAATATTTTTTTTAAAGGTTATCAGATGTTTTCTATCTCAACATAACTAAAACCAAAAGAGACAGCCTCCTTCACTGGAACGTACCCTGATCAGATAGATCTAATGCAGAAAGCACGTTCCTCTCTGTGTACAGCACTCATATACAGTTTATATATAAGCTTCCTGAATGTTTTCAAATGCACTGAATAACAGGGTGTCATTTTTAAAAATCTCTGTTCAGTTTTCTACTTATTAATATATAATTATGTGCAGGTTTTCCTCTGTATACTTTTGTCTGCAACTAACTGGGACTTGAGGCAATTCTTGTTTCAGAAGTTTTCCAGCTCACCATAAAGCTAAATGCATATAAACTTCAGATCCTGAATCAGACCGCTGAGCATACCTTTCATCACGTCACATTATTTGGTCTTCATTTAGCTGTCACAAAAACATTTCCTTTCGTCTACAGATTAATTACAGCCTCGTGAGGTTTCAGCACAAATACCTTTGCACATTGGAGCCTCTGCAAAGACACAGTGATTCATGCAGTATCTATGCCTCTGGAAGGGAAAATAAAGCTGAGGCAGGACATGCAAGCTGTGAGTGGATCCGATATCAAAAGAGCCGGAGCCTCCCGTGAGCACCCAGCCATACCAACACAAATAAGTTTCTGCACGACTCGTGCAGGATCCACAGCTGAACGCAAACCGCCTCTTTAGTTCAGCGCTAAGCTGATTTGGCTACACAGTTCATTCATCGAGGACCAAAGATGACAAGGCAGGAAGCGTCACTCAGTAATGAATTATACGCGACACAAAAAAGCCACAGGTGTGGGTTTAGAGGCTGTGCACGCAGCCGCTGCAGCCCTGGATTCCACGTAATCGCTGTAAGTAACTATGGAAAATGGACAGTGGGAAACTCTGTAGAAATGCAGAGAGCGAACCGGTCCAAGAACACATTCCCACTTGTTCAAAGCAGCCAGCCACACCACTTAAACATGTGTCGACTGTATCTGATGCCGACCATGTCAGTATGTTAGGTCTGGACGGCGAAATACAAAGGGCGCGATTCTTTGCGGTGCTGGCGCTGCGCTGCCAGTGAGCTGGCTGGGGCTGCTGCCCAGCTGCCTGCCCAGCGCCGGCAGAGCTGCAGCAGCTCGTGCACCACCACAGCCAGGGGCTGCCTCTGCCTGCTGTGGATCGGGGTGCCCTGAAGCATGGCCAGGTCTCTGCTTTCCTCTGCCTTCTCCTCTGGGGAAAGCTAGGAGGCTTCACCCACCTCTCAGAGCAATGGGGATGGGAAGGAGAGGGGAAGAAGCAGGAGGATTTTTACAGATTGAAAACCCAAGTGTATACGCTACACAAGCCAGAGCTTCCAGTACCTGGAGATGCAGCAGAGCAGGTCCCAACTTCTCACCAGATCTGGACACAAGCTTCCACAAAGTCACTTCTTCCTGCCAGGAGCTCCCATAAAGCCATTTCAGCCATCCTCTCCTGATAATTTCTTCCCATGGTGCAAGCTGAGCTGTTTCACCACCTGCTATGGGTATGCACGAGGCCACCTGTGTGGCCCATTAGGGCAACGAGGGCTAAGCAAGATCCAGGTGAACTCATTGCTACAATCACTGAGAGCTAAACATACCAGCGAGGCTGATGTTCACTCATTTTCTCTCCTCGAGAGCAAAACATCCTTACCCTGGTGGCAAGTCTGCTCATTCCCCATTCCTGCCACATGAGAAATCTCTCCAAGTGGTGACTTCAGGACAAAAAGTTCTCCGCTAGAGCCCTCAAAATAAATGTATCCTTGCTCCACACTGTGACCTGCCTAGCTGTTCTCCAAGGCAGTACATTATCTCCCCTGAAAAACCACGTACGCAGCTGGTCAGACACAGAGAGATCTCCAGACTAGCATTTGCTGCTTCCTCAGTGACATTCAGTGTGTTTTTTTTTTTCACCCTGTGGTGGAGAGGAGCTTTGTTCTTTGGTGTCAACCTTTTTCCCCTCCTCAGGAGAGGTCCATCTGCTGCGTGGGGACCCCGTGGCTCCTGGGCAGGTACCCAGCCAGCTCCACCCGGCCACCAGGGATGATCCCAGCAGTATTCTGGCCTCAAAACCACGCAGAACAGCTAGTCCTTTCCAGTGTGATGTCCTTGCCAACAATAATCAACTGGTGTTTTGGAGAAATCACCAAAAGAGACTTTTTTTTGTCTGGCTTTAAATGGTATTAAATATTTGCAGCCCTCTTCAGTAACAAAGGACACAAAGAAGAGGGAAAAAAAAAAAAAAAAGTCTTTGGTTGGTTTTGCTGAATTTGGAGAGGTTCCTGGATCAAAGCTGAAAAAGCTTCAAGTTTATGGAAGACGCATTAGCAATGCTTAGTGAGGAAAACGCAGTGAACTGCGTAAGAAAGACGACCTACCAAATCCAGAGGATTTAATCAATGGACAAACTTCAGGAAGAACAATTCACCACTAGGAAGTATGCTGCCAGCCTTCAGACAGTTCAATGGGAGCCATCCTGAACTCAAACCCAAGGCAGGTCACAGCATGCAAAACACCAAAAGAGAGGAGATATATTTTAATTCATTAGACTGTATTTTACAAGAAGTGGAGCCTCTGGGGAAGCCATTATTCTCGTATAGATGTACTCCTGTGAAACAGAAGAAAAAATACCTAGACTCCCTGATGTGAGAGGTCAAACAATTACAATTTCCTTAATTTCATATCCAGTTGGGAAATTAAACAACAGAACTATGAAAGCTTTACACTTCATTTTGAGGAAAGTGGCAATTTAAATTAATTTTTTTAATGCCATAAGAATTGATGAGTGAGTATGGGAGGGGGCTTTTCCCCAGTGACCTTCCCCACCACCCTTTTTAAACAATCTTGCTCATTCAATGGAAAAATAAATAAATAAATCCAAGGAACACGAAGTCTTTCATGAAAGACCGATTCCTTTGAGGACAAAGCACAAAGTGTTGCTTCTCATGAAGCTGTTTTATTTCATTAATAGTCTTCTCTGCACAGCTCGAGCTTTTTCCGCAAAGTGCTTCTCTGATGATAAGGGGTTTTAGTCTCTGGAAAGAAGCAGCACCCATTCCTAGTCTTACATGATATGAGAACAACTTACAGGATGACATGGGACCATGAGGCCCACAGTCCATCTAGCCTTGAGCTACATCTGTCTTCCAGGGCAGCTCAGTGGAAAGACTTTGTCTCCACCACGACCCCATGAGCTGAATTCATGGTCATGCTTTTCTGATTCCTACAATGTCAGAAAATGTTCCAAGAGCTTTGGTAAAGAACTTGCTCAAGGTCCTGCCTTTAGACATGGCTCCTTCTAACCCTGGAGCAAAGTAAGCTCCTGTAACACAGGATGAACATGGAAGACAGAACTGGAGGATATATCAAGAAGCCTACGTGGTTGCTGCACTGGCTGCAGTCACAGCATCCCTGCAGAGCACTCTGATCAGAAAGGGTTTGCAGTGAGTCAAACACTCTCAGTGCTACACCACACACAATACACACAAAACTTGGTGGCAGCAGCCAGCCGGTGAGAGCTACAGCCAGGAAGAACATGTGATTAATAGAAAAACAATCTAATGCTTGACACAGAGCACACAGGCTCAGAGTACTGGACTGCAGGACAAAACAAAAACAGAAAACAAACATTAGCACTTGCAGAGACACAGGGAAAACAAAAATAGAGTCTGCACATACAGCTGGCCATAAGGGATAAAGATGAGAAAATGAACTGACAAACCTTACTGTTTCACTCGGAAAAAAAAAAAAATGTTTTTTTTTTCTTTCTCTCCAGAATTAACCCGTAGAACACCTACTAGCAGGGCTCAATGGGTGCTATTACCCTGAGGCTTGAGAGATTATTTTTTAAAATGTTACACCTAAACCCAGCAAGGCAGCAGAACTTAGGTTACAGAGCTGCAAACTCTGGCACCCACATGTGACTTTGCAGACATTAAAGATTTTCTAATTAAAGATGAGACCATTTGCAAGACAGACAGTTCCAGTTTACTGGCAAGCCTGCTGGGAGACAGGACCAAACCGCAGCTAAAAGCACGCGGGGAGCAGCTCACACGTGGGCTGGAGCAGCACGGTCAGCCTCTGTCCCTGGACACTAGCACAAGCGGGAAGGAGGAAGTCACCAGCTGTAAGCAGTGAAGACCAAAGTAGTTTGTGTCCCAATGCTGCAGGCAATTTAAGAAAAAGCAGCTGTACCTACAGTTATGAGGATGTAGAAACTTCCAGTCAGAGGAGGAAAAACATCAGCCCAACATTTGCAGACTGCAAAACTCTTGGTGCGCATCTGCTCGGACAGCCCCTGGGGACCAGCTCTCCTCCTGGAGCTGCTCGCCGAGCAGTCCGCCTCCAGCTGCAGCGTAATCCCAGGGACTGATAAGCAGAAGTGTCTTACTGCAAAAGCAAGACTAAGTGCAGATGACGTAGAGTAAAAATCACTGCGAGGCCAACAGATTTTAAATAAATAAAGTCTAAGGGATGGTATTATTTAGGCTGTGTAGTAGCTGGCATGCAGGATTACCTCCAGAGGCCTGATAGGTTGATCAATGGACATTTTTGCTGTACTCTCCCTCACACAGATTGTGTTCAGCTTTATGCCCCACTGACCATCCCAAATGCATCCTGTCACAGCAACTGAGCAGGCAGCTTACACCAAGCTAAGCCTGGGATGCTGTGATCCCATTTTGCCTCTTTCTCCCATCTTGCTTCCCCTCCTTTTGCGGTCACCCTGTAATTAATTCAATTACAGGATCAATCAGTTCAGGAAACTGATCCAGCCAAAACAAAACACACACACACACACACAAAAAAAAAACAAACACCTTGCAGAGGAGAAGTCCTAAATACGTCCTTTTACACGAGTAGCAGAGATGGGAAATTTTGGCGTAGGTGGATGGCCCAGAAAAGCCCATCCATGTGCCTCCACAGGGCACCTGGGACAACTTTTCAGCTTCTCAGAAGCCAGCATTCATGCTGGGGGGACTTGTGATAGTTTCCAGACAGTGCACGTGGGCTCCAAGTCTCTTCCCAAGTGTCCCTGAACATGTGTGATGTTGACCAAGAGCATCCCCAAGTGCAGCAAGTAGGAAAGTCCTCTGCCTCCCAGGAGAGGCCACCGGGGAGCAGCTGGAGTACACCACAGTCAGCAGGAGAAGTGCAAAGCTCAAACCACTCCGCATTACTCCATTAACCTCTCCTCACAGGCTGTGTTGTTTTGTTTTTTTTTTTAATAAAAACTATTTTAAAACCACTAAGTACTAGTGTTAACAAAACTGCAAAATGGATAGCGGGACTTTCACATAAAGCTGTGCTGCAGGAATGTTTGGGGCCATAAGGCACTCCTCCTTGGTAGCTGCTCCTTTGGGTACCTTCTTCCCCTCAGCCCAACAGTCCATCTGCTTCATTTCAGGCAGTTCCCAAGGAAACTTCTGGTCTTTGAGTAAAACAAAATTTAAATTTTAGTTTAAAACTAAACTTATCCAAGAAATAACAGCTTCTTGGGGAGGCAGTTGAATTTCTGAATTGTTTTTTTTTTTCCCCCAGTGACAGAAATCCACATCACCTAAACCCGTCTCTTCAACATCCCACAAGCAGCCAAGACTGATGCTTAAACTATTAAATATCTAACTCATTCCTTAGTCACATTAAACTACTTTCCCCTTCCAACTGGGGTCACTGAGACACATGGACGTGATGGCCCTGCAGGTTGAGCCTCACCATTTACTCCTGGCAGACCCTGTACCAACAATAAAGCTTTAGAAAGCTTTGTTTCTGCACCTGTGAAATAAGGAAATCCATGCTTACTCATCTTTGTTAATATTCTTTTGTTCGTGTTTTGTAAATGGTCTTAAAGAGCATTTATCCCACTACGGAGCACTGTGCAAAGCATTAAAAAGTTCCTGCAAAGTACACTGCGTAGGATCCATAAAACAACACTGCTTTTATCTTTCTCTCTGCACACGCTCCATCTCCCGCGTTAGCATAACAAAGAAAATTATGTTTAGGGCATCAAAACAGATTTTTGGAGGGTAAAAGAACAACAGCCAGTGGGCTAAATATGTAGAAGCAGAGTAATCAAAGCAGAGGAAATAGACTGGTGGTGTCTCAAGTAAATCTCAAAGTTTTCCAAATGAAACATTCTTGGAAACTGATATTCTCGTTCTGCTAAATCACTGCTCACGGCTGAAAATCCTGCTTCCAGAAAACCATTTGGCGGCCCTTTTTGCGCAGCGAGGTAGGCAAAGAATAAAAATCCTGCAGCCTGGAGTTTTTATTGTGGTTTCTAAAGAGTTGCACCACAGGAAAATCTCAATGGAAAGTGCAGTTTTCTATGGATGACAAAGAATTATTTTTCCATGCACACATGCACAGGGTTTTCTTGCAGGCTCTGAGTGCAGCAGTCAGGGAGGAGCGACTTTCCCTCCGGACAGCAGGCAGGGTGTGAATGTGGAGTCAGTAACTCACCCACGCGCCGCTCTATTTCCTGGATTTAGTGAGTGGTCTTTGTTGGAGCTGAAAGGCTGCAGCTGGGGTGGAGGATGCAAGTTCACGAGGGGTTATTCAGCTCCAGACAGTCTTCATAAAAGCACAAATAAGTCAGAGCAAACTTTTAGTGTTTTTTTTTTTTTTTTTTTTTTTTTTTTTTTTTGCCCCCCCTCAAGCAATGAACTTCTGAACTTTGTTTTTTTTTGAGTCAAGATATGACAGGACAGCAGAAGACTGTGAAATTTGCACTTCACTGATCTACGCAGCCCATCATTCACACAAACACACGCAGAGCACACCAGTTTCCCCATACTCCTCAGCAAAGATTTAATCCTGGAGCGGGTGGCTGAGGTCTCCTGTTACTTAGACAGTTACATTCTCCAAAACATACAACTGTATGTCTACTATCTCTGGAAACAACTAATACTTTAAAGTGCCCTGTTTGCATCCAGCCCAGGAACAAAATACACTAGGTGATGTATTATCCTTTCTTTTTTATTATGTACCTTTGCTTCATCGCTAATGAGTGGAACTAAATTGTTCTTACAGCTGCAAGTAAATTCACACAGGGGCGAGTTTTATAACGGGGAAAGCTCTAAAATACTGAGGTCACAAAGCAGAAAGGGAATAACTCAGACTTTTATTGTTTATTGGCTACCTGCTGATGACTGCTTGGGCACCTCTGTTTAGCTCCTATCCGAATGGTGACCTTCAGAGCAGCCCTACGTTCACAAGGTTTCAGCCACATCATTCTGCTCCAGCAAGGCTCCAAACCTTAATGGATTTACACAACTTTATTAGCAGCATGCTAATACGTCGCATAGGCACCGACATGCACATGATGGTGGTCAGGAGCCTCCTGTCACAAGAGGCTTCCAGTGGAAAATGTCAGGTTGTCCAAACTGGAAATGTCTGTGGCTGTGCATCAGTTTGAGCTAACCGCTCGTGGGGTGGGTCAGAAATCTGCCTAATTTCTCGCCAGCTGTCTGGGCAGACAGACGAAGCCTTCATTTTTTGCCGTTCCCAGGCAGCCCCACCTCGTGGGCTGCCTTTTGCAGCTGGGAGCCCAGATGCCCATCCCGGGGTGCTGGCAGGAGCAGAAAGCTTGCGAGCTCCACGAGTTCGAGCATAAGACTGAGCTTGGGGGGGAGAGGGAGGAGAAGGAGGGTTAAGCCCCCTGCTCTGAGAGTCAGGGCAGCCAGCTGCTCTCTCTCATTTTGGAATCATCAGCTAAAACCAGTTCTTTTTTTTCCTTCCAGAGCAAAAAAACGTATGGAATTTCCTTTCCGTGAGACACTTTTAAGAGCTTTGTTGGGAAACAGAGTAAATTTTCACAAAATATTTCCCCCAAAAGCAGAAATGTCAGTTAGCACCAGCTCCAATTATATGACAATTCCTTTCTCATCAGGCAACCAAATTCAAGATCCATCTTACCCTTGAGCAACTCCCTCTAAAACCTTTTTTTTGCCCCCCTTAGCCAAACACACAAGCTTCCAAAGACTAAAGAATCCTGCATGCAAACTGCCTGGAGAAAAGGTGGTGATTCATAACACAAGGGAAATGTGTGATAAAGCAGAGTAGCTTATCCCAGCTGTTGAAAGGGTTGTGTAGAAATCCATGCAGCGCTAAGATGCCAGGTTTCCATTTTCTCCAGATATTCAAAGGGAGAGATGAAATCTTTGCATCTTGCCAAATTGTAGCCCAACTGGAATGTGTGCTGTTGTTTTGACAAACTGCAGCTTACTAGAGAAAACTTAATTTTCACATCATAAAGTTTCCTTAAGCTGGCTTCGGGCTTCATACTTGCAAAACCTCAGCTAGAAAAATGTTATTCAAAACCAGGAAAGTTTAGGGACAGCAGCATAATTCAGCATCTGAACCGCATCTCCGCAATCTCAAGCCTCGTTCGGCAGCTCTCAATCATCCCAATCACTCACACTTGTGGTCTCCCAGAGATCCAAATTGCTTTTCAGTGCACATTAAATACATACAGCTAAGTCCTGGCAGCTCGCCCCTTCTCCTCTCCCCACTCACCCACGCTGCCTTACCACGGTTATCAGGATCTCCAGGTACAGTACATAACAAAGAGAAAAAACAGGGGAAGAGCAATTCAGGACACAAGCACTGGTTTGTTACTAATTATTTCACCTTCATTTCTACATTTTCAAGGGAATTTTACTCTGGTAAAAGACCCCAGCCTGGCAGCTCTGGAAGTCATTGTCAGACACATCCATACAGTGAATGAAGCACATTAGACACCTCCCGGCTGGGGCTGTCCAAACCATCACAGCGAGTACTAGGCTGCATGACCTTTTTGGTGAGACCACTCAGTCCCTGTCAGGACACCTCTTTATTGTTTACTTATCTGATGCTAACTTAGAGGTGCTGGAGCTGCACTTCATGATGCAGCCCAGTGGAGCACAGCTCCAGCGCTGCCCTTTCATCTTGGCTCTCACAAGAGATGAAGACACAGCTCAGAGTCATGGCCAATCAGTTTCCCATATTGTCAGAGAAAAATGACAAGAAATAATTCATCCAGGGTGGACATACTGCAAAGACAGCCGATTTCTCTGGACATTCCAATAAATCCTGTATAATTTGTTCTCCATTAGAAAACAGCATCCTGCAAAGCTGGCAGGTGGCCGAGACCTTAAGACACGTGTGCCTCCGAGTTCTGCAGGTGGGACACGGATGAGGACCATCACTCACTGAGACACTGACCTCAAAGGAGACTTGATGCACACAGCACTGGCCTCAAAGGGACTTGATGCACACAGCACTGTGCAACAGTGGTCCCATTCGTGGGAAGGGAGTCAAGGGTCCCAGTTTCCAAACACTGTCACCAGGTGTCCTGAGCATACATTCATCTGTGATTCAGTTTCTTAACATTTGCATCTGGTATAATAAAGCTCAGGCTTGCTTTTTTTTTTTTTTTTTTTTTTTATAAAGTACTTTGAGAGGTATGGGTGGAAAGTACTTGTGTGAGTATTGATGCGTAAACAGCCATTAGTTATCACAGCCTTCAGTCACTACTGATATGGATTTGTTGTGAAATGAGTAACGTAACAAGGGAAAAGTTTCCATCACCTATAGCTGGTGCTACCTCCTCAATTTTTTTAAATGGATGTGCAAAGTAAGTGTGTGAATTATGTATCTCCAAGGATCAGCTAGTTCATATATAGCCTATGGCAGCTAACAATAAATAAGGTATTAACTTTTGCCAAGGAAAATAACTGTGAAAAGAGGCTGATATAATTTTTTTCCAGGGAAAACAGAACACAAAAATGACTGAGAACCATGTTAGCACCCAACAAAACAGAAAGCAATAACAAACTGTAACAAGTCAGGGCACTTCCTACTCTAACAGGTAAATAAAATAAACGTCTGTTGACACAATGCACCTTATGACAGAGTAACTCTTCCATAGCTTATTTATTCCTTTTTAAAACCCAAGCTTGGCCTCTGACAGATCTTGCGGAGAGACATCTTATTTATACGTAAACAAAAAATAAGCACTGTTAGTATATGCTGCAAGTATAGAAGGCCTAGATCCACTCGAGGACTGCCTAGACTCAAATCCAAAGGAAGCAGGCAATGCAAGCTGGCGGTTTTATCACAAGGACAGAACACTACAGAACGTCAGCAGCGTTTGGAATCCTGAAGCCATCCTTTGAATCCGGGGAATTTCTCCTGTTTAAAGTTTACATCTGTGCAGACCAAACGAAAGAGCTTTCTTTGAAAGCTGGAATAGGTTTCACCAAAAGCCGAATGCACATTATAAACATTTACTCTCGCAGGCTCTCAGTGCCAGGCAGAGGAGAAGGAATTGCAGGAGATAAAAGCAGGGAATTAGTATGAGAGAAACAGAGGATAAAGGCACAAAAAAGACCCAAGACAGCAGAGGAACTGTGTAACCCTCCAGTACATTTAGCTAAAAACTCTCCAGCCTTTAAACACTGCTAAAGAAAGTGAATAACATCTCTGGAGTCAGAATAATCTGCTTTCACATTGTGGCTTCTGTGCACACACATTTATGTGTTTTCCCACATGGTGGAAAAAAAAGAAAGGTGTGTGCCCTGCACTTGGGCTGACTCCCTCAATTTGGCCTTCTCTTCATTTCCTGCCAGAAGGTGGGTTTTGGTGCTGGTCTGTCCTTTTGAGAGTCACTCCGTGAAACATCTGTTTCACGGTAGAAGGAGAGCAGGAAAGGCCGTAGACATCTGAAACTCTTTTGCAGTTGCTATGGGGAAATGTAAGAAGATAAACTACTACTTTATTAATCAAACATCCACACAGGTCCAACATCATTAGCAAATTAATCCTTTCACTGCACTAGACTTTTCATTGCCCTCAGCAGATAAGGAGGGAGGACAGCTTTTTTTCTTTCATTTACTGATAAAAGCATACTTACTGAGCCTCACAGCCCACCATACTGCCCAGATCAGCTCTGGCATGGTAGACCTCTGGTAGCCCCATTCCTGTGGCCTCTGCTGCAACAGCCTGGTCTCCTGCCATCTCACCAGCCCCTCAGCTGCAGATTATGGACCCACAGCAGCAAGGTGCATACACCAAAATGGCCCAGGTCACAACCCAGGCCTGCTGTGGAGGATTAGCTCTAACACACCATCTGGGTGACTAGGTGGTACAGACCCACCTGCCAAGGGGGTAGGAGGACAGAGAGCTGCAGGCACACATCTGCCTTTAGGAAGGACACCCCAAGACCTCCGTCACCAAAGAAAGTGGCCTGGACTGCTGCAGTGACCTCCAAACTCACTGGAGATTAATTTGAGGTGCCCTTTCCCAAAGGCCCTTGTTCATGACCCCAAACACTTCCCCCTGCATGCCATGGCTTTGCAATGACATATTTCACTAATTAGATTGTGAGGAATTTGCCAAAGAAGTTGAAAGAAACCTGACCACCTTTGCCCCATCCTCTTCATGGAGGCTGTATGGCTGGAAAGCCTGTCTTGTAAATTGGTAGGGCCCAAATCTACCAACAGATGTGAAAGAGTATCAGGAATCAAACTCCAGAAAGTAACATCAATGTCTCCTGTAAATGCTACTAGTGACCCTCAGCTACATAATTTAAATTCCTTTTTAAAGTGGCCTCAGCAGTAAGGTAGGGAAAATTATTGACACTCCTGTACAGGAGGGAAACCAAACAATTTTTTAAAAATAATTCTGGAGTCATACTGACATAAATGATTTATTTCTGCTGAATGGAAACCACTTAGATTAAGGTGGCAAACTTGAGGCAGCTTAGTGGTTATGCTGCTCTCCTGAGACAAGGGGGCCTGAGCACACATTCACCCTTGATCTGGGTATGAAAAGTGGCTCAAAGCAGAGCTCTCCTCTCCAGAAGTGTGCTCTCACCACAGCCCTCAGCGATGGGAGGGGCTGCAATGAAGACACAATTATTCTGACATTTCCCCCCCACACAAAATTCCCTATGAAAAGCATTCACCAAATTAATCCAGTTCTGAGTAGACCAAAACTGCATTTTTCAGCAAAGAAAATATTCGTCCCCATCCAGAGGAGAATTAAATCCTTCAGTGGTTCTTTCTTCCCACAGGCCGAGAAAGGATATAATTCTGAAATTTCCCTGAAGCATACAGACACAGACCTCTTCAGGGACAGCATGAGCAATACAAAACACATTTAAGAACAATTATAAGACACTTTCAGCTCTTGTCTCATTTATGCTCTGAGCATGCCAACACTTTAAAGTTTTCTGTCCTCCCTCTCCAACAGAATAGCCGTGTTGCCAGTGTATGCTAAGTGCTACAGCTGCATTTGGTTCTCTAATTACATGAATCTCTACCATCTTCCCTATGCTGAAGATAAACTACCATTTTAGTTGAGACTCTCTAACTTGATTTACAGAGCTAGTTACCTAATTTTCTAATTTAGCCCTTCAAGATAAGGGAAAGCAAGATGCATTCAAGAGAGTCACTCTGAGGCACTCATCAATGACCGTGGAGGACATTTTAAAATGACACACAATGCAGCACGTTCTGCTAGTAGGCAAGCTATCCTTTGACCTTAGTTTGCATTTCAAGTGAAGTGAGAAGCAGGAGAAGAAATGGGAGTTTTTTAAAGAAAAATTTAAAGTACGGTATTGTAGGTTTATAAAAGACCATAGACTTAGGAGCATCCATGGGATCTTGTTTGTCCTGATTACTTTGAAGTGGAAGATTTTTATTTTTATACAGAGTATAAGAACATTGATGTCAGTTCCAGAGACTGTAACTGAACAACCCCCCACATGGTAATAATACAATGCCTACATGAGGAGAAGAGCAAAAGGTTGAAGGAGGTCCTGAGCAAAGAGTGGACACTACCAACATGACCCAACTTGCTATGCCAGCCATGCCATCTGGGCTGAACTGTGCCTTGAGGAGCTGCTCAGGCTCATGCCCTCTCCTCAGTTTCAAGAGCTGCATGATATCAAGATGCAATATCAAGGTGCAATATCAAGACATGGTGCATGTCTGGAGGGGCACAGTGATTTCAGTGTACGGCTTGCACATCTCAGAGTCTAACAAATAAAAACCAAAAGGCACGATTTGAAACTGTCGTTAATAAAGACTGTGGAAAAACTCTGGCTTCTTAATAAACAGGGTTGTGCCCTAAGTAGTGAGCAATAGGACTACTGCTGGAAGAGTAACCCATGGCCTAATACATCACACTGTCAAAAAGCTTCTCCCATTATTCAACTGAAATTTGCCTTCTCTTAAATTTCATCCCATTACTTCTAGTTACACCCCATTGTACCACTCTAAATAATTCTTCATAGCCTTGGTGTTTACACCCTTCAGATATTTGTAGATTTATATCTCAACCACCCCATTTGTCATCCTTTAGCCAAGTTATCCATATTCAGCTCTTTCGGTCTTCTCTCATAAGTCAATCCCTCAAGCTCTCTTGTTACTTTTTTTCCCCTGAACTCCCTCCAATTTGTCAATCTCTGTTGTAAGGGAGTGAAGCAGACCTGAATGCATTACACTTGCTGTGGTTACGAGTGCTATGTTGTGAGTCCCTGCTGTCTCCTCACTGCGGGACAAACACCCAAACCCTCTTTGGGTTCTTTTTTTGGGCTCTTTTTAGGTTACCAAAAGCAGCAAATTTACAGCCTTCTCATATTCAGCCATTGATGCCCTCGGACCCTGGAATCCTGGTTGATGCTTCCTCATAGGTTTCTTCTCCTCTGCTTATTTCCACATACAGTCTAGATTGTTTTTCTTACTTGAATCCTAGTTTGAAATGCTGTACTACTGCTTGCATGCTCTCCACAAGTCACCTGGTAACTTCACCAAATGCCAAGTTCGCCTGCCACACTGGTCCCAGACTCATACAAGGATTTCTCTATCCATCCAGGAGGCCACACTAGATCTCTCTCTCACCACCATTTCCAGTTGCCTCCTAGGTGTCATCATACAGCATTTCTACACACCAGCTCTTCCATCGGAGACTTTTCAACCTACCAGGAAAAGGAAGACCACACCAGGGCCTTCCCATCTACACACTGACTGGGGTAAATATATCTGCACTAAGCCAAATACTTTGCTTTTAAAAACACCCTGGATGGTCACAGAAAGCACAGCACCCTGCAGAAGCGCAGTGCAAATGAAGCACAAACAGATGGCATTCCTCCAACACCTGCATCTCCATAAAGCCGCCGCTGTTATTCCCTGCCCTGTGAACACATCCCACTGCACATTTCCTCCAGCAAAATCATCTGGACAAATAAGAGGAGGATTGCTGAAAATAGCTGATGGGAGTAAAACCACAACTGAACTGACTCCCGGCTGTGCAAGCACAAGCCTCACGGCTGGATGAAGACCGTGGAGAATAATCCTGGAGAGTACAGCCCAGCTGGGGGGCACCAAAGCCCAAAGCCCACTCTGGTGACAAGGGCAGGCACCTTGGAGGGAGGTCAAAGTCACAGATAACTTCAAACAGAAGAGCTGCCCTCCAACTTTTCCAGCTGTACACTCCTGGCTACCCCGCTGGCCTGCCGGAAAGGAGACTGTGGCCACCAAGCGCTTTCCAGTCTGTGGCACATTATCTGGGCTGTCCCCAGTTTGAGATGACAGCCTGTAAATCTTCAGTTTGGACTTAGGGTAGATGGGCGGTCGCTTCTTTTCAACATGTTCACTCTACCCCTATTATAAAGAGGGCCACCGTGTCTTCACCACAGGACTTTTAAAGAGAAAAGCTATTTTGTGTAGCTATTAAAAATAGTGATTTTTCTAATTTTAACTTCCTCTCAGCATCTAAAATCACCAAGTTACAGTGCTGCAGACAACCATCTAATGGGAACTAGACACACTATTACAGGCATGAATGATTCAGTCTGCTGTTAAGATAAAAATTACATACACGCTCACATTATTATAAGCCCAGCTTTGTACAGACAACAACAAAGCAAAAAGTCTATGAAAACTGTGACAGACACTTAGGTACTGAAGCCACGGCAGAGACGCTATCAAAGCCAGGTGGGACCTATTAGCTCCAGCTCATGGCTTCTCTCCCTAAAGCAGAAAAGTACAGTGAGGAAGGACAAAAGCTGACCCCTCAGGGAACAGCTAAAAAAAGCATCCAAAAACACACAGCAAGCTCTGGCAAGAAGTTCGCATTTGCCATCACTTAAATTAACAGCAAAGGAATCCCCAGGAGGGAGGAAATTTGGACTCTGTCCAACATGCAAGTGTGCTGTGTGAGGAGCTGTGGGGGAAAGAGCCACACGCAAGCACTGTGGATTCAGAGGAAGCCAATACACACACCTCCGGCACCCCCGAGCCCTTTGAAAGGGCAGGAGCACGACAGTTATTTACTGGGCTTGACTGTGTCACCAGGTGTCAGGAGAGAAGTTTATTGCAGGTGACCTCAAACAGATTTGCCACTGCTGCTGTCAGTCAGCAGTTGGCCACACGCTATCTTCAGAACACAAAGGGCTTGTATATGTTCGAAAAACAAGTTATCTTAAAACTTCTCAAGAGTTTAAGAACACTAACGTTACCCAAGATATTGCAGTTGGTGATATAACTAATGTAACACTGCAAACAGTTCTCTTGCTATCTTACCTACGGGAGCTGCTTTTGGCCCTTCCACGATGTGCAGATCACAGGGACTTCCAGAAGAAAAATGAAATGTCCAGTCAGCATCCCTTTAGCTTATGACAGAAAGGATGGCTGCTCTACACCTCCATAATGGCCTAAAGAGCGATGACATATTCTGGATGAAGTCCTTCTAAAACACCTAAACAGATGTGTTTTTCTCCACAAAACTCATTACTAAGTTAAGAAGTAATTCAGCCATGTAAATTTAACTTAAGCTAGTAAATCTAATAACATCATTCTAAAAGCAATAAAATGTTCAGACCTTAATCCTTTTAATTCACTGTTTATCCCCTTGGCACCTAGACTATTTTTATTCCAGTCACTTTTGCCGTAATAAAAAGTTAATAAAAGAACGCAAGTTGTCCAACGGGTTGCAGAACTAATGAAAACTGGTTTCCTACAGGTTTGGTGTCTTACGTCCCTTCTCTCCCCAGCAGTATTTACCCCAGATCCCAGCAGGCTATCTGGGAGCCTGTCTCTTTGGGTCTTCTTCATGTCCCTGAACTCCACAGGAACCAAAAGGCAGCACATGCTGTGGCTGGCTGTGAGCTAAATGTGCTTTTGCTCTAGCTGCAGGCCTTTCAGAGCATTCCAGCCTCCTCCTCCACAGGGCACTGGCTGGTTCACTTAAGATCGGTGACTTTAAGCCAAAGATCTCCCTTAAAAACCAGGCTGTAAAAGATCTATGATCTCCCCACATGACAGTTCAGTAGTTCTGTCTTCTCTGATAATCCATGCTGGCATTGCTAATAACCAGAGCTGCATCGCATATATGTCCCACAAGTTCCCTGGAAGATAAGATGAGCTTTCCAGACTACAGGAAAAAGTCTCTCAGATAAGGAAAGGGCAGGGAAAGCAATGTTTTCTGAGAAACCCCACTGGAAATCACCAAAGTTACAACCACATCTTTCATAAATCAAGGAGATCTGGTTCAAACAGCTTCTCATGTGTCCCTGTGACAACACCACAGAAGAAAGGTCTGTCGCAGCAATGCAAATCCCAAATCTGTTAGAGATTTCTAGTTTATAGCAATTATGTTGAACAGCCCCTGCATACTGGTATGCAAAGAAGGTACGCTGCAGAGCACGCATCACTTGTAGTTTTTACAGGTCTGTAGGGTAAGCAGCCATTCTGTGCTAGCATAAGCTCTGGATGGTTTCAAAGCATAGCTCCTTGTCTTTCACATTAGCACAAGCAGCTCACAGGGGTTCACAACAACATGCATGAGGCTGGAGGAAGGCCCTCTAAGCCATACTTGGTCTCACAAAGCAGTCATTGCTCGTGAGCTTTTTGTTATAAACCTGTGGTACAAAAAGCAGCTGTGCTCCCTTGATGAGGGTGTTGGAGCTGCAACATTTACCTGTATTTCCAAGGGACTAAGTCCAGCTGCCCTCTTGCACGTGCCTATCACGTGAAAAAACTTGGTCACCCTTCCTCCTGCCTCTAGAAAGACACACTAGATGCTGACTTGGGGCTTCATGCCGTGGCACTGCAAACATGCTCCAAATGCCCTATGCAACACTGATGCCCGTGGCAGCCCTGGGGAGTGGGGAGGAGAGTGCATCCTGCAGTGCTGCACCTGAGAGTCTCCTCAAGGAGCAGGGGTGTTTGGAAACTTCATCTCTGGGGTTTCTCCAGTAGATGAGACAGAATCACTGCTGTTAGGGACTCCAGAGAGCTCAAAATCAGCCCATGAGATAGGAGGGGTAGATTAGTGTTAGCAGCAGCTGACTCCTCATCCAACTTGCGTGCCAGATGTAGGAGACCTGTCCATGCGAGCAGCAGTTTTCGGCTCTGACTCCTCGTCTTAAAACTGTATCTCTGAGGACTCTGGATGAAAGAAAATGAAAAATCACCCACAAGCTCTCCCAAGGGAGGCAAGGTGCATTTGTTTGTCAGCAGGCAGGAATCTTTTCTTGGGATTCCTTCAAGTTGCTGGTGAGGCAACCAGTGCCACCTGACTGCACATTTAGAAAACTGTACCCTGGCAGAAGCTAACATGCTTTTTTAAATACATCTTTTATTCACTAGGACAAAGTCTGTCCCATCTCCAGTTACAGCCCAAATTCCTCCCTAGCTTTTCTCAGTGAGCAGCACTAGCCTGAAATCAAGCAGTGTTAGTGCCTTCCTGCAATCCACACAACTCAGTCCCAAACAGAAAAAGTCACTTAAAAATTATCAAGTTGTTTTGTGAGGAGAAGCACCAATTACGCCTGCTTTCTCAAGGTTTTCTGTTCCCTCCTTCACCTCTGTACCATATGGCCCTCCCACCTCACTGTAGCACGAACTCTCCCTTGCTCTCCAGAAGTCTTCCTTGCAATATCCCCAGAGGGAGATGAGGATCTTCATCTTGCTCCCCACAGACACAGGCTAAATATCTCGACTTGGCAGGATGTGGCACTTGCTGTCCATTAGGCTGACGAGCCCAGCGCTGGCACTTGCCATGTCCCACCAGTATTTCTGCCACCGCAACACAGCTGGTTCCTGCACGCAGTTTGAGCCCCCAGTAAAGCTGGGGAAGTGGTGAGGACAGAGGTCCCAGTCACAGCGGGACGCATCAGATTGATCCGTCAGAGACACGGCCAAGTGTAAACCCTGCACTGGGGTGGGACGGTGCCAGGTTTCTTTCTGAGCACTGTACACCTCATCATTCAAACATCGCATTCACAATTACACCTAAACGTGAAACATGAACTTTCTATTCTTGTCCGGATTTCAGAGAAAGCTAATAAATCATTCCTTTCTATGGGAGGGAGAACTCCAAGCCTGACACCCAAGACTCCGGCTGTGATCCAGCCTTTCAATGTGGATTCAAATCAAGGATTTTAAAAGAATAAGTATAGGGACTTATCTGGTCCCTGGTAAACCTGGAAGCTAGGGCAGCAGTTGGCACACCCAGCACCAAAGATCCCTGGCTGGCAGGAGCACCACCTACAACAATAGGGCTCTGAAAACAGCTGGATTCAGGAGCTTGTGGAACATTCCTGGAAGTGCTAAAAATCAAACAAACAAACAAAAAAAAAACACAGAAAAAAAAAAAAACAACACACACACACAAAATAAAATAAAGATAATAAATAATAATAATAATAATAATAATAAAAAAATTAAAAAAATGAAGAATAGATAAAGAAGAAAAAGAAAAAAAAAACTGAAAAAAGGAAGAAGTATTTATAAAATACAATGAATTTTCAGCAGAGGTCTGGAACATACCTACAGCTAGCACACGTAGGCGTGTATGTATGACCTCTTGTACCAGCTGCCCCTGGCTTCCTAGCCTCACCAGCTTCTATTTTTTTTTAATTCATCTTCCCAACAGTTCCTTGCCTATCAGAGATGTGATCTGAAGTCCTGGACCAACTCAAATGCCCTTTTATGCAGAAATCCAAGCAGCTGTGCTTTTTTGGTGTGCCAAACTCAGCAGAGATGCTGAGCAAAAGCGCTGGCTGCCTCCTGCCTCTGCTGAAATCAGGGGCAGGCCTCCCGTGGCTGGCAGCCCCAGGGAGCTGCTGTAAGGTGAAGCATCCTTCACCGCCCACAGCAGCCACAGCACCGGGCTGCAGTCATCACCTCTTCTTCCGCCACCCCGACCCTGGCACCACAGGCAGCAGGAGGAGTAGTGTCCCACTGCCACAGGCAGCACAGACATGGCATTACCTTGGTTTTACTAGATATTAATATTTTTTCCTATTAGTAGGTTTATTTACAGTGGTATTACCAGGTTTAACCTGGGTAAAACCCACCTATCTGGTGGGTGGCCAGACTCGGACCTCTCTCTTGTAGGAAAGGTCTGCATCGCTGTGGGACAGGAGGGCAGCAAGGATGTTTTAGAAATAAATTCCCTGGGAACTGCCCTCATGATGGGAGGGCACCCAAGGGTCCCGGATTAATTTTTCTGGTGGCTTTTAGTTGACTTCTTGCAAGCTCACAGTAAACTGCTTAACCTTGTAGACAATAAAGTGAGATGCCAGCATTTTCAGCTCATACTATTCACACTATGCTCTAATCTAGTTTGCATGTCCAGTCCTGTCATTAGCTGGAGGAAACATTAATCCAAGACAGTAGGAAAGGAGGAGTAAAAAAATTGTTTCTGGAAACAGTAATTCTAATGGCAAGCGTTTGTTATCTAGACCCACAGCTGAGTTAAACTGAAACATATTATATTCCTCACCAAAAAAAAAAAAAAGTTTTAGCCATATGTTTAATGATTTGTGAGCTCTTGATCCTAACACACAACATAAGCTGCAATATCAGTGTCAAAAGTGCCTGATTTAAAGCACGAGAGGCAGAGTTACATTGAGTCGAGTTAAAATTGCTGCTGTGAGTTCGCAGGCAGAGACTTTCCTATGGAGTGACAGGTACGGGGTAACCGAGCCCCCAGTCTGCATGGGAGGGGAGGAAGAAGAAAGTTGATTTCATTAAAAGTTATTCTGTGAGGTTGACGAAGGAGAAGATTATATAGCTGGGGGGAGGACTGAGACAGCTAAAGAATAACACATGGTATGCTTTCAAAACATACAGCAACATGTGACATTCGTCTGCAAGTCTGGCGCGGAGGAGCCTGTGGTCTGGCAGCAGTGAGAATTTCTGCTTTTTATTTCTGAAATCATCGCAGGCATTTGAACTGAAACCCCCACCTAATAGTCTGGAGGGAAGAACATAAAATCAGATTTTACGTACCGTACTCTCAGTCAGCCATTGTTCTCAGCGGATTTTTATCCTCCAACTCAGTTCCCACATCATTAAAGTGATGCTGTCTCTTTAAAACACAACGCGGTGCCGTGCCAAAGCCTGCAATAAGAATCATTGGCACCAAAACAGTCAAAGCACAGAGCTTAATTCTCTACTTAATAAGACAATTAAAGAAGAGTATTTGGATACAGCAGTCTGCAAGTACCAACACAGAGCACTGATGTCTCCAAAGGCATGTTGATCTGAAGGCTTTATCATAAAGCATCTGTCGCAACCAGATGCCATCAACACCTCAGAAAAGTGGGAAATAAAGTGGGTTAATGTAGCTGTGATGCACACAAAGCTTTGCAATGTCCAAGTATTCACTTCCGAGCATTTTAGAGAGTGCATGATAAAGTAACCTCATGCAAAAATACACGTTCACTGAAATAAACTAAAATACATGTACACAACTGCCTTTAAAAAAAATCTTGTAGAAAGAACCTGAAGTACAATGGAGCGAAAAGTGCTGTGTGTTTTGTATCCTCACTGCCATAACTGTAGGGATCTTTAGAGGAAGGCTGTTTTTCTTTTTACTGTGATGAATGCCTTAATATACAGGGATGAATTGAGGTAGACAGATAAATACGGACAGAAACGATTGCTCATTTGGAGGCTCTTGACCATATCTGCCTCTAAGTTTCCAATCAAATAATTCTCAAGTGTTGTCTCTTAGCAGGCTTCATCCTGCAGAGCTGAACCAAAGCTAGAGCAAAAGATAACTGCAGCGATATAAGAACTAATTAGTCATTTGATTAGCTGGTGAGAAGACAGGGCACTGCAGTTCTGTGACCTAAAAATGCCACCAATGACCTTCAAACTCCATCTCAAGGGAGTCCAGAAGTCTGTAACCTCCAAGGAGAGGGAGAAACGGATGATGCCTAAGCACCATTAGTTCACAGGAGATGTCGAAACAGTGGAGAGGCTGAGCTGAGGAGAGGTGTGCCACCTGAAGCAGTCAGCCAGCCAAAGAGCACCTGCAGCAATGCACTTTGTCTGAACTACTGCGCCAGCGGCTCGGCAGTCCAGCCTGCTCAGGAGATGCACAAACCTCATCCTAGCAGCTAACAACGTGTAGCAGGAGGGGAAAAAAAAAGCCAACCCACAACTGCCTGGTCTTCGTTGAAGAAAGCATAGAATCCAGCCATCACCAGGGTGCAGGTGGCAGCCCCTTGGTTGCACCACGCCTGGAGACAGCAGCTGAGGAAAGGATGGAAAAGTCTTTGAAGAGCACATCTTGAGCAGCCAACTTTGTCACCCGCTCTCCATGGAGATCAGATGCTGGTGAACACCCTCAGCCTGCTGGTTATTCCATGGGCAGCTGCAGAGAGGTGGGAACTGGGGTGAAGCCAGCAGATCCCCTGCTTAGGCTGCAAAGTTGCATCTTCAACAGGAAAGGGGGACACCAAGATGGCCAGGGCTATGAGTCCCACATCATTACGCATCCCCTTCCTTCAGCTTGACAGATGGAGAATGCCAGGATCGAACTGTGCCCAACACACTACAAACTCCCAGCCTAATCTGAGGCAAATCAGCCGGTCGTGTGGAGACACCCGTGGCCTGAAAGGATCCAGCCCAGAAGGGGCAGCAGAGCATGGCACCGGCTCACCAGCAGCAGGGTCCCCCAAGAAAGCCCTGCTTACCTCCCATCCTCAGTGCCTTGGATGGCGTCTCACTCTTGGGTATCTCTACCCTGAGAACAGATGAAAGGAAGATTGCCTTGGCAAAGATCCCCCATCCAGCTGCACCGTTGGAAATGCCCTCTGGAAAGGAAAGGAGGAGGATCCCTCACCTCGCGCGCTCCTGGTGAGTGGCACAGCCTCCATCCCCGTCCCCTCGAGGCAGATCCAGACCTGCTATTTGCCGCCCACACTTCCCCATGTGCTTTGTCCCAGACTGATGAACTCACCTCCAGCACCACTGATTTTCTCAGAATAAGTCCTACACATGGTTTAAATTCTAGCAAGCCCTGCCAGAGGCCTAGGAATAAAATCCAGGAGAAAGAACATTTTTTTTGAATAGAAAATAGAGGCTAGGTGCTGCAGTACTGTTGTTCATTAGGTGCAGGCTTTGCTGAGAAGATACATCCACAGTATGTGCAAGGGCTTCCCCCTTCATTCCCTTTTCTTTAAAAATATCTGGGGAAAAGGCCCCAGCCATACACAAAGGCCAAAAAATTAGCCATGGTCAAGTAACACACATACTACGCTCAGCTCTATATTCTACTAAAGTTTTGAGAAGGGAAGACCAAAGTTAGAAGTACAGTTACTACAGTCTACAAAGGACTTTTAGATATCCAAGTCTGACTTAGTGTGAATTGGAACAAAATCCCGAAATGATGAAATTTTCCCTAAAGGGAATTTTAAATCAACTATTTGGAGCCTACTGAAAAATCAACTGTATGGCTATCACATTCCCTACAATTTTAAAATTCTAATAGAAATTTATTTCAACAGAAAACCTGCACTCAATTTTAAAATACTGATTTTTTAACACCATCAGAAAAATCCCCAGCCTCTCTTTTTCTGCTTGTTTTTGACAAATATGACCTGATTTTGCAAGAGATTTTAGTGTTGATGATGCCAGATATTGGAATATGATTCCATCAACAGGCCCTAGTCAGGAAATACCAAAGCTGTGGTTGCCAAAGCAACATAATTAACTTGATCATGGTATGTACACTGTGCACCACTTCCCAAAAGGCCCTTTAACACCCAACTAAATCCTTCTGGAATGGCACATCAGGGTTTATTTCTCCTCTAAGTTCTTCGAGAACAGGCACAGCAAAAGGAGAGGTTGTGAGAAGTGTTGGAAGCCAAGCAGTGCCCTGCGCCCTGCCCATGGTCCCATGGGTGCAGGCAATTGAGGGCCAATTCTTGCCCCGAGCCTACCCACAAGATTAGTGGCTGGAGAAGTCATGGAGACCCACAGTCCTGTTGAGTGAACACCTTTCAAAACGCATCACTTTTATTTCACCCGTGTTAGCAAATGTAACAGGTTTGGCTCTTTTATGGCATAATCAGTGAAATTCTTACTACCTGGGCAGGGAGGCCCAGATGTTGACGTGAAGCCTTGACCCTGGGGCCACAGACTTCAAAACCTGAATATGCTGTCACTAACTCAACACATACAATGTATCAAATATAAGCCCCTGTCTGATCATTCGGAAAAAAAATATATAGGAAAAAAATATATAAAAAAATTGAGTGATGAGCTTTCAGCCTGTCATCAGACCACAGTGACCTCAATTTTTTGAGAAATAAAGTCAAAATCTATTCTTATCTTCAGAGATTCAAGATGTATTTATGTGTCAAACTTTTCCCCCTTGTCCTTAGCCTTTGGGAAGTGCACTAAGAATGATATCAAAGCCTGAAAACCCTGCGATCACATCCACATTCACCTCTGACCTAGGATGCCTATAGCTCTCACCAGCTCCTCAGCTCATCCTCAGCCTACGGAGCAGACTGCAGTCCCAGGAGCAGCTTGCAGTGAGCCTTTCAGGATCAAGTAAAGGCCACTTTGCATAGGAAAACCATACAAATCTGCCTTTTTTTTTTTTCCTTTTTTTTTTTTTTCTTTTTTTTTTTTTTTCTTTTTAGGGCCAAAAGAAACAACTTCACTTTGGCAGTTTTCTGCTTCTTGATATCCTTGAAAGATGTTTTACCAGTATCTTCCTCTCCCCTACAAGCAAATATTCTCTTTGAAATGTCTTGGTAACATCTACAGGAATAATATGCCGAATGTGAACACTGATTGATTCTTTCTTAGCCATCAAATGTGCTTACACAGCAACTACACACAGCAAATGCACACAAATCTCACATTTCACATTTAAAAATATGAACATGCTGTGTTTTTTTACTCAAACGTAATGAATGAGCTTAAATATTACAACTTGAAATTATTAAGTAAATCATGGCACCTGTAAAGCTTCCATTTGCATAACATTAATTCATGATGGCATGTAAAACAAATTCATCACTCTTACTATATTGTAGTCTGATTTATGTTGGAATTGGAAAAAATAAAAATCATGGGCACAAAATTATGTTGACAAGATGTACGTGCTCTTTGAAGCCCAAGGTGTGGGTGTTTTTTTCTGTTGTTGTTGGTCTTTTTTTTTTTTTTTTTTTTTTTAAAGCATTGAAACAACTAAATTATGTGAAAGAGGGCTGGGAGAAAGCATCTTAAAAATGAGTAACACACTAGCATCACACATACACGTTCTCCCGTTATTAATGTCAAGCATGGTGAAGATACTCTAGAAAATCATTACCATTCATAGCTACTAACAGCCATTAAATTTCAATCAATTCAACTTAACACAAGTGTACTTCAGTAGCCCTTACAGTTCCTTATAGAGGTGGCTCAGAAAGTCCTGTCTGACTTATTGCATTGTTCGCTGCACAAAGAGGCATTGCTAAGGATTGCTCTGAAAAGGCGCTATCTTGGTGTTGGGAACTGATGCTCTTTTAACACCGTAGCAATCAACAGACCTTGAATTTAAGAAAGCTTGATAAAAGGGACTCTAATAAGACTCCATGGGTCAGTATGAAGGGAGAAATATACTGATTTTTAGCTAGGGATGTTGTTTTCTAAGCTGAAAAGAGATTTGGTGGGAAGTTTTCAACTTTTTTAGTAGCCTTTTAGTAGCTAAATCAGACTATTTAACACAGGGCCAGACAACTTCCAGGTGATCCCCTTGCTCCAAGAGAACATGCTCACTAAATATATAGGATGTTTAAAGAAAAAAAAAAAAAAAAGATTTAATTTCCAGAGACTGGATATTTAAACTTCCCTGAAACAAATACAAACCAGCAAGCTGTGATATCACAGCTTCTCCTACGCATCTGAATTGCATTTGTAACACTGGAAATTTTTTCCACTGCTCTTACAGGAATTAAGCTGTGCAGCTGACCATCCTTTGCAGATCCTGGGGAGGACCGGGCAGTCCCCCACCGGGGGTGCTTTGCACTGCATGGCACAGGTGAGGAACTGGGACCACAGGGTGCCCATCAGCAGGGGACCGGACCCACACCAGCTTCCACTTTTCAGCATTGCATCCCAGAGAAGGCCTGCTCCTCCAAAGAGATTTCATTAGTTTCATTTGAATGAATTATCTACAGTAGAATCCCACATTTCACAGCGCATAAAAGTCTTTTTTATTACTCTTTTTATAAACAGGAGCCCAGATTTTCCCAGTAGGATTCATCCTGCTGGGCACAAAGTCCTTTCAGTGGATTTAGAGGCGGTTTAAGATTGCAGGTGTGCATTCCTACCGGAGGGATTGTCACTTTGTGCACAGAAAATAAAAGATGCAGTCACAGATGTGCCACCCTTGCATCTGAAATCATAAACACCAGGACTGATAACCTTCTGTGGCTTTTAGCTCATCCCTTAAAAGTATCAGCATTGACAGTACTTACTATTATTTGGGACTATTCTACAGAACTCTGGGGTTTTCCTTCCCCCGAGACCTACACCTCAGCGTTTAACTTAGAGTACTAGTGAAGTTCTTTGGAGCCAGAGAACACCCGAGAAATCTCTCAGGCAGATATATGCTCAATTTTAACTCATTTCCCTACACTTACAAGCTGCACTAAATGAAATGAAATTAATGTTAAAAAGGCCTTTATTTAAAAGTCTTGCAGTGACAAGATCAGAAAGTGGCAGAGTTCAAGTAAATCATTCCATGGAAGATGTTAGCAAAGCTTAATCATACTGGAAGCCACATTTAATTACAGCTTTTTAAGTCCATCTGGGAAAAAAGAAGAGACTTAAGTATGTCACCTGAGATGATCTAGATACTGAAACTATTTGTAAGTTAACAAAAGCATTTGCATCACAAAGCACTCTGGGGCAGCACCATGGCAAAGCAGATGTGTAATGAACAAGGATCATAGCACCAAAACAATCAGGATTGTAAATAACTACTACTAATCTGCAATCATTTAAATTTGGGTTTAATTGCTAGGCAGCAAATACATTTCATTCTTGCAGAGGTAAATGCTCTGCGGAATACACACTTCAAGGTATTTAGCGGCAGAAGCAATGCAGTCAAGAATCTGAATGTCAGAAGGGCACAGAACAAGAGACAAGCAGCAGGGCTGGATTTGCTATAAGATCTCATACACATTAAACAAACTTTTCCCTGGAACAGAATTAATAATGCAGCCATCTCCACTGTATGTACTGTAAGTGCTACAGGAGTGACACAATGACGCACATGGGAGGCAAGAGGGTAGTGACTATAGAACAAAATTCAATCTAGTGCTAATGAATAAAAAGTTCCTTTTATTTCTCTGTTGTTTTTGGTTCATTAAATTTTCCACAGATTTGCAGAGAAGAAAACGTGATCAATAAACCTTGACAAAAGTGAACATGTGAAAAAGGCGAGAGAAAGGCACAGGAAGATAAAAGTGATATCCCGATCACAGATTTCAGAGGCAGATGACCAGAGCTTTGGGCTGCTGAATAATCTGAATAGACCATCATTTCTTTACAGCCTTTTACTTTCTTTTCCCTGACTGTTGGAACTCTTCATTCAATACAATAGTAAATGCACTAAAACTTTTTTTCTCATGCTAATGGTCGAAATCGGGCGCTCACAGTTAAAACACACTTCCCACCAACTTGTTTTCTTTAAAAAAAAAAAAAAATTAACCTATTCAAGTTAAACTAAAATGTCAAAGACAGCTTAAGGCTTACTCTCACCATTCCACAAAATTAATGGTTTTCTCCCCAGCAGATACAAAAAGAAAAGCCTTGAATAAGGATAAAGCTGCTAAACTCTTTTCATATGAAAAAGAACACTTAGAAAGCAAAAAGAAATACATCCAGTACAAAGATCCTGGTACCTACAGTTCTAATTTGTATTGTTTTCTTTTGGAATATTTATAATTGCAGAAAGGTGACAGTCAAGCTCAAACAATAGTGAAATGGTGAAAAAAGATTCACCAGTGACTCATGTATTTGGGCATCCATGCCCAGTGACAGTGCCATAAATGCTTCCACTCGTTACAATGGGGACCCAAAGGAACCAATTTGCAAATGTGTTTTCTAATTTGGGTGTCCACTTCGAGGCACCAAGGCCTCTTTTACACTAACACTTCAGATTCACCAATCCCAAATAACTTTTGCTGCTCTGTGTTTTTGAATTACAGGATAGCAACTTTCCTGTTCTCTTATTTATGTATTTATTTATTTAAAGAATTTAGGGGGAATGGGGTGTGGTTCTGCAGAAGAGTGTGAATGAAGAAAATTTCTGCAGTCACTCCTGCACTATACATATCTAACATGTATTTGTTTCCAACTGGAACTGGCCAGCAGAAAATTGGACCTGATGACCCAATCACTTGTCCACAAGTATCTGTGGAAGGAAACCCACAAAATTGTCAACTCTTCAGCTCTGAAGGTTACCATGCAAGATCCAATTCTTGCTGCTCTGACACCACATACCAGTGAATTTCTAGAAGATGCACATATATACGATCTGCTCTATATATAGGTCAAGAATTATTCATATTACCAACATACACATGTGTACACATACAGAGCCACCCATCCTCCTAATGCAATGTCTTCTCAGAGTCACTCATTCTAAGATTTGTTCAATGCTGTTATTTTATTTAGGGTTGATTTAATTAATTCTCGAATACCTCCTGTTGTTTTGCTTTTCTTTAAAAAGGCCCTGGGAACAGAGCTGGAGCAAACAGCAGTGAACCCTAAATACCACTTAATGCTTTGTGGCAAGTTGTCCAAATGCGCAACTGTTTAAAATATTTACCCAGGTATATAAGGGGGTTGCGCAGCTCTCGAACAATGCCGTGGAATCTTTCCCATCAGTAAAAAAGCAGACAAAAAAGCAGAGGCTGCTTAACCTCAATGTCTCAGCAGCAAGTGAGAAGTGCAAATATTGCATTTCTATAAAGCCCTGGAAGCTTCATAGAAATAGAGTGGCAACTAATTAGTTTGATGCTATAGTCACATCTAATGTTCCTAAGCAGCTTCTTTGAAAAAACTCGCTGCCTTGAAATCCTTGGGCAGATTATTAAGTGGAGGCTTTGTGATGAAGCAATAGATAGGTGTTTGCTGCACAAATACATACAGATTTTGGTGACTGCTTACTGAATCCACTGCTTTCACTAATCTGCACTGGAAACTTCTCTATGAACAGAGCACTTCTTGGAGTACAAAAGCATGAAGTATCTGTGTACCTTTCAGACTACAGGGCAAACAACTGCCTTACAGTAGGCCACCAAAACCAAGGGGAGGCAGTTAACCGAGTGTCCTCCGTACTTAGAAGCACAGAATGAGGATAATGTTAATGATATTAGGTCAGATGTTCTACCACATCCTTAAACAAAGAAAGATGGGGTCAAGGGACTAGAAAACTCTTTTTAAAAAGTCAAACTTTCTAAATAGAAGTATCAGGATCGTGAAAAACGTTTTAAACTTATACAATGCTGGAGCGATCACATAAGCCTACCCATAAGCAGCCGCTCCTGTAGCCCCCCCAGTCTGTAGACAGCTTCTCTGCAAACGTGAAGGGGACGTTATGGTAAAAGCCTTTAAGGTCTTTAAAATCACAGAAAACAGACTCAAAAATAGCCCTTTGCCATAAAAGTGTCAATAGCTTTTAAAACTATGTCAAATCTTTCTCACTATATACTATTACACTGGGAAAAAAAATCTTATCCAAATGTGACTTCAGCATTCAGTGTGACACCGGGGAATGCAGGCTGCTGTGTATTGCATATCTGAGGTCAAGTTCTGTTTTCCTTTACACAAGCATAAACTGGAGTAGCTTCACTGAAATTATGCCAGATTTATACTGGCATATGCATCTAGTTCAAATTCTTCTATGGCTCTAATTTTTCTCTAAATGAATGACCTAACACAAACAGTATTTGTCCATCTGTATACATCCCCTTTGACACACTGGAAAAAAGACATTGAAAGGAAGTTGGAAACAGTCCTCGAGATCTGTTTTTCTTTGAAGAACAGCAGTTGCATTTCTGGGCACTTCAAAGTCACATACTTTAAGCAATAACAACATTCAAGATCAAGTGAATCTTGCCTCACCTTGCTTTAAAGATTAGCTCTTTCACAAACATACACCAGAGGCTCGGATATCCACATACCCGTAGATTAGCAGTTCATCTTCAGTGGATCAGGCACTTTTTAGTACTACAGATAGGTCATGTTTTCAATCAAATGACAAATTTTCAAGAGTTGTTTACAGTGGAAAAGCCATAATGAATTTCATTCACTTCTTTAAAGTTGTCAGTTTTGCAATAACCTTCAATATGACATTTTTATTGCAATTCAAAGTTTGACAGGTGTCAACATTTCCTGAAGTTCCAGCCAAAATCCAAATTACTGTATCCGCCAATCAGAAAAGTTGAACCAAACCAATTCACCAAATGTAGTTGCTGTGTACAGTAATTACCCTGCATTTCAAACATCCCGGGAGCATAAGCAATTATTCAGCAGGATCCTCTTTCCCAGGTGAAGGTACAGTATGGATTGCACTTAGTTTCTTTTTTAGTGAAGTTAAGTGAATTAGGTTTAGACCTTAAAGCATTTTTTTTTTTCAACAAGGTAGCTAGAACAAACAGATCAAATCAGTAAGTCTTACAACAAATCAGTCTATTCCACTTCTGTATATTTTGAATTTCATCGCTTATTTACTTTACATTTTTGGCACCAACTCCACAGTGCATGCCAATACAATATTTGTTTAAATGTTGTTTTATGCAGCATGCTAGGCAAACGCTTGTTTTCAAATTCTCGTGCATCCTGACAACCTCAATTGCAAAATAATAATAATAATAATAACAACAACAATAATAATAATAATAATAATAATAATAAAGGAGAAGGGGACTGGCGGGGTATGGACAAAGTTTCCCAACTGCTCCCTGTATGCGTGCCTGCAGAAATAACATGCACAATGGCCAATGAAATGCCCATTTCTCTGTGCACCACGGTGGACACGCCAGCCTCCGGTCCGGGGGACTGCACAGACCATGAGGGCGTCTGTAAGAAGGCGGGGACCCCTGCCCGGCCCCGCGCAGAGGGCGGAGGTTTGCACAGATTTGCGCGGGTTTTGCACAGATTTGCGCGCAGCGCCCGGGGCAGGCGGGGCACGGCGCGGCCCCATCCCGTGCCGGGAAGTTTCTAAGGGCGGTCAAAAAAGATACAAATAAAAATAAATAAAATCCCGCAAATGTTGGGAAAGCCGGCGGCAGGACCACTGCTAAGCAGCCCGAGCCCCTCGCGCTGGAAAAGTCAGGTTTCCCAGGAAATGATGGCAATCACCCGAGGCAGAAAAGGCATCCAGATGAGCCCATCTCCCTCCCCTCCTCCCCGATTGTTTTAGAGCCTCCGAGTCCGGGGGAAAAACTCTCAACTCCCTAAATCCTTAATAGGATTGGAGTCCGGGTCTCTCCGAGCCGCTCCTCATCACACAGGGATCAAGTTGCAGCAGGGAATTTTTTAAATTCCTCAGCAAATATACTTGTCGAAAGATTGCCCCTCCCGGGGGGTGCCAAGGGGAGAGGGGGGGGTAATAAAAAAATAAAAGACGAAGTGAGCGGTGGCTTTAGGGACTCCCGCTGTCCTCCGGGACCCCGGGGCAGGCGGTCCCGGTGCGGGGACTGTCACCGCTGCCCACCCCGGACAAAACAACGGCCCGGAGCCCACCCCGGGCGGACAGACGGACGGACAGACGCACGGACACACGGCAGCAGCCGCTCACCTGCGGGGGGGGAAGAAGGGAGGGGAGGCACAGGATGGGACCCCCCCGGTCCCTTTCTACCCCACCCCCCCGGGTACCCGGTGCGAGGGGACCCCCCCCTCTCCAAATTGCTGCCTAACCCTCCCCCCCCTCCCCCCCCCGCAGAGCATCTCCACCAAAAGCGGGAGGGGACGAAAAGAAAGAAAGAAAAAAAAAAGAATAATAATAATTAATTCAAAAGCACAATGAAAAGACACAATAAGCACCAACTTTACCCAAAAAGCGGAGCAGCAAGTTTTCAGCAGGCGAGCGGTTGCTGCGGAGCGGAGCTGCTCCTCCGGACCCCCATCATAAACTTGGGGGAGGGGGGCGTGGGAGGGACTTTCCCTCCGTCCTTCCCTTTTGTGCCTCTCCTCTCTCCCTCTCCCTCTCCCCCCCTCTCTCTGCTCTTCGCCAAAAGCCGCCGCGAATCCCGGCAGCGGCAGCGGAGGCTCTGCCCCGGCGGCTGGCGCGGAGGCCGGGCGGGGAGGGGAGGGGAGGCCGGGCGGGGGCAGCCCGCCGAGGTGCGGGGCTGCGCCGGGGCTCCCGCTGTCCCCCGCTGCCCATCAGTCCGCTCACGCCCGTAGGGAACCGTACGGACCCGCACGCAGGCTGAACTTCGGCGGGGATGAGGCTGGAGAGCTCTCAAGCCCCGGCGAGGGGGGTGAAAACTGGCTGCGGGGTCCCTCCCCTGGGTGCCGCTTTTGGTGTGAGATAGCCCGCAGGAGGGGGGCATCTGCAACAAAAGCACCCGAGCCTGTCTTCTTCGGGGAAAAGCAGACCGAAAGAGACGAGCAATAAAAGTTTGGCCTTGTGCGGGCTGACCCGTGCAGGGGTGGGATGGAGTTTGGGGTGGTTTTCTCCAGCTTGCCCTTTTCGCCTGCAATTTGCGCTACTTGCCCGGCTCGCGAGCATCCCCGCGGCCAAGGGGCAGGCCGGGCCTTTTGAAACATCTTCGCTGGGAGAAGTGCTCGCTAAAGACTGTTCCCTAAGCACAGTAACTAACAGGGCCAGAGTGCATTAATCTGTTTAAATCCTCATCTTTTGGGACCGGGGCTACAAGGAGAGAAAAAAAAAAAAAAAATTAGATCTCCAAAAATTGCCCGGCTCCCACCCTGAGTATCTTTGCTTTCGCACCGATCTGGTGCATTAACATTAATACCAATGAGGAATGCAGCAGTTTTAACTTGGACTTTGGCCAGACGGAGCTTGTTACTTGATTTGTTTTGATTTCTTTGGCTATGGAATTTATCGAAAGTTTAAAACACAACCAGATGCTGCTGGGGAGGGTCACCATGCTGTACCCTAGAGCAAGCTGAGACTCGCCATATCACCGGGGTATCTGACTCCAGCAGGATTATGTCCACTTCCATGGCAACCGCATGCCACATCAGCCCCCAGCTTCACTTTCAGTCCCTTGGGCACTGTTAACATTTGCCAGTGGATTTGCCCGACATACAGCCCAGGTCTGGGCAAGTAGAAAATGAGCTTTATGCCACTCAGAAACCTTCCTCTGCTAGCCTGTGCAAAATGCAACCTGACTGGACCCCAGGCTCAATACCACAATTTTAATCCTAAAAACGTGCACTAATTTCAGTGCCTTCGGTCTGAACATTAGATGGCATTAAAGACTGATATTTGAGGGTGACAACTGGCTCCCCACACACGTCTAAATCCCATTTATTCTATTCAAGTAGCTTGGGGAGGACAGCAAGGCAATGGGTTATTTTGCCAACCACCTACATTGCAATTTCTTGTGTGTGTGCGTCTCAAAGACTAGCACTGGCATGCACCCACTATCGCATCCAAAGAAGTTGTGTCATGCCACCATGGCACGAATGCAGCCCGTGCTGGCTCCCCAGTGCAATGTTACCCCTTGTCCACAGAGAATTTTGTGCTGTGAGGAAGGAGTTTCATTGCACCTACTCCTGAAGAGCACTCCACCATGGAGAGAGGGGCTTTGGTTACCAAAAAAAGGAACAAACCAAGTCTTTGATCTCCAGAAAACAAAGCCCGCTTGTATTTCCAGGTCACTTTATTGGAGGAGGATGACCTGCCAGCTCTGAAGGTGGGTCAGAGTTTTTTTGGATGGACCAAAAAGAACTGGCAAAAGGTTAACATTAGATATGTCCTCAATTCTTACCGCAGAGTTACAAAATACATACACATCTAGACTGTTGGCCAAGACAATTTTTAAAATCAAAAGAAGGAAATAAAAGATTAATTCAGAGCAGTTATATAGTTAAGAAAGACTGTTTTCCTTTCTAGAATTCATATGTATAAATCCTTTAGAAGATGGTGGTTTTCAAGCCTGAAGGGAAGCTCCTCCCTTTTGTAGAAGGATGATGGCAGGTGACAGCTGGAGTTTTTTGAGAACCTTGAGTTGGCTTTTACATTATCTGACTGCTGTAGCTCATCTGTCCTTTCCTCTCCTGCTCTGCTCATTGAACTGCCCTCTGTTAATCTTCCATAGGTGTCTGAGATTAAATAGACGACAGAATGACTGACATTTGGTATACATAAAAGAGTCAAAATATGAACAAGGGGTCAAAGTGCAGCTCTTCCCTCTGGTCTTCCCTCCTGCTCTTGTACAACTTGATGGGGATGAAACCAAGTAGGGATTTGAAGATATATGACAATGTACAGTTACTATACGTTGCTGTAGCACAGGTGTGGGTATAGAGGACACATTCAAAAAAGTTCTCGACTAAGGGAATAGGGTTTTTAAACACAATTAAAAACATAATAAAATAAAAAAACCCTCTCACAATGATAAAAAATTGACATACCACCAGCTCCAGGGTTGCTAATCTGAGATCTATCCCACTTCTGTTAAGTCAATGAAACAAATCTGATTAACCATAGGGGAAGCTAGACTAGCCTGGAAATGAACAAATGGAGCTTTTAAAATGTTTGATACTGTTATGAAGGAGGACTGTAATTTTTTTTATTAAAGGAAATATTTAAAGAAAATGGTTGAAAAAACAGTGGGGGATGCTCCATTATGTTCTGCTCATATCTATAGGATTTGTTTCTATAAATCTTCATAGATCGACATGATAAATTAAAAAGCTCATTTGAGTATTCCAAAGGATACACATGGGTAAAAGCTACCAGAAAAAAAAATCAGGTTATATATGTATCTCTTTTAGAAAGAAGACAATAATTACATGTAGGATGATCAGTAGGAGATAGAGGCCTAAAATCATGTTTCGTGTAATTCGTATCTTTATGATGTCTGGTTTAAGTCCAAGTGGAAAGCAGTACTTGATCAGTTCTGCCCTGATTTAAGCAACTGTATTAGCTCTGGGGTCAATAACATTGCACCGAGTCTGAACACACCTTCATATCTGTAAAATATAGCTAATCTTGATGATATCTAATAAATTAACAATGTCATGTGCAATGCTAACTCAGAATTTGCTACGAGAATGGGGAAGATTTTTTGGCACAATACATTTCTTTTTTTTTTTTCTTTAAAGTAGCCCTGTTACCTGGGGGAAATTGTAACTGTGCGCAAAAGAGACTATACTCATCGGGATGATATGCAGCTTTGATTCCTATCTGCCTCAGTGTATATGTTGTCTCTTGTTTAAAGCTTCAGTGGTAAGTTCCTTGAGGCAGGTGCCATTTTCCTGCACTGTACATTTTGATTAAGCCTTCTATATTTTTTTTCCTCTCTCAAAAGTGTATCCAAGAGTGCAATCAGTGCTAATTTTCTGATAGCTTTTTTTTGTTGTTTTCCTGCACCAAAGGGTCCATTCTTGCCACGTTTAATTTCTGCTGCATTGGGAATACTGATCTAATACCACAAATTTTTGTGAAGTTTTCCTATGGTTATGAAAGGCTACTTCCATCAGCAAAGGAGGCAGTACTTTTGGTTGCTGCAAAACTGGCCTGGAAGTCCACCTTTCACTTCAAAGAACACGTGAGTTCTTATTAAATGTTAAACACAAACTGAAATGTCTTGCTGAAACAGGACCTTATTCACATGACTATGAACACTGTAGTTACTGCTTGTAAAATGATAAGCAAGCCATTGTGAATGTGCAGTTTTCATGAACTAGGAATATATACGTCCTCCCTTACCTGTCTTAGCTCAAGGTCAGAAGTTTCTTCAAAATGCTTAGAGCCCATCATGTCCCTGTAGCTTTCAAGAAGAGTCTCATTTGCAGCTGCTCTTGCCAGACGTGACCCGTTCATGAAGGGTGAGGTGTCCTTTCTCCGGTTCAGATCTAAAGCAGAAAAGTACATTTTCCCTAAGAGTAGGTACTCCAAGATCCATCACCCAAACTACAGAAAGTTGAATATGAAAAGGTCATGTCTAGGTCTGTGCCTCTCACAGCATTTCCAGCTGTAGAGACAAGTAGTCCAATGTGCTTACACAAGGAGTAGAGAACAAATTTTGGCACAGCAGAATTTTTGGTCTATGGCATGGAGGTGAACATAAAATGCATATTTTCTGAAGGACAGTCTTTTCTCATGGTCCTTTGCAGCTTTTCATTCTTTATTCCTCTTCCCCCCGTCTCGCTAGTCTCAGTCACCCCTGCCAGTGAGGGATGGGCTACGGGGCTCTGCCTGCATGTGGGTCTGGAAAAGGAGAAGGGCAGCACACCAGCCTGCCCAGGCTGCTTCTGGGCTTTGGTCATCACAGACAAAATGTTCAATTTGATGAGGGGTCAGAAGACGATGTTCTTCCCCAGGGTTGACTGGGTTGGTTAGAGCACGTTGCCCACTTAGAGGGAGGAGAGGAGGGCAGACAGTGGGATGCACAAAATGGTAACTGGGTTACCTGTGCTCAGCATTGCATGAAGGGCTGCAAACAGCTGGAGTTGGTCAGCTGATGGAGTTGGAGTCTGTAATTCATAAGAAGTAGAGTTGTTGGAAGCTGAATTTACCTTTCATCAGGGAAATAAAGGAGAAAACTTTTCATTCACAAAAAGGGTGGAGAGAATTTGTTGAGTTTTACAGAAAAATATAAATCCCTATCAACACAAAATGGATAGCCTGGCTCTTTATACATTGTACTCTACTGCATGTACACGTATTGCATGACATCCCAATTCCTAGACCCAAATTCAGGCTACTAGACAGCATTGTCTCAAGAAGAAATCTTTTGTCAGAGCTTGGAGCTCTTTCTTCCGCTCTGATTTTCAGAGTATATAAAGTGTGTGAAAATAGCTCACCTTATCTGTTTTTGTAGGTCACTTTTTCTAAGTCTTTCAGAGGAACTGTGAATCTTCTAGATGACATTTCAGCAAAAACATGGACTATTGCACTGGTCCTAATTTCAGGAGGCTGTAAAGGAATAAAAGGATTAGAAAAAAGAATATGACCATAACATCCAGATCTCAGAGTTCTTGTGTACTGAGGGCCCCTCTCTCAAGATAATATCTCTGAGGGCTGCAGAACAAGAAGCAAAGTTGTATACATGCTAAGATTTTTGAAGGGGGCTCTTAATAATCTGTACTCAAATTTTCAAATGGAGATAGTCTGCATTCATTGAAAATCAGAAGTCCGTGAGTTATCTCAAGTCAGGCATCCAGCATATCCATTCTTTACTGTAAATTTTGACTAGCATCATATGATGATGAGCAAAAAGTGAGGACGCAAGTATATGAAACTGCTGGCTGAACAGCACAAGATATCTGAAAACTCTATCAAACCAATGTGAATTTCCATTACATTTGGTGAATAAACAAGGGACATCAACATTTGAAATCAGAAGGACCCTCAGTGCCTAAATAATAGTCCTCATATGCTACTGCCCACAGAGGTCAGCCTATTTTTGCTGAAGAGACAAGTAATGTTTGTAATCATGCCTAATATATTTCAAATCAGTTATATTGTTTATAGATTGCTTATGTCAAAACCAGTGAATTCTCTGGTGTGCTTTGGGATTTATGCATTCTAGTTCTTTGCAAGGTTTGTTCTTATTTGTTGCTACCTGCAAAAATATATCTCTTGGCCCCAATTCACAGTGGAACAATGTTAGGTCATTATTTCTTGAATTGTTAGGCTGTAAAGAAGCAATTTCTCACTAACCTGTGACACAGGAAATTGTGATTCTGATGTCAGGTCATTTCTGGAGTTCCTTTTACAACAATCTGTTTTTCTGTCAGCAAATGACATTTATGTATTATTTCCAGGAAGTGTAGGCTTTAGTATTTTTGTTATGTATACTTTCAATATTTCTCTTCTGCCTCTTATTCTGCATAGCTTGGTGCTTTAATATATGATCCAACTGATAAATAAATATATTTTGATTGATAGTGCAAATACCTGGTAGCTGAAACTAGTGCTACTTTAAAGTGCTTCTCAGAATAGTTGGGTTTTCTGCTTTTGTTTTCACTGAGATTTCTTTTATGAAGCATTGCGATGAATGATTAATACCTGGATACCCCTTTTCTGCAGACTCTCTGCTGAACTCAGGGTGCTGCTCAGTGCTCCTCGTGAAGGGAACATAACCTGAACTGCCACCACAGCAAGATTTTATACTCTGATAGGGTCTGGTGTTATGTACTGCAGCCACTATTTAGGTTCTGAGCTTCCTCTTACGATAAGAAAACCGATATTTTTACCAAAGTACTGCAACCCAGTGCAGAGCTATTTTATTGTACTCATTTGAAATTGGGTAACATGTAAAACATTTGACAGATGACAGTGTGCATATGTTTTACAAATAAATATGCATATTGACTACCAAAGAAACAGTACACTGTCAGAATACGTTTTACATATACTTAGGGAACTGATGCTATAATGTTACACATCCACAGAGACAAAAGTTATTTCCATTGAAATTCACAGCATCAAACCTTTCCACAAAACTTTATCATTACTCTTTTTTTTTTTTTTTTTTTTTTTTTCTGTATTGGTTTTTAGGATAGTAAGTAGAGATTGTTAACTCTATAACATTTATATAATTATTTTCTTCCTGAAAGATCCCAAATACTTACAAAGCAGAGCCTAAATTTGCTCCCTTCACACACAGGAGATGATCTGTGCTTATCTCATGGGCTAAACAGATGGGAGATAGTCCTTAGTGGTAGATAATATGCTAGATTATGTGGCTATCCACAAGATAAATGTGCAACTCCTATACATTAGAATCACATTAAGCACCACTGCAGTGTAAGAGTCTTTTGGCATAAGTGCAGCAGCTATTTAATAGAGAAGAGAATTTAGATTTGTTAATGTATATATAGAACTATGACATCAGTAGAAGGTGACCAGCAAGAACCTCATAAACTTTCACTGAAAGTCTGAAATGCATTTATAGTGGGTTTTAACCATTCACTCATTTCAATTCATTGGTTCTGATGCATGGATTTAAATTGTGTTTTCCAAAACAGGTTAAAATTATGTTTCTAACAATAATAAAAAAAAAAATCTATTCCTAGAGACTTACAAATTTGGACTGGACAAATCCTAGAAAATATACTGTAGTAAGAACCTTACATGAAGGAGATGTGAGTTTATGTTACTAATATGTAGTTTACCAATCCTTGCTTTCCTTGGTTTCAGCAATGACAAAATGGTTTAGCAGAAAACATGGGGAAAAAAAGTGATATTATGTTGATATAAAATGTAGGATACATCTGGTTCTGTAGTAATATGACCTATTAATGGGCCAATTAATCTTCTAGTATCACTGAACAATCCCCAATTCCAGCTGGCAGAGACAGTATGACACAACCTAAATACTAACTGTAACATGGTGGGAATGACAGAAATCTTGGGCACCACATTGAGCATCTAATTTAGGAAGCTGTTGCTCTGTTTGCTGCATATCAGTGCAGAGAAAGACTTGTGCACTGGCTGCGTCAGAGCAAGTAAACCCAGCTGCTACTGTGAATCCCTCTTTGGAGAAGCTGTGTTTTCCCCCAGCCACCCAGGCAGCCCCAAGGGGAGCTTAGCATCCCCAGGCGAGGTGCTCATGGTGTGAACACCCCCGTACTGACCATGTAGATTATAATCAATCCAAACAACAACATTCCTCTCTGCAGAGATCATCTCAAGGTGCTGACAAACAGCAAATACAGCTAAGTTGCCCTGACTTATTAATAAATTCCAAATATCAGAAAGAATAGCATTTGAAGTCCTTCTGTCATTCTGTCCCTGTGTCCCCAAGCAGCAGCATACCCCAGAAATAGGGCTGGTAACTCACAGGATCCTGGTTCAATCCAAGAGTTTGCCCTGTTATGGACTTTTCTCAGTAGGCCTCCTACAACATATTTGAAAAATGTGCAATATTCTGATACAAACATGTTTAACCTGGCAAACATTTCCTTATGCTGCAATAATATGTTCCTCCCCACCTGGCACCTCCTGTGTTTGTTACATACAGCCCAAGACTGTGTATCTTCCCAAATGTTCTCTGGCCAGTGCATGTTTTCTCCAGCTTATCTGAAGAGTTAACTGCAAAGGACAGAGTTATGAAACCAAGTTCTGGATGAGCGTAGACAAAAGCCCGAAACAAATACAGAAATAGAGAAAGGGCAGAGCTGATGCAGAAGGTAGAAAGGACAAACTGTATTGTAGGAGAACAACTCAGTTAAGGAGTGACGCAGGCAGAACCACGAAAAAGCCCACAACAAATGAAACCTGCAGTTCAGAAGACCACAGCGAGTGCTGGGCATCACATGTGTGCAGTTTGTGAGGAAATGGGCTCTCCTGGCTACATTGCTTTCCTGGGAGCAAGCAGCTTCAGCTGCAAGCGTGCTTTGGGGCATTGAACAATTTGCAACCAAGCTGCTGTCTCCCTTTGCCGTCTCCACCACTAACTTTGAAGAGAATCCTTATGAGCTGCACGGCATTCAGCTCCCATGAAGTGACCCAAGATAGCTGAGCAGAAGGTACTACAGAGGCTAAGAGCATCACTGTTTAATTTGCTCTAGTGATTGTCACTGAAATTACTGAATAGTAGGAGAGGGGCTCACCTGCTTCTAGTGCAGTGTCAACAACACAGTCACAGAAAGTCAAGTCAAAGAGCAACTCTGAACAGCTCTAATTAATTCTGGTCACAGGTCAGCAAGGGCAACTCTGCCTCCTGAAGTGCAGCCAGTGAAGTGGAATGGTTCAGTGATGTTCAGGAGCTCCATGTGATGCTGTGGGGACTTTTACCGCAGAAATTCTGGAGGAAAAGCCGGAAATGAATTACATATTTTTAAAAAATACACTTTTCCTAGATTTGAACTAGTAATCACATTTCTTTGACCACATCAGACTCCTGAAAGGATACTCCAATTTTCATTCCTACAACATAGGTTCATAGGATCTTTTGGAAACAAAGTGGTCAGAGTCCCCACCTTGCACTTCGTCTGAAGGATGTCCAAGCAAACATTGCCTTCTCCTGTTGCACTGAGGCATCGGCTCAGTGCTGAACCAGCAGGAGGATGGCCATCGGCTGAGTCAACGAGACCACTTCCTGCAGCTCCTATGTGGTCCTTGAGTTGTCCAACCCCAAGCTGCGTTGACCTTGCCTGGCCTCGGAGGATTTTTGGAGGTGTACTAAGCTGCATGATTTCACCACACGGGTAAAAGGTTAGGAAGGAAGGGGAACAGGAGATAACTCCCTCGGATGGAAATCACACATACGAAGGGGATTTTACAGCGCACAGCACAGACATGCTGAAACAGCAGCCCAGGTGTGGTGCAGCGCACAGAAAAAGCACAAAACCCACCAGAGGCAGGTCTGATGGAGTAAGGGATCCTCTCAGACAAGCAGCAAGAAAGCCCTCTGATGCTCCCCATTCTGTGCTCTCTGTATATACCACATCTGCTTCAGAAAGGCGAAAGACTATTTTAGGCACATTTTATGGAGTTTTAAAAAACGTTATTGGGACTATATTTTGTATCCCTTTGCCAGTAAAGCCAGATGACTGCACCATGGGCTAGATCTCCAGATGGTTTAAATCATCGGTCTTGCTCTAATTTGCACCAGCAAAGGATCTGGCCCCATGAGTCTAACTACACAAGGTAGATGGAGCTATAAAGAATGCGCCAAATGAGCTAAAATAGCTTTTCTAAAAATAAATGCCACAACAGGACTTCCAGTGCTACACATACGTATTAGGTCTGTTGAAATAGCATTGCCAATCCCAAGCATTCAAAAATCATGAGTTGGGCATGAAAGTGCGAGACTGGGTTTAAAAAAACAACAGCACCAGATCAAAAAGAAAGAACTGATATCAACGTGCCTCTTTTGGTTTGCATTCTTTATCTCCCTCCCTCTCTCTCTCTTTTTTTTTTTTTTTTTTTTTTTTTTTTTTTTTTGAGTCTTTAAGACAAACTCTGGTCATGTTTTAAAGCTTTTTATATTTTGATCTTCCCTTTCCTCCTACCCCTTCCCCCTTAGAAGCAGCAGGGCTAGGAACTTGATGCTAAGAAAAGAATGTTAAAAAATATATATATAAAAAAGAAAAAGATTCTCATGTAATTGCCTGACTCCAGAAACTGAGCTTTTAAGAAGAATATCATGAGACTCATGATAAAATCATGAGAGTTGGCAACGCTATTAGTGAGCTGGAAATGATATAAAGCTCCCACTTCAGCAGTCTATGAAGTATTGGACTTTAAGTCACAAGCTTTTTATGCTCAGAAAACCTGTCACTGCATTATGACTGGCCTTTTCATTGTCACAGGTCTTCACATTTCTATTAGATCAATTTGGATTGTTTCTAGGGGTCTTCTGTTTGTGTGTAGTCAAAACAATATTTGGCAACAAAAGTCTCGTGCAACAAATTACAGCTGGATACAAAAGGGAAGGGGCTTGAAGTAGGCTGTGAGCCTGTAAAAAAGGCTACGTCTAGGGAAAATGAGGTATTTCCACCCGGCTGCATTTGCTGGACTTGGACAAATCTCTGAAGAGCTAAACCATCCCTGAGAGATGGATCTGCAAATGCCTATTTTACATTAGCAAACTAGTAGGATCCTGGGGGAGAAAAGAACAAATAAACAAACTTGGAGAATTACTTTGGAAGCCTGACATCTACCAAAGTCTGCGACAGAGATTAGCATGTAGCTGGAGGTAAGGGAGAGCACGAGCTCCCAGCAGCATGGGGCTGCGGGATTTTCCTGACTACTGTGTCCAGTCAGTGCTAATCCATGACAATGGGAGTCATTCAAATCAGATGTCTAAAGCAGTGAGATTGCCACCTTCCAGGGCACAACCAGCTTGGGGCATCAATTACAAAAAATAAGAGGTTGGGTGACTTTTGTGTGCCTAATGCTGCTGCCATCTGAGGGGTCAGCCCAGCTGCAATGGGCTCCAGTTAGCACATCAAGGTGCCCAGGGCCTGGCCTAGGCTGCAGAAAGGTGGGAGATCACTCCGTGCCTTTGAAAACCTATTAGGAAACATCGATCCTCCCAAGTGAAAGTTTGAAAGACTTGCACCAGACTTAGGAAAACAGATAGAGAGAGGTGTGAGTACATCACACCTCGCTCTGGCTGTTAAAAGGCCCCCATTGCTGAGGGACCTGCACGTGACGGAGCTGACACTTCCAGACACTAACCACGTCCACTGGTTATTTGTCTCTCTATGCAAAGCTTTTACATGTCCTTTCAGAAGTGAAATTTCGGGTGGCAGTGGCTGTGCACAACTAACAGAGCTCGCACCCCCGCTGCTGTTTGATCTGGGCATTTGAAATCAGCTGCGCTGTGGTTTTAGGTGGAGAGCCCTTGACTTTCAAACAGCTAATTTACTTCCTCAGCACAGACTGCGTAGGCAGGAGAGCACTACAGGAAACCTGGTAGGGGAGAAGTCCACAGTGCTCACTCTGATCTCTCTTACACCAAAGTGCAGCAGGAAAAATCCCATTAAGCCCAGGGAACGACACAAGCACAAGCAGAAGAATTGCTTAAAATTATAAATAACAAATTCCAGAAGAGAAAACCTAGACCCAGCTAAACAGTGCTGTGACTCAAGGCCATCTTTCAAGGGGCCTGTAACAATTTATGTGTTTGAGTGAAACAGGAAAACTCTGGTAGCGGTGATGGAGTTTGCTTTGCATTTTGAATCCAGAACTGTAACCTGGAGAACCCCACACAAGCACAGGAACATCAGGACTGCAGAATTTATTGCTGAGACTTTTAGAAGACCCAGACCTGTTCAGTGAAGGGAGGCAGTACTGGGGAACACTGCAATACACAACCAGGAAGGTTATCGGCTCTTGGGAAGTAATACCAATTTCTTTAGGGTTCAGAGAGGAAAAAACAAACAGTTTTGTGTAGTAGTGCTGGTCATTTTGAGAAGCCATGCATCCAGAAATCCCAGAGAGCCACAGCACGCACATCCTAGATCTGTACAGGAGTGGTTTGGCCAACATACTCCTTTTCAAAGAGTCCCAAAGCATGCGTGCAAGTACTATGGAGATGCAAAGTACTCTACATCTCATGATCTCAGGAACCATGTGCCTTACTGCATACATAATGAAAGGCCAGACTGAGGTACAGTAAGCTCTATAAATAAACAAATGAGCTTGCTGCACTTCAAACAAGTTGGTGAAGAGTGTATCACCATATCCATTCTGCTTTTAATGTTTTGTTTGCACATGGAAGTTGAACTGCAAAGCTGGCAGTGAGACGATGCTCCTTAGTGGACCAGAACGGGTATTTAAACTATGACGTTCTGCCATCTAGTGGAAAAGTGAAAATCACGTCTCAGCCTGCCACTAAAGGTGCTAAAAAAAACCTTATCAACAAACCTGTAAGGAGCAGAACGAGCTGCTTCAGAAAGGTGAGATGCACAGACAAGGTTCCCCATGGATAACAAGCTCAGGTTGGCATTTGAATCTCCGATGGCTGTATATCTGGCCAGAAATTTATAGCATGTATGTACATATGCTCGTAACATTATTCCATGTGTTCATGTATATTTAAAATATGTTTTAAAAGCCCAACGTTTATTGAAAGTAACTATCTCCTGTCCTATTGATGTAACAACTAAACTTGGCCTAAGTTATCTTCTAGCCACCTAACCACAACTTTTCACACAGCTAAGGGAGACTACATGGGGATTTAGAGCACTCCTGAACTGTATGATTTCCCCAGATTTCCCCACAGGGGTCAGTATCATTTTGCTCAAGGTAGACAGGTAATTCTGCCCCATGTTGCCAGAGATGTGGGCACGTCACTAGCTTCTTTCCCAAAAGTGGAGTATCTCCATCATTTCCCCCCCCTTATTTTGGCATGCAGAAACTACAGGGACCCGGTGTACAACATGCTGGAGATTAGCACTCTGGGAATCAGAAGACCATTTTGAAACCCAGGAAATCTTATTCTCAGGATACTTCTCAAGGCAGCAACTTTACTGGGTGGGAGACACCATAGCAGCTGTGGGAAAACATTATTTTTGTGGGGACCTGCTTAGCATGCACAATCTGTAATGGTCAGCACTTCCCAAGAAGTATGCAAATTTTTCTGTAAACTTATTCATGGAAGTTTAATGGGAACACTAGCTATTAGTGGAGGGTCATCACGCCTTTCTAGCATGATATTGAAACCAAATTGCTGCTACCGCTGCTGCTTGTCTCCTTGCTTTGCCTAACCCTGAAAAAACAGAGGTGCTACCAAACCACTCCTGAATTCTCTTACACATCACGATCCAGGCAATTCCCTCCATGATGGCCTGAGGTATTCAGAAGTGTGCCTAGGTCTCTGTCTAGACAAAGGCTTTACACAGATGGGTAATTCCATGCCATGAAGATGTATCTTTAATGATTGGTTTGGTTGGTTGGTTGGTTAGTTTGTATTCATGGGACACAAAGATATTTTTATGATGTGAAGTTTCAATGTCAAAAGTTTACACAAAAATGTAATTGTTCTAAGTCCAACTCTGCCACCTCGTGGTGGATTTAAAAAGTTTACTATTTAACATAATACTGGAGGTAGCTATCAATACGGGTTATAAAATATTTCTGCTAAAGACCCACAAGCTAAAATATTTATAAGAAAGATACTCTTATGCATTTCTAGGAATACTTCCATTCTTCAATGAGATAGGGTAAATATTGAACTTTCTCTGTAGCTGTTTGCTTTACGTTTTTGTCCCAGATAATGAAATGCTGACATTTGTTTCACATTTGTGAGGAGCTGGCTTGTAGTCAGGTTCACTTCCCAGTTCTCACGCAATGGCTCCATGTTGCAGTGCTTGGATTATAAACAGGGGAGCATTTAAATTCAAGCAATTTCTTTTCCTCACTGAGGTCTAGGTAGGAGCCAAGTTTTAAACAAAGCAGTTCAGTCAATTATATGCAAAAATTATTATAAAGCAAAGAGCCACTTAAACTTTTTGGATAACAGATATTTTTAAAGTGCCAAGAGGCAACACAAAGTGCTGTCCTCGCTGAAATGAGTTACCCAGCCTGCCTCCCACTCTGGGACCTGATACTTCAGAGGAAGAAATAAAAAACTCTGCTTTCAAAGACTGGGTCACCTCAGTCTTTTCCTCCCTCCCTGTACAGCCAGCAGTTGGCAAGCCATAGCAAACAAACACCTTGTTTTCACTGTGATGATGTGGTCGCACCGCGCATAACAATATGAACTTCCCTTCACCCTGTCTTCCTCCCAGGCGAGTTTCCAGTTCCCAGCTCCACAACATCTAGGGTGGTTCAACAGACCACCACTATGTCAACCTCCATTTCCATCCTCACTGTTCAGCCTCACATATCATTAATGCATAACTGCTTGCCCCATCTCCCCCCTTCTTTCTGCTGTCACCTTCAATACTGATGTGCACATCTCTTTGGGTGCAGTAGGCACTTGGGTTTGAAGCCACATAAATTTATCTCAGCCTTCTGAACAGACAAATCCAGATTAAAAGTTTTGATGTAAACCTTACCATTACTTTCTTTCACCTTCCTCTTCTTCCACTACCACAATTAATGTCCTTGGAGATGCAAAGCCAAGAGCAAAACAGTAGAAAATAAAAGGATTCACAAAGGGCCTGCAGCCAACCCCATCTCCTACCTCCCAGTCATGTCAAATAGTGATCTTTGTCCTCCTGGTGTCCTACCTGCCACACCGACGCATCTCCTGTGGCACCTTGGAGGAGGCCAGGCTTGGCAGTCAGAGAAGCCAGATGTCAGGGTCTACAAAGAAAGTTTTCAGCAGTGGCAGCTGCTTGTCAGATCACGTTCCCCTGAAGGCTTGTGTTTGGCTCTGACAGCGTATCTGTTGGTGGCCATGCTTGGTCTTGCAGAAGTCATGCGTGGGATCAGGTCCCAGTGGGAAAATCAAGTTTCTTCTCCTGAAAGGCAGCCTCCAGTGATACACAGCTCTGGGAAAGTGTTCTCTTTCTTTATTCTCATATTTTCAGAAAATACTCATGTTCAATTTGTATAGAAATGCATTCTCAAGAAAGACAGTTTTCCATAATTTCTAAAGAATTTCCCTCTTAAAAGGAGAATGAAACTTCTCTAATTTGTTTTCTTTCTCAATAGTAAAAATCTTTAATAATAAAAATACTCATCCTTATTTAGAACAGTTTTTATCCACAGATAGGAATTGGCTTTAAGATATTTATGAAGAAAACTGATCATCATTTGAAACAGAGGAAACTGATTTACAAAGAAACTCAGGAGAACAGGTTAGAAAAGTCAGCTTTTACCACAAAATGAAAATATTTGAGACAACCTCTCAAAAAACAGAGAACTGTGTCATTAAATGAGACATCACCTTGAACTGTGAGTCAGGCAAACACTGTGTCTGTCTTTTCCTCTGGGCAGTTTTGTTGGGAGATGGCATTTGCTGCTTCTGCTTGTACCACTCTTGTCCTTTGGATACTGGTTTGGTGGCTGGTCACAGACTCGGGATTCAGGATTTTGGCTTCTAGTGCCTGTAAAATAAGAACAGCACGTTCACAAAGAGGGCACAGTATATTGAATATGAGGAAATCCTTGACTACAGTGGTGATAAGGACCCTAGTAAATATCTACTTTGACAGCTTTGATAAACAACAAATGCCATGGCCTGAGAGAAACATTAACCCTATTCCTACTTTTTGAGGAAAACTTGTAGCATAGCAGATGGACTTCTCCTGATCCCTGCAGCTGTCCCACCCAAGGGAGAACCATTACCAGCCAAAGCAAATTCCTCAAGAGCTGGATGTTACCATGCAATCCCAAGTGACAAAGTCATTTGGCCTTCAGGTATAGACTCTCGCTCTCAGTTGCTTCTTTAGACAGTGAATTACGCTAAAAATAAATGATGCAAAGACACCTCTCTTCAGATTTTAAGTGTATTGTCCTTTAATTTTGTAAAGTGTTCCTCCTTAGGATTTTCTGAGGATACAAGGCACAGGTTATACCTTGTTGAATTTTTCTTATTTTATGTCAGACTTTTCTTCTCCTCAGGAGTTTTAGCTGTTCTTTCTGCTTCTCTCTATCCTCATCATATTTATTATTTTTTTTGGTTTTCTGTCAGATTCCAGTGTTCTTCCAGAACCCTGCTGTTGTTGAATATGGGATAGCATACAAGCTCTTAATAAAGGATCCTGTGAGTTAACATCCATGCAGTTTTATCTGAATAACTATGCTAGATAAAAAGAGCTTTCATAATTTCTGTTGCTACTGAAGGGGCCAGCAGCTGACATATGTGAGGAGCTGCCTATTAATAGCTGTTTGCTATTCAGTCCCCTGACAGCATAACCTGATACACAGCCAGAAACACTTTCATGTCTTAAACATCCTTCTCCTGTCTTCCCTGCATACAAAGCTTTCTGGAGAAGCCTCAGTCCAGTAAACTGTGATGCTGCAGGCTGTGCTGTGCAGCTCAGACCAGCTGATCGAGTCATCCCTCATGTGCATTAATTCTGCAGAAGTTACCCATGCTGACCAGGAACGGCAGCTTAAGAAATCAGCACAAAAGCTTTACAGGCAGGTTATCACAATGACATCTAAAGAGAAACATCAACTACTGAGAAGTCCTGGCACACAAAGAGAGTTTTCAGAGGTGCCCAGCTGCCTGCTCATGGTGGCAATCAGAGCTGCTGCACGGTGCGAGCTGGCGGCTACGCACTAATGCCAGGCCCCAGCACAGGCATCATGGGGAAACAGCCCTATGCTGTCTGCATCACAAAAACCTGCAGTTTCCCCTCCCCTGTCTCTCAGGGGTACTGTCTCACTGCTGTTTGTGTTGCGATGGGATCAGACAAGACTTATCATGCCATAGTGCTCGGACATAGTTAAGGCAGCCAGTTAGTTCCTTCTTATCTCCTCCAGGCCAAAGGGACGTTCACTCACAGTTTCTGCTTTACCTCCAAAGCTAGCAAATTGCACAGATGATTAACGTGTCTTTTCTCCTTAAATCAGTGCTGCTATCATCATGACACGTAATTATGAATGTTATTTTCACATTAGGGCACCAATGGAAGATTGTAGAGTTTTTCCTACCCGTGTTGTATTTTTGCTACATATAGCTCAGTGTCAGTATTGGAGACACAGGCAGGGAGAACCACAAGCCAGGCAGTAGATGGCACCAATGTACAGCAATCAAAGGAAGCATCACAAGGCAAAAAATATTTCACATTGCTGTCACTTCTTACAGCCCTTCTGTTTGACCTTATCAGAGCTCAAAAACAGCTTTGCTAATGATTACTTCCCCATAGTAAAACCCAGATCCTGACACCTTTGCATATAACCACAAGCACAGCTCTCAGTGAACCTTTTTTTTTTTTTTGTCTTGCATTTACCAATGTGAATAAACAGCATGACGGATAGCATCAGGGATCTCCTCACCACTCTGCTTCATGCTTGGAGTAGATCACTAATGTCCTGTACCCCTGTCTTTCTGCCTGCTCAATCTGGTGCACAGTCAGGGTATCCATACATACACCTAATCTCAAACTGACAACCAGATTTGGATTTGGAGGGAATTTGTGGGTAGGGGATGTGTACTGATTTATTTTTCCCCCTACTTCATACCCTGGACCATAATCTGCTTTCCAGAAACCATTGGAGAGTTTTCTCTAGCAGAGATTTCTAGCTATCACTAAGACTTTGGACATCAGCAAAGCCATCTCTCTTTCTTCCTCTTATCCTACAACATATTGTAGTTTCAGTTTCTCACCATTTACTCTTGGTCTTAATTTTCTTACAATATTTTATGGCCCACAATGTGGATGTCTAAGTTTGATATATCTTACAAAGTTGCCCAAGATCACTGAGGTCTATCATGATCCAGCTGGTCATTCAGTCCTGATTTCTTAGTGCACCAGACACTGCCTTGCACTTTGCTGACCTGTACTCATAATCTGACTTCAGAGCTGCAGTAGGATGAGGTTTAATGGCTTTGTTTACAAAGAGGAGCACAAGGCAATAGGCACATTCCAGTAAATTACTTTTAACACCTCTTGACTATGACAGTGCTATTCACTGCCTTTACTCCCCCTCTTCCACGACTATTTGTACTGTTTATCAAATAAACTTAAAAAGCGAGTTCACCTGAGACTGGCAGAGTCACAAGAGAGCAACTCCCCTAGAGTTGCAAGAGGCTTTTCTGGTTATCATATATTTTAAAGCATCTCAAAGCATTATTTCTATATAACAGATTATTTTTGTGAAACTTCAAAATTGTGATTACGAAACAAAACAAAAAAAAAAAATGGCAAAGCTGTCACTGTCCTCCTACAGCTTTTAGCCAGCTCTTTTTGATAAACTCATTACTGGCCCTGTATAATACTAATTTTCCTAGCAATTTTTCAGCTTGTTCTGCCCCCTTATCTCCTACTCTCCTTCAACACACAAAGGAATTTGTTTTAAGAACCTTAAAGAACCTTAAGAACAAGATTTAGTTAGGGTTTTTTGTTCACTTGGGTTCATTACAAGGTGAGCTCCCTTTGCATATCTGAGTCAGAATAACCTTATCCTGAATACTCTTAAGGTAACTGAGAGGAATCTCAGAAAGACAAATTACAAAAGACTTCAAGTCTCCATGGCATCTCCAATAGATCTGAAAATCCCACTCCATGAGGATTATAGATGGTCCAGTAGACACTACAGAGAAGTATAGGAGACAGACTCACTACAAGTATGAATTTATTTTCTGTCCTTGTCAGAACTGCTTAAATCTCTGCACTTCCTTTTCCTGTTTTTCCCTTTCTTTCCTTGCTAGGACACAATTATGAGATCAGAAGTAAACAGTCATATATTTGCTCTGTGCTAATAAAATCATACAGATTCCTTCACTCCCACTTCTAAAAACAATTAAGCAAAACATTTGCAAGGAATTAACATCCACTTTGTTCTGAAACAACCTTGAAACCTAAAGAAGGATTTCACATCGGCATGTAGTTTTACACTGACAGGCACATTTAGAACATTATGACTCATATAAGTATTTCTGGGTCAGAGAAAACAGGGTTATTTACCTTTTGCTGAAGAACCATAGTCCTTCATGAGGGAGGAAAAACAGAATAGGAATAGTCTAGCTGGGTTGTCAGTACTAGGTCTCTACAGTTCCTACCATGTATAACCATTTAATAAGGTAAGAAATACATATTCTCCTTTATTTTCCCTCCACCCCCACCAGCCCTAGACAACTCTAATCACAAACCAGCTCTCGACGCCCATTTGAAACTTTCAACATCAAAGATCAAAGGCCTCAGAAACCTGACCATGCAAGAGGTCATTAATTGATATTGCCAGTTGGGGTGGGGGGAGTACTGTGACTCATGGGGATTTGTGGGTGAAACTGTGTGGGTGATCTTAGATAAGTAATGTTGATAACTGTTATTAGGCCAGTTAATATAGGTGGATACAGAAGACTAGCTTTGGGACATACCGTTCTTGGGAAATGGACCGTGCACCATGCTGCAGAAAAGGGGAAAACTATAGAAATCAGAGAGAGACACCTTGATACCTGCTGTGTAAATACTTTTCTCTCAGCGCAACTCTGGTAACTTATTTAAACCTGATGGCATGAAGGACACATCCCGGGTAGGCACCTGTTTTCTCCACAGCACTACAGTACCCACTGAATGTGCTTTCATGTCCTTTGGCTCCGTGTTTCCATGGGAAGTCTTCCCCTCCCTGAGTTGTGCAGGTCCTGAAACAAAACTTGCCTCCTTGTGCTGCTGAGCAGCATCTGCCACTGCCAGGGTGTAAGTGAGGGCCATCAGGACCTTGTGTCATTAGGGCTTTCTGTACTCTAGAGAGCTCTGCTGGAGATCAGCAGAAAGCTAGCAGCACTAACCCATTTAAAAGGACAGTAGGCTCTTAATTAGTCAATGCCATTACACTTCTTTTTAGATGTATGATGTAGAATGCCACTAGAATACTGATCTGTAAATGTCTGGTGTTAGAAAGGTACATATCTGAACATGCCTAGGGGATATATATCTTGGTAACACATGGCATCCTTTGAGCCACACATGTGGCAAGGGTCTACCCACCTGGGGCAATTCCTTTCCATCATGCCCACCCAGCAAGCTTGCAGGGGCTACAACTCCTTTTACAGAGAATTAGAAGTTGTTTGAATAGAGGAGGCTAAAAGGCCCAGAAGATCATGTTGGGCAGGGAACAATCAGCTAGTTTAGCTTTGTCAGTGGAGGAGGATGAAATAAAGGCAGGCAACTGCTATTCTGGCTCCCGCATATGCTCAGCAGTTAGACCTAGTTAGAAAAATCTACTGTGACGTTCAAGGCAATCCAGTCTATTTGTCAGTTGATCAGTTTGATGAGAAGAGTCTTCTCTGACAGGGATAGATCCAGCGGAGTGAGGAATATCCTCCATAGCCCAGCAATGCCATGAAAGTTCATAAAGAAGACAGGGGTTATGGTGTTCTACCAACACAGACAAAATACCTAAGCTAGGATCTGCAGTAGTGCTGTTACACTCAGATATCCCAGAGGATGGTGAGAGCTAGCTGAACATGGAAAGAGGTACTTTCCATAAGATTAAATGTATAAAGCAGAGTGCTACAGCTCTTCCCATGGGAAGAGTAGCAGTACTGAGAAAGCTAGCAGGCTTGCTCTGTGCCTCTGCCATAACATCACCTAGAGATGATACAACATCCACGCTTGTAGGAAGGTACATAGGGAATATGGAATGAAATTTGCTTGTTTGCCCAGCACTAAAGTGTCTACGGTAATTGGCACTGAGGTTAGAAATTGAGCCCTTCTAGTGAAGCAATAGAGCACCTAGTCCCCAGTAGTTTCAGGTCCCTAACAAAAAAAAATATTTGTGAAGTCCTTTTAAATAGGGAGTTGCATGCAAGCAGCGCATTTAGGAGATGTGAAGTCCTACCGTCCACCTGGATCAAGTGCATGGTGCATTAACTAAATTAGAATTTAAGAGTGGCTGTGAAATCAGGGTCAGATCAGAGGTCTATCTAATCAAGTCCCATATGTCCAGGACACACAAAAAAGAAGATACCTAGGAAAGAATAAGCTCCAATCATTTCTAGCTTATGGTAGCTCAACTAGAGGTTGTTTCTGTCTATTTAATAAACTTCAATTAATTACACTTCCCTGAACTTGCCTAGCCTGTCCTTGAACCTATCCACAACATCCTGCAGCAAGGATTTCTCTGCATTAATTTTACACTATATGAAAAACCACTTTGTACAGAAGCCATTCTATATATCTGATGATCCCCATTGTCCTTTTACAAACCTTTTCCAGTTCTATTGTACTGACAAATTTTGTCACCTAACAATTAATTTCTTCGAGATCTGTCATTGGCGTGTTGAACAGCACAAGTCCCAGACATCCATCTTTTTAGACATCCAAGCAGTATATATGAATTGGCTTTTCCTTATCCGCATGCTTGCTGACCTTTCAAAGAACCATGACGGATTTTGATGCACGAGCAAAAAGACTTTGTATAGGTTCCTGCCATACAAGTCTGCCCATCAGACACTGGCCAGTTGCCTTATCCTGGTGTACCTAAAGCAAGATCTGCTTTTGGTTTTAATGTTCTTTGTTCATGATTCTTAAAATGTTGAATCAAAGTACTCTGTGGTCACTATTATAGGTCAACACTTTGACTATAATATTTTGACTTCTCCATGATCTATTCCTTCAGTCATACTTCCAAGATATTTAAATTCCCAATAAATTTGCAGATGGCACTTTTTTCACTTCCTTTTCTGAGGCAAATAAGATACTTATACTCATCAGTTGTGGGCAGACAACTTGACATAAAAGGCAGGGTTCAAAGCCTGAAATTTTCTAGATTCTAATTGCAAAATTGCAACAAAAATAAAAGATCTTATCTGAGATAAATTGCTGTTACATAATTAACACTACTTACTTGAAAATATGTTATGTTCTAAAAATGCTAGAGGGTAAAAAAAATACAACAACAATGATGAGATGAAGGAAAAAAATTGTGTACTCCAATTTTCAGGCACGAGTGGGAAGGAACTGCAGAATGCTGGGACAAAGATGTGTAGGACAAATATATCGCCTGCATGTGTACTGTTACCAAAATACTCACTGAAACACATGGGGGATAAACAACCTTATTTAGAATACAAGATTGCACACACAGTTAAAAAGCTGGGAAAATAACTTGAAAACCTAATGAGCATCAAATGGATACTGTGGAGGAAAATGCCAGAGAAATGGCAGGTGTGAAGGCTACGTAAGATGATCTTCGATGAAGAAGTCAAGAGGGTTATGAGTACTTAAGATTTGTATCACTTGTTCAGATTAAAGATGATAGCTCTTAACAGGAGGACGCTACTGACGAATTACATTGTCAAAATATTGTTGTTATATAGGCATGAAGAGTAAAATATGTTTAAACACACAGTTTTGGATATAGTGAGATATCTGTTCAGCTCAAAGTAAAGGATGCAGCTATTGCTTAAAAAGTAGGATCTTGTCTGCAATCAGAAATGTGCATGCTGGGATAAGTCTATTCATGGGAACTACGGGCATTACACTTAAGAAAGACACGGAGTCTGAGGAGAACAAGCATGAAGGTCACGGATTATAGACCTCTGACCAAGGACGCAATGTTGACGTTACTGGATTAGGAAGACACTGAGAAGATACAGTGGTCTGTAAATGATCAGAAGAATGCTGTACAGAGTAAAGTCAATGTTTCTATTTAATTGCTTGATAGTTATGGCAAAAATTAGATTGGTAACAACGCTTAATAACTGTAGGGGTAGGGAAGAAAACTAAAAGGTCACCTAAAATGACTAGTGAAACTACACAATGGGAATTTTTCTACAACCATATTCCTCCTGGGAGTGTAGTTGACCCTGTTCTGTACCAGAGAACTTCTCTAAGTCCCTCCAGACCTGATCAGTGATATCTGTGTTTCTATTAAGTTATGCAAAAGGCTCGATGATTATGAGAAGATGATGATGGTTACCATATTGTTTTCCAAATCAAACCGGCGTGTTATAAAGACTGATAAAAAAAATGTTGACTTAAAAACGAACACCATCACCAACAAAAAAAATATTTTTCCCCTGAAAAATCTACATTTTTATGGAGAAATAAAAACAAAACCACAAAACCTGTATCAAAATATTTCAAATGAAAACAAATATTCTGATTGAAATAAAGAAATACTCCAATTTAAGAGTGTTGCCCTGGTAACCAGGGACACTGTCATTCTGTGGTCCTGTTCTTCCCGTTCTCCCCCATGAGTCAGCCTTCCAGCTCGCCCAGCCCTCCTGCAGCTGGGACTCCTGTTAGGGGCTGTTTTTCCTTTTCCCAAAGGGTGGATCGTGAAATACCACAGTACCTACAGCCCAAAGAGGATGCACAGCTGGAAGTGAACAGGATCTAGAGGAACCCACAGCATAATTTCAATGATGCATGAGGCAAAATATATAGATAGAAATAATTTCTATACAAAATAATTACTTTTCATAGATTTTTTTATTTTTTTATTTTTTTTTTTTTAGGAAACGAACAGCTGTCCCTTGTCAACCACAGCTTCAGAAGGACTCCAAATTAATTTTTGACAAATTCTTGACAGCACCCCTCATATCTCTAACACATCACAGGGAATTATCTGATTCTGTAACTTTTGACTACTTTGGTGTCCCTCACATGAAGGAACAGCTTTTGCCAACATTCACTCCAGCCATTGGAAAAGTCAATATCATAAGCTTCCCCTAAAGCAAGATTCAGCCTCCACCAGGCTGCGCTCAGAGGCTCAGCACTGTACTCAAAAAATGAGAAAATAAAACACTGATAAAATAAACATACCTTCATCCCGATTCAATGGGAAGTCTATCGCTCCTTATTAATAATGTCTCTTCCAGATGAATGATCTGGCGAGACAGCAATTTCACTGTCCTGTGTTCACATTTCAGAGGGGGGCTCTAAAAGGAGCAGCTGGCTGACTTCGTGGAATGGGCCAGCAACTCCAGCAGAGCCCAGAGGGGTATTTTAGGCAATATTCTTCAATAACAGCTTCACGTAGTGCTCAGGTGAACGGCAGTGCCCCACCTAAATATTTGACCTGAAGCTGCCACTGAGCAGGCTCTCCAGCCTGACTTCTTTGATGGATCGATTTGGAATGTGTTAATGGCATTACTCAGCACAATAAATAAAATGCGACTCACCTTAACGTTTCTTGGAAGTAGTCATGGAGTTTATGACACCCGGTGGGAACAGCAAGAGAGGGTCATCTGGAAGGAACAGGGAAACATGCCGAGTACTCACAGGGGAAATTTCAAGAAACAGATGGAGAAAATATCAGAATTCTCAGTAGCCTCCAAGGAACAGATGAAAAACTTGTGGGTCAATAAGCCAGAGAGTGAAAGGCTCAAAAACCCAGGTTTGTGGTTGGATTATCTAGTCCATGTACTGGGAAATGCTAATGATCTACTAGATCCTCCAGGCTTCATGGGTGCAGAATTTGGAAAACTTCTGAGGTGAAGCCGTAGGGAAGATATTTCTTATGTTATTTATGGGAAATAAATAATGATGGGAAAAAAAAAAAAAAAAAAAGATTTGTTAAGTGGAAAGGAAGACATTCTAACCTCTGAAGAACCTCAGAAGGAATCTGTTTATTCCTTTCTTTTTAAACGATTAAATCAGTAGGAGAGAAAGAATTTTCTAACCTGATAATCAGATCTGTTACTGAAGACACAACTGGTGCAGAAAACCAGCACAATAACAATTTTAGATGGAAGTGCCATTTGTAGCTGTTAAATTACCCAAAGGATCTTTCACATGAATGCTCCAGACTGAATAGCATGTGTGTACACATTCCAGTCATGTGTCCAAAACAAATTAGGAAGCTAATACGCGCCCTCCACTGGGATTTAATTGACCATTAGTTTCCTAGGTTCTGAAAAATCATGTCATTATATCTAACTTATTTCTACATTGCTTTTTACCCCCATAGGATCCTAGTGCTATATACATTGAAAAAAATGCATCCTCCACCACAAAAATGCTATCACCTATTGGGGGTGAAAGCTTCTGCCCGGCAACACTCCACAACTGTTGTAGACATTTTTACCCAGGAATTGAAAAATACTGTATTTCACTACAATTACACTGAAGAATGTAGGTCAGACAAACATAATTACCAATTACAGAGTTTAGATGAAGATGTGGCAGTAACAAGCTCACTGCTGAGAAACAGTATAGCTAGTTCTTAATAATAAATTTCCTTTAGACATCAGCCTGTCCCCAAAGATTCACACCAATAAAGCATAGCAGAAATGTAACAAAATCCTTTCAAATGTCTAAAGGGACTTTATCTTTAAAAAAAATAAAATAAAAAAAAATCAGGATTAACCATAGTCAACCAAAACAACACCTTTCATGAACAAGTTCTTGAGATTTTAGCAGAGCAACAAGTTCCACAACAAGCAGCTCTGGTTTATATTTGAGAGGAACAAGAAACCCCTAAGAGTATAATGCCTCTAAAAGCCAAACTGGCACCTGGGTTCAGTATTGGTTTGGAAAGTGCCAGTAACGGACTCAAGTGTGTTACTTCCATAGAAGTAACCAACCCAAGGCAACCTTGACAGCTCATCTCTGCTTGTATACTCATCCATCTCTGAACTTGGTTAGCCAAACTGTGGGGTAATACCAAATGTCAAGGCAGTAATTCGAAGAAAAGGCTGAGCTTTGTGGTTTGTGAGATATCAGCCTTCCTGTCCATGGGGCTCTGTTTGGAGAACAAGCCAGCAACATATTGCTCAGCTGCTTTCCTCAGAGCACGATTTACCACCTTCTGTATTCTGATCAGTGGTGAACAAGCCCTAGATAGCTGCCAGTTGGAAAGCACGCCCTTTATATGGCAAAATCCATGACTGTATGTCTTTTTTTATTTATTTATTTTTATTTTTTTTATTCCTCATGAAACAGTTAATCATGTGACTCTCCGAGTCTGAAGATTTTGCAACTGTCACAGGGCTGCACCAGACAGGTATCTCGGTCAGGTATTTGGACTTTCTTTAAACTCCATAAAAATAACAAACAAAAGGTTTGACCTTGTACTGTACGTGCATGAACGCAGGATTTAAACAGATGCAGAAAAGATCAAGAATTTCAAATAGGCCCAGGAGAATGCCATTCTGCATGAGTATATTAGGCTTCAGTATAAAAGCTCACCATAGAAAAAGAAATGAAATTAAATAAAAAATAAGTGTAAAACCCAGGAGTACTAGTAAGAGGTTGAATGCTCTGTCCTATTCCTTGCTTTCTGTCACTAACCACGGATACAAAAAGATAAGCCCCTTTCACAAAGTAAATAACACTCTCCTATTCTGGCAGCTATTGCTCCATCCTCATTTGAAAGAAAATATAGAAAAATAAAACACAATGATCAGAAGTACAGCCAGTCAACATACACAGGCACATGTGTCTAAGAGGGATGTCACCGTAGACAATCAGATTTTTTAAAATTTTATCATGCATCTTTCATTAACCATCTGTAATATTCAGTGGCTTTCAGATCACACACTCATTTCTAGAACAATATCCACTCGAAGGAAATTAAGCAAAACATTTTAGCTAGAGAGAAGACAGGAGTATGCTACTGTCACACACAGTTATAAACAGCCATAGGTACTGTTATGCCTATGCAGTCACCATGATACTAAATTTTACTCTAAATATGGAAAAACGTCCAAGTGACAGAAGCCTTACACATCCATGAGATACATTTCTAAAAAATGTATTTCTAAAAAAGATATGCTGTGTTTCAAGTATGAGTTGTGGGGCCAGATGCTGGAATCTGGGTGAAGAATTATAGGCTGTGTTTATAGGAGGTCAGCTTGGGTAACCACAATGGCCTGAAAATTTATTAATCTCATTTGAAAGATGGAATGCGATCTTTAACTTAATATAAATACACCATCTGCAGCAGTGAGTCCCGAGGAAGGCATTAGAATATGGAGCAACTTAGGCAGAGAGGAAGGAACCAAGTGTGAGATAAGGCCAATATGAACAGCAAAGTCTGATGTCTGTTATCCCCTGGAGAAGCTGAGGCTCAGACCCGAATGAAGCTCAGAGTTCCCCAGATATCACCTGTGTTTCTGGAGAAATCTTAATAATCTTGTTAATGCTGGGTGCAATGCAGTTCACCCCAATGAGAGTGAGAACAGGATCTGATGACAACATGCACTTACTCATTCACATAAGGAAAAAATACTGCATCCAATGTGAAAATTATTTCATAACTCATACTGATTAACAAAGAACATATCAGTCATACAGCTGGAAAGCGACATTATCCTAAGAGCTTGTAATTAAAAGTGGACAAAATGAAGACAATTGTAGCTGGTACTTCCCAAAGGCTAATATCCTCCAGCTGAGGAAAATTATGAGAAGAGTGAGTGGGAGGAAAAACTCAGAGAGGAAAAAATGAATGAAAATCAGAAGTTCTTTCAGAACAGACTCCGTCCATCAGCATCAACAAGGACAGACTGGCTAAGGCCCAGCTACTTCAGTGGTAAACCAAAAGTATTTTAAAGATTCAACAAATGGCAAAAATATAGCAACTGTCTGAAGTGCAGAGATATAAAGCAGAAGAAACTGTTACAGGAAAATATAGGAGATCATGAAAAATTGCTCCCTGGCAACGCTAAGCAGGATTTCTCAGATAATGTTAGAATTGCTTAGGCGTACAAGTAGAGTAAAATTGCAAACAACAATACACAAAAATAAACGTGTTCAATAAATGTTTCTGTTTGGTATTTGGGAATTAATAGCAGGATGGTGTTTATATGAGACTAACATTGAATAAGTACTTTCCAGCCCATTAGGAACTAAGCAGGATGTTAAATATCATCTAGTAGAGATAAACATTTTTAAATCAGCAGGACTGGATAAATCACACCCAGGGGTCTTAAAATATTTGACAGAGGAGAACTCTGGCTTACTAATGTTAATTTTTAATAAATTTTAATATCAGAGGGATTCCAGGTGACTGGAAGCAGGGTAGTAGCCTGGAGGAAAAAAAAAAATAATAATAATAAAAATAAAAAAAAAAAAAAAGAGAAGGCAAGAGAAAGAGAGAGATAAAGAGGGAGGGAGAGAGGGAGAACAGGAAATCAAGTGCAATTACAGAGGAACTATTGAGCAGTTAACCTCACATCAGTCCCAGGTAAAATAATGGAAAAGCTGAGACAGGACTGAACTGCTGAAACATGAAAGAACAAGATTTTAATTACTGCCAGTCAACATGGGTTTATGGAAAATAGCTCTTCTCAAATAAAACTGGTTTCATGTTCTTCCTGCAAAAAAGCTAACTGCACAGATGTAGCAGACTTTCTCAAGGCTTTAGACTTAGTGCTTGACATACTTACTAGATAAACACTATATAACATCAAGGAAACTTATGTTAAATGGCTAAGACATGGCTATTTAACATAACACAAAACCCAGCTGCGTCAATCAGACCATCATCAAATGAGGATGCTTTACTGGCTTTCTGTGGGGCTTTGAAGTATACTCGGTGCTATTCAGCATTTTCACTGATGTTCTGCAAGGGAATATAAAGTCAGCATTGACAGACAGATGGCTGACACAAATATTAGCAGCCTGGTAAATAACGATGAAGAGAAAATACTCGTCCAGGGAGTATTTTGGGTCACTTGTTAAAGGGAGCCCATTTGAACTGAAGAAAAAGTTCGTGAAGTCAGAGCAAAGGTGATACGTAAGGCTGAGAAAAAATTAAACCTGATGGGACCCTGGAAAGCTGGGATTTTGGAGAAAGATTTAGAGATGACAGTGGGCACATAAGGCAGCATAAAGTTACAGACTCCAGAAAGACTTTAAAAAAAAAAAACAAAACAAAACAAAAAACAAACAAACAAACAAACAAAGGCATTCTTCTCATGATCCATACACTTATAAATAAGGGAATGGCCAGCAGCAATGGGGTTTTTCCTCCACAGAAGCCTGGAGTCCAATTTTTCTATTCACTATTAAAATTCAAACGGCAACAGAGAGCAAGCACTAGACTGAGCTGGTGAATGGACACCTGACTCTGAGAGATTTAGAAACCTATCTACTGAGTTTATTGGGAAGAAGAAGAAAAACCATAATGTCTTTACACTGCATAGTTACTTCCAGACAAGAGCGTACTGGATACTAAAGGGTTCTTACATCTGGCAGAGGAAGGCATAATGAGAACCGGTGACTGGAAGTTGAAATCAGAAATTCAAAACGGTCACAATTTTTCAAACAGTGACAGCGATTAACCACTGGAACAAACTTCTAAAGGAAATGATTGATTATCCATTTCCTGATGTATTCATATCAAAATTAGATACTTTTCCAGAAAATATATTTTAGACTGAAAAAAAAAAGAAGAAAAAAGGGGAAAAAAAAGCTATGCATAATTTAAATGCAAAGTACTGGGTAACAGCATGAAATATAAAAGTCTATGACATACAGGAAAGAAAATGTGATGATTGCATGGTCCCCTCTGAGTGCAGAAGCTCCGGATGTCCGTAAGAGAGAGACCTCTGATCTGATACAGCAATGCAATCTGGTAGGAAAAAAGGTGGTAAAACAAAACTGACTAGAAATGAGCTAAAAACATTTAAGTGCCTCTAGTTAAATCCTGAAGATGCTACAAACTCTGTAAAATTTACATCCAAGCTAGATATCTTTAAAAGACTTAGAGAAATAATGTCATCAAACTGTAGAAACAGGACTGCTCAACATCAGGAAACGTTTTCTAGCTATTAGGATCACAGATTAATTACCTGGGGAAGCTACAGAATTGCCATCACTGAAGTCTTTAAGATTTGTTTACACAAATCTCAGTGAGGAGCATTTTCAGTGTGACTGATTCTGCTGAAGGCAGCGATAGGACTAGCTGACCTCTTCAGGCTCCATTGACTGCTATCATTGCTGGTTTATGTTTCAAGTGAAAATCAGGGGCATGATGCTAAAACTAGTGGGGAGGGATTTGTCTTCCATTATGCATAAGGTCTGATTGAATGATAATTTTATGTGATGGTGGAAAACTTGCAGTATCTGAATTACTGCATTTAGAAGGTGAGGTAAGTCTGCCTGTTTTTTTATTATTATTATTATTATTATTATTATTATTATTATTATTATTATTATTATTATTATTATTTGATGGGAGTTTTTTTTTTTTTTTTTGCTGTTCTTTTTTCTTTATTCTTTTGATAGTGGGTTTTTTGCTGCTGTTGTTTTGTTTGGATCTGCTAGAGACTGGGAAGGATCAGAAATGGAGGTTCTGGTTATCTAATACCTATCTCGGTACTTACCTGCCCTGAAGCCTTGTAACTGTTCAAGTGCTTTTTGAGAAATGGTGTTTTTCAGACTATCTGAGGCTAAACTGGATGATGGTGAACTTGAAAAAGCAGAAAATCAAAAGCACCACGCAAAGGTGGCAGGGGCTAACATGTCCTCCGCAGCAGAGAGACAACAGAATCAAGATGATTCACAACCAAGGCTGTACAAATAACTAATTTTTCAGTTTGCCAGGTGAACTTGAAGGGAGAAAAAACATTCACACTGCCCTGAAGTGAAGTTCATGTGTGTTTCTTGATGGAAGGAATGATGGAAAAAGAAAAAAAAAGCACACCAAGATATTTACATCAGGCTAACTAAACTGTTTCTTTGATTTGAAATTGTTTTGTCTTTGCGGTCTGTAGCACATAAACATGAGTTTACGCAAAGTTTTCTTGAAATGTCAAACCCATAACTGAATTTTTGAGTGTTGAACAAATGATTCACCCCCCAATTTTTTTTTTTTACGGCTCTATTCAGAGCTTTGTGCATTTCAGCTTCAATAGCTATACTGTTGGGTGCTGATATTCTCAAAATGCACCAGAGAGTTGCAGCCCTTCAGACTGACCAGATACACCATGCAATGGAAAAGCCCAGAGGAATTCAATGAAAGTAATTCACTTCAAGAAATTTCCCTGTAAAACATCACTTGGGTGAAGAGAAGTTTGTGAAGCCAGACCTTCTCCCTGGAACTGCTGGACACAACTAGGAGAAAACAGAAAGTCTTGCCTTTTTTTTTTTTTTTTCCCTTCTCTGATATTGTCCATTTAGCAGGAATAATTTGTTTTCCATCTCCCTTCCAATGCTGCAGCTATACATCCACCAGTTCCATGAAGTCTGTCACACACCTTTCTCCAGCTACTGGACAGAAAACCTGGTACCCAGAGGTAGCTGAGTTGCAAAACTTTGCATAGAAATTTCTCAGCCAAAACACATAAAAGAAAGAGGTGTTATTTTTCATAGAGACGAATCTACATCATCAAGCTTGTCCATATAGTGCTGCAACATGTGTCTTTCAAACAAGAATGTTGCAGAAAAATAATACCCTAGTGAGCACCTACCACTTTGGCTCAGCGTGGGCTGTAGCTGTATAGACAGAGTGCTCCCACCAGTTCGGACAACCACGTGGGGCCTGAAGAAAGTTCAGCACCTTCCCCTGAAATACAAACAGCCTCTGAAAATGCAGCACAGTCACATCTGGCTGAAACTTATTAAAAATATAGAAGATAGAATGTCACAAAAAAAAAAAAAAAAAAAAAAAAAAAAGAAAATGGAGAAGACATGATCTCTGCAATAGACAGATCTTATACATAAGGGAATAGGTATTTAACAAAATGGTCGAAATCTCTTCATCAGCTCTTTTTACTGTAAGAAACATGTCAGTGTCAAGGGAACTTGCATTGAGACCAGAAGAGAATTTTTAGTCTGAACAGAGGGAGGAAGATTTAGCCATAGAGTCATTGTACTCTTTTCTGGTCTGGTAAATGATAATCATTTTTAAAAAAAATAAGAATGGAGTAGCTTAACACAGAATTGAAGAGAGACAGATAGTCCAGATTTAGGATGCCCTCCCAGATTTTAGGGATCCCCATTTTAGTTTGTGTTCCACCATATTCCACCTGTGCTCAAGGCTGAAGGATTCAGGTCTGGAACAACCCTTTACAATAGCTATTTTTAATTAATACACTTTGGCTGATCATTTCTGTGGGCAAACGCTGCACAGCACACACTGCGCCCACTGGCCCGTGCAACATCCGCGGCGGCTGCAGGGCCCAGCAGCCTCCACGCAGTCAAGTGGCTCTGCCTCTCCTGGGGTCTGTGTTTTCTCCAAAGGCACGACAGCAACATATTACAAACTGCCAAGTTTTGTTCTCAGAATTAAACTTTGGTTTTTCATCTACCTGCTAGAATGGAGTTCCTGCTTTTGCTAGAGGATGGCATCTGTTTCTCTACCTTCTTTAAATGTTTTGCATTGCATTGTTCACAGTTGGCAACGTATCAGGCCATCTTAAAGAGAAATAAAAAGATGTATTTCTTAAGACAGTGCACTCCCAGGAGGAAGTGCATTAGATCGTACTGCTGAGAAATTCTGGAGTTAAACTTTGCTACCCATCCGACTGCCAGTGCATTCACTAGAGATGGCTTCGGTTTATTTTCACAGAGCCCGGCTGGATTTACAGAGCCAAGAACCAAGGAAAACAGGACAACATCTCCTGTCTGTGCCATGAAAACGGAGGAACTTAGCCATAGGATCCAGGTGCAAAACCCCTGGCAAGGGAAGGTGCCATTTTCACATCCTCTTCCCTGCCTGCTGTCCCAGGCACACTTTGAGGGCTGCACCAGGAGGGGGCAGGAGAAAGCCGTCCTTGCCTCCCCGCAACGGGAACCCTGGCAGCCCGACACAAAACTTCCCCAAGTCCGCTCCTGCGCTGCTGGCACCGTCCTTCCCTCCTCGCATCGAGGGCTTGGTGCCGAGCGGTTCGCGTATGGATTATGTGCAGGCGGGGATCCCGCAAATCCGGGTTTGTAATGCATCCCGCGGGGTCAAGGCCAGGCTGCCTAAAAGCCTTCCGCGCTGGTCCAACTTCGCCTCCTCCCCTGCTGCTAGGAGTTGTGACATTGAGATAAATGAGTTTGGGCTCATTTTCCCTTGCAGCCCTTTGACGTAAAAAGGCTGTTGCAGCCCCTGCACTCAAGCGGCTTCTCAGAAGATCCTTACCTTGCTAGGTGCAATCATCAGCAACAACAATTGTACAGTGGATGCGATTGAATGTGGTCTTGTATAGCTCAAGGCAGGGTAGATAAGTACTGATAAAGCACCTAGTGGTTATCAGAGCAGCCCTGCTGCACCCATGAGTTGCTTGCACATCATAGCTGGGCAGATCACAAAAAAACGCACGGTGCCCACTGCGTTTCGGTAAATCTCCATCTTCAGAGAATACAATTTCAGACACCTACCTTGGCAGGGAGAAAGTGTGAACTAAGAGTGATGGGGAAGACTCATGCATTTCAAAACTTCCAGCTTCTGGGAGGGTCAGGAAAAAAGTAAAAAAACAACAACAACAACAAAAAGAGAAACAGTCTTCTCTTGTGGTATTTTGGCATTTCTGCTTTCAATCATAGCCAGCAACCAGAAATGTGAAGCCTTATGAGAATTAAATATGTAAGGAAAAATATATCAACCAACCTTTGCTGAACAACAAAGACGACTTGGCTCATGTTGGTTTCCAACAATGGGTGAAGGTTCAAGTCACTTACTTCAAAAATACATTACTCATGAATGAGCTTTATTAAGAAACCTTGTGCTCCTATAACTCTTTCCATGTGAGGTTTTCAAGTACTTTATGGAATTAAGCAAAACAACCCTGGGAGGTAGATTAGTTCTAACATCCCCACATTACAGATGGGAAAACTGAACACTAAGCACATCTGTAGGAGAGCCAGAAATAATATTACCTAACTCTCGCGTACTGCTTTTCAGCAGTAGATCTCACATCTTTACAATGGAGGAACCATTATCCTTATTTTATAAAGAGGCAAAGCAACTTGCTTAGGCTGGCCAATAGCCGAGTGAGAGGAGCCAGTTCTTCCCAGGCCCGGTAGTCCCAAGGCATGATTTTACTAACTAAATGACCAAACCACACTCTCTTTCTTTAATATTAAATAATTATGCAAACACAAGCACACACAAAAATTAAATACAAAGGAAATACATCGTGTTGATTCTGAGAAGATAAAGAACTGTTTTCTAATTCCGAGGAATTTCTTGTTTAACTATATCTCATATCCCACTGATGCATTACATCTTTGTCTTGCCAGTGAACATGAGAAAATCAGCAAAGGTCAATTCTTTTCACATTAATCATGTGGTATTACCTGACCACAGACAGCATCAGCAGAAAAATGTAACATCAAAGAAGTCTGTTCTGTGATCCTTTTGATGTTGCAAACCCGAACACAGAGAAGATAGTTTGAATTTTCACAGAAGTAATGAGAAATGTACACAGAACGGGTCATGTTGTTGCCATTTTTAAATAAAAATAAAAGTCCAGCAACACTCTTCCCCCAGATAAAACATCCATTTCCCTTTGATAACCTTTTCCCTTCTTACAGGAAAAACAAATAAACAAGCAAAAAACTATTGATCTCTTTTACTGTAAAACTCTCTTACAATGCACCCAATTGCCTTTTAAGCAAGATTTCATCCCAGGGCAGGCCCCACAAAGAGCAAGGCACTCGATAGACAAATCAGGAAGATGATCTGGTCCCAAAGAGTTCTCCATCTAGACACTGTTCCACCCCAATATATCCCCTTTGCTTCCTCTGTGCAATCCCATTACTTCGAGCCCAGAACTAGCAGTCTGAGATCAGGCAGCATGGAGGCTTTTGAACTAGCAAGTAAAACAAGGAGAATTCAAAATCTCTTCTGGGAAGAGAAATTATGGCCAAAAAAACTCATAAAGGCAAGCTGGAGTTGTTGCTTTCAAGGCTATTGCTGAGCTAGTAGAAGTATGTGACAGGTTAGAGGATGCTACTCCAGCCCAGCTGTAATTCTGTTCATGGTGCCTGCATAAAAAATGTATTTAGAGCAGCTATGATAGTATATTGGAATAATATAAATAATGAAGATTAAAATTATTCCACATAAATTTTAAATACGGACATATAAAGAGACTTCTTGAGTCCCCACAGTCAGCTGAACTTAAGTCAATCATTAAAATGGTTGCAGCAGAGTTTAGTGTGGACGGAGCTTCCTTCTCTAATTCAGTCAATCAAATATCCTTCCCAAAGGCTATGCCAAGTTAGAGCTGATATCACACTAGAGGGAAGGATGCAGAGTCATTTGCACATGACTTTAATTGAAATTCAAAGGGCAGCAGAAGCAGAACCCAACTTTTATTTTATGCATTTATGCATTTTTTAAGATTAGCTGTTAGCACAGGCAGGCAACAGAGTCAAGTTCTTTTGCTCGTCGCTGTGCCCCAGCTCTCCCGTGTAGATGTGATGAGTCACTTCTCGCTTGTGACACGTCCTCGCCACCTGCAAAACAGTCACACTTCTTGGGGCCCAGTGGCTGGGCTGGGGGACGAAGGGGGGGTGTTGTGTTTTTTTCCATTTGCAGAGTCCTTTGAGATCACTGGAAGGAAATTCTGTAAACCCGTGTTGCTATTCTTCTGAACTTCAGATAAGAGATCAAATTTGAGTGATGTAGACACTGTTACTGTTGTTGTCTACAGAAACTGACCTTTTACTGAGCTGAAAACAGGCAGACACTGCAGAAACTAAGGAGGATGACACAGTGGATGTCCTCCACTCTGTTGTGAAGTCTGATAAGCCCAGAGGACTCAGTGTGTGCCTGACTGCGTGGGCAGACAGAAAAGAATTATTCCTGTTTCACTTAATTTGAGCAAAAATGTCATTTCTGAGCAGCTAAGAGAAATGCTGTACCAACAATATTTGACTTATTTAACCAATCCTCAACTTTAACAAACTTCTTTCTTAATGACAGCACCAGCCATCCACTCAAAGACCAGAGAAAATTATTTTCTCTCTCCCTATCCCTCCCCCCCCCCCCCCCAACCCCTTTTTTCCCTTGGTCAAACTGCTATTGCTTTTCCTTAAGTACAGATGTGGAAATGGAAACAGAGGTACTTCAGGATCTTTCTCTGATTTGGGAACAGTGCTGAGATCTCCAGATTTTGCAGACTTTTCCCCAGTCCCCACGCTGTGTGTATGTCCAGATATAAGCCCTGAACAGCCCTGTCTGAATAGTGCAGAGAAACGCTCGCATATTTGTGGCTTCCAACGTGCAAAGCTGTGCTCTCCTCTGGCTCTAAAAAGCAGGGACCATACACGAGGTAGAAAGTGCTGTGGCTCCCAGTGGTGTTAGGATCTCCCAGAGCTTGGCTGGTGCACTATTTAAACACCCAGGGTTAAAGCCATTTTTACACAGGGGTTCAGGGTGGAAAGACCTGCAAGCAAAGCAGGGGAAGGAGGGAATTGGCCTTTGAACAGTAGGCTAGGGCTGATTGCTGGGATCATCAAGGAGCTTTATTGAATAGTTTCTGCTCTTGCAAAGGGCTTAAAGGGATGCTAAAACTCTTGATCAGTCTTTGCTTTCTTGCTTTGAATCTCCTTTCTTTTTAGCTGATATTTTAGATTTTTTTTTTTTATTATTATTATTAATGTTTTTTGGTTTTTGCTTTTTTTTTTTTTTTTTTTTTTTTTTTTTGCTCTGAAGCTGTAATGATGAAATGAAGATGAAATGAAGCCTGGGGAAGCATGCCCACAGTCCATGGGCTGGGTGAGCCAGAAACTGGAGTCCATGCCCCAGATGGTCCTTTCTAGCTCTACACTCAATTGCTTACAGTCACTGATGGCCGTGGGATGGTCTCAAAATTAAAACACGGTCCCTTATTTATACTAACCAAAATGCAACCATAAAAGAAGTCTCTCTTGTTTAGTTATCTGGACTGCTGCCGGAGAAAAAATGAACGAGAGGTTTCCTTTAAGTCCACTGAGCAGAACCTTGCAACATTCACATCCCTGAAGGTGATATGCTCTCATCTAACCAGAGCATCTGCTCGTTTATTGTTCCCAGGAGTCATCACCTGGAATTGGGAACATCAGGGTTTTGCTTGAGCATTCAGCATTAAGTTGTTGGCAACTCTTCACCGTAACATTTTTTCTTATCTAATGATAATTTGATGTATGAGAAACCTGCCGAGTGAAAGCATGACCATTATGTGAGCAAACAATACGGCAGTATGTCCAGTATTATCTGTGAAATGTATTTCAATACCTGTGTGATTAATAATGGATTTGGAAGCACAGTGAAATATAAATAATCCAAAGCAATATGCAAACTTCTGTGAAGGAAAAGGGATTAATAGTAGAACCAAGTGAGGCCCTGGAACATGCAGCCCTCAAAATAAGTTGGCCAAAATGTAGGATTGGCCCTCAACGTAATTAAATAATAACATAACACTCACAAATCAACAAGCTAGTGGTTTTCTCTGGTAACTATAAAACAAAAAGAATCAGCAGCAGCCTAGTCGCTTCTTAATTATACCAACCACTTCAATAGGAAAACCCTATATGGGTTAGGAAAAAATTGCTGTTCAGGCTGGGCAGGCTTGCTCTGCTGCATAGTATTCCAGGGAGGGAGTTTGGAAGCAGAGCGAGCAGTTCTGTGCTACATATTTTGGTCTTTTTACCTAGCATATAGGAAAAGAACAAATTTTTATTTTTATTTTTATTTTTATTTTTATTTTTAAAAAGGACCATCAGAGTTCTGCAGTCTTCCAGAGGACTTGAGAAGAAATTTGACCTGAATGGTTATTACCAGAAGACATTTACATAAACTTTGCTCCCTTGCACACTTGAGCTCCTCAGAAACCCCGTGATCTTTCTAGCCCAAAAGTCAGACCCGAATGGTTGTGCCATACCAAGTTTTCCTGCACTGATAGACGTGGTCTGCTTCATGGGGTGAGGAAGTATTATGGGATGGCACGGCACGTTTGCTAAACAGTTTTCAAACACGTCATCGCCAAAGACATCTTAAATACTGTGAATTAACTGAGTGCATGGAAGAGCAGGCTGTTCAGAAATAAAACTGACACTGAGAAAATGGTGCCAGAGACCAGAGAGGATGCTGGCATCCAGTAAGATCTAGTGATTGATTATTAGCTATTTCTTTAATTGTCCTGAGTGGAACGAATATGCTGGCTTTGCATGCTTCTCTATTCCTTGATTTGATTCTTTTAACACACGCACTAAAATCAAGGTCTGAATTCAGTAGTTACAATTTAAAGTTTAAAAAAAGTTGAGATAAAATGGCATTCTCACAAACTAAAAATTTTTTACAACTTCCCAAGAATTACCTCAAGAAAAATCTTTCACTGCGTTAAACGTTATTCATTAGAGGAAAAAATACATAGTACAAGAGTAAGTCCTTGAAATGAAAACAGTCTCCTAAGCCCACAAACCCAAGCAAATCAAAAGACAACTTGTTCACAGAGATAAAGGGAAAAAAAAAAAAAAACACACAACAGAGAGGAACGTTCTTCACAACGACTTTTTTCATTCTCTCGTTTTAATCTAGTATCAGTATCAAGAGCTGAATGGGGAGGGCCTTTGAACAGCACCTGCATGGGCCAGCAGTGAAGGTCACATACCAACCTACAAATCTCTCCCCACTGGCACTGGAGAGACAGTGTTACATTCCTCCCTTTGTACTGACAGCAAGTGGCTTCAGGTCCATGTCCAAGTCTAAGCAGTCAGGAGCTGTAACCCCATCGTAACTTGGGGCTTCTGTATGCGGCCGACAATAGGAAAGGGAGCTGTGGGATCCCACCCTCCCGTGCACCTCCCGCATCTTCCTGCAGCTCGGCCCCTTCCCTTCCCCATTAGGGACCTCAGCCATCACTCTCCCGGGCTGGCACTGATTTGTTGGGAGACCTGTGCAATTAAGTGTGCAGAAAAAAAACCAACAAAAACAGCTTCCAGCAACTGTATTATTGAGGGCTGTGGGCTGGAGTAGGGGAATAGGTTCCTTTCACCAGGTTCAATTGCATGAGAGCCTTGGAAAACTTTCTGGCAGTTTGCTGCAAGGTTATTGAAGCGATTGCTGCATGCTTCAGTCCCTTCCCTCTTCTTTTTTAAGCAAAAGCTTAATGAAGGCAAGCGGGAAAAAGAACTTTCTGTCACCCTCGCTGACCTGTTTTGACTTTTAAAAAGGAAAGTGATAGTGTGGTGGAAGGGTATTTTAACCACTGCTGCTGTGTCACTCAGCAAAAAGAGGAACATTTCTTCTAGAGCCTTAAATTACAGGCAGTGGCATCCCAGAAACATATAGGGGAATTGCTAAGTGCTTGTCCTACCAGAATTACTCTGCAGCGGTACACAAAATGGGTTTCTATTTTGCTTTTTAACTACATTGAAACTCACCACAGTAAATCCCCTTTCCAGGGACTGTTGGCAAGACCTCAGGTGAAAAATACACACTGTAGTACTCCACTTTTTTTAGTTAAAAAATGGTATAATTTGAGGTCAATACAGTGTATTCTACTTTAAAAGAAATGTCAACAATATTCATATTAATATATTGGATGACTTTATAACCAAACAGAAATAAAGGGAACAGGATTTTAACGGGCTCCAGCACAGCTGCTTTCAGTCTGTGCTGCCTTAGTCTGCCCAGGCTCTTCTTGTAGGGGACTGCACAGAAGATGTGTGCCCTGGGAAAGGAAGGGGACCTGGAGCAGACCCCGAAGAAACCATGAAGGCTGTTGTGCAGGAGTGAGAGGATGGATTTATTCTACACGTGTGAAGAGTTATAAGCTGTCTTCAGAGAGGGCCAAATGAAAGAGTTACACGCGCTGCGGACAGTCTGTGCTTAGCAAGATACCATTGTGGACCTAAAGCCTGACCTTTGAGTGCTTGGCAATATCTGAGAGATAACACTTATTCTTCTGACAGCCATTGCGCTGAGAACTTTTTACCTCGAGCAGGCATTGTGCTCACACAATGGATGTTCTCGCCCAAAACATCAGTGCGATGACGTTTATTATGGGCTTGGCAGTCCCGTTACAGAAACACAGCCAGAGCTGCCAGTCTGTGAAGGAGAGGCGATCTGCATGCTGCACGTGTGCTACAGGCACTCCTTCCAGCCCTGAGAGGGCACCGTGGTTAAAGCTCAGTGCACCTGTGGCTGCCCTGGCCGCTTGTGCATATTCAGAGACAAGGCCGTTCACCTTGAGTACGGATTGCTGGAGCTTCCTGCAATGCCAGCCCTTTCCAAGCAACTGATCTGTTCTTGGAGCTGTACTTTTACGTGGCGACTTACAGAAATGCTGCAGCATGTCAGTTTAATCAGGCAGTCCATCTTGCCAGCCGTCTGCAGCTAAAGCCCTCTGTAATCTCTGTTATATATTAACACATACGTATTGGGTATTAAAAAGATTGCAATCCAAATAGCAAAACCACAGAGGATCTTGAAGACCACTAAAGACCACTTTAAGTTAGAGTTTTTTGGAAGTGTTTAGATCATCGTACCACAGGAAACCACGGAGAAAACCAAGATCAATGGAAAAGTTTAAATACAATTGTACTCCCAGAAAAACCATCCACTTCCCAAACCTCACGGAGGTACAAGACAGCTGCTGTGCAATGTTTTCTATACACCCCTGACAGAATTAAACATGTGGCCACACATAACTGTAGAGCATCAAAAAACCAAGCACTTAGGATTTCTAGCTGCATGAACTCCCAGTCAGCTAATGAGAGGCTCACAAAATAGGCAATAACCCAGAGCTGCTATTTTCAGATCTTGATGTTGTGTTTTACTTGGAAAGGTTTAATATATAAATATATATATCAATAGGAAATGACACAATTTTTTCCTTGTGACGTTCTTTATCCCAGTAAATTATATACAAATATTCTATGTGCCAAGACTTTTTCAGGAAAATTCTGGCTCATCAAAATCCCAAATCCCATCATTTAATTAATATTACTCAAATTACCCATTATGCAGTGGGTGAGGTGGCAAAGTACCTAACGTCATCATGACATAATATTGTCAAGCAGTGTTGTGACAACTTTTGCATTTCAGAAAAAAAAAAAGAGCTTAGCCAATCTTACTCTGATTGGATTGACAGCAGATAATTATTGGGTAGTCAGATAAAATTCAAGTGCATCCAGAGGAAACTGAAGTAGGAGCAGCAGCCATTAAAAATAGCTTTAAAGACAGCAGCAACTTCCCAAGTTGTTAAATAAGAAATAACATTTATCTTCTGGACATTATTGACAGTTGTCTTTATAATATCAACAACCATATCACATCATTAGAGTATAATGCTTTTCAATATTTCAGAAGATATAAATTAGGCTTTCAAGAAAGGTTCATGACCCTAATTTCATCTTCTCCAAATAAATCCCATGCAATGTCCTCAGAGCAGATAATGAAGATCTACAGCTCACCTGAGGAATCATTTAAAAGCCCATTAATCATCTTTAAAATACAGTGTGGTGACATGCATTACCAGATTGTCCTTCTAGAGAACTGTATGTAAGATATTCCTGGCATGCAGAGATTACACAATACTGCCATCAAACTTGGTCTGTCTTTACTGGAAGATGTGGAAAGTGGAATATCAGACTCAAGAGAACAGATCTTTGATTTACAGTGTCCCAGGATAACAGTCAGGGGAAGCCAAATATACGAGGAGAACAGAATAGTTGAGATAAGGTTGGCTTAGGAAACAAGACATACAACATATGCATACTGTCCTGATGGGAAGAGAAATATTTGTTGTGAACCAATATGTAAAAAAAAACAAACAAACAAACAAACAGACAAACAAAAAAACCAACAAAACAACACATTTAAAAAAAAAAAAAATCATTACCTCAATCAATCTCTGTCTGTGCAAAGCAGCTCTTAGCTGCTTGAAAACTCCTGTTCATCAGGGCTAGAAAGGGGCCCCTCCAAAAACATTTAGCAATTGCATAAATAAAGGAAACATTAAGCATGGAACAGAAGCTGACTTATTTCATTTCATAAAAACTGGACAAAATTAGTCATAGTACAAAGCAAGTTTCTAAAGAGTAATGAATGACTTAACATATTTGAAAAAAAATCCAATGTCAATTACAAAATCTCTTGAAATTAATCCATCTGTACCATTAGTTTTCTTAAAATTATCTGTTTCAACACTTTTTCTAAGTTTATAGTTAAATGCAAAATCAGCAGCAGCCGGCTTGTTTTGAACCAAAGTTATGTTCCAGTACAAAACAAAACATGGAAATTACATCCAATTACAGCATTATTTGCCCCCACCTTTAAAAAAATATTAGTAGCTGTTACTAAATACCAGATGCTGTCAGAAGTGATGAAGATGTTAATTTTTAGTCCTCACCACTTCAGATATCATCTAATATTCAGTTTCTCTGACAAATGCAGATATTTATGAACTGACTACAGCAATCTTCCAGCACTGGAAATTGGTCTGCACTATATGGTGGTGACTAACAAGTTGATCGTGATTAAAAGCAGAGTCCTGTAACTAAAGTTAGCCTTGTGCTTAGCTGAGGGGTTGTGGCCACTCAGACTTTCAATAAGACATTATAACTTGCAGTAAGATGAAAATTATAAAATCAAATACTTCCAAGCTGAGGTATTCACCAAATTCCTTTGCTGTATTTAGACAGTTGGCTTCCTCTGTCCTTATCTGCCTTTTTATAGGAATTTCTGTTCTCTTTGGAACCCCAGGTACTTTTTGTCCAACATTTTCTGGTGAATGTCATCCCAGTTTACTATTCAGATACAGTAGACTGTAGTCTATTCAACATCATTTCCCTCTGGTCTTTGTGTATTTATGCTGCCTGTGTAATTGATACCAGGTTTCTGACAGAGATGCAAGAATTGCTAGTAAGACACTGAATGCAGGGCAGTCAGGTTCGTAACAGGAACAAACCCAAAAAGCAAAAAAAAAAAAAAAAAAAGGAAGGTGTAACCAGTTGGTATAAAAATTGATGAAGGAAGATGAGAACCTAATCAGACCTTCTGTTTTTGCCCAGAGAAGGTGACTACACAAGGAAATGCTTTGTGGATTCAAACATTACACAGGGATTGTGCTTTGCTGAATCATGTTTAAGTTTTACAAAATATAAATATGGGGCTGTGCTCTCAAACCATTTCTTTGTGTCTACAGACCCCTTGAACGCAAGTAAACTACAGAATTGGTGAGTTTCTGTTTTGATATTGCCCTAACTCCAACAGTTTTTTCAGTGGTCTTGAATTATTCCGGATTTTTACAGGTTCTAACAACAGACTAACTCCAGGTTGGAATTATTCTTTCCTTCAGATAAAATATTATAAAACTATAGGAGCAAAAGGTTTTTCATTTAAAAATAAACAAACAAACAAAAAAACCCACAACAACATAGAAAAAGAAAACCTTATACAGAAATCAAATCAGCGAGCTACAGACTGGACATGTGAAACTTGAAGGACTATTATTCAAGAACATGTTTCTAGCTTTCCCAGAAGTGTTACTTGCTGTGGTCTAAAAGGCAAACTCTTTCATTCACTGAAATCCATTGGCAGTCCTGCCTGTTAAATGCAGGCAGGACACGAGAACACAGAACATTGGGGCAAGAAGAAACAGATCTCCATGAAGGTAACGTTGCAGTCTGATTTCAATAGAAGTCTTTTTGCTCCAAAAACATGATTTAAAAAATGCCTATTGGTTTATACACAGTAACTGCTCATCACTGAGAAATGGGAAAGGTAACATTTTTCACCAGTGACTACAGACTCCCATAAACATCCTGTAATTTAGCTACATATCAGAATGGCAGAGTTACAGAGGTAGACAGAAAAGAAGTCTCAAAGGCAGAGGCCATGCCTGAAAGCTGGTAGGCAATACCTAAATTCTGATTTCCTGGTGTAACAAGCACCTACTACTCAAGCTGAGGCTGCCTGATTATTTTTTTTTTATCTCAAAGACCACAACAGACTCTGAAGGAAAGCCAAACTTCAGAAGATGGAAGAAAGTAACAACCAATTACTGTATGTCAATCTGACGATCGAAAGCTTATACTGAAAAGAAATGTTATTGAACAACTGAAGCGTATACTTTTATATGAAGAGGATGACAAACTCTATTTAGCTCCTTTGTTTGCAGATGGAGGCTTGCTATAATTTAATTTACTTTTTTTTTTTAAGTAGCCAAGAGTAAAGACAAAATGACAAGTCCAGTTATTCAGATATGATAATGGAAATACTGACTTTTAAATGCAAAGAGAAAACTGGGTAAGAAATATATAATCCAGAGAGAGAAAGTCACAGACTTGATGAGAGGTGAAACAAAAGCTAGAACTGGTGACAGAGCAGTGAAAAAAAAAATAATAAACACAAAACACTAAATTCCTCTTCGTGCTCCGCATGATCAACTGCAGCAAAGCCCAAACCTTCTCCTATGATATCTATGACACTTTTAAGAAGCTTAACTTACTTCATTCACATGTTCAGATGCAGGTCAGACATCAATCAGCTCATTTCCTAGTTTTATTTTGATTATCAATTAGTCAAAAATCAATATTAAGGGCTTGCACTTTTACTGCCGGATAAGGCTCTGATGCATGGACTTGGAAGGAGCAGTCTGGTTCACAGGTCTGTGCCTTACTCTGGCTAACAGCCGTACCTGATAATCCATTTTAAAAGTTGTGTATTTCCAGCTCAAAAATAGTATGGATTTAATAAAAATGGAGAAGGAAAGAAATAAGACTGTCACTGCTGTGATAGGAAAATATGAAAACCTTATTTTCAACCTGCATTCATTCATCCATGGCCAGTTCTTTACTTACTGACTCCTAGCCAGTACTGTCTTTTACCTTCCCTCGTTCCTTCTGTTCCTGGTATGCACTCATGATACACTGATGGAGAGCAATTGCTTCATGAAACTGAAGCTATGGGGAGAAGCTTGAGTTTACCCAGCTTGGTAAACTCTGCTTGTAATTCAGGTTCCCTTTCCTCTCCCCAGTTTTTGTTGAGGCATTTTGGCAGAACTGTGGTGTGACACGTGAAGGACAGGGGACTGTGGCTGGCTGTGGGAAGGATGTCCAAATATGCTTCATCTGCTTCTTTTCTGAGCCCCTCTTCTTCCCTTGGTATTTTTATTTCTTGGTCCTGTGTGGAGCCAGGAGTTTAACTCGTTAATCCTTGTTAATCCTTTTCTTTCAAAAGTAGTACTTTATTTGCTTACAGAAGCCAAGTATATAACAACTGCAATGCTGGCTAGTTTGTTGGCCTTTGGGGAAGAATTGTGTCTACTCTTGTATGTATGAGTATCTGGGATATACCAATATGAACACGTGCATTTCTATGCCAGGAAATTACTTTTTCCTCAAAAAATCCAATTCTTAGGAGAGAGAGAGAGCTGTTACTAAGAACAACAGACCAACACAGAAGAATATAACCAATTTCAGTAAGTTTCCAAGTTGTTGGAGACTCTCAGCATCATCTTACCACCACCCACTGCATTCAAAACCTCTTGGCATAACTTATGACTGCATACAGTGGCTTCAGGCCCTTCCTGGCTGCCCCAGTGGAGGCAGAGGGCCAGTGGAGGTCCCTGCCCTTCTTGGTCTTATCCCATGCCATGGTGACCAGCTGCAGCAGGTAGCACTCCTGAGGGTGTATTGCCTTGCACAACCTTTATGAGCTGGATCATCCAGCCAGGAATATATGCTAGGCCTAACAACATATAAACAAAAACCTTCACCCTCCTCCCATATCTGTCAGCCTGTACTAATTTGAGTCCTTATCTCTCGAAGCTGAATTGGAAGAGGCAGCTGCCTCGTGGTAGTGGGGTCTGTAGGACAAGGCACGTCATCTGTGCTGCAGTAGCACCACAAGTGAGGTGCATCGTGGCCATGTCTACAAGTAAGGCATTCATCAGAAAGAGAGCGCTGAAAGCAGGCAGACCTTGGGGGAAAAGCTCCAGAAGAAATTAATTAAGTATTATTGCAGGGATGTTTTAATCAACAGATTAGCTTTGCTTTGTTAAATAATAAAGCTAAAAGTTTTTCTTTGCTGTGCTCTGTTCCAAGTGCATCTGTTCTGTTGAGGTAGGGAAATCTTCGCGGGTATCAGTTCAGCTCCTTATAACACCAGTTTGAGGGTGAAAAGTAAACAAAAGAGACTCCAGAGAAAAATATAACTATTTCATAAAATGTTCTCAGCTCAAAGCAAGATGGTTAAAGCAATAGCACATCTAAAAGAACAGAAGTCTGTTCACTGGTTAACGCTCAGCTTCATTTGGTTTCTGTTTTCCCTATTGGAAAAGGAGGCGAAGGAGGATTACCTACAGCATCTGACTTCCCCAGAGCAAGCCTGGGTCTGCAGTCACACAATTGCTGCAGCTTCAAGGCTGGTGTAGTACAGATAGAGGCGGATATAAATATATCTACATCCATACACTGCATTCTCATCCAGGGGGGTCTCTCTGGCAGCCGTAGCATGTGTTCTACAAATTACGTGCAAGCCTAAGGGTTTCAAATAATCCAAATACCTCTCCTTTTTATCCGTTTCCACAAAATTAGTATGGCCTCTAAACAAATCCACAAATCTAAACAGCAGAAAGCAGAATGTATATTACTTAAAGTTTATATACAACATCATCAAGTATGATACAAGAGAGGCATGTAGGAAACCATGTTAACAAAGTGAGAAGCAACATCAGAACCCACTTTTCCTTAAAAGTAGCCTTAGTGCCAACGTATTTCAAGATTGCATTTAATCAGCACATTGTTTTTTTCCCAATTCTTGGGGAGAGGGATCACCTATTGTTAAGTGTTTACAGGAACCTTATTTCAGTGGCATCCCAGTCTTGGGCAGAGTTTTCATTTGTTACTATAATGCAACTGCATAATAGCAGTTGTTAAAAAAAATTACATTTTAGCAACGACTTCATGTCTAACTCAGTTGAGGATGAATCACTCTCTATTTTATTGGATTTTGTATCCTTACTTTCTACAAAGTTCACCAGCTGGCTGGGATTACAAAGCAAGTAAGTTTTTTTTTATGGGGAAGTACAGAAGTAAAGGAGTTCAGATTCTGAATGAGTATCTCTGAAGCTAGGAAATTAAACTGAAACAACAAAACCAGAATGGACCTCAAGGGAATTAGGTGTCCAGCTGTCATTCATTTTCTGAATTCTCTGTGCTCAGGCTAGACTTTCAGAGAGACATTTTTGTCTTCACATTGGTGAGTAATGAACTTAAGGAACAAATTTCATGCTTTCATGCTTTGGGGGACAACCGTGTGTGTGTATATATAGGTACAAAAGCTGAAAGAACAGAGCTGAATCACAATCTCCCTTTACGTTACTAAGGATACCCCATGTCTGAAATACAGGAAATAAGAGAGTCTTTGATCCTGGTAATTTTGACCATTTAGCCATAAGAAATATTTTTAAAACACACTTTTCAAGCCTATAGAAACACAAGTACCTTTTATGGAATTTTCTGCTGCTGATGGTTGAGCCAGCATTAACAGAGCCTCATACTTCATTGGTCCACTATTATGTCAAATGCCTCTATTTCTTTACTTCTTGCAGCACGCTGTATAACTATGGAAGAGAGTTCATCTTTTCTATGTGACAGAAACACTAAAACCCAAATCCCTTAAGACAATCTTTATTTCTAAGATCGAAAGACGACACTTGAAGATGTGATGAGGGACAGATGTGTACTTGCCACTGAGAATGGATGGACTCTCATCACCTACTGCCCTACTTTTCACCTACTTTTTTTAATTTCAAAGCTATTGGACCTTTCTTCAGAATACCCTTTTCATTTTTCCTTCATTTGGCAGTCTGTATGACCTAAATGCATCATGTCCAAAAGTCATCAAAGCTACATTGCTGACCACACAATCAAGAGATAGGATCCAAGAGTTCAAGGTATCTGCTCCAGAGAAATAAAGACTTTTTTTTTTAAGTTTTTAAAAGAAATTGAATGGAGGTAATAGCCCTGTAATGCAACAAGTAAACTAATAATAAGACTGTACAAATTAATTTTACACCAAAAAAAGTATAGAAAGTTTTTTCTTTTCTAAGTTTCTGAAAAAATCTCCCCCAAACAATACTGAAAATACATAGGAGGTTAGTAATAAGAAACATTAGCAAGTAGCTCATATCTTATGGCTGAATTTTCACCAAACCTTCAGATGTTAGGAAAAACAAGAGTCTCAATGTATCCACAGGTGAGAAACTTGGTATGAAGATAAGTTGAATGTCAGAAGAAAAATGCATCAGGATGGTGCATTTTAAAAACAAAAAGCATTTGAGGCTAGTAGCAATCTTTTTTTTTTTTTTTTTTTTTTTTTTTTTTTTTTTTTTTTGTGGTAGTGGTATCTTTGGTCTGTTTTCTTGGGCTTTTTGGTCTGCTAGGAGGTATTCCCCTAAATGTTAGCTAGGTAGATATCAGGACAAGCTTCTGGCAAAGTATGTAAGCTACATTAATGTTACTTGTTTCTAGAATTTAGCAGGCCCCTGCATGGTTGCACAGAAACAGAAAGGTGCATAAGAAACTGCCTACCATTCCTAAGCAAGAGGGTCCTATTCAAGTAGCTCAGCCAAATCTACATCCTTCAGCCTTGAGGCAGCGTGTGGCTCAAGTACAGCAATGGAGAAATTTCCTTCACAGCTGGAAGAAACCATATGTCTTCTGGCACAAGTACAAGAAATTGCTCCTGTCTAAATACAACATTGCTGATGAGCACTCTGGACTCCACAGCCTAGTACCAACTAATCTTAAATTAGCCTGATCGGGATTGGCAGCTTGGGCTCCATTCCCAAAGGTCTGCTAACAGAATAAGGGTTAATGAAAAGATCCCATGATTTTAGCCTCTCTGTGAGATTACAGCAAAAAAAAAAAAAAACAAAATTAGTGCTGCCTATAAGGCAATATTATTGAGATTTAAAAAAAAAAAAAAAAGGCAAATAGAAAATGTGATTATTATATAATTACATATATAATGATATCTACTGGATCACTAAAGCTATTTGCTGGTCAATATCTGTAATATCAGCCCTAATTCAATGAAGTCAAATGCAATCAAATATTCAATACCACTTAGCTTTTGTACAGTACTTTTCAACAGTAATGTTCATCAGCACCTAGCAGTTTATAAAAAAAGAGTGTTTCATTATCACATTTTAACAGGTAAAATGATAGCTTAGACAAGAGAGAGAAAGTGACTTGCTGAAGGTCGTTCAACAGGCACAAGGCAGAGCTGGGAATAGACGACAGGTCTCATGAATGTCCGTCCAACTTTCTCGCCATCAGATAGCACAGTCCTTCACAGTAACTCACTGTTTGTCTGCTTTTTCAGCAGCCTCCCACAAATTACATTCCTCACTCTAGATATCTGTGTTCTTATATGTTGGAGGAGATAGTTACTGGTAGCATGCAGAAAACCTGGAAGGTTTCATCAGCAGTGAAAGTGGCTAAGAAATAAGTCAGTCTTAAGCTACTACCAGGTAAAACAAATCTCCATTCCTTCCTCACTTATTAGAGGCAGAATAGGGTCACAGAATAAGTTTTCACAAATGGCTTTGATCTCTGCCTTTATCATCTCAAGGCCTGAATTGAAAATCAGCACTATGGAAAAGCAAACAGTGAGGTGGACAAGAGTTGCCTCAGAAAAACATCACATGGACTGCCATATGTTTCCAAATATTCAAAACCAACACATGATGAGATGGCAAGAGATTTCTTCTCCTGCCCCATACAGACACGTATGGAAGTTGATTTTTGGAAACTTCCATAGGCATTCTTTGGCAGGTGTCGAAATAAAAGTTACCATTTCCTGCTCCTTAAGGGCTCTTAGAATTAGGCTTCTAGCCATAGGCTTATCTAAAATCCGTGGAATCCAATTAAAACTGCACTGAAGTCTAGACTGAATTATCTTTTCATGAACTATTGGTAACAAGAATTGGAAGTTTGTATTGTGCTTCTGTTTAAAGCATTTGTTGCTAGTGAAGTGAGTTAAATTTCTTTTTCTGAAGTAAGATTAGACAAGTGGACATACACACAATACTACTGAAATACAAGTGCTGGTTTTTTTGTTGTTGTTTTTTGGAGTGTTTTTTTTGTTTTGTTTTGTTTTTCTTCAGATTCCTCTGTTATTACTTTAAGATTAGTCCTGCAGTTGGTTTCCTTTCCTTGTTTCAATATCCACATTTGTGATGGTTTGTCTAATACAGACACTGTGAGTACCTCAATTTTGTTAGTGAACAATGAGGTTATTTGCTGAATGACTAAATGGAGGTCAGAACTGCCCTCTTGCATTGTCCGTGTAGATTTCTTATCTACATAACTGGAATACTTCTCCAAAATTTAGGCTTTTACTTGTATTCTGGCTACTATGTCCTAGAATCACATCCCACAGGTTGAAATAGAATGAGGTATGGCTCATTTTACTGTACGCTCTTCAATAATCACCAATTTGTCTCCTCCATTACGTGCTATCATGGGCAACTGGTCTTATCACTCACTGTACATGTTGTGGAGCTCCCAAGTGAAGTCACTAATGGAACAAGCTGCCAACCGTCAGCAATAGTTTAGGAGCCAGGGAAGTTCTCTTTGCAAAGTTCGACAAGTTGTGCCCTTCTTTCACTAAGCGACTCCTTGGAAGAGATGATCCATTGTCAGATTTCAACATGCAGTGGAAAAATCATGTTTCTGATGACTCAAATTCATTGAAGAGTCTACAGTTTTCATTGCAAAAGGTCAAGCTACACCCCAGCTGAAAGACTGTGTCACTTAAATTCCCTGAGCATTTTAATAGAACAATTAATTTTCACTCTGCAAAAAAAACAGTCAGGACTGTCCCATATGATTCTTGCACTCCTGTGTCTCAGATACAGCCATCTCATTAACCAAAGCAATGAGATGTGGCCAGTAAAAAAAAAAAAAAAAATCACAAGCATTTCATCCAGAAGTCCCAATATTTTTCAGTCTTATGATATCCTGGGGAGACTGCAAGTGTCATTATAATCATTTTACGGGTTCTGGAAGCTAGTCATGAAAAGGTCATTTTTCCTGCCAAACTTTTCACAAGCACTGTCAGCATTGGGAGTACAAGACAGCTTCCTCTCCAGTCCTCACTACAGAATTACTCTCAACAACAGCAGCATCTGAAGCAACATTTCCAAGTTACCATTACTTAAAAATGGGATCCATCCTTATTTCCAGATTCCTACCACTGTTTAATCTCTAGGGCATACTGCTATGTTTATCATTGATGATATATATATACATATATACACACACATATTTTTAAATGTAGGGCTGACAGAGATAAAAAAAAGCTGAATGTCAAAGAACAAAAGCAAACACTCTGGCAATAGCCAAAATCCAGAGCTCTTCAAAGGTACCTCATACTCAGAATCAGAAATCCTTCAACAGCCTTTCCCTTCAGCCATGTCAAATCAACCTGATTACTTCCAAAGTTATATAAAATATTTTATAATATATTACAACATAAAACATCTCTCAGACAGGGAGACAGCAGGAATCACATAGAGACAGGCTATTATTTCTACTCCTGAAGCTTTTCCTTAAACAACTGTGTGTAATTCTGTAGGAAGGAGAAAATTATTTTACAATAATCTTTTCCAAGCTACTAAAATTATTTTAAAAAAGATAAGATCTGCCATTTCTTAATTATAAGCACATGCTATTTTTTCAGTGAAGACCTAGACATAGTCCAGATTTAAGACTATAAAATTTAGACCTCTAGCTTTAAATATTAAAAGACGAACATAAAACCCATCACTAATATTGTTCGTGGGTGAAAAGTGTTTACCTGTTTACCAAGTCAAGTTATTATGGGGAAGGAAGAATACATCTCTCACTGCTGCCTGAATCTATGTTGTATCTGCAGCAGTAGTTCTGGAAGCAACATTTTAGAACGCAGAAATGAAGCTGATGATCACAGGAGCATGAAAAATATACTTATTCACTTGACTGAAATTTATGAAATGTGTAGCACCACTTAGCATACCACCAACATCCCACATGTAGACATTTGCACATGGGCACAGCAGTGAATAGTACATGCCTGCCTGGAACCTTCTCTCTTAACTTCACTAAACAAACACTTCAAATGCAATACTATCAAAAAAAACCAAAAAGAATATCATTGACATGAAACCCCTGAGACACTAATCAAATGGATAAAAAAAAAAAAAAAATTATTAGCAGGTATAGAGCAATTGCAATTAAAATGCATACCTCGAGTAGAAAATAATGTCAATAGCTGAAAATAGATACATTAAGGTATGCATTATCTGCCTATTCTTAAGATATTGAGTAATATCTGACTTAATACTTACACAATATAATTCCTGCCTAGATAGCCCAGCACTCAGTAAAAACTAATTTTGGCTCCCACACTTTTTAAGAGGGTTTGAGTTAGTTTTTTCTGCATTTGGAGGAGAACAGGTGAGGGCCAGTGAAGACAAATGAGTGTGCTTTTTCCCCATTTAAATGGTTTTTATTTTGCCATTCGTGTTTTAAGGGATATTTGTCAGAGAGCAGTGGAACATGCATCCTTTGGATTTGGATGGGTAGCTATAGGTACTGACAGATCTCCTACCTGCCCGTTTTTTGTTATTTTGTTTTATCTCTGATGCCACTGCAATGAACAGATGCACAGTGTATACACTCTTTCTCAATTCTGTACCTTCTGCTTGTGGTTATGAACCTAATTTGGGTCAAAGTGAAGGCAGATTTTGGTTACACACAGTGTCTCACAGGGAAAGGTACCGAAAACAAACAGGTGAAAGATCATGTATAGAAGGAAAGAGCAATAATCCACCTCCATTAATTTTCTAATCTCTCACTAAAATCTTCTTTAGAAACATATCTAACAACAACTTATTTATGATATTACCTTAACATCTTTTTCGTCTTCCATTGGAAAATGCAACACATCATTCCCATAAATAAAAGAGAAAGATGAATGGCAGGATTTTGTCACTGAAGGAGCCACTGACGCTCTAATTAGCAACCCAAGGATTATGCTTAGGGCGGATGAATCCCCTATAGTGTGAGCAGCATTTTTCCCTCCTTCTCTCAGGAAAGGAAAAGTTTAGGTCAGCCAAGGAAAATCAAGGAAGCAGAGAAAAAGACAATTATACCTCCTCTTCTCCTCCTCCAACGACAATCTGGGCATTCCCAAGCTGGGTGTTGGTCTCAGCACATGCCGGGAGGTGTGTGTGCCCGTGCACTGCGCGATGCTGCCGGGAAGGCGAATGCCTGCTCCCCCAACAATTACCCTCTGTTAATATTTGATATACAGCCAAAGCTCCTCTGTGCAGAAAATGAGTAAACCACCTATGAAAAAAAAAATAAACTGCTTTTCAAGAACATCCATCACCATAAGGGGCTGGTTTTCTTGTCCTCAGACAACCCTGTTCCTAAGGCTCCTGGGTTGCCTCTGAATTGAAGACAAAAACATATTGGGGGTTCGCCGTGGGGTGTGATCTGTTTTGTCAGACTTGTTCATTCATTCATTTTCTCTCTCCTGCACAGCACAGGGTGCCTGACTGTGAAACCAAGGAACGACTAAACTGACCCATATTGCTGTTGTGACACTAGTAAACTACACATATTAATACCACTGCTTCTAGCGTGGCACTAATAGTTGGATTATTAGTGGCTGAACAAGCAGGCTTAGGCAGCCTTTATTAGGCTAATGAACAGATTTTTCCAACCAATGTCCCTAATCACCGTGCCTGCCTGCAGTAAAACTGCATGAATAACTGTTAAACCAGATACAATTAAGGTCCTCACTGGGATTAGAGCTACGGAGCGGCTGTTCCCAGGCACCTAGATCCCTGTTTCCTAATTCTAGTTAATAGCAGACCTTCTGCCTGCTTTCTGCCTTAAGCCAGTGAAGGAGAAGCCAGGGGGAGGGAGGGGGGAGAAAACCCTTTGCAGAATATCAGATCCTCTCCCCTAACCTTTCCTGGATGAATAGAGACGGATTGTGAATCATGCAAACCTAACATCTTCTAGAACAATGAGGCCCTTCAGGGATAACAATAGTACTAATCATAATAGTAGGCAGCTCCAGCCCCTTTCTATCATGTGCAAACAGTTGGGGCAGAATATGAAATTGCTTTAGAAATAGATACTGACTTCCCCCCCCCCCCCTCCCCTTTCACTTGCCTACTAAGAATAGCCTAATTTATTCATGCTTTTATTTGGCAACAGAAACTAGGCTGACCTGCCTCCCTTTTTATTCACACAGATAAAAGGGCTTTGGCAAAAAGGCAGAGGACACTCTTTGCATTTAAAGGTGTCTAGTGTTGCTCTCCAAAGGAATGACAGAATGGTTACTGCTTCTTTCATTGGTCCTCCTCTGCTCTCTGGCCTTCATCTCTTTTCTCTCCGACTTTCTTTGGGGCTGTTCATGCCATAAAACTAGGTTAAATCTGGGGCGGAGGGGAGGGGAGAGAGTAAAAGAAACTCAAGTGCCTTCAGCATCTCGTTCAGAATAGTGTGGCACTGTGCAGCCACAGAGGTCCTATGTGTAACTCGCCATCCTGGAGCTCGGGGAAGAGAGCGTGATTTAGAGATTTTGTTGAGAGTGTGTGTGTTTGGCATGGGGGCAATGGGGACTGGAAAAGGGCTTGCATTAACCCTTCTTTTATCTCTATACAACAAGCACTGCTGCTCAGAAAACGCAACTCGTTCAGGAAACACCTCACACACAAAATCAATCAATGTGAGGCAGCCTCGCTGCACACATCCTGCTTGCACCTTCACTGTGTGCTCGCAGCGGAGCCCTCCCAGGGAACACTGGCAGCCGAGCTGTGCACCGAACACAGATAACAGCCAAGTTGATTGCTAAGTACAGCCACGGGCATCTTTCGAGCTGGACAAAACGCCGGTGTATCCAAACAGCGCTTCAGTGCCTGCCAGCGCACCCACTTGGGTGAGCAAAAAGCAGGGTTATCTGTCATCAGATGGGGTAAGAGGGCTTCTGTCTGGGTGGGTAAAGTTCAGATGCTCCCTGCTCGATTAGCAAAACCTCAGTCTAAATAATATATTTTTAAAAACCTATCAGAGGTGAGCAGCAGCGTGTTTTGGCATTCCTGCCAGTGCTGCAGAAAGGCAGCGGCACTGCCCGACTGTCGCGCAGGGAGCGTCTGCAAGAGATAGCCACAGCCACGGCCACCCGCAAAGCCAGGTCCTCCCCAGGATACTGGAGCCTCACCTTCCCCACACATTTCTGTCAATGGTGATTTTAGAAGTGTTTCAGGTGTTCTTCCTCATGGTTGCTGCTACCTCCAACGTTTCCTTTTCTCTTGAGTTTATTGAATTGTGTGCAATACATTTGTAAAGAAGATGGTCTCGAGAGTCACATAAAGAGGAGGCAAACTAACAGGCTATGTCTGAAAAAACAAACACCTAGATAGTTGATGTGCAAGACCAGATTTGAATTTTAACAATGTCTCCTGCACTTTTAAAATCAACCACACCCACCACAGATTGATACTTGCATAGCTTGACATCCGGCTCACAATTTATAGTCCTAATTCATCACCCAAGTGAATGATTTTGTTCCTTCTGCACCTTTGGACTACCTCTTTTTTCAGCTATGCCAAAATAAATATGAATCCAGAGACATATTATGGCTTACTCCACTGAAGCTGAGAGCAGAATGTGACTTGTCTTCTTCTCAGATGCATTATTAAGATACCTAGTGAGAACACAGATTTTCCTGCTCTGTTATCACATGATAAGGTCGAGTTGATCTGCAAAGTGAAACCTTTCAGAATTTTATTTGGCAGTTTGCTTTAAAACATCAAGTGGTAAATGGTTTCTGCTCTATTTCAGTTCTCATGAACACAGTTCTTTTACGACTGAACCCTTCAACAGGTTAGCAAACATTGTCTCTCTGCCAAGACATGCCATTTCTTTTTTTGTAGAATACTTCTTTTCTTCATTCCTCTGCCAACCCTTTTCTCCTCTCCACACACTGCTTTCAAATTGCCAAGACATGATCGTGTGCTTTAAAGTTGATTTCGGAATTACTTGGCATATCTTCTTAGCTTTCATCTATTATTCTATCTGGAAACACAATAGAAAGCTTTGACTTGAGAATTTTTTTAAGCACCTCTTTTGAGAACCTATCAAAGTGCTAGCTACCACTGATATTGTATAAGAAACTAGATTATCAGGATTCATGTTCTCTTCCATATACAGTTGAGAAAGGTTAAACTTTCAAAGCCAAAATCCGGATTTAATCTCCCCACAAAGCTCAGATATTGGCATCTTCTTACCACGCTGAAAAACAAGATGTGAGAGGGAAGTCTTGTGAAAGAGTACATATCCTAATCTGCTCCGGCATTGTCCAAGAAGGGTTCCCAAGTGGAAAGACACCATCTAACCATATAAATTCACGAGATCAAGCATCCAGAGTTTTGAGTCCTTTAGAAATCCGTTAGAAGGGTTAAAGCCACATCTCATCTGACCTTCTGTTTCACTCTGTCACTTTCCTCACTGATCAAAAGATCCTTCCAGTCCTCAACTCTTTCTGGTAGTTCTGCCTAAATACTATGTCTATTATTTCCACACAAATTTGTGAATTTGAGCCCCAGTATCTCAGCAGTTGTCTTCCTACTTCTCTACTTCTTAGACATCTGATAATTATACTTGCCGTTTTACGAGTCAGCACATATGGGGTAGCCTAGAATTACCTGAATTTCTGTCGTTACCCCAACCTCCTTTTCATGTCACAACATTCATGATAGCGGTCTCCACTTTTAAGTGTGACAAACATTCATTCTTTGTTCATAGATGCAGGACTTCACATTTAGCTGCATTTCAGGGTGCTTATTTCTGCTACCGTTTTGTGTCTCCCTTAACTCTTCAGAGTGAAAACTTTTTGGGCTGTCACTGTACCTGGCTATGTGTGGCTGTGGTGTCTAACAGAACAGCCCTTCTGTCCTGGTAGTTCTTGAAAGCTGTCTCTTTACTGGTCACCTCCACATGCCATTCACACAGCTGCCCTTATGATGGGGCAGCTTCTTCAATGCCTTCTAGTACTAGATGCAATCATACAGCCATCTAATCTACATCAGCCATCACTTGTCTGTTTACTGCCTCCCTTCCAATGCCTTGAGTTCAATGCAAAAAAATGTTTATTTACATAATCTTTTGTCAGACATGCATACTTAAAGGCTAACATGTCCACACCGCACAAAATCATGAGCTTGCTTTCCAAGTCTTCCCACTCCTACTCTTCATAAGAGGTTTCAGAAGCTCCTACAGAAGTCCAAAATACCTTTTCTGTAAATATATCACAGGATGGCCAAACTCAGGACAACCTTGGAGCCGCAGACACATCTGCTTACAGGCCTAAGATGAATATTTCATCTGTACCTGTATTATATAGCTGTGAGTTATAAGACACAACCTGGAATTGAGGTGCTCAATTTAACCAATTCCTTCCATAAATGCTGTCAACCAGCCTATCCTGTGAAGAAAAGACTCCAACGAGGTTTTGTACAGTGTCAGATGCAATCCATCAGCAAAAACAATTTAGGCTTCCCTGCTTAGATGAGAATCCCAGAATTTTAGAATGAAAATCTGTTTTAATGCTCTTTTGACCCCCTGCCCGTGGGCTGTTGTTACAGGTTGGGTGGGATCAGTGAAGGGCCCAATGCATGACCTGCAGAACAGTAAAAGCTCTGCAGGTTCAGCAACTATTCCTAGTAGTAGGGAGTCTGTACTTTCTCCAAATTTGTTAAAAAAAAACAAAAAAAAAAAACAACAAAAAAACCCAAAAACATCCCAAGAGTACAATATGGAGAAAACTAACCTACTTGAAATTTACAAAAAGCATCTAAGTAAAATGTGACTGTGTTAATTTTCCCCAGAAGAAACATATAAATCACTTGCTACCACCTGCTGTCTTCTGCCACTTGAAGGACTGTGGATTTTAAATTCATCTCTGCAAGTTTTTCAAAATTCCTTAGTATTTCATCCCTCAAACATTTAATTGCCTCTGACTGCCTTCAGGAGTTGCACTGGAAGAAAAGCCGTTGTGCAAGGCAGCTGGGAGATCTCAGGCAGTTCCAACTTTTCCCAGTTAATTCTATAGCCTGAAAGCAAGCCAAGATCTTGGATTAACACTAGAAGGGTGAGGATTGTGGCTTCAGAGTTTGTTACAAACAAAAGCACATTGTCAGTGTATAGCATCAAATGGTACTTCAATGAACCAACCTTGATACCCTGAATACTTGAGTGAAAGCATACCATGATTGCCATTTATTTCGGGGCATCAGCAAACTCTGATGTTGTTGCAAGCCCATAGGGAGCCAGGGCATTTGTAATTTAGCAAAAACAAAAAAACAAAAGCACTATGCGTCCCCCCTACCCCACCAAAATAAAAACCCCCCAAATTCCCCAGACTACAAATGAAACCAAACAAAAAATTTACTTTACGTGGGTTAGTTTTTCAGGACCTTGCAAGCAGGACCATAATTAGATTTGTTAATATTTTAGTCAAATTATTGTGTTTTGTTTTCTAATCTTGACATATTATATTTATTTCAAAATGCAATAATAGTTCCCCCAGCTGCTTTTTCCTGAAGATGGCAAGTTAGCAGTTTACCTACTTTCTCCCTGACTCCCAGAAGTCTTAACAATGTGTAAATTCAATGTGGGCCATATGCAGTTTATTTAACCTCTCCAGGTGTTCTGGGAAAGGACTTTTAGCCTATTGCTGATCTAATTTCATCTTCTGTCTTCACCTTTTCCTTAAAACCACAGCAAAACTAATAACTCAGCCTCAAAGCAAGTCTTCAAAGTAGCTTGTCAATTTTCCTTAAAAAAAAAATAAATAAAAAATCAACATCATTTTTTTTTTTTTTTTTGTATAAACAACTTGAAATAGTGATCTACAATGAGCACAGTATTAAATTTCTGTTTCATTTCATGCTCAAAGTGCATGGACTAAGTTGTTTTATGGTAATGAATGCACAGTCAGAGATTAGGAGTGCATCAGCAGAGGAGCTGAACACAGCTCCCATGAGGACAGAGACTAAAAAAAAAAACAACCTCTGAATACAGTCTTTATTATGATACTACACCTCTAGACCATCTAATTTATGACTTGAGTGGAAAGATTTATGTAGTATTAGTTCCAAATTTCATTAGACTTATGCATGGTTATGATAAGGATGTGTACATCTCTGGAAGCTTGTCAAAAAGTCTATGAAAATTCTTCCTAGTGAATTCCCCTGTTCACAGACCATGTCTGACATGACGGCATCTCAGGCAGGCCGTGTTCTTCTCTTGCTTTGTACTTAGAAAGCAAACTCAGAAGGTAGAGCTGTTTTTTGTTGTTGCTCTGTATGTGCACAGTGGGATTCTTCTAAATTGGGATTTTAGATGTTTGGAGAATGTAATTAATAAAATCAAAACAGTAACAATATGAAACAAAGCAGCAAACTAAATTCAGCAATGTACAACACATCTAGCTTGTGAAAAATGTGACCCAGCAGAAACCTTCCCTTTGCTCCCTTTGCTCTACAACTTCCCCTCCAAAGTCTTGAAAACACATTATTTCAAAGATGGGAGTGTATCAAAAAAACCAAACCAAACCAAAACAAAACAGAAACAAACAATCAAAGCAACAATAATAAAACATAAGCAAACCTCTATTAACTCTTTCTCTCTCTTTAAGTTTGCATTATGTAAGATGCCTTGTTTATTTGAGAAAACGGATAAATTGATTATCCATCTTTAGGAGGTAGCCTTGGAGCCAAGAACCTGTAGCCTTCAATATCCCATGAGAGGTCCTCACACAAATCAAATATTTATGGGGTAAAAGAAACTTTTTGCTTGTTGCATACCTTTGAGATCCCCGCAATTCTGAGGCTGTTTCTATGTAATCTTCTCCCTAGATCGGACCATGTGTGCTTGTTGCATACCTTTGAGATCCCCGCAATTCTGAGGCTGTTTCTATGTAATCTTCTCCCTAGATCAGACCATGTGTGTTTAATTAATTTTACATTCCTGGTAGGTTTCCCAAATCTGGGCAGCCATGCCCATTTAATACTTGACCAAAGAAATAAAACTCAACTGCATCATAGTCATTGACAGAAGCAGCATGGAGGAGACAGCACTGATATTCTTGTACCTCCAGAGGTGTGTGGTTTTTGCTGCACTTGTAAGAACTTCCATGGAGTTGAGAGGGAAGGAGCACAGCACAGAGGAGGAAGGAGTTTGGAAGAGTGAGCTTGCTCCTGGCTTGACTACTAGTTAGATAAATAACCATACACAGGACATAACTAGTAATCAGGCCATGAATCTCTGCATATAGGTATTTTTATAAGAAGCCAAACACATTTGGAAAGCCTGGAGTCTTATTCTGTTATTAGCTGGCAAATAGTGTACAAACTCTTTTTGTCCAGTGAGGTCAACAGCAAGGAGGAGATTGCACTTGACATCAAGACAATAAAAACATCACTGAGCACAAAACAAAAAGGGACTCAGAACAACAGAAAAGCTAAATGTCAAGCCCTCAAACTCTGCATAAGCATGGAAGGAGGATTTCAGTCCCTGATCAGAGTAGATCATCAGTATTAAAAATATGAGAGTTATGGAAATATTTTAAAGATGAACACTTTGATGTCCTACTAGCTTGAATTACACACACACACAATGAATACGACAAAATTGCCTAAAATAACCGGTGAATAGAAAACAAATGCATTTCTTAAATACTGATTTAGACTGAAGAATATTTCAGCACCAGGAATCAGTAGAGAAAATCCATGCCTGTAAAGCTTAGTATCCATACCACATCCAAAAGTAGCAATAAGATCACCCCAGAGCCTTCTCTTCTTTAGGCTGAACAGTCCAAAGACCAGAGTAAAAGGAATCCAGAAGGTAAGATAGACATAAAATTGTCAAAAGCATACGCGCCATGCCATGAAAACAAGCTGAAATAGCTGAGCACACCTTCACATAACCAGACACTACTCCAAAAATCTCCATGAAAAAATAATGCTTTAGGCTGGCCCTGTAACAATGGGAAATACAAGAGAGCTATTGCAGGACACCAGAAAAGGCAATCAGTTCCCTGTGGCAGAAAAAGCAAGGACCCAGGGCTCATGTTGAAGAACCTGCCTCAATCCAGCTCTCAAACTCATCCAGAGCAACCCCAAACATGGGAGTCACAGGCTGAGCAGAGGCAGAGGCAAGTACGGGGCTGGAGAAAAGCAGAAGAGAGGCATCACCCAGCAATGAGAGCAGGAGTGGGGACTCAGCTGCCAGAGGCACTGAAGAAGAACCTTAGATTTACATGCATAGCATTGTTTCTCAGTTCAGGTAGGTTTATTTACATCAGGTCCACCAAGGGACAGGCAGTTGCAAGCGCTCTTATCTAACACAAAAGGAAAAAAGAAGAGTGGGAATGTTGGCAACAGCTTGGAGCAACCAGCACACCTTCATTGCTCTTCCTTTCCTGAGAAGCAATTTTCCTTTGGGCTGGTTCTCATCATTATACTGGGTCCCACTTAAAATTCACTTTATTTTAAAGGAAAATTAGCTACAGAGCCATGCCCCCTCAAGCATATACCCTCGTACCAGTCACTCAACCTTCTGTGTTTTTTTTGCTTTTTTTTTTTAAACAAGGCACCAACCTCTCCTTTGCTAATGCATAGACATTTGAGCCATTAACCATTTGTATGAAGAATTTTGTGATGTTGAGCAAAAAGCAAATACAAGGAAAAAATAGCGTATCATGAACTTTGGGGTAGCTTAACAAGACTTCCAGTAATTTTCTTTTCCCTGTGTGTCAGGTTTAAAACTGTTTCATATCTCCCAGTATGTATTCCGGCAACCTGTACCAGGATGCTTCAAGTTTGTCTCTGTTAGCTTCTGTTATGTTGACTTCTGCTACAGGACGAGTGAACACACTGAGGAATAGAGCCATAATTCTGCTCCAAAATCTAATGCCAGCTGGAAACAGTGAAATTATGACATTGGACTTGTCAGTGGGGATGTCAACAGCAGTAGCACATAAAGGTTTTATGAAATACTTTTTTTGCAATCCCCCATATCCTGCAAAAGTGCTCAGAGGTTGCCCAGTAGGGTCTGATCTCAATCTCTTTAGATTAGTGAAAGTCTAATAATGGGCTTTAATGATATCTGGATCAGAACTTTTAATTAGAAACATGTCTGGAATAGCAATTTTTACATCCCTTAAAAGTAAATATTTTGGTTTAAACCCTTCTTCTCCACAAACAAGCCAGGAAATAAGCTGCAACTAGCCTGCCTTTTGGAGAGATTGCTTCTTATTTTGTTTGTGCGTTACAACCAAGTAATATAAGCAGTAGCCTGTAACCATGGCTGAACTGAAATCTAGCGTAAGCTGACATTATTCATATTGGCCATTATTTGAGGAAGAAACTGGTTACAGGTTGGCATACAGTTTGCACAAGGGTATTTCATGCTGTTGGTTTTGTAGTAACAGTATTTAAGAGTCTGCCAGGGAATTAGTAAAAGTAACTATGTTTACTAAGAGTAATGCTAACTAAACAGTTCAAGACAAAGCCTCCTGTGCTTTGCAAACCTTTGCACTCTGCCAGAAGAATGTGGGAAAAGAGTTAATCAATAAAAGACAAAATAGAAGCATTACCTCATCGCAACGAAAACTCCCATAGCCTAAACACTGATCCAAAAGGAGAAAACTGAACTACTGACTCCTGAGATACGAGTAAACCTTTGGTAACGTCAAATACTCTATTATAGTTAGAGAAATATTTGGCTCCTACTGAAGCAGCAATCTCTGGTTTTATCCCACAAAGCGAAGATAGAGATAAAACGTGAACACAAAAATGAATTGTTTTTAAAATAAAGCGTATTATCTTCAGGCTAGACTGTGCCTCACAAAATATTTATACATAGCGGAGCACAGAGAGACATCGGTCATAATTCTGGCCCTTGTGCACTACCATACCCTAAGGTAGCAGTGACAGCAAGGTTCTGCACGCCCATTTCTACATAGCCAGCAGGTCACGTAACAGCACGTCAATGCAGCAGCCACAGAGCATAGACGCGTATATGAAAGAAAAACAATTTTAAGAGAGAAGGAAGAAATGACTTTAAAGCTCTGTTCTCTTCCTGGAATGAAGCTGTCTGAATCATGCTCTGCTCTGGGAAGCTCAGACTGCGCTGGGGGGACTTCTGAGAAGTTTCTCAGTTCCCCTTAATGCAGCCCGGGCAGTGTCCGCTGGGCAGACACCAATGCACGGGCACTGTCATTCGAAGTTCTGCTTCCAGGAAGACCACACATTGTACGCTTTGTTCCCGACAGTCGTGCCTACTTTGTGTGGTGCTGTCAAGATCTAGTCCATCGTACCATCAAAAGCGTCAGGAGGAATAATGACTGTCAACAAAAGCTTTAGGCAGGTAGAAACCATTGCACAGAAGTCCTCACTTTTTAACTAAAAATGAACTTATCAAACTTTCTGCACACTTAGCACAAATTAGGGTCCAATTCAGACTTCAGGCAAATGCAAACAACAACCCCAAACCGAACAACTCGGTGCACAATGCTTATCCACTTCCAGTAGCTTGATCATTTGAGTGTGCTACAGCTTGCTTGTCGTTTGCTTCATGCTGCTTTTGGAGCAGTTTTTTCCATTTGTTTGTGTTGAAGGCTGCATTTGTTTTCTTTCCTTGTACTAAAAAAACTGGAGTACTGTTGACAGTAAAATTATTAGGCCCTTTACCCTAAAGTTGTCAACCAGTCTTGGCTGTTAACAGATCTAACAATTAGGTAATTAAAAGTATGATTGACAGGCAAACAGCGAAAGAAACCAAACCTGTTATTGCACCCCTTCAGTGCAACAAATAAACCCTCTGTACGTTTTCAGTATTCACTGGCTTCAACAGGCCTAATTATCCCTGGTTGATGAGTATGTGCATAGCATTCAGAAAGTGTAAGGTTTTCATGTCACTTCCCCCCCCCCACGCCCCCCTTTTTTTCTTTTTTTTTCTTCTAGCTAGAAACCTTTTTCTGATACGTGTGTGTATTTTGAATATAATACTAAAATACTGGATGTCACCACGACTGCTGGAAGTAAGCCAGCATATAATCATATCCTATCAGGAATGCTTAGGAAAAATAAATCACTTGGAGTCGGTGATGCAACTGCTATTCCCCTGTCACAAGCAGGCTAGCGCATATGTTTAGTGCTGCACCTCAAGGTATGCAGCCAGAGCCGGCCTCCCGCATGGGACCAGCCTGGAGGACTGACAGTGACAGAGCTGTCACCGTGCGTTTCCCATTTTCTGCAGCGTGCAGCTCTGCACCCTGCTGTGTACCCCCACGGTGGCCACTGATTTGATATGACATATTCCAAGAAGCAAAACACCTGATGATGTCTTTAAAATATAACCAAGAGACTGCTGCTCTTTTCCAATTTAAGCTCCTAGAGGGAAATCTGTGCTGTATTGGATCCTTTAATTTTTTATTCCCTCCTTTTCAGATCACATTCCCTGCCTTTCTCACATGCAGACCAGGCAATAGATCTGTGTGTGCTTCGTTTTTGGTGGGCATCATTCAAAGGCTGATTTGTTAGGTGTAATTACATTCACAGCAGTTTGAAAGAATTGAGCTAAGCCGCCTGCCCTTCAGCTGCAAGCCTTGGTTTACAGTGCACCCTATTAATATGCAACTGGGCAGACAGATGAAATGCCCTCAACAGGTCTTAGATGTCTTTAGCATCTTAGTCCACCAACTTTGTAAACATTGGTTCACTCTGGGAGCAGGGGCTGCTGTGCTGCACAAGTAATGCCGCTCTGGGGAAGGGGGCTCAAGGCCCAGGATCCATTTGAGAACCCCAGAGCCACCTGAAGAGCTACAGGACTTGTCAGATATTTACCCTCTCACATGGCTAATGGTCTGAGTTTGCTGCCGTCTCTTCTGGCCAAGCAGAATTCCCCACACAGTGTTGGGCAAGAAAAAAACTCTGAAAAGCAACCTTGCTCAGCAGGGCCAGGCCCTCTAGGTCTTCCAAATAAATCACATCAGAGCAGGTAACTACACACTGGGATTTTTCTTTTTTTTTTTCTTTTGGAACAATAACCAACACGGATGACAATACAGCTCCACTGCTGTCTCTCTCCTCCCACTGTATTTCCTCCTCTTCCTACACACTACTGTCTCTCTTTCATGTCCTATTCAAAGCATCTTTTCAAACCAGGAGCTGGAGTTAGCAATGGCTCATGGAAAGGAGGCTGATCTCTCAGGCAGGATGTAAAAAAGGAGATGTTCAGACTTGCTACACAGAGAAATTTTCTTACACATGTATTTTCTACAAACTCAGCCAGCCCTGACACTAGGTTTAAGACTCAGGACCACTGTTAATGCAGTCTCTTGAGTTTTGTTGCTTCTTAATTAAAAAAACAACAACAACAAATAACTTCACAGCATTTCTAGACCTGTGATAACCTCACTGCAGAGCCTGAGACACAGACCGAGGAGCTTGCCCCGCATCAGCAGTTACCCATCCCTGTGCCCATTCTGTGGATGCATTGGATCCACAGAAGCCATAAGCTCTTCACACACCCCACCCTTGCTCCCCTCCTGTCCCCACAACTCCAGCTCACTGCAAAGCACCTCCACATCCCACAACCCCATGAAACATCCCTGCCACCTTCCAGAGGAGTGGGAAGGAAGGAAACTCTGCACCAGCACAGAACTGTGTGCTGGCCGCCGTGCAAATGGATGGATCGTCTCTGAGCACACACAATAGCAGGGCACTGCTCCTAACCCCTTTCATGCAGCCATCCGTCACTGGTAGACACCTCATGTATTTGAGACTTGAGAGATTCCTCTTTTAATGTGTCAAACTTGGCTGAAAATCTGACATTCTTGTTCATAAAGTTACAAAGAAAGACTGGGCATTCAGTCACATCCCTGCCCTGCCCTCACACATCCAGCTTAAATAAAAACATAGGCATTACTTGAGGTTTGAGGAGCGTTTCTCAAGTGACAAAGCTACAAATAGATAGAAAATGTCAAAGGTTAATTATGGGGAATTAGTGGGCCAAAAGCCATGTGGAAACAGATTTGTACCTGTAGAGCAGAAAGAATGGCTTAGATATCAGGGTTTGACCTAAGGGGAGTCAAAACCAAAAAAAGTGAAGATGAAGTCTCTGGCTCTCTGACAGATTTAAGGATGAGAAAATTTCCTAAGTAACAAGCTATTTTTATACCATCTATTTTAAACCTCTCTATTCATGAGATGAATCTTCTTTTATTCATGCTCCTTCTATCTATTATACAGACCACACTTGCTGAGCTACTACATTTTAAGACCATGCAAACTGTAAATATTGGCTTGTATTAAAGACAAGTCTGAGTCACAGGGTTTAGCATTTGCATACAGACTCAAACTCCTTCAGGTTCATAGGTGGTTTGATTCAGGCCCGTTTAAGGGCCTCAGATCTACAGGATGCAAAGTACTTTTAGCTCCCACCCAAGTCCAAGGCAGTTGAAAGCCCTCTGTACTTTGAAGGGTTGGGCACATAATTTAAAAATCTCTGTTTAAAAAAAAAAAAAAAAAGGCAACAAAACCAACACTCTCTTCAATGATCCATTATTTAAGGGGCATGAATTTAATTACTTACTGTAACTAAGCTCAAGAAAGTTAGTCTTCTCACTTGGAAGGATACCAAATTTCCACGTCTGCATATAGGCACAATCACATACAGTGTGACCTTAACAAGATTTATGGCGTGGTTTATTAATTCTCTAAATTGGTTCCATAAATCTACACGAGCCTTCGCTATTTAGCTGAGTAAACGGTCTTTGATCTCAGCAGAAAGAAGAAACATACAAATCAGATTTCTTTCAGAAAGCTGCTGGGCCAAACTGTGCCCTGAAAGGTAGGGCCAGCAGCTCCTCAACCGTCTCCTGGACACAGCAGAATTTGGGCAAGTCCCATCCTCTGCTGGAAGTATTTTGGATTTTTAGGCTGTGGGCATTTTGTCCTTGCAGCGTTGTTCATTTTGCGTTAGGTAACAATTCCCAGAGAATTTGGAAGATTTTTTCCACATGGGGAAAAAGTTAACTTTGCCTCAATTTTGTTTACAGGAAATTGTTACAAGATAGTAAACATAGTACTGCCTACAAATATTTCATTTACATTAGTGCAATGGTGTCATTTTAACAAAGATCATTTCATTGGCCATCTAGTCTGTAGGTTTATGCATCAGACGGGCTGCTCATTCCCCGCAGTACAACATGATCAGCTCTGGACTTGCACAGCTCTGTGCTGTGATACCCTACATTCATCTCACAGGGAATTCACAAACTGCAGCTTTTCTTCTCACCTACACCAGAACTAGATGTGGCTTCGCTCTGACATTAGTAAGACATTTAGCACTGCTGCTGTCTTTTAAAGCAAGATAAATCACAAACATTTCTGCTCTGCTTCTAGAAAACTTCAACAAATTCCAAGTCAACCAAAAACTCAACAAATAAGTCATGCATGCTTTTAGAGCATGTGAAACACAGTAAACCCAAGAAACGCGTATTATGCTATGATATTTCAGGTTTGTTTCATGTTGGTCAGAAGAGAAGAGAAAATTAAGATTATATGTTACTTTCATTTACATTTTGAAATTTCACATCAACAGTCAAATTAAGCCATGATGTGTTATTAAATAACATGTTTGCAAACTGACTACTCCACTCATGAAATACAGAAATGACTCCAGCAAGTTAAAATCAGGATTCAACACTACATGTCTTTTGCATTTATACCGCACTGGGCTTCAAAAGCAGCTCCTGTGTTTACTAGTTTGTCTGGGGAAAACTGAACAAATGCTTTTCTCTTCAATTCAGACTTCTCTTCCCTTATGCTTTTAACTTCCTCATGAAATTTGGGTTGGGGGTTGGTACATTTCATTTTTAGTCTCAGTCTAAAGGCATTTTTGAATAGAAACTGGATTGCCCCATAGGTTTATGAGTATGTTAATGCAATTTGTTCCTGTACCTTCTAGCTTAACTTTGAGGTGCAACATCTCAGCCTTTTGCATTGAAAATGCAAAGCGCAGAGAAAGCAACTCAGACTGTCTCTTATTTAGATACTGAAAGGTCAAGTGTGTTCCTATCAGACCATGTGAAAAATGAATTATGATAGCTTATGTGATAGAGAATGGCTTATTCTCTACTCACTAAAAAAACAAACAAACAAACAAAAAAACCACGAAATTCTCCTCCTTTAACTGGGATTGGGACACATTCAACAAACTGCTACAAGTGGACACGTGTTTCTGATGGGCAGATCCATGTGAGATGGTGTCTAACTAGCTGTACTGGACCCAAAGGCCCAGGATCTGTTGTTTAAGTAGATACTAGTTCTTCCTTTGTCCCATTCATGAAAAAATCACTCTAGAAGAACCCCTGATACCATGATAACACATTCTTTTCTTTGATCAGCATGTTATCTTAAGCTGAAATCATTATTGTTTTTCTCCCCTGGAGTCACTCCAACCAACCACTGCTTTCCTCAGGGGTACTGCCCCACCTGAACACAGTGTGCAGCTATGGCCACATTAATACTAAATGCAATAAAAAGTGTCCTTCGTCTGTTTATGTTTTATAGTGATTAAAGTCAATTTTGTTCTTTTGTTAAAACAAGAACCAGCACATAATTCTCTTGAGACTTCTGCATGTACCCCCAACTCCTGAAGCCTCTGAGTCAGAGAGAGCTCCTTTAACTACAGGCATTCCAAATCTAAAACATAGCTTTACTCCCTATAAAGGAAATTTGCCATATCTGTTAAAATTTTATTCCTGTGTGCATTATAGTTGTTTCCCCATCTACATTTTCCTTTTCATCTATTGACAGTAAATTTCATCTGCCATTTTAGCATGCTGTCACTCACTCTTGTGAGATTCTTCTGCAGCTCTTCATGCCTAAGTTTGGATTTCGTTACCCAGAATAATTTTATATCACCAAATGCTCTCATTATTCAATCTAATATCTAAGTTCATTTATGAATATGTTGAACAGCACAGATACCAGCTGGATACTACTAAGTTCCCTTTATCATGCAAGCTGACCGTTTATTCCCACTTATTTTTTCTTCCATCTTCTATCTAGTTATTAACCCCTAAAAGGCTCTCCTCTCGTTTTGTGATAGCTGTTTCCTTACAAGTAGGAATCATTTGAAAAACTTCCTGGAAACTCAGTATAGCTCCTTATCAGCTCCTTCCCAGAGGTTTTCATTTGCCTGCATTTAATTCCTTTAAAAAATCCTCTAATAAATCCATGAGTTGAAATGCGTACGCCACCTTGGCTTCTCACAATAGATCATATTTATCCATATTTATTCTTTATATTTCCCATAGGTTCTGCCTGATACAGAGGTCAGACTTGCTCCTGTCCCAACATTCAACACTCAAGTTGACATTTGCCTTTCCTTTTCTAGGAGGGGGTGTCCTTTAGTACTACATTACTAACTTGTGTTCCATTTTTGATGTCTAAGTGCAACATTTTTATGGAAAACTGCTGTCTAGCTATGTTCCTCATCCTTTATTTGGGTAGATGCTTGCTACAGCCCTGTCTGAGGTTGTCGGCTACTTTCTCCCTGTTTGAAATATGACAAGACAAGGAGAAAACTTAGCTGAAGAAACTTCTTCCAGAAGGGACCCTTTCACCCACCCAGTCCCTTCCCAGCTCAGTGCTGGTGACACCTGATAATGGAAGTAGGAACACGTCCTTATTTATCAGCCCCCTTACAATTAGTTGGGTCTGCTGCCTTTCTGGTATGTTGTGTAGGAACAGGCTGCACATTTGTGTTGCATAAAGATAGTTTAGGCATATCGATGTTTCTGCATTGATGGGACATGGGAAGGTGATGAGTGCCTGTTTGTGTCTGAGCAGGGTGTGGGTTTTTGCTGGGTGATTATAACACAAAGTATGTTACAGTGAGATAGCTTATTTGAAGAATGCACAGCAATGAAAACCACAAGGGGGAAGAAAAAAAAAAAAGGACTCAGTTCTAATCCTCAGCAGTATGTGAAAGGTTAGGAAAGAAGACAGTCAAAATGTAATTTCAGAGTCTGATTCAAACCCTACTGAAGTCAATGAAAAATCCCCTTTGGCTTCAACTGGTTCTAAACTAGATCATTAATAACTGTCACTCTGAGGTTGCACTTAAACATCAATGTGCTTTAAATTTAAGAAAACTATGGACAAGTGAGGCAGCATATGAATTGTAGAAATTGATTAATGTGAAAAAATCAAAATTTGTTGGGTCCAATCCTGCTTCCTTTGGCATCTCTGAGAGTTTTGCCATTGATTTTAGCTGTTGAAAAATGTCCCCACTTTCTAGAGGGAGATTTCCATGTGAATCTCCAACAAGGAAATGTTCATTCATGAGCCTCACGATCTAATCCATGGCAGCTTTAGCAGAACACAAGGACATCCCTGGAGAGCAGGATGAAGTCAGATCAGAGCTGTAAGATGAACAAGGCCACTTAAAGCCTTGCTTAAGTCAACATAAGGATATTAAAGTTGAGATTTCACCACTGCCTTTCCATTGCAGTGGGAACTTGATGCACAGAGGGTTGAGAGAGAGTTGAAGCAGGGAGACCCGGTGATGCAGGGTTACATCGTAATCCAGCCTGCTAATCACAAAAGCATGGATAAGCATTTCAGCCTATGTTTCTCAGGCAAGCATCTAATCTTGGAGATGCTAGTTGCTTTCTAGTGTGGTGTTTTCTTCTCCCTTTCTTATTTTTCATTTTTTTAATTCTCTTCTCTCTGTTTTTGGTTTTTTTTTTGTTTGTTTGTTTTTGAAACTTTCACACAGCCTAAGGTGAGAGGAAATAGAAGTAAACCCCCCAGCTGCAGATAAACCACAGCACTCTGAATAATGATTGCAAAGGCTCATCAGTTTTCAGGGCATGACCAGACTATCACCGAGAGTTAGAATGGCATTTTTCATCTGCCTCTTCTCTCCATCCCTCCCAGGGCTGTCACTGCAGAAGCACAGGTTGGCAGGTAAGCAGGAATAGTGCTTCTGATTCTCGGACAAGACACAAGATAAAATGGACCAGTCAGTATCCTTGTGCCAAGACCAAAGGAAAGACAGAAAAGAATCCTGAGAAAAGGATTAAGCAGGAATCTCCAAACCCTTTCTCTTATTCACTTGTTCCTAGAAACAAAAAGAAGCCAACTGATCTTGCAATTGCCTTTCCCAGATGGGAGATAGGGACTTTCCAAACTCTTCATCTGTCATCAGCCAGGGATGGAAAATCCTTGTCATCATCCCAAGGAAAAGAAAAGGGTAAACATTAGTCAGGGAGATGCTCTGAACCTTGTTTGTTAAATATTTAAAATGCAAATAATTATAGGCCAGGCCCTGCTATATGTTAGCTGCTGTCCCATTATAAAGTTACTATAAGGTAGTATTTTAATGGCTCTGTTTACAGTTGAACTGTAACCAGGATACATAAACTCCCAGAGTCAGGGTCAGCATATTTATTTAATAAACTTTGGTGCTACGTATCTTTTATTCCTGAAGGACAGCAGCGAAGAAAACTGGCAAGGGTTGTGAGTGCACTGAATGCTATATGAAAAACTGTAAGGTTGTTTAAACAGATGATTACAAAAACGTTTATCTGTTATTTTCACAAACTGCAGTGATCAAGCAATCCACATCCCATGAGATGACTGACAACAATTAAAGTTTTTAGGATAGTTGGGGTTCTACAAAATCTTATTAGTACAATGACAAGGATGCTGCTCAAAAGGGTTTTAATATGCTATGGTGAAAGGAGAAATCCACCCATGGGAAAAAATAGGGCCCAGCTTAGCTGGACAAAAGACATTCAAGGGACAGGAGAAGCAGAGATTTCAGAACTCTCTCAGACAAGATTAAATAAAGTAAATTTCAAGAAATGTTCATGTATCTGAACATAACATCAGGTCCTTCCTGAGGGCCGGGGGGTGCTAGGGGCCTCGATATGGAGTAAGCATCAGGGCCACAAAACTTACACAGCCTGGTACCTCCCTGGAGCAGCAATGGGAGGCAGAAAGGAGAGACTCAGACGGCTGCTGGATAAAAATCCAGGCACACTCCTGAATCCACATCATATATGTATGATGTGCTCACAGAAAAGAAATCTACCTTGCTCATGCATAACTGGAGCCAATGGGAAAACAGAAATCTCAGTAGACATCTCATCTGTAATGTTCTATTGGCCTTGCAGGGGGAATTAAATAGCTATGAAATAGGACAGCAGATTGAATATAACTTTCCATTACCGAACACATATGAGTACATTCTGTCAAAATCATGGAGAAGAAAAGGAGGTTGCCTCATGTTTGAAGCTTCGCTTATTCTCCAGAAAATTGAACGACAGAGAGGGAAAAAGGAAGAAAAAAGCCCCACAAACTGAATATGCCCTTTTCACCCCAATATGATTTCTCCTGAGGTGAAAGGAAAACAAGGTCTTTGGCGTTTTGGATGTATTGACAAGTTTTTGTCAGATTGCATATACATTTATTAAACCACACTTGGATTCTTCAGTGCACAATTCAGGCAAACAATGCTTTCAAAGTACATGGACCACTGAAATTGTTGTACATGATTCTTTCAGAGAAGCTAAAATGCTTCACTTCATCTAAAAATACACAATGACAGCACAGCAGTCCAAGACACAGTTGTCACAGGTATCAGAAACACCTGCAAAGGGGAGATCTCAAGCACAAAATATGCTAAAACCCATTTCTCAACTTAAATGACTGCAAAAAGACTGTGATATATTGTAATTTATTTTAAGTTCTCTGGCACCATCACATCCGAACACCTCTCAATCCTTCACATACTAACCTTAGAAATTCGCCTGAGGGGAGGCAGTATTCCTATTTCTGTGCTAGTAATGATCAAGAACAAGAAAAAGCCCTGGATGTAGGCAGGCAGCTAGCTTTCTGACTGCTGTCATGACACCTCCCTTCTGGCTGAAGACTTGTGTATTGCTCAAGATCACCTTCGGATCAACTTTTCCTTGTGTGAAACTGCATATGCCAATACGGGAGAACAAAAGGACATGAAGAGAACTCAAAAGAATATAGCAAAGTGCTCTTAAGAAACATTAAATATAACACAGTTACAGAATACTTAATTTCAGAAAGTTATAAACATAATTAGTGGATTATTGGTGGTTTACAGTGCTTTCAAACAATACAGTTGTTCACGTAGTTCACATAACCAAACACATGCCTGGGAATTCTCACCTTATCAGAGAACTCAGCTAACATGAGGAAACTCATGAGGACATCCATATATTCCCCTGGAAAACGTAGCTGTAAATTTGAAGCTCCCCCACCAAATCTGCTGTTTCTTCAGATTCCACCACAAAATACAAGCCATTGGTTGACCTGACCAGGGAATGGAGGTAAAAACGGTGTAACACAGGGTTAAAGACACAGCACCTGCTTGCTGTATGTGTGTGTGTCGGAGAAAATCTTGCTTTGAAAAACACACTATCTTGATGTGAATCTGAAGTCTGGTGACACCAGCGAGGCACTCTGTGTTTTGTGCCTTGCTATGTGTTATATAAATACATTAGTGTATCCCAAGAGAGAAAAAACATGAAAGCACAGCTCCTACATATGCAATGGCAAGGAGCTTCTGCTTCCCTCTGACCACAGCTTAGGTGGCAGCAGAGTGACACAGGACAAAGTGGCATCTACCACTAACACTCCTCAGCCATAAATAATTTACACTCAGTGATTCACTGAAAACAGCCCTTACTCAAGAGCAGGACAGTTTTCTCTTTGTTGATCTGTAGATGTAACCTTTTTTTGGCAAGTGACTTACTCGAGATTCAACCAAACACCACATTAGATGCTTAAAGCTTCCCTTTTAGATCGGTGTGTGCTTTCACAGATTCAGAAACATGCTGCTAAAAACAATGCAACTACAGAGGTTACCCAAATTTATAAACAGTGTAGCTGGGTCAACTGTTCTCCTAATGGCTGTATGCTAAGCAGATTTACAAAGGCTGACATGGCAAAAACGTGGTCCTTCAGGTCACACATGCTAAAACAGAGGGATTTTAGCAAGTCTGGAGGTTTCACTACAATCTGAACTATCGCATCCTCCACCCACATGGCTGCCATGGGTCATACATCTCCAGTGCATAAGTAACCATCAGCTACCAGTCACTAACACCTGTGACCAGAGGATGGACCCGTTGCTAGAGGCAGTTGTTCTGCCTCAACTTTCACAGAAGGCAAAAAATAAATCTGTTGTGGTAATTAAAAAAGAGAGAGAGAGATTTAGTCATTTTAATAGAAAGGGAATGCTATATAAATAGATAGATTTATGCCTTAGAAAAAGCATGTTCCAATTTTCTGTTCCTGGAAATCTTTATTGCATAAATAGTGTTTTGTGTGCAAACGTATACCTTGGTAATATAAAAGTAGGATGCAAATTAGTTTACTAAAAACCAAGTACAGAACAGTTTCTATAAATTACATTTTTTAAAAAAAATTACACTTTATTAAAATTTTTGTACTTTAGGAAACTTAACTTTAAAGTGACATTCTTCATTATGCTCAAGGGATTTTGCATACATGAAACCAATCAAAACGTATCAAAATTTTATTAAATCTGAGATTCACTGATGATGTTATATGGCATAATGTTTCTTACCAAGACACTCAAAGTAAAATAGGGATTTTTTTGTTCATCCCATTAAATTGTGAGATTTGTTTCCCTTAAATGATTCAATTACTTCCTGTTCACTGATCTGTTCCAGTATATTTGTAGAAGCTGATGTCACCTGCACCTTCGTACAAATTTACTTTTCAGCTTAGTAACATTACTCATTATAAACAGTTTAAAGCAAATTCTAAATAAGCTATTCATTACCAGTGCTAACACCAGAATAAAGAAGAGATAACAAGCAGAAAAAACTTTCATTGTTTCTTGCCAAATACTACCTGCAGCAGCACAATTCATATATTCAGATTATGTTGGCAATTAGGCCTATTTCACTGAAGATTTTTCAAATAGTTCTAGAAGTTTGGATAATTCCCAAGGGAAAACACTTATTTGGTTGAATTTGACACTTTTTTTTTTTTCTTAAGTAGGTAAGAGGGATGGCTTAAGAGATGCTTGCTCTGCCTCAGTACTGTGGAACTAATGAGCCCCCACTTCTCCCTGATTTTGTGACCGCTGTAGTATCACTCATTCCCCCTTTTTTTCCCCCCCTACAGATCCACTCTCAGAATCTAAAGCTGAAAACACATTACATAGACTGATAATTCTACCAGCACATTAAAGGCGACAAAATCACAAAGTCTAGAACGGCATCCTATGATTTTCTCATTTGAGAGAATCCTATCCTACAGCATCCTATCATTTTCTCATTTTGACAGGTGCCCACAGCTCCTGGTTTGGGTGAGCAGCTCCACACCAGTCCTTAGTATAGCCCTGGGTGAGCAGGTCTGAGCTCAGACCTCATCCTCTCACGACACCAGTGCTTATTGTAGCACTGTGCATTTCTCTTTGCTCACGTTAATGGCTAGTGAAGGTGTCAAGATAATAAAAAGCCACTCCATATCTATTGTTAAACTCCTGCTTTAATTAACATTTTTCTTTCCAGTACTCTGTCCCTTTGGGCAGAAATTTCGGGCTTGCATTTTCTATAAAAGACAGGTTCATTTTAAAATACCTTAAAAGAGAAGAAAATGCCAATAATCTAACCAAAAAACAATAGTTGATTTAAAAAAAAAAAAAAAAACTTACTGGAAAACACAGTATGAAAGCCTTCTACAAATGCTTGCCAAACTTCATCATGAGATTAGGATTAATTGCTTTATAAAATGAAGTAATGGTAAATAAGGCACATTTGTAACTTTTTATTTGCTCTCCCTGACGAATGCTATAGAAAAATCCTAAAGAAATACATATATATTTTCCATGGTGAAGTACAGCTGACACTTGCCCACATTATCCATACCAGTTGTGAAGAAATCCAACAAACTTGAGTGGCACAGGTCAAAAAATTCTTTTATATTTTGTAAAACTAAATGAAGTCACCAGAGCAGTGCCATTAAAAGCAACCAAGACATGGAGTCATTTAAATGGTTTCCCCTAGATGGCTAGGTTAAGCTCTGTTAAAATTAATCCTTTTTCATGCTGGCAGGTGTAACAAAGAAAACCTTTTTGTATGGAGTGCAAAGAGGGTATTTTACCCTCTCAAAGGAAAGCTGCTTGATATTTCCACGGAGAAAACAGCACCAGTGATTAACAATTTAGATTTCCCATTCCTAAGCTTTGTTTATATAAATATATGGGGGATCATTTCTGAATCTGTAAGAGGATTTTCTACAGTCCAATGTAAAGAACTTAAAATTGCCATAAATGAGATGTTAAAAAAAAAATAAACAGATAACCTTGATAACCAACACATACTGCAGATTGAGCTTGACTGTAGTAACACACTAAGCAGCTGACGTTTAAAAGAAATCTGACTGCAGTGCTTGCCTCCTAGGTAATTTTTTTTCTTCTCTAAAATAATCTCAGCCTGTGCATGGTGTCCACAAGAGAGGATGTGCAGTGATGCTCAGCCCTTCTCAACTCATAGTTGAGACCTACTTCAGGACACACACACACACTCTCCCCTTTGTGAGCCAGGTCCAACAACGGGTACGTCACTGCTGGAACAGAAGGGGCTCCAGAGATCAGGCCTCTGACATCAGCATGGACAGCAACATTAGCTTCACTCTTCTCTGCTTCCTTACTGACTTTCATCCTTCTCCAGAGCAAGGATACTCCTTCCTCAGAAGTTTTTCTCAAGTTTCCTTTCACTCACATTGATCTCCATGAAGGACTGAATCCACCTTCCTTAATGAAACAGGTGTTTTTTCTTTCTCTCTCTCTCTCTGTTTTTTTTTTTTTTTTTTTTTTTTTTTTTTTTTTAAGCGCAGGAATAACTGAGAACAGCAAGTCAAAGTAATTGCCGTCCACACACTGCTCCTGCTCCCTCAGCACAGGAGAGAGGATCCATACACTTCACCGTCGCCCTGTGGGATCTGCTCCTCAGCCCATGTCAGAGAGCAGAAGCCCAGTGCCCAGCTGCTGGAGGGCTGCCCCTCTTTGCAGGGTTGGGGGCCTTGGTGCTGCTTGCCTGGTTGGCTGCCATTTTATTGCATTGCTAAAAGGCACCCACAGTGGAAAAAGCACCTGTCAGCTGTGAAACTCAAGAAGAGAAAAAAAGAGCTTCTATCTTCTTTTTTTTTTCCTCTCATCTGAATGAACAATTCCCCCCACTCCCACAATGCCCCTTCCTCGTCCGTTAACAAATCTCAGACTGCTTCAACCACTCCTGCCGAGCACCAAACTCACAATACACACTAGAAGATAATAATACATAACTGATCTCTCTCTGCTCCTGGCAGAGATGCATAAAACATTTCTTGTTTGATGACAAGTACGCTTGTTAATATAATTTCTGGCTGGCCCTAGGGAAACATGTCAAAGTGAGGGTGAGACAACATTTTAAGACCAGAAGCAATAGCCAGGTTTGGGCTCCAGAAAGGGCCCCATCTCTTTGCTTGCAAAAAGCCTACTCTGTAGGATAACTACACATTAACTCTCCATCTCCATGCTGAGAGCTGTGCGCTGAACCAAAGGGTAATGTGTGCCTACAAAGCCAGCCTTCGTCCTTACATCCTTGCCATGACCCATCATCTGCAACAGGGTTGTGCAAAATGTTCTCAGCATGCTGCTCTGCTCTGAGCACGGTCATAACTTCTGCAAAGTGCAATGAAAATTTCAGTTTGCAATGAAAGAAAATGCAAACTCACCCTGCACAGGCTCCAGTGCACCCAAGACAGTCAGGACCAATGTCCCACAAAAACAGCAAATGTAGGTCAATGAAATCACCCCTGTTCTGTTCATAGCTATTGAATTCAGAACTAGGAAGTATAAAACTTTGAATTAGATGTCTAGTCCTTGGGAAGTTTTTACACAGAGATGAAAAACTAATAAAGCTGGAAGGAAAGAATACATTTTTAAAGCTGACTGAGACTCAAAACATCGAGTTAGGACTGTTCAAAACGCGCTCACTGCCACATCATTTTGACAGTACAGCAGTGTCTCAGCAGGTTGTAATGCAACTCCTTGGTATTTCTAAGTGCACTGGGCCTCTAGGATCACTCTCTGGGAAGACACATCAGGACTGTTACTACAAAGTTGTTTACATTTAATTAAAATGGTTAACTTATCCAAGTTTTTATAAAGTTAATAAACTCAGAATTTCTAGAGGGATTATAAATAGAACATATATATTCTAGTAATTTTCCTCTGTTTCTCCAACATTTTTATAAAATATTTAAGTCCATCAAATATTGAACATGCACACTTAATGATCTAAACTTTTGTTTCAGAATGAATTTGAGAACTGTAAATACTTAAATTTAAAAGAACGCTTGACATAGATACAGCTTCGAGTAGGGGAGCTCATAAAGATCTGATGAACTTCCATTCAGCCTGACTGGTTTTACAGAAAAGCTCTGCAATCTTTACAGGTTTAAAATCTTCAATAGCATCAGGTTTTTGAACCCTACACTTCTACTGCCTGGAGGTGTACTTGCTTGTGATCCTGTACAATTTCTAAGCAACTTATCAGCAGTAATGCTTCTACTTATGGGCCATCACTGTAGTCAGTGCAGGATGCCACAACTTGGTGTCCACCTTGGTCCATAAGGATGCTGTCCCTGAAGAACTGCTTAGACTGCCAGAAGTAAGGACGTGCTGCAGGAGCCTCCCTTCTCCTTATTAGAAGTGAGACACCGAGACATGTTGGTCCCCCAGCTGACAGCTGCTGTGAGAAGGGTGCACATGCCAACAACCAGGATTGGGGCTGGGACTGGCTTGATACCCAGTGCATTGGGTTGCCGGGGCACAGCAGTGAATACACTGACTTCTGGCCCAGAGAAAACCCACACTAGTCCATTTTCCACAGAGCAGTGCTTGCGGATGATATTGTCAAGGCAAGGCCCTCAGCCAGCTCATGCATTATGTTGCTGATTTTATAGAATCAAATTTTATAGGAGAAGGCAGCTGGAAAGGGCCTCAGGAGGAAATCTAGCTCACCTCTCTGCCCAAACACAAGGATCAGCGATGCTTACGTCATTTTGAGAGACGCTCACGCAACTTGTTCATAAAGCCTTCTGATATTAAAGGCTTCCTAATCTCCCCTGCAAGTCTTAACTATTCTTTCTATTATATCTATTTTTTTTATAATGACTAACCTCTCTTTGCTATTTGAAACTATTACTTTTGTCTTATGCAATGTAAACAGTTGATTATCTCCCTTTTATGTATTTAAGGCCTGCTTTGTCTTCCCTCAATCTTTTCTTCAAAAGACAAACCATTTATTCATTCTTCTCATCATGATTTCTGGATCTGTGACCATTCTGCCTGGGCTTCTGTGAACCCTCCTCCTTATAATCTGCAATTACAGCTTTCCAGTCAAAGTGGCAGCAAGTTCACAGTGGTTTTACTTCTGTATTTTGTTTATGAGAAAGTACAGTAAAATAATATCAAAAACCTTACCCAAGTCAACAGACACAATGAATACCATTTCCCTCCAATTCAAAAGGCCTATTGTTCTGCTGCAGAAGGAAGCTAGACATATTTGATACAATTTGCTGTAAAGTCTACGCTGTTTTTTAGCTTCCACATGCATATGCATAGTCTCCTTAATTTTTTGTTCCAGTATTTTCTGATTAAATTAAACTGCACTCTTTTATCATCCTTTTCCTTCTTTAAACATATGCACCAGGTTTTGCTTCCAGCAGTCCAGTACTTCTTCTGTCATGTGCAAATTCCCAGGGGTATCCATAAGCAGCCCCTATTTAAGTATTCTCCAGATTTTTACTTATTGGAAGACAAGGACTTGCCCTTGTGTCACTGGGATTACTTAGGAGAGTGACCAAGTCTGCACTTTTAGTGAAGAAGAGGCTTACTGCCAGAATGCGGTAAGCACTATAATCTTCACAATTTCATCTGCTGGTAACTTGCCCCTGTTGTGTAACAGGACAGCCATTCTTGGTCATCTTCTTACTGCCCTGGTCATCTGAGGTCCATCAGGTCACCCTTAGCATTGATCATGAGAACTATTATTTATTTATTTATTTTGGTTTCTATGCACCATAGTTTTATTATTTTCTCATTACAAGTTACTGCCCACATTTGCACTGTGTTTGTTGCCTGCACCTGCAACCTGAGATTTAGAAATTGCTCCTAGTTCCAGTATGCCTCCTTACAAGTCAAAAACCTCATCTAAAATAAATTAGCTACATTTTAAAGCTTTTTTTTTTTTTTTTTTTCTTCCTTCTGAACTTCTTCATATTCTTGCTACTGGGGCTGAAAGATAAGGGAATAGATTTAATGTGTTACTTTTGTTGTCAGGATTCATATGTTAAAATCCAGACCTTGTCTAAACAGAAACTGTGTATTTCTGTTCCTGCCCAGCAAGGGCAATATATCAGGTAAGCTGAACATTCAGATATGCATACCAGCTGCATATGGGCTCTTCACGTGCACTTTAGTGCTGGCTGAATTTGGGGTTATACAGAAGCCAGACAAAACAAGAAATAGCACATCCCGTGAGCTTCCATGTGGGACATAGGACTCCACAGCACAGAGGACAGCCAGCAGCACATAAGGCACTATCCTGCAGAGCCTGCCCATCTTCAGCGATCCCACTAGGGCCACACTTCAGAAGCATGGACCCTACCATTGCATGGGCAGCACAGCAGGTCCAGGTACGAGATCATGGGGCACAAAAAACTCTCAGCCAGAATTCCCTTTTCCTTAACTTTTGGAGCATCAGAAAAGCTCTGTGGCATTGATCAAAAAATACCTGCTGCACAGCCCTCTGAAGTCCATGAAATTTCTTCTTTACATTCCCCTATTTCAATGTATTAAGTAGCGGCTAAGGGCATTGCCCGCCCTTCCTTCAGTTTTATTTTCAGGCCATGCTGAAGGATAAACCTATCATGTTTCTGACCCAGTAGAAAAGCTGCTTTAGTGTTGCAGGAAATGTAATCTGTATGGCCGACAAGAAAGTGTTATAAGATGTGAGCTGCAGAGATTTTGGAAGGTTGTGTCTGAGCCACAACATCCATTCTTCATCGCCAGGCTTTGCAAGTTAATATCCTCTTAGCCTAATTTAAAATCATTAATTAAGACTAAGCTGAAACTGATGTGTAATGTAATAAGAACAAGAGGTCCCATACAAAAAATAAATAAATAAATAAATAATATTAAGAAATGTCCATGCATTCAACTTTGCTCTGCTTTTCTTGAATCAGAATTTCCTGCATAATATGACCCTGTTTAGTAGAGCCCTCAGATTTGTGCAGTTCACATGTATGTTTTGACTGAAGAACAATAATTAGTATGAAAAAAATTAGGAACCATGCAGGCAGCTAGCAGGTTTTTTGATTATAAACACAATCTCAGTGTTCCTTGGTCCTCCAGTGCACTGGGTATAGCACATCAACGCGGTAAGGAAAATCTGTTGAAATCAGTTGGAAATCCTGACTAGCACAATATGAGCTGTTGCTGCAGTGTAAGAAGTTCTTCATCTCAGCAAGTGATACGCTACAACAGGTTTTGTGAAGCGAATTCATTTTCTCTCCCGTGCATGCTGGGGTGGAGGCGGGGAGGAGGATGGGGAACAGGGGCATAGAGAAGATGGTAGAACAGCGGGGTAAAGAAGTTGAGATTTTTAATATTATTATTAAATCTTAGCTAGTTTTCAGCGGGTGTAAAAAATAGTTAAAATCCCTAATTAAATTATAATTCCAATCTTAAACAATAAAAAGAAATCCTGTAATAATCTATGTGCAGTGCCTGACAGCTGGGCCGTCTGATCCTTGCAGTCTGCTTACAAATTGGTATTAGTGGCACTAATAAAGCTGATTAATGTTGTGACTAGAGACCCACTAACCTGACACTGCCAGCTGGGCGCACAAAGGCTGTCAATCTACATGGCAGCTGTTAAACTACGAGCGCCGTAGCCTTTAATTTACATTTCAGCAACCTCCACACTGTAATGCATTTTAATGGGCACGAATAAAAACCGCTGGTGACGTGCAGGAATTTCACAGGATATTGGTGTGTACACATTATATTAGTAAAATACCAGTTATCAAAAGACCAGAGATAAAGCCCATTCTTTCCTCAGTTACATTTCTTTAAACCTGTAGCAACACTGTCATAACCAAGGCAATTATTCCAGATTGCCACTGGTATGGCTGAGGGCACATTTTCAGCCAGTCAACCCAACCTTAGCAGTTATGATAGCTTATTAATTTCCATTGATGCAAGTAGCTATGAAGATGCTATCTGCATCTCAATAGCATTTTCCCACGACTGGTTTGCTTACAAGTACTTCGGAGGGTCCCAGAAGAGGTCCTGTCTATCATTCAGAGGCCTTTGGCAAGTCACCCTGGTGACACTTTTTGGAGAGCCCACGGCTGGACCAGGAGCCCAAGCAACCAGCTCCCTTCGCCACGGTATTTTCCGATGAGAGGATTGCTGCACTGCCTGTGCTCTAACTGTACTCTGTGTAAACTATATGTAAACAGAGGTTTATAGGCTTTTAAGGCTATCAATCCTGGACCTTCTACAAATATTCAGTCCAACTGATCCACTTACTACTTAAATTCAAAGATTTTACGCTAATGACACAACCAAGTCCCTCTGTTAAAACAGCGTGAAGACGGACAAAACAAATGTTCCAATGGCAAGGCACAGAAAAGAGTATCTACTTTCTTTGATCCTAATAAATGCATGGTTTGTTATGGTAAATATTTGCTGTTTTGTAAACTATATTACATTTGCAGAAATTCAAGTTAACTCTTCCTTAGGGCAGATTTCTTGGTAGATTATTATTATTATTTTTTTTAATTTCTTTAACTTCTTTAATCATTGACTGTTTTGTCCCCAAACTGCCTGAGGACATTACTGGAAAAGCCTTTCATTTTTCTGTTGTGACATCCTGGCAGCTTTCAAAATCCGAATTTATTTATTTATTTACTGTGGCAGGGGATGAGAGCAGATAGGAAGTAAGCGACAGAGGGAAACCTAGTGTCAAATGGAAAATACCACAGCCCCAGAGATTTTATATTACCTATTCTAAACACATATTGTAAATACAATGACGTCACAAATACTCCAACAAATATTAAGTTCTTTAGCATTCTTTGACTATAAACCAAATATGTCTGTCTGAGCAATTCTCTTTCATTACTGAATCTTTGCTATCAAAAATAGATTTACTTTCCTCTCAGGTTCCAGAGAACAGGTGTGTATTTGCCTATTTTTGAAAAATAATAGGAGTTAAGCAACCTGTTGAAAAATGACAAAAAAAAAAAAAAAAAAAAAAAAAAAAAAACCCTCATGCTAGAATTCAGTGGGTAAGCTACACAGGTCTTGTTCCTATTTCTTCCTCACATGACAAATCTTCCATTCTCAAACAATGAAACAAAGAATTTGTATTTTATTTTTTTTTCAGGCTTCTGAAGAGAGAGACAAAAAGCAGAGAAGTAAGGACACCGTGGGAGCTGGGCTAGCATTTGTCTGCACAGCCCAGGTTATGCGTCTTGGTTTGATGGGCATGGCTGTTACAGCCGACTCACACAGTATCAAGTTTAAAGGCAAGGAGAGAGGCCATGAAAAGAACAGTGTTTGCACACTGCTTTGAGGTACCCTCTTGTCACATCACCAGTCAGCTCCTGTGCCTTCTGTCCCTGCTTTTGCCATTTCACAGGAATTCTATACGAGAAGGAATCTGATGGCTTCCTAATCCTCAAACTTTGCCATTCTTGCTGACTTAAGTGTAATGTCTTGCCTAATTTAATATTAATAAAAATGAGGGAGGAAAAAGTTACCAGCAACTATACCATGTTGCAGAAGGAACCGAATTGTCCCCACTTGCAGGCTGCGATTCACTAATTCATACTGGGTCTTGCAACTTATTTGAGTTTCTGTCAACTGGGGAATCTACCACACAGCATGTTCTTGGGCACGTACACTCATTTAGCCAGTTCTTGTTCCCGACAACATTTCTCTCTGTGATTTCAGGCCAAAATGTTGCAATACAGAACTCTCTCCCAGCTGTCTCCCAGTATGGCTAACAAACTCTCCTTCATAAGCAAGAGAGACCTTTCCTCGAGGGACTGACATCTGAACTATGGCAGAACTTTGTTCGTGCTCTGGATGGGCACAAAGTGGCCGCGTGATGCTTTTTACGATACTTGTTCCCTGTCACGTCCCAGTATTATGGGCTTGTTTCAGCCCCTGCAACGATCAAACTTTTCCATCAGTCCAGCTCTGATTCCCAGGACGGTGTCATATGGAAAAACAGAGCTAGCAAATAAATCTCAAACTCCCCTTTCCCCAGAACTTTTACAAACTAGAACAGGAGGAATACGATGAAAAATAACATACATTATAACTTTTGCATTGTCACCTATTTTTTTAGTTCAGTTGTGAAGGGGGGAAGGGAGGACGAGCACAATAAAATCTGTTAAGGCTGCTAAAATGTGAAGCCAAAAGAAGAAGAAAATCCAAGAATAACATCTCAAACAGGGTCTATTAGAAGTGGAGAGAACCATGAAATCACCCACTTATTTTTCTAACTTCCACCAGATAACAGGATTCAAAGGATTGTATAAATGCCAAGATAGATTAGGTACAATAGACAGAATCAATTGTTTCTTCAGACCTTGCTACAAATATGTTAGACAAATGCATATGTAGTCCAGTATGGACTACATGCAGAGAGATGTAAATGCTTAACGTGAATAGAGTCGGGCTGATGATGTCCATAGCCTGCAATCTTTACATGGCATTTCCCTTCCCTTTTCACTCTTCCAGAACACAGCTTTAATTAGAAATAGTAAGAAACAGCCTCTCTGCATTTTTTTAAAGCAAGAACAACAGTGAAGTTGCACATTCCAGTACGAAACCAAGTGTAGTTGTCTTAGAATATCTCTAACAATATTATTACAATATTAATTATAATTTTAAGAAGCACTAACTACTGAAATGAATCATTTGTCATTTGGTCTGGAAAGCTGCTTTAATAAGTTCCTTCTGCAGGCACAAAGAAACTTCTAACTGGGCACTGGCTCTTGCATTAGAAGTTAAAGCAGTGAGCGTCATCTTATCAAATCAAACTCTGTTCTGCCACTAATGGAAACATCTTGTCTTCACGTATCTGCTGAAAGGTTTTGCTGAAAGAAAAGCTTACATAAACTATTTCTACTTTCCCAGTTTAATTTTCATGACTTCCTAAACTGATAGGGGTCAAGTGAAATAACATTTCATAAGTAGAAGTTTATGACTAGGTTTTCTTGCCAGAACAGAATGGCATCTGTTCCTATGCATGTTTAATTTAAATATTTTTCATGAATGTGGGATGATGGTATAAATATTTGAAATCATCAATATAGTAGACTGCACTATAGCATGGAAAGGCTGCTGCACAGCTGCTGTTAAATTATAGATTTCTTATGCAATGAATACATATAACTTGTCTTTTGAAGAATTAAAAAATGATGTCTTCTGTCTAAAATATTTTGTCAGATCCTGAAAAGATTTTTTTCTTTTGACCCAAGGCTTCCAGACAACTGAAAGAATAAGTATATAACCCTGTCATGAATGATGCTTATATAGGGTGAACTGATAGAGCCATGGCAAGAACACATGGGAAACAGGTGAATTTCTTCTCTTTGTCATCTTTAATCTCCCCTTCTTCCACTCATGAACCCGCTCTCACTAAAAATAGCTCCATTTCCCGTATCTTGGTCTGCGATTTGACTCTCCAGTTTGCATCCCAGAGAATTCTCATCTCCCCAGAGGTGACTTTGGAAAAAAATAGTAAAAAAAATCAAACCAAAGAACACAACAACAAAAACTATTTTTTCCTTCATCCCCATCCCAGAATCATGATGATGTGCCAGTTTACATCATCTGTAAACGATTTGACAACCAAGTCTAAGAGGCAGATGAGACTCTCCTGTATATACAAGTCACTTAAAAAAGCCTGGAGAAGATTTTGTTGAAAGCAACCAAATCCAGGATGTAGGGGAAAGAAGGCACTGGAGTGTTCCACGGCATTGCTTTTGCTGTTATCCAGAACCTAGGATGATGTATAGTAAATATGACATTGGCAGGATTCATAACTTCACAGAGAGAAAAGTAAATATTTTGTTATGGTCCAACTAACCAGATACCCCTTAAAAACAATAACTGTTTTCAGAGCATCTCTTGCAGAACAACCTTCTTCGTTGCTATTACTGCAAGCTGAAAATGAACTCCTTGAGATAGTGCTGTCATTAGAGTCTTGGCCTTACAAAGTCTACTCTTAGGCTTTTTAGTTGCTAAAGCAAAATTACAGGTTATATAATTTTATCATGCTATTCATTACAGTGATTATTTGTTAACACAAGCCACAAAAATGCCATAGCAATGGGGAAGGTGGTATGTGTAGTGAAATATTTTATATGTGGTGGCATAAAGCTTTATTGGCATGAACTAGAAGTGGATATATTACTCATGAATGGTGAAGCCAGCAGTAAATTAAGAAGGTGGCCCCAAGTGAGTATTAGTCACCTAAACACAACCATATGCCACCAGATTTTGTGTTACATTTTCACAGAAATGTTATTTAGAAATTTTCTACAAATTTTAGAAACAGACTCCAACTTCAAAGCCTCACAAATGAAGACCCAAGAACCAACAAGTGTGCAACCCACCTCTCCCCTTCCAAACTCTAGATCATTAAGAGTTTGTCTATAAATCAAGATGTTCATCTCAAGCGTGGCTGTTGAATGCCATGAGGTCACCCTGCTTGCTTCCCTTTGCAAGCCTTAGATCACAAACCACTTTCCACCTACAGAGAGGGATGACTTGTGTGGCATGGACTTTTCAAACACAGTGTTTGAAAACTGTTGAGCCTGTTACAGTGTGTCATGCCTGCAAACTAACTACTGCTATTTGCAAAACTGCAGAGTTCAGGAAATACAAGTATTATCTTCATCTTCCAAAAGATAAGCTTGTAAGAGGCCGGTACGGCACATACACAGCATACTATAGGAGCTGTCAGTTGTTACTGTTTGCTCAGAGCAGCTTTTGAGCCACAGCAGCAACATAGAGAGCGCTCTATGTTGCCTTCGCTGTGTTATTTTAACAGTAATTGAATTAGCTGGGTAAATTGGGTCACATTTTGGTTGTTTGCACACAAGTCTGCAAAGAGTAAGTGAAGATGTAAGCAGCATCTCACCACGGAGCCAGCCTGGAGCTATGAAGAGGCACCAAGGACTGCACTGGGCAGTTGGTGCTGCTTTAGCTGCCTTCCACTGTGTTTTGTGCTGCCATAGCTTAATTTACCTGTAGAAGTTTTGCGACCAGCAACAGTTCCAACAGCACTTTACTTGGAGAAGGGATTCCTGTACAGGTTGTGAGCGTGCAGCCACAAGTCCTTGGTCTGCCTCATGCCCAGAGGGGAGGGAGCCTGCAGCCAGTACAGAGAAGCTTGGAAGGACTGGGGAAAGGAGGTGGTTAATGCCAGAGCACAGCCTGAGAGAGCCTGAGAAGCAGTGTAAACCAGGAGCTGAGCAAGGTTTGAGGTATTTTACATGTTACGAGTGCAGATCTTAGAACCGAAAAGCTATTAACTATATCAGTGTTTTGCTAACAAACATACACAGAGTAAGAACTGTTTACAGACAAAGAGAAAATAACGGATCACTTTCCAATAGGGTTATTTTTCAAATAAAATAGAGGGATTTGCAAGCCAGCTCTTCCTTTCCCTGTACTTCATGGTTATTTCTATACATACTTTAACAATCCCAAACTAAACCATTCTCAAACGGGAGGGAAAAAAGAAAAAGGAAGAAAGAAAGAAAGGATGGAGTCCTAAGAAAACTGGCAAAGAGCTATTTTGTAAGGAGGGAACCAAGGAAAACATTGGCATAAGGCACAGTTGGAGGGTGTCAAATCCGATGTGGCAGCCCTTTCTTGTGCTGCTATGTGGAATTTGCTTCAAAAGATCAGCAAAATGAAACTCTTCATACCTGAACTAATACAGATCCATGTAAATTTGAGCTCTGATCTTACGGAGCCAGTCACATTGCCAGAGGCTCAAAAGGAGTTGTCTTTGTTTGTTTTTGAAGTCTATGTGAAACCGGATCTCACATACTAATATCTTGATCCAAACAATATAATTGAGTCTTTTGCTGTTCCACTCACCCTTTCAAGAAAACTTTCCTTCACTCAGATTTCATTTTTATCTCCTTCCAAAGCAAGGGTAAAGGGCAAAAATACTTTTCCTTTTAGTAAAATCTTTGCTTCTCTCCACAAAAAGTTCAGGAGTAAGATAAAGGTGTGGGGGTTAAATAAACAAACAAATAACTACATAAATGAAGCTTGTATTCAACGTTGCTTGCCTGTACTGCAGAACTGCAAATGAAGAACTGCAAATTGCACTGGGATCTTTATCGCTGCTAACCTAAGCAGCAGAAAAGTTTAAACATGCAAGAGCACAGGTAAAATGAACAGCAAGCTGAGAGCTCAACTTCTTTCACATCATTTATAAAAAATGAAGCCATTTGACATTTGGAGGACAGAGGAAACTGTTCTGTTCTGCTGATTTCTAATTGTTTTGCCACATATAATCCAGGGCAGTAACCACTCTAGAAAGAAGACACAAATTTGTCCTCTTAACTCTTTCCTTCCTGATTCTCCACTGAAAGATACTTGGGAAACGTTCCTCTGTTCAAATCAGCAAACTGCATTGTTTTTTCTAAGACTCATTTACAGTCTTCAACACATTTCAGAATTAGGGTGCCTGTATTTCATGCAAGTTGTTCACATGACAATACAACTGGAACAGATTTGCAGCTTGATCATAGCACTGGAAGTCTCCAGTCAGCCAACAGCCTTTGGAAGTTAAACGAAATGAAATCCAAATTCTAAAGTTTTGGACACTCATTCACCAAGACTTAAAACCATCTGCATATTTCATAATTTTTTTAATAACTGAATATACCCCCAAACCATTTTTTTTTAAAACATTTCCTATAAACTTCTTTTCAATTTCAACAGAATTTATGAATCAGCACCCATTCACAATAAAACTGCGTAAAGCCTTCTCTTTCTATTATTGTGCTAACAGGAACAAACACACAATAGGACAATCCAACAAGAAAAAAAAACTGTTCTGTTCAGTACAATAGCCAAGGTTGTCAGAGATCCTGGAATGATTTTTACCTTGCTTCAGTAAAGCACGTGTTTGTCACAAACCTGACCAGCAGCAAAATCCACCTATAACTGCCTCGTAAAATAAACAGCTGTGACTACAACTGAACTTTTGTTATGTTTAAGCAAATAAAAGTTTAAAGGCACTAAAATCTTTGTTAGGCTGGCTATAAAAACAATTATCACTTGTGCTGCAAAGTTTGACTTGAGAAGAGCTTTATATGCCCCATTCAGTTATCATCCTTATAAATCAGTGCTTGCCCCATGCACCAGGACACAGAGTTTGCGTGGCCCTAAACCACGACATCCAGCACACATAGCCCAGGCAAAGAAGCCAAAAACCAACAGACAGCACAGAATTCAGTCATGGATATGACTTGTCCTATTTGTAAGCCAGCCTCCCGTGCAGAGCTGGGGACGGTGGACACAGCGCTGCCTGGAGTTCAGGCTGCTGCTTCTGAAGTGCCGCGGAGCAGAGCTCGGGCAGACGCTCAGTCCAGTTCTCAGTATCAGGCATCAAGCCAAAATCTCGTGAAGTCAGCTGGAGACATTCCATTTTCTGTGAGTGATATTGGAAAAGAGCCAACTGAATATAAGTAATGATGTTTTAAATGTACGGTGCTACAGGAAGTTAAAAGATTAAGTGTTTGTTCCCCTAGCTTTTTTTTTTCTTTTTTTTTTTCTCCCCATTATCTTTCTTTTCATTCTTCTCTTAGTAGATCAATTTAAAATCAGCAAGAAAAACAATCTATTGCCATGTCCTGTGCATTTGCCCTTGCTGCTCTAAGATATGGCAGAGGTCATTATCACCTCAAATAACTCAGGTAGGGTATACGTGAACTACATTTTCCTTAGTCTTCTCGCAACTCAGGGCTTGGCACATTTATTTCAACATTGTGCAACACTGACTCATAGAAAATTTGGTGAGAAGGTTGTTTAAAAACATGACCTCACCCCGTGCCCAAAAACAGAGCAAACTTCAGTGGTTTTGGTTTCTTTCTTTTTCTTTTCTTTTTCTTTTTTTTTTTTTTTTTGTCCATCTTTTTGATTTGCATAAGCCTATCAATTATAAACATATTTTTTCCATGATTTTCAAGTCCCCCCCAAGCTAGTCCACAGATTGCCGTGGACTGCTGTGGTCTGCCACTGAATTTATGCCGTTCTCATTCTAATCTGGCAAATTTGCATTCTGGCAATTATTTCTACATGTGTTGATATACTCAGGACTAAACGTCCTAGATTTAAAAATAACAACAACTAAGAATCAGATTGAAAGGGAAAGCAAAATATTGTTATATTTCTGTTTTCTTATTAAGTTATATTTTGGCAATCCTCAGAGAAATTAAAGCTTTGGAAACATTCCATGTGGCAACACTTTTTCCAAGAGTGAAGAATTGCAGGGAATACACAGACATCATTTCATGATTAACAGGCAATGATCCTGTGGGCAGAAATGAGAAGCAGAAGGAAAATCTGTGTAGTAAGATCATGGAGGATGGAAATTGGGAGTCACCAGACAAATTTCCCTGGAGTAGTGGTCTAGTCACCAGGACCTATACGGTTCTTAATTACTTAGCTCGTATCTTAACAAGGTTTATTTAGTGTCGTCTTGTCTTTGGTCATGGGACAGACTCAAGATTATGAGAAACAACTATTTCCATCTCACATAAAGAGCTTGGGAAGTAGCCAACTGCTCTTAAATGCACAAGCCATATATTAAATTAAGCTAGTGCCAAGGAGACATGATACACCTATTTCCCTCCTGTAACATCACAGAAAATAACAAGTTGAAGGTATGGCCACTGTAAGCTGTATACTTTATAGCTGAGTCCACATCTGATGTAATTTGAAAGGTAGGTCACGGTATATGGTCTCATAGGCTATTACAAGAACCATAAGCAGGTTCTTACTGTTGTTGTAAATTCTCCTTGTGTCACAAGTGCCCATTATGCTTATTGTAAGAACGCTGGTCCCGGAGAGACTAACTTTGTTAAAACCAAGTAACCACAAGCATAAAATTCACAAATCCCTCTGCAGCAAAGCAACCATTACAATGTACTGTTCCTAGAGAGCTGCCCATTTTTCATTCAACATCAAACATTGAGAAAAGACTGGGAACAAAAATAGCTTTATTAAGCACATTTTAAAAATACTTGTGTTTAGAAGAGAAAAGGCTTACAACTCTCAATGAAGAGAAGAGATGGAAATCATAGCTGCTCAAAATTTATGGCCACACTAATTGAGCTCTTTGCTACCCTGAGATAGCTGCTAATGTAAGCTCTAGAAATTGAGGTCTAATACCTCTAAGAGAGCTTGCACAGAAGCTAACAGCATCCCATTGGTGGGAAACTTAATTTTTACACACATAGAAAAGAACAATTTGAGTCTAGCTGCTTGAGAATGGGGGAGGTAGGGGAGAAAACCCAAAAAAGAAATATGTGTATTTCCTATTGAAATGTTTTAGCTTGGGATTTTTCCAATAAAAATTTACAGGCTTTCCAGTAAAGTAGCAGCTCTCTGAATTTTTTCTTTTGGTTAAAATATATATATACACATACACACACACATCAAAGCTTTTGGGAGACTTTGTTTTTCCATCAGCCCTAGTCAGAATGATGTTTGTAGTTTATTGGTCAATGGTGATCTATAAGAAGCTGGAGAAGATGGATGGACTCAGTTAATTCAGATCCCCACAGAATTTTGAAATGGACAGCAAAATAGATTTTGTGCAAAGCACAGTGGTGAAAAATGGTATAGTTACCAGAAAAGGAAAAAGAGGCTAGTCTATCACACCTTAGGCAATCTAACATTTCACACTTAACTCCTGAGAAAGAGCCAAGAATTTAGCTTCAGCACAGGAGCTTGCTCAAGACCCCTTTACCCCACCCGGCTGGTTTTGCTCCACCAGCCTTTCCTCATAATTGGAACTTGGCCAGAGTAGAAGTCTCAATAATAATAATGAAAAAAAATATATTCTATAAACAGAATCTGTTTATCTGTTTTACAGCAAAATAAATATCAGTGAACAGCCAAGTTTACCCAGAGAAGTAGAAGGATAACTGTACAGCCAAGACCCACTGCTCCATTAAAGATGTTTTGTGCTGCTCCAATGGCCCAGAAGCACTTTGAGTACAGATTAGATAACAGCCAAATCATCTTCCACTCTAGTGAAGACTTCTGATCTCATGGACTTTACCTGCACAAACTTTTTCTGTCAGACCATAGCTCAAGAAATAATTTTACATGCATTGCGTCAGTACTTTGATATTCCAGACATTTCTTACAGCCTTGGGCAGCCCTGAGCCCCCAGCCATCTTCTGCTTTCCAGCTGGGGATTAAGGGAGGAGACAGCCTGAGAGCCAGTTAGGCTCCGAGCAATGCTTTCAGCCAAATCCCACATCACTCAATGTGTACCATTGCCACAGACCTTTAACCACATTGGCCCAAAGCATGGAGTTGGGACACCGGCAGATCACAACCCGCATCAGATCTGTAGTGCCACACCGGGAGGAGCAGATGAGGGTTCAGATTCTCAGCTCTACCCAAAGTTTCCCAAGATTTGTGTAAATCACTATCTTTATACCTCAGTGACAAATGCAAAGACAATGCTTCCTTCTCTCACTCCTCACCTATTCAGGCAACATAATCTAGTGCCTGCTTCAATATTCTGGGCTAGTTTGGCTGCACACACCTAGGACTAAGACAAACACTTTTGCCTAAAGAAACTCTGTCAGAGCCAGATCATTTCCTGAGGACAGCTTTAAAGGGAATTAGGGCAGTAAGAAGGGAGGGCTCAGCATGCCCTGGTCACTGTGTGACAGAGGTGACCCAAGTTGCAGGCCTGGCCCTGCCCAGGTGAGAACCTGAGCACAAAGCCTTAAGTGGTGTCCTGCAATTTAGGAAAGAGACTGCTTTTGTTTTTCCCACATATCATCAGTTTCTTAATATAACGCAGTTCTTTTTTCCTATTTTGAAAGGCTACAACCCCATTCAAATTGTATCCCAGAACTGGTTTCCAAGAGCTCTATGAAGAAGTCATGTAACTATTGGCTTTTCCCATGTAATCCAGTGGACAGATGTCCAAGTGCAATGTCTCTGGGCATGAATGTTTAACATCACTTGTGAGATATGAAAACAGAATGAAAGCAATGCACGTTACAATACTTGTACAGCCAAAGCGTTGAGAACTTTTTACAAAAGGTGCTCTGTAAATATAATATGACATACATCACGTATACACAGACACTGAAAACGTCACTCAGGACCACCTCCAACAGGCCACACTTTGTCTCAAGCAATCACTTCATCCTTAACACATTCCCATCTGGTTTTCAATGTAATTTGGTTCAATCCTAAAGACCACCAGAAAGGTTTTCACAGTCTTAATTGGCAGACACTTAATTTCCATTTATTTTTAATAGGAGTTAGGTGTTTGCCATTTTTGCCTTTGAAAATTTCTCATCATCTCACTTCTAATAAGGGAAAAAATTCTGCTAATCCTTTACAAAAATATTGAAGTAACACCGACTGCACTTGCTTCTAACACACGCACGCACACCCACGTGCCGAGGCCTCTGCATGTAAGGCACAGATTTGTACTGAAAGGCACACAGAGAAGAGCCGCAGGGATGGCTCAGCAATCACAAGAGCAAATGCTCCTGGAAGGGTGGGAAGAATGACTTATCAGCTTCAGCACCAGAAACGAATGTCGGTAACACAGACAGGATAGACCTGTGGAGCAATCTGATTCTTTTTTTTTTTTCTCCCAGGTATTATTTCCACTGAAGCACTTGCCTTTTCCCAAGTGCCTTGGTTATCTGGAGTAAATCGCTCAATTGGATATTTCTTCTGGGTTGAGTTAATTACATGAAAGAGCAAAACAACTTTGATCCAGTTCCTACAGTAAACATGAGCCTGTATTTTAGACATACCTGCCAGCAAGCACGGCTCCACTCATGTGACACCCTGTTTGCAGAAAACTTTCCAAAAGAGCCAGAAGTAGTAGGGATTAGGGTCCGTCCCTGCGCCATCCCTCCCACCCACACAGCACAGGAACCGCCCTGTGAGGGCATCCCCCAGGTGGGCTTACTCATGGAGCAATACGTTTACAGCAGCTACACGAATGATGTGAAATATCCTTCCATTACTCTGATTTTCACACAATTTAAACCAAATTCCATAAGAACAAATGAAAACATGTTTGCTTTCCCTGTCCTGTGAAACCATGCTGGTTTGGAGGCCCTTTAAATTTGGTGCAGGAAAAGAACTACAGCATTGTAGTTTTCTTAAATCTCAAACTGCAAGTGGCAAATCTGTGTGACTGATGTTCAAACTATAAGTGAGGTGTATTTTTAAAGGGGAAGCACAGCTGTCCCCCTCTGCCGCAAGGTATTTTTCAATTTATGCGGCAAATCCAATATAAAGGTTTATTGTACGGAAGGCAAAAGATCTTAATCAGGAATTAGCCGCTTCTAATGAGGAAAAATAAGCACCAAGGCTGCAAGAATTATTTCTAAGAGATAAGAATGTAATTGCCTAATGTGACTAATAATCTGATAAGAGCCTGTTTTATCTGATTTAACCCACGGAACTGCTGCTAATGTACAGAATTTAAAATAATCCCCAAGGAATTCCTCTTATCACAAATGGGATTGCAGAATGATAAAAAGATTCATTGTTGCAGTATTTGCTCTGGACACTTCTGTTCAAAGGAAACAGAGTTTTGACAGCTTGCAGTAATTGCAGCATTTGCTCGGATCATTTCTACAGCACCTGAATTTCTGAAGACAGAGTACATATTCTTTTCAGTAGACAGTAAATTATATGACCCTCCTTCATTTATAGCCTAGATATCATATCAATGCTACTACCAGGAGCCAAACACATCCCCAAGTCCCTGTGAAAATGTTTTCTAGTGTATTTTTTTTCCCATACTGACAGAAATTAATGTAATTTGAAATCTATAGTGACACTAACACTGTCATTATCCAAAATCATGCTCAGTTCTAATCCTACCGTATAATGACTTTAATCCTAATGGGCATAATCATATCTGATGTAAAGCTAGATACATGACAATCACAGAATTTAGTGATATTATTATACCAAAGAATAGCAGCTGTTGATTTGCCAATATTAACAAGTAGCAATCTTGTGATAACTCATTGCTCCAACAACTAATCAGAAGAGGACTGAAAATTTGGCATTTTGGTCCAGTAATTACATCTTTAGAATGCTACAGTTGGTAATTTGCATGATTTTCACTGTTGCACTTGCCATGAATTTTCTCTTCATCCAGTACAAAGACTCATGGCTGGCTTTCTGTGCCAGTATTGCTATTGTTTGTTTACACCTAGCTGTGCATTCAGCATAGCAGAACACTGAGAAGCTAAACAATGTAAATACACAGGTTAAATAGGTAGGACATAAACCTGAAAAACTTAAAACTGAAGGCCTTACCTCATGACTGTGTGCCCACATGACTTTAGAATAAAATAGCCCCTTTGGGGAAAACAAAAACAAAACTCCACTACCCCGATCCACGCACACTTGTCCTGCCTCTGTTTTCATGATCATAATGCAAGCAAAAGATGCATAAAGGAGGAAGAGGAGACCATGAAGTCTATGGAAGAGATAAAAACACTATATTTTTTTCATAATTTAACATGGTTAGCTTGGAAGGGGAGACTGGACCATTTCATTTTTGCTCTTTAAACAGGAGTTTGAGGAAGATTTTTTGAAAGTTACTGTTGGGTGTGAGAACAAACACCTCCAGGAAGGAAGACAGGGAAAAGCAGGCACACGAAGGGTGCCAGGTCACCCCTCTCCCAGAGCAGGTGCCTGAGGGATGGGACTAGAGGCTGCATCATGGCCCCCATCACCTCCATGCAAATCTTCACAGCACTGATGCAAGAATAAGGCAAGTGGGTCCACAACTGCTTCATCCTTAGTCTATAATTCTCTGAGCCTAGTTTCCTCTTCTTTGCTCAACAGTGGGTGTGAGCTGTTGCAGAGTTTATCAGGGAAGTAAAAGAGCAGGAGGCAATGCACAGAGCAAGACACTAAACGAACATGCCAGAACTCCAGTAAAAGCATGTTTTCACACAATGCAAAATATGGGCATGAGCCGAGTCTCTCCCTCATAAAGAATGTAAATATCAAACAGATGAAAGCGTAACTTTCCGTGATTCAGTATTATTATTGTTTGTATTTGTGGTGTCCTCAGAGATCTTGGCAGGCAGAATTTCCACCACAGTAAGTACTGTAATACAAAGTAATAAACAAGCCATTCCCTGAAAAGTTTTCATTTTAATATAGGTCAATGTACACAAAGTGGGTGTAAAAACCAAAGAGACAATATTGAGGAACAAGGATAGGAGAGATCAGAGCAATGTCTCTTTCAGGAATGGGTTATTTGCTGCTTAGCCAAGAACCACAGAGCCCCAGTCTTGGCGAATCCTCAAATATCACTGTGGTACATAAGATAATTATGTGTGCGCACAATTAACTGATCTCTAGTCATTTAAATTTAATCACAATATTAAAATAAGAAATGTATCAAGAATTCCTGCCACTGTTCTATATACCACCATAGCAAGAGTAGATGGAATAAACCACATAAGCCCTCAGAACTGGTAAGACACCACAACCTCACCCAAAGCTGCAACATCCATGACCACAGAGCACCTTTGCAACATCTAGCTTTAAGCTGGGGTTTCTGATAAGTTAACAAGCAAGTAAACCTCTCCCATAGATCTACATTTCTACACAGAGAAGCTACTCAATAAATACATAAGTACAACACAAGTACATGGGACGTTAGAGAATTACTATTTTTTTTTAAACCAACCACACCTCCAAGACTTTTTTTCATAACAAAAATTAAGTAACTTCTGCACACCTTTTCCCTCCCCTAACTTCATCATTACCTCAACTGGTTCATAAAACAAACCAAGGAAACACTAATGAACAGAATCAGCCATTAACCAAATTTTAAAGGATTTTTTCTAGAAGCCCTATGATTCAGTCATCAAAGAGCAAAGATGAAGCTACTGTCATGCTAACCTGCAAAGACTGCATGAGTAAGACTAACATACACTACCTGCTACAAGAAAGTTAAGAAAGACCTTACTCCCCCCTTCTTGATTTCAGAGTTTATATACATGTATGTACTATTGCATCCATTGACAGCTCCTAGGAAAACCGCTATTTGAATCTCTCATTCCTCAAACTTTTCACACTGTCGCAATGACAAATAAGCAAGGAAACACTGGACATGTGCAGGCATCCATTATAGCCCTGCTGAAGAGTTCTCAAAATTCACAGAAACATCCTACAAAGCCTTGCATGAGTTGACATATTCTGTTTCTTCATCCCCCAGATACTGCAACAAACACTTCCCTAACATCAGAATCTCCTGAATACCTACAAGGTGACATCTAACCATCAGACTTCAAACCCAAATACATTAGCAAACCCCACTACCACCACCACTTTTTCTTCAAAAACCACAACTGACTGTCTCTAACCCCAGGAAACTAGCATTTAAGCAGTCATGTAATATACCAACTTGTTTGTAGCCCACCCTAGAGGACAGGTTCTAGGTAATTGCACCAACCAAAACTAACATGCACAAATGGCTGAAAGATTTTGTTCTTCTTGTTGTTCCATGAGGAATTCAGTAACAACCATTCCTCCATCAAAGTATGCCTGAAGAGCTTCTGTAACATCTACATTCTAGAGAGTATCAGAGGCGTATTAGCGCAGATCTGCAATCAGATTAGCATAAGAAGTAGTAGCCTAGAAACTACTGTTAATGAAAACACAGACCTATGTCATATAGTTAGCAATCATCCAAAACACATTTAAAAAGCCAAGCTACACAGCCAAACCCTGAGGCACCATCATATCTATAATGAGAAGAACAATCATGAGACCCATCTCCATCTCCTCCATCTAAATATGAACTTTACTCAGTAGAAATACTCTCCAGGGAAACAGTTCATCTCTGAATGAACAGTGTTACTATTGTACTTGCTCAACACAGTGGTGAACAAAAGCCCCATATCGAGCAACTTCTGACAGCGGCATGTCACTGCACCATGGAAATTATGGAATTCATGATCCCTGATCATTGTCTCTGAAATTTTCCTTGAGCTGAGTTTCCTCTCCAGCCTTCGAACACACTCCCACTTCCATCAAAATCATCAGAAGCAAACTACAAATCAACAAATTCTTCATGAAGCCAGACAAACCAGTGCAACAAATACATCTTTGGTACATCTTCCCGATCTTAAGAATAAATGTTTTTAAGCAACAGACGTGCCCCATTATAGCATCCTATCCATACACGTGTACTTCAGAACAGGGTATGCAGCATCCCATATCCTTGCACCATCACCGTGGGTAAAGCAGCAAGGACAAGCAGACAAGGCACATGGGAAAGAAGCTTAATAAAGAAACATTGAGCTACAAATAGGTAAGAGTCTGTCATAAAGCAGCCCCTCCATTCCCAGTTTCTCCATCCTGATTATCCAGTGCAGAGGCCCGCACTGACATGGAAACTAAGCAAGAAAAGTTTGTAGTTGGAGACCACATCACTTGTTAAACCAACTGGTATAGTTAGAGAGAATACAAGCTTTTGGGCATACACATTCTCTTCTATTTCTTGTTTGAAATACAAGCAGCAGACTTCAAAGCTAAACACAAATTGAGAACAGTTACTTAGAGTGTAATTAAGACAAGTATTTATAAGACCATCTCTGAAAGGAAAGGTAGTTGGCACCAGTGAAACAGAGGGGATGTTCACATGGAGGGGAGGAAAAGAAAGGGGAGGAAGAAAAGAGACGATAATGTGGTTCTCTCTTAGCAGAAAGAAAGAGACAGGTAGTTTATAGTCTGTGAAATGTGGAGAGGTTAATGAAGGAAGTTATAGCGTGCCATAAACCAAATATCTCTACTGAGCCTGTACTTCGTGGTATTCGGTCAAGTCAGGAATTTGAGTTCCCAGCCTCAAATTTGGAAGGTTGTTATAGTTTTCCCTAAAATTAAGATACACAGCATATATTTTGGTGGAAAGAGTTCACCTCTGACACCTTAAGAGAGACTGGACTGTGGCTATGTATAGGTTAGGAGATGTGTTGTCTAGGACAATCACTGCTGCACCACCACCCCCAAGCACTGGCGGTACATACGAGCTAGAAAAACTGCTGGATTCCATACAGGTGCTCATTTTATGGTATATGACCCTTTTACACTTTGTTGCTCCACAGCTGCTGGCTACTCCTCTGTCCCTGGATATCACCTCTCTCTCAGCAAGACCACTGCTCTGCTTCACATGTGCTAATTACACCTCTTCCTCAAGTTTTCTAATAGAGGAACATGAAATTAAACTAAAATAACTGTTCCCAAAGTGTTCTTCAGCAGAAATTTGCTGGTTCTGTTTCAGACCACATCCTTTTTTTCCAGCTATTTCTGAAGCTGTAATAAAAGACATTTCCTACAAACCTTGCTACACAAAGCTAGCACACACATTCTCTAGAACAGTTTGGGTAAGAGTACAGTTTCATCTTAATTTTCAGGTTGATTGATATAATATTTTACTAACATTTTTTCTGAAGCCTAAAAATGGCTTTAGTTTAAAAAAAAATATATCCTGAGAGAGAGTATTAAATAGGCTATACTTAATATGAAAGGAGATTACATGCTATAGCATCCTTAGAATTCAAGTGTAGCTATATTAGGAAGTTATTGCGTTAGTTCATGGATTACTTTACGCAGGTTGATGCAAGTTTCGTGAAAAAACTTCTTTAACTGGAAATTATCTTTTAAAAGCTCTGCTTCCAATTTCAAGTTGACATTTACAGAGAACGGGCAGATTTTAAAGACACTGAAACTAACCAGCAGCAATAGGTAGTAAAATCCCCAAAATGCAGGACCGAATTTAGAGCTGACATACATTAATAATCCCCACTGGAATCAACCTGAGTTGCATTGATCTGTGATATGGTACTTCCTCAACCTATAAACCAGTACATTGTGTTTATATTTGCAATTTTAACTCTGTGATAAGCCAACAAGAGAGTTTCCTGTTATTCCTAAACTTTAAGAGGTGCTGTAAAGCAAAATGAAAGCACATCACTATCTGTTTGAGTTATTAATGTATCAACATAGGAAGAAATCAGGCAGGCAGCAACTAAATACATGGAAAATATCTTAATTTCACTAAAAAACACAGGAAATATGTAAATTAGACACAGCTGTAACACTTCACAGCACAGGCACTACATTTGCTATCAGTAACCAGTATTAAACACAAAAGAAAGCAGTAAACCCTTAGAAATAGTTTATGAGTTATGTCACTTTTTCTCAAAACTTTTGAAAATTAGCAACCAGCACTAAATCAAGCCATTGATTTTTTTCTTCCTCTGAAAATTGATGCCCACCAGAGAAATATTTCTAAAATAAATGCCATGTCTTAAATAAGTGTGTTAAAATTTACACAAAAAGCAGAACATTTTGCAAAATCTTGAAGACATCAGTGTTCCTGTGATTTTCTAATAACCTGCAAATATTGTCACAAATCCTTCACTCATTCTTAGGAGGGATCAGTAACAGGTTTTACAGTGGGGAAAAGCACAAAACACAATATTTAAGAAGGATATGCAAGAGATTAAGTTTTGACAGGTTTTAGCGTAGCTCTCCTCTGTGAAAGTGCAGGACTGAAAAGCAGTGGGGAATGCAGAGTTAGAAGGTTTATCTACCCAATGTATTCTTTTATGCAGTTATTTTTTTCTTGGGTGAAACCAGAGAAAAGTTCTCAGAGACTGCATCATGCAAATTGAATAGAATTAGATTTGTATATAAATATATATGTTTGTTTAAATTAATCTTCGTGTTTCTTGAATACAAATGTCATAGAGTAACAGAGAAGTTCAGAAATCATGTAGGATTTATTATTATTATTATACTTATTTCACTCATTAATGCTGGTTTATTAGAGTGGACTGGATCAGTCAGACCCACACGTTAATTACACAGAAAAAAAAAAAAAAACACACAAAAAAAAAACATGAGACCACATTACATAATGTAGCAATAATCCAGACAGGACTGACGGGTAGACGGAATCTGGATTGCAACATAAGTACCAGCTTTTAAATGGTATAGCAGCTTAGAAAGACATTATCCCCATATAATGTTATTAATGTGCGAATCCTTTGACTACGGTAGGTAATTGTCCCCCATAATTAAACCCCAGCATCAGTAGGAGAGATATAATGTGTGCTTATCATTTGTATTCTTTTTAGCTTTTATTTATTTATTTTAAGCACAGACAGGCATCATGTCACTTGAGGATTATCTCATGGTGGTTGAACTCATTAACTAGCAAGTATACATTATTTCACACTCGAACAATAAGGTCTCTATAGCATTTGCCTGACAGAAGTGGAAAAACATTCACATTCATCAGAAAGCAGCAGCGACTTAAGCCACACAATTCTCAAGTTGAAAAGTTTTGCCATATTTACCTAATCTGATGATAAAAGAAGTTCACCGTTGATTAGATAAATATTTCTGTGTTTAGATAGACAGCTTCTAAAAAAAAAATAATCAGGAGATTAGTCTATACCACCTTTATGAGGAAGACAGATTCTTCATTACACAGCGCTGGGTGGATTTAAACCCAAAGTCAGAAGCCCAGCATGTATTTCATTAGAGAACCAGCAACATTCATAAAGTAGTAATATGAAATAGTCCAGTGTGAAATAATCAAGACTTACCAAGCTCCAGAACCTAAGAGATCTTCCTACTCAAAACTCAGTGACAAAGAAAATTACCAAAAAAAATTTGCTTGGATTCTCATATGTTAAAGAAGCCCCATGCCCAAGCAGCCATTGCTACTGTCCTGAAAGAAACCAGCTCTGCTGGGCTCTTATACACCTCAGCCGCTCCAGAATTTTAAGAACTTTGGTAGTATAAATTATTTATAAACAAAAGATTTACCGTTTACATTTTGTCTTAATGTTGACTACAGAATTGGCTCAAGTAGGGTACTGTGCACATTTGCTCACTAATTGCAGCAACGCAGTTTCAGAAATGTTAAAAAACAAAACCAAACCACACTTTAAAAACAGTTTGCACACTGGCACAGACCCCATCCTAGCAAATTATCATTTATCACGCAACCAAGTGAGGAGGTTTGTCAGCCGGAGGTCCCTCCTTCCAGCCACTGCAGATAGCTAAGCATTTCCTAGAGGAGATTTGTCCTTCCCTGGAGGTACCTGCTCTCTTTCTGCAAAGGAGGGGGATAACTTGGCTCCTGTGTTTGTCACCTGTATTCAGTCCCTAGCATTGACTGAACCCAGCACTATTTCCCCTTTTTAACTAGCCAAAACTCTAAACTTCCAAGCCTCTTATACCCAATTCAGGCATTACTAACAATGAGAACCTCCAGGGCACCAGATTCTACCTTTGTAGCCATCTGGGCTTAGATCTGTCATCATCAGCTTAGATCTGTCTAACTTAGATGCTGATCCAGCACTTCCACTCAGACTGAACGCGAAATGGTTTTAGGAGTTACTCTCAGACTAGTGGAACTATTCTGGACTTGATAATGGGCATATGTAAATATTTACAACAAAACCACTCACAGACTGACTAGAGAACTGTATTCCTGTGCCTCATCACAGCACCAACTAGTTCAGAAAAGGAGAGAGGGAAGATCTCTGTATTTAATTATGTCACCCTATTTGAGTATCAGTTGTGAAAATTAGTGATCTAGTGAAAATTCATTGAGGTAAACATTGAAAAAAACATACCACACAGACAGACCCTGCATGAAGTAGTGTACAGTTTAAGGCCCCACCTCTACAAATACTTCATTTCTTTTTGTTTGCAAAAACAACTCCAAAACAATAAATTAGACTACATCGCTATAGTGAAGCATGTGTATTTGGTTTTATGTGATTAAGTGCTAAAAAGCTAAATATGAGTAAGGCTAAACTCTTCTAATAAAAATACTCTTATTATAATTAGAAAATGGTAACGTAATTGAAACATCAATAAAGGAGCCTCCAGCAAAAAAAAAAAAAAAATTTATATATATATATATAAATATATATATATACACACACTCACAAAAGTGCCTTTCCTTCACTTTTTTGGGTATTTGTTCCCTTTGCACTAATGAGAAAAATAAAATGCACAGAGTTTTCCTGAAGTTTTGCTTAACTACCAGGTGCAACATCTGCTCGAGAACACCTAACACATGCAGTGCTTCTACCATAGCTGGTGCAGACAGGACAGGGAGCCTACCAGGTCTCTGGTATTTTTAATTTCAAGGTTACTCATAGCTACTATTGTGTGTTCATTCATGTTTTCTCAATTAAAATTAAGTTCAACTAAAATCTATGTTAAGTTGCATGCAAACTCACTAGCAATGGATTTTTGTAATTTTATATGAGCCCTCCGTATTTTTAAAAACTATTTTCCTGCAAGCTATAGAGAGACACTTGGTGAACATCAAATTCAACATCTTGGAATTCTTCCCTGATACACTAAACAAAAGTTGATATCTTCGTGTAGGTTAGCAATTGAGATCTATACACCAAAATAGACTGGGAACTAGGTAAGACTTCTGAGCCAACTGCAATATAGCGCTAGCGTTGCCAACAGCCAAATGAAACAATAATTAGATTTGAACAGAATTTCAATCAAGTCTCTGTGTAATTTACCCCAGGTCGAGGTATTTCAACACTACCCTTGAAAGTACCAGGAAGTACATGGTGGGAAGATGAATGCGCAGCCCTTACCTTTTAACAATGATCAGGGTCACATGGCTAATTAAAATACCTTTGTTTACATCGGGTAAGAGTCCTGCTGTTAGACCATCTGCACCTGCAGTCTGTTCCATCAAAACCCCTTCCACAAATTGCATGCTCCTAATAGGTATTGCTGTGCCAATGACAATTACCTAATTAGACATTAGAATGTCAATGCTGATTTTAAAATCCATGCTAATTATTTTACTGTTTGACAGAATATTTCCCAATGAAGGAAGGAGTCTGGATAGCATAATTATGTCACGAGGAACACTTCTGTATATGATTAAAAGGTTTGGCTGCCTCTGATTGGAAGGGCTCCAGTTATTTATGTATTTAACAAAGTTGCAATCAGCACATACGGTTTTCAGCTGAAAGAAACAATCTGAACCCTGCTTATTCACTTGCCTGCTATGGCAGGGCATATAATGAAGCTCGTGATTAGGTTCCTCTTCTTTAAGGTTTGTCTTTCAGTAAGGAGAGTTCGGAAATGGAGCGGAAACATGTCTAGAAGACAGATTACATGATAAGTCTCTTTTTCATTACAGTTTGAAGAAAAAAAGTGTGGGCACTGGATGCGTGATTGGTTTTATGTCTTTAGATATAGAACAGTAAATACCTTTGTGCCTAATGCCGAGTACTTCTAGGGGCAATTGCTGCATTTACTGGTCTCAAGCTGCTCCTGGTACTTGGCATCACTATACAGGTTTTGAAAGATCTGCAACATTTGCCTAGGCCCCAAATTTCTGGCTTTTAAAGCAAGACAACTTAAACCATAAACATGATAACACGAAAGATGAATTTAGGATTCTAAAGTGTTCAATTCAGCTGCAACTGAAAGTCTTAAAATAAAGCACAATGGAGGAATTTAAGTGCTGTCACAGCAAACCACAAATACAGTAAATATAAGGAAGGGCTACAAAATAAAAGTATACTGCATAATAGGTGAAATGCCTATAAACCTTTCTAAACAAACTTACACAGTTTTTTCTGTATTCCCTTCACCAGAAAGAGCACTGTAAAGAATTGTGGTTAAAGCTGTGATACCAGCAACAACAAAGTACAGCTTATGACTTCAAGTATCTCTGATCTTTAGTTGGTAAGCTGCAAACAGGAAAATAATTTGTCCTTTTCTAAGAAAAATGCTGTGATGGTAGTAACGAAGACAAATATTTTTATCATTTACTATGTAATTTCCACAGAAGCAGTTACATAAAAATGATGTAATGCCTACACAATCAGCTAAACCTGTGTATCTGCATATCTGTATGTTGTATACACATAGGACTTATATCGTTGTGAATATTCAACGGCATATCCAACACATAATAATCTGCATTTAAATTCATATTCACAGCATATTGATCAGCATAAACCTCAAGCAGTACAATATAATACATGCCCATGCAACATTCAAAGCCATAGATGCCCCCTCATGTTCAAGAAACGCTATCTGATCAGAACCTGTGGTAAGCGCAAGACTTTTATCACTAACTACCATTAATGGAAAACTTGATCAACCAGAGCCAAACATTTCAAATCCCTCTTTAAATCTTCCTCCAAATCCCTTCTCAAGACTCATTTCTACAACAGCTTCTATAGGAAATTAGCTCATTGATGAGCAGGTTAAAGGATAAATCAGGATGCCTGATCTTTGCTTTCTCTTTTCTGTTTCATTTATAACAAAAACACATGTATGTAAACTGCACTGCATGCTTCTGTCCCTCCTCCATCACACTTACAGCACTTGCTTTCTTAGAATGCATATCTTAGAAATCCGAGTCTTTCTGCAAGTGCTTTATAATGCCTAATGAAACAGGGTTGTTATTTTCATTTTGCAAATCATTCTGATACACCAAACAAATAATCAGATAATACCTTCTGACAAAAAAGGTATTATGGCCTGAAGATCTTTATACATATATATATATTTAAATGTGTTTGTTTTATCTCCTGAATGCTCCTGGGTGCATTTACAGCCTTCTTAATGACTTAAATTTGAGGATTACATGTCTCAGAGCTACTCACCATTGCAGTAATTGGAATTCTGTAGCTGTCCCATGCAACACACACTGAACTGCTTAGCTGTGAGTTTTGGGAAAGTTTCAGCTCCAGCAGAGCAGTAGCCAAAAAGACACATCCTTTAATGCCTAAGACAGAACAGAAACACACGGAAGGTTTATACTAGGATTGCATCGTCATATGCTTTACCAGACACTGTATCTTCAGAACATATAAACTGGCATTAACATATCAGAAAGGCTGATGCAACAAGACATCAAAAGTAAAGATGTGAGAAAAGTTAGGGGATAAAATCCTAACCCCATGTAAATCAGTGGCAAAACTCCAATCGACTTTATGCAGAATAAAATTTTGCTCACAGGTTTCCCCTTTAACATCACATTGGTTTGCTCTGTATATTACGCATTTCCCAGTTGTGCATCAACCAAGCACAATCAAGCCCTATAGATCACAGCTAACCAGAAGGACAAAAATAAGTTTGATGCAATGCTCAGCTGGGGTAAAATATTTAACTCTCAAAGAATCTCATCTTTGTCCTCCAGCTGGAGATGGGGCCCAAAATAGGCAAACTTCACATGGAAATTTAATTTTGAATAGTTATTTCAGGGCCATATTTTCCAGGTGGGGCATATGTTACGGATTTAACTGTCTATCAGCTGAGTATCTTAAGACTTTCTGTAAGCACCTGGTCACCACTTTAAAAACATAAATGATATCCAGTGATTTAATAATTTAGTTAGGCAATGCGTTTGAAAAAAAGGACTATTTTTATTTATTATATATTAAAAATTTGGTGCGATAAGCTTTATGCAAAATGCAGAAGGCTTATTCCCTACCATAAAGGAGTTTTGGGTTGTTTTTTTGTTTGTTTGTTTTTCTTGGTTGATTTTTTTTTTTTAACATTCCATTATTCCTTGGGGAATTATAAAACTCACCTGAAACAACCTATCCACATTAGAATAATATGCATTTATCAAAAGTATATCAAAAATATAGTGAAAGTATGTGCTTATCAATTCAGGGTGTGATTTCAGAACCATTCTTTATCAGAACAATTTTCTTTCTACTGACGTAAGTCATAAAGCTCCCATTGACTTTGAAGAGATCAGAGTTAGGTCAACACTAAATGCCTTTGAAAATTCCAAGCTTAAGTTAACTTTTAACTCTAAATTTATGTTGACTCAGTCACAATTTTCATTGTTCTCACTGGAATCATTACAGGAATATGCAAGTCTGTTAATAAATATCTCATTCCTTTAAGAATAGTATACCCCAGACTAGTTTTAAATAACTCATCCCTCTAAGAATGACATATCCCATCCATCTCTATATATTTCCCTAGACTCAACAGTTTCGACAACTGCTTGGAAAGGATTTATTTCCTCAGAAATCTGTAGTCCCATTGTGTTTTGCATTATCCGGAAATGGGACCCTGAGCTGGATCTGCTGCAGGAAAGCATCTCCTAACGGATATGATTTTGCTGAATGTCATATAACGCCCCGAACGATTCTTGGTCCAAGGATTCTTTCTGACAGGTAATACTCCAACAAAGCATCATCTTCTCTCCAAAGGCCATAAATGATCTCCAAGTGAATACTGCTGGTTTGGGCTTTTTTGTTTGTTTTGGTTTGTGTCTAAGATTAGTTCAAGCTTTTCAGAAAAGTAATTGCCATTTATCAAGGTAGCATCTACACCCTCAGGTCAGAACTGGGGTCCTGGTCTGATAGGTATGTCAATACACACAATGAAAACACATTTCCTGTTCCAAGAAGTTCATTGTTTGCATACAGTAATGTGTTAAGTAAAAGAGGTGTTACAGCATTTTTCATGGATCCTGGACGCTTCTGTCAACGCAGGGATTCCACCTAGCAGCAGATCCCATCCCCACCTGGAAACTCCAGGAAACTTAGCAGTTTCCTTGTACAGTCTTTACAGGCCACACTTCCTTCCTTTCAAGCACCAGGTCCTCATATTAAAAAAAAAAAAAAAAAAAAAAAGAAAACTTCACGAAGGGGAAAAAGAGCAATCTAATACCTTTCAAACAAGTTATTGCCCTTCACCACAGTAATTTGTGCAATAAACCTTTGCTTTAGTTTCCTGAAACAGTGCAATATCCTATGAACAAATGTTTCTTTGAGATCTCTTTCCTCACATGTAGTTTATCACAGGGGGTTACCAAAGCACCAAGGCCATAATACCAGCGCAGGGCTGCCAGCCTCCTCCCTAGCAAAGCCTTTACTGCCCCATCAGCACCGATTTAGGACACACTGCAGCCACCCACACCGTGTATCATCCCACTCTTTCTGCTGGTGAGCCCAGATGTTGAGAGGCAGCACCTTCACTGGGCTGCAGGAAGGATGCGCTAACATGGAGGACCACTGAAATGAGCCCCAGCCATCAGAAATATCTCACCCGCAAGAGAAGGCAGCCCTTTTCCCTTTGCTTCCAGTGGTAGGTGCCAGCTGCACTGCCTCCCTGTGCAAAGCTGGTGTTTGGGATAGTGTGTCTTCACTAACCAAGTTGCACTTGGCAAGCTGCAGTTCTTCAGGCACACAACAAAGAAAACAAAGTTTTATTGTCTTTCTACCCACAGCCAGTGACATCAACAGGGCAAGCAATCAACATCTGCTCCCTGCCCTCTCGTTCCTCTTTCCCCAGTTCCAGTAAGTGGAAATAGACAGATTTGGTTTTATGTTTGTTTGTTTTGTGTTTCCCCTGTGTGATGCTCAGCCTATGTGGCTTCATACAGAAAAGGCTTCCAGAGCCCTGTGACCAAGCCCCATCTCTGCCACAGGCATCCCTGGGAAGTTGTTCAGCCCTGTGTGTCCACTCCTCTTCCATAAAAATGGGAATGCTCTGCCACTTCCTTCCCCTCACTCCTCACCTCCCCTGCATAGGCTATAGACTGTCTGATCCACAAAACCTTTGCAAATACAGTGGCCAGCAAATGAGAGTGGGATGTGTTCAGAGGCTCTTTTATCATGTACATTACTGTAAGTATCCATAGGTGGATAAAACAGATGGGAAAGAACTGTGAGAAGACTGTGATTAGCATAATTGCTAGTGATCACATCAGACAATCTGCGTAACCACAGTCAAGCATTTTTATAAGTATTGCTAGGGAGATTAATAAGAAAATCAGTGTTGGGAGAGCCACTAAAGCAGAAGCTATATTTTTTCTGGGGGGTTATTTTAGGGCTTCATACAGGACTGAAGTGTACCAAAATTCTCATGGGTATTTGTATGACAGCTCTTTGCATAGAAGCAGGTAGAAAGCCCCTTCATTGCCCCCTCCCATTTTACTGTAATTTGTGACCACTTTAGATGTGGTACTCCCAGCACTTTCCTGCATGAATATCTTGTCCAGACACAAAGACTTCTAGAGAAAGAAGAGAAAGAAATCAGAGAAAATGGGGATAGAGGAAGAAGAATCCTACAAAACCCACGGTGAGTACTAGAAGCTTGCCTTTGAGGAGGAAAAAAAAAAAAAAAAAAAAAAGGGCACAAAAACCTGAAATACAAATTAACAAATTAAAAAGGCCAAGTTACCAGGTGTGTTTGAAGTCCCTGGCACTCCCACTGGCTTGCTCTTTGAACTAGGACACCTCAACAGCACTCATGCTCATCCCATGCTGTCTGCAGTGTATTGAGAAGCTTTTATTTCTCACCTTGAATGACAAGTGCTGAAAACAACCGGGTCCCTATATGAGTTAGACTGCTGGATATTTGTGCAGTGCAGGTTACTATCATGATACCTTCAGTACTGGAGCTCAGTGACACTTCCATTGTGCAATATGGAGACTTTCTGAGAAGCTGTCACACTTGCACGTTCAGCTGAAACAAAGCCCCAGCCCTGCACATGTGTCTTTTCACTTGCTCCATAAAATTCCTTCATGGTTTAGATAAGATGTAAATTGTGGGATTTGTACTATCCAGCTCTACCCAAAACTTTTTCCAGCTTACACTCCCAAGGAAAATTTGGCAGAAAAATGACATGCTAAAATAATAAAAAATAGTTAAACACGAGTTTTCTGTGGCAAAGCCGCAGCAGACACTACAGGGAACACAGCTGGATTGGGTCAGGTTCCCCCCCCTCAGTGTTTTTCACCTTCAAGGTATGTTTCTGGAAGCATAAGCCCCCCAGGCAAGGGAGGCACCCCTGAATAATCTTGCCACTTGGGGGCAAAGGATTTTTTCTGCCATGAGCCAGCCTGCTCTGCTCTGCAGCTGCATGGCTGCGGTGGCCACTAGTCAAGCACTGAAGCCAAGCAACATGTGCTCAACGTGCAGGCGCTGAGGGAACTGGGTTCAGGTTTTGCCAGTTCTCCACAAGAGCAGAGCTATGACACCGATTCCCAGCAGCACCTCTATCACTCTTTTTGTTTCCTCTACACCTTGTCATTTCTCAATCTCAGGCAGAAATACGAATCACCAGCCGCTGTATACGGATTACTTAATACCTACTTCAGCTCTTGCAGCGTCTCTATTTGTTTTGATTCACCAGTATCTGCCAAAACCTTTGTTATGCTCTTTTCTTAGTCACTTGCTGAACTGTGTCAGCCTTCTCTTTGCATTTCCCGCTGGTTCCCTTTCCACTGAGTTACCCAAGCATGTAGTGTCCCACCTTCTCACACCAGAGCTGCCCTTTCTCTTTCCCTGTGCTCCATCCAGCTCACTCATGATGACTGCGCCAAGACCCTCCTCTGTTGGAGGCTTACAAACACAGACCCTCAGGCCCTCCTCAGCTTCTCATCCTCTTTAAAATTCTAAACTTTTAGATAGTACTCACAAAAAGTAAAACAACAAAACTGACACAACTTTAACTTCAGTTATGGGTCAGGCTGACCAATAGCTGTATTCAACCCACAGGTCTGCTGTTGACGGGTATCAACCATCCGTCTGTCTCAAGTTACACGAGGGAAGAGATTTGGTTTCACTGTTGTTGTACGGGACCTAGTACTGTGGCTGTAATCCCTAAAAAGGGCTCAGAAGGGCTGCAGAGCACAGACAGGACCTCTCTGCATCAAGAGACAGTTAAGCTGGGAAGTTGAAGAAAGGAGGCAGAAAATGAAATATTTCTAGCTCTATAGCTAGAACTGACTCCTCACGCATGTATACTTTTTGATGGTCCAAATTACATGTTCACACGCTTTCCTTTTTTTTTCCTTCGTAGAAATGTTTCTTTATGGAGCTCTCAGTACTGATGCACACAGAGGAAGATATGGCTTAGAAAAATCTCACATGTACGAATGCCGCAACGTCTCCACTTGGCAAAGTTATTAGCGACTCAAAATGCGCCTCTTCTAATGGGAACACCAGGCAGCGAATCCAACAGTGCCTATGCACCCTGTTAATAACAGTGCATCCTACAAGACCTTCTTCAAGCTTTTCTGCATTATCCTTCAGGTGTGCCTGGGGGACAAAAGCAGATGTCCGGAGTCCCATAGAGGTGGGGAATCCAGCGCTGCTGCTCCCGAGGTGCTCTCGTCCCTCTGTAGCACCGGCTCCGGTCTGGCCACCACCTGCACCCAAGGGCTGGGAACCGCAGAGCAGAAGAGAGGCAGCTCCGATGAGATTCCCAAACTCAAAAAAGCCCTGCTAAGCGGCACACTCCCACTCTCCCTATGTGCATCTTAGCACTGCAACCTCTTCACATCTCACGAGCTAGCGTGGAACAGATGCGTCCCCCCGTCAGGAGGCAGCGACACCCCTCCCTCCTCACATGACTCATATGATGTCAGAGCTGTCCTTGTCACTGACCCTAATTCGGGCTCACACGTCAAGGACATGCTCACTCGGTGGATCCTCACGGCACGATGGATCATCCATCCTCTCTCCCTTGGGCTGCCTACATCCCAGCTAAGGACTGAACAAGGAGGACTTTTTTGCTAGTTCAGCAAACTCAGCTGCTCTGGGGGTTCCAGCAGCACCAAAATGCCAGGAGAGGCTGCAAGGTTTCCAACCATTGACAGCAAAGTGAGCACCACAGGGAAAGAATCCCCCCTGCCCCCCATAATGTCCAATACAGAGATGCAAACATTTTTATGGAACAGCCATGTACTTTCATGTGATCTAATATTAGCTGTGCCGTATATAATTATTTTATGTAGTACTCTGCGTTCTGGTTGCGCTCCCATCGATATGTCTAGTAGATATTTGTAGTTCCCTAGTAATTTAATAGCTAGTTTGTGCCCTAAAGCATAAAAACATTTCTACCCTATCTAAAGTAACCGTGGGTGGTGTTATCCATATAAAATCTTTGAGTCCTAATGAGCTTTTGTTCTCAAGTTATAACCCAAAAATACATCACCCGGCTGTTCCGTTCTCTACTGAAGATCCTCACTATGATGTGAAAGAAAAAGAAATTAAAACCTTAGATAAATGTGTTTGATCTACCACAAAGTGGGAAAAGACACCCCTCTGTATTATATATTGTTGGGATTTTTTAACGAGCCCAGCTTCTGTTCATTGCTAAGCGTTTCAAGGCTGAAGATAAGCTGCCTTTTTGCAGACCTGGAGCCAGCTGTGGCTCAAGCTGCCCAGGCAGGAGATGCTGCTGGCCCTGTAGCGAAGCCACCATGGTCACTGGAGCCAGGGCACGACGCTGCAAAGCGGCACGGCACTTGGGGCTCCTATGGGGAAAATGCAGCAGGCCACTGTCCCCCTGCAGGGTCGGTGGTAGAAGACCTCCCATCTCCTGACCTGGGGAAGATGAGGCTGCTGAGAGCCGAAGGAGAAAGCCCCGCAGCGAGGCTTTGTGCCGCCTCGCAACCGCGAGTGCCAGGGACGGTGGTGACGCCAGCGCCTTCCTTCGCCTCTTCCTTCACTCGCTGTCACTGGCGGCCGTGGAGCCAGGCCAGAGCCCAGCGCTCACCGGGAGCCAGGCTCGAGCCTGCCTTGGCGTGCCCACCTCTGCTCTTTAGGAGAGGGTACAGGCTGTACAATACATCATCTGTTATGCAATTCGGCCTGCGCCCGGATCCGGTTTGCTTCCCGGCGGCAGGAATACATCCCCCCGGCTCGTCCCCAGCCCCATTCAGCCTGGCCACGCGCTGTTTGCTACCCGGGCACAGCACGGTGAGGAGCTCTGCAGCTCGCAGCGAGCCGCCCGCAGGCAGCAGGCCGGGGGGCGGCGTGCCAGGGAGCCAGCTCGCAAGGGAGGCCTCGCTGGGCCCGCTTCAGCCCTGCCACTGCTCTCCTGGAAGGAATCGCATTTGGCCGCCTTCGGCATCGGCTCCCAGTGCGCCAAGTTGCTCTCGATTATACTGAGTTTAAAAATGAGTGTCCGGAAACATCGGTGGGAGAAATATTGCAGAGTTTGTCATCCATGGAAAAACTAAAATGAGCTTTACCAGCTAGGTATCAAAGAAAGCCTGAGATAAAATCCCTGGATTAACAACTCCGCACAACCAAAGGAGGAAAAACAAACAAACCGGTTTTGACCTCAGAGGCTGACACCCATCTCCAAACGCAGAAGGGAAAGTGCCTCCAAGGGTAAAACCCGGCTGCTTTATTAAAAGTGAACAGCAAGCCAAGGACATTCAGCTAGGAAGCAAATAATTCCCCATCCATCGAAGCAACAGGTAGAAATGCCAGCAAATCCTGTCTGCTCTGTTCAGAAGAGATTTCCTAGTATCTATGCTTGGAGACAACGAAACCTAGATAGAGTATTAGCTGTCATTAAAAAGTAAACGAAGGCAGTTGGAATTAATTCTTCCACTCACAGTTCAGAAAGATTTTGGCATTCAGCACTATCAGTAAATCCCAGAAGTAGCAATCAGCAGGTAATCTGTTCAGTGTAACCAGATAGTCCCATCACATACACGGATTTAACAAGTGCAGCACCCCAGAGAGATACCAATTACAAGATAATCAACTTCCTCCTCCCTTTACTCTGGGGAAAACTTTAATAAAACTGCAGTCCAGCCCTTGCCACACCTTACAGAGTGCCTTCTCTTACTGCCTGGAGTAAACAGAAAGACATGAGAATTAGCCGTCGATGAGAAAACAAGGATGCTGGTCTGCAAAATAAACAAAATAAAAAGCACAAATATTTGACTTTATAAAATCTGATCATTCCACTATTTTTGTAGGAAAAAGAAACAAGATACCGTGTCATAGATAACAGCCAAGCAATTATCGCACTGCTTTGAGTAGTTCAAGGAGTAGGGTAGAAGATTTGTGGGCTTAAAGAAACAACTGACTTCAACCAACATCTCCATTACCTCAAGTGAAAGCTGTTGGCAAATTGAAATATACTCATTCTCTCTTAAAAAAAAAAAAATTAAAAAGTCATCCTGGACCACAGAAACATACAGGGAAAAAAAATAAAAATCATCAGAATTGGTGAGAAATTCTTATCTCAATAAGCTGTGTTTTTCCATCATGGGAATATTTTGTTGCATGCACTCCCTAGAAGCATAAGTCCTTCCAGCACACACTGCGCTGTGATGTAGCAGAAGGGCAGAGGCTGATGGGCTGTTTGGGCAGGCGCTTTGTGGATCAGATGCAGACGTTCAGAGCAGTTCGGAAAAGGGCAGAGACCCTGCCCTGTCATACAGACCTTCAGCACATTTAAATGTATTCCATGCTATAAAAATAAATAAATAAGTAAAATAAAAATAAAAAGGTGTAAGATACCTGGGAGTCAGAAGAAAAGCTCAGTTTTAGTATTCAGTTCTGTAACATCACTGCATGATTGCTGTACAATGGTGCCTGCAATGCCCCTCCCTGACAGCGCTGGGGCTCCATGTGTAGAGTTGCTTCCTTCCTTTCCTTTCCCTTCCCTCCCACCTCTCTGCTTCTTGCCGATGGGCTGCTGAGTACATGCCAGGGTCTCTGTCAGCCCAAGGACCTTGCACCTCCAGCATCCCCTCCATTAATAAAGAGAGGGACCCAAAAGTACATATCCCTCATCTCCCACGTCTCCTCCCCCTCTCAATTATCTCCCTTTGTTTTTTAGCCAGAAATGTTAAAGAAAGCAGAGCAGAAGAGATGCTGAGTGATAGCCACACAGGCACAGTCCTAGAGCGATAAAGGGGTTAGACAAGTTGCATTCATCCCTCGCATCCTACAGCTTCACTCTCTGCTGCTCTCGGTCCTTTCTAATTTCCTGCTCTCTCTCACTCCCCCTTTTCCCTTCCTGCCTATTTCTTTCTTCCTTGGCTTTGCAGCTTCAGCCTCCCTCACATTTGGGGCGTTTCTTTTCTTCTTTTCCAAATGCCTCTTCTCCTTTCGCAGATCTCTTCCAAATAGCCATCCTCTACAGACCTTAACATCGACTCTCCTTGTTCTTATTACACCGAGCTGCTCTCCTTTGCTGTGTGTTGCTCATGCCGCATCTCTCTATTTTATAGAGCATTTATAACACCATGCACATAATGCATAACTGAGCATTTCAGCATGGAAGCAATTGCCTCTAATGCTGAAGTAAATCTGCAATTGACAGTTCTAAAATGCTTATAACTGCAGGACTGTCTTTCATAGACTCACAGATTTTAAGGCCAGATGGGACCATTAGATCATCTAGTCTGAGCTCATCTGAAAACCTGCTCTGGTTCTTCCCTAATAATGGGTGTCCATGCGATGCCATCAGGACCTACCAGCACAGCATCCCAGGATCCGTATTTCAGTTGTCACTATGCGCAGTGCAGCCAGCGTATCAGCTGCATGAAGCATCCTCCCCACCTCCGAGGCACCCAGCAACTCTCACCTTCCTCAGGCAGCCCTACTGCACAAAGGAAGCAGGCAGGTAAGAGGGGAGCCAAAAGGGAAGGAAGCTGGCTGCTTCAGAAAAAGTCCCCAGAGCAGATCTCAGAAAATCACATATTCCCTTTATGTCATTCCTATCGCAACACAGACTAAATTTAAGTCACAAACAAAAATCAAAAACTCAAACAGATCCTGCACAAAGAAACTAAATGAAATACAACAAAAATAAAAATGCACGTGCAATATAGCCTGTGCTCACACTCTTTAATCCCCTCTGGTTTCTTGCCATATTTCATGTTTCTGTTTTTTTTAAATCCCATTTTTATTTTTCACCTTTTTAATACTTATTAGTGCTATGTTTTGCTATTATCATACAACTCTGAAAACCTAAATAATTTGTTTACATGAAGCTCTCGAGTTATATTTAAAAAGCTGGCAGAAATTCTGGCATTTGGATAGCTCGGGTATATAAATAGGATTTTCTCTTCAATAAATCCTTGTGCCTTGCACGTACAAAATAAAACACACAGGAAAAGTCAAAGATCAGCCAAAAAAAAACAGAATTTACATTCAATTAGAAAATGTAGTAAGTTATCTAATTTGGGCTGCACATAGTGGGAACTTATTAGTAATTTATTTGCTTGTCCCCCTAATTTCAGTATCTCCCAAGAAGACTGCAGCAATTTTCTTGTTTGCTTCCAATCCACAGGTTTTTTGTGTAGGTGTGTTTTAATGCCTTTTTCCCATTTCTGGTGTGCGTATCTGCATGAGAATATGTACAATTATCATCTTTAAAAGGCTAACTTAAGCATCTCAGTTTTAAATGCTGTTCTCAAAGGGATAGCTAATTTATACTTCATTCCTTGACTGTTAACTGGATCAGGAAAATAGAAGTAAAACCAAATTATTTTTGCCAACTGATTGCTTTCAAAAAAATCTTACACTAGCCAATATGCAAATTTCTTAATGAAAACCATCCTGGGAATTTATTAAACTGTTCATACTGAAGAAAATTACTTTCATTTACATTGAAAAGTGAAATACTCTATCCTGACCTATATATGTGCTTGCCAAGATTCTATCTCCACTATACTCAGAGTCTTTACCATGCTATCACCATGAAGAAGAGCAATTCCTCTCTCTCTCCCCCCCCCCCTTTTTTTTTTTTTTTAATAAAAAGGCAAATAATAGGCACTGCCAATAGCCATTGTTGACCCAAGTCAAAAGTGTTTGAAATTAATTTATCCGCTTTGGATGGTGTATAAATTTCTCATTACGAGTGTCAGTGATGGACAAGAAACCATTCCAAAAAATGTATTGGGTATCATGCCAAACTCTGTAATCAAGGTCTCTTGCAGAGACTCTGGAGTATACAAAGGGTTTCACACAGTCAGGAGCGTTAGCTATGCATGCTTTCCCGTTGCCCGGGCTCAGCCAAATACTCTGTGAGAACAACACGTATATACACTTTGTTTTATTATGCCTCGCAGATGCTTTTTTGTTTTATATTTCAAGCTTTGTCAGGTCCAATGTTTGTTCCTTCCTCATCCTTCAGCCCTCCCTCTTCCCCCTGCCCTCCCCCAAATTTCGGAACAGCTTCCTAGACAGACCTGGTATCGATTACATAAACTGACTTTCTTGGAAAGTAAAGCATGTGTGTGTGGGGGGGTGGAATCGGGATTTCTTCTACTTGCAACCGAAAATGGCAGCCGTTGAACAGATCTGGTCAATGACAGTAAGAGAATAAGCCCAGCAGAAAGTGGTAATATATTGTGTTACACTTACGCCAACTTGCCAAGTCAAGTTCTTTTTCTCAAGCGCATGTACAGTTTGTTCTTGCTATCCTCAGTTAACTCTGCTCTCTGAATAGAGGAGATGGGAACCGCTCAAAGGCCACAATAGCATGTTCTACTTAAGGTTTCCTCTCCACACTAACCATTGTGGATAGCACCCTTTATAACTACAGTCAAGCACTCTTGAATAAGAATGCTCTCATTAAGGATATGAAGCGACGTTTTCTTTACCTTGCAAGAATTCTGTAAAATCACATTTTCCTCATTACAGGCAAAGTACCTGCTGCTAAAAAGCAGCACAAAGTTGGCTCAATTTCCTCAAACAAATTTGAAGCTTCCTTCAAAACTAGCAGCAAAAGAGCATCAAAATGACAATATTGTACAAGAAATGCATCAGGAATGACTGATTAATTTAAGTTTCTATGGGAACGTGAGAAATGACATATTGGATCAGATGAATGGCCTGTTTAGTCCAAGATATGCTGTCAGCTAACATCATATACTGCAGCACGTGAAGGTTTAGCGCCCCTTATCAAACAACTGTCACCAAACACCTAGAAAACAGGTAGGGCAGCTTATCTCAAGAGCAGATCAGTTGATGCTCTGAGGCAGGTGGGCTGAGATGCTTTTTGTATCTGGTGTATAAGGGGAAAAAAATAAATAATCAAGCAATGTTGCTAAAGCAATTTCCATTTTATTATTATTTTTTATTCACTCAACCTTGGTAACACTCCTTTCTCAAGCTGAGTTTTCCATGCAGGGGAATCTGCCAAAGGGTGGGTGGTTTAATGTCAAAATTTGATTCAAATCTTATTATTATTATTATTTTTTTAATAATGAAATATGTTCTTGAATATTATGCATTAGAACCATAAGGATGAAGACTGATCTAGCAGGTATTTTCTTCTTTACAAAATACTGCTTAAAAAGCAAATGTAAAAATTACTATTAAGACAAGGTTGGATCTTTGATTCAATTAGTTGGTCAAAGAGGAGAGCAATGAAGTCTGTCAGGGCAGTCTATTTATTATATAGCAGCTTTCTAATGTAATCAAAAATAAAACTAGCAACAAGATACAGGTAACAAAATATTAAGGGATGCTAAGGTAAAATAACACAGTAAGGCAAAATAAGAATAATGATATTGTTCACAGAGAAAAGGTGGATGAGTCCCTTCTAGTGTTATTCATTTTATTTCATAAGAAAAACATGTGACAATTTCAATGTTTTCCTAGTGGATTTTGACTTTTTCCTTACATGATTCTTCACTCCAAAGGAATTCATTCTTAAAAACTGCCCACTACAGACGTCCATCACCATGTGTTTGTGTGCCAGCAAGTGGGGCCATTACGTGTTGTCATTTTAATCACCCGTTCTGCATGTTTACCTTTAAGTTCAGTCTAAGCAATTTTTTGTGTTAGTAAAAATGACAAATTAACCATAACATCTCAAAATGTATGGAAAAAGAAAAAAAATGAACAGGGAGAATCTTTTCCTTTATGAAACTGCAGAATATTTTTACTACAAAAATGTCTGTGGTCAATTCTTGCTGCTACGTATGTCTCTGACAGTTCTTCTTTTTCATCTATAGAAGTGAAAAACATCCTAGGAAATTCTATCAAACATGCTTTTAAAGGATGGATTGAAACTCCACAGATTAAGACATGTAAAACAGACTGGAAATTATTTTCAGCAGCAACCTTAACCTCTGCAGAGACAATCTTTTAATTACATCACCATATACCATAAGAAGAACATATTAAACAGCACTAAGCATTAGGAATAACATAGAATAATGATAATGAAGTGGCTGGCACAGTTTGCCCATCCACATTTGCAATTAAATTAACTTTCTAGTTAAGCTAATTGTTTCTGGCATGACAATATGGAGCAGTCAGTTAAGACACAATTTCTTTAATCACACTCTGTTTTCCTGTGTCAAACAAGAAATTGATAGAATTAAAGGCTGGATTCTGCGCAACACAGCATTTTGTGTTGGCACGAGCATGGCAGAGCTTGTTGCAGTTCTCCCTGATATCTAAAAGCTTTGACCGCCCTCATTTGAGCCTCTGTGCCATCCACCCAGAAGCTGAGGGACTTGCTGGGGTGCCCTTGCTGAGTGAGGTTGCCCATTGGCATTATGGAAGCTGGAGAAGGTGCTGGGGTGGAAAACAAAAAGCCAGGAATTTATAAAGCAACATTATTACCTATCAGGCTTGCATTTTCAGGACACTCTGAAGCTGGCACCTGGCCATTTCCAGACTCTACTGCACTCCCAGGTTTGTGGAAAAGCTCAAAAGCATGTCCCTTTTCTCATACCACAGAGCTGGCCGTTCCCAGCATCCAAACCAAATACAGATATTTTTATTGTTACTATAGCACCAAAGAAGTAATTCAGGGATGAGTCATTTCTAACCCTGGTAAGTCCAGGTCCACAAGGTGATTTTGATCATGTCTAAAAGCACAAGTTAATGCCTACATTTATCCAGCTACATATTACAATGGGAGCATTAAACCTTTCCCTATAGTCAAGAAAGAACTGGCATTCATGCAAAAGTGCAGCAATCAGCCATCATGCGGCATCTCCAGACCTGTAGATACTGAGACCCTGTCTTCAGTTACCTGGCTGCCTCCAAAAGGGGCTGGTACGGGTACGTGTGATGGCCATATCCAATAGGAGCACGGCAGCACTGAACTATGTCCCACGTCTGGCTCAACTTAGTCTGTAGGTGCCTTTGAGAACTCCAATTTTAGCAGTTTTACTAGGAGTAAAATATTTACGCATCTTTGTAGAGAAGGAGCTTGAAGTTTGACTTTATGGTTGCGCTAAGCCATGGTTAAAAAAAGTCATCTGACAAAATGTCTTGAATTAAATTGAATGTTTTCTTCCAAATTCTTTTTGCTTAAATTATTGTTATTTTAAAGTAAAATCCACTTGGTCTTTTTCACACTTATTCAAAGTCAAAGAAAGGGGAAGAAAGAATCTGTAAATTTTACTGAACCAATATAATTTAAAAAATAGAAAGTAAAAAAAAAATAAAAAAATCTAAAGGTTTTTTTGCTCCTGACACCCATAAATAATATAAAGAAAAAAAAAAAACACTGTTTTCCACTGAAACAACTTAATGTTCTCCATCCAAATCTCACTATCAGTCCTTTGGCACAAAGACGGGTGGACAGACTAACAGCAACTAGAAGGCCACCTGAAGAGTTCAGACATGTTAACCTAAGAATTCACCTTGAACGCTCCATGACTGCCCACCTCTCCCTACAACATGAATACACACCTTAGGAGCCCTCATCCATACAGCAGTAAGAAGCCATCAAAGGGGGGTTGACCAAAACTTACTGAAATCTTGTCTAAGAACTGTTTCTCATTTGTGCTAAGTACAAATAAACATTAGGCTCCTCTATGGAGCAAAATAACCAAAACAATGGGAGAACATCCAAAGCATAAACATATGGGAAGTCTGGAATGAAAATAAACCCTGGAGCCTGGATGGTTAGGACCTTGATTGGTAGCAGAATGCTTGTTTTGGATGTTTGTGGGAGAATCGCAAATCAAAAGCCAAAAGGAAGCATCAAAAAGAGCCACAAAGCATCAACAACATGACTTCGAGATAAACCTTAAGAAAGCTATTGGGACAAGTGCTGACTGAAAGAGATTGTGAGTTGTAAGCAAGGGAATTATCTCGTTTGATTCTACCTGGAGATACAGAAATCGTGACTTTGTAAATAAACAGGATTGCATCAAAGACAGGTGACTCAATCATCAATTGCTCTTTTTAACAGTCAAACTCTGGGCTTCCTGCAGCAGGGCTAAGGGGAGAAACCCCCACGTTCTGGTTTCCAAGAACAAAACCTGTGATCCAGTATCTGTCCTGTATCAGGGCAGAACAAAAGGGAGTGCACAGTTCAAACATGTAAAGCACAGGAGGAGTTAAAATAGCACCTGAAAACTCACTGGTAAAGATGAACCCGTATTAGAAAGTCAATGGCAAAGTGCCTAAAGAGCCTAGGAGATGCAGCTGCAACAGTTGTGGTTTGAAATAACATTGGAAAGGGCTACAAAAGCTTTGACCAACCTGGAAGTTGCTATCTGATAAGCTGCAGAAAGGGCTCAGGGAACTGAAAAATGTCCTGGAGAATGGAAACGAACCAGTATCAACAACTCTGGCAGTGTGAAAGGAAAGGAGAGGGAAAAAAAAAAAAAAAAAGAAAAAAACAAAACTCAATTTGAGTTGGGTGGGAACAAAACCTTTCCCTGATACACTCAAATATCAGTGAGGACCTCAAGGGCAAATTGGCTATGAACCAGCATGCAGACATTCAGGTAGACTCGGAAATAAAGATCAGCAAAAGACAAACACATACTGTATTGACTGCAGAATTTATGGTGGATCCTGAACTTCTTTCACAGCTGCATATCACAAAAGGAAACAGCTGCTGCAAACAGAAGACAACATCAGCAATTTGCCAAGACGTCTAAAGCACAGTTCTGTATCTCGAATTCAGCTGAGCAATTCTAATATGGTTTGTGCCATCGTTACACTTTGTGGAAGAGTGAGGACCAACCCAAGTCTATAAAGTAAGAGACACTGACAACAATGTCAAAGATGAAGGAATGCTGCTGAGGTAATCTTTAATCCTGAAGGGAAAAAAATGTTTTTAAAGGAGAACGGTTATAAACAGAGGACTAGTGAGAAAAGAGCACTGCACTGCAAGTTCCAAACCAGACCCCACAGCATGGCAGGAGGGGAACACCAGCTGAACCAACCCAGGAGACACCAGCTTGTAGTTCTTGTATGAAACTTAACAGTTATATAAAATATACATAAATATATATAACGAGAGAAGGGTACTTAAGCATGTATTAAGAAATGGTGTGAAATGCAGAAGAACTGGAGTGAGACCTTAGTTATGATAGCAGAAATAGAAGGCAGGGGACTACATGATTCACCATACAGATCTTTTTTGCAGTGCCTAAGTCCCGCCTTTAGGGGCAAAAAAAAAACCCTGGAAATTACAGGCTGTGGCAGCTTTCCAGCAAATGAAAAATGAGGAGAGTTTGAAATTTGCTTTGAGATCCTAGATCTCTGGGGAACTTCAGCTGCTGAAGTTCTTCTGGATCTGGAACAAGATTAAATCTCTATCCATTTGCTGAAGGCTTCTGACAATAGTCAGAAGTAGATGAGGGAAAGGGGACTGCAGTGGCAAATTATAGAACCAGTAAATTAATATTAACTACAGGAAAATTGAAAAGAGGGGAGCATGTGAACTCTAATAAAACATATTGACTTTTAATCTGGCATCTTACCAAGCATTCAAAGAGAAACAAGAAAATGTGTTTTTTTCACTAGAAATTATTCACATTCTGATAAACACGTAAGCTGTATTTTACTGCTTTAACACAAATGATTCTGAGGAAACTGGCTACCCAAACAGTATCCTTCTTTTCAGCAGTGAAGTGGTAAAGAAGCCTTATGAGGCATGGAAGAAACGCATCAGAAGGATACAAGGGACCCTTCAGCCACAGCTCTGACTTTGTCCAGTTAAGAAAAAAAAAGGCAACAGCATCAGATTGTAGAAAACATGAAGTCATTTAGCACGTGCTTGTCTATTACCGTAAAAAGTGTCCTAGATGCTGGTGAAAGCTCAGTCTGGTTTACTACCCTGAATCTTAAAAGTAGCTATTGGCAAGTGGAAGTGGGTCCAGAGGGACAGCGGGGAAAAAAGCATGCTTTCACAGTAGGACAAGGACTGTGGCAATTTAAAACGATGGCTTTTGGCTAGTGCAATACATCGACTACATTTAAAAGTCTAACGAAGAGGGTATTACATGGCATGCCTCTCTCAGCCTGTTTGTTATACCTAGATGATATCCGGGTGCCTGCTAAAGTGTTGGAACAAGAACTGATACGTTTAGAAATGGCCTGTAATTAGCTTAAAGCTGCTAGTCTGAAACTGTCTCAAAAGAAATGCTAGGAGTTTGTTTCAAAAAGAGGTAATTCACCTTGGGTAAGCAGCGTATGTGCCAGCTTTGGGAGGACGCTGTTCCTCTTGCAGGACTGCTGGTGTATTTTTCAGCATTGCAAAGCTGCTGAGTTGATTAGGGAAAGCATCCCAGTAATCAGCCAGCATGAAGTCAGGGTTTCCAAACTTGAAAAGGGCTCCTGTCTTGGCTACCCACACTGAGGCTACTGCACCCTGTCCACTCGTAATTAACACCTGGAGGCAGGTACAACTAACTGCGCACACAGATTGAAAAGAAAGTGGATTACTGAAAAAGTACAAATTGCCTGAAGGGTATTATTACCCCCTAACCCAGACAATCTGCCAGAGCTTCTTCCCCAGTCTGTGACTGCAAGGAAGTTTATGATGAGCACAGAAGCAGCTTTTGCAAAATGGCTCATATTTTGGGAACCCTGACGTGACCAGAAAGGCAGCACTACAGTTTCATAACCACCCAGGGCTATGCCTCCTGGTGCTTGGCCCAGGGGAACATTACAAGGCTAATCATCTCTCGGGAAACACCATCACCTCCCCTTTTCCCATGAGCTGCAGAAGAACAAATGCTCCTGCTTCACACATTGAAAAAGCATTTGTCAGCTTCCCAGGAAGAGGATCTCAGTACTTATGGCATAATACACGACATAAAACTAATTTGGTAAATGTAGCCCTAGGGATAGAAATTCCTTGAAATACCACTTTGAGTTGGCAGATGAAGTACAGTGCAGGCAAAAGGAAAAGCAAGTAGGAGAAATGGACAGGACAAAAATCTATGTATCTGGAGTGCTTTTGTCTGCACTGGTGGCCCTAATCGGATGCTGGGGATGAAGAAGAACAGAGCAATCTTATTTATGTTATTTCCCACTCATATTCTCTCCGCTTCCAACTATTTTCAGCTCTGAGATTTCCTGACCCATATATAGTGTACATGCAGTTAGTAATTCTCAATGATTTTGTCTTTCATGAACTTAAAATGTGTAAATGTGTCACATCCACAACGCCATTTGGCAGTGAGCTTTGCTGGTCTACCACCCACTTTGTGAAGCCATTCAACACTTTGGAATATCCTTGCCCTCCTTTGAAGTTTTTCCTGTCCTACAAAAGCATTCAGCAATAGAAGGTCCAAAATATGAGTGCATTCAAGGTGAACCTTGATATTCTTTGTGTTGTCCTCAATTCCTTCCCTGGTAACTATTAACATTTCTTTAATCATTGTGGAGCACTGAAGATTTCACAGAGCTGTCATGTTCTCAGCACCTCGCTCCTTCATTGTAACAGTCGGCTCAGATCCTACATCTTGTCATTATATTTGGGGAGGGTAGAGGTGTTTTTTTTTTCTGCAAGCTTTTTTACATAACTTGTGCTGGTGTCAAAGGTGATGGGTACCATGCAGCTGTATTGCAGTGTGCTCATCAATCTCCTATCCTTAAGCAAAGATCAAAGCTGACAAACAATACTTGCAGCAGATTATCTGCCTCCTTGTCATCTTCCTCAACGTTACTTTTTTCATCAAATTTATCTCTGTTCTCCTACCACTCCCCCAAGATTTTTGTTCGTTTTGGAGCCCTCCATATATTAATTATTTCTTATTTGCTGCCTTCCAGCTCCTTGGTTCAATCTCCGGTCCTGGTTTTTCTCCAGTCCTACTCTGCTTCTAGTTTCCTCAGAAATTTTCCCTCCAATTTTCTGCAAGCTTCTGTCCACCAAGCAACTGCATCTGGTGGTTTCTCTTTCAGCAGAGTGCTGAAGGAAAAGCTAGAACCCTCTCTCCACTCTCAGTTCCAGCAATTGGTTCCAACCTACTTCAGACCGGCTGTGTTCAGTGTGGGTCAGCATGACTTTGCTTCTGCTCCTTTGATTTCGGGAGTTTCACAGACAGACCACAGGAGACAACTACTCAAGAGCTTACAAAGAAGGACAGATGTTCATGAGGACAAAAATAAGGCTTGACACAAGGGAGCTCCTTTCTACTGCTCTTCAGGGAAAAAAATAATTACTGGCCCAAACTCAACCTCAAGCTAAGCATGCATTGGTAACACAGACCTATTCAGAGAAAGTTGTGTTTTTCTATGCAAAAACACATTTGCTGTTCTCAGGCTTAAAACAAACTCTCTTTCTGTTCTGTGATACTTGGGGCATATTTGGCAGCTTCAACGCTCTTTAGGTTGGTGGTTATTTATGGAGGAGAAAATAACAGCTATATATTACAGATAGCAAAACTGAGCCACAGCCTGGAAGAGAGGCTTGACCAGTACCACTGCAGGCATTGCAAACAAAAGTGAGAGCAGAATAGATATTTTCCATACTTTAGACAAAAGGCACCATATATCCCAAAGCAGTGCTAGTGCCTACATGTACGCAATGCTAAATGATTAGTGATGCTGAATACTCAGAGCACCTGGCACTGCATGCTAGTCTTGAAATGCAGAATGGGAAAATTGATATACTGACTTTAAAATATAATGAGAAAATAGTATGGATCAAGGGAAGTGAACTCCAGTTAACTGAGATGATATAAACTAGAAAGCAGCAATGTGATAACTCTTTCACAAGGGCCACTGAAAAGTGTATATAGTGTTATAAATTAATTCTTAGCTTTCTGACAACAGGAAAAAAAATAGTGTTAGGAAAAAGAAAGGAAGCATCCTCCCCAAATCCAACTACTTGTGCTTTCTCCCTTAAGTGTGATCATGCTCCTCTTGATAAACTCTGACCATAAGTAGCACTGCACGCAGCAAACAAGAAAGCTTTTCAAAATCCAGACCCCGCCTGAATGTTGTGCTTCAGTGAGAGGTGTAAAAACACCCAAGGACATAATTTAACTAATGTAAGCACTTCAGGACTCCTAGTGAAACTGCTTGGAGTGGTGTATTCAGTTGTTTAAGGCTTTTTCTTTTTTTTTTTTTTGTCACAGGCAAGATATATGTTTACATGGCAGACTTAATTGCTGTTTTCAGAGGACTAATGCTGTGTAAAATCATAGTCATCAATACAGCCATTTATTTTGACTATAATTAACAAATCAAGTCACAGCACGTTTTACTTATTTGCCAATCTGTTGAATATTCACACTGGCCCCAAGTCGCCTATTCATTTAGCAGTAAACATGTAGCCTAGCAACTGACTGTCAATATCAACAGTGGTTGATGAAGTTGTTAATCTCTGGAAGACTGACAGGTTAAGCCAAATTCTCCTATGCAAAACTCTCATTGTCTAAGGCTTGCATTAGCCCACAAGGATATCTATGTTCAAAAGATACCACATCTCCTTCTACTATTAAAATTAAATGAAGTGTGCTGGCGGCAGGAAAAGGCTATATGCTCTGCCTGCCATGCATGTTTTGCATGCGCCACAGCATCCAGCATTGTGTTCGCAGGATGTATTGACCATTGCTAATTTCCAGAGACAATTGAAGATACTTTTGCATCTGTTCATCATCCTGGAATAAACTATCATATAAGTGTGCACTGTGCACCAGAATATTGATGAGGTCAGGAGAAACAAAAATATCTCCTTTGCTATGCAAATCTGTGCTGGAGCTACAAAAGAGAAAGCACGTAGGTATGGATAAAGAGCTTTAATCTGGGGCACTGAGAATCAAAATCAGAGTGAAGGAATTTAAAAGAAGTACGAGCAGATTGATTAGGATAACAAGACAAGAATATGATTTAGCCTGCAGTAAAACTCAACACACTAGGATTGAACTCAACAATTTTCTAATCATTTAGTTGTACAGCTCAGAAGTTCCACCAACACAGTACGTGAAAGACACAGACAGGCAGACTAATTATCTGTAAATATACAGCGAGGAGTTTCAGAACAGCAGGAAAACCTATTGCTTTGTGCTGCCTGTGACAGGCCCAAGCTGGATCACGCTGCCTGAGGAAAGTACTTTCCATCTCACTCTGATATTGACAATCATGCCAATCACAGCCGAAACTCTTGACTGTAGAGTCCTACAGAAGCAGCGAATGAATTATTTCATCCCTTCCTGAGTATTTACAGAGGAGAAGTGGTTATCATTAGCAGAGAAACTGGGGAATTATAGCAAGTAGGATGAAGAAGGCCTTAAGAGACCACCTACAGGACTTCTTGCTCCAAGACAATCAGCTGTATGCGTGTCGCTCCTGTTCTTACAGCTATCCAGTCACAGAGGTGACACTGTTCCAGGACTTCACAAATTATTAGAAAACTGCTTTTTCTCCTATAGTGTCTCATTCTTCCTAACAATTTAATCCCGTTTCCTCTTACATGAAACAAAACTTGTTTCTTCCTCTCTGTACCAGCCTTTCACTTATTGAAGATTGCTGCCAGGACCCCATCGGAGTCTTCCCTGCACTACATCAGAGCACTCCCACTCCCCAACCTCTCCGTGACAGCTCTAAATTCTTGATGAGACTTGGTGACCATGTCTGTCACTCTTGTCTGGATTGTCCCCATGTGGCCACCATCTTTCTAGAAGCACAAAGGTACCCCAAAACCATCATTTCAGGCAGAACAGTTACTTCACCTATCTCTCAGATTATATTGCCATTTATACATTCCACAGCAATGTTTGCCATTTCTGCAACAGCATGACTCTGCCTCAGGTTCAGTTTGCAATCCACAATAATCCCCAGAGATTTTTATTAAGAACTGCTGCCTAAACAGCTGATCCCCACCTTGTGTTTCTGCAGCTTATTATTTCTTCTGAACTGCCATCTTTTTATGCTTACTTTACAGAGTTTCATCCTGTTCTTCCAGACACTTTTCCTTATTTCTCAAAGCCATTCCCAACTTGGAAAGCTTTGCAGTCCCTTTCACTTTCAGTCTTCTGTAAATTTACCATGTGTAATATTTATTGCATCACTCAGGTTATGGTCCGATGAGAGCCAAGCACAGCTCCATAGAACACTGTTCAATACATCCTTCTGTTTTGATACTCCTTAGTACAACTAAAAATTATTCTCCAAACCTGTTTTTCCAGCCAGTTTTGTCCCTACCTAACAGCATTTTCATCTAGCCCAGGTGTCCCTTGACACAGAGAATGTCAGGCAAGCCAATTTCAAAAGACCTCACTACACTCAAGAGACATGATGTCAATTGTTTCTTCTCTTTCCATGATGTCTGTTACCCTGCTGCAATAGGAAATTCAAGTGGTTTGACAATTCATTCTTGACAAATCCGTGCTGGCAGCTATTCATTTTCTTGTTATCCTTCAGCTGCTTTCAAATGTTTGGTTTCTTTTTCTTTTTTTTTGTTCCAGAATTTTTCTGTGGACTGAAGTTAACACTGATTTCACTGGCTCCTCTTTTTCCACACTTTTTCAAAATGAAAGACACTGTGTTTGCTCTTTTCCAGCCTCTGGTACCTCATCTATCTCACATGAACTTTCAAAGATAACACTAATGGCTTTGAGACTGCTTTAGGCAAACCTTTAAATATCCTAGAATGAAGTCACAGAATGAAGTCCATCACAACCAGTCAATTTGAAAACATCTAATTCATCTGTAACTCCCCAACTTGTTCTTTTCTATTTTTGGCTAAGTTTTTATGCCTTTTCTGCTGGTTTTAACAGTACTAGTAAGGCAAAAACAATCAACCTTTTTAGTGAAGCCTCAATTAAAAAGAAAAAAGAAGAAAAAAAAAGACTTCAGTCTTCCATTAGTAGCTTGCTTTCTCCTCTAAGCAAAGCAGCAATCCCTATCTTGACTGTCCTTTTATGAATGGATGTACTCTGAGAATGATTCCTCCTCCAAAGACTCAATGAGTTGGATCTCAGTGCCTGTCCCTTCCTGATTTTGATGCTACATGCTTATCTTATTTTTGGGTACTCATCCCTGATAACCTGGCATGTTTCTACTTTGATGTTTTCTTCTTATTACCAGTGCAAAGCCCACTCTCCATCCAAGCTCATTTTTACCACCGGGTTTATCTGTGCTTATACCATTATATCACGTCTTTGAGGATCTGACAGCTAATTCACCTTTACTGTCAACTATTAAATTTGACTCTGGAGAGATCTTAGCTATCGCTCTCTCAAGTCCATTTTTGTTACACAGTTGTTTCGCCTCCGTCTCTTAGCAAAGATTGTGAAATCTCATTTCATGCTCAATTTCACCCCAACTTGCCGATTGCCTTCGTGCTCTCAGCTAGTTCCCCATCATTGTCTAAAATCAGATATAAAAAAGGCCTTTTTCTGTGTGCACATCTATGTTCAGCTGGGAAAAAAGAAAAAAAAAGAAAAAAATGAAAAAAAGAAACAGAAATCAAGACTAAAACCAAAAACCTTCCTAATACTTGTTGAATCATCCTTTTCCCACTGTAGTTTTTCTCCCAGGAGAAGCCTACAGGCAGTTAAAATTTCAAATGAAAGTGTAATTTCCATGAGTTTTGGAAAAAGAAAAAAAAAAAGATAACCCACTTAGTCTTCCTGGTTTGTCAGCTTGCAATAGATCATAGTCCCTTTAATCCCTATACATTTTCATCAGATCTCTTCCTTTCACAGTCTGGGCCTCTAGATAGCTACAGTCACAAATTCGAGATGCTTGGTCAAAAAAGCATTTGCAAACTTTCATTCCTTCTCACATAGCAGCCCCAATGACTGCAGGGGTCTCCCAGCAGCACACATTGCACACTACTACTTGCAAAGTTGCTCCCAGTCAGGAATCCAGAAAACTGTGGTCCTTGTCAGGGCAGATTTAAGTGTTCAACATCACCTCAACCTTAACCTGAAATGTAATTCACTGAGTCCTGCCAGCATCTTCAGATATATGCTCCAAGCATCCTCTGAGGCATAACTGGAGCACCTGAACTGGGAGGTGAAGGAAATGGAAAGGCTTGATTAATTTTTGCACTGAGTGCCTTGTACCCTGTGGTACTCAGCAATCCCCTGCCGGTTTAAACTGTGTCAGTGGAGCAGCCTGCAGCCTCGCAGGACCCCACGTGAGCAAACCTCTGGGAAGGAAAGTGGTTGCCTAACATGACCCTGGATATTTCCTCAAAGAGATGTAGGCCAAAATCACCAAAGTACATTCTGTTCCCCCTGCCAGAGGAGAGGCAGCTCACCCCATGGCTCTCCCTGACCACCGCTGCCTGCTCCTTGCAGGGCTCAGTGCACAACAAGGCAGTGTTTGCATCTTCCCTTTACTGCATCCCATCTCAGGTGAACTGACTACCTGGAACAAAGTCTAAGCTACAGAAACATGCACAACTTTTTAATTTCTTTTTTATTTCAGCTTAAATTTATGCATACTCCCTCTGTTTTTAAAAGTTTTCTAGCCAGAAACCAATGAAACTCTTCTTATCAGACTTTTATTCATACAAGGAGATAGCACTTTTATCAGATATTCATTTACTCACTTAAAAGCTGTTCCATTTAAAAAACAATATCCTACCAATATCATTGCTGCCTGCGTTTATTCCTTTTATATAGGTTATTCTTCTATGAAATATTCATTCAAGTGGGCGCTGCTATATTTAGAATGCAGAGAAGTGTTTTATGCATGTAGTTGCTTTTGTATTCTTGCTATGCAGGCAATATAAAGAAATCCAGCACTCATTGTGCTTCAATTTTAAGACATGCATTTTGTCAGTTTCCAGCAAGATTAGAAGTTTTGCTTCTACAGAAGCTGACTTTAAAGTTCAGGTGTCCAATAACAATATGTATTTGTTATTATTATTTTTTTTAGTAACTTTATTTTAAATTTGGTGTTTGTTTAAACTATTTAGCCAAGTAAGAGAGGCCTATACCTCTCTTGTGTAAATCTCATCCCCTCCGCTTCACTGGTAACCTTACGCAATTGTACTCATCCCGTAGTTCTTTTTATGGTGCACAAATCATACCAGCTTAAAGTACCTGGTATCTTTGTAACAGTCATTTTAAGCTGCTAATAAATTCTTAACATAACTTTTTAGCCACGTGAAGCTTTAACAGCTGAATTACTTCTTGACTCATTTGGTAGATGATTTTAAAAACTTCATGGGAGAAGTATGGATAATAAAAATCTTAAGTAAACATGAGATTTTTTTAATAAATAATTTCAGGATGTCTGAATGTCCCAAGATTTTAAAATGTTTCTCTACCTTTGTACAACTTCAGAGAAGGATAAATATAAACTTTGAGTCCATTTATTACTTTGAGTTGCATTACTCCTTTTGAGCAATAGCTAAGATTTAAAAAAAAAAAAAAAAAAAAAAAAGCATTATTCATGCCCATACATACAACTGGAGGGGAAACAAAACTTGGGAGCAACTGTTATTTTCATAAAATAGTAACATTTTTCTTCTTCATAAACTACCAAACTACCAAGTCCCCCATTGAGCATGAAGAAGATGAAGCTGCTAATTATGAAACTGAGAACAAGAAACTTAACAGCTACACGGAGATATCTTAAAAACTGGACATGACAGACACTTTGTTCACTTTCCACATTTTCATGACGGCTCAGAACATACATTCTGAACTCATTCTCCTGCATTTTCACCAAACAGCTCAGTGAATTGGAACAGCACCCAGTTTTCTGTTTCCAAACAATGCAACTATCTGGAAAATAGACATCAGTCTAAAGAAATAATTTCTGAAGCCAATGTTACTGCTTTATACTTTGTTCAGATTGTATTGGAAAATTGTATTCAGCTTTAGTTTTACACTAAGGAAATTCACTTAAGGCATAAATTCAGGTCATATAAAAGGCCTACAATAGCCTGATTTTTATCTTCGACCTACAACATTTTTAAGAGAAACTGGTGGCACATAAGTAAAAATGGAATCATATTCACTCTGCTGACAGAAGGAATAATTCATATGTGTTTCATGGTCTACCCTCCAGAAAACAGGTTAATTACAAAAGTCAGGAAGGAAAAGGAACAGAAATCTTTTATTTACTGATTTCCAAAACTGGAACTGATAGCCAGAAGGAACAACATAAAAACAGAAACATTTACAAATTGCTGTACTGATGGTTGACCCTGTCCTTCGAGGGCTCAGACACTGATGCTGCAAAGTCCAAGACAATGCCAAGTCCCTGCCATTCCTTTCCTTCTAGACTTTATTTTTGTGCAATCCAAATCTCTTAAGAGCTGAAAATAAGACTGCCATTTGACACAGCTAATGCATTCCCCTGTTTTACTGGGAAAGACCTGAGATGCCCTCAGTACAGAGAGCTTAGAAGGTGCTGAACTTTGTCCTAGCTGTCTAAATACTGCCAGTTATTATAAAGCAAATTTTATCAGAGTATTATGCATGTCTTACAATAGAGGAAGAATTAAACCAACATCCATAATATTGGGGCTTTTCCATTGACTTATGAAAACAAACACAAGTCTTGCGTGAACAGCCAGTTAAAAAGGAAGAAATTGGATTATATGGTATGAGCTGTAAACACAGGCAAAGATCTGTCTGTAATATGTGCTGTTGGCACTGCAGGATGAGTGCCCAAGTCTGGCTCATGAAAGTTAATACTTGCTCTCCTAAGCTCCCACCACATGGTTTGGGGAGAATCACTCGAACTTTTTAGACCCCCATAACTCCTTTGCTTAAGGACTGTCATTTTCACTTAACAACTTCCCAGTTCATCTGGGGATTGACTTGATAATCCCCAGACTTTGAAAAAGCAGCTGCATTGGATTAGAAAACCTGATATGGAGCCCAATGAAGTCAGCTGAGCCTTCTTGCAGATGATGAGAAATCATAGTCATGAGTAAACAGCAACTTTACTACATACGTAGTAGCCTTGTAATCTAATGTGCATATAAATATTACAGATTAGCAAGATTTTTTTGTTTTGTTTTTTAATACGTAGACATAATATAGTATGCTTGTAGTTAATGTTACCCATAACTGGTGAAAATAAGGGCCAGATATCTATGTCATCTCTACAGCATTGTACTATGCGATAACAGCAAGTTTTACAGGGGATCTTGAAACAGGTTAATAAAAGGTCAGCTCAAAATGGAATCACTTCTCATTCAGCAAAACCAAAGCAACTCAAGATTAATTACATTAGAACTAACTCAGACAAAGCTTTCCAAGATCTACTCACAGACAGTCTTAGCTGTGGAAAGTTCAAGGTCAGTCTATATCAATGTCCAGTGAATATGTTCTTATCAAACAGCAACATCTTAAAACCGTACCATTTTTTGTTCTGAAAAATCCAGCTTAAATCACACTGTAAACCACACCAACCAACGCAACAGGATTTAACAGGCAAATAGCATCAAAGAGCTCAGTGAGAAGAAATGTCCTGTGCTGAAAAGGAAATTAAATACTAGTACATTTTCAAGTGTATATCCCATCTGTTTTAACATTCGAAGTGACGGGACTCTACAACATCTGTTATAAGACAAATTGCAGCCTAATGGCCTTGCTGCCATAACAGTTTGGTCTCCTGGAATTCATACTCAAGTTCACCTTTTTTTTTTTTTTTTTTTTTTTAATAAAAAAAAGGAAAAGCTATTATTTATCATAAAGAGCATCTCTTTCCTGAGGCAACAGAACCTCTGTAGGTTTAAAATTTTAGAACAATGAATAAACACTGAGCCAAGACAACATTTGTGAGAATACAAATGAATCTTGTACATCTATTTCGTTGGCTTTGCAAACCGTTGAATCTGATTGTGAATACATGAGATTTCCCAAAGTTTGGGCAGTATTTGGATATAAGCCCTCCAAGAAAGAAAGGAAGAAACAAACAAAAAAATCCTCATCAGATAGTTGTAAAGGTGATTCAGTCAAGAGAGAACTTTTCTTATCATGCGAACACTGAGTTACTATCCAGGAGGGTGTCAGGATGTACGTTATCTCATTATACACTGTCCTTCAGGCAATGGTCACTTAAGGTGAACGATGTCACCAGAAGATCTATAGCTGTAATATTAACTGCATAAGGTGCTCCCAGCATGAACCAAGAGGCCTGGCCAAGGCCCACTTCCAGCAATTACTCCATGTTGGCCTCATAACCCCTTGGCTTCCCGTGCCCGACCCCACAATGGGGAACAAACGCAGCTTTCCTCCTTGTGGCCACTGGCATCGAGCTAATCCTCACGGCGGGTTTGCTACCTGAACCTACAAAGGGACACGCAGGTGACAAGGCAGCACATCTGGGCTGCAGCCCCAGGGGAAACACAGGCCACCACGCTGCCAACAGGGGCACCCCCTGCAGCACCAAGCTAACCCATACCAGGCACTGAGCAAATAAAGGGCTGAGGCACTGTTCGATCGGGATATCCAACAGTCCTTGTGTTATGCAATGCTTTCCAGGAATTAATTTACATTACCAGCTTGCACACATGATTTTTTTTTTTCTTTAAATGGAGCAAAGGCGGCTGTACTCATCAGGCAAGGTAAGGCACATGCTTCGTGTCTAAAGTGCGAAAGAGGTCACAGCATTGCTCACCACACCATGAATACGAACACAAAAGGGCATTGTAAATTCCAAGGCAGAGAACAAAACAAGGAAGGGAGTCAGGTAAAACCATAGAAATATTACACGTATTAAGTTTAAAACCCAGATGAGAATTAGGTTACTACACTGCCTTTCACAAACTGCTACTTTTTATGTTGCAAATACTTCTCCATGATAGATGCAAATAAATTAATGCTGTCATTAATCTTTCCATTTATATCTTTCTCACTCCTTATGTCTGCTTTCATCGTTGCACTTACCATACTTAAGTATATGTTAAAGAGACTGTCATTTTCCCTTCTGTATCTACTATTTCTTCAAACAAGCACTGCTGGATTCTAAAGCAGAAAATGCTAATTTTTAATTATCTTTTGTTCTTCATATAGGGTGGACAAGATTCTGGGTGAAGGTATCCTACTGAAACACTTGCACAAGAGAGGAAGATTGAATTCATACATATTGCATACCTATTAAAAATATTTCATTTTTAGATTAAGCAAGATGATAAAAGAAGCTTATATTAAAATTTGAGCTTTTTCTCATGAAAGCTTTAACATTGTAATCTTACAAGCCCCATTAGTCACACTAGCAAATTTTCCAATAGTTATGTGAAAAAGGACAACTCTGATAAGCAAAGGTTACAGGGCTGGGACCTTAGTCTGTTGAAAAAGCCTGCACTGAAAAGATAAGTAATCTTATTTCAAGGAATAACTCATTCACCCAAAATCTTAAAGGCACAAAAGCACAAGGTAGGAGTTATCCCAGGTGCTCTGCAGCCATCAGCACAATACAGACCACCTGAGAAAAGGTGTTCCCACTTCCCTGTGAGCAACCCCAGCATACGGACACCACAGCTCCATGTTGCCATCAGGTGCTATCCAGCTACAGCTGGGCATGGCATCAACAACAAGCTGCATCCTAAACACACAGCTTTCCTTCAGGTTTGTAATAGCCTGCTTTCCTGCCATGTTTCTGGTGTAATTATGGATGTTGAGCAAAGTCTAAGCAGTTCAATGAACAGAACTAGGGTTGTGTCCAGATTTGTCATTTAGACACTGCTTGCCCTTAGTCTAACCACCTGGGCTAAAACATTCCAGCAGTGACTCTGCTAGGAGAGGGCTTGCTTCCAACACAAACCTGCAGCATTACCAATCAGCATCACCCAAAACTCACATGCTCTTGTATGGCACCAAAGTCAAACCCCTCAAATTCTCACTGTATCAGTGATCACCTTCTTTAGCTTTCTTTCCCAAATCCCAGTCATTAGCAAGAACAGGAGTGCCCTGTACTTCTCAGAGGCAGAAAGAATCATAGAATCACAGGATTGTTAAGGTTGGAAGAGACCTCCAGGATCATCTAGTCCAACCATCACCCTACTACAAATGTCACCCACTAAACCATGTCCCTAAGCACCAGGTCCAATCTTTCCTTGAACACCCCCAGGGACGGTGACACCACCACTTCCCTGGGCAACAGACACAATGAAGGATCACACTGGGGTCTTTGCCCCTGTGCCTTTCACGCCCAGAGGCTCTGGTACAGCACATTAGCACTGGGATGAAAAGCAGCACAAACATCTTCCCTTCTCTAGAAGGATCGCTAACTTATGACTGCATTTCCCAGCATAAGACATATGCTGTTACCCAAACCCCATCCCAAACAAATAGCCTGTGCCACATGAAATGCTAGAGAAGCAATTTTCATGAAATAATCTCTCAGAATAATCCTGACATGCAAAACACTTGAGATTCTCTCAAGTGTTTGGAGACTTGACTTGCTCTCTGCTCTTCCCAGGATTACTCCACCCCTTGGGTTACCTATGTAGAGAGCTTACTTCAGAAGCCCTTGAGTGAGTTTCGGTATCAGTAGGTAACACGCTATTAAATGCATCCTTACCCAACAGATTGCAATGGCTCTTGATTTTTTGATTTTACAAGTTTATAGCTACTTAAAGTTTACAAATGACTGCAAGTTTATTCTTTTTTTTTCTTTTTTTCCCCCTCCAGCATCTAACTTAACTGGCTTTTCATGTAATCCTCTCTCAGACACTACGGACAGATGCATTATAGTGAGCAGAAGATGCAGAAGGCAAGTGCTGGCCACAGTCTGACTTCCAGCATTAGGAAGAGGCTCCTATAAGACCATTCTGATTAAGAGCAACAGGAACCCATGGTGTTGCTGCCACTTCGTGCTCCTGGTACTGTGCTAAGTGGAGTTGCTCATGCTGCACACATTAGATATCCAAATTGCTCTGCAAGGCTGATTTACTGTTTCCTTCTCTGAAAGGTATTTATTTACACTCAAATCTGGCCCTGCTTACAGAGGCAGAAAGGTATTTCTCTTCCCAGCCTCCAATGCACTGATTTCTTGCCATGCCACCCCCCCAGAAGAAAATAAATTTCAGCTCTTCTCAAAACATGCTTTTGGTAGGCAGAGTAAACTGAGGTAGCACAAACATAGGAAGGAAGGAAGGATTAGTTGAATAAAAAGCAATACAAAAAGTTAATTGCCCTTTCATGTCAATACCCATATTGGCAAAACAAAGTCTCATTTTCTATTTGAAAGCCACGTGCAAGCAAGTCTTCAGAAACATACACTTGCGAGCTCTCTAAAGCAAATGGTAAAGATAAGGCTTATACACACAAGTTTGCCAGCTTCAGGGAAAAGAACTAAAACTTTCAGTGTACGGTCATTAAAATTTTTGAAATCTAGGTCCATATTTTCAGCTGCAGCCTGTGGTTGTATGCTGACAGAGGGAAAAAACAACACATTCATATGCACAAATGCAAATTCTGCACGAACACAGCTGGGCCCATGAATAAAATTTGCATGCACAAATTTAGAAGCGAGTTTGAGTCCAGATGAATGATTTGATCGTAAGAGCTTTAAATAAGCGTTTATGTAAGCAAAGATTGGAGACGGCGACTATTAGGGAAGTGTATTAGCTGAAATAAATTACCAGAGAAAACAGAGCTCTTTTGGATAACGCGTGCAGCCCTTCTCCCCTTTTCTGTTTGCTGCCAATTTCTGTGAACACGCTGCAAGCGCCGAGCCGGGGGCTGCGAGCATCCCTTGCACAAAGCCAGACCTGGAGCGCCGCAGAGGCCCCGGAGCAGGCGGAGGCAGCGGCTCACAGCGACAGCTTCCCCCAGGCTGGGAAACTTTCAGCCGTCAGCCCGGACAGAGAGGTGGGAGCTCACTTCTGATCTACACATTGCCAAAACGAACGTACCAACTTACACGCTGACATTTCACAGTATCACAGGAGTGTGCCGCAGGGTGAGAAGCCTGCTTGCTCCGCACCAAGAGGTACCTGCCTCGCAGCAAGGCGGCTCGCTGGCATCACACGGGCACCATAAGGGTGCACAGCGTTTGCCTTCAGGAACATTCCAGCCATCAACCTGGAAGGATGGGGACAATTCAAACCTGTAGGGTTGATGAATGTGATTGCTAACACCCTCGCGTGCTCCACAGGAGGAGTATTACGGATTCCCAGGGACAGCAAACACCCACTTCAAAACATGTCATGATGCAAGCAAGGAGCTTGTGAACTTTGTGAGGGGCACTGTTGTTCAACTGTTTCTCAAGTACCAGGAGCAAAGCAAACACTATTTTCTTTAAAAGTAATAAAGAAACACAGCACTAAATTCCCCACACACACCCCAAAATTTATCTGAGAGAGACTGACTATGGCAGCAGCATTGAACATCGCAGCAGGGCTGCCACCACCACCAGGTCACCGTGCAAGGGGCTCAGGAAAGAGTACAATCCGTGCAGCACACGTGGAGAGAGCCCAGCTGACCCGCGGAGGCTGCCAAGCCCTTGGAAACCTTGGAGCAAGGTCCTGCTATCTAGAGTGGCCTGAAGCAGCCTGGATATAGGCTTTCCTACATGAACTCTGCTAGCAGGGCAGACCAGCCACCTGCAGCAGGTCGAGGTGCTTCAGGACACCTTCCTATGGGGTTTTACCCCACGTGCAGCCCAGACAGTTCAAGAGTAACTGGAGGTCCCAGCGCTCTAGCCCTGCTCAAGCAGTGGCAGCCGTGGCCACCTTTACCTCCCCGGCTCTGACTGCGAGGGTTGATGGGGTTGACGGCAACACTTTTGCCGGAGCCGTAAGCCAGCGACAAGGCATTAATAACCTGAAGAAGCCCGGTAGCCACAACCGGGCCACGCATCCCACGCGGCGGGTCGGGTGCCCACGCGCCCCCCGCCAGCCAACCCGACCGCCTCCGCTCGGAGCCGCACCGAGACGCGCGTCCCGCTCCGGCGCGAATGCTTCTCTTCTCCCCTAGGAGCAAAGCTCCTTCAACATGTGCCGTCTGCTGTGCCAGCGAGACCTGGCATAGCAGCAGGGTACAAAAGAACATCCCTGACACTCTATGAATATTCATGATTTATGAATATTCATTAAATTAGCATCTTTATGACTGGGCCACCAGATTCACAACTGGCGTCTCTGGAAAGAGGTTATTGTATTTTAATTAAATACCAGACAATTACTAAACAGTTATATTCTCTGGGATTTAACTGATATGAAAGGGATAGGTATAGAGCTACAAATGTTAAGAGCGACTCTCCCTCCACACACATTTAATGCTAATGAAAGTCATGTGTAAGCATTGAAAAGGGGGAAAAAATCCTCTATATGAGAAACCAAAATAGCTTCAGATTATCTTTTTAATAGATTCATACTGTGTGGGAACCTTCAGCATTTCCCTGGTGCCTAAGCAGACCAGAATAGCAAAGTAGTTATTATATCTGTCTTCAGTGAAGAGACCACATGTTCACAGATATTTGTACAGCACCTAGCGCAACAGGGCTCTGATCCGTGCATCTGGCATCGCTCTAGTATTTAAATAGCAATAATAATGATATAAAGCAATCTTTGTCAATATCATGAGAGGACAATCTAATCTAGTTATCAGATTATAGCTCATTAAATGCCACACAGAAAAGGCTATCAACACTTCTACACATTTACTGGCCTAAAAAGAATTTTAAGCCATTAATTGCTTCCATAACGTGGGGTGAATTTTCAGCATGGTGCCTGGAAAATTAGGCACGCAGGCTGTGTAATTGTTAATGGGAATTGTGACCCAATTTTCACGCCTGGCACTGAAAGTTTGCCCCTTGCAAAATATTTACATAATTTGCTAGTAGATTTGCCATATCTTTTGCATGTTAATTTTACCTCAGTGACAATTCCTTGAAAAAATACTGCCACCAATGAATTAAGTGCAACTTTGACATTTATACAGTGCTTCCTCTGAGTTATCTCAGGCTACAACTTGCAAATGACTACAAGCTGAATGTTCAAGGATATGCTGCTCACCCATATATTCATTGCAGGGCACAGCCCTCACCTGCCAGGCAGGGGAATTGATGAGCACTCAGTCAGGCTCCTCTCCGTTTGGGCTCTAATTCTGCAGTGCTGCAGGATGGTTTGTAGCACTCACACCTGACCACAGCGCTTTTAATATTAACTGTTTCACTCGCAGTCACCATCCTTGATGTTTCAGCACAAAGCCTACTAGCTTTTCTTCCCTGTAATGCACGCAAGACTCTGGATTGTGCATCTCCAGACCCCCAGCACCATTCTGAGTTACTGCCTGATGTTTGCAGCTAGGAGGTGGGATGGCTGTAAAGGTTCACAATTTCATAAAGGCTGCCTCTTAGCCTAGGAACACAGTAATATTTTGCAGACAACTTAAGTTTTTAAGTATCAGCATCTCCTCTTTGTAGCTCTTGCAGATAGTTTGGGAGGCCAGGAGACTACTGTGCCATTGGGAAGGAGAGGGCCGTTTTGTCTTGTCCTCTGCTGCCTGACAGAGACTCTTTCTGCTGCTCCAGAGGAGAAGCAGCAGCATGCAGAAACATGTGGAGCCATTTCCAGCTGCTCCATAGCACTGACACCAGCACAGCTATGAAACATCAGTGAGCTGGAAAAGCAGTCTGGGTATAGATACGTAAACGAGCACACTAAGCCTTTCCCAAAGGGCACTACATGGGGATGGAGGGCCCAGTTCCAAAGGCAGGCCCAGGTAGAGCTACCATACCTTCGGGCATGAGACACACACATGGGTGCCAAATCCAAGCTGCAGAGCACGTGCACCTGCTCTGAGCACAGGCAGCAGGACAGTCCACGGTTCTTCTGATCAGAATACACATCATCCGTGCTTCAGCTAAAATTTATGAGCAACACATTCCCAATTCAGCAAAACAAAAGGCAGGCAAGAAAACAACACTGGGGTTTATGCAGTGTTTTCCCTAACCATTGGCTGAGACTAACAGTAGTGCTCATGCAAATGTGTGAGAGGTCTTCTCAACCCTGACCCCCCCCCTTTCTGCCCCAGCTCCTCCACTGCTTGCAGTCTCTCTTGGTCTCAGCGAAGAGCAAACCCCACAGCTGCCTGCAGCAGCTTGGAGCAGGATGCAGTCATTTAGAGCATGAGCCATTTAAACAAACTTCCTACTCAAAGAGGGAAAGTTGTCTCCAAACAACTTGTCCCACACACTGTTTTCAGCTCCTGTAAGTATCCATCTGCCCAAGGGTTTTAAGTGAATTTGTTTGCAGACTGGATGTATTACTGATTCAGGCATCATTCATCAAAGAGATAGAAGCAAATATTTGATAACACCAGGACCTCACCTGAATGAAAAGGGAATACACACAGCTTAACATCATGCAGCAGAAATGCAGTTCATGCACAGGCTTGGATGTGCACATGGTTAAGCTGGAAAGCAACACACATCTTTAGGAAAAAATTCTGCTCCCCCACTCAGTTCATCACTTTTTCCTCTATTAGAGCAAGATGCTGCGAACTAGAACCCAATTCCCAAACTGATGAGTAGCAAGGAAAAAAAGAAGAGCTACTGCCTGCAAAGACAAGCCTATGTACCGTGGCTCTGAAGACAAAGCAGCAAAGCAGGACACTTATTAGAACCAACATAAAATCGCCAAGCTGGGAACCAACCGAGATTTTTTTCCAGCCAGTTGTACCAGACCAGATCTGTTTGCCTCCAGCAGAGCACAAGCTATCCCAGCTTTTTTCTTTTATATATGCATATATATATATGATAGAAAAATGTTTATAATATCAGATATTCTTTTCAGATATCAGTCTTTTCAAGCACTTTCAAAGTAACTTTGGAGTATAAAGCTCTATTTGAAAGTTGATCTAGACATTTAGGAGCCTGCATAGCATTGCCTTCCAATGACACTTAAACTCCTAAGGGTGCCTAAATGACTCAAAAATGAGATTGCAGCACCTCTGAAAACGCTAGTCTCCATTCAGAGATGAATTAGTGGTTCAGCCCAGGCCTGGGAAAGAGGTTTTTATGTTTTTTGTTTTTACTTTTTTCTTCTTCTTAATTATGATGTTCATCCTGTGGCTTTGGGAAAATCATTAGTCTCCCTGCCTTGGTTTCTTCATCAGTGAAACAATTATGCATGAATTCCACAAGCTGTTCTCAGGATTTGACAATATTCATTAGATTGAATAAAAATGAATGCCCCGAAGTGTCAACTAGTATTATTTAGTCAACAGATAAAATCAAGAGACGGCAACAGGGCCTTTACTGCACTGCATCCCCGCTTCTAAGGGAGCCTCCTGTCCATCAGCCATTGCCTCATCCTCCCTTCACAAGGTCCCCTGGCCGCCCTTGACGTGTCCCCCCTGCTGCCCCTGACCTGCAACATTCAAAACCACTTTTCCCCCTCAGACCTTTTCCCCATTCGAGACTCCTACTTGTGCATAGTTGTCCTGGGTCTCGTCTTATTTCACTAGCAAGCTGCTTCGGGCAGGAAATGGGTCTTACCTACAGTCCGTATCACACACACAATATTCCCTTTGGAGTCAGTGTAAAGTTAAACATACGCACTATAAGCCTCTGTTGGATCAGGGCCTACGCTTATAAACTGCTGCGTAAGCCTGTGTTGCCACAGCATAAAACTGTTGAGCAAATAAAATATTATAGAATATATTTTTTTTAAGATAGACCTGCCTCTCCATTCACACTGCTCCTCCAAGCTTCATGCAAGAGCATTATTAGATACAAAGCTCCCAGATAGAAGGACTGCAATGGGAAAAAATGTTAGCAATTATTCAAAGCAAATGTAATTTTCACACTGCCGCTATTTAAAACACTTAGAGGAGAAAACAGTTCATCACACTTGGAAAAAAAAAAGAAAAAAGCGCAATATCTTTTTTCCGCCTCCTCCCCCGCACCTCACACCCCCCCCCCCCCTTTAACTTTTACTTGAAGTGTTTGAGGATCAAGAGATCTTCCCTGCTCATCTGAAATAAATCTGACATCACACTCAAAGCTTTTCAGCACTTATCCTGATTAGCCAGATAGTAAGAGGTTCTGCAACGGGATCTGGCTGGGATTAGCTGGTTTCCCGTGCTTCCTGTGTGCTACGTGCTGCTCTGGGGCACCCACTGCTTTTCAGTGCTCAGAGCCACCAAGAAGCAAGCACGGCACTCCCCCATCCCTGAAAACAAAGTTCTGCCATGTGAAGTTAGCAAGTTTGCTTTCCATGGCAGAGAGCGCAGGGATCCATTCATTAGATATTAAAGCTTTCATTTCCACGACAAAACTGAATGCTTGGCAGCCTAAAGGTGGACACAAAATGTGTTTTAGTAGCTACAAGTCATTTCCAGGAGGCATTAATGAACTGGTACATGATAAACCTCTCTAGCTAGTGGGGACACATCAGGTCTGAAGAACATCTGGATCATTTAATAGGTTCAGATTCCTTGGTGGGATCCAGCTCTACCTTGCTGGGCTGGCCCTGAGGACCTGGCCATGGAAGCACCTTGACTCTAAATATCCCTCAGTCCAGTGAATTACACTAAAAATTGCGGAATCCACACATGGCTGGGAGTCAAAGAGGTCTGAGAAAAGAAAGAAAAAGCATTTACAAAACTAATTCCCCTTAGCCCTAGGCACAAGATCACATACATTTAGCCTTTTTTGTAAGCTTTCAGGGCCTTATGTATCTGTTTAAACCAGACCCCAAAGGAAGCTCAAAGAGAAGAAAAACACTGGTCCAACACTCACTCCATACGTAATAGCTCTTTCAAATCCATCCCAAAACCTAGACTTTACCTTCCGTGTCACACACACCTGCACCTGCCACTTCCAAATCTTGAGAAAGGTCTTTCAAATCATACTGCTGTATGACAAGCACAAGGTGTTCCCCTATGATCTTCCTTTAAACAAGGAATAAAATGCAGTGCCTATGATTAGATTAACTGTGCATTTTAGGAACTTACACTGTTTTCTTTCTAGAAAAAGCAAAGGAAACATTGCACAAAACAGAACAGCCACGCTTCCTGATGGATGTCTGGAAGTATTCTGGATGCTGCGTTGACAAAGGGAAATGAGGATTGAACCTAAAGACAAAGAGGAGCAAAGGGACTGAAACATCTGAAACAACTTTCAAACATACATTCATAACAAATGCCAAGAGGTTGGGAAGAGTTTGCGCATACGGGAAAATTCACATTCTCTTGTCAACGTCTCGTCTCCCCACACCAGCCCTGATGGGGGCCAAGGACCTTCCCCCAGTCTGCCCATGCGTCCGGCAGTGGCTCCAAGGTTGCTCCCCCTCTCTTTGTGCCCGGATTTCAAACAGCACAGAGACTGTCCCCCAACATCCATGCAAAACACCAGGGATTAGTGCAAGCTAACCAGCAAGGCAGCTTCTCTCAATACCAACACCAAGTTTGAATGCTTTTCCAAAATCGAGGTTCTGGGTCCTCTGGTCATTGGGCTAGCTGCAGTACCATGTACAAAAAGCCAGGACACTTTGCAACAGTGACCTACAATCTTAAAATCTCTCAATTTTAAAAACTTAGGCTGTCATCTGCTACAGATGTATGACCACCATTGATCTGCCAGCATCAGGAAAATAATTTTAAAAGGAGGAAAGAATGAAGAGAGGGAGAACAGCTGCACTTCTCAAAAAAAAAAAAAAAAATCAAACCCATTTCATCTTTATCACTTTTTGAACTTATCACCTGAAGTGGTTCAGATACCTCAGCTGGGACAACTCCAGAAACTAGCTGTTGTTGAAGCACCCCAACCTGTGCATTCAGCAACGTCTGCAGTATGGAGAAATAGCTGCAGCTACTGTACTTACCAAAACACAGATACCTGGGACACACAGTGATGTTTTCTACACACATTTACAAATAGATTCCTGGCATCATATTCATCATCAAACGGTGATTTAGTTGACTTATTTATCCATTCTCGGTTACTATTCCTACAGTCTTCAGAAAGGGGCCTGGAAGGCTTTTATGATTTTATCATGCTAAAATAGGTGCACAGAATTCTGGGATAGAGTAGATAAACCAATGGGACACAGAATCCAAGGATGAAAGATCCAGAGTTTTGGATGATTTAGAAGCACCAACACATTGAAGACTGCATATACCTCTTCATGAGGGCACAGAATTAATAAAATAGGCCACAATGAATAAAATAGGCTAAAAAAATCTGTGGAGTTCAAATATGTCAGAAATAGAAGAAAGACTAAGAAATGATATAGTTTGCAAGTGTTACAGCTGTTAAAATAAACTTATTTTAAAAATGCTGCCTCTAATCTCTCCCCTGACTTGTCTCCAGGGTTTAGGAGTTTGCTTAGTGCCAGGTCGATGCTTGGTCAGGCTATAACGCTTCATGGTTCTTGACACAGCTCTGAAATAGAAGCTTTTACTCTGGAGACAGCAAGCAACATGGAAGAGAGAAGTGGCAGGAATTCACATTTCTGTACTGTAGGCACTCAGTTGTCTATAGTGCTCTGTTTTGCAAATAGTTCAAGATTATGGAGTTTCACGAGCTAAGTGCCTGAAGGTAAGGAAAGAGATGCAGATTTTAATTCTGAGGCTAATTTGATCTCTAATATGTTAATCTCCTCATATTTGCACCAACCTGAAATTCTGTTTGCAGAATGTGTATTAACATACAAGTTTAACCTGAAAACAGAATATATCACTTTCCAGAAATGCTCTTTTGCTTGCTTACACTCTACAGGTGAATTCCCCAGAAAGTTTCAGAAAAATACTGTTGGGGATTTGAGTCATACAAGAAGACAGAATATTTTTCAGTGCTTTTACTCTTTTAGATATTTTTGAATTTTAACGTGTTTTCTTTTACTCTTTTAAATATTTTTGAATTTTAACATGTTTTCTGTTACTCTTTCAGATATTTTTGAATTTTAACGTGTTTTCTTTTACTCTTTTAGATATTTTTGAATTTTAACGTGTTTTACAGTGTTTCAGTGATGCAGCCACAACAGCCATCATTGCAGAAAGAAGGAACTGAGCCTCCCATGTCTCATGCAGGCATCATTGCCAGCAGTGACAGGGACAGAGAAGACTGCTAGCATTCATGAAAGCAGCTGAGAAGGAAGAAAATGTCAGCTGTAGTTCATAAATTCTTACAGTTCTTTGAGCAAGAGATGACAAAAAATAACACTGAACCATTACCCATGCCAGGAGATACAAGAAAAGGTTTAGGAAACACAAGAGAGAGGTGGGCCCAACAGCCAAATGCTACAGAAGGTTCCTGCAGCCTCCATATCCATCACCTGAGCGACAGACTAGCAGGGATAGCCAAAACTATTTTTAGCTAACAAGGAAGGGGGAAGCTGATAATGTGTTAATCACAGCGCAAATCACGGATGCGTACACCAGTTCCAAGGTGTCACGTACATGACGAATGCAAGCACAGGGGGAAGTGGAAGGAATCCGTACACTGCTGTGAGAAGCCTCAATAATAAATGAGAAGAATCGGAAATACCCGTGAATGCCAGTTTTGAAATAGCAGTGTAAAAATGCTATGTAACTACCTTGCTTACTCACAGTATTACTTGTCACTTGTGCTTCTCGGGTGCTAACTGGGACTCCTCCACTTAGGCTGCAGCCCAGTGCACACTAGTGAACGACTTACTTTTAGGGCAACTAGAAATATTTTTACATGCCAGCTTTTGCATGCAAGTATTGCTACCTTCTCAAGCTACCACCAGGCTTTTCTCCAAATGGCAGAACATGACCCACTAATTTAATCAGTATCAGGTGTATATGTCACAAATGAAATAAATATCTTCCGTGGTTTTAGCAGTATTACCCTGAGATAGAGAAGAAGAAAAAAATAATAAAAAAAAACATTTGTTCTGTGCAACAGATAAAAGAATGAGCCTTAAGAAACAGGGTTATTAAAAACTGCACCCTTCACCTAGGAATCCAATAGGATTGATTGTGCAATCACAACAACTGTCCAGTTACAGTGGGACTACCAATATATAATATCTGAGGGAAAAACTTATCTTTCACACTTCCTGTCTCCAACGTCCCAACTTTAATATAACATTAAAATCTGTCAAGATTCCCCTTCAGCATATTGCATCCCCCCGTGAGGGAGCACTCAGTTTGGATTTTCTTAAGGTCTTTGTTCTCCACAAGGCAAAATACACTTAAGATGATCATCATTTTATTAAACAAGTATAATTTTATTTTTTTTTTTAATAATCATCAATTTAGAAAGACATATCTATCCAAAAGTGATCTTTTTCCTGCCTTGTAGAAGAACACTCACCTTATCCATGCTGGGATGGAGTAGCTGAAAGAATTTCCTCTCTGGACACAGAAATGTTGCCTCTTTCCAAGTTCCATTTTCTCAGTTGTTGAGTGATTATCAATTATGTAACAGTGACATTTTGTAAAGTGTCATCTGTGGGTGGTAGTGAATTGGAAGTAAGAGAATGTCTTCCACAGAAATGAACTTGTCAAGACTGGTCATTAGCTGGGTTTTGGGGCCATGGGAAATGCAGCAGTAACGATAATAATACTTTTTACTTCCCTGTTATCCCCTTTCTAGAAAATGAACCAGTGAAGATTATGTAAAACCTTCTCAACACATTAGTAAGATATTCTAGAGCATGGAATAAAGCAATTTTTTGTTGCTAATACATCGTCAAAACAGTCAGGCAATTGATTTTATATATTCTTCTAAAATATACAGTGAAGAGATTAATTCTGCACCATAGTGCCCCCAGTAGCTTGAAGCTTGGGGTGTCAGGGAAAGGATCAGGTTTCAAATTCCTGTTCTAACTCTTATCCGCAGGGAGCTGCACGACAGCATCTTAAATGCTGGGTCTGTGTCCTAGTCACTGGGCTGTTTACTCTTCATAGATACTGGGGTTAAGATGAAAAATACCCTTATTGCACTGCTTCCCTCCTCAGCTTCCTCCATAATTTCCTGCAAATTAATATATTCAATTTTTCATCAGCATGAATAGCCACTTACTAAACCTCCACATCTCACAAATGTTGGCCATTCAGCCCTTTAAGTGTCAGATAACTTCAGACTAGGAGAGCCGTGTCAGTTTTAAACTGCTGGAACAACTTTCAACTTACCATGGTTGGTAGACATGATGAGTATAATTATTACAGTAACACCGTACAGGTTGCGTCATACAGAAATTCAGATTAGCTGCCCACCCTTTCCCAAGGTGGTCTTTGCATATGTGATATTCCTGACACAGTGAGCAGCACTTTTTCCCGTTGTATGAAACAATGACATGGATCTGGATCTAGCTGCATGTTCAGCTACATGATCCTGATAAATACAAAACAGCTCCTACACAAACTTGTTGCCAGAATGAATCAGATTTTCAGGAAGTAAAGGGCTGTCAGATAATACTCTTACAGATTAGCATACAAAGTATGTCTTAGAACAAACTCTTATGTTTCAGTTCTGTATCTGTTTGAATGGCTTGACCATAAGCTCTAACAAGTTCATAGGGACAAGATTTATTCTTCTTTCAGTGAAAACTCCACCTTTATCTTTGCAAGATATGGAGCATTCAAAAAAAAGTCACACTGTGATGCCAAATTAAGCCCTGGATTCATCTAAAAAAAATCCAGTCTGTTTTGTCATTAAGTAACAAAGCTGCTGTTTCTGCACTCTACTATTTTCCACATTAGTGTCTTTATTCCCATTATTTTACCTGTTCTACTCACTCATACATGCCTGTTTTATATCATCCTGACTTTATACAATATTCCAGGTACCTAGAATTCATTATACTTAAGCAATCTTTCCCTCTGAAGATTTTGCATGAGAAATCCCCACACAGTATTTCATGGACCTTGATAAGGTCTATTCACATTTCCGACACCAGAGATTGCTCTTCAGTTAAAATCTATTATTGTCACTTTACAAGCCTCTCCCATTTGAGAGCTCAAAACACTCTAAAATGAATTCCCCTGGTACATAAGGAAGTATTATGGTTTTTCCTCCATCTGTGTAAAGAGGGTATCTTCACCATCGCCCTGCTCATCCAATGAGCTCCATTTGAATAGGAGCCTCTGTTAGAGTCAGAAAGGCACAGAAGCAGTGTTTGTTCAGAGGATTACCCATAAAGCACCTATTCCAGGATCAAGGCCAGTGTCTTTTTCAAAAACTTTCCCATGGTGATATATCAAATCAGAGGCAGAATAAGAAACAGAACTAGCATCTCCTGACCCCTGCTGCTGGGCTCTAAATGCAGGAGACTACCTTTCCTCTTTTGCAGCAATTCATCACTTCTGCAACGCGATGCCTGTGAAAGGCTGGCGTTACATAACAAACGCACATAATAAAGTTAAATTGTCATTGTGTAAGACTTATAGAAGATTTTCATTTGGGGTTCATGTTTAAAAATAATATAAATTATCTTGCCCCAAGCTCTCTCCATTTTCTAATAAATAAGTTTGGCAACCATGGTAGAATTGCCGAAGAGAAATAAAGAATGCATTCCTTAAGCTGATTACATTTCTGGGAAAGTATGTGTGCCAGGCAATTAAAGAACTTGAGCGTTCAGTTTATACAACATTGGCTCATCTCTATCATCTTTGTCAAAGACATCTACAATTTATAGCTTACCACAGGTTACCCGGCTGGTTCAATTTGCTTTGTATTTTCTTTAAAAATAAAAATAAAATAAAAAATTGCCACCTCTGAACTTTTACACTCCTGGGTGTTTTAGCTGTGAGTCCTAAATGGAGTTTCCCATGAATAATTCAAGTTCCTCAGTTTCTTATTTTAGCATCAAAAGCGTAGCGATACGTGACTGAAGGAAGTCTAACCAAGATCCTATGGAGCTCTAAGTCAATCTGGAAATGAGATTAAAGGTAGATATTTTCTATGGCAGCAATTAATGAAAATATTAAAATACTGTTATATAGTTGGTTGAAACAATCATTTAAACTCTATTGCTTTATCTAAAACTGGGAGGGGAAAAAAATAGTGTTAACCTATAATTAAGTAGGTAAAACTATGAAGAAAGCAATAGCCAATTTTGGAATGCTACTTATTTGGAACAGTTCCAATATCAGCAATGGTGAAAGGATATAAAAGGTGATGACTGTATTTGTATTACGTAGCAATGATTTTTTTCAAGAACAGTATCAAGAGACAAACAACAGGTTTTTTCCTTATTACATCATTCCCCAGATTGTACCAGTTTAGCAAGTTTAGTCTGAGGAGGAAATGATTCAGATTTCATCACTGCAGCTTAATTCAGCTTTTGTTACTTGTTTGAAAGAAGAAGAAAAAGCATTCATGCAATTTCTAACCACATCAATTGAGTTAAAAGGTGACTAATAAAAGGTCTTGAACCTGTTGCTGTTTATGACTGAAGGAAATTTTGACTAATCTTTACTGGTGGAAGAATAAGTCCCTATACAATTTAGATTTCATATATATATATATTTTAAAAAACTTATATGGGACCTCCTGTTCCTGTTGGATACAAACATATTTCAAGTGATACATTTTTGCTTAAGAAAATAAACTAGGTTATAGGCAACAAATATAACCTATTCAGCAGCAAATCAAATCAATATATGGCTTCTCCAACTAAGCATTGTGTTTCACTTGTGGTAGGTGGGAGGAGAAAGCTCAGCTTTATTCTGCAGAAACTCCTGGAGAAGATTTAGGTGCAAAGCAGTAACATTGCAGAGAAATACATGTGTAAACATTGCTGCTCGCCTTCCCTGCCTCACCACTCAATTTAAAGAAAGTACTCACCATATTTGTGTCAGCTAGGAAGTGCTGCTACCTCTCTCTTTCCCAAAACACGTTGCAGACCGCTAATATGGTAACACTGGAGCTAAATCAAACATAAGGCACCTTTCTTCTACCACCTAGCCTTGATGAAATGTGAGCTCAAATCCAATTCTTTTCTTTCTCCCTCCTAATTGACCTTGGAGCCAAGAACATAACATGACTTCTGAAAGATGTTTCAAAGAATTTCCCACAGTACCTGAAAGGCTCTTACTCCTTTTACTTTTTATGGTACAATTTTGGCTTAACTTCATTTAACTGATAAGGTTTTTCTCCACTTCTGCATCACTGTATCACTCTCCCCTAGACATATTTTCCACAACACATTGAAGCTAACTCAAGAGAGTTGTTACTTGCTGTTCAGCTATCATCACTTTGTGAGTAAACTTCTGCATTTCCCATAAGGTTGAGTGAACAACCACTTAGGTTCATTAAAATCTGCTGTTTCAAAAACATACATACAATGTCAAGAAACTGCCTCCTTAAGCTAAACTAGATCCTCTTACAGGTTTAAGCACTCTGTATTGTAGCTATTAAAACATCCCATCCAAAACTATTGGATTTTGATGCCTTCCTGATCTAGTAGGTGCCCACTCTCCTTTTCTTGAGCCACTAAACAAGAAAGCAAAACTTTAAATTTTATACAAGGTTAGGATTTTTTTCCATATACAATCAGAGTTTCCTGTCTCTTCAAAACCTTTTATCTTACTAAGCTTTGTGGGAAACCATCAAGCATAACTTTGCTTCCCAATCTCTGCAGCCATGCCTGATTTTCACTTAAACTTAACCTCACATGCCGTTGACTTTACATAATGTATTGCCACATCCCTTTTTTTCCCCTTAATTCAATTACAGTTTGTATCCCACCCTCTATTGTAATTCTTTGCTCTACCAACATCCTTAGCAGATGTCTCTGATTTGTGAGTGCCTCATTTCCCATTGGTTTCTCTAGATTAATTATTATTCTGAGTGTTGTTTTTTTTTTTTTTTCCCTGCTGTACACCCTGAAGTATGGTTCCATTTTGACTGATGCATCACCCATCTTTCCTGTACCATCTTCCCTCCCTCAAGATGTTTACAAACACCAAAACAAGTTTAGCCCTCTATGCTCTAACACACCTATTGAGCTGTACTTCGGAGAACCGCAGAGTGCCTTGACCTCCCTGCACTGCATAACGCTGGAGGACATCCAGAGAAAACTGCCAGAGAGGCCTTCTGTTGAAGTACTTTGAAGTTAACTCCCCCAAACTCTGTCCTATACCAATGCCAACATATGCCATGAACAATGTATTTTTCTCAGCTGTCATCAAGTGTTTTTTTTTTACGCAGCCAAGAATCACCAAACAGTTTTGAGGTTACCACATACCCAACTGTAACTACACATCTGAAGATCAGATCTCCCATTCCTTTGTAATTACAATCTCTGTGGTGACCTTCATACCACATAATAGTTCTTCTAATCAAACAAGTCACTTCACTCCACCTCACAGCCACCTGGGATTGAGGAGGTAAGCAGTGAAGTGAGCCCACACAGCCATTTCCTTGTGCTTGCTTGTCTCATGTTGCTGGAAAAGTTTTAAAGAGCACCTGTATGGATGGACAGAGGAGGTAGCTATGCCCATGCAGGACGCTGAAACAGCATGGTGTGGTTAGCATACCAAAACAACGGCACAAGGGTTATGACTGCTCTCTGTAGATGGATCACAGGGATAAGGATCAAGGAGGAAGAAGTGTTATTTAGACAAATAAAAAGGCTGGCACATGAACAACTGGGTGTGAGCTTGTCACAAATGAAGGTAAGCTGGGAGTTGAAGCAAGGACTCTATCCACCAGCTTTGACAGTCCCTCAGTAAAAGGTATGAGGAAGAGAAAAGACTAAGTTATTTTATTTTTCTAGGTGTGATAAATACAGATGTGGCTACCTCTAAAACAGTGGAATGAATTCAGAGATATGAGCTATCCCTTCCAATCCTTCAGAGCTATACTCTTCTAAAGATAAATGGACGGACCTTTGCTATATTAAAAAACAGCCCTTACTGAAAGCACCCACATCCTCTCATTGATTGCCTAGCCTATATGCTGGAGACCTTTTCTCCCATTTGTCTTTCTAGACTGCTTACACCCTCTGGCATAGCTACTACACCTTCCTTTGCACTTGAATGCAATAAATGGCTAAAAGCTTAATTCAGCGACATCCAGGTTTATTATATTTGATCCCCTCCAGCAAGTGTGCTTCAGACAGCTTCATTCAAGTAACTGATCCTCCGAAGTCAAATGGAGAACTCCAATGTAGGGAGCAAACTGGAGGTCAGTGTTTCCCAACAGGCAAGAAAGAAATATCTCAACTATGAAGTCAATGAGACAACTGAAGCACTTAAAGTGAAGCACAGATTAAAATGTTTTTCTTTTTTGAGGCTATAACTATTGGATCCCACATTGAATCATTTGTTGGACTTAAAATAAAAATTTTAAAAAAGAAGCAACTTTTTTTTTCCTTTAAAAGGTCAGGCTAAGATTAAGTTTAATAGACCACAGACCAAATACCAAATATTTCAGTACACTTTTGAAGTGGAATTAAATCATATTTCCTAAGGTACGTGTAGCTCATCATAAGAGTTGAAGTCATCTCCAGACATCAGCGATCTTCAGGCTACTAAGCTTTTGTTATTAATTTTATTTTCTTCCCATTTCAGCTGACTAGCGCCCCAAGGCTGATTGTGCAGAATAGTTGGGGGGAATAACTGGCAAAGCTGGTCTTCTCTCAAGTTGGATTCATGAACCCTTTTATGGGCTTTATCTGAAGATTGAACGGTAGGCAACATCTGAATCTAAAAACAACCAGTATACAACTCTAGAAGTTGAAGGAAACACTCTTGAGACAAAATATCAAATTTTAATATTTTTTGAATATTGATAATTCCTATATTTGTACAGAAAGGATTGTTAGTTTTTACCCTACACAAATTGTTCTGAATAAATACTTCCTTGCCCCACCTAAAACCATAGTAAAACAGGACAACACAAATGTCAGAGCCTTCCTCAAATGAAGATGGTTACTATTGTAATATTTGATTTTCTAATGTAATTTAAAAAAAAAAAAATCCAGATATTTTGCCTTTCGTTGTCTTTTGACATTTCTATCTGCATCTCACAATTAATTTAAAAGGGACAATTAGAGTCTAACCAGCTTGCAATATTTTTTCTTTTATAGACTCCAAGTGCAAATCTAACTGTTAAACCGGTAATTGGGGAGATCAAATGATTGGTTGTCCTATGCATTAATCAGCAAGTTTAATTTTATACATCTGGGTGAAGAGTTGCCCAGTTGAACAGAAAACAGTAGAAAAGAGGAAATTCTGTAAAGACAGGCTACACAGTTATTGCTTTTTTGGTAAGGAACAGAGTAAAACAAAGTGGATATGTTTGCATTCAAACAGTCTTTAAACGATGCTCCACTAGAAGCATTATATAACCAGTCACAAAGTTTTTGGCTTTAGATCACACTTAAAGTGTCTCATCAAAATTGCATCTTGAAGAAAAGAAAATCATGACTTATTAAATATAAATATATGATGTTAAAAACTGCTTTTAGTGTGGTTATGTAATATTTATTGTTCTTTGGCTAAGGTCATATAAAGATCACATGTGACAGGTGATGTATTTTTATTACTCTCTTTATGTTAAATGCCTCTCTACTAAGCTAGTTTAAATGTTCTTGTCTCCTTGTTCTGGAAAGTATTTAAATCATGAAGTTCATAGGACCTGTTAAACTCCAAATAACTCAGGAGCCAAAACAGAAGTAATTTAGAAGTTACCTCTTGAAGATACTGGTGTTTGGGTTCAGGTGGCAGAATTACTTTCTTGTTTCATGTGCCAGACCATTGTGAAACTGCTACACAAATCCAGTTCTGATACATCCCGGCCTGATTTCCACACCACTAGTTTTGGTGGTCCCAACCTATCTCCAAGGTTGTATTTACCCACATCAAAAAGCCACTGCCCAGTCTGGCACAACTGCCAAAACATTGCTCAAGACAGCAGAGTGGGAGGTCAGGACAGGGTATAACTCCTCCTTGCCTTCTCGTGGCCCTACCTGGCCATGCATGACCCTTCTCTTTCGAAGCCACGACACTCATCTGTGGGTTTAATTACCCCAGCTGACATCCAAAAAGAGTGCTGCTCATTCACAGAGCAGGTAGAACAGAAACACGGTGTGAAAGCACGAGAAACTTCCCACCCCCATGCCACTAATGAGCTTCAACCCTGACCTAAAAGCAGCAGCAAATGCTGAACTCCAGGTTCGCCAAGCCATGGCCTCTCAGGCTGCAAAGGAGAGCAACCGACTGTGATGTTGATTTATAATTACCATTTGTGATAACTGTAGCAAGCTGTTGTTATCCTACAGAGTCCTATATGCTTCATTCTTTGTCAGGAATATTATTTTTTTGCATCACTAAATATGAGGTACCAATGCTTACTAAAGTGAGATTACCTTTATTCATATCTGGCCAAGAAATTTCTATTTGCTAGGAAGACAAGCCACTCCTTTGACAACTCCTTCGTGTGGCCAGTAAAAATGACTGTACACCCATATTTGCAAAGTGTTACCACTGTTTTGATAAATTAAACATGGTCAAGAGTACTTTTATGGATTCTAAATGAAGAGGGGAACAGATCTTCCTTCCTTTGAAGTTGTGGCTAACTTCCAAGTTACTTCAAAAGGGAAGAAGTTCGGGTACTTGCTCAGAGTTAACAGAGGTGTAACAGTGGAATTTGGCTTAAGGTATAGGAAAACATTCCCATTAATTAGAAAGATAAGAATAAGCCATGTTCAACCCAAAACCACTGCACTACTTTTGAAAGACAAAGTTAGTCTATTCCAGTTGATGTATTTGCTAGCAGTTGAGTTTCGAGGCTATACATCAAAGTTTAGGTCGGTAATTCAACAAGGTCAAAGCTTTTTTTTTTTTTTTTTTCCCAAGATGGTCTAATGTGGCTTCTTGTACTCTTTCAGAAGTGCTCAAGGTACCACTTATTTATATGCATCAATAGTTATTGTATTGTACAGTATCCACTGTACTGAAAACAGCCAAAAATGTAAATGGACTGTAAGTGTCAATGCAAATTCTCCCATTCTGAGAATGTGCAATATGCAAGCATGGGTTATTTATTAATTTTTGTCATCACTGATTGATATCTTGATTAATTGCCAGAAGGCATTGGACCAGGTGTTAACTATGTGCAGATTGGATGCAGTGTTCTGTGAACTTCACGCTGTATTAAAGGCACAGACATGCCCAGTTGGAGCAATAAGCCTTTGTTTGCTTTGGCAGGGCTTGCAGCTCCCCGGGGCCAATGCCATAAAGAGGTTTCTGTTAGAAGCCGCAGTGCTCATTGTAGAAAAATTGCCCCTCAAAAAATTAGCATGGTACAATGAAGGATGCATAATGTTACGCAAATGACAGCTGCTTAGCTGAAACAATAGCTAGGAGATGGCATTTGCTGGGGTGCACATCTCATGTAAATTAACTTACTAACTGTTACAGGAAAAATAAAAGAAGTGAAGCCCAAACCTGTACGGCCACTTCACAGACCCATCCCAGGCACACAGAAGAACTGCAGACTTCCACTGATAGCGCAGAGTCAGAGCGGGCCCTCAGGATGCTGAGAGGAGCCAGGCAGGCACGGGCTGCCAGCAGCAAAGCTCACCTCGTTGGGGTGGAACGAAGCCCTGGAATTTGTTTTACAGGTGGAAATCTGGAGTCATTTCCCTCTAAGGTACAGATCTGCAGCTGCTGACCCAGCACTGAGAGGACACCACCACAGCCCCCATCCCCAGCAACCAGCAGAGCCACGTGGGCTTCATCCCGCACCGTGCTCTGCTTCGCCTGCCCTGGGGAGTTAGAGCTTCCCCATGGTTGCAGCTCTGATCCTCACCATGTACACCCAGGGGATGAGTGGAATTTCCCCTGATTTACTGCCATGGGGGAAAGGGCCCAGCAGAGCCAAAATGCTGGGAGGGGGATCAGAATCAGTCCCCAGGCCTTTGTGTCCTCTGCGCAGCAGAAGGGACATTGTCCTTGTTCAACCGATTAGAAATACTAATCATTGACATCAAAATCTAGTCTTGGAGTGCAGGCTAAACCAGGAAAGGCTACACTGCACAGAAAAAGAAACAGCATTAACAGAAGGAAAAAAAAAAAAAAAAAGCAATCTGCTCCAGGTTCAGTTGCATTAGTTTTTGCATCTTCAAGCCTTGAAATGCCTTGGTTTATTCTGAGCATCTTGCCGGAAAATAAGTTTCACAAGACTGCATGGCAGAATCCAAGGGAACAGAAACAAAGTCACGTGCTCAATTTAACATTAACACATACTTTTTTTTTTTTTAGAATAGATATTTTTTTTTGTCAGCAACCAGATGCATCAACAGAAAGAAACAAGATGCAACCCCAGAATACAGGGCCATAAAAGAAAAGAAAAGAAAAAAAAAAAAAAGAAAAAGAAAAAAAACGCTGAAAACCAAGCATAAGGCAACCAATCATTCGTCATTTCTACGGGAGGAGAACAATCGCTTCATATAGGGGAGCTGGCGGGGGGAAGGAGGAGAGCACGGAGCAGTGGTTTGATTTACATAGGAGTTTCCCTTCATAGTGCGAGGATTAACACGGCCCCTACTGAAAAGGCGGGAGAGCTCTAAAAGCAAACAAGGTGGTGTTTGGGATTTTTTTTTTCCCTCTGCTTCAGAGAGGGCCCCGTGATATTGCAACTGTTGCTCATCACATTAGCAGTGTGGGAACAGGAAAAAACCCATACCATGAGGGGGGAGGAGAGGAGAGTGGGCTCCAGGCATGGGGGATGGGGGCATCAGTTGACAGCAAAGCAAAGCAATTAAAACCTAAAATAAGAGGTGGTTGTGAAATGGTCTTTGCATTAGGACACAGCCAACGAAAATGTTTATTTTGTAACAGAAGTACCATGGCCTGAATAATAAATCAAGAGTGAGTAATTACTCATCACCTATTTGGGGATGGAAAAAGGCGATGACGCCGGGGAGGCTGGGCTCAGCCCAGCCGAGCCTCAACGGCCACGTTGGGAATTGGTGCGGCTGCTACTGCTGGAATTGGGGAAGTGCATTTGCATCATGCGGGTCCACAGGCATCACCCCAAGCCTCCAAAGGGTCTGGTTGGGAGTAACAGGAAGCCACTGTAGCTGGATCCATGGAATCAAACCATGTCAGAGGCCAAATCTGGGATTGCAGTCTCCAGATTTTGAGGTGACTCTTTAAAACTGTGCTAGTGTTGGAGGACAGGGTATTTTCTGTGGAGTCACTCCTAAACAGCCCACGGACCACACCTGGGGCAACGTAAAAAAAATGAAATTCAACTTTGTGAACTAGCATAGGAACTATAATTAAGCAGAAAGCAGATGTTTTAAGTTCTTTGGAAATATGCTCTCTCTCTGAAGATGTTACACTTTCGGGACTAAAAGATTATGAACCAAACAACAACAACAAAATCCTCACATTTACTGACACACTGAAAAGTAGCAGCAAGCATCAATAGATATGGAGACAAAGACCCACGTGCTAAGAAGACTCCTTTTGGACAACTTCAGCCATAGGTTGCCATACCAACAAGCTTAAAGCAGAAGGGAACTGATGTAACACCAGTTTCATCAGACCAGGTTTCAGTCTGCCGCTATGTACCAGTCTACAACTTGGTCTTGTGCTTTTGAAAAATGTTTTCTGAGTCCTAATTAGAATTTACCTAACTCTTCATGGATCAGTGCCTCATTTTATGCACTTTCACAGGCCATTTTTGGTTTTGTCTTTCAGACAATCTGGTTTATGCAGCTCAAACTATTAATCTAAGCAATTGACATTCAGCTGTACTTTATATATTAATAAAATGTCAGCAAATAGTACATTTCTACAGTCATAACAACAACCAGCAATTCTGATGGAGTGGGGTAGAGCATGCTGCAGTGTAGTTTTATGGTAGATCCATAAAACAAACTTTGGGCACAGGAATACAAGAGGCATCTAATGCAACCCTTCACAACTGGACAGCTATTACATACAATCTCCTCGTCTCACCTCATCTTAAGAGCTGACTGGCTGTTGTCCTTCTAGAAAGGTTTTCCAGAACTTCAGTTTTGTTGATGATTTCTATCCTAACCATTCATGACCAACCTACTTTTTTTGGCTTTTGTGCCAGCATTGTTCTTTTATTTCCCCCCACACACCTTTATTATTTACCACCGTAATTTGTTTATAGTCAGTAATTATACTCCCTTTCTTTGCCTTCATTTTACTGAAAGAGTCAAATTTTTTTCAGCTCCACTAATAAAATAGACTCTCCATTTCCCTGCTTTTCTACGCTAACTAACCTTTCTTTGAAGCTGCTCCAGTAAACTATTCTGTCTTGAATATGAGTGAACTAGAAGATACATCTTATTTTGTGTATACAAAGCCTTATTTACAAGCATTAAGAGCTCACGTATCTACTGTAAATAGCTTGCATGCACTCTATTTGCCTTTTTCGTGGTCGGATCACAAGGTAGCTCACAATGATCCTCTGTTCACTGCTATGCCCTGCAGTAGTACTTGTACACCTTGGCAGTACAACTGTTACTTCTTCTCTTACTTACTTTCTGGTTGATAAGCTCCCAGCTTACAACAAGAACTGTTGCTGGTATTCTTGAAGTCATGACCTCACTCTTTGTACCACACAATATTAAATTTCCGGTCATTCAAAACCCAGGCTATCCCTGATGTTACAGTGCTGCATGGATCTTTGCCTCCAACATTTTTGACAGCGATGTATCTCATCAGCAAACTAACATGTGCATGCTGCTCTCCTTGAAATCTCTGCTATTTATCTCCCTGGATCCAATAATATTTTCTTCCCCTTAGTAGTTTCTTATTTTCCTTACAATACCAAGCCCTGCCTTCTCCACGGTAGCTAATATTTTCCTATATAACACTGTACTAAGTGCTTCACTAAAAAAACAAATATGTTAGAACTATCACAGTTACCTTGCCTAAAATATCAATCATAACATCAAAGAACGCTATGGGATTAATCTGGCATGGTCTTCCTTTGTTAAACATATACTACATTTTATCGCATTCTCCACTTACTACCTTGTCTAATAATACTTTTCCTCATAATTTGTTCCAAAAAGTTGCATACTTCTCAGACCAGACTAACAAGTTTGTAGTTGCCCAGATAATTTTTCCACATTTCCTTATGTCTATGGGTAATACATTTGCTATTCCACAGTCACAACATCAGCTTGACAAATGCATTAAAAATCCTTACTGTTGGAATTCCACTGTGCGCTGCCAGATTTTTCAGCTTTTTTTTTTTTTTTTTTGGAATGCAGACTATCTGATACCTGCATCTTGAGTGCATTAAGTTCTTCAGTCATACTTCCATCTCAGATGTGCCAATTTTCACTGTATGCACTCATTCTCATTAGACATCTTGGTTTCACCTTCACACTTCAAATTATCACCTTTATGTAAAAACTAGAGGCAAAGTATCAACTTACTTATTGGGAGACTACAAACTTTGATTGCATCACTGCTGAGCAACCTTGCTTCCTCGTTCCTTGTTCTCTTTTATTTGTATGGCTAAAGAAACTTTTACCATTTAACTTCCTTTGCAAGGATGAGGTCAGCTTGACCTCTAGAAACTCTGAAGGCAGTACAGTGGCTCAAGAAAGTTTTCACTCATCTGTTTTATTCATCTATATATTGACCGAGTTACAGTATTTTTAGGTTTAGTAGGGTTGGTGGAAGAAGAGAATACTATAATACACTTTGAAAAGAAAAAAAAAGGAAAACACCGCTAGTTCTCTACAACTCTGTCTGGTCTGTAGAATCTAGATGCCACTTTAGGCATCTAAAAAGACATTGAAAGCTCTACAGAAAAGCAAATATGAAAGAGATTATTCACTGCAATCTGAGTACAGCCAAAACCTGAATTATCATTAGAACCTTATTTTCTCTCTTGAAATCATGCTTTGACAGCATGCACATATGCTCACAAGCACAGCAAGCTTGCAGGAAGCAAAGTAATCTGTGAAGGAGGTAGCTTGTAGGTTGGCTCCTTTAATGTACATCATTGTTACAGCACTACTCAGGGACATATGAGCTGAAATTATATCCACAGATACAGGTAATTCACACAGCTGGAGAAGTATCATAGCGTACAGTATCATGGGATATCCCAAGTTGGAAGTAACCCACTAGGATCATCAAGTCCAACTCCTGGCTCTACACAGGACCACCCAAAAATCAAACCATGTGTCTGAGAACGTTGTCCAAATGCTTCTTGCACTCTGGCAGGCTCAGTGCTGTCGCCACTGCCCTGGGGGGCCTGTCCCAGTGCCTGACCACCCTCTGGGTGCAAAACCTTTTCTTGACACCCAGCCTGACCCTCCCCTGTCCCAGCTCCATGCCGTTCCCTCAGGTCCTGTCGCTGTCCCCAGAGAGCAGAGCTCAGCGCCTGCCCCTCCGCTTCCCTCCTGAGGGAGCTGCAGGCCGCCATGAGGCCTCCCCTCAGCCTGCTCTGCTCGGGGCTAAACAAATCAAGAGACTTCAGCTGCTGCTCATGTGTCTTTCCCTCTAGACCCTTCACCATCTTTGCAGCCCTCCTTTGGACACTCTCAAATAGTTTTACATCCTTACATTGTAGCACCAGAGATTGCAGTGTTCAAGGCAAGGCTGCACCAGCACGGAGCAGCACGATCCCTTCCCTCAATCTGCTAGTTGTGCCTAAGGCACCCCAGGGTACAGTTGGGTTGAGGCTGGAGGGCACGCTGCTGGCTCATGTTCAACTTGCTGTCAACTAAAACACTTAGATCCCTTCTCCTGACATTTCTGAGCCAAAGGGTGATGGGGGTTACCCCATCCCATATTCACTCTGTCATGCCTTCTCCCCTCCCATTAGCAGTCATTTGGGATGAACAAAGCTCAGGTTTGCTGTGTTACTGGATAAGTGGAATAGGAAGATCTGCAATAATACTTACTGACTCTGTTGTAACTGATTGTACCAATTTCGTGTCTTATTCTACAACTCACTATGAAGTTTAAATGTGGTAAAATATCTGATGTCTTCTGGGAAAATGACGGATAGTTTGTCCCCTGTTGGCCTATCCAGAGTCAAGTCTGGGAGCAAAAACACTTCATAAAGGTTGGACTTCAGACTTAGACCAAGATTTCTAAAAGAAGTTTTATTCACACCTTTATAGTATACAAGCAAATGCAGGACTCAAACAGTGGTACAGTCTGGAAGAAGGGCAATGCAGTGCAAGGTTCAACTGATGTGACACTGACTTATCTATGGTGAGATGACACATGAAACAAGTTTTAACATACCAGGCAAATAGGACTGTTCAATCCCAGTGCTGTTAGCAACAACATGCACATGGATTGTATGTCTTTCTTAAAGCACCCAGAACTGTTGACAGTGTGCAGCCTTTGGGACAGGAGTAGGGAAACCAGCTGTTCCCCCTACCTTTGCATTCCCAAAGTGGAAAAGCAAATTGCTGTACTCCAGCCTCAAGGATCATAATTATGAGTCAAGGACTTTGATGGTGATATCCCAAAATAAGTACCAACCAGTTTTCAGACTCAATATTTTTCAGCAGCTTGGACACAGTCCAATTCTTCTAATTGAAGAAGGCAACATCTGCAGTCACTGACTGCATCCCGGTCATTCCTTGCAGGGTCACTGGCACAGATGCATTAACACACATACAGGGCTGCCCCCCACATCTCTTTCTCTAGTTTCCCCCTCACCTTGGTTGAAGTCCTTATGTTGAGAGCCCCAGCTGACACAACTAGGCTCCCTGCACACACAAGGCTGTGCTGTGGGTGCTGGGGATGCTGCTAAAAGGAGAACTTCACACGGACTAAATTTTAAATGAGTGATATCATGGACATTTCTGCAAACACGCAAGTTCTGGAGGTTTTCCTCACCCTACAGCATCCTGGCTACGCATCTCTCCCTGGCATGTCAAATCTGAGCATGTTCGTCTGAACATGTTAAGGAATATGTGACAACTTCAATCTGATCACAACACTACTGGAGAATGAGGTACATCAACACAAAATACCATGAGAGTGAAATCACCTCCTCAGTCAGTTTGGCATGGGTCCTGTCACACTACGTGCCAGGCAGCTGTGAAAACCCCAGGAGCTTTATGTGCAAAGTGGCTACTGAACATGCCCACATGCTTCTGGTATTCTAGGTCTTACCTGCTCCGTAATTACAACAGCATCAGAACATTACTACTTACAATAGAGCCATGCCCAAGGACCCAGCTACAGCATCAATGTCCTGCTTCATCTGTGTTGAGTTGCTTGTACAGACATGCCCAAAGTTTGATATTACCACCATTAATAATTGCATAGAAGTTGTGAGAAGAAAGTTCAACTGAAAAATCACATCAAGGCAAAAACATTACAGACACTGTTAGATTCCTACTGTATAGGAAAAGTTAACCCACGATATTGGGTAAGGGCAAGTTGCTTGATGCAACCAAATGCCTCTACACAGCTGCAGTCACATTTCTAGACAACATATTATTCTGACTCAGAGTGTATTATAAAAGCAGTTGTTATTATTCCCTTCTAAGAAGGTCCTTCAGACAGACCTGCAATGTCCTCGCATCAGGACACCAGGATTTCTAGATCAGGTGATGGCTGTGAAGCACACTCCAACTTCCCTTTCAATCTTACTTTCTCCCTTCCTCAAAAACACTGAAGCTTTTCTTGCTCAGTTCCAAACAAAGATAAATTGGTCTGGAAAGTCTGTGGAAGACCTGTTCAGCTGTTTGAACATTACAGGAGAGCAGGGAAAATATCTTTAAATTAAAAAAAAATATTGAAGCTAATTAGCTTAGCAATAACAATGTCAAAAAAAAAAAAAAAAAAAAAAAAAAAAAAAAAAAACAGAGGAAAAACCCTCCAAGCTCTCAATCTCTCAAGTGCCAAAGAAAACTCACAGGGAAATGGGTGGGGGGAGACAGCATTAAGCTCTGGGGAAAAAATAATCACATGAATAGAGCGATAAAATCATATTCCAAGTGTGACAGGTATTGAGGGAACTACCTCTCCTTCCTTTCCAGCACAGCAGAAGCTGCTGAAAGAATATTCATGAAAGATTGAAATATCATTGAAGTATGCAGTCTTAACCTGCAATTGCCAGAATCAGCAGCAGTTTTTCCTAATTGCTGCAACAGAGAAGGACTACTGAAGTCTTAAAAAAAAAAAAAAAAAAAAAAGGCAGATTCCATCGTTTAGGTTCTGTGCATTTGTAATGTTTCTGTACACTGAAACCGTCCAATAAGTTCTGCATTAAAACAGCACAGCCATTGCTGCTGTATGGATAAGAGTTTCAAAACCAGGATTTAAAAGAACAAAATATACTTATGATGTTAGGGAAAGAAAAAATTAAACATGCTGTGCTAAAAAGGCCATTAACTAAGCATCAAATAAACTTCATTAACTGTCAAAGTCTTTCAAATACAACAACTTGATGAATATGAAATGGAAAACATTGTGTGGAAAGGGGACTAACCAGCACATTTTTAAATGAAAGCAGTGTCTTAGCTCCAAATTTTTGAGCTGAGGATTGATGGACATGGGACATTAAAGGGCTTTAAATTAGGCCTATTGCTCCTTTCAAAAAGTCAAAATTAAAGATGAGGTAAACTGCCAGTAAACAGCACTTTTCATTGATTACTGCCATGCTAGTGCATCTGAAAATATCTGAATGACATACCTCTTCGTTCTCAAAAGGTAACTGCATTTTCATTTTGACTAATATAATTTTAAAAACCATCATACCAGGTGCCTTGTATTTGGAAAATCTTGAAAGCTTTTAGATGTACAAACACCCTTCCCACCGCTCTTGGCTTATCTTTTATTTACCCTACTGGGTATACAACAATTGATGCTTCTTCAAAGCAAGGACTTCCCAGCTGATTAGCTGTGCTGAGCTGGCTAAGCTTATTAAAGGTGATTAATGCATTCAAGTATTTCCACCACCACCACCACCACCCCCCGCTCGTTAGTTCAATTTCTTGCTCATTATGCTACTGGTCTTTTTATATTAAAACAGACCACCTGGATAGCAGAGAACTTCATAATCTCAGTCCAACAAGATCAACACCTGTTGTACATGTAATTAATCATAAGGTACTGCACGGCTGTATTCAGTTAAAAAGCTAAGATCATCTAACAAGAGAAGCAGTACATCACATTAGCAATCAGCTTCTGAATCCTTAAAATGCAGTTAAAAAATCAGAGAAGTGAGTCAGTACAAAGGGGCTCATAATTATTCCCTCTCCATATTTAGGAGTCCATATGGCATTTGTGACGTATAAAAGTCAGCATACAATTTTCTGATGAAAAATTCAGTTCTAAAAAAATTCACATTCTCCTGGAGGCTGAGAAAAATCAAATGGTCTTTCTGTCAATGACATTTTCCCTCTGCACGAAGAAATCAAAGACTTTTTGGATATTACACACGAAAGAACCCAGAGGTTCAATATACTTTACTAGTCTGAACACGGAGTGGGAACCACAAAGTCCAATCATATCTCTGTCTTTAACTCACTGTGTGGTTTGGCAAGTAACTTAACTACTTTGACTGTGTTTCTTCATCTTTACAATGTGGGAAAAAAATACTTACTAACTTGATTGGAATTTTGCAGAATTTAATGTATATAACATGCTTCCAAATAGTAAAGCTTTGCATGAGTATTATCAACTTCGTTATGGTGTATTAAAGGGGAAAAATATGTTCTTTTTAACAGTGAAAAGATCTCTCTCTGATCCACAAGGAGGAGATTCACTGTAAAAGATAAGACCAGAAAAATGATAGTTGTTTGTTTGTTTTGAAGAATTACAACAGCATAATACATACAGGAAAAACAGAAGCCCTATGGATACCAGCAAATTAATAAAGCACCTTCTGCAATTACACAAAAAAGCATCACTAATCCTAAAGCTCAGGACATCAGCCTAATGCATTATATATCTGCCTGAATTTTAATACTAGAAGCTTCACAAAGTTTCAAGGCAGACTGAATGAAGAACAACATAAAGCAAATTAGAAACTTAGACCATGCTAGCACCTTAAAGGTGCACAAGGCTGACCAAAACCACATGCATGATGCACAATTTGAAGTTAAGGGTGGGTGCTGGAAGGTCAACTAAACTGAACATAAAGGTAACACATGCATTAAAAAGTAGTAGTTATGCATTCTTCCTAGAGAGCTGCAGGTTCTTAGGGGATGACGAGTGTTGTGGTTTTTATCGCATCATGACCTTCAACTGAGCAGGTGCGGAGGGATTCGTACCAAGTTTACTAGCTCCTTTATTGCTAACAGCACACAGGTCTAACCTCCAGCATGAGTTAAGTTCATAAATCTGTCCTGTTGAACGTGCAGCCCACACTGCCAAGTTTAACAATACTAACTGAAAATTCATTGAAATTTACTCAGACCATATGATATTTAGTGCAGAGCAGAAAAGTCCCAAGACAAAAATACTCTGCATCTCCCTGTTAGCTTGTTCCCATCCATCCCCCATCTTGTCCATTTTCTGACCTGCAGATTTGTCACTTGCTCATTATTTTTTCCCCTATTCAGTAGCTTTTTAGCAAAGTTTTCTTTTGCCACTAGTGGATGAGAAATCGACACATTTTTAAAAATATGTAAACACATGCATGGATCTGCTGCAAATTTTTGCCTCCCTTTATTTTTTAGTTTCATTTCTGTATTTTCTGTTTCAATAAATTTCAAGAAAGCTAAAGATCAACAGAAATATACTTTCCTAAACAAAAGTAGCTGACTACATGGCTGATTTCAAATGGCTCGATTCCTCTCCTCCAGACTGAGAGAAAGCCTTTAGGTCATATAATAGTATAGCAGGACATATATCACACAAGCTGAGGCAGGCATAAAGTCCCACCCATTCTTCCTGAACAATCCTCATTGTTATCACCTGCTCAGCATTGAGCTGCAACCAGCTCATTACCACGTCTGCCAAGAGCTAGGGAAGCAGAGGAATCACTGAACACAGGTCCAATGAGAAGACGATTAGAGATACAAGTATCAACCAAGCTTCAGTGATACTGCAACCCACATCATTTTCATAAACTTCCATCTTGGATGCAGGGAAGGGACTACGGAACTCGCAGTCAGTCTTCAGGATTTACACGTAGCAAGATTAAACTCCTTCCTTACTGTATCTTACTGTATCCTCCTGTTAAAACTGAAACATCCTAATTAGTGACATCAGCAAAGACCCTAGTGCAGATGGAGCAAAGACAGCTTCTGAGGATCACATTGTGCCAGACACTCATAGCAAAGATCACATGTGCAGACAGACACACTCCCAAACTTCAACTGGTGCAAAAAGTGTCTGGGAATCTAGACAATTCACATCAGTTTCTGCAGATGTCTCACTTGTTATCTTAAACAAAACCGTATCAAAAACCTTGGTGTGTTTAATTTTCAGTTGCCAATTTCAGTTTTGTCACTCTCAGCAAGTTATGGCTACGCTGCCAGTGCTGTCTGCTTAATTCACTCCACTACCAGTTCAGTACAAACTCACCCTTCTGTGTTTGTGAGAAATATATAACCTATGTAACATGAAAGTGCTTGTATTTCCATACTCCTCTGGCCTGCCTAGGGCTTTTGTAACTCCAAAAGATCAAAACCTACTACTAACATCCAACTTCACTGTTCCACATATTTATTATGTTTTAAATGTACATTGTCCCTGAATGGCTACTTCTCTAACCTTCTTGGATATTGCCTCTCATCTTCATGGTATTTCCTCCTCAAAGGGGCTTTGGCTTTCCAGCCAACTTTGACTGTAATCATTGCCAAACTCTCCTCTCCTCCCCCCTCATGGGTGGACCATGAACAGGTAAGGCTCAGTTCTGGAAAAGGAAGCATTAATACTGCACATGCAGCAATGCATCAATTGCTAACCAAACTCCTTCTGGTGAAGACAAGCAATACATTTATGATACACTACGTTCTTCAGCTATGTTTTCAAAATACTATTGTAATTGTACATAGAATAAGTGTCAGTGACGGTAAAGGAGAAATATGTGCCATTTGAAGTCTTTCAGAAGAACACTGATTCTTTTTACAGATGGAACAAAAAATGTTTTTTATTTCTCTGCATCTTTTCCCAGACAGATTTTCTGTTTGTTACTGATAAATTGGAATAGACAAAGGGAAAAGAAAAGACTTGTAAGCTTTTTACATTTCCTGTGGAAGTTCAATTGGGAAAATTTACAGGGAAAAAAAAAAAAAAAGCATTTCACGCAATCTGATAAAAAATAGATCTTGCTTTTTAAAAGAGGACTTTTGGGAAGAATAATTGCTTGTTAATAGTGTCCAAGTCAGATTATTGTATTTACCTTCTGCCTCTGGATAGCTCACATTAGATATGGCATTTGCCTTCACTTCCTGAACCGCTCTAAAACAGAAAAGAAAATCCACAGAAATTTCCCTATCTCTGTTAACTCGCCTGAAGACTCTTTCAATTACCATCTCATCTAACCTTCCCACTGAACAGCTCCCACCTGCCATTCACAAAATACTCCAGCTCCCATTTTCGCACACCTGAAGCTATGAGAATCTTCTCCCAAGCTGCAAATTTGATGCCAGATAAAACGGTGCGGTTGTAATGATGCAATTGCCCATAATGATAGATGGCAGAGGGAAAGGTGAAGGGATAAAACACCTCACACCTGGGGTCACGGCTCCAGCAGGGACTAGCCTTGCAGTACCTAGACATTTGCTATCCCCAGGCTGATAGATCGGGCAGGGCACAGCGTTGCCAGCCCAGCTGACACAGCAGTCGCTGTGCAAGCCACCAGCCACCACCACGGACTGGGGACTCAGCAGAGAACTCAAGGACTTAGCTACTCCATCATTTTACAGATGGTTCATTAACTGGGTGGAAGCACATGAGAGCACTTGGAGAGCAATAGGAAGAGGCAAGGGGCAGGAGAATTAGACTAAAGTTGTTTGGCAGCAGCTTCCAGATGAACTAAAAATCACACACAGCAAAAATAGCAAGGGTGTATTTGCCAGCTGAGAGTGGCCACATGCCAAGTTTGAGGTCTTAAAACTTAACTGCTTTTGAACTATACAAGAACAACAACAACAAAGATCTCTTATTTGAGCTCAAAAGATTTTTCATGCCTATCTAAGCTACTAATGAGAAAAAAGGAGGAAAGAAAGAGACAATATCTTCAGGCTGAGAATCAGAAGAGTCAACCCCTAAGCAATATGTTTGATTATATATTAATATTAGGGGTTTAATTACACTAAACAAAAATGAAGCATCCATTTCAACTTTCCTGATAAATAATTCACTTCTATGTAGATATACACAGCAACCTAAGGAGTTCTCACATATCCCTACTCAACCACTCAAAAGGAGTATTTAAGCAGATCCTCCCAGGTCCATTCCTAGACCAAAACCACCAAGTATCAATAAGGAAATTCCCCCACAGTTTGAGACCTGAATTCCACCTTTGGAAATCAACCCTCAAGATTTGCTAATGTGTGTGTGTGCGCGCGCACATGCTGCTTTTAAGACACTAATTTAAAGCTAAAAAAAAAAGTACCCATACAATATACGCCTTGCTTTTGAAGACTAATGAGCTCAAAAGCAGAGACCTCTTTTCAACATAAGAACTTGCACAGTCACACAGTAATTCAAAAAAAAAAAAAAAAGAACCAAGATCTGTGCTTTCTGCTCCCCCTTTATTTTATTTTTTTGAAGCCACATATTACGTAATGTATACTTCCATGTATTTTAATATGTATGTGTATATATGTATAAGTCCTTCAAAAGCCTAAGCTTCAAATAATGGATATTACAAATGCTCAGCTTCAGGCAGTAGTATGGATTGAAATGCTGAAAACTGACAAATTGCATATTTTAAAAAAAATTTAAACACGTGCATATGCATGCACCTATACATAAATATTTATATATATATATATATATTTTTTTTTTTATTTTTTTTTTTTTTAACATCTTGAATTGCTGACCCAATACTAGAATTACTAGCAGCTTCTCTCATAAAGGACACTGCAAAACCCTTTCAGTTTCTACTTTCAGTATTTTTTTCAAGCATTGAAGACAACATTTTGGATGCTCAGCTGTGATTACTTTGCTAAAATGTAATGCTACATACATTAACGAGTTTAATTCTTGGAATGCAGAAATGGTTTCTCTTTCTTTTTAGCCATAATTTGACAGTGAGAACTGCGAATTTACCTCCCTGCCAAAATAAGTTTACCTCCTAACCAAACAGGGCGTTTCTTCCACAGAAAACCATGAATGACTAAACTATGAAAAATGAAAGTTGGCAGGTAGCCTTTCTGAACTTATGTGCTTCCTGACCCTGCCAGAGAGAGTTAAGCTGGGTCAATATACAAGTGGCAGAGGAAGGAAAGGTTGGGGTGCTTCCAGAAGTGCAGTCTCCTTTCCCCACAGCCAGCAGCAAAGCAGTACTCCTGTAACACGTTTTTGAAGATCACTGTGTTGGAGCTGTTTGCAATAGTCAAATATTTCATTTTTCACTTTCACGAGCCCAGAGATGCAAGCACGGATGCCCAAGCCAGCTCCCATTCTGCCTAGATTTCTCTAGCACGTAGTTGATATCCTGCTCAAAAATGATGTGCGTGTTGCAACTGCACGACCTACCCCAGCACTGGCTGCATTTCAATACTGAGCGACGGGAGCCATCTCAACACTTGGTAACGTGAAGCTTTAGCAGTCCTCTCCAGCTTCTGCTTTTGGACAGCTTTTGATTATGAGGCTGTTGGTCCCACTCTGGAGAATAAAGTGGACAAACTCTGGAGGTAAGTGTCTTCCTTTCCTCTAGTCTCCCTCATTACAGGGGCATTCTAGGTGCACCTTCTTCTCCTTTTCTGTTCAACTCAAGTCTCCCATCTCTTGAATATCTACTTTGCACACTCATGGATTTTCAGCACATCCTTACCTCCCCCAGCTCTAACACCCACTTCATCACAAGCATGACGCAGAAGTTGAAGGCACGGGTGCAGTGGGGACAAGAGGCACACCCTAAATCTGGTACACATGATGGAGACCTGTTCCTGCAATCCTTTTCTCCTGGCCATAAAGAACTTCTTCGCAGGAGACTTTTAGACCTTTTCACAAATGAGGTAGTGCTGCCCAGCACTCAGAAGTCAAGGGAACTCTGATTTCCCACATCATTTACTTGACCCATGCTGCCCACAGGCACTGACTTCATCAGCTGATTTAGTTGTCTTTTTTAATTACTGATTTACTGTGGAAAAGGAAAACAAAGCTTTGTTCTCACATCTCTGGTCCTATCACATCAGAGCACTTATCTCTTACCCTGTGCTTACCTAAGCCGTAAGCTATACATTCAGAACACTGTTTTGTTCAGGGTAGTACCTCCTTGAAAGCTCAGTATCTCTTGACAGCATAAACATCTACTGAAATTAATTAGATGGTTTGGAAGTTGCCTGTGAGAAAGCTAAAAATCTCACCAATTAAGACTTGCTGAACTGGGAGTGTGGTGAGTTATGACCAATGAGGAAGCTGCCACTACTTGCAATGAAACCTTCTTTCATTACTGTGAATGCATACATCTGGAACCATGGTTTTTATTACCAGCAGCAATTGCATAAGCAGAATATTTCACTCTTGTTCACTGCCTCTACTGAAACCTCCCTAAAGGAGTGAGAAATCTTTTCCACCAGGCCAACATCTTGAGAAGCACCATACCCTCATCATACAATAAAACTTGTGTTAGGGGACAAGGATTAAGTAATGTGGAGAGATCATTTTCAGAAGATGTTTATAATCATCTCTCCCACTATTTTACCATCATGGTTGCCATGTATTTACTAGCCCAGGACCTCAGACTATTGCAACTAACTCAAAGGCAAACATTTTCAAGGTTTGGCCACCTTAGACAGAATTACGACCTTCTAAAAAGCACCAAGACACTTGTCTTAACCAAGTCACTGGATGCCATCATTGTTAAAACCACTACCTGGATCAATCCTGGATAAGCACCGTTGTGAGTTGAGTTTGGGACAACCTTCCCAATATTTACCCCCACCATTCCTTAATAGCATGAAAGAGATACAGATATATCAACCTAAACTTGATGCAAACATGGCAGCTCTTGCCTCATCAAGTCATTTGGTGAGATGAGAAATGTGTGTTCTCCCATTCCCCTTCCCCTTTCTCTACAGGCTGTTTCCCATACAAACATTCCAAGGAGATATACCATGGGGTATATCTCCTGGGGACAGAGAATTAGCCAGCCAAGGAGGAAGTATGGCGAGTGGTGCTGTCCATAGAAGGGAACAGCAAGACCGTGCTTCCAGATGACTTTATGGACTCCTGGGATGGCAGCAGAGCAATCCCACAGGCTGCCACTATTTTACACAATGGCAATCTCTGAAAAACTCCAAGAAGCCACCTGATGAAGAAACATTCACATCTTGAATAAGTAACTGACCTCTGCCGACACCTAAATACACTTGTCCAAGCCCACTGACCACTTTCCTTCCCCTTCTACTGCAAGAAACTAATGAACATGCTTCACGGGCACAATAGGGGTTTTCTGGTAGACCCTCAATTTTTTGAATTATCTTTCTCAAATTTTTCTTTCTCATCCTAACCACTTGACATCCATTACGTGTAGATTGTCTCATTATTAGACTGAAATACATAAATTACAGAGCAAGTTTGTCCTTTATGAGTTATCTGCAGTCACATTTTGTGGTTTTCTTCAAAGTCACTCAGCAAATTCTTTACATGAAAAAGTGATCATGCCTGTAGGCAGCTTGTGCACAGATTGTTAGGCACTTGATACTTTAGTCTTGTTGGTCAGTTTGAGCAGACCCATTTGTCTTTTTTTTTTTTCTTGAAAGGAAATGTTTCTCAAAAAAACAGATTAAAGGGGAATCATGCATATTCACAAATTCACAGTTTGTTCATAATGAATATTTTATACAAAAAAAATCCACTGCAACCATTCATCTAAACTTTGAGAAAATGATCCCTTCTTTGAAAGAAGGGAGACCAGGGCATTTTCCAACAAGAAGCAGGTCAATCATAAAGTAAAGGTAAATTTATTCTGGAAGCCGCAAGCACTCAGGCTTCCAGAGGAACTTCAGTTTCCTCTGAATTACCTTGTTTTATTTTGATATCACCTCACAGCTAACAGGTTGAACCAGAGATGCAGTCAGGTGTCAAGTGACTTTGAAAGTTTGTTTTATATTCACTGCTCCCCTTTGCATCTGAATTTCCAACTCAAATATGTCAGCATATTCCCTATACATTCCCTTTATGCTCTGCATTCCACTTCCGAAAAGATGGTATTTCACTTGTGGATGAAGTGATAATACTACAAGATCATTCATGCATAGTATGCGTGTATTAAAATGGAAAAAAAAAAAAAAAAAAAAAAAGGTGTTCATTTATCAGCAGTTAGTTAAGTCTGTAAAATATGAGGCAATCCCTCAAGGCTCCAGGAAAGTTCTACTGCTGCGCTATGATATGGCAACATCTTGTTTTTGTTGTATCCTGATAGAGGGCGAAGATGTTTCATTGACAGCAAAAAGCTCATAGTGGTTACACCTTTCAGCCGAAGGCTGATCAGAATAGAGTATCTGTTCTTATCTGGAATCATCAGTTGTAAAGATTTCAAGAATACATGCAATTTTTATGCAAGTCGAGCCTTTGCTCGTAGCTATTTTAGCATTGAAAAACATCCTCTTAAGTAGATTTGCAGGGTGGCAGCTGATCAGAAAACTAGATGCATTCTTCAAAAACAACAGTGGCACACAGTTCCCGCCAAAGGTCAGCTTTCTGACCATGTGAGATACCCCCGGCACAGTGCAATTCCTATTGCATAAGTCAGTTTTAAGATTGCCTTGCTGTTGTCAGGGGATGTGCGACAGATTCACAATTTTCTGCGCTTGACAGCCAGAGTACTTGTCACTTAGTTCCATCTGGTAGAGAGATAACATTTCATTAATGTTCATGCTTAACCTTATAGCTCAGTGCTTTGACTCTGCAAAGTCCTGAGCATCTCTGAAAAGGTGCTGAACGCTCAGCACCCAACTAATTCAGCACGTTTCAGCTGCCTGCAGGATCAAACCCTGGCTTTCCTTGGGAAAGATACAGCATTTCCTCCCCTTGGCTCACTTCTGGATTCTTTCCATTTTAAAGCTCTCACAGAATAAACCTAAAATCCATTGTAATTGGCCAAGTTGCCATTCTTCATACAGATGGTGCAAAATAACTTTACGAAAATATGACTTGCTAGGTTGACCGGACAGGAGATATCAGTGGATATGAAACAAATGCTTACTGGTCTCCTGGGCACCAGGTTACATATTTCCATGGCTTCAGCAAATCAAACCCTTCCGTCCTGTCACCGCATTTAGTATGGATTATCCTCGGCCTAGACATTTGGAAACAAATTAAGAAAACAGAGCCAGGATTTCCCAGCTCCCTCCTGCTCTGGCACAGGCTTTGGCTCTGCCTCTGTGCAGAAATCCCAGGTTGTCACACAGACCCGATATGTGACCAGCAGATCCATCCATGTACAAACTATGCCCCAAACAGGCTTCCTCATGGGAATAATGTTTTATTCTAACCTTGGTCAAGTCACTTAACCTCTGCTAATCCACCTGTGAAATGGAAGTAATGAAATACAGGGGTATTGTCAGACTTAATTATTTAATACTCTTTCAGGTACCTAGAGATCCTTGAGGGAGAGACAGTGTACAGCTGCACAGCATTACTATTTTATTAAATGAAGTACCTATCAGTATTTCATCCTCAGTAGAAAGACTGCTGAGACCAAATTGCCTCTTCACATTAGTTGTACGTATTGATGAACAAAAATACATTAAGAAGTGGTGTCAAGGGAAATGAGCTTATGCTTCACCCAACACTTCTGCAAAAATGATGTCACAGTCCTTGAAATGAAACTTTTCGGGGTTTCTGGGGAAGTTACTACAGCTGACCACAAATTTTGGGGACAGCCTGGAAAAGAGGCTATTTCCTTTAAGGGAACAGCAAGTGAGCAGGGAAGAGTTTCTGGTAGTGACATGTCTGTACTCAGGTTTTCCAGTCTGATAGTTGTCCAAATATGCTCCTGGTCCATAAACAAAGAACGAGACGCTTACAGTATAAAACTCAGAAGTCACTAATGCGCAGCATCTGAGAAAACAAAGGCTTCTTGGACAATAAGTTACCCAAATTATAGCCACACATGCTACAGGGGGAAGGACAGATGGTACAAGAACTGGAGATAGAAGAAACAGATTTGTGACCACAAGGAAAAAAGAATCAGGAGACATTTCTACCCAGTTAGAAATATCCAATATTTAGCAAGGCAAATACCAAGGAATCCTTCTTAGAGGAACAGAAAAAGAAAGCTTGAGGGGTACCAGAAAACAGGTATCTTTACGATAGCAATTAAGTAGCCACAAAAGGAGGCCTTTCAGCTTTCCTAAAAGGGCAAGTAATCCTCAAGGATTACATGGCAGATAATGTGTGAAGAAAATTCAGCGACGTGCGCAAGGACAACAGGCTGGTAAGCTCCCTCCCCAAAACACAACCGTGAGACAGAGGCAAAACTGAGTGGGAGGATGAAGTCACCTGGCAAGTCTCCACTGGTGATGATACCTTTGGAAGAAGTGACACAGCATCCCGTTGTACTACATGGTTATATAAGGCCTCAGGGAAATGTAAGAGCCCAGATGGGGGAATATTAGTCCATGTTTGTTTTAGACCACCAAATCACATCAGGGAGCAGGATGAGTTAATCCTTGAACACTTGCTTAATGTGCAGAAATAAAGACTACATTACACATGACTCCAGTTTGCTGGAAGCCTCCACGGTTTGTCATGAGACCTCTCTGAAAATTAGAGGCAATTTAAAAAAACATGACTCTCACACATATAAGAACCCTTACATGAGGGATCTCTATTTTGTACTTACTATTATTCTGAGGGTTCAAAGTAAACTACTTTCCCAAATCGCATACTGGCAGTCACCAAAAAGAGTGGTTTTGACCCAAACTCATTCAGCATAGATACAGGCAGTAAAAATAGTCTTTTGCAAAAGGCAAGGCAAAAGCTAAGTAGGAAGAAAAAGTCAGATGCAAAATATGAATGAAAGTTTGCAGTTCTTTGTGAGGTGATGATTAGGCCATAAAATTAATGCTTCCTCCTAAAACCAGGAGAAAACCATTTCTGCTGTTTCGGTAGTGTTACTAAGGATTTCAGCATCTCCCCATAACAACCAGACTATACTGCTCCTGGAGGTTGTTCCTGTGCATGTGAACTACACAGGTGGAGTGCTTTTCATTAGTAACTGTCTACTAGCAATGAGGAATATTTATCATTAAAAACCATGAAACAATGTTTGCTAGTACATACAGATCACTTGTAATCAAATATACTAAGATAAGTACCTGAAAAAAATTCACGTTTTTACTAATTAGTTATTTTTTAAAGCTTAGAACACCAGATCAGTTCCAGAAGGTCCCCAAAAATAAGGATAAAATATTCAGAAATGCATGTATTTAAGTAGAGTAACCAATGAAACCAGAACATTCAGATGGCCTGGGTATAAACAGAACACCCAATAAACCTAATATAGGTTCAGAAAACAAAAGATTCACGTTAAGATTTGAATTAATTGTAGTCAGTACAATTTGGTGGATTTTTTTTTTTTTTTTGTAATTACAAAACAAATTATTTGTGGAGGTGATTAGATCAATGTAGCTACTTGCAGAGAGGTATGTTTTGTTTTTGTTCCCCCACCCACCCACCCAACCCCCCCTCCCAATGCTTGGTCCAATATGACATTCTGACTTTGGAAAGTTGTGATAGTATACCTATCACTAGCACACTTCCCAACTAATGTATAATTATGGTACAGCAAGCAACTGCAGAAGGGAGTTCTGAGCAGTTTTCTGCATCCGAATGTACATCTAGTACTGACACTTCACCGATGTCAAATTATGACGTGCAAGATAAACCAAAAAATATGTGAGACCCCCCTGGGACTGAGATTGTAAACAGTAAACAATGCTGTCACACAAAATAATTCACATCAGTTGCTAATTTCAACTCATTCAAACAGTGCATTTCAGTGCAGACATGTAAAACTGCAGGAGGAATACCTATAAGAATGGGGAAGCAGGTGCTACCACAGCAATAAGAGCTGATGTTAGAGAAGTCATCCACAAGCAGAGTGCATTGTTTTATGGTTGCTTTTTGTCTTTTTTTTTTTTTTTTTTTTTAACTTTGCGTGTATCTTTGATATTACAATATGTCAAGATACCATGCACAGACAAAAAGGGAATTGAGACAGGATCAAATTTTCAGGTGGTGTCAGCATAACACTGCTATACCAACTGAAGACATAGCCCTTAAAGTTTGTGAAAGACCTTTGAGGCACTGGACAGACACCACCATACAAATGCAAAGTAAGGTATCCCTGCATATTGCTGATGAATCACTGCCTTGTTCCTGTTAAGAAAAAAGATAAACAAAGCGAAGGCCATGAGTCAATACAAAGTCAAGATAAAATACATGCAGACACAGTTATGTCCCGTTAAAATATATTTAAGTGATCATTTTCTTCCTTCCTTTTCTTTCTCCTTCATGCCAGAAGTCTGCAATACTCATGCTGATCTCACTTCCAGTGGTAGGGAATCTGCTGAAGTCAAGCATTTAGACATTTTTGCACAAGGAGGCAAAAAAATCAGTCATCAGTTATTTGCTTGGTTATTCCTTTCAGCAACTCAAGAGTGCCATAAAGGCAGAAACATTTTCAAGCTTTATCAAGTATAATCTGACAATCCCCTCTGGTAAAAACCACAGATATAAATAAGCATATTCTTCACACGCATTAGTCTGCTGCTCAGGGCAACACAAGGGTGACCTACGGGCTAAGAGATCCCAAATACCCTCTCTCCTTGACCCATCTCAATGTTTCAACCACCCCAGAAATGGCAACTTCCAGCCCATTTATCCAGCTTCTACCTTGGGGAACATGGTAACATTAGGTATCACAAAAGCTGTCCTTAGTCCATACACAATGTTTTCTGTTTTATCTCAATGCTTTTGTCTATTGAAAGGAGTCTGTTACTGAACAAACTCCCAAATAATGAAGCACTGGTATGTCTCTAAGAGAGGAAGGAATCAATTTTTCAGACGTATGTTGAAAATAAGCACACAGGTTACCTCTGCAGTTTTAAGAGAGCGTAGGGACCAAGCTCAAGCATCTGAGTCCTAACTGGCCCCTCAACTCCAATGTTAGTTTGTTCTCTTCCAGACCAACTTCACTCCTTCCAAGATAAATTGGTGAAGTGGGATTCAGTCCTACAGCCAGAGGGATAGGTAGTGCCCCTCTTGTGGCACAGACCGCAAGATAGGGTCCAACCTGAATCCTTCAGGAGTCCAGAAGAAAGGTCAGCTACCACACTTGGAGACCTACCACCCCACTAAGAACAAGTGGCAGCAGCTCAAGCACTTTTTTCCACCAAGTTAAAAAGCACTAAGAACTTGTGAAGGGGGAGGAAAAGGCAAAGAAATATGCCTTCTGCTGCCAGTCCTGTCACACTATTCCCTTTTTGGATTGCCCGGACCATTACCTGTGAAAGCATTCCCAAATCTAAAGATTTCATGACTTTAATATAAATTATCAAATGACGCAGTTTAAGCGTGCATTGCTCCATTATTCCTCTCTGCTTAAAAAGTTTAAGCCATTCACTTGGAAAGAAAGAGCATGGTCTGACTTCAGCAGCCAGTCAAGCACATCACAAACAAATACCAGCTACTTACGGAGCAGAGGCCTCACAAGCAACTTGTCAGCTGAAAACTGTTCAGAAGGAATTCAGCAAACACTAAGAAGTTACAAATGGAAAAGAGTACTGGATTATGAAGGATTTAGAAGAGGAAAAAACAAAGGTAGATTTTGCCATAAATTATTTGGTATTCACTCACAATATGTGAAAAGTTTTTATCCATTTTTAAGTCTGTTTATTCTTCTATTGTTCTAGGAAAGATGACTACATGTTGCGACATGGCATTTAGCATGGTATTCGGTAATGGCACTGCTCCTGTCTTAACGCAAGTTTTTCAGCAAAACTGTACCTTAATTAAGTTATGTTATCTAATCCCAACAGCTGGCTAATTATCTGACATATTTTATACCCTCTGGCATTGAATCTGACAGGACACGATCTATTACCCCACAGTCTCCTGAACTCACATTTAAACTTTCAACCAACCCCCCAAAATCCCAGCAGTTACTGCTCAGAGCCTCTGTGCAGGATGTTAGCTTGAAGCAGTGCTTGCTTCAGGACAGGAGCCAACAGGAAGGGACAGCACACATCCCAACAGCCATCAAGCAGTCAGTACACACACAGTTTTCTTCATGGATGCGACAATTGAAGTGATTTTTCCCTCTATGATTACGTAGGAAACAATATTTTTCCTCTTGGATCTGTATTCAAGTTTTAAGCCACATAAGTCCAGGGCTGAAGACATATGAGCTACCGTAGGCAAGGCCCTCTTCCAGCCAGTAGTAAACCTGAATTACTTGGAAAGTCCTCCCGTGGAGCAAACAGAGTTATCTGCACTATCTGAAGTGCCCAGGTAGTGCCATGAGATGAGAACTGAGGGGAAGGGGGACAGTCTGCATGGCTGCCACTCTGAATGGATCTTGCTGTGTACAGATAGCATATCTTTCCTCCTCCCAAAAGGAGGTAAGATACTCCATTGCTTGTGATAACACGTTTTTACAGGCTACTTTAACCCCCAAAAGGAGGTACTTAATGAACAACAATAATGCAGTAACAGGTATTCTGCTGGGATTTTGGCCTCTGGTTGCTGATAGGAAGCTTGCTTTCTCATAGCCACTTAACTTTGGCAGGATTTCTAAAGGCACCAAGAAGAAAGAAGAGCACAAACCCCAGAGTGTACCCAGATCCAGGCTTAGCTGCATTTACTCTGGACCTCTCTGTTATCAAGTAAGTTGCCACAGGAGCCAAGCACACTGCAGCACCAGCCCTGTTTCACAGCAGCAAAGCTTCAGCACAGAGCAGTTAATGGATTTGCCCGGTCCCCCGTGCGACCTGACCTACCCCCAGCACGTCCTGCAGCACTGACCTTGCGTTCCCCTTCATTCCCTCATCACAGAGGCATTTCTGCACCATCTCTCACACCTTCTCTCATGCTCGGAACAGCTTTCCAAGCTCTAGTCAGCACACATCAGCCCCTCACCTCATTCAGACTGCTCCTGAGAAATCCCCCCGCCTACAAACATCAAAGAGCAGGCCCTGTGCTGAGCTCCTCGTTCACATGGCACAAGAATCTGGCCTTCCATGTTGGTATAAATGGAGAAGCCGATAAAATATAGGTGCATCTAAACTCAGAAGCCATGAATCCACAAGCTGTAATATCGCGCTCCTCCCTTTTTTGATGTCTGTTATATGCTCATTTATCACATCTGTCATTTAGGGCAATAAGCACCTCATGAAAAGGACCCAGCCTCTGGCTGTTTCCTAAGACATACCTAGAGCAAACACGGGGATTATGCAGCAAGATAGAGCGCCCTGAGTCTCCTGCTGTAACAGCACAGTTACAGACAGACTGACTAAAATGTTGTGAATGCATGAAAGCAAATGGAAACATTCTGTTTTGAAAATGTGATGTCTGGGCACTTTCCCGTGGTTGAACTTATTTTTCTAAGGAGTGTTTGTCTCAGGAGAAGCTAAGCCTGCTGAACCTTTTCCAAGACTAAAGAAAGCATATCAGTCCTGACGCCAGTTATCCCAGTGAGCGCTATTCCTCCCTCTGTCCCCAGGCTGTCTGACTTCTCCCCTCCACCAGCGGAGCCATCCTAGGCTCTGAATCTGTTCCAGCACTGTGGGCTGAAGAGGTCAGAGGTACCACATGGCCACAGCTGCTATCACAGACACCTCCACGGGGTTACAGCCTACCAAGAAACCAGGGCACGCTTCCCAGTACTTTCAGAGCTGTTACGAGGAGTAATATGAAGTATTTCTTTTGCTGCCCCTGGAATATGCCACACAGCAGAGCAACCCTTCATTTCCAGCTCCTGGGGACGGCCTCAGCATTCCTGCTTCACACAAAGATGAGTGGATCCAAGAGCGCAGATTAGTCCCAGGTGTGATTCACTGAAACAACCAGCTGCTTTGAAGATCTGTTTGCTTATTGCAGGGAGGAGAAAGAAGCAGCGTCCTCCCGCTTGCAGATGTGACCCTCAGCTCTCCCACCTCAGCTGTGCCTCTACCTGCCTCAGGCTGTGCCCCACATCCCCTCCAGTTCAGCTGGCTGAACTGTTTGCAACCCAGGCCCTTTCACTAACACCTCTCAAACCAATACTTTTGGCTAGTGCAGCTTGCCTGGACTGAATTAGACCCAGGAGCACCAGCAGGTTGCTTCCCTGAGCAGTGACCCCAGGGGCAGCACTGGGAAATGGGGGCTGGCCTCCCGGGTCCCAGCCCAGCTCTAATCCCAAGGGGACTCTTTCTTGCCCAAGGGAGAGCAGGCAGGACCCCAGAGCTCCTGCCACCAAAGGACCCGCTTTCAGCTCACCAGCAGAGCTGGTGTTATCTGCACTGCTCCTGCTGTGACTTCAGTGCAAAGGTCATTAGTTGCAGACACGCAAATCACCTGATTTGCATCTCTCTAAAGTGTAGCTGTAAAAATACTTCAGAGAATGATCACAGGGTGAAAGGAATCATTTTGGCAGAGCTGATGAAAAACGTGATCTCTTTACGGGCACCTTGGCTGCCAGGCCACCTCAGCTCAGCCCAGCCCTGACCTGCAGGGCTGAATTTCTCGCAGGAGAGGAGCGCAGATGTTCAGCATCTGCAGCAAGGCGCTCTGCCGAGCCACATAACTGACAGCAGTGAGTGTGTTTTGTGATGTGGGTGCCACAACGGAGGCTGCTGCAAAGAGCAGCCACCCGTTGACTTAGCTTGCTTTATTACAGCTACTGTTAGACTGCCTTGGGTTCACATGGATGAAGATCTGAAGCTTAATGCAGTCCCTTGAAGTGTCCAGGCCCAGTAACTATTGAGATTGGGAGAGAGATTTGCCTCCAGAAGGACACCAGCATCAAGCAAGCTCCAACATTTTGGAGCTCACCTGAGGAGTTTGCAATGTTGCACTTGCACGTCTCCTCAACCAGCACCTCCACCTCTCTCAGCTTTCAGAGGTGGATTTAATTAACTGTAGCAATTAATCAGGCATCTCAACTCCACCCAGCCTCAAATGTCACCTCTCAGCACCTGCTTCACTCTAAAATGATCTCCATAATAGTAATTACAGCAGGACCTCACAGGACTTTTGGCAAACATGCCCCCAAGTGGACCATCCCGTGGGGAATGCCAAATCATCACGTCCACAGAACAAGCCTCTCCCGCTGCAGCTCAGAAAAGGCATGCTGTTCTCTGGGTGTATCAACCAACACTGGCAAACTGCAGAAATCCACAATTATTTGGAAACCTAATGCATTAATTCAGAGTGTTATGTATCCCTCTGCTAGCTTCTCCTTGGATCTCAGCGTGCAGTATGATCTCTCAACCAAGGTGGGCAACAGGACAGCTCTATTGCCATCACCTTCAGGGATCACAGAGAGGGTCTTCCAAAAATCTAGAAGCACAGAGCATGCAGCAAGTTAGACTACAGAGTTTTTCTTCCTGGAGAAAAAAAAAAGCAACAACACATTAAACCTTTCCCTGTGTTTCACTCATCACAGACACGTTGCTTCCTGAAAACAATGCGGAAAAGGGAGTGAAAGGTAGGTTTACCTTTACCATAGGAGAAATCTGGGTCCCCACATTCAGCCCTGGCTGGTGCTCCCTTCCCCAGATTCTGATTTCCTACAACTAAGAGAAGGGATTAGTCTGAAGAGTCTTGAAGTGCACAGAAAGGTTATGCACAGTCAGTAAGGGAGCAGAGATTAGATCCCATGGGCTGTTAGGCACTAGTAGAGTGCATTTGCCCAAGGCTATTCTGTGTAGGAAAGGCTCTGTTGTGCATGACATTTTACTAGTTGGGCAGGAACACATGACAGAGTATCTGACAAGAACATGACAGCAGGGTCTTTACATGGCTCAGCAAGCTTCACATGGATCAGCGAAGCAGCACTGGTCCAACTCAGACTGAAAGAAGTGCTAAAAAAATAAACAGAAAAGTTTTGGTTTTTTTTTTTCCTTCTTTCTAAGAGTATTTAAATCAACAAACAGCTATGTACTCTACTTGTTTTCAACTTCTGCCATGGCCCTTGAGGCTGATATTTCAGACAGGCTGAATACTGTACCTAGGGTTTCATCTGCACTTATCCAATAGTATGGATAAGCAGCCTGATCCCTCCTGAACCCATGAAGGAACAGCTCATGGATTCTTGAAAAAGCAAGAGCTAGTGGGTGAAGATGACAGACAGATGCCCCCAGCTGGCTGCCCCACAGATCAGGCCTGCTACAGTCAACCACAGCAGCTTTCTTCCGTGCAAGCAGCAGAGAGTGCTGATGTACCTGGATTCCAGCAACACCAGCTCCCCTCTGAGCTTTCTGCAGCAAAGAGGGACTGCACTGGCAGAGTATTCATAATGCTGTGGGTGAACATAGACATCAGTGGTGTTTCCAAATCCAGTTTCCAAGACAAAGTTTCCACTTGCTCAGCCAAAGCCAGAGCTCAAGGAAAAAAAAAAAAAGAAACATACTACATATTTAGCAAATGCAATGTTTTCTCATCCAAACTGGCCATGAACTTTGCCATTGGTACTTCCTCTTGTACTTTTCAAGTTCACACCTGACACCATTCAGCAGTTTGCACGGTCAGATAAGAGACAGAACCAAGGCACAAGTCTTGAAGATGAAGCATGGCACTGAGACGCAGGAGGCTCTGCCACTCGGAGACCTCTTCAAACAGACACAGCAGGACCCAAAGACATCAAAACAGAGCACAACTCACTCGTCTTTGCTCTGGCTGAACATTGACACAAAAATACATGGGCTTACTCTTCCCACCCAGGCTTTTAGAAAGGAGTTGGGGTGCCTGCGGTGGGCGTGCTGGTGGCACCACTGAGAGCCCCTTTTCTGGAGGATGAGATTACCACCTGTTGTTGGCTCCAAATGCAACACAAGGTCTGGCCATTAAGATGACGTGCAGTAGCTTAGGAGCAAAACGCTGCCAATTAACTGAAATTCTGCTGGCACGCTCAACCTCTCATTTGGGAAAGAATAGTGCAGCATCCTTGAGAGTTTGGTTTGCTTAATACTAAAAAAATTCAGTTGATGATGAAGAAAGAAAACTAATTGCAGCATTGTTATGCAAACACAAGAAAATGTATTGTTACACAAGTCAGTGATCTTGCAACTATAGTGTCTTTTGGCCTGGGCTTCCAGAGATGATCTTGGTCTTCAAGATGTCAGCCCTCATTTTTTAAGTCTTCAACCTGCTACAATACAAAGAAATCCTAAAAATAAAAACCAAATGCAGCTGGCAGTTAAAATCCTACATGAGGAAGGCTTGGCAACATTTCTGACAACCATTTTATTTATCAATTTATTTCAGATCAACAGGGTTTGATATTGCACGTCAAACTTGGATCTGCGTATTGAAAGAATTGACAATGACTTCAAATCAAACTCCTTTCCTCAGGCTTTAAAATAAGTTCTGCTTCGGTGGGGGAGGGTTAAAAAGCAAAATAGGGTTTAATTTTTAATGACACTTTAAATGAAAATGACAAAAGGCTCAGATAAGAGTTACTAGATACTGCTTTGGCCAGAAGTGACTTTTGACTGACTTTTTTAAGAATTAAATAAATTTTAGTTGACACAAAATAGTATTTGACTGGGAAACAGTGAACAGGGAAGTCAGAGGGTCTGCAACTTCTGCATTTAAAATATCAGCATCGCTACCTTCATTTCCTTTGTGAAGAAGAACGAACGCTCAACTGTCTGAGCAAAGCTGAACAGTCACTGGAGACACCAGTAGGGACTGGCTGGAGGCAGCCTGAGGCCAAGCCCTGCCCTGCTGCAACAAGTGGAGAGCCCTGAATGGGCTTTGGTGGCTGGTGGGGTCCAAGCTCTCTGAGCTCCTGCACTGCATCTCCCCAGATGCCCATGTCTATGATGTCATGAGATGCCACGGGAGGCAGAGTTTGGACCCAGTCACCACTAGCCCCTCTCCTTCCCCCATCCAGGGGCCACCAGCATCACGAAACTAGCCAGCCCAGAGAGCCCATGGAGCAAGCATGGCCACGTCTCACCACCTCTCCCCTCGGGAAGGCATGAGATCTGGTGGGAGAGCCCTATACTTAAAGCCCATACAACTTGCACAACAGAAACCAGGAGCTGCGAGCCCTCTTACTCCACCACTACTCTCCAGCAAGGAGAGTGACTTCTGGCATCTACAGTTACACCCTTCTTGCCCAAGAGCAGCTGCTCTGTTTTTCCGCTACAGAGAGCGGTGGTTTATTTTGGCACGTTATTCTTATTTTGTAAGTATTTTGTATTTGTATAACCATATAATTTTGCAGCTAGAACTTTCCCTTCCTTACTTAGCAGGTGATGCTGTACGAGGGCAAGTGGTAGTCGTCGATCTGACATGTTGAGGCTCATCAGCTCTCTGCTGGGGAACAGCCTTTGTTTCCAAGGTCTAGACCAGAGAAAGACCCTTGCGGCAATGTTAACCCAAGCCTCACTAAACAAGGCAGAAAAAACATTCTTCTGTGCACTCTCAGAGTTACAAGTGTATCTCTGGTACCTGGTTAGCCTCCAGGCTCTTTCAGAGTCAGAGGTAGGGAGATAACTCCTTATGGTGCCCCCTGCTCTAAATAAAAAAACATATTCATAGACAGCCTGCAGCATACAGCAGCGTCAAGGCTACTTCAGCTGACGTACGGTCTAAGTCCATGCACAGTGAGGTGTGCAAGAAGGCAGTAGGTATTTGTGGAGAAGGAACAAAGGTGAGGGCAGGGATCATGCTCAGTTATGAGAGCTAAAGCCATAGCAGAACTCACGCATGAACAAACCCGAAGCTGCTGGTAGGAGTGCAGAACACAGCTGTTTACACAAGTCAAGACACAAGCCTTGTTCTTCACAGCTCTCAGCTCTACTCGTTCAGCACCTGGTTCGGTCTCTTCTTAGGAAAGGCCAGAGTCACAGACTTGAGATTTTGCAAGCAACAGAAGGCACGTGTACCCGGCGCTGTGACTCAGCCTGTGCCAGCATGAGTCCTGAGTCACACCGCCGTCACCTGGATCTGACCTCCTCCCAAAGTCAGCAGCACCTGAGCCAGTTATGGCACCGCAGACCAACTCTGCTTCCAGTTTCTTCAAGTAAGAGGACAGTTTCAATACAATCAAAGAAACCTGTGCCTGATGCTATTTTCTTTCATCACAGCTTTCAAATAATGCTCGGTTCAAATCGGTCTCATTTGTACTTGTTGCAAGAAGCCACATGTTCTACATTCACGTCCCCGTGCCACAGGAAGATGCGATGCACCCAAGACATACAGTAGGAATTTGTTTCTGTCCAGTGCACAGATGTTGAAAACTAACCAGGCATTATCACTGTAAAAACACATTAGATCCGTTGACAAAGGAATGACTTAAATCACTCAAAGACCAAGGGGGAGAGTGACAGTCTTTTCTAAATTTACATTTTTTACTCTTTAGCAAGAAACGAAACAAAATCTACATTAAGGACGCGATTGAGATTTACAAAGTGTAAGCACTTGGAGTTACAAACTGCCAGAATTTCAGATGTCAGTGTAATCTCAGTTCAGCACTCTTGTGAATGCGCACTGAGACAGGTTTTACTTATTCGTATCACCCACCAATGAATGCAGGCACCTCATGAGTGGAAAGCAGAGCTGCATTACCATAACACATTGACAGAAGTTTAGGAAGGGGAGAGGGGGGAAAAAAAAAAAAACACTGAAAATAAACTGGGTAACATAATACTGGATAGAAACAAATGGAAGATGCATAAGTAGTTACTAGCACAATAGCCCAGACCTGATACTGTTACAGCTAAAAGACAGCCCCTCTGCATCCTGCCAAGAATGACCTCTAGCAGCCAAAGAACAGAGGACCTTGGACAGCTTTGTTGGTTGTTTTTCTGCATGTTGTGTTGGTTTTTTTTTGTTTTTGTTTTTAAACAAAAGAGATTTTCAGCATCATTTCCTCTTTAATCACAATAAGCATTTGTTTTTGAGCACGTACTTCAAAGTAAGTTACTGTACAGATAAAGAACAGTATTCAAGACTGAACAAAAATGCAAGTAGCCCACAAGTATCTCCTGTACAACTGCATATCTTCATTTTGATCTTCAACATAGATTCAGATTTGTTGGGAAGCTAAAAAAAAAAAAAAAAAAAAAGTCAGGCTATGCATTTCTGAAGCACCAGACAAGACAAAACCACATTCAGTTATTCAACATATCATCCAGCTAGTATAGCACTGCATATTAACTCTAGGATCAAGGAGAATCTCCTCCCCTAATTAAAACCACAGCTTGGTTTAAAATTTTAGCCCACTCCTGGTCATCCTTGTGACACAGCCAGAAGAGCGATGTGTCTCAGACTTGATAGGCTACAGCCACAGCTGAAGGAGAAATCCTGAACTGTGCACGCACTCAAAAAAAAAAAAAAGTACAGCTCTATGGTAAGAGCATGTATTCTTGGAAGAGGAATTAAATACAAATGCAAAAATACCATTTCAGACTTTTTTTTTGGTTACATGCCTCACCATAACAGGAAAGAAAAACCCTACAAAACAGAGACATGGAATAGATTCTGTGGACTTCCCCAGAAACGCAATCTCATTAAATGACATTTTAAGCAATACTAGCATTGCCAGCTCAAAGTGTTTAAGCACCATCATGACTTTTCAAGCCCTGAGAATCTTGTTATTTGCCTTATGGCTCTTTCACACATAGAATGCACTCAGATCACAATTTAAGCTCAACTCCATAACATTTCCACAGAAACTAACAAGTCAAAATATTAAAATCTTTGCTTTTTTGTATAAGTATGATTTGATGGACTGGAGGGAGTGAACACAAAATATTGCGAGAATAATAATTAAAATCACAAAAGTTGGAAGTGCTTAGGCAGCCTCAAGAGAAGTTATTACACCTTGTAGCACTTATTCAGTAAGGCTTATATACCTTCAAGGGCAGTGGTATCACAACCTTCATCAAAGGGTGTTGCTGCTGTCACCTCAATTTTACCACCAAGACTTTATTTTAGGTCTATTTCTTTCCCACAATTCTAGCTCGTGTCTTTTTGTTTACTTCCACTCTTTCTGCACTGCAGCCATTCAGATATTGAAAGAGGGGCTTCCTAACTCACACTCCCTCTGCTGACTCTCCAGTGGTGCAGTGGATTATTTTTTTTAATTTTATTTTTATTGGGCTGGGTATGACATTCTTCATTGGCACAGTCACACGTCTTTTTCAAGATGAAAAAGAATCCAATCCACTGATCTTTAAAAGGTTCAAGTCAGGTGTGGTTGTGGGTTGTTTTTTGTTTTGTTTGTTTTTTGGCAGTTTGCTGCAAGTGGACAGTATCACTGATTCGTCTGTGTTTAATTATGTGTTCTGAGCAAACCAGAGACCATTCACAGTTCCTGTAGTATCAGCATAATGTATAAAAGCAGACAGCTGCTTGTTCTTCCCAGAGACCTTGATATCATCAGTAGCCCTGGATTGCACACACCACAGCCTTGTTATATATACATAGTGTTGCATAGTGCTTGACCTAATATTATACTGATGAGCTCACTTTGTACCTAAAAGATGCTGCAGAGAAGGATAGGACAAGAGACTTGCAAAATTTGTGGACCTCAAATTCAGCTTTGCAAGAAGCCCATTAAAGAATCTGCTTGATCTTCCTTTGCATAGTACGTGTGCAAATATATATGTGCATGTTTAAAATATATATTAACCTTCAGCAAGATTCTTTGTTTTCCCCTGTCTAGCACTGCACATCCCACTTCAAGTGGCTACACCAAGGTCTTTTACAGACTGCATCATCCAGAGGCTTTTTCTTTGACACTCATCCCAAACCTCTACCTTATGGTGTGAAACCTCTCCTACGCCACAACGACTGCAGCCTTTCCATGCAGTCACCAGGCTCGTGCCCCTTTCTCCCTGTGGCAACAGTTTAACCTCTCCAGATAACATTCTCCATGTAACCCTTCCAAATTCCTGTATTCTCAGCTCCCAGCCTAACCCCTCCTTAGTCCATTTGCAGGGAAAGTCATAATTTAACATTGCACCATAAATTGAGCAGTTTGGTGAACAAAGGAATCACCCGGTACCTTACAAAACATGCACAGGCCCATTCCTCAGTACACGATTCTGATTCGGTAAGTGCTGTCAAGAGGGATTTTTCTCTCCAACCCCCCACCCCCCAAGAATCTGAGCCAGTAACAGGGAAAGAAAATAGATATTTTTTTTCCCCCTTAGTAACATACCATGAACATTTGTTAGAATTGAAAGGCAAATTTCTGATTAACCAGATTTATGACCTCTTTAACGTTCAAGCATTTGCAAAAAGTGAGTGCAAAGTTCTACGCTCATGAATATTCTCCTACCTCACATGAGCAAACTGTCGCCCAAGGTAAATTCCAAATTGTTTGTGTTTGTAAAATTGGGAATGCTAATTAGTTATATAAGTCACAATGTATTGTTTCTGTTCCTTAACTTGATGACAAAACTACTTAACACATCTTAAATTGCTAAGTGTGAAAATTACCGATATATAATTTATCACTCATTTTGGATTGGTTAATTACACAAGTTCCCACACAGATTGCCTATGGCATATTTGTCTAATGATCTAATTATTCCCTGAAGAAATTAGTGAATAACTTTACATGACAAACCTGACAATTTCACAATCTGCTCCTGGACAATTTGTAAATAGATAAGTTTGATGATATTTTGATTTTTATCTATTGGTGAACTAGTCAATCAGAATTGCGGGTCTTCATCACCTCCAAAAAGAAAAAAAATCAGACTGTTTTTATTTAAAATTACTATTTCTCCCACAGGCGAACTGGGTCTGCCCCAAGCATTACACATTTGTCTGTTTGCTAAATGGGTTGAGAATATGATTAAAGTAAATGGAGAAAAATAACCTAAATCTAGTGTGCTTTAGACAGCTGATGCCTATGATTTCTCTTTGAAGAAAACTAAGCAGCATATGCAGGAATAATATGTTGAGAGGCTCACAAGGACTGCACAGAGGTCACCTGAGAGTCTCTGCCTAGAAAGCGAACCCATTACAACTTCACCTGATTTTTGGGTCCCAGCCCAGCAAACAACTGAGAAGAGGTGTAATTTTCAAACAGAAAAATACCAAAATCCTTTGCTGTCAGAGCCCAGCTGGACAGCCGCTGACGCATGACATCAGGAGCCATACTCATCGCCTTTGCTCACAAGGCGAGGCAGCTGGAGCCCTGCGATGCCTGCTGTAGCTCTACTATGCAAGGCTCAGAGCAAAGGAGTCCAGCAAAACCCTCCAGAAACTGATCCCACCCGCCTCAGATAACCTGAGCTGCGATGGCTGGTGTTACAGCCATCTGGTCTGCCCAAAGCTACCAGCACAGGACCGCCTTGCTCCTATGTTCAGATCTGTGGTACTAGGCAGGGTTTTACTAAAAAGACACCAAGATCCCATTCCTTACAGTGCTACAGAGAAATATATTAAGAAGGACTTATGAAAGTCAGTGATAACTTAGAAGTCTTCAGGGAAGGGCAAGAGTTATTTTATGTTGGTCACAAAAAAAAAATAATAATAATTAAAAACCAGCAAGAGAACTGCCAAGGCTTCTCTATAGTGCAAAAACTATAGACTGTATCAGCTGCAGAAGGACCTGAAAAACTGGCCTTTTGGAGCAATGTGAGCTTGTGTTGGTTGCTATGGCTAGAAAGAAAGTGGTTTTCCCTGAGATAGCCTCATTTAAAGATACTGAGGCTGAAATATTGACTTTGTATATCAAACCTATTTTTACCCAATACCATACACTTCACATGATCAAGCCTGACACCAGGCCACTTTGGTGGCTGGAGGCATAAACAGTTAGGGACAGAGCACGTATCTGGACACATAGTCACTTGTCTACATTATCTTCAGTCCACCAGATATATGAAAAATGGTGTCAAAATAATAAAGGTCACCCTGAAGCAAACTAGAGAAGGGATATGCCGATCCACACGGAGCCTTGCTCAGAAACATTATGGGTCCTGACAACCACCAGCACCCCGTGACAGCTGCACATCACGACAGAAGAGAGCAAGGGTCTCCTGAGGCTGCAGCCCCTTACCGATTCCCTCCCGGGACCTCACCAGAAGGTGGCCTTTAAGTTACAGGGAAGGGAAAGAGCAGAGAAGAATCTGCCATCTTGTGGGAGAGATCTTGGAAAATCTCCAGTGGTAAGAGGGTGACCTCACGGAGCTCCTGGATGCACAGAGAACAGGAGAAGAGCAGCTATGCCGTTTTCCGAGCACTGTAGAGCTGCTAACCGTGAAATAGCAGAAAGCAACTCAAAGGCTAATTCCAGCCTGGCAGTGAGGTTAAATATTTTGCTGGGTATAAGTGCTTGTCAATTTCTTTAAATGAAATTTTGGCTTGGAAAGAAAAACATGCTATCAGAACCTGCATCTTTAAGGACTGAAACCCCGGGGGAGGAGAAGGCTGGAAAGCCTTGTTGTTATGCACTGCCAGTTGGAACCAGACCCAGATTAAAGCAGATTTCTCACAAGAATGTGAAGCATTGAGTGATGGCTGAATACCACATGTATCGCACCTTCACCACCAGATCCCTGCTTCTGTCAGTACCTCCACGGGCTACCACACTGCAGTCCCCACTGCAACCAGCGCCATTAGAAACCGAAAAAAAAAAAAAAAATCACTGAAACGCACCAGACAAGCCGCTCAGCTTCTCTTACCGCTTGCTTATGCAAAGTCCCTCTCTCCGTTCAAATTTCAACCACACTTCATATTTCAGACTGAAAACAGAGTCCAAGCCCAAACGTTACTGTACGTACAACACCTACTACTTTTTCCGCGCTATCAAACCCGCTCGACAGATCAATCACAAAAGACATCTTCTATTCTTCAGCTCAGCACTCCCCTCCGAGCACACTAACAGGTAGCACTCAGGCAGCAGCAGATTTCTCAGAGTGCATCCAGCTGTGCCTCACGTCACTGTTTTTATAAGGAGGATCAGATAAAACGGGATAAGAAAGGATGACATTATAAGACACAAGCAAGCTAACAAAGGGATGTGCTCACTTACATCAACAAAAGATGAGGATAAAGCACTAACAGACTATTAATAATCACTCTGGGTGGCATGATGTCCATTCCTGTTGTACCAGAGGGCAACACAGCCTCTGCAACCTGTCCTTCATCAGGGAACTCATCCACAGGAATGAACCAGGGGGTTAGGAAAGAAGTGACAGTTCTCCCAAAGATGAGATTTTTAATATTTTCATCTGTAACCTTACCACAATGAAAACCTCCATGATTATAGCAGGCAGAGCACATCACTTGCATAGTGCACAGGCATACTGTGAAAGATGGAGTCATTGTGTTCACCTGAGGAGGATTGCACACCAGGACATCAGACAGACAGCCGCTTGCAAAAGTAATTGGTCTAACAGAAGACAGTGGTGTCTGTCCCACAGTCATACAAGGGAAATTTGTTGACTTTGACTGAAGTGGAAGAAATAATGCTATTTGGGAGTCATAGTTTAATTTCTGGTATTAAAGTCATACATAATGTGAGTAATAGCCATTATGTTCCCAGACTTAAAATTCTACGTGTTTACCTTCACATATAATTGCAGAAGTTGTACGTGTGCACATCAGAGAACATGAAAAATAATTACAAGAAAGCCTTAATTCTAAGCACAGTTAACCAGGGGAACTCTCTGCCACAAGGCATTGTTCCGATTGCTTGGCTATGTTTGAAGGAAAGATTTTAAAGCAAAGGTTAATTTTCAGGGCTACAAAAACCTAACTGACTCGTGTCTTATCATTTTTCTTGCACTTTCTTCAGAGGCATTTTTCAACTGGGCATTGCTGCAAATGGGATGTTGCAATAAATGGACCATTAGCATCAGCCATTGCACTAGTTGCATTTATTAATTTTTGGTGTTTTTTTTTTTTTCTTCTTCTTCTAGAGATGTTATTTTAATGCAGAGTAGCACGAAGTGTGTAAAAAGTGAGATCTCAGAATAAGATCTCAAGGTAAACGTCTTAGTCTCTTTCTAGCTAATTCTGGAGTTACCTATAGCATATACAAGTAATTCTAACCACACAGTTATTTTCATAATTGCAAAGGTTGGAAGTTTAATTAGACAATCAGAAGGAAGCCCTCAAGCCAGCCCATTTTCTTAAACAGCTCTACCTAGGCAATGGGAGCAGCATTGTGTAACGCGGCGATTTATTCTGAATAGCATAATGTTCCCTTATCTTTTTTTCCTGATTAATTTCCTGACTGAAGTAGCACATAAAACCAAGCTGGTTAGACAACGTGTCAGGAGCCACGTGTCCTATTCAAATTTGAAACTGAGGTGGAGATTGGGCCTCTCCCCCTTTTCTTGCACATCTGTCCAAGGTGTACCATGCTGCTGTCATGACACCACCAGCACCATCTTCAGATCCCAGCTCCTGCCACCACTGACTACATGGGATGGATGTTTTGTTTTGTTCTCTCAAAGGTTTCTGGTCTTCAGGAATACAGAGAAAGGCTTGAAAAATGAGCCAGAGCGAGATCAGTGTTTGCAAGGTAATTCCACCCCCTGTCACAAGCAGAGGGCCATCACCCTGCACTGTGCCAAGGAGCTAAGCCGGGCCCTGGAGGCCCTCCCTTTGCCACTGCTTCTCAGTTTCAGTTGCCTCCTTCCCCAAACGCACCTGCAAGCATGTACACGCTCACCCCCTTTTCAGGAATTTTACTATTGTTTTCAAGACGGAAGGGAGGAAGGTAAATCTGAACTCTGCCAGGTCTGCAGAGCAGAGCAAGGAGAGATGAGGGTTGAACAGCTGGGGATGAGAGTGGGCAGCGAAGTGCAAACCAAACAAAACCCACAGCTGGGTGCTGGGACAGGACTGAAGGGCAGCAGCCCCGGCACGAGGGCTTGGGGCTGTCCCAGGCCCCTGTCAGGCTCCCTGTGGACACCAGCCCCCGGCTGACTTTCAGCACACCAGTCGCTCCGCACGCCTGCCTCCCTCCCGCGGAGCATAAACAGAAGCAGCTGGGCCCAGCTCGGCTCCGTCCCACATCTCGCCTTGCCATTTGCACCCACGCGCAGCGAGCGGTACCCGGCTACAACAGCAGCAACGTTTCGCACGCACGTGACCGAGGTGCAAACGACAAACCCGAGGCTCTGGCACATCCACCGCCTGCCAGGCTGGGCCCCGCTCACCCCACCTCCCCCTCACTCCTCCTCCAGGCCTGCTCCTCCGCAGGCTTCTGCTCCCCGCTGAGGACAGGCTCCCCCCTTTTGGGGGGCTCTCCTTCTTGCAGGCATCCCCCCTCTTCCCCTATAATGCCTTCCACCCTCCTTACCTGCCTTGCTCTCTGGAGAGCCCTGCTTTCCACAGTTTCCAGTGACAACATTTCATGTCCACATTTAAAAGCCCCATGCAACATTCAGGGTGCAGCCAGAAGCTCGGTCCCTCACTGTGAGGCATCCCTAATCAATCCTGTCAATTAGGGCTCCTGTCCTGGACTGTCCCCACAGGAGTAGTGGGTGGTCTGGGAGCTTCTGGGCTGGCTTTGGTGGGATTTCACATCTTTTTCTTTTGCGGAGGTGATACTATGATGCCAGCTACACTTGTTGTTTTTTACCACATGCAACACCAACACACTGGCAGTTAACAAGCTACAACACAGAACCACTTGGCAACACAGAAAACGGGCAGAAAATCCCCAAGTGGGGTTGGGGACAAAAGCAACAACAACAAAAAGACCGAAACCATGAACTGACAGTGTTAATGACGCAAGAGGAAGAAGCAGAGAGGCTGCCAGAGAGCAAAGGTGCTCTCCTTGGCCCCAGCACAGTGCCAACAAGGGACCTCACCAAGGCAAGCAGCTGCCACTTCACCCATCAGACAGCTGAGCAGCTCTCCGAGAGCAAGAGAGCTCAAAAGCCAGACTGATTTTGGTACCAACACCCTCCTTGAGTTCAACTGACATTGCCAGCCACAACCAGGGACTTGGGAGCACAAAAGGTGCCACCCAGTCCTGTGCAGGCTCTGAATTTGACCATCCCAAACATTAATTACTACACAGGGAATACCTGTTCATAAAGATCACGGTGTAACACCAAAAACACCCACCACACGCAGCAATGTCCTGGAAGGCAGGGGCTCAGGCTGCTCAGCTCTGTCTTGGGCAACTGGTGCAATGAAAGGCCAACAGAGAAGAACTCAGGCAGGGGTGGACTGGAGGTAGGGGAACCCAAAGAGTTTCACTCCTGTTGCAGGAACAAACTTTGGAGCTGTCTTCACTTGTAACACCACATAATTCTAGGTGGCTGCAGATTTATTACTTTATTCTCCCAAAATTGGAAGGTTTCCACTTTTGACCACATAAAAGAAAAACATTTTCCTTTTCTCAATATGACCTCCATTTTCTATTCCGAGACGAAATCCATTACAGCAAATCCTGGAAAAACAAAACATCTAATCATTTTTCCTGAGAGTTTGTTTTAATTTTGCACTGGATTTAGCTGGGCCAGAGCCTTTCCCCTCAACACACTCTCCACTAGCAAAAGACATTGCTTGCAAGACTGTTTTTGAAAGCTAATGATTGCTCTGTGCTCACTGTAGTGATTTCCCATGTTATCAGCCTGACTCGCAATCGCAGCCAAAAGGCCTACACCATGAATTACTTGCCAATTAAACAGTGCTTGCACAGAGGCTACGTGTTTTACACCTTGACAGCTATTATAGTCTTAAAGTAACTGGAGCTTTGTCTTAAATGAGAATTATCAAATGTTGAACAGTCTGAAGCACAGACCCATGCTGACTTTGAAGGAAGACATAACAGAGATAAATTTACTGTTAAAATTTTATCTTGGGTGGGAGTAAAAGCAGGAAAGACATAATCAAAATATCCATATCTTCCTTGCTCTTTTACATCAGACTTCTTAATCCTGCCTAAAGACACTCCGAAAAATTATTTGTGTAATGGAAAAAATATCAGGGAAGATAGTTGCCCTCTGCTACAGCTAATATCATTAATACCCTTACGTCTGTTCCCCCCACACACACCCTTGGAGGATGGGGAGAATCTCAATACTCCAACTAGATTGCGTTATTAGGCATCTTTGAGACATAAAACATGTATGAAAATGAAAGTGTAATTCTATTCATTCTATATTTGTGCCTCAAGCAGCTTTCAGTTCAGGATCCCTGGAGTATCCCATGGGTACTGTCTCCACTATGGGACCTTGGAAGCTCCTCTGCACCCCCAGCACAGGGGGAGCAGTTGGACTATGCTTTGCTGCAGTTAAGCCCTTTAAGATGTATGATGTCATCATGCCCAGACAAGTGCTGGGAGATGTTTCATTTTTCACTTGTTTCAAAAAGTAAAGCAAAAGAGGTCTTTAAGTATTTATGAGAGATTCACTTGGTTTATGCCATTTATTTCACACATAATATATGCAAATTTCGTGTGTTTTTTTTTTTTTTTTTTTTTATCAGCGACATAAAGCCTATTATCTAGTGAATTTCAAGCCTGGGGTAACTCCCAGCAACCAAATACAGGATTTAATAATAATTCTGTCATCAAGTGAAATCTTTCCCCGAGATAGATACTGAAAGCAGCCTGCCCACATAGCACAAAGTAGCAAGATACTTATTCCTTCTCAGAAGCTTTACAACAGGGTCAGACCTGAGAAAGTGGCTGTTGTGGCCCTTTCACTTCCCTGAAGTTTGGAGCAGGATTGACTGCAGCAGAGGACTGCATACAGCTTCCTACATTGTTCATGTTCTTGCTGTATATTGTTCCAACATCCTACAGTCTCACTGTAATCCTTATCTACAGAACAATGTGAAAATATCAGCTTTTTTCCTGAAATGAATACCAGGAGCTGTTGACCAGATGATAAAGATTTTAATATTCACAAAAACAGAATGTCAATGAAGAACATCTTGTATGAGAATTAATGCTTCCAAGTCATATTGCATGCATTTTGGGAATGATGATTACTACTAGAAAAGCCTTACTCTCTCCTTTCTCTTACATTGGGAAGTTTAATTAGGCACCCACCAAAGACTGAGAATTACCTGTTGGAATTGTTCAGCTGTACTTTTTTTTTTATTATTGTTATTCTTGTCTGTGCTGGCCTGCAAGCCAAACCAGTTTTGATTTCCATATCTTTTATTTGTATATTGTTCAATCAGGCACGGGCCAATTCCACATTAAAAATAAATATACTGTGTCACCATCATAAACTGCAGTGGCCAAAACCATAACGTGCTGCTGATTAAGGCTGTGCAAATAGAGCATCCCCTAAAGCAAGAAGAATGGGCACCTGCGCTCATGGGAACTGAGGGAGCAGCCTAAGTCTGGCTCCTCAGCAGCTTGGATGACCCTGCAGAGAATTATCAGCTCCCTGCTTTGCAGTAGAAAGATCTGAGCCTCCACAGCCTGGAGGGGAGGGAAAAAAAAGCAGCTCACAGATGTAGGTGATGTTTCCAGCCATGCTGTCCCACACCATGAGCGGAGGAAAGGAAAGAATGACAAGAAAACTCTTCCGCTTATAGATCAACAATCTGTAAGGTATTGAAAGCTCAGTTCCCCAAAGGCCAAAATAAATACTTCATCACCATACTTCTGCACTCCAAGAGCTAAAAGACAATCTTCTCTTGCACCCCGACCCCATCTGCAGTTCTTACAGTAGGATATCCCATGACAAAGATCAAAAAATTAACACCATCCTATGCCACTGTGCTCTGCATCCCTCATTGCTGCCATGATTTTCATACTGTGAGAGCTGAGTTTGTGGTACATGTGCTCTACTGCAAGTCCAGAAATCTGAACTCCGTTTCCATTCTAACATACATCTCTGGTTAGAACTAAAGCTGCACTAATTTAACCCAAGGTTAATTTTTAAACTCTGGCAAGAAGCTTTATACAGATGCATATTTCTATTTAGGCTAAGCTCTTTCAGGTGTGGTTCAAACTTGGGAACTTGAAATAGACCTGATTTACACTGCAGTAGATTGCGTTTGCAGATTTCACATCTGAATCCATTTGATTCATATTGAATCTATTTCATCTGCATTTTTTAGTGTCCATTCTCCGCTTTCTGCCCCTATTTAAGTGTTAAGCTCTGTCCTATTCATATGAAGAAATTCACATATTTATGTGAAAATGAGATATGCAGGTTCAGCTTTTACAGCTCTTCTCCAAATCCTGCCATGAAACAGACAGTTAATAATCATCACCAGACATGTTGAACCGTTTCCCTGCCTATTGAAATTACTATTCTTTCTCAACAATATATTCCAAAAATATTTTACAACCCCCAAAAAAGCTGTATGTAAAGTATGTGAGAGGAAAAAAAATATAATCAACTGTTTAATTTGATTTAATCACAAGCTGTGTTTTCTGCATTAACTCAGTCTCTGCAGTAGTTATACCTCCATCACCCTCCTCTCCATGCATGCTGGTCACATTCACTACCTGTTCTCCAAAGGCTGCTTGCCTAGATCAGCGTGGCTGGGATATTTTGTTCGTCTCCGTGCTTAGTCTTTTGCTTTGCCATTTTCCCCTAAGGCCAGCTTTTGTCCTCCAAATGTAAACAAGCCTTACTTCCCACAGTTTCAGACTTTGAGTTTGACACATTTGTCCAGCCCCCCCCTACCCATTTTTTCATGTGACACAGCACCAGTTTGTTCCCAAAGACAACAACCCAAAATACAATGTAGTTCCAGTTTCTATGGATTACCTGGGACATCACTGTCTCTCCTTCCTGCTGCAGGGTGACGGCCAAGATATATACCCAGATTACCTGCTCTGGGTGGCCCTGCTTGAGGAGAGTCTGGCCAGATGACCTCCAGAGGTCCCTTCTGCCCTCAACTACTCTGAGACACTACAATCTAATATTGTAACTTCCCCACCAGCCTCTGCTACCCCAGACAGAAGTCTTAACATCTGGCTCACTTGGTTTTTATGCATAAGAAGGCCCAGCATAGGTAGAAATGCCCTTTTAGTTTTCTTTGAAGTGATCCTCACTACTCATTTCCAATTACATTTGGTCCTTCTTTCCTGTATGATCCATTGGCCTTCAGCTAGACCTTAACTTCATCATTTCAGGCCCTCTTATTTGCACTATCTGGTCCTTGCAGACTATTCCCAAATAATCTGGAGAGAGAGAGAAAAAAAAAAAAAAAAAAACAGCTTTCACAGATTCTCTGCACAAGTAAAAGCATAACATGGACATCTTATTCTTTCAGCAGGAGGAGTGTGCCATTACCGTAGTATTTCTTTCATCGTTTAATACATGCAGTTTTGCTCCACTGGTCTTCCTACAGGATTTTGCTGCAAAGATCAATTGATCATTAAATACATTTTGTTTGCAAGCTCTTTGGGAAGGCACCATATTTTGTTGTCTGCCTGTGCAGTGCCTGGAGCAATAAGGTCCCTTCACACCATAGCAATGTCGATAAGATATACTCCCAACTGTGCTAGGTGCTATACATACATACAGTGACACGTAGGAGATTGGTGTTGCCACTTTTTTTCTTTGTTGCCTACTAGTCTAGTTTAGGTAACAGATGAAGACAAGATAGGATGATAAATGATCCTGCATTACATGGTTGCACATCTTAAACAGTTAAAATCAACACATATTTGTAAGTGATTTGACTGGGAAAAGCATGAGGCACTACTAATGGAAGCAATCTCAGCTGCAGTAGAAAATACAGGCACAGTATCATCAAAGGAATATCCAGAATAATTTGTAATATTTTCCATTAAAACAGATCTTGTTAACCTGTAGACATCAAGACACAGTAAGACATCCAAGATATAAAGGGGAAAAAAAAATTACTTTTATAGAAGCAGCTAGACAATACAAAAACAAACTAAAAAAAAACTTGTTGGCAGTTTACCACCAGTGGGAGATAATTCCCTGGGCTTGGGGTACCTCTGCCTACCTAGTCATTTGTCCACAGGCCTCTCCACAAAGGACTGTATAAATAACACATGTTCCTCTTGCCTTTGTTAGAGGACAATTCTTAGGTTGCCTTGGCTTTGCAGTGGGATAGACATTAATAAGCACTATCAGCAGAAGCACCATCCCAGCAGCATATGTGGATACCCGCAAGCTGAGGCTACCTTCACAGTGATAGTACCCCATCCGGAGGTCAGAGAGAACCCAACCCCAGCCTGCTGGCTCTGTCAGGTTCCTCTAACACAGCCCGTGCAGCCCACAGAGCAGGCTGCCGACAGGCTCAGAGCTGGGCTCACTACAAGAGGCCGCAAGCGCTTCTGCCGTGCCCAGCATCACCTACTGGAGCAACTGGCCAGCACAGCCAGGAGTACAGCTGAGTAGCACGTACTCACTCTTCCAAGCTCCTCCCAAGCATGAGATCAACTTTTCGTTCTTACCCAATGCATAGATGTTTGCCAGAGATTAAAATAAACATTGCTGTGGTTTTGTGTTAGCATCAAAATCAGGAGGACTGTCAGGCGCTAGTGCTTGACACTGAAACCCATCTGCAAGGCTACCTCTAGGTCTCAAGGGATTCTTCTTTGAATATTTTTTTGGGGGGTATATTTGTGCCACTGCTGTTCTTCCTTGGTGCCTTCCACCCAAAAAAAATTGCATTACAGTCAAAGCAGCAGACACCAGGAAAGCCATCAATTCAATAGTCCCCGTGCTGCAGGGCAGGGGTTAAATGCAAATCATCCCAATACCCAACCCTTTGTAGCTGGCTACAAGACCTCTCGAGCTGTGCAGCAGAAGCAGATCTGGGATGATGTGTCACCAGAATTACCAGAGGTTTATTGCATTTTTCTCCATTCCCAGAGGGAAGGGCATGAAAGGTCTCACACACTAACAAGTCCCCATCCCAGCAGCCTGCAGCAGAGTATGGCAGCTCACCTCTGCCATCAGAAGTTCTGGAGGCAAACCCCCAAGGAAAAGGCATATGAGCAAACGCTGTTCTCTATTTGATACTCTGATTGCAGAACTAAAGTTTTCACTGTTGTCCAAATGGCGGTAGCATTTTCCTGTACAAAAAGAAAGTAACATTCTTACCTGCACTAAATTCCAGGCTTCTGCTTTCCTCAAAATACCCTCATACACACCTCTTTTAGGCAGGTAAACATGTTTCCACACACATTTCAGGCCTGCTTCTGAACCCATTACATCAATGTCAAAGAGGAATTACTCCAGCAGAGGCAAAGCCAGTGTAAAACAAGCCCAAGTGGGAAAAGAATCACACCCTTCCTTTTAGTTTCTGTGTAGCCCTTTTCCCCTCCCTTTGCATAAGCCTCAACTCTCCAAGTTCAAGGCAAATGCTTGCAATATTTCTGTGTTATCCTCAGTAATGTGACAAGAGTAATTACAGAGTCCAGGGAAGCTAAGTAACACTGCTAAAGCAGTGGGTGGTCTAACGGCTTGAATAGCTCCTGTGCACTCAGGTTGGAGGGGGAGTCCCCCAGACCCCCACTTGGTACCCTAGGTAATTCAGCCACGTTCTGCAACACTGGTCTTTTTGTCTGGGACGTCTTGGCACCAGCGTTGCTTCACTGACTTGAGACATACCCAAGTTCTTTCAGGTGGTCTGCAAAGTTAACTCACCCTTAAAGAGTTTGTCCTTGGTACCCACCAGATTCCCTTCATCCTCCATTTCAGTCAAAAGCTCCAGGGTGAAGCACTCTGCACATTTTTGCGAGGAAAAACTGCTCAGAGACAGCTATTCCAGGTGCACAGGCTTTTGCTGAGTACAGCATTATTTGGGGTGTTCTCTAAAAAAAAAAAATAATAATAATAATAATCTACTTTTACAGTAAAAGAGTCATTTGCCATGTGTAATGTGCTGAAATACTTTGCCACAGCAAAGTCTGGTCTAAACATGTTGTTGGCCAATAAAAGGGGGGAAACACACTGCCAGTAAACATTTGCGTGGTATGTCTTTGAAGGCTTCAAGGCAGACTAAATGGAATAATTGTGAAGATGTATTATTTATAATACAACAAATCTTCCCCACAAGATATAGGTCTCCATTAATCTAGTACCCAAATGCTTTTAAGTGCATTTTTTTAATGTGTTTACCCTGCTAAGGGAGTTATGTTTTATTATCTCCATTTTGCATTTGGGGAATTGAGGTACTGGGAGATTAATAGATTTGCTCGAGGTTACATAGCAAATCTCCAGCAAAGCACAAATGCAGACCAAGTGTCCCAGATTGTTCTTCTCCACTGGATGTATCCATCGATATGCCAGGGCACATTAAAACATCAAAGATCTCTTGTGACATGGCTTTTTCCCTGTATAAAATAAGATTGGTCTCATGTGAGCAAGCAACATTGTATTGGAGTCAGCAGAAGTTCACCTATTTACATGAAAGCTGAAGCAAGATCTGGAGCTGCTGTTGGAATATCCTTATTTTTCCCAGCTATCCAGTGCTTTCAACCCAAATTCAAAATACCTTTTCACTGACGAAAACTGCTGCATCTGGCAAATGACCTGTTCACTGATAAAGATTCACTGATACCGCTTGCATTTCACATGCTACCATCTGAAGTCAGATATTGCTTCATGTCTCCCTCAAGCTTAGTGGACCTGCAGCTTTTGAAAGTCTGCCCACATGCTGAAGCTCCTAAATGGGGATTTAGGACAATGGGTTTCTGGACAGGTTGGTTTGGTTTTGATCTTGACCCATGTGAACTAGTGATGGAAGGTAACATTTTTCCACAGTACCCTACAACAGCAATCCCTGTAGATGAATGGCCTCATTGGAATCAGTGGGAGAGAACGTGTTCCTGTGTCCCATCAGCTCTCCACATCAGGTTCCATGAAGATTGGGACCTATATTGGTCTTGATCCTACCATAGAGTCTGGGAAACTGGGAAGACTGCAAGCCCTTCTCTCCAATTTGCCAAATGCCAGCTCAGTCCTCTCACCCCAATCCTCCCTGGGAGGATAAAACCCCAGCCAGTGCAACCAGAACATCGTTGCTTTCAAGATGATGATGTTGAATTCATTTCCAAGCTCCAGTTTAAAGCTAAGCATAAGGGGAATTTGAATGAGTAATAGGGCTGATAGCAACGACAGCAGAATATCCTGTGCCTGCAGATACCCACACATGCCCTTGTCAGCACGTAGAAGGAGATGACATAAAACCTCCATGTCTCACCACAAAAATAAAAAAAGAGAACAACCAAGGGCTTTGCCTAAAGCACCGTGCCTGGGGAAGGTAGTAATGGGAGCTTAAATTATTCATTTACAGGACTAAAAAAATCCCCTCGGTTCAGCAAAGTGAGCTGCACCGAAGGTGTTCTGTGGAAAACACGAGACTGGTGAGCTGTTCCTTGTCAGCACGGACTGTGGGCCCACTTTAGCTCTCACACACACCCTGAATGGCAGAGCTCCTGTTCTTCTGTGAGGACGGAGACTCAGTAAGATTACTCTGTGAGTCACCATATCTAAGTCAGCCTCATGACTCGAACAAACGAGACGCGGTCCTCGCTGCAGAGCTGCCACTGGAGAGCCCACAAGCAGGATTCACCTAGCAGGCAGGCAATACCTCCTCACAGCAGGGGCCAATTTCATTTTCCATTTAAAATCAGGGATACATGAAGGTAAACAGCAGCCACGAAACTGTAGGCTGCTCCATGCCTCCGCTCACTTTGAATAAGTTTACCCCAGGGAGGAGAAGTGGTTTTGAGGTGAAATACAAGACTGAGGAGCTCAGATATCCTTATCCTCCACCAAGGTAAGCCCCACGTGCAGAACATGATGCTCTGCCTCCAGCACAGCATCTGGGCTGCCCAAGACACATCAGACCTCCCTCTCCAGTTAAAGATTATTCGGTGTCAAGCGCTCGCCGGCACTCTGAACAGCTGAACAATGAGTTTTCCCACTGCCTCTCCTGCTAATGACGAGCGAATAAAGAATCCCCTAGGGAATTTCCCTTCATCTGCTCACGAGTGCCACTTCGCTAGTCACATTTATCTGACAAATCTTACAGATGGCTTGGCATGAGCTTGCGACAAGCACTCCATCTTTGGAGCTGGGATTGGCTGCCCGAGCCACACGACGCTTCCTGTGGCAAATTGGACAAGCCCACGGGAGAGCCTCACGCTGCTGGAGAAACACCCCGGCAACCCCAAAGCTTCATCGGGCACAAGACACTGATGAAGGTGATGGCATTCCCAGCGCAGCAGCCACCACGAGAGGAATGGGGTCTCTCAGCACAGGAGAAATTGTGCTCCAACCCAGGCAGAAAGACATCCTAGTAAATGACTTCCCTTGAGTCATTTTCCTGCTGTTACTGTGCTGAATGCCTTTCTGTTAAAGATGAATTTTCCCCGTTAAAATAATGGGGGAAGAGAATATAAAGACCCATCTGCAGGCCACATTTTTAGAGGGGTTTTTGTTTGTTTTCCAACATTGTCTGTGAAACGTTGGTTGAGTCTTCTGAGCTCTTTCCAGATGTGTACTTTCCTCATCCTATGTACCCAACTCTAATTCTATTTTGAAAGCTGTTTGACTCAGGCAAATGAATAGCAGGATTTTAAAACAGATACAAATAGTAAAACTAGGTTTTTGCACAGTCCCATAGGTACTATAGATGGGACCGTCCAAACACAGACCCTTCTAATCCACCAAGAAAATGCCCTTAAGACCTGTTCAGAGTCAGACTTAAACCCCATAAAATCCAGGAAATTCAGGGATAAGCCTGGCTATCTGGACTGATATTCTGTCCTCAGTTCACCTTACTGGGTAAATGTTAATGAATGCATTTGTTTATTCCCTACAGTTCTATGCGGGGAATATCAACAATCTGATATTATGGGAGGAGGTGAAATTTTTTCTCCTGTATGTGTGTGTGTAGGAGTTGCTCAATATAATTTATTCTCTTTCACAATAAGACTTTACAGCTCCTCGATCCTTTCAGAGCTCTGAAGCTATGCAGGGTCTGTCTTGTAAAGCTTCAGGGAAGAGGCCTCGAAGGAAAATCAGTTATTACAGGAAACAGGGCCGATTTTCCATATCACACAGCCTCTTCCCTCTATTCATATTAAGCTGTATTCCAGTGCAAAAAGCCCATCCAGATGCTTTTCACAGAGGATCCAAACCTAGACCTCCACAGGCAACAGGAGACCAAGTGCTCCAGTCAAGAGCAGAGGGGAACTGGAGTGCACAACTCTTCTGGAGCAACATCTCATGTCCACCTGCTGCAGCACCCTGCATAGCAGCAGTGCCACATCAAGTATGAGCAGAAGAACAGCCACACTGGTCCACCTAGCCCAGCACCAGGTCTCCTGTAATGGTCAGATGTCCAGAAAACAGCAGAAGCAAGGCAGCCACTTACGCTATTTCCCTCCCATTTCTGCTAGCCATCAGCTGTTTTCAGATGAAGGAATTTCCGAAGCCAAATGTGGTTTCTAGCTACTTAGTAATCTTCCATACATTTCTTTACACAAACTTGTCCAGCCATCTTTTGAACCCTAACAAGCTTTTAGCCTCCACAGCAACCCTTGGCAGCAAATTCCTCACCCCCACTACCAGTTGCGCAGAAAACATCTTTTTCTGTTCTAAACCTGGCTTTTCCTAGTGTGTTGGTTTTTTTTTTTATATGACCTTAAATCACATATTGCCACAGAAAAGAAAAAAAAAATCCTACCCACTCTTTCCCCACTACTTTTGGTGGGGTCCTACCCCAGCAAAACCACCTCTTCTTCAGGCCAAGGAATCTCAGCCAACTTGATCTTTCCTTATGCAGAAGCCATTCAGATCACCATTTCTTATCCTTTCTCTCAGTTATTCCAAGCTCTGCTGTGTTTGGGATGGGGATTCCAGAACTGCTTGTGGTATTCATGGTAGTCATGTATTTCACGTATACTTGCCAGTACCTCTTTTTCCTCTCCTTCTGAGCTCCCAGCACGACCCTTTCACTTCACACTTAGGAAACACTATCTTTCCCCTATTATAGGCAATAAGAAAGTAGCAAAAAGGCTTGTCTTTAGTTTTATAGCAGATCTGTGAGTCAGCAGAGAAGCAGACCAAAATTTCCAGAGCCTTTCCTGATGCTGTGCAGTCCAGCGGTACTTTCTGATGATAGCCGCTGCCCTGGTGACTTGGCCAAGTTCCAGTTTGGACAAAGTTCACTTGCAATTTTTAAATGAATGAAGCTGACCCAAGTCCAGTTATAAGTTTTCATACAGCACTACTCTTTCACCCCATCAATGATAGGTACCGTAACTGAGATATAATTCAGGTGCTGCTGCATTTAGGAATGTGTGTGTGAGCTTCCAGGTGTTCTCTCAGAGTGAGGACCAATAGCCACAGACACTTCTACCCACCTATAAAGCATTCTACTCATCTATCAACTATTTTTTCCCCTCCCCATCCCCAAAATACACAGTACAAGTGAGTTTAGTTTGGGCAAAGATTTCTGCGGCCCAAGAGGGAAGATGCACAGAGACTCTCTGGTGTGTGGTCGAGGTTTTGTTATCACCAGCTAATTTGGTGTAAAAGATATGCAGCTACTACTGCAATGGGTAGCCCTACAAGCTCTTAAGATAGGCAAAACTTCCATTTGTGACAAAATTCATCCCTGATAAAAATGGCACTATTCCATCAAAATCAATAAGGTTGCACCTGTGAGTGCCAGCTGTGAATCAAGTCCATGGTTCTCAAATGATGCAAAGTGCTCCAGGAGGAAAGATGCTATATTTAGGTCCCATATTATTGCTATGTAGACATTTTCATAACCCCTAATTATGGGGCTTTTTTTTGCAAGCTCTGTAGTATTAACTGGATTGGATAAATATATAATTAGAGAGTGTTTCAACATGCACACTCTTGATGCTGGAAGCTTTATCAGCTCTTTCTTCCCTTCATGATCTGTTTTGCTTTTCTTTTAAAGCTGTTTCTATCAATTATAGCAAGATTTACTCAGAGCCCCAATACAGGGTCATTGCAGACACCCTGGTAGGATAGAACAGAGCTACGTTTGTTCCCAAACCCTTCTGATTTCCAGAAAGACACCTCCAGTTTGTCACTATATCACAACATTGCCCAAAGCCAAGCGGATCAGACAGGAAAAACTAACAACAACAAAACAGCAACAAAAAAAACTTTTCAGATGTTCCCTGACCCCAAATTGTTTGTAGGCCAAGGGTTCATACTCCAACAGCTTTAATAGAAAATCTAGTGCTGGATCCTAGCAGTGGACAGAAAGTAAGACCAAGGAAATTCTTCATTTTCTGAACAGTGACAGAGACACACAAGTAATTTCAAAGATTTCTAGACTGGAAGTAGATACACCCCTGCCTAGAAGAACAACCACCCTAACAAATTACTAAATTGGTTGACAGGAAAAAGCCAAGTTACTTTTTTCCAGCATCCTGCTTTGTCACGGTGAAAGATATTACCGATGTTTAAATCTAACTAATCCTACAGGAATGGGGGTGAGAAAAGTAGCATCAGCATTTTCATTTTGTTTCCAGCTGCTGAAAAAGCCGGTATCACTGTTTATTGCTAACCAAAAATAAATAAATAAACCTTACACAAATACACTTCTGCGCAGGCATGACCAGTAAGTGATTTATCAGAGTCTTTCAGATGTGCTTACAAACCTTTTCCTCTTACACCAGCTTATGCCCAGTGAGAATCTGAAGAGCTAAATTACAAGTATAAACACTTCCAAACAGAACTTAATAATAGAAAGAATTAAGAACACCGCTCGAATGACATGATACGGATGCCATATTATTAAACAAACGGCTCACAATGGTATTATGACATGAGTCATAATGCCCGATGCCGTGAACATATTGCAAAAAAGAACAATAGCTGTTATCACCAGCTACAGAGATACACAGAGCACAATACCAGGAGCCCAACTGCTGACTGATGTAAAGCAACACTTTTGTCCACAAGCCAACGGGATAAATTCACACCTGGTGCAAAAGGGTGCAACTGAACTGAAGCTAGGAGAGTTGCAGCATCTTCAGCTAGTCTCTGATATTGTACCAAAAGTACTATGAGCCTTGCTCTGCACAGTCTTGCAGCCTGTTTATGACTGCAATTGACAGGGGAATTCCAATTTGGTAGGATTTTGAATCCACTTTCTGCAGGTGTGAATAGCTGAATCTGGCCCTACATTAGCACTAACATATTTTAAGCCTAGCAAATCACAGTACATCTGAATTGTTGTAGTGTTCAATACTGTCACCAAAAAAAGTTTGCAGAGACAGAAAACAGGCAGCCATAAGCACATGGACTGGTTTACCATTCCTTTTGTTGTTGTGTCTGGTAATTGTGGACTGCAGCTGGTGATGCTGAAGAAAAACTACTGTAAGAGCTGGCACATTCACAAGCCCAACAGACAGAGCATGGAATAAAATCCCGGGGTGCACTTACAGCATGTGCTTCCCATAATTAAAAGTCTATTTGTGGCACATGTAGTAGGAAAAGCTTTCATTTAGGGTAAAACTTAAACATAACTCTGCTTCCAGACCATATCTCCTTGAACTGGGTTACTGCATCAAGCAGAATTAACATCCTCCAAGCTCCACATCTGTAATTATCAGAGGGGGATGAAGACAACGTGAGGAGAACCCACCCATAATATGAAACGCAGGGCTTGGTTCACTGTCACACACTGTTCCCTTAGTGATTCCACCACTGTGGTGCGCTGCTAATATAAACAGTCAGCTTGATTTCTGTGTGCCTATCTCATGGCAAATATGAGACACCTGGCACAGAGGCTTAGCGGGATCTACAAGGCCCAGGGGCCACCCAGCAGCTCCTGGTGTAGGCAGCACAGCCCATACAGGACACATGAACAGGGTGCTGTGATATTCTGTCCGTTTCTCAGTTTTGACAGCAGCACTGGGGACCCCTGGCAGCTGCCCTAAAGGCAGCCTCAAGGTTGCTGTGAACTGTGCTAAAGACCAAGCCAGCTTCTGAACAATTTCAAAACACGGGTTGAGCAAAAGTGTTTTGCTGCGCTCTCTTGGATGTGGAGCTGGCTGGAGCACAGCCACATCTGAGCACAGGCTGCCTTCTCTTCTGCTATCACAAGGGCACCTACCCACCCTGTACATAATGCAAGAAGGGTGCAGTACTCAAGAAAAAACTAATCAAGAAATCTGCTTAAAGTAACAATTAGTTACATTACCTTTGATCCATTAGCAGGATCCCCAAAATTTTAATAGAGATATTAACCTGGTAGAAGGTGATTCACTTGGAGAAAGCCTTACATTTTGTGTGTGTTTACACATAAAATGCGTACTCACCCGTGCAAACATGCCACCCAGATCAAGCCAAGCATACACAATACATAAGACATAAATAAATACTTATGAATCACCAATAACCACCTCATAAATTACACGGCCTTACAAAGTATCACTGCTAGAGATAATTCACACAATTGGATACAAAACACACATATACGACTCTCATTAAGACAGATAAGGACTGTTTGTTTCCTTTCATAAGAGCCTGAGGCCTTAATTTACTAAGGTGCCAAACTATTATTATTTTTTTTAAAGCTTGTAGCCTCACAGCTGTGGGTCAGTTCCAAAATCAGACCTAGCAATGAGCCATAAGAGACCAAACAACTGCAAACGCAGTGAGCAGAAGACAGGACAAAAGGGTCCAGAAGTCCAGGAGCCCCCAGTCTGCTCCAGCTTCCAGAAGCAGCAGCCAGCAGTTTCCAGGCAGCATTTACATCCCTTTATCCTTAACAGATGGCACTTCAGCATCTACCTCTCCTACCTGTTCCCACTGCAACACCCAGGACCAGCTCCCACTTCGCACAAACCAGGACCAAAGCTCCAGCTGCAGGAGAGCGCAGCGACAGAAGCGCTCCATAGCCCACAGCAAACTCTTCTGCAGGACAAACACGAGCTGCTCTCCATCTGACACAGCACAGAGGGACAAGAACAACCCTGCAGCCTCAGCCTGGGCAAAACCTAAATGCCACTTTGGTACCACTTGACTGATACAGCCCAAACACTGCATGTTTGTTTTGCTGACACAAAGGTTTAAGTTTGCTCCCCAGCCACATCTTCTTTCCTCTTGGATACAATAGTCATCTTCATAGCACTTATTATAACATATTGCAGCAATAATGTGCAATTATCCTCAAAAACAAAGCAAAAGCTCAAGATAAAAATAACAGGCACTGAACACACTTACCAGCTGGGAGAAGGCAGCACGACTGCAGTCTACCACAGCGCAGCCATTTTAGGGACGCAGCTGCATCTTCCAGTCTGATTTCAAAGGCTGGTCTGCAGGAGGACAAGCTGGGAGGTGGGCTCTCTCCAAGAGAAGGCAGTGGCCAGGCTCAGCTGTGACTGCCCTAGCTCTGTAGAGATCTCGTGAGGTAGAGACAAGCCTCAGGTGTGGGTCTAGGTGCTTTGCAGCTAGGTTCAGTGATTGCATTTGGGCTAGGCAAGAGCTTGAAATGCTTGGCACCTGTGAGAGGTCATCCCTTCATTAGGACTATTAGGTGCCCAGCAACCACAGCTCTCATTCTGGGTCCTCCTTTCTAGCAGTGTGTGACCTAGGGAAATCAATACACCTCTTGGGTTTTCTTCTTGATCTCTTTTTTTGTTTTGTTGGATATCTCTACTTTGACACTGCCCACAGCAGACTCCTTCAGTGTCAAGTTTATTACTAGGCTCTAACTCTTCCTTTCCCATGCTTTTACAACAATGTATCATAAAAACAAATGATAGTAGAGAAAAAAAAAAATATCCAGCACCAAAAAGAGGGAGTCTGTGAACTGAAGTAGGGACTTCAAATTCTCAGCAGCAGATCATCAACATGGTAAAACTAAGTGTAAGGAAGCTGTACGTACATCTGATGTCTCTGACGGTTTCACAGATCTCTCAGGTTATACAGCATCTGTGTACAAACTTAGCACCTCTGCTTTGTACCAGGAAGACTGGTTAGAGCTGCACACATTGAAGGAGGGCCTCTGTTGAATAGTATTGGCCAAATCAGATTAAAAACCCAATATCTATGATGAAGGCTGCAAGCTGCCTGCTCAGAGAGGTTCCACTGATGTGAACCAGAAGTTCCTTGCATGTGGTCAGGCCCTAAATTTGATACTGGAATTTAAAAACAAATTAAGATTCCCATGTAATATTGACTTTTTTTTTTTTTTTTTTAAGTATAAGATTTTACAGCATGGAATGCTATATGCAGTGGTTACATGAGTCCAAGTAATTGTACCAATTATATAATTTGATATAATTGCACTAATTACATAAACACATAATAATGAAATATAAGTTATTCCAAGAGCTAAACTGGAAGAACATTAAAGAACCTAAATCTGCTCCCACTTATTCTAGTACAAATCAGAAACAATTCCCCTGAAATCAATGAAGTTACCAAAATAAAATTGGTCCCTAACATTACAAGAAGCCAGGTAAATGCAACTTTTGGTTCAAGGGCAGTGACTGTGCAAGCAAATGAAAGCTACTGTGTTATTCTGTGCTGAAGGAGTTTGCTAATTCCTGGCCAAATTCCAGTGTATGCAGGGAGAGTCTCCCTGTGTTTATGAGCAGGTGAGTTGTCTTTACCTCATATTCTGTGTCTGTCATGCAGTATCAGTGGCCTTTGCTAAGTCTTTTAGCTGCTGATTCTAAAGTTAAAAGTGGATTTTTTTTAGAAATACTGAGAATGAGTTAGGCCTGATCAGGATTTCAGGAAAACCAGGTTCATGTGTGTCCTTACCTGTGTTGTTGCCTGAATTAAATCTGCAGACCTTAGGGGAGTTTGTGCAGACTGACACTAGTATTAACAGAAAGAGACTTTCCTCTTAGACAAATATTTATATTCCTGATCCATTTCACAAAATGCTTTTCAATGCTTTTCACACTAGAAACCAATCCAAACATAAAAATATTATTAAGAAGGATTCATTCAGTGAAGGGTTTCCCTCTTCTCCCATGGCAGGGGGAATGCTGTAATTAATTTCAGTTGTTGACTTCATCTCTCACAAGTAGCAAAGCAAAGGACATGAGACCTGGCAGTTTTGGAGCAGGTGTCTGTTATGTGTAGAAATACATGATGTATGCAGAGTTAATCCACCAAGTGCTCTGCTGCACCACATCGTGACAGTCACCCCGTTCTCACAGCCCTCATTAACACCAGTGGGAGTTCCAGGCACCAGCACAGGGGTTTTGCCTGTGCTAGAGTATTTTAGAGGACAGAAATTCTCCAGCTCCAGAGATTGATTCCACTCCACAAAACAGTACAATGACTTAGCATTTACAGGACCAAACTCAAAGTCTATAAGACACAAGAGAGAGACAGCGATTCACCTCAGAAAGGGGGGTATGGACCTCACCCAGATGGTTTTTTAGATACAGTGCCTAACACAGCACAAGGTAAAGAAACTGGATGCTCAATTTTATAAGGCTAGGAATTGGAGACAGGAAAATAAAACCCCAAAATTTCAAAAAGCAATCATCAAGTTTGGGCATCTAATTTTTCAGCTTGCCTAATTTCAGAAATGCAGGAGGTGGCAGCTGCAAAAAGTGGGGTCCCTGCAGCCCCCTGCAAAAAGCTAGCAAGAGCAGCAGCCTTGCCACATCCCTGAAAAATCAAGCCCAAACTGTCTCAGACTGGCTGCCCCAAATTAAGACCTTTTTAATTTTATTTCATTTCAGCCTTAGAAACCTGTGTGTCGGGTTGCTGTCAGCAGTAGGAGTCAGGAACACGTCGCTCGTACACTGTGCTCAGAGCAGCAGGTGATTCCACACCTCAGAAAACCCAGAGAGTGTTGCACCCAGGTCAGTTTCCAGAGACTGCTTCACATAAAATAAAAGGACCTAGGAACCTGGACTATGATCCAGCCCCCTGAGGTGTTGCCCCCACAACATACAGATTTATGCTCTCCTTTGCATTTCTACATCTGCCCCATGAACCGTAGCTTCACACAGAGGGGCAGGGACAGCAGGAGAAGAAAGCCGTGAAACTTTTTGCCAAGAAAAGGGGGTTTTTATGCTGTCCTCTGTGAAATTGTTCAGGATCCCAGGCTTGCCTGAGGGTTAGCAGTGGGATGCAGGATGCAGACTGCTCCCTGCTCCTGGCCAGCCCCAGCTCGCAGCCATTTGGGCTGCTGGCAGCTCCCCAGGCCAGGGGGTCCCCATCCCACCCCCAGACACCCTGTTCTCCTCATGGTGGAGCACATACATCCCTATGTCTGACACAGGGCCTGTATTCAACCCCAGAAACCAACCACCTTGCAGTGGGAACAAAGCCTAAACAGGCTCAGCCTGTGGGGCCCTGCGCTGAAGAGATTTCTCCAGTACATCCCGCTTCTAGAAGTGCGTCCCACTCTTATTGACAAAGGCTGGCTATGGCAGGGGGCGGGCAGAGCTGTGCTTGAATTTGAACTGTAACCAGAACCCGTCATTAGCTGCACGAACCTGCTTCTTCAACACTTTCCAGGTCTCGGGGTCAGAGCTAACGTTTGCTAAGTCAACAGCAGTCCTTCTGTCAGCATCAGCTGGCACTGGGTCGGGCCTGCGGGAGGAAGGATCCATCTGCGGAGGTCAACGAAATCGATACCTGGATACACGCGCAGCTGACAAGGATTTCTGCGAGTGCTTGTCAACATTTTTTTGGTTCTGTTAGCAAAGAGGACATGTTTTACTCAAAAAAACATCTCCCGGGTGGCAGTGAATTGGAAAAATAAAAAGTCCATCGGTGTTAGCGCTGACCTGTTTTTCCTGGAAGTGCTTTCCACCTTACTTCTCACTTCTGGTGAGCGTGCAGGGAGTGACCCCGGCGAGAAGCCGCATTCCTACACAGCGGGTGAACCAGGAACTCGCTCCCAGCCAGCGGCAGGTATGCGGAACGCTGCCCTGCCCGCACGGCGGCTCCGCTGAGCCCCACGGACCCTCACCGGGGCAGGCAGCAAGAAGCAGATGCTTGCTTACAAGTGCAGGCAGCAATAAAGCGAGAGCACAGCGCTTCAGGACGGCAGCTGAGCTCTCAGGCACAGCTTTCTGCAGTGACTAATACGACTACGGTCTAACGCGACAGTTCGCTGCCTGCACCTGCATTCAGTCCCGAAAGTAACTGAGCGTCTCCAGATGTTACACACTGCACTAAATAATAATAATAATAATAAAAAAGCACATTCATTTTTCAATCTTTTTTTATTATTATTTATTTAAACTGTACACAAATGTAAAATACTTCAACAGCAAATCTAAGTGAAATTTGTTTGGTTTAAATTATTATGGAACAGAACCTAAAAGGAACTTTATTAAATAAACATAAAAATTGGATTTAAAGGATGCACATATTGTAATGTATTCTACAATAGTCATTTTTTTCACTCTACTTTCCATGTGCGTATGGTATAGAAAAGACACTGAATAGAACAAACAGAATCCATTTTGTACCCTGAAACAATTGGTAGGCCTCGTGAGGGATTGCTCAGTATGACTACATGATATATGATGGCTTTGCCATCTCATAAAAATTATAACTAATATGTTGGCCTCTTTGGTTCCAAAATTTATGTATAATACATTTAACTGTATTCATTTTTTGCTGCTATAAAAATAACATTTTTTTCAAATGGCAGTTTTTTGACTAATCATGCAACTAAATCAGTGCAAACATTAAAAGCAATCATTCGCTTTAAAAAAGAAGCAAAAGATTTAATTTCAAGTATAAAAAAATATAAAAAAGTCATATCATAAGTCCAGTTTTGTCTAGTATGGGTCAACACTTTAAATTGCATAGCTCATGCGGCACCTGTTTACCTAGATAGTGAGCAAAGATAAGTGCACTATCAAGTACCACTTTTCAAGGCATTGAAATTTGCAAGTGCTATTATACGTGCATTCAAGCAGTTTGCAAGTGCTATGCTGTATCATTATTTTCTGATCTTTATGGCCATCCTTGACACCTCCTGGTAAGGAAATTGAAAGCACTCTCCTCTCTTCTCCTTTCCAAGACTTGTTAAAATGTTCCTCGCCCATTATTAAATGCACTGCATTTTTTCAGAATGTCTCCACTGCATGACTGTCACTCCTCTTTAGGGTTCATTGGTTTAGCCGTGGTAGCGGTCGCTTGCTTGCTTGCTCCCCACGTGGCGGGCCCTTGCTGAGTCCCCCATTGAAGAACGCAGATTGCAACTTTGACTCTTTGCTCTCGGATCGCTGAGGGATGCTCACGGTCAACGCAGGCCAGATACGGTGTCAAATCCCCTCCTCCGAGACACCACAGGTACAGCCATCCGCGGGATGCTAGTGGTCAGTTAAAGCATCGGACAATGCCAGCCCAGCTTGTGACTTCGCAACAGCCTGACATCAGAAATATAGCCGTTGCCTACGCGTCTGTCTCCTCTCTCTCAGATGTCACCACACGATTCTTTACTGGAAGTGCTGTAGGGAGATACAGGTTTCTGTGATGCTTTTATTTAGATAAATTTAAATTAAGAGGAAGTGATCACCTACAAAGGCAGGTGTCCTGCAGCTTCCCACTAGACCTAAGAGGTGACAGTCGACTTCTTTTTTTTTTTCTCTTTTTTCTAAGTTTGGTCATTTTGACACCTGCGTGCAAGAATACGTCGTGCTCTCGCAGTCTGTGCTTTTGCCTGAGCAAAGGGAGCTCGTTTCGGTCTGACTTCGCCGGCAGGCGGGGAAACAGCTGCGCAGCCGTTCACTCGTACTGGCAGGCATTTAGGTACGTTGTCACTGGTCACTGACTTCCTGTGCTCATGTCCCTTTTCCAAGCTGCCTTGTGTCTGTGTCTGTGTGTGTGGGTGTCTGTGTGTGTACGAGCGCGTGTTTGTGTGCGTGCGCACGGTGTGTGTGTGTGTGTGTGTCTTTAAGATATCTCATAGCATTAACTTATAAGTGGTAGGATATATAAGTGTCCAAGATCCACAAACTGCCACTGTCCTGACACCAAAGTGAAATGATTTTTTTTTTTTCGTCAAACTTTTCCACAGTGACTTTTCAACACTGATGCCTGGATACACAGTGAAACTTCCTCCAACACCATCTCGTATGGGAATGTTCTCTCTCTCTCTCCCCCCCAAAAACACACACCTCAAATCAAGCACAACCACATTCTTCCACAATCATATTGGGAACGTCCCTTTTCACAATGTTGTATTCATCATCAAAGTACAGCATTGACATTGTGCTAAGTTTGGTTGGAATGCAACAGGAGTTCACGGTGCCCGGGTTCAGCCCCCGCATTCGGTACTGATTCACGACAGCGGTGTGAAAGGAGGAAGCCGACCCCGGGACGCCGGCCAAGTAGGCCGGGCAGCTCCCTTCACAGTAATTCCCATAGTAACCTGATGGTGCTATGATCCAGTCATTCCACCCAATGAGTCTAAAGTCAATGTAAAACTGTTGCCTGCAACATAGATTGGTCCTGCCATCGCACTCCAGGCCTCTTTTCCGGATCCTGTGTTTGTTATCGGCGAGGCGGGCTTGCACCACTAAAAAAGGCCGGTGGGATTCCTCCCCGGGGTCCACATAAATTGGCAGCACTGAATACTCTTCACAGCCCTCACATTGAACATCCAAGTTCAGTCTCCTTTCTCCTCTCTCAAACAGAGCCTGGATCGCCTCTGTCATGGGAAAAGTGTGCCAACCACTTCTTTTGAGATCGACTTTCTTTTCAACCACATTCCACTTGTTGCTAGTGTCCGGGTCTTGGAAATAGACTTTGACTCTTACTTTTCGCCTGCTGCCTTTCTCTAAGACATATGGAAGCAGCTTCAAGTAAAGCCACAGGCTGGCTTGAACGACAAACAAGTTCTGGTTCCCTTCATTCGAGATGAAGAAATAGAGGCGGACTCTAGATGAGGCCAGATCGTCTGCAAGATAAGGAGAGATCAGCAAGATTAAGTCAAAAAGAAAATGTATCTTTTGTGCGATTCTGGATTCAGCGGCAACGCCAGAAGACAGCTGATCGAAAGAGCGATGAGGCTGCATCAGCCAGAAGGCATGCACTGAATCAGATATCCCAAATTCGTAATGGAAATTAATTGCAAAGGGACTTCCCGCAGCGACGTTCGTACCCAGGCTATAGCCGAACGCGTCAGATCCGCAGACACCGGTCAGGGCTCTCCAGAATACTGGATTTTTCCAGCCGGATAGCTGCAAGGACGCCGCAACAGTACCTTGAAAAGACCGGCGCTTGCGCTGCCCTATCTCGCCCGTTTAAGAATAGTTTTAACTTTCAGCCGCCGGCCGATTCTCACAGGGAGAGTCTTTTCAGTAACCATTGAAACATCAGTGCCAAACCGGGGATTTTGTTTCAATTTTCACGTATTCTTGTCACAGTTTAGCAGGGCGGATTCTCGAGATAGGGGGGAAAATATTTCAGCTGTGTGCCTACTTGTCCAGCAGCTTAAACTAACCCCCCTCTTAGTCGGGTACAATATCTGCCATTAATCATTCCCATCTCTGCTTTTCCCCCGTAACGATAAACTCACACCGAGGCGATCAAACGAAGCAGTTGCTCTCACTGCAACGCCATTACTGACTGCTCTCAATACACTTCTCAATAACACCAGAATTAAAGGAGCGAAATTATCGCAGAAAACCAAATGTCACCAAATGTCTGACATAACCCATTATTTGTAAACACGAGAGCCTACTGCATAAATTGTTTCAGAAATACCAGCGTCCCTGCTGCAAGCCCGTACTGTAAGTCCTACCCCAATTTGGCGTAGGTGATAAATGTGCAAGCTGGCCTTTACAGCGGGGACTGTAATTCTGGTCCTTGAATCGGAGCCTCCCCATCGCTATCTAAAATTATTGCTGGAAAGGCATTTTCTCATCCATCCTTATCTGTTTGACATCTTTCTGTACAGAGCCAAATGTAAATTTCTCTTCCTTTTCTTTCCTAAGAATCTTTATTATTTTTGTCAGTCTCTGAATGGGATTTTTTGCGTAGTCGGTGTCTTCATTTGTTACCCCGGGCGCCTTCCTAATGTGCCTGCAGGGCCCATTCGGCACCTTGTAAGATTTCAGGGACAAAAAAATTGCACCGTGCTTGTCTATGTTTTACACCGACTCAATTTCGGAAGTGTTACAAAAGCCAGTGGTTAATTGAAAACCAAATGGAAGCACAAGCCCACCCCAGATCTCCCATCAACAGCCTGACAGAAAATAATAACACCGCAAATGTACGCTGCGAAAACCTTCCGTACACTAGCAAATACACAACTTCTTCATAAACTGTGGTGACAGTGACAGAAAAAGAACAGTACGGTGTTGCTGCACCGATCCACATCACTTGTGTTGTACGAAATTGTGTGTGCCCATAAATTTTGTATGTGAATATAACAAGCAGATGTATAATGCAACAGATCCCATAGATACTGTAAATGTATATGCCTTTGGTAAGTGGGAGGGTAGATAAAGAAGATGAGTAGGCAGCATACAGGCTAGAAAGAGATTTATTTTGTGGACAAATGATATATAGATGCCACGGGAAGATAGAGAGGGAGAAAAATGAAGTGAGTGAAAGAGCGATGAGGGAAAGGAGAGATGGGCAGATAGGCAGGAGACAGCTAATTTGCAGAGCGCTGCTGTTAGGGCCAGATGCGCAAAGTTCGCAGGCACAGCAGCTGCCTGGATAAACCGCTGGAAAGCTACGCCAGAGGGATTCGGGGACGTGTAAGCGCGATGGCTGCGCAGGACCGAGATGGCTGGTACCGAGGGGATGGATGGCACAGCGAGCGCGCGGACCGACGGACAGGGAGCGGACAGACACCGCCGGCAGCAGGCTGCGCGCAGCGGACAGACAAGGCCAACACCATGAATGAACGCTAAATAAATGGGAAAGGAACGGAAAAGGGCGGACAGGCAGATGCAAGTCTCAACAGACGGATGCACGCAGCGAAGCAGCTGAATGTGCAGGGCAGGCAGAGGAGGCGAGGGATGCAAGAGACGGAGCGGGACAGGCGGAGGAGGGAGGGACGGGGACAGCGGCAAGCAGCTGGAAGGACACCGGAGGGGGACACGGGGACACGGAGGGCGCAACCCGGAGGGGAGCCGGGGCATGGGGCACACACGGGAAGGACGGGACGGAGCGGAAGGCAGGGGTGAGGTGTGCGGGGAGGGAGGATGCGAAGGGGGACAGGAGGATGAGGCGGGTGGGCAGGTGCCTGTGGCAGGCAGGGGGACAAGCAGGCAGGGGGACAAGCGGAGGGACAGGCAGGGGGACGGGAAGGGGCTCAGGCATGGGGACAAGCAGTCAGGGGGCCAGGCAGGGGCTCGGGCAGGGGGACATGCAGGGGGGCCAGGCGGGCAGGGGGACATGCGGGGGGTCACGCAGGGGGACGGCCGGGCAGGGGCCAGGCGGGAGCGGCAGGGCCGAGGGCCGGGCGGCGCCCACCTGTCTCGGCGAAGCTGATGATCTCGGAGACGGGGTCGTGGGCCGGGGGCCCGGCGCTCGCCTGCCCGTCCAGGCTGGGGATCTCCACGCGGCCGTCCTCCCGCACCTTGCCGGCGTGCAGCTTGCGCAGCGCCGTGACCATGGCCGCCTTGGGCACGGCGTGCGTGATGTTGGGCCGGTCCCGCATCTGCAGCCGGCTCAGGATGTGCCTCTTGACCGCCTCCAGGAAATCCCCGTCCACCTTGCCCGGCTCCTCGGGCCGCCGGAAGCCGCAGGAGGTGCATGTGTCCTGCGGGGAGCCGCCGGCGGGGGCCGGCGGGGTCGGGGTGCCCGAGGCGCCCAGCAGGAGCAGCCCGCAGGCCAGCAGCGCGCCCAGCACCCCCCGGCGAGCCGCCCCGTCCATGGCGGAGGAGCGGGGGGCCGAGCTGGGGGCCGCCACCCGGAGCGCCGCAGGGAGCCCGTGTGCAGGCAGCGCCGCGCCGAGCTCCGAGCGCTCCGCGGCGCGGAGGGGGCGGTGGCAGCCGAGTGGGGGGCCGCAACCGCTCCGCGCAGGGGGGGGCCGGGGCCGGCGAGCGGAGGGAAGGGAAGGGAAGGAGGGAGGGAGGGAAGGAGGGAGGGAGGGAAGGAGGGAAGGAGGGGGCGCCCGGGGAACGGCGGCGTGTGCCGCCGGGGGGGAGGCTGCACACGCAGGCACCGAGGGCGAAGTTGGGGAGGGAGGGATGGAGGGAGGGGAAGGGGGGGGGGGAGAGGCTGGCGGTGCACCGAGAGCCCGGCTCTCCGACGGGGGAGGGGGGCGGCAGCAGGTGAGGGGGTGGCTGCGGAGCTCGGGGTGGGGGGGGAGAGGGGGGAGCGGGCCGGGGGTGCGAGGGGAGCCGGGGAGCTGGGGGAGGCGGCGCCGCGCTGCCCCGGGGCCCCGCGCCGCTTTCAGAGGGGCATCCCCGGGCGGCGCCGCGCCTGGTCCATCGCTCGCTTCGGCAGGTCCGGGCGGGCCGCGGAGAGGAGCTCTTTAGTCCGGCGTCATGGAGGGGGGTCAGGGAGATAAACGAAGCAGATTTATATACAATCCAATTTATAGCCTGGCAGGAGGGGGGGGTGAGAGGGGGGGGAGCAGTGGCACTTGTACCCCCCCGCCCACTCCGCCCCCGCAAGACGACGAGCCGCAGGCCGTGGGTGCGGGTCCCCGGCTCGGCTCGGCTCCGCACCGCACCGCTGCCCTCCCGAGCCGGCCCGGAGCGGAGCCGGGGGCTGCGGGGAGCGGGGTCGACGCCGGCAGCCCCCCCGGCGGCGAGGCTGGCCCCCCGAGCCCCGCTCCGGAGCGGTTTCCTTCGAGGCTCAGCGCCGAGGATGCTGCGGCGGTGCCCGGCGCGGCCCCGCAGCGGGGACTCGATCGGCTGGATCCCGGCGATCCCAGGAGCGGCTGCACGGATCCACTCGGTCAGACCGGCTCTTCTGCTCGCTCCCTCGCTCGCTCTTTTTAAACAAGATCTCCCTTGCCGGTGGTTTGGGGTTTATTATTGTTGTTATTGTTATTATGATTTTAAGTGTGATTTTTGTTGTTGTTGTTGCTGCCGCTGCCGCTCCAGTTAATCTGTCTCCCTCTCTGCCTCTTTCTCTCGCTCCGCGTCTTTTTGATCTTTCGCTCGCCTTGTGCTGGCTTGAACGCCGTGTTTGGGTTTGTTTTGGTTTTTTTAACGCGTCTGATGTTCCCTCGCGGATCCGCAGTGGAAGGTCTCGGGGAAGCGGCTCGCTCCTCGCTTATCTTCCTCTGATCTCCTCCTGCTAATTTTCCCCCCCTGCAAAATCACGACATTGTGGCACTTTCTACTGAAACTTTTATACAGGAGTTAAAACCACGTGGGAACTCCAACCTATAACAGAGACGCCATTGGGTTCCTCACTATTTAGGAGATTAAGTTAAGTCTTTTGCCCCCTGGGCTATTACAGTAACTTCCTGGTGTTGGAAATATTAACTGTGCTGCTTCTTTAACTCCCCCCGTCCCCTCCCTCCCTCCCGGTTCCCGCAAACACACCCACCCCGCACACCGGACAGACAGACAGACGGACACCGAGCAGCGGCATCCCCGGCATCCCCCCCACCCCAACCGGGCTGGGAGGTGGATGCCCCCCCCCACCTCCCCGGGGTGCTCCTTCCCTTTTAAGCACTTGAAAGAAGAAGTCATTAGAAAGTTTCCCGTCGGGTTGGCTTCGCGACGGGGCGGGTTTCTGTTTGTTTGTTTGAATGGGCCGGGTGAGAGCTGCCGGGGCTGCCGATTTTCGTGGGGCAGGGCCGGGAGGGGGGCGGCAAAGGTGGGGGGGGTCCCAGGGTGACAGCGGCAGATAACGGGAACCCGGGGCTGGCTGAGGATCCCCGGGTACCTCCCCGATATCCTCGCCCCCCGACGGGCTCAGGGGAGATGCCCAGCAGCCAAAACCCCCCCGAGGGCTGCGGGGAGCCCCCTCCGCTGCCCCCATCCCGGGGCAGGAGCGGCCCCGGGGGCGCAGCAGCTCCGCGGAACGGCCTCGGGCATCGCCCCCCCACCACCTCTCCGCGCCCCGCTGCGCGCTGCCCCGCGGCCCCTGCGCGCCCCCGCCGCGGGGAAGGCTGGGCACAGGGCGCCCCCTCCGGGCCACCACGGGAAGCGGGAGCCGGGGGGCGAGCAGCCGAGCCCCGGGCCCAGGGGTGCTGCTGCTGCTGCTGCTGCTCGGGGGCAGGGTGCAGCAGAGGGGGAGGCAGAGGGAGGTGCGCGCCGGGGGCTGGGATGCGGTCGCAGAGCTGGGTTGGGGGGCTCTGACAGCTCAAGGGGGCTGCCGGCTGTTCTAATCGCAGCTTGTTTTTGTTTTTTTTTAACCCACGAAGGAAAATGTAACTTCAGGAATGAAAGCAAAGCCCAGAACCTGCTGCCTTTTCAGCGAGCTGAATGGTGGTTTTCAAGGGGTAGGTGCGGGATGTGCACGTTTCCTGCATGACAGCAAAGAAAAAAATATATCCTTCTGTGTGTTTCAGTTTTTAAAAGGAAAATAAAACTTCTTACCTGCGCCTGGACTGTGCACACGTGTGAGTTCTGTTAGCTGTCACTAATAGCAGCAACACAAGAGCGTAAAGGGGTCAACTGGAGGATCGGATTGTTCCTGCGATTTAGGAATTAAAGGGAGAAATGCTATTCTCATGTTATCGTGAACATTTTTTCTTGTTCTGCACTGCAAAAGTGGAGACTTTTTTATAACACTTAATACTGTACTGTAAAATTGCACTGCAAACCCAGTCTCATTTTTCACTTTGGGTTTAATATAAAAGGAGGTGATCTTTAAGGTCCCCTCCAGCCCAGGCCATTCTCTGATTCTGTTCTGTGATGCCACAATAAACACTAACTGCACACACAGTACTGTGAATCAAAGCTAAACCCTCAGTATCACTGGAGCTACCCTGACGGGAGATCAGAATTAGATACTGTATTTCCTCCTTCCCATTAGCAGGTTTTGAATGGAAAGCCTGGAATGTAAAAAAAGAAATAATGCTAAAAATCCAATCACTCTGACATCCTGTAAGCTAATAAGAGCACGTGAATGCAACAAGCTTAGTACTTCACAGTAATTAATTTGACAGCAAAGAGCTAACAAGAAAACAACAGGCAGAGCAGTGATGACTGGTTCATAGAGGTCACCGTCACACAAGAAATAGGTGTAAACACAGCCCCTCTCCCTTTGAAAACAGCTGTTTCATTGCCCCAGTAAGAATGAAATGCCAAAGAGGAAGAAAATACCATGCCTTCCACGGGGGCAACAAAACTGGGAAGGTATTTCTTGTCATAACACAAGGTAGAGATTTTCTCTTTTAAACGCAGCAATTTTGACTTGTCCCTGCTCCCAGCTGCAGTGGCGTGTTTTGGCTTTTTTTCCTCCTCTTCTGTTTTGGTTAGCCAAAGACATTTTGCATATTCAAACATTGGGAAGACTTATCTTCTCCAGCAATTACTAACAAATGAACACGCTAATAAACCCCATTGTTATTTAAAGTGTGTCCACCAGAACTCTGGAGGCAGCTCCTGCAGTGGACCTGCTCTGGCTTCTTCCTAGAGACGCAATCAAACCTCAGATGCTTTCGGGCAGGAGAGCCTACAGGGAGGGCGAACAGGGTTAGCAGCAAGAAACGTGCCGTTTGATTTCTCATCATGCTCAGGGAGCACGGCTTATTGATTGAGTCATACAGCTCTGTTAATTTTAAGATCTCCTCAGCTTTCAGTTCTTTCCCCTGGGCATAAACTTGTTGCTTACCCCGAGCAGCTGAACCAGCAGGGAAATGGTAGCTTCACGCTCCCCCCGCGCCTCCCCCCGTTCTCTGTTTGTTCTGAGCTCATCTGCGCGAGGACTCGTTTTCACACACACCTTCTCAAACCGGCTGCTGTTCATCTGATTCAGGGTCATGCTTTTCCATACATTAAACGCAGGGGAGAACTGGGAAGGAAATGGCTGGGATTTGTGCTTAATGGGCAAGCGCACGTTTTGCCAGGAAGCCCTGCTGTGAGAGGTGCAGGTTTGGAGGGCATTTTCTGCAGAAACATCAAGTCTCACGGCTGGAACCTGATGCTTATTAAAGCTACTGGTATAATGAGATCACGATGAACTCGGTTCCTCAACCAGTGTAACCCAGCGTGCTTCTGAGCCATCGGACTGCTACAAGTCTCTCTCTGCAACCCAGCTATGTGCCAGGAGGCGGCCGGTGCACAAGTCACGCTGTCACAGAGGCCAGGCGGTGCAGCCCTGCACCTTCCCGAGTCTGGAGGACTCTCTAAAGCGGAGGAGACAGCGATGGCACGAGGCAGCTCCCTCCCTGGGCTGTATTTTCATAACACCCTCAGTGGGACTGTCACAGTTTACACTAGCTGAGGATCTGGCCCCACACATATTGTTCAAGCACCTTTTATGCTCTTAAACCAGTAATAATATCTGTTAGGTAACCTTACTAATCCCTTTGAGGAAGGATTTTCTTTACTGTACTGATGGCTGAACTGACTAAAGCTTTATATATAAGAGGCCTGGTTTGTGCTACAAATGCTTCTCCTTTGATACCAGCAAATACAAGTTTCACTAGCACAAGCATCTTTTTCTGCAAGCATTTCCCAAATAAAATAGGCTATACCGGCAAAAGCACTTCTTTTTTTTGCTCATATAGCTGCATCTACACAGAGGATTTTTGCACATAGTGGAAGGCAATCTGTTTTAAATGGCACTTCAGAAGAGCATTGCTATCCCACAGAAGTTTCAGGCTAGACCTGGAAGCATGCACTCCTGCCCTGTATCTGAAAGAGCTTTTTACAAGGTGGCCATTGTCATCTTGCTTTAAATACAGAGAAACGAAGAAATGTGGTTACAGGGATGGGTTGTGGGTACTGTGCTTGATCTGGGAATTTTTATTCATGCCCTTCTTTTGCTTCAGCTGAAATTACGCATCCCTAATCAGCCCAATTCCTCACTGCCCATAAATACTTTTAAAACAACTACAAAAGAAACAGTGGATGTTTCAGAAGCACCTTAGCTTTGTAAAAGGAAAAGTCCTATTGAAAATCAAGTAGGTAAATGACATTCTGAAAAAAATTGGATGTTTTCTGAACTTGCAGAGGCAAACCTAACTCATGGGAAAAAACAGCAAGAGGTTCACTTGGCTCCTTTGTTCTGCCAGTGCCTCTTTAAGAGAAAGCTGTCTGCTAACGGAGCTTTGTTCTTCCTAGGAGAGGCTCCTGTTCTGAACAGCAGCTGGAAAAGAGGGTATAGCAGGCAAAAGCAAAGGACCTGGCCATCTGGGAATCCTTTTCTAAGGCAGGTATAGTGAGAATCTGGAAGATGAGTCACAGAGAAACAGAGCCCTCAACAGGTCTGGAAGAGCACCTAATGAGTCCCAGCTACTCGCACAGGTGTCAGGCAGGAGAAGGACATGGGGGCAGGCAGAAGGACTGGATTTCAGGGGCACGCCAACAGCCACAGCCACCCATTCCCGCTGCCCCTGCTCTTGGGCAGCTGCAGTCCCGCTCTGGGCTTCATTACCTGGTGGTGCCTCACGGGCAGCATGCCAGCTGATCTGTCCTCTTCTCGGCCCCTTCGTGCTCCAGGAAGGTTTGGACCCACGCTCCCAGGCTCGCTGCGTGACACAAAGCGCGTGCAGGTGGCTTGTCCCAGACAGGTCTCCGAACAACGCAGCGCCTTTCGGCAAGTGGATGTGGTTCAGTTTCCAAAGTAAAGGAACCAAACACCATCAGGTGGATACCCCATGCGATATTCAGAGGGTGTCCACTGCTTGTGGATGGCCCAGAAGCGCTCGTTTTCCTCGCACACTTTGTCCTCTGCAGTCCAAAGCCGTAGTCTTATAATCAAGCAGTGACTTCCTCTGAAGTTGCTTGTATTGACCTAAATAGGTTGGGGCGGGTGAGGACACACAGACAACATGAAAAAGCTGTGCTGGTTGCCCAACAAAGAAGTGTCTGCTTTGTGGTGAGTACTTTTAACATATAAGCACTTTTAACATACTGTTAAAGAACATGATTTTCATGTTTGCATTAGTTCACACCAAAAGCCTTGCAAAGTAGCAGAGTGAAAATAAAATCTGCATCTAAGTGGTAAACAAAACAGTTAAAATTTGACTTCTCGTAATTTGAGTGCTACACACTAACGTAATGCATTTCAAAGTCAACTGGTGTATTTATTCTATACATCCAGCTGTGATGCATCTAACAGATCGGGAAAAGAAACACTAGGATGGAGCAACGTTAACATTAGCTGCCCTGAGAAAAAACAGTGATTATCAGGGAGTGGGGACAAGATGGAGAGGTCTCCCTCTAAATGTAAATAGATCTCAGAAGCAAAAAATGTCTGGCACCTTTGAAATGCTGGGGGGGGGGGGGGGTGTTATATGGGATACAGAAGCTTCAGCCATCTCCTGATGGACAATTGGTAGCACCTGGTGAGCACCCAAACATAAGCAACTTTCTCTTTTTCGCAAGCAAACAATACAATTTAAAGGAAGCATCTACAGGTGTAGGCCAGGCTGCAGCCAGAAGACCCGTGCTCTGTACCCCCTTTTCACCAGCTATATATTGAGTATAACAGCACTCAACCTTTCTAAATCGCTTTGAAACCAAGCGGAGAAAAGTAGCATGCAGGAATTCATCCTATTCACAGAGGCTGACATTAACAGCGTGGCCTTGGTACTGCCTGGCAAAAGTCATTTTCAGTCTATTCATACTTAAATTGCCCAAGCTTATTTTCTGTGAGTCTTTTGTTAAAGCAAACCAGAACTACTATACCATGTGTCTATTTGCACAAGAACAGTTGAAATTGGTTTTTAAAGATTACTGTGCTATGACTATGCAGTCACTGCTAGATCTGGGGGCAGAGCAGGAAGGTTTCTGTGATGGCACGGCTTACCCCAACTACATCCTCGTCCACCAGTTTGAGGAAGGAGCATCTTCCCCTGGGGCTGAGCAGGAGGACCTTGCCACATTGAGGATCTCTATCGATTCAACACAGCTGAAGAGGGGTCCCATGCAACTTGCTTGGTGCGTTTGGCCATTGCAGGCCTCTAGCATGCTTAGGCCATCTTGCCCAGTATGTGAGCCATGCTCACACGAGCCACACGCAAGCTCCTCTGCTCCCACCGATGTTTCAGTGCTATCAAATCATGAGGGGGCTTATTAACAGAAAGCTCCCAACTGCCTTCTGTCCTGCCCACACAGTATTTATGATTTTTCAGTCAGCACTGCCTGCCCCCTCATGAGGGAATAGCTTGAGTCTGCCATGTGACTAAAACAAAATGGATGGTATGCTCTACAACCTAGGTGCTAAAATCTGCCATTCTGTGGTGCTAAGGGGCATAGTTTGGGAATGGGACTCAGGAGGTTGGGTTGATGGTTAGATTTGGTGACCTTGAAGGTCTTTTCTAACTTGGATAATTCTATGATTCTTCCAGAATGCCTGAAAAGCACACACATGGTGACTTTCACACACATGGTGACACACAAGGCTATCCTTTCTGCTGAGACCACCACGATGTCCCCTCAAAGATGTTTTAAGAACGAGGGAACATTTCAGTCCCCACTCACAGGCAGGTCCCATACTGCTGTCTCACCCACCACTGCCTCCTTAGCCGTGGGGCAGCTTATTAGTAAAGAAAAACCCTTACACTTCTGCATAGCCCTTTGCCATTTCTGAGCAAGTCTCACCCCCTAACATTTACTGTTGTGGTTTAGGTCCTTACAGCAACATTATTGAAAATAAATCATAGTATGTTGAAATATTACTGTGAAATATGCTATTATACAAGGGTGAGAACAAACCACTGCTCTGGAGACAGCAAGAAGAGGAGCACATGGACCACATTAAGCAAACGTTGGGCCCACCAGAATTACGCAGGTACTGAAACTTTAGGAGGATGCAGAGAAACAACAGGAAAGTGTATTGTTTTAGGGGTTTTTTGCTTAAAAGATGAGAGAGAGAGCCTAGGGGAGAGGAACGCATGAAAAAGAGGAGGATGAGCCCTTTTTTTTTTTTTTTTTGGCTACTCCAGATGGGGTTTTCCTCTGTTTAAATGCTGAAGGACAGAAAGATTTTAAATTAAAATCTTAATAAATATAGCCCTGAGGCTAGTAACATTATTACATCCAAGATGATTACAGCAACCAAGCCACAAAAGAAATATATATATATATATTTATTTGAAGCATAATAAGCCTCAATATTTAGTCAGGAGAAGGCTAGGCAGCTAACTGACTTCCAAAGTAGTGAATTTTGCATTCCGCTGTGCTGAAAGGATAAACCAACACTGTACTTATTTTGCAGGGCTTGGTTTCATTTCTGCACAAGATTGCATTATTACTGTTTCTACTTATATATAAATTACAATTGCTCAGATCACATGCATAAGGGTTGGCAGGAGAGAAGCCCGAGTCTGCAATAAGTGATAGGAGATATGGAGATAATTAGTTAGCTTCCTTGTGAAAGAACAACTTGGTTCCTCCAGCTTGCTTGAGTGAACAAGGTTTGCTCTCCTTGAGATATCTGCCTTTTTTCAATTGATTCTAATTTGAAGACAAGGTACCACAATTTATTTATTTTACTGTTTGTTTTAATTATGGGAATATTTTAATAAAGGATACAGGGAAAATACAGGGATACAAAGAAGAGGATACAAGCTGATAAAGATGATTAAATCATAGAACGACTGCAGAGTGGGTCATGAAGTGTTATAATCCCCAACTCCCCTCTGCTTTCTGCCTCAATGTGTTAATGCATCACACTTTAGTACAGTGACACTTTCAGCCCTAGGTGGAAATTCACACATGATGAAGAGGTGGAGGAGGATTTCCAGATGGTCAGACCTCAGGGAGTGCGAAAAGGTGGGGGGAGGAAGGGAGAAACTGCTGAAGGAAATCGGACTTTGGTCACATCAGTAATTTCCAGCTGAAAAAGGAATATTAAAAAAAAATCCCATACCAAAGCCAGGTGCATTCAGGTTTGGGTGTTGTGAATGGTAATTCCTCCCCACTGCTGGTCATGAAAGATGCCTTGGAACTATTGGCTTATCTGTGTGTAACAGTAGAAGGGGCGAGCTTCGTTTCCTTGGCCAAATTTCAACATGGGTACTAAAGCATCCCAACGTAGATCCGATTAGTTGCTCTATTCTCCACAGCTCCTCTTTACTAGAGGCTATTACAGAGTAGTACTTGCTCCGAACTACGCACAAACTTTCCCTGCAGCAGAGATTGCATTTGACTGCTGCGTGTCCTCTGGGGCCCTCTTCTGCAGGGCCACCTCCAAGTGCAGTGAAGGGCACTGAGAGAGAAAAAATGCAAGGCCTGCAGCTAGTGGGTCCCCATCACACCCCAAAATAGGCCCCGCTTCCCCTTTGGGAGAGTACAAGGCAGCAGCTGCTATCACACAGCTGGACTTCTCTAAGGCTGCCTCATTTACTGTGGCCTTTTGGGGGGAACAGGAAAGTAGTCATGGTCCAGAGTTCAAGGGGTCTGGTCCTTCAGGATGAGAGGTGCTAGGACTGCATATGGAATTTGCAATGGATTGTACTTTGCACAGCCACAGCTCTTTCCAGCTGTCAGTGTCAGGGGACCTTTACGGTAATCACTTATTTAGGCAATAGAGTACCCCTACACTGGGGAGAGAAAAAAAAAATAAATCTTCTCCTTAAAATAATATAAAAGGTGATCATTGGATATGACGACTCTGACCACAGTTCTAAAGGCTCTGCTTCACTTCTTAGGTGTTCCTTGGATCAGAGCATTTCCCCTACCGCAAAATAGACACTAAGGATGCCAGTGGTGTGCAGTCATGATGGAAAGTAATGTTTTGTTGAGTATCACCAGTATGATTGTACACTGTTTACCTGTATTTCCTGGATGGCAACAAAGTAAGTTGACCAGAGGATGATGAACTACTTGGACGAATGTCATGAGAAATGAGGCTGTCGCACACTGTTTACACTTTGGGGAAATGTTTGTTGAACGTCCACTCCCTGACACTCCCAGTACAAACCACATTGTGCACACAGGGTCAGGAAAAAGCTCAAGGAGACAGATGAAACTGCTTTGCTTTGTTCTGCTCCTGCTAGTGCAACTTTAAATCTGTGCTTTTAGCTGATGCTGAATACTTCCAGCCATTAAATGACTTAAAATGTTAAAATCACTAATGTCATAGCAAAAGGTGAAGGAACATCAGGAACCTGTTGCGTCAGTGAGTCCCATAAGATGCCTAGGTGCCTGGACCCAGCTTTAGTGGCAGGCCCTCGGCTTGTGGACCTGTAAAGCCTGAAGCATCCGTCTTGGGCTTAAGCCCCTTACCATGACTGAATGAACATCTCTGACTTTCTTCCCTAAAGGGCTCAGCGCAGCAGGTGTTTTCAGTCTGCCCACCTTCCAGATCAGGTGTCCAAAACTGCGGCAGTAAATATCATTCTTTTCTTCCCTTTTCCTAAAAGAGCTCAAGGTGGGTGGAGAGGATGGCAGCAAGCTATTTTTATTCATACCTTCATTTAGTCAGTAGTCCAACAGTTCACAATAGAAGAGCTGGGCTCAGTCCCCTTCTCTGCCTTACAGGAGTCCTGGGAAGCACGAAAACAAGTCAGGTTTCCTCAGGAAGATATAGGGTGATGCTGGGAGGGGGGCACCGGGGTGCTCTCCAAGCCTCCAGTTGCACCCGTACAGGCCTAAGGGCACATGCTGCCACTAGGTATGCTGTTCTGAGAGTCATGAGACCAGACCCCGCTGCAGCCTGCAGCCAAAACATCCCCAAGTACCTCATCCCCATTAGAATAGCTTCCAGAGGACAGAGGCAGTCCCCTCCCTGGCACAGAGCACAACCCGGTGAGCACACTTCTGGGAGAGGAGACGTGCAGACTCCCTGGGGCAGAAGGGAATTGAGCCATGTGAAATTCCCTGTGCTCGGCCCTAGCCTTTTGAGCACAGAGCAGTGTGTATACAAAACATGGCAGCGCTGCCAACCACCCTGCCTTTCCCTGACAAGAACGGACCCACGCTCTGTTCCTGGAGGAAAGCCAGGAGGGAGTCAAAATTGTGATGCCCAAGGGATGCTCAGCCCCTGAGCAAGGTAGACTTCAGAGGCAGCGCTCCCCATCACCTACTTGGGCAGCAAAGCAGCCTTTCACATTTGGTGGCTGCCATTTTGAGGGTGTGCACAGCCCAGGGAGCTTCGCTACAGAATGCAAAGATCTGGGGTTTCCAGTGGCTGCCAAGAATTGAAATTGCAACACTCTCCATGGTGGCACCCGAGCCTTTTTGTAAGGATGCTTTCTTAACAGGGGAAGCATATTCCCTCAAACCAAAACATCAGAGCAGTCCACAAAGCAAGAGTAGATGGAGCTCCCCCACAGTTACCATGCAACAGAAACCATGCCATTTTTTCTGCCCTAAGAGCGGGCATTACAGGAGAGCACAGTTCACCAGTTCAATGATCACACATTGCCAGGTGATGCTCTTCCTCTCTCCAAGGGGCAGGGCACAAACAGACTTGCAGGACTCAATCTGTAGCAGAATTGATCCCACTGTTACCTAGACAAGATAAGTTACAGGGCTCAATTTGTTCACCAGTAGCTGTTAAAGAACAAAAAAGAACACAGATATAAGGCTGGATTTAGACAAGGCAAACACTCAGCTACATATTAAGGACTGAAAGTAAAAAAAAAAAAAAAAGTGATTGATGGCAGCTGATGGAAACCATTCGTACAGCAGAAGTGGGAGAGCCAAAGAAAAGTGAGGTAAATGGGTAGAAGCAGAGCATTTGCCTGTAGCAGGACTGGTGCTGTTAACCATTACAGGCATGCAACAAGGAAAGAGTAAGCAGGTGTTTATCCTTTCTGCTCCTTGAAAAGGCAGGAAAGGTTCCCAACACCAGCCATGAACCCAGAGCAAGGCTACCGCCTCCTGCGGACCTCCAGCTCAGGCCTCTGTGGCACCCAAAATAGCTCTGAATTGCCCTAGTGCCGCCAGGCTATTCCATGTGACAGAGGAACAGTGCCTAAGCTTTTTGGGAAAATAACATCACTCAGAAGCTTTAATCCCCATGACCAGCCCAGAAACATGGAGCAGAGGCCTGGTGACTGACTGCTAATCTCATGTCCTGGTTTCTCTACCAGACTCGCGCAGCCCACAGAGATGGCACGAGGAACAGGCCAGCCTGGAGCACAGCAAAAACAACTTCTTCATCTCACTATGGACTCCTAAACTCAACAGGTTATATTCTGGTTTGGGGCTTCTGACACAAAAGCACAGGGAAAAGGCCTTCTAGCAGGAAACGCCTAGCACCTTTAAACGGGAAGCCAAAACTAAGTCTTGCAGAGATACCCTTCCTGCCCCCAACCCCTCAGGTTTGCTCCCAGAACAAGAAGGACCCCACAGAGGAGGCTGCGACCACCAGAAGACCCTGCTGGCAGCAGCGCTTGCTGCGTGCACCCCGCTTGCTGCAGGGGTGATCGCGCTGGCTGGCAGGAAAGGGTTACCAGAAGAGGTGGGGCCCTTTGGAAACAGGCCTGGATGCTGCAGAGCTTTTCACCTTTAGCTTCCTTCGCTTTTCCGCAGCTAGGTGCGGGCTGCCAGCCCATTCTAATTTCTCTGCTCGGGATGGATCCTCACTCCTCTGTTTAACAGAGTTCTGCCAGACTTTAAAAAACAGAAAAGTTAGAAATGGACAAAAAGTAAAGCACACATCCCTTTGTCACAAGCCTGCATTTCAAATGCTCCAAACCTATTTAATACCTTGGACTTTGCTAGATTTTTGTCTCATGATGAAGACTATTCCCTGGAACCTCTATCCCCTTTTCTTTCCAAAAAAGAACAAAAGATAAGTTTTAACTTGGTGTTGATGCAATATTCACCCCACCCAGAACAGTGTAACCAACTTTGAAAGCTCATGTAAAAAACATGAAGAGTAATTTTTACTTAGCTCTTGTTATGAACAATTCAGAGATAAGAAACAAGGCAAGACACGTCTCAGCTGCAAGTGTGAACATGATCTCAACACTGCAACATTTTCCTTGCCTGGCTAGAGATGGGTTGGCAGCATGAGGTAAATGAAGGTAGGTTACAGGTGACAAGAATGTAAAAAGCCTGTTATTAAGCTAGGTGTAAGCAGTCTTGAAACTTCATTAGGGCCAGGGAATTCAGCCCTGGACATTGCACCTGCTTGATTGTTCACTGAAAATTAATGTTAAACAAATGCTGTAAAGTTGAAACCAAGTTGGAGAGGATTCAGATGCACCTCTTCCTACCCTCTGACTGAGCAGTGGATGGAAAGAGAATGGTCTCATGGGCACAAGTCATGCTGCTTTCCCTCTTTCAGAAGGGAAGCAAAGTCCTTTTCATCACAGCATTCCCAAGGTGTGCAGGGCAGGTTATTTGCTGTCCTCCAACTGTAGCTGTAAGCAGGAAGGAACTGCAGAACTGCAGCACAGTAAAGGTGCATTTGAGCGCTGACCTATTTTTGTTCATCTGCCATGGGAGAGACATGTGGAAACATTGTGGTTTGATGCGTTTGATTAAAAATATGCTAATGAATAAAGAAAATTAAGTGCATCCCTTGGGCTTCTGGCAAGCTGCCAAGACAGACACTGGGACCACCAACAGGGGGTCCTTATGGTTCAGCTTTTGCAAGCCTTCAGCTTCCAACGGCAGAAGACGGTGACCCAGCGGAAACAGGGCTTAAAGTTGAGTGTTTTGTGTGTCCTGCCTCCACTCCTCTCCAAATGCCACAATATTTGAAAATTTATGCCCCAGGTGCTGGAATCAACAAGCATAAGAACATCTTTGTTTGCATTAAAAAAAAAAATACTTCTACCATCATTGTTGCAGAAAGCAAGCTTGCAAACATGAAGCAAGTGCACTCAAAAGGCTTGGAAACAAAAAGACTGAAAGAGAACTCCAAGTTCATTTTCTAAAGCATCTCATTATTTCTAAACCAAGCGTAGTTTTGGAGGCCTAACTTATGGTTTTCAAGCTCCTGAGGCAAAGCTGCAAATGTGGCCTTTATTCCCACGCAGGAGCAGCTCTGCCTGCCCTCCTCCCTCCATGCTGTTCAGGGAGGGGAAAGGGAAAAAAAAGCAAATCAAAACAACTCAACCAGGCACGGCGTTACCCTCCGTTCCACAAGTGTTTGCTGCACTGCTGTCATCACTCGAATGGATTTACTCAAGGTACCACATTAGAAAGCTCTAACCTGGCTATGGGAATAGGCAAATCACCTGCTCTGCTACTGCTCCACAGGTAGGAAGCAGCTCTCATGAGCAAAGTCTGAGGTGTCCAGCTCTCCCAGCACTAATAATCCTTCTGCGGGTAGTGGTTCTTCCCATAATCTGATTCACTCTCCATTGTCCTGCAGTCTTCAGAGCTGGATCTGGGCAGCCGACCGTGCCTGGGGAAGCAAGTGCCTGTCACCTGGTGGCACTGCTCAGCACCTAGTTAGAGAGGAGACACCAGGAGGAAGAGGAGAGAAGGGCTCATGACTAGTTGAAGCTATCTGAACCTAAGTAGAACCATGAAGATTTGAAACCCTAGAAGCTGGGCTTACACAGACTTTCTATTAAAAAAAATAAAATCTGAGGCCCTAGAGTGGAAGAGGTTCTCCCTCAGCCCTGCCCAGGGTGCTAACTAGAAGAGCTGCTGTATGTAAAACCAAACACCTAATCTACCCCGCAGGCATCTGTTCAGCAACCTAGTAGGTCTTGGTTTTCATAGCTCCACCTCCCAAGCAGGAAACAGTTTTTAACTTCTGAATCCTGCAATTTTGGCCAAGGATCCTTTTGTCAGGGAGATTTGCATCTGGCTTGGACTGTTTCTCTCAGGTTTTCTTCAGCCTTTCTAAAACTGAAGAGCCAGACAAACTTTTCTGAGTAAAACCGTAGGCTATCTTGGGCAACGTTACCATGGTCGTTTTCATTTAGAAGCAAGAATTTGGCTATTTTTAAGATAATTGCTCCTTCCCCCAGTCCACAGTTGTTTTCCTTGTTTACATGTACAGCAGCATAATGCCGTCATTTTGCGGGGAGGGTAATCATGTTACAGAGCACTCTTACAGACCACAGGGTGAGAAACACTCATCTAAACAGCAAGTTCAGTTTGTTGTATGTGTTTTCCTTTTAAATAAAACCCAGTACTATTAAGCAGTAACTTTCCTCGTCTCTTAGTGCTACATGTATGTACAAGTTTGTCCTTGAATTCTGGTATTCGGCCTATGAAGCCAACATGCATAAAGCCTCCGATAGCCTGAACACTAGACTTTAAAAACAAACTCTATAAACTCTGATTATATCGAAAACATGATTCTGCCTCAAAGCCAAGTAAAGCCCATTGGAACGAACTTACTGTAAACACTGGAAATTAATCAACCTTATCAGGACAGTAACTGCGGAGCATAGGGTCCCAGTCATACCTCTGCATTTCACCTCTAACCCTGCTGGAGTTGCAAGGCTTAGGGGGGAGCTGGCATTTCCCTAGCAGATTCCATTCCCACAGCAGACACTAAGCAGTTTTAGTTGTGGGGGAAACAGACTGGGGAGCAGGAAAAAAAAAAAAAAAAAAAAAGGTTTTTAACAGGATATACCCACCCCCAAACTGAGGCTTTATGCTGCAAAGAAAAACCAGCATCTTTAGTTACCCCTAGAAACAAAATGTTTTGTGAAGTAATGCATAGTCCCCCGGAACAATAACTATTCTTTCTGGCATGCAAATCAGTGCTCAGTGAGCAGAACAAACTTACACTTGCAATGCAAACTGGTTTAATGCTATAGAAATTGTAAAGCCACCATCCTCGTGAGAAACTGCTGGTTCTGCTGCACACTAGAATGTTTAGGCAAGAGTTAATTTTGTGTTTGCATGCAAAAGGAAAACTTTAACTTAGAACAAGGTTTCCTACTGCACAAGAAAATCACATGGCAGAGCAAGAACAGAAGAATCTAGTTAGCAGGGATTTCTACATGTAATTCAGGTAGCAGATTAATAGCAGCTACTTGTAATCTCATCTGAGCATGCTGAATAGCCCCTCTCCATGGTAGAGCTTCTAACTTCTGAAGCCACAAGATGGAGCCAAGTTCTCAGGAAGAGGTGCCTGTGCCATCCCAGGAACTGGGAGAGCATTTAGCACACAAAAGAAACCACACTAGTTTCTGGTTCAGGCAGAACACAAACAAGCACCAAGGCAGAAGTATGGGCAATCACTGCCTGGTTTGATGCTGCTGTAACTTAAGGGAGGCCTACTCCTCACAGGCATCCAACAGCATCTGAATAGAAGGGCCTCATTCTGGGCTTCAGGTACAGCCATATAGTACTGTCCAGAAGCCTCTCCTACCTCCTGAGTAACTTTTCACACTCGTCATGCTGAGTATTTTAAAATAGACTTCACTGGAAAGAAGAGCTACGTAAGCCACCATGTCAATCCAAAAGAGAGGGCAAACATCAGGCAAGAACCACATAAACGAGATTATTTAAACAGCTGTAATTCTTGGCCAGGAGTCACCAGCAAAGGGACGTGCCACTTCCAACTTGTATGGCAATGACAGTAGAAACTGCACCCAACAGCAAGTTTACTGTGAACCCCATTTCTGTGCCATTCAGAATTCAGTGACATGAACAGTGCAGTGAGTCTGTCTCGAACCAGAGGCATCTCTGCAGAAGTTTGTTCATCACAAACCAACACAGAGTAGTCTCACATTCAAGACTAGGGATCAGTACTTCCACACAACATTGTTTGTTCAGTTATTTGCCCATCAAGATTGACCAAAAAGAGAGGAGAGGAACTCTGTTTACACTGTCAGTGCAAGCTGTCTGTTCTAGTTATGTAGCAGAAAGTCAGCCATGAAGATGAACAATTCAAGGCACTTCAGTGGTGTAATTCTGAAATACACGTAGACAGTTTCACCAGCACTGATTAGAGGATCCTCACTCACTTCTTCCTCCCCTCCTTCCTCACAGCCTGGAATATAATCATATTATAACTTTGATACAAGCAAAAGGTGAGTTCCATAAACTGCAAGTCAATGGCTGCTTGGTTTAAGAATTTAGGAATTATACTTGCTCATAAAATACTGTGAAAATCAATAACAAACAAATACGGTGCCTATTTTTTTTATTATCAATAGTAATACAAATCAGTTGTATTAGCATGATAATGAAAAGTAACTTTTTATAGACATTAGAAATGTTTGTGCAAGTAAGAGACAAAGCTCTGAAGCTATGTAAGAAAAAAATAAGTTTACATTGTGTAGTATAACATACATGGTTTAGAGGCAATCTTATTAAATCTTGCAGTCACAATCACTTCCTCTATGCTAAACCTCTTTCTTGGTGTTAAGAGATAACACCTTCCCCTCCCAAGAGGAACACCTGCCATTTCCATGAAGTGTGGAGATCATGGTGAAAATCATAGCTTTTTTTGTTCCTCTTCCTTCTCCCAACTACAAAGTCAACAGGAGGTGAACATAGCAACATATGCTTATAGCAATTAAAGAAAGCTTCTGTCTACACATGCTCTGAGTTGAATTGATAAACAGTATCCTCTTTTTGACCAAAAATTGATAGGCCTGTCAGCCCCAAACCCTGGGTTAGCACTTCGGAAAGTTTTAAAAGGAAAAAAATATGACAGTATTTACTCAGATGCATCCACCCTTCCCCCTACATTCCACATTGCAACTTTGTGCCTTAGACCCAAAGTATTCTTAAGCACTGTATTAGCCAGACAGGATTCTACTGCAACTTCAGATAGGTAATGTAGTGAAGTCTTACTGAAGTTTAACGCCCACATCTTTCTTCATCAAACCTAGGGTTTACCTAGAAATTGCAGTAAAAGGTCATCAGCCTGTACAGAACGCATAGAACAAGTCACTGAAGATGCTCTTCAGGCTGCATCTGTACTCTCATCTATAGACACCCTTCTCTAGCCAGGAAAAGAGAAGTCAGCTCTCACACTCCTGGAATTTAGCCTGCTTTTTAAAATGGAACTTTATATAGTGACTTACGCCCTGTTACAATGGGAATTTGTCTCCTACATACTTGTTTGCTCAGATCCAAAGGAAGACTAGAACACTTGAATACCCACAACCTGGCCAGATACAGAAGATTACATACTGCAGTAAACAGCTCCCTGACTTTACATCAAACTCTTATGCAAGAATAACATCTGACAGTACACTTGCACTTAAGCATTCAAGTCTCGCATGACCTCCAGTCTCAAATATCCAGTTACTTGCCTACAGCCATGCTCTAAGAAGGTCATGAAAAGACTACTAGAATATATCAGCTTCAACACAGCCTTCAACTGCCTCAGCTACACAGCATGGCAATCAGGCAGCCACACACACCCCTTGCCAAAGTCCTCCCAGCTTGATGTACCGGAGCTGTAAGCACTCATTTGGGTAAAAGCCAAAGCTCCCTTTATTCTGCTCACAGGAAAACCCAAATCTAAATGCAGCATTTCTCCACACGACTTTTTATTCATTCCAGTCAACCCACCTGAAACCAATGTGTACTGATGTCCAGTGAAGCACATCTGGAAGTCATTCAAGAACCCTCAAATTGCATTGCCCCCATTTAGGAGAACATACATTCGGACACTTCCACCATACGAGGTGGAAGCAGCAGGATTCCAGTCCAGGAGAGCTGTTTTACTGCCTTTCTGGTGCAAGTCAAAGCTTGTTACCCACTGTTACCAAGTAGTCAAGGTAGCTGCCTTGTTTATCATGTTCTCCGCTGCAACTGGAAAGTTAAATCAGAGTTTATCAGAAGTACAGAAGAGGATACCATAGAGCTGCTGTATTTAGGCTATGCCTAGCATTTCTGGTAAAGGTTACAAGCACAGAACGCTGAAGAGATGCAGTATCAAGTCATGAAACGGCAAGCACCATTTTCAAGCAAGTCCACCTTAGTGGTGGAGCTTTATCTGTTGAAAAAAGTAACCCAAGTGAAAAGAGCACACAAACCGTACAGACAGCCATGGGAGACAGACTGTTCTGAATAGAAATTCATCTGCCCTATCAAATACTGTCATGTATTTTATGATTAAAGAGATCAAAGGTCAAGGCATGCGAGTCACTTGAGTTACCACAGCTTAGCTGGTTATTGTGAGCTTTGCCAAGTTCATTATTAATATAGCAAGGAAAACTTACTCAGTTTTGTTAGATACTTTTTACAATCCACCTCAGAGGGGCTTGACCTAGTTAAGCTTGCAGCGCAAACTCAACTGTTGTTTATCCTTTAGGTTAATTAACGACTTAACCCGTAGGCCTCAACTAAAACCAAACCTGAGTGGTCTGCTTCCAAAGCAGACATTGATATGTTGTAGGCACACTGTGCATTCAGAAATGGACTTGATCCATGGGAGTTCAAGAGGAAACTTCATTCCAAGCATTACAGCTCCAAGTGTCCCATTAGGTGTTTAGATTTCAGACAGATACTGGTCAAGTGGTTCTGTAAGCCACCAGGCTCCTACAGGCTCTGCCTCACAATTCTATTGTAAGTTGGCTTTGTGATACCAACCATGGCATTACAAGAAATATTTCCAGAACTGGTAACCATTCTTTCTGTGCACAGAAGGTAACGTTAACAGACAAGGAATTAAACGTGACATGAACGAAGATTACAGCACCTTTTATTTAGTACATTTTCCCCAATCCAATGAGTTGCCTGACATGTTAGACTAATTATGGAAGACGATGAGTTTGTGATAAGTCCCTGTAAAACCTCAGACCAGAAGTTCTGATATCTAACAGTTTTCCTCCACAGTTCAGACACTGAATGCACAAGAGCAATCTAGTACATGTTAAAAATGTTTTCCATCTTCAAATTACAGTATGAAGTACAGAACAGTATTTACCACTCTTTTACCTCAAGAAAAAAATATTTGTTAATTTAGTGCTGCAGTGTGCTTCATTGAACAACCACATAGCATTATCCTTTCACCAAGGGTGTTTTAAGCATCTAGTTAAAAAGCAAGGTACAGTCACTACTTTTCAAGTCTGTCTACTCCTTCAAAATGGAAGATATCCATAATTCATTGAGAGACTCTACAAACAGAAGAGACAGTTACTTTCTACAACAGTGACAGAAGTATTTTTTTGGCAACTGCACTTAATTTAAACTGCATCAGAAAACACAGTTCAGTCAGCTGACAAGAGAACCTGCTAAGAAATGACTTCTCTTCCATTTTTAGGCTGTTTTTTGTTGACTAAAACATGACCACCATTGCATAACTGACAGCAAAACTCAACATGCATCTCCATGTGCTAGGTTGCTGTGCATCAGAAACAGTACATATAAAATTAAGTGAGTAACAGATGTGGCAACTGCTTAACTCCATTTGCTTTCTGCAACCGTGCAAATAATCACTGAGAGGTAGCACGTATGCCTCACCTACTCCAACTCATGACTGTGTTGTGACCCACCCTTACTCGAGGTCTGTTTTCAGTAAGACATGGAATGGATGCAGATGTTCCCACTTTCCCATCATGATCGTGGATTTAATATAAACAAAACACGTGAACACTGATTTTCACTGTTCCAGTACGAAGGGGAATGATGACCAATGTAGAATGAGTGCAATCGTGTCTAGCCACAAAACATGGAAGAAACCCAGGACATTTCTAGGAGACTGTGACAACACTATTCCTTTTGAAGAAAGGCTTGAGTCATTTTCTCACCCCATACCACTAATTTAAGGATGAGAAGATGGACCAGCGGGGAATGCATCTGACCAGTATTTAAATATCATAGTTTTTATTACCTAAATAAGTCTGAAGTGAGTCCATAGGCTTGATTCATGAATGCTGTATTGACTAAACAGAATATGGAAGAAACTTTGTTTTGAGTTGACTCAAGTGTCAGTTGCTATTTAAGTGGAGTGTAGGAAGGAAACAAGCAGATTTCAGCATAAGAAATCAGTGACCACTGACAGAAGATGGAGACTCAAACTCTTACCAGTTGTCATCTGGCTTTTCTGCCGTTTGCAACATCAAGTAGGGCAACAGTGAAAAATTGTTTGAACCTGAACAGCTGCGTTTCTTAAGGCCAGTAGAGGTTCAAGAGAAACATTCTGAGAGACATTAAAGTAAACCAGGAAGTTAATACGAAAAGAACTTTGTATAACCACACAGAATGATTGTAGTTCTGAAATTCAGCATGTTTCTAGTTCTGAAAGACACTAGGAAGACAGAGCCCATTTCAGTCTACATAGGCATAGGTTTTGTTGGATACCAGAAATGGTTTCAAAGTTCTGTTTTCACATTTTGAAGGTATGATATGCAAAGCAAGAGATAAGGGAGTCAATACAGACTTCCTTTCATGAATCCAGCCCTATATCCTTAGTGGTATCTTATCCATGCCACCTGTAGATAGATATTTACAGTTCCCAAGCATCACAGTAAGCAGCATCTTTCTTTAAAGCTTTTCTTGTTCTTGCCACTTTTCTTGCCATTCTTGTCTTTGTTTTCAGACATTTTCTTTGCTCTGATTTCTCGCATTAAATCAAAGAATACCTAAGGGGGGAAAATAAAGAAAGATTAATCAAGTTCTGTCACCTGAAGGCAGAGAGTTGCTACCCAATACAGTAGCCCATAAAAGACGTAGTACAACACAGTATCTAACAGCAGAATTGAATCTAGACATATACCCCAGTGACAGACTCAACAGCAAAATTGTACTATCTGAAGCAGCAGCAAAGAAGCAAGACTGTTCTATAATTCTATCTTAACTGGCTCCCAAATCATTCAGCAGCCCTGTTTTAAGAGCTTTTTATTGAATGTTGTTCTTGCACAGAAGTAGCATTCAGAGCTCATGATATTTGTGTGTGCCCTACAAACATTTCCAGACAAATCACTTGCATTAGCCAAAGTATTTAGTTCAGTTCTTTCCATGTAGTTATACGAGCACACACACCGCTGCATAATATACATAATATAACCTGTGTATCACGTAAGCTACCCAGGAGCTAGGAGAGGTCTGTAACACCATGCTAGTGTGATCTAGACATACAACTATATTTCTGTTAATATCCAGTAGTCTGACTTTCTAGTAACAGCACATGTTAAAGAATGCTTTTTGACCAAGTTTAAGTTATGGTATGTCCTTTATAAGGAAGACATCTGAAGAGTTGTCTCAATCCCTTTGTCTCTTAAAGAGTCTGTCTCTAAATACACCATTTTAATAAACAATGAGATAATAGAAGCTTTTTATTTATGTAAGTTGTGGACCAACAATATTTCTATTAGCAAGCTAACAAACTGTCAACAACACCGTCACCCTTGGAGTTTAGCTAGCTGCCAACATCCTTTGGCCAAGCAGAAAGCTGCTTACAAGTTGTAATCTTGAAACAAACACAGAATACCAAACTATCATCAGAGTCCTTAGGGGCCCAACAGTAAATTTCCAGTTATCTTCTGTGGACTAGTGAAGTCCACAGTGAAGAAAAAGGACACCATCTTCAAGAACCCCCCTAACTACATATCATGAAGAGGTTTGAAACTATTTTTCCTACTAGGTGAACACTCAATAGTCTTAACTCATCTCTCATCCAGAATACCCCAACAATGCTTAATTAAGAAACAAGCTGCAGAAACATGTCATGATTATCCTAGACCAGGGTGTACAAGTCAAAAAAGGTCAGGGACGCTGCAGGAAGAGTTCCTGTCAATTCAGAGCAGTCTTGGCAAAACACGAGAATCAAGCTTTACCATTAGCCACACCGCACAGCTTTGTAAGGAAGCGGGGGGGAAGAGTTTATAAGTACCTATAGCTAATAGACCTGGTTGGAAAGCTGGTTCAAGTACCAACACTTAAAACAAGGCAGTAGTATTACCTTGTACTGGCCTCTAGCTAGTCTGAGCTATGTATTTACTTCTACGTACATATTCTAGTAAATTAGTTCATTTCTAATAACCTATGCTTTCAGAGATTCAGCTGTGGGGATTTGCTTTTGTTCCAGCCAGAATTAAGAATTCATCACTCAGCTATTAAACAACCCATATCAATCTAACTCTAGCAGAAGCAAGTAATTTGTCTTACCTTATCTACATTTGCTCTAGTTTTGGCAGAAGTCTCCACGTACTGCACACCCCATTCCTCTGCCTTACTTCTAGCCTCTTCTACAGGCACTTGTCTGCGCTCTTCCAAATCAGATTTGTTTCCTACTACCAGTAAAGGGATTTTATCCTCTTCGGCCTTCACACGCAGGATCTGTTCCCTAATGCACCAGGTATTCAAAAATAAAAACGTGTTAGTGGCAGCAACAAAAACACCTACCCTTTACACAGTGGATCATGTGGCCTGCACATTATTTGGTGTTTACAACAGTACTTAAGTCATTCCCAACAGTTGAACATGCACTTTATATTATTCCAAGTTTAATATACTAACGCCACAGGCTTTACACTAAACAAATCCTCACATTTTCAGGAAGGCTGTTATTCCTTTTTGCTGGAAATTTTGCTACCCAGGGTCTAAAAGAGAAGTTGTGTGGTAGAAAACAACTCACAACAGGAGTTCACAACCGAACGAGGAAAAAAGTGCAAGTACAATATTTGCCAAATTTCAGTAAGCATTCAGCCACTGCCCTCAGGTTCCAATCTGCATCCCACCTCAATACAGGTCCAGGTAACATCAAAGCTTTGCCAAAACAGTAGGTTGAGAACATCATGAGTAGCTGGCAAGGATATTATTCTTAATGCTACTTAAGCCTTGCACAAAGGAGAAAGTTGATTAATAATACCAAACTAAAGGGCTAGCATATCTTTCAAACAAAGCCATCTAGAAAAAAGTGAACCATCAGAATTAACCTTGCTATCCTGTTTCATCCAAAAAGGACCTATCAGCATCTGGGAAAGGACACAGAGCAATGCTGCATGTCCATCTCAAAGCCTGTGCTGTTACTGGAATAAAACACATTGAGACCAGACTGATGTGTTGCTGTCCATCTAGGATTCTGGAAGAACTGTACCAGTGTGTACTTATTTTTAGACTATTTTTAGTTTTTAGTTATTTTCTTCCTGAAGAATAGTTTTTCAAGCAGCCAATTCTTACATATCAGCTTAATAAATAATGAAATTAGTTAAATGGACTATTTAGTTTTCTTCTAAACCATTGAAAAGTAGAGGATTCTCCAGCTCAGACCTTCCAGGTCCTTCTTGTTCACCTTGAGGGCCAGCACTGCCTTTTTATTGTTTTGACATTCTGCAATCTTGAACCAACACATGGTTAACCTAGTTAAAGAAGTCTTACAAAAAACAGACTGCCAAGATAAGCACTCCTTCTCATCCAAAGCCTTAAGCCTTGGGTTTACCCTTACATTTCAGTTAAGCACACAAGCCAAGAGGCAGGCTAGGTACTTCCAGGAAGTTTCTAATTTTCTGTTTTTGAATGGTATCTGACTTTTTCTCTGTCTGTCACTAAGACGAGTCTAGCCTGAACACTCAGTTTCAAATCCTACAACACCTTAACTGCTTTGCACCTTTAAGTAATCCGAACAGAGTATATCAAGCAGAACAGCTCTAGCGTGTTCCCTATGACCATCACCTTTGTAAAGCCTAGCAAAAGTCAAAGTATGTGATGTACGAACAACATTTTTGTACCTTTTAGGAGATTATGCAGTCCACTATTACTGTTGGAACTGTATAATACATTAAGAACCTGGACTAAAAGTCCTAGAGTGCAAGGAGAATTTGCTATAGCTTTAAAAAAAATGTCTACCTTGCTTAGCACCAGCACTTACATTTCCAATTATCTGTTAATCTTGCATCACTAAAACAAAATTAACATAAACCAGACTGATAAAGAGCTTTTCATCTGGCAAAGAATTCCTAACATGTTCCCTGTGTTGTGGCAAGTTTTACTTCAAGTTGCACAGATGTCTTAGGGAATCTCTGGATTATCTCTTGCTAATAGCTGTTGCCTCAATGTAGAAGAGCCAGAACGCTTGCCCTGAAGAACCTAGATACATGAGCTCTGAGACCAGAACACTGGATTAAAACCCATTTTTCTTTTACACTACACAAGTGGTTTCTGTGCTCAGTCTGGTGCTGATTTTTGCATTAGAACTACTAATCCTGAGAACAAAAATGGAAGCATTTACTACCACTGTGCGTCTTTCTAGGAATACGTCTGCCTACAATAGTTCTGCTTGGCTGCCAACCCTTGTTTGGCATCAATCCATACCTGAGAGTGGAGTCTAATCCTTCCTTTCCTTAGAGCACCTGCTTCTAGCAGTAAGCAACAGAGTCTGAAACCTGGCCAAAAGGCAGACTTAATTCCAGAAGTACTGCTCTAAGATAATTAAACTCCACATCCACAAAGACTGAAAATTGGCTTGAATACATACATTTTTAGGAGTCCAAGAATCTGTTATTTGTCTGAAGTTGCTGCTGGCATAATGTACTCACAAGTTGAAGGTATGAAGACAACTATAGCCAGAGGCTAGGTACAGTGGTTTTAGTTACCAGTTACTGAGAGCACAACGATTGTATTGCCACTTTTATTGACCAAATGATAAAGGGTAAAGGACAAAGGACTGTAGGTTTTAAAAGCAGTTGTCAGAGGAGTATCCCCCCCACCTGGAAGAGGAATTACTTACCGAAACTCTGCTGTTGCTGTGAAGGATTCATGTTCTGTTATTGAGAAGACAAGAAGAAATCCTTCCCCACTGCGAAAATAGTTGTCTCTGATGGCTGCATAATCCTCCTGTCCTGCTGTATCCAGAATGTCTATCTGAACTTCTTCACCATCCAGAACTACTTTCTTTCTGTAGCTGTCAGCCTTGGTAGGTTCATAGTCTTCTACAAACTGAAGGAGATGAGAAGGATTAGTGTTTAGTATTACTGTCACATGGTCTCAATATTTGTTCATGCCTACTCTGTCATTTTGGTGACACCTGAAGTCCTGAAAGCCTTTTCATAATTCAGTCAGATACAAAGTTCCACTGTCTTTTTTTTTTTCTAGTTTTACTATAAAAGCAATTGATTTAAGTACTTAATACATCTAAGAGCCAGCCCACCTAGTCAAGAGAAATGATCTTGATAAATAAAATTATTGAATTTCAGCACAATTTAAGGGTCAATGATGCAGAATAAGCTATCAGCTTATAAACTGGTTGCATTATCTAGATCTCCTACTTCAAGAATAAAGTATTTCTGAGTGCATTTCACTTGACTGCATAGCTAACCAAAGCTTCAGTAGGTGTAGATGACAGCATCCAACTGTTGAACATGAAAAGCTGCTCTATAATTATACAGTCATGTAGTTTAGAATATAATACTGATTGGACCCACAAAGCCACTGAGTTAAATTTGTGGTTCTGTGCTAACAGCACAGGTTCACCATCGGTTCCTTACGTTTCCAATTCCTTTTTCTCAACCTTGAAGCACAACAAAAAGGCTGCACCATGACCCTGAGATCAGGCTGACTGGGTTTCTCTAATGACCATGCTAGAAGAGGTACAAGCAGGAAGTTCACACCCTCGAGCTGGCATCACCACAGACTTCTTTATGCCAAACTCAAGCCAGAGACCAGTCTCCAGCAAGCCAGCTGATACCCTGGGTTATCTCAGTGTAGGTACCACAACAGTGCCTATACCATCTCTCCCCATAGATTAAGCCTGTTCAGATACTCACATTGCTACAGTATGATTGGACAGCCTGCAAATAAATTCTAACTCCTGAATTACAGGGTCAGGCACTCATTCACATATGAATCTGGACTGTCTGATCTAGCTTCCTGTATATCACTACTGAAGAACTCATTCTCTAAGCACGCTTACTTCTCCATCTGGCTCAGAGTAAGCCAGAATGCTTATTTTTGACTTCAACCTTAACTGGCCTAAAAGAAACAGCAACAAAATTAGTTTCAAAGGCAATTGCTAGCTACCTCTGCAAACACTCAGACAAGCCAGTTCACATTCTGCATGTCTTTTGAAGACTTTTTTCCCCTCCTTGAAAAGCATCAATTTTGTCACCCTTGGTCCCCAGAGATTATCCTTTGTCTATTCCTATGTTCTACTTTGGCCACTCAAGTCACTAGGCCTTTTGCTACTTACATTTAGTCTCCCTGACCAACTACAAAAGTTTAGTGAGATGTATTCATTTGTGCTTTAAAGAAGGTGAACTGAAACTACTTACCTCATCATACATGAACTGGAGAGTGAGTGCAGATTTGCCCACACCTCCACTGCCGACCATAATTACTTTATGGAGTGCCAAGGAACTCTGGTTCTTGCTCTTGCTGGCAGCCATTGTCTTGTTTGCCACAGAAGTGCCAGGCAACTAATTAGATCTGCTGACAGAAAAAAGCAACAGTCACCATCCATGACATCAATGGCATCACAGCAGCACACAGGGGAGGCATCGCATTACTGTGGAAAGACCAGATTAAAACCTTGCCCAGCAAGCCTGAAGAATAGGCTATCAATGCACTGGGAAGCAAGTCAAGTCACCGGTATCTAAAAGACAAACAGAAACGCGGTACCAGAACAGTGTCTTCTCTGCAACAAGAAGACCATTAATAGAAGTGCTGAAGGTTTCTCACAGCAGCTACTAGCTGAACAAGCTGCTCTCATTTGTAAACCCATCCTATGCAATTGCCACCTACAGATGTTTCCAAAGAAGGAGACCATGCTTCCACTGACAGGAAATTAAATGTTTTTGTAGTTCTTGTTACAAGGCTTTACGCCTTTCCAAAGTATTTCTTTAATGTTGATGCAGCTTAGTTTCAGCCTACTAACAGAGCTATACCTTAGATCTGCTTATGAGAAGAAAGAACTTTTGATCTCTTCTCTACGTAGGCTAATAAAAAAAGCAGAGATTCACAGTAAGTTCTGGCAGGAACAAATTGCAAGAGCTTCCAACAGAAAGTCTTATGAGATGGCATTAGCATTTATTTCATGCAATTCCTACCTTTTGATGCTGCCGTTTGCTTTTGAGAAAATTCTACTTTACTGCAAGAAATTCTCCTGTACCTATTCTTCTCAAGATGTTGCAAAACCATGAAGAGTAAGCTTCAATAAATAAGTACTTGTTAAAAAGCCTTTGTTTGTTATGTGCCATGCAAACTAAGTGCTTAGGGGCAGTAGTATTTTTTTTTTTTAAGAGGTCTCTAGCACTTAAGAGTAGCTGGACACAGCAGTTGGGATGGAGAAACACAAGCATCAGCTGCCACACTGATTAGCACAGAGCAGCAGCTCTGTAAGAACAGCCCACTGGGAACAAAAGCAGAAGTAATTGATATTAAAAAATGATGTGTCACCAGTCACGATCCCCACACTGAGAGGAAAAAAAGGGATGTGTACTTCAGACACATGACTGCTATAATGGAAGTGTGAGGATAGCAACACTCATGTCCTCACAGCAGGACAGCTCAGGACCCAAATATTCACATAATGGCTGAGTGCTGTAGAAAGAACAGCAAAACCATTCAGGGAACATTACTATGGAAAGTGACTACACCAGCCTTGATTTGTATGTGTCCATTATTCCAGAAACACAAGACTTACCTATGAACAGGCATACCAGGGGTCTCAAGTTAGTCTAGACTAATAATTCTAGAAGACGCTGCAACCACCGTGCCATGCCATCAAGTTCTACCGGATGGAAACATGAGGCCTACAGCATCAGTCACATGAAGCACTATATTGCAAAAACCCTCAGGATAACTAGCTGTCCTAAACAAAACCAGCTAGGGACTGAAGGGTTGTTAACCTACAAGCACTGTAGGATTACAGAGGCTGGGAAGGACCTCTGGGCATTGCCAGTTCCCAACAGTTCCCTCAGAACAGCTGGCTCCATTCACATGTCCAGCGTTTGGGGACTGGCAATTCTACCACCTTCCTGGCAACCCATCCTGGTATACACCAATTGTGAAGGCCTCCCCCCCTTGTCACGACTTTGTTCTGAAAAGCAACACCTCAAACCAAGTTTTCATTGTCTAGTGCAGGCCGTGCCAGAGCAAACAAGCCAACAATGGAGGAGCACCCTCAGGACAGCGCTTTCAAGCAATCGAGTTCCTGCATTTCTCCATGCAGAGTATTTCACTCTATGCGTTTGTCACAGATGACTAACTTGCAGTGCAACAAGCGTTTATTTCAGGGTGAACACCAGCAGGTGAAAACATGCATTTTCCTGCAGTAAACTTTTGTTATACAGCAGCCCCCTCACCCAGGACATTCCTTAATACACAAGCCAAGGGTACAGCAATGGGATCCGATGACTTTTCACAGATTCTTCTTGTTCAGCACACACAGTTTGCATTTGGGACAGCGAATTCAGACATTATCCCAGAGGTTCCAAGCCAGGAGAGGGCTACACCTGTGATTTTAGCTCTGATGTCAGAGAGAAAGCAGATGAGAATACAGCTCCCTGGCAGGCAAGCATGGAAAACCCCAAGAAAGTCCAACATACAGCATCTGACCTCCAGAAGTTACAGCTGTAAAGCTTTTTTCTTCACTTATAGTCCACTTACGCTGTACAGACAAAAAAGTCAGATTCAACTTGCCTCAATATAGACACCCAAGGCATAAAAGCTACAGACTGATCACACAGTGAGATTGTTTGGGGTAACAGCACAGCGTGCTCTTAGAGGAATTCATTTTGTCCCATTTCAAGTGTAGTCTGGCTTTGACAGTGGTGGACAGGCTGCTTTCTGGAAAAGCCAAAAGATCCCCAGCAACTTACCAGTACAATTGGGACTTTTTAAACCTTTGAGAAGCACACTAAGGTTGCTGCATTAGCTAGTGAGGTTTTCAAGTTCACATTTTTTCTGGTGACACAGACTTAATGCTGCTGCATATGAAGATGCCACACCAAGCAGTAGAAAGCCACAAGACAATGGGATTCCTAATCTTGCACTGTGATACGCAACTAGAATAGAAAGATTTACTACCAGCCCAAAGAGAAGAGAGCAAGTTTCCCAATATGCCAGTTGGGATACCACATCTTTACCTGGCCACATCACGGGAACAGCTCCCTTCCACCATCCAGTTTCTCTCTCTGCCCAGTTTGCATTTCACACATTCAGAGACTGACTAGAAAGAACATTTTAGATCCTTCCTTTCCCATCCCAACTCAATGGGCATTGGAGAATGCAGGGTCAGCCTTCATGTACAGCATTACCCAACTAGTAAGCAAAGCATAATACATAAAAGCCAAGCAGCAGCACACAATTTGACTGTTTTTAAATCTATCCCAGCTCTTGGCAGCCAAGGTATTTAACCCTCCCTGCAGAGCTACTACAAGTGCCACTCGAAACCTTCTGAGTGTCAATACTACATGAACCCTCTGACACAGGGGTTGTGAAACATGGGAGTCTAACTCAGGACCATCCCTACATCACATCATCTCAGTGAACTCCCTGAAAGCGCTGGGCAAGCAGCCTGGACCCAGCTGGGCAGGGGAAGCAGAACCGAGCAAAGCGAGGCTGATGGTGCAACATCTAGAAGAATTTGTAATGAATGTAGTTGCCATTAAAATACTGCTTGATTTCCTTCAGCCCTTCACTCCAATCTGTCATTCCACCCTCAGGTGGAACACCATGCTCCACTTGGTGTGGTAAACATCACGAGCTGTAAAAATAAACCTGCTGAAAGGCTTTGGGTTTCTTCAGGATACCATTCATCCTGCTTTGAAATAAAGTTCTAGAGTCTAGGCCAGAGCATGAACTTTTCAGGAAGCCTTTCATCTTTAAGAAACTAGAAGTAATTACCTGATTGATTTGCTTTAAAAGAAAAGGACTAAGAAAAGGAGTTGATAACAGGACTTGATAGTAGTTTACACAAAGCCATATACAGAGTAGAAGCTTTGTGGTACTACTGGAAGATGCTCTTTAGACCATAAAAACAAAGCCTTTATCAGACAGACTGGCCACATGAAACAACAAGAGCTACAAGTCAAGCCACAGTGGTTCCTGAAAGATTTTATTTAGACTTCTGAAGATATTACTGGCAGAATGAGGCCTGTGGCCCAGCACATTTTTGCATTCAAACTGTACCACCCCCAAAATCTAGCCTTAAGCTCATCAACCATTTCAGCCCCCTCTCATCTGACCCATAGATTGTGACTTCTCCAGGTTAACTAAGGCCTCCTACCACTGAGTAACCTGCACAATGTTGTGTCTTTCCTGGCTGGCCCCTGGGAACTGAGTACTTTAAGTGTACAAACAGCTTAATGAAGTCCAAGTTTAAACAAATTTGCTTATCTCTCTACCCTCTTCTCAGCCTAAACAGTTAAGCTCTTCCAGAACACTGCCAACACACAGGACTGGCTCACCTCATGCTGAGATTCAGAGATGACTCCTAAATAACCACCTACATTTTGAATCAGACAACACTTTCACATCCCTTATTTCATTGGCATTAAGGCTCCATGGTTGTACAGTCACTTAAAGAAAGGATACGGCACTTGTTGCTTCACAAGAAAGGAAGCACTTTTGCTAGTGCCCACCCAAACATGGAAGAAAAAAACATGAGAAACTTGCAAGTCTACTTGCTTTCCAGCAGACACTCTGCTACTACAGTAAAAAAAAATTCTAGACACCTCCAAAGGCTTTAATTGGAATCGCTTCTGGTTTTTCCCATTCAGTTTGAGATATAAAAACTGAAATAGAGCTCTAAGCTCAAAATTACTGAGATCGGCCCTTGTTCTCTTACTGTGCAGCTGATATTCTTGGACATTTCTTTTCATCACTACCCCGCCACTGAAAGCAGCCATTCTTTGGATTTCAAAGTGGGATTCTAGAAACCCTTAGCCCAATAGCTTTGACAGAGCAGCTTTGTTAAACCTTTCAGATACCTACTTTTATAGGAAAATCTGGGTATTCAACCTATTAAAGACTTAAATATGATGTCATCAAAAGCAAGCACAGAAAGGACAAAGTTTTGCAACACTATTTTAGTGATCCTCATTTATCAGAATATGAATTAGGGCCTTTGGGGTGTTTGGTTCTGTGATACGCCTGCAAGAATGCAGTCACAGAAATTCCCTGGATCACAAAACTAATTAGCAATCTCACTGAGCTATGAACTGTAAGAGCTCCTCAGCTGTTCTGAGGCTATCCAGAAAATATTTAAGCACTGAAATTCTATTAGCTTTCAATGGACTGTAAACGCTCCAACTGGTAGTTCAACTATAAAAACAAGTTCACTGGAGATTAACTGGCATATTTAATGCTACTAAGAATTTTGGGATATGCATGCTAAAAATAAAGAATGCTACTCTACCTTTTTTCACAGAGCTAATATTTTCTCTTGGCACATCTCCAGTTATTGGTTCTCACACTAACCATTATGAAGTGCTCAGCACAAATTCTTCCTGTTAGGATATCTCTGTATCCTTCCCCATTTACTGCTGGGCGTTTCTACCTTCTTGATCATGGCTATTGATTTTCCTGGGCCATGCTTAACCAGATCAAGGACCTCATTTGGCTTGAGATGTCTTCCAGAGCAGGTAGAGGCAGCAGTTTAACCTGCTGCAGAAAGGGGGAAGTTCCTGCCCCTGTTCACAGCGTGCTCCTTCACGGTGTGCTGGTACAGCCAACACCCTGCTGCAGAGCATGGGCTGAGCCTGAGAGCAAAACCCAAGCCTGAGATTTTCTTCTGATAATTAGGCTTTTTTTTTTTAAACCTGTGCAAACCTATTAAGTCTTGAAGTTGCACAAGTAATAACAGACAAGAAGGTAGCAATGGATTTGGGACACTCAATACTTTATAACAAAAGGGAAAATAAGAGTTTCTAGGGCACAGAACTAACCTTCTCCATAAACACAAGGAATATACACTGTATAGACTGGATCCTTGGTGGAAGGAGTGGAAACTACACCTAAATCATAGAATCATAGAATCATAGAATATCCGGAGTTGGAAGGGACCCTTAAGGATCATCAAGTCCAACTCTTGTAAATGTTACAGAATGTTACAGAAAAACTACAGAATGGATACATTTACTTGGTGCACTGAAACCTACAGTTTCAATCAAAATTAAGTTACTAGTTACACCCAACAGACAGAATCTATACACATAGAAAGACATTTGTAATGGCAGCATCACCTTACATGACTCCACACATTTGCATGCAGAAGAATGACCTTGCTATGCAGAGACTTCCAGTGTTTTTGTGAAATATGCACACCTGAAGTTATGTAGAACTTGAAGAATAGAGACACCCAGCTACGTTGCTGCTTTAATCAATCATGACATTAGCAACCTATGCAGTCTAGCTCCCTATTCTTTGCAAGAAGCTATAGCCAGGCTGAGGCAACCACTCAGTGAGGACACTGAGGCTGTCCTCAGATCTGGGTGACCAGGTGTTCTGTAATTCAATGAGATCACTTCTTTGTGTATACAAAAAAGCGTGGTTTTGTATATTTTGTGTATACTTAGCACATTGACCTCACCACCCTTGTCAAGCCCAGCCCAGCATTGACTGAGTTTTCTGAAAAACATATTACAGCTTCATCAGCAAATCTGACAGCAGCATTTACTTGCTGATAAAATGATTGAATATGCCCTCTCATATCATTCAGTAGGTGACAATTCTAGATCATTCATTAAGAAGAATGAGTGTCTTGCATGCCAGCAGTAATCTCAAGATAATCTTGCTTACAACAATACTGTTGGCCAAGGAAACCTGGAATTAGATAATCCAAATCCTACCCAATGGTTCTAGTCTGCAGCAATGCTATCTGTTGGAACAAACCAGGCAGTCTGACTGTTAAAGGGGCAGCTGTTTAGAATAACCCTTAATGTCAGATCTATGCTGAAGCAGAACACAAACACATATATACTCCTACATCTAAGGTAATTCAGTGTCACCTTTTTAGAATTCCCCTCAAATGGAAGTAAAATGGCAACAGACTAGAAACAAGTTGTGCAGCTAACTGAAGAAGAGGAAGGACTGCCCTTAGATAGCACTTACAAGGTGCTACACACCCCAAAACTGCTTATATCTGCATTTGACTAAAGGTTGCAAAGGTCCAAGTTAATGCTCTCAACAGGCTGATAGCAACAGATCAGGAGACCATCAGTGCATGCAGTCATCGCAACAGGACTGTTTTCAATACTGCAGTCACATGCTCACACAGCACTGCAACTCGTTTTATTTGGAGCCTGAATACAGACACTAGAATGCAAGCCTTATTTCTGCTGCTTCATTTTGGTCTTGGATCTCTTTATACAGATCTGTATAAAATCTACTACAATTATTCTATTTTTGTCTCAGACTGTTTAGGTAAGCATCTCCATTTCCCAGCTTAATAAAGCAGTGCCTGTCTTGCCCTTAGTCTTTATAAATACAAAGAGCATTCAGTCAACAAAGGGAGGAATCACAGAAGGCGGCATTAAAAGACGTTATTAGAATAAGAGGACAGTTATACGGAGCCTTTCCAATTTGCTGCCAAGCTTGGACTACGCAATGATACCAAGTTCATTCCTGCTCAAACAAAACATACAGCTCATCCCAAAATCAAGCTCATTAAGCAGAATTATAGCTACTTAGTTGTGCATAGAACTGCCTAGGTGACCAGCAGCTCGCAGTGGTACAAGTGCCACTACACCAAACGTGGTTTTGCTATTTAATTCTTGCACACTGAACGCACACCAAGCAGTGGAAGCATCTGCAGGAACAGAAGCTAACGGCTGTCTCCACTGCTGTTCCACTTCATCTACCAAACCACACCATCTGAAGGTGAACTCTTCTGGGATATGATACATGAAAACAGCCTGAGCACGCTGTGGCCCTACAGTCATTAGGTGAGTCATCTCCATCCAGACTTCCTCAGAGGAAGGAGATGAACTGACAGCTTCCCCTACAGGCTTCCCTATAGATCCTGATGGAGGCCAGAAAACAGAGACAATGCAAGGGAGGGAAGACTGCCAGAACTCCAGCATGCACCAACTTCCCAGGGAAAGCACCATAAAAATCTGTTAACGAGTCAACTGTAACGCTGCTCAGTTCCTCTTCAGGCTGCTGCAGAGTCAAAGTGCAACTCATCACCCTACCAAGACACAGAGACCCACATGGCCCTGTGCCTTCAGCAGATCATCGCTATCTGGAAGCTTGAATTTCTGTCCTGACTGCAGCGTGAGTTGCAGTGGCACAAACACAGGAGGAGGAAGCAGACAGAAGAATTGCAGTTTTAGTGTCACACCTGTCCTTTTAGATTCTAGCAGCAGCCTTGTATCTTTCCTGCTTCACACGGTGCAACCTACCAGCTCTGCCACGTTACTGCACCACCCTGTCACACAGGTATGGGCCCAGGTCAGCGATGAAGTAGACAAGCACAAAGCACACCGCTCCCCTTCCCTCACTAGCAGGGTTACTTCTTCCCCAGAAGAGACAGAGGCCCACAGGTGTAACCCCCCCCCCCCGTGGGGCACGCAATGCCACCCCACAGTGGCGCTCCAGGGGAAGGGTCCCTCTCCATCACAATCCCCCCAGCCTCTCACAAAGCACTCACTATTTAGATAGCTACAGTCAGTTACTAATACTCTGATTGCCTCACTGTTTCACAGATGGCACCACAGAAGCAGTTTTTTTTTTTTTCCAGAAAACTGTAAGACCAGCATCCCATTTTCTATGTTACTGTGCTAAGTAACCAGCAAATTGTACATGATACCACGTGAAGTACGCTCTTTGTTCCAAAAAGACAAAGCATTACCTGAAATGGAAATCTTAAGACACCAACACCACTACAGCTAAAAAGTAGTTGTAGGGATGTACCTGGCCAGACTGCTCCTGGTACTTGCAGGAAGCTGGCAGGTCTGGTATTAATGCCTGGAAGACATCTCAGACATGCTACAGACAAGACTGACCTACCACACTGCTCTTAGCCTAGCAATAATTTGCTAGGAAACCTGGTAAGTCTTCTACAAGCATGAAGACTGAGTTAATAGCATTAATTGGTATTGCTGTGGTAGGTTTGTCACTGTGGTGGCAACTGCCTAGTGGCCTAACTACTTGCAGTGAGTTAAGGACAGCATTTCTCACCTTAGTCAATGAGGCTCATTCATACCAGGTAAGTGACACTACAGGAGAGTTGTACAACAGCTTCAACTCCTGTAATTGACTTGCAAAACGTATTCCAACCTTGCTTCCTTTGAAAGCTCCTCTGTGCAGGAGCATGCTCTTCTTCAATACACAGCACACACCAGGTCTGCCAAAGCACTGCTGAGAGATAATGACATGTTTCAGATGTTAATCTAATACTGATTTTTAATCAGACCTCTAGGAACGTAACAGATACCTCAGACAAGTCAAATTCTCAACTTATGCAATGCCTTTAGTAGGTTCACTTTGAATTCCAGTGTGCTAACTTCAAATGCTCTATCAGTATGAGGTTACAAAATGGTTTCAGTCATTACTTCAGTGGATTACCTGCAGCTGTACTATCCACAAGGAAGTTGCCGCTACTATTGATCCAATAAATTCCTGCCAACGCTAATTCAGCCTTGAGCTTGCACAGAGTTGCAGGGTTTAATTCTTCTGCTCTCGGCAGCATTACTAAGCCAGGTTTCCTTCCCCACCCTGATCCTTAGCTGTTGGAGCTAACCCCCTGTTCTTGCAAATGCAGCACACGGCAGCAGACAGGCTACCACCGAGGCTGTTACCACCGCTCAGAGGATGGATCTGGCCAGAGCATGCCAGCTGTCTTCAGATACCCCAGTGAAACAAGCACCCAGGATAAGCCAGAAGCCCAACCACCATTTAGCCTGCCTTCGGTACCACCAGCAGTAGCAACTGTTCCTACCCACACAATTGCCTGTCAAACATTCCTTGCTCCGAAGCTGAAACTGGAGTCCCGTGCTCACAACTCTGTGCCACCACGAGCCGCTCAAATACCTGCTGACATTTGATGGAGGTAGTGAACAATAAGCCCCTAGTCCCCAAGTTTACTATTAACCACGGAGGCACACCTCCCCAAGAGGGCTGGGCAATCATCTCCCTGTAGCCTCTGAAAATACTTGCACTATTTTAAGCACCAAACTGAAGGGCTCGCAGATGCATGCTGTGAGTCATTAAGCTCCCTCAATCAGGCACACTGCACTGGAGTGCCAAGCACCGAACCTTTTCGCCATCTTTCGATCGATACACTTGCTTCACACAAAGCAACAACAGTGACATTTAGTATTTCAGATAATGAGGAATTCTCTCATTCCGCTGCGTTAAGCCTCCTTTAAACATAATTCTTCCCTCAAGTTGCCCCAGCCAGAACAGCGGCAGTATTTCTATATTTAAATACAGTGCTCTGACAGCCCAGTTTCCAACAGCCACATGCAGTCTCAGGATCCCTAAGTTAACCTAGAAGCAGCTGACTTCAACACAGAACTCAGCACATACTTAGCCCAGGACACCTCCCTGTGTACGACCCAGCAAGAGACAGGCCACATGGAAAGCAGAACCAGCGCAGGATAAGCCTGCCTGCTCTGACACATTTCTTCTCCTCAGAGCTTGTTACCAGAACAGAAAACTGTTATCCTGATGCAAACCAGCCCATCTCCTAGCTCTCGTGCCCTTTCAGGGGAATCAGCACAGCTGGGTGCTCTGCACACTGCTGCATGCAGGACAGGGAGCAAACAAGAGATGCTGGGGGTCTGTGTGCAGCTGCAGGGGCTGTAATGCCATCAGGATCACAGAGATGAGGCTGGGATCACTGGAGTGCTCTTTAGGATGGACAGGCCAGGAAGGCAAGGCAGAGGAACTTCCCTTTCCTGAGCACAGCAGGAACGAGTGATGCTCTGCCCAGGGATGGAGGGATGGACAATCAGCCAGGGAGAGCTTTAGGGACAGGTTTAGTGTTCCAGTCTGGTCTTGCTGCTGACTGCATCTCCAGAAGCATCTTCCAGCCTCAGCAACTCAACAAGCCTGTGTCCCAGCAACACAGCTCCTACACACCTCGTTCCTGGGGAGCCTTTGGGATAGCAACACCTACTTGGAAACCAGAGCAAGGATGGCAAACCTAAAAACTTACAGCAAGTCCTCCATGACAAACACTTAATTAGGAACTTTGATTTTTATTTTCAAGAGTAACTATCTGACAAGTACACCCTCTGTTACACCATTAGACAACAGTGTGAATGCTTATGGAAAGCAGCTGAACAAAATCACTGCTTGATCCCTGTTTTACGAGCTGAATGAGTGAAGTTGGACATAGGAAAAGGCTGGCACTGATACTGTACAATAATATTTTCAATTAAGAGTCTCCTTCCTTGACAGCTTCAGAACAAGATTCAGCCGATAAAGCTGAGTTTGATCTCAGTTTCACTTAAGGACAACCCTAAGCAAATTCTCATTGAGCATGCAGAATTGTTTAAAAATTAAACTGCTTCTTAAATTGTGTTTTTAGAATAGAAACAGAATGAGAAGTAGCACCAAATCCAAGCACACATTCCGTTTTTTTGAAAGGCCATTTCTTTAAATTGCTTGGCTAGTCTGTTTTATTATATGGTGGATAAAAGCGGAAAGCTGCCATAAAAGTCACTCAGTGAGACTTTGTGGTGACTGCCCTGATGAGAATTCCTTACCTACCCAAAATGGGATCTCAGTAAGCCAAAAACAATAAATAGCTGAGGATTACCATCACGGGGAAGAGTTTCTTATAGCAGCAGCAGTTTAGAGGAAAGGCTGCATCAGAGATTACTACACACTCTAGAATTAGTTTTTTCTAAGCAGGGAGTGGCTTCCTCAGTTACCAAAAGCACCTCTTCTCTGGACAGCTGAGGAAACCAGCATGCAACCTGATCTATAAAAACACTCCACTTGTTAAGCTTCTGCTCAGGATAGTGCTCTCCTGGGTAGAAGAGTGCTAACCTTAAGAAAAACACTATATTTAGCTAATGCTCTGCAACATGGAGTCCGGAGCTCAGGTAACTCCTACAGTTCAGCTTTTTAAAGTGCCCTGACATGTTGTGAGCGTCATCCCATAATGATGACACTACAATAATCTCATCAAGGTGTTCCCCTCCCCCCCCCTTAACCTACCATAAGCCACTAGTTTGCAAAAACTAGTCATCAATTTGTCATCAATTAGGCAAATTTACCATTCCTTCACATGGCCATCTAAATGAACAAAACTTTGCCTAATGTTCGGGCTAAGTCTGGGTCTCCAGCACTCCCCTCAAAGATGCCCTTTTAGTTCAGGTGAAGACATGCACAGAAAAAGCTAGAAATGAAAAGAAGTCACAGCACCTACAGAACTGCATGTTTTCAGCTTTTCAACCCTATGCTTTGACTTCAGATTAGTTCTGTCACATTCCAAATTTAAGGATATTAAAAACTCTAGCTTCAATACACTTTGTTGCCTGAAATATTTTTTTTTAATCACATCAACTGACAGCACCACTAATTCATGAAGTAACAGCTGACAGGCTTTTTAAGACTGTTAATTCCAGAACTGATTTTTTTTAGTCTTTGACATACGATCCCGCAAAGCTTTCTAGTGAAGACTGTTCCCATTAAGTCTCACATTCCCACAATCAACCATTATTTGCAGCTTTCTGTACCATGTCTGCATCCATGAGAAAAGCCATGGGCTCAAGGTCCATACAAACCAGTTCTGAGCGACTGCTCTAAGTGAGCACCCTGCCACCCTAAGTAGATTCAAGTATCTGCTTGCACAGCAACCTCCGTAACATTCCCGCATGACTTCATGGCTTTCATTTTGACAGGTCTTAAAAATATATTTGCACATCTCAAGCGCAAGAGACAAAACAGATCCTCTAATATCACTATTAAAGCAGCATTCAGAAGAACACGAAGAAACAAAGCACGAGTTATGTAGACTTAACTTGCTTAACTGACAAGACAACTTGATATTTCTGGGGCAGGCGTTGATGAAATTCTCTTAGTCCTGTTTAATGGGCTAAAAGGAGCTACCCACAAAGCAATCACACCCTGGCAGCTATTAACAAGTACTTTTTAACCATCCACTCCACAGCCTCTTGTGAAGAGCCACAATTATATCACCAAACAAAAGGCACTGTTTTATTATTACCACTAGGAACAGCCAAGATTGTTTGCTGACATTCCTGCTCCATCCAACAGCAGATAACAAGCACTGGAACCTTATCACCACCACTTGGTGGTGGCGCAGAAGTTTGCAAAGACAGGGCAGGGGGAGGGAAGGGATATAAAAGAAAGCCTAAAGAACAAGGCTTTTATCAGCAGGACAGTGTTTTCAAGTCGAGATAGAGTTTGAGAATGCAACTGACACCTAACCTGGCTGACAACTGGGATCAGCACCTCTCATAAATCAGGCATGCAAGAGCTACTGGAAGCCATGCACACAGGGTGTGGGAGGCAGTGAATGCCAGACCTGTGTTCATCACTTCTGTGGCACCCCCACAGCCACTGGATTTTGCTTGAACTCCCAAAGATAACTGCTTCCATCCTGAAGTTGTTTGCTTTGGGCACGAGACACCTGCTGGCCTTGGGTTCTGCTTTTGTCTTGATACCCACCATGCACTCCCATTGCCTCAACACTCACTGCCTGCACAGCTGCCATGAGAAACTGGCTCCTTTAGTACATCTACTGTGAGAGGCCATTAATTAAGATGAATTCATGGTGTAATAGAAAGCAATTCACTTAATCAGTAGTCAGTCACATGGAGTTTGAATCTAATTACTCTAGTTAATAAGAAGTTATCAATTCAAAGTACAAGTATCCACTGCATAGGAAGGGAACAGAACTTACAGAGCAAGAGGACAAGATCAAACTACAAACCGGCCTCCTGAAACACGATGTTAGGGCTTGTTTTGCTATGCTGCCTGGCCACTTCTGCTCTGTTCACGGGACAGAGCTGCTGCCTGTGAAGCCTGGACCGCAGTGCTTCCCAGAGAAGTAAGCCACTTCACACAGCATTCAGTCAAATCACAGTTGGTGCTAAATCAGAAAAGTTGTAGCTGAAAGAAACTTAAAACCTCTACGGGGCATTAGATTGCAGAATCTATCATCCAGGATTTCAGCACACATAGAGTAGTCCAGGCAGCATCTCAAAGCGCCTCAACTGCTCTTCTTTCTGTCCAGATATCCAGCACCACTGCACTGACAATTAGGGACAAGTTTGAGAGTTTTAAAGGGCATTGTCTGGTCAAATTAAGCTTTCAGTTAACAGTTTCTGAAAAGCATTCCAACTACGCCTTTGAACTAGACATTTCTCCGCAGCACATACATAACGCCAGTGAAAGCAGGTCAGCTTCACTCTTCTCCACGCACACCAAGCAGAAACAAGCCGGCCCCCTCCAAAAGGGGCACACACTCCAACATGGGAAACTTACTCAAAGAACAGAGAAGTCTGCAGACTATTCCCATAAATAAAAACGATTTCATCCAGGAAGTGAATGCACTTTACTGCGGTAAGTCGATACCATCTGATTATAAGCAGAAAAATAAACCTAAGTTCAGCGAGCAGAGGCCAGAAGCATGATGAAAGCAGCAGATATGGTTATTTCGACAAGCCTGCTGTAAGCGAACGAGCCATAAAGACACTACTACCAAGCGAAATCGAGCTGTCGCTATTCAGCTTTGTATAATTAATAGTTATTTTTGGCTATCAAGCAAGAGCTGCCACAAGCCCTGTCCCCGGCTGCCTGCCCCCTCACCCGGCTGGGCTCGCTGCTGGACAGGGCAGCACAAAGTTTCTCCGCGCAGAGCCCGCTCCCGGGGAGCCGCAGCTCCGAGGCTGCTCCCGCCCAGACCCCCCGGCAGGCAGGGCAGCCCCGGGGCCGCCTCAGGAGCGCAGAGCCCGGCCCTGCCGAGCCGCGGCCGCCCCGCTGAGGCGCTCCCACAACGGTCACCGGGCCCCAGGCCCTGCCGCAGGGCCGGGAGGCGCAGCCGGCCCCAGGTGCGGCCGCCTCCTTCCCCCCCCGTCCCCCGGAGACCCCCGGAGACACCCGGTGCCCCCCGCCCGGGCTCAGCCCGGTGCCCGCCGCCTCACCTGGGGGCCCGCTCCCGGCCCGGCCGCAGCGCTGCCCCCCGCCGCGCTCTCATGGGGGCGCCGCCGCCCGCGCGCCCCCGCCGCGCACTTCCGCCCTCGTCGCCGGGGCCGCCCGGCCGCGGGAGCGCGCCCGCCCCGGAGTCACGTGGCGCGCGCGGGCCAATGGGCGGGGAGAGGCCGGAGGGGGGGGGGGCGGCCGTTAGGGCGGCCGTTGGGGCTGAGGCGGCGGTTGGCGCTGAGGCGGCGGTTGGCGGGGTGGGGGGGAGGTGGATGGGGGAGCGCTGCCGCTGCTGCGCCTTGTCCTGGTGGAAAGGGGTAGCGGGGAGGTGCAGCCTCCCTTAAATGCACTTCCACGGTTTTAGTGCGAGCTCAGCTGACGGCTGGTGCCTGAAAGCAAATGGAAGCTTCCCCCGTTTGTCCTCATAAATGTTGAGGATGCTGAGCTCTCTGTCCTGTTAGATGCTCGTCCTGCAACGCTGCCGTGTGTGTGTGAGGACACAGCGCTTAACTCCTCAGGAAAAAAATAATAATAATTAAAAAGCTACTGCTGTATTTACTGCAACCCTTCCTTCAGGTGTGTATCAGTCCACAAATCCAAGTTCTGTCCGTCCGGTTCTAATGTTACCAACCTGTCACGCAACCAGAACAGCAGTCTCGCCAGTCACAGAGAAATGCATACGTTTTCTCTCTGCTTTTCTGTCTTTAATTCGCTTAATTTTTCTAGATTTAAAAGGTAGGAGAGTTTGACCTATTCCACACACTGAAGTCAGAGTGAATATTTCGGGTAAAGTTTTTCCTTCACATAAAACAGCAGTTTTCATGATAAGGCCCATTTTGGAAATGATAAAAGTCATTATTTCCACCTATCTCTTTGGTTTGAGATCCTCTGGGTCAAATGCAGAAGAACAGGAGACGTGAGAGTTTGAGCAGTCAGCTCCTGCTCTCACACAGGGCTTCCACGGAGCATCCTATGGCAGGGAAGGAATTGCCTTCCACCTATGTCTATTTTCACCTCTGTGAGTGAAATTGTATTTTGAGATTGGAGAGGATAAAAAAGAGCTCTCACTTATGGCAAATGCCAAAAAAAAAAAAAAAAAAAAGCAATAGAAATGCAGCTTTATAAAAGTGATAGGTGAAACAATGGCCTATTTCCAAAATGAAGTAAAATGAAGGAGGAGGAATTGAAAAGAGATTTACTATAATCTGTAATTTCATAGTTGGCAAAAAAAATACCAGAAACCGGGGAAAAAAGACAGAGGCAGGAAAAAAAAAAGTAGATGTGTGGTTCTGAGAATCAGCTGAGTATTTCAGCACTGAAAGAGGAAAAAAAAAAAAAAAAAGTATCTCCTGATTTTCTCATTTCTTGAAGGAAACCAAGTTTTCTACATTGCTCGTAAATAAACAGGATTGACATCATCCTTGCATCATCACTAGCTTCTCCTCTTGACTTAAACAACTGAACAAAGCACCAGATTTTAGTTAATACCTTAGATGGGAATGCGACTTTTCTCCTTTCAGGTTTGTGCATTGGGAAAGGTCCCAATTCCAGTATTTTTTTCCCTCTGCATTATAGGATGTACTAAATTAAGAACTGCGTCAATATTCATCCTGCATCGAAGCCGGCAGACTAAGAGCGATTTACTGTTTGATGCCATCCATGCAGAGAAAGAATAAGCAAAGAAAAAAATATTTCACAATGTGAAAGAATGCTGTTTTATAGCTACCACTTAAATTACCCAAATCTTGATATTTCTAGGATTATGCATTGTTTTTTGATACATTTTCTGCATTTGTATGGAGCCCTAAAAACATCCAAGTCTCCACAGCCATTTTATGTCATGCTGGCGATAATGGTGGGACCAGTCACTCTGATGTGACTATTCAAAAGAGAGAAATATTTTCAGCAAGTCTTGTCTTTGAGTTGGAACTACCAAGAACCAAAGAAGCTGGATCTTTCCAAGCAGACCACAGTATTAGTCTGCTGCCCATATCGCAGAGCTGACACTTCCCCTTACCCTGTTGCAAAAAACAGGGTTGAGAAATAAACCTCCTCTATTCTGCTTCTGCAAATTGTTTAGGGGAAATCTGCTTCTTTATAGTAAGAGAGTCATGACAAAGAACGTTTGTCTGAGGCCACATTTTAAATCATTATGCATGTTGCCTGGTATAATCTCCATGGTTACCATAGGTGTTACAGATATATTTTTGCTTCAGTACTTTAAGAAAATTTCTATAGAACAATTTAGGAGAGAAAATTCCTTTTATCATTTATATTGCATTTATTTTATTCTAAGTGCTTTACAGGCAATAAATGTTCACTTTCTAAGAGAGTAAGATTTCAGTAGAGATGGAGAAAATTACCTCCAGCTGTCACTTCATCATGCCATAATACATGTATGCTTCAGACTGCAAACTCTTTGAGATAGGCGCAGTATTTTTGATGCATGTATTTAGTTTCCAGCCCACTAAGGGTGTAACAGGGCAGTCTGTGCCACTGCTAGGGCCACTGTGAACAACGTGAAGAGTGGTGGGATAACTGAGCAGCAAATTATTATTTTTTTTCTTTGCAAAGATTAAGACTCCTACTTCCTTTCTGGGCAATTCTATTTTGTAAGTAGAAATGTATTTTAGAAAGATGGCTATCTGAAGCAAGAATTAGCTGAAATTAGTTCTAGAAACTAGTCAAGAGAAAGATATAAAACCCAGGTAGATAGCTCTATTTTATTTATTCATTTATTGTGGAAATAATTTGCAAACAAAATCAAGAAGTAAAGAAAAAATTAAATGGAAAGGACAGATAGTAGACCCTAAACCTACCCCGTGAGAGGCAGGGATGAGTAGATCTGTGTGATTATAGGATCTAGGGTGAGTTACCATACCCACCACTAATGAGAGAGAGAAGCTAAATGGATAAATTCATGCTGGATGAGGCTGGCAGTTGTCTTGTCTTGGCCCCCATGTTTGTCATTTACACCTGTACAGAGTACGTGTAAAACCACCATCTGCATTCCCATCTCTCCTTTGGCAGTGTTTTATAGAATCTCTGCCCTATTATTTGGTGTTGTTTTTTGTTTGTTTGTTTGTTTTGTTTTGTTTTTTTTGCACAAGTGACTAAGGGAGGAACAAGATATGGAATCCAGTTCAGGCAAAAATGTATTTGAGGAACTAAAAGACCTAACAGGTTGCAAACGATGAACAGAAGCAGTTCCCTGTTTCTGCTGGGATCGTGTAGGAAAGGTGTTTAAACTGATTTTAAAAGACTTTAAAGGTTAAAGAACTTGAGGAGGATCCTGGAACTGCAAGGGAGTCAGTGCTGCATGGAAAGGCAGTCTTGCAGAATTACTTGTAGTAAGTGATTTGCAGTCCCTGTCAAAAACAGAAGAGGCAGCTTTTCTTCTCTTCTTACATCTGAATGTTGGAGATGGACAGCTGCAGGATAAGTACCTGATTCACAACTTTTGCCACAGCACCAGGCAGGGGACTGTTGTTTAAAACAACAGGACCTGTTGTTTACCTCTACTGCCAGCAATGACCACAAAGTCAGGAATCAGTGGAGAAAGAAGTGGTCCTGCCACGACTCCAGCACTGAGGCTGAGCCAGTAACATAAGAACGGGATAAAGCAGTCCCTCTCTGGTGGAATTCTTCGTTGTACATGGTCAGTGCCCTGTAGCACCTGTGCAGCATGAAACAAAGGCTCACTGAGGGCAACCAGACCTGTAAGGCTTTATTAATTTGTTCAATCCAAAGCCACTGTGTTATTTGTATCCTGCTTACTGAACCATTCTGCAATCAAAATGAATGCTAGCATAAAGCTGGGGAGAACAGAAGAAAGCAAACTGGAGAGAATAGGAAAAAATAAAATAAAATAAAAAAAGTACTATTGCATTAGCTAGAATGTTATGATATCCTTTTTGTTCTCGAAATATAACATTTTTTGTATGTGCAGAGTTCAGCTGCCAGAGTTAATCTAGGCTTAGATAGCTTGCCAGAAGAGGTGCATGTACATAGTGTGCATTCAGAGCTTGTTCTAAAAGAAAAATAATATAGTCAAAGATCATTTTCCCTTCAGGGATGGATAGTCCAACAAGAACTACATTATACAGATTATTTGTATACTGACTGAGAATGAAGCTGACCTTGCATTGATTTATGAATTTCAACATTAAAAAACAAAACAAAAAAAAAAAAAAACATAAAGCAGTAAAACAAACTGTATCAGAAACAAATTATAGTAAATGAAAGATGATTGTGGTTTTGGCCTTGTAGGAGTTTATGGTGTTTTGATTGTATCGTGCCCTTCATTTTTGTTACAAGTACCAGGAAATCAACTCACTAAAGTTCACTGCGGAATCACCTTGCAATTTCAGGTGCAGCTGGAATTCTGTCAGGATCAAACTACAAGGTCATTTTAAGGAGATTCTTACTGAAACGTTGTGAGGTAAGGAACTTCACATACCCGTGTTACAAGTGTTAAGCTTCTTATCATCATGATTATCAACAGCGTGACAGATTTAGGGCCTGATCTTGGAGACTTTACAGAAGGAGATAACTTTATTTTAACTATTTTGATAGCTTAGAATCAAAAGAGAATAAAAGGACTGGAGAGAGTCATAGCAGGTGAGGTGGCCCAAAGGCAAGCTCAGTTATACATGATCTTGGCGTGTATACATTTTTGGCATGTATTTGTTTAATGCAATTAAAATTGTATTAAATGATACATATATCATTTTGGGCATGTATTTGTTTAATGCAATGAAAGTTGCAACATCATCATAACCATTTATTTAAAATATTGGATTACTTTATCATAAGAAAAAAATTAACAGTATTTACTTTAGATTACTTTAAATGTCACTTGCTACAGTTTTAGCCTATTAACTAGTTGCAAAGTGGGCATAGCAATCAGATTTTTCTCTTCCTTTTGCTTCAACCTGTTAAATATGAAAAAAAAGTCATTATTTTTTCACTCTTTTGAATCGCTTTTTTCTTCAAAATAACACCTTTTTTTTTTTTTTTTTTTTTTTTTTTTTTCTTCTTCAGTTGTTCCCTATAGGCCATGTTTCCTAATTGCCAGTCACTCTCTTTCTTCTTTGGCCTCTCTCCAGCTGGCCCACATTTCCTCAAGTGCACTGCTGAAGCAGATACATTAACTAAGGCTTTACCAGTTATATGGAGGGTAGAAAATGTACATTAGTGTCTTACAGATAAACTTGGATGTATTATCATACTGAAACCAATTATGTGAAAACTAGAATTACTGTGGAACAAGATAAGGCAGGGATTTTTTTTTTTTGCCAGAAAAATAAAGCAGATAGCTAACATTATTGAGAATTTTGCTCACTGAGATGAACATTGCTACCTGACTGAATAACTGCTGCTGGGGAGTGATTTGAGCATTCATGAAAAAAAAAAAAAAAAAGAAGAAGAAAATCGTGTTATCAGATCTTTTGTCACTTCTTCTTTAATCATATTTTTTCCAGACGAAATTACTGGCAAATATATTAAATTAATTGTGAAAATTACTGGCTTTGAAAGCAACCAGCATTCTAGCAGGGTGGGATCAGTATTTTAGAAAGATTTGTCAATGAAAAAAATATACAATTTTAAGTATCTGCTTCTGCCTGCAGACTATAATTTACCTACCTTAGAGCAAGCCTAAAATGTCCTTCTGCAAATTAAAGCAGAGCATATATTTATGCAATGACAGCTCTTCATATTTAGACTGTTCTCTTCGTTGTTATTAATGCATTTTTCTCTTTTCAATGTTTAATTGGAACATCTATTGCAAATATTTGGAAGTCTCAATGTCCCCTTACCACTTAAGTGGCAGTAAAATTTTTATTTCCCAAACACCTTACAATTTATGAGAGGGATTTGGGGACTTGAATTTTGTAATAGAATTATTTATCATTATAGTATTTTACCCATGCTTCAGTGGTATACTTTATGGAATTAACTCTGGTACTCTGTGGCTAAAAATCAGACTTTTATTGCACCTTTGTGTTATTATGCTGGCAAATGTCAAATTGAAGAAGGTCTGAATACGAACTTGAATGGGCAAGTCTTGTTTGGAAATCCAAGTGCTGTGTGAAGTGGATTTGATGGTAAAACAAATGGCTACAAAGTTTGTCTACCAAAATTGCTCTTTGCTGCACTTGGCTAGAGATTCTTTACTCCCTACACTTACACAATACAACATGGCACTGTTCTCTAAATGCTGTATTTCAGCCCAGATGTAACAGCCTCAAAAATAGTGGGTTAAGTGGTTATTGTAGGAAACCTGCAGGAATTTGTTCAATCAGCAAAGGTTATAAGGAAGTTTGTCTGTCTACAAATATGCTAACGTAAGCATCATATTTTTATACCACCACTCTTAGTTACAGAGCCTGCTTAGAACATAATCTGGTAATGTGATAATACTGCTACACTGAAGAAAATTTTCACTGTTGAGCTGAATGTTGATGTGTTAGTTTACATAGCATTCTTCTCTTCTAGAAAAGCCATGTTCTTGCGGTTGATAACCTAATACAGTCTACAAACAGCCTCTCCTTTTTTTTTTCTCATGTTAATTTGATAAGAGTACAATATGCTTTACATTAGGGGATTAAGGAGAGTAATTTCAAAATAAGCATCCATTGTATCTCATCTAGATAACATCCTGGCTTCTGTATTGTCTTTTAACTTTACAAGCTGTGTTACAGGCTTGTCAGAGCAATAATGGCCAAAGAATGGCTTTTTCGACCATTTTTTGATCATTTACAGTTTATTGAAGAGTGTTGTATTTTAGCTTTCTCAAATCTTGTTTACTTGATTTGACATAATCATAGATGACAGCAGAACCCACATATATCATATATTGCAAATCTGCATCTGTACTACTGCTGTATGGATCATGAGAATCTGTAATGTAAATCTTGAACAAATTCTTTTAAGATGTTCCATCTACTCAGACTGAAAAAATGAAATTTACAGTAAATAAGGAACAAGCCCCAACAGTGTCTATATTTTCTAAGAAGCTTTGAGAATTATGCTTGCCCTTAATCATACAAAACACCTTTGTATAACTTTGAGATCTTCAACAAAAAGCTTTACACAACCTTTCAGAGAACAATAAATCAAACTTCTGACTTTTCAAAATTGCTTCTCTGCATTCAGGCATGAATTTCATCCTCAAGCTGGATTTCTTGAAGGGCAACAACAGACCTTTAGTTGCATTTTTTTCTGATCACACTTTCAGCAACGGAAAATGAATTACTTTGATCTGAGTCACCTAACTATATTTATTCCACTTATAACCTTTGTCTCTTTATAAGGCTTTCCTTTTTCTATACAATGGTTCTCTAACATTTAAAATGGAATTACAACCAGGTCATAAGACATACAAGGCCTGCTTTTCTCCTACCTTTTCTTCTTCTGTAGCAATCAATGTCTGTAAAAACATCTGTAAAATGCCAAATGGCAGATGATACAGATATAAATCACTACAGAAATGGTCAGATTGTTGGTCTTAGGACAGTTTCTATCCTGTAAAAAAGAATTTCATATTGGATCATTGTGATCATCATTGTTTGAGTTGAACAGAAAAAGGAAGTTATGTCCCTTCAAGAACTGGTCTCTGCAGATAACAAATGATAGTGTACATACATATTATGGGGTGGGGGAAATCATGTTTTTTTCTTTTCTGCAGATCAATAGACTTCAATCTGCAAGCCCCAAGCTTAAACTCTCATATGAGTCACTGTAAGTTAACTGGTAAAGTTAAAAACTGGCGTTGTTCATTTACACTGTCCCAGAAGCATATCTGGTTCATGGAAATAGATGCACGATGCCAAGCAGATACTATAATCCTTCCCATGGAAACTAGAACTGTGAAGGCACAGATGCCAGCAGTGCAGGCAGTATAAACTGCGATGTCTTTATGAGAGCAGGGACTGTTCAATGTGTGGTTTAATCATTAGGTAAGATTAAATCACTCTTGCTTGTGCCCTCCCTGGTTTAGTGAGTTTTACAGCATGCAAACTGGATCAGCTTCAACAAGGACTAAATACATCCTTTGCCTTGCACAAGATAGTCTTTGGCTTTCACTGTTTGGAGTATTCTCCCCACAGATAAGGGCTCCAATCACCTCAGTGGAGGAGGCAAGTGGTCTCTGGTTTCCTACATGCTATATAGATCCTGTATTCCCTGAGACATCGGATAAAAGAATGCATCTTCTTTCTGTTAGTTGAAAGAAATGACTGCTATTCTCTACTCCCATCACGCTTTCAATTTATGGAGAAGGGGACAATTTACAAGGTACCCCGTTCCTAAATTGTTCCCTTTCAGCTTCCCACTGAATCTGTTGGCTTGCATAGATTACGTTCAGAGAAGGGATCTGAGAATTTTACCAAATCTGGTTGTGAGGGCTTAATGTGCTACTTGCCCCAAAGTCTGTGCAGCTCTTTTGGTAAAGGTTGTTTCTATCAAGAGAGCTGTAGTTGCTAACATTTGTGGTCTTAGTGTTTCCATTTAACAGTTCTAAGGCTGGAAACAGGCAAACTAAATGGAAGATCCAAAATGTTTAATGATTTGTCTTTTCTTGACAAATGTTTTAATCAAACTAGTTATTTTCTTGTAAATTTAGAAAAGATCTTTATATAGAGCAAGCCTGAGATATTATAGTGTTGAGGCAGCTGCCACTTCCTTCCAAGAAAGGGCAGCCCTTCATGCTATTTGGAAGGCAAAAATGCTATGGATTTGGCCATTGTGGCTGAAGATATCCATTATGTCAAATGCAAAATGCAATAGTCATGTCACGTCCATGGTAGATTCAGCTTGATGTAGTTCTGCCTTTTCAGTTTCTTTTCACAGAGCTTAAGCAATGTGGCCACCTGCTGAATCCCTCTTTTGATTAGCATGTAAAGAATCCTTTGTTTGGATCAGCTGGACTCCTTTGACTTCTCAGCACTGGAGGCTCAGCAACAGTTTTCTTGAGGCTTTTCTTAAATCTCTCTAAGGGTTTTCTGGGGATAATTTGGGAAGCTTTCAATTTGGGAAGAAAAGGAATGGAATTTTACCATCTCTACTTAGCTGATTTGTATTTTCTTATTTTTTTGTATGATGTTAATGGAGATAGAGCTGCACCTTAGCACCGCAGTCTAAGCTATCATTTCTAAATACAGTCTGGATCATGGCAGAAAGAACTGCAGTGTTAACATATAGGTGCTGCCTGCAGAGTTCAAATTTCCTTAAACTTCAGAGCTCATATTTTAAATTGGTTAGAAATGAGTGTGCCTTTACAATACTTTCTACGATTCTTAGCTCAGAGAGAGCTGTGATTCTTACAAAACTTTCAGTGCTCTAAACCATCGTTGGTTTCTCTGCTATTGAAGTTCTGTGCATCTTCATGGAAGCTTTGGCTCTTAGTTCTTGTCAAGCAAATGTGACAGTTAGAAACTAGAATCTGTAAAGACTGTTGTGTGAAAGACATTTTTAAAAAATCAAAACCTGTAATGAGGGACTATTCTGGAAATGGAATAAGGTTCAGGTAGGACTCTTACTTCTACTTGAAGAATTGCTTATCTGCCTTAAAATATAGAAGTCATTCTAACATGATTAGGTCCTGCCCACCTATCACTGAGATTTCACTCAGTGAAAAGCTGTAATTAACAGGAACACCAACACGTAAAGATAATCAGCAAAATGGCTGCCAGCTTTTTTTCCTACACAGACTCCTAGCTCATGTAGCAAATTTCCAACAATCAAGCTCACTCTCATGCAGGTTTGGATCACGGGGAGGGTCTTGAGCTGCTACTGCTAGAAGAGGTATGAAAATATCTTAGTCCAGATCTAGGAAATGTTGATCAGCTCCAAGAGCCACTATACTTTAGATGGTACCACACTGGTCGCTACTCCTGGTCTTACTTTAGATCCACACCACAGAGCTATTTCCTGGTTATATTTTGATCCATGTGCACTTTTAGTTCCCTGAGAAGCATGTTTTGTGTTCCAGTGAGAACTGGAGTCAATTTTTACTCTTATTGACCAATATTCATTCTAGCTTCATTTTTGTTTGATTCCAAATTTTGGCCATTGATTTGTCAGTACAGTTTGTTGCTCCAGGATATAACTCATTTGTACTCTGAATTCACTGAAGCAATCTTTTTCAGCATGCCAGAGACATGGCTGTAGTTTGTTAGGCAGCTAGAGCCTTTATTCAAACTCCAGCTTTTGAGCTTAAGCTTTTTCTCAAAAGCTACTGGTGATTTCCAAATCTAACAAACTAGTTTGCTGGCAACCTTATTTTAATTATATATAAAGCATTTTAGTTCCAGTTCGTATTCTGTTCCATGTACAAACATTTCATTCTAATTCTGCCAAACCTTTGCCACTCTTTTTCTAGTTCCTGTTAATAAAATGCATAGCTTCCTGGTCTGCATCCTGTTAGTGCTGACACAGGCTCCTAATATCAAGTACAGATTCATCCCTCCAAGGACAGGAAATGTTCTGCTTTGCTGATTCAAATCTGAGCAGAAATAACACAGCCTGTGAAAGTCTTAAGAGAGAAAATTTTAGCAAAGAATATGAGAGTTATGAATGTAACAGTCGGAGTTATAAATGAAAAGGAGAGGAAAATCTGACTTGAAACTGGTCTGGAAGTCCTTGATAAATGGTAACAGTGATAGTAATGAAACAGCCCAAGAATTCAGCCTTACATCAGCAAACTTTTTTGTATGTTTTTCCTTCCTATAGTTTTGTTATTTTTGTTTGGTTGGGTTTTTTAAATTTATTCTATGCTGTATGACTTAATATAAATTGGTGTGAGGAAATTTCAATTCAATATTATTTAACAAAGATTTTGCAAGCATTTTTGTAATTTAATGTTGCTGATAGTAGCTTGTGTGTGAAGTTGCCGCATGAGGATGACAACTTTAAATCTGTTTGTCTTGTTGCTTGTGTCAATTTGTTGAAATGCTGTAAGTCAACTGAATCCATTAATAAGCAGTTAAACCAATAGACTGTGGCTAACAATGGTTGGATCTTGAAAATACTGATATTACAGAAACTGCCTGTGGAACTGCCAACTTCTAGACAAGATGCTAAGGACTGAACTCTGATGTTCCTTTCCAGGTCATTGGATTGCTTTGGCTTAGAGGATGTGGTGATTCTGTATGTAAAGACAAGCTATTCTTTAAACTGTGCTATATAGGGTGATCGCCATACTAAATGTAGTTGAATTTCACAAATTAACAAATGGACCGTAGCAGTCATTCAGCTGAAAAGAAAAATGATTTCAGATGGGGGGATTTTACTGGGACATAAGTAGAGGCATTGCATAAGGAGATACAAACTGAACAAGTGTGCTTGATAAAGGGAGACGAAACAAAGACAGATAAGTCCTCAGGTTCTTAACTTTACAGTTTCTTTGAGTAGCTTAGCAAATCACAATACAGATGAATGAAATTCAGGGGGTGCTTTGCACACCTATGTACAAAGTCATTGCTTCTCTTTCCTAGACAAAACTGAATATGCTTCTGCTTAAACATGGTAGTGCAATGGATTTACTGTTTTCTTAGGGACTCTAGCCGATTTAGCATGAGTGGGCAGGATGCTTTCCTTCCTCCAAGCTTGCTAATGGGCAACAGGAAGTGTTGCCTTCCTTCCCTGCTCCCAGCCTGCTGCCTCTGCAACATCCCCTGCCTTCAGTGACAGGGCTTCCTTGCCAGATTCCTGCACACATATGCACACACTGCTTAAAAAAAATATTAAAAAAAAAAAAAAAAAAAAAAAAAAAGGAGGGGATAGTCCAGATACTTCTGATGGACGTTATAGTCTTATTTCTTTCTTCTAATCTGTTATATATCGTGCATAAATAGCTGTCATATTTTACCTAGTGGTGAGTGCATTTTGGTTGTGGTGGACTGTTCTATAAATAACTTTGTTATGACAATTATTATAGCAACATACTATTTGGGGCATGTAGACTAATTAGAATTTTGAAGTTGCAATTGAAATCTGTGAGAGTGAAGGAGCACTGGAAGAGGTTGCCCAGAAAGGCTGTGGAGTCTCCCTTCCTGGAGATTCTTAAAACCTGCCTGGATGTGATCCTGTGCAACGTGCTCAAGGTGACCCTGCTTGAGCAAGGAGGTTGGGCTAGGCGATTTCACAGAGGTCCCTTTCAACCTCAAGCACTCTGTGATTCTGTGAAAAGCAACAGTGTTGACACCTTTGGGCTTGAAAAATATCAACAGATTTGGTGCAGTCCCAGTTGTGGGGACTTTTTGAGTTCTAGCTGTCATGTTCACGTTTCACCCCTGTAGTAATGGACTTCTCCCTCTGATGACTCAGAGGAAATAGTCTCCACCCATTCTTTCACAGAATAAAACACAGTAGTCCCCTAATTTTTTCCACAGCAGAAAATCACCATGACTGTAGAGCAAGAATTTAATGTAGCCCCAGATACTAGCATAAATATGTGATTAGATTGGATCTCATTTAGCTTGTGACCTCATTTGAAACTATTGTGACCTCACTAGTTATAACAGAGTCTTCTTTGGGAACTACTGCTTTATGTACTTCTAAATAGCAGATCTGCATTTCTGAATTATATTGCCACCCTATAGCACAAAGCAGCGTAGATTCAGCATGTCCTGAATCGAAGACTCGGGTTATTTAATGTTTGCATAGCCTAAGATAAGGGAAATGGATCTATTAGAGGCAGCATTACCAACCCCCTCTCACCTTTACTGTCTTCTTTGTATCAAGAGCTATGATTATATTTCATTCCAGTGACTTCACACCAAATCTGGATTTACACTGGGATGACAGCAGAATTTGACTGCTATTCAAAGCAATGCTAATTTGTATTGTAAAATTAGCTTGTTTCCTTCTTGATTTTCGCTAATTTACATAAAGTTACAGACATATATGATGCCTTAAAGGTGCATAAAATAAACGCCCCTTTCCTGTAGAGATTACAATCAACAATAAGAAATAAAAACACAGTATAAAGAACTACTGCCAGGAGGAAATGGATTTTTTTTCCATGGATTGTGCTTTTCTATGGGACATGCACTCAGTAATTTTTAATCTACAATCAGTCCAGGTTAAGTACTTTGTTTCTTTTAAAGATGTAAATAGCAACGCCTAGTGGATTAGCATAGAAACACTTTATAGAAGAAATGCCTCTTACAAAGGATTTGAATGAAGATAGCATTGTGATTTCTTCCAAAAATCTTATCAGAAAAGAATTCACAGCAGAGAAGAATAGCTCCTGCCTTTTCATCACAGTTATTTTCAGAAAAACAAGTACTGAAGACAGATAAGGAAACTTTCTGGTAGATTATTCCTATTATCAAATAGCAACTTCACTCCACCCTTCCCTTGTATTTGGCTTCATACAGAGTGCCTGAAGCTACAGTTTTGTTGCAAGACTACCCTCAGAAAAATCCCCTGCCATTGTCAGACATGCTAACAAAAGAAAGAAATGTATACTTCTTACGAAGAGGAAGACTGTAATTAACTGCTATCCATCAAAATTAGGAGAGGTACCTGTTTAGCCTGAATAAAAGCAAATGTACCTTTCCACTGTACCTTAACTGGCTGCATATGCTGAAACCGAGCCATGGGCACATCCAGGAGCACTTTTCCTCAAGCAGAAGTTTCAGCTGAGATCTACATCCCTGTCCAATACTTACAGAATTTCCCTGAAGACAAAGTAATGGTTTCAACTTGTTTTTAAGTCAGAGCTTTCCATTTTTGTAATTCATACGTAGGTCGTGTTAAAATTAAACGGATGTTTTATAATTCTTCCCACTGGCTTTTAGTCTTTGGATTCACTCAGAAAGGGGCCTGTTCCCACTAGTAGGAGAGCTTTGCTATCAACTCCAAGGACGGCAATTTCTCTTCTGTCCCCATCATCACTATGCTTCCTCTGCTGAAGGAAAATAAGACTCAGAATCTGCTGGATAGATTCACTTGAATAAAAAGTCTGCAGGAAAAAAAAACACATGATCTACAATATCTACAGATCCTGTAGCTTGTATGCATACAGAATCCAAAGTTAATGTAATTATTTCCTTAATTACTAGAAACTCATAATTCCTGCAGTTATGCAAGGAAACTTTGAGTACATGCATCACACGTAGATGGCCAAAGAAAAGAAAGACAAATAAAATACAAAGAATACAAATACAAAGAAATGTGTTGTCATATGTACCGTCTCAGTGAGTGATACCTACAGCAACATGACGTGTATTAATGGGGTAGTCGAGCCCCAGAGGCTACATATGAGTCAGATCCCAGTGTAAGGATAGGCCACTGAGAAGACAATCAATAGCAGCTCAAGACTGTGATTTCTTACCTCCTATGATCCTATGACACATTTACACTGGCTTCCTCTTGCTATTCCTTTCTTTGGGACAAGGCAGCAGCTTGCTCCTTGTAGTTTCCACAGAAAAGGTGGTTCAGGCCAGACAGCAGATCCCGCAGACCAGATTTGGCCAGTGGGCTGCATGTTGAGCCATGCTGGCACAGAGTTTTTAAAAGCGATCAGTGTTAGCCTGACAGCATCCACTGTCAGTGCTGTGAGTTTGGCTGGTAGTAAGAGCTTTTGGAAACTACTGTCCTTATCTGGCCATGAAGACTCTTGCTCTACCCTTGATCTTTGTGCACACCTTCTCTCTGCAGTAGTACACTCTGCTCACAGCAGGCCTACACAATCCTATCTCTACAATCACAGACACCGGGCAGCATTATAAAGGAAACTGTCATCACCCAAGAATTTAGCATGCAGCTTATGGCTTTTGGAGTCATCAATCCTTACTGGAAATGAACAAAGACCAGCATGAGCAAGCTTAAGAATTACATTGAACTCCTGTTTCTGACAATGGTAGCCAGTTTCATTTATCCTCTGTTACCTCATTTGTAGTTATGACTCCTCTCCTTTCTGGAACAGAAACCTAGAGGTCAAAGCACAGGATTAGGAGTTGGGTAACTTAATTGCAGCCTTAATGCTAGTTCCTGCGTACTGTGGCACTGTGGAGGTGGTTGCACAGCATTAGGAAGGAAAGAGTTCTGCATCACAGTGCTGAGGTGGGAAAAGTACCGCTCAATTGAAATTGGTGCTATGGTTCAGGTTTAATGAGAAAAATATTATATTCTAAATGTTCCTGTCAATTGGGAATGCACCTTGTTTGTAAGGCTACAAGAGTAGAGGGAATGTCCATCATTCAACTTTAAAGGGCAGTTTTTGAGTAAAAACAGCCAAGGTTTTGACTGGCTGACACTGAAACAACCAGGACTGAAAGAAGCTGGAAATTAGATCACAGTAGCAGCAAAAATAGATGACAGAGCAGAGCTTTGAAAAGTCCCTCGGAGGGAAAGCTTTGGGACAGAAAGGAAGTGTGAGGAATGGAGGGTGCTGCTCATTAAGGGGAGGAGATAGGAAACAATGATGCTATTGTGGCAGTGGAGCTGATGAAGGTCAGAGAAGATAAACTCTGCTTTGCCTGGTTGCAAAACACTCATGCAACGTTGGGAATTTTTAGTGAAACAAAGAGTTAGGCCAAGGGACATTGTGGCCAGGGAGTGTGGTGTATTTGTGTGAATTGTAATCTACAGTGATTTCATTTTTCAAGTGAAAAGCAGTGCCTTCAGCAACTTTATGCAGAGCATATCTGGTTTATATCTACATCATATCTGAAGAATTAGCTATAAACCTGAAGATCTGGAAAAAAAAATCTGTCCTAGCTCTAGTAGCTGGAGAAATCACCACTGGACATGGAACAGGCAGCAAGGCTATCAGGGCTAGCTCTCAGGAAGAGATACAAAGCTGAATACTTCCACCCTTGAATACAGGCTTCTGTGAGCCCCCAGTTGAAGAACCTTGCCCAGTTTTTAACTGGACATTAGAGACAAAAGACTGAAGGGCACAGGACCATAGCTGGGTCTTGTGGAAGTAATGGGGACAAGTCCTAACGGGGCCACCATATTAACTTGCTTATGCAGAAGTTGCTTATAGGAACCTATCTCCTAGGAAACAGTAAGTATTTGTCTGAATTAACATTCTTTACCTAGCACTAGATGTATAGAATGTGCCTGGGTTCGCTGCTGTTTAGACTTCCCTCCTTTAGCATTCCTACAGCTTGCCAGAAAGTCTGCTTCTGCAGAAGCATAGGTTAATTAAACACATCCGCCCATTAGAGCAAGGAGAGAACATTACAGTCTGGCCCAGAGCTACCTTCTTCAGCTGTCAGCACTGAAAGACACTTGGAACCACAAGTTAGTCCTCAAGCAAAACTAGTTTCAGCAGAAACTGCTTGTTTTAATGAACACAGCAGTCCTTCCCCATATGTACAGTTTGAGCTTGTACTTGCCTCGCTGCACCGAGTTCCAGCAAGAAACGTACCAGTGGTATTTTGCAAGTTGCACGATCCAAGATATTTGGATCTTTACAGTGCCATGATTAACACATAATGAGGAATGTTGGAAAAAAAAAATGTACCTTTTCTGCATTGCTAACTCCACCTTTTCTAATTAATACAATTTAAGGTAACTGATACAGGATTTTTTCCGTCATTTGTGACATTCCTTAGCTTTGTACCTCTCACTGTGCTTGCACAATAGAATTAAACTGGTCGACACCCTCATCCTGCATTTCTTTTCACTTTCAGTACCATTTGCTGGTTGTAATGTGTAAGCAACATACTACCACAAATACTTTCTCAGTTCTCCAAATCACATGTACATAATAATATAATTATTGTATTAACCCTTCAGAGTACCTGTCTGTCTGTACCTCAGTTTCCTTCCTGCTGTCTTATAGGGAATGAAGGAAGACAACACGTACCTTTCACAAACATTTACTGTTGCCATGTGTACAATCCCCACCACTGCAAAGAACTGACATTCCTAAAATGTTTCCTTTCTGTGCTGAATCAACAGCAGAAAGCTGTGATAGGCCTATTAACGAGCAATGACTAGTAATGAGATTACTGAAGTAGGCAGGACACATGGAGGTTTTCACTGAGAGGAGATTCTTAAATAAATGTAACAGTTAAAATATGATGTCCATTTAATCATTTAGACTGACTGCTCTCTTCAACAATAGAGGAAGCAAGCCCAAAATTCAAGGCCCATCTTTGACAGAGCTCTTCTCAAATGAGATAATATATTATACATCTTCCATTCTCATTCAGATTATCTACAAGCTGATCCATCCTTCACTCCTACTAACTGAACAGTTGCTGCAGAAAATGATTCTCTGCCCATGAACTGTGTGTGTATTCATTTAATTTCAACTGTTTTATTTCATTTTGATGAGACACACAGACCACAAAACTTATTTCTATTCCCACCCTGGAAGAAAACACCTAAGCACACTGTAATTTCAAACCTTATTTTTACCAAATATTAACCTACTCTTGATTAAAATTTGCAGCTTCTTGAGCATTATTACCATCACATTTAGCTGGTTAGTCATAATCATAGGAACTGTCAATAAAAGGGGACATGAGCGAATAGCCACGGGAATGTTTTCAATTGTTTGCATTGCTTTCTCGGGTTTGGTTTCAAAGTCTGTGAAGTCTCATCTCCTGTCCACCTTGTACTGGACAATTCAGACAATTCATGCCTGGCTTTCAACAACCCCTTGGAAAGGCAGCACCTCTAAGACCTGATAGATAGGTGCTGACACAGTGCTCCTGCAAACTGCTGCTCGCATGGCATCAGGCTGTTTTCTGAAGTCTGTGAGGAAAACACCTTTTTCTCTAACAGAAACTGAAAGCAAAGCCGGAGCAACACTAACGACACCAATGACAGCTGGCCACTGATGACAGAGCCATAGTGACAAGAAAAAAATATGCTTTTTAAAGAGAAGATAAACCCAAAATGAAAACAACATGACCCTGGAGAGGAGATGGGATGGCCTTTTGGAACATGTCCCCAGGACTCGCTACCTGGAACCGTCTGCGTAACCCCCAGTTCAGCAGGCAAGATGTGACTCTCATTTCTTTGCAAGTACAACATGTTACATTACTTTGGGTTGTTTCTATAAATACAGCATGCCAAAGCTTATTTAATGATTTTACCACCTAGGAGTGTTATTTGCAGTCAGTAATGAAGCAGTTGAAATTTTAAGGTATTTTGTTGTTAAATTGCAATGAAGTTGGAAAGGCTGCTTGCCCAGATTCCCCGTTCATTACATATGGTAGAAGTCCTTACAGAAATCTAGGAGCTGGCTACAGCCTTGTGCTGCTTGTCTCACATGTAGCAAAAATATTATATGACACAAAGCATTATATAAGCCTGTGTAACAGACAGCTATGTTTAAATCCAGGTTTAATAGGGAACAATGTATGGTAATGCTACTGCTCTGTTTCCTCTCCTGAGCCTCTCTCTATCTTCTGCCTATGTACATATTTTCTGGGCCGTTTATTCTTCCCTGTAATGAATAATATTATTTAACAGGTAAGATAGTGAGTACTGGAAAAAAATATTTATGTCCCATGAACCCAAACAAAAACATGGAGTGCACTCAAAAAACTATAAAGCTGTTGGAGCATGACATTAGCCTGAACACAGGAACTATTTGTTTAAACAAGTTTTCAAGGTTTGTACATCTTTATGTACCAGTTTATCCTGAGATGATACAGCATATCGTTCAGAATTGCATGTCTAAGCAGATATTTCTTAAGATGCAATTTCTTTGTGCTTCAGGCTACATTTTCATTTAGTCATGACAGCGTAACAAGCAGTTTACCTCTTGCATTCTGTGGGGCAATAACTTTACTGTGCTCCATTTAGTAAAGCTATGGATATTAAGTGCAACTGCTGTTGACAGTATGAAAAAAGAGTATTGCTACATTGATGTGAAAGAGATTGTCGTGAGTTTTAAATGTGTTCCTTATCCTTATCCTTTTTTTCTTTTTTTTTTCTTTTTCTTCCGGAGATCTGTTTGAGTATATTTTTCAAGTTCAAGATTACTGTAAGCAAAATGTATGCAGATGCTACCTGAAGCTATATCTGAAAAGGAAAAACTAAAAAAGTCCTAAGCATGAAAAAATTTTGCAAATATTTCAGCTGCTTATGTGAAATAAAACATGATAATCTAACACAGAATTGAGAAGAAGTATTTTAATAATTTAAGGAGTTTTCTCAACTTTAGAGTTGTCTGGTTTGATGATTAAAATACAGAGCAAGGAACCAGAAGACATAACCTCTATTTTCAGTGTTAGCACTGACTCACTGTGTGATATTAAGTCACTTAATTTAACTGTCTCACTCTCCATCTCACCTGCAAAATGAGGGAACCTACCTCACAAGTTCTAAGTGAGATTAATTAATTAAACGTTTGCTGCACACCTAAAAGTTCTTGGATGTAAGGTGGTGGAAAATTTATTATTAAACACATATATAAACAGGATACAAGTGCAGAGCTGGGTGGTTTCTATAAAGGAAGCCCATTTCTCTTTCATCTCTGAATTTTTTAAGCATGACAACAAAATAATTAACTACAGGAAAAACTGTGGGTGAAGCCCTTGAAAAGAGTTTATAAATTGGATATAAAAAACATAGCCACAAACTAGACACTGACTAAACTATAACTAAGAAAAAAAAATACATGATTCCATTTTCAATAGGGCTCAAAATTAAAGACAAAGGTGACTTCTATGATCCAGAAGTAAATTTACATCTAATGACAGTGAAAGGCAGCAGATTTAAATGTGGAGAAAGGAAATAATGTTTCTTAAAGAAAAGACATTGTTATTAAACTCACTGCCATACGTTGTTGGAATGAAGATCTCAGTGAATTCAAGAAACAAACATTTATATGGAAATATGAATATTCATTGTGATATTTTACAAAATGAAAGAGTTAAAAAACACCTGTGTTGTAGAGCACAAGTTAATTGTTGGCTGATAAGCATTAAGAGAATCTGCTGGGAAGCTCTTTGAACAGCTGAACACCCCGGGTTTACCTGCAGCTGTGCCAGAGCACCTAGAACAGGTCACTGGGGAGGTAAACCTCTGGAACCAGTGGGCCAGTGGCCACATCTCATTCAGCCACAACAGCGCTCCGTCAGCTGGGCCACACAGTTCACCTTCTACTCAACATTGCTACGTTGAGAAAAAGGCAGGTTTGTTCTGTCGCAAAATTAACTATGTCAGCAACAGAAGAGGGTCCAGCAACTTTTAACTAAAGAGGATTTTCTGCCTTCCGTGCTCTCAGTGGCAAGCTCACAATGCAGTTGAGATAACACAAAGCAACAATTTTTACTGACATTGTTCTGTGGCCTTATAAGCTGATCAAAACCACAGGAGGCAAAGGAGAAATGGATAAAGTAGTGGGATCAATGACACATTCAAAGGTTACCTGCTTCCTGGACAATTACTTGCACCCAAGATTGTTTGAGGAAAGGATGCAACTCATCTGCACTTTTCTGAAGCCTGTTATTGTTATCTTGTATATTCATAAGCATCACTGCTGCTTTCTGCTGGTCCCACTCAAACAGAGCTAGGCCTTTACACGAACCATGACTGTGAACTTTTTGCAAAGTTTTGGCATGCTGCTGGTGTGTGTTACTCTGGCAGGGGCACATGCACAGGAAAAATCATGTGCTCTGTCCCCTTAAAAGCAGTCTTCTAGGTTAAGAAACAATTTAAATTATACCATTTAGTAAATATAAATGCAAGTGGATTGTTAACCTTCATTGTAACATTTTTTACGCTGTGAATTCCAGAACATGCTAAGCTATTCATCTACTATAAATGTAATTCTAAATATATATTTGATACAGCTGATACATTTCTACCCAGTTAGCATTGCAGAGACATCCGGACAAAACCTTAGGCCCTCCACCAAGAATGGCAAGACCTTTCCATTCAGCCCTTCTTTCCCTTTTCATTACAGAGCTAAAAGACCAAGATGGAGAAGTACAGAAGTAACAACAGCAAGGGTTATGTAGTTATATTAAAAGGAAACAATGACTCACTGTTAATATGTTTACTTGGCCTGTATGCTTCAGGATGAGTGAATATTAGTATAGAAATCTAGTTCTTTTATTCTCTTTTTATTTAGCTTATTACTAGCTCATACTACTGCCTTGGTTAAGTCAAACAAGACTAAGAATAAACAAGAGGTGCTTGTCACCCAGCATTACCACAATGCCACGTGCTCACTCCGAGCTGCTTGTGTATACATTTTAGCAGCTGTTTTTTCCTGTCTGTCCACAGCAAATGGGTAGGTTGCCTCACAGAGTACGTGCGCCTTGTCCTTTTCCTGCACCCAGCCCATATCTGTAACCCTCTCTCTGCAGCCTGAGAGCCTTCCCCATTGCTGCTATCCCTCTCCTCACCCCAGCTGGGCCAGGGAGCTCCTTTTTCTTCTCACCTCAGTGACAGAAAATGAAAGCAAGTTCTCCTTTCACGTGTATTTCTGTCACTGACTGCGCACACGTATAAATACATAGGCGATCTTTCTTCAGTGCCACATTACAAGCTAGAGAGATCATCTGGTTTCTTAGCTGATACTCACTGTGCTTAAGGAGGGTGCTCGTCCTAGAGCAGCAGTTTCTCAGGGAGCGCGAATCAGGCAGGCAGGCACAGGATGGCAGGGGCAGCTCCACTCCTGTTTCCAGACCAATTCACCCGGTGACTGTGGCTGGACTCCTCCTAGTACCTCACAGAGCTGCAAGAAAAGGGAAGGGCTCAGGATATGATATCATGCGCTCGTTCTGAAAACAAGGAAACTGTTGTAGATGATTGAAAAAGTAACAGCTTCAAAATTCCTCAATGGCCAATAACAGAGAATTACTTTCCTGCTTCGCCTTCCCAACCCTCTTCAAAGACCTTTTCACTAAATAAAAGTGACAAATTTAGGAAACAATATTTACCTCATGACTAGGAACAGCTGAAGAGCTGTATTAGAGCTGAGCCATCTCAGAGCATTGTTGTGTTCCCTGTTGCGGTCCGTTTGTCTGTGCGTACACTGTATCTCAAGCTCTGACCTTGCTGCCCAGAAAGATACACTCAGGCAAACACACATTCCCAGCTCCCTGCAGCCACAGCTGGGTTTGCATAAGCAGCAAGGACTCCCAATCATCCACTCCTTGGCAGTACCCAGACCTGTTTATTGCCCTTTCCAGTGAAAGTAATATCGTCTAAAGCACCTAAGTGACTTAGGAATCCAATTAATATTTTCTAAAGCAATGTAAGCAAACAGGCTTGTAAATCTCCTGGAAAGTCAATGTGATTTTGTGCAGATTGTTAGGTTAAGTTTTACTCCCTAGATTTCTTTCTACTTGCAAGCCTACTTTAGAAATAATAATCCATTTGCAGGGCTATATTATTATAAATTTATTCCACAGACCATCATTTATGGTCTTTAAAAAAGACATTAGTAAACACTTGAAGCAAAGCAGATGTCTGAACTCAACACAATTGTTCCTAACCTGAATTTATCTTTGCAGTATGCTGTTTCTGTTTCAGATCTGAAGAAGCACCTGTGTGCCTAAAAGCTTATCTGTTGTGTTTTTTTTTTGTTTGTTTGTTTTGTTTTTGTTTTTATTTTTTCCAACTTTATCAATTGGACTAATAGAGGAGACACATTTTTCTCTCAAGTAGCCAGGATATTTTTATTTCTGTTGTAATTTCATAAAACACTATCAGAAGAAAATTTGCTACAGCCTTCAAGCACACAACATTTTTATGTAGTTGGGAATTGTGAAGTACTCTGCAACGGCACTGTGCTTGCCTTTCAGATTTCTTTTTTGTGTTAAGAAGTTCTCATGATTTTTTTCATGTAATTCATCCCAGATTCAGCAGTAAGACCACCCATGAGTGATATATTGTAGTTTACTGTCATTTTCAAGCTCCTGTATTGGCCTTTGGCTTAATGGCTTGGGTTTGGGGGAACCTTACCATATTAAAGCAGTTTAATGATTTGGCATTTTGTATTTCAGTATTTGTCAGACAAATCCTTCTACCATGCTGTGCAACAGGGTGTTGCTCTTTCAGCTCTATTGTTTGAACAGAAATATTTTGCTGCCGGATTTCTTGTTCCATTTGTGTGCTTTGTTAGTGGACTTTCAATTTCAGGGATTTGTTCTGTCTAGGAGCATAATGGAAGAAGAATACTTTGTAATATTCATATTTATTAAACAGATGATAGTATTATCAATGCTTGTTTATCCAGTGGTGATGTGTTGCCTAAATAAACCTTTTAAAAGCAGTAGCAGTGAAATAAACAGGAACACAGAACCATTATCTTCATAAAGACTCCAGGGGCTTTTCTAATTGCTGGTATTTCTGATTCAAGGATTAATCGCCTTTAGTCATTCCGTGTAGTGAAGGACATCGGAAATTGCACAGACATAAGAAATTGTGAGGTTGCGGGGTGTGATTTAAAATCACTAATACATTTAATTTTGTAGAGTTTAAGAAGTCCCCTCTCAAAAGCTGGGATACAGTTTACATTACATTTCTACAGGAAACAAAACAGGTGGTAGCTTGGAATATTCCAGCCGAGGATATTCACAAGACAACACACATTAGTAACAAAGCCTTGAGTCCAGGCAGATGAAGCAAGCCTGAAGTAACCACAGGCATGTTGATGCTGATTCTCTTCTTGGTTCTTCACTGATTTTAACATTTATCTGACTTCATCCTGAATTACTTCAGTGCAAGCGAGATGAAAAGCAGACCAGTTCTGCATGGCTCTGGTTTGTTTTGTGGTATTCCTTTTTTTCTCTTGCCAGAAGACCATCTTTCTTAGATTCTTGCTTCCTCTCCCTATTTTCCTTCAATTTAGAATTACTGAATCATTAAATAATTTTGATTAGAAGGAACCTCTGGAGATCATCTGGTCCTTTCCCTACATGAAACAAGGCTAACTTCAAAGTTAGGTAAGGCAGCACAGGACTTTGTCCAGTCTGGGTGGAAATTCCAGTTTCACAGAGCGTTCCCTTTGAGGGTTCAGCCACCCTCACAGTGAAGTCCATATGGAGGGTAGCTCATGTTACTCTGTGCATTTATAAGACTGTGTATACTCCCCCACATTAGCATAAAGGTACCTGATAGAGAACCTGGATAGAGACGTAGCTTGGGAAGGAGGTGGGGGGAAACTACAATATGTGGAAATAAGGGAGGGGGAAAAAAAAATAAAAAATTAGTTTTACAGAAAGCAGGAGGAGATCAAGTGTTGAGTAGAATGAAAAGGGATCATGGCAGGAAGAAAACAACGGCACATTTTACAGGGCAGGGAAGGTTGTGTGTGGGAGGATAACTTAGGTGATCAGAAGGCAGCAGGACCATGACTAAACTGGTCACCACCTCCAGATTTGGGTACCTGTCACATCCCTAAATACATTTCCAACAGTGTTTCATAGCTAAAAATACCTTGACAGTTCTGGCATGAAGTTGATTACAGGTGCATGCAGGTCATTTTGCTTACTTAGGTTGCCTGTGCAATTTCAGTGGGATAGGACGCTTCATGTTTAAGATATTGCGGACATTTTGGTTGTCTACTAAGTTCTGTTCCAGAGAAGTTGCCTTTTGGTAGCAAGTGGTACAGGTCCTGCAGCATACAAGCACAGACACACCTGATATTTGTAATTTGGGTTATGTCTATAGACAACTCCAGTTTAGATCACGATTAATCCTATGAGAGGTCTCTTGACTGAAAGGTGCTTTACAAACATATGCTAAGATTATTCCTCATGACATACATTGAGATTGTTTCTCATGACAACGCCAAGGAGTCGGAGCAGCCATGAGAAATTTTAGTTGAGTACTATGATGTATAAATCATTTTCCAACACTAATAAAAAGGAAAAACAGAAATTGAAGAAGAATTACTTTTCCTTTGCCGATTACTTCATTGCTCAGGAAAAAATCAGTATGACTGTTAAAATTGCTTTCACGTGTCCAAAAGCAACGCTAGCTGCAACTGCCTTTTGCAGCAGCATTAAGCAAAGAGGAATATGGATACATGAAAAGAGGGAAAAGATCTTTAAGATGGGTGGGATGAGTTTGTGTTCCTAAGAACTAAAGTCTAGGTGATTAAGAATGCAAAATCATTTTTAGTGATGTAAACATGTTAACTGATGAATCCTCACAATACTGTTTTGAAGCAGGGAAGGCTTATGCCTTGTTTTGACAGACAGAGAAACACGGACAGAAAAGGCTAAGTTCTTACCAGGATCCTTGCCAGCATCTTTCAAAGTAATTTCCAAGGAAGATCTTCCCCTGCAGAAATCTGGTAGCTACAGACATCTCTCCAACTTTGCCTCTGGTGCTATGGGAGAACAGAGAGGGTCATAGTTGTTAATGCTATTGGCCTGGCCTTTTTTGGAGCTTGGACTGGATTATAATCTGAACAGAGAACAAGCAGAAACAACCTTTTCTATATGATGACTCAACTTGCCAGGGGAGGATTAGTCAAAGGAAATTTGTGTCTGTCTGTACTAGTTAGAAATATGTACCCATCAATGCGTAAGTCAAAGCAACGCAAACTCAAAGCTGTGTAGGGCAACAGGAGTGGAAACCTGAGTTGAGCAGTCATAGCTTTTTTGCTGTTGGCACTCCACCATCAACAGAAGTAAAAGGAGAGGAATCCCAGGCTGATTTCCAGCACTGTAAGAGACCCTAGGCCTGAAGGATGTCAGGTATTGAATCTCACCTCTCCCATTTGCCATTTTCACTCAGTCTGTGCAAGACATACTCCAAACTGTCCCCAACATACACTCTCATTTTCCTTAATCTTGGGTCTGTACAGGGTTGCTGATTTTTCCTAGAATTTTTCACAAAAGAAATCCAGGCTAAACCTTATGTAACTTTAGATTCATTTTTTACTGCCCTGTTAATTAGTAAAGTGGTCAGGTGGTAACCAGAACCTCGCAGTAGCAAAAGTGAGCGAAGATTTAAGAAGTAGTTACCTTCCCGTTCAATAAATATTCATTAAAATGCCAACTGACTTCTTTTTTTTTTTTTTCACTCTGGTAATTGACCCCACTTGTGTCAGGTACTTCACATGGTCAGGCCTACTTCAGCTTTGCCATTGCTTCTTAGAAGTGTCTGGAATAGAAAGACTTGATTATTTGTCAGCTAAAATAAATTCAGTTAATTTTTCCCTAATACTGATAAATGTAGCCTGAATGTTGTCAGCAATAGGATTTGGCTATATCTGTGTTCACACAGCATTTGGAAGAGGCCCAAACAGCAAAATCTTTCTGGAAGCTCTCTTCATTGGAACTTCTCTGTACAACAAAGTATTGTTGGGAAAAAAAGTGGAGATAAGTGGGACCTCAGCAGTGTAACTGTGTGCATTCTGGTGTGCCTAGAACTTCAGGAGTTTAAAACTATGAATTCTATCATGATAATAAAGGTTGTTAACAACTCTGTCTGGAGAATTGCCTTCATTAATCTTTATAATGCAGGGACTATCATATACTCTGTATGTTTGCAACTTGTTAATCCTAGGTTTATAAAGTCCCTGTTTCCAGCGTGCCTTGATGAACCCATAAACTTTGCAAATTCAACCCCACACAACATCAGCCTAAACCACTGGACCCAGCCTCTGGGTCCCAAGCTCCTAACACAATCTTAACAGTGTTTAGATAACTATTCCTATATAACTGTAAAGACACATAGGTGGGCTGAGAATCCATCAGCATAGGATGTGGGCCTGGAACTGGTGAATCAGAATGGGAGAACCCCCTGCTTGCTTATTCGTGGTTTCCTCAGTTTTACCAAGGCCTACAAGTTTCTGCGTTGGCCCATTCAGAGTGAAAAGGGAAGACAAAAGCCAATACCAAAACCACTTGTGTAGCAAAGGGTTTTCTTTATCACCAACTTAAAAAAAAAAACCCTCTCAAGTTACACATCTTTGCAAAATAGCGAGTCATTTGTCTTTTCTCAGTCTGATCACACTCCTATGGCTTCCAAGTTTTATCAGCATCTCAGGTGGGATAGAATGCCTCCTGTTGCTCTCTCCAGATTACTTAATATTTGACAATGATTTGCTCTCATCTATAGAGAAGCTTCCCTCTTTATACGTAGACTGCTTCCTTTTGTCATCTACTCCAGCCAAAATCCTCCAACTCCTTCTGTGTAAATTAAATTAGTCATTTTGTGGGGCTGGGGTAGGAATGAGAGATATTCAGAGATAATAGCCTTTGACTGCTAGGTGTTGAAAACGTTAGTTGGTCCAGGAAAGGTCAAGAACTGTCCCTGGACTGTGCCGTATAATAGTTGACATACAGCGTAGTATAATAATATAATAGTTGACTGACATGGTTGGGGTCAATCTGGACTTTCAGTACTCAGTACAAAATACAGAATGGCAAACCTAATATAAACAGGCTCACAATACAAAAAGAGCTTACAATTTGATGTAGATATTCTTGCTTCTATGATATGCATCTCATCTTTTGCAACAATAGCTATATTTTATAACAAATAGTTACTGGTTAGGATAAGAAGAAAGGATGGAGAGAAAAATATGATTCAGACTGGGTTACTTGCTAAAGAAAATAATTATTTAAATATTAAAATATGAAAAGCATTGTACAGAAGGGGAAGTGCTCCATTTAACTGCTCTTTGCGATTATTTTTAGTCATTGTAAGTTATCAGGTATCACTTGGTCTAATTAATTGCATCCTGAATTACCATGCATAAAATAAATGTGTTCAGTTGGGGAAAAGAAACAAAGAAGAAAAAATGCATAAAGGCTGTGTTCTGTGATTTGCCTCTGTTTATTATCCATCCCCCCTGTACCCCAGCTTCTCCTAATGAATGAAAATAGGTAGTAAATACATTTTAACCTATGTAAGCTTCAGTCTGATCACTTTTTCACAAGTAGACGGAAACACAAGACTAAAATTCATTACAGATTATCCTAGTCTAAGTTGAAGTAATTTCATATATTCAAACTTCACTTCAACCCCTTGGAAAGCCTTCAATATTCACTGAATTTTCTGCTTTGCACAACAATACAGCTTTTTGAGTTTATCATCTTCATTTGCTATATTCCATTGAGCCACTAGATGTCCCTCGTTCCTACATAAAGCTGGAGAAATGAGAAAATCATAATTAACCAGAAAGACTAAGTTGGAACTCAAGCTGAGTAGAAGCATTAACAGTAGGTAGGATTTTGCTGTAATTAACACTGGTTCTTTAATAAACTCGGAGTGTGCCTGGGAATTCCAAACACTGATGTGCCAAGCACACAACCCTATTCGTGTTTGGACAAAGTGCATGTAGGCTAAATACAAAAATGGGGTGAGGCTGAAGAGAACAGATGAAGATGACTTTGAACAAAATAGGCTACAACCCCCTGGATCACAAATTACACAGGGTCATTCCATTCCCGACTATTCATTGACAACAGCATTTTCCATATCCATGTGTTATTACAGCCTTTTCTTGCTATTTGTAAAATAAAATGACACAGTCTTGGCAGTTAGACTAGATCTTATTTAATCAAAGAATGCATTTGACTGTAGCCTAGTTGGGGTATGGGTGGGCCACACCACTGTGTCCTTGTAGATAATAACAGAGCAGCTGGGGAATAGCCACTTCAGTATCAGACCATGAGCGTTGGGCAGTGCATAATGGACACAATAATGATAATGACATTTGCCACTAGTGTTGTATCAAAGCAAAGTCAATCTCTGCTCTGAAGGAGACAAAATGTTTCACCAAGTAAATAGTATCAGGAAGCTGCCTGTAACTGCCCACAGGCTGTACAACTCCCTTTCCCCTTCCTGCACCCTATCAGCCTTAAGCAAGTTTCCTCTGTGCACACAGGCCTGACCCCATGAGTTAATTTGTACCATCAGCACTTTGGGAGACCCCGCCACAGAAAGTGCTGCATCTCTAAATCCATTCTGAATACTCTTCCTCCGATTAGGACTCACTTCCTTAGTAGTTTAATTTCATGGACTAGAAGAGAAACATCACACAGACAAAAACTGAAAAAACCCTACCTCCCAACTAGTTTTGCTTTTCAGTCATGTGAGTGGTGGCAAATCACATCTGTAGAAGAAATAGGGCTCTTGTGGCCAAAAGCATTGCCATTTTGCCTCACCAAAATGCTTGTAGCAGAAGGTCACAGCATTTCTTGTCCCAGTTCTCTTTGAGATTGCACCTGAAAAATAAGGCTGCTGCCATTTTTCAGTCAGGATACAGAGGGGCCTGCCATCTCGTGCTACCAGTTTCCTAATGACTGGGTGATACAGATTGTCCCTGGCAATTAAATATCAGATCATGGCACATGCCTTCAGCATTAGTTATGCTTTTAATGTCTGAGGATTTCAGGGTGAGCCTAATCATCTAAGTGCCTTTACAAGTCTTGGTTCAGTTCTTAAAGATGAAGGGGGAAATTGTACAGCTCTCAATGACATGTTTGTCCAAGGCATTATCAAAGCCCAAAGAGCTGAAAATGTAATAACTAATTCCTACACAAAATACTTATGGCCTTCTCTACTTCAGGTCTTTGAACTTACCTTGTACTTCCCCTCAGCTATCCTCAGCCTGACTCCACTGGAGCGAGCAGTTGTTGAAGGCCCAGTGTGTACAACGCACCAGCCACTTCTGACTCTGCAACCACTGCGTTGTCTGCAGCTGCTCGGATGAGAGTTCCAACAATCTAGCAGTTAATATACTGCATATTGGTGACCAGCTTGCCCTACGCCATCTACCAGTGATATTAGAGCCAAATCCAAAGCCCAGTGACCATCAGTGTGAGATTTTAACACAGTTTTGAATGGGATTTGTATCAGATTGTTATTCCCAATGATAAACCATTACCAGACTGATAATCTTACAGTCACAAACAATCCTTGGTGCTCTTTCTAGTGCTTAATAGCTCTGCTCTTACCAGTTATTTAACTTAGTCTGAAGCTAAATGTTGTTTTTTTTTTGTTTGTTTGTTTTGGTAGACTGATATGTACATTAACAGAGTCTTTTTGCCCCTCTTTACTCTCATTGCTAGCCATCTTTTTAATAAGAAACTGAGAACTCAGAAATTGAGAGAACACACTGACCTATTGAGCTGATTTCACTCTTCGGCATAGCTGACAGGAAAACGGCTGCCTGAGCTCAGGCTTCCAGGAAGGGAAAAACAGATGTTTCTTGGCTGCATTTAACAGATGTTATTCCAGTTTGCAACAACATTTTAAGATGCAGATCCCAAGAGTATATGCATTTCCAAGGTATTGGAAGAATGAAAAAGTGGAAATTTCTTGCAAGTCCTAAAAAGTAGTGCCAAGCACCCTTTTTTTTTTTTCCCTCCCAAATGAATTTTTCCAGCTTTAGCATTCCTGTGGTTGATACATACACCAGAACACGCAGTGGTGCTTACATGCATTAAATAACCAAATTGGGTAGATTAGCACTGCCACATACTTAGCATGTTACCTTGGGAAAATCACTTGATCTCTCTGGATCTCAGTCCTTCATTTGTTCTACCTGGAGCTTGTAAGCTCTCCAAGTCTCTCTCAACTACCAGAATCTACAATATCTAGTGCAAAGAGACCATAATAAAAACATAGCCCTGGATTATTACCATAAAACAATTAAAAAAAAAAAAAAAAAGTTATCTACCAGCTACTCAATAGATGGAAACAGCATATAAAAGAAAGTGGGTGAGGCATGAGTTCTTTATGGGGGTAATTGCAGATCATCCCATCAACTGTGGATGCTGCAAGTCCCAGAATAAAGTTGAGGGATGGAAGGGCAGAAGTGTGGGAAGACAAGAGTTTCCAGCCTGTTCTCTGAACAGATTCAGGTTGAGTTGTTCAACCAAAAAAGCCAATCTTAATTTAGAGCATCTTCCCAGAGTAACCAGATTATGCTAGGGCCATGATGACCTCTGGAATAAGACAAAACTAGGGAGGATAGGAAAGGTGTCCTTCAACATGCCTGCCCTGAACCTGCCAGGTTTGCCTCTGAGTACATTTAGCACAGGTACAGGAGCTCTCCTACCAAGCACCACAGAATTAGTGTGGTATTATTCCCATGCTACAAATAGAGATTTAAATTGACAGCATATGTGTGATAACCAAAAATATAAGTTAAAGATCCCAAGTCTGTGGAACTGTGCATTTCCCAAGAATAAACCTTAGCCCCTATTTACATGATTGCCTTCTTCCAGTTATGTGAAGTAAATCACAAGAGCTGGCTGTGATAAAACACTCTGAGCACTTCCTTCCCTGGCTGAAACCAGATATATACTTACCAACCCCAAAATAGAAAATGGTTCAACTTATGTTAAACCCTAGCTTTTTCATTGGTTTTAGAGTAGGCGAAGATGGAGAAGGCAACCTCGCTGAAAGAGTTCTTGACTTACCAGATATTGCTGATATTCAGAGTACTGTACAGATTCAGGTTTGGGAGAAGCGAGGCTCATTACAGGACCAACAGAAAAGAAGCAGAACAGATTTCATGAAGATATTTCCCTGATGTTCAAATGTATTTACAGAAATTTCCTGGTATTCTCCCATACCCTTCATTGATACATAACACATGTACAGGAAAAGTTAAGCCAAATATGTTATCTTTATCAAAGAGTTCTTGTGGACATGATTCAATTTCACCAGAGATCTGAGATAATCATGACTTGTAAATTTAGTCCAAAATTGATTTATTTTCAGAAAACTAGATTTTTTGGGGGGGGAAAAAAAAACACTTTCATAGAATTATGTAAAAATAATTGAGTCATTTTCCAACTATTTCAAAATAAAAGTCTAATATTTAGCATTCAGACCATTCTTCAAACACTTTGAACATAGAGACTAGGCATTTTAAAACTAAAACTTCAAATGTTGACTTTTGAAATGAAGATAGCTTATTGTTTTGCAACCAGTCATTAAATAATTGTCTTGTATCTTTATAGACTGGTGTGTATGAAATAGCAGGTTTAAGAGTAAAAAACACTGGCAGGTAAAAGCATAAGGGTTGATTATTAGATTTTAGTGTAGTCGGTTAGTCTGTAACAGAAGAACTGAAGCTGGGTGCCCTTGGTCTTTCATGACCACAGCCTCTATGCCTGCTCCTTGCATTTAAGTTTCATAAATTGTTCAAAACTTTATTGATAGAATTAATAGCCAAAATACTGCTTCACAACATCTGTTTCGTATTCTTCTCCCAGTTACACTGGTGCAACTCTAAATTAAACTGAATGCCTTATGTGAAGTCACTCCAAATTTATGATGGCATACAGGAGAGTGAACTCAGTTCTTTGACTTTAAAAGATGTCTGTACTTGCAGCCAAATAAAATCACAAATGCTTATATACTGTATGGCACAAGAGTGCCATCCAGCGGATGTTCCTAAATGTGAATTCTTGGGAGAAATCCCCATAGAGTTGACTAGTAAGTGGCGTGGGTTATATGTACTAATGTGGTAGCTGCACATCCAAACTACCAGCTAGCTATTGCTGGACTGAGGTAAGCACTTCTATTAAAAATTAGTAATTTGAAGTAAATCGTTGCTTGCCTGAATGTAGGAACGTGCTGAAGACAGAGGTTCCTGGACTGGCTACCATCATCTCTACACACACTGCATTGCAGCTAAAAAACTGCCACTTTTCAACCCTTTCTGACAGCATGGCATTACCCAATTCTGATCAGTGCTAATCTGAGTATCCCTGTACTGAGCTTCACCACCCCCTGTAATATGTCCTGTGCAGGGTCACAATGAGAGTGATCAAGCTTTGCATCTGGGTTAAGGTGAATACTTTTGTACGCAGACATCAATGTGACTGCTGATACCTCTGATCTGCAAATAATGGGCCCTGAACTCAGACCTTCCACCTCCTGGATAAATGCTTCACCCACTGCAGTATAACACAAAAATGTCTTTTTAGAAGGAATGGGCTCAGTTGCATTTGTTAAGACTCAGTCCCACTGGCATACATTAGAGGGGTTTGAAGTTTACCTCTTGAACTGAGCCACTCTGGGGACACGCATGGAGCAACACATAGGTTTTAGCTCCTGTTTGAGATATGAGCGCATGCCAAGCTGCTCAGTCCTGTTGAACTGATCCAGATCTGGGTACTTGCAGAGAGGCTCTCTATAGCCAAGTAGCTTACCTAAAAAAATGTAAGGTGGCTTAGGAATTTAGGCATGATGCAAGGTCATACACAGCTCACTGGGGTTTTTCACCATCTCTGTTTTAGATTTAGGAGCTCAAATTCTGATCTGAGCCCTTGGGTTTTGGACTTGGCCTGTAGCCAATAAAATAAATTCTGGTTAAAAAAAAAAATAAGAATGTATTTCATGCCAATTTTACTGATCTGCCTTATTCCCTGTCTCACCCACCCCCCATCCATAATGTTTCCCTTCGTAGTTAACTGTATCTCTTGCAATGCAGATGCATATGAAAGATTATGAATGATTCATGGATTTGTTTGGCCTGATTGCCCACAGATTAAATCATTTTGTACAATGCTCCTGTTAGTGCTCTGTATTCATCTAAACAGAAATTAAATTATCTGGGGATCTGAGGTAACCATTGCAGATAATACTTGCAAGACAGAGAGCTCATCCCAACAAGTAGCCATGTCTGCAATGGTCTCCTCAAGAGATGTAGAAATAGAAGGAAAAATACGTTCATTTCTGGGTATAATTCCCCTTTGATGCATCTCTGGCACTAATATTTGAGATCAGATACCAAAGATTCAACTTGCTCCCTTAGGCAATATAGCAATTGAATGTCTCCCTTTAAACTCTGCAAGAGACCAGTGGGCAGCTTATAAAGAACTTGATCATTTACCATGATTTCCATGGTTTTCCACTTGAGGACGTTTTACTCTGTTTAAGAATGATCAGGTATACACTAAAATAGTTAAAAATGAACGATTTTACCTAGAACTGGCTTAGATCAAGTAGTCACATTCAAAATTATCTGAAATATTAAGGAGTGTGCAAAAGAAATTCTGCACAAATATTTTACATAGAAGAACAAACACTTGAATGCTGACAATGAGATTCACTCTTTAGGACTAAAATTAATGTAATTTTACCTGTGATTTTAGCATGGTACAATTGCTTTGAGACTGTGAGAGACCAGTAAACCAGCTCTCTGTATGCTTTGTAGTGATCCTCATATTATAGATATGTAGAAAAATGAAACAAACTGCCATTTATGTTTCTTAGTTCCACAATAGTTGGAAGAAGAAGAAGAAAGAAAAAAAGAAAAAAAAAAGCCCACCCACACAACTCAGACATTTTCAAATACATCTCATCCCTTTCTGCTAATTAAACCCATGCCCACAATTCAAACTTTAAGAAAAACATGTCAAGTCCCCCGTTTCAAAACAAAGCAGAACTTAAAGGCTTATGAGCAGAAACAGATACTATTTGGTGTCACTGGGACTATGACCAGTTTCCTTGCATTTGTCCTGTAACAAATGCCCAATTTTCAGGTGAGCTGCCCTCTCCCAGATAAGATTTTATTGCTGGCTCCTTTCCGCTTTATCTGTTCGGAATGCAAGTGCCCTGACATTGCAACAGGCTGCAGTGGGCAGCTGCAGTGACAGGATTAACGCTGACCTGTTTTTCAAATAAAGCACTGGAGCAAAGGTGGAACACACAGAAAATTAGTTTCCATTTTCTGAAGATTTTTTTTAAGGCTTACCATTTAGGAAATAACAACACTGATGGGGGGGAATACTAAATTTAAGGGTGAGGCCAAGCGGAGCCCCGATACTTTCCAGGTCAATCAGACTACTGTAGAAAGAAAAAGGGCAGCTGGCACAACACATCCGGCCAGGGCACTCACAGACCTCAAAGGATGAGCTGAAGCAAAGTAACAGAGCTGCTCGCGTTCTGCAGCAACTGAGCAGACACATAAGGATCTGCCACCTTCTGTTGCTAGTGAGGACGATATAATGACGGAAATAATTAGTTAATCTTTCGTTTAAATAAAGCATTGGGGGAAAATGCTAAAAATAAACACTGATTCATTCCTTGTCAAGGAAGTTTCTCCTGTCAATTATCACATTGTTACTGCTGTTTTTAATCTAGTCAGATGGTGAGATTGGCAAATCCCTTCTGCAGGGGCTTCTGGGTGTTATTTTGTAGAGAATCTTGCTTGAAGGACTGATTACTGCTTTTATGGGAGCCAGTGGGAGTTTGGCCACAGTCCTTCACGCATGTTAATTTGAGGGACTTCCAAATGTTAGCTAATGATCTCAGACTTCTTTTTATGAAAGATGTGTGGGTTTGTTTTGGGGTTTGTTTTTTTGTTTTGTTTTGTTTTTAATCCCTAGCAGGAGGCAATTAAGAGGCTCTGGGGAAAGTTCTGCACTGAAGCTCTGGTCCAGCCTCTCCACAACTCCAGAAGAACTAGCATAAAAAAATAAAAATCAGCAGCATACATTACCACCATACTGGCACATACTGTAAATTTTAATTGAAGATGCTCATATTATTCATCTAGCCCAGGCCACGTGCTTTGCATTGCTCTGGGCTGGGTGTATTTATTGGCCTCCACTTATAACTTGAAAAAACAATTACACGTGTAATATTTTTTTTTCCAGGCACAATACTAATGAAGAAGCAGTAGCCTCGCCCCAAAGCAGGAAAACACGTCAATGTAGAAAATAGAGGCACATGTGGGCGGGGGAGTTTCAATCCCGATTGTTTTGCGAAGCCTCACGTAGCTGTAAAGGAGAAACAGAGAGCAAAATAAATAAAGGGAAAGAAGAAACCATGGAGGCTGCAGCAGCCGCGCAGGACGCCAAGGCCACAAGCCCAAGCAAGCAGCGGGACCGCGGCTCCGCGGCAAGCTCGCAGAGAGGATCTGGGGCTAAAGGCTGACTTAAAAGGGCTTGGAAGCGCATACAAAAACAAACAAAGAAAAAAAAAATAATACAACATAAACCCCCAAACTCCGTCCCCAGCTGTGCTGAGAACAGCCACCAGGTGCCGTGCCCCCCTGCTGACGGGGCCCGGACCAGCCCTCACCGCCCCCCCTGAGATGGCGGCCGCCGGCCCCCGGCCGGCAACCCCAGGCCGCGCAGGCCTGGGCCGGGCCGCGCCTCCCGCCCGCCCCCCGGCTGCGGCTCCCGGCCCGGCCAGAGGCGAGGGGGAGCCCCGGGGGCTGCGGGCAGAGCCGGGGGCAGGCGGCGGGGAGCCCCTTCCCCTGCCCCTTCCTCGCTGCGCCGAGGCCGCGGTGAGTAGCGCTGCCCCCGGGCCGCGGGCGGTGCGGGAAGGGCGAGGGAAGCAGCGGCGGGGCTGCGGGCAGGCTCCCCCCACAGCCCTTTTCCAAAAAAAAATAAAACCCTAAAGCGGCAAAAACGCCAAGCGCAAGACAAAGAAATGCAAGCATCCGAAGGCCGAGCCAGAGCGGGTCTGGCTTGGGATGAATGCTGGACCACGGTAGCTGGGAGTGAGGGGTTCTCAGAAAGGCAGGCTCCGGTCAAAAATGGGCCCTGTCATTCTGCGGCTGAATATGAAAACAGCTTGCAAAACATTTTTTTCAGGCTTCTAACAAAAGAGTTGGGTCCTTCTTTTACCCTGGTATCTAGGCTACATTGTGCAGGCTCATGCGTATCACTGGTTTTGTTCACATGAGTAATTCCATTTGAATTTGGGCTGTCAACGTGCGTGTGTAAAGTTACTCATATGCTTTCTGTCTTCTTTATATATTGAAATTATGTGGGTTTGTATTTTTTCCATTTGCTGGTGCAGCCCAGTAGCTGTTGGCATCAAGGTTATTGTGAGGCAGCACAGTCATTACCCTTTGCCTGCCTGACACCATTTATTTTTCACTGACAGGCTGAAATCTAACTATTCCTCTGAACGCAACCTATTCCAGCTATGCAATCGTATCATCTGTCTTCATGCAGCCATCTCTCACCTGAGTGTTTAATTTATTTTCCCTATAAAGGATCCTTTTTGCACTGACAGGCTCTCCAGTTGTGCCGTCTGATGCTTTTTCACGAAGAAGTCATGAAGTCTTTCATGACTTTTCCCATACTGTATCATCTAAATTCGTTCCGATTCAGACATGATATCTGGATGTTTTAAGATTTGCCAGCTGGAACATTTTATTATTTTCATTGCCAAATGCCCTCTCTTTTCTCTTTTTTTCAGGTTACAGCTTCTGCCATTCTCACAACCTTGTGCATCTTCTCTACCCCTTTCTCCATGCTTGTCTAAGGGCAAAATGTCTTTGGAACAGGAAAAGCACATTGTCTGCCTTCCACGAAGTAGGTTATTTAGTTGAGAATGTTGCTGAGTGTTACATTAGGCTTTCTTTTCCTCAGTTAGGGAATATAAACAATAAGCATGTACAATTCAGCGCAGGTATTTTAGTAATAAAGTTGATAGCTTTTCATTGATACGGTCAGCTGTAACATATATACCACAATACACGAATTCATGCCTGAGGAGGGCAGCCACTGTCAACCACATTCTCCCTAACTTCGAAAATTTTGTGTTTTAGTGCAAAGTAGAGTCTCCTGTAGGAAATGCAGTATTTAGAAGCTGCTTCAGTGGCAGTCCGTGAGCTGTCAAAAAGATGCATTTAGTCACACCTAAGTGCATATAGATGTATTACCTGGAATCTCCTGGCCATCTACCTGCTCTGTCTTGAAGAAATCCAACCAGTAAATTTCGTAAAGCTCTTGTGAAATCCCACAATTCCAGGAACATCGAAAACTGCTCTTTCTGAGGGATGGGGGTGATGACCCATGTACTGGAATGACCTATTTCCAGTGGTAAGATTACAGATTGCTTCCAAGGAAAGGGCAAAAGGCCAAACACATATTAGACTGCCCTGTGAACATGGTGGAAGTTTCTCATTTCTGTCAGCTTCAAGTGTGAGAAGCAGGAACTGTATTTTCTCCCTCTGCCATATTTAGAATGAGAAAAATTACCTGTTTTTATCAGCTGACATCCAAAGGACCATCTTGCTGTCATGACATCTATCCCAGTTACCTGGTGAGACCAAGAGAGAATGAGCTCTTGCCATGCCTATGCTTGGATTTGACAACACAACCTTAAATAACATCTGAAAAGCAGATAAGATTTCTGAAATAAATATTCCCTTAAGGTCCAAAACCAAATAAAACCCATACGTAATCACATTCATTATCAGCATAAGCTTTTGATCAGGTGTGACAGGTGCACTGGATTTATCTTTGCTTAACGTGTTGTATTTGTGCTACCTACAGATGCCAATTTCAGGAAGCTCTTTCCCAGAAACTTAACTCAAAATTGTGTTGTGGTTAAATTGTTATTTGCAGTTTTGGGAAATCAGAATAAACAGATCACCTGGGGAGATATACTATATAGTCAAAACTATACATTCTATTTTTTATTTATATAAAAATAAGATTTTAATTTATTTCACAAAATAAACCATGAAAGTGGGGTAGTATAGATGTACTTATTTTTTTGTCTGCACCATAAGATTTATTTCAATAGAGTGAAAAAGGTGATTTCCTGGTTCATATACTATAGGTGTTTAGAAAGATGTAGCAATCCCAGAAACATTTTAGTGTACTGAATTTATTTTTTTCCAGAAACCACCCCCTCATCTATTTCCCAAATATCGTAGAAATATTTACAGTATTACACCAAACCAAGTTGTATTTGTTTACTTAAAAATACGAAATATATCTAGCACATAGAAAATACAGCTGGATATATTTATACTTCTCTATTAATACATTGTTAGATTAATTACGATTTAAGAACTTAGTTCATAATAGGGAGTAGTGCTACACACTAATGAGCATAACAGATTTCTTCTGGAAAAATACAGAAAGATCAATAATGTCAATTTGCAAAAGAAAACAAAATCTGCACTTCTGAAATCAGAGCTTGAACATTAATGTGATCTGAATAAGAAGCATGATACCTTACCTGCAGCGTTCCGGGAGCGGGCAGGCAGCTGTTAACGAGGACAGATGATCAACACCCTCATCTGCTGTGCAGTAAAGGTGCCAATACAGGACTCTACATTCCAGAAGTGGCGGTTACATACATTAAGTTTGCAGTATATAGAAACTGTAATTACACATGACTATTTCGGAATAGTTGCCTCCTTTGAAATACATCTTCACTACAGAAAGCATTCAGAAGCACTGAAAAATAACAATGATAATGCTTAGCTTGTAAACTTAATTGCAAAAATTCAAGTAAGAGCTATTTAACATAAAAGTCCTTCAGATTTTTAACATAAAAACCTTTCAGATTTTCTCTAAATTTTCGGTAGGTTCACCTTCAGCTTTATAAAGACAACAGGGGTGTTAGTGCTTTACCTGACAGTACCTGGCACTTCTCTGAACCCTTAGATCAGAGGGGAGCCGTGTGTCCTGCTACGATTTTTGTGCTGCTTTCCAAATCCTTTCTGTTTGTCATCTTCCCCCTGTAAGAAGAAACAATAGTTTCCATCTCCTTCCCTTTGTCTTGGCTACTTCAGTCATAAGCTCAGTCATGCAGTAACCGTCTTTACAACATGTAGCAAAGCAAGACCCTTATTTCAATTCTGAATGTAATTAATATGGAAATATTACTGGTATTCTACATTCCCAGAGCCATCCTGGACCTGTGGAAATTCTGAAGCTGGGCAGCTTTGAAAATTAGTTTCTGTATTAATAAACAAATAAATAATGGAGACAACATGACTTGAAATTAAAGTAACAAAATAGCAAACCTTGAGATACTGAAATTCATCACACCTGTTAAGGCAATAGAATTAAATCTGATATACTGAAAAAAAAAAAAGGCTGCCATCCAAGCTATACAAAACAAAGTGTTTCTGTTTTTAAAAGTAGAGTCTCACAACTGCCTTGCAAATTTTTGGTCAAAGATTTCTCCTTATTCATGCTGTCCTGCTGGAACAACTGTTAAATAAAGCCACGACAAAAGCAAGGGTTTAGATGATCAGTAGAACCAGGAAATCCTGTAATTATTTTTGAAGAGCGCTAAAATATCAAATTGCCTAAGAAGAAAATAAAAATACTCTCCTCACATAAAGGTTCAGATAACTGGGTCATTAACAACATCAAAAAAATATATATTCCCCAAATGAGTGATTTCTTATCTCATTGTATTTCAGAAGTCTTGATCCTCTTAAATCTGAAACTTTTCAGAGTATATTGAAAACAGATGGAAAGGAATCAGGGGACCCAGATAGAAAAAATGCTTTAATGAGCATGTATTTAAGTAATACTTAAAATAAATAAATCATTTGTCTGAGAAACCACATCTAATAGAAATATAAATAATTATATAATGAACATATAAACTACATTTCCTGAAGTAATTTCTGTCTTTCTACATTTCCTGAATTATTTTTATTATGAAACAGTAATGTGGCGCCATTAATTGATAAGTACTCTGTGCTATAGTTACCACGCTAATTGCAGCTCTTTAGGGCCTCGTCTCCCAGCTCCCTAAACTGTTGAACAATTGGGATTGATTGCAGGGGGGTTATTTTTAGTACGAACCAGCAGAAGAGTTTGGAGAGCCGCAGCCATTTCTTGTGCGTTACAGCTGGTTTGGAGAAAGTTGGATAAAAATGTTCTGAGTTGACTTTTGGGTGTTTTTTTTTGTTTTGTTTTGTTTTAATTCTTCTGAAGTTAGAGAGCTTCCTATTGGATAATTAATTTACCAAATTGAAGCTGAGGACACTGATGCTTTACACAGAGAGCATTTTTCAGTGGCATTAAAAGAGCAGCGGTTTTCTTTGGAAACAGGACAGGTAAGGTAGGCAGTAAGTGAACAAAGGCAGTGTAGGAGTTGAGTTTATAATTTGAAATACCAGTGATGAAAGGCAAGATTTGGGATTGCTAACTTCTAAGTGCATCATCCAAACTCTGAATTGAAGCAATTTGTTAACTGATCTGTTTTAGTGATTGTAGGTCTGCCTCCAGGAGTGCCTGATGCACAAGGGTCAGTGGATGCTTGGAGGTGTGACCAGGAGACCCCCATTCATTTAACTCCAGCTGAGCTTTCTTTTACCCTGCCTGCCTTATGCAGAGTTCAGCTGGGGTAGACAAACTAGTGGATGGGATTTTGTTGCTAAACTACTGTATGAAATCAGGACTTATCTCCTTCTGTGAATGCTTATATAATAGGAGACAAGGTTTGTGTAGGAAGAATAACAACCAGAAATATGTAGGAAGAGGAATAACTAGTTTCATAGCTGGGAAAAACAAAACTCAAGGGTACAAGCCCATTTTACCATTGTTAAGTAATAATAGCAGAGACCTATAATCTTTTTTCACATTAAATTATATCAATAGCAGTGGTAATACCTTAAAGCTCTTGCACAGCACTGCATCAGTAAATCTGAAGTGTTCTGCTAATGGGATGTCTTTGTCCCTGTATTTCTTTGTAGATGTAGCTGAAAAATAGGTGAATTGGCTAAGGTTACACAGGCAGAGTTAAAGAGAAAATCTGTATTTCATGACTTCAGCCTTTTCCCTTTTCAATGGCATGCCATAAAGTATTGCAAACTTAGACATGTAGAATGCGTCATTGCTTCATAGCTGCTAATTCTCCTGGGGGAAAAAAAAAAAAAAAAAAAAAAGAGAGACATACACCTTTGTAAATGCTGCCAATCTTGTATTCTTTAAGACAAAATATTAAAAAAACCACCCTTCAGTTTTGTACGCTAATTCCTTTCAATGGCAGTTTGCATAAAGTGGATGAATACAATTTGAATAGCTAGTCTTAACAGAACATGCCAGAAGAGATTCTCTCACACGTTTTTGTCACTGAATCTATTCTAGTCTTACAAGTGATAAATCTTAGAGATAAATTGTATGATAAACTAAATGACATTAGATACGTGCATTCCATAATAATATGCTCTAGTTATTTTCAGTAGTTTTTTTTTTTACTGTAATTTTTTTTTCCTGTAATTATGTGCATCTCTGCCTGGACTTCCACATAAACACCTGAAACTACGAGATGCAGCAGGGATCTGTGCTGTAAACAGCTCCTGGGCTCATGTCCTTTCATTACTGACCATGGGAATAAATAGCAATAAGTACAAATTTCAGATACAGTGAAAATACAGGCATAGCTTTTGCAAGTAGGTATTTACTATCAGAAGCTTCTTACTTTAGCATGCAATCTCATTGTGGCCATTGTGATTTCAGGAATCAAAGCAACAGTTAAGCTGTTCATATTTTATAAAGACTGTGACCTAAACTTCCTGCACCTTCATCTGGGAGAGGTCAGTAATATCAGAGGGGTACTGGGCTGCAGTTCACGTGGTTATTTTAGGACAGTAGCAGTGGTGATACCCCATAAAATGGAAGGACCCAGGATAACAGGCATGCTCCAAAATGCACTTCATACTGCCTGTGGTACTACCTGAGGCCAGCTGGGCTTTCTGTCACCAGCTCAGCACAAGCCTGATGGAGTCAATCCTATTTTAAAGAGGGAGCTCAGTAGGTGTCTGCATTTTTCCACTAGCATAGGAGGCTACTGGTGTAAGGGAGCCTCTTTGTTCACCATGATAGAGGGAGGGAATAAAAATTGATGAAGGCTCATGAATTTGCCCAGAAGAATTTTCAAAAACATCAAAACAAGCTTTCAAAAGCAAAAATGTTGCTTGAAATGCATTGGTGAGACAAGATGTAGGATTTTGTGAGGAAAACAATAATACAGGCTTATTACAGAAATGCACAGAAAAATTATAAGAAGGGCTATGTTGTTGGCCAGTATTACTCAGTATGCTTCTGGACATCTATAACTGATTATAGAAGCCTCTCTTATGATCCCATGTTCAGTTAACTAACATCTTCCACATCTTTGAAACCAAGTGAACGTCAGCCTTTCATAAGATGTCAACTTCTGACAGAGATCGAGGTCCCTTCCAACCCCTACAGTTCTGTGATACTTTGTAGTTTCTCCCTGTCCCCTTATCCTATAATCAGACACGTCCAGGGTGAGCAGCACTTATGTTGACCTTCACTGGCACACAGATGGCCAAGTGCAGCATCACACAAGGAAGGCAGAGTTACACTGACCGAAGTCACACTGTGTCAAGGCACGTGGTTAATGTACCCACACACACAGATATGAGGAAGAGGTCTTCCTGTATCCTAACATGCCATTGCTGTACTTTCTAAGTAACTTCTGGCTTTAAGAAGTTCAAATGGCCATTTGCAGCAAACAAACCTTACCTGGGTGTGGTTTCTGATCAGTCAAGTGTTGCTGCTTCTATGCACTTTCATTGTGAATTAACCTGGGAAACTGAAACTGTTAATATGCTCTTGGCACTCACACAAGCTGAAGACCCCAATGCACTGAGCTGGACAAATTACCCTGGTGCCTGCCTGCACTGCTGCTTGTGACGTGAAATTACCAGGCTTTGTAAAAGCTTTGCTCCTCTCTTCACATTTCCGAAGAGATGGAGGGAAAATTTCCCTTGACGCTTCCTTGTTGAGGAAGACTGTGGGCAGCAGAGGTAATGAAATTTCTCTGTGGATGAAAAACGATCTATTGCAGTATATCTCAGGCAAATTTGATATTTCTGTCTTTTGTTAACTAGAAATAATCGGGCTAAGCAGTTACAGGTTTATTGCGTTTACCTCTCAAACCAAAAGAATGGATTTGCTAGGCATTCATTACTTTGACCTTAGAATTGATCCAAAGGGATGCTGTGTGCAGGGTGTGCCCATACCGACGGACTGGGATCCATCAATTTCCAATCCTAGATCCTAAACTGGAATTCAGGGTTTCACTGAAATATTCCTAGAATTAGGAGTCCTCGTCACCTCATGTGGTGATGTTTGTCACCTCAGACATATTACCAAAGCAAATCTCGTGATTTGGCTTAACACTGAACATAATCTATTTTAAAACACTGGCCATGATACATGTTGGAGAGGACGAGAGATGAATGTTGTTCCTGGTGCTTGTGTCTTCACAGAACACAGTGACATCTTGTGGCAAACGAAGGGATAGTGTCTCTTTTTTCCAGATGCATCCTACTTTCAGCTGATTCAGGGATGAAAGTCTAAATAAATTCCAGACAAGTTCTAATGAATTACTTTTGTTTATATATTCGGCTTTCCCAATTTTGTTTCAAGCACAGCTTACCTGAAACAGTGAAAAAAAGAGCGAGCCTTGCTTTCTGCCATATTGTAGATGTAGCGTGCCGCACTTCATCCCTTCAACTCGCCAACATTCTTTGGAAAACTTTCAGCTCCAGGAACGTGCCTGTCCCAGTCTCGCTGATACGTGGCTCTGTGAGGTGGTGTTGCAAATGTTTTACTCTGGTTATCACAGGTGGCAAAAAACGTCGGGTTGCTTTTGATGGAAATTAAAGAAAACACTAGAATTTTGTATCGTAAGACATAGACATTTTTTTTTTCTTTTTTTTTTTTTTTTTTTTTTGACTTTTTTGTTTGTTTGTTTGTTTTTGACTTTTTACAGACCAGGCAGGGTTTAAACCCTGTCCCTGATGTTGTGGGACCCTCCCCTGACATGGTCATCCTTTCCAGTTGATGCTCTTAGCTGTCAGCATGAAAGGAAAAACAGCACACTGCGATTGGAAATCTGCACCGCAAGAGAAGCCCTCTCCCTGCGATCGATATAAACATGCTTGCGTTATTTGCAGAGGATTTGTTTATCTTTATGGAGGGAGGAACACCACCAGTCTGAGAGATTTTTGGAGATACAATCTAGGTAAGTTTGTCCCTTCACTTATATGTCGGTATTAAAGAGAGAACGCATCCAGTCAATGTGAAACTGGGGACACTCTACAGCTAACAGATTCTCCCAGTTTAGTGTTTCTCCATCAAAATAATCTTGTATCTCAAGCAACTACCTAAGCTGTATAAATGCTGTTGAAGATCAAAGGATAAGTGAACTGCGTTATGTCCGCTGGGCAAATGGTGTGTGTTTGTTCCTGTTGCAGGTGTCCCAGAAAGCTTAGATTTGAGTTCTCTCTTTTTTAGTTTGACCAAAAATACTGATTCATTTACCATAGGGATACAACAGACATGGATTTACTGAATCTTTTATATGGAAATAGTTCATTCACGGAAGAACACAAAAACGGAGCACATGAATATAATACCTTGTAAGACTGAATTAGTGATGCACCATCAAATATGACACTTATTTTCTGAGGCTTAATGTATAGTGTTCCCCGTTCAAATGTTGTTCCTGGATAAAACTCAGAGCTGTTGGGTTTTGGCATAGGTAACAGTATAACAATAAAATACAAAACAAGATAAATTTCCATTCTGTTTAAGGTTGCTAAATAAAAAAATGCCCATAATTTAATTCTGGGGGAAGTGCCTTAATATTCTGAACTAACAGGGGAAAGATGACAAGAGGCTTTTTTTTTTTTTTTTTTTTTTTTTAAGATTGCCTTCCTCAGAGCAGCAACTCTTCAGTCTTCTTGATAGCAAACAAGGAAAACGAGGAAGCATTTGTTAACCTTCATCCCTCATTGACTCTAAGAGTGCAGCAAAATTCAAAGCTGATCTTTTCCCCTTTTTCTTACTGTCTATATATTGAGTTTACCACTGTCTTAACTTGAGCTGTGGTTTTTAGCGAGGAATGAATGGGAGATGCTGGATTGCTCAAGAGATGGTCCAGAAGAACTGGAAGAACATTCAATGGTGGTTTATAAGGTAGGAAGGCAAAATTTACATTGTCTGTATTTTAACATTTATTTTCCTATTGTACAGTGAAATAAAATGCCATATATTATGTACTGAAATACTATACCCAGAAAGGACTTCTGTGTCAATGCAGTTCTGGATGTAGCTATGCAATGTTTTGGAACGTTTCTGAATAAAGTCACGGTATTTCGGCTTTGCAGCAGCGTGCAGCTCCCTGATTTCCTCAGTCGATGCTCAGTACATAGTAGTAATACAAAATAAAGACCTTGGCAGCAGATTCTTTGACTTAGTTGTACAGTTGTAACAGTTGCTCTGAATTCATTTGCATGATAAGCACCAGCATAAAAACATTCACTTAAGAACTTGCATAGAAAAGAAACGGGGGAGTGAAGACAAATAAGAATTACAGCTTTGCTTGTGAGGGGGAAACAGAATTTAGGATATCAAGAGCTGCAGCGCAATGAAACCCTTCTACAAGTAAGAGTAAACCTAGTATTACCTGAGTAATGTCTCTGAGAGCTCTGGATCTGCATCCCTCAAGCTGTCCCAGATGAGGAAGAAGTAAGTGCTTCTGGGATGCTGTCCCTGTCAAAATAGCACAACCTTCTACAGGGTTTCCTACTGGGAGAGGATAAAAATAAGATGAGAAGATGGTGGTGGCTTGTGATTACCTCATGAATTGTTAATAGGTTGCCATTATTGTTAATTATATTTTGATGATATCAGTCTTTTCAGAATTATTTTAAAAATTACTTTATGATACATGCCTACCTGTACATGACAAACAGTTTTTTTCCATTTTGCAGGGCACCCTGTGTATTTTTGGTGGAATGGTGGATTCTGCTTTCACACAAGCAAAAACCCCCCTCTGGATATATGATACTGGTATGATACACAATAGCCAGTCTCTTCCATGGGACATTCCAAGTCCATAGGTACTAAAAAATAGTAAGACCCAAAATGTTTTCTGCTGCCTGTAACAAGCTGTCCCTAGCTTTACAAGAAGAAATAAGTGTGAAACTGTGGGCATATTTTTCCCTAAAATTGGTCTGTTAAGCTATCAAAAAGTCAGGTCTTCCTTTAATTGGAAGGTATTCTTTAGGATTTTTTAGATATTCTGTCTCTGGGATGATGGTATCTGGTATCTTCAGTCATTCAGATCAGTGATTTTTGACTGTTATCTGAGGACTGTTTTGAGAGATCTGTGACAAGGAACAAGAAAAATAAGGCTATTGTTACATGGTTTAAATAATAAATAAAAGGAGCCACGCTTCCGCTGGAAAGTTTGGGTGTTTTGCCAGTCCAGCAAATGCTGCAAATCACAGATTATTTTCGTGTAGTGAAATTTAGCCTTAGGAAACAGGAAATTCAGTATGGCATCTCAGTGATTTGATAGCAGATAAGGATAAAGGAAAACTGTGAAACTATGTCTCTGTCAGCTCCCTGGTACTGCTGTATGAAAGGAAGCAGATTTCCTTAGCCTTCTCAGTGGAAAACACCAGGCTGGGATTTACTAGAAAATTAGACTTGTGATTTGAAAAATTGATGTTGGAGGAGTGTCCTCTTGTGGTCTGGGATATAAACTGCGCTTTATTAAAACAATTCCCTAGATTCTGCAAGATGGACAGAGTGCCGTAACGTACCAGCAGAGAATGAGGTAAGGAGCCAGGAAGTGGTGAATGTGTGAATCAAATGCCTGTTGCTTTGTTGATTAAACAGATTGCTTTGAAATATGTTCCCCCAAACAGTTCCAAACTAATCTCTTCAGAGACATGTGGCTGGCTGTACTTTATTTCTTTGCACTTTCAATAACTAAGGCTTTTTCATTCTTTAAAACAGCATTTAAGAATACTGCTCTTAAATTTTAAGTCCTATGTAGAAAAATTAAGTCTTCTCTACTATGTTTTCTGTTGTTTTTTTTTGTTTGTTTTTTTAATACTTATCAACAAAAAAAATCCTAAATGATGCACTGCAACCATCAAAAAAAAAAAAAGCCTGCTTTTAAAAGTAGGTTTGTAGAAACAGATTGGCAGTCACACTAATAGATTTTGAAATGTGAAGTGCAGCACTTCCCATTTCTTTAGTCTGAACGACTCACCAAGAAACGTCCACTTTTAAATGAAACCTCAGCTTAAGTGTTTAGGTCGTGGTCTGACAGTATTGGTTTTATATCACTATGTGTAAAGATTCACTTATTAGTTGCTATTGGAAGTTCATCCTCACACTATAAAGTTTCACAAAAAATGTTAATATTTGACACAGTTGCTAACATGGTTACTTGTGTTTGGCAGAGGAGTTCAGTTTGGTTCTGCAGGTTATTTGTGAGGAAGAAAGGTGTTTGGACCTGTCACCCATATAATTCCGTCCCTTGTAGAGCACAGGGCTGTGCATCCACTTTCAATGGCATTGCTCCTACTTCTAAGAAGGAGCTGATAGATAAAGTGTTTCTTGCAATTATCTTAAATGATACGGAGATACTTAGGGAGAGATGGGCATGGCTCCTCCACCTCCCCAAAACTGGGCTGTAAATGAACAAAAGCAAACACTTACCTTGTATTTTGTTTCAGCTCCACCTGGGCCTCCTTGGGCTTGGGTTCGTGAGTCTCAGCAGCACTGAGACTGCTGCAGATGCAGTGAGCACCACCTGGAGTCCTGCTGAGGGCCTGGCCATGGCATAGGACTTGTGGCAGGGCAAATCCACAGCAAGCAAAATGATGGGAAGGTTGTCCTTGATGGTGGAAAGGGCTGTGTCTCCCTATTACATTCCCAAGAGTTGCCTGGAATATTTGCAATGTGTCCTAAAACTAAACTGTTCCTGTGTGTAGCAGTAGCTGTGAAAGCAGTACTACTGGTGCAGATGCAGAGAGAGGGAGGCTGTAGGCACTTAAAAGGGGTGGACAAAAGGGGAGGCTGCTCCAGTCATTGGTTTACTCTGTATTTTTGAATTAAGAAGTTTAACACAACTCAGAGCAATGGTTTCAATTGCTTGGGAATATTCCTGAGGTGGACACTGCCACTGATAGGACTGTTAACAATTTTGTTTACTTTATTCCTAAACTGTTTCAGAGCTTGGCACCAACGAACAGAAAAGGTCACAGTGCAGTAGTGTACAACTCCAGCATGTATATCTACGGGGGATACCTTGGTATCAGAGGCATTTCACAAGAATTTTGGTCTTTCCATTTTGGTAAGTTTAAAAGTTCAATAATTTTTTGATCCAGTACAGTCACCGTGAAGTGATGACTGTTGTAGGATAACACGGCTCGCTCTGTGAAGAAAATTTCTACCAGCAATAATGTTGTAAGTTAGTTTTGGCTTCTGTGTGGCAGCATTTAATTATGAATTCTGTCAGTTAAACTAATCCCCATCTGAAATGAACTGGACTGTATTATACTGGAAGAAGTTCTGCAGTATTTGCCAGTTCTAGAGCTGAGAATCAGGGAGTGGGCTTTGCTTTCTACTCACTACATTCTTCAAGGATTACTGAAAACTTCCAGTTGCAGTAGAGATTTTCCATGACTTTGGCCTATTAATGCCATCTTTTGAATCTCAAATCTCGAATGGACCCTGGGGAGCTGAACCTGACAGGAGATGGTGTCATATTCATCATGAATCAATATGGTTACAAAACCATATCGATTCCCAGAGACTTCCTAAACGGGTAGCTTTCGTTATCTGGTGGTCATTCAGTAGCTACTTTGAAATGGATGATGGGTTCATCTCATCCTTCATTCCCTCGCAGGCAGAATGAGCACAAGCATTAATGAAGGAATGGTTTTGCTGGCTGATTTTCCCTCTTATACCTAGGAAATTACCTTTCTGTGACAGAGGTAATGAATTAACTAAGCGGTAGGAAAAAATGTTTTGTAAATAAAATTTCCATGGCATCTGTCATACAGCATCTGACATTTTCATTAAATGTTTATGCACTTCTGCAGTGTCAGAAATTAAGCTGTTAACTTATGCGATAATACATTTAGAGTAGAACCCACCTGTTCTCCAACAGAATAGTTAATTTGTTCTTGAAATAAATCCATTTTTATATATTATGGTAAATTTGGTAAAATTATGAATTAATATCTTGTTTTCAGATACAAGAAAATGGTTGTGTGTTTCCACCCCACCTCACAACAGTGGTCCTGGACCTCGTCACGGGCATTCAGCAGTGGTTTATCAAACAGGCATGTATCTCTTTGGAGGACTGATGGGGCTGAGTGAACAGAAGGACTTTTGGAAGTGGGACTTCATAAACAGCAGCTGGTACAACATCAGAACAAGGTGAAGCATACTGTTTGTTAAACTAAATTGACACAGAAAGAGAGAATTAGCCTTACCATATGATACTGCATGCAAGCAGAGGGGGAGGTACTGATTTTTCATCAAAGGTAGGAGTTGTTCAGTTTAAGACAGTACTGTTGCCATCCCGGAGGCTCCAGTTGGCTTTGCTTGGATGAGGTGTTGGCAACACATTGATGCAGCTGTCAGTGATACAATTTTGATGTTCCAGTGCAGCTGTTTAGTTTTAGTGGTCATTCTCTTGAGTGAAAAGAAAACTAGGGGCTAAAATCAGTGTTAGTTTCTTGTTCACCTCCCCATAACTGCTGGTTTCTCTTGTATTTAGCCAAGGACCTCCTCCAGCAGTAGGACACGCTTCAGTGGTCTTCAAAGACTCAATGCTAGTTTTTGGTGGAGGGATTTCAAACTCCAGTCCTAACAACGACCTCTGGAAGTACCATTTCCACACACAGGCATGGAAGAAGCTAAGTGGTATTACAAAGGCAAACTTTTTTCCTAAAATGTATCACTGCATTCTAGGAATTGGTGTTGCTTTTCAAACTACCTCAGGTTCCCCTAATACATCCCCCAGTCACTGGAAGGGCAAGCAGAAGGACCGCCACCCACTGGTGACCATCCCGAAGCACAGCCGCTTGTGCAACTACTTCCATCGTCAGCCTCTCTGCCCAGCGCTCAGCAGGGAGCAACGCGAAGCGATTGAAATGAAAACCTTCAGCTTGCCTCTGGAGCCAGCGGGCTTCCGTGCATTTCAAACCACTTCGGGGGCAGAGCTAGACCCAAACAGAGCAACCAGCACTTTGTCAAAGGAAAAACCCACCCATCTGTTTGTCTCTGCAGAAAAAGAGACTTTTGCTGCTGCTGTGCTTGTGGAAGAAGAGGAGAGAACTGACTGTCGGGACGCGACTGCAGTGGATGAAGTCAGCAGTGACTCCAACGTGCTGCTGGTCATTGGGGGTAAACCTTTGTCTAGCTTCTCTGAAATCTCGTTCTGGCAAATCGGGTTTGATAGCTTGTCACCACTTTGATTGCAAAGCAGAAGGATGAAATCCCACCAAGGTGCTAGGAGGTGTTAAACCAACCACTTGTAACTGTTTTGTTTCCTAGTGGCACACTGGGAAAAAAAACGAAGCCTTCTTGTACTTGCTAGGAACAGACTTTTTACAATGTGAACAAAAACCTCTACATATGTAAGTCACAACTTACATACAAGTTACAGTTTTTGAGATGAGCCTGTGGGAACACTGCTGCTTTTGTTACTTCTGGTCAGTGAATGTCAAGTTGCAGTGGCCAATGCTGCCTTGACAATCACAGCTCCAATAACCCTACCTCCATACCTGCCATTTGAGGTGCAAAGCTTATTTTGTGCTGGGATAAGTAAAAGAAACACCCATAAAACCACACTGAAATCAAGTTTGTGTATGTTACAGTCATGCCTGGCTATGAGAGATTTGTTGAATTTTAATAGCACCATTTTCTAAGACACTTAGGATTGCATGTACTTCAAAGATCTCTGCTTTTTCAACTCCATCGTTGCTTTGTAAGCATACATATTGAGTATATGTTACATAATTCCCCTCTATATCAAGTAAACGTAAATCCTGAGCTTTTGTATGTTTTTTTTTGTTTGTTTAAAAATTCGCTAGCATTTCAATTCACTGAGAAAGGTGTTTTTGTGAAACCCAGTGTTTCAAGTGTTTATTTTTGTATTAGTTACTAAGATACTGGCCTTCTGATTTATTTAGCCTCATGTAAGCAGAAATGATGATGAATGAAATTACTGGAAAGTGTTATTTAATGCTTCTCAATATGAGAACAAGTTTGTTCTCAAACATTTCATAGGAATAATGTATCTTCAGTGGGAATATTTACAGGTTACTTCCTTAATCTCTCAAGTTGCTGTAACATGAAATCAATAGGAAAATTACACGTTTGCAAAAAACCTAATTAAAAGTTATTTGGACCTTCAGTGACCTTTTTTTAGGACCACAATTGTATGCTGCCATATAAATAAAGCCTGCTGCATTTCATATCAGTGCGTGTGTGTTCTCTGGGTTTTCATGAGTTTAAAATATGTACTTACATTTTCAAAATGAACAAGGAACTTACCTTTCTGAACAAAGACCGTGCTTCCACAAGCACGCATCATCTCACGGCAATCCAGTAGGCCTGAAGGGCTGCCCAGGATTTGAATTTCTCCTTCAAGAACAGTGATTTGCCTTGTTGGCGGAGGTATGTTTGAGAACTTCATACAGCAACTAGGCTGAGCACGTGCAGAGCACCCCAACCTTTAATCAGTTGCAAATTTTTCTTCTGCTGACTGACACATCTGTTCTGGCATTATCCAGAGAGCTGCTGTAACATTCAGACTTTTATCTAGGATTGATGAGGGAATGAAATTTATCTGGAAAGGGTAACAATAAAACAGTGATTTTCCAAGTAATGAGAATGGTTTCTGGCACGTCCACGTATCCTGGGGATGTGCAACAGCCCCAGGAAAATGCCATCCAGCCTCTGCCATTCCTTTCGTCCTCCCCCCAACTCCCTTCTCTTTGGCAGCCCCACAAAAGGTTTAACATTTACTTGGATCCGATGCAGGCAGGACACGAGCCAGCCCTAAGGCGAAGGCTTGGCACAGGGCGCAAAAAGCAGCTTGCAGAGCATGCCCATCTCCCCCGCGTCCTCCCCTCACCGCTGCTGGTGAGCCAAGTCAGGTGGCTACACCAGCACCTTCGGCTCAGCTCCAGTTTCTTCCAAGAATGGCTGAACCTCTCAAACCACCCCACTGCCTGGCCTGCCAGCCCCCAGCCCCTGTAGGCACACGGGAGCTCAGGGAGGGGCTGAAGCCACTGGAGGCTCTTTTGTCCCCATGGGGGCCCATTCCCAGGGCTTTACCAACAAGGGTGAGCTCTGCCCAGAGAGGAAAGGGTCTGAGACGGAGAACAATTGCATCCCACAGCCACCCAGCAGCAGAAGCGTTCTCCCTTTGTGCACACACAACCTGTACTTCAGGTCCTGTCCCAAAAACCTGCAAACAGCATCGGAGACCAACACAAGCAATCCTTGCTCGTAGCACTGCTATTCCCTGGGATGTCTTGTTTCAGAACTCAGTGCTGGCAGCTACACCCCGTGTCCACCCAGCACCTCAAGCGGTTTCACTCCCCGTTTGCTGGTGCCCGGTTCCACTTAGGTCTGGCACCGTCACCTTTTTGCAGCGGAGTCTTTGTGGATGTGCCCGTGCCATTTCTCCACGGCTGCAGCAGTTCAGGAGAATTCATCCCAGACCCGAGCCACTGACTAAACACTGCTGCCAACTGAAAGCCCTGCGGTGGCTTGCAGGGAGTAATCAATGGAATCAGTCCAGTTGACAGCAACTACTGAGAAAGGAAACAGCACACATCACTTTTGGCTGGACACAGAGCGGAGAGGCTAGGGCTGAAGCTTGCTGTTTTAAAATCTCTCTGAAAAAAGAGAAGCTTGCGTGTGTTTGTTATGGCCACGGCCTAATTTGATCCACAGAATAAAAACAAAAGGATGCAAGCTTATTGTAATCTCATCGAATCATACAAAAATTAAGGTTGGAAAAGACCTTCAAGATCATCTGGTCGAACTATCACCCTACTACCAATGTCACCCACTAAATCATGACCCTAAGCACCACATCCAACCTTTCCTTGAACACCCCCAGGGACGGTGACTCGACCATTTCCCTGGGCAACCTGTTCCAATTCCTGACCACTCTTTCTGAGAAGAAATGTCTCCTAATTGCTTTAATAGTTGAAGAGTAGTGCTTCTGTTTGTGTGCTTGGAGAGCAGAGAGCAGAGACATGCTGCGGAAGTCCCAGGTCTCTTCAAGTGGAGGTGGTCCTGTACCACTGTTGGGTTCATTTTCATGCATGGGCCTGACGCTGCCTTCTGTTTTATGGCCCTGGCTGGGTCCCGCACTGTGCTCCCTGTGATCGGCACGCCTGTGCTCCCCGCGGCTCTCTGGCTGATGTTCCTGCCCTTGCCCCATGCCACCGTCGTGGCTATGGGAGGGCCCAGGCCCCCTGTCGCTGCGTGTTTGAGGGGCCGGCCTGTTCCCCGCATCGCTGCGGTGCCAATGGTACCGCCTGTAGGTGTCTGGGCTTGCTCGATAGGCTCGCCTCTGCTCCGTGCCGCTGCCTGGCCGATGCTCCTGCCTTCGCCCCATGCAATTGGTGCGGCAGTCGGAAGGCCTGCAGCCTGAGTTGCTGTCTGGTTTTGGGGAACGACGACGCACAGCTTGGAGCTGCTGAGGGGTGAGCCCGTCCTTGCTGCGGCCGGGCCGCATGCGATACCTTTAATCAGGAGACCTGTCCCGCCGGGGTGCCAAACCACAGCATCGTTCGCTTCCACGCGCAGGTCCCGTGCCACTCTGTGCTTCATTTCCATTCGTGGGTCCAACGCTGCCACCTGCTCGATGGCCATGTCTGGGTCCCACACCGCGTTGGGCGCAATGGTCACGCCTGTGCTCCTTGCGGCTGGCTGGCTGATGGCCCTGCCTTTGCCTTGCACCACCGTTGTGACTAGGAGAAGGCCCAGCTCCCCTCTCGCTGTGTGCTTGAGGGGCCGGCCTGTTCCCCGTGTCACTGCGGTGCCGATCGTACCGCTTATGGGTGTCTGCGGGCTGTGAGCGGGAGCTGCTGTGGGCACTGCTGTCTGCTGTGCCGCCGGCACTCTGCCTTCGCCCATGACGCTTCTTCGCATCATCTGCCTTCCTTCTTGGTGCCTCCTGGGACGGCATCACTGTCCTCTCGCACCGGACAGGAAAATGTCTTAAATGAATTTCAAACATTTTACTGTTATTATATAGGATACATGAACATGAAGGCACGTATCATCAGTCTTAAAGACTTATTTTGAATAATTAATTTACGAAGTCTTAAAGAATTTGATCTCCAGAAGTACAAAATATTCTCACCTCCAAAAATGTTAAGAAGGCTAGCTAACTTCTTGCTAGGTAAGGCTAGGGCTAGCTTTGTGACTCAAGGTCACACAGACTACGTACATTCAGAAGCCCTGTGGCATAATAGGAATGTATCTACAGAGTGAAAAAGTTCATTCAGATCCACCGTTCACACTACTTGCGTTCTGGAGGACTTTCCTTCAGATGAGGTCAAGTCCCACAGATCCCATGCCCACTAGTGGCTGGAGAAAAACTGATGTAATCTTAAAACGCATCTTTCAGTTCAGGTTCATCTCATCTGAGATGCGAGAGGTACTGTTTTATCATAAATCATGTATCACATGAAATCAAATTTATCAGCTCTAAATATCTCAAACTATTTGTCTTTTATTAGTATTTGGTTGCTGAACATCAAAATGCATGAACAGCAGAAGGATTTTCTTTTAACATACAGACATGCAATAAAGAGTGTGGGTATAGTTTTTGTTTTTAATTTTAATTTAATTTAAAAAAATAGGCCAAAATTGTTTTTTCTTCTTTTTTTTTTCTCAGTTATAAATGGGTTTGAAGTACAATTCAGTCACATATTGGTGGGATTGTAGTTTGACCTACAGAAAAAATGATGCCATGGGGAAATAACTTTCTATGAGCTCAGCTATTGAGGTGGAATTATTTCACTTTCTTGTGATACTTTCCTAAGCGTCTTCATCACTGAGAAATGAAGATAACCAGATGGCGTGATTGCCCTTTGCTGCCTTCTTCAGCTTTCCATCAAAGTCAAGCTTTGGAAACAGTTTTCTTTAAACAATCATTAGCACCACTGTACTTCAAAGCATAAAACATTCCCCTGAACGCTGAAAATAAAAGCAAAGCAAGGTCCCTCAGCTAACTGGCACCCATTTCTGTCCACATGGAGGACACACCTGGTATCATTTTCAAAAATGCTGACCACCTGACAGCCTTCCTGGAAGATCTCAGTTCACCTGAGAATACAGCATGCAAGTCTTTAATGTCTCTAAGCGTAGATGGTGTTTAAGTTACTAGTTGACAGCAGGTTAATTTCATGTGGCCTGCAGTTCTGACATCCCAAGTAAGCTGCCAAGTCTCTCTCCAGCCCAGGTGCCCGTCTCTTCCATAAGAAGCCACTGAGTGCCCGCAGGGTGCAGACCAACAAACACATTCCTGCAGAGAGCCGCACGCTGCCCCAGCACGCCGTGTGCCCCTGGCTTTGACTTCCCGCTGGCCCCCAATGCCCAGCTCCTGTCCCAGGTCTCATGTCCCCAATGCCCCGGGTCTCACATCCCACCTGTCCGCCACCAGCATAGCATGGAGCTGCTAAAAGATGACTCTGCAAGACTTTTGCACTGATGTGGTGTATTTCAGACACAACTACAGCATAAACATTTCAAGATTGGGTTCGAGTGGACTACAGATCACAGCTTCTTGTTCCCATGTACAGTTTCAATACAGATCTCAGTGCGGTGCCTAAAGCAGTTCATACATCACTATCCTCGTGACACAGAAGCGAGAGGGTGCACTTTGTTTTATAAAAAAAAATAAATTATACATTGTGACCTACCACCGAGCTTTACATATAAAAAGGTAAAAATACAGTAGTTAGTGTGGCATTAACAAAAAAATCTAGCTAAAAAAATACTCTTACAGACTTTAAAAATAGGTTTGTCCAGTTATAGGTAAGGGCGTGTGTGTGTTTAGGAAGCAAAGTGCTCAGGCCAAGCAGGACAAAGGAGGAAAATCTGGAGGATCCCTGCTCCCCACAGGCTGTGCCAACTGCCCAGGCCTCCCTCCTCAGTGCCGTACGACAGCAGACTTCACGAAATCACACAAACTCTACATCCACTGGAGTGCAGCGGAGGGGCCCTGGACTCATTTCTGTGGTGCTAAACTCCGACCAAACACACGCAGATTAGACCTACACCACTGAAAGGCCATTAGCAAGGATTTTTATTTTTTTGGTATAAAAGTTACGATTGTCCAGCTGCATTTGAAAGCTGTGACACTACCACGTCTAACAGCTACACAATTTTACTACCGCTTTCTAACTAACAAACTCTCTGTGCCCAGACAGCAGAGCTTTAAATGCTAGCTGGCTGTGAGATAGAGCTGCTAACACTTCACCTGTACAAGACTTGGGCTGTACCAGAACATGTTCACAACGTGAAAAACAAATCCAGTGCTGTCTGTGGCAGACCTTAACAGTACAGCTGTGCTTCAAGAAACAGAGTAAGTGGCAAAGACAGGGTGCAAAGGGACAACAAGCAAGGGCTGGAAACAGCTTGTGGAAAGAGACCCAAATGTAACTGGACTGGTCACCTGAGCTCCTCATCCATTGCAGCACATTTTCTTGCCAAGTTGTGGCCAAAAAGCCCAAGACACACCATTTATATGGCTGTCTTTGACAAAGCATACCTAGAATTTCAGTTTAAAATTGAATTCGTTCAAGCTAACCCATTAACCACGGCTGAGTACCAGGTAAAGCATTATTTTATACTGTGAGACTTCCCTACCACTGAACTAAAGAAAACTAAAGAAGACATCCCCTTAGTTCCAGTGCTAAGAGGGCCTGAAGTCCCACACCTTAATTCCTGTTTCAAAAGCTTGTGGTTACAGGACCATTACTCACACATGCAGGTCCTCTGGTCGCTTCCTGTTAGACTAGATGGGTGAGATTGAAATGCGGTTCTGCTGTCCACATTTCCTTAGGATTAATCACTTTGAAATATAGTGTTGTGTGTTTTTTCCCCTCTTTTTTTTTTTTCTTTTGTTATTTTAAAAATGTTAAAATTTCTGCAAAATCTTTTATGGTGTACAATCACTTTTCAGTTTTTCATGTAAGTTTTCACTCTTTGACTACAGAGTGAAAAAGCATCCATCCCTGATCAGCACTGCATGCACACAGCAAAAGGGTACAAAGACAGTAAGCAGAGGCTGGAATACGCATTAGTAAGTCAGTGGGTGATAACTTTCTTCAGTTAAAAACAAACAAACAAACAACAAAAAAAAAACAACACTTTTTTGTTAAATATATTGTATAAAAAAATCAAGGAGCTGGCTTTTTCTAAATGGCTGCACCACACATGTGGCTGTATCCCTTCATTCTTTTCAACTCTCAAAGCCTCTAAGTGGTTGGCAGACCCACCAACAGCCCAACGTGAGATTAACACAGAAGTTTTGTTTATAAAACTCTTTAAATAAATACCAAAAAATAACCTTTTAGATTGCGGCTGGACTTATAGCCAATCAACAGAGTAGCAACGTTCAGATATCTGTTTTTCTCAATAGCATGCTGGCATTAATCAATATTTTATAACATCAGCTGCAGGTACTACTGTATCTATTTGTGTTTGATAATATCTAAGTGATGAGTAAGGCTGCATTACCTGGTAGCCAGTCATGGTACCACACAACACCTACAGTTTTAAAGCAAAACAGTGATGCAAAACTACAGGATGCTCAGACTCCAAACTACGTGCCTATTTAGATCACATCACTGTGGTGCCTAAGTCTCCTCAGGCTCCCTGTATAAACAATTGGAATAGCTAAATAAGCTACGTTGAGTTAAATGGAGCATTTTCCCAGATGTCACTGGGAAGAATTGGGTTTGCAGTCTCAAATCTACTAGAAATTGCAAATCCCCAATGTAACAGTAGATATTATTGAATTTTTAAGTATTAGGCCATTGGAAATTGAGGGAAGCCTTGCCTCTTTGAAATTTTCCTGTGTGTTTAAATACAACATCCCCCCTCGACCACCACCACCCCAGCCATGCTGACAGTAAACAGTTGGCTACTTGGAACCACTTAGGTTTTAGGGTAGGGGGACGCATTCACCACATGTGTTATTTACTTGTTATTTGCTGTATGTGATTGCTTGGGAGGAATCTAAGGATGGTATTTAGCACACAACGCTGTGAAACTGTAAACTTCTGTTATTTTACTTTTGGGAGAAATTCAAGCTAACAGTTCACAGAGCTCCTGAACCCAATGGGAAGAGTCAAATATCAAACATGCCTTAAAGAGAATGCTACTGCATTCTGTCTATTTACAAAACCAACACATGTAGCTGGCGAATGCCAGCTCAGCTGCTGAGCAAACAGATCAATAGCAAGTGCCAAGTTTCCCCACACAGTCCTGGCTTTGTGCAGGAAGCAGACTGTTGCAGCCATAGCTTCCCTTTTCCTGCAGGAACTTTTCTGGCAACTCTATTAATCCACACTCAGACATTTGATATGTGAATTGGGAATCTTCTACGTTTTAATACACAATAAGGCTCAGACTTAAAATATAAAAGTTAACACTCAACTGGAAGCAACAATGACAGGTGGACACTGGGGATCAGAAACATGCTGCCCGGTCCCAAACAGTAGCTCTGCTCTGGCTGGCAGCACTGAGTGCAGTGCATGCCTGGAGCACCTGCCATCAATTTCAGCTCTGGGTTCTCCAGGAAGTGGCTGCAAATCATTGTCTGCAGTGTGTCACTCCGCTATGTCAGTCCGAATTGCTCCCAATGGTTTCTGTGTTTCTCTATTAAGGCCTCTGGGGCTTTGAGGAGTGGCAGTTGGCCATGTAAATGCTAAGTGGTTTCTTCCTTAAAACTCTGAGTCAGCATCTTACAAACAAGTACAAAAACAGCAGTAAGAACTTCCAGGACATACCTTAGTCTGAAAGAAGCAGCCTAGTAGGACACCAGCTTACCTGCACAACCCACAGTGGTTTGGTCCAAATCTTTGTCCACACTGAGAGACGTGCAGGCAGCAGGTGCGCAGAAAGGAAGTTGTACGTACAAGTTTCAAATTAACTTTCACATTTAAAATTGTTTCTAAGAACCACATGTATATAAATATTTATAAACAGCAGCGCTACACAGAAAACAACCTCCAACCCCAGTCATACGTACAAACCTCTTCCTGAGAAGGAAGGATCCCAGTAGTTTCACCTGTGCTTCCCTGTTTGGAGGTATGGAATTCGTCATTAGGCTTCTACACTTCTCCTTCCTCTAACTCTGCATTGACATTTTCACAGGATACATTTCCAGTGTCCATGTGCTCTCACCTCTACACCTTCATGTGGGGATCCTGCTGCCTGGGACTCAAATGATCTCTTCAAACTGTGAATACTGTATCCTGTACTTCACCTGAGCACTGAAAGGTCTTCACCAGCACTGTGGAGCATGCTCTTGCAAGAACCCTGCTTTCCTAGTAGAAGCAGGTGTACTACTTTTGGGCATGTTTCAACTTTTTCTCCTATTTTCACCTTATTCTTTCTATTCTTTGTTCCATATACAACTGGATCAGGACTCAAGGTGGTAAGAACTGACCTGGTTGCGCTGTCATGCCATAACACGCCTGGTAAGCATCTCACAGCATCAGGAAACAACATCTAGGAACAATATGAATACAAATAAGAAAAGTCTTTTCCTTCCTAGTCCTGAATGGCAACAGAACTAACCTCAAAGCAGTTCCTGAAGTAAGCTGTACTCATACCTTCACTGCTTCAGCATTTAAAACAAACAAACAACCCCCCATATATCTATAGCCTAAATGCATGTACTTGGGTCACACAGAAAATAAAGTAACCAGTGTCAAAAAAATGTGGGACCTCTGCTGTAATCTGCTAATGCTAAAAGTTGTTTGGCAGGTTAATTTTCCTTTTCCTGCTTGCAATGAGCAGCTCAAATCCAGTCAAAGTAGTTGGTCACTGATGGACTAGATTTTCATTCCTTCCAGGTACTGTAACAAGAGGTGCAAAGATTATTAAGGTCTTTAAGGCCAAAAAGGAGCATATGTGTTGTTAAAACAAAGGAAAACCAGTGGGATTAATCACACAGAAGAAAATTACCTTGGCTGTATCAAATAGTCATCACTACTGTGAACTACCATATAAAGTATGGCCACAAGATGGCCCTACAAGTTCTCCTAATCTTCCCAATAATACTCTACAAAGGTCAGGGATGTGGTGTTCAAACACTATATAGCTAACATCACAGTGATCACTTGCCATTAACGCTTCAGAGGCAGCACAGGGTAAGAAAGACTAAATCTAGTGTGAGTGGAACACAAGTAGATTTTGTTCCGCATGTTCAGAACTAGCTCCAGTGTGGTATTCACTTCTCCTAAGGAGAACATCAGATTTTCATGTGGTTTTATATTCCGGTTCAAATTATAATTCCAGTTAGATTTCAATAAATGTGGAAGTCTCTTCCTGGATCCTAGCAAACCAGCTGGCTGCTTCTGTCCCATTCAGCAAGAGTTTGATCCCAAGCAAGGTTTTCAAAACAGCTGCTTGTAGAAGACTGGAGTTTTTACAAGATGGGAAGTGCAGAAACTCCTTCTTCTAGAGTTCAGTGGTGAGTAAACATTTTGTCCTTATTGTAGAATCCTCAGTGACGGGGCTAAAAGAGAAAAATGAGGCTCTGTGGATACATTCCTACAAAAAGATCTTCCATAAGGGATTTAAAAAGCAAAAGATATTGCTCGGAGCAAAACTAAGAGATGAGTATCATTCATAGAGTATTAATACCTGTTCCTTCATAATCTAACAAAACCAATGTATAAACCTTTCCAATGGACAACCAGAAGGGCAGACCAAACCAAGTTCCAGTAGTGCAGTAAGTAGCATCATTGCCATCCACATCCTGCCCACTGAAGCTTTCCCTTTGTTCAGGGATTCACTGAAAGACCTGGTTGTCACTGCTAACTGCAAGTATTGAAATGGAAGTAGCAAGAGCACACAGTTCCTCTCCACATGCATACTTCTGATGTGAAGGCTGGGAACTTACCTTGCAAGGACTTCAGATGTCTGCTGGGATGGTGGTAGTCCAGCTGATGGCAACAGAGCCTCTGTGCTGCCTTCCATTGCTTTCAGAGCTAAGGCAACATCATTTCCCAAAGGCCCATTGGAAATCAGTCCAGTCTGAATTGGGAAGAAAAACAGGAAACTAAAATAAAAACCTCCTAGCACAAGACATAATACAACAGAAAACTAAGATTCATTAAGTTCTAGGGTGGGCATCACTAAATGCAAGTGCTTCAAGAAACTTCATGACATTTACCTGTAGTAAACAAAGTAAAAGCGGAGTTTAAGTATTAACAGGATATCTGAGTATCAACCTGGATTGGTTTGCTTCAGCTTTGGGCTGCTGCATTACTGCATGGACTTTCAAATTAACACAAATTATTGTATTTTATTCAAGGTCCCGTTTTTTAATCATGACAAAAACTTTCTCTCTCTCTCTTTTTAAATTTGCCTCTTAAATGCTTCATATCAAATTGTTAAGGAATGGTTCAATAACTCACTGGCACTATCCACCTCGGTGTTATCGTGGGCTGGGGAGACACCTACAGAAAACAAATGAAAGCTCATTAGAAAAGGATAGAAGTAACAGAGAACATTCCTGAAATAATAATGCCCACCTAAAACAATATCAGATATTCGTAAATCACCAGTCAGAATCTGCTACCCTATAGAAGAGATCTTTGAACCATGCTAGTGATTAGCTATAGGTGAAGTGACTTCATACAAAAAGGTAATTCACATCCACGCAGCATATGGCTAACACCTGCTCACTCACAGAAACTCACTGAAAACAGTTTCAGCATAGAGCTCCCTTCAAAAAGGCAACTGAACCCATTATTATTTTCTGCTTTGAGGACACGGTTAACTGAAAGTACACTTCTGTGAACAGTTTATGGTCCTACTCCTTCCCTTTTGCTTCAGTGCCCACAGTATAGCTCATTTTTCCCCAGAGCATTTTTTTAAATTTATTTCAATATAAAAGCATTTATTTGTATTAAAAGCTTTGCATTAAAAAGTTATTTGCATTAATATATTTGTCAATTTTTTATATATATGCACATCTAAATATATTGTGTGTGTATGTATATAACGTGTGCATATATAGCTGCACAGCCATATACATATAAGGTACTCTATATATCTAGAAGTCTGATAAAGAAGGCTGGCACTTGCATCATACTAAAATAAGACTAAAGGCTGTTGTAACACAGATACAAGGTAACTCTTGAAAACAATTCAGGTTGCTTCACTTCCCTTACAAACTTATACAGCCTTACACCATCCACCCTAAAAGGCAGGTGACACGTGCAGTGACCCAGGTGAACCACCACTTCACTCCACTGCAGCAGGTCCAAGCCTGGTGGACAGATACTAAAGCCAGAACAGAGTTTATGAGTAAAAACCATTGTATGTGGGAGGGAAGAAGTTTGGTTTTGAAATACATTTACCCGAGGTGTGGCTTCTGTAAAGTCAATTAGATTCTCTGTCAGTGATGTTAAGGAAACGTCCTGGTCATCTGGAGTGCTCTATGGAATAAATCAGTTTTGAATTGAATTCCCCATAGTAAATAGATAGGTTTGCTGAATACTCTAGTGGCTTCCTACATTATGCACCGGTGTCCTTAATGAACACTGCCATTCACCAGGCCTGTTTTCTACAATCTTGTCATGTGATTTTTTTTTTTTTAAATGATATTTTATTTCACTTTTCCTCCATAATATGCTGAAAGTAATGTCAATGCCATGTAAGCTGTTAAACTGCCCTTTTTTCCTGTGCAAAGATGAAGTATTGCACCATTTGACAAAAAGGTCAGTGAGGTCTGCAAGGTGAGTATCTGAACTCAGAAGATGAAGGTGATTAATTGTTCAGTGGAATAAATTACATAATACTTGTTTAGAGAGATGACAGATAAAGGGTGTGTTGCTTTAGTTTTCCAGATTAACCCCTCCGCCTGCTGAACTAATAATAGGCAAGTCCAATTTGGGCTCACCTTTTGTTTTGGAAAGAGACAAATAAAAGCTGATCCCTGAGTGCTGCACAGATTGTCACGTGTGTTTCACAGAGTCCATTTATAGGAAAAAAAAAAAAAAAAAAAAAAAAAAAAAAGACTACCTTACCCTTAAGGCAACCAAAATACAGCAACTGAACATTTCAATTTAAACCTTTCCCTCCATGTTTTTTTTGACAGAAACTGCGTATGTCAGAATTTCATCCCTGCAGTCTCTTCCCCAGAACACCAAATTATTGGGATATAAATGGCTCCCCGAAAGAAAAAATGAAAAGTGAGAAACACGTCCAACCAGCTTACAAAAACAAGTGCCAGGCAAAGAATCTGACAGGAGTCATACATCCTTCAGAGCAATGTATACAGTTTCTGTCTCTGCTCCAGAAAGCAGTCTTTGGTATTCACCAGTGACTGGTATTCACTGTGTTGACAGGCATGCAGTAAGGTCTGTTGTGGCTGCCTGAGGGCATCAGTAGCTCAGAATGCAACACACAGAAACCTTCCAGGCTGACAGGTGGTGGTGATACCTTTGAAACAGCAGCCTCCTCATCTGGAGCCAGACTAGCCGGAATCAACAACTCTTCGTGGCTAGAGGCAGCACTATCCTCATTTGATGCGTTACTGGAAGGAGAAAACAATTCTCATCAGCAGATGTAGCCAGTGTCCTATAGACCTGACAGTATCAGTACCTTCAATCTTCAGCAGCTTTTTCAGTGCTTATTTCTAATTTGTCTACACAGGACCGAAGTCTTCCCTGCTATCCTCTTATCTCCCCACTTGGAGCCAGGGGATGTCAGGTATTTCAGTCATTTCAAAAGATGAGAGAGACAAGCTTACTGCTTGATAGCATGCTCACCCTGAGGCCTGGCCTACACTGATTAACTGTTGCAACACTACTTAAAGATGCATCTATAAACCTGTTTAGTTAGATATACCCTAACTGCTCAGCACTTTTCCTCATCTTTTCAAGCCTGTTTCATAATAAATTCTACATGGTTCTCATCCCAGCAAGATTTTTCTCATGAATCACTTACAGAATGAAGGTGTTTGAGGCAGGGGTTATTTTCAGGAGCTCTTTTGGATCTTGAAATATTGGACTGGTTGCTGGGGAGCTACTCGGTGTTTTGCCTGAGGGGATAATGTTCCTGGTGCAATAAAAAACAAAACCAAACAGAAAGGTACAAACTTTCACTGAAAGCTCTTCATTTGCTACAGCAGTTTTGAAATTGCTAGATGCACATGTTACTCAATATACTGCCTTGTGTTCTTTGAAGTCTGATACACGCTTATCTTCACAAAAGGTCAAGATATTACATAGTTATGACATGCAACACTTAGTTTTTCATTGCCTGAAATTCAGCTAAAACTAATGATCATATGAGATTCAGTAATTCACAGGAATCAGCTGCGACAGATTTCTGTACACAGATTTTTATCTCCATTGAAAAACAGCTACTGTAAACAGATAACTTCCCCACTCCTCACACTGAAGTTGTTTATGTCAGAAATAACTGCAGTGGTCAAGGCTGCCGGTGGAACAATGTTTACCAAACTGAAGTATGGGAGAAAAAAGTAAGATTATTTGGTTTACCTTGTACATGTCAAAGCTTTGCAAATATGGTTTTTGCTGGCTTTCATTTTAAAAACACTTCATGCTTACCAGGTTAAACTACACTATGACAAGGTAAAATGCAGTGATCACTGAGTTACTGCAAAATCGCATTGAACACTGAGACTCCAGAACTCCATGTTCTCAGTGCTGTACTTGGATAACTAGATTGCACTTTTCTTCCAAATCTATACAGTACCTGGCAGCAGCATCCTGAATAATGGAACTCTTGGTACCTGCCAGGTTGTCTTCTCTCACAGCCTAAGAGAAAAAAACAACAAAAATATGCATTTCTGATATCTGTTCCCATTTCTGATACCAGTTCAGAGATTCAGAAAAAAGCCAAGAGTCTCCCTCCCAGCATGAAACTGTGATGTTTACTTACTGCTCAAAGACTTAAAACATCAATTCAGTGTGAAAACTTCAGTGTAAATAATTCATTAATGTAGCCAAAAAAAAAAAAAAAGCCATTATTTACTACGAAATTTACTAGAACATGCTAGAAGCATAGCCTTATTCACTGAATTGTAGAATATTTTTTTATTAGAAGGGATCCTTTGGATGTTATCTGGTTCAAATTAAGGCCAAATGTAAAGGTCAATTAGTTTGTTCAAGGCCTTACCCAGCTACATTGTAAGTGTTAACAGGGACTGCAATTCCTCCCTGGGCAAGCCATTCCAGCACTGGACTACTGTGAAGAAAGGCTCTCTTACTCTGCCACTCTTTGGTCCTCAGCTCCTGGAGCACCCTTATTTGCAAAGCACCTTCTTCAATACCAGGCAATTGCAGAGTCAAACAGTGAAAAAGGGCATCTTCTGAACATTATTAACGGTACCCCCCTCACAACCAGTTCTAAAAAGAAAAAATATTTGAGAACATTTAGTCCTTATCACTAGAGTATTTACCTTGTGACCTGCTTCTGCCTGGGCCTTCAGGATATTGCTTTTCATATCTGCTGGAAGCCATGCTGCTGCTGCTACTGGGCTCTCAATTGCATTGTTAAGACATTTATCTGTCAGCTTTACCACTTCATCCTGGACATAAAAAAACCTTTGTTAGAAGCAGTTCCCACATGAAGATCCTGGACTGGAATTTATTAATAACAACAAGGCTCCAAGTGAGAGGAAAAGCAATGGTTATACCGAAATGAAAAACAATCTCCTCATTTCAAAACTTAGTTGGAAATTCAGAGCAAAACAAAGCAGGAAAAAGCACAATGCTTAAAAGTAGAGACGCCAAAAGCTGTGCTAAAAATACAGTGTGGAAGAACTGAGCAGCAGTGGACCCTCAAAACGTAGCAGCTTACTGATCTGAGATCAATACAGCAGCCATTGTATTATATTGTTATAGCCTAACTGTAAATTGATAATTCATTTTCAAAACCAAGTTGGGAAGATTTTTACCTTAAAATCTGCTTATAAATTAGGACAACGCTTTAATGTGCTATTAGCTCCCTCTCCCATCGCTAATTATATCAGAATAAATTGGCAGGCAGATACTTTAGGAGGACAATTAAAAACGAGATACCTTTTCAATAGAGAATATTGCATTATGTGAATTGCATTTCTTAATTATAAAATGTTAATTAAGCATTCCATCTACTAATTGCTATTTGATTAGTGACAGAAGTTAATTAACTGAGTGGAAACTAAACCTTGTGACCTTTCTTCTCAGGGTATGACTCAGCAGGGGGAGACAGAGCCCTGCTCTCCTCACCATATGCCACTCGCTGGCTGAGGCTGCTCCACCAGCAGCTCCTGCAGCATGCACTGCAGCAGGCACCAGCCTGCTGCTTGCATGAAATGCAATGTGCCCAGAAGGAATGAGTCCCATTGCATAGAGTGCAGGGCAGAAGTTAAAAATAGAAGGTGAAGGATACCTGTTCCTCACACAGATCTCTATCCACTTTTCACTTTTTTTTTTTTTTTCTGATTAAGTGGAAATAGAAAATAGAACGTCTAGATTCCAGTATTTAGGGAGGAGAAAAACATTTCCCCTTCTTGTCTCCCTCTAAACTACCTTTTGGGGCATCCAAATAGGAACTTAGGAGACTTACCTAAAGGAGAACACACTTAAAAACATTGGCTGCACTCAGCAGTGAATACAGAACTTTGCAAAATCTTGAAGAATCACTGTCAATGTAAAAAGGCACAAGGAACAACCACCTGTCTTACTGATGGCTACTGCTTGCAAATATTAAAAGATACACATTCGCATAATTCATGAGGACTAACAAAATTATTTATTGAGCATTTAAAGTGTTGTTCATTTTACAGAAACTGCTGGAATTGCCAGAAGCCTGGAATAATTAAAACTGAATTATTAGGATCCGTACGGTCAAGGTACCCAACTGTGATAAATCCTTACACTGGACAGAATTTCTAAGGCACTGTTCCAGTACCAATGAAATAGTAAATTTGATTGTTTTAACTGAGAACATCAGCATACGGATGCTTTAAGCACCATTTTGTGGTTCCTCTCACTTTCCTCCATCTGAACAACCAATTTAATTGGGCGATGCTAGTCTATTAGCAATTACATTCCCAACTTTTGAAAAGGTTAGTATTATTAAGAGCTATTTTAATGTACTCAAAAATGTAAGTTCCACATCACCACAGCAATATCTCCATCAATACTAAAGATACATTTTTTTCAGTCATTTCAGTTTTGTGCTTAAAAAAGGCAATGGTGTTTTGCCATTTCACAGAAAGAGCTTGAAGCTAGAAGGAAAAGCATTTGACACGATAAGATGGCCTCAAGAGGTCTGATTTACAAGACATTGAGTTATCCACGTAGAACAGTAAAGCTGCTAGAGCTTGTCAATATCCTAGCTCATTATGAATTTCTATTGTTTCCATGTACTAGGCAAACTATATTTGTACTTTAGCTTCATGTTTTGACTGCAGGATAAGTCCACTTCAGAAACTGATGAAAGCAGAGAGCTCAGTGTATTTAAGGACTTTTTGTTCCCTTTTGTCAGATCTGGTCACTGTACTAGGGAAAGCTTGGAAACAACAAAGTTGTATTCTTCCATCCAGCAGATTTTGGCAGAGAGCAGCTGTGAAGAATGAAGCCATTCATTCCACACTTCCCAGTTCTCATTCTAGAAAGATTTCTCCCTCTCTAAAAGGGCACGGATACAGTATAAATATTTCCTTACCAAATAAATCAGTCAGGAGTGTCTGCAAGTATAGAATTATATAAAGATGATGCTGGCAAGCCATCTTTGACCCCTGACAAAAAGTTCAAGATTTTTAATGAACAGAGCTGGAGTGAGCAGTTCATTGGCATTTGATTGCGTCACGAAATTCAAGACGCAGCTCTGCTTTCAGAAGCAGAGAACTAATGCTTTCCCTTTGATGCACTTCACCAACCCTTTTGTGCACTGCAACTGTTTCTACATAGGTCGGTATCTTATGCACTGGTAAAACTTAAGGGAGATGAACAATGCTGAAATTTCTAATTATGCACTGCCAGACAGAACACTTAACACTGCATTCATCTGAAGTAACAGCAAACTCCAGGATCTAAGCACACTGCAAGGTTTTAGTTGGTGCATTCCAGCCAACTGTGATGCATTGTCCCATTTTTTCCAGGCAGAAGATGCCATAAACACCTCTTTTTATGAGTAGGTTAACAGTGGAACTAGGTGCAGGACAGCCAATATACACATTATGTAAAAAAAAAAAAAAAAAAAGAATAATAATAAAAACACAACAAACAAAACCCATGTATGGAAATTAAAAAATACATGTATAAATTAAGCAGACTTCAAAGTCAGGGAAATAAGGCATTTTCAGTAGTTGTTCTTAGGTCACTCTTTCAGGACACACTTCCAAACCATTAGCCTTTATCTCTAGTCGCAGCTGGGAGATGCTCATTTGGCACTACAATAACCTACTTGCCTTTGCAGTTTGAAGCACACAGAGACAGTCTCTAATCTGCCTACCTTTTTAAACAAATGCTCTCAAGTCACCTCTTGATAAATTACATCATAGGCTGAAAAGCTGTTAAATCTCTTCTACCTGAAGAAAATCACTTATATGCCCTTTTAAATTTTCATAAAACAATTTAAACTTCCTTCCTGAAAGCTGCAAAGTCTTTGTTCTCCAAAGAAAGAATCAAATTGCATACTGTTCATCCATACACCTCCTATTTCTCACAGTTAAGCAGATGTTCTTGCTCTCTCATCAGGGTCTTATCACCCCAGCATCTGTAACCTTTATTATCCAAAGTTATTCGGCACCTCACATGGCAGCTGGATAACTGTGAATGTGCTGGATTGGCATCTGCTTGTTAGATTAGCTTGTTACAGGAATCTTATCTCGCTTACTATATTGCAGCTATGATTTAAAAAGCACTAATACAATTCTGCTCCATTCTCTCCGTTTAACCTCCTAGATGTTTTTGTTTTTTTTCTCTCAGTTTGAACTCAAATGGAGCTCAACAGGAGAAAATATTCTGCAATAAGCGGTATTTTCTGCTGTAGTTTATGCAGAGGCAGTGTTTTGGCATAACAGGACCTACGGGCTACTGACTAATCTTCTTAGAGACTCTGTAATCTTTGTAATGCAGTCACCAAGCAGAAAGGTACACAAGGCACCCCTGACATCACTCCTTAAAGGGGACTTGAGCACAACAGCCTGCAGCAAAAAGTACACCAAAACACTAGCCTTTTCTTACATAAGGGGGGCAAGCAAGTGCCTAGGAACAGGCTTACCCCAGCACACACTGCTAGAAAACCCTCTCAGAACCTGTTTTATTTTATCATTGCTGGAATAAGTCATACCAACTTCACCAAAAGGCAGATGAATCCTCAGGCCTCCCCCAAACAGTAGGGTAGTGCAAACAGACTTAGTATTGCAGATTGCTTTACTCTCTCTGCTTGTTCAAAATGCAATAAAGCATCTAAAGTTTTAATGTGGGAGAAGCAGATTAAGTTGTCTTTTTTTTTTTTTTTTTCTTCTTTTTAACACATGATTTATTCACAGTCAAGCCTGGAGGGAAAACTAAATCACAGTTTTTTTAAATCCAGAATCTGATCTGTTCAATTTAAGTACTTTTCAATATGCTAGAGTTTTAGAAACCATAGTTGCATGCCCTGGCTTTACTGCAAAGCATGTCCTGTGTGGGTCCAGTTGTTTGACAACCAGTGAATTTATCAAAATTCTCTGCTGCTGTAAAGGAGGACCCTGTGTTCTCCGACCTTTCTGGTTAACATTACTCATTTTCATTACAGCTCTTGCATTTCTTTGACACCCTCTCCTTCATGAGTCTATTTCATTCACAACTTTAGAAGAAAAAGTGAGGAGAAGGTACTAACAAAATAGTTCAAAAACAAAAAAGGTTAAAAAATAGTTTATACATTGTCACTTCATAGATTACATTGGTTCATTAAAACATCCAACAATTACTGTAGGCGACAGAGGAACGAGGGTAGCCAGGGAAGGAAAATCAAAGAGAAGTAAGGTTAGAAGCCCCTCTCCCTGGGCACTGAACCACTAACGTGGTTCAGATGGTTCAGGGCACTGAACCATCACTCCTCTCTGTGTAAACACACATCACAACCTCCCCTAACACCTCCTGAGAGCTGGTAAGAACCAGTTACTTAACAGAAAGGACTGACCAGCAGCAAACTTGCCTCAAAACAAAACATCAAAACAAAGTTCTGGAAAGGTTATGGAATGCAACTGAAAAACATTACAAAAAACGCTCACCCCTTTAAAACAAGAGGATGAATGATACAACATTGTACAGTTAGTAACCTACAAGAAAAGAAAAAAAAAAAAACACAAAACAACAGAGAAACATTTCAAGTGTTCACACTTTTTGCTCACACAGATTTTAAAAAATTCCACCAGGCTGCAGTCTGCATGTGTGTGTTCACTTCTGCCTCATCATCTTTATCTCACTGCCCTATCATGCAGAGGTTTATATACAACAAAACATTTGTATTTGCTTTATTCCCCAATATTACTCATGTTCTTAAAAATCTTGCAAAAAGACCAATTTAAGCACAAGACTTTTCAGAATTATCTGGAAAAAAATAAGTGACTCTGCCACGAAGGGTGCCCAAGTACCTGCAAGTTTATGTTTATGTTGGGACGTTCAGCTGGCACAGGGCTGCTGCACTCTGCCTCCAGTTGTTTCAGTTTTAGCAATGCATCTTCAAATGCTGAAAAAGACAGACAACAACTTCTTGCGTTATTCCTGAATGATAATCCTAAGGTTTCTGAAGTTGTGGTGAAAAAAAAATTAAAAAAAAAAAAAAAGCAAACTGCTTGCTCAATCTTCAATTTAATTTTCATTTCTACGGTCTATACGTATTCAACTAGAACACTACCCTCCTGCATGTTCATTTATCCAGCCATCTTTACAGTGAATGAGCAAGCAGCACGAGGTAATTGCTCAGATGGCAGCACATTACTATATTTGTGGCTACTCAGACCCCACAGAGAACTGTGACTTTTCCCTTGTACCTCTGTTCTTGGAAATAAGATGCTTCCAACTGAAACAGGCCACAGCTGACCAACTTTGTCATCCCAACCTACGTAACCTAACGTTATGTCTTAAAGATGTCTTACGCAATTCTTGAAAAGTTTGTGGCAAAAAAACTGTAATTTACTAAAATCAAAACAAGGCAGCTCTTGAAAGCAGTGTTAAGGACAGTTCAGCAGATACAATGGCAGCAACATTAGAAAGCTCAGAGGGAAGTCTGATTCTGAAACAGGCTCTCCTTGCAAACAAGTCATTAGCATTTTGTTACAGAACTCCTGCATGCACTGCTTCATACACTAGAGAAGCTGCATTCCACTGGCAAGCAAATTTGTCCCTGTGCATGCATCTAAGGGACCTCTCTAAAACAGTTTTGGATTTTTGTATGGAAACAGCCTCATAACCATATAATCAGGTAACTTTGACCCCACGCACCACAATAACAGGAAAAAAATCTGTAAGGTTGCTTACGGTCAGAGTCTGTTTTTTCATTAGAAGTTTCCTTTGTCCCAGGATGAGGGCAACTAACAAATTCTTCTGACTCTCTCGTTGCCAAGCCAACAATGGGATGGCCTACAGCATCATCAACACAAGTTTCTGGCAGATCCGTACTGTCTAGTAAATCAACAAGAGGTACACTGCAAAGGCAGAAAGATGGGCAGAGATAGGCAGAATTCTGTTACCATTCTTTCTGTAACATGAAAAAGCTTTAACCACATGCAATCTCTTTTTTCAAGTTGTTTTCTGGTAACCAGAAACATTCTGGAAAAACTCTTCCAGAAAACTGTTCCAAGCTTTCGGTGAGCTTACAAGGAAAAAAAAAAAAGCAAACACTTTACATCTCTAGAAGAATTGACCTCACAGCAGAACAGGTGTACTTTGTCTATTGCTCACATAGCAACGGAAGAAGTGAAGAAAAAGGGAGGGGAGTTTCTGTGGAAACCTTTCCGGGATTTATAAACACAGCAATTAGATTGTGAGAAAGGGAATCTTCAGGCAGTCTTGGTGAGATCTACCCAGTGTATACTCGAGCTCTTTCTGAAGGCAAAGATGCACTGTGGCACGTTATTGCTAATTCTCATACTGCAAGCTGACTCCAATTGTTTTAAGAAACAGGCAAGTTATCAGCTAGTAAATGTGCTTTTTGGAACAAATACTTCAGGTGTTGTTGTTTTTTGTTTTGTTTTGTTTTTTAGCAGACTCAAGGTACATTTCTGCATTTTTACTTGAGAAAAAAAGGCATGGAGGAGGGAAGTTGATACTCTTCACGAAAAGTTATTAACTTGTGCAGCACTTCATGCAACAGTTGGACAAAGGATAGAAAGGTCCATGGCAAAGGGCTGCATCAATGCCATGTTATGGTTACACATATCTATAACTAGTTTCAGTTTTGCTAACTTGGGCAAAGATGTGAACGAAAACTTAGCAGTCACAGTATTTTGGGTGAACCAAAGCATGTACTCCATACTCTGTTAGGATCACTTGCCTTCACCTCCTTTGCTTTCTAATGGGAATGTCTCCTTTTGTCTTACCATCTGTATTTACAATAAAAATAGCACACCCAAACCAAACCAAAAAAAAAAAGTAAAGAAACAAAAGTTGCATTATGATGCTTTTGTTGTGCAAACAGCCAGGAATCTCATCCATCTCTTGGAAGCTGAGGAAAGCTATGTTAACAGCAAACTATCAAATACAGACACAACAGCTGCAGCAGAATATAATGGTTAACCAGACAACCTGTGTATACAACCACAGTTTGATTGCCACCCCTTTCGACCAAGGATCACGTTTACATACAACGTGGTTGAAATACTGACTTAAGAAGAAAATTGCTCTTGTATTGCTTTTGACAGTTCTGTCCCAAAGATGGGAACAATGAAACCAAGCAAGTACCCACCCCAGCAGAACTTACCCTTATGCACGGACAGAGACACCTCCTACTTTAGTGTTTAGACCAGCTTCTCACTAATGGGTTAATGCCCCTTTTCTCCCTCCAGCCCCTGGAATTTGGAAGCAGTCCAATGTTGTCACTAGAGGCTCCAGGAAGAAAACCTCCCTTCAGCTCAAGCACCCAAAAGAATCCCAGTTAAATCTAACTTTAAATATATACCTCTGCAACAGATCACGCGATGCCACTGTTTAAGTGCTAATAATGTGTGAATCGTCTTAAGACAATTAATTGTTTTGAGGTAAACTGAGGTCACTTGCTCAATTCTCTAAGCATTGGAATGAGAAGCTGCTAGCAAAGCAAATAATAGGAGAATTTCAATCTCCTGTATAGCCTCTGTGTGCACTACTAATGGGAAGTAGCAAGCAGCAGCCTTGCAAGGAATACAGGGAATTTCAATTATCAGAATTGAGTAATGGGCAGGAATAGACGCTCTTCCAATTAAGGCAGCAAAGGGAGACCGAATCCTGCATCTTCATATCAGAGAGGGTAACTACTATCCATGGAAGGGAAAATGTTTTCTAACCTTCACAAGGCTAACATTTTTCTTCCCGTTTTCTGACAGATTTCTGTAAATAGTCACCCAAATGTTCAATATGACAACCATCATCACCAGATGTTCCGAGTTTGCCTGCAGCACACTTGCAGGTGCTGAGGCCATGACGTGCTGAAAGAACTCTGTACATATAAGCCCCTATAAACTCCATCTAAGGGAGCTGATGTAGCATCAGTATCACTTCTTCATGATGTAATCTTCTCATCCTTTTCTGAGTATTGCAGCACAATGGAGAGAAATTGAGTAAAAAAATTAAATGAATCTTCATTGGAAAATAGCTGGAATAATTACACTATCTTTTTTCCACCGTAATGACAACTGCAGTAAAATTTACTAGACAGATGTAAGAACTGATTCAAAAACTTGCCTACTAGAGATACAGGCAGTCTTGAAAACAGATGACATATTCAAATGGAAAGCTCAGTAAGTTCTGAGCTGCTCCAAAAGTAGAATATTTGTATTAAGGCAATAGAAGTTTGTAGAGAAACTTACTGCCATTTGTGCTGTGTGATGGAGGACTGGCTGAGGTAGCAAGGGCAGGACATGGGGGAGCCACTGCAGCTTCATCACTGCATCACAGTGAGGCCTCATGGAAACTGAATGAACTTTAGGCAGACTAGAGAGAAGCCTTCCAAAGCCAAGATTCAAAAAGGAGCCGGTCCTGTTTTACCTGCTGAAATAGCTACTCGGCCACCCTGAGATAGGCAATCACAAAAGGCAAGTCATACTATGGACACCCTCAGCCACTGGAATTTGCAGACACAAAGGATGAGTTCAAAGAGCAATAAACTGTTTGAGGCCCCCCAGATTCTTCATCCTCTTCAGAGGATCAGCAGGAAATGGCCAGACTATGTAAGTAAGCACAAGATACTATTTTTATCACTTCACAGAATTTCTGACTTGTCTTACGGAATACTAATAAAACAGTCATGCCAGTTATGAGGGAAATAGTAAAAGGCTTACCACATAAAGTACAACTTCTACGGTAGTAAGTATGCAGTACTCAAGAGTGAAATATAGCTTTCAACATATCCCTATTTGCTCACACACTAAAGGATATTTGAACTTTGCATAGTAACAAGTGCCAGGCATGATTGTCTTCAGAATCGATGTCTACCAGGTATTTCAGGAAACATTCAATGAGAAAAACTGATAAAAGATACCAGCAGTTTAAGCCATACAAACAGTTATGAACATAGGAATTTTCTTTCCCTTATCAAAAATGCAGAATATTCAGGGGAAAAAAATAATTTACCTTTTGTAGTGAGGAAAACAGAAGGAAAAATCCTAGGGATGTGTGATTCAGATGTCAGTCAAACAGGGTTATAAAATCTAAGATTTTCATGTTCTCCCATTTGTTTGAAGAATGACAAGATCAGGAATCCTCTTAAATAATAGAAGAAGAGTCCTACCTGTTCGTGTATCATTCTGTGGGATTTTGGAATATATAGATATCCTAATATACGTGAGCCAATAACTACAGGAAATAGGAAAAAACACCCTTATAAAAAGTTGCTGGCTGCAGAAGCCTTATAGGTACTAAGCAGAGATCTGTCATCACTACACTGTTTAGAAATACACCTGTACACTTCCTGAATGCTATTCCTAGTGCACATGACCTGTCCTTTTAAAAAGGCAGCTAAATATTGTAGGCATCAGTATGTGCTAGTTTGGTACAACTTCTCATTTTGCTGCTGAGAGCTGTCACTGTAGTAGAAACCAGGATAGTTCTTCCAAAGGCAATGAAGTTACCCTGAAACAAGTCCAGTAAAGAGCAAAATTGATTCTCGTAGTGTATGGAAGATTCAAAGGCAGATGGGAAAAGCATGCAACTTATATATATAATAAGTTGGATATGAAGGATATATGCCATCTGTGGTAGCTATGCTCTAATTAACCAATTCTTCTCTGATAGCTGAGGAGTCATCCAGGACCTGCAGTGGCCTCACCATTATGTTCACATTAAGCACACCTGAACACAGAACTCTGCAGTAGAACAGCAACCTGATTTTTTGCACATTTGATTACTGCAAATTAAAAGTAGCTAATTTCAGAAGACATATGAAAACACAGTGTTCAATGGTAAAGACAGTCCTTCATGTTATTAAAGGCCTACAAGTGTACTGATGAGCCACCAAGCTGGAGTCTTCACCTTTGACTTAACAATTAACCTCATGAATCATATGGCAGGATTGGTGTGTGTCATGAAATAGTTCTGTTTCATTTTGTCTGGAGCACAGCAGCAAGAATGAAAGAAAAATTTCTAGAGAGCAAATAAGACGTTCCCTAGGAGGGGGACCCTCCTCCAAAATATCACTCTTTGCCTTTTCAGGAGTTCTGATAATTTTATTCTTAAAAAAATTAAAATATTCTATCCCATTCCATTACTAAACAATATTTTTAGATAAGGACTTGTTTAAAAAATTATTTTTCAGATCAACCACCTACCTTAGATATTTTTAAATAATCATGGTACAAAAGGAGGGGCAGTTACATCCTCTATTCTTTTAAGATTTTTGAAACCACATTAAGATCCACTGATTGCACATGCAGTTTTGTTATCAACGTGACTTCCTGCATGGCTCCCAGAGAGAAAAGCAGCTAAAAACCTTACAATCATTCAGAAAAATCTTAGAATAATTAAAAAGTAATAGATACTCTATTTAAAGTAATTGTGACGGGTAACTTGTCTACATGTTATTTTGTCTTTAAAGACTAAATACCAACAGCATAATATGCAGAGCCTTTGTAACATAAGCTTTTTTTCCCCCCTAGTCATCTCCGGGTCCGTTGTCCTTATCTTTTGAGACAGCTCAAAATGCAATTTTCCAGCCTCTGCTACAAAGCAGCCTCAAGCTCCTGAGAGGCCCGCGTGTCTCACAGGCTGGTCATGGTGGTTTGGACAGCATAGGTGACAGCACCGCTACGAACTCCTGCATTCTTCACATTGCGCTCATGAACAAAAGCAGAGTACTGTCCGTCTGCAGCGGGGGTCCTCGGCGGGGCCCGTGCCTTCCACAGGCTTCCACCACGTTGGCAGAGGTCGGCAGCATCAAGGGGCCTGGATTATTGGGGAGTGGGAGGGGGCACAATTAGTAATTAGGTGGGGATGAGAGAGTGGGGGAACAGCAAAGCAAAAATAAAGACAGCATGAGAGATGGGAGAAGACAAGGAAAAGTGACATTGCTGGCAGGTATCTGAGGACAGAGGCATGTGAATATATATGTACTGTAAAGCAGTATCAAATAAACCCCTTTACTGCTCTGTATCATGCATATTCTTCTGAAATTAGAAGTTAAGCTGTCTCACACTTACACTGTCTACACTTACAGAAATGAAAAGCATTCCGTATTGCAAAGCACTTTGCAAAACTGAGCAAGACCCATGCGTTGCAGATGGAAGAAAACAGCGAGGTGGAGGGACAGACCTCCCAGGCATACAGTGCACTGCAGTTTCAGGATGCTGAGAGGGTTTTTAAGCAGCAGCTCTACCTGCATGATTGGAACAAGCATCTATAAGCAACGCTAATTTTTCAAAGTCATTGGAAAACATAGATTTTAATGCGAGTTGTTTTTTGTTTGTTTGTTTTTAAAGAATGAAATAGAAATTGAGAGAAATGAGTGTTACTGTGCAAGAGCAAACAGTGCAGCGTACATAAGTCATTCACCATTTAGTTTGCTAAGGGACTAACTCTTAGGCACTTAGTTAGGGACTAACTAAGGGACTAAACAAAGTAGTTGACTGCAGTTATGCTTAACTAACAAACTTAGTTGGAAGACCACCATTTTAGAAAAGGTTACAACACAAAGACCTTGCTTTCTAATTTTGCATGTGGTTTGCAAATGCTACATTTCAAATTCATAAAATCAAAATCCTGTGCTATGCACAGGTACGGTTCAATTCTTCAACAGTTGGAACAAAGCTCTTCAAAAGCTAGAAAAAGGAGCAGGAGAGAACACTCATCACTTTAAACAGTGTTTTGAAAAATATTTATAGCTTCCTATTTAATGGTTCCTTGCACAAAAGGCATTAGGCACAAGTATCTCCAAAGCAGCAGGGATAAACATTTTACTAAAACTGTTGAATTTTAGAAGGCTTAAAAAAAAAAGCACAAATATTTGCTAAGTGTTGATTGTGTTATCCTAGGATTCTTCACTGTAATGCTTTGAGACAGGCTGCTGCAAGTTACAGTCAGGTATCAAAAAAGTGCTTGAAAAAAAGGGTGCTCTTAACCTACTCAGAAATTCCTAAAACAAACGTTTTCCTTCAGTTTAATGTAAAATTCTCTATTCAGTGACCCAAATCTAAATAAAGTGGAAACTTTATTGTTGTTCAGAGGGCATCCTGAATAGTCCCTGAGTTCAAATTCCATCTTCCTGTGCTCCAAAAAGCCCAGTTTACCACTCCCAGCCCTGCCAGCCCAGCCAAGCAGGCAGCGCATAAATTGGAAGATCACATGTGCAGAGGCAGGGAAGCAGAAAAGCATGCAGGATTCACAACAGTGTTAAATGATTAATGTTCTGCGATAGTCCTCCTTTAGAAAAGAGAGGGGATTTATATAAAGCTCACCCATGGGGAAACTCAGAGTTTTGGGTTTTGTGAAACCCTCTGAGGAAATGACCCGTGAATGCTGAAGGCTCCAATCCTCAACTGTTTGTTAAATTATTTTCCAGTTTCTCTAGCTTAAATAGTTAAATGAAAACTATAACCACTACGAAGCAAAACCAATCCCTTCTGTATTTGCAATAAGCAAACAACTATCAATCATTTGTCTCCTGCCGTATCTTAGCACAGACAGCTTCTCAAGAAAAGGCAATTCTAGAAAGACACCAATTGGGTTTTAGGCTTTCCAGCCTTGCAGTTAATATTCCAGACCATCCAGAGCAGCATCATTTTCCTGTACTAACATTTTATAGGAATGGAGCAAAGAAAGGAAATAAAAACACTAGAACCATTCCTGTCTGGCAAAGTGCTTTCTATGACTTGGCACTGATGCTGTTGGCAGCTGCAGCATTCACATCTTAAATTAAAGGAAACATTGACATTAGGAAGGGATCTGATCTGCAACACAGCCTGTACAGGCATCTGCCAAGAAAAGTACAGAAACGCACAAGGTCGGGACCTTACTTCTAAACCCCTTCAATCTAACCATCAACAAAATCCCCAGTCCAAATATTCTGGTGTTCTTAGCAATCCTTGGCAAGCTCTCTCTAAAAGAAGACTATTTTTCTGACAGGAAGCAAAGATAAATCATGCAGAAACAGGCCAATTAAAGACAGCAGCGGCTGAAAAGAGATCTTGTTAGCAGCACCGAGACCCCAAGGCTTGAAGGCGCAACAGCCCAGCTGCAGCCCCCGTGCTCAGTAGGCATGTTCAGGCCCTGCATTAACCTAACCCCTCTCCCCAGCTATGCAACCAGCATGTGGCTCCTCTGCCGACTCAGCTCCAAACTGCTGCCTTCTTCCTGCAGCTGGATTTGTCCATTATCACAGGCAGGACAACTTCTAGCGAACACATTAAAACCATTCTGCCAGAAGACAACTGTCTTCAGTAATAATTATATGGCTCTAAGAGACATAGCATTTACACAGTACCACCATTGCTCTTTTGATTAAAACACATTAATTGCAAGGAAATACGTTTTCTTTATGGCATGCTGGTTTGGGTTACACACAGCTATAGGTTATATTTGTTCCCACTCTTTGACAGAAAGGCTACCGACTGCAGCAGCTGGGACCTAAGCTCAGATCCCCTGACAATGTTAAGAAGGACAGGCTCAGGTTCTAAATCCTAAAAAACGGATACCAAGACCAAAATTGAAAGAGATTGGCTACAGAGTCCTCTCTGCTTCTGAACAAAAGCAGTGTGATCTCAAGGAGCAACAGAAGCCTTGGGAATACCAGAACAAATGCCCACCTGAATCAGATACCAAGGAAGAGCTGTTTGGAGCAGGAGTCAAACATTTTGACCAAAAGAAATAATGGCTTTAGCACGCATCTTGCAGTTAGACAAAAAAAATCAACCCAACATTTCATGAAGGCTGAAGAATAAAGAAACCACCATCTTTCACCCACCACCATGGAAGGAATCGAGCGATCAACAGGATCTCACCACAGACAACCACAGATTTCAGATACTAGACAAATCAAGGGCAAAAGAAAGAAAAAGAGCATTGATCATGTATTCTGATTGAAACTTCAATATAATGCAACAGATAAAGCAGAATTATTCTCCCTCTTATAATTCAAAATCCATAGTATCAAAAAATTTTATAATCAATATGATTTACAGAATTTAAGCACATTCGTCATTATACTGTCAGAAGCAGAGATCATGTATTTTTAAGAGATACTGAAGCAAAATAGGTTCACATGCCAGACAATGGGAGAAGGATCTTTTCTCTTGAGGGCTGAAATGGCTTATGATAAGAGCTTTACTGTCCCTCCATTCCACCACGACTGCTCCTCTACAGTCTCACGGAAAACAGAATTGCCCTTCTAGGATTAGCCATATTGCCACTAAGCGAACAAGAAGCTGAAAAAATGTCAGTAGTGTACACAAGCACTGGGCTGATATATGTCAATTTTGGTTCTGAAATATGTTTGCAATATAAAATTACTTTTAAAAAGATGAATGAGATATAAGTTCATCTTCAGATCAGCCTGATTTTGAGATGCATACAATCCATATAAAACAAATCTTCTCTATTACATAAAAGCAAAGCTCTTATCTTCAGCTTGTGTTAGTTCCCTCAAGCTACCATTCTCTCCAAGACAACAGAAAGATCAGCTTGCCAATTTCAAAAGATTTTTCTAAGATATTCACAAGGATACTGATTTACAAGGTTGTGCATTTTGTAAGGGTTTGAGGTAAGTCCTTGGGCTCCACAATACCAAAGGGCCACAAGGAATATTACGGCAACACAGAAGGACCCAGCTCTCTCCAAGACTTGAAAATGCTGCTATGGATCTAATGTTGGCATCAGTGGAGAAATTTTCTTTTGGTTGACAGTGACTACGCATGTTGTTCTCACCTCCCCAGACTGTATTCACAGCAACAAATCAGCTGCATCACCACTAACTTGTCTTTCAATTTACACTGAAGGTGCGAAGTAGGAAGTTCATTTAAGCATAGGTAAAGAAACAGTCACTTGAATCATGCAAAAGCAAGCAGAATTCATTTCCCAGCAAAGCAGAACATACCACTTCTTGTCTTGCTGGCTGGCTCCTGGGCTCCTTGGGAGGTTTTCTATTTCCACCAGGACTGGGGCAGAAGGAACTGCTGCTGTTAGGACAGGTACATTTGGCTTTGCATTCCAGCTCTTTGGAGATAGAAGAGAAACAAGTAAGTTACTATAAACTCTTCAGTTAAGCAATGACACCTTATACATAAAATATACCACCACTTTTTCTTACGCGCAGTGATAAAGCAAGGCTGTTTTCTTCCATTACTTCCACAGCACTGGATACCTATGACCATTTTTTTCCAGTACTATGCACAACACCAGGATTGCAATGAATCCAAATCAGCTCAAACAACTCATTTTGCAGAGAACACAAAAGGCTGAGCAGAGCATCCATGTCTGTTTGCTTCCAGCTGAGATTGAGTGTTTAATGTTAAAATATAATTTTAAAATAAACTGGATTTCCCATTTCCACCAATCTGTGACCCTTTCTGCAGCTGCAATACTACAGAAAGCAAGACAGGGTCTTTCCAAACACCAAGTCCTATTTCTTGATGCTCAGAATGGTATCAAGCCATTACCTTACTGTTTTCAGTGAAACGTGGCATTTTGTGCACACATACTGAGAAGACTGGTGTCTCAGATTTCCCTCAAGCTCAGAAAACAATGAATTTTTGCTAACATTTTCTCTAATTTGCAGATGCACACCCCTCTTTCAGAGTACTAGAGAAAAGTACTAGCACTAAAAAGTCTAGAGTACTTTTTTCTCTAGTACTCTTTTAGAGTATGCCCTTTGGTGTTAATTAGCACATACAATTAACGTACTTTGGATACTACTAACTTGCACACAAAGGTACTTTCTGTACCTATGAAAACCTGCATCTATAAATAGTATAATTTTTATTGCATAGAGGTATGGTGTATCTTCCTCGCTCCAGGTAGTCACTCCTTCCCATGCAATTAGGTTAACTGTGCGTAACTTTTCAATATAACTGGCCAGTATGAAGAAAATAATAAAATCCTCAAATCTGTTGAAACATCAAAATTGTCTTTAAAAAGAATGAAAGAGATAGGCCTTACTTGTTGTGATCCATTAGTTTGGGTAATAACAGCGTTGTTTGGAAAACTGAAAGGTAAGAAGAATTTATATCAGAATCAGATCAACAAAATATTTCTGAAGGCTGGCAGAATTAAGGATTTAAGTAAGGATTTTTCAGAAAGAAAAAGAAATCTAATAAAGATGTTTTCAAATTATGTAAACATTCTCAAAAGAAAATTTGAAAACATGTTTTAGGTCAGCTGCCTCATTTTAGGTATGTAAGGGTATCCGGTTATTTTTTATTTTCACACTGTAGTTTATCTATCATTCCTGTGTTGTTTTTTTCCTTTCCTAAACCAGTTAAAGTTTAGAAAGACTTTCTGATTCAGCTGTAAGGCAGGTTGTTTTACGAGCAAAAACTGTATGACTTTTTAGTTAAATACTCAACAAAATGTGACGTTGTCAAAACTTTACTTACATAATATAAATAGTTTGCTCTGTAACTTGAACTCTTCAGATTTGAAGTTTCACATCATGAAATCGTGAGTTTCTTCTGTGTAGAAGCTCTAATGGACTGAATTACCGCTTCAGTAATTTCAGTCTTAAAAGCAGCCACTTAAATTTATGTGCACAGCAGTTCAGCATAGCATTAATAATTTTATGAAGATTTTTTATTCTACAAGACACACTTCAAATTTCCTTGTTTTTGAGAGATTTAAAAGTATTAACATCTTGTGCAATACTTATGTATTATAAATCTTACACAAAGTTAGGTATTCAAGAAAAGATTCAAAACAAACATTTTTTCCCAGACTTCTAATCTTTTTAAAAACAGTTCCAGGATCCTACCATTAATTATTCTTTTGATTTATGGCCTCTGCAATAGCTAACCAACCTGGCAAGCTGACAATTTAAATAGATTTCTGTATCTACTTCAGTCATTCTTTAGAATTATTTTACTTAGATACCATACTACCAAGACCAAACAACTTGTTCTTTGTCTGCTTTCTAACATCACACCTTCTGCATTAAGAGCACGTGGAGGTTACCACAGAACAGCACACATTTAACAGAAACGTTAAAGAATGACTTCTTGGCAGCACATAACCTTGTGCTGAGTTCATACGAAAGAGCAGAACAACATACATCTTTCATGATGCATTTCAATTAGCAATGCTCGAGTGTAGAGTTTCAGAAATGGCATTGATTGCTCTGGAGACTAACAAAACAATGCCACACCTATGTGGAAATCAGAAGACCATCGTCTTATCAGAAGGCAAAACTGCACCTGAAGTTTCTCTTCCCACTCTCAGAATGACCTAAGCAGCATGAAACTCAAACAAGGTCATAACAACACAGCATGACGAGAGTACTAATTAAACAGGCAGTCACAGTTTGCATGCAGAGGATCTTCAAGCACTTTAATGACACCCAGTGTTGAAGACAACTTTCTCATTTTATAAAAAGAAAAGCTAGCACTGAAGATACTTGCCCCTAAGGTTGCAAAGACAAAGAGACCTCCTCCACTAACATGTTGAACTACTGCATTAGCCTCACCTTTCCTAGACTTCTACCCTTATGCAAGAATCAGCCTTGCTTGCTAGTAACAAGATGTATGTCTCTAATAAGCCTGCCGTTTTTAAATGTTATTCTGACGTTCCTTACACAACTCCTGACTGCCAGGATGCTTAATATCTAACAGTACCTACAGTTTCTTAAACAAACAAACAAAAAAAACACAGCTCAAAACAAAACAGAAAGGAAAAAAAAACTGGACTGAAAGCAAAACTGAGTGACTTTGTTCCTCTGCTAATAGATACATTCTTTCTAGACTGCTTCCCTCTCCTTCAGGAACAGTGTGAATATAGTATGATACAGTTTCACAGAAGCATTTTACACTACAACTGCAAGCGTGAATCTCAACATCCAGGAAGACTAAGTACAGAAATCAAAAAGCTTCTCTCTCCATATCAGTCATGACTAATTCATAATTATTAATATATAAAAACAAATACTTTTAATAAAAATAAATGTAAGTATAATACAGAATACAAAAACATCAAAATACTTAAAATATTTTACAGTTTTTTCCCCTCCTCTGAACTTCACTTAATTATGTATTTCACTTGCATAGCCCAAGTAGGCGGATCTCAGCAACAACCTCATGCTTTTACTTGATCTCCTTACATGGCAGCATAGGGAACTACAGCTCATAATCAGCAAGAATCATAACTAGTCATAAACAAACATCATTGCTTTCCAGTAAGCTACTCTGGCAAAATCTTCAATGTGAGAGCAACAAAGCAGCTTTACCTCAAACAGTAGGGTTTATTTAAAGCAAAGAAACACAACAACCACATCAAAACCACAGTTAAGAGGTTAACACTATCTGCATTTAACCAATACTATAACCTCCTGCAGACATGTGCTCAAACATAACTTACAAACATCAAAAGGAAAGGAAGTATTAGAATGCATCTTACCTTGTTTCTTCAAGTTTAGCAACATGTGCTACAAAAGTATACATAAAGTTTTAATTAAATTTTAATTTTTAATTAGGTTGTCAGTCAAATATTAAAGCATATTAAATAAAAGTAGTAAAGCACTACCTAAAAGTATGCAACTAAAAGACCAAGTGTTGCATGTAACCCCTGTATAATGTGTATAAAATTTAAATCGGAAAAAAAAATTCTCAAGAGCAAACCAAGGAGTTGTATTTAATCAAGGATCTGAAAGCATGCCTGGAGGTCACTTTTGACCTATGCAAGAAGGGAAATAAGAGACAAGGTATCACATGCTGTCAGGCTGTGACAACGGACAGAACGCAGCTTCTAAGAACAAGAAAATATCCTTGACAAAAATTTCAAACCTGATTCAGAAATTTCAAATATTACCATTATCACGTTTCTGTTTTTTGTACACAAGTTTTACATCTTCATACAGAAACATACTGCACAATATTCATAGGTGTTTTTGCTGCCAGGAAATCTAGAATTACATGCTTTGGACACAAGCTTTTTCTAACAAATATAGATTACCCCCCAGCTAAGTCAAAGGAAACCTAATTTTCAAAATTCAAAAGAAAAGAAAGCAGATATAGGAAAAACTCCTATAAAGAAACTTTAAAGGATGTGATTAATAGATTGTCACAGTGGATTGTACATCTCAAAATGGAAGGTCAATAGCTTACCTTTTGATTGTAGTGTTCGTCTAGAATATCTTTTGCTGGGCCTCCTTTCAAAGGATGCTGATCTCCTGGCTTTGTTGGTCTTGGTGGTTTGATATTCTGTTTTCCCACTAAGGATGCCAAGTACAAAACCATAAGATTAATTACTTGCTTTTTATGACAGCACAGACTCTGCTCAGGAAAACATCACATTTCTATTATAAATTCATAGCTTAATAACCTGATCTCATTTCTAGTAAAAACATTTGCCTTTTGCATATTTCTTTGTCAAAATACATACAGATTGAGATCACAAATCCTAGGAGAGAATAAAGCTAGTCTGAGAGAAGAGTGAAAAACTCTCCCCAAAGCAGCATCAAAGTTTTCAGTGACAGGAAACATGATGAAATGTTCCCATTTGTCTAGAACTTCCTTCTTTCTGACACTCCTCTTTTTTCCTCGCCTTTACTACTTCTTCAAGCTCCTTCAACTCAACCAATGAAGAGGATAATAATAACTTGCAAGTTGCCTTCTGGGCCTAACCAACAAATGATGGTTCTGAAAATACAGCACATCTCCTTTTGGGTGGAGTCTGGCTGGGCTCTGCCTCCAAAGCCATAGCAGACCCATGTTCTGCCACTGGTACTTCTGGTCTGTCTCCTTGGTACCACTGGTCCTTGGTTCTGACACACACACACACACGATAGTATTGCTAAAGTAACTGGAAATGGAAGCAAGGGCTATATACATTGTATGGGGTCACCCTTCCAGCACCTTGTGTATGTTCTTACCAACCCTAGTGGGGCTTTTAACAGCATCTAGTAGACCAGTCTGGGACTAGAGGCTACTGGGAAGTCATACTGGGAAGAACATACATAGGTACTGCCTGACGTGATGATTGGCATTATCTTAGGCTGCTGAAGCACTACGATGATTCAAAATCAAGAGTCAAAAGTCACACACTGTCCCCAGCTGTGCAAGTCAACCATACTTCCTCAGCAGTTCATTTAAAAAGGAGTGGCTTTTCAAGATGAAGAGGTCTATAAAGTCAACGTACTACATATGCTATGTAATGAACATGAACCTCAAAACACCTTTGATTTCCTTGCATGTTTTACGCACTGATGACAATCAACTAAAGATAAATGAGACAGTGTATGTGTTCAGAAAACATGATTCAACAAAAACAATAATTCAACTCACTCATCTTGCAAATTTCACTCACTCTAGGTGAATGAATAGTAAGTTCTCTCCTATTTCCACTCATAATCCAAGAAAAGCAAGAAATGAAAGAGGATATGTGCCAAATAATAGATGACACTGACCTGTATCGAAACCGGGAACCTAGCCGAATGAAGCCTGATCTACTTGAGCTTTTTTGGACAGGACCTCGGAGCCGGAAGAAGGCGTGATGCTCCACTGCACATTTCCATAAATGTTTGCAGGCTTTGGGATGATCCAGTCTAAAGACAAAAGTGTGCTCCTGCTCCTTTCCCTTAAAGCACACAAAGTGCAATAAAGATTTATAAGAGGCATGAACAAGTCAAAGATACAATTAAGTGCAAGCCAAATAAAATGTTTTTATGGATACCTAAATGTATGATAAAAGAGAAATATTTATGGCAGAAAAATGAATCTTTTTAGAAGCTTTAATGCTTTAGTACTCGAATGTCTGAAATTAGAAAGGGCTAGCACCTATATATTTAACAAGTCAATTATCTGAATAACTAGAAATGAGAGACATTATTATTATAGAAAGGTACTTCTCAATGAGGCTAACTTGGTTTCACTTCCTAATCTGATCTCTTCAAATTTCCAACGCTCACATTTTCATCTCAGCTCTGAGCAATTTCTTCCCACGGGAATAACTCTGGCATCTGTGTAAGGAATTCATTCCACTAAATGTGCTACCTGGTCTTTTTTAAAACTGTCTTGCACAATGCACCAAAACAAGCACGTGGTTTCCAAATTATCTAGCCTACATTAGTTTAATGAGGTATTCCCTTTTTAAAAACAGGGTAGGAAAAAAAGCAATTGAACCTATTTATTTTATATTTAACTCCCTTTATTCCCCACTAGAAGTCACAACCAAAAATCTTGGAAGGCAGCCACATCAATTCTCAAAACTTAAAGAAAGATCAGGAGCATGTAAACTAGCACTGTATAATCAAGACTGAGATGTAACTAAACTGATCGTTATCTACCTGTTCATCATCTTCAACAACAACAAGAGTGAGTTTATTCTTCTTGAAGTCAAGTCTTGTTATCTTTGGCCTGCAAGATGAACAGAAAAAGCAGGTTAGGCTTAGCTCTCTCAGTAACACACTGAGAGCTAGGTTAGACGTGCTGGCTCAAGCCTTTCTTTTTTTTCCCCCTTTTTTGTGTGTGTTTTTAATTCATGCAGTAGGGCTTGATGATAATGGGGATACCAATGTATCACTTCCAATTTCAACACTTCATTAGAAACTTAAAAGTAAGAAGTCAGCAACTTCCAAACAGTTGAATATATTAGAACTTAGAATAACAATTACTTGAGCAGAAATCAAAGTACCCCTAAATACCTTTGCTTGCCTAGTCTTCACAAGTACAGAAGACTGAGTTCATAAGGGCATAAAGGCAGGCCAAAATAATTCTGTTTTATTAAAGAAGTGCAAAACCCCTGTACAATATATCACAGATCAAGTCCTATGACGGCTCTGTTTCAGAAAATTCCAGCCACAGAAAACATTAACATGACGTGACACAGAAATGCAACCACTTTCCTTCCCACCCATCAAAAAAAAACACAACAATTCAGAGTTTACGATGGAGGGACTCCCTATATTCTCGACTTTATAAGACACAAAAAACATTTCTGCCACTACACAAATGTTTCTCTGTGAATTTTATAAAATTGGACTGGACTAAGCCAAAGTAACTACTTATGTTTTCTTATGATGAAAGATTTTTTTGGACACCATGAAGATACTCACAGGCCAAAGAATACTTTTGCAGGTACCTAGTGCTCCCAGTGCTCTCACATTTTAAAAATTAAAATTAAAAAATGGGGTAGTGCAAAAGAAATGGAGGAGTAAAAATATAAATTGTATCTTAACATACAGAGAGCTTACCAGAAAAACAAACCAATCTTCGTGTCTCCTTCAAAGACAAGAACTCCGGTAGGGGTTAATCCCAGGCTGTAATCATTGCCATCTCTTGCCTAAGTGCAGCAAAATAAAGATTATGCTTTTTTTTTCAGTGTTTGACCCTCTGTCCAATTTATTCTAGTGATTAATATAGCTTATTTGTCCAGTGTTACAATTCAACACATATATGCTTATTCAGTGCAACAAAGGTGTCCTAAGTGTTTCTGCGTTCAACGACTTATGCAATGGAGTTTCCAGTTTGCAATCCTTCAATAAGACTAAGTGGAAAAATTAAAGTTTCCTCATTTGCCTATGTAATAAGCACCTTGTGCAGTTCACTACACTTCCTTTGCCACAGGAGATCTATTTTTACCTGCAGTTTTTCATATGATAACTGACTGAACCCCTGCCAATTTTAATTTAATTACTGTAATTTTCACATAGCTCTCAGTCTAAATACAAACAGTAGTGCATACTGTTGTGCACCAATCACACATTTAATATAGAGTGGATATGTTTGGACTTGTACCTTGTAGAAACATATAAAATAGAGTGGAATGTTGATGTAAAGTCACATTATTTGTTACATAGTTTAGATGAGCACAATATTCCTATTTTTTCCCCCCCTCAAAGCTAAATCTCCGTTGAAATGCTAGACAAAGCTAACATTACCATTTCCAAAGGTCACCATGCTGTGTTTTAAACATACCTTGACTATGTGCATGTCTACACCATACATTTCCAGCCACTTAGCTTTGTTTAAGTAGTTAGTTTCAGCCTGTGCTGGTGTTTGCCCCCTGAAATAAATTTTTTGCCATTAGGAAGATGCCTGGAAAAGCACAGAAAGGAAAAACTGGCACATGAGAAAGAAGAAAAGAAATGCCTAAAAGGATGTGAAAAACCTAAATGCTGTTGACTCTCGTTCGCTTTAGTGAACATCAATGTCACTTTTGTAGGTTTTAATCTGAAACCAATGCAGCAAAAAATTGCTGCATTTTGAGATTTTGCAACCTCATTATTTTACTCAGACTTCTGGAAAGCTTCATTTTCACATTATATCCTCTAACAAAATATGACAGAACCATATTAGAATTATGCTCTTCTAGAAGACCACGGGAGAAGCATCAGCAGTATTTTTTTAATACATTCTCTTTATAGAAAAATCAGCACAACACTTGGTTAGCATGCACTGGAAGATCTAATACCTGCATTCCTTCCACTTCTCAAAAATGGCTAGTTCCATCTCCTCTGTCTGAGTAGGCACAAACCTGAACTCAGACACCAGCTCAGGGACATGTTCAGCGGGATCATAGTCTCCAAGTTCCGCTATAAAAGAACAGCATTGTCAAGCAAATTTCACCATGAAGACAGAAAATATTAACAGGAACTTCTGTGTACTTTTCTAGTTAATCTAAAATACTAAATTTCTTTTTTGTTCCCCCCCCCTCCCCTCCTCCCATTAATTGCAGCATTACCTTTTTTGACAAAGACACCAAAAAAATAATCCTATAGTATACGTAAAACTTTTGCATTAATTTTTTTACAACGTGCTGTTGATAAATCAGCTTAAAAACATCTCATGAAGTTATCAATATCATTGAAATTCATTATTTTTCTTGCACAGCTTTCAATATTTTTGTCACTGAAGTCTCTACTGAAACAACAGGTGACTAAAGCTGTAATGGAATTTTACCTTATTAAAATATCTTGAAATTTGTAAAAAAGCAAAACCAGTTCTGATAGTTTTATATAAAGTAACTGTCCATTCAAACAATCAATTTTTGGTTTTATAACCATACAACCCTCCTGCTAAATTTACTTGTGTGAGGATATGATCACACACCTGTTATTTTTCTCGTTCCTTTTCATCTAGGAACATAATAAATGCCCTACTGGGTCAGTCAAATGGTTCATCTAGTCCACGGCTGCATGCTCAACAAGGGCAACAAGAGATGCTATTTAGAGAGCATACTGGAACATGCTAGTCAATGGGTGTGCCACATCAAAAGCACAATCTTCTTTTTTCCACTGATGCTAACGAGTCCAGCTTTAAAGACCAATGTATGCCTAAAAAGCTGAAACTCAGTTAGAAACCTTTACAAAAAAGGTCCTGATTTTCAGAGTCACTAGCATTTGCTCCTCCCACTGATTTCAAGATGTTTCTTGACATTCACCTTGTATCCAAAAAATCAAAAATAACTCAAAACTTGTGTGTCCAATAAATGCCAATAATAATTATGACTGAAAAAAAAAATAGAAACTGCATATGTAATGTAGGGGGAAAAAAAAGTAATGTATTTGAAAAGTTCTTGAAAACTCAAATAAATACACGGAGTATTCCACTTGTACAAAAATTACATCCAAAAAGCTGTTTCTTGGTTCTTGGTTTTTGGAATTCAGTGAATATATTAATAGCCTTTTCACCCCTCTACTTTTTTTTTTTTTTTTTAAATGCTGACAGAGGAAGTCTGTAGTTCTATAATAATTTACTCCCACTAAAACGCCTGCCTCTGTTGAAAGGAATGCTGTCAAAGCCAGCTTAGGTTCCAGCTGATTTAAATAAAAGTACACAGCTGTCAGACAGTAAGATTAAAGCCCTGCTACAGGCTTCATTGTGCAGAGAGGAAAGAAAAGACTACCACAGAAAGCAATGTATATATGGCCTAATTAGATCACTTTGTTTTTGCAAAAAGTTATCCACGGAACATCTTAAGGCTCTAACAATACCAGTATTTCTAACTACAGAATGTGTTCTAACTGTTTTTCTTCCATGCCAAAGAGCAGGGGTAAAAAACAGGTTTCCTGAGAGTTTAATGCCAACTCTCCATACCTACACTTGATCAAGGCTATTATTAGCTCCTGCCTTAAGAACAAAATGTGTTTTGGAAAACATCTGTAAGAGGAAGAATTTCAGTGACTTAGTCCTGTTACCTAACTCCTGCTAAGTTAGTGCAACAGTACACTGGTTTGTAAGATGAACGTTGTATAGAAAATTTGTGTACCACAAGCACATGGCACATCTTCAGTTTCCCTCTTCTGTAGAACAGCTTTACGGCACAGGTTTTGAGATTTTTTTGTAGACTTGCAAACTGGTTTGAACGAGGCCACACTGTGACAGACTCCAAAAAGGACCCAAAAGCCTACTCTAGCAGATGCATCTAAACACTTCAAGCCTCCCTGTTTTTGTGGGTCCCCCTGCTTGAAACTACAAACTTCGCATTTGTTAAAATTTGTTAAAATTTGTTGAAAATAATATACTAGGTCACCTCTCTTGGTTGAAGAAGGATCTGAAATAGCAACAAGTGCAATTCAGCCATAAATACTGATGTACAAGCATGAGACATGGGGTGTTAACATGTTTCTACAAACATACAAAAGTCAAAAGCTGGGTATTTTTTATACATATGAGTTTTCAATTGAGCTCAGACCCATAAAAAATTGTATCTGATTTGCACAATGAGGAAAACACACAGTAGAAACTGCATCATGGGAAAAAAAAAAAAAAAAAAAAGTGGATTGTTTTCCTGTATCACAGCAATTTGGAAAGATAGCAAACCTTGTAGCTTGTGTAAAGATGAACAGGTTTGCACACACACACATGAAAAAACAAATTTAGGACAAAGCTGTTTATGTTCAGAACTCCCTTGTACTGTTTCCTGAGGACTCAATTTTCTGTACACGCTATCAGCAAAATTACAAACAAGAAGAGCTGTGTTTGACGTTGGATTACTGACATTTGGACAGAACCTGTTTTCTGGATACCACAAGAACAGACTAAAAGAAGTAGTAATAGTCTACCCAAAGCTGTTCACACAACTTCTTCCTTCCCCACTCACACCTACTCACCTTGCATATTATATGCTGCCAACTGGACGGCTGTGTCAAAAGGACATTCCAATCTGCCATAAAAGAAATGCCTTGTTAAAACCTCATCTGAAACTAGCAGGCAATTCATATACCTGACAGTGACAAATGGTCCAAACATTTGGGGTAAGGAAGTGAAAAAGGAGTAGCAGATTTTCACCAAAGTAACAAGAGATAAGTAAGCATTCCTCTGCTGCTACTCATGCACACAAAAGCAGTATTTTAGAGAAAAAGTTACATTACTTAGTAAGTCTTACTAGCTGTCCAAATGTAACAGTTTAATAAATCCTATGGTAAATACACTGTAGTTGTCTAGAAGACTATTTAGTGGGAATACTTACTTTCCACTAAGAATATCCAGTTTTAGCTGCAGAACAAATAAATACCTGCAGGGTTAAATGAGAAACAAAAGTCATTGATTAACAGTTCTAATGTATCACTCAGCCAAGAGACAGCAGTTGGAGCCTGAAAAATTAAAGCCACATACTCTTGACATGGGTTTTCATGACTGAAGAAACTACAAAGGCTTTATCAGTTGGGTTAGCATGGCACACGTGTCAAATGAAGTAAACACAAAACTAGAAGTTACCAGAAGCTGAACTACAGTGCTGCATGGAAAAAGAAACAGAATACCTAAATAAGTCTCATTTATAAGCCCAGGATCCTACATAAGCAGACCTACAGAAAGAGATCTGGGAGTGCTGGTTGACAGCAGGCTCAGCATGAGCCATGGGAGGTTCAGACTGGACACTGGGTAAAATTTGTTCACTGTCAGGGTGGTCAGACACTGGAACAGGCTTCTGAGTGAGGTAGTTGATGCCCTGGTCCTGTCAGAGTTCAAGAGATGTTTGGGCAATGCCCTCAATGACATGCTTTTATTTTTGGTTAGCCCTGAAGTGCTCAGGGAGTTGGATGCGATGATCTGTGCAGAATAGTTTAGTTGGAAGGGACCTAAGGTCAATAAGCAAAGAACAAGTCACATTTTCTGCATTTTCTTCATTATCAACAGCCATTGATCTCATTAGAGAATGAATACTTAAAGTCTCTCAAAAATAAACATTCACGATACAGATTGGCTGGTTAAAAATCCTACCCAGAAAGCTGGCTGCAAAGTGACAAAAAATAACCAGTAGGCTGCAGCCTTCTCAGACAACTGATTCTTCAGAGCCAGATTTCCATCACTGCCTTGTTTATTTAGAATTCCTCTTCTTTCTTAGAAATTTGCAGGCTTTAAGCAAAAAGCACGTATCCCCCACTGGTGTGCAGCACCTAGCCTTCTGATCCAGTACCCACAAAGCACATCCCTCCTGCTCTGTTGTGGCACACAGCTTTCCCTTCACAACAGAGGTCGCCTTATCAGCTATAGGGCTGACTTCAGCCATGACACCTGATTTGAATTGCACTGCAGATGAAGAAGAGCCTCACACACAGCCAAAGATGGTTCTCTTTCAACTGTGATGTTCACCGAGACCACATGTGCCTATGTCTCTTTGTAGTAACATACGCGGGCATGAAATGCATACAGGCGTTTTTCCTACAGGTCCCTTGGAAATCCATGAATGCTTTGTCAAAGCATTCATCACCCAATGCTGGCCTCTAGATGTGGAATGCATTTGTTCAGTACTGACCATGGATATGAAAAGAATGAGCACAGGCTTCCTGTATGGAGTGGGTGCGACCAACCTGTGCTTATCAGCCACACGCCACCTGCAAACAGTTTGAGCATACTTCCCATGCTCAGGCTGTGCTGCACGACCTCTGGCTGGTGGCATCTGACGGATGGGAAACTGGCAGAAAATGTGAGTAATCTGCACCTGTGGAAGCTGACAAAGGCCTCCAGCTGGGTGTCCTGCCACACAAAGGAAAGGCAGAACCCTTGGAAAACCACTGTGACACCTGTAACTCGTAACAGAGCTCCCTTTCCCACCACTTCTTTGTAAAATAGTCTCGAGACAGAGGAAAGACTTGCTGCACTCCTGGTCTGGAGGATTAGCTAAGCAGACAGACAGGGTTTAGAAGCCCTCAGGTTTAAATTCTGCCATGCTAAAACCTGCACAGCAAGGTCTGACTGGCAGAGCTCAGTCAAGGTGGATGAAAATGTTTCACGCTGGTAGGCAGACAGAGGTCTGAACTTTTTCTATTACCATGATTTTCAAAGACAGTCAGCTGTTGATTCAGGAACATATATCATGGGTAAAATATTCTTCCCAGGTTGCCAAGAAAGAATTAAAACAGTTATAGCACTGTTATCACTTGCAAGCATGAAGCTGCTCAGAGTACATATGGCTGCACAGGGTAATGCTACTATAATCCTCCTGGTAGCACTCCTAGGGATTTGGCTAAAGTGCAGATCGAAGATTCACACAGATAAACCTAAAAAAACAAAAACAAACAAATGCACTTCACACTCTTACAAATGGCTGAGGGTATGAAGTGCCTACATCTGACAAGAAAACATAAATTTGTTTTCTCTCCAAAATGGATCATCAGCAGTGGTGACAACAATGCAAAGAAATGTTGTCTTTTACAACAGATTTATACAGCTGACAGATGGTAAATTGTGTTCTCTTTCAAAGCACCCCAAATATGTCTCAGTCCAACATGAAATGCAGCATTATGAATGGTATGCAAAACACTTTTAACAAGAGAAACTGCTGCTTACCTGATAATACAATCCTACGCAAACAGTACTGTCAACCCACATCAAAACATAGTGGTAAAATAGTTTTTCTCTTCACATAACCCTTAGCAAAATATCACAGACATCATGAAACTTAACCAAACTTATTTTTTGCCAAAGAAAAGCCCTAAATTGCAATTCAATGCTTTTCTGCCTAAAAAGACAGGATGACTGCATAGAGTTTAAACTAAATGCATTGAAAGCAGAATAAATAAAAAATTATGTCAGTTCAGTAAAATTCTGTCCATTGTATACTTACAGATCAGTTGCCAGAGCTGCATAATGAAAAACAGTGCCTCAACTAATATAGTAAATATTTGTATCTCATTATCAAATGTATGATGTATTAAATAAATACATCTCATTTATTTCATAAGAGCTATACTAGATACATGTATAAACAGTCAGGTAAGCAACCAGCTTTAAGGAATTCTCCAAAATGCTTCAAAACTGTCTAAATAGATACCACAGAAACACCTTCCTGGCCTTATTTGAGCACATGACTGTCTCTATCACAAAATTCCTCTTACCTTGTTAGCTCTTCACGCAGATTGTTGGGCTCTGATGAGTAAAACTTTACACGAAAATGCAGACAATACGGTGGGCCAACTGCAAAGAAGAATTCATTTGAGACAGCAGCAACAGCTACTGGACCAGACTTATTTTATTACACAGAATCACATCACAAACGTTGACTGAAATTGGCCCTATCCTACCACAAGGTCTTAGGCAGGAATCAATTTGTAGCAGGAAAACACATGAAAAACATCAGGATGAGCATACACTTAAACAGATGCACAAAATAGTTTTATATTTATTTTACAAGTCAACCCAACAGATATATCACATGAAGTTGATCTGTCTTGCCAAGAGCACACAAATCTAGGTTAATCCTCATATTTAAGGACTCCATCCATCACCAAGAAAGCTGTGGATCTTGGCTCTGCAGTCAATCAAATCCCTAGGTACTCTGTTGGTGTCTGAAATGCCTTTCCAGAGCTCTGGGAAAAGCCCACTGTTGACAACTTTGGCCTGCATATTCCACTGAATTTTAGACATATTTTAAGGGTATATAATAGACCCTTTTGGGCAAGAATCTTTTTTTTTTTTTTTTTTTTTTCAGAAACCGAAGAGTTAACCCAGCAAAAGGATGGTTTAACAGTTCTTAAAAATGTGCAGCTCTCTCTGTTGATTCTTGCATTTGACAGGAGGAATTTTCTCTGACTGTGCTTCCAAAATTTTTGTTTTGCTAATAAAGCACCACAAATCCCCAAAGACTTCCCACATCAGATAGCAAGGAAGCTGCTGAGCAAAATCAGTTGATGTCACAGATTACCCAAGCATGGACCACTGAACCAAACAAGCCACAATGAATGCTTGCGTAGCAAGTAATGACTTGAGGGACAAACACAAACAGATCAGGGCATTCTGGACCACTTCAAGGGATGGAGGCTCCATGACAACTTTTCCTATAGGCAGAATAAAGATCTGTGATGCTAAAGCATCTTCAGCTGCCTTGTCTTTATTTAAACTATAATTAATGAGCCTCTAAGATGGCTCATTAAGGACATTAGATGAAAGTAATACGAACTGCAGAGGAAAGAGGTCATTAAGCAATCAGCAGCAGCATGCTGGGTTGGGGTTTCAGTGCCTACGTTACCCCTCACAGAGCACACGGTCCCTTCCTCCCCACCACTTCAGCTCTGTGCCTCCTGTACGCTTAATGTGAGATCCAAAGAGAAAATGGAAAAGACACTTACTTTTCACTTGCTTTTTAATGCTTTTTGTGTTGTCCAACCAATGCTGAAAAACAAATTACTCTCATTGAATCATCAGTAACAAAATCTCACAAAAACCCCACAACATATTCATTTGTGAAGAGCATGTTGCAATAGCAAATAGTTCATCAAAACAATATAATCTAATCCAGTCCAGATATTTCACGATTCATAGTTCTTAGGGCTTGTTGAAGATACTGTTTGTAATGTAAAAACTTTGTAATGCAAAAAGTTAGCACCAGAAATATCCTGAAGTACCTTATCTAAAGCCAATCTTCCAGAAAGTATTATCTACTTGGAGGAAAAAAAAAAAGAAAAAAAAAGTATTGACAAACTACTCAAATCACTAAAATTGTCACCCTGTCCAAACAAACAGAAACTGTTGGCACATTAGTAGTCAGCCAGTGACTGTGTGCCAGAGAGGCATAAATTGTAACTCAGCTTTCTGACTCCACAGTTTGTGATCACTCCGGTGTGGCGAGGAGAGACAAAATAAATACTGCTGTGTTTCAGTCATTTCTTTAGGTCACTCAAGCATAGTAAATAACAGCAACGCTGTCTGTGTCTGAACATAGGGTCAGCTCCACCCAACTGTCCAAAACCTATTCACAGCTGACATTTAGCAATTGCTGCACAGGAGGACAGAAGTCAGTGCCTCACCTACTAATACTAATGATAAGCTATATACTAGATGTGGATGCTAACTCTCTGAAGACAAAGTAATAGCTTCACTTACACTGCATATAACAGCATGTGAAAAATAAGCTAGAGGTGGCAGGTTGAGAGAAACACCTACCTGTAGATGCCATACTTCCTAACATCATATATTCTCACTGCTGAGGTGTTTACACCAGGAAATACAGCTGGGAAACTGACATCCAGCTAGTGGTAGGGAGCTGCTTTGCAGTGCTGTGAATACACAAACAGCTCCCTCCTCTGAAGGAGATGACTTGGTTCACAGGGAACACAGCACCCTGGTCAACACCACAGCGCTGGCTGAGCAGCCAGAACAAACCACCTCGCACACCGTGTCCTGGGTGCTTCACACTGCCCAGGTAACACCACCTCATTAGGCCGATCCCAAATGTCACCTTGAAACTAATGCAGATGAATTATACAATTAGCAACACACCTTTCGTTCAACTACGTGCCATGAAGTTTACAGCGGGCCCCAAGTAGGACAGAAAAGCAACAGGGGTATGAGAAAGAACCGGTATTTTCAGGTTGCAATGCCAAGTGCAAACACGTTCCTGTCTTCGGAGCAGCCCTGCCTGCTGCAGGGAGTGCATAAAGCCAACCTGTAACACAGCCAGGGCACGCAGTGGCTGATACATTAGGTGCAGACCAGAACAATTGAACCATCGAGTGCTGTGGTGCATGCACCTGGAAACGCTCTTAATAGTTACTAAAACAGAGCTGCTAGACAGCTATTTGAAATGTTATCTAATGTATTTTTTAAATAAAGCAGGAACCTCAGGAGGAATGAAGCAAATATTTGTCTACTTTGCTTACAACGCCAGTGAAATGGAGTTGACTGTTTTTTGTTGTTGTTTCTTTAAGAAAATGATACCACCTCTCTTCCTACTCCACAAACTCACTTGCTCTCAGAGACAAGTGACTTGCTCCTTCCTCCACCCTAAAAATATACGATCTCTCCACCTGAGACTTGCAGGTGATTTAGACACAGGAACAGCAGAGAGAGCCTTTTGTAGGCTGCAGGACTGCCTGTGCACGCCTGCCTCATCCCTTCTGTTTTCTCTCATCTCCTCCACATTCCAGCGCAAGGCAGCTGAGAGGCCCGAGACAGGCACTGACAGCGATTTACTCTGCTCAGCTCTTTACCAGCACTGCCTACAGGAGCCTGGTTTGGATGGCATGGGTGTGCTGGAAGAAGGGAGACAACTGCTTTCGAATGGAGGGGAAGGAAGGGAAAAAAACAACACGCGCATGGACACACACAGACAACAGGAAACTTAAGATTGATTCCAAGTGATTAAAAAGGAATTCAAGTGGACCTGGCAAAAAGATCCTTTAAGTTTACATTTTGACAAGAGTTTGTTCAACACAGCCTACTCCTGAAATCCAGAGATAAAGTTCACTAAAACAAGAAGCAATACAGACAACACACCGGACAGAGCACTGGAAGTCATTATTAAAACAGTTGGCTTCTTCAGAAATTAAAAAAAAAATTAAAAAAAGGAAGAGTAAACAAGTTTTTGTTGATGTTGCTTTTAATTAAGATGATGAGGCTAAATCTGGTGTCTCATGTTGTAGAATTAATGGCTGCATACTCAGTGGCAATGCTATATGACCATTTTCAGTATTAAGCACTGCAGTATACAAAGCAACTGCTAGAGTAACAAAATTATGCTCTACAACTCCAGTAGGAATAGCAAGTATTTGATGCTTGCAATCTGAACATGTGACTTAGGAATCTGCCACCTGTTAAACGATCCATGTCTCCTTATGAGAAACGTGCCGTATGGCTAAAGGGAAAGCCAAAAGCCCAACAAGTTATCAGCTACCTTCACATTTCCCATCACTGGCCATGCTGTGCTCTTCAACATCAGCCTGAATCAGAGCCACCCAAATTAACAATAGGCTGTTCCCTTGGCTTAACCAGGATTCAGATCATGCCTGGTACACTGTGAACAACCTTGAAAATACCTCCTTCTGCCACCTCTGGCCTCCTAGTTCAGGGAAAAGTAGCTCCTCCTAACCTTCAGACTAGCAATGAACATAGAAATCACATGAAAATGACAATTCTTTCCCTTCACAACTTGTTTCAAGAACATGTTTAAAGAACCCAGTATCCAAATCCTAAAAAGTAAAATGCCTTTTCTTCCTCTGTTCTGTAAGAGGTTTAAGACCATTTTTACTACTAGAACTGCAACCCAGCAGCAGCTAGAGTCCTGCTAGTCATGAAGTCTGCGTCAGATTCTGAACAGTTAAATTATTTACTCAAAAGAGAAATGTGCTCTACAATTACATGCTAAACACTAAACTCAATCCCAGAACTTCTGAAAAGAAGCCATGAGGCTTACAATCATGCATATATACACAAAGACTTTCTAGTATTCCGCTTGAACACAAAAGAAGAAAAAAACAGGAAGTAAACATGCAGCTAACCTTCTAGGCAGGAATAAGTGCTCAGCCAGAAGCATCACCCACATGAAACTAAAACTGCAAGTGAAAGAACTGTGGATACTCCTGACAAACACTGCCCTGCTGCTGTTTTCAAAAGTGTTTGCTCTCAAAGCAAACTGTCTGGTACTCACAAACACAACCATATCCCTCTCAAAAACTCCTCATCGCGGGGCAGACTCACAAGCAATTTGAGCAAATCACGTAGGTACCCTGCTCGCTAAGACTATTTCCCAAGCAGACGTGAACAAGATGACTTTTGCTCAAAAGAATGTTGAGTTAAACTTGGGGTCACTTTAATAAAACAGAGAGCTTCTGCACAGACCATAAATCAAGAAAAAGTCAGCTTTCTTTTAGCATTTTCTCAATATTAATATTTAACATTTAGACTGACTGCTACTCACCGCCACTTGTGCGGAATCCATGAACCTTAATCCAAAGTAGTCGCTTTCTATAAGGTCCAGATGATACATGATCTGCTCAAACAGGAGCTGGCCTTTGGCTTTTTTCTGAAAATACAAAAGGATTTAATACTTAGCAGGTGGATCTACTGTAGCATCTACCTTCTTTTCTATTCATTGCAATTCCAAAAGTAAGAGGACTCCAAAATTAAGTTTTTGACAATACAACCTGTGAATGATTTTTTCTTGTATTTCTTGTTTTTGTGAATGACAAATGTACACCCCACAACGAGCATACAGAATAACCTTTTTTGAAAAACATCCACATTACCTTGCACAAGGCTGAAAGCGTCAGAACATCACTTCATTATTGTCCCTTTTAGGCTTTCCTTATCCACAAAGTTCAATAGCACTGGAATCATAGCTAGTACAATTGACAGTAACTAATACAGTAGAAAATTTTCAGGGTGAATTGCCCCAGAAATGGCTACTGTTTGCTAACTAGGCAATTCACCAGTGCTGAAGTGGGTAGGAAAGCACACAGCATCGGGCTGCAGCATTCCATTAGCAGGTGCTTTTAGCGACTGCCAGGAAACTGTCTGGGGCAAGGAACTTTAACAAACAGCCCTTAGATAAGGCATTTACATAAAGCTCAGCTTGTAGGTGCAAAAAGCCACTGCATATGTTCATACATAATTTATGAAAAAAAAACTTAGCGCTGGTCCCAAGCAAACATAATTTTTACAGTGGTGATGTAAAAAATTAATCTGATGTTTTCTAAGAGAAAGCATGTAAATAACACCGAGCAGCTTCTATACAACATACATTTTTCATGCTATGAACTCCTTCACAATAATACACTGAAAGAAAAGCTTAACTCTAACACTTGAGATGCCTAAAAGTAATACAAATACATGAATAAATTAAGGACTCAGAGTACAAGCCCCAGTGCAAAAAACAATTATTTTTACATCTAAAGAAATGCAGAGTAAGCATAAATCCTTTCTGCAAGGAGTTAAACAATTTTTGTATTTCCATAGCATCCTTCAATCTTTTATCTAATATTTATACATTCACAACTTCAGAAATGGGCTTTCTAAGCATATTCTATAGTATGCCATTAATGGGCAGATTTCATCCACCCCTCAAAATTCTTGGCCACATGGGAAGAACTTTCGAAGTGAACTGAACAGAATACTTTACCCTAGTATCTGACCACCAACACAGACAATGCTCCAAGATGCCCATAGTTTACAAAAGGATTTTCAAGAATAAGCCAGAATTCTTATTCTCAAAAATAATAGAGTTCAATCACTGAATTATAATGATGTAAGAAAAGAGGAATACATAATTTTGCTTCCTTCCTCTGCTCTGATCTTCAAGTGTTTTATATTTAATCTGGTAATCACAGTCACTGGTTTACCCTGCGCTTCACTTAAATCCAGAATGACATTTCATAGCCCTAAGTAAAATTGCAGAAAAGTCTGCAAACCCAATCTGCCTAAACAAGTTCTCTTGCGGTTATTTATTTCCAAGTCTTGGAGAAGGCGGGGGAAGAGGAAAGCAATGAGATCAGCTGCCAACTTCACACGCAGTTTCTTCAAAACACTGTACAACGAGAATGCTGGGATGCAGACCTCACCAGACTAATTCAGGGCAAGTTTTTCTGTTGGCTTCAAGGAAAAAGCACTTTTTAGGCAGCAGTACTTCCATTAGACAGCAGCAAGACTCTCCCAGCAGCAGCCTTAAGGCAAATCACCTACATTTAAAATGCATTTCTTCCACTATTTGAGACAGTGACAGATTTCTGCAAAGAGCAAGGCAGTGAGCTGTTGATACTTTCTCTCAGCATGGGATGTTTTCTTCCTGAGCAAATGACATGTAAATAGAAGTGGAATTGATTCAGCATTTGCAAGAGCAAAACTAGGAAAAGGCTTTATTTTGCACCTGATTTAAAGGTAGAAGAAAATCTCCACCTTGTTACACAAAACACTTCAGATTCTTCCCAATTCTTCAGTCTTTTCTTAAAACTGTAATTAACCCGTTAGCTCAGCCAAATCCCAAGATTTACATGTAACCCTCCCAGGGATGGACAATGGAGCATCTGGACTGGGATTTCTGCACATGCAGTCTCAGGCTGCCGACACTGAAACACGCCTGGGTGCACCCACCCGCGGGTGGCTTCCCCTGCCAGAGGAGATCGCCCTTCTGGCAACCTCAGCAAAGGACTCAGGGGCCACCCAAAGCAGACCCAGGATGACCGATGTAGCACAAAGTCCCTGAAGCACAGCACTGAAGCAGCAAGGGAAAGGTTTCCAGGGCTGCTGGCTGTTCCGTGCCGTAAATCAGCGGGGCTGTCAGCACTGAACTCATTACGTGGTGCTTTGCATACGACCTGGAGCCGCGGTTGCTGTATTCGGTAGAAGTCAGCACAAGTTTCACACGCTCTTTAACGTTAAGTTCAAGTTCTTAAAGGCACACCGAAGTCCTCCTCCTTTATATTTAAGCAACCAGCAGACAGGAACGGCACTGCTTTGGTCAGCTTTTACAATTGAAGATTAGCCGATTTGTATGCAATAAACCTGCAATCTCCAATGTTTCCAAAGCTACACTCCTACTACATCCTCTGGTGAGAAGTTCCCCTAGCTCCCCAGTGGCACCATTCAATTTAAATCACATTTTTATCCTGCTGCTACCCTCCACTCTTTCCTTTCCCCGCTCTTGCAGCAGGGCTCAGGTTACTCTCCCAGGACAAATATTTTCAAGCTGCTCAGTGCTGACAACGAACTATTAACCACTCGCTCACAGGCAGTCCAGCAGCGGCTGGTTCTGCCTCCAGGGGACAAATTAAGCTCCCCATGGGTTTGTAATGCTCTAAGACCTGACTACTTGATTTATACAGTTTGCTGTACTCCATAGGAAGCAACAGCAAACATCGAACAGCAGGAGAATCGACAACCAAGCTGGGAAACTTAAATAAAACATATCACTTCTGGAGGGCAGAGCGTCTAGGGGTTTTGCTATGGAATGAGATCAAAACATCTCCTGAGCACCTTGGGGTAAACTCTGCCCTCCCCGGAATGGGAAGGATGCTCCCAAACATACCCCAGTGACATCTCATGCTGCCTCCTGCCTTCTTCTCGGGTCTGGAAGGTGAAGGTTACCTGATAAAGAAGTGGTCTCAGCGCCAGCCCCAGCCGGTGTAGGCCAGCATGGATGAAGCGACGCTAACTTCCAGCAGCTGTGGGTCTGCCCCTTATGCTCGCTTCTCAAGGCTTTTATCAGGTTTTTATCACGGCAAAGCAGTTCCAACTTGCAATACTTGGGGAAAAACAAAAAAAAGAAAGAAGCCCACCTAATGAATTTACTAAAATGTTGTAAACTGAGAAGGATTTTTCTCCTCTATTTCTTTCATTAAGGAGACCCCCGTACAGGACGAACTCTGAAAAGGCGACGAATAAATAGGCTCCATCGCTGGGGGACTTTGCCCTCACGTCTCTGCTGCTGTACTTCCGATCTGTCACAAGATTTCTTGAAATAATTGTGTTAATACTGCTTGTTAACAGCAATTAGGAGTAGCTGTTGCCTTCAGCAGCCACTAAAGGACAAAACCCTTCTTGGCTTTTGCCAACTTATAAAAAGGGTTGCTGTTCATGTTCCTACCAGTTTCCTCTCAAAAACCCTGTTTGCCACCCGGAGAGGCTGGGGGCACCCACTGAGGACTTTCAGTCACTAGGGATCCTGGATGCCACCCATGCACATGTGCTGGTCATGGCAGTGTGGGAGCTGCAGGTGAGCCTGTCCATTTCTTATGAAGCTAAATCCCCTTTCTCCCAAACCACATGCTTCCAAAAATGAGCCAAGAGAAAGATCTAACAGTGAGCTTTAAGAAAAAAAAAATAAAAATAATAATAATAATAATAATAAAACACTCCGATCATGAAAACAGCCCCAATAGTTAACACCGTTAGCCATCAGGGCTTGCTGGAGAACTGGAAGGTTAAAACCCAAGGGCAGTGTTCGAAGTACGGAGCTGATTCCAACACCCATCATAACTGCAGGGTTATTCGAATACTACACAGAAGGATTTTAATGTACTGTGGCCAGGCTTGCTGAACCTACAGATAAAATGATAAAGATTCACAACACTCCCACCTGTCAGCTTGTTTTGCCAGAACTCTCTTATCTATCCCCTCCCAGAAACCCATTTACATCCTGTGAGCTGGGGTTTGGGCTCTTCTCCCAAGCACCACGTGATAAGACGAGGGGAAATGGCATCAAGTTGTGCCAGGGGAGGTTTAATTTGGATATTAGGAGACATTTCCTTACTGAAAGAGATGTGTGGCACTGGAACAGGCTGCCCAGGGAGGTGGTTGAGGCACCAACCCCGGAGGTCTTCAAGAAACGTGCAGATCTGGAACTCAGCGGCACAGTTTGTGGTGGACTTCAGTACTAGGCTAAAGGTTGGACTGGATGATCTCAGAGGTCTTTGGAGAATGATTCAATGGTTCTGTGATTTCTGGTTACACGTTTGATTGCATAGCAGTTAAATCCCTGCCCCAACAGACTCTCAAACACCTCAGTTTGGTATTGCACTGTGTATTTCTCAGCTCAGTCAAGGCTCTCATCACTTGGACTGACTCTCCACGGGGGCAGATGAGCAGGAAAGCAGCACTTTGGACGAAACTCGCTGTTACCTGGCGAGTTAGGAGTGCTGAACCCTCGAGGCAACCCAATCGCCCTGCAGCAGGCCACGGAAATCGCTCACACACCTTGCTTCCAGCTGCTCGCTTCCTCCAGGTCACAGCATCATGCAGCACACACAGCAAGCCCAAAAGGTTGACCAGGGGTTAGCCCACAGCGAGCAGCCTTTGGGCACGTCTCTGCACAGGCGGCACACAGAAACTATATTTTTCCAACATTTTTATCATTTCTAGATTTTCTTTTAAACCAATATCTGTCCTGTAGAAAGCACTCCGCATTTTACATTTACAGTTACAAACATTAAGCAAGCAGCCACGAGTGTTTTACAAACTTAAAAAAAGCCAGGCTGGATATCACAGGGTACAAACTGTCACAGCACACCCCTGATCCTGCAGTCAGACCAACGCAGATCGCCTCCCTCCACACAAAAAGCCATCGGCACTCCTAACAGCTTGCTGGAAACTTTCGTTGGCAGTCCAGAGAGATTTCTTAATATTTTTTAAATAATCACCACTAATACACTCCTCTCAGTCTTATTTTGTAAGCATTACTCCAAAATTGTAAACAGCTTAGCTAATTCCTGCTACTCCACAGAGCTCTTCAACCGGTTTATGTAAGACCTTGTTTTAATGACACTTGATTATAACAAGGACAAAACCATCTCATTTTGTAATCTTCATACTAAATTTCATGCATGTATAAGTAAGGTGGATGCTAAGGTGAAAAGCTGCTACGATTCAGACGGCTCCATCCTTGCAATTTGGGTCTTGCACCTTAAAGAGCTTCTGCCAGGTAACTTCTGCCTGAAACTTAGGCTGTGTGTACAGAAACTGGAATATAATTAATATAATTCTATTATCCATGAGAAAATTATGTAAATTATGGGTTATGTGGGGTCAGCTTTGCTGTTTTTATTTTTTTTAACCCAAACCCCTGGTTCCACAAAGTATGGCTTCCCACACTATCTTTTGCTGTCGTGGGGCTGCCCTTGTTTCTCCCCAGAAATCCATGCACACATTTTTTAGAAGGTGCATGTTTCAAATGTATTCCTGTAATTTCATTTATGAGATTTATTTCACAATTTTATTCCCTTTATCCAGGCTACCTTTTCCCTCTCCCTGCTATTACTTGACTAGCATAAGGATCAACTGTTGTTACAATAAATATTCCACGTTTTAGACCTTTTGATTGAAAAATCCTCCCTGGCTTTTGAGCTTTGGGAATTCTGTAAGTACGGTGGGGGAAAGACATATTTTAGTATTATTGCATGGCAACAGCACTGCAAGTAAAATAGGGGATGGAGGCAGAACAGAATCCTCACCTCCCTGCAATCACACTGTTAAACACTACCCATGGGCTTTGAAAACTTAGAAGACAATGCACAACCTGACTTTTTTGCTGTCCAAGTTGAACCCAAGATAAGCTAACAGGAAAAGGCATGAATGATGAACAGTGTCAAAAGCAACACAGTTAACTGACACCATATATTTTTAAGAATTTTCTGTGGACAAAAATAAGCTTCTCAGTGTTTTGTTACACGTGACTGCGAGTCTGGCAAAAATCATTGAATGCGTTTGGACAAACACAGAGCTTCAAAAAAAAGTGGTAGTAGACAAGGAAATCTACCAGGACAGAACACAACCTTAGAATCTGAAATGACAGCGGGGGAAAAAAACCTTTTTGATCTGCCCCGAAGGAACACTGATAACTCGCATGAAGTTCATGCTTCCCATTTTGAACATACCAAAGTGACAGTAAATAGCACACATAACGCTGATATTCTTTAATCGTTGACATGGCTGAGAAATAAGTAGATTCTCAGAAAGAATTCAGCCTATGTACTGCATGGGAGTGTAGCTTTGATGAATGGTTCAAGTTAGGCAGTTTTTGTAATTAAAAAGAACAGAAGAAATAGAAACGCAGACAGATTAAGTGGCCTGACAGACACCATAGATAAGATCAGTGGACAAAAAGCAGGGTTACTGCTCGAGCCCTGGCTCTGTGTTTAATACGTTCATCTCGACTGCATCATTTACAACATCCCTTCTGTTTCGTTGTCAATATTTGCAAAAACATCAGCCTTAGCTCCTTAAAAAGGCTCTGAAACACACTTAGTTTACATGGTTTAAGAGACCACAATAGGGATCAAAGGGAACGTTATTTAAGCAGAACTTCAGCAATCCCAAGCCCAGTCAATCACAGGAACGACCACAATTCCAGAACATTCTCAGTAACAAATTCACTGTAAGGCTTTAGCTCCACAAGCCCTGAACACCAGCATAAATCTTACACTGCCTCTGAGTGCTTCTGCCCCATGTTCAGGGAGGCACATGGGGAGCCAGATTGGAGAATCACTCCAGCTGGAAACCAACAGAACAAACTTACACTGATTATTTTCAGCCCAGATTTTCCTTGACTTTACTTACTGCCTGGCTGCCAAAAAACGTTTCTCTTGCCAAGGGGCATGAGAAAACAAGGACAAACGCAGTAAGAAAAGCAACATCTTTTTTCCCCTGTAGGAGCAACAAGTTAATGCCAGTGTATTGACACAGCCGTGCACTAGAGAAGGTAAGGTGCTCGCTCCTGCCCTCTCCCTTGTGCCAAGGCAGCTCTTTTGCTGGCTGGAAATTAACCTGTTTGCTGAATGATTCAGTCTTAGGAAACACTTTCTGCTATTTACTGTTTTTTTTTTTTTTTTTTTTTTTTTTTTACTTAGATCGTTTCAGAGAGCTCAGGTAGACAATAGCACCATACAGCACTGTGCCGGCAGACCTGAGGGAGCCTCTCTGGGAACACAAGAGTTCATTTAAACCAGACCTGCATAGATGCCAGCGTAACAGGACCAGTCCCAGAAAACATCTTAGCTCAAAGGGGCCGATTATTCTCAAGGACAGATTTTGTAAAAGAAAAAAAATAAATCTCTATGTGCAGACAGGTATATTTTAATTTCTAAAATGTAAAGCTGAATTTAATGTTTTTCCCAGATTTTGTACCTTTCGTTTCATCTTCCTTCTACTCCCTGACACTTTTTTGTGTCCCAAATATGATTAATGTCAGACACGCGAACAAACATGCCAGAGAGTTGGAAATGAAACATTTAATTTACTTTTAATTTATTGTATTTTAATCACCAAAGGAACTAGTCCATGTCAGCCCCTGACAACATGCTGTAATTATTGCACTCAACCATGTATATTTAGCTTATTTGTTTGCTGTTACTCATAACTTAGATGTTCATGGACAAGGCTTTCTGCCGGCTTATAAAGAAAAAAGGAGAGTGCAAAAAAGTGACTGTTTCATGCAGAAATAAAATAGTTTCTGCTACGCCCTGATCCAAGTTTTATAGTCCAGATGGGAGGTCACGACACCTCTTCAGGTTCAATTTATGCTCCTCAAAGCCTCAGAAATGTTGTTACAGGCGCCAGGAATTTGCCTACAGAGCCAACTCCAGCTCCAGCGATTGCTCCTCTGGTTATGTGGAGACACCAATTTACACTCGAGTACTTTTTTGAGTGTAACTCTTGCTACAAAGTGTTTGCGGGCATTCCTGGCCTCAAATCAAACATCCCAGGCACTAAGCAGCACCGGACACGTTCATTACATTGTTTCGGAGACGTACAAATTAGTTTTACTGCCCTCCATAAATGCCTATTTGGAGGAGAGAGATGCCAAAGCGTTCCCTAAAGCCCAGGTCCGTTGTGTTTCTGGATGTCCAGGCACTGCACCCCGCTCACGGTGCGAACGCTGCTCAGCACACCGCCGAGCCGGGCTTTCCTTGGGAAGACATCGAAGAACGGTGTGTAAAGCATCAAGGAGGAAAGAAAAAAGTCATTTAAGAGCAGCTGCTCCAGCGCTTGTGCTGCTGTTGGAGCTGCAATTAAAGCCAAAACCCCACAGAAGCGGCCAGGGGACCTCGCAGCGCCACAGCCTCCTGACCGAGCCTCCAACAAGCGCCAGGCGCCTCCGACGCGTGCAGGCAGAAAGGCGAGGCAGGAGGCTCCCGTCGCTACTGTTTGTCCTGCTGCCTCAACACAGGTGTGTAATTAAGCGCAGGCATATAATTAAGCACCGACACGTGCAAATTAAGGCAGCAAAGCAGCGGCTCACACCTCGCTCCCAACAAACCCCCCGTCCCCAGGCACCACGTCCTTATCCCCCCACCTCCCCGGGCAGCCCGTCCGAGCAGCTCGGTTCCCAGCGCTGCTCTCCCATCACCTTTTTGTGCCTTTTTATGCTTTCTTTTGTCGGCAGCCCGGCTCGCAGGTGCCTCCTTTCCCCCCCCCGTGTCGGGACCCACCGGCAGCTCCACGCTGACGTCGGTGCCGTCGAGCAGCGCCACCCTGCAGGTGAGCACGGCCCTGGCCTCGCCGGCGGCGGGGATGTGCGTGGCTGCGCGCTGCGCCTCCCGCAGCCGCTCCCGCTCGGCGTGCCGCCGGGCCGAGCGCCGGCCCAGGGTCCGCCGGAAGAAGCTCAGCATCGCTGCGGGAGTCCTCACTCCATGGGAAGAAAAAAAAAAAATGGGGGAAAAAAGGGGGAAAATGGGAGCGAGACGCGCCGCCCGGCCGGCGGAGCAGCGCCCCGCGTCTCCCGCCCCCCGGGGGAGCCGGGGCGGGCCTCAGAAAATGGCGGAGCGCCGCGGGAGGGGCTGGAAGCAGCGAGGAGCCCGCCCCGCTCCGCCGCACGGCCGCGCTCACGGCTCGGCCCCGCTCGGCTCGGGGGTCCCGGAGCTGCCGGAGGAGGCAGGAAGGGAGATGGGGGAGCTGCTGCCGGGAGGAGAAGGGAGGAGAAAGGGGAGGCGCACGCCCCTTTAAGGAGGCGGAGACGGGAGGGCCCCCCCCGCCCCCAGCCAGGTGGTTGCGCCCGGCGGCGGGCGGCGGGGCGCGGCGCGGCCCATGTGGGGCCGGGCGGGGGGCGGCCAAAGGGGGCGGGGGGCGGCCCCCAGGCCTCGGTGCCCACAGCCCACCAGGAAGGGTGTGGGGGAGATCCCTGAGGAAACCTGCCTCACCCTAGTCTAATTAGTGAGGAAAACGTGCGGTTAGCACGGAGGGTGTCAGATAGGTGTCCTCCCTCTAAAAATTGACCACCCCAACGAAGGACAGGGTGGTGGCTCTCTTCTCTTCAACTCATCCCTCATGAGATGCTTGCCTTGCCCCCTAAATCCTCTCATCTTCTTTTCCTACGTCTGGTTTGAACATTCCCGCACTTTTTTGGCAGCAAATGTTCATCACAATCTTCCATCTGGCATTTTTGTTCTTCACACCGCTAGCCCCCACTTTTGGCACCAGGCTCTAATCCCTACTGAGCACTGCCTGAAATCCTCCCTTAAAAGTTACATACACGGCCCTGCAAAAGATGACGAGAGTTACTCTTCCATTAGAGCAAAAATTATGGTATATATTTTCAGGTAAAAACCATGGACTGACACTGTCATGCATATTCTATAATCAAGCAATTTCACTTCTGTTAATTTCACATCCTCCACTAGTGCTCAGTGCAAACATACAAATCCTCTCTAAAGGAAAGCAAGACTGCATTTATGGAATACAATGTCAAAAAAAAAAATACGATGAACAGTATCTGGCATCAGAACTGTATAAAAGCAGCAGAGTAAAACCATGTGTACAGCAGCACAAAAATAAAAAAAAATAATTAAACTTTAAATTACTAAAGCACATCTTTATTTTGCAATTAAACAATTAAGATCCACAAGTAAACTATATATATATTTTCAAGTCTGTACCTAGACAACTATTTGTCAACTGAAATTAAATATATCCACAAAATATGCATAACAGCATTTTTTCACATAATAGAATGAAATTTTACTTAAGACTAAAACAAGACTTGTTAAATGTTAATTAGCATATTTATTCTGGGAACTGCTGGTTTTCGGTAGAATGTTAGTGTATCGTTTTAATGGCAAGAAATTTCATTTTATCAAAATGAGGACAAATACATAAGGCCCTTTAAAGCATACAGTAGCTGCAGTGACAAAAGCTGAATTCATTTTCACATTGTCCAGTGTTGACCAATTTCAAGTTTCCATTGTTTTCAATCAGCTACCCTGGCGATTTAAGCCAAGATGTTGTGTTTTAAAGTGTCCCCCCACCCCGCCATGTGCTTTTAAACAAATTTATAGGCAAAAGTCTGCTTACGGGAAGAAGCTTCCCACCCTCCCAACATTAATAAAGATACACAAGAGTTAGTCTAAACAACAAAAGCTATTCAACTCTGAGATGATTTACTTCACACTTGTCAATCATTGAGCAGTACGAAATGGAGATGAAATTTGACAACTGAAAGCCACAGCTGGAAATGCAAATTAATTACCAGAAGTAACTAGCAAAAAATATTGCCACCTCCTGATTGTTAATAATGATCTAGATAATATTCTTCCCTTTGTATTTACAGATAGTATAGCACCTGTTACAGAAAATAAAACCCCAAACCTTACACAAACAGCCCTGCCAAATTGACTGGTTAAAATGGGATCACTGGTAAACGAACCAAACCAAATGGAATAAAATCTGAGTACATAGGGTAAAACAAAAACCTTGGTTTCCTTAACTTACTTTTCCTGTAATATTATTATGGGTTGTTACTGTGGTGCCCCAATGTACTGAGATAATTGCACTGGGTAGTTTATAGCCTAGTCTTTGTGGATACATCCTAGTTAAAGAAAACAACAGCTTAATGTAAACTGTTTACCCCTTTCACTCATGTCTTAGGCCCCTGGCCTAGGAGTAAAAGCATGACAACTTCTTTAAGCTCTGTTGTGCATTATCTTTAGTTATCAAAATTCAAATAAGTTAAGTAAAAAAAAAAATACTGATTTCCAAGTAATTGATCTAATGTTAAAAATAATGCTTAGCAGAACCACTTACAGTAAACTTAGCTAATCTGCAGCTAGCTGAGAGAGATCACAGAGATAAATTTATGAGTACCCTGTAGTTTCCATTCGCTTTTTTTTTTTTAAATACAAGCTCTATATTGTTATGACAGGAAAATTGAGGTGACATATTATTAATATCTGTTTTACGAAAGTCCCTCAAATACATGAGCAATAAACCAGAAATGGTTGGAACAGAAATCATTCGTACCAGGGTGTAATCCAAATCATCTCTGTACAGAAACCCATTAAGCATCTCTCTCCAAACCCAATTTATTTTGTCCAATAGTTCAGTCAGTAGTAAGCATGAGATAAAGTGCTACCATTCAAACATCAAAACACTTTGAAAAAAATCACCCTTTAAAACACATAAGCTTGCTAAATATGAAATAACACAACCAGCAAACTGTCAGCCAGTCTGCGAAACCAAAGTTCATCTTACAGCATACTAGAACGACCCCAAAAGTACATGCCTCTTACCAAAAATGCCATTTTTTTTTTAAAGTAATTTCTCCCAAAGTTTTGCCAAATGAGCTCTCAATGAGCAAAACATGCCAAAGTAAGCAGCTGGAGCTTGCAGCTTGTGCACTAGTTAAACTTGCAGCTGGAGAAGCCCAATTAACTGTGAAGATGCACAACTGTGCTAGCAACTAGGACAGAGGTAAAGTCCAGTGATGACAAACTAGCCTCCTTTGCAGATTGCTAAACTAAAAAAATATCTATATAATTTTTTTTGTCTTATAACTGCTGTGAGTTAAATGAGATTGGACAAAATGGTTGTATTAAAACAAATCAATCCTTTTCCTCTTGTAACAGCTTCCCAATCACCACTAACCAATCTCTGCAATTTCATGCAAGATCCACATTTAATCAATGACTATATAAATATTTACCAGATTTTTGTATTTGATCCCAGCACTAGAAGTGGCAATGGAAAAGAGTTTTTCCAGTCTCAAGACTGGGTATTTAAGAAAATACTCCCAACCACCTGGGGACATATGTGCTATAAAAAGACTTACATAAGTGACATTACAGGGCACCATTCCAGTACTTTGTGCTAATCCAAATATGCAGAATTTGAATATGGACCATATTCCAATTCCTCCCTTTCCCCTCAGGGCTGAGGGTCTTTCAGATTGCCTGAGTAGTGGCTCTACAGTCACAACTACAGTGCGTGTATTGGACAACCTGGTTTCGCTTGGAGATTTGCGGATGGTGGATCTGTAGTTTTTCATGCTCATGCTAATTCCCTGAGCCATCAGTCACCCACACACCTACACAAGCATAAAAATATCACGTAATTCAGCTCCACGACACACCTGGAGCTCCAGTCTCCCTATGCATGACCTCCTCTTCTTCCCATCTCTCTGGGCAGTGCAACTGCAGCAGCAACGCTGCACGCTGGCCCTTCCACGGGTACCACAAAGCTTTTTGGAAGCTCTCTATGGAAAGTTGCTGGGTTCCATATCAAACACCTCATGTTCCTTAGTCTCCCAACTGCCTTCTCACCCTCTCTCTCATAGATGGTGTGCTAGAGTGTAATCAGCTATACTAGATGAAGCGCTGTTGTTTTATCTGTAAGCTTCCAAATTGAACAGAAAAAATGCATGAAAAAAAACGTCAGTTAGCATTAAACGTAGTCTGATACAATCAAGCTCTTTTTCATAACTAGGAGAGAACATATAAAAATTAAATGCATAAAAGCAATGGGTTACTGCTTAAGACAAGCACATTATTTAAAATACCAATTGCTTCTAAGTTTAGGACAAATTAAGTCTGCAGCTCTCAGTTGTCTGTTACACCTAATGCAGTACTTCTCAGAATGGATTGGCTGACAATCTGCAGGTGATTTATAAAACGATACCTACATCTTATTTCATATTTAGCAAAAATAAAAAATGCCCCCAAAGCCACACAAAGCCTTCTCTAGAGCCCCATGTTTTTATACTAAAAAAAAAACCCTTCAAATCCACTTTAAACAAGATGGTAGTGGACGTTTTCAATTTAAACCCAAAAGGAAAACAAAAACCTTGACATTATAAATTGGCAGAAAACTGTCATAATATTGCTCTTATTTACAATGAAAACTTCATTTCTTTTTAAAACTGGATTTGTATCATGGAAGTGTTACAAACATACTCTTTCTCCCACCCACCCAGCATTTTTCCTAATCAAATGGTATGAAAATAATTATTCATAAAATCCAACAGTCATAACACCAATCACATATAGGTCATTTTGTCTGAAAGATACATTCATGTTTTGTACAGCATGAAACATACAAAAACTTCTTTAAAAAGTTTGAAGGATGATACAGATCTTCATAACCCAAAGTAAAATCTTTAGCAGTTTAGATTTATTTTTTTTTTTTGGCCATATAAAAATATTTGAAAGGCCATTTATACCACAACCAGTAGAAACATTTGAATGAATGATGTATGGTGCAGGAAGGCTTCAGTGCAACTTCTCTTTCCCAATTGGTTTTTGGTTACCACTCTGCTTTCCAGAAGCCCAAACGCCCCTGATCAGCTGATGAGCAGTTATCAAAGAAGAGTTGCTTTGCTCCAATTTCTTTCCCAGTGCAACCAGTTAATGCACGCCAACCCATCAGCTTAAGTCAATGCAGAGGAAGATTCTGAAGAGACCTGTTATACTTGCCTGTATTTGTAATCAAAACAATAATGACAGACGACCAATAAATATCCCACACAATTGTGGTATAAATGGGTCTTTTGAACTCAAACTGCTTTGGCAACTTCACATTTTAAATATGTGACATCTCAACACTAAGCAATGTTGCTATAAACTTAATTTCTTGTTCCCCTCAGAGAAAAAAGGGCAAATGCTATTTTCATTTACAATTTGACTACGAAGAAAATTTACTTCAGTAGATGAATGAATTATTTTAATTTGTTGACATTAAGTGCTGAGTTTAAAATAACCTTCCAGCTAGCTGGCATCTCAGCTAATATCATTGTATGCAAGTTAAAGCTTAAACTTTACTAAAGAAGACTTTTGTTGTTGTTGTTGCAAATGGCTTAAAATAAAACTGAGATTAAAGCTACTTTATCACTCTTTTTCAATTTGTCAGATCCAGAGATTCTTGTAAGATTCATTTTTCACTGAGGAATAATATTGATTTAGGCATCAAATCTAGAAATATAAGTAACAAGGCCACAGGCCATCTAATATTATATTGTTTTCTAAAAATATTTAAAACTATATTTTCCATTTGGCATTGTGGTTCATGTTTATTACTAAGTCGTAAGCCAGGATTTCACTTTGCCTGAATCCCTTTTCACTTAATATTTCATAGCTGATCTCTTTCAATGTCCATAGAACACAGTATATTATATAATATAATTCTTCAATAGTTAAAAACTTATTTAGTGTAGAACTTTCCATTTTAATTCTATGCTCTATATAGCTTATAACAAAATTTACTGGATAAACATTTTCAGGAAACCAATACAATAAATTATTATTATTTTTTTAAATAGAGGGCACAAAGTTATGCTGTTGCAGGGCAGTCAAAGAAGTGACTGATTTTTTTTTTTTTCTTACAGTATATTACAATGGACACCTTGCTTCTGACTTGGTTTCTCCTATACTGGAAAAACATATATATATATATATATAAAACGTCCCAATTTTTAATATCCTTAGAGTGAGCTCAGATACTGTATCAGACAGATATTCATTACAAATCTTCTACCTACTTAAATAAGAAGCAACCCATATCAACTGGAACAACTTTGCACAAGCGTAACAGAGGGCGACTGGGGTCGTTATGGAATTAAAGTTCTGGGACAGCATTATAGTGTTCTCTTTCCTCACCCCCCACCCCCCAAACAATTAGAAAAATAAAAGGCAGACCTGTACGAACATGGCTTGAAATCAACTATGAGGACTTAAAGAATAACTGGTTAGCAGATAATGGAATTAAATCACATCTGATCGTAAGTTCAACTTAATTATCAGTGCTATTAAGGAGTTATGTTCTAATTGAGCAAGACAGCTATTCTCAATAAAAGGATAAAACAAAGTATCAGCTTCTAATGACCTACTAGCATTTCATAGTAAGCTGCTAGTAAGTTACTAGTTGAAAGGAATGTGTCAGATTTTTCACATAATTACAACACAGCAGCAAATGATGCTCATTCATTAAGTTGGCAGAGGTGCTTTTGCTACTGAGTGTAGCACACAGGTACGTGTATAAGGAAAGAGGGAACGGTATTTCCATGACCCCTTGCAGTAACATATTCCAAGCACCAAGGGCTGTTTTTAAAATCTGAACCCATTAAGATAAATATGACAGGACAAGACCACCCCCCACAGAATCATGAGTGCCTTTCACTGGATGTACGCTGTAAGTCTCAAGGCACTTAAGGGGTTAAGACAATGCATGCACTAGTTCCCATCACGTAATCTTAAGTCACATGAATCAGAATACACCAGTGTATGACACACAAGCTGTGTCAAAGAAATGCTGTTTATTTTTTTTTAATTTTTATTATTATTGTTTTTTTCCTTTTTTTTTTTCCTTTTTTTTTTTTTCTTTTTTTTTTTTTTTTTTACAAGATGCTGGTAAGTGGGCATTATGCAGCTACTGCTGGGTTAACACAGATGCCAGCTTTCCTCTAACAACCAGCTGGTCTCTAATAAGGGTGTAGGACAGTGTGCTGCATCAGTAGGCAGTGTGTATCTATCTAGTATCGGCAATATTGCTAATGTTGTAAAAAAACAAAACAGTGAGAGTCTGTACATAGTAAATAAACCTAGCACTGGAGAAAGACCATGGCTTAGTGTATTTTTTCATTTGTTTTCCATTTTTAAGAGACATGGGTGTAAAACAAAGTGAAATAATTCCAAGCCTTGTTTGTAGCAATTCAACCAGAAGCGCAGTATATGGCACTACAATGAAATATCGTAGATTACCCTGAACACGATTAGTTCTTTCAGTTTGTGGTTTGTTCGGAGCAAAGCACGAAAATAAAGTCTTCAAACAGATGAAGGTTAGAAGAGTTTCAGAGACTGATTTTGTTTCAACATAAAGTGCAACAGTGCTGAAGTTTTCAAAGTCCTTTGTCAATTCTTTGCCGTACTTCACTATCATTTCCTGCAAGCAGTATTATGGCACAAAGAATGCTGCCAGTTCATTATACAGAGGACAGGATTCCTCAATTGATATCCTAGGGTTTTTGCTCTTTATTTATGCGGTGATGCTTGTAAAGGTTTAATAAATCCTTCTTCGTACACCTTCAAAATAGCTTCACATACAAATCTGTATTGACTCTGAAAAGGAAAGCAGATTCAATTAATTGAAAAGAAACAGACTTGAGACATGTCCTTTGGAAGTAGGAAAGGCCTCTAGTATTTCCAACCCTATTTCCTTGATGGTCTGAGAACTGTGCTTCAAAGTTAGTTTAGAAAACACAAAACAATAGAGACAGTGTATTAGAACTTGAGAAACTTCTTTCTTGACAGAAGAGTGGAATGAATAGCACTTTGAAATATGTAACTGAAGTCACACCCACAACACCAGTCCTGTTCTTATAACATCACTTCTTCAGTAATTTTCTACCCTTCATTTCATTACTGAAGTTTCACTGACCTAGCCTTTCCACGCACTTAGCATTTAGAAGACATAGCAGCATCTGTACCTGGCACTATCAACTTCTAAAGCATTTCTTCATACTTACATTAATTCTGCCACGTTACTGACATCTCTCAAAATTTGATGAAAAGTGTTTCATGTTGAAAAAAACAAAACCCAATTTCTTAACATTATGTAATGTCTAACTCTACACACATTCAAGTTGAGCACCAGCATATGCGGAGGCCACTGATATCTTGTTTTAAACATATAAATAATACAAATAATAGTTTTAAAAAAAAACAACAGCAACCAAATTCAAATAGGATAAAAATAAAAGAAAATAAAAATCACTGTTTTGTAAAGCACCAGAACTAGTGGTCAACAAGTAATTGTTGACATCTAGTCTTAAATGGGCACAGTAACAGATTTAGTAATAGAATTTCTATATTTTATTGTTGCATATGTATTAATATATTTGAATTCATACTTATTTGTGGAACATATGCATTCTGCCTCCAGTGCTCCCTAATGGAGCCTTTCCAAATTCTCTTCCTATAATAAGGATACAGGGGAATCATGCATGGGGCCATCTTGCGGACATTAAGTGAATCTTTCAGGATATACAAAATCGGGAAGAGACATCAAAAGGAGAAATTATGATAGATATTGTTTATTATACCCCCCCTCATTCTGAACACATTTGTGTTCCACTGCAGATAGAACATGCTCTTTTTTTTGAGTAGAAAAACAAAACAAAACAAAAAGATATTTAGCACATTCGGGGCGGGGGGGGGGGAATGTAGTTAGAACCCTGTACCTCCCCCCTTTACTAATAAAAGTCTTTTCCTCTCTATGTATGCTATAGAGATGTACAAACTCAATTTTTTTTTTTTTTATTATTTCCCCCTTACTCAAGTCATTACGGGATGGTGTGAAGTTTTGTTTTCATTATTACTAGGGTAACAAAATCACCAAATTGCACCAATGAAGGTTTTTTCTTGCATGTTTTAGGTCTTTCTGTGTTAGACTTTTATATTATTTCCACTTCTAACTTTTGGAATTATGCTCCTGCTTTCTCTATGGAACAATTTGAAAACTACTGAAAATTGGCCCTTTTTGACAGTAACTGACAGATAACCCTGAAAAAGCCACAGCTTTTTCCCAAGTTGTTTTTGTAGAAATTTTAAGACTTGCTCTTTTCCAATAACTAGAGCAATTTATTTCCAGATAAGCCACAGCTGCAGCTACACTGGGTAAAGACGCCTTCTTTGAGAAATGATAAACAACAAGTATATTAAAATATGTTTAATGATACAACTAAATAATATGAAATTATTCTACAACACAGAAAAACAAGTATGACACTCACAGGTGTTTGGATCATCATGGCCCTTTGATCTCTCATAGTTCTTACAATATCTAATGGATAAACAGGCTGATTGCACTCAATGAGACACATTGCTGTCTCCATAGTGATGAGAACTCCTGTCCGTCCAATCCCAGCACTGTAAAAACAACAAAAAAATAAAGTATCAGAAAGATGGTTCACATTTAAAGGCCACATTTTCCTAAATGTTGTATAAACCACCCCACTGAACTTAAGACCTTCCTTCTCAAGGATTCTCATGACTGAGCTTTACAATAACAGGGGTTAGACGGACTGGGTGTCACTGGAAGCTTCCATCCTGCCTGAAAAGAGCAAAAGGCAGTGCAGAACTGTCAATCCTCTTCAGAGAATTAACAGTTCTTAACCTAGCCTTTAACTAACAGAATCTACAAATATATTTATTCATTCAAAATATTGTTTTGCAGTTTTAAAATAGAATGTTCCTGCATACTTGAATATAAAACCAAATCTGTTTTTTCAGACATCACCATTATCTCAACTCATACAATTATTAATTTAGAAGCAAACTTTCATTTACTGACAAATAATTAGTTAATATAAACATTGTCTTTGAAACTTAATTGTTCTGATTTTGAAGCATAATTTCAGATTAAATCCAGCCAAACTACTGCTTTAAGTTTTTGTCCAGAAGGTGGCATCAAAGCTACTGCATATTTCAGTGATGTCATGAAAATTTCACGACAAGATGTAAATGTACTGGTTATATAAAATTACTCCACAACATTTTACACCTCTAGAATTTATACATACAGAATCTGTATGCAGAATGCACCATGAAATGCAAGCAGGAACGGTATTTGTCAAAGAATCTTTAACAATTCGTTTTGCAATGTCAAAAGATCCAGATAAGGGCAACAATAAGGATGGAAAGTATGATACAGTTTCCATATGATAAATATCAGGTGAGCTAAGACTCTTCAGCTTAGGAAAAGAAACCATTGCTTGATGGAGTGGAACACTGAAACTTAACAGAAGACAAGAAAATCATGAATGGCAGGAACAGGGTGGGTGGCCCACCATCTCTTACAGAACAAGAATTAGAAACTGTTCAGCTAAACTGTTAGAAGCCTTGTTAAAGTAAAAACAAAACAAAAATAAAAGCTTAGATGCAACTTTGCAGAACTTGCCAAAGGCCAGGAATGCAGGAATTCAAGAGCTCAGAAACAAGAACACAAATGTCTTTGGAAAAGAAAGGCACTGGAGCTGCTATGCAGAAAAACGTAACAGGTTCAGTAACTTCTTTAACTTGAAACGTGCTGGAATCTGGGCAAGTTACATGGCACAAGCACCATAAAACCTTGTTAGGTTCTTAATTTTCCTGAAGCATCTATTTATGATCAGTGATCCAAACAGAACGGAGTACATTCAGCCTTAGTTTGAACAACATTTCTTTCTTGAAGTACATTCTGTGCTACACTTGTTTTCCTCTAAAGGCTACTGAGAAAGGTGCCATAGAAACATATTTTTGTTAAAAATACAATGCTTACAGTTAAGATTCACTCACTCCCAAAGTTTCTCATCTCAGTACTCTTCTACAATGGCAAATCTCAAAAAAACACTAATCCAGAAGAAAGTCACCAATTTGTACAGGGAATAAAGATTGTTACACCAGAGCATCCTTTCATCAGCACTGTGTTCGGGCTATATGGATTATAAATTGTTTAACCACTCTCAGTTCAGTCAGAAAACTTGTTGGTAGCACTGAGAACTCAATGTAATCAGAGAAGCAATAGTGATGAACAACTTGAAAATGAGTGTTTTAAAGTATCTTAACATAACAAAAACCTTCAATATTCTTCGGATTTGTGTTGCTTTACAATCATTTTTTTTTCCCATTTTAAACTACTCTTGTATGATAGAGGAGTCTTTTCTATTTTTTAGATTTAGATTTTTTTGGATTCCCCATACTACATGTAAAACTGGTGCCTCAGGTCTAAAACCAAACTTGACCGTTTTGGTGCTGTAACATCTAGTCCTCTTATACTGAGCAGTACAAGCTAGTAAAAATAGAATGCAAACACCATGCAGAAGAAATCCTGGGCTCCTTCAGCTTGATCTTGCTAGTGAAATTCAGTTATATTTCCCAACAGCCATCAAGCTAGGACTATTAAGTAAATTATGCCAAACTGTGGTATTCTTTCCTTTTTTTCCTGAGAGACATGAAATTGTTTTAAATGTTGATACTGAAATTATCACAGTGGAGCCAAGTTGATACCTCACTGAGAGGAATGAAATTGTTCCTAAACTTCAGTGTCTCTGTAGACTTGCACACTTTGTACTGTGTTAATGAAACTATTTGTTCAGAACTGTATCAACCAAAATACAGCAATAATGAAATTGAAGAAAAATATCATTTTGAGACACTGGAATTCTAGCAGTGCCTATCGGTTTTCCCTAATTCAGAAGATTTACCCTGACCAACACAAAACAGAAAAGATAGCCAAACCAATTAAAAACAATTTCTGATAGACAAAGTCATAAAACAGTAGTGATCATAAGCAAGCTTCCTAGGTATCTTTCACCATCTCCTTGAATTACACAAACTACTAGCACGAGCATTTAACTTAAACAAATCAATCCCCACCTAGATTCATGGATGTAGATACCCCAAATTCTGCTTATTTAAAGTGATTACAACTGTAAGAAAAAAGAACTGTTTAATTCAAAGGTTGAGTTCTCCTGTAATCTGTGGATACACTTAAATGCTTATTTGAACAACAAAGCACAGAAATAGTGTTTGATAATAATTAAGTTCAATTTTGTGATTTAGCAAAATTGGAGGGAAAAAAAAGGGATACCTGCAATGAACAACAACAGGTTCTTCTCTGCCAGCCCGCTTCTTTCGCACCAGACACACAAAATCTAGGAAATCACTGGAGTCATCAGGAACCCCATGATCAGGCCATGCTATATACTGAATTTGGGTCAGTTGGCGGCTTTCCTCTTTCTAATCAGAAACATAAGATTTATTGAAGGGTAACTCAAGTTCCATGGAGGGGAAAACAAACAAATAACTAAAAAGCAATGATAAATTTACATCAACTTGTGCCTATAATAGATGTAGCTTCTGGAAACTTTCAGTTAATTTTTGCTCATTGTTGATTTTACAATTACATTTTTTTTGTTAAAAACAAAAACAGCAGGTTAGATACAAACAGTCTATCTAAACACCAGATGTTTGTGTTTAAAAAAAGGTAGCCAAATCTTTAACAAAAATTTAGCAGACAGAGGTACCGTCTCGCTAGATCAAATGGCAGCACAGGAGTAGAGAGAGGACTGGACAAGACTTCCAGGCATGAAAGCCTTCCTTCGGATTTTGTGTGAACACCAGTATTGTGTTGGATTTTTATCTGCACCTCTAATTTTATCCAGCTTACTTCACAAGATGCAGAATGACTTGGTTTTCCACTCCCACCCCCTCGCTCGAATGTCACAAACGTATCACATGCCTCTGGTGAGCGGAGGGGGCAGGCCGTACAATCAGAGTAAAAGCAGCATTTCAAAGAACAGAAGAAGTTACAGTATGTTAAATAACCCTTTGGCATGGAATCATTTACAGAGCTTCCACTACTGATAATAAATGAGCAATTGTCTCAACAGCATACAGGAAAGGAATTTTAACTGCAAATTGACTAAAAGGAAGTTCTATAAAACTGGCATCTCATCTGGAAATCCATGTAGCAAGAGACAAGTACATGAACTGAACTCCAGATAACCATTTCCAAACATTTCTGAAACTGAAATGCTGACTGGCAAAGCTCCAGAAACTACACATTCCCTCAAACTCCATGCTATGCATGTTCAGTCTGGGAGGTCCTGGTTTACATCTCATTGCTGATCCCAATTCATGCTTCTCTCAGCAAGATTTATCTCTCATCTACTTGCACACAATCTCCAAGATGGAATTATTAAGAACCGTTTGCCACCAAAAAGGAGGTTTTTCAGTAGCAATGCTCAAACACTGCTTCTGTTTGATATTTCATTAAAAGCATTAAGGGAATAACAAGTTTCTCAAATTTTAATTACTCTTTTCCTTTGTCCAGGTCTTGAAAGACAGCAATAAGAGTCTTTAAGACAAATAATACATCTTCTATATGATTTTAAACCAATTAACATTATTATTGAAACCAAATCCTTGTGATTTGGTTACTTTGCTTATAAATGGTTATCATACTAACAGCAGAACATATAAAAAGTAAAAACATTGCAGTAAGGCTGGTTTTCTAAAGGTTTCTAGAAACAAGCAGTTCTATTCACACGGATATGTCATCAAGATTTAAAAAAGCCTGATTAGGTAGTTTCAGCTGGTCTGTGAGGATCCCACAGATTAATACTTTATATGCATATGTATGTGTAAAATGATTTTACCTCCAGATTAGTCAATGTCATTTCTCGAAACACATAGGCAGGATTTCCTTCTTCTGAATGGCAGGTGATCTGGAAATTTCCATATGATGAGCTTCCTGATGGCTCCGGCCAGTATTGATGGCATTTAACCTGAAGTCAACACATTTTTGAAGACATTTGTGTTTAAATTCAGAATATTATTTTCAATCTCTCTAGTTGCTTATTCCTTTGTTCAGTAAAGAATATTTTGATCACTTTGTAATTACTATTAGTTTACTTACCAAATAGACTGTGCTACTTAATTAACTGCATATCATAAAATGTGCCACAGAGCACCAACTCAGTGTTAGCGTAAATTGAGGATGGATGCCTTTATCTTTCGCTACAATTTTTTTTTTAAATTGTATTTATAAAATATTTCATCTTTACACTTGAGTGACAAAAATGCTGCTTTATAAATATTTCTGATCTCTAAAAACTTAATGTAATCTTCTTAAAGCACATGTATATGGGAAAAGAACATATGAAAAAGAGAAAGGAGATCAGCAACAAAAAGGCTGCTGAACCAATTAAAAATTAGAAGAATGCAGATGGTGGGCTTCAAAGACTCTTGATAAACGAAAACTCTAAAAACTTAGATTTTTAGATATATTGCTTAACGGCCTAATCATAGAGGTCATTTCAGCTCAAGTGTACTTTTGTTTTTCCAACCCACCTGGCGATTCTTTAAGAGCAGCCAGATTTGCAGACTTCCTGCTCCACTGAGACATCCCGGCATGCAGTGGGATAGTGATGTCAGTAGCCTCATGATCAGCTTTAGAGCAGGGAGTCTGCCTATGGGTATAAGACAGATAAGTCCTTTTACTTAATTATTTAGCAGCTCTCCAAAGAGCTCCACAAATATCATTATTGAGCAGGGTGGGGGAACCTCAGAACTGCTACTGCAAGTCTGTAGCAGATTTGTAAAGAAAATTCAAATTAAAAGGGCACTTGTACTGAAATTCCCTCTAATCATATTTATTTGGGAGCAGGCAGCATCATGCTAATGTTGAGTCACTGAAAAAAGGTTTAAAACACTGCAACTCCCCTTCAATTATTTTAATTACATTTAGAGGCCTGACCTCCCAACAAATACATGGTTATTACTAAGTTACAATATATACAGACAGCTGAAACATAGTCTGAGTTGATCAGAACACCCACAATGTTTCATAAATCCATCTTCAATAGAAATCCTGAATTATGAGAAATTCCACTAAACTATTATTCTACATCATTTCTGTCCACACACTCGATCATCCGGTGCTACTGTGAATGCTCCAGACCTGATAACACTGGAATTAAACCATTCATATGACTAGATTTTATTGCGTTGCTTGTTTCAAAAGGACAACAAATGAAGCTAATAAACTATTGCTTTTTTTTATTATTATTTTTAAAAAAAAGCCTTTGATAGCACCATTAACAGTTATTTTCAGCAATTCATAAGTCTCTACTTCTGCAGGTTTTTGTACCAAAAAGGCTGAAAAAGGACAATGATTTTTTCACATATGTTCATAGCCTCAGAAGAACATTTTATGAAGAATTTTAGACTTCAAGTTTATCAATGATTCTCTTAAAGACAGCCACCCAGGCACATTATCTCAACACTACAAAGCTATTTTAGGCTGCCTTAAAAATTCATCTCTACGTATCAAAGAACTAATTACAAAAACTGATTCAATTTTTTGGAGTTTCTTCATTTGAAGATTAGAGAAAAGAAGTCTCATGAAAGTAAATTCTAGTTTGACAAGAGTCAAACCAGTAAGCCAAAATATTTTAAGAAAAACATGAGGACTTAAAAGTATTTCAGCACTGAACCAAGTTTTAATATTAGCTACACTAAGAACATCAAAAGGTGTAAAATTTTGTACTGTTGTAGTGATGAATCTTAAGAATGCACTGCCCTTATGAAAACAGTTGCACTACCTGTCGTAACAGTATCTTCCTCGGATCTTTTAAATGGCAATCATCAACAGATATTTTTTTTAAGTAAGTGGTATTTAAGAGAATCTTGTACTTACTCTACCCCGTTCAACTTGAGTTGTTAACATTACAACCATAGATGAGCCTTGTTCCCAAGTCATCTGCCAAAAATCAGGACAAGTGTTTGGCAATGGACCTTGACAAGCAATGTACTGGTTTATTATAGAGGAAGAAGGGATTTCCATCTAAGAAAAGATAAAAATCATTATTTTAATTCTTGCATTCACCATGAGAATGAATTTCTGTAAGCTACACATCAGACAATGTTTAGTGACTAACAGATAAAAAAGCATCATTACATGAATCCTATTTACTGTAACTTAGTCACTACTGCCACATTAGCAATCCAAGAAGAATAATGTGTTCCTTTGGTAAAGGGCTACTTTCTCCTTTTTTTTTTCTTTTTTTTTTTTTTTTAAATAAAATTACCTGCCACAAACTATTAGCAATTAAGCAAACCTACGGTAAATTTCAAACCATCTGATTACAGGCTTACCCAGACATTCTAGCCTCGACTAGGTTCACATGAATTTTTTTTTTTTTCACTTGAGTTCTCTGTTGCAAAACTGCAAAAGTACTTAATGTCAGAAAGTATTTTTAAAAACAGTACTCACATTTATGTAATTTGCATTGATGTAATCTTCATTACTTTTTAAAATAACCCGTGTAGCATCATCTGAAAAAATTTTAGAAAGCTGTTACTTATTTACTAACCAGGGTAAAATACTTCTAGAACACAAACACACACACATACTTACAAGGCGAAATGTCTCTGTATCTATTTTTGGAAATGTTTTGAGGTAATCTGGCACAAGACATTGTCATTCCAGGTTTTTTCCTATACAATTGCTAAAGACAAAAAAGATGGTCAAGATATAAAATACCTGTTAGTATATGCATAGAGGTACTTTTTATAACATAAATTACTGAACAAAGATAGTTTCAACAAATATGGAAATACTTTTCATAAGAAAACCCTGTGAAATATTCTATGGGATCATTTAAAATAATTGAGGCATCATCACTATTTGGTTGAAGACAAACTGACTGTTAAATTTCAGACTTCCATAAGAACACTAATGCAGTGAAGTCAGTATTATATAATGTTAAGGGAATTGGCAGATACTGACATTCCACATGGTGGTTTGGGGCAAGCAGATGGTGTTGTGTACAGCTCTCTACCTACAATGAAGTTGTTTCAGAGCTTTTTTTTTTTTTTTGTCAGATATCTTCCTGCATTTCATTAGGTATACAGTGAATCCTGTGCTTTTCTTGCACAGTATCTCCTTTGAGAGGTCTCTGTCCTGTCATGCCTTAGTCATTCACTGCCGTAACTATTGTGCTGCAAAGAGTACCAGTGATATCATCCAGCTTCAATAAAAAGCACTTTAAAAACTTCAAGTCTGAATCATTTAAATACTTTGTTTTAAAGTGAACTCCTAAGTGAATTGACAGAAAAGAGGCCTTAAACCTGAGCAAGAGATGTGGCAAGCAGAGCTTTGAAATCACTTTTCAACCAGAGAACACAACCTTTCACTTGCCCTTCCAGATTAAAACATGGTGACTACACACATTCCATGCACAAGTTTGACATCCTACGGTAATGGAACAGCTAAATGAAGACCTGGGAGTTATGTGTCAGTACACCCATACATTTCTTGACCCAAACACACACACCAAAGCCATTTATGTAACACTAGGTGTTACAAAACCGTAACTTTCCCTGGAAGAGCTCTCAGTGTAAACCTATGCGGTGTAACATACAAGGTACATACGCTGCAAAATGTGGGTACTATTCTATGTATAAAATAAGTACATTTTACCAGAAGTCTCAAATAGCATGTTTTATAAAAATACATTGTGATACATAACCTTAGGTCTCTGGTGAGGAATTCACTTTGCCGTGTTTTACAAATTACTGCTTCTTGCTTTAAGTCACTTGACCTCATGCATTAATGAAGATGGAGTATCATCAGAGCACAGGTTAGCGCTAAAGAAAAACTATAGCTATCAGCAGCTATGGATACCAAAAGAAATGCACTGTTCTTTTCAAATATGCCAAAAAATTAACTATTTATAAAGTAATTTGTTACACATTTTAACAGGGCTGTATTTTCCATTGGTAATTTTATATTCCCTCATTGAAATTGTCCATAAAATGTCAACAGTTTAGCTGTCATTCAGCTCCTACATTAACTTTGATTAGTAATAAAGGTCTGAGTACAGAACACAAATCTTTGGTATGGATTTTTGTCATCACCACTATAAAAGTTTATTAAAATAGGCCCCTGATAACCATAAAAAGTTGCAAGCAATCAATAAGGCTATTTAAAACAGAAACAACATTTAGAAGTAGTATTTGGATTGGTTATTCTATGCCATAACTTTGGACATGTATTGTTTCTCTACAGGACCTTTTTTTTTAAAAAAAAATAAAAAATATTTCTTTTGAGCATTGAGTCAATTGTTTTACTCAAAATTGCTGATGGTACTGAAATTTAAGTGAAGTTTTCTCCGTTTAAAATTCTTACTGTCCCAAAAGACTTGAAACTTGCACACAAATACAGGTGACAGTACTCACATCAAACTGAGCCAGAACAGTTCCAGTGATAAGCCCCTCTGCTAGCTGAATCATGGATTCCCTCAGAGCATTATCATCTTGATGCACACCATCAAGTGGAGATTTCTCAGGGATGTACTGGAAGTCAGGCTCACTCTCCAGCTTCTCTTCCACAACATCATAGACAGCTACAAAAAATTACGAGTATGAAGGCTCTAATCAGACATGCTGTTTGGCAAGTAAAGTTAACTTTAAGTCACTTATTTAAGTCAACTAAAAAGGCACTTCTCTCCTGTAGAAAAACCCACATTTATTAAAAACATCGATTTTAATCTCCATCATCAAGGAAAAGTAGCATTTACTGATTACTAGCACCCATGACAAAGCTATTTTTGGCTTTAATAGTCATTTTAAGCAAAAGCATATCACTGACTGTTCACATTTTGATCAAACCTCACGTTAGACCCTACCTTGTCTGGTGTACTCCCTAATCTCAAATTCCCACATCACGCCTCTGAAGATACTACAGGTACATTTACATTTTTACTTTTATTTCATTTTGTACTGATTGGTTCTTTCAGGCTTTGGTGATTAGGGCAAGACATGCAGCCCACCAGACAAATTAGCACTAATATATGCCATTATAACACTATCAATGCTGTATGTGTGCCCTGCCTATAAACAAACTGAAAAATAATATGCATCATCTACTATACATAACAAACATGCTGTTAGAAATCCTCTCTTTAGTTGAAATTGCATGATCATGAAGGAGGAAACTGGCAGCTCCTCGCTTCTACAGCTCAAATGTTTTTATCCAGAACACAAAGATAATCAACACATAAGGGGATATCAATTCAGTAACTTATAAACAAGCAGTTTTATATGAAAAAGAAAGTAAACATAAAAACTGCAAGAAAGCTTGCACACAGAACGTGAACACAAGCAGGAAGCATGAATACAGGAAATATTGTTTATGAGGTGTTTGACATTCTCCTGAAGTAATTTCAATTATTCTGATTGAACATGATTTTTCATTTTCCTTTCCTGTGCAACTGTATTATAACTGGGATGTAGAGCAGAATTAACTCCAGTGACCATCTGCTGGCAATACTTCAACAGTTTACGTCATGAGTATATAGAAAACACTGTTATTTCAACTGCATTTTTAGCACTTTCTGCATCAAGTAGAAATGTTACCAGTCATTCTGAATTTTTTTTAAAACATATAGGAGGATTTTGCATATATGGAACCCCAAAGGCTTCCAAACACTGGGTTCTTGTTTTGTGTTTTTCTTTTTCTTCAAGAGAATTACAGTAACCTCAGAAACTGCATTCAATATCCAGATAGTTTTCTGGACTTTTTTTCCTTAATCAGTGAGAGTGAGAACAAAATTCACTTCATCTCTCTGTTAGAAATACATGATCTCTGGCTTCGCTATTCATTCCTAATACCTAGTTCTGAACAGTTCCTGAGAGTATGGGATCAGTTAAGATTTATACAATAGGCTGTATTGGTGCAAGTCCTTTTCAAGGGAGTTACTTCTTAAAAGATAAGCATTCCATCAGAATACAAAAAATTAAGATTAGAAAATAAATCCAAGGTGTTTTTTGATTTATTTATATATATTTTTTTCATTATGTACATATCACTCACCATTGGGTCGAACTAGGAGCACAAGTTCCCCTGAGTGTCTCTCACAGCTAGCTTTAATAAACATAACAACTTGATCGTGGGTATGTTCTGCTATATCCCTGCCGTTGATCAGTACAACCTGGTCTCCTTCATTCAGACGAGGGACACAAAGATCAGCCTGCAACACACAAAAATAAAATCTGTAAAATGAGCCATTTCCAACTTGTCACCTTAAAATAGCAACTGAAAGTAACTACACTCTGGGACTTGAATCCTAACAGCCAAGTTGCTATGGTTGCTGCATTGTATTCAAATGATAAATCTGACTGTTGCTCAATATATGAGACAGTGCCATTCACATGTACAAATCAATTTGTCACTGGGAGGTGACTGTCATTGTCATGTCTTTCAGCAGCTGTTACTCCACTCCTCTGGTTGAAGTAGAAAGCTTGGCTGAGCTTCTCTTTTTCAATCACATTTTACACAGGCAAGAAGAATGTTACCTTTGAAGGGAAGGGAGTAATTGCCTAAATCAATTTCAGAGGCTTAAATACTTCAGGTATGAAACATTACAATTGTAACGACAAGAGTAAGCCAATAACCAAAGACAATGCACAAGTCTAAGTAATCCCAAAAAGAAGAATAAAAATTATTATTATACCACAGTTCAACCATGGTTGCAAAAAAGGAAAGAGCACATTCCATCACCAATTATCTTTTCCTTGGAGACCGGCTATTTAAAGCTTTTACCCAAAATTATTTATATTATTAAATATTTTAGAGATAATAATTCACATGGGTAAGAACATTGTTCTTAGCACAGATTTCAACAGGAAAAAAATGGGGAAAAAATGCTGTATTTCTTAAATAACTGTTAGCAAAGAAATGGTTCACTCTACTGTAAAAGGTGTAAACAGAGCTGACTTCAGTCAGCTGAATACCAGGTCAGTATTTCTGGCAATCAACTGACAAAATATTGTGCCTGGTTTGAAGACACTATTGATAGTCACTACACACCATTAACAACAGACAATCAGACCTAATGAATGATTCATTATGTCTGATTTTAACCTAAGTCTTGGCTTTATTCAGCTACATCTGTCACTAAAGTAAGAGGTGTTTGCCGTTTTAGCTGTTTTTAAGAGAATAGAAGACTCCATATAAATTAAATTGTATGAATTCCTATATTAAAAAATAATCAAGTAAATGCATTTTTAAGATGATAGCTCAAGAAACAGTGCATACTGAACATCCACAGATCTGTAATTTTCAGGAACTAAATCTTGTTTCATTAGAAAAATATTTTTGAGGATTGAACTTTTCTTCCCCCGTGTTATATAGCCCCACAAAATCCTTTCTGCAAATCATTTGCTTTCTTAGGATAATGTCAGCACAGGCTTATTTCATAGGCAGCTAAGAAAAAGTTACTAGTTTTGAGCACATACTTAAAGCTACACAGATATTTCAAACAGTTTGATTTTTTATAACTTACAGGTGTTCCTGGAGCTACCCTGGACACTATTACGGGCATCTTCTGATCATATCCACCCTTTAAAAATAAATTACAGAAGTCATAAACCACAAACATCAGAAAAACAACTTAATAGACACAAAAGGAATAGTTACTGTACCTTGACATTGAAGCCAAACCTTCCGTTTTCATCTGGTTTCATTCTGATCATAACAAGATTGTCATGGGGGATACCACCATTGGGCTAGTAAAAAGAAAAAATATATATTACTTGTTACTATAGCCTTTGCGGATATTGTAAGCAATAATTTTGCATTTTCCTCATTAAGATATTGATACTGGACACTCACGAAAACATCAATAAGGCAAATGTCTTATCTCATGAGTTTTACATAGAAGGAAAAACAATAATACACTTAAAGTCTTGGATGTAATTATTAAAAGTGTGTTCTGTCAAAGGAAGCTCAGAGTAAGAAATGTCACTAATGGCTTCAAGCAGTCTTAAGAGAAACAAATTACCGAACTGAAACTTTTAAAATTATTTTAGTTTAGACTGCAGCGAAGAGCCCACAGTAAGAATGTAACATGATAATAAATGAGGTAAATTAATACACACTTTTTCTCCCCTATTAACTGCAGTATGGTAGCAGTAAGCTGAGAGAAGTTTGGCAACCAAACCTTGATTCCATATTCCATCCTATTTTGTGCTTAATGTAGTATGAGTTCTGTCAAGCTCTGACAATTCAAACATTTTATTTGTTTATTATTATTCTGATCAGAACAACATTGTCACAGGAACCACCAACAAACTGGGGAATACTAGATACTTTTGTAATCTGGCAAAATCAACTTATTGCCACTGAAATGAATTTTAGTTTATTCTACATTAATGTCACAGGCTGAATATCACCTAGTACATACATGGTGACGATGTGAAGTACTATTAAAGAGATTTATTTCAATGATGTTTTTATTGTTACCAAATACAGCCCAAAGCATAAGAGTCACATTCAGAAAAGAAGAAAAAAATCCATGTATTAAAGGAAATCAAATGTTCCTATTAGGTATGAAAGTTCAAAACCTGCAGGTTCAATTAGGTAAAAAGGTTGCTAAACTTGGCTCATAAGAACTGGAAAAAAAAAAAAACAAAACATAAAAAGACAACTCAGCATCACGTGTTTTAAGCTCCTGATTAAAGCCAAACCACCCCCACCCCACCCCAACCGCATTCATAGTAGTGAAAAGATGAAAACTTCGGGGAAGGTGAGAAGAGTAAACATAAGAGTAAGCATAAGATATATTGATGAGAAGGAAGGGAGCATATAATTTTTTGCCAACATTCACTGGCACAGGAGACCAGGCGAATGTTCCTGGGCAGGATGAACAATAAGCACGGGCTCACATGCAGAGTTTGGCAAGTTCTGTGCAATTCCTTTCCCCAGATAAAAAAAGAGGGGTAATTATTTCCTACTCTAACAAGCAATTTTGAATTGCCTGTTTATAGTGAAAAACCCGAAGAGAGCACTGTAGATCATCATTAACTTGTCCTGACTGCAGAAATTCCTGGCCACACCTGTTTTCAAATACTTCTGGACATTCTGACTGGATGCTTAAGGAAGGCTGCCATAAAAAGCTGTCATTTCCATACCTGTCCTACTACCATTCTAAATGAACTCTCCATACGTAAACAGACAAAGGAAATTTGACAGCTTAATGAAGGCAAAATGATCGGAGTTTTTCCTGGAAATATTTGAGATGGAGCAGCAGAAGAGACTTTAACAGTACAGAAACCTGAAGTGCATTGTGATCAGAAAAGCAATCTTGAAAAATTACTTTCAAAATCCTAAATTTCTAATTTCACAAAATGTAGGAGTCATCCTGTGTTTCTTTTCTAGTACCCCAAATAAAAAGCAATCAGCAGACCAAATTACATCTTCAATTACAACAGTGTGCTGCTGTAAGTAGGGCTGAGTAAATGTAATTCATTGGACCAGAGCAAACAATCACACTGACAATGCACACAGGAAAAAATCTTATTCTGCAAAAAACAACACAGCTGCGTGAGAACTAAAAGGAGTTTTTAAAAAAACAACTGAAAGTTATTTTTGTCAATTCGGTACAGATAACTGAATGCAGAAAGACTTGATGAGTTGTGTTATTTTTCAGAACAGAACTTCACTATGCCTTGAGTAAGCACCAGCAGAAGACCAAGTTGTTAAAAATACTGTTTCATGATTTAATTAAGGCAAACTTTTTATGACATTCCCAAAATGCTCATAAATTTAAAAAGTTTCAATTTTGTGTTTTATTAAAACCCCAGCTATGAAATTAAATATGGGTTTTATGGGAATCTTAACTTTATAACAAGGCCTGAGAGAACACCCTAGGCTTAGGGTTCAGAATGAAAATAAAAATAAACCATAGGCATTTCTAAAATATCAATTTTGGGAGCTGACTCATAATTTTGAATGTCTGAGGTTGGTGAAACTGTTTATACAGTATCTGTTACATCTGGATGTTAAGGAGTTTTCCCATTCTGAAAAACATTCCTTGTCCCACATCAGTATAAAACCAAAAACCATTTGAAAACTTTTCTAAGAACAAAAATCACAAAAATGGTCAGTGATTTCTCACCTCAGACAGAAAATAATCAACTGATTATATTACTCATCTAGCACATGCTCAAGAAAGAAAAAACTGGCTTGGATGTTTACGTTCCTTGTCACAAGTCTCTGGGTAGTGGCTCTTTCTTGGAAATTCTAATCAGAAATGTTACCACAGATTCAAAAATCCAGTCCTGACAAAACTACTCCAGATGCTAGTAGGAATTTTTAGGTTCAGCTTTTTGACAAAAGCTAGGTTAAACACAATTTTTCATACCAGCAGTAGTTACCTACAATGTCTTCTTTAAAACCGACAGTGACTTCTGAAGAGGTTAAAAGTTTCTGCAAGTGATGAAAAGCTGAGTATTATAAAAAAGATCTAACATGTTTTGCATAGTTATCCCAGTGTAGTCATTTGGTGACAGCAGACAAAGGACTACTCCAGCGGGTAGAAAAAGTAGTAGTAGTGAGGAAAGAGAGAGTATGTATAATGGAAATGCTGCAATGTAACATACAAGCGTGGCAATTCCCTGAAATGTATCAGAATTTAGCTAAACAAAAGTAGATCTTTCGGAAAAAAGCAAAATAATTAAACTAGACCTAAAAACTTACTGTGGACTTTTCAGGTGATGCAGGAACATCAAATGTTTCATTAATATGGTTATCCAGTTCCTGCTGTGAGTGTGAATGATGAATTTGGTTCCAACTGTTCTTTTTAAATTGTTTGGGTGGTAATGCAGGAGGCTGCCCATCTATAGGAGTTTCTTGAGATCTAAGTACCAAAATAGAAGTAAAATCATTAGATACTGACAATACTTTAACAATTTCAGGTAAACTAAATAAACTGCTTGAAGAAACTCAGGGTTTAAAACCTGAACATATGCATATATTTTGAGAATCTTAAAGATTTACTGTGGTGGAATACATTGGAAGTATATGCTTAGCCATGTTACTGCCTTATTCTTGAAAAGCAATAGTACATAGAACAAGTGAGTTCAAGTTTTATACTTTTTCCTTTCCCCCCCCCCCCCAAAGGTTATAGCACTCTTAACCCATTTTGTGTTTAAAAACTATAAAATTCACTGTATTTACACAGTTTACTTTTGCTAAAAATAAATATCTAAAGTACATGTCACTTAAAATGTTTCCTGCAATAAGAAAACCAATTAGATCACAAGTCAATGCCTGAAATTAATCTTAAAAAAAAATAAAAATCTTAAAAACAGACAAAAGCATTCTAATGAAGTGCTCCCACGCTATTTTTTGCCTTTTGATCTAGAAATAGGAGTGCAAACTCAAGTCAATTCAGCTGTCCACCCACATTTATTTGAAAAGCTCAGTGGAGGTGACAGAGTTAAAATTTTCAACTTAAAAGTATATATATACACACACACAAAGGCATATTTCAAAAGAACTTTGGTTTTATTCCCCTTTGAAATTTTTTGAAACATTTGTAAAAATGGCATTCAGAGCATGCATTTTTGAGTTGAGTTTTAACATCATTACAGAAGATAGAATAGCAGGAACTTCTATTTCTGTTTTAGATCTTCAAGCACTGTACTGTAGATTAATAAAAATGCTCTCTGTGTTTATGTGCAATATAGATCATTTCCTTTATTAGTCCTTTTGGAATAAAAGCTTAACCATATAGCTTGTATTATATAGATGATTCATCTTTCATTATATGGCTTTATACTTAAGAATTAAGGAGAACATTTTTAGAGGCTCGAAAGGGCAGTTAGCATTAGTTCCTATTAGCTTAGTTTGAATGTCAGTTTCTAAATACCAGCAAGGATACATGCCTTCCTCCTCACAAAACACATTAAAAGGTATTATTAAGTAATTTAACTACTTATGGCAACAGCCCACTGATACTAGCAGCAAATCCCAAACCCATGAAGAATGAAGTTACAGGTTACAGCTAAACCTGAAGAGCACACCACCACCAAAACCGGGTACTGCCATTCTTTCACTCACACCCGTGCCCCTGTCCTTGAATGACACCAGTGCTCCTCCCTTGGCCAGCCCAGCTTACCAAACCAGCCAAATACAGCGACTTTTGGACAAGCCTGGGTAGCTCTCTGCTGGTTCAACAGGACGAATCATCTCATCCCTAGGTCGAGCACTGTGAGGGGAGGGAAGTACACTCCCAGAAGCCAGAAATAGGACAATGTCCCTTTCGTTATCAGCAAGCTGTAGCACTGACTCATACTATAACATCCCTCTAAAAAACACAGGTACTCACGTGGCTAGCTGCTGTAAACTGTTAGCTGGGTAAGACTCTCGTTATGAGACAGAACAGCATTTCAGGTTGCTGCAAGTCTGAAAACCTAAAGGCAGCTGTACATCAAATTCTATCCCGCAGAATTTGGTTCTGTGTAACTAAAGGGGAACAGGGCCCAGGTGCACATTTTCAAAAAAAAAAAAAAAAAAAAAGAAAGAAAAAATAAGATCCGTATTGCCGGTGATCTGATGATTTAAAACCAGGGATGAACATCTTTCAAAAACTGCGATAATGGAGTGGAAAATGGAACATTTCTCTAAAAAAAGTGCACATTTTCCACTTCAGTTTTTAAAAATTTAGCCATTTTTCTAGAACACAAATATTGATTATTATTTTTTTTTGGTCAATTTAGGGAAACAGCACATTTGAAAAGATCTTAACAGTATTTTGAGAGATACTTTTGCTTAATGTCAACTTTTAGAAAATAATAGAAATAATATCTTGTGACACTTTTCAGTGCAACTAAAAGTAAAAAGCCTTTTTATTATTATTGATAAGTACCTTTTCAGAATAAAGTTTTGTGGAGAGGGAAAAATATGATGGTTGCCAACATTTGCCGAATGAATTTTCAAGGCAACTCTAAATTATTTAGACATTGACTTATGAAGGTCACACAGAGCTTTTTATGTACCTGTGTATTTATACTTTCAGCTCTGGCCAGCACAGGTTATTCATCCTTTCAAGTGAAGGGCAACACGGTTATATATTTTCCTGCAAACAATTACTCCTGAGAATTTTAAACTGAATAAAAAAGGAATGGGAAACCTTCATAAAGACACAAAAGGATTCCGACAGAAGTAAATGTTGGAACTTAGGTTTGACTAGATGTTGGTCCATACATGTCTACAAACACAAATTCCTACAGAACATACAAACGTATAGAAAAGATTGGAAAAGTTACTTAAATGAGCATTTTAGTCGCAGCAAGGCAAGCACTGTAATACATTAGCATAACGAATTGTGAGAACTAACAATCAAGCCTTGGGCAAAAACTTCATTGCTTTATATTTGCCCAGTCAGCTTTGAATTTCCTTATGAATGCTTAGACAATGGCAGTGAAAGCAGCCTGTTTTGCAGGCAAAGCAGCTCTCTGTTTCTGCTTTCAGCAATTTACATCATAATAAAATAACACACAAAACCTCACACTGACTACCTTTGTGTATTTTTGTTACAGATATCCGGTCTGACCTTTCATAATATATTAAGCAAACATTTCATACACATACCCATAAGTTCATTAAACTAAATATATATCATGTGCTTTTGGAATTTAAGGTTATAATTACCTCCATAAACTACAAGCTGTTCTGAATAGCACATGCGGATGAAGACAAAAAAAGCAGATTGAAAGACTGTGCTACCTAACCTATAATGCCCTTCTAAACTGCGCTGAAAATCTAATTTCTTTTGCTATATTGACTCCAAACTTCAAGAGAGCACTATACAAACCATCAGGTTACTCTTACTGTCTTGCACACACAAATTTGATCCGTAACTAGGAATTTCCAATAAATTAGCAGATGGACTACTCTAATCTCCCAACTTGGAATAATCTAAATATTTAACATATAGCTTTGTTTTTTTGTTGTTGTTTTTTTTTGTTTGTTTGTTTGTTTTTTTAAGTGTAAAACAGTACCATTTTTAATTATATGGTCAATATAAACTTTGTGACTCTACTACTTTCATTCATAAATACCAAAGCTTGAATCAATAACATCACCTAAGATTTTCAGAAGACTCTGAAACCCTCACGGTTCACATTTTTGACAGTAATATCCTCACTCTTAAAAGTACCTTATACTAAGTGTCTATAGAGGGAGATTAAATTCCACTTCTGAACTTCCAACAAAGGAAAAAAAAATTAGTGATGGAAGAGCAATATTTTTCCTATTAGGGCATGAAAAGTGCAAAATCATGAAGAACACCCATAGTTGCATAAGTAACTTGCACAACCACTTCCTCTCTACTTTTAAGGTTCATTTCTATGGTAACTTACACAAATCAGATATTAAATAAACAAATCCAAAGAACCTTCAGGAACATATTTTACAACTTAAATTTAGACTAGAGGCATATGAATAAAAGAGCTTTTTAGAATTTTGCTTACTCCACTGTATCACTCTACCATTCAAGATGAGTTTCTCATAACTGACTTCATTTGTCTTGGAACTGAAGGAACCTGCGTGCCCTCAGTACAGTAAAACTTAAGTATGAAAAACAGATTCCCAAGTGTTCCAGTTTTGAGATTCCCTTGCCACACAAATAGATTAAAAAGACCATCAAAAAAAGGGAACTTTCTATTATTAGGCTAAAGCACTGCTTTTTCATTTCTGAAATCTAAACAATTGACTGTAAAATTATAGCTAATAAAGTAACTTGTGTTATTTTACAAAAACCTTAACAGTTTTCTATTGTATTTCCCTCCCCAAAGTTATGCAAAGTTAGTGAAATAGAAGGTACAGTCCAAGCAATGTTTTAAAACCTTAAATACATTCCCAGTGTATTTTTTTCCTGAGACATACCAGCTGTTTATAAAAATGTAATTATGCACATGTTGTTTTATAGTTCTCAAATGGTTTTGAAACCATTTGCATAATTTCCTTGCTTATAGAGATTACACAAAACTATGAGGATAAATTTAGAATTATATGTGTATCTACATATAAATGATATTAACACTGCTGCTGTATCTTTTTATATTGTGCACCATTTTTCCCCCAATTTATCCGTAGTCTGGCCACCAGTTTATTCCAAGCATTTCAGATCTTTTAATAACTCAGGTTTTTTGTTTGTTTGAAAATAAATACTTTTCCCGTAGAATTCCTTCAATTCACGTATAGATTCTTTACAAAGAAAACCTTTAGTTTGCAACCTGCTATAATAATTTTGATTACAAATGAATATATAATCTTTTAGATGACAACTATGTCAAGCAAGAAAATCCTTGCATGAAAAAGGAAGATATTTATAATTCATATCTACAAAGGCTATGTCATCCTTTTGAACTTAATATACAATACTACATTTTCATCACCATTGCATAGTACTCTTACAGCATCAATAATATCCAGATTGCTAGGAAAAACAAAACAGTGCAGTCTTAAACAAAATAAAAATATACTCTACAACAATGTACAAAGTATACTAAGAACCTCGGAATGCTGGGGTACCAACAAGGTATTTTAGCTGAGTAATTTGTATGTCTCACAATTCTGTGTTTTGACAAAAAGCAAAATTTCCAAAGTCATGGGAATTTAAAACTTAAAACAAACTTTACTTTTATAACTTTAAAGCAAAACAATACACTCCAGTTCTACTGAAACCAACTTTTACGTTCACATCCAGACACTGATGGTCACACTACAACAAACCCACATTTACATTGGGCAAGGGGAAAGGCATGGCAATCCTGTACTAGGAACACCTCAGATATACATGTAGGTCTTCATTCCTGTATAATTTAATTTTTTACTAAGTCTTACACTAATAGCCCCTGAGCAATGGCTACCTTTTTATTAGATTTTCTGGCTCTCCCTAACCAAAACATTTAAAACTATATTCTCTGTGGCATAGATTTCTGACTTGTTATCCTCAGTAGCCCTGTATGCTCCCACACAGTAACAAATCAACAAAACTTACGGTGATGATTCCAGTATTATGCTGTTAGCCTGGGTGGAAGATGGAGATCGGTGGTTCACAAATACTTCACTTGGCGAAGTGTGAACCACATGGTCCACTAAATGTCCAACTGATGAGGGTCGTAACCGGGCTCCTTCTTGAGTGAAGGCAGAGTTTCGACTAAAAGGGAAAGCATAGCAATGCAATGTGAAAAGAATTTCATTATTAACCTACATTTCTTACACCACTACGAAAGAATGCTAGAAAAACACTTTTTCCTCTCAGTGAAAGCATATGTTCACATACATAGTTCTATGAAATAATTTCAGGTTTCAAAAAATCACTGAAACAATTGTCAGATAGACGTACTATGTTTCATAACTTTCTTTATGAAAATATTTTTTGCACACTTCCAAACACACTAAACGGCTATTTTTTGTATTTTTAGAGAAGCCTGAAAGATAATGCTTTCAAGGAAAAGGCTACTAAACTGACAGTCCACTCAATGAGAAGTAAAATGAATCCCTGAGAATAAAAATCCTGTTTGTTCATGGAAGAACCTTAATATCCATTAAGACGAACATTTTATCCCCAACACCTTCTCCCAGAAGAATCATAAGCATTATACTGAGAGTCATTTCCTTTCTGTGACCCAACATTTTCTCATCTGAAAACTAGAATTGTGGCATATGCATGTATTCTTAAAATGCCTTGAACCATGAATGATTAAGTTATGTTATACTATAAGCATCTTTATTATATAATTTTAAAAGTAATTTTAAAATTGCTGCAGATATTTGTAACAACCTTCTTTTGAATAATCTACTGCAATGCCAATGAATCTTAAAATCTTGCTTAAGTAATACAAAATTGGATAATGCAGATTCTTAAGCCAGTTTCAGCACACTGAAATAGAAAGGTGCTTATTTTCCAAAAGAAATCAGAAATTATTTTCCCCTAACTAGTATAACTAAAATAAAACACAGCTCTAACATGTGAAAAGCAAGCTTTGAAGGGAATAAATGCAGAAACACTGAGGGAAATAAATCTGCAAGGATTTTTGATCAAGTAATTTTCCTCAAAGTTTTAATAAGCAAAATTATCCAGAACTAATTATTTCTGAAATATCACACAGATATCATTATTTTTTCTTAGCCAATTGAATAATTTAATTTTAACCGTGTTTGAGAGAAATCAAGCTCAAATTTAGGGTAGCATGCTACATGTTTGAGTTGAAAAGAGGTTGAGTGAAAAGTATCTATAATTCACCCCTGAACAGGTTCTCACGTGGAGTTAAATGTTCCAGAGACCTAATCAGCACATAATTTTGTCAAGTTATTTGTCTCCATAAAGCATTAGTCCTTTTATTACACAGGTAGGTCCCTGTCATTAGAGGCAGTCACTTATAGGGAGAGATTCAATGCTACTTACTGATTTGGGGTTCCAGGTGGAGACCTTGATGGCAGGCTCTGGGTTTCTAACCTATCATCAGACAGTGAGTTCCTACTCACTACTTCCCAGTCCATCCCACTCATCAATTTCCGTGCTAAGGGTTTACTGGGGGATCTAGAAGAAGAAAGTAAAATAATTGACCAGAAAGTATAAGAGGTCAGAACAATATTACATAAAATTAACTACAACAAAACTCTAGATATTCTATCAAAGGAAACCAAATCATATGCAAAACTCTAGATATTCTATCAAAGGAAACCAAATCATATGGAAACAAATGTAATAATGCAAAACTGTAGTGACGTGCTGTGTTGCATCTTCTCAATATATTGTACTCCATTTTCTGTACTTTGTATGAGAACATCAGTGAAATACAGTCATGAAATACTGTTGGCTGGTACAAAGGCAGACACGGTAGAAAAGGAACCTATTAAAACTTCACCAGGCATTTCTAATGCCTCAGAGAGAATCTGACTAAAACAGAATATTCAAGAGGTACAAACTCAAAAAAAAGAAAAGAAATGCTAAGTAACAGAACTGTTCAGCCGTCTCAGGAAAATAAAGCTGTGTGAACATCTGTCCAAAAAAGCTCCCAAAGACTTTGAAGAACTGAAAGCAGGGCAATAAGGAACACGGCAACCAAACTGCTGGGCTTTGTCTGCTCATGAGGGTTTTTCCTTCAAGGTGACACACGCTTTCTTCCAGAACATGTCTTGACACCAATAAATGAGATGCAATCATCTTATTTAATCTTCGTAGTGGCTACTTTTGGGTTCCATTCAGTTTTGTGCCAAAAACATCCTTCAAGTTGAGGTCATTATCCCCATCGTTTCTTGTAAGAAAGGAATCACTTTTTATTTGTTGCCATTTCTTGATATTGAGGAAACTTTTTCTTTTCATCCTCCAGTCATACCAGGATACATACTCACCTCTTCTGCTGTTTCTTTCTCATATTTCTCGAGTACATCCTTTAAATATCTAAGGAACTACTATTTTTCCCTCTAATAATGGACAGTGTCAAATGAATCATCCAAGGCTTGTGGTTGCCTTTCTCTAAGTGGCATCACATGGGCTTGTTCAGCCATCCTGCACCTAAACATATCCAGACTTCAGCTTTCTATTGTTTTTAACTGAAGATTTTTCTGCCAACAATAAAAATTCTTTCTAACAACCCTTAAATACACGTCCTTGTATTTTGTATCAATGAGTTTTTACTTCACCTCTACTACCCTGATGATGCTACATAGATCAATTTCTCCCCTATTATTAGCCAACTCCAGTGATATTGGTGTCCCCCATGATACCTCAATTTCAGTCACAATCCTTTAGTTCCCATTTGCCTTTATATTTTATCACTACACTCTTCTTAGTTCTCCAACTTCGGAGAAAAAGGTGACAACATGTTACTGTACCAGCATATTCTCCTCCATTTCCTTCCCCAGCTCCATACAACCACATCACAAAACTTCTGCCTTTGCTGTGCCCTAAACACCTGGTAACTGTTCTTTATTTTCATCTTATCATTATCACCTTACAGATTTACTGAAAGTGCAAACCCAGAAAGAAGGAACTTTGAGAAAATAAGGAACTACTGACACACAAATTACATCCTTCTGAAAATGAGAACTTCAGCTACAAATACATTTTTGCTTCTCACAGAAATTCAGTTAAATACAAGCCACCACCTTAAGTAGACCATCCTCAGTATTACCAAAAAAAAGGTCTAAAAAACAAAAAGCAAACGTCATGTTGAGTAATCTATCTGCACATACAGGAACGTGCATGTCTTATTGCTTAGTACTAAAGCAGCAGTGATCTAGGTGTGAAGGGTTTTTAACTTTTTTTTTGTTATGTTTATTCCCTCCCTATGTCCTGATGAAGTTCTGAACACGTGTTGCATGCTGTTTTGCTGTTCTAAAGATTTACTAAATAGCAGCTGAAAAAATTCAGAGTTGAGCAAGATGGGTTGTTCTAAATCCTATTCCTTCAGGTCTTAATCCACCTGAAAAAAATCTAGCAGTGTATCGATAACTGAAAGCAGACAATATAGCAGCTGTTTATTTCCTGAGAAATAAGACACCCAGCTTCTTTGAATGGATCACTGTATTTAAGCAGTATTAATTTGATTCAGAAATAATTAGCTTGATATCAAGTCAATTAAACCAATATTCTCATTTCCATAATTTGCTTCAAATATGAGCAACTGAGACCTCTTTAGAGATTTTTATTCACATAGCAAATTCAAACAGTTCTGAATGAGTACAATAAAAAGAAACCAGCAGAACTGAAATACATATCTAATGTTACCAGCTCATTATTCTTTTATTAACCAAAGGCAATCATTAGCTAGACTTTGCTGACACTAAGTTTGCAGCCAGCAGATCAGCACCAGAAGCCAGCTCTGCCAAGAGGTAAATTCTACTGACTAGAAAACTAGCTAGGGGGAAAATGCAGATGAACACAGTATAACCAGGGGTAAATTAGGTGAACATGGGAGTGAAGATACAGTACCGACAGACATGTAAAGACACCTACTGAACTATCTTCACGTTCAGTGAAAAATAAATAAATCAACAGGTGGATACAGGAAAGTTTTGGTTCAAATGCACAATAGCAGCAAAAGGGGAATTTTCTTGCCTATATAAACAGAAAATAAATTATGAAGAGAGACACAAGTATGGGCACAGGGAAAAAAAACTTTTTTTTCTTCAAAAAATATCACTTATGAGTGCTTCAAAACCAACTCACCCCATCGTATCTTGAATCAGTTTAACTACATTTTGAAAAACTTCCTCAAACTATGCAACAAATTAGTACAACCTTAAAAATTAAAAAAGCAGCACCTCCTTCCTTATTGAAATAATCCAATGTTAGGAAAACTCACCTTTTACTGTGGATATGGTCTGATCTTTCAGAAATTATACCACTACCATGATAAACAACTGCAGAGTTTATCAGCAAAGGTTCGTTTCAATTATTTTATTAACAGCTCTAACCTCAGAGTCCCACCCACTCATGTTTGTTGCCTCCATTTCCTGTCTTTGCAGAAATTTCAAAGAAAAAATAACCACACGCAGCGCTGAACTTCTCAGTGCTGTGGCTTTTTGATACTGGTTCTCTTTCCAACACTTAGAAATAATAAGTTTTGATGTTTAATTAAAATTGAACATGCATCGTGAAATATTCCTGCACACTTATTCTCTGCTATTAATTTATTACAATACTCAAACTTTCACATGACGTAGTGCAGATGGGAGGAGGAGAGTAAGCACAAAAAACTTTTGAAATGCTTTGATAAACTTTGAAATTCTGAACTCTGCATTTGTCTGCTTGTTCTGGATACTTCTACTGCACCCCACCACACGGCACTGCTGAGTAACCTGTTTTCAAATTTAATGTTATTTTTGGCTTATCTGCAGAAACATTCCTAAAAAAAAGTTGGAAGAAATCACATCTGAGTAGGGCCAGAGACCAAAAACTTTACATGCTCCCAAAAACCAAGAACAGTCTTAGGAGCTGTGATACCATATCAAATATAAAAAACTAGAAGCAGGGATAAAATTATATAACAACCAAAAATAGCGTAACACCAGTGGTATTGACTCAGCTATAGTACACAAAAAGTTTCAAAGCATTTGTTTTGAGGTCCCACAGCTAAAATGCTAAATCCTCACAAGTTGGCAGAGACAAAATTGTTTGGGGATACAGGAGGAAATCTTTTAAATCGTTTCTGTCCCCAAAAGAAATATAACCTGGAGCCACAGCCTTACTTTGTATGTTGACAAGAAGCAAAGGGAATGAATTTCTGAGCAAAACTAGTGACTACTGATTCAGACAAAGAAACTGAAATTATACACAAGTCTGCAGATATACCACAAAATGACATGTACAGTTTAGAGCAGAAGAATTTAAATGACCTGAGTAAATGTATGGTTGAAACAAATAGACTGGATTTCTGGAAACAGAGATTGTAACCTCATGATAGACAGCTTAGAAATACAAACGACTGAAATAACCACACTCTATCACATGATATGTATAAACAACCTTCTCTCAGATTCAGTATATACCATCAGAACTGAACAGAATTAGAATATCTTGCCAGAGAAAGCAATGTTCTTTAAGAAATCTCACAATTCATGACTTGAAAGATAATAGAAGTGAAAAAGTTCAGTCCCTTATTATGCTCCTGGGAATTCTCACAGATTTTTATGGTTTGTAAATATCCTGCAACAAATGAGGCCAAGAGAATAGCTATAATGAAGATGAAAAAAAATCTAAACAACCGCAACAACGGTCTTCTAAATGCTGCAGTTAGTGCTGCATGAAATTACAAAGCAGCATCCACAAAAGGTATTCATCAAATTTATTAGACTATTTCCTTTACAGTAATAGGCCCATTTTTAAAATTAATTTTAAAACATTTTTATGATTTAAAAAAAGTCATGAATACAACTTCAGCTAATTTTATATTAAAATCGTGAGGACAAAGAGCTAAGCCTGACAACTGTGGGTTAAAACCACCTGCTTCATTAAAATTGATGTTATTTTATTGTATGTTATGTTATTGTAATTTTTTCCATGCCTTGTGCTCTGTATCTATGTTCTATTTGACATGCGAAAGCTGGGTGAACATCACTTGTGGCAGCATGCATTTCCCATACCAGAATAAATTGATAATTCAAATAAGATCTCAATTTAACTAAAAGTATCATTTTCTTACGATGAAAGGATTTAAAAGTTTCCTTATTATCTCAGTATTAGCTCAAATAGAGCAACTTCTATTTAAATGTGAATGGGAAAATAAAGACTAAATCTGTACAGCTTTAAAAAAAATCCTATTTTTTTTTTCTTTTAAAACTGTCACTGAAAATAAGTATTTTCCTGCAGATCATAACTGATCTTGAATAAATCTTCTGATACGGTACTAATAAAAGCAACAGTAAATATTCAATTTTTTAAGAGGCCACTTCAATCCTGAAAGTCCTGAGTGCAAAGTTAGCATACTTGTACTTTCATAACAAAAAGCAAATGACACCTATAACAACTTCCAAAAGATGAGCCAACTGAAACAAGACTGTCGCTTGAAAGGTTAAAAAGCTGTTCAAGGACATAATTACTTTGTCTGAGAAAAACACACTCAGAAAGAGAAAGGAAGGTTCCAGGAACAAAACCCACGCCATACTTGGAAAACCTTAAAAAGCAAAATTTAGTTTCTGTATGAATACAAGGCCTAATATCTGTTCAGTATTTCATCTTGAAATGCAGATGTTTAATAGACAAGGAATTAAAGACAATGTTTTTAGATTAAGCTCCTTGAAGCACGCGTTGTTTGACAAATGACATCCATTTCGTGTTTTTTTTTTCACCCTTTAAAATACAACAAATCTTTAAAATTGAAAATGCATTAATCGCACACTGTGCTGGAGAGGACAAGAGGAGAAGCAGATGATCTATTAAAAGCTTTTCAAGGTGTATTTATTACAATACACCATTAAATTCAGTCCACTCTGTGACATATGTATGTGTGAATCAGATGTTTATCAGTCATCAACATTACTAAATAACTTGAAAGGTAATTGAAGATGAATGCTGTATTGCTCTGTCTAACAGAAACAGAGGAAAATGCAATTACAGAGGACAGAAGAGTCAAGTATTTTATTAACTAAAAAAAGCAGAAAAGACTTGAGGAAACATCAAAGCAATTCTAGCCACGGGTTTCAATTTTATCCAGAGTATATATTACAAAAGACAAATGACCCCAGCAATGCTTGCTCTGGTTAGACTCAAAGGGAAGAGTGCCATCTACTGAAATAGAGTTTCTAAAATGAAGCATATGTTCCTCAAAACCAAGTACCGGCCCTCCTCCCTCTCACTTATTTGTGGGAAATTGCCAAGTTCAGAGTGAAACGTGAAATACATAGCGTTTAGCTGATTTATTACCATCTTTTAAACAAATATGAAAAAGCTTAACTGACACCGTGTTGTGCCTTCTGAGTAATAAAGTCACTCCAATCAAAAATCTAACCAGAAACCCTGAGTAAATTAGATTTTTAAAAAAGTCTAGAGCACACAGAACAAATTGGCCTTAGAAAATTGACCTGATGAATGACCATGTCACAGTACAGCCCAAAAATCCTTCTAATATGGAGCTGGGTATCTGTATTGTGTCCAGCTAAAAACCCAGGATATATTGCAAAGGGAGAAAGGAGTGAGGGAGGGGATGGAGGAAGGAAGAGAGAAGGAGGAAAACAGAAAAAAAAAAAAAAAAAAAAAAAAAGTAGATTTAAGAAATACCACAAAAAAAGTGGAAAATAAAAAATGCTGGGGGCAGGGCATCAGCAAAAGTATATTAAAGCTAAAGATTCAGTTTTAGTTATCTAATAGCTACTTAATCGTTTCCAAGAACAACCACAAGAAAATAAATTTTACTGATGTTGTTTCACAATTCCTCTGTCATCATGTGGAGAACATCTGAAATTGGGCAGAAATGGTCCCTCAAATGGGGGGGGGGGGAGAAGTACTCTGATAGAGGAGGGTGATTTGTTGCTTCTTTGGGAGGGATGGGGTAGGGGGTTGAGGCAGAATCTATCAATGCTGTGAAAAAACTGCTGAGCTTGATACTTAAAGTCTGTGAGCATAAACTTGAGTTCCTAAAAGGGTAACTATGTTAAAAGACATTCCCCTGCTCAGTAAAAGTGTAAGCAGATAAAAAGCACACACAGAGGATGCTCCCTGCTCATAAGGATTCTTTATATTAATGATCAGAGTCTATTGCCAAATAGATGCAGCAACACTTCTGTCTTTGAACACTGCATCCTAATTTTTGAATGAATAACTAAATCTATGCCTCAACTGCTTTCTCCTAATCACTAATCCCCTCTGGAACCTGAAACACACAAACAGCTTCTGTGGTTAGCCAGCTACTCTGTGACAGCTTCAGAAGCAGTGCACTCAGTCTGAATTTTCATCCTAAAGTACCTTATTGGGACTACAGTGATAAAACTGTTCTCATCGAGACAGACATCCACCACAACTTCTTCTAAAGAAAGTATGCATGCACTGTGTTAGAGGTTGAAATATCAGGGATGAAACATACTCACTAACTCAATGTTTTAACAGAACAGCTAGAAATCATTCTTTGCAATAAAGACAGCACAAAAAGGGCTAATAGATATAACTACAAACTACTCAGATGGAAGGCCATTCTCATTTTCTCTGGAAATACATAAAATGAGGAAATATTAAAGAATACTCTTACTGATTGTCTTGACACGCGATTCCCTTCCACTTCTGGCTATCCCAAAGACATCCTCCCACATCAACGTTAACCTCTTTGATAGTTAAGTCATGCCACCAGCAACAGTGAATAAAGGTTACTCTATTTTATGTGTTTAAAACCAGCAAACAATGACACCGTAACATCTTAGAAGGTATAAACAGAAGATTTACTGATCCAGTACTGATCCAATGTTAATTGCTTACCTTGCGAATACTCTGTCTTTGTTTGCTCTTTCTTTACCATACTGTACAGACTGGACCTCTGTTCTCCCACTAGAAAACAAAACAAGAAATATTAAACGCCACCAAGTTAGGATATCAATTTCCTGCTTAAAACTGAACCATCTCAACAAAAAGTCCTAAATCCTACTTCCAGTCATGCTCAAGCAATCGCACTAGCATTAATACAGTCCCAGTTTAGACAGCAGTTGGTTAAGTATAAGTCTTCTTTCACATTAGAGTGTAGCTGTAACAAAGACCAATTAACATTAGGCATAACAAAAGCCTTCTCTTTTCATCCTTCTTCTATCCAAAGCAACAAGCAAGTTCTGCTTGTATCTTTTGGATAACACTCCAGACTATAATCTTTCCTGTTGTAGCCACAATGAAAAGTAATGGCATCTCCTCTGTACTTCTCCTAGACTATTCCCTGAATTGTCAAAAACTTAGTTGCTACTTAGTTTAGCAAAATATCATTCAGAAATTAGATAAGCACATCAGGATTCTATTCTGCTACACAATTTATCAAATACAAACTAAGAACTTGGAACTTGCTGACTCTTCATTTAAGACCAGATGTTCTGTGTCAAATCCCTCATATTTCGTAATTTGTTCTGGAAAACAATGCAGTGTTCGTGTCTATCAGAAGTTAAGCATTGGTGTCTAGGGTCCAGCAAAAACTCTCCTTGTAACCACTTTCTCCTTTATTACTTCATATCATGGCACAGCCAGAGAATGCATATACACGACCTAAAAGGATAGCAAAATTACATTGCTGCTCTTCTCTGTCCGTTATAGGGACATTTACATTGATATGACATCAAAGAATAATTAGTCTTTTTCATATCCACATTACAGACCTAATACAGCGTTAAATACAATATAATTAGGAAATAAGATGGTAAGCACTTTAGGTTTGAATCTTGTACACCAGATATAAAAGCCAGAATTAGAAACTGGAGCTAGATGGAAACATCCCTCTACCCCAGGCAATGCCCAGTAGCAGCTGCTTTTAGGGAAAGAGTATAAAGAACGAGTCAAACAAAAGATTTCTCTCCCCATATATACTCCAGCTTCATATATCTCCCCATATATACTCCAGTCCAGACAGTGGACCTTCCAAGTCTGATACTGGTCTGTGTTGTGATTGGGAGCAAGACTTTCCATCTGTTTTCTATGTGCTTTTTGGAATTCATTTAGATTTCTAGGCTCCACAACATCCTTTGGAAAGAATTTCAGAATCCACCTAATGAATGTGTAAAGGATGGAGAAATGGGCCAACAGGAACCTCATGAAATTCAGTAGAGAGAAATGCAATGACCTGCACCTGGCAAGGAACAACCCTTGCAACAGACCAGGGGCCAACTGGCTGGAAAGCGGGTTTACTCAACACTGGTGAGACCACATCTGGAGAGATGTGTCCACTTCTGGGCTCCACGGGACAAGAGACGCACGGACATACTGGAGTGAGTCAAGCAAAGGGGTCATGAAGGCAATTAAAGGTCTGGAGCATCTGATGCATGGTGAGGCTAAGAGAACAGGCTGTTCAACCTCAAGAAGAGAAGGCTCAGAAGAATCAAATCAACTTGTATAAATAAATGAGTACTGGGGGAGTAAAGACAACAAACACACTCTTCTCAGGACAAGAGGTAGTGGGAACAATTGAAACATGGGAAATTCTACTTAAACAGAATTACAAAACAAAATACAACAACAGTAACAAAACACAAACCTTTTTTACTGTAGCTTTTTTTTTTTTTTTCCAAGAAATCTCACACTGTATTTGCACTGCCTCCTACTAATAATTCATTCAATGTTTTCAGAGAACTACACACAAAGCTTCAAGACAGGAATAGCTTATTTATATAATTGACGTTCCTCCTCTCTCTTCCTATATACATTATTTTGCATTTTTTGGACGTTCAACTTTAGCTGCCGTTTTATTGCCTACTCATTCTTCACTGTGACATACCAAATAATCTTTCTCTAGTCATCTTAACTTTTTACTACAAAACCGCATATGACTGGGAACTTCCCTTCGTTATGAAAATTGGACCTAATTGTTGTTTCCCACCTCGTTAAATCAGTTGCTAATATACAAGAAAGCTCCGTGCTCTGTTTGGCAGCTTAACTTCATCAACTAGGCGTTGGTAAGGAACACAGTGAGTGCCACTTTGACAATAAAAGGACAGTGTACAGAAGTCAGATTTTCTCATCAGTAGTCTTTTTGATCCCTCCTGGAAGTTTGTTGGGTTTTTGTTGTTTTTTAAAACTTTAAAATTTGCTGCATTAGAACCTTTTAGTCCAATAACTAATTACATAAAATATTTAATAGTTCAACAATTTCATACCCCTGATTTCTTTCAGAAGTGGAGATAACTCTGTCTAGCCCTGGCAGTTCAGAATTTTATTAGTTCATTTTAATTACAGAAATGCTGGCTAGGAGGCTCTAGTCTAACCTGCTAACACTGAATCTTGTCTGGCCATGGTTTTTGTCTAGCCAAGTTCTGAAAGTTTCCAAAAACAGAGATTCCACAACCTCTCTGGGTAACTTGTTCCAGTAATGAACTACTCAACCAGCAAAAACAAAAAAAATAAAACAAACAAATGAACGCGTCCAATTTGAATCTTCAAGGCAAACGTGTAACGTCCTTGTTGTATCACCAGCACAGGTTTGGTTCCATCATTTCTGAAACTGACCTTGAATTAGCTCTAGGCTTATTACCAAAGCCTCCCTTAGCCTCCTCTTCAACAGATTAAACAAGCCCAGTGCCCTTAACCTCTCCTTGTGTGCCATGTTACTACTATTATGCTGTCTCTAAACAAGCTCTCAAACTACGTGCAGAAATTCTAGCCTTTTGGCTGCTTCATTAACTTTAATGACCTTTCTCATTTTTATACAGTTTCCCTTTTCATCTTACATTAACATAAGTTGAATGTCATCATCAAAGAGCTATTCTGCTACAGCAACCATGATGATTCAAATTCAGAATCTTTACAGAAATGAAAAAGCTCCCCCAGATTCATGACAGTAACACTGAAACCAGTCTCAAATACAGTTCAGGATCGCAGAATGCTGTTTCTCAAATGGATGCTGTGAACGCTGGTCAAAGAAACAGATGGTATAAAATTTAGCCTCTCAATTACTTTCCTTTTTATACATTTATGCAATTCACAAGTGTAACAGAAATAGCCCATTATTGTGCTTCCTAGCTTTTCATCATCTCCCTTTGTACGTCACAGACACTGTTGCCATTCTAGACAGCTGATTAGTAGTAGCTCTATTACTCCCTAGTTTAGGCACAATTTAAACCATAGGCATTCTGCCTCACTTGCAGAGACAGTTAACCCAGTTACTTTACTTAGCTTGTTTTTTTTTTTTTCTTTTAAAACATAAAACACTTTGAAAAACCATACCATTCACTGGCATTACAATACAAATCATATTTGGGAATTATAGTTATGCCTCTGTCATTCTTCGTGCTTTTTGCCTATTATATCAATTTCATCCTTAAAAATTATGGATTTCATTCCACCCTTATTTTCTAAACTTCTGCTTCTGGTGCCGAGCATACATGTTTTTGTCTTCATCTAGTTGCTTATTTGTATGCATCTTGCTTAAGTGGGCTTTACTTGTACAAGCTTCACTTCACTGATTTTTATTTGATCTTTATTTAGGTCTGTTTTGTTGCTGTTGCTGCATGCAGGATCTGAGATCCATCAGCTTTCAAAAACACCAGGCCAAACACTTTGAAGTTCTGAAACAACATTTTTTTAGAAAGAAAAAAAAAAGATAAACATAACCCAGCAGGTAGGCAGGCAAAGAAATGCAGCCTGAGAGACAGCTACAAAGTATTAGCTTGATAACAACTGCTAATATAACAATTGCGTTTTCAAATTATTTCAGAAAATTACTGACTCATGCCAAGAAGTGAGAGGAACAGTTGCAGGATTCAAAAGCCATTTGAACGATGACACTGTTTAACCTAAATTCTAGGTAATTCCCTGTGTTTATTTATGAGTTACCTGTTCTTTTATGTTTTCCCATATATTTCAAACAAACCAGCACTTACCAGTACCGGAACTTTGAACCCAAAGTGAAATAATGTGCAAAAAAGTTCTTTTGAGGGGGGAGCGGTCTGTCCAAACGGAAGAACGTGTGATGTTCAACACAAGCTTTCCATAAATTCTTACACGCTCGGTAGTTCACCATATTGAAACCCAGTAATGTTTCTCTAGATTCATGCTAGAAGTGGGAAAAAAAAAAGGGTTTCAGATAATTATTCACAGTTACATTTGAAATAAAGATAAACACAATTTGCATTTTAAAAATATATTATTTTTGAAGAGGTTCTCTAATTTTACATTAACTTTATATATTATAAGCCCTTTTTTTAAAAAAAAAAAAAAAAAGAAAGAAAAAAAAGAAGGGGGGTGGGAAGGCTCTTAAGAGTTTTCTTTAAAGGCATTTTTAAGTCTGTAGCCATTTTATTTATTTATTTATTTTTAAATGAGCCTGTCCGAAGGTTAACATACTGTTCAGTGTTGAAACAAGTCTAGATGGGATGAAACGGTTTCAAAAGGCAGGACCCAAACTGCATCAATAAACTCCTGTGACCAGAGAACTCAAAGGCAACATTTCAAGATTTCTACAGTTGAGATTAAGAATTTAATTCTCAAGAACAATTAATAAATTAGTAAATTGGGTTCCTACTAAAGGAAAGACAAGCAAAGTTGCAAAGCAAGCTCAGCTATTCTGCCTGTTGAGGGAGCTTGATTACAAACTTTATAGGCCAGAAAACATCAGCACACTGCTTTCTTTTCACATTACTAAATCTTCTGCAATATTTAGCATACTTTCATTGCTTTTAGTTTGCAGTAAACCCCTTTTCTAACTCTAATTTTGCTGGACTGCTCACTTTCAGATTTGCTGAGATACTGGGGCACAGACCCAGCACTGTTCAAGCAGTGTTGTATCTGGGAAGTCAGTAGGACTAATGGCTAAGAAAGACACTGTGCTTTCTGTCACACGATGAATTTAGAGTAAAGAATAAACCGGATTATAAAAGTAAACAGCAAATTATAAATATCTACTGATGAAATTCAATAAATTATAGGCAATAAACTAAAAACTGATCATGTACATCATGATCTGTACAGTTAAAAAAGGCTTTCCCCAAAATCAAAATATATAACAACATTATAAGCAAAATACATTTCTATCCTACAAGACAGTATCTTTATATAAATTATGGCTTGCATCGTCAAGATCCAAAGGATGAACCAGCTAAGGTTTTAGATCCCAACAAAGTTCTTATGACGTAGCAAATTCTAGTGCTCTGTCAGCTTTTTACATTCTTGGAAAAGAGAGTTCGACAAGTTATGTGAACTGATGACCGTGCATTTTTCATGTCACTCTTAAAGCACTATAATTATGGGTTGGGGAAAAAAAATCCTGCTGTTCTCCCTAGTTTATATTCCAGAGAATGAGCTGATCTGGTTCTCATGTCACCATCTGATCACCACATCAGACATGAAGCATGAAGGAGGAGCTGGTAAGCATGATGAGAAGGAGCTGCAGCTAGATCAGCTTAATTGTAATGCGAAACAGCACTTTCACAGGAACTTGGCGTGTTAGAGCTTTAAAGGTACCTTAACAATAGTTCTATTCATAGCTTCTAAAGCTTTCATTGCAGCGCAGAGAGAAAGGATTCTCAGACCCTGCCCTTCATTTCAGCTACAGCCAGGAATCAATCTTTAGGGTAAAGAAGAATATAAGATACGGGTCCCTAAGCGCACCAATGCTGTTCCTATCTGCCCTCACAGGTTCTCTATAAGTTGGGCGCTTGAAACTTATCTTTGCTGATGCTGCTAGGGTGCAGGCCCCAGTTCTGCTGCTGACTGGTAGCAGGACTTAGAGCAGATTACCCTGGTTTTCCCTGAAGAACAATAGGCCTGGATCAATTTGGGCTCAGAACAAGGTCCCAGGACCACATTTGTTAATGTTGGTAATTCAGCCAAAAGCATTGAAATAACACAAGGGTTATAAAAACATTCTTAGGGGCTGCATTATAGTGTGAGGCTCAGGGAAGATGCCGAATGCTCTGTGAGATGTCAGAGATATTTCAGGGTTGTAGGTCTGTTGAGACAGTGTTAGAAGACTACCCCAGGGAGTCACAGTTGGGTTCTCATCTGAAATAACTACCTCACTAATTGTGCCCGTGGTTCCTATTAGAGAGAGGAAACCAGTTAGCTTGCTCAGGGGGGGAACAGGGAAGCAGTTGGGATGCAATACAGGTGATCAGAGGCTCAGGGCCTGCGGGTGAAACCATAGGGGAGGCAAATACCATGTAAATTCATTTAAATCATAACCTTTAAAATGCACACTGTGTGTCAGGTTACCTATACTATCTAAGAAGAAACACTGGAAAGAAAAGCGCAAAGTGAAGTCTAAACCATGTTTGTGAAGCCTTTTATTAGAAGACAAAAAATAAATAAAAAAAAGCAGCATGGATGTTGCTGTGCCTCTTGCATACAGCAGCTTAGTCCCTGAACATTTGCCTTGGGTAGCAACATTCAAACCCACCTTTGCTTGATTTGAGGTATGGACTTAAAAGCAGATCTCTTACTGCTCAGGAGAGAAAGTGAATTAGAAAAAAATAAATTCTCCAGTGGGTCTCCTTCCCTTTTCCTAAACAAAGAAATACCCCAGGACAAAGCAGTAACTCCCCACCCCCATCTCCGAGAGAACAAAGACTAGCACTTTATAAGCAGATGCCCCAGAGAGTTGAGATATTCCTTCTTCCACAAACAGTAGACAAAAGTCCTGTGAAAGCTTAAAATGTAACACAGATTGTGCCAGTAGTATCAGCTATTCATTCAACCCAATGGCAAAAACTTAGATAGGATTAGGAAACAATCGGCTCGGCATCTAACAAAAGCTGGTGTTACTTCAGTTCAAATATGTCTTTTGGCAGATAAACCCATATATCGCTTTGTGAATCTCGCCCAAGTTCTTTCTAAAAGTCAGGTGGGGCACAAATTTCAGAAACATGATGTATAATAAGGAAATTTTTGTTCATACACTGAAGCCAGGTCTCTGTCAGGGACAAAATCCATGATGCTGTTTTGTTACAAACTCGAGTAATTTATCAGTGGATATCTGGGCTCTAAAAGAACAAAGGAACACACTGAACTGCTTATTTGGCTGTCAAGAATAAAGACTACTAAAGTATGCTGGACAGCATCAGAAATTTGATGCTGACTGTTGCCATTACTGCAGCTAAGGGTGCAATCACCTAACACCGAAAAAACTACAGGAAACATCTAAAGAAATTAATATATACTGAATAATTCTTGAACAGCTTCAAAGTGTGCAAGAGAAGCAGCTTAAGGAACAGGCTGAATAAGCAAAAATACAGTGATGCAAAGTCCAGGGTAGAAAACAGCAACTGCAGTTACAGCTTAGAGGGCTTCCACTGTTGGGTGAAGAAATTGTACGTGTAACACTTCCCACCCCCCCCATCCTGCCCCAATCCTAAACAAAATGGAAAAGAAAATCTACTCCAGTGTGTGTGTGCTTCAGTTATATACTTGACAGACTACACAACCAACTTTAATTCAAGAATGTATTATACTACCACTGGAAAATCACTTTGACATTAAACTGCTTCATCTCACTTCCTGTAAATGATTTATTTAGAACACAGATATAATCTACTAAGAAGTAGTCAAATAATTCTTTACTTATGTTGATGCCTGTAAGCAATGCCAAGTCAGGGAATAAATGTAATAAGTGATTAAAAGATAAGGCGCTTGCACTTTCAAGGACAATTGCAATTAAAAGCTCTGAACACTCATTAGCAGTATTTGAAAAATACCTATTTCAGACTACTCAAAACCCATACAGTCTAGAAAAAAACACTGGAATTTTTTTTCTCCCAAGTTCACCATTTTAATACCCTATATAGCATCTCAGCTTTTCATTAGAATAAATATGGTTGCTTAGCTGTAAAATCTCATATTTACACACAACTTTGAAATATACCATCAACATGACACAAATGTGTTTTCACTGCTATACTGAAAACCCGTGCTTTTAAATAAACACTCTAAGTACTAGACCAGAGATATCTTACTTACAAAATGTGTAATCGGACTTATTTCACCTTGTTTCTGCTACCAGAAAGGAGCCATTTAGCCTCCCTTTATTGTTAAAAAAGAAGGGAAAGGGAAAACAACTATACACCACCAGAGAACAACTTGACCCATCCTAAAACATGCTTCCAATTCATGCAACAAGTTTCACCCTTTGCCTGTATCCTGGTTACTACAGAGGAAGTTTAATGATTAGTTTTGGTACGCTAAATATTATGGAAGTATGTTTCTTTTAACCTAACTGAAGCTGAATGTAGGTGAGATGAATCTTATCCTCAGAGTCTACTCAGGGAAACTAACTCTGGAAATAACAATTTTAATATTAGATGTGATTAAGAAGTTTAAGTATGCCTTCTTTGGAAGCCAAATTTGAGCTTTGATCTTAAGATATTCATGACTTGGAATGAATGAAAATGAAGTTCTTGCCATCAATTTTCATCTGATACATAAAGAAGAACAGTATGAGACTTTTTAATTTGTTGCCTTAGATAAGATATCTCAGAAGAGAAATGACATTAGTTGCATATACCAACCCCATTCTGGTGCAAGTAGCAATATTCAGGGTATTAAAAAGCAACAGAAAGTACAAGATATGGAAGTTATCTTTATATTGCTTCCAATTATATGCAGAATTTTTTACATATTAAAGTTATATATCAAAACATAATTTGATCATTGGGCTGCCAGAAATCAGTTTGCCTTTGGGAACTTGCCTGTAGCTCCTCCCTGGTATTAAAAAAATCCTGTGTCACCATGATGAAATACTCCCCTTCCCCTTTCTGCATCATTACCATTTTTCTGCCTATATCAAGAGATACTTCCATTTATTTCATGTAATAGCCAAAGTTCACTTCTTTCCACACAATTTCTCCAAAACGCTTGTTTAACTCCCTCTAACTCCTGTTCCCATACTTCTGGGCTGATAGCTACTCCTGCTGCTCCAAGCACAAGTGTCAAACTTCTTCTGGCAGCTAATGTACGGCGTGTCTGTATTTAGGCAGTTCCATCTGTGAAGAACTTCAAACTCCCAGGACTCCTTCTAAAGGATCTCCTTTTACACAGTTCAACTCCTGGTTTCAATGCTCTTGCTGGTCACAAGCCATTGGCCTGTTCTGATGTAACAGCTGTTTCTTCCTTCCCTTTTTGTTGTTTAACCATATTGCCTCTGAATCTGGAACAGTCCTATAACACTGAGGGATGCATTTCTCCCCAGAACCTCTTTTTTTATCCAGTTAGCAACTCTGCACTTTAGGTCTTCAAATCTTTTCAGCTGTAAGTAAGAACTGTACAAAACCTCCTAACTAATCTGATGAGTTAATCACATAGCCATATTTTTAATTAATTTTTCCCCCAGTGATATGTCTGTAAGGGTTTAGATTCTTATCTCTTGGAGGCATGCACCAATCCATTTCTTGCCAAATTAAATGCTCAATGGTCCTGTGGTGCTTCATATGGTAGCAAACAAACTCCACAAGTAGAAAAACATACATATTTTTCACATAAAGCTTCAATTTTCTTCTAACAAATAGAGAATTATGCATAAAACAATTACCATACGTAATTTTAAACTGCAAAGACATTCTTCTCTTCCATTTAAATATAAGCAATAAAGCCGACTTGTATTACAGAATCAGAGTAATACAAATCAGCATGTTTTAATCAAACACTTACAAGCAGATATACAAGTGAAGCAGCATTAAGTACTGCCTTTAATTCTAACTCGCTTTCTTCTGAAATTTAAATATAGTATTGATTTACTTTCAACCTTTGCATTATATAAGCAATCATTATTCCCTGCATACAAATGTAAAACTAAGTATTTAGGCAAACCAAATGAAAGAAGTCTTATAAAACATTGTGATGGCCCATTTGACAATGAAAATAACCAGGAATTGGATGAAAATGGAGTTCCAATTGTAGTTAAAGGCAAGAACCAACATAGTATCAAATACAGACATGCAGTATTGAGAAATTTCATTGCTCATTTTTGAGACCAAATTTAAAACAGTACTCACCAATTCCTTCCTAAGTTGAATAAAAAACTGCTTGCACTTGAAAGAAATTTTTACAATCTTCAACCTAAATGAAAAATAAAACCAGAATATTTAAACACTTAATGTACTGCATCATGGTTAAAGGCTTAAATATACCTACTGAAAATATACTTTCTAGAGGACAGATTTCATTTCATTACCATGAAATTTCTATATACAGAAATAAGAGATTAAAGATTATATAAAGTAACTTGTATTATTTGAAATTAGTAAGCCATATATCTAAATTACCTATCAAATTTACTTATTTCTATCCTAAATGCAAGGCAGTTGCTCAATTTTGTATTTTCCCAGCTCCTAAACCCAAAGAGCTATTCTATCTTCAAGTCATCCCAATCTGAAATCCTCTTTTTTGAGACCTCTTTTGTTATACTTTAGAATTAAAAACAAAAATCATACACACAACCTATCAACTCCATCTGATTCCTGAAAGACATTATTTCTCTATGTTCTTCCTCATCTCAAGATATAACCAGAAATTGTTAAATAGTAAAATATCTGGGACAAGGTATAAGCATGAAGATAAGGAAAAAAGGCAAACAAAAAGGGAAACAAAAACAGCAAAAAGCCCACCACACCGTAAGCAGGAATAGCCATTTGAAATATTGCATCACAGGAAAAATCAGCCTACAGATATTTTCATCTTGTAGATTGTCTATAAACATGTGAGATGCTGACAATAATTCCAGACAATTTTGGATGGCCAGTTTAAAGCTAATTATGCTAAATGGTAAAAGGTAAGTCATATTTCCACCATAACCTAATTATATACTTTTAAAAAAAAAAAATACTTGGATTGTGCATATCCTTTGTTTAATTTACATGAATATTATTTTGGTCAAGAATAAAAGCAATGTTACAATTGTAACAAGAAAAAGCAGCAACTTTTTTTTGTGGTGAATCTGAAAAGGAATATTCAGTGTGATACTGCAAACTGTAAGATGCTCAATTCCAACATTGTCTCACTCAAACCTGATTTCACTGACAATTTTAATGAAACTCAGAGCAAAAGAGAATCTGGATAAGAGTTAGATTTTGGTAAATTGTATAGCAAACTCTTCAGAGGTTACAGTTAACCTGTTACACTGCACATTTATACAGAGCACTGTTACTAATCTGAACTGATAGTCTCTCCACTTCAAGTTATTATATTAGCTTAGTAAAGCTACCAAGGAAAAAAAAAAATATGACAGTGAAGATGGTGCTACAATTTGTTAGATGAACTTATTCCTTAAGAACATAGAGGAAACCTCAGAAACTGCTGGAATTACTACTTGCATATTGAATAAAAAATCTCTATATTGGAAAAGATGAGGAGCCAAATATTAACAGACACCTAAAATAGAGACAATTATATATAATATATAGAAAATATAAATTTTCTTAACATAGCCAAATGAAGACATTTTTCTCCAGCACGTTATTCACAGCAGGAACCAAATGTGGATGTCCTAATCTGTAGAGAGACACTCTCTCAACAATAATATAGAGGAGGTATATGGTTTATGGCCTTTAAATTGTGCTTGCATCTGTTTTTTTCTTTCCTAATTGTGCTATTAGGAAAAAAAGTTATAATTTTGTCCTGTGATTTTTTTTTTTCTTGGTGGAGCGGTTGTTGCTGTTTTTTAATTATTAATAGAACATTGCAATTGGAACTTGTCGTGATCTGTAAAAGGGGCTACCACTTATCTATTGAAATCAAACAATTTCATTGGGAATGCAGCAATTTTCTTAGCAACTATGACAAACAAGGCCCTAAATTTGGTACAGGTCCTAAATTTGCTGAATGGGATAGCCACTAGTCATAGATAGTCATAGCATTCCAACTGTGGAAATAGATAAAGACATTAACTACTACCTAAATAGTCTAATATAACCAAAAGCATGTTACAATCAATTTTCTAAAATTTTGGGGTACAGTACAATTTCAGGAACATTTTAATACACATCTTTTTCAAAAACTGAACTGTGCATGCTTTACAGCAGATCAGATTTGCTTAGCATGCTAACAGACTGAAAAGAAATGCAAATTATTCTACCATCATTTACTCTTTTTTCCTCTTCTGCTAAGAAAATGACTTCCTCTGATCACTCACAGAAAATGAAAAGGTGAAAGCTACACTCCTCCCCCTTTCCCCCCCTCCCCCCCAACCTTTTTTTTTTTTTTTTTTTTTTAACCCTACTCCATAATTCAAACAGAGTGAGCTCAGCTGGCTGTTAAGCCTGAAACCACTAGGAAGAGACTCAGGATTGTAACATTTACCAATAAGGTCTAACTCAATCCCTAAGAGACACCTGAACTCAGAACTCCAGTAGGCAAAATCCCTTGGAGGTTTTCTTGCAGCGAATGGGAACTGAGGAAGGAGGCCACCCTTCAAGGACAATCTCAATGCAGAACAACCCCGATGTGCTAGAGTACAAGCAGGCATGGGAGGAGGCCAGCTTGGCTGGATGCGGAACTTCAAACACAAAAGGGAAGTATACAGAAGGTGGCAGCAGGATCAGACTACCAAGGAAGAACACAGAAGTGTTCCCTAGGCATTCAGGGATATAACAAGGAAGGCCAAAGCTCAACTGGAGTTGAAAGTGGCAATGTTAAAAAGGGAAAGCTTTCCAGGGAAGCATTCAGTAAGAGAGAGACAAAGGGAAGTGCATCTCCACTGTACAGCAGGTATCTAGTAACAAATGACAGGCTAAGGCAGGTACTGAACACTTTCCTCCTTTGGTCTTCAAGGACATCTGCTCCCTGGATTCCCAGCTCTCTGTATCTGGTAGCATGGTTTGGGAAAAAGAGGAACTACCCACAATACAAGAAAATCAGCTTAGGATAGACTAGATAAAAGGCAGTCTCCTTGATTTTGTCTTATACTTGCCTAGTCTCCCTCCTCTCTTCTCCCCACGATCCCTGCTTATAAAGATTGCATTATGTAATTTAGACACAGTATTAAATTGAGTGGACCTTTGGAAAGGTAAGAGGCATATTACTGAGCCATACTGTAAGAACTGACATTGCAGACCTTTACTCATAGCAAAAGAAAGCCTATGGTACGATAAAACTGTGTATGTGCACACAAGTGGGGGGCAGGGTGTATTTTTTTTCCCCAATTTATTTTTCTTTTGTAAAGACCAATTATGTTGGTACTACAGCCTTCCCAGGAAGAAATTAATAACCCTGATGTCAGCTGATATGGCTGAATACAAAGAAGAACTGTTTAGGTAATTACACACACACAAACCACACTAAGAATTTAGATCAGCATCCCCGGCATGCAAACGATATGAAACAGTTCACAGAAACCTCTAGCTTCCAGTAGGGACTTGCAGCTTAATTATGATTTACATTGTACATACTCAGTAATTTACTAGCATGCTGTATAGAACCTATTTCTACTATTACTGTTTCCCTCCCCAAAAAACAGCAGTAAAAGCAGCCTGGATTAAAAACATCCTGATTATTACAGCACTGCATTTATAAAGCAGCCTTAACCCAGAAATACCCCTAACACTTCAGAACTCTTGGAAATGAAGGGTTTCTTTCTTATAACAAGTTGCTATTATAAAGGTAGGTCTGACTATCACAGTAGTCCCAGACTTAACATTGCAAGATCCAGTTTTCATTTACCAGACTAACCATGGAGATTGAAAATGTAAACGCTGTGTTTGCCTCAGGCTTACTTTTCTTTAAATGCTTAGAGGCAATATGTTTACTGTGTTTAATTATATCTGTTTGTGGAGAATGCTTTTGTCCATAGCTCGTTGTGTTTATCTGCTAAAATTTGATCATTCACACTGCTTCTCAACACAGTAAACCCCAAATTAAATAACATCCTACAACAAAACTTGAGATTAAGCTAAACACTGAAAAAACAAGTGTCTCAGAAGTTCAGTGGGTTGAAGAAAAGATGTCATCATCATTTTGAATGTCTGCAAGAAAGCTTACTAAGTGAAAATAAGTCACTGACTACAGGTAATGGATCTTACCATACACTAAGAGGAAACAACAATCAAACAAGAATTTCAGGTGCCCATATCAGCTGGAATTCAGAGAAAAGCTTTTTCCAGTTTCAGCTGGGGTAATCAATTTAATCTGTTTATATGAAGATGAACTTCAGAAAATTCCAATGCTATATTGCCTAAGAACACAGATCATCAGCAAATGAAAACATGAAATGTTTTCTAATACGAAAAGCTCTTGTGCCTGGTAAACTCATGTCTATTACAATGATTCTATATGGCTGACAGCCCACTCAGATCTTGATTATAGTATGTACAGGGAAGTATGTAGTGAGAAGGACTGTAAGAGCAAATTCAAAGCAGGCAAAGGAATCTAAGGGGAAGTTACTTCTTAGGGATGCAAAAAAAGGCTTTGGGGAAGGTGACAAACTTGGGTAAAGCACTAGTGTGATGTAACGAAATAGGATTTCTCTTCGATCTTTCCCCTTCTGACATGAGTAAGTAAAAACAAGATCCCAATTTAAGAGACTGATGATCTCATCATGTTAACTTGTTTACTGAGGGTAACTCCATGCTTACATAACAGAACAGCTTTACAATCTATTTTACTTCAGAGAAGTGACAGCCTTTTCTTCGATAAATGCACTTTTTGAACTTTATTGTGAAAATGGCTATCTGTGGATGAAGGGAAAACAGTATCTCTGAATGCTACTCTTCAGTTATCCTCAAATAATATATCTAAGCTAAATTTAACACAGGAAGCACAATTAAATTATATGTGATGAAACGGATCACAGCAAACACTTTTCAGGTTAAGATTTGTAAGTTTAGTGGTCCCTTGAAACAATAACCTAGAATAAAGTTGACATTACCGTAACACTGGCTATACAGTTGATTAAACAAAGTACGCTTACAAACTCATAAAGAAGTATTAAAATTAATTATATTTTGCACCACAATCACTTAACAGCACAGCATGCAGAACAGGACAAAAACCCATCATAAATTATCCATTGCACAGCATGAGGTAAATCATTTCACCTTGAGATATTGTAATTAAGTTTCAGTCTTCTTTAGAGCATGTGACACTGACAGTGGTAAAAATATGTTTTGAAATACCAAACAAAAGCACTAGTTTAAACAGTTATCCTTACCATGGAAAGGTGTTAATTCGTACTCTGTTCTTAAAAATTAGTATTCCACCTGACATCACTCCAATCATTATTTCATTGTTACTCTGATCCTTCAAAAGAGAAAAGAGACAATGGTTTGAAAAACAATATAAACATCTTTGAAATCTCATATATATATTCATTCTCATCTCTCTCTCTCTAAACACAAAAAACACAATAGCAAAATAGAACTTGATTTACATGGAAGGAAACGTGTTTTAGTAAGATGAGTAGGAATTACATTATTCCCTCCTAATTCGAACAAGCCCGTATGTTTGCTCTAAGCCCTTTATAAACTACCACAGAATTTTAATTTTCTAAGTTAGATCTTCCATCTTCCTCCAACATTGAAGAAACAAAAATATAGAGTATTTTAGCAGCTTATTATGAATAACAGCACTAATAGATTGGCTTGGCGTTTGCTATACTAAAAGCAACCAGCGACTTAAATTCCTACCTGAAAGGAAATTGCAATCTCAGAACACAGAGAGGAGAGATTCTAAAACAAATAATATTGTAAGCATATTTAAACAGCACATTTTCCCTCAAATATTTATGCACTCTAATCAAATGCCTGCTACAGGTCTCTCAACACAGGTGCAAAAATAGGAAGATAGAGACAGTAGTGAAGTGCAGTACTTATCACATTATGCTGCATACTTCTCTAACATTAGGGAGTTAGACAAGAATATTTAAAAAAGAGCTGTCTTATTTACTAAAAACGATTACATTCAGTCTTTGGAGAAATAGTAGCACTGTCATGGCAAGTTGTTTCAAGATCTCAAGCTACCTGCCTTACCAGATAAAACTATTTCACTGTACTTATTACGAAGAAGTAAGCTACTAGGTTTCCACACACACTCAATTATTCTTCATGATCAGACTTTTCATTTAAAAGCCCTGGTTTCAGATGTATATCCTTCATAATTTTAACCTCTATTTCATTTTTGAATTTACAGCGGAAGGATAGGTAGTGATTTGTTTTCACATTACACTTCACGTTATATACGTTACGCGCTACATATCACATCAAATTATAGTACATTCACCTTACATGGTAGATCACATTATATACAGATAATGATCCGTAGCTCAGTTCTAATCTGAACCAAATAAAATATACTTAAAAGATGACAGATCCTTAAGTATCAAAAGCACGTTTCAACAAGTACATTTTTCTTTTTCACCAGTAACCAACCAAACTGGCATTCAGGTTGAACCTCAATAACGCACACAAACTAAGCCCAAATTAAAGCAAACAAGTAATCACTGAATTGTTTAGGTTGGAAAACACCTTTAAGAGCATAGCAACTGTTGAAATTGCTAAACTGCATTTAAGCAGATTATAATATAATTTCATTTTTTTCTCCTGAAAACAGCAGCCAGGGAAGACTCACTAAAATATATATATTACCACATAAATATCCAAGGAATCCACTTTTACATTACAATGCTAGCTGATCCAAACTTACCCTTGCATAGTGCAATTCAACTCCATAAAGTTCTAAGGTACGTGCTGTATTGAGATAATTGAACTCTGCTTCTGCAGGAGACAGCCCTCTGAAAGAAAGAAGCTAAATAAGAAACATTCAAATATACCCCCCACATCAGGCTCTTTATTGAGCTCAAATACAAAATATGCATCAGCTTTACTAGTTCTTCCCCCACCCAGAATTCTGAATTTCCTTTCTCACCATAAGCAGACTGCAATCCAAAAATTTTAACTGGTGCTTCCAGTGTCTTGAAAAGAGACTGCAACACACTGTTTGCAAATGCACTTATTTATTTATTTATTTATTTATTTATTTCTAATGCATTGTATTGTTTAAATGTCTGTGAAGCTCTGGAATCTGGAAATTACTTTTGCAATTCCGTATTTTGCATTGATAATAGCAATCTCTCCATAACACTCACCTTCAAACTTTAAATTATCATCAACCTACTTGAATTTTATTTACTCTACTTAACTGGATTTGCTAAGCCATTAACTGAAATGTAAAACAACATTCAGTAGTTTTTAAACTATAGCTTATCTTTTGTTAAATTTTACTGTAAGAACAAAGTGCCTCAGTTCTAAAATGCCAAGGAGCTATCAATGAAAGAAATACTGTTGAACATTACACATTGAGAAAAATGTATTTTCCATTGCTTCATTGCCTTTTCCTCTTTAGGAAAAAGTCAAGGAATTGCGAACAGGAAAGACCAGACATTGGAGAAAAGGACTTGTTTTTTACTTCTGAAGTGACTCTAATGTACTGGTAAGAGCACCATGAAAACAAGGCCTTTATGCATTCTCAAGAACTGAATAACACTTTTAAAGTAACTGTATCCTGCTAAGTTAATATCTTATGTAATACACACACAATTTTCAGTGCACCTTTACCATGTTCATTTACTCACTAATATGCCTTCTTATTCTAACAGATGCGTTCCATCTCTGCAGAGCATCAATGGTACTTATTATACAGACATTCTACAAAAAATATCACATTCACATAGAGAATTTTTTAACAGAAACCTTTAAGACAAAATACTCAGTTTTTATGTAATAGCACAGCACCAGCAGTCAGGATTTGACCAAGTCAGTCAATATCTTCTGCTGTAAATCCTTACATGTGCTGCTGATGTAATTTTGCTATTTCTTTTTCAAAGTCTTGAGGCTGGCTAGGGATGAAAGAATAGTCTGAGAGGTAGCCTGGCAAGTTTTCTGAATGGTTGTAGTCTCCCAGCTCGGCTAAAATATTAAAAAGAGAGGTTATTGTTTATCAGTGATGTACTTGGCATTGTGCAATGCCCCCAAATTCACACAAGTCTGCTCCCACATACTTTATGTTCTACAGCAAATTAAAATATATTAGACATTTTAGCTCCCCTTTTCCCTTTGAATAGCGTCACATTCTCATTGAGTGCTGTGGAAATCATTCAAAAAGAGCTCTGAGTGGGTGTTTACGCAGGAAGTTTATGAAGTGTTTAATTTCTAATGCACAAATTAAATTCATAAATGCTCTTATAATGATGAGTATTAAATAATACACTTCAAGGTATCGCAGGTACTAGCTTTTTTCTTTCTTTTTTTTTTTTTTTAACCTTTGCTTATTTTGATATGATTGTGTTTTGTTTTGTTTTTTAAACTTTGCAACTGCTATTTCTTCACTTTGGAAGCTCTGCTAAAACAACTACACCAAGATATATTCAGAAGCATTAGAAAAAAAATTTTTTGTACAATTGTATGCATACATACACCTACAATGTTTATTTGAAACTACTAAAAAGCGTATTTACATAATTTCTAACACATCCTTAAAAGCCTAAGTAAATCAAAATCACATTTACTGTCAGAATAAATTAAAAAAAAAAAAACACACAACTTGCTGAAACTACAGACTTAGAGTTTTTTTTGTTTTTTTTTTTTTTTTTAAACTGTAATCCAAAAATAAATCCAGCTGTAAGTGTCTGCAATCCATCTAACAGATTTACAGTAATAAGTAACATAACATGTGAAAATTGGAAAGTTCATAGCAACCTAGCATGGTGTGGGGTCCTGGGAAGGCCTACTGATGATTTGTGGGGTATGGAAAAACTGACAATGGGAGGGATGAAGGAGAGGAGCGAGAAGATAAGCAAGGGAAGCAAAGGCAGGAAAGTAGTCTGGGGCATTTGCATTACCAGAGACTGATCCTATTAAAAATGATTTCAAAACTGGAAAATGTGACCAGACTTTGTAACCAAGTGCAATTCTTACTAAAATACGCTACAAGTGTATTTTATATAATAATATATATTTTGCAAGGGTGGCTAAGGTCTATGGCTGCTGTTTACAAATAAAGAATTCTAAGACCTAAACCCAAAGAGAGTTTAGTAACAGGCATGCACAGAAAACCATTAGACAGATCTGAACACTGCAAAACTTAAGGACAGCAAGATCTTGCATGTAAATGTTAACTACAAGGCACAATGCATACCCGCTACTACTACATTATTTTAAAAAGAAACATTTTTTTCTTAGAAGATTAAAACATTATAAACTTTTCATAGTGTCTGCTTCATTATCAAAATCTTTTCTAAGGCAAAATGCTAAGTTATGACTTTTATTTTTCTGATAGCATTTACACTACATATTTTTTCTAGCAGCTGCAGTTTGGTGTTTTCTGAAAGAGAAATTGCTCTGCTGATTGATCTGGAAAAAGGCAAGCAACTTTTCACCACTTATCAAAACTGCACATAATATTTTACATTAACATTACCATGTATTTTTTTCCCTGAAAAAATCATCATGGACTATTTCTCTGATATGTAAGAAGTACAAAATGTAAATATAACACAGGAATACAGATGGATATATGAGGCCTGCATATAAAACAGATTCTGACAATCACAATTTCCAAGAACTAAGGGTTGAATATCTTAGATTCCTTCCATTGAACAGTTTAGGTTTTATGGAAGGAAAACAGGGAGAAAGGAAGACGACAATCTCAGTCTTCTAGACATAATTACCCACTGATGGGTAGTTAAAACTGGTAACACAGGTGTTGAACTATTTGGTCAGATATGAGCAGAACTTACTTCACACTCATTTGGAGGTTCACTTTACAGCATAAAACATGCAAGTGTCTAAATACTGCTTTAGTATGACTCAAAAACATATACATGTATATCAAATCACACTTCAGAATGCAGAGAAAGGCAACGGATTTGTTTGTTTGTTTTTTAACTGCATGGGTTTAAAGAAGGAAAACTGAGAGCTATTAGTATTTCTCTCTAATGCAGCAGAATCTTCTGGGGGAGAAAAAACAACCAGCCAGATTTCTTTAATAATGAGAAACATCATGTTATGTCCACAAATATGATGATATACAAACTACATTCTTTAGAAACTAAACTATCCAGTGCTACATTTTTTACGTATCTCAGGACTTACATATATACAAATACTTCATTATACTTACATTGAACAGCATAGGAAGCCAGAAGAGCAGCAGTATTATATGGACAGGGCAATCTGTTTTGTTTTTAGAAGAAAACCAAATGAAATTATGTACTTCATATGAAACAGTTATTTTGAAAAGCCTAATCTTTCATAATCTATCAATGCACAAGCTGGACAGGTAACTATTATAAATGCTTCTATTTGCATAAATGTTATTTTTAAACATTTTTTATTTTTGTCTATATAATTTATGATTAACTTAACAATGTTTTGTCAAAGTTTCATGCTATATTTAACATAACAAAAATGTCTTACCTTCCAGTAAGAATGTCCTGTTTAATTTGCAAAAAATACTGGTACCTTATTAAAAAACAGAACAGAAATTAAAAATCATTTAGTTTTTCATTAGTTTAGTGCATTTTGTTTCCAGTTAGCACAAAGCTAAACCTTTACACTTTGCATGCTATTTCTTAAACTCTTACAGGAAAGAAATTAAACTGTGATTAGTAATATAGTACAACTTTGTAAATTAAACTATTTACAGGCTAGTAGTTACTGTATAATGATATTATATGTATTTCACCAGTATATTGACAAATTCACATTTTACCCATTTTATTTGATGGTACTTCGGTTCAGTTTAAAATTAAAAAAAAAAAAAAAAGAGCCTTCATGATGACTAAGTGTAACAATAGAACAATTCAGCACACAAGCCAAAAGTCAAAGATGGCATCTATATACACTGCTAACTTAATAAGTATGCTTTATACTCCAGGTAGATAAAAAGCGTTAGTTTATTCTCATCAAATATTTGACATTACTTGGTTTTCATTTAGACTAAACTAATTAGTCTCAGTATTTTGGCATCACATTCTTAAATAACAGTTGTGGATTTTATTATGTTAAAAGCCTTCTAGAAGTCTTTTGACTTCCCTTGAACTTCTGTTCTGAAGGTTTTTTTTTTTTAATTATGATGTGAGAAAAGCTTGTTTTAGAAGTTCTTCTACTCTTCACATGCACACTCTTTCAAGTAAGGAAGGAGATGGGAACAGCAAAAGGAGCAGACTAACACTTTAAACTAAGGACTACTTTCAACCAAATGTTAGCAGCAGAAACTCTGTAACTTAAAAACAAAACAAAACAAAAAAAAAAAAAAAGAAACCTGAACCTTCCCAGTGAGTGGAAAATTTTAACATCGTTCCTGTCTTCTTATAAATTTATTAAGTTTTGGAACATCCTACATCATTATTACAAAAACTAGCCATTTTCCTTCTGTAGTTCTGCTTTGGAAGTACTGTTAGCCACACTTGCTCATCATAAACATTCAACAATTACGTATCAAAAATACTCACTTTAAGTCTGACTAAAACCAAACATTAAATATTTTCCAATATTAACTTGCACTAAGAAGTTCAAAACAATATATATCCCTATTATATATCATATGATTTCTCATAATTGTTTAGACTAAGATTCAGCGTAGTCTTCAGAAACTGGTTACTACTTTGAAGACTTTCACAAACATTTACAAATACATACAGAAATCAAGTCATTTACAAGCTAAATTTAGTGAAAGGTAAAACATTTCACATTTGAAATAGTATCAGGAAAATACTTGCAAACTGATAAGCAAAGATGTTAGCTCCTGTATGCTCAACTCTTACAAAACCTTCTAGAGGATCCTGGACCTCTAGGAATGGCAACAAGCTTTGTTTCTGGTATTAACCCTAAGAAGTTAAAACTGAGACACTAGACAGGCTTTAGAGAACTCAAAATACTTTCTCATTTTGCATCTTAGAATGCACATTGATACAAAAAAAAAAAAAAAAGAAACAGATGAAGCAAATTTATTCACCTATTAAAGAAACGTAAATCAATACTTCCCACTGTTAACATTCATGGCTGTACAAACATGGAAAAATTCTGCATGTGCAGATGCATTTTTTATTTTTTACTTTTTGTGAAAGGCATTATTAGAAATATGCCATGGTACTTAATGGACCTGATGATTAACGAATGCCAATCAGAGTTCATTTTCTGTCCACTGTTTTCAGTGAACAGTGAAGTTAATTGCTTGTTAGCTAACCACCCCAGTTCAAACACTGGTGTCTTGCACATTATAAAGCAAAATGGGAAATCAATAGAAGCTGTATTAATGTAGACCTGAAAATCTGTACAACAAATTCAGCTAAACCAATTAAGAAGGCTTTGATTGCATTACAATGTTTTCATCTTCCTTAAATATAGGGAAAAGGATAAGACAGAATTATTGTTAACTGGAGTCATTGTTAATAAAGAGGTTGTCCTGCGATGAGCAGAACTAATGAAGCTTCATCTCCTATCAATGTAAGTTCTTAAAGCTAAACCCTCCAACACAAGCTGAGCTCCCACTGACCCTTTTCTGACCTGAGGCATTCATAACCTGCCTCCCCCTCACAAATTCTCAGAGGCCTAATTTAAAGATATGAGCCTGCACTGAACCTTTCCAATCTATTCGTATTGCCTCATGTTAGCTCATTCTTCTTTTTTTCCATGAAATTTATAAAAACTGAGTACTTTTTGAGAAGTCTCATCATGAATGAAAACTCAAAAGCACGGGCTTTGTTTCTTCCCTTTTCTGGTGGCTTTTTTTCCATTTGTTTTGTTTTTGTTGGTTGGTTTTGTTTTAAGAGGGGAAATGCTGATTACATGAAAGGACCACATGTCAGTGACAAGGCATCCTAATTTCACTACAAAAACCCCATGGATAATGGCATTCTCTTTATAATAATTCCAAATATAAATGAGTTTTCTCAGGGGCAATTAGGCCTATTAGCTAAAAAGGCAAAGCTGACCCAGATACGGCAATCCTACATTACTTCTTACCTAAATGGCTGCTGTATTTATAGCAGCACTGTATTTACAGCATAACATTTATGTAAACAGTTGTCTTTTTTCTTTACTGTTTGCTTGATATAGATAAGCATTTGCTGTTTTTTAATTTCCTTAGTAATATTTTATATTGCCCTTCAATCCAAATTACATATTTTTCATTCCTCTAATATAGTATATTGCAAAATTCTCTGACTAAATATTTCAATAAAACAAAGACTAATCCGGGGCTCATTTTTGTAAATTCTGACTACATAAATGTGTACAAATTTTTGTTAAAAATTTGACAAAACCAACGTTATAAACAAATATGGAGCCAAATTTTCACAGTTTCAGTGCTTAGGTTTCTAAAGCTATCTTTAATAATTTAGATATTGAACAGAGCTGACCTGTTTTCAGAATGGCTGACATCCAAAAATTGCAATCTGTCAAATCACACCACTTATGTAGAAGAGTAGAACTAATACTGAAAACATGAGGCATTTCTTCAGGAGCTATCTGCAACTCAAAAACCTCCTAACTGGATTCACACTGAGCATTTTCTTCAGCAAACTTCAACACGTTGCTAGCAAAATGAGCTCACATCATTCAAGCTAAGACTACAAATATATGAACAGAGATGAACTTATTAGTGCCAGGCAGAAAACTGGAAAAAAAAATGCAGAAAGCTCAGGATTTTTTTAATCATAAAGGAGAACACAATTAAGGATAAAATTAAATTTTGCTCACTGATAAATTGCAGGATTAAGTTTTTCCCTTCTTTTATTTTCTCTTTCCTGTTCCTACTTTATAGTATTTTCTTTATGCAGTTACTTAATTTTGCATATATATTTGTAAATTTATTCATAGAGGTTTTTTTGTTATGTTGATTTGGTGCAACTGCATAGTTCCTGCCTGTAATTATCAGACAAAAATTAGAAGCCTGCATATACTACACATAAAAATGCTACAAGAAAATTTACGTGTTATACCTTTAAAAAAAAAAAGTTTTCCCCTTAGACATAAACCTTCTAGAAAAATATGTCATTGATGAATTAACTAGACCTACCTTGTATATTCTTCTTGGAGCTTGTTTGGATCACTTACAAAAAACTTAACTCTCAAGTTCAAACTGTGAGGAGATCCTCCTATGGTCAAGGAAAGTATTTCTAATTAATCAAGGCACCTTGAAAAAACATCATTATAATGATGTATGAATTGTCCAAATACATATACGTACTCACTTTTTAATTGTTTCCTGATAGGTTTGTTTGGATCCAACCACCTCTGGAAAGAGATAAATTATAACACTAATTTTAGAGAAACAAAAAAGCACTAATTATAGCCATATGTATCAGGAACCGTTGTAATTTTGTTATTTTTTATTTGGTCTTTTACCAAAACATCCTATTGGCATACAGAGTATTACCATAGACTCTGGAAAAACACCAACATTATCATGAGCAGTTGCTAGTCTTCTCTACTTGAGATTAATCTCTGCTCTCCAGGTATCTGTCTGTTATAGTATTAGGACAACTACAACATGGTCATTGTCACCTGTACCTGACAGAGGTTAGAACTCAGTTAGGGTATGTTTAACCATCTGTAGCAATTCTTTAAACTGATTATCTCATGCAAACTAACTGTGGCAGTGAAAAGCAAAGGTTAATTTACTGTCCTCGGAAGTTAATTTGCTTAAATCAGTTCAGGTTCCTTCTAACTCTGCAGTTTGCAGGTCTGACACATCCAGAGTGATCTCACTGGCTCACAGATTCTCCTCCAATTGTCAGAGTCAACTCTGCAACATCCCTAATTATGATCTTGTAAATCAATCTTGTACGCAGCCTACTTAACTACTGGATTAAGGACTACAGAACATTTTTACCAACCTTGATCGTCTCTATGGGAGAATACTGCTTTGGTATATTCACCCATCGTATATGCAGATCTTTATAAAGTCAATGCTGCAACTTTCAGAGAGAAGTGTGGTTCTTAGGAAAGCCCTACAAGATATTTGAACAGCTCCCTCTACCACCCCAGCAGACCCTGTACCAACGTACTTTAGCTAACTTATACCTTCACTTCTGATAAATACCATTTCGTTCCTCATCCTGCCTTGGAATGCAAGCCCACAAGCCCCAGGAACCAGCTGCATGGCCACAGATCCCTCATGTGAACCACAGAGTCCAAGTCGTGTATGGCACACAACTACCTCAAACTTACCACCCCCCTTTGGAGGAAGCAAACAGACTTGAAATATTTGATACACACTACAGATCTCAAGTTAGTTCGGTCATTTCATTTGTTGGGAATACAAAATAATGCTGACCAGATCCAAATGTGGTATCCTTCTAGCAGATGGCTTGAGAAGAACATGATTAAAAACACTTGAGTATCTTTAAACAGGGGTTTTGATTCAATATATCTGATAAATACATAGATCTGACTGATAATCCTCTGACTTTTTTTTCTCTAAGAAATACTGCTTGAGATTATAGTTAATCCAGAAAACCTGGAATTTAAATGCTTAGCAGAAAAGCTTGCGTTCGCTTCCTTTTGGTTGCAAAAAATCAATTTGGAATGTACTAATATAGCTTAAACCACAGAAGAGTAACTTTTTTTTTTTTAAACTGTATTTAACAAGCAATATCCATGCTTCACATGATATAACTGGATCCAAACATAAAACGTGAGAGACTGCAAAGCATTAAATCACTTAACAGAATAAGAAGCTGAAGCTGATACGGTTCAGGCAAAACTAACAGAAGTTTATGGGTCAAGGTGATGGTAGCAAGAAGCGTTATCCGACGTGGTTCAGACTTGCTAGCAGGTCTGAGGGGTAGGAATACCTGGGATCCCCTCTTCCCAAGGCTGCTCCAGGCCCCCACAACCAGCCACAGCACTCCGCTGTAGAAAGCATCAATGCTTCCTGTGTTGATCTGTGCTAGGAAATGAGCTTTATACAAATACATAAAGCTTGGGTAGTTTATGCAATTCGCATTTAGACACAGTGATAGAGGTTTCACACTCAATTGGCAGAATTCTCTTTTTTCCCCCCGTCAGTTTTGTGTCCTGCAGCATTTCAGTATCCTAGTAATATTCCAGTGTGTTATTACACATGTAACTGCAGTATTTGACAATCCAATCTGTTTCCTTTGCACAAATGAGCAAAGTGTAAAAGTAAGCTGATATCAAAACCCAGAATTAATCAAACCCATAAATCTTCAGCTTAGACTACTAATAGTTGTAAAAATTTTATTTAGCTCTGACATATTTTGATGGCAAGTAGATAGTTGCTGAAAAGCCAAATATTTTAGAAGGAATATTAAGCTGTTAAAGCATGTGCTTGTATCAACTATCTGTGAAGTCCCTCTTCTTTTGGAATAACTATTAGTATCTATTAGCGTTGTGTTCAACTACTTCCAGACAGACAAACTAAAAAAAATGTTTAGAGTTCTAAGCCTTGTAATGCCAGGTAAGTGTGAATAAGAAACACTAAGTTTCTTAATGTTGAATAAAATATTCAATGGTGTTAAATTAAAGGCATTTTAATCAAAGCTGAAAAATAATTTAGGTTTTTCTACAGTGTGACTTTGGCTTTTTAGCCTTGGAACAAAGTTTAGATTGATAAAATTAAATTATGGCTGTCCTGCCAATGTCATAATAGAACCATATATGAAGTTACAAAAGAAAACTCCATTAAATATCTACAGTGTGTTACGTTGCTGATTTATAAAGTTTCAATGCTATGGAATTTCCTTTCAATTAAAGCGCATCAACTATTACCAAAACTTAGTTTCAGAAGAGTCCCTTTCTTTATCTGTTATGGTGATGAGCCGACAGCTGCTGTTACATCGTGAACAACACAAAATGTGATTTAAAGCCCTGCAAGTGCCTTGGCTAGAAAAGAAATCACCTTACAGGATAATGAAAACACACCCAAATGTTACTTGTTATCCCAGCTGATGATGATCATGCCACCCAATAACTAGATAAAACAAAACAGACAATGTCCCTTTAACGTATGATTTCATGAGCACAAGTCTCACCATTTCACTTGTAACTACAAGGTGATACTGACTCTTTACAGTGTCCCAGATCACAGTGATGCTCATCTAAACTCCATCACTTCTGGAGTCCCCTATTTCCACTTCAAGAGAGAACATTCATTAGAATCCCCCATTTGGGGGAGGGAATACAATGCTACTGATATCTGGGATCAGTTGTATTTATTTATTTAAGTTTTGCAGCCATGCATAATACTGGTTATAGGGCATGGAAATGTAATAGCCAATTCAAATTTAACTGAAATAATGCTAGCTGAAGCAGAGCTGTACTTCAAGAGCTACATTTCCATTTCAATCATGCAATCACTTTGATCAAAGTAAACTCTTCGAATCCTATTTAATACCTTACTAAATCTACACAAGCAATACATCATAAGCTTCAGAAATGCCTCTTGAATTCAGAATAACAGGTATGTTTACATAGTACAAAGAAAGGATTCTAACAGCAGAAGACTGATGTTTAAAACAGAAGACCCTGTGGTTTGGATGAGTGCAGGGGGCTGAATGCAAATCTCTGGAAGGTTTAACCACTTAAAAACAGACTTAATTCCAAATATTCCTTTCTCACAAATAAATCTAAGTAGTACATTTTGTACTTCTACTTGTTTAAAAACAGCTAGTAACTCTTCATGGAGTGATGCTCAAAAGGTCTACAAGCAGCATTTCCCATGGATGCATAGGTTAAATTTGTTTTTCTCATGGCAGAGATTAAAATAGATCAGTTTAAAAAACTGTAGCAATGACAAAAATTCACGGTTGAGTTAGACTCAGGTGACTTCATCTAACCCTGCAAAAAGATGCAATACTCGAAGAGCACCACCAAATGCACTACTTTTGCTTAAACACTGATTAAGCTCTCCATTTCTCACAAACCAAACATCACCCATCTTTCTTCCCGTTTCAACCTTCATCTACTTTAACATGCTGCTTGAATGCTGATTATTACCATATAATTAACTTGGATAGTTTTCACAACTGCCATTTAATTAATTCACTTGATCTGATTTGTTCATTATGCCAGCCTCCAGTGTTTCTACCACACATATATTACTATTTCCCTACTTCTGTCACTGTTCTCCCCTACCAGTGTTTCTCCCTAATTCTGTTTCTTAATTCTGCTCCACCTTCTAGTAGAAATACTATTCTAATTCTATGCCTCTCATCTACCAAATTAATCAATGAAAATACCATTCTCAAGTACATCAAATAACCATGTATTCAAATTGGTGCATTAAAAAAAATGGCTTAAGGAGCAAATAAAATATTCATGTGTTCTTTATTCATGAAATCACTCTTTTGAGAACATTCTGAAAACAAGCCCAACCAACAAGATTGAAGAGCATCTCCCATGTGAGAAGACAGCACACTTCATGGTATCATTTGTGTTCTTGTACAGGTAAATTCAGCAGTAGAAAAAAAGTAAAACTATTAAAATGTTATAATGTTTAAATAAATATTAATGTTAAATATTTTGCTATCATTATTGCAATGTTGTAAAAGAAGAACTTCAATTCATGGTTCAAGCAGGTGAGAAATAATATATATATATATTATATATAATCCTTTCTCCACTCTCAAGATTTTAATTTTGTTCCACATATTAGAATACAGCTGTCCAGGTGAGCAAATCAAAACTATTTCAAAAAGCTAAGAAACATCTTTTTCTTTTTTTTTTTTTTTTTTTAATCCGGGAAAGAAAAAATATGTAGTACTTTTCAATGCACTGCAATCTATCAAAATAAACAAATTAAAATTTTAACAATTAAGTATCCTCTAAACAATAAAACATGATCCTTATATATATATTGAATGAATTAAAACTGTGATTTATAAAACAGATCCAACTTACAGGGTTATCAGTGGATTCATCAGCCAACTGTAAACCAAAGTAATCTCTCTCTGTCAAATCGAGATGCTTGAAGACTATATCCAATAGAACTTGTCCCTGATCATGTTTCTGCAGAGAACAAATATACGTATACACTGTTTAATGAACAAATATATAATTGGACACAAAAAGTTCATGCAGGTGAAGCACATACTTTCAGATGTGATCTAGCAGTCTAAATCATAAACGTCACAAAGACCATCCCAGCAGCACTATTTCTAAACAAGCTCTATCTCTCTTCTGAAACATATGTAAGGAATTATTTTTCCTCTGTCATGTTCTGACAGTAAGAACTTCTCACTTCTCAGCTAGCTACATGATTATTTCTGAAAGCTGTTCATTAACCAAATTTGATATTTAAAAGGATTACTGGAAAGCAAAAAGAAAGGAGAAAAGAGGGGTAGGATTTGACAAAGGACTTTCTAGTGTCATTTGGGTCACTGAATATAGAACGTTTTTCAGGCCCGCACAGTTTATTCTTACTTCTTGATCTGAAAATCTTCTCCTGAATCTAAATGAAACAGCATATTGAAAATGCTTCCACAGTTAAATGGCACAGACAGCTGAAGCAGACAAATACACAGCTGAGAAGCAGTGTCATTTAAGTATGTTCTCTTAAAGATACTTTAACTAATTCAAATAATCTGAACAGTAACATTTCTTTCCATAGACAAGTGGACAAACTTGATTTTTACTGCAGAGACAACTCTTACCCACAACACGATATAAAAAGAATCTGTGTGGTTGTGGGTACCTAGCAATTTTTTGCCTAACCTGAAAACATTGCCAAAACATAATTTAAAGGCTAAGTGTGACATTCTGACTAGACTCCATAAATACACTTGGTGAAATCTGAAGGATTTTCCCAAATAAGTTATGAGGTATCAGTAGCTTCTTGAAGCACAAAAGATGACGAAAAATTCTGCAAGCAAAGCTGTCAAACGAGAAACATGCTAAAAGATATGATTAATACATTTTCCACACAGATTTTCTACTTCTTTGGCACCAAGCAAGCTTCTAATGATGTTCTAGGTGCCAAGTATTATTGATGCTGCAGTGGATTTCAGATACATCTTGCCTTGTTTACTGTAGGTGATATTTTGAAAGAATAACAAAAATAGAAGACTCCTGCTCACAAATGACCTTGCTCCTCATAAGATGTTATAAAATAGGTTACTTTCACAGCAGCTGTATCTGAAATATATAGCTAAAAGGTCAGAAGGTTTTACTTAATATCTATAAACAAGAGAAACTCTACAAATCATATTCTGACAATTTGTTTACATCAAACAGCATACTAGCAATTATTTTTTGTTGTTGTTCAGCTGAAGTTACGCTGAAGCTGAGTAAAATCAGTCTAAACCTTTTATTTGGGGGCTAAAAGTTCCAAGAAATTTGATAATTTATTTCAGAATAATTATAAAAAAACAGAGAATAGTTATCGACCAATTATGTCTGAAATTTTGCCAGCAGGATAATCGTAACTGTAGCTCTGCCTATTTAAATTGAAGTTACATAAGATATGTATTTCATATATATTCATGTATAAGGCACATATATTCATTTATCTGGCTAAGTAAAAGTGACCTGTGAGTTGCTATATTTACAATAAGAAATGATCTTATTTTAAAACACAATCAGGGAAAAAAGATTTCTTAATGTTTAAGAAAATCTAACAGTGAATAAGTTTCAACATTATTAAAAGGTTCACTAGTAAAGAAAATTCATCTCCAATAAACAAGAACAAGCTAAAACCCACAGATGTTAACATAATAAGTACATGACAGCATAAGTGTATAAGGCATTTTTAATGTACAATTCCAAAAATAGTTACTTCCATTTTACTAAATTAGGAGTTTCTGATATATTTTGAAATAAACCAGTAATCAGTATAATTTTTTCAACAAATTAAACTAATTTTAAAATTACATAGCAACACTAATTGCTTCTTGGCATTTTTCCCTATGTAGATTTAAATCAGAACTCAAACTAAGTTATGAGAGTAATGATCAAAACAAGGGAGAGGTTTGGAACCCCAGTTCAGACTTACATTTAGTACAGCTAGCATGCAGGTTATCAGTTCTGTACTTTTTTTTATTTAACATTTAAAACCAAGAATTTATAGTTTCTTAAATATATAAATAAATGAATGTACAAAAAGTACTGAAAGCTTAGAACATGCTGATCAATTTTAATTTACAAGTATGAAATGTCATTTCATGACAGCAAGGAAGCTGGACCATTACTGGAGGTCCTGCTAGAAGGCAGAATGAATGAAAGGTATTTCTCCTGAAACAGAGCAGCAAGTTTGGTAAGAGGAGACGAGTTTCAACATGAAGCATTTGTTTTGATCACAATGTTTTACTCTCAGTGCAAAATAAAGATAAGCATCTAGTAAAACCAGACCTCAGTTTAACCCATCTTCGATATTTATATAATGATGTTGCAGCCTGCCAGAGCAGGTGAAGGTCACAATCCTGTTTGTTGTGTAAGGTCCAAAATATTTGTAATACTACCACAGTCACTGAATAGCTGCTATAAAATTAAAAAAAAAAAAAAGGCATGACAAGTATCTATTTTTGACTTTTTTTTAATAAAAAAATCAAAACCGATGTATGTGGTCTAGCATAAAAATAAATGTGGTTTATTCCTAAAGGTAAACATTATTATTTCTTCTTAAAAGAGAATAATGGAAAAATAAGTGGACAATAAAAAACATCTAATATAAAACTACCCACTGCAATTAGCTATTTCTCAACTGAGTGGTGAAGTCAGCTAGAAAGAACTTCATTACTTCATAGATGGATACAAAACATAGCAACATTTTTGCTAAGAATATTAGAATTTTATGCATACACATTATTAATAATCATATTAATAATCATTAAAGTCAAATGTCTTGTATTTTGGCATTTCAGAAAAAATCAACACTAGACATCAGTGTATAAACTGCAATCTACCACCCAGTGGCTAACATCCAGTACACGATACCGACATGGCAATTTTGATCACAAAAGGATTGTTACCTGGTTACAAACACCCTTCTTTGAAAAATTATCAAAACATCTACACTTACGTAGCTTTAATGCCTCCTTACCAATTATAATCGCCACCTTCCCAATTTATGTAACTGACATTCTGGTTTTGTAGCTGGCCAACACACCAGGATGCATTTACAACAAACGCCAGGAGATATTATTGCTGCCATGACAGATTTGGACTTCTCGTGGCAGAGGCTTGAATGGCAGGTACTTGGCCTTCCCAGGACTGCAGCAGAACCATGAAGGGGTCTGACAAATCCTGCTGCACACAGATTGAGAGTGCTCGTGCTCTTACTTTGCTAAGGACAGCACTGACACCCTTCCTCTCAGCTCACTGGTTTAATTCTGTTCCAACAAGCAAGCCCATTCCACAAAGAGGCAGAACTGCACCGCTGCCTCCTTTTATTCTATAGCTTAAATGAACTTTTAAAGCACTTAAAAAAAAAATGTTTCCCAATGGGAGATTTACTTTTTCCTTTTTCTTTCTTTCAAAAGAAAACAACTGCAAATATTAACTTATTTGAGTACGTCACCTCTTCAATAGGCTATTGGAGTTTTTACTTGCATGAGAAGGACTCTGAGATGAAGCAAAGCATTTATTGGTGACAGCTAACCCACTAGCCTTGCTCACAGAACAATTCATTCCATCTATGTTGCCTTAGTTTTCTAAGGTGATCTCTTTGTACTGGCTTTTAGGAAATACTGCAAAGTCAGCTTGCACAGAAAAGAGACAACAAGGTATTTAAACAATTATATAAGTCAAAATAATTTGATCTTGAAGCAGGTTTATGCAAATCATTAACTCAAGTCATTCTCACTTCTTCCAGCTCTGCCTTTTACACCACATGCTTTCCAATGTGGAAGCAGAACTTCTGCACTTGGTAAGCAGAGCATTTTACAAAGAAAATTTCTGCTCCTCAAATATATGTACAGGTTAGTTCCAACTGATAATTTTGCCTGCAACCAAAATAACCTATGGCTAGCTACAGGCTGCAGGGATTATTTTATTTGATTTGTTACGCTCTATACAACGTAATGTTGAGCAAAAAGAAATTTTGCAGATCAATGGAAGAGGCTGGTTGAAATGTGAACATAAAACATGTCGTATAAATTATCAGGAGACATTGCCTGTGATCAGTATTTTGCTGTTGGAGGAGAAATATCATTTGAATACATTTTTATTAATACAACACTGCTCACTTCAGATGATTAAGCTTTACAACCATTAGCATACAGAATACCTATGGCAATCCCCAGGAGAAAGAAACCTTGCTAATTTACTTGATGTTATCTTTGTTCTTCCTAGTCTGAAAATAATTCCATTAATATTTATTGCCAAGTATTGTGTCAACCACAATAAAGTAAAACACAGCTATAAACCCTGAAAACCTTGGTTTGCATACATTTCCTATAATAGGTTACTTAAGAATTGTCGTAACTCCTCATATTTGAAAAACAGGGAAAAAAAAAAAACAACAGATTAAGGCTAAAACATTGGGTCAAAAGGGTGAGCACCAAGGAACTTTTTATTCCCTAATCTCAGTTTTAATAGACAAAACTTTCAGGCTGTTCTGTATAAGCAATAAATAGTGATCTGGGCAACTAAAATATTTAGTACACTAGGGTGGTAGGAAGAATCTATTACACACTTCTCAGCAGAGCCAGAATAGATATTTGGGGATTCGTGACTGCTTGTTCTCCTCTACAAAGGCAATAGCATTCTCTTAAGAGACAAAGTTCTTGTATATCTGCATTAAAATGAATCATCGCTGCCCATAACTGTTGTACAATAACTATTCCTTATTTTAACTAACTTTTATAAAAAAATAAAATAAAAAAAAAACACCAACAAACTTCCATTCAAACACCTGTCTCGCAAACTTAAGCACCCAAAAGCAAAGAACATATTTACAATTTCTCATGCACCTTTATTGCTTTGTCTTCAACCACATTCTGAGCACGCTATTTTTCAGCAGGCAGTATAGACCAGGAAACCGTTAGCAAGAATAAGAAGATGAGAAATACAGAAGAGCAATGAAATATTGTAGGAAAAAAGGATATAGGAGAGGTTACCCCAGAAAGGAGATGAGGCTTGAGGATGATACATTAAAACCTTCATCAGTCATACCTCTGCCTACCCCATCATGTAAGATTCCCACCTTTAACTTTTCAGGAGTTCAGAATAATGAAATAGCTCTTCTGAAAATGAAATGAAATGAAGTAACTGTTCTGAAATAGCTCCCAAATCAACTATAAAAATATCTTAAGAGAACATCCCAAAACCTTTTATTCCAATTGAACAATTTACTATTATAGTTGGAAGGATCCTCTACACTACTATGCAAAATAACCACCACGTCTACATTCTAAATCTTAATCCACTAGGCACTGGATCCTTGGACATTTCTGCTAGGTAACAGATTCTGTTACTCAGAGACCTGGAGGCTGCACAAGCTCAAATAACCTGATTACAAAGGAATGCAATCACTCTCACAAATCTTCCCCAAAACTTGCAAATTTATCATCCTACCTGAAGAGTGGACATCAAAATTCAATAGAATTATTGAGCATTGGAACTTTTCCAGATAGTCCAAATTAAACTTGCTCACATAGATTTGAAAACTGCTTCAGTTTCTCCCTCACCTTGTTGATGAAGTCCCACAGCCTTATCTGATATCATGCTACTCCGTCACTTCATTCACTGAATCATGCCACCTGTAACTTTTACCACAGTGTTGTTTACCATTTTTCTCCACAGAAGTTATCAGTTCTACAGCTATAAAGTAAAAGCTGGGTTCTGCTTTTACCCCCAGGAGACCCCACTGCTTCTTTCCTGTTGAGTTCTGATTCTTCTCAGAAAATGATCATTTTAAACGCTCTAATGTTTTCCTGTGAAATTCCAGGCTCATTTATAGAAGTAACTTTTCCTAGTAATAGCCCTCAACATGAATTTCCCTATCTTCCTTCCTGCCATTAGGAGGTAGTGTGTTTAAGTAAGGGAAATCACAAAACAAGAGAGAACACAATGCCAGAAAAGCAAAAACCAAAGGGATACTTTAACATGGTAACTGTAACGCAATAATAACCATCCACATGATTGAACATATTTAGTTACATAGTCAAAACAAGAGTTACTTTTATACTCATGTCCAAAATGAAAAAACACAACTGGCTAAAAGGAAAGCTTGCTTCTCATTCAACTGATTGGCAGTTGCCCTCCATTTTCGCTACACAGCTCTCGGTCCGTGAAGAAAATTACTAGAAATAAACTATTCTTTGTATATTGAATTTTGAAATTAAGATGTTAGTATCACAGAGGATGCCAGAATGACTAAGTCCACAGTGACTCAGGATGTACAAGTACAAGCATGCCCATCTGAACATAGCTTCCACTTCTATTCCACGCTTAACGCTGCTTTGGAAGTCAAACTCTAGCAACACAAGTGGAGCAAAGGAAAGCCAGCTCAGTGACATTGCAATAATCAAATTACTTACATTAACTCTGAAAGCTTGTACAGTGTTATCCAGGAGAAGAATGTTGCAGACCACCTCCGTATGCTGCCTGTCTCGTGCCAGCTCAGATGCTCGTACATTGTAGGTTCTGCCAGCAGGCAATCGGAAACGTGCGGTCATTACTGTCCACACAGAGTCTTTAGGCAAAACAAAAAAAAACACACACAATTAAAAAAAAAAATCAAAAAAATCAAAGGCAAGAACAGTACTCTGAAGAAAGTCAACACACAATGAATTCATTGTTAACATTTCCATTACATAGAAAAAAAAGGCACTAAATTCATGGAATCCAATACTGCCTTACAAATTACAACACAACCTTATCCCAAGAAAGTCAGTCCTTTACTGATTGTCCATTGTCCACTCCCTCCCTAAGTTGTCTCCTTTTTATTGTTTTTCTATTTAAAAAAGAGACTCCCAATATCAGAGGTAATTACGTAATTAATTTCAGTGCAAAACAGCAAAAAAAAAACTTACTCCAAAAATGTAGACAAACACAAAAACAGTAAACACACAAAGACTTTGAAGCATTATTCTGCAAGGCATGTGTGTTCAGTGTATAAGTATTAGACAAGAGAATGCAGTGATAAAAATACTAGCATTGCTTTGTATTACAGTATGAATAGGTAAAGGTTTGTCGAAATACTGAACCTTCCATCTAGGTCCATTTGATTGTATTTATGTATTTAGTTTGAAGAGAGAAACAGTTCTTATTTTCAAAGTAAAGAATTGGGATCAACACAAGCCTGTATCTTGGACTAAGTGCTGATAAACGAAATGCACGAGTTGAGATGTTACTGTCACGTTTCAAAACCGAGATTCTAATTGCTGCCCTGCTACCGTTGTCCAGCAAAGAGCTTATGTGCGTGCTTTCAGTATGCTGTTAGTCTTCTCCAACGGTAGCAGTTATATTCTTAAAACTTCGCAGAATCACTGCCTGCAATTCACTTAATTACACACTCAGACAACTATTTCTACATCCTTTGATAAGGGTGTAAGCAAAGTTTCATAACTGAAGTAGAAAATATAAAGAAACAATAAATTATAATACCTTAAAAGTTAGTAAAATATTCTCAAAACTGATTACTAAAATAACTTCAAAAATGTTCACGGGTTTGCTTCCTAATTTTGGTGACACGTGTAGGTGTTTACCAATGAATAAAGGAGAATTTAGGAGAGGACAACAATTATCCCAGCTGCAAATAGAGTAGAGAACTTGCCTGGGTCACAACAGAATCCGTGTCCCAGTATACACAAATGAAAAGGTGTCACAAATAAATGATAAATCCCTTCCTAAAGTTAACAGCTTAGTTACTTAGGCTCTTGTGGGAAAGTGGAAGACCAAGATTCAAGCCAGTGAAATGGGAAGGGCTGGGATTTTGCAGTTCAGCCTTCTTCCCACTGCCTGCAGTCAACAATCCTGAGTGACTGCCCTGAAACTTACTGGGATATTTTGCTTTTCTAGAGTAGGTCTACAGCTCTTTCAAAAAGGCCACATATCTCAGACAAGAATTTTTTTTTTTTTTTTTGATGAAATCCGTCCTTGCAAAAAGTATCCATTTTGACTTAATTCCAGTTACTATGACTTCACAACTGCAACAATGTCATTTTCATGCTTAATTACAGTAAACTTCTCTTAGTGTTGATAAACCAATTCAACAAACCAAGGATGGATAGAGACACCAGGTAAACACACCAGCTACAGGCTGAACTCATGACTTGCAATGATAAAAATCATGAAAAATGGTGTTGCAAACATTCAAACTCCAAAGCAAAAAGCCCAGCAAGAACATACGTGTCTGACAACTCATGAAGAAGCTGCTTCCACTCTACCATCTAACTTCTCAAATCTAAAAGGCAGAAGAAACCCTGAACAGATGCGACCAGGTAACTGAGCCTCCATATCAGTGATCTGAACCAACAACATAATATTTCATGAATAATATGTTATGCCCTGTTGACACCATCTAAAAGTCCATCACCTTCGTAGCTGCAACAATGTAAAAATCAGCATCTAAGAAATCTTTAACAGTGCAGCTACAAAACCAGTAACTCCAGCTGAGACTTTACAGTGGTTATTCACTTGTGAGCTGAATTTTTTTTTTTTTTAAACCGTTTATCTACACCACAGAAATAACACTTTGACACACTTACTTTTACCAGGATTTCAACAAATCATAAATCAAACAAGACACAGTGAAGGTTAGCAGACTCCTTTCCTAAGGATACCAACACCAGTGCAAAAATAAGACTGTTCAGCTTACAAATATGTATTCCAGTCCACAAGAAACAATTTAATAGTGTGTTAGGAGACTCTGAACTCAACAACCCACAGTTTAGCACCAGAAACCACCATGATTTACAGGAACAAAGAGCTGTTCCTATAAAGCCTGCTGTTCTCTCCCTCTTTTTGTTCTCTTTGCTGATCAACACCAACAGTTCCTTCCTTCCTCATTACTGCCTTAAACCAGCCAGAAAGCAGCAATTCACCACAGCGAACAAGCAGAAAATCTGCCCTCAAAACCCTTTAAGACCAAGCAAACATTGCGTCCTTCGATGGACACAACCCACCCACCCAGCATGGATGTTGCTGTAACACTGATGATTTTCACTCCAACCAACCAAAACCATCGACCAGTTGCAGACAGTGACTCAAGCCTTCCTCCAATGTACAGAAATGAAATGGTCGAAGAACTCAAATGAGTTCTCTAGGGAAACAGAAACTGGATCAGGAAAGCTCACCTGGCTTGAAGACCTAGATGGCAGGGCCTCCTCATTCTCTCTAAGGAAGGAAGAACACAGGACACACGTATTGCTCCTCAACAACCTGGAGTTTATCATCTTCCTGGTGTGGAGCTCATGCTCACACCATAGCGGACACTAATTATTTGCAAACATTTTCATCTTGGTATTGAGCTTTCAAAGTCAGGCAATGAAGCAAGTCCAACACACAACATGTAGCAGCCTGAAGAGCCACCCATCTTGCATTACAGATTTCTGCCATCAAACTCAGAGACTTCTACAGCTACAGGACACAGTTTTAAGGCTAAGTATAAGAACAGAAATCCTGAAATACTTTGACAAAAGGGAAATATAACAGCCATGAAAGTAATAGAGAGGAAGGTGACAAAATACAGACTATTTTCTGCAAATGACATTCAAATGTACTCTTTCTCCACATGTCAGCAAAGAAACTATGCAAATGTGCAGGAATTACTTTAAAATGCCTTCACTATCACATGCACTTGGAAATATTCTTCCTTCTAATTTCTGTCAGGGCTACCACGCAACTGCTTTGTGGCCTATCATGTGAACACAAACCTTGTTTAAACCTCTGCCAGCATATGTACATACAAAAATGATGCAGCTGCTAAGCACGGTCAGACCTTGCACCTACCAGTCTTACTGTGACACTTGTTTTACAATATAGCTTGCTCCTAACCTTTTCCATATCATCTTTACTTCTCTTTTCTTCCAGAAATATACACCAGAAACACTAGTATTTTTCCTGAGCATCATTCTTGCTACACATTTTGAAAACACACTAGAAAAACAGTAAGATGACTGGCAATTACTCAATCACTTATGAGGCTATACATCATAACTATCTGATTTCCCAGCAAAAGATGGTATATAAAATGAGAAAACCGGTTAAAAGCTCAACTGCACTGGTTGTAGCCTTCTGAAGCAAAGACACATTACAGCTGAAGTTAGCATGCAACAGGTAAAGAAGCTGCAAAGTGAAATCCACAGACCTAAGAGAAGAGTTCAAGCAAAAGGTCAGAGTCAACCCGGAAAAGTCTCAGAATATCTGGTTCACACAACAGCCTAACCTGAGCAAGGTACTACTGTGTATGCACGTGCACGTCATGGACACGATCACGGCCTGTCACACTAAGTAAAATCTTTTTTTATATATATGCAAGTGGATTCATTAAATTGGATTTCAATTGGGTTAATCTTTGCATATGAAAAAGGTTTCTGGTTATAGTTTCTCAGCCTTCTGCTAAGCACGTAGCATTTAGACACTTGAATTAATAATCCAAAGCATGTGCTGCTACAGCAACTGGAGAAGGACAGAACTTGTGCAATGAAACTCCTCTTACCTCTCAGGTCTATGGAGGGAGTAAGTTGCACATTTCCTGCCTGAGCTCAGGTTTCAAGCGATGAAGCAATTCTAGGGAGTGTTCCCTATCAAAGGGCAGAACATTCCTGCGATACTTGCTTGGTTAGGGCATTAAAGAACATACAGAAGCTTCAAAAGTGAATTTTCAGCATCCTCTATTCTTTTATATAAAATATATAATAATGTAAAATGACTATTTGCTTGGGCTTACAATAAACTAACCAATTCTAAGCAGCTTAACAATTAAACAGTTGGTTAAGAAGATAATTAACTGAAATTCAGTTTACCCAAAAGTGCAACTATTTGCTGACTCAAAGTAAAAAGTTCTTTTAATGAGACTTAACATCATGTACTGTACACAAAGAGCTACCCTAGTAAGGTACAGTAGGCATGTGAGCTTGCAAGGACATGAGAAATTTTCATGGCTAATCTAAAGAACCTATTACATTGACAGATTAAGAACACAGCTTTTGGAATGGTTTCCAGTTTGTTTAGAAGCTGGTGTTTTAGCAACCCAGAAGACACCTATTTCCACTCTATAGCCCACCTGTTGATTTGGGTCCAACACATTACATGAATTGGCTACAATAGTTGGAAGAATAGGCCCATACCTTCATAATATGATGTAGTTTGATTGTATTAAATAGACTGCAGACCCTGTGGCTACTAGCATCACCCAGATAATCCAATTAATAGAAAAAAAATATTAAAAGCACAAAGAAAATCTTGAAGGTTTCTAAAACATATCACAACACGTGGCATTTCAAACACCAGGCTGTAACTCTTTTGTACTCACTTTCGTATACATTTACCAAGAATATGGTTAGTGAACTATATTAAATGTTTTAGACAAAAATGGTTAGAAAATACAAAACATTAGTTGATAGCCCATTATTTTGAGGAAAGTCCACATTAGCCCTAGGAGTAAAAGTTCAAATTTATCTTTCAAAAATTTACTTTGAAAGCTATCAACAATTCTGATATAGCACACAGCTACAGGGCATTCCTTATAAGCAAAATCAGAGCAGAAATGCATTTTCAATTCAAATGAACCAAGCCATATACTACAGTCCTGAACTCCTCCTAACTTTTTAATATTTTATTCATTTATTCCTGCATTCTGCTGACCAAACAACAGAAAGTATTCCAGATTTTGAAAGCTGATACTTAATCTTTGGGTTATTTCACTTTGGTGTCACGAGGTCCAAGCTAGACTTCTGGTCTGTCACCACCATCAATAATGACTCCGAGCTCTATAAAATTTTTCTGTTTATTTTGTAAGTTTATTAATTATCTGTAAAACAGATATATCAATCAAACCCATTCTGCTCAAGGTTAATGGTAGCTTTACATGAGTATATCATATGGCCACGTATAAAAAAACTTCCTAAACATCCACTGGAAAAGAGAGAGGTCATTTTCCAATGAACTGTGACAGTTGCAGTGACTAGGTAAATGAAGCCCAAGCATGCTTCATTCAGTGTTACAATATTCCCAAAGAGCTGCAAGTCTTCCACTCTTGAGAGCAATAAAGAACAACTGACCTACGTGGCCCCAAAATGTCCATAGTCCCACCTGCATCTCAACAAGATAGATCCTCTTATATTTTGCTCTTCCACATCCTTGAGCCTCACACACAGAGCCAGATCTAACACAGAAAGCATTAATCCTTAAAATTCATCTAACAGTTTCTGACAGCTTTGGACCCAAAGTTTAACACCTGAGAGAAAACTGAATTTAGCTGCTCTCCTCCACCATCAGCTTCCAAGAGAGCTCATTCTCCTGTATGTGAGCTAACAGACAATTAGTATTTTACCACCCATTTATTCAGGTAAGTTTCTAAAATTGTTAGTTCACCTTTTTATGAGCATGTGGCTTTCAGGGGGTTGGCTGTGGATTTTGGAACAGACTGGACACCTAATTTAATAGGTACTCAGTTTAAAAATTATTTGAGGACAACTTTCTTAAGTGAACACCTCCTTGGATAATGATTTAGTCTCCTTTGGACAGAGGTTTCAAATGTTGAGCAACTGCTGTGAGATATCAAGCAGCATTTTCACAGTTGTAATCATGTAATTACTAATACTGACAAAAGATTAAATGCACAGCATCTTGCTCCATTACTACACAAACTGTATTCCTTCCAATATATATACTTATTTAGGTATTTATACATATATGTCAATTTTATATAAAGTAGTATTTGGTCACCCTATACAGTCAATCTGTTAGATAAAGCTGGAGGACACTTACCAGAACACAAATCAGTTCAGTAGTACTGCAGCCATCTACTATTTCATCTGAAAAATAAACCATTTCTCCAATCTGACCATTCCCTCCCTTCCTCCTCCCTTCCCCGAAGAACAAGAGCGCAGCTAACAGAAAAGCCTATTATAAATGATGCTTCTGACTAATTAAATGTCAATACTCATTATGCTGGAACTGCTGTATGCCCAATGAAAAAGCCCTCTCAAGTTCAATTGCTCACTTTCTCTGCTTTGGGTCTGAAATACGACAGTAGGGGAAGTCTGGAAGCTGCTTTATCTTCACTCCTACAAGTAACATTTCAGGAAACACAAAGACAGGAAGATAAACTTCATTAAGCTGAGCTTACAATACTTATTGGCACAGTGTATAACTAATACTAATAAAACAGTACTTCTTAGAAACTGTGCCATCAACCCTGTCAATTATTTTGAAACTAAAACATTATGTCCTCACATTCTATGCCATTTATTCACACAAAGAAAGCGACTCTTCCACCCTTGCTATCCAGGACTCAAGATCAGTCTTGGCCTAAGGAGACATTATAAGTCAGTGTAGAAAAAAATACAAATAGATGTACAAATAGAATACTATTTGTAAATAAATAGAATACTATTACTTACACTGAATAGCTCAACGTGGTTCATTTTAAACCCATTTTGAGTTTTAAATTTATTTTGTCCACACTATATTACAACTGACAACCTGCTAAACACAATATACCCATAGGTACCCTAACAAACCAGAAAAGACCACTTATCCCTGTATTAAGGCATTTTGCATTCACAACTTTCTGTAAACAACCAGCACCTATAATTATCTCCGGGAGTCACTTGGATCACAGTGCAACAGTTTTACAGAACAGTTTTGGAAAGACAAAACATGGTGAGAGGAAAGAGAGCATGCTGCTGAAGCTAGAACCACCTTTAAGCATATTGGTGTAGTTTAAAGCCTGTAATATGAAAACAGCTGCTGTGAATTTGCAGAAAGTCAGGGGAGGGAATACAAAAGGTCAGAATAAGTAACAGATCATTACCAGATGTTATTGGATGGGCCCCCTGTGGACATTAGAGACATCAGGGAGGCCAGAATACTAAAATGACCATATTTCACAGCTGACAAAAGCCAATTTCAGAGCAGGGAGAGGCCCTGCCCACCCCACCTTCCCATACCATGTTCCTGCTGTAAGCTCACGGCAAGCACCAGCTACAGCTATGCCCAGCCTGGGAGCCAGCTGGAGCCACACGGAGGGGGCAGCGCTTGGCTGCAGTCACTGCACAGCTCCACGGCCACTTAAACCAACAAAGAAGCACACGTGGAGTGAGCAGCAGCCCACACTTCTGCTGGAAAAAGCAATTTAGGATGGAAAACAGCAAATCTAGTAGGGAAAAAGAAATGAAACTACCTATGTAAAAAAACAAAACAAGAAACCCCATAGCAGACCAAACCTTGTGTAAGGGCAGAAGAGGATAAAGCTGCATGCACAGAGAACTAGGAAGAAGAGTATTGTATTTAACTACCCCTCTGTTGTAAAAATATTACAAAATAAATACACAAATGCATTGATCATTGATTGGAACTTGTTTCCTACTACATGTCTGTCAGCTCATGATACTTGAAGGCTTTTATCATTTGCATAATTTTATCAGGAATGAACAGAAAAACTTTCAAAAGTGACTTCCTTCTCCAATGATTTAAAGTAGATTAGATCAGAACCTGCCCTTATTTGAAAATAGCCTTAAAAATGGAAATCCATGATCCTAACACAGAGGATTACTAATGCAACTCTTCCCATTCCTGGAGCTGGACCTCTTATTTTGGTTTCATGACTCAATCCTATAATAAGATTTAATACATGGAGATTATAACGAAACATTACCAAAATACCTTCCGATAGAAACTTCTCAAAATAAACTTGCAGTAATTTTTTAAATGTGTTCCCTAAACTAGGTTAAATAGTTTTAAATAGTTTTTGTCATTAAAAAGAAGTTTTGGTTCCCATGCAACTCTAAAATCAGGAAGCCTAAACTCTTTAATAACCAAAAGAGAGAGGACTGAAATCAGTGGAAGTTCAGATAGACGAAAACAAGAAGCTGCATTTTTAACATTAAGAAGCCAAGAGAAATAAATTAAAATAAAAACTGCTCATTTTCAACAGCAGAATACATCTAAGTAAATAAAACAGAGGAAAAACACCGAATACGGTACAGTTGCATGTTATAATTTGTATGTGTTATACATGTGACCATAAAGCAACACAAGTCACACATTCCATATACCTACAAGCCTCACCCACAATTATTTGAAGGCAACATTAACAGAAAACAAACGAATGGGAATAAACGGTGGGCTGGTTATTAACCATCCACGGATCAATACTGCTGCATGCAGTAGGATCTGCAAGTCCGGAGCAGCTCTCGTTCTAGCCATGGCATGTGTCTTGTGAAGTCTTTGAAGCCTAAGGCAGTCTGAATTGAAAACAAACTGGCAAAATTGAGAAAAAGCTTTTATTCTACTCATAGCCAACTTCAAGTTGAATTTTGGCTGGCACTGGAACTGAAGTATTAGACAGAGGGAGGAAAGTTGTCTGTGTATATTCTGTTCAGAGTAACTAAACCTAAGCCAAATTATCTTCAATAGACTTAAACATAGCAGATGCTAATTCTAAGGCTGAATATAACTAATTGGACACTCTCCATCAAAATTAGTTTTTAATCAGAAATGCCGCTTCCACAAAATAGAAATTTTCACATGGAAAATTTCAGTTTTGCCAAAAAACACCGATTTTCCGCTGGGAACATTAAAATAATGGCTGTCTGGCTACCTGCCTGGAAAACTCTTGTCAACTTCACTTCTTCCTCCAACAAGCAACACGCCAAGGAAAGTCTTCGAGCAGCGCTGCCCAGAGAAGTGACCTCACTCCATCTGTGCCCCTGGCTCTCAGCTCCGTCTCGCGCTCCTGCCTGGAGCACCGGACACTCAGCCGCTCCCCAGCTGTGGCCCCGGGGTGCAAGACTGCAGCAGTTCCCCCTTTGGCTGCTCTTGGCAGAGCCCGAGCTCTGAACCAGAGCTAAAAAGCTCCCTGCCCAGGGGGAGAGCAGGTTTGCTGACAGACCTGCCCAGTAGCAAAAGAATCATACTATTCATAGCATCCCAAATCTGAAGTTTTCCTTTTACTCCCTCCCGCCCCTTTCACGTTTTTGCTACTTCAACTTCAACCCAGTCTTAGATAAGTATTTTTCTGACTCACCTCTGCCACCTCTCAAAGATTTTCTTTATAGGAAACAATTTCCATTTTCAAGCCAGCTCAAAAGGACTACAAGTTCACAATGATTTGAGTGAATCTGGCAAAGAAAATATCACTCAAGTTCAAGTGACTAAGCAGCTAAATCTGAAAATCATTCACCTGAAATGAAATGGGGAAAAAAAAAAAATCACAATTTGGGGTGGCTTTGTTTCATAAGCAAAGTATCTCAAAGAGGTCTACACTCCCCAAATTTGTAAGGTTTACAAGCCTACTCTGTAAAAGGATAATTTTATAGATCTCATCCAAAAAAAGACAGCACAATTGCATCTGTATTCCTTATGAAGTATAACCAACAATTGCAGTTATGAATTACAAACCAACAACGAGCCTAAGCTGTGGCATACAGACCTCAGCCACAGCGTGCTGTCAGGGATTCTGACATTACTAAAAGCTAGACTCAGACTGTGGGCTTCATATACTCTTCCTCATACATTTGAAGTTTCATAAATTATTTACGTACAAAATTAATTGTGATTTAATGAGCATGAAGAAAAACTACACTCACAAGCATTTCTAACAGTTATCTAAAAATGCTTTTACATTAGCTTCAAAAGATGGAAATCCACCCCAAACAGCCAAATTTACAGAAGCATGAAAAGCTGCTGTTAGGAAAAAAAAAAAAAAAAAAAAAAGTACTAGAAAAAAAGGTAATAGAAGGAAAGATAACACAAGAGGATGGCAGAGACCCACATTTATATAAAACTTAAATAATTCTTACTAGGCTGTATGGCTTTATCAAAGTAGACTTTTGGAAAAAAAATCAAGTTGGTTTTGTTTGTTTCTGAATATCACTGTTTTGTACCTCATAGCTTCATTCTTTATAGTTTCCACAAAATTAACAGAAACTACAGTAATTACTAGTGGAAAAGCAACAGCACACTGTCAAGGCTAACTCTGAAGACACTGAAAACAACAACAACAACAACAAAAAAAACACACACTAGAATCCCACATCCTAAAAGTAAAGGCCAAAGTTGCATGCATACAACAAACAGCCACAAAACCTAGAAAGAATTTTTAATACAAACCTACCAACTGAAGTCACGCCATGTTATCCAAGTGAAAATAAAATTCAGTGATAAAATCTGTACTTACATACTATTCATCTCAGCCGAGACAATTAAATCTCAGACATTAATAAAAAGTATCTGACCTCCAACTAAATATAACAGTGAATTAGTTCCCAGATGAGGGGCATATGTTTTCTATCTAGAAATATTTATTACCATTGCATTTCATAAAACATCTGATTGAGAAAAATTATCTGAACATTCTGCTTGGAATGGAAAAGTTCTAAAATCAGCACAAAACCAATGAGCAAGATACTGTTGGTTTGAGATGAAATAATTCAGCTATTCTATGATTTACAGAATTTCCAGTAGGAAAACAGCTGCTCCTCAGAAGCACTCACATTCAGCAACACAACAGACTTTAATGCTTGTCACATTGGCTCTGTTCAATATGAAGTTTCATGCCCACTGAAAAGAAGCAGGAACAGAACAAAGTTACAAGCCAGTTAACCTTAAAATTAAGCAATAAAAGAAACTGATCACAGCTCCAACTGGAATAAAACAGTTGAGAAGGGTAAGTGAACACACATGCAGAGTGAGCATGTGATGAAGCTAAAAAGTAATAGGCTATTAAAAGGAGAAAGTTCTACAAAATTATAAAAGGCTATTATAAGCCTTATGCCCCACTACTATTTATCACACCACTATTTATGGTTTCTCTCATGTATTTACTGCTTTTAATCGAGAACACCACCCTGAATGCAGTTTAATCGCCTGCATAACACAGGGTCTTCAATTTCATTTACTTACTTCTACACTGCGCCTGGGAAGTTTCATCTGGCCAAATCGATTTCCTGATAAAAGGTAGCAGACACCTCCTGCAACAAACCAGCAAGGGAAGAGCTCATCACCTCTGACGATACCTTGACTGTAATTAAATTACCTCTTAATCTTCTTCATAAAACAGCCAGCAGTCTGCAACTGCCCTGCTAAAACCTATCCTATGCCTCTAAAACCATACGGTGGTTCAAACCCCAACCCGAGTCCCTTCGCCGTGCTGCTCAGCCCTGAGGCAGGGGCGAGGTTTTCTGTCATTTCCCTGACCAGCACCAGCAATGCCGGCCGGATCGTGGCCACAGCCCAGGAGGTAAGCCCACACATCAAGACAGCAAACTTGTTCAAACTCGTGGTAGGAAAGAACAGACCAAATTTTTGTTGTTGTTTTTATTTTTTAAACAAAGTCTAACTCTAAGAAAGCCACGTTGACAGAGGTGGTTAGATACCTAGTCACTACATTTCCATTAAGTGAAACACAGATAATAAAATAACCTAACCATAAAAGTTTACCTCAGAAGAAGTCTTAATCAAGTGATTAATTTAGCTTTCTGTGCCGCAGTGAAGTTCACCCTACTCACGTCCAAAAGTTTGCTGTTAAAGAATGAATATATGCTATTTTAATGTTCAACTGAGTATGTGACATCGTAGCCTTTCCTTATTTTTTTCCACTTCTTTAAAGAATAAGGATATAGCATTGCATTCCTCTTTGAAGCCAAAGGACTGAAGCAGCAGCCCGGTTTAGGAGCCTTCAGTCCCAACTAATTCGCCTTCCAACATACAGAAGCCTCACAAAACGCTCAGCAATAAAACCATTTGGACGGCCCCTTCCAGCACACCACAGCCAACAGATGCTGTGCAGTGCCCGGGCTGCTGGAGAGCAGGCACTTGGAGGGCTGCTGCAGCTCTGCTGTGGCCAGATCTCCTTTACAAAGCACAGCCCTACCCTTAGGCAGGCTCCCCAAATGCCTACCTGTGTTCCAAGCCCATAGCAGAAGTGCCAAGCACGTGAAGCGCGTGGCAGGCTATGAAAAACTGAGAGCAGAGCCCCAGCGCCAGCCTCAGTGAGCATGCTTACAGCAAGGTGGCTATGCTACTAATGCCAGAAAGGGAATTCATAGTCAAAATTAAAAGGGTAACACAGATCTGCAAGGGAATAAATAAATCAATACTTATTCATAACACAAACTATTTCCAAATACTTATAAGGAACTCACGTTTCACCCTGCTGAACTGTAACACAGCCTGTGTAAAACCTCCCTGCCACTGGACTCATTGCTCATGCACAAGTGGAGAAATTCCACCTCCGAAGCCATCTGATGAGCTTCTCCACAGGACAACAAATATGATCCCAAACCTTGAATATATGGAAATTCAGTACAAAGCAGTACGTAGAGAGCTGACATTTAGCTAAAGCCCCAGTCAAAGGCAAGGAGATAACTCTGCACCACACAAATGAAGGAAGAAAACGATGTTGTTGTGTTTACACCCAGAAGGTAACTACACCCTCAGGCACACCTGTGGTCCTTGCCAAACCAGTAAAGGACAGCAGGCTTTCTGACTGGCAGTTCAGATTATTTTAGAGAGGAGAACAGTTAACTTCTTAGTTGCATATGTACTTGCATTGGTACAATAATTGACAAACATTTTTAAATAAATAAAAAAATCCTCCTCAGCACCGTGGACAAACGTAACCCTCTCTTTTCAGAGTAGGATGCCAGTGTTAGTAGGACTACAGTAAATGTTTTAGGTGTTGATGACTAAATTTACTAAATGACCATACTTCCAGCATGCACTGGTATGGGGAGATGTGAATCTCTGACAAACTGAAATTTCTCCAACACTGTGGAGCCAAAATAATTTGAGTCTTTTGACAGAAACAATAAATGCAAGTGTCCCTAATGAAGAAAAGATGGGCAGAATGAACCCAAGTTTCTCGGCATCTTGTCCCTTTTGCAAAGGTGAGAATGAAAGTCTTCGCTGTTTTCTACAGAAGTAGTAGAAGGGAAGCTGCCAGCAAGTGAAGTCATCACTTCCTTAAATACCTTTCCTTTGAGGCTACCAGCAAGTATTTTCTTTCTGCTCAAGGGCCAAGCAGTCAACATTTTGGGACAGATTCATTTCCTTTTTCTAAAAGGGAACAGAAGCTACTGTGAAAAAACAAACTCTCAAAACGCAGAGCACAAATTAGAGTTCGTGCCTCTGAATAACGCCATGTGCAAGAGACTGTTGATGGTAGGGGAACGGTGCATCCAGAACTTGTCCTGGTGTTGACCATCCCAAAATCACAAGCAGTCCTTAGAGAAAAGTTCACCACCAGATCAGGTGTGATTCAATTAGATCCAGCAGTATTAACTTACACAGCAATTACACAGAAAAAAAAAAACACATTAAGTTGCACTTTCTCAGTAATTAATGCCTTCTCTAATGTGTGGGGTGTTCTAAGAAATTCTCTGAGCACGTTGATAGTCACTGGCAGAAGTCCTCCTCCCGTATGAAGTTTCCATAGCATGACATGGAGGTGACCTACTGTGTCAACCAAAAACTACAGTACATAAAATGATTAACAAAATAAACAAACAAGGAACTCAATCAACTACTACAACAGGTAAAAGACCAATAGAAGAAAGCTTTGACACAAGTAACACCCTAATGAACAACAAACTCTACCTGTGAGATCAACTCAATAAGCAAAACTCAAAAGCAATGAAAATGAAGCAAATTTTGTTAAGAACCTTGCTTAGTTTTACAAATGCCTAGAGTAAGCTCTTTTAGATATTTTGTTTTATTTTAAGGAAAACACAGTTCTAAAATTTCGCACTAAAATTCTGTTTTATAAAGTCACCAGAAAAAGGCTATGGCTTTTATAGTCAAACATATCAGAACAGGCTTGCAGAGAACGAAGATAAATTACAACAACAAATATTTAAATTACTTTATGAATGCTATTGCAGATGACAAAAATCCTGTCAGGTTGATAATATAACGGATTATTTCTCGATATACCTCTCATTCTATAAGTACAGATATGGTGTCTCCTGAGAGTACCGTTCTGTGAATATTTGACAGCAAGTGCAAAATTTTTGTCTGGACAAACGCACGTTATCATATGAGAGAAATAATAAACAACACTGGACCGCACACATAAGTTTATATATTCTGGTTTTCAGATATTTAAATGTGGCTACTAATCACACTTTAAAAGTTGTTATGGCATCATTAGGTAATTTAAATAATATACTAATTAAGTAATCCTAAAGTACCCTGTCTATTGCTCAGTGTTGCTTACCCAGAAAGGCAGGTACAAATATGGGTCCTATAGGTTACAGATTCACAAGCTGATGCAGCAGTCATGCTAGAATGACAAGGATAATTATTATTGAAACCATCAGCTCTGTACCATTTCTTTTCTTCCTTCAAGTATTCCAGATTTCCTCCGTGTCCTTCCTTTACTTCTCAAGGCTGTAACGAACCCCTTTTAGATTGTTATATTCCCTTCACAACTCAAATCCTTCTCTACCTCATACCCATTCCTCTAATCACCTCCCAACTTTTCTTCTCTGGCCTACTCCATCTTTGTCTTTACCACTCCCTACTCCTTTGGGGTGGGCACGGAAGATGGAACAGACACAGAAATTATCAGAACATCCCCCAGGACCACAGAAAACCAAGCATACCACCTGGAGGCAAGAAGGGAAACTGTAGCCAGACAAAAACCATGCCCAAATCTGCTCCAAACATCCAAGGGTAATGCCACATTCACCTAGATTTAGAGTAACACTGCCTTATGGACACTACTGAAACGCTTTCCACGTGATCACGAATGGAAAGGATGGATACAACACCTTTGCCTACACAGCATAATAAAATCTTTAAATGGCTTTTGTTTCACAGAATTTAAGCTGAGGTACGGAGAGATTCCAGTAGCTTTCCAGCAGCTACAATTTTCTGATACCTAAAAAAAAAAGAAACTTACAGCCTGTACCAGCATCACGAACATACTAGTACAGTATCAACTCGGAAGATAAAAGATTACATTCTTTTTTATTTTAAAGTGGACCTACTGCACAAAGAACATTGAGAAGGACCGGTGTAACCACGTACAGATGCATCTAGGAATATGGCACCAAGAGGAGACGAGCTCTGAGCCGGCACCCCGCCACCGCTCCGGTCGGGCACTACGTTTAAAAATGCTCTTCATTCATGTGCCTCTACAGTCAGGTCCAATTTGTCTTACACCCCCTTCTCTAGGCACTCTTATAATTAAACTAACGATCCTCTCAGCTTCCCCAATCTATTTGCCACCTTCTGCATTACGTGACAGAAAGTGAAACTTCTGTTTCTTACAGAGAACCACTATTTTTTGCCCTTAAAGGCAAAAACACAACATGAAAAAAAATGCTATTGTGTGACTTTTTATTTTAACGCATCAGTAATCATCTCAAGCTGCTTATTACAAAGTTTTTTTCATTATCTGGAATTCATATCCTTAAAAAAAAAAATAGGGTAAACTAAAAGCTTTTTCACTAATAGCTAAGCTGTATTATCTCAGAAGCACAGTTTGTTTATACTGCCTATGGAAAATATTATTTCTCCCAGCTGCTGTAAAAATAGGTTCTCAGGCTTTAAATAAAACTGAATTTTTCTTATCTAATACCGACATAGGGTATAAAACCAAAACGTCTTATTGATTTTGGTCAATTTTAATTAAATTTTCCATGCTGAATTAATACCAACATTAACCCAAAATATATTTCTGAATTTTGAACATAGGAGTTATTTGAATTTCTTAAGTTGTGCCTTCCTATGTACATCCTGTACCAGTACCTCAGCTCTACAAATTTGGTCTTTGCTATAATTGAGTATTACAACATGCATGCAGTCTAACACTACTGAAGCACTCTTGAAGGCATCAACTCTATCATCCCAGAATTAAAAGGCTAAAAAAGGGCCATATGGCAGGATATGGAATGCGCATATTGAGAAAGGAATCAAGTAACTGGGTTCTTCTGCTCCCCCATCTCTATTCACATGCACATTGTGCTGCAGATGTTCAGAAGCAGCATTTTCTCAAAACAGAGACACGAGCATCACACAAGCAATGACCGGCTTTGCTGACAAGATGCAATTACTCTCCTTCTAAATAGCAAGAGTATCACCGATCAGACTCAGCTCTACTGGGGCATCAATTCTCTCACTACAAGAAGTGCTTTAAGTAAGACCCTTAGAAACGTCAGTATTTCCAAAAATACACTGGTAACCTGAGTCAGCACCACGTTCCACCTTACCAAAGATGTAGGAGGCAGCCCAGAATTCAGGTCACAAAGATTCAAAGAGAGCTAAGCCAAAACCAAGCCACTAGCCCTCAGTTCTGTTAGCCCAGTGAAGTCCTTCCTGACACAATTAGAGGATCCCTGGCAGGGTAGAACAAGCTTGGTGTATCACAGAGGCAAATAGTTTCAACCCAAGAGCTAGGGAGGATCCTGTTCCCATTACAGAGGAGTAAACCTGCCAGCAGATATAGAAATAGGATTAATAGCACACAAAGGAGAGCTGAATACAAACTATACGTGCTAAGATTCTGGGGAGCACTCGAGCTGACGATGTTCAGATTGTACCTTGTGAAATGCAGCACTGTCCATGGGGCAAGTACACTCCGGCAAGTCTCTCTGGCTGTGGTGTGCTGAACACTGACTAGTCATCTAGACAAGACTACTCAGAAAGGTGGTTGGAATGGGCTGCCAACATCACAGAGCTCTCCCACAGCCTCCGAACTGTCAAGAAACTGAGTAAATACTGATAACGCCCTGGCCTGCTGTGAAATTGTTGATGTTTTCTGTGGAAATGTGTGACAACAGCATGTAATTGATTCCCTGTACCACAACAGGGAAGGCATCCCATTACTAGAAGGGGTTTTGTGGCTCCAGAAACAACGAGAAGAGCAAAACCACACAGATCCGTGGGTCCTCTCACAGCCCAGGAAACATTTGAGAAGTCCCAAATTTGTCTGGGGCCAGAAAGGATCCTCTGCAGGTCCATAAACTGGAGTCTCGGAAGGCAGAGAACAGAAGAGATGTGATTCCAGACAGATCTCTCAGCCTCTGAGCACAGCAAAGGGGCTGCCATGGGCACTACCCACCCACCCCAAGTGACACAGGGTCAGGCAGTGCCATGCAGCATGCCACCCCTTTGATAGCAGTGGGGCAGCCCAGAAGGGAGGAGAAGAATCTTTGAGCATTCTTCAATTTTGGTAACTGAGAGGAAAGAAATGAAAAAGCTTGTCCTTTCCAAATTCAGTCGATGATGTCATGAAGCTCTGGCAATTTCTTAATAACAAGCATGTTGTTAAGTGTCTCAGTCAGAGACAACGGTAATGGTAAGAAGTTTAACACCACCACCGCCTTATTCCTTTGAAAAGTAGCTCCCACTCTTCAAGGGCCAGCACAGGACATTTATTTACCAGAAGCTCAGAGAAAGAATTTCTCACCAGCCAGGAGTATGAGGAATTGGCAATACCCATCCAAAAACGCGCTGTTCTCAAACTCTGGAAGCTGGAACCCAGAGAGCAAAAATCCCTGTTATTTAGTGCAAGACCAGCAAGAAGCTCGTGTCTGCTAGTGACAGGCAGGCAGACTGCTAGAAGCTATTCTGGTTCTTTAAGAAGAAAGTAACATTAACATTATTAAATAACAGACATGTCCATCTGTCCCATGAAAGTATATAAAGAGAAGCACAAATTAGAATTTCTTCACAGTGTTAGATCATCTGCCTTTCCCTAAGAAAATCTGCTGAAAAAACAGAGAGAAATGAAGAGGTGCCAACTAGACTGAACAAGTGCTGACAGAGCTCATGGAAGTGCAGAAAAATCTCATCTAGCTCTCAAGAAACCCAAAATAAGTAACTGAAGAGCACAGACATCCAAGCCCACAGTTTACACATTCTTTGTGGTAGGCTTTGTTTTTTAACAAATATGTAGGTTATGCTCCACACGCATCTCTGGCACACGGTGGTCACTCCAGCAAAGTAACTGGCATCTGTGAACAGCCAAAAATGATTTTGCCACTTTACACCACATAAGCCATTTTGTAAGCTTGCTGTAACTCTCCTCTGAAACATGGTATGGGAAGATGGAGTAGGAGTAGCCATGCCATCCTTACATTGCAAGTTTCAATAATATCACAAATCTGGTTTTTTACATCTCATCTTGAAATTCCACAGCGTGTTGAATTTTTAATCTGAGCCACAAGTGATGAGAAAGGTCTTAAAATTATACTTGTTTGAACATTTATCTGAAATTCACTTTTGTACTCAGCTTGTTTTTCATTTTTTTGGCTTCTCTAAGAAGTTCCTTTCAGTTTGCTATTGAATATGGTCAGGAAATTTAAGAGAATACAAAAATGCTCTCCGATATACCTATATCAGGTTTAGGGATCGGATTTAAGGGGGATAGAGAGCCTTTACTTAAATGCCAATCTTCAGAATAGCTGCAGATAAAAACGTGACATCTGTGGAAAGTACACAAAATCTAGACAGGGCAGCAGGGAAGAACAATACAACTGTTTGACAGTAATGTTTACGTGAAGAAAACACAATGACCATCTCTAATCAAGAAAAATATTACCTCAGGAACCAGCAGAGAGCAGCTCATGAATGAAGACCATGGCTTCTTTTCAGCAGGGGAAAGACAACAGTGTTCAGGGGCTCATGGAAAAGAACTCACAGTAGGATCCACATTATTGGGAGGTACCAGCAGCACAGCAGAAGGTGTAAAGAGGGTGTGGAGAAATCTTTTGGGAGAAGGTGTAGAGATGATAGGACATAAAGCCACAAAAGAAGTCATCTTTATTTATATTTTACCTCCCACAGAAGAGTTTTCCATTTCTGTTTTGGGGATATACTTAAAGAGATCAGTACTCAGTAATTCATTTTCATCAAGGTAGTGCATCAAATGCTGGTATTAAAGTTTGGAAAATGACCTATTTACTGAAAAAAAATAATACTGAATCCTATGGTCTGAGTGAGCATTCTGTGTTAAGCTTAGATTTTTGTTTTACTTCAGCGTTTGATCTTTGAAAGAAGCAGATTGATGCTTCTGTCCTAGAACAAAAGGAAATTCTGAAGGTCAATAAACAGGATTATGATTGCCAGAAAGAAGGCAAGGACACCATGATAAACTATAGCTCGTATGATTGACCAGAGGGTAATTAATATCATCTCTTCCTGAAAGAGTGTATACAGCTGAATACCAAAGCCAAGCTGCAGAAATTGCGTATTACTGGAGCATATCACACTGTTCAAGACTGACTTTCCTGGTTTGTTTTGCCAGGTTAAAAGTAAATAAAGACACAGAAGAAATGCAATTTATGAATTTTGAAGAACAAAAGATATTTTTATTTTAGCTGAAACATTTTAATACTTAAACACATGCAGATGCACTATTACATGTGGTCTTAGATCCAGCCAGAACATTTACATGACACTGCCCGTGCAGAGTTAGACCTAGATGTAATTTCATGTTGTTTGTGGGCCTCGACCTAGGCTCAGATTTGAAAACGTCCAGCTTTGTAATTAATTTAAATTCAAATGTGTATTTCAACATTTCAGAATCATTTTTTGTAGAGCACACCCCAACCCCACAAAAAGAAACACTTTTATGCTGCTATGAATAACTTAGTTATTAATAACTGTAGACGAATGTAAAAGCAACTCTGCAGACCAAGGAAAGGGGTGGAATTTTAGTGCACTTGTTTACAGACATCTTGTGATTTCAGGGACATGAAAAACAAAATTATTGCTTGGGAAGGTACCTGGTCCCTGCTGGAAAGGCACTATGAAAGCAGATGAGGTTATAGGATATCTTTTGTTGCCAATCAAAATGGCTTAGGTCTTTAAAATTTCATACTAAAAGAGCATCACACTGTACTGCTTTGGAAAACTACTGATTTAAATATTCTTTTGCAACTTAACTGTATCCATTCCCAACAGCTTATCAGTCTAAATCTTATCTTAATTATTTAACAAGTATTTCCAAATGATGGTACAGGTTTGACTTACGATGCGCACCCAAAAGGTTTAACCACCGTGTTTGTTTCAACCCTGCCCTGAGGATGCTCCACCTGTGCATGCTGAGAAATACAGGCTTCTGCTGATGTCCTTATTGATCACTTTTAATGAGAAGAGATGAACAAGCAACTGTGGAAAATGCACTAAACAATGTGAGGGAGAGGGAAGAAGGTTAAGGAAAAAGGCAACAGAGATCAGGATTTCAAGAAGATGTGATCATGACAGCAACTGTTAGGCTTTACTCTGATGAACTCGTTATTTTGCCATAGCCCAGCACTGCTAAAGCAGCATTCCTGACCTACTCCTGTGTCTGGCCTCTTGTTTCCAGCCTTGCATCATCCTCTCCCCGCTGCTGACATAGCCATTTGTACAGCCATATGGTAAACCAGAGTGGAGAATTAAGTAACAACAACATTTTGGCAAAATTATTCCTCGCTCACACCACTTTGCAACATGGTTCTCTCTGGGGCTGCATAAGCACTATGGCAGCAACAGGAAGGCAGGAGGAGGCCATGAAGGGAGGGTGGAGCTGCTTCGGGCAGAGCCGCAGTCAGAAAAGTAAAACAGAGCAAAGAAGGTATTGCACACAGCCGAGTGGGGATCAGTCCTGTTGGTAAAAGCAATTTCAAAAGAAAAATAAAAGAGCAGACAACAGTGACAAGCTGAGGAAAAATGTAAAAGGACAAAAATCTACAATAGAAATTTTAGATTGTGCATTTACTGAATTTGGGACAGAACACAGCTGGATAAAATAGGGTTATAACCAGAGTAATCGATGGGATTATCTCTATTTATTTATTTTTAATTATGAAGTAAGAGAAATGCTTCTTGCAAAGCAAGTCTAAGAATGTCAGCAAATTTAAATGGGATGAAGAATGATGATAAATTGAATTGGAGGAGATAAAGATGCAGAAACAGAGGGGCAATCATCTACAGAGAGAGAGAACAGCATATTCTTCCCTGCAGCACCAGAGACCAGACATTTCATGTATCCTCCACCACTTCCACAGCTATTTATGGACTATCACAAAATAAGTCTGAATTCATTAAAAGCCAAACCATACATCAAAGCCAAAATTAACATCCGCTTGTCAGTGCTGAAATAACGGTGTTCTTTTTATGCTTAACTAAACCTTCTTCTGTATATACCTGAAACGGTTGCATCATTTCTTTACTCATCTGCTACCAACCTCCTTAAAACCCCCTGCATCATTTAGGTCCCTTTCACCACAGAATACACAAGGACATGCATACAATACAGCAAACAATGACAATGAAGAATAGTTGGGAAGAAACAAGTGGCATGTGATTTGCTTTGTGGTGTCTGAATCATTAATTTGTATTTTGTTTCAGGAGGTGCCAGGGGAAAGATTAAGACTATAGTGCTAATGTAGATCATTCTGGAAAGGTCAAGTTTCCCAAAATATCATCTAAATTTAGTGATAAAACACAGCCAAAGACAACGTGAAAGAGATGATGGAGACTGTCAGAAAACTTCTCTAATTTAATTCCCTACACCATTTCATCTGAAGGTGGCACAGTGCCTGGCATATCAAAGAAAACTGGACAGTAGATACTAATGCACAAATCACAGGTTTTAGTGAAGCTGTTCCTAGCTATGCAGATAATAAAAAGGCTTGAGCAGAACACCGACTCAAGTAATAAGCTGGACCTAAACACCTCTCTGCTTGTGCTCTACACCAAGGTTTCTTAAGCATGAGGTGCTTTAGTACAATCCATTACAAACAACAAGACTCCACTGTTTTGTGTCTGTACTGGTAAGAGACTTCTTGCACAGAACCTGGTATTTGCTGCACTTTCTCACTTCAAATTTATATCCTCAGTAGGCGTACAAAAAGAAAATCTTTTATCCAACGATCTCAAAGAGTTTTACTGGGAAACAATATTTCTCATTTATAAAGGAGGAGAATGAGATGCTGAAAACTGAGTAATTTGCCTGTCATTACACAGTGAGTCAGTGGCAGCAGCCCACACTGGTCATACATCTCGCTGTTCTTATCAGGTACTGCCATTAGAATAAGGGCTTTTAGAATAGTTACATGCCATATGTATTAACAACAGAATCCTCACACAATTTCAAATTTATGCTCGTTCTTACTTTTGCTGTGATAATGACTACTGGAGTTTATACAACGCGCTATTTAACATACTAGCTGCCTCCTTTTTCAGTCCAGCACGTCACTGTTTCAAAGACAGAGATAATGCATCAGGTTTCCCATGAATGTTGAGAAACAACTATGTACTATACAAAATAAAAGTTATAGGCAACAGTAGCTACAATGTCAAAACCAAACCAAACCAGGAAACTGATTTATAACTGGTTATTATGTAGCTACATCAGGGAAGGCTCACATCATCCAGGGCCTGCTTCTTACACTTTCCGTGCTGTTAACCACTGTCAGCATCACTGAGCTCCAAACCTTAAACCTGATCCAACACGACACTGGACTTCTTTATCTGCAGGGCATGTTGTGCCAGTCGCTCTGATGCAGAATTTTTTTTCTCCATGGTATGAAAACAGACTAGTACATGAGAGGAAAAAGAAAAAAACGATGATGACAGTACAAATGAACAAGGAACAGTAATATATAAACAAAAGATAAATTGTTAGAAGAAAGGTTAATTTATGCAACTCAAAAAAAATTTCCTTTAGTTAACAAGCACTCCTTAAATCCCACAGAACTTGGCATAATGATCCCTTTAGCATATCATCTTTGGCACACAATCACACAACACACCCTGGGAAAGACTGGATTTTATCTTCATCAATGACTTTGGCAGACCTTCCCACAAAGACCTTCCTGCTGTAACTGGAGCCTGTAAGTGTGCCTGCAGTTAGCCTCCAGCAGAAACCTTCTCATCGCTTTCTTACAGCATGTTCAGCTTTACTATTTGTGAGAGTATTGCTGAAGTCTACAATTTTAGTTCACAAGTACTCTTCTTATCTTCCAGATGCCCAAGTCCTAATAAATCAATGCGTATTGAAAATGATCAACAGCACTTTTGCTAAGAAAAGACAAAACAAGGCATTCTGCTGTATGATGATACAGGAAAAATGAAAGATGTTCCACTGAGAAGTTTCACATCAGCGCATGGAATATGATTGCAACAAAATTTTCAACTCAAGCAGCAGAAGGCTGAGGTAGGCAAGGCCAAGCTGCCTCATCAAGAAGCTATAAAAACATCTTCACCTACCTGAAAATCCCACATGGGCGAATATGGATGGACTCTAAAGACGTGCACCAAAGCCCAGTTGCAAGAGAAAAGAGGAAACAGCAGAAAGAAGCGGGATCTGCTCCCTCCCCTCCAAACTTCTGTTATACAAGGAGCAACTGCTGCTTACAACTACCTGAACGTAACATCCCAGATCTCGACCCCTCCACACAGCCCCTTCTCTTGCACCACACTACTCAGCAAGTTGCATCCCGACACCAATACTGCCCGCCCACCGCGAGATCACTGCGCTGCCAAGATGGGGGCACTGCAATCAGAAGCGGAAAGGCAATTCAATGGCATGAAAACCTGCTTCTAGAAACTATGGCAGGCTCTGTGCAGGTTTGGGGAGCTGCATCAGCCATAAGCATCTCAACAGTAAGGGGCAGACTTTTGTAAGTGAAAGCCTTCACATGTTGATATTTTTGTTGAGAAAAGAGTTCTGCTAATCCATCAGAACCTACAATGCCCACGAATCCATACGCTCCTCTGGAAAGGCTGCATGTTAATACAGTTTAGACCAATTCCTTTATAATTTATGTTTAGAAATCTGTATAACCACAGAGAAATGTGCTACGGAGGGTATCCTGTGCTCAAGGGAGGGATGTATTACTGCTACGCTCAAGGCAAGTGTGGAGGGGACAGAGGCTTAATTCCCTCTGGCTGTTAAAACATTTGGGAAAACGTCTACACAAGGCATCGGTATAGGTACTGCAACAATAAATGCTACAGCACAAAAACATGTACGTCACAGCCAGAGTGTAACTGAGGATACTATTAATACAAGTATTTTTTAGATTCATCCGAAATCTACTTGAATCTTTGAATTCAGAGATTACATAATGTTTTCGGGCTTACTTTCCCGAGCTGCTGTAAGTGCTTCGGAGCTCATCAAGAAAAAATTTTGAACAATCGCATGAAATATGAACTTCATGTCCGTTCTAATTTAATGGTCAAAATATATTTTGATCATTAAGATGTTTAAGATCCAGGAAACAGTCCACAAAACCTTTTTCCTGGGGGAATTACAAATAAAAGGAGCCTTCCCCAAAAGCTCAAGCTTCAGATGCTCAGATTTCAGTCCAGTTCACTGAAAATCCAGCACATCTCTTTTTCTTTTTTTTTTTTTTTTCTCTCTTTCTCTTTGTATCTCTCCCTAACATAACCCATTTATTGAACAGTAAGGCTGCCTTTATTACTCTACAGGAAAGGATTCAACCAAAGGTCAATTGGACACTCAATACTGAATGAGAAAGCCCATGAGTAAAATAAGTTTGAAATAATGATTTTGCTTGTTAGCAGAATTTTGTTTTACAACTATTTTCTATGTAGACAAATCCTGTACTGTTTATTCTTAGCTTTTTTTTTTTTTGACCCAAGCAAGCTCTGATGAGATGAAAAACAAGCAGGAACAGAGATTGTACAGAAAAGGCAGTTCAGCATTGAACTAAAACGTGCAGTATCTGTGAGAGATCCTGTTGGTGTACACAACATACATAAGACATATAAAGCATGAAAAGCATTCGGCACTTCCTTAGGGTTTGAAACACATGGCCAGCCCACCTTGCTGCACTGTCAGCACTGAAAAAAGTGTTTCAGAACAGCCAGACCAGTCCACAGAGTAGATGCATTAAGTCTTTAAAGGACATTACTTGTCTCACAATCACTAAAATCACATCAATTGCTCAAAAGTAAGAAAGATTTTTCCTTTTTTAAACAAACATTAAAAAAAAAAAAAGCCTATCAGTCTGATAATGCTATTGCAAGCACTGCAAACGTGAATTAGGACATAAAGGTTAAGAGCAAGCTGCAATTAGCTGTGTTACTACACTGGGCCATTTGACAGCGAGATCCAGATGTTCCCGCTGATCAGCCTTTTGTCTGGCCCGCTGTGGCGCTGACTAGCAGCATTCTTTCTGCAAGAAACGGGGACAGAACCAGAATTTCTCTTATGACCTCAGCTGATTTCAGCACAGATCTCCTGAAGTAAGAGGCCATTATTTCAGTTCGTTGGCATAATCTCAGTAAACCAGTCGATCTGCTTATAGTGCATGCATTGCTGCTAATGGAAGTTTCTAATATTCATATTTAACTTGTAAACGTGTCTAATGAATTGGAATCCCATTTATATAATTCCTCTTAAAAACTAGTATTTCAGAACTCTCAAAGAATGATATTTGTTTCCAGGTGTGTTCTCATACAAAACTAAAGAAAGTCTGGAAAACAACTGTTCGAGAGAACCTCTCTAAACTTTTAAAAAAGAAATAGTGCATTTTTTAGAAGATAATTTTCTGAGTGCATTAAAAAATACCCTAATTCTATCTTCTGCAAGTGCTAACGAATTCCACCCTAACTTTTCTTGACAAGTTTGAAAAACAACACGTACAAATTCTATGTTGAAATGGTCCCCAACATACTTACAGTTATCCCAACTTGGTGCTGCTGGTGAAACTTTGGATGTGTGTCCCCAGTTCTTTTCTGTCACCAAGTCACCACCAAAACTACTGGGCAGCCCAGGCAGGGCACAGAAGTAACAGACACACTCTGCCCTCACATTGAGCCACTGATACCTGGTGCCACGTTAGCCTCGCTCGTTCTTCATATTGAGAACGGTTACTGAAATTGCTACCGGTGATTTTCCTAAAAGCAAAGAAAAGCTCTGATGCCTTAAAGACTTGATTTCGTATTATTAAATCATATTAGTTTTTTAGCGCTCAGATCTATGAGTTCCTTATTTTCCTTACAGAATAATCCCGTTGTCTGAAATACTCAATTTTCTGAACTTTGTTATCTACAGCTTTTAATAAGAAGAGACATAATTCCTGCACCAAGGTTATTAACGAATGTAATGAGACAGAATTAATTTCAAGACTGATTTTTGAAGAGCATGACTAATAATCTCCCTCCATCCTGTTAGTTGCTCTTACAGTATAGCCATTTGCAGTCACCTATATGGTCAGCTGCTGATCCAATTTGTTTTCTCTACTAATCCCAATAGCCTTCACTTTTAAATAACCACTCATAGGCACCTAATTCAGTGATTTACTGAAATTTAGAGTAAGTTCAGACAACATCTGTACTTTACCAAGCAGGCATAACCAACTACAAAAACACTGACCAGCACACAAACTGGTCAGACACCATTTCTGCTGAGGAGGATTGTAGAAGGTAAGTGGGAAGGAAAGAAAATATTTTTAGCAGGCCATAAGATGCAAACAAGCCAGCTATGTCATGCTGTTGTAAGAGGGAATTCCTCATATGAGGATGCTTAGTCGGGCATAGATGATCCCCTCAGTATTGCAAAAGCTCACATGGATTAGCTGTTAGAACCTCAAAAAATACACAGATGTGTTCCAGCACCAAGCATTATCAAAATGAAAAAAGCCCAATAAAGATGAAATACAGAAAAAAAACAGACTGCTTTATCTGACATTGTAAAATTGGGATTGAAGCTGTAATAGTTTGTAATTATTTTGAAACATGATTTATTTTTTTCTCCACGTATAGCTGGTGGAATGTTTATTAAGAAGCTCAAAACATAACGCCAAATTTTATAAACGATACAGGGGACAGCAGCACTCAGACAAACTGCGCAGGCAGAAGAAAGCACTTCTGGAATAGGAATGGTAAGTACAAAATAGAGTAAATGAAGTGGTCAGGGAAGAATTTAGTCTAAATTTAGGACTATATTTTTGTCTCTGAAGTAAATTTCTAACCACCTGTTCTATAAACAGGCTGGTTAAGGAACCTCAGTCAGTTTGAAACGATGTTCAATAAAATGGATTACATGATAGAGTGGAGCTATGGAGCGGTGTCTGGCATCAAGCAATAAAGTCTTTGTTGCTTCATACAAATAACAACATTTTAATAACTCCGCTTCAGGTTTTCTGGGAATTACCTACAAGGGCTGGGAATACTGCTTCTTTCCCAGTGTTCCCCATGTTTTATCTGTTTCTTTTTCTCTTCTGTTTCTCTTGCATTCAAAACAAATTCCAGCTGTTTTTTTGCCTTTCCCCCATACATTTGGGACTGGCTAGAGAAGAGAAGCAATGCAAGAGGGGATGGGTAACACTCAGAATTGCTTCAAGAACAGCATGAATTGTATGGTTTGTGTCTTGCTTACTGTCATAAAATGGGGTTTCACAAAGAAGCAGATCCACACAAACATTAAAAAAAAGGAATGCTTGATTTCAGATAAATCTAAAGAGCCTCTTTTGCCCCTTAACAGAACCAGGCTCACCTAAATATATAAATACAAAAATATTATATATTTTTTGTTATATTTTTAGTACCCCATTTTTATTTTCTCTACCCCAGCTCAGATACCAGTTAAACACCACCTATCTATGAGAACCCAGGAAGGGTCAGAGAATGTTTCAGTAATTAAACCCTGCTTAGCAGATCTCAGACATTAGGCTAACAAATTAGTGAGCGAATTACGCCAGCGACATTCTAGTATCTTGTTTCTGTAAATGCTGAATGGCCAGGTAAATTAAAAGAAGCTTCGTGTTCCAGTGACAGAAGTAAGGTAGGTTTTCGTGTACCTGTCAGTCAGCAGAAACGCAGACATTAGCATATACTAACTTTGTGGATGCCTAAGTGACCTAAGTGTCAAGCTGAAAGCAGCTGACTCAAATACAACCAGAATTAGACAGAAGTGGTCAAAGGAAATGGGGAAGAACTTTGAAGAACCAAAAGAAGGTCTGACTTCACTTCCTTTGTTATTTAAGATAACACCATGACAACACTTAATCTTAACACTTAATCTTAAATTCACATAACTCCAAGGGATAGCGGAACCACTAAACATTAATGTAGCTGCAGTTACCACACTGTGTTAGGAGTCTTGCTCTTCATCATGCTCCACTCTCGCCTCTCTTCCCCCTGATCACAATCAAAACCTTTCTCAAGTTGCAGTAGAAGTTTCACCTGGGTATCCTTTTCACTCCAACAACTGTTAGGAGAGAGGACTAGAGACAGGCTTTGCTTCCTCTCCTCTCCGCCCCGCTGACAGAAATGCTCCCGAGCACCAAGACAGGCATGTAGCGCTGCAGCACCTGCTTACGCAGCAAGGTGCGGGAGGATGGCACGGCCGGTCTGCATCTGGAGGGAACTCAGGGGCCATGCAGTGAAGTCTCAGCACCAGGTCTCTCCCAAAACAAAATGCCAGGAGGCAGTTCCTCAGAGCAGCAGCATCAGACTGCCTAGTGAGCAGGAATTAGGAGGCTGGGGGAAGGCTATTGGCACCTAGAAGCCCCTGCCAGTAACTTGCAGATAGTTTGGAAAATAAATTGAACTGTGAAAAGCAAAACATAAACACAAAAAAATGGACAAGCATTTAAATGCTCTCCTGTCAAACCTCTGTTTCCTCCTGGGTGTGCTTTCCACCCTATGTGGTAAGACTACACTAAAAGCTACCCGAAAGTGCACACAAGAGCTGCCCCAAAGCCTCCAGCAGCCCATTACTAAGGCAGTCAGGGTGCTGGATTTCAGGTCATACCATCCTGTTATCAAGCTCTGGTTCTTTCTACCAAAATAAGCACCGACTTGCCAAGGCTCATAGAGTGCTGAAGCTACTTCCTTGGAGACCAGCTCCCTCACTCCAGCCCGGCCAAGAGCTTGGGGACCAGAAGGATTCCTAGCAGAGACGTGGTCAGGGGACAGTGAGACCACTGCACGCTGCAGGGACATGCAGGACAGCCCTGGGCTATAGCAGCTCACCTCTGCAGCCAGAAGGACACCTCAGAAACATTTCCAAGGGACGGGAGATGCTTTACTTTGAGTTTTGTATATATGAAAATTAATCCAATAACCCTACACATCAGAAGTTTTTTTATATTTTCATTACAATACGGGAACGGGAGACTGGACTTAGCATTCGGTTGACCTTTGAGGAAAAATTTCCGAGTGAGTATTTCACCAAACCTTTGCCCAGCGCTGAACATGCAAATTGCCATGGATGTGGTTTCACAGAATTGATAAAAATTAAACTGTTGTGGAACGCAGGATGTAAATACATCATTTTCAAATGAAACTGTCAAACATCTTGTTGTGGTGGTAAAAACCAAATCACTATGCAAAATGATAATACAAGAAAAGTCAATTGTATGTTTCTAATAATAAATGCTCTTGTGGCTTTTGAAGTCACAAAAAACTCTTGGCTGAATTGGAGCATTGATTTCTGTAGTTATTTATGTGCGGTTCCTATTAGAATTCTATTGAATTCCTTGAATGGTGAATGGAAGTGCTTTTGAAAACACACACAAAAAACTGTTAAACAAGGGACAAAATAAATGGAGAGCCTAACATTGCCAAAAAAAAGTTTCAAAAAGTCAACAGAACATTTCAACTTTTTTTTTTTTGAAGTGCATGTAAGATGCTTTGGCGGAAATGATTAAGTCTAACACAAAAACAATATACGAAATATATTTCCGTCACTCCTGAAGGGGAAGCATGAATGTCAGGATTTGCTTCTCAACTATTATTTCAAAAATTCTCGGCATACTCTTGAAATATGTTCTGCAGTAAAACGTGTATTTGGTATTAAGGAATTTTCAAGCGTTATCACTCCAGCCTGCTGTCCGCTATGCACCAACATGAAGGTATTTTATTTAGCACATGCACAGATGTATCTGAAGTATGCAATATACATTAGTTAGATCATAGACCCTGAACCAATACACTTCTTAACTATAATCCCCTACTGATTTTAGGACACATTAGTTCACGTTTTACAATATGTGTTCATAACAATGATATTATCTGCAAGTACTGGAAATGCACCAAAGGCTTGGGCCTGGGGTCCCTAATGCCTTCATTCACAAGCACTCATTACTTCTATGTCATTCTTAAGACACCTTGAAGCATTTTCAGGGCAGCTGGGTATGCCAGCAACTGGAAGGACATGGGTCTGTTATTTGAAAAGAAACCCCATCTACAGAAACCAAAGGCCTTCAAAGCATGATTTGTTTTCTATTAATTGTACACAGCAAAGTGGGCTTCAAACCCACTTCCATACTTTGGGAGCTACAATAAAAATAAAGCTGATTTGTTTCAGGAATAGTTAGTCAACACTTTTTTCATTTTAATTTAGACACACAATCATTATTAATAGAATGAACAGCCATGCTCTTCCTTTTTAACATTCTGCATTAAAGTCTGACAATGGATTATGTGTTTTATGTAAAATGTTATAAAAATGAATATATTTATGCATTGCCAAAAGAAAAAGTTGACTGTTGCTTCTTCAGAACACTAATTATAGTCATTTAAGTTTGGAAAGCAGATTTTTAGAATGTGGTTTTCTGTTTACAACAGAAAATACAATACAATACATTACAATAGTGCTAAGAAGGTCATCTTCAGAAACTTCTGTGCTAATCTATCGTTATTTTCACTGAAGATCACATCTGTTTGCTCATGAACTGCCAGCAGAAAGTAGTAAGGACTTCTGAAGAAATCTCATCACAGAACACTCTAACAACTTATACAGCCAGGAACTTAATTTGGAGCAACTTAGTATAATAGCACTACTTGGCATACAAGAGATGCAGTTTTTCTATCTTTCCCATTTTCCTTGTGGCATCGTAACTCTGCTGAACTATGGCAACTACTTCAATTTTCCAGAAACCATTGGCAACTTGCAGTTAGGCATTTTCTCCCTCCCGTGACGATGCGATTTGCTATCACACAGTGCCCTCAGACGAGGGATGGATCTGTGGTGATACAGCACAGCCCCGACCTGCAGTTTGTTACAGACAACTGCTGGAGCACACGCAGTTGTCAGGGCACACCAGGTGCAGCAGAATGCAGAATGTATTCTGAGCGAATATGAAAGGCTGAAGTGGAAAACGACTTCTGCAGATACTAGGGGAACTACAATCATTTTCCAGAACAGTTAGAAATAATCATTTTGTCTGGAAGACATAGGAAAAAATATTGTAAAGAGGTGTACTGAAAAATACTTGAATTGTTATAATTTAGAAATGGAAGAAACCAGAGGTTTGAGAAAGCAGGAGCAGTTTTATTGGCAGTGGAAGTGCTACCAAGAGGTGGCTAAATGTTAGCTGAAGTTTCAGATGTTAATCAAGTTTCTCTTTCAAACTAGTCTCACATACATTTCATTAGTATAATTCCTACAAAGCACTTTTATTTCTGTTTTCTCAAGGCCGCATGTGTGTTCTCAAAGCCAAAGAAGTTATTATCTACATCACCTTTTTTTTTCCTACATCATGTTTTGTGTTTTTTCTTAATGAAAATCCTTCTGCGGAAAATGTCTAGCATTAATAAGCTGCACATATAGCTTTCCTGTAAAAGGCAGAACATATGCAATGGGGGGACAGCGACACAACACCAGGATCATAAAAAGGAGCAATGCCTCTGCTGGTAACTAAAACTGAGTATTTTAATTGCTTGCTTCGGTTTTATTAAATAGCTTACAGCCATCTAGAGAATTTCTAATCTTTCATTTAATTAATCTCAAGAATGAAGTTCTCCTGTAGGAATTTCCTCTTAGAGGGTTTTTTGTCAGATGTTAATTTTCAGCCTATTTTTTTTAGTCTTCTCCAGAGGAACCCTGTTCCAAGTGTAACTGTATATTGTGGTTACCCAGGCCTCGTTTTCTTATTGTATCTATTTTAGCCTTTAGTGTGGCATGGTTTTGAAAAGCAGAGATATTTTAATTAATGTATTTAATGCATCTATTATTCAATCCAGTAAATTTTACGTAGCTGTTGAGAAATTAGAAGAGAATCCAGCCCCTGCAAGCACAGGGACTGCGAGAAGCCAGAAACTGTTTTAAAAAACGACCACAGCAAGCATCCGCAGCCTCCTGCCTCTCGCACAGTCACCAAATGTGCTCCCCCCAGCTGATCTAAGAGCTGGCGAACAAATGACTCAAATCCATAGTAGGTGCCGGGGGAACAGATGACAGTATCACCAGTGCCTTACATCTCTAAGGTAAGAGTAGATCTGTTAAGGGAAAGTGCCAGAAGCATTGTAAGCAGGTCAGGACACACAGAAAAGCACAGCAAAAGCTAGGTAAGTTTTTCTGAGAAAATCACCAAAATTAAATTATTTCTTCATAGGAAGACAGGAAGTTTAAAAAGTTCAAGCTACTTCCAAAGTGGATGGTTTGTATAGCTAGTACGGTATATTTCAATTCATATAATGAAAAATAGGAGTAAAAGATTAATAGTGAAAGGTTATTTTTACTCTTACCACCATTAATGCTCTATCCCTCCTTACCCAGTTGCACATTGCGAACTTGAGAAGAAAGTCCAGCAGCACAACCAGAAGTCATTGTATTTGCTGTACACAGAAACACCCAAATCACTGACGTATAATAAAGATCACAGAAACAAAAGAAGCAACGAAATGCTCAAAAAAATTTTGGAAGTAGGAGCCAATCATGCAGCAGATTGATCTGTTCCACTGTAATACCACTTCTGGGTTTCAGTTTCCACCTCCTGTGGTTGTGCAAACCACAGTTACTTCAGCAGAAGCCTCCCATGAGGTAATGAGATTTGTTGATATTAAACAAAAAATATATTCCCTTTTCCTTTTTAATTTTGTTTTCCTAAACCTTATAGCTTCCATAAGCGCTGCAGGAAAGCCGTCCTTCCCAGTTTCCCCTCTCCCCTGTTTTTCATCCAGGCTCAGACAAGGTGATACCTCTCTTCAGCTTTAAGGATGTAGCCACAGTTTCAGCTTCCAAGCACCTCTTCTTAACACACATTACATCTGGAAGGTCCTTCGAAACATTAGATTAGAAGAGATGCACTCCACCTAAAGTACGTGCATCCAGACGAGCTAGCAGGATGCCTGCAATATCTTCCTGCAGAGCCAACCCACAAACCTAAATCGTACTAAGTGGGGAATTATTTGCAGATTAGGATTCCCGAGACTAACCTACACTCTCATTTGCACACAAGTAGTAAAACAGACTGCGGCATCAATCATAACAGCAACCTGCCTCCCCCAAAAAGCTGAAAACCTCTTCCAAGGAAAGCTTTAATAGAAGCTCACAGCTTGGAAGTTACAGGCCACAGTGATTTGAAATTCATATGCCAAGTGTTAAAACTTAATTTTTGAGAAGTCAAACTAAATAATACACTTCCCTTTTCCTGAAGAACATCTTCTCTAAATAAGAACACCACACAAACTCAGTAACACATATAAGGAACAGCACTGAGGCTGCACGCGGCTTATGGACATGACACAGAAGTGGCCAATGCACAACCTGCATGGGAGAAAATGACCTCGAAGGCAAGGCTATGGGCCACCAGCAGCACTGGTCATCTGCCCCCACTCCTGCTTTGGAAGATGAAAAATGTCATGGTACTGTTTCAGATGGCACTAAGAGCTTGTTGCAAGCATCACCGCAGACAAGCACAAAGTGACAGATGTTCACTTTAACTCTCTTCAAAGCCAAGCTGTCAAGGAAAAACTGCAGGTCTCCCTCCACCCACCCCTCAACCCTCCCCACCCGCCCCCCACCCACAAAAAAAAAAATTATGAATTCACTACAAGGTTAGTGAAAAAATCAGTTTTGCTATGGGGATTTTCCTCACAAGTGACATCATTCTGTTTCTTAAAGCAAAAGCATCAAGTCACTGGTATGAGATCTGGGAAGCATCTTTTCCTGACCCTAGAGAAGGGAATCCCATTTTGGTTTATCACTTTTCCTTGGAGTGACTTTTAAAGATCTTGTTTTTTTCTAGAAGTAACTTTTCACCTTACAACAAACACATTTCTCATACTTGTAATTATATACTGACAAACCACCACCAGGAAACTGCCTTTTAGCACATCCAGACAAAAAACGTTAACCTGGGAGTCCAAAGAACATTATTAGTGACTGCTGCATTTCTGTGTGCCCTTCCTGAAAAGGTTCCCAACCTGAGGAGACAGAGGCAGGAACCAAACCTCTAGTACATTTCTGTCGAGTTAGTTCAGCGCTGGCTCTCTACTGGCACAGACAAGAGGGGGCACAAGCTTCTTGTATGGCATGCTTGAATTTATTCCTAAAAATAAATAAATAAATAAATACCAGCAGCTTTCCAGTGCATCAAATCCTGGCTATTGACTTTGCTTAACTGTTTCGCAAATACCACCTTCTGCTGCAAAAAGAAAACAGAGGAATCTTGCTTGTTAACCTTCTTCCAAGACCAAATATGTTAGCACATCTCTCCCAGACAAAGGAGCCCCAGCAGGCCCTTATCTTTTACCAGCTGCTGCTTTGGTTTACATGGAGAGCTATCTGCTGCAGATACAGTTTCAATTTCTGGTTTTAATGACTGATGCCATTTTAAAAATAATAACAGCAACACAACTACAAACTGAAAAAAAAAAAAAAGATAAGTCTTATCTGAGAATATTTTTCTGATCTGAGAAAAAAGTTTGAAATATAACTTTCATTACTCAGTTTCAGGGCTGCACTGACAGAGGCCTTTTTCCATGCCTGTCCTTTGCAAGAGAAACACAACATTGTTTGGGGGATTAGTTACTGTTTTTCTTGTAGGGCAAGGAGACGGTGGTACACAAGTGCAATGAAATGGCCAAAGCATTCAGAAAGTGCTTAAATGCCATTCAGCTTCCTTAAAAGTTAATATTCCTTTACAGCCAAGTAAGGAAGGAACATATGTTTAACCCATACACAGTTAATAGACATAAACCCAAATCAATTGACATTGTTACTCCTAATAAATTTTTCTCCACAAAAGTAATGCTAAGAGCTTACTCTTGAATTTTAAAACAGTTTATGAAAACTACCACAAAATAGCAAAATTATAGCAAAATTACATGTAAGTAGGGCCTCCAGACTGGAGCAACATCCCAAAAGCAGCACATTAGAAGAAAGTTTTCCGCATTAAATTCAAAATCACTAAGTATTTGGTATCCAAAAAAATAAAAAATAAAAAAGTTGACAAGATACTGAAGGTACTGGAATATCCTCCTTCATTCTAATAAACACGATTCTAAATTTAAAAACTATATGTATGAAAACATGAATCCCTGCTAGCAACACATTTGGTTTTCATGTGAAGGTCTGGGCTTTGGTCACGCAGAATAATTCAGTTGTTCTCTCGGGCAGTTAACCCCAGGGAAGTTAAAGGAAGCCTGAAAGGAAATGTGAGAACACACATGCTCTAAGGGTGTTATCAATTTTATTTATCTCTTATCTCTCACGGATGGCCTGAGAACTCTTAACCAGCAACTGCATTTCAATCTCCAATTGGTGAAAATATTTCCTAAAGCACTCTTCATTAAAGAGCATAAGTACTTATAATTAAAAGACAGTTTATTTATAAATAGATATTAGCTATTTCTCCCTTCCTCGTGGAACTGCAGAGATGGCTGTATCTCATAAACCACTCACAGAGACTTGCATTTATCATTCAACAGTCGCCTTTAACTTGTCCAAAAAGTAATTGCAGTGCAAGACAAAGGAGCGTGCAAACAGAGGTCTAATTGCATCACCTATTTCTTCTTCCAAGGTGCAAAAGCTGAGAAAAATAAAAGCTGGTTGAACTCCCACATTTCAAACAAAAATCCATTTAGTTATGCCTGTCTGATTTACCTGAGTAACTATTTGCCTACAAGCTGTAATGCTCTGTAGGACACGTTGGGCCACAGCACACACGATCAGCACAGACTTGAGCTGAGTAACGCAGACCACTGCAAAACAGCCACGTTCCTGTAACCTGCATCTGGGCATCTCAGCCTTGTATGGTGACATGTCAGTGAGACTTCTGTGAGCACAGTAACTACTGTATGCCTGAAGAAATCATGGTATAAGTGATAAGCAGCAAGAGTTTCCTAATAATTGTGAAATTCTCCAAACTGGGAAAGGAGATTCTGCTATGTAATCCTGTGACGAAACATAGCAGAGATTACTTCCAGAAAATTTTAAAATCTTGGAAATTAAAAAGGCTTTCAGAAGCCTACACAGAACTATTTTGTGCTATTTCAATGGATTACAAGTCCTCGAGGAAAAACAGCTTCTGTTCCCAAATGAGCATATATGAACAGCTGGCCCAGACAGCAAGAGCTGCTGTTACGTTACCACGCCGCTCTCCTCCTGGGTCTGCCTTCTGCCCAAACCATCCTCCCCTTCCCTTTTTCTTCTACCTTCACCGTTCCTTCTTCCCTCTACAAACAGGCCCGCATTATACACACATACAAACCATTTTTACAGCTGTTTAGGCTGGATCACAGTGAAACTCACGAGAATTTTGCCTGGCCATTTTATGAAAAGTGACAGCACCAGAGTGAAAGCGAGGTATTAAAAAAAAACAACGCACAGTCAACCATCTGCTGAAAGATTCTCTTGTTTGACCATTTTTATAATTGGTGAGAATGGAAGTGAGGTGACACAAAAACAGGATGTGAAGGCATGGGATTCATGTGATCTTGTACCAAATTTAAACCCAGACTGGCCGGGGGGCGGGGGAGCAGAGGAGGGACGAGGCAGAATCCCGATGTACCAGAGGATCTAGCTAATGGCAGTGTGAAGACCTAGGAAAACAGGCCACAGAAACTCACTTTTTAGCAGTTTCAGAAAAATAATCTAATGGTGACTTCAGTGCCAAATGAAACGTGGCATGTGACTATTTGTTTTGATTGCTTAGATAAACTAAAGAGTTAGCACAGAATCAGAAAGACCCTTAACGCAATCCCTTTACCTCATCCAACCATCTGAAATGCCACCAGCAAGCCATTCTAGCTTTCTTTCCTATGCACAGGTTAGCTTTCAGGACCAAGCACACCATCCTGGTATCTTCCCTTCCACTAATTTCAAAGTTGCAACCTCCACTCAGTTTTCCAGAACACGCTTGTACAACAGACAGTCCACATTTTACACATAAGCATAAAATGATGCACAAAAAATTTCCACGTACATTCAGCAAAACTTTCATAAAACAACCTGCCAAGGATAACAAGGCCCCAGAGGGACACAGCCCCCAAATACTGATCAGGATCTTCCTGATCAGATAAAACAGGCAAGCAAGTTCAAGGAAAATATTTCATTTTCACAAAATCACCCTGCCACACACTCACATTCAGCTGTTATTCGGGGTGCCAACCACGTAGCTCTTTGCAAGCACTGAAGCCTGTACGACGTGCCACACAAACACGGAGGTTAACAACAAAACACGCAAAACATTCACACGCAGCAAATGTTCTCGATAAACATCGGCCTCGTGCCTCCAGAGCCAGTGGTTAAGCTTCAGTTCCTGCTGCGAGCTGGGGGTAGGTGGATCCTTCTGCCCAAACAGGGGGCACTGCAGGAACAGAGCCAAAATGATGTGCCCTGGGTATTGGCTTACCATATATTCAAAATATGCTAATGGCACTGACATGTAAATAGCACTTAATGAACTCTGTCCGCTAACAGAGAGTTCGGCCACTCAATGGAGCAACTAGCATTACTCCTAAGATCACAGGATTTTGATTTTTATTCGGGGCTTTGACAAATGTAGCTGCTAATAATCAGCCACTCGTTCTGCTCACAGAAAAACAGGGCAGACTTAACTTTCCTGCAACGACACTGTAAGCACACCCAACCCCGACAGTATTTTTAGCAAGGGTGTTCAATCAATACTGCTATGTACAACCTCAACAGGGCTTCAGCAGGACAACAGAATTATAAAGCATGGCAGCAAATAAGACATTTCATGGAAAACTGTAATTAACAAGAAAAAAAAAAAAAAACACCACCAAACTAAACCCTAAGAAGGTGAATCTGATTTCAAACAAACTTAACAGCAGACACAAAGAAAACACACTAAAAGGTAAAATATTACAACATTTTTGCTTTTGATGGAAACGTATTTATATTTCAATGTTTGCTTTAGTTTTAAAAAAAAAGTAACAGAAATCTAAAAATACATAGAGGCTGTAATGACAACAAAGTTATCTTCAAAAAATCAGACCCACAGTTACATTTCTGAGCTTATAAAGCAAAAACGTGCCTGGGAAATGTGTAGAAACACACGTACGTATTTGTAAGCTTATCACTCGGAATAATATTTTATCAACATGGTGCAAACCTGAGTTATACGCCAATATGTAAAAATAACTTTTTAGGTCAGCGAAGCAAGAAATCCATTGTCAAGAAAATGGCATCCATAAGATTACGATACTGAATATTTTATATTTAGGCAACGAACTGGAAAGCTTTCCCTCGATATAGACGTCTATTAAGATGACGTTTTTACCGGTTTTAATCTCCCCGGTGTGCTCCTGCAGCCCATATTTATAAGGTAACGAGCTCATAAATGCCTGCATGTGTGCGAGCACCCCCGGGGGGCTCCCAGCGATGCCGGCAGCAGCCACAAGACCCCGGTGCCATGCAGCCGAGTTGAGCTCAGGGCGAGCGATACCCGCAGCTGGGAAAATGCATGTGCAGGCTACCGGCTAACAACGACGGTTCAGCCGCAAGCCATTAGCACTTCTGTAATACACCAGCGAGACGAATATTTCCCGTGTCACGGTTTAAATAAAAATTAAATAAATAAATAAAAGGCTGCAATCGGGGAGGCTCAGCACAAAGTTCACCCGCGTGTGCTTTCCCCATCCCATCGGCTCGCTCTCGGCGCCGGTGGGCGCGCTTCACCCACGCCGGCAGAGCGAGCTGAGCTCCGGGAGGCTTTTTTTTTTTTTTTTTTTTTTTTTTTTGAGAGGGGAAGGGGCCGGCTCTCCCTCCCCAAACCTCGCACGGCAGCAGCCGAGGCGAGGCACCAGCCCCAGGTGCGCGGTGGCCGGGGAGCCCCAGGCGGTTACATCAGCGGGCAGGCGGGCACCGAGAGCCCCCCGGGGGGGGGGGGATGGACGGGACCCGCCGCCTGCCCAGCGCCGCTCCAGCCCCTTCTCCCCGGCCACAGCCAGGGCAACGTGCGTGTGCCTGGGAAGCCCTGGGAAGCGCACGGCCGCCAACTTTCCCCTCCGACCTGCCGCAAACCAACCCTACACCCCCCCGGGACACCCCCACAGCCAGGTTTCGCCCCAAGATCCCCCCCTCCGAGGGGGGTCACGGCCCCCCAAGCCCTCCCCGCCCCCTTACCTTCATATAACAGCCACGTCCTTGCCGATGGAGCGGGGGAGACGCGGTGGTTGGGGGGGGGGGGGCGGCCGCGGGAGCGCGGAGGGGAGAGGCGCGGGGGCTGCGCTCGCCGCTGCCGCCCCGCGACCCCCCGCGCGCGCGCGCGCCCGTGCCCGTGCGCGCAGCAGGCGGGGGCGCGCCCGGGGCCGCGCTCGGGGCCGGCCCCGCCCCTCCTCGCCTCGCCTCTCCTCGCCGCACCCGCCCCCCCCCCCCCCCCTTTTTTTCCCTCGACGCCGCCCCTCAGTCCCCCCGCAGAGCCCGGCCCGGCCGCGGCCTCGGCGGCAGCGGGGCCCGCATCGTACTGCGGCGGCTGGGCCGAGGGGAAAAGGGCTGGAGGAGGAGGAGGAGGAGGGGGGAGGAAGGCGGCGGAGCCCCCTCCGGCTCCTCTCCCGCCCCTCCCTCCCCGCTCTCCTCACAGCTGAGCAGCCGGCGGGGCCGCGGCTGCCCCCTCGCAGCCCTCACTCGGGGCACGGCGCCGCCTGACGCCCGGCGGCCCGGGGGGGAGCAGGGGGAGGAACGGCGCCGCCTCCCCTCCCCTCCCCTCCCCTCCCCGCCCCGCCCGCTCCCGCCTCACGCGGGCAGCAGCAGCCTAGCAACCAACATGGCGGCCGCGCCGGCACCCGGCGGCGGGCTGGAGGGGGGGGGGGAGCGGGAAAACGTCGCGAGAGGGACGCTTAGCTCCGCCCCCCCGCTGAGGTGGGAGGCAGGGCGGAGTGCGGCTCGTAGCCTGATTGGGTGGATATGCCGTCAATCAAAGGACGGGGGCGGTGGATTGGCTGCCTGAGCTGTCAGTCACGCCGAGCGGAGCGGGTCGGGCCGCAGCGCTCAGCGGGCGCGGGGCGGCTGTGGCAGGGGCTGTGAGGGGAGGGGTGGCTGCGCGGCGGCGGGTGACAGCCGCTGCCCTTACATAATCCCGAGTTATTATTCCGAATCCCGAATTGTTAAAGTACAGCCGTTCATAACCAGCCCTCGGCACGCAGAATAACGCGGCTGGGAAGGAGTTCTGGGCTTCCACAACCCCCCACGCAGCAATGCAGGATGACGCTGAGGCAGCTCGCACAGCTCCTTGTTCGGAGGCTTCCCGAAGTGTCACTCCTCTGATGTCTGGAACCCTGCTTCCAGCCTAAATTTGTTCACGGCCATATTACAGCCATTTGTGCCAGCCTTGCTCCTCTGCTTAAATAGCCTCTGGGTGGTGGTTACCCCCGGTTTGCTTTCACAGGCCATACCCGCTTCGTTTTGCTAGGCTGAATAACCCACACAGCCTCTTGGCCTCCTCCTCCATCTGGTCTGTGTGAGTGTCGGGGCACACAGCATCGCCTCACAGCATCGCCTCGCTGAGCTCTCCTCTCTCAGGACCACATTGAATGAATCAGGGTGGAAGAGAGTTTGGGGAAGGCAGTCAAGCAGGAATGCTAGACAATGCGCAATCTGCGGAGCACGTTTACCTAGCAGACTTTTCAAAGATTGTTACTGGAAAGCACTTAGAAATTGCTCTTGTTTAAACTTTGTTAATGAAAGTCCATAAATAAAATTACCAAGTTTGAAGTGTAAACAGTTGTCCTGGACTGAACGAATTCCCAGGCGGACGTCATAAAGGCCGTGGAATGACACACACAGCATCAGTAATGCCATTCCTTATTGTGTCTTGCTCCAGCTCCGCTTGAACATTTCCGTAGTTATATTGACAAACTCATTGTGCTTGTATCCAGAGACATCCAATAACTGAGTTCTGCATTTCTGAAATGCTGCCAGCCTCTCCAGCAGTGGATGAAATACGTTCTTCTGTGCATTACAGAGAGCCGTAGCTGCAGAGTTGCCTTGGTTTCCTGATAATTCACTTTCAGATCATGATGAATTTATTCACAAGTTGCATAGATACATTTTAATCCGTTTGCACATAAGCTTCAAAGTGTGCCTCTCACGTTTTCGCATAATTTTCTTTACTTGTGCCTGTATTATGTCAAACATACTGTTACCTTCAGTTTGAGAATAACAACAGTTAATATTTTATACAGTGTAATAAAGAAACAATCCAAACCACTCAATGTGACTGTAGAACCTCACAACGTTTATTTAGCAACTGTAACCGTAAGCTGTTATGAAAGGATATGTTTTCCTAATCTGACACAAAATTGGTGAGACATACAGATATTAAAGGCTAGACACTTCAAAGCTGTTTCCTCACAATACCTTATTAGCCCCATAATTCATTGTTTACAGAAGGCTTGATTCAAAGCCCTAAATACCACACAGTGGAAGATTCCCACTGTGTGCTCAGGTCAGGCCTACATTGCAAGAGTTCTGAATGCTTTAAAAATAGATATTGAGACAAAGTTCTCCAGCTCGTGATCTTACAACACAAATGGAGCAAAATTGCACTGCAGGATACTTGGGTACAGACATTGCTCTGGCCTTATAACGTGGACTTCAGCATAAGCAGCAGAGAACTTAACTTTGCAGAGTTGTGATTTGTTGTGGGTTAAACACAGAGTGACCACCTCTCAGAATTATGAATGAAAGAGAGAAAGCAAACTGAAATGTGACTCTGTCATTATTTACCAGAAAGGGAACACGTTCCTTTCATATGTAAAAACTGCATTCAGCTCACTTCTCTTTCAGTAGCGGCTCTTTTATGTAAGAGCAAGTTTTCGGCTACCGTCTGCCTGCCTGCAGAAGCCATGAAAGCTGCCTTTTGCATAGCTAGGTCACATAGCATGAGCTTAATATTCACACTTGTGCATGGGGATTTATCTCTATTGTCGCTGATACCTTTTGGAGGGGATATGTTATCTTCACAAGTAGTAACGTACTGCTAGGAAAACACAAGTATCTGTGTTTTAAAGTAGTATCTAAACTGTTTTGTAGAAGTTAAATCTCATAGCTCTGGTATAAGTGTAGGAACAAACAAAAGATTCTATTTTCCTAATAGATCTGTGATACGTGTTTGTGCCAACAACCTTATTACTCATGCAGGACCTGCCAACCAAGCTGGGATAATTTATGTGAGAGAAACACATATTAAAAATGTGAATGGGATTTTAAACCTCTCACTGAAATACCATGCAAACTGCGTTGTTGCCAAGCTGACATACTTAAACACTGCATTAAAGCAATTCAAGATGAATGGCTCTCACCACAGGTGGAGGTTAGCTGGGAAAGGGGCAGGACACAAGGCACTTAACACTAAGAGCAAGCATAATGTATGTTTAATAGCAGATACATTTTCTACAAAGAGGGATCCTGATTCAGCAAAACACTTAGATGCCTTGCTTACTGGAATTTAAGGGGCGCGGGCACAGCCCTAAATCCAGATTGGCCAAATCGCACGTGGAGCGTGCCATTGACGTGTGAACAGCAGGCAAGCTGGTGCTTGAACATGGCCTTGGGATCACTCTTAAAATGTGGTAGGGTCATAAATACTGAGAGTGCTTGTTCAGCAATGTGCTATGTAAGCTATGGGGACAGAACCCGTTCGTTGTTTGGGGCAGGGACCAACTTTCACTTCACGTTTGTGCAATACCTGGCGCAATACGGCTCCACAACGTGAGCTGCTACAATACTGCGTAATAATAATTTGTGCTAATAAGCTTGCTACAGCTGTTGTGCAGTTTGGGAGCTGTCTGAATTTCTCTTTAAAATATATTTAAAAGATAACCCTCTAGGAATACGTGGACTGAGAATGAAAGCTGAAGGAAATGTAAACAGATACAGTCCCTGGGCCACATTTTGCCAAGTCATTTTTCCTCCTTCCAGCCCTCACCAAACTCCCCTGCCTTCACCATGCATTGAAGTACCCCAAGACTGCATTTTTAGATACCCACTGCAAATACCTGAGCCTTTTGTGAACGTCGTCTGTGCACTCACTTGTGGAATACTGTTATTTTCTGCTTCTGTCCAAAAGACGAATAGCATACACTCTGGCGAGTTAAATATAAAACCATAATAAAGCAGGCCAAAAAATATTTTGCAGCATAAAAACTTTTCCAAATACATCAAGAACAGGAGAACTGCCAGGGAACATGAGGAACCAGCAAGCATCAGGTATAACAGGAGCATTCAAGAAACCCACAGGATAAAATCAAAGTAGGATTTTTCTGCCATTGTTCATTATGGTGGAGTCTGAGGTAATTGCTACAACAAAACCTTTGAAAGGGTGAAGTCAGAAAAAAAGTTCCCAAACTCTGGTATCCTTGTAAGAGATTTCAGAGCCACCCCCAGCACACTGTATTATTAGTTGTGTTTTGTAATTGGCAGTTCGGAGTGAAGTCTGTGCTGGAGGAAAGGAGCACTGACATACCCATACCAGCTTTTGGGAAAGGCTTTAGGGAAAAGCTGGAAATGACAGACCAGTCAGACTAACACATGGTTCATTACCATATAATGGGAAGAGCTGGAAACTGCGGCTTTGTTAGAGTGCTTTGAAAACGTCAGCAAACTTTGATAAAGGGGACTGGTTTATACAGGCTTTGTATAAACATTGGGACCTCGGAGTCCTTCTCAGCCACAGTCCAACTCCCGGTTGGAAGAGGACCAAGTACATATCATCCTCTGTCGTCTCCTGCCTCCGCTCCTTCTCTTCCCAGATTGCCTTTGCCCTCAGTCTGATTTCCACAGAAAGGAAATCCAAATGTATGGGACAGAGGGGAGGCACAGTGTGTTCCAGGGATCTTCCCTGCCCGAGCAATAACGGGACTCTACACATGACATGAAGAACATTTAACATGCAGCCCAGATTAAGCAATAATGTATATAGGTTGCCCAAAGCATTTTTATAAAGCGTAAGAGAGGAACTCCTTTTGTGATTAGTAACTGCGTTGAAAGGAAGAGAAGGGTAAATGATTGCAAAGGGGAGCAACCAGTGTGATTCCCAGGGGACCCACGCTTTAAAACATGTTCACAAAGGGTAAATGTAATAGGATTGAACAGTGAGATAACATTTTCTGGTGATTCACAATTATTCAGGATAACCAAAACCAAGACTGCAATACGGCAGTCACTAAATTAGTTTGCATCAGTTAGCAAGGTATTTTGGAGTCACTGTGGTTAGTTTTCTGAAAACGTTATCTCAGTGGTGGTCAAAGAGGCAGTTCAGACTGATAGAGAAAGAAGAGAATTAAAAAGCAAACATAAAACATAATGCTACTCCATAAACCCTCAGGAAGTACACTCTTCCCTTACATACTACTCAAAGTTCTGCACCTCAACATGCAGGAGCCTCTTAAGCAGTAGAAAAACATACAAAAAGACAGATAAAAGAGTGACCGGGTTATCGGAAAGACTGAGCACCTCCTGAGTAAGGCAGATCAGGTACCACAGGATTACCCAGAAAATAGATGACAACTGGGAGATATAACACAGATATCAGAAATCGTGACTGACACAGGAGAGGTGAACAGGGAACAATTACTCCTTTCTTACAAGAATTCAGATTAATCTCATACTTTTTTCAGATGGAGGCATAAAACAAACAGAACGAAGTACTATTTAAACAACATCTGCTTAATTTTGCTAATGCATTGCGATGAGATATTTAAGGTGTCAAAAATATTAAGGGCTGCAAGAAGTAACTAGACGAATTAATGGAAGAAAAGGCTGCTTTGCAGAGAGGTGGACTTAGCCTTCAATACTGTTCTTAGATCACCAGAAACTGAGATGATAAATAGGAAGAAAAATGAAGCTGTAACTGCTGTGTCCTTATATTTCTGCTGCAAGGTGTATGCTCGTGCTCTTTACCAAATACAGGGTGCCAGGTCATCTGGTTCTTTGGAGTGACTCAGTTCAGCCTTTCTCATATTACTGCTGGGACAGAACGACATCTGTCTCAGACCTTTTGCTTCCTAGCATATCCCTGAATGTAGGTATTGAACATGAGAAAGCCTGATAAAACATTGTAGTGAAAGAAACGTCTAATGAACACTTTTAGAACCTTCAAAGGCATTTGATCAAAGTTTTGAGATGAGATCCATAACAGTCTTATTTTAGGCAAACTACGTTCATAGAGTTAAAGCCAAAATGACCATTTTGTTAGACCACCAGTTTGATTTAGCCCAAAGAACCTCACCCAGTAATTTCAGTAGCAAGCCTATAACTTTGGTTTGAGCTATGCTGTGTTTTAAAATAGCTTTTGCCTTTTCTAGGTCCATCAGTAAACCATCGAGCTGCGGATTGCCACCAAAGCCTCCCGGCTTTGCAACTTGTCAGAAAATTTCTGGAATATTGGAGAGGAGAGAAAGAAACGTTCAGAAAGCAGAGGATTATGGGCTCAATTTGTAACGAATTAGCTCCATTCTGCTATTGATTTCTTTCCATAGTGACAAAAAAAAAAAAAAATATATTCTGAAATGAGCAACTCAGACATGCTGATGCCAGGTCCACAGGTTTTATTTTTTTCCTTTTTCTTTCTCTAAGTATCTTTATTGAGAAATTCCAGACCTGGATCTGGCTGAACTCTAGGTAACTTTCAGGAATTTGAGATGGTTTTCTTTCAGAGCTAAACATTACAGGGCAGCGACTCCCGTGAGGATGGTGTGCGAGCCCAGGGTGCTGCACTGGGTGCTCGATGCTATTTGCATTTCTGTCGCTAAGATTTCCACTTCCGAGCAAAGGCCATGGGATTTTACCCTGTAAGTTGACGCAGCCCGGGTAGATAAGGAATACACATTGCACCTTTGTAAAGAAGCTGCTTTTGTTGGTTTTATGTCCTTACTCTGAAAGGAAAGCACTGGAATGAGCTCAGGCTTCCAGATGGGCAGTTTTCACTTTTCAGCTCAGTTGCAAGTAAGACGTTGGGAAATCTCTTGAAAAACAGAAATACATCTAAAACAGGGGCAGGGAAAATGGCTGCTGGGTCATCCCTTCACGTTTTATTGTTAGAAAAAACACTGCAGTGTTCAGTTTCTTTGGCCTTTTGCAGGCGCCTTTACAAAAGTTTGCACAGAAGCACTCACTCATCTGAAGCACAGAGGAGACCATATGTCACCTCTCGCTGCTCGGCAGTTTCACAGTTGAGGTTTTGAGGTCTACATTGTCTGCCAACAGCGAGCACCAGTGAAAGGCTGATGGTAAACCATAGCCAGAAATGCAACTCCAGTCCTAAAAACGTTTTTCTTTGCTGCAGTATAACGTGACATATTTCAAAAGTAAATGTTTTCTACAAGTTAATGTCTCTAAAGAGAAAAATAAAAGAGTGTTTATTGACAGTTGTGGTTTGCTTTTACCTTGCATTAATGATCTACTTCCATGTACAGTACAGAAAACAGCCAAATTTGACCTTTCCTAAGACACAAAAGACAGCACAGCAGCAATTCAGCTAAACAAAGCGTATGTGCAAACTGCTTCCTGGTACACCCACATTCTGGCCCCACTACAAAGTAATTAAAATTGTCAAGAGAGATTTTGACCGGTTAAGTTCTTCCAGGAACTGTACAGCTCGTTCTGAATTCTCGATTCATAGAACGTTCACTTTCTGGCTTACTGAAGTAGTCCCAAAGTTCACATTATAAATAGCAAAAATTATTAGAAGGCTTGGACTGATGGTATAGGAATTAGCCAGGCTAATTATAATAAAAAGCATCATCACTTACACAAAATTCAGCTCTCTGCATTTTCTAATTGAGTGAAAAAAATTATTTTCAGATCAAGACTGCAAAAAGGTTGCGTGTGTTCCTTTTGTACTTAAAAATACATGTAAACTAAAAATAGCACAGATGACATCGCCCCTCAGAAACAGCCAGCAAAGACAACGGGACCAGAGAGCCGATGGAAATTTTCAAACAATTTGACTGCTGTTAACCTGGGTAAAGCCACGAAAAGATGCTTCAGCACAGGCACAGTGACAGCTTCTGGGTTAGTTGGGAAACAGAGGCATGGAGGAGCCAGCAGTGACATGTCAGCCCTGTTGACTATAGCCAAATTAAAAATGATAACAGCACTGCAGTGCATTTACACTGCTATTCTACCTGCACCTATCTCGCTCAACCACAAAGGGACCACACACTGAGGACACGGTGGCTCGTTCCTTCATCTCTCCAATGACACCAGCATTGAGGCTTCCAATTAGTTCCAATTTTAATGTGGCTTTTATCTGATCTGAACTCTCCATTCTTACAGCAGCTCTCTAATGTTGCCCACAGCTCATGAAATTTGCTTATTATCTACGAATCTTAGCTTTCATGTATTATTGTTTTGAGCAGTCATAGTAGAGATGATAAGAATAATTATGACGTTTCTAGTCATAATAGTAGTGAGGACTTGGAAATGAGAAAGTTGAAAAACTCAGAAAAAAAAAAACAGAATGCAGATTAAAATGCAAATATATTTTGTACTTGAAAATTTGGGAACAAACTCCTCTTTGAATGCTTGGCTTTGGCTGGTCCTCCCAAGCCACGTTTAGGATAGCTGAAAGCACACAAGAAATTTGTCTCCGTACACAAAGTAGAAATCTGGGGCTTGTTTCTCCAGATCCAGCCACCATTGCTGGCTGGACTGTGGATAAATTTTGCGTGGTCGTGTCTGCTGCTCTTTCCTACACTCTCAGAAAACAGGAACAGGGGTACCATCAGCAGTTCAGAGAAAGCAGAAAACATCAAGTAAATAGGGGCTGATCTGTGACTGGGATCAAGCTGAAAGGCACTTTGAGAGATGAGCCTGGCAGCCTCCCTGCTCAAGGGCAGCAGCCGCAGCCACACTCTTTGCACCAAGACAGGTTAATGAGAGTCCTCCCATCATCTTCACCATCTTGCGTAGAAGATTTAGCAAGGGAAACACAGAATGGGTAACCCTCAAACCTCCTGCTACATATAGGTTGGTGCCACCAGGCTGGTACAGATGCTTCTGTGACTCAGTGGCAGCATACTGAGTCCTCGTGAACTGCAAGGAAATTGCATCTCTGATCGTTTTGGATTAATCACATCATACTCTGGAGCTACCCTTAATGAGGCACATATTTACCATCCACTTTGTATTTCTGCCCAAGGCAGCATATTTCCATGCCATATCATAAGGAACTGGCTCCGCAACCCCGTCATTAATTTCAGAGCCGTATCCCTTCCGCAGCAGTGGTGCTTCTGGAGGACTCTCCACCATCAGCTGTGCCTACAGGCAGATCCTGGTGTATGGATTTGTGCTCCCTTTGTTCACCTCCCCATGCAGCAGCACAGACATTATGCACATGAAAAAGTCCCAATAAAATCTGAAGAAAATAATTAAAAACAAGCCTCCTCTTATTTACTCTAAGTTCCCAGCTATTGAAAATGAGTCTTTCTTCTTTTCTTTGCCACAAACCTTCTACTCTTAATTTGTTTGTAAACAGGATACAATCATGATATTATTAATAATAATAATAATAAAGTAAAATGTTAAAAGAATATCTCTGAACTATAAACTTTGTGTGAATAATTACACGTAGGACCCCATTTTTCAGCACCTGATGAGATTTGGTATGTCTCAAAAGCCTATTGGGAAAAAAATCCAACCCTACGGAAAGGCAGCAAGAGCAAGCAAGCCCTGCTTCATTCAGACACAGAGACCCTCTCATGCTGAATCCCCGCCAGGGGTACCATCCTGCTCCACTGGAGTACAAGCCCCTCGTTTTACCCCATGAACTGCAGCCACTTCAGAGTAACCCTTGAGGCGTTTTTCTGGGTGATTTCGGGCAGTGACTCTTTGCTCCTTGCTCAGCAATGGTTCACATTTTCCTCCCTGCACTGCGCAAGGGTTAACAGCAAGTGTCTGCTTTCGTTTTTTCTGTTATTTACCCTTTCTCCACTAGATGCTACACTGAGACCATCAAACATTTATTGAGTCAAATAACATAAATTTGACGACTCGGCACAGAATAAAGTGTTTAAAACAAAGCAGTGATAGCATTGCTCTGTCTGTGTATCTGCATGGTGTGAAGATGAGACTCATGTGTCTCCCACTGGAGTAACTGCACTGGCTTCATCCAGCATCTTACTTGGAGCTGTGTGGCAGAGGGATAAGGCAAGTCTGCTCCAACTGCTGTTATTACTCATGTGCACCTGTACCAGGGAATTACCTAAGGTATGAAATGGTATACCAAGAGCATGCCACAAAATCTCAAATTTAGTGAACAATGTATGCCAGTGCAATTAGATAATCTTTTTTTTTTCACCCCTTTATGCTTTATCTTAGGAATCAAAAACTGTATACTTAACTGGAAAAAAATCACAGTAGATATTTTTAATGACATTTACAGTTCAAATAATATCGCAGATAAACATTGTTTTTCCTGCCGTTATGCAAGTCTTTGACCCAGCCAGCTGGGGAAGTACTGAGCAGCGTGGCTCCCACAGAGCCTGCCAGCCTGTTTCCTAACCCGTGTTGTGAGTTGTGCAATACCTGCTAGTAAACAAACTGCCATCCTCTTACCTTTCAGCGCAGGTGGGACAGACCAGGCACTTCTGCACAGCCCTTCTTGTGTGACAAGTTTATTGGACAAATGCGTTAGGGCCTGTCTTGGAGGAGTTATTTAAACGAAGCAAACTGAGGTTCAGACACTGCTTTAGTGAAATAAGGAATCAGGGCTGTGTTTCTGTCAGGTCCTGGTTTGCCCCACATTCCTCAAGGTCTGCTTACTATGTAAGACTTACCTTGCCATGAGCTGCAGTTTTTGGAAACACAATGTATGCTACAGCACAATTACTAGTACTATTATTATTTTAGGAAGAGTAAAATCTGGGGAAACTTCAATGTGATCTGGTTAAGGTACAACATCAGTGCTATGCTTCCTTTCCAAAACAAAACAAACAAACAGCAAAATATGGCTTCAAAACACTGCTCTGTCTGCCTGTCTTGCTGTAACATGTTTAAATTTGCCTCTCTGGGCTTACTCTGGGACAAGAGCTGGAACAGAAAATGATGCTTTGTTAACACTACACAGGGCCTTATTGAAGTAAATATTTACTGTTTGGGAACCCAACCTGCTGCTGCTGTGATGAGCTTCAAAATATATGTGATATACATCAGCTGGGGATCTAGACCAGATGCTCAGCAGACTGTCACTGAGCCCTGGCCTTCTTATTGATCTGAAGCTCATCTTCAGATTAGTACAGAGAAAGGTGGATTAAGGAGGCAGGGGAGAGGATCTCTTTTTTTTTTTTTTTCTTCCTGGTAGATACAGTAAAGCTTAAATCAGTTTAGCCAGTGAGAAGACACAATGTTATTCTAAGCAATGGACTCTTTACTGTGTTTCAGGCCAGATATTTCATTCTTGCAGCAGTTCACTTAAAACTTTACAGTGAAATATAGAGACTTCATCAGGATCGGGAGAAAAAGACGAAGATTCAGAATTAATAACAGTTAAACTTGTAAAAAAGAACCCTAAATATTTTATGGTTGGTTAAGCTGGGAGGCTAGCATGAAAAGTAAACATTTGTCCTCTGGTACTCACTTAGCTTACTTACTGGTTTCTCCATCCAAAGAGCTAAAAACAAACAAAAAGCCCAGTCATGAAGTAGGTCACAATTCTCCGAGCAATCAAACAAGGGGTTGTGACCTGCATGAAATGGAGCTTGCTTCATACCGCTCCTCGGAAATCAGGGATCTGTCACTGGTAGAGATCCTGCACACCAAAGGGAACCGCACACAGCTCTGCCAAGCTCCTCATCTCTGCCCAACTGCTCCTCATCTCCAGTGCAGCTCGGTATTGACTGAAAACTGCTCTTGTGTGACTGGAGCTGGGGATCGAATCACGTTCCCAGATGACAAGCAGCTGCATCTCATGAAAACACCATTACACCTCAAATTAATTTTTGCCGGCAGACTTCCAACAGAGAGGTCAGGCCAGGAAGTAACCGTAAGGACCAGGACACATCCAGGCCAAGCCGGGGGTTTACTGTGGGCACAGAACGCAGGGAAAGGAGAACGTGGCAGCACGGCAGGTGTTTTGCAGTACTGCTTTTCAAAATACACATGCTCTGTGGTCAGACAGAGGGCTTCAGCCCTCTGGATGCTGGTGGAGCAGCGATGTTTGCAAGTACAGAAACTGCTCTGGGGTCTCCCTGTGAGACATGAGTCCCAGCAAGCAGGCAGCCCCAGCAGAGCTCTCCACAGCGAGAGGTGGCCAGCAGCAGGCCTGTGCTGCTGAAACTTTTTTGTGGCACGCTCCTACCTGTGGTGGAGGTGGGAGGAGTAAGGGTTGGATGGAGTACTGCAAATGTTAAAAGAAGCTTGAGGGTGCAGAGAAGTACTGCTCTTTGTCTGCATGTACAGGGAAACAAAACAGTATTTCCATGTTACCTTTCCTCTACTGACGACTTCTTTCTTTGGACAGCATCTGAGCATTTGTGGGTGGAGAAATTTTGCTCGCTAAGGAAAAGCGGGGAGGAAGCAGTTAGCTTTCCCAGGTCTCTGGGTTGGAGCTCATTCCTGTCACTTGTCAGGAGAAACGCCAAACGCTATCACCACTTAACCGGCAGGTAGAAGTGCTAAACAAGAAACTGCAACAAAAACGTGTCACATTTTCCAGTGAAGCACATTAAAAAATTACACCTCACATTAAAAAATGTGCTTCACTGGAAAAAATATCAGTAGGAATTACTGAAAGCAAGGAAATCATCTTTTGGGGCTAATCCCTTTAGCACGTTCTAGAATCCTATGAAATCAGTTACCGTTCCTGCAGGACATTCTTGCAAGCGATGGGTCATGCTGCCCTCGGTCACACAGCAGTATCCTGCTGACACTGAAGAAATCTCACTAACCCTCAAATCCCAACCGCAGAATGCCTGCCTGTCATCTTAGAGTAAAACTAATCCCAGGGAAGTCTGGATAAGGGATATCACTTTCAGGTAACAAGCAAAGGGAAAATGCATGCTCTCATAAAGCCTGACCCCATGATACAAAAACTCAACAGGCTTTCACTATCTTTCCTTTACTATATAGCACATTAAAGAAACACTGCACTGCCTTTGTTACAACTTACCTCGTTATCTCCTCTAGCTCCCCCAGTCCTTCTTGGGAGCAGGACGTGCTCTCCCCGCTCTGGGCCGAGCTCTACCATGGCAGCCCAGGGTCTGCCCTGACAGACAAAGTTTTGGCCAAATGTCTCAAAAAATCTATTAACTAATTAGACAACTGAAGGTCAGTTTGAATAACACTTAAAATGCACTATGCTGTATCTGTTAAAAGTAATGAAGTCTTAGCTAACATATCATTCAATACTGTTTTTGCTGAAACTGCCCAGCTCTTTTTGTTTTTAACAGCCTGAACATTGTGGGTTTGCTTTAGTGAAAGAAAGAATTAGATCCTGCTAGAATAAAGCTTAAACATATTTTCTGAAGATGAAAAAGGGCACTAAGTTAGATCTTTCCAGCACTAACTGATCCAGGTAATTTTTGCATGAATATCACCTCAAAAGAAAATATAAATGGAACATATATATAAAATACAACTACTCAGACATTCGGCAAAATAGATGCATTTGTGGATTTACATCGTGCAATCTACAGCTGCTACATCTGAAGTTACTAACTTCTGACTAAGCCAACTAAACCATCACTTACTGAAGTGTTAATTGTAAAACCACATGCAGAAACGTGACTTGGCCCAGGTAACCCCACAATCCCACGTCAGAGTTCAACCTGCTCAGACCCACAGCGTGAGCTACCACAAACCTTGTCCTAAAGGCACTCTGTCCCCCTGCCTCCACACGAAAGCTGCAGCTATTTATTCCTGAGAGCTGCCAATTGCACCTCATTTTTTCCTAGAGTGAGAGGAAAGGCAAAGCGCTGCCGTTCCTGAGAGGAAGCCATGTACTGCTGAAGTAAAGCTTTCCAGAATGAAGTGTGTTGAGGAAAGGGAGGCAGCACAGGGAGCCAAAACACATTAGCCTGAGGCCACATAGCAAGGATATCAAAGAAAACAGGAAAGCGGAGAGGATTCTGTCTGCTTGAAACTCTTGGCCCTTAAGTGAGATGCTAGGATTTGATACAGCAACAATCAACGGCTTTCCAAAAATGCAGAGCGCTTGTGGACAACACCAGGCATAACATAGGAAAAGAACAACCTGAGAGGTCCTCTCTTCGTGAGTGTACAAGGGTACTTCTTTCTCCTGTAGCATAGAACTGTAACACTAATTCTCCAAACTGCAGAAAAAAAAAAAAAAAAAGAAAGAAAAAAAAAGAAAGAAAAGAAAAAAAAATAAAAGCAGGTCAAATCTGGAAAAGCAGTAGGAAAGTTTGAAAAGGAAAGAGTAATGCCTCTAGCAGAGAGGTGTGAATATGAGATTAAGAATGAAGTTATGAGGTTTCTCCAGGTTGAAATTTCTGTCCCTGAGGAAGAGGAGGTGGAGGAGAGCAGATTTATCATAATCTCTAGAGCTCTGCATGACCCCAGAGGTGGCTGGCTGCCTGTGACCCCCGGGATGTCACATGCTATCTGCGTATGGTGGATGAGGATGCCACTCACATTCCTTCCTACTCAAACCCTCAAATCCAAAAGCTGCCATACCAGCCCTGTACCAAATGTCTGTGGTAAGGAATCTTTTCACAGGTACTGTTTTTCAGAATTATCTGCATTAAAAAAAAAAAATACCTGTGCCCAAAGGCTATTCTTACAGTATATCCACTAAGTGATATTCGTGGCTGATGATTGACATTTACCACTGTTTTCTGTAGGGATGCTGTTTAACAAACTCGCAGGATCATACAGCTAATTCAGCTTTGTCACTTACAGCATACAGCCTCTTTTTGCGTGCCAGGAACATCTTTGATTTACATAATGTATGTTGCCAATCTGTTCAGGTGTGACCATGTTATAAAACCTACATGATTCTAGTACAGCTCTGTGTAAACATAATTTATTTATTTGCTCTACCAGCCTACGTCAGCACAAAACAATAGCAGACCTATATGACAAATCAGTTTTCTTTAACTTCAAGATCATAATCTTCTTTCTGCAAAGACAGTATAGGCTCTAAGCCCATATTTTCTATCTAAATGGATCTGCTACTTGAATTCTTTTCCAGACATACAATGCCAGATCATGCTAGAATTGAACACACAGAATGGCATCATATGGCATGATGAAGGTCCACAAGCTTTGTATAAGAGTTAAATAATAGCGTTTTAAGAAACGCAGCAGTTGGTGTTGATGTTTCTCTTACAAGAAAACCAAAAGTCCTTTTCTTCATGTTGCATCCAAATTGCAACCAAAGCCTCAAACCAAGCACAAGCTATACAGCGTAAAGCAAATACGATGATGACATAGTATTCATATTATGTATCAATACAGGATATCAGAGTGATCAATTCACGTACCCAATTCTGAAATAAGGTTCCTGTGCAACTAGTCGGTTTTGTTGCAATCTTGCGTACAATCTAAAGGTGTCTCCACCTGTGCTGCCAGTTGGCTATTGCAGGTGGTTACACAACACATGTCCCAGTTAGGCCCTAAAACTGGTTCTACCCAGCTCTCAAGACTGCATTTCTCCTCTGATCAGTAATTTACTACTTGCGATTTGTGCTTGAGGCTTCCAATAATGTCATTTGCCTGTCCCTTCAAGGCCTCTGCTGTCATCTTCTGCTTGTACTCTTGGTGCCTGTGCTACATCCCCTGCTTTTCTTCAGCAGACTTCAGGATGTGGTTAACATTTTATTGGCACAATCTAGCCATGCATACATCCCTGTCCTAGGGCCATTGGCCAGTCTGCTGTACAGAAATAATGGTCTAGTAGGATATATACACAGATAAAACAGAGACAGAGGGAGCGATATAAATAGATATAATGCTTTGGTAATACCTGTTATTAATATCTGTTGTTTATGGCAATATTGCTGCTGTGTTATCAAAATTGCTTTACAACATATGCGAAGTTTTAAGCAGACATATGGGCTGATACAGTCTAGAGAGCTTTTTGAAGTCAAAGGGTGAATAATTGAACCAGCTTAGCTTTAAATCCTCTCAGAAACCACACATTTTATGGTATCAAACAGCTCCGGTTTGCTTTAGAATGACGAGCTTTTTGGATCAGTGCAAAAAGTTAAATCTAAAGAAAATGTTATTACTGGTTCATACTCTGTTTTTCTCTCTTCCTCTTGCACACGCCTCATACACATCTCTGTGGCTTGGAGCATGGTTTTTTTCAATGCCTGTCCAGAGCTTAACAACGGGATGCCAGATTCATAGCTATTTACATTAGTTGACTCCCACTGCCTGCCTAAATGTCAATTATAATGAGACAGAAGTAGAAACATGGCAGAGAGATCTTTATGCAGTGAGCTTTCTAGATTGCCACGTCTTGTTTTTTTCCATGGGTTTGTCATCTTTCATCACAGTGTCCTGCAATCAGTCTTAATCCATCTTTTGCTATTTCTATCAGCAATCTGTTCTGTTTCTAATCAGCTTCTAAACACTTAGTTGTATCCATTTTAAATATGTATTTTGTATGGAGGAAGAAAGAGTTTTTAGGGTGAATTTTATACCCACAGACCTACAGAATATGCTCCAAGTTCAGCTCACTACCTTATCCCTTCATGCCAGCTCCAAATAGGCTCCCTGTTACCAGCACTTCTGTGGCCTGATTTCCAGACACACTTAGTCTCTGCAACTCATTATCATATTTAAACTTCTGGGTGGCTCAGCTCCTCTGAAAAATTGTACCTGGTAGCATTCTACGCAGAAAAGGATTTAAGTATGTATTAACCTGTAGCAATTTACCATAACATCTATAAAGATACGTATAATGTGCGCAGTCATGCCCATGATACTAATGCAGACTGAATTATTCATTGCAAAGCTGGGAAATATTTTTTTATTAAACACTTATTACAGATAAATATTCTCCTTATGCAGTACCTCAAAAGCTTTTTGAGTAATACTCTGAAAATAATATTTCATGCAAATATTGCACTGAAATGTTGGTACTTTCCTCCACTGAATAATTATTTCCACATCAATTTCTCTAGGATAAGCCATTGGTGTTTATTTACTGAGCTAGATTCTGCCTAGGCTAATAAAAAGATACAGTGTTAGCCCCCAGATTTCCATAATCTTAGCTTCAGACATGTAAGCTCTTGCATGCAAGTGGATTTCTATGCTACCACAGTACTTCTGGGATTAAAATGGAGACAACATAGGAAAAAGGAATAAACAAAATGAGTCAAGAATAACAAACATGAAATAGTGTTATACATTAGCTAGTATGCCTTTATTCCATTGACTGCCATTCTTTACATGTTTTTTGATCTTTCTGTGCCCTTTTCTTCTTTTAATTCCTGAAAGCATTCACCCTCACTATTTTCCCAGTCTATTTGTTAAACATTGAATAACTTGTATTTGCTTGCAATTAGTCTTCAATTTCTGAACAAATGTTATGCTTGCAGGACTCTAAATGCACAAGTAATTCTACAGCCATGCAAATATTCTTCAAGACCCAAACTTAAAGGCTGCACATGTTGCTTTTGTCTTATTTCCTTTAATTTTCAAGTATCAACACACAGTCACTCTGAACAAAATTCACCTTTTCACCCACAGTCCAAACAAGACCATTACGGTATTTTGTGGTGCCTGACCTTATGGATAGCTTACAATTTATAAATTTCAAAGAAAGTATATCCTCTTCCAAATTACAGAATAGGTGCATATGTTGTGAAATAAAATGTAGCCAGAAAGTGCTTCCCAGCTCTTGGAGGCACAGGCTGGCTTGTGCTCCTAACGATCAGGCTACCTCCTTCTTAGACAGGTCTACACTGCATGATGACTTCTGTTGTGGTGAGATACTATTATATATAATGGTAACAATAACAACATATTAAGAACCTTTGTTTGTTTGTTTGTTTTTTGTTTTTCTAATTCATTGTGTGAAATGACAGGATGGCTGTGCTGCAGCTCCCCAGAGCAGCTTTACACCATGAATTTGCTGCTGGGCTGGCGCGTGGTGTGTGGGAACGTGGGGGCTCTGTGGGTGGCATGGGACAAGCAGGTAACAGGAGCCAAACCTGCCTCTCACAGCACATCCTTCAGGAAAGCAACTGGTGTGGTCGGAGACCTCACTGCAATGCATCCTAAAATGGGGGAAGGTGGCAGAGTTGGGAGATTCATTCCAAAAGTGCACTCCTAAACTGAACCAAACCAAAATGCTGGTGCAGAGGCACCCTCAGCGTTACTCTCCTGCAGCATATCCAGCTCCCTCCTGCTAGAATGAAATGCTGTTTGTAAAAGTGGTTCTAGCTGAAAACTGGCATTGTAGCTCGATCCAAGTGATGAGGCTTCAGCAAACCCTTTACTAATGTTACAACATACCTGTCTCTACAGATTTTCAATTCGCTTTGCACTTGTGTTTGCTGGTTACTGATGCTGAAGTAAAACAAAATAAACACATAAACACATGCACACATTGCTTAAAAAGTAATGCAGATTATAACCTGTTGCATACCTCTCCTTTGTCCTGAAATTAAAAAAACAAGAAACCAAAGTCATAAAACGGGATCTGTCTACTCTGCCAGCTACATAAAGTGTCTCTGTCTTGGTCTCTGATCAGATACAAAGTCAGATATTTATAACTTTGCCATTTTTGTACATATAAAAATCTAATTTGTAAATACTTTTAAGAGAAAATTTTAGTACATTGAGAAGGAAAAGATAATGGCAGCAGAGCTCCTGGCCTGGTCTGTTCCCCATGGCTGTTGTCACAGAGAGAGTGGATTCGGGATGATACTGTGGCCCAGTGACGCCCAAGGCAGATGGTGCTCATCCACTTCTAGTTTGAGCAATTTTGCATTCACCTACTTGCCTTCTAGCCTAGGGTAATAACCATAAGAATGCGCTCACATTTTTATTTACTGCCATTCTTCTGCTATTTGCCTTACTCATGTGAAGTCTGCAACAGTTATCATCATGCAGTGGGACTGCATGGCTTCATAATCAGAAACAAATTTTCTAAGCCCTGGCTTTATTATTTTAATTCTTATCTTGATAATGAAATACCAAATGAGAACAGAATTGAGCCTACGAGATAAGATGTCAGAATAATTTTATTTCTTGTCACTAGGTAATGAGTCAAATGGTATCTCTTACTTAGCCGCCTTCATTAATGACTTGATGGTGAGCATGTTTCAGCAATCGTGGACATGTGGAACATTCTGTGTTCTGGGGAAAGAGATTAGCTTAATGAGGAGAAAGCCAATTTCTTGAAGAAGTGCCTTACATAGTTCCTGCTTTTAAAGGAAGGACTGTGACATGGACAATTTGTCATTACAAGGTATAAAAAACATTTAACTTCACAGTTTGCTGCGTTTATAGCTCTCCTGCAGAGGAAAGAGAGACTAATAGATTTTTCTCACCTAGTAAAATAGAAGGGGAAATCTGTCCCTCCGAGTCCTTTCGCTCAACAGAGAAGTGCTCATTACTGTAAGATTGTGTTCAAGGAGCAGCCTATCATGTAGCTTCTCAGACACTGCACAAGTTTCACTAGGTGTTCATTACACCCTTAGATACCTCTGAAAATCTGGCCAACAGGCACTAAAACCCTGTGACAGAGCTTTGATAGCCACTGAATCATGCCTTGTATCCTTCAAATACAACATACATGGTTATGGGCATATATACTGAGCTTTAGTAATCAAGTAAGAGCAACGACAGGATTTCAGTAAGTCAAAACTAGAGTGCCACAATGCTGCAATCTTTGGTAGAACCAGCAAAGCTGTAGAAAGGAACAACTAGCTGCATTAGGTCATCTAGACCATCTTGCCAACAAAGGATGTTTCTCTACAGCCTTGGCAAGCGAACCTGGTAATCAGGCTTGCCAAAATAAAAACTGGCAGTGGCCTCGATACCTGATGTGCAAAGAAAAGAACAGAGCACAGCCCTGATATTTACTTTGTCTACATCTTTTTCAGAATTTCAGCAAAAAGGCTAGAATGTCCTTGAATGTTCATCCACGGGAAAAACCTGCACTGCATTAGCTGTGTGTTGGCACTTGACACTTTATGCCATCTTGGATTTTTCCAGCAAATTTAAGTACCATACTGGAAAAATTCTACAGGGAAGGTTTAATTTTATTTTTTTTTTCCTATTTACTAACATAAGATGCACTATTTACCAGCCTACATCAGCAAGTTATGACAACCTTACCATAATATAAAAAGACTGTGCATTTAGGGAACAGAGATTTAGCACATTAAAAGATTATAGTTTTAGACAGTCTCAAGCTCTCTCACTGTTCTGCAGCAAAAACCTTCTGTAAGCAAGCTCTCGAGCTAACCCTTTCCCAGCACAACCATTCTGCTTCTTTTTAAAGTGACTCAGAAAAACAGATTTACATAAAGAAAGTGGACTCTGTCCATCTACAAAACTACACCTTGTTAATAGTCCTCTGTGAAATTATAAAGATGAAAGAAGCTGGGCAGCCATTAGAGATACATCCCCACACAGAAGACATCCTCATCCTCACATAGGAGTGAAGTTACACATTGAAACTGGTGGCAGCCTGCTCGGTGACAAACACTTCTCTTAACTAGGCAAAATGCTTTTCCTGTAAGATTTATTTTTGTTAACACAAAAATAAAGCAAACAAAACGGATCAAATACACTATTTTTAGACTGATGATAAACAAAAAACACCATGCCCTGAGGTCGGGGCAATACTGGTGACTGTCATTCTGCCCATCCCATGCGAGGCAGCCATGTACAGCACTCCAAAATTCCTCAGGCAGCAGCCAAGATCAGGATGTGGTTACTGCTCCCTGTGCTATCCTGCAGTGACAGCCACCACCTCTGTTCTGCTGCTTTGGAAAGAAAAAAAGGACATCTACTGGAAGTGTTATTGTATTGAATATAAACCTGCCAGCCACCTTGTGTAATGACTTGAACATGCCCAAGAAACAGTGATATATACATAAAATATTCATTATTTGTTCCTTGTCAGTTTGTAAACCGTTCTGTTTAGATTACCTTTGATTTCAGGACAGTCAAACTGACTACCACTTTGTGATCTGTTAAAATACACGTGTCCAAAACGTGGGATGGTATAAATTCATTGAACTTTGCTGATTTCACAGATATCAATAGAGTTTCTAGTCCATGTTTAAAATCCATGACTTGTTTCTAACACACACAAAAGTGAAAACATGGTTGTAATTTCTGTATTTTAATAGAAAATAAAAGTTACAGATAATCCTATATCCCAATAAATGTGCAAAACATAAAAGGATGAATATTGTGTTCTTCTTGAATAAATATTTTTTCTCCTCATGCCTGTGTTTACATGAGTTGTGTTACCGCATATTGTGACTTTTCTTCATTCCTATCACTTTTACTTAAGAAATCTCAAAGTTCTCAAATACTGAATAATTAATTGGCTGTGGGAAGCCATGAGCACAACATTTTATTTTCCCAGTGCAAAGATGGTGTTCTCAGAACATCAATAAGAAACAGAACATGTTAGAACAAGAAAAACTTTCAGAAAAAGTACATGCATCTTTTCTTTAAGTGGCACAAAACAGGACAAAAATTAGATACTTGATCCACTTGTCCTTTCTGATGCCCGTCTCACCTCTTAGATTCCTTCCACCCATTTATGGTCATTGCCAATAAAAAATCAGATTCTCACTGGACACAAGTCAGCATTATCCCACCAAAAATAGGGCAGTTATGCTAGTTTTCAGTACCTAAAGATATGAAAAAGATTAAGTTTATGGCTGGGATTACATGACAAGAAGGTGACGTTTGTGTACTCTTCCATGATTCCTTAAGTTGCAACAACAAAACAGTGAACAGAAAATGAACAACATGATTGTAATGGAAATTGATATTCTCCTGGCAAAAAGCTGCTTTTGAGGTGTAAGTGAATACCAATCAATGAGAAGCTGGCTCAGAGACAGAAAACAACAAATAGAAATATTCGGTCATTTTTCAACTTCACCTGATGTTGATTGTGTAACACCCCTATATATCATACTGAGACCAATCTGCTTTGCTAAATTAATTCATGAATGAGTAATCAGAGAGAAGTGAAAGGCAAAGTTCTGTAGCTGGGACGGTCAGTGTAACAGAAAAAACACCTTAGAGGAGTTCAACAAAACTAGAGGGCAGGTCTGCTGATGAGAATCACCATAAAGAAATATATGAAAATACACGGCAGAATTGAAAGGTGGAATTCATCCACGATAATAGATTTAGAAATTACTATAGGATTGCTTTTATGTCATCCAATTTTGATTATGAGCAGTATCATTTGACAATTATTCTGGGTCTGACATTATTGTCCTAAGTGGGATCCAACCCCAAATCCTTAACTGGAGCCAGCTCCTGCTGGACCCTTCCAAGTTCTCATCATCCCTCTTGACAGAGAGGTCCCAAATCACATGCACATTTTTGGGTATTCTCTGTTGATGGACAACCTCCCAAAACGCATGGGAAGCTGTCATGTAACTACCTCCAATCTCCATCCAACAGCAGAAAGAAAGTGAAAAATTACAGAACTTTACATCAATGAATAATGACAGATTTTAAACTTCATCCCTCTGAGTATTAGGATGGGCTGAGGGAGGAAATACCCAATACATGGAAAAAAAAATCATCCTAAATATAATGTGGATTCTGTGGTAAACACATGGCTCAAAAGGAGTTCTGGCAAAATATATGTCATCTCTTGTGTAACTTCAGTAGCAGTTACACTTGACAAAACCAGTCAGTCTGGTCCCTTTCGTTTGCTAACCTCTCATTATTCTATCAGTGACAAGGACAGGAGCCTACGCCCTGCAAAGGACAGAAGTCACTTTGTTGTCCTTAAAAATGAGATACCTCTATAGCAACATCAGGCAATTCCTAATGGCCTCTTCATAACAGGCGAGCCCAAGAAGTGACAAATAGCATCTCCAGCTGAGAATATCAGGAGAGACCTTGCCTATTTAGATTAGAAAGAGGAGTCCAGACAAGAATCACCCAAAGTGATGCTGAAAGGGCAAAGAAGTTACAAACACTTTTAACTTCTGCAGACAACACCTTCAGCAATGACATAACAGATCTGTTTCAACAGTAGTTGAAAACTTTTCAGATCATGCCTTATTTTCTCTAATGATTTAAGCCTCTTCCTAGCACCTCTAACAAAATATAAAAAGCTATCACAGAGCTTTTATTAAGCACTGAAATCAGTGAGGCATGTTGTGCCTGCGAGGTCCCCAGGGCCACATCCACGCAAGTTACAATCATGGCGTTTATTCTGTCCCTGTATGTAGAAGGCTGAAGGGGAATAAGGAAGACCTGAGGTGAAGGAGACTCTGGAGTTCAAGGGACTGAATTTTATATTGTAGCATTGGGTCAGCCCCCTGAGCTGAGCAGGGCCCTGTGCTGGGGAAGCCATTGGAGCAGGCACCAGCCCAGGCCGCAGTCCTGCTCTCCAGGGCCTGCAGTCACACCCATGGCCTGGCCCATGGGACTGGGTTAGCCCAAAAATGACCACGCTGGCCGAGATGTCAGGTTGCTCCTGTGCTCCCATCTGTTCCTTATATCGTCCTCATCAAAGCCATGCCACCGAAATTTCCTGTGTTACGTGGAGGTCATTCCTATGACAAGTGATAAAACCGTATTTTTCCAAAATAATACAAAGTAAACGCAAACTGAGAGCTACCTGAAAATAATACAATCATCAAGCCTACAATACTATTGTTTGGCCAACAGATACCGCAAAGCAACAGCAATATGAGGCTGATCGGTTACTTTCATTATTGACCAAATACAAATTTTAGACTTGGTTCAAAGGGTATTTCTCATCCCAGCCTCTCCTTTATAAGCTCCTGCTGCACCAACAGGATCCTAGCCCTATGCCTCCAATGGTGCAAAGCTGTCGCAGCTGGCTCCTTGTACCCTGGTCAGCCTCAGCCCCTGGTTGGAGCCTTGCAGAAGGATGAAGGGATGCTGTGAAGGGGCTGTACTTAGCTCAGAGAGGATTCTGTAGGAATGGATGCCACTTGGCACAAATCACAGCATTTTTCATGATTTTCGTCTCAGCCAGGGACAGACCATGGTAGAAACCTTGGATCTATGGTCAGCTCTCTGCCACTATTTCCTTGAGTGGCAAACTTGGCACAAATAAAAATCTTTCTTACTACCAAAGTGTCATTCAATTCGTTCCAGAATTGAAATGCTGCTCAAGGGCCAAAGCTCACTGGGCAAAAGAAAACATCTCAGTTGGTAAGACACCTGCTGCATATGCCTTACACCAGGCTGTAAGCAAAGCCAGGTCTCTGATCTGGCCAAATCCCATTGACTCAAATGGTATGCTGTCCATCTGTGGTAACTAAATAATTCATAGTTGCCGCAGCGTGGAGACTCATTCTGGTCTTATTAAGAGCTGACAGCAATCTTGGGCCAGTCTCCCCTTTCCTCAGTTGGTTAGGCTCCCATTAATCAAGCCTTTTGGCTAGCCACTGGTTTTCCTTCCAGCACGGTCTTGGCACTCAAAAAGCCAGAAAGGATTACGAACGGCAATGTAACATCAGCTGAACCAAAGAATCTCACACTGCAACTCAACACAGCCCACTAATTCCACAAAAAGCAGTCATGCCATCCAAATCTATGTGCTTTGCTGAATTCCTGAAAAAAAAAAAGTTATCTTTCAGAGAGAATGTCAAGTGGTATCCCCACTGGGCAGGAGTTTCTCAAGCACATATGCTCACTGACTTGCTGCCAATGCTCGTGTGAGTGACTGCCTGCCAAGAGGCACACCAAGTTCACATCTGATGCTCACTCTTATCTAGGATGTTCTCTGCCTGACAGATCGCTGCTCTTTGACCCATAAAATCATTTATTAGCAGCAGAAAAGGGGCAAGGAGAAACCTCAGCATGTGTGATTTTCCTTAAATTACTTACAGGGACATTGAACAGAATAGGCTGGGTTTTAAACTGGGGAATCTCCACTTTATAGCCAACAGCCTGTGAACCCAGCCACCAGCTGTAGGGAAGGAGACCTTTTAACAGCTGAGTTAGAAAGCTCAGATGAGTTTATGATGGCATGATGGATGCACGCATTAAATGACAGCAGATAAAACAGCTACAACACAATCTTTATTTTACACATGAGTTTTCAAGAAACCTTCTTTTGCAGTAGGAAATTTGTACTGCATGCTCTTTGGTAGCCTGGATAGAGCCTAACTTAAAGAAAGTTACAGAGTGCTAATAAATCAACTTGTAAAGATGGAAAATTGTAAAAGACAGATGAGGTGATAATACGTCTTTGCTATAGTCCTTGGAAAGTTTTTTTTGGATCGTAATGAAAAGTGCAGCAGTCTCTTTGCTCTCCTTAACCTCTTGTAGTGTTAAACTCTTCCAGGAATAAAAGCGTCTTTTTTCCTTTCCTTGGAAACCAATATTAAAATAATAATAAGATGAAATAAGACTTGAGAAGTAGGCAGAGGACGCAATTCCACACTGAAAAAACAATCCATCCAAAGAGAAGGCAGTTACTGCTTTGTGGTTGTCATCCACTTTGGGGGATTACTTGGTTTCAGTCTCTTACTTCCCAAGGACTTAAATATTTTCCACATTAGCTATAATGAGAATATGATGTAAATGCTCCTTGGATTGTGTGACATAGCCAGCTGAGGCTCCCTCCTGTTTATTAACTCACCGGTGTAGTCCTTGCATCTTCCCTTCTGGCCCCACAATTCCTGCATTTCCTTTGACACCATGACACAACTCCGCAAATGTGGGGATTCCCCTCATGCATCCTTGCCTACAACACCATCCTTACACTAATCTCAAAGAGATTGTGGCTTAAACCTACAAATCGGAAACCTGAAGAGATGATTTAACATAGGTCTTCAGCCTCCTCAACACACAAGCACGTTATGCAGCACAGTGAGCATGGCGTGGCCTCCTCCAGCCGTGTGTTAGAAGGACATCACAGCTGCCCTGTGGGGTGGCTTTGACCCTAGCTGTGCAGCTTTGGGCTGCTCAGAGCAGACCGACTGACCGATCCCCTCCTGGGATCCATCAGCAGGGTCACAGCCACCCAGACCCTTCCTGAGGTCTGACCAGCAGCTAACAGAGGTGCTCGGGTTTGGGCGATGTGTACTGATTTGTAGTTACAAACTTGTATTACTCATAGTTATGCCTGCTGCTGGTTTTAGGCAAGCACCTTTGTTGGATTTGGCCATCAATATTGGCTCTATTTATGCCATCTGAGGCAAAGCTCTGCAAGATTAGAACCAGAGTGACACCATGAAACAAAACCAGAGTGCTGTAGGTCTGTTTTTTCCTCAGAGGCTTTTCTCTCCCCCAGTTTTAACTGAAGCCAACCTACATCTGATACCCATGATGAAAGGCCAGGTAAGAGCCAATTCTTTCATACCAGATGTCAGCTTTGAAAATTCAGGATGAAAACGCTGAGTGAAAGGGGAAAGATCTTTGACACATCTATTCCCGCAACACACACACGCATAGAGCATCCTGCAGAGTTCAAAACTGCATGGACCCCATTTCCAGTCTCAGAATAAAAGAGACTTCAGAGACAGCCATGATGTAACTTGGGAAATTCACGCTTCAGGAAAACTTAGGTCTGTGTTCACCATGTACCACTTCTACAGCACAAGCACTTTTGTATCTGGGTCAAGAAAGCAGTAAGTACGCGTGCCACTGAAGTGCTCTTCCAAATGTGGCACCACATTTGTGCTTTTGTTTCCCACTCACTGCATAAGCAGAAAAAAAGCCCTGGTCATCCCATGACTCTAGAAGAAAATTTTGCCTTTCCTGATCCATCTCTTCTGAAGTTCTAGCCCAGATTTTTTCCTTTAATACTCACTTAAAGAAATCCCAGATCCACAGAAAGTCCCATAAAATATTACTCTCTTTTTTATTGAGTTCTATTCTTGTACAGAAGTTCTTGCATTTTTATGGCTCTACATATCCAGTTCAGCTGCTGGAAATTTAGGAAAAAATCCATAACAATGCTTTTATACTTCAACTTGCTATTGTGAAAGCATGACTTTAATTTGCAACACAAATGATGTTCTGTACAGGAAGGCAAGAAAGAAAAAAAAAAACAACTTTTACCTTTTCACCTGCTTCAAAGGTTTAAAGTCCACATGCAAACACTGTGTGTTCAACGAGCCACCTGCAACTATGCCACAGCCATCTTCACATACGATGCAAGTGTGTTCACTATTAGGATCAACAAATTGATATTGCAAAAAATTATCTGGATTTATAGCCTCCATAAAATGATGGCTTCAGCATTTCCTAGTATAAGGTGTTGGCATGCTCACTGAAAACTTTATTGATAAAAAGTTTTTCTCATTCCTTCTTTGATTTTTTTCAACATTTGCTACTGTATCTTTAAATTAAGTGGAAAAATGTGGAACTGGAGGGTAAAGAAGTGTTAGGGGATTTAGCAGTTTTCCAAATTGCTAAAAAGAATATATATATATATATATATATATATATATATATATATATATATATATATATATATATGTAAACTTTGGGGAACACTGGCTTTTATTTTCCTATGGTGACTTCTAACCATCACAGGCATATAATGAATGTCTGAACATTAAGAATTTATGTGTGCTGCCTTAGATGAGCATAATTCTCAACTATTATTAATGAGGAACTATAAAACACATTTCAAGTTTTATGCCTAAATTACATGAAGTTTCCTAAAACCATAAATACATCTGCCTATTGGTATCTACAGAGAATTATATAACGTGCTTTTATAACACAGTCACTGAGGCAGTGCAACTCATCCCATCTGAGAAAAGATCTTACAAGGATAACTTTCTGCAGAGTAACTCTTCCACTGCTCTGTTTTCTAAAATATTTATAGGTGCTTCTGGTCTAGCCAGAAAACGGAAGAAAAAAAAAGTTTCAAAACTGGCATCAGTATTTATAACATAGCTTGATCTTAATTTTCAATATTCCCTGAAAAACAAAACCAGTGTTTCATTGTAATTTACTCGTTATTTAAGAATGAATACAGCTTTACAATAGTAAAATGGATTATAGCTTTATCTTTAGTTCCATATTCATTAAATTTCTTTAGAAGTGGAGTCATTTACTAGTTTTCACTTCTGGGAATATCATCCAGTTCTACTTTTTATATCACAAATTATGGCTTCAGTCTCAGATGATATACAGTGTGATACTGAAAATTTTATTTGTGGCAAAAGAACCTGGCAAAACTCCATTTTTCTCAGGCTGAAGTACGTAGCAGCATGGGTTTTTAGATCGGCAGACCTAGTAAAGACAGCGTGGTATTGAACTGTCACATGTTGTTTAGTAGAAGTCTAGTGGAAGAGGGAACCATCAGGTTGAATTCTGCATTCCTCTAAATCAGGGGCTCCTTCACAGCTGTCTCTGGTGGCTATACAACGTCTGCCTCCAGCCTGACAGAGCGTGGACAAGGGGTCAGTGAGGGCAGGAGAACTAAAGCTGTAAGTGCATGCCTGTTACCTAGAGCACCCAAAAAGCTGCTGCACACACAGAACTGGGAAATGATGGAAAAGGTGGGCTACCTGAGGGTGTACTGAGCAGAGGGAGCATTACTGTATTTCATGGTCATGAAGAAACTGCTCAGGAGCAGCTAAGTATCTGTGCTTGCTGCCAAGGCTGCAAAGACAACTTACTAAAGGGAAATCAGGTGCAGATGGCAACAGAAGTCTACTGCAATTCTTACCAGGAAATTTAAGGAACATGGGATTATTTTCCTTGTTTTTGCCTAGGCGTATCTTCTGCATTCTAAACAACTTGCCACTGCAAATGTCATTCAAAGTCACTTTTTATTTATTTATTTATTTATTTTGTCAAAAGCAAGTAAGCATTCTTTTTCTTTAGACTAAAATCAACAGATCCCTCTGCTTCTGCTCAGTGGCAGGTAATTAAAACATTTGTAAACCCAACACCTGCACTCAAGTGCAACACGGACACACCTGAGCAAGGTCAACATCAGTACGAGCACCTAATGGTACAACACTAGTTATTATTTCTCAAGTCACAATACATCACCCAAACACAAAAGGTACACGAAGTTCCCTGCAGTTCTTGGGAACAGGAAGCATTTTCTAAGGGCTCTGAGGGGATAGCAGCAACTTAAAATTGGCAGAGGCAAATGGCATTAAGATCAAAAGTATAGTAGGTGCCAGAAACTGCAAACAAGAAATGCATATTTCAAAAAGTAATGCTAAATGGAAAATTCAAAAGCAATATATCTTTTTCGTGGCCAAAACATGTTTTCTAATCACAGTGCTTATTTTTCAGTTAGTTGAAGGCTTTTTTCATTGTAAAAACCATGTAGTCTAAACCCAATAAAACAAAAGATAAGTTCAAGCTGCTGTGGTCTTTAGCTAGTAAGCACTGTAGGAGCAAGTAGGTAGCGCACTTCAAAATGCAAGTAGCAAGTGAGCTTAAAATGTTCCCAAATTTCCTTTGAATGAGCTTCAGCAGCTTTCAAGATGAGTCAGCAGGCAGAAGAGGTAATTAGAGTAGCAGAGCAAGGGGAAATGCAGAAGAACGGGGAATAAAGAAACAACATTCCCACCGGAAAATTATTTCAGCAAATGACAGAAGCAAACCTACCAGAAGACAGCCGGTCTGCCCCATGCCACCAGACAGTTACTAGGGCAAAGCTGATTGCCTGCTGCAGGGCCTCTTCTGATGCTCCCTCTGTAACACCTGCTGCAGTTGTGAACCTGGGACTGGGCTCCTGTGCAGGGCCGCCCTGAGCAGGGTGCCCAGCACCACGGCCAGGCACCTTCTGGAGATCTCCAAGGAGGAGACTCCACCATCTCTCTGGGCAGCCTGTGCCAGTGCTCAGCCATCCACACAGCACTGAAGTGCCTCCTGGTGTTCAGACGGAGCCTCCTGTATGCCAGTTTGTGCTCCTTGCCTCTTGTCCTGGCACTGAGCACCACTGAAAAGAGCCCGGCTCTGTTCTCTGTGCACCCTCCCTTCAGGTGTTTGGAGGCATTGACCAGATCCCCTGAGTCTCCCCTTTTCCATGCTGAAAATCCCAGCTCTCTCAGCCTCTCCTCACAGGAGAGGTGCTCTCCTTGGTCATCTCAGTGGCCCTTTGTTGGACTCTGGTGTGCCCATGTCCCTCTTGCACTGGACACAGCACTCCAGGAGTGGCCTCACCAAGGCTGAGCTGAGGGGAAGGATCACACCGCTTGTCCTGCTGGTGAGACTTGGCCTAAAGCAGCCAAGAACAGAACTAGCTGATACCTGAGGTTTTGCAGGACACCTACCCAGCTGAAGCAGCTTGGCCACACATGGGGGAGGACACGATTTCACCTGATTACATTCAAAGACGTTGTTAACACCCTGACACTGCAAGAGCAGTGATGTTCCTGAAGGCCAAAGCAGCTGGTGAATGAGCAACCAGGTCTGGCCTGGAGAGGGGCCCAGCTTCCAGAAGATGCAATGGCCTTGTTCACTAGAAGCATGATTTGGAGAATGATTCTCTTTTCAAAACTTATGCCCCCCCATGTATTTATTGTGGTATGTAGAAAGCACGTGGCTATTCTGTTAGGCCTTAGCAGAGGCAAGTCCTGCACCAGCACATGGCACCATAAACGCATCATAAACAGTTCCTGCAGGAAGAAGCATGCAGACTAAAGCAGAAGGAAATAAAGATACAGCTGAGATGGGTGTTTTTTAAAGAGCATTTTTGGACACAAAATGAGTTTTAAAGAGCGTTCTTTCTCCCAATATTGGAGATCAGGATACATCACAGCAAACTATCTGACTAGGGGAATTGAGCGCACCCAGCTGCAGGGATGGTTAAAGTGTTGGACTATTTTGATTTCTGGCTATGAAACTTAGATTCTACCTTGTCCAAAAAATTAGTTTTTTTTTTATTTTTTTTATTTTTCTTCCCAGATGGGAAACAGAGACCAATTTCTAGCCAAACTTTAATCAGTTTACAATTTTCAGATCTGGCAGACTGAGCAGCTTGAATATATTCACTTTAGCTAAACAAACTGATATATTCTCAACGAAAAAGAAGTCCAGCAAAACATCCATAAACATCCATTTTTCATGTCCTTCAGATTTAATTTGTCTAACACGTCAGTTCCTAGAGAATTAGTGCATTGTTTTTCTGTTCTTAAATATAATTTTGATTACAACCAAATTCAGCTTCTCCCTCTCCCTGTGTTATCTTTCTTCCGAAAGCTTAATTATGTCTTCCTACATTAGCGTTCCTCTACTTTCCAGTGCATTCTGCCTTTCTCAGATACATTTCCAGCTGAGATGAATGAAATCAAGGAGGAGCTGGTGCATGCAGGGATGGCAGGTTGTCTGCAATCATTTTTATATTAATGCAATCACACCTGCTACATGAAGCTTTTAATGAACAAGAGCAGAAAACAGTTGCAGGATATGGCCTACATACTTGTCTCAGTGTCTGCTGCTTGCTAGGAATTGCATTTCCACATAGTAGAGATGCCTGCAGTTGTTTTCGTGATGCCTACAACTGGTGTGTGCAGCAGTACTCACTCCGGGATGGACTCTCTGCATTTGTTCCTTTACTGAAAGCTGCCTGTGATTCAGCAAGGGTGATGATTTGATTCATAATTCACTCCCACCCAAGCCACACTGTGCCACACTGAATGTTTCACAACTGCTATGGCCGAGGGCAAAAGAAAAGCAGCCTCAGTTCCCAGCACCACTTTCCCAACACCACCAGCTTACCCTGTAGGGCAGCAGGCTCCACAGCTTAGCAGTCAGCTCTCCTGTCAGGTTCAGGAAACCACTTTAATGTGAAAAGGGGGTGATAATAGCACTCTGCTGCGATAAAAGGTGCTGTTTTCTAAATTGGCATTGCACTTCAACATTGTGGCAACACAATGGAGGACATTCTTTATTCGCATGCAACCTATGTGGAGATTTCCCTCATGGAAGCCACTTCTGAAGCGGCTTCTTCCTGTAAGCTACCAGAGGAGGTGAGATACCACAGCAGCTCATTCAGAAATGACTTTAAATCAGATGATTTCTACAATTTGTCCGTCCTTCAGAAAACCAGATAGCTCTCAGTCTTGCCCTACTTTTGACAGCTTTACATTCTTGAACATTAAATGAGCTGAAGGCATCTCCATGACAGGGAACCACAATTCTAAGGACATTTCTTGCATGCCAGTGGGAATTCTGAGCAAAGGTGGCTCTTGTCTCTTGCAGCATTATCCACTAAAGCTTTCTGTAGCAGCAAGCATTACATTTATATAAAAATTAAGTTACAAGAATTCTTTTCAGTTATCTAGAAATTCAGGATAATATCCTAAATAAATCAGCCAAGGAAATCTTTCTTTAATGAAGATTGTGTATAAATTTAAACTAGAAACTCAATTTGGTCATTTTCTCCTCATACTTCATCCTTTATTCAATTAAGAGGCACACAGATTTTTTAAATTGAATTTTGTTGAAACTGCTACTGCTGTAAATCTCAAAGAAGAACTCTATTTCCTGTACTCTTTATGTACTAGCAGCTCCTTAAACCATATAAAACAAGTGGGCCAAGCTCTCTCCCATAGTATTTAATGAAGTTCCCATGTGTCTGAAGGAGTAGCATGAGGATGAATCAAACTCACAGACTATATAAAGCAGGAATTATATTCCAGCCTTGATCCACTATATCACTAAACCAGCAAACCTCTGCCTTGACCTTTTATATTGGATTTACCTGGAAGAGAAGACAAATAAAATTTAGACTGAAGCTTTGAAAGCCTGCAGCCTAGAAGTAGTCTTTTTATTCCACAGACCAGATTTTGCCAAACTCTTTCACATAGGTCACAAGAACATTAAACTTACGTCCCATAGCCAGAAAGCATCTAAAACGCATCTCATGACTTGATGCTTCAAGGGCAAATGCAAGTGATTGGTGGTGGTGCAGAAAAAAAAAACCATCACACCGATTACTGCAGCAGAAACCCAAACAACTTAAATATATGGCTTCAGCAATGCAAAGCAACGCCCGTGCCTTGGCAGCCAGTATATCTACTTTATGTCAATACGTGATTCAAAGGGAAAACAGAACCCAGTGATGCTTTGGGTAAACACTGACATGACAGTTACTGTTGTGACAGATAAAGAAAGGACTAGATCAGAGCAGAGAGGATGCTCAGTACATCTGTGACTGGGAAGATATAAAACAATAAAAGTTTCCTGTAGGAATGACAGTGGAGATCAGAAAAGAAAACTTGTGAAGTCAGCAGGGAGGGCTGCTGGAATGGCTCTTACAGAAAAGCAGAAAAGGGGGAACTACAAAGCTTGAGAGCTATTATCTTGGAGCTCATATAAAAGATCCAAGGTGAGGCTGTAGAGAAACCTATGCTACCCATGCATCAAAGACCTCTCCAGAAGATTTGTAACCTTGGGCAAAGATCATCTCTGTCAGGCAAAACTGACTTGGGACTAGTCTGAAAGAGGAGACTGATTTCCTTTGGCAACTCCTGATCACAGACCTCACCAGTTCCTGCACCGCATGCCAGACTTACTTGACATAAGAGCTGATATACATCAACCTGTATTTTTAAATGAAGCAAAACCCATTCCAAAGCAAATAGAAAACCCTCTCCTGAAGATGCTTATCCCACTTGTGAGAAAACAACCAACCAACCCATGACTGATCTTGGTCGTTACATACTGCCACTGCTGGGAACACTGAAGATATACCCACTGCAATCACAGTGACGTGTAGAAAACAGAACTAGATTTAACCAAAATCACGCAGGTTCTGGTAATAAACTAGCTGTATTATTATAAATAGCAGCATAACTAGTTTTCCCTACAAAAGAATGGTGATTGCAGCATATGCAGTGTAAGAACTTACACAGAACAAAAGCATTGAGTTTTGGTATTTACTTAACAGTACTGACCAGTCTTCTAAACATCTTTGGGTTGTACCACAGGAAGAACGACAAAAATGCATTGAAAGAAACCTGTTTAAATGGTAACGCTCCCCAGACTCTCTGTTGGACTTTACCCTTTCCATTTTCCAGCCTGGAACTGGCAGCAAGTCAGAGCAGAGCACAGCAGAGCAGCAGAACTTCCAGATCAGCATCTGAGAAGTTCCCTTTCTCAGTGGTCTTGTGATTTAAGATGCACACAGAACAGAGCACTTTTGAAGCAAGTCTTTAATATTTTAAGAGAGAATTCTTTATTCACAGAATGTGCAATAACTCTTTTCGAACTATATGCAAAAATAAACCCCAAAATTCTAATGAAGATACAGAAGAAAAAAAAAAAAAGGCAGCACAGCAGTGTTCCAAGAGAATACATAATTCACAAGTTTAAAATTCAAGCACTCCCTTCCTATGCCTGAAGCTCTCTTAAAATATTAACAATCAAATCTCTTCGGTAAGTGTACGGCGTATACTTTATTCTGAACCAGTACCTTGGGAAAAGGTTACCACTTGGGGCATACATTTTCATCCCTTCTTTGCCCATCAGAGCACGAAGAATTCTGTTGCGGGACAAGATTTTATCATAAAATTCCACCCCTCCTCTGGCATAGTCTTTGGAAACAGTAGCTGCATTTCTGTCGGCCTTGCAGTCTAGGTAATAGGTCACAGCATCGTAACAAACGTAGTAGAAGATCAGTCCAGCGGCGGCAACTGTGAGGTTACAGATGCCACGAAATACCGTGGGGCCAGTAGATAAACCCAGCGCTATCTTTATACCTACCCCACAAAGACATGTACCAGCTAAACAAACTGGAGCCACAACTGCCCTTGCTAAAGGGCTGCCGTTCTGCAAATACACAACTTCTCTGGCAATTGCAAACTTCTGTGCTTCAGGTGAAAATGTCAGAGCTTCCTTCAAAGCAACACCTTCATTGCTCTCCCAGTCTACCTCTTTGCCATTGATCACAACAACGTGGTCGACTATTCCTTTTTTGTCCTCAACTGTGCTATCAAAATTAGGAGGTATGCCCACCAAAGAACCCGCAGGTAGCCAGGGGATTCCAGCACTGACTGGGTGGAAGCCAGAAGCTGCAAAAGCTCGATAGGAGTCAGTGGACTTCACAGCGGTATCTTGAAGGACATCCTGAAAGACACCACTGAGCCTCTGTGAAAGCTCAGCTGGCTGCCCATCTGACCAGCACTCATGCAAAAGTTTGAACGTCTGCTCAGGAAACACATGATACGAAAGGTTAGCGCCAAGCAGTCCCACGCAAGAAGTAGCCAACAAAGTGATCTTGTGCTTCTTTACCCACACCGATGCCTTCCGCAGGAATTGCACTCCCATAGTCAACTCCTAACCTGTTTGTAACACAAAATCAGGAATTAAAGCATGCATAAATGTGTTTCTCATCTATGCAGCATTTTAAAAACAAAACAACATGAGAAACAGCAGAGTACAATAACCAATGGAACATTAGTTTACATTAACAAAACACAAAATACTTCTACAGAGAAAGTGATACTCACTAATTTTGGGGCCTTTGAACAACACAGGATAATTGATACAAAGAATTAACTTCTCCCTCTCCTCCAGTAAATCAATTTATTGCCGTAAAACCAATAATAAAGCCACCATTTGAACTCCTCCCCCCAGCAATCAATACACATTCTCCATTTACCCAACACACATATCTACTCCTTGCCATCACAGTCCTCTCATTGCAGTCCACTACAGCAACAGACTGGAGATATTAAGGCCAGAAAGAGCCAATAATTAAATTAACCTCTAACCTCCTCAATAGTACATCGTAATTTTACTTAGTTGCCTCAACACTAACCTTGGTAACTTGAGCTTGGCTACAACATCCACGATGGGATCATATCTTCATCTGAAAATTTTGGGAGACAGAATATGTCTTTGGAGTTCTTTCTAATGGATAATCCACTTCAATGTGAAAAGAAAAATAAAGAACAGTATGAGTTTCCTCTATTTTTTTTTCAGATTTCAACTACCTGGCTATGGTTCTAGCTTACTCAGCAAACAGCTATTTCCAAAAAAAAACATGCTTTTAATGGCAACATTTTTTTTCTCTAAAATAATTTGTCTGACAAATAATTCATGCAATTCAGAGCATAAACTAGAACAGAACCTGTTTCAGGGTAGATGACTATGCTATAACTCTTTAAATAAGCAGATAAATACAAAAACTTTCAAACCTGCTAAATCCTTCAGTTCAAGAGTCCTGCTTCCCTGGGTGAGTATCAGTTCCTTTGATGGACCGAGCCATATGATGTGTTCTGCCCAGGAAAGCTCCAGTCTCTTAAAAATTCCCAGAGGCTACAGAATTCTCTCCTAAAATGATGCTATGATAAAGATATAAAAGCTAATTAGGCACCTAAGTCCCATAGACATCAGTGATAATTGGGTGCCCTTGCTTCCATTTGCATCTCGCAATGCCTCTTCTCTCAGAGCTTTACCACGTGAGCTGCGGAGAATCCTGCTGCAGCTGTTTAAGACATGACTATTACCAGCTGTCCTTACAGGAAGCCAAGGTGGCAGAGGAAAACTGTGCTTTGATACAACCACCAAGGTCTTAGCGTAGAGCACCATCAAAGGTGAGCTTCAGCTATGCTGCTGGGCTTTGTATTGCAGCAGCTGAAACACAGACATTTGCTCTTTTCTTCCACTTGGGCTGAACAATAACCTCCCACAGAGGGTGGGGTGGACAACTGGGGGCTGTAACATCATAAACCAGCACTGCGTGATATGCCAGGATACACCAGCCAGGATCAACAGCAAATGAATATTAACCACAGGGAAACAAAAAGGGATTAAATTAAAGGTGGTGTTTTAATGATATGTTATTACTACTCCTTCCTATGAAGCTCTTTCAAACTGTTAAGTTCACTGGGGAAGAATAACCTTGTTTAATGTTTATACTGCAGTGAACACATACCAAGTGCTTACTAAAAACAATGGTTCATGTAAGTATACAATAATTTAATTTGTATTTCTTAGTATAATAACTAGTGGTATTCCAACACTGCTGAAGACGGGTGGCGGTGATTTGTTTGACAAAGTTATTTAAGAAAAACATGCTAAAGCAACAAACGCTTGGGTGAAACACTATTTCAGGAGTTAACATCCTTGATAGTGGAGCTATAAAACAGAAAATGTTAATATTAAACCCAAACAACCTCTTGGGAGTTAATGACCTCTTGGCAAATCTAGACTGGTAGTCTAGATCTGATTGAAAAGGTCATGCCATTTACAACGAGGGGGGCAGCACTTCAAAGGATGTGATTATATGAAGACTTGCACTTGACCTACATATGAAGCTGAGCCAAGAACTTCCCAAGTTTCTCCCACTCACATGAGAGAGCAAGCTCTCTTTCAGGCTGCCTAACAGACCTTTGTAAGATCAGAAACAGAGCAAGGAAAAAATTACTCGCTCAGCTCATGTACAGTGCGGGGAAGGCCAGACCCCACTGAAAAACAGCGGTGTCCATTCTTGTATGATTAAACGGTGCTTGCCGAGCACAAGGCCTGCTCAGTACCACACGATCAGTGACTCGCATGCCCCGAGGAACACCTGGACAGCTGGGTGAACCGCAGGAAAGCAGGCCAGGAAGCGCTCTGTTTATCTGCACACTTCTCCTGAACAGCCACAACAAGGGGATGGATGCACCTCCACGGCACAAGGCATGAACACCTGCTTCCCTGCACAACTAGGTTTCTTCCTGCTTTGACTGGAAAAATTCTAGCAGTTGTTAAGCCTTTTTTAATTACACTTTGTGCAGGTATGGTTTCAAATCTTTGTGAACAGCCCCCTCGCAGCCCATGCTGTAATTTTGACTGGATTAAATCCTATGGTCCTGCCAGCAACCTAAAGCAGGAATAAGATGGAAATGCCATCAGCCTATTCATTTCTCATGATGGCCAATTCTCATGAAAATAAAAGAAAAAATGTCCTCAAAACCTGTCAGCACTTGTGCTTTCAAATCTTCCCCTGGGTTCATTGCAGTTTTCTGTTCATGCAAATAAAACACACTGCAGCCCCAGCTGCGGATGGCATTTTTACCCATAAACTTTGCACGACTTACTTGTAAGGAAGGCAACCAGACATGACAAGGCAATTTATACAGCCCATAGCCTGTAAATTCCTATTCATTTAGTTAGCTCTGGTAAAGTCACATCAGAATTTGTATGCTGGCCTCCCCCAAGGGCTCAAACACTACTTAGCACGCTGTGGTTTTACGGGCACTCATTCAAGCCAATTCACTGGACTCCGTGAGACTTTTAGTTGCTAAAGTTCAAAACGTGGGCTAGCCACGCAGCTTTTGTCCTGGCGTTTGAATGGAGCTATTATTTATTTATTTATTTATTTTTGTAGTTTTATGGAGAAGCAGGGTAAGCCCAACTTAAAACGTGGTCTGGAAATGGAGCGAAACCTCGACCTGCCTCGAGGGCTCAGGATTTCCAAGCTCCCTTACATAAAATAATTTTTGAAAAGGGGGGAGGGTGCTAAATAAAAAAAAAGGCTTTACGAAATAGCATTGAGAGGGGCCGATGCCTTGCATCCCAGCCCAAAGCCGGGCCCCGACCTGCCCCCAGCCCCGGGCCATGGCGCCCCTGGGGCCGGGATTGGGATCGGGGCCGTCCTGCCCCCCGCAGAGCCCCGGGGAGAGCCCCCCCACCCCAAAAGGGGCAGCGAGGGGTCGGCCTCGCCTCGCCTCCCCCCGCCCGCCGCCCGCACCTACCGGGGCTCCGCGCCGCGGCCGAGGCGGAGCTCCCCGGGCAGCGGCCGCCCCGTTACCGTCAAGAGGGCGGAAGGGGAAGGGAAGGGGCGGGCCGCGCCGCCATGGCGGCTGGGGAGCCCTTCGTGGGCTCGGGTGGGGAATTTTGTGCTTTTGGCGCAGCTTTTTGGGGGAGATCTGGCCGGCCACCGCTCCCTGCCTGCCGCATGGAGGCAAAGAGCAAGGGCTCAGGCACCCCAGGCACCTGGTGCCCTGGGCACGCAGCCTGCTGGCCCCACCAGCCCTGTAGGCACACAGGACCCTGTGCTGCTGTCCCCTGGGGCTCAGAAACCCGCAGCAGCTGCTGAAGCGGCCGGTGGTGCCAGCTGGAAGAGCCACGGGTCTGGCACGCTGGGGACAGCTGTGCAAACCCCGTCCAGCACAGCAGCAAGCAGCAATCGTGCAACCCCCCAGCCTTGTGTTAGCACAGAGCCATCCCCATGGTGTCACATAAGGGAAATTTGTGTTTTTCCTGCTTAAACATCTTTTTTATATATGTTATCAATAGATCCCTTCCACTGTAGAGGAAACAAAGGGCAACAAAGATGGTGAAGGGGCTAGAGGGAAGATAAATACGAGGATCAGGTGAGACCCCTTGGTCTGTTCAGCCCAGGGCAGAGCAGGCTGAGGGGAGGCCTCATGGCAGCCTGCAGCTCCCTCAGGAGGGGAGCGGAGGGGCAGGCGCTGAGCTCTGCTCTCTGGGGACAGCGACAGGACCCGAGGAAATGGCAGGGAGCTGGGACAGGGGAGGGTCAGGCTGGGGGTTAGGGAAAGGTCCCACACCCAGAAGGTGGTCAGGCACTGGAACAGGCTCCACAGGGCAGTGATCACAGCACCGAGCCTGCCAGAGTTCAAGAAACATTAGGACAACGCTCTGATACATGGTCTGAATTTTAGTTAGATCTGTGTGGAGCCAGGGGTTGGACTCCATGATCCTTGTGTGTTCTTTCCAACACAGGATATTCTGTGATTCAGTGATAGTACAGGAACACATAGTAAGAACACAGTCAGTGGCATAACTAACATCTGCCACATATGATTTTTTTTTTCCTGTCATCCCTAACAGGAACACATGCAGTGTTTTCTTATTTGTTGTATGATTTATGATTTGCTCAAAGCAGATGGCAGCCAGTAGTTTCTCAATATTCCTTCATGAGTTTGTTTTACAACCTGGAAACTCTAAGAAAGTCCAGAGCACATCTGCCTTTTCCTTGAAAGCTCAGTTTTGCTGGCATGTCAGGGGTGGTGGGTCACAGAGTAGCACATTAAGGCCCGTTAAGATCTGGCTTCTGAGCACACGGCTCCATTAAGGCCAGCCTTGCCCTTCAGTTGTACGGTCCTTGCAAAACAAGAACACAGAGGATGGCTTTCAGCCACTGTCGAATTTCATTGGGGTGGTGTACACTGGAAAAGTGGTTTTGCCTCATCTACAAGAAAGATATACATTGGTGCTTTACAGTCATTTAAAAATGTCCCTTTACCTAGTTGACTGCTCAGTGTGATCAGTTTTAACAAATCAAGTGGACATAATGCTTTTCAGTGAGTTGAGACACAGCAGAATAAAAATAAAAGCAACCCACTGTTATCTACTTGGATTAATTTTGAGAGTTCTTTGTAGCAGCACCTGATAAAGGCATCTCTTATCAGAAAAGATTCAGCTCTCTGAACTTCTGGCCTGAGATTTGCTTTCACATAGAAAGATTAATATCTTGAACTAAATACCTAGGAGTTTTCATTCAAATTGAGATCTTCTGCCACAACTTCAATGAAAGTATCTTAATAAAGATGTCAGTTTGATCTTTTCTCTACTTGATGATTTGCGTGTCCCCAGCACTACAGAAATGCTAGTGCTAAATAGACACGGCCAGGCCTAGCCAGCATCTCTCCCTGCTGTGAACAGAGGCTGTTAGGCACAACCTTGGTTTTAACTTCCAATGAACAAGTTGCTAATTGCTAAGAAAACACATTCCTTTGTGAGAGGACATATTTCTAGCCTTAGGTTATGGTTTTGTGCAGTATGGCAGATTAACAATTTGCTGCCACCCAAAGGGAGAAGTCAGGGAAAAGATCTTACCTTCCCCACCTCTCTGTCTCCCTTTGAATCACTTATGTTTCCTAGATCTGGCATTCGTTAGACCCTCTTATGAGCTACTTTTAACTCATTATCAGCAGAAAACATCCAAATAGAAGAACAGACAAAAGCAAAAACAAACAAAAAAACACAAGCCTACACCTACAATCATTTTCCTCTAGGTTATTGAGTTGAATGGGATCATAGAAAAGTCTGAAGAGTGCCAGGGCTGTAAAAAGGCAGGAGGCAGCCAGAAAAAAAAAAAAAAGGGAAGGAGAGCTTCATCTCCCTCTTTATCAGAGGAGAACTTGAATAGCCATGGGTCTGCAGCCTCAGTGTGTAGCTTCATCATCTGCCAAAATTTACCATTTGTAAGTAGGTATTGACATTCATCCTCCATACAGAAGCACAAAGAAATAATGCATGCAGATGAGGGACTTCTTGAGACTAGACTATACACTAACCAAAACACATGGAGTGATGATGGATTTTGAAAGCCTGAGAGTTAAGACTTACCCTAGGGGTGAATTTGGATTAAGTTTTGATAAGCTCATTCTTTCTGAAAGGTGCTTCTGCCTTCTGTACCAGCTAGAGATGTCTGTAGACCAATAGTTTCTTATGCAAAACTCTAGAGGCTTGCTTGGTATTAAGTTCAAACCATAGTTTCTCTTAAGCACTTTATAATAATTACAACTGTGAAAAGTAGAGATCCCAACTTCACTAAGCAGCACGTTGGCACGATTCCGGTTTCAAGCAGGAGCTGCTACAAAATGGAGAAGGAAGGCTGGAGTGCACCCTATTTCTGTTGTATAAGCACATCATTAGTCAGGAAACAAGGGATACAGACCACTTTTAAATTAGCCTGCTAGGTGGTGCTGTAGGACATGCTCTAAGTTACTCATCCAAAATCACAGTTCTGTCTGATGATTTACCAGAAGAAAGACGCCTACCATTACCTGGCTCTCTAGTTTACAATTTTATGTGTAAAATCTTGTTGCTACATTAGGTAAAATGTTGATTTTTAAGTACAGAACCGAGTCTCATTGACTTCTTAATGCTTGTATGTTCACATTCTGTTCTGTGAATGTGATCTCTAAAGTAAATATGGTCAGTTAACAAATATCCACCAGTCTGAGAGCAACATTTCTTCAGTGCATAACAAAGAGTAGTGTTTTGTAAAATTAACAACACCAAAAACAAAACAAAACAAACAAACAAAAATTTTGCAGAAACTGTTAACAATTTTAATAAAATTATAGTGATGAGGTAATCTTCACATGCATACTGTCCAGCTGTGTGGGATACAACTGTGCTCCCATACTCTAGGATTTCACTATGGGCTCAGACAGCACAGATTAGAATCCACCTTTTCCCTTTCATTAAGGTTTGGCTGGAATACCAGAAGTCCTGCCAGTCTTATGCTGATAATCAAAGACATATGTAAAAAGTAGTAGGATGAAAAGTTCCTGTCTCCTTGTTAAGTGCTTCATGTAGAAAAGGATGATCTGTGCCCAACTCTTTATCTTATTCCTGGGATGTATGTATGTTCTTCAAGATAAATACATAGCTTGTACTGCCTCTCAGGATGGGTGATATATAGCAAATAGTGCGCATTCAGAAACCCAACTGTGGGAATAGAATGGGGAATTACACTCCTGGTCTCAGATGAAACCTTCAAACCCTGGTATTCAAGAATGAAAAGATTGTGCCATTGGAGTTGGCAGGTATATCGATCAAAGTAATTAAAGTACTACAAAGAGGCTACAGAGAGCCTGGGAAGAGATTCTCTTCCCCACGTACAACAGTTTGGAATCAGTCAGGGATCAAAAGCTAGCAGTGTTTTAGAAGGTAGCAAAGAGGCTGTGAGGCATTTTGCCAGCAACAAAACTGTGGGACTGACTTTGTTTCCACTCAAACACCCTTGGCATTATACTTTACAGTATTCCTCTGCAGGTCTGGATCTACCTAAAACTCAAGAGGGTTCTTTGTGAGAAAGGGAAAACATGCATGTTTTTATTGCTTAGCTTTTACATTTTGAGATGCTGGGACCAATTGTACAAGCTCCTAGTATATCTGGTTAGAAATAAAGAAGTTGGAAGGTTCATGATATTCTCTGTAATCAGACATTTTAACTGTATTTGTTAAAAAAATCCTGATCTGAACGTACACTGCAATTTCTCCTGAAGCTAACAGACATGTAACATGGATTCTGGTGGAAACTTCGGATACTGGAAGCAGAGCGCTGAGAGAGAAAACCACCTACAGATTCTGGGCAAATCAATTCATGCTGAACTCCGTGGTCTTTCAAGTAGCCTGCTGCTATTTAAAACTGATTTGGGTCTATCCACGTTGTGCAGACAGATGCTATACCAGACTGCATTTTAAGTGGTATTAGATTCTAGTCACATTACAGACATCACCGTGTTACTATTTGGCAAAATCGGAACAAAACTCACAAACAAAATCTGATCATCTAGCCTGGGATTTCCAGCCAGTCCATACAAGCCAAACTTGCTGCACCCAGGACAGTTGCACATTGTCTATAGCAGATATAGGATCTGTCTTTAAGAGTTTTGGTCCTGCAATCAGCTAGCTATAGTGAAAGGAAGGTAGCTATAGCAAATTAAGTGTCACATATCTTCATAATACAGCTAATTAGCACTATTTCCCTTCAGAATTAGAAGCAGCCTGTCTTGGAAAGGAAAGGATGTCATTTCTTAGAGGCAACGCTATAATAATTAACATATTTAATCATAATTATCTAGCCTCCATAATACTTACCTTTCCTGATAGTCTTACTCCAAAATTAATGATATTTGACAGGAAGCAGAAACTGGGGTTCTTTCACTAAGACGATTGGCCTAGTTCCTCACCAAGCACTGCTCCATGGTGAAAAGATTTTGCCTATGACCATCCATGTCTGAAAACCAGGTGATCATCTTATTGATTTGCTGAAGTTTTCATGCACTCAGACTCATTTCTCAATAATTTTGGCAGATTTCAGCAAAACTCCAAGGAGAGCATTGTTATCTTCTAAGGCCACATTTCACAAACAAACCACTGTTATTAAACTTAGAATTTGTTAGCACCTACAGGGTAAAGCAGAAAGTAAAGTCCCTGAAAGAAGTTGTCTTCATAACCTCAGTAAAGCACACATGCAAGCGTGGAGTCTTTTAGCAATGCATACTGCGTAAATGTGCAAGGAGGTGTCTCTTAGTTCCAGTATTTAAACTCTAAAGATCAGATTATACCAGGAGAGGTTGGATGAAGGAATCAGGTCAGAGATGCCATAGCTTCAGTGAAAATTCTTGATTTCAAATGTTTGAAGCTTACAAAGGGCTCTGTGTACTCCTGGCACAAGCACAGCCCACGTACTCCACCCTGAATCAAGTCAGCTGAAATGACATCCCAAATCTGGGGCAAGTTTATCAATAGAAACATGGATTAAATGCAGAGGAAATGCAAACTTGTATGTTGAAGTGAGAGCTCCTTAGAACAGGAATACTTTTCTGTTTCCACTGAAAATCCAACATTCTCTTTTTGTTTCCCTACAGATGGCCAGCTTGCTGCAACCTGGAAAGCTGGACACCCCCATTCCCAACCTGTGGAATCTGTAATTTAAAAATAAGTTGTATCTTGGTACATATTTCCACCCATCTCCTCCTCCCCCCCCCCAAAGTTGCATCTATTTTTCTATTTTTTTTCCTTAGTCAGAAAATCTTAGCTAAAACACTAAGAAGTCATCGTGAGAAGATGGGATTGTTCATAGCTGTGACCCACATTTTTTCTTGGAGAGCACATTTAACTGAAGAAAAGGGACAGCTTCTGTGTGGGAGCAGATTCAAGTCTGATACAGGGTGTATAAAGCAGAGAGCAGCCACAGTACGCCAAGGCTGTTCTCTATAAACCAATTGCTCTGCCTAATCAGGTGCTATCTGTCTGCTTTGACAACATGGTATGTGTCTGTGTGTAGGAGGGGAGGGGTCTGGTCCCACACTGACTCTGTTCTTGGGGAAAAGCAGGGCATTTGGCCACCAAGCAGTCTGTGTTTCTATCACATCAGTCACTTCAGGATCCTACAGTACTTTACTAACCATGCCTGAGCTGTTTATCGGACTACATGGATCCTTAAGACTAGATGTCCGGTAGCTCTAAATGTGACTGGATCAACTCCTATGTGCTGCATTCCTGAATTAAGCTTTGTAGGGATCCTCTCTCAAAAGTCTAAATAAAGTGATTCAATCCAAAATTGCTCATGCCCACTTAAGCAATAAGTTTGATCAGAAATAGACAGGTTTGTTTACATTTTTAAATCAGCATTTAAATGCTAGATTATTACTTCATTTAAATACTAGCTTCCCAGATAAATTGCTTTTTCAGGATAATTTTAGGCCAAAATGAGATCTGGATACCACAATATCAGGTTCATTTTCACATCTTCTCCTACTCAATCACATGGTGCTGGTGATGTCTGATGAAGTTTATGCTATGCACTGTTCTCTAGAGCTAGTTCAAAGCGTAAGCACTCATCAACAAACGGAAGCTCAAAATAAAAAGGCAGTGGGCACATTTCAAAATAAACGCTGAAGACCTGCACAGCTGATCCAGTATCTAAGAACCCAATTGCCATCTATTGTCACTCAGGAACAAATTCATATGCCATCCTCTAAGGGCTGCCTAAAACCACAGTCATGTTCCAGGTCTGAATACCAGAAAGCTGGAAAGTGAAATACCACAGGTTCAGCATTACTGGAAGTGATAAAGCGTGATCATAGTATAAACAATAATTTTGGATTCTTTGATATCCACCAAATAGTGCTGCCTGAGGAGAAACTTTTTTGAAATCTGTGAGGCAAGCTTCAAGCCAGACTACAGGCTCTGAAGGGGAATGTATGTTGGTTTGCAGGAAACAGTTTTGTTTTAGCGAGGCTATTGTTTATACCACATTCTCCTCAAGAGGGTGTTACACCCTCTTCAAATGTCCTGAGATATTAATCAAACCCCAAATAGATTGTTTATCCCCCAATTAATGATACTCTCCAAGGAAAGAATAAAAACAAGGGCCTGAGAAGGTCCATGGAGTGAGGTCAGGCTCACACACTATGTGCAGATGCATGGGTGCGCAATACTGTGACAAATAATATGCAAGGCAGGAACCTTGCTATTGTTAGAGCATGCCTGCAAAAGCCTGTTATCACAGTAGTTAGCGTTTGTGTATCACAAATCACACTTCAGAAAATTGTGAAATGTGTAGCCTGCACTCTGAAATAGAAAACGTTAAATACCAGGAATGGTTTGTATTCATCAGAAATAATCTCCTCACTAATCTGGGGTTGACAACAGCGACTGATCTCACCTGTCATATAAGAATCACACGGGAGCTAACAAGCTGGAGAGCCAGTCAAAAAGTTAGAACCTGCATTTGGAGGAGCAGCCCATGTTATCCACAAAAAAAAAAAAAAAAAACAAAAAAAAAACACAACAGAGGATAAGTTATCACGTGTTAGATAACTACCTTATTTGCTAGCTTGCCATTGATAGTTTAGTGCTAAAAGCAAGGCTGAGAGCAGCCATGTCAAGCAGAACCAATATCTAAGTTGTTTTCAGAGAATGGCTTCACAGACGTGTGATGACATCTGAAAGTCAGGTGAGAATGACTCATGGTGTCCTTAGCCCAAAAATGGAACAAAGGTTTAATAAATATATCTACTTCTGTCACATGGCTTCTTCATATAAAGTTAACAGAAGAACGATTTAAGCTAATCAGCCAGAACAGATACGCTTCTTCATTCAAGATAACTTGCATGGTCACACATACACATGACGCTACTGCTGTGAAGCTGTCAATGGGCAAACACCGAGCTTATTTGGATAGCAATTTCTGTGTCCTAAAGAATAACTGAAGTGACTGATAAAGCCCTTTGTCTCCAGGATTGGCCATAAAAGAAAGCAGTATAACCTCCAAAAACATTTGCTGTCATGCATATGATGTTTTAGCTTGGGATGATGCTGATGGATTTGGGGAGGTGGTACATAGAGCAGGAGCCACATCATGAGCCAGGGGTTGCTGTTTAGTCATCCTTGGCCTACAACCAGGCAGCCATCAGTTAAGATTAAATAGGTAGCAGGCTTTGCTGGCCCCACAACAGGCAGAGCACTGTTTAGTCTGTGTGCCTTCATGAGGTATGGCAGCCCCGGAAGGTTTACAGGGAACAGAAAGCCAGAGCCCTAAGCAACCTTCAAAGCTGCAAAGTTATCAACAGACCTTTTCCAAGCTCACATGAACATAGCAGTTTTTATAATCTCTATTACTAAACAAGCTAATGTAATATAAACACACTTAGGTGAAGAGCATTTTAACCAGTAAGAGCTAATGTTAGTTTACAAGCCACTTGGATATTCCAGTTTGCTGCACTTACATACCAGTATTTCACCCACCGAAGAGTTAAAGGGCACAGCCAGGATGGCTATTTCTAAATACATTTGCTAACCTTACACGCTTATTTTTGCTTCATGCAAAGGAGCAGCTAGAATGAACAGCTTGTATAGGAACATACAGACAGAAGCTGTAGCCAAGAAAGAAGAAAAAAAATAAATAAATACCCCACCTCTTTGTGTTCTAGCCCTATCCATCGTAATGGAGTAAGCCAATAACAGTGAGAAAATCTTCATTTGCAGAAAAAACAGCAAAAGAGGAGAAAACAAAACATGTAATTTCTTATTTGCATTTTTCCCTTTCTTTTAAAACAGACACTCAGCTTACCAGTAACCCCCCCCTCTCTCTTAAATCTCCCCCCAAAAGTAATTATATGAGTCTCCTCAAGATCCAGGTCACCTGAATGTTGTTTCCTTTCAATATGCATACTTGATAAGCATTAAGACCCAGTTCTAAGGATTTGGTCAGTGACTAATTAGTCATTTTGCACAAGAATCAAAGGTTCACTTGTATGCTTAATATTGTTTGTATAGGGGGAAAATGTCTAATAAAAACTCTGAACCTGAAAACCCTGATAACAGCAACCACAGGGACAAAGGAGTCCTGACCTACCTCCTGCTCTCCCAAAAAGCCAATGCCCAAAACGTTCATCCTAATCCTTCTGCCTTTTCTTTGTCTCTACTATTAGCTGCTATATTTCTTTTTTTTTTTTTCTTTTCTACAAAGCTGTCTGTGGTGCAAAATGTAGGCAACGTGCAATCTGAAATAAAGCTGCTTATTGCACAGAGGATGCCAAAATTAATAGCTCTGAATTTTAATGAAGAGAGACTTGATTTCTGTTCCAGTGGGATTGCAGGGAGTAAGTTGATATACATTAAAATAGAGGAAAAATAATAGAGCAACCAACTTCGTAGAGTTCATCTGTTTAAATGGCTGTAAAAACCTGGTTAAAAACAAACAAACAAACAAACAAAAAAGAAACCCTTCCTAATTTTCAGAGACTACATGCCTCTGCTCCAACAAGCTGTATTCCCAGGTTATTGCAGGTCCAGGCAAGGAATATCAGAATGGGTTTATTAGGGGAAAGTTTGCTGTTTTCGGGTCATTTTAGAATCAGTCTGTCCAAGCAAATCATGCCTGACCAGCACCACTAGCTAAGCAGTCATGCCACTGTCTTTACCCTGCCAGCGGACCTCAGGAGTGACCTAGAGAGCCTTTCTCTAGCATGAAAGTCTGCGCTGAGCCCCTGCTGCCCACAAATACTATTTAGCATCCACATGCAAGGCTTGTTTTGATTACATTATGCTAGCAGTCAGCCTGTTATTGGCAAAGGTATTGAACCAAAGCCTAAAAGAATTGGAAACTTTTTTTTTGGAATCTAGTGGGATTTCAATCAAGTATAAGAAGAATATAAGCTCTGAAATAATAAGGCAAAATTTCAGGCAAAAATTTTCAAGGCAAAATCTGATTAATTGCAGTTAAAGACTTTAGCGTGGTCCATTAATCAGTTTCCACCTGATAGTTCTTAAGAGAAAGGCTTCAGCTCTAGTACGAGAGGATTCCCCTGTGGGCAAGACAGCTGGCAGTACTCTGACCCTGGCCATTTTCACCCCAGGGCTGAGTCTGGTCAGGCTCCCTGTGAAGAGCTGTGGGACAGACTCTTCTTCACTCATTTCCACTTGCCCTTTCCCCAGTGCCCATTCTACTTCTAAGGATGACAAGGAAATCTTTGCTTCAGCAGCTTTGTTCAGAATGTGTTACTTTTCCAACTTTTAATTTCTCTCTATTCAAATAAATTGCCTTTCATTTGAATTTATCTTTACACTTAGCTATATGACTGGAAAGAGCTTCTTCGCAGTGCACAATAAGCAGTGTATCTTATACCTCCTTTGTGCTTTAATATCTGCATAACAGCAAGACCTGGAAAGCAGAAACTGAACTGTTTTGGTCCAGGAATATCACTTGCTTCTCTAAGAGCAGACTTTGCTGTCACATACGAAGTGACCCCATTCTTGAATGCTCAAAACTCAACTCATAGTCCTGACAAAGGAGCAGAAGCACACACAGCATTTCTTTACCAGCCTATCTCCAGTTCCAAACGAATCCTACCTGGACATCCCAACAGCTAATCGAGTTTAACAACTCAGCTTTAACAAAACCTCAGGTAGATGAGGCATTGAAGATCCACTTCATTAATCCTCTGCATGATCCACCAGTGCACAGCCCTCATAAATGAGAAAGGGCAGGCACACTCCAAAGACATTCAGCTACAAGTTGCTTGCAGACAGATTTTATCACTTGGTTTGTTCAGCCCTGAGCAGAGCAGGCTGAGGGGAGGCCTCATGGCGGCCTGCAGCTCCCTCAGGAGGGGAGTGGAGGGGCAGGCGCTGAGCTCTGCTCTCTGGGGACAGTGACAGGACCCGAGGGAATGGCGTGGAGCTGGGACAGGGGAGTGTCAGGCTGGGGGTTAGGGAAAGGTTCTGCACCCAGAGGGTGGTTGGGCACTGGGACAGGCCCCCCAGGGCAGTGGTCACAGCACAAAGTTCAAGCAGCCGAGTTTAGACACTCTCTCAGACATACGGTCTGATTTTTAGGTGGTCCTGCACAGAACCATGAGTCGGACTCAGTGATCCTTGTGAGGGCCTTCCAACTCAGGATATTCTGTGATTCTATGGTTTTATGATCAGGAGAGGGAAACGATCTCTCCCCCACCAGCAGCTCCTAGGGTTAGGTCCCAGTATGGGGCAAGAGTGGTTTAGGGCAACAGGTAACAGCTGGTACCCTTTGGTCTGTGGCTCCAGACTGAAGGCTGCAGTACTGATTTATTACAGCATTAGCCAAGTCTTGATTAGAAAATACTTTCTGCAACACATTGCTTATAGCTCAGCTACAACTCAGGATGGTTTTTGCCTGTAACTCTTGGGCTTTACACATCAATCTGCATCCTTCTGGTCCCAGAGTTTCAGAGGAGATGTCCTATGAAGATGTTGCCATGAAATGAGATCACCTCCCCTCATCGCATCTCCACTGAAATATTCAAGCTTGTGAACCTCAACCAGTTTAACTCACCAGGAACTTTCTGAATGCTGAGTCTGGAGAAATGTTTGCTTAAGCTTAAATGAAAAAAAAAGATATAACCCTATGCCAAGGAAACTGAGAAGAAAACAAACAACTAGAACATGCAGGGCTTGACTTTTTCCCTACAGTGAAACAACACAGACATTTTAATAATTAAGCAGTTTCATAATGTTTGTAGAGGGAAATGAAAGTTTATTGCTTCTGCTGTTTCTATAAAGCACAAGGCAAAACATGGGGGCTTGCAGAGTGCAAGACTTAGTGAAGGGAAGGAAGGAGAAAGGTGATGGTGCTATAGGGGCAAAAGAACAAATCCTTAACTCCCTGGATAATATTTACAGTACTGCAGTGGAAGTTTGGTTAAGGAAGGAATGAGTCAGGGCTTGAGGCCTAATCTTGTAAACCAATATTTTTGCACACAGGGAGCTTGGGTGAGTATGTACTGGACTGTGGTTAAAGAAAGACCCTTCAAGCTTGCCCCAGTGGAAGCTGGATTGTGCAATTCTGACTCATATTTTAGGATCACTCATGCTCCAATTTAAATGAATGGGAATTTTTTACTGACATGAATGGGAACAAGATTAAGCCTTTGCTCCATTGTGATTCCCTTGGAGAATGTGAGACTGGAGTAAAGTTAGCTGGTGCTTATTAAAAGGATCAAAATTTGGCCTCCAAAAGCAAGCAGTCACATCTTTCCCCTCCCTTAGAAGTATGCAAATATGGAGCAACATATTTATTTAATTTCTTTAGACAGATGCACACTGGAATTAAACTCCCTCAAAGTAAGGATGATTATTCTGCATTTGTATCTACACAAAAGAAAGGCAAATTTGATTGAAGACATCCAGAGCGAAGAGATTTCAACTCTGCCAGTTCCTACAAAGTGTTGAAATTGATACAATATGTCTGGAATTGATTTTTCCTTGGATGCTGCAGACAGATCTGAGAGATGTGTTGGTGCCTGCTTTGTAAATGAAGGAGTGACTGTAAGGTTACAGAAAACTGGTTTATACTTGCAGCATTTAGGAACAAAGAGGGAAAAAGAAATCCAAAGCATGAGCTGCAGATAATATGACAGGCAAGTAAAACACAGAGCCAATACTGACAGCTTTGCAGCAAATGTAAGAGCCTGGTCCCACCCCTTTCTTCGTGGGAGTACCACACTGCTCAATATTCAATGGACTGAAATAAGACATTGTGTGGGTGGGAAAGGGAAAGGACTTAAAATTAGCCAGATCCCAAGAAATACTGATAATGGAGGAAATTTAAAATTTCTCTCTAGCTTCGATTTTCTGATACCATAATTTCAAGGGTTTTTGTTTGTTTGTTTGTTTTTGTTTATTTGATAGTCTAATAGATCAGCTATTGCCAAAGTACAAAAGTGTAACTATTTAATTTGCAGTAAAAGTGAAGGCAGATCCCAACAAGTCTGAAGTGTAACTTTTACAAGCTGCCTCCTTCTCCCACTGAATTTTTGGTCTTGTGCTGCTGCGAAGGGCTTGCCTGCCTGGGGGCATTGGACAGGATTAGCTCCCGGGCAGGGTTGGTGGTGCTTGTGCAGGGGACAAAGCCAGACATCAGCTGCCTCTCATGGCTTAGTGCCTCTGAACTAACAGGCACAGTGAGAAGGGTTGAGCTAGGTCCTTGTTAGATCCTCCCCTGTTCCTCTCTGCTTGGCAAATCTGAGCTTGGCAGAGTGAACTCCTGTGTGGGCATTCTGGTCTGGAAAGAAAGACACTTTGTTATACAGTAAGAAGCATTGGAATGAACCCTAATTTAGCCAGAAGCTGGATCAGCCCCTCTTCTATCCATGTGGGTTTTTTTTTGTTTTGTTTTGTTTTGTTTTGTTTTGTTTTTGTAATTATGCTTAAAGCCCAGATTCCACTCCATCCATTAATATTTCATAGCATTCAGTAAAAGGTACATCTACATGTTTGGCAAGAGCAGTTGGATCTGTGTGACATGCTACAGTAAGACTTCTCCAGCAGCAAATCCAGAAGTTTGGGGTCATAACAACAGAAATAGTGAAGTTAGTGCACCTGAAAGGGCTGAAGCATCCCTAGATGGGGGCGTGAGCTCAGACAAACCTCTTCCACTGGCTTTTCTGCTGGAGAAATCCCAACACGCAACTATACCCTCAGCAGCAGAAGAGCCCTGCCACAGGGGGTACCGTGAACTTTCTGCTGTGAAACAGGATGAGGTGACAAAGCTGTAAGGAAACACAGATTTGCTTGCCTTGCAGCCTCAGTAAGTGAGATTCTGGTTTGATTGTACTGCCAGATGTCAAAGCAATGGTGAATTACCAACGAGAAATAAGTAATGCATGGGAGGGGGGCAGGGAGGAAGTGTGAAGTGCTGACATGTATAAGCATTACATAAAATGCACTTGCTCGGTAAAGGATAGGTCCCAAAAGGCCCATAGCATATGCACATACCTGCTTGGAGGACTTGGTTTGTGCGGGTACGTGCATACTACTCCAGGCACTGTTAGACAATTTGCCTCTTAAAATGAGGCTTCTGTTGAAAGAGTATTTGGGCACTTCTGCTCTAAATGTGTTCAGGATCGAAGGTGAGAAAGGTGGTGGATAAAGACTGCTCACCATGTTCATTGTGTTTTTGCTCTCAGCACTTGTGAGGTAGGAAGGGAGGAAAGGGCTGTCATCACTGCTGTCAAAGGCGAGGATAGCTGGGGAACCCAGAGAAAGGGACTCACTTGGACATGGTCCCATTGGTGACCTGCAGAAAAACTGGAGATTACGGCCCACATACAAGGATGCCTCCTCAACAACTGAAGCTAAGCAGGATGGAAAGAAAGTCTTGCCCAGAGATCTTGATGTGTCACTTGTTATCACATCATTCACATCAACAAGTGACACTCACATCAACATAAAGCTTGAGTGATAAAACCACAGACATGGGTTCATGTCTCCAGGCAGAGCTCCAGCATGGGCTCAGCCAGGCTTAGGAAGGGTCACCTCCACCCTTGCCTCCACCCTCTGCAGCAGCCCGAGGTCCTTAATAGCTCCTTCTCACTCATTTCATAAAATCTGTGGACACTTCATACATTTCAGGTCTCTAATTCCTTCCTCTGGTCAACAGGTTGAAGTTTGGGTGATGGGTCTGACAGTGATGGGACTGGGAGGAGGAGGGGATAGTTGACAGACGGTGCTGTTGCATAAGCCTGCTTTCAAAAGGAAGTGTGGCTAAAAATTGAGCAGTCTGTTTCCTCCATACACGCTTTTTTTTTAATCAGAAAAATGCTAATTATCAGAAGACATCATCAAACCTCTGACGATAAGTACCACAAAAACATGTTGAAGCAGACCATGTTTTTATCAGCACTAATATCAGCATGTAACAAAGCACCAAATCTGAGAGTGACTTTAGGTTGTTTCATTTGGGTACCAACAAAGCTTTTATGTAGAGAGGGATCATGGCTGTAGTTATTGAGCAGGATCACCTTTGTGGAGTGAGAAAAATATTGGAGAGACATTTTGAAGCCTCATGACCATGCTATTTTTCATGCCCTAATTACCTGGCCAAAATCTGACTCTCCACTGAGTCAGTCTTTGCTGAGATTAGTGGAAGTGCTCTTGATTTACAGTGAGACGAATTTGCCAGAATGTACCCCCTGAGGACAGAGAAAGAATGCTATTTAATATCATTAGAAAATGAGAAAGAGAAGCTAAAGTAGCTTTTCTCTGTGGCGCAATGCTGTTCCCAGGGAATTGTGACATCTCTGGATATCCCAGGGTTAGAAAGGAATAATGTTTTGATATTTGCACCTTAAAAGAAGAAGAAAAAAAAAAAGAAACCCACACCACCAACAAAAACAAACTAAATACCATCTCTACTAACACACTAACATCCTTTTCTCTGGGCTATAATAGCTCCAAATTGCTTGAGACGTACTGGCAGGCAAACCATTCCATACAGACCTGGAGTCTTTAAAGCACCTCCTTCATCTCAGGTGAGATGAAGGTCCTGGCACTGCAGGGGTTATCAGGAGGCCAGGGCTGCCTTAGGGACAGTGCTGGGGAGGTCAGCATGGGGGGAGCTGAGTGGAAGGGATTCACTGTGAGCTTTAGCATGTATCCAGCATAATTATGCCCTGGAAACGAAAGGGGAGGAATGAGTAGGAACAGTGAAAATGAAGAGCATGGAGGAGAGGTTGAAAACAGCATCAGAGTGGACACGATATGGGATGCTTGCCACAAAGCAGCCATACCAGCCCTAATTCACAGCAGCCACACAATCGCTACTGCAGCAGGCCCAGATGTTGCATACACGAGTGAGTTCCCAGCTAGACTGTCCTGTGCCCTCTGCAGCCATGTGCTACAGCAAAGCATGAATTCCTGGAGGAGCCCATGGCCACTAGGGCTGGCCTGGTACAGGGAATACACACACACCAGGGAGTGCAAGTGCTACCTATAGAGGAAGCAGACCTATCTCTGGCTGGTGCTTCTGGCCCCTTTGGTAGTTTTATTACCTCAGTTCACCTCCACTCTCTGACTTCCATTTTATGTGACAGGCCGGGTCAAGGCAGGAAGGCCCCAGTTCCATGGCCTGTCCTGCTTGCCGCGGAGCACAGGCTGTGTTTCTTACATGTGGGTTCATAAAAGCTGCTGGTGATGCTGGTGACACCTCTTTGAGTCCCTGTCACCTTTCTGTGTCACACCTGAGGCATCCAACAGCAGCACCGGAGCTCAGGTGGTCACACAGCAAGCACAGAAATGGGGCCTTCCCCATTTCCTGTGCCGGCTGCTGGGGTACACCACCATGTTTCCAGCAGGCAGTGAACAAAGAAATAAGAAACCCAAATAATGTGGCTGAAAGGGAAACAGCAGTTCTGAGGAAAATTCCCAAGGCTTTCCTGCTTTGTATTTACTTGGATCTGCTCCCCTCACAAAATGGGCAACAGCTGAACACTCAGGGAGGGAAAGGAAACTTAGATTACACACAAGTCTGCATCGAGGGCTCTGACTTGAGACCTCGGTGCCTGAACCCAACTCTTCTCTTTGCCTCATTTGCTCCCCCTTTTCCCTCAAGCACGTTGCCATACCCATGCAGCTGTACCAGGGGGCTCACAGCGGGTTGGGAGGCTCTTGTTTTCTCCTCTTTTGGAAACATTTCAGGCCAGCCATCTGCCAGTTCCCAGCAGCAGGAGCTGCTCTGACAGCGCCTACACCCAGCACTTCCCCGCTCAGCACCCGCGCTGTGACAGGAGGGGACAAGGATGGGGTGACACACGCAAAATCGCTCATTTTCTGCAGTCAGCCAAAGGAAAGGATTTTGTTTCTTGCTTTCTTTGAAGAAGGGAAGGCTGCACAAAAGCCGTCTGTCCAGATTTTGTGAGATGCCCAGGGTTAAGAGCAAAATTGGTTGGAGAGCCTCCAAAGAGAGCAGCAGGCTGTAGGAAAGGGGCCGCCAGTGGCTGACACAGTGGGGAACTGACCAGAGATGAGAATCACCACTTAGTAATTTTGTGCATCTGGGCTATTTCTAGGTGAGAGTTTACCACAGCAATGGATAAACAACATAACACAATAGAAATCGATACTGAAACCAATATGCACCAAAATGATGTGAGTTTCTGCTCTGTGTACAGTTCATGTGAACAGTGACTGTTTTGCAGGAACAAATGCCTGTTGCACATGAAATGTCAGAAATCCAATCTTATTCAAATACAAGTAATACCAATACATATGTATTTGTTCTGGAGAAACTGGTGCAGTTATTCACTCAAGAAATGGAAAACCACCTTACATTTTCTGACCACTCAATACAACATGAAACTGCCTTTGAAGAGCTTGCAATTCATATTCTGATGTAACATAATACTTGCTAATAGCTAGCTACCAACTTACCACACTGTACAACAGCTTTACCTGACACCAACATTAGGCTGGCCATCAGAAAATCTCATACTGTTCTATATTTCACAGTTCCCTCCTCACCCACAAAGCTTCAGCCAAACTCCAGACCCCAGTGGCTAAACCATACCTTGCACTTTTCCCTGCTGCCTGGTAGGTGATCCTCATTTCTCCCCTTTACCTGTTATGCCTTTTTACAGCTGCAACAAAGCTGTGTGAACAAATCAGGCTACAGCTGACTGTGCAACATAGTCTAAGACCTGCATTCAGAGTTACAAAACCATCCTAATGCATCCAATGCACAGAGTTTTCCTGTAGGAACTGATACAGCCACCAGGCAGCCACTCATTGCTGGTGCTTTGGGTCTGATGCTAGCACACGCAGGTGGAGCCAGAGGTTTTGCAGAACTTGGGTGCTATACATGCCAAAACTACAACACAGCTAGCTTTAGCTCCAATAGGTGCTGAGAACATGTGTGCTTTGAACGTGGCAATACGGTCAGAGGCTCTAGGTAAATGCAATTTTCAAATCATTTTCTTTTTAATGAAACTTTAATGCTGTTGAAATCCATGGAGGAAATAGAAGAAAAGATCTTACTAGGCACGAGAAAAGCTCATTCCTGTTTGATCTGTCTCTTGTACCCTTTGGAAGCAGATATATTTATTTACAGCACAATCTCAGCTCCACTGAAGTCAGCGGGAAGTCTGCCACCAGCTTCACAGGCAGCAGGCTGATGCCTCGGAGGGGTGTCCTCTGAGCATGCTCTCTCCCTTTGCTGCAGAACGAACCGCTAATGCGTGCCCTTTGGCTGCTTGCTGTGCTAAACCCGTTTATCTGAACCATGACAGCATAAGAAGCAGTTTTCACGATTAACCCACTTTTGCTGCCATAAAACTAATCAAGCTGCTCTCCTCTACCAGAGGAGCCTGTTTTAACTTTCCAGATGCTCACTCGTAGGGGGTGGGAGTGGGGGAAAGAGTGAGTTTTACACACTTGAAATGGAGAATTGTATTCATTTAAGGAGCAGGAGGTAAAGAGTGAAGAATCCTTTCTCTGGCTGAAGTCTGACAGCCTGGCAGACTCTGAAACAAAAATATCTTTGTTTGCTCCACCATGGCCGTGGTGCCCCAGCTGCCAGGTCCCTCGCTCCCCAGCTGGCCGGCTCCGATAGCGGGAGGAACCACCATATCCAGGGCACCAGGGGAGAGCTGAACAGATTCACCAAAGCAGGGTGCAGGAACCAAGCCAGAGGGTCCCAGGCAGCTGACATCTGAAGGTCGGGTGACCCTGGAGGTCCTGCAGGGTTTAGATACACAGCATATCTATAAGGCTGTGGCACTAGTCATCAGGGAAAGCAGCAGCATCAGAAAGCTATCAGATGGTATGGAGGAGGGTGGTTGGAATGTACAGCTTCTGTTGGAAGCGAGCTAGCAGTGTTAAATGTGCTCTTTGAAGATCAGTTATAATCTGAAACTGTAATGCGTCCCAGCTCCAACCGGCTTTTCCTGGCTGGGGGTGTGAACACCGCCCCCTGCCAGCAAACCGTGCGGGGACAGATGGATGGAGAGGGCAGTGGGTGAAGAAGTCCTGAAGCAGACCATTTCCGATGAGTGCCAATGGGAGCACAGGTGATGCCCACCAGTGGAGTTAAAGGTTAAAGAAAGGGACCTCCAGAGGTTCCTTCCACCCTCAGCCATTCTGTGATTCTGCAAACACAGCCCTTAGCTGCTGTTATTCATGGTAGTTGGTCTCCCCCTTCCACAGGGCCAGGCTTCCAAATCCACAGGACACATCTCCTACCTCCTCTAGCTCTTAGGAGCCATGACAAGTGCTTACTATAAATATTTCCTCACCAAAGAGCAACCCCACTTCAATTGCTGGCCATTTCACTATGCTGCTTGCACCAGCCCTGATAAGCTTACCCTGTATTCAGCTGGATAAAATGAGTAAAATACAATCATGAAATGTTGTCTTGAAAGCATCACAGCTATTGGGACCTTCCAGGGACACTGCAGCAAGCAAACTGAGGCTGACTGTTATGTTGGGCAAGGACTGTGACAAGCAACAGCTCAGGCAGTAAGGCAAGCCTCAGCCACATGACTGGCCCTCAGTAAACACCTGGTAGTACTTGCAAATAAGAGAAAATAAAAGGAGATGATAGTCTGAGTGGAACAATGGAGCAGCTAATAGCCCTCCTAGATTTGAAACTCTGGAAATAAGGAAGACAACTGGTTTAAACTCTGTTTTATTTTGTTCCTGTTAGCAGCAAGTGCCAGCAAAACTAATTAAGAAGACAGTCAGAAAGCAGCTTTACTTGTAACAGTAACTGGTTCTGAATTGCTTGACGATTTTAATAGCTTTCAGCTGACTCAGGCAAAGGGGCTAGCTATGAACTACACCATGGAAATGCTGAAATGAGGTAGAGAGTGTGAAAAAGAGTCAAATGCATCATAAACCTTCTAAATGCAAAAGAAAAAAAAAAAAAGTAGTTTTTTTTTTTCCCCCAGTTTTTCTGAAAAAATCTGGGTGCTCCCAGCAGGCAGGAGGTGACAGAAGCAGCTGGGGTGTTCCCAGCTTTTGGGCTTTCAACCAAGGTGCAAAGGCTGATGAGGAGTGGTGCAGCATCCCAGGCAGCAGGAAGGAAACAGGTGCCACCTGGCATTTTGTGGCAGTCAGCTAATTGTCAGAAAGGGGTATAGAAAATGAGAAGCTCAACGTAGCCTCTAAGCTAGCTTCCCAGGTTCCTCCCTCATCTTTTTTTGCCTTTTGGCAGTCCAAAAGCCAGCCTGGTACAAGTGCTAGCCGACTGCCAGCTGCCGCTGAGCAGAAGGGGTAGCCCTTGTTCTTCCCTCACTAGCAGCATTAAAATTTTTCTCTTCTCTCCAGTCATGGATTTTTGCATTGAGCTTATGGAAACTTTTTTTTCTCTTGGAGGCCTCTATCCATCTGCCTCATGTGTTTCTATGGCCAAGAAATTCAAATTACCACAGGCAGGCAGAGAGACTGCGCAGATGCAATTGTCTTAGGGACCTGTGTTACAGAACTGGAATACTGTATTTATGTATACCTGAAAAAAAAAAAAAAAATCTGTATTTTTTTTTTTTTTTTACTAGCCTCAAAAGAAAGATTTCTGGGGAGATGACAGATAGAAAATAGTTTTATATGCATCATCAGATGTCTGGCAGGTGCCCTTAAAGAAACAATGTACATATTTCCACAAACTCCATTCACCCTTTGGGAGACACTTCTTCCTCAGGCTGACATTTCAGTTATGCTCATTCCCTGAGGCGTTTTGGAGGAAAACACAGCACCATGTTTGATTGCTTAGGAGGTACTGAACTTTACATAGATGACATTTGGAAACACAGGGAGATCACGCCTGGGAGCTCCATGCTGCTCTGAAAAAGGCAAAGCTGCTGGACTCAATTATATAGAAATGTAAATTTGCTGTTGCAGAAATACCATAACAGGAAGAGAAGTTAGCACTGTCAGGCTGCTCTAACCTCAGCTGCAAAGCGTGCTGGAAGTTTGCAGTAAAGTTACATAAAAGGAAGGGGTGAGAAGAGTTTTTGCAGTGAAAGCCCGTGCAGGGAGTGCCCCATCACTAGCTGCCTAAACCAGCAGTCTGGGTGTGTCACATCTTAATGGACACCAAATGTAAAGGTCTTAGGAAGTTCAGGATGTTCCAAAGGTCCTCCAAACATGGAGGGAGATGAGCCTGTCCTGAGGACTATGCACCCTCCAAAGCCCATAGGAGACAACAGCTGACTTGGCCATCTTTGTCCAGCAGATGGACCATAACCCAGGTAGTGTTGGTGCTGGAGCATCCAGCTCCCAGCCCTGCACTTGCTTAAATGAACACTTGGTTTTTGGACTACCCCAGCAGAAGAAGATGGCATGCAAAGCTACAGCCAGATCTCCTGACCAACATGAAAGGTTTTATTTGCATCTAGTGTGCTCCAGCAACCAGCCAAAGCTCTATCTATTGGCTCTATCAGCTGCATTTACCCGTCAGGCCTAGGAGCAAAAGGGAAGGCACAACTGAGTACTATGGCTGTAAGGGAACCAGGGCCAGATGAGAGCGGCTCAAGTGTAAAGTCAAGATATGACAAGTGTGTGTAAAACATCAGTTTCTCACTTGCACACACGGTCCCTCTCATTTCTGAGTATATCTTGAAATATATCTGCCTCCCTTGGAAAATCTCGACTCCTTTCTTCTTCCCAGCCAGAGAGTGCAAATGGGTTTGTGAACCTTGGTACATCATTTACAGCAGCTGTAAATCTGGAGCAGTGCACACTATCAGATGTGCAGGTCTCATTTATAAAGCAGGATTTATGATTTCACCCCTTAGATCTGCAGATGGGTCTTATTGTGATTTATGCCTGTGTCGTGAAGGACCATATATAAGAATTACCTGATGTTATCGAGGGACCTATTCTTTTTGGCCCTTATCTTTCTTCTGAAAGCAGACTACTTAATCACTGTTAGCTATATACTGAGTGTAGCGTCCCCTGTGATTTACCCATCTCCCTGCTCTCAGTATTATTAGCTTGTGATGTTAGGACTAACCCTATAAAATACTCACAACACATGCTGGATTGCAACTATATATACAAGTTATGAACGGCTCTTTGGTGACTGTGTTGGTAAATATAATTACAATCTTTTTAAAGGAACTATTACATTAATATTAACTGAATGACAGCATCAAACTGAGGTACAAAATAGGCTGTTTGGGTACTCTGGATGAAATATTTAGGCTTCTGGTATTATTGGTAGAGGCTAAACCTCAGTAGCATGAGTTGCAGGGAAAAGTTCCCATTTCTTAGGAAGGTGGAGATCAAATTTCTGAAAGCATTCAGCCATCTAAATGCCACTGAGGCATCAACACTTCAGATGATCTTGCCTGGGGAAGCAGAAGGGCACCTGGTAGAGCTTCACAATATCCTGTGCATCAGGCTAACACATTTTTCACTAGATTCAGGTTCCTAAGAGCTTGTCACAAAACCATTACTTTGCCTGGCATCTCTTTCGGTGCTGATGTGCCCTCAGAAATCAGGTGGATAGCTTGTTTGTTCTTGAAAGGTACTGATCTGTAGGCTCCTGGAGTTGTTTCAGTAACTTACGGTCACTGGAATCACCTTTGAGGACTTGGGTCTAACAGCATAAGGAAAGACAACCTGCGGCTGCTGGTGGGCTGGAGACAACTGCAGCCACTTGCTGGGAGGTGTTGCAGTAACTGATCAGTCCTATGGACTCTTGGCTAGACAGGTGAAGGCCCAAAACATGAAACTCCAGTATTGCATCCTCTTCTGCAAGTGCATGTAGGCCTGGCAGTCCTTTTCTCCACTTTTAGTCTCTGAGAGATGGGGAATTCCTCCACTCAACAGCTCACACATGCCTGTATGAGGCACTGTCTCCACAGGGAGAGCTCTTTCAATCCCTTTCAGCCAAAAAGCAATTTAACACTTGGCTTCCTGCTTCTTGCTGATCCCAGCATGAGGGAGCTCTACGAGACGTGGCATTGCTGTGTCCCTTCCAGCAGCTGTGACGGCCGGCTGCCAGAGAAGAGCCCAGCCCTGTTCGTGGCCCTGTCTGTACAAACAGGCCTCCACAGAGACCCGGCCTGGTCTCAAGCACCGCAGGCCTAACCTGACATCTAGTCCCACATTCACCTAGAGATGATCATTGTAACGTCAGCCCTCTTCCCCTTGGCTGTCAGAAGTGCTCTCTGGGGAAAGGCCAGGGCAGGCAGCGTACTTTTAAGATACCAAGCCCACAGAAAGCATAGGGCATACGGCGGTGTGGCAGAACCTCTTCCTGACAGGGGGGATGATGTGCCGACTGCCACCCCTTCCCTGCTGCCAGCCCAGAGCAGGGAAGCTTTGCAAAAAAAAAAAAAAAAGAAAAAGAAAAAGAAAAAAACCACAGCATTACATTGCAGGGAAATTCAGCAGCTTTCTGGCCAGTTGCAGGTAGGGAGGTAAAGGGCTTTCAAGGAACATTTTCCTCTCAGTGTCCCTCAGGACATTTCTGTGAACAATGACATAGTGATTGTGGAGCCTTAATGCAGCGCCCATAAAGCTTTGTGTCTTGAAGGAAAGGAGTTCACCAGGCACACATCACCACTCTTGCCTTGCCTGCTGTGATGATAACTTCTTGTATGGAAAAAAAACAGCAGATTTCTGGAAACAAAATTGGCAATTTGGGTCATCTAAAAAGATTACATATAGTATGTCAGGGCTTGGTGTAGTGGTTTGTTTAAAAGCATTTGGCTTCAGGAAGTGACTCTTCTGATTTGAGTCCAGGCTATTTTTCACATCCACATGAAAGCATGGGATGCACCAGGACTTTGATCCCAAGCACTGAGGGCAAGACATCAGGCACTGGGCTTAACTTTCAGTGAACCACGTGTGGATGCAAGCTGGTAGGAGCCCTCTTAGGAGCTTGAGAGTGCCCTGATTTGTCTGCATAGGCACAGCCACTTTGTCTGGGGTATTCTTAGTGCATGCCTGCCAGGCTGAGCCACTATGGGGATTTAGGGAAAGGAATGCTAACTTTCTGGATCCTAAAGAACTGTGGATGCCTGTTACATGCTGAGGATGGGAACAAGAAGTTACAATGATGGTGAACATTTTGGGGAAACAGAGAGGTCCCTTTAGGTTTCACACATCCTGAGAGTCTGCCAAAAGCTAAAGCAAGGCTTTTCAGCATCATAGTATTGGATTTAGACACCTTTATCCTGCACTAGGTTTTTAAGTCCTTAAGTAGGTCTTGTTCGTACTATTCTAACTCCAAGAATTTTCTTATTCTACATCCAGATTTCACTGAATGTTCTACGTGCTTTCAGCTTGACAGCTGAAAGTACCCCAATTTAGATCTTTAAATGTTAATATATATTTTTCATCAAAGTATGTAGAAAACTTAAAAAAGGTATACGTTCTTACCAAAATTTTAGTTTCCAGCAGATCTTGTTACATCCATTTTAAAAGGTAGACAGAAGTGGTGTTTTTTTGCTTTGTTTTTTAAGAAGCATTGAAATTAATTTCTTCTTCAGGTTCCTATAATTCAAACAGCTATTTAAAGAATACAAAGACCCATCCCCAATGCTTTCTATTACATCTTCCCATTTTCTCTCATGCAGAAATTTGAGAACAAACCTCTCAGCCCCAGAGGAGCATCCAAGATTGCACAAGTGTGTGAAAATGAGAGCTGTGAGGCTCAGTGTTTTGTAGCTTTCTAAGTGAAACATTTACAGCCTTAGCTAATCACATTACATTTGCTTAATTAATGGGAAGAGCCTATGTTCTCAAGCTGACAGGCTTTGATAGATGAGTACAGCTGCCCTGGCTTCCAGCAGCATGTGTAAGTGCTTAATGTAAGTGGGGTGGGGGCTACAGGGGATGCAAAACAGTGAAATAAATGTCTTATATGTGTAATAAATGTTCTATATGTGAACTGAGCTCCTATTTGTGCTTTCTCTGCACCTGAGTTGGAAAGGTAGCTCCAAGCCACCTTGGATTTTATTGTGCCTGCAGCTGAACAGGGCCATGGCCCATCATTGCTGGTCCATCGCTGTGCCTGGGGTTACCAGCCCATGGGGTGCTCTCACCCGCTTAACATTGCTTACTGTAACAAAGAGTTAGGTGTAAAATGAGAGATGCAGGAAAGGGAGAGCAGCAGTGGTTTCCTAGGCAGAGAAAGAGAAAACCTTCATCAAAAATCACATTTCACAGAGCTTCTTCTGTACCTAGATCAGAAAATCAGTCTTGTCTCTTGAATAATCTGCTCCATTCCTGTCCAAACAATTTCTCATGTGCTTGTGTTACAGCGCATGAGCCTGAAACACATGATAGAAGCAGCTGCCAGGCCAACTGGTCTGATGATAATGGAGCCAGCCGTACATACTTTCATACATCTCATACCCCACCACATCCGACTCTTACTCACCCTGCTACCAACTGCTTAGTGTCTGTTTTCTCCAGGAAATGGACTTTATCATTGCAATTTGCAAGAAAGCTTCCAGATTCCAGCTGTGGAAGCCCCAAACCCCCTGCCCGCCCCACCGTGCTCCTCGAGGCGGTCAGTGGTGAGGCCGGGTCAATTAGGAATTCAAACCAGGTAGAAAGGCGATGTACAGTAGCAATGAGAGCCAGTGGCATGATTGATGATGCTTATACAAAGCCGCTGGCTTGAAAAGCAGCATCTGGGTAGATTCCAGAAGCTGTGTCTAATTTCAAAAGGATCTTCTTAAGAAACCACAGGGTTAGCAACGCATGCTACAGAAAGTAACTTCCACAGATTATTCCATCCCCGAAATATCAACCAATTACTAACAGCAAAGCGTGAGAGAACTAACAAGAGCTTTTACTCATCCCGGTTCTCCCGCATGTTTTCTGAGATAGGGGATAGGGACAAGATAGATTTTTTTGTTTATTTGTTTTCTTCTGTGAACTTCCCAACAGTCAGAGTTGCGTTGGTTCTAAGTACATTTTTACCCTTAGATTGCTACATGTATTAACAATAATGTATTAAAATTATGAAAAACTGAGAAGCTATTAACCACAGTAGAAAAGCAAACATCGAGTTTCCCACTGACTCAAATGGATCTGTGCAGTACATTGAGGATATATTCATACATGTGTATCAGGCTCTGATTTTTACTGAAATTTGCCTGCTCATGCTCTGTGTGTCCGTGCACTTGTGCACAGATCCTACATAGTTAAACCAAAACCTGCCATTCCCTGTCTGTCCTTCCTCACCACTCAATGGCCCTTCAGTGCTGTCTTGGCACATCCCCTTCTGCCAGCAAAGACAGGAAAGGAAGAGAAATACTGCGGAAAGACGCTGACCCAGATCTACCCTGGCTGCCAGCAAGCCCAGAAGCAACAGGAGACAGGCATGGGGCTGGCAGCAAGGAATCGTGCTAGGCTGCCAGCTCTGAGCTCACGGACAGCTGAGTATCGGCCAGCCTGGGCTGCTGGGCACCCGGAGCCCTGTGCGAGGGGACGCTGGTCAGCCTCACGGGCATATACCCAACAGGAACTGCTTCCCCTGGGTTGTATGGCAGAACTGCTGCTCCTGGCCTCACACCAGCTCCTGCCAGCAGTGTGAACCATGATTTCCCTTTGTCCAGGTGTCTGAATAATCCTGGGGTCAGGGTGGCACCTGCTGCTCTCAGCCCGCTTCCTGGGCTGTGGTGCAACTGGTGCGTGGCTCAGGGCGTGGGGCAGCCACCGAAGTCCCACTTCTTTGAAAGCTATTGCACCTTTGGTGACTACGATATCATTGCCTTTAAAGCTGGGGGTACCTTTAGCACCAGCAGATCAGCAGAGCTCTTCAAGCAGGTTTGCATTGCACAGGGTGTTGGCCCTGATTTTATTTCACAAATACCTCGCAGCGAGCCACAGTCAGATGGGTACATGGCTAATCACTGATGCTTCAGTTAAGGCATTGCTACATGTGGCAATTCATTAAAAAGCCCCAGGGAACGAGAATGAGGGTTTTATTTTAAAAGCTATAATCTCTAGGACACACACAATGTTCTCTGGCAGCCCAAATTTGTCACAGCCGGCTGCTATAAAGCGCCATTCTCCACTGCAAGCCATCCTCAGTGCATTGTCATTATAATCGACAACAGATTTTTTCAAGTGACACTAGAGAAGGATTGGAGGATGACAGCACATGACTGAGTAAAATTATAGTTAGGGAAACATAGGAAGAGCCGACTCTTCACAGAGAGCTTGTGGCTGTCAGGCAGGGTTTTCTTTCTTGTGTCAGAGATGGGATTAAGCCAAAAGGCTCATGGATTTATTGCCATTTGTGCTTTGCTCCTTTATAACAAGAAGAAAACCATCCCCTATTGTGAACGCACCGGCTGCAGCTCTGCCTTCGTGTGCTGCAGGCTACGGGTCTGCGGCTGGGAGCTGCCTGCACCAGGGTCCTGACTGAGCCCCGTGGGGCTGAGATGGAAGGCCAGTGATGGAGGAGCAAAGGCTAAAAGGATGAGGGGCAGAAAAGAAGAAAAATGTGAAAGGAAACATGATCTGGGCACACATTCGTGCAGTGCTGGTTTACTCGTGTGCTGCAAAGTACAAGCACTCTGCTCGGCAGTATCCTGCACCAGCACTGCAAAGCAATTTTATCCGTAATGCATGCATTTGGTGAGCACTCGGAATTATATTGTAATGGCTTACCATAAGTCTCTTCAGCATAAGTGAGAGTACATTTAACTGCAATGATTTTATGAGGTCAGGTGAACGGCAGGCCCTCTGCAAGGCAAGCAGCTCACTGTACTGGCTTAGCAGACATCACTCACACTAGTTCTTAGACATTTGTATGACAAAAATACAGAAAACACTTATTAATCAGATATCTCTGCACGCCACCACTGCATGTCACTGTCACTGTTGGCTGGCCTTTTATTGCTGACCCCAGTGAACACAAAATCCTCAACTGAGCAGGGCAGAGCCATCAGAAGGACAATTCCCAAAGCACAAGCGCAGTGGGGCTGGGAGTGCAGGTGAAAAGAAATAACGCACCCGCATGAACTGGCATGTGATCAGTTTACCTGCATAAACATTGTTCTGCCTTGTAGAGGTGTTACCAAGGCAGGGAGGAACAAATTACATAGCAGAATTGAATGTTTTCAAGTGAGGTCATCTCCTAATTGAAATTGTGCTGTGAATTAAGGCGTCATTGCAGGGCTGCATGCCTTTTGTATGAATAAAGAAGCAGATCACAGCTTTTCTGCCGAAACAATTCCCGAGTTGAGGATCATCAGCAAAGCTGGCACTCCGTGGCATGTACCTCCTTTCCCAGAAGCACACTCCCGTCCTGCTGCTGGAAGCATTGCAGCCGCTTTTCCCTCACAGTTTCTAACTGAATAAGATATGATTTATATTCTGGCTTTTTTGATGAAAAATCAACAGTTGTCTGCATTTCCCTCATTTCCTTCATTTCCCTCCCCTTTCCACTGGCTTGAGAAGCAAGAAGCAGGGAAATAAAGCAAGCGCAGAGCGCAGCCTGCCAGCACCTCTGGGTGGACGTGTGGTTCAGCAGCGGCTGAGGGCTCTCATGAAACCAGCAGTAAAAGCATCTTTGCTGTTGAGGAGCACAAGGCTCACAGGGACACGAGGCTTTAATGACACCATTATCTTGCAGGCAATTAGGATGTGCTGGCACAGTCCCGCCTTGCTGCAGCCATGCAGCATACACTGAAGCGTACGGACATTATATGGAGCTTTTAATCTTTTAAACCACAGGCACGGATAAAAATGTACTAATGCAGGCATAAGCAGAATTCACAGGCATGTTTTCTCTTTTAAAAGCATATGCCAGGAACAGAGGGCTCCCTTCTGCCTGCTCTCTCCCCCCATGCCCGAGCTATGCAGAGCTTACTCTCCTAACACGCTTGCAGAAATGGGTTTGAGCCTGCCAGCTGTGCCTTTGTTGTGCATCGTGGATTATATTTTAATGACACAGACTAAGCCTCGTCCATGCAAATGAAAGCACGTTTAACTGTTTATACGGCAGAGGGTCAGACCGCTGGCTCGCCGAGAATGGCCAGGAAGAGCTCAAAAGCCGCCTGTTACGCCTGGAAAGCCGTCCTGTCTCGGCCAGGGCCCTGCTGCTGCTGTGGGGTGCTGCCTGCACAGGGCCCCAGGCTGGCCTGGTGCCGCAGGGCATCACTCAGCCCCCGGCATGATGCCCAGCACCCTCCTGCTGCAGCCGGGGACACATTTTGTGAAGCTGCTTTGAAGCAAAGGGAGGTTATGTAGGTCACTACTTCATCCCCGGTCTGCCTCGCAAGAAGAATTCATTACGAAATTTCACTTTAATTAATGCAATGCACCGGCTCTTAATAGTATTTCATCAGGACATCTGGTAAAAGCGCATTAGCTACAGTTTTATGTTAGGGCGTAATTGAACGGAGCTCCTGTTGGAGCTCGGTTCTGCTATGAGCTTTGCTCCTGCGCCTCCTGCAAGCTGCTGATGAAAAGAGCTGGGGACTGCCCGCTCAGGTGATGGAGCCCAACCCAAAGCTTAAACTCAACAGAAAGGCTCCAGCTACCAGCCACAGGGGCCTCTGAGGGATAAAACAAATGCTCGCCCTATATTTACATACCAGGTACCACCAGCACAGCTGCCAATCTGTAATCCTGAATATAAAGTAACCCTGGTGTTCTGTTCTAATTTTGTTTGAAAGGCCATTGTCAAATGGTCTCTCTAAACCATTTTCTTTTGGCTTAACTTAGAGCTTTTTCTGTGCTAATTTTATCTTTGCATAATTGTGTGCTTTAATACTTATTTGATTATCTGCCCAAATTAATGCCAGAGCAGCAGCTTTCCAAACAGCCGTATTAAAGATTCACATCCAAATGGGATTTTTCAGCCCTTTGTTTTACGGTGATCTCCTGGAGAATAAAATGTGAACTCTCAAAAGGTTTTAGTTACTCAATAAGCACTGTGTCATGATGGTTTAAGTCTAACTAACAGGCTTTGGAAGATCAATACAATTTGAAAAAGTCTGTGAGCTGCTTGAAATCGTCTGGTTTGAAGCTGTCTTCTCCGCTTTTTCTTTCCTTTTTTTTTTGGGGGGGGGGGGGGGGGGGGGCGGTAAGTGTTTGACTAGCCAACAACAGTAATAGCAAAAAGCATCTTCCAAAAATGCAAGTGGAGACTGCTTGGGTTGTCTTTTATATTCTCCCCCTTCAACAACTTTTTCAGCAGCATTTGCAGGGCCGTTTTACTCCCAACCTCCACAGAGAATGGACTAATGCATTAGGGAAGCTTTTTCTGCTGTTTGGCTCTCCAGGGATTTTTCAATGCTACAAGCCCCATACCGGTCACGGTAAAAGGAAACCCAACTGAGACTTTTGCTAGGGCTGAATAAGCCTGCAAGTTGGCATTAGTTGGCAATAAAATATAGGAAACACACAGACAGCCTTCCTCCCTGTAGCACTGGTCAGGCTGATAAACAGGAGGCACTTTATCCAGCGCGGGCACTAATGACATTACTTATACGGCCAGCTCTGAAAGTCTGGATGCTGAGAGGAGCAGTGGTAGCAGCACTTGTTTGTTGGTGCCTTAGGACAACACTGCCAAAGGACCTGCTCCATTAAAAGCAAGAATTAGCCTCTGCCCCTTGGAAAGAAAACCTCGGCTCAGCTGTGGGCTCCTGGCTTGTGCTGCAGCTTGGTGCTTGCTTGCTTGTCCTGCAGCACTGCTGCAGTCACGGGTACTGGGGGCTGCGTGGGACAAGCAGGATGCAAGCTTTTGTTCTATAACAAAAACCAAAGCAGTCATGTAAATAAACCCAAAGGTGCTTTACAAAGAGTAAACATTTTTTTTCCTATATGAAATAGAACTTGTGACCTTTTCCGTTCTTGTTTTACCTCCGCAATGTGATAATCTGAATTCCAAATTAGGAAGGAGAGATTGTTTAGGAAAGAGAAATCAATTACAATACTGGCAAATACACCATTTTTAGAAGTATTTATCTAGTAGGTATTTACCATTTGTGTCAGGGACTGAATCTCTCAGGATAGATGGCCTTAGACCCCTTCTTTCAGCATTCAGTATTTATCTTCAGCTAAGTCTATACTAGTTGCAGTTTCTCAGTTTGAGGTGAACCGAGCATGAGTCCCAGTAGTGTGCGGTGCTCCAGCACCTCACCAGCTGCACCTTGCTCCTTCTCCATACTTCAGATCTCTGTGCTCCCATTTCTGCAACCTATAGAACAAGATCTGCTGCCTCCGAGTGTCCCAGCTGCAAAGTGGTCTGGACTGATTCATGAATGGCTGAAAAACGCTTTGAGGTCCTGAATTGCAAAATCACTAGTGCCAATTTCTCTGTTCAGACAGCAGCAGTTATCGGGTGAATATTCCTACAATAATTGTTCCATTCTAGAGTAAAACTGCCCAAGCCCTAGCAGAGCATCATTCACACTGCCCAAACACCAGCAGAGCATCAATCATCAATACTTGCTATCCCCACCACCTGCTGCATGTCTCCTCCATGAAACACCTCCTGCCAAGGCTGTCCCCTGCCAGAGACCTCACCCTTCTGGCCAGAGGGTGCCAGAGGAGACCTCAAGAACGTGGGAAGAAAGCCCTGTGACCAGCTCTGTGGGAAATTCAATGCCAGAAAACAGCTTAAGCTCTTGGAAAGTTTGGGAAAGCAGGATGAGGGAAAGGCAGGAAGCTCCCGCGGGAGGGCCGGCCAGCACCCTGTCCCCAGCTCACACCATTGTGCTTTGTTCGGCCGCCACAATTGTGTGAGCAGAGCTGGGCGCATCAGCCTTCACTTCAAATTTCCTGCTTTTTGTCACTTCGCGTCCCAGGGCCTGCAGCTGAAAGCACAGCTCTCATTGCCGAGCTCCTGCTGAATGCCCTGCCCCGCCGGCCTGTGCCCAGGCCGCTCAGCAGGTTCCCAGCGCCAAGGCTCCCACTCTAAGGGGACAGGGGGGCTATTGAGACGCAAAGTGGCATGCCGAATCCTGCCTTGGCCCCAGGGGGCTGGTTAGGCACGACTATTGCAGGCAGAGATGCTGCTGTCTGAGGAGCTGCCCCATAATCTCCTCAGCCTGTGGCAGGCCAAGGGCCGGCTTGTAACGCGTTCAGCCAGGCTGATTTCTGAGCAGAGCTTGTCCTGACCATGGCACGGTGTCTCCTACCCAGACCCACAGAGGCTTTGGCTCTGTAGGACGGAGCCCCAGTTCCCCAAGTGCCTTCCTCCTCCTCCTGCTCTCTCATTAAGCAAATCCAGGACAGTGTCCGGGTCCTTCCTTGTTGGCTCCAGCACCTGATCAGGTGCCCAGGCCGAGGCTGGCACTGCTCTGTGCAGGCCCTGGGCTGCAGGACAGCCCCAGGGGGAGGGCTGGAAATCAGAGCAAGATGAGGTGATTTTGTCTGTCCCTACCAGTTCTGGACATGCACAGCACTCTCACAAATGCTAGCCCCAGCGCTCAGTGACCAAATGGGCCTCACACACCGATGGTGAGCCTCTCTGGTGCATCTGAAAGTCCCAGGCAAATGCCTTGGATGCCCTGAGGCACCTCCTATCCATGCTCTGGGAGCTACATCCCAGTACTGCAACGCTCCCTGTCTTCATCTCCTTTTTTCTGCAGTGTTGGATGTGTAGATGTGTTGCAGCACTTCACACATGTGCTGAAGGTCTGCCTTTCTGCCCAGCCTACAGTAGACTGTCCATTCAACCCCAGCTAAAAGGACTTGGGTTTGCAGACAGATCTCTTCTGCCCAATCCCAGGCACACCAGTTGATGTGACATTTGTCACAGGGGTTGAGGGGGTCCTACAATGCCAAACTTCTTTCTATCCCTCTTTCAGCACCATGAATAAATACGTTTCTGAACTCTGGTAACCAGCACAGCCCACAGGTTATGCCTCTTTAAAAATACATTTATATTTTTATTTATACAATATAGTCTCTATTCTGCTTGTATAGCTCTGGGGCATTTGCCTCGTTCCCAAGCACTTCAGCAGCAGAAGTCTGAGCCAGTATTTCAGTGCTGACTTCTCCATGCCTAACAATGCCGTCTGCTCATTTCCTCTCGAGACTAGACACATAATGTATGTCTAAAACCCTCAGCCTAGCCCAATTTACAAATTCTAGTACAGCTGTAGGTTTAAAGAGCCAGCCAAAATTAATTATGACAGATTAAGGAACAGAGCAACATACTGCAATAGCCTCTTCTTAAACTGAACCATCTGATCCAAACCCAGCAAGCTCAGCCTCCCAGTAAGCTCTTGCTGTTCTCTTGTTCTCCATCGCTGCTGCTCTCCTGCACAGCACCATCATCTGACCATGGTTTGTTCAGATGTACCTAGGCTGTTATTCAGTATCTTTGCCTTGCCTGAGATGGCCAAGAGAGGTCTGTGACAGCTAAGAGAAGTTCATTGTTAGCCGACCACCTGTAGGCTTTTTATTTTTTATTTTTATTTTTTGTGACATTGGGTCATTTGAACCACCAGACCTTCACAAAATGGCCCCCAAGCATACCCTTACAGAATCCTTCTCCCGACTGTCTCTGATCCCAGCAAAGTCCCTTTCCAGTGGACGTGCCATACAAAAAATAAACTACCCAGCAGCAGGGTGGGTGCCTTCTGTGGTGGGAGTGCCATCAGCCAGTGTCTTGCAACCCAGGTCCCAGGTGCTGCACACGGAAGAACAGTACTCTTGGTTTGATAACAGCCCTGAATACAAAAGGGTGAGTTAGATGGCAAAAGGCTTCATATCCCTTCCCTATCATGCGCACCCTAGACTCGTTAGAGATGCAGTCCCTGCTGGAAAACACTCCTTGCTCTAACAGTTTAATTAACATAAAAAAACAAAGCATGCTCTCCTCCTTTTATCATTATGCATATTTAGTTGTTAATCTGTTCCTTTCCCCTCCTCCCCACATTATTCTGCAGTAGCTGTTAGTTGCTAAAGAAGCTGAAGAAACAATTAAGATGCTTTCAGAAAAAGCAGATAATTTCTTGCATGCAGTGCTGAGTACCCAGCAGATGTGACTCAAGATGCACACATGCTGTTTTCAGGCAAGCATTCCCAAGGGGTTAGATAAAAATAATAAGGATGAGGGGTTTCAGCAGAAATCAGGTTATTTTTAAGTGGAAGCGCTCTGGGGGGTATTAGCAGAGCTCCCTGAAAATGCCATCATCTTCTTGTGTGTGGGATCCCATGGCATTACTTGTTTGTAATTAAAAAAAAAAAAAAAGCCTGTAGTCAGACTAGACAGGGATTCAGGCAGGAATGCAACAATGGGTTTAAAGCAAATTGTTTTGGTTGTAAGCATCAGACACCACGTGAAGGCGGAACAAATGAGAGAGATGCCTACAGGGAGATCTTCACCCCCCCCCCCCAAAGATAATGGCAAGTCTCAAGAGCCAGAATTTGGCCCAGAAGGTTTCAGCCACCACAATTCAGGCAATGAGGAAACTACAGCAGGAGAAACACTGTGATGGTCTGAAGCCAGGTCTTAGTTGACACAGGGTGTTGCAACTTTACCAGGAAAAACATTTCCTTCCAATATCCCCCTCGCTAATCCATCCCCAGCATCTGTCATCACAGAGAAAAGGGCAGAGGCAGGTGAGCCAGCACGATGCTAAGCAGCTTGCTGAGATAGCTGCAGACGTTTGCTGTATTTTGGCCGTGATGAAGACTGGACAAATGAGGAAAATGTTTTCATTAGCTGCACTCACCTGAAACATAATCAGCAGCCAACTCCCACTTTACAAGGTGACCTGGCAAAGAGGCAAGAAACGAAGTCCAGCAGCAAACAGATTGCAAAGACAAACACACACAATTAAGTTTGTGATGATCCACCATCTTGTATGGCTCCTCAATAGCCAGTGCTATGATTTTCTGTGCTCAGACACACAACTCTCAAGTATTTATACTCTGCCAATATTTTAAGTCATGCCCATAAAGCATATTTGAACAGGATTCAAGTTGATGAAAAGCAAGTCGTTACTTTCAAAGGAGGTTGGTGACCCCGTGAATGGAACTGATGGCTTCAGTCCAGCAGATGACAATCCATTAAATTAAAGAAAAAAATTGCCATTACAATTCTTGGTGCCAGTAAAGGTGTGAAAAAAGATGTGCTCCCTCCAGGATGCGCACAATCATATTTCTGGCAGCTTGAATTGCTGCAGATTTTTTTTTTTATTGCCTTTCCTCTTCACAAAGCATAAAGATATTTAGTCTCTGCTGTTTTCAGTGAAAAGTTTTAGATACACGAAGCTTATGAAGAGACACATCCCACTTGAGCCATATTAAAAACACCTCTTCCTTTCAAGTCATCAACTCTCAAGGAAGGGGAGAAGAAATGAAGAAACATTGAGCCAAAGCCCATAAACAGATTTTTTTTTTTTGTCTCTGCACGAGATGAGCCTGGGAAAAGCAAAACAATCCATCTACCCAAGAGTGGCTTTGCAGGGAAAGGTTAAGGAATATTAACGAGGGATTTAGATCGCACCACTTTACACACATTTATGAGGGAGAAATTCAACACCCAGAAAACAAATTCAGTTCAATTTTTGTTTTTCCCCCTCCCCCAAAGATGACATACCCTTCCATTTGTAAATTACTTTAATTTAAATACTTCCAGGTTAACAAAACATCTTAACTTTGACATGCCCCAAGTTACAAAACAGAAACAAAACCTCTTGACAAAGGGTAAGAAAAAAAAATATCCAAGCCCAAACCTCCTTTCCTAAGCTGGAGTTTATGGTCTGTGAGCTGGCTGCCCTCCAGAGTCTGACACAATGTCTGGAGCACCCAGAGCAGCTGGAATTCATTTTCTTCCTTCAAATCTATGCACTTTCATATGAAGTCGTGTTTTGGCACTGCCGCATAGGAGAGAGTTCAGTGCAAAAAATCTAACCCCAGCCATGTTTCTCTGCAACCCAATGCTTGCTGAGCAAACAACGAAAAAGGAGAAGAGGACAAGGGGAAAAAAAAAAAAAAGAGAAAAGCCCTTTCCCTTCCCCCACACATACACTCACGACTGTACCAAACAGGGGGCTATTCATGGCTGTTCATAAATGGGTCACAAGGAGAAATGTTTGCAGATAAAACCAACACTTTTTTTTCTTTTTTTTTCTTTTTTAAACAAACACCATGGAGGCCTCTGGAAGGAGCTGGGGATGTTCGAGCGTCGAGGTCCTGCTGCTCCCTTCCGCCTCCTGTTAGCGCAGCTCCTGCGGCGCCCCAGGCGCAGCCCCCTCCGGCCGATCACCCCGGGGTCCGGACCCCTCAAGCTGCCTCCTCCGAGCCAGAGCTGCCGCTGGGAGCCCAGCGGGGCCTCACGCTGCACCTCGCCGTGGGTCGGGGGGAGGAGGGAGACGTCCAAGGCGCTCCTGGGCGCTCCCGTCACAAAATGGCACACTGGAGTTTGTGGGAGCCTGTGGCTCGGTCCCCTCGCCATTTGGTCTTTTTCTTCTTCTTCTGGCTTTTCTCCGGGATTTGTTGCCTGTTTTGGGAGGGAGGGAGGAAAGAAAATAAGGTGAGACACAAGCAGCCAGCAGGCTGGCTCAGGTGTTGCCATCCAGAACCCTGGGCAGCCAGCAGAAAGGCACCTTAGGGTGCATATATACATAGCTGTGGTTCTTCACTGAGAGGGTTGTCACGCACTGGGACAGGCTCCCCAGGGACGTAGTCACAGCACCAAGCCTGTCGGAGTTCAAGAAGTGCTTGGACTGTGCACTTAGTCATAGGGTCTGAATTTTTGGGTAGACCTGTGTGGAGCCAGGGGTTGGACTTGATGATCCTTAGGGGTCCCTTCCAACTCAGGACATTCTATGACTCGCTATATTGGCATGTATACTCATCTCCATACACCCTTCCACCACCACCTGGTTTCTCAAACCACACAGGTAGCAGCAACCACCGCCCTTTGTGAGGAAAGAAGCCATAACCAAACATCAAGACTAATGGCAGGGACGTATGTCCTGAGAGGGGACTGCGAGTCCAGCTGTCCTGGGAGAACTGCTGCCTCTCCTCCCCTGCCAGAGTGCTGCTCAGTTCACCTGGGAGGTAGGGATGCTCACCTGGGAAACAGAGCTCATCCACTACACTGCTGCTAGTGCTCATTACGGTAAGGTGGCAAAATTGATACAGGGTGTACAAAGAAACAGACCTTCCTGGAAAGATTTGCTTTCACACAGAATTGCCCCCAGCCAACTGCACTGATGTTGACTTCATAATTTTTTTTTCCCCTTCTCCAAAAAATAGTGTATGCTGCCAAAAAGGTTTTGGCCTTCTCTTGGAAGTTGTGATGAGCACCAGCGCACCAGGAGCAGGATGCAAGCCCTAAGCCTTTGTCTGGGGCTGGCCCCAGGAAGATGCTCCTGGCTGCCTGAAATCAGCCATCAGCAACACACAGCTGCCAGCCCTCCTGCACTGTGCTGCAGCAGCCCCCATCAGTCAGGTGGGTTGTAAGCAACCTCTAAAATACTATTTCCATCTCATCTGATGTTCTGCTGATGGCTTCTCCCTTTTCATTAAAGATGAGATATTGCTCAGTCATGTTGTTTAAAAGAGGCTTGATGGTTAAATGATGACTCAGATCCTCACCTGGTGCTATACAGACACTTCTGCGCCATCAGCTATACCCAGTCTTGTCACGCTGCAATAGTGACAAAAAGTGCACTGGCTTCAGGGGAGCTGTACCTGTTCGCACCAGCCACTCAAGTCAGCCCAGCATTGCAAATTCAACAGAAGAAGGCTTTGTAGTTCAAACACCTGACAGGCAGGCTGTAGACTTGGATTTCATAGCAAGATAAACCATATGAACATAGGCAGCTTCCACAGACTCTGAGTCTAAATAATAAACCTAAGAGCTTGAATAGCTCAACACCAGCCTCTTTTGCTGTGTAATATGTCAGGCACTAAGCTGAGTGTTTAGACCACATTATCTGGAGCAGAATGAGACAAAGTTTGAAGACAAATCATTGTTGCTTTATTTGATGTTTTTCTTACAGCTTCAACTCTCAAATGTTTGCAACAATCTGAAAAAAATCAACTCAACTTTGACTAGCAAGACTTGTTTTCAGCAAGTATGAAGGCTGCTGGCACGAAAAACATGAAACTTAAAAGCTCAGAGTAAGAAAGCAGAAATAAGAAAATACTTCAATTTGAATAAACACTGAGCAGCCACAAGCATTCTTGAATGGTTTTAGAGATCCAGAAAACCACGTACTGCACCCATTCAAGATTTCTGCTGTGATGGTGCTTGTGTATACTCTGCTGCAGCATGAAAAGTTTATTAGGAATTTTTAAAGATCTGTTGGGCAAGCTCTGTCACCCAATCCTTTCTGGATTACTTTCAGACAATAGTTTCTTGGAAAAAAAAAAAACAAACCAAAAAAAAAAAAACACTACATAAAGTGTGTATCAGCCAAGTGCAAGGCACACAAAGTGTGCTAACCCTGAATGAGTCCTCACCCTGCAAACTAACATGGGCTCTCATGAGCTTGTGAATTCATGAAGCACTCCAGGAATAGCATATTTATCAGGGAGTTGTACATTTACATTTTATTTGGTAAAGCTCACTTAGGAAAAAAAAAGCGGTGCTTGGTGGGCGATACCATCTTATGGCTGCAGACAGTTTGCAATGTCCAAAGACCAGGAAAAGCTGCATTGTGGCAAATAACCAGATCACACGATGTCTCTCTGCTCTCCATCTTAGAACCATAGAATCAAGGAATAGCTTGAGCTGGAAGGGACCCACAAGGATCATTGAGTCCAACTCCTGGCTCTGCACAGCACCACCCAAAAATCAAACCATATTTCTGAGAGCATTGTCCAAACACTTCTGGAACTCCAGTAGGGTTGGTGTCATGAACGTAGCCCTGTGGGGCCTGTGCCCGACCACCCTCTGGGTGCAGAACCTTTCCCTAACCCCCAGCCTGACACTCCCCTGTCCCAGCTCCATGCTGTTCCCTCGGGTCCTGTCGCTGTCCCCAGAGAGCAGAGCTCAGTGCCTGCCCCTCCACTCCCCTCCTGAGGGAGCTGCAGGCCGCCATGAGGCCTGCTCTGCTCTGAACACACCAAGGGGCCTCAGCTGCTCCTTGTAAGTCTCAACCACAGTTCAAGCTCTTGTGAACATACATGTTCAGAAGGGGTCTCATACGGCTGGCAACAACTCTTTGTAACTACTTGGGAACTGAGGAACAGATCACCTATTTGCGATGTTATGGAGTGCATTTTCAGGGCTAAAAATTAGTGCTGGATCGTTAAAATTCTCCATCCAGCTTGTGCCTGTCTGAAGCCACATTATATAGAGAAAGCAAACAGCCTTACCATCTTATTTTTGCTGTGTTTCTTTCTTTCCTTTTTTTTTTTTTTTTTTTTTCTTTTCAGAATAGAATAGATTGTGGTAAGAGCTCACTGTAACAAAAAGGAGTATCTGGCCAACTAATGCTGAGTTCCAGAACAGTTGGGAAACAGCTTGGGACATTTCCAACTCAGCTCTGCAGCTCTCCAAAGATTTTCTGCCCCCTGCTTTTCAGATATGTGGGAAGAGTGGGCAGTACCATCTGCTTTTGATGGAGGCTGACTCGAGGCTGTGCTAAGATGTTCACAAGTACAGAGACGTTGTGAATAAATGCCTCATGGTTTAATTGCCGAACAAGGCACTTTGACTGCATGGCAGGGAGGAGCATTATCTCAGCTCAGCACCCTCCCAAAACATGAGAAACGAAGGCCCCAAAAAATCTGGCAGACAACCCATGTCAGAAAAAAACAAATCTTCTCAGAGATGTGAGGTTATCAGCTGAGATGCTGAGATGTGCATGCAGCTCTTTTCCTGCGGGGCAGCCAGGATTTTGGATGGCAGCACCTTGCCGACAGCAGCAGGAACCGGGTTCGCCCGGAGAGCAGGCATTCGCCAAAGCGAACAAAAGCAGCTCGTGCCAAAATTGGGAATAAACCTCTGCTGTCTGAGGAGGAAACCTGTGGCTTCGCCATTAGGTCATGCTGTTTCTCATATAAAATGGCTTAATTTTTTCCATTTAATGAGCAAAAAGTTACCTACAAAATTAGAGCCAGTCCCTTTAACTTAGAGCAACATGAGACCCTGAGATGACAATGCTATGAAAACCCACATTACTAGCCCAAAGCTTTTAATGCTGGCCTTTTAAAGCCGATTATTACAGCAAGTTTTGCTGAGTGACTAACATATTTTTGTCATGGCCACAACTAGTTGTCAAACTGCCTAATACTGATATTTTGCAAAGGCAAACTACTGGTTAGTAACATCTATATGCACATACAAAACAAGGAAGCTTAATAAAACCCAGAAATCCCCCACCTCCAACCAAACCACCACACTCTAGCCCCCAAAAGTCATCTCCTGGCTTCCAAGACCAGGACTCCTGCGTGTCCCATCTACAGGCACTAACTAAGCCAAGTGTTTGCAGCTTACCTTATTACCCTAACGAGATCGTGGAAGGCCTTGTCAACATTTAGAGGTGGGTCCTTGGCACTAGTTTCTATATACGGAATCTGAAGGAGAGAAGTACATGACAAAAGATATTTGTAACAGCTAATATGTTGGGAGCAAACTAGTTTCAAAATGAAAAACCCTACAGGCTAGAGAAATTGGGTGCCTAAGAGACTGGAGAAATACCAGTAAACAAACTGCTGTCATGACACTGCTATCAACACATTCATGCTCACAGAAAGCTCAGATCTGGGGAAGAGTAATCATAGACTTCATGTAGTCAGATGTTCTCTCCCCCTAAGTTGTGCTTGCAGACATGAAAATAGACAAGGGTTGTTGAAAGATGAGCACTTGCCAGGAAGTCTTGGTTGCCACGTTTTATTAGGACTACTGCATGAATATTTCATGACTACAATTCCCCTTCAGTTTAAAATGATCTTCAAAGTCTGACAGACAGATGGGGCCTCCTAGAGCGCTTGTCCAGCACTCTGGCAGATTTATAAAATTGCCTTCTGATAAAGTTTTTGCATACACATCCTTTTCCAAAGCGTGTACCTACAGATGAGTACATTGTGTTGTGTCGTAAGGCCAAGGTGTACTTGTTCCTATAAAAGTGAGCTTCCCTGGGGAGGGGGCATGGGATGGACCTGCCCTGACAAACTCCCATTGTGCCTTGTTTAGAAACACAGCACAGTTTGCCATCTAGGCACAGCAAGCTGCCAAAAGGTCTCAGGCTTGTTTGCCTCTACCTTTCCATTAAGTTCCTCCTATGGGAGTTGCTGCTTCCCCCGGGTATGTTCTGGCATTAGAGGTGATTAGTGGAGTACCACGTGATCTACACCAATCCAAGACCAATTTCTCAGGCTAAACTACAGTATGAATAATGCAGATCTAAGATGGTAGGCCAGATTTATATAGGCTTTACAGCCCTGTAACTTCATTATCTTTAACAAGCCTACTTCTTATGGACACCTGGGTATAATTCCTAATTCCTGACTGCTTTTCCACCCCAAGAGGATGCGCTTTCTTCCCTCATTTTGAACATTCATGTTTCTCATCACTTGCAGACAGCTTGTGCACATGGTTTCATGATGGCCCCAGATCTGCTATAGCCTGGTGTGCTGCAGAGCTTCTAGCTTCCATGATGAACTGACTCCACCCAAAGGGAACTCTATAGCTACTGCTTTGTGGTAGTCGGAAGTGCAATTGTAAATGTTCGATTGTAAGAAAAATACTTTAATTCAGCTCCAAATGAGCAGAGAATTCCATTTTGAATGCCTGTAATGGGACTTACAATGAGCAATTACACAATCCTGCAAACTTACATTATGTTTTGTTGCCATTTCTCTTCCCTGTTCTCTTGTAATTTTCCGTAAATGCATTAGATCAACTTTGTTCGCCACCAAAATCATTGGAAAGGACTCTCTGGGGAAAAACAAACAAACAACAAGAACAATTAATAGCAGACTACAATACAAAACACTGAATATGAGATTCTCTTTCTAATACTGATATCATCGAGCATTTTTGGCTACGACATACCACATAACATATAAAGAAAGATCTTCAAGGCATCAGCCACCAGACTGAGCTACGCATACTATGCACGTTTGTATCATAAAAATTTATCTTGACATTTTGCACACATCCACCCTTATTTGCAGGCACTTCAGGGACTTAAGTGCCATCATTTCTGCAATACTTGATAATAGACTGAAAATCCAACTAGCTAAAGAACTACAAAATTAGTCTGCTGCTATAGAAGGAAATTAACTAAGGCATGGAAGCAGATCTTGAACACGAAAATAGGACTCTTTTATAACAGTTAAGGCATCTCATAACTGCGTATCTTAGCAGCTACTAGTCATTGCCAGGTAAAGAGGTTGGAGGAACTAGTTCATGCCCTGGTAGTGGACAGAACAATGCTCATTCACTGAAAGCACCTATGAAGAAGAAAAGACAGACTTGTGAAGGTGGCACTTAGGGACACATCATATTGGGAAGAAAATGACTGAGGCCAAATGACTCTTGTTACCCCAACACCAACTGAAAGACTGGCAGGGGTAGCTGGGAGGAGGCTGGAGTGAAACAAAGAGCTTCGCTGTGTTTCCAGATGCTGTTACCTACCATCTCCTGCTTCTAATCCCAGAGCAAAAGCCTGGTGAACAACCGCCCTTTTGTACCAAGGACATCTCACTCTGCAATACTGCTTGTTATTTCTTGAACTTTGCCAGGTGCGTAAGTGACTGTCTTCAGACATCACAAGTGAAGAGACCCATTCATCCACAGCATGCCCCGCGTGAGGGCTTCCTGACGAGGCGTGTGGGTCATCCTCTACCCTGGCAGAGTCCTCGTAGCTCTGGTGACTGAACTGAGCCAGTTCATGCTTTGAGAGGTGCTGGCAGTGCAGTTCCATCCCACTCCACCTTCCACACAAGAGCCTCTCCCCCAGCTGCATTACAGAGAGCAAAGCTGTGCTGCGTGGCTTCTACCCACTGCTAGGAAGGAGGAGGTAACTTCTGATCACTGATGTTTATTGCAGCATTATTTAGCTTTAAACACTCTTAAAATAGTTCCAATGTTCTCTGCTGTAACAGAGCTGATTTTACTGGGGTAAGGAGCAGCTGGCCGCACTCACTGCTGCATAAAAGACTTTCCTGGATTTTCAAACAGAGTTTCTGTGTCATTTTTCATCGAGACGATAAGGGCTCCATCTTCTCCCTGGCACACTGCCCCGTTGCTCTGGCTGGAAATACACTGTACTGCACTCTGCATTTTAAATGGTTCTTGCCGTTACTCATTCTGATAATGTGGATTTGATTTAACATTAATACCTGAGCACTGATACATCTTCACTCTGATTATTCTGGAGCAAAATGCTTGCTCGTCTGAATTATTTGATTCCTTTTAGCTTGTGGCACATTGATAAGAGAGGGATTACGTTTGGACAGCATCTCATTTGCCTTGTTTACATCAGGCATAAAACTCTGTGGGGACTTTGTTCCCTGTTGTGAGCTGGACGATTACTAGTTTGACAAAGCTACTATAGTTGGAAGTTTTACTGTAATTAAGGTTATGGAAAGAAAGGGGACAGAGGCTTTGAACAGCTCTGCTAAAGCAGCAGCCTGCAATTCCTTTGGATTTTGAACCCTCAAAACTGGCTGCTGGTTTGAAAATTGGGTGATGTCCTGCTCCTAGCTAAGCACAGGCCTGGCAGGACTGTTTCTTTTTTTGTGCTGTTTAGCAAATCACAGCAATATGAACAATCTCAGGCTCTGGATGAAGTGTTACTCCTGGTGTTATGCACTCCAGCGCGGGGAAACAAAAGCAGTTTCACTTCCTGGTTCTCACACGCCGCCACTGTGTTCGTACGGCACAAGAAGGGGTAGAAGTTTCAGTCCAGAGCAAAACAATGAACGCCACATCTTATTTTCATGAAGCTAAATTAAATAAAAACAACGTCTGTTTGTAGCAGGTTAGAGGAAACACTGTCCTGTCTTCCTCAGCTCTCCGAAACAGGCTGAATTTGCCCTAAGCTAAGTTGGCAGTGAAGGAAACGCCATTGTTATCCGAGAGGCAGGCTGAGTGACTGACGTTTTTGTTCATTTAGATGAAATCAAAGGGTGGATTTTCCTTTACTTTTCACTCTCGTGGGCTCTGCTTTGGATGCTTTACTGGAAGAGCTGTCAGCTGTGAACCTCACATGATACGTGTCCACCCTTCCTGTGGGGAAGTTATTCAGAACTGCAAAAGGAAGCCAGCAACGAGGCCTGAACCCTCTGGTGGCTTTTCTTGATGACTTCCATAATTAAAAGCCATTATGAGTGGAAAAAACTAAGTGTTTCAAAGCTGCAGACATATAAGAGCTTAATTCACACTCCACCCAGTGCGAAAGGACTCATCATCTCTCGAAGCAGGATGGGAAGAGGGAGTTATCTGCAAGATAAAGCCCTGGCAGCTTCCTTTAAGTCTGCCAGGATGCAATCGCTCACCACGATTAAGCCCGCAGCGCTACCTTCTCCCACGCGCGCATAAGGAGAGGAGCAGGCAACCTGTCTTGCTTTTACCCACTCACACAGAGATGTTTTATTCATCGCTGCATAGTAAGATGAGTTAACTGCATTAAAGCCTTTTTAAGGAATAGAGTTCTTCCCAACCTGAGGTGTTTTCCTCTTCAAGGCACTTGCTTCCAGGCCCTTATCATGTAGGACCTCTTAGGGTTTGTTAGCTCCATTCCGGCTGGAGCTTCTCCCTTCCAAAACCATTTTCACTTCGTCATAGGACTCACTGAGCTTTTCCACATTGAAAACACCAACTACGTGCTTATCAGAAGAGGTAAATTATTTCTCATTCCCCTCATGCAGATCTACAAACCTACACGGAGCACACAAGGAATGACTCTGGGACATGCAGGAGGTCACAAGTGGGGAGGACATGCAGCCACCCCTGGCACAGCCTGCAGCGGGGTTGGGGAGCGCCAGCACCCACCTGTCTTTGACTCTGAGGATCAGCTGGTGGAAGCGGTCCACGTGCTCGAAGCTGGCCTTGTCTGTCACAGAGTAGACTATAAGGAAGCCATCTCCAGTCCTCATGTACTGCTCCCGCATCGCACTGAACTCCTCTTGGCCTGCGGTATCCAGAACTAGGACAAAAGAGATGAAGGTTTTTAGTTACTGTGTGAAACTGCAGCTATCGCTGCTGTGTGCCCAGCCCTTCCACCTCTGCTGGGCTTGGTCCTCTCAAAGGCTGCGAGATTTCATGAAAGCAAGTTGGAGGGACAAGGGGATGGAGAAGACTATAGGGATCTTATTTTCCTTCAAAATATCAAATGTTATTGAACCTAGGGAGATTCTCCTCTGCCAAGACATGGCTCAATACATTTTGAAGAGCTCCATCTCCTCCTCCTCTTCCAGATCTCTCAGATCCCTGCATGGAAAAATCCAAGACTGGAAGAGCAAGTAAATGGCAATTTAAATGTCAGGGACAATTTGCAGACTGGTGCAGCAGAGCTAGGAGATAACCCAGAGTGATAGCTGTGAGTATCTTCCCTCTCTCAGTGCCTGGATATTATTTGTACACAATTATGCGCTTTCAGAGCAAGATGGTACAGCCTTGAACTCCCCTACAGACATCGTCGCAAGTCATGTTTTGATATTCAGAAGAGTTATAACAGGCAGAAAAGCTTTAAGTGACTTGTGTATCATACTCAGCAGTCATGTTGCTGTGTGTGGGCTTGCATTCCTGGGCAGCCAATAACAATGCTTAGATCCATGCTCAAATCCCCTAGAACATCTCTGGCTGTGGCAGCAACCCAGCTGCTGCTCCCCAAGAGTAATCTCCTCTCCTGTGCGGCCAGAACCTACTGGCTCTCTGGCACTTCACCTCCCAGGCTGTCCTATCAGCTACTTCTTGAACCACATCTAGAAGCCCTACACCTGCCTTCTGGGTAAACACCCCACAGTGATGCACATTAGCACTGCCAGTTCTCAGGCTCCAGCTCAGTATGCTGCCACAATTTTGGCCGGCAGGAGGAAGGTATGAAAGGGGTTCAGCAGTTTAGGCTACCAACAAAAATTAGGGGTGAGTTCAAAACGCATTGGCTGCTCTGAAGTCATTGTCCACGTGCATCGCTGTACCTTAGAGGCAAACGCAAGACCTCTGTGAAGATTAGGAATGTTTTCACATCCCAGCCAACTGTGCAGGGTGGGAAATCTGTTTCCACCTCCGCTGTACAGCCACACTGTTAGCATCTGCTGCCCACAAGTGACAGGGAAAGCCCTGGGCACTGCTGGATGGAGACAGTGGCAGGTTCATATTGCTGACAGAGCAGCAGGGCTCGATACGGGTTTTTCTAGTCCAAGCAGGCCCACGGTCCTAGCGAGATGCTCCCTGCAGGGTAAGTACTCCAGCTGTCCCGATTTCCAGATGAAGCTAGGATAAAGCCCACTTCACTGCCAGCATTACTTGCTGAATCAGCAGGGCTGGCCACACAGGGACACGCTCAACACGCTGCACATCACAGCATGCCCCAAGACCTGCCTGCACCTTTCTTCTGTGGCTGGAGGAAAGGCAGCTGTGCTGGAGGAGATATTTGTTGATAGTAGACCCTTTAAAGATCCTCAGCCGTATTCATTTGCCTCCCCTCCCTGGCCTTGACTGGCTGTTTCCAGAAACCTGTATGATGAAAAGAGCTTCTAGGCTTTCACAGAGACTCTGAGATTTAGGCTTGCTTGCTGAGAAGCTGGAACTTGCTAGAAAGTCACGGGTGTCCTTTCATAGCCTTTTATCCCACCTCCCTCCCCTGAGTCTAGGAAACAAGGGTCTCAGCTCAAAGGCGGCCAGGCTACTTGTAAGGACCATACAAAAAAAAAGGAAAAACAAGAAAGGAGGAAAATAAAGATAAAAGGAAAAAAAGAAAAACAACCCAATGACACTGCATGCACTGGTGAATTTCTATGCCCTGGGCAGAAGAGCTTCCATGGAATAAGGCCAGGACTGTGTGGCTGAGACGGAAAAGGAAATTAATCCTTCCTATCCACCCGACCTGTAAGGAGAGGTTGGGCTGCCCTCAGCTGACTTCTGCACCAGCTGGAAGCGATGTCAGGGCAAGGCTGAGAGCCGACAGCCCGTGTACGTATGCACAAACACACACACACACACACTCCCTTCCCCTCTCGCACACCCAACCTGTGGGGTGCAGCGGGCTGGGCTCTCCTGCCCGTCCTCCCCCTGGCACAGGGCAGGTGCCCAAGCACAAGCCAAGGGCAAGAAGGTGGAGAGGGATGTGCCGCATCCTGCATGGCAATTTGCTTAGAGACTTCCCCTCGCCCCGACACATTTGCAAACCTCCTGCGAGGAGCATCCAGCCCCCCTCTTGCTGTTGTACCCACCGATCCATGCCCAGCTGCTGGCCCCTCCAAAGCCCTGCTGTCCCCCAGGAGAGGGCAGGGATGGAGCCTTGGTGGCTGTGGGGATCCCCAGTGAGCAGCCAGGGGTTAGGCTCCTGCCACTCCTACCTCTCCTGGATCTTGGCCATGGCATCACACTAAACATAGGCAGGGCTGCTGTGTCAGCAGCTACTATTTACAGGGAATTCACTTGCAGCATTCATAGAAAGAAGAGCAAGTCCAGGCAGCATTTAAAATGGCACTTCGGAAATCCATGCAAGAAGACACAGTGGTGAAAATTACATCCAATAGGTTATTCATACAAAGTCAAGGGTCACGTGGTTGGCCAGAAGTCCTTGTTTTAACTTGAAATGTGCTCTTCTTAGAGACAGCCACCTTATCCTAATGGGTCTGTGCTGCACAAATTGTGAAAAAACAGAGTGAAAGTCTGATTGGTATCCTTTTGTAGGCAGAACTGGGACACATCCTGGAAAGCACCAGCTCCAAATAAGGGCCAGATGCAAGCAGCTTTGCCTCTAGTGCGATGTCTTGGCACAAAAGCTTCAGCAGGACCGCTGCATACAGAAATCTGCATAAAGAAATGAGGAAACAAGCAGAAGTCTTGGAAAGGTGAAACTGGGGAGGTGATTTGCTTCCCAGCTGAGTGAGGAACATTCACATCCTTATAATCCCAGTTTCTGCAAACAGGATGCCCAAAAGACCCAGAAATAATCATGAACAGAGGAGAACTGTGAGCTCGCTTCCCCTGGTACTCTTTAAAATCAGCAGTTGCCTCTTACTGGCAGTTGCCACCCTGGCAGCACATAAAAGCCCATGTGGAAATAAGGCTGGAAGAAAGCTCAGCGGGTTTCCCCTACCTCATTCTTCCAAGAACTGAAGTCAAATTCATAGATTGCTGTCAGAAGTCCCTCTCCCGGTGCTGCACAAACTTGGTGTAGTTCCCACAAACTTGACCAAAGAGGAAGCAAGGAGGAGCACTAACGAAAGCCTCGGGGTGAGCAGTGAGAAGCCAACGACTGTGTCGGAAGTAGGAAGGGACATCCAAAGGCAGCTGTGCAAAAGGCATTTCACAGACCTACCATGCAAATCAGCTGGAGAATAAACTAAGAGCAATGAGGCTGTGAGAGCCCAGCATGAGGTCTCCTTGCTTTGAGGATGAGAGGTTGCTAAGCAAAGAGGTGGCCTTTTCTGCCTTCCAGTAGATGTGACCACAACTGTTAGGATGAGCTCTGTGTTAACGGGGTCCTTAGAGCTTTACACACCACTTTCCTGTGAGTCCTGATGGATTAGGCAAGAGGGTAGCTGTTCAGAGAAAGCACTTCTGAGCAGACTTGGGAGCCTGGGAGGCTCTATGGCCCAAAATAAAAGCATTCAGTGCGTCCAGGTGCCTTCTGTGTGGCAGGACCTCTATAACGAGGTATGCTCCGAGTGCCCATCCAGAGACACAGGCATGTACACCTAAGCCAAGGGCAGAGACATACGGACTACGTGAAATCCAAGATATGGCACTGCTTTTTCTAGAGCCTAGGCTGGATTCACTGCAGACTCAAAAACAGCATTCCCAGCCTTGAGGGAGCTCAGATCTGGTTGTGTGAGAGAGCTCTTCTTTTTCCATGCCTAGGCAGATCTGCCTCCTATGCCTTTACCTGCATATTACCAGGCAGTTAGACAGATCAACACAAGAATTTCTCCACTCTCTGTGGCACCTCAGGGACCAGAAGATGACCAGACAAGCAGCTTAAAGCCATTTTCTGTCCTTCATACCAAATCAGACACCAATGGCATTTGCACATTGCAGCAGCCGGTCCTGAGAGCAGCTCTCACAGCACCCTGCCTTCCAGAAGAAGGCACCACAAAGCTCATCTCTGTTTGTGCTCACGTTCATTTCTTGCTCAGAAAGGCAAGCACAATGTGTATGACCTGATTTTTGCAAGCAGTGCAGTGGCATCCCTTTGGCTACCTACATGCAGCACGTGTGCAAGCCCTGAAGAGGCTGAACGGGTCTGCAGGCAGACGGGAACCTGGGATCACAGTGCCAGGGAGAGAAGCAGCAACAAGAAGACTGACTCCAGGCACTTTGTGCCTCTTCAACTTCTTAATGCAAAATACAGAAAGTCCCTGGAGCAGAGAGCAGAGCTAGGAATGTGGCACTGTCAGGGGAGCGCTGTCATCATGGGCTACGGAGCCAGACTCCTCTTGGCACTTCTGAGTCTTGCTTTTTTCTCTGCACAGCAGCTCTGCTTCAAAGGTGGGGCCAGAGAGCCTCCATTCCCAGCTACCCCACAGCTTCATAGTTAAGGTCAAGGGAAAGCCTAACTTGAATTGACAAGGCAAACGAAACAGTCTCAGGCTGAGGAAAACCACGTCCAGTCTTCATCCTCCCTCCATCAGCAGGATATGGGCAGCCCCCATGACCCCATTTACTTCAGCTGAGGAACTGGTATTTTGGGTGTTGAGCAGATGGAGCACAGGGACCAGCTTGCATTTTGTATTCCTACACCCCAAATCACCCTGCAGAGATATGGAAGGTGCCCACGCTGTGAGCAAGAAGAGGCAAGTGATTTGCTTGGTCACTCTGTCACTGGCCTGCCCAGATATGGCCACGCTGCCCCTGGCATGAAAGCTTTTCACAGGGAAAAACACGTGATGGGAAAACAATGGGGCTTTACAAGCCCTTCTGTGCCCTAACTAAATACACAGATGTTATAACACGGAAAACCCGAGTACTTGAATTCTTGCCCTTTCTTTAAGGAAAAAGAAGAGCCTTCAGACGACAGGCTTCCACATCAATACACAAAATAAAGATGTGAACTCTTAAAGGAGCTCATTTTCTAACAAAGGGCAATTATTCAAAGCTTTCTGTTTTCTGTGTTGCAACATCAAAATTTTCCTGGCAGGAAAAAAATCCCCACAACCCAAGACAAAAAAAAAAAAAAGCTTTCAAGGTTGCAAAATCCAAGCTATTAAGGGAGGGAAAATACTGTACACACGAAGAATTAAAAAGAATGAAAGTATAAACGATTTATTTCAATGACACTACCCAAAGTTAAAAAAAAAAAAAAAACAAACAAGAAAGAAGAGCTGCAAAGCAACCATTCTGCCTGCAAGTCTCAAGTGACCTTTGATCTCCCTTTGGTCTCCTGGCTGAATTGTTCCCAAGCTTCCTGAAGAGAAAAGCAGACGGCCTGTCTTGAGATGAGTAGCAGCAAAAACCCTCTGCAGAAAGAAATGCATGGGAGACGTGGCTCTTGCCACTCTGGGCAGGGAGTGAGAGCCCAGCAGGAGCCCACTTGCTGCTATTCCACAGTGATGCACCAGGACCGGGCAAGTCCAGCCTGATTCAAGAGCATCCAGGGGTTGAGATGGAGAACTGTGGGAAGGAGGAGAAATAAAACCAAGAAGTAAGAAGTAAAACAAACACTCAGCAGTAGGAATACAACTTACGGGCAGTGGGAGTTTTGTCTCAGTGATGCTGGTGGAAGGACAGAAGAGACCACAACCTCATTTTGCCCAGTACATGAGCACAATTCCTTCCTTCACTGGTATCAACAGGCTACTGACAGCTAAGGGGTTAGCCCAATTCATCACCATGCCTAAGCCATGTGTTTGTGGTCATCTCTTCCTCTTCTCTTCACCACCATTTTTTAAATCTGTGTTTGGTTTATGAGCTATAAGGAATTTTGAACCATTGGGAAGTTTTGCCGTACTGAGACACCACTTTTGGTTTCACACCCAGATTAATAATTCCAGACTGGCACTTTACAGCCACGTCAAAAAACAATCCTCTGCTAATTGCCACGTTAGCCTGCATGCAGAAAGAAGCATGCAAAATTAATGATAGCAACTCGATTGGAGCAACAGTTAATCAAAGCATATTAACCCTGGTCCCCACTTAATTTTGACCTGATGTGCCTACACAGCACCTGCGTGTGAATGCATTTAACCAAGCACATCACCGTGCTGATTTCAGTATGAACAGCAGGGAGTAAATGAAGATAACACATGCAGAGAAAATCAGAGGCTGATCTGAAAGCCTCATTGGGGAGGCAGCAACCTAAAAACAGGGGCTAGCCACAAATGGTGCATCCCTTATCCAAGTTAACTGCCCTCTTCTACTCTATGACACTTGTCCTCCAAACACTGGATCTCAGAAAACTGGCATAAGGCCACCAATAAAGTATTCTGGCACTCAGCACCCAGGGTACTGTTGGACTTGAACACATCAAGTATACATCTCACAATCATTGACTCTTTAATAAGAACATAGATAGAGACCTGCCCATGCCAGAGAGCAAATACATAAAAGAAGAGCTTGGACTCAGGCTTGTCTCCAATGTCTAAGATCTGAAAAAAAAGCAATTACATCTACTTTCAGTGAGAGTTTTCAGCAAAGGGAAAACAAAAAAAACAGTCAAGCACTACATCACACTGCCAGTTAGTGCTATCAAATAAATGTGGGTGGAGGTCTTCATGGAGGGAAGCCAAATGCTTTATGCAAGCTGGCTAGCACAAGTTTTTTTTTTTCTAAACATAATGCTGGTGCAGATATTACATGCTAGAGATGCTTTGTACAGAACTGCTCAGGCAACAGCCTGGAAGAGGGTGGGCTATATTTTTATTAAGTTGTTGGGTGCCAACATATATTTTATTTTTAAACAATTTCTGCGCACTTAAACTTATGAAGCCCCTCACACAGTTGGTAGTCTCAACTTCTAGAACTAGTTCTTATTTTGGAGGTAGGCAGGGTGAGGCAAACAGGCTTTTGTTTATTCCCTTCCTCCCCCTACCAACAAGCACTGAGAAAAAAAAAAGCTGCCCCACACATCAGCTTGTAAAGAATTTAGCCATAAAAGATAACTAGAAGTCCAGAATTTATCATGATGCATCTTTACCCTTCCTATCACGACTGTCCCTAATTTCATGCCTTAAGTGATTCATGCAACCATGTGTTACCACAAGAACAGCTGTTCAAGTATATGGCAATCTCTGAGAATGTCCTAGATCCAAAAAGCCCATGACACAAAGCTGTGGCATAAGACATGTGACAGTCAGTCTTTATGCCCCATTTCTACTGTGAAGATGGTAAAGGCTTACGTGTGTCCATACAAGAATATTGCTGTTATTCTAAAATTCTGATTGTTCAAAAAATTTCAAGAGGCAGGAAAGAGAGAGAAGCTGCAGCTCCACCTCTGTGGGTGCAAGAACTCTGAAATTCAGGGATTCCCTGCATGCCATCAAAAGGCACAGATGAATTTGGTTGAGCCCAAGTACAGCCACTGAACCTCATTTGAGCAAATATAAAAAGGCTTTTACATGAAAACGTATGGTTAAGTTCCTACTTGTTGGAAAACCACCTCTTTCCCCAGGTCAGATTTTGATTTTCCTTCTGAATAAACAACGATATCAGGTGTTTAGTGAAGGATGCTTTGTCTTCTAAATAATTTACAAAAAAACAGACTGTTTCAGACATCAATGTGCACAACAGCTGATGCTATTATATCAGACCATGGCAAATACCAGCAAAGATAAAGGCTGCTCATTTTAGAGGGTTGGACTATGGACTAACAAGCAATACATGGGAGAGAATGAATTTCATTTACAACAGTATCTTTAACTTTTTTAATGTAACACTGGTATTTAAAACACAAATTTACACAGGTACGTTATGGGACAGATAACTGAAAGCAAGGATCTCAAGTATCTCTGATATAAGTGACACCATGACAAAAGTTGGCAAGATTAAAGTATGTTTAGAAATACTGAGGTAAAGCTTTTTTTTTTTTTTTTTTTTAAGACCTTGGGGGCCATCTCTACTTACTAAATTGCATCTGATATTTGATATTTCCTTAAAACTAAGACCTCAGTCAGACCAAACTTACAGCCTTCATGGTAAAGCCTGAAACCCTCCATGTTCCATCACTGATGCCAACTTCCAGTTTTTGACCCTGCACACCAATTTTGTGAATGCTGAGACACCAAAGATCTTGAATGCTTTCACAACAAGAGGCCAGAGGTAGAAGCTTACTGCAAGTCAGACTGAATTTGGTTCAGTTCTGTCAGTGGCCATATACATGCGCTTAGGAAACTAATGTACAAAATATTTGTTTGCTTTATGTACAACCTAATCATCATGTAAAGCCAAACAAAACTTGTAGCATTAAGATTGCCCTTAGAGCTCTGGTCAGTCTGTCTCTTGCATGACAGACTGAAGAGTTGCAGTTTTAGGTAATAGAAGGCTTCTTTCTCACATGCAAAAATCAAGTGTTTTGTTTTTTCTTTCTTGTCCCCCTCCCCCTTTTCTTCAGAGAACTAAAAAAATCTTGGTTACATCAGCTCTCCTATCTTCTACCCAACATGTATTTAAATAAAACAGGTAACTAGATATGAGAACGTCATGCCTGAATGATGGGAATTGAGAGGTGCTACAATTCTTCACTGTCAACAGATGACAGTTTTGATTAAGTGATCCTTCTGGTTATAACCCTCATTCAGATACCCTCTTACTGGTATTTCCCAGGGGATGAGCCTAACCACAACGAAACATCAATATCCCTGTGGTATAATTCTGCCACCAGGGATGCCTACCCCAAATGCCATTTGCAGCATGGTGTAACCATGCCCAGACACCTTAGAACTCCATGTTGTGGAGTTCACAGTCGGCAGAGCTGTGGGGAGCTTGTCTTTGAGTGGCATAGCCAGCTACAGCACATCTTCATGCAAACAGCGTAGACACTATGTTAACAGGAAAGGGGGGAGTTTCTCAGCACACAGGTGCAGCAGTTCATCATTACTCAAGAGGAAACAGATTTAACTAGAAGTGATATGCTACTTTTCTTCTTCCTAGTGCTGTTGAAGCATAGCATCCTCCTTAAAGACTGTGTAGGCCAGCTATGCTAGGAGGTTGCCACAGTGGCTCACAGACTGTCCATGCAACCCTATTAAACACTCCTTGCTAAATGCAGAGGACTGAAATAGGCACCCCTTTGTCATTTTGAAGGCTGCCAATACACCACAAATCCAAGTAGCCTGAAAACCACCATACAAAATGATCTACACACATGTAAGAAACCCACAAGGTTTTCATGCTCTTCAAAAAACATTTCTGCACAGAACTGGAACCAGAAGCTTTGCTGAAGGTCAGTTACTGCTGCTCACAGGAGAGCTGGCAGTAAGATTCCTGGCAGCCCACAGCATGGGAGGGACACAAAAGTACAATATGCTGTGGAAGACATTGAGGTCTACCTGTGCCCATATTCAGCTAGAATGGAAAAGGAGCCATGAGAGTAGCTTGCTCACCATCAAGGATTGCCCACTGGCCATCTATTTCTGTGTGCTTCAGGTAGGAGTCTTCAATAGTTGGGTCGTAGTCTGGCACAAAAATCTTCTGGAAAAATTGAATGGTGAGAGCGCTCTTCCCCACGCCACCATCTCCAACCACCACCAGCTTGTACGTGGGGAGGTTTTCGCTGGGAACGGCACTTGTAGCCATGCTTCCAGGGTGCTAAACCTGCTGGAGAAAGAGACCACCTCTGATCACTCATTAGCAACAAAGAGGGAAACATGCACAAGGCAACTTTTACCTGGTACCTGAGAAGTGAGGATGAACTCCACAACAGGGCACCAGGGGATCTTCTCAGCATTATCTCCTCCATACCCAAATCCAAATTCAAGGTCCTTTTGGCCCTGAGCAGGGCACCTGCCCTCCCCAACAGCTTTGTCATACCCCAGACATGCAGACAGCCCCACTGCTGTGGCTCGTTTACTCCTTCTCCTGTCTAAAGGGATGACTAATTGCCACCAAATGCCTGTGTGCAAGTTTTATCATCTGAGTACCTTTCCTATAGGGCCCAGGCCCACACACCTGTGCCAAAATCATCCTGGGTCAACACAGATGTTGAGTTTCAGATAATTTCCAGTTGCCAGTGACCAAATTCCACTGAGAAACTAGGGCTGTGCTCTTCTTCACTGCTTAAGCCATGGCACAGCAACCACCAGCCAGAGCTCACAGAGCTGTGGTGGTGTAGGAAGCGAGGGTTAGAGGCCTGGCCCCGCTGACAGAAAAATGCCCTTAGCTGCTCTCTTCTCTCTCAGCCTCAAGTCTGAGAAATAAAAACAAGAAACACACAGAGGGCAGCAGGCCAGGAACTACAGGTGTTTTTTGTTTTGCTCTTTTTAAAAAACTGCCCTGGCAGGAAGGCTGGTTTTGTGGCTATGACACAGCCATGGGAGTCAGGAGATCAGCTTCCCCTGCTGTGTGGCCACACTGCTCCTGTCCCCTGGGGCGACCGCAGAGGAACTGATTCTTCAAGACAGAAGGCAAATTCACTGGGTGCAACTGGACAACAGCACACTCATGTGTGCGCAACTGTGCAGAGAAAGGAGAAGAGGCAGCCACCTGCTGCACTGCCTGCTGTAACACTCACACAGCACAGCAGCCGCTTTGGATGAGGCATCTGCAAGACGAAGCCAACCACCGGCACCTGCTCTGATCCATTTGGCCTTGCTTTGTCACCCTTGGCTTTGCACTGCCGGCTCTCACATGGGTCAGGGATGACTGGGGGGGTTGACAAGGACTATTTCAGACACCCAGCCCTTGTGACAGGGCATGCCTGAACAGAGCAGGGCCCAGCTGCGAAACTCAGCCTCCCTGGGTGAGCTGCAAAAGCAAGTGCTTGCTTAGACAGAGCTGCCTGGTCCCTGGCCCTCACTGCTCTTTGAAGGAGTGCGCAACTCATTAACATATTAAATGGGATAATGGGGAAAAAATAATAACAGTCAGAATTGACTGTGCTGGACAGAGTGCTTCACAGCCCCATAAACTGTCAGTGGGGATACAGATCTGGATGCTAAGCCTCCAAAAGCTCGTGTCTCAATAACTGCAGGGTGGGGGGGTTCTAAATTAAGAAGAGTACTGCCCAGCTTTTTCATTCTGAGATCACAGAGTGGTGCTGATGCACTCGTTGCTGCAGGCTGGCCTGGCTCATGCTCAGGAGCTGAGACTGCACGGCACAAGCTGAGCCACCGACCAGTAATGTTTTATTTCAACCTATAGTATAGGAAAAGAAACTTCTGGAAGTCCTTTCAATTTGATATTTTTTTTCAAACAAAACACTGATTCTTCATTTGCAAATAGGGTCATAAACCAACTTGGACTATTTTTCAAACAGTTAAGAACATAATCCCCAAATGGTTTGATATCACACTGAAGAAGGTATCTAACCTCCAAGTTTAGTTCCTTGTTTCTCTAGTCCTCTTCCGCCAAAGCATTATTTCAGTTTAATCCAAATTATTGAACAGTAAAGGCACTTTTCACCCAGAGTGCTTGGGGATCCCCATATTCCTTATCGTATAGTGGAGACCCTACCCTTTAACTAAGGGCTTTTCACAGTCACTTCATAGCTCTGTTAGCAAGCTTTTCCCTCCATTACATATCCAACTTCACATGCATGCAGGCAATCACAGGAAAGGAGGCAAAATAAAAACAGTTGTGAACATTCAAGTTTGAGTTTGTTTTTACTTATGGGAAAGAGATTCTCAGGCCAAAGAAGCTTGTGAAATTCAAGCTGTAATCTAAAATATATCCCTGAAAACATAACAGCATCAGCAGGCAACCCTGAAGCATGCAGTGATACCACTGTTCAAATCATAGCAGAGTCCAAACACAATGAAACATCAATGATTCACTGTGCTGTACACGTATGCATTTTTTGTCCGCAAAGTAGACATGAGAACAAGGTTTCTTTGCTATTTCTTGCCTCTGACTACCACACTATAATCCAACTATTGCCAGCAGGACACAGTTCTGGGAGTTGCATTACCAGCTACAGTCACGGCTCAATGCCAAAAGAGAACCTCCCCCCATTTTTTAATGGAGGGAAAATTCCCTTCTCCTTTCTCCCCAACACCCTGTTATGTATGATAGGAACCCCTTATGCCAGGGTGGCTTCTGCAAATATAAGAATAACTTGTCATACGCATAAACTGTATGTTGTGTAAGTATAATGCCTTGGCCTCTAATTAAGGTCACGTACTGGACATTTCTCCTTGAATCAAATGTGTAGGAACCATTTTAGTTTCTCCTCTGAAAAGAAACCCTGCCAGAGGGACAAAGTGGGTTATCACAGAGGTGAGATTGCTGAGGCTACAAGGAAGTACAAAGACCTCTTGTCCAAGTTGAGACAAGCCAACGTTTTCAGAGCAAGAAGAAACATGACCAAGTCAGCTTGTTTCTGAACTATCTTTGGAGAAATTCTTGAGAATAGCATTTCTGCCACAAGCAACAGCAGCTGGACGGGGAGAAGGACACCAAGCACCAGCTGAGCTCTCACCCACTCTAATTTCAGCTCCTCACCATAATCTTAAGTGAAAGGTTCTTACCCTTGTTTTAGAAAGAGCAAGTGATTTTTCTCATGTTTACAAGATCACACCATCAACAAGCAGTATGCTTGGCTGCATGTTTGCAGGAATCTATGAATTTTCAACTAGGTGTCTCATTTTGGCTTGGAAGACCAAGCTTTCTTTTAGCATCATCCTGCCAGGGTCAGATGATCCTTAGGACTGAGACCTTGTCTAAAAAACTGTCCATCCCCTTCCCCCTCACATTTTACAACAATGTTTTTGCTTTGCCTGTGGCCAAGACTTCACCCCTTCTTTATTTACACTGGAGTGCCTAGGAGTCAGTCACCCTGTGCGTCTCCGGATGGGCCGTATGAAAGACCAATTGTTACTCACATGGCAGAGGACAGGCCACAGATGTGAAAACCATACTCGGTTTGTGCACAATTTTGACCTCATCACAAAACCACAAGCTACTGCTCAGCAGACAAGCATTACTTTTCCACTGACATTCAGTACCAGCCCCTTTAACTCCCTCCTAAGAAGCCTTGAGCTTATCTTGAATGAAACCCTTCCCAAAGTACCATGATAATATTTAGTCCACTGTAGCCCCAGTGTTGGACTTTGTCCAACACTCAAAAGGGTCGAATCAGGGCATTTGCTTCCAGAAGTTTTGTTATACTGCATGTCTAAGTTACCTGAGTAGAAGGCAGCCTGTGGAGAACAAGCAAGAATGGAACTAGAAAAATAAAACCCAAAAAGTATCAGGCACTGCAATCTAGTTTGTTGACCACAAAAGGCGTATTTTAGGTGATGTCAGCATAAACAGACAAAAACTTCTACCGTAATGACAAAAGGCAGCAAGAGCGAATGTTTCCACATAGCTGTTTCTACTGCATCAGCATCCAGTAGCACAGCAGGGCCCCATCACATGCTGCCCAGACATGCCATCCTCAGCGCACTGAGGAAGGTCCCCCGAGGTGATGACAGCCAAACTGCCCTAATCCCTCGAGTATTTGCTATGGAGTGTCCTTGTGCACTCTGAACCCAAAAGACACTCATGTCTGAAGCCAGATAGTCACGTCTCACCAGACACCAGCAATGCTCACAGAAATACTCTTCTTTCTACTGAGATAGCATGTACCATGCTCCTAAGTACATAATGCAATAAGCACATAGAAGTCCCATGCTCATAAGTACATACAAGTACGTAACACAAAACCTTCAAAATCCAAGTACTTCCACCCCTCTGTACCTCCATCTGCCCTGAAAAATCAAAGCAAGAAGACAGCTCATGCCTTGACGAGATTATAATCTCAGCCATCCAATAAATCAAACCTTGAAAACAACATATGTCATGTTAATGCTCCTGGAAAGCATTAAACACTCACAAAGGTGCACAGAGCTTCATGCCGGCTGGTTACATGGCTACAGGCAAGTGTACAAGGCTTGGGCTGATTTTCATGCATTTTTGGCAAGAGTACTGACACAGTCCTCCTCAGAAGGGAGCAAGGATAAACGCGTTTGCTATATATCTGATTGAGAAAAATGAAGCGCAGACATTTTTATCTATTGTCTGAATACAAAGCAGCATGTGGTAATACACTAATAAGCTCTGATGATAATCATCTTACAATTTCTACAGTTGTTTATTTTGAAGGAGCCAAGAGAACGATCCATACCCTACGCAGACAAACACTGGCAGGGCTCTGTGCAAGTCACTGGAAGGAGGCCGATTTACATGGCTGCCCTCACACACACCAGCAAGAACCGTGTCCTGCCAGCATAAGCCCATAATGCTGAGGGAGTTGGAAACATGGCCACTGTTGGGTTGGATGGCAAGGAGGAGGAGAAATGGTGACCCCACAGTGCCACCAAAGTTGATGGTGCTCTCTTTTGCAAGAAGGATTTTTTGTCATGTACAGAGGCAGAGTGAATGGTGTAAAACCCCATTTACCTGTCTGGATGTCTTGGAGCAGCCAAGGGATACGTGAATACTGGTAAGAGAAATTCAGCTTCACTTGTGCAGTTGGGCCACCCAGCCCCACTGGGTCACCACCCCATGGATGCAGCACACCTAACCCCCATCCCCATGGGGAGACTTGCCCTGAATGTAAGAAGGGCAGATCTCAGCTTGTGTAGATCATCATAATTTCCTGCTCATTGGAGCAGAGGTGTGGCCACGTACCACAACAGTGAAATCTACCCCAGATGTTTGACAGTCAATGTGCAAGTGCTCCTGTCCCTGGCTCCAGCTCTGCTCTCCCGGAGGCAGAGCTCCTGGGGCAAAGCCACGACACCAGGTCAACGAGCTCAGAATCAAGCCCTGGCTTCACAGCAGAGCTTGGTGCAATTAAAGACATCAGCTCCCTGACAGAGAAGCCCAGCATGACAGTGATTTACTGTCTCCATGGCAACACGCGACAAATTACTTAATTCTGTTATGAAATCTCAAGAAAGCTGCAGCAGGGTCTGTGTGGGAACGGCCAGCTCCCTCCTCCTCGCTGCAGCTCCCCCAGAACAACTTCAGGGAGCTTGCGGCTGCTATAGGCTGAGATTTCACTTCTGTGTATATATTTATTGACCAATGCGACCAGCCCATTGCCAAAGGAATCTGTCACTGGTTTGCTTTGGTCCACGGGTAACTTTTCACATAGGCCCTGCCAGAGCTCTGCGTACCTGAAGACACCAACTTCACCTGGGGCCGAGGAAGGCTATCAGCCGCTGATGCAGCCAGCTACTCCTACGGTTGCAATTAATAACTCTTCCTCTAGCCACAGCTTACTCGCTTACACCCTTTTACCCAGTCACTTTGCAAGCAGTAGCAGCTCCATGGAATGCCTCCAGGGCTGAAACTCTGCAAGATCTGAACACTTCCCTCTCTGTTCCTCTCACAGGCTGCAGCCGCACAACCACCATGACACACCCAGAGACGCTAGCCAGGTACCAAAATAGTTCAGCTTTGCATGTTGGATGCAATCCCCCAGACTGGAAGCTACTGAGAACTCTTGAAACATGGGACGTGCCCTTTTCGGAGGTAGCTGTCTCCCTAGAGTCATGCTGATCAGGACTGGGTGAGTTTTAGGAAATTCTCCCTCAAATTGGCTTGAACCCAAACCTTTAAAAGCCAGAGGACTTTCAGGTGTATGAACAATCACCACCTATCATTATTAAATAAAGATGCTTAACTCCTAGCTAGGTTTCCTCCAGCCTTACAGATTTCCTGCCCAGTCAATGCCTCCAAAAAGATAAGTCTTCAGTGGGAAGTTACTACAGAACTGTGTGGGAAGCCAAAGCTTGACACCCTTTAGCATCAAGTTGCTCAAAGGCCAAGTTATATTTCAACTCTTGGAGGTCTTCTAAGAAGGATCATACCAGGTAAGAGTGCTCTCAACTCCTACCAGCTTCCAGGAGATCAGATGGAGCCCAGCACCTGGCAAGACCTGCACAGGAAATTACAGGCATTTCCTTTTGGATCAGTGATCAAAGCGTTATCAGATTGCTATTAAAGAAGAGGGTGAAAAAAAAAAGTCATAAACCAACTGTTGTTTAAAAATAAAATCCTCAACCCACCCAATCACATCACGTGTTGAATTTTGATTTGGGGGATGTAGCTGCAGCCCTGCAATGGCCTCCCAGATTCTCCTCCAGTATGAAAATGATGTTGTACCCCGAGGGCTGCACTCCCTGAACTCCTCACTGGCTTTCCCTGCCAACTAGACCTTTCTCTTTTTCAACCCAAGATCACATCACCTCCCCCACTGCACAGATGCTGCTCAGATTTACTGTAAGAGAAAGAAAACTCACCGGGGGAGTAATGAACCACTTGAGATTCACACAAAAGGCAGCTAAAGGCAGTAGCTGTCTGATGAATACTTGGTAGTTATTTCAGGAAACGTGGAATTATAGCCTGAACAAATAATAATAATAAAAAGCCACGTCACTGGAAATTGCTTGGGTCGTAGGCGGCCCCTCTGTTCCCCCCCTCCAGAAATTCTTGAGCAATAAGAAGGAGCCCTTGCAGTAATGCTGAGCTCTGACAAATGGCAGCAGCTTTCCCTTGGCCAGGCTGGGCTCGGGGCTCACTTGTATTTACCTTTAAGCATGTGCTTGCTGCTGTTCTGTATGCAAATGCCGCACAGCACATGTCAGTCACATTGATGAATGTCATCCCAAACAGCTCCACTTCCCTCCCCCAGCTCCTCCTCCACCTCCCACAACAACTCCATTAACCTTCAGCGTGTTCCTCTTGGTGATTTAGTGCCCTTTTCAAAGCATGTTAGAAGATTCCTGTCACTCTGACAAGTCAGCAGTCAGACGAAGAGGCCAGATTCATATTCCATATAAATAAATAAGACCACGAGTTGGATTTGGGTCATCTCTACAGTTGTAGCACTGCCGCCACCAGTTCTGTAGGAGAACCCAGATACGTGAGGTGTGAGCCATTCCCTCTTCTCTCAGACCAGGATTAACACTACAGTTTCCAGTCTAGAGGTGTCCACCTGAGGCTGTTCCAACCCTTCAGCTAAGATGCGAGATGAGTGCATCCCTGCCCATCAGGCTGGGGCCTGACAAAGCAGATGGCTCAGCTGCTTTTACTTCCATTGCTTCTTGGGTATTTAAGTCCAGCATCCCTTTCCTTACTCTTATTTCCAAAGCTCTCGGGAGACATCGGGGGATGACAGATTCCTGTACTACTCTTGAAAATTCTTTGCTAGTGAGGCCAGGAATGCCTCTCCTATGTTATCATGGAAACGATGAAGCTGACCTAAACATACTGTAGCAAAAAGAATCAGATAGCCAAGATGTTACCCTGCCCTGCCCAGCTAGAGATAACACAAAAGAACAAATTTGCAGTGGAGGAAGCAGCTTCAAATTCCAATAGCTGCCCTTCCTGCTAGCACAATCCCTGGAAATGGGCAGCTTCCCTCTTACACATCCCAGCCTGCTGACACACCAATAAAAAGACCCCAAATCCACTGCCCTGGATGGTTTCACTGCTCTGCTGTACTGCTCGGCGAGGTTTCCCAAGCAATAGCCCGTGCAGCACGGCAGCTCTCGGTTTCTCTGCTGCCCACACGCGGCTTGCAGCGAACCAGGTGATGCAGCCAGAGGTACACGACCCGGGCTGGAGGAAACAGCGCTGGTGCCAAAAGTTCATACATCAGGACTGTGTAGGAACCCTGAGCAGTGCCAGGAACTGCCCAGAATGGACAGTCTTTGCTGCTCCACCCTGCATTCCTCACCACCGTCCTGCAGCCCTCTGCCAAAACAAGGGGTGCTTGACAGATGGCCTTGGCCTGTCCTCCCTCTGCTCCTCAGAACTAGCGGTGAGCTACAGAACAGTGCAGATTTGGCTGCACCACTTCTATACCACAAGGCAGGCTGTGTAGGGAGGGCTCCATCCATTGTCTCAAGCTCCTGGATTGTGGACGGCCCTCCTGGTTCCCCACAGCTCATTTAACGCTCATTTATAGGTAGAGAAGAGCACGGCATGCATTAGTCTGTGATGAGGAAGGTAGAGAAGGGCTTTGTCAACAGACTTCAGAAGATGAAGGAGCAGCCACCTCCTATCACCTCCCAGGTTTATACAAATAGGCAGTTGGCAGATTTCAGACAGATTTTAATGACTATAGACCCCAGAACCACATGCGAGGCTATTTGCTAGGCATTTCCCAGGTCTGTCATTATTCTGCCACTAATACAAACTTATGGTCCAGAGATGAGATCCCAAATCCATTACAATATTTTTTTTCCAGGTCCATTATAATGTGCACCCAGAGCAGGTGCCTCTTACTTACATACAATATGCTTAGGAGGCAACTCCATACTTCACAAATCCAGTGGGCTTGTTTGGAGGGGTTTGGGCAGACCTTGGGACAGGCCTCCAATGCTGTGGGTGCAAATGTAGGGACGCAGGGCAGCAGCACCATCAGCCCTTTGGAAGGGAAATGCCATGGTCCCAGCCTGTGTTGCTTGGTGGCTACGCTTCCCTGTTGGGCATTCAAGTTTCTTTTCCAGTATCCACCATTGAGTGGACAATTCCACATATTGGAGAGCAGTAGCCAAAAGCCAACATAGCTTTGATAACACCCTATGGGGGCAGCTGACCCAACTTCAGACTCCTATGGCCACTCCCAGTTCCAGCGAAGACCTGCATCAGGGCACTTTAAGCCTGTTCCTTCTATGCTCAGCCTAAAGTCTCTGCCTCGAGTTTTAAGTTATTCAATTTGCTGCAGTGTGGGAGGGTTTATATGTACATTCATTAACACTTCCATTATGCCCCGTGGTTTGGCAGGTGGTGCTGCATTATGGATTTAAACTGTGCCAGCAAGCGAGTCTACAGCACTTCACTGGATTAGCACGCTATGGAAAATTGTACCTCAAATGTGTTCTGTACTGTCTTGAAGCACCTCAGATGAGCAAGGCAACAGCAGGACTCCACCACCACCTCTGTGCAATCACATCAGAAACTCACTTGCAATCTAAGGAAAAGATAACTCGGCTCAAAAATCAATTGCCGTTTGGATGTAAAAAAAAGATAAAACCATAAGGCAAGAGCAGAATCTCTCCCCAGCTAAAGGAAAAGGGAGAGACACACCCTCTGCTGCCATCGCCACAAAGCATCTTTCACACACAAACAATAACATTTGCTTCTGCACTACAAACAGGTTCAGGTTCTAGCATTTGCATCAAGGAAACACAGCACACGTGGTCAGGCCCATTTCAGAAGTCAGCCTCCAGGGTACTCAGCCCTGCCCCACGCCAAAGATGATGTCTTCTGTCTAGTCAGAAATAGCAGATTTCCAGAAACTTCAGGCAGACCCCCGATGGGGCCGCTGTCCTGGAGGGATGAGATGTGCAGGGCTACACTCCCTCCCCACAGGGACCCAGAGAGCAAACACAGCATTCAATGTTGGCAAAGGGGAGGATAAGGACCTGTGATGGGACAAGAGGATAAAACTGATACCATCACATTTCACATCATCTACTGGGGCTGGACACACTCATTTTTCTTTAAATGCAAGTGGCACTATGTGCAGCTATAGGTGCAACATACAGAGCACTAACTCCCATATGCATAGAGGATTTCTGCTTTACCCATGCAATGAGAAGAGTCATTTCATGAGCAAAACCATGAACACACCAAAGTAACTGGACAAAGTTTGAGCCTAGACACGAGGTAGTCTCATGTGCCATTCCTGTGCCTGCACAGTGCCACTATTTGTGAACACCATGACAAGAGATTGACAGCCTTAGTCTTGACAACTCAAGCACAGTTCTTTTGCACCATATTTTAAATATCAAGCTCAAAGAAAGAACAAGAAATCGGGATTTGACCCTTTCTTGAAGGGTTGGATTCTCCCTACAGGACATTTGCTCCACAAAGGGGTCGTTTTCATATGCTCCAGTACATTCAAGGACACTGGAGAAGAAAAAAACTTGATCAGAAAGATAACCGTAGATATCCTTATGTCTTATCTTGACCTCGTGAGCTATAACATAACACGAGATGGGTTACCCTGACGGTGCCTTGACATGTTCCTGCATATAAAATTATCTCTACACAGAAGCATAGATAGAGACAGCATGGATCACAGCCACTTGGAGGGGAAAAAAAAACAGCCCCAAAGCATTAAGGGCTGGTAAGGGACAAGATTACTTTCATCCTGCCACAGCATGTTTCAATTTAACCACTGCATCTCTCAGCACTTTTGGTTCGTATCCTTTTACCACACAGAGACACAAGCTTGGTACACACCCAGCCTTAGGAAGGGGAAACGGTATTTTGGGTCATCAGCTCCACCCGCCCCAATCGACAGAGCTTTCGAAGAGCATGGGTCTGACACAGGACCGACGGCACAGCAGTCTGGGGTCACGACAGCCTGCAGGGCATAAGGTCAGGGGCATTTAAGGAGCTTACTGGTGACATGAGGTTTTGTCAGCGAGGGCCCCCCTGCTACTGCAAGCAGGGGCACCCTGTGTGGGGACAGCGGCAGGCGGCCCTGCACCACCTCAGCCATTTCCACACCTGCCAGCCCAGCTCCCTCCTACCTCTCAGCTAGATCTGTCCCTCTCTTTACAAGCCTTCCCGAGCCCACACGAACTGTAACTACTGTTATTTTCCCTCCTTCTTTCCCCCACCACCGGAAATGGATGAGGCAATCTGACCTCCACACCAGAGAATTGCTCCCAGCGCTTCGTGCAGCGAAAGGATTTCTTCTGACACAGCACAAAAGCAAACAGATGCTTCAACGCAGCATACACCCGAAAACACAGCTTTTCTCCGTCGCTTCGCCAGCCTAGCATTGATTCCCATATTCTTGCGAGGCTGGTATGTAAACAACAGGGAGTGACTTGCTGTGCTCTGGAGGCCTTGGAAAAAGAGTTGTATTTCTCTGCCCGCCTGGACCCAGTAAGTCGCCCTCCTGAGGTTCAGACGGTTTGAGGTCCCTCATTTAAAAATCCAAGGAATGAAAGTGTCTTGCTGGAGATCTTTACTAACACAGAAGTGGATTGAAACTTCTGTTATTTAATTATTCAAATCCCAGGTGCTTAATTAGACAGACTTGCTATACTGCAAAAAGAATAAGAAATTACGTATTCCCTTACAAAGTCTTTCATGTTCATCAGTGAAGTTTGCTATGTCCCACATATATTCAGTGCAAGTCAGACTTCTGAAAATGGTCTTAATACTCCATAGGTAAATCTTGTAACAAAATACTCACAGAAGAGAGGCGATACAGCATCCTATGAGCATCTCGGTGCCACACTAAGCCATTTTGCAGAGGAAATGATGCTCAGAAGAACATTTTACCAGTGTTTTACCAGAAATCTTTTCAGACTGGATCAAAATCCAGAAAAGCAAATGGTCCATTCTGCTCCTTATGCTTGCATCTGTGTCTGCTTGCAGATCGAATTTGAAAACATTCACAGCTTTTGAGCACGTGGAGAAGACAGAAGTCCTTCCCAGTATTCTGCCCTTGAGCTACGAAGCATTTTCTGAGGAAAGATCTGCAAGCACTCATTTGAGTCCATCTCATCACTATGGCTCATCATAATCTTCAGACCTTTCACGTAGAGCTACAATCCTTCACCAATTACCAGCAAGGTCTCTTCTGGTAGAAAAGAAGCACGGTGTGCAAAGGATGGGCTGAGGTGATACCTGACTTTTTTCCAAGGATGATTACATCTGATACAAATTCTGGTTACAGAAGTACCTGTGAGATCATATGCTACTCTGAGAGCTAGGATGCCAATTGTTGATGTTGCATTGCTGTTTCACGAGAACAATTTTCAACAGTCTGGGGTTTTCCAGAGCACTGGGGCATGTCTCCTCCTCCTCTGAGGTTCACCGTAGATTCTTGCTCCCACCAGAAGCCAGCAGACATCAAACCAACCTCCAGTCTGCATATCAGCAGTGACCAGTCCTGCCTGAACCAAAGGAATTCCTTCAGCAATTTGCCCCTTCCTGGTTTATCACTGGCTCTGAGTACCCTCAAGGACTCCTTCTGGGATTGAGCACTGGGTACTGGGTAGCTTTTCCTTTAAGTCCCACTTCACAGTAGATATCCCCCACCCCTCCAGTCTTGCACTTGCACTGGGGACACTAACACCAAGTATTACACAAGACATCAGTTGCATCCTTTTTGAAGATCACAATCTCTACCTAGTTACCAGCTGCCTATGCAGACTACTCATGAGTTATCCGGATACATTAAGTGCAGATGACAGATCTGATAACAGTGCCTGGATGTGCCTAGAAGACTAAATTTTATGTGCTTTTTAAATTTTATGTACTTTTTCTCATTCCATACCTTTTTTTGAATCTGTGTCACAACAACCAACTGTTAAAGGAGCTTTTATCCCAGGTTCACAACTTGCAGAAGAAAATTCTCTAAATGCTCGTTTGGTGTGACCAGGTGCCTTGAGACGCGCTACAACGGATGCTTTTTAGCCCTTGGAGTGGGGACGTCAGTTCAAGAAGAAATGAATAGGGTTCCCACTGCACCAGCATCCATTGTCATCCTTTTAAGTTGCGTTGGGCGGGTCTGTGTTCCAGCCACCATGTATCACATTCGCTATTGCTACCAGCCACGCAAATGACAGATCCCTACTCAAAAGCTTTTCAACCTTTCTTTCCATTGCAGGATGAGCAAGGATTTTTCCACAAACCAGAACCAGCCTTATGCCATTACAGCCTTCTCTCTTTTCCAGCATAACCCTCAAAAATGTAGTGAAGGAAATTTAAACATTTTGACACTGATATGACAGATTTTAAAAAAGCAAAACAAAAAGCCTAGTAAATCCAAAAAGATTTCACTTCAATTGTTGTTTTCTGCTCAGTTCTGCAACTCTTCCTCTCAAATAAGAGAGTAAACCAGAGGAGCTGCAGAGCACCTTTTTGTTACCAAATCTGCATTTTCTAGGCACACCGTGCTGCCTGGGTTTGTTCACACTGTTTGGTGCAGTGAGTAACCCTATTTTCTGTTCTGGGTAGGCCAAGAACAGAAGTCTCGGTCCCTGAGTCTCCTCTACCTGCAGCTGGAGCTGAGCCACACTGGCAGGCACACTCTTGGAAAGCTGAATTTAGTGGCACTCTCCAACAGACCAGTATTTCATTAAGATTAAGAGGCTTTTTTTGTTGTTGTTAAAAAAGAAAGAACTCATGCACTTCATTATTAAATGTAAGCTAACTGAATTAGTGTCATGACAGGCATGCATAAAGGAAAGCATCTGAGCCCTGGCACCCCTGTGCCCCCAGCAGGCTCTGAGAGGAGAGCAGCCTGTGCTGCAGCAGAACCCAGCCTAATTGCTTTGGCATTCCAGCTCTTGTACAGGTGCAGGCAGTGGCCAAGATGTGCCCAGGCTCTGCCTGCTCCCACTCAGGGTCCAGGTTCCAGCTTGTGCCATAGGCATGGCCTGAGGCACACAGGGACACCCCACTGCTGACCACCCACAACCATGACTTCCCAGCAGAGCAGCAGCAACCTCTGCTCAGCTGCTCCAGGCACAGCCCTGCAACTCACACCCAAGTGCAGGGAAGCTGACAGCACTGAGCGCTTCCAGAGTTTTCAAGGAGAGTACTTCACTGTAAGCAGCACCGGGTATGTGATAGGGCCCCAGAGCAAGGCACTGCATGACTTAAGGCTGACTTCATCAGGCTTCAGCTTGATGCTTAAATCCTCTAGGTACTTCACAAGACTGTTACTCAACTCCTGCTGCCTTCAGCCTCACAACTAGACGACAAATACTGAGCATCAGCACAGCTCTCCATGACTCATTCTTTTCTCCTTTTTAAATATAGCATCCTATAAATGTGAATGCATTCAGAGAATTAAAACTCATATTGTTACTGTTCACCATGCAACCAAAACAGAAGATTCCAGCTTTACATCAGCTTCCTTCCCCCCCGCACAAAACACTTTGGAGCTCCTTGCAAGGCTAAGATGGAGTGAAGGCAGATGTCCTCTGCCTAGGAGCCCAGGCAGCCCAGCGACACAGCACTGTGGCAGCAGCTGGGCAGACGGCTTCAAAGCCAGCCCAGCCACTTACATCAACTCTATCCAAAAGGGGACACCAGCAGAATTGGCCCTGAGCACAGGAAAAATTGATTTGTCCAGAGGAACAAAGTTTTGATAGCTGTGAGGCAGCTTGTGCCGGAATCAGAGAAGCTGGGCTCACTGAAGCAGCAGGTGACAGCTCCAGCTAGGGGATGTTCCCTGCTCCCCACCTCGCCCCAGACACACATCTTCTCCCTCCCTGCCTGCTAGGCTTGACCTTTCCTCCTTAGGAGATAAACCCCACCTTGTCCAGCTGAGGAAACGTCCCAGACTGCCTCAGAAGCATCAAGGAAGAATCAAATGGGTAGAGTATGGATCAAAGCTTGGTGATTTTCAGTGGAATTGAGACCCAGTCTCAGCACCCTCCTGCAGACTTCTGTGTACAATCCTGTGCGCTGTGTTTAGCTTCAGCAAATGCTCCAGTTCCCCAGCTGCAGAAGTGAGATAAATAGCAGGTCTCTATCTCACAGGTATGTTGCAAAAATAAATAGATTTTGTTACTAGTGTTCCAGGAATGCTTTAAAAAACTGCACCACAAGTACCAGGAGTAATCCATCACTGCTGAAAAAGAAACCTAAGACTGAAAGCAAATTAAGTCTTAACAACGCAAACATAAATACTAGAGTACGGAAGACTTTTCTCAGTTTATCTGTTGCTCTGATAACTGTGTTTATCCTGGTGACTTGAACTGTTTCCATCGCATGCTGTTTGAATTCGGTGCACCAAGTAGCATCTGAAGAAATGCATGCTTTACTGTCTACAGCGATAGCCAAGATATCTGCCATCCTTTTAGCTGTCCTAAAGATGCATTAGAAAATATGTATCTTTATCCATCCTGCTGTCAGCTGACAGAACATACAAGAGAAGTCCAATTTGCAAAAATGTAAGATTACCCATGAGAATTTATTTTCCTCAGTAATCTAATCCTTACTTCAAGCTCCTTAGTTAATATCTGAAATAAGTAGAGTGGCAGAGCTGCCACACTTGTACCAGAAACTGACGTTTTCAAAGACATGATAACAGAAGCCCTTTCTTAAACTTTCAGGAGTATGTGTGGCTTAGAAAGCTGATTCCTATTTAAAATAATGACTAAGACTCTCAGGAATCCAACTCCCAAAGTCACACAGGTAGTTTTGAATATGTTACCCTTTTAGAGTAATTATGCTATCAAAGTTCCAGTCAAAAGCTGATGAGCGTTACTAATATATGCCGATGAGTGAGCTTGTACGTGAAAGACCTTCTTGCTTTATTTACACTCCAGTAAATCAGAAAGCAAACCAAGACTTACTTTAACATACAAGAGCAGCAGACTTGACTCCAGGGCACAGCAAGGTTAACCCACACCCAGGGAGCAGGTTTATGGCAAACTTGTTCTGAGCTGATGGAGTTTTTACTCATTTTTTGCTGTAGATGATGGAAGCTTGCAGTAGTTGCCTAGCCTTCAGTGGCCAGACATCAGTCACTACATCAACCAGCAAGCTGGTCCAGCATGTCTGATCACTACTAGTTACCATTCAGATGTGAAACAGTCCCCAGCAACACTCATCTCTGGACCCTGAGCTAGGCAGATGCATTCAGGAGCTGGCTGGGAGACAGAGCAATAACCAAACATGGAGAAAACTGCTCAGCAAGCCAGTTGGGGGTATTCCCCCCATATTTGGGAAAACACAACAGTTTTCCCCTCCACAAAATAAGATGCCCACTTTTTTTTTTTTTTACAACTTTAAGCTTAGCAAGTTAATATAGGAACTGTTGTACATTCAAAAGATTAGCTTTTTATGAAATTACGTGGACTTTGGAGCCACAAAGAAGGGGTAGACAGTGGAAGAGGGTGAAGGGTGAGATGGTGAAGAAAGATAAAACCATTTCTACCACACCACAAAGTTATGTATTTGGTACAACATTCTTTCCAGAAGCAGACCTTCAGAAAAAGAACAGGCATGGCAAGACAAGCAGTATGTTACCTGGGAGAAGGTGAAGGGGAGTCAGCATACTTTTCAAGTTGCTCTACACTAGTTGTAAAAAAAAAAAAAGTAGTTTGAGATTTCAATCTCGAGCCCATCAACAGCAAATTCTCAGAGACAAATACAAACGAAAAAGGCCAGTATTTAGCCAAAAATTAATAAGCAGCTTTATTTGTAGAAGCAGTTCTGCTGACCATTTCTGGCCGGAATATAATCAGCAGAATGGAGATTTCAGTCCCAGAGTATCTCAGATACAGAGATGCCTTCTTTAGTATCTCAGCATTTGCTACATTTATGCTCCCAAAACACCCCACAAAGAACAAAACTACTGCATTAGAAAGAAGAAAAGTGGGTCCAATGAGAGGCAGATTCACAGTTTCAGATATCCATGTATAAGGGTACGAGATCTCAGCCTACCTGCCCAAAGGCAGTCTGTGACAGAGAAGGCATCTGGAGGCAGGTTTCCCACCTCCCCACCTAGCCCTGAACCAAGGGACTGCTCTCTCTGATGAAACCTGTACAGCATTAGCCACCACTTACTGAAGAAGCAGTGTCTGAAGCAGTAAAGCTGGTTGGAGAGTCAGCAGTAAGTACTACAAACTGCTTAAAAAAAAAAAAAAAAAAGTTCCCCAAACCTACCCCCACCTCTTCCCTCAATGATGACTTCAGTAGATATATTTTTGTATAATTATTTCATCATCTAGGAGCAGGTGGCCAGTTTGCCATCTCTCTGTGCAAGATTTCCATATGCATTACTCCTCCGCTGACATTTTCTCATACATACATGCATGGATCAGCAATTGCTCCGCTACATTTTCAAACAGAAAATAAGAGTCATAAATCTCAAAAAAAAAAAATCCAAGCCAAGAAATCCAGCCTCCTAAGATACAGCTGCTCATTTCTTCCCTCTGTTCAGAAAGAGCCAGTCGTGGCTTACTGCAGATGTCACTGAAGTTGATGGACTTGCTCTGGATTTACATTAGGAACACTCAGGATATGACCCACTGCACTGTTGGACTTTCACTTCCCTATGCAAAAAAATACATCCAGTGACATTCAAATAGACTAAACAGCCAGTGCACTTCTCCCCACTAACTTCTATCAAGGCCCTTCTGTAGGCAACAGGAAGATGCAACAACTCCACCAAGGAGCAGGCTAATGTTCCTCCCATCTGCTAGTCCCACGCTTGTTCTGTTTTTACTTGGACCAAATCCTCCCAGCCCCTTCTGCTTTACATTTTATTAAATTTGGATGTCTCGCACACCAAGAATAATATCATTGATTTTTGAAAGGTCACTTTCAAGGCACATTTCCATATCTGTTAAGACCACTTCTCTTCCTCAACCCTGTCTATGGCAGTATCCTGAAAGCCTGAAAATGAATTCCGTATTTTCCATATTCAGTCTGCCCCCTCAGCCCTGATCTACTTATTTGTGGCAGTGAGGCTTATGCAAATACCAGTCTCTTGTGCCTTTGTTCTTGTGGACCAATGTTACTAGCCAGAGCTTGAGTCCCCTCTGCGCTCAGGGCTGCACATTGCCACACTAAGGTGCAAACCCTCCCTCCTCCAGCCTACACAGGTAAGGGATGTAAAGGGAGGTGCAGTTGCACACAAGTTACAACACTGAGGCAAGGACAAGAGCAGCTCCCACACACAGTGGCAGCACACCACACCACAGCCCCAGCACAGACACAGGGACTGAGCAAGACAGGAGTGACAGCATTGCAGAGCAAATAAACCAGCCAAATCCAAATAAAGACTGGTCCAGCTGAAGTCTAGATCCTAAAGCTTTCATAGAGCAGACTAACTCATCCTAACGAATTGCCTGACCTGCACGCAGCAGGTCAGCAGGGGAACGTGGCTTTGCAAGCAGGAGAGGTGCGTAGAGACTCCTGGCTTGAATCCAGCCATACAGAGGAATTTCACACCCAAAGAGGGAAGACAAAAAAAAAAAAAAAAAAGGGCAGAAACAAAGCCAAACAGCTTTCCTTAAGAAGCCCTGCAAACTTAAGAGCAGAACAGAGCAGAGCTTGTGCTGTGCTGGTCCCAACAGTGAAACACCCCCAGGCAGCCAGCAACAGCACATGATGCAAGCTGAAGGGCCACACAGGTCTCGGTACAGGACACGATGCCAGTACCGGCTAAAGAAGAGCACTAAGGAACCACAGCACAATGGCAGCAATGGTAATGGCTCATCATCATTTGTCCTGTACTCACTTATCCTCACAGTGCCCTCATGTACTGCTTTGCCAATGACAACACGAGCTCAGGTACAGGGCTGCTTCTCCTCCTGCTGCTGCTGCTTCCAGCCCTGAAATACCAGCAGGTCTCTATCATGTGCCAAAGGTGGTGTGGGAGAAGGAAAGAAGTGCTCTCTACTGTCAGAATATGCAGTTTTATTCCTTCTTCTTGTTAGCCTCAGTTCAAGAAAAAAAAAAAAAGCAACCAACAAAGGACAAAAAAAGAAAAGCCACCACCCAACCCAACACACAAACACACACAAACCTCAAAGAACTCTCCCCATGAAAAATGCAAGCTTTGTTTCTGTAATTCTTAGTTCCTCTACAAAGAATCTTGAGCTGGTAAAAACACCCACCAAAAACTTCAGTAAACAGTAACCGCCTTTCGCATCAATTCTGAAAACAAATGCTGGGCCAGCTCCGATCCTGCTGCAGCTGCTCTGATTTGGGAGTCATGCTAGTGGGGTGCTTGGCCCTCTGCAACCCGGGCTACACTCTGCACTGTATGAGGTATCTCTTAGGATGGAGGAACAACATAAAAGCAAATCAAACAAACTGATGCAGACCTATGATATGAAGCACACCCATTCTTTAGCTACACAATTATTTTTAAAGAGATGCTGTCACCTTTGTGTTTCCAGGCTGCAGTATACAGAATGAATTCCCATCTCTGTTAGGCAGTCCAAAGCCATGCCACTGAGAGGTCTGTTTTTTTTTTTTTTTTTTTTTTTAAAAAAAAAGCTATTACTCCATCTCCTTGACACACCTTTGTCATTTCTTTTACCTTCCCATAGCTTTTCTTAAACTAATGGGACCCCATTTTTACAACGGCCCTAACAGATTCTGAGCAACAGAGAAGCACCTTCGTATAGGAAAATAACATGACAGCTTACCCAAGCAAACTGAGGCCTTTGAAATTTATCTCTCTTCTGCAGAAAGGGCCTGAGCTAAACAAACACAGAAAGCACATCTATACCCAGGTATGACTACAAAGTTGATGCATCAGTGCCAACTACTGCATGAACAACAGTTTCCAGATGAGGTGTACATACTTCTAGTCACTAGCATCCCTTTAAGCCTGCCACCAAAATCCTAACTTTAGATGACTCACCCAATAACTAAGGAGCTGATACCTTAGCCTTTCACACTTCCATAACATCAAGCAACTGATGCAGAAAAGTGCCAGCTGATGCGTGCAGAAGCGCTGCAGTTACCTGTGCTGGGACAGCCTCGCTCGGGGGTCAGCTCCTCACTGCTTTGCTCTTCTGACAAAACCCCAGCCTCCGCCCCGAGCCGCCACGGGGTAAGGTCCCGATGCGTTGTGTAAAGTCATCAGATCCGCAGAGAGGGGTCCCAGGGAGCCGAGGTGCAGGATGCTGAGCCTGGTCCGCCCAGAGCCTAACTCTAGTTTGCTCCTCAACTTTCTGCCAGCCTGGCTTTTAGTTTCTCTGCCTGGGCACCAGGGTTTCCAAACACCGCTTCCAGATCTTGAGCCGTTGGATTGAAAAAGAAAAAAAAAAAAAAAAGTTGCAAGCTTTCTTTCTAATCCCCTGCAATCCCAAACACATGAGCTGAAAACGCCTAGTCTTTCAGCTGTGTTTCAGCTGGTTTTCTTAAAGCAAAGAAATAAATTAAAAAAAAAAAAAAAAAAAAGAAAGAAAGAAAGAGAAAACACCTCCTCCTCTCCTTCTTTCTTTGTAAGGGGAGATAGCATCTACATCTCTCTCCGAGAAGCCTAGCAAACGCTCGAACAAATGAATCTGGAAGCTTTCACAAAGTACTTAGTGGTCCAAAAGCAGTTTTAATGCAAGATAAGCGATCTCGCAATCCCCAGATTAGAGCATGCGAAGGGGAGGAAAGTAAAAGATAAGCTTGCAGCTGAAACCGCTGGGGGAGGGAGGGGGAGCGGAGGGGGGGGAGAGAGAAAAGAAACCCAACGAAACGCACCAAACCCTCAACCGACAGCGAGGTTTCACCGCACAGAGCCCCCTCCTTCCCCGCCACACTCTCGGGAGGAGGAGAAGCACCAACCCCAGCACCAACCCCACGGGCACCACTCCCCAGACCTCACCCCCCCGGGGCACGCAGCCCCCCGCGGCACGCAGCGGCCCCACCACCCTCCGCCCCTTTCCCCCCCCCCACCGGGCAAGGAAAGGGCCCCGGCGGGGAGCGACACCCCCCCGGACACCCCTCCTACCGCCCGGGCTGCCCGTCCCGTTCCCCAAAAACCCCCCAAACCCCCTCCCCGCTGCTCACCGGGGCCTCGCCGCGCCCTCAGAGCCCGCCCATGCCCGCCGGGAGGCGGCCGGGCAGCGCCGCCCGCTCCCGCCCCGGCTGCCGCGGCGGGGGAGCCCTTGGCCGGCCATGGCTTATATCGCCGCGGAGCCTGCTATAAATAGAGCGGCCCCGCCGCCGGGGGCCGGGCCGAGCCGAGCCGGGCCGCCAGGCACCGGAGGGAGGGCTCCGGGGTAGCGGTGGGGCCCCGGCATCCCCCGGCAGCGGCTCCCGGGGAGTGGATTTTGGGGTTGGTTTGGGGCGGCTGCTCCGGCTTGGGGATCGGGGGCAGCGGGCGGCAGTGCCCAGACCCCCCGGCCCCGCTGTGGGCCCGCCCGCCTTAAGGTGGATCGCGGCGGAGGGACCTTAAAGAGGCTGGGAAGAGGCAGGAAGGGGGTTCTGGGGTAAATTAAGGAGGTTTTGGGGAGGACTGACCTTGCCCCGGCGCCGCCGGGTGGGCGTGGGGTCGCCGTGCTCGCTGGTGCTGGAGGCAGGAGGCCTCGCAGCGTCTTGTCGCAGGTTACGGATTTTGTCTGGGATGAGGCTTGAAGGCAATGCAGGGCTGCTGTTTGCTTTCCTGACCTCCTCTTCGTGCCCTCGACTCCGGGAGGCAAAAGCTTCGCACCCCCGCCTCACCTGCAGGTCCCTTCGCCACCTCGCACCTTCCCGGTGGTGGCCGAAGGGAGCTGAAGTCCTGCACAAGCACTCACCTCCTCGCACACGCTGCTCACACCTGGGATGTGGGCAACAGCGGTGTGAAAGCAATTTGTGTGAGTCCAACAGCTCTGCCCCTGTGTCAGAGCAGCTTGGGCACCATCCTCAGGCACTCCTGGAGCATCTCGGGGGGCTGCGGTCCAGCACCTGGCAGCTCTGGCCCCTGCCCTCCGCGGATGGGAGATGGCGAGGGCTTGGGGTAGCCTCAGTGTTGTGCCCTGGCCTTGCTGGAGCTCCTCGAGGAACAAAGCCTCAGCTCTTCAGGTCCATCAGTGCTAGGTGAGCTGGGTGAGCCCCACTCATTTAAAGAGGGCCTGAACTGGTTGGCTTTTGTTACGAAGCGGAGCAGCCACAAACACATACCGCAGCGAGCTGCCTCCTTTGCCTGTAAATTCTTCACTAATCTCACTCCATCTCAAGGCATGGAAAACGAGTCCATAAGAACCCCCTGTAGGCTTTTCTGACTGAACCACAGGACTGAGGCATTTTGTTCACATGAATCAACAGCTTGGCTTGCAAGGCAGGGGTTTGTCAACAGCACTCTCAGGTTTGCATGTGAATTTGGTGCAAAATTCAGCTCCACTTTTTGGCCACAGATTTTCCTTCCTGGACAAAATGTCTCAGTTTCCTCAGGGCAGAATTTTGTCAGACCTTTTACGCGTGCAGTACAATGATGGAGGTGGCCAACTTTGAGCAAACTTTTTTTTCTCGTTGTTTTCATCAGCACATCTTGCCAGGAATGAGGGCAGCACTGGCAAACCTGCCTGTGAGCGGTGCCCTCCGCAGGTGAGCAGTGCCTGTTGGTGAGTCACAAAAGTCACTAAATGCTGGGGACACTGCAGTCCTGGGACTGGTGGGCCAGAGCTTTCCAACTTAGATCTTTAAATCTGAGCATCCAGCTTTGTACTTAGGCATCTTAAACAGATTTCAGTTCAGAGCAGTCAAATTTCTGCTAATGTGGAGGTACCTTTATTTCCAGCACAATATTCAGACACCCAAATCTGAAAATCTTGACTGTGTTTCATACCAACTTCAGCAGCATTTGAGAAAAAAAGCCCCGTGGCCAGGTTCCTGCATTTAGGTCTCCTGGGTATCCCTCAGTTCTTAGTAGTCTTCCTGCCCATGTGAAATGCTGAAATTATGTAAGGAGGAAAGCCAAAAACTCCTATTTCATCTTTCTTTCAATTCCTGCCAGTATCTGGAGCAGCATTAAATGTCTTGTAGTGCGTATTAGTTAACAATTTTGCTACAGGGGAATTGCTGCTGTGGTTGGGTGCTTACACAATACAGCTCCTATTTAAGTGCATTTTCGCATCCTGCTGAGTCACCCCAAGGAGCCCTCAAACAAAGGGTTGCCTTCGGTTTGACAGCAGATGCGCTGTCACGAAGAGCCCTCCTGCACCAGCCCTCCCCGGCAGGATGTGAGTGCAGAATGGGCAAAACTTCAAACTTGGGAACATTATGCAAAGCTAAAATAAAAAAGCTCCTTCACATTTCAGCCAGCGTTTTACCCCATACAGCTTTAAGCACATGACATTTCCAGTCTGGTTCAACATCCCTTAATAGATTAAAGTGATCGTACAGTCTCTGAACTGCTCGGGTCAGCCTGTACCTCAGGCGAACCGTCTCTAAGAGGACGTATTATCTGTACAGCATAACATTCACTCTTAGGGCTAGATGGCGTGGCTCTTTATTGCCCTACGTTACAACTGAGCAGGATAATGCTGTGTGAACCACACATGGCCTCTCGGCTTCTTTCTTCTGCTGGTGGCTACCCTTCAGGCTGCTGGGGGACACTTCCCTTGCCCACCCCTGGCACACTGTATGTTGAGCAGAAATCTACAGTGGGTGGCATTCACAGCACAGCAGGGCTGTTTGCACAAAATAAGCAGTGTTTTCTCTGCAGGGATAAAATTTTGTCTGTAAAAGTTCCTGCCAGTGTAGTGCTGCCCTTACTGTCATACAGCCAGGGATAATGCCCCATCCCTGGAGGTGTTCAAGGCGAGGTTGGATGGGGCTTTGAGCAACCTGGTCTGGTGGGAAGTGTCCCTGCCTGTGGTGGGGGGGTTGGAATTAGATGGTCTTTAAGGTCCCTTCCAACCCAAACCATTCTATGATATTATGATAAGCGATCACTGCAGAGAAGGCAGAGGATGGAGATGGGGTCCAGGGGCTAGCGGTGGTACTCTCATGAGCTAACCCAGGGCATTGCTGCCTGGAGGCCAACTGGGTTGCGCCAGAGCAGGGGGCTGTACCGGACTACACTCTGCAGAGACTCCTGTGCCATCCTACAGTGAATCAGATGGTGCTAGAACAGAGCTCCATGGGCCTGGCTTTGGGCATTAAATGTGGAGATGGGCACAAGGAGGCCAAAGCCTGAGCCTTGCCTGAGAGTCCAGTCTCAAATGAGGAGCAAAGGATAAAGTTGAGGTTCTCCTATGACATGTCAGATGGCTCCAAATCTGCATGAAACCAAAACAATACCTTTGCTCTCACTGTAAGTCCAGTGGGTAAGAGGTATTGGAGCACTCCTTCAGGCTATGGACAAGGAATATCACTGTACATCTATGGACTTGGAACAACTGAACTATAAAAAACATAGCTTAAACAGCTGAGATTCGTTTCACTAAACTTCTCTGTGGCTGTTGGCATGGACTGAGGTAAAGCTACTTAGCAGTAGAGGACATCTAGTGATATTCAGATGTAACTACATAAACCCGGTAAAAGTTCATGTGTGACTGCTTAAAAGATGCCTTGGCTAAAGATAGGATACAGTACGGCTGTAACAGCTGCAAGAGGGCTGTGACAAGCTGACCGTGCAGCACCCAATATAAACGGGTCATGAGGGAAAAGCCCCAGAAAGGTTTTATATATATATATTTATAATATGCCATGTAAATATATATATATATGTGCACATATGCCATACAGGGAGCAGAAAGCTCTGGAAAGCTGGTGATCCTGCACCTTTTAACAAGACATCACAAGGAAACACAGCTCTTTAATTTCTGCAGCAAAGACCCTGCAAGCTGGGATACAGAGATTAGAATCAGTAGTTTTCTTTCAGGACTCTGCTCTTATCTCAATTTGCCTTTCATGTGACTCACCCTGAACACACACTGCAAACATCAGCCTCCCGATCAAGATTTTTTTTTCTCTCCTAGTACAAGAGGTGAAACCTTTCTCCATACCCTTTTTCAGGTTCTTGCTTTTTTTTTTTTTTTTTTAAAGGAAGGATCTGCAGAGTCCTTTCCCCCACCCAGTTTATTTATAACAAGGGATTCTCTGGAATTATTTCTCCATACTTATTCCAGACCTGGGATGAGGAATTTGGCTGCAAAACAAAGAGACTGACAATTTGGTTTCTAGAGAGACAAGGATCAGCAGAGCTTTATAGAAGAACACACTTCCCTAAGGAAATAGACTCATTTCATGTGACACTTCCTGTGAATGGAATTATTCACATTAGGATTACCATTAATTTAGGAGTAAGGGATTCACATTTGAGGCTTTACCGTCTTGCACTTACTTCCATGTCAGATGCACCCAGTTTACAAGTGTTGGGGACAGGTGGAACCTTGTTACTCCTAATAAAACTCAAGAAAAGTAAGTTTCTGCAGGTCAGATTAGATCCTTGGGAATAGCTGTGCAAATCTACAATAAGCAAAAGTTTGCAGTTTAGCTGCCTTGGTTTGCTTCAGCTCAGCAAACAGGTCTGATACAGGAGCTGGGTGGTACCTGGCTATCAATTGATGGCAGCAGACCAGGACTGGGAATAAGCTCTGCCCAGTGCAAGCACAGAGCAACCACAGCCTCAGTGAGTAGTAAGACAAGAGTTTTTTTCTCTTACAGAATCGTTTTTCAGGGTTGAACTGCAAAATGTAAACCTAATCCTGGAAACCCTTTCAATGAGAGCAGATTATTAATTGGGAGTGCAGATCTGCACTCAAATTGCAAAGGAAAGGCCACAAAGAGAACAGAAGAAAAGTCTGTATTAGCTAAAACAACACTGTAACAACTGCTGGTTCTCGCACCCTTCATGGATTTGTTTTATTTATCAATGGACTCTATATTTAGCAATCATAAGAGCAGAGTGTGGAGCAGCCCCAGCTCCTTGCTGGCTCAGGGGCGCTCCTGAGGGGACCTGGTGGCTAGCAGAGGCTGGCACAGCTCTGTGCACTGCGATAGCTGCTCGCACAAGGCAGGAGTCATTTCTCCAGCACACTGAGTCATTGTAGGAAGGAGACCGAATCTTACCCAATTTCCGAGAGCAGAACAGCTCTAAGCTCTCTTGTGATGAAACAAAAGCTGGCAGAGCACATGCTGTTATGTAGCAGGCAGGGAGGCCACTTGAGACACATTCAGGAGGTCTTCAGATGAGCAGCAGTAAAGGACACTTCAGAGGCTGAAAGCTGCTGGTGTTGAGCAGGGAAGGCGCAGTGCAGCTGCTTCAGCACTGGAGAGTCGCAAATTAATGTATGATGTGAGTTTTAAGGCAGAGGAGATGAGGAAATCAATGACCCAGACAGAAAGGGAGATAGTGCCAGATGAAGCCCGATGACGACATTTCCAGGCAATTTGTTCACACTGCTGGGTGAGCTGCTTGTGGAGAGATGGAACAGATTAGAGATGACTGCATACACTTTGCCCAAGAGCAAGACTGAGACATTCACAGTTGCAAGGGCCTCCGTGGCTGTGCTGTCTTCACACAGAAACATTAATAACCAATTCCTTTAGCTATCAAAGAATTAGCTCCAGCTGACTTTACCGTTTCAACATGTAAAAAGGCAATTACTTTCCCTTTTAGTAATTTCAAGCAATATGCAATGTTACAGTCAGTTGGGTGTTCACTCACAAACACAGTCTCATGAAAAACGCAGGCTCTCAGTGGAATTTGAACCTGAACGAGCACATGTCAACCAGAACACTAACAAAACTTAGCTATTAAAAACTTATTTTAAGAAACACTGCAGTTGCCATTTAGCTGGAAAGAGAATGACAAGGGCGGCTTCTTACATTTTGCTGGTAGCGCAACAGTAGTTGCAGAGATCTAACATAAAACAGGAAGCAAAAGTGGCTAATCTGTGTAGTTAATTTGTCTAGTTAGTGCTCAAGTTTCTGGCCAGACACTCACCGCATGTCAAGAGCCAAGGCAACAGAATTAGGCATAGGAGAAAGACAACTGGCCTGGACACAGGCTGTGTGCTGAACACAGAGTATGGCACATGGGAAGTGGGGTTATCTATTAATATTACTTCAGTTTTAGTGATCTCAATTGCATACGTACAAGAGAGCTTATTTTCTTGGAGTGCTTGAGCCTTAGAAAGGGCAGTTCAAGCATCACATCTGAGGTGCAGCACCATGGCAGGCACTGGGGAACACACCATGTCTTTGCCTCTAACTCCAAGTACCAAGCAGGGAACACTCACTGAGCAGTGTTCTGCTGGGGGAGTTGTAGCAGCTGCATGCAGTTGGTGGTGACTCTGTCCTGCTCTTCTCAGGCACCTCCCTACAAGTTATTTATGATTTCCCTGTCTCATTTCAACCATCTCATTTGATGACCTTTTTTGATGCATCTTTTTGCCTGCCACAGTACGGTTTGAAAATAGGAGAGATGATCCCCCAAGAGATGTGAGACAGGCTCAGCATGGAGCCCAAGAAACACTAACGCACAAAGCCAGGGTTTCCCAGATAGCTGTCCTTGCACCTGGAGCTTATTTCTGCTCCTGCTGCAAACAGGCCACAGATGTATGTGCAGCAAGCCCTGTGCATAGGCAACCCTCTGCCCATGCACTCAGGAATTGGCAGGGCCAGTCTGACCTGCCACTTACTGAGGGCAATACCTTAATAAAGCAGTTGAGCTTGTAATGGCTGTCAGACCTACAGCGGGGCAGGGATCTTGCTCTTTATTTGGCTTTATTGGCTTGTATACAGAGCCCAATGCTCTAAACAGAGCTATAAATACTCCTGTGCCCATTGCATACTCGAGGTCAGAGCAGATGAGCATAGTAATTCCTTCTGGCTTTAAAAATAAGCTATGAATCAATGCATTCATTGCAGGCTGAGTATCCCTGGAATGAGCCTGATGGTGCTGCTCCAAAACATTGGCGCTGCTGGTGAAAGCATTGTTGAGAACACGGTACATGGTGGTGAAAGGCACAGAAAGGGGAATGAAGCAGCCTGATCCCTAAAACCCAATTCTGGTAGGAAGCAATTCAGCAGAACACCTGGATACCAAACCTGGAAATATTTCTTCAAGCCAACAGGTATTTATAACCCTCTGAACGGCACTGACCTGTCAGGTCACATCCCAGATCTTTCTGCTGCATCTCAGCCTCCATGTGAAACTCACCTTATCAGCACATAGCTGAGGAAGCAGGACAGGTGAGAGGAATGGGAGCTGATCCGGAGATGGAAAGCCAAACCTCAGCCCTAGGCAGGGCAGCATGTCCTCACTGCCAGCATGTCAGAGAACCCGAGCCCAGAGAAAGCAATCAAGGGGGCAGGATACATCCTACTGAACACTGCCAAGAGCAAAAGCCAGTGCTCTTCAAACTCCTTCAAGCCCAAACTTCCTATATAGGGAAAAGTGTCATGGATTCAAATGTCTGCAGAATTATATTATGGCCTTAGCCAAGCCCATCCTCCCTGCATTTTTTTTATGGGGAAGCCGTATAGTTACCTAGAAGTGATGCACCCTCTGATTTCACTTTGGATGTCCCTTGCAGGGAGACGCTTCCTGGATTTCTGAAAGGCAGATTTATGTGCAAAGAACAACAGTCTCCAGTAAGTCTCTCGATGCAACTGGGACAAACACTACAGTAGCAAATATTTTTGTAGAAAAGCATTTCAAAGAGATTCTCCCCTGGATTCTCATTCTGATTCATATTGCTCTTCTCCCCCTGCTTTCTAACTTTACAAACATTTCTCTGGCTGAATAACATTTTTGGTCCACTGCCTGTTGCAATCAAGGAAAACCTTTCTATTGACTTCTGGGACAGTCAGGCCCAGCTATTAGTGAAACATAAAAGCATTCAGACCCCACACTACTGGGACTGTGTGTGTAAATGGCATTACTTCCCTCCTCCTGTGGTTGCTCATGAGATCAGGACACAAAGGCAGCCTGTCTTTTGGGAGCCCTCTTTCCTTTAGAAGCCTGTTTGCCTTTCTATCTCATAATGACAGTGAGAAATCCTTAAGGGTTTTCTATCTCCCATTCCCCAGCGGAGAGCCCCAGCAGGCAATGGCTTTGTCAGGCAGCATATTAATGAAACAGAAAACATGACCTGAATTTTTATAGCTTGTACTTAGCAGGTCATTTACTTGTCATGAAAAGGGACATTTTGTATTGGTTGCCAATAATAGCTTCAGAAAAGCAAGCACTTAGCTCTCATGTTTAATTCCCATGAGGAGGAAGGGAGAGAAGAGACCCAGAGCTGCCTCCTTTCCCCCACTTCACACTGGGATATTCCAGCTTTGCAGAGGTCTCTCCTAAAATTCACTTGCAGGAATGGGGGTGCATGGCTCACCCCCTTACGAGGCTCACAAGTATGGCCAAACTGAGCCCAGGATCCCAACCCAGAGCAGAAGGAAGAGAAAGAGGAGTGTTTCTCCCATATGTGAGCTATGAGACTATCGGTCAATGACAACAAAAATGAGTCATAATATTATTCCATTAATTCCTTCTGTTCTTACAGCGTACTTTTATCCAAGTCTTGTTGCCACCTATACAATTAATGAATTCAGGGATCACAGAATCACAGAATAACCTGAGCTGGAAGGAACCCACAAGAATCATCAAGTCCAATTCCTGGCTCCACACAGGACCACCCCAAAATCAAACCATATTTCTGAGAGCATTGTCCTAATGCTTCTTGCACTCTGGCAGGCTTGGTGCCATGACCACCACCCTGGGGAGCCTGTCCCAGTGCCCGACCACCCTCTGGGTGCAGAACCTTCCCCTAACCCCCAGCCTGACCCTCCCCTGTCCCAGCTCCATGCCGTTCCCTCGGGTCCTGTCGCAGTCCCCAGAGAGCAGAGCTCAGCGCCTGCCCCTCCACTCCCCTCCTGAGGGAGCTGCAGGCTGCCATGAGGCCTCCCCTCGGCTTCCTTTTCTCTAAGCTGAATCCTAATTAAGATCACATGCTCCTTTTTATGAAAGACATATAAAACTTAAGGCTGGTGCTTTCATGCCCTCACAAGTCAGTAGTACCTTAGTCCATCACTAATCAACAGTGCTGTTGTTGGATAGTCCTTCACTCCAAAAGAGCCAGGTGTCAGAAGACTGTCCTAAGAGATTGCCCCTGGCCTCAGGAAGTGAAGCAGACCAAACATAGCAGAGGAGGAGTGAGGGAACAAGGTGGGAGCCAGGACTGCTGACATGGTGCTGCCCTAACTTGTGCCATTCCACACACTTCATCACATGTCTGTGTCTTTGAGGTACATATCCATGCATCTGTCAGGCTGCTCTGACTGATGCCTTTCATATGCAAACCATCAAACTGACAGACTTGCCTCCATGCAAGGTCTTTAAGACCTTGGTATCTAACTGTATTCACCAGGGCAGGATCATTGAATTACTGAGTGCACTCAGTACAGGATATTTAATAAGTGCATGAAAAAGCTACCGAGAAACAGAGATCATGACCCTGCTTCTACTTAACCAGTTTAATTTTAAAATAAAAAACTCTAAAGAAAAATTTGAAGGGACCTGTAAACATGGGTAGCATGTCTCATCAGATTAATTACAGGACAGAGTGCATTTCAGATATTGATCTGGGTCTGGAAAGGTTTTAATAAGATTAGTTAGGAGTTACTAGCACAAGATGGAGATATTCATCTAGTTCATAGCTTTGCTGAACTCAGGGTACTTACACTAAACAGAACTTTAGCCCTTTGAAATCCCCAAGCTGAAACTACCATGAGCTTTACTAACATCAGTAAATGATGCCTCGCAGGAATTATTACCTCATTTCACGTATGGCAAATAGGAAAACAAAGGCGCTCTGCCCTGCAGTTTTGAAGGTGGTTGATAGGAAACCTTCACACACAGCAAATTTTAGAAGGAGCCAACCTGCTCAGTGCATCTGCTAGGCATTAGGGTCAGGTCACAAAAAAATGTAGACTCTTTATTCAAAGAGGGACTGCCTTGAAATGGAAAGTCACTAAAATTGCATTGTGGTTGGTATGAGTTAGCTCCCTTTTTTTTTTTTTTTTTTTGGTGCTTCCCGAAGGGGAGTCAAATTTGGAATAGTTTCAAAGACAGACTAATCATTTCAGCCTGAGGAGTCACTGCTCACATCCAGAAACCACGTGGAGATCTTATGGGGATGCTGCTTGGATTTTGCCACTCCTCATGTTTCTTCTTCTTGCTGCCAAGTTCTGATAAAAGTAAATTATTCTTTTCAGAGGAAAATCAATGATATGTTGCCTGAGTGAACAAGGACTCAATCCTTCTCCCCCGCATGCCTCACTCACCAGGCTGGGTGGTGGTTATGGAAGGCTGTTTATTTTTGCAAATCTCTTTGCAAGAAATAATGCTGAGGGTCATGCGACTTTCGTGGTAGTCTCCTGATGAAGGCTCCAAATGCTCTAGGAATCTCTGCTTGTATATAGCTGCACAGATGCGTGAAAAGTTGCTTGCAGCATCAAGGTTCCAACTTCAGCATACTGCTACTCTGAAATCCATTTGGATAAAGCATGTTGCTTGCATGGGTCTTGATATCTGAGAACATAATCTTTTGAATTGTGTGACAGTCTGGGTTCCAAGGAACAACCTAAAGGGTGTCTTGAATGAACCCATGGAGGCTGTTTGCCCTGATAAGAAGTTTATTTGATCTGAACGGATGCTTTAGCATGATCCTGTAAATAAGGTTGCATGCTAATTGAGTCCCTGGACTCTTTTCTACTGATGTGTCACCAAAAATTTCCAGTACTCCATATCATCTATGCACCTTTAGAAAACAAATTGTGTTCTGTCAAACAATTATGGTATTTTTTTTTTTTCTCCTTCAGAACCCAGCCAAGATCCAAACCAGGAAGATCAGAAATAAAAGGCTCTGAAGTGGGCTATTAACCAGGACGTATGCAGTCACCATCAGTTATGCAAAGATCATGAGGAATTACATAATTTGTGAGCCTAAGCAGCATTCTTCGAGCAGGTAAGCTACAGAAAAATTAAGTGCAAGTGACATTTGGGGACATATCATAACAAAGCATGAGAAAAAAATCAGTCATTTGCAGGAAGAAAATAAATGCTGAGTCACACGGGCAGGGGGTCCTAGTTCACTCACGGAAGTACAGATCCACTAACAGGAGTGGGAAATCTAAGCTCAGAGAAGATGGTCTGGACATGATAATATGCAGGTGTCAAGTTTTAAAATGTTGTAATTAAAAGAACCTCTGAGGAAAGCAGAAAGTGACAGCGACTGAAAATAAAATGCTTGGAAGTGTACAGACTCAGACACAGAATAAAGGGATTTAAGGAGCTGACACATCCCATGCACTTGATCAGAAAAAATCTACAAGAAAAAGTAAGCATTCTTTTGTGACCACTATTTTTTTCTTCAGGAGTTAAAAAGAATTAAAAGAAGAAAAAAGACTGACTCTCAATTATGTTCAGGGGAGAAAGATCTGATTGTGTTTTTCTCCTAAGAAATTAAGCTAACAAGGGATTTTGATTTGAAAGGAAGAAAGGCGATCCTCTTTGCTTTCAGATTAAATACCTAACAATGGCACTTCTGCCTGGAGTGCTTAAAATCTGTGGAAGTGCTCACATGTACACTAAATCCACAGGATTTATCTCTCATAGGCTGAGACTGCACAGGCTGGGTGAAGGCTAGCAGTTGGGCACCCCCCCTACCCCAAAAGCTCCTCTTTCCTCCTCCCACTGTCTTTTTCATCTTTGATGTGAAATCACTGTTTCCAGGATGTGTTCTTGGAAGCTCAAAATCTGATTTTGGGGGAAATCCTCCATCCAGGATAAGCTGTTTCCATGGGGATTAAATATTTCTGTTTCATTTTTGTGCTAGGAGCTTCCACAGAAGATTTACTTGCCTGTGTTTATGCTACTAAAATGATAAAGAATATATGACGATGACAGAGGTAAATTTATCCTCCCTCCATATAGAATGCAAGGGGAACGGGAAAGCATGGCATATCAAAGTGGCTTGACTTTATGTAACAAATCCAAATATTTTCTGACTATGGAATGATCTGAATATACAAATGTATGAGAAATTGCCAGGGATCAGTCTGAATAGGGTCAAGTCTCCATCTCCCTACAAGCATTCCTTGGTGCTTGCTGCAATATTAAAAACAAAACAAAACAAAAAAACCAACCACCAGCACCCAACCAAACAAAACACATCAAAAAAACAACCCCTGATGCCCTATATATCTGAAGAGTAAGGTGGGAAAACAGGTAGTAATGGCATACCTAAATAGGGTTTTCCCTTCTGATTCTTCTTGCACTAACAGAATCTCGCTCCAACCCAAATTCTTCAGAGAATTCTGGGGCAGGAAGGTGGGAAAACTCTCAGTTGTACCTTTGGATATCTGGAGTCACTCCACTTGTGCCTAGAAAGGACAAAAACGTCTTGCCCGTGCCCTTTTATACTTGAAGAGAAAGCTCCTAAACTGTACATAACTTAATTGTGCCACTTCTCTGTTAAAAATATATCTTTGATGCAGTTCTTCCCTCTGCTAATTAGATTAAAGAATCCCTTATAAAGGCAAAGCACCCAATTTCAGCATAGACTACTTAATCATCTCCTGAGTGTCAGATAGTTATTTGCATACCTTGGCAGGGCTTTGGTCCTATTCCATACCTGCCTATTTGCGGTAGTCTGAATAAGACCAGATTCTTGCAGGTTGGTTATTTCCTTCACATGTTCCCAAACTTGGTAAGTGAAACCAGTTGTGAAGTTCACGTGATAAACTCTCATTTGCTCTTGTGTCTCCTCAGATGAGCTGCATGATTAGAAATATAACTAGCATACTACTCTCAGAATGGTGTCTCCATGTCCCCATGAGGAAGCATGGACCCAATCTGGTCCATGTCAGAACAAGATTAGGCATGATCAGGCAACTAAGCCATGCGACAATCCAAGGTTGAACACTCAGTTGGCACTGCTGACTCCCATATGGGTGCTTCTTCAAGACAATTCTGCAACGCAAGTACTGTTGCTTGTGTCATTCATACCAGGATGAACACTGCTTAAAAATGATGATGGAAAACACTCTCAGACTTTAAACAGGACTTGAAGGCCTTGTTGTAGTCTTGGAGCTGGTCAAAGAGTGATCAGAAAAGCTGGTTTTCTTTCACACAGAAGTACTATTTTCCTGATTAAAAAAAAAAAAACAACAAAAACACACACACAAAACAAACATGCAATAGGTTTCACCAAGAATTCTCATGCTTTTACTAGACACCTTCAATACTTTTTCCCTCCAACATTTTAACAACAGCTAAGGAGATCCACCTGGCTGCCTTTCTCCCACCTTTCACATTAGGAGTTGGAAAATAATGAAAGTTGCTTCCCAGACAGCTGTGATAGCAAGTAACTTGCAAAGGAAACAGGATTTTGAAAATACAGAAAAGACTTATCTGATCCCCTCCCTGTATCGACCTGTCTGGGAATCCAGCTGCAGCATCCATCCACCTTTTCTGTTGTCATGTCAGCCTTTAAGGTACTCAGTAAGATGCTGGGTTTGGGCACTGAAGAGAAATCAAGCACTAAATGAGCTAATTTGGGCAGCGAGGAGAATGAACGGGGAGATCCTTGCTTCCAGCTGTTTTGCCGTGTGCTGGCTCATTCACTTAGTGATTTATCATTTGTTGCTAGTGGAAGCAAACCAGAGCTCCAGTCCATTGCTGCCACATGAAGAGCAATGGGAAAAGCCACCTCTGTAGACTGACTGTGCCACAGACCTTCCCACTGCTGCTTCTAGGATCAGAGCACACTTGCAGCTCACTGCTGGTGTCAAGACTGAACTTGACACCATCATTCTTTTCAAGATGCTTTAAAGCTACTTCATTCTCTTTATCAAGTATTGTTACTTTGAAGAAATTCAGTTCTCAAATTCAGCTTGTAAAATTAATCTCACCATTTCCCCCAACCCATTACCAGCTGGAATAAAATATCCACGCTGTTTTCTTGATTAAAAGATTGTTGCAATCAGCAATGAATGAACAACTGCTCATGAGGGTAAAATTGAAATGATTCCTGATGTGAGCACATGAGCTGTTACCAATTTTTCCATGCTGAGCTTTCAAAATAATTATAGAAACCTTGCATAATTCAGCTTGGGCTTTATTGTATTCCACATCAAATCAAAACCAATGATGGTTATTTCTAAAATAGCAGTATTGCTTCAGTACAACTCACCTAAATAGAATTGGTTCTCTCAGTGGGCTTTCTCTTCCACAAAGAAATGCAGTGTGATTTACAGTTACAGTGAAAATTGTGCCATTGATGCAGTCCTATTGCTGGTACCATCAATAACAGGCTCTGCTGTCAGAGATTCACCTAGTTAAAGATAGCAGTCATCCAACACTTAATACACAAGTGACACACCAAACCTTCCAGCTGCTCTCAGATGCTCTCAGAGTACATGCTGGAGATGCTTTTTTTTTTTTTTTTCTTCATTTTTTTCTTTTTTTTTTTTCTTCTTTTTTTTTTTTCCTCTCTCTTTTTTTCTGAAGAAGACAGATCTTCTCCTGTCCTTCCACACAAAAACAGCTCTGCCAACTGGATCCCAATAGCCACAATGGCCTGCTGGATCCTGAGTGTTCATAAGAAAAATGACTAAATTAGAGGTTCCCATCCTGAGATTTGGCTGGACAAAAGAAAGAAATCAAGAATTTTATAGTAAAGGAGCAAGATCAAATTAAGCTGGATTTAAATAGGTTTAAATTGTTGTAACATATAAGTGGACAAGCCAATGATCAATTGAATAAAGATTGGAAGCCCTAGAAAATAATTAGAAGAATTTTTATTGATGGGTATTGAGCTAAGGAAGTAGAAATGGGAATGAAGGAGGCGATCATCTTATCAAGCTACTAAACTGTTGGTAGAATTATTGGGTGAAAGTCTGACTCATGAATTGGCATGTCCAAATATTCACCATTAACAGGAAATTTTATCTCTCTGGGGTTTATCCTGGCAGGGAATGGCAGTGCTTGAGTGACTTGCTGCAAACTGAAGCTAGATAAGTTTCAAAGAAGAAATAAGGCAAAGTATTCTAAACCAAAGTCAGTGTTTATCATTGGAACAAATCCCTGATGGAAAGGCTGGATTTTCTCCCATTTGTGCTTTTGTATGGAGACAAGATGCCTTTGTATAAGATCTCAAAAAACCCCCACAGTTTTTGACCTTAAAATAGGGGAACTTGGTAAAATTAGGATCATCTGTAATACAATGTTGTTCCTTCATGAAAGGCTTCAGCTTTGAAACAGGTTTTTGTTTCTTCCCAGATACAGAAGTAAAGCTTTCAGGACTCCACAGTTCCAAAGACAGAAAAGAAAGATTCCTCACAACAATTAGTAGGCCGAAGCCTGGGGCTGATCTGCAACATGGGGTCCTGGTTCAATCCCTTCTCTGTCCAAGCTGGTGAAAACATTTGGATCAGGCCCTGTTGTTCGGTGCCCTCCTTGTTTGCATAATATAAATGCTACAAAGAAGTTTCTTTAAGGCAATAGTTATCATACTGAAGTTATTAAATAGTAACAAATTAATTTATTGGGTTTATTAAAATAATGTCCATTACAAAGAGACCCATTTCAGTTTTGAGGAGTTGGCTGAGGGTGGAGTGTGAGGAGTTTCCTCTGCAGTTCTACATGGTGTCAAGAGGCCTGTGATGTGCCTCCATTACACGGCCTAGTGGCCACAGACCTTACTCTTTCCAGCTTTAGGCATCTAGGAAATAAGATCTTATTCATGTGTTATATGAAGCTTAAAGGTAGGTACTGTATTATTAGCTTAACAAGGACAGCCAAGAAAAAAAAAAAAAAAAAAAGACAAATAGCTCTCATTTATTTCAGCTTGAAATGAAAACAGAACTACCTGAGGTTTCCTAATTGGCCATTTAGTTACAGGAAATGTGGAAGGAGGAATTGCCTTTAGTGTGATGTGCACACATATTTTAGAGAACCAGGGCCCAAAATGAGACTATTACAGTCTGTTCAGTAAGTCATTAGCAGATATGGTGTGGAAATCCACAATGGGTCAGCTGTGCTCAGGGTCACCAGGGCTGGTGGATCAGGAGGGATTCCCAACTCTCTATCAGGTCCTGCCAATTAGTTTGCAGCAGTCCGCAGGCTTCAGAGGAGCTAGGCCAAGCCCTAGAATGTGCATTACACTGCCTGCTAAGTGCGGCTTGCATCCTGAAGCCAAACTTGACAGATTTCGGGCATCAAGGCAGATGCTGCCAACCCCAAGGTTTTTTGAAGCTGAAATCGTTATTCAACGCCTGTGGATATTTAGGCTTCTAGTACTTAGGCCTGTCCTTCCTGAAGCGAGATCGCTTGCGTTCCCTAGCTGGTGAAAAACAAAGCAAGCGAGGACACTAAGTGGAGAGTTGTATAATAACACCCTTCTGCCCGAGGCAGCTTCCAGGTGGCTCTGGGTGAAAGGCAGCTCCCCTTAGCAGTAGGAAGCCAGGAACAAATACCTTGACTTTAGCAGTCATTGGAGCTGCCAAGAACGAGACCAAATAGCAAAACAGTTGCACAAGTATTCACAAGTGCAGCAGTAACACCGCTGACCTCCAGACAAGCACACTGAGATCCTGCTCAAGCTTTGTACAGAAGAAATAACAAAATTTGATCCCCCAGCCATATGGTAAAAACAATGTCCTTCCAAGCTTTAAGCCTGGTTTCTTCATTGTAACTCAGTGCTCTGACCAGCTTAATATTTCAGCTTATTCACTGAGTCACCCCAATGTGACATTAAAATCGTTGACTTGTACATCCTAGAAGTAGTGATGATCACTATGCTGTTGTCAGTAAAAAGATCTTTTAGCACCTTCTGGTGGTGGGAAAAGACCCATTCATCAGCATCAGCTGGAGGAAATGATGCCTCATCCTTCACTGCTGAAGTGAAGAAAAGTGGTTTTCTGGGAGAAGAACACGGAGTAATTGACTTTTTTTTTTTTTTTTTTTTTTTTAACTCTAAAAATGTATTTAGATAAAAAGACATCCATATTAGATACCAGGAAGCTGAAACAATATCCTGGTGGTCCAATAGTTTTAAATACTTGCCAAAGTATCCTACAGAATTATAGCTTTTTTTTTTTTTTTTTTTAAGTTCCCCTCCTCTTTTTTTCCCCTCTCCCATTCCTTCACCACACCAGCTGTTTTCACTGCAATGTGTGATAACAACTTTTCTCTCACCTGTGTTTCTTCAACATATCTGAGATGGCATAAAAGGTAGAATAATAAGTTTGATAAAAGCAAAGAATTTTCTCCTCTCACCCACACAGGTTTTTCCCAATGCTATTACTGTGCTTTCAATGACAGGACCACTTGTCCTGTCATTGTCTGCATGAGCAAAAAGTTGCTCTCCATCTTTTTTATAACCCCCCTTTAAGTATTGAAAAGCTGCAATAAGATCACTCTAGAGCTTTCTCTTCAGGTTGAACAGCCCAGCTCTCTCAACCTTTCTTCACAGGAGAAATATCTGTCAATACAGTGTCTGCCAGATGCACTCCACCTTTCTGCTATGAAGAGGCCACAGTTTTATTTATCAAATATCTATGGAAGTTCAATGGAAAAACAAAAATAAAAAAATAGGACATGTGCCAGCTACATTCATGGCATGTTCCTGCAGGCACCGGGGCTGTCACTGCCATGCCAACCCCTTCTCAGGGATGTGTCCATTAGAAGGCCAACTCATGAAACATTTACTCTGCATTAATGTCACATACTGTACACTTTTCTTTCCCAGACCATAAAAAATGCAGTGTGCCTCCCTGCCTTCAGTTAAGTGAATTGTTTTGCAGTCAGCTGGTTAACCTTTTCTTCCTCACCCTCCACTTGAAGATGAATTCCTGCTGCTTTACCCAGTTGAGAGGGAACGTGAGTATTTAAGGCACCTCACAGTAACATAGCACTTCTGTTGGATGACCTTCTTTCACAAATGTTGATATTAGATTTCTGTGAACAATGAAGCAATGTCAGGGACACTAAGGGTCTTCTATTGAAGCTTGGAGAATACCTGGGTCATTTGGTGTACATTTGGGAGAGGCTGATGAAAGGTGGAGATGTCTTCTCTTAGGCCTTTCTGAAGTGCAGTTCATCCTGGGTGCATTTTACTTACCATAAATAGGATAAGGCACGAAGGCTCGTCTTTCTTCCTTTCCTCTTTAAAAGGGAGACTAGTTGAAGTACCCAAGATCTCTACAGGGAATTGCCAGGTGGAATGTGGCTGGGTCTCCCAGGCCCCACTAAATTAGCATACAAACCATTGCAGATAGAAAGCAGACCCTGGTGGGTTGAAGGTTGAATGATTCTGCAGCAAGATGCAAGAAGTTATAGACTACCCAGTGTTAGCAAGATAATTTTTTGGGGGTAAGAAAGCTTACCTAAATTGTGCTCCACCAATTTCTACTCTAACTAGAAGCTTAATGTCTCATGCGCTCATCTTTGAATGGGATAAAATATGAATTACTGACTATATGAAAGAGCATCACCATGAATTAAACAGCCAGTGACTGCGAACATGCTGAGGACAGAAGATATCCCTGTCTTGACTTCTTGGAGCAAGAGCTGCCCTGGTAAGGGACAATCTCATATTCTGTAACTCTACACTAGTAAAGACCCATATCTCTGGTAATATCTCTTAATGACAGCAAAGAAGGAAAAAAGTTGCCCTTTGTAAATCAAAATATAATCCATCATAGATAGCCATAAACTAGTTATTTCACCAATGCTATGCCACTGAACAGTTCTGAAATTGCTGAAGAGAAACTGCACCATAAAGTAGGGGGCAAACTTCCCCTTGCTACCAGATGCAAAGTGGTACTTTCACCCAGGTACAAGCTATAAAGCCTAAAGAGATCCATCCCTATCCTGTTATATAGTTAAAAAGCTAAATATAAGACTGGTATGGTTCCCAGCATCCAGACTTCTTCATATTTAAGAATCATGCTTTTTCTACCCCTAGCAGTTTCTAACTGATAACTCATTTTCTGTGTGAAGCTATCAAGCTATAATTTACATGTGGCTTTACATTTACTTTACCACTAATGATTATAATGCTATTGCGCCTTTCTTGATGCTTGACAAAAACTAAAAGCAAAGATCTAAAAGCTGAAGAGCTTTATCTACTCCTCCCTTCCCCTCTGCCCTGATAAAATATAAAGATTTTAAAATGGCCACAGCAAATCTTTGTGAGAGCTAGGTCAGTGAAACAGATCCAACTCCTATTTGAAAAGCAATGTCTGCAATATAGACTACAACTGATTGAACTTGCTCAATGGAATGGCACTCTGAAGGGTTGGGCAGTAGGGTGGGATGGGAGCTTAGATGCATCAGTTGGATTTGGTGAGAGGGAAGTGAACCAGCCATGTTTTGTGCTAAGGAATCTGCAATTCAAACAGGAAGAAAAATTCTCTTTCATCACAAACTTCAAAGTGGTTTCCAGTAGTCTCATTGACTGGCTTATTGATTCTGCCTTTTGTTCTCAGAGGAAGAAAAAAGTCCAAGAGGTAGCTTGCCTGATAAACAAAAGGCTGTACTATGGGACTCATTTAAATTCTCTGTGATTATTCATTATTTGGCAGCTTGTTTCAAAGTGTCTCTTCAGCTATTATATATGCCTTCATTTCTAATGCTCTCTACGATTATCCTGTAAGGTCTTGATCTCCTAACTCAAAGCATGCAACAGAACTCAAAGGAGTCTTTCTGTGATTCTTCTATCTGAAACAAACTCTGATAGAGTTCGCTGGTAAAACAGTGGTTGCTGCAAGTACAGTGTGTTCCATGCCAGCCATCACTGTGTCCCACTACCTGTCATGCACTCACGATCTTGTTCAGGTTTGCATGAAGCATGAAAAAATGGTGCTCGATGTGGGGAGACTCATGGATATCTTCCCCTCTTCAGGCTCTGCAGAATGGTCTCTATCTCTACCAGGTCTCCACCTGGCAGTTTACTGTTATCTCACCTAAGAGAATTAAAGCATATATCCTTTAGTCATGTAAACATGACAGCATATACAACCTCTTCCAAAAGTCTTCCTCATCTAGCACAGATATTAGAATAGATCTTTTATGAGTGCCATGCTTGAGCCAAACAAGAGACATTGTCTTTGGACTTTTTCTTGCTACTTTCAGAGCCAGACAGAACATCCACTTTGCTTATGTGTGGGAAGTAGAAAACTTACCCTTAGACTCTGTTACATGTGGAATGGTGGTTTATTCAAATAATATCTAGGGAAGTTTAAAGTAAGAAGACACAGGATTTTGCTACTCAAGGGACATGACAGATTTGCTTTCAGGTCCCATTCAATGCCTATGAGAGAAGTAGTGGAGAAATGACTTAAAAGTGCAAGGTAGTTTCTGAGAGTTGCCAGCTCCCATTGCAGTTCTAAGTCATCTCTGATAGCTAAGTAGATTGTTTGAAACTGTCAATATAGTTTTGTGGATGAAAGTTGCAAATTTTGCTCAGTAGCAGCTTTTTGAACTATGATTCCCTGTGACCAACAGCTCAACAATGTTCATATTCCTATTTATTAAATAGGGTTTCACACCCCACCACCCTTATCCATTCCAAACTTTCAATTAGGAACCAAGTCTGCTTTTTCAACCTTGTAATGACTTAAATAGGCACAAGAAGGTTGTAATTACGTTCTACTTCGGAAATTATAGAAGCCATCTCTAAGACTAACCCCTCAATCCTGTATCTGGGTTAGGAAAACATTGCCTGGCTGGGGCTTAATTTCAAGGTCAATTCTAGTTACAACTGGTGACAGTTTAGTAAGTGAAGCAGCCAAAAGGACCACCTTTTCTAGGAAGGGAGAAGAGCACTGTCAGGCTCTGACAAATTGAAGATGACATCCCGTACCCCATATAACTAACTATTCCCAACCCTGTGAGCAGCCCTGAGAGTAGGCATGTTCCAAAACATGAAAATCAGTTTTATAATTTTGGTAATGTTGGCTGTAATTTTAGAAGAATACCTAGACAGGAAGCTTTTTAAATCAAGTAGTATTTGATGTCAAGCTCAACTCCAAACTGGCAATCCTCTGAACTGGCTATTAGTGCATCAGAAAAGTACAAGCAGCGTGAAGAGGAGCGCAGGATCTTGCCACGTACACCAGGTAAGATGGGAAGAGATCACTTTAATAATAATCACTTAGCATGCATTTATTAGAGTTTAGCACCACCTAATGTGCAAGTGCTTCAACTTCAAGCACTTCCCACTGCAGGCAAGGAGGAAACAGCCTAGCTGGAGCTAGAGAAAACATCTGGCATTAGTAAGCAATAAAATTTAAACTCTCATCTAGCTGGCTTCTGATTCTGTCCTTATGAGGGAAGAACAACTCAGGAAGAGGAGAAAACTGCTCTGACTCCAGTATCAACTCTGACTCTCCGAAAGCTGCAGGAATTGCCATAGAGGCAGCTTTGCAGGGCTTGAGAGATGAGAAGTACTTATACTAGTAAATTAAGGCCGTAGTGTGATGATTCACAACACCTTGCAAGAGCATTGGGCTAATTTCCAGAGTCCACTCAGAAAAGCTCAGTTTTAACACAAGCAATTCAGTTGAGCTCTGGTGATACAGCTATATTTCTAACTTTTTCCTAGCCTTGTAATTGCTATGCTTGAAAAATTAATGCCTCTGCTGACAACGTGAGGAAATCAGAGTAAGTGAGCCAATATATAAACTGACTCCCCTTTCCGATTTTTTTTTAATAAATTTAAATTACTATTATAATTAGGAGACACAGATTACAAGAATAAATTCAGCAAAATAAACCAAGAAAATTAGAAAAGATTTGTTTTTCTGACACATTTAGAGATAAATATGTAGAAGAAGATAGGAACTGAAGTGCTGTCCAGGTTTGCCAATGCTCCCTGCAGAATACTTGGTGAGAAGAAAACACCTTGAAGACACCCACAAAAGCCAGCTCTCTACCTCTCACTCATAGCTCCTGCCTCCAGTGGAACATCTCACCAAACCTTTCTCACAAAGCACAAACAAGCTCTTTCTGTGTCTGTACTTTGAGCTGCTGGTCATTTCTTAAAGGGCTACATGCAGTGCAAACAGAGGTTTAGGCTTCTGGCCTGGCCAGAAGCCACTCTTGGCCACAGAAGCCATCAGTTTCTTCATGTACGGTATTTAAAAAGAAAATAAACTCTGAACTTCCACTTGCCTGTCCCCTGTGACAGGAAAAAGTAGGCCAAGGTGGCAGCTGCTTCTCAAAAGATCCCACGAGGAATTATGTTGAGATCAGGAAAGAAGGCCTTAAGGTAGAGATGTCAGCAGGATGTCAGGAGAAAGATGAGACCACAACTTGTCTGGCCAGTGTTGATTTTTTCAGAACAATCCCTTTGGAAACCAAGCCCAGCAATATCCAGCCATGCTCTCAGTTTTACCCTGAGTAAGCATTCCTCAGAATACCAGCATACTGTTTCCAACAGCAAAAGCTATGTTTATGAAAACACACAAAGCTCAGTTTTCTCCTGCCTCAACCATTTGACTTCATTTGCTGCCACTTTACATAGCCAGAAGCCTGGGCAGCCCACTACAGCCCAATGCATCTCTGGAGCTGCTGGAGGTGTTCCAACCCATGACTCTTGTAGTACACAGAGCTTCCCCAGCTCCCATTTAAATAATAATCTCTTTTGGGTCCCCCAAAGTGACACAAGCAAGCCTTTTTCTGTTTGTGAAGTAGGCTTTGTGTTTAGCTGGGAGTTGAGCAAGGATAAAGAATGGGGTTTCAAGTAAATATAGGAAATCTTAGCCAGGGTCATTCTAAGTCAGCTTAACAAATGGACCCTGGATAACCCCTTAGAAAGTACTATCCTCCCTCAACCAAGTGCACTTGCTAACAAGGTGACTCAGACATAAGAAAGGGACTTCAAAAGATTTGCAAACTAAGGGCTTACTGGGCCGTGACTTCTTGTGTCTGCATTACTTGGTAAGATTCAGTGACCCAAACCTGAGAGACTCTTTCCCAAGAATCTTAATGTTTGGAGGCACTAGATGTTTTAAAATTAGATAACCTCTTAGAGTATAAAAACATAAAACATACCTACTATACTAGTGTTAACGCTGCAGAACATATACCCTTGTGACAAATGAAAGGGAAGTTTCATCCTTGTTAAGTTCAAAGTCAAGTGATTTTTAGCAGGCAGAAATTAATTAACATCTCTAGAGATAATTAGCTCTGTGTAAAGTTATAATCATAACTATATTCCTACATCTTTAAAAAGCTTCATCCAACCTGGAAGTAGGATAAATTCAGGAGTCCTTCAAACATTTAGATGCTTGCTAGCTCATGATTTTCAACTAGATTCTTATAGTTATCCATGTACTTAGAAGGGCAAACCAGTTGCGATTTACAGCAAGATTTTAAGCAACTTCTCACATAACACATAGGGAACAGGCCAAATAAGATGCAATGCATTTGCACCTTTTAACTCATCGATTTTTGATCATTTGATCAGATTCCGTTGCCAAATTTTCAGAAGAGCCTTTCCATAGTGAAATAATTGGAACATGTGGATGGTGGTGAGTGTAAGCACTGAGAAATTGCCTTGAAGAAGAGAATTTCTCCAAAATTACCTTGATTTTTAAAATAAGTATTTGTTGCATTAATTAAAACTCATGGGGTATTTACTTTCTATAACTACCCTCATTAAAGAGAATTTGCTATATTTTTTTCTTTTTGTTTAATAACTCATTTTCCCACATCTTTTGCACAGGCCATGACAATTACATCCCACAGAACTGCATTAAGGGATATAACCAGGGTTCTGGTTTTGAAGACTGCTCAGAAGAAAAGTTAACAGCACTTGTATTCTTGTGATATTAATGTATAATGAGCGATGAAGTCATGCTGTGGTAACCATTTCCAGGACAAAACCCAAGTGGCTCCATTCACAAGTCAGAGCTTTCATGTACTGCAACTTTGACAGAGTTACCTTTGTTCTTGTACCAGCCTGAATTAGAGTTATTGACCCAGACAGCATTGTGAAGAGTCAGACTTTTAGTGCCTATACAAAGCTTGTCATAAACATAAATAATTTTAAGGGACTAGTAGTAATGCATTGGGAGAAAGCTTCAATGTTTCTTGTCTATATCACAGAGAAAGCCTTATGAAGTTTCAACAGGGGACAATTATTTTTTCCCCTCTCATAAAACAAAAGAGCAAACTACAAGTAGTTCCACTTCATGGAAGAAAACTTTTAGACTGAATTATTTTTGAAATCTCATTGCCCATAAACAAACCAATTATGCTAGTATTTTCAATCAACTCTTTAGCTACCATCCTTAAAAACTAGGACTGCGGAACACCACTCATTGAGTCAATATTACAGCCAGAACCAAATCAGTTGGTGGAGTTATAGTATTAGAAAAGCAGTTAATAAGACTACTAGGCAGAAAAACACTGGAAGGATTCAAGCAGAACAGAAACAGTCCCTACAAACATGCTAGACCAACTGAGAGCACATCCTGCTCACCAGCCTGAGATAGTAGGCAAATCTTTTCATGCTTACTGAAGATTCACCTTATCAAAGCTTTTAGTAGAATATTAAACAAGCTCTCAAGAAGTACATTAAAGCTGAAGCGTGACAGGGTACACAGTCTAGCACAAGATCTGGATTCTAACTCTGCCTGCATTTCCCAGCTGTCAGGCCCTGAACCAGCCCTGGTTCAAAGTCCTGCAAGATATTTCAACGCATTATTCTTTGTATTTTTCCCAAGCACCACAACACAAAAAGCACCACCATATTGATTGATACTTCTTGATGACATCCTTCCGACACCATCTCCCAACATAACTAAAACAAAACCAAAAATAATAATCAAAAAGGCAAAATCCACATACTAAGGACTACGGTCATCCAAGTATATCCAAATTCTCTAATGCAACTGTCCCTGGCAGAAGTACAGGACCATTTTCCTCTGAGAGCTTGTTTTCCCTCATCAAGCTTCTTCCTCTAAGTCTTCCCTGGGTGTGACACACCCTCCAAGAGTAACACAAGGTGAAGCTAATGGAGATGTGATGGTCTATTAAGCCCTCCTTAATTAGTGTGGAATTACACAAGCCATCAAAAATAATTTAATAAAATGATGCAAATGAGAGGAACGTTATAGAAAAACATAGGATCACACTGTATTTCTGCTTTGAAAAAAGCAAGAGGGAGGGAGATAGTATAAGAACTGGATTAATAACCCCTTCCCCCAGAGCACGTTAACAGTTTTCTTCAGTGCAGGGGTACCTGGTAGAAGGAAGAAGAATGAAGCAGTCCTAGTGTGAAGGGAAACCTCACTCCAGATGTACAACACCGGTACAAGAGCAGGACAATAACTATGTATCTCCTCTTGCAATTTAAATATGTTCCAGACCAACTCCCCAAAAGCAAGTGCCCAAAACAAGTTTGAAATTGAAGCTTCTTCCAAGATACAGAAATCCATGTATTTGCCTTAAAAGAACTTGAGTGATTTTTTTGTGTAGGGCTTTTATTCTTGCATTGCATCAAAGAGAGCCTGTAATGGAGACAAATCAAAGAGATATTTCTCATTTATGATATAACAGTAGATGCAATTGCAGATGAAATTATGCAGGCACAAAATTGTGCTCATCTTAGTCTCTGTACAAGAAAATGGAATATAAAATTAGGATAACAGCCTTTAAGAACAGCCACAGTGAATGCAGTTCAGCCCAGCTGATCTTTGAAAGAGAAAAGATTTTTCTTCAGAAACCAGGACTTGAAACATCAGGATAACCCTAAGGAAACTGCAGCAGCATGTTGCAGAACACCAATGCCTTCAATAACATCTTGGCGGGTTTGCTTATTGCTGGCAATGGCTGATGGGGCTGCAGACAAGAAATCTCATTACTTCTCTGGGTTGCCACTGCCTCTTGTAGGAAGAGAAGTGGTTACCCCATTGGCTACCCCATTTTTCTGATCAGGTGGAAGGCTGATGGCTTTGGCACTCTTCTCCTTGGTGTTATAGCTAAACATTACCAGTAACTGTTATAATAAATCTGTTGGGCACATGGTGCTGGAGAGGTACCACTTGAATGGTACTGGAATAAGCAGAGCCTAATACTGCCTTCAGCCATACCTTGTGTAACTTTGACTTTGGCCAGGTTTAACTGAAGATAGAAACTGGCTTTGCCTCTGTATAAATTAACTTATTCAAGGCTGTATTTCCCCTCCCTCCATTTTTTTATTTTTATTTTTTTTTTCCCCTGGGTTATCTTTAAAGGCTCCTGTTAATAGAAAAAAAAAATCCCCTGTTAATTTTGTATTCTAAACTCACCATTTTAGTAAAAAATAAACTTTCTCAGCTCAAGAAAATCAAGGACTGAAATCCTATATAAACACGAGAAAATTAAAGTAGATGATATCTGCTTTCTCTCTCTCTCTCTTTTTTTTTTTTTTTTAAATGTACTTTGTGCACTATGCACATTTCTCTTGTATTCTGATTTAATAACTTCATTGCTGCATCTCCAGTAATGTGGTGGAACCACATTGTGCCAGGTACTGTACAAAGGGAAAATAGTTTCTAGTCTAAATAGTATAAAGTGCAGTTTAGGTAAAATACTGCATCTGCCCTTCCCTGATCATTGTCATAGGACCATGGGAATTGGCAGCAGAGCCCAGAGCATCCCCTCAATCCATCGCTCCCTCTCTGCCAACTGCTGCAGCAAATGCTCCTGTCTCCTGAACGTGTTATTGTCTTTCAGGACTGTTGTTATCTCACTGTTCAACAGCGCTGCCATTGGTGCATTTCAGAGCATAAACCAAAGGATTGTTCTGTGCTAAATATTAGCATATGGCTTTTGACATCTGGTCCTCTAAGAGCGATAAACTGCCAATCAGGAGGCATACAGGGTACAAGCATATTTTTATCACTACCCTTACTAATCACCAAGATTAGTCCCTGCTTGGCAATTGTGACTGAGGAACACACGGAACCTATTCAAATATCCTCATCCATATTCATTTCCATTTAAACAAATTAAATTCTCGTGTAAAATAATCCTCAAATTCTCAAAAAAGCTGTTTGTTTTTCTACTTAGGTGGCATGAGTTCAAAGACATCCTGTTAAATATGCATAATTTCTTAAGAGCAAAAATTGCAGCTTTTAATAGTGTTTGCCTTCCACTTCATGAAAATCTCTTTTAATGTCACTGGAGATCTTTAGAATCTGGACAGGAGTTTCCTTTTCCAGTCCAGGAGGGTAGAAATGCCATCATTTTCAAAGCACAGCTGCTTTGTCATGACACATTGGCGTGCACAGTTTGAATAACAAACACTGAACTCCAGCAAGCATTTCTAAGTCTCTATTGATTAAAAACAAAACAAAAAAACAAAACAACTACAACAAAAAAAAAAAACACCTCAAACATGAATCAACGAACTATAAATGAAGAGGAATGGATAATCCATTCAACCTGAATCTTTTGACTTCTGTGGAAGGAAATGGGTTTTTCAGAAAGTGACCTTCAGCAGCTAGCAAATACACATCAGAGTGTCTCCTTGTCAGTGGTTGTCTCTGAGAGGTGAGAGAGAAGGACATGAATTTTAAACAGAGATTAATTTAATGAGCCATTGCATTAATAGTAAGAAAAAAGATCTTCAAGTTAAGCTGGGTTGTTTCAGGTAATCAAAAGCAGATGAAATTGGGAAGAGAAAGAAAACCAAAAGCGAAAAAGAAGTTAGATGGATTTGACTGAATTGCTAATTGATATGGAAACCCTGGACACTTATTACTTGAAAAAAATGCCAAAGAACAGAGACTTAAAGAAAGACTTGATAAAGACAATCAGTGTAGGGAGAAGAGGTGAAATGAGCTAAGAAGAACATGAATGGCTATAGAGAAATAACCTATTTTGGCTTGCATATAGTGTGGGCATGTTCCTCCTGTTATTTCATGACTCACAAGCCTATGATTGAAAAGATCTGAATACTAATAAAAATGAATCAAAACTAAGAATGATTTGATACAGGTGGCCCCTTTTCCAGTCTTCTGGTAGCCTATCACATCTATTTCTGGTACATGGCTTTGCTCATGCTCTTTGTTTGGATACATTTTTTGCTGAATTGATTTTAAGATTTCTCTATTACTTATAGGTAAGAGGCAATTTTGTTCCAAAATTATTTAGCTGGCTTGACTGTAACCACTCACTAGGTAGGCTATTTTTCATTAGGAACATTATTTGGCCTTACATGAACAATTTAATTATCCTGAAGAGTTCTTTCTGTGGATATTTATAACAATATAAATACAGAATCACAGGTATTCAGTGTCTGTAATTTCTCATTACAATGAACTGTAAAACAGAAATGATAACAGAATCATCTAGATCTAAAAAGCAGCACAGATTCTTCCAAGATTCCATCCTAACAATTTGAGGGTATTGCCATGACCCTCAATGACTCAAAAATGACTCAAGTTAGGAAATTACACCAGTGTGAGAACCACCTGTGATGTTCACTTTCTGTCCCTTTGTCTTTGCATTTATAGGGAAGAATAACATGTCATTTTGTGAGTAGCACATCAAAAGGAGATGGTGATTCTGTGGACTTATGTCTTCCAGCTGCCCTCCCAAGTACATGCTTTGATGTGTAATCAAGGATGAGTTTATGCTCCACTCTTTATTCTGGGTCAAAGCACTAATAGAGTCTCTCTGATCTTTTCTTATTTTTGCAAAATGTATGGGAATTTGAGGTCTTTGAAACTTCTACTGTGTCAAAGAAATTCAAACAGAAGAAAGAATGGTAGAGATACACTCCTGCAAACTTTTATTCTTCAGGAAACCAGGATAAACTGTACAGGTTCAAGCCTGAGAGACAGATTATTCCCTGGTAGAGCCTCCTGAAAACATAATGCAATTTAGAAAATATGTTTGAATGTCATTAGGTGTATGCCTCCTCATTAACCTCGCTAATGTTACCATAATTTACATAGTGAGAAGAGTTAGATAAAGTTTTCCAGAAATTAGTATAAGCCAAGAGCCAGACTGCAAGTGCCAACTGTGCAGAACATCACCCTACATCCTTGAAATTGCCAGTGGAATAAAGACTGGTCATTAACAATGGTAACATACATTAAAAAAAAAATAATAAAATAAAATACTGTTTCCTTGCATCTCTCTTGCAGATCCAAGTGAAAACATCAGTTCTGTAGAACAAAAACAGATCTCCCCATTTTGGGTTTTTGCTGCTTGTGGTCATGGGGACAGCCATGGACCCTCCTTTCTGCAGACCCCATCGCCTTCTTCCTTGGCCACTTCTCATCAAGAGTTTTTAACACCCGGGTATGTGAGAAGCTTGGCAGGCAGCGGCAGCTGGCAGGGCAGGTTTGAAGGCTGCATTTCTGTTTTTTTGCTGTTTGGCAGGGCTAGGCCCAGCCCAGGGCAAGCCCCGGGGTCGGTGGCAGTGCGGCAGCAGCACCACGCGATGGCACAAGACACCCGCGAGTGTGCCTGCAGCCTTCTGCAGAGCAGCAAAGGCAGGAAAAAGCACCTGCTTCCTTCCCCTGCTTCAGCTGCGGAGTTTGTTAGGTTGCTGTAGGGATAAAGCTAATGAAAAACAGAAAGAAATGCAATCTTCCTAACTGGGAAAAGAAAGATGCTACCTAGCCTGTTGGAGGTTGGGAGCATCAACTGCTGCATTTGTGCACATCACAGGTGACACCAACAGGGGTGTTCTGGGTTTAAAAGTAGGACTGAAATCAGAAGTGTGAATTTTGTTCCCTGTTCAGTATGGAAATATCCTAGGAACCTGAAGTCACCCCACCCTCTCTCAGACTTTCTAAGTGGGAGAGAATTTGCTGCCCAGAGTGTTTTGGTGATTAGGGCTGGGAGGTTTGACTGACAGCTGGCATTCAATCAAGCACTATGCTAATCCTATCAAGCTATTGACAGGCAGACTCAGAAAGAGTGAATTCACCTGCCTCCCCATTAATGCTGAGATGACAATCACATTCAGTTATCCTGACTTCTTATAGACAAGGTCTGCACAAAGATGGCCTTGCTGGCTAATTGTTAGTAAGCTGAGTATTTAAAGATGATCAGGATGAACTATTTAATATTAATTATAATGCAGGATTGTATTTTTTATTTTTTATTATTTCTTTTCCCACTGTAACAATCCATTTCTGAAGCTTCTTGACATTTAATCTCTCTTCTCCCTCCTCATATTTTGATTTTTGTGAAGCACTTGGCTTCCAGTGGGGAGAGGAACAAGGAGAGTCAAAAACACCATTTTCTTGAGTGTTTTACCAATGGTTTCTTGACTATTTCAATGTAATTAAGCAGGTACAAGAGGTTGGGATTAGTTTTGAAGAAAGTGCTGATGACCCTGCCTAAGTAACACCTTGTGCCTTCAGAACCTTTCCTAGCCCCCGAGAGAAGCCAGTGGTGTTTTTGATGCTGATGCAGCATCCAAGCACCATGAAGCCCAGTGGACATCCTCAGTGACAACACAAGCACTCCTGTTTGTAGGGTGCCTCATTTCCCCAAGAGCATCACCTTCCTTCCACATCCCCACACATTTACTGACAGAGTAGAGGGGAACAACACACGATTTCTGCAAGTGGCACTGAGGTGGCATGGAAGCTGTCTCCATTGCTGCCATTAATCCAAAGCCCCTGTGCGTATCCGGCTTGCTACTCCACTCCTGCTTTCTATATGTGAAGAGCTGTGTTGCTGCATGCTCTCTCCCTACGAAATTAGACTCGTTACTAGCAGTAACCTTTATCTCTGTGTGACATCTGAGCTGCCAGGAGAGGATGGCAACCCTTTCATCCCTGTGCTTGTTCCTTTCCTTGGCAAAGTGTCGACCAAATCTGTCATGCGCTTCTTTTGCTGCTGTTCTGGTGTACTTCACAGGAGGCACAGAATTACAAGGTTTACAGGATGCTTTATCACTGCAGACAATATTTTCCTACACTACCTCCTGTACTCCTCTCCACTTAGTATGAAAGAGAGCAAAAGCTCTTATCTGCTTCTGCTGGGCATCTGACTGAGCCTCTCACCTTGCTTTCCTTAAATTCATTGCTGACCTTGATTTCATACAGATCACTAAGGCCATTACATTTCCTGTTTCAAGGCTTATCTGCCTAGCTGAAAAGCTTCTTTCAATTCTGTCTTTTCTTTTTTACTAAGCTCCAATACATTTTTTTTTTTTTTGTAAATATATATATATATTTTTTAAACTGAATGAGATTATATAATTCAGGTATGACTAAACTTTGTGATCCAGTAATTTTTTTTTTCACTCTTACATTTCTAGGTAGATGGGAAATCCTCATCAAGCTGTGTTGTAATTGGTCCTTTATCTTAAATTTGAAATTTGCTTCATACAAAGCACAATGAGCTTGTTTTAAATTTGAGCCCCTCACTTCAGGTGTAAAACTTCTGTTCCAGGAAGTCTTGTGTGAGCTGTCAGATATATGAGTTTTGGGATATAATTTTTTTTTGATAAGCACTCCTATAAAGATTTTGTATTTTTGTTTTCCAGACAGCCCTGAGAATAGTGTTTCAATAGACCTGATAAAAATACACATGTTCTGTTTTGTTCTGACACATTCTGCCTTGGAGACCTGTCTTTGGAAATTATGCTTCATTGAGAGATTCACACTTTCTTGAAGCTAAAACTCAAATGCAACTGGCTGATGCTATGAATGTTCCTGAGCAAGTCCACAATGAGAGAAAGAGCACTAGAGATCCATCTTAGCTTCTAATACTCACATGCTTGATTTTATTGACTCTTAAAATGTTTTAAAACCCCCACTCTTGCATCAAAAAAAGCTTTACCTTTCATTTATTTTTGAAGTTGATTTTTCACAGCTGTAAAGAGAAGTTGGAAGACTTCTTAAACTACGACCTTAAAATTTACAAGGTAAAGCAAATCCCAAAAGGAGTTTGTCTTCAGGAACAACAACTGTGATTTTTGTACGCCTGGAACTAACAACACAACTTCAAAGACAGAAAATTCTTTTCTGTCTCCTCAGTCTACACTGGCCATCACTTCTGGAAGGCCTTGGTGGGACAGTGCCACATACCTCTGTGTGTACAAATTAGGGAATAATTAGGTGGGTAAGAAGGTGCTGTGGTGAAGGAAAACTCAACAAGCGTAATAAAACTCATCCAGTGCAGAAATCACAAAGACAACCCATGAAGGGAGAAAAATCTGGTGATGTCTTCGGGAAAAAGATCACATTTACTGTCCAAGATCACCTTCTTTTTGGGCTAGAAAGGAATACCCTATTTTTGGCACCACAGACTGATTTTCTGTTAGCTCAACAGGAGGTCTGTCAGGAGAACTGCTGAGACAGAAAATAAAAATACCCAAACTTATTTTAAAATCTCATGAGTTTCAGGAGCTGATTCGTGATATGCATTTGCATGTAGTTGGTCACGCTTTATTTAGGTGCCATCTACTTTTTCTTACTCTGAAAGTTGGGTCTCTGCTTTCTGTCTGCAGGCTGGCTCAGATGCCTTCAGGTCCCATCTTTATACTTCCTCTCCATGCCATGAAATCGCCCACCCTAGGGGATCTCCCTAGTGGATCTGGGGACTGTGAGATGTGACAAAGGTCTGCAATATCAGAGATGTTATAGTTTAAATAAGGAGATGTCATCACTGCAGCACATGGCAAATTGGCACTTATGCAGAACAGGACTGAGATATACAAATAAGGTTGAAAATAACCCCCGGTCACCTTGTGCACATCAAATCTGAGGCATCATACCTGGAAATCTTCCAGGGCACTGCTGTAACAACCTGCCTCCTTCCCACCTGCTCCAGTGTGAAGTACCTAAGCAGAGCTTTACTGGCAGTGAACATTGCTTTGGGCCTCAGGCCTGTGCAGTAAAGGTTAATGTAAATAGCTCCTTAGTTACCCCTTACAGACTTTAATAAAGCACTGCAATACTGAAGTTGCTCTCACTTGTAATCTTTCCTCTTAGAAATTCGGGAGTACCAGACTGCTGTAGAATAGAAATGTCACTGATGCCATGCAAAACTGATGAAATTTTGTTTTACAACAAATCCAGGTTCTCCTACAGGGACGCTCCCTCAGCCTTGGGTTTCCAAAAGAAAAAAAAAAAGAATGGTGTGAAACTTTATTACATCTGGGTTTGGGTGGGAAAAACCCTTATCCTTTCAACAAAAAGAAAGTGCAGCATGATCAGAAAAGGCTGACACTATAAGGGAAGGCCAAGAGATACATCTATTTTGTATTGCTGTGCTGAGTTTTACTCTTCTGAATAGTTGTTTTGTTTTAAGTTTCAGCGGTGGGATTTCTGTATTTATGACCCAATCGGTGAGTATGACCCATTAAACTAATACTCAGCATAAGTCACTGGAAGAACCTGCAAAGTTAGCCACAGAGCAGTTTAAAGAGAACTGATATAAAGGTTCAGACAAGACACTTACTCAGAGCCCTAAGGTGTCTTTTTATTTTTATTTATTTTTATTTATCTTTTTTCCCCTGAACCTTGCTACCAGCTAATTATGCAAGAACAACAACAACCTTATTTTGCAAATCATGAGGACTGGGGAAAGGCTTTAAGGCTTCCTGACTGATGGAGTGCCACATTGGAGATGCTTCAGTTTTCTATTCTTAAAAGATTCAAACAAATTGACCTCAACCCCAACGTGGATATTTAACACAGAACTTTTTATAACTGAGGCTGAAATATAGGAACTACATTTATCTAGGATCAGCTCTTTTGAAATGAGCAACTGATCTGTTTTTATGCTGTGGGAGTAGAAAAAACTCAAAGGAGAAGCTGTCATTCTTTGGGAAGATTTGGGTGCCTCATACAGAAGGCTGGTGTATATTAACGTGAATAGATAAGTATCAAGCCTAGCTGTAAAACTGGCTCTTTTATATCACTGGTTATTCCTGCTTTTAGCTGCAAAGATTTGTTGGAAGACATATCTTTTTTCAAGGTATTTCAGATACTGACGATTCTAATCCATGCCAGAAAACAGAATGGCTGATGCATATAAAATAAAAAAATAGCATCTAAAGCAGAAAATGGTGTTAGTGTAACATTAAAGGTGTTGCTTTAAATTTTAAATGCTCAGAAAATGTGATAAATGTGCAAGTATGGCAGTTAGAAATGTTACACAGTTAAATTTTGTTGTCAACATTTGGACAAAAAAGGAAGAAAAATTTGATGAAAATAAACTTTCTTCATCTTTCCATAGCTTCACACAGAATTAACTCTACCATGTCAGGCCATTTCTGGTAAATTTAAGTTTCAAAAATTCATGGAAAAAGGTTGACCTCATAACATTTAATAGTATTGGAGGATAAATTTGCAGAGGACTGTAACTCTACAAAAGTTAATCATGAAAAGAATTATTCCTCACTCTGACAGTGATGCTAAAGTAGGCTTCATTAATGTTGTTGACTGTGATTAATGGAGTTAACAAAGCTAATGAGGTTTATTTACTTCAATGTGTATAACACTGGTTGTAGGCTTCCCAAGAAGCAGAATGATGGTAATATCTAATAGCATTTCATATGTGCAAAGTGATTAAAAAAACATTTGAAATATCTTTTAAGGAAGCAAGAGAAGATGAATGATATAGTTTAAGCAAAAAGGAAGTAAATGAGAACAAATAAGTGGAGCTGGGTAAATAACTTGGAATGAATAATTTATTTCATATATTTAGCCTTACTTCTTCTTTTTTGCACTCATGGGATCCACAGAACTGAAGAGATTTACTCAAACCTATTTATCAAAGGAACTTGATAGCTTAAAGAAAGACTACACAACAGCGAAGCCAAGAGTACTTGGAACTCAGGCTTCATTGTGAAGGTGTGAATGAATAGCTAGGGAAGTCATATCACATTGCTTCTATTCTCTCATTAGCTAAACAGAAAAATTCCAGCACCAGTAATCCTGAACTTGGCAGATAAATGCTCAGTATTATCAGCATTTGACAACCCTAAAAAAATTCTGGCTGTGACTGGAGCTTACTGCTCCAGAGTATTTGCTGATATATAAAAGAACATCAGCAAGGTTGTCTACACTTATAAGGTCAATCCTAGGATGCCATCAAATCCTACTTCCTGGTCAGCTGAAATATATCCAATAAATCCCATTTCTCTCTAGCTCAATTCCTCTTTGGAAGTTGCAGTTCTGCTGAGTTGCTGCCTGACATATGTTGCAGCATATCTAGAGCTTTCACCCATTCTTCAAGCCTCCAGCTCAGCCAGGCCACTGCCAGCAATATCACTAGTCCCTGTTCTGATTTGTTTTTTACCTCATTTTCTAAATCCGCTACAACTAAATTAAAGTAATCTGGAAAAAAAAAGGCGAATAAATATGCAGACCAATCCTTTGAAGTGCTCTTCAAGCCAACCTGAGATACACTAATGCAGTGCTTAAGGGGGGAAAAAAGTCCTAAAACCCCATAGAGAACCTCTAAATCAACCCTAAATATTGATATAAGCATTAACCTTCCCGTTCAAGGTGACACGGGTGATAGGCCTTGCAGTTACTGCAGTTTTCTTGGATGAAATAAGCTACAAGAGCAAAACTTTGGAATAAAAAGTGGCTGGGGCCTACATGAAGCTGAGCATTTTTCTTTGACAGTGATGTTAGTAAATGTTGTTCACAGTATCTTGGATACCAGGCTTAATAAATGTACAAACAGTAAGGGTAAATACAAAAAGCTCCTGTGAATAGTCACCTACACAAACCTTGGAAATTAATTTGTTCAAAGTGCACGTAGGCATAAAACTGGAACCCACATGGCAGGAGGATTTAGAAGGTACATAGAGAGAATGAAAGTGGGTAACAGAAAAGGTATACCACATTTGCTCTATGGACTACATTTGTAGGTGCAAATCAGCATGACTACCAATAAAAGATGAAGTAGTATATTTGGTGAAAAGGAACTGGAACAAATGCAAAGAAACAACAAACAACCAAGTCATAACTACATCAAAATTTTTCTTGCTACACTCTATTCTGGCCCATACATTCTAAACTAGTGCCTTCCAAAAAAGTTTTTAAAGCAGTCTGACATGTTTTGCTTTGGTTTGAATGAAGCAACTGTACTTAGCTACTTGAGATTGGTAGTTTTCTTATAATATAAATCAGAACCCATTGAAATCAATGACAGATTTCCCTTGGCTTCAAAAACGACTAGGCTGATTGCCTGTTATTAGAGAAACTGCTTCACTTCTTCTGCACATCTAAGTCTACCCCATCTCTGCATCGTGGAAGCACTGGCAAACTGACCTCAGATGCCAGGCTACTTCTTTCTTTGTACATAACATATCATTGAACGAACAGCTCAAATCAATCATGTCTTCAGGACACGTCACAGACTTCTGAAATTATCCTGGTAGCTATCTTTTCACCTTAATCCTTAGCTCTTTCCTGGTGCATAATTAGCCTGAATAATAAGGGAGAAGTGAAAAACCTATGCCAAATCCAACCCCTCTCCAACCCCCCCCCCAAAAAAAACCAACCAAACAAAAAAAAGTTCTGAAGAAAATTCAGTCTTAGTAAAAATTTTTTATGAAAAACTAGAAGTATCCTATAAGGAAACTTCTGAATTTGTATTTTGAAATAAGTTTTAATAGTAAACTGAAATTAAAAATATCAAAAGTTTCTTCCCAGGTTTCAATGGGATACTTTTTCCTTGATCTTTTTCATAGATTACCCAGGAACACTAATGGTTCCCAGGATCTCTGCAAGATGCACAGTGAAGGCACAGCAAGGACTGATCAGATGTACTGTTGAGGAGGACCTTGCATGGAGAATGAGAGATGCAGCCTCAGATTGAGGCACCTACATCAGGTTTCTAGATGTGCAACTAGGTGTCTGAGCTTTCATTGCAGTCAGTGGGAATGGGACTGAAGTGCCAAAACATATCTGAAGCATCATTGGAGGTGACCTGGTCTTAACATGCCACTTCTGAATGACCTGGGTTCCCGTACACCTAGGACTACATAGATGTCTTGGGTACCCATGGCCTTGTAAACTTAGTCTACAAGCATCCAGAGAGAATATCCTAATAAACATCTTATATTGTATATATTTGTTCAGTTCCTAAGACTGGTTAAAATAGTCTAACAACATTAAATGCAACACACATCTCAGTCCCTGGCTTGAGACCATGACCCTCATACCTACACAGGGTCACGGAAGGAAAGCGTTTGGGCAGATTGGATGAAGAATCAGCATTTCTGGAACCTGCTGTAAGTTTTCTATAATAAATCAGGATTATACTTGCCCAGTCGGTGATAAACCAATTACACTAAGGTGGTACAAAGAAAAGAAGGCAAAAACAAAACAGTGAAGCTCAGCTGCAGTTTCCCTCCACTTTTGGCCCCTTTTGACACACTCATTGTTAATCCACCCAAAACACGATTAGATTTCCAACAGGTGTTTCTGACAGACCCAGGCCCCTGTCTGGCACCCTGCCTTGCTCTACAGCTTGTTCTCCTGCAACATGAATTTTCCTCATGGCATTGTCCCTTTGCCCATTCCCCTTTATAGCTTCTCCATCAAAAAACTGTTTGAGGTCATTGTGAAAGGAGCTGGTCAGAACAGAGCATGTTTAATAACTGACTTCATGAAAACAGGACAGCTTTTGGAAAGCAATTCAAGATCTGACTGATTTACCAGGGTCTGTTAGCAAGCTTCTGCCATCCATGAATCTCTGCTAAGACAGGCCTCGCATGATTTAAGGGAAAGTGGCTGTACACAACTCCTGAGTGAGATTAATAATGAAAAATTCCTCAGTCAGTACACACATGCTTTTGTTTATTTTAAGTAGGCTGAAGTGGAACAAATTCCCAGGTTCCTGATGATGGCAAAGGCCTACAGCACAATCACTTGGCCTGTCCTTGCAGAGCAGCACCCATGCTGCCCACAGTAAGGCTTTTGCCTCAGCCCCCCAGTAGGAAGCCTGGTGTTTCTGGTGCTGCAGGCCCTGTCATTTTAATGACTACTTGAACAAGATTTAACAGCATTTCAAATGGTGGAACATGCAGCAGAACTGTGTTGTGGGTTGTGCAGATGCTTCAAGAAATTTACAGGAACTTAATCTCACTAAATTCTTACAAGATCCTACAAACTGCACCATGGGAGACTTCTCTGCTGGCAGCCTTTTATGTTGAAAATGCATCTTTACAGAAAAATCTTGAATCTTTAATCACACGGATGGACTGACTTTTTTAAAGCAATGTCAGTGTAATGGCATTTTGTATATCCTTGGGGACAATGCAGCTCAGAGGCAGATTGTGCAGTAGGACCCCAAACTGCAGCCTGTGAATCTGTGTTGTCCTTGGAGAATAGGTTTTGTGGCAATGACAGTTTGTTGTAAGTAGTCAAAGGGACAGCACTGATTCCAGGACAAAGGAAAGTGCTAACAAGAGCTGTTGAAACTCCCAGAAACTTGGACAGAAGTCTCATCCACATTATTGTCCTTCTGGCACTTGTCTAAGCCTCTGTGCCTTTTATAGTTGAACAGAAAGGAAAAAGCTGTCTTCGTATCAGTAGTAAAAATGGTTTTATAATTGAATAGAAAAAAGCGCTCTATTATGTTAAGTGAATCTCTTCTGATTAGCTACAAAATTTTGCTCATTTCACACAATTAGAAATGAATCCTCCTTGTGCATCTCAGGGTACAGCAGAGCTTTAAAGGTCTGGGACATCCTCCTGCATGCAGATTTCCAAAGGGTCTCCATGATAAGCATCTCTTGTGATGCTTTTAGACAAATACTTAGAGCACAGCCCACTGGACTGCATCCAAGCCTTATTAATTTGGCACTATGCTGATGCATTTTGAGCTGACTCTGATGGTCAATGCTCAGCTCTTGAAAATTCACTGTCATTGACTTGCCCAAGGTCACAGTGGAGGTCAGTGGCAGACTTACATCCTGAAAAATTTGAGCTTGGCTATTAACCAAAAAACACATTCTCTTTTGTTAGGTACATAGTGCTGAGCCTACAAAGAAGCACGTAAGGTAAAACCTGAGGCAGGGGATCCCTGTTTGGATCTGATCATCACTAACAGAACATGAAATAGGCACATATATACAGAATCTTCTGCTTCCTCTTCAGGTTTCTGCTGATTAAATGAAAGCAACATGGAGAAACCTGCCGTAGGCCACACTGTCTTTTAGGTCTGTGGAAGGAAATAACCCTTATAGCTTTTAATGAGCTCATGAGATTTTACCCTCTGTTACCACTAAATCCATCACTTTGCAACAATGAAGATAATTTATGACTGCCTCAATTGTTTCTTTTATTTATGGGACATTTTTAGTATGGAATTTAATCAAAGAGATTAAATGTCATACTACCTATTACCTTGCTGTTAAGATATTAATCCTATAGAAAGACACATCAAACTCCAGATTAATCTAAAAGGAAAGAAATATGATGGCAATGTAATTGCTTTAGGATTCATGATTTTTTAACTTATTTAATCAGGGCAGAAGTTGAGATGTCACTGCCTTTTGCAACATACATGTTTTTCAGCATTAGAAATGGATATGAAAATAGGTATAGAGTTAGGCCTCAATATAACAAAATGCTTAGCATACACTTACCTTTAATGTGCTTGCCTTGACTTCAGTGAGACTTATGCCTGTGTTTAAGAACTGAATAAGTTAGAATTAAATCACCTGCTTAAAATTAAGCATCTACTTAAGTGTTTTTTGGTAGGATGGGCTTCAGTAAGCTAAGTTACACATTTGACATGTTTGCCACTTAATAGTATAATTTTAAAGCTAAGAACAGGAAATACATATACTGCCTGTATATATATCTCAGATTCTATACAAAATACTTTCCCAAAGCCCTTTATGAGCCATAAAACAAACCACATTTCAACAATTGATTTCAAAGCTCTTTCTACTGCAAGAGCCTAGAACTGAGAAGAAACATGGTGAGAGAACATGCAAAGGCAAGTGCAACATATACCTGCAGGAACTATTGTAAATTTGAGGGGGAATCTGAGACCATAGGAACATAGCATTAAATTGTAGTTTTAATCTACTAACACACTCTTCAAAAGACATGGGTCAAGTCAGCCCATTGTTCCTATAGAATCTGTTTATGATCACTGAGAATAATTGCATTATTAGGAATAAAAATGACCTTATCTTACAAGCACTAACCCTATGAGTACCAGATTCTTTTCACTGAGTGGTGAACCCTACATTGTCCAAGCTGGACATCAGTAAGCCCTGTTCATAGGCATTTAATGCTTATTACACCACTGATGTCCTTTCCAGATGAGTCTAGTTTTCTAACACTCAAATCAGCCAACTCACTGAGGTTTCCCAGAGCTGCTTTTCAGAAGTTGCTGAATAGGTTGCAGTTTTCATCAGGCCCTGGCTCAGTTCTGCCCTTTGCTTCTCCCTAGGAAAGCCATTTTCATCTGTGCTAATCTACACCAAGGCAAGTGAACCTCCCAGACACTACACATAAAAAACTGCCAACCATACCTTCAGAAAACAAGTCATCTGGAAGCTACCTGAAGTATAATCACAAAACAGATTAAAACTTTTTTTTTTTTTAAAAGAACAGGTACCCAAAGTAAGCGCAATTTATATACATAGTGCTAAATACCTTATGGGTTTTATAAGTCAGTTTGATAACACCAGCCATGAACTATTCTACTAGCAAACCCAGCAGGCCCTCTCTACCCAGTACCACATGGGTAGATTGACCTTGGGCTGAGACCTAGTAGTTAAAGAGGTCAGGGTATATTTTTAAGTGAAGGCCAAGAGAAATTATCAATATTGGACAGTATTAAGCATTGCTCTAACCACTACTAACATCAGCTAGGTTGGACCTAATTGAACTAGTCAAACAAGCAGCAAATTTGTAGTTCCCCTTCCCTCCTTGCATTGACCACAGAAATGTTTTCTAGGACACAGCACAAGCTACTGCCTGGCTTTACTTTGGTTTTCCAGCCTCATTAGGGCAGGGAGCACAGGGACTATCTTGCCATGTCATTCAGGAAATGCACAAAAAGCCTCAACAAAAAGCATCATCTGGCAACAATGAAATATTCAAACAAGTTTGCAGATGACAGTGCCTGCTTCTGACGGGAGAAGATTGTTTGGGAGAAGTTATTTGCACAAGCCAGTGAATGATTGATGTAAGGCCAATGAAAGATTGATGTGTGAAAATGTAGAGCACATCTGCCCTAATTGAGACTCCTGGGTTCCCCAGGATTACAGGAGGGAAAATAAAAATTCCTATCCATGAGATTCATCCTGTCATCCTGTCCTCCAGAAAATTTCTAATCACTCATCTTACTTATTTCCATGCTGATAGCCCCTTGATGCCTCCATCAAGCTTATCACATGTTACCCTGCATACAGAGGGCTCAGTGATGAGGCAGGCTGGAATCAGAGTAGTCTGGAAAAGGAAAGCCACAAAGTGAGGGGAGCTGATAAGTCTCCGCTGAGAAGTCCAGGGCTTCTGGTTTGTCTGTTCACATCCAGGTCACAGAACTGTGGCAGATGTATAGCCCCTTTCTGGGGTTTTTATGACAGATAGTTAAGCGCAGCTCACAGAAATTTATTACACATTCTTATGGTTCTTGACTTCCCCTGCACTCACTGTTAGGAAGTTCAGAAAATTTTAAGAAATACTTTGAAAATCATGTCTAAGCACTGTTTGTGCAATTCAGGCATGCTGAAACAGCATCAGATAGGTTGTAACTATGAAATTATTTGCAAGGCCAGAAAGACAGAATTCACGGACCTATTAAATATCAGAAAGCCAATCTGGGCTTTCTTTTGCAAGTCATGAAGCTCCAATATTTTAGAGGCTTATTTGCACAGAGCTTGCAAGCTTCACAATGAAATTTCCTTGACAATATAGCTATGACATTGCCAACTGAACTTCTCTAAATATCTGCCTTGCCTTCTGCACACAGCCAAGTCATGCCCAGTAGCTGCCCCGGTCCCAATATGCTCAGGCACATAACACAATGGTGTACTCACAGTCTCCCATTTTTGCTGCAGTCTGAATTTTTCCTTTCGGTGTTTCCAGTTTTCTCCTCTCTAACAAATTGGCCAGCATCAACACCCTTTCCAGTGGATGGATTATCCATCATCTTCAAGGCCAGGAGCACCATTAGGAAACACCAGTGAACCCACCCAAAAGCATGAAATTACAAGCATTAACTCTCAGCCAGGGTTCACTAGTACTTTAAAATGTTCCTTGCAGCCAGGAGCTAATTAAAGTGCGGAGCATTTAAAACATTTTTAATTCCATTGTTTTCTTGCTAACTGACTGATACAGCAATTAAGCACCAGCAAACAAGCAGTTAATGCTGCTGAAACAATAGGCATGAGCTGTGTCACTAGCAAGCTTCAGTCTCACCCTGGAATAGATTTGTTTGCTAATATTAACCATGATGTCCTTTCCTTGAAGAAAGGATGGTAGATGACAAGACACAAGCCTTGAAGGCATGTGTCTATCCACAAGGAGATTTTCAGAAACGCGTAGGTGCTCTGTATGAACCCTGTCCTCCTGGAGCAGACACTGCACAAGCATAGAAAAATAGCTTTTTCTGGTCCCAGTGATCTTACACTGGACAGACTGTCAGACTGGATCCTAACTTTGAAGTAACCCAGTTCCCCCTAAATTAGCCCATACATAAAGTGGTTTTATAATTATGAAATACTTTAAGGCAAGGATTTCTATTCTGCTATCAGAAAAAAAAACAAAGGGTGATAGTGTGACATGAGGGGACAGAAGGCTTAATTTTCTTTGATCTCCTACATGCATCATACTTTGATCTATAGAAAAAGTTTCTATTTAGATGATATTAGGGTGATAACTGAGGTGTTGCTGTTGGGTATGCTTGTAAAACTACTGTTGGAAAATGTCAACTACCCCTGCTCCCCCATTAAGAAGACATCATTTCTATGTTAGGACTATTATGTGCTATTTTTACACAGCAGCAAACAAGGAAGGACTGTGATTGTAACATTTGCTCCTTGTACTAGATTGCGATAGAGTATAAATCCAGGCTGAGTAGGCTATAGGCTGTATTATACCATTGCTCCTCCTGACCCTATAAGTCAGCCAGGTTCCCTATTACAAACACCCTGTATATTCAAAAGTTTATCATGGCTATAAAAGTTCAGTCTAAGCTCAAAGTTAGTATAAAAGACCATAACTTGAATCAATCTCATTTTTAAAGACTGATAATAGCTTGCAATGTAGTTCAATAGCATTTTTCAAAAGCTGGAGTGTTCAACAATCACTTCACCCTACTGAAAGCAGTTACCAGTGGAATCACCTTCCTAATAGGCACAGAGTGAAACATTGCTTCCAGTTTAATTTGCAGAGGAAAGGTCAAGTTTTGGTGCCTGTTCTTGTAAACCATTGGGAGGAAAGAATGATTGATTCCTTTTAATTTTTGCAAAAAAGGCTATCAGTCATAATCTACTTCTAAATATTTTAAAGTTTGAAACAGTTCCGAAGTGTACACTGTTAATAACTCAAAAAACAGAAGCTGGAAATTAATATCAATTTGTATTTTTAAAACATGCTGGCTAAGAAAGAGAGGTTTTTATTTAAAAAACTTTCACCCATTTTTCCATCACCTGTAAGCTTCGAGCCTTTAAATGTTATCTCAGTTCAACCATTTAAGTCAGATGTTTCCTCCCCCTTTCCAATTTCAGTTCAGCTTATCTGATCACCCAAATCTTGTACTACTGGCTGTCCTCTGCATGAATGAATGTCACTTGAAACACCACAGTACAGTTAACAGCTATTAACTCACAAAGAGCAGACACCACCCACTTTTTCTGACAAAAAAAAAAAAAGTTTCTCAGAGGCTTTTTTAAAAAAAAAAAAAAAAATGAAGTTACTAAAGAAATGAGGGATGGTGAATCACAGCTTGTTGCTCTGGATGTGAATGCCCAGGCCCTAACAGTTTCAGAGTAAATAACTCCAGATACAAAGCAGTCTCAAATGGAAGTAAATGGAGGTCAGTCTGGGAGATTTGCATTGGAGTGAGACATTATTTCAGAATAAATCAACTCAGCTTTAACTACTTCATTCTGAAATTCTCACCCTACGACTCCTGCGTTGGAAATACTCCTTGAAGAAACAGTCCAAGACAAAGCCACAGTTTAACTTGTATTTAGACCACTCACATGAGAGAGATGCCCAGGAGCACCATTTTTCCCTGTCTCTTGCTCACACATGGAGCTCCCATGGAAAGAAGCAAGAGCCATATGCACAGCTGACAATATAGCCCCCCTATAAAAGCCTCCTAATGTTGTGAATACCCTCCTCTCCCAGGAGGATGCGTTGTTTCTTTACTGTTTTGGACTAATGAATGTTGATTGTGATACAGATCTTAACATGAACTAGTCACCAGCCAGGTGAAGCTCTTGTCAATTTTTCATGTACACACAGAGAAAGCAGAATTAAAACCTTCCTGAGACCTAATGATCCGAAAGGTAAGTGGGAGGAGGAGGAGTGATTAATTTCCCACTGTTTAGCATCACCTCATTCTTTACAGAGAAACACCTCTTAACATGAGAGCTTTATAGATTATATTGTCATCCAGCATCTCAGTATGTACATCCCTGGTCCCTGTGGGGAAATCTAAGGTTTCCTGCTCAGTAAAAATCTCTTAAAGTTTTACTCACTGCAGCATGCAGAGCTGTTTCACACAGTATTTCCACCCAGGCTCACACAGCTCTGTGCAGGCTCCAGGCTGGCAGCACTGCAAGAGTAGGAGAAACCCCCCACAAGGGATTTGAATTCCCTCCTCCAAGCTTTGTCACAAGGGCACAAGTTTGGCTTCCTCCAACCTGCCTTTCCTGCTGGGGGAAAAGAGATGGCTCAGCAGCACTGAAGAAAGGCTCTGCCTTATGGGGCAGCCCAGCTGGCTCTCCTTATGCCTGAAACACACAGTCTGCTGCAGTCTCTGATAGTCTGCAAGGCTGACAAGGACTGATAGCCATTTGACATATAAAATATGCAAAGGGAGGTGATCTCACTGCTTCCTGACTTTTTCAGTGCCTAAAGATACTTCTTTTACTGAGTACTTCTGTCTTCAGTCCCTTCACAAGATAAAAAAAAATAAAGGAACAAGGTCTGCAGCAAATGGCATCATCTTTCTGCAGTGTAAGCTTTAAAACAAGCAGGGAAGAAACTGCCTCCAAAGATTAGAGCCCTTTGTTATTTACTTAAAAGGAACTTCTTTTCTGGTATTTTTCCTCTTCCTTTAATCAGAGTTATTTCTGAATGTCATCACACACTTAAGGGCATACCAGTACTGCTCAATAGAACACAGTGCAGCTTTACACCAGGTAGCTATGACAGTGTGAAAACCAGGAACATGTACTTTGCCTCAGGTCAGGCAAAATCTGAGGTGAACTCATCTAAGCTGCTACTGGTGCTTCAGCAACTCCAAGGGTGGCTCTGGGTACCTCCAGATTAGACCCCTATGTCAAGTACTTCTAGGACTCTTACTTGGGACACCCTGTGACAGTGTTTGTAGCCCTCTTCTCAGATCAAGCCCAGAAGGCAGATGTGATGCAGTGAAAAGGTCATTAGATAAGAATTAAAAATTGGTGCACAGTAAGCGCAACCCATTGCAGTCCCTGGATCCAAGCCCTAACTGCATCCTGACTGCTAGAAAAAAGAAGTGGGTGCACACAGCCTTTTTTCTCCTTGGAGTCTTACCTGACAGATGAGATAACCACACATAGCCCCACCATTTCCTTCTGTCCATCCTGGGGAATGAGGGCTGCATCTCTTCCCCACTACAGACAGATCAGAGGGTCTGCCAACAGTCCCAGACAAAGCAAGCCAATATATGTAGATGGGAACCATCCAAGGAATCCATGCAGGAGCAAAAGTAGGAAGGGCTAGAAATAAGGCAACAGCATAGGTCTGAAGCCCATCCAGGAGACCAACCTGGAAACAAGTTACCTACAGGACAGAACCACATGTAAGACAAGATCTGCAGCAGAGCTGAGAGCAGATGCACCCACAGCAAGAGCTTTGGAAGGGCTAAGGCTCCTAAGCTGGAGCTTAAATAGATCTCTTGGGCCCAGGGATGTGGGTCCCAGGTGAGGCTGCTCAGGGTGACTAAGCTTTATTAGTGCCCTCAGGGTCCTAACATATTTTTCACAGACTGCCTCTTCCAGTTCTGTGTATTTGGCTCCTAGCACTAGCTAGGACCTTATGGCATTACTGCAGTGCAAATAACAAAGCACTTAATTGGTAATGCTAATTAAATTCAGTTCAGGTTCTACCTGATGGGTGCCCACACCACCTGCCAGCAGGAGTGTAGCTGCTAATTAGCACCCATGTTGGCTGTCATGGTAAGGACACCAATGTGTGAACGGAATACAGAGAATAAACTACCCATGCTAGGAAACAGTAGGCTGCCACAATATTTCTGTGCCAGGTTTCTGTGGAGGAATAACCTACCATCAAAAGAGATGGGAACTCAAAGGACTGTAATATCCCCTCATACAGGGGACCGTAAACCAAGATTTAAAAAAAAAAAAAAAAAAAAAAAAGGTAATACAAACAAAAATATGAAAACTAATCAGTTTTGGTCATTTACATTGAGCTCTCCATGGTTCTGCAGCCTGACTCTGCTGGTAATGTCAGTAGCTTCTGAGCTTCTAGCTGTATTGATTTTCTTAGCAGAAAAAGCCTAAGGTTATCTAAACAGTTTAGTTTCTTGCTACTCTGCACTGAATTCATTACTTTCTTTCTGCCTGAATATAATGCTCTATGTTGCACATGCAGCGTCGATCCATAACCAGAGCAGAAATTGTCCGCAGAATCAGCTAACAATTGGGGCTGGAGTGTGCTCCAGTGATTAACAGATCAACACTTCCACGACAGGCAAAGATTTCCATTAGAGCTCCAGCGTGCTAGTCAGAGGGGAAAAGGGCCAATTACAGGTGGTGTCAATGGGTGCAGGTCCTGAATACAGCTAAATTTCTTTATTTCCTGGGCTGTGTTCAACCTTGTAGCACTGGTGAAAGGGACCCTTTGAAGGTATTTCCCACTGGGGTGGCTGATACTGACTTTGCTGAAATGCTTTTAGTGCTTTCATCATGAAAGCAGAACAAAGGAGAAACAAGAAGAGTTTCCAGGTCAGGAACATAATCATTTGCATTCTAGGTCATCCCATCAGTGTTTAATCCCTCTTGTACCTGAGATTTCAGAGGGGTAAAGTCTCCTATCAGGGCTGGTACATACAGAAAACCTGGCTGACTGCATGCAGCATGCCAGTGAGATGTGATTCCCTTGCAGCTCAGACCCCATAAATCACTGGCCAGACTACTGCCTCAGAGAAGTCACTGAGGGCAGAGTAAATCCGTTTCTCTGGGGAGGTGGTGTACTGGTGAGCGGAGGACAGGGATGCTCTTGCAGGCAGGAAGGTTTTAGATGCCCATCTCCGTGTGACAGCTCTGTCTATGCATCTGCCTTTTGTTCAGGCCAGTTGGGAAAGCAGCTTTTGGAGCTGAAGGCCTCATGGTACAGCGTACAGGAGGGATTTGGCTGCTGAGCAAAGCACATCACCCTGAGCAGCTCTTCTTCTTTGCCCAGGAGAAGGCTGAAACCTTTTGAAGTCAGCTCTCCACAGTCTGCCCAGCTTTGCTACGCACTGCAAACACCTCTCTTCTTCCCAGTGACCAGCCAGGCTGCTGCATGCTCCATGCCAAACACATAGAAGGAGAGGATTGGTCACGCTCAGGCATTGCTCATCACCCAACTTCACCTCCTTTGACTTGTGCCTGCTTAAATGCAACAGAAGAGCTGCCCCATCTCAATGTGCCCTGCTGAAATTGCCACAGAAAGCCCAGCTTGTGAAACACCTCTCCTCCCTGCCAAGGCCCTCAAAGGAGCGTTTTATAGACCAATAAGCAGATTTTAGATTAATGACCAGAGTCCTGCAAGGCTGGGGTGAAATCATCACAGGCTGCGCAGGGCAAGCCGAGGCAGGCTATACTCTGTCTGCCAGAGGGGAGAGTTATTCTGCCTTATGCGTACATTATATTCAGTCAGATATTAAACTAGCTCTCTTCTAGCATTGTCACGGATGCTGCTCTGATCTGCTGCATTAAGTAATTTGTGCTTCTCCCCCAGAAAATAATTTATTTCCTCTCTGTGCTGGTGTCAAAGCTAATATTAGCGAGTGTTACTGAACCATTTTACATCTGCTCTAGCAGCAGCTGCTCCACAGGAGGGTGACTTGACAAGAGGACAGGGCAGAGGAGAAAAGTCACATTAGGCACTTACCAGAAGGGGTGGGAGGGAAGGGCAGGATGCTGAGGGGCAGCAGGAAGGGGGTTCATGGTGTTCAGAAACACAAATTTGCAAAGAAGAACATAAATACAATACAAACAGTGCTTTTCCTATATGCATGCCTGAGTGGCATGAAATGCCCCATGTGGGAGCAGTTCTGGTTGCGTAATTGTCACTGGAGAGGCCCACGGGGATGAGCCAGATTAGCTTTGCTCAGAACCTGCCTGTGAAGCACTTTGGCAGAGAGAAGAACAATTTGTGGATTTTCTTTTCCCTTGCGCTTGAAAAAAGCAAGCTCAGACCATCCTCATTGAGATAAATACATAAAAAGTTCATGTTTGCACTTCAGCAAAATCAGCTGGCAGCTCTGCAGCCTGATTGCCCTGGTACCTCCTGCAGTGGGACAAACCAAACAGGGGAGCATCTGTGTGCTGGATATCAGGGTGAGACAGAGCCTGGCTGGCACGAAGCGCTACAGCTCTGCATGGTGCTCAGCTGGGAGCTGGGCTCCCCACAGGTACTGCTTTTCTCACTCCCTAGGGATGCAACCAGGAAACAAAAGGGAACTGGCAGAATTAAAGCCTGCATGCAAGCGTATTTCACTTCAAGTGTGTAAGTGTATAGGTTTATTTATTTTAGCAGAAGAAATATTAAGAGCCAAAGCTAGATCTGAGCCCCTCACCTCGCAAAGCGCTCGGAGCCTGTCTTTTGGCGAGGATGCTGCAGGGGGTGCTGGAGATTGCAGTTTCCCTCCCCACTGAGCTGCCAGCAGCCCCACCACCAACTCCAGCAGTATGTGCTGGAGACTTGTTTACATCTGAAAAGATTTATTTATGTTGTAAAACTATCTGCTGGTGAATAGATGAAAAGAAATATGTGAGGGAAACCATAATCATTTAATACTTATTCCGTTTATTTTCTATTCATTTAGCAATGTTGGCATTCTCATCATAATTAAAGGGAGCTGGGTGGCTTTCTAATGCTTTTCCACATGTGTTTCTTCCTTCCCTTTGAAGGTGCTTGGCAGATTTAGGTCATACATTTTCTTCCTACTGCACAGCAAGGGGAAGAGGGAAAAAAATTCCCAGCACCAATCTTTTCTAATACTTCTACATTAGTTCAATCCAGCAGAGGTTTGCTCTGCCTCAAGCTAAAGAAAATCTATTAGGCTCTTTAAAGAAGTAAGTCAAAGGGGATGCATCTAGGATAAGGTCAGACAAAGATGTGTACAGCAGAGAATGATAGTGCTCAATATCGTTGCTTTGGCTGTCAGGAAATGTTCACCCCACGGGATGCCAAACTCCCCTTAAATTTGCTTCCTGTCTTCAAATGACTCGGTGAGCTGGAGATGAGCACTTTTCACTTTTTCCTGGCATTTGCTGAAGTAGATGGGAAATGAAAAGTCAGAGCCAAGGACCAAATGCCCTGCCCTAGCAAAGCGGATTGTGCAAGGGTTGATACTAGAGCCATCCAAAAGTCATGTTGCTGCTGTTTTTCTGGGCATTTAAGAGCATGCTTTACAATATATTTAACAACTAACACTTGTTCAAATTATTACAGGTAGCTTTTAACTTAAAACGCAGCATATGCAGATCACTGGTATACATGTTCAATTTTTGGCAGACAATTTATTGTTAAGATGAGTGGTGTCTTTGCACCCACTCTCAGGGACCTTTTGTTCAGTCTAAGATAGCTGCAGAGTCACCCGAGGTTTCTGCTATTCTCAGAGACAGATACACCCAGAGCAGCTTCAGAAACTAGGATCCTTCAGAGCATGAAGCAGCCCACACAAGATGCTGCTGCTCTCTGGAAGGTCCTGTCTGTGCCCACCGGTGGTGGCAGGGCATGAAGGCGACAGCTCACTTAGATGCCTCATGTCAGATGGAACAAATCCAGAAAGTGCTGCTGAACTGCATTCCAAGTGCTTTTTTTGTAGCCTGGCAGTTGATGCAATTGTGAGTTCAGCATCATTCTTAGCATGTTTCTTTGATGCTGTCACAGTCAAGTACCAGCAGCCACTTCTGCCTCGGTTTTGGTAGACCCCCAAGAAAAGGAACAGTCCTTTTGGCCATATGGCAAATGAAGACAAGGAATAGGGAGGAGGTGGAAATGCCTTTCTGCCTTGCTGGATGTTTAATCTTATCTGTACTTCAGGAGTTGCTCATGTGCTTTGGACACACTGCAGCCAGAGAAGAAGGGGAAAAGCTGGTGTCCTTTTGAAATCTTGGCCTGTGAGAGCCTATTATACATGTATAGCAGCATGCCAGCAGAGGAAATATAACTCCAAAGAGACCGGATATATTTTAGGAGTGATTTCAGTTTCCCCAGCTCAGCATCTCTGGTGGGCTGAAGGAAGAAGATGCAGCAGGTGGGGAGGATAACTCTGGGTGGAGTGGTGCCATCTGGCTTTTTATCATCAGTATCAGTTTGGATATGACCTTAGAATATATTGCAAATTCTGTATGGCCACTATGGACTGATGCATTAAAGGTGGTGGCCAAGAACAATATAAGCAGTGGTGGCTGAGGGGTCTGGCATGAGTAATTTAAAATATCACAAAAAGGGATTTCTGAAGCCTGAACCCTTGAAGTACTCAGGTCACAAAAAAGGATTTGCAGTGGTTATTGAGTGGGCAGCTCTGACAGCCACCTCCAAACACCCTGCCAGACTCCTGCCACCACTGCAGTCACCAGCTGTAGCTCAGAGAGATGTGGAGAGCTGCTGTGGTGTATGCAGGGTTTGCTTCTCGTACAGGCTGGCTGCAGCCACACCACCACTGCCCTGCTATCGTTACTTCAGCTGCTGAGCTCCACTAATTGCTCTCCAGAGGAGTCCAATGGCAATGGGGTGTGCTTTGCTAAGATAATGGCAGTTATACTAGCTGGGAGCAAATGACAAGGCCTATCAATCCTCATGCTTCAGGGCACAAACTGAATGCCATTTCAGGCTGGGAATAACCCTATGCAAACTGTTCTCAATAAAAACAAAGGCATCTAAAATTCACCTGCTTCCTTATGTGTTCTCAAACTCAGTTTGAACCTGATAAAATTTTAACAGTTTTTGGGTACAAAAAAGAATTTGATTTGAATCCCATCATAGTAGAGTCACACAAGTTCCTGGTTTGCCTGTGCTCCAGTGCCATGGCTTCAGGGATGGCTGCAGAGTGGAAAGAGTTTTAATCTGTAAAACTGGCCTGGGAGTAAAACCGGGGTGTCAGGGAGGAACTCTGTGTGGATAGACATGGGGTGTTGACATGTCAACTGGAAATACTTAGCACTTCCAGTGGCACAAGCCCCTCTTACTTTTCCAGCTTGGCTGGCTCAAAATCAAAAATTTCCACTGAAGCATATCAACAGCGGTGAGCATCCTAATTGCTTCCACTTCTATCCAGCAGTCCTTATTCCAGGCCAGCCTCTCCCAGCAGCTAATTCAAGTGTTGCTAAATCTATTAAACTATAGAAGAATCCCACCACCTTTTAAAGAGCCTTTCTTTGGAGATAGCTGTATCTGATTCTGTAATAAGGATTCTATTAAGGGAAGCCTCTACTGTGCTTTGTAAAGGAATTGATGCAATTTGATTTTTATTACATGAACAGGGTAACATGGATAGTAGCTGTCTCTGATAAAAAGTCAGTGCAAAAAGTACTGTGCTTCCTCATGCAAACTAAGATAAAGTAATTAACTTTATATTTTTAAAAAACAACAAAAACCCACATCTCTGTTGAGATCTATTCTGCATAATTCAACACCTTGTGCCAATTAAAAAGAACTTCTTCAGAAAATGGTTTAGTTTGTAATTTTATCCTTCTTCAGATTTGTGTGTGAATATATGTGGCTTTATGAATGTTTTGATGGGTGTGATTTTTCTTCTGGAGTTTATACATTTAGTTGCTTTTTTTCACAAAGTGGTACTTTGTAGATGGGCTCCTGGATCAGTCCTCATCAGGGCTAGAAATATTCCTACCCAGGATAAAAAAAAGCTCAAGCCAGGATGTCCCTCTCTGCCCTTCTCCTATCCCAAGTTTCCCTTCCCAGCCTCTCCACACTGACCTGCTTTGAATGTCAGGTCAGGACCAGGGTGAATGTCGGCACAGGGACTCTGGAGATTCCTCAGGATGTTCCCTGGCACCTTTCTGAGCTGCAGTGAGAAATGTGAAACGTCAAGCTGAGCTGAGGACCGGTTGGAAACCAGCTGAGGACCAGTGAGGAGACCACGGCCCCCTCCTCTGCTGGTCCCACAGCCCTGTTGCATTATTGCCTCTGGGAGGACAGTTCCTCCAGGCCAGGGCTGCTGGCAGCAAGGTGAGGTCTGCACTGTGTGTGCATGGTGACTTGCTGTCCACTCCCTGAGGGAACAGTGCCTGCCTGGGTGAGAAGCATCCCGAGAGACTCTTTCAGGGATGGAAGTTCCCCACCATCAGTGATATACAGCCAGAACAAGGCGTTTCTTGTTACCTTAGGATGTGCTGTGTTTTCCTCAGAGGACATAGTGAGGATGGTTGTGATAAATACAGTCCAGTATTGGCAACAGTAAACAAATATCCACGGTACGGATGGATTTGGCCAACACCAAGAGATCAGTGTTGTCAGTTTTTGCAATCAACTATTAAGTAGGATAGATACCGTAAACAGTAGGTCTAAGTTTTTAAAGGAGAAATGGATAAATAAAGATTAAAATGAGGAATAAATTCTTTTTCTTCCAGCTGGCTGTCTACTTACCTGTGCTGATAAGCTGCACATGAGGGCAACTCAGTTAAGAGGATAATAATTATCAGTCCTCCTAAGCAGACAGACTCAGCCACTGAGCCAGTCAAGAAGCATTGCCCCTTTCGTATCTTCAGCTATGCAAGTGCTATAGTCACTTATGCCAATGTGAGAACAGCAGCCACTGTGTTTTAGCTGAAATTCTTTGAAGCAGTTTGAACTGATGTGATTAAAATCCAGGAGCTCCATCACAGTGTCTCCCTTCATCACAAATGGGGACTCTGAGACTTAGGTTTCTATTCCAGAATTTGGGCTTCCAAAACATAATTTTTTCCCCTCTTTTCTGTCTCTGTCTCTCTCTCAGCTATTTACATATCCGTATCCAATATCCATATCTATATCTCTTAGCACCTATATCGTCCTACATATAGCTAGACTATGGTTAAGACGTTTCCTAGTATTCATTCTTCTATTTCCATAATATTACTAAGCCCCTATTACACAAGATCCAGTTCATACTCTAGTTTCCATTTGTGTTGGGTCTGTCTGAGCTGGAGTCACCTTTTCCCTGCAGCAGCCCGCACAGTGCTGTGCTCTGCACTCGTAGCTGGAACAGCACTGGTGTCACGCCAGTGTTGTGTCTATTGCCGTAGTGCTGGCACAGCATCAGGACTCCTTTCAAGACCCCAAGAGCCAGCAGGCTGGGGGTGGGCAAGTGATGGGGAGGGGACATCGCCGGGGCAGCTGACCTAAACCAACCAAAGGGATATTCCATAACACCTGATGTCACACTCAGCAATAAAAAGGGGGACTCTTGTGGGGGAGGGGGCTGTTGCTCCTGAACAACCACTACGTGTTTTGAGGCCCTGCTTCTCAGGATGTGGCCGAACATTGCTCGTTGATGGGAAGTAGAGAATAATTTTTTCCCTTCTCTCTGTGCTTCCGTGTGGACTTATTGTTTCTGTTGTTTCTTTTTCTCCCCATTCCCTTTCCCTTTAACTAAACCTTTCTCATCTCAAACCTCGAGTTCTCTGTGTTGTATTTTCTACCCCTTCCTCTTTGAGGAGAGGGGGAGTGAGAGAGAGATTGTGGTGGAACTCGGCTGCCCACCTGAGTAAAACCACCACACCATTGCAGATATCTACAATTTGTTTGGATGTTTCTCAGACTTTCAAATTTTGCCACTTATTAAACCAGTCTGCATCTTTTCTGTTTACCTCCAAATTGCTTTAAAGATGTTAAATGGGGCAGAGGCCAGTACATCCCTTCAGCAACTTTTCCCTAGCAGTTTTCAGTACCCAGGATGTGCAGCACAGAGTATAAGTATATACACACATGCTCACTTTAAATGAAAGACTCTGAAATAAAGAAATTATATATTTAGACAAGTAAGACATGCAGTGAGAGGAACAAAATTAGAGTCATCTCCACTCTAAGCAGGAGGAAAGAGGGAAAGATTTGAAACACAAATATTAAATAACATAAGAAGAGCTTTTTTATATCACAAAAATGAAGTTGCTTTCAAAATTTTTCTGTAATAAAGATGGTACAGCACCATTAGTATAGATTCATGTATATTTGTATTAGGGTACCTGTAGTAATAGATTTTACATCTATCCAGAAAAGGCAATAAATACCCAGCTACAAACAACTTTTACACTGATACAATTTATAAAATTGTATTGATTTACACTTACAGTAGAAAATCATGTCCCTGCAAGTGAAAAAAAAAATGGTAAAAATATTCTGGGTAGACCAAAGAATGATCTGTAGGAGAGCTTGAAACTACATTTAGCTCTTCTAGAGATCCAAACAAGTGATTATTTTGGCACTTGCATTTCTTTTTCTCCTAGATGCTTATATTTAGGAAGGAATCTGCAGAGAAACCAACCCACCAGTGAGTTTATTTGGGAAACAATGAGGATTTTTTAAACTAATATCCCCCATTCTTTTAAGCCATCTATATGATCCAAAGACAACTGGAAAGCTCACTCACTAAGAGCTCTTAGCACAATTTCAATATTTTCTCTTCCTCCTTTTAATAAGTTCAGTAATCCTAAAAAACAGCATGTCTCAGTTAGGCCAGAGTCAATAAAGAAAACATCATGACATAAAACAGATGCAACTTCTCTATGCACCACCTGATTGTCTCGTACTTTTAATCTAATATTTGCCTTTTAAATCAGGCTCAAGAGTTTTGTTAAATCTTGGCTTTTTCCTACAGTTTTCCAAACCTGCTTGTCCGTCCTTATTAAGCAAGAGCTGTAACTTCTGGTTACAGCAAGTCAGTAGGACTAAGTGTTGCCTCTGGCTCTGCAGCCTGTTATTTGCACCTAGGAGTTGCATTATGTTGGTTATTTATTTACTTATTTTTTAGAATAATCATTGTGCCTCTAATAAGAGCTTCTAACAAGAATTAAGAGAAAGGTACAATCACTCCAAAGTCACTTTATTATTAGGGTTAGTTGCACATATTTCTCCATGTCTGTGTTGGGATTTGGGTAGCTTTATGTGTTCCAGTGTAATGACCTGGTCCATGAACATTCCAGCTAATGAAGACAGTCTGTTGTGGATTTGTGTCTTACATCCCTAGAGCTCTACCACAGTAATAGATTGAGTGCTCAGACATTCAATCTTTTTTCCATAAAATTCATTGGACCATCTGTGAAGTCCCTTTTGCTATGTCAAAATTACTTACAATTCTTCATAGATTCAGAGTTGCTGAAGGGGAAGGACAAACCATGGGATGCATAGACTGCATGATCACATTGCTTTTTCCTCCTCTAAGAACCAGAACATTTGCATGCAACTGGGAACTAAAAGGATAAGTCCATATTCATAGGATCAGGGGCTTGAAGATTCACTGGACACAATTCTTCACTGTTGTGAAGGTCAGACAGCATGCCCATGAAAGTTCCTTCAGCTACAGCAATATGTAAATTGATCAAAAATCCCTTCACGTGAGTCTGACCACTGAATAGGTTGCCTTTGGATGCCAGCTTTGTTATCTCTTTTTCCAAGAAGGTGTAGTAAAGCGGTCTCTGCTGCAGAGGGGTGTTTGCAGGGTTATGTATTAAAGTTATGCTAATTATCCAAAGCACCTGGAGATCCTAGGAGGGAAAGTGTTGAAGAAATGTAAAGCACCATTTTTATACAGAGCATTAGGAAACTGCCAAGATTTTCTTGTCAAACGGGAATAGCAAGGTTTTGATTCTGAACTTTCTAAAGTATCCTTTAACAAGCAAATACTTTAAAATGCGAAAGCTATTGACTTACGAACATTTGTAATCCGCTCTCTGTCTGGGGAGAGCTGTAAGCTTCTTCATGCAAACGATGTGAAGAATAGTCTAAAGCCATAGATGAAATGCACCAGGGTAAGCTATTTAACACGAGAAGCACCAACGAGCTTTTGAAACACATTTTCAATCTTTTTTTTTTTTTTTTTTTTTTTTTTTGAAAATGGATTACTTGTCTTTTGTTAGTTTTAAGCCTTTCCTGGAGATCAGCTGGTGGCTCTGATAAATTATCCATGGAGCCAGTCAATCTCTGCTAATTCCAAGCACCCTTTTCCATCAGGAAGACTGGTCTGAATGGAATATGTTACTTCCCATTGACATGATTTTATGAAAGATTTCCTCATGGTAATGTGCTTGCTTCACTTACAATGCATCATTTTAAGACAGCATGCATAGTGATGGAAAAGAGTTTACACAGGAATGTTATACCAGGGAGTAACGTGATGAAAATAAATACACATAATCTCTTACCTCCCATGTTGTGGTCCCCCCATGCTCATTTGTATGAGAACTGGTCTAATTTGAATGCTAATCCTGAGACAGATGTGTACTTAGGTGTAACTTCTGTCATGTTACAGAAATCTGCTGGATTGCCTCAGGTGTTGCACCTCAGCAAGCAGATTTCGCACACAGTATTAAGAGTTATCAAACCATCACGATTATTTTTAGCATATTAGAATTGTTTTTGATAACCCAATTAAAACTTATCTCTTCTTTTATAAAAAGTGCTAAATTCTACTGTAAAATAAGCATTGTCAGAGCAGACTGTAATGCCAAATTATTCATATATTCTGTCTCCAGCAATGGGTAGAGACAGACCAACCTGCAAACACAGTGCAAAAAAAACACACAGTAGGTAATTATAGAGGAGGCTGCCAATAAAAGTTGCTTTAACTTCTGCTAGTTAGAGGCAGAGTTATAGACTGAGGCATGAGAGTTTATTTCACTTTCAAGACTTCTGTGGATTTCTAAATTCTTCTCAGAAGATTTTCTAGTAACTAGGGTTTTTCTTATCCCCCAAATATCCATTCTTTCCCCAATATGTTATCGACTTTTGGGAATAAGATTCCCAGGATACCTATGCATCAATAACTAAACGTCTTTTGGCAAACAGTTAACAAAATTGTTTTTCTTCCAGAGAAACAATATATGAATATATACAGGTTATATATATATGGAACTCAGTAAAGAGTTATTTTTAAGTTGCCAGAATATTAAAGATAACTTGCCTTCATTTAATTGCTTCGGAAAATGTCATATATCATATGGCTGATCAATGAAATAATTTTTTTAGATGGTAAAAGGTCATAGATTATTTCGGCTGATAGTGTTATTATTTGATATCCTCCTCAGGGAAAGTCTGGAGCTCTGAATAACCTCATATATATATATATATATATATATATATATATATATATAATCTTTTAAGGAGTTCAGCTGAGCTGAAGCAGTAAAGATGAGTATTGACTCAAGAAGCAATTTTGCAATACTGTACAGCAGAGAGGGTAAATCATATTTTCAAAGGTTGTATTCAGATAACTCAGATTTGGCTTTGAAAGCTCTTCAGCCTGTTCACAGCCCAGTTATATCTTGGTTTAATTAGCTCAGTCATCACAGTTACATAGTAGCGTTTTTGTCATTATAACCAAGCTGTCAAATCCAGACATCCTACCACACAAAAGGGGATGATCTATGACAAGCTGAGGGGAGCAGCTCTGTCTCTTAGCTTTCAATAGAGAAAGGTATAAAATAATAATAATAATAAAAAAGACACCACAACAAAGCAAAAGCTAGGTAACAGTGCAAATATATCCCTATTAACATGCAGTGATCCTTGTGCCTATGGGCTTAAAGTAAGTAGTGTCATTTTAAGAATAGAAAAAGAATCACAACTAGCCCAATTCCAGCTACCTCTGCCTTGATCTCTCATCCCACTTTTTTCATACTTGACATTTCCCGTAACTCCTAAAACCAAGCAAATAAGCGCATAGGTACTGTAAATTATCTCATGACAACTTGAAATCACAAGAATGCAGGAAATCCAGCAAGTAGGTGAAACAACTAACCCTGCAAGGATGTGATATTAGAGCAAAACTGTAGTAGCACATTGCGCCTGGATATTCTTCCATTATTCGGAACCCTTTAACCTGAAGGGCTCCAATCCACCAGTCTGATACAGCACAACCCATGTGACTTCACTGTTAGGCTCTTATCTATGAAGTACATTGCCAATGTAAAACAAGGTATGAGCACTAATTACTTCTGTTAAGGTTTATATTTTCACAGGGACTTAATACAGCTAATATCCAGGGTAATACACCGTGTTACAAAAACGTAGGGCCAGATTTGACATTTTTCTTTATAATGTTAAAGCTACTGGAATTATGTAAGGCCAAATAATACCCACTGTGGCATTTAGACTCTGCCTCAAATGACTCGCACAGTATCTCTTTGAAGTCCGTAATACAAACAGCATCTGAGAGAGCTGCAAGTTTCACTCCCTGGCGCGCACAGCTCTCTATTTGCTGTCACAATATTCACTCTTTCTGTTCTTCCCTGACTTTTTTTTTTACATTTATGAGGATCAGAAAATGGTATTTTTCCTCCTATTTGTGTTAGGATTTTTGATGTTTCAGAGGACAATGGAGCAACATCTCCCAGGCCATGAAATGGCAACATTTTGTACTAGGACATTGCTAAAGGGACAAAATTTCATATGGTAGAAACAAGTAAGGGAGGTTAAATAGTGCATTACTGAGGTCTCTTTAGAGCAGATTGGTTGAATATAGGCTGCTTCATAGCAAAAATATACTGAAACTGCTTTAGAATAGGTGAATAGACTTCTTGGGGTCCATTACCTCCTTGACGTTATGATCTTTGACCACAGGAGATAAAATGCAAGCATGGACTCTGGTGTACCATCGAGTAAAGGAAACAATGAGTTCCCTGTTGGTTTAATTTTTTAATTTATTTATTTATTTATTTTTTCAAGAAATAGAAACATTTTTGCACTTTTTATTTTTTATTTTTTAGGAGAAAAATTAATCTTTTCTTCAATTTTGTACAAGTGTAAAAGCAATGTTCACTTTAACACTACCTATCTTCCCTATCCTTTGCTCTTAATCACTGAATGTAAAACCAAAACTTCCGAAGAAAGTTTGTCTGAAATATTTCAATATTGTTGGCTACTCATTTGTGAATTTTTGAATTTCTTCACAGACAATTTGAAGTCCAAGTAGACAAAATTAGTCCCACAAAGGATTCCTTTCAAAGGAACTTAGACCCTTATTCAGCCCAGCAAAGTGCCTAATGTACTTAAGAAATTAATTCTTATGGTGACTTTGCTGTATTATAAGCACTGTTGAAGATTTAGTACCACACAGAGGTGCTCTGATGTACACAGCATCAGACTTTAGTGTATTCAAGCCTTACTTGACCCTGGTTATTGCACTAGTCTTGAAAGAATGTGTGAATTTTTAATGAGAAAAACACTAACATTGTGATATGCATTAGCTTTCAATTTGAAATAGATTTGCAGACAAAAGAATCATTTAAATCCTCTGGATTAGAAATAAGTATTGCTTTCTTCAGTATGCATTGAGCATAAATACCTTGTTAAAGTCTTTATTTCCAGCCCAAGAAGTTGCAGTATCGTATGGAGTTTGAGTGCCTCTGAAAGGAAAGAGATCAAACAGGTATGCTTGCGCTCTGATCCAGTAAATTCAGCAGTTTTATTAACCCATTTTCAGTAGGCACATTTAGTGGTTTCAAAGCAAGTTCATATTGGATTACACTGTTTTAGCAAATAGGGTAAAAAAGAGAGGAGGAGACGATCAGGACAGCGATGAGTTGAGGAAAGGGAATAAAATGAGTTCAAAATAAGCATTTGTTGCATTTCATCTCACCACACAAGCATATAGGTAACTTAGAAATGCCTGTGACCAACAAACAAAGGAGAGGAGAAGAGGAGAGGAGAGGAGAGGAGAGGAGAGGAGAGGAGAGGAGAGGAGAGGAGAGGAGAGGAGAGGAGAGGAGAGGAGAGGAGAGGAGAGGAGAGGAGAGGAGAGGAGAGGAGAGGAGAGGAGAGGAGAGGAGAGGAGAGGAGAGGAGAGGAGAGGAGGAGAAGCTGCTGACTGTCCTGTTTGTGTGGCAGATGCAGTCCCATTATGCAGCCCACCTGAGCAGACCTCTTCACGAAATGTATGTACATTTGTAACACTTTATATTTGGTTTAATAATTTATCAATGGTTAATATTTCAAAAGAGTAAAGTAGAAAATCAGATAAAATTTTTATACCTGCTATTAGAATTCAAATGGAGCATTGAGAGACAATCCAAGCAATCATCCCTGCAAATCTATTTACTGAATCAGCCCGGCTTCAAGTAAAAAGGAAACCTTACACTTTGTTTTGTGCTCTGTGTGTATATGATGGTCTCACAGTAACAATGGCCTACTTTCAGCTGGCCACCAGTTTCTGCAAGGTTACTATTAAAAAAAAAAAAAGAAAGTTATAAAATCAAAACCAAAACCCTGTCACCTAATCATCTTTGCTTAATTAGAGTGGTACCTGATATATCCAGTGTGTGACCTTTCAGCTAGTGTAATGTTGAATCATGTCATTTAAACCCTTACTGCTACTAATATCAATAGCACTGGATTGATTTGTATATAACATTTTGCTGTTTTGATGGGTCATGGGGTAATTAAGTGAAAAAACTAACCTATTTGGCCATCACTGTATGTGAAAATTGTTGCTCCTGATATAAAAACTAATAACACACACACACAAACAAATAGATAGAAACTCTTAAGCTACTTAAAATGTTAACTCAGGCAATATTTAAAACAGACTTCAAGATGTTCCAGAGCCTTTCATTTGAGGTATATTTTGCTGATTTCTCAATAAAATTGCATGAGTAATATAATAACCAAAATGGTATTTTATAACAGGTTTAATGCAATCTGTTCCATTAGGGGATTTTCCCCTTGCTTTCAGTTTTGTTATTCAAAAGAAACAGTCCAGTTTAATGCACTGAGTCAAGCACAAGGTAGAGAGCATCTTGCTTAGGAAGTCAACAGGTTCTTACCACAATGAACCAAAGAAAACTTGTTGATTTTGGTCAGAGGAGAAGCTAGGTAAAGACAAGAATATTGCTGCATGTACCCATGGCTGAGGAGAAGCACAGGCCAGCGACACAACCCACAGCCATGGTCAAGTATTTTAGATTAGGATGCAACAAAGAGTAGAGAAACCAAAGAAGAGGGACAGAGTGATGCCATTTATTTTCCCCAGAAACCTGAATGCGTGATGAGCCCTGCTTTTCTGGAAGTGGCTGAACATCTACCTGCTAATGGGAAGTAGTGAATGAATTTCTTGTTTTGTTTTACTTGCACGTGCAGCTTTTGCTTTACCTAGTAAACTGTCTTTATTTCAACCCTTGAGTTTTCACACTTTTACCTTCCCAATTCCTTCCCTTATCCCACCTAAGAAGAGTGAGTGAATGGTTGCATGGTGTGAGTGAATGGTTGCATGGTGCTGAGTTGCTTACCACGGTTAAACCACAGTATGTACTTAAAAAAATCAGATTTCATAAACTTTAGAAAAGTGGTCAAAACTTTTATCTATCAGAAAGAAAACAGAAATTATATGTACACTAGATTGTTATTGATTTCATGTTAGTCACTATTTTGCATTGTTCACCTCTCCAAAATTATTTAAAAAGGTAAAATTACTTTATTAACTGTTAATGCCAACTACTCCATTAAAAAAAATCTGACTTGTGTGATTTTTTTTAGTGAAGCTTGAAAAATACCTTCCAACCTGCTTACTTAAAATATTTATGTCTTATAGAGCATTGGAGAAAAAAAAGTTCTCCTATTCTATTAGGATTAAGTTTTTTTTTTTTGTTTTTTTTTTTTTTTTTTTTTTTAAATCAAAGGACAATAAGAAAGGCTTAATTTTCTTCTAAACTTAGCTAAGAAAAATATAAAAATGTTACAGTAGCAAATCCCCGAATGATAAAGTAACATGAGGTTACATCAGTGTCATTAAGAAATGGAATTAGTGCCTAGGATATTGTTCAGTTTATAGATAGAGTAAGATAGAGTAGCTTTTTCTATTTGCCAGAAAGGAAAAAGGCACATGTGTGGGTGTGGGTGTACATGTGTACTGCTCACAGACAGCCGGTGTCTATTGACTTAATTGGACTCAATATCATGCCCTGGGGTAGGAAACTCACAGCAGAAGACCCTTACACCCTCTTTCTCAAGATACCTTGGTCCAAGACATCTCTGAAGTGACACTGGGGAGGAGTCATGGCAGCATGATCGCCCCCAGGGTAGAGAGCATGGGGCTGCAGGAGGTGTTGCCCTGACAGCTCCTGTCACACAGTGCAGCTGTCTCGGGCTTGGCCTTGCCTGGAGGCTTTTCAGCCACAAGTGAAATGCATAATCACCCTCTGCAGCTCTGCCCGAGGGTGTAACAGAGTCAATGTAGCCGGTGACGTTTGGGGTCATCCTCTTGGTGACATCCTCTCCTTCCCCCTCCCTCACGTGTGTCAAGAGCCATCTCAGTGAGGACTGATCAACCTTGTCACAGAGACCAGGCAAGACAAATCTAGGCCCACTGAAGAGTCCCACTCAGGGATTTCTGGAGTTCAAAGCACTGCCTGTTGGATACATTCAACTTCTTGACACAAGTAGTTTAACTTATTTGTAGTTAAAGATTTTTTTTTCCTCTTGATAAGACTCCCATTTCAATTCTCTATTTAGACATTTTGTATAATTAATGTTTCTGCTGTTAGGCTTTATTTTATATTTTTTAATAAGCTCTGTAACTGTTGACATAATTTAGCAATGTACAAATTGCATGTAACAAATTGTCTTAGGACAGATGTATGACAGAAGACCTCTTTTGAAGGAATGACCTTTCTGCAGTGAATAAGTGTTTTCTTTCTTTAGTGCTAATTTACTGTTCACATAGCAACAAGTTGCAATTATAAACCATAAATGTCTAAACTTTTTAGGAAGCAGCTCTGGAATGATGAAAAGTCAGACTGTCAACCATTGTTGTATATATTGATCTCTATTCCTTGAGGTGTAGAGCACCCTCATTTAATCACGTTAGTTGCAGTGATGCCAAGGGCTAAGACTATTTAATGTGTATATGTGTAAAAATCAACAGTGCACAGTGTTCAGAGGACATCAAATCCCACAGTTTTGGAGGGCAGAAATCTATCCCCTTCCTAGTGTTTTATTCTCACCTTCCTTTTGCTTCCACCCATTTCTCCCTAGCAAGACAAAGCCATGGCTAGAAAGATTCTCCTGCAATACTGGTTTTCAGGCAGGTGCTTGAAAAAACGGACTCAATTCTCATTTATATATTAAAGCTCTGTTGCTTTGCCAGAAGCACATAAATCACAGCAAGACTCATCCTTGACTGCTAGTTTTGATGTAAATTGCTGCACAATAAGCAAGAAATGAATTAAAGGCTACAAGACAACCTTTAAAGAATGTCCTCTAAGAGACATTTTCAATTTTATGTCGTTCAGAAAGCACATGGCCCTTTTACCTAATCCCCATCTGTGACAACCTATATGGTATTCTGGGAAAGAAGGCAGACAGTTCCTATGCTATTGGTGTCCCTAGGTATTTATAAATTGACAAAGTAATTTGTGCATGGGGCTCTACTTTGGCACTGTATGAGCATCATCTACAATTCAAACTGCATGAATATCTGTGAACTTTTGATTTTACCACTCCCAACAAGGGGGTAACAATGAAGTGGATCATGCTCAAACCACAAGACTTGAGTTTCTTCTCCTTTCAATCACTTGTTTGTGGGTAGAGGGTGGGCGAAGCTCTGGGATGATGGTCTCCCCAGAGCTCTGGAAACACTGATGCATCTTTTCTAAACTATGCTGGTAGTTCTTCTGCTGCAGTTTCATTCAAAGTTGCCAGTGGAAAAACCTGACAGGCTTTCCACTAACCTGAGGAAGATATTAGCAGATATATATTAGATATATATTAGAAGATATATATATTAGATAATATATATTAGATAATATATATTATCTAAATAATATAATATTATTTAGAGAAGAGTGCTGGGACACACTGCTCAGAGCTAAGTTTGGTCCTCGGGTATGTTCATAGCACTGACAGTGAAGAATGAGAAAAATGTGCATAGACAAGAAGGGGATATAAAGTGTTAGCTATAACCAAAAGGATAAAAAGGCAAAGATCTTCTTCCAAACAATGAAAGAAGGTAGAGCAGCAAAAGGAGAACCATGTCTGCTGGCTACTCTACAACAGTTATAGGAGGCAAAGCTGAGATGTCTTCAGTTTCTCTACCACACACAGAGAAACTTCAATGCTGCACACAGAGAAACTTCACGTGGCAAAGTGCATTGAGCTAGTTCCAAGTTTTCCATACAGTAACAAAAAACTCTCTCTCTCTGCCCTAGGTTCATGAATATAGCATCCCTCTTCCCAGTTTCTAGCTGTGCTGCTTCTCCCTGGGTCTCTTTGCACAGGCACCAAGTGCTACCTACCTCAGGCTTTATAATAGTGATTTCTTGCTGCTGGCCTCATATCAGCTGGCTTTCCTTCTGACTTTTCATGGCCCTCCGCACTTTATAGGATGGAATCATTAACACTATGTATTATTAGAAGCTAATAGCAATGTTCTTAGCCCATGTTACCATTAAATATAAAGAAGACTAAACCCCAAAGACTACTGTCCGGCTAATAGAGCATACAGTGTCTGCATTGTGAGTGAAATAAATTGTGAACAGTGATAAGAATGCCAGGCATAAGTGCTCTGACATTGTGCAAGCCCCACTTGGCAAGCACAGGAAGGATGGGAAGAGGTGAGGGCAAGTGACAAGACCAGCTATGAGTAAAGTGAACATCTTCTGTGTGCATCAGCTTTCCAGTTTCATTACTTCCACTGTCTGAATGCAGAATGCTGTAGCTTGGTGCTGGTGAACTTCAAACTGCCCAGCTGCAAAATCATTACCATAGCGATTTCTCCCCAATATTTTTCTGCTTCTGCAGCAGCCAAGAACTTCACTGATTGAACCCTGTCAATGATTAGATAGTAATGCTGGGAACCACCCACGTCCTGCCAGGATACTGGTCCCAGTTAGAGAGGTGTTATTATTGCCCTTCAAGAGGTTAATGTAGCACTTTGGTTTACTAGTTTAAGCCTTGAAAATGTTTTGCCATTCCTTAATCTTTGGTAGATGTCACCCGTTGTCTGGGTGAAATTTCTTAGTTGTACATCTATAAGAGGGCAAATACTGATGTGACTCCACACCTGATGGAGTCCCTCTCTATCTCTGCTGGCACCTTCTTACACACTGCATGGCTCCCATGAGAAGGAGTCACAAAGTCAGAGTGCTGAAGAAGGGAGGGCTCTCTGTAACCCAGATTGCCCTAAACTGCAGCCAGAGCGCTTCTGTAGGGCTCGTTCAGACTCTTCTGGTGACACCGTTCCATTTCTCGTGGAAAAATAAAATGTTCATAGAATGGCCTGAGAGAGAGACTGAGGATGAATTCTTACCTCAGAGATCAGGGGACTGGCCAGGATTTGGGAATGAGTATCTTTTGAGGTTTGAACTTTTGGCAGTTTTATCATAACCCTGTCGGGTCTCTCAGCTTGAATTTATTTTGTGTTGGTTCTCTTGGAGGTCTCATGTGGGTATTCATTAAGCCCTTGCTTGGCAAACTCTGGTTTGCCAAGGTCCTAAACTGGGTTATACTACCACCTTCCCCCCTTCCCCCCTCCCCAGCCCACCGCCAACCCCCCTCTTTTTGCAGTGTGGAGATGGTGCAGCTATTTGATATTAAACTTAAAGGCAAACAATTTGTATTCATCTCTCAAAGGAGAAGGAAGAATAAGCGAATGCTCTATTACGATTGCGTGCATTTATATTTGATAAAAATGGTTGCAATTTATATGCAAATTAGGTGTGACTCAGCCTCCTGACAATTTGTCAGCACGACCCTCAGCATCACAAACCATTTATGCCCATACCTAAGCAGCCCTGGGCTCATCTGGAGGCCTTATAGTGATGGTAGGCCAAATTGTATTTCAAGGGGCTGTAAGCTCCTTCAAGAAAGGTTCAAGCTTTGCTTTCCAGGCCCACCCCTGCCCAACTCACTGGATCATTCTTGTTCATTCCTAAAGATGCTTTCTTTTACAATACCGCTTTTCTTAACCTCTGCTTCCAGTATAGGCCTAGTAGTGAGCATTTTGTATCACTAAGTCACAGTAACATGGGATTGAAAAACTTTTCTTGGCCTATGTAGGAGTTGCCTAGGATTTCTACATCCCCTAACCCTCTGTAGCCCTGAAAGCTGGCACCAAAAGCACAAGTACTACTTCCCTGATTAACTGATTTATCAGTGCTTTGGAGAAATACATTTAGGGGTATAAAGACAGGACACCACATCACATACTTCCAGTCATCAGCCAGGTGCTGGTATACATCACCACGCATGCACCATGATGAGAAGCAGACTAGCTAACACTGTATTTGCAGAACAGAGAGTTGTGCTGGATACACATGGGCTCAGGAAGGGCTTGTGAGGTGTTGCAGAGAAAACAGCAGTAATGGCAGCCAGAAAAAAAAAGAGGTAAAGAAAGACAGACAAGGCCTTCTCCAGGGAAGCCCTAAAGTGAGAGTCAGTAATGCAATACTGTCAGAAACAAATAACCCATCCAGACAATCCAAGAAGCAGATGTACAAGGTGTAGTAATAACAGAGTTATTTTCTAGACTAGATTTAATTTGAGTTAAAGGATGGCTGGAATTAACTCCAGTTAGATAATGCATTTGTAAATGCTAGCATAGACAGTCTGCAAACATTTATTCCAGGAGATGAATGTTTGTGGCTTCCTGAATGGGCTGGCTAACACAAGTTAACTGGTAATCAATTATAGCAGTGACAGACTGCAGCGGGGGGACCCAACCCACCCATGGCTTGGTTTGCTATTCGTGATCATCGATGGTTTAAAAAGCAAGCATTTCAACAGAAGATGAAAAAGTATGTTTGTGTTTTAGAGCAGTTATTTGGTGGCCTTTGTATTCCCAGTAGGTTGCAAGTGCAGGTGGAAGAAGTCTTTTCTGTGTGCAGATGAAGAAATTAGAGGAGGAAATTAGTTTTTATTATTGGCTTTGTCACACCAAAAAAAAAAAGGGTCGCTGAAAAAGCCAGTGGGCATTCTTCAGATCACTTTATCTTTCCTAGGAAGAAAAAGTCTATTAATGAAAGAGAAATTAAAAAATAAATCAACACATATAGGGAATCTCATAAAATATATAATTATAGCATGTCATTTATGATGGGAATGAAAGTTTGCAGCTGTAGGATTCAGTAGCACTGGTGCGAACATTTCAAAGTCAGCTGCAAGGTATTATTTATTGGGTTGTTTCATTTGAATTAAACTCACTTTAAAGTTCCAGAAAGAGTACTCACACCTACATTTTTCATCCAAGGTTTTGCAGTTCTGTGTGACATTCTCCTTCTCCTCTCCCCTTCTTTACACCCTCCCAGAGATGAGAGACTAATCCTACAGAGAGCTGCCATAGACATAATTGAACCCCAGGGTGCCAGAGCACTACTGCTTTGACATGAATTCCATATAAAAGAGTTTCTGTTTTTCTACATTTATGCTGTCTGTAGAATTTAGTGGCGATTTACAATATTGATTGATTACCATCTATCTTCCTTGCTATTCTGCTTTGCATTCCACTTCAGAGAGAGTGAATTAATCTCTGACAAGGCTTGCAGTCTTAAGGGTATATCCTGAAGCCACGTTGTTTTATTAAGCACAAATTCTGGTAACATTTTTTTTTTTAAGAAGAGAATTTTTCCTAGGATCCAAGCAGTCAAACTCTTGAAGATCCAGACAAATAAAAAAAATAATCCACACAAAAATTGAGTTAATCTGAACCATTTTTTTTCCTCATAAATTAAAAAAGAAAAAAAAAATCTTTCAGTTGTTCCTTTAATGCAGCTATTTATAATCTGAAATTCTTGTCTGTAATTTTAGAAATTGGAATGATTTGCCTAAAATTCCTGTAAAATAAACCTTAAGAAATACATTTATTTATTTATTTATTTTTTTTCCCAGCTAAAAATTGTCATCACATCTTACGATTAGCTTTAGAATTGGAGGTACATTTTTGACATATTTTGAAGATCCAGTCAAATACAACTCAAGTTATTAAAAATAATTTTACAATTTCTTGCAGATGACATGCTGGTTCTTTGAAAAGGCATATGTGTTTGCTCCATTCTCGTGAAATCACCTTGGTTAATCAGTAGCACCTGCTTATGCTACAAAAAATGTATAAACTAAAAAAATGAACATGCTGGTAGCAACATATCACATGGACTTGACCCAAAACCCATTAAAGCCAAAAGCTTCCATGAAGCTTAATAAGATTCATATCAGGCTAATAATTGCTCACACTGGCATAGCGGTGTCAGAGGTCAAATGAAGAAAGGAGTGACACTGATTAATGACACTGATTGGTGTCACTAATAGTATAGTCCCTCAGTGTCCTAGACTTCATCTTTTTCTTGCATTTCATCCTACGTGTTTGTTTCTCTTTCCATTTCCTGGAGCAGTTGGTGATAAAAATGTAGGCTGCTTTTCAATGTGAGGAAACTCCCTTTCCTAATTTAGCCTATTACATTTCTCTGTGCTTTTAATCTGTACAGATTGAATTGAGGTTGATAGCAAATCTGCCTTGGATTTTGACAGGGGTCAGGTTGTATCATTCAGTGCTGAAACAGATCTTTTTCTCTTCTTTCCTCCTAAGTATAGTCCTGAAAAGTAGTGCACTGTAAAGATAGGGCATAACTTGCAGTTCTGTCAGGGCCAGGAGAAGAATTGCCTGGTACGCTTTATTCCTGGAAAAGCAGATAAATATCTTTGAAGTGTACATTTTTCACCAATGAGTGGTTAAGAGGAAACGACTGGCATAATTACAATACGTGCTCTACACTATTAAGCCAGACAGCCCGTTGACTGTGTGCCCCAGGGCCATTTTCTAAGCTGTCTCCACCAAAGTGGAAACCAAACTCCAGTTTAATTTTATTTGACTTGTAGGATCTGGTGTGCACATAATTTGGCAAGAGCTAATTTGCTGGTGAGCAGCTTTTAACATTTCACATTAGATTAGAACGGGATATGCTCTAGAGGTTTTGGATGATTATTCACTAAACAAACAAGCAAGCAAACAAAAATATGCAGCATCTAGAGCTGAATTGCTGCAGAGAGATTGAAGTTTAAGAGAAAAGAAAGAGAATTAGAGATAGAAAATGCTGCTGATGGAGTGAAACAAAATTCAAGATATTTTGCTAATTTACTATAGCATCTGAAGTTATCACAAGTGTCACATGCTCCAAAGTCAAATGTACATCAGCCACTTTTCATCCTGTTCCCACTATATTCAGCATTTCCTCTGATGTATTCCTCAGTCCCTCTTATGACACTTTATCATCTCATTTAGGAATTGTTTTACTTAATGGCTGTTCTCCTCAAAGCCCCTCATCAATCTCACCACCATACTGCCTCCAGCTCCTGATCTCTGCCTCTGCTATTTCTATCTAAGTGGTTTATTTTTGTAAATTCAATCCTTCCTTTTTTATTGTGTTGAAATGGCTATTCCCAAAGTCTCAAATGTCTTTTTGACCACATTTCAGGCCTTCTGGTCATCTTAATTCTCTTTATCTTCTCAATTGTTTTTGACAATGCTTCCATAAAGACATATTTTCAAGACTTTTGAGATTCTCCAATCTCTTGGAGTGTTCCCCCATAGTATCAGAGTTCTCCCATTCACTAAAATATGTTCAACTGGCATTTTCATTGAAATGATTCCAATCTCTTACCTCTTCTAGCCTGTTTGTAACCATACCCTTTCCTTCACATTGCAGGTTGGCCCCTGTCAAAGACCTCAGTACCAAATGAAATGACCAAGTCCCCAGTCTTTCCTGCAAACCTTCTTACACTGTCTCTGACCTCAAGGAATTAACATTTTCACTCACTTTCTACTTCAGTTTTCCCGGAATTTCTACATCATGACCAAACGTTGGTCAAAGAACATGTGGGTATACAAGCATGTGGGTATACATTCATGTGTATGCTTTAGCTGTCCCCCACATGAGAGAGAACTAGTCAACGATATCTGTGAAACAACTAATATACTACTTTTCTGCAGCTATTTTCAAATACCGATTTGCCAACTGGAAAATACAAGATTAAAATTCAAAGAGGAGAGAAAGATCAACAACTCAGGGGAATATAACTGATTACACAAACAATTTAGACTTTTCTCTTCCTTTTGATTTTTGCAAGCTTATTTTTACCTGTGTTTTATTACAAAAGCCTTTCTCATTACCTGACTATTTGTAAAGCTTAGATTCAATATATGAAATCTGCAGCCTCTCTTCATAGATAACATCATTGACAGCTCAATATATTTTTCCCCTTTGGTGAAAAAATGAAATGAGGAAAACTTGGGAGTTAATGAAGAAAACACAATGGATATTGAACAATGAACAACTTTTATAAATTAAAAGTTTTTCTTGCAGGAAGGAGAATGGTGTACACACTGTTCTTCACTCATTTTAAATGGTCATAGGACTTTCTTGAAGACTCCCATAAGCTGTTATTCAGAGCTTTAGTAGCAATGATTTAATGTGCTTTTATGAAGTCAGGCTGCTTGTGCTGAGGCAGTGAAGCCTGATCAGATCACTATAGTTTACTTTAACAGTACGTAAAATGCTTTTATATATATACGTGATTTTCCAGCCATGGAATAACACCAGGTTATCTGTGCTCGAGGAATTACAGTGACCTTTGTGTCAATAGGATCTGTAGTAAGTCACAATGGCAAGATCATTACATTATCCCTAAATTGTTTCTCATAGACGAATCATTTGGCTTCATGTCTGTTAGGAAAGACGAACCCACAAAGCTGCCAGCAAGTCTCTCACTTATTGCTGGTGTGGAAAATAGTGGGGTTAGGCATGCTGAGCAATTTTTAAGACCTGGCTTTTCTCCCAACATGAGTTATCTGTGCTCCATTGCGTATCTCCAGTTGAAGTTCAATTCTGTTTTATTTTCATTTTTCCCTTTCAATTCATGCTATGTTGCTGCTCAGCCCTCATGACCTGTGGCAGGCAGAGCACTACAAGTTTCAGTGCAGTATCTGTGACAGCTTTTGGAAGACACTCTAAGGAAATGTGAACTGAGATACTGAGGATGTCCTTTTCCAATGTTGTTAATACAGCCTTCCTGGCTTTTGACAAAATGGACTAGCTTGAGTACAGTAGCACAGTTGTGTTCCACCCCCCCTTTTTTTTAAAAAAAAATTTTTATTTTTTCCAGAGGTTTCCTGGTCTTTGGAAAAAATTCTCAGAGAACAGTAATTATCTCATGGAAATACTGGAGTGATTGTTTGAGTATAAGAAGAAGTAGCAGAAAAATAAAATCAAGAAACTATAATGCTAATTGAGCTTACGTGCTGTCACCTTATCTATTAACACATGTCCAGATATACAACAAGGTGCAACATTAGCTGGCAGTTCACTGACACATTTGGTGTCCTGTATAGTATTTAAGATTATGACCCAGGTGATAAACCTTTTGTTGAATATTTATTCAGTCCTGTACCATCCTTAGATGCAACATACCTTCACAAGCATTAACTGAGGGAAATGAAATGGGTGCCCAAGCCTTTGGGATTCTCTTTGGACTCTCCCATTCCAAAGCAGAAGTCCCTTAGAAAACCATGGCACTGTCTCCTGCCGTTGGGCTCACTGGAAAGAAGATCTTATTAACTATTTCTTCTTGTGCCCCTGCATGGACCTGAAAAATAAATGCATAGACATTTTTGCTAGTGAACCTGATACCAAAAAGTACTGAGACCATACAGTCCGCATGGAATAGACAGTCCAGTTTAATCACACATTGGGCTGATTATATTTTCTAGAATAGGTACAGGCAGAAGCATGTGGTTAGTTTGCATATGAAGTGACTGAAATTGTTCACTGTTTTCACTCCTGCTTCTAGGACACATCAGTTTAGAAAAAGAATACTTAAGCTGAAAACCTTAAGAGTGTAAAGAGCCTGAGGCTTTGTGCCTGCATTTTAGCTTTGCTATAGGCAGAATTTTAAAGGAAATTGCTAAGGGCTATTGGCTATATAAGTATTTGGAGAGAGAGAGAAAGCAAGAAAGTGAGAAGTGCTGTCAACCATGGATTCTTTCCCAACAGAAAAACTTTCGGGGTCAATTTCTGAAACAAAAACTAAATTCTGAAAGTTTTGTCATTGTTCTTAAGTGATCCAGTGCAGTAATTGTTCCTCCCAGAAGCATCTATCTTTGATAACTCAGTCAAAATCTGCACAGAAAGGAGTTTTTATATTGAGTGGTACTTAAGGTACTTAAAAAAAAAAAAAAACGAAAAAAAAGAAAAAGAAAAAAAAGATTTTCAGCCATTTTTGTCCTTACATTTTTTTTTCCCCCAAAATTATTTTCTGTTTGTCATTTTAATCTGAAAGATCTGTCCTGTGAGAGGCTGCCTAATCGAGAATAGTAGTGAGATAATGATAAAGGCCATTTGTCACATCTCTTGTCACATGGCTGCTGCTTCCCTTGTCGTGCTTTGCTAGGGAGGATACAGGCTGCCCTTCTTTCATGCTCTTCCAGCTCTGCAGGAGCTGCAAGTGACAGGCGCGTTTTACATTGCTGAGTTGCAGAACAACTGCTTGCTGTTGCTGCTTGAAGTCATGCCCAAATGCGAGCAGTGCATCATGCTGTGCCTTCCCTGTGCGTGGGGGTTTGCAGCAGTAACGCTGTCACAGCTGGCAACTGGTTTGTGGGCTGAGTTATTAAAACCTAGGCAACTCTAGCTGTGATATTCCCCCTGATATTCTGTTTCCTCCCCCAAACTGTAGGCTGTCCTGGCTGTGCAGTCTAAATGCAGTTGCTTTTCACAACACCAGACTGAGGAGTGTTATTGGGTGGCAAAGTAAGTACAGGATGAAGGAAGGTCAAAGACGAGCTTTGCATTGCATTATTTACATCACTACTGGGAAAAAAAGCCTTGTGGGCTGAAGAGGGGTAAGTGAAGATTAAAGGTCTGCTTTAAAGCTTCTTGAAATCAATGAGTAGGATTCCACTGACTCCTGTGATCAGACTTGAACAACCATCACATAGTTACTTTGCTGGTGTGGGTTCTTTTTTTTTTTTTAAAAAAAAAAACACAAACCAAAACAATCCACCACAGTATCTAATGTGGCACTTCTGTAAGAAATATGAGATATTGCTTACAGATTTCTGTTTCTCAATATAGGAAAAAGAACATGGATTTCATGAGGTTTTATCAGCTGGAAAAATAACATGCACCCAAAAGGGGAAAGATTTGTTTTGTGAAGTATAGTCTTCTAATTATGTGTGTAGTGGAACAGAAATGCACACAGTTTTCTTGGGAAGATATCATTAAGTATACTGAAAACTTGAGTGTGGGTATCTTAATTTCCCTATAGGTTCTCACAGCTTACCTGTGCTCTGTCTGGTACCAGTGCTACTTAGCTACAAACCCTCTCTTAGCTGGAAGGGTTCATACTAGAATTAGGAATGTATACAGCAGTAGGGTACCAATAGGAAATCTGCTTGCTGGAGATGCTGAATTTTTGGCCATAACCTAAATCAGATTATCTTTCTGCACACATGGGGTTGCAGAAACAAATAATAACAGTAAGACCAACCCCTTGCTGTTAGACAGAACTTTTCATAACAAAATTTTGAAGTGTTTTAAAAAGAAAACCTATATATCCACTGTGAAGCCAACACAGAGAACAATGATATGACTGGGCCTGAGTCCAGTCAATGATCTGACTCAGTGGGTCTGAGATTGTAACTCAGAGCTCCTCAGTTGCAGGGCAGAAGCCCTGAAGCCTTTAGGCCACACTGCAGTGAAAATGAAACAATAGACAGTGGTCATGTGGAGCTAGGGAATTTGTTTCCTGGTATCTCAGGATATATATTGCTATTATGTAGGAGTAAGGATGAAAAAATAATCTTTGAGGTGTGTTTTCCATTATCACAATTTCTGGACTTAAGTGTCCAGATGAAGTGTATCACCATTACATGAGCTTCTCTGCTGTGCTCATGAAAGGTCCTGGGCCACATTTCCCTGTAGTCAACGAGATTTCTGGAACTGGCTATGCTGGTGCCAGCCTGATGAATTTAATTGAACAATTGAACATATGATGTACAGTCTGAAAAATCATAGGGAAACTAAGTTCCATTTTCCCTTTACAACCAGAGACTTGAAATCAGTTTGCTGTCTCCAATACAGACAATGCAAAGCGAAAGCAGTGTATGTAAATGTGCATAGGGCATCTTTCTTTTTCCTGAATAACTGAATGTGGAAAAAGTAGAAGTAGTCAATGGGTTAATGAATCATAAACTAATTCTTGACACCGCCACTGACAGAACAAATGAAGATTAAGTTCCTTTGGAGAATCATGATTTTCATTAGATTTATGAACTTCAGGACCGATAAATTCTAATCTCTAATGTCTCTACATTATTCCAAAGCTTCTTGATGGGATAGAGCTCTTATAAGCAGGCAATGAAGTGATTACATTAAATAAATTGGGAATAGGACAATGATCTCCTGCACACCAACTATAGCAGGGCTCTTGTGGACTGGATTATCCTCTGGCTGCACAAAAGGGGTCAGTAGCAGGTAAATTAAATGATGGGCTGCCAGAGAATTTAATAACTATAACTCCCAGCTCAGATGCACAGTCGTCTAAAGGAGCAGACTGGTGCATTTATTAGTTACTTGACTTCCTTCCAAAATCCTCAGTAGAGACAGTGTCACTACATGGTCAAAAGAAGGGCAAAAGGGTGAGACGGGAGATTAGTGTAGCGCACTTCAGCAGTTACATTTCTCTGATGTGACAAAAAATCCTGAAAAATAATATTCAATTGGAAGCCTTTTCAAAGTGAATCCAAGCATTTCTGTCAGCAGCAGTTCAGGAAAAAAACACCTAGCCCCTCCAAAAAACCAAAGGTGTGGGCACCTCTCCCATGCAGAGCCTGTCTGTCTCAGGGGAAGGCAGAGGGGGAGAGGCTGGAGGGAGAGGGCAAAGGCAGGCAAAGAAACTTCCCTGGAAACTGAGGGCAAAGGATGTGTGAAGGAAGAGAAACAATCCATCACTTTGTGGATCTGGATGAAATGTGAGCTAATTACTTGTGTCAACCCTCTCATTCTCTACAATCAGTTTCTATAAAAAATTACTCCTGACACACTGGCTTTTTTTTTTTTTTTTTCTTTTCTCATTTTTACATTGCCTTCACTAAAAAAAAAAAAAAAAGAAGAAAAAAAAAGATCATTTTACTTGCTTTTAGTGTGTGTCTATTTATGCACTTTAATAGCTTGATCTTGCCTCCACTGAAGTCACTAAGAGACTCTATTTATAAACAAAAACTCTTGGACTGATAGCTCTAAATTTTAATCATTTATTGTGTCCTTTCCTTGGACACTGTTGTGTTTGCACAGCTTTGCTACAGAAAAGCTATGCTTTTAGGGATCCCACTCAAAACCCTTGGGACTAGTTGAGCACAGAGACATACACAAAGCTGAGCTAAGCCCTGAGCAGAAGTAGTGACCATAGGCACTGGAGACAAGATAGAGCTGCATAAAAAAATGTTGCAAATACAAAGGGAAACATCTATGCAACCACGTTATGTGAGAGACTTAGGGGTGGAGAGACGCTTTCTACTCCAGAGCATTAGAGATGTGTCCTTTAGAGAGAGAATGAAAAAAAAAAAGTCCTTATATGATTCAAGGTGATGAAAAGGTTTCCATTAAAAAGCAGCTGGGAAAATAACATATAACTCAGGGAGAAAGGGTGATAGCAATAAAGGCTGCATCATGCTATGCGTCAACGCAGCAGATTTTGAGCTTTAAGCTCCAAACACCCTGTAAAGCCTTATCTTGGACACTGCAATACACTAAAGTAGCATGTCTGTTATTGGCAGGCATATGAGAGCCTTTCTGTTCCTTTTATACTTACATTTCTTTTGAAGCTGCAAACTAATGTGAATTTGCTTGGGTATGGCTGATTCAGAAAGAAAACCATTCTGTATTAAACATGTCTTCCTGCAACACCTTGGCTTTTCTCTAACAGTGTCTCATTTAATTACTGCCCAAAGCCAACTTCAATTGGTTTGAGGGGGAATTGCCTGCTGGATCAAAGCCATGGTCCACATAATCCTGTGTCCTATCTCCAGCCGCGACTGCCTGCTTCAGAGAAAGTAGGGGGAAACTCTTCAATAGGCAGTTACAGGAATACTATCCCCAGGGAGCTGATAAGATCACAGTCAGAGGTTACATGACTGCTGGCAAGGTGAAAACAAATATAATTAAAAAGACATCAGGATTATCAAGGTAAACGGAAGAACCTTAGCTTAGACATAGTGCAATAGAGAAGATGTAGGAGGAAAGACCAGTACTGGGGAAAAACAAAGGGAGAGATGTGCTACTAGGGGGCATTTGAACAGTGTGAATACTCCCCTTAGCATTGCTATCAGGACAACAGGTGGCAAACCATCAGCAGAACATGAAGAAATCCAATAACCTTCACAGCTTACTTAAGGCTGTGTCTATAGTTGGCATTTACCAAACAGTGGAAGTTAACAGTGCCAGAGTGTAAAGGTGTATATTTTCCTTCTCCCCTTTCTTCTTTATGTAGATGGTTATTACAGGTAAATTAATTTCACTGAGGGGAGTGTCACCATCTCCAGATGGAGGGATCAAGGCACTGCATTATGTTGGAATTACTGGAGAGGATAAGCCAATAAGCAAGCATATGAGTTTATCCTTTTAGATAAACATATCCGTTTAGATAAGACCTGTAAAATCTTGCATTTGTTTTTGAATTGCTCCTGAGCCTGTCATCTGTGACTAGCACAGGCTGAAGCCTGGGCAAAGCTTTGGATGTCTATCAGAATTTCATGGGTCAGTGCAAAACCTGGATCAGGTTTTCAGTACATATATGCCAGATATCCCATGCATCTTGTGCTATCTAGGCAGTTTCCCTATATTTCTACCACATTGTTGTATGGTTGAACTGTACTCTTGAAAAAAAATCATTTTTCATTTTGTGATCTCTGCATAAACAGCAGTTGAATTTTGTTGTCTCTTACTTTGTAATATGAATGTCTATGAATGTCTTTTCTGTAAGAAACACTAAATAATTAGGCATAACATTTTAAGTCTATTATCTTTTTATAATAGGAACACAAAATCTACACATATTTTAAATTGGACTTGACAGGACTCATGTTTACAGCTGAACTTAATTTTGTCTGCTTTGTGAGGCACCCTGAAGCAAAACAGGCAGAAAACACCATGACCATATAATGACAAGTTCATATGTCTGGAAGGGATCTCAGAGGTCATCTGGTTCCTCCCTCTCCTCAGGCCTGGATCTATACCTATCATGTATGTACAAGACATTTAAAATCCTTCAATAAAGAGTTCTCTCTTCCCTTCCTTGGGAAATCCACTCCAGGGCAGCACCTTTCCCATATTTATAAACATTTCCCTAACATCTGAAATCCCATCAGAGTCCCTGTCTAATGGTTCCTCTTGGCTAGACACCACTGAAGACACAGAGACATAGATGGAATTAGGCTGTCTGGAGATGGCTCTGTACAGCCCAAATTATATAGTAAAATAGCTGAAATTTTCAAATAGATTGATGGACTTCTAAATGGTAATTTACATGTGTAGAGACTGTACTGTCTGGATACAGGGGCCATAAGTCCAGATTCAATATCTTCTTGTGAACTCTGGGAGCAGTTCCAATTACGTCTTGTATGACCACACAGCAATATTTGTAGAATTCAAGAGAGGCAAGGCTATATGTAACACATGATGAAAAACAGGGAGAAGTACATGGTTCAGTTGTGTCCACCAGCCTTCAGAAACAAGTCTTCGTATATTCATTTCAGCCCAGCCCCATTTCTTCTCTACTGAGACAGAATAGTTCACATGTATTTCAGGCTTATGCAACAAATTGAACTGGAGAAAGGTTTTTCAAACCCAATAACCTCTACATTGCAAAAGTTTAAAGAACAGCATAGGCGTAAGTGACTCTGAGCAATCTAAGGTTGTCACGCTGTTTAAGTCAGTGATACTCAACCATACCATTAAATAAATGAAGGTCCCATCACATCCCTTTCTATTTTGTAAGACCTGAATATAACTGCCTCATTTCCGAATCTGACTGGGAGCCTTTCAAATGCACCTACAGCAGTCTCTGCATCATTTGTTGTCATTATTAAAAGAATCTTCTCAAAATAGAAAAGCAAGCAATGGGGCATCGTGTTTCATAGAACTGATCTTTATCTCAGAGATTTTACAATCCAATTTCCTTCATGCATTCTCTGCTCCACTGGGGCCTTTTATGTGAGGCATTCACTAGAATAACAGTGCATTTCCATTTGTATCTCTTTTGTTGCACATAAAAGCTCAATTAGTATTCCAATTCACTGTCAGCCTGTACCTATTTAATGAACTTTTATCCACTTCCATGTTCCTTAAGTTTAATTAACTAAAACGGAGCTAGTAGCTTAACATTTATTAAATGCTTTTGGAATGAAAATATTCTTTCCTTGAAAGTTTTTATCAAAAGTCAGAAAGAAAAAATCTTTGAGTCCAGCCAGAATATTCTAGTACTTTATTGTTGCTTTGCAGTTTAGCATAGGACCCAGTAAAGCATTGTGCCATGGTTTTAAGTTGTTCTGAAATTGGATTTTAATCCATATAATGATTCCCTCCAAGTTGAATTCCAAGGAGGATTCCTTTCAAAGTTCTCAACAATTTAACATGAACGGTAACAGAAAAATTGATTCAGATATATCAGTGGGGGTTTTATAGGAACCTCCTCTGAATAAAATGAGTGAATCTTACTTCATGATTCTGCTGTTGCACTCGGGAGATGAGATGAATATTCAGATATGTATTTCTTACTCTCAGTCAATGTACAACTTTATGTTCAACAAAGAAGTTTGCAATTTTTTTTCTGTAAACACCTTGTCAGATGGCTTTCAGTGGGATGATGTTTTACCAAACATTTTGCTGAAGGCTCAAGATTTATATGCTGCTTCGACCTAGCATGATCTTTTGCAAAGTTCAAGCTGATATGTGGAGACCTCAGGTGAGACTATTTCTCTGAAAGTTTATCCTTCTGTCTGTTACAGTGCAGTATTTTGACTGGAACTAGTCTCTACTTTCTAGATGAATGAAATTTTACTTTTTTTTTTTTTTTTTTTCGTAAGGAGTTCTTAAGAATGAACAGTGTGCCCACTGCTGTGCGTTTGCATCATTTGCCCTTAAGTACACTAGATAGTTTAAGTGCCAAGTCCAAGAGGCTGATTTCCTTTAGCTCCCTGCACAGTCAACACATGTGTACAAAGATTACTTCAGAGACTAATTGAGAGGAGCAGCCCACTTTAGACACTGTGACTTTCCTTCAGGAGGAGGGAGTGTTCACAAGTGGTGTGTGAAGTCTTGGATGCCTAAGTACAGAGACAGAAACTCTCTCTAGGTAGGTAGCTTGGAGAGCTGCATAAGAAGCATTGAAACTCATAAATAACAGCACAGGAATAACAGGCTGGCTGTTGCAATTCTCTTGTGAGGCACTGATAGAGAAGTTTGACCAACAGCTAATGATGAGAGAGCAGAAGTGATGGGAGAGGAGGAAAAGTGGTGCTATGTTGACACATAGCAATAATTTTCCACTTTGTTTAGTGTTACCTCTTTAGTTTACTAGATTTTCAACATAAGCTGTACCACGGCTTTCTGTTCTCTCCCCTTTAGATCCATTCCTTACAGTATAATGCTGTAAATAAATGTAAAACAGGATTGGAACCACATACATAGAGCCCTTTTCTGAATACGTCTCTGGGTTTTGTATCATTGCTTTTGTCACTCACACACAGTTTTGTTTCCTTTTCTACCAGAAGAAAAAAAAAAGAAAAAAAAGAAAAAGAAAAAAAAAAAGATGCCCAACCACTACATTTGTGAGGAAAGGAAATGGAAACACGTCTATTGGATTCATTGTCTGGAACCTGTGGGAAGTGCAACAGAAACACTGCTGACTACTGAGTACTTGGTCTCTTCACCCAGTGGTAGCTGCAGTTAATTGGTGGTTTTGTTCTGTAGATGGGTTGAGATTTTCAAAGCTGCTCAATAGGAATAAGGTACCTAAAATTTCCAGCAGTTTCAAATTCTGTAAGTAAATATTCAAGTTATTTTTAATTTATTTGTGTTAAAACATATGACACTGCTTGTGTTCTTTTCCCCTGAAGAACCTCTGCAGCCAGCATATTACAGCAAAATTTGAGAAAAAAGAAGGAAGATATTTACACCTCTGGCAGTGAAAGAGAAGATGCTTTTTGCTGTGATTTATAGAAACTGACATTAATCTCTATTGCTTTATACTATATTCACAATAAACAGCTTTGGAGATTGATTAAAGGCTCTGGCTGAGGCTTTCAGTCAATTTCAACAGCTCTTTTTGCTTCATAAACTCAAAAGCAATAGAGATTACGTCTTAAACAAAGCCTATGATATTCATCTCTCGGAGCGTTTACTATTTTCAGTGCTTTGCATTAAAAGTTATACATGTGTATGCATACATGTGTAATTTCAAGCTTATATTACAGATCCTCTTCCACAACAAATTGAATGATAGAATGAGATAACTACACAGTTCTGGATCTCTCTCTTTAATTCTTTCCTATTTCTTTGCACCATGCTTGATTGTTAATAAAAGAGGGGTTAGCCATTGCAGATATTGTTTGGAACCCCACATGAAAGAAAGCTTTTTCTAGCCTCAGCAACCTTTCCTTCACCTCCAAGGGCAAGAGAGAAGGGATCTATTACTTGGTATTTCTTATAACAACATCACTAGTCTGATGACCAACTTCCTTCTTAGAAGGATGGGACTGGTGGGCTGATGAACCTGAGCAACTGCACCAACTGCTTCAATGATGTAATATAAAACTATAAACAGTTGTATCACCATTACTGACATTACCCATGGTGTTTTGATACCTTTTCTGTACAATGTATGCCGATATAAACTATATCAGAAAAACTATTTTGGTTTAGGGACTCTCCTCTCTGAATCTTTAGAAAAGTCACCAAATAGAAGGGGCAACACTGTAACAGTGGGAGTAATGTTGCAAAAGTCTAATAAATGTTGTCAGGCCTTGTCACTGAATGGAAAGTTTTGAATGACTAATACAGTTAACTTTATCTTGTGAGAGGATTGCTTGGTAAATCAGAACAAAATATGGGTAGATACTTCAGCTATCAGGATGGGCTGAACCAAAGACTTTCAGAAGCCCATCCTGACAGTAACCAAGCTTGAAGGTGTTTATCAACCTCAGTTCTCTGTAGAGTTCCTGGAGCTTGATATAATTAAAAGCATGGCCATGCCTGTGAAACTGCTGTATTGCATAATCAAGGAGTAGGATATTCCTATCTATTTAATATTAAAAAGAAAAATATCTGTTAAAGAGAAAAAAAACAAAACAAAGAACAAACAAACAAACAAAGAAAAAAAACGTTCCCATCAGGCAGCCGTAAGATATGAGGATGTGCTATAGTTAGAACAAGAAGGAGGGGGCATTCCCAACACTCTGCTGTTTGGGCAAGTATTGGAAAAAAAGCTTTTATCCATTGCACCTTTCAGAGTAATCTATTTTATTAGATGCTATCAGTGTTCTTGGATGTGAGCAAGAGTATAACATTCTGCAGAATGAAAATATGTGATTAAAAATAAAGTGGGTATGAACCACCTCCTTCCCAGAGCAAAACCTGACAAAGGAAGCCAAAGGCAGTTTGCATATGAGCTTTCCAGGGACCTGAGCGACAGCTTGTGTGGATGAGCACAGTGACTGTATCCTGCACATACTTGCAAAAGGACATTTGTTAATTAAATAAGCCCCCATTGCACACAACTCTGTTTGATTATTATCAATGTGCTAATTTTGTCATTAGGAAAAATAAACAGCACGTCTTTGCCACCTGCCAGATTTTGCACATTCAGAGTGGCCCTTTCTAACCGCATTGGCTGCCTGGCAGGTGGGCTCCTGCTTGGCTGTTCCTCCTGCAGCTTGCTCTGCTCCAAAAGCGAATCAGGGTCACACAGCTGCAGCAAATTGAGTTACAGTTATCCAATAAAGCCCTAGTTAAAGGGTAACCATCTAGAAAGATGCTGGCGAGGTTGATGAATTTGGATGAACCTGTGTGTGTGGGGAAGAGCATGGAAGAGGTCCAGGTTTTGCAGTTTATTTATAACGAAAGAGTATGAACCCGATTCCTCAATTGGGATAAATCTGTCTGGCTTTATTACTTCAGCAGTGCTCTGGAGGAGACACCCCTCAGAGATTTTGGCCCTCCCACAAAATGAAGTGTTGCTTAGTAGATAAAACTAGAGCTGAGATCTCCAGAGTTCTGGGGTTTGTTCCTGGATCTAGCACCAACCTCTTGTGTGGTCCCAGCCAGGGCAGTTCTTGTTTATTATTTGTGCTGAGACAGTGCATACGGAGACTCCAAGCCCATTTGGCTAGGCACCATACAAGCATCTGATGAAACAATTCCCCTGCCCAAATGTGTAGAGGGGAAAATGAAATAGCAGTGATCTCTGTGCCATTTTTTTTTTTTTAAGGCTCTGTGAATTGGACTTTGTGTGGTGCACACAGGCTGGCTGTGCTATTTTTGGTGTGGAACATCCTGTCCTACACCTGATCTGCATTATTTTCAGGAACTAAACACTTGGTTTTTGCAGCAGCTGCATCTCTTCCCATTGAGTGTACTACTTGGAGTCACATGAAGGGCTCAAGTAGCGTATTCCAAGTAGGCACCTGAAGTAATATGCTTCTCCCCCTGGTGAATCCAAATAATTAACATTAATTAGAGCTACGCACATGCATTAAGAGCAGACTCCAGCACTCTGGGGAAATTTTATTTTCAATTAAGTGACAAAAATACTTTGTGGCTGATAGCTCTGAAAACAAAGGACACTTCTGTGCCTAGATACATTACTTTGTTTTAACCAAGTCTGCTTAGAAATTAAAGACAAGAACATCATATCCAGAGAGGGTTGCCTAATGAGTCAGGCCTTTCAACAGCATTAACTAGCTGTGGTGCAGCTTACAGACAGGCTGTATTTTTAGACATCTGGTAGTGTTTCTGCATAGCACTGTCCTGCACAATGAAGATGTCCTATCTCACCCACTGAAGAGTTTGGGAATCCCTCAATACCTGTCAGTACCAAGAAGGTATGGCCAAGGACATTGGTGGTTTCAGCTGACTGGCAGACAAAATACAGGGAGCTGGACTCTTCCAGGTGCAGAAAATAAATGGTATTAGATACGTATTCCCAAATGCTCTTCACCAGCAGGACAGTATAAACTTACTATATGACTTGAAAACCTTAAACCTACATTATTATTATTATTTTTTCAGTTACAAAGTCCTTCATTTAGAAGTTAGGAAATGCCAGAAAAGGGCAGCCTTGTAACTTTAACTCTGCTGTTTGGTGCTTTTGCATTTTGATAGGCTCTTCTTGTACATAGTCATGATCTCTTATTTCTCAGCACCCACCTGATTGGCAAGCAGGATGGATGAGGCTCAGAGGATGTGCAGATGTTTGGTATTTCTTATTAGCTTTGTCATTCAGCATGCGGCCCCATTCATTATTTACTATGGCTTCACTGAAGCTCTTAAGGCAAAATATTCCTTTCCCTCATGGACTCTTTCACGATGCTCTTGCTGTGCAAATCTCCTCCCAGACAGTCTGGTCTTCCTAAGACTCTGGTGATGTACTTAGTTTCTGTCTTCATAATGTATTTTGAATGTCATTTATCTTCTTCATAAGGTGCTTTGAGATTGCATTGCTCAACTGCGTGACTTGGCTAGAACCCCATTTCAGCAGAGCCATGGTCATCCCACAGCCTGTTCCCAGGGCCAATTAACAGGGTTATATTGTTTGGCAGAGTGTCAGAAGCAGTTGCCTAGTAAAACTATGAAAAGCCTGCTGGTCAGAACTAAAATGGACCTTTTCCCAGGGACACAGGTCAGCCTTTGGGAATGGGGAGAGCTTTACAGCAAATTAAACAGGAAGAATGTAATCTGTTGACAGCTTCATTTTACATTAAGACAATGGCAGGAGAGGGGTTTTACAGATGCCTGGGCTAGTTTCTGTGGTGGTGCCCTTGTTTTGTTTGTCTCTCTCTGCTCTTGCAGAAATTTGCAGCACTGAATCATGGTACAAATTGATACTCAGCAGAAAGAGGCACTAGCTAATGCCAGGATGGATTTTAAGCAAGACTGGCTAACTCAGAAGGGGAGTGCCTCACATGGAGCATCTCTGCCCTGACAAAGGGAAGAATTAGGTATTTTCTGCTTTCAATTACTCCAGGCTGGAAGAAATGTGTAATGTCAGAGGGCCCACCCCAAGCGTGGCTGGCATGGTTGCAACTGCCAAAGCCACTGTGCCAGGGAGGTAGGTTCTCCTGCCTCCCCAGGCAGCAGTGGCTGTGTGCTGTCTGCTCTCATGGAGCCATCCCACGTACCTTCAGCAAACTCTGCAGAAGCTGGCGTGCCACCGTGCGAGCCGGCAGCCAGCCACCATCACAGATGGGCACGTATGGTGCTGGGCCAAGGGGTGCACGTGCACATCGAATTGCTGCCCTCGTGCTGCGGTGCAAAGCCTGACAAGCGCTGCTGTCGGTAATGAAAGCTGTCACTAATAAAGACTTTCTTTTGTTATTTGCAGTTCACGGTGTTGGTAAGGTTATTTTCAAGTCAAGCAGTTTTTCAACAATGTATGTTTATGCAGATCATTTAAAACAGTAGTTTGTCACATGCTTTATATTCATGGAAACTTCAGAGAGCACTTTCTAAAGCCCATGCAATCTGGATTTAATTTGCATTTTAATTAATATTTCAAATGAATTCCCTGGCCTCGTTTATTTATTTATTTGAGCCTTCAAGTGCAAAGACCTTATCGAAGTCCAGAAATTAGGAGGACTGGGATTTCTTTGAACATGGCTTTTATTTAGCCATACTGTCCAATATACCTTCAGTTACTTTTTAATATTGGCCTGAATTAGATGCTCTGTGGCTTGGAGTTAAGCTTGTCATTTACTTTAGAAGGGAGGCTGCACAAACTTACTTTGCAAGAAGGGGATAGAAATATTTGAATTCCCTGTTAAGAGGGATACAGTTTAAAATAGAATTAGATACACAAAATTAAAAAAGTAAGAAAAGAAAAAATCAATCTTTTAAAAATAGATCTTATGGAAATGGTGAAGGCTACATTTCAGGAAAGCATTTAAATATATGCTCAGCATTTTATTGGGTAAAGTGCTTAGGCATATAATTCAGATTAGACATCTGCTTAAGTTCAGAAGATAACAAAAAATAAAAAGCTAAAAATGAAATGAAATTCTGTTCAACCAATCAAAATTTTAAATATGTTTGAAATTTCTTGCAGGAATATATATATATATTTTTTCATCTCTTTTAAATTGAAATATTGCTATTGTTTTCAACATCTAATAATAAATATTCGGGGTCAAATCTGAGTTCATTATATGGGAAACATCAAAACTATATTTGCTGGCTATATACAGCTGGTGAAACTGAATAAAAAGATGCACAGCAAAGGTCTGCCCCCACGTGTATTCTACGGAGAAATAGTAGCACCAAACTATAACATTGCTTAGTGCCTGGAGATTTCAAGGCAAATAAGCAGGAAATTAGCAATTAGGGAGATCAACAATATTATCCTTATATTAGAGTCAGGAAACTGGGGAAGGAGATGAAGCATTGAGTGTTTAAAAATCAGTAGCCATCTAGCTGCAAAGCAGGGAAGAAGATGTCCATCAGTTCAGCATCCCTGAGCACAGTTGTGGCAGAAAGCCTGTCTGTCGCCTTGATCACTGAGCTCACACAAAAGCAGTGTGGAAAAGGCTACTGAAAGTAATAAAATATGAAACCCTGCTAAGATCTGGCCAGGGAGAGCTGCAGGGTGATGAGGAAAGAGCTGAAACCTTGCTGGTGTCAGGCAGCTCTGGGGTGCAGGGGGGTGGCTTGTCATACAGATGGATGTCTCCAGCATTTGTGGCTGCTGTCAAACACACTGAGTGCCCTGAAACCTTTCCCTGTGGTATTTGGGATGAGGACTTTAGTGAATGTATTTCACATTGTTATGCTCTTTGACATCCTTTGTTTTCCAAACTTGCATTTATTTATAAGAGACATTATTTGAACTTTTGTCCATTTTCAAATGAGTTCATAATCCTGTGCTCTAATTTTTTAATTTCTACATTTCTAAAACTACAACATTGCAAAAATCTAGCTGTTAGAATAATTCACCATAAATTAGATGATACCAAATATATTCAAGATCCATTGACTTTATGTTTGCACAGCCAATAAAACTCAACTCAGTTAAACCATTTTCCCCTGACCAAAACAAACCAACCAAACAAGTGTACCACCCCACCAAATGTTGATTTCATGTAATCCAAATTATTTTCTAGAAGATCTTTATTTTCTTATCTATTTTTCAATAGGTGATGAACACTGCTTGCCATTCAGTATTCAGTTTTCTTTGCTAAAATCTGCTAAGAATTTCTGCAGGTAGCTGACTCTGGCAAGCACGTCCTATAAATGCTCTCTAAGTGTGAATGCTCTCAGGGCCAGTGAGGAAAACCAGAAGTCCGAGTCCTCCAGAATTAAAGTTACCAAACAGCACAAAAATCAAACTTCTGTAATTGTAAGAGACACTGATTTGTGAGGTAACTTAGCATGAGATTATGGCATCAGGAGATTTTCTTCTGAAATAAATTCAGTATTGTTGTATGCATGCATGGTTTCTTCTCCCTTCCCTTCCCTTCCCTTCCCTTCCCTTCCCTTCCCTTCCCTTCCCTTCCCTTCCCTTCCCTTCCCTTCCCTTCCCTTCCCTTCCCTTCCCTTCCCTTCCCTTCCCTTCCCTTCCCTTCCCTTCCCTTCCCTTCCCTTCCCTTCCCTTCCCTTCCCTTCCCTTCCCTTCCCTTCCCTTCCCTTCCCTTCCCTTCCCAGTGTAACTAATTCTAGCTAATACCCACTGGAATCTTAAGGCCATCCACATTGACAAAAAGTGGAATTAAGCAAAATGAAAAAAACTGCTGCTTTGAACAGCAGGCTAAATTATTTCTGTAGCTGCCAACACCAAACCACAGGACAGGGCAGCGTCAGGGTGGCAATCAGCTCGTGGTGGTTCTCAGAGACATATCTGGCACAAAGTAGTTCTCTTCAATCCCATACCGAATAGTGAGATTTATAAGGCAATGTATTAACATTCAGTGTCTAGATGGGGGAGGATTAACTTTTCCAACAACTTCCCCTTTGATCCTGAAGCTTTCAGATTCTTTCTTTTTTTCACTTCTGCATCTGCAAAGTGTGGATTTGACAGAACAGTCATTGTCTTTCTTGCTACTTTATAGTCAACCCTTTAGCATGTTTTGTGTTACCAATAGCTCCTAGCATCTTCATCTTCTAGTCTTGTGTATTTTCCAAACCAGAGTATCCTGCAGCTCTGCTCTGTGATTCCTTATTCCAGGGCCTCTAGGAATAAGTCCTGATTCCATGCTTCCCTTCCCTTCCCTTCCTCAGACTTTTCCTCATTGTTTTCTGTTTGATAGTATTCTCTGTAGATAGAGAAGTGCTAAGATGATTTTAGTTTCCATCTATTTTTGCCCATGTGATCATAAGTGAGCAAGTTCAAGTCACTGGATGAAACTAGCCAAAGGCTAAATATTTCTGCTGGGACAGACTGACAGATATGCAGACTCTATGACAGGTTAATTCTTTTTTTTCTTTGGAGGGAAAGTGAAAAATCATGCACCTTTAGGACTCCAGCTGTATAAATTTAAAGACATTTCCAAATTAGGCCACATGTGAAAACCATAAGCATTTTAAAGAACATAATAGATTTTTTTTTTTATTTTATTTTTTTTTTGTGATTTGGTTACATGAAACAGAATGGAACAGGCACTATGTCAGTCTGTTTTCTGAAAATAATCAGAATATTATCTGATGCTGAAATTGCACTAATAGATTCTTGGCAAGCAGTTATATTTTTTCCATAGAGATTATTTTCATGTTTCTCCAACATGTCACTCATTTTTCGTATTCATTTATACTTAGATGTAAACAAAGTGCCATAAATTAATTCCATGTGCCATTAATTTTTCTTGTAAAATATGGATGAATTAATACATCATCTTTGTGCATTTTAATTAAGAGCCTTCAGTTAGTTTTAAGACCCATGGCACTTCTCAATTGCTGCACTATTTCCATTCATCAGTGAAGAAAGTGCAGCCAACTGTAGGCCTGAGGCTGTTAAACCAGGAGCCTAACAGACCCTGCTCATTCATGTAATCCCAGTGAGAGTTCAGAGGACCATTTGGAGGCTCACAGCTGAAGCTGATGAGGATAGATAAAGTTCAGGCAAAACCAGCATGGGATAGAAGAGTGAGATTTTATTGTATAAATGTATGTAGTTTTCTAAATGATCCCTTATGAATGTTGTACAAATCCCAGAAGAGCTTTGTATAGAAGGAGCTAGGGGAGACATGCAGCAGCAAGAACTTTGGTGTTGGCAAAAGAGTGACACAGACAGTGCAAGGTGTGATTTCTATTTTAAAGGACAGTAAAGCTCAGTATTTAGAGAAAGAAGGTAAGGAGGTAATAGAATCACAGAATCATAGAATATCCCTAGTTGGAGGGGACCCATAATGATCATCGAGTCCAATTCCTGGCACCACACAGGTCTACCCAAAAGTTTAGACCATGTGACTAAGCGTACAGTCCAAAGGCTTCTTAAACTCTGACAGGCGTGGTGCAATGACTACTTCCCTGGGTAGCCTGTTCCAGTGTTATACAGCCTGCATTTCAGAGGCTAAAACAATGAAATTAAAGTAGTAGTCTTCCACTAACAAAGGAAGAAGAGAAAATACTTTTAAAGCTAGAGTTGGACAACCAAACAAGAGAAGGACAGGAATATGGTTGACTAAGTTACATTTCTGACCGTGACTTTAAAAGTGATACAGTGTCACTAGGTATGGCATAATTATTTAGTCCTGGCTTTTCAAGATACTTGGTGTAGTTTTTTGGCTGACTGTTGCATTGAAATTTCTGGATGATGTCTTTATTTTTTTTCATCTCTAAACTAGGGAAAAACGTTCATTTCATGTTTCCCTTTTCTCACTTTTACTAATATGCTCTGTAGTGCCTTGCTATTTATGGGTGCAGTGTCATACAACTGAATTTTCACAACTGCAGAAATATCTGTAAAACAGTAAAACTGTGAAAATTAGAAGGTGTATTTAAAAACGTCAGAATGTTCACCCAGGCTGAGACAATTTCCATCTCATAAGGAATAATAATCATAATCAACTTGATAACATTGAGACAAGTAACATTAGTCGTTATGAAAGAAAATGGAGAAAAGTTTTTTTTTTTTTTTTTTTCTTTTTTCAGCTAACAGGCTGTAAAAGACAAGATGAATGTAGAAGAAAATTGTCCAGCTTTTCTTTCTCCTGCTTTGGCCCTATTCAACCTATTCAACTGATGGATGCTTACTGGCACAAACAGATATGATGAGACACCCTGTGCAAATGTTGCCCATAAGAATCATTAAAGGAAATTAAAATAATAAAATAACTAATTAATGCAATTTACAAAGTGCTTAAGCAGTGTGCCTATGCAAATCAAACATCTTCTCAGCAAATGGCTTCTGCAATTGCAAACTTTTCTCCCAGTCTTTCATCAATTAATTCTTAGCTGTAATAGGTCCCCTTGGGTACATGGGATTTCTAGCACAGAGGGATTCAAATGTTCTTCCATTTTGTGCTGCACCAGTTTTGAAGGATTACTGTGCTGGTTTTGATTCCTTTTAAATGCTCAAATTCTCCCCATGATGACTCTCCATATGACATGGATGATACAATGCTTCTGAAAGGCTATATATATATATATATATATATACTTTTTTTTTTTTTTTTTTTTTTTGTGAGCAAGTTGACTTCCAAAATATCAAATGCCTAATCTCTTCCAAATTAAACTAAATGTGTTTTTCAGCAGATGCCACTAATAACTTTGACCATGTGCACTGACATGTTTGTTGTGTGGTGGCATCTAAAAGACATATTTAAGGGCTTTTTTTTTTCCACAAAAAGAAAAGAGTGGAAAAAGTGTCCAAGACACTTTTCTATCACGGCTAAAAACTGCACCTCCCAAGAGGAGAGGGAAAGATTGAAGATATAATGAGCTGAGAGGTAATCATATCTCATGTTTTTTTACTACTCTCTCTGTGTTGTGTCTTGGAGAAAGGTACCTAGACTACAATCCCAACAGTGATTTCATGTCATTTATTCAGTCTAGTATGTCACAGGTTCAGTTTAATACACAGGGTTATTTTTTTAGTAGTACTGTTTCTATCATTGTTATTTTTAATTTAAGATATGGCTATTTAGAAAAGAGGATCTGTTCCAGGTTTGTTTACCATGTGATGAAAGCACAGCAATATTTCTTCATAAAGCAGTCTGCTCAAAGGTTTGTTACTTTAATTTCACTGGTTTTGCCTCTGAAATGCAGGCTCCTAATTATTATCCTTAAAGGGAATGCTTCCAGGAAGGATTCACTTTGGAGATGGCTTTCATTATTGGCAAGGCAACTAAACTTGACAGTTAAGGCTGTCAAGAGGAGAGTGATGTCTTTTTACTGAGTAGGAGAGAATGACAGGGGGAGTCCACCGTGCAGAATGTTGGTTGAGAAAGGCCACGAAGGAGAGATGCTCATGTAGCAGAGAGGATTTACAGTGGAAAGAGAGAGAAGATCAGCAAGTAGACGAAGGGCAGGAAATGGGGTTGAGGATGGGGATAGCAGCACAACAAGGGCAGTTGTGACAGAGAGGAGGTCATTTTGAGTATGCAATAATACTCTAGCACATTTCTACAAAAGTCTTAAACAGCTTAATTTGTTTGCAGAAATCGTTCCTACTATTCTGGTCCAAAATTCCTTATTAGCATATCGAGGACAGGAACTGACAGAGAAAAAGAGTTAGGGTGGTGGAAGAAGGAATCACAGAATCACAGAATTTCTAGGTTGGAAGAGACCTCAAAATCATTGAGTCCAACCTCTGACCTAACACTAACAGTCCCCACTAAACCATATCCCTAAGCTCTACATCTAAACATCTTTTAAAGACTTCCAGGGATGGTGACTCCACCACTTCCCTGGGCAGCCCATTCCAATGCCTAACAACCCTTTCTGTAAAGACGTTCTTCCTAAGATCCAACCTAAAACTCCCCTGGCGCAACTTAAGCCCATTCCCCCTCGTCCTGTCACCAGGCACGTGGGAGAACAGACCAACCCCCACCTCGCTACAGCCTCCTTTAAGGTACCTGTAGAGAGCAATAGGGTCGCCCCTGAGTCTCCTTTTCTCCAGGCTGAACAATCCCAGCTCCCTCAGCCGCTCCTCGTAGGACTTGTTCTCCAGGCCCCCCACCAGCTTCGTCGCCCTTCTCTGGACTCACTCGAGCACCTCGATGTCCTTCTTGTAGCGAGGGGCCCAAAACTGAACACAGTACTCGAGGTGCGGCCTCACCAGAGCCGAGTACAGGGGGGCAATCACTTCCCTAGCCCTGCTGGCCACACTGCTTCTTATACAAGCCAGGATGCCATTGGCCTTCTTGGCCACCTGAGCACACTGCTGGCTATCAACCATCACTCCCAGGTCCTTCTCTGCCTGGCAGCTTTCCAACCACTTATCTCCCAGCCTGTAGCTCTGCTTGGGGTTATTGCACCCCAGGTGCAGGAACCGGCACTTGGCCTTATTGAGCTTCATTAAACAGTTGACCTCAGCCCATTGGTGCAGCCTATCCAGATCCTCCTGCAGAGCCTTCCTACCCTTGAGCAGATCAACACACACACCTATCTTGGTGTCATCTGTGAACTTACTGAGGGTGCACTCAATGCCCTCATCCAGATCATCGATGAAGATATTAAAGAGGACCAGCCCCAGCACCGAGCCCTGGGGAACGCCACTAATGACTGGCCTCCAACTGGATTTGACTCCATTTAACACGACTCTTTGGGCCCAGCTATCCAGCCAGTTTCTAACCCAACGAAGCATGAGCCAGTCCAAGCCAAGAGCAGCTGGTTTCTTGAGGAGAATGCTGTGGGAAATGGTGTCAAAAGCCTTGCTGAAGTCAAGGTAGACCACATCCACAGCCTTTCTCTGGAGGGGAGGCAAAGATAGAACATGCTACAGATATAACAAGCATGAGAAAGAAAAGGATGATGAGGGAGTGAAAAGACAAAGATGGTGGAAAAAGAATAGTGAAGCCCAAGAGGAAGATTGGCCATTGCCACTGAACTCTGACAGGTAATATTTCCAGGTAAAGAGTTTCAAGTAACAGCTGATCTTATACATTTATCTTTTTACAGATGAAGAGAGAAATGAATGATTCGGTGAAAAAACTATTGCATTTTGCTGTTCTTACCTAAACTTCATGGAAAGGCAAAAACCAAAATGATAGAAAAATCACATTATAGGAAATCATCAAAGTCTCAAGTTGTTCTGCCAAATATTAAACTCTTAATGTTTATGTATGAAGGTTTATGATTGAACTTCAGTAATCTGAGAGCAGAATTTGTGTGTGATGTATATTAGCTCTCATCACTGAAATACCTGAGCAGAAAGGGCTGCAACTCTTCCCTTTCACAGTGGGGCAACTGAGGCATGGAGAAACAATATCTCAGGTCTTTCAGATCTCCACTTCCCCTGAAACCAGCAGGCTTTAAATTCTGTAACACCTCAAAGCACCTGGTGTTAAATGATTCATTGAAGATCACACAGCAGAAACTCATGAGGAAATAAAGACTTGAAGCTGGAAATCTCAAGTCATAGGTTACTACCTTAAACCCCAGAGCATTCAACTCTTCTACTCAAGCTGAACTGAAGTTTAAAGTATTATGCCTGCTCTCATTTTAGATTTTTCAACAAACATAATTTTTTTGACTGTAATTACAGGGGAGGAACCTCACTCTGTAGCATCAATGGAATTCAATATTCTCTGATAGGATTGCTCATCTGTAACTGATGTCAAAATGAGGGTCTCAGACATATTTTGCTTTGGCTTAATTAAAATGTACCTTCCATTAATGTCAAAGAAGTTGTTTAATACACAAACCAATGAGTATATTTATTCATCTTACCGAAAAATTGATCAAGCATTATGTTTTTCTCTGTGGAACCAGAAGTCAGCACTGATGATTAAATCTGTAGTAATTTTTCAGAACTATGCCATATTTTGAGAAGTTTTACTGAGAACTTAATATTTTTCTTATAAGAAAAGACATAAATGACAATTACCAGCACTTTCTATTAAATCAAAAGATGAAAGAACAGAAACTGTTTGGAAGAAAAGTAGATATTCAGCAGGCAGTTAAAGCATGTAGGTATTTGTCCATTTTCATATACATTATAAGATACCCAGGCCCCAGAAACGCATTCAAAATTCAGAAATTTCGGAACTGTCAGACAAGGTTCAGTAGTTTCAGTAAGACGGAAATTAAAAAGTTGTATAGAAAGAACCACACTATAATTAACTCTTCTGAATATGTGAGCAGGGAGGACAATATTAGCAGAGTAATATATTGCAGAGGAGTTAGAGCTGATAATATGTTGACATTTAGTGGTTTGAATTGGTGGTACTGTATTACCAGTTTTCATTCTGGCCAATTTTCAGAACTGACCTATTCATTTTTTATTTTTATTTTTTTATAACAATAATACTGCATCTGGAAAGGCTTTTAAAAATTTCCTTTTAATCTTAAAATGAAGAGTTTCTTTTGAATGTTCACAATGGATGCAGGATGATAAGAGGCAACACCTTTGATGCAGACCCTGGAAAAATTTAGCAGTTTATATAAGCATTAGCTCATGGTTCTTGGCATATAGCTCCTGAAGGACAGGCTTTGTGCCAATGAGCTTAAATATTACCATATATTTCCGTTTGAGAAATAGAATCCAATAATAAATATGCCAGAGGGTAGTGGCCTCTTTCATATGTCTTAGCTGGATTAGAAACTTTTTGAATTTCTATAAGGCTTGCAGTCCTTTCACTTCTTACATTCCCTAGTAGAATACCCCCAATAACCTTCAGAGATGTTATTTCTCCTCCTCTCCAGGTATTGCCTTGAAAGCATGACTAAGCAAGAAAACTAGAATTAGCATTAGATATAGAATTAGAATAGTTAATTGAAAAGGACCTATGGAGATCAAATCCAACTGTGTGACCATTTCAGGGCTAACTAAAAATTAAAGCATATTATTAAGGGCATTATCTAAATGCCTTTTTAAAACTGACATCAACCATTTCTCTAAGAAGCCTGTTCCAATGTTTGACCACCCTCACGGTAAATAATTTTTTCCTAGTATCAAGTCTGAACCTCCTCTAGTGCAGCTTTGTGCCGTTCCCACACATCCTATCTTTGGTTACACAGGAGAACAGATTGGTACCTCCTTCTTCACTTCCCCTCCTCAAGAAATCAGGTAGGAAAAAGCATTTTTCCTTTCTGGGTATTTAGAAAAATCAAATCACTACTTAGGACTTCTGTAGCAGTTGTAGATAGCTTGCTAGTTCTCACCAGCAAAGTCTTCAGCAACTTTGGAGGTACATTTCATTTCATATGACATTGCAAAATGATGAAAACATCTCTGGCAGTTGCCCTCAGACTGGGTCTGCTGTCTCAAGGGAGCAGGAACAGGTGGGCATGCAACATTGCTCTGGGGAAGGAGATGGAGTCTCAGCTACTGGAAAGTAAGCAGTGTGCAACTGAGGGGAACACAAAGGCCATTTCCTCAATGGATCATGGGATCTCATCTCTGGAACAGGAGAAAACTGATTTCCCACATGTCCTTCTGTCCCCAGCTTCACAGAGTTTTAGGAGCCTTAAAGCACAATAAATACAGATGATACAAGTCTGTATGGGCTTGCTGCCATCCTGGTTCATGTTTGTTTAAAAAATCCTGCTTCATTGGCCTTTGTCAGCAAGGTTTAACATCCAGGTGCCAGCAGCATCTCGCGGTTCAGAGTCATGAGTGCTGCCTCCTCACAGCCCCTCCAAGGTGGGCTGGAGTCCCCACCAGCATGGCAGATGTACCTTCCCCTGGGGTTCTGGGAACAGGCAGGTGCCAGGGTGGGTTTCAGCAGGGAGAGAGCCTCCTTGCTAGTTGCTCTCTCTTTCTTCTTTTCTACTCCCTTAGCCTTGTATGTGGGGTTGAGCTGAAGATGAATCAGGGCTCTGCACTAGAAATATGTGAGGTGCCAGCACCAGAAAGAGATCAAAGGAAGCTAAGCCTTCAGGGGAGCTTAAACTAACCACTTAAAGAAAGGAGTTGCTAAGCCCACAGCCTTCTCTAGCTTCCTCTATAACACCAAGCAAAATAAATACTAATAATTGCAACAGTAAGCCCTCCATGCTGAGAGCATTTCCTGGTTTACAGTCTTCCCAAGCAGAAATGCCCTCAAAGCCTCTTGGTTGAGATTTATATAATCTCGGATTCTCATGTAAATTTGCACTTGGTGACCTGGCAGCAATCAAGGAAAAGAGATGCTAACTGGGAAAAGATCCTGCTTCGCTTTGTTTAAATGTTCGGCTTGTGCTGTGAAATTGCATTTGTAAGAGAGGAATAAACTCTGAAGAAGAAATGGATTTCACATATTTAGTGGATGCCTCTAGGCAATTTCTTTTCTTAATGGGGATCTGAGCACTGCTTTAATTTTTCACATTTTATAAGGCTTTTCCTTGAAATTACTTTTCATGTGGTTCCTCTGTTAATGGATCCTCCACACTCAGGCAAAAGAAAGATAAAAAAATCTTAAGAGCAGGAAAAAGTAGAATCATACTGGGAAAAAGTCACATAATATATTGGAGATTACAGGCAATAAAACTGTCTTCCATATTTTTCTTTGATAAATGTTGGTACCATCTCTTCTAGATTTTGAAGACATTAAAGTATTGAGCCAAACATTTGCCTTATTATTATTATTTTTTTTTTTTTTTTATTTGTGTGTGTGTGTGTTTCTTTTCTTTTCTTTTTGTGTGTGAAGAGTCATGGGAACTATTTAGTCACAATATTTAAACATCCCTGGGAACTACAGCAGTTCTGTTATGATATAATGTTGTGCTCCCAGACAGGAACAGTGACCTTACTTGACAAAAAAGCAATGTGAGCAGACAGTCCTTTGCTTAGAAGAAGAAACAAGTAGCTGAACTAGTCTTTCAGAGTGTTTTAAGTTGTCCACTTTCTAACAAAAGAGTAATTATGATGGAGAGCAAAGGCAGAGCATGATATTATTATTATTATTATTTAAAGATTGTGCAAAATGGCTGAATTCAACATAACTCCCAGAAAAAAAAACAGTCCCTAGTTATTACTGAAGTCATTAAATATTTTCTGGATTTGCCAATGACATTTTATACCACTGTGACATTTTATACCATTGATCTTAGAAAGCTTGTTTCTTCTAATGCAGTTGAGACATGATTTTACAAAGAATGAGAATGTATATAGCTCAGTTATAATAATGAGGGATTTTTCTGAGATGCCTAATATGAGAAAGATACCTTTTATTTTTCTTAGATCCTAATTTTCCCTTAAAAAAAGTGTGCAAGAGTTCCATTATTGATCTGGAAACCAAAAGAGTTAGTTTCTAGTCACTATAATTGACAAAAGCTTTTACAGCTCATTAACTGCAAGATTATGTGGCACAATTCATTAAAATTCTGTTTCACTGAATGCATTTGTAAACACCTTCTGAGAAGTTTATCACTTTTTGCATAATGCTGAGCTTTCGTTCAGCAGATACATTTCTCTGCTGCTCTTTACTGATATAAGGGTCCTGAAATAAGTTATGGTAGGAAAGTGTTATCTTCTTACAGCAAAGAAAAAAAAAAAAAAAGGAATTGGGTTGACTCTGAAGCGTAACAGATATTAATTGGATGTTGCTATACTATTTTCTTTAGACCACTACAGTTATTAAACTTCTCATTCCATTAATTTGGTGAATTTGGTGCACTTTTTTGCAAGAAGAGTTTGTCTCTTAGTACAAGCCTGAAACAAAATTTACAGGAAAAGACATATTCATTTTTCCCTATCCCTGCAGCAGAGGAAGAGATCACTGCAGTCCAGCTAGCAGCACCACAAATAATCTTTCCTCCCCTCTTGCTGACTAAATTTCAACCCTCTTTCACCTAGAAACATTTATCCAGGAGAATATCTATCCTGTCCCTTGCAACTCTATGAGCAAATAAGTCTTGTGCTCACCATACAAGTTGGGCAAGTGCTTACAAAATGGATGAGAGATATAATGCACTGTGAGAGTACAGTATGTTGAAGAGTAGACAGGTCCCCCACTCTCATTCTCGTTTTAGCTTCAGGGGACTGCAATCATTGCTGCTGCATACATACCACATTTAATCATAATTACTCCTTAAATCTTTCAGGTATGAGCAGAGCAGATGCTTATATGCCTGCTATGTTTTGTGAAACTGAATGGATATGGCCTGTCAAAGCATGGAGTAGATGAACTTCCAGCAGAAAGAGATGAAAAGGAGTATTTTAGGCATTTTATAACATCAACAAAACAAATACTACAGGTGGGCTTCATCTGACCAAGAGTGCATGCCTGTAAATTTTACTCTTTCTTTTGTATCTGCAAAAAATCAGCAGTGTCAAGTGGGAATTCATTAAAATTCCCAAATCACCACAATCAACAGTGTCAAATTCATCAAAAATCTATGGATAAATGCACCCTAGGCTCCATTAATTATATTGATGGAATCTTCTTTGACTACAAAGTTAATTCAGCATGATTATTTCAGAAATCATCATTTACCTTTTTGATGGATGAGGTCGTCAGCCCCTCAAGTTTGATCACTCTAGTGGGCCTCCTGTCCCTTGTCTCTGTACATGCCTGGATGCTTCTAACATCAATGTCATTCTTTTTACCTTCTGCTTTAATACAGCTCTGATGGTAAGATAAGATCTGCTTCTGTGAGAGACCTGATGCACCATGTTATTGCTCTGTTCTTACAACAGAAGAACCTCACTGAGTTATGGACATAAAATGGACTAAACAGTAAGGGAAAGGTCTAATGTGGTGAATGTAAGACAATTGACTTGTGCCATTTAACCAGTTATGGATGTAACTGTGATAACACACCAGAAGCCAAGGCAGTACCTCTTATCTGTGTGTATTCCCACTGAGGGTGGCTGAGGCTTTATGAAGCTTTTACATTGACAGTTTTATTATTGACAGCCGTAGTGCTGACAAGGCCAATTTAGCTAACTGATATCAAAATTATGCTTTTTCTCATACACCCGGAGGATTTCTTCGAGTCAATACATGGAAACATACTAGTTGCGCTGTTTCCTCCACTCAGCATTGTACCAAGACAGATACTGAGATACAAATGTCTTTTTGGTGTGGATAGCATTACCACAAGTATAAATTGCTTGGTTTGTTTTGGTACATTTTATTTTATTTTATTTTATTTTATTTTATTTTATTTTATTTTATTTTATTTTATTTTATTTTATTTTATTTTATTTTATTTTATTTATTTTATTTTATTTTATTTTATTTTATTTTATTTTATTTCAGAATAGATAGTGACACAGACCCTTACAAACAAATTGATTGTGCTTTCTTTTAATGGCACAAGAATCTTTTATTTTTCCTAAGAAAAGGTGTATCCTTTTCTCTGTACTCTGGGCAAGGATCATCCTTGCTTTTATAGATTCACTGTCTTTGAGGGAATTAAACATACATATTTATGTGTGTGTGTGCACATGCATGCACATGTGCATTTAAGTACATGTATGCAGGCTACAAAAATATGATTGTGAGTTCACATCTGTTACACACTTAAAGAACAATCCATAAGAAATCTGAATCTTTTTAAAAGAAGCTGTGGGTGGGCATATCTATTTAATGTGGTGACCAAATTTTCAAATAGACACCACTAACTTGGCAGAATTAACAGGACTGTCAGAATGTGTGAGCACGCTGCCTTAAAAAAAAATAAAATGCCTGAGAAGGATGGCAAATCAAAGCATATGAGTGACAAACTGAAGACAAGTTCATCTCCTGGTCCCTTTTTTAATCTTGGCTGCATGTTCTTCTCTTTCATGTTTGTTTGCCTCTCTCCACAGGTTGATGCAACTGTTATAATTAATTTGACTGAGCATTTATACTACCCAGAGATTAAAATACTCTTTCTTCCTGTAAACTCCTCTCCTTCTCATGTCTCATTTCTCTAAGGAAAAGGTAAATGATTTAGGAAAACAAGAATCACTCAAGGAATACAATGCTTCTAAACTGTAGGAATGAGCTGGACTCTGCCCTTAGAGTCTATGAATACAGCTTGGACTTTGAAAACAAACACTTCTATGACTCTTCCTGCCCTATCACTAATTGCAAGTGATCAAGCAGGAGGAAGGGGGTCTTCTCTGTTAGTGGTTGGAATTATAGGGCAATAAGAAGAGGGTGGACATGACAACATTTGAAGGTGATACAGGCTGGCATTGAAAACTAGGTCTGGAAAATGGTTTAGATACCTAATCCCTTTGACATTCAAGATCTGGATCTGAAGTTACTATTTACATCAGTAAAGTGAAGCTGAAGGAAAACACGCTTTGAAGTTTCTACATTGATCTTGTCTGATAACTATGTGAAGATAGGATCTGGTACAGTCAGAGTAACACTATTCCCTTGTCATTCAGTGTAACAGCAGACCTCTACAGTCAGACTGTAAGGAGCCATAATCAAGATTATGTGGGTACCGTCACCAGAAAATTTCCTAGAGGAATTCCGCTTCTCTTCTACACAGAAAAATAACAATATTTAAAGTATCCCACAAGCTAACAGTTACAGCTATAAAAGTTACAAATCCAAGGTTGAAGCCCCAAGCCTGGACCATGCAGAGGAGTAATTTGAATTAAGACCCTTTATAAGCCAATACAATATCTGGCCTATCCTGCAATTCTGGTTGGGCTTTCTGTGTGGAGAACATTGGAAAGATTTTATTAGGTGCTGGGGCAGAAAAAATACTCTAAAGATAAAAACAATAATGTATCAGAAAAATATTTTCCGACATGAATATAAAGGCTTTGCTTCAAATATTGGAAGAGCCAGAATCTAGCTGATAAAGCAGAACAAGAGCATGAACTCTGAGCTTTGTCTCCTATGAGCATGGAAACAGAGATTTAGAATTAACTTGAGAAAATATTTTTGGGTTTATTTCCTTTTTTTCAAAGTTGACATGTTAAAGCATCTGAAGGATTCTAATATTGAAATGTCTCATTTCTATTGGTATTTTCTTTTGCTTAGAAAGAGCGTGCTATTGAAACAGCTCAGGCAGGCATGATACCTTTTGGAAAAGGACTTAGGAGGCAGTAAAAAGCTGCACACTACAAAACACCAACATGACATTTCTAAGTTAAATTGTTTTATTTTAAGTGTAAATGTTTCAAGCTTCAAGGACTTCTTTGTTTTCATTTTGATGAAAGTGAAAATGACAGAAAAAGATCGATTTGTGGATAGCTTCACATATACAGATTCTTAAGGCTTCCTTACCACCTTAGCACTGACAAAACGGAGGAAGCCAAGAGTTATCATTATGAAAGTAAAAATGCTGTTAATGAAATATTTATTTTCTCAGATTTCTTGTTTACTGAGAGCTGAAGAGTGAGTTGATAGAGCAGATTTAAATCTAGCTAGTTGGCCATTCACCTGAGATTTCATGGCTTCCACTTCAGTTATGTGTCAATGCTTGGTTGAACCTTAAAAAATATCACGCTTTGCAAAAACACATCTCAGAGGCAGCACCCTTGACGCCTGTAATTTTCAACTTGTCAAAGTAAATATGGTTTGTATTGTATTTATTTCCCAAAATCTGAGCAGACAATATTCATTCCTCTGCAAGGGGATATAAAGCAATTGGTCAATTGTTTCAGAGATGTGTCTTTTGAGGGTAAACTTTATTTGTAGAGTTCCTCTGCTGATACTCTTTTGTCCCTTCTGTGCCTAAATTGTAGGGACTGATTCTGCTCTCCAGCAGCACTGTTTTTACTCCTGTATGTTTTCACTGCTGTAAATGAGGTGCTGCTAACAACATCACCATATGCTAAATGAGCCCAGAGGATGTTCCCACTTCATTGGTAAAAGCAGGTTTAAACTACATTGCCTTTCTTTGATTGAATTTTCTTGCTTTCAACAGCAAGCTTTGCTTTTGTAACTTGTCTTCATTTAATATTAAAACTGTCTGGGAATATATTTATTTTGATTACAGCACATTGGAAACTTCAGCAAAAAAGTAATTGGCTAGCTGAATGAGTGTGGAGCTTTGCAAACTTCTCTGCCACCTTCTTAAGTTTCCCTAAGTCAGCTTCCTGCACACTGGGATCCAAAGTAGTGGTGCCATTTTCCATCTCCTTTCTTTCTCTTCACATATCTGGTCATGGTCTTTAGCTGTAGGGCTTTGTAAAATAAATGACAATAAGAATTTGGGTTCAGTCAGTACCACACTTGTCTGTTCTTAACAGAGTGATTCTCTTCTGGGCAAATACTACATTCATAGCAACGAGTATGCCATTTCTTTTCACTTTGACAGTGCCAAGGGAGCAAGACACTCACTTTGCCAATTTAAATGAAAGCTGTGCATTTCCTATTATTATACTTAGGCAAGAGAATTAACTTGGATGGACACTTAGTCTCACCTATTCAGAGTTCTTCTGCTTTATCTAAAATAATTAAAGATTTACAGAGTCGAGATTTCCTGCTGAAGTCTTCCTTCCTCCCAAGAGAGAAAACCAGCTATTCCACTGTAGTGTCTCTTTCCCTTAGTGAATATTAAATCATTAGAAATTGTTCCACTTGCTATAAAATACTTAAATAACTCTTAGATCAAAAAAAGATGAGAAAAAGAATCAATATCCCAGTGCTGAACACTTTTCTGCAAGACAGCAAACTCAATTTCAAATTCTACTCTACTAGGAAACCTGTGGAAGAATTGGGAGCTGAACCTGGGTGTCTGAGGTCCCAAAGTAGTAGCCACAACAAAATTTGTTCCACTATTTTCCAGTCACTTTGTAGATCAGCTTATACTAGTGTGGCTTCCTGCTAGCAATTAGTGAAGACACTTAATGTTGAAAGAAAAATGTATGGAGTTTTTTTTGAATCTTCTAGAGTAATTTTTCTGTCCCATAACTTCTTGGTGGGTTAAATCACAAGAGGTACAAAGAAGTAAAATAGTGGAGAAGAAGGCATTCGGGTAGGAAAAGTGTTTTCTTATCATAGTGATTATACTCTGTTTCGTTTACAGAATGGAAAACAGGCATTGAGTGTATTATTTGTTTATTTTAGCTGATCAGCAGAGATCTTTATAAATCAAGTGTTTTTATAGTCAAGCTGACATTATCATGAGCAAGAACTGGTTGTGTCTGTTAGTTTAAGATTCTTGCTTCAAAGTCAACCGTGCATTTAACACTTATCAACAAAATTAATGAGCACACACTGGTCACCTCTGAGGGACCAAGTAGTACAGGTGGTAGTACTTTCAGAGACGAAACTCATAAAAAAATATATAAAACGACCTTCTAACTGAAGTAAGAGTAGGATATAAAACCTTGAAAAGTAAAATCGTTTCAGCTTTAAGGTTTAAAACTGTAAAATCTTTCATATTGATGTCTGGGCCCATACAAACGAAACTGCCTGGATGAAATATTATTCTCTGAATAAAAAATTTCAAATCCAGGTTGAAGAATAAAAATTGGGCTTAGTCTGGCACCAAACCAGTTGGGAGAATAAGTCTCTCCTTTCTTGAACAGACATATTCCCTCCAGCTCCATCATCTAGAAAAAAAGAGATGCAGCCTGAGTGTGTTCCCCAGGCATGATATAAAGAAGCTGTGCTTTCACTGTTTTACAAGTAGAGGCAACAAACAGTGCCTGCTAGTGAACACATCTGCTCTGTTTTCCAAAGGCAAGGCAATGCTCTTTATCTAGTTACCCAATTCAAGGTGTTCCAGTCAAATACTATGGAGATAAATATGGTGTTGTATACTCTTGATCTCAGCAAATACCTTGATGTAAGACCTGGGCTGATACTATTTCTACCACTGTACTCCTGCTCTGCTGGGAAGATAGGATACTGTCACCAAGTAGTTACTGTAAATAGCTATCCCTGGAAAAAAGTGTAATTTTTTTTTTTTTTTTTGTGGTTGAGGTATATCAGATCTCATCTGTGTTTTGCCTTATAGACAAAGGTTAAAAAATGTTATCCTTTTCTCGTTTTCTCCAAGACTGCAGACACTTTCAGGAGAAGACATATGGCCAGTTGGCGACAACACTTACTCTTGTTCTTTGTCTTATGGCTGAGGGTACAATGTGGGTCTTTTGTGAGGAGTTTACCATGGAAACAGAGATCCTTGTGAATCTTGAAACCATGGTGTAAGAACTTACTGCCCTAGCCCATGCTGGAGGTTACTATTAATGCAGCAGAACCAGCAGAAGTGAATTTGTGCCTGCGCTTCAGCTGTTCAGTTTGCAGTCTAGTGTCTTAACACAAACTCTCACATTCATCAGTAGGTTAAACTGAGATGCCAGGTTGAAAACTGGAGCAGCTGAAATGCAAACACGCAGTCTCTTCCTGAAAATCTCCTTTCTATTCTCAGCCCTGCCAAATATTTAATCAGTCTTTTCCAATTCCCACAATTTCTCACTTGCTTCCTAATATAAAGGAAGTAGAACTGTACGCAGCACTTGACAACTGAACCCTTATTTTACAGAGATATATATATTTTTTTCCAAAGGCCTGAAAAAATTCCTTTCTCCCTTGGTAACTGAGTTTCATTGTATACAAATCTGTTCAAGGTGGCGCTTACCTACTAAGTGATTAAATAAAAGGAATATCTTTCTAAGCAATAGGCTTGGATTTCTATCTCCACAGCCATTATTTTAATGAGACGCAGTTTCAAGAGAACCAAAACTCTTTGCAGGACAGGAGTCCAGTATGTCAGACTGTAAAACTTCAGTAAACCACATTGGTGAGTGGTATTTCTGATGCCTGTTACCAATGAAGTACTGAAAGACAACAGCTGATTTCCAGGCTGCCTTGGCCCTGACCAGAATTTCAAGGTAAGCAAGACAGAAATGTTCCAACAAGGCTGTTAACTGAACCTGCAGAACACTACTGACCTGGAAAGAACTCAGCTTGATTTTCAGGTGTGGTTGTCAAGCCTAATTTCCCTTCTCCTGCTCAATATATAGTCCTCTCAACAATACTCTTGTGGAATACTGGTGAGGAAAAGGAGGAGAAAACTGCAAAGAATGAAAGTTATATTATTTCTTACAGTATTCTCATGTGGTCATTTTCCACGGCTTTTTTTATTTTTTTATTATTACTGTAGGATAATCTGATGAAGAGACCAAGCTTTTCCCATCCATCCCTAGAGTACTCAAATTCCACTATAAATTTGTTATGTTATAAACCTTTAGCAAACTCTCTCTGAAGTATACAATGAAACATATAATGAGAATGAAATGGACAGTAGCCAGCAAGTACAAAAGCAATCTGTCACTGTAAGTCATTTCTATACAATCCTAAAATGTTACACACAAAAGGCGCACTATCAGTCAAAAGCAGAGGAGCTTGAATGTAAAGCAGCCCTAAGCTTCTTTGTAGCATAGGTCTTTAATTAGATCTAACAAATGAATATGAATCTGGAGGAGGAGAATTGGCAGGAGACCATTGCTGACGACACTCATCACAATGAGCAGTGGTGTTTTGGCTCTATAGCATAGATAAAAGCAAACGTGTATCCTTTGTTTCTATAACAGGAAGCAACACACATTATACAGTCTGAAAAAAAAATAATAATCAATGCATCTGGGACTAACAAAGGCTCAATTTCTAGAGGGTACTTGGTACAAGTGAAAAAGTTCTTGGGATCTTGGGAGACAATGACCCAACACTCAGCTCCAAGATTTTTTTATTTTTATTTTTTTTTAGAATTAGTAAATGCCATTTCAAAAACAGTACTGAAGAACACATACACAAAAATGCAGGAGATTCATGAAGACATAGGAGACTAGGAAGGGTTAATAGTAATTTGGTTCCTGTTTTACATTCATGCTGACCTTTTGTCCTGAAGATCTCATATCCTGAAGGAAAGCTGACTTGAACTCAATGACAGGCTTTTCCTACATTAAGAAAAGGATTAGATTGTGTTTCAAAATGTGTGAGATGATCACATTATGATAATTTTCTCAAGGGCCAAGGCAGATGGCAGTTTGAGCTCCTGGTACAACAGTCCCTAGGGAACAGGAGACCCCTGGGTAGCTGGAGCTGGGATACAACTCGGAGTAGGGAAGCAGCATCACTGCTGCATATGCCATCAACAACAGCTTGAGTTTCTGCTCTCCCAGCATGCAAGACTCGCTGTAAAAAAGCGTCACAGAGGGAACATGAGTTGTGCAGGGAGAAGGCCCTGTAGCACTGCAAGGCAGCCAAAAAAAGCACTTTGTAGCAGCCTGTCTTGGCACTTACCTCATAGCATAACAAACCATGAGCATCTGACCAGCACTGCTGCCTACTTCTGCACCCTTTCGCACTGGGAGCCACCAACCCCTGCCTCACAGAATAGAGTTGCTGACAGCATCAGGAAGCACGAGCTCATGGAAGGACAAGGGGGTTTGTATGCTCTGAGCTGCTAGAGATTCTGGTGTGGCTGGTAGATTATGCTTCCCTTCCCCACTTGCTCCAGTTTCACACAAAGGGAAAGAATTGATACTGCTTAGTGAGCCTGTTGCCGAAACAGCATCTGCATTGCTGCTGTGTGTACATTAAAGGGCATAGTGATGGCTGAGGAAGCTGTTCATGGAAAATAAAGCAAAATGAAACAAGACAGTATTGAAGTAACAGAGGTTTAGAAAAATCTACCTCACAGTGAATGAATATGAAATACATTTTCATATATGTAGAAGAAAAGGAACCTGAACCACAGCCTCTATTAGAGAAGAAAAAGAGAACATTTGAGAGGGGAGAGAGGGAGGCAGAGAGGGAATTTTTGAGAACAGCTGGCTCTAATTTAACAAGAGATAGCAACTCAAAGCCAAGGCTTGATGAATTTGCTAGAAACTCGTAGTTTCTTGAACCAAGAAATGAGGCAACAATACCATTTATCTATTGAATTCTTCATTCCTGCAAGTTTTAGAATAAAAAAGCTTGTGTTCTTCCATAGAACTTTTAATCTGGTTGGGGAACTGTGATTTAAATGATGGCCCTTTGTCATCTAGAAGGTGCAGGCTTAATATAAAGTAATCACAACATGAATTTATACAACTTCCAAATTTATACAACTTCTTTTGGACTTTGGAATATATTGGTCAGACTACTAAACTCTGATATCTTCTTTAGTTCATCTGATTTGCTCCAGATCAGCAAGGTGTTTTAGCAACAAGATTCTTTATGACCAGAATTTCAAATATTGAAACAAATTCTTAATTACAAGATTTTTGAAATGAAACACTTTCTTACCAGTTCTGAAGATTATGTATTTCAAAGTTGTAGGAAAAACATTTATTTAAATAAAGGAAATCCTCCTTCCCCCAGTAAAAAAAAAAAAAAGAAAAAGTTTTGTCCTGTTGTTTGGTTTATTTTATTTTTATTTTTTGTTGGGATAGGTGTAGTCTGATTTTATCTTTTCTGACTTCACAAATGGATTTGGAAGGTGCTATAGAAATGAAAGAACTTTATGGTTAGATGTGGGTAGAAAATTTATTTATATTTTCCAGGTTTTCTTAGTTCACCTCACTCCAACCTCGCTGACTGAAGTTACATCTCTTACTCAGCTCTTCAAAACTTTTGGACCACTTTTTAGACATGGACCAAAAGACAGACTTGACTTTAATGATTTTTAGAACAAATCAGTGCTCTGGGAAGTATGATGAGTATGTGAAGATGAAAAAAAAAAAAAAAAACAGTAAAAATGAGTATTGCTTTTGTGCATCTTCAAAGTGATTCAGTCCCAGAAAGAGGAAGACTTGAGTTATTACTTTTTTCTTTTTACTTACACCAGCTCAGTTCTCCTGCTGATCATCTTACAGAGCTTGATGCCTACTGTGAGATGTTAAAAGGAGAGGGGCAGGGGGCACCAAGCATTTTAAAAATCAGAAGTTATGGACCACTGAAGAAACTGGTTTGCAGCTCCAAGTGCAGGAGCCGTGGGCTCAGTGAAAGTCAGCAGCACTCAGTAAGGAGCCAGCATGTGAAGGCCTGTGATTGACAATTTCTCTTTCATGAGAGGGATGTGATGAAAAGACAAAGAGAGAGAGCAAGAGCATGAGAGAGAGAAATGGAAGCAGAAGCTGAAGTCTGGAAAGGCCTGAAGGCAAAGCAGGTCAGTGAGGGCAGCTCTCTCTGGAGTTATCTGACTGGAGACAGGAATGAGTGTGTTATAGGAAAAGTCCCTTGAGGAAATATTTGTGGAGGGAGAATGCAAGAATGAAGTTTTTAGGTATTTTTCCTCCCTGTGTCTATGAATAGTTTTTAGAGAAGTGCTGACAAAGCTATAAGCTGTGAGGAAAAACTGAACTTAAAGATTTTTTATATGATAACTGGAAGAAAAAATCCAAAGCTCTAAATATTCCATGATCTAAGATACATTTGGTAGTGCATCTTTACTGTGTCCTCTGTGTTAATGGAACCTGTTTGTTGCCTCTGGATACTGCACCACAGAGTTCTGTGGGTCTTGGTTGAAGAAATTTGTTTGTATCCATGTAACCTTGAGTTTCTGAGTGTTTGGCTCTTCAAGCGTGCTTTGTGTGTCTTCACAAGCATCTTCCTTCTGTCATTTAAACAACAGCTGGTTAGAGAAGAGTGCTACCCTTTTGTGTTAATCTGTGACAGAAGTGAAGAAAACTATGATTAAAACCCATCTAAAATGTTTAATCTTTTTCACCACATTTTAATGAAAAAAAATCTATAGAAAAGCGTCTTCTCAAAACTGAAAAGCTGGATAGAAATTCCTTTAAATAGCTGATAAAGACAGGGCTTGTAAAAGGACAACGATACAGAAAAAAATGCCTGGGTAGACAGAAACCTCTCACTTCTGTAAGTGAGTTCGTTTGAGCAGACATTGGTCAAATCATAAAAACTAGTTTCAGATCTCATTTTAGACACAGTCTTCTTCATGTATTCCTAAATACATTAAATATTAGCTCATTTCTGGCTGCAGTGTCATTGTCTTCTGCACCCTAATTCAGAGCCAAGATTGCAGAATTGCACCAAGGTTTCAGAGCATGCTAGAAAAGGTGGTGCCACCCCTCAAGATGAAAGCAGAGTGGAAAATGGGCTGGTGAGAGGCAGCATCAAATCTGTACTGCCCAGCAGCCACACTAAAGCAGGGCAAATGATGCCGCTGACTCTTCCACACAGCAAAAGGCAAGGCAAGTTGGGATGTACGTTTTGTCTATATTAGGTGTGTTTCTGAAGGAGAAAAGGCTTGAAGATTATGAGGGAACTATGGTATTCCAAAACCACTATGTCATTTTCAGGGGAAAAAAAAGAAAAAAGAAAAAAAAAAAAAAAGAAAAAGCAAATGCATGTGATTTACAGTCCTGTCCTCCCCTTTCTCTTGCTGCCCAGCAATGGAGCTCAGTGAGGAAATAGGATCTTTCTGTATCATTTGCTACTTCAAAATGAAAAGGTAGCTCAGAGTGCCTCAAATATTGACGCTGCCTTGCAGCAGCAAGAAGCATTCCTATGTACATTTTCATATTCCTATGTACACTTTCATGGGAGGAAGAAAAGAGATATGAAAAAAGCTCTAATATCTTATTACCCTTTCCAATCTGATTAATCCAGTTTAGTCTGAGGAATGCTAAGAAAGAAAATAACAATTCTTTGTACTCCATTCTCACTTTTCATTACAAGTGCCTAATGAATGTTAATGAATTAATATTCAGACACCTCTCTGAAGCAAAGTATTTTTGCACCTGACCTGCCCACACTGAGAAAGGGAGAGCTAAAATGACTAAATACTCTAGGTCTTTTACATTATTCATTTATATACATCTATTATTCATTTTGCAAGCAGCTAAAAAGATTCAGCAATTAAGTCTTTGTCAGAAATCATGGAAACTGAAATCATAGAAAGTAAAAGAGAGCTGTCTCCAAGTCCTTTAAACACAACAAGAAATCTCATCTAACCGTGGATTATACTTTCTTCATTCCACTTTCAGAAAGTAAAAATTGAGGGATTTTTCTTTTAAATGTGACATTTTCTAATTAGTACTGTGTTCTATATAGTAGGGACAATTATAAACTAATGTGGGCTAGAAATATTAGTATTTTAAATATAAGCCCACACTGGAAAATTGCTAGATTTAGTGTAGCAAATCTGTGACATAAAATGTTAATTTGTTCTCATGCTTTTTGGGTACTGATAATATATATATATATATACTTGCAGTGTTGGAACATGGAGTGACATCTGACTGAACGCATCTCCTCCGTCTTATATTTTGTTCATCCCTCAGTTAAGATAGGAATACATAAATACCACACATCTCTGGCTTGAATTAATAACAGAAATAGTACAGAGAGTTAAAGAATTTTAAACTAACAAAAATAATTAATAATTTCAAAAACCCACAGTCAACATATTCCATTAATTAACAGAATATGCCAAGAGTTCTTATATAACTACAAAGCTCTGGAGATATAATGTAATTTCATGCTAGCTCTTCTTGCACTGCTTATTGCTTTAAAGTAACTGTATCAGTGAAAGTATTTAAGAGAGCAATTGCTCTTGGGGATGTAAAAATCCTTAGATGTTTGCATCTAAATAAACTGGCAGCCCCATTAAAAGAAAGATAAAGGCACATTATCAAACAAGTGGTAATTAGAGTACTGATTCTTTCTGCATGAACAACCCCCCCCCAAAAAGTATTAATCAGTGATTAGTATCACCTGAGATTCTGCTGAGCTGATATTAAATTTAAGTGCTCAAGTTCATGTTTTATAATATATATTTTGCCAATTAAACAGCTTAGACTAGTACAAAAATTTATAGACAAGTAATATAATGATTTTGCACCAGTGAAATGTAGTTTTATATATTTTAAACCTTTGTACTACATTTTACTGCTTTTCTCATTAGAGAACTGGAATAAAACAGTTCTAGGCTCCAGAAAGATTATTAAGCTTCATTTAGCCCTTGTTTAGGTGCAGACACAGAAAACAAAGCATGTTCATGAGGACTCAGCGAGGTACAGGAGCTTCACCATCTCCCTTCTCCACAATGACATAGGCTAGCTAACGGTGAGCAACACTCTGGCCGTGGGGGTGTAAATGTATTTTGAAAGGCTGGAAGCTATTTGTAAAATCACAATCTTCTTGTTTGTTTTCTATTACTTGTTAAAATAGTTTGCTTTGGATTTTTTTGTCTTTTCTTGGCAAAAACACTAGATGCAGAAGTGCTCCCTTTTGGAAAATGAAAATGATTTTATTTGCATGAGTCACACAGCTCTGGGTTCTCCAAACTCATAAAACAATTGCTGAAGATCGGGGGTGGCACGAGAAAATTATCTGAGCTGGCAGTGATGTCTCATGCTGACTGTCACATTTTCATGGGGCTGGTTATTGTTAACAGTAGATGAACTATGAACATTTCATCAGTTTGAGCATCCCAGTGTTTTGATCAGGGAAACCAATCACACTAAGCATCTGCAGTGATCTCTGCCGATTTCCACAAGGATCCTCATCCTTCCTTCATCCAGCCTGGACAGTTTGACTGGCTGCTCCCCTCACAGCTTTTGGGCATTCTCATTTTGGCTTTGCCTGGAGCCAGTGGGAAGAAGGAACATGAAAACAAACACCAGTCAGGCCAGAAACACCCAACTGGTTCACACTGGCATTGCTGCTAGCTGGAGTCAGCTCTGGATTAAGGACTGCAGAGAAAGCAACTATTTGGCTCCATGTCTGGGTTTATTTCATCTGTTTCCCCTTAGCTCTACCACTACCTACTACTAGTGACAATGGCCGCTGGCTGCCTTATCTCCAGGCACTGATCCAGGGATCATATTTGCCGTTTGAGGCACAGGCTGCCTGTAAAGCTTGAGGGCTGCATCAACCTTAAGACCATGGTATAATCCAACAGATAATGTAAAATGGAAATCCACACCATGCCTGTGCGGATTATTTTATTGTGCTGATGGGCCTGAAACAACCCTGCACGATAAATCTGCACTTAGTGCATTTAATTTTGTCTGACAATTCATGAAGTCTGCTCAGTCAAAGGAGCTATGAGGTGGCTCAGCTGATCTCCTAATCTCTCCCATTTAGGCTGCGGTTGCTGTTCATAGGCTGCACTGTAACAACACAATTGAACAGGCTGTCCTGGCTCCATGCTAGAAGGGAAATGAGACCAGATAAATTGTGAAAAGGATAAAGTGGACCCTGACAGTGCAGGTTTTGTGATTAAAAAATGAGTCTTTGCATACTGCTCCCAATTCATAGAGAAGACACTAACCTGTGAGTAAATTTCTTTTTTGAGAAACTGTCACTCACATTACTGAAAGGTAGCCCACCATGGCCAACATGGTGCGGAAAGGCTGTGTCACCTTGCCCAGTGATCTCCTTGAAGGAAAAGTGCTGCTGGCTTCGCACACACACCTCTTCCTCCTGTTGGCACTTCTGAGCTCCTAAAGCAGACACAGGATGCTTCAAGAGGGCACTGGGCCATGCAGACAGATGGGCAGGAGGATCAGTATGCCAGAGAAATGGGATGTGTTTCAGGGTTTGAGTAACTGGGCCTGAATACTCACCTAGGGACATCAGTACAGCCGCTTGGGCTGGATGCCCACACATGAGATTAAAGGGATGCCCTATCACCTCACCACAGCATCATGGAGTGATATGAATTAGGCACTTAACATTTATGTGGTGTTTATATGGTAAAAGCACTGTCCTGACATTACCTAATTAAACAGTACAACACCCTTCAGAGGGGAGTACTGCCTCCACTTCACTGATGGAGAAACAGATGGGAAAAACCATATATTTTGGCCGCCAGTGATAGAATCACGATTATGCCAGGATCTCCCTGCCCTCTGCTTATTTTTTTACACTCATCTACGTGGAAGGCAGCACGTGCCAGTCTGTAGTTGACGAAGGGGAAATTTTTATTTCTAGGGACTTGTTTCTTTGCAATATGATTTCCATTGCCTGTAAGAAACATTTATTGACCTCAGCTATTTTCCCTGATTCCTCTGACCACACCCTTGTCTGTGCTGTTCTGGTTTGCAGCAGATCACTACATAAGAGAGGCACTGACTTTCATCCATGCTTTGTGTACAGAAAAGGCTAAGATATGTTCCTAAATATTTCCCCCTCTCTGCCACTGTGGTGCCAGTACAACTCAGTAGACTTTGATGTTGTTTGGTTACAGCACCTACAGATAAACACGGAAGCAGTTTTTAATGGAAAGATTTCCCTTTACCTATGAATTTTAAAGCCTCAAGCATGGCCTACACATTGGGCCCTGTCTCATGGAGGTGGATGGTTGAGCTGACAGATCCCTATCACACTTCAAAACTGGAGGCCACAGGGAGGGAGTCCCTGGTGCCGCAAACCACAAAGTTTCTCACTTGCCAATGCCACATGAACACCTCTGACTGTACCATAGCTGAGGGCTTGGACCACACCGGGAAGGAGCTAGGAGGAGCTGGGTTGGGCTGGGGAGCGGAGGCATTCCTGTCATCAGTGTGATGCTGCCCAGGGCTCCTACACCTGAGGAGTCTATTTTTCCAAGATGCCCAAAACTCCAGCTCAGAGGCCATACAAGCTTCTTCTACAACCCACATAGAAGGTGGTAAGTATTACCCCACCTTGGAAAAGTGTTATAAGCCAGAAGTCCTTAAGAAGCAGTCATATGAGGGGAATTTGTGTCCTTCTGGTATTTCAGTCTGTCAGCACAAGGAGGCAGTTGTGGGAGAGAAAGCACTCAAACTTTTTAGAAACTACTCCTTCCACCCACAGACTCCTTCCTGTGGAGCAAATGAGTACAGAGTGGTCCTTAATGAGGGAGATAATGATCAATATTTAGTTAGGAGGTTTGATGAGTATTGTGTTTGCTATATAAGTTTGTAAAGGCACTTCAGCCCCAGTATTTAACTTATCACTTTTAATACAGTAGGAATAAAAAAGCCTCCTCAGACTCTGTTCTTTTCTATAACAGGCAAACTATAATGTTCTTTGCTCTCATGCTGCTTCATTTTCCAACACAGCACATGTAAACAAATTTAGTAATAAATTATGTATAAGTGTAATAGCAACAAATATTTCAGGGAACTAACTGAGAAGTTTATTCCAAGAATATGAATGACAAATAATTGCTTTATTTGCTTAAACTAGCTTGAATGTATATTAAAAATGCTTAGCATTCCACACCTTTTCAGGTCAATAACAAAAATCTCTGCACTGTCAATAAGGCTAAGACTTTATCCTTGGACAGATTAAATTAGCCATTACCTTAATTTTGTGTCTGAATGAATTAATAGTAATTGATCTTCCCTAATATATATATATATATTTGTCACTGATTTACATTACCTGTGATATACATCTTATGCTGACAAGAAATCATTCAGGATCTTCTTCCACAAGGTCTAGCAGAAGACTGCTGAATCCGGGGTTTGACCTGTATCTTCTCAGCATTATGTAATGCAAGTCCCTATGCTACAGAATTCCTTAAGGTTTAATTACCCACAGTGCAGCCAATTCAATAAAAATATAGTTTCTTTCCCATGACAAACATGTTGTGCCTTTTCTCATCCACCACAGACACCTATAGAGGTATCCCCAAGTGTTGCTGCTGCAGAATGGGCCTATAATAAGGATTTCTGTGCTGTGTCCCATCCTGAGACTTGCACCTTGCTCAGTGGGAACAGGCAGGCTGCCATTCACATGCCCTAGGGCAGAGAACAGCCTGTGGTCTTTCTTTTGCTGCTAGCATAGTCTACAGGCAATAAACTCCCCATTACACTAAAGGTCAGCAGCCACAAATTAACAGACCTGATCAGACTCCCAGTCTGGGGACCAGATTTCATTCCACCTTTCAAACACACATTAAATATGACACTATCAAAACACTGTGGCCCATTCAAAACCTTTTTCTTCCTTACAACAGAACTTTCCTGTCAGTGAAGTGCTGCTGCTGGTATGCAGTGACGGACCCACAGTTTCTGGTGAGTGACAGCAATGTAAATTCCTGGCTTATGAGTTGATACCTAATCAGGCAGCTTAAAGGGTCTGTTTCATCTCACTGAATAATCATAATTTATTGGTTGTGAGTGAATTGACATCAACATCTTTCACAGAAAATGAAGGACTGAATACATGGATGAGAAAAAAAAAAATAAAAAATTGTGCTTCTTCAGTACATGATTCTGGGAAGTACTTTTTCTTTTCAAGCCCACAATTTTCTTAGTGTGTCCCTGAAACAGTTAATAGTGAAATGTATAGGAGTTGTCATTGCAAACTCCCTTTGTGGTACACTGAAAATAAGCAGGGCACGATGACTGTCTACCACAGGAGGCAAAGTCTGGTGGTTCAGCATGAATGATGACCACAAAAATATGTTGTCCATTTGAAGCATGGAGGTACTGTATGGATTAGAATAGGATTTGAAGAGAAGTGGTTTCAGCAGTGACTGAACAAGTGTTAGGTGTATATACAGGGGTGGTATTTTCTAAAAGCTACAGGATAGCAGATAAAAGACATCTTCCAAAATTTTGATGAGATAAACCATCACAAATAGTCAAATATAAATTTTTTCAAGTGTTATCTGGTGAAATTAAAAGTTTCCAATCAGTTATATCTTTGCTTTCATCCTGGTGAAGCCCAGATAACAATCCAGCATGGCAGTTCTTCCACAAGTGATGTGGCAGTATATGATGCTGTCTGGATGCAGATCACACAGAATCACAGAATTTCTAGGTTGGAAGAGACCTCAAGATCATCGAGTCCAACCTCTAACCTAACGCTAACAGTCCCCACTAAACCATATCCCTAAGCTCTACATCTAAATGTCTGTTAAAGACCTCCAGGGATGGTGACCACCATTCCCTAGGCATCCCATTCAAATGTCTAACAACCCTTTCGGTAACGAAGTTCTTCCTAACATCCAACCTAAAACTCCCCTGGCGCAACTTTAGCCCATTCCCCCTCGTCCTGTCATCAGGCACGTGGGAGAACAGGCCAACCCCCACCTTGCTACAGCCTCCTTTAAGGTACCTGTAAAGAGCAATAAGGTCGCCCCTGACCCTCCTTTACTCCAGGCTGAACAAGCTCAGCTCCTTCAGCCGCTCCTTGTAGGACTTGTTCTCCAGGCCCCTCACCAGCTTCGTCGCCCTTCTCTGGACCCGCTCAAGCACCTCGATGTCCTTCTTGTAGCGAGGGGCCCAATCTTCCCTCTCTCTGTTTTATGTCCTTCACAGCTGAGACAAAAATGAACTAAAACAAAATAAAACAACAGCAAAATCTTTTTCTACAACAGCACAATCTTCTTCTATCACCTCTCTGCTTCTGAAGGCTTTGGTTTCATCCCAACACTGACTAGAGCAGTGTTTAACTGCTCTAGTAAAAGTGAACCTCCTGTACTAAAAATGGAGATTTGCTATTGTGTGTTATATGTGTGTGTTGCCTCAAGGACAAAAATAAGGGGATGGGTTAATAGCAAAATAACTCAGATTATCCAGGCCAAAGCAAACCACAAACTAAACGGCATTTTTGCTATGCAAACATTTGATATCTCCAGATGATCTTAGAGGTCTTTTCCAACCTGAATGATTCTATGATTCTGTGATTTATATGTTTGTTTTTGCTGCTTGCTTCTGGGATTTGATGACTACACTCAACCTAAATCAAATAGTTATTGTATGATTGTTTTGCAAATGATTCTCCACTGATAAAAATTATCAAAGACAACAGAATTAATTTGCAGTTTGATATTGCAGCTATATATCAAAAGAAGATCTATGTATTGATAACTGTAGAGCTGCACCTACAATTTAGAACTGAAAAAAGCAGCAAGATACTCAAGGTCATGGACAATCCAGTTTTTACATCTTTGGGCTTTCAAATTGCCTTCCCTTAAATAGCCATAAGTAGACAGACATTAAGATTAGAGGGGAATATCATAATTCTCTCTCTCTCTTTTTTTTTTTTTTTTATAAACCAGAGGTTCAACAGAGACTTTTGAACTTTAGAACCTGTAACATATTTGAATCACAGAACGTGCTTTAAAAAGATACTGGATTCTGATTTGGAGACTCGCAGGAGTGGAAAATGTCTCCCATCTGTAGTAACACTATAATTATTGAAACTTAAGCTAGCACACAGAAAAGAAAGTGCAAAATTCATAGATCATTTCTTTTTTATGACATCAGAAGTCAAAGGGACATTGAACATCTGAAATAATCTGCAGTGATTTCAGAAAAATAAGAACAGGGTGCATGCCTGTGCACTCTTGTACAGTTCCTAATTCTGACAGCTCATCACTGAGATGTCACAAAGGCCTCAGGTTGTTAGCTTGCCCTATGAAGCAAAATGCAGTTATCTGTCGTGAAATGACTTTGAAATTTGGGATAATAATATCTCTGATCCTTAACATAACATGGAATTTCTACAGATGTCCAGGGCTGATTTTTTACATCTTTGCATGTACAGCATTGCCCTAAAAATTTATTTCTAGCTCATCAGAAGGGAATTTGAACCTGTAGCTCAGCATCTTTTACAAGGCAATATAATATTACATTGGAATCAGACAGACAAGGTGGAATTAAATCTATCCACGCAATCCTACTTCTTCCCTTAGGATTTTGACAGGTATGAGAGGTCACTCATTTACCTCCAGACCAGATTGCCTCAGGCAACAGTACAGTTGCAGACAATGCTTTATTTAGGGACTTGCTAGGGAAGAACACTTCACATGAAAGCACATGAATGTGTGTTTCTCTTGTTGCATGCTGCAGGAAAAACTTTCTTTAAAAGTGTTTTACAGCTGTTTTGACACAGGAGGTAAGGAAGAGAGAGTATCTGAATAAAAAATACACCTGAGAGGCCATAAATAAAAAACCTCCTATTGGACATGGTCTTCTCAAGTTAAAGTTCCTGAACTTTATTGCCCAAAACCTCTCTCTACCATGCTCAGCTTGGGGGTGGGGGGAAGGGGAAAGGCTACAGCCTCCCATTTATCCTGGGATCAGACCCCAAATTCTTATTTCCAGTTCTTCTGCTGAACTGAACAAACATTCCCAAAATGGAAATGCTGTTTAGATTAGTAGATTTCCTTGAAAATATTGCTTTTGAACAGGTACTGTACTGCAACAAAAACATTTGCTAGAGCATATCCAGTGAGCACCACTGATTAGCTGGCAAAACACCAACTTTGCTTTTTAAGAGAGGAATATACTGATTAACATACAATTTTACTGTTAAAAAAATAAAATTCTTCTTTCTTTCCTCAAAGGAGTTACATGCTGAATTCCAGTTCTTACTATGCTGACGTTGTAAATGGGGTACTCAAGTGACAGCACACTAATCGCTATCATACTGTTTCACTTCTTCCTGAAGGATAACAGTAAAGCTGAGGCTTTCAGATAACGTTTCAATTAGCTGTAACTGAGACAAGGAAGCTGTGGCAATGGTTGGCAAAGAAAGGAGATCATTTGCTTCAGGGCTTGCTGGTAGCCAAGCTATCCAAGCGCGTTATTCTTCAGAGAAATAGAAGATATTTCCTCCTACTGCAGAACACTTTCATGACCATTTACTTAATGATTTTTTTTTTTTTTTCCCTCTCCCCTCTTTAAAATCAACTCCAAGACATGCAGGAACCATTGGGTCAGTCTTGGGGCCTAACTTGCTAAATGTAAAGTTACTTATGACAGTTTTTAAGTTGAGAGATGTTCCACTCAGGCTATCAGTGCTTGAAAGTTCCATAGAAGCTATTCAAAAGAACCTAATTTTTCCTCTTATTTCTTAAAATGAAAAGAGACCATGACTATTTCCAAGGTGAAAAGGAAAATCAAGGCAGGCAGAACTTGTTCAAGGAGGGCCCAAGAAGTGTTTTCCCTGCATAAACCAAGAGGAAAATGGTTGTGAAACCTAAACCATCCATCAGAAAGCTCCATTTGAATTTAGAATGCTTATGTGCGGCCAGGGCACAATACAACTTACCATTTTCTACAACGACATAAAATCATAATAGAGACAGCAAAATAAATTAACATTTAATTCCAAATTCAGAACTGCCTGCCTCACATAGGCCCTCTCTCCACTGCTCCTTACTCCCTTCCTTTTTGTAAACCAAGATCTGAATTCTTACCCTGAAATCTGGCACAGGTTTAAAAGGGCCCTCACAAGTTTCCCCATCTGCTTCTACTCCTGTCCACCCTTCTTCCCGCCTGTCATACACTCCCCACAGCTGTCCATTCTCTACACCTAACACCCCTCTCATTGCTTCTGCTGCAGCCTTTAATGGCAGTGGCTTTGTGCCAGCAGCTGGCTTCACACCTGGGGGCAGTAATGAACTGTTTCTGGCTACAGGTGTGCTGATACAATCCCACATTGCTCTGCTGAAGCGGGAAGATATTATTATCTCATTTTATAGGTGAAGAATAGCTTCAGGGGTTTAAACCCAGGTGCCCCAAAGTACACAAGCATTCTGTAAGTAGCACAGGGAGGCAGCTTGTACTTTTAAGGATCTGAGCTAAGTAGTTTATGAAAAATCACAATCTGTTAAGTAACAAAAGCAAAGATGCGTCTCTTCTCCCTGCCCAGGAGGCTTCTTTAAATAACTTCAATCCTTCATTCCAGTCTTGTGCTCTCCTGTTGACTATAAGATAGAGGAATGCAGAAAAGGTGCACACATTCATTGTATTTACAAGAATAACATTTCCTAATATAAATGAAAAGAGATTGGTTTTAAATGAGAGTAGCCTTGCAAGTTATGAGTAGCCTTAGAGATTCAGCTGTTTCTGGAGGAACCAAGGTTATGTAAGGTCAGAACAAATATGAGAATCCCAATCCTGAATGTTTTTTCTAACTATAACTTCTTAAACACTGTTGCAAGAGAAATGCCTCACAAAGAGGTGAGGGAGGCAGAGAACTATGTGCTTCATCCATAGAGAGAAACTAAGCAACCGTTTGAAGGTCACTGCTTATTAGACTAACTAACTGAATCAGCACTCTTCATATCCAGGGATTTTGGCTGCAGTCCTATGAAGTCCTTATGCCAATTTCAGGTAGGCTTTCTGTGCTTGAAGCTTGCTTTTTCATCCCTGCTATTTATTTGGAAAAGACCTTAAAAGTGTGGAGGACTTCTCTGAGAAGTATGATTTCTATGACTTCTATGAGAATATGATTTCTTTCCGAAATATCATTTTTATGGAAGTTTATATTGAAGACACTTTCTAGGGTGCTTTCTTCAAAACGGTCATCAGCTCCTTCATAGATGATACTTAATCCCATCTTGAAGTTCAGCTCTATGAAGAGGCTATCAAACATAATGTCTTCAGTCTGAGGTCAATTCTCTACAGATTTTTCTCCTCAATAAAACAAAACAAAGAAACGCTGTGATATCAGCTGGAAGTAATACATACCACCTGACTTAAGGGCTGGCTCTTCCTGTATGTGGGAGAAAAAAAAGGTGCATCCTTTGCTTTTGTGTGCTGTTCACCAGGCAGGGTTTTTTTTTTTGGGTGGGGTGGGGAAGACTTCAGCCATTCAGCCCCTGATCCTTAATGTTCTGTGTCCAAGAAGCTGAGACACAGTGAAATGCCAAGGCTTGTGGAAGGTGACATGTGAGAGAAGTAAGAGCAGACCTCAGACACTTGGCTGTTGATCTGATGTGTCTGGAAGCACTTGTTGCATTTCCCCTGATGCAGTTTGTCAGCAACCTGCACATGTGGCCAGGCACAATACAACTGTTTATCGGGTAAGCATTTCCACTACAAAAACTAACTGGTCTAGCTTCTCCTAACAGCTTCCCTACCAAGGAGTTTTCCAGTTCCAAGAGAATCGCTCTTAGAAGAAGGCTGGCCTTCACCTCATTCACCTTGGCTCTCAAAAAGGTGCTGTCAGAAACTGTAGCTGTAATCATGGCTTTGTTACCATTACTACTTCCCTTGTGGGGGAAGTAGTAATGGTAACATTACTACTCCCACCACTCCCTCTCATGTCTTCTGCCTTGGACTCAGAGAACTTGTGTTCTACATGTAGATGAGACAGGCTAGGGGTAGAAAATGCACTTTAATTAGGCAGAAGACACTTGCAATAAAGTCAGCATTTAAAGGAGTTCAGTGCTTTACCAAATCATCCAAAGAATTTAGATTCTAGGAAATAAAACCGAGCAGGATTCTTCAAAGGCTCCTCTTGAGCTCACGAAATCACAGCCACCTATAAAGTTTAAACAAAATTTTGTAAGAACTGGACAAAGAGCTATCAACAGAAATTAGTTATGTTTCCTAAGTCTTGGCCTCCTTTGCTTCCTTTGTTTTGATGGTAAATAGTAACAGCAACAACAAATTTACTCAATAAAAAGAAAATATTTCCAGTTCATCTCTGATGGTTTTCATTCACAATATTTTTAGGAAAAAAAAAAAAAAGACAGTGACAAGATGATCTCATGAAGGGTACAGTATTTGCCATGAGAAATTTTGTAAACTTTCTCCCATGTCATCCCAGTATTTAATTAAACTTTGGTACTCAGGCTTTCACTTTGGCTCAGCTTCAGACTTGAATTGTAGTTCAGGCATAGTATAGTTTCCAGGAGTTCCAGATTATTGGAACTCCAGTAAAGAAAAAAAAAGATTTTTAAGGGTTATTTTTAGGCATCTGCTTGCCTCTAAAATTGCTGTTGGTGACAACTATTCAAGGACATGGCTGGCCAGGTGTATGCAACCATTTTACCGACTGTCAGGCTAAGTTGGCTTTACCATCTCAGGAGAACTGCTTGAATCCTAATGAAGAATAATAGGGACGCAGTGAAAATGCTTGTAGAACAGAGGATAAAGTTTCTACAGGTAAACAAGTTAGCTTTTATCGTTGGTAGACATAATTAACTAGATTAAAACAAAAATTAAAACAAATAAGTAAGTAAATAAATAGACTAACCCTCCAAAAGCTAGTAGCATATTGCTACATTAACATGAATATTCAATGTCTGAGCTGAGGAAGCCCACACAGTTTTATTTTGTTCTGGGGTTTGCTGCTTCTCTTAAGTAGAAAGATAAAACAGAGAAATTCTGCAGTGTCTTGGCTACACATCTCTGCTCTTCATGCAGTGACTGGTACCTCTTGCACATTTTGACCAGCTGTGTGCAATGTAGAGTGGAAAAAACAACTGGAGAGAAAAAATTCCATTTCCATTTGGACAGAAAGGCTAAAAAAGATCAAGCAAAGCTCAGCCTTGTCAAGCGTTATCAATAAAAAGAGGACCTGACAGCATTTGGCTTAAACTTGTCCATTTTGGGCAATGATAGTTTGTTGTTTCAACAGTTCTGAAAGGGAGAAAATGGCATGCGCAATCCTCAAAAGGCTGCACCACAACTCTTGTGCCCATCATATGTCAACATACATTAGGTTTCCTTTTCTGCTGGGAAACTGCTGTCAGTCTGATCGCTCAGTGTACTAGTATTTACAATGTTAATAGTGTTTCCAGAGGGGCTAGGAGGCTGAAGTTCTTTGTTGCCGGAGATGATTTGGGGGACGGAGAGGAGGTACTGATCAGAGGGATTTGGATTGGGTGGTTTGGTGGTGGCACCTTGGATCTCAGGCTCCTTTCACCCTGCTGGCCCTTGCTGCTCAGCTAGAGGCAAGTAAAGTTCATTCACCTTCAGCTGTGCTGTTGTTACTGGACCATTGTATCATGCAAAAGTGACAGCAGCAGGGAAATTAAAGCAGGTGAAAGGCTGTGATCATCATGACTGTGGCATTTGATTTCCATCTGCCTCTTTGGTTGAATGGCAGCCTCAATAGCCTTGTACTGAGCACACATTATCTGTGTGAAGCCACAGGCATCTCAGCCAGGAAATCATTCCTGCCCTTTAACAAGCATATTTGCCAGTTGGAACAGGAATAGTAATAGATACTTTGAGAAGACTTGCCTCCTTCAGAGTGTGTATGTATGTGTTTTAATCTAAATTCCTCCTTTTCACACAGCCTCCACGAGCACATTTTACTTTCATCCACCCACTGACTACTATGAGGCTGGATCTTCTACAGCAATGCTGTTATTAAATAACAGGGTTGAATAGGGTTGCAGAAGTCCTTTGAGGCTTGGGTGTTGATGAAGCTTTAGTGTTTTGTTAGGTTTACTACAAATATGTGAAGGTCATATTTTTCAAGTGGAGCTTAGATGCTCAATACAAACCACATGCAGGTCAGAGAGTTTGGTCATCACTTTCTCATCATCAAGATAGTTTCAAATAAAAAAGAATGACTGAGAAAATGTCACACATTTTTACATTAATTAATGACATAGCCAACACTTTTGAAGAAGAAAAAATTATATCCTTTGTATTTTGGAAGAAGAAAGCCTGCCTATTTTGGCTGCAGAATTGTAATGTATGCTTAGGATGCAAAAAATAAAATGATGAACTTTAATTACACAGGTCCTGCATTCAACACACTCTAAAAGTGCAATCAGACTAGACCTTTCAATGCTTCGAGGCCTTGGAGGGCTGAGGAAGCATATCAAGAAACATGAGTAAGAGGCAGGTACCGAGCTTCCCCTAGTTTTCAGTGCTACTTTGGCACTTAGCTCTGCTTTCTGGCTTGGGAGATGCCTTGTCAAGAGACTTAATGGTGGAGGGAGAATCTTTGGAGTACAAGATCTGTTATTAACTTGATCACAGCTTCTTGCAAACAACTAGCATATAGTAAAACAAAGAAAAAAAAGATTTAGAGAAGAAGTAAAGAACAAAATGAGCATAAATAAATCAGCCAGGCATTCTTTATGGTGAATAAGAGAACACACAGAGAGGTTCTTTGACAAAATATTCCCCCTCCTCCTCAAAAAAGATATAAAATTGTAATAAATTATAGTAGCAAAAAGATATACCAGGAGAGGAAAGGCTCAACAAATCTGATGACTGCTCCGAAGAATAAAGGAGACAAATCTCATTACAGATTTCCTGTGATGTTATCTACTATATCACAGATAGTGGGAGCAGGAACACAGAATAACTTTCACCAACTGTATTTGTATATTATTATATTTGACAAAGTACAGTATTAGGCAGCTACAGCCTGAACTGGTGAAATAATATGAGACTTTGTTCACCCATTCAGGCTGTATTAATTTTAAAAAGTTAATAGCAAAGTTATAAATCAAAAAAATGCAGAATAATTTAGCTTGGAAAGGACCTCCTGTAGGTCAGCTAGTTCCACTCCCCCACTTTCACAATGCAAAACAGAAATAACTTCAAATGAAAGGATGAAAAGAAGAAGATAATTCTGCATTAAACTAGAGAATGCCTAGACATATTTTTCTTGTGAATGTTTCAATGACCTCTATTTGTAACTCCTTTTCTAAGGTCTCCTTGCTTGCACACCCTTGCACTTCAGATGCAAATCAGGTGGTGTAGAAGACTGTAGTTGAATGTTAAATATTTAACATAGACTTATGGGAAAGGCAGTGACTAAAATTGACATCAACATTTTACCATATGTGAAGACTGTTAAACGGCACTAAGAACTGTTTTTCCTTCTCTTGGTCTTAACTAGCAATTTGCTCAGCAGGTTTTTAAGGTCTATAAAATTATGATATCTCTAGAATAGAAGGATAGACCTTGAAGCAAGAAGCAGACCAGACTGATTCCTGGAACTCTTCATTTGGCTGTTGCGAGGGCAGAGGTAGGCAGTTGAGTCAGGAAACATTTACATTGCAGGTATGTATAGGTCAAGCAGTGCTTGAGTTTACCCCATTTCTTTCTTAGTGTGAGTTATCTGCCTGACTGTAAATTTCACCTGAGTGTTTGTCCAGAGTGTTCTTGCAAACCAGTCTGGATAGCAAGTGACTTAGACATTGAGCAGATGCAGAACCAGTATCCAGCTGACTCTGTCACTAATTCATTTTGTCCTCATGTGATGCCTTTATGCTTAAAGTATATTTTCCAGACAGAGTTTTCCATGCAGAGAAATGAGGCAAAGCATAGGTTAAGTGACTGAAAGTCACAGAGAGAAAATGTAACCGAGCAAAGTATTGAATTTTCATCTGCAGATTTCTATTTCCGTACTTTACAATTAGATCATCTTTTAAGTTCAGTTTCAAATTGGAAAAGAAAAGAGCTGAGGAGTTTCAAATGTTTTCTTATTATCAATCATTCACGTATTTCTAACCTGAGTAAATAACATGTGGAAGACAATTCAGATTGGCAGGTATATTTTCAGAAACGGATACATGATGTCTAAACTCTGACTAGAATGAGAAATACATCCTTGCTACAAAAATCCAATACAGACTTTTACCTTTCAGAGTCAGGTTTTGATTTCAGGCCATTCTGAAGGAGGGGTGACATGATCTGTCTGTCAGCTTCAAGGTTGCTGAACATCTACAGTTTTCTAGGCCTGGAAAACCAAATCATTGGTCTATGGGTAAGTCCAAAGATTAACAGACAGAAATATAGCACAGCATATAGTAAATGATGTTGACCATTAATTCTGAGATATGCTTGATTTACTGCAAAGATGATGAGTTCAATCTTATGAGTGATTTTGAGGATGGATTTGAATAATAGATTTTTACTGTAGAGGATAATAAATGGGAACAAAGAGTAGATGATAATAACCAGAGCAAAAAAGTTCAGAAGGATTTGGATAATTCATTAGGCTAGGCCTGAGAACAACAAACGTGTATCATTGAAGACAATTATAACAGAATCCATAAACTTCAGGGATGACCCAAGAGATACCTTACCAGTGAGGAAAAAATTCTCTATTCAAACCTCACTGCAAATTATCCCTGCATTTGTTATTTCATCCATGAACCAAATGGATAATGTGACATCTGCTGAGCTCCTTGAAGCCTCCACATGATGATCAGGCTTTTCAGAAGTATACAACACCACCAGCAATGATGTATTTTGAAAGACAGTTTGCTCTCTTTTCACTGTGTGAAAAACAAACATTGGGCTACACACAACATCAGGTTGGAGAAGTCACTGAGTTTCTTTGCATGTTTAACCTGCTTTGGTCCTTGCCTGAGCCAGTGCCAAACATATTAAATGTCTTGCCTAGGAGTACAGTGGCAGAAAACAGAATTGAGGAAGCTTGTTAAGAGTTCCAGGGCATTTTTAGCTATAAGAAAGGGAAGTGAAGGTGACCAGTTTTTAAGAAACTGGGAGTGTTCTCACTGGAGTCTTATCCTGGGAGAAAAGTCTTACTATACTCTAGGAAAATATCTTGCATCCAGTGAGAATTGTCCATGTAATTTCAATAAGTTGACAAAATTAAATTTGGGCCACTAGTTCCAGCAAACATCTGTGCTAAAGTCAGTGTTCATACAGTAAGGCAAACACCCACTGACTACAGCAAGGCTGAATTTCATGAGGATAAGACCAGTAGCAAATTATAGCCCTCTGTGAAAAAAAAGAGACAAACTGAAGAACCAGTATAGAAAATAACAAAGAACTGTGCTGCCTTGTAATAAAAATATTTGTCTTTATAGTGCATAATTTTGACTTGGAGTCCAAACACTGCTCTTTTAAATCAGCATAAATCAAACACATTGTATGTGCAATTGGCTGCCATGGTTCCATCCTCCTTTCTTATTTACAGATTTCCCTTGAACAGGGAGCTGCTTTTGACAGGCTGTAAAGGACAGACTGCTCCTTGGGTCACCCCTGTTGACATACAGCCCTTCAGAAATAGCTGACACATGCCACAGTATAATAACCAAAGCTGTATTTTCTAGACAGAAGCTGCATTGTAATGCCAGCTGGAATTTTACAATCTACTTCTGGACAGAGAACCAGGTTTTGACTGGACTTCCTCCTGACTTAGGCACTTTTAACCATTTCCTTTTCAAAATTCCTTGATAGTGAATCTTTCTCCTCAAATTATGGCTGGTAAATCCATTGGTAACTGGTAAATCCATTGGTTTCATCAAAACCTCACATTACAAAATAATCCAAGCCTGGCCTCTAGCTAGATTTGGATACGGCAGAACCACAGGGCATCATATCTACAACCACAAGGAACAGTATGTTTGTGGGAAGCGCCCAGATGCAAAGGCTATGTGCTGCTGCTCTCCTGACACCTTTACTTCCCACAGTGAAACTTACTGCACACACTTCTTCCTCAAGATCTCTCTCATTTTCCATTTACAACTTGATATATCTCTTTGCAAGTGAACTTTAATTACCCACTTAGCATTTTCTGCTTTTTTTTTTTTTTTTTTTTCCCCCCAAATGTACTCACAAACCAGTTACAAGAAGCGAAATAAATAATCACCCTCCATTCACTTATCCTTTAGAAACAACGAACATTTTTAGCTGGATTTTTTCACTCTGTCGGCAAGTCTGGTGTGTTCCAGCTGCAGCTGTGTTCCAGGAGCGAAAGAGCAGATATTTTGTTATCTTCTTCCAGGGTGATTCATGAGAAAGGGCTGCTGTGAGACTGTTACAATCAGGTGGGGGCAGCGTAGACTTAGCACTGGAAAGAAAATCATTCTTTATCTTTGACATGATAAATAAATAAAAACTGACTCTTCCTTTAAAAGGAATTTAAATATAAAACACCTTCCCTTCATTCTTTTATAGAATAAAATTTGTGGGTACCCTGCCAATGTGAGTTAGAAAAAAACATCTGACTTGGGAGATCAGTTTGCCCTTTGAATTTAAGATGCTTTTTTTTTTCTTTCCTTTCTTTCTTTTAAACAAGACCTGGCCACATGCGATAAGGCAACATCAAATGCTGAAGCAAACCTCTGACCTCTACTACGGTATTTACTCACAAACAATTCACGGTCACTTGATCAAAGTCATCTTTTTCTGTATATATCTCAGCAAGTTATATGACAGACAGGTCATCATAAAGAAAAAAAAGAAAAAGAGTACTATGGGATTGTGTACTTAATGAAAAGGAATGCATGTGCACAAATAGGGCAATGGGTACCTACAGCACTGCAATGGCTGAGTGGTGTTATATGCTATTATTGTGAACTTCTGGTATGAAAATTTTTGGTGGAGGTCAGAACTTTACAAATGTGGGATGGAAGCACAGAGTTAAATGAAGAGAAGTGTAGAAACAGGTGTCTAATTTCATTTTAGGCACTCTAAGTTATTCTTACCTGGCCTCCAGCTGCCACACAGGAACATGGGTAACTTTTAAGTCCCGCGTCATTTCTGACAGCTCTCTGTAGATGTGCCACATCCACTAGGTCATCTTAAATGGCACTAAATACCTCTTTTAGGCACCTGAATTCTTTCTTCAGTTTTTTACCCAAGGGACATGGAAAAACAGATCTGAAACTGTGTCTTTCAAATCTGTGTGAATAACTAGTGAATAATAATCCTGAACAGGCAAATTTAGTATTGAAATGTGCTATTTATGAGTAACTGATTTGTCAGCTGTTAATGTTCTTTAACCGGATTTTGTTACTCATCACATATATATAAGTATATATATATATAAACACATATAAGTATGTATATATATATGCACACATATTTTTAAAGCAAGCTGAATAAAGACAGCAAGCTGTCTTCAGTCAGTCAAGACACTTCCCATCCACCACACAGATCTCTGCTGTCATTTAAACAAACTGAGTGACTGATAACAGAAGAAGGTTGTTAGCATCTCACATCAGCCTGCACTGCAGAGGGAAGGGACCCTTTGTTTTGGTGCCTTGCAGATAAATTATCGATAGCTTTTGGCAGCTGAGATGGTGTTGAAGGTTTCCTTTGAAACATGCTTTACGATTTTTTTTTTTTTTGCTGCTTTGATTAGGAAGTGGCTTTTTTCAAAGGAAACTTGTGCATGTGGTTGCCTATTCTTTCCCTATTTCTGCTGCCAGAAAGTCTTTCTTCTTTCATGTGGTCTTTTTCTTTTCTATCTGTGCTCAGACAGTTTTGATCCTTTCTCTGTAGGGATATCTAGTTGATGCCCCTCTGGCTGCCAACTTTCTGAGCCTGATTCCCAGAACTTTACTTCTCTCCTTTATTCTTGCTGAACCTGAATGCCAAATAGTTACACGCTTCCCACAAAGGGAATGAGGAAAGCGAGACCTCCCCAAAAACACGACTTGAGCAGTGTCTGACTCCAGCCCCATTCATATCTAATGGTGAAACAATCTCTATTCTAAGCTTAATTGTAATTGTTTTTGTGAGTGTCTGACTGAGAGTCAAATGCACGCCATTATATCAGCAAAATATGAAAGCAGTTGTTGCTAGTGTAATCAACAGTTCAGACAGTGGTTGTCCTGCTCCCTCCTTCTGCCATGTTCCTGATTATTCTGCAAAGATCTCAGAGAGACCCAAGGTCTGTTTCAGCCTGCCCAGCAAAAGGGCTTGCAAACTCTTTTTATTCCCATCATTGCACCTCCTTTTTTTTTTTTTTTTTTTTTTTTTTTTTTTCAAACAAACATGTTTACAAGACAGAGAAAACATCACAGAAAAATGGTCCAACGGTCCAACAGAGAAGGAGGAAACTGCGACTCTAACACCAAGTGCTCTTCCATATAGCATCCATCAGATCCTGCAGTCTTTTGCCGCAAGAAAAAAATTAATAACAAGCACTGTTATTAATCCTGAGATCTCATCAGTGCTAGTTAAAACTTGTCCTGTCTGTGCTTCTGGAGGATGGTCTTTCAGCTTAACTTGTTCTATTGGTCTGAATTTACTAATGTCAGACTGTTTCTAAGCTTGTTCCAGGTTTAGTTACCTGAATACATTTACAATCCTTTTGCATAGCCTGAATTCCCTAAAAGAAAATTATTCAAGACAAATTGTCATCTGTTCATAGAATTTAAACCAAAAAGAGAAAATATCCAATTATATTTGGACAGATCTATCACAATCACAGACTTTTAGGTTTGATTTGGGAGCTCAATAACATGCACCTGTAGTATAATTAGTAGATACATAAGGTAAAAATCAAACAAAAACATGTGAGGCATATAGGCCTGATGAAGAGACATTGGGATGTAACTGCCTTGGTCCTCATGAATTCTGGTTGGTCATACTATCAAAAATTGCACCTTTCTCCCATTTGATCTTCTCACTTTTTGGCTTCTAGCTATGAGTTCCTCTTATGTTTTCTCTGTTAATGTAAAAAATGTTTAGTATCCAGTATTTTCTGCCAGTGAAAGCAGAGTAATATCAAGTTAACTTATTTCTATTGCTTAAATAACTAGATTAAGTTTTAAACTTTTTATTGTTAAGGTTTTTCCATCTCAAATAATGTTTATAATTTATTTTTTTCCTGTTTGAAAGAGGGGAAGATTTTCCATACCATCGTGAAATAGTTATTTTTCAAAAAGCCATAGACTATTTTGGGAGTATATTGCATTTTCAGGGAAAAAAAAAAGGCAGGTTAAGTTTACAATGAAAAATAAATATTAATGTACAATCTTTTCCCAAAAATCTGCAATATGAGTTCATTATACTGAATACATTGGAAATACGCTTAAGAGTTTGACTGTAATGTTATTCACCCTTTTTTTTTTCTTTTTTTTCACTATCCTCATATTTCAAAATGGCTGTAGAAGACCAAAAACAAAATCACAAGTCCAGATATGGAAAATGACATAATGGTAATTGGGAGTCTCATAATTGTGAAGGATATCTCAAAGCAAACTTTTGGAAAGTGGTAAAAAGAGCACGGTAAGTTACATATACTTCTCCAACAAAGAGGAAGTGATTTAATACCTGCAACATTCAAAAGATGATATGAATGTTTATGAAGTGTTCATTGGGTTGTACAATATAGTATGCATATTGGTAATCACAGCAGTAAGGATATACTGTCCCTACAGTATCTAGGGACATCACTAGCTCTGTACTAGGGCTGGTGACTATCCTAGTGATCTAGGACTGTCATCAGCCCTGTATTCCCTACCCTTTTCGAGTGGACTACATACAGATGCTACGGTCTCAGCTGCTGAAAATAACCTTGTGCAGCACAAGTGCTGCCCATGAGACTTGGGGAGCGATCCTGAAGTGGGAGCCTGAACAGTTGCGGTGGCAGCATTGGTGGAAATGCTGAAATTCACTGATGAATCAGGACAAAAAATCCTGTGTACCTACCAGTGTATGGCTCAGAGAGAGTTTGAGCAACAAAAGGACCCACCCTCTCTCTCTCTCTCTCTCAAAAAAAAAAAAAAAAAAAAAAAAGGAAGGCCATTAGTACAATTTGATCTCTCTGGCCCAATTAAAATCCGTGAAAAAAGGAAGGCCACCCAGCTTAAAGTTGAACTTCTCAAGAAAATGCAAATAAGAACAGTGAACCTGAACTACCCAAACATAGCAGAGACTACTTATAAATCCATTTATCCCGAAGCAATTATTTTGTAGTGCCAGTACTCCTCTGAGATTAGGGCAGAAATGCTTCCAAATTATATCCCTGGAAGATAATGCTGCAACTGTAACACAAAACTGAGGTGAGAATTTTCTTTCAGGTGCCAACTTCAATCATGATTAACTGCTAAGCTTCATCTGTTGCAAATGTACTATGAGGTCATGCAAGTCAGTTCAGAAATGTCTCCATCCACTCAGCCATGCCAAATGCCAGCTGTTTATCAGATAGGAGAAGTGGATCAAAATGATTTTGGTGGTGTGCTCAGCCTGCGGTAGGAGTGCAGTTTCAGAGCTCTTCATCATATTAAAGCCTGGCTTGGACTGACAGAGTAGAAAATCACCCATGACTTTGAGAAGTTGCAGAATAATGTTTCACCTCAACAAACATGAGGTGTTTATCTAGTCACACTATATCTAAGTGTTTGGAGAGGGATTAACCCTTCACAAGCCACTGGCTATCTATGCCACATTAAAATCACAATTTGATTTGAGCCCAGGAAAAAAAGAACATAATAATTCAGTGTGAAGATAGTGGATAAATCAGTCTGTCTGGACTCTCCTAAGAGAGAATAAAACCCACATGATAAAGAAAAAGCAAAAGCAATTTTTTTTTTTTTTTATTTAAATTTTTATTTTTTCCCAATGTAACACTGTATATGCAAAAGAAGGAAAATGTGTTGCAGGTCATTTGGTAGCTTGACAGTATTAACCTGTTGTTCTCTTTCCTGCTGCCTCTCCTGCTCGAGTTGAAATACGATATGGATTACCAAAAAGAGGGTAATAAAATTAAACCATAGCAAGACATCTGCTCACCTTCAAATCCAGCCTTAGTAGATGCCCCTGAATTGTAAAACTGTTTTTTCTACTTATTTTCCCCAGCATATTGTACCCAGCAGTGATCATGTTTTAAATTTTCTTTAAAATAATTTTTAAAGTTTTGCAAGACTAATATTTTTTCAGGTTAGACATTAATAGACAAGAACACTGTTGCTCAGCACTACATATAGGTTCACTAATTTCCTCCAGCAAAGCAATATGTTAGTGATGAAAATGACAGTCAAAATGACAGTCAACTCTTTTTTTTTGTTTTGTTTTGTTTTGTTTGACACGATATTTTGCAAAGAATCACCCAAAATAACACAGACTGAAGTACCCAAAGTAGTCAGGAAAGATGAAACTCATTTTTCTGTTTATTACTGCAGGAAATAGGCCTTACTGTTTTGCTCTGTTTAATAGCATTTTTCCAACTGACAGAACCCCTCAGCAGTAAAGAAGAGAAGGTTATAATATTATCTTGAAGAACCAGATGGGATACATTCAAAAGATATTTATGATTCATATATTTATCAGGATCTTTCATTGCATAAAACAGCTCTCTGTTTGTCTTTTTCTTTTGACTCCTTTAACCTGTGCAGCCACAATACATTCAAAGGGTAAAGCAATAACACATGTTCTTTTCATTGCCATGACATGGATGTTTGTACCATAGATCAGCTATTTGGAGAAGGATAAAGAAAAAAAATGCCAGTACGTCACTTGCTTCTGCAGTAGAATACATCATGCTATATCTCAGCTGCACAATAAAAAAGACAAATTTAGTCATTCTCGGGAAACTCAAGTACACTATGATACATCTGCTTTTGGCAATGGAAAAACTGAGAACTTAACTACTTCTATGACCATTTTGTTTCAGACTATGAGTCTAGAGAAAGAAGTCAGTTCTGGCAACACTTTCCTTTAACTTAGATATAGAAAATATCTTGCTGGACTTTCCACTTGCTTACTAGGAAGAGGCTATTCCAGTGTTGTTGCCAATTAGAGCAAGGTCATATCTTCAGCCTTACTCTCCAAAGTCAATGAATGCTGAAATGTATGCGGTGAGGCTCTATGCGTATGTTCCTTCCTATATCCGCTTCTGAGTCAGATTTTACTTGCTGAAAGCAGCAACAAATTTCTTTGGGAAAAATATTAGATTCAGTTTCTTTAGCTGTAAAATGAACATAAACTTGTTTACCTACATCTCAGGGGCATTGTGAGGTTGAATTAGTTAAGTGATGTACACTCCTTTGAGTTCCAAGAATAAAATATAAATAAATACTGTAGGAATGTAAAACAGTGTGGATCCAGGGTGGTAAGATCTAAATTCTGCTTACCCTGTTACCGTAATTCTGGGTAAGCTAGACCAGAGAGCAATATACTGGCAATAGCTCCTCGTAATCCTGTGTGAACTGTTATTGGTCAGGGTATAATATGTGATATCCTACACTTCACAGAGGCACTGGGTCTATTACTATCATATTTATAGATATTGTTGCTGTATCTATAGAGATAGGCAGTTAGGTTTAGAAGTCCTTGATTAGTTCCCCAGTGTCAGCCCTGGCTGCAGCCCTGAAATAAACAAGTTGCTCCAGGTGATATTATAGCACAGTAATGAGGTTTAGATGATAGCTGTAGAAGCTGTATTTGCCTTTGTTTTATTCTTTTAACATATATGTATTATTATAGTTAAGGTGACTGGGGCTCACATTTCTCTCTCACTTCCCTAAATTCTTTTACCGTGTGTTGAGAGACTTGTATGCAAAAATCTAGGCTGAAAGATCATTGTCACTCTGGCTGCTTGCTTTTTTTTTTTTTTTTAAAGATGAGATAGAATGCACCCTTAAAGTTCCAGGCCAGCTAATATTACTACAAGAACATGAGAAGAGGCAGCATGATTGACTTGGATAATTGCAACCTTTGATGTAGATCTCTTCTCTGTTGGAGCAGACCACCAGCTGGCATAAATTGACTGGACTGGCCCACCTGATGTCAATCCACTTTAATGCATTATAATGTAAGCATCTCTCCCTCTTGTATTACCTCTTGTATCGGTGTATCACATCCATTTGTGGTCTGACACTGTGGTTTTTCTTCTACCACAAGATCTGTCACAGCTGGAGACTGGACTCATTAGCCATGCTCTGGGTGTAGTATTGCATAGGTGGAGAGAGTAGCTGTGATATATAAAAGCTTGTGGGTGGCATGAGTGAAAAATGATATCCTAAAACAAAAGAAGAAACTCTGGTGCCTAACGTACATTATGTGGCCTGCTACGACTTATGCATCAAATTTCTAGTATTTTGGTAGGTATTCATTATTAGGTTAAGGTTCAGAGAGAAATGGAGGTAAAAGTGTGGCCTTCTACAAATCCTATTTTCTTTCTGTTTAGGCTATTTCAGAAGCTATTATGCTTCCACTAAATACGCAGTCACTGAACAACTGGGCAGTGAGAAGTGGGAACAGATGATTGATAGACACATTGCTTTTAGCTAAAAACCAGATTCAGCTGCTTTCTCTTCTGGAGGGAGAAACTGAAAAGTTATGCTGCTACTCTTCCTCCTGCTGTTTTAAGCAATTAAACAAAACCAAAATTAAACTATATGGTGGGATGGATACTTCTTTTTTTTTCCACTAGCAAAAAAAAAAAAAAAAAAAGATTTGAAACAACTTTGAAAAACAGGAAAAAGGATCAGAGGGGTTGGCTTATTTGCTTGAATTTTATTATGTGAAGTTGCCTTTGTAATGATTTTCCCTTGAATACTCTAAGCACTGAGAAGATGTCAACTTCCCTGTATTTCAAAATAAGGTGAAGACCTGAGAAATACAGTATAAATAATATGACTGGCTTCAAAGATAAATAGTCAGTTAGTTTTCCACTGTTGAAAAAAAAAAAAGCACATTTTAGTAGCATATGAAAAACGGGTCGTGTAAGTTTGAGATCTGTTCTCTCTTGTAGCTATTTGTCTTTGTGGCATACAGCACTTACTGGTAGAAAAAGAAGAAAGGGTTATGAAATGTATTTTGGGAATGGGGCCACCAAAATCTCACACATGTTTTCAAAAACTAAGCATTTATAGTTCCATTACACTTTCTAAAAGGCATTTTAGAAGTCGTTACAAAATCTCTCATTTTTTACCATAATTTCAACTTTATACATTTTACCAGTTAAAACACAATTGTCTATCTAGAGCAATAAAGTTATAGATATATTACTACCTCCTGAACTTATGCTTTATCATAAGCTATTGTACTAAAGGGATGAAAACCAAAATAAGTAATAATATACATTACAAAGAATTGCATGCATTAAGGTCAATCGTTCTAGTGTTTCATCTCCTCTTTATATCTGAAAATATGTATATTCTCTAAATGATGATCCTACATGCAGAAGGGAATTAGATCAAGTGGAGGAAATTAGATCAGAGTGTGCAACGGAGAATAAGAGTAGCGTTCTTAGAAGAAAGAACTGGACTTGTTTGCAAGGGATGTGGTCAAGACACCATTGTTGCACACGTTCAAGAACTAGTTAGATGAGACATTAATGGAGATTCTAAATTGAATTGTCTGAATAGCTGTAGGCTATGTCTGCAGGAAGCAACTTGTTTCTTTCACTGAGAGCACACAAAAATCTGTTTTGGTGACAGGCAGAGACTGACAAAGATATTGGGAAATTTTTGTCTTTTCTGATATCATAAATTTTAACATTAGACAATTTGAAATAATAACATTGGGAGTAAACGTATGTTTGACTCAAGTAGGTGCAGACTCCTGAGGATAGCAATGGAAAAAAAAAAAAAAAAAGAAATTTAAGTTCTAATAGGTCAAAGTCCTACTTAACTGACTTCTTTAGTTTTATAGAAATATTTATGTTCTTCATAGTGAGAACAAGAACAATCAGTTCTGAAAACAAACCACTATGGACAGAAAGCAGAATTCTTTTACATCTTGCAGAAAGATGTTGGCAGGTTAAATGAACACATCTTCTAACTTCATGCATTTGTACTTTATCTGAGTATAGAAACAAAATGCACATAAATATCCAGAGAGAGCTATGAAAAAATATAATTTTGTACATGGATAAAGAAGTATTGTAATTTACTGGGTACCACTTTGTTTCCTCACCTGCAATTTAAGAACATGAGAAAACAGAAGTAATTAGAAACTGAGGTGGTTCTGACCTAGAAATGCTTCTTTTCAAAATAAAAGATTATTTTGCTCTCTGTGGATGGAAAAAGCTTTGGTGAAGTTGCGAGGAAGTGTGATAGATTTTGTCTTATCTCATTTCACACTTCAGAGTTGATTTAACTATAGCATATATGAAAATGCTTTATCTGGCCAAGATAATATACACTTCCTGCAGAATCACTTACACTGAGAATAACTGGCCACTTGACAATACCTTTTCAACTTATGTTACATATTGATTACTAAGTTAGCAGGGGAGGTAGATTTTAACAAGGATAACTTTTTCCATTTGTTATCTGCTTACAAACAAACAAAAAATATGCACCCTTAAATTCAACCTTTGACGGGTGGAAGTCTTTCCTGGAATAATGCACTGGCAGTGGGAGTAACTCCTGTATTTAATGTTGCTCACCAATATGGTACCCACACAACTGCAAAGTTTTATGTTTGTTTTAGTGGCCTGAGCACAGTTGCAACTTGGGGAGCCTGTCTACCCTCCCAAGAAAGCACAGTTCTCAGCTTGTACACAGACCCAGGCTTACCTACTAACCTCATAGCTACATGGAAGGCCACACTCAAATTTGATCAACCCTTGGACCTCAGTGAAGCAAGAAAGCTTTAATACACCTTGCTGTAGGTCTCTGTACTCTTGCTGACTGTATGAATTGTGCATGATTGGTTACCTACCTAAAGGGATCATGGTCCTGGCACTATCATGAGCCCAAGCTGCTGTTAGACCAGTAATGTATACAGAAAGGAAATGGGCAAATGTTATAAAAACATAAAACTCTACCCTTAATGGGGGGCCTTTTGCCCCATGGTAGAAGTATATCACCAGCTGAAGAGGATGCATGCTGAAGGCTCAGTTAACACTTCACCCTTACAACAGAGTAAGGGATTTCTGTAGTCTGAGGGGAAGATGACAGTCCTCCGTCTTCTGGCACAGCACTGTCTGACAGGCAGGCAGTAATGTACACATCTCCTTTCTATCCTCTCTCCTTTGTATCCTGTCTTCTTTTTATCCTCTCTCCTTTTTCAGAACTAGTTACCCTTCCACTAAGCATCCTTTAGTAAGGCTGAAACATCCCAGAAAAATACTCAAATGATACCCATCCTCCCTGGACGGGACCTCATTTTCTCACTTCAATTTCATCATATTCTCCCTTCATTCAGTCCAACCCATCAGAGGTGCTTTGAGAGGGGTCTCCCAGCCATGTATTCCCCTTTCTTCCACCACTGCTAGCAATAAGCATTGTCCCTTTCTACCCCTATGAATTTGGGAACAATTGTTCCTCTGTTTTACAGGCAAGGATATGAGGTAGAGAGAATTAACTTCACTTCATTGAAGTCAACAGAAAGCCTAGGGCACAGGCAAGAACAGATTCATGGTCCCTCAGAATTTCTGAGCAGAACAGGAACTATGTATATTACACAGAGCAAGAGAGCGATGTTAACCAGCAGTATTAGAGAAGAATTATTGGTTAATAAAAATGGTTATAGCTACATGCAGGCAAATTAGATGCATTTCAGTTAATCTGAATTCTTAGTAGCTCAGCCATTGAAGTCTAGTGCTAACATTTATCAATAATAACTACAATAACAATAATTATTAATCAGAGGAGTTCTGATTAATTATATGCTCTGACAGTATTTAAAATGCTTTTTTTCTTTTTTCCTTATTCATCTGACAAAAGGAATTTATCTACCCCTTTCATTACTATTGGTAATAAACACGCTCATATTCATGCACACACATACATATCTATGAAGTAAAAAAAAAAGTTATCTTTAATTTTAATCTACCTTTAATTTTTCTAAACATGCTACATAGCAAGGTGCTTTACTGTGCCTTTCAGTTAATGTATATTTCTGCACTTGGGTCTTAATTTCCTGCACTTTACTGCTGTACATACCCACTCCCTGCCAAAATCATCATTTTGCATTTTAGTCTGAATGGTTTCAAGCTGGTTGGGTTTCATACCCCTGCTTTCTGGGAAATAGCAGGGGAGAAAGCTACTTTTCTTTTAATGTTGAGAGAATAACTACAGTACTTGAAGCCTATAGTGAACTAAGTGGGTAAAGTCATCATTATCACACTGAGTCCCAATTTTAACATCTTGTGATTTGTCTGAAATTCAAGATATGCAGCAATCAGCCTTCTGTAGTTAAGCAGTTTCAGCAAGCTCTCCACAGCGCAAAATGCAAAAGAATTGTGGTTCCTAGGTTGAACATTTTCATAAAGAGTTCTTACAGGTTTTGTCCAATTCCTCAGGAAGCTAAAATCTGAAATAACACAGGCGACACTGACAGCTGTGAACTATTTCAAAAGGTTTAAATTTAACATGACAAATCTTAAGGTACTTAACTTAGTTCCTGCTCAAACTCTTCCACACTCCTCACTAGAAGGCTTTGAGGACTGACTACAGGGAGTGAGGACTGAGTCTGAGCAGTGCTCTTCATGTGAAGCCTCTCTGGGGTCAGATGTTCAGACATCCTGGGAGCAGGTTAAATTCTGAACAAGGGAAAGGCAATTTAATGGCCTTATGGGGACTCTGCTTGCCCCTTGCTTGCTGCATGCTCTCTTTGCTCTGCTACATGGGTGCAGTCTGCATGCTGCTGTCTGTAATAAAAAAGGTAGATGCCCTGTGGTTGTGTGTGAACTGCCTGGAGTGAAGGGCAGAGTTTAGTGCGAGGGAGGAAGGAGACCATAGTGTGGCAAAATCACTTGGAGGAGGGCCTGCAAAAGGAAGGAAGTGCTGGTCACACAGCCCCAGGCTGACAGAGACACAGGGCAGGAGTTAACATGGAGTGCTGAGCAGCGGCCATGACATGCAGCTGGCTGTTGTGGGCAACCCCCCTCGCTTCCCATGGAAACAGGTGTCACCAAAGCACTTCATGAGAGGCAGCTTACGTGGTCCCTGTGGTGGGCCAGCAATGTGCTGTGGGGACCACACCGGGTACAGGGCTGGCCCACTTTGTGCATGCCACCAGATATTCAGAGCAGAGAAAATGAATGCTCTTTTCAGAAATGGTTCTCTCTCCTGTTTCTCTGGCTGGAAGTATTCACCAAATTTGACTCCACAGACAAATAATTACTGCTTTGCTTGAGTCCTCCTTATTTGGCTAGTTTATGAGAACATTTTTTGCCAACAAGCTGCACAGTAATCAGAGTTACAAAGATTGATCGGCTTTCTAGGCCGAATGACTGGATTATCGGTAGATGAAATGTAATACAAGCTGCTGAATCTCTTGCTGTGCTGCTCGTTCTGTTTTGTGAAACACAAATTTTTTGTGAAACACAAATTGCCCATCCATTGAACAAGCTGGTATTAAAAACCTCTCTGAACTGAAGCAAAATATTTTTATTATTATTATTTTGTGTGCAGAAGTAAGAACTTTAATTGTAAGTCCAGGACAACTGCTAAAGGTAACTTCCTAGTGAGGCAGTTTTCCTTTGATGAAGTACCTCTCTGCCTAGACTGGCGTCCTTTGGCACAGTGACTGTCTGATACATGAACAGGTTGCTTGGGGATGTATTAGACAGAACAGCAGAATAATGAAGATATCTGACTGTAAACCCAAAGTATGAACTGAAAATGCTCTCTGGCTGTGCAACATACAATACCCCCAGCAAATCCAGCTGTAAAGAAGAACCCAGGCATCTGAACTCTGTCCAGTCCTGGGCGGCTGGACATGCTGCCAGTCTGATTGGTCCCTTCTGTGCTGTTGGCTGCAGATACCAGTGGGCCCTGGACATGAAGATCGATGGGATTTTGATGGACTTAATGTCAAATGTTTCTTCTCTGGAATAGAAAGTATTAACTTTCACTTCACTCTCCATTTGCCTGCTACAGTGATAGGGCTATTTTTTAATAGATGTTTTCCTTTGTGAGCAAATTTGTGTGAGCTATGTGGTACTCACAACTCAAAGCCAATCTGTTACCGACTACCCTCTCCTGTTTTCCAAAATCAGATAGGACACTGGGAGCAATGGTTATACAGATTTGTAGTCACAGTTTCTCAGAGGATGCAAAGTAGCATAGACCTGTGAATGCAGGGAGTTTAAAACTACTTACTTCAGTAGGTTTCCACTATGTAAGAAGACAGGTGCATAATTTGGACATAAGAAAGTAAATACAAATGTTAGTACCTTTTTTACAGTATTGGGACATTTATATTCATAGTAAAAAAAGATTAAGGAAATGGACCCTACCAATAGTCTATTGCGATGGAAATAAATTACATTCAGTTAAAAAAATTGTGTTTAAAACTAAAAAAAAAGAAAAAACAAAACAAAGCAAAACAAAAACAGAATTTCTCCTTACGGCCCAGAAAGAGGGCATGGTATCCTTAAGAAAACAATTTGCTGAAGACTCATTAGTCCAAAGCAGCTCTTGGAATTCTGCCTCTGGCTCTCTAATGATCCATGAAACTTGAATTCAATAAAAAATGATTTAACTGTAAAGTAGTTGATCTGAGCTGACTTTTGCTTACTTGAGTATTTTTTAAGCCTTTTGTTGTATAAATAATATTTGTTTCTCTCAGAGTTAAAGGATTTCCATAGAAATATTACCCAGATGCTCTGAGATAGTTTGCAGCTATATTGACCTCTGTGCTTTTTTTCCACTGATAGTATCACGTACACCCCAAAACCAATAGCAGTAACTTACGGGATATGCACAATGAGGCTGCTAGTCTTGGGAGACTTTTGAAAGCTCATACATTAGGCTCTCACTTTCCAATCCATTAATTCTGCTGTTCTCTGCCTGTTGGGAGCTTTGTTGTGTCTTGTAAGAATAACAGATCACTGCTGAAGCTTTTAAGATCTGTTACCAGGAGAAGTTACCATGCAGACAGTGTGTCTCCAATAGCTTTGTGCTTTTGGCTGCCAATTTTCTCTCTCTCTCTCTCTTTTTTTTTTTTTTTTTTTTTAACATAAATGAAGTGCACCAAGAGGTATTGTATACATGGAGTTGCCAGAGGACAGCATAGCGCCTTGGAGCAGTGCACCCAGTGCTGGATGACCTGGCTTGATTAAATTTGCATGACCAGGGCTGCCCTGCAGAACCCTCTAGGCAAATGTCTGGCATCAGCTGATTTAGCATAACTTTGCACAAACTCCTTTACCTTTAGAAAAACTCCTCCTGGAAGAGAACTAGTGTCAAATTTCCTGGGGCAGATTTACCTTAGGGCAAAGAATTATGTCTTGTGACTGCTTTGCTTTTCCACCATGGGAGGCAGGTGGGACCTTCCTATTTCCATGACCTGTGCTGCTCATGACAACCAGTGGGGTTAAAACTGCTTCCTAAGTTTGCTCACCATGCAGATCTCTTCCCTAGGAAACTGCAGGATGCTCAGAGACCATGCAGTACTATGGTGATCACATCATGCTAATCAGGTCACATTTGCTGCAGATCTTATTGTTGGGACCTTCCTTGACTTCCAGGGAAGCATTCCATTTATTGCAGCTAGGAATTGGATTTCATATGCCTATATTGCCAGCCTGACTGCATATTTGAGGAATATAACGAGACCTAAGTGTAACTTATCCAGACATTGTTACAGGATTTATCATTACAGAAAAGGTAATGTGTAGAAATTGGTGTGTCAACTGCATAAGAAACCTATCTAATAGAGAACAAGTGCAAAATAATTTATTAGACTGCTATATACAAAGGCATTCACAATGTAGGCTAGGAAAACCCTCATGGCAAGTTAGTGCAGAATTCCTTATGGGCTGTAAATCCACAGCTATCTGCACACTAACTTCCTCATCCATCCACACGAACCCATTGCATGTGCCACTGATTTTAGAGCAGAACTCCCTACTGGCTTTCATAAACATAAAAATCAATCCCCTGATTTCCCCTCTTTGGAGACTGTTCTCCAGATATGGTATACATCTATGCTTTATTCTTATTTATGTTTTAGCTTAGTGTGGTATAACCTACCTTCTATCCAGGGATCACTAAGCACTTTACAATCTTCAGTTAATAAAGTCTCAAAACACAGGTAAATAGTCACATACAAAAAAAAAACACGTGGAATTTATGATTACTCAAAACAGTCTTAAGATGAGACAATAAGCTTGTGTCTTTACTTCCCTCTAAAATCTGATGTTCAGAAAAACATTTAGCATTCATATATTCAAAGATCCCCCCTTTCTATTTTATTAAAGTGAAGAGGTGCCAGGAGTGGTGAACAGCAGACTAAGAGCATGTACATGGACAGTCACAGATGGTCAGCTAACATTTTTAATTTGTTCTTATGCCTAACCCCAAATCTGTGAAAATCATTATTTCTATCTGATAATCCAAGGAAATGACAGAAGCATGTTCATAGTAAATACATTTTGAGATGTATATGGATGTAAACTTTGTTGGGTTAAAAACTGACTGGGTGGCCAGGCCCAGAGGGTTGTGGTGAATGGAGTTACATACAGCTGGAGGCTTGTCACTAGTGATGTCCCCCAGGGCTACATACTTCAATAGTCTTTAATATCTTCAATATCTTTATCAATGATCTGGATGAGGGGATTGAGTGCACCCTCAGTAAATACATAAATGACACCAAGTTGGGTGCAAGTGTTGATTTGCTTGAGGGAAGGAGGGCTCTGCCAAGGGATCTGGGTAGGCTGGACCGATGGGCTGCGGCCAGCTGTATGAGGTTTACCAAGGCTAAGTGCCAGGTCCTGCACTTGGGACAAAACAACCCCATGCAGTGCTATAGGCTCCAGGAAGACTGGCTGAAAAGCTGCCTGTCAGAAAGGGAGACCTGGGAGTATTGGTTGATAATTGGCTAAATATGAGCCAGCAGTGTACTCAGGTGGCCAAGAAGGCCAACAGCATTCTGGCTTGTAGAAGACTGGCTTGTAGGACTAAGAAAGTGATTGTCCCTCTGTACTTGATTTAGTGAGGCCACATCTTGAATACTGTTTTGGACCCCTCACTATAAGGACATTGAGGTGCAGGAGTGTGCCCAAAGCAGGGCAACAAAGCTGCTGAAAGGTCTAGAGAACAAGTCGTACGAAGAGTGGTTGATGGAACTGGGCTTATTCAGCCTAGTGAAAGTGAGACTCAGGAAAGAACTTATTGTGCTCTACAATTACCTTAAAGGAGGCTATAGCAACATGGGGATTGGGTTCTTCTGCAAACACCAAATGATAAGATGAGAGGAAATGACCTCAAGTTGCACCAGGGAAAGTTTAGGTTGGGTATTAGGAGAAATTTTTTCACTGAAACGGTTGTGTGGCATTTGAATAGGCTGCCTAGGGAAGTGGTTCAGTCATCATCCCTGGAGGTCTTCAAAAAGCATGTAGATATAGAGCTTAGTGACATGGTCTAATAGTGGACTTGGCAGTGCTAGGTTAAAGGTTAGACTAGATGATCTTAGAGGTCTTTTCCAATCTAAATGATTCTATGATCTCTCATATCATCGTCATCTTTCACTTAATAAAAAAACAAAAGCAAAGAACAACCACCCTGTTCCTATTGAATTTCATTTTGAGTAGCAATAATAAAATTTGGGAATTTTCTTTTAAAGCAAGGAGAATGGATGCAATAAAATACATCACTGCAAAATTCAAGAACACGGTAGTGATTGGGCTTCTTCTGATTTATATCCATCTAAACCTATAACAGCTGAAGATATTAATGAGGTAAACTACTGAGTTTTCTTGACCTGTCTTTCAAGGGGCAATGTTTTAAGAACTCTCCATATCACCCATGGAAACTGGGAATTTCTCCTAAGAACCAACTTCAAGAGCTGTCTGTATCAGCTTGGTTGTGCTATAATAGTTTAGCCACCAGATTCCTTTTTTAAAATTATTATTATTATTATTTTATTTTTTCCTGTGAAATAATGAAAAAATGTTGGATGCTAGATGACGAAAATACATCTGTGCATATGGTTATCATATTTGTGGCTGGATTTTCCATCCTGATTTGGTAACTGAAACATGCTGTCAAGTCCTGCAGTGATCTTGCATCTTTGCTTACTACACTCACCTTGAAATTTATTTTGTATGCTTCTCTACATCTTTTAAACACTAATAAGCTTCATTCACCGCTGACTTAGTTTGTAGCTGAGCAAAAGACCAAAAAATGTAAAAGTACAATTCTCAGTTATCAGTGGTTTAATAGTACAGTTTTATTAAGCCATTAAATCTCTTTTACCCTACACATGATTTTCACTGTTGTAGTTGAAAAAATGGACAGATTATAAAATCCATGCATACTCCGAGCATTTCATTTAATAACTGGAACAACTCCCTTCTGTCTTTAATACTGTTGCTCACTGCCCATGAAAAAAATCAACAACTCATTTTCTGTTTTTTTTTTTTTTTTTTTTTTTTTTTAATAAATTTTCTTATTGTGAAAGGTATAAATCTTCCAGTACTTTGCCACCACAATTAATTTTCTACTACATGCATTTCTTTCTTTCTACTTGAAGAAATACAGGAAGATACATGTTTTGATACACTTTATGGGTCTGGGTGAAAACATATCCTCACAGTCTTCTTACACATCCTCCAACCCCAACCTTTTTTGTTTACCTACACACATATTTAAGTGATGACCCTTCCCTCTCCCTTACTGTTGTCGATTTTTTTCAGAAGGTATCCATTATCTTCAGGATCCCTCCCTTTACAGCCTCATTAAGAATCTTGCAGAATCAATTAAGAATGGAATTCATCACTTTGGTTTGAATCTAGGCTAATGAGGTCTAAAGCCCTGGGGCCATTTTTTGTTGTTAATGGCAGATCAGTTTATTTACTCACTTAACTTTGTAATATATATTGTTTTTGTGAGAACTGCAAGGGACATGTTCATAATACCCAGTTTTGGACATCCTACTCTATTCTTTAGCTATACAAGGGGATTATGGGGATTTTAGACAGCTTAGTTTTGCTGACTGTGTTATTATCTATAACTCTTCTTTGTCATTTATATTTTAGACCATCACACATAGGCAACCTGCCTCAAAGAACAGAAACAATTTTGCTGTGAACAAAATGTCTGTATGGATTTCTCTATCAACTTCAGTTCATGGAAACTGCATGTAGGTCTCTCATATTAAAGCCCTTCCAGGATTGCAGTTTCAATGATGACTGGAGGAAGGGGACAGGTTTAAAGAGGACAGCACACCAATGTACCCTCTAGTGGGATGTGGTGTAGATGAATGAAACTAAATAAAACTGAATGGAACCTCCTCAGCCCTCTTTTGCCCTCATAAACATCCTCCCCCTTCCCCATGATTACTTTCTGAGTCATTTTACACGAATAAGATTTACAGAGTCAATCTGTAGTGCATAGTTGCTGAGGGTTAGCACCTGTGACAAACCCTTTAAAAGTGCTTCATTCACATCACTGGTTTTTGGAAAAGCCACTTGCCTGAGACAGCATGAGCATCTACATTTGCAGGATGAGAGAAGGGAAAGTATTGGGGCTGAATAAGGAAGTTTTGCCACCTGTACCTTGAACATTCATCAAGTTCAATGGACCTTACAAATGTTCACAAGGATTTATTTACCTTGTATTTATTCCCTTTTGTTTTTCTGTGGGTCATTTGATTTAAATCAAAGAATTATGTCAGCATTAAGAAGCTCTAATGTACGTAATCAGTCAAGGCAACTGTGAAAGCACATCACAGTAACTTCATCTGATTGTGCTGATACTGGAACTGGTTGATTAAAAAAGAAAGCCAGTGTTATTTGCCTGCTTCTTGTTACTGTAGATGAAAATCACTGCTTCATCTCTCCATATGAAGCAGGGTTTTTCTTTTTTAATCACTTTATCCTGAGCTATCTTACTTCTTAGTGAAGCTAAAAGGAAATAACTGGTCGAGGATGTTTAGGAGAACATTTTACCTTCTTAACTTTGTTTAAACTAGTGGATGTAATAGCTCTTCTGAAGATATTTGAATTTCCTTGGAAGAGGATTCTAGAAGGGACTTTTATTCATTTGTAATCATCACTAGGTGACTTCAATGAACAGGGAAGTCTTTTGTGAGATCTTAGTTCAGCATAAGTTTCTGAATGTCTTCTCAGAATTTCAACAGCAATAAAACACCATTTTTATGTAGCACATTTCTTACAAGGATCTCAAAGCATGTTATTCAGAAATTTAATATCACTACCTGTATTGTAAAAATATTAAAATCAAGGTGCAGCAAGATCATAAAGAATAGAGCCAGAAATAATCTCAGAACTTCAGAATAAATCATCATGATATAATCATGGTGGGATACTCAAAACGACTGACCATTTTGGAAGAATAAATTCCTTATTCTTAATGTAATGTCATCAATCCAAGGTAAAAGAAGGGGACAGGTGAATGACTACAATTCTTATCAGCTTTATCAACTTTCTGGGGGTATGCTTTGCCTGTGAGGCTTTGCCTGTGAAGATGGTCAGGAGTCAGTTGTTTTCATAGCATAGTGAGACACAACACCTGAGTGTCTGAAATTCTGAGCCCTTATTTTCCATGCATATGGTCATTAAGATACACTGAGATCCTCTTTAAAATGAGGGGGTGCTGTCTAACTAATCACACTGTGAGAGACTGGAGTGGAAATAAGATTTGAAGAAACTCTGCATAGGCCCAAATGCATGTCTCTTCTGTGACCTTGACAAAAACAGGATATATAAAAGCAGATTCAAGAAACCAAACCAACTTAAAAATCTCTAACATTTTTTGATTCTCTCTCTCTTTTTTTTTTTTTTTCCTCATGAGTGATCAGTAGATGTTGCTACAAGTTAATTTTTCCCAGTGTCCACCATTATCTCATTTAAACTACTATCAGAGATAATGTTTTGTGTCCTTAATTTACTCTTTAAGTATGCTGAACAAGGACCTGCAGCCTGCTTTTCACCCTTGAAAAAAAGTAAAGGCAAGAAATAAAAAACAGGAAGGTATGAGAGCGTGCTACTAGTTGTCGGGAGCTGAACACCTACAGCTGTCAGGATCCACACTGATTAGCATTCCCATGGTACCAGGAAGCTTCCAATCTGGAGCTGTCTTATCTGCAGTCTCCTTTTTAGCCTCATTTTAGTCTCACATATTTCATTTAACAGATGGTTTCTTGGCATGAAGAATCACATTCCTTAAAGTAACACTAGTACCTCAGTTATGGTAGTGGTAAAATATTTTTTCAATTATTTAATGTTCTGTACAGGGCAATAAAGTATTGTTTTGCAGTGGATAAAATATTATTATTATTATTATTTTTATTTCATTTATTTATTTTTTTCAAAACAGGAATCACCAGCACTTCTCAGGCAGAGCTACAAGCTTTATATGAATCCTGAGCAGCCCATATGAAAAATTGAATGGGTAGCTTTAATGGGGAGAAATCTGACTTACAGTTCTAGAAGAAGGCCTGGGAGTCAAGGGAGTCAAATTGTCTGTCAGTGGTGCTCTTAGTGGTAGTGAGTCCTGATGCCTTGCATAACTACTTTTGAGAGTGAGGCATAGAATTCAAAATCATTGGCCCATATGGACCAAAGGGTGGGATTCTCCCCATTTCTGAATGGATTTCTCTGCTCTTCGTACAGTCAGTCTCCCACTCCGGCAGACATTAGATGCTTCCATACTTTCAAAGTCACTGCAGAAATAAAATTTCTTCTCAAAATTTCCCCTTGACTCTGGCAGGACCAAGCCTTAATAAGAAAATCATAGGTCTGTGAAGGTCCTGGAGTGATGATATTGTGTACTTTTCTGTCCTTAGTATGCTCTCATTGAGATCTTTGGGGTCTGAGCATGATGAACATCGCTTATAGAAAAATTTATTTGGTCTTCTGTGCTCTAATACCACATACCTGCAGAACCTGTTTCCAGAGCCTGTTTTTCATTTTGTTGGCATTTTTGAATCACGGGCAGGCTATTTCTGTTTACATTTACTTTTATAAATTACCAGTGCAATTTACACATGTACAGACCTGATTTATGCAGCAGAATCATGTTTATGGTCATGTTTGTGCTATCATTTCCAAAAAGTTAACAGGAAGTATTTGGCTGCTTTATGAGATCCCATATAAATGTTGATACAAAGGCTGGCAATGTGTGAGTACTGACATTACTTAAATATATATATATGGCTATTGTTAAATTAACAACCCTTTTATTTATAATACTATTATAAGACTGATATGTTTATATCCATACTGTCAATGATAACCTTCCTGCCTTTATTTCAGCCTTGGCTCATAATGTTTATATTAGGCTTCTATGTCAATGTGTTTTCAATGGCATTAATGTCACACACAAAACAACATTAGGCCTGCAATATAATTCATAATGTTTTGATAGGGATTTTGCAGCTGTCCCTTCACTGTTAACACAAGTGCAATTTACACCTTTTTTTTCTTTTTTTTTTCCTCCCCACTGGAAGGCTTTTGTGATTCCCCGGAAACTCAACATCTGTCTATCAAGTTGCATTTGATGAAAGTCCAGCTTTCAGATTATAAAATGTCAGTGTTATCAGGCTCTTCCAGCTTTACAAGAAATAGGAATTCCTTTGCTCTCTTCAAACATGCATGAGGAGACAGTCACTTTATCATTTAGCTTACCTCTAGTCTAACATGGCAATAGCTTAAATACGTGACATCCTCTGCTGAAATAAGACTGGAAATCAATTATTATTATTTTGGTATTTTGGTAGAGTTTAGAAGAGCTAGTTAGTATTGTCTGAGTGATTAGCTTTTTGATTTGCTGTCCAGATTGAGAAAAGAGGAAATTTCAGCAAATGAAAAAAACATGTCTCTCTATGAAACAGTCAAAAAAAAAAAAATTAGAAAAATCCCTCCTTCCAAAAAAAGTGCCAAGTCAAACTAAACAAAGGAAGATGTTTATGGAAAACAATGAATTTTTAAAAAGACAAAGAAAAGTTAGGAAATGCTCTCAGTCTCTGCTCAGTTCATTTACACTGAAATATAATTGAAATATTTTTGCAAAAGTTAATCCATGTATGTCCAACCTTACCTTTCTTGCTCCTTATGTCTAGTCAAGAAATTCATGTTCTGGTGTTAACCTCTAGCAGACATCACGGGGTGTATGTGATGTCTTAGGCATGGGACCACTTGCCTGACTGTATGAACTTCTGCTGAGTAGGGTCTCGATATGCAGAGCATATACATTGGAATAATTGCTTTGCTGAAGACAACGGGAGCCATGCCAATGATGTCAAGGGGGATGGGATTTCAGCCAGACCATTGGTGTAATGTAATTTGGCATAATTCCATTAAAATCTGTGGAGCCACTTGAATATACATCAGCTAAGAATCAAGCCAGTAAAACACATATTAGTCAGTATAGTCACGTAGGTATTTAAAAAAAAGGTTGAGGAAAAGAAGCAGCATATGATACCTGTAATTTTGATTCATACACATACACATAAATCCTAAGGGAATTTGAATGACTAAAGATTTGAATACACCTTAAACTAAAATGACACAAAAGACTGAGCTGAGATTTGATAGAGCTGTGCTAACCCTGAAGGCTTAGACTGGGGCAGAACAAAAAGCCAGTGAAACAAAATATTTTAAAAACTATTTACTGCTAGAGCTTTTTTAATTTCTTCTGCCTCTCTCTCTTTCCCCCCCTCTCTCTAGGTATCTGAGAGATATAAATAGAGGGTATATAAGAACATAGAGGGTAACTATATCTGGTGTTTTATAAACAGTGGACTACTTGGAAGCTGTTTTTGTAGGTTATGGAAAACTAAACTTCTTAGTTTTCAATATTTATCAGGAGATCCAAGGATATGGACAAGGTAATATCAGATTCCATTAGTCAGTGCTTGCAAAATGCAAAGTGGTAGTTTCACACAGGAAGAGGCTGATGAGAACAAAAGGATTTCAGATGAAGTGGAACATACGGCTGCAAAACAGATTTCTGTAATGAATTCTGAGGGGTGCATCTGTTATTATCCATGTGATATAAAATTGTTCTTTTTGTCTCCTTTCGCTCAGTTGCGCAAGATGCAATCACATCAAACAGGCACGTCCAATAAAACTGTGATCTGACTGATTAAAATGAACAGCAATCTGTTTTCTTCTGACAGTCACACAGCAACGTGAATAACATGGTCTATGAACATGGAATTGAATAGCCACTTGGAACTGGTATTCATGTCCATGAGTGCTATTAAGGCATTTGAGCAAGTTTGTACAGCCAATGAAACAGCAAACTTGTATTCTTAAATCAGTTAAACCACAAGTCATTTGTGAGGCATATTTGATAGCATAATGCTATCACTTCCAAAGCCTTCTCCTGAGCCATTTTATTGCTTTTCTTTGCAGTATATATACTAGCAAAAGGATGCATTCCTGGAGGAAGAATATAGTCATCTGTGAGCAAAACTGTGAGAAGTTTCCATCCTCAGTAGAAGGAAGAGGGTTTGAGTAGATAGACTTTTTGGGGGAGTAATTTCACTTACCTTCTGCATCAAGCCTAAACTTTCTGCTCCCTCCATTATCTAGTTGCAGCAGGAAAGAAAGCCTCTTCCAGAGAAAGGTTAATTTTACTTGTTTAGACACATCTGTGGTGGAAGATGGAATTTTCATTTGAGATGTCTCCTCCTGAAAATGTTAAACCTGCTCACATCTGTGATTTTTGTCATCTTCCTCCAAAATTCAGCCTAACTGATTAGTACTTCTGGAAGGTTGTGTTTTACTGGCTTGGAGCAGGCAGCTTTAAGCTTTTTTATTGTTAAGCATGATGAAGTCCAACATAGTAACCAAAATGGACATATAAATCCACCTGCTCTGATGTTAATGTGAAATAGCTGACATTTCTATTGATTGTAGTATTCAATGCAACAAATTGGTAAATTTGATGGCTGTTTTGTTGTCTACTCCAGGTAATATTGTTTCTTTTAAGGGTCTCAAACCCACAAAGAGCTTTCAAAAGAGCTTCAGAAAACTTCTAGCATAAGTACCATAGGTAGACATTCCTATTTGCACTTCCTTTTCCTGTGTTTTTGAAAATCTATATTAGCTTGCCCAATACATTAATATGGAAGTAAATTGGAGGAAGGGGAGCAAAAGTAGTGTGAACCCATTTATTCTCATGTTCTTTTTGGTTTGTTTGTTTTTAGCAATAACTTCAGTTCTGTAATAAGACCAAAAGCAATTGAGCTATGAAGATAAACTTTCAGGTCAGTTGTTTAAGGCATAAGAAATATATTGTCCCCAGATCATGTAGTCAATTTATATGCAACTTTTTGCTTTGTTTGTTTTAAAGTAGATATCAACCTTCTATTGTGAAAACAAGAAAAGCAATAACAACATCAACAAAGGAAAACAAAATTAAAAGGGCAGTTTAAATGTAAGATAACTGTAGATTATATAGATTTATTTGGCTGGTAGAAAGCTAGAACCAATAGATTTGAAGAAAATGTCTTCCTCATGTAACTGTTTAGGGTCAAGTCCAACATCTGTGGACTAAAGGAAACCCTTCCACACCACATCAGGGAACATTTTATGGTGGAGAGGATCTAGTGGCTTTTTTACCAAGACACATTTCTGTTTCTGCCCTGTCCTTCATCCCTTCCAAACCCTAACACCAGGACTCTTGGAAGTAAACCCATGTGTATAGAAGCGGGACCTATTTGTCACATAATCCATTACTGGGTACCTCTAGGAAAGGGATTGTGGTGGACGTTTGATGCAGGATAGATCTTTTTTTCCCTACAACAGGAGCAGTATCTAAAAAGAGCTTCATTTTCCTGTATATCTTGAACCCAGGATGACCTCAGTTAAGCTCTGAAGAGAAGACATCCTCAGAAGAACAAATACCTCTCCTTGTGTGCCTTTCACAAGACAGTTTTAGGATAGCATTTCAGCTTGGCAAAAGAAAAAATATTGAATTACATTTCATGTGGTCAAAGTCCCAGGGTTTCTTATTCCTCTCTACATTCTTTTGACAGAAACTTCAAGGCTGTGCAAATAGCTTGGCAAGTGTTGTCAAGATCCATGTAAAAACTGTCATGGCACATTGAGGGACTTTTGGAGTTTCTTGCCTGCTGGCGTAATTAGATTATGAATGAGCCAATTGTCTGGGAAATTTTGAAATGTTTCTGTGATGGCTTCTCATCGTGACAAGCCTTTCATGAAAAATAAGCAATGCAAGTTTCTTATGAACAGGGTGAGTAAAGAGGATAGCTACAGGTGAAATATTTATGTCCACCAAGGATATGGGTTTTAAAATTATTAAAAAAATCACACTTCTCTGTAATAAGAATCTACTTAATACTCCTTGTAGACAGGACAAGATAGTGCAATGAAACATCTGAAGAGTCCTTGTTCTCTGTAAATTAGTCATAGAATATAATAGAACAAAATTGGCCAGCTTGCCTAAGTCCATGAAAAGCAAGTGGGGATCAGACTTCAGTTCACTGATTGACACGTTTGAAAATGAAAGCTAGAGGCTTTTGTTCCCTGTATGGATTTAAATTGCCTATGTTTCTGTCCTTCTTGTGTGGAAGACAGACTGAAATAAAAATATAAGAACGGAATGAGCATCTATTTTGCACCTGTATATCTATACCTTACATCAGTCTTTCTTAGAATTATTGTGATGTTGTTGAAAATTGTGCAACTGGTGACGATCAGAAACAGAGGAGAGAGTCCTACATCCTCACTCCCTTTGAGAAAATGGATGCAGTGCAAATTCAGCCTACCAGGTCTGCCTGCTAGCTCACCAAACAGCTCAGAAATGGTCTCAATATGTGTAGCTTCCTCCCCGCAAAAGAAAGATGTGTGCTCTATGTAGAGGACTTATTGGATAGGCGTGTGTGTGCAGGGACAGAAACAGAGGTGTTTAAGAGAAAACATGGGGATAAGCCAGTGTGATGACTCCAGAGTGCTGAGGACCTGCACATGATTGCAGTGGACAAAGCACATTGGTGCCTGGTTGAAACTGACTCCACTGTTTATGGAGCAGCTCATTCCTTTTCCAGTTTTTAGCTTTGTGATTTGATTTGGTTACTTCTGGGTCATCACACAGTATTGCAATGACCCCAAAATTATGTTATTATTCACCTTCTGCTGCCATTTGAGTGGCTCTGTTTAATCTCTTGTTTTTGTGCTCCAAAGTTAACGTCAATTTTTTCTGAGCAGAAGATACTGGAAAGAATTCCCGTACTTGAAGTAAACTTGAGTAACCTTTAGTCATTGTCCCTAGCTATAGTTCATCATTACATGAGGAGGCTCAGATATAAATTTTTTAAATAAATTAAACTGGGAATAAATGGAATTAGTGTTGAAAGTATTCCTACAGATCGGCCTACAGTTGCAGTGAACCTACTATACTCGCATAAGCTTCTGTAGTGGGCAGTAAAGACTCACTAGAGAAGGTATCTTGTTAAGAAAGGTTAAAGCTGATGTTGTCAGTTTAAAAAAAAAGGGAGAATCTTGTCCAGAAAATCTGCATTTTCTTTCCAGATTGTCAAAATCCATATGAGATTTATAATAATATACTGAACATACGTTATTCATAAGACCAAGACAGGTCTTGTGAAGACGCTTTGTCTATATACATTGTGGCAGACTTGCCTTTTGCTCACTGATGTCAGTCAGGAACGTCTTCATGTGACAGCCTCCCTTGAGCCCCCCAATCTGAGTATTGTTAGTTTCTTTCAAATCCTTTGTAAATGTTATCTTGTTGTGATATCTAAAACTCTTTCAGACAGGCAGGCTATGTGGTGGATAAGACCATGTCATCCTCATTATTATGCCCAACTGAGCTGACACTACCCTACCGTTTCCTTGAACTGACCCCACCTTTCTGCTGTTTATCTTCCCTTATATATAACCATTTTATACAGTGCCTGGCATTGAAAATCTTGTGCCTAAGGATCTACTGGGCATTAGTGGTAATAAAGATGAGAATAAGACTATTTTTTTTTTTTTCATCTCTCTGGTTGTCTTTGTGTCAGTGAAAGAGAAATTCTTGTCAGAATGTCAAACAGTTTTCTAAGGAGGTGGCAGGCTCTACAAGATAGGAGAAAAGCATATTTAATAATTTACTCATTATTAATCCTAAAGTAAATATTTTCAAGTTAAATTCTGCCTGTGCAATTCCACTGAAATCAGTAGGCAGAGGCAGCAGAGGCAGCTTAGTTATGTTGGTCTCTTTTTGTTTTATTGTCTTAACAAAGAAGGTGTTTTACAGACACGTCTCCTTCAGTTTGGATCTGCTCCCTATCCTATGTGCTGTATAAGCTAAGTGTGTACCATAGCAATGTTCAGACTAGTCAATTAACAGACACAAATTTTGGGAGAAATACTACAATTATTCAGAAAGGGTTATCAAACATTGTGCATTCTTGCTTCAAACATAGTAATTATTCAGCTACTTAAACTGCAATCTTTTGTTCATTAGATGATGCAGTTTACTCCTTTTGGGTAAATCTCTTAAAAAGTCTTAGATCATTAATCACTTCATTTTACCTTTACCATGTTCTTATTTTTCTTCTTTCTACCCACTCCCTGGAAAAGGTTTTTCTGATTAAGCGCTAAGAGTTATGTTAATACAATTGCACATTAAATGGAATGTGGTGATCAGATGACTTTCTTTGAAAATGGTACATCCCAATCAAATACATCTCTTTCATGGCCATTTATTTGTAGACTAGGGTGTGGATAAGAGTGGGATGGTAAATGGCAATGAAAATTTGTGGTTTAAGTTCTTGTAGATATTCTATCCCAACACAGGCATAGAGCGAGGCATTTATGGGGTATAAAAATTGCAACTAAAAGGGAAAGAAATAGACAAACAAGCTCAGCAGTGAGGAAGATCATATTATTCATTGCTAGTGATATTTAAAATACTATTTTATGAACTATGATAGAGAGATTCCTATGTAAGGTATTAGTCAGAATTTCTCAGTTTTTTTATCACAAACGAAGAGCTGGTTGAGGTGCCTTACAGACATACAAATTAGAATTTCCAAATGTGCTGAGAGGCCTTGTGAGCTGGCTTCTTGCAGATCACCTCATTATGCTTTCATAGCAGCCCAGGTAGAAGCAGCACTCTCCATATCTGCCAGAGAATGAAGACTGTCCTTGCCTGTTTGTTGAAACCTTATGAACAATTAAAACTAGACAATAATTGCTCTGAGATTTCATTGGCTAGAAATGAGTATACACCAGCCACCACTAAAGAACTAAAGTGTACAAATTTCAGTGGATAGAAGAATGCAGCCATTGCTCACAATTTCCATCGTAGCCCTTCCCATATGTCTCTGCTAGCCTTTTCCACTGACTTTGTCTGGGTTAAAATTGGATTTCTTACATGATTTTCATTAAATTTCAGCATCATACCTTTTCAGCAGACTCCTTAATCATTGGATATGTCACTTTTGTTCAACTTGCATGTTGCCTGGAAGCTGACTGAGAATTTTGGCTTTTACTTTAGCTGTTAAACTGAAACATCCAAGCAAACCTTTGTGAGTTTGTCACTTCCAAATTCAGAGTTAGAGTCCAGACGGTGTGCCTGACTCATTTTGTGTCGCTTCTGTCTACATTTGGATTAGCTAAATCAAGAATAGTATGAAGACACTTTGACACGTTGAAGGAGAGAACTCATCCTCCAGTTTGGTATCAGTGTCATTTCTTTGTTGAAATTTTACTGTTGTCTTGTTTTTCCCGATATTGACTGCTACTGATTTATTTACTAGTTTTCCTTGATCAGCAGTGGTGGGATTGACAGATTTTTTTTATGTGTAAACAACTCTTTGATGTGAGGCCAAACTCTGCAGAACCATGAAATTTCTATGCAGAGAACATTATCTTACCTTAGGCTTATCCAAAAATAGAACACAATTTACTTAATTCTTTTCATCAGAAGATTTTAAAACATTTTACAAGGGAAGATAAGTATATTTATAGTGCAAATGTATTTATAATCAGACAAGACATCAGATTGGGAGACATCAAAACCAAGCATAAACATAAAGCTTTTTAAAGAGCTGGTGGGAAAATGTTATGTTGCTAACACAGAAATGTCCAGTTCTCTGTGTGATTTTCTAAGCCAAGATTTCATTGCTTCTTTCCTGCATCTGATAGCTAACTAGTGATATCAATCCTGTTTTCCTCTGTGCCTTGCTTATGCTGAATTTTGAACTAGTTGATCTAATATAAACAATAGGTTCTTGTGGTCTCCTGAATAGCATGAATAGTTCCAGCTGTTTGTGTAGATTAAAAGGTTCTGAATAAACAATGAAATGATGTAAACATTTTCTGGACATATAATGATATACTTTGGACAGTCTGAGTCAAGACTTGAAAGACATAAAAGCGAGGATAAAAATGAACTATTTATATTTATTTATTTATAATTTATTATTTATTATTTATTTATTTTTATTATTTGTGCCTTATTTTTTTGGGACTCCAGACTGGGAGTCTTTAAACCCCACATGGTCAGAATGCAGAGTGGCCATTCACCTGGAAAATGAGATTGCTTCAGAAAATATCTGTATAACTATTCTTTGCCTTCCTGCTCCTATTCCCTCCACAATACTTATCAGCAGTATTTTTTGCAAATCGTGGCAAATATTAGCTTTGAGTTTTGAACCTCTGTGGTCTATTTAGACAACCTTATTTGGCAATGAGATTAAGTTAAAATAAAGAACAGCAGGCAAACAAAACGAGTCACTTCAGAAAGAAATAAGACAGAGATGATATGCAGGCAGGATCATGCATACCTCATGATAAAGATAATTTAAAATATTTAAATGCATGGTCATCACAGTTTTAAAATTAAAGATTTCCTCTCAAAACATCTTAAGTTAGGGGTGTGCTCTCAGGTAATAGTTTTCACTGACTCTGCAGCTGAAACATAATTTGGATGCTAATCAGAACAGAATGTGTCAATACATTTCTAGACAATTTTTATTTTGAACCTTTTCTGTGCAATCAAGCAGCTGGAATATTTGTTAAAAAGTTTTAATTTCTGTTCATTTCTTTCCGTTCCATTAGCTTCTCTACTGCTGTGATGATTGTGGCTGTGAGGCATGAGTATTACCTGAACTTTCTATGACCTAATCAAGCTCAGGTAAAGATAAAAAACAGGCCTAATTTCTCTTCCTTTGTGCTCTTAAAATTGAGATGATACTTTCAAGGTAAAGGGGTCATCATCTCTTTTCTGCCAGCTATGCTTTTCTTTCTCATTCAGGTTGTGAATATATTGTGAAAACTGAGCAAAACCAGCTTCATGTATGAGCTTAGTCTTTACTTTCTGATCAGATAACAGTTATTTGTGTACAGTACTTAGAAATCAGAATCATCATTCATAGTTCTATTGTATGAATGTGTCCAAGGGAGAAGAAGAAAGAAAAGTCCTTGCCACAGAGAATGGTTTCACTTTTTATTGGATTCAAGGTGATAGAAACGATAGCTGGCACTTCAAACTCACTAGATTCACTAGATTATTATTGGCAGCACTTCTGAAGAAGCAAAGCTTTCTTCACCTCTCCATGATTCTCCTTGTGAGGAACATTGGTTTTCTGGTGGTGATAGCAGTAATGTAGCTATTAGAGCAATGATTTTATCAGCGATTAGATAATTAGATATTGGAATAAAAGTCTTTTGTTGTTGTTGTTTTTGCCAAGAAAGATACAAGACATAGATTTGATAACTATCAGCACTAGTTCAGGATTTCCTGTACACCATTCACCCCAAATATCCGAGGGAGGACCTTTTGGGAAAGGCTTTCCCTATATTTCATCTTTTTATATTTCATGCAGTCTCTGAGACACCCAACTGAACTGCATGTGTTAACTGTCACCTCTCATCCTCATTACAGCTGAGTGCAGACACATTTAACACATTTATCTTTTATAAAAAGCTGTGGCAGTTCCAATGCTGTGACCAGCAGTAACAGGTGGTCTGGTAGTGGGAGCTCTGGCTGGGCGGCAGAGTGGGGGCTGGGGTGCTTTGCTGCCTAACAGAGACTCAGGCACCAAATATGATGATGTTAAATGACAAATTTATATGATAAGCAACCTCAATACTTTGATAGAAGAAAGAAATTAAGAAATTAATCCTGCCTGTGCACATGGAATGAAATCATGTTTTATTGCTTTCCTTTGGTTCTACCTTCTTGCCCATTCTCAAAAAGGAATTTATTTCTATTAGGGGGGACCCAGCAAAGTCATATGTGTGTGGATGAAATTGATCTGCTTTGGAAAAAGCTCATTAATATTGTATTGAATTTAATTGTATCAACCTTGTGTTTACTCTTGGTTATACCTCTATTTTTATATATTTTTAAAATTTAGTTAGTTAGTTGTTTATTTCAGTTTTAGCCCAATGGGGGAGAACTCTGAAATTAAAACTTCAAAGTACTTTTCTGACATTACTGAATATTTACCACCTTGTGTAGGTTATATGTTATGACTACTTAGTTTCAGAGACCGATGAACAAGCACCCTAAGTTCTTTTATGGATTTTTAACTGTAAGGGGAATCTTTACACCATTTATCTTTGGTTAGTTAAGGATCTGTCATTCAAAAGCTCAAAGTCTGCAATTCCCTATTAATCAGTGAGGAAACACAACCAACTTTTAGAGTGAAATTTTAGGATGCTGAAATTAGCTTTTTTGTATAGAGAGTGTAGATATTATCCAGTATTTAATTAATTAGAAAAATTATTGTTGCTGTCCATAGGTCCTCGGGTTACCTAAGAAACCCATGGTATTGTGCAAAAATGAATATGAGTCTCCCAATTCCTATGATTACACTCTTAACAACTGGAGAATTTATTTTTTGTCATAATTTACAGGAACAGTAAGAACATGAGTATATTGTACTCTGCACCGTTCTTATCACTGTCAAAAAATGATCAGTTTTCAGCTTTCCATGCTATTGAGGGTAAAACTCAAGAATTTACAGCAGACAGAGGCCTTACACACCTATTTTCTCATCCACTTTCCCACTGCATTAAGATCAAAGTAAGTTGGAAACTATTTTCCCTAATGAGCACCAAGGGTTGCAATTTAGTGACACAAAGAGCTTTGCCCTGCACTTTTGTTGTATTTCAATAACTCACAAGAGTTATTTTACCACTTAGACACGTTAATCATGTTGGAAGATGCAAAAGAGATCAGTTCATGTTAGTTATAAGAAATCACTGTTTTTTTTTGAGGCATGCTTCTCTAAGGGAAACATATAGCTTCATAGGCTTTTGGGAAGGTATTCTCTAGGAACTCACTCCAGATTAGCAGTGTAGGACTATTTGGTCTAAGGCAGAAGACTGCACCTGGATTAAGAGATGCACCTGAAACAATGGCTGTGTTCTTTCCTCAGACATATATAATATTAAACATGAAATCTTGGGCACATGCTATAAATTATCAGCTTGAAAGTGTTGGTATGTGAAAAGAAGTTGAAAGTCATTGGAGCCCTGCAATCCACCCATTGGGTTGTTCTCCATTTCCTAGTATTGTGTCCCGCATTTTCACTACATACCCCTTTGCTGTGTGTACACCTGTGTCTGGGAGTTTCTCACAAGCTCATCCTGCAGTAATTGCTAAGATTCTGTATTGAACTTTCAGAACTGAAAAATTGCCACTTTTCAGTCTTTGCAGAACCACACCCAAAGTTTTTGCAACAAGAGCGATGGATATCTGAATGCAAAGATGAAAGGGATAAGAGAGGCTGTGATTTACACACTAAGATCAGTACCACATTTTCTCAGGCAAGCTAGGATCTGGGAGATTTCCGAGGAAGAAGCTGGACTGTGAGGCACTACTGAGGAGAATTTTAATGCAATTCAAATTATTTTCTATTAAGTCCCCAGCAAAGACCTGTTTGCTTAAAATGCTGGAGTTCTGCCTGCACACTCCACTGCTGAATAAATCCTTTGGTAGCCTGCTCCAAACAGGTAACTAATCTTTGGATAATTTAGCTGCATGAAAGTGCTAAACTAATTCCCATTTATTCTCATTAGGTTCCTGTGCTCTCCTGCCCACTTCATCTGGGCTGGAATCCAGCTGATGAGAGCTCAGAGGGCTGGAGGTGGAATCCAGGTCTGATGACAGTTGCTAAAAACTCATTTATTTTCCAGGCAGTAGTATTTATTTAATTTACATTTTAATAGAGTGTTATTTCAAATACTAATCAAGCTACCTGCTACCTTCAGGTGTCTCTCATTCTAGGCACAAAATAAAGAAAAATATTTGCTGCCATTCAAGCTCACACTCAAAATTTAGCAAAGCACTTAAGCATGTGCTTAACTTTATGCGTGTTTAAATTTTAATTTCATATTAGAATTGGCTGAGTTTGATTCTGCAAATAATTTTTGAGATGTAAATCATATTATCCTTTTCAGTCCTCTCATAAGTTTCTAATTTAGCAAACACACTTACAATAATTTGCATAGAAGGTGTTGAATTTTCCCCTTTCCATGGTCCGTCTTTATGAAAACATAAATTTTCAAATGTTTTTTAAAGATAAAAAAGGGCTTTTTGTTTTTACTATATTTAAGAAAAAAAATGGTGTAGACAAAATGTATAATGAAACTAAATTTTGGTTTGGATTTTTTTTTTTTTTTTAATCTATGAAACCCAAATATTTTTCAAAGAACCTCTCACCCCATAATGTAGTACATTTAAGAGTAGAAAATTTCTTTTAAAAAATTGTTATTTTCTCATGACCTAATTAGAGCCAGTGATAACACTTACTACAACTCACTTAATTCTTATATATTTTTCTGAGAGACAATCAGAAGGCAAAAAAAGGCACAGCTGTCTGTGTAAGACAAATGGGAAATGAGGGAGAGAATTATAAAATAAACTGGATACATTATCTGGAGAAGACACAATAAGAACAGCAAGCAACTGAATGATTTTCTTGAGTCCTCTTTTCCACCAGGGAACATGTTAATTTCTTCAATATTAATCTTAAATTTCTCTGTCATTGTTTAAATCTGTGTTTGCCATGTCATCTTCTGATTCCAAGGGAAGATTAATTGCACTTGGAAAGGTGACTGGTAGTTAATTGGTTAGGTGTTCTTGAGTGATTTATTTGAATATAAGGGGAAAAAAAAGAACTGGTGAATGATGCACAGCAAGATGTTAACTAAGTAAAGATAAAGAAATTCAAGAAGGTTTTTTGTTTGTTTGTTTGTTTTAGTTTTTAAAATTTATTTATTTATTTATTTATTTACTTCCCTCTGTGCAAAAACTTCTATGGTCTGTGAGTTGCTTGAACCTGACAGAACAGTTAAGGTTCATCAGGCATCTACAGTGCAACATGCCTGGCAGCTCACTGGACCATATGGGAGTTATCAGTGGGAAATCAATTGTAAACAGTATAAACTATACAGAGTACCAGGGCTGCAGGATGTAGAAAATAGGATGTTCTTATATAACCAGTGTGGAGCAATACAAACATCTGAGGAGGTGAAAGAAATGGAAATAATCAGAGCATCCAGTTTGAGTAGCTGGTATTGCAGGAAAAAAAAAAAAAGCTAAACCATAAAATTAGCTTTACACCTTGAAAGAAAATGCTTAACAATATAGCATGATGGTGGAAATCTTTCTTTCACTTAAGAAAACTACTATCAAATCTTGCAGTAGTTCCTATGTTCCTATGTATTAGCAGAAAAATCAAAATCAGCAGTTGCCAGACTCTTTACAGGGCAGCATGCCTTTTCAATGCTAACATTGCCATCATGACAGTGATCTTATCTGGCCTTTCTCTTTGTACCTCATAGGCCAGACCAGCTGTTTTTCCAACAAAACTGCATAGTTAATAAAGAGGCACAATGCTGTATTTCTCCCCCTGGAGCTTTCCAACAGTACAACTACTTCTGTATGAGACAGAGCTGGAGGTGAGGTTGAGGACCTCTTCATTGACAGACCATTTTAATTGCCCAAACCTGGAGGGTATTTGTGAGGTATCTTTCTGAGTTCAGGCCTCATCAATATGTCTGGACAGTGGAGAGACATTGATAACATGGATGAAATCTTACTAGGGGCAGGGGGGGTGGAGGTAAATGGAGCAGATGAGGTGGGATAAATGGGAGATTTGATTTGCTCTTGTATGCCATTCAGATAAAAAAAATATTTTTTGTTTGAAAATATTGTATTGATCATGTTATGGCAGCTTGCAGTTCCAAGCACCCTGTCTTGAAATTTAGGCAGCTATATCTGTAAAGAGTAGTAAGAGCGACCTAAAAGCCAGATTCCAGGTGTATTCAGGGAATGATGAGCAGATGAATTATACCTGTGGAACTCAGTGGAACTGCTCATCTGCACAAACTGTCTGGAGAAATCAGAGACAGAGAAACTGACTCCCAGATGCACAAGGGATTCATAAACTGCAATATTTATTTGCTGAATATACTTTCCTGAGAGTGCCATAAACATAGTCCTAGGTATTAGGGAACTAGTACCAAACAGGAAGACACTTGAGGCCTCCAGTTGTTGCTGAGACTGTGTGGCAGACAAGAAAATATATTCTGAGATTTTAAACTATATACAACTGAAATGCCTAGTACCACTTGGTCTGTAGAGCTAGAAGGGCAAATCAGCTTTCCTGGTTTCCCATCTAGCACCTTCACAGCATGATGCCTCTTTCAGGTCCAACAGTCCTCCTAGGGAAAATGGCTAATGTGGTAGTATGCTTTCTGCATAAAGTTTGCAGTAAAGTACCATGCTTTTCTGAAACAGTAGCTGAAAATATGTAATAACTATTTCCCTTTCACTGACCTTAATCTTTGAATTTCCTCTTCAGATCTTAATTTGAATATAAATTACAAATTATTCAAAACTTTTCATAGAAAATGTCTAAAGTAGAACTATTGCCTGCCTATTTATTGCTTCCTCTTCTTATCTTATATTCTTATAAAGATATTCTTAGTACAACTGAAAATTACCACAAAAACCATCATGATTTAAGTGAGGGTGTAGAATAGGTTTCATAGCATGCTATGGCTATCATAAAAATGATTCTCAGTTGTTAAAGTTGATTCTGTCTTTTAATGTTTCCTCATAACTTGGTGCTTTAAAATGGTCTGTCTTTGGAACTTACAACAGCTTTGCTAATTTAAACATGTTTTCTTCTCTGAATTTTGGAGAGTGGTCCTTTATTACTTCTTCAGGGCATCAGTCAATAAAGGAATTTGTGTACTAGAAACTCTCCAAGGCCATCATACACAATGCTGGATATCCATCACAAATTCATCTAGACCAAACCAAATTAGAAGAGTATTGAACTGTGTCTATATCAACCTTTACTGACCTGTCAATAAACAAGTTTATTCAATATATTGACTTTCAGATGTTATACCAGCTGCATTTTAACTAGTATGAATATCCATCCTCATGTATTCTATATCTGTATCTATACCTATACATATATATATTTCTGTATATATGCTATATATATTAAAACCAGCAGGCCTAGAAAAGAATGTCAACATAGATATAAAAGCTCATAATATTCAAGATAACCCAACATGCAGAAAACATGAAGGTTCTAGGGGGTTCCTGCCAAACAGAGTGTACTGAATTAGTGGCTGATGATATTTCTTAAAACCTTCCCATCATGGACGTGTATGGTAACTTAGGCATCTTCAGGAGAGGAAGGTATGAGTATTTCTGTGCAAACTGAGTTGGACACGGTTATCATGTTTTCTACACTTTCTTTTATTAATGTGGTATTTTCAGTTGTTTATCTAGCTGTAATTGAAAAGTGCTTTAATAATAATAATAATAATAATAATAACAACAACAACACAAGATACTATCAATGGCACATAAGTTTAATTAAAACTACGTTAGGCTGGTGATGCTGCGTAATGAAAGTAATACAAGTCACGGTCTTTTTACAGTCCATAAAGGTGCTTGGCAGTTGTGAGGACCTGACCACTCCTTGTGTCATTGCAAGGGTCCTGAGGGAGCAAAGTACCTCATGGGATTGCACAGAGGTTGTCTGGTGTAGGCAAAACCTAGAGGTCTGGTTGTCCTGCTACACTTCATTAACAAAGGCTGTGAGTCTCCCTGTGGTTATGAGCTTGCCTTAGCATTCTTTTAACCTAGTTTTTTTGTTCTCTGATTAAGGAGATTATGTGTAATGCAGAGCTAGTGAGCTTAGCCCAAGGAGACCAGAATCTTTATTAAAGGAACAGATCATGATGCAAAACACATTAACTTTGTCAGCTTAGACTGATGAGAACTCTTGGTGTCTCAGGAGATGAGAGATTTGGACAGCAATTAAGAAGAGCAACATTTTTGCCCATACTGAATGACTGTGAATGCATAGGGAAAAGAGGATACATAATTCAGGTCCAGATTCTTTCCCCTTACTTGTATGACATGTACCAAGGTTGTAGGATGATAAACACCTTTATCAGCAGTGTTGACCAACTACCTTTCACCTCTTGCTGCTCAGTGTCATCTCTGCAATTGTCCATGCTGCTATAGTAGGGCAAATATGATGCGATCAAGAGCAAGCTTCTTCATGAAAAACACTTTTTTTGTGTGTGCGTGCTTGCTTGTTGCATCCAAATCTTTGATTCCAGCAAAAGTTACCGTACAGATTCTCATAGAATAATGTAGAAACAAATGGGTGCATGTGAGGGGAAAGTATGGTTTCGTGGCAGCAGGAGCAGCGTGTAAGGGAATATGATGAATATGTGAGCATAGCCTACTTATAAATGGCTGAACATCATACCCTGTAGATCCAGTGCTGTTGTTTACAAAGAAATTCAGTTCTCAACACAGCCAAATAGTTTAAGAACTATGTGTCCTAATGGATCTGAAAAGGTTGTCTAGTTACCCAATTCAAAGCCCACAAATTTGCAGTGATTACCTTGTAGTGTGTGTTTGGATGAAACCAAATGCTCAAAGGAGAGAATGTACAAGGCTGAAGCTCCATCTTTTTTTTTTTTTTTCTGCTCTCAGCACGAGACACTTAAGGAAAGAAAGTAAGAATCTAGAAGGTACATAGAGTGATCCCTCCACTTGTACCACTTCTGATCTATAAGTACTTCTCACTTTTAAGGACATAACTCCCAAATTGCATATGTATACTGTATTTAATAGCTGTTCATTAACTTTTCTTCTGTGATGTAGTTGCTCTTTGAGTCCAGTCCAAACTTTAAGGTTTAATTATTTGTTTTAATTTGGGGCGATTATCTCATTAGGTGTCTTCTAGATCCTGTTGGATGAGGAATAAAGAATACATATATATATATATTTCTGCTCAACAGCTCTTTTCTATTAATGATTTTATTGCTCTTTATTGCATTTCTCTCTCAATCATTTTTACCTTGGATGGTGGCTCCTAATTTTGTTGTGTAACTTGCATATGGGTACTACACCATATCTCTAATCATCATCACTTATATCTGAATTGCTTTTAATTCCACTGTATCATTATTCAGATGGGATGGGATGACCAGAATTGCTCTCAGTATTTGAGGTAAGGTATCCTATGGCTTTAAACACTATCAGAATGATATTTCTATTGCTTTCCTCATAATCACTAATACACTTTTGATTTGATACCTGCTAAGCAATGAGCAGATATTTTCATAGCAGTCTCTAGTGATTTTAAGTTCCTTTTTTGAGCTAATTTAGCACTTTTCTTTTTGTATGTATCCTTACTGTTGTTTTCCTGCATTGATTTGCATTTATTATATTTGCATTGTATTGATTTGCATTGTATTGCATCTTATCTGACATTTTAGTAGACAGTCATGTAAGATACCTTTTCAGCATCTCACAGGCAAACAACTTTATATCTGAAAACTTTACCCCTCACTAGTCACATCCTTTCCATACCATTCATGGGTATGTCAAAGGGCCCAGACCCCTTGGGAAGCTACCATTCTGAGGACTATGTTTATTCCTATTCTTCACTTCTAATGTTTTGCACAAGTATTAATTCATAGTGGACCCACTCTTTTGTTCCATGGTGGCTTCTTTTCCATAACAGCAATTGTTTTTGTTAGGATTTTGGAAATTCTGACGCCCCACTGTACCCCCTAGGCCACACTGATCCACATCATTGTTCATGACTGACAAACTGGCAAGCACTCCTGAAGCATGACATTTATCTGTGACAATCATTTGGATTCTATCTCAGTTTATTGCATTTACTCAGCTGCCTATAAACTCTATTCTCTGTGTAATTTCAACCAATTTTCTCTATATACCAGTCCAGCTTACTGGGAAGTATCACTTCCAATCCCCATAGACTTCTGTCTAAAATTTATCACACATTTTCTGCCTGTTACTCTTCTGGTACTAAGATAGATTTAAACTGTAGGCAACATGCTACAGATTTGTACAGATTTGATTTCTTTTAGAGCTGTTGCATGAATAACATCTGTTCCCATACATTTGTTACTATTTATTTTACCAACTCTTTCAAAACGGTTTCCACTGACACTTGAATCTGAAACAGTTACTCTGACTCATCCCCTCTACAGAAAGGTGCAGGTGTGGGATCAGGCCTTAAATATCAAGTCATTTCTTTTTATATCTCTTTGCATGTTAAAAATAAATGGTATATCAATCCTTTATCATAACATTTTCAAGAGTCTATATTTGAGCCTGAGCATTTTCGTCATTTTTTTTTTTATTTTTTTTTTTCTAATTGCATTCTAATTAATTTAGTTTCATTCTCCTCCCCCAACTCCCCCCCCCCCCCCCCCCCCCCCTTCCTTTTTTTTTTTTTTTCCCCCCACACACTCTCCTACTCTTAGAGATCTTTGTAAGAAATTGTATCAGGCAATATGTGAGGGGCTAACTTTCTCAAGTGACTTTCATGTGCCAGCTTGAGTACCATTAGTATGCTCAAAGCTGCAGGTCAAAGGTGGCTAAAGTCCCCTCTTCATCTGCATTTTTTCCAACTAGAAATTCAGAGGCTTCCTGTGCTTTTTAACTGCTACTAACCCTTAGAGAAGCTTGAAACCCAGAGACCTCAAGCCAGCCTCACCAGCAGTAAAGACTCATGAGATCCAAGGCAACGTCCTTGGAGGAGCTCAACCAAAACGTGAGAAAAGCTATGTAAAGACATAAAAATTGTAAAACAAAAACAACGACAACATTGGAAGTAGAGAGAAAAGTGGTCAGGAGGGAGCTATTAAATGCATACTGGAAAGAGAGAAATATGTTGAACTGCTATATAACGTCTAAGCAGATCACCCATACTCACCCATGATCTCAGGCCAGTCTTTGGTTTACCAGCTTGATTTATCAGGACTAGTGCTGTTCTTGAATACATTTTGAAGATACTTATCTATTAATTTATTTATTTTTAAACGGTGTAAAACAATTTAAAACAGGTAAACTGGTATTTAACTGTGATCATTCCTCATAAATAAACCATCTCCAGGTTGACAAATATATCCAACAGTAGACTTTCTAGGGCCTGAAAACTTCCATATGATCTTAGCAATATCTGTATCCCTTTCAAAACTCAGTTTTGTCAGTCTTTGCAGTATCGAGTAATGCTAAGAACAGTTGTGTTTGTAGTGCCTTATAGCACTCTGTTTGAGTGGTCCCATCCCAGGACACCCAGTCTATTTTAGAAGCATCTTGCTTGTGGGCTTGTTTTTCTACCTAATTTTACAACATTTGATGTTCTCCTGTCTCTTGTCTGCAAGTCCCTGTTGTTTCTCATTGCCTCCTATGATCATGAAGAGGTACCAGGTTATGGTATGATATATTATCATGATTCTGTGATTCTGTGGACCCGGTGCAATGAATTTTCATTTAGGAGAGTTTTTAGCTGCAACCACAGAGAAAAAGATTCATTTCAGTGGCATTTCTTTGCACACTGGTGTTCCAAGTGTAACTGAAGAGAGAAAACTTCAATCCTCAGCTAGAAACAGAAAAAAAATCAGATGGGACTGATCAATTTTAAACTGCTTTTATTTCTAACATCAGTAGTGAATAGAGAAAACTCAGTTATAAAATTGAACGATTCCTACTAGCTCCAGGATGAGAAACAAGAAGCCTTCAGTTCTCCAAAGTCTTCTGTTTGACAGGAGTAACATTTAGATGCTGCAGGAATCTGGGAAACCTTTCAGGTATGATACTCCTGCTGACAGCTTTCACCTTAAAATTTATTCAACATGGGGAATCAGAAGTGGAAGAGTACAGCAAAATTAGAGAACAGTGAATTCATACTGAAAGAATAAGACTGGACTGAAACTGAATGCCTACTCTGGATGAGCATCATCATGCTCCAAAAGCAGTCAGACGAATTCCCACTGAGCTCGTTACTACACAGGACAATATATAGAAGATGATTTTGTGCTGTGAAGAATTTGGAAACAGAAATTTTCTGTTTGATTTTTGTTTTGTTTGAGTTTTATTTTTAATCTACCTGTGTTATTACTATTGTTTTCTTTGTCTTGTTTATGTTGGGTTCTGCAAAGTCCTTCCCAAATCTGCTCTCTGATGCATCTTTGCTGGAGGGTGAGCAAAGTTTATTGCTAGTACAATATTAGCTTTTCTAATCAGAAGCTGATGTTATTACCTAATAGTTATTGCCATGCATTACTAACCAGATGTTGGAAATAATGGGCTGATAGAGATGCTATAAATTTAAACAGGGTGACAATTTTAGGCTTTCACAGCACAAGACCAGGATACTCATAAAGGAGCAGAAAAATAATTTGAATAGCCAAGGTAATAAAAGCCTTGTAAATTCTGGAACTAATAACCAAGTGTAATACCCTTCTTCAGCCTGATAACCACATAGTCACACAGAATACATATATGATATACGTTCCAGTCCAGTGCCCAGATACTCTGACTAGGCATTCAGCTGACAAAACTATGAGATTTTGTCAATGTCATTCTGAACCTGAGATAATAAATTTCACCTCTTCACAGAAGATATGTAATTTGGCCTAGCACTGAGATAGTTCTGAAACTTTTGCTCAGCTACAAACATGGGCAGAGTAGACTCCCATTTGCCTGCAGGTGTCCATGGAGAATAAAGTAAATGATTTCTGTGTGGCATTTAGGGTGTGTAGGGCATGATCAGCAACTGGCAGAGGAAAGTTCTCTACTCACTTGCTGTGTGAAAGCCAAAAGCTTTCTCTCTTCTGGCAGAGGAGAAAAACAGAAGCTTGTTTTGGTCAAAGACTCACTCTTTACTGTGAAAAAAAAATGTTTCATACAGCTTGAGAATGTATTTATTGGGCTTGCAGTTCCAGGATGGAAACAAAAAATAAAACTATACCTAGGAGGTATGGTTCTTCGACCTTTGCTTCTATGTTGAAACTATACAGTACCTTAATGTAATATAATGGAATAAACTTAAGTAATAATCATTTAAAATTTGTTGCATGCCTGTCCCTCCTTGGAGAAAGATTAGAAAGCAAGAAGGTTTTGGGTAATAGAATATTTACTAAATGTATTGAAGGTGTTTGGATAGAGTAGCATCAAGGAAAAGAGGATGTCTATTGGCATTAGAAAATAGAATAGATTACACAATAGAGCAGCATCCCTCTGGAGCAGAAAAGGTATAATACCTAAGGATTCTGATGTTTCAGTTTCCAGGAAAGCCAAGAGGAGCTTTGCTGCGTGTTCATAGGTAGTAGAGCTTGATTTTAATCCCTGTTGCAACTGCGTAACAATCTGGAACAACTTTCAGTGAATGTAGACACAGACTCCTATTCAGTTTACTGAGCTTAGTCCTAACGCTACTGAGGGAGAGGAAAATTTCAAAGTAACCTTCCAAGAAACCACCAACAATCTTTTCAAGCCTTTCTGTTTGAAAATATGGCTAGTGCTATATTTACTTATTTAAATGAACTATTTATACTGTCATTAAAACATCCCTTGGAGAATGAATATAAATTTAATAGAAATATTTATTAAATTTTATAGACATATTTACTTTAGCCTTCAAGTGCTCTCAGAATCTTGACTAAAAAAATCTAATTATGATGTCAAATTTGATCTGACAATGTCTTTTTTAAATCTAGCTGATGGAATAAATGGAAACTGAAACGTACTCTAGGAAATCTTTTCTGTCAAAAATGTTTCTCATTATGGTTGATTGGCATACAGGTGATGACTTTTATTCATCAGTGATAATCAAAATATCACTGTTGTAGGGCCTTGTCTGTGGAAATGGCATCATTTTCTGACTTCCTCATCAGAGTTGTTTTCATCCAAATATAATGGACTAGATACAAAAAAAACATTTAAGTACCCGTTGCACTACTGGTGTAGATATGTTATTTAAATCATATATTATAATAATCTAAAGAAAATCTCAGTGAGCTGTCACTGAATACTGGAAACATCTAGATTTACTATATACCTTTTAAAAAATGCATTTATTTCTATAGTTGTTAATGTACGAGCAGCTACATATCTCCATCTTCATAAATCCTTTACTGAACAGATCTTGAGCTCAGTGGGGGACTTACCATGTGACCTCTTTGTACAGAAAACATCATTAGGCCAAAAAATGTACTGCCACCTCTTGGTAGGACATTCACTCACCTGGAATTGGAGACACCTGGGTCTCACTATTCATTCCAATAAGCAGTATATTTTAAAAGTTAAACATAACTTCACCAAGAATGGTAGTAAGACTAGCCATGGAGTGACTTTTGATTGTCATTGATTTTCAGGCTGATGATTACTCTGAATCGAGTAGAGAAGAGCTCTCCTCTTTAGGCAAAGCAAAACAGAGAAAAACTGCAGGGAAACCATCACATCTAATGGCTTTTGTGGGAAAGGAAATCTGGTGGGTGTGTTTGGAGAACATCCACTTCCTGAGACAAGAGTCACTGGGAAGTGCTCATTCTGACACCTTCATTCACCTCTGTGGCATCAGCATTACTGACTACAGGTATCCACTGACAGGTCCCACCACAAAAGACATCAGGAACAATACTGCAGCATCCATACTCACATTGAATCGTGACATACCTTTATGAGACTATGCACGAGCTAAATAGCTTCTGAGAAAGGGAACCAACCCTATGAGAAAAGTGGACCACTATTCACTTTCAATTTCAGAAGGAAAAAAGGGCTACAGATATGTGATCTAACCTTTATCAAATTTTCAGTAGCAGAGCCAGCAGCATTTATTTCTCAGAGCTGAAAATCTACTAAAAATTTAGAACAGCAGAAGCAAAGCAAGACGATGCAGGATCATAACTGACAGTAGAAGGTCAATCCTACTTTAGCTCCTAGCAGCGATGATTTTTTTCTATGTTTTTCCTTACTTTGCCTTAATAATGTTACTAGTTCTTGTAATAGATTCATTTCTATGCTGAAGTCTAAACAAAGTTTTACTTTCTGATTAAATAAGATTATCTTCACCTCAGTTCTATGCTAATTAGTTCTCCTTATTTAATATTCACACTTTGTGCTGCTCAGTGCAGATGAAAAGTGTTCTTAAGTGAGCAACTTTTCCATGGTCCAGACTGTGACTGGACCTATAAGCCCACAGAAATCAAGGTAATGTTTGTAGACTTCCCTGTCTTCCCCTCCTTTTTCTCCTTCCTATCATCTTGTAAGAAAATATATAGGGAGAAATCACTGTAAAGACTTTCATTCTATTGGGAAATGTACAGGCATTTTTATACCTCTGCAAATTACAATTCCAGTATGAACCCCATATGTTTATTCTGGGATAATGGTTCATTGTTCTTGTTTGGTTTATGTTGCTGTGGAGATGGTATAATGCTGGAATGGGAAAAAAATTACATTTATTCCATAACAAAATTAGCATCTGTGCAGAAACAGTGGTTTAATAACCATAGTGATATCAATCTAGTAAATGCCCCATGTACTGGAACCTGTAGCTTGGTGTCTCTTGGGACAATGCTGCTTACCAACCTAGCTACTGCATTAAGTGCTGTGCATTAAACTTTCCATAATATCTTCTTTGCACACGGTTTATTTTTCCCAGAAGGAGGCTGGGCTAAAATTTCCAAAAGCACTAGACTTAACAGCCTTTGTCTTATTTCCAAAAGAGAATTTTTTAGTTCTGTTGTAGTAAATACCAGTGAAAGTATTCAAGACTGTCTTTCTGTCATTTGTGAGTTGTGAATAGGTCATAGGGTACTGATCAGCTGTTGAGGTTGTATGAAAGGTTACACAAAGAAAAACCATTCCTAAGAAAATTAATCTTTGAAAGTGGACGTTTCCTTCTTTAGTACAAATCATTCAGTATTTTCCTTTCTTTAATCCAGTTGTGCACAAATATAATAATGCTGTTTAGATGATGAAAACAAACAAACAAACAAAAACCTAAAGAGGTGAAATAAGTTACTTGAGGTTAACAAATTACGTTATTAGAAAGTACTTTCTGAAAGGAAATCAGTTTAAATTATTTCCTTTGGGAGAGTAGATATATATTTTTCTCAAACACATTAAAGAGAAATTCAATCATGACAGTATTTTGAGTTAAATAAAAATAATATAATAACAATTAGAATTAAAATTGTAAAAATGCCTAAAAAAAATAAAAAAAAAATAAAAAAAATAGCCCAAATAAAAGTCTTGAGACTTCTTTCCTATGGAGTGGTTAAGAATGACTTTGTAATGCAGATTTTATTACTACAGGGTTTACGTTTGATTAATTGATTTAATCAGAGGAAATTTGATGTAACGCTGAAAAGTCACTCTGTCTTCACTGACAGTATTAACAATTAGTTCCCATTTTACATGGGCACATTGCAGCATGAAAATAACTGGACTGTACAAAGATTTGCAGATCAGCATGGATCAGATTTTCATGCATGACATGAAGAAGGATGGCTGTGTTGTCTTTAGTAACTAGATATGTTCATGTTCTATTTAAAATGTACCTTGTATACCTGTTTGTTTCCTCTTAGGTACATATGTGATCAAATATTAAGTCATGGTACATTCCAGTGGAACTTCTGTGATGAATGATTTCTACACAGATCACAGATATTGAAAGAATCCATTGTGATTTTTCATCATAATAAGTACTGGTAGAGGTTATCATTTATCTTTTGGTATAAAACACTGACAATTTCATCTTGAGATGGAAGAATGTCCAAGAGGCAGCTAATGATATGTGCTTTTGTTTGTTTGTTGTTTTGTTTTTGAAAACTCTCTCTTCACAACACAACATTTCAGTGTGAGGGAAGTAACTTTATTTTGATGTCCAGAATGCCTGGTAAATGACAGGCTGCCTGTTTCTAAAATGTGCTCTTACAAAAACATGCAGAGGACATGCAGAGGACATGCAATGGGACAGCTTCTCAGTTCCAGATTCTTTGCTTATCAAACAGATACGCATATTTTTGCTACTTAAACAAGAAACCTTCATTTCAAATGCATGTACAATTCCCTGTAAAGTCAAGGAGAGCAGAACATGTCTTAAAAGAGGATTTATCTTTTTCTTTCCTTTGAGCTTCTGACCACCCACCTGGAGAATGAATAGCATCTTCTTCAGGAAATCTAGTATTTCAAAGTATTTCAAACAGAATAATGAAAAATGAATAAGCAGACATGACTGAAAACAGGAGATATGAGAGAAAGGAAAGAATGATAACAGGAAGAAAAAACTGTTACAGCTTTATGGGGGAATGGAGAATGAAGAACGCTGCTAAAAACCTCCCAGAGTTACAGATGTTCTGGTCATACCTTAGGGACACCAATACTGCTGCATCCAGCCCTGCTGAGAAAACAGGAGGCATTCTTCTCCCTCTTCCTCTCACAAGACTAACTCTTTTGCCATTTCTCCTCTCCACTTGCACTTCCAACACATTTTAATGTTTGAAAATCTTGTGGGTGAAGCAGAAAATATATCAATTTTCTAGAAAAAATGCAGAATAGTAATAGGAAAGATCTATCTCTATTTTTCAGGGCAGGAAATCCATATCCATATCCTATCCATATTATTCTTGGTGACTGCTTGATTTGTTCTTAAAAATCTTCACAACTTCTCCAGGCAATCTAGTCAAGAGTTTCATTAACATTAATTTGCTTAACATCTAATATGCATTTTTCCACAATTTTATATCTATTGCTTTATATGCTATAGACCATGGATGTTAAAAATAGATTAATTTTAACCTATGCAGTATCCTTTTAGGTTGGTGGAGATTTATCTGTGCCATCTTTCTGTTCACTTTAAGCTGAGCAACTCCGATTTTCTCAGAGAACAAGCATCCCTTGATCTTTCTCCACATGTTTCTTGACACAATGTCCCTAAAACTGTATTCCAGGTGAATTTTTAACAGTGCTGTGTGGAAAAATTATTTTATGTGATCTCATCTGGTTGCAGCATAGCTCATATTAAATTTTCTTTGGTTTTGTAACAGCTTGATATTGTTGATTTATGATCAGCTTGTCTCAGCTTTCAGAGCTTTTAAAAGATGCTCTAATATTAGCAGCCTAAACACTTCAAAAGAGACTAGGCCATTAGAATTATTATGACATAATAATGCAGGAAGCTTTTGAAATAAATATATGCTTATGTCTCTTTCAGTGTTAGATTCCTTAAAATTTACCCTTTTGAGTACTTACTAGCAGAGGTAAGAAAATCTATTATTTTGGAAATGTCTCCTGAAATTATCTGAAGTAATTAACATTCTCAGAAGCTGAAAACTTCTAAGGGAACACACACACACAAAACTGGCAATAAAATTGTGAGATTTGATAACACCAGGTTTCAGGCGATCAACAAGAAAAGAATGCTAAAATCACCTCAGAGTAGTCTTACACAGCACCAAATTAGTGAAAACGGATCCTGATTTTATCTTGAGATTTTGAATCAAGTTTTCAATTCCTGTATTTTTTGTCTGTGACCTTGGGTGAGTGGTTGATTTTCTACAACTGCTTCCCTTAGACTGATCTCAGAGAGTTCATAGCTAAATAGTGTCCTCCTGCAAATTTACACTGTCCTGTGCCATCTAACCCAATCTTATACCGAAACATTAAAAAATGAGGGGATGTACCTGGATATTGAAAAGTGATCATAACCTCTGTTCACTAGCAAATGAATAATGAAAATTAGGCAGGGGACTGAGAAGGAAAAAAAATAATAATTTGTGGAGTGAGCATAATACTGATGTGAATACATTGGGAAAGACAGTAATAGGAGCCGAAGGAGAACAGTGGAAAAAAATACATCTCCTTCATTACTGATAAGAGAAAAAAAGAGAAGAAAAAAGAAAAAGAAAATTAAAGAAGAGAAGAGAAGAGAAGAAAAAAGAAAAAAATAAAGAAGAGAAGAGAAAAGAGAAAAGAAAAGAAAAGAAAAGAAAAGAAAAGAAAAGAAAAGAAAAGAAAAGAAAAGAAAAGAAAAGAAAAGAAAAGAAAAGAAAAGAAAAGAAAAGAAAAGAAAAGAAAAGAAAAGAAAAGAAAAGAAAAGAAAAGAATCACACACACAGAAGTCATATAGATCTGTGCCAAGAGGACATGTCTAGATTTTAGCAAACACATCAAGTACAGATGAGGAACTGTACAGTCATAGCATTCTCTTTTACTCAGCTCAGCTGAGCAGAGAAATAATAGAGGTATTGTAATGTAAATAAAAGGGAGAAAAGCAAGTTTTACAAACAAGACAAATTGCAACATTGTCATTCTGTTAAACCTCAGCCAGACCTTTCTCATAGAGTAGGAGCACCAAAATCCAGTTGGAACCACAGCAATCCCAGTCTGACCCCCAGAGCTGTGGGACTGCATAACATTGCTCCAACTCATTACTTCTGGTCATGACTCATGACTTCTGGCCAGGCACATCCTGGCTTTCAGCTTGGTTTTGCTGTTTTTCTCTGCTTGCCTGTTAGGCACTGGACTTTGTATGTCCCTGATTTCCTCTGCCTTTGGGGAAGACTGCAGTTCTGCTCTCTTGAATTAGAGTTAGTAATACACCCCTGGTACAGCTGTCAGCCAGCTTGATTCAGCAGTGGTTTTATGCAGTGTCCTAGCACCAGACAATTTGGCACTGTTATAAGTGATTTTTCCTGTAATAAAACTAGGTTTATAAAATTCTGTGCTTTACAATGTGCTTATTATTATCTTACAGTATTTTTCGACTGTTAACTACATTTTTTGGAAAAAATAATCAGTCTTGCCTTACAAGTTACAATCACAATAGACTGTTTTGTCTATGTGTGTGGAGATGAAACGATTGCTCTTTTCTTTGCAGTTTCTGTCCAGCAGCTACAAAGCTGAAATGCTGAGCAATTGTGAAATGTATGTACCTTTCTTGGGGGTACAATTGGCCTTTTTGTTGTTGAGACAGTTTTGTCTTGATCACAAGAATATGGACAGATACATATATATTTTTGTTTTTCAGTAGAATGAAACATGAAATAATTAATTTGGAAAAATATGAACAGAAATAAAAAGAGAACAGGAAATCACTAGGCAAAGTCTAGGTGTACTGGAAAATAAACCTAGAAGGTGAATGAATATCATATGTTTTGGAGCTAATGACAAACATAATTCTTGCTTTTGAGCAGTTGTTTGACTCTACTTTTGAGACTTGAAGAAAGCAACATTTGAATTCGAAATGAAATGCTCCCAGCATCTGGAGAGTGAGGAGGGTGGAAACTTGGATCAAAATATGTTTATCATTTTCCATAACGTGTAAATACTGTAAATACTTTAAAAAAATTGTCATATGGGAAAATTAAATGTATAGATTAGTGTATTTTGATTTTCAGATTCAGGACAGTGTTAACTCTCTGCCTTGTGATCCTCTGTGCTCCCTATTGCTTGGGTCTCTGAAGTAGATTTTATTCATTAATGCTTCCACAACTTAATTTATACTTACTGATTTGCTGCAGATTGACCTTTTAAGACAACAGAGTATAAATAATGGGTTCAGTGAATTCCTGGAGCACCTTCAAAAAGGTTTGGAAAAATAGCCCTAATGATTCATACTTTCATAAACGTTGGATTTGCATCGTATTAGGGGTGATAATGTCCAGTAAGTGATGAGCACTTAAATATTTAAGAATGAAACAGCTGAAACGTTTTTTTCCTGTGTATCCATATCACATGCTTAATGACAGTAACCATTTGCAGAAAGAGGTGAGTACCTCTGAAATTCTTAGAAAGACACATTAAATAAAAAAAGAACTGCCTGACATTAGGAGCATGCAGAGCTATATATAGTAGAAAAAAAAAAAAAAAAGGCCTATAATTCTACTCAATGTCATGGTTCATTTCTAACGTTGTACTTTCCTAGATGCATTGAATGAGAATGATGCTTCTAATAGCAATCTAAAACGATAGTAAATGTCCATTTAAATCATAGTTTAAGGATTTAGTACCTGGGCTTGGAAAAGTAAATCTTTCTCTATGTGAGAAAGGCCAAGTTGTGAAGGCATCTGGATCAAGCACAAAACACTTCCAAAGGAAAATAAATAAATAAATAAATAAAAGAATCATAGACTGGTACGGTAAAAAGCTCTTTAAATGGTCTGGATAATGGCACGTATATTCATATAATGAGGAAGGAAAATAAAATGTTAATTCACCAAAACATTAATAGATTTATTAGTAGAATGGAGAAGATTTGAGAGCTTTGAGAGTTATTAAAGGAACCCTGATACTCCCTGGATAGATTTGAAAGGGTCTCATCTGAACAGGCGTGTATAAGACATATTTCAGTACAACTCACTGTTCTTGCCATGGCCCCCCTATTTTGTGCTGTGTTCTGGTGAGGTATGACAATTATGGGTGGGTAAGGAGACATTCAAGAAATATCATTTTGGTATGAGAAGGTCTGTGGGAAGGACTGAATTTTTAGTATACCTTAGAGGAGTTCTTGGGAGAAATAATCAGCTATGGCTTGCATTTGATTTGCATTACCATTCAAATGCTCTCTAATTTTTCATAATGGTAGATGCTATGGGAGGACATCAAAAATTAGTCAACATACATGCTGTCTTTGGAGATATATATACAAAACTGTACTGCTGATCTTATATCACTGATCACAGTGATATCATAGAAATCACAGAGCCATAAAAATCCTCTGTGTTGAAAGACGTGGATTTTAAAAGCAGGGTCAATGCAGCCCTGCCTATACTCAGGCAACCCTATACTAAAGCAACCCGGTATTCAAGAAGCCCAAGTGGCTGGAAAAAACATTGTACACTGCCTTATGCAGAAGATTGCTTTTGCCTGGGTCAAAACTGGCAGAAAACTGAGACTGGAAAAAGTTGTTTTACTTAGAGGACAATCCAGCAAAGGCCATTTATTTGAAATGAAAGGGAAAACATAGCCAAGGGAGGGGATAAGCAGTGAGGAAGTCATGTGGAAAGTAGAGTATGCAACTGAATGGTTTGCACTCTAAAAGGCAGGTGCTGTGGAAATGGAAAGAAAAACAAACAAATGTAAAGAGAGTTCATGGAATCAGTGTTTCCTTTTCTTCTTCTTCTTTTTTTTTTTTTTTTTTTTTTTTTTTTTATTATTTTTTTCCCTTTTTTTCCCCTTCCTTACCCCTTTTCTTTTCTTCTACCATTTTTGCCCTTTTCACCCATATGAACCATTTCCACCCTCCCCTCCCTCCCCTCCCCCTCAGTGAGACCATTTTTAGGGATAAAAAATGAGCCAAGTCCTGAGAAAACATCAGTGAGAGAGAAAAGTTGTGTAGGAAAGAGGTGTGATGGAGGTTATGACAGGTCAGCGGAACAAAACAGAAGAAATATCTGAGTGGCATGAAACTCATGAAAGAAAAGAAGGTTCAAGTTTATAAAATTTTGCTGGAAAATGAGTGAGATAAATAGAGATATAGAAGTGAAAATGTATGATGGGTGGAGCTCATATCAATAAGGCACAGGACATATGACAAGTGGGCACACAAGGCATGCCGTACTTCCTCTCTTGGCTTTCTTCTAGAAGACTAGCTACACTGCTCTGCATTGAATATTAATGTGTAATATTAAGAATATTAAGAAATTAAGAATAGCAAGATAGAATAATTGAGGGTAACACTAAATTATGTATCAGGCCTCAAAATACAGTCTGTTTCTTTCATGTTAATAATAGACTTCTGTAGGAATTATACAATAGGCAGAATGAGTAAAATTATCAGGATATGACATGAAATAACCATATTATAATTTTATTTGCATATTTTTTTTCTGCAAATATTCCAAAAGTCTGAGTAGAGCTAGGCAGCAATGATTTTTCTTCTCCTGTGACGATGTGGAGCAAAATAAATCCACCCCAGAACCGAGAGAAAAATCAGTCTTAAAAATATCAATCAATAAATAAATTAACAGAAAATAAAACCAAACTCCAAATGCTGGAAACAGATAATGGTCTGGTAAAGTTAATACATAATATTTTGACATGTATTTTGTAATCCAGTTTTAATTAAATTTCAGAACAAAAATATATTGATAATGATAAAAACCCTTTGTGCTTTGTAAACACTGAGAGTACTCGGGCAATTCCAGAACTGACTGAACCATCCAAACTGATCAGTTAGCTCCACTTGTTGAACAAGTTTGACTGATTCACAGCCTCCAATTGATGTTTCTTTGGCTGTCTAGCCTTGTAATTTAACTGCCTTCATCTCCAAAGAGTAGAGCAAGCTGACACCTCCCTTTCCCTTTGCTTTCAGTCCTTCAGAAAAAGTCTTAGATTTTTATTATTTATTTTATTTTATTTTATTTTATTTTATTTTATTTTATTTTATTTTATTTTATTTTATTTTATTTTATTTTATTTTATTTTATTTTATTTTATTTTAGGAAAAATCCCTCTGAAGAGTTTCATTGAGTCTGGCATTTCTGTTGCACCTGGGGCTGGGAAGCTCCTGCCCCGTAGCTGTGGCAGATCTGATCAGCTCTGCCATTCGCTGTCCTCCCCACTCTAGGTGTCTGTGGTATATATACATAAATCTAGGCTCTTTTGTTTGTCATGCTTCTCAGATATCTGACCCCTTTTCTTCAGCTCTCAACACCAGGAAAAGCCATGGGGTGGGACAGTTATATTAGTGAAAAAATAATATTGGCAGTTTCTTGGTATAATTCATTTTGGTCAAAGACAGTTTACAAGAAAAAGATTATTCCCGTTTAAATAGTTTCTGTGCTTTAGACATTTGGGAATGCACTAAGGCAACAAACCTTTGTAGGGGAAGGACTCCTCCTTTATTTATTGAATATCTAGCACTGTGGAGTCTCTGTCTTTACACCTCTTGGTGTTTAGGTTTCTAAATTTCTTCTTTAATACTGTTAAAATCAAGAGAGAGAGTAAGAAACAGGTGAAATAGCACACAGCAATTTGCTGAATTAGATTTCTAAATTCCTTTTATGTTACCTGTACTAACATCCTCCATATTTATTACTAACCTTTTCCTCTAAGCTCTACAATCATTAGTCTGTCTAGCTCGTATTTATTATGGTGGGACAGACTCTTTGGTGCACCAACTGCATTATAACTTTCAGAGCCACTTCTAACCGAGAGCTAAATGTGAGCAGTAAAAGCTGACCAAGCACATTAAAGGTTTCTATAATTACTATAATTATGGAGAAGCTTTAGAATAAAACATTATTCCCCACCCCACCCCCAACAGCCTTTTACCTTTGAAAATTCATTGTCAAGGAAAATGAAAAGGAAATGTTTAATAGTGGGGTTGCTCTCTTCAGACTTTGATGCTTTTGATTAGAAATTAAAGCCATAGTGATTACAAAGTGGATACAGTACCTAATTATAACATACTTCTTGTCGTAATATATAATAATAATGTACCTCATTTATATCACTTCTTTTGTAGTATAGGATTGCAGGTGCTGGGAAAACACTGCCTCATTATAACAAGCGCTGGGGAAACACAGCCTAGTTATAACTCTTTAAAAGTTACTACTGTCGTAAAGCTAGGGCTGGTAAAACTGAAATCCTCTCATAGCACTGAAAAACTTTGTGAAGACATGGGATAGAGGAAGGACTCTATAAGAACCTTTTATAACCACAGTGTTTTGAGGCTTTAAAGGTCACAAAGAAAGATGTCTGTTGAAGCAAAACATAGGGAAGTCCTGCTCTGCAGGACAACATGCCCTTGCTGTTCAACCTCAATGGGTCAACCTCACTGGGATGTGAGGGGCTGAGTCTGGTATGTGGAACATAAGTCCATTTTTCACCTTCTGATGTTAAATATCAAGCCTCATAGGCTGCTGGAGGACTGCAGGCTTGTCAACATGCCTTTGGACTACCCAGAGTTATGGAGAGGAAACTGCATCTGCAACAGTGCGGGACAGGAGCCTGCATAATTTTAAAGACCTCTCTCTGGGGTACAGTGCTGTATGTTGAGCCTTCCTAGCATAACAAGAGCTAAGCTCTGTTGGCTGTGCTGCCAGGAACACATCTCTTTATGCAGTTTCTTTTCATAGGTTGGAAAACCATCCAGAACACAGCCTGAGGCATGCAACATCCATCTATTCTGCTAACACAGCAAGGAGCTTGGGTGAGAATGTCAAAATTTCAGCATTTTAGTGGTCAAAAACATTAAAAAGGATTTCCAAGAGTTTACAAATGCCTAAGGGAATGGAGTGTCCACTATCTAGTGAAACCAATGAGAATTTATTGCTTAAATTCATCTTCATCTTGACAAGAAATCTGCAAATTCCATCTGTATGTTTAGACAACCAAACCATATTGAAAATTCATTCCTAGTGCCTCAGTACTACACATTGTGGATGAATTAAACATAGTTAAATTATGTAGGAATAGCCAAATTTCCTCTCAGAGCGGTCAGAATCAATCCAAGTTTCAGAGTTGTTTTCAATTTACATGGGCAGGAGAGAAAGCAGAATTCCATCAATATTAGATCATACATGAATAAAGCAAATGAGATATGAGAAGAATAAATCTAATGAGTAAGAGATATCATGAAATATATTATCAAAATTCATCCACAATGATATAGACAGGAGGCTTCTAACAAATGTTCAGAAATATGGGAACCAACATTATTGCTATTTAGGATAACATCATGCAAATGAGCAGCCTTCTGGAAGAATTGGGATTTTTCATGCTCCTTAGGACCCAATAGCTCCTGAGTTCTCACGTTTTGCAAAGGCTTTGCTTAGCAATTAGATTTTAAACAGAGAGATTAAAAATGGAGGAGGGATGCCACTAGTATCACTGTCAGAAATAGTGTCAAAAAAAAAAACAAACACAAACAAACACTCAAAATGGAGGCATTTTAAATCTGCCGACCCACAAAAATAGTAGCTCTGTTTTTGTGTGTAGTCTTTACACGTCTCTGTTCTTCTCTTCTGAGAAGTGATCTGTTGTTAAGCCGATTAACCTGCCTCTTCAAGCCAGGCAGAGAAATCCCAGTCATTTCACTGTCTTAGAAATCTCCTTTAGCCATAGAGGAGTGTAGCATATGAGATGGTTGCAAGTGGAATGTAATCAAGTGACACAACTAATGATGCAGTGCATGTCTGTGACCACAAGGCCTTATTTTTAAAATGATTAGCTATTCTGTTCTATTTTATTTGTTTCTTACATTGCACCTGTCAGCTTTGCATCAGAGCCCTAGTGATTTCCATGACAGATAATCTGTGCAACACTAAAAGACTTGCTTTTTATGCTGCAGCTAATGTATTCTTGCACGTTTTATTCTGTCTCCAGGGGAGTATATTTGTCAGCTTTATCCTGCAATCATTCAGTAGGTAATTATTACTCTAGAACAACGAACAACTCATCCAGCAACACTGGGAAGTTTGCTGATGGTAACAGAGAGTTTTGTTAGTCTTTATTGTGTTTATCTGAAGGTGTCTACTGAGCCTCACTGCTATACTACTTTCTCGATGCCTTATGATTATAACGGCATGTAAGGGAACAGAAATATTCCTCCTCTGGATTTTTTTTTAAGTCTTTAATAGAATAGGTATTGATTACAGCTTTTTCCAGCTTTCAGAAGGAACTATTTATTGCTCCAAGAGTTGAGTGATCTCAGCTGACCTACCGAGTCAAAAGCTTTCACATAGTCGATAAAGTATATCTAATGTCTTTGGTTTGGGTCCTCTGTCAATTCTATAATTGTCTTTCAGCTGGAAGACTCAGTCCTGTATTGCTTAACCCAGTGTTTTCTGTTACCATATCACTAAGATTCTTCTTTTTTCCTCACCTATAGCAGTACTTTGCTTGCAGGACAAATGAATGGGACCTTTAGGGTCAATGATAAGGAAGCAACTTCTGCTAGCTTTTTCTTAGATTTTGTGCTTTTGTGAACAGATCAAAAAGCATTGTTAAAAATATTATGATGTTCAGTATTATTTTGTGCAGTAATTTTTTTCTCATTGGTCTGCCTACAGGACATCTCACCCTATTCTTTCTGCATTTTGAAGGCAGATACATCAGTTTCATTCTTACAAAGTTCTTCAGCTCTGCACACTCCTGGTATGTTCAGCTAGAACCTGCACAGATGAGGCTGGCATCCTCCTGAACTATTGTTGTCACTGATAAATGTTAAGTGTCTCAGACTTCACTCTTCCCTGGCAAGTTTAAAAAATTCATTCAATTTGCATTTATCAAAGGAAAGATTCAGAGGTAACCTAATAGCAGACTGTAAGTATGTTGACAGAAAGGAAGCTGAAGAAAGTATGGGAATCTTGAATTTATCAGGAAAGAGCATCCAGTGGCTTAGAGATCAAAATATTCAGGCTAAAAAATGAAGTGAAGATTTTCCATGGTGAAAAATGAGCAGCTGTTGGAGTACATTACTGGTGGAATCAGTCTATTCTCCATACATGACACCATAAAATCAAGATTTTTATTATTTATTTATTTATTTATTTATTTATTTATTTATTTACAGAACATACTATGTGTCAGACATATGAATAAAAACAAAGATTACTGCAAAATCCATGACTTGCATTGCTCAGGAGACTATATTGTGTTCATTAATGTCTTTAAAGGCTGACAAGCCTTCCATCAATTTTCATCATTATAAGGTTCTAGGGAGTTTCATACAAAACATTTGAAGAAAGAAGCAAGTCAACCAAAACAAAGCACAGACAGAGTTATGATACAGATTGAATTGTCTCCTTTGAATGGATTTTTCCCTTCCAGAAATCAGTGTTGGCTGTGTTCATTCCTGCATCAGTGACAGATTTAATTCTGCTTTTTTGTGACTTTTGTTGAGGAAGAAAATTATGCTTCATGCATCTATTCACTTAAATATTGCTTAATATTAAATATTTATTTTGTTTAATATCATAACATTTGATATTTAACACTTTTTATTTTTTATTTCATTTTTGTTTGTTTGTTTAAATATCCTGACTGCTGGCAACCACATTTGAAAGTTACACAGGGCCTATAAACAACAAAATACTATATTTACAATTACTATACCTAACCAATCTACCTAAACAAATCTAGTTCCAAGGTACTTTAGCTTTTCATTAATGGCTTGTAGTGGGGATTAATGCTACTTTCATTCAGTACTTCAAATAGTCTGTACTGCAGACTTGCTCCTGATTCCAGTGCTGTCAGTGAGAACATTGGCCTGAGTTCAAAAGCTGCTTATGGCATTATACACCCTCTTGCGGAAAGCACAAATTGTTTAGTTCTAAACAAGGAAGAACACTTCTATTAGAAGACATCTTGGGTTGGGCAACCCAAAATTTTCAGATTTTTTTCTTCAAATTCATCTTGGAGCTGAGCTGAGCTGAAGAAATAAGATATACAGGGCAAATTATACAGCTTTAAGGAAACTTTGTTAAACTAATTTTAATTTTAAATCAGTTAAGTTTCACAAAAAGAAAACTGCATTTCCAATAATTTGAAAGTCTTTTTTCAGCATTTAAATTATGAGCTGCATTTTCATTGTCCTAATATACGTCGTCTGTCAAGATAGCAGCTTTCAATTCGATTGTTAATTATTATTCTTTATACATAAGACAGTTAAGCCATTTTAGAGCTTTATTCCTCTTTGCAATTAGATGTGGTGATTAGAATGTCTTTTATATGCTGTTAAAATATTCTTTTAACAGTGCTTGACTTTATATATCAATTCTGAGCTCCAAGTATTTGGTGAGTTCTCACTCTGCATTGAATATCTCTAGGTGTGTCCCTGTAGTTTTTCTATTCAAGTGTCTCAAATTGTCCGGTGATGTAGTTGACGCCTCCCTATCACATCTCAGCAGACAGTACATGTTGATTTTCTGTTAAATATTCCTTCCTAGGTTTCTCATTTAGGGTTCTTTTGCTTCCATTTCTGAGCTCTCCTGTATGCTCTTTTGATTCATCTTAAATTCAGGGTTTCATCTAGGCAACTCTGTTTTGAATTTTAACTGTAGTCTCCACCAAATTTATTTATTTATTTATTTATCATCTCCCCCCCCCCCCCCCCAATAATCTATTATTATAAAATGTCCTCTTCTAGTTATGAAAGACTCATGTCTTCTTATGGTGTGGTGGTTGGGTTTACAGACCCAACACATATGGTGACCAGAAAAATGATGTGTTATGCTTGAGCTTGTGACTTTTATTTAGAGTGAAGAATCTTTGTTTTCTACCTCCTTAGTAATATGTGCAATTTATCTGATACCTATAGTGAGATCAATCTTCTGCAATTCTAAGCAAACTATTTGCGCTGCTACTGACATGAACTCCATCAGTTTAACATCTAATTACACCATTTTTGATTTCTCTGTCTTAAGGTATCACATTGATCTTGTTACAAACAGAAACTGTTCTTTCTTAAGACTAACTGTGATCTAAATCCTGAAAGCCTGGATACAAGCACCTGTGAATGTGGGGGCCAATAGCTCAACAGCCAAACCCAGCTAACACTTTTCCATTTTGCCTTCTTTTCCCTATGTTCCTTTGATCAGAATTAGAGTTACTTCAAAAGGCTTGAAAATCAAATGTAATTTAGATCTAAAATCTCTCCTCCATTTAAGCCAAAACCTCACTGCTCCAAGTCTTCAAGCTCATTGTCATTGGGTTTAATTATTATTATTATTGATTTTTAAACAAGAGATATGTCTTAGACAAAATATTTGTTTTAAAAATAGAAAATCTGAAAAACTTTGAGAAATATCTAACAGGATCTGAGCAGAAAATTAAATTATTTTCCAATCTTGATGGATCAAAACAAACTTTGATTTCAGGATTCAGCAGCATACCTCGGTAAAAATTTGAACACATGCAAAATATTACCCTCGGGTGAATTATCACTAAAGGAAAATCTTAATGTCCTATTGTTCCAGTTCTTTGATCAATTTGTTGGTTTCAAAGCATGTCTTTTATTAAGTACTATCTTTGCCACAAATATATATTGGTTTTGCTCCCTATGCCTTTCATATAAAGCAGAACAAAACATAGAAGTGTTTTTAAAACCACTTACTGTGTGTGCCATATTTTTCTATTTCTTCTACTTTATCACAAGCATTCAAATAGTTACGACACAACAGCCACAATATGTTTTTTTTTTTTTTTCCTAGTAATGAATTGTTTTACTCTGAATCCTTTAAACTGAGGCTAGTGTGAAGGAGTGAAAGATCATGTATCACTATAGTCTTTGACCCTGGGGTCTGGTGCAAATGCTACTTGTCTGTTGGTCTTGGGGTGGTGCTTAACATGCTTGCTATAATTTAAATAATCATAAATAGTCAGAGCAGAGCTAACATGGAAATATATGTTTCACTGCAGAGGTGAGATGGACTCCACTTGTTATGAAAGATAGGAATGGGGAAAGCAATATTCCACATCTGTTAAATTTCCCATCTCAAATTTCAGAGTCAAAATAGTCGAAATCTTGTCCCTCCTGAACATGTTACAGATTACACTTAAGCATGTAGTTTTTCTTTGCAACTCATTCTCGTTGTTGTCCTGTTTCTAATATCCATTTGAAAAAACTAGTATTCCATTGAATTACTAAAGATGTTAAGGCTGGCAACATAAAATCATAGAATATGATTCCAGCTGGAAGGGACGCACAAGGATCACTGAATCCAACTCCTGGGTCCCCAAAGAATCACCCAAAAAACAGACTATGTGTCTGAGAGTGCTGTCTGGGAGTGTTGTCCAACTGCATATTGAACTCCAGCTGGCTTGGTGCCATGACCACTGCCCTAGGAAGCCTGTTCCAGCACCTAACAACCTTAATGGTGAAGAACATTTTCCTGATATTCATCCTGAGCCACTCCTTGGCTTCAAGCCAAGAGATCAGCACTTGCCCCTCTGCTCCACTTCAAGAGGAAGCTGTAGACTACAATGAGGTCTATCCTCAGTCTTCTTTTCTCCAGACTGAAAAAACTAAGTGATATCAGCTGCTCTTCATACATGTTTTCTCCTCCAGACCCTTCACAATCTTTTAGATGATTTTATGGTACAAAACATTTTCAGGAAAAGGAAAATAGCTAAGATCTTCAAGGAGTGCATAATGATTTGTGGTACTTATTTGTTTTGGAGTCTATAAAGAGGTATTTTAAAAGTCCCAGTTTTTCTGAAATTTTGATGAGATATCATCTGAAAAACATTATCCCTGAAAATGTTTGAGAAATTGGCATTCAAAACTTCATAGCCCTTTAAGGTCAGCTTTGAAATTTATTATGACATTTTCTCAAATTGGTACTTGGCTATCCTCTGGAAAAGACAGATTTTTCAGTTTTTTTTTTTTTTTTTTTTTTTTTTTTTTTTTTTTTTTTTTGCCTTCAGCCCTTTGCTAGTTCACAGGAGTGCAAACAAGGATTCACTAAAATGTTTCTGTCACTTTCTGATCAAACATAAAGAAATGATCAGTGTTCAAAGGGAGATATCCATGATATTAATGTTTATTTCTCTTTCAGTCAGATAAGTAGTGTATTTTTCCAAAGAAGGCAGTTTAGCAAATGGCAAACATCATTGCATCATACAAAAAAATCAAAAAGGATTAGAGAAAAACACTACTAATTGGATCAATATTATCCAATATCCTTAATTAGAAACTGAACTACATGAAAATTCTTTTAAAAAATTCTTTACATCTTATTTCATTTTATCCTATTATTTATATTAAATCTTATACACTTTCAACCAACAATACTAATTATTTCTATGGAGTTTTTCCATAGCAGTCTTTGGTTGCTTAGCAGTCTTAGTGGTTGCTAAACCCAGAATTAATTCTTTTATGCAAAGTGGAAGAAATAGGTATTATCAAAAATGTTTTATTGTCTCACAAAAAATAGTCATTTTTCTATTTTATATTTGACCTGTCTAAAATATGTGATGAAAATACACGTTGTATGTGGAAAATCATTTATGCTGAAAAATCTATCCAGCAATTATATATATATATATATATTTATTATATATATATATATTTGTTAATGAACACTAGTGATCATGCAATTGTGATCATACAATTCTACTGTAAATATTTACTAACTGCAAAATATTAAAATGTGAATGTCACTGAGGCTATGGTGAGAAAATAAAGATCTATTCAGAGTTACGATAGTTAATGATGAAAGTAATGGAAGAATTTAAAGAGATCTTACAGTTTGTTCTTAGGACATAAAACAATCTATGTGGACAAAAGATTTCATAACTAATATCAATTAAAAAAAAAAAAGTTCTTAAACTGCCTGCATAACACATTGTAGTGCTTGCTTTCTTCTCATGTGTAATTTTTCTTGGTGGATCATGTTTGTTTAAACTTCAAACTCGTTGAATAAGAAGTTTACAACTTGGAGCTGCACGTCTAGTAACTGACACCGCGTCTCTGGATTCTTCCATTGTGCAAACACACCTATTTTCAGAGGAACATAAAACAGCAAATTATAAGTACAGTGATCTATCTTACATCATTCTTTCTATGTAATTATTATTTCAGTCAGGTTATTTCACATTTTATTCTGAAGATGGGCATAGTCCACCATGATGCATTAGGACTTAGTGCCAGCTGAGTTGATAAGAAACTTTCTTTATATCTGGAATAAACAAAACAAAACCACACAAAACAAGCAAGCAAACCACCACCACCACCACCACCAACCAAAAAAAAAAAAAAAACAAAACCACACTCTTGCTCTTTTCAAGAAAGGAGCATCTTCTCCATCTTCTCTGTCTTTCCTCTCATTCTCTTCCCTGCCTTAAACTTCATTGCTCCACTGCTTCAGGAGAACACAGTTGTTGCTTTTACATTTTTCTGCTTCCTGCACTTTTCTTTTGAACCACTGGTCTGTTGAAAAGTTTTCTGAAGACTAAAGGTTGTCCTGATACTTCACTTCAAATTTTATTTTGAGCTTTAAAGAATATCTGGATATTTTGTTAATGAGAGGACGTTTCTATAAGGCATGCTAACATAACATATTCAAGTTTAGTTTGTTATTGTATTGTATATTGGTTTGTTATTGTTATTTGTATCTGTGAGCTTCTGAAATCTTTTGAAATTAACTTCACTTTTACATTGAAATTTTTTATATTAATAGAATAAAAGCTCCAAACAATACCATTTATCATTTATTTTTCTTAAGAAAAAGAAAATGATAAATAGAAACAGTAAGATATACATACATATATATATATGTGTGTATATATGAACAACCATAGGGCTACCAGTGTCTTTAAATCAACAGGGATTACATTTACAGGCTTATATACTGAAAGAAGGAAAAAATAAAAACACTGTTGGGATGAAACCAGAAAGAAAGGCGTCCAACCGTAGTGAATTGCTACAATAAATCTTACAATTGAAACAAATAAATCAAGAATTCTAGAATATGGGATTTTTAGGTAGATCTTAATTAATGAGCTACATTAAACAGTGTTCAAGAATATTTCCTTGGCAAGGGGGTGCTTTAAATAAAAACAACCTCCATTCTCTTCATCAAGACTTATTACAGATGTTTCAAATGCTAGACTTGTAATGGTTGGCTCTTCTTTATTGCCAATTTTCTTCTGTATAAATATCCTGCTGCCAAGAACCTAGAATTTCTCAGTGCCAAGTGATTTGATTTAATAGGCAGATAATCATCTGTTGATTCTTCCTAATCTAAACAGGGTTTTCTGAATAAAAGATAGAATATGGGAGGTAGGTGGTAAACCACATGAATTTAATTTTTTTTTATTCTTATTTATTTATTTATTTTATTTATTTATTTTTTACAACTTAGTAGCTGGCAAAAATTAGAAAATTAGAAATCACATCATTGACTGAAGGATAGATTTTCAAAGGGGCATTGAAAGCTAGAGAAAAGATTGAAAGATTGTCCCTCCTTTTGGTGCCAGATATCCTCTGTAAACAAATTAGTTTAGTTTCAGTTTATATCTGCAATGAATTTTTAAAATGATTTTTACAGCTTGTTGCTTTTTTAAACAATAGTGTGGTAAACAATAAACAAATATGCATTTCTTGTCATTTTGGTGGCTGGCCAATAAAACAGTTTTTCTGGTGTTACTGTTTCCAGTTGGTCGCATATATCATAAAGAAGCATTTATCACAAATTTTTATATTATCAAAAGTGTGTCAACTTACAGCTTTTAAAGAAATGGGAACTTTGAAAATGTTGGCCCCTTTTCCAAAACTTCTCTTTAACAGTGAAATATTAACTTTATCCTGATTAGCAAAGGATTCAGGAGAAAATACCCCAAAACTCTTAGATGAGGGACCTTTTTTCAAATTCAGCATGTCAGTCATAAGATATAGATTAATATCTTGTCCACATTGTATTTATTCAAATATAGGAACTATATAAGGTGTGGTGAAAAACTTAAAGGAATAAGGTAGTTCTTCCAGCAGTCTTCAATTTATTTAATTTATTATTTAACTTCAGACTTCAGTATTGAAGCGGGTAGGTGAGTGTTGGGAAGCATTCAGGATCCAGATGGATGTTTAGTGGAACAACTCTAGTCAGTAATAAGATAAGTTTAAAAGATTTTCTATCAATTTGCAGACCCTTCTGTTTCCAGTCAAGCAAAAAGAGGGGACAAACAGACTGGTGGCACATATTCTGAATCAAGCTGCCAACTGAAGATACAAAACTATATCTTATCCCTCTGGATCCTAAGTAAGGTTTATATATAACATGTCTAGAGAGTTTATTTCTGGAAACGATGTAAGTCAGTGTAAAATGGAAGAGTTTGACTTGATCTGGGGTAAATTTGTACCAGTGGAGGAAGTTAATGCCCATGTTTTAAGGACTTCATTTCATGCAAGAAGCCAGCTGGAGTAGAAATTCTCCTGTAACATGGGTGATATAAGTTTTTTTGCTTCACGTATTCAGTGTTGGTTTATACCAGTGTAAATTAATAATATTATTGTACAAAAAAGCTTGGTGGAGGCATAATTTCTATATAAACACTAATTCTAAATGCTGCATGGAGATTACATAGTGCAGGTGACAAGTTTGGTTATTCTGGGGAGCTAAGGGGTACTTATCAGTGAACACTATGCATCAGTGACACAAACTCCATTTGGGACACTGATGATTATGGTCCTCAGCCAAATGCCTTCTTATTTGTTTTTGCTCCTTGCTTAATGCATGGTATTGTGATCACCAAAATTTTGCATCAACTGTAGGCATTTCAAAGGCATTTATGACAAATGGGTGTCAAACACTAGGCATCTTTATGTAAATAAAGAAACAGAGAATTTGACTCCTAGATGGGCTATAATTCAATCGTTTCCCCAGGGGTTTCCTTCCTTCCTTCCTTCCTTCCTTCCTTCCTTCCTTCCTTCCTTCCTTCCTTCCTTCCTTCCTTCCTTCCTTCCTTCCTTCCTTCCTTCCTCCCTCCCTCCCTCCCTCCCTTCCTCCCTCTCTCCCTCCCTTCCTCCCTCCCTCCCCCCAAGTTCTTTTCATAATGAAATGTGATCCTGTGAAATAAACTCAGCTTAATATTGAAACAGTGCAACAGATATAGGTCATTCTTCTGCAGCAGGTGGTCAATATTTTATTAAAGATGCAATATTCTGCATAAATTTAATGTATAATATTTTGACCAACAATCTAGTGTTTTATTCATTATTTTCATGAGCACATTGCTTTTGGATGTGTGGTTTGAAGCTTTGCATAGTATAATAATCAGCATTGTGGTAGTGCATAGTCTTGGCTCTTGTGTTTGAAAATGTCTTCACCTTCCTTTAATTCCACAGAATACCCTGGGCCATTGCTATAATGTGCCTGAAGATTTCCTGTCATGCCTAGGAGATACATAGACAGAAAAATAAATACTTCTTTAGTTTCTCCATTTAGGATTCATCAGGCCTCTATTGATCTTTGTTATTTCCCTCAAAGGATTTCCTGAAGAGGCATATTAACTGTATAATAAATATTAAAGGCACTTTAGCTTCTGGCAATGAAAGCTTTCCTATTTTAAGGTCTCTTTGGTATGCAGAAAATGTACCAAACCACTGAAGTAATTACGCTTACGCACCAGGGCCCCCTCATCAAATGTATCCTACCCTGGTGGATCCCAACCTCCCAAATAAAAATGGGAATCAATTGAATTGCAAAGAGGTCAGGAATCAGGACCTTTGATTGAATTAACTTGGAGGTTTTTTTTTTTTTTTTCCTACAATTTAATATAAAAATTATCTAACATGAATGCAAACAATTGTTGTTCCTCACACTCTGGGGATGGGATGGCTTACCCCTGGGAGAATTTTTTTTATTGGATCTCCAAAAGAAGGCAATGGGTGCTATTCTTACAATCCTAACTGGAGTCCCATTACACTAGATGCTCATACAATGAGAAGATGTGCTTTTCCCGAGAGAGTTCATAAACTGTTGTGTATTTCTCGTGTTTCAAAGATGGACTCCCAGATAAAGCAATGCATTTTGACTATACAAATGTGTCAAGGGAGAATACTTCCACTTCAAATTCAGATAGTACAGATTTGATTTGCAGTTCCTAATAACCAACTTGGTCATGCCTGAATATAAGCATGTGGATAATGACATTTGTCCTTTTCTATCACCAGAGTTGCAGTGAGTGCTCGGAGAGTAGGCATGAGTATCCTGAAAGTCTTCTGGATGCATTGCCTATTGGCATACAGCCTTGTTCACTACACAAACAGCAGAAGGGACAGGAAGCTAGTCTTGAAAGACACATGTTTTTTTTCTTTTTTTTTTTAATATATATATACAGAAAAGAACTCCTGGATGTTGCAAATGTGCCAGTCTCAGATTCTTCTGTCTGCACCCAAATAAAGTGTAGTAAAGAAAGTGCTAGATATTGTCACCTGTGGATGGTTTCTCATCCCCAGGTGTCACCCTAGATTTTAAAGCTGGTCAGCTATGATTTCATATGGTATCCACATTCAAAGAGCTCGGAGAACAATTCTATCTCCCTCACTTTTTTGTCCTTTTGTCTATTAGAGTAAAAATTGGTGATATGAGAGAGGGGAGGAGAGTCTATAAGTACAATATTATAAAGAATATAAAACCTAGGCAATTGTGAAACGGTTAATGTAAATAAGTAAGAACTGTAAAATATGGCAAAGTATCCAACATGGACAGGATTTGTTTTTATATTTCCACTCTATGGCCTCCATACATAGTTACATTTTCTTGTCTTTCCCCTGAAATCAAGAGAAATACAACATAACAGGCATGATAATTACTTTTTCTATTACAGTCTAAATCTGCTGGTATTTCTCAGTATCGACTCTTTTTGAAGTACACCAAAATTTCTCTTTGAAGGAATTTCCTTGGATTTCTCTGAGGAGTAATGTTTAGATAAAAATCCTGCTCATCATGTCCACAGTGTATCAGCCCAGAGAACAAGGGTTATTCTGTTTGACCTGCCCTTATTGGTTGGGTTTCTCTAGCTCTAAAATTTTTAGAGAATATCTGTATGTTAATATTAATGTCTTTGGATTAACACCTGGATAATATATATATATATATATCCCTCCTATAATACAAGCTAGGTGGGACTAAGTTTTTGAATTACTCATGTATAGAATCAGAACAGCAAATTCCATTGATTTTATACAATGCAAGCAATTAAAACATTTTTTTTTTCTCTCTATGAAAATGTTAGAATGGATCTGAACTAGAGATTTTGTGGTCATTTTAATTATTCATGGTAGCTGAATAGCTTTAGCAGGTGATTGTTTCATTTTGCTTGAGGGATAAATTATATTGCAAGCAGTTACACAGCAGAAAGCTATGCAACTTTTTTTTTTTTTAACTTATTTACTGCACACCCTAGGTTGTGTAATGACTTTAAGTAGCACATATGCAGGTGGCCCACTGTCTGCTGTAGGAAAAAGAATCTGAACTTTCTCTTCACATCTCAAAAGCCCCTATGGTTGCACAGGTTATTGGCTCACATATTTTAAGGAAATGAAGGCTTGGTCTTTTATTATATTGTTCTCCCTAAAAATTCTGTTTGTCTTAGTCCTCCCCTTAAAATTTCAGACTTTCAGATTTCTAGGTTTCAATAAACTCTGGATGGAAAGAAATTCTTAGGTCCTAGGTAGGATTTCTACTCAAAACCAGCACTGAATGTACACGACAGCAATGATACTGTTCTATGTAATGGTTTCCAGCGAGACACAGCTGTCTCTATGGAATATCACTGATGCAACATTCAGTTTTTCTGAAATTTGATGGGAGAGATGATGTACGCTATTAGTTGTCCCACATAAGCCCATCACATTTAGCTCATCTGAGACTCAGGCAGAAGGAAACGGCAAGAGTTTTTCTTCTTACTTTCATCCTGCAGCATAACTCAAGGAGAAAATCAACTTAGATTTTTAGCAACTTTTACAAAACAGAGCCATGGAAAATGAAGGAAAGGAGTTAATATAACAAAATATATGGTGCAGCTGAGAGTGAATCTTAATGAACAAAGGTTTCCCTTCTGTTTTTCTTTCCCTGTTTTCATAAATTATATTTGTAAATAATTTCATATTATGTCAACAAGTGCTAAATATTTAGAAGGTAAAAATTTTCTTACATGTCAGGTTTCAAATACTTTAAAAATAGAAATATAGGAAACTTTGTGTAGTGTTAATAAATAACACCTACAGCCTTTGGGAAGTACAATACTGTTAAAGCAAGCTGTTTTATCATAGAAACTCTCTTTTCTGTGTTGGTTCATCTGTCATATTTTCACAATCTATCTAATATATCATATCTTAGCAATGCTGCAAAAAGGGCTGGTACATTCTAACCCTTACCTGTTTCTTTTAACTGATGGTAGCAGTTACATAGACACACAGGGCATCAGAGTGGGAAAAGGATGAATTTGATAAAGGTTTTTATTTGCTTGTTGCCATGATATTTTTTGAACCAAAGTTACCCATATGTGGCAGAAGAGAAAGTGAGGATGTGGATGGAGAGACAATTGTCAGAGTGAGAAACAAAAACATTTTGAGCAATATTGCTGACTTTCATGAAACTAAAACATTTGTGGAATGGAAGAATAGCATTAAATTTGTATTAAAGTTCTTTTCAGATAATGAAAAATAGGCTTTAATGTCAATGTACCCAATTTCTATATTATAATTCCCACCACTGTTTATTTTATTAAACTAAGTAGACGGTATAATGCACCTGAATACTGAAAATAGGACCTCTGTGCCAGCATTGCATTCAGTAAATACAACTCAATGCTTTTTCTTCTCACTGGTGCAGACAGTTATTGAATATGTGCGAAATGTGCTTGTGTATTCATGGCATTACAACAGTACTGCATTAAAGAATACTCTTTTAAAGAGAAGAACCACGCAGAAAGTGCAATTATTCAGTGCTGATATAGCAGAATTCTTACTAGGAATGAATTAAATATCTGAATATCAGATTAATAATTGGATTCAGGCAAGTTTGCCATTCATTATTCTGTATTATTGAAAATCTGTTTATTCAGCGTTCACAATGGAAAGAAAAAAAAAGAAAAAAGAAGGAATTAGGAATTTTTTCTTCTGAGAGATATTTTCCATGTCAAAAAGCTCACTTTGGCCTTTCATCTGGGCTTGACAAGTTATCTGTGCAACAGGAGAATTTATGAAGGGACATCAATCTAATTTGAAATTAAGATTATTCAAGAATGAATGTGTTGAGAATAAATATATTTCTTGAATGTATCTAGCAATAGGTTATATTTTCTATTCAAAAGTTGAGAATGTATTCCCACAAATGTTATATGCTACACTAAAGACGCTCCACAAGTTTTTGTTTTTAGGATGAAATTAAGTTTATTTTATTATTTTTTTTTTCTAATAAAAAACTGAAGTAGAAGACAAGAGGGTTAAGTTTTGGGTCCCTCAAATGAGAAAATATATTTTCTTTGGCAAAAGTTCAATATGTCTGATCATAACAAAGTAGAACGTAAGGATTTGCTTTTTTCCTATCCTTGGTCAGAACCTGGATCTGAAACCAATAATCTCTTGTTTCTTCACAGTCGCAGTTATACCTGCAAAATACTACTTAGATGTGAATTGGTGACCCAGAGGATTTAAAGTGTGACTGCTCCCAGATTCAGTTAAAAATACTTGAGGTCAGCCATTTCCCTGGAACTCTTACAATACTTATCATCTTCAAAATTGTACTATAAGCTAATACCAACCATATAAACATATCTGAGATGTTGCATTTTAACCTATAGCCAAGTAAAGTCATAAAAATAAAAGAACAATAGTTCTCTCTTTGTGGAAAAAGGCTGGAAGATACATAGGGAATAACAGGTGTTTTAAAGATTTTGATTTTGATTAGTTAGTATCTGGTTAATCCACAAGTATTCCATTCCTTTTTGCATGTTATGAATAAGTATGTTTTTTTACCTTGCTGGGCAGCTGAACTCCACCACAACCACTCTCACTTCCCCTCTTCAGAAGAAGAGGGGCAGAAGAAGTCATGCTGGAAAGAAAAAAAAAACACTCATGGACTGAGATAAGGATAATTTAGTTAAAGGGAAAAGGAAGAGGGAAAAATATAGGCCATGCAGAAGCACAGAGAGAGAAAAAAAATTCTCTGCTTCCCACCAGTGAGTGATGTTCAGCCATGTCCCAGGAAACAGGCCTTCAATATGCACAGCAGCTGTTTGGGAGGACAGAAGTTTTCATAACGAGTGCCCTCTGTTCCTTCCCATTTCCTACCATTTATTGCTGAGTGTGACAACACATGGTATGGAATATCCCTTTGGTTGGTTTAGGTCAGCTTCCCTGGTTATGTCCCCTCTTCTTGCCGACCCCCAGCCTACAGGCTCTGGTGGGGATTGGAGGGAGCCTTGATGTTGTGCCAATAATAGACAAAAACACTGGTGTGATACCATTGCTGTTCTAGCTACAAGTTCAGAGCACAACACTATATGGGCTGCTGCAGGGAAAGTTAACTCCATCCCAAACAGAAAGACCCTGTACAATAAGTTTTTTCAGTTTTTAACAAGCACGTGCCTGAGTTTTATGATATATATATATATTTTCCATTTAATTATGATTTGTTATGTAGACATAACAAATGTAGACATGTGTTCTCCCAAAATCACATTACATGTTATTCAAGTGATCTAACTGTGTGAAATCTCATTTAAGTCAGTTATACAGTTTTATTCTGTTGCTGATACAGAGACATTAGAAAGTCCAGACATTAGAAAGTCCAGAAAGAAGTTCCACCCTAACTTGAGAAAAGTCTCTATTCAAGGCATGAAGTATGCTCTCTTTCCTTCCCATGACTATAGATGAAAATAAAATGAGTAGTATATGTGAGACACCTAAACAGTGTATAATTAAATCAAATTAATTTTATTCATAGTGACTTTAACATTACTTCTGGAACTTTTCCAAAGGAATAAGAAATAATGAATACTAAATTATGTGTATTAATTATTTATAAAATTGAGAAGAATATTTTAAATAATGATGATTTGCACATACATTTTCACAGTTGTTGCCTGTCATATATAAAATGTAATGTTCATGTTATTCTGAGTTTAGCCCTTTTGTTCCCAAAAATCAACATTAAAGAATGTCTGTATTTTTTATTTCTACCATTTGACATGTCCTGTCATAAATCCTAGGCTTCTGGATCTAGTGTAAAACTAGTATTTTTATAAAATGTAATATATGGAGCCTCCAGGGGTGTGTTGCTAAGCAAACCAGCCATAAATGCTTAGTTTAGTATATCATATCCGTTCACATACAATGTCTCTTACCAGCCCTTATCATATTCTGCTTTAGCTTAGTCCCAAATCCTGGATGATGCTGGCTGCATGATCTCCAGCTGAGTTCAGATATTGATGATATGATTTCTCCTAGAATATGTTCCTTGAACCGCAGGACTCATGGAAGTTCTTTTAATCATTCCTGTTGAAGCTGTACCAGTTTCTGTGGAGTAATTGTCTATTCACTGATCTGGAGAAAGAGAGGGAGTGATTGGACATGGCTAGTGTCCAGGGCACTTGGGTGAGAGACAAGAATACAACTTTACCTGAACTTCCTCTGCTAAATAGAATTGCTCAGTATTCTTCCAAGCATAAGCTAATGTTTGGATAGATGAGAAATCCTTTTTTTTTTTTTTTTTTTTTTTTTGAGGCCTAGCCTTGCTGGAGATAGCTGGGGAATCTATCAGGGCCTTGTAGATGATGCTAACTGAGGGATGTCTTGTGTTCGAATTGGACTTGGTGGTAAGTACTCAGCCTTATGAGGATGCAGGTGACTCTAGCATGTGCTTATGTAGGCTTTTTGTAATGCTTTCAGGTCTTTTCCACAATAAGATGCAAGATCTGAGTTCTCAAAATCCACAATGGGGCCAAAGGCATAAGACTATTGGGTACCTTATCATCTGTGTGGCTTCCTTGCCCAACAGGTCTTTCTGCATAGCATAACTTCAGTGACCAAGTTCCATGACTGAACAGGGCAGCTGATGACTCACTGATGAATTGTTGTATAGTGTCATGCCATGTTGCTGCCCTGCAAACAAGAGGAAGATACTTATTTTAAAAAAATACAAAACAGGAGGCCAATATTTTGGGCTTCATCCTCAGTAAGAAAGGCACAAAAGAGCTGCATTATATGCTTGCAAAACTTAACAGCCAGTAATTTGGGAAGCTCTTCAAAGATTAGAGAGCTAGGGGGTAAGGTTTATCAATTGCAGGTAGACACCTGCAGAAGCAATGTGTCTTATGGGCACAAATTTATGACTATTTTGATAGGCTTAAGGAGATCTCAGCAGTGGGATCACTTTGGACAAAGTGCCATGTGTATAAAGCATAACACTGCCAACATTTAGCCAAGAAACACAGACCTCATCTCTTGTTTGTTTGCAAAATGCTACATGCACATATATAATTTGGTATATAAAAAAAAAAAAAGACAATAATGAGCAATGACAGCAGGCACATCTATAGCAGTTGTGTTGGCTCAGCCATGAAAATTCAATAGTGCCAATAAAATAATAAGAAAACCATAATTAGGTTAAAGGCTTTCCCATGTTACTCATTTTCTAACTCTTATGTAATAGCCCTTTGGGCTACATCTTCTGAGATTCCTTCTGGAAAGCAAATTTATACTGATTATATTTTTTTTTTTCAGCATTATGTTTTTATTGTGCCTATACTATATTTGTTTTCCTTCACTTCGTTTTATAGAGAATGAAAAATACTTGTTTAGAAATCAAGGTATAATAGGATTTCAATTTAAAGCTGGACCAGAATAAAAAAATATTTATCCTAGGAGTAAATATGTTCCCCATCCCCATTTAATTTTAAAAGCTTATGGACAAATGAGGAACAAAATACATATGGTACATATGGATGGGCGGGTTTTGCACCTAGAACATTTTTTTTAATTTTTTTTTGGGAGGGAGTGGGGAGGAGTAAGGTAGGACACTAAGGTAGGACACAATTCTATTTATAATTTACTTCTGATGTTAGTGTGCCTTCACTTTTTATCACAAATATTAGTTGATAATGAAAATAGCTTTTTGCATTTCGTTAGTTTTTATCGATATCTTTACCCCAACATTTTGTACAGTTCTGTTTAGAAAACTCTCTACTATTAAATTCCTCTTGGACAACTCAAAGGAAGACTCAAATCAATTCTCACTGTGTTTTGTGATCATGTCAGGCACAGACAAATGGTGCTTATTTCTGTGTCAGGTAATTAGAAGAAAGTCTTCAAAGTGAATCAGAAGCTGATGAATATAAACTTTGTGAAAACTGGGAGCACAGACTGCAAATTGAGTGGCATAGTGTCCAGAGATTCAACTAGAGCTGTGAGAAAGGCTTTTTCTCCAGAACTTTCTAGGTGACCATGGGTTTTCATCCCCCCTTCCTTTTGTGGGCACCCAAATAATTGAACAAAACTAACCTGAAAAGAAGAGAAAGAAAGCACTCACCATGGATACTCATATTACATGTCTCTTTGGCTGATATATGTCGAAACTGCCCGCTGATCAGTCAAACCTTGTCCACAACCATCCCCAAACTAGGTGAAATTTCATTTGCACATTTTTCCACTGCCAATCCTTCCTCCTCTTTTTAATAGTTTCACTGAAGATATGGTGAGCAACAAACAGTGAGCAATGTCTGTTGTCTGATATTACCAATTCTACAATGATTGGTGAAACACAACATTATTAATGGAAGATTTATTTTCTCTCAATTTGACTAGGAAAGAGAGCTCAGTGTTATGTGCAGTTTGTATGATATAAAATAAGATACTGGAGGATCTCCCAAAGTTCCAACACTACTTCTCACTTGATCTTGTCCACAAGGTGAAGAAGAGAACTGAATGGAAAGGTTGAAAGGAGAAATTTAAGGAATCAGTTAACAAGCCTGTCAACTTTTACTCCTTTTATTTCCTGAATATAGCCTCAACAAAAAGAAATAAATATAATAAATCAAAAAAGCAGATTTGGGTCATTTGCCCATTAGCTTTTAGGGTGAGAAATGCACTTTAAAGTAATTATGATAGAGATTACTGAGGTGAAAGAAAGTAATAAAGAAGTAAAGGAGAATCACATCCCCTTACCCACTGGGGTAATTTAGACTGCTAAGGAAAGCATTGAAGCTTTTTCACTGCATCACCCTTTTCAATGACTGTGATCAGTGAAAGGTAAGTCCTATAAGAGCTGCTGGTGTAGTTGTTGGTGTGATGACCTTATCTCCTCATATTGTCAAGAAGACAAAACCCAACCCTTCAAGTCCAAAGCACATCTTCACTTGAGTGAATGCAGTGCCTGTTAGCAGCTGTAGCAGGTGGTTAAGTGTCTCTGTGGGAATTGGGCACTGAGAATGGAGCAAAAGATGCAGCTGGTGATTTATTTTATAGCATAAAGCTGATAAGAGTGCATGCATGTTCACATTCTTTGCTTGCTAGATACTTGGCCTTTAGAGAGTATTGGTAGAACTAGGATGTCCTTCAGGTCTTGGAGTGCACATGGGCTCCAACACGGTCCCAGATCATGGGGCAGCTCTGCCTCAGGACAATGTTTCAGGAGAGAATGTCAGAGTGCAGGGACAGGGGCTGTCCTGGATGGAAGAGTCTCTCCTGCTATTCATGGGTTTGAGCAGGGTTGAATGCAAAGCTGGCAGGCAAATAGTGCACGTGGTATTACCTGTTTCCTCTCTAGGTCCTCACTCCTCGTGGCTGTCTGAAATTTATTGGGGTTAAGTACTTACCACTTTGAATAATACAAATCACATTCATTGGCCTCTAAGAAAAATTGAAAATAAGTTCTGAATTATACGTGTAACAAATCTTATATCAAACAATTCTCCCTTCAGATGACAAACTTCCTGTTTCTGTCATGTGGCAGATTAGATGTTATTAAGGCCCTGTAGATTAGTTCATGTACCACATTGATTTTAATAAAATACATATTGATTACAAAGAAATGTCAATCTTTCTGCTCTGAACATAATATCTAGCTGTCATTAAGTAACGTTAGAATTTTATTAAATCAATATTATGTACTCCCTTTAATTAAGAAAAGATTGTCTTTGAGTCACACAATCTTTGTGTGGCTGGAAATGAAACTCCACTCAGAGTCAGCAGAAGGCTGGTATCTGTTCAAAAAGAAATATTAATATTAATTATTGCAAAACTTCATTTTTCATGAGTGGACAAAGTAGTACATATATCAAGTCAGTCTATACTTTTGTTCATTAGTAAGAAAGGTATTATTCAAAGTAATATTTTTAGCTTTTCTGGAATTCCACAGCACCTCACAATAGCATGTCTGTGAAAATATGGCAATCTCTTAAAAGAAGGAAAAGAAAACTCTATATCTGGAGTTCAAAATGGGAGAGAGGTAACAGGACTTTAAATGGTTACAGTAGGGCTAACCCCAAATCCTTACTAGTTTTAAATAACAATGAAATTTTTAAAAGAAACATGAGTATAAAATAAATTTTCTCTACAACAACAAAATTGAATCAAAAAAGGAAACAGAATACTACCGAGGAGAAAATAAATCTCTAAGAAAAAAAGAGTTTGTTTCCTGATCAATGCAGTTATACAAAAATCACAAATTTAGTTGTGAGATAAGGGGACATCAATTTGCATTGCACTCTCAGAGTTATTATTTCACATGTTTATGGGGTATTCATGACCCTCTATTAGTTTCTGAACAATCTGGTGTACTGGTTTGATCAGGTAGGTGCCAGTGTTAGACACAGAGGCAGGTTTTATTCACAAATGCTTATTAGCACTATTTGATCATACTCAGTCCTGCACCAGCTCCTCTGCTAACTTGGGGAAGGAATGAGAGGCACAGCAAAGGGTCAGGTTACACACTGTATATTTATATCTTATGCCTTTGAAGTAAGATGGCTGCTATTCTTATAGGTGACTTGATGGCTTGTTTGGATATTTTTATTATTCATATATACAATTAATGTTTAGGGAGTTATGATTATTAATGTATATAATTAGTATTTTAGTAGTTGTCTAGCCTTGAAAAATTATACATATCAGAAAAAAAAAGTCTTTTTAAAGCCTACAGTTTTACCAAAGGACCTGGGGCAGACAGATGACACTGTCTTCATCTAACAAAATGCCCACTTTGTATTCTCCTGTATAATTTAATAATTAAACCACACAATTAAACCCATTTTAACAGCCTAATTTATCATATTTTCAGCTCAGTTGGAACTCTGTCTGGAATGTATTTCCTTTCAAGTTTAAGTGAACAGAAACTGAGTATTTTAACTGAATAAGCATGTGAAGAAAAACAATTATATCTTAGCTTTAGTTAATTTTTCTCTCATAAGGAGGTATTTGCTTAATCGTGAAGAGTGAAATTAACACAAGGCTGTGACTTCAAACATGACAAAAAGACTGAAAACAAACATCACATGTTTCAACGAGCTGTTCTAAATGTACTACGAAAAAAAAGTTTGGAAAGGAAATGGCCATGAAGTAGCAAAATGTCAAAATGTCAGTTCATTGATATGAAAAATGTCTATCCATTGATATAATGGAAGATCAGCAAGAATTTTCCTGAATTTAGAGTTTATTTATTTTTTTAATATATGTGATAATTCAATGATCCATTGACAGATTTGATGATCCTAGTGGGTCCCTTCCAATTTGGGATATTCTGGGATTCTATAACACAGCGAGTATGAACTGACAGGTGTAGGGAAGGTATAGGTGCAGTGGGGTGCAGGTGCAACTCTTGTTCACTGCAGACCTCACGGACTGAGTCTGGTGCTGTGTGTCCTGCAGAGTGGCTCAGAATGTACAGAGGGCTAGAGGCTCAGCAATATAGCCTTTGAGGTTACCTAAATTTCCACTAATTCCAGGGTGAGACAGAGCTGCCTATGAGCATGAAAGTCTGTGACTTTTTGGAACAGCAAAGATGTCCATAAACAGGAGGCAAAATGCTCAGTAAACATGTTTTTTAGATACAGAGATATTGAGTGGGAAAATGACTGTGATCTATCACATGAAATTTAAAACCTTAAATCAAGTGCATCCAGGTACATTTAGAAAAAAGCAGGGTAAATAGCTTGTTTTTCAGATTGAAGGCATCAAGTTGTCCTGTTTGTATCAGCTGCAGTTCTATACTTGATTACTCAGGCTACAAGCATCAATAATTATATGTTCTGTAGAAAGTACATAATGACATCTATTACCTCTGATAATTCCCAACATCAAGATTTTCATTTTCTCAAATAAAAACATTGGGGATTTGAATTAAAACCCCTCAAAGTTGTCACCAAACTCACTCACAAGTCACCTAATGACCAGACCACTCCCTCCCCGCTCCCAGTAGTGTTCATTGTGAAACCTTTGGTTTTACTGGGGGTTTGAAGAGGCTTTATGAATCCAGACACAAATACAAAGGGACTCTGCAGCACTGAAGCAATGAGGTGGTGGCAGCAATTCAGAGTAAGGGTTTATATGACAGTGTGGAAGGGCTGTGTTTGAATGAACTGAATACTATTGCTGTGTTCACTGGAATATTTGATGGAACTGCCTTTTTTGTTAAAGCTCTAAAAGAATGACTTTTTGAAACTTGAGTGAAGCTGTTTCTTAAATGGAATTGAGCTGACATGTCTGTGTTATCCAACCCTTTTTCTGGTCTACATTTAAATTGATTTCCCTGTACAGTTAGTTATAGTCTGGGCTGCTGCTTTCATGCATTTTTTCCCCTTTAAATTTTAAAAGAAGCTTGGTGAAAGGGATTTGCAGGCCTGGCATTCACCACACTAGCTGCACAGAGAGCTCGGGTTGAGTTTTAATGCTGAAATTTCCTCATCATTTTAAATAGGTTAAGTAGGTTTGAGAGAGGCAATTTGCTTCAAAGCTAGGATCATAATGAGGAGGATTGGGCCAGATCTTAATAGAACACTGGGAATAAATTGCAACTAAACTTCAGAAGAAAGAACAAATCTTATTTTCTAAGTGGTGTTGTGATAAGGATACAGAAATGGGCAAAAAAGAGGGAAACCAGGGCCTCTTTCCCAGCTGTGAAGCTGATGAATTTGCATCATTGAAGCAACAGGAGTTTTGAACATTGGATATTGCTTGTCCCCATAAAAGTCAGAGAACAGGTAGAAACAATCATCATATTAAATTCATGGAAAGAGGGCTCTGGGGAGAGGGCCATTTGCCAGTGTTCACACCATAGGCATGTGACAAAGATGGGAGTTTAAGGGACACCGAATCCCCAGAAAATTCCCTAAAACCTTTTGTTCCCTTATGGTTTCCTTTGCACCTTTCAGCAAATCACACCTGTCTGTCTCAGTTTCCTTCCTTTAAAAAAAAACTTATTTTTGTTAATAAATTAACTAAAGCCGCCAAGTATGTTGCATATGCATCAGGTGGAAGGGAAAGGGATTATTTCCAAACATATTTCACAGTTTATGCAAAACAACTCTTACCATATAATCTTGATGATTGCCAGACATTGAAACAGTGCAATTTTCTTTTAAACCATGAGATCTGAATGGAGTCCTTGACAACTCAATAATTTTAGATTTCTTTTTATAATCTACTTATGCTGACTTCTGATAGCCAATGTTATCTGTGGAAAATCTAGCTGGCTTTCTCCATGGTTTAGCATAGCCCCAAGTAAACAGTTTCATCACCACTAAAAAGTGGTATTTCCATGCAGTCAAATTAATGTTATGGATTAAAAATGACAGGTGTGACAGTTACTTTAATTTCTGCATGTTTTAAAACCTGAAGTGTTCCTGGTTTGTTTGCAGAGCAGAGCTGCTTTAGAAATGGGAACAAAAGGTTTTAATAACATCCTGTCCTTGGAAGCTTCTGAAGCCCCACTTCTGCACAGCCATGGAGTTCTTGCTTTTGTTTAATTGAAACTATTTGTTATTACATGATAGTATTTTTTTGAACACATCTTACACCAAAGGCACCCCAGCAGGACTGTGCTAGCTTCTGGCCAGTAATATAGGCTCAGCCTTGAAAAACCTACGATACAAGAAGTCAGGAGAGCAATAGAAAAGACAAATAGTATGAAGCAAAACAAGTCCCTGAAGCTTGCTGGCAATGCACAACTTGCAGGAATCTCCCCATTTTGGTGTTGCTGCTACAACAGTTTCTAAGCATATTGCAAGCAATGTTTTAGGCTGGCATTTAGGAGAGCCCCCAGAGCTGGGACAAGATATTTTCTCCGTGATACCTGCAAGAAAAGTGATAGAGAATCACAGTAGCTGTCCTGCCCTCTACTCCTAACCGTGGTGCTCTCATTATCACCAGACATAACACTGGAAAATTTACAGCTGCCTGACCATGCTGAGCCTTTTACCTCATCAGGGATGAAGCTGGGCCATACCGTAATGCGTATCGATCCAGGCCCCAAAATGTAGTTTATGTCTTACATTTCTGTGCTTAACTATAGCAAGGGGAGAGAAGACCATTACAGCCCAGTCTAGCCATGTGCAGATGTTGCTGCTAAATGAGTGATGACAAGCCCGTAAGGCTGAATGGATGTAGGCATGCATAGGTTGATGGCTCAGATATAGTAACTGTCCATACCTGAGTGGACGTGCACACTTAAGACTGCCAGAAATCTGAGGTAAAATGAGTTAGCTTGAAAATCAATAAAAGATCTTAAGAGCACTCATCTGATAATTTATGATGGTTCAGCTGACGTGGGATACATCATTAAGGGGCAGGATCTTCTGGATATGAGTATTCCCCTCATGCCTTGAGCAGCAGAGGACTGCCAAAGGGACATACTCCCCTGGCCTGAGAGGTGCAAAGGCATCCTGAGGTGCACAGGAAGCATGGCCTCTTGCTGTGATCACATGAGTTGTTGCATATCAGCCCTGAAGAGCACTGGGAAGGGCACTGGGTTTCAAACAGACCAAAGATTAAATTTCCCAATGGCTATTTATTTATTTATTTATAGGAAAAGTCTACTATGTTCCTATAATTGAACAAAAGCTTTTCTGCACTCATCTTCTGGGACAATTTAAAATTAGAGGAGTCTAAATGTGCATATAGGCTCCTTGCTCTTTTGAAAATCACTTAACTGTAGAATTTTCTTCTAGCTACAAATGTTGGTGATCATCATTGCTGTTGTTCCTTCCGCCAACAAAAGAGGACATAGGTGGACAAACTGTGTCTCTGCAGAGAGGGAAGTGGTTGGTGATCAAACCCAAGACCTGCTTTGAACGTGCAATAGCTGCAGATTTCACCTCATCACCAGACCATTAAGCGCTGGAGGGAAGGGGAATCCTGTCTCCACCTGTGAAGACTGAGAAAAATCAGAGTAGAATCAGCAATGTAGGGCACAGTCATTCCTCCTCACCCTGTACAGATGCTCAGGAATGTGCCATGAATGCTCAGGTGCAGAGCAGCTGCAGCAACATTAGCACCTGTGCTTCTTCCAGTCTGACAAATCCAAGAAAGCAGCACAATTTCTTAGAAAAGGATCTGTCACACACAGTCCATGACTGGATAATTTCAGAACAAGGTCAATCTGAGGGGTTCCAGCTCATTTTTCAGAAGAGTATATGTGCCTTGTATACAGACATATGATGTGTATACAGACATATGATGTGTCAGTACTACAGGAGTTCCCCAGGAGGGCAATCACTGAAATTCTTCTCAACATTGTTTTGATGGAATCTTTAGTGGAATTTTTTTCCCACCCTGTAAAGTTTGCTAATTCTCTGTGACTTTTCCATCCCTTCCCCAATAGATAGAGTTTAAATCAGTTCTGCTGTATGATGTGTTTTTTTTTTTTGTTGTTGTTTGGTTTTTGTTTCTTTTTGCTTCCTCTCCCTTTCCATAACAACACTAAAGAGTTCCATCTTCAATTGTATTGAAAGATAGTGATTCTCTTAATGCTGGCATCTATAAGATGTATTTTATGAGATATCTTATATAACTGATGGGAGAAAATAAATAATAACAATATTAATAAAAAAAAGTGTTATCCAAGCTGAAAGTGTTGTGAAGATAAACAAACCAGTAAAAGGTGCAGTTTGCTTATGATACAGTAATTTTATGAGCAATAATTTTTCAGATGAACTGAAGCTATCATCATTATCAGCTAATAGCTATAAGAATGACTTATCTAACTTGTTACTGCCTATGGTATTTCTGGAGTGTGAAAGAATTTTAAATTGTCTGTAAGGATCTGATGCTGCCTAAAGGACATTACAATAAGCGAACCACAGCATTTTAAGTGTTATCCTTTCAGAGGAAAAGAAACAAACATCCTTCACAAAATGCATAGGGATGTATACACTGTATTGCGGCTGGAGTATTAGCTCTTCCTAGTGTCTCACATCAAATCTTCAACAGAAGGGCAGCATTAATGCTGGATCAGATTCTCTTTTCATGCACCAAAGAACCACCAGCAATATCAAAGGACATGTGGCCCTGGGGCTAGCTGACTTCCACTCCAAAGGAGTTGGGGAAAAATACAGCAATACTGAAGAAGAGGTGAAAATAACAGCATTTTCTGCTTTGCTTAATGAAAGTGAGTGAAAGGAAGCCACTCATCTTTGCAATAACTATATAAATATATATATGTATATAATTATTTGAGAAAGTAGAATACTTTGTTCTGCTTTTTATTTGTATACATATATTTAATTTTGGAGCATATTCTAAGTAAGAAGCTCAAAGAAAAGGAAAGAAAGAATGTTAAGCATCCATTTAAGAAGAGTTAACCTTTTAAAAGCAAAATTATGTATCAAAACAAAACTATGTTTTAAAATGAATAATTGATGTATTTCATTTTGAAAATGTCACCACTAATCGTCTAGGTCTTCTTCAAAGTCACTGTTATTATCCTACATCCAGTGAAATGGACTCAAACATGCACTTTTTTATTCAATATAAATCCAATCAGTGAATTTGCTATTTGCTGAGTAAAGCAAGCAAACATAAAACAACAAACCAACCATACAAAAATACTCTTCCTTCTGATCATCTCTCTTAGCTAACACAGAGATGATAAAGATTAGTCTGAGAGCAAAATAAATCAGTCACCAGAGAGCTGTTGGTATTCATTGTCATCTGGCAAGTTTTCTTAGGGCTGTTTCTTCAGGAGGAACTGTCTCAATCTTCATAATGCCCTGCTTCTACCAATGCACAAGCTCCAAACAGACCTGAGAGAAGAGGCAAGTACACTGAGTAATGAGGGCTCCTTCACTGCCCACAGGAACAGTCTGTAATGCTACTTTATGGAGGTGGTGAAACTACTTCTATAAAGAACAGAGTATGTGGGTGCACCTGAATGGAAGCTAGTTTGGTCTGTAGTTAATTAGCTAGTACATGTCTTTGCTCCTAGGGGCAATGAAAAACCTTCCAGAATTGTTTCAATGAGATTTTTTTCCTTTATAATTACAAGATTTGTAGAATTAAATAAAAAGGAAAAGGTAATCCAGAAGAGCACCTTAAATAAAGTGGGAAGCTGAAAGTTGTTTTGGAAAATGCTAATTGGCTCATTGAAACATAACATTGTCAAATTATGGTATTTTCTCTTTAATATTTGAATAAGGCCAAAATGTTTCATTTTACACTAGTTGTAAAATATTATTTAATTTTCCTGTCTCAATTTTGTTAAACCTAAACAGTTATCATTTAATAGAGGATTCTTCTAATTGTTCTCCTTCATATTTTTAAAGTTTTTTTAAAGCACATATCCTAAAATAATGTTGTGATTGAATATTACATTTTTTTTAGAATACATATATGACTTCATTTAAAATGATATATTCTTAAATCACAATTGATATCAATATTTCAAATGAAGCAGAAGAGTTTTTTATTTACGAGGAGTATTTTATTTGGAACAAATCATATTTGAAATATCAGAACATCCTGTGTGCTAAAAGTTTTACATTACCACTAAGCCTATGTTTTTATAATAAAAAATGGGTTGGCTTTGTCCTGTTTTTCCTGTATTTTAGCTCTAACCAACGCATATGATTTCATATACTGGTGCTGCAAAAAGGTAGAAGTTTGAGAACTAAATAGATAATTTCCAGACAGAGGAGAATGTTAATCAATTAGCTCAATCACTACTGTAATTTTCTTGAGCAAGTGTCATTTGAAACTCTGAACATGATTCAAACAATCTCGGTGGAAAACAGAAAAGAAAATAACCTTTTCCACAGGAGAGCTGAAAAGCTGACTGCATCCCCAACGCACAGATGGGCTGAGCAGAGAGGTGCCCTGGTGCTTTGCAGAGGGACTGGGAATAATGCCTGCAAGAAAGTTTTGGGACAATATGCCAATCTCCTAGTATTTTTTCAGAGAAGAGAGGACTGTGGTCAAGGACATAGTCAGATACAGTCCTGCAGTCACAGAGGATGACAACAACCTAACTTCTCACTCGTTGCTTGTCATCGTTTGTTAGGCATGGCATTTTGGTTGCACTTTAAATATAAAGAATCCTTAACACAGAGCAGGGCTATCATGGCAGATACTGTGTGTCATCAGAAGAAAAGCAGAATGAAAGCAGCTTGCCCTTCAGTGTTTTCCTCCTCCTCTCTCTACTGCTGCAAAACTCAAAAATGGGAGCTGCATGACAGAGCACATCTGTCGCAATTCACTCCACCACACTGATGGGCTTCACTACGTGTCTGTGACTGCAACAAAAGCTGGATTCTAGGTTTTAAATCAAGGACAATTGATTCCTTTCCTCAGTGGATTTAAAAAAAATAAAAATGATTTTGTCTCACTTGCGAATGAGAATACAAGCCTCTTCTGTAGCATTACTCATTGATTGATCTCCATGTGCTTTGTAAAGGAGGACAGTGTTAGTTCTTTTCGACAGATGGGGAAGTACAAGTCCCAGAGGCAATTGTCAGGGTAGTGATAAAACAGGGAACTGAAATCACGGCCAACCTATGTTCCCATCAGCAGTCAACCAGCACCCTCTACCCTGTTACTTTTAATTACTAAAAATTACCTCCTAAAAAAGGAGGTTAGGTATTTCTGCTCCTCATGCACCTACACAATACCAGCTTTGTTGGCTGGCCCCATGCTGTAAAAATACAGGTGTCCATGAGATTTCCAGTCCCCTGTTTCTGACTCCAGAAGTTCCAAGATGGATTCCACAAATGTTTGCCCTATCTGTGATGTTCTGAACTAAATATGTCAGGCTAGAAGTGGCATTTCACTGACACACTACTTTCTCAGCTTGTTTCTAATCCCTGTTTAGTTATAGAAGCATACTGAAGGGTTTTGAAATGAACCTATCCATTTCAAACTTTAGAAACATTTGTTCCAAATAAGATTAATTACTGTGCCCAAACAGGCTAAATAATTAAAAAAGATATTGCATATGCACACAGACCACTTTAGGATGAATTGACTAATTTATGCCAATGTAATAACACAGCATTAATGTGCTTAGAGTGCGATGCTGCCAGGCAAGGCGTCACATAGAAACAGGCACAGTTCGTCAGCAGGACTGACAATTTATCCTCTAGGACATGGAGATACTGCTTTAAAGGATCACTCTGTTCAAGAGGTAAGAAAATTGCAACTTCTACATGCAATTTGTTTATGAATTATAGTGGCTGGGAGCATCTTAGAGGAAAAACATATACGCAAATGGATTAGGACATTGGAGATGATTCACATAAATGTCTTCTTCCCTATTCAGCTTAATTAACTTCAGAGTAGATGAATTCTTTTTGGTGTAGTGGAAAGAAAATGAAACCAGTGTCAAGAGAAAATCTCCTGAATGTAACTGCTTGGTATATCCCAATTTTGGATGCTGCAACAGCATAACATTTTTGCTCATTAAATTTTAAAAGCTTTCTGACTCCCTAGAATTATAGTAGGGAGTTGTAAATGATGTATGAAATGAAATGTCCTTCCCTACACAAACAACTTACAGTGGGAGAGCTTTGGAATTACTATTATTATGTACCATTTGCAGTAATACTTAGATCAGCTAGCTATTAAGATAAATAAATAAAAATACCCAATAAGACCAAGAATTTCAGTGAAAAGAAGAAAGGATGAAGATATTTTTAAGTACTAGGCTTATTTGTGGGGAAAATATAGCAAAATTTGTTTACTTAACTAAAACTTTTGCAGCAGCCTTGCTTCTTGCTTTCATATCCTGCTTTCTGTAGCCAGAAATCCTTTCTGGGCAGAATGACTCTTATTTCTGGGTCAAAGTCCTCTTTTTATGCATTTCTGCATTCAGCAGGAAAAAGAAAGGTATTTACAAAGACATGCTCAGGCTGAAACCAAACAACTTCACCTGGACAGACTACCCTAACTTCAGTTTGAGCAGAAGCACTCTGATTGTAATCACTGTAGATGTATCTAAAGTTTTAAGTCTGATTTATGGTTTCCAGCTGACCTCACTGGTAAAGTCTTTCTCCAACTTGTTATTAAAAACTTATAATAACAACATTTTAATAGCCTTTAAAGAGCTTCCCTCAAGTACTACTATCTTGGCCATTTCCTCAGAGGAAAACTACTCATTATACAAATTTACAATAATATGGTGAAGAAATACAGCAGCGTTATTAAAATCCAGACTACTAGCTCAGAGACTTCTCCAGGGCCTCAGGCTGCTATTTAAACTAATTTTCATGTAAACAGCACTATGAAGATATTATACTACAAGTGGAAAAAAAAATCTACAGAATGAAAACCATCCAAGTTACCATCCAAGTTTCAGTCTTGGTTCAGTTTTCATCACTTTCTCATTTCTTTTGTTTAAAATTACTTGAAAGCAGTCAAGTTTTTTTTTTTTTTTTCCTTGTGTCTTGCTTCTAGTCTAGTCTAATTATATTATTCTATTCTATTCTATTCTATTCTATTCTATTCTATTCTATTCTACTTACTGTACTCTACTGTACTCTACTCATTATTCTAAATGTCAATGATGTTTTAAGCAATATGTCTGAGATATCATATGCTTGTTCTCTAATCCTCTTTCTAGTAGATAAAGTGTATTCAATAGTGTTTTGTTTTGGACTTTTAAAAATGCAGTTCTGTCATACTGAATACCATATACACCCCCAACTGTGTGCCTCAGCCACTGGCTTCACCTCTGATTCTGTAAGAGCTAATACTCAGCCAAGTTTTGCTAGACTGCTATGAAACCTTACTGAAAGTTTTCTGAGGTCTTTGTACGTCCATGAAGGACAAAATGTTCACATTATTAAAGGATCCACCATGCCCAGAGGCCACAGAGAATGGTTTATGATCAGAGGAGATAGGGGATTTGAATAACTTAGTGAAATTTCATTGAAATACTAAAACATTTCACAGATGAGTACAGACAACTTAGGATGTGATATGTCATGCAAAGATAGGCTTCACAATCATTTCCTTGTGTAACTTACAAATATTGTCTAATGGTTCGGGTGCCATTGGATTCTTATGCACCAGGCAGTTGATCTATAAAACATATGGCATTCTGAAATATTGATCTCTTCTGTGCCAGTGAGTAAGAGATATTAGTGTAGCATGGGATTCCATTTGTAACACTGGGATTAAAGGCAGGGACGTGTAAAATTGGAATAGACCTGAATTTATATGAAGTGGAAAGTACAGCTGGCAGTATTACTAAAGCAGGAGAATAACAAATAAGTGGAAGTATTTTTTAAAATCTTTTTTTAAATCATGGAACAGCTACAGAGGTAACAGAGTAGATGTATCCAAATGGATGTTTTATATTAGGTAACTTTTTTTTGTAGTAACGTAAAGTCACAGTACAGTGACAGACAATACAATGGGATAAAATACAGAGTAATACCAAACAGAAACTATAAAAACTTCTTATCTACAAATTAAATACTGATCTAGATTGCAGAATAATATTTTATCTGAGTCTTTACACTGTGCCATAAGGCACATGTTTCAGACTAAAATATATATATATATATATTTATATATATATGATTTTTGATCAATTCTACAGGTTCTAATCTGTATCCTCATTGTAACCTGTATCCTCAGCTGGTCAACTGGTTCACCTTGTGAGTATATTCTTCCTTTGCATAATGACACCCATTTGTCCCCATTTTTTCCTTTCTTTTCCTAGTTAGTTTCCTATTGAGACTGATAACTTCTGTTTGACAATCACTCCAGTTTTTAGAAAGTATTCAATCCTGATTTGAAGCTCTTGAAATGTGGAAACTCCATCAACACATAGTATTGAAATAAAAAAAAAAAAAAAAAGAAGAAGAAGACTTTGTTCTACAGAGATTTTGCTTGGTGTAACTTGAAACCGATGGTTCTTGTTGTACTTTTCTGTGATAGATTGAGACCTTTACTACATGGTATTTTCACTCTACGAAGGCACTCCTACATTGTAATTATGTTACTATTGATCTTTTAGGGTGAGCAGATTGAGCTTCTTAAGTCTTTTATTATGAGCATTTTTCAGCCCTAAAATCACTTTAATGTTAAAGGTGTTCAAAGGTTACCTGAGCCTTGGTAAAATCTCTTCTACATTGCACCTTACAGTACTATTTTTTCCCCTTCTGTAATATTGAAGATGGATTGATTTAAAATTTTCTTAGCTATTATCATTAACATGAAATAAAATGTCAGCTTGACACCATGGATGATGACGTTTTTACACTGAGTCTAACTTTGTTCTATTGAAATTAATGGAAATTTTACCAATGGTTTCAATAGCAGCAAAAGTAAACCAATACTAAGCAGTTCTGAAACTCCCAGTTCAGACATATGCCTATTCTAAGGACCTGAGGGAAATGCAACAGGTCATATGTGGTTTTATAGTAATTGGTGTTAAGTACTGACTTTTTTTAATGGCAATGATTGTGTTGGAAATCGTATCATGGAATCATAGAATGGCTCAGGTTGGGAGATCATCTAGTTCCACCCCCCTCCCCCCCTCCATGAAAGTTCAAAGAACATGAGCTTCCATGCAGTCTTCAACCCTGACTCCTTGCCCTAAAGTTGCTATATTACAGAATCACAGAATCGTCTAGGTTGGAAGAGACCTCCAAGATCACCTAGTCCAACCTCTGACCTAACACTAACCAATTCTCCACTAAACCATATCCCTAAGCTCTAGATGTCTTTTAAAGACCTCCGGGAATGGTGAGTCAACCACTTCCCTGGGCAGCCCATTCCAATGCCTAACAACCCTTTCGGTAAAGTTTTTCCTAATATCTAACCTAAACCTCCCCTGGTGCAACTTTAACCTGTTCCCCCTTGCCCTGTCACCAGGCACATGGGAGAACAGACCAACCCCCACCTCGCTACAGCCTCCTTTAAGACTTGTTCTCCAGACCCCTCACCAGCTTCGTCGCCCTTCTCTGGACTCACTCGAGCACCTCGATGTCCTTCTTGTAGCAAGGGGCCCAAAACTGAACACAGTACTCGAGGTGCAGCCTCACCAGAGCCGAGTACAGGAGGACAATGACTTTCCTCGACTTGCTGGCCACACTGCTTCTTATACTAGCCAGGATGCTGTTAGCCTTCTTGGCCACCTGAGCACACTGCTGGCTCATATTCAGCCGACTATCAACCATCACTCCCAGGTCCTTCTCCGCCTGGCAGCTTTCCAACCACTCATCGCCTGTAGCTCTGCTTGGGGTTGTTGTGACCCAGGTGTAGGACCTGGGTGTAGGGCCCAAAGGAGAAGGCAGAGGTTAGGGACAATACAGGGGAAAATGTGACAGAATTTAGTTATGGTTAAGACGCACAGGGAAAAGTTGGAGGTTAACCGCATATGATTATGTGGGAAGTAGTCATCAAACAAAATGCAACAAAGTCAGACAAAGTCTTGTTGTAGACCACATCTTGCTTTGTGTACAGTTTTTAATAAATTCACATCTCCTGTGATCCTTTTGAAACAGGCTTGAATCAGAACAAGGAAACAAACCTCTTACAATTTCGATTTGGTTTTATTTACTGACTTTCTTTTGTTCAGGTAATAAGCCATAATAACCTTGGCACAGGATGTCCCAGGAGGAACTAAGGATGAATTTTGACCAAAGCTGGCTCTTAGACTTATCCTACCATTTTAGGAATGATGGGGATAAAAATAATTATGTTCATTCCAAAAAAGAGTTTAATGGATGGCTTTCCCAATGTATTAGCAAGGGATACACACTTAGAAAGAGGCCTGGAGCTTGACTGTGCAGCCACTAAGACTGTGTTTAGTTAGCACCTTTATAATTTAACTAATACATTGCTGAATTCACTTTCTTCCTTCGCAGAGCACCACATTTCAAAGTATACTCAGCCAAGCCATATTTAAAATAGGGTTTATTACTACACCATTAATAATTTGGCATACTAACAGAAAGAACGAAATATAAATAAGGTGAAATATATTTAAATGAAAACCACGTTTACTTTATTATTATTACTAATTATTATTTGGAGCAACAATAAGCAGTTGTTGATAATTGTTATTGCTGAACCACATTGTATAAAGATTCCACTTTGTCAAGATAATGTTTTCAGATTTTCAAAAATAAACCTAAAATAATTAATCTTTTGGTTTGAAGAACTCTGTGTACATTTTGAAAAGGTTTTAAAGTATTTTTGATCTTTTGACATAAAGTCATTTTTTACTATTAGGTGGGTTTTTATCTAAATGGCACTGGCTGGTTTATACACGAGTTTTCTCCCCATGTAAGACTTTCAATATATTTTGTGCTAACAAGCTTTTAAAGTTTATTAGTGTTTGTGTTTCTGTCCTTGCTTTAATGGCTTTTGGAAATTTAGTGAAGGTTTTAGCAGATATAGAAAGTAACAAGGTAGAAATACATAGACTATGTGAGATTACAGTGTTTGTTAAATGTTATAAATACTCTTAAAACTAAAAGTGCAGCAAGCACTTTATAAGCAGTTTAATTTATAAGCAATTTAAATTGTTTATAATGTGTTAACAATTTGAGTTAACAACTAATACATTTGACTGTGACTGTGGGAAAAGCTCCATAAACAGTCAATGGTTTGGACCTTTGGAGCTCTTACTTCAAAGCCTTATTTTCTGTATTTCAAATGCTATTTTTCCTGCTATTTTGCTGATTTTTTCATGAAACCTTCTCCTCCCTACAAAGAATTACCACAGTCTCCTCATCCCCTTTCCAAATCCTTCAAGAACCTGAAAGTTAAACATTTGTGATGTTTCAGCCATAAATACTTCTGGTCTTTATGTATGCTCTGTCATTTCTTTCACATTTTCTTTTAAAATGAACTTGGAATAGATGGACAAGTAAGGAAACATATACATGAGAAAACAATCCAACTCATATTCTTAAAGGAAAGTAGACACTAACTGATAGTTCTTCTGCCTAACTGTGATGAGATAACAAGGTGGGAGAGATTGAATTTATGCAATTTATATAAGCATTTTTTTACTTAAATGTAAGCAAAAGAAAGGTATGATGGCCAAACACCTGAGAATCGCTAGCGATTGTCCCCAGGAAGACGAATTAATAGAGATGGTGAAAAAACAAACAAACAAACAAAACCAAAAACAAACCCAAAACTTACCAGTGTGACTGAATTTCTACCTTTTGAAACAGTCACAGAATCATATTTCAAACCACAGTTTCCTCAAGAGCTACAGCTGCCAAGTCAGCTTTTTCCACCCCTTTTGGAAAGCCTGCACAGTCAAGGTTGCAGTTTATGCTGGGTGGAAGCAAGAAGAGCAGAAAGTGGTAGATATATCATGTAGCTGTCAGGAAGACACCTTCAGCCCCTGTACTTCAATGAAGGAATTTCAATCTCTCCAGTTATCAGAAAAAAGTGTGGTGAAGGCAAAGCCCTGTTCATTCATGTTCTATCTTCTTGTGAGCTATAGAGGATTAGTCCTGGTGATGTCTGTGAGCTGTAATGTGAGCAACCTATTCCTTTGTGACTAATGTGCTAGCATGGAAGTTAAATCACTCATCCCATAGAGTTATCATTTCTACTCTACTGCAGTAATAATTATCTAAATAAGTAATAAGGGAGATGCTTCTGTTTATGTGGCTGGGCTCAGAGTGCTCAGGTTAGTGCACTGCTGGAAGATTTGTGTTTCCAAACCATCCAAGTTTAGCAGTGATAAATGCTGTTTGTGTGAGAATCATGAATAGCTCCTTTCTGCATCTCTGACCTCACCACTGAGCAGAGACAGCACATGCAGGAGGGGCGGAGCACTGCCAACTTCAAATACAAATGCTTAGGAGAAATTAAGGCATTTTCCCTCAGCCAAAGATGCAAAAAAACTTGAGGCAGGCTACATTAGTCTGTAATCATCACTTTGAAAAAGCGTCTCAGTCTTCTTTGAAAAGGAAAATGGGGGAAATGACAGAAGTCTTCAGGAGAACAGGAAATAAAATAAATAAATTTACTAAGTCAAGTCTCTCTGTGCAGGAAGGGAGCTAATTTGTTATATTCAGGAATATATGATACATTCATGTTATATTTAGGCAAAAAGAAACCAGACTGAGGGAAGAAGGATTGAGGTATCAGGTTCAAAAAATAGTTAGAAGTTGCATTTGTCTTTCTAAAGACATTTAAACTTCACCTGTGCATCTACATTATGGAACCACCAGTTGGGATTTGTGTTGAGGCTGTACCACATATTGATCAGACTGACTTCAGTTTGAGGACATTTCAGTAAGTCTACAATGAGTTTTAATTACTGTCTTGAACATGCCCACAGAAGCTGAAAGATAGATGAGCATGAAATTTACAATAACATCAGTGAAAAAATTTCAATTCTATATAAATATAATTGTTATATTTTCAATATAAGCAGAGGAAAAATTAATGAAGAAAAACTGAGTGACTCAATTTAAGCGGAGATTAGTGTTTGTACTGGTCTCTTCCCACCTTAAAATCTTTGAATTTGGACTCCATTAGAGTCCGTTCCAAAGTACATTCAAGCCAGTGGAATGAATGTCTTTCACTTCATCTTTGTGTTCTGGATGAATATGCTACCAAACAAAACCACCACAAAGGTAGCTGAGCTTTTGGAGGAGTTACTGCCTGAGATTTTATGAAAACCACATGGCATATGGAAACAGCATATGGAAACCTGTTAACGCTGAAAGGTAAGGAGAAAAGTGGCAATGAGTGATGAACTTCCTGGAAATATTTAAAAAGCTGAATCACAGTCATCTGCAGAATTCCTGATGGGGCATATTGAGATTGATATGAAGTCAAGAGGTTTCCAAGGCTCTCCATCACCTGAATGATACCAAAGGGCTAGACACTAACCATATGTCAACTGCACATTACAGAAAGATCTGCCTCATGGGAAAAGAGGGTGTGATATCATTAGTGCAGCCTAGAAATGTGGAAAGCAAAGGATTGTCATGTAACCACACAAAGAAAACTACCCGTAAAGATTATATCAGCTAATGAGTTTTTCACACTGGTGGCTACAACAAGGGAAAGTTCTGCATTTCATCTCAAAGAGATTCGGAGAGGTAGTTGAAAAAAAAAACATTTGTAAGATCAGCAGGGGTGAATTTGGCACCACTGTGTGGAAAAGATACTTTTACTTCAGCAATTTATCATGGAATGACAGATCTGAATCCAATAGTAATTAGTGCTTAATTGACTTTGCTGGAACATTCAATGCTTTGTACCTCCCCTCATTATGGAATATCCTTTGTGGATATGTATTTTCATCAAAGCTGATTTTTCCAAGAATATTATCTATATTAGAATGGCTTGAGGTCTTATGTTACAACTGAGTAGTTTAGGAGTCAGCCTTGGCATCATCACTCATAAAATAATAAACAAACAATAGCCTCTTTCATCTTAGTAAATCCCAAAGTTCTGTATAAAATAAATAATAATTAAACAGATGAACATTTAATGAAAGTGTCTACATCAAAGAAGATGCATATCACATTAAAAATATATTTAGCTTCTAAACATCCCCAGCATCTTAGCCATTGCTTATCATGTTCAACCACATACAATGATGAAAGAGTTGTCTGATTTCTCAGCCTTTGTAATTAGTGATTCTCTTCCAATTACCTTCAAATCTGGCAGCCTGTGTTACTATTATCCTGACTATATCTCTTCTTAGGATGTTGCATTGCAGTGGCATTTCACTTCTATGACCATTAGGGAGGTGGTTTGGCTCTTGAGGCCTATTGAATCTAATGGGAATCTTTCCAGTTACTTCAACAGTTGTTGGATTAGAATCACAGTAAACTGTATCTTGTTTCTTTATGTCTGCTTAATTTGCCTGCATAGGGTACACTCTCTCCTTGACACTAGTGTTTGGTGTCTGTTCATTTTCAGTTTCTGTTTGGATGAAGTCAAAAATACACATTATTGCACAAGGCAGTAAAAATGTCAGGCTTCAGCATTGTCCAAAATAATGACAAGCAGCTGGTTTTACATGAGGTAATTCATGATCAGCCAACACACATGTGAAAAAAACACATGTGGAGAAAAAAAGATCATCCCCAGTGGGCTTTTCCATACATACCCTTGAAATTTGTTCATGTGGTTTCTGAATTTTGAAAGTTTCATAGATTTTCCCACTAAACTAGAGCAAGAAATCTGTGGCTGTCAATACTGTGGGGACTGGCAAAATTAGTTACTTCCATGTGGCACTACTTTTCTGTATACATGGATATCTGCATAGGCTCCCCTGTTCTGCTGTCCCAATGTGGTTTGTGGGTTGGTTTAGGAAATCTTGTTTCCTGCTTGTAGTTTTTTTTTTTTTTGTTTTGTTTTGTTTGTTTGTTTGTTTTTGTTTTTGGTTTTGTTTACATTTTCCCCTTGTAAATGGTTTCTGTGGCTGGGGTCTAGCACAGGTGTAATTGCTTGGAATTGAGTTACTTTTCTTCATAGTGGCTCGTTTGATGCAGTTTTGGATTTTTAATTAAGATATTGCTGATAACACACTGATGTTTTAGTTTTTGCAGAGCAGTGCTTACACAGAGCTGAAGATTTTTCTACTTCTCATGCTGCCCTGCCAGTGAGAAGGCTGTGGGTGCACAGAAAACTGGGGGAGGACTTAGCAAGGATATCCACTTTTTATTTTTTTTTTTTTTACTCTTAAAAAGTACCATAGAAAATAAGTACTGATCAGATATCTGGAATCATATATGAACAACTCTGCAGATTATTTCCTCCTGGCACTTATGAAAAATCAATGCCTTCAGTTACAAACAGATCTATCAGAAACAGCAACAGTAGAAACACCTATTCTTTCTGAAGTAACTTATTCAATTTCTAAGCAATTGCCTAGAAATCACTTCAGGCAAATGAGACTGCTAATTATGCCTTATTTCATTTTGGAAGTGGTGTGAATGTATGCCAGAAAACCAGGGGACAATTGTTGCATATAGAGCCAAGGCAAAGTCATGGAGAGTCTGTTACAGTTCCTTCTCCACTGTTATGCTTAGATCAATGATTCAAAAAAGTTTTCAGAAGTAGCCTTACCTGTGACATGGGATCATAGATTTCTGCATTTTATGTGTATTCTTTAGTCTTGAATAAATTTGTGCTCTCCTTCAAAGATAAAGAAAGAGCTTTACAACTTCAGCAAATGTTAGCCCCTTTTCTTGTAACTCTTCTGTCCCTAAGAGTGGATTAAGTTCACATCATTTTGAGATGAAGTCACAGCTATAAATCAGGTATAATTCGAGTTCCACTTTAGCTACACACTTTCTCCCCACCTACCTGCTCAGCAGATGATGACAGTTTTTAAGAGGTGGTATTTTAGACAAAGGGCAAACTGTTCTCAGAGGCAGAGAAAGCTCCATCACTTATTATCCTCTCTGTGTAGGTTTCTTTTTCTAAACCACCTGCACCAAGCCCAATTTATTAATGTTCAGCAGTTTTACCAGCACTCTCTGTCTGGCTGCACAAAGCCTTTCCTTGTCATGCTGACCTATCCTAAAGCTGCGGTGTTATGTTAGCCTCAGAGAAACCCCTAGGAGTTGAAGTAGCTGTAATTAAAGGTTTTCAGTTACAGGGCTGTCAAATCCTTTTGTGTATCTGTTTTGGCAAGTGCTTCAAATCCTACAGCAATATTAAATAGACCATCTGTTAGCCTTCATTAGGCTCTCACTCATCAACAGCACTATTAAATATAACTAAGCATGCTGAAGGAAACCTTGACATCTGGGCTTTCAATTGGAACAGTGATCAATATTAATAACAAAACTATTTCACCTGGATTTATTATTAATAGAAAGTTAAATACAGCATAAATATGGATGTTTTGCCCTACAACACACCTTTAATATGACTAATCTACATGATATAGTGAAGCTCAACTTTATTACTATCAATATCTGTAATGCTGAAGGTACCTAAAGAGCTCCATGGTACTGGCACTGTTCTGAAAACATGTGAAAGACTGATCATCACCTTCTTTGTCAAATGACAGGGCAGATGGGACCATGGTCCCAAACACAAAATGTGTTATAAAAAAGAGCTACAATTATGAAATGTCCAGTGGAACTGGGGACTAGCTTATTGCCTTTTTCTTTGCAACACTTCCTTATGTATTTAAAGATTAGGAATAATATAATCCTTGGTTGTCTCAGGTCTACATTAAAACAAACTCCCAAAGCACTCCTTAGACACAGTGTTTTCAAGAGCCTTTTACTCTTCTCACTGTTTACCTTTGCCCTCTAACCATTTGTCTTATGTCTGTTATTAAAGCGTTGGAGTATTCACTGATTCCTCAGTAATCCAGCTGAAGGATGTTAAACCAATTCCTTCACAAGGTTCATACACATCACTCCTATTATACAGTTGTTATGATCCCCGACTTTTTCCTTTCCTCTGAAGAAAAACATGGTCTTATGTATTCACATTTTATGTAAGTATAGCTAGTTCTTTCCAAATATTTACAATATTTTCTGTCTTCCGCTATAGAACTGCATCTTATGTATTTCAGACCGCTTCCATCAAGGTCATTTTGAATACAAACCCCATCTTTTCATTTTATTGTAGCCATAGTCAAAAAGGCATTTTACCCCAGGTCTAACAAGTGGTTTTGATTGCTTGTTTGTTTTTCTTAATTTATCACCCAAACCATTAGACAAATTATTGAATAGTATGGGAATCAAAAAATGCTATTGAGTAACTCCATCTGATGTATCCTTCCAGCTCAGTTCTGAGAAACTGATAATTGGCCTTCAAAAATGATTACTGAAAACTAGTCTGTTCCAGTACATTGCTGGAATCTTATTGTAGTTTGATAAAGACAATGCACTCCTAGAGAATTATAGTCATAACCAAAAACCTTACTGAAATAAAGGTACATCGCTTTCCCTTTCTTCTCTCCTGTGTAAGAGACCATTTGTATCTGTGTGGAAGTGCAATAGTTTGGTTTATCAGAGAACCTGGATCTAGGCACTTGCTTTAATAGGATGTAACAGTATTCATAAACTTTTCAGACATAATCTTAAAGGCATAACTTCTCGATCTTTCTGGAATAACTGAGTTGCACTAACCAATTTCTAGTGCTCATTTTATGGTCTGTGTGGCTGGAACATAGTTTGGAAGAACTGAATCCAATTCTCATTGTACAAAAGGCAGTTTCTGAAAGCAGGCTTTTTTTTTTTTTTTTTTTTTTTTTTCCCTGAGTAATTTCTGATTTTCATTTTCTATCTAAAAAAGCAATAATTAAGGCAGACTCAGATATTTTAGAGACTCAGATATTTTAGAAGGATGTTCTACCTCAGACCATGGATCAAAAGACCATGGATCAAAATACTAAAAGATACCTAGACCATCTGAAGAACTGATATCAGAACATTTTTATTCTGGGACTGGTTTCAACCATTTTTACTGTGCCTGCCACATGTTAGAATTTTATAGTCACATTAATAAATCAGTATTTAGCCAAAAAAAAAATAATCCCAGAACATCACTATAACCAAGACAAGTTTTTCCTTTGTGCTGAATTGATCACATCAAAGAAAATTCCAAATATTTATCCTGTTTTTATTTTCATAACAAAATATTTTTGTGAGTGATATGTGATTCATAGTTGGTTTACATTGCAGCAGCTCTGACCACAATAATTGATTGGAATTCTAAGTACAAGTAGCCAGATGCTCAGTTGGATTCCCCAAACCACATGTCAGCCTGGTCTGCTATTTTGCCTGATTTCCTTAATACTGAAAACAAATGAAGTGAACAGAATTCAGTTCAACTGCTGCTTTTCACAATTCTTTCCGCAAGCTCTCCAGACATAATTTGAGCTTTTATATTTCATAGATTACTTTTTTTTTTACTTTATGTTAATTTATCCTTCCATGAGTAAAAAAAAAGATCAGTTTCCTTCATGCTGCTATTAAAACAAAACAAAAAAACAAACAAACAAACAAAAGGGGGGAAAAAACAACAGACACAGAGCAAGGTTTGCTATTTGCAGAGAAAAATAGATATAGATGTTAAACCACTTAATTGCATTAAGTATATGTGATTATGTATTTCAAAACCTGCATAACTGGTACCCAATATTTCTATAGAACACATATAGGAAAGAGGTTTTACAACTCAGTATGTGTTGAGGGATTTTTGAAACAGCAAGGAGGCCATGACTTGACCATACTGGTGTCTGTTGTGTTTTCGGCCGATCTTGCTGCAACAAGTATGTTCCTGAATACATTCTGAAAAGAGCAGTAGAGAAAAAAAATAAATCATTTTTCTTACTTCAACCTTTTTGAGAGCTGTGATTCTTCAGGTTCACCCATCAACTCCAAAGTTGTTTTTATATAGGTGTAACTCTACTCAAATCAATGCAGTTAGTTTACAGCATTTGAGATTTTGTCACACGTAATCAAACACAATCAATGAGATCAATTGAGATGCATTCTCAAATTTTAAACCCCTTTACCTATTTCATTGATTCGTTCCAGTACATCACAATACATCTACTATAAAAGTAAACAATCAGCTAATCACCTGCGGCACCATCAGCCAGTGGAATATCTGGGAGATTATCCATGTTAGAAGCCCACTGGAAGGCAAAGAGTCATACAGAATTTTTCAACTATCAACGAATGTTCAACGAATGTATTCTGTCCTATAGTTAGCTGTGATGTTCAACTGATATGATATTGCTTTGGTACCAAAGTATCATGCTACTCTATCACACCTCTGCTGTGACTTTCATTGATATGAGACTTCCAGGGTTAATAGCCCTGGACTGGTCTAGTATAAATTCCTATATGAAGGTTGAAGTAGAGTATTTCCATTGCTACAAATCTCTTCCAATAAAATGAAGTCACTTTTGTTGTTGTTGTTGCAGAGACAAATAGTACATATGGAAGTACAGCAAGCTAGTCAAAAGGGAGATAAATTCAGCCCAAATAAGCCAAAATAGTGAGTTGGTAGCAGAACTGGAAACAAGGGTTTTTACTATGGTTGTGGAATGGTAGCACATGGAAGAAATTAAAACTGGTTCAGTTCTGCACTTTAACTGGGTCACTTAAAGACGATATAAATGTCATTTCTCAGTGAAAGGGAAGATTCTGTTCTTCCTCCCCAGGCAAGGGCACAGATTTCTATTGGTTTGTTGTGCTGGCATAATGTGTTTGTGGCACATGCTGGATTGACTCAAAGACTGATTTGTCTGAAAGTTAATTTTGGTTGTGTGTTTGTTTTAGCTGGATCAGTTTTCTGAATTACTGAATGACTTGCAGATGCTGATGTCCTCACAGAAAGAGCAAGAATCAACAGCAAGAGTTGGCAACTTAATTTTGTGTCAGAGTGAAATGATTAGCTGCTGTCCAATTCAACGAATTTGCCTTTGGGACACAAGCTATTGTCCCAAATACTTGTCCTGAGCTAGGTAGAATACTTGTTGGTACAGTCATATCTTTATTTTTATTTAATCTGTGCTTAATGGCACTCTTGGAGATCACTATTGCTAGCTGTATTGCTAGCTGTTCTTGTAAGGTTGTTCTAATAACTTTTTAAATACTTCAGAACTGATCTGTGTAGGTACAAATGGATTGACTTCATTAGGAATTTCAGATGAGAAAAGAGCAACTGTTTTATTTAGAAAGAAATCTCTCAAGTTTCAGGAAAAATGGATGTCTTATATTGGAAGTTACACAGAAATTTCATTTCTGCTGAGACTTCCTGAGAAGTTCCATATATTTGCTTTGAGAGACTTGATCATTTCTTAATAACTGAAAACAAACAAAGAAAGAAGCCCCTGAACATAATTAAATCAATCCTAATTGTTTGCATAGCATTTAGACTCCTCATATACTCACCATAAAAAACAAGTACTGGAGCATCTATTTACACAGTATTGACCTTCACACAATACTGCTTGTGGCTTGGCATATTCAATGAAGGTTGTGACTTTTCCATACCTATCCACTTTCTGCTTCACATTAACTAAATGAAAACTACAGTTGAAAAGACTGTAGACTGAAAGACTTTATTGTGACTCCAAGAAGCAGGGACTGATAGCCCTGCAAGTCTATAGTGTGCAAGTTCAAGTTATTTACCTTCTAAGAGAAAGTAAAAAGTAATGATGGAGCTCTGGTTTGTTCACTGAATTACAAACTAACAGATTCTCTTGGGCCTGAAAAACTGGGCCAGAAGTACCATGAGAATAGATTGTCTACCGGTATTTTTACATGGAACAAGGGCATGTTAATAATAGCAAAAATGAAAAATAATTAAAAATAGAAGGAATGATTCTCACTTCATCAGAACTTTCTTCGGTATATTGTTGGAAGCGGGAAGTCTTGTTTATCATAGGACCAGGTCCAAATGGGCTTTTTTTTTTTTTTTTTTTTTTTTTTTTCAAAACAAGCAGAAGACATTTTTAACTCTTAACAAAGACTCACTTCCTTTTTACTTCTTCTAAACTGATTTCCATTTGCTAGTGAATTATAACTGAAATAATTCTGTACTGGCTAGATAAATAGTTTCCTGAGGTTGTGCTGGTAGGTAGGGGTGAATGAATTAAATGACTCAGTCATTCTCTTCTGTCTTCATTCTGCAACTGTTCTGAGCCAGTGCAATGTTTCTATGACCTTCACTGCAGGATTAATGGGAGTTATTTCCTCTATTGGTGCAAAGCAATTATGCATGCCATCTTGCTTTGAGATGGTTTAAATGAAAGTTCCACTAGAAATGTTAACCTTCACCTGTCATAATGCTATTATGTTATCTTGGACTAATGGTGAAAAGAAGTCATGATTTCATTTTATTTAAATTTCAGCTGGGTATTTGACCATAAAATTATTTATAAAAGGAAGCACAATAAAGACGGTAGACCAAGAGTTCAGCAGTGAAAAAGGAAAGTGTTGTGCTATTGTCTGGAATGTCATTATAGAAAAGGCTTTAGTGTAAACCAGAATGGATAAAGCTTAGGCACTCAAAAGATTCCATAGAAGTGAAGGGGCTGACTGCATTATTGTCCTTTGAAAATTCCAGTATTTGTCTGTTTTATTCTCATGATTTTAGTAAATACTAATGATAGTGGCTGACACAGTACCACATCTAAAGTTTTTAATCAAAACATCCATCCTCAAATGAAAAGTAGATACCAGCCTAAGATTGAATAAAATCTTTCACAGGGGACATTTTTTTTGTGGTTATTTTGTATTCTTATGTTCTTTATAAGCACTGTTTTGATGAAAAATAAAGGTTACATAGTATGGATTCTTCATGAGTAGACTTAGAATGGTAATGTTGCCTCTGATCTTTTACATCTATGCATGAATGTATAAGAGAAGTATAAAAATATGTAAATTAAAACATGGTGGGTTGAAGTGAAAGTGAGTTTTTATTTGAATATATATGTCAAATAAGTGTTTTTTTTTTTTTTTTTTTTTTTTTTTTAATTGTAGCTGTTTGAGGATGCATGAAGAATAAGGTATTATTTTAGGAGAAACAGGCTCCAGAGATAAGCATGATATGACTGGTGTTCAGACTCCTGCTTTAAATCACTACAGCAGTGTTTGTTCTGCGATATAGAAATCTATAGGGAACTGTTCTAGGAATATATAGAGAAAAATACCATCACCCACCTGATTTCTGTCATATCTCCAGTAACTTTAGCTTCCCTACAGAGGCAACATTGTTTCATGAACAAAGAAATGGGAATGGAGCCACTGAAATCTATCTTTCTGTCTTCTAATAGAAGTTATTTCACAGTGCCTTTCATTCTCCTTTCATAATTTGCCTCGTAGATTTTTTAGACTGGAAACTCTTCAGAAGAAGGGTTCCTCACCCAGCATGTATACAATATTAGATCTGTGGAGCTTCTCTTTTAGCTGGGAGATCAAAACCTTCCTAAACCTTCCTAAAGTCAAAATCTATCCAGTTTCCAAGATTCACAGAATCACAGAATTTCTAGGTTGGAAGAGACCTCAAGATCATCGAGTCCAACCTCTAACCTAACACTAACAGTCCCCACTAAACCATATCCCTAAGCTCTACATCTAAACGTCTTTTGAAGACTTCCAGGGTTGGTGACTCCACCACCTCCCTGGGCAGCATGTTCCAATGCCTCACAACCCTTTCAGTAAAGAAGCTCTTCCTAACATATAACCTAAAACTCCCCTGGCGCAACTTTAGCCCATTCCCCCTCGTCCTGTCACCAGGCACGTGGGAGAACAGGCCAACCCCCACCTCTCTACAGCCTCCTTTAAGGTATCTGTAGAGAGCGATAAAGTCGCCCCTGAGCCTCCTCTTCTCCAGGCTGAACAAGCCCAGCTCCTTCAGCCACTCCTCGTAGGACTTGTTCTCCAGGCCCCTCACCAGCTTCGTCGCCCTTCTTTGGACCCGCTCAAGCACCTCAATGTCCTTCTTGTAGCGAGGGGCCCAAAACTGAACACAGTACTCGAGGTGCGGCCTCACCAGAGCCAAGTACAGGGGGACGATCCCCTCCCTAGCCCTGCTGGTCACGCTGTTTCTGATACAAGCCAGGATGCCGTTGGCCTTCTTGGCCACCTGAGCACACTGCTGGCTCATATTCAGCCGATTGTCCACCATCACTCCCAGGTTCTTCTCTGCCTGGCAGCTCTCCAACCACTCATCTCCCAGCCTGTAGCTCTGTTTGGGTTTATTGCGCCCCAGGTGCAGGACCCGGCACTTGGCCTTGTTGAACTTCATGCAGTTGACCTCAGCCCATCGGTGCAGCCTATCCAGATCCTGCTGCAGAGCCTTCCAACCCTCGAGCAGATTGACACACGCACCTAACTTGGTGTCATCTGCAAACTTACTGAGGGTGCACTCAATGCCCTCGTCCAGATCATTGATGAAGATATTAAAGAGGACCGGCCCCAGCACCGAGTCCTGGGGGACGCCACTAGTGACTGGCCTCCAACTGGACTTGGCTCCATTTACCACAACTCTTTGGGCCCGGCTATCCAACCAGTTTCTAACCCAACGAAGCGTGCGCCAGTCCAAGCCAAGAGCAGCCAGTTTCTTGAGGAGAATGCTGTGGGAGACGGTGTCAAAAGCCTTGCTGAAGTCAAGGTAGACCACATCCACAGCCTTTCCCTCATCCACCCAGCGCGTCACTTTGTTCATTCATTTAGTTCTCAAGAGGACTCATACTTGAAAAGGAATGTGAAATGTGTATTTTTCTTCTCAGATGTTCTTTTTCTGCATTTATTTATTTATTTATGGTTAATTTTTCTTAATTTATTTTAGAATCCATGGAGGCTTGAAGCACATGGTGGTCAGTGTATATAAACACAGAAAACTGAATCCAACTGTTCTAGTCAGGGAGGGACTGCACCACGATAAACTTGTTCCATTATTACTGACCCCAGGCAATGTGCCAGTCTATCAAATCCTTCTGGGAAACCTGGAGAAACATAAACCTCTAGTCAAGAAAAGTGTAAGGGAATAAATTCTATGATAAATGTATCAGTAATAGAAATGGACACTGCTTCATGGAAGTTTTGGAAGAAAGATCTTCTCTTCAGCAAATAATATCTCAATATGTTTTCCAAAATGTATGAATTCTAGTCCCTACCTTTGGTATTTTTTTCAGAGCTTATGTGAAATATGATCACAACACTTAATCATCATGATTTTCTGTTAATTTCTTTGCACTCAGGATCCATACTAATTTTTATTTTTTGTTATTTGTTTAGATGGTACTCTCAATGGAATTATTTTTTCCTTTCTTTTACTATGAGGACAAGAACAATGTGAACTTAGCAAATAAATCAGTGACACTTTCCACAGGATAACTATTAATAACTATACAATACTTAGGTCACGTACGAGGTACACTCTAACTAGGAAACATGTAGACAGTTAAATTGCACCTTGGCAACTATATGGAATACCTTGTACCATTATAATCACATTAGCAAGGTGAAAGATGGGCAAGTATGAAACAGTCATTGAAATGAACAGCATGAAGTGTAGTATTTACAAAGGAATATATTATATTTGTTTCAGCTGATGTTGAAAAGGGCATGTGGAATTACTATGTTGTATCCTTTAATATCTTCCAGTTGTAGAGGATCTTTTGTTTAATGTCATCTCAGCAGGAGTTTAGCAAACATGTAACTGACTTTTTTAATGAGGTCATTTTAGGAAGATAGTTCTGCTCTTATTCTCATTTCCATTCCATATTTCCTTTCCTGATACTTCTTGCCATATTTTCATGAGCTTTTAGAGAGAATACAGTACTGCCAGCCTTCTTTCCTTTTCATGTCTAATCTTTATCATTTGTGGTATTATAAATGTAAGCACTTAAGATGAAATTCAAGGTATCATTTAAATGTAGCATACAGTCTTCCACTGAACTTTTCTGCTGTTGTATTTCAGATATGGTGATGAGGTAATATGGCTGTTTCCCAGTTCTACAATAAGAGTAATCGAGACATTTATCAGTTATATGTCAGTTCTGTATAAAATTTCAGTAACAGGTGTGAAAGAGGATGAAATGATGTTTTTTTTGGTTTTTTTTTTGAGCAAAGATTTGTGCAAATGAAATAAAACTTGCTTGACTCAAAGACTTTATTACTTAAAATGACAACACAGATAAAGGGAATACTATTCATTTTTTAATGGAAAAGTCAAACCTACAGACAGATCAAATGAGTTGTCTGGGGTCAAGTAGAGAGATTACAGGGGACCTGGGATTTGACTTGAAAGTCAGCATTTTCAGGTACCATGTTATTGCAAAACCACTTGGCCTCTTAATCCATCATTCAGGTTTTCACCTGTTTCCAGTGTATATTCTCTCTGTGAAGAGACTGAAACCAAACAAAACATGTTGGTTTCTAGTGTCTTCTGAAACTGTGTGAAAAATCCATAGATTCATATTTCTTTTTCATTTACAAAATTCAATCCTATATGGATGAAACTAAGATGAAGGGACAAATGAAAACTCTTGGAATGTGTGTGACTTTGAATTCTTCAGATTGAGAGAAGGCAGCATTTGACAGCAGTAAGGATAATAGTTGATTTTATACTGAGGGAATGAAGAAATGCCCTTAAACTAGATCCATCTGCTCTGGCTTAGAATCATGGTGTATGTTTGTTCTCAAATAGAGTTATTTAAAACAATGAGCAACTCCAGTTTACAGAAGCAAAACATATGGACAGATAAGATAAGGACTTGGATAATGTATCCAAACTGATACATTTATTGCAGGGTATAGTGCTGACTATTTCTATGCTATTCTCAGGTGAGAAATAAGGACATGTAGTAAAGTTAGTTAGGACTTGCTTCCTGATTCATCATACTCAGAATTATTAGGCAGAAAATTACAAATTGTTTTCCATTTCTCACACTGAGGAGATACGATCAATATAACACTTTGTACAGTTACCCTAGTAGGGCAGAAACAGTACTTGTCTCTTCTACACTGAAGAAAAATCACTAGCTCCTTTGTTTCAAGAAGGAAGGATGGGTGCGAGATGAGTAGTCACTTGTTTTGTACTTTGTCACTGTCTCTCCTATAGACTACTTGCTTAAAAAGATGAAAGACAACTGTATGCTGTAGGTTTCTCTAGCTGAAAGAGGAAAAAAATCACCTCCAGTCTGTGATACATATTTAGCTACTATTTATAAAATGCCTTATGATTTTATCCTGAAAAATGTTCTAGAGGGGTTCTTCAGTGCTGCCACAATGCAAATTAAATAGGGCAATGCTTATTATTTAGTTAAGCTACCACCTGGTGATGCATCAACTTCCCACTCCCTGTATTATTCTGACACTGTAATGGCAACATTAAAGTACATGCATGTTGCACATACCTGGGAGAGTGCTTGAAAAAATCAGCACTGTATGCAAGACTGGATCACTCATGTCTCAGCCTAAAGCCTGCCTTATCTCAACATGATTTCTGTTACAGGTTCATACATACAGAGATGGGCTTCTGACATTTTCACTGGCTCCCCTGCTGCTGTCTTGCTCCTCAGGTACTGAAACAAGCAAATGAATCTGATAATATTATGAAGGAGAAGAACTATGAGGAGACACCAGTTGATTTACATTTGTTGGATTTAAGTGAGATTGAAAGTGGGCTGAGGAAACTGCACTTAACTCAAATTCAGCTTCTGTTCAGACATAGAGGTTAGACTTCAGGAGAACCTTTTTTGATGAGAAGGAAGAAGAAGTGGAGGAGTAGTACAGAATATTTGCATAAGAAAAGTGCAGAGCCCTCAGCACTGGGATTTTTTAAGGAGGAGGTAAAGGAATGTCTGTCAGGAGTAACTTAGATGCAGTTTCTCTGACTTTGAAAGCAGATACAGACAACACACTTTCTGTAGATATCTTCCAAATCTATTATGATAGTTACTGTTCAGTCCAAGTTTAAAGCTACTGAAATCATAGAATGGCTTGGAAGGGACCCTAAAGATCATCTAGTTCACAGAATCACAGAACCACAGAATTTCTGTGCTGGCACCAGCCTCTGAGCCATTTGTCTCAGGCTTTACCCTCAACTCTTCAAATGCCACCCTAAGTGTCTGCCACAGTGAATAAATATCACAGTCCTGCCTGCAGGTAACTTAGTGCAAGGCAGAAACACCCCAGGAAAGCTCTGCTTGCACCGCATAGCCATGCCAAGCACAGCCCAGTGTCCACAGACTACAACCTCCCTGAGCACTCAAGTTTTGCCATAAGGAGGTTGGCCACCTTAACGCACCCAAACAGAGTAAAATCAATTCTTCCTACATCTCTTGAAGACAGAGCAGGAAGTTTTCTCCATTTCCAGTTTGCCTCTCCTGACTTCTCTCACAGTGGATACTCATGAACTGGATAGAAAAATAAGGAGCCCAGTTAGAAAGGTCCAAAGGCAAAAGAAGCAAGTTGGCAGCAACAATACTGCTCAGTGCAAGAAACTTGTCTGAAACCACAGCCTGAAAACCGTGCTAACCATATTTTCTTATCCTACACCCAAATTTGGAGTCTCAGTTGTCCAGAAACAAGTATAAACAATGCTTTCCTCCTCACTACACAATTATCACTTTTGTAAGAGCCAAAAAGCACACAATATTCCTAGCTATCCTGAACCTAACAGCAGCACAGAATTCTTTGTCATAAATCAGATGTCCTAGTACGATTACTTATACAATGCTTTTTATTTTTTTCCCCTTTAAAAGCCCTTGGAATGGCCAGTAACTTCATTATACACCAAAAAACACCTCTCGACATTGCCATAAGCATGTACAAGTTCTTCAAACTCTTCTAACGTAAACAAAATGGGCAAATTAGTGATGCACAGCAAAGCATCTGTTGATTGGAGTTGCACGGATATTTCTTTTCCCTGAAGAGAATACTGGTGAAATTTCTGAATCGCATTTTGAGCCTGCTCTCCATTTAACAGAGTAACAAATGCTGTAAGAGACCAAAACAAGTTACATCGCTTATTACTTTACAAATAAGCGCTATAGCCCCCCTCGCCTCTAAGAAAAAAACAACACAAAACCCAGCAGTAGAAGTCAGAGGAAAAATAAGAGTTTGGGATTTACTCTGAAGACACAGTACATAAAAAGAAATGCTGCAATATATACTTAAAAATCTGAGAAACGTAGATATACAAAACCCCACTACTTGTAACACGACAGAATTTTACATTGGGGAAACAAAAAGTAATTACATTTTTTACTTAGGTCAACATATTAGTGATTCAACTACATTTCTCTGAAGGCAGCATCCATACGTTCTCACTAGGGATTTACTGCATCTTTTCTGCATTTTGAGTCTCTAGGATATTTCCCAAAAATGCAGAATTACAGACTGGCTGAGGCTGGAGGCCAACCCCTGCTCAAACAGGACCACCAGAGCTGGTTGCCCATGACCATGCCCAGCCATCTTTTGAAGATGTCCAAGGACGGAGACTGAGCCATCTCTCTGGGCAGCCCATGCACAGCACCAAAACATTTCCTGGTGTTCGGAGGAAACCCCCACGGGCTTCGCTTTGTGCCTGCAGCCTCTTGCCATCTTCTTACCATCCTCTATAGAGGATGCAACAGTCTGCAATGAATCAAGCAGATGGAAGATAATTTACAGGTTTTGTTCTTGAGTCCCACTCGAGTGTGCAGCACAGGACAGCCACTGGCAAAATCTTTGGTTAATGTAAGAGAAAGAAAGATGCAAGTCTACAGCTCTGGCTGAGACATACTCAGCACTGTCAGGCACTTGTGGACACAGGGTTGGGCACTGGACATCTTTCATACCCAAAGTGTGAAGTATCATCTCCAGACAGAAAACATTTTTCTGCTGCAATTGAGCCTTCAAGCCCACAAATCTCAGCAGCAAGTACCACACAAATCTTTAAAATGTGGCAGTGGGTAGGCAGTACCTGCAGGATTTGATGATCTTTTAACCTTTGCTGAGCTGCTGATCTTCAAACTGATCTCACAGCTGCTGAATTTCCTTCCCCAGAATTACAAGTGGCTGTTTGTTGTTATACTTTTATTTTACTTTATTTTACTTTATTTTACTTTATTTTATTTAACCGCTACTTCTGCTCAGTGGGCACTGGTCCTGGTGATGGCATGGCCATGTCACAGGGGACAGAATGTTGGCAGTGGCCATGTCACAGGGGGAGCCCGTGATGCGGCCAGCCCTGGCGGCTATAAAAGGGCCGCAGCAGGCCAGTCTGGCCAGTCTGGCAGAGGAGTAGCCAGATGAGAGTGATGATGAGTTATTTTCTATCTTGAAAATAAAATGAAACTGGAAAGCTAACCCACAAAAGGTATTGTTATCCCTTCACGCTTTCACAGAATCACAGAATTTCTAGGTTGGAAGGGACCTCAAAATCATCGAGTCCAACCTCTCACCTAACACTAACAAGTCCTCCACTAAACCATATCACTAAGCTCTACATCTAAACGTCTTTTAAAGACCTTCAGGGACGGTGACTCCACCAAATCCCTGGGCAGCCCGTTCCAATGTCTAACAACTCTTTCAGTAAAGAAGTTCTTCCTAACATCCAACCTAAAACTTCCCTGGCACAACTTTAGCCCATTCCCCCTCGTCCTGTCACCAGGCACGTGGGAGAACAGACCAACCCCCACCTCGCTACAGCCTCCTTTAAGGTACCTGTAAAGAGCAATAAGGTCACCCGTGAGCCTCCTTTTCTGCAGGCTCAACAAGCCCAGCTCCTTCAGCCGCTCCTCGTAGGACTTGTTCTCCAGACCCCTCACCAGCTTCGTCGCCCTTCTCTGGACTCCCTCGAGCACCTCGATGTCCTTCTTGTAGCAAGGGGCCCAAAACTGAACACAGTACTCGAGGTGCGGCCTCACCAGAGCCGAGTACAGGGGGGCGATCACTTCCCTAGCCCTGTTGGCCACACTGCTTCTTATACAAGCCAGGATGCCGTTGGCCTTCTTGGCCACCTGAGCACACTGTTGGCTCATATTCATCTGACTATCAACCATCACTCCCAGGTTCTTCTCTGCCTGGCAGCTCTCCAACCACTCATCTCCAAGCCTGTAGCTCTGCTTGGGGTTATTGCAACCCAGGTTCAGGACCCGGCACTTGGCCTTGTTGAACTTCATGCAGTTGACCTCAGCCCATTGGTGCAGCCTATCCAGATCCTGCTGCAGAGCCTTCCTACCCTCGAGCAGATTGACACACACACCTAACTTGGTGTCATCTGCGAACTTACTGAGGGTGCACTCAATGCCCTCATCCAGATCATCGATGAAGATATTAAAGAGGACCGGCCCCAGCACTGAGCCCTGGGGAACGCCACTAGTGACTGGCCTCCAACTGGATTTGACTCCATTCACCATGACTCTTTGGGCCTGGCTATCCAGCCAGTTTCTAACCCAACAGAATGGAAGAGATATAATTCTATTTTTCTCAAAGTGAGTACTAGACAAAACAAATGTCTGGACAGAGATGTGTACAAAATTATCCTTTTTTTCCAGCTTATTTAAAATGCTCATATAACAGTCCTCTCTTATATTCCCAAAGCTTCTCCTCTCTCCTTTTAGTTGAAAAGCACTCTTTTAGTAGAAAAGCACTCCTTTTCTACTATCTCCCAGCTCACTCTGAGACTCTGAGAACCGGGGCTTCCAGCCAACGTGGGTCATCATGTTACTTACACAAAGCACCTCTATAACTCTTTCACTTCCTGACTCTATATGGAACCTTTTCACACCCTGTGAAGTTCATTTTTATGCATAGTGCATTATCCTTCCTTGGTTCTGCATGCTTGTGAAGGGATAAAAGGTGACAATAGCAGGACATTAAAATAGAATCTATTGCAAACACATGTATGGATTTCATAGCCAGATGGTTTTTTTTCAATCCTCCGTTCAGAAGTTTTAAATTGAATTTATACCCCATTTTTATTTAAGATGGGGATGGTGACATGTTGTTGAGAATGTCTTAATAAAGTTGCATAGTAGTATTAATTGTTAATAAATATACTAGATAAATATTCACTAATGTTTGTGACTCATTTTGTCTCATGATTATTTTTCTAGTATACCACATGAAGGACTTTACACTGTCAAGTATCTTCCTTCTTTGTCTATATTTCTAATTTTTTAAGGTCTTTTTCTTCCACTGCCCACCCCCTGAAACTTCACCCCCCTTATTCAAAGCTAGCAAAATTCTCATTACCCTTACTCTCCTAGGAATAACATACTTGTGTTTTGTAATTTTTGCGTTCAGTTATCTTTTTCTTACATTTGTTGTCAATTCTTTAAAGATGCTTGTCTTGCTTTCCCATAATTTATAGCTTCTCAAAAAGTCTGATCAATTTATATCTTCCCTACAGGTCCAGATCTCACTTTTGATATTGGTTGTTTGGAATTCAGAGTAAAAGATATTGTATTTTTGATAACAAATTTACCATTGTTTTATCCAGGATGATTCATAAAGAGTGAGTGGGAAGGTTTGATTATCTTTTTTTGCCATCCTTAAAACAGATGAATTAGATGAAATATTTCTCAATCAAGTACTGCCACACAAAGCTTGACTCTCTACCACAGTTTAAGCTCACTGAAATGGGATCTCTGAGCTTCAGGCATACAAGACACAGCAAATACTACAGGAGACAGTTACTTCAAAGGCAGATTGTAGCCACACAATATTAGGACTACTGAAAGCTGCTAAAACATTAAGCTCTCTGCAGTCAGAGCAACAAATCTATGCTACTCTCAGTGGACAATCATTTGTTTAAATGGGTTGCTACACAGAGGGTTGTGGGCAAAATGTTTTCTCATTTAGTTCTAGTGGGAGTAAGTACTCCCCAGAGCAATATCAATGTTATCCCTTGATTTTTCTGCATGAAGGCAGTTTATTGTCCAACCTGGTGTCTCCTCAAAGATAGGAATCAGGGTAGGTTATTCATGTAGAAACAATTTGGTAACATGTTCAATCTCTTCTCCCAAGGAAGAAATTCCTCACATATGGGAAGTTACAATCAGTGCCTCAGGAGCCACAGAACATACCAATGCTTCAGGTTGGCCCAGAGATGCTGCTCTTGTACTTACACCTCTTCTCCCACACTGAACTCCAACATTTCAATTACCTGTACTCCTATTAGCATTTGGCCTTTGAGCTGGTGATAGTTACTAACACCCTAAGGTAATGAGAAAACACCCTGTTTCCTTCATATCTGGTATCTGTTTAAGAACACTGGGAGATGAAGACGGGGAGAATAGTGATAAACAAGAAGAGTAGTAAGGATGAATTTCCAGCAGCAGCATTATATGAACTACCACATCTTATATGAACTTTCATTATAGAGGAAGTGAATGGTCTTAGACCACCCGGAAGCATGACAGAGTCTGGATATAGTTTCCTACTTCATAAACATCAATCTTGGTTTCCACCGATTCATTTATTATTATTGTTTAGTTTGTTTTTAATCCTATATATATATATATATATATATATATCCTTTATTTTCCTCCTGTAAAAGATATTTTCTCCTTTACCTAGTATTTTATTTTCCATAATATCTTTTCCTTCTTCAGCATCAGCCCTAGTTGATACTGCTCCTGAATTATGAAGACAGAGGAAGACTGAAATGAAAGCTCTTATCCCCATCAATAAGCATTTATACACAGGCTCCAGTGGCTTCTCAGCCTACATGCTCTTAAAAACTCAGAGCCATAGAAGATTATTAGGAGTCCACCTTCAAAGAAACACCCTCACCTAAGCTACAGATTTGCACTAAAGCCTTACATCAGATCAAAAAATACTTGCAGAAACAACAACACATACTCTTACAAGTTCCACTACTCAATGTGTCTTTCAGTCAGATAAAACAGGCAGAGGTATTACTATCTCTGAATCATAAAGTGTCAAGGTATTTTCTAGTTTCTACAGCTGGAAACTAACATCCTATTCCAGGCATAGTCAAATTATATTAGATATCTGATTGATTTGGATCAATCAATTCAATATTCAATTTCAATAGACTCAATATTTGAATGTGGAAACCTATCCATTAGAATGCTTTTCAAGAACATCGTTAAAGCTACCTTACATTTACTGAATAGAAATAATAACTTTTAATTATCTGACAGCATAACTGATCATTTGTTAATGTGAAGCAGCATTGTCCAATTGATTTTATTTTGCAAAAATGTATGTCATTCTCTCTTCTCAAGTGAAAATGTTTCCAAGTTTTCATTTCACCCCATCTCAAAGTGCAACTTCCATTTAGTCTACTTTTAACAATATAGTTAGCTATAGTCCATTTTTAACAAGGTAGAAGTTATCCATCCTCAAATGGGGAGAACTGGCTAGAATCTGAAATTTCTTGGACTTAAGGATCTATTTTCTATTACCATTTATTAGAATGAGCATAACTGTTTATACTGTAGCACCTGGAGCTACTCAAGCACAGGAATCTAATGTAACCCCAAAGGAAAAACACTTATTGCACATGTACAGAATAATTATATAACAGAAAATATTTAGTACTGTCTGGGAATCTTGGATAGAAATGTGGAAATCCAGCTGAGAGCCTGAGGGGAGATTAACGTAGTACAGTCTCAGGCAGAAAAGACATTTCTGCCTTATGGAGGTAATTGATATTTAAAATTAAAAATAAAAATTTAAATTCTTTTAAGAGAAAAAGCCCTCATAATTTTCGATTATCTGTGGAAGACAATAATGTTCTGGTCATAAATAGAGTTTTCCCTACAGTTATCTGTTGAGGGAGCTGCCCTAGACTCCCTCTTGGGGCAGGACTCTGACACAAAATATCTGGAAGGTTTTTTTAAAATTAAAAATGATGAAAGCCCTGTGATTCCCAGGTTTACAAAATACCCTGCTCCTCATAACTATGGAACATAAAGCTCTGAGGCTGCCTAGGAAATATATTGCCCAGAGATCAGGCCACCAGAAACTTTGGCATTTACTGTCTCCTTATTGTCTACACAATGAAGTGATTTCTATCACTAAGACAAAGTTCCCCAGCAGGGTAAGGAGATAAGGCAGCAGGAAAGTAATAAGTGTAGGAACCATGCTTAAATTTTATGACAGTTTTGGTAGAACTAATCATTCTTTGTCACATATGTTTGCAAAGCAGCATGTACAGTACTGGGAGATTGCAGGTGAAATCTCTGGTAATTTACGAAAGCAAGTAGATCTTGGTCTCACTGGATATGTGTGCATATGTGAATGTGCAGTGAGTATTCCATATATACATTCTGAAACTAATGTAGAAAGCTGTTTTTCACTATGTAAATATTTTTCCTGATACATACTGACCCAAGAGCAGCAGCACAACTCTTAATTTTACCTCCTCTCTCTATGCCTCTCTATGGCATACTGTTGGGGTGGATTTTGAGTATTCTTCTATAAGCTTCAAAATAGCTAGAGACTATTTAGTAAAGTTTTATGGAGTAGCTGTCTTCTGGACAAACCTTAACTAGGCATCTCTTACATAGTGCCAGTGTCTCATAATCCTGACATCTCCTGGGAACAAAGTCTATCCTCAGTGTTTGGAAAGCCCCTAGCAAGTTACAGCTGTTCTCCTAAAGAAACAGGAGGCTACTAAATGCATTGAGGGTGTAATCTAGCAATTTTTTTTTTTTTTTTAATTTTTTTTTCTGATTCAGTGTTTTTCTATGTTAAGAAATGTGAGAGAATGGACAAGTCAGTCTTTTCTGTTAACCAAAACCAGCCAAATGGAAACATATCTGTAGCACCATCCTATGTATTTTGTCAGGAATTTGACTTTACTTTAAATGATGGCTAAAATATATTGTTTGCCGTACCCCTTGATTTGTTAAACCATAATCATGAAATTGAATTACAGGACAGGAACGATAAAAATAGATGAAACTATTATGTGTCATAGAGAGGCAATTATGCTGTAGCTAATGATCTTTACTAATAGGATAAGATATACTGCCACATATGCCTTGAAGACCATCATCACGTAAAACAGAGTCATCTATCAACTAAACCTTTAAGGTAGTGTTTAATTTGAGAGGTGAAAGAAATGAAATTGGGTTTTGGAGGACACTGCAAATTCCATCCATGTAATGAGATAGAGTATTGATCTAATGAACTACCTGAAGTCTAGACCATATCATTTACTCGGAGCCTGGAGCAATTGGATGTACACACATGCATAACCAAAAGGCTGGTGGAGTATAAATTAACTTTTCTTACTCAAAGGCAATATGGTATTCTGTATAAATTTGAATATGATTACATCCTGTCCACAGATTATAACATCATGTATTAATAGCAGGATTTTTACTGAATGCTGTATGGCTTAATCAAAGAACCTGCGTAATGGGATTCTCTCTCTTTTTTTTTTCTTTCTTTTTTTTTCTTAATGCTATGGCATTGGTATAGTCATTAAGGTCTACATTAACAAGTAGAGCAGTGCAATAGAAGGGAACATGTGGAACAAAACAATGTTGAAATACTGTTGTCCACTGTACATATTCTGGAAGTTTTACCTTCTAGTAGATCTCACCTGGTCCCATAGACTACATTCTGTTTAGTGGTTGGTGTGTAGCTGCATATCTTGATGATGATCATATTGTACCTATTGCAACATTTCCCCCCATTTTAAATTCTGTTGCTTCCTTTCTTCCATCTTTTCTCATTCCTTTCCTTGTTACCCTCATCCATCTCTTGCTGTCCTCTCTGATTATCTCCCATAATCATTTTATGTTAATCTTTTGAAATAGAGACTGACAGTGACTTACCAGTTTGAGCTAACTATCACTGTGTCCACATCTCTCTTCTCCTTAGTTTAACAGTGAATTGCTATGAGACAGCTGGATGAACAGTCACCCCAGGTGTGGTTCTCAGGGAGACTGGGCTTCCTGGCTATAGAAGACTGCCATTGCCTCTGTGAGTGAGAGATGGGTTGGACAAATAAGGATTTGGCATAAATAAATGCACAAGGTTAGAAGAATAGCAGCAGAAAGCCCTGATTTGCTTGGTAGCTGGATTTGCTTGGTTCTGGCCAAAGATGGCCAGAAGTTTAGGGAAATTTTCAGATAATGAACATGTGTAGTCTCAGCTATGGATGGGAAATGAGATTTGGGAAAGCTATGCTAGCGCTGTGCTAGTGGAGTAGAAGAATTAGGCTGTCTTTGATGGTGTTTGAGGAACAAGGATGTATTTAGGAGAGAAATTGCATGGAGTAGATTGTTATATTGAGGGGAGGCTGAAGGGGGACAAACTTCATAAGACTGGCCTTGTTTGTAGAGTATTCAAAAATCAGGGCTGGAAGTATAAATCTTTTCCAGGAGGCAAGAGTGAAAAAGGTGTTTAGACAACAGTCAGGGCTTTTTGTTGTGTTTTTCTTCACTAGGTAATTTGCCGTTTATTAGTTGGATCCATCCATCATTTTTCACCTTGTTCAGATGTAAAACTAATTCTTTGGGCAGCTCTGTCCAATGGCAGCAGAGGTTACTCTTGGGCCACTCACACCAACAGAGCTGTCTGGTTATAGCTGATAGCAAATGGTCGACTGGATTATTTTCAAGATGAATATCCCTGTGCACCAAGAGAAGGAGGTATTTAATTTTGTATCCAAAAGAGAAATGTTTATGTGTAATTGTGTGTGGGATAATTTTTTTTTTCTAAAGTCTCTCATTAAACTGAATGGCATCTAAAACAATTGCAATTCATTTGCAGCAGCCTGAGGGAAGAAAATGCCAATAGACAGTGATGACATTTATAAATACCGACTAAACGAACAATGTAAAAAACAAATAAAACCCAAATCCCCATGCCTTCACCATCTTTCTCAAAAGAACGCATTTACCCTCTTCAACCTTTAAAAGAAAGACAGAAAAATCAAGTGGGAATGATCAACTCCTGAAATTTTAACTGACTTTTTTCTTGAGTTATTCATGTGACAGGTATTGACTTATATTTAGGACTTATGTATAAATCTGAGGAAAAAGGACTGATAATTAACATCTTAACCCTTCACCCCACCCTTTATTTCATGTGCTTCCTCTATACTGAGTATTGATGAAAAATGTTATTGATTAAAGATGTTGGAAGAAGCATGCCTTCATTCTTAGAACAATATTAAATCTGATGTAGGTTCTCTGTAAATTTCAGAGGATTTGCATGAGACTCAGTCCATTATCTAAGATTCAGCAAGGAGAATGGCAGGAAAAGACAATGAGTTAATCTAAACAAGTTCAGTTCGAGTCAGAAATTGCAGAAATGTCTGAACATAATTCTGTCTCTGATTAAGCACAATGCAAAGTGCAAAAAGACAAATTATGGAGCGTTGAGTAACTACTGATGTTTCTAGCATTCCTGTTTTCTTTGCGCATTTTGACCATGTTTTCTGTACATTGCCACAAACATAGGATTAACCTAAAGAAAATCCCTAACTCATTATGGATTTCCTCTTAAACTATGTTATCTAGCAGAAATGCTTTATTTAACAAATTACTTCTTGCACTTTTCTTTAATGACAGAGAGACAGAGAGAATTCTACCAATTATTCCTTATACTATTTATTTTATTTTATTTTATTTTATTTTATTTTATTTTATTTTATTTTATTTTATTTTATTTTATTTTATTTTATTTTATATTTTATTTTATTTTATTTTATTTTATTTTATTTTATTTTATTTTATTTTATTTTATTTTATATTTTATATTTTATTTTATTTTATTTTATTTTATTTTATTTTATTTTATTTTATTATTTTTATTTTATTTTATTTTAGCTGCATGTATGAAAGACAGCATAGGCAGGGGGTTATTCTAAATTTTTATAAAATTCGGTCTATCCTGGTAGAAGAATCTGTGAAATTTCACTTCAAATAGACTTTAAATCCTCTTCTCTGTCAATCAGATGACATGATATACATAAACATTTACCTATATTATATACACATAAAAACACCTTGACTGGAAAGCAGTGCATGATTAGTAGCATGGACAAAAATATGAAGACTAAGACTATAAAGGTACATGATTTAGAAAGTAAGGAGTCTGGATATAAAATTAGTTCTGCTGGAGACAATATTTATAGTGTTTTACAGGATCTGAGTTTTCAATGTAAGATAGAAAAAGAAATGTAGCTAGGATTCTGCCCCACAGAGGTAGAAGTGTGAAGTGCCAGATCTGCTATTTCCATGAGGCACCTTGGTGGCATATCTAAATCTTGCTTCTCATATTGTAAAATACTTTTTGTTAAACTGAAGAAAAAAAAAGGCAAAAAAGATAAAATAAAAAGTTTTCAACCAGCCTGATTTTCACTGCCAACCATATGAGCACTGCTCAGATGCTTGTTTTATATTAGAATTCAAACATCATTAATTAACCCACTGGGAAATACCCACAACAGATATGCTGATAGCATTTGCATGTTTTGATGGAAAAACACCAGGCAACTTGGATGCCTGCTTTATCTGTGTCCATCCAATAGCACACACATTTTAAGGCATCTTTTAAGCTATTAGACACTGTACTATGCATATATGTTCCATGCAAACAGTGCTAACGGCAATGTCCTGACTCAGTTTAATGAAATTTTTATGATTTCCTCCATTTTTGGATATTGAAAAAATCATTTACTTTGTAAAGGCTTTCTCAGTATCAGACTTCAGACTCAGTTGGTCAGATCTGAGTCATTGTCAGGTCCTTTGGCAAGGTTCATTTTTCTGAGTGTTCTAAGCTTTCAAACCTTCATCAGGACTGCATTTTTCTCTGCATACTATGGATCAAAATTAGCTTATAGAATTAGCTTAAATAGTTTATAGAATAGCTATATGTATGACTAACTGATTGCTCCAAAAATGAGTATCTCTTAAAATTGTATTGTAAGTAAATTTAGGAGTTTAGGGAACCACTTAAATATGATTTGTGGCAGCCTAAGCCCTGAAGAAGACAAAGAACTGAACTCTGCCAGTAGGTGCCTGAGCCCTTTAAAATCAGACACATTGAATCAGTGTAATCTAGCCTGGAGTGAACATGGTATGGAACAGAGAAACAAATACATACAGAGAAACAAATGAATTTTTTAGTCATTTGCTTAGTAGAAACAAAATAAATTTGCATTTTGGGACAATCTAGAATAACTTTTCTCCGAGCAGATATTCAGTGAGATGCTGCACCACTTGGGGGCAATGAACAGTTTCAGCCTTGCCATACGGCATTTCTACCCATATGATTTTAGAGTGAAATTCATCATAGTTAAAAATATTTCACCATTAAAAGTTATTTTAAATGGCAAAACATTTTTACATCTTTTTGCCATTTTCCTATATTTCTCCATACAAATTAATTGAAAGCGTAACATCAGGAGTGTTTCGGAAAAAAATGTGAAATTATGCTAGTTATTCCTTCATTTTTATTTTTTATTTTTATTTTTTTTTCTACCTTTCTACTTCTGCGAAGATTCTTATGCCAAGACCTGGGCAGCTTGGTGTACAGTTTTGAAAATTTGTGAGAGACACTACTGAGACAGGTCAGATAAGATACGACAAGATCAATCCATGTTCTGGAAGTTGTTAAGCTTCAATTTAACACATGAAGGACAGGAGTGCTTCTAAAGAATTTTTGCCCATGGGAAAAATCTGTAAAATCCTAACAGTATGAATGAAGCATTCTGCTTGTTCTTCTATGAAAGAGACATCTAATTGGTGTGCTGGCATGAAGAGTATCAGAGGATACACTGTCTCTTCAGGGAGTTCCTCTATGATTAAATACAAGCTCTCATTTAGGTTGCTTCAGTCAAGAGGTCAAGAAGACAAAAGACTCAAATTAATTCACCCACACTGTTTGCATGTTAATTGTCAAGCTTCTTAGTTGTTTAAATGTTAGCTAAGAGTGCACCCAAGCTACACATGTATGTACAAGAAAAGTCTTTGAGCTCAGTTCTTCCTTCCTTACACTGTTATAAGACTACTGTAGTATTATTGACTTTGGGAGAGCTACTGCAGAATTGTAATGATCTTCATGAAAGAGGAATATGGTCTCTGACTGTGGCTAGCCATGAGCAAACAAGCAATCCAAAGGTCAAAATGAGCTTTTGCTTATTTTTCTACTTGCTGAGAGTGTCCTTGGGCATACAGGAGACAAAATATCATGAAAAGACACATGGAATAGATTTCCTTAACATGTAATGAAACACCCACTGTACTGAAAATATTTCTCAAGCTTGACTTGGAGCTTCACAGCTATATAGGTGACTTACAGACACTATGCACACCTACAGTAAGCTTAGACTGTGTATATGAGAAGTTGAGATAAATTCACTGACTGAAAATATGCCATGAAATAGAAAATGACAGAAAATTCATCATATATCTATCTTAAGGATACAAATTGAAAAAGGTGACTTTCCAATGATTTTTGAAGCACTAAGAATGCCGCTCCTTTCTCTGCATACAGAAGTACGTAAAAGTGTTGATCTGAGTGGAAAAGGCAAAACCATTCCTCCTTGAACTTCAAGTGCCTTTACTTTAAAATATTAGGCATGTGAATTTTTTTCCTCTTTCAGATGCTTGGAATTTTATTTGGCTTATGACACTTTAATTGAGTGTTTGATAGAATAAGATCTTTCAATGTAAACTTACCTTTGAGTTATTAATCTTACTCTTTCTTCTTTTAAAAACTCTCAGCATTTGGCTGATTATTTAATATTAAAAGAGAAAATAGAAGGATAGAAAGATAAAAGAACAGAATAAACATATCTGCTGTGTTTGTTGTTGTTGTTATTTTGTTTTATGAAATGACAGGAACGTTGCAGTTAAGGTGCTTCTCCGAGAGAAAAGGTAGGTCCAGTTCTTGTTTATTCTTCAGATAGTCATCCATGTCTCTATGGGTTGCTTATTTTACTTAGGGACTTCAGATGACAGCAGCACACAGTAAGAAATTAACATGTGAAGAACTGATACTAAATGGAGAAGAAACTATTGCATGAACTTATCTTAACAAGAAATTCTGTGCATTTAGAAATCTCACAATATAAGCAAATAAAATAAAATTAAGTAAAACCTAGTTTATAGTTAATAAAAAGTTGTAATTCACATATTTCAAAAGAACTGATGATGAAAGAAAAAGAGCCTCAACAATAAAATCTCATTCTTTACACCCAGCCAATCTTAAATCATTCTTTTTTTCCTGAACATGCCAATTATACCTTGTTTTAGCTTTTAATTTTCTTATCAGACCACTGATGTTAGAGAAGCATGTTGAATAATAATAGAAAAGCCTAGCATTGGTTTCTCACATTTCTCTTTTCCTATGATTTCTCTCAGGCTATTTTTCATTTTTCAAGACATTTTTCAGCTCGTATGGTAAAGACAATGCTTAACCTAGGTTTTGGGAATACATTTCTGTGGTCTCCCACTGCAAAGAATGGACTGCTAAGGTAAAGTTGGCCATCTTCCATTTGAACAATCTGTGTGGGATCATCACTATTACTAAAATGTCAAGTGTCAAGCCGAGTGAAAAACTACCCTGGATTTTAAGACCAAAAATAAATGAATACAAGAAAATCCCCCAAAATACAGAGCAACTAAAGGTCTATTAGAAAACTTTAACAAGTTTTTGGACATGCACAGATGTGTGAAAGGAAAATTAAATTAGACATCCCAGTGTAAAGCTTCCGTTGAGAAAAAAGAGAGCTTAAGTCTTAAAGAGCATATATATATATACAGTTGAAACTGAGTTGAGTGTCCCTCTAGGCTTTAGTGCAAATTGAATAGACATTGATGGATTTGTTTTCCTTTCAGATTAAATTGAACTTTTGATTTGAAAGTAGTTTACCTGCTCCTGTGCTTGAAAGCTACATTTTTCCTTAACTAATTTTCTCTTGTTAAGGCACTTTAGTTTCATAGTGGCTTATAGCGGTTTACAAATTGGCACTGTAATCCTCTGGAAGGAGCAGGGAAAGAGAATCACATAGACAATACTGAGCTGTACTTTCTTGTATTGCTTTACCCCCACAGTGGTCTGTTCTCTTTTAAAAAATCCATTCTCTGTTATGGTTTTAAATACACTTGAACTGATTTCTAGTCAGATATTACAGCTTCCATGGAGTTCAAGATTTTCTGACCATTTTAAAGGTGCTGCTGCAGTACAAGTAATAAATATTTCTACTGTTTTCCAAAGGAGTATGCATTCATTAACAGCCTACACTGTGGCTGTGCAAACTATAAAGTAATGCATTTGTGATTTCGGCTCTTCTGGCCCCTGCAGAGTCTCAGACCTGACCCCTGTAGAGTCTCAGACCTGATCTCACATCAGCTCTGCATACACTAGTGTTTGGGCCTCTCTCCAGACTAGCTATGGAGAGGTCTACTCAGCACAATTCAGGGAAACATTTTGCTCTGCCTCTTGTTAGACTCAAGATTATGTAACATTTTCTGGGAATGTGCTATTATGGCCTGTGCTTGGGCAGAATGTCTAACATGTCCCATCTACTCTGTGACAGCACCACATGGTTACTTTTGGGCAGACACGAGTGAGTTCTTCCCACAATGTCCTCATTGTTGCCTGCATAAAGGATTGAGAAGTTTCAGAAGCAGTGTGAGCTCATGCTGGGTTGATGTTGCTTGCAATGCAACATAGGTGTGTGGAGGTCTGGCTCTGGAAATGAATGGTCTTCTGACACTATCTAGCTTAGGCAAGCACACAACAGGTAACCAAGTTGAAACATTGATACATAATGCATCCCAGGGCACACTCGCTTCAAGAGGAGAAATCTTTATGCTTGTTTTGTTGTTCTTATTTTGAGTAGAGTGACATCAAAGAATTCCAACCAGGCACTGCGATGATATTAGGCACATCACAATCTATATTCATTTCTAGAAAACAAAATAAAAAAACAAACAAAAGAAACAAACACAGAATAACAACAACAACAACATCAAACAATGAACCTCAACCAGTCTTCCACACAAGTGGAGAAAGAATTATCACATCCTTCTCGTGTGTAGGGAAACTAAGGTGTAGAGACCTTGCTTAACTTGGCTGGAACCTTTTAATAGGTCTATGACAAAGCTAAAAGTCAGAGCTTTCTGAAGCCTATTCCAGTGGTCAAACCAGAGGCACCAGGCACTAGACTGGATACTATAACTCCATAGACTCAGGACATTGTGTCACTAAAATCTATGGAAATAGTTACAAGTAGGAGACTGAGGTTCAAACTTCTGCTTAGCAATCTTGTGGTTGATTATATTTAGAATGTGATTCTAATATGTCCTAACATTCATTGCATGTGGATTGGTTGGATCAGCCATTCAGGAACACCATCAATTGTATGTTAATCCTTCAAGGGGACCAGATTGCTTTTATTTTTCACAGTGTTTCTCTTTGGTACTTTGCATTTGGAACATCTGTTCTAGGGAATATTAGTCAGTAGGTTCTCTGTTTCATGCACAGATTAATCTCATAACATCAAAGATTAATGGTATATGCTCCATGAAAGGAAAAAAAAAAAAAAAAAAAAACAAACATCAGAATACTGTACTAGTCCTTGCCATGTCTCACTTTCCAAATCTTTTCATCATGCTATAGAGGAGTGAAGGTGGAAAGAGAAAGCTGAGATAACCCACTAATAACTTCTGAAGCATTAAAAATAAGTTGTGGGGAGGGAGAGAGAGAGAGATGAGATGTGGGTGGGTGAGAATTGGTGCTGCTTTGCATCTGCCTGCTAAAAAGTATCATAAAAAACATAGCCAGTAGCTTTTCATGCCCTTTGTCATTTTCCTGGGTGCCTTATCAAGATACAAATTGTGCCTGTAAGATACTGGCTTCAGCTAGAAATATCCCTCTGTTTGTTTCACTTTCAAATACAAAGAAGTAATCAACTTAGGAACATATTATTATTATTATTGTCATTTTTAATGTGCTTTACAAAGGAAATCATTTCCTACAGCACCTGGTGCTCAGGACCTAGACATTAGACCAAAGTACCTGCACTGTCTGCACTTTAGTTCTGATGGCTGACAGAAACCTTGCACTCTGTATGATATTCTCCCACAAAAAAGATGTAGCCTTCTATAGCTGCAGAGATAACTAGTGCTCAAGAGATATGTGAAACAGAGTCCTTAAGCACTATTTGATTATTGTGGTCCTTTCAAGTCTAGAAGTTGCTACGGAAGCTTCTGTCTTTAGTGGAAGGGTATAGACATATTTTGCCCCAAATCCAGTCTTGATACCCAAGCTGTCAAATCACTTTCAGTTGGTATCCACTTGTTGATAGGTAAAGGACAGAGTACGGTTATGAGACTCTAAGTTAGACTTTACATATAATTAAGTAACATAAAAATTACACTGCAATGTAAAAATTAATGTAGACCTACCATGCAGAGATGTGAAGCCTTACTGGTATTTTACTGCACTTGTAAAACAATGTTTATAGCTGTGTTTGGTATGTCCAATAGATAGAAAAAAACTTCCAGAAGAAGTCTAGCGTTAAAAAAAAAACACATTAAGCTGAAAGGTATGTCTCAACTTTTGGTCTTTTATGACATAACAAAAAGTCTTTTTTCCCTCTGTTTTGCCATTTCAAGAGAAACATGGGTGTGTGAGCTGAGGAACAGTAGTGGATGCCAAGTCTCCATCTGATGTCTAAACCTTAAATTATACCTTACCCCTTGAATAGTTCAGATAAGGAAATATATTCAGGGAAATATGTCTTGCTGTATACCAGCAGTATGTAGTTTACCTGATTCTCAGAACTATGGGATCCCACCCTTAGACTCTCAGTTTTGGGATGCAAACAACTATCCAGAAATACAGCCGTTCCTTATCTAAAAAGAGTAGGTAGGAAAACTCAGGCCTACAACTTCTGGAAGAAAAATAAGTACATCTTCTGAACTGTGTGAAAACTAAACAGCGGAGAATGCTAAAACTTGCCTTAAGGTTTCAGCGTCCATTTTAGTTTGATTTGAATTTTGTTTGAGACATGAATTCAGATTTCAATAACAGATGAGTCTTTCCTCTTCTCAGCAGCTAACTCACCCCTACTTGTTTCCTTGTTTTAATATGAGAGAAATTAATTCAGCAGAAAAAACATTGAATGCCAGGCTATGTATCCCATGACAACCCTCTGAGCTGTTTCTGTAGAACTCTGTAGAAGTTAAGTTTTAAGTTTTTCTAGTGTCCCTTTTTCCTTGCTGCTTCTCTCTCCACAAGCTCCAGGGAAGGTTACACAGAGAGTGAGTGTGGATAACAGTACCAACAATGGCTCAAATTCAACTCTGACACATAAATGATGTAGAAGCCATCAGAGCTGTATCAGGAGTGTATGCAGCCATTTATGTGGGCAAGAGAATTGGGTAGTGCTCACTGCACATGAAATTGCATGCACTTTAATGTACCTGTCTGATCCAAATTCAGGAGGAATATGCTGAGTGAAGTAAACTTTTTTAATTTCTGTTTGAGAGGTTGTCATCTAGGATCATGATGTTGTATAATATGATGCCTCATATCCCATAATATAAAAGAGGAAGATAAGCCTTTTTATTTAAAAGCTGTGACAATGCCCAGTGTTGTTGTTGACTGAATTCCAATTACCTGAGAAACATTCAGCACATCACATTTCAACATGTCATCTCTCCTAAGTGGAACCAATTGCATTAAAACAGTCATGAAACCTCGGGCCCCCACACTTCAGTAAAAATGTAATCATAAAAATTTAAAATGCATATATTCATTTCCCCCCTTCTTCAACAATGTCAGGCAAATATGCCTCATTGGGATTCACCACAAGCACAATTATCAATGCTCTGTCTGCAGAATTGTTAATGGAAAAATTACATATACAGACTCTTGATAAACTATGCATCTGATTTCACTGTTTGTGAAGCACAGAGATATTAATTATTACTGCTGTCACTCTTCTGGTTTCTGCAAAGAAATGGCAAAAGTTTTCCATTAAGCGTGTGTTTATCTTTTTTAAGTACACTGTAGACTGATCTAAGAGGAATACACAAAAATAGCTGTGGTATGGTTGCATCAAATGCCGATTAATTGGAGAACTCACAGCAAATTTCAGTGCTAAATTGCTTGTTTTTATTTATGATTTTGAAAGTGCTCCAGAAAGCCTCAGTTTATACCTCTCTGAACTGTATTGTTATTTAACATTTTGGTAGTTTATGTTAGTTGTATAAATAGAAACCTGAGATAGGCCAGCAAATGTTAAATCCTTTACCAAAGGAGGAAAAAAAATAAAATAAAGTTTGTCTTTAACTTGTTTTCTCTACACAAAGTAGCCTATATAAAATGTACATCTGAAGACAATTTCAGAACATTAATTAGAGATTGCCATTTGCTAAAATGTGTGAGGTCATGTATCAGGTAAGGAGGATGTGTTAAACAATTAGCAGCAGATGCTAGCCATTCTGGTATTTGCTTATATATTGAATTGTAGTCAACACCAACTCTTTCAAGCTCTGGATGGTTTGCATGAATTTTATTTCTTATGGGTCTTGGAGTAAGGGCTATTTTACTTTTCAGTCAGAGATTGTAGACTAACTCTTCTGATTTTTTTTTTTTTATTATTATTATTTTTTCTTATTTAGATTGCAGGCTTTTCTTTGCCTGCATTCCTGGAGATTTTGTATGAATTAAAACCATTAAGGTGAGAGAGCATGACCATCTTCTCTTCTAATTTAGCTGACCCCAATTTTAGGCTAGATAAGATCCACAGTACAGAGGGTTATTTGCTATTAAATAGCAGAAACTACTGCATTCTTATAATCGGTTCTTCCACCTTCATAGACACATACAAGGTGAATATGCAGTCTCTGTACCTCTTTGAATATGGCGTTCTAATACACTGGTCACAAATCAGCTGTTAATTCAGGCTAGTGTACATAAAGCCATCCTTGAAGCCTTCTCCTGAGAATCTCTTATAACAGTTTTCCTTTTCTTTCATATTTTTTTGGTATTTTTACCAGCAGAAGCCCTTATGTACTGAGTACATGCTTGCATGCTATAGTTGCTGGTTTAAACTTATAAGCCAGCATCCTAAATCACATCACATATTTCCTTTTTTGCAGGAAGGTTTAAAGTAGTGTGTGAATGTTCTGAATGCATACAAGTCAACTACTGCAACAACATCTCTTGCTATTACATAGTGCTTTGCTAAATAACTCAAGGAATGAGATCATTTCAGCACAGAGAATTTTTTGCTGGGTGTTTTTTCTTGAAATAAAAAGTTCTAAAATAATTCTGTTACTTACTATTTTAAAAAATTTCATTGAACTTGTTTGTTTTTCAAATAATAATGATGTTATCCTGATACACAAATAACTGTCTCACCAGGAAAGAGCCACAGAAAGTCTACCAAATTATCTTGAAGTAGGAAAAAGTGAGCATTGCAGATAAAATGACACAAAACTTCTGAACCTCTTTGGTAATGTTTGCAGGAAGAATGTCGAAGGTCACTTGGAATGTGATTGCAGTTTGTGAGAGTACTGGTTTATGATTAACCTCAGGTGAAGGCAGTAAGCGATATCTTAGGAGAACCTTTATTTTTGGTACTTCAGTGCATGATAGCTTTACTGCAAGAGAGACAGCGGTAAAGTGATAGCCAGAAGTTAGTAAGTGGCTTCCCCAGAATATTTTTTTTCAGGGTAAAATACTCTTTTTCCTTCTCTTTTTGACAACTCTCAGAAGACTGGTGTAGAAAAAACAGTAATGAAAAGTAAATGAAGATGCTCTACTCACCTGTTTTTTTTCTTCCTTTGACTTCTATTTTCTTTAAGCAACAGAAAGAAAAGATTTTCTTTCATCAAACACTTTCTGTGATGGCAGCAGTTTGGAGCAAATGTGTGATAAGAATATCTGCAACATAAAGATAGCTGGGAACTTTGAATCAGTCCCTTGGCTGACAGTGGGCAGCCCTGTGTGTTGTAAAGGATGGTGTGAGAAATTTTATACTTGGCAGATGTGGAATAGTTTGCAGCCATCCTAATCACTGCTGCCTTGGAATTGATTTAACCCTGAAACATGAGGTGAGGATTTATTTTTTTCTTCTCTCCCTATCTCTGGATATTTTTATCAGAATAAATGCTTCCCCCCCCTCCTCAAACAGAGCTAAAGAGGGCTATACTTATCAGTGAAAACCTGTAGTGATGAGTTTCAGTGTTTAACTATTCAGTAAGGGTGTAGAACTTTTAATATAATAAACCATTTTCTTTCAAAAAAATATTTTTCACAGTTACTCCCTTTAATTTAAATGACAGACCATTCCTTCTTACACTGAAAGATAGAAGCTCACAGTGCATTTACAAGTGCATGTGTTTGGTTTTTGTAGCCTGCCTCATTCTGCTCCTTACCTCCTCAGAGTGAACAAGCTTTCAATTCTTTGTAGATGAGTTATCATGATAATTCTAATCACCTTTCTCTGGATCTCCTTTACCTCGTTTATTTAATCTGATCTGGAATACTACATAATGTTACTCCTGATTTATGTAACTGAATTAAAATTTTCACATTATATGCTAGCTAAACAAAAAAAACATTGAAGAGTAATAGGAGTTGGCAGTTCTCATAGGAGCCTGACAAAACTAATGTAAAGATCTATAAGAAAAAAAAAACACACGAGTTTTCACTGCACATTGTTTTTAATAGTTGGTGTTTTTATTTGCTATAGCGTTTTCCATTTGTTTGTTCTCATTAAACCTTTCAATGGTCTGAATTCAGTAGCCTAATGATTTAGACAGCCTACACATTTTTTGTTGTTTATTCTGTTTTTTATAATTAACTTGGTTCAAGAAGGAAGCTTCCAGAGCTACTTTATGGAGGTTCTCTTCAGAAGAACAGAAAATGGGAGAAAAGAGTAAAAAATAATACTAAAAAAATCATAGCTTAGAAAACAATAAAACATTCATTTTAATTTCTCTGAAACTAGGAATCTGCTTTGGATTTCTAAAAAGTTACTTCAAACCCATGACAAATTCCAATTTATAATTCAGTTCATTGACTACACCTTGAGATAATTTCACCGAAGCCTAGAGAAAGCAAATCTTCATTAGGACATTGCTGACCATCTAGAACACCAGATATTTATCACTAACAATCAATGAAAAATTGGGGTAGGGCAGGAGGACAGGAGGACTGAAACTTGTTTGCTAAACTAAATAAATTGCAAAGCAGTACTGTGATATTGGAGAATCTTTTCCCCTGTTATAGCCTTTTTTATTTTTTTTTAATTATGATGACACTTACCCCTTGTAAGGTCAAGGTCCCAATGGCTTGCTGACATAAGTAGATATACAAACAAACCTATTTCCTGACCAGATAAGTTAGTTAAAACAGTTGAGACAAAATTAGTATATATGTTACTCAAACTTATTTCTACCACTTTTACAGGTGGAGAAAAGATTTTACATGCAAAGACCAGCAGCTTGCAATCACTGATGTAGTTAAAAACACATGAATAATTAGATTGATTACCATAAGGCTGCTTACATACTTGAGAATAATTAATCTTGAATGGATGTGGGGATGTGGTTGTGGGGCTAGGTCTTCTTTGTGTAATCAAAAAGATATTAGATGGAGGAAGAAAATGCATTAATTGTAATTTTTTTATTGCTTAAATTATTGGCTTTGCAGGGTATGGATGTGTAATTATGTCTATGGTGGACATGGAGAAAAGACATAAGATGAATGAGAAGAAATCATGAGATATACAACTGGCACAGTGAGGTAAAGCTGTTGCATTTTTACTTCATTGTGTGTTTGTATAGGTGCCTCTGCACTTTCATTAAGGAGCGTCAAATGCACCACTGGAAACTATTCTTTGAAATAATTAGTAGGGTTTTAAGAGTCTTTAGAAAACCTAGAGAGGTCTTCAGTCAGATCCCAATTTGAGAACTGAGTAAGAGATATTGGTAAGATCTACATATGTGTCCTAAGCAACAGACTGTATGTGAGGTTTTGCTGCAGAATGAGATGATGTTCTTAAAAACACTCCTTATGCTACCTTGGAAATATGGTGTTTGTGGGTAGGCAATCTGCTTGCAGTTTATTTGCTGTTTGGAAGAAGTGACAAAGAAGAACAGATGCTTTTTCTTTTGCTGTTTCAGTGGAATAATTCCAGAGAAGTTTGGAAAGCAGTGATGAAATCTTAAGATTTCAGAGAAATGTTGCAGAAGATTCTTCCATGATGCACAAGACTTGGAAAGAAGCTTCCAGTTGAACAAAATAAAGCAAACAGATATTCACAAGTTCTGGGGGAGAAAGAGGTGAATGATTTCAACCTCAAACAAGGTACTGGCAACTAGGAAGGGAGGTTAACACCTGTTAGAGATGACACCACCTCTAGAGAATGTGTAAGCACGTATGGTGTTTATACATAGGAGTAAGAAGGCCTAGAAAAACTTTTTTGTGTGTATTTTGAGGACAGTGAGAGGTTAGAAAATATGTACGTCTCCTCAAAGTTAAATTTCCCATTAACATGGGTGCGGTCATCTGACACAGTTCACAGTGTGAGATGGTAGAGAGCGTTTGTTTTAACCACACAAATCCCCTTAGGTCAGACTCTTGTCTCTGTGTGGCTGGTGCTTGATTCACAGAGAAAATTTTACTGAACAGAGCATTGGCTGTGACATTTGCTAGGCAAGCTTGAAAATCTAATGCCATACATTATTAATAACGATAAGTGTTCTGCAAAGAGAAGATATCAGTACTGGAATCATGTTCAAGCACTATATGCCAACTGATTTTGTTCCATCACTCTATAGCAAATACAATTATATGTTATCGATATTAAAGATGCCCATGTCATGGATAATGTGAATATATAATGCAAAGTTGTAATGAATTTTGGAATATCTGATTAGTCATGGGAAAACTGCTTAAAAAAGAGTATTCCATCTACATTTTGAACATGTTTTTTTATACACAGAATGACCGATTACACTTGTATTATATGCCATTTATTTTGCATATTTTAATTTCTAATTACTGATAAATTAAGATGACACTGATCTATTAATGCCTACTGAATGTTTAATTCATGGATACCTTAAAGTGCTCACTGTCGCAGAGGATTCTGATAGGTTTTGGCTGGAACTCCAAAGGAGTGACATATTTCTAACCTCTGACTCTGTTATATATACCAGGAAATTGAAGCATCAATGCCACTTGATTGAAGCATCAATTGCACCCTCCACAAAATTATTCCTTTTAAATTATTAAGATCTTAAGCTGAAATTCATCTCAGAAGGGAGCCATCCTAATGCTATGAATGCTTAATACAACTTAAATCTGTAAATGATTACTGGCTGCTTTAATGTAAAGTGTTTCAACTCTGATGTATTCTATACCCTAAACAGATAATCAGCAAATGATGGGAATTTTCATCTCTCTGACTTATGCCTGTACCTGTAGATGAGATGTCTTACCCAAATGGCAGAAAGACAAGGGATCACCAAGAAATATATGTCTGCATGTTAGGAACCAGAAAAAGATGCAGCTGAATAAGCCAGGGCTTGCCAAATGTCTTTGGACTGTTCTACTGATGAACAGTTTGTAGATGTTACAGCAAACCTCTACCAGAAAATCAGGTTCAGGTTGTAGAGGAGTACAATCCTATTTTTTTGCTTCATGATGGCCTATATCTTTGGAAATGCAGATGATTCTGTACCTTGGGATGTATGAGCATCTTGATGGCTCGACAGTCCTGATCTCCAGCTGCTTGCACTGGATACATGGCTATCCTGTGGAAGGTAACCCAGGTGCACATGAGTAAAGGAGTTGTGCTGTGTTGTAATGCCTCCTTAAGTCAGCACAGGGGCAGATTTTTCAGGGGGCAGCAAGGGCTGAGAAAAGAGCCAGGAGCAGAGAGGGGCAACAAGGTCAGCAACAGCAAGGTGACCAACCCCCCTGCCAAATAGAATCACCTAGAGATCCACCTCTCCTTTCAGTTCCCCACCAAGAAGGAGTGAGTGGACATGGGGCCTGACAGAACTGTGCTGCCATGTGCACAGTGTGTGTGATTCCTACTTCCCCCAGTGTCAGAAAACATGGTTTTAAGACCTGTTATTCTATTCACAGGGTGCAAGCTGTCAAAAACACCTTTGCAGGCTTCAGGAGCATATTGTGCTCACAAAAACAGGTATTGGAGCCATGGATCCTCTGTTAGCAGCAGGCTCCGTAGAAATGTAAATGCAAAATCACTTGGCAAATGCCCATAGCTGGAAGTGATTTTTTCTAGGAGCAGAGGCATTGACAATCATCATTTCCAAAGATTTTAGTCATGCTTGCTCTGACCCTGTTGCCCCAAATCCTAGCTTTGCTGGAGGAGGACACGTGCTGGGTTGAGCAGTTAACTAATGGTTATTTTCTTCTAGACAGTAGTGTTCCCAGGGAAGGGGAAGCAATCCATGTATCTTGTTTGTGTGTAGTGACAGTAAGAGGCTTAATTAATTAGTGTTCATGCTGAAATGTTGGCTGAAATTCTTAAATGAAAAGGCATGCAGTGTTGCCTTTCTGAAGGGGCCTGTGGCTGAACATTTTCAAAAGCCATCACACCTAAGTGCTTTTAACAATGAAAATAAATTTTGTGTGGTTGTGAGGTGGTGTTGGAGTGGGGAGAGCATATTGTTTTATGTTAGTGGAGAGTATTTTGTGGTAGCAGTATTCTATAAAATTGTTGGCTTTTTTTTTTTTAATGCTAAGATCCTGTGATAAATATGCTAAATGTTGGTCTCAGTTGCAACCAATGCCCTTGCCAAGTCATTGCCACAGTCGGTGCATTGAGATCAGGGATTTCATTTCCCTAGGAGAAAGTGAGCTGGGAAACCTTTGTTTTCATATCACTTCACTGCTCATGTATACATTATCTATCTGTCACAGTGGTCATTCAGGCTTGGTGCCAAGGTAGCCATAAGCTTTCAGGACTGAAGAGATGGCATTATTCAACAGAAATGCCAGCACAAAGAAGGCAGCTTTCTGGAATCCCTCCACTCCCCTCTCAGAGCAGATGGCACGTGCCACTTCTTTTAGAGGTTCACAGCTTCACTCCTATGAGTTATTTGGTAGGATATCAGACAAGCCAGGGAGAATAAAATGAGAACCTTTTTGGAGGCCTTAAGCCATGAGCAGGTCATATGGATGCATGAGTATTGCAGCCAACACTCTGCAATCAGCCATTTGTATTCTTCTGAATAGTGCAGGTATGGTACTGCCATTGGTAAGCCACATGGAGATCATAAAACAAAACCTAGAAGTTAATAATTAATCAAAGCCAGCAAAAATGTGTTCTGCTTTAATATGACAATGCCAGTACATAAAATCTTGAGCTAACAGACACTTTAAAAAATGAATGGTGATTACTGTTACAGCAGCTGTTTCATCAGCCACTTCAGAATCACAATATGTTAGTCAGCAATGCATTCACAGATGACATAAGGACAGTTCAGAGTTGAGACTTTCCATACCGTGAGGTCTATAGATGCTAATTATTTCAGTGGATGTGTCCTGTTGAGAGCTTCAACAGAGAATCTGGGGACAGGGCATTGGAAGAAATCATCACGCTAGGTGAGGAGCTGGATAGTGTGTCTGAACTGTTTGTTGTCTGATGAGGCCCAGTTAGGTGAGTGTGTGTGGGGGGGGGGGGGGTGGGCAGGGAGAGAAGGAAGGCTGCATCTATCCTATTTGCTGTGTTGCCCTATCCTTGTTCCCACCTGCCTGTCACTCCTATTTAAACTACAAGTTCTCTGGGGCAGAGATCATCTACTACAATCTGTCATGTTCTGCGCTGTGCTTTAAGATACTGCTATAGTATAAATACAAGTTGATTTAATCTCCAGGGCTATTAATTTTGTCACTTTTCACTAATGCTATATTTACTAGCTATACAAGTTTGAGATTCTTAAATTGTGATTTAAGCTTTGATTACCTGACAGCTTTGCAAACTTTTGTTCAGAGGATCAGATGAAGTTACACTTTAATGGGATAAAATAATGAATAGCGAAGCTGTGAAGATTTGATGTTGGGTGTATCCATCTAAAATGTGATTGTAATCAAAACTCCACCCTAGAATAAGTTATTGCAATTTCAAGTAACTTGCTTACAACCTGCTAGTAGGATAATCCTTACGCTAATTTGTTGGCATTCCATGGGGAATTGCAGGTAAAAATAATTTACAAGGGCTTCAGAGATAAACCAAACAAGCTGGCAGAAACCTTGATCTGTCTGTCTGCTAAAAATAAGTTGCTAGTGGACAAAGCAAACCCATAGATATACAGATGTGTTAATTCCATAGTCTGTGTAATCTGATATTGTCATCAAAATCTCATGTGAGGGACGTGTCTATGGCACTACTCAGTTTAATGGAAATTGACTTAAAAACTCAGTCTGCAATGAAACCACAAGAGCCTGTTAGAAAGTATCAGTAGGACTTGACCTCCCTCTTCTCTTCTTTTTATTTTCCCCCCTTTCAAAGCTTAGCCAAAAGAAGAAAAACAAACAACAACAACAACAACAACAAAAACACAACCTAGGATTGCTAGTACATCAGATAGCCGGACTGACCAGAAAATTTACATCGATTTCTAACAAATGTTGCTGACTTGAGCAGTTTAGATAAGGATCTCACTTTGCATTCGTTGAGTTTTGCTCTGTACCATGTGATGGCAAGAGAGATTAAAAACCACCAACAGACAACTCTGGAGGTTTTACTGTGAAATGTGTTCTGTACTTCTGTGTTTTAACTGTTGGTTTTGCTCAATAACTAAGTATCTATGGTATTTGATTATGTCAGTTATTTTATAAATTTCAAGGTAAAAAGGGAACCTACAAAAAATGAGCAAAAACCAACAAATAAAACCCACCATTTTTCTTTCTGCCTTTTTTTTTTTTCTTTCCATGACAATCTCTCAGGAAGAAAGGAGTAAGTATGTTGCCTTTGTAATTGATCTGTTCAACAAACAAACAGCTAAGCAAACACTTTTTGTTTTATAAGTTTCCTGGAAGGCCCAGGTAAGATCAGTACTCTGCAGTAGTAAGTGCCCTACAAAAGCACCAACAGTACCATGAACAGCCTGTGAAGATCGGAGACAATAAGGACTAATGTGGAGGCAGTGCTATGGGAAACAGCACTGAGCAGAGAGATATGCCCACTGGGCTAAGGCTAGAAATAGAAATGAAGCACAGATTGGCCAACTCTCAAGCACTGTTTAAAAGCCTCTTCTTCCTTTCTGCTCCACCTGTTGCTATGCACATCTGCTGAGAGACATCAAATTCTTATTCTGCTGACTTCAGTTGTTGATTAGGGAATGTTGCCAGTGCCTCTGTTAGAGATCAGTCCTGTACTGTACACTGGCTTTTAAAATTCATTGAGTGCCCTCTGTTTTTTTATGCCACAACTAAAATTCCTGCTGGTTTATGATGCTAGGCTCAGAGATCAAATAAATACAGGCCTTGCATTATGTACTTATGACACTGAATTAGTCATAGTGGCAGTTTTGAGGGCACATTTATTTCTAGAATCTCCTGTTTAATTTATGATTGTCTTGTCCTTCACAGCTCACACTTCCCCCCCCCCCAGTAATGCTTCCATTCCACAGGCTTATCCATCCAAGGAATTTCCCTGACAACAAAAATATCAAAAATATAAAAATATGACCCTGTATTCTCTTACAAAGATGCATCCTGCTATTGATTCACCCTTGATTTTTGAGTACTGGTTTCTCTGGAAGGTATGCAGAGGCTAGTTCTCAAATGCTTCTCTTCCTTCTTCTGGCCAAGACTAACAGTGCCAGCAATGCTCCAAACCAGTTTGTCTTAGTGTACTCTTTGTCCTCTCGATCATTATTGCAAAGGCACTCTTTCCTTCAGCTTATATTTTGCCAGCTGCAGTGATTGTTCATAGGCTTACTAACAAGGCAAATAATGGACTTCATTTTCCCTGTTGAGCAAGGAGCCATCAGACCTACCTTCTTATCTTTATTCTGCTTTTGAGCTGCTACATGATGACTGCTTCAGCTGTCTTCCCTATTTGCATTAAATTCTTCACAAGAAAAGCTGGGTTGGAAAGAGCCTAAAATATCTAAAAGTGGTTTATATGGAACTTCTCAAGTTGCTCTGATATGGAGAAGGATCCTCTTCCACAAGGGAGATTTCACAAAGTCATTCCTGTTACTGGCATTTGGGTTGTGTGGGTTGACTTCTCATACAGTCCAAGTAGATGATTGTGCCTGGAGATATGCTGTAGATACTGTAGGACTAGTATGAAATTACCTGGCAATAGAGATATAAGTATTTCCTGGGTTCAGAAATATCGTAGGAGATTTCTTTGAGATGTTCCATACTTCTTCTCTCAGTACTACACTCTAAGGTTTTCTACAATTTTGGTTGAAGTCTCTGATCTCTTCTAGTCAGTGTCCTTCATATTGGCAACTCTTCCTTGAAGTACTGCAGTGTGGTAAGGTTTCAAGTAGTAAGTACCAAATTTAAACATATATGCATACTTGGTTATCCTACTCTGTATGCTCTCTATGACTAGATTATTTTGTATAATGGAAGGAATGCCATATAATTATAGGAAAATGTGATAACACTTGATTTTTAGAGAAAAAAGAAAGCGTAGTTCCTTTAACTACTTTCATTATAAAGAAATGCAAAAAGAAGGGAGACAATCTTGGAATATTCCAGTGCTTTCCTTTTGATATGCCTGTGTACTCTAAAACGCATACACAAGTGCTTTCATTGGGGTAGGGAGGAACAGTTATATGTTCCTCTCTCTGTGGATAACCAGAGGGAGATTCTTATTTAGAGAAATAATTAAGAAGAGATGCTATAGTGAAGAGGACAAAATGGCTTCCCAGGTCTCACAAGCACTCTGTGTTCATGCTGTCATTTTAAATTTGCTAACTTGCTCAGAGAATGGCTGGTAGCTGTCAGTCAGAGGAGTAACATGCGTTAACAAGCTTAACAGTGTTTGAACACTGCCTTGTGTGCTGACAGCACTTCACTTGAAGTGCACTTTAGTTGTTCACCTAGGCAGAAGAAATATCTAGGAACTTCTGGACCCGGTTTTGCTCTATTCAAAATCAATTCAAGTTTTGTCATTGAACTTAATAGGCATCGGATCGGCCCTTTAGTGCTACGTAAGTGGTAGACACAGGAGAAATTGAGACTAAATGGACAAAAGGTGCATTGTCTTTCTTTATTTGTCCTTGCTGATGAGTAGGTGCTGATGAATTTAACTCTCAGACTGATTATGTAAATGAAAACTTTTAAAATAACGTTACTTTATAGCATTTTTGTGTGTGCTAAAACTACAGTTTCATTACTCTGATAAAAGGTAAATCTATTTGCAAGGTTCAGTGCAGTTTCAAGCTAAAATTTAATATTTCAGTTTGTTCTACCAGCACTTAGAACCATGAATTTTGAAGTAGAAATGATATAGAAATTAGACATCTACATTTAAAATTGCAAATCTCACTTTGATAATAAAAGGTTTTCTTCTATGAAAAAATGCAAAGATGATGCCAGGCAATGGTCTTTGGCTGTGTGTCTATCTCAGAGCTACTCTTGGCTGACCACCTACATCATTCAAAGTATATCTCTGGTGCTACCCATACCACTTACCCATGTCCCTTCAGTGTAGTAGATATTCTCAGGCCATGCTTGGACACTTTGTGGGATGGGCTCAATCACAAAACACAGGGATGATAGGAGGTTTTCTTTAGCTTTGTCTGTTTAACGTGCAGGAATTGTCTGCTCTGCCTGCTGAAAATATTTCCTTAGTGTTAAATAAATGTGTTGGGCCAGGAAAGATGCTTCCTAAGGCATGTAATTGTTGGTCTTTTTTTTTTTTCCTCCTTGATATCCAAACTAATGATTAAATGTTTATGGCAACTGGTAGTAAGTTAAATTAGGTGAAGTTTCCCCAGTCACGTTAGTTTTGCCTGTGACAACTGGATAATTACTTAATGAATGAACCTTTTTTTTTTGTTGTTTGTTTTTTTTTTTTGTTTGTTTGTTTTGTCTTTCTGGGGAGTTCCAATTCTTCACTACATGAAGACATCACAATATTGGTTAGTTGGAGAGGTGCTTCTACCCTCTCATCAATTTTGTGGCCTTTCTCTGGACCCAGTCTGACAGATCAACATCCTTCTTGAGCTTGGGACCCCAGACCTGGTCTCAGCTTCAGGACATATACTTGTCTACCTTGCAGGTGTTTTATTTTGGTTTTATATGAGGTAAATGGTACTGGTCACCTTTGGATGTGGAGTACTGGACTAGAGAGATCACATTTCTCACCATATTGACATTTCCTTTTAGTAACAATAACCTTTGTTTAACAGAAGGAACCTGGCTGCTGAAGCAGAAGCATATTAATAGAGCAGACTAATTAAGCTCATAAAAATCCATTTTTTTCGCTAATAAGAAAATTAATTTGATTTTTTTGTATTAAGCATCTGCAACACTTGTAATACTCGTGTAGATATTTGGTCTGGAAAATTAAAGTGTGGATAACAAGAAGACAGTTGATGTAAGAAGAAAGGTAAATAAGAAAAAGTGTGGGCAGATAAGGAAAGGTTTAGAATATTTAAAGAATAATAGATGAAAAAGACGGTTCAGTGTAGATAAATGATGATTAATGATTAATGAGCTCACTGCAAAGCATTTCTAGCATTCTTAGGTGCTTCACTTAGAGAAATATACATGTAAAACAAGGGAAGATATCATGCTGTAAATTTGCATAATTCCACTGAGGTCAGTAGAACTTTGCTGTTTTTACACCTCTGAAGGACTGGACCTTTAAAGAGTAAGTGTTGGGGATGAATGGTGAGAAAGAAAGGAATGTCAGCGTCTTCAGAAACTCTGCATGGGACAGTGGGGTTGCATTACTTTTTCATTAGTAGCTAATTTGCTCCATTTGTTAAGGCAATACAAAGTATAATAGACATTCTGTACATTACTTTAAAAATTCTTAAAGTAGAACTTTAAGAACTTCAGAGACTATCTAAAGCACTTCAGTGTACTAAAGGAAAACCTCTTCAAGTCTATAAAGAGCTGTTATACTCTAAACTGTAGAAGAGGTTTATTTGAAAGTTTTATTGGTTACTGATAGTTGCACTTTGAAGGCACCTGACATCTATGTGTAATCCTGCCATGTTTATTTTGTCAGTTAATGTTTTAATCAGTAGTTGGATTAGATGGCCTTTACCTGCACACATCTCAGAGAAACTTTTTCCAACTCTGACATTCCTAATCTCTCTCTTGTTTTTGAGGTCATCAAACATGCTTTAGCCTTGAGAGTTTATTTTGGGGGGTTCTGCTGGTTTGGCCTTCTGTTACTCTGGTTGCTTCTTCAATGTCCTTCTGATGTGGTATTTTGTTCTGATCATCTGGTCTTAAAAGCAGTTTCAAAAGGCTGTCATCTTGGGTTTACTGTCAAACTTCCACAGTAAGGTCATCTGCTCACATGATTTCAGCTATTTTTCCATTGATGTCTTCTACTGCTAACTACATTGCTTGACCACTTTTGGAGTACTGTGACCTGTGAACATCTTATCTGAGATATATCAATTTGAAGAACACAAATGACTTGAAATCCAGAGTTTTTACTTAACTGAAACCTTAAATCAATTAAAAGCAAATAAAACAAACCAAAGATAATAAAAATCCACACTTACCATAATCTATGCATCTAAACTTGCAACCCAATAAGGACAGGAAAGGTTCTTCACTTGTTTCAGTTCTATTAGTGGGTAAAGTGTCATTACTGTTATGTCACATTTCAAAACTTCTTAGCTTACTTGTCAAATGTTTGGTCTGTGTTTTTAACATTTTGAGGAACGAATGGATGTGCATTTCATCTGGATGACTTACCTTGGTTAAAACTTCTCACTTCTCAGGGAAAGAATGTGGGCTCAAAGCTTATAGTGACAACAAAGTGTAGTAAAACTTACTTTCTTGTTTAAGTCTTTAGTTGTGTAACTTGCTAGAAAACGTGTGCATTGGGTTTATGAGGCAAGATTCTGGTAGTGGGGGACTGCAGAGATGGCCTCTGTGAGAAGAATCCAGAAGCTGCCCCCTGTTAGATAATGGCCAGTTTCAGCCAGCTCCAAAGGGACCCACTGCTGGCCAGAGCTGAGCCAATAAGTGATGTTGTTTGTGCCTCTGTAACAGGAGATTTAAGAAAGGGGGGAAAAAAAAAACAAAAAACTGCTACACAAAGGAGTATTGAGAGTGAGTAGTGAGAACCAGCCCTTCAGGGCACCACAGTCTGTGAAGGAGGAGGGGGTCCAGGCGCCAGAGCAGAAGTTCCCCCGCAGCCTGTGGAGAGGCCCCTGGTGGAGCAGGCTGTCCCCCTGCAGCCCATGGGTTCCACATGGAGCAGATCTCCATGCTGCAGCCTGTGGAGGAGCCCCCAGTGGAGCAGTTGGATGTGGCCCGGAGGAGTCTGCGGCCGGTGGAGAGCCCCTGCACCAGTCGGAACTGCAGCCTGTGGAGAGGAGCCCATGCAGGAGAAAGGGGTCTGGGGGGAGCTGCTGCCTGTGGGGGGACCTATGCTACAGCAGTTTGCTCCTGACAGATGTATCCTGTGGTATGGACCCGTATTGAAGCAATTCTTGAAGAGCTGCTGCCTGTGGGAAGCCCATGTAGGATCAGTTTGGGAAGGACAGCATCCTGTGAGAGGGACCCTGTGCTGGAGCAGTGGAAGAGAGGGACTGTGAAGGAGCAGCAGAGATGAAGTATCATGGGCTGACCGCAGACCTGTTCCCAGATCCCCTGTGCTGCTCAGGGGGAGGATATAGAAGAGGGTGAATGGGGGGGAGGTGTTTGTAGTTTTAGTTTTTCACTGCTGTAGCTTGTTAGTAATAGGTAATAAACTTCATTAATCTCCCTATGCTGAGTCTGTATTGCCCATGATGATAATTGTTGACTAATCTCTCTGTCCTTATCTCAGCTCTTGAGCCCTTTTGATCATATTTTCTCCCCTTTTTCCTTTGAGAAGGGAGAGGTAGAGAACAATTGTGGTGGAGCTCAGCTGCCCAGCTGAGTAAAACCACCACAATAAGTAAAATCAAAAGCTAGCCAAACAGCTAGCTTTCTCTTGACCAACAGTTTGACATTTGTATTCTATTGTCCAATTTGTGTTCTATTGTCCGTTTTGTCCTTCAACAATAGCACTTACATATGTAGCTATATAACAGATTTTGTTTTTAAATTAACCTGCATCTTTCTTCAAAGAAATGAGATAAGAATTAAAAATGGGACAATGCACAGTCTTAGATTCATACGTAGTATGCCTTTCAGAAACATTCTATTTCACAGGGCAAATATGCTGTTCTTCAAGGATAACATTCACACAGATTTGAAGCTGTGGCATTTTCACAGAGTGAAGAGTTCCTATCCACCATCCATAGTGTCCTAACAAATGACCAAGATTGTATTTCTTCTTAATAACGAATAGGTTCATAATGCTCAGGTGTGTACACTGCATGTAAGACAGCATACGTGAAAAGCTGTAGAACCTACTTCAGCTCCTCATGTGCAAGAGATTTCCATGAAGGGCTCCTAGATACCCACAATGGATGTTTCCACCTCCATCTTCTATGTATCAGCCCAGTCCTCAACATGATATAAAGGATTAGCTCTCAAAGTGAATGTTTTCTGGTAGGAGACACTCATGGATGGACATACCAGGTTTGATAACATCATGGAGAAAGGCAAAGCCAGAAAGAAGCACCTGGTTTGTGAATTTTCAAGTTTTTCTTTTCTGAGCAATACTGTTTCCAACATCATGTTGAAGATTGCTTCTGTCCTCCACCAACATCAATTCCACATTTCATTGTTAGTAAGCAAGCCAACTTTGGGAAGAACAAAACTTGATCTCATGGAATATTTCTACTGTACTGCTTAGTTACTCTTTCTTGAATGGACGTTTTATTCCTTCAGTGTGTAAATAAATCATTTCTGCTCAAGAGGGCTTACTCTGCAACAGCTCTTGATTTCCTTCTTGCTTACAGTAGTGGAAATCACCACTAATTCCACAGAAATTGATGAGAGCTATACTAACTGTAAAAAATAAAGTAAGCAGTGGAGAATCCAGCACTACCTGATAAATTTTAAAAGCATTATGTGATTAGCTCATTAGACAGCTGTGTAAACATGAAATAACTATTGAACAAAAAGTGAGCTTGTGCTAAAGAAAAGAAAATCTCACAGAGCAAACATCTATAACATGAAACAAATTCCATACCACTCTTTAGCAATGGGAAGTGACTTCATTGCAGTGAATGGATTTGATTAAGACAGGGCATACTAACTCAGGCACAGTGCCATATAAATATATGACTTCTGTAAATCCATGGATTCTGAATTAAAACTGTTTAATTAAGTGCAGTAATTTAACAGCTGTAAACCCAGCTCACAGAAGTGTGATAACATCCAGTCTTTCTTCCGCTTTATTCTTCATTTGAGATGAACTTTACCTCCTCCTTTCTCTAGTCCTATTGACAATTATTTTTTTCCTTTCTAAAATCATTTTTCATAGTCCTTGGCTGTCAAAAGGAGGGATTAATGCTTTATGCCCATCCTTCTGTCATAATATGAGGGACTGTCGTGTGTGGATTGATTTCATCCATTGTTCTGTCCTTTAAAAAATATTTGTCAATAAAATATATGCAAGGCAAATCCTTTGGCACTAACATTATGAGCTGATTCATCTTCACCACCATGAAACTGGCTGGAAAGAATATGAGGAAAAACAATCTGCTCTCATGATAAACCTGAGTTGTACTTAGGATAAATACTGCTCTACTTATCTGCTGAAAGCAAAGCACATTATATTGAGAAATGGAAACTGAATAAGATAAACTTATTCTCCTGACCTCATTCATTTTCAGATGCATTTCAAAGTTGCTCTTTTATTGGAAAAAATCTACAAGTTGAATAGGAAAACTCAGTTTTTGCACTCTAATTATTCTGTTGACTGGTTATATCGTCATCTCACCATTGTAATGCCAATAGCATGAAATTCATTTTCTTTCTCTTTGGAAGCTGCTCTGTTTGCCTAACATAATTAATATTATGTCTAGTATTGAGGTGTCAAACATTAAAAATACCATGAGATTGTTTATGAGCAGTAAGGCTTTTGTAAAACAACAAATCTTGAACATACTTTATTTTGCTATCCAAGTTTCACAGGTCTTTAAGTGTGCTGATTTTTAAATTTCAAAACACCTTCCAGCTGTGTCTAGAAGTCATTTTCATATTAGTATATACGCAGGCAAAACAGACAAACAAACAAAAAGCAGTGGAAGTAGTACACAGCCTTTTTTTTTTTTTTCATGTTTTCCATATTCCTACACCTCCTCAAACTCATCACATTTCTGTCTCTATGAAGTTTGAAACAATGCTTCTTTAGGTGGTCATTCATCAGTTCAAGTAATTTGGATTGGGAGAGAAGAAATCAGAAGTTGTTCCTTAGAACAAGATGCAAGAAATGCTGATGCTTCAAGTATTAGAATCACTGATCTCAGCAGACAGAGTAAGTTGATGTGACCTATCAACCTTAACCTTCAGAACACGTACACATGTTCCCAGTCTAGCCCACTAAGCGGTTTTTATAGGCAGTGGAGAAGGAAACAAAATTTTTAAAAGAGATTTACTTCATCTGAAGTCTTAGACAAGTTGAATGAATTATTATTTGGAGAAGTAAATTGTTGACAAGTCTAAAAAGCTGCTGGCTTTTATTAGTTGGATACTGCAGTAGTACTAGTAATGTACCAAAAGGGCAAAAGTCTGTGTTTGAGCAAAAAGAAGAGTTGTGATTCTATCACATAAGGATGATGAACTATTTTGAAGTCTATTTGTAACTGAGGGGGATATAAGACAACATCTAAATGAGCAAGTCTAGATAAATTGCACATAAGAACCCTTAAATAACTGGTGGGAGAGAGCTGTATTCCAGCTTTGTGCTTCTCTGAGTAGCGTTTAATGAATTGTCGAGTTACCAGCAATTACCAGAAGGGCAAGTTATCTATAGTAGTGACAGTACTCTTCAAGAGATATGCAATCTTAAAAATGTTGACAAGTTAAAAATTGAACAGAAGCTTTTCTTTTACATCTGTTTGCGTATATTTCTATGATCTTTTTCTCACACTTCTATTCAGTAAAATTATAGTCTTGTGGATAAAGCAACTCAGGAGATTGATGTTCAGTCTAAATCTGCCTTTGCTTCAATTGCTTGTGTGTAAGAAGAAGATAATAAAACTTTCACTCTCCTTCCTGTGATCTTAGGATTTCAAAGCAAAGATTCCCTGTGTCATGAAAGGGCCCAGGACAATCGCAGAAGCTTTTGAACCACTCTCATGATACAATGTAAGAAAAATGAATTATGTTTTAGAATTCATAAACACTCTAAAAGTTTTTTTTTTGTGTGTGTGTTGTTTTTTTTTTTTTTGTTGTTTTTTTTTTTTCTCCCCAAGGAGATATTCATCTTCTCATATTTATTTACAGTGTCATCTTCTGTATATCCATCCCCTTCAGAGTCTAAATTACTATGTTAGGAAGGCTTCTCCATTAGTGTTACTATAGCAATGAAGCACATGAAACAGTCACTTTGCCAAATCTAGAACATTAACAGTGAAATGGGATCAAAACTGAGACAGGAGGGTTTATAAAAGACATTGTTTGGCACCCTCCGTTCCAATTCTTACTGCAAAGAAAAATGCAGTGCAGCTTCTAAAAAAGGATTTTTCCTTTCAGTTGAGAGATTTTTGAAATAGAGTGAATGTCACCTAAGTTACAGAGACGGTAAGAAGAATGAATTGGTCCAAGCAATATCAAAACTAAGCTCATAAAAAGTGTACATTAAAAGAAACAATGTAGATTAAAATGAAAGAATGAAAATGAGAATGTACTCAGCTGTAAGAACATTTAATTATAGCTCTTGCAAAAGGACTGAATTAATATAATCAGTAACATACAACTATTTTCCAGAGCCTTTTGCTGGTCTGCCAGGTCCTGCAGTGACTATAATTTCTAATTTAAAAGTCAAACAAACAACATTTACCTAGTCATGGATGCTTAAGTAATTAACCCCACAGTCATACAACAATCATTGGATCAAAGGACAGAATTTCTTTGAAATAATCAAACATTCTAGACTGGATCCTTGGATGTCACTTCTAGATCTGGAGAACAAACATCTACAAAGCATGCATAGAGCAAAACCCTGCTTGTGCTAAGGTATTGACCTAGCTGAGTTGAGTGAAGAATCAAAAGTTTCTTTAGGTGAATAGTATGCAGTATCTCATATTTTTTGTGATCACCTTAAAGGTGATGTGGATTTTTGTTCTTGTTGGGTTGTGTGTGCATGTGAGTGCGTGTATCAGTGTGTTCCCATGCAAGCCACAGCAGCCTGAGGACTGCTTGAAGCCCACAGGTGCTGTGCTTAATTTGCTCAGGTGCCACTGCCACAGAGTGAATTCCCCTGTGTCAAGAAGTTTGTGCTGGCTGCATCTTGAGCTTCTAGATGTCTCCTGAAATATGTGTACACAAGAAGAGGTGTCCCTGCTGTCCCTTCATCCTGTAATGTGGAAATAGCAATGGTGATAGCTTCTGGTAAACCCACCAGAGGACACAGTCCTTTCTGTATGAAATGGGAGTAGGGTGGGGTTTCTTATTCCCAGCTTGTAGTTTTGGTGTTGTGGTAGATAGTCTTCCTAAAGGCAGTGGGAAAACAGTTCAACTCCCAATATTTCTACCAAAGTGCAAACAACTTTGGTATTATCAGAAAATTGTCAGCACTTAATGAATCACCACACTGGTTTTGACCAGCATTCACAACGTAGTGTAATTTTAATAAAACCCATTGTTACCTCCCTCTGGCCTTTCCAATAGTCTGCTTTCCTCTCCCCACAAACTTTCATCTCACTTTCTTTTGTCAAACACATTTTTTTTGGTTTGAACTTCATTCAGTGTCTGGCAAATAATAGATAATAGATTCATAGGATTTTATATTAAATAGTGCTTTCCATCTAGATGATTACCAAGGCCTACATACTTTGAATGATAAATTATGGATCAGTTCCTTAACCAGTGCCAAGCTTGCTTGAGATTAGTAGGGCTGTATTGAATTGGATCACTTGAGGTCCATTCTCTGTTATGGAGTATTTATGTTCTCCATGACTGTGTAAGTAGCTATTGCCAGAATACAGTATGGCAACAATTTAATAATTTTTAATTGTAAGTAAAGCTTCTCAGTTACGTATCACATAGAAAGAAAAAAAAAAAAAAAAAAAGATTTCACTCTAGGTAGAGCTAGGGTAGCTATATTGAGTGAGAGAAGATAACTGAACAATTTATGAGAGCCGTTCTGGGCCTATGTTCTACATTTCTTTACCTTACAATTTGAAACCATACTGACTGTTTTGTAATTCCTTTTTAACAACATTATTCACATGCAAATTTTACCAAGATTTTCAAACTTTCTCTCTTTCTCTCTTTCTCTTTCGCTTTCTCTCTCTCTCTCACACACACACACAGAGAAAAGATGCTGGAAAACCTTTTGTATATATACGTGGTCAAAGGCTGGTCTGTATTTCAGCCATGAGACTGAGAGCACAGCAGTGCGGTGTCACCCAGAGTGGTGGAATTAATGTAGTTCTGAATTAACAGAGATGCCATCTACTGTTAAAAACTCTCATTCACTCATTTCATGTTTCTCTAAGGCTGGGATGTATTTGCATTCAGTGAAAACTCAGTGTAGCAGGGTAATGTTAAAGCAGAAGAATCTATGATCCTGACCAGCAGAAGATCACTGAAATTGCAGTGTTTTATTTTGTTCTCTTTATGGTACTATTTTAGCTTATTCAACTGACCATGCTCCTAGTACAGCTACATGTGTTCAGCTGCAGAGCTGCTACCAATTTAGCAGTATGAATCCTTTGTTTTAGCAAGATACATGATCAGGGCTTAGCCATTGTTCTGTCTTTCAGTGTCGTCATACTGCATTTTAACTCTAAAGTTAGTCAGAAAAGATAGAGTGCATCATATGGTAAAATATATCAGGTTACCAAGATGATGAGCCAGTACTAGCAGGTACATTCAAAGCTATCAAAATCCCAGTTTGAGGGATATGACAGATAGTTTCAAGAATAATGATTGATGTCCTGCTCATATAATAATGTTCTAAAACCCTAACGCTATCCTTGTTCAATCTTATTTTATGGTAGCCATGCATGAATTGCTTAGCTGCCTATTCTGAGCCTTGAGAATGAGAGATTTCCCAGGGGTTGTTCAAGTAAACCATTGATAAGTTTGCTTTCATGAAACCTGGACAAATGATGGGAATCACCATCACTTGTTCAATAGTATTCAAGAGGTTTGAAGGCCACACCCTATCTTTTTTGAGAAAGATTAATCACCAAACTGCAGAAGAGTTCTTCTGAAGCACATATCCTTCATCAAGAAAAGCTAACAACATAGATATCAAGAAGCAGTAAAAAGTGATCTGTAAAAAGGATACCAAATCATAATTGTTATGGCATATGAATATAAGCCAGAACTATGAAGGTTCCTGTCCAGAGTTCAGCATCTCCAAAGACCAAGGACGTTTGAATTACTCCTGTCATAGTCAGGATCAAGATTTAAAGTAAGAACAAATATAGAAATTTTCTTGCATTTCAGGGTAGTTTTAGAAAATTGATAACTAAAGAAATTTTAATTTTAGTTGCAAAGTCTTACAGAGACAACTATTATTAGCATATGTTAGAATTTGGGATATAGCCCTTAGAAGGGTAATGTCGGTAATAGCATCTTGCATATCACTGATTAACCAAATTTTAAAATCTTCAGCTTGTTGGAGTTCCACCACATTTTCACTATAATTATAAAGATTTTCCCTTTAACTTGACACTAGAATTACAATCATGAATATAATTTCATATAACTTCATGATTTTCTAGTAATATATGGGAAAAAATTCAAACAAATCAATTAAAATATTGATGGTGACTTGAAAGCTAAATTCTGTCTTTTTTTTTTTTTTTCTGATAATTTGTATCTTGTCTAAGACTTCAGGCATGTCTCTTCTGCAGATATATATTATAAGAAACAGTGAGCAAATCTGGAGCATAAACATGTAATCACTTTATGTATAATATCTCTAGAGAATAGAATGGAATAGTTCATACCTTCCTAATTGAACATTCTTCCTAAAAAAGAACGAGGTATATGGTTTGTTATTACTATTTTTTTTAATTACCTTCGTACTCAACTGAGCTAGACAAAGAAGCTAATGAGAAATGAAGAAACACTTCTCAGTTTGGCATGCAGTTAAGCAGCACTTGTGGGTAGAGAGAATTTGGTCTTCACAAACTGTTTAAAACAGAGAAAAAAAATCTGAATGTCTTTTTTTTTTTTTTTAAAGCTACAAAAAGAGAAGCAGTGTCATGGTTATTCTGAAGTGATCACCAAATCCATTGTGTTGTTATGGCTTATGAAATACTTGAGTTCTGTTAAAGTACCAGAAATTCATTTCTAGTAATTCCTGCATAACTTAAATGACAGACTGGGATATGAAGCATTTCAGCTTGTCAGACTTTTCCTACTCATAGAAAAGTACTTTTTTTTTTTTTTTTTTGAGAGAGAGAGAATTAAAAAAAAAACAAACAACACACTGAATCACTGAATGCATCAGACTAAGCATTTTTATGAACTCTTTAATATACATTAAAATGTGCATTCATAAAGGCTGCTAATTGTGCACACATCAGTGTGGAAAGAATGTGGTTAATATATAAAACTACTCACAATCAGTTCTGCAGAGCTAAAGAAGACTTCAGGATGAGTTAGGCAGTGTTGTAGCTTTTGAAATAAAGCGTGTAAATTCATTGCCTAGTTTACTTTATGGTAACTTGCATTTACACCCAGATACAGATCATGGATCATACAGAAAGCATCTCACAGAAGAATGTCCATCCCATCATCTTGCTGTGATACTGGGTAATTTTATTGCTTTCTTGTAAAACAAGGGTCAACAAGTGTGGATCAGCAGAATTCTGAAGTGCAAAAAGTGAATTTATTTATGATTTATGTTTTCTTCTGGTCTGGTTTCTGCAGTTCTAACTTGAACAGAAAATGTGGAAACAGCTTTTTCTCAATAACAGCTACAGAGCTGAACCTTATGTTCATTTTACAGTTAAACAAAACTATGTGTTAATCTCATTTGGATATAAGAAACATGAAATGAGCCTATACAATCTATTATACTTGAAAGGACAGATTTGCTGGTGCATACAGGTTGTTCAACAGCATTTTGATAATGCTATTAAAACCATATTTAAAGCTATTCAAAGTAATTTGAATGGCACAAAGTGGGTAGAGCACATTAGTCAATTTGTCATTAATCCAGCAAAAGACATTACTGATGTTTTCCTTTTTTCTTTAGAGCTGTTAAATGAATGCAATGTTAGACCAGAAGAAAAGGTAGCAGAAAGTCTATATCTGGTATGAATTTTCAAAGCAAATTCCTAAGTGTTTGTCTCACACACACAACTTATGTGAACAATGGAGTCATCAAGCAATTAAAAAAAAATAAAATCTATTCAGTGTGACTGAAAGTAAAACCAAAACAAACATCATGCGTTCTGATCTCTGAATCTTAGCAGAGGTTAGAGTATTCAAAACAGACTCCTTCCGTGAGCTTGTCTTCTTCAAAACTGGTCTTTTTACGTTTGTATCTCTTGGTCCAATGAAAAATACCTAAATACCTCTAAACAAATGTTTCGTGACAACGTGGTTGCACTGCAAAATCAAGACTTCAAAAAGTGAAGAATTTATTTATTAATAGCAAAACTGGAGTATGTTATTCTTTTCCTCTTTCTCCATATTGCTAGATGAGGTTAAAGATAGGTATCAGTCAAAAACTCCATTATCTCTGGAGTTCCTATATACAACTGGGAATGGGTAACTTGTTCATAGGTGTGAGCAGGCAATTGCTGTATCTGAGTTTTAATATACTGTAGTTTCCAGTGTGATGAAAATAGTATGGAAGGACATAAGAAACCAGCTTAATTTACAGCAAGGATAATTTATTAGGGGGGAAAAATACAAATCAAAAACCTGTAAATACACAAGTATACTAAAGGCATCTATGAAATTTTCTTTGAGGCTTCTAAGAACAGATTACATTAATATATCTGATATATCTCTTTCAGTCCCAAACTAATTTTCTTGCATCGTTTCATACCACCCTATATATATGTTTTTGATCCTTTCCTTTGTATTTTAGGAAAGGAAAAAAAGTTTAGGAAGTCTGTGTTATGAATTTTATTAATTCTCTTCTTGTAAGTTTTAAATCAAATGATCTGTTCCAATGAAAAGTTTGAAAAAGGTACAGAAAGCCATCAACCAGTTAGTTCCCAGAAATGTTGTTGAAGATAAGAGATAGAAGGGAGACAGAGTGGAAGAGAGAATGACCCAGTTTAGACACTTCACATAGAGAAGAGCTGAGGTGTGAAGTCAACAGCTAGCTGCCCTACTTGGTTTGCTGTTAGTTTAATAACACGAACGTACTTGCCATCCCTTGACACGTAGATTGAAATCTGTTATACCACCTCCTGGCTCAAAACCATCCCTTAGGATGGAGGCAGTGGAAAAAATTGAGCACAGTTCGAAAAGGAAGGCTCTATGTGTGCATGGCACATAGAAGTTTGTGTAGTACTACGAATACAGTACTCAGTATTTCTCTGCAGTACAGAGAAAAAAGGACATGGATAATGTGAAATACTTTTGCTAGCATTTGCAAATGCATTAGCTCATGCACAAATGAATAAATGCTCCACCACAATAAACACAAGACTCAAAAATGAGTAGTGCAACATATCTGCAGGCTACTGTAAAAAACACTTTAATATGTTAAGCCTGTTTGTCTCCAGACAGGTGACATCATACTTCTTTCTAGCAAGACAGGAGATTCTTGAGTACATTAAATAAAAAAAGTACCTTTCACAATTTTATATTACTGAGAAAAACTTCTGAACAAATAGTCTTTTAAAAAAGCTATCCAAATTAGAAATAATAAAGGATAATTTCTTGCTCTCAAATCCTATCAGAAAAGTATCTTTTTCCTTTTTCAATAGAAAAAAAAAGGTCCGGTAATACCACTTCAGAAGAAATTCACTGGTGACTGCAACTCGTACAGGTATCATGGAGACCAGAAGGCTGCCCACCCAAGTAAAACCACTACACCTTCCCCAGAATAAAAGTTTACTTTCAAATGAAAAAATCATGGACATTCTGATCTACACTGGACTGAAAAAAAAAAAAAAAAAAAGAAAAGAAACATAATATGATCAACATGCTAATATTAAAACAAGAATTATTACCAATATTATTTGTTCCTATTATTATAGAGCTGAATAATGTACCAAAAAAAAATAATCTCAAAAAGAAGGTTTCTATCATCAATATATTCCATCTGCAAGGAGTAAATTTACTTAGTTATTGCTTTAGAGCTCCAGGTTGGTAAGATTTTCCTAATGCGCTTTGATGCTGGAGAAGTCATCCTCCCTACCTGCTAGCTATCCAATCTTTTCTTGCCCAGTCTATATGGCAGCGTTTTAAACTGGCAGAACAGTAAAAGATTCAATGTGTGTGTGAGAAATCTCACAGCTCCAGCCCAGCTTGTATATCTTTAAAAGCCAGTGTTTACAGCACTCCATTGATCTCATTACCACCAATCAGTTCTCTTATGGTGCAGTCTAGAAGTTTCGGCTGAGCACGGGGCTGTTATTTCTCCATGCACTGTGTGAGCATGGAAGAGACTGTCCACACTTTAAAAAGTTTAGTGTTTAGATAGAAAAGGCAGACAAGATGAGAGAGGAAGCAAAGACATAACCAGATTTAATTTATCCAAAGTGTTATTCATGACTGGGGTCTGGGTCTGAACCTAGAACCAGTATCTCTTGACTTACTTTGATGCCCTATCTACTTGTACACATTCCTTCTAATATATCCATGCAGCTTTGTTCCATGGTTTTTCACACTGGTGTACTCTGTATGAATATATGCTTTATTCATTGCTCAGACTGTTTTCTAATGAAGAAAGCTGCCTTTCTCATACATTGGGATATATTAGGTTAGACTCTCCATCTCAGCTGGCATCCTTAGGATTTTCCACTTCTTTTTCTTCTCTGTATATATTTTCTTCTCTTCTATCTATCAGCATGTCTCTTTGCCAACTAATGTCCAAAGATTATTTTAAAAGCCTGACGTGCCAAGCAGCTGTTCCCTGTGCTGCTGAACAACAATTTAAAATCTCAAGTGACATAGACAACAAGCAGGAATCATCCGCCTAAAACTCTGACCCAGAGGCACTTTCATAGCATTGAACTCATGTTTATGCAAATGCACAACTGTTACTGCAAGTATGAAATAATTATTCCTCTTCTTATCAACATTGTTTCTGTTTCTGCCAACTAGTGGGCAGACACCATAGCTGTTTTAAGTCAATTACCTAGTCCTTGTAGCTGATTTCTGAATGAAATACATTTATATCCCTTATTATAACATGCAAAAAATGAAGTGTCATGATCAGTAGAATGATTACTCAGAATCCTCTGAGTTTGTATATTTCTCTTAGTAATGTGCAAGATTTTTTTTTTGAAAACCTTGTTCTAGGTGAACGTCTGGACCTAATTCCAAGATGACACACAGAGGAACAGACAGGTATCATTCTTTTGATAGTAAACTCGGGCTGGTTGGGGTAGCCACTGGCAATATGGAATAAGTTTTGTCGGTGGCTTCAAAATTGCAGAAACGATACAAAAATTAAGTTAATTGAAGTTATCAGGATATCATTGAATGAAATGGCAGAGCTTTGGGTGGGTCAAGATGACAAAATTGTGTTTGCAAAGTAATCCAGCCAGTGATTTTATTTCCTGAGAAGAAACACTGAATGCTCACAGATTTAAATAAATAAATTGTAGGTAGCTGCATGCCTAATTCCCCACACAATTGGCTGAAAATGCACCCCCTAGGAGCTGAATTGGTAAGTACCTGTCAAATTCTGCTTTAGTGTTTGTTTTTTTTTTTTCATGCAAATAGAATCCTAGGCAATAAATCAGATCCTCAGTGTGCAGTTTTCTTAAGTATATGTCTGGTGTCATTAAACAAACAAAAAAGTAACATACCAAGTTAGAAGAATGAAGTAAAGAACATTACTTTGCTTTAAGAACACTGTAGAATTTGAAACAGCAGTTAACAACCTACTTCCCTTCAATGAGTAAATACTCTTACAGACATTGTTGACCTGACTGGTGTCTTTATTTTTTTATTTTATTTTTTTTTCTTTTGCCTCCCTGTGGCTTTAAACTTCTAACTTTTATAATCACTCATTTTACTTTATTTATTTATTTATAGATGTTTTTACACAATGGATGAAGTCTAATGAATAAGATCATGGCTAGCTTTATGACCCATTATGACAATGATCAGATCTCATACTCCTGAACCTGTGTTTTCCCCCCTATAGTCTAATTGTCTTATGTAATTACGACATCTCTGGAGAAGAGATGGCCAACAATAGGTATCATTGAACCAAGGCAGGACTTGGCTTTACTTGAAGCCTGTAGGTGCTAATGCAATACCAAAGCATCAGATCTTAGGGAAGAACCATAACAACATTTACAGTTGAAACTGGAAATCACAATGCAGAAGATTTAATGACTTTTCTCATGTGAAATCATTATGAAGTCAGTGGCAAAAACTTGAGGAGAGAGTTTAAACAAACATAGACAAGTTCTTTGATATCAGCAAAAACTTGACTGTTCAGAGAAGCTTGAGATAATTGTTTTCTTATTTTAGCATACTTCTTTGGGAGAGATCTTGCCAGGTCAGGATGTAAAAACCTTTAATTGCTGGGTATACTAGTCAGGGTTGTGCCCACCTATTAATCTTCTGAAATGCTGTTTATATAACAATGCTTCATGGATTTAGGGATAATAATAAAAGAAATGTCATCCACTATCATAAAAATTAGTGAATTTTTAGATCAAAGTTTTTGTCAAGTATTCTGCATAAAATAGTACTTTTTCAGACTCAGCTATCCTGGATCAGGCATTTGGTATGTATGTGTATTCTCTTATTGTTTAACCAAAAGGTAAAACAAGGGTTTCACATTAGGTTTGCATACAATTTAACCCACAGAGCTATCAAGTCAACAGAATTTTCAGAAACAAATGCTAACACTTGTCCATGATCAAGTTGTATGAAGTTCGAGGGATGTTGGTTGCACCTACTATTTTTATTTTATTATTTTATTTATTTATTTATTTATTTTTTAATTTTAATGTTGTATTTATTTTGTATTTATTTATTTATTTATTTATATTTTTTTGTCTGTGTTATGTAACATTTAGATTTGACAGTCACAAAGAGGGTGTGATTTCCTTTTCTGCCCTGTTCTCATCAACACCATATTTGAATGTCTTCCTGAAATATGTTAACCAGCAGGTCTAATGTTTTCATGGATTTGTCTGTTTTTTTAACTTCTGCCTGTAGGTAGAAGATCATCCAGGTACACATTTGGAGGTCATCTAGTCCAGCTTCCTTGAAGTGGAAATAGTGCCAACACTGAAGCATTGTTTTGTCCACACCTAGTTTTGAAAATGTCCAAGAATGGAGATTTCACAGTTTGTCTGGACAACCTGTTGCAGTGTGGCAGTGGTTTTCTAAGAGAAGTTTGTTGTTTTGTTTTGTTTTGTTTTGTTTTTCTGAATGTCCAGCCTGAAGATTGCAAGCTGCACTTTGGCTGTTGCCCCTTGTTACACTGTCTGATGCTACTTAGCACCATTTGTCTCCCTCAGGCTTGTAACCACCCTTTAAGCAGTAACAGATTTCTGTGAGTTGCCTCTCAGCTTTCCCTTTGCTAGGCTAATCAAACCCAGTATCACTAACCTCTCCATGTTGATCATATTGTCTGTGCCCCACTGCTGTGGTTGCTGTCTGCTCAATTCTCCCCAGTTTCTTCAGTTCTACTGTGAGCTACAAGGACCAAAAGTATGCACAGCAGTCCAGCTGGGACCTCACCACTACTGTGTCTACAGATACAGAGAGAAAGAGAATATATCTGTGTCCATGTATTGTTATAGTACAAAAGACAAGATCAAAAAAGCACCTTCCCTTTAGAAAGAAGGTGGTGAATTTTAGACTTGCTTTGTAGCTCTGCTGTAAACAAATTCTAAAGCATAAGGTTGTCCCTGATAGCATTTGTCATGTTCTTAAGGAGGCTTACCTGAATTCTATTGTTGTAGAGTAGCCAAGATGGCCATGATTTGTCTCCCCAGTACATTTGTCAAACTTGTAAAAAGATTCAAAGACAGCTGAAGGTCATGACTGTAAATTCAAGATAGATCTTTACTTGCTGCAAATACACCCCAGTTTATTAAGTGCCTGCCCAGTGATTTACCATGTAAATTAAAGCTATTAAAGGGTTTGCTTTTACATTCTGAGAATTACCAGGAAAACAAGAAAAAAAAAAGTATTAACTTTTCAGGAACTCTTATTACATATGGCTTGCTAAAATGCATGAATTAATGGCAATCACAGCAGAAGTCAGAATGACACAAAAGCATCTGAATTCAGGAGCTAGTATTGACAAAGGTAATCACCTGTAATTATCACAGAATCACAGAATCTCTAGGTTGGAAGAGACCTCAAGATCATCGAGTCCAACCTCTGACCTAACACTAACAGTCCCCACTAAACCATATCCCTAAGTTCTACATCTAAACGTCTTTTGAAGACTTCCAGGGATGGTGACTCAACCACCTCCCTGGGCAGCCTGTTCCAATGTCTAACAACCCTTTCAGTAAAGAAATTCTTCCTAACATCTAACCTAAAACTCCCCTGACGCAACTTTAGCCCATTCCCCCTCGTCCTGTCACCAGGCACATGGGAGAACAGGCCAACCCCCATCTCGCTAGAGCCTCCTTTAATATACTTATACAGAGTGATAAGGTCACCCCTGAGCCTCCTTTTCTCTAGGCTGAACAAGCCCAGCTCCTTCAGCCGCTCCTCATAGGACTTGCTCTCCAGGCCCCTCACCAGCTTCGTCGCCCTTCTCTGGACCCGCTCAAGCACCTCGATGTCCTTCTTGTAGCGAGGGGCCCAGAACTGAACACAGTACTCGAGGTGCGGCCTCACCAGAGCCGAGTACAGGGGGACGATCACCTCCCTAGCCCTGCTGGTCACAGTGTTTCTGATACAAGCCAGGATGCCGTTGGCCTTCTTGGCCACCTGAGCACACTGCTGGCTCATATTCAGCCGACTGTCCACCATCACTCCCAGGTCCTTCTCTGCCTGGCAGCTCTCCAGCCATTCCTCTCCCAGCCTGTAGCTCTTCTTGGGGTTATTGCGCCCCAGGTGCAGGACCCGGCACTTGGCCTTGTTGAACTTCATACAGTTGACCTCAGCCCATCGGTGCAGCCTATCCAGATCCTCCTGCAGAGCCTTCCTACCCTCAAGCAGATCGACACACGCACCTAGCTTGGTGTCATCTGCAAACTTACTGAGGGTGAATTATCACTATGTACAAAAAGTGTGTTAACATTTATATTTTCTTGTCTCCTCGTATGGTTCAAAGTTGTTATAGTGAAGGTCTATAGTGATGGATGAGATGCAAGTATTTGGCCTTACTGGGAGCATTGCCCTTCCCTCTGGGCTTCTCATTCTCTCTTTAATATACAATTCATTTATTACCTGGACTTGAATTCTACTCACTGGAGAATCACCAAGGTTAGGTTTATTCTGCCATTTGTAATTCAGTAGGTTTAATATTATTATGCCGAATGAGCTGACCAGGGAGATTAGAAAAAAACTTTCCCCTCCTCTCGCTGCTCCCATTACATGTGGTGCCATTAAATACAGAACCTTTCAGAATAGATCATTGCTTGTTTGATGCAGTGGATGGAAATTCTCATTTCAGTCAGGTATTGAACTTTCAAAGGAAAGGATGATCGGGAGGAATGGGAGAAACCTTGATATATCAAAGCAAGCCCTTAACTAATAAACACAATTCCAACCCAGGGCTTATCCCACATATAAAACGTGAACTATAAGCATTTCAATGTAAGTGGTGTTCATAAGGCTATTTTATATGCAACACAATACTGGTTACTTTTATACCCATTTAAGGTATATTTTCATAATGAATCACAAATAAATAGTTTTTCTTCTCATGAATTCAAAAGAGATTTCTAGTTTTTGTCCTGTACTTTGGCACAGAAAATTGACACCTCTTTGGAACTGCCAGTGTTATAATCGGTAGAAAGAACCTAGACACCATGAATCTTCCTCAGGACACTTAATTGGTTTTGTCTGTCCTCTCTGTATTTCCAGCCCAGCTACTTGAGAACAAATTAAAAAATCTACTTTCTCACTATATATGGAAATTTGCTTCAGAGAAATCAAGAAGAAACTTGCTGCTGTCTTCAGAGTACTTTTGGGTTGTGTCCAGTCCCACAGGGTTATTTTCTTGGACAACCTTTGGAGCATACAGATAGAGATTCTCCTAGGCACCACAACAGCAGAAAGCTGTTGTGTAAACCAAACAAAAAAGCTTGTTTCTTAATTTTCTTTATTACCCATAGCTTCCTTAAGACTATAGAGAAGGAAAAAATGCCCCAAATTTGATCAACCTGTGTTCCAGGTCCTTTTAAAAAATTTCTTTTACAAGTAAGAAAAAATTGCTGTATGCCCCTTACATACACACAAGGTAAATGTCAATGGGAAGGCAATAGCTGAATGTCATGGCAAAACTATTATGCTAAGTCACAATTAAACAGATCCTTAGTTAACGGTAACTGAGTTTCAAGGATAGATACAGCTTTGGAGGAAAAGTAATAGTTTATAAAGACTGTATATGCCCCATTTGAAGATACTGGATTGACCTGGAGAACTTCTAAGCAAAGAAGAAAATATTTTGTGGATGTCAAGGTCAGCATTAATGGAAGCATGTAAGTGCAGAGCATCAATAACTTCATATATTATTAATGTGGAAAAATAATAAAGGAACACCAAGGATAGGCTTTGAAAGTGAGCATGGGGAGATTTTTCCTATATGAAATGGGAAAAGGAGTCATAGACAAGAGGTACTATGACAGAGATGGTTGGTCCAAGCAGTAGATATTGTTCTAGCAACATTCTCACTGGCCTGAAAGGCAGAGAAAAAGAGGCTTATCAAAGCCTGTACAGAAAAGGTTCTGTTTTCAAGTTGCTATTGCTCCATTATCCTGTTGGCTCTGGGTCAGTTTTTGCTATCCATGAGAAGAAATGGCTATTGGATGCATTCCAGGTTGGTGCTTCTGTAGTTGCAGCAGAGCAGTGAAAATAGAATGAAAGAAAGAAAAATTGATTACAACCTGAAGGCTGGATATACAAAGCTGACAGAAAATAGGATGTTCACACTTCCTAACTTTTAGATTGAGAAGTCTAAGTCCCAGCTAGGAAAAAAAGGTTCTTGGAGAGTCAGTGGACCTCTACAGCTTTCTTCAAATGGTGATTCACAGAACCTGAGTCAGGTTCCTATTTGTTTTGCCGTGTCGAGAAATCTTTGACTAGCTAAGAAGTCTACTGGTCTTACAGGTCGGTGATGTGAACTTGTCTTTGTTCAAGCCTCTGTTTCAGGCATCATCCATAGGTAAATGGTTTCCATTCAAATCAGATGTTATTTACTCTATTTTCTTTCCTCTCTGTGTAGAAGAAAAGAGAATTTGTCTTACTTTGTCTTACTAAATTAGTAGAATAGCTGCAAAAGCAGTTTTATTGGGAGATTCAGACATATTGATTTGCAAAAAAAACCCACGCAGATTAATGTATGAACAGCATACACTAAAAAGAATGAAAACAGGCACAGAAAATATTTCCCTCCTGGCTATTTTTGGACAATTATCTCTTTTACTCCAAACAATTCTATGAGCTTTATCCTTCTCACAGTGACATTAAGTGTTATACTGGCATAAGCTATTTTATCTTATTAGTCTGGCTCTACACCAGAGTAAATGAGAGCAGAATTTGGACCTATATTATTTCAAATGTTATTCATTAAAATTTAATGAATAACAACACCCCTGTCTCCCCTCCCCCAAATGTTAATTACATGAAAGATCATGAGACTACCATCCGTCTCTGTTTTTCTCCTTCTAGCTATTTAATTAGTTATACAGAGAGAAATTCTCTAGTAGGATAGCCTGAGAAAGGCGATAACCTGGTGGCTAGGATATGTCTTCCTGGTGTGAAAAACCTACATTTGAATTCCTATCATGCACAAAGTAAAACAACTCTAACAGACTTGAGCAGATGCTACTTCACCTTTAAAATATTCAGAATTATCCTGACTGACAAAAGGTCAATTTAAAAACAGCTGTTAGGGTGAAAGGGAATTATTGACGGACCCAAATTTGAGTATTTTGATTTTTTTTTTGGAAGACCTATAATCTGTAGTAAAAATAATTATGGTTTGTTTTTGACATGATGTTAGGAAAAAGTGTTGCTTGTTGTAATGCACAGTAGTTCCTAAATTCGACTAGATTTGAGTTATCTATCCTTTGCTTGTAGAAATCTGCTAAGAGCTACAGAGCAAAGGTGATTTTCTTATGACGTCATATTATGGGACTCGGTTTTGGAGAGGAAAAGATACAGGGAAACGTAGTTGAGCATTTCACTACATATGAGCTAAAAAGGAAAAAAAAAGTAGATATGCAGAAAAAGTGGATATACAGTAGTGAAAGGCTAGCTGACTGCTTTGGAGTCACAAGACCCAGAAAAGCCCTTTTTATTAAGAAAAATAATCCCATTTTATTGTATTTCAGAATCCCATCATCCCTCACAGTTTCCTACCTTGTCCTCTTTATAAGCATTCCCAATGTTATTAAAACAATCAAAATAATGAACCGCTTTATTGAAGTTAGTGCAAAAACTCCACAGGACTGGTGACCAGTGTGTGGGTACTGAGTCCCAAGGTGCAGCAGATAGATTCAGTTCTGTTGCAGAGGGTGGATGACACTGGCCTCTAAAGCAGAATTAATTGTGACTCTGCAGCAATACAGAAGACTGAAATATCAGAAAAGGACAAGATTGGTGTCCCATAATGTGCAACTTAGCTCAGGATTCAAAAGACTAACCTAAGGGGAGAGTCTGTACCTCCAAATACCATTAGCTGCGCCAGTGGTAGCCAGGCCATTGGCAATGGTGTATCACATAGATGTTTCTGGAAGCACTCAGAGATGATGCATCCTTCATGCTTTGTTGTGCCCCAGATAAGTCCTTGCCAGGTGACCTGATTGCAGGTGGTCCGTCATACCTGAAGAGAGACAGATGGGAACTGGCTGCCAAAGGGATTAAGCTGCCTTCACAGCCCCACTCCCTACTTGGCTTTGAAGAACTGCCAGTGACTTAAGGCCCCTTCAGAAGTGCTTTAAATGCTCCCACTGTTCACTAATACTACAGATAGTATCTTCTGCCTACCTCTGCTGGCTGAGAACAGAAGCTAGCACTTTGGCCATGAATCACTGCAATCCAATAGACTTGCTGAATAATTCCAAGGAGCTCCTTTCCTTCAGTGTCTACACAGTCTTCTGAAGCTACACCTAACATAATTCTGTGGGTCACAGGGAGAGCTTGTCTCTTAAAAGGAGTATTTATGAGCTGGACACATTGATAAACACGAAGCTGGCTCATGCTTAGACATTTAAACTCAACAAAGCTGAATGACACCTGCCTGTAGACACGTCCCTTCTGATGCCAACTTAAAGAAGTCAGTTTTTGTAATTTCTTGCTGTACCTTTTTCTTTTGTCCCTTTATCTATCTAAATATATCACACCATCATTAATGCCAGTATTCTACTCCACTATCCATCCCAAGACTAACCAGAAAGCTGGTGGAGAGAACAGGAGAAGAGAAAAAGAAGAAGAGAAGAGGGGGAAGGAGAAGAGGAGAGGAGAGGAGAGGAGAGGAGAGGAGAGGAGAGGAGAGGAGAGGAGAGGAGAGGAGAGGAGAGGAGAGGAGAGGAGAGGAGAGGAGAGGAGAGGAGAGGAGAGGAGAGGAGAGGAGAGGAGAGGAGAGGAGAGGAGAGGAGAGGAGAGGAGAGGAGAGGAGAGGAGAGGAGAGGAGAGGAGAAGCTTCTGCTCTATTTTTATGGTTCTGCATTTATTTTAAAAAATGTGTTTTCTCTCATTAATATTATTTGAAACTCAGAAACCAGAACACTCAACATTAATGCAGCAGAAATGAAATGAAATCAAAACAAAACAAAACAAAAAAGTGAATAACATTAGCTAGTTCATGGAATAAGAAATATGACATTATTATGAAGGTGTAAAAGAATAAAAAAAGAATAATGGATGCTAAATCACAGTTTTTCAGAACAAAAAAATGCTCAGTGTTCTAGCATCAGGCAACAAGATAGTGCTCTGTTAGATGTTTTGCAAAAGTTTATATTCAGATTATGCAGAATATATGCAACACTCGCAACACTCACATCATAATTTTGAATATGAGATTAATATAAGCATTCCTTCTCCAATGGTAAGCTTCCATTTGAAAAACTGATTGCTAAAGAAAAAATGTGCAAATAGCAAATGATTATTAAAATGTGACCAATAGTTTTACATTTCTCTCACCAAAAATAGTAAAAGGTCACTTTAGTCTACTTTGTTGGGTTATTGGTGGAATAGTTTCCTTTTGCATTGTATCCACATCAGCACAGATCAAAGCTGTCTTTCAAATAAATTCTAAGTCCAGGAAACAGAAAAAATAATTTTAGCACTGCCATTAAATGATTTTGTTAATTAATATTAAAACAATCCTGCAAAAGAAATGCAGGACTGGGGCCTCTGATGTTGGTATGCAGTAGACACAGATTACACAACTTTGTCAATTGAGTTTGATAATAACATTAATTGCTAAAGGTAATCTCTGCTTACAAATAGACAAATGCTTCTCACTCAGATTCATAGTAGCGCATGTATAGGACCAAGAATGATTTTTTATGGATTCCAGTATAATCAGAAAAAAAATCCAGAGTAGATTTAGTCTCTTCAGTGGACTAACAATTGTGTTGAAGTGAAATTTGTTTATGCTTTGCTGATAAGAACAGTTTTGGCAATTTTTGCATAATTTTCTGACTAAAACATTTTGATGAAGCACTCAGTGTATCTGGTTATTTTCTACCAAATGTACATTCATCACAATGCCTTGCTCTGAGGTTTGTGCTTTTCTGTTTTGCTCTGCTCTGCTGCTCATTGCATTGCTGGAGTTCAGCAAATGTCTACATGAGCAGATCAAAGTGTAATCTTGGCTTTCGTTGCTTCTCTGTGGTTTCTGGTGCTTATGTTAATCCTACTTAAACTAAGTGGTCAGAGATTTGGGAGATTTGAAATACAAAATAGATTCTAACCTTGAGATGGATTAGGGTTGTCAGATGACACAGAACTGTCATGTAGGACTAACATTATGAAAACAAGAGCTGAAAATACTGTTTTAGTGTAGCTGACAACCGGGATTTATCTGAAAAGAGATGTGGATGCCTTTGATTAAAGCAGCTCCTTAGTGAATATGTAGCCTGAATGCCTTGCAAGGTTATTGATTATGTATCTTATGTTAAAGATACAGCTTTTTATCCAGGAGAATTTTTATTTATTTATTTATTTTTCCATCTAGTAAACACAATAGCCTTCTGAACATGGATACATTGTTTCACAAAAACACTTTATTTTTTATGATAAGGAAAGGATTAACTTGCATTATAATTGCATATCTATGATTTTTTCTTCAGGAAGTCTGCTTCTCTTGCAAGTTATTTTCAAACAATAATGAAGTCTCATAGCTAAAACTCATTTAAAAGAATCCAATGGGGCAATCTGCTAAGCCTCCCAAAGGGGAGATCACACTAAATTTGCTCTTTTGGCTCTGTTAGAGAACAGGGACACCTTGACAATATAGGCTATGGGTCTAATTTATATCTGAATTAATGATCAGAGGGTGGTCTGTAGCCAGATGTTATTGTGTGGCTGGTCAGCAGAGACCACAACTGAGAAAAAGGGTTTGCGAATCTTTCAAAAATATTTCCAGACCTTTTTAAAAAAATAAATAATTAAAAAAAAATCTCACAATGTTTTTCAGTTTTTAACAGTCAGTTTTTAACACTTTTTTTTTTTTTTGAATAACATCACATTTTGACGTGAAATTTTGACATGAAAAAATTGCCAATAGTTACAATGTCCTTTAGAGTAGAACCAAGTGGCTTGGCCATATCCACAAGTAGTAGAAATCAGTAACCACCACTGGCTTAATCCTCTAATGCAAGCTTGGGCAATTGTCATTTTCCTTGCAGTTCTCCTCAGAAATAAGAAGTATGTGACAGCTAACACAGTGATCCCCATGTCCCTCTCTTTCCCAGTTTGTACCACAGTAGCACCTATGAGCCTACTAAACTATATAAACACTGATCAAGAGAGTGATTACCCTCCCAAAGACTGCACAATTGGCATGAATTTGGATTAAATGGTTCCCCCTATGACCACACTTAACCTGCCTTCAGTTTGGAATTCATGGGCTCAAAGGGGTAAATTTGGGGTGTAGAGGTGGGGCAGGGAGACTTTGCATTAATTGTCTTAGCACATATCTGGCTGAAGAGCAGACATTTAAAAAAAAAATCCTTTACTCGTAAAAATGATGTAAGGAAGTGCAAAGGTACACTGGAGCACCCATCTATCCCTGCTTTTTTTTCTTCCTTTGTTGTTGTTGTTGTTGTTGTTGTTTATTTTAGTAGACACTGTGAAGTAAGTTCTTGGAAAGAAGAACTACAGTAGAGGCCAATTCCCTGTGACTTTAGTTGTGCTTGCATTTTTCTATGCTAGATACACACTTTTGTCCAAATTATTTTTTTTCTCAGAAGCTGAATTCAAGCATAGCTGTTTTTTGATATAAAACAAATGAAACCAATCTACAACTGGCCTTTTGTACTAGGAGCATTATTATGTTTGAGAGTAAAATCCAGTCCACACTTTTTTAATATGGCTTTCTCTTCAGGAACCAGATCTAATAAAATGTGACAAACCAATATCTGCAGAGGGTCTTCCCATGCTCCTTACTCTCTGCAGCTTTCAAGAACAGCAGCAATATGTTCTTCAGGCTTGCTGCTGCTGTATAGCTAGGTTCAGGAAGCAGAAGGAGAAAAAAAAACTTCAAGGTGAAGAAAGGATCTACTTACAGAAACCAAAAATGCAAGCTTCCTAGAACAGACAATATTAATGATGGAGTTGTCTCCAGTCTTACAAAGGACAGAGTTAGCAAAGGAAACACCTGGAGACAAGACAGAGGCCCTGAACACCCCACACTTCTGTATCTGCTGCAGCAAATTACCTTTTCTAAACGTGAACAACCCCCGCTTCCAGCTCATGCTTTGGGACAGCAGTTGGTATCTGCTCGCCTTCCACCCCATAAAAGCAAAGTACAATGTGGGAACACAAGGACTAAAGTTGCCTTCTGGGGATGTTGTGCACACCACTAGATTGGCCTAGGTTTGGTGGGTGAACAAAGAGTTGGAAATGACTAGACAAAGTAGAATAATATACGGGGAAGTAGAATAATATGTATAATATAATATAATATAATATAATATAATATAATATAATATAATATAATATAATATAATATAATAAACATACAATATATGCTATATATAATAATATAATATATATACAAGGGAAATTATTTTTAAATGTATTTCCAGATATTTTATTACTCTCAAAGTATTCTTTGAGAAATAATTTTTGTTTCTAATTTTTAACTTTTGTTACTTACCAGCATTCTTTATTGAAGCCCTCTTTTGGATGAATAAACAGTAAGTTGGAAACATTTCTCTTGTTTGTGAAATGCAAGTGAAATGCATCCTTAGTTCCTGGCACAGATCTGAAAGAAGAACTGTATTGGGTAAGTAACAATACTAAAAAGACAACTGTCTTTATTGATCCTACTGCTCTTCTTAAACAGACTACAGGAACAAAAAGGATTTAAATCATGTTTGCTAACATATTAATAACCTTTAAGCATCTGTTATCACCTCATGTAGACAAAGAAAATCATCTTGGAAAAAATGTAAAGTGGTCACAATCAATTAGGCAACAGATTTACACTCATGGAGGTTCAGAACCAAACACTTCCTAATTTAACATAACTCTCATAATTTCAAAGAAAGTGAAACACCAGAGTAAGAAATATCAATATGGTAAAAAAAAAAAATCTAAATTATTTTATAATGACAAAAATTACTTTATGTTAACTGAGCTGACAGCTGGAGCAATCATAGTTGCAGGACCAAACATCATATTCCTCTGAAAATTTGGGCAAGCTGTCAATACTTTCATTCTTTATTTCTTCATTTTTCAAGTTTAAATAATAACAGTTTTCAAATATGAATGAACTAGTCAAATACTAGTTACACTTCATACACTTGGAAACTAAACCAACAATTAAGGATGTTTTCCAAAGATCAACTAAGTCAGTGGAGATTGCTACTGGCTGCCTGCAAGAAAAAAATAATTCCATCTTGTGAGTCAGACTTCATTAAGAATGAATACAATTTCCACTATACTTGTGAATAACATATCCTTTCCCTGAATTAGGATATATCAGCAAGCAATTCATGGAAAGAGATTGTGCCTTTTTAGAAAATTTATTTACATGTCCTTCAGCTAACTCTGCTTATAAGGACTAATTACTTAACTTGCTTTGAGGATGAATAGCTTGGTAAAAGGTATTGTTAATTGTCACAGCTAAATATTTTTGCCTGTTATTCATGTGATAGAACATACTGAATTCTAGTTCTTAAAAAAAAAAAAGAAAAAAAGCTATTTACACAGTGTTAGGTACATCCGCTCTGTAACTGAGGTTACATTCTAAAATATATTTAATGTAGGGCATACCTCATTTTAATTTGAGGGCAGTAATTTTAACAGTGTAGGATTAAGTCTTAGATGGAAATGGCCTTCCAGTGAGAAATTTCAAATTATGTTAGTTTTCAGGCTTTTTGAATTATCTATGTAGGTTTTGTTTGACGTCTTTTAATACGTTTTTAAAAAAGGAGTCTGAAATGAGTACATGGCTGAAATCTCTGTATCTGTCAGCTTTTTTTGTCAACTGTTATCTTTCAGATCGTTCTTTCTTTTTTTCATCCAATCTTAGCAGAACAAAGTAAAAGAAGAGTAAAATAACTCCCCACAAATCAACTTATGCAGCAATTGCCCTTCAGTTTTGCATTTAGAAATGCTATTAGTGTATTTCTTTACGTTTGTTTATTACTTATATTTCATCACACCTTCTTTGCTTCCTCATTTTCATGGAGGTAAACATGCATGTGTTTTGGATGTTAAATATTCTACCATTATATGGGCCAAACAGTGGTATGCTATGAGTCACCACTAGTTTATAGTATATATATGATTACCTTCTCTTTAGAAATGTTATTCGAAATGGAACATAGATCTCTCATGCAGTGGATATCTACCCATCACTGAAATCATGTAGAGACTAATATGAAAGAAAACTATCAGCAACTACGCCTTAGTACCAGCACATCAACAAGAAGGCATGTTTTTGTTGCTACTTGTTAGTCTTTGTATCTTATAGGCTGCCAAGGAATATTCTAAAGCTGCAATTTTGACTCCCACTTGTAATATTAATCTTTCATTATCCTCTTTGAGAAACTTCCTGTCAACACAGTTGACTACCATGGCAGACACAGAGAAATATTTAGTCTTGGAAGAGTTTTATGATGAAATGCATGCAGGTTTAAAATCCTAGAGGGAAGCCTTTTGCATTGTAGTTTGTGGATTATTGACCTGTGGAAATAATAAAAGACCTCTGGACAAAGCAGTTAAATTAAAAATCATTCGAGTAAATGTTTAATTTTTATTCCATATCATTGAAACTGTTTGTTATAAATATATATATATCCCATTTTATGAGAAACATCAAAATAAGTGTTTCTTTCATTTGGAAAAGGGGAACAATTCTGAAATGTTGAAATAACCTGTAAATAAAAAAAAAATTTGTTGAAAATCTTGTTTCAGTTCAAGTTTGTAAAGCAAATTTTATGATCAAATCATAACCTGAAAGCTTAAATAAAAATGTTTTAACCATAGTAGTTTAGGAACATACATAATTATACATATATATATACACATATATGCCATACTATTGCCTTGCTTTTGGACGTTTTCCAACAGAAAGTAATTATTTCAAATTTCCTTTGTTTGTTTGTTTTTTTTTTGTTTTTTTTTTTTCAGCTCAGGATTTCAATGGATACAAATTCAGTATTAATAGCTCACAAATGATAAATGGATAATGTTCCAAGACATAAATAACAAAGGAGCAATTAAAAAAGCCATGATAGATTCTCTTTTTCACAAATCAAATAACTTTTGCTTTATGGACTATGCATTACCAATTAAAAAGGTTATTGTACATTGGAAAAAAATGACACAAACTCATATATCAGAAAAAAAAGTAGAGAAATAACACAACTGTCCATGCAAAGACTATTTGAATGCATATTAAAAACACACAGAGGATTCCTTTGCCTAGAAGGGCCCAGCAATATTTACAGAGAAGGGTTAATAAAGTTAATTTGATCATGTGAACCTTACTGCCATTAGAATTAAGTCAATAAACTAATTGGAAGGTTATTAGTGAAAATGTTTGCTCTGAGCTGTGAAGTGTCTAGATCCTCTTTATACATCAGATTCACACCCTGAAGGAAACAGTGAAGAGCATCGCTGAAGGAAGCAAACCAGCCTGCCAGTTCTAAGCGGTTACAGGCTTACAGAAAGTTCAGGTCCGCCTGGCAGAGTCACAACCAAATTACAGAAGATCTCAGAGTTGAAATTAAAAGAAGGGTTTAAACAAATAAGCAATGAGTACTTTTTCACACTGTTGATTTTTTTTGATACTCTAATAGTCAATATTCCATAGGATTTGATTATGGGGAGTGGGATAATTAGTTATGCAGTTTCCCAAAACTTTTATATACCAAGAAAGTTTAATAGCGGACAGATTTTTTTCGAAAGCATTTCTGTTATTGCTTGGGCCATACACAAATCCTGACAGAGTCACCTCTATGATTGGGCAGGCAAATAGAACATGCTTTGGGCTCTGAACCTGAAAAAATGTACTGTCATCTCTCAACTGAGATTTTTAATTTGTCTCCAGTGGCTGAGGCAGAAAGGTACCACCAGAAATGGAAAGTACCTGAAAAGTGCTGGAAAGTTCAGAGAGTGTGTGGTGTGGGAGTTACACAGCAAGTTCAGATGAGTGTAGGTCAGTGATTTAAAGGCTAGAAGTTTCTTTTCTACCTGAGGCAGTGTAGTTATGGCCAAGAAACCATGGTTCCATACCCTCTCAAACTGCCTTCTCTTTAAAGGTTCTTATTACCTCATTTTGAGGTCTGTTTAACACTTCACTGGGAGCTCTAATATAAACCAGTAGCATGGCAGCAGCATCAGTGACAAAAGCACCATCTGCCATGCCAAGCCACCTGCATGGCCTGAAGAAAGTCTGTTTTTTTGTACCTGTTACCTCTCATCCTAATTTGTGACACCCCCTCCCAAGGCAGAGATGGATTACAGATTCTGGGTTTCTCTGATACTTTACACAGCTCTGACTGCTAAAGAAGTATGCAACATTCCTTTTAATCCTTTAGGGTTTTTGATGTGTTTTGATGCTCTGTTTTCAGAAGTGCAGCAACCTGCCACTTCTGTGGTGGATTGTGCAGCTACAATGCCTTCATAGCAGTAGGTGAATGATCTTCTTGAAAGCCACTTTCTCATCTTTTGATGAACACTCTCATGAGAACAGATAAATATAGTATCATTTTATTTTCTTGACACAATCTTTGTTACATGAATGAGGAAGTAACTCTTAATGTCTCATGACTCTTGTGAATTATAGAAATCTGTTATTAAGTTTTTGACCTTTTCAGTAGGCTGTGTTTTTTCCACTCTGTTTTATCAGCTTCACTTAATCTGTGGGGAAGGGACAGGTCTAGCCAAGTGCAAACAGTTGATAGTTATTTATTTTATTTTATTTTATTTTATTTTATTTTATTTTATTTTATTTTATTTTATTTTATTTTATTTATTTATTTTGTGTGTGTGTGTGCTTACAGGATGATGTTTCACAAATGATATTCAGCATTAACATCCTGAACATGCTGATATTTTAGCAGATTGGAAAACAGAAAATCGGGCAAATAGAAACATATTCTCACAGCAATAATACAAAGAATCATGGAATCACAAAATAGTTTGGTTTGGAAGGGACCTTTAGAGCTCATCTAGTGCAACCTCCCTGTCATGGAGGCAGAGACATCTCTCAGTAGATGAGGCTGCCCAAAGCCCCATCCAAAAAGCAGATACCTAAAGTAGTTTTGCTATGAGGTTGAGACAGGTAATCTTGCATTTTCTTCTGGATGGAAACACAAATATATACAAATATCTTGTAGAATACAAATGATGGCTGCATTATACTTCAGTATCTTTAAACAGTAACAGCACAACTAATGAATAACACAAATTTAAGGCTTCAAAATTTAATCCCCTTACACCAAATAAACTAATATTTCTTGTTTAAAGGAACAACTTCAAAAATGAAGATTAGCACTTTTCTGGAAGGATCATCCCCTTAATAACAAAATTATTTATTGTAAATGTATACAATAACTATATAACTATATATATAACTATATAACTATATAACTATACAATAACTTCTATGTATGTGTACATATATATATATATATGTATGCATATATCTATCTAAACATAACAGAAAGACTTGGTACAGTGGTACAGAGGAACCTAAACGAGACATGCCTGAATGTAAACAAGATAGATGTAGAAAAACAAAACAAAATGAAACACTTTGTAGCATGCTATTCATGCATGTTTGTGCCACATTTGTATATTATTTTGATATAGCTGTATTTCCAAATTAACAGGGCAGTCCAAGAAACAAAAACTGCTTGTACCTTATGCTGCTTTCTTCTCTCATTTGACTCCAGAATTAATGTTAAATTCTGTAAGAGACAAAATCATGGTACAAATGTGATAAAAACAGTGTATAAAGAGATATCTCTTCAAATCCAACTAAGGGATTTGCTTTGATGGTACTTATTGTTTTAACTAATGTATCGACTAATACGGTCTTTGTAACTGTAATTTCTGTGCATTTTTGCTCTGTTAAAATACTCCTACCAAGGATTTTTTTTTTCATCACAGTATCACAGGCACACAGTTAAGAACATCTATGCAAATCCCACTATAGATGTGGATGTGATGGAAATTAAAAAATAAAAAATAAAAATATCAAAGCCCTACGGAGTTTAAAGATGGCCAGATTTACAGATGATTTTAGGCAGCAAACCACAACCTACAAACAAAGAATTATAATAGCCATTCAGGAAAAGAGTCACAAAATGGAACTTTTGAACAATCCATGGATTTTCAGCATTTGCAAGATGTATTTATTGAATAATTGGGATTAATGAACATTTCTGTAGATGAAGTCTGTTAATATTTTGCAAGCATAAAGGCTTAATGTGATACAGTTTGTTCAGCTCTAAGCCTGTATCACAATTTGAGGTAAAATATACTCTGTTGTTATCTTCTGGTGTGAGTCTCAAAGTCTGTAGAATAATATACGTAACAATCAAAGCTCTGCTCTAACACTAACAAGACTTTCCCACCTATTGATCTTGATTAGGAGAGGGAACCAATATTAATAATTAAAGTGCTATAAATCTCTTAGCCTTCACCTTGAAGGCTATTCAGTTTGCCGTTAAAGAAAGTGAAGTTCAGTTCATGTAGAATATAAAGGAGGATTTGAGATCAACGGGTGGTTCACTTAAACACTAGAGATACTAGTAGGTAGATCACTAGAAAATACAGCCCGTAGTTTCCTATCCTCCTATGTGTCTAATAACATTTTGCACAGAGGAGTCCATCCAGGTCCTAATACTAACTGCAGCACAGAGAAGTGAGCTCAGATCATTTTTAATGTTAATTGTAGATCTTAACACTTGCAATCAACCACTCACCTAAAAACAACCTCTGTGCTGCCTACTTATTTTCAGCCACTGCATAATTAACACTCCATTAAATGTTACACCTGCAGTGTCTTTTCCTTTCAATCTGGTGCTGCTTTTCCAGTCTCTGAACCTTAAAAAACCATGCTCTGGATTTTTTTTCCCTCTATGTTTTTGTTTGTTTGTTTGTTTGTTTTGTTTTCTTCTTAATGATTTCAAGTTCTTGATAACAGTTAGCAACAAGTCTGAAGTTAGATTTCTTCATTTGTGGATCCTTTCTGGATTTTAATTCAACATATAATTTTTTTTGGCCACCAATTCTGTTTTCCACAAAAAGCTAAAGCTTTTTGTAACTGGCTACGTTCCACCCAGAATCTCTGCTCCCCACTTCTCTTGGGCTGTTCCTGCTGGGGTGCCCTCAGAGGGCTGATACACTTTCTGCAAGAGGGCAAGAGAAAAAGCCACTGGAGTGTGTTCAGAGCAGTCTTGTGCTTGAGCTGAACCTGCTATGCTTGGATGGAGAGGCTCTCAGCATCGAGGCTGGGTTAGACCTGGGGTCTGCTTCCTAAAACTGTCACAAGGTCTGGGCAGTGGTTTCCCATGTCTAAGACAGCCTGAGCATTGCACTAATAGACTGGAGCACAGTAGCTTGCAAGACAGCCAACACAGGGAACTAACTTCCTATCAGTCTGATTTATTTAATAAGAGTTTAGATTAGATACTCAGTCAGACATCATCAGATGGATCCACAGCACTTCCTTTGGTCAACGGTGTCTGACAGATTTGAATCAGCTGCAGACAGGTCAATAATCTGCCCCATTAGTGCCTACTCAGCCTCCTCACAGAGACCTAGGTCTTCTGAACATAACAGGTCTTGTTACAAATAGCTAGAAAAGAGTATTTGGACAGCAGGGAATTCAATCAAGACAAGCAAGTGACAGACTTGCAGGGGAGCATGTCCATCACTGAAACATCCTCAGTTCAGAACTGAAGTCACAGACCCACTGCAATTTGAGCACAGTCTTGCTTGCACTTGGAGCCTGGCAGGTATAAAGAGGCTCTGACCTGGAAAATATGTAAGCTGTGGTTAGTGCAGCACAGGACCTGTAAAATGAATCCACCTGGGACTGTCAGAGTGGACATGCATGTGTTTGACTGGCAGGATGCATGGGTAGCACATGTGTGCTCATATCTGCCTGCCAAAGCCCAGGTAGACACACCTTGAGTAAAGCCCATCTGGAGGGAAAAACATGTTGGCCTTTTATTTAAAGGTTGTTGAACTGAGCTCTGCATCCACTATGTTAGCTCCTAATATTATTTCCCCAGTCTACAGCTTTAGGAAAGACCTTTACTGGAAAATTTACTGCGTACACTCTTTAATTCCTTGTAAACCAAAAGCAAACAGTTTAATCCCTGCTGGCATTACTTGTGCTTTGTTTGTCAGAGGGAAACAGAGTGGTGTAATTAACTGTCATGTTCTGCTTGGACAACTGGCTCATAGAGAAAATAAATAAATATGGAAGAAAGTGAAACTTAAGGTCTGGTGATCCCCCCCCCCCCCATCCCAGACTGCAACTTTTGTTTCTGATATGAATGATGGCTCATACTCACAAGGGCCTACCAGCTCTCAAAAGAGGAAGGTTCTTCATTATTGCCACTAATGTTCTCTTCCCTTCTGCTTAAGTAACTTCTCTTTGAAACATATAAATCACATTTGAATCTGCTTTAAAATCACTACAGTTAAACAGGGAAAACAAATCAGACCCCTCCTATAAGTTTGTTACAGGTGGTTTTTTTGTTTGTTTTATTTTTTTTTTCCCCTCAAATATCAAAAGTTGAAGAGATTCTTTACTGTGAGGATGACAAGGAACTGGAATAGGTTGCCCAAATAATTTTTTGATATCACTGTAAGAGTTCAAGGCCAGGTTGGATGGGGCTTTGTGCAACCTGGTCTGGTGGGAGGTGTGCCCCCCCACCCCACCATGTCAGGAGGGTGGAATTGCATGGGGTTTTGGGTTTCTTCCAACCCAAACCATTCTGTGATTCTATGATTATGAAATCCTGTTTTCCATATAACAGATTGCAATGTCTTCAGATATCAAAGACTTCCAGGCTTAAAATAACAGAGCATTGCGCTGTTACATGCTCCCCTAACTTTAACCCCCAACAATCTGATTTTTATTCAAATTATCAGAAAAGGATGTTCTAGTAGAGAAAAGCTGGATGATAGCCTTTACATCTTTAAATCTGGAGGCTGTTACAACATATGTTGCAGCCAGCCTGAACCACTTCTGGAAGAGGTGGCAAAGTTCCCAGTTTACTGCATAGAAGAGTTCTTTCCTCCGTACCAGATAACCATACATAAATGCAATAAACTTTTACTATATTTATGTAAAAAGGAGGAATAACTTATCATTTTTCAGGATTAGACTATCATTGAAGTTAATTATCAATGGTACAAATGAATACTAATGAACTGTGATGAATTTGGGTGTCTGTCAGACCAGAGAATGAAAAGGTGTAGGAACAAGAGAGAAAGAAACTTTTTCATATTTGTGAGCTTAATTCAGTGCATTATGAACAGCACAGCAGGTTTGCTCTTGAGCAAGGTATGACTCACCTCTCTTACCCACACCTACTGCCTCTCCCCTGCCTGACATTAAATAAAGATCTGCAGAAGTGCCAAGTTACTCAAAGAAATTCAATTTATCATATAGAAGAAAGTGAATGAAAAGAAGTATCAATCTCTTTAATCTTTTGTGTTTCTTCCTCCAGCCATTTCCCACCCCCTCCCCCCCCCCTTTTTCTTTCTGGCTCTTAAATTGGACGGGTTTGTGTTCTTAGATTTAAACCCTCAGAACTTTCAAAGAAGATAAAATGGATTTGGTGTTCACATGTGATTGGCATTCATGATACTGCTTTGAAAACTGCAATGAAAGACTGAAAAAATCATAATATGTAATTCTGTATTGGCACCTTGTTTTCTTGTTTTACTATCTTTTTCTTATGCTCCACTGGAAGACTTCATTCTCCTGAATTCTGGATTGTCTTTCACCATCTCATGCTAATGTTCTTTCTGTTCTGGGTTCCAGACAATGATTTTTGAATTTTTGGTTGGCTTCATGTCTGCATCATATAACTATTTATGACTGCTAACTACTATGCCATTCAACTTGTTCTGCTATTACCTTCACTGTTAAACATGGACACTTTATTTTTAAATGCCAATTTCCAACCTTTGGAAGCGTGACATATCTGTATTATTTTTTTTTTAGACAGACATCCTCTCTTCTTGATAGAAGAGGAAAGGTCTGTTGCTAGTCTGCCATGCAGACCAGACATGAATAAGAGGTAGTTCCCACTAGAGACAACTGAAGACCTGAGTTTGGTTTCCAAGGCCAGCAACAGAGTACTGTGAATACTGAACATTCAATGGATAATAGGTAGAAGGAGATGCTAAGAAGAACAGGGCACATTAGAAAAACTAAGAGCACCTGGAGAAACTCTAAAGTCAGACTAAATGAGAAAGGTAGTAAGGTCTACAGAACATCTCAGAAAGGGCATACTTGAATATATTTACTTCACTGAACTTCCAAGAGAAATGAAATCCTGTTTAATTTGTGCATGTGTAAAGTTGTGATATCAAAACTGAAGCTAGATGGTAATGCACTTGGGTGGGATGTGCACTTACTTCCCTGTTCCATTATCCAAGTCACTAACTAATGAGGCTGATCATCACAGTCTATCCTCTTTCCTTCCCTGAAAAGAAGAATATTTTATACATATGGCAAATAAAAATGTCAAATAAAAAGCACTGTCAAAATTTCCTCTCCTCATACTCTCTCTGCTTCTCTGGTGAAGATATACACACACCTTTCTTTTGCCATAGAGATCTCTAAAAATCTCCTCTCCCATTTTAAAAGTATAGCTATTTCCTCTGGAAGAATACACACATGAAATAAATTACAACAAAAATATAATTTCAAGAGTCATCAGAATCTTCAAAAGACATCTCAATTACTTCTTTAGAGAAGAGAGCAAAGGGAATAGTGTGAAGAAAATAGGTGAATTAAAATGAGGAAATCAAAGAGAAACTGGCCTAGTGGAGTCCCTGTGGTCTTTCTTTACCTGTTTGTTATTACTTCTTAAAAAGTGTATTTGAGTCATTTCTGCCTACTATAACACTCCACCAATTTTCCATTAGGATTCAAGAAACCATCCGATTAGGCACAAAGAATATGTTTCATTTCATTATATTATTTAGCACATTTGGAAGAGATTTATCACAATTAATCTCAAGAGGAACAAAATGAATTAGATACTTTTGGTGTAAATCAGCTTTACAGTTGATGAGCTAAACAGTTTGTCTTGGTAATTAGAAAGGCAAGTTTGCCACAACGTTAATTCCTCTTTTTAAAACCTGTGTTTAAAAATCTATTCCTCCTCAGAACTCAAAACTGAAGCATACACTTATTGTTAAGCACCCAATTCCTATCGCATGTGCTTCAGCACTGCTTGGAAGGATGATGGATTTAGGTACTTCAAAGTGCCTTCCTGATGTCTCATTTTCTAATTTTACAGTGGCCATCATTCTGTCCTCCACCCACATATAGTTTGTTATGGCCTCAAGGTTTGTCTTTTTGCCTATAAAGTTTTTTTTTAGTCTGACTTTTTTCAGTTTCTACAGACAGTTTGACAAACATTGCCTGCAACAGTAGCTCCAGTTTGTGTGGCCACAGCCTGTCTCCTTCCACTCCCCACACCCTAAGACATCAGTTGCAGCCCAGTGAGGTTCCCTGACTGCATCCACCTTGACAGTGCTGCTGGCACTTGGAGCCCAGTCTGGCTATTGGATGCTTGAAAGATGTGAAAACAAACACAGAAAACCCATTGATGTCTGGCTTGAATTTGTATCCATCTTTCATACTGATGGCTGATCTTAATGTACAGTTTAGTTCATATACAGGAAAGAAGTACCTACAGTCACTGTTTGTGCTTGCTCCTCATTTTAAATGAAGTTTAACATGGTGTGAACTGCACACTTAGGTGTGACGGATCCTCACCTCGTGTTTAGATATAGAAGTCCATGAAATTACATGATGTTTACAGTGACAGGGGTTTTAGCCCAAATCCTCCTTAAGATTTAGCACTGGCAACTTTTTTGCCTGGTGCTGGGTAGGTTAGGGATCCTCTCCAGACTGACAGCAATTTTCATTAATATTATATTATTCTGTAATGGGATAAAATACTGTGAACAATATGTGATTTTTTCCCCAGCTTCAATTTCATCCCCCAAAGGATATTTACCACAGAAAATAATGTGACATACAGCTGGCCCGATCAAAAAAAAAAAACAGTTTTTGATATTAAGGTTACAAGCAAAATTGTTCATTTCCTGTCTATAACCCACTTTCCAGGGAATTTCCTTCTCTTATCCCTTGCCAAATGAAAAAAAAAATAAATAAAAATCTTTATTTGTCCTTCTCCTCCTCTTCTCATCCACCTACTGCTGACTGGAACTGAAACTGCAAGGTAGGCCAGAATGGTGGTTTAACAGATTGACCAGTGCCCAAACTTCACCTGGAACAAAAACATTTACTAGCAACTAGATTGAAGTAATTGTGCTTATAATTCCTTTGAACAATTCCTTATACTTTACCAAAATGCAGGATCCCTGTTTTAATTAAAAATTACTTAAACAATGTCTAAATTGGCCAGATAAACTGAATCCCTAATGTGAAATGTTCTTTGTGGTTAATGAACCATTCCCTTGACAGTAAAAGCTTGGTACAAAATCACTGGTGTTCATAATGTGGTCCAATAATAACACTGTTCATTATTATTGTGATTATTTCTTGCTGTAGTGCAGCTTAAGGGGAAAGATGATTCATTAATAAATTCCCATTATTTTTTCTAATTCTGATAATTATTGCCTTTCAATTTTGTACCAGCATGATGCTTAGATTCAAAGGTTAAGCAACCAGCCCTAAATACCAGATGGTCTTATTGCACACCTCAGGATATTGTATCCATGGAAATTTAAGAACGACACAGAATGGTTATATCAATCTCTGAGGCTTCTTGCACGGACTGTGTACTGAGTTTATGATAAATTACATCAAAGCTTATGCTAGATCTTTATATTGTTCACTCCTGGGAGAATTAGTATCACAAAAGGCTTGAAAATAATATGGAGAAATGAGAGCAGAGGGACACGTTTGTGTGGGGATTTGCAGTGTTTGTTATTGATAAAAACTGAAAGACACTGGACTAACTATAAATATGACTTTAGCCATGCACACGTATGCATATGAACACTAAAATATATGATTCTAATAAATCTTTAAATCACTTGTAGGGTAACTTAACTTCAATGTCAAGTCAGACTTCCTTATAGTCAATATATGCAGTAAGATCCTGAATTGCTGGAAACTATTGTGTAGAAATCTCATTTTCTGCAGATCTGATCAAGTTATTTTTTTTAAATTATTATTATTTTTTTTTAATATGTAATGTGCTTTAAATAAATTCTTACATAAAGGATTACCTTTCTGAGTCTCTATAATACAATTTATCCTGTGGTGACAGGACAGTAGTGTGGGGTTATGGACATTATTTTCCAAAGGATGAATCTTCTGCAGAAAAGAGGAAGCACGGGTGAAAATAGCCAAACTGATTCAGACTAAGGGTTCCTCTTGCCTAATATTCTGTCCTTAACAGTAGCCAAAAATGAACATCTAGAATCACAACATGTTAGCCCTCCTTTGATGCTGCCACTCACATATTTTAGTTTCCAAAATTACGTGTATATCTCCTTCTGAAATACTTTCACCCCCAGAGTAACAACCCCCCTTCAACTAGGTATCTCCCTGCTAATACAAAATCTGGAATGCTCTGGTAAGAAGCTAAGTCTGAACTGTCCAGCATTCACACAGCATTGCCACACACAAAACATACAAAATTGTTACTATTTAGATCAGTAACTGGCAAGACTAATTTCCTAATCTCAGAGATGATATGTTGAAGACATTCTTAGGGAAACAGAGAAATGCCACCTATGGCAGGAAACCTATTGATGGTGGATTATATGATATATTATAACATAAAACTGAGAAAAAGTAAAGGGTGTCTGTGTGAGTTCAGCTGTGAAATCACTAAGTAGCTAGGTGAAGGTAACAGCACCAGCTATCTTTTTCATATATACGACTAGCTATCACAACATGCTTTATATAAACCAAGATATTGGCAAAAGATATCTCAAAAAGTAATTAGCTTTTATTTCAGAAATAATATAGAACACCAGACTAGCCTGTACCACAGTGCTGAGCACCTTCTCCTTCTTGGCATCAGTAGAGTGGAGGAAGAATAATAGCTGGCAAGCAGCCACCACAAGGACTAGGTCTGCAGCGATTTGTATAAATGTAAGGCAAGATAAACTGTGACTTTGAACTTAACACATTAACTCGATAGGTATAGCTCAATATATAGGCAACTATGAGCTTTAGACTTAACAATTAAACCCTTAAAATAATTTCTTACAAAGTATATAAACAATAATAAAATATGACAGACAGAAAATTTTCCATGGATAACAAACAGAGAAAAAAAATCTTGGTCTGACATCATTAATGTTATGATTCAAAGTTTTGGAGCAATTTGATGGGAAGATCAAAATTGGCTTGTCATGACTCTTTTAGAAGACTGTCTCTAAGCCTCAAAAATTTTACTTGTGCCAGTAGAGTATCTCAGGCTACATCTGTGCAGGACTGCATAGGCCACATGCTCTCATTCAGACTTCTCCCTGAGTGAAAATGTTGCTCAGGCATTGGCTCTGCATCCAGGACCCTGATCTCGACCTGAGCTCTAAACCTACAGAGAGCATATACACAGCTGTGTAGTGCTACTCAGCCAACAATATGACTTTCCAGAATGAAAACTCTTCTGCAGTGCCATTCTGCCATATTGATTAACATCAGTACCTAAATTCTTGTTTTTCCCCAGTGCAGAATGGATTGTGTTGTTGTTGCCTCTGGAGCCAAATAAGAAGTGGCAACTTGATACTGGGCAAAGTCAGATCATAGGGAAAGGACAAAGGAATACTGAGTTTTCAAAAGGAGATGGATATCTGGATAGAGAATAGAGAGTGAAAGGGAGGTGTGTTTTTGTTTGTTTGTTTGTTTTTCTTTCTTTTTTTTTTTTTTTTCTTTCCAGAAAATATCAGAAGAAAACATTAAAGTGGATGCATAACAGATGCTGCCCCCTCAGCTTTCCCCTTCTAGTCCTACAAAATCCCCTTCATTGCCTACAAAACCCAGATCTTATTGGTGGACCTTAATGCAGACATAACAATTCACAAATAAGTCTGAAAAAAAGCCTGTGCATTCATCTTTGTTTGATGGTAAATGGTTATGCCAGTGGCATTGCAAATACAATTTCACTGGGAAACTGATAAACACATAGCATGCTTTAGAAAGAATAACTTATGACTTGCTACTTGACTAGTAGTGTTAGGGCACAGTTTAGATAATCATGTCTAACAATTTTCTACAATTCAATACAACGTTTTTCTGCAATAGAGACTCTTATCTCACATGTGCCTGGAGGGAAAAGTTTTGGGGAGAGAACACTTGGAAGAAAGGATTCTAGAAACATGTTTTTGCAAGAAATTACATTTTGTCTTCTTTCCATGCATAACTGTGAAGTTTGGATAAAATTTACAGTACTGTTAGTGTTATTAGGAGTTTTAACAAAATAAAAGATGATTTTCTTCTGCCAAATACTGCTTTTTGCAAGGAATGGATTTTTATTCATATTGACATCAGAATACAACAGAAAAATCTGATTGAACTTTAGAGATGAAAAGTAGAAGCATATGTATCCCTAGGGTCAAACAAGGAAAACAACATGTAAAGTTCAGATGGGAGTAAAATGTGTAGGATATTCTAGTTATATCAATGACAAGAATGCAATAGGAGAAGCTGCAAATCTTCCTGGACAGTGTTGGCATTAAATATACAGTAGAAGAACTATAATGTCTCCTACCTCTTCTTTAAAGGTGAATTTTGGAGACTGCCCACTGCCCTCTGCCAACATGATGGGATGTGCTGCTAAAATACCTCCATTTCTTACTGCCCTTAGGACATAGCAATGAACATGAATTAACTTCTTTGTTTGGCACATAAGAACTAGGAAGGCTGTTGCACAGTAGAAGATGCTCCATAAATACTGTGAGTCTGACATGATGACAAGACACCACTGATTCTTTTTGACATCACTCTGTGAGATGCAAACAGTGACACATACTTAGAAGAGTGTACACACACAGACAAAGAATGATCACAGAGAACAAAAAAGCAAGGCAATAGGAACCAGAGATGAACTGTAGCCATGAAACTGGATTTCACCTGTGAAAATGATACCACCATTTTCAACCCGTATCTTGATAAAGGAACATGTCTAATATAATCCAAAATAAATTATAAATTAATCCAGGTGATAATATTTCTTATTAATTTTCTTATTTGATATTTCACTTTATAAAATGATGGGGGAAGTTGAAGTACTAATTTTTTTTTTGCTGAAAAGGAGAGGAATATTTGGACATGGAAGCAAAAATACATGTAAAAGACACAAGGAGAATGAACAAGGTATGAGAAGGGACAGCTGAAACAAATTACAGCTGAAGACTGTCACAGCATGAGATAGAATAAACAAATTTGGATTGTGCTATGCGACACCTTCAAGCTGAATCTTCTTAAAGAACTACAAAACTGGTTCAGTTTTTGTTCTTTATCCTCAGGCACTACTTAATTGCAACCAAGCTTGAAAAGAAAAGAGATGGCAAAGTCATAGCAGGACATTTGTACTTTTGGCTAGATCTGCTTCTTGAAGAGAAATGCAGTTTCAGTTGGAGGTTATTGTGGATACATGCTCAAGTATGGCTAGCAGTCTGAGTCAAAATACATTAAAATGTTTTATTTTAAACAAATTTAATTTTGACATTTTTGGTATTGTTTTCAAGTCTGTTTGAATTCACAGAATCACAGAATTTCACAGAATTTCTAGGTTGGAAGAGACCTCAAGATCATCGAGTCCAACCTCTGACCTAACGCTAACCAGTTCTCCACTAAACCATATCCCTAAGCTCTATATCTAAACGTCTTTTAAAGACTTTCAGGGATGGTGACTCCACCACTTCCCTGAGCAGCCTGTTCCAATGTTTAACAACCCTTTTGGTAAAGAAGAAGTTCTTCCTAAGATCCAACCTAAAACTCCCCTGGTGCAACTTAAGCCCATTCCCCCTCTTCCTGTCACCAGGCACGTGGGAGAACAGACCAACCCCCACCTCGCTACAGCCTCCTTTGAGGTACCTGTAGAGAGCGAGATCACCCCTGAGCCTCCTTTTCTCCAGGCTCAACAAGCCCAGCTCCCTCAGCCGCTCCTCGTAGGATTTCAAAATTATAAGGAGAGGGATGACTGAAGAAGTGAAAAAAAAAATATTTTGAGGTAGATAAAGTCATTATATTGATGAAATTATTGTTTTGGTTTGATCAAGAATCCAAAATGTCAGTTGTCCTGGAAGTTATAATTCAGACATGTTTAGTCCTTTCTTTTTAGACCATCTTCCCAGGAATGACTATGTCAAAGGTCTGTATGCTTTTTACTAAATAAATTGCATATGAAGAGGGATTGTAGTTAGAATGATAAAATAAAAAAGAGGCAATCATGACTGCCTATGTTGATCTGTTCCCAGACAGTCAATATGAAATGGACCCTGGATCTCTAGTCTTAAATAATTTACACTGTGCAATAGAAGCATTTCAGAATATGCAGGAGCCAATGGTTCCAAAATGCTATAAGCCTTGGTGATGAAATGAAGAAGAGAGAGAGTGAGAAGATTAAAAGATTATTTCTTAGTGATTAGATGGAAATTACCCTGTACTGAAAACATATACTTTAGCTGTGAAGGTATTTTAGAAATCTTAGAAATACAGATTATTTTTATTTATTTTATTTTATTTTATTTTATTTTATTTTATTTTATTTTATTTTATTTTATTTTATTTTATTTTATTTTATTTTATTTTATTTTATATTTTATTTTATTTTATTTATTTTATATTTTATTTTATTTTATTTTAAGGTTATTTTGTTATTTTAATGTTATCCTCTGCTGAAATGACATCATTTATGGTACCTCTTCATTTCTGCTCAGAGAGGAGTTCTGTGTGGAATATGGCCTGGTTGGGGTCTCTCTCTGATGTGATGTGTTCATTTAATTGTGATAAACAGTTTCCATACAATGAAGTTTATAAGGAGAGCTTAGTTAAGTAAGGATCTTTCCACTCATTTTTGGGGTAGGAAAGCCTTCCAAAGAAAGAATGAATTGAATAAGCTAAGGTCAGTAGCACAACAATCCTAGTCATTTATAGAAGAGAGAGTCATTTGGAGAAGAGGAGGCTGAGGGGAGACCTCATCGCAGTCTACAACTTCCTCGTAAGGGGGTGTCGAGAGGCAGGAGACCTTTTCTCCATTAACACCAGCGACAGGACCCGCGGGAACGGAGTTAAGCTGAGGCAGGGGAAGTTTAGGCTGGACATCAGGAAGGGGTTCTTCACAGAGAGAGTGGTTGCACACTGGAACAGGCTCCCCAGGGAAGTGGTCACTGCACCGAGCCTGACTGAATTTAAGAAGAGATTGGACTGTGCACTTAGTCACATGGTCTGAACTTGGGTAGACCTGTGCGGTGTCAAGAGTTGGACTTGATGATCCTTAAGGGTCCCTTCCAACTCCGGATATTCTATGATTCTATGATTCTATGATTCTATAGTCCATTTAACTGAGCCATGCTAGCCATAGAAATTTTTAGGCTAAAGACTCAACAGTTTTTTCTCCTCTAGGGAACTTGAAGCAACAAAAGTTGAAATTGATATAAGGAGCAATACATATTTTAGAGAAGAAATTCATCATGTTGTAGATGAGGAAAAACAGTTTTACCATCTGTAACATCTTTGATGATCCTATTATCTTTGTATCTGTATCATTTGGATGATATGGACAGCATTTTTCTCTTCTGACAATTATTTATTTTTGACTGTGATGAGCTGTACCTTGGTTAATGATTTTCCATTTTGTGCAATAATTGGAAAACCTTTGTTGCATCATAGACAGGCTGTCTGTAATCCACAGCCATCTGGAGATTCAGGAAGGCTGTCTCAAGTCCACTCTGAGAAACATGAAAGAGAGCTTGTATGCAAAAACAGACAAAGTTACAGGAAACAGATTTTTTCAGCATGTGCAGCCACTTTTCCCCAGAACACTTGCTAGGCAGTGGTGTACACTGCTTTCGCAGACAGTTTTCAGGCAGCCAAGAAACTACCTTGGCAAAATGAAGGGTAGAGTAGAAGGTAGACAAAATGAAAGGGAATATCTTTCAGTAGGAGTACAGAAATACTCCATAAGTCTGAAAAAAAGTTACAGACTACCACTACAGGCTGGGGGACTGGTGGTAGGATGAATGGAGTTCTGAGCTTTTTTCATGTTTGCACTTCTGGTCCCTGTCTAAGCTGTCTAAGTCCCAGTCTAAGACCAGTCTAAGCAATTAATACCAGTATATGAAATATATGAAATATACTATATATAGTATATATAATATATATATATATAATAGTATAGTATATTTCATATACTTCATATATAGTATATATAGTATATATAGTATATTTCATATACTATAGTGTATGAAATAGGTTGCTTTTACCTGTTTTCCAGTGAGGAGATATCCTTCAAAATTGGTCTTGCTATTATATCATCTTAATCTGAAGATAAGGAATAAAAGGACAGAAAACCAGATGTCCTCAACATTTCCTTAAAATTTGTGCTTTTCCTGCTGGGCTGTTTGGGCAGTCGATAGCACTGTGCAGTGCTGAGCAGCTATTGTAGTAACTCATGGTGGAGCAGCAACAGCAGTAACTGCGGATGTGAGTTAAAGTAGTGTTTTAGGTCAGGCAAAAGCCTCCTGCTGTCATGAATTTCACCACTATCTTGAGGAAGCCTGTCTCTTGCAAAGCTTCTATGCAGTCTACATGGATGCAGAAGCTGGTGCTGTACAACAGGTGTAATAAGTGATAATATTCCAGTCATGCTCCAGGACTCAAGTACCAGAAACTTGTTCAACATTCTGCATGTTGCAGAGGAAACAAAATGTCTAAACTAACCAGAAGAGATCAGCTGAGCTTTTCTGTCTGAAAAACTCACTGATCTCTGCCTATTACCTGTCTCTTCAATTTAGAAATGAGTAATATATTTCATGCCATCTTCAGGATACAACTGATTGCACTAAATAACATGGTACTTCTAAAGACTAAAGGATTGACCTTGTTGCATACTGGTCCATTCAAATGCTGAAGAATGGGTTTCAAATGTTGAGAAAAATGAGGGGATTTTCCCTTTCAGGGAAGAAAAGTAAGGACACAATCTCTAAGTGTGAAATGTGAAACAGAATAAAATTGAAAAGCAATAGAGGAAAGCAATCATCCTATGCAATTCTTTCATTTTAAGCATCAGTGAGCAGTGGAAGCTGATGAGAACATTCAGCTTGCATTTACCAAAAAGTATCATTCTAAGTGTGAGAGAGATGTGCCAGTTACTGCGTGGGCCTCACTTGAGAGGGGCTTTTGCATAAGGAGGACCACAAAGGCTGATAAAATAAAGCATGGCCTTTGGCACCACAGAATTTGATTGTAAGGAAGATGAATGTCTCCTGTCAAAAGGACAAAGCCAAACTAATGAAACATGGATTTGATTGACAGCACATTGACTGACAAGAATATTGCCCATGTCATTCTATAGGGTGCTCTGCTGTGGTTTGTTGAAGTGGGTAGCGTAACAGGTCCAAAAGTTTATGAACCTGAGGATGCAAAACTGATTTTTAATGGGACAATACCATCTAAACTAGAAAAGTCATAAAAATAAATGCTCTATTCAGTGATGAAAAAAATTACTCAAGTTTTAATACAGAGGAGGGAAAACATCAAAGTAATAGATTTCTTTGTTATTATTATTATTATTTTTTTCCCATTTGAGAAGATTTGCAATCTAGTCCCGAACAGGGGTGTTCTGTGGAGATATAACAGATGCATTCAATCCCCCCTCTCACTCCCCCAGCGCTTTCAACCTCAAACTTTGCTACCTCCCAGCAATGCTCTTTTCTCTCTCTCTCTCTTTTTTTTTTTTTTTCTTTTGGACACTGACTTTTGTTTGTTTGCTTTTGTTTGCCTGTTTGTTTTTGCCCTGATCTGTTATGCTGTCCAAATGCTCTGTGTTGCCCTTATTCTTCTAGTTCTTTCTTTGGTCTTCATCTCAAAAATAATCTGAAAAGCCCTAATTTACAAAGTAATTTTAGGAAAATGTCCACAGATACCACCCTGAAATCTGGAAAAGGGAATCAAGAAGAACTTGTCAGAGTTACTGTTGGTCTGTGTGTAAACTCTCAATTTTATTAGAAGTCAAAATTAATACCAGGCCCATGTAAATAAGCACAGAAAAAGCAAAGCCAAGATGAAATCAATGCCATAGAAAGGACTAGAACAGGTAGGAGGAAAAGGTTTTATTTCATGATAATTTAATGCTTTATCTTTATTTATTTATTTATTTTGCTGTTCTCTGTCCATTTTTCAGTGTATCCCCCAAAGGGTATGTGGCTGAAAACTGTGTTTTCATTTAGAAGTGGGCATATTTAAATTCAGGTGATTTTAGTTTTCCTCCTGTCAAAAGCTCCACCACAACTGCTTTCTCTCTATAAAACTTTTTGGCTTTGAAAGGATATTTCAGCACAAATATATTTTGTTGAGACAAGTGCTCTGCACCCTGCTGCATGGTGTTTCACTCGACCACATGAGCGCAGCATGCAGGGCAAATGCTTTGGGTCTGCATTAGCCCAAGGGAATGAGAGCAGTTCCTTTGCTAATACCCAGACTCTTTCACTGTGAAAAAGGGCATGTGTGTGATGAAGTAGAACAGTTGTCATTAGAGCTCTGTGTTTAGGTGAAAGCAGCCAAGGTCTCTGCCAAAGGCGAGTTACATTCTCTTGCAGGTTATTATGTGTGTAACTGTTAGGTGAATTATTTTTAATCACACACTACAGTCTCTAGTCCCAGAAGAGGGAATTTTCATCAAAAGCATTGATGCATTCTTCCATAAAAATGGAGCTTCAAAACCAGGTGGCTGTGCTTTCCAGCACATCATGAAACACAGGAGATATTATTCCAGCAAGCACCTGAGTGTTTGAAATACATGTATGCACTTACAGGATATTTCTGAACCTGTTGAATAGTGTCAATTTTGGTAATTTTCCTTTCCTAAAACTAGTGTTCTATAAGTATTTCAAAATCATTCTCTCATTACAAACAATATTCTGACATTTCTTATTTATCGTTTAATATTTGTATTAGATTATCCCAGATATAAGGGTGATACCATACTGACTGTTATCCAGAGAGTTCCAAGATTTAGGATTATAAATCTTATTTCAATCTTTCATTCCAAAAAGAAAGACATAGAAAATGGTCTGGTGAGTGGGAAGATGAAGAAACAATTTATTATTATTATTGTTGTTGTTATTATTATTTACTATGTCTAAACAGGCTCATCTTTTGTTTATAAACTGAATCTCTGCTGTGCAAACTAGGACAAGTAAAAATAAAGGATTTATTTTTTTCTGGTTAAGTTGCCCTTTCTCTGTGACTTTTTGACCGAGTTTTGTAAGAATGTAGGACGGCTGTGCATCCTGTGTAGCATAATTCTTACTTCACTGAGATAACAAGAGGATTAACAATTGAGAATATGCTTGGCCAAAGAGGGTTTTTGCCTATTCAGGAATGGAATGGACAAGTGTATTAAACAGAAAAATGCCAGATGAGGCTCATACTTGGATTTGGTTCACTGCTACAGTCTTCTATTAAGTCTAATAACTGAGACAAAGTTAAGTGATTAAGCCAAGAAAATACATTCTCTCAGAATAAGTACTACATAAGAATGAATTATCAAATGTCATTCTGAAAGCCTAAGACATATGTTTATAGGCACTTTCTTGGCTAAGATACTAAAGCCAAAACCACACTGGTGACTTGAGGTGGTCCTGAAATATACAAACTAGATTTCTATATTTTCACTACACTGGACTGGAACAACAAACTAATTTAATTTGAACTGCTCTTCTAGTCCAGCCAGAACACTGATCTGGTATTTTGTTTTATTTTATTTTATCCTTATGTAAGGTCATAATTTATAAGATTTCTTTCTTTTTTCTCTTTTCAGAATATCTTCTTGTGTCCCACACACTAACTGTAGCTGAGTGAAGACATGGACAAGATGCCCATCAGTAACGAGTAACATGTGGTGTTTAAGTAAACAGACTGGGCATTTGATGTCTTGTTCTATATTTCTCTTCTAGCTATCACTGCTTATAAATAGCTCTTGAAAAAGAAGAAGACGAAGAAAAACTGCTATGAGATAGCAGGCTAATTCAGTCTCTACCTATAAAGATAACTGTCTATTTCATATAGCCTACACGTACTTCTCATTTTGAAGTATGTTTCAGAAGTAAATGAAATTGAAAAATTAGAGTAGTCTATTTAGGGAAAAGTAAAGTTGGCAAGATACAAATAAAAAGTCATCCCTCTGCTGCCCTCCTTCACCCTCTGCCATTAATGAAGGTAGAGTCAACATAGCAAGAAATTGGATTTCTGACCCTGCTTCCTTTGTAACCAGTGACAAAATTACCATTAATTTCTATAGAGGTATGTTCAGGTTTTTACTTTGCAGTGTCTTTTTCACAGTGGAACGTATATATTGTCTCAGCAGCACACCTCTGTGCTGCCAAAATCCATTATGATGCATTGCACTGTCATTCAACAAAATGGGTTGGGCTCATTTAAGCTTTGTTAACAGATTTCCGACTGGCTGCTTATCAGATGCTAAATTTTAAGCCTTTTCCTCTTTTCTCCTTCTACTCTCTTAAAATACTTGATGTTCTATGTGCATTCATAGTAAAAGAAACAAGATCTTTAAGCATATCCTGTATATTGATCAAGTTCAAATAATCAGAGGGAATATCATTTGCTTTTCTAATGCAAATAGGAATTTGAGAGACTGCATCTTACGAATACAGCAGAAAATCCTAATGAATTTTGTACCTACATATGCTGAGGTATCTAAATAATTTTATCATCTGGAAAGCAGGACACAAATAATAGTGAAATGAGCTAAAGTAATACACAGAATTTTGGAAAAGGGTAAACAGGGTCCATCTTCTGTATCTCAAATCCATTTTTGAAGGTAAGAAATACAATCTGTTCTAATACAGATTAGATTTCAGTTAAGGAACTTGTCTGTGATCTAATTCTTATTCCTTATTTCACGTTTCTTTACTGGAAATGCCAGTTAGGCCCAGGTACAGAATAGCTCCTTTCGGTGCTCAACTTTTCTTGGCCCCAGCAATTTGATCCACAGAGTTTCCTGGGGTCCCTGACACAAAGGGCAGGTGCTATGAGATAAGCTGCTGGGAATGAGCCAAGGGGAGCTTGCTCAGCTCCTGTCCCTCCCTATGCAATTTAAGATCTTGAATCAAAGCTGCTCTTGGGGTACTGACATCTACATTGGATTCATATTACACTCCAGATAAGAAAAACTCAAGTCTTGGAAAAAAAGGGAAAGGCCTCTAGATTTTTTTCTGTGGGTGCCTAAGAGCATTTATAAATGGGAAAGAGTGCACATGCTTTTGGCTCCATTCTGGAGGATTTTTTATTTATTTTTTTTACATATATATGTATTATAATATTAGTCAGTGGATAATGAAAAACAAACAAACAAACAAAAAAAAAACAGAAAATCCAGAACACAAGAAGTTAAATGCATATTTCCCACTCCAAGCTGAAATCAGCCAATGTTCAAAACCTGATTAATCTAGGATTAAGAGACGGAGTTTGAGCCCTGTCTTTTATACTAAAGGAAGTTTGTAAAGGATGGGGGTGCCAAAAGTCAGACATATGATAGGATTTATGAAGAACAGAAGTACAGCACAGTAAGCAGAGGTGGTGTGCATGATTATGTGTATGAGGTTCAACTCCAAACATTTCACATTATTTCATTTCACTGAAAGTCACCAGAGGAACTGCTAATGCACAGTGCTTCCCATACAAGTTTTCTGACCCCTCCAGCAGTTGCTTGGGCTAGCATCTTGGAAAACATATCTCACTTTATTTTGACAGGGAACATTTTCCCTCAGTCATAAATGTCTCAATAATCCTTTGTGAGTGGCTGAAGTTATTGAAACCTCCTGCACTGCAGTAATATATTCCTTCTTCTAACAGACAAGACTTGTTTTCTGAAGGTTTATTGAAAAATGAAAGTCTCATATAAAATATATTTCAGATCATTTAACTTTTCTATCTCCTTTTATAATCCAATGATTATATTCATTTTAGTAATCTCCTTGTGAGCCTAAGTACTGCGGGGCTTAGATTAAAATACAGTGAATATGAATCTGGGTTCATAAAAGAAATGAAGTCTCTTCTTGCTTATAAGGTTGCAGTCACTTGAATCAGCCAACACAGCTGAGAAATGGAATGAGAGTAAGCTGTCTGCTAACTGATTTTTATTCTTCTGTGTCTACACAAATCAAGTTCAGATGGTTCAACTACTATCTAAATTAGGCCTGATAAAGCTGACACATCTCTGCAGGGATTACTTTCTTGAGATATTAAACTTGAAGTCCATATCAGTATTTTTGTAGCACTATCAGCTGGTGTGATCAGTGACAAAGATTATCAGTGTGCTGATGTCCATTGCAATATTTCCTTGATCTGTTTCAGCAGAGATGGGTGCAGTACTGTAGCACAGATGTGACTGATTGTAAATGTGTAGCCTTTGGGTTGCAGCATAAAACTGCAACACTCAAGTAAGGTACTTATCCTGTGATGACAATGGTCTCCATTGAAGCCAGTCCAACTGTAGTCCGGCATACAGAAAATTCTTTTCTTGTATACTTATCTTTCACCACAGATCAGAGAACCAAATGGCAGTTCTGCTTTCATAAACTTGGGTAAAACTTGAAAAGCTCAGATCAAGGTCTTTAGAATGCCATGGGACCTTAAGTAAATTGATTCATGGTTGGATCAACCCAATCTCTAGACAAATCTGATAGGATTTTCCTTACTATTTGTTTGTTTGTTTGTTTGTTTGTTTTTCTCCTGCATATCCCTGGTCTATATCCTAAATAGTGTTTGACACTGAGAAGATACATGATCTTCCGAGCTACTCTTTGGAGTTGAAATTAAGATTTCATTAAAATTATAAAATCAAGATGTTATTTTAGCCAACAACAACAACAACAATAATACATTTTTACTTGAAAAAGTGTGAGACCATAAACAAGCAAAACATTACTTCTATAGCCTAATAAATGATTTCTTACACTTTTTCAAAACATAAAGAAGTTATGACTAAGTATGAAAAACATCCATGCTGTTTCTAAATATTTTGTTAACAATGAAACAAAAGCTATTAAAAAATTGTCTAATATAATGTGTGGGAATTTTTATTTGAGATGGGAGAAATATGAGAATGTTGGTCAGTATTTTTTTCACAAGGGAATAGTACAGGATAAAGTAGTGTTTTGCAATAATTAATTTTATATCAAAACAAACAAAAACAAGCAAGCAAGCAAACAATCAAACAAAACCCACCACTTTATGGCTGCTACTATAAAAGCATAAGAATTACAGTGAAATACAGGAATAATTTCACACATCAGACAGTAAGACTGAAGGACAATAGACAGTCTATACACTGTTTTGAAAGCCTCTGTGTGCTCTTGCTTGCTGGGAGTAGCACAGTATGAAGGGAAGGGAAGGAAAGGAAGACTTCACATGCTGTCCTCACCTCAGCTGTACAGCAAGCACATAAGGAAGAGGTGAGATGTTTAAAGACCCCCTTAGTTTTCCATAAAGGATACAAGGGATTTTGGCTCCAAGAAGATGTAAACCAGGATGGTTACAAATGAAATGAGAGGTGCTTTGTATCTTACCCTGTAACTTAATATGAAAATTATGAAACTTAACTTCTAAGAAAGAATATATTCCTGTGAAACTGAATATGATTGATGGCTTCTTGCAGTTTAAATAAACCCTTTTAATCCTTTTTTCCAATTCTTAAAATGCTTTTTTGTTTTAACAAAGCTATTCTTGACAGCTGGTTAAATTTTAAAAAGAAAAGAAAAGAAAAGAAAAGAAAAGAAAAGAAAAGAAAAAAGAAAAGAAAAGAAAAGAAAAGAAAAGAAAAGAAAAGAAAAGAAAAGAAAAGAAAAGAAAAGAAAAGAAAAGAAAAGAAAAGAAAAGAAAAGAAAAGAAAAGAAAAGAAAAGAAAAGAAAAGAAAAGAAAAGAGAAAAGGAGAAGCCTAGCCATCAGAAATATGGAGTGATGAGCCATGGTACTCTGGTACCAAAGTCCCATTCACAAGATTCTACCTCTAGATAGGTGAGAAAAACTCATGGAGGCAACCTTTCAGCTAGTCTCATTAGGAGAGATCAAAAGACAAGTACAGCTCCACCCAGAACCATACCCTTTAATGTTGTATTTTCAAAAATACATTAAATATTCAGGTAAAAAAATGATTTAGATGAAGTCAATACTACCCAAATCCTCTCAGCAATCTTCATTTCGATAGCTCTAGTGCAGGCAGATCAAAAATCTTGGCATGTAAGAGAGAGGTTTTTGAATATGGAGTCAAAGCAGCTTTTCTATTTGTTTGTAAAGTTCTGACATAAACTAGATATTGAAGAACAAATACATCACCTTGAGAATGTTCCAAATCCACACTCAAAACAAAAACTGAGTATTGCAGTTCTGAACCACTTTGTGTTTCTGCAGCTGGAAGGCATGATGAACACCTTAGTGACTTAGTGAATTAAATTAATTCAGTGGCCAAAGCATATGGATACAGTGAATGCTACTGTCATCTGTGTACATTAGTTTATATATGTGGTAAAACAAAGGACAGAAGAGACTCAAATTTTGGAATTTCTTTCCTTCAGACTTGAAGGGGATCACTGTCTGAATTGTAAATGAAGAATACTACACACTTTCAAGTGTGCCTTGTTAAAAAAAAAAAAAATATATATATATATATATATATATATATATATATAAAAGGAAATTAGGAAAAAAAACCTGTTGTAATTTTTCTCTTGCCTTTTTTCTTCTTTAATATATCCTGGAGTGTGGCACAAGACTCTTTAGTAATACTACTTAGAAGTATCCTTACAACTAAAGACAATAGCAAGATGCTGAGAATGTGATTTACAAGGACACAGAGTAATGACAAGCAGTAAACTCTGTGCATCTGCTCTGTAGCTTAATGGTTAAATAGAGCAGTAGGTTTACTGAAATGTGTATAAGGACAGAAATTTAAAAAGCACATAAAAGAGTACTTATTTGAATCTGCAATTGAAAGTATTGGGCAGTTTTAATTTTGACAGCACATTTGTTTAATAATATGATAGTGAAAAATACACGGTACTTCTCACCTTCACAATGTAGTTAACTCTTCTATAGAAAGAGGAAAAAGGAACTTTTGTTCAAGTTCCTTCTCTGGCTATACCTTGGTAACATGGCTTGTAAGGACTCTGCTTTGGAGTAAGACAGAACACCATTTACTGCTTCTGTATAATAGTAGGAAATACTTTCCCTAGAGTGAAGGCATTGATTCAGATTTCTGCTGGTGTTGGACATGAAGCACTAGTGCTAAGCAGAGATATTTTCTGCCTGGTCTAAAACTGTTTCTCAAAGACCAGTTTCTTCATGTCCCTTTGAGCATATCTTTGTGGTTGTTATAACTTTTATTCTTATGGATACATCTATCAATACATATAAAGTATTTAAACAGATTAGGTCATATGGCACTAAGGAAAACGGTCAAAGCTGTTATGGAGAAATACATGTAGAACTTCATATCATTAAATGAAGAGAAACATTGCTTGGATCACCACAAATTACAACATAACCTAATCAATGAAGTTCGTGGAATGCATGACCTACACTACCTCTTGCAGTGAGATTTACCTGCCACTGTCATATTTCCATGATAATTCATAACCAGGAAACAAACTACTCAGAATTAAGTTTCTGCTTGTCTTTCTGTGGATAAAACTTCCCAAACTTTGTTTCCTTTAGCTCATAACTGAAATATTCATTAGTGTGTGATGTAGACTTGTGGGACTTCTAACAAAATGCACAATAAATTTGGATTCAGGATGGTATAATTAGAGTTTTCCATTATACATGGTGAGCAGACCAAGTTCAGGATTAGGTTTTCCTGCTCTATTATGCAATTTGAAAGAAAATGTCAGACACATCACGCTAAAATAGGATGATATTCTTCCTACACAAGCACAGACAGTGCACTAATGAGCTGACTCTTCTGTCAGACTTGGAACATGTAAGAATTGACCAGAGAGCTCATCAAGGAAGCTTCTGAAACACATAATTTGAATAGTAAATAATAGGAAAAGTAGGTCAATTGGTGCTTATCACTTTCCCAAAACAGTGAATTTTCATTGAAAAAGATTGACTAAATGTCATTAAAAAATAAAAATAAAAAAATAAAAAGTTGTGCTAAAATTTAGAATTTATAAATCAGTAAAAGCTTGCCAGAAAATCAGGTAAGATGGATCAATACAATGAAGCATTCTCAACTGAAGAAAGAGAAATTTTTCAGATAGCTTTGGAAACATGAATAGAGGTGGAATTAAGAGTCAGAAATGACTCAAAAGAGGTGAACAATCACACTCCCCCGTTGCCTTGAGAAAATCTGATGTATAATGCTCAAGCTCTGATTGCCCACTATTTATCCTCCTGTGCCTTTTTCCTGACTAAAGGATATACTTATAGGTTGGGTGACTGTCTCACAATAGCACTGCTTAATGACAAAGCCTGGACTCCATTCTTAATTTTAGCACACTTATGATGGTCAAACTTAGAGTTGCTAAAGGGACTAGGACAGTCTACACGAAATGCCTACTGCATCTCCTAAACTAGACTTGGTCTTCAGTCCAGGTGTAAAAAAAGACTGGGGAGGGAAAGGGGCTTTTTCATGTCTGTTGTCCTTGGAGCTTATACCATAGAGGAAACAGTGGCCTTTTGTCCAGAAGGCTCAAAATTAACAATCTCTGCAGTGCTGGCAACATCCTCAATTTCTGGCATTTGCCTTGTATCCCTGCTGGGCTCTGTGTGGCACGCTAATGTTCCTGAGTCAATATATATTAATTCAAGTTCAAACTATGTCAGTAAAAGGCCATAACAGAGTCTGCAAGCCTGGTATTTGAGTAAGAGAAGTCATTTAGTAGTTCCAAATATGCTGATTTGAGGTAGTTTGGGGTTCCACCATATCTCACTCCACTTTATAAGGTAGCTAAATACTCAGATGTCCATGAAATAGGTCCCCCCAAAAAATTACTGTACATTGCAGAGATGATGAGAGATTCCTCTTTCTTCAGTGCTAAACCTGGAAACGAAACCCCAGTGGTGACACATGTAGATGGACACAGGAAACTTTTGCAATACTAGACAGAGGCTTATTACCTAGTTACCATTTGCCGGCCAAAATGCAAGTTTAAGTTGCATTAATTTGCATAACAAAAAGAACATGAAATAATCATAAACTATTGGCTTTGACAAGATGAAACCTATGATTAATTGTTAACCTCACCCTTTGACTGAATGAACTGCACTGATGAATTAAGATTGGAACAACCTCAAAACAAAGATTGTTTATTCCTCATCTTCGATTTAAGTCATAAAAACACCTAACTTCTGGGGTCGGCTCACACCTTAACTTCAAACAGCCTGTTCTTAAGATATTTATTCCTTTCCACATTGTCCAAGTCACAGCATAACTGTAATAAAGTTAACTCATTTTTCAGAAAAAACAAACAAACAAAAAATAACATTTAGTAAAAAACGTAGTATGTCAAAAAATGGGTTCACCAATGTGAAGTTAGGCCAGGACAAATGAAACATATGCAGATCTTGATTTCACTATAATTAATATAACTCTGTGATTATAACGGAACTTCTACACTTTACTCACAGGCAAGTCACAAATTCAGGATGGCAAATAGGATGTGGCTGAACAACTTGGTCTTCATTTTACTTGGATTGGGAGAAAAAATAAAAGAAACCATACACATTGCAATTTATGGAGCAATAAATGGACTGAATAGCGGAATAAACATCAGTAGAGAACATAAAGATGCCATGAAACATTTCCGCCAAAATGGTTGAAGTCTCGCTTCCCTTACAAATCCACCAAGAGACAATTTTATTTCTCTCTATTTTTATAAAACTAAGGGTAGTCTGAACAAAGGGAAAAGAGATCATTAAGAGATTAAAAACAAAAGAAGTTTTAACTTCACACATTACATGTCTTTCAGTGATGCTATTAGGGAAATTAATGAAACCCATTTTCTTTACTCTGGGGCTCTGGAAAAGTCATTAGATAGGAATGAATATATAACACTACATCAATCTAATTTCAAGAGAGAGAATCGGCAAACCAATGAGCAGATGCAGCTTCAAAAAATTCACCTTAATGGCAGTAATGTAAGTTTCATGAGTTACAGTAGAAAGCAAATTAAAAACAACACAAAGAGACAATGATTCAATGGAGCACAAACACAACAATTAAATGCCTCTGTCTATTCAGCATCATCTTGACAATTAACAATGCCATTTTACTAATCTCAGGATTTGGCTTGTCCCGTTTATCTGGATGATACACTTCCAGCACACTCTTCCTCAAATACAGACTGAAATCATGCTCCTTTGAATAGCAGTGCATTTGGCGACTTTGAAATTTCACTGAGGATACAACTTTGCAGGATATTCACTACAGGGAGGGAAAAAAGGATTTTCCTGTAGAATTCTAAAATGTAATTACTTTAAAATTGTACCTACTTCAAAACATTTATTTGAAACCTTATTGTATACCCCATTTCTCATTATAAGTTAGGCATTTTTGTTCTTTTAATTACTCTTTATTGGTAGTGCTTGCATCTTAACAGTCTGAAAACAAGTTAAAATAAAACTGATGTTAATACAAAAACAAACAAACAAAAACTGACCAAGCAAAACAGAAATAAATATTACAGGTCTCTGTGAAACCAGCAACATAAGGGAAGCTGAAGAGAGACAACTGCAACATTAAGAACTAAACCTCCTGCTACCTTTTGTAGTTTCACAGATAAAGATCCTTGTTCAATTTTAGACATTTTGCACACCTCCTATCTGTACTGACAATTGACAGAAGCTCAGATTTTTCCTAGAGATTTTGTCCCTGGACCAATACTGCACAAAGTAGAAAATGCTCCAGAATTCCCATGTACACACCAGTGGGACCTAGTACTCACTGGCTACAATACAAATTTGGCAGTGTCTTTTGCAGGCAGCTGCAAGCATATATTGGGCTGCTAAGCAAACCCATAAACAGTGTGGATAATACTACTTCTGCTTCATGCTCAAAATAGGAATACTGTTCACAGCCTTCTGGCTTAGCTTTTGGAGTTGGTTCTTGACCAGGCAGCCAAGTAAAGCAAACCCAAAGCCGTATTCCCCTTGTGCAACCAGACAGGATTTTCAGACCAGGTTCTAGCACAGCATTTTCTCCTGTCAACAGCTACTTCCTTTGGAAGAGTGGACTTAGTTACTCTGTTTTAACACTGAATTCTGACATTTGATTCAAAACTTTATGGAAGGAAACTCTTAGCTCTACAATTAAAACGTCATACTGTCCTTGATGGGAGCCAAACAAGCAATTCCCATGAGTGATGTTGTTAATACTAATGTTTAATACTATGTGCGTATATCTGCACAAAAGTTGATACATTCTTGATTTCTTCCTTGCTCTGTTTGTTACAGTTTTTTTGTTTGTTTGTTTGTTTGTTTGTTTTTTCTTTTGTTTAGAACTTAGTCCATCTTCTAAAGAGGAGTCAAATACAGTACATTGGAATCAATGAAGCACTCACTATGAATATCAAATCCAAATTCACTGGAATCTGCTGCTTGGGCTTTTGCTGACAGCAAGCAGCAGTGACTCACACCCAGTGGGAAAGCCACAAACTGCTCATGTAAAACCAACAGCAACAGAAGCTAAGACCACTCGGCAGATGGTTAACTTTAGGTGGGGTGCTTGGATCTTCAGAATATGTGGAAAGGAGAACTGAGCTCATATAGCTCGTATACTGGCCAAAACAATCACCAGTGCAGTGACTGTAACTGATGCTGTCTAACAAGTGCCCTTGTTGAAAAATAAAAGACTGCATGACCCAGCACCTCTCTGACAAATATGATTTTCCCACCAATCCTCATCAATCTCCAGTTAAGATTTAGTGTGACAACTGACTGACTTGCTGTAAGAAATAGGCTTGGAAGCAGTATGTGTCGCATCTTTCCTTGAAAATATTGTATTTTTTCAGAGTGGTAACTGTCACTTCATGAAATCTAATGAAAGCCAAGTATACGGAGGAGATTTACAAGCCTATTGCTTTACTGCTACTGCAACGTTTTTGTAATCAACAAAAAAAACTATACTGTAAATGTAGTTTATACTTTTTTCTGGCAGAAAGTTTTGTAACATTTTATAAATGTCAAGAAAGGTGGAAAATAAAAACAGGGGGGAAAAATCCGGAGGAAGTTAGGTCTATTTATTTCTTTTTGTCTCTTGACTGCTGCTTTCAAGACATCAGGATGCTATTTGTGAATAAATGGCAAGTCTTCAGAAACTAATAAATTCCTTCGAGACAAACATACTTGAGCAATTTGGTGCTAAGAGGAGTCATTGTAATTGTGAAACAGCAACAATAACAACAACAACAAAAACACCTTCTGGGCTATGCTTTAGCACACAGACTGGGGAGCTGAAAAAGTTTACATTTTTAATAGTCTTTCAGAAGCAGTTTAGGTGGATGCTTGAAGCAGATTCTGGCTTAAACAGTGGTGCTCACCTACTCTGTCCAGCAGAAGTTGGACTGGAAGGACAAGGGTAGTCACCATTACCAGTAAATGAAAAAAGGCAGTATGGTCAGGGCAGTAATTACTTTCTAGACAAGGCACTAAAAAAGACTCCCTGCCCACAGCAAGCAGGGTGCACTGGAAAAGTTACAACTCACCAAGGTGCCCTTGGTGTGGTTCTGCAGTCATCAGTACTGAATGTCCCAGATCAACCAGCACAGCAGATTAAATTTGATTCAAGCACATGTGACATTGCTCTTGTGCTGAGCTTAGGGGGTGCTTCATCACAGTTTCACTGATGCCACTGCAGGCTGGTGCCAGAATCTGCTTTACTGATCTACCTCCCAGTCCTGTGCATTTCCCACTATCCTTTGTGCTGGAAATAGTGGTACTACACTGGTGTGATATCAGTGGCAATGGGAGTGAGCTGCACATGGGAGACAAAGAAACAGAACTACTGTTTTATCATCAGCATCTTGGTGCTCTGAGGCAGCTCTAATGTAAAACTGGATCCTTATCCAGAATACCTACCTTTGGGATTATGCTCTCACCCTCATTGTACACCAGATCCCAACTGAAGGTAGAGTGATGCAGGCAAGTGGAATCTGATGCAGTGTCAAATCTGATGCAAAAAGTTCACTCAGCTGAGTATTTTTAAACAATCTTGAGGTATCAGTGTGGCTGACACCAGTTCACGCAGCTGTGACGTTTCTGAAGTGATATTAGGAGCCTGAAAACTGAATTTACTGTATCATCGAACAACAGCCTCAGGCATGATGCCTCTTAAGGCTGCTTATCAGCTGGTAAACCTTATGCACATCCCATTGCCCAAGGCCAAGCCTCAAATCCCCTGGATTATTAGAAGAGAAAGAAGTAACATAAGCAGAAATGTTTTACATTTAGGTAGCAGAAAACCTTCCGAAACAACCACTACTTAGTACTTATCTATTTATAACATCAGTCTCCTGAAGCTAGCTACTGACAGACATAACCTCAGCTACAAACAGCTACACAAATGCAGCTCTGAGACTAATTAACACCGTTGCTCTGCCCTTTTACAAGAGGCATTATTGTTGCTGCTCAGGTCTGAAAAAGACAATGCAATTGAGAAAAGTTTGTTATTCCTGTGTAGCTAGTTGCTGTTTTGTTTCATCTTCTAAAGTGACTAAGTGACTGTTCTTACTGTTCTTAGTCCTTCCTCTTCTTAATCCTTTACAGTAGAGTCAATTCCTTCTTTTTTTTTTTTTTTTTTTTTTTTTTCTTTCTCCATCTGGCAAAATACTTGACTTATTATTACTTTAGTTTCTGTTCAGATTTAAAAGTGGGCCCTCATTGGTGATATGTAGTGCTTGCCCCTCCTTTCACTCTCGATCTGCTAGATTTCAGCTGTTACTTATCATAACACAGTAACTATTTTTGCATGAAGGTTTGAAGAATTTTTCTTGAGAAAGTTCATCATAAATTTCCTGTGTAGGCAAGCCTATTTAAAGCAAACAGAATGTATCCACCCAGAAAGGTACATGAAGACTTTGTTGCTTTGCAAACATCTTATATTCAGACATATAATCTATGTAGGACTTAGTTTAAGCTTTCATTGTGGAACAAATTACTCTGGATTAGCTGCTGCTAATAAATGCAAACACTGGCAGTTACCACAAAACAGCTAACAGGTATCTTTCTTTGAGGTCATAGTATCACTTCAATAGACGCACAACTCTCATCCAACTTACTGACAGACATCCATCTGTTCATCAATATCAGTGTCCATAATCAGAAGCACCTACCTTCCCAAAACACTGAACATAAGAAGTCTTGAGAAGCCTTTCTACTCTTCTTAACTGTTTTGTATTTTGATGATATGAGCAACACACAACCTGAGCAAATACATCTCCCACTCTTTTTGCATTTATGTAGAAATATCTTCCAAGGAAATTTTATATGAAAAGCAATTCAGGACCTAAGATTTTGGTCCTTCTGGTCTGGACTTTAGATTCTACTTTCAGTAATGAATGCTAATCTAACCTATGAGATGGCCTGAAGAAATGGAGTGTAAATTGGGACATTTCTTCGGCTATAGATTTTTCTCACTGACCTTTACCTATATTCTTGGGGTTTCTGGGAAAAAGCAGCAAACTACTGATAAGTAGTAGTTTCAGCTACTGAATTGGAACATTTGAACATGTGATGGAAAGAAACCTGAATGCTTTTACTTTGTCAGCTTATAGTATAGTGCTTGAGGATAGAGTGGCCTGTGCTTCTAGAAAAGCAGATCTTAGAGCTCAAAAGCCAAATGCTGTCACTTTTTCCCCTGAAGATGCTTTGTTCAATGGTGTTGAAAAGCCTTCCTGATAGATACTCAGAATGAAACCTAGCAGGCAAGGAGCAATATGCCATTCTCCTTGCTTTGCACACTTCCAGAAACCCTAAACTCTAACACTAAAACCTTTCCATGCTTGCACATCAAAGCTTGTTTGCATTTTTCATCTGTGTTGCCTTGCTATAATTCGGACCTCTTTCTTTATCTTGTAGTGAGTTCTCAGCCACAAGAAGTCATGCCTGAAAACCTGTGAGAAGAAAAAAAAAAAAAAGAGAGAGAGAGAGAAAAAAAAAAAAGAAAAAGAGTGAGGTTTATGTATTTAAAAGAGAACTGCTGTTACTATCACTTTGGGCCAAAATAACAATTTTAATATCTGAGATCCCATGAGTAACTAACTGACCTGAAAGTGCCAGCCTTATTCAAACATTCAGTCACACACAGCCTCATTTTCTTTACTTCTGGAGTAGGTGCTACTCAGTATGCAGAAGCATGAAGCAGTGTAACAGTATGAATAGACATGGGCTTAGACTCTGCTGTTTATACTCGTGATGATTAATATTGTACCAAAGCAGCGTGAAAAATGGATTTCTTTGTTTGTCAGCCAACAAAGTAAACAAAATGGGAAAAAAAAATGCGACTGAATAAATATTCAATTCCAGCCTTTTTTTTTTTTTTTTTTTTTTTTTTTTGGTCTCCATTTTATTTATTTTTAAAAGCAAATTAAGCAAATTTTGTCTGAAGGTACAATTCAGAAAGAAACATATCAAAGTATTCTGGATAGAAAAAGACAAAAAGAAAGAGCTTTCTTTTTTTTTGGTGCCTTCCTCTGCCTCAGCCTCTATACTGCTAAGAGCCTTGCCTCTGCACAGCTGTAGCGCTGCCCAGAGCTGCTCTCCTGTTGTTGCCTGTAGGGTGGCCCCAGCAGCTCTCTCCTGTGTCATCCCCTGTCCCCCCCACCTGTGCTGTTGGCCATATTGGGGCAGCCAGTGGGGCACCTGCCCGAAGCACATGAAGTATTCCATCAGACTCTGCTATTAAATGTCTGTGCATGTGAAACTGTCTCAGCATCCTTTCTGCTAAAATGTGTTTCTGAGATCTTGTGATCTATGTGCTGCTGCTAAAATCCCTTTTACCCATACTCTAAGGTTTCTACATGTGATGAGGAAACATTTTCTTCAAATGTAGCACTATTTATCTTTAGAAAAAAAGGAATAAATGAACAAAAAGCTTTCCATCTCCAACCCACATATCTTCTACCTTTTGTGCTCATGCAGTTTCGTTCAAATTTATTCTACAAGTTTCCTTACAAACAGCTTAGCTCATTTTACAAAATGCTAAATAATAAAGAAAGGTTACAAATAGAATCAGAGATTTGGGGTGTTGGAAAAAAGGCTGCCCTGACAACACTGGCAATGAATATAAGTGAATAGATCTTGGGCCACTGTTGTCCCCCCTCCTTGCTTCATTTCACAGCTCAGTGCACTCTGTCTTCTCATCTCACTGGTGTGAGGTGGGCATTTATGGGTCATTTCAAACACAGCATGCAGCTCTGAATATATCACAATTAACAAAACACCTGCTCTAAACAACTGTGCTAATCTGCTAGACACATCCAATGAGCACCTTATATAGTCCTTAACAGCTCTCATGTTTTTGCTGGCAATTTGTAGTCTGCTGATTATAAATTTTTCTTTGGAGGACAATATTAGAGAAAATTAGTCATAGTTTACCTTGAAAGCAACCTGCTTACAACTCCTGGAATGGCATGAAGCAGGAGTGGCATGGAGCTGTGTCAGGGGAAATTCAGAATGGACATTAGGAGAAAGTTCCAGTTTGGGCACTGGAACAGGCTTCCCAGGGATGTGCAGAGAACACCAAGCCTGGCAGAGTTCACGTGTTTGGACAAAGCTCTCAGACATGGTTTGTGGTCAGGAGGTGAGAAATATTTGTGGTTTGTCTTATCAGTTGTAAGGAGTAATCTGTACCAGTTGGTACGCTAACACCATTCTTCAAGCAGTATTTTCCACTGAGGGAACATACCAGCTCCTGAAATATTTTGATACATGAAAGACACTGCAGAAACCAACAATTAAATATATAGAAACAGCAGGTAGACTCCTTGTGGAGGGGTTACCACTTGGTCTAGCATACTGCTTCTAATCCTCTGCAATGTTGGACTCAGTTTGCACAACCATGTAAAATGTACCTTGCAACTTCTCTAGGGTTGGTATTGTAGCTTTCCTGGAGCCAATGGAAGAGAATAAGAGTTATGGTTTTCTATGCATGAGATGTTATGCATTATGCTGATAAGCACTTTGCACTTCTCTTCTTTTCTTATAACTTTGTATCTCATAGTGTTAACAGAACAGGTTTAACCTACTCATGTGTTTATCTGTTTTGCTACTTGCAGGCTTGCTTTATCTGTGTCATCCCTCTGAATTGAAACATTGAGTTGGTGTTCCTTGTTACCTCAGATAAAATCTTCATTATTGCAAAATGAATTTCATTCTGCAATCTTAAAAATTCATAGCTGTCTACATGCATAAGCACATAAACAGCAGACACCACTCCTGTTGCTACTTCATAAGGCTTCATTGCACCAAGAAGTAAATACAGGCACAGATGATGACACAGAATAACAGGGCTCTCTTAGGACTTCTTCCAGCCACCTGCTTCTTGACACAAAATATCTTCTCTTTCCTTCAGAACACCCCAGGGCAGGGAAGTGTTGGCAAACAGCTCTGCATTTGGTGTCTTCAACATTCAAATGTTTTGTACTCACTGTTCTTCAATGTCTGCCTCCCTCTCCCTAACCTGCTTTGCAATACATCTTTAGTTCTTGCTAATTTACAGGGTATGGAAATGACAGTGCATGATTGGTGATTATTTAAGCTATCACCTAATGGCTGACCTTTAGCTGTTCTGATCTGTCTCCATGCATTCATCCTCACTCATGGGACAGGGTGTTACCTATTGTGACCCACATGGGCCATCTGCAAAAGGGCCTTTTTTATCCTGACAAATCTGATCACTTCAGCATCTGATGCTAAGAGGAAAGATTTTCTCCAGGTTTTCCCAAAGCCACTACCCCCTTTACTAGTGAGGATGAAGGATCCTGAGAGTGCCTCTGTGGGACACTGGCCCCAGACACTTGCAGTTCCTCTCAATGTGATTCACCTGTCCAGTGGTACAAGGGAATGGCATCTGCTGAGCACCATGGTAGCACCTATTGAAGATGGACAAGGATGGTGCATGCATTGAGGTACACTGAGGTTCTGCTGGCTTAGGATAAACAGAAGCTATAAAACAGCAAAATACCTCCAAACCAGTCAATCCTCCTCATGTAGCAGTTGTGAGGGTGGCACAGACTGGCACACTGTCTTACTGTAATGATCAACGTGAAAAAGGCATGGAGGATTAATTACAGAAGACAGTAACAAACATGCTTGCACTGAAATCTGGACCACTTAGACCCTTTACCACACACATTTCTTGATCCAAATTTGATTTCTCTCCCTTCCTGCTCATGCTCTATATTCATGGATGCCTCTGCACTTCCCTCATGAGAAAAAACAAATTGACACAAGAGATGTGTAATATTTATGCTTATATTCAAACATTGTAATCTAAGGCTGCAATTAAGCTGACGAAATTTTAAGGTTTCAGTGAACATAAAACTCAGATATTTCTATTTCCAAGGTGCAGGCTCCCACTGGAAGAACTAAAGAGCAATCCCTGGAGGTTTTAGACTCTAGGACATTATGGTCCATATTGGAACAGGAGAGGGTACCAAAATTCATACACAGTACCCTATTCTTTCATAATCTACACTAGACTGTTTCTTCCATACCTTATCTCCCTCGGATTCCCTGTACACATAATTCCCCACTCATTTAAAGTACTCCTGGGTAATTTTATCTTTGGCCAAAATACAGATGGATTTACTAAACCTATTGTCCATGAAATAGTGTCCCATCTTTTTTTTTTTTTTTTTTTTTTTTTTTTTTTTATTTCCTTTGAGAACCCATAAAAAACACTAAATTTCTTTACTGCAGAATATATTCATCCAAAATTTTGCACCTTGCTGATGAGAGGGCTGATCTTTCCATCCCATTCCTCTCCTATGGAACGGTGATCTGTTCGGTATTCCCAGTAAGCTTACCCTTGCAGAACAGACTTAGCAAAAAATTATAGTATACATCATCAATCAATTTGGGGCTCATTGCAAAGTGCTATGATCCAAAGTATGTGACAGGTATTTGCACTCTAAATAAAAAAATGTACAACTTTAATATGGGGATTATATACTGTACTTGCTACTCCCCTTCTTTATTAAAAATATAAAGCACATACAACTAATGTTGGCAATAATGGCAAGTTGTCTTCTATAACAATCAGGTTTAATTGTTCATTCTGACACGCTCCAGCACTCTATTAAACACAGATTACTCTGGACTGAATAAATGAATACAAAGTAAGCTGGCCCACCGCTTTGCACACATCAGTGGAAATAATGAATTACATCATTTCATGAAAATGCATAAAAGGCCAGGGAAGGTCAAGAGCTTGTTATAATTTCACATTGACCATTTCTGCTCCAGTTTTCCAGAACAGAATATGTTCTGGGGATGGCTTATTTCTTGAAAGAAAGATCATTCTTTTTTTTTTTTTAATTTATTTTATTTTTTATTTTTTGACAACTTTGTATAATTCAGATGTCAGGATATTTGCTTTTAAAAGTTTTAAAATTCTACATCCCATATTTATATAGGACAAGAAACATACATAAACATGTATAAAGTGATTTTTTTCTTGTTACTCCTTAGTATGATGATTGATTTTGTTAACACACAGCAGGAGACACACATCCACCAGCAGAGGGAGTGGAGATAGACTTGCATAACAGTTATGGTTTGATTGCTCTTTCAGCACCTTGAAATCTCTGCTCTAGGGAGGAGCCTGTTTTACTAGATACAGTATGCAGTGGTCGAATGAGACAACCCTTGCACTGCTGGTTTTTGAATTTACACACAAAAAAATATTTAAAAAAATAACAAGGCTTGCCAACTTTGGGCTTTAATATATTTGGTTAGTTTGTAAGAGGAAGCATAAGAAAACAAAACCACCAACAAATAAAGATATTGTACACATTACTGCCTTATGTGCTAATAAACTCTGTGCAGCTATTACATGGGTAATGTTCTGTAAAAGCACATAGTATTCAAATGATTCACATGAATGGTGTTCAGTTTACTAATCCCATCAACCTTCTTGTTCAGTCCAAGGGACAAACTCATGTTTCCTGTGATATCCCAAGTCTGTAATTGAAGAGATACAATGTCCTTTTCCCTTCATTCATGTTTTGACATTTTTTGAAGTCTGTGCATTTGAAGGTTATTAAATTATAGGAAAGTGGAAAAGCAGAAACTGCTGTTAATTGTTCTAATGCTCCCTAAAGAAATATTTTACCTTTAATGCATTTACAGAAAATATTGAGAACCCTAGAACACACTATGTAAGATTTTCATTAAGCTGAGAACAGATAAGTCAAAAAAACCTTCACAAATGTGTGTCAGATAAAATCAAGTACACAAACTGTTGCTTTGCATGAGAAGTTTGACTGCAAAATATGCTTTTAAAGACTTTTGGGGATAGTATACATAGGAGCTGATGCAAGGTCTTGAAATCATCAAAGCCCAATATCGCTAATGGAGACCCCAACAGCTAACCTCTACTTCACTGGGAAAATTCCAGTCCTTTTCTGTATTATTTTTCATACTATTTAGTATTTTTATTCATATTTGAATAACATGTGGAGTCCCTAAGCTGAAAGCTCCCTCACTCAGTTTACCACTGTATACAGTGCCAGACAACTGGGCACAGATTAGACTGACTCTTTGAAGCTTCAATTTATTAAATATTCCCTCGGTTTCTAGGGGACAACTCATAGGAGTATTTGCTAGCATGAGAAGAGATGTTCACTCTGCCCTACAACAAGAGATCACCTCTTTCCCAAAGGAAAGACAAGGTTGTATTTTTTTATAGCACAGATGCATCTTAAAAACATGGAAGATGCACTTCAGAGACCATGGCTCCTGAGAACCTGGGAGGCAGTATCATGCCCCAATGGACAGACTATAAGCTCACCAAAGTCATATGAAAATACATTTGTGTGAAGGATACTACCACACAGCTATAGCAGTAACTACCATGAATGGAAAATGCCTCAGGCCTCAAATCACCTCAGGCCTCAAATTACCTCCTAGCATCAGGGCTTAGAAAAAGGCTTGAAGGATGATTATGTAGCACTGGCTCAGACTCAGAGAACTCAGAAACTTTCTTCTGAAGCATCTAGCTGCTGATGGACCATCTAATACATAGGTTTTTGTCCTGATGATGGTACCAATGTTCTGAAGGGAAGCTGAGCTCAGATGTGAAGCTCAAATTCACTTAGGCCCACTTCAGGTTTCATGCTACCAGACCAGTAAAGACACCAATGTCTCTTTCATTTTCTCTGCTTAAGCTTATCTGATGCCTCCAGGGAAACCAGTAAATACAGGAGAGCTTTCTTCAGGAAGTTATGTCAATCTTTTGGATGATAAATTGATGATAACTGTAACTGTTCATGTAAGTTTTCTCTCCTGCATATGCCACTAGCTACTATGGGGACCCCAGTGACTGCTGGTGACTGTTGGATCTGCAGGTTGTCCAAGGACCCTGTCTTTTGAATATAGCAAAGACTGCTTCAAAACTATTTTAATCACTGTAGACAACAAGCACAATGCTGTACAGGGACTAAAAATCACACAAGTGACCAAAAAGCACTCCTACAGTCTGTCATCTTGAATCCAGAGGATGCAAATTTTGTTTCCTCTCCCTCATATACTGTATCACATAGTCTTTTATTAATTATTGTTTCCCATTGTACAATTTTAAAGTGATTAATTACTCCATCCATACACAGTGGGCACACAAACTCCAGTCATTAGCAACACCATGTGTTCGGTTCATGCCACAGATCTTTAAATAGTGTTCTGGTCTGCACTTTCCCTTGCACACAACAGTGTCTTCTGTGGCAGTCTGAAAGGCATTTGGCAGTCCTTTGATGGATGACAGGCATCCTACTAATTAATTTTCTAGCTGTTTATCGGTCATACTCTCAGGTCCCCATTATTTCAATTGCATGACTACAATAATTAGATTTTGTATCTTTAGACCTCCTTAGGCTTGCTTAAGGCTATGGCACTGACCTCTGCTGGGTTTAAAGTTTACACAAAATTAATACATTTGCTCATTTCCCAGGTGTTGTACTTTAATTCTTAGTTTTTGTTTGTTGTTTTATTTATTTATTTTTTTTCTACCCACTATAAACAAACTAGTGAAAAGAAGCATGCTTCTCAAATGCACCAGAGCTGCCAATTGAGAAAGGTTAAGTAGAATTAATCTCAGATTATTATATGCAGATTCATTAACTGAAGGCCTGGTAGCCATGAAGCAAACCACAGGATAGCTGGATGGTTAGAACATCAACTTGCTAAAGGCACTTGACTGACCCTTGAGAAATCTCTCTTCATCTTTCATAATGTCTTACCAGTATAACAAACTCAACATGCATCTCTTCCAAACCTCATCCTTTGTCCCTACAAAACCCATGTCAGCAGACCGAACACATACCAACTGCACCCACTGCCTTTGGCTCTCCTTGGGCATATCTCCTCTGCAGGAGCAGCACGACTGGGGAGTGCATAGCGCACCCCTCCACCACACACCTCACTGAGGCACTGGCTCCGGGCACCCTGTGTTTTCTCAGTTTCACACCTCTCCAAAGACACACCTGGGGTTGTAATGAGCAAGAGCCATCTCCTTCTTCCATCCCCAAGGCTCTCCTTACGTCTGCCCCATCTCTTCTCTGGCTCAGCTCTGCTTGCCACCCTCAGACCTTCCTCACAGGGTCCTGCAGCTGCTGCCTCCAGCCCCGCCAGCCGCACTCTCCTGGCACAAGCAGACATCCGGCAGGCGGGCAGCCATTATCGGACATTGGAAGCCACCTAAAGAGAGTCATGACTAGGCCGGGGCACTTCATGGCCCCCTGTGGCTACTGGCCGGGCAGCCGCACCCCGTACCTTAGCCTCTCAGCATGCCTGATTACCTGTGTTCAGGGGCACAGTGGGTGTGCCTATTCTGCTTCAAGTGGGAGCCTGGGACTGGCCCAGGTAAGAGGTTTTTTTCCAGACCAGAGCTTTTACTCTGGGCTTAGCGTGGCAGTAGGCCCATGCGTTTCATTTGTGAATAACATTTCCCAAAAATATTCTTAACCAGCCCCAGGGCTGGAGACTTCAAGGCCTCCTCGAGCAGTCTATTCCAAGTTATGCTTTGTATTTTTCTTCTGTAATGATTGTTAGGCAGTGCCAGTTCAGGATCAAACCTTGCTGACCCACTGAAGATCAGAAGGTCATATTAATGATGTAAAGTAGGTTTGGTCTGCCCGCTAGTATTTGTTTTAAATGCTTTGTTATTACCACAACAAAAATTAGAAGATTTGCAAAAATCAACCATATGAAATTAAAGGTCATAAATTTGATTAAAAACATAAGCAGGAGTGAACTCGTGTACTTCTGAGGAAGAGGTAGAGTACTAAAGAGCAGTGGGAGACTTAATCTCATAAAAACTCATATCTAGCCCTAGAAAAGCACTTGAAATGTTTTCAGAAGTTGCCTGAGTGGGTGCTGTGGATGTTTTCCATCATTACAGAGGGATAAACCAGCAAGACACAGATATGAAGTGGATTACTACTGTAATTATGGCCAGTGCACCATTCAGTTTAATTCTACTTTATAATCAAAAGACAAAAAGCAGCATAAAACAAACCAAACTAAATCAACCACAAGCACACACACACACACAAACAAAAAAAACCAAAAGCCACCAGTCTTGTGGGTTTTTGAATCCTTATGGCATGTTACCTGGCTGTATTTTCCAAGACAGAAAATATCTAAAGGGTTTGACTACTGATTTAATTGGCACAATCTTCTGTTGTGCAAGCTGAAAAAACAGAGAGAGAATCCTTTCCACACTTTTTTGAAGTTTCTGACTGGTCCCTGTGAGTCCCAAAGAAAATAAAATAATTTGTGTATAAACATGTGCCAATTAAATTTATTGCAGTTAAGTTTTCTGGTGAATATCAGGATTTACTAGTGCAGATATATAGAAAAAAATATGTGGATGACTTGTAAATGACAACAAAACAGATTCACAGATATCTTCAATGTGTCATTATGAACATGGCACATGATGAGGCAGGATAGAAAAAAGAATATCTCATTAAATTCTGGCCTGAAAACAGTCTCTCTTCAAAAGTCTTTATGAGCCTAGTCTCTATGAATGATAAATTTTGATGATTAAAGTTATGATGGCTCATCTCTGATTTTTGTTTATCTTCAAATACAAGAACTCCACTTACATATAGATTCATTTTGCAACCTAATTATGCTCATGTGAGAGATGACGTTCTAGGAAGTGCACCATTTGATTGTGTGTTTTAACCCTAGTTAACTAGGCTTTGTCTAATTGCATAATTGGATTATTTACATGAAGCATTGAAATCTAAATGGCATTCTTCAACACATAATAGTTTTGTACACATAAGTTGTCAGAGCTGTGGTATTCTTGAAAAAAATAAAGAAAAGCTTTTAGTATCTGCAGCAAAAACACAGCATATTTGAATTGTACAAAAATATTTATGTAAGCCCTAATTGGTTGGAATATTGAAGATAATACACTATATTAGTTCATCTTTTTTCACTCTTGTTAAATAGTTCTTTACTTCACAAAACTAGTAGGACTATTCAAAGAATAAAATGGTATGCAGGAGATGTAAGAGTTTCAGACTGTATGAAAACAGCCTATTTATTCACAGTCTGAGAAGTGGAGGAAGCCAGCTCTTTTATACAAAGGCAATGACGGTATTTGTGTATTACTGAAAAGCATACAGACAGAAATCGGGACAGTAAAAGTCACGACAGTTAAAAGAAGTGCAATTTCAGCTGGCATTAAAGCATGAAAGTCCTGTTTTACTAGGGGATATCACCCAGTCGCAGAAGCTGACTGTATTTCCATTGAACTAGAAGACAAAGCTGCCATTAATATTGATGGGCAGCAGGCCCACCAATAACATAAAAGCCAATGCTTTACACAAGTATTTAAAAGGTGTGGGTTCAAATTAAAATCTTTTTCATATTCCTCATTGTTTTTACCATATAGTGTGAAAGAACCCAGATGAAAAGCACTGAATTCTGTGAGGGAAGGATACAGAAATAAAATAATTTGGCCAGAGAAAACATAGTACAGAAAGCAGAGGTTTCAGCCCCACAATACGCTATTGTGATTTGACAAAAGGGATTCCGGAAATGAACAGGGCCTTTGGTAAACTATGCTTTTCAGAACTAAACTCTCAACAAACAGTATGCTCGAGAAAGCAACATGTTTAGGGTTTATACAGTTTTTAGTTTTAGTTCAGTAGTTTAGTTTAGTTTAGTAGGTTAGTTTTATACAGTTTTGCTTTACATAACACTGTACAAAAAAACATCTGGAATTCTCCTATATTATGTATTACTGTGCTAGTTACTACATCATGGAAGTGCACAGAACAATCAGAAGAAAATAGAAGGGCAACAAAAATGGTGTACAGATTAGAAAATGAGATATATGAGCCGACATGGAAGGAGCTAAACAAATATATGACAGGGAGAAGGGCAGACTGGAATATGATCAAAGTCTATAAATACCTTATACGGTCTATTAACTTCAAGGTAACCATAAAAATAAAATAATTATAATGTCTTAGAAGATGGTGGCACAAGAATCAATAAGGAAAAAGTAAAGAGGGGAAAAATTTCAGATAAAACATTGGGTAATACGTGAACCCCAAAGAAACCTGGTAATTAGGTGCTATCCCTACCGATACTCCAAAGCAGGTTTGAAACTATTGCCATTAATATTTTATAATAAAAGCACCTCTGAATTTCAGGATGACTGAAAATAGAATGGGCTTTCTGGAACCACTGTCTAGACAAGGAATTAACAATATGGGCATATTTTTTAAATGCAAGGTTAATATGGTGCTTTTAAAGACATAAATCCATTATGAAGACCATGAAGTAACATAAACAGGTGTGCACCTGAAAGTTATTTTTGAGAGCCATTCAAAATGTGAAACACAGTTGCTTCTGCACATGGCAATATCATACTCATTCTGAACTCTTGTTTGTGCTTTGGGGTTTTGGTGAACCTGGAAATCCATTTACCTGATGTAAATGTTATAAACAATGAGAGAAGCCCTGACCCTAATGAAGTCAGTAGCAAAACTATGGTTACAGTAGATCTGGGATTTCACCCTATTGTTTGCATTTTTGCTAAAGTACTAATTAATTTGACTATAGCCTTTGATTTTTAGGACATGAGATGGTAGAGACCTTTTAGGAGACCTACTTTGCAGCTGTACCAAGGTCACAGACAACGAACAAACCCAGTCTTACTTGGAAGTCAGTGGCAAAGCATCAAGAGTCTGGATCTATTTTAAGGGTAAGTGAAGTACAGAAAATAAACTTCTTTTCTTCACCCATCTTTCCACAAGACACAGATAACATGAACCAACTCTATGATACTAAATAAAAAGTATCTATAATCAAGGCCCTTCCACTTTCTATTTGCAGAGTTAATTTACTAATATCCTTCAGAAGCTGGAAGTTGATTGTACTTCTTTCAGGAGTTAGACTTCTTGAGAGTACTTACAAGCTGCCTGTACACTAAATTGTGCTGGATTGCATATAATAGTAAGGTAGTGACATATATTGGTTTCTGACTTGTACATAGCTTGTACATATATCCATGCTCAGGCAGCAGCTGCTCATTATCTGAACAAGAATCAAACAATAGAAAGATATGATGATAATAACTGGTAGAGGTACTGAACGTATACATTCCCCATGGAGTTTGGTTGGAGATATTGGTTCACTTAAACTCTTAAAGTCTTAAAACAAAGTGTGATTTCTCAAATTGGTGACCCAAATTGGTGGACTATTTTCAGTGATTGGTAACCAACTCCCCAAATTCACTCAACTACTATTTTGCAGAGATAAAAACTGTGTAATTACCAAGAATTTGAATGTAAGTGAGCTTCAGGTTCCCCTACTTTCTCTACATGAAACAAATGACAGCTGCAAAACTACTGTTAGCTAAAAGTAAATAGGAAAAGAGATTTTAAAAAAGAGAAATAGCAATCTTCAATGTTGAAAAAAAGTTTGTGAATTGTAGAAATCTGAATAAGATTAAAGTTGAAAGTAAAATTGGAAAGGAAAAAAAACATAGCCAGAGATGAGAGTTTATAAAACATATCAATCTGTGAGCAACATAGAAGAAGCTATTTTAAATTCTGCACTGTGGTAAGAAAGAGTGATTCTGTTCTTATTAAACTTTTTTGGTGTTTTCTTAAATTACATGTTAGAATGTAAACATTTATGTATGCATCAATCTTGCAATCTTTGGTATTATTTTCAGAACAAACATTCCCTTCTCAAAATGAATGTTAATAATAACCCTTTTAAATTCTTACTGAAAAGCTTTGGCTTATACTGTCTGGAAATATCAGAAACTTCCTGGTAACTGTGGATTCTTTCCAACTAAAAATAAAGAAATATTGTATTGGTCATGACTGATCAAGGTCAGTGGTCATCTACTCAAATTTTGTTTCTAAGGCTTGGTGTGTTGTGATTTTGTTCTTAGTTAAATAACAGTTCTTGAGTTTCTGTTTTGCTCCTACAGCACTAACAGAATCAATGATATAGCAGTCAGCATAGGAAAAACTCTTTTCTGAGAGTGGTTCTGCCTGTGTGTCATAATAGAGACTGGTGGAAGTTACCTTATTTCAGATGAATTATTTGGATATGTTTTACTTACGTAGGGACTAGATAACTCCAAAGACTTAAACTCTATAATAGCAAGCATAGTTACATTTAATTTTTAGATTTCTTCCCATTCAGATCAAAAAGATGTAGTTCAGAAGTGAAAGAAGTGATATCAGAAATATCTACACAATGACAGAAGTGCTTAACCTAGCTAATGTGGCATGTCAAATTCTGCCTTTGTTCTGGAATTCTGCCTTTGTTCTGGATGTGTTCTTAACTGTAGGGAAATTTAACTTGTCAGGATCAACAGTCCTAAACTGTAAATGGAAGGCACATTCTCAAAGGCACAATAAGAAAGAAAATAGATACTGGTCCAGGTAAAAGCTTGAGGCTTAGTCTATTTCCCCAGCTTGGGCTAATTGTTTCTTATGACTTCTTACGGAGACTTAGCAACAAGTAAGCTAGATAAACTAGATCCATGCTAAAGAACAATGGGAAAGTCATACTGCCCTTCTTCACTTTCAACTGCTAGAAATTTCTAGGATGTTGGAAATGTATATTGAAGAAAGTGTAACTGCTCAGTCTGTTTATGTTACAAACTTGGTTCAGGTGTAAATATTGAAGGGTATTAAGGCCAAAAGTCCACATGATTTATTTCTTGAGGTGCTTTGTATCTGGAGGATTTTCCATTTGGCCTTTTGTCAAAAAAAAAAAAAAAAATAATGCAGGACTACTGGGCAACAGTTAAAAAAGCTGGGAAATATGACTGAAGTAGTAAAGGTGGCTTCTTTCAAATGAGCAATCAAATGAAACAGAATAGTTTTATAAAACCATATATTATTGAAAGATACAGTTGTGCAATTACTGATTAACTCCATCTTGTATGAAAGGTTCATAAACCTAGGTAAGGTATAACCTTGTAATGAAATCAGAAACCAGAATCAGTTGTCATGGTTTCCAGTGTTATAGCAACATTTCCACAGAGCTGCAGAGATAAAACAATTGAATATAGAAATTTAAATTACTTTCTTGAACAATGACACATGTTAAAAAGAATGTGGTAGGTATAAGCATAGGGAAATAGTATCCTGCTGAAAATTTTTAGATTGCTTCTGTCATAGGATTCAATAATTCATGTTTAAGTGTGAATGTTTCTGTATTGCTTGCATCAGTATATTAAAAAAGAAAAAAGAAGCAACTATTGATATTAAATGTCAAAATTGTAAGAAAAATTTTGGTCTTTGTAAACATGACAATATTTCAATCTTCTAAGATACAATAAACTTATGAAATTGTTGTGTGTGCCTTTTTGAACAATGGAAACTTTTTGTTGAGAAGCTCCCCTGATTTTCTAACAGGCAATGAAATCCATTTCTTAGCAGTCAATCATATAGTCGTCTTACAAAAAAAATCCATGCTTGGTCTGATCACATAGAAATTTTGGAGCCACTGCTTCGGTCCAATTGGAAAATGCTGCCTGCTTTTATTTGTAACCAAGAATCCAATTTGAAGATATTTTTGCAATGGGAGTTGTTCTATTTTTTTTTTTTTTTCTTCCAATTTCACTGCCTTTTTTCAGGATTCTGTCTTAGAGGGCTGAAAATAAGAAAATTACCAATGATATCAGCTTTGCTAGCCGGGCTCTCTACTTTATCTGGGATTAGTGTCTCATGGATTTTTTTCTTTCTTTTCCCAGTTGTGGTGTGTTTTTCTAGTTCAGATTCCATGTCATGGGTCCACAATCATGCTAGTCTCATAGCTAATTAGTCTCATAGCTAATGTCATGCTAGATAACTAATACCACCTCAAGACTATGTAAATCAGCCTGTCAGAGAGATATATAAAACTCAGAATTTCAGAGGTATATGGTAATCTCATTTGTCCAGATGCCCAGGTCATAGAGAAGTAATATTTAAGAGAGTTAGATCTAAACAGCTATTTTGCAATAAACTAAATTGAAATCATTATAGTGCAATCTTTGAAGCACGGTGAATTTTTCACACATCTCTTCAGTGACCTTGTCTCTCAAGGTGGTCTGATCACTTTATTTCTTTTCCATTCCACCTGTCTCTGTTTTTTAGCCAGGATTTGAACAGTTTTAAAAGTTTTGGTCATGATCCAAAGCTTTGATCCAAAGTTTTATCATCTTTACAAGTAAGGTAGATACAAGGCAAAAATGTAAAATTAATGCATGGAACAATCCCAATGCAGACCAGTGCTTTTAATAAAAGGAAGCATGTTAACATGCTCTGTGTTCCTTCATGAAACTGATAAATTAAAATATGCTGAAAGCTATCCAAGGGTTTTATGCAACTTAGGCAAAAATGCAACCTGAAACATAACTGTTCTTTACACTTCTATAATCAGCACTGAGAGAAAAACACAGTGCAGAGAGAAAAACAGTCATCTTGAATGTTAGCCCTCTTTTGCTTGAACTGTATGGGGGCATAAATCTGGAAGAAAAGCACTGATTTATTAGTTCTGAAGCAGACCAATAAGATACTTGGCTCAAAACAAGTCTGAGCTGGTGACATGAAACAAGGAGAAAGCACTGCAGAAAACAGAGAAGAAAGAAGAGGAATTATAGTGACTCCTTTAAATGAAAATGTCAAACAAACAAAAAGGCACCAAATCAGGGTCAAAGGACAAATTTTTGCAGGAGCAAAATCTTCTCAAATTAATTTTGGGGGTTATTCTCTGTACTTCCCAGACCTCTAATTTTGCATCATGCTAAGGAACAGTCAGCTATGAAAGTCAGTAAGTTGGGAAGCCCAGTAGCCCAGGAGGCATGGAGAGTTTGCCTGCAGAGTTATCAGCCCATGCGAAGTCTGTGTTTCCGAAGAGTGAAAGAAACCTTTTACCTCTTGAGCCTGAAACCAAGATGTCAAGAACTCTTGAGGAATAAACAGTAGGCACAACCATCACAACATGTCTCTGAGACCTAAAATTACAGGGATTCTTGCAACTCATACAGGAAAATGGGCAGCCTGTAGACATGGGAATGCTTGTCCACATATCCATGTCCCCATGAAATAAATCAACATCTTACCTTTTGACTCTGTCAGATCAGATTTTTCCAGCACAATATTATTCTGTTAACTGCCTCCTGATGTACATTTGTGTTATGCAAAGCAGAGCAGCAAAGTAGATTGTTAGAAATCAACCAGGCTGTGGAAAAAAATTCTTAAAGTATTTACTTTCAGTGAGCCTAGGTTTGAACAACCTCCTGGATTTCTCATATACTTTGCTGCTCTGCCCAGAGCTGATAACCTCAGAGATCACTTTTCTTAGTTAGATTGGTAGGAGGGAAAAGGATCCATATTGTTAGGCACTTCCAATTGCCAACATTTCAATTAATGCAAGAGACTTTCCACTTCTTAAGCTTGTTTGTTGTTAGGGGGCAGGGGCAGCATAGTATAACATATCTTTCTTTTCCCATTTCTGGTAAAGAACTGGGTTGATTCTTTTATTGGTTTCTCGCCAAAAAACACATGGTTCTCTTCTCAAGATTATATATACTGTCATAATTCCTCCTACAAAGGGTGCACACACAGTGTAAGTTAATGGAATGGCATCAATATAGAAACAATGCAGTAAGATTTAATGGAATCATATTACGGCTAACCATACACTTATCATCCTAACCAGTTTTGTTTCTCTAAAACCTTTTTCTACGCTGATGGTAATGGAAATTTTATGTAATAACAGGTTTTACAGTCAACTATTAGGGTCCACCTGCTAAGATTTGAGAAGGTACAAAGGCTCTAGCAAAATTATCTTTTGCAAACAGAAATCATTAATGTCTTGGTAAAAGGATTTTCTCCTTGTGTGTGCGTATGCATGTGTATTTATGGATATACATTAGGTATGAATAAAATATAAAGTGAAACCCCAACTGTAGAAAACTAATAGCATCATTTAGAATATCTAAAGACTAAAAAACAAAACAAAAGAAAACAAAAAAAAACACACACGCACACAAAAAAAAACTACACCAACACTTTAGGCATCATTTCAGCTGCAGCTTATAAATAACAAAAATGATTTAAATTCAGAAAAATGCCAGATGGCTATTTACACTAAATAGAATGCAAAAATATATGCATTTAACTCCTCCTCTGGAAATACGCTTTTCAGCCCATCAGCCTATACAGGAGCCTTTATTGAGTAGTCATACATAATCTTATTAATATTTCTTCTTTCCTTTCTTCTCTGTTCAGTTCCATCTCATGACTTCCTCATTTTATGTTACTGTACATTTGTTTGTAAGGCCCTTGTAAAAAGGTGCAATGTATCTTCTTCCTGTTTTGGTAGGGACATTATTCAGCATAGAGAATAGTAAAAGATATTAACAATGACAATTTTCCTAAATTTCCCCTTAGAGGAGTTGCCATGTCTGAATTCTTCAAGATAAAATAAAAGTACTTGAAACAGTGAAAAGCCAAGCAGTTCCCAATTTATGGTAGCTTTAAACAAGATGGATCTTTAAGATCTAATTCTTCATCTCTTCATTCATAACATTTTTGAAGGTCTGAAAATGAGCAAGTGTGTGTTTCACTCAATGGTTCAAACACTTTCCATCAACTTTACTTAGCTAAGGATGGAAACAATAACAAGGTTAAAACATAGATCAACATTAAATAGTTCACTGGGAGGCTGTTGCTGCTGTTAGAAAGGTTCTAGATGAATACCTCCTTTTTGGCCTGAAAATATGTTTTTTAAAGATTTGTTTAGCCAAACTTCTAATCCCAGAACATTTGTCCCTTTTCTACATAAAGATTAGACCAACTAGATTAGAGTCTGGTGAGGATAAGGTGAAAACTAAGTTTCCTTGGTTTCTTATGCTAAAACTGAATTCTGTGTGAATGTGGAATCATAGAAATGCAGGCCTGGAGGGACTTTGAAAGACAGTCTTATCTGTGCTTCTATATGGAGCAGGATTGAATGCTACCACCACTGGAGACAGCTGGAGCAAAACATGTTTTCCTTAGATTTCCTGGTACAGTGTTTCATTGATTTTTTTTTTTTTTTCTTTACTATTGGATAAATAGCCTTATGACTGGAAAATAAGGTTGATTCCTCGACTGATTCCCTTATGTTCACAAACAACTGATTGCCATTATAACAGTTTCATGTATACTGAAATGCTTTTGATCATGTTTCTTCTTACTATTCCCTTCCTTATGTTAAACAAACTCAGTTTCATTTAACCTTAATAGGACATATTTTCTGACTTTTTCTGGTATGCCTACACCTTTCTGTAATGTAACATCCATACTTTGACCTCTCTGTTGTAACTGAATAGTGCAATTTGAAACCAGCCCTGTATGTTGGATTTTCAAAGTTCATCTTTAGTTAATTCATCTTTAGTTAATTTAGTAATTTAACTAATTAGTTAATAATTTAGTTAAATCTTTAACAAATACCAACTTTTACACTGGTTCTTCTATAACATTAACCTATTTTACATGACATTAGAGAGTTTGTGTAACACTTCATCCCCAGTTTGCAACAAGCTCTATCTCTAGGTGTATGCTGCTGAACTCAAATTATAGGGAAGGTATTAAGAACATGCTTAGCTTATGCCAAAAGTCCCATACTCACTCATCTGTCTTCTCTCCCTGCTTTCATAGTTTGAACTCCGTCACAGTTTCAGGAAGGAAAAATACCTACTATGATATGAAAGGTTCATGTAGCTTTATGAATGCATTCTGGGTTCTGAATCCAGAGCAATAAGCAAGTTCATGTGTGTGATTAGCTTTTGACTAACAACAACTATGAGATATTAGACTCTGATATTCCCTTCAGTTCCAAGGAGCTCATTGCAAATGTACTGATATAGCTGAGAGAAGAATTCAGTCCCCTAAACATCCTGACTCAAACCCCAAACACCGTGATTCTCCAAAACCAAAACCAAAACCAAAACCAAAACCAGGTGATACTAACTAGTGTTTTCTGGTCCTTTTCCATCTGGAAGGACAACTGTGTTCCAAAACTGCAGGACCCAACTTTAGCATGTTTTCTATTAAAAAAGAAAAATACAGAAAAAGAATTATTTCAACAGTGGAAAAAAAGTTGTGCAATCTTTAGGCCAGTAACATACTTGCAAATATATTTGACTTTTAGTTTTATAATCAGGTTGAAAGAAACAACTCTTGCATACGAATCCCATGGTTGTCTGAACCTTTCAACACTGAAACATCACTAAAGGATTTTACATTTGCAAGAGGAAAAAATAGGATAGAATTATAGATTTTTGGATATAGAAGTCTTGATGGACAAATCACAGAATTGGCTTGTCAGTCGCCTTCTATCCAGAAAGAAGCAATAATGTTGCTTCAGGTATTTTTTTCAGTTCTTTATCAGGCTATTTATTTTGACTGTTTTACTATTGATTCCTGAAGGAACCTGTTAAGCTTACACTCTTCTGAACAAAAACTACATTATTTCTCTGAGAAAGTTAATTTAATATATATTTTCTAACATGTATTTTACATTTCCAAAGCTCCCCCCCCCCCCCCCTTTTTTTTGTTTGTTTGTTTGTTTTATCCTTTTTCATTTCATGGTCTATGTAGTGTTTGTGGCATTTCATTATTGATTTATATTCACAAACATTTTAGATTGTAGCATTACTGTAGAATCTATTCTCATAACATTCAATTGCAGTCTCCTTTCCTGTATATCTTCAACAGCTGAAGTGAAACTTTTCTTCAAAGCCATTATTGTCTGTCTAGAAGCATTGAAAGAAATGCCTTTTCTGTGGAAGGAATTTCAAGCAAAACGTCAGCACCTCTCATATAGATCTATGCAGCAAAAAGGGGAAAGGCCAAGGAATAAACCACAGAAATGTATTTCCTAATATTTTCATAAGAAGGAGCAGAAAGGGACAGGGCTGCTAGAAAGGAAAGCTTTTTCTTTTGTACAGAATGTTGGTCAACTCAGGTGGCAACCACTTCTGCCATATATTTTTCTTTTCTAAATGTAGGAATCTGAGGAACACAAATTACTCCACATGGATTCTTCCTGCAGGCTATTGAAAGAGACATGTTCCAAAAAGGTACCCAACTCACAGTGTTTATGAAGATAGCTTGCTAAATTCCAGATTGCCTGACTTAGGTGGCTGAATGCTATTTCTTTGATTTGGGACATATGGGTTGAGATCCTGTAAATCCATGAAACATGTCCTTTGCAAAGGAGTTTATCATGAAACATATCCTAAGCACAATAAGATGTAGGGCATGATTTTGAAAAAAATGTCCTTTTATGAGGAAAGGTCAAAAGTAAATTACATTGAGACAGGACTAAGTCTGTTGGTGACAAACTTCTAAAGCATTAATGACAGTGGGAGTATTGACCTTCTTGCCACTATCCAATATCCTAACTATGCAACAGCAGCAACTGTCACATCAGGATGAATGAATAAATAATACACATCCTCTTATGGGGAAAATCTCCAATCTTACATTACTCATCTTAGTTTGTAACATTTCTGGGCTCTTTCAAAATTTTCAAGTCACTGAGTAAGACAGTCTACTTTATTGCTGAGAGATATTCTGTCTCTCAAATTCGTTTTACTGTTTATTCACACATAAAACAGGATTTTTTTTCACTCTTGTGCTCATGCTCGTTTACTGTACCTGGGAAAAACAGAAAATTCACCAAGGAGAAAGGCAAATTTTCTTTATGAGTAATGAATTTATGGCAGATACTATTGCATTCCTCTTCTCTTCTGATTTGGGTGAAACTTAAACATTTGTAATTGCCTTATTCAAGTCATTGAAATTGATTTTTTTTTAATAGTTGTGATGATGAATGTCACTGCAGAACTCAAAAATACACTTAACAATTTTCCAGCCTGCTTGTAGACAGTTAGGGTAAGGAGAATATAAAATCAGATGGGATCTCAGATTGTGCAGTCAGTAGTACTGTGACCGTGAATCTTGAGCTGTTTCTGTCTGGATATGCATAAAATTCTGTGTCTTGAATGATTGAATTGTGATTTACAGTAATCTTGCCAGTATTTCATTCTCAGAAGCTTTCAAAGCAGAATGAGCTTAAACAAATACCACACCAATTGATATATGCTTTTTCTTCATTGCTTCTATCAGCTCTTTCCAAAATTGAGAAGTTAGTCTACTTTATATAAGCTAAATTAAAGGCTTGATTCAAATTACAGAACCCAAAGTTTTTCCATTGACTTCAGTTTAGATCTGGTGTTAAAGGTGTTTATCAACACATATCAATATCTGTGCTTTTTTGTAAATGTGTTCTTGCTTGGTCAGCACACCAAAGCAAGCCTCTTAGCATTTTGGTCTTGCTGCAGAGGTGTATATGGTGTATATAGATTCAATTCCCTCCCAGCTGGAAGAACAAGACTTACTTGTTTCCACAGCAGCAAAGAGTCAAAAAGTTAAAAGCTGGTATTAATTGTAACAGCACAATAGGTACTTAAACAATGTGGAGGCTGTTCCCAATTCTATCAGTTTATGTGATATTATAGAAATACAAATAATCTACCTTAAAGAATTGTTTGGTATAGGCATATCCTTTGCAAATCAATCTGGAGTTGGAAATTTTTGTCTTGGACTTAAAAGTAATAGCTTAAACATCCAGATAAAACAATTTAATATAAGTAGAACATAAAAGCAGGACTGTTACTTCTTTAACTCACTGTGACTCTTTTCCGTGATTTCAGACAGAAGATGAGTTCTGCTCAGAGCTGACACATTGCAAGGGAATCTGTGCTCTCTGTCTAATCCCTCAAGAAGCTTTCACTTTTGTCTTCTTGTTTTGTTTTGCTTTACTCTTGTTAATATTCTTGTGCCTTTGAAAGTCAGTGGAGAGACTTTTGGATCTTAACAGGCTTTGGATAAGGCATTATGGAGACTATATATTTATTATAGAGAGCACTTCTGTCTGTGTGTACGTAGGCAATAAGAGCTTGGAGAAACAGATGTGGCAATGGGCTTATTTTAGAGTTTATATTTGCTGTGTTCATATGTATTTTATTTCATTAGTCTAGAGCAATTCCTGCTATCCGAGTGACACTTTGAAAATTTCAAAAGAGAACTGATTTATTCTTTCAGTATAAACAAGAGGTTATTCTGCTTCAAAGTAAAGACCTCTTTGTGCATAGGAAAATTCCCTATTCAGGTCTGCATTGCCTTATGGCAGTGATTTGCTGAACTTTTTCCTAACACAATTTTAACTGAAAGAGTAGGGACATCTTAGTCATGCTGGTTTTGCTGCATTTTTTCTCTGATTTCCTTCACCAGATAACCAACATTTTAATAGTCATATCTGTCATGAAGAGAAATTAGTGACTGAGCAAAGGCTTTGGATGACTGGAAAGCCTGACTACATATACAGCATGAGTTTTTCTGTATGTTTTTGTTTTGTTTTGTTTTGTTTTGTTTGTTTCTTTAAGTAATTTAAAGAAAAGTTACTTTTCTTTATAGAGGCCCATATAGTGCCATGATTTGGATTTGTAATGAAAACAGTGTTGAAACACACTATTTCCGGGATTGGAAAACATTCCGGGATTGGAAAGATCTTCCTTTCAGCATTTTCCATTCCACATCACTACTATTTCCCTTCCATATAAAAATCATCATAACCGATAATTGTTATTAATAATAGCAGTAATACTACTAATGAATCATATCCGTCATTAAAACTTAAGAAATGAATATGGTTATATAAACTATAATTTTATCATTCTATGTGCTTTGCTTTTGAAAAAGTTTCACTTTATTACCCTATTTTTTCACTGTATTTCAAGTAGTGGAATTGGGAACCATGAAGGACACTTCTTTGAATACTGTTCTATGCAAGCTCTTCTTGTTTGAGAGGAAGTCCTGTGAGGCAGTCTTGTGCACTCCTTGTTTATGCACATACTACTCTTAGTTTGGGTTTGGGTTCTGTCTCTCTGGATAGAACGTTTCTGCTCAAATTAGAATATATAAATCAGATTAATCATGTTCTTACACAGTCCTGTCTCTTAGTTGGCTAGAAACAGAGCCCAAGGTGATGAAATGAAACAGAAATATGTACCTGCAAGTGTCTTAAATTTCTATGAGATGAATGTCATCCTTACCGTCTATTGGGTTAAATTAGAAACCAGAATAAGCACTATATGCAAATGAAAAATGATGATTCACTGACTAACTTTGTTTCATATAAACTTGGTAGACTTGATTGACATTCTAAAGAATGTCTTTCATATCGAATGGAAGACTGTGTATCCATTGGTAACACAAATTATGATGCTTTAAAGATAGATGTAGAAAGAAAGCCAATAAGGTAGTGGAAAGTCTGTTCATAGAAAAATCTAATGATGCAGGTATTAGACCTTTAATTTATTTACCTGAAAATGTGTGTGTTCGCTGGTGCAAAGGAAAAAGTAAGAAAAGGGTTTGTTCCAAGTTAAAAGAAAGAAGCCCAACAACATGATTATGGCAATTATATGTGCTAAATCTAATTTGCATTCCTGCATAATGATGGAATATATATAGAGAAAGGATTCACTGTGCAGTTTAAAAACAACTATGTCACGAGCAGTGAGAAAATATTGACAGGCAAGAAATGTCAGTGCTTTTTTTAAAACCGAATTACAATCTATGGGATGATGGGAATTTAGCAGATGCACTATGTTAGTGATGAGAACATGCGATATGGTGACATGAGCTCCTACTTGAGAGATTAATTCCAAATTGGCTTTGATGGGAACACTTGTGCAGACTGATACCCTAAGTCCAAATAGCACAAGAAAGTAAATGAAAATGGCAATATATCAAGCTTCAAATAAGTGGCTATGAAATAATGAAATAGTGCAGTTGTTAATGTGAGGGCTGATCTGGGAATAAACAAAGTATTAAAAGTACATTGGTCCCATCTTCTAGGGTAATTACCCTGGGCTTGGAACACAAAGGAACTTGCTACTTTGCAAGATCATGCCATAAAAATAAAAATAAAATAAAAAAATGACTTAATTTTGAAGTAGCTCAGGTGTGCAGGTATAAATCTTAGAATGCCATGTGTGGTACAAGTGAATATATCTGTAAGTGCATTTTTGCACAGTAACAATGCTATGTATTGTCTTCTTGAATAAGAGAATGCACATTGAAGCATTATAAAGAAAAACGCTTACAGAGAGAGAGCATAAGTCTAAGGAGTCGTCCTTGATCCTAAGTCTTCACTTGTTCTCCAGTATAGGTAGACAGATATCACTTCTTAATGTGGAAAAAGTGAAGCAAGAAAATGTGTAAAAAAGCACATTCCTAAAGCTACATTCAGCTGTAATGCAGACCAGTGTCTTCTCTTACCACGTTAAGGCTTTATTCCCACCTTGTCAACATTATCAGTGTTTACTTCAAAAGGAGAATTTAAATTTTTTGTTTCACAGCATTCAGTCTTCTTCAATGGGTGGTAGAGCTTTATAAACAGCCTTCTCTTTCACAGCAGTAAATTGCTTTATCTGTACTAAAGTTATTGACATTTATAAGAACAATCATGTTCAGGAGGCTTTACCTTAGGATTTCAGAGCAACCAAACAATGAACTGAACTTGCTTTTTTTTTTTTTTTTTTTTTTTTTTTTTTTTTTTTTTTTTAACAGCTGTGTAAAATGAAGGATGGGTAAATTCAGTAACTCGAGTGAAGCTACACAATCAATAAGTGAACCAGGAATATAATTAATTAATACTGACTACAATTTCAATGGTGTATTCTCTAAGAAACACATTCTCCCTCAATTTGATAGTCAGAAAGTCTGATTTAACTGTATTTTAGCTTGTTCTCCTCCTTTTTACCATTTGTTGTATTTCATTGCTGCTTCTTCATATTTCTTTTGTAACTGTGATGCGTTAAGAGCCACAAGAAATCCACAGAGGGAGATACACACTTGTCTTTTGGTGGTATATGACATTGTAGCCTCCCAAACTTCAGGCTGTTATAGAAAACATATATTTCTGCACGTGTAAACAAAGAGTTTTATGGATATCATTTTGGTTTCAGACTTGTTCAGTACTATCATCTTTGTTTGATGGTGGGTATGTGCATTTCTGTGACTGTGAGTTATTTTCTCCAGATGGATGCAGATAAACTTCTTCAGAGTAACTTCTGTAACTGTTGACATGTATATTCTTCTGAAAACCACCCTTGCCTAGCAAAAGTCCTGGCAGCTAAGATCCTAAATAAGAAATCTTAGTATCCATGGATTTCCCATTGTGGATGTTTAATCTTCCTTCTCTTTCTCTTGGCTTTATGTTCTGTGTTGATAAAAACATAGAAGCAAAGATATTTCATCTTTCAGTCAGATTTAAGAGCTTAACAGCCCCTTTCTTTATAGAAAGGGCAACCTCCGTGGTTATTTGAAACAGTTCTCAAGTGCAGATTCTGTTCTTCTGTTTTTCTATACATGAAGAGCAACTCTGTTCAAGACTGCAGTGCCTGCTTCCGCTTAATTCTCCTATATACTGCTGTCCACTCCAAGGAAGAATGGTGTAAGAAGGTATTGGTGTAAAAATGACAAGCCGAGTAGAATTATGTTGCTATGTTGATGCATGTGAGAAGACACTCAGACCCTTAATCTTTTAATTATAACTCAAAAGTGAATGTAATGTCAAGATATGATTTACTGGAGAACACATTGGAAAAACAAGTGGATCAGAACAGAAATTCAGTTAGCCCTGCCTTGTGTTGCAAATACTTTTTAGGCCCACAGGTGCTTGACCTTTTTATCAGATAAGGGAAAAGTCTCTGGTCAACTTAAATTACACATTTGTGTAGGAGGGCATGGGTCTGGGACTGGAGGCACCTGCAGTTTAGAGCATGAACATAAATACCTTTTTTTTTTTTTTTTTTTTTTTTTCTGGTAGACTCTAGAGCTGTCTTTCTTACTCACTAGGAAACTTCATACCTTGATCTTTACCAGTGTTTATGGAGTCTAATTACTAGCTATCATTTTACAGAAAGGTGGCAGAAGAACTGCAATAGGCAGAGATAGACACATCTGCATTTTAAGAAAAATCGAAGGGTGATTTATTTTCTGCTGAATACAGCAGAGAGTTTTCTATTTATTTTGAAAACATATTTTTTTCCTGCAGGAAAATGAAACTCTCTGCTCTGAATGTTGTTCTCTGCAAAAACAGCCAATATGTTCATGAAGTATGTGATCTGCAAATGTACTTTGAGTACATGGCAGCTGTTGGGTGGGATATGAACACAGGATGTTCTGTGGATGTTCTGTTCAGTTAAACACCTTTTGCAAGCATGCAGGCAAGTGGGTTTAATGACAATGTGGTCTCTTTCAGACTGATGGGCCAATACTTAGTTTCAAAGCCATGCTGTAACTATAAGCTATTCACAGTATTCTCTGTCCCAGAACAACTAGAATTAGAAAAGGCTAGAAGAACCAGGTATGTACTTAGAAAAAGATGGAGAAAATGGAGAGTAATAATGTCCAAAACTTGTGAAACTACTGAAATGTAAAAATCTTCATCTGCTTGTATCTGCAATATTTACATATTAGGCTGTAAATTCCAGACCCTTCCCTCCTTCCTCAGAAATCTAACATTCCACATTTATTTCAGGTACTCTGCAGTAGGGCCTGCAATGTCATTCAAGCAGTGTTCAGCTAGCTGAGTAGCACTAAAATTTGTGCTGTTCAGCAAATGTATTACGCGATTCACCCATCCCTAAAGAATGGCCTTGTACATTCCAATTGCCACTGCATCAAGCATAAAAAAAAATCATCCACACATCTCTGGCTTTTATTACTTTTCTTATCTTATAATAGAGGTAACCCAAATGAATATATTTTTTAAGTGAGTAAAGACTTTTTATATCATCAGCTAATAGTTTAGATATTAATACTAATATAAAGGGAAACTACTGGTGAGAAGAACTGTAACTGAGGAAAAGAAATTAGATTTTAGACTGACAACAAAGGTATTTGATGAGAATAAGAGTGAAACATGTACTGTACTGAGTGGCAGGAACGACAGTGGAACAGGATATCATGAAAATAACAATTCTAGCTGTGCACCATGACAGTCAATGGGAACAAGCTGAGATTTATTTAAAATATACCTCCTGGCAGAGACAAATGGGTCTGATTTATTTATTTAAAACATTTATTTCCAGGATGGCCTTAGAAGATAGATATCTCATTTCCCACTGGACCCTGAGTAGGATGTGGGAAGGAAGTTGATGAACATTTGTATTTCATAGAAATTCAAGTTATATACTTCAGAAGAAAAATGCTACGTTGCAAAAAAATTTAGAAGTTATACAGGGCTTCTTTTGTAAAGGTTAAGTTAGTGTTACCAAACTAGCTAATTTAACCATTGAGAGATCTATTGGAACAAGAACACCAACTTTCCCATAGACTGCTTTGTTGGAGAAGCTCAGCTCCATCAAATAAGGAACACGTGAGACAGCAGAGGTGAAGCACAATCCATATGGATAATTCATTCTGCAGCACCTCTTCTCAGACTATCAATATCAAACTGTCCAATTACACCCAGCTGCACAGAGATTTTGACATATGCCCTCAGGCAAGTAGGTTAGCACCACACCATCATTTTGCTCAGGTAGTAGCAATCAAGTGAAGTGTTTTAGCTATGAGTGAACCCATTTTTGTCATCCACATCCCCTGAGGCTGAAAGATCCATGGAGGTTTTAGCTTCCCTGGCCTCAGGTTTTCTAAAAAATTGGTCAAATTTGTGCATGGTGGAGGAAAAACAAGTTATTTTTGTCACCAGGGCAACATACAGTGCAGGACAGTTTAGGCTAACTGTTAAAAATGTGGGAGATGTGGGTCACGTTCCTGCTCCCATAACTGTTCCTGTATCTATCACAAAATAAGTTAAACCACAATAGATGGGACGGAAGTCCTTTCATGTACTGAAGCCTAAACTCTCTTACAGTTGCTCCAGGTAATGAATTTGCACTTGCAATGATAATATTGAAGTGGTTCCCAATGTGTTAACTTCTGTAAAATGCATACTCAAGGACTTGTGCAAGAACAGAAATTTCAGAAACATGGGAACGTTTCAGGTTTAAGCACAGGACAAGAATTGTGTTAACTAACTGTGTCAGTCTAGACAACCAACTGAGGCAGTCATTTATAGTCAAGGGAGAGAGAGATTGGCACTCCAGATCCCAGTTCACCCCTTTCTAAGATAGTCATGGAATGAATTGCTCCCAGGGAGCATCTTTCTGTCTGTGTAAATGATAGCAAGGGCTGAAATTGGCTGACAAGAGATGCTTCTGTATGGCTAGAGTTTGGTGAGGTACAGATCATCCCTAAATTCTTTTGAAATCTGCTTCCAGACATCTAAGTCCTTTGCAAAGGTGGTCCTGAGTTCATGTACTCAAGACATAGTCTCCTAATGGGACGCAGACGAGATGCACATGGAATAGTTACATATCTTAAGCCTGTTTCCAGATATTACAGACATTTGAAGATACTTTGTGTTCTGCTCGGTGGATAGCTGATGGAGCATTCTCAGTTACTCTATTTTTATTCTTCTCAATTTCCCATTAAAACTGGAAGTAAAAGGTAGGATTGTTTTGTGGTTTAAACCCAGTGAGCAGCTAAGCACCACACAGCTGCTGTTTCTCTCTCTTTATCAAAAGTTCAAAATACAGCACTATATGAGCTACTATGAAGAAAATAAATTAACTCTATCCTGTCCAAAACAAGAACACATCATAGTCATGCTCTTTTGTCTAATCAAAGAGCAGGTTCATCCCTTTCCTAAAATAGAGGTGACAAGTTCAATTCCATCTATACTTCACCATGGCTTTTAAGGGTCGATTATTGCTTCTATATGCAAGCATGGTAAAAATAATGGTAGGGAACAAGAGCAAGAGAGACAAATTAGTCAGTGTATCTCTTTTAAATTTTTTCCCCCATAGTTTTCAGTTTTCTATTCTGTGACTGAATTTGCCTTCTTTATTCTGATTTGATTTTTTTTTCTTTTTTTTTTTTTTTCTGTATCTATTTCTCTTTGCTGCCTCTTGTCTGACTGAAGGAATGAGCTTTGTTAACCAAAGAGGTAATCTGTTTGCAAGATAGATTTTAGAAGTATTTATTTGATTAGAAAAGAGACACCAAAAGAATTCTAGAAAATGTCTCCTTGTTTCTCTTCACTAAAAGATGCATGGGCTGGCAAAGTATTTTCCTATGAAATTGGTATGGGATGATGCTATATTATCAAGGATAACTTTATCAGCCTGTTGAGATTGAGATGTTGGACCTAAAAATTCATTAGTAGGTAAAGACTGTTTTCTACAAGAAAGAAAGGATTTCCACTTTCAAAAGCAAAGTGAAACAAAACAAAACATGGTGCCTAGAAGAAAATAATTCTGTATTGGATTAGTGCTCTGAGTATGTGACACTTGGGAGTAATTCTAGCCCCCCTCAGATTAGGTAGTAAAGAAAAATAGTTAGACTCAGTGTCAGTATGGATCCTTTCCCTTATAAACATATCTTGCTGCTTCTTTTATTTCCGTTTCAATACTGCTTGTTTTCGTTATGGATGTATTCGCTATATATTGGGTACTAGGTGGAAACATTCTAAGTGCTTTACCCAGTTGATGCATATTGAAGTGACACCATATTGAAACTGCAAAGCCTGAAACCAACATGTTACCTAAACAAATCAAGAGATAATGATTTTTTCAGTAGCTCAGGTGCACTTGGCACACTTTTAGATAGGGTAATTAACAATGAGAAAGATATGGTGGTACTAAGAAGTACAGGATTGGAGTTTTTGTTTAAATGACTGCTTGACTATTTAGAACTTTTGTTTTCTGCTGCTTGCTGGCTGATTGGCATTCTCATGCCTTTTAATTTCATGCTTTTTGCAGCATGGTCTGACAAGGACACAGAATTAGAAACAGCCGGGTAAGCTACTCTGGTCTAAACTAGGTAGAGGGATCAAAGAAGATGATGTTAGTTACCTCTACCAAAAACAGAAGAAAAGAGAAATCTATGAAACTCTTGCTTCAAAATTAAAACGTAGCTATACATTTTATATATATATATTTATATTCATGCACACACAACATGTGCTGCATTCAGCCTTCTTTCTTTCTTCTTTCCTTTTTTAATTTCATCATAACATTATTTTTTCTAACTAAAAAAGATTGCAATTACCTAAAATGAGTTATTTATAAACACTTCCATATCATGCACTCTCTTGCTTAGCACTCTCAGATCCATTGTTCTTGAAACCCAGCAGGCTACCAGAATATCCTTATCAGCCGTGTTCTCCTCATTACAAGTGCTACTCAGTCACAAAACAACTGAATGTGATTAGTTTAGTGTGATCATAATAGCACCCTTAAGGAAGAGCAGAAAAGAAGATATAAAAAGGTAGAGGAATATTAACAAATTTTTATAGATTTCTGTGTTTTTATTTATTTATTAATTTGTTTGTTTGTTTTAATGTAGTGTTAGAAGGAGGAATATTAAATGGTGGAGGAGATGCAAAAGAAAATACTTTTGCTGTTCTTAAACTTGAACTGTCCAAAGCATTTAGTTCTTTTTTTTTCTGTAATTAAGTCAGATTTTTGGACTTGAAATTGGAGGGATATTTTCTCTATGCTTATGTTTATTTTGGTAAGCTATATATATACTTTTTTCTTGTTGATGTTACTCTAGAAGACTAAGGAAAATCTTCAGTTTAGGTCAGAAGTCTTCAAGCAGTGTCTGTATATTTAAGCCATGTGTCTATGGGCACCCTTTTAATTTTGTTGAGGTTTTGAAGTTTAGTTGCAGCAAATAGCTATTAGTGAAATACAGTGGATTGGTAGGAGTCTGTTAATGTAATTCTTGTGCTGGAAAGTTTCTTTTGTGGTTGTCTGTTTCCTCTCTATATCTCTAGAAAGGAAGAAATACATAGGAGAATCTGTGCAGTGAGATTCAAATCCTTTCTTTAAATGCATTTGAGAGAGGAAGGCAGTATTTGGCTAATGCACAGTAAGCACTTTAAATTCGTAGTGCTCTCACTTGGACAAAGTGTATCTCTGAAAACAGAAAGAGAACTGACTGTCTCCTTCTGAACTTTGATTTAGAGTTATCTTTGATTAGGCTGTGTCAGTCTAGATTATTCTTGACATTGAGGGAGAGCCTAGGATATACAACTACATGATAACATGAATTTAATGCTATACAGCCATCTTAAAATAGGTGTTGCTGCAGCTCTGTCATCTGCAGTTATTGTAAAGAAGCTGTTACTTTCAGCTGAGCTGTTACTTTCAGCTCCCTTTTCTGCAAGTCAGTGTTACCATGTTGTGAAGATGGTGGCACAGTCATAGGCCTCCTTTAAATGCATGTTATTAGTTTCTTAAACATTTGTCTTATACCTTTCTATTAGTTATCTATGATGCATTATTTTCTGAATAGAAAAACTTTGTTCTGATATTATTTTTTCTTTACATGCTCTCTGTCACATCTGCCACACATAGTAATATGGATACTTGTTGCTTTGTGTACCCATAGTTTGTGATACAACTGTTGGTTCTGTGCAGATTTTTAGGCTGGAAGGGCTACAAGCACCTTACTCTCTAGTCAGTTGCTTAACAGTATAGCTCAGTTTTATAGCTATAGTAGCATCTATAAGTTACTGGAAATACAAAGGCCAGAAAGAGAAGATCTAAAACAAGCCATTTAATAGAAAGAGAACAGATGTTTTGGTGAGAGGTAAGAAAGTCCCCTATTTGCTGTTTAATGCTCTGGCTTTACTAGGAGTGTGAGGCTTTCTATGTGGGAGATGAGGAAGTTTGTCAGGTTACTAAAAGTATATTAATGTTTTCATACTTGAAGTCCTGGTTGGTTAAAAATAAATAAATAATAAGAAAGATGGCCACACACTAGATTTATATTCTTGCAAGCTTTTGGGTCTCTGAAAAATAAACCATGACTGTTATGGAAAAACACTCTAATAGACTTATGAAGTGCTTTTATGCCTTTTGGTAAAAACAAAGGGAAGACATTCATTCCTTTCCTATTCTTTAAAACCATAGGAAAGCAACAGATTTCACTGCAGAACAGAGTACAATAAAAAGAAAAAGTACTTGATTATATAGATATTTAGCGTAATTACATAACGTGTAAGTATTATCTTTGCTAGAGGCTCAGTGTATTTATCCAGAACTCTTCTGTATCTCTGATGCCACATTATCTTCCCTAATTAGAAAAGAACATATTTACCTCTCATGTTGTATGGGATTATAAATGAAACTATATTAATAATAAGATGCAGCCTTTTTACAACTAGACTGTGCCCATGTGTATCCTGACCAAACAGAGGAGTGTAAGAAACTTGTTGTATGCCCTTTCTTAGACCATGTCCTTCTTGGGTGCTGACAAGCTGCAGTTTCATGCAGTTATATTTTGCAGGCACACAAGAAGTGTATGACACCTGAAGAATTTTAATTGTGCTTTCAGATTCTGGTGTCTTTATTATAAGAAAACCAAAAAGAGGGATTGTCTTGCCATTTGTTATTTTCTTGTAATATGTGAACAGGATGCATCAAAGATGCAGTGTAAGTCAATAAGTGAAGATATACACATTGTCTCTTATCAAAGTAAAAAACAAAAACAAACAACAACAACAAAAACAGGAAAAATGAAGACACATCAGTCTAGGGAAGAGGTATTGGGGGATCTGCCTTGCAACTTTACTGAAGTTCTGTTCTAGCACAACTTGATATTTAAATCTGTTGTCTTAAAGTGAGTGAAGTTTCAAGTGATAAGTGCATGAAAGTTCTGATCTTTTTTTTTTTTTTTTTTTTTTTTTCTGGTGTCTCTTTCAAAATACTATGTTTACAATCACAGTAAGAATTTAGTTTTAAATTACAAGGTCATCTTTTTTGGTACTGTCATTTGTAAAACTTATGAACACCAACTTGCATGCTTGTTGCTAATATGTTTTTGATCTTTACCACTCAAAGAGAAATTAGCCTCTATCAGGCCAAAGCTGTCTGAATATTTGGAGTAATTTGGTGTTTCATCTTGTCTGAAATAATGATATTTAGCGATTCCACCAGCTGGCCAGCAAGATTAGAATGAATATGCATTTTGCTATATGCAAATCAAGAGGACTATATGTATAATCAGGAAAACTAACTGACATGATTGGTTAACTTTATTTTAATTTTCAAAATTCACTGAATAATTAGAGTGGTAATTTAAAAAACATTTGCTAAAAATGATTTGATTAGAAATGAGAAAATATGAAATCTTGAAGTTATTTTCTTACATAGTTATTATGATTAAAAACATCTAGAGATCTGGATTATTAACAGGATATATTTATTTAAATTAATAGGTAGCTTCCTATTGCTTAATGTTGACACTAAATTTGCCCCCAGAAGAAAACAATACTTTAAATACTATGGAGAAGGCAAAATACATTGTTACTTGCACAAGTACATCTGGACTAATGCAGGCTGCATCCATTAAACAAGACCACACCCACACACACACCACATTTTACTTAGTTTCTGATTGTCTACAATGACAGTAAACCCGACAAATTCCAATTCCAATGGTCATTTGGCCAAAGACTCACAGCTGAGAAATCTTTGCTGCCAACCATAGGCAGCTGAGTATTAGTACTGACAGCTGCAACCTCAGCTGTTACAGCAGGGAAGGGAGTGATTTCTGGATGAACAAGTGCCAAGGACCTTAGGGATTTAGGCCTCAGCTCAGCAGAACACTTGAGTATATTCTTTATTTTAGAGAATTCAAAAACTAATCAGTGGGACTGTTGACTCAAACACTATTAAGCATATGCTTAGATGCTTTAATGGATGAGGGATTTTAGGATTTGTCTGACACATGTAGCAGAAGATGGGACTGTAATGCTTAGAAATTGGGTTATGTTTCCTTATCTAATGTGACTTGAGTAGTGTGAAACTGTTGGCATAATGCCTGGATGTGATCCAGGAGATAGCCTGTGCCTAGGACTCCAGGGATGAGAGCATCCTATGGGGGCAGAGGGAAAAGAGAATAGCCATATAAATTCTGCCATTGTCATCTGTTTGCCCTCATGGGCAGAGATTTTTCCCTGCCCCCCTTCATTTGTCGTTACAGATGTAGCCAAGAGTTCTGAGTGCTCTGAATATATTTTAATTTCTTGTGTCCCAGGATAATTGAACAGTTTTTATCTCTTTTTACTCTTGTAACTGCCACAGTAATGAATATAAGGTGATAAGGTAGGTATGGCTACTTTAGACAACTCAGGCTATGACTTTTGCTTCATAAGAGTAGACTGGTGAGATGGCAGTAGCTGATTGTCATTCAGTTGGCTTTAGTTTGGTTCCCTTCAGAGCTGATGTACAGATTGAGCACAGCAGCCCAAAGCAGTACTGGAGAATGAGCTCACAGATAAACAGGCAGGAGGTTAATACTTGAACCTGCCCCACAGCTCTGTTTTATTTAGCAGTATATAAATATTTGGAGAATATCAGTGCTAGCCTTATTTCAAATGACTTGGAGTATTGTCTTGCAAGCCTTGCAGACAAAAGTACCGATGACACATGGATGGCCAAACTAACGGGGGGGGAGAGGGGGTGAAGAGACCACTTTCTGGCTGTATTTTTTCCAGGGGAAACAAAGCTGTTTTGTGGGAACTTTCTAAAGTGACGAAAATACTTTGTCAGAATGTTTTCAGCTAACTTGTTTGCTGACACTGACTTTGTGATTGTTCAGTGGCATATGAAGCTAAATGATTTTTGTTAAGGTATTGGATCACACCAACCCATGGTATGTTCTATAAATCTCACAGCTGTATTCTGCGCTGAGTCTTTTTTCAGTCCATTTGTGACTGAACTTGTATGCATGTGTGATGAAACTTAGTTTCATGTTGACTAAGGAAAAGCTAAACTTACTTAGAGATTTTTTACTTCTAGATGCATGCTGTTTGTTTGTTGGTTTTTTTTTTTTTTTTTTTTGTGTTAGCTCAGTTGTGAGCTTTAAGCAGTCACTCTGCACTTACTACATTGTGGTAGTTTTGCACAATTTTAAATTTTATTTTTATTTTATTATTATTTTTTTTTTACAATCCATGTATGGAATGATCTTGTTAAACCTTAATTGGGAGTATAACTAGGAAAATCCTTTCTTAAAATCCTAGGAATATATAAGGAAGAGAAGAGAGAGAATTTTTCATTTTCAAATGAAATTTTCAATGAAAAATGTAGCAAGAAATAAAACACGAGAAAGTATTATGGAAAATATTGGTTTTGAATTTGTTCCCCCAAGTGATCATTGCATAAAGCCATTTTAGAATCTGAGAATGTAGGATGGATAAGCAGGTTAGGAAAGGGAGTGGGAGAAGGAAAAAAAAAAAACAAACTCATCTGCATGGTAGAGAGCAGAGCTTGTGCTTCAATATGAAAATAACACTCTTCAGGAACTCTGTAATTCTAAATACTGCTATAACCACTTCTGTGGCCCTGTTCCAAGTACATTAGTTTAGCCTAAAAGTCACCAATACTTCTTTATGAGAATGTGGCTTCACTTCAGTATAATGGGATTATGCTAGGGAAAAATGGAGGGAACTATATGAAAAATTGCTTTAAATTTTCCAAGTAAAATTATGATATCTCTAATATGTTATTAGAGACATGAATACCAAGTATTCAATTTGTCCAAACAAGATTTGCAGAGTCTTTCTCTTTGAAATATTTCAGAACCCTTGTATGTTTATTGCATATATGCATAATACTTAAAGATCAGAGGAAAGTTGAGTTTCACTGTCCTCACTTACATGTGTATTTCCTGACTGCCAGCCTCAGGCTCAAGAAATGTAGTCTGAATTGATCAAATGAAGATAGTCTTGCTTTGTTTTATCATCTCTAGTTTTCCACTGAGGAAGTGAAGTGAGAGACAGTCACTGATGAGCTCATTGAAATAAAGATGGGAGGTAATAAAGCAAGCAATAGAATTCAGAAAGGCCATGCAATCCAGAACTGTCCATTGGATCATCCAGCTGTACTCCAGCCACCCATTTTAAATGTCCATTTAATTTACAAACAGAACTGGTACATTTGGTCCCTTAAACTTATAGCTTTGGAACTGTTATTCAAGTAATTGTTTACAATTCTTTTAAAGAGGGAGAAAAGATTATATTCATAAAAATGTGTCTATTAGCTTACTCTAGCACATCAACGTTCATGCTCTAGAAAAGTCTAATAAGGGGTCTTATATAACTATAAATCTTCTCTTGAACGGTTTAAAGAAATATGTGATTATTCTTAGATGTATCAGGCCCTCTCTGTCAGAGACAGCATACAAGATTACTTGGATTCCTATTTTGATTCATTTTGGCAGTTACTATACTTTCTTATGCATACTCATGTACTTAATTCTCATTTATGTTAAAAATAATTATGTATATTTTATACTAAATGGACAACAGCTAATTACTTTTCAAACTATGTATTTTGAATAGAGCTCAGCCTAGAAAATAGAAGCCAATTACAGTTTTGTTTAGATCACTTTCTTTTTCTGTCTCTTATGTGCTAGCAAGACACTGGGACACATTTGGTTTGCACTCTTTGTGATCATTTCTTTGAATTAATATTAAAAAAAATAATAATCAAATTCAGAGCAAATTTATACAAGCACTAGAAAGCGGTATTAATCCACATAGAGCTATACTCCTCATACTCAGGGAAATCTGGTGAACTGTTAGAAACGTTGATCTGAAAAATATTAATTGATGAAAAACTAAAATTTTGGCTACCCTCATGGCCCAAATGGAATCAAAAGTAAAGAATAAAGCCATATAGGTACCTTACTGCAGACTTTTAAAATTTTTATTTTCTGTTGTATCAATCAGATGAATGTTAACGTGAGTTCACGATACAATTAAGAATATCTAATAAACCTAATTTATTGTTAAAATTAGTTCATTTCAGTCACAGTTGAATGGATCAATATACTTTTTTTCCTTTCAAAATACCCTTTTCTATGGTACCATTTCCATTATGTTTTAAATCTGTGACTAATCAGAGATCCTACTTTCCCTCTTCAAGTTAAAATAGAGATCTAACAAGAAGTTCAGATTGTAAAAAGACGCTCCAGTAAACTAAATGAGGCACGTTAGAATGCTGACCGAATCTATATCTATATTTATCCATAGTATTTCACTTTTGCCTGTCTGTCTGTCTGTTGCTTCAAAACCAGACTTTTCTGTGAGAAAAATGAGTTTTCTTACTAAATTATATTACTTCTTACAGACTTATTTTCCTGCACAATGTATTTTTATAACAAAGCTCTTGGTGATGAAGGGTTGCAACTTCCATCACAACAAGAAAATAACAGAGATACAGACACAAGTAACATTCTTGAAAGCTTGAAGAATGCAGGTGCTAATTATACTTTACTTAATGCATACAAAAGAGCCTAAAAAATCCATTAACAGAGAACTTCATTTTCACATACAATCTTCCCTGAAAGGAAACTATGAGCAAAGAGAGCTGCTAAGAGGTCTCCTGGGATCAAATCTTTGATGGTTTATTGATCTCATTTGATGCTTTTAGAATCATTAAAAGTCACCTTTCTTTTGTCATTCAGTCCTAGGGAGTAAATTGAACATTATGTTCATGTAGGTCATTGAGTACTTTTTACAGTAGTTTATTCAAGCAAATGGAGCAACATGCTCCTACTAACTGACTGGCAAGATTAGGATATCAGAGGAGAAGAAAGATTGTTAAAGAGAAACAAAGCACCAATTTTCTCTGTAATAGAATGGTCTTGAAGAGCAAAAGATTCAATTACTTAAGAAAGTGAAGTGTCTAAGAGGGGCATGGATTTCATACTTGTGTCTTTGTGGAAGTCCTTGTCTAAAAGAAATCCTTACAGTAAATATCACCATTTTTTCCTGTGTTAGGGGGACAAAAAAAAGTTATTTCTGTCATTTCTAGGCAAATAACTGTCTTGCTCTGTCTCACTCTTCATCTTCCTCTGTCTTACTACTGATTTAAGGGCTTTAAGACAGTACAGCTGAATGACTCTCTCCATTAGAGTGCAAGCAGGGTGCATACCCTGTCATCTACATTATTGGCAGCAATCATAATCTTAATTTGCAGTCTGATACGAGCTTTTTTCTCTGCTTTTCACCTTTTCTGGTAGAAAGGCACTGGTTTAGCAGTGCTGTTAGATACTGTACAGGTCAGCAATCTGTTTCATGACACATATAATTCATCTTGCTTAACCCACCAGTTAACAGAGCCTACAACTTCTCCTTTCAGCTTTAAAATGATGGGTTCAAATAAAGTTTTAGGAGCTTACTTTGTGAGTTTTGGAGAACACCAGGTCTGTTAAACCTTGTTTGTCCTTGCCTCTGTTTAGATGTGCTTCTTTTTTTTTCTGTGTACATGATAGAGTGAGAAGGGTGTGTATTGGCTTATTTGTTTCATTTTACTTGACAAGAGTGGAAATAGAAAGTCTGTTTTACTTGATAATTCCTATTTCTTTCGTTTTTCTACCAAAAGAAAAACATGAGACAATTTCTAGAGATTTTAAAACATACAAGTACAAATTTGTCATGTTTAAATACAACTAATCTAAAATTTTGGAATGCTTTATAAAAGATAATGTACAAGCATAAGATCATTCATGGAATTATTGAGATGTAGGTTAAAATGGACTTCCAGAGTATCCTGCTTAAAGTGGAATTATTGTGATGATGAGATCAGCTCAGCTATGGCTTTGTGAGAGTGTCCTGAAAACTTCTACTGACAAAGTACAACTTCTCTATGTGACCAGTGATACAGCACATTACTCATGAATAAATCAGGTGATGGGTCCATATAAATAAGTATCCTGTCTCCAAGAGTGGCCAGTATAAGGTGTCTAAGAAAAGAATGGGGCAAACATTTTTCCTCAGAATACTCTTCCAGGCTCAGACAGTGCCTTATCTGCCTGTGATCCAAGGATTTCTTACTTTCCACTCAAAACCTGAAGTAATTATATGGAAGATTATGGGTCTTGCTTCCCAGCACCCTCATTTAATATACACTGCTTTGAGCCAAATCTATCTGTCCTGCTTCCCACTCTTACTTTGAATAAGATAAGAATATTACTCAGATTTTCTTTATTTCCATGTCTGGAGTGCCTAAGCTGTAGCTCCGTGCCTGACTCTTCCAAATTTGGGAGTTTAGTGTTGACTCAAAAGCAATTTGCTTACCATTAATTGAAGATTTCATGTGAATTCTTCAGATTACTTTGTCACATTGAACTAAACTGGTCAAACTCAACACTTAAAATACTTAGAATCTGCATTATGATTAATTCATTCATCTATTCATTCAGTTCAAGTGGACAGTGATTTAATTACATCACTCTACAAAGTCATGCTAGTATGTCAAACTGATATGATAAGATTTTTCTAAATGTTCTAATGCAATGAACAGATTCCATCTCAGGACTTTTAAATATCTAAATATCATTGTTATTGACTTCAGTAGAAACTAACAAAACAGTAAGAGCCTCCTACTTTGATGGCCAGACCTGCTGTCTTTATCTTCTTGCATGCTTTTATTAAAGATCAATACTGGAAGTTTTAAGGAGATGATATAGCAAGAGATTAAAAACCCTGTATAAATTGTCTCTTTCATTATTTGCCTGGAGATCTGGGTTCATAAAGAGAGAGCTGCTCAAACAAGAACAAAAAATGATGGCATGCTGCTAGTCCAAACAGGACTCATTTTGCCTCTTTTAGTCACAAATTCCATACATATGAAATGAAGTTTTTAAAGTCTGTTTGGTCCTTTGTCATTCTGACACCCACTGCCCTGAAGTTTTAACTACAGGAGCTAGCAGATGACATACCATTTACTGCAAGTTTCATCATCTTATGGTACAAAGGCCCTGTCAGTTGCTGGTGCCACTGGGAAATTGCTACTAGCTTGATGGACGTTATTTTGTTTTACTTATTTTTATGTCCCTGCTTCTATTCTCCCTGTTTCCTCCTTTTGCTTAAGGGGATCACAGTGGAGAAATAGTTGGTGTGATAAATCGATCAACAGAGTACCATAGTAGCATTAAGCTATCCATCCATCAGGACTACAGTGCATTTGAGCAAGTGGGTGCTGGCTGGCTGGTATCTCAGAACAGTTTTCAAGTGATGGAGAGGCTTTCACCTCCGAGTTCCAGCCTCTGTCACATTAGAAATCTTTCTAACTTTAAATTGTTTCAGTATATACAGAAATAGTAAATAATAGGATAAAAGATCTGCTCTCTGGGGGACATTTCTGTGAAGCACAACAAACTCCTTTTGTATTGACAGTAAAAAAAAAAAAAAATCATCCGTTTTTTATTGTAAAGAGGTCACTGTGGACTAGAAGTAACAGATGAAAAGATCTCTTCCAGTAATATTTCAATTCAGTTTATTTGGCTGTGGAGTGTACAATAGATTAAAATTCCTGAATACTGCAGGAGCTGTTTTATCACCTCAGAGTTCTGTATACATTTTCTAATGACATGCTGCCAAGAACAGATATTGAGTTGCAACTGTGGCTATAATAATTGTACGAATCTTACAGGAGATGTGTCTAAAACTCCTCCAGCTGCACTGCAAAACCTTTACATGGACATTGGCTAATATTTGTGATCCAAGGAAGATCAATAGTTGAGGAGTGGTATATATATAACTTACATATCTGTGCTATCTTATTGACTTCATTACCTCTCCCTAAACACTTAGGAGTGTGATTTTTTTTTTTTTTTTTTTTTTGAATACTCATGAGTTGAGGCCTCTGAGCTGTGTGTTGAACATTACTCTTTAAAAAGGGACATCCTTTTCATATGTCAGACTTCAGTTTGTGTTGTAGGTATTGCAAGAGTAACCATTAGAAAACTTCAGTATAATGAGTGTGGTAGTGTAATATGTAGACAAGATAATAAGGATTGTCTTCCTATCTTCCTTCTGTTAAGAAGAAAAAAAAGACCAAAACCAAACAGAAATCCAGAAGACAGTGTATAACAGAAATGAGACTTCAGAGAAAGGGAATGCTTCCTCTTAGATAAAAGAACAGACTTTGAAAAAGCTTCCCCTAAGTGAAAGAACAGTCTTGATAGTGCTGACCTGTGAAGTGTCTCATACTTCCAACAAAGGAGGTGAACACAGGCCTGATGTGAACTTGTCAGAACAAATTTTACCAGAAACGATCCTGCTGCATGTGGTGTTTGAAAAATTCAGAGATTTAAAGCACGCTAATAAGTGTAGGCAACTGATGATCCAGGGAAGTCAAGCCTGATGATCTCACCCCTAATGATGAGGGCATCCTTCCTGACAAGGGCGGGTGTGTTGGAAAAAGACCATTGTTAACCTCCTCCCTAACCTTCCAGCTGAAGAATTAGGATTCAGTGATATGACTACTACTGGCTGCTGCAGAAACCATTTTAAAGATTTGTTAGATATTTAGGCAGGTGTACTTTGCCTGTGTTAAGTTTTCAATGTAGATTGCCTGTTAAAACTTCATTTATCTGCCTGTCTTCTAGATAGCACAATGCATGTGGAAATGGAGAAATTGTAGTATGTATTTCTTTGTTAGTGGAAATTTTCATCTTGGTGATTCCTGTTGTAGAATTCATGATTTGTTTGATTGGTTGGTTTTCATTGCTTTCTGTGCCGTTTTGAGAAACCCACCAGCAAAATACAGTTTACAGAGAAGGGGACCAATCTAACCTGTGGTCAAATTCTACCTTTTGTAGTGTAAAGCATCTTCTTATACTTACTGAAGATGTAGTTCTGATTGGGCCCACTTTCTTCCACTTTCTTGATAAAAATGCAAAATGATATTTTATAGTTGTAACACAGGCAAATGAGATTAAAATCATTAATTGAAGGTTTTTTGTTTGTTTTTTTTTTTTTTTTTTTTTTGCCAGAGGACAAGAAATTATCAAGGTACAGAAAACCTCTTGTATCACAAATGAGACAACTGGAAGTGTAAGGTGTTATTTTAGAAAGAGAATAATCTGAAATGTATGTGTGATAAAGGGAATGTACATGTACATTTTAATGAGGTCTATATTCCTTAAGGATAAATCTTGCCATAATGATCAAAGATGTAAGAGTCCTAGCCAAAATTGAATGTTTTATAATTTCTCCTACACTGACATAATATTCAGTGTTAGATGACAATGCATATTTGTTTCAACACTGCAGAATATTCTGTAAAGACACCAAAAGGTCTCTATATGCTACAATTTGTTATCTAAGTCTATGTAAGTCTTCATTCATAACTACAGGCTTAGGACTAGTATTCATTCATTTGTGGAAGGGTTTATTTTAAACAAACAGTGTATCCTATAGAACAAATTGAAGAAAAGCTTAAAATTTCATGTATAGCTAAAATCTAAATCATTAGCAGAAACTCACCAGCATGTTATTAGTGAATACAAAAGAGACAGAAGTTTAGAAAAGGCTATAGGGTAAATCACTTGATCAGATTGTATGGCTCTGCTCTGGTTTACAGTGCATGAGGCATACATTTAATCCTCTTGCAAATGAGGCTGTCCATTTCCAACTTCTTCAGTTTAGGATGGGCCAATTTTATCTCTGGTGCCAAATTCCTTGTCTATTGAGGTTCACAGTGTGAAACTATAGCAAAATAGATTAGCATTAAGCTACTATTTATTGTAACATAAAAGGGTCATAATTCCTCTGAGTTTATAAAAAAGGAAGGGAGGGAGGAAGGAAGGAAAGAAGAGAAGAGAAAAAACAAATGAAATAAATAAATAAATAAAAAAGATGAAAACTGTTTTAGTACAGACTACTTCCAGTGTGCTGGAATTCATGGATGCTTTCTTAAAGCTCATAATTGCTAGTGGTTCTTTCTGCCACCACTTATCAGAGCTCTGAAATATTAGCTAGTGCTTCAGATGGGCTTTGACATTACCAGCTTTATCGAGTATGACATCTCCTTGGAGTCTCTAGTGTTCCTTACAGATGGTGTATCTCAACATGTACCACTTTGTCAAACATGGCACTTGTTCACAAGGTTGCTGAGGTGAATTAGAAACTCTCTGTCCTGCATGTGGGGGTCTGTTACACTTGTGTTGCTCAAACCCTCCTAACCAGTTTTGCACATTCACAAGAAGTACTATTCTTTCTAATTGGATAACTCACTACTTCATTTGCTGATCTGCCTTTCAAGGACACCAGAAAATTTAAGTGATGATTTTAAAAAATGAATCCTCCCACTTGCATTGAGTTTCTAGTTCAAAAGACCACTCCTGCTCTAGTTTTTAAATCCAAATTGTAATTGAGCAGACTTGGTCTATTTATTAGCTATGCTGATATTATCCTATAATTTTACCATGCCTTTTTTCTCCACTTTAAAGAAGAAAGCCTATATTTGGGAGGTTTTCACAGAGACGTCGTCATAGTCTTCTTTTGTCTTTTATTCTGTCTCCTTCAGCATATAATCTCAGCCCATAAATACCCCTCCTTCAGCTCTCAAGTTTTCTTTTACAGATTTAAGACATGAGGACACATACTCTCTTTCTTGTTTATAGTGTGGTGGGTTTATTTCAAGTGTTTAAAACCCATGTTTTTATTAATCAAAGGTCCATTTCGGTCTCTGTTCAAAACCTTGATATAAAGAGGTCAATGCAGTGCAGGACAAAATTCCTGTGGACCCACTTGCTCACCAGATAAGCCTATCTACAGGGTGAGAGGCTATCAGCAAGGATTGTTTCATTGTCAGTCAATCTTTCTGTTGCCTGCAGCTCATCAAAACTTTTTAAGACCTTCTGAGAGAGCTTGTAAATATAGAGCATAATAGTCCAATGGATCCCCTCTCCCCTTTAAAACTCTGCGTTAAAATATAGAATCATAGAATCATGTAGGTTGGAAAAGACTTTCAAAATCACCAAGTCCAACCATCAACCTGATCTACCAACTCTCAGTCCTAAGCCATGTCCCCTAGTGCTCTGTCTACCTGTCTTGTAAATACCTCCAGGGAGGGGGATTTCACCACTTCCCTTGGCAGCTTGACCATCCTCTCCATGAAGAAATTCTTCCTAATATTCAACCTAAATCTCCCTTGAGCCCATGCAACTTGAGTCCATTTTCCTGCATCCTGTGACTTCTCATCTGCAAAAAGTGACCAGCACCCTCCTTGCTGCAACCTCCTTTCTGGTGCTTGTACAGAGTAACGAGGTCTCCCCTCAGCATTCTTTTCTCCAGACTAAATACCCCAATTCCCTCACTTATAAATCTTGTTTTCTAGTCCCTTCACCAGCTACATCATTCTTCTCTGTGTATGCTCTCAGCTGCACAGCAGCTCAGTATATGATAATACAGGTAGTTTCTATGAAGTGGGAAACCAAATAGCCCTAGTAATGGCTTCGACTAATCAAAGGACAAGTGATGAGATTCTTCTAGGACTAGACAATTTCCTGTACCTGAAGTGTAATGTATACGTTTTGAGCTTACAAGCTCCTACGCTTGATTTTGCTATTGGTTAAGAGAGTAGGTGTCTATGCAGCACTTTAAAAGCATCATGAAGTCCCTTGTAAAGATTTATGCTTCAGTGAAGCCAGACATACCAAGGTTAAAAACCTCATCCTTATCTCACTGTTCTGACATTGCAGCATCATTACTGAGTTCAGTTAGATGTTTGGTAGTTACAGATGTAACTGACCTTAGAAAGATAATGTTTCAGAGTTCACATCTAGATTTAGTACTGTAAATTTTCAGAGATAGTGTGAGATCATGTGAAACTTGGGACATCCAAACTTCCAGTCTCAGATTTTTTGATACTGGTCTTGAAAAGTTAGAGTTTTCTATAGAGTAAAACTTGTCCCTACCTTTGACAGTCATGGTGTAGGTGTACCTATTGAGGTTAAAAAATGAAAACTATAAGCAGATCCTGAGAAAGAATAAATCTGATGCTTGTTGAACGGTGATTTTGGTTTTTGATATATTTCCAGAATAGCCATAATGTATGTTTCCACCTACCAGCTAATAGATTCATATCCTTTTCTACAGTGATGATGGAAGAATCATGTCAGACTGTCAAACATTTTACTGGAGTGAACACTTCTTGCTGTTTACTTATGCGTAAATCCTATTATTTGCCAAGAAGTGGTCTAGATTTTATTGTTCTTTGTTGTTGTGGTGGTTTTGTTGGATTTTTTATTTTTTTTCCCCCTGTATTTCTTCTCAACAGATCCGTATCACTATTGCTCATTGCTTTAGGACTACCAAGTTAATTCTTCTCGGCCTTTATCTGCTCTCATAGACATATATTGTTTTCTAGTCTTTGAACCTCACCCAGTCTTTGACAGTTTCAGGGAACTGCTACTGTCTGCTACTGATTAACTTATTTAGGGCTATTTCTATATTACTAAATTAATGCCTTCTGGGGGCTGATTATTGGCCCCTCAAATCTAGTTGGAGTGTAGGTGTGTGTCCGTAAAGATCCGTTTGCATCATCAGATCAATTTTTTTCTCTCCCTCTCCCAGCTCCTAAAATGTCAAATCAGGTAATATTTCAAGCAATTGCTGTACTCAAAACTTTTCTGCCTATGCATAATATCCCACCACACTAGAAAAATTTGCAGAAAGCATGATCATATCTGAGGCGTGCATACAGCCTCTTAGAGCTTCCTAAGCCAACATGCTGCTTTGACCTGTAGAAACCTGCTGCACTACTTTCTGCTCATTTCATTACAAGTGGCTCTTGTGCTGTCTGTGGGCCTGCCTAATTTTCTGCAGTGGGGCTAGGCAAGTCATCTTCCATAGAAAGCATCACATCAGACAGGGGGAGAACTTGTTCAAAGGTTTCTGTGGACATTGCTAAAACTGATCCCAAGGATAAAACCTAAAATTTTAGTTTATGTCTATGGCCAGATAAAGTGTCTCAGACATTGACATTACCAGAGTAACAGTGGTGAAAGGATTTTAAGACAGAGATATCAATATACACCAGAAGGACTGGAAAATGATATGCAATATGTCTTTAACCTATACAGAATTTTTGGATGGCAAGGGCTGTCTTTGAGGCAGTCTGTGGGAAGCACCTGCTGTTACCTGCACTGCAGCATGACATGCCATCCTGCAGGAAGCAGTAGAGAAGGAGGTTGGAATACACCCAGATGTATTCCATCACTTGTATGCTTTTTCCACCTCTGATATAAACCATTTATAACTTGAAACCATTTTGAAGTTGCTTGGCACTGGCACGCACTGTTATATTAGGCCATTGGCAAGAGTTCAGTATGGATGATGATCAAGGAGGAGTCTTCTTTGGCAGACAGATATTTCATCTCTGTTTCTGTATTTTTTGGTAATTTAATTTGGTCTGTGGGACAAAAGGGTGAATGTTTTTCCAAGTTATGTTTCATATTTATCAGGCTTGAAGAAGTGGACTGATATATTCTGCTAAACATAAACACTCAAAGTGTTTATGCAAATATATTGCACAGAGGCAAATCAATATGTGGATATCAGAGGCTGACAAAAGCAGATAGAAGGTTGCATTTTTTTTGCAGAAATTTTGAAAGGTATATTAAGAGTATAAGGTACCATCTCCTTTTGACTTTTAATGGAAAGTGTAGCCACTGTACTTTCCCAACTTTACAGCTGTACACTATAAAGTACTCCTTAAGGCAGCGATCAGGTTCAGGAGATAGTAAAAAGTTTTTTTTTCTCTCCCCTACTCAAATAGTCTCTGGTTTTAAAACTAATTAGGTGTATATGAGTCTCTGTATTTCTTATACAACATTCATGGTCGAGTAACCATTTAAGATCAGGGTCACCCTGGAACGAAAGGCAAAGTGTCACAGTGTACAGCATAAAAATGGCTTAGGACACCCAGACTATTACCTGACAAAGACAAGGCGCTTGGCCAGTTTTTTTTGTTTGTTTTTTTTTTTTTTTTTTTTTTTTTAATTCCCTCCAGGAAAGGTTTCTATTAAAAAAGGAATATCTGCATTATCTTTTGCTTTTACTGTGCAAATTACTACTGCTAGTGTTTTTCTTCTGATGCTTAAAACATGCATTCACCAACATATGTGACACTGTACTTCCAAGTCTAAATAAATACTTTTTTTTGGGGAAGTTCTGAGAAGAGAGATAGACCAGTGTCATTACAAAAAAAGCTGAAGCAAAATTATACTGCTGATGAGTCAAGGCTAATAAACTCAATCCCATAAATTTGACTTCATGGTCCTCCAACCCTGTTACTTTGTGTGCAGTTTATTACTTTACCCTTAACATATCAGGCACAGGCTAATAACAAGCTGGCTCTCCCTTCAGTTTGGTGACAGAGGTTTTCCTTGTTGAACTGTTGCTCTGACTAACCTTGAGAAGTGTTGTTCTTTCTCCCACAGTTGTTGGATTTGTTGTGAATTCTTCAAAGGCTCTCATAACTTCAGAGAAATTCCTGTCTATGCAACCGGTGTAGTCCCTGCTGCTTCTTTTCTGTCAGCTTCAAATATGTTTTAAATATTTTTCATTATAGTTAGAAAATACATCCCTGTGCACCAGATGTCCATCCTCATAGGGGAAAAAATCCACTCAGATAAATCCTTGGGCTGGTTTTCTAGCAACACCTCAGTTACAGTGAGGCTCTAAACAGATTGTTCTTATAGCCACACCCTTTCAAACATGATCTTTTTTGAAACTGGTTTTATCCCAAAGATTCCCCTGATGCTGCCCCTGTCACTGCTGTACAGTGGGGCTTTTATTTGTTTTGACTTATGATAAATACCAAATGCCTGATAAAAAATCAGGCATAGTTGTGAGTTTTTTAGAGTTAATTTTTAGCAAGGTTTGAAGATGTAGTTCAAGAAAAACACAACCTTCTAGGAGATACTTAAATATATTTAAGTCTATTTAGTCTTACCTTAAAAACAAACAAACAAACAAACAAAAAAACAAAAACAGACTTCCAGAGGTTTTTCTTACATGGAAAATGACAAAAAACACAGAACTAATTGAGGTGACTGCCTCCCCTCTCCTCCCCCCAACATGCAGAGTAGAATTTTTTTCTGAGGGGCAAAAAAGCACTTATTTTGTGTGGTTTGTACTTAGTTCCCTGCTGTGTAGTTTTATAAGCACTAATGTGCAATTAGAGTAATTTGCAAATTGATCTCATTTCACTTGAAACAACACCTGGTCTCACTTTTTTATCAAGGGTGTGTTTCTCCATGTTTTATTAGAAGGTTACTTGATTGTCTGGGAGAACAATGGGAGTTAAAAGGGAAAAAAATCAAAGAGATTTCAATATTTTTGAAATCTTTTTAATGCATTTGTATTATTTGTATTATCTGTGTGAAATTGCATGAATATCACTATATTTTATATAAAAACATAACTTTTTCTGGTCATATTTGTCCTCACTAACAATGAAGAAGAAGTGATATAAAGAGTGGTTTTTATTAGCTTTATCATTTTTTTTTTTCTTCTTCTACCAATGGGAAAAAAATCAACTCTCTGAAATGTATTTGTTAGATTTTTTAAGGCTAAAATTGCATTTTCTATCTAAAATATATGGTTTTAAAAAATTCAGCAGACCAGTTTTGACATATGTTTCATCAATTGTTAGACTGCATACAGTTCAATAATTTATTTGTGCTGATAATACGGATAAATATATGTATTTTCATCAAAGATGATATGACATAAATTAAGGATATGGGTTATAATAATTAGAATCTCTTACCTTTTAACTCTTTATATGCATATTTAAAACTGTGCCATTAATACTAAAGTTATGCTGAAACTCCTGTAATAAAATTCTGCCTAGTGTTAATGATTTCCATGTCCAGCCTGCAATATTTGCTGTTATTGCTGTGTCCTGACTAAGAGAAAATGTTTTGTAGTTTACTACTCGTTTCTTCCAAGTGCAGAATCCTGCCTTTCCTTTAGCCACCTGATACACTTGCAGTCAAGAGACCTATCTTAATGTCAGGATGTGTAGCTTATTCTTCAGTTCCCAATAAAGTTTCATAACATTTTCTGTTCATGTGTATACCAGAAAGTAATCCAGTCTTCTCTGCAATGTTTTCTCTTTTTCATGTTATCAAGAGTAACCATGTGTATGTTATCAGTAATGGAATCAGGAAGGACTCAAAACACAAAAAGAGCTTTTCTGTTTTATCTGCATTTCAGAAAAGATTGACACTTCCATTTGAATTTTCCCAAGGAATTCACAACTTCAGAGCCCATGTCCTGTTAAGAATCTGGATTCTGCATCTCCTTTTGACAGTCAGTGGATATTAGCTATCAATTATTTGTGCTTTAAAAAAATATATATATATTTTCCTTTTTAAATCTCATTTGGTTCCTTAAAAACTTCATAGACAACTGACAAAATCTCACCAATGACACACAACTGATAAGTCAAAATGCTAAAACCTAGGCTTTTCGCTGAATGACACTGAAGTGGAATTTCAGTGGAGTAAACTCAGTGGAATTTGACAGACGTCTGTGCAAATTTCATTAATGAAATATTTATAGAAATTCAGGCCTGATAAGTAAGTGTAGTTGTATTCCTAAGTGTAAATCATTTTCTACCATCCTTTGTAGCTTGTTTATGTTTAAGACCTTAGAAGACAGGATAACATTTTCTATCATCTTTCATGACATCTTGTCAGATTTTTGCAGAAAGATAGTAATACTTAAAAGTGGTAGAGAAAAGAGGCAGTTTTAATAAAAATTAATAAATAAATTCTGTCAGTTGAAGAAAAATTTAACAGTTGATCACATTTGATTAACTATTAATAAATCAGTAATCTCATCATACATATACATATCAATTCTTGTTTATTTCTTGTGCCTCTGTACTTGCTCTTTTAGATATTACTTTGGAAAAGTTAAAAACCCTTCTACATCCTGTTCATAGCATATATACTATATATATATGTATATACGTGCATATATACATATACATGTATGTGTATGTATACCTATATCTATGTATATGCATTCAGACATTTATTTGGCAGTTCCATGGTTCCAAACATGCTCGATCAGACTCCACTGAGATCTGGAAGCTGCCTATGAGTTGAATTTATAGTGCGATATATTTTTGTGAACTGATGTTGGATGATATTAATATAGACATTGACTTTATGATGCTGTCTTGTGACTACTGACAAAAAAACTGATTCATGCACATCCTGGGAGAATAAGAAGAGCTATTCATGAGGAGACAGACCTGGTCATTTCAGTCTGCACTATGATGACTTGTTCATTTAACTAATTGATTGTCTTGCATTTTATGCAGTACTGGAAGATAACAGAGAGACTAGGAGATTTGCTTTATTATGCAGTAGTTAAACACAATGAAAATGAAATAGTTAAGTGAAGTATTTACATAGATCTGTTTTCATTCCACATTGCTGGATGTACTTATTTTTTCTTAAGGAAGAAGGATGAGTCATTGAAAGTTGTCATATACACAGGAATTGTCCTTGTTACTTCTGCCAGGATTTAAATTTGAAGTAGATGAACTGATTGCAAAACCAAAGTAACTGGCTTCATTGAAATCACATTTTTGTACCAGCCACTAAGGTCACAGATGTTATTGTAACATGTTGGCGGTCACGGGAATCCTGGAGGGATTTACTTAAACAAATGCTGTCTCACTGTGGAAGGAAGAGCATCAGCTCTGATGTATGGGACAGAAGCACAGTACTTTGAACAAAACCTAATCAAACCTGTCCTTGTCTACAGAGAGAAAATCACAGAAGCAATCAAACTGGGGGAAGAGCAGGGCCTGAAATTTGTGCAGTATTACTAAACAAACACAGTGGATCAGTAGGAAGGGTCTGCATTTGATGTGCTGATGGTTTTAGAAGGAAATAGGAAACCTGCTTCCTCAGAGGAAGCTTTTTCATGCTTCTCTGTTACTGGATATCATTTATCATCCTCTGGAATTGTTATAGGAGATAGAATATAGAACCGGATGGACAAATTCTATGAAAATCATGAATGTATAGGATGTCAAAAGTATTTTGACCTAGAGGAAGAAAAAGGATTATTTATTTGGGAATAACTACTTATGTCCTCAGTGGATGTGTTTTAAGTAAGTTGAATATTTACTAGTTTAACGTTTTCACCTGTGTATGCCAAAATTTCCATTGTACGTGGTTGAATTAAATTAGATTCTCAGGAAAACTTGCCTGATCTCTATTCCTTAAGATAGAAATGGTCCACACATTGCATCTGTTGCCATCTATGATTCCTTCTTTTTAAACAACCACATTATTCAGAGAAGTAATCTCTATCTTTAAGATGCACTTAGAAAGAAAAAAGAAAAAAAGCAGCAAATGGTGGTCAGTTCAAAGAAGGAGCTTAAAGTACAACTTAGGGCCTTTGCTGATACAGGACCTTAGGTTTTGGTAAAGATAACTGAAAAAAAATCAGTGAAAAAAATGGATTTTAAGCAAAATAATGAGTTTTGCAGTATTTATTAGTCTGAAGAAAATGTTGATGGTTGAATTGAAATGTACAAATGGTTTATCCAAAATCTAAACATTTCAGTTTTTTGTTTTTTTTTTTTTTTTTTTTTTTTGTTGTTTGTTTGTTTTTTTTTTTTTTTTTGTCCTTGTAGTTTCCTTTATAAAATCAGACTATTACTGAAAATTGAGCTGATAGTATTTTCCGAAGCCTCAGCACTGGAGCTCCATAAGACACAAAAGAACCATCATCTTCCTTTGCTTTAGATGTATGTATATACACAGGTGTGTTGCAAATTATTCATTCAAAACACAACAATAATATATGCAATTGCTGCAGTAGTATACAGTATTTTTCTTTAAGGTGCAATTTCTATATAGAAGGTTGTTTATTCCCTAGGAAGTAAGTACCATGATGACTGGAATCAAGATGGAACAGTTTTGCTGCTTCCCAATCTGGTTAAGAATTGCTGATTCCATTTGTTATTTTTATTTTTTCCTATTAAAGTGAAAAGATCATCATCTTAGCGATGACCTTTGTGCTTTCATTACTTCTGAAAGATCTTTTATGGGCTTCATAGGTAGAGCTCCACTGTCATTTCGAGGGTTTTCTGTCACGGTCTGCGACAGTTTTCTGTTTGTAGCAGCAAGGATAGGTGTGCATGCTTCTGGAATTAACTGTTGTGTCTTCCTTCTTTCCTTTTCTCAGTTGACTCATCTGAAGGTGGGCACTTGCACCTAGCTCAGATATTCAGAGTTCTTCTGTCGGTGCTCTGAATTACCGTTTACAGGAGCATGTGCCTGTCCTCGCTGATCATACACAGAGATTATGTAAATGATATCCCACTTTATATTACATCTGAAGAACTCTCAGTCCATCTCTGTACTGCTGAGAGCCCCTGGCTTGGAGTCAGTTTAAATGACAAAAGCCGAAAGGAAAAGTGGGAAGACTCATTTTGTATTTACCTACTGCAATGTTGTGCTGTCTCTTTTATAGCTCACACATTTTACATCAATGGATCCTAGGTACTTGCCCAAATCCTACCACACGCCCTGCCACTCATAACTACCCTGCCTTGGGGGAGACTTCTGGGTGGTATTCTTCAACAGTTGTTTAATCATAAACAAAAACAGAAACACATTCACAAAACATAGCAATAGAAACATGCTGGTTTGAACATCCCAAAGATATTAAAAATTCTTAAGGACTATTGTGACTACCTTAGAGGAGAAGGGAAAGGGAAAGAGTGGGGGTAAGTGTATCCCCGTTGTCTCCCCCAGAGATTGGCTCCTCAAGGAGAAAATGTAGACAATGTAATTGTTAATAGTCTCTGAAAGATGGTTTCCAAAGTAAAGAGATAACAACAATGATGAATACAAACACCAGATTGGTAATTTTATTATATCATAATAAATAATCACGACTGGTAATTTTATTATATCATAAACTAATGTTACACAGTACAGCAAAATGATAACCTTAAACCAACTTCTAGAGATGATGAACAGTGCAACAAGGAGCATAGACAGCAAGTGAGGTGCTGCATAACATGTCTTTGAGAACAAGCACAACTCAAGAGCAAATAAGTCAACAATGTTACCAGAAATTATTAAACATATAAAATGGTTATATCAAATTTGTTTTAACACGCTCTGATCAAATCCCTTTGTGCCCCAGTTGGGTGCCAAAAGGACTGGTGTGGTTTAACCTGACAAGCAGTTGAGCACCATACAGCCATTTTCCCCACCAATAGCTGCCTCAGACTACAACAGTGACTCAAACAGGTTCTGTCTGCTATGAATGGGAGGAACTATACCTATGCCTGTAAACTGAAAAGATGTTCTTTGCTGGGGAAGAGTTCTGTTTCACTGTGCTCTAAGTAGCATAATCTTGAGCATGGTGTCGTATTTGCACTAGAATGACTTCCCACTGAATTTGCTTCCCAAGTTGGAGTTGACAGAAGGATTTTTTACTTTTTATCTTGAAATAAGTGCAATTAGTTTGTATAAAACAACAGTTACATCCAAACCAAGACAGATTTACCCAAAATATGGATTTATCCCACCATTCATTTTGATTTCTTATTTTCTGCTGACAACACAGGAAATAATTTCACTTTCTTCTCGGTTCTTAGGGAACATGGCACAGTCTGCATTGCAGTCCTCAAAACAAATGTGCTGTCTTTCGCTTAAGGGAAAATTTAAACTTTGAAAAATTCATTTTTTTTTTCTCCCTTTAATTTTAAGTGTCCTGTAATACTATCTCATCTCTAGCAGTTCAGAAAGCTTTCCCTGCACTTTCCCTGCAGTTGTTGTTTCAAATTTTCTCCTAAATTTGTAATTTAGATTAAAAAAAAAAAAAAAAACTTTTTTTTTTTTCTTGTGATCTTTACTATATTTATATGACTTAGATGTGACAAATCCTTTTCCCATCATATCAGTATACTTACATAATAATGTTGGCATACTGAGAAGAAAAAAAAAAAGCAAGAGAAAGAGAAAAGGATAAGAAAAGGAAAAGAAAAAAAGGAAGGTCAAATTCTGAAATTCTTAACCAAATCTTTGTTTAAGCAAATATTAAGCTCATTGGGATTTGATTTAAATGAGTTACGTTTAGCTAATTAATTCAGAGTATATATTTAAAATAGTCTTTTTGACCCATATCTTCATTATGACTCAGATTGCAAAATTTCTAGACTATTTTTTTATACAGCACCTACCAGAGTGAGAACATAAAAATATCCTTACCAAAGACTACCCAACCCTGTAACATGTTTCTAACAAGTAATAGTTGCTGTCTAGGGAAGATCGTAGTGATACAGTCAACATGTAAGACTCTCATTATTGGAGTTCATAGTAACTGCTGTAGTATAAAGAAAGTGAAAGAAAAAATTCTTCTTCCCTTTTGGGGATTAGTATCTATATCCTAAGTGTTTTGTTATTCTGGGATTTTTTCACTTTTATGTGCAACCAGGAGGATTACCAAATTGGGAGACAGTAGAGAAAGCACAACATATGCTCCAAGTGCTCACAATGCCTTAAAATGTATTTGGTAGGAATTAGATCATTTTTTTCTCACATACAAATTCCTTATAGATCAATTCTCAGCTATGAGTTAGACTCCCTGCAGAGCCACTTCATAGCTCTTGATTAGCTATGGATATTACAGTAATTGGATCTGTTAATACCTACCTTTCCAGAGAGGTGTTAGCTAAACCTGTTCATTAAAATAATAACCACATAAGAAAAGAGGGAGAGAAAATGTAAAGATATGCATAGTATTTCAAGACCTTGGAATTATAGTTCTTTTTAACATTGTGTTCAGAAACCCTTCAAGAATATTACAGCAGCTGCTACTTTACAATTAACTTACACTATTAGATGGGTGCAGAAAATATATCTTCATGGCAAACGAAAGGACAGAATCAAATATTTTTGTGCAACTCTACAGATTTTTTATTACCCATATTCACTCAAGCAACAACTATACTTGGAAAAAATTAATGTTCAGATGCCAATTGACAAAAGCACAGGGACTCATTAAATCAGAAATATTGTGACAAACTGTAGAATCTTGTGTGTTTGCTCTAGGGAGCTAATCCAGCAAAGCATTTAAGAAACTGCTTAATTTTAAGCATAAAAGGACTCCCCAGAGAAGGCATAAAGCAGATGCTAAAGTGTTTTCCTGGCTGGAGCACATCATAGGTCAAAATTTGTTTGTGTGTGTATTTTTTTGTTTTACTTTTTTTTTTTTTATATGAAGATGTTAAGACTGTATCAATTCCTTTAGATGTTCATTAAGCATGTATTTACAGCATAAAATGAAACATTATAATGAGTAATATAAATATGAGTATTTTAGTATTACCTAGAGATCTAAAAACAAACAAACAAACAAAAAACTTGTGCTATGTATGGCGCTTACTTAAAGAAAACTACATCACTAGTCTCTGAACTCTACGACCTTAGTCTGTATTTCTGGGGAGCTGGTAAATACATTGGGTGGAACTGCATGTATTTTTTTCTGCCTGGAGCCCTCCAGCCTTAGGGAAACAGTGTGTGATGCAGAAAGCTGTCTGAACTCTGTGCAACACAGAAATATGCCAATGAATAGGGTGAAGAGCATTTGTCAATGTGACAAAGGTTCTGTGCTGGTTTTGCCTGGGATGGACTTAATTTTCTTCATAGTAGCTCATATAGTGCTGCAGTTTGGATTTGTAATGAAAATAGAGCTGATAGCACGCTGATATTTTACTTGGTGTTGAGCATTGGTTACACAGAGTCAAGCTCTTTTTTGCTTCTCGTGCTGCCCTGCCAGTGAGGAGGTTAGAGGTGCAGAAGCTGGGCATTGGGTGACTGGTGCTGAACATTTGCATTTTGCATTATTTATTTATTTATTTTTACTTGTTTATTGTCTCTTGTCTTCCTCTTTGTCTTCCTCTTTTTTTTTTTTTTTATTTTTTAAAGATAACAGAGTATGTCTGTCTGAGACAGTGAGACAGTCTATCAGAGCCTCTCACCACTGCAGTTGACGTGATCAGCTCAGTTTGTACTCTCTCAAATTTTTTTTGACACAACACAGATAAAGTACCCAGATTCTGAACTTTCTGTGTAGCTATAGCTCACATCTATGTCTCCTTTATACTGTCCACCCCAACTTCTGATTTTGTCTAAGCAGCAGAGTGATGGTGAGGTGAAGATAGGTGTGCTGCCAGGAGAAAGAGTTCGGCAGAACCAACTTTTCACATCTACAAAGTAGGCTGAAATCTAGGCTATTGGCGTGTGTAGGGGTAGCAAAACAGTCACGCTCATTGCCTGCATGTCAGGGCAGTGAGAAACGTACTGATCTTGCTTTCACTTCTCCAGGCAAAAGGTATAATGTGTGGTGCAATGTAACTCTCCCTGCGGGAGCAGTGTGGACAGTCATGCCTTCCAGTAATCCAGCTACTAAAATTCAGGGGATCATCTCTTTCACTTATTTTGCATCTGACTTTTTTTTTTTTTCCAATACACCTACAAACAGAAACACTATCGTGACATTTCTCTTCTTAAGGATGTATTTTCATCATGTTCCTTGTACAATTTGGAGTGTTCAGATTTCTATCTATATCTATCTGACAAAAAATAAAAAATAATAAGAAAGTCTATACTTTAATAATTTCATAATTACTTTTTACAGTGTAATTCCTTTTTCCTTCAAGTAAAGTTGAGAACATAGCATATCACAATATATTAAAGGATACTTTGGAAAAATTTCAACTACATCACAGTGATATGTAGTTTGGGCTAATTCTCCAGCTGTTTTTCTGTTAGAGAATTTTAGTTTTTAGGAAAGCTTCAGCCAAGAACATAGGTAAAAGTACTTTGCACCTCAAACTTCTAGATAGTGAAAGCCCACATATGCTGTAATTAACTTCAGAATGAAGGTACTGATGAAAATCGCCATGCTTGGATAAGCCGGAAGTCTGTTTTCAAACCCACCTCCAAGGAAATACATGTTGTATGGAATGTATAGATATTGTTCATCAGTAAAAACAGAAAAAAAAAGAAACCAAACAAAAAAAAACAACAAAAAAAACATAAAAAACCATGCTTCATTGAAAATGTAATTTCACACATTTTAAGCACCAAATTTTGAGTGATGAGTGATTTCAGGTTAATAACGCAAATACATATTTCTGATTTTGTACATATTGCAGTCATTACCAAGGATGGCATAAGACTGCAAAATTCTCAAATATGTGAACACACACATGCATGCACTCTCTTGTCCACTAAGCTGAAATATTCAACTCACTTCACTGTTTTATTTATTCATTGTAGTCTGTGTAGTATAGTCTAGAATGAAGAAAAAGAATCACTAGATCTATTGATCATACAGTAAAACATGTGCTTTTATACTTCATGTCTGTAAGCCCTTGGGTTCCTCTTTCACTCAGATACTGTTTTGAAGAATAGCCTACAAGTAAGATAGAAACTTTTTAACCTCCTGGGTGTTATTGCTTCCAGAGACCTATTAACTCCTGTGCAATTGCTTCTGATAAGCAAATAGAATCAACTAGGATACTTTATTAACACTAGTAACTTTCTCTTAATACTTCTGCAAAAATGTTCTCTCTACTGATCTGTTCTTTCCCAAGCCACAGAGACCATGCTGATATAAACTTGAGGTTCTTTCCTAGTTTATTTTAGTCCTTTGGCAGCTTATTTTAGGGCTCAACTATGGTATTTTCTTAAGACTTAAAAGTGTTTCTTAGGTGCCTTCTAAAAGTATGTGTCATGTTTTGCTGATTCAATCAAATCCCTCTTCAGGGCTCTTATGCTTCTCCAGCTTCAATTTCATGACCTATGACAATTAGTTAGACATAAGAGTAGATGTTACCTGTTTAACTTCAGAACTATTTGGAAAGATTCTTAAATTAGCAGTGCTAGATGGAAAGAATTGTGACATTTTTGACAGAATGCAGTAGGAGTTTTTTGTTATTTTTTTTTTTCAGTTCTTAAGAACAGAAATGCAAAGGAGTTGTTTGCCTTGGTCTGTATCCCATAAGCCAGAAGACAATGGGCTGCTATGTTCCCATTCAAGCTAAATTCAAGGCCTTATATTCATAAAATAAGCAGTTTAAAAATAAAAATTAAAATAAAATAAAATAAAATAGCATAAAATGTCAGCAGTAACATAACTTAGAAACATCACAGTTACTCTCCCAGGAATTGCCATTCATCCTGATTCTTGATCTGGTCTTCCAACTATAGAGAAAGCTTGTTTCATAAATTTGTAAATGATTTTACAAACAACATGTGTTCAGGGCTAATAAACCTGCAGCATTGAATCAGTCATAGTGTAAATCCAGTGGAATTTCAAGGTTGAACTGGAGGATTTTGGCCCTCATGAAGATGACGTTTTTTTAAAAACCTAGGGGTAACTAATTAAAAACCATTCAGAAATACCTTACTTTGCTTTAAGAAAATGAATACCAGCTGTTTTCTGATGAAGGCAAATGCTACATTGCCAAGGAGGACTTAGTGTCAGGGGCCGAGGGGAAGGCCTGGGGCTAGAGGGCAGGGCCCCAGCAGTCAGGGCCTGGGTTCAGCCCTGCAGTGATGGAGCTGGGTGAGCTCTGGGGGCAGCCTTCAGCCCAGGGCATCAAGTCAGGGCTGGAAAGTAAGCTGCAGGTCAGGGTCAGGATTAGACCCAATGGGGGTAACCAGGGTCAGACAAAAACCCAGGATAGCCAGGCAGCCCAGTGGTGACAGGGCTCATCCGAGGTCAGTGATGCATGAGAAGACTCTACTGTGGACTATACAAATTTAGCACTATTATATGGTGTGGAAAGCATTCATTCCCCTTCCTATCGTCTCTCCTGATCCAGAGAAGATTCTTTCCATTTTTCTGTCAGTGAATGACCTTTAACTCAAGGTAGTAGGCTGAAGTGGAGATCTGAAAGCCCCATGCTCAGACTTGTTATATTTACTTGCTATACAAGGATGGACACAACACTATGCATTAACAAAGTCTGTCAAATGGAAGTCTGTCAAATGCAATTCTGCATTTGTCTAACCTCTCATTATGTCCATGTTATGTCCATGTTACTTCTTAATATGCCGTAAGTGTGTAACTTATGCGTCAAAGTAAGGTTATAGATTGGATATATATTTTGGTTCATGAGCTGTAACATGGAGAGTTCTTACTAATAGCAACTTGCAACTGATGTATTATGGGTACCAATGCTAGGATGGATTTAAACTGGCTGCAACTGTTGAAGGAGCACTGGAATTGTACTTCCTGCAAATGCTGATATTTCTTAGCCCCTGCTTGCTAGCTGGTCATGCATAGTGACAGACTGGGAGTTGGCAGTCATTCTCCTGGGTAGTCACTGATGTGCAGAAAGCACTTAGCTGTTCTGGTGATGAAGAGCTTCATGATGACAGGCTCTGTTGTTCATAATTTTCTTTCCCATTGCTTGAAAGCAAAGCTTCAATCTAACGAATATACAGGTGGTTTGGTAAAATAATAAATAAATAATTTTGTTTTCCTGAGGATAATCTCTTACAGGCCACACCATCTTTGCAGATTTTCAGTTGTCCTTATGCTCCAAAAATATGTTTGTTTAGACAAGTTAGTCTGGTGTCATAATGGTATGTCACTTATTTTTAAAGTCAAAAAGCTGTCATCTCAACTGTAGAAAAGGCTGTGACAAATCTTTTGGTTCAGCTTTACAAATAGGGAGATTTCAAAATGTACAATTTATGGGGCTGTATGAGAAAGTCAAACTTCCCACCTTTGCTTTTGTAGAGCTAAATTCATGAGCATTTAACACCTCTGGGTTCTGTGCAAGGCTCAGCTTGCTTCCTTCCTTCTGTCATCTCAGGCCACTGAAATCATTTGCATTTTGAGGCTGTGGTAAACTTGCAATAACTGGCATAATTACTTGTGGTTGCTGCCCTCCCAGCTCTGTGTATTCACTGATGAGCAACCAGTCCCCAAAATAGAAACTTTGTTTCTGAATGCTCTCTCTATACAGTGGCTGATTCTGGTACTTGCACATGAGAAAGCATGGTAAGCATCACTGGAAAAAAAAAAAAAAATCAACACAGGACAGTAAAACTAGTCAGGAAAAAAACATATCTCAATTTATCCAGGTTCACAGGCAATTGAGGGACAATTTTGCTTGCCATGGATAGATACTCAAACAAAAAAATATATGATAGCAGGTGGTGGGGAATTTCAGCAGATGGAAGGAATTTCAGTCTTAATCACAAGGAATAACTAGACCCACTGATGGGAATTTGAGGCTAAATGGATTTAACACACAAGAAACAGTTTTCTGTGAGAGAGTATAAATTAAAAAAGCGTATTGGACAAGGAGGCAGACCTGCAATCCTTCATGTCTTTTAAACATGGAGACAATTTCTTTATGTATATTATTCATGTCAGATAATGAGGGAAATCTTTTGTCATCTATTTGAATACATTCCTGTGATGAGGAAAAGTACTGTCTCGTATGGACATGGTATTCCTCTCTGGCCTTAGAAACTGCAAATGTATTTCATTCCTCTCTTGAAAGGCCATGGTGGGCCAGAGGGCTGGGGTTTCAAAGAATCCCAGTTCTTTTCTCAGTGCAGTCACCTTTAAATGTTCATAATATTGGTGACTTTAGCAAGCCTTTTTGCTGGTTATCCAGAGTGGATGAGAAACATTTTCCTTTCCACATCTTTCATAATAACAAAGGCATTCTGCTGTTAGCGTTGACTTTTAATTTCCACACTCTCTGAAGCAGGAAGCATGTGTCAGATGGGAATAGTTCTGTGCTATGTGCAACAGTAATCTCCTGTTCTGTGTGGATAGCACAGAAAAGTTTAGCTATGTTGAATTATCACAGGTCTTTGAAAATTAACTCCAAGGAGTTCAATACTGGGGCATCTGAGTAAAAATGTCCTCTTGAATCTTCCAGTCACTTACTTTCTAAGTCACTATGATGAAATAGACATTTCTGTTTTCAGTGTGTATTTTCTTGTTTCATTCTAAAGGTACACTTTGTTTAATTTGCATTTTAAAGGCTCACTTGTTGATTATACCATGCTTTTGAAGCAGCATGGAAAATGCAGTTTGTAACAGCAAGAAACTGATTGGCAATGTGATATCATTCTGCCATTTGCACATCATTTAGAGGGTTCAGAGCTTCAAAATCACTTTAAGATGTAAAGCTTTTTAAAATTGATTTTGTCATGTTTTAAACTAGAGAGAAGAAAAACACTGCTTTTTAATAAGCATCTTCAATGTGCTCAAAAATGGGTCTATCTCTGTCTGGTATTCTGTCTCATGACTCGCACAAAGCAGAGTTATAGTGTAGAAGAGTTCTGTTGTCAGGGACCTACAAACATCATCTCGTCCAACTTCCTGACCACTTCAGGACTAACCAGAACTTGAAGCATGTCATTGAGGTCATTGTTCAAGCGTCTCTTGAACCCTGACAGGCCCAGGGTATCAACCACCTCATTTGGAAGCCTGTTGCAGGGTCTGACCACCCTCACAATAAACAATTTTTTCCCAGTGTCCAGTCTGAACCTCCCCTGGTGCAGCTGTGTGCCATTCCCTCACACCCTGTACTTGATTACCAGAGATCAGAGACTGGTACCTCCCTCTTCCCTTCCTCTCCTCAGAAAATTGAGGGAGAGCAAGGAGGTTTCCTCTTGGCCTCCTCTTCTCCAGACCAGACAACCTAAGTGTCTTTAGCCTCTCCACACAGGACATGCCCTCCAGCCCCTTCACCAGCTTTGTTGCCCTGCTCTGGAGACTGTCTTAACACCCTTTTTTTATTGAGGAGCTCAGAAGTGCACACAACACTCAAGGTGAGGCTGCATCAATGCTAAATACAGTGGGAGGACCACCTCTTTTGACTGGCTGGATGTGCTGACCATATCATAGAAGGAGATCAAATTACTAAAACAGGGCATTTCATTGATGAATCCATGTTGGCTATGACTGATAACAGATTTGTTCTTTAAATGCCTTTCAATAGCACTCAGGATAATCTTCATAATTTTTCCAGGGACTGAGGTTACTTAGGTTCCCTGTGTCTTCTGTGCTTTTTGTGGATGAGTATTATGTTGGCTAGCTTCCAGTCAGTGGGGAGTTATGCAGAGGCATGAGGTAGCAGGCAGGGGGAAGACAAGACGAGAAGCTTATAGCAGTTTAGAAAGGGCAGGATGAGAACTGGATAAGATTTTTAGAAAGTTTGGCTGCAGAGACAATAAAAGAATTTATGAGACACAGAGAAAGAAACTGGAAATCCATATACAGATAGGAAAAGTGAGAGAAAGAGTAGTTTGCATGAGAAAGTGCTGCAATTTCTTTTCTTTTCTTTTTTTTTTTTTTTTTACAGTTCAATATGGCAGAATTATCAGATACAGTTGTCAACATTGGAATCACTTAAAATCTGTATTTAAGAGACAAAAAGTATTATTTTCTTTTCTAAATAAATACTTATAACACATCAAAAGTCATCCTTGAAAGTAAATCCTGGGGTTATTAATTTCTCTCTTATAAGACAACATATCTGGCTAAAATTTTCATAGTGTTTCATTGTGCTTTTCCTGAAACATGTTATTATTGCCTTTTGTTTGGTTTTCAGTAGTTCTCTCAGGCTCCAGCTAAAATTAGTTCTTCTTTGTCCTAAGTTCTATACAAATTCTTTGTCCTTTGTCTTCTATGTCAAAAGTGCTATACAAACCAGACACCCCACATCCAAAGAAATGATAGCAAAAAAGCTCTGGAAATTAAAAAAAAATAAATAAATGTTTTCTTGGAAATTTAGACTTCTTTTTTTCCTCCTAAATTAATATATATATATATATTTATTATTATTTTTAACCACTTTGCTTACTAGATAAATTTAGAAATAAATGTTGTTCCTTTTTGTATTAATCTCATCTATCTTCCTTCTTTTCCCTTCCCTTTGAACTCCAAATCAATGTAAAGGCAACTTAAACACTTTAGTCCAAGGACTCCCAGATGTTTTTTCTTGCACATCAAATCCTTCTAAAACCCTAGATGCTAAAGAATCTTCTGAGAAACTTGAATATTCAGCGTTTTAACTGTCCTCCACATCCATTTTCACATTCTTTGTAGTAATATGAATAGATCATGCTTGTAGACAAACCTGCATCAAGAATTGAAAAAGCATAGACATTCCAGTTAGGTACACACTGACCGAACCCTCAGGTCTCCCTCTGTATCTTTTCTCTTTTTGCTTACATATCTCCATTCCACCCTGTATATTACTCAGATGAACAGTAATCCAGCAATCCAAGGAAAGGCATGGGAGCGTAAAGATGTACATAATGAACACTTCCTCAGAATGTGTGAATGTACAGAAAGCAAAGCAATATGCAAAAACTTGTGCAAGGATAAGTATTTTTTTTATTCAGTCCCCTTCTCCAAGACTTTGTTTTATTAGAAGACTCTCTTCTCCATCAGCAGTCTTAACAGACAGCTTTCCCTACAGTCTAAGAAACAGGAAGCTATGTAAAAAGAACAGCATTTGTGAAACCTTGAATTTTTTTCCAGCAGCTTCCTGATGAGTTACAACAACTTGGATTATCTGGCACCCAGAAGCTTTGTCCAAAGAAGATTAGAAGTGTATCTTGTAATATTTGACAGCGCTATTGGTTTTCACGCAGGAGCTGTCTCAGCAGATTTCTGGGGCTGATGTATAGGATGAAGCATCTATAGATCAGCGGGGGTGTATGCTTTATTCTTGACAATTACAGTCCTCTGGGTTGGTATGTCTCTTTGATATAGCTCATTATCAGTCTAGTTACAGGATCTGGGAGGTTTGTGTATAAAAGAACTGTGTAATGCCCCAAGGATTAATTTTTCAGGGTATAATGAAATTATGTGGCACAGTAGGAAAGTGGTACTGGGAAGCTGGGATCTTTTTGTTGTGCAGTAAGGACTCAGTATGGCAGGAGGTAGAAGAGATGAACTATGACCACAAATAGCCCATGATCATTAAAAATCCCCCTGCTTTTCAACACAGGTAGGACAGTTCACCATAATATTCTGCCTAAATTCCACTTTCAGTATGCAATGAATTATATTTTAATTACTCTTGCAAAATCAGGTGATTCATTAGTCATTTTCACTCCTGTACTAAAGATGGAGAAATGGGAAATATTTTGATAACAGCAAAATTGTCCTACATTATCCTTCCTCTGTGCTTCAGTCCTTATTTCATAAAGTAGGCTTTGGAGAGGCACTGTTAGGAAAGAATGACCTCCTGTGATCTCTAACATGAGATGGATACCATGTAATGACCACATATGGAAATTATTTCCTTTTAAGGGTAATGCCGTAGACAAAACATCTTCACTTGGAATTTAAACTTTCAGTGAAAGTAATGTGAAGTAAAAGCCAGGATATTTATCCTTTGTTAACCATTGCAGATCACTATATCGTATAAAACATTGGGTCAGTTCCCTCTGATATAAATTGGTATAACTATTGAAGTGGACATTGAGTTTTCAGTGTGTGATATTATACAGATCTCATGCAGAGGAGTAACATAGGGTAGTGTCTAGTTAAATCAATGGAGATGATCTCTTGCTTGAAACAGTATAATTTGATCTGATAAAATTTACCGATAAAATTTTCTGTGTATATATGTGGTTAGATGTTTATGTTCTCAGTGTCATATACAATGAGGAATCAATTCAAATTATAAAAAAAAACCAACAACAACAACAACAAAAAAAAAACCACTGTCAAACTGACATTTTGCTTATACTCTGTAAGATACATCTATTTTTCCCTGTCCTGTTGATTCCCTGTTGCTGAATTTATATTGATGTAATCTAGTCCAGTTTTGAAACCCACACACTCATTTTTTTTTAGGGGATACAAATCTGAGAATTTAAAGAGTGAGCATATGAAAATATTCACAATGTCTGTTTCCTTCTTCTGAATATAATACATTGGTTCTGTAGGAATGAAGAAAATCTGTGCAGTAAAGCCTAGTTTTGCTCCTTCTTAAAAATGTGTTCATGTAACATATAACATTTTAATAGTCTTTAAAATTAATTTTAGAGGACAAAAGATATATCTGCTTTTCAAAACCCCTGCTCACAGAAGGATGTCCAGATTAGAGCTGAGAGTATCATCCCCAGTTCCCAAGGCCCCACTGCATACCTCTTATTGTCTCTAAACAGTAGATTGCACCTCTTTAAAGTCTCAGAGCTTTTCTTATTTTGACCTATTTTTATTCCCACCTCTCATTTTCACACTAACATGTAATGAAAAATTCACTTTTTTAATTAAAAAGGAAGCAAAAAGATATAAAAAAAAATTAACACTGCAGCAGTAGAAGATTAGAGTTTCCCTTTTCATTTAATTGGTAATCCTGAAGGTACTGAATTGAATCAATAGCAATTCAGTTACTTTACATTTTCTAGAGCTATTCTGATTTACACCAGAAGACAGTCCTGAATAATTTATAATACATGTATTTTAACAACATAAACAAGGATATACATGTACTAAGCAGTATATTAAACAAGAAATATGACAGGTTTTTTTGCAAATCCTTACACAATAACTGTTTCAAGAACCTCAAGTTCTGTGGTATGTTTTTTTATTATTATTGTTATTATTGGATCTATTTTATCTATAGGAGTCTGATAATAAATTCATAGGAGAAGGATTATTGTATTTTATGAAGCATAATGCAAACATACCAAACAGTGAATGGTTAAAATGAAATGAAGCTTTACTTCTTGCTCTGACTCTACTGCAGTATGAGCCACAATCAGTGGTACACAATCCTATAGGCATGATTTGCTAAACTGATACCAAAGCACAGTTTTCCACCCATAAGTGTACAAAACACATTCAGCTTCACCAAGGATATTCTTTGTTGGCTTGCTCTCTCTTGTGCTTTATGATTTCTTTCCTTGATTTCTTTTGTACCTCTGTGTTCCTTAGAAGTAATGGACCTGATGTTATTCTTTCTTACACTAGTGTAAATCATGTGATTTTCTACAAAATTTTCCCCTTCATACCAGGACATACAAGTTTTCTTTCAATCTGTAGGAGAGTTCAGCAAATGAAGAAAAATTTGTTTGCACTATTGGCTACAGTGGATCTGTGACAATATACACATATTCAGGCAGATCTCATTCTCATAGTTAAACTTTGCTATATTTACTAAAGATATTCTTTATAGTTTTGCATATTTTTGCATGACCATTCAATCTGTCAGGCCTTTCTTGCAATGCTAAGAATCATTTGTTACCTTTAAGTAGGAACTCTGATGGAATATACAGAGAGAAGGGGTGGCTCCTATCAGCAGAAGTACCTAGGACTACTTCTGAGTGCTTGAATTTTCAGTGGCATTTTAAAGGACATAATCAGCAAAAATATAGGTTGAAAATCCCAACTTAGTTCCTTTAGTCAGCAGGTTGAAATAACCACATGCTTCCTCTCTGTTTATAGAACTTACACAATTTGTTCTGTTTTATGAATTGATGAAGGTTTTTTGCCTCTTGTCAAAATGGGAAAGGCTTGTACATCCTTGAGGTAAGGAAGAAACCAGCAGTTCTTGTGGGTGTAACAATTTCTCCTCCCACTAGATTTCATCTGTCTCTTTGTCTCTTATGGCAGCATGGCACAATCTAATTTCAGCTGCCTCTACAAAGTAATTTGCTGTTCCATTATTCTGTTACTTATAGTAGATATGTAACTCCATTCACATACATTATGTGAGAGATTTCTAAATGATATTGTCATTGTTACTGTTATTATTGGAACAATTTGGGGTATGTCAGAAAGCTGTCAAATCTTATAGAATCAAAGAGTTTCCAATAAATAAAGAGCAGAACCTGCTTATAAGGTATTAAATACAATTCATCAGCAACATTAAACAAGGAAAGAAAATCATTGCAGATCTCTTTTCTGTCTCATGTATTCATTACTAGATGAAAAAGATGTTTGTTTTCAGTGTTTTCCGTGGGTAGAAGAAAGATGCTTCTACCAATGTGAAAGTCTTCTATTGCTTCTTCGAAACGTGTGGCCAGCCGGTCTAGGGAAATGATTGTCCCCCTGTACTCGGCTCTGGTGAGGCTGCACCTCGAGTACTGTGTACAGTTTTGGGCCCCTCACTACGGAAGGACATGGAGGTGCTCAAGAGAGCCCAGAGAAGGGTAATGAAGCTGGTGAGGGGTCTGAAGAGTAAGTCTTATGAGGAGTGGCTGAGGGAGCTGGGCTTGTTGAGCCTGGAGAAAAGGAGGCTCAGGGGCGACCTTATTGCTCTCTATAGGTGCTCTAAAGGAGGCTGTAGTGAGGTGGGGATTGATCTATTCTCCCATGTGCTTGGCAACAGGATGAGGGGGAATGGGCTAAACTTGCACCAGGGGAGGTTTAGGTTGGATGTTAGGAAAAACTTCTTTACCGAAAGGGTTGTTAGGCATTGGAACGGGCTGCCCAGGGAAGTGGTTGACTCACCAGCCCTGGAGGTCTTTAAAAGATGTTTAGATGTAGAGCTTAGTGATATGGCTTAGTGGAGGACTGGTTAGTGTTAAGTCAGAGGTTGGACTAGGTGATCTTCAACCGATATGATTCTGTGATTCTGTGAAATGTAGTGCCTTACCTGACAGTGTTTGCTTCCAGTTTGTACTTCCCTCTAAAAAGTACTAGGGACAAGTGATTACATGATTAGTAAATACTCCTCTCACACCCATTCCTACAAAATCAACCAATACTTGTCTGTATACATGTATGTATTGTACGTATGGAGCCAGAGTGTGGGTTGATCATATACAAAGATATATATGCATCTAAATAAAAATATGTCAAGAAGAAACATATTTATTGACAGAACAAATACTCATTATGTGTTAACAAATTAATACATCTGTTGAAAATAGCCATCGTTTACATAATGTTGCCTGTATGGATGCTTTCTGGCTACTTGGCTGACAAAGAAGAAAAAAAAAAGGGGGGGGAAATAAAACAAAAAAAAGTAAAACAAACAAACAAAACCATATCCCACAATACACCACCACCAGTTTCTTGTGTTGAATGGCACTGGATTTGTGCTGAATTAGATGTGGCTTATTCTTCCCTCCAAAGCCCTGGTACATCATAGGACAAGGTCCTCTGTTGGCCTTGCTTGCCGCTGGAACATACTCCTTTCATTCTGACCTTCTTAGTCTGAGGAGAGGTTTTGTAAGTGGCTAGTTGTTTGGAATTTCCTTATTCCACCTGACTCACAACATTTAGTCATCTTAATAAATTTAGCAGGATAAGCTCACTCTGCAGATTTTGGTGAAAAAGAGAAGGCAGTACAAAACATACAATGAAGTTCCTGCTCTAAGTCATTCTCTGGACAAACTCTGAGACTGACTGAGTCACTCCTAATTTGCGCGAATTGTATTTAGTAGGCTCTGTAGTTGAATTACAGAAAATGTAAATTGTAAGAGTGTATATCTCTGGATTCTTCTATACATATTAGATATGAAGGTTTTGATTATCCCTGGCATAGTAGGAGTTGAATAATTAATATTAATAAGAAGAACCCAATGCCACTGAACCGTATGTGGCTACTATCCATTGGCCTGTTACAAATGCACCTGATCTTTATGAAATTCCTAGGAAGAGGCACAAAAAAACAAACAAACAAACAACAAAGAAAAACCACAAGTGTTTATTTGCAAATGAATGTAGATACAAAGAACAGTAAGATGGAAAAAATAAGCCAGGTTGCAAAAGTTACTCATAATCAGGTACACATTGAAATTAAGGTGAGTGTTGTCACATGAGTCATGTTGCAGGAAACATCTCACAATCAGTGTCAATGCACTTATGTTTAAATTTATACATTAAATTTATACATTTACGTGTACTTGAAAATAAAACTATAACATACTCAAATACATGAAGGATTGTTGACTTAATTTTTTAACCAGCTGACGCCAAGTTTAGTCAACAGTTATTGTTATAATAAATGCTACCAGACTGTTTTCTTTTTTCTTTAAAAAGGAAATACAAAAACACACAATGCCATGGTCAGATGTCAGTTGTGTGATCTCCAGAGCCAGCTATTTGTACTCTTGTACTTTTTCATTGGCATCCTCTCTGAATACCTTGGTTGTGCTTGCTATGCCTGTGACAAGATAATTGTTTTAATTAACAAATATAAGGTCAGGTTTATTTAATTCATTTTCTATTGCTGTCAGAGGGAAGCTCATTGTATCTGGTATATCTTAATTTATGTACTATATCAGATGTAACTTGCATGCTTTTTATCATGTTGAGCATTGGCATTCTGGTCAACAAATATCCCGTAAGAGGGAGAAAGTCTGATCAATGGTGCTGGCAGTTCTCACCTTTTAATTTCCATGTCGCAGGAGCAACCAACCAGGACATTTGTTCTCAGTTTAAAATAGTCACAAAATGATGCCCAGTATACTAACATGGCTCATTATCTCTTCACTTACTGGCAGCATGGAAACCTTTTTCACTCATGTAGATTGTACTGTACTAGAAAATATAACAAGTCCTTCATTAGAATAGGAGTAATTATCCTTGAAAAATATTGACTTACTGCTGGAGGATAAATATTTGGAAATTACGTTCTCTTTGCTCATACCATAGAGCACTACTATTTTTGGCAGTTTTTTTGATTATGGTTGGGCTGTTTATTTGCTTACTGAAAAGAGAAAACAGACTATCTGCCACTTCCAAAACACCACCACTGCTTTCAGGATGCCATTAGTTATTTAAAGGTTCAAACATCTGTAGTTTTATAATCCTTGAGTTACAAAGTCAGTGTTTGCAGGAATCAAACCATCTCTATCTTTGCTTAGTGTTTTTCAATCAGAGGGACTAATTTCCCATTAAAATGTATGAAAGCCATGGAATCATCTTATTGTACACATCTTGTTTTCAAGTGTTGGGTGTTAATTGATATTAATAATCAGACATCCCCATTGACCTGGGGAGAGAGCTAAATTTTTAATTCAAGTTTGGAAATGAGGAGGAAACGTTGGGTTGCAAAATACAAGCTACAATTGAATATGTTTTTCCATATACTTTTCTTGAAGTTTGTTCTATTTATGAACCAAAATGGTAAAGGATGTCTTAATGACAATTTATTTAGCATGTAGCGATGTGCATTTGGTTTAAAGAAATTGGATTTTTGGGATAGGTAAATGAAACAATGCTTCAGAGAAAATGCAGAAACCTATGTATATGAATATATAACCATTTTGTGTTGATAACAGAGAACTTTTATGTTTTTGTATATTTTAAAATTACATAAAATATATAATAAATAAAACAATTGACAACAACAAAACCCAACCAAACAACCCCCCAAAAACAAACAAACAAACAAAAAACAATCAAATCAATCAAAAACAAACTCAGAATTACCATCCAGTTTCTAGGAAAAATATACAACAATTATTGTCACTGCAGAATTCATAAGGTCAACATCAGGAGTCATCAGAAACACCAAGTAATCTGCCATCTGCCTCTCTCTTCCTCAGAGATCAACCTTTTAGGCTTACTGCTTAATGGAAGTGTGCAGATTTTGTAATGCATATAATGGCTGCATCTCATTCTCAGATCCATGGGATTTTAGGTTATCCACACAGTGTCTGTGTTCATCTCTGTTGTGTCCTGGTTTGTTGTACAGCCACAGGTAACCATCAAACTCATGTTTTCTTTATTTTTGCAAAGAGGAAAAATTGGATGATGAGAGAAGCTTGCTTTTTAACAGCAAGGGAGGATATGCAGATGTGGAAAAAAGAAGAGAGAGTAGGTTCAAGATGTTTATACAGCAGTTGGTCTGGCTCTGAGGAGAGTTAGAAAATAGTAGGACAATGCATAGGTGTCGTACAGTAAAAGGAAGTGACAAAAGAGAATTATTTTAAAAACAGGAAATCTGCAGTTTGATTTCATGAGTTGCACATTTAAGCCATCAGAGAAATATTAAGCATCAAGCGTTTTGCTTTCTTTAAAAATTGGTATGCTTTGCTTCAACTTGTTAGTCATACTTACGAACCCTATGGTCCCTACTCTAATGTAATAAGGTGGAATTTAACAACAACAACAACAAAAAAAAAAAAAAGAAAAAAAAAAGAGTCTTTAATCAAAACCAAGGGGAAGTAAAATGTCCTTCCATGTTCCTTGGCCAAGGTAAGCCAAGGAGAGAAGCAGTCCTAGTGTCAGGTCAGCCTTGGACAAAGGACAGTTTGAGAAAATTACCCTGTTGTCTCACCTGGATCTCAGGGAGGGTGGGTCTTAGGAGGACTCTAAATCTCAGTGTTTTCCATAAAAATCTGTAAAGGAAATAAGTTTATTAAATTAAGAGATGACTTCTGGATTAAAACTAAAAAAAATGGTGGCAGGTTATCAGCAATCTAATCTAAAGCAATCCCTTAAAGGCATACCTTTAATGATAATTATACTGGAAGCCTAAGAGATTCCACTCCTCAGGTAATTCCTGAATTCCTCTGAATTTCTGTGTATTGAGAAGACACTTAAGATTCTGGTCAGGTCTGATGCAATTGGTGCTCTGTGTAGAAGAATGCTTCCCCTGCTCCCCCATTTTGGACTGTCAGTAACATGAGTCCTTCTTCACACCTTCTAGCGTTTGGTAAATTGCAGCTCTGAGTTCATGCTGCTAATGAGCTACTATCACATTCTACATTTGAACTTCCTTTTTAAGGCTGGAGAAACAGAAAATTTATTAATACTAGACAGATATTCAGGGCTCAGAATTAATTATGATTTTTTTTTCTTTTTTCTTTCCTTTTATTTATTTTTTCTTTAAGGCCTGAGGAGAAGGAGCTTTGCTACAGCTACAGTTTCTTACCTGTTTTATCATGATATCCACTGGGCTTTTTGGAATAGTCATACTGTGGAGAGAACAAATTCTAGTTCATCATTTTTGATATACTGGAAGAATCTATCACATAACTAAACAGGAGAATCTTACAGGGTCCAGAGTAATGCAGCTTTTGCTGTAAGAATTACTTGCAATTCTCTTCTGTCTAATACAGCCTTAGAAACTGAAAGGAAATAGGCAGCAAGTCTTGAGGTACCTTATCATAACCAAAACAAATAATCTCTAGAAAGAAAAGATTGTCTTCTCATAATATAGTGATTTATGATTGACAGTTACATAGAAAATATGATAATACTGTTGATCAGTTCCAATTCAAGGCTAAGCCTCTGCTGCATTTTAAAACTACTAGACCAGGTAGCAATTATGGCAGCATTGCTTTCTAGCATCAAAAAAAGTAGTTTAAAATGTTGTCAACTGCCTTGATGTAAAAATGTACAACCATCTCAGAATATACACTCAAGCCTTCTGTTCCAAAGCCAGCAGTCAGCTTCTTTTGCCCTTGAAAGTTGCTCTGGCATATGTATCTCTTGATCTTAAGGCCTATCTTCATGACACAGAAAATTCATATTTGAAGTGGAGTATAAACTTCTGTTTTCTGCTTTGAAAACTGAGACAGAGAAATTTTAAGAAGCCTTACAGAATTACAGAAAGGTTCTAGCAAGGGTTAATTTTGTTTAGTGCCTAGCAATTTAATCATAACACAATATTTGCATTATGATTTGCATTATATGGGCCAAGAATTTGTTCAAGCCAACTAAATGGTCCAACAAGGACATAACTATATGCACTATGGTTTTGTTTACCACCAAATATATCAGTTGTTTGAAGCCAAACATGTTGAGTTAGCTGGGGTCCATATTAACCTTATGTATGGCATCATAACCACAGTTTTGTATATAAAGAAATACTTGTCCATGTCTTCATGATACATCCAGTCTTCACCTCATTGTAGTCAAGTCATGCAAGAAGTTTTCATGACAGAAATTTTAACCTGTTTACAGGTTAAAAACCTGATGAAAGGTTTTTCTGTCATCAAGCTAGGGCTCTTGCCACTGAGATACCTATCCACTTGAGAAAAAGACTTCTTGAATAGATAATTGAAAATGATTTTGTATACTGTTGAGGCTAGAAAGCTAGAAAGAAAGCAATAGAAACATGCATTCACAAAATTCTTTTTTCCCTCTTAATGACCACTTTCTTCTCAAATCAGCCTGTAGTTCCATGCACAAAACTATCTTTACCTAAAAAAAGTCTATGATCACTAGCCTAGAAAGATGAATGTGTTTTTATTTTTCCTGAGAAGTATGGATGTGGTAATTATGAGAAATGAATTGATGTTGGACTTATTGTTTACTTTCTTTACATTACACTGATGATTGTAGGACATCATTTTCTTTTGTAAAAAAAAATATATATATATGTCTGCTGTTGTGCCTCAAGAACAAATAAATCCCTTAAGTAAATGATTCACAATTAAAGAGGTACATAAATATAATGAATATTATAAATATCATGGAAGCTAGCTTATTGGGTTTCTATATTTTTTTCATCTTAACAAATCATGGCTTCCACATTAAGGAAGACCAGACTCTGCTTTGGTTTGAGGGCTTGGCTGTTCCACCTCCCAGTGTTAAAGGCAGAAAGTTGAACGACGTTTTAGCAGCCCCATTGACAACACAGACAGAACTATAAATGGTAAAAGATAATTAACAGGAGATGGTTTAGCAAAATTCATCTCAGGCAAGTCTAAGCTGTGACATTTAAAACTGGTAGACATAAAGATAAAATCAACTGCATGTATTAGCTATAGAACTATTCATTAACATTTAAATGTAGCCAGGAGGCAGCAATGAGAAGATGTCCTGCTGGTAAGAGCCGCAGGACATATATAATCCTCAGGAGTGAAAGCTGTTAATTGGCAGGAAAGTAATATAGACTAAGGGGACCGAGAAGTTAAAATTATCCCCACCTGATACTCACATGCAGGTCTGCCAGACAGTCCATTGCAGTAAGGTAACATCCACTCTAGCTGTACGGTTAAGCTTCTGTAAAGATTGCTGCTTACAGTCACTTGGGCTGTTGGTGTCACCTAGATGGTGTGCAGGTGGGGAATGCTTCTTTTAAAAACTGCACAGGGAAACAAAAAAGGCATACATATGTGTCATCACAGTCTCTGCACATCTGCACGTCACAGTCCCTGCATTCATCTTCTTGTTCTTTTCCAGGCATCCTTTGGGCATATCATCTTCATTTGCTTCTCCTTGCTACTGTTATAAAAAGGTCATGCCAGCTACCACATTCCTAGTCTACAAGCATCCTGATAGTTGCAAATGGTTGGCAGAGCATTTTATGATGTAAATCATTGTCTTACACATATTTGTTAATTTAAGGAAAAACATGGGTTACTAGATCCTCTTGACTTGACAATATAGTTGTGTTTCTAGGCTAGTAATTTACATCCCTTTGCTGTGTCAAGGCCAGTGTATGTTAAGAAGGTGCAATAAGATCTTTCAGGGAGGAACACTGTAGTAGTAAATTACACCTGTGGTAGAGACAAGGCCATGTTCCTAGAACAGTAAGGGTTCTGCTTTTGGCAAGCTTTCCTAAAGCATGAGACACATTAATTCTATTTTCTATCAAGAGATGGCTGTCCAGATTAGAGCCTAGTGTCTGGGACTTATTCTGATTTCAGTTAATTCAGAATTTAATTAGTTCTTTAAGTTCTTAGACAGAAGGGTAATACAGCCATGAAATTAGACTGACGTGCAATTTTCTGATGATTAAATTTATCACCAAATCTGAAGTCAAAAATTACTTTTTATGACTTGCTAAAGCTGCTATGTACAATGGCTGAATCACAGTGAGAGAACAGAGCAGTTTGAATAGAACAGGTGAAATTTAAATGAGTTGCTTCACTTTAAACACCTTGTTAATATTTACTTTGTAGATCCACAGAGGAAAATGACAAACATCTGAAATAACATTTAATTTTACTTGATAGATGTTAATAGATCTATCCATAAATTCTCTCTCTCTCTCTCTCTCTCTTTTTTTTTTTTTTTTTTTTTATCAGACCTTCCATGCATATTAATTCTAAGTTTTAAAACATTAAGCCAGTGTGAATGTTCATTTGATTTGAATGTTCATTTGATTTTTGGTTGTCAAAGTTTATATGGAACCAGAGTAAGCTGGTTTGAAGATGCACTTTAATGAATGACAGATTGAATATAGTTGTAGAATGGTAAAGCGGGTTAACTGAGTCCCTAAGCCCCTGATTCTGCTGGGAATGAAAGAATGTTGCCATTTACTAGTATTAAATTTTATTATCTTGTTATTGAAAAGCATATGTGATCATTCTACAAGTCTTCTCACCTCCCTAGAATTAAGAGGTAGAGTTTGCTACTTGAAGTCAATTAGTACTGGCAATAGGTATATTTGTGTGTGTGTATATACTACATATGTAGTGGATTTTAATAGTTGTCCTTCACAACACAGAAAAGCACTTACTGTCTAAAGGTCCTGAAATATGCAACAAAACTTGATTCAATTAGGTCTTCCTTCAAAGATTTTATTGTAACTGCGTTTGAATAGCTGGGCATGTCTCCTTCCCTCTCTACTCAAATCCCATGCAGTGCATAGCAGAACCAAAAACCTGCAACATATGCTGTTGCTATTTTCTTTTCTTTTGACAAGAATTTTTATATATTCCTTTTATATATTCCTGAGTCGGAGCTAATAGGGACCATTTGTTCTGCCTGCCAAGTGAGTCAGCAATATAACTCTGCATTTGTAAGTGAGGTCATAAATCAAAAATAAAAAAAATAAAAAACCCATACTGTGAGTCCTTTTGTGGAGCACTTACTAGTACAGATGATTTTTTGACTGCTTTAAAATATATTTGATGCCATCAACATAAATTTGTGGCATTTATTTAAGCTACATTTATAGAATACATTTTTTTTTTTTCACAGTATTTGTCCAATTTATCTCTTTAGCATTATTTCTCACATTTTCAAACTAGTAAGTGATTTACGAAGAGGTCAAGTGACTTGCCTGAGGTGAGAAAGGAAATGTGTGGGACAACTGGGAGTAGACCTCAAGTCTACTCCTTACACCTACTTTTGTATTGTTCCCTGAAGACCAATGTTTCCAGGCTGGAAAAATTTTCCTGCATTCTGATTCCTTGAGGTACGTGTAGTAAATGCTGTGTCTGTTAGAATTACAACAGAAAAGATGAGGGAACTGTAATTAAATAAACAATATACACAGAAAACTAGACTAATTATGGTATGTTCTCTGGAAATGCCTGAGAAGAGGAAAAGAATGGAAGATGTAGATAAGCATGATATATATATTTAAATTTATTTTTTAAAATGAGGTAGGTTTATTAGTTTAGACAGAAGCATAAAAGAAATACTATGCAAAACTAATTCTTTATGAGCTTCTTTTTCAGTATGCCTATAGCCATCTTCCAAGATGGTTCATAAAAAAGCTAAAGTATAATCCACTACTGCCATAAGGAATTTTTGTGCTTAAGTGGGCTCCCACTGCAGAAATGACAATAAAGATATTCCATTAAATTGTTGTTTCAGCACTTTAGCTGAGATAGGTGACTAGGTCTCAACAGATACAAATCATCACACATCACACTTGTGAGGACATCACTGGAGTTATATCCATTTACAGCTGCTGGTTGTTTAGCATGTGGTGTGCATTCTGTGGACCATACCAAGCAATGTTACTTCTCATAAAAATACTGCATGAGTAAAGATCTAGATCTTAAATAATAAATCAGCTCTTGGACCAGTAGGAAATGGATTGTTGTGTATTCATCATTCTAGACTCTGTTTTTTGGGCAGGAATGCCACCCACTAGATCAGGTTGGGCAAAGCCCCATCCAGCCTGGCCTTGGACACCTGCAGGGATGGGGAATTTTAATCATCTTCTTTACAGTACACCATCTCTGTTACTCTGACATGGCCCGTTTGTCATTTTTTTTGACATTGTTCAAAAGTTGGTATGGTAGTGTCTAGATGCTAAGAGCAGCAAGCTCTTCACAGAGACAGAGGAGGTCACATAGCAATGGCTTTCAGATACCTGCCGTGAATAAATGACATCTTGATATAATGACAGGATTTAGGTTCATCATTCCTGTAAGTGAAATTTTTGTTTAGAAAAGCATAAATAATAATTGCAATCAAGAGTTATAAAACCTTCAATAATAGTTATAGATGCATTGTATTTATATATGTATTTATTAGAGATCTTTGTTAGTGATTTTTGTACAGGTATATTTGTTCTGAGTACACAACAGAGTTCAGAAAATTCTCTTCTTAAAACTGTTTGCCCTCACTTAAGAGGCTGTTGATATTGGTAAACTTACAAATCCTAATGGATTCAACCAAGAAAGAGCAAAATATCCCCAGATTCTCAAAATTTGTGCTAATTACCAAAATATTTAGTGGCTAAACCTGACAAAAATATCTCTTTACTTGCCTTTTGGAGAACTTATCTTGTTGGATATGTGATTGTGATTCGATATGTGGTCTGATTGTGACACTAATATAAAAAGTTTTATGTCTTATAATATCACTCTGTAGCCCAATCAAAATCATTGCCTTATTGTTTTAGGTAAAGAGGTAGTAATTACCTTCACAACTGAGACAAATCATTTCCCTCTTCCTGGTGCCTCCAGTCAGCTTTACCTTGCAGAATAGAAAGTAAGCAAAAACTTTACTTGCAATGCTGTGCTTTATTTATGTACTTCCGCTGATACATTAATAAATTCTCAGTCTTGAATTGTTACATTGAAGATCGTTTCAGACTTGAAGTATGTCAGTCAACAACACTTTAAGCTAACAATGTTAGAAGTAAATAATAAAAACTGTTATATGTGATATTTTATAAAGTAACCAAATATCCGAATTCTTGTTCTACAAGGGATTCCCTGGTTCTTAAAATTTCATTTTGTTTTGTCTTAGCTACAAAACCATCGGTTGGAGAGTAACTGAAAAATAAATCTAATTTTTTCTTAAAAATTGAAAATTCTGGAAAAAATATTGCACTATACTTTTCAAACTATCTTATTATAAGAATTACAAAATACATTCCACTATACCTTATATCTCTACTTTGATGACTTTATATATTTTGTTGAGAAATTCCCAAGAAACTTACCACAAACATAAATTAAAACACTGTAGAAAAAGCTATCATTTTATTAGTATTTTCCAAGGGAAAACTGCTTCATTAGGAAATGTCCAAGTACTTCTACTGTTTTGTTTCAGTTTTATGCTTTCTGAATTGAGCAGTTAAATCAGTCAAAGAAAGTAATTATACAGTCTGTGATCTATCTGTATGAAAGAGTTGTCTTAGATTCTCTTCATTATTTTTGAGGTTATTATTACATGTGCTTTGCAGTTAAGCTTTTAGGTAGGATCAAGCCTTCTACAGCCATGGAGTAGAATAAAACCAGTTTCTAAACAAATGCGATGTAGAACCCCTTCGGATATGAACAATTTTCCTTTTACATTGCATGAATCGTCTCATATACTATCCTATTAATAATTCAAGCCAAGCCTGCCTTATTTACTGCATGACTTCCTTAATGACATGTTCATAAAGTGTGCAGATAAACACACTGCACAAAGGACAGCTCATATAAAAGCTCTGTTTCCCCCAAAAATGTTTAAGAGTGGTCAAATTTAGGGGGATCCAAATAATTAAAATACAACCACCAACTTTCTATCCAGAGATTTTTTTTTTTTCTCTGATCAAATTAATTGGTGTAATGATAATCTGTGTTTGTATCTATATACATCACCACAAGGCTGTAGTGTCCTTGTGTGGCTTCATATATTTTTTTATTGTCAAAGACCTGCTACTGATTGTGATCTTTACAAGGGACAATGGACAATATTACAGCCCCTGATGAGAATCTAGCTGTTCTTTGCTGAGCAGATTCAAACTCCTTAGCATAGGTATAGAAAACTAAGACGAAATATATGAGAAAATATGCACACTGTTGCAGGAAACAGTGTCAGCAGCAGTGTCTTGATTCAGTGGTGGAAAATCAAAATCCTTAAAAGTCCTTAAAAATTCCTTGCAAGAATATCACAATGATGGACTTCTGGCACTTGGCATATCCTGCAGAAGGCTAAGTAAGAACATCAATTTTGAAGATGATCATTAGGAACAAAATACATTATGATTTGAGATTATGCCTTTGTTATTGCATAATTACTGAAAAAAATACGTGTTTGTATGTGTGTGTATATATATATATATATATAATTTGATGCACTTTAAGACATTAAGATATTTAGTCAGACCAGTATAGAGACTTTTTTATTTATTAAGTCATTACTACCCTGGTAGGACTCATTGTATACTTTTATTTATTTATTTATTTATTTATTTATTTTTTAAGTGTAGCTAAGAGATTTAATGTGCAGTAGAACTGATTTTCTTTTACAATGCCAAGGAATTCTGTTTAGTCTTGACTTTTGTTTTCTTTCTTTTTTTTTGTTTTTAATGAATATTTTTTTTCTGTAAGTGCTTACTGAAAACAGGTTTCTGCCATAGTTGAATTATCATGAGATCAGACAGAATAACAAAATGAGAAGCTTAACAGAGACATTTTCAAATTGTATTTTAAAATGTATGTGCAGTTATAAAACTGTATGGCATGACTTCAGAGTCAGGAACATATAAGCAAATGGAGAGTTCAGGCAAAAATATGTCTGGATTAAGATTTTCAAGGAATGGAAGGCATTGTATTCTATATAATATATATATTCTCTATCTATCTATATAATTCTGTGGCCAAATGCCACAGGATTTCTGAACAAGCTTAAATAATTATAGCCTCAAAAAAAAAAAAAAAAAAAAAAAAAAAAAAAAGGAAAACATAGAAACCAACAAACCTATCAATTTGTGGTTAAAATATATTATGTTTCTCAACTGAAGGTGAAACTTCTGATCTAATTCACCCAAACTGTAAAGATTCCTGAGATTCAGAATTGATGTGTTTTCTCAACCTGTCTGCATGCTGCCATCATACCCTAAAATGCGCTGTTGCCTTTTGGTGCCTCAGCCAAGACTCAGTGCTTACACATCTGGGCACTGTGAGAGTAAATGGCTTCCAGCAAGGCACAGGGGAGGCAGAGAAAGAAGTGCCAAGGCAAGAAAAAAGTAAAAGAAATGCATTTTCTAGTTAGTCTTAGTGTCTGTATGTGTGTTTGTTTGTTTGTTCTGTCATGTCATTCTAATCAGCCAGTGCTAAAATTAAAAAAAAAAAAACAACAACAAAAAAACATTCTTTAGACAAGACCCACTACCCTCCACTCCTGTTTCGGCAGACAGCTCCTCAGCCTTCTACTGTGACAAGTCCTGACCTGGATATCCCAAAGCCCTGTGCTAGTTGTGGCCTGGGGCATTTTGTGGTGCCTATAAACATTTGTTTGCCAAAATATCCCTGTGACTTAATGTTGTAATCATTTGTGCAGTGCACAGTAACTGTTTAAGCTGTTTCTCATTAAGGTCATCCTAACACAATAGTACCCTTCATTATTTTACAAACTTTTTATATTAAAGGGAACATAGATTTTTAACCATAAGTTAAACCACTGTCAAGATATTTACATACCTAAATACATTTGAAGGTCAGGGTTTACCAAGATTTCCACCAACAGCCCAAGTGACTTAGTTTCCTAATCCCCAAGATACTTTTGAAGATGTAATTTAAACTTCATAATACGAAGCAGAAAAAAAATTTTGTTTTCACAGTTGCTTATTAAAACCGAAGTCTAGTACTGTGGCTAAAATAAGACTAGTTTTATAAAGGCATCCAGATAATTTTGTAAATTTTCTTTGCTAATTTATGAAAATGAGTCTCAAGATTCCACATTAAGTAGACATTTTGGAAAATATAGCTAACTTATTATTTATCCAATTTATAAGGGTCTAAGCATCTTTTTCTCTACTTTTAACATATTTCTACAATGGATTCTCTTATATCCAAAACAAAAAAGCTGGAACTTTATTATTTGTGCACCATGGCATGATGAGCAGTTCAGTGGATAAAGTTTACATCTTACAGCTTATCCAATAATATGTGTTTTGGGACAACACTACCAAGGCACAGAAATCACATTAGTTCTAGCATGTTTGTTTCAGCTCAGATAAACTCTTGCCTATTCTTGGCACATTGTTTCCAAGAGAAGTTAGGCTTCAATGCTGCTATATTTTCAGCTTCAGCTCTAACTAATTTTTCATTGTTCAGATAGTTAAACCTTCGGAGTTTCAGCAGAGCTGCAACTAACAGGTATCTTGGGATGCAGTGAATCCAAATGTTGACATTTTGTAGCAAAGCTTGTTAGGGCATTTGCCAGGGAACTAAATTCTGTAGCATTTTAAAGTGTCTGACTGCTCTTAAACACCTTTGGCAGTTGTGTTATTCCTTGCAAACATTTTCAGAGTTGGATGGGGATCATACTGCAGTGGCCAGACAATCTGTCCACCAAACACCCCTGTTTCGAAGATGCTGGAGAGCTGTTTTCACTCTCCATTTACTAACAGTCAAGTACATGGGTGACTGAATAGTTTTCTCAGTGCCAATTAAAGTGAATGAAAGTCGCATAGCTAGAACCGAATAAAATAATCTGAATGACAGTATGGCAGCATTTTGCATTTCCTTGGTATTTTTCATTTCCTAATCTTAAAATAATTGGTAGGCTAACCAGAGGTCATTTCCAATTGTATAGTGTTAGTATTTTGAACAGGCAGAAATATATTCTTCTTTTTTACCATTATTCATATTATAGTGACATCCACATCAAGTATGATCGCAGTTACAGTTGGAGCTCTACAAGCAATAAAGAATGTAACAATCCAAGTCTACAATTAGTATATTTGATATAGAACAATTTTTTTTTTTTTTTTTTTGAATAAAAGCAGATTTTTATAAATATCTCTCAATTCAAACTACTCAGAAAATAATTTACATCTCAGGGGAATACCTGGTATCTTGATACATGTTTTCATGAAATATAATGTTTATTTTTAATATAAAAATTGTTAATGATCAAAGCTTACATAAATAAATAGAAGAATGAAATACATGGTGGTTCATATTGTTTTGGGAACTCCCTCAGCTAAAATTATGTATTTCAGTGTTAAAAGTGGAGATTTGAACAAAAAAAAATGCTTTTTTTTTTTTTTCTCTCCCAGAAATGGTAATTAGTGATCAAATGTTTCATTTCATTTGAGTTAACATATTAAAATAGATTTCTGTTAATGCCTTGCTTCATTTTGAAATGTCATTTTGAGTTTTGTAATGTTGCTTTGAAAAATCCTGATTTCAGCATAAGCATGTATGACTTTACCAGTGTTCATCAGTAGTTATTAGGAAAATTCCAGAGAGAATTTCAAATGCAAAATTTAAAAGAAATGAAAGAGTGATCCTTAAAAAGAGACAGGCATGGGAGACAGTAAAATGAGATAGAGTAAAGTAATATTGAAAGCACAGACCTTCTACATTTGGAGTTTTCTTTTTAATTCAGTGACTTCAAGAGAAATCTGTTTGAAAATGTTATTTTTTTTTTCCCCACTCATTCAACACATCTTTCACTTCATTTCACATAAATGAGTTTACTCATGTTTATTTCTTTTAGATTCACTTATGTAGAAGAGGACTCTCGAGGTCATGTAGGCTAATCTCTTGCTAAAGCAGACCAAAATTGAAGTTAGATCAGTTTGCTCAGGGAAATGTCCTTTTCACTGTATTTGCTGTTATGGAAAGACTAAAGATACACAGCAGTAAACCAGATCCAAAGAAAACCTGTACAGATACTGTACACTGCAAGATACCAATCCTTTTCTGGAAGGGATTTTAATTTTTCTCCATTCAGATGGAACTGGTGGGAACTATAACTAGCTTGCAACAGTCAGTAGGTGAAAACAGTTACAGATAGTAATCATAGCCCAATAACAGTTACCTTAATTTTAGAGATGAAAACTGCAACTATTTTATAACATGCACAAAGCAGTTAAGATTCACTGAACTTGGTGAGGGTTTAGACATGAAGCAGGTTAATCAGTCAAGACTAATTGAGTGGTAAGCTGTGATATGTTTGGTAGGATCAGTACCTCCATATGTAATGACTTTTAAGCAATACTCTTTGTGACTTCAGTTTCAAGACAACCCTTAAAAAACGTACATGTCAGTAATTCTCCAGTAATTCACCAGTAATTCTGGTGAGTGTTCTTTTGTAGGTTTCATCTGTTCTGAAAGTGATTCTCTTTACTGTCAAATCTGTAGTGTTCATAGGTCCTTTATCCAGACGTGACCTGTGGAACATTCTGTTTTTTATATGTACTTTTCAGTACTGAAACTGTGCACTCAGAAATGGAGGTTTCCCGGAATTGCCTTTGCAACATTTAATTCCACATATTTTGTGAGATTTCAGTGATTTAATATTAAAGAAAGCAGAAGACAACAAAGAATGCACTAAAACATTTCAAAATTAAATATAAAGAGACAAAGAAACTAATAAATGAAATTCACTGAACTGAAATCTATTCTTCTATTTATGTGTTTTTGTTTTTGTTTTTTGTTTGTTTGTTTGGTTGTTGTTGTTGTTGTTTTTGTTTGTTTGTTTTTTCAAAAAAAATTAGGCTATTAGACACTTTTTATCCAATCTGGAGTGCTTGGCTAACAAGAAAAACATGGAAGAAGCATACTTGGAAATGACAAACCAGTCATACCTAGCTGGTAATCACCCATAGTCAGATGGAACAGGAAGATTTACATGTTATGGTTAAAGAAATGATTGCATTCTTATTTTCAGGTTAATGCAAGTCCATAGAGGTTCTGAGTGCTACAAAGCTAACTTATTAACGTCTTGTAGTACAAATTCCCTTTCTGACTGTATAGAGCACAGTTACATGCTGATTACTCAAAAAACCTTTTTTCTTTGCCCATGGTTTCTAATCAAAATTGGGATTATGCTGTTCATTGGGCTGAAATCACATAAAGTCTGGAGTGGATTAGTTTGTTCATTGGGCTGGAGTCACCTGAACTGTAAAGTGGATTATGAAGTTCACTGGACTGGAAGCACTGCATTGTGTTGCTGAATCCTATTACTCTCTGAGCTCTAGGCAGATCCTTGGAATTTTTGACAGAGGAACCCACTCTTTTTTGTTCAGTAAATTCAACCTTTAGCCATTTCTGAGCAGTTAAGAGAAGTCTTATTTACTCTGGACAAGAATAACTACACTTTTACGTCAGTAAATATCTTCAGATTAAAGTTCATTAATGCTTGCTGATAATTTTAGAAGAGATGAAAGTTTTAATCAGGTATTCAGAGGCTGGAGTTCTCCAATTAAGTCTCTTTCATCTGACTGTGCACCTGTTTAAATTAGGCACATCTCTGTGACATTTAAACACCAAATGACATGGTGATTATTTGCACTCCGATGGAACCTAAAGGACCTATTGTGCAAGACTTTGCACAAAAGGAGCCTGATTTGTAATCACTCTCTGCCCCCAACAAAATTAAAATGAAAAAAAAAAAGAAGAAAAGAAAAGAAAAAGGAATTTAAGAAAGTACAGAGAAAAAAATAATCTAAAAGCTATTTTCTTGGAGTAAATATTAGTTTTCCAAGGTAAACTGTGTCAGAAGAGATACTGTATTTGTTTATAGTTAAGCTAGTTGTGTTTTGTTGTTTGGTGTTGGCTTTTTTTTTTTTTTAATGCAACAATGTGACTACTTTGGCCATTAATTCAGTTTTAAACAAGAGCAAGCAATTTGATTGAAGTTAGTGAAGTGAGAAGAGGGAAAAACTTTCAACTTTCAGCAACAGCATTTGTGACAAGAAAGTATTACAGAGAAAATGCTGGGAAGCTGAGGTTAAAAGGAATGAATATTGACATAAAAGAGGTGAGAATAATTCTGTGAAAGTGGCTGGGATACTGCCAGAAATTTTTTGATGAAATACAAAGTTTTATGTCTAATGTATATATGACTTCATCATTACTGGAATGCTGTTGTGAAGAGATCACTTAATTATCATTAAGAGTTTTAGAATTCATTTAACAGTCTCTTTTTTATTGTCTCATAATATGTTTTAAAAGAACAACATTATATTCCAGAGAAACTTCTGGAGACAGGGTTTAAATACTCATATGACAGGTTTATCTGTCCCTGCATAACACATATAATTTGAACTAAAAATCACTTTGTGCTGATACTCATCTCTCAAATATCCAAATATCCACAAAAGTGATGGAATCTGAATCAGATTTTTTCTGTCTTTATAGGGTTTGCTATGACTAAGGGTGAACAATGTTTGTAAATTCTAATGGTCATGTTAAGGAATTAGAAGCAACCTCTGAAATGTTACAGAGAATTCATGAAGGTGGACACACAGAGACTACAAGTTGGGCAAATACCTTAAGAAAGACAAAAGGGAATAAAAGTTTTCACAGAATCATGGAATGCTTTGGGTTGGAAGGGACCTTAAAGAACATCTTCTTCCAAACCCCCTATTTTAAAAATAGATTCTTAATAAAATCACCAAAGCCTTTGAACCAAGAGGGCAGGATTGTATAATACATTATGGACATCATTAGCATGTGGCTATCTTCAATTCAAAGCAGGCAAAGCAAATGCAGACATGCACTGTTTGGGAATTAACTGATGAGTCTCATGGTGGCCTAAAGATATGGGACAACTTTCAGGTTTGAGACAAGCTCTTTATGAGTTGCTTCTAAGAATCAGGATGCTGTAAGCCTGTTTTTAGCATCTATATGAATATTCAGTCAGCTGCTAGGAACAGTAGCATGTAGTCATATGTAATGAAAAGCTGTTGTCTGTCATAAAGCAGGAAATAATACAGGTGTTTATATAGCATCTATTTTAGAAATTCTGAGCCATTAATTTGGAGTTGACTGAAATGACCTAGGACTGACAAGACAAAACTGCCTTTCCACTGTGGCAATTGGAAGGTAGAAGGATAATTGATAGCACTTTTTTTCAGGCATCTGCATTGTTCCCATAAATTCTGTTTGTATAACATATTGAGATGAAATAACCTGTCCAAGAATTATATCACTCTTGGTTAAATACTATAAAATGTAGTGTATGTGCAACTTGCAATAGAACTGATAAAGAAAATGTAGAAACCATGTTTTCAGGCTACAATTGCCTGAGGGTTTGCTGAGGCATGTGATACAACTTTATGAAGAAGAACTCTACTTGGGGCTATTACTAGGCTGGTTCTGGTAAACAGGTTGAAAACATTTTTATTTATTTATTTTTAGTCCCAGCTGTCAATGATCTTCAGGAAAATATCCCTGCAAGGGAGCTTGAGAGTTGCTAGCACTTGTTTCTCTCCTCCCAGGCCAGTGCGCATGTTTCCTTGCCTTATACTCACTGTAGGCTAAAGCCAGAATGGCCACCAACATGGAGATTGAGCAGAACACCAAGGATATCCTTGAGCTCAGTTATGTGTTAGCTTAGACTTAGAATTTGTATCCTAAGGTACTCGATGTTCCTCTCAGTTTTGATGCTATAAGCAAGAGGTACTAACAAAACAGCTTACTTAACATGACTTACAGCATGAACAACATAACTCAACCTGATAATGGTCTTCAGCAATTGTATGTAGTGTTTGAAGAACATATCTAAAGCCTCTTCCAGAATTGCGTAGATATGTCTTAAGTTTTACTCTATGAGAAGTCTTGTACTTTATCTTTTAGAAAATTGAGCAACATATGTAAAATTTACTAAGGAAAAAGTTGACAAGCTGAAATAAAACAGTTTGCATAAACAATTTCCCATTGTTAAACCAGCTTGTTAATACAGCCAGATGTATTAACAGACTGATAATGACAGATGATGGCTTTTCATTCTGTTTAACTGCTGAGGGAAAAACAAAATGCAACACCAGCTTCAGTATCTTTAGAGTAAAAGCTGTTTCTGGTTATGCATATAGAATATCAAGTTTCTTCCCACCACCTGATATAAATACTACAAAATACTAAAAACTGAATGGCTAACCCTTTCCTTTGAACTAACTTTAAAAATAAATAAAATCAAGGACATAGCAATATGAAGTATGTACTCCTTCTTGTGTTGCCAATAGCTAACTCTGCAGTCCAATTATAGAGTATTAGAGCTTTCATTGCTTTTCTTTGGACCTTTTTCCAGTGGCTTATTTCTGTCTTTGGAGATGATATATTGTTCTCCTTATTTATATAAATGTGAGTACTGCTGAGGACAACCTGTGAAGAGAAAGAGGTGAAATTTCACAGAAAATGTTGAGGTTTCTGAAGAAAAATATTTGAATTTACAAGGGGTAAACTTCCAGTTCTCTAAGAGAAAACAAACAAACAAACACCCAAGCTAATAAATGAGTGACTTTGGGAAGTAAAATCATTTTCCCCAGGTAGGAGAACAGTGCCTGCTGCTAGGAAGGTGATTCTGATGTGAGCAGAATTTCAAAAAAGAGTTTTCCAAGATGCACTGCCAGATGCAGCATCTTGTCTCTCTCTGCCTTCTTGATGCTCCTTCTTTTCTTGCCCATCTGTTTCTGTGGTGCTGATAACTTCTATCAGTGGCTTAACAAATGTTTTTGGGTAAACATTGTTGTCTGGAATCTTTATGCAGCCAATAATACAGTGTCTTTAGTTTCTACAAACTGTACAAAAGCATTTCCTGATGTTGAGTTGGAACCTACTGTGTTTTCAGTTTTTGTCAATTGCCAAGGACAACTGTCCTCTCACTGTACACCCCCTTGAGCCTTCTTTTCTTTAGGCTGGACAGTCCCAGCTTTCAGTCTTTCCTCATAGGAGAGTTGCTGCAGTCTCTTAGTCATATTCATGGCCCTTTGTTAGACTCTTTCCAGTAGCTCCATGTCTCTCTTGGGAGGCCAAAACTGGACACAGCACTCCAGGCATGGCCCACCAGTGCCAGAGGGCAATAATCACCTCCTTTGTCCTGCTGGCAATACTGTGCCTCACGCAGCCCAGGATACCATTAGTCTTCTTTGCTGCAACAAAAGACTTTTCACTTTTCTGTGTTGAATTTCTGAAAGAGCGGTGGTAGGAATTAGAATGAAAATTAATAAAAATAAGAGACACAGTAAAAGTCTTGATGGCCAAGAAGTTTTGATTTTGCAGGTAAGAAGACAACAGACTACAATCCCATCTCTGTTCAATATCAAAGGCAGAAATTATAAGCAAAATACAAAGAGAAAGAGAGGAAGAAAGTGTTAATATAATTTTAAAATTCATACCAAGGAATAGATACGGGAAGTTAAAAAGTGTCAGAGAAACCTAAATATCTAACAGTTAATAATAAAAATAAAAAAATGAATCAGGGACAAAAATTATTTGTGGAATTTTAAATTTGATAAAAATGCAGAAAAAATGCAGGTGTGTTTAATAGTTACCTATATTTATATATTATACACATATATATAAACCAGCATGATATGACCATGATTTTATTTTTCTAGGCTATTTATAACCAAGTATAATGTTAAATGGCACTTGTTAAATATTCTGAATTCAAAATCAACAGGCTTTAATAATTTTAAATCTGAAGTCTTAAAAGAGAGATCTTAGAGATCTGGTTTGTTTTGCATATAGTAAGTATGAAAAATTAATGTTGATAAACCAATGTTATGGCACTGCTAAAAATTACAGGTACATAGCACCAAATAAGTATTAGAAAATAAACTCAACATTGATTGTAGTCAAAGCAGTAGATCAGTTACTAGAGTCCATTAACAGGAGTTTGTGGAAACCATGTTTTGTCAAACAAATTTTGAAAAAATCTTGTTTGCCATGAAGGTAGTTCTTGACTCATATGTCCTCAAATCTTCACATTGTAAGTACCAGAAAATAAACAATAAGTGGGTCAGAAGAGATTTTTATCATGTGAATGTGTTAATGAACTATTTAAGAAGAAACCCTGAATGAATTTTTCATGAACTTCATTAACACCAAACTTTCTATTGCAAATGTACTGAAACCTAGTCAATAGATCTGCTCATGAAAATCTTTTGTCTATGGACATCATTCTTAAAATAAATCAATAACAGACAAATTCCAAATGCAAGCAAGAAAGAATGAAGACTTCCTTTCTCATTTGTATCCTAAAATATGACACTGCATAGCAACTCACAGCAGGAAACTCAGTAAGAATTATATAAAGCACATTAATGCAAATTGTCAGAGCATAGCTCATTGCAAAAGTTGCCACGTAAAGGGAAACAAGTTCCTCTAATTAAATCTAAAACCTTTACAGCTGTGAAACTATAAATTTTTATCTACACTAGCAGTAGCTGTAAAATTTAATCTAAATTGAAGTATTAGGTTTTTCTCCCCCTCCTACATAAAGACTTACATGAAATTAGAACATGTCTTTTAACTTCTGCCATGAGTACTGCATCTAAGACGTCAGTGTGCTCTTCCCAGCAGAAATACTTATTAGGCTTATGCTCATTAAGTAGTCTCTTTTGTCCCTCCCTTTCTTTTCTTTGCAAATCATCTGATTTTGACTGAGAGAGGGGAGAAGCACAAAGTTTTTGCTTTCTTGTATCCGATGCTCTGGTAACAATAAAGACAAGGTCTGAGTGGTGCTGTGCTGACAGCTGTGTCTGAACCTCTGGCTCAAGGCAATCTTATTGGAGCCAATTCTTACCTTGTATAACTTCCCTTGTTACACTCCCTTGTGCCACTTATATCATCAGAAGATCCCTGAAAATTTGCTACACATCCAGACTTGTGTTTGAAACTTCATGAGACAGATTTTTATCAGTTCAGATCAAAGTATTCCAGTATTTTAGTAGACAATTTGTTGCTGCTTTGTTGTTGTTGTTTTGTTTTGTATAATATTTTAAAGGAGGCCCTAGGCCTTCAAAGACCTGAAGGTGGAAGGAATAATTTTCACAACCTAAAAACTGTCCTTGTGATTACTCTCTCACGTTTGGATTTATACCACTAAACTGTACAGAGACAAAAAGTCCTGTGGGCTGGTTCCTAGTGCAGGACAGATACAAACACTGCTGTCTTGGCTCAGGCCTTCTGTGTCATAGCCATAAGGAAAATCTTTGTGCATGGCAGGTTAACTTGCAAACACTCCTCCACAGTTCTAGCCTAGTCAACATGTCATTGAATTTCCATTTACCAGGTTCTTAAGGTTCCCTAGTGATTCCTTGTGTATATCAGCATAGGGTTTATATACCCTAACTTGAGTGCATTACGATAGGTGCTGTCACCTTAGCTCTTCTGCACTTTTTTTTTTTTTTCTTTTCTTGTGCAGAATTTTTTGAAGGAAAAAGCACATTTTCTTTTTCCTCTGTATCTTTTTGGTTAGTCTCTATTAGCTGGGAACTCTGTCTGTGAAACAGAAATTGGATGAGCATCCAACAAGGTTATGGCACCTTTACTGAAAGTTGCCAGAGATGTTCTTTTATTAATGTTCATTTGTACATCTGATGAAACTCCTTTGTAGTAGTTCACAAGAACTGTTTTCACTTTTTTTTTTTTTCTTTTTTTCTTTCCTTTCCTTTCCTTTCTTCTCTCCAGAAGTACAAGGGAGAAGGTAAATTGCCCAGTGATGGAACTTAAAATTTGTCTGAAGTGCTTCTTCTGAGTATAGAATGGATTTTAAAAGCAGCTTGTTTACAGAATCTAACTTCACCATTTATTTCTAATTCATATGTATTATGCTTAGTTTAGAACAGTTTAGTTTAGAAGTTTTTGTTACTTTCTCAGCTGGCAGGCCAAGAAATTTAATTTTTGCCATCTGAGAGAATCACTTTTCTAGAGTGATTAAAGATCTGAGAAAGAATTCACAAGGATTTTCAAAATTCACCTTCAGACCTACTTAATCCAAAATCAGGTCAATTTCATATTTATGGTGATAAGGAAGAAGAATTTATTAACAGTTAATACAGTTATGCACCTCCTGGCTTCAGTATTTTGAAAAATTAAGTCTGGTCTACAGAGTGTTCTTGACAGATCATGCTGTATAGAAACAGATCTGGATGATGAAAACCCAAGAGATGCTGATCTGCCCTGAACATTGAACCTTAATCCTCTGTTGCATGTTCTCCAGGCAGCAGCTGGGGAAGGAAAACCTGGTCTGTTGTGGTTATTAAATAAACACATATTTACAGGAATAGAAACTCCGGTGCACAGAACTGTGACACTTGTTCACAGAAAATGGTACTGATGGGCCACTAAGATTTTCACTAAGGTTTTCACACTAAGGTTTTCAGCAAGCCAGAACTTCACTGCCAAAACTGTAGTTTGACTGAAACATTGGAGCTACCAGTCTACTAGAGACCTGCTTTGAGAAGTGGGGATTTCTGGAGTCCCTTGGAATCCTTTGGTACAGACAGCAATGCGTACCTGTGGTATTCTCTGTTGACCTTTCTGTGTGTGAGGGCTGCTGCCTCCATTGTATTAGCTGGATGTCTATAAACAAGTCAAAGCAAAAGAAAATAGCACTGCAGTAGAAGAGACTCATGGGGAGGACAAGGTATGAGGGCATTAAGGCACAGGTCTGTGATAGAGAATGTCTTTATTCGGTTCTTAGAGAGGACACAGGTTGCATAATGTAATTCTGTGCCCATTCCCAAACTGCAAATCAAGTCTTTTTTTTCCTGTAAGGCTATAAAGCAGGGCTGGGGATGGACTTTTATTATGCTTATGTGCAGTACTTAGAACTCTTAATAACCCAATCCTAAGTGAAGTGTCCAAGTACTATGAATAATAATCAAACCATAACAGCAGGAGGTACCTAATGAACAGAATTAATGTATCTCTTGTTCCAATTTTCTAAGATTAGTAAACTTGTTACAGTCCTAGTGATAAATACCTAACACTGACGTCTTCTCCATTGGAGGATATTTTGATTACTTATTTTGAATGCTAATATCTTTTTTCCCAAATGAGTTGCTAGACATTAATAGCTATGACCAAAATCAGGTTCTTGTGTGCCATTCCTGACTGATCTGTCATGAAATTAGCCTGGCAGCTTCTCAAGTACTTTCATTTCCTGGTCATCAGTATCAGCACTTGAAACAGTACAACAAATAAGTGTTTCTTTCACAGTAAATCAAGGAAATATTAGCCTCTGTTAGAGACTCTTTTTCAGATTGTCTGTCCCTATAGGAAGAGATGAACTGATGTGATTCATTTTGATGCAAAAAAGACCATTTGGATATATTTAAAATACAGCAGCAGTGTGTTTAAAAGTGGCAGAACAGAAACTGTTCTTTTTTCATAGCTCATGTGCAAGGCATTGCTTTCCATTATTTTGTTGGAGAACAGGAGTGAGTGCAAAAAGGTTATTTATCTAATCTAGAAATGCAATAATACACCACAAAATATGATATACTGCTAGAAACCCACTTTTCTCTTGTCAGTTCTTAGTGTGTGTGTGTGTGTAACCTGTGTCAAGTCTCTTAAGTTTTCCAGAGTGCTCCTCTTCATAAATAGAAAATGACAGCATCAGCCTTTTCCATTTTTCTTCTGAGTTTCAGATACTGCAGTGAGAATGTTTTTAGTTAAGCAAAGCATAATTTTTAAGTTAAAAAGATGACAAAGAATAAGAGAATTACAGCTGAGAAACAGTCTTAGATAGCTAGCATAAATTATGAACTTTGTAAAGTTAGATTTTTCTCTATTTCAGCAATTCACCTTAAAAAATACATCTATTGGAATACTGCACAATCTCAGCACCTCATAAGCATTTCAAGTCAGATCTTACTACCTTATAAAATTATTACTCTGAGTGGAGTCATAGCAGAGGGCCACCAAGATACTCTTGGAGCCTTAATATATAGAATCATAGAATCATAGAATATCCTGAGTTGGAAGGGACCCTTAAGGATCATCAAGTCCAACTCTTGACACCACACAGGTCTACCCAAAAGTTCAGACCATGTGACTAAGTGCACAGTTCAATCTCTTCTTAAATTCACATGTAGAAGAAGCTGGACTTGTTAACTCAGAGAAGAGTTTCCCTACCTAAGGGTAGGGAAATACACCTGCAGCTTTTTACTTGCAAGAGGGACAGAGTAGATGGAGCCAGACCTTTGGAGGTGTGAAGTGAAAGTGCAAGAGGCAGCAGAAAGGAAATTCTAAGTAGTTAACAGAAAATAAAATAAAATAATAAAATAAAATAAAATAAAATAAAATAAATAAAATAAATAAAATAAAATAAAATAAAATAAAATAAAATAAAATAAAATAAAATAAAAATCAACACAAACGTGGTCAAGTATGGAACAACAGTGCAGAGAATATGGAATCTCCTTCCTTGGAGATTTCTGAAACCTGTCTGGAAAAACCCTATACGAACCAATCTTACTTTATGGTTAACTCTGCTCTGAGCAGGGAGTTGGATCAGACAAACTGCAGAGGTTGCTTCCAACTTATGTTGTTCTGATTACAAATAGGAAAGTCTAGAGAGAGTTGATCTGCGTGTGCTTATTATAACATATCGCATATAACATTATATAAAAATGCAGTATGTGTATGGAAGTATACCAAGTAAATTGACAAATGCAAGATGAAAGTCTGTTTTTCACAAAGGTACAGGCATCTTTAAGATTTTTTATATTTCTTTGTTCTTTCTGTTTGTTTGTTTGTTTTTCCTTACCCTTAAGGACCCGTCTGTATATGGATCTCATTGTGCGGTATGTGCAAGCATGAATTTATAACAGCTTAGTGTTTTGTCCTGCCTTCCTCCATTCATTTACCAGTCATGGCAATTTATACTGGCAGATCTGGTGAGATTGTTCTGCTTAACTGTTTGACCTACCACTGCTGCAGTCAGGGAGGCTGCTCAGGAAACAATTCCTGTTCACCCACAGTTTACAACCCACTCTTTTATGAAGAATCATCTTGCATTATACCAACAGACTGTCCAGTTACTTGATTCATAAACAGGTTTCTCATGCTGCTCGCTTGTTTTTGAGATGGGGCTGGAGTAGGATTACTTTGCCTTAAATTAGTAAACTCCAGAAGGTTGCAGAATCACTTTGTTCAATGCAAGACTCATCTACATCATAACTTTTCTATGAGAATCAAGGACAAAATTTCCCACTTTCAAAAGCAAAGTCTAAAGCATTACTGTTTGCTCATATTACAATCTCCATTATTAACTACTTAGCTGCATTACCACTGAAGTCACTCAGAATTCACCTGTAAATCGTTTCTCAATGAATCTTGTTATATAACCCCCTGTTCATCAGAATTTCTAGTAGGGTGCTACATCTAATGTAACTACTGTTTCAAGTATTTAACTCGACATAGGCTTCATTTCTCAAGAAATTCCATTCTGACACCTACTAGTAAGCATTAGCTTCCCAATGGGAATATTCTTGTATTACCAGGTTTTTGTGGCAACTCTGCAAGGTAGTGAAGAAAAATAATTAACATTGTTATCAAAAACATTCTAGGGGAAAATGCTTGATCTTTATATAAGTATATATATAAAATAACTAGATTTTCATAGTTCATCAGAAAGATAAAAACTCAGTTATATTTGTAAGCTTTCCCAGAAATACAAAAACTATTTGTATTTAGAAAAAAAAAAAAAAAAAAACACTTCCAAAAAGTTCTAACAATATTTTGTATATGTCAATGAACTGGAAGAAGCTTTTATTGTTTGTACACATAGGGACAAGGGATGTCAGCACAAATAATTTTATGCATTTTATTTTCATTCCCATGACTAAATCTTATATCTTAGTTAATTCAGGACTTGGGGTTTTGTACATCACCCAGAAGCTTGCAGAGTTCATGTGGCAATTGCTTATCCACCTAGACTGTTGATCAAATCTTTGATCAAATGAGGGATCTTTGATCAAATGAGGGATTGAAAACACCTGATTCAGTAGGATAAGAGGGCAAGTTAAAAATATTGCTTAGTTTTTTTCATTATATCATAAAAAACAATCACTCTATAATGACTGAGGCTTCTTATTCATAAGCTAAACAGTTATTTTATTAGTTTTATAACTTTTCAACAAAGTTGTAATGCCTAGATTAGGGATTTCAAAAAGCATAGCCCTATTTCAGGTCTTAAAATTGTTTCTTCCCAAATGAAGATTCACATTATATTGGTGTTGAAATGAATTCTAATACTAAGATTCATAGGCTAACATGGGCTATATTGCTGATACCTGTGAAGGTAAACCAAGCCCTGTGGCAAAAATTAGTATAGCGACATTTACTTAAACAGTTCCAGATATAATGAATATCCCAGATACAAGGATGTCCTGTTTCTGGGTCAGGTACTGGGTATTTAGATCCAGTGGTAGCAACACTATGATACAAATAAATATAACAGCACAGTTCAGTGTTTGAAAGTTCTCTGCCCCTTTACTCACTTTATTGTTTATGCCAGGGCATTGGATCAGATTCACCATGTAGAATGGATTTCACAGCTGTTATTTAGCTGAACAAATTCTAAAAACCTAGCCCACAAAAGGACAGGCCTTGGTTCACTTGCAGAAATGGGACAGGTGGCAGCTCTGATACAGGCTTGAGAGAATAGAGACGATTACAGAGTGGGATGGGGCTTGTGAAATGCTGAAATACATTCAGCTTTTAGGAATAGGCTGGAGAATTTAATGTGGCTTTAAGGAATCACATATATAGTTTGACTGGAGTTATTTAGCTTATTTTAAAACCTGCATGGGAGACTCAGTAATTACATTGGAGCTGGGATGATTCCTGTACAGAAAACCATAAACTCACGTCAACAGAGATTTATTTCACAATCCTAGGTGCAGTGAAATATCAGTGGTTGTTGATGAAATGCTTGTTGTGGAATCTGTGGGCTTAGTTGTTGGATAGTCTTCTGATTAGGGAAAAAAAAAAAAAAAAAAAAAAAAAGATTGATGAAAGATCCTGGAGAACAAATTAATGTTTTTTTACACTTGATTAACTGCTTAATATTCTTAATGTACTCAAGGTACTGGAAACACTTGGAGGGTAAACACAGAGAGAACTCAGAAACTGAAAGTTAAAGTCACTGAGGCCAGATTTTAATTAAATTTAAATTAAAAACAGAGAGGAAATTAAAGTATCCATCACATTAAAAAGAAAAAGTCAAAGCAGGTTCAACACCAATAAATAAATAAAGAAAGAAAGAAGAAGAAGAAAGAAAGAAAATCTCCATTGAAAACTAATGGTCTGACTTTAAGCAGTTTGTAGGGAATGTATTGCTGCAGCTGTAGTTTTCATTATCATCTGGGGCCAAAAATCATTTGGTTCTTGTGCTGCTAAAGAATCAGAAATCACATAAACGAGCAGTTTAAAATTTGAAGTAATTTCAAAAGTGAAATTCCTGTGAGATTATGAAACTTTTTCCAAGAAAATTGTCAATATAAACTGTCAGAAACTTAAGGTTAAGGTACCACATCTGGAATCCAGCCATTGATACCAAATTTTATGTTGCTTGGATAAAACGGCATTATAATTAATACATGTGTTCAACGTATCCATCAGCTGCATTTGAGGCTACTGAAAATCACTTTAGAAGGTGACTGACAAAAGGGAAAGGAAAACAGAGGTGCATAAAGACAATCAGATTTTTCTTTCAGTCTTGTGTAGAGAATCAACAATGTGTTTTGTGCAGTTACAGTTACAAATATGTTACAGCAACTTTACATTTAACCCAGTGTATTTTAAATCTTTTCAGTTCACTGCAGTGCTTTAGACACTCGTCAAAGAACTCTACCCTTCTCATTTTGGCTACAATACTCTCGCCAGTAGTTCTTACAATGTGATGTAGTTCTTACTTGTGATGCAAGTTTTCCTCAGACCTGCCAATTGCTTCCAGCTTACCACATTCCTTGTCTCATTGTGCTCATAGTTGCCAACTGTCATCAGATTTGTAAAACCTTGAGGGGTTATTTCGGTTCAGGTTCCAGCTCCTGCAGTCAGAAAGACTTTCTATGAAAGTTTTAACTGTAACTTCTGAGCTTCTAGTTATCATTCACACCTTGAAATTACAACTTCCAGTAACAGAATAAATACTTAAAAAGGCTTTTCTTTATCTATTGACAATTTCAGAATCACATCAGACTGTTAATAATTATGTAATCTCCCTCAACTATTAAGTTTTTATTTTTAACATCTTTTGGTGATTATTTATTTATTTATTTGTTTGTTTTTGTAACACAGCTGTGGCTAGTCTTAGTTCAGTTCTCTAAGATATTCATAGTAAGGATAATATTCACCTAAGCAGACTATATCACGTACATATAGGCATATTTGACAGTCTTAGGATTTAAAGTGACAGCTCAATAGTTTTTTAGTTTTTATCCCCTGTTGTGTTCTATTCTTTTGTCTGCTTATTGCCACTTAACCATTTGAACTATTCAGCAAAACAAAAGTGTACAACTGCAAAGCCTCATTTTGCAGTTTACTGGAAAGGAGGACCAGAACGCATCTCAAGAGAGAATGCTGGGTGAAAAAAGACTTACTCAGAACACAGAATGGCAGAAACACAGAAACAATCAAATTTCATTTGCCATAAGGCACAAAAGAAATATTTCTTGCAAGCATGTGTTTGAGGGGAAAAAATTTTGAATTTTATTAAAATTTTGAGAAGAAAAATATTCTTTTCCTGCCCAGGTCTAATTAAATACTTTATAAAAATGTGCCTGATGTTTGTGCCTGTGGTGACTTAATGTTTCTATGCCTAAAAAAGGAAGGAATGATTTCCCCACAGGAACATAAGGAATATTTCATGCAAGACACCCTGACATTGATTTATATGTGTACTCAAGAACTCCTAGCCCAGAGAATTCAGTGTCTACATGGATACAGTTTGCAAGCAATACTATCGTATAGAGTGCTTAAAACATGGCTTTGCACTTAAGGTTAATTGGGGAAATAACCTGACATTTACAGGGGTAATGCTGTGTTTATGTTTCCCTTGTGTTTCTAGACCAGCCAGATATTTACATGACATTTTTATTTAAAAAGGAGGAACACGAGAAGGAAATTGTATTTGCAGTTCAGGCTGATTGCAACATTATCCTTTAGAAGGAAAACAATGGCATTTGATTATGAAGGGATTTACTCCACAGACTTCACACAGAAGTAAAGCTGGGTCTTCAAGGAAAGGACTCCAGCCAGATGAAGTTGAAACCATCTTAGCCTTCTTAGGCCAACTGTTTTTCTTTCAATTCAGGTTTAATATAAAGAAAGAACTTCTGTAAACTGGACTAAGCCCATTACTGGCTACATACTCACTGTAGTGGTAGGCATGTAAGCATAGAAAAGGTCAGCATCTTTATTCTGAGGAGGGACTTTTGAGAATCTGGAAAACGACAGAGGGAGCGTAGACTGGAGATCAGACCAAAATCCTTTAAGCCAGAATTTCAAACCGTGTAAATCAAATGATGGGGTATGTGGAGCACTGCTTTTTGTAAACCATCAGAGGTTCTTCCCCTTATCAGCACTCTGAAATTCTGGTAGCATTCAAGGGACCATAAGAAGTTATATTTCAACTAAGTATTGTGTAGGACTTAAGCCACTTGGCTCCCAGGATAGCTTATACTTTTCTCATGGATAAGGAACTGTGGAAACACTCTGAAAACTTACAAAAATGTGTCTAGTGCTTTAAAGGGAGTATCTATTGATGATGATTTTCTTGCTGAAAACTGTGGCATGATTGTTGATGGAGTAGCCAGTGATGCCAGTCAAATATGGTATTGAATGTCACCTTCAATTCATAGAATAAACCAGTCAATTTGCTCTCTCTTGTTGTTTGTCAGCAAAACAGAATATCACCATGCTTGTGTTAAATGCAGTGGAAAAACAAGAGCTGGAACAAACAAAATTCATCTAGGCTCTTGATGTGACCAAAAGGTGTTGACTGGATGCAGTGTAGCAAAATAGTGAGAGCTCTAGAATTGTAGGAGAGATGCTTTATTTCTGATAAGCCTTGTGGTGTCCTTCTCCATTTTCCCAGGCAGCATAAATGCTTTAACCTGATTGTTCACTGCATTGTTCTGGTTTCACGCCAACATGAATTCAAATATAAACCTGCAGTAATGTACTGAGAAATTGGGACAAGAATCAGAAATTAGTCCTTATGTGGCACAATACTATATGAGTGATGGTACCATCACCTTTTCCTATGCCTAATTTTGCCAGTTTGCAAATACTTCCCTACTATTCTATTTTATTAAGCTTTGGAGATGATATGCTTTGTGGAAGAACCTGTTGTAAGGCAAAACACCCTGCTGCAGTGTAAATGACTTTTGGAATTCTTACACCTGTACAACTCTGCTAATAACTCAGTTGAATGGCATCTAACAACAGATTATTGCTGCTTTTTCTAAGTTGAACAACTTTCCAGTTATACTAGCAAAGTCACGACTACATTCATCTGCCAATGATCCTCATTAATGTTTTTTTTTTTGTTTTTTTTTTTTTCATTTATAATCAGGTAGTTTCAGTGGAGTAGTTGTACTACAGAAAAAAAAAAAAACATAAAACAGAAATAGATGTGCTGTTTGCCAGTGGCAACCTCAGCTAATATGAGTATAGAGTTCTCATAGTAAGTCAGATGTCCCGCATTCTTAAAGAAAATAAAAAAATGCAAAACTTGTAATCATTTTTTTTCTTTCTTTTTTTTTGGTTTTTTTTTTTTTTTTTTTTTTTTTGGTAAAGAAAGTCTACAGAGAAAATACTGGTTAGTAGACTGTCTTTTTCTCAAAATATCTTTTCTTCTCCCCTTAGTAAAAGTACAGCCTAATTTCTACAGCTGTGGGTGAGAAACATTGTTAGAAAATATTCAGTTGTGTAATTTCTGTATGTTTTTTTGGAGCTCTGATTTCATAGTAGTGACTTTTGTAGTGTTGTGTGGTCATTTATAAACAGCTCAGGACAGTACTGGTGAAATGAACTCCATCCCAAAATAATGAGCCAGACCATTGGTCTGTGTTTGAATATTAAATTAACAAAATCCCTCAAAGTTTGTATTCTATTTCTGATTACTCATTGCTCCTGCATATAGTAAACCGAAGGAACAAATGGAAGAAGAGATGATCACAGAAAATGCAAATTGTGCAAGTGTCTGCTAAATCATTTGTTTTTTACCCCTAAGGAAATTCTGTACTTAAAAAGAGAGGTGACAGCTCCGTCAACGCTCCAATTTTATACACTAGGACAAGTAAAATGTCCCTACTTCCCACCCTTTTATACGCTTTGTGAGCACACGAATGATGTAGTGGTACTTCAAAATCAACTTATACTTATCAGCATCATCAAACATAACTGAAAAGAAGCTGCTATCATCAGTAAATAGTCTTTAGCATAAAAAGGACAGTAAAATATATTTCTTTACTGTCTCCATTTACTATTCAAAGTACTGTTGTTTAAGTGGGTTTCTGCAAACCAAGCAAGAAAACATTTTCCTTGATAAAAATGTAATCCAAGTCCCACTGAAGGTCATCTAAAGGGTTCTCATTGACATTGTTGGGCTTGGATTCAGCCCTTAATGTACTTTGTAAGACGTTTTATGGAAACATTTATGTTGGGCAATAACTGCTCCCAGCCCTACCTTCCCTGTTGAAAGTCATAGCAGATCAAAACTTTAAGACTTCAAAGAATCTCTCTCCTGGCTTGCCTTTGCAGCTCCTTATTTTGCCTGACTTACCATTATTGAAAATTTCTCTTCAGTCTCCATTCACATTGATCTATGCTGCTGCTGAAGGAGTGACTGACAAGCTCGGAACAGAAGATCACAAAACCAAGAAGAAAAAAGACAGCAAGTCAGCATGAAACTTTCCAGAGGCCAGCACTACTGAGGAACAGGCTGACAGAAACATAGAAAAGAACACAGAAGATAAGTCAGGTGTGCCATGTATGTTAATGCAGGGGACAGTCCCTATTTCTTCTAAGCACAATATCTAAAAAAGAGAATAGGAATATTAAGGGGACTGATTATGAAAACACTCGAGCAAGTTTACATGAAGTTCCTACTGGTAAATTAGAACAGATTCTACAAGCTCTGTGACACTTAAAGTGTTGTAACTCTTCCAACTCTTTGCTGCATTTGACTCATTAGTCAGGCTTCACTAAGTAGCTGCTGGATGGCTTGAATAAGTTGATAACTGCATCTATTCCAAATTCAACACTATCTGACAGCTAAAAGAAGTGGATATGAAGACAGTCTCCTCAGGATTGTATCCAACCAACAGAACAGTACTCCCTTTTGTTCTTGGGATTATCATCTGCTTTTCGTTTAATACAATAGGTTTACAATGCACAGTGTAAAATCCTTAAAAGTTAATCTCTCTGTGCCCACAGACCCTTTCTAAATACTTTAAAAGCTCTGTTTTCAAAGTTCACAAGTCGTTCCCTATAATGGTTATATGCCTATGGAAGGCTGTAGTATTTGTAACAAGGAAATGCCTGTTCATGTAAAGTAAGTTGTTACCTTTTTAAGGCTACTGATTTTAAAAGAAATTTAAAATATCAAAATCTCTGTTTCTGCTGCAAATGCAGAAATGTATGCACATACATTAAAGAAATAAGTATATTTAAAGACATGCTTCTTAAGGTGAACTTCAAGCTAATTTAATCATTTATGTATATATCTATACAGTAGGAAACTCTAAGTCAAAATACATTTTACATTTTTGTTCATTGCCCATAGTCTTCTCTTGCTAGGACCTGAACAAATTTTAAAAGGGAACAACTCTGTTTTTTGAAAAAATGTTTATGCTATCCAAAATACTGGATGAGAGTAAGAACAGTGATAGAAATTAACACGTACTTCTTTTTCCAAGGGCCTGTGGAAACATTATTTTTAATTAAAAAAAAAAAAAAAAAAAAGGAAACATCATCTGTGTGTGACTGATAAAGGGTTATTGTAGTTTCTTCTCAATGTGTTCTGCCTATAACAGGGAAGGCCTGAGGCAAAATTTTCAGTGTCATTACCACACATGTCCATGTAGAAATTAGCAAGGTTTTGCTTCATTGCATTATATGCTTGCTATCATAACATCTTAACTAGAAAGATTGTTAACAAGTGTCCGTAGTATTATCTATAGAAATTATCCTGAGTTGTTGCAGATAAAAAGAAAAGAATTGGTTGTTAGGTAAGTTGCAGTGAACTATTCTGTATCAAACAATGCATTCAGCCACAAGAAAATGAGTCCCCACACAAGACTGTTCTGAAAAAAAAAAAAAAAAAAGAAAAAAAAAGCTAATATGGAAAGAAAAATCATATTTGAATTTTCTGAGAACTTTCTGAATACTTTATTATCATCTTTATGAACTCAATGATCACCTTTATTTCGGTGATCATTGACAAAACTCAGGATTTTATATTACCAGCCCAATGTTGAAAACTTGTTTAAATGGAATTGGCAGAAGAAGAAACCATAATGTTGCCATCAATGCTCAAAATTTCAACATAAAATTGTCAAAATTAATATATTTTTTTCTAGTAGTTGTGCTTACATCTTTATATGCCAAAGATAGCAGCCTTTGAATAGAAGACAATATTAATTGGTGACTATCTGCTCTCTTGGTTTTGTTTGTGCTTACTTTTTGAGCAATCAGGGCATGGGCTTGGAAGACGCTGCTTCTCACTGAAGCCTTCATGTTCTGTAGTATTTATACAGCATAACAGCCACACAATTCAGCTGATTCAAGCAAAAGACCTGCCCAAATAGTCTCATGGTACAGCCCCTCACAGAACTTTTTCACTCAGCTGTCTCACCATCAGTCATACTTCTGGGCCCTTGTTCTGGGCATTTGTCAAATTAGACTCCTGGTCATATTGCATATTTGCTGGAAGTTTTTCTTCTTGCAGCTCTGTATATCTCATTTCTTTTCTCAGCTTTTGGTATTTTTTTTTTCTAGCCAAAAACTTTCCAAGAGGAAAGTTGTGTGATTCTGATCCCTTAACAGTCAGGTCCATAGGCATTGGCTGACCTTTCTAGGAAAGTAAAAGAACATTTTCTTGGTGTTCACCCCTGACCGAAAGCTAATTGCATATTAGCAAAAATCTTTCACATCATCCAGGATATTTACAGTGGACGCTAAACAAACATTATGGAGTGTGTTTATCTTCTTGAGGAACAAAGTTATTTACATAGGCATATATATAAAGTAAGAAAAAAAATTTAGATGTGTTGAATTTTCATGTCTGTTGTGTGATGAATGAGGCATCAATTATGTATGAGGGTAGCTAATTGTGTATCTGTGTGTACATGTATTCACTTCCATGTACTGAAGTAAGACAGTACAATTTATTCATTTAGTAACTGACAAGTTATTACCAACTTGTCTTCATCTTTAGTGACAAAAACAAACAAACAAACAAACAAAAACAAAACAGTATTTCCATGGTATTTCCATGTACGACACTTCTATGCTTCTCTCCTGGTTGCTACTTTGTCTAAAGCATGTTATGTGAATGAAGAAATGTCAAGGATGTCTTCTCTTTCTGTCACAGTAATGGACAGTTGTCAATTAAGAAAAACGTAATCTTAGGGCAGTGGAAATGTTGCTACCTGCAGCCATGTTCAGTCTGAGATGCAGTTCTAAACTGTTTATTTAGCTTAAATTTCTTTACTTCGTTTGTCAGTATGTATTGTATATTTTGAAAGAAAAAGTATTAGATAATATGATTTGAAATTCTACACCGGTATTTTGCGAACTGCTTATGAGTCGCATCATTATTTCACATGTAATAAAGATGGTACAGAAGAAGAAAGTAAGTCTGGGAGAAGTAATTTGGAGCCTATTTCACTGTTATTTCTGATTTCTACCAGCATCAGAGTTAAGTGTATAGCTTGCTCTTAGTTGATTTGGGGTATCTGATTCCTCATTATGCATTCTATTAAGTTTCCAAAGAGCTGCCACAAATGTTTCTGTACTTTTATTTTAGTTATGGTATTTTTCAAAAAGTTCCACTCTTTCTTAGCATGCAATGTTTTTTGAATTCTTTTGTGTAGAATGGTAGGTGGCATCTCCTTCCTCAATAAACTCAAAGGTCCAGTGCTTCTAAACCAGCTGTACCCAAAAGAGATACAGGTTTTGTCAATATTTAGTTGCAGCAGTGCCCTGCACAAATAAAAGTTCTTTCTTGAAGCTCCTCTGTTGGTATGCTGGATTTCTGGGGCATGCCAACTATCTGCAGGTCTTAGATGTGTGCTCTGTACTCTGTATTTACTTATGTCTCTGTTTATCAGCTATTGCTTTTGTTTCCCTTATAACATTTCTGGTTATTGATTAATGAGGTCCTGTATTTGGAATGTGAAATTTTAAGTTTAACAAAGCAACAGTTAAAATAACATTAGAAGAAAAAGCTTGCTGAGAGAGGCTTTGCAGTGCTGCTCCCCACTTAATGGTTAATGTCAATTTGAATCTTAGAATTGGATCTGTGCTCGTGTATGGGCCCCAATCTCTCTCAAGGCCACTTATCCTTACAGTGAGACTTCTCTGTTTCAGTGCAATGTAGATACAAGAATAGTCTGTAAGAATATCCATGAAAGGTGTCATTTGGGCCAAGATTTTGTCTTTCAGTATTGCCATCTCCCTTTTCACAAAATCATGAGGTGCCACATAATTCCTGTGGAAAGAAGCAAACAAGCAAGTACAATATATGGTGTTCACTTTGGTATCTGAGACTTCTATCTTTTTCCTCTATCAGGAAGAAAAAAAAAAAAAAAGTATGGGAAAGGAAAGGGATTTTGTATTTTTGTATTTAAAATATCAGATTCTTCCTTAACAATCAAAAAGAATGGTGTGTCTTATCAGACCTGTAAAATATCGCACAAAAGAAGATCCCTTTTCCCTTTAGTGGAGAGGAAAGCCTATAGTTTAAACCTAAACAGCCATAGGTAAACCCTTAATGAAACTGATTTCTTGTGTAAGCAAGTCTAAAGCTTTGTGTTTTAAAATTTAAGGACGTCAATTATTGAGAAATGTTACACAGACAGTATTTATTACTTCCAATAAATATTTACATTTTGAAGGTCAATATCTTTTTGCTGTTTGAATATGGAACTTGTATAACCATGTGTAAAAACTCTTACAGGTAGCATTTGCTACCTGATGGAAAGTTTCTGTACAATAATTTGCTGGATATTTTGCTAACAGTTATTCCTGGATATCATGAATACTGAGATTTTGTTAGTAAAATGTAGCAAGTTTATGCACAATCCTTAATTTTTTTCTAAACTAACAAGCTATTTGAAGTTCAAAAATATGGAGATTAGTTGAAAAATTACTAATTATCTGGTAAGACTTAGGCAATATCTTACCAAAATGATAAAGACAGGCCTTACTTCACCACTTGTTGATAAGAAGAAAAGACAATTGTTTCTTTGAAGTCTTTTTTTTTTTTTTCCACTTAAAGACTTTAAGAGAGATTTCAGTTTAAAAAGACTATTTTTAGTGCAAAGGACTTCAATAAAATTGGAGCATGAGCTATTTTAAAACATAATTTCCACTTTCTATTTTTAACCCCAATTGATCTAAAGGGATGTCACAGAAAATCATACCAAAAAGAAGAACAAAACCTCTGGTTTTAAAAATAGCACAAGAATTTTTTCTTAAAGTCCATACCAATGACAAACATGCTGTATTGACAGCTGCATATGATGATGCTAGTGACACCATTTAAAATGCACTGAGCCAAATAGAAGATTGCAGTACTTATAACTAAGGCCAATGAACTCCATAGAGATGTGCTTAGGGTCAAAGAGAAACTCTGTGACCACTGCAGCAAAGCAAAATCTTTAAGTGGTTCCAAATGGCAGAGAATGAAACCATCTGTGTACTTCGTAACACCAATCTCTGGCAGTGTTGTGGTTTGGCCCTGGCTGGCAGCCAAACACTTGCACAGCTACTTGCTTGTATTTCATTATCAGTGGGATTGGGAGAAAATAGGAAGAAAAGAAGAACAAGACTCGTGGGTTAAAATAGATACAGTAAGATCACTTGTGGAGTACTGTCATGAACAAATGAGCTGCTCCTTCATTTACTGTGAAGGTGGTCAAAAGCTGGAATAAATTTCCCAGACGGACTGTGTAATCTTCATCCTTGAAGATACTCAAACTTGACTGAACATGGCCCTGAACAACCTACACTATAGATGTTCCTGCTTTGAGCAGAGAGTTTGGACTAGACAGTCTCCAAAGAAGCCCTCCAACCTCAACAATGCTGTAATTCTATGAGACTGCAGAAAGAAAAGAATAAATAGCTCTGGATTAAATAAACAGCAATGAGGGTGGTATCAGCTTTATTAAGAAAGCAAATAGTAGCAAGAAGAGTTTAAAGATAACAAAAATAATATCAGTCACTTTCTGGACAAAATAATATAGAAGTTATATAACCGTTACTCCAAGAAAAACCTTCCATACCTGTATGGAGGAGAAACTGGATTTTATGGGCTGTTGTTATCTGTCATCCTTAATAAGGCCTAATATTTGGATAGAGTTGAGTGTTGAATATGTTTGGGATTTGTTTAGACCACTGTGGGCATTTCAATGTCCTCTTTTCACTGAAGGAATAAAAAGAAGTTAAGCTGTTACCTGTCTTTGCTGAGATTCTAACACCCGCATTTCCTTTGGTCTGAAAATAAGTCTTTCCCGCTTAATGACTTAGCCCTAAGTTTTCTGTGTTTGGCAAATCACTTTCTATTCTGAGCTAGATGTTCAGACAGATGTTCATAATGGGTATTATGTACAAAATTTACTTCACCCATCTCTACAAATAATCACCTCTGGGTATGTAGAATTCACTAGGCCACAGAGGGAGAAAACTGTACATCCCTTTGACACTACAGGAGGAATTTTAATATCTAAATCTTTGTCGATGAGGCAGATGTCTCTATGGGTGAGCATCAACCTTTGCAATCATTGTAGTTCATTTATGTGTAGTTGATTTTTTTTTGTTTTATTTATATGTATTTATTTTATAAATATAAAATATATATAAATTATATTATAAATAATAAATTATATCTAAAAATAAAATATATTGTATTTATTAATTATCTAAAGTTAAATACAACAGCACATGAGAACTTGCTATATCAATAACTATAAATTTGATATTTTCTTTTTACCTCTATATTTTACCTCTTTTATTTGATATTTTCTCTTTACCACAATATTTATATCTTGTCTGAACTATACGTCTTAACATTGAATAAATGGCATTGGGTCATTGACAGTTCTGAATCATTGATTCTTTGATCCGTGTGGACACTGGTCTCTTACTGAAGCAGAATCTTCCTAAAAAATCACATTTTTTCCTTGGAAATTCTCTGATTTATGTACTAATCAAAACCAACTAGTATTTCCTTGTCAAAACAGAGATGTTACAGAGGTGCATCTGTCTGATGCTTATTTTATTTCTACCGTTGTTTTCCACTATATACTATAGCTATACCTATATAATAGACTCAGCATTAAAAATAATAATAATAATCTATTTGTGGATGATTCAAGATCACAGTGATATTTACTCATTTTTTCTGATCATCACATCACAATAATATAAGAGAAACAGAAAGAGTCTGTTGCTTGCATCTGCAAAGTTTTATTAGCTATACTGTATGTAAGCATAAAGGTGTTAGCATGTGACAAGTTTGAACAACATTTGATTTAAAATTGGTTCTATGAAGACTAATAAAATGGAGCAATATTGGCCTAATAGGTTTGTTCTTTTATGGATCAAGTCAAATGGAGCACAGAACATTTTTATTCTCACTAGCTAAATGTATCTAGTTATGTAATGGCCAGAGTATTGCAATGGGAATACTAATGACAGTAAACAGACAGGGTACTCTATTCCAAATCAAATAGGCTCAGAGATTACTCATTTTCTCTTATAATAACAAATGGACTTGTCAAAAATAAACAGAAGGAAACCATAAAAATGAAACACCTGCTATTTCTTTTTCACAGATGTGGCTGCATATGGGTAGAGATACATAAATATAAAATACTTGAAATATTATCCAGAAAATTAATCACTCTGTGGTCTCGTAACATCAAACAGAACTAATAAAAGAAAAAGGGAGCTTTGAAATCTTCACCTACTAGCGTGATCCCAATGAATCTTATGTCACTAGTACATTTATGTTATTGTTTTTCCAAGTTTTTTTTTACGAAATTTTGTCTTTAAGCTTCAGATTGTCATACAACTGCACAAGTCATTAACATTCATTGTTCAGTTGTTCAGCACACTGAACAACAGCATCAGATATGTGTTTAATAACAAAGAATACATTCTCTCTGAAGGAACTTAAGAGGTTGATTCTCTCAGGTTTTGACATCAATATTTAGGGTATTAACATTTTAGCTTCTCTTTTGAACCTAGCACCAACCAGATCAGGATAAACAATAATATTTAGGGAGACTTCAGTATCCTGCAGGAATATATAGGCTCTATTTAGTTCATAATCAAGCAGTAACTATTGCATATATGTATGCATATATGTATAAAATCATGATTAATTATATACTCCAAAATTTAAGGGCTCTGAATTTAGCTCTGCCTTCTGTCTTTCACTTCTGACACTTTTATACACCCACAGGTGAAATTGTCTTCCTGCAAAATTGTAGAGGAATTTTGTCTATACCTTAAATGAGATTTTATCCTTTATCTCATCTGACACTCATAAAACAGACATGAAAGTACTTCCCTTCCCTATCTCACATTTGTTTTTATTTCTTAAAAGGTGAATATACAGTACCTAGGAGAAGTCACAGTGACTCCTTTTTCTGCTAGGGTAAGTCAGTAGAATAATCTCAAAAAAAATCTTTTTTTTATTAGGCTGGGAAAATGTGATACCACCTCATAAAACTTTTCACCTTTTGTATAAAAGTCTTTTATAACTGTTATTATTACTAATCCTGATGGATTGCAATAAGTTCTTGTGATAAAATATGACGTAATTTAGTTTATATTCATTAAAAACTAAAGGTAAGAACTAGGTATAACATAAAGTAAGATACATTTCATGTGTAATTTGGAAAGTATCACATCTACTGTATCAAAGTTGTAACTTTCCCATTCTCTGCACTTATGAGATATGGCAAATATGTTACAACACTAAGACCCCTTGCTGGGTTTGATCATAACCCCAACCCATAAACTGAATTCCATGCCTTGGCCTGGCCTCCTAGAGGTTCCTAATGCCCTGGGCTCAGAGCTGCTAGATAAGGGATCCACATCAGCTGCTAGCCTATGTGGAGTCCTGACAAAGGAAAACAAAAACTGTTAAAACAAACAAAACCCAAAAGCTGTAAGAGGTACGTTTTTTTGTAGCTGCTTTGCTAGAATGTCTCATTAACAAAAAGGGCTAAGTGAGGAAAGAGTTATGAACCTAGACTATAAAGTGGTTTCATTTTATATGTTTTGAAAGATGACCAGTTTGCTGTTTGTATAGTAATAAACTAATGCTAATTCATGTATGTTGGCATTCTCTGGGAACCTGCAGTAGCCCTGAAATTATTGTAACAAACAATTCAATGAGGCACTGCTACTATGTATCAAGGTAATGCATATCTTATTGGTTTTATTTAATCGTATTAACTAACCAGTAGCTAGTTCCTCAGCAGTCTTGTTCAGGGCTTTTGCTCATAGCTAGATGTCTTCAATATTGTTGAAAGCCCTTGAGTGACTTTTGGAGGTATATTATATTCCCAACATACACAGCTTAGTATTAATGAAGAAAATCCTAGTAGCATGTTAGGCCTTGCTAATCAAAAATATCATGCTGATGTTTTTATGAGATCTGCTTGTGAAGAGGAAGAATGCACTTAATATTATGTCATTTTGATGATCATATTTATTAATAGCAGTAGAAAACTCATGTGCCTCCTACAAACAACTTGTAGTAGTGATTAGTATTTGTTAGTCATGTTTAGCAATTTTTAATAACCTAAATATAATTATTTTATATGCTAGTGTTTAAAACTTATGACTGCTGTCAAGATGATACTTCCTGAAACTTTTAAACTATGCCTTTAAGGGACAGAAGTCAAAGACCATGAGGGAAAATTAAGAACTTAAGAGACCATTTGACATAGGGAGCAGCGTATGTTATTTAAATTATTTATGAACTACAGATCCCTTCAAACTCTTGGGAATGCTGGCAGCACAGCAGTGTCACCAGATGTTGGTTTGGATGGATGCAGAACTGGACACACTGCTACATCACAGTTGTAGATCAGCCAGACATTTGGAGAATATAGTAGTTTTGCTTTATGTTTAATTTCCACTGTGCATCTGGGAACCTCCGAAGTGTTTTTGAGAGTCTGAGACCAAACTCTTAGCACTAGTTTGGTATAAGATTATCTATATGAACTTGTCTTTTGCTCAGGTAGTGGTAGATCAATCAAGCTTGAAAGGAGAAAAGTCAGGATATTCAGCTAGAAAACTTCAGGAGAGTCTTAATACAGATAAGGAGAGTGAATGTGCATAATCTGAGAGCAAAGTCCAAAATAATAAAAATCAAGCAAAACATGACATAAGATTACTTAACAACAATTTCCTTACATTTCGTAAGGAATGGGGGTTATTAGCAAAAAGAAGGCTCTTTGGATGTCTAGTATTGATATTACACTGAAAGCTTTTTATCTTTTTTTTTTTTTTTAAAGTTTCCACACCAAATGGAAAATCTTTTTTTTTTATTTCCTATTACTTTTAGAAGGTTCACAACAATTGGCCATGAATGACTGTTTTGAGAGTGTATCAAATCCAGAAGCTCTGAAAGATAATTTGAAGCCTGACAGATCTAACAAATATCTTATTAGTCTTGCGATGAAAAAAGGGATGTAAATTCAATGTGGATGAAACATGATCACTTTGATTTGTGGAGTGCCTTGAAATGCAACATACTGTATGCCATAACAATTTAAAAGGGCATTTTTCTTTCTTATCTGCTTACAGAAGAGCATGTAGCTAGGTAGAGGTAAGATAGGAGTCAAGGCAGCAATCATTTTTCTTTCATACTCTGTGCAGAAAGAAACAAATTAAGGCCAGGAAAAGGAAAAAATGTTCTAATACAAAATTGAACAGCAAATTGAATATGTGTTTGAAACACATGCACACGCAAAAAAAAAAAAAAAAAAAAAAAGTTAAAAATCCACACAGGACCACAAGCTGCATTAGTAACACTCTAGGCAACATTTGTGTTTAATTATCACCATTATATTCATCTGACTGTCTGTCTTCTGCAGATGTAAGCATAGAATAGGTCCAAAAAACTGTCTCAAACAAAAATTGTAAAATGATACAATGCAATTAAAGGAAAACATCCAGCCTCTGCTACTATCCCCAGACTGTCTGCTTTTAAGACAAGGAAACAGATGGAAGCATCAGTATTATGCTTATCAACGTAAGAGGCTACTTTTCAATGGAAGGTTTATTTGGCTCCTATCATGAGGATCAGTTGCAGCACTGAGTCTGAAAACTGCTACTGCATCTTGTGACAGAGGTCTCTGAATAAACAGGTGGTGTTAATGGAGGAGGGTGGGGGGCGGGAATCCTTCAACTCCATACCTAGGGCTAGTGACGTTTGTTTAGATTATGATATGAGTTAACTCTGTGCCTTGTAAGGATGGTCTTTGTCATTGCAGGTAAGTTCTTTTGACTTTGAAGATCTATTCATGTAAGGTAGATCAGAGGACAGTCTTGTTTTAAGAATAATAAAGATTTTAAACAGCATATAGTACCTGGCATACAGCAACTAGAAAAAAACATAAGACCAAAACACAACCCAAACAAAAGCTTTTTAAAATTATGTCCAGATGAAGTTTCCATTGGTGTCATAGTGATGACCTTTAGGGAAGATGGGACAACACTCAAATCTAATCAATTTCCTTGCTTGTGTCTTAGAAGGCTCCTTCATGCCTTTTACTCTATAGAGAACATAATTCTCCTTATGTTTGCAAAGGTTTTCTACCCTTGGTAGAGTTATTTCAGCTTTATACCAATACAAGAACAATGTCAAGTCAAGTGAACCAATGTTTGCTTAATTAGAGCCAAGGAAATCTCCATGCAGTCACAAATCAAATACTCCTTCCCTGCTCTGTTGAGGCTTATACAATGCTGCTCACATACAGATAAATCCTTAAGATCCTAGGCAGCAGTTGCACGCTCAATGTATATGTATATATGCAAATACATGTCTGCATGTATGTCTGTTGATGTACAGATAGACATGTATGTACATTAACATGCATATCCTTATGATTTTTTTTTTATTACAAGACACTTTTTCTAATATTCCCAAATACAAGAAGTATTTCTTTTCATAATTTGTTTGAAGAAAATAGTTGAGGCAGACCTAGATACTAGTTCTGTTTTTCTAGTTTTCCTGGAAGTAGAGCTTTATAATCATAGTTTTCCCCACAGTCCGCCCTTCTCATTATTTCTTCACTGATGCATTTTAAACATTGATCAAAACCAAAAGAGCAGTTCCTGTAAAAGTACCATGCACTGATGTTCAGCTCAAATCAGATGTTTATTCACATGTGGTAACCTACTATACCTCTGATCTAATGAAGAAAGTTTTATAAATATATATATATATATATATATAAAGAAACATCATCCTACATCATCCTATGGGTAGTGCTTTTTTGGTATCTGTATTGAACTACACTTACTGTTATCTCCCACAATTTAATTTGCAAACAGTTCTGTGTGATTGGTTATGTGGTCTACAGGTACAGTCACTAAGATTAGGAAATATGTTGAAGGAATTCAGTAGTGTAATTAATTGACTATTGTACAGTCCCAGCAATTATGTATTTAACATTCAGCGATGGCATATACCAAGCAGGACCACAAATCTGTGCCTATAATTTTGCATTTGGATAGATATGTCTAGATATGTCTGGCCCAGGTTCTCTGGCTGGTCTTTTTTTTTTTTTTTTTTTTTTTTTTTTCCTTCCTTTTTTCACTCAAATATTCTACTTATGTAAAAATTAGACAAACATCTGTTTGAGGTTTGTTTGTTCATTCAAATAATAAAAATATTTTTAAAAAAGCTCTTTTTTTTTTTTTTAACTTGCAATTTAAAAAGCTCTAATAACTACTTTTCTGATAACACATCACAAGCTAGCTCCTGGGAATAACATTTCAGAGTGAATAGTGGGTCATAACCCAATTGAATTGTTAAACTATTTTTAATATATAGAAGGCTCAGAAAATCCACCTCTTATTGTGACCGGCTGGACTAACCTGACCTTTAGTCTTGGGGCTTCTTACATGTTTGCAGGCTATCAGCTGTTTATTACAGCCTTTTTTTCTTCCAAAAAGTTAATAACATATACAACCCCCCACCATATACATCCCAAAATGTCAGGTCCCAGAAGAAGATCTAATAAAACAGAACCACAGAATGGCCTGTTACAGTCAGAATGATAGCCATTAGTTCAGCTCTGAATATCAGGAGACATTTAGCCAAGCAAACTTGCTGGCTGTTGAATCTGGTTTGACATAGACCCATTTTTCTACAGATTGACAGTTAAAAACTAGGTTCTCTACAGTCTGTAAACTATGATTTTATTTCCAGCAGTGATTTGAAAAACTAATGGTAATGCAGATTTATAATAACGAGCTTTGAGTGAATATCCCCATTAGCTGCCCTATTTTCAAGACCTCTTTTATAATATTAAAAGTTGCCCTTTTTTATTTAACACTTTTTTTTTTTTTTCCCTCTTGCCTTTTTGCCATTACTGTTTTCAGTAGAAAAACTCCTAATTATCCCGGCTACTCAGTCCCTTCTACTTATAATGGTTTCCTTATCCATCATTATAGTGTGATCACACTAATGATAGTTTCTCATACCTCTGTGGTGTAATTAATGTAATATTGCAGGCTGAAAAACATCATTTTCAAAAAGCCTCTTAACTTTTATATGTTCATTTGCAGCTCGAATAATGTGCATACACTCTGGAACATAGGAGCTACCATAAGAGAACACAGTAGTGGTCCATCTACTGTGATATCCCACTCAGACCACAGCCAATCACATCTATTCCAAAACCAAAATCTAATTTCCCCATTGGCCATAATAGTAAAAATAACTGAATAGCTCTGCCTTATCCATTGGGGGAGTTTGTTGCTATTGCATTTGACTGTTGTAGCATATCGTCTGTATTATTTACCTCCAGTACAAAACCCTGCTAAATGCACTGATATCTGAAACATTTTAGAGATTGAAGGAGGTGAAGGGGTAAGATTGATATGTTTCATTAAAGCAATAGGTTGTGTCTGCAGTAAGTCCTCTAGTGTAACATCCAGAGCAGTGGCTGAACTTGCAGTCTTCTGTGTTTGTCATCACTAATCTCTGGCCTGCCCAAGGAGTCCCTCTCTACTGGAATTCTAGGCTGCCCAAATCTCTTGGTGTTCTGCACAACCCTTGCTACATTTCCTGGTTATCCTGTGATCTCCTGTATTTTCTTTTCTGGCCTGTACTTTCTCTTCTTACGATTCAAGATGTGCAATTACAAGATTTACACAGACTGACAAGACGTGATTGGTTTGAAAGGCCAATCTTCATTGAAATGGGGGCTGGGGAAGCTGGGCAGACTTAGCCTGTGAAGTGTGACTGTGTCCTTAATCTTGCATCTCCATGTGATATAACAACCTTATCTAACAGTATTAGGAGAGTTCCATTCTTGAGAGGAAATCTTCACTTAATTTTCAAAACTTCATTTAATTTTCAAAAACATTTTGCCAAATATTCATTGGATAATATTCACGTAGGATATACATACATTGCCAGCATTCCTTCCAGGTTGTTACGATTCAAACACAGACCACCTACATTGACTGGTCAGCTCAGAGAGTGAAGGACAACCTAAATTTCAACCTTTAAACCCATAATATTGCTGTTTGCTAATGCTGGGGCAGACTTTCACAGTCCCTTGCCACTGCAAATCTTCCAAATGTCTATAAAATTTCCCTTCAAGTTCCCAGCTGAATTACCAGAGCTCTTAATTTCTCTGTTGATATTAATGCAGCTCTAATTTTGTGGCAGCTGGTGGGAGATTTAAGCCATTACAGTATCATCTTAAACCTAAAGTGTGTCTGTGGAGTGACATTTGCCAAATAAGTGCCATATAACCAGCACACAAAGAATTTTATTAAAACCATTCCTAGGCTGACACCATCTGTTTGGAAGGAAGACAAAATTCATCAAGCAAAGTGACCCAATCAAACAAACTGATGTGCAGAATGTTATAGTAAAAACAAAACAAAGCAAATACAAAATGACAAATTCTGGGTTGTATTCTTTTCCTCTGTGATGTGTACCCCACCTTTTATTTTGGAATGATGGGATATGGATTCAAAAGTTATTTGGATTGTGATGGCCAGTGCAGAAGGTGTTTGCATTTGTTATTTATTTGGGGTTGATTTAGCACTGTTCTGCTCTGAGAAGTAATTGACCCAGTGGGCCAACACACACGAGACAAGCAGTCTAGTCCTGCCTTTCCTACCATTTTATTCAGTGACTTTAGACTAGTACCTTTTTCTAGCTTATGACTTTTTTTGTCTGTTTACTCCTGGCTGTACAACAAGTATGCAGTAAAAGGGTTCCCAGTCAGCACTCAGATCCTGGTTGATATTGTAATGTTTGAAGATACGTTCTTCATCCCCTACTGAAAAATTCAGAAGTGTTTCCTACCAGCAAAGGATTCCTGGTGTACTGCGGTAGAAATATTGAGGAAAATACAGGCCTTTCCTTGTGAAATATTAACAGCCCATGGCCCTGCAAACATGACTTACCCTGTCAGTCTCCTGTTGGATTCTGTAGTCAACTTGAGAAGTTGACCTCTTTCCTCAAAGGAGTTCCAGAGATTTTGTGCTGCTAATAAATCCATTAGAAATTTCTCTGAGTTGAGAGAAATCCCAGATGACCAAAAAGATATTGAGCTTTATCTTTACTCTCTCAAGACTCATTTACAATGAGATTTCCCTCACAATTTGCAGCCTTACTCTGAGTCTGGAGCTTGCTTTGGTGTCCATCTAGCAACCTGACTTGTATTAAATTCCAGTAATCCACAAAGATATGTTGGGGTTTTGCTTTATGGAATTGCTTCTAGGTTAAATGTAGCAAGTCAAAAAACAAACAAGCAAACAAAAAACACATGTTGCTCTGATTAGATCTTATAGCCAAAACTTTGTTCAGCATCTTTGCTCAGATGTTAAGGTCGTTTTGGTTGATTAACCTAATATCATATGTATGATGGTCAAGAAGACTCACCACAGTAAGCTCTCAGTTCCAGCTATCAGAAATATGCTTAAATGCTAACTCCATATGAAAATGTTTTAGATGTGAAATGCTGTGTGTCTCTGCCTTGTGTCTGAAAACAGTGTTTGTAACATACATCAGAGAGACCTACATCATCTGTGAGACTTAGCTCACCATCTGTATGTGGGTCAGGGAAGTGTTACAAAATAATTTTCCCTTTAGAGATAGAGAAGTCTTAGGAAATGATTGGCCTGAAGTCACAAAAGAGGTGTCTTGACAGAGTGCATACGTGAATAGCTTGAGTTGTCTACAGCTAGAAATTGTCCTGGGATTTTTTTATTAATTCTTCTTTCATCACATTTGACTTCCTTCTTTCATAGAAATAAAGGTAGGGTTGGATCTGAAAATCAGATATCAGCAGGATGAATCAGGGATTTGGATTTTTCATTTGGTGATTTCAAAATGGGAATTCACCTTTTTCTTAACACTCCTGACCTTCCTCAGTAAAAATTCTACTCTTGGAAATCAAGAATGAGATGGGAGATATCTTTCAAAATAAAGTTCAGCAGTAGATCTGCTCTTCCTCCCTGTAAGGACAGCCAGAGGAAGAAAACTCCCAGCTGAGTTTTGTGTCTAGAGGCACTCGCTTCTCATAGTCAGAGCTGACCTTATCTGGATCATCTTCATTTCTGAGAAATGGTGGCTTATCAGATGGAAAGACTGACTTTTGCAAATGGGCAAAACCAACAACAGCCACAGTCAGGAGTGAGTGGGGAGAGAAATGCTTCCAAAGTGTTACTGCTTCTGCTACTGTAAACATGGAGGGTGATATATCTGGTAATTTGTGCTTTGTTTTCCCAGCTATTTACTGTTTTCATATGTACACAGGAGCCAAGTGCTATGGAATGTTTTAAAATGAGAAGTGATGCGCTCTCCTTTCCCAGCTCATTCAACTGAAAAGACAAAATTCCTTGACTGTGTAAGGGCAAAATGATAGATATGATGGAGTGCACACAATTCAAGGAGTGAACAGTGAAGCAAAGCACTTGCTCAGAAATATATCTCTGGGATGAACTTCTGCAGAAATTAGCTCTGTTTCAGGGGTGGAGAGCTATTCACATGCATTTACTGCAGCTCAAGTTGGCATAGAAACATTTTCTATTTCTTTAACATGTGAATTGCAGAAATGGATTTTCTAAATGAAAGATTTCCACCACTAAATCCTTTTAAGTGTGTCCTAGTTCCCAGAAGACAGCTTGGAAATTGCTCCCAGGCAACAGACACTTATTTCAATGTGTAATATTCAGTGAACCTTTCAAAATATCCTTAATAATGAAACCCCTGTGTGTGGACATGAGACTAATATAGGTGATTTATTGATTACATTTCCTCTGAAATATGAACTGGACTGGTTAACTTGGTGCCCCTACAGAACCTGAGAATTGCAAACTACAGAAGGGTGATTAGAGAAGGTGAACAGAAACACCTGCCTCAGCAAATTAAGAGATGTGTGAATTCTATTCTGTAAGCTAGTAACAAAAGTAATGATTTAAATCCTTGGACAAATTGCACTTCTGCTGCAGAATAGAAAAATGGACACAATTTTGATGGTGGGAAACATGTTAACCTAGTGAAGGGTGGTGAATGTTTTGTAATACATCTATGCATCAGATCTGCATTATATACATGTGACCATGACTAACTTTTCCAATGCTTATACAGACCATCCTTTTAATTTTAATAGGATTACTGGAGGTTTATGTCTGCTTATGAGGTGTGAGCTAGCCTCATGTCTTTGCATTCTTTTTAACTCCAAATAGGAAAAAAAATTAAAATAGTATATTGTCCATGTAAGATAGACTTTGGAAAAACGTGAGACATAAGTATGTTATTCATCCATAAAACAGTGAAAGTGTGTCTACATTTGTCTGAGGACTATCAGGTTGGTTTTCTGGAAATTTCTAAATATCAAAGTTAGTCATATCTTACAGTGACCAAGATATCTTGAGTTTGATGAATAACATACACTTAGTTCTTCTGACTTTCAGGTTTAATCACAAAATGGGCTTTTATCTTGTTGTTGATTAAAGACCGTAGAAGGGAAGCTCGAAACACTTTCTGAATAGTTGTCACCTTAAAAAGGAAGTCAGTGGACTTGGGAAGTAGATTTGAGTAACTGAGGGAAATGGGAAAAAGTTTACAAAATAGTTTGAATTCAGTGAGTTGAACAGGAGGAAGTGTCAGAGGTACAACATTAACTGTTTTGAAGGAGAAACATATCCTGTAGCATATATATCCATCTATTATTGCAACCAAATAAAATGGAAAAAGGTACAGACTGTAATGTGGAGTTCTCCTCTATATGCTAGTGTGACATAAATGAAAGATTTCTAAAACAATCCTCTAGGATAATGACAGCAGACAGTGGAAGATAGACGTTTGCATGTTACTGTTTTGTAAGATGCTTTCTGAAACGTGAACTCAGTTCTGTACTGAACTTATTCTAGGAAGTTTTGAACTTGCTGGATTTTTTCCTGTGTAGATCAGTTGATTGATTACATTGAGCATGTCCCTAATCTGTGCATACCCAAGTTCTAAACTTGGTTTTCATGCTGATGGACACCTGACAAACCCTTCTGGATTCGTGTTCCCTCATCTGCACAATTTAATTCATTTCAAAATGCTATTTGGGGGATTAGCCAGGCAATGCCTGATTGCAAAGAAATTTTTATTTCAATGCTGCAATTTAATGATTTAGGCCAAAGAAGTATGAATATACAACATGCATATTACCAACATGCCAACATTACCATGATACATAAATGAACATTACAGAGCTTCCAAATAAACAGCAAAACTACATTTATTATTACAACCCCTGATGCAAAATGGGTAAAGTATAACTTCACATTCTCTTTATATCTTATGTATGGAGTTCTTTATTTGGCAAATACTACTGTAGTCATGCAAGTTACTATCCTGTATGAGCCCGACCCCATTACATTACAGTGACAACCGAGAGCAAATTGTATTGACAGACCCTTCTTGAATATAATTACTCAAAAAAAAAAAAAAAAAAAAAAAAGCCCTCCTGAATCAATTAATAGTGTAACTCCACTTTAATTTTGAGGCACTCCAACATTCAGAAAAGCAAAAAAGCAATCAATCTTGTGGCATGGAGCCAAATGTTGTACAGCCTACTAGATGAGTAGTCATTGGCATAAAGGAGTCATTTATTTATATCACATTAGCACCAAGGGAATGGATTTCAATGGGAACAGTGGTTTCAATAAAAAGACCAGATTTAAAATTTGTGTGCTTATATGAAGACAGTTCATATAGCCAGCAAAGTCCAAGACAACGAAATTTATATCAAAATCTAATTTTCAAATCTAATTAGGTATCCATTCACAATTGCCTGTTGGGAGTGAAGGCCTCAGTAAAGGTGGTAAGGATTCCCACTGTACTTTTTTTTTGTCTCATGGCAAGTGGAAGACAGCTTCCCTTAACAACCAAAACATGAAGAATCTGTTGCCATGAGATTTCCTCTATAAAAATGAAAACTAAGCAGAAGAAGGGAACCTTGCTTTCCACCTTCCTCTTTAAAGAGACCTTTCTTATACTCCTTTAGGGCAGTCATATTATGATGTGATATAACGTGACTAAAATGATCACGCTGAAGTACTATCCAATACTGTCTAGTTGATAAGGAGCTGTATATTTTCTCCAGGTAAATAATTTTCATCCCCGGGGTTATGACAGATGGTACTTTTCATAATATTCTTTTTTTCTCAATGCACTTCATTGTTGTTTTTGCTTAAAAATTTATGTTTGTCAAATTAACTTAATGTTAGCAACTCCTTAAGATAGCTTGTGGGCCTCAGTTTTGTGGAAGTAGCAATAATATGGTAAACTAGATCAAACCAGAAAGATATATCAGTGTTGTTTTTTTTCCCCCCAAGTCTGAATGATGCCTTTTTCACATATCTTGTGGTTATTCATTATTAGCCTGACCCTTGGGTTAAGACTTCTATAATTTCATTTCACTTTGAATATTTCAACTTTAATATCTAGAAAGCCTTCATGAGAGGTTCATTACGTAACTGCTCTTGGGTCTAAGTGCTCATTTCCATCACTGAAGTCCTGAAAGCTTATAAAAGTGGTGGCATGTCACAGCTGGTTTTTCCAGCCCACAGTAATATTACGCCTTTCTGAAAATAAGGAATCTGTACTGACTGTAAGGAATCTTGTACTGACTATTATACATTGCTAGATATTGTTAGATACTGTTATTAAAATGCATAGTTTGACTTTGAGGTAACACTAAACACATGAAAAAGAAAACAATGATTATTAGCTATGACTGCTTGCAGCCTAACAAAGAATTGTCCCCTATAATTACTTGTTTCAGAAAATGTCTGTTGACCAAACTTTTTCATTTTGATGGGAGTAGCAAAAAAATAAAAATAAAAAAAATATCCAAAATATATCATATGACTAAGCCTAATCTTTTTAAAATTATCTGAGGATCACAGCATTACACTTCATTGAGTAGTTTTTCCTTTGTATAAGAGATTATAATTATTTTACCAAAAAAAAAAAGTACTATAAATCCTAGTTTTCATTACTGTCCATTATGATATTACCCTTTTCTATAATCAATACTGTTTAACAATGCATATATGCACATATTGAGCTCTGCAGAATATTTAAATTCATGCTGGAGTGACTATCAAGTAAATAATATTTGTCATCTCCTTTTATGAGCCTGTCCTATAAAGAGATAGCATGAGAGTAGCTTTCCTTGCCCCATTTACTAGATGAGTATGATAGCTAGAGTCCAGTCATTTTTGGTGGTAGAATTAAATGAGATTCTCATCTCTGAACATTGAGTGTTTCTCATGTGTATTAACATATCTGCTTTGTCTGAAGAGAGAAATCATTCTCTAATTTTTTTTTTTTTTCACTGACTTGTGCAGGGGCAGGATGACCATGATTATGTATAGTAGATGACAGCCTTACTTGTAAATGTTTCAAAAGCCCTGTGTGGTGATAGAGTGATACAGTAAGCAGGTAAAAGCCACTTTAAAAAAGACAGTAATTTTCCCTTCCCCTCTCTCTCCCCCCTTTCGTCCACTATGAGCACCAAGCTCTGGTGCCTAATCTCTATTAGAATAATTTTGAAATAATTTTTCATTTCATAAAAAATCCCATAAAATTTTATTAGCCAGCACCCTTTAAAAAAAAAAAAAAAAAAAAAAAATTTATACAAAACCTTTCATTTAGATAAATTGAAAAGCAAAACTGACTAGGGATTAGCTTTTCTACAAGGTTTCAACATATAAATGAAACAAAGCTTCAACAAAAAGACCCTTTCCAAAAATTGATTTTTCACCCTTACCCCCTCTATTACTTTTGTAGTGCTGAATTAGGTCAAACAGGTTCAGAAGGTTTTCCTTCATACAGTGCCCTAAAGGAATAAGAAAATCATTCCAATGGTGAGAACAACTCCCTTCATGCTTAACTTTTGCCAGATCTGTTGAAATCCACTTGACCAAGGTTTAAAGCCGTGAAAAAAAATGTTTGCAGTAGTGGAACGAGATAACACATGACAAGAAATTCATATAATCGAGCTTAACTCAGCAAACAGAATTTTTGCACAAAGTATTAGAGCCAAAAAATACCTATACTTAACAGAAAACCATGTTCATTTATTAATAATGTCTGCCAGAATTTAGCACATGCTTAAATGTCTCTATTATATAGCATTACCTTTTTCCCCTCTTGTATTGATGATCAAGAAATAAAAAAGTACTTCTGAAATATAAGCAGTATAATTAGTATGTTTAATAATGCACAACATACCCCTCTTTTGTACACAGTTAACAGAAATACATGAGGTTTTCCAAGATGTCAAACTAAGCTGGGAAAGAGGATAGGCAAGATGAAACTGCAACTCTTAAAATGAAGTAAATAAACAATCTCCCCCCCCACCCTCCCACTGAATACTCAAATAGTCTAAATAAGAGGCTGCAGAGAATGCCAGGTGTGTTTTCCCTTCACATAAACTTTTTTTTTTCCTCTCCATTTATTTTCTGACATTTGCTCTTTGGCTGCTTTTTAATTTTTGAAACATAAACTTAAAATCAAGTTGATGGCATATCTCTATGGAAGAACCTCCCTATCTTGCTCCAACACTGAGCAAGTCTGTTAAGAAAATGAAAGAAAATTCCTTGCCTTTCTGAAGGCATAACCTCCCTGTGAAAATATACCATCATTAACATTAACCAATTTTTGCCCCACTGACATCTTTTCTTTTCCCCCACCCCCCAACTGGGTTTTCTTAATTGTTTTTGTCTCATTCTCCTCTTCTCTTTGGTTTGTCTCTGTTTCTTTCATGCTTTCTACTCAGAAGAGATTAGTTTTGCCTTTTCACCATGCACCCAAGCTCACATTATGTCTGAGCATGCTATTGCCTGCTTACTACTTCCACAAACCTGTACAGCCTTGTTTGATGGTGCAGTCTTCTGTGATCTTGCTTTACATCTTGTCTTCCTTTTGTCAACTGCTTTGTAGTTAGCAATACAGAAATAACATCGAGGGCTGTAATAGGTAATGAAGTGTTAATTGCCTGTAATGCGTGGTAACAAGTAGCTTTATTTAGTGAAGGACTGGATGTCCCTGAATAGCTGGGTTTCTTATGCATTTAGGGAGGGTTAAGCTTAAGTAAAGAGCTGAATCCTATTTGATCAACACCTGTTCACCGCTTTACACTGTTAAATAGTGCCACCGTTTTACCAAGTAGGTCCTGTAGCTTTTACAGAATCTAACTGGTACCACCAACTGTAGGAGAATCTAAAGGAAGAAACTGTTATGTCTCAACACACAAACACTCACAGGAGAATACTGGAAATACTGAATGATTATTGAGTTTGCATGTGACATAAATGAAGGTCCAATGACAAAAGGAGTCTTTTTAGCTGGAAAGATTTTTGGGTCAGATTATTTATTTAAAAAACAAACAAACAAACAAAAAACTCAATTGCTAGACCTTAGCACATTCTGAAGCAATAGCACAAGAACAAAGGATGTAAAAGTAGTCACTGGGAAAGACAGTTTATTGGGAAGACTTGAGCTTTAAGGTTGAGGAGTAGCAGAAGACTGGTCCATAAAGGCCTATGGAATTTTAACATGAGTTAATTTTCTATTCATTTGCTTTTATTACAATTTTTTTTAGGAATCAACATGAGAATTTTAAAAATGTAAGTAAAGGCAAAAAAATACATAAGGGAATGATAGCGTTGTCAGTTGATTGTGTTGTGCATTAGAAGGCAAAGAGTCTGATTTCAAAGCAAATTTGAAATGAAGAGAATAACAAAGAAGCAATCTCAAAATTATGGACTTTTTTTTTTTTTTTTTTTTTAATTGAAGAAAGCTTTTATAGCTCTTCTTTTGCAATCGTACAGTGTGCACAAGTACAGCAATCCCCTTAACATTAGTTTTCCCAGAGACAGCAGGTTAAGGTCTGCACCACAGCAAAGCATGCCTTACTCTGTACTGTATTCCCTCATCATCAAAGTACCATAGGCTCAATTCAATGTCAACTCTCAGTTTGGGGTTTCTAGTAGCTTGTTTCTTCTATGCCTAAGCTCTTCATCCAGGTTACCTCACTCCTTCTAGGATTCCTAGGATCCAGTTTTAGGTTGGATCTTAGGAAGAACTTCTTTACCGAAATGGTTGTTAGACATTGGAAAAGGCTGCCCAGGGAAGTGGTGGAGTCACCATCCCTGGAAGTCTTCAAAAGCCGTTTAGATGTAGAGCTTAGGGATATGGTTTAGTGGGGACTGTTAGTGTTAGGTCAGAGGTTGGACTCGATGATCTTGAGGTCTCTTCCAAACTAGAAATTCTGTGATTCTGTGATAAAGCTCTAGAAACAGAAAATGAGGCAATGCTTCCTTCTAATTTCTCTATACCATATGAAGGATCCTTTAATTTCCTCTTCTGAGAAGAGAAATAAGCTACAGGACTTTCCTTTACTTTCCCCTTACAAGATCTCCCAGAAGTCTGTAGATAAATGAGACCTAAATAGTCCTCATCATTCCTGGGCTTGAATTTTTAATGCCTTACGTGACTCCTCTACCCGCTCTTACTCGCAGGGACAAATGCCACAAAAAGAACAAGAAAGAAAAAGCCAAAGCCTAAGTAAACAAAAACACCCCTCTTCCCTTCTCTTTTTTTTTTTTTTTTCCTAGATGCTATTTTTAAGGAAATAAGCTTATTTCCTCTGTTAGATCAGATGTTGAACAGAGATCATCAGAAAATGTGAACTTCTTTTTTTGGTATGGAGTTTATATGTGTCATTACCATCATGAAAGAAATTAGAAGAAAATTAAAGCTGCTGATTATGCAGCATCTTTTTTGACTTTCCTGCAGTGGGGTAGTTCAAGCCTTTCTCAGGAAAAAAAATTAAAAAATAGGACCCCAATCCTTCAGTTGAAAGAAGAGGCAAAAGACCCTAATCAAGGACTGTAATCAGAAGGATGTTTGCCATAAAAAAGAAGGGAGGCCAAATTGTGTTGGGAGTGGAGGTAGAGCTTTGTACAGATCCCTCATCCTGTATGCTGGTAATCTAAGCTGCCAGTAGTTGCCATAGTAAACTATATTATGCAAACAGGAATATCTATTCAGCACAGAAAAAAAAAAATGAAAAAATGTCTAAGCTTTTTTTTCATATAAATTGGAGAAGATTGGTCACTGTGTGGGGAGAACCAGGGCATAATAGGGAAAACAATCTTTAGGTTATTGTTGGTAGCAAAGGTGAATAACAGAGGGACTACGGGGAAAGAATTGGTTATTTAAAAAAAAAAAAAAAAAAAAGGCAAGACATATGGACTGATACTTTGTCATGCCTTTTGAGACCTGTCAGTCTCATTAGTTACATGTTCCTTTGAACAGGCCAGATGAAAAAAGGAATTGCACATTTTGCTTTCAGTTATTCTTGAGCAAGTCCAAAGCCTTCTCAGCTGTGCAGTGGAACGACTGCAGGTTTACACCAGGCAGATGACAACAGGACTTCCTTCACTTGTTCATGAAGAGATATCCAAGTACCTGTCACCCCTAGCTTTCTCTTGCAACCTCAGCAGCAGAAGAAAGTGCTGGTGCTGGATAATGGAGAAGGTTTCAGAGCAAACCTCGTTCATTACTAACTACCGGGAAAGCATTCTTCAATTATTCACTAAGACTAAAGGGACAGAACGATTGTAGAAGGCTATTTTTCTCCTGTTGGAGAAAAGCACCTTTTTTTTTTTATTATTATTATTTTTTAAGGAATTTGCTTGTTTGCCTGTCACATTGGTCTGGACTTTTATGAGTGTAACTTTAACATATGAACTCTGGAATGGCTCTAATCCCCTTTTCCTCACTTATATACCCTTCCTCTGCCTTGTTCTTCTCCTCAGCTAGTAATCATAAAGCCCAGTTTCTTCTATGTACTGATTACATTGAGATGTAAACTATTTTTTCAAGTTGAAGTGAAGGGATTAAAAAACAACCTGGGTCATTTGTTTTAAAATTTCATTTTAATTAAGTTATTCTTATCTAAAATTCCCATACAATCCAATTACCTGTGCAAATTTTAATGCATTCTCTAAATGTAAGGTTTCTCCTCCCCAGTATTATTAAAAACAGTTATTAATTTCATAAGCCTTAGCACTTAATTAGCAAAAAAGTACCATAGCCTTGCTGACTCATCAGCTTCTGCATTAGTTTTATTACAGCATTTAAAAAAAAAAAAAAAAAAAGTTTTAAGCATTTACCAAATATCTCCAAATAGTGCTTGTCAGTGATACCCATTTGTGGGAGCAAACATACTGCTATTCTTGAAAACACTTGTAATGAATGTTTTCCTCATTAGCAACAGGAACTGGTAAAACTTGGCACTTTTGATCTTCAGCATTTCACAGGAGGCTCTTCTTAGTCTTGCTTCCTAGGGAAATGAATCTCACACTTTCACTGTTTGTATTTAATAAGCTGGATGAAAAAGAGAGCATCTTGTTTGTATCCTACCTGATCAAGAAAGCCACACTGGCATCTCAAGCACTTTTAGACATCGAAGCATTTTCATGCAATGTGGATTGTCTATGCCTGAGCCACTGCTCCAGGGAAGGTGAGCCATTTGTAAACTCTTGTCTGCCTGGCACTTGCATAAATCAGGGGATATTTTGGAGTGCACAAGAGCTTCCTTCCAAAAGTGGATGGCAGTGTGTAAGCCATCACATCGTAACTTTGGAAAGGGTCAGGACATGCACATGGGAGACTAAGATTGCAGGATGTTCTGCAAAACAAGCCTGTTCTTCCATACTGATAGAGATTTTTATGTCAAAGATAGTCTATAACAAGGCATAAATCTTAGGTAAAATCAGTCCTTGGTGGTTCCACTGTTCACATACTACTTGTTTTCTTCCTATTCTGCTTTAGCAAAATCATCAAGTGGTCACAATAGCTAATCCGTGTGAGCTTGTAGTCATATCCATATCTGTTTAGTAAATGAGAGAGCATTTACATGTCTTCTGCTGAGGGATAAACCAGACCAAACTGATTGGGACAAGGTGAATGCACAACTAATAACTGTGCATATTTCGTACCCATGCTTCCACTCAGGAAGTGTTTTTATAACCACAGTATCACACTGAGGAATTTGGCTCACAAATCCCAACAAAGGCCTAAGATTAGAGTTTATTTGAAATCCGAATGTGAAGATTCAAGATTCTTGTCTGACAGAATCCAAAAACACATTGCAGTGTTATAGTTTCAGGACTTGCTGAATCTTCATTTCTTTTCATGACCACTTTGGACCCCTGAGTTTACCATCTTTGGTATTATGCCTTGTACCTTTTTTAGGGCTGATTATTAATTAAGGTTATTGTGTATCTGCATCCTTACAAGTTTTCATGTTGGAAATTTAGAACCAGTTGCATCAAGGAAATGTCTAAACCTCTAAAAACATCATATGTGTTTACTTTTGCAGAAGAAACAGAGCTTTTGAAAACCATGTGAATAGGATTTTAAAAGTCAGTAGGCAGCTCTACCTTACTCACACCTTGCCATACACAGAGGACAACATAAGAGATACTGAAGTTTTCAGACCTCTCTGGGTCACAACCTGGCTCTTTTAAACACTATACTGAGGTAGCAGGTCTTTTTTTTTTTTTTTTTTTTTTTTTTTTTTTTTCAGTTTCTTCCAACAATCATTCCTTTCGTCTCACTTGAAAGCCTTCTCCTGTCATTTTACCTTAATAACCTTCAGTAAAGGTTATTAAGGTAATAAGGTAAGCCAATCTCCTGCCATTTTTTTCATTCCCATTTGTTTTTCTGAATGGTTCTCCATTATACCTATACTATAAGCACTCCATGAACAAACTCCTACTTCAAATAGCTCATAGCTTTGTTGAGCAGACCCATGCCCACTGCATTCAGATACCACTAGCAGTGTATAAAGCACAAGCCACTTGTCTCCAGAGAAAGGAAGAAGCCACTAAGTCTTGTGTCTTCCTGATGTCAGAAGTATCCAACAAAATCTGTGCCTGAAACCTCAGAACCTTGTCCGAGGCCTCATCGCCCCAAGCTTTGTCAAGAGTCATTTGGAAAGTGGGAAATGGTCTCACCCACTCCCTGCACCTGAAGCATCCTTTATTAGTTACCTCAGCATTTTAATGCAGGCCATGGAGTTCTTTTCATAGCAGCCCAACATTCCTCCTCTACTGCAACATCTTTACCACAAGGCTTTATATTGATTCACTGTCATGGGTTTTCTTTTCTGAGCATCTCAGACTCATTGTTACTTCTCAGACTCTCTGAGTATCGCTTTAGAGGCTCTAGGTTGTTTATTGATGTGTGCGTTGAGGTTTTCTTCCCTCCTGCCTAGTATCTGATCAAAGCAATCAATAAATGAGTGCTGTTATTATATTTCCAAACTCTTTGAGGATCTGTTACAGAGAAGGCATTGCCTGCTTAATTGATGGAAACAAAGCTAAAAAGAGCCACTTTGGTGGAACATATAGACACATGAGAACTGGAAAAAGAAAGAGACTTATCCCCCACTTTCTTGTGACCTTGAAGTATGACTTGAAAGCCTTTTATTCTGTTTCTCACTGGCAACATCTTGTTTCAGAGACTTTTGACTTATACTTTTCTACAGCCACAGGTACACCATTATACTCCATATTGGCAGGATAAGCAAAGTTGTGTGCTTTGTTGTTGTTTTCTTTTTCTGCATTGTTTTGCTTCAATACCCTTTCATTGGCCAGCAGAAGTTGGAGATCACTCATCTAATGCATATGTACAGTGAAAAGAGCTGAGAAACTCGAAAAAATTACACAATTGAATAGCCACACCAGCTAAATTATTGCTTAGTACTGTAGGAATTAGAAGTTCAAAAGTACCTGATTTGCATTATTTATAATTCTAAGAAGAAGCTTATAATATTTTTTTTGTGTGTGTGTGTGTGTCATACTTGACTTCTTAGGTTTTCAGAAGACCTTGATCACTCTGAAAATAATCCTGCCAAAGCTTTTTCTTTATAAATCTATGGATTTTAGATCAACTCTGAAGTGTAATTAACTCAGGAAAAAGCCCACCCACCTGATTGACAGTTCTTAGCAAGTACAGAAGAAACTGGTTACACGTCTTCTGATTCCTTTATTGTATCTGTGGCACTACTCAGGGCCACAAATACAGCCTCAGTTCCCAGTCATTCTGCTTTGATTTTCCATCTTATTTTGGTAAGGGCTTTGCCTCTAAAAGTTTGCTATTGAGTCATTTTGTAGCTACATAACATGAGGTAAATCCAGCTTAGTCTAACTTTACTGACCCCCGTGTTTTTATGTGAGTTAGTCTCAGTAGAATGAGCAGGCTGGGGGGATTTCATTACATCTTGGTGATATGCATTTCCATAGTGTACCTTCTCTGAATTTTCTCAAAGATTGGGCTTACTGTGACAGCGATCTCACAAAAATGTTGAACTTTAAGCCTGTGACAGTTGAAATCTGTAGGGTAGTTCATGGGCAGAAGTGCTTCTGCAAGATCATGGCCCCTGGGGAGTGTTGGGAGGGGTGCTTGATGGAGATTAATAGCAAGAAGCCCAAGAGGGCAAATTAATTTTCCTTGTGGCATATAGAAAGCAACTTTGTAGCTTATATTTTTTGGTATGAAATGCTCTTGAATAAAACAATTTGTCCTGTCAAAGCTCCAAATGGCTGTCAGAAAAGTAGCATTAAATTTATTTTTAGCCTGTTTTCCTAAGGAAATATGGCTTCTTTGATCATTCTCTATGCATGAGTGTGTATGCAACAATATGTGTATACCTGTTTAAATGTCTGATTTTGTCTGTCCCACTATAATGTTGAGCTGACCGTGCAACTCCAGCCACATTTTTGATAGGAGGACAGAGGTCTCAGGGAAATTGCTTTCTACAGTGTGGAAATAGAATGGCATGTAAAGGCAAGAGACCCATTTAATTTCCTCTCATGAGAGAAAGAGGCTGTAGCATGAGCTCATTGCTTATTAAATATCTGAGAATGCACATTGCTCAAACTCATGGCATAAATCCACAAGGTAAGTTTCTTTCACTCTGATGCTGACAAATTTAGTGGATTTCTTCACAACTGTTCCTCTTTGACTCTTCCAAGATCTCTATGATCTTCTGGAGCTTTTTTTTACACTGTTTTAACAGGCCACACTTCTCCACAAGTAACAATCTGCATCTAAGAGTTGGAAGGTGCCCTGAACAGATCATAAGCAAATAACTTCTCTCCGTACATGTTTCCCCTTGACACTTTACCGTGTTTAGAATCATGTCTCTTTGAAAAGATAGAAACTTATCCTGGAGGCAGAGCAATCTGGTTCTACTTGATTTAGGTTCTCTGTATGCTCACAAAAAATGATAATGGTCTGAGGACATGGTCTATATGGTCAAATGATCCTTTTCCCTTTGCTTTTATCTTTCCTTTCCCATCTGGGAGAATGGTTTATAATTTATACCTTTTGACATACCTGTTTGCTCTACAACTGAAAAGATTTACCTTTGAAATATATGAATTTGGGATGGGAATGGATCTTCCTTTTGCATTGAAGCAGTTTTCTCTCTGTAACTGATAGTACAAACTGATACAGTTAAAATTAAAACAAGCCTCCAGCAAGTTCTGGTAGGATATAAACTTATCAAAAATATGTACTCTGAAAGGCACCAGAGCTCACAGCTTAAAGGCCTTTGTTAGATTCTCAGTGATATTTAAGTGTTTTGAGATCTGTGTGCTGTTCTTCACTACATCTTTCTAGTGGAAACCCCTCAGGAGTGGTCTTTACAGGACTAAACTTACCAACCTCTGAAAAAGGTAGTGAACCTTCCCAGTAGCAAAGGGGATACCTCAAGCCTCCTAACGTAGCCAGCAGGAGCAGAATTTATGAAAAGAAACAGACTGAGACTTAAATCTAAACTACTACACGTGAACTGAGAATATAAAAAGAAGCAGTGACCCCTAAATGATTCTGTGTTCTAACATACATTATTTTTCCTCAGAGGCTGAAAGGAAGAAAGTAAAAATAGTGACACTTCAAATGAGAAAATGAGATGTCAGTCTTCATATGAAAGCTAATATAAAATGGAATTTCTGTCTCACAAGAGATTGATATTTTGACACTTGGTCCTGAGTCAATGAAATAGCAAATTTTTTCATAGGAATAAAAATTCATATGAAGAACTGGAGTTTGGAAACGTCTAAATGGTTCACTTCATTTCATGCTGATGATAATATCCTCATTATTTGCTACTCTAGTCTACAGGAATAGTTGTTCCACGTCACTTATGCTCTCTTTCCTAAAGGTTTTCCTCTTGCTTATCTCAACTCTCTGAGGAACTTATGCCTTTCCTTTGGCTAAACTAGCATGGGACCTGGAGTGCCCAGCTGACTTTGATCAATGACTCAGATATTAATATTCTTTTAAATCCCTGATCCTCAGGAGAAGAAATATTTCTTATAATTTTTTTTTTTCCTAGGGTAAATGTTCAATCAGATATTAGGGAAGATAAGTGAAAAGCAGATTTATTTATTTATTTTTTGAACTCATCTTATTTAACTTGTGCAAATAATAAAAACAAGACCATGCTGCCTTTTTGGTGTCTTCCAAACAGCAAAGGGAGTGCAATTCAATTCTCAAGGATCATGGGGGCATTTACTCCCTCCAGCTGGGCTTTAATGCCTTTTATCTTGGCATATGTCTTAACGACAAAGATTTTTCACCTGCAATGTGACCTGAGGAGTTGAAAACACAGCTCCTGCACACTTCTTTGAATTTTCAAGTTGTGTTTATTCATTTTGATTTCCAGTCCTCTGTAAACATTTTCTGTAAACACCTTCACCACTGAGCTTCCGTAGTAAAAAACAGCTAGACAATTAAATAAATCAAATAAAGTATGTAAAACAGCAAGTTTACTTCAGATAGAAATGACTAGGGGAAAAAAAATCAATTTAATTCCTCCTCGTTCAAACAGAGGAAATCACCTAATGTTGCTTATTTTATCAGCTGTTTTTTCAGAATTCAAACTTCTTCATGTCCTATACAAATGACCATCATGTTATCTAGTGCTAGTAATTATTATATTTTATGTACCAGGGTCTTGTCTGAAAACAGTTTTTTTTCATCCCAAACTACAAAGAACTCTGACGCTGGCAAGATGATCGCTTTATTCAACACTCAGAAGACAGTCTTTTGCCCGTCGTATACTTGTGGGTTAAAATGTTAGTTTCATTTAAGTGAATGATGCAAGGTTATGAGAATGGCTGTTTTTAAAAGGAAAAAGTTATTGTTTAAAATCAGTAATAAAGAAGATAGTTTATTCTCAGAAGTAAAAAGTTTAGCTTCACTGCTTCTCAAGACTACTGTGTAAGCTGCATAACTGGTCACCTTAAACAAAATTTGCTTTGTGGTACTATTCTGTCAAACTTGTAAAAATAAGAATTTCCACACCTTGGGTAAATAGCAATATATATGTTGCGGCTTTATACAACATCTCTTATTTTGTGTGTGATGTTAAGCAAGGAGCTCTGTATCAACATTAATAAGTACATTTCAGTATCAAATTCTTAATCGATATCCGGTGATAGTTTATTATTACTAAAATACACAGAAATTCAATGACATGATAGTTTGGGTTCTTCAAATTATTGAAAGCAAGTGTGAGCATCTGGCCTTAATTTTTCTCACCCACCAACTAATTTAATTAGAATTAGACTTGTCATGATCTTTTTACTGATTGTGTTTTAAAACATTTTGAAAGTAATTTTTTTTTTCTTGTGGATCTCATCAAGCAATTGCAATGTAAGAGTCAGAACTTACTTGCACACTGCTTATTAAAATATAGTGACAATATCTTTGGCTAAGAGCTTGACCCAAGTCTTGGTTTATGTATTTGTCAAATAATAATAATAATAATAATAATAATAATAATAATAATAATAATAATAATAGGTTCCTGAAAGAAATGGCTTGTGAATAATGGCAAAATCCAAGGGCACTCTAAGTATTCCTCCACATCGGTAGTGCAATTGGGTGACTGGCTACAAGTGCAAAAGTAGCACAAAATTCAAAGAGAAACGTAACCTGAATAACAACAGGTATAAAAACAAGGCCAGATGTAACTAGACAGTCACCTTAGTAGGGTCAAAATCAGTTTCTTGAATCTCAAGCTTGTTAATGTTGTAACTGATTTATTAGCATTTATTTTAAATATAGAGTGCCTTGGGCTTTCATGGAAGTAAATATCATGACTTTGTCTTCAGCTGTTTTCTAATCTGTCCTCCTCTGTGTTTTCTGTAATTCTGTGATTTTTCTTGTGTCCCTTTGGGGAAAGAAACATCTCAGATTTTGTCTTTCCAATTAACATATCTTTATTTCACTCACCCAGACTTGGGTCATTTCTCTATATTATGTTATCTGATTGAGATTATTGTTCAGTTTCCAGGCTTCTCTCTTAAGGAAAATTCTTCCTATCTCTTTATGGTTGAATTTCTGGGGATGGAAAAAAAATACAAAGGAAAAAAAATTCTTAGAGAAACTAAAAATATATAATTCGCTTGAGGTCAATACATTGGTCCCATTTTTGTTTGTTTGTTTTGTTTTGTTTTTGTTTTCTGTAGAGATGGGCAAAATTTGGGATTTTCTTTTCATATTAAAATCTCTGCAAACAAAGTTTTTAAGTGTCATATTCTTTACTGCGTTGCCTTCTTTCCTTCCCTAAAAAGAGGGAAAATGTTCTTCCTGTATCTTGTGCTAAATGTTAATCAGCCTGTTATAGGCAATTGAACTGTTGCCAGATTTTTTAACAGCAGCCTCCAATAAGACTGCCTTGTGTTTTCCTGGGGGAGAAGAGGAATGTTAGCTACCATTTTTCTTTCCAGTGCAGGTAAAAAAAAATATTACTGAAAGCAGGTCAGGGTTTTCTGGAGTACATCCAGGTTCATGCAGTTGAGAAAAAGACTGAAAACTGTCAAACTGCAAAGCACTGATATTTCTTTAAACATCACTAGGTAAGTAGTTGTTGGTGCACACATTCAGCTGAACAGGACAAGTTTGTGTGGCAGATTCAAGGCTAATGTAAGTACACATCATATTTCTGTTGACAGTGAATTCCTTCTTGCCACATAAGAACAGTAGTTGTTATTTCATACTTGGAGAATAAAGAACAATAGAAGAACATAGTAGCTGAATTTCTTCATTCTGGTGGTGAAAATACCTGTTAGTCATACTTGTTTCTGTCTTAATTTAGTGAATATTAGAAGGGGAGGAGTAGGTATTACAAAGAGTAACTTTTCCAGCTATATTTGTGTCTCTTTGTAGGAATAACACAATTATTAATATTTGTCTTTTGTCTTCACAGGATTTTGGTCTTAGGCAAATGAGTTAATTCTTAAAACATACTTTTTATTGTTCTTCATAAAGGATTGGTTTATAAAGCAGGAAGAGGGCTTGTAATCTGGGGACAATTGTTGATTTATCTGAGTTTTCAAACACTTTCATGCAAACTAAATCAGGAATTAAAATATTTATGGAAGACGGATTTGTTACTCTGATCATCCCTACACTAGCATGATTAATCCCAATGATAAAAGCTTAAAGAGGAGATTTTGATAGAACAAAGAGTTAGAGTTAAGTTAATGGTTCCTGATCTGTTAACACTCAGTTCTAATTTACATTTAGTAATTACATTAAAATTAAAAACAGCAATAAAAATACACAAGTATTTGTGACGTGCATCAGCTGTACGGCAGGAAAAAATAATTCCATCAAAAATTGGTCCTAAAGTTGCCACAGTTCTGCATGCTTTAGTCTGACTTACATTCCTGCATGTTCCTTGGTGAACTGAGGCAGTGGGGCACTGCAATGTGTCCGATGGACTTTCCCCTGTACTCGGTTTGCATCTAACACTTGAGAACTCTTTAAAATGATGCCACCATCTGGTCAGAGCACTCGTTGCAGTCTAGAGGACATTAGAACAGAACGCCTGCTCTGTGCAATTCAGAACAACAATTTGCATGTTGTTGCGAGTTCGAGTGCCCTCGTCACCACCTGAAAAAAAGCATACAGCTCCTGGGTATATTCTGTGTGAGGAGGAAACTTTTCTTACAGAGAGGGTCGAGAGATTAGTCAGTTCTGAGTCACTAGTTCGTTGTTTTATTTATTTATTTGTTTATTTATTTATTTATTTATTGGTGAGGGGGGGTTGTTTGTTTTTAGTCTATAGTTTGGTTTCTGACAAAAAAAAAAAAAAAAAAGCCTGAACATCTTTGTAATCAATGTCTAATCAAGTCTGAGATTTTGAAGTTCCTTCTCGTTTGATGAAGAAACTTCAATGGCAAGTGGAGCTAATGCAAGTTCTGCTAATTTTGTTTGTATCTTCCTATATGACAACAGTTAATGTTTCACATTTAATTTTAGCCAGCTTAGCTGCTTTCACTGCCAATGCCCTTGTACTGTGTACTTCCCAGGGAGAAAAAGGATACACTTGTGCAGCCATTCTTTTCTAGATAGCTAGAGCACAAAGCAACTCTGTCACTTTTGTGAGGAAGGTTTACAGGTCACCAATTCAGCCCTGGATTTTGGTGATATAATACTTGGAATTTCACTGATGGCATCCATTCAGACAAAGGCAATTTTTTTCTACAAGCTTTAATTAATTAATACTCCTTGCAATTAGTCTTTGTTAATCTTCTCTGTTGATGAATTAACAATCATTATGAGGTACAAAAGCTGGATGAATTATTTAAAAAAATATGTGAATAGTAGGCCATTCTTTAGTATAAAACATTCTTATTTTTTTGCACCATGGGCCAGTTTCTCAAAGTGGTAAGGTAGAGATGAGATTGCAGGAGATTCCCACAGGAACTCTGCATTATCTGCTTTCAAATCCCTGCCTAAAACTCTCTGTTTTTGACTTGGTCACAGTAGCTGATCTGCTGCTTTCTGACCAGTGTGTTTGGGACTAGCTGTGGATGCCTGTTTTGGTCACTTGTATTTTGATTGTGAGCCCTTTGGCATATGGAATGGCTTATGTTGTGTGACTTTACATCCTGCAGCATTACAGACTTTGATCCAAGCCTGAGAACAAAGAAATTTTATGCCTTTGTCTAAGCTACAGGACAAAGGAGTGCTTCCCAGTGCTCCTGGGACTGGGTGAAGAATACTTTGATGAATCCAAGCTCTGGGTTTTGTCAACATTTGCAGAATGAATCACCCATAAACAAAAACAATTAGTGTGCAGTGACATGTTCTGTTCTAGACGATGAGAGTCTCAGGTTGCTGAACCATGTTTAAAGGTGTATCTGCTTATAATACCTTATGCAGAGGTCAGCATTGAATTATAATGATATGACTGGAATTCAGTATGATTAGGAATATGTTCAACAAAACACAACTTTTCAAGAAAACATACATCATTCTTGAATGGTAAAAATTAAAAATGACATTCATTTTTGTTTAATTATATTATTTGATTTCATATGGATATTTTATATGAGAAAAATAATAATTTAAGTCTTATGGAAAATTATGTTCCTAGTAGTAATTCAGAGATGTATTACATGATATGGTGTTGAATATATAGCATTCTGAAGAGAGAGAACAAGAAAGTAATCATAATACATTTAAAAACCGCATTGACTGAATATGAAAGTGCAAGTCATCACTTTAAGCTACATGGATTTCATCCAAAGCCCAGTGGAGTGAATGGAAAGACTACCATTGACTTTACTGAGTTCTGGGTCAGGCAATGTGGCTCGAAATCCTAGCTCATTGATTTCAATTAAAAAATGTGTGTCTTCTCTACTCTACAGATTCTTCAACAGGGTTAAAGGAAAAAAAATCAATCAACCAGAGGAAAAAATGTATATTTGTTTTGAATTTGTGCTCTTTGATTCCCCTTGAGTGTTTCTTGATCATTTTCTTTTTGTGACTGCATCAGACCTGCTATTTTCATTCTCTATTATGTAGATGTAAACCAGAAGAATGTTAAGTAGTTCATAGAACATGCAGGCGGACAAGTACATCCTTTCCATGATCTATGCAATTTCATGCTATAGTTTAAAAAAATAAAATAATAATAATAATAGTAATAATAAACCACTTAGAGCATCTTCTAACTGAAAGAAAATGCATCCAACACATGCCTCTTGTATTAACAGGCTGAATCACCTTGTGCAGGCTATGAAATTGTTGTCTGAACCCCAGACTATTGACCTTGTTACATCCTGAGCACCTCATCCCAAAAAGAGATCCTCAGGGACACTCTCTCCTCACCTTCTCCTTTCTCCATATACATAAAACAGAGCCACGCATCTGTGCACTGACAGGGCGTTGTCCTGCAGGAAATGGAGACACCTTCCCAAATCCTGTGAGAGTCCTGGCAACTTTTGCCCTCAAGGGACAGCCTAATACAATGCCTGTGGGAGATTCTCCTGAGTTTTGAACTGCAATGTGGCTACTTTGGTAAGTTCTCGGACTGTCTTAATGGAAATGCCAGAGCAATGCAATTTGGCTAAGGCAGGAAGGAAGGTGGGAGGGTGGTAGGACAGTCTCCCTGCTCAGCTGGATGCCTGTTACCCTAACACTCAGCCGCACAGGCCTGGCTGAAATGGAGCACTTCTGGACACAGAAAATGGAGCACAGAAGCAGGATTTATTTAAGAACTAGGGAAGCCTGAAGGAAATGGCTGCAGTGCTTAAGCCAATAACTGGGACTTCAGGGCAGAGAGGTGGTCCTCTCAGGAAAAGAGAGTGGGGATGAGGGAGGAAAAAAGCTTCCAATTGATGTCACTGTTTCCTGCCTTGCCATAAAAATTGTGAGCATTTCAGCAGCCATAAGATTAATTCAAGAAAAACCTTTTCATGTGGAATTGCCTTAGCTTTAGAGAAGGAAAAACTGCCAAGTTCTGCTTTACAATGTGAGTCAGGAGAAGAGTATTTATCCATTTTCTCTCTCTTTTACTCTTGCACTTGCATAGACACACTCATAGACCTTTTTTTTTTTTTTTTTTTTTTTTTTTTTTCATTTCTTGTAAGATTTCCTATTTACACACTAACTGTCTTTTTCCAGCAGTGCTGGCAGTGAAGCAGTGGCTGCAATACCAACAGCATTCCTTACAGTAACCTTAATGAAAATGTGTAGTATTTATATTGCAGTGGCTACGGCATGGTCTCAGTGGGCTAGAGGTTTGACTTGTCTTTTACTTCATACTGTAACAGCTTCTGTTGCATCCCTAGAGGTGCTGAGCAAATCACAATTTTAGGAATTACTTTCCTATTGCTCCAGAAATGTTTCCTGGGTTTTGTACCATGATGTGAACTCTAACAGAATTCAGAGGAGCAGAGGAAAGGTGTTAACCTTGAACCTCTCCTAAATGTCTTGCTCGTTCTCTAAGTGTACAATTTTCTGCTTCTCTTCCCAAAGGTTCTTCGTTTACAATTACATAATTGATGGCTTAACCCTCTGTCCCCTCAGACCATTTTAAAATCCAATATAAGTAACACCTCAGATGCAACCTCCTGTGGCCTTTTACTCTTGGCAGCAGAAACTGGGTGTGGGTTGCTTTTGCTTTGCTTACTACTATGTGAAAATGGTTCTTTTGTTTTATAAACTGTTGTTAAAATCTCTGGCCATCCATTTAACTTTGTACCTTGCAATTCCCTAGGTATGGGGGTTCCTTTCAGCACTTCATGTCCTCTTTAAGATTTTATTTTCTATGAGAGGCATAGTGAGTAATCCTGCGGGAGTAAAATGACATGGAGAATTTTCAGTTTTTGCATGCTTTTAGCTTGGTTCTCTGATTAGATTTTAAATGGATTGGGGAGGGGAAGGGGCAAGCTGTTGTAACCAAACACAGTTAAAAATAATCCATATGTGTTCAGTTGCTGTGGCCTTTAGTTTATATATACATATATGTATATACACACACACACGCATATATATATTATGATTATTTATTTATTATTTTTTATAATACTTGGGGCCATAGCAGAATATTACAAAGCAAAGAACACTTTTACTAACATATGGACTATGCAGACACTATGGAGCAACAAATCCTTTTGTTTAAAATAAAGACAAAACTATAAACAGAATAGGTTTAAATGCTATTAGATGTCTGAAGCACTCATAGATGCCTGGAAGGGACAGGTCCTTGTCTCTGGAGGTTTCTGGGAAAAGATACCAAGAAAGTTCAATTGGAACTGTACAACACATCCATGTATGAAGAGATGGTTCATCACAGAATTCTTGAGCACTGCAAAAGACCACTGAGGACATGATCTTCTACAAGACTATGTAGAAGGCACAGAGTATGCTGTGTAACACAGCAAGACATCTACAGAAGCCTGGGTGCCTGTCAAAGATGGCTTAAAGAAGGAGAACATCCATTTAGTTTTCTCATTTTTCACTTACCTCAGCTTGCTGTAGTCTCATGTCCGTTTCCTCTCAATGCATGATATTCTGCAAAGCTATTGGTATATGGTATTCCTTTGGCTTCAACAAAAGCTATTTTATTCCTTGGAAGTCTTCACACTTTGAGTCATTTTCCTCCCCTACTGCACTGGTGCTGTCTTCTCCTCATCCACGCAATGTAGATGATATGATTGATGGATGGTAGCTGAAGGTCAAAATGTAGGTATCATTAGTTTGTAATCTCTTGAGCAGCATTTGATTGAACACTTCATAGTTTTTGTCCAGAAATTCTTGTCCTAGGTCTTGTCTGAGAATTGCTAATAGCTTTCTTGCAGGCCTCTTCACAACACAATCATGGTTTATATACCAGGATTATTGTTAACCTTCTGAAATTAGTAGCAAATAAATTCATTAGGGTCCCACAAAGAAAAAAAAAAATAAGGCAATGATTTATGTACTCTCAATGAAACCCTTTTAATATCACAAGAGCTGTCAGAGATGTTATTAAATTAGATACACTGTGAAGCTCTGAGTCAGATCCTCAGCTCTGTAATGTGTAATGCTCTGTTAACTTGGAAAGATGCTTTAGATTTCTTTTTGTGTATTTTCTATATTCAAATCTGTCTTCACTTTCAAAGTCATATTTTCCCCTTCTTGTTCCTTGTTTCCATGAATCATTTTACATACTTGCGAATCTGTTGTTAGGCTCCACGATTGTGAGATTTATATCTAGTAGCTTAACCTTTCAAAGCCTGCCTAGAGTCTCTGTTAACTGGAAAATAGGATATTTGGGATGAAATAGTGCTTTCAAGTCAGGCTTAAAATCAGTCTTATTTATCAGTATGCAGATTGTAACATGTTATCAGCCTACATAAATGCAGAAAAGAAACGGTACAACTCCCAGAACTTTCAATGCCAAACCCTGTCATTCTGGGAAAGGAAAAAAAAAAAAAAAAAAAAAAAAAAAAACAGAGAAAAGATTGCTCTAACTAGATATATGCTGGATCCAGGCTAAATTTGCTAGTTGTTACACTTTACACACATTTCATATAAGGAAATAAAAAGCACTACATACAGGTTTTTTTTTGATCTGCCATATTGCACAAGCATTCTTACTGATTGGGTGTCCCAAGGGGAAAATCAGTGAAGAACCAGAAAAAGAAAACACTAAAAAGGAAAAGATAAAATCTGTGACTATGTATGTTTTATGCCCTCTGTATATTTTTAAGATTTCAGCAAGAACTCTTCTTTACCTTCTTACTATGTATTCAGAAAGGAAATTAAATATTCATTGCTTTTATATTATATTATCATAAATATTCACTGCTTTTAGTGATTAACAGTTTTTTTTTATTATTATTATTATTTTGATTTATTTATTTTCATGAAACTCAGATTCTGAATTAGCTGCAATGGGTGTCCAAATAATGAGTCTTCTGAGAATGTGTCTAAGACCAAGGGAAGCAATAAGCTCAGTTTGGTATAGGTGTGTGCTGGTGTGGGGATTTTGGCAATGTAGCGTTACAAATTCCTGTAAGTACCAGAGCTTCTATACCTGACAGACTGCCAAACTGTTTTTAAAGCAGAGCTCACTTAGCTTCTCTGCTGTCCATTGTGAGGCACAGTGCACAGGCACTGGCATGAGGCAGTTTTATCTGGCACAAGGCTGACCACAGACAATTGTTAAAATCTGTTTATCATCCATTTAGATGCAACGCCATTGGGTAAAGACCACTCCATTGCCAAACATAAGAGGCAGATGCTCTTTTTCTCCCCTATTTTTTCTTGATTTCAGTCAGAGTTGTATGTTAAGAGACTAGATTGTCTGTATCCCATGGAGAAAGTGTAGAAATGAGGAATGTGAAGCTCCTTAGTCTTCTGCCAGAAGACCAAAGAATCCTTAGAAGAAGTGAGGAAATTTTCAAGTTATTCTTTCCAAACCAGTTATTTTTTTTACTGATTAAAGTAAAGACCATTTTGCCAGGATACCTTAGTCTTTCCCAGTATGTTAAGTCAGGCAAAACCCAGATACTGTGACAGTGAATGCCGAGCATGAGAAGTGACAAGATCCATTACGTAGACAGAGTATGCTTGGGAAAACTTTGTTATTCTGAAGACCCAGAAAATGGTATGGGCAAAATATTTTGAAGACATTCTTGTAATTATTTTTAATAACAGTAGGGTAATAGTTATGAAAAAATCTTTACAGTAACCAAAAGCTTGTATATTATTTTCTTTTTTGCTGATTTATAGGCTGATAGATGTAACCAAACTTCATTATCTAGGAATAGTTTTGAACCAGAAAGGAAAATTGTCCATTTACCATAGGAGGAATCTCCATTTTTATCCATGTTAGAAAGCCATATCCTGTGGCAAGAGCAGGTTGTACCAGTAAAAATACTGTTTTACTCTTGTATCATTGCCTATTGCCAACTAAACTGTGCTTGTCCAACATCATACCTATTTAGTTGTCTGACCACAAAGCTCAATTTACATGTATCTTTCATGTCTTAATTTTCAATAGACACAATGAATATCAAAGGATATACCAAGAATGCAAAGCTAAGCAGCAAGCAGATAAATTAATATGAGTTTTTTTACAAACTGATGTAAGATGTCCGTGCTACCTCTGGCCCTTTTAGTTGAAATCTGTGGAGTTTGTTTTGGGTCAATAAAACATGGGATGATATTTTTCCAAACATATCAGGCCTGATGATTTCTCACTTATACTTCAAGATTTAAAAATATGTCATTAATTTAACAAAATGGTAGTAGTGCTATGCAGTTGGTCTGAGGAAAAAAAGAATTATGTTAAAGCATTAGTCCTTCCCCAAACAGTGGGCATTCATTAAAAATCCCCAACCAATAAAGATACCTGCAGATGACTTGGGTCCCCAGAAGTTTCTCAATGGCCTCAAGTGCCTGGGAGCTGCTGTTATGCAAGTATGTAGAAAAGAAAGAACATGATCACTGGTAATTAACCACTTTTAACTCCTTGAGTGATATAATTAATATAATTCTGTAGAATTTGGTATGACAACTGGAAAACATTCTCTTAAATCTTACTAAGTATAGAGTTCGTGTTCTTTAACAAAGCAGCTCTGGAAATCTAACTGGCTGCAATGTTATGCTGATGCCTTGTTGTTCTGGTTGCTCTTTATATAAAGACATACAGCTAGACCACCTAGTGAGCCTAGTTACACAAATATAAATCTTGAATGATTCTACTGATTTCATGACAAACTGATTTCAATGTTATTTACTATATTCTGGATTTACACCAAATTAAAGAAAAAATATTCTCTTATGGATGGAAGATAATATTTCAGCTGAAGTGGAAAATATGCAAGTTTTTGATTTATTTATTTTGCCATTTGGAATTCTAAATATACATATACATATGTATATATAAAGACCTCTCAGTGTTTTACTCAACAGATTCATGTATAAAATCCGCTCTACAGTGATATGTTAGGGACTGTGATTCCTCTTTCACATACTCAGGTTATACAGTATTTCAAATAAAGTTACTCCAAATCTATCATGTTTGAAAAGCAGTAAGAATTGGGTCTGAAAATGCAGTCTTATGAGCAAAAGAAAGAAGAAATGCTTTGTGCCTTTCATGGTACTTTTATATTGATAGATGATTTTTTTTCTCAAGGCTAAGTAGTGTATGCAGAGGCAATAAGAGCTTTTAAAATTTTGAGTGGAACTCATTTTAGGTCTTTCCACTACATAACTTTATGCAATTGGTGTGATGGTTTATATAGTCATAGGCTGTATGTTCAAAGGGAATGAAAAGCAAGAAAATCTGTTAAAATAACTTTAAAGTACAGACTGAAGGCTTTCAAGCAACTAAACACACTGCAGTGTAGCCCTTTTTGAACCTATATTCTGTATAACACTGCCTTGCTGTGGGATCAGCTCCCTTAGGGAATATTCGAAAAAAGCAGAAAGAAGGAAAAGAGATATCCTTCCGGGAAAAAGAACAACAACCAAACAAACTTTAAAGGTCTGTCTTTCTCCAAAAAGCAGTAATAAAAAAAAAATAATAATAATAAAAAAAATCACCCTTAAGTAAAATTGTAAGTTTTTTTTTTTTTCAGAACACTGAGGATTTTTTACTGAAAAATATTTCTTATCAATAAATTGCTATTTTTTCTCTTTAAAATTAAAAAGAGAACTAAAAAGTGAAATGAAGAAACAAAGCAACTGTAAGTAAATTCCAAATTCCCAACTGAAAGCGAAAATAGGAGTAATCTTCCAGCTGGCTCTAATCCCAAGGAGATACCAGATAAAATTCTCTTAGTTTTATTGAATGATCTTTTGACTCTGATTTACAGACTTTAAAGACTGGCCCTTTTCATCATTGTTTTAACTTCATAACAACATGATAAATGTAGGAAATGAGGTTGTGATGTATAGGGTGTGATGTAAGAATTCCCACTGAATACCAAAAGGGAAGGAAAAGGCAACAGTAGGTGAAATTTAACATTGTAATTTGGGTTTTTATTCCACCCCTAACTGTTCTCACAAATTGAGTGCTTTTGTTCATAAACTTAGATGTTCAGAGAAAAAAAAGAGTATGGCTGGGGGAAATATACTATCATTCTTGCTAGTTCACACTGTCTTTAACAAAGCAGAGTGCTTCTGAGGAAAGGAATGAAGTACTTAAAGAGGCAAATCAATATATTGTCAAGACTTGTTGGTTTTGGTTCCCATGCCAGAGCTTATGATGCCTTGCTTTCTACCTGGTTTGCTTCTTGCTGGGAAGTATGCTGGGACATTGTCAAGAAATGTCAATGTAACTTATTTTAAATGACTACTCAAGTTAAAGGTCTTCACTGACTAGCAAGCTCAGTTGCTTGTGAGAATTGCTTCTTCACCCATTTAAGTCAAAATGATCTAATTTTTCCATAGTGGTTTAAGTAGCAGGTCCTTGCTAACCTCAGTTATTTTAGCCCGAGAAAAGTTAGGAGTATTCACTTGAGTGGCTCCACAGGCAGAAGTAAGGAGAGTGAAAAGCTGTGCTGCACAGCAGGAAGGAGGTGAAGTGAGTAATTTGTTCAGCTGGCAGAGTGGCAGGGGGAAAGATGTGAGAGCAGACCCACAGCACACAGGTAGGACAACTGGAAAGCTAGCTGTGAAGCACTTTGGGATTCAAAGTATCATTGATGGCACCTGCTGGTAGAAAAACACAGCATCTGCTCACATGCAGCCATGTTTGGGAATGGGCTTTGATTCCTGCTGGGAAGGGAATTGAAGAACCCTGTTCCAGTAGTCCTGGGTGTGATCTTATCCCACAAGTGTAAGTCTCAAAGAGATGAGTCAGGTTTTTCAGGTAAGGGGGTAAAGCCAGTCTGCATGTTGCTTGCAAGAAACCCTTCTCTTTATGTCTTTTGGGTTCTTCATTCTGAAGCTATTGCTGCTGCTGGAGAGTTTGCTGTAGAGCATTTCTGCTTTGTTTCATAATAATACTTCATTATTTTAACTACTAGAAAATTCAGGCAGAAGTATAAGAAATAAGTATACGTGCTTCTTGTGGTGTGAGAGACAAAAATTCTGATTCCAAGTGTTTACCAACAACATGTTAATTACAGACTGTTGATGTACTTGTAAGGTCTTGTTTAATCAGAGTTAGTTAATCCTAAATTAAATACAATCAAGAAAATATTAAATTGCTTAAGGTTTAGCTTCCTGTTTCCTTCATTTACATAAAACCAGCAGAGTAACGTTCAGTCATTATATAGCATCTGATCTGAAGGAGGGAAAATTCAGCTGCTACTGTGCCTCTTAAAGTTTTACTGTCAGATTCAAGTTTATTAATGTTTAGCCTACTTAGGGTACATTAATATGGAGTCATAAGATAACTCTGTCCTGTTAAGAAATTAATCAAGCGCTAAATGTGCCTTAATGAAAGATCCACAGAGATTATGTAGGAAAGTTTACCAGGGGCATGAGGTTTGCATAACACTGAGATATAGACCTTGACCAAGGGAGGACCATATTCTCATTCCAGCTGCACGCTTGCCTACCTGACATCCTGAGGGTGGGTAATACCGGGAGAAGGGGTAAGCAGCTGTGGGTAGCCAGTGACCCCTCCTTGCCTGGGGAGTGGAGAATGAGTGGAGAGTCAAGCCATTGGTGGAACTCAAGACTCCAGTAAAGGTTAGCAGAGCTTATTGGACTGTAACAAGAAGTAAAAGAAACTAGGGAATGATCTGGCAGAGATGATTTCTTTGTTTTATACAACAAAAAGTGAGATTGAAGAATGACTCTGAGTGTCATAGTTTTGTCCACTGATATGTTCCTGAAACACCTTTTGAGGTGTTCTCAAATTTGAGGTGTTCAAATTTGAGGTGTTCAAATTTGAGAACACCTCAAATATGGCCAAATATGGTCTAATATGGCAGAGGATCTTGAAGAGAAATTTTTAAAACTTTTTTTTTTTTTTTTTTAACTAGGTTACTTTTAAAAAGCTCAAATCTCCTTATATATTAACATTTTTACTTCAGAGAATAAACTTGTCAGGAAAATGAAAGTCATAACTTCACTGACTTGTTCTATTTATTTTGTATATTTAAGCCATCCTTTGAACATTTTTTCATACACCTCAACCTGATATGATTGGGCATTCTCACTCAGAAAGGAACATCAGATCAACATCTGAACATTATTAACAAATTAAATAAAGAAGCACTTTTGTTTTCCTGATATCTTGAGTTCAATTTTAGTTTCAGAAGTTAAACTGGGATTAGCACTGTGAAAGAAAAATGGACATACTATCTCAAAGGAATGTATGTATGAACTGTGACCTTACATTTGCTCTTAATCCCATAGACAGTTATGAGAATGTTGACATAGACATTTTGTGCATGATATAACTCCAATCATATAAAATGTGAAGTCAATTTCAACAACAACAAAAAAAAAAAGCCCACATTATTCTGCCATATGTCACTGTCATAAATCAAGAATCTAAAGTAATCCTGAATTGTTGTAATTCAAAGTATGAATTACTTTTTACTTCTTTGTTATATTTTCATTGTTAAAGACAAATTGGCCATCATGCAACACTAATGTTTCCTGATTAAATAAAATTTAAGAAATGATGGAAGATTTTAATTTATAAAAAAGCAACTGAGGAGGATGTGGATTACAATTATGAGCTACCAGATTTATGTGTGTTTACATGAGTGTACACATATGTGTATACATATTAATGCAATTTTCCATGTTTCAACAATACAAGATCTATTGACTACAAATTAAAGTTAGATAAATTTAAATCAATAAGTGGCTTCTTTTTTTAAGTAACGAACTAATAAACTCAGGAATTATGGCTGATCTTCATCAGAAGCAACTTTTAAAAATCAAGATCAGACATCATAGTTTACATAGCAGTGTTTAATGTTAATTCAGGGTAGTTCAGTACCTGTGTTTTAAGCTTACATGACCACAGTGGTTTCTTCTGGCCTTAGAATCTGAGAATGAGTAGCATTCAGTGAGTAATGAAAAGTAACAGGATTTCTCCATTATTTTAACAGAATTTTAGCCAGATTTGTATTCTTTTCACACACACGCTGTAATCATTTGCCAATTACAGCAACACTGCACACAGAGCACTATGATTGAGTTTCATGGCAGTCAGTAACTGAAGATGCCTTTCACTCAGTACTAGAGTGTGGTAACAAATAAGCAGTATTTACAAGAGGGAATGTTATAACTTTGGACGCTATTAACTATAGCTCATTCATACACAGACTATTGTCAAAAATCAATGTTACTAGTAGCATGTGGAAGCTGTATATTGATATTAATTTTCCTCTGGAATGTGGCTATATTTTAGATCCCTTTCATCTAAGGCAACCAATTCCATAGCTTCTGCAACTTGATACAGAAACTGCAGTGATAGATATGTATATATGCATACATGGAAACACATACAAAACCATATTTTTTTGTACCTGGGAGAAGATTTTGCCTATAAAACTTTTCTGAAGTAATGCTATACATGATATAGCAGAATGTCTGATGGGATAATATGTATTAGTAACTGTTCCTAGTTATATTTTATCATAAAGTCACTACTGTTCCTCCCATGTTTTTATTTTATTATTTTATTTTATTTTATTTTATTTTATTTTATTTTATTTTATTTTATTTTATTTTATTTTATTTTATTTTATTTTTTCAGGGATGTCTTTTCCCTGAGAGAAGAATTTTGCATCCAATTGCACCCAATACAACTTGACTACAAAAGGTCTGGTAAATGTCAGTGTGTTCTTCATAAACTTCCCCTCATTCACCTTTTTCCTTTTTCATTGTCTTTTCACTTCTCACTTCTCTTTTCCCAATTCACAGCTCTTTGTGTCTCTCCTGATAACGGGTTTTCCAGCCAACACCCAATCCACTTAACAGATGGCTGGCAGGCAGAAACCAGATGTGTAGTGAATCCGTGTCCAACATTATGACTTTGGCTCAGTTGCATCCATGGCTTATCTAGGCAAGGGGCCCAGATTTCAAGAACCCTGCTTTCATCCTCACTTGGCTTCAAGTATGTTCTACCAGAGGGACCAACACAGAATACAGGCTAATGGTGACTGATACAGCATATGCAGAAAGACTTCAAACTGAGAAAAGGACAGTCTCTGACTTCCTCATCTCAAGGGGAGTCAGGATTTTCTTTAAATACCCTTAGTCCATGTTAGATTTAAAGCTTCAGAAGATATAACAACATTCAGGACTATCCATACAAGCAAAATCAGTGGCCTTCAGCAATCTTTTGCTGGAATGTGCTCATGACCTTGAATGCTTGCTATATAAATTCTAAGAAACGATGTCCAGTCAACATCAGGAAGATTTTTGTTTCTCAAAGCTGATGTGGAAAACAAAATCCTGTTTTGGTTTCCTGTTCTATTTGATGATTTTAAATGAATGTGAAAATGGACACAGCTTTAGCACCTAGAAAAAAGTTCATGCAATACAGAACATCTTGCATGCCTTCCTTGGACCACAGTAATTTTGGCAAATGATCCCATCAAATACAAGTGTCTTCTGTAGTTGATATAGATGATTAGGAACCATTGCTACCCTAAAGGATGAAAACCAAGTCCAAATAAATTAAATTAAGTTGCTCTGAAGTGCTTGTATTATAAGACAATATTCCTGAAAGTCTTGAGATTTTTTTTTTTAGTGTAAAAAAGGGGAAAGAGGTTATTTTTATATTTACCATCACAGCTGTCATGACTACAAACCATTTATGATATGTTTGCAGACATCTTTAAGAAGTCCTAAGTGGCCAGTTAGGAACTGTATTTGTAGGAACTGCAAATTTTGCATCGGTGCACAAATCAAAACTGATTTTCCAGGTCTTTGTCTTTGTTATGAAGTGGGGTCCAGAAAATGTGATTTAATTCATCTCTTTTCATGTCTTAATGCAACATAGTGCTCATATCACTGTGTAAGACGATCCTGTCTGTTGCTGTTGGTCAGAACTGAATAACAAAGTCTCTGCCACCACAGGGATGTAGATGTTGGAAGTCTGGGGCTGAATTTGGCAGAGCAAGATATGAAGTCTGTGTACAACTGTAGTAGTGATTGCAATGTGGTGATCAGCTAATGTCATAAAGGACAACAACAAAGTGTTGCACTGAATCACATGCAAAAAAATAGGAAAGAGAAAGATAACGTCAGTTATTTAGTGAAGTCAGTTATTTAATGAAGTAAATCAGAGCTTTCTCTTCACCAAAACAATATTAATTTAAGGGAAGCAAATGTGGCCTGCTGAATGAATCTTTATTGTGTTCCTGGCTTCTGATCAGCTCTTTCCCAGGCTGGTAGCTTGCTGACTTGCAGACAGATTGGTCATACTTAAATGTACTTAATAATAAGTTAACTTATTAAATAACCTAACAATACTTAAAAGTGTTGCATGTCATCTGAGAAGGGCCCTGACATGACAAGTTGAAAATGGTGTATTTCATAAACTGGATTATTGATACACTTGTTTGCCACACTAAAATATCTATTTTACATGGGCTATAATGATGTGAAGATATTATCTCTTCTGTCCTGTGACTGAAGGGACTGATCATGCGTGGTGTGCTGTACTTTTCTCTTCTGCCCCATCTTCCATTTCAGCCATCCTGCTGCTTGATTTTATGACTGTTCCTAACAATTCTAGCACCCTCCTAGAAGCAGGACAGTCACCACTCACTTCCAAATGGTATCCTATTAAGTACATTATGCAATATGACACATCCCCTTCAGCTATACAGGACTTCACCACATATCACAGCAGTTGACAGCTATTGGCAGGGTAGGACCCAAGCAGCAACATTTAATGAATGTACAAGAAGGGACTATGCATTCTTGCAGCTTTCATGCTTCAAAACCTGCTCATCAGAAGTTAAGCATTTTTGACAGAGCAGAACATGATGCCTTTCTATGAATCTTAATGGATTACATTTGCTCCACAGCAGTGTTTATAGCGAGCATGATTTTATACATGATTTGTTAATTAAGCAAATTACTGTTAACAGCTTTCTCAAAACCCCATTACCTTTATATCAATTGACTTTTTACAAATTAACATGATTAATTTAAAAAGCGTGAAAAATGAGAAACAAGCCTAAGAATATAAGGATGGAACTTGAGGTCATTCTGGATGTAGAAACACTTTCTTATATGAAATTTTCATTAACTTTACACAGCAAAATCAAAAAATATTGAGAGAGAGAGAAAGAAATACACAGTCAACGGTGTCAAATTTACAGTCAGCTGTCAGTTGACTTTAAAATCACCTCTGAACATTTGAAAAAAAATAAGTCAAACTGAAAGCTAAGTTTTAAAAACCTCCTCCAAAAAGTAAAAATGACCTCCATGACACAACAACAACAAAAACCAACCCAAACAACAAACACCCCTCCCCCCACCAAAAAAAAAAAAAAAAAAAAAAAAAGAGAGAGGGCTACAACATAAAAACCCCAAAGATTATAAAATCTTCTGAGAAATTCTGAGAAGTTGACTAAAAGAAACCCAGAGAAGCCTGATCGAGCTTTGAATTTTGCCCTGCTTTGACCTGGGCAGTCAGACCAGGTGGTTTCCATTGGTCCCATCCAGCTTCATTTTATGAATCTAATATCTGTATTCTCAGAGGTGAGGGTGGTTAACCTTGGGAACACACATGTAGACGGAATGAGGCTCTCTTCCACTGTTCAGTAAGGGAGGACTTAGTAGTCAGGCACAGGTCAGGAAACTGGAAAAAGAGAGTTAGTCAAGCTTCTGTGATTTCAACTGAATAAGAAAGAAAAAAAGAAAAGAATGGGGATGTTTTACTTGATTTTGTCTTGAAGAATTTACAATTTAAGTAGAAGAACCATAGAGGAAGGGAAACAATGTCTGTAATTCAGAGAAATAAAGTGGCTAACCTCAGGTTAGCCAAGCAGTCAAGAAAACTGAATTTATTTGTTAGAATTCATGTCCATCAGTTGAAACATGAGACCATATTTCCATTTCAAGTTTCATCTATTAGGTGTATATGTTATAGTAGGAAAAACATATTTCCTATGTACCTTTACAGTGTGTTTCCTCTTTGTATTTTACCTTGTGTTCATTCAGTTTCCCATGCCCTTTTGTATAATTATCTAGACAACATTTTGTTGTTACTGTGGATATATCAGGCAGTCACGAGGGAGGGAAAAAATGTACATAATGGAAAATATGTACTTGTCAAAAATTGGCTGGGCGACTATGGAACCAGCACAGATCCTGAAACTGCTTTTAACTTTATTATTTTATTTTATTTTTTTTTTTTTTTGCTGACTGTGTTTCTCTATGCATGTGTAGAAAGAACTGTAAAATTCCAGTCTGCTCTGCATGTTTATTTCTCATTTTATTTTTACAATGTGTTAGAGACCAGTTATGGCTGTACATTCCAGTATTGCAGGTCTGTTTGTATTTGCAGACAGCTGGGGCTTTTCTATATCTTCAAAAAAGTCAATAAGTTAATATCTTTGACATGATATCGTACATATCTGCATGGTAGCCCCTAGCAGAGGCACAGCAATTTCCTTCTCTCTCCAGAGTGCACCTTCAGGAGCTGCAATCCTGATTATTCACCTTAGAGGTAGTAAGAAATTGCTAATGTGCATTTCCTTCACATCCAACTTCCTGTATGTGTGACTGTGAACACCTACAAGTTCTCTCAGTCCTTACCCCGTGCCTTGTGATACATCCCCGCCTGCATGAGGTTGCTGAACTTTCTGCGGCAGGTGAGCGTTGGCAAGTTGACTTCAAAGCTGGATTTTTTTACTGCCTGGCAGCCGGTGCAGGCCAGTTTCAGGGGGTTGTTTTGAGGCACGGTTCTGGAGCATGGCCAAGAAGGCCAACAGCATCCTGGCTTGCATAAGAAACAGTGTGACCAGCAGGGCTAGGGAGGTGATCGTCCCCCTGTACTCGGCTCTGGTGAGGCCGCACCTCGAGTACTGTGTTCAGTTTTGGGCCCCTCGCTACAAGAAGGACATGGAGGTGCTTGAGTGGGTCCAGAGAAGGGTGACGAAGCTGGTGAGGGGCCTGGAGAACAAGTCCTACGAGGAGCGGCTGAGGGAGCTGGGCTTGTTCAGCCTGGAGAAGAGGAGGCTCAGGGGCGACCTTATTTCTCTCTACAGATACCTTAAAGGAGGCTGTAGTGAGGTGGGGGTTGGTCTGTTCTCCCACGTGCCTGGTGACAGGACGAGGGGGAATGGGCTCAAGTTGCGCCAGGGGAGTTTTAGGTTGGACGTTAGGAAGAATTTCTTTACCAAAAGGGTTGTTAGACACTGGAACAGGCTGCCCAGGGAAGTGGTGGAGTCACCATCCCTGGAGGTCTTTAGAAGACATTTAGATGTAGAGCTTAGGGATATGGTTTAGTGGGGACTGTTAGCGTTAGGTCAAAGGTTGGACTCGATGATCTTGAGGTCTCTTCCAACCTAGAAATTCTGTGATTCTGTGTGATATTCTGAACATATATAATACTTTTTACTTTCAGATTCCAAAGGAAGGTATTGACCTTTCAATAGCATATTAATCCTATGTGTACCTTTGGATTTGGGGATTACTCCCAGATTGTAAAGAAAGATTGCAATGTGATGTAGCTAACAAGTAACCTTGTCCTCTTTGGATCAATTAAAATAACAACAATAGAGTACTAAACAAATGAATCAATGAAATACAGGTGTTCCTGACTTCAAATCTCAGATGCAGACTAATTCTAATTCCTATTTCTAAGTAGCTTCATTATGATATTACTCATGATTATGTCATTTCTGAATAGCAAAAAGATATGAGATGGAGTAAAACCACTCAGTTATGTTTGTGCTCATATTTCCATTACTATTGTCTTTCCTTCTGTCAGTAGAGCATTAGCAGTTTGCACTCATTGTTCTTGTAATGTCCCGATACTTCTAGCCTTGCAAAATCTCATTTCCCTGGTAAGAATTCCTTCTTGATTTATCTCATGCATATGTAGTCCATATTTTTTCCTGTATCTTGGAGTAGATATTCTCTTGTATGATAATTATGGATTGTGCCCAAGAAAATGAGGTCCAAAGTTTCAGTACTAATCAAAATGTCATGGTATTATTTAAAACAGACCCTGGGTGCGATGTCTCATTAATTTTTGTGGTTGCTTGTATTTTTTCAGATCAGTGAAAATTCAGTTCTTACCAAATGAGCTGAGACAGGGGTTCTCTCTTGTTGTTCTGTATTTATACATCCATGACACCAAGTATGGTTTGCAATACAAAGATTATTTGTATCAATACCGATGTGAATACATGAAGAAAAAATTTCGGAGAAGCTGTTTAGGCAGAGAGCTGACAGTGTGCTCTGGGATGTGTTGTCATTGCTGTATCATACTGTAAGGAAACAAAAATGACCACTTAAGCATTTTAACTACTTAATTGTTTTGAAAAAGCCAGCAATTTGACAGAGCAATATGTACTGGGTTAAACAGAGGTATCTTGCATTTGAATAACTGGAAGTTAAAGAGCTCAGGCTTAAATTTTATTTTATTTTATTGTTTTATTATTTTTATTTTTAATTGTTTAACTTAGAAAAATTCAGTCTTCTGAATATCTGAATGAAGCTTCTACTGGGAAGTATCAGGGCTATGACAGCTTCTACTGAGATACTACTCACAGTTATGGAGCTAGTAAAACAGAGCTGTATAAATGCAGTAAATCTTTATTTAAGTGTCTATGGGTCAAATGCTGTAAAAGAGAGCACAGGCAGAATAATCAAGCTGGGATCTAAGATGAGACTGAAGTATGAGGCAGTGCAGCATTCAGTCCCCCTGTGGTACATTGTGCACATCACTGCTTGCAGTGCAGCTAGAAGGGCATTAAATTTCCTGTGAAGTAATTTTTTAAAGACAAAGCCAGGCAGGGTATGGAACAGTTGTTTTGTAAGCACTGAAACAATCTTATTCAAACAGGAAAACAAACTAGAAGACCAAAGGACATAGTGCAGACCAAGGAAAACATTTAATTGTTCTGATTTCTTTGCTATGGTTGAAAATAACAATAATTTGATGCCATCCTAAGGTCTCTTGTAGATCTAATAATTTTTGGATGGAAAACGGTTTCCAAAAAATCTTTGATTGGTCCCCATTGTCACTTTTGTGTAACAATGTGGATGAAATGCACCATTTCTTTTCCTTCTTGTCATCTTCCCCAGCAGAGGAGAGGATCTGTATTTGTTTACCATCAATTGCTATGTAACCCCAAGACGTAGAGAGAATTTACTCATGCTGTGTGTCATGCAAGGCAACTGAGTCTCGGGATCTAACCCAGCTCATTTAAAGCAAACTCAAGTGCTGCAGACTGAAGTATAGAAACATTCTGAATAAAGTACTGGGAAAGATTTAAAGAGTTTGTTCATATCTTGTGTCTTGGGAGTTATAAAGTGAAAAGAAAAAGGGGGGTTCCAGGTGGAAGTTGTGTTTATGGGAATTGCAGCCAGCAGTTTGTCAGTGAAGTTTTATTTTGTTATTCATGTCCCTTCTTTCCAAATAGTAAATCATGTTCTGAGGCAACGGGCCTTAAAAGGACTTGGCCATGGTGCTTGCTTCTTTTCCCTGCAGTGATGAAACAGCCCCTCCAGTTTAAATATCATCTCCTGGTCATGCAAATCCAGGCAGACAGCAGAACTGAAATGCATAATGATGCATCCAGACAGATTTTGATGGCATCAGCTGTAGGGAAAAGAACTTGTCTCAGAAAAGCCATCATTATATGTGGCCACAGCATTATGACCTCAGATTTCCAGCAGTGTAGCTAAAAGCAGAATTTTTCCCAATAAAAGTATAGTCCATATGGGTGAAAATCCTACTTATTTAGGTATGTAATAGTTTGAATAGCTCCCCAGAATGATTTAATTTATTTATTCTTCTTTTAATTACCCAGTTGATTTTACAGGTAGCATGGTCCTTGTTTTTTCATGAAAATCGTGCTAGGTGCTTGTGTCCATTTGTAAGTACCTAAACACTTTTAAATATTTCTCCTTCTCAGTTTTGCTCTGGGATCTTTAAGAGTTTATTACCCTCTTACCATTCCTCTCCTATCTAAAAGCTGCAAGGAATTAAGACAAGAAATACTTCTTGTCAAGTTATTGTTTTCTTTGTTGTTAACAACTGCCACAAAACTGGCCCAGGAGCTCCACAGAGATGAAGAAATGAAGGAAGGGGGATTTCTGTGGGCCTCAGCAGAAAAAAAGAAAAAAAAAAAAAGATGTTTCTTCCAATACTATACTTTGGACTTCAGTCCCATGTTAATGAAAATGCATAAATGTCTGGGCAAACAGGTCTTCATGGCCCATAGTCTGCTTCCTGATATTTTATATAGAGTACCCTTTCGGGAGATGAAGAGACACAGAAAAAAAAAAAAAGCACACTGTAAATTGTTACAAGGTAAAAGAAAATGAAATCTGTTTCCAATTACTAGCTTTTAAGCCAGTATTTCCCTCTTGGCTCAATGTGTTGTTGGTAAACAGGAAGAGTCATGGCAATAATGCAGGTCTTAAAAGCCAGGTCTTCAGGATTCTGATTTGTAGGGCAGGGCGAAGGTATCAGATAGCCATAATGCAGATCCTAACACCAAATCAAATACCAGGGAGACCCTTGAAGGCTGAAGAGAAGAGAGAAGCTCTTAACAAACTAGGAACATGACACATTTAGCAGACAATTGTCCTTTGACAGGTTAAGTTGCTTTCAGATGAGTAAAAGTCACAACTGCTTAAAAGCCAAAATGTTTTAGGATTTCTTTAGAAAAAAAGCCTTCTGGATAGGTGTATTGAGATAAATAGCTAAATACAGCAATGTCAGTTGCTCTACTTTTTAAAATGTGTGGACTGTTTTTGGTGGGTGAGCAGTAAAGAGATTTGGGTTCCATGATAGAGATTATAAAAGATTTCCAGTATCACCATGAAAAGCCACTTAGGGCACATTTTAAGACTCAGATTTTTTTTGGTGCCTTCATTGTGGGAGCTGAATCCAATAAACTAAATCTAGAAAAAAAGATTGTCTAAACAATCATTAGACAAAAAATGTCTAACAATTTTGAAGGCCTTGACCTTAATCTCCCTGTGCTATAGTTTCTCCAAATATGATCTTTCTTTTTTTTTTCCCAGAGTTGGTTTGCAAATAATATAACTGACATTCAGAAGGAAGTTAGGCCACAGATGAAACTATAAATCTGTATTTGCAAACACCAAGACTGGAGTACATCTCATTGTTTTGCTTTTGGTGTGATATTTTTGGTATTGCTACTAATGCATTTTTGTCTGCTTAGTTCTAAAATTATTTTACCAACATCCTGTGCTATCAATTAGGGGTGGGTAAAACTTTTCAGTCACATTAATGAAAATATTTTCATCTAAAACTGAATCTGAGCCAACTATTAGAGATTGTCGGCAGGTCTGTTTTATCTTTAGATTTTGCAAGTGCTATGGGGTAAGAAGCATGGTCAACAATTGTCCCTTCTAGGTTCTAGCCCTGAATCCGTTCCTGACCTTTCATATACATACAGGTCTTTATGATTCAGATTCATTTATCTGACTTTAGACACCTTTTAAATTAGGTGATATTTTAAATGAGCTGAATCACAATCTGGGGGTACTCATTGCTCATCATTGGTTATACAGCTTGCTTTAGGCATTTTAACACCTAGTTGCTTCACTTAAATGTTTAAAGCTGGATGAAGCTGGCTTTACATGAACAGAATATTTTCAGGAGAGGTTACATAGACTGAAGATGTAATTTCTGTATTCCTCAAGAAGCATGGATATGATGGACATATGTCATGGATTCTTTTCCTTTCCATGCAGAAAAATTAAAAATAAACAAAAATAAAATCTAAATATTATTCTTTAGTCCATATAATTACTTTTATATAGGATTAATAAACAAATGACAGGCTAATCTGAAATACTTTGGTGTTTAAAAGCAGTATAACTAGAAGCAATTTACATCTCATCAAATGCAAACACTTTATGAATATTCTATTTTATGGCTTCTCCAGCCTTACTATTTTCAGCAATTCTGCCTCTTGACAAAGAAATATTTGTTCTACTCCACTTTTGAAAGACAGTCAGGAAAGAAGAAGAAGAAAAAATACTGTAACTGACTTTTTATTGTCACTGTCAGTGGAAAAAAACTGGTATCATTATAAAGACATCAAACATTTTTGGGGAAAAAAATCCCAACAGCTGTCTGCTGTCAGTGATATGTCAGAAGGAACACTATCTTAATTCATAGCATACCTTGGCTGGCTTCAGGGAAGTTAACATTTGAAAATACTTAAGATTTGAAATACCCCAAAATATGAAGTTTGGCAGGATACTGAGAAAGCAAAACCAATGTAGCACATTTTTAACTCATTAAATCAGATTGAAAATACACATCACAAATTAGTATGATGCAGAACCCCAGAAAGCGTACACAGTGGCACTATGCTGGCACTGTGCTGGTCTAGAGTAGATATTCCTGCACAGAGATTTTGAAACAGGATTACATGATAATTTCATACTTATGGGGTATATATAAATATATTTAAATCAGTAATATCATGCTGATGAGGCCAAAAAAGAAGAGATCTTAGGATAAGGAATAGTATGTGATCCTAGATATAATTTAATAGTAAATGTGTAATAATATGATTATCCAATACAAGTAAATTTCATTTTTAGACTTATTTTATAAATGTTTCCGGTTGATTTCTTTGGAGATATTCAAAACCCACCTGGATGCGATCCTGTGCATCATGTTCTAAGTGACCCTGCCTGCCAGGAGGGTTGGGCCAGGTCCCTCCAGAGGTCCCTTCCAACCTCCACCATTCTGTGATTCTGTGGTGGATGCAGAAACCATTTTTTGCTTAAAAATAATTGACTTGATCTACAGGATAATGTCTGCTTCCCTGATCCTCTTCAGTGGCCCCAATGTTAACACATTATTATCTCCAGGGGAAATAGGCGGGATAAAAGGAAATGAACAATAATATCATGTCAGAAATAATAGTGAGGTACTAGCTGTAAACCACCACAGATGATTACATCTTTGCACTCTGGAATGGAATTTACATGCATCAAACATTTCCTTATCTGAAAATAAATACACTTTTATCCTCTCTTGTTCTTAAACCCCTTTGTTGTCCAATTTCATATACAGTCTAGATGCTATATGTTCAGTTTCTAGTTCTAGGTAATTTTCCTATCTATTTTAATGGGATTAGCGCACAGTATGCCAAGTCTTACTTTCAGCTGTGAAATTTTAACTAAATGTTGAACTGCTTTAGCAAGAGCTCAGCCAACAGGAGAAGGGGAATAACTGATCCTCTCTATTCAGTTCTTGTGAGACAGCATGTGTAGTGCTGCATCTGGTTGGGGTCTTCCCACTATAGGAAAGATGTTGACTATCTGGAGGGACTTAAGAGGAGGTTCACCAAGATGTGTTAGGGACTGGATGTGTTTGGAGAAGTGTTTGTTTGATCTGGAGAGGAGAAGGCCAGATTCTATTACTGTCTTCATCTTCTCTATAACCACACATCAGGAGATTAATTCAAACTGTTTTTAAATTATAATGATTTCAATGGAAACGGACACAAGTTACAGCAAGGTAAATTCTGGTTGGATATGAGGAAAAAAAATCACAATTTGGGCAGTTCAGCTCTTGGTCAAGACACACAGGGAAGCTGTAGAATCTCCATCTGTAGAAATATATATATATACATATATATATATATATATATATATATATATATATATATATATATATATATATGTATACAGTTGTTTCCAAGCACCAAAGTAAAGGGGGGGGGGGGGGGGGTGTAGTTGTTTTGTTCTTTTTTTGTTTGTTTGTTTTGTTTTTGTTTTTTTGTTTTTTTTTTTTTGCCTGATTAGAGAAGAGATGAAAAATAAATCAGAAACACAGATATTTTCAGGAAAGGATATGAGAAAAAAAAAAAATGTCCCATACAAATCAACACGTTAGCATTTTCATTGGATAATTGCAATTACAATTATGTTTTTCTCCCTGCTGAAACTTCACATTGGAGGAAGAGGTCCAGACAGCTTCCCTATCATCTCAAACATAATATTGCTATGATTTTTCTGAGGAACAGTGTAAGTGGGAGGTAAAATAAAACTTCTAAAATTATAACAAAATTTGAATACGTTTTTCCTTGTCTCTAATGACAATGCTGATACCTAGCGACTCAGCTGCAATATCTCCTAATGCCTTCCCACTCTGAAATGAGAACACTAACATGTATACACGACACCCAGACAAGAGTTTACATTTTTTGTTCTTTACAGGAAAGAAATAGAATAACAGATGGTTCCAATTAAAAAACAGCAGGAGAATTTTTATTTATTCGTTTATTTATTTATTTGTTTCAACTGTGCAATCTGGGTCATGAACAAATACTGTTTTTTCTCTCCTACTTCATCTTCAAATTGCAGCAAATTCTGAAAAAAAAATCATAACTAAAGATCTGTGAGATAAGAAATGTAATTAAACCTACTAGGAGTCAGGCTGCTCTGTAACACCTTTAATCAGATGGAAGGATGGAATATGTCTTAAGGTGATATCAGATACCCTTTGGAAAACTGAGGAATGGTATTTCTTCCTCAGTGACTATTGTTATTCTCAATGTTTTGTTTAATCTAGCGCTATATGCAGCTATTATACCACATGGATATATATTTTTCCAACATTAAAAACTTAGGGTGAGGAGGATCATTAGTGGTTTTTTTATTCCTAAACAGAACACAAGTGGTGTTGCTAGAATCATCAGAACACTTCACAAAGAGCATTAAATAAAAAATAACATAAGGATCAGTTTCTTAGTCTGCAGACTGCTCACAGAAATAATCCTTCAATTCATTCTAATCAGTCAATGTAACATTCTGACAAAGGAGTGTTATCATGGGCAGGGACTGGTTGTACAAGGGATAAGGTGTTTCTGGTGTTATTGGTGATGTTATTCCATTTCTGAAGGGGGCAAAAATCAGTGGCTAGAGACCTGAAGTTGAGTCTGATCTTTGTCCTTAATGCAATTAAAGCAGCTATCAAATATCCAGAATATCTTGGATAATCAGTATCTATTTCTTCAATCAAGGAGCAGTATTGGTTTGCATAGATGGCAGAAACCAATTTCTGCTATCACATAAGAGGGTTGCCTTTTAACTCCAAAGGGCTAAGAATTGTGTCCTGATGCCAGTTTTACAGCTGGGGTCAAGCCAGAATAGCAATCAATTCCCTGTGTAGAAAGTGTTTGCCATATTCTACTCTTAATGAGAAACCACCCACTTAACTCTGGAAAATAAATACATAGATAAAAGTAGTTATTTAAATTATGAATAGCGCCAGCAGATTTAAAAAAAAAAAAAAAAAAAAGGTGTTTTATGTAATTAATATTTAGCAACTAATAAATTTCTTTAATAGTAATTAAATGCTAATTAAATAATCTCCTCAGGAATGTATTTACTAATAGTATTTCTGGATATTCCTTTTCCTTTTAAATGTTTCATAGCTGTTGTTGGGTAATTAATGCTCACTAATTAATTTTGAATTAAGATTCCTGACCCTTCAATCAGTCTAGGAATGAAATTCCCTTAGATGATGTGTGTTCATTTAGAGGAATTCATATTAAGACCAAAATAGGATGATTATTAGGGAACAAAATACTGGTGCCTCAGACTTCTGAAATCTATTGATTCTCAGTGAGGTTTGGGCTCCTATAGGTATTTGTGCAAGGATTTAGGTGGTTAGACATAAACTCATGCTGTGGGTGACTTGGGGAGCTATTTATCCACTGTGGCATCGATGAAGATATCTTTAGGCTGCTGCAGTTTGCAGGTTAAATTAATTAGTTAAATATTACAGAATTTCTGAGTTTGAATTTCTTTTGGTCTGAATGGTGTGGGAGTACTGCCAAAGACACACCATTCTTCAGTGCCAACCTTCTGCAGTCTTGCAGCTATTCAGGCAAGCAGATGCCCCTGGTCCTCCACCAAGAGTTCTTTCCATCTCTCCATCACACTCTGATGTAACCCGTTGCTCTGACCTCCCTGCAGAAAAGGAGAGGATAAGGGAGTAAATATCAGCAGTTGCCTTCTGTATCATCTGGAAAAGTAGCTTTGAAGGTGATTGGAGGTGAGGATTGTGTCAGAGTAGCTGCTGCTGAGCAGTGCAGCAGGATGATACAATGCAGGGGACAGGAGCGTGATCCCATGTCTGGGAATGCTCTGGGGTGCCATAAGGGCTGCCAGGAGTGTCCCACTTGTCAGGTAGCTTATCAGGTCCTGCCTCCACCATGGGACAAATTTAACCCCAAGAAGACCAAAGGAATCTCTGCCTAGTGCATCTTAGTCACTTGCAACTTTACTGTTGAGGATTGGTTCTTTCAAGGTATGTCCAAGTAAGCTTGGATGACGGTAAATTTTCAAATTTTTCTGAAGTTCAGTGGAAGCCATTTCCTCTTTCTCTCTTCCCCAGTTTCTAGTGGAAGCTTTTGTGAAGCTCGGGAGCTGATCAAACTGAAGATGTACTCATGGACCTTGCAGCTGCAAACGTAAACTGGCATAGAGGTAAATTTTCTGCAGATAGCCTGGAGGGACTGGATGCACAGATTTTGCAGTCCCCAGCACCAGAGACATTTAAAGGTACTTCTGTCTTGTGGATGGAGTTTCAGTGTATACAGTACCACTAGCCTCACTTCCTAAAGACCACAGCAAGGCTCTCTCAGCCACTGCTCTAGGATGTGGTAAAACCAAGCAATTTGAAATGAATTATTTTAGGCTTAGAGTATTTTTAAATGAAAATTTGCGTTGTTTGAAGATTTCTGAGCATGTCTGTCTCATCAAGAGCAATTCCTCTGTGGGCTACAGCTTATAATAGCATCACTAGCTGGATTTTTGGCAGTAGGATTAAATATGGATGTTTTAATTCTAAAGCACAAGCTGCAGCTCCAATTTCACAAGCTCGAATCTCATTTCCATTAAGAATGGCTGTAGATGGGTCAAGAAGCTCTGTCTCAGTCAGTCAATATTACAAGATCAGGAGTAACACAATGACTGAGTTATAGCCGCCTGAATGCGCATGACCTATGCTCAGTGGTAATTGACTTCAGTGACAATTTGTGGGCATTAAGTCAGATCATGTTCTTAGCCCATGGATGTGCTCAATGGCAGACCCTTGTCTTTATACAGTATTTTTCAATCCATATACATCTAGAGCAGTTAACAACTAATGATCTACAGAAACCATTCCAAATCTTAAGAAATATAAAAAAAAATAGAAAAATAACACTTCCTTCCTACTTTTGTATTGAAAAGCATGGATTGGGTTCATTATGTCCCCATGACTATCACAGGAAAAATAGGAAAAGGAAATAATCTGAACCTGGTTAGAAAGGTAGGCCCAATTCTGCTTTTATTCATGCTGTGGTAAATCTGGAGCCACTCATACAGCCTGAGGGTGGTCTTTATTCTTAATTGCTGCATTTTAGTGCTATTTATTCAGCACAAAAAGGGAAAGAATCAGCCTGGGAAGCAGAGGTGGCGATATCTGCAAGCTAATGCTACAGTGTGAAAAACCTGTCTTTACAAGAGTAAAGAAAATACTAATGACTTAGTTGGAAAAATAATTAAAGGATATTGGTGACATTTTTGTCTATTGAAAACATATACTTTTCTTGCTTTCAGATTATGAAACAATGACTAATTTCACCAATTAATTGCGCTGACAGAGAACTCTGTATTTTAAGTTGACGTACCCCTTAATTTTACATTATGTTTCATGAACCTAGTAATTTCAAATGAGTATCATTTAATTCTAAGGACAATGAATGAAATAAAGGAGACCTGGGAAGTTATGATACAATACAGAGGAGTTTCTTCCACTCCAATCAAGTCTATATCATTGCGTTTTTTTTTTTTCCTGGTGTTTTTATAGTACATTATTCCTCAAAAGTCACTGTGAGATCATTTCTACAGAAGCCTTCAAAATGCACTAATTGCTAGCTGGGAGGTACAGCTCTGCTTACTAATCCTACCTTAGCTTTGAGTCATATGATGGCTGCAGCAAACTAGGCATATTAGCTATGTCACTCTGCAGTGAGGATGAAGGCAGGTTTGTCACAGCATCGTTGCTGGCCCCTGAAGCCCTTCCTAGTGTTCCCAGCACAAGATAGGCAAGTTCTCTGAAAGTCAGCTGAGAGAGACTTCTAATATGTATCATCCCAAGAATCATAAGGTGTAGAAGTACTGTGCACAAATGACAGTGTAGAATAAATAAGATCACAGCAGCTCAAGCAGGCCTTTGCTGGGGGGACAGCAAAGTGTCCTTTGGGACACTACCACAAGCAAACTGAACAGCAAAGACTCATCAGATGAGACAAGCAGAGGGTGACTAGAGAAGATGAAATGAAGCAATAGATCAAGTTACAGAAAAGATTAATAACACTTATTGGATTAAAAATACAGGTTTCCTGAGTCTCAGGTGAATCTCTTAAACCTAAGATTATCTGCTCATCTGACCCTCATCTAATTTGACCCCAATGGGATTCTGTGTAAGAAAAGGAGAGAAGCAGGGAAGGGAAGCTGCAGCTGGTGCTCAGACAAATGCTTAATTTTCCTTGTGCCATTTATCCAAGTCTCCTGTGCAACCACCATTGAAAATCTCATGACAAGTTTACTCAGGAAATTAACCCAAATGACAATACGCACTCAATCTGCAGTTATTTTTAAGTCACTCCCCCTCCCCAAAATATAAATTTGAATATGCATGAAAGCTCTGTAAGAATGTTGTGGCTGGTGAAGGTAAAGAGCTTTTATGCATTCAGGTGAAGAACAGCAAAATATACAGCTGGGGTATTGCTGCTTAATGCTGGAGTTGGAATGTCAAACTAAGTGAGAACAAAATGTGCATCATTATCATGCCGCCCTGTGGCTTCCAGGTATATTCATTTACTTCAGGTGGTTTATATGCAAATGGGATCTTAAGCAATAAAAGTGAGTGACTGGGTGCATCTGCCAAGTGCTGGGCACACCATATTTCTGGAAAAGCTTGTACTTCTAAAGATGCCCTTTGTGAGAAATGTTCCCTTGCCTGCTCTCTAGGTGCTAGATTTCTGCTTTGAGATGTATGGCATAGGTGGCTGTATAGCCTGCATCTGTGTATGTGCTTCCAGCACACAATATTTGTTTAAAATCTAATTCTTCATCAAGCACTGACTTTGCAGAACCTAGTTGACATGTGCAGGGAAATGTACTGTAATTTGTAAGATTCTTCCTCACAAGTGCTTTTGAGGAAGCATTAGAGTGAGTAGGTACTTTCCAAGCAGCCTGAGTGATGTGGGGGACTTGCAGTAACAGTAAAATAATAATAGCAATAATAAATGAAGCAAGATGATGCACTTGCAAAAGTAACCCCCTGTACTCAGCAAAGTATGTATATTTTTACTATCTTTAACATTAAAAAAATAATAATAATAATTTTCATCTCCATCTGCTTCATGGATATGTAAGATAAGATACGTCTTTAAATTTGATAACCGACAGAAGGTCAGCTCTTAAGGAAGTTATCCAGCCAAGAGGTATGAAACTTGATGAGCCAAAAATAATTTGGCACCATTATATCAAAAAGACTTGAGTTTTGTGCATCAATCAAATACCATGAAGATTTAGCTGAGCAGGAAGAGAAGCACTTCTTGGCTCTCCCTGTGTCATGATATAAATGTAGATGATGTATTATATTCCTGTTGCTCTTTAAACTTTGAATGGACTCAGATTGATGGGACTGCAAAGTTAGTTCAAACTGGTGATAATTTTTATTTCTAGAAGGATATGACAAAGTCACCAGGAGGTTAAACACAAGTTCACTCTTCACATCCTGCTTTGGAGAAAGGATGGTCTTGGGAGTAAAATATAAGTTTAGGACCCCAAGGAAATTGATGTGGTTCTGTTCTCTGCTGTTGAATTTCTTTGCTGAGATGTCCACTTACTGACTATTGTTTCAGTTTTTGTACTTCTCTGAAACATGCAATTTTGTACATGTTTATATGATGTTTCACAGAATATCATTAAATTAAATTAGGACTTATTTGAATATTATTTCTTTGATGGCAGATAGGGACCCTCCTTGTACAGGGAAGCTATGGCAAAAAGAAGGGAAATGAGACTGAGGAAACAAATCTCTATGAATGAGAATTCTGTACAAATCAAAATAATATCAACCTTAAATCTAGAAATCCTGGGCTGCTCCTTCCTCCTTATGGAAAAGACTTTTTGAAGAAAAGTGATGTAAGGAAGCATCGATGCTTAAGAAAATAACTGATCCAGAAGCAGCAGAATTCAAGAGAGGAATAGATAGATGAGAGAAGAGGGTCTGCTATGGGCATCTAAGGCTCTTAGGAGATTTAGAGGAAGGCTTATGCTATGAAGAACAGAGACAATTAAAAGTATATTTTTAAGAAGGAGAAAAGATACTCAGGCCTGGCAAGATCTGTGGCTATAAAATGAAGATAAGTTAGAGCACAAATAAGATTTTCCCTGCAGCCCTGGCTCTGAAGGGTTAACTCCATGCGCTTTCTCTCTCTCTCCCCCTCATGGTAAAGAGAGGGATTCTAATTGGAGAAACAGTTACAGCGATTTTCACACGGAAAAGATGAAAATGTTAAGGTGTAAAAATTAGCTAATTCTCCAAACTAGCTACTGGTTACATAAAGGAGAAGTGTATATGAAGGCAGTTTGTTTGTTTGTTTGTTGATCGTTTGTTTTGTTTTGGTAGGATGAATGAGATTTCTATGGGGTTGAAATGTTATTTGACTTAATATATCTTCTCTATAGACAACAAAGTCTTGTACTTTATCGTAGCTATAGGTTTTCTGTAACAGCACAGAATGTTTCTTAACTTTCTCCAACCTTCTCCAACTACATATGAAAATAAGTGATAAAGTCTTGTTCATGAACTGTTTTTGTTTTTTTTTTTTCCTCTTCTGTTTTCCTTCTATCCCTTACTTAGCATAAAGTTATTAACAACTTCTGTGCTGACTTGTTTATCACTTCCATCTCTTCTCTGCCACCATGGTCTGCTGAAAACTGTTACAGCTCTGAAGCTCCTGGCGAAGCTAGTTGGTGGAAGGTTATGTCTAGACCTGTCATATTGCTTCTTCCAAATGAGCTGTAGGAAGCAATTTTAAATTCTTCAAATAGGTGCATGAGCTGGATTTGAAGTTTAGCTCTGCCTATTGCTTCTTACAGTTTGTTGCCCTTTTTAAGGGCTTCCCTTTTGTAGGTGGACACACTGCACTGGTACAGAGTAAGGAAGATGAAACCATTTTGCTATAAAAAGGTCTGCTGTGACCCTAGCTCTCTCTGCCTCCAAACGGAGGTAATCAGCTTCTTGATGTTTATGTTTTGGAAATAAACTGTACGATAAAGGTGGAGTTAATGAGAACAGATAATAATGAGGGATGAAAAACATGATACAACTTTGTCCCCCTTGGGAGGGGGAGTTGCGCACAAGGCACTGTGTTGTTAATGTATGTACATAAGGATAGTGATGAAGAAAAATAAGGTTCCAAACAATCTGGGGAAGAAATATGGTTATTTGAAGTGCCTTTGATATTGCAGACTGTACTACAACTCCCGACTTATGAAATTGTCATTTGACCTTGGACTTTGAATGTATATTTTTCTGGTATTATATAGAAGCTTAAGCCTGCAGTAGAGGGAAAGAGAGTAAACCTTAGCTGGTCACTGTGTGTTACCAAACATGAGCAGAGATTAACATGTAGATTTCTCAGCATTTAAGAGCTGGGCACTGTGTCTCTGCAAAACATATTCGATGCCACAACCTCCAGTTTATTATTGTATAAATACTTCTGGCTTCTGTGAGGCCTTTTTTCTTTTTTTCAGGAGAAATGTCACCATTATGCTCCGGAGTTGCCTATTGCTTGGTAATTAACCTGCTTTTCTGGCAGGGAAGATGTGAATTTGAATCCTTGCTAGGGAAGGAATTGATTAGATCTTACTCTTATTTTCATGCAATTCTTATTTTGAATAAGTGAACAAATTTAGGAGAAGCCAATGAAATGGGGAAGATACCATTGCCAGCTTATCTAACAAGTTTGTGCAGAGTTCAACATGTGTTCTGGGTATTTGGCAGGAGAGAATTTGGTGGGGGAGACGTGTTTCCTGTTCCTGAGGAGACCTAGACATCCAGTTTGTACTCTGTGATGGTAAGAACAGTCCTGTTCAAGCTCAGTGGCAGAACTCCGAATATACAGGAGATCTAAAGTTGAGATCTGTGTGGTGTATAGGTGACTACAGGGAAAAGTGGTAGCTGAAATCAGGGATCAAGGGCTGTGATTCTGGAGTTGGAAGCATCAATTATGCTGAAGTACGTTCACAGATGCAGCCACCAGCCTTTTTCTGTGAAAGCATATCAAGGCAACGTCACTTGGGAGGTATCCATACCTTCTCAAGTCATTTAAGTGCATTAGTACTGGTTTCAGTAGAGTGATTTTCCTATAAGCTGTAAAAGTTGCTGGGAATGTTCAATTTGACTGTAATCTGAGACCTTTGCTGAATAATAGGACCTTATAAGCAGAGTGCTAATTATATGAGGGATGAATGAGTCCTAACTGAGTGATAAATGAGTATGTCTGTCAGTGACACCCCAGCAAACACCAACTTGAAGTTCATTCAGATTCCAGCTATTAAGTTCCCAGGGTATTGCTGAATTACAATCTGCTTAGATTCAGATATGGTACATGCACTGGGTTTGACTATGTCCCTATGGGATTTTTGTATTTTAAGTGTTGCTTTAGGCTTAAAAGAAGAAATATGTCAGTGGAAGTCTTCACAGCTTGGCAGACAGCTTCACCTTGTCAGTAAGGTCTTTCTAATGTGCCCTGCTTTGGCAAAGGAGAGTATCTTCTCAAAGGAATACTCGGCTGAGCCCCGTGATTGTTATCTGGTGTGAGATTTTTACATTGCACGGTCTCATGAGTCATACTGATAATTGAGTACCATCTGACATGAAGCATAATGGGCTGTGTGCAACTTCAGATTTCCATTTGATATGAGTAATACACCATTAGGTGTGCCCTATAATGATCACAGATCTTTTTTTTTTTAAAAAAAAAAGTTCTACCAAGTTGAAGTTTATCATTAAACAACCAACAGAAGTCACTAGGGTTTCCATTCCATAAAGCTCAAGTTTATTTTTTGCCCCCCCTCAGCCATTTTTGAACTACAGTGCAATTTTAACAGGCTCTCTTGAGGTCCAGAAGAACATGTAAATTTCAGCTGCTCCCTGGTGTCCAATTCAAAAATCCCCAGAATAACGCTCTTTGGTAAGCAACACAGTAATTCTCATTCCCTAATTGCCCCTGTTCCCCCCTTCATATGTCTTGAGGGAAGACTAATCCTTGATGAGTGATAAATTTCCTTTCATGGTGTTTTACTGCAGGGTTTAAGGTCCCTCTCGGAGAGCTGGTTAATTATAAATCACATGCAATTTCTGGCAAAGCTTAGGGATCCTCAGTTAGTGATAACTTTTTGACTTTTTAAAATCAATGAAAAGTTAGTAACAATAAACTTTGCAAGAAGGAATCAACTGCATTGTTGATGTCTGAAATATGGTCTCAGGCAGTAAGGATCAGACACACCATATCTTTCATTGTTTAAAATAGCTATGGAATGCAAACAGCTCCCTGGGATATCCACCTTTTTCCAAAGAAAGAAATAAATTTCATTCTTTTCAGAAAATGGGGAGGGGGGGGGGGGGGGAAGGGGAGGGAGAAAAAAAAAAAAAGGCAAAATAATTCTCATCTCTTTATAAGGAAATATGAATGTTCCTGTTCTGGCTAACTGTGAAAAAGTAATTGAAGTTGAAACTATGTCATAGCTATAAAAGAATATTTGGCTTGACATTGTGTGTGAAGAAGGAGTGCACTTGTAACTTTAGCAGTAACTCAATAAACAATAGGTCTTTCTTTTACAGTGCTTGCGTATGGAGGCAAACAACAAGTAAATAATGATTAAACTACTGACAATCAAATATTTCTAAATAAAACTGTTCTTTGGAGAAAACATACTTGTGAAAAGCTGGGAGCTGACTGTGCAATTTTTAATGCAACATGGCCACGATCTTGTTTATTTAAAGTTGCAGAAAAGTTGTTGTTCTACATGTTAAGTATGAGAGCTATGGCAATAGATGGAGGAATACTTACATAGCATACACACACAAAACTTTTTTAATGTTTTTATGTTAAAAAAAAAAGACATTCTTGTTCACATGATAGTCCAACATTTATTATACAGAAAAAGATAAAAATCAAATCAACATCATGATACTTAAATACAAACAATATACTTTCTGGTGAATATCAACAATAAATAGGGAAGTGGAAGCAGCAGCCTTCTTGAAGCATTTATAAAAAATTAATAAATCTGAGGAAATTAAATAAACATTCTAATCTTATTTACTTTCTATAGCACAAAAATGTCAGAAGCTTGAAAATTTTATAAAATTCTACTAATTTTTCGGACTCTTTTTGACAAAGCTTCCCTTTTATTTATATCTGTGAACATGTTAGCTTAAGTAATAAAATGCCAAATAATTTTAGTTTCTGATTTTGCTTTTAATTGCCTCATGGGTGACTGGCAGGAACAATTTACAAGCTTAAATGTGGGGAAAAATCCAACCTGGCTACTGGCAGCCTGCAGACTTGCAGCTCCTCTTGTAACTCTATAGTCTGTCAACCAATTTATTCCTCTCCTTCTCTCCTTGGTGAGAGTTCAGATTCATTCAAACAGAATCATTTCAAAATGATTAAACTGAGTTTCCAGTGCTACAGGTAGGCTTTCACCTTTTTCTGCTTGGTTAAATTACATTCCCTTGGAGTAACTGGCTGGAGAATAAGCTTGTATAACCTCTTAAGTATAAAAGGTATTTTACTGGTGAGAGTAACTCCATGGCTGAAAGTAGGAATATTCTAGTTGTTGTTCTAAGAGAGTCACCAGTTTCAGTGAGCTAAGTACCTGTAGCTATTTTTCCTTCACTTAATATTAATCTCCTCAGGACAGTGCTCTTAGCTGAATTGCATTAATACATGCTGGATAGGAACCAGTTGCTGAAACAGATTATTTTTTAACATGTAAGACGCTTGAGGGGAAGGGAAGAAGTAGCTGGAGGTCTAAATATTGATTTTGAAATTGTCCCTTTAAAGTGAAATTTTCATTTTTTTCTTTTTTTTTTTTTTTTTTTTTTTTTTTTTTTTTTTTTTCCCTGTAAATATTAATTTACATCTGCTCTGTTAGGTGATTCTAAAAATATTAAGTTTTCCAAACTAACTTGCCTTTAGGGCCTCTTATCTGGTGTCCAAGAAAATTAGATTTTCTACCCTTCATGTTACCTGCACTTAAACAGCCATATCATCCGCAATATGGGGAAAAAATCATCCTAGCCGTGGCTTTTTTTCAGCCTCAGTGAAACAAGTCCAAGTAACCATCCACCCTCATCTCCTGGGTGTTCAAAGAACTACTTCATAGATATTTTTTTCCCCACGTTGGCTAGTCTCCAAGAGCTCAGTTTTGCTGCAAGATTCCCTCACCTTCCTTGACTTGGCACATTTCTGCCTATGGGCTATAATGTTCTTTCTGTGAGACATCCAGCTGTAAATGGGACCCCTGACACATGGGAATTCTTTGCTAGTATCTCATTAGTGCACCTACAGCAATGCCAGAAAACTCCACTAACTCAAGTCCTAGGACATACCTAGGGTTATACCAGCATTCAAGACAGGCTGTACCCATCTACAAAGCCTTAAGTCTCTGCAAGGTGGAGTTATTTCTTTAAGATTGCCACAGACAGAATTATTTGAGTGTATGAGCCTGTTAAAGCATGACACCCATTTACAAGGCCATTCACTGGTTTTCAGCAGCATAAATCACACTGAGAACATGACTCTCATGGGAGCCAGCTGTCAGGCTTAGAGCTTGTTCAGAAAACAGCTTACCTGGGAATTTAGAAGTTTTGTTGTTTTTTTCCTGAATTTCAAAATATCTTTCTCTTTACAAGGTATCAGACAGTAGTGATATATGTTTAGAAATTAATGAAGGCTGTGTTAAAATAACCAAAATAACTCTTCATATTTATAAACAGTAATATTCCATATGAATAGGTTATTAGTATGTATGATCTCCAGCTGGAGGAATATGGGTAATTGTAAACTTCTTACTTGTGGTCTCTTTAATTTTTTACCACCTTTCCCTCTCCCACAAAATCTATTTCATTTTTTAAGCAAGACCGTGCTTTATGGGTGTCAGGGTGGGATTCATGGACAACCTTGTATGACCTCTGCAGGCAGATACAGAGACAGCTTGAAATGAAGAGACAGAACCTAAAGACAAGAATCAAAGGGCAGGTGATCGATGATTGTGGGAACAGAGTAGATGAAAGCTGTGGAGGTGAAGGATCAGTCAAATCAACAGATTTTAAAGAGCCTACTTTTTTCAGTGACTAACAATGGCAATGATCCAATTCCTATCCCAGCTGCAAGGACAGTAGACCAGGTTCATGTTCACAAGCCCTTTTATTTGTAGTAATTTCAGATTTGAGTTGAGTTAGCAGGATAGAGAACTGGTACAAACAAAGAGAATAAGTATCTCAATAGCCAAATACAAGCTAGCTACTTAGTTACTAGCTTCTCCAGTAACTGTGCATTGATATTTTCCATGAATTTCCCTTTCTATGTATTCATAACTTGAGTCTGACTCATTCCCAAATTTCAAAATACTTGGGTGTAAATTGCTTGTCCTGGGTGATCTCATCCTGGTCAGACAATGATCTTTCTGAATCCTCCTCCCAAACAATGTAGAAGAATGTCTGTCAGGATGTAAGCAGTAGCTTATGCTGACACTGCTCTACCCTGCTGTAGGCCATGGCCTTGAAACAAAAGGATGTAATGTAGATTACTGTAGTCAAGGTAACACCATGCCTTTAAACGGTTCCCGCTGTGCCTCTCAGAAAAGGAATAAAGAAACTCCTTATGTTCAGCTGACTAGGACCTCACTCAAGAAATAAACCATTTTCACACTCCCCTGAAATCCTATTTTAGGTCCGAGAATGGTGATGCTGCAGTTTAAATAGCTAATAAAAGCTGCTTAAATTTCCTTTGTTGGCATCTGCATTGTGAGTGTCCCTTCCCTACATCCTTTAGAAGTATTTTTGTTAGAATGCAGCAGCATTTACCTTTGCACTGCTGTCTGATCAGCACTTTGTATATCACAATTAGTAAATATTTGTATTTAAAAGAAAACAAGTTGTTTTGTTTTTGGTTTTGGCTAATTTTATTTTTGAATAACAAGTTTCTTTTGGCTAACATGCTTCTAGGAAGAGGGCTTAGATTTGTATTTTTAAAATACATAGAAAAAATGCATTCAGTGCTGGCTGACAAAGTGTTTCACAGGAGGTTTTGATTCATGAACAGTGACTGCTTGGAGATTTGTGGGATCTTGCTTCTTTCTAAATGACACAAGTAGTAATTATTTCTGGAAATGCAGTGATGTTGAGTCTGTTTTCCAGACTTGTATGTGGCAATATGATGGCATACAGCTAAACATATGTAATGGAGATGAAAGTTTTCTGATAGCTCTGCTGTTACATGTCAGTTGCAGTGCTACAGCTCCTGAGTGCAGGCCACAAGGGTAAACATAGAGCTCCTCAGGTTGTGTTTGATCTCTAGGATGAACTGGAGCAATTTGAACGCTGTGCTGAATTAAGCAGTTGTCAGCAACTCTGTATCTTGCAATGGCACCTGAGAGATGGCAGCAGGTGACAGCAGCTGTCTCCTGAATGTTGGGGAAAAAGAGACCAAACATATTCTGTACGTACTAACACCAAACCTGCAGCCTGTTCCAAAATCTTTTTATGTAATCAAAGATACCAGCTTTGAATCACCTAATGAGAAAGCTGTGCTAACCCAAAGATTTGCAACAGTAAGTGAACTTTCATCAGAGGGGCTAAAATGTATTTTGGTCATCAAGTAAGTGTATTAATGCTGTGGTAAAAACAAAACCGATACTTAACTTCTAGAGCCAGAAAAAAAAAAAAAAAAAAAGCTTCCTTTTCTTCTTTTCTGTTTCTGTTTTCTGAAAGGTGACATGCTTAATTCTGAAGGGACATGAACCAAATGTCATTGACTTAAAAACAAAATAAAATAAAATAAAAAACTTAAAACATAGAATTAATGCTTATTCCACTACAAATTTCTTGGATGCTTTCCTGAGGTTTTTCTCCTCTCCATGGAGAACAAATGGAGATATGCATATATGTATATAGTACAAAGTACAAATATATGTATATATTCTTATATATGGAAGAATTTAAAACATCTAAACCAGCTTTAGCTTTTTAACTCTCATTTTGATAATTTTGTGCTTCAGTTAAATTTTACTTCTGGAGTGGAAGTGGCAGACATTGAAGAGAGAAGGAAAGCTTATCTCTGTAAAACATTCTGTGGTATTAGTGCATTTGTCTTCTACCACAGCAATGTCTAAGATAAGTGTTTATAATAGACTTGCAAATGTACCACTTAACTCTACAGGTCACAGTACACAAAAACATTCTTGGAGGAAATTCTTGAAAAGATTGTGAACAGTCAAGCCAGGTCTTGAAATCTGTATATAATCATAGTTTTCCAGTAAGCTCACCTTCTAAACAAATCAGAAAACTTTTCCAAATCCTCTCAGCTAGTTTGAAGAGACATTTATATTCAGAGCAGTGATTTGAACAAAAGTATCTTAAACAGGTAATGTAATTAGTAGACTTAAAGGCAATGACCTTTAGACTGTTTGTTGTTGTATGTCACAATTCCTTCTTTGGTAGAGGCTGTCTTCGAAAGGATCTGTATTTGAATGTACCTAAAGCTGGTGGTAAGCTGTACCAAATACAAAGTAAATGCCATTCAGATCTTTTCTGGCTTCATAAGTTTCTGGTATGATTATTAAAAGTTGTATTACGTTCAATCTTTTGAACATCTGACACAGATAGATTGTGTGTTTGGAGTCATACAACTGTGCCTCCCCAAAGAGAGACAAAAGACTAGAGTTTTACAACTTTTAGAAAATGTAATGCAGAGGGGAGAATGCAGTAAGCTGGGCATAACCCAATAGTAGAGACTATGAATAAATATATGAGGACAATTTTATTTTTCCTATCAAATCCAACCAATTGTATTGTTCCAGATACTCAGGGTGTGTAAAAATTGCCATCTATTGATATGAGTATTGTTTAGGCTGCACTTTTCATTATTAGAGCTATTAATGAAATACTGGATGCTGATCAGTCCAAACAACATTTGTAACTTGAAAATTTCTTTGATAGCTCAAAGCAAATGGAAAAAAAAAAATCTGGAATTGTTTCCAAATGCTTTTTTTTTTTTTCAGAATAAATTCTAAGCTTTTAACTTCAGTAAGACGTGTAGGCTTGGGAGAGGCTGAGATATAGAATGTATGGAAATGGGAAAACACATTAAATCCTTGCACAAATGATTCAAAGCTCCACTTTCACTCTGATTCAGTCAGAGGGAAAAGTCTCAACTCTTTTGAGGCTATTGTCTTAACCATAGAATCACTGAATTGCAGAATCATTGATTGGAAAAGACCTCCAAGATCATCTGGTCCAATCCTCCCCCTACTGCCAATATTATCCACTAAATCATGTCCCTAAGCACCACATCCAACCTCTTCTTAAACACCCCCAGGGGTGGTGATACCACTACCTCCCTGGGCAACCCATGCCAATGCCTAACTACTCTTTCTGAGAAGAAATTTCTCCTAATTTCCAACCTGACACCCCCCCCTCCCCCCCCCTCGGTGCAACTTGAAGCCATTCCCTCTTGTCCTCTGTGTCCTAACCATGAGGGTACATGTCATTCTTTGGTCATTGCCAGAACATTCTAAATCTGTCCAATATTTATTTTTTTTTTTCATAACCAAAAGTGTTACATGGCTGCAAAGTACTTCTGGTGATGTGAAATGTCATGTATTTGGAATAGCTCTGTCTATCTCTGTGGATACAGCTGCAGTCAGTTGTGTTGGTTTTGAGAACACCAGCTAAAGAGGTGTTCACCGGTACTTGGTGTTTTCCAGCTGCTGTGTCCTTTCACAGCTGGACACTGGCAAGTGCATTGTGTTTCTAACAGATAAGCCTTTGCTTTTGGGGCTACTGAAAAAAGTACAGAATTCAGTGAGGCACAGAACTGTCCGGCCAACTGTCCAGTGAGTTTGTCTTTGTGAGCAATGAATGTGAATACTTTGCACAACTGCACTAGGTGTAAATATTTGCTTAGTTTTCATAATGCAAATCACAGAAGTCCTATTGGTTTAATGCCTAATTGAACCTTATACAGTAAGAACTACAAGGGCTTTTATTCCTTAGTTGTCATGTCTGATGTATACATAGTTTCTCTGCATCCTAATCTTTGGTGCTAGATTTTGTTAGACATGTTTCCCAAACTGCTGTAAGCAAAATCTACTTTTGGTTTAAATGACATGTACAGCCAATGAAGAAATAAGCATAAAACATAGGCTTAAAACACAACATCAAACCTTTTAATCGTATAGTTTCCAGTCACATTGACTTACATTGTTTTTGCTCCTGTTTCCAAGACATCACAACCCTGAGAGGAGTCAGTCATGGAGATAACAGATTAACCAATGGTGCAAACTGCATCAGGACAGTCTATCTCTTTTACCTCTTGCAAAGTGTGGTGAGGCAGGCTCCTAAATCCTGTGAGGGAAGGACTTAAGGTATAACCCAGCTTTTTGGTACACCTTAATGGGCTGATAGATTAAAGATAAAAGCCACCATCCAGCTGCAGAGAAGAGGAGCTCAAACTCTCTGGGAAATAGCTTTTGGCAGATTTCAGCCTCTCTACATGGAATGCAAGATACCCATAGGCTCCTAGGAAGACAGCTCTCCACAGGGAAATAACTGGACCAAAAGGTGAAAAGGAAAATTTAGGCTGGTTGTGTTACCACATGCCTTGAAGTAGAAGGTAGAGGCCTGGCAGTGGGCACCAGGCTAAAAAGCAGGAGAGAAGGTGGAATGGCCCTCTGAGCAGAGAAGGAGGCAGATGACATTTTCATTTAAATGCCCATTTCCATTGCAAATGGCTGTCACTGTGGCTGCTTCATGCACTTTTAAAATATTAATTGACTACAGAACAGACTGGAATGGAAAATGCTGTGGTTTTCAATTGCAGAAAACTAAAAATGGGAAAAAATCAGTCAAGGATATTTTGCACTTGTAATTGTTATACTGAATCTTATGATAAAAGCTAATACATCCCAAATAACTCTCATGGGTGATACTGTGAACAAACTACTTAGAACTGGATTGTCACTGAGCTGATGGCTGTGCTGATGGCCTAGAAACTTTTACTTTGGCTGCCAGAGCCTCACCAGTGTAGTGGTGGAAAGAGAATATCTTCCTTATGGATATGCTGGCACATCTCTCTTGCAAGGCAAAAGTAGAACATAAGGGGAAAAAAAAAAAAAAATATATATATATATATATATATATATGTATATATATACACACAGGATTTGAGACTGTCCAGCTTTAAAAAAAAAATAAAATAAAATAAAAGAATCAGACTGTGTTGCTGTTACAGAGCATGCACTTCGTTCAGCTGAAGTGGAAATACATCCTGATTGCCTGGGAAAAATGAAATCTTAGTGTCTAAGCTTTATCTATAGAAAGCAAATTTAGGAGATGTCCATGACCAGTTCTGTGTCCTGACTAAATTTTTTACATCTGCGTCTCAGAGTGCAGAGCACTAAGGCACTCTCGCGGTATCAGCTTGACTCCAGGGGTGCTAGAGAAGGAGTTAAGAACTAGGACAAGTTTTAAGAAAGCAGGAAACACTTCTTGGAGACTCTTTGATTCTTTCAAAAACAAAACAAAAGAAAAGCTAACGAAATCAAAACAAAGTACCACAAGGTAACAAAGCAGCAGAGAGAACATGTAAATGGCTCCTTAATGAAGCAAGCACTCTGGCAATCTAGCAAGATTCTTTCCATAGAAGTCTCCTCTGATTTCTGGGAGAAAACAGGTTGTGTTAAGGAAGGAAGAGTGGGAAAGAGCATCCTGACATGGTAAAGGATACAGGGTGGGAAACACAAAGGATGAGGCTTGTGAGGAAGAGCTTTAGTGCTAACATCAAAAAGAAGCTTTCCTACTATGTGAAGCTAGGGCACAATACTGTTTATTGGAGAATTAATCAGGGGAAAAATTGCTTCTGATGCAATCAGAATTATTTAAGTGCTAGAAAATCCCCTGTTATTATCCATAAAATAAAAACTCATAATATTTGCTATGAGCTCTGCCATACAGCTTTATGCTTTGGAAAAGAATTCTTTTAATCAAGCAGTTTGCCTAGCCAGCCTAAACAGAGGACTAAAATACTTGACTATGACTCTGATCAGCAAGTAGTCTTCTGTTTGTCACATAGGTATCAGCCATGCTATGTTTCTGTTGCATAGCACACTGTTTGGACAGCACTTTTTGACACATCAGTTTTATTTTACCAGATTAATACAGAGCAAATCTAGATTTACCCTGGTAGATAATATATGAGACTTGGACTCAATAAGTATTGATAAGATGTGGGTTGGGGCAGAGCATATATTCCTGTCTTGCTACATAATTTGCTGTGACCATGGAGTCTGCCAAAGCAAGTGACACTTCTTCACTGCAGTCTTCTGTATGTAAGGTTATTTTCACAGTAACTACTACACATCAGTTACCATCCAGCTCTGACAAGTTTTGTTACAAATCCAGCCTCTGTAACTCTTTTAGACATTACTATTCTCCATATGAAGGGTAAGTATAGGATACACTTGCATTCCTTAGTATTTTAATAATTGTGAATCTGCTTCACAGGCATGACTTTGCTTGGGGGACCTCACAGAGAGACTACTATAGGCTTGATAAATGTGTTACATGGATCTGAATAAATAATTCCAAAAACAAGGTAACACGTTGGTCTTTGTTCAGCAGTAACAAGTACACTGCAGGAACGAGAGCTTTGTGTCTGAGTGCATGGGTATATTCTAAACACAGGTATCTCCAGCTGCTGTCCTTGAAACTGGGTATATAGTTCTGTAGGTTTAAAGCTTACACTGGAAAAATCCTGAGGTCTTTCTCTGAACAGCTCAGGGAGGTCAAAGAAGAAGCTGTCTGTTACAACCTATGTGACCATCAGCTTTGCAAGATCATCTGACAGGGACACTGACTGTAACTTTTAGCACTCCCATTACTGCTTGCTGGAGATCTCAACTATTCTGAACCATTCAATGGGTCATGCTGGAAGAGAGAATCAAATCACAAAGTGATGCCAGTTGAGGGGACAAAAGGTGATGGAAATCACTGACAAGAGCATGGGTTAATTATTTTGATGGACCTGTGCAAAAGCTTTTTTAAAAGTTTCTTGTGATTGTTAGTCACTGGTTTGTACTTCTGGAATCCTTAACAAGTTCTTATGCTAGATAAATCCTGTGTTCTCTGGGCTCTACCATGTGTATGAAAGAATACAATAAACACTGCCAGTGCTACTATACTGCATAATGCAATAATAAATAAAGATAGCAATAAAGCCTGATGCATTTGTATCACACTGTGCAGGCAAGATCAATTGATCACATAAATGGTGTCTAACTCCTGAAATGCGGCCACCTTAGGAAGGAATGTTGCAAGTGTTGTCACACTGCAGAAAAATTTGAAATAGGAAGGGTAAAAATACTAGATACAACTGCTTCAGTACATAAATTTATACAAATGTAATAAATTTATCCACTAGATTTTCTTGCTTATGAAATTCAGGAGCATATCTGATTAAGAAAAAAGTCAAATCAGTGCATGATTATCCCTCTTTTCCCAATCAATACAATCACCCCAGCAGGACAGCTTATTCAAAAGCACTCATCATATCTGCTTTGTGTTAAGAAAGACTCTTATCACCTCTATGTGATTTTATAGCAGTGAGTATTTTTCTAATGCTGCTTCCATTTCAGGCACTGAGCCATGGATCAGGGTCACAGATGTGGCCAGAGAAAAACAAGCATAATCTACTGTGTTTGTGAAGCTGAAAACTTTGAAAACTACTGTGATTCAAGGCTTACAGCTATAAATTGAGTCTTCCTAATAAATCACAGGCCCATGTTTGCAAGCTGAGCTGTATAACAGATCCTTGTCTATCAACTGTCTTTTTCACTGGGGTAACTCACTCCTGCTTTCTTTGAAAGACCCCATTTACATGTCTCTCAGTCTGAAGACTATATTTCACTTTCCTTGTCTGCTTTCAGGGAACCTCTCCTTCTTTCTTACCTATTCTTCAGGGACTCTGCATTCATCTTTGTGTTGCAGGCATACTTAGCTAAAAGGTGTCAACTAGCAGAGCAGAGTAAGAACACATGTATGTTGTTACTTAAGCATGCATCCAGTCCTACTGCCAAAACCAATTCACCATCCACCTACACTGTTACATTTCAAGTCTTGCTAAATTACTTTTTTTGAACTCTTATTCATTTTTGGATAGTCAGAGAAAGCTGGTGCTTTAGTGAGTCTTAACTTTTTGTTGCAGAGACAGCTGCCTGTAGCTTGGGCCTATCAACACCTAAAGTGAATCAAAAAAACAAAAAAAACAAACCAGCAACTAGCAGCAATTGTAAACTGCCTTTCATCTCAGAGATTAACTGTGATTCTGTAAGAATTCTCACTCTCCCTTATTTTTTCTCCTGAGTGAGAGCAAAACACAAACTCAGTGTCTTCCTGCATATCTGCAGTGTTTGCCACAGGTGTTATCAAGGTAATTTGTAACTAGGTCAATAAAAACCTTGAACAACCTGGTCTGCTCTCATAGCTGATGCCCCTTTGAGCAGGAGGCTGGACTAGTGACCTCCTAAAGTCACCTTTATCTGACCCGTTCATTCCACAGCTTTGTGATGAAAATGGTTGTTTGATCCTATGAGTCTGCCCCAGCTACTGTGACTTTTTATTGCTGCAGTACTGCCTCAGTTCAGAATACAGGAACTTAAAGAGGAAAAAGAAAAAAAAGAAAAAAAGGAAAAAAAAAAAAGACATATATATATATTCTTGTCCTAGATGGCCTAGTGCACTCTAAAGCCAGCTCTGGGATCTTCAAGCTTTTCTAATAGGTCCACTAAGACTTGCAAGGACTTTGAAGGAAGGAGAAGAACAATGCAGTTACTTAAGCTGTTCTGACATTTTTTTCTTTGGTGCATTTTGCGTCTTGTCACTTGGGTCTCCAAACCTGAAGGCAGATTTGTGAGAAGTCATTAGAGAACTACCAGTATCTGAGTGTTGAAGACAGCACCCTCATCCCAAAAACAGTCTGAATGAAATGGCAAACTGAAATTTAGTCCAGACAGTCCCATGTCTCAATCTGCTAAAAAGCAATTTTCCTATTCTTCACTTGACTTGCCAGCAGTCTGAAATTTTTTTGAGGTCTTATAATCCTAGGATGTTCTAAATGGCAGTTGTAGTCAGGTTGTCTGATGGTGGCCTAATCATGCTTTGCTAATTTCAACTCAAGAACTTGGATTGGTCATAAATATGTTGTGTGTTTATTGGCAAAGCAAGCATTTTGCTGTGTTGCTTTTTCTACCACTCTCATTTTATTGCTGAATTCTTTTGAAAATTCCTCTTCAGTGTAATCGGGTAGCCCAAAAATATTCTCTTGGTCACTTCTTAGCTCTGATATCCTTACTGATATCCTTACTATTGCTGAAGGTATTTGAAAACAGTGCTTCACCATATTTGATTATCAAATTTCCTGTGGCTGTAAACTGAAAATAACTGACACCTCACAGATACAGGGTGATTTAGTCAACCTGAAAACTAAATCCAAGCAAGAAAGATGATATCAGGAATTATTCTAGTAATATCAATGATTGCTTGCTCTGACAAAAACAATTCAACACCACAGATATTGACTAATTAGGGAGGGCAAAGAGACACAAGAAGTGAAAAAAATTAATAATGCCATAAAATACCTTTTTATGTACACCTGATAATGAATGGGCATTTATCAATGGAGTTAAAAAAATATCTTTTTTAAAGAACATAGGGTTAAAATTAACTGCCAGTAGAGCAGCACTCTGTTTTGTTTTTGTTTTTTTTTTTTCTATGCAGTTTGTGGTCTGGACAAATCATTTTAAAATATGTCTTTTCTATCAGAGCAGCAGCTAGATACCTTAGCAATCACATGGAACTACACCAAGAATAATAATGACAATTTGTTTTTTATTATGAACTTAATATTGTTGAAATGCTTAGCTGACAAGTGCATTTCTAACTCTACATGCAGTGAAATACATTTTCATCAGCCTCTGCTTTGGGAGGTCTATGCACTATAATGCCATCTATTAGAATCTATGTGCTGTATCATTGCACATTATGGATAAACTTACAGATTTTCACCTAATGTTTGGGGGGTTGTAAAGATGGAATAGAAATAGAGAAAATGCTATAATCTCTTTAGCTTCTTTATGCAGTTCATTTACAAAAAATCATAAAATGGATAGTAAAATATTTACTAGTACTTTGCAGTTCTCAGATGACAAAAATCATATTGTAGTGTCTCACTTCTGTGAAAAGACAGCTTGAGTCCCGGGAAGGCAGACACTGTAAGAAATACTCCTTTTAACCAATGTGCTGCGAGGCCTAATACAAATCTCATACCTGTCCCTGCATAAGTGGAATTGGTACTTTTGGTATTTTCTGTAACCACAACATAGTCAAAAAAACAGTTTTTGTTTGGTTGGTTTTTATCAACTCAGATGAGAAACTAAGAGCATATTTTTATAGCTGAAAATTGTCTTATGGAAATGATTGAAGAAAAAGTAACCACAGAAAGTTTCAGCTGGGCTATTGGATTTTATATTGTAGCAAATTTTGAGCTCATGTATAGTGCACTTCTGCAGCTCAGCTGAGGAATGACAATCTTAATTGTGTAAGCGTATATCACAAAGTATGTATTTAACTAAGAAAGTAAAACTCTTGAACTTGTACCTTATCAGGGCAAATTGTTTAAGAGATCGAGATGTGTATTTCAACTACCAATTAGAAACTTCTTCCAACATTGTAGTTCCATGAAAGTAGTGACTCTAATGGATTTTAAATCACAATATAATGCAACATGCTGGAAACATACTATTCAGTCACCATTCTGAAAAATTCTTGTTTCACAGATCTTAAAGCTTCCATCTTTTGGATCAGCCTTTTTCTAATTTCACCTCTACCTTACATGAACCAGTGCATCCAGTCTAAGCTGTTTTCATTTTAGCTGGTTGAAAAGCAACTCCTGCGTTTGATTGTACCATCCACATTAGTGATTCAAGGATAATCTTCTTTCCAGTGCAAATCATAATCTGAACATAGTTAACTCATGCAATCTGTGTGGATTTTTTTGGATTTTCATTCATTTGATGACACACGAGAATGACTCAATGCAGACATCCCATTGTTCTACTGGTTTTCTGTATCTCCAGGCAGAAAATCTTTTATATTGATGTTTCAGAAGTCTCAAAGATTGAGTATTTCCTTATTCAATCTTTCACACATTATCTTTCCTCTATTTTTTATTTTATTTATTTTATTTATTTATTTATTTTTTCCACGAGGTAATATGTTCTGTAAGAAATGTAAATATATACATCCTGACATATTATGCCTGGGACGCTAGTTCAGCATTATCATTCTGGAAGCCAATTCCTTATTTGTAAAGGTGTAGAAAGCCACAGAGATGAAAAAGAAATGCAAATATACAACTTGGAATTGCCTGCAAAATACAAGATAGAGAAAGGTTTTATTAATTTAATCTTTAATAAGACTTTATTTGGCAAACAGGTTTGTTCACTGAGGGAGAAAAGACTGTTTAAACATTGCCTTCATTAGTTGCACCTCTTTCTCATTGTGTATTGGGCTAATTTCTATACTAAATTTTAAATAACCATCACCAGTCTAGAGCACTTAGTCATAATGAATGAATGCATCCTTGTAAGAAAAGAATAGTAATATCCCTTTCTACCAATAGAGGGTTCTGTTCACCAAGAGGTTTCCCTGTTGGGCTGCCTTGTGTTGGCACTTCCATTTCCAGTGTTTGGCCACTGGATCCCCAGGGATCCAACTGCAGCTGTCCAGCTATTGGTGACTGAGATGAGGGCTCTGTCCTAGTGGGAGAGGTGGACACCATGACAGGTGTGACCACGGCATGACAGTCTGATTCCTTCTGTCTGGGAAGTCACCTCTACTGGCTAAGCAAATGGTGGAAAGGATGGGGAGTCCTAAATCCTCTTCCCTTTCTGGGAATTAGTCTCCTAAATCAGATGGGGATATGTCACTCAGAAGACATCCCTGGACCTACACAGCTAAATACTATTTCCCTGACTAAAAAAGTCAGTTTTTATTCACCTCTCTGGAATATTTATATATATATATATATATTACACAGTACCTAAATGTCCTCTGTCTATTTCCAGTCTGGTTTGGGTATTGTTGATAGACACTTGGAGGTCAACTACAACTTTTATGTATAGTATGTAATCATAAATAAAATATTTTTATACAAGGAAAATGACTGTTCTGGTAAGACATGGTTATGCAACAGCTTAGAATCAGCAAAAATTACCTTTTTTTATTTTTATTATTACTCCTACAGTTCTGAAAGCATGCAAGTGAGCTCATAGAAACTATTCTGTACTTAGAAATAATAAAACTATGTTGTAGCTGGCAACAGTGGAGTGGTCACAGCAGAGTACTGAAACAACCCACAAGAGGTTATTGCTCGCTCTTTCATGAATGAGAAGGTGAAAAGCAAAATGGGATGAAGAGATTTCACAGCCACTTTGGCTAATTGATGGAAGCTGTGTAGAAATTCTCTGAGTTCACTGCATCATGTCAAATAAATATATATATCCACATGTGCCAGCACAGATATCTCAATGCTGAGCTGTCAAATGTGGTTCTTCAACTAAATCCCCTCCTTCCACACACACTGAGTCTTCTAAAAAAGAGAACAGGAATAACAAAATGGAGCCTGAATTAAGACTATGCATTGAGTTTAGCTGCAATTTACTCATGGCAACTGTAGACTTTTCAATTTTTGTTGTTGTCATTGTTGTTGTTTTGCTACATGTTTTAATTCCACTGACATAAGCAGAAGGTTTTCCATTGATCCATTGGAGGTGTGGTTCTTACCCAGGTTTTGCTATATACATTGAGTATTACCAGATCAAGATAATGAATTTGGGCAGATGACTTACTTCAAAAATGTTTTTGAACTAAGCTGAGTTTGCACTGAAGCAGATGAAAAGTGCCTTTAAAATCTGTTTTGCTGTTTCAGCTCTGCATGTTGCATTCTGTTTTGAATGGTGGCACGGTGAGTGGGGGATAGCACCTGTATTGCTGCAGATATCTCTAACCTTTTCCAGAGTGTTGCAGCAGCAATCAGCAAACCAAGAAAACTCAAGACCAGAACTTCCTGCTGCAGTTGACAGTTGTTTTGTCTGAGTCTTTCAATTCCTCTATGTTTTAAGTAATGTGTAACTCTGGCCAAAATGGGCATAGAAATATATCTAGATCCACTTTACAGTGATGCAAATGAGAGATTAAGTTCAGGCAACTGCAAAAAAATATATCCCTTCTGGAAACATGATTGGTGAAATGTTTTATGTTGTGCTCCCTGTGAAAATAGGGTATTTACTATTAAATGACTTTCCTATTGTCAGAATGTTAAGGTATCAAAAGTGTATGAAATGTTATAGCAGGGGGGAGTGGAGGATTTATTGAATTCCTGATTGGGAGGGAGGGAGGGAGGGAGGGAGGGAGGGACGGAAGGAAGGAAGGAAGGAAGGAAGGAAGGAAGGAAGGAAGGAAGGAAGGAAGGAAGGAAGGAAGGAAGGAAGGAAGGAAGGAAGGAAGGAAGGGAGGGAAGGAAGGAGGGAGATAAATCATTTATTTATAATTTATCTACTCTTCTCAGTTGACAATCTAATTTTCCTGCTTCCACTCATCATATTTTTGCTGTCTGTTCCTTAACAGATTTTGTTTTGATTGCTTCTGTTCAGATTCTATCTGTCATCCCAGTGTCTAAGCTGACCATATGCTAGCTTGACCCAGTACCAGAAAATCTTCACTCTGAGTTCACTTGTGAAGTTACTCTTCTTATTATTTGATGATTTATTAATTTGTCAATGGTATCTGGTTCTTTACCACCTGCCCTGAAATCTGCTGCTTTTTTTTAGTGCTGGGAAAAATAATAATAATTTTGCCTTCAAATGCATTCAGAAATAAAAAATTCTTCCTTCCTTTATTCCTACCATAAGGTGTATAATAACAAAACATCATATAGATGCTGCTAAAATGCTTTCTATCTGAGAAACACAATGGGGAAATAGTACTATTGACATTTTGTCACTTCAGAAATTTAGGCACAGATGAACAGTCTGATTCAGCTGACATTAGTCAAAAAGATGGTGTTAAAATGAAGAGTGCTTCCAGGCTTATTGTTGATGTTGGAGAAATGATTAAACTTTCTTCTTAATCTCTGGGGTGGCAGAAGTCAATCAATCAGAGAGAAATCAAAGTCAGTCTTCAAGCTCTGACCCTCTCTGACCCTCTCTCTATTCTTGGTATCACTCACTACCTCCTTTACTTCTACAAGGGCAAGGAAGAAGATGCTGAGAAAGGTCTGGAGACTCACCACTGGCTGTTCTGCCTGTCTATCCCCAGTGGCCTTCAGTGGGGTGATGAACTGAGCCACTGCCTCCCAACTGTCCAGATCATGACATAATGACAGGAGGGATTTAGTAAACAGGGGATGCAACTTCCTTCCTGCAACTTTGGCAATACCCCAAGGTTTGCATTTTTAGTTATTCGTTTTTCTCATAAAAATCCCTCTAAGCTTACATCTGAGCCTTGTCTTTCTGCATGAAAATGAGAACTCTACAGCTCATGCCCAAAGCTGCATTCTCCATAATGAATTGTCCATCTTCCTTCTTTAATTCCCTGTTGAAACACTACTAAATATTGTCTTGCATTGAGCTTAGCCTTTCAAAGCAGAGTGATATATATGAGTCATAAATGCTGAAAGACACTCATGGGAATGCACTGAAGATACCCCTGGGGAGGCAGAAAGAGACTTGTGCTAGAAACACGTAGTTATAATTCAAATAATGCAGAAATTTAATTTGAAAACTCATTCTCACTATATTATTGACCACCAGTGAACTAACAGACACTGCAAATAAATCAGTCTGTATATCTCTCTTGATCAGAGTTCAATATTCATTCCCATATTTTGACTCGTCTTTATAATTCCCACCTTTTCCATTCAACTAGCCAAATGATAAGCAGTGCATTTGCTAAACACTTGTGTTGTTTGTGTTATCTCTCCACTTGCTCAGAACTATAACAGGATGTTTATCTACTGAGGAAAAACCTGCCTCTCATTTACTCTGCAAAGCACTCCACTGCCTTCACAGTAACTGTAGCTGCAATTATCATTGTTGGCATCCAGAGAACAGTGATTTTTCTATTTACACTTCATGTCTGGCCCTTGTGAAGTTTAATAAATGAAGTCAGCAGTTATATTATCATTTGATAGACTCATCACCTGGTAGTAGCAGGCAAAATATGCAATGAATAAAGATCCTAGAGGAAAGGAAAGGGGCTACACATTATACTTCTCCAAATAGATTTATTATTTTTTTTTATTATTATTTATCCTGTGTGGAGTGAGGAAGAAATGTATAGCTTTTTTAGTTTGTTTAGTCTTTGCTTGCTTTTGTTACAAGAAGTCACCTTCAGGAATTCTTTAATCTAAACAAAATTTCTCTCAGGATGCAGGACACAAAGAGAAAAGCAGCAATGAGAAGAGTGGCCTGGAAGTTTTCTGGGCTCTTCACTGGCTTCAGGTGGGTTGGAATGGTGGTCTGTTGATATAGATATATTAATTCAAAGCATGCCTCCAGCAGTCTACACTGGTAGGGATGATGTGATGCTCCTTTGTTAGGCTTTAAAACTAACGTCTCCACAGAGCTGGAACCAGCCCAGCCAAGAGGAAACAGAAAAGATTCAGCCATAACATCAAACACAAGCAGATCATCTGGAGGCAACTAAGTCTTAGTAGTGTGAAATGAATGGCAAAAATACCATTTCAGCACAAGGCTGAAGGCGGCTGAATTTTACCAGTTATGCCAAGGATTTGCCTTAGTGGGTATGATCTTTGAGCCAGACAGCAAACACTGTCATGACTAGCAGTGTTTGCTTGGTAATAAGTGCTGAGCATAAACTCAAATATACTATTCACCACTAAGCAAATACTAATACCCACCTACACACATATATGTTTATCCTGGTACTCTTCTCATTATATTTTTCAAGTAGACAAGTGACAAAGTCATTGGAAGAGTTTAGCTCGCTGGCTGTGTTATAGGATCTCTGTAGCTGGAATGCAGAAGATGTGAGTTCTAGTCACTGCAGAATCCTAATGTGAAATAGAATAGATTAGAATAGTTCCATTGGAAGGAACACCTGCACAGATCACCTTGTCCAACTGACTGACCACTTCAGGGCTAACCAAAAGTTAAACTGTGTCATTGAGGGCATTGTCCAAACAGCTCTTGAACACTGACAGGCCCAGGGCATCAACTGCCTCACTCAGAAGCCTGTTCCAGTGTCTGATGTGGGAATAGAAATGTTGTTTTTGCAGAGTTACATTGTTTAGAAGGAGGGAATGTGGTACTGAGATATGCTTACAGTGATAAGAAAGTTTAGCAGGCGACCTTGTAAAATGCAGACAACCAGTCTCCTTAGGACAATTAGGTGAAAATCACGGTGTCAAGTCAAGTCAGATAAGTGAAGAAACATTACCACTTCAAGCAGTAAAAATGTCAAAAGAAATTTGAAATTTAACAGGCCGGCAACTGAAGACTATGCATTGTTTGTGAAGCATCAGATAGATTGTGAACCTGGATTACCCACTCAGTGGGGAAACAGGGGAGGGTCCTGCCATCAAAAGGTATATAAACTGTGTTTTGGAACTAGTAGATGCGCTCTCTCCTGCTTGTGGGGCGCCCGCCATTGCAATCGCGAATAAATTACTACTTCACTGAGATCCTCGCCTGAGCCTAAGTTATTGGCTACGGAATGTTTCTCACACTGACCACCCTCATGGTGAACAATTTTTTCTGTGTCTGGTCTGAACATCCCCTGGCACAGCTTTGTACCGTTCCCTCACACCCAGTACTTGGTTACTGGGGAGCAGAGACTCCCTCTCCCTTTCCCCTCCTCAGGAAGTTGGGGAGAAAAAGGAGGTGACCTCTTGGCCTCCTCTTCTCCAGACCAGACAGCCCAAGTGTCCTCAGCCTCCCACACGGGATGTGCCCTCCAGCTATTTCACCAGCTTTGTTGCCCTCCTCTGTAGAGTGTCAAGTAACAGCTTCCTTTTTGTATTGCAGATCCCAGAACTGCATGCAATACTCAAGGTGATGCTGTGACAATGCTAAACAGCGTGGGGGGACCACCTCTTTTGACTGCCAGTTTTGACTGTGCTGTGTTTAAGTCACCCCAAAATGCTGTTTGTCCTCTTGGCTGCGAAGGCACAGTGCTGGCAGTGTGGCAGTTTATTGTGGGCAGCTTGGATGGCCACTGCCAGTACCAAATGCATACAGTTGGAAGAAATACAATGCATAGGCACCACTGTTATTAAAGCCACTAATAATGAAAAACTGTTTAAATTAGTTGTGCAGTTTAATTCTGCATAGTCTACTCACAGCTGCTTGATCTTTACCCTCTGTAACATTTATTCTATCTCCTGGAGATTCCAGGATCATTTGATGGGATCTTTGCAAAGCTTTTATTTGGGAAGAGAAGTCAATGTGTGTTCTTCCCCTCAGTCCCCACCCCAAGGCCAAGGAAAAAAGCTTAGATGTATGTGCATTTGGATTTAATGTGATTTCTGCTAGTTCCCTTTTGACCCTATGTCTGTTTTTCTTCTTCATGGTGTTAAGCTTATTAATTTATTTCTCTGCCTGTTTCAAGGATAGAATGGTGAGCACTGATATTTTGCTCACTCTTCAGACACAGGCAGACAGCAGCCTCTGCCAGAGAGCAGGTCACGCCTGGTTTGGAACCCACAATATCTGCTGCTGCTGGGGCTCCTGCTGTAGAAGCTTTGCTTCTGCAAAGCTCCAGGGATGATATCTGCAAATGAGGGCTTAAGACAAAAGTGATTCTTATATGCTGAATATTCATTAGCTCAAAAGGACTCAAAGGAAATGCCTTGATGAACTAATAAATCCTAAGAGAAGTAGTATCCCTTTTCCCAGTGACCCACTGAGAGACGTCCCCAGGGTTTTCTTTGTAATAGAGTAAAGTAATATAGTAAGTAAACCAGTGAATATCTGGCCCTCTAGTCTGTTGTAACTCTTAAAAACATTTAGGCACATCAATGTTTTCTTAAAAACATGTAGTCTAGTTTTCAGTCAGGCAGTCAGCCTTTCTTGTCAGTCTGACCTTCTTGAGTCCCTTTATGAAAGCAGTGCACCAGATGCCAGTGGCTGCAAATGTTACCTTTAAATATATATATTTACAGATAAGATGTATATGAATATATAGAAATATAAAATAATAGTAAATATAAAAGTGGTCCTGTCAGCATGGGCTTATCATGCAGCTGTTTCAAACCTGTGTGAACTACCTCTTTTTCATTTTACTACTCAATGAAATGGAAAAAAAGTGGAAGGACCCAGAACAGAAAATGATTGCATACACATTTTTAATAACTAATCATATCTTCCTGTAATGGATATGGAAGTCTTTACAAGAAACTGATTTTAGACAATGACTGCAGAAAAGTGGAGAGATTTAGAATATATTTGGATCAGGTATTCTATTACTTTGCAGCATCTACAATTTTCAACCATAACAGTAATAAATAGACAGGGAATGCAAGGCATTGCCAGATCACCCAGAGTTTTGTGAAAGTTGTGTGGTGCACAAGAATTGCCAAAAAGATTGGGCTGTATAAATCATAGAATCATAGAATATCCCTAGTTGGAAGGGATCCACAAGGATCATTGAGTCCAACTCCTGGCACCATGCAGGTCAACCCAAAAATTCAGACCATGTGACTAAGTGCACAGTCCAAACACTTTTTAAACTCCAACATGCTTAGTGCAGTGACTGCTTCGCTGAGGAGACCGTTCCAGTGCGCGACAACCCCCTTGGTGAAAAACCTCTTCCTGATGTCTAGCCTGAACCTCTCCTGCTGCAGCTTGACACCATTCATGCGGGTCCTATCACTGGTCACTTTTAAATACCAAGAACTCCAAATACACTTAAATAATCATAACAACAATTACAAAAACAACAGCTAAGCCAAAAGGTTTACTGCCTAACTTGAGTGAAATATACCATACTTCCAGTTTCCCTAAAATATTATGTATTGTAAATAGACTTTATAACCCATGATCTCCACAAGAAAATCCCCAGTAATTGTTCTGCCAGTCTCAGATGAACTGGGAGCAGGCACAAGCTCACAGGTGAAGGCAGAGCAAGTGGAGCACCTTGTCCCAGGCATTAAGCAGATGGATGTCAGGTCTGCTTCCAACCCCACTGGCTGCCAGGCTGTGTCACCAGCCATGCAGAGCTGTGTCGCTGAATGGTTAATGACAAGGCAGATGCAACTGGTATATGCCACTCAGAATCTGAGATTAATGCCTCCCACAGTACAAAAAAGATCTCAAAACTGTAACATATATGTAGAATTTGTTATTGTCAAATTCAGTCCTTCTTATATTTTCCCAAATGAGAAAGCTAGATGGAACAAATAATACTTGAAATTATTGTAATTAAAATGTGATACCTTTCTTTCTTCCTATGGAGTCTTGCTACAGTATCTTGTGATCACGAAAGAACTACTACATGTTTCTCTATGTGGTGATGTAGGTGTGTATTTCATTAAAGAGAGCTGAGCTATTTGGAACAAGCAGAGTAATTATGAGCAGTGGGCATAAGGAATATTGTCAGAGTTACTAGAAGTCTACAAGAGTCTGTTGTTTTTCTTATATGAGTCTGTTCTTTTTCTTCCGTGAGTTTTGGATGGGGTCTGTGTGAAACATTGTCTACTGACACCTCCCTGTTCCACAGAGAAATGGGCTTACTGATTAAGCAGTCATTTTCTGCCTCTAAACTTAAATTTATTCATTATGGATAGTCTAACTGAAAGTTTTAACATGAAATCCAAGTCTCATTTATTTCAATATTAAAGCTCCCATTAAACTCAATAGGGTTAAAATCTCTATCTGGATCCTTCGGGGAACTTTGGAATGTTAAATCTAGCCCATTCCCATAACAGGTAGAAAAAAAAATGAGAACACACGCATGTCAGGAAATTCAAAGTTAACATAACTGATGCTTAACTCACCGAGGGAGCCTTTATTTTTGGAAACAACGAAGATAAGGAAAAGATGGTGCCTGTTGAGCCTTAACAGGTTTTGTCATTTTGCACTGTGAAGTTACTTAGATCTTAGGATTTATATTATCTGTGAATATCAGCTCCAGGTTTGCAATTCTAAATACTACAGAGTGAGAAAAGCTGCTGAAATATTGCCTGTCTTCATGGTGCTGAAACATGCAAGCATCTTTCTGAGATGTCAAAAGCAACTCTCACAATACACCAAATCCTAATCAACAGAAGTCATCATAGTTATTTTTTATTGCTCTCTACATCAGCTTGTTTTCATAACACAGACATTTTACTTTATGCAGGAACAGATGTATTTGTGACTATTTGCACTGAAATATCCAAACATTACAGTAAAGCAGCAATTTACAGTTGGCTGACTGTGTCTCATCTTTAGTATACAATTAGTGAACAATGAAAAACTCATTATCTTCTTATTTCATTACAGCCAGGGAAGTAAACAATTAAATTTGGTGGTTAAAAAAAAAAAAAAAAAAAATACAAACAAACTGAAAACATCTTGGTTTCCCAGAAAGAACAAAGTGCAAGTCTTTCCATCAACACCACTGCACTGAAATTCATCAAAGGGGTGTGATCTTAAATTGAGTTGCTCTTAAATGCTTTCTCTTAACATTCAGGCTGAGATAGAGAGTGGTAGAGTATAGACCTATACACCTACCACCATCAAGATGCTTATATTCTAAGCTGGTACATATATAAAATAAATAGGAATCTAAGCATCTCCAAACTATTTTAAAGTATCTTCTCTCTCTCTCTCTCTTTTTTTTTTTTTTTCTTTTTCTTTTTTTCTTTTCTTTTCATACTTGGTTAGTTTTGACTTAGTCCATGAAGCATAGATCTTGTTTCTAGTTTTCTGTCGCAGCATCTCTATCTACAACTGTTTCCTTAACCATATAAATTACCGATTGTTGCCCAAATATTGGAAAACTCGTGGATGCAGAAGTTTGCATATTGCAAAAATGCACAAAGATTATTTTTTTCATTAATGTCTCCCATTTTAAAAGTTTTTAAATGTGTAATTTCTCAAATTTATTGCATTTCCACTCATGTTTGTGTTACTAAAAACAAATAAGTAAAAAGGTCATCTCAGCAAAATCTGTTCATACCACCTATGGGTATAGAGAAGTCTGTTCTGTCCTTTCCTCTTTTCTTTAGCTTCCTTGTAGTCATTTTGTCCATCTTTCCACTGATAAAAATCACACATCCAAGAATCTGCACTGCCAGCATCTAGACATTCCTATTTTACATGTGAGATACAGTACCTGAGATGATTCCCAGATTCAGAGGTTAGTCTGCACCACTACTTGACCAAAAAAACAGTACTCTGTTCTTCATGCATTCTCATATGTTAGAGCTAGTGTAGTTTGAATTTAGAATCCATATGGTAGACAAGGATTGATTACACTTATGCAGTCCTGTCAACACTAAATTTCACTAAGATACCACTCATTCAGTTTGATGCTCTGAAATGTTTCCACTTTTTTTTTCCATTCTTTCTCCTGTCTCATTGGAAAAAAAAAGTCTGGTTGATTCAGTCTTCCTACAGTCCATAATCTTTTGTAATACACTAAACAATATGTTTCCTAAAGCCCTAATTTGTTAAAGTTTGTTTGGTATTACTAGGGCTACTTATGTGCTTAACGTTGAACAAAGCCAAAGGGTACAAAGCGGCTACAGTTTGCAACACTGGTAGATCTTTTCCTCTATGATTCAGGATGGCAGAGAAAAGGATACTCAAAAGCAGAATGAGTTGTCAGTTCACTTACTTCATGTTGATTCTCACAAAGAACCAAAAAGGCTGTAGAGATCTAACTTTCTTTTATGAATTCAGGCTCAATTCTACCTTTTATATCCGACGTCATTCTTCAATTATTTTTTCAACAGTTAATATTGACTGATCCTGCTCACTTGTTGCCCTTTAGCTTTCATGACCATTCTCTTTTAAAGTGTTAATTCTATTATTTTAGGAGACTTGCTTGTGGATGGGCATTTTGCTAATCTAATCTTGACTTCTTTCCCATAAGAGAAGCGTGCTAGCATTAGGAAGGTGAGTCCTTCTGTGTGTTCTACAATGGATAAATGTTTCTCTGGCAGTGCCTACTGATACTGAGGGGACACAGAAAATGCTATTTCTGCTGTGATTATTGACAGAGTATGGCTGATTAGCTTCAACAAGGTGCCTAATTTAAGGTGACTCAGATTAGGTATTGTAAATCCTGTCTTGGTGGTGAAAGAGCAAATATAAATTTAGGATGATATACCATGACTCTTCCTAGGAAAAAAAAAAAAAAAAAAAAGAAAAAAAAAAAAAAAGATTGTAGCAGAGAGTAAATAAACAGCACATATTATATCAGGTATGCATGATACTGAGGGGGACAGATTAGATTAAGTCATAAGGTCCCTTCCTTATGTTCTTTTTCCATGCTTTATTTTCTGAATGACAGAATAGCAACAGCAGTTGTTTTGAAGGCAGATACAAACATCAGAGCAAAAGCTATTGAAAATGACACTGATTAGTGCTGTTCAAAATCCCTGTCCCATGGGAAATGTTGATATTTTGACATCTGTTTTCTTCTCAAAATAGGATGAGAAAGGTTTAAATGACATGGTAATATTCCTTCACAAATGCTGAAATGAAGAGAAAATATTTCATTTGAAATAGCTACATTTTCAACATTTCAAAACATCATTTGAAAGATTTAATTCTGGTCTGAGGTTTTCATATTTAAAATACATATATATGTATGTGTGTGTATTCTCATATTTGATGCTGACATTTTTCTTTTGAGAATAAAATGGTTATTTCAAAAATCCCTGCATTTTTCTGGGAAACTTTTGCAGTCATTCCGACTTTTGGTCAGTCATAGTAATAGCACAATAGCCCTATTCCTTAAAAGAATCTGGACCATCGAGTCAGTCACCACTGTAGAAAGAGAGCTGCCTGAGAAAGAACCCCATTGGGAAACAATTCACAGATAGGTTGTGAAATCCTTGCTTGTAAAGGTTACATATCAGAGTCTTTTATTTTTCTGACCTACGAAAGAATGGGGAATAATCTAATCAATAACTCACAGGAAAACATGCTAAAATAAATTATTGTGTTAGCAAAAGAAGTATAAATAGCAATTTTATTTGTATTGTGTTTTCCTAGCACTTTCATGATGCTTTACACTAAAATAAATTGTAGCCTGCTATTTCAAGGTAAAGGTAAAGATATGGATGTGTTTGTCTGTTTGGTGCACTCTAAAAATGTTTTTAAATTTATAACAAAATAGAATTTTATTTTATTTTTTAAATCTTTAGTATAAATAAGTAGACACCATTATTAAGGCAATAATGATCTTTAAGCAATTTAGTATTGTGAAGTCTTTCAAATTCTGTTGATGAGAGAAGAAAGCTTTACAGGTCCCTGTATTAATACTAGTTAAAAGTTAAGGCTGAAAGACATCAAATACACAGATATCCAATTAATAAAATAGTGGGACTTTGCTGAATGAATTCATTGGCTGAGACACAAGACTCATATTTTGTTTTACCAGTGACCCAGAAGTTTTTTGAAATTATCAAGGATTTTGTCTCTGACTCTGTTTGCAGCTCCTATCTGAATCCTTACAGAGTAAGATTCACTTGCTCTTTCTGGTTTCTGCAGATTTACAAAGCTGTAGGTGAGGTCCCTTGTGTTATGTGAAACCAGAGAGCATTAAACTCTATGCAGCAAAGGCAGGATAAAAGTGCCTATCTTTCCTTTTTAAATTGCAAAGTTAAAACCATTTAAACACCCAAAGAAGAGGTTTAAAGAGCTAAGCTGATTATGAGTGAAGCTAGAATACCACCCAAGCAAGGAACTTCGAAACTGATTCCTTTAGTTGTCACTCAAGAACCAACTTTCTAGTTTTCTCATGAGCTTCAACATCAAGCTCTTTCTCACAGTTACACAGGCTGGGTGACCTTGTTTGAAAAGGTGTTAGGTTTAGGTCTGTAGTCCCTAGTTCACCGCTTAGCACACTGGAAGCGTGAACTTAGATAAGCCTGCTAAAATAAAACTTTGAAAAAATAGTTAAGATGTTAATCAAAGTTAAGGATCGACTTTCATAGTAAGTGTTCTTAGGCTCTGAAATAATTGAACCGCTATTATGTTTTAATTGCTTGAGGTTAAAGACGTCAGAAGACACTTTTAAAGTTTCCTGGCCTTATGCCTGCCTTGTTTATTTGGATCCTGATTATTTTAGCATAGACTATTTCCATGGCTCTGCTTAATATCTAGGACACCAATGGAACTTATGACTCTGGTTACTGGCTGCCATTGTAAAAGATCTCATTAAAAATACAGTAGGAAATCAATTTGGTGACTATATTGTTTCATAATGGACATTTTCACCTCAACACGTGGATTACACTGGAATGCTTCTCAGACAAGAGAATATTCTGTGAAGCCCAGATTGTAAATGATCCAAGACCTATGAATAGCAACAGAAAAATTCTTACTAATTTATTGGGATTTCAATCCACACCACCATACCTCAACCTTAAAACTGCATTAGCTTGGACCATTTCAACACCCTGCACTTATTTGGAGATCTAAGATAGAATAGGTGTAGTAGAAATCTTGTTTTTGTTGGACATATCTAAATAGTTGCACAGATCATGCCTTGACACTCAGTGGCTCAAAGATTCAAAACAATCATTCAAAAGAAAAAAGAAAAAAAAAAAGTGCATTGGTCTGATTTGTGAAATTCTGTAAGGAATTTTCCCTAAGAAAATTCAGCTGCTTTACAAATACTTGGACACTAATCAAGAGAGCATTACCAAAATGCCCTTGGTTTATCATTCTGATCTTACAGAAAACTGTGATTATCAAAGCATTAAATATATATATATATATATATATATATATATATATATATATAAATCCTTTATTATTTCCCTGGTGATGCATAAAAGTTTTGTAAGTTTGAGGGCTACAAGGAAACAGGAAAGGGACTCTTTGTCAAGGGGTGTAAGGACAAGAAGAAATGGTTTTAAATTAAAAGAGGGTAGATTTAAACTAGATATGAGGAAGAAATTCTTTATTATGAGAATAGAGAACAGGTTTTCCAGAGAAGCTGTGGATGGGGAAGTGTTCAAGGCCAGGCTGGATAGGGCTTTGAGCAACCTGGTCTAGTGGAAAGTGTCCTTGACTGTGGGAGTGTGGCCATGGGGGTCGACAACCCCCATGGTTGGTGATAACATCGGGCTCTTAATGATGAGGCCATCAGGAATGTACAGAGTTTAGAAGGAACAAAGAAGAGTGATTCAGGAGATGCCTTGTTGTCTTGGGTTGCTTGTTCTCCAGCCCTTAAGGCATGGAAGTTGCTGGGTGTTTGCAGTTGCCAAGCAAAGTTGGTTGACCAATGAATAATTAATTTAGAGGAAAAGTACTGCTGTGGGACGAATGGTATAAGAAGGGGACCTGTCCACAATATAGGAATGAAGTTATGTCCTTAATAAGAGAGAGTTGAAATTATATCATCAATAAAGTCGTAGCAGTTACTGATCCTAAAAGAACCTTGGTGTCCATGTGGTTGTTACGCCACACCTGCCCATGGCAGAGAGGTTGGAACTGAGTGACCTTCAAGGTCCCTTCCAACCCAGGTTGTTCTACAATTCTAAGAGCACAGTAAACCCCTGTGTTAAGTAGTTTTGTTGAAGGAACTGTGCATTCTCGTGAAGACCATGGAAACATTAAACAAAATTCTTCAGTAACTGCTGGAAGCTTAGGACAATACTGAGGCTTCTACATTTCTTAAAGGCTGCGATAATCCTTTTGATTTGACTGTGCATTAGAGGGTGTAGCCAGTGTAAACACTGGAATCACAGATCCAGACACCACCTGTCCTGTCCTATCCTGCAGCAAATGTGCTGTGAGTGCTCTTGTAGCACTCACATGGAATAAATGCACTGTGAAAACTGTTTTTCTTCCCTCAATAGCACTCATCCAAAGGGGATCTAGCATCACACCTGCAACCATGTCTGAACAAGTCAAGGACCAAATTGTTCCCACCTTTCTCCAGTGATTTTATCTCTATGACGTAATCTGTGCTTTCTTAAAATCTAGATTTGTTTCTTAAAAGTAGTTTCTGAGGTGGATGGATATACACAGTATTCCAATGAAAATCTGAACTGGAGAGCAGTAGTGCAATTTGTTGCAAGGATGTTGAGTCTTGGTTTTGCTCAAGGAATAATTAATAAGAACAAGACTAATTGTAGGCATAGGTGTAGGTGCACATTGTACACTGCTTGAAGTCAAAATGTAGGATTCCAAGTTGAAACATCTTTGTAGGTAATATACATGTACCAGAACATGTCTGGTGTCTAACAAAGTGTGGTGAGATATCACAGATTATCCCATTTTCACTACTGCAAACAAATGAGGGATTTTAAATTCGTATATATTGTTTGCACAAATTCTCTTAGCCGCCAGCATTGACAATCATATCCTTTCCCATAACAGAGGACATGCACCTCTCAAACTGATTAAAACCTTCCTATGCTACCAGATCAGCCATCTTAGGGGTGGAAGGAATTCTTTGCTTATGGAAATGGTTGTTCAGCTTGCATGGCTTGCCCCAGAGCCAGCCTCTATGCAGAAACAAGGGCAAGTGCATCATCTGTGCTGAAGATGAGAGCATCAGTTGTGCTGAGATCAGAGTTGAAAATCTCTGTTTAGTATTGCTATGTGTAGATCTGGTGTGAGAAAAAATAAAAGATTGAAGAATATTGTGATACAAGTAAAGTATCTTGGTTGACACCATGGATTAAAAAAGAGTAGCCACAAAAAAATAATTTCCTTCTATTCCTAAATGCATATAGTATTTCCAAGATACCATATGTAAGCATGCCAAGGACATTTGCATATTTAAGAAATATATGTGTGCTTTTGGTTATGTTTATATATAAGCACAGAATTTCAGTTTAGATTTTGTATTTTTTTTTACCCTTTTTCTTTTTTTCTGTTTATGACTTGTTAAACATTTACTTTCTTGCCAAAATAAAAAGATAAAGGAACTCAAGAAGATAAAGCAGCACACTGCAGTAAAAAGAATCATATTTTTCTTTACATTAAAAAGTAGATTTTGGTTTTGTCTGTAGGACTTTAGCCCTCATGTATAAGTGAATATTACTAATCATCACTGTAATCTGAATTGTTGTCTGAGTGGAAGCAAAGCTGGAGAAATAATAAGAAACCCACAATCTAGCATCAGGAAAACAGAGACTATAGATGTAGTACTGTTACCAATAAAACACATGACTGTTCAAGCACATATACAGAGAAACATTGCCACTATCTTAGCTATAAATCCAGGGTTTCTATGATACAACCCTTATCTGCAACAATAGTCATTCCCCTTCCTTATGTGTACTGGCTACTGCAGCTTATCCTGCCCTGGGTGGCTGATACGGGTGGATGAAGTGGTTCAGATGAAATTAGAACTGACCCAGATTTTCACCCCAGGCCTGAAATGCATTATTATCCATGGCTGAAATACTTCTGATGTTTTTTTTTTCCTGTATCTCTACATTTCTAAGTGGTCCAGAAATAAAAGCAGCAAACACTGAAAACCTGGGGGGGAGGGGAAGGAGAGGGAAGGAGGACAAGCAAAAAATGCCAGATTTGCCAGATTTCACAGATTTCATCTGAACAGATATTCACAAAAGCATGCAGAGTAAAGTTCACCCACCTCTATTTGGGGGAATAAAGTTATTTTGGAATGAATGAATTTGTAAATTTTATTTGCAAACATTTAAAAATTTACCAGTCATGTTGCTAGTAGCTGATGAGTTTTGGGTTAGGTGTTTCTGGAAATCCAGGCTGACACTACAAGCAAAAAAGTGAGCATCCAGCTGTTCCAATCTAACATCTGAAAGCAATACTTTGCAAAAATGCTTATTGTCAGCTGTGATGCACTTATTTTTAGAAACGAATATCGCTGCCAAAGGTTGTTCTCATTCCCAACATTCCCCTGCCTGAGGGTATGCTCGTTCCACATTCCCAAGGTATGTTTGCAGCTCATGTAGTTATATTTGCTTTAGATCTAATTTAGCTAGTGCAGGTAGCAACAAAAATGAAAGAACAACACAGAGTCTGAAAGTCAGCATGGGGATTTTGGGTACTTTCTTGGCTTGCTACCACAGAACAGCCTGTGCTGTTGTATTGTCATAGCTACTGTTAAAAACTGAAGTACAGAAACGTACGTCTCCTGTAATTGCAGTGCCAAACTGCACTGTACATAGACACCTACTTATCTCTCTTCCTGATAGAGTCTATGGGTAACAGTTTCCTCCATTTCAGTAAGAACTAGAGATTTATGGTTATGGACAGACAGAATAGCTAAGAAACCCATCCAAATTGTTTTATTTCCTATTTTTTGACCCACCTATGTCAGCCACAAGGTATCCAGTAGCTGAAATGTGAAAGGCTGAAGTTTCCTCCTGAAAAACTTACCATGATCAACAGATCACATTGTGGCTTTTCTTCTAGGTCTGATTTTAAAAAACAGTTTTTCGAAGTCAAGCAGTGGAGCAGTGATCTTGGCTAAGAAGGATGTGAAAGAGATTGGTTTTAAGTGCCTGTCCCTACTAATGGCTGTAGGGAGCATCAGCAAGAGAAAAGCTTGAGTGTGAAGGAGAATTTCACGTTTGTTCTGCTTCCTCCTGTTTCCTCTCCTCTTATGTGAAGTGGATATCTTTCCCTGAACTGGGTGCTTTGAAGCTTATTTTGGACACTGCTCTGCTCTTAATAGGAAGAGCTGAGAGCCCATTATTGTCAGGAAGGGTTTCCTCCCACACACTATTAACAAATGTTGCTTCCTGGCTTTTCACTTTGAAAAGGTACACACTCTGACCACGGAGCTCATGTTCCAGTTCAGCACTTATATTTTACCATGGCGCAGTTAAAAATTCTGTGAGCCACCACTGGAAATGGAAGGATTTCACTGCCACATTTCTCCCTTCAAGTTCCCAGGCTGAAATGATCAAACAGGTGAGGATTTTCCTGAAAGCCAGAAGACCTTTCTTTTGAATGTAACTGCATGACTCAAAGCTAATTCCTGACTCTCCTTGCTTATGCTTCATGGCTTAGTCTTATTAATTTTGTCTGTAATGTTTCAAAAACAGGAGCTGGTTCTTGATTACGTCTCATTCGTGAGACAGTCACGACACATGGTTAGTTAGGGCTTACCATGCAAACACTACTCTAAGCAGCATCCCAGGTGTGGAGAGGGGTCCTTTGGTGGTGCAGATGGAAGGAATCAGATGTGGGATGAGATGTGATGTGATCTTCCACAGTCAAAAGCATGTATTAAGGTGTCTTTAAAATGAAAATATCCAGATTCCTTCCTCTTTTTATGAGCAGCCAGGTTCTATTCTTCAATGTTAAGTCATTCAGCCTCTGCCTGCTCCAGAGTGCCAAGTTAAACCATCTGATGAAGTGACAGGATGTCTCAGTGTTATTTGTTTGCTAGTATGTTTGTCTGTTTTCTGAGAAACAAAAGGGAGATGTGGCTTCATGGCCTAGCTTGATATTTATAAGTCTAGTTTGCCATTGATTCCCAAGATATGGAAGTCTCTGCCACTAAAACTCTGTCTTTTTTGAGGTGTTACTGAAAAGATGAGGATAGAAGTGATGGAAAGGAAGGATGTTTTTTAATATCTTCATCAATGATCTGGACGAGGGCATTGAGTGCAGCCTCAGTAAGTTTGCAGATGACACCAAGCTATGCGCATGTGTCGATCTGCTTGAGGGTAGGAAGGCTCTGCAGGAGGATCTGGATAGGCTGCACTGATGGGCTGAGGTCAACTGCATGAAGTTCAACAAGGCCAAGTGCCGGGTCCTGAACCTGGGGTGCAATAACCCCAAGCAGAGCTACAGGCTGGGAGATGAGTGGTTGGAGAGCTGCCAGGCAGAGAAGGACCTGGGAGTGATGGTGGACAGTCGGCTGAATATGAGCCAGCAGTGTGCTCAGGTGGCCAAGAAGACCAACGGCATCCTGGCTTGTATCAGAAACAGTGTGGCCAGCAGGGCTAGGGAAGTGATCGTCCCCGTGTACTTGGCTCTGGTGAGGCCACACCTCGAGTACTGTGTTCAGTTTTGGGCCCCTTGCACCATCGAGGTGCTTGAGCGGGTCCAGAGAAGGGCAACGATGCTGGTGAGGGGCCTGGAGAACAAGTCCTACGAGGAGCGGCTGAGGGAGCTGGGCTTGTTGACCCTGGAGAAAAGGAGGCTCAGGGGTGACCTTATTGCTCTCTACAGATACCTCAAAGGAGGCTGTAGCGAGGTGGGGGATGGCCTGTTCTCCCACGTGCCTGGTGACAGGACGAGGGGGAATGGGCTTAAGTTACGCCAGGGGAGTTTTAGGTTGGATGTTAGGAAGAACTTCTTTACCGAAAGGGTTGTTAGACATTGGAACAGGCTGCCCAGGGAAGTGGTGGAGTCACCATCCCTGGAAGTCTTTAAAAGATGTTTAGATGTAGAGCTTAGGGATATGGTTTAGTGGGGACTGTTAGCGTTAGGTCAGAGGTTGGACTCGATGATCTTGAGGTCTCTTCCAACCAAGAAATTCTGTAATTCTGTGATTCTGTGATGTTTTCTGTGTTGGCTTAGGAAATTTGTATTGTATTCTTGTCTGTAAGCAAGTCTCTAGTGTTACCCTGTGCAGGTCATTCAGCCTCTCAGTGGGTCTCATCCATGTCTGTCCTCTCATTTTCCCCTGCTTTGACTATCTAGACTGACAGCTCCTTGTGGAGCGGGAAGCCAGGCTCTGCCTAAATGCTAGCAGAGCACCTAGCCCAGATGAACTTTCTTGCTTCTAGTACTTCAGTATAAAAAAATAATTATGCACCTTTGCAAAAGCTGTATCAAAATGCTGGCTTAAAAGTTGAGGACTTAAAGTGCTCCTTAGGGATTTAAAGCATGCCCCTTTGTAGAAATACATTAAGATACTACCATTAGAATATCTTTTATCCCTAGAAAATTGATGTTTTCTTTCACACAGAATGAAATGAGCTTAGAGAATGACCAAACAGATAATTATTTTTCCCACCCATTGAATCAGGGTATGTTGATTTTGTCTTCCCTTCCCTTCCCTTCCCTTCCCTTCCCTTCCCTTCCCTTCCCTTCCCTTCCCTTCCCTTCCCTTCCCTTCCCTTCCCTTCCCTTCCCTTCCCTTCCCTTCCCTTCCCTTCCCTTCCCTTCCCTTCCCTTCCCTTCCCTTCCCTTCCCTTCCCTTCCCTTCCCTTCCCTTCCCTTCCCTTCCCTTCTTTTGTTTTTCCTGAAGCCTATCAAGTACTTGCAAGGATGGGTGATTGACCTTTTCATGCAATTATGAAGTTCTAGGGAACTGTTCAAGAAATCATTAAGTTTCTCCAAAAACATGAATTAAATAATAGAAGTATTATACTTCTTGAGATCAATAGAGGGCGCAAAACTATTTTTCCCTATAAAGTAGAAAACTTATGGCATGGTGAGATCCATGCTGTAAGTCCTTCTACAGTTAGGCGATACGGTATGAATAGATGCTCTTTTCTGTAATACAGAAGCTGGATGCACGACACAATGGAAATTAAATCTTGTGTTCAGGAGCAGGAAACCTAAGTCACCTTTCCTTTAGCTATTATGTGGTTTCTTATGAGATTTTGAATCCTGTTTTATAGGTCACTCATACTCCAATATGCCATATTTTGCATCTTTTTCCTATTATCAGCTTTGAGAAACATGGGAAGATATTAATATAAATAATATGCTACAAAGTCTCTTTCCATCCCTGATATGATGAGATATTACTGCTGGTTTATGGAATCCTCCTTATAACTGAGTGCGAATTTTTCTCCTTCAAAGAATGGTATCAGTCATTCTGCAAACTAACCTGATCGTATTTACTTTCACTTGACACTTTGGAGGTTTTTAGCCTCACAACAATTTTGATTTTTTGTTTGGTTGTTTTGTTCTGTATAGTTTCTTTTACTTATTAGTGAAGATTGAAAGTAATTCACAAAGTGACAGTTGGATCTATTTCCTTTCCCTCTTTTGATTTCCCTCTTCAGTCCTTCTTCAAGGCGTTGCACAGTAAAGCCTGCAAAAAATCAAAATTTTCAGAACTGGCTTTGAAAAACGTTGTTAATGTATATTGGCAAGCATTTGTGCTTTTTATTTATTTATTTATTTTTATTTTATTTTATTTTATACCATACATATTGCTTACAAGACATCCCTTAGTCCAGGTATATAGGGATATAATAATCAAGGAATTATTATATCCTTAACAGCCAAAGCCTTTTATTGTTTTTGTAAAAGACAAATGAGAAAAAAAAAATAAAAATAAACAATACAGTCAAATTTCCCTTGGGAAGGAATCCCAAACAATGATTTAAATATGAGGAAGGAGAAAAGTCTGTGAACCTGCAAATAGCTTCTAAAGGCACCACTACAGAGCCTGAAACTTTTGAAAGACTTAAATAAACAGAGACGGATGAACAGTCTGGGATAAAATCAGAGGGAGAAGAACTTTCAAATGTTATTATAAAAAATAGTAGGTGGGAGAAGTGAAAGCAAGATTCAAAAGCTGTTCATAAGGGTGGTAGCCCTGGAGTAGATGGATATCTTCTCCATATCACTGAGTGACTAGAAACAATGAGAGCAACCAGACAAGAGAAAAAGTAAAGGCTTTCCAGATTGGTGAAGTCAGGGCAGGAGACCTGTGCATAGGAGAGGTCACATAAAGTTGTACCTTGAAATGCTTTGGGATGTGTGTGTGATATGAGGGAGAGCATGACCCAAAACTATGTAAGCTGCTTGTTGGACTAATAATGGTTAACAGAGAAGCGGAACATCTATTATTCTGTCACAGAAAATTTCTGCAAGATTAACAAATTCACTTAACACCATTAAGGAGAAAGAATGCAAGGATATCCCCTCGGGTGCAGAAACATTAGTTCTTTAATGAGGACGGTCACCTGATAGAGATACAGGAGTGTACACTTGGAATGCAGCATGGAAGAAGTGTGATATATTGTGATACCTGCACTGTACAGTCAGCTCTTAGAGGCCATATTTAAGTTAACTCATTATGTATTATGAACACTCATGGTGTTCCGTCTCGCTGTTGCTTGTTTAGGTCATCAGTGATGTACTCTCTAATTCTGAACGGTGTTTTCAGATCAGTAAACTTCTGTCCTTTACCTGATTTATAACTCCGCTACATTTTTTTTTTTTTCTGTATAAAAACTACTGAACACTCGTGACTTGATAGGAGAATTCAAATGGCATTTTCCTAATTTTCTTTTGAACAATTAAAAAGTTTGATCTGCTTTCATTTTGATTCCTATTGATGTCACCTCCTCTCAGTCTACCAGTGTTCTTTTCTGCTAGCCAGATCTTCACTATGTAGCCTCGATGTTTCTAACAAAGAACTAGAATTATTATGTCTACTAATTCTTTCCTAAATTATTTTGTTTCTCTCAATGCATCCAATAGTTGAATTTCTCTTAGAGGGCTTAGCCTACATCTTTTTTTTTTTTTTTTTTTTTTTCTTCCTAACAAAGAGAGATAGAACTCTAAGGTGAAAAATAAAATAAATTAATAACATAAAATAAAATAAATCATAACTATTTGCATCAAAGAACTTACAGAAATGCTTTTCAGATCAGTTTTTGATTAGCTTCTGGGCCTGCAACTCAGGTAACTTGCCAGCAGAGGTAACCAATATATCCCTCAATGGTACCAGCTAACCAAGCTAAGATTCGCGTCCTCACATGAGAGCTAGATTGATCCCACCACCCATACCTTCAGCATGGGAGAAGTTTTATCTACTGTATTACAATTATCTACATTTTAATTTATCTACATTATTACAATTTTAATGTTACTATTACAATTTTAGATTTTTAATCTCTCATGACTAGGAAATATTAACAGCTGATGTTTACAGCTCCCCCGAGTAGTCATCATACTTAGGAGAAAATCTTGACCTCACTAAAAATAGCATGACTTTTGCTATTGATTTCCCCTACACCCTTGACTCACAGCCAGTGCTGAAATAGTGCAGAGATGGGAGAGCAGAAAGGGTATCTGCAGAAGGGTTCTCCTGTTTCAATTTTTGCTAGCAGCAAGTCTATGTCTGTGGTATGATCTTGTGGGCCTTATTTTACAGGACAAAAAGAACCACTTTTAAATTTGTTCTAAGCAAGATCAGTTTCAGTAGGGCTTGAATTCTAGCTTTTGCATCATCAACAGAAATACAAAACAAGAAAATACTGCAGCATTAATAAACCGGTAACAAACATTGGGCACGTTCCTGTCACTTTACAGCTTTAAGGTTAACATTAGAATTAACATTAAGATTAATATTTTTTTCTCCTCCTCCACTTCCCTGTTTTCCCTTTTCCTTCCTGAATATGCATATATAACAATCAGTATGTTTTCATCACCTTTTAATAACCTTAATGAGTAGAAGTCCTGAACATTTCTAATCATCTCTTCCTTCCTCTGGATCTGCTATTTCACATCTTGCATATGTCTTTTCTTTACTCTTTCCACTACACAGATCATTCATTTACTTCCTTCTCTCTCCCCCCCCCCCCCCCCCCCAACATATTTTCAGCTTTTCAGGTAGCTCACAGCCCTTTGGGCATACATTAATTTACTTATGAAAACTTTCCATTTCTCCTCTGTGTCCTTTACCTCTGTTGCCTCATTCCATTGATTTCCATGAACACTTCTTGCATGTCTACACACATTCTCTCTGCTGAAATTCAGTGTCTATATTTATTATTATTTTATATGCTTTTTATGGCCCCTATTACTTATACCATACATTCTCCTCCTTTCAGCTATCATCAGTTTGTGTTACAGTAAGCTAATCATGAATTGCTTCCCTCTTAAAATTCTTTTTGATCATTTTCACATATAGAAAAAAGACTTCACGAACCTGCCTACCAACTACTGGTTCTTCTTATATAGTAGTAAGATAGATTTAAAAAATTCTCATCACGTTTTTTAAGATACAGTTGTTTTTAAAAAAGTTTGATGTGTTTTAAGAATGCACATGCATTATTTAGGAGGTTGTTTTCTTTTTTTTTTTTTTTCTTTTTTTTTTTTTCTTTTTTTTTTTTTTTCTTAGAAAACTGAAATCTTTTTGGGATAGTTAACATACACACACAAATCAGTTTTCAATGGGAAAAGTTAACAAAAAATTCTCAACATCATATGAAAAATAAATCAATTTTCTGGCCAATTTGCTCTCAAACATATGTTGCCTTTTTCTGAAGACACTGACACATCTTTATTGGGAATAATTTCAATGATATTTTCAGCTTTTCAGGTAACATAAAAACAATAAGGAGGAAAGATTCTGACCTGGTGTGAACCTGTTCTGTAAAATAAATGGATTTTTTGATCAGGGAAAGGCCTGGCTTGTCATCCTAACAGTATGGGTCTGATCATTTTAGGATTTGCTAGTTTTGATACACTGTCTCATGTGATATAAATGTAACCACTGGCTGTAGGGTAAAAGAGAAAAGAGTTAGCCATGGTATGGTAAAGATTGAACTCTAACTGAAGCTTTCAGTATGTATGTGAAGCTCCACATATTATTGGAATTGTTTCTTCAAATCTAGATAACTGTCATGGATTCCATTACCCAGCTTGGTCTCTGGCTATTGACAGGCAACAGATAATTTATCATCTGCAAAGACTGGTGAGACACAATGTTTTTAATGAACTCAATTGATTTCATGCTCATGGGGGTTTATATTATGTCATGGTTAAACTCTCTAACTGTCCTTCCATTAACTAAAATGATGTTACTCTGTGCTCTGTGAATCATAACTCTAGGCTTGCATTACATATGCCAGAATATTTTCAGGTTTAAACCCAGTGTTATAATGTTTACAGGTCCACAGGAAGTCAAAGCCCGTGGTGAAGGAGGTAGTTCTTGGTTCAGAGGGAGGCACAAAGCACATAGATCTAAAGTAATGGGCCCACAGCATCACTTTTGGGCTCACAGCATCACTTTTTTTTTTAATTTTTTTTTTTTTTTTTCATTTTTCACTGATGCCACTTTCAAGATATTGTTTCTTCTACTGCTGGTCTGCCAGAACGTCTTGGTTGCATTTTCTCTGTCTGCTAGTTACAGAGAGAGCTGCTCACTGTAGTGGTATTTTTTGCCTGCCAGCTTTTGTGTAGATTCTCATTGCAGCTGTATTTTTCTTCTTTCTCTCTTAGCTTGTGCATGGACTCTCCTAAGGATACTATATATTCATTATGAGCTAGAGTTACCCTTAGAGTAACTCTCAATTCTCCAAAGCCCAAATGTATGACTCAGGCTTCTGAAATAAGTGAGAGAGACCTAAAGCAAGGTACATAGCAAAAATAGCAGTGGGAATGATATGAGATTATTAGATACATATATTTTTTTAATTAGAGATGGTCCCAAACCAAATCAGTCATTCCCAATGCACTGAAGTGTTGGGCAAGTTTGATATGAAATCTGGGTATGAACTTTGCAGTTCAACCTCACCTCTAATTTTAATATTTATACAGTTTTCTACAACTTCCCCTCTGAAGGTCAAAACTGATAGCCAGTTATCTAAGCTGTGTAGGTTTTTACAACCAGCTTTTGTGGAGCACCAAACAGCTATACAGTAAAAATGATTGCTGGGTTTTATCTAGCTCACTAAACCAATGAGAGTTTTTAATACAAGCCTCTTATTGAGCTAGACAGTAATACTGTGAGATGCCCTGATGAAGAGGCAGCACCAACTGCCTCTGGAGTCCCAGGAATCAGTGCATCCAGTTGCGACATAATCACAATGAAACCTTAATTTTCTTTCTTGTTCTGGCCATGCTGGCAGTGAGAAAGTGTAGTCATATGCACAGGTGAAAGGATAGCTGCTCAATGTGAAATGTAAATAAGAAGCATGGAAGGATAATCTTTTTTTTGGATATTCAGGCCAAAATAGTTATCTGGGTGGAAGGAATATTGTGTCACTTCACTGTACCCAGTTATATAGAAAGTATACAGAATCTGGAATAGTTGCATTGCCTGCATTCAGACAGGCTGTGATAAAAAGTGAATCTACTACTCAGTTCTACTGTACTTTCACCATACCATCATAGAATCAGTTCCTGCCAAGACTTCCTATCTTCAATTACTCTTTCATCATAGTATCATGGAATGGTTTGAGTTGGAAGGGACCTTAAAGGCCATCTAATTCTAACCCCCCTGCCACGGTCAGGGACACTTCCCACTAGACCAGGTTGCTCAAAGCCCCATCCAACCTGGCCTTGAACACTTCCAGGGATGGGGCATCCACAGCTTCTGTGGGCAACTTTTTCCTGTGCCCCACCACCCTCTGGGTAAAGAGTTTCCTCCCTATACTTATCTAAACCTACCCTCTTTTAGTTTAAAACCATTACTGCTTGTCCTATCACCACACTCCCTGAAAGGGTCCCTTCGCCAGCTTTCTTGTAAGCCCCCTTTAGGTATTGGAAAGTCACTATAATGTCTCCCTGGAGCCTTCTCTTCTCCAACCTGAACAATCTCACCCTGTCTTCGTAGGAGAGGTGCTTCAGCATCTTGATCACCTTCATCACCCTCCTCTGGACTCGTTCTAATACTTCCATGTCTTTCTTGTGCTGGGAGCCCCAGAGCTGAACGCAGTGCTTCCAATGAGGTCTCATGAGAACAGTTTAGAGGGGAAGAATCTCCTCCCTCATCCTGCTGGCCATGCTGCTTTTGATGCAGCCCAGGACACAGTTTATTGAGAGATTAGGAGGAGACATAAGGATGTATGCATTCTCTGTTGGAATGTTTAAAATGTAAAGTCCTTCCAGGAACTTATTTCCAGATGAGTTGTTTGTCCATCTGGGGCCATCTGTACTAAAGAGCAGCCAGAAGAGGAGACCTCTGGTCTCGAAGCCAGAAAGGTGTTATGGAATAGTTCACCCAAGATCTCTGCTGGCAGAATTCCTTCACTTGAAGGTTTGAATCATGACAATGAATTTGGAAAATGGAGTGTGGTGGTAAAGCAAGCTTCATCCCCAAAAGCTCAGCTGAATTGATTTTATTAGGAAAGACAGTTTACAGGCTTTGATGGCATGTGAGTGACATACCATGAGTGAGTTGACTCAGATACATGATTTAGACCTGGCTGTCGCCTCTGCTGCTTCTTTTATCTGTATATGATTATTTGCACCCCTTTTTGTCAGAAGCTATTGAGAAGCTGAACATGCTCAAGATTTTAAAGTATTCAGATGTCCTATCTGTAAACATTATAGAAGTGTTTTCAAAAGATGCTACTACCTCCCCTTCTCCTGCCCTCTCTCTCTCCCCCCCCCCACCTCCCCCCCCTTCTGGCTGGCTTTTCAAATTACTTTTCAAACATCAGTATTTTGTGTTGACTTGAAATCATGACACTCCTATTCCGTTAAAACTCCTTTTGCAGTGTGAGGGTTTTGGAACATGGATCATTAATTTTATGTAATGTCTCTGATATTTTATGGCTTGGGGATGGGCTTTCAGTTTGCTTTCACTTTCCATATACATGTATATTTACATTTGTGAAATGCTTGTATGTGCTGATGTGTATTTTTGCACACACTTTGTGTGTATGAGCATCCACATGCACACATTTTTGCAGCTTATTTTAGGATGAGAATACGTTCTGTAGATTAAACAAAATATGGTAGTTCAAGCAACATTTCTCCACTTCATTTTCTCTCAATATGTTTCAAATATCTTTTTTTTTTTTTTAATTTATTTTCTTAAATATCCTTTGTCCTTTGCTTGTAATTTTTAATTTCCTGTTCCACATAATACTGTCTTCATAAGCTGGACAAATGCTTAATATGCCCACCCTGTGGTGTAGTCCAGAACTTTCTACAGATTATAGCAGATTGCTATTTGTTCTGTGTTGTTTAAGGAATCTGGTCCACACAGCAGGATAGAATGCAGTTCTTCTAAGAACTGGTTTCAGCTAAGTCACCACTATTTCAGAGAATAAATAGAAGATGAATGTGGTAGAATCAATCGTTAGAATGGAAGAGTGATTTTTCCAATAACCTGTTTAGTACGTAAGGAAGTTCTTGACTGAGGAGGTGCTACTGGATAAGGATTTTATCCTGTAGGATTTTCAGCTGTTTATTGCAATGGTTCTTGCTAACTGAAAGCCAACATGATGAGAGCTGTAGGGCCATGCTTGACATTTGGCCTGTAATTTGGAAGATTTAAAAGAGATTTAAGATTTAAAATTTTGTATTAATTGTCGAACAAATTAGTTTAGTTTGCTGCAAAGATTACTGTATCCTCTCTCTGTATCTAACATATGTGTGAACATGTGCATACTTCTTATTGTCATTTTGTCATCTGAATGGGCAGGCCAAATCTCTACATGTCAGGTTATATGTACATAGAATCTATCTAGAGCTAACCCAGTAACGAAACTGAAAGAGATAGTTTCAATACTGTACATCTATGACTTACAGAATTGCACCAGTGACATCAAAGAAAAATGGAAGGGATGCTCATGATGATGCAATATCAGTAAAGAAGGCTTGATTGTTATGTTGCAGTTTTGTAGATAACACAGAATGCATTTGTTGATATTCAAAGAATAAAAACAAGCAATTAGGCTCACAATGTAATCCTTTCCTTCCTCCCTCCCTCCCTCCCTCCCTCCCTCCCTCCCTCCCTTCCTTCCTTCCTTCCTTCCTTCCTTCCTTCCTTCCTTCCTTCCTTCCTTCCTTCCTTCCATCCATCCATCCATCCATTTTGTTTTCTTTTCTCTTGAATACTTGAGCAAGTTTTGAAATGAAGTGTGATCTCACTTACAAAAACATAGCCCAGGAATCACTCCCTTGCAATCATTTGTGGGACTGTCACATAGGTGTTAGAAATGGATGGCTCCTTTAATTGTAAAAAGACAATTCTAAACAGACACATGCAATGGATTCAGTCAAACCTGCAACAAATAATTACCTTTTTAACAGTCTAAGTGAGGTGAAAAAATCTTAGCATCCCTAGACAGAAGCCTTTATATTCTTACCCAGGGCTTGCTCAACAATTTTTCCCAAATGAAAATAGATTGAAGGATTAAACATTCAAGTCACAACGATTCAATCAGGATCATTTATTTATGAGTCATTTTGCAAAACACTCAGTGTATATTTTCTCATCTCTTTCCTTGCATGCACTTTGAGCCTTCTGGTATTGTAAACACTGCATGCATTATCATTTAGTGCAGAGGAATTTGAAGTGGGTTAATAAGGAAATTGGAAGCATCTTTCATTTCACCTCTCTAAAAAACCTACACAGTACTTAAAACACTTGTTAACCATATGAGAAATGAATCAAAATTTGATGTGTGTGTACAATGAGAATGGTCAGAATCTGTGGCCATTCCAGGATGTCTGAATTTATCTAAACTATCATTCTCTTAGGGTTTAATTTAAGTTTATTGCAAACAATATCCATATTAGGCCTCTCCAACCATCATCTGTCTTTTTGCCTGTTGAAAACCTTACCTGATTGTCTAGCAATAGTTCTCTTGATGTCCTTGGGAGACAAGAACAAATAATGGTATATAAAAAAAAAAAAAAAAATCAACACCTTTCTCTGATGCCTGAGCTAGTTCTACCCTCTCCAGGCCAAAGTCTAGCAGGTACCATAAATCCTTCAGGGTAAGCATGCCTGTTCTGCTTGATCTGTGGATTGCCTGCCTTTCCACAGATGATGAGTGGGTTCTCTCTACCACTCTGTCAAATGATTTATTCCCTTTGCAACCACATTCACATCCTCATTTCTTGACATGTTATAAACTTAAAAAGTCAGATTTTGGCCTGACCTTGTACCTCTCATTTCGGTCAGTTACCAGTCTACCCTTATTCACTCAGTTCTGGATTAGAAACAAAATACAGAAATAGGGAAGAGATGGGTCTGACTCCCAGGAGTGGGCTTACAGACATGTCCCTAGAAAGTAGTGTTAATAAACGTATTTTCTGTCCTCAGCTGTGTTCCTGTTCCCACACCTCTTCTTTAACTATGCCACAGCAACTTCATGTAGGATCAAGGAAGCAAATGGATTTAAATATGTAATAAAATCATGGATTTAACCCAAGATAAAATTAAAAATTTAAATAATAAATAAATAAATACAAAAGTGGAGAGTATTTTTAACATGGGTAAGTCTCTTAGCCTGGTTTCCTGCCAGCCTCCAAAAATGTCTGTGTAACATTTATATAGCACCAACATAAAAATGGGTGATGCAGGGGTGAAAATAAGTATGCATAAATTTGGACAGGAAGCAGCACAGGATGAGTGTGAAATGCTCTCATGTAAAATGCCCATGGAATTTTGATTGTACTTAGAATATATATTATAAAATGTAGTCCTCTCCAATTGCCCTTAAAAGGGTGCCACTAAAAATGCAGGGAAAGGGGAGAACCAAATGAGGAAAGAGAAATCCTTTAAATGTGTATATTAAAAATTCCTCTGGTTTATTAAAACTATAACCAATCCCGGATTTCTTCTATCTCTAAGACATATCTGGTGGATGAAAAGTAGGCTGCAAACAAATACGTTATTGCAATAACAGTTGAAACTGGGATGCAGCAAAATATTCTTTTGGACAATGTTCTCAGACATATGGTTTAAATTTTAGGTAGTTCTATGTGGATCCATGAGTTGGACTCAATGATCCTTGTGGGTCCCTTCCAACTTGAGATATTCAATGATTCAGAGACATAGTTATATTTTGGTACTACATTAAACTAAAATGAGATTAAAGGAAACAAGAATATTTAACAAAGAAGTCATACCTGAACTAGTTACCTAATGGGTAAAAAAAAACTAGTCATATGATCTCCACTATGTTCAGGGATAGATTGTGCCTGCCCAACTCACATGATATAGGCAATATTTAATGAATATTTGAAATTCAAAATTTCATTTTGTTTTGGTATCCAAGATTCATATCTGTGCACAACTTCCAGGATTAATTGCCAGGTGAGGCCTGTTTATGCCTTTGAAACTAGGATTCACTTCTCAGGCAGAGCCAAATGAATATTGTTTGGTTAAACATAATGTTGGCAAACAAAAGGACATGCTGTGTGATCAGTTCTGCTACTCCTGTTTGATGACTAAGTTGAACAAAGTGAGGATTTGTGAATCAAACAGAGAAGATACTCTGGTGCAAATGAAACTTTTCACATGAGGTCTTGCATTACCTCACGTTTCTAGGTTTCTAAGCTTATGAACTAATTTCTGTATTTATCCAATTGTTTAATAAAAGAATTATCGGCATTTTCTCCAAGTTCTATGTTTAATTGTAATTGTGAAAATATTGACAGAGATATTGCAATATTGAAATAGGACAGTTACCCTTTACTTCTCATCAGTGAATGTAAGCATTGTCCCACCGTTGCTGTGTTGACATGGGGTTCTTCCTCCAGAGTCATTCCAGAAACCTCTTATGCATTTTGGCCCTCTGTCTAAATGCTGCATCTTCCAAGATCCAGGCCATACCTGATCTGTAAGGGCAGTACATTGTATTAATATTGCATACATACAAATATACATATATGAAATTATATATTTCTATATAGAGAGAGATCACAGTAAGGAAGAGAACTCTGAAGGTGGCCCACTGGGTGGGATGTGTTGGACCAGATGATCTGTGTTAGATTCAAATGAGTTTATTTAGGGGATGCCTTTGGTTTGAAATATATATTTATGTGTGATCCATATCATATGTATTAACACACCATATATGACCAAATCTCGGTCGTGGTCAGATATATACGTATTAGGGTCTTAGCTATTTAAAAATACACAATCCCCACACTGAGCAAGAATCTTGCAATTCAAAGCAGTACCAGGGGATGATACATAAATGCTCTATTCACTAAACAACTAAGGCCTTCGCTATACATACTCCTACTGATTTTGAATGTAATGTATTTCTGTATTAGCCTGAAAAGGAATAAAACAAAACTGAGGATTTTGATTTCTTGTTTGAAGTATTTACAGGAACTTTTCCTTTGGATATTTGAAAACTTGTTTTCTCCCTTCACCCATCTCTCTTTTAGATCTCCATACTGATAGGTATATAGCAAGGAGAAATGATTTTACATTAATAGCAGTAACTGCTTAGGTTGCTAATGACTGCATTGATCACAGCATCTGAGTAGCATATGTTTACAGTTGTTCAGACATTAATAGTTCTTTGCCTTTGTATTACATGATAATGTTTATGGATAAGTAAGTTTTGAGCTCTTAAGGCTTGATTCAGATCTCATTTCCCACCAGCACTAAACTAGCATACCCCTATTGGTTGGAACACAGTTTTTCCAGGTTTATCCCTGTGTGTAAAGGACCAATCCATCCTCTATGATTTTTATTGCTGCCATATATTAATGTATGCTGTATCTAGCTTGTCATTTTCTTTATCCTTCTTTGCTCTCTGAGTTTATGAGTTAGATTTCTGCATAAAATGTCATCATATAACATTGTGCTTTAAAAAGCCTGTTACTTATTAGAAGTGTGAGTTTGCACTGCTGGGGACATTTTATTTTCCCACCAGGAAAATGAAAATGTCATTGAGGTTTAAGCAGACCCCTGAGCTTTTCAGACAGAAGAAAATTGTTTTTAGGATTCCCTGCAGGACCTGGTAGCCTTTGTGCACATACCGTATGTCTGAAATATGATCTCCCCCTCATTTATCCCCCCCATCATGCAATGACATGATACTGCACATTAAGGCTCCCAGTTCTACTCTATTACTTTGTTTGTTGAAAGATGTGACACTGGAGCTATAAAATTATCCTGGCAGGAGTCATCACTACACTTCGTAGCTGCTGTTGTAAGAGCTAGATTGCTACCCCAGGTACAGCCTTGAGCAAAGAATCATGAATAAAAAGTTCTTGTTTCTTTCTTCTAGAATAACTTAGAGGCACAGTGTGCAGACTTGCCAGGATTTCCCCACTCTGTCCAATTTAAATCACAAATGACTCTCTGCAGATGGCTGTGCTGAGGTGCAAATCCTCTCCAGGCCTCTACAAAGGATTCTACCATACTGTGTAAGGCTGATGTGAACTTACTTTCATGACTGGATTCACCCATCATCCACAAGATCAATCTTAAAGCCTCTGCTCTTAGGCCACCTTGTTTCAAGTTCTGTACTCATCTGAAAGGGAAGAAGCACTTGACACTTCACCACCGAGCTTTGGTCATATTTATGTGCTCTGGAGGATGGCCAGAGGTAAACCATCAGGTCCATCAAATGATTTTCTGAAATTTGAATCCTAACTTTCCTCCAGATAAAACGAAAAATACAGGTGATGCTTTCAAATGCCACAGTGAAAGCTGCAGAACTTTCAATGGCTGAAATATGGAGTTTTTGTTGTTGTTGTTGTTTTGTTTTGTTTTGTTTTGTACATTCACCAGCTTGGGTCAGAAGACCTCATTTTATGAAATCCATGAATTAGTTTTGCTTTGCCTGTGGCTGTCCCTGAGGGACTCACTGCAATGATAGATCTCTTGGCAACAAAAAGATGTTTGAATTCATGAGCCAAAGAGGAAGAAGCGTTGCTGTAGTCCTGCCCAGTAGCTCAGCGGTATTTAAAGCTGATTCAAAAATTATACCCAAGCAATAAGCCAGAATTACTGTATTCTTCACTAGTACTTCCTCATTACTGAGAATGAAGTGGAGACAGTGCACACAGCAATTCAGTAGACCCCTCTACAACCACATGGTTCCACTGAGAATCTCCACCAGAAATTCTGGCAACTTTTCACTTTCTGAAGTTGGGATGGAAAGTGACTCAAAGACAGGTTCCTTTTCTTCAAATTTGACACTGCTAAGAACCTATGCCATAATGGGTAGAAATTTCAAAAGAAACGATGATGAAGATCATCTGAGTTAGAGCTAGTAGGAGTTCTGTGACTGGACATTTTTCAATCTAAAAATAATTTTTAAATAGTGAATTATCTGTAGGAAGCTTTGATTCTGCTTTGTAGTTCCAGATTTAATTCAATGAATTACCTATACATGCATATTAGATATTTTTTTTTGCTTATTTTGTGAGGGTTTGCATAAACAGAAAAAGTTCTGCAGAGACTAAAAAATTATTTTAAGAATTGTTCTTGTTGACATTTCCCCTAGAAATTCATGCTATTTTTTGATTATTTCTCATCTGTGTCTATTTTGTATACTACATATAAATTTATCATCAACTTAAATATTTTCCATAATTCTGAAATATATCTAAGTTGAAATGCAAGTTATTAATTTTATTTGCCCAAGCAGTTAATGAGATGTTTTCTAGCAAAAGCTAGAGTGAGAAATCGTTGATTCATCCTTGCCTTTCAGGTGTCTTGCCAAAGCTGAGGCAGGTTCATTATGGATGTGCTTTAAACCCAAGAATACAGTGCAACTAGGAGTAAGCAGACAGGCACAGGACTCTGTGCATAAGAAATCAGTATTTAGTAAGTCCTGCAAATCTGGGTTAAAACAGAACTTCAAACCACTTAAATGATTCTGAGAAGAGCTTTAATTTCAGCAAACAGATAAAGGTTTTGCATTACATATGTGCCTGTTTCCTGAATAAGTATTTTCAAATTTCTTTGTCTATATACAAAGCTAAATTAAAAATAATAATTACAGTGAGAACAACAAAACCCACAGAAACTGAATATTTTCCTTTTTGGTTTGCATTATTGAGATTAACATAGTGTTACGCTTATAGTCAACCAACTGCATAGCAAAGTTGAAAGAACAAAATGAAGCTTCAAGATTTTTCTTTTCTTTCTAATTCATTAGCAAATACAATGATCATTAATATTTATCAAATACACCTCTGTTTTTTACTGGCCCCACATTTAAACAAAGACTGACTTTGCTGGTCAGAGTCAATTGTGAAGCAAAAAAGGTCTCTCAGATCATGTGCAATAACAATAAGCAGTTCAGCAGTTTAGGTATTCCGAAGATGGAATTTATTTTAGGACCATCTGATGTTTCTTTCACTTTTCTCTTCCTTTCAAGTTTGCTACCTGAAGGCACAGAGTTTAATTTCATCTGTTCCTTACATAAAGGTTAGAAAAAAACAAGTTTGTTTTGTCTTTCTCTTTTAAGAGTGTCTTCAGATCTGTATACTCTAATTTAAATATAATTTACCAAAAGGAATCCATGTGACCTCACAATGTTCTGTTGCTTTTTGTGGTGTTTTCTTTTTTGTCTGTGTATGGATTCAGACAAATTTGAAACACGACAAGCATTTTACAATGTCCCCATCGTATAAACAATAATTCACAACATGCAATGACAGAGATTGTTCTAGATTTAAGTAAACAGATTAAGATTCCAACATCAGAAGGCAAATAGATCAGAACACTGTATCTTAAAAAGCAATGAAAACGTTAGCTTATCTTATAAGCTATGCAAAGATCAAAAGCTTTTTTATCTGCTATGAGTGAAGACAAAATTGACAGAGAAAAATACGTCATGCAGAGATGGATAATATAGATTATGTAACAGGTAGAAAACAGAGTTGGTCATCACTGTAGAGTTGATCATAATTAAAAGAATATGTTAAAGTTTTCTGTAAACAGCGATTCTAACTTTCAGTCCATGAGCAACAATGCAGAACAAGTAACATGCAGTGACAGTATTGAACTGTACTCTTGCTCTTGGCCTCACTTGTAGGTTTCAAAATTCTTAAGAATGAGGAATAATGAAGAATCCTCACTGGCAATTAGTCATCCATGAATGCCAGGTTAGAGACCATTACTATAAGGAATTAAAAGATCAAATGAAAGCTTTTTTGGATGCATCTCAAAACAAATGTGAAGAACATATATAGCCAATAACAAGAGGTGAAAGCATTGTTTGGAACATGGAAGATAGCTTATGAGCAGATGAAGGAGCATCTTGAATCAGAAATCCATTCCAGGCAGAGAGAGAAAAAAAAAAAAAATGCTTTTAAATTACACAGAGATTTGGGGAAGTATACACAGAAACTGTGCAAAACTAGCTAGAAAAAAAAAAAAAAAGAAAGAAAAAAAAAAAGAAAAAATAAAAAGAAAACAAAGAGCTTGACATCTGCAGACAACTGAAGTTTTTTGTTTTTTTTTTTTTTGAATTCTAGGATACAAATCTTGCCCAATGTGATACAAGAGAAAGCAGGAAGGTCAGGGAAACTGCTTCAGCAAGAAACTCATGAAGATTTACAGTTTATCTATAGTGTTTACAGCTTGTAAAATTAATTATAACATCAAATTTCTAGTTGAAAACAGATATGATACGTCAAATTCAGGAGGAAAAGCTGATATTAATCACAGAGTATCCACTGAATTTAGCTAATGTGTTCAGGATTTCAACATGTGTTAAATCAGAAATTTATTTATTTATTTATTTATTTATTTACTTATTTATTGAAAAAAGCTGGCAAAGCTAAGGAAGTTTTGCCCATTTGCGACCCTTATCAGCTCCAGTTGGTCTCCAGTGTTCTCCATGCTGAGGCATACTTTAGGGTCATCATAGCGCTAATGCTCCCTGTTAAGATCATGGTTGCTTTTACTCCTGTATGTACTGTAAACATGATAGTTTTTAATTGAAACTTTATGCAATGGACACCTTTAACTTCATGTTAACTTCATATCCCAGATCAAGCAGTAGGAAGATGAATTGTAAGGAGATTTCCAGTGGCAAATAACCTCAGAAATGAGCTAACCGTGTAACAGAGCACTTTAATTCGGCCCAGAGAAGATAAGGAAGAGGAAGTAATCTATTTGAACTGGAAGAGCAATTAAAGGCATTAATAAATGAAGATAAAGATACCAGGAAAATAATTTTGAGCTGGCCAAACACAAAGAGTGCTTCTTTATAGCATATTGGAGAAAAATATTAACCCTGGAGCAACTCCATTGCACCTGCAGCTAATGAAGTAGTTGATATTAATTCATAAATAGGAAAGTATTCAATAAATACTAGTGTTCAGTATCTGGAAAGAATAATGATGTTTTTGCCGCTGAAAGTGATAAAATACTTTTTAGTCCACTAGTAACTAAGTAACTAGTAACTAAGACTTTTAAGATAAAACAAACTTTCTTTACAAGGAAAATATATTTTAAAATATGAACTTACTCAGGAATCCCCAAGGATTTTGCTGAAAAAATCTTGCCTGACCATTACTCTGATCACTGGAGAAAAGCCAAAAACCTGAAAGTGAATATAACTGATGTGAGTAGCTGTGGACCTTTAGTCTACTATCAATCTGATGTAAAATAATGGAAAACTGATACAGCAGTCAATTAAAAAACAATTAAGGCCTAGGAATGTAATCAATACCAAGTTATTTTATGGAAAATACATCTTCTCAAACAATTTGTTTCCTCTGATAACATAGTAAGTTTGATGACTAATTGCAATGTTGAACTAATCTTAAACTTCTGTGGGACGTTTGATTAAGTATTGCAAAATATCCTGAAGAAAAAAATAAATAAATAGCATTCTATAAGTCAAAAGGACACATGCAGAATTGATTAAAAATTGCTTAAATGAATTGTCTTACTGTTGGAACTAGAAAAAGGCTTGATGTTATACACTGATCTTGTCAGTGAGTTGAGTGTAATATTACAGATTATAAATCTGGGACCTGAGATAAACACTGTTAGAATTGCAAAGATAGATGACAAAGATAAAAATAGATAAACTAAATGAAATACATTTTAATAAATCCAAATTCATAATTCACAATCCAAAAAAAATCCAAAAATATACCTTGTTGCCGTAACTGGAAACCATTCTATAGAGCAGGTGAAATATACCTTGAAAAAGATTTGTAAGCAGGAAAAACTCCTGACATGATGCTGAGCCAAAACTGAAAAAATATGTTATTTTAATTTATATATTTAATTTATAGCTGTGAAAAAGTAACCATAAGGAGGTGATTTTTAGCTTTGTATATTGTACTGAAGAGACTGATAAATTAAAACTATCTACTTTGGTTCACATTTTTAATCAGTTGTTCGAAAACCCTAACAGATGCAGGAAATAATAAAATTGTTAGGGAAAAAGGAAAATGTCATACAATGAAAGAGCCTCATGGACCTTGAGTTAGAATCTGGTTCAGAATGCAGCTTTTCTGCAAGGGATGCCCAGAATCAGTGGGAATTTGTGGATAGAGATACAGGACACTAACTGGAATGTGCAATACAAAATATGTGTTTCTGGGGGATTCTGACTAGACACAGACACATGCTTTTCATTAACCTATAAAAACAGCTTACGTAAAAACCATAACCTGTAAAAACATTAACCCTGTAAATATCTGAAGTCCAGGCTTAGTCTAGTTCCCCATACGCAATGCAGAGATTGGCACCTTTTGAAGATAATTCATCCCTTTTATTTAATACACCATTTTAGGTTAGGCTTGCATCACACTCTTCACATATTCCATGCTTTGTGGATAACAAAGAGCCTGGGTAACTAGATACTTAACTTTTAGGAGGCTAAAATTAAATAGGAAGAACTTCACATGTAATTCTTCTCTTGTGTATAAGAAGACATAAGCTGAAAGGCTATTATTTATGCTGGATTTATGCCAAATTTGGTGGAGGAATCATACACCTGTATCTGTTCTGCATTGAGTTGTAGACCTTACTGACAGCCTGAGCATGTTCACCACAGAAAAAGGTGCCTTTCACATGGCTACACAGCTTTTTGACAGGTTAATGTCCAGATGATTCTGTGTTGGAGTGGAAGGAACTTTATGGATCCAGGCAGCCATATTCTTAACAACTCAGATTCCTCATTCACATTCTTCAAGCTCTACATATTCAAGCAAATTTTTGCAGAAATTTCAACTGCCAGGAATTAAACTGTGATGCCTTAAACTGCCTTTGCCATCTGCAAGTGAATATGTCATACTGAAGTTTACTTCCCCAAAATGTGCCTTCTGGTTACTTTTGTACAGTAGCAATACACTCTGAAATTATGCCAGTTTATTTTAATTACTCTAGCTTATTCAGACCACTCTCAGAAGGAAGGTAATTATCTGTAGACACAAATGCAATATTGTAGTGGATGAGCCTTCTGTGATTAGAACAGTAAGAACAATATTAATCATATTATGAGATATTACAATTTCTACTTCCTTGGATCAGGAAGAAAAAGAGAGGCACAATTAAATTTATTACTGTCTAAATATGTCATGTTTATTCAGTCACTAGATAGGAAATCTCTCCTTTTTTAATCATCCTGGATTGAAATGTATCTTTTTTTTTTTTCTTTTTTTTTCTTTTTTTTTCTGAAATGCAAGATTTTTTTTCTTACCCATCAGAAATTGTCTGGAGTCCATATCTTTAGCAGGTATAAATCAGCAACTTAATTGGAGCCACCTCACCATCTCTCACAATCTGTGTTGTCTGAGTTGTATGGACCTTTTCTTCTGAGAAAAGGAAGATAATTGTATGGTTATGAGGGACTTTTTTGCATCTACTTGATAAAACAATATGAACCATTATTATTATTTATGAATTTATCTGGTAGATACTGGAACAAACTCTCCCTTTTCAGGAGGAGAGTTTGGACTACTTATGAAGCAGTAGAGAGGAAAAGAGAGGCAAGCCAAGATTTTGAGTGTTCCCTGAATGCTTCAGAGCTGTTTACTTCAAGAATATTTGTTGCCTTTTAGATGACTCAATGGGTTGGAGAGAATTCCTGGAAAAGAGGGAGAGAAAATTCAAATTTGCAATCTAAGGAAACCCCTTTGGGTCTGCAGGTGCAGATGTGCTCCTTAACAGATAATTCCAGTAGGAACAGAATCATGATTTTAACATTTCATATGTCCAAATGTGCCAATTATTCATTAAAAATTTATAGCACCTATTATTACTTCCTTATGAGTCAAATTAATACTTCCCCCCCGGGCAATGATATAAATCAGATAACACCCACTGTTTCTCTATACTGATAGGAAATCATGCCTAGATATCAAGGGGTCTTGTTATGCCTCCTGATAAAACGTGTCTTACAAGTAACATGGTGAAGAAATAAATATAGAATTAAATATAAAAAGTACAAAGGCACATCTCATCCCATCTTTGAACAAAGAAAAAGGACTTCTTTATGCTGTTATGCTTAAGCAGTTCATCTAGCTCAGGTCATGTTATTGACATCGCCAAGCTTGGAAGACATTCTAGGAACCTCATTAGAAAATGTACTGAGTTGTTTCTAATTGTATGTATAAAAATTACAACCTAGAATAATCTGAATATATTACATTCTGCATCCATTCAGTTTGGAGTACATAACGGCACTGTGACCTCAGTTTGATCTCTAAATCAGTTTGTGATAAAGCATGCAGTTGAAGTGCTGAACATTTTCTTTTGAAGCTTACTGGCTAGAAAGGCTCAAGGAGCTGGTGGTGTTTTCCACATTACAATGCATATATTTGCTCACAAGACATGCCTAGAGTTACATAGAAGCCAGACAATTTAATTAAATCTGGTTGTCTAGGATTCTTCTACAACTGTTGAATAGAGAGGGACCAACCAAACATATAATCTCAAAATAGATATGTGTTATATGTATGGAATCCATTGGTTGGAAATGCCAAATGGTAGTAACCTCTAGAGGGAAAGTGAAATTAGGTGAGGCAGGTCTCACCAAAGACTTCAAGAATATGCATCTTATGTATATAATGTAAATTCCAAGAAGACATCATATGTTTGTGTTTTTATGTGGGATATGAAGTTGCAAAGTTTAAGGTTTTGAACTGGACCTGTCATTTATACCATCATAACAATGAGTAGTATCAGTAAAAGAATTTACATTGAGATTTGCAAATATTGTTTGTGTAATCTGGATTACACAGGAATGTGATGCAGCATGGTAAATTTGGTTTGTACATACATTTAATATTAGTAAAATGTATAATAAAAAGCATACACCCTATCAATAAGATTTTTTTCATCAAATATTTGGTTAAAGTTCATCAGACTGTAGGAAGAATCTGAGGCTAAAAGCCTAGATGCCAGTGCTTGAAAGGATGAATAAACTATCCAAGAAAATTTAATATCTTGATCCCCAGATTACTACAAGATCTCAGAGATCTTTTTCAAAGGCTTTTGCAGAATGAGAAGCAACAGAAATTATATTCTGTGTTTTGCTTTACTTTCCACTGGTATAAATCTATTGGTGCCATATTGTGTATTGTACTGGCAGAGGTGAGGTCAGAATTCTAATGTTGTAGAATCATGAAGCTGAAAAGAACTGTTAAATAGGGTGTCCCACCCACTCTGGCTTTACAGATAATGTCTATTTCCTGTCTGTGTTACTCTCCCCTCCCCCCCCCTTTTTTTTTCTTTTTTTTTTTTGTGTGTGTGTATTATGTTGCATTTTAGTGATCTTGGTGCAAAGTAACATTTCATTCCCTTTGTTAAGTGCTCAGGTAATTAGGAGGTTACATTAAACTACTGTGAGATCTTGTAATCTTCTGTGGTTACGATCAACCTTAGCAAAATTAAAACTGTGCTTGCAGATGAAAAAACACCTAACAGAAACCAATGAAAAGGACAGAGAAAGTAATTTAACTGACTAATTAACAGCCCAATCTGTGCGATGATGGGACAATACTTAGCTCAGAACCACTTAGCCTTTCTGTTTTTGTCCACTTAAAAGACCATTATACCATATTCAGCATAGAATTATATACTACAGGGAATGTACTCAGCTGAAGTACCCACATTTCTTATATCTTCAGGGTACATAGCCCTCGTTATTCCCCTAGAGTAAGTAATTATCTTGTAACAGCTACACACCTTGGTGCATTTTATGATCTTAAAATGTTATATTTATTCTTTTCTTATAAAGCCCCAGGCAGACAAAAAGTTTGTGACAGAATGATTAAAATACCTTGCTACAAACGTAGAGATTTGAGTTTCAGCTCACTTGAACTTATGTAGAAAGGTCCCTCCAACTGGCAATGTTTTAAATGAGAATCTGATCCCCTGTCTCAGGGAAGTGGTTAATATCGAGTTTAATAGGGTGATCTGACCTCTTGCATAGGTTTGACCCTTAAAAGAAATTGGCTTGCTTCTACCATAATAACCTAGCAGACTATTTGAGCTCCTAGGAGACCTTTAACCTGGTATTATTCAGAGCAAAGTCATCAGCAAATGTATTATCCAAATCTATCTGATTCTGTGACTGTTAAAGATAATGAAAGTGCTTTCTCATATCTTCAAGGGTGTTTTGTTCAAGCATTTACTGAGTTCGGTTTCCTTCATATATGAAAAGAATTTGTACCTTCCTCATTTCCCTCTTACAGAGAGTTGAACTCCCCTATAAAAAGATGTTCTTCAAGCATTCTTCTCCAAAATTTGAATCTCTATGTAGTCTTTACAACTTTTTTTTTTTGAATAAAATCAGAGAAGATTCTGTTCTTCAGACTTTAAATAAATAAAATTGCCACATGCCACAAGAGCAGAAAAAAAAACATAATTTCTATCTTTCAACTTTCCTTTGTGGATGAAACCATTTTTAAATTATCTTAGAACATAAGAATAGATGTATTTGCTCAGAAAGAAGATCCATCCATGACAGTAGTAAAAGTAAAATTGAAGAAGGCATAAAGTACTAAAGCACACATTCTCATGCTTCCAAGAATGTTCATTGGAAGTGTTTAACATTGTTCAATGTATTTCAGTTTCACGAATTTGTTCAATCACCTCTTAAACACCTATAAAAAAAAAAAAAAGTTTAACATCCAAAATATTCCATGAAAGAAGGATCACAGCTTGAGTAAAGAACCACCTGCTTTTTGTTTGTTTTGAAGCCACTATCCCAACTTCATTTGATGCCCTTTAGTTCTTTACTGGAAGAAACAATGAAAATGTGTTCATTCCCGTCTGAATTTAAGAAGAGATTGGACTGTGCACTTAGTCACATGGTCTGAACTTTTGGGTAGACCTGTGCAGTGTCAAGAGTTGGACTTGATGATCCTTAAGGGTCCCTTCCAACTCAGGATATTCTATGATTCTATGATTCTATGATTTCAGTCATAGTTTTGTAGCTCTCTATTACTACTTATTTAGCTATTTTTTAGACTGACAAGTGTACATAGCTGTTCATTTTTTGGGTGTCTGTTTCACCATTTTGTGCATTCTTATAACATCTTTCTATGTCTTCACAGTCCTGCTATATTCTTTCAGAAATAACAGACCAAACCTTCCTGTTGCAACTGAGATTTTTAAAATGTCATCATAATACTTCATTCTGTTCTTTATTCTTTTGCTGATATTTGGTTTTTGATCACTACTGAGCACTGAGGTGATATTTTTACTATTATCTGTTTTAGTACCAAGATCTCAATTCTGAGTATTAATGGTCAGTTCAGAGCCATCTTCTTGTATGTAAAGATAAGACTTCCCCTCTTCCATCTCTCCCCCCCATTACAGTTGTCTACACTGAATTACATCTACCGATTTGTTTCTTAATTACACAGTCTCATAATGTCATTCTCCAGTTTTCATCTTCAGCCTTCATCTTCACTGTCCTGAAATCTGAGTGATCAGCAAACTTTTGTAATTCCACAAATCCCTCTCTTTCCTAAATCATCAATGAAAATCAACAATCAAATCAACAGAATAGACCTCTGCAAAATGCTACCAGTGACATCCTTTCCTTTGCACCTGGTGCTAGTGTTACATTCATTTTCTGGTTTAATTCTTAGGGCATGAGCAACAAACCAGCACAAGAACACTTTATGAGTAACAAGATCTCAGGCAAATAATTTCTTCCTGTCCATGAAGGGGAAAGACAACAAGGCTGGATTCTTGTTTTAAATTTACCTTTGCATTTTTTTTTCTCTTTTGCCTTACTCTTGAAGCTAATACTCTTTTTCTCCAGCTGTAAATCTATCATGGCTTGTATATAAATGAATATGAGTTTTTCTGTGCTCAGTTGAGAAAACAGAAAACTTCAGCTGTTCATTGCAGAGTTTTACAGATTCAGCACCTGTACCATAGAAAATGCAAAGGTTTCTAACTGAATTGCATGGAGTTATTCCAGATTTACATCACGAGAACATAAAAAGAATGTGATTCAGTCTCCCACAAAGATTTTCATGCCACTTTGAATAACAAGCTATTAAACACAGGTATCTAATACATATTTATGTTCTGTATAATCATGTGTTGCTCTTACAACCAAATTATGGTTAGTCACAATGGGATTATGCTATTAAACTGGTTGCCAATTGTGATTTATGAAACTAAATACGTACACTTAAAATGGCAGAAAATAAAATCCCTCAGGTTTTATTCAGTGTTTTTTTTTTGTTTGTTTGTTCGGTTGGTTGTTTTGTTTTGTTTTGTTTTATTCTTGTCTGCTGTATATACTGATTTTGTGTTGTATGTTTATTAACAATTGTACCCCACCTGTGTTAGGATTATAAAAATCAGAAACTAATGACATCTAGAGAAATCAGTCAGTCCTAAAGACTACAGAAAAAGACCAGTTAGATTACATATTGTACTTTATAATCTTCAAGTAAAGATCAATTGTTTTTTCATGTATATTTCTGTATATTTTGTTCAGCATAGTTTTAAATGGAATTTCTTCCCACTCCCTGCATAAAAGACACTGCTCACCAGTCTAATGGATCTACCAGCTATGACTTTTCTGTCGTTACTCATCTTAAATGCTCTTTGTATTTAATTCCCTTAATTCCATTCCTAAAGTTAATGTAGATTGCATAGAATTAGAGAAATATTAAAATAACACCACAGTGAATATATGTTCTACTGTGTTAGCTATGGGCTATGTTAGATATGGGCTGATTTTCAGTAGTGCCAAATAACCAAACATTTATAATTCTTGGCCTTCAGAGATTTATTCTGACATATCAAAAGTTCTGAAAAAAAGGCAGGTTCTAGTATACTAATTCAGTTGTAGGTGTGCGACACATCTGCAGTTTATCCAGGATAACAGAAGTTGTGGACCATGCCATAGACTATATTTGCCCCACTGTCTACACAACCTTTTTCATATCATGTAAAATGGCATACCTGAAAGAATTAACAATGAACTTATCAATAGTTGTATTATACAATCTGTCCTAGAGAAAGATGTATGTCAAGCCTACAATGAACATTAGAAATAGAGTGCAAACATAATAGGAAAGTTTTGCTTGGTTTTAATGGAAGATCAGCCAAGAGTTCATTTCAAATTGCATTTCACTGTTCTGAAGATTTTATATTGCTTATATGCAAACATTCATTCTTGGATGTTTAATGATTAACTTCACGGGGCCATAGGTCAGCTTGGATCTCTGAGCTGAGTCAGTTTCTCAGTTAGGGTTCATCAAAACCTCAGACAGGGATTTCTAATTCTTCCCATGTTTTATATTTCCTCTTTCTACTGAGAGGTGAGGAATTAGTCTAGTTTCTGCATGACTGGCATGGAGACTGTATGTCTATCAAATACTAGTTGGAACTATTGTTTGTAATGATAAGGCAATCAAGATGATATATTATCTAAAGGAATGTACTGTAACTGTTGCACATTGATGTGAGACTTAAAATAGGCATTGGCAGTTCTACAATTTAACCTCTGGTTAAAAAATGATAGATAGGAACTCATTTTTTGTTTTCCCATAAATATCCTTCTGGTTGTTTAGACAGTATATATCTAACAACTGAAAGTAGTAGTATTCCAGAGTCAGCCTCAGCTGTGTTACTTTGGTCTATGATGTAAAGCCCTTGTTCATGAAACTAAACAACTGTGGATCCACACCAGAACTTTTTCTTCTGCTGATAACTGTAGCTCAGGTGTTTCTTTTTCTGAGTCAGGTCCTTACTGACACATCCTTTTTCAGATTGTCTGTTTGTCTTGTGTTTTTAATATATTTTTGTGTCTATTTCACTTATCTATCTTGTCTACACTGATATTTTCTTTCTGGGAATTTCTACCTATTGAATATATACGATTACATTTACTTTCCTCATCTCACTACCTGCTTTTGGCCAAGGGGAAGCCTGTGCTGCTTGTTGCTCATTTTTCTAACTTCTTTCTGTTTTTATAATTTTCCCTTTCTCAATGGTGTTTGCAAAACATCTCAATTCAGTTGGACCTACAAACTAATTAATGTCTTGTTTATTTCTTCTCCAAGACTATCAATAAGTGAAATTACAAGTAAAATATTTCCGTTACATTAAAGCAGGTCTAACAACTCGTCTTTCTCTTCCTTTTGAGCATAGGCTCTCTTCTTAATGCATGATTATTTATTTTTGACTTCTGTTTATGATCCTTTAGCCAATTCTCAGTCAACATATCATTCTTCTTTGAGCTATGGTATGAATGATTGTGATTCAAATTTAAAATAATTCCTGGAGGAAAATAAATAAAAAGCTAATAAAAGTGTCCATAAATGTTGTTATTGCTTGTTTTATTGCAGGTATGTGTAAGCCTTATGAAAGAAGTTTATTATCTCTTTTTCTAAGTATTCTTCTATGCTGAGGTCCCATTTCACTAGAATCATTGCACTGGATGCAAGCCCTTGTAGTGAAAGCCATGCTGAAACTGGTCCAAATAAACACAGCTACTATCAAATACAAAGCAAACTTGAGTCAAGAACCCAAGGCACAGTGGTACTATTTATTATAGCTCTACTGAAATTAATAATTTCAAACTATTATTATAACATCAAGAAAATTAATCATTGGAATGATCCAGCGTGGTATTTGTGAGGTATTTATTTGTGTATCTTTTCATCAGGAATAGGTATCTTATTTGAATATATTGTCTGAACATCTAGCTCAGCCAAAACCTATGGGTATAGTCGTCAAGTTTGAAAGGGCTTTTGGCTTGTACTTTGCAGGTGGCCACTCAAGATTAGCATTCATTTCTTTTAATCGTAGAAACTGATGGCTTTGTGTTTGATACCACATAATGTTCTGATGTAAAATCCTCTTCAAAAATTGAATATTTACATATAATTAAAATACAAATTTCTGTTATATTTCAGCACTGCTTTTCCATGATTGTTTGGATCAATAGTAAAATATCATGTAAGCCCACATGGGGAATAATATGAAGCCGTCTTTTTCTTGATATTCCCTCACTCACTTCTGGAGAATCAAATTTCAAAACATTGCTTCAGCCTTTGCATGTTTATTGAAGTAGAACAAAATTTGGATACCATTTGAGAGTTGTTTACAACTGCAAGCACAACAAAGTCATTCTCTGTCCCTTGGGCACAACAATGGAAAAGATGAATAGGATTGTTCTTCCCAAGAAAACGTGACTTTAGAAGGAAAAAATCTAGCTTCTCTAGCCAAGGTCAAAGAGGAGTGTAGTTTAGAGAAACTTATCTTAGCAGAACATCTAACTCAGTTCATATGAAATTACCTGTTTCAATCTAAATTCAGCATAATAGTGCAATGCTGCAGCTGACCTAACTGTCCATGCATGATATAGTCATGTTGTATGTGGATTTGGACCGACTCTTTGCACTTTCAGTCCCAGGATTACGAACATAGAGCAAGTTCTTCCCTATCCCTATTTATCAGCATGGCTTTACCAATAGTGCCCTTACAGGGCTCTGAACAGGGTAAATTGGCTGTAATACTACAAAAGAAAAATCTGCCCTAGAAGGAAGTATTCTTTGTTGTGGCTACCACAGTTGTGGAATACCTCACTTTTTGGACAACGTAAACTGCAAGTCAGTATTATGGCCAAGAGGAATCTCTTCTCTGGTTTCCAAGAGTACAGCCAGACACAGCAAGGATTTCGTTGTGACTGTCATCACTGAAGCTTGCACAAATTGCTTGGTCCTGACTTTTTGGTATTATGGAATTATTTGTACATTTTAATTGGAAGTGCAGGTTGGTGCTCAGAGCATAGCAAGGGTTGATTTGAAAGTTTTTCCTACACAGCTTTTCAGCATCTCAGTAATACTGGGGGTGGGTTTCTTTTTCACTTTTTTCTTGTAATGTAGGATGAAAAATGATGAGGTAATTTGCCAGCCTTTATGCAACTGGCAGATGGGTTATATTAATATCATAAGAACATATTGTTCCCAATGCCTGCTTAAAAGCAGAATTGCTATATTGGGCCTGCATTCAGCAAAGTGCCAAGGCACGTGCATGTATTTATTCCTCTTCAGAAAAGGAGATATGTACACACCTAACTTAGTTGAAATGGACATTTTAACTAGTGTTCTAATCAGCAGAAGCATTAGCAGTATATGATAAAGTTGATTTTCTTTTGCCAGTGTTTTGCTTCTGATTGTTTAATAACCTTCTGTGACCCAGCATGAGAAGTGCAGCATACAGCTTTCCTAGAGTAAATGTACCAGAATGGTGTTGATATTTGAATACATGAAAAATTATAAATAAGACACAGGACCTGTTAGTATTTTAGGACATGGAAGATGATTTCAGTTGCTGAACTGTGTTCTAAAGGATGTGCAAGACATCCGATAAGGCTCAGTATCTCATACACTGAGATCCTGAGTCACTAGGAACATCATCTCAATTCTGTTGATTACATATAGTCTTGTACAGATGCCATTTATAAATCCACACTTCACATTAAGGAGAGGGTTGGGTTTTTAGTAGTTAGTGAAATCTTAAATTCAGAATAGACATTTTAGTACACAATTAATGAGCAGTCTGACACATCAGTAGCTTTCTCGTAACTGCTATCCTATACAGGCACTTCTGGTATTTTCGACAGTATTTGTTGCATTCATCTGTGTGTGCTAAGAGCTCAAAGATACCAATAACATGCCTAAACAGCATACTGCTACCGCAAACCTCTGTTGTTTAGAGGGACTCAGAAGTCCACAGATGAAAGTTTCTTATTCTCTTGATGGGGATTTGCAGAACATTTCTCCTTCTCTTCAGTGGCCTTACTCTATAAACAAAGCAAGCAAGATTTCTTCTTTTATCTAAAAATCACACTGCCAACAAGGAAAGTACAAAAGGGAATATTTCTGACTAGATTGTATCTTCTTTAGTTCTCCTTCCACCTCTGCAGCAGCAACAAAATTTCTAAGCTTTGAACAAGCTGCATTAAAATTAACACTGTTTTATTGAAGAACTTGTTACATTTCAGCAGCTCTGGTCAGGACACAGGGAGATCATAAGAGGTCAGAGGGAGCTGAAGAATGTCCTGGGTAGAAGGCATTATTTGTATTGCAAACTGACAATTAAACAACAATAAATCAGTGCAAACATAAGCATAGGAGTTTCTCTCTCATTCCCTCTCTCATTTTATTATCTCTCTTCCTTTCTCTGTCTTTCTTTTCCTGAAAGGAGAGATTTAACTGTGATAACAGGCCATTTCTAGAGGATTAGCAACCTGTACCCTTAGCCAATCTGCCTGTTCATGCCTTTGCTGTGCATTCTGTTCAGCTGTCTAATTATGGCTTGCAAAATTGATTGAAACAAGGTAAAAAGAAAACCACTATTCCTCTTATCCTTCAAATTGCTCTGCACAAGACATTTTATTACTATTATTTAATTAATTTATTAATGCACAAAGAGCATGGAAAGCCTTTGGCTTCTTTATGTCAGGCATTGTACTGACATTAAAAAAAAGAAAAAAAAAAAAAGGCAAGGCAATGCTTGAAAACATGGTTTAATCAAAGACCTATATAAGTTACTTTGTAACTGTGGGGCTCAGGTACATAGCTAAGTGCTGATTTTAGGAAATGAGGGATCCTATACCCCCAGATAAAACAATTTTAAGTGAAGCAGAAAAGCAGGAAGAGGAACACTGGGTTTTCATTGCTCCCGGATTTAGGAGACAACTAAACTTTCAGAGGCAGTGACTGTGGAGAACATATTCATCAGGGAGGGAAGGAACACTGATGGATTTACTAGCATCTTCTTTTTATTTTATTACCAAAACAAACAGCTGTCTTTTTGATATACAGTTCCATAGGCTGGTTTGCAAGAACATTTACATGGTGAATGTAAATGTTCCAGGTAAGGTGAAACACTGTCAGGACTAAAATGTAATCACCTCTAACTTTGGCAAGGCCAAGATTTCAACCCACCATGGATTTCCTCCAGTGTTTTAGATTAGGTTTTCAATGGCTGTATTCTCTATTCATTCTTTTTTATTTGTTTGTTTATTTAATGAATCATACCCTCAATGCCTTTTGAATTTACTGATGACTTTCAACCAAATATACCAGGCAGACTATTATCTGTCCTACAACTTCAGTGAAATTGTCACCTGCTTGAGGACAAATATTTAAATTGTGCTTCTAGTTGCAGAAAGACAGTTCAGACGCTTACCCATTTCAAAAGGAAGAAACCAGTAAGCAACTGGACACCATGTACAAATATAAACAGCGAGCACTTGAATGTGTGTAAGCTAGGAGTTTGGAGACAGCCCAAAAAGGAATCAGGTCTGTGCTCTGTTTCTTGTACTGATACACTTGAACCCACTCCAGCTTATAAAATATGGCTAGAGGGAGACACTGAATGATTGTATAGTACAGATGCCCAGTGTGTATTAATTCAATATCTCCCTTTTCCACTGGAGGAAATGTTAATGCATATGTATTCTTGCTTTCCCTAATTTAGTTGTTTTAGATCAACTTATGAGGTACAGACTATGTCAACTCCTTTTGCAGACTGATGATGCAGTTCATGTCCTTTCAGAGAACTGGAGTGACTGCAGATCTCGATCATGTCTGGGTGACCCTTTAACTACATGACAAAAGGGAGCACCAGCACATCCTCCTGAAACAGCTTGTGTAGTGTCCAAACTACTAAATAGCTGTGGAAAATACTTGCCAGCCTGACTTGCTGCTGAAAGCAGTATCACTCACTGAAAAATTCATAGCGCTCAGGTACAGCCAGGTTTTACACAGTTAGTCCTTGGTACCTTTACTAATAATTATTACGCTAAAAATTCAGAATCTACTGATGTTACAGGGCCTGAGGGCTATATTTGTGAGGTTTAGGCATGTGTTTTCTCTGGTAAATCTGATCTATGGCCTTTCTTAGAGATTGTAAATTGTTGTAGTTGTGCAAATCCTTGCATCAAATAAATCATTATCCATTTCCCTGACTGTGGTAGGATGATAACTACTCACAAGTACCATGTAAAGATTAACACTTGCTCAGACGTAAGGTAGCAAAAGAGCTGTTGGTCCTTAAAGATTCTGTAGCAGCTGCCAGGAATCTTGAAAAGTCCCTCTAAGTCAAAGGACGACCCCATCAATTGCCTTATCTCTGGGCTTCCTCAGTCAGCTGTGGCTAATTAAAATAACCTGGTTATAAAATGGAAGTAGAAAACATTCCCTGGCTCTTCAGGGTAGCTGGTTTACTGGGGGAGGGGGTGAGTTGTGATGTATTGTAAACAGGGAGAGAAATGGAGCATATTAATGCAATCAGCAAGGGAGAAGGGGAAGTTGTGGAATTCAGTGCTGTGCTAGAAACTTGCCCTCTTAATGAGGTGATCATAAAATGCCAATTCCCCAAAGCTACTGTATATTTTTGAATAGTGTCTTTATTTTTATATGAGGTAGGGATGGTCATTTTTCCACTTCCTTTGACAGCAGGCTGACCAAATGCTACTCAAAGGAGTATTGTGGCTGCTCTATGCTTTCCTCTTTCCTTTGGCTGTACAGTTCTCAATTAGCTTTTAAGCTACATTATAGATCTACTAACAGTTGTGCAGTTAAATCATTAATTACCTTCTCAGTCAGTTGGGAACTCAATTTCACTTTGGTTTGCAGTTTGTGCTCTACAGTAGATTACTTAGCTAATCCATAAACATCTTCAGACAGTATAATTTAAAGAAGTTAATGATGAGGAAGTTTAGACAACTTTATCACAAAATAATTCTTAGTTAGGCATATGAAATAAAGTGTTTATGAAGGAGAGGGTTTTAGCTATGCAAATATCAAGCCAGTCATATTAGGAAAAATTATGTGAGGTTGTGGGTTTTTTCCCTAAAGATCAATGAATTTAATGTTGTTTTCTGTCTAAAATATTAATGAGGGGGAAAAAAAATAATCAGCAGAATAACCGAACTAGAAGTGAAAACATGTATGGGTTTTTGTTTATTTTGCTTTTTTAGCTCTGTTCCTGATTTGCTGTGTTCTAAATAAGTTTCTGTGCTTCTGAATTTTGGTTTAGTTTTTGCCCTTCGTCTTGTGTGTTAAAATAGAGAATCTTTGTGTAGTCTGTTTCTGTTGCCTATGTTTTTACACCTACCGCAGTACAGTGTAGTTTCAATTTGAATGGTAAGGATGAATGTTAACAATAAATACATATTCAAATGTAGTAAAGCTTCTAGGTGTATTGGTTTTGTCTTGGAATGAGCTAGAGGCTAAACTTTCTACTACAAGCTTTTCAAAGGCTGTTGACTTCCTAATTAATCTAATTTCTCCAGTGTGTTCCAAGGCGGCCTCAGTCCAAATATTTATTTCAGAGTACAGAGGACTGGCCTTGTTTCTGAAGATGGGAGAACAAAGCTATCTAGGGAGACTGTTATTGCCCTGTCTAAATACTAAGTTACAATAGCAGCAGGGAGAATCAGAGATTTGTTAATATTGTCTGATAGTCATTTAAGAGGGAGCAGGAAGTCTGAGAGGAAAATTTGGTGTATTATTTGCTGGTATTAAAAGATGTTTTCTCAATAAACTATCCAATGCTAGATAACTACTTTCTAAAGACTGCTGAGACACTTCTGCTAGAGGTGTAGTCTTGAAAAGGCATTTAAAATGAAAGCTGTTTCTTTGCTGTGCCCTTTCAGATAGGGGCAGTCTTAAGTTTCCCTCCCTCCCAGACAGAAAAACAAATTGTGAATAGACCTCTAACTCATCTTGCTGTGCTACAAACAGAGATAGTGGAGAAACTGCTGAGTGAATGTGGCAGTTGAATTCCAGTGAATGGAAATGTTTTCACTCATCTCAGAGAAAGTGATGGGTGAAAAAGTACAGACTCAGTCACTTGAATCCAAAAGGGAAACAGAAGTAGATTATGCAACCAGAATGAAAAAGATAGGAAAAGGTTTTGGAAAGGGAAGCTGAGCCACGCGGAATTGTAGACAAGTTGGTCAGGGTTTCTGACCATCTTCTTTATGAATCTGAGATTTATTCAGTCTGAACAGGTAACAGCATAGCGTGTCAAAGAAAATGGCATGATGTATAAAATGAAAACAGAGAAGCTAAACAGAGGACTTTGGCTTCTGTGATGCAATGCCACTTGGGTTTGAGTTAGATTCCCCACTGTTTACTGGGACAGGCCAGCATGTAGAAATATCTTAATATTCCATCAATAATCATTTGCCTTCATTATGTCAAGTAGTCCTGGTCCTCTTGTACAGTAAGAAGGTGAAAGAGGTCTACTTTCTAATTATAATTACTTTGCTATTATGCTAAAAATGAAATCTTTGGTTAGAAATATGGAATTTTTTGTCTTCTGTAGTCCAGTTTTAGCCATGACTCTAGACAGTTGACTGATTATAGAATAATGAGCTATTAGTTATAATTGAAGAGAGCATCAATATATTTTACAGCAACACTAAAGAAATGCATGTTATTTCATATACAATTTTCATTTTTTTATTACGATTTTTAAAAGACATTTCAGTACAGGATAATATTGAAAAGGAAAAAGAAAAACCATGAAATATTTTATTAACATTTTGAGGTTTAACATTTTTCTCTGAAAATGCAACTTAACAAAAATTGTGTCAATCTCAATATTTGAATGAAGTTGATGTTGGGTTTTGATTCTCCTATTTTCAGATGCCTTTTTCATTTGCCTTGCTCTTAGGAAAGGATTTGTAGTTTTTATGTATTTGCGAAATTGTTCCCATTCTGGCTGCCCAAACAACTGTAGGAACATTACCTTCTTTCCTAAAGGCTGAAGTACACTTGTGAAGGCCAAATTAATCATCTAAATAATATATCCATTCCCCCAGGCAAAATGTATGGAATAGGCACCACTCTGACAACACAAGGAGACGCACATTTTGTATGGTCCTGGGAATCCCTTGTGAATCCTTTCATCTGACTGATAATCATGTCAAGGAACAGCTGTATCTTCTGTCACATTTTTGACCATTGCATTTGGCATTTAAGTGTTCGTGACCTGCTCCTGATATGTTATGCTAACAAAAGCAGCCTGGTTGGTGTTTGTGATTTGTTTGTATTCTTAATGTGCAAGGAAGGGCTCACCTGGGTATGTATTCTGCAGTTTCTACTTCTCAGCAAAAAAAGGGAAACATGCACTTTGCATAAGGTTTTGTATTTCTCTCAGATTTCCAAGGAAAGGGAATTGCACACAGCTTCCTTGAAGTCTTTAAAAATGGGTTGGTGTAACACAATAGACAGAGTACAAGGGTAGATTTACTCCACATGGCAATGATAATAAAGTCACTGGTTTTCTTTCTTTTTTTTAATTTTTTATTTTTTGCTGGAGCTAGGTTACAGAAATTTAGCTTTAAAATAAAAGCTCCAGAAGTGTGGAAAAAGAGGTTGAATTCATTCCATACTGTATCTCTTAAACAAGCCTTCTTAGGAGGATTTTCCATCTGAATTGTTTCCTCTTGTTGATGAAGAATATCTGCAGAATTTGGCTCTCCTACAAGTACAACTATGAATAATGCATGGTGACTAGAAAAGAACGGACAGCAAATAACAACAGGAAACAAATACCACACTTTGCAGGACAAATTTCCAGGTGCACAATAATTCCTTCTAAAATCTGTGAACCTCATGGAATTCTCATATATTTTCATGAACACCTGCAAGCAATAAATATTTTGATGCTGCATATTGCAGCTGAATTTGCTGCTTTCATTTGGGAAGGGGGGGGAGGGAGAATCATATTTGTATAACTCATCTATCTCCTGTGTCAAGCTCCTCGGCTATGTTTCTCAGTTCTGCAATTCAATGTAAATAGTGGGTTGGCTTGCAGCTACCACACACACTCAACAGCTTCTTCTGGGAATCATGCTTGGGGGTAGGTAAAGCATTGCCACAGGTCCTGATTAAGTTTCTAGGGAGTAATAGGCACCCTGTTGATAAGGCTCTGTTGAAGGACTGTTTCTTTACCCTCCTTCTCATTCAGGCATCCCCTGTCCGGCCAGTGTAAGAAAGGGTAATATGAGTGGGGCTTTTTGGTGTTTACCCTGCAGTGAGGACTTATTCCAGCTACTGCAATTTATCATTCTCTGCCCATTTTAAGAGTCTTCTTCAGATAACATTGATAAGGCCATGACAGCAGCATCTCTTGGAGTTAAGACTCCCTAGCAGTTTGAGGAAAATATTTTTGCATTTTGGGACAGGACCTCAGCATTGATAAAAGATGACTGGGAGGTAAACAAGAACCTATATTCTAGGTTCTATATTCCGTATTAACAACGTGACATAGACCTTACTATGAAGAACTAAAATCATTTGGAATATGTGATTTAAGTTAATATATTTGCAACAAATGCTGTGGGCATGGGGTTTTTGTTGGTTGGTGGGTTGTTTCATTTGAAAACAGCCTTGAGGAAAAAATAGAAATTACAAGCAATTGTAAATTGCAAAGAAATGCTGTGTTAAGTGGAATCTGATGGGAAAGTCAGAGAAACACTTCCCAGGAAGACTGAAGTTGGCAAATGGGAAAAAAGGACCAGGGTCACCGTATCAGCAGTAGGCTTTAGTCCAACTCCAGCAGTGTCTTTCAGCTGACATTAAGTCACTTCTCTTAGTGTTTTCTAATTTTGTACTTCTATGATTGCATCTTTGATTCAGTCAATGACAATATAAACCTGAAAAAAAAACCTGAAAATAATAAACCCAAGAAACTGTAACTGAAACTGTGTAACTGAAAACAATAAACCCAAGAAAACATCCCAAAACCAGGAAAAACATGCAAATCCCAGGAGATTAAATCTGACTTTCTGAGGTCTAGTCCAGGTCTGTGTACCGCCAAGCACAAAAATAAATAAATAAATAAAAAGGTGGAGGAAAACAACACACCTTTTTTCTGATCTCTATTTTTCTATGTCTTTACTATGACTTTGATATGGACACAGTTGCAGTGTTTCAAAGTCTTGAACAGGACAATATGCATCTATTATTTCTTCTCTATTCAACTTATTTTCTCCTGTTCTTTCAGAAGAAAAACAAAAGCAAAGCAACAATAAAAAATGCTTCAGTTAGTTCTGCTGGAATTGCTGTTCCACTCACCCCAAGGTGGGTCAATTTCCACACAGATCAGTATAAGAAACATTTTCCACAGGTGTTCATGGACTTGTTAATTTACCTTTGTGCCAAGGGCATTTTCATGGTGAATTGAGTGGACCAAAGTGGCCATTAAACACATCAATAAAGAATCACACACTTGGTCAGTGCAGAGGTTTTGTAATCCATAAATGGAAAACCTGGAGTTCATTAATCAGGCTATAAACAGTGAGAAGGTGAACCTATGGCTGTATGTCTTAGAACAAAAGCTTGCCATTAAAATAAATGGCATATTTTGGATATTTCACTAGCTAAGAATGCATTATGTAAATGGTATCCCATATTTCCCAGACTGAGATAAAAGTTATATTTTATAGAAAGGCAAAAAATCCCAATGTGAGACAAAAAAAAAAAAAAAAAAGACAAAAGCAAAAAGCAAATATGTTATTCCACGATAGTGCATATATGTCTTCCATTTGCATATTTTAAGACTAGTCTATTTCAAGCCTATTTCATGTGGAAAGGCTTACCTGTACAGACTGATCTCAGAGGTGGGGGATGAGCAGAGAGGGTTATATCTTTACTCTCTCTCTATGGCCATTCTTTGCACAGAGGGTGGCCATGAGGACCTTCTCCTTCACCTGCTGCACAGGTGAACAGCTGGGTGCTGTATTGAGGGAAATAACATTTTCTGCAAAGAAGCAACATGCTTCTGGAAGAAGCTGAGAAGGAAAGGTGGCAACTTGTTCTTATACCTTTTAGGCTATTCAAAAACATACTGCCCCTTTGTAATACAGAAGACCATCTATTCTGTGGTTGGTGACTGCTTCTGTCCTAGTAGGTTTGCACATTAAAATATGGGGAATAGTATATGGGATAAACAAAGCGGTGTTGGTAAAGGGAAGACGCTTGACAATGAGGACAGATTAATGCTGACTAACTGAACATACCTTGTAGCAAAGCAGTTTCCATGATCTTAAAGATTATAACACATTATTTCCCTTGCTGGTTTGCAAAGATAAAACTGCAGTTTAGCAAGGCAAGATGGATTTTCCACAAAACACAGGAACGAGTCAGCCCCTGAGAGAACAAGCAACAGGGTGAGAAGACACATGGATGAGAGGTTATCTTCACAGAGAAGATAGCCAGAGTTCAGGGACATCATTCTGGCTCCAGAATTCTAATCTAGGTTGCAGTACATCTAGGGACAGATTTAATACACATGAGACCAGCTTAAAGTTGGTTCCTGGGAAAGATGGAGAACCCTGTCTGCCTCCCATATGGGTAGCTTGGTTCCACACCACACTCAACCAACACCAAAAACTGGGAGGAGGAAGGCAGATAGGTAATGAGTAAGGCTAGAAAAGGTCCGATCTTTCCTTGTGAATGAAACAAGGTGAGAAAGATATAATTATCTGCTGTTGCAGCCCTGGGACCTGAGCTAGACTGGTGGATGCTCAAAGCAAGGGATTTCAGATACATTAGGAGTCATGTCAAGTCCCTAGGAAGGTGGTGTCACATGCATGATACGCAAAGGAAAGCAAAGGCTAACCAGAATGCTATGGCATGGAGAAGGGATGAAAGCTGAGGGAGGGTTGGCACAGAGGAGGAACAAACCTGCTTTTTATGCAGATAAGATGAACATACCAAAGCTTATGAAATAATGTTTAATTCCTCTAAGTCAGCTTTATTTTGGTAAACAGCAAAGGTCACCACAGAGCACTAGCATTGCACTGTGTGCCGATGTTTGCTGACTGCTGCCCTAGGAATGCACTGAGATGCTTGCAGGCTAGTGAAACAAACAGCAAAATATAAAGAATTGGGGCTTACAAACATGACTGCCACATAATTCATGGATGATTTCCCTCAAAGTATATATTCTTTTAATGAGCCTCCTTTAAATGCAGTGATTGTAATTTTTGGTAAGCATTTTCCTTTTGAGAAAGCAATAAAATGTAAGTGATAATATCCAAAAAATCCTTATTTCAGTTGCAGTGCACAGTGTTTCTGACTGTAAGTTAATGGTTTACATATTAATTTTCTCATCTCTCTGATGGGCAGAAAATTGCTTTAATATAAATGCAGTTAAATTTGTCATTTTATATCTACACAGCTTAGGTTTAGAAATTTATTACAAGCAGTATCAAATTGTTTCATAGCAATTTAGCAGCTTTTGTAGAAGAAAAATGTGTCAAGTTGGAGGTTGAGGTAAAATTTTTCTCACATTATAATTAATGTACTTTTTAATGTTTATTGTCTAATCAATTATTTTAAAGGAGACTTGAGGAATGTAATAAAAGTGTTTGAGTGATTCTTGGAAAAGTTAGGCTGGGTTTCTGAGTGGGCAGAGGGATTTTTTTTTTTTTTGCCATCCAAATGAAAAGTTTTAAAATCCACTTTTTTTACAAGCAAAAGTAAAAAATATTAACAAGATTAATTTGAAAATTCTCCCACTGTGCCAGCAGATGAGAGTGTAAGGAAAATAATTTATTTTATCAAATCAGCTTTCCTTTTGGAAACCATACTTCTGTTCTGCTAATACTATCAGCATCTCACTCGACAACCTAATAAAACATGGTCTTATGCTGGGACACTATATTATCAGCTTCAGTGAGGCTGCTCAGAACCATTGCAGTGAAGGGACAAAGTCTCATCTTAATGGATCTTAATGTTAAGTACCATTTTGAGCTCATCTCTTACCCAGTATTTATCAGTCCCTAAATGCTTTTCTAACTTAAATAATCTGTGTAATACCAATAGTCCATGGAGACTATGGGTGTGTTTATGCTTGAGAAGCTCTTTAAGTACAGTTTTGATTTGGAACTTGAATTATCATCTGGGATCAATTCTATTCAATAATTAATTAAGCTTATTATTATTTTTATTATTGTAATTATTATTAATTACTATTTTTCATCAAAAACATCCCTAGGCAATGCACTATAAAGAATTATAGTTTAATCTTAAGCCTGAGAAAAGGTTATTGCGGCAATTTCCCATTCTGGGAAGAAGTGCTCTAGAAAGAAAATATGATTGTCTGTGTTTCCCCCACCACTGGTTTGGAAATTGTTCATGGATTTTAACTAGATCTATTTTCTGTAAAGTCCAGTTATATTGATTTGTGTTCTGCCTGCATGATTCATGGCTTGCAAATCTGGTCATTATAATTGAGTTTCAGAATGAAGATAAGCAAGAAAAAGATAAAGTGATAGCCCCCCCCCCAGAAAGCTAGACATTAATGAGGAGCACTTAGTAATGAAGCAGACAGTGAATGTATGTGCATGGGAAAGATAGGTCTATAAAAGCAAACAGCTTTTGCTATGTCCATCTCAAAACAAAAACAACAACAAAAAAAGCAAGGTTTTAATCTCACAACATCACCTCCATTACTTCTCACTCCTTTTATTTCTGTAGAAGAGCATCAATTAATTATCAGAACAGAGTAGGGAAACATAACAAAATTTTAAAACTGTAGGCTTGGTTTCTAAGTCCTTATATCCAGTTCATGAAGCACATTCACTGACGTACTGATTTTAGCTTGACTAAGCATTGACAAGGTATCCAGATTTAATTCCTTCCTGTTGGAGAATAAAACTTTCAGGGAAAAAAGTACAATTCATACTTTCAAACTACCACTGATGGTGAATCCTTTACAAATCCCCTCAATCTGCTCAATATGTTCTAATATTCACCTTCCAGTGAACTCATTCTTAATTTTTTTCAATATCCTCTTTGAGTTTCAACTCCAAAATTATCATAGAATTCCAGTTACAATACAGTATGGATGTATTGTAACTGGTTCTCAGCTCTTCTGTTTTTAGATTCAGGTCTTGCTATACCTTGTGGTCATGGCATTTCATTGATAACACATATTCACTTCACTGCAGACAAAAACCTAAAGCAAGTTCCAGAAACAATTTTTCTGAGGCAAAGCCTGCCATCCAATGCCCAGGAGCACATTTGTTCCCAGACATCTGATTTCAGATCTGACCATACTAAAACAGATTTTGTTATACTACTTTTCCAATATTAATTTATTAAAAATGAATCCAGTGCACCAATCCCCCAGTGCATTGTTGACACTATGTCAGTCATACATTATTTTTCTCACAAATCACAATATTAAAAATGTCTCAAGTGCTAATCAAAAATTAGTCCTGCAGACTCATGAAGACTCGGGAAGAACTGTGCCACTTGCTCCTGACCACTGCTGGGAAGTGGATGCTGGGCTGTACAGACTGATAGGCAGACCCACTGTTCCCAATCTTATCATAGAATCATAGAGTCATAGAACATCCCAAATTGAAAGGGACACACAAGGATCATCGAGTTCAAATCCTGGGTCCCCAAAGGATCACATCAAAAATCAGACCTTGTGTCTTGAGAGCATTGTCCAAACACTTCTTGAACTCTGTCAGGATTGGTGCCATGACTGTTTCCCTGGGCATTGTGTTCCAGTGCCAGACCACCCTCTAAGTGAAATTTATAACATCTTGGTATAACATCTTATAATGGTATAACACCTTATGTTATAGCATTTGATGATGAATGCTTATAATCATTCAGAAATATAAATTAGCACACTGAAAATCTACAGAATATATTCTGTGTTGATTGTATATTGTTCTTAATTAAGTAGTTGTGTGGTACAAAGTGAAATGCCTTACCCAAATCTGTTACATTTATTAACTGAACTCATAATGTCATAGAAAGATATCACATCTATCTTTCATAAAACTGTTGATTGACATTAATTATTTCAACTTTTGTTAATTCTTTATTGAGTCTTGTACTACTGTTCTGGTATTTTGCCTAGGATCAATGTGAAGCTGACAGACCTGTAATTATATGAGTAATCCCATTTACATTTTTCAAATAATGGCATCCCACCAGCTTTTTCTAGGCTTCTGTAGATTCCAGAGGAAAAAAAAAGAAAAAAAAAGAAAAAAGAAAAAAAAAAAGCCCTTCACATATCTACAGGGCTTTCTGTATTTTTTTTTTATTATTTTTTGAAGAAATGTTGTTATTTTTGTATATAAAATACATGGTATATTTCCAGTTTTGTTTGTATGTTTGTTTGTTTGTTTTTCTTTTCCCCTTGGCTTTCATTTGTCTTCCTCCTTTTCCTGCTTTTTTCCTCTATTTTTTTTTTACTGAAGTGTTTTCAAATTTATTGTTGAGAATGGGCTGGAAAGAGATATATATCTTTAAAAAAAATCTGATGTGTATTTGTTTTTCAGTGTAAAGATGTTAAAAGTGTTAAAAGTTTTGCTTCTAACTTCATTAGTTAAAATCTGAGAAGTTAAATATTGAACATTCACTATATGAATATATATTTTAAATTTTAAAGTGGCATTAAAATGTCAAGATTATTTTATTTTTTATACCAGCTTAGAGAACTAGAGCTTTCCCTGAATACAGTTCTTCTCTATCTTGCACAAAGAAAAGTGTAGCTAGTTTAGTTGGTGGATAGGGGAATTTAGCTCAGCAAGTCTGGAAAGCCTAGAAAGAATTCAGTTCCAAACTAAAAGTAGATTTAGTTTGGATATATGGAAGAAATTTTTCATGTTGAGGACTGTGAGACAATGGAACAGGTTGCCCAGAGCTGTGGATGCCCCATTCCTGAAACTGTTCAAGGTCAGGTTGAACAGCGTTTTGGGTAACCTGACCAGTGAAAGATGACCCTGCCTATGTCAGGGGTGTTGGAACTAGATAATTCTTAAGCATCTCTTCCAACCCAAATCATTGTGTGACTCTATATGAATACATGAGTGCTCTCCCTCTCATCTAATTCCAAAGGTACCGGATAATATTTGTCTGGCAGAAGGGTCAGACTGAAAACCGTCTGGAACCTCAGCAACCCTACTCCCCACATTCTCAGGTCTAACAACTGTGCATCCTGGATGAATCCTTGCATCAGAAAGGAGATGCACCCAGGGAAGTGTCTTGAAAGCAGGAAACCACTTGCCCATAAAATAAAATGTAAATATTTTAGGATAAAGAGACACTCAAACTTCATAGAAGAGTCCAAGAGACCTATCTATTATATTTACTTGATAATAAAGTGAGACAATTTAAAAGGCTGAGTGAGATTTTAACCATGTTGTGGAGAAATATTAGCTGGCAACAAGCTGTAATGCAAAGTATATATGGGTACAGCCTGTCTCAAAGCTTGCTAAATGCTTTGGTTTTTACACCATCTGTGTGCTGCTATCTTTATCTAGCTTATAATTTTGTTAGAGTGTGTTTTTTTTGTGTGTTTTTTTGTTTGTTTTTTTTTTTTGTTTGTTTTTGTTTTTGTTTTGTTTGTTTTATAGTACATTGAAAAGGAAAAAAAATAGATAATGATTATATTTTATATTTTCAAATGAACCTAAGTTCTTCAACCTAACGTGGCAGAAAAATTGTGCTGGTAAAGATGACAGGGAAAGATTTTCAAGGATTTCCAATGTAAGCATATGATACTCATCAAAGCTAATATTGATAAAATCAGCAAGAGAAAAAAATACTCAGTGTCTTTAAAAATCTCTTTCATGGGATAGATTCTTGTTCCTAAACATAGGTGTCTAGGTGACCTAGGCATCTACTGAAGATTGACCCATACAACAACAGACCTATGGGGACTGTGTCCAGGAGTAGTGAGGGCTGGAGACCTGGAATGGCTGTGTCAGGGTGAGTGCAGCAGCACTGAATTCCGTGCTGAATTCTCCCAGTATTCATGCACAGTGGGAGAAATGTGCATGGATAGAAGCTAGGGGGCAGCAGGGTTGAAAGATCCTCAGGGACGGCCATGGGACTGATATTGAAAGAGTTGGGCGCACGCAGTTAGAAAGGTGGGGAAACAAGCCCTATTTACCAAAATATCACATTTAGTATGAAATCACATTTCATATTCACATTTCACATTTCATAATCACATTTAGATTAGTAGTATGAATAAATCTTGACAGAGATAAGGACAACTATTCTCTCATCATATAAATAAGAAATCAATTACACTTGTCTCCTTTCCATGGAAAAAGAGCTAGCACTCACTTTTGACTTGCCATTCTGTAGAAAATAAAATCAAAGCTACTTTTCTGACACAAACATAATACTGTGAACTATTTTCTGGATAGGCAAAGCCTTCACATAACTATGTAATGGACTATGGTGGTGGGAAGACCTGAACTCCAAGTTCCTCTGCACACTGTCTGTCAACATTGAATAAATAGTTTAACTTCTGTATGCCTAGTTTGCTAGATGGCATTTGGAGGACAAAGGCCTAACAAAGTTGTCAAAAAATGCATAAATAGAATCGACATTATTTTTTGTATGCCCCCATAATTCTAGTGAAGCAAATACAACAATTTTTATTTACCAAGTAAATGGCCCAACATTCTTGTCCCTCTGGAGTTTTAGATTTCTTTTTTCTTCCTTTACATCCTTTAAATCCACTTTTTAGTCACAGAGGTTGACGGGATGTACACACTTCTGCTACCTAATGAAAGCAAAGACAATTTTGGCTTAAAGTATCCTGGAATAACATTAAACTAGAAATACAAAAAAGGATTGAGAAGGCAAGATTTTTACTGTAAGCTGAAGTTTCTTGATCAGTGGTAAGCATTTGTTTCCATTGTGTGGATAACTTGAATGCTTGACAGCACATCTGATCAGTCAGGTTAGTTTAGCCTTGAGTTAAGCAAAGTCTGGCCTGTGATGGGATTTTCTAGGGATTTCGTTAGCAAATCTTTCTTGCAATCCATTGTTTTCACTGGTTCTCCACTCTTACATTTGTACCTGTGGGAATATCTCCCAAAAGATCTGGTTTCTTTCTCCTAAAGTAGTCTGTGACTTTTTCTAGCCAATAGTATAAATTAAAAGAGCATTTGTCTGTCCTCCACAGAAAGATTTTGCAGAATGGTAAATAAATGTTTTTTTAACTCTTACTGCTCTCTATTTTTGGGGAGTTTCTTTCTAAGTGTGTTGGTATGAGTTAAGGTGGATCATTATGGTAAGAGCCTGGGCTAACTGTGTTGTCAAGACATATCACATTAGAAAAGGTAGAGTGCTCAGTTTTAACTCTGCTGCTTTTACTGCTTGATACTGGATCCTAAAAGACCCTGGAGTCATGATGACAGTTGGGATAAGAATAAAGAATGTGACCATATGGTGCTTTTATATGTTATAGGATACAATTGTGAAACTTGGCATCTTACTTTGTGAACCAAGAACACTGGAGACATATTATAGGGAGATAGAAAACTTGTATATCCAAGAGTGGAGCTCACATATCTGCTATAACTGTTTTGATCTTATCTACAAACTTATCCCCATACTGTGCTACAGAGCTGTCATTTATCGGAGGCATATCTACAGAAAAGCTGAAGTTTTGGATTTCAGACCATCACGAGGCAGAATTTTGCCACTGCTGAGCTGAATGACAGGTGACTTATTTGGTTCTTTCTGCACAGCTTGGTGCTTCTGACCTCCCATAGCATGGACAGCTGCATATCTTTTATAATTACCAGTCTCTCCAATCTATTTTGTGTTCCTCTGTGTAAAATGGGATTAGATGAGCAGAAAATGCAAAGTATTATTTTGAAGACCATTTTCAGCATTTAGCTTGTATGCAGAGCTAGTCATATTTTTTTGCTTAACAATTCATTCAGATTGATAGAGGTGAAACAACCTCTGTGGGCTGAAAAAGATAGGAAGAAAGGGAGGGAGGGAAGGAGAAATGGAAAGAAAGAGAGAGAGAAAAGAAATGAAGAAAGGAAGGAAAGACGAAAGATAAAGAAAAAAAAATAAAAAAGGAGAACAAAAGTACTTAAAATTCAGTCTTTTGAAACTTTCCCTTCATAATGACAGATGAACCAGGATCCTGAACTGGAATCAATGAACTGACTTGTTCACCATATTAACTACACACGACAGAAAGGCATCAAAACGACTTCTGGATAAATCATTCATACCTTATAAATGCATTTGCATTGCTTTATGCTGATACATAAATGCATGAGCACCTAATTTAATCTGATGTCACTCTCCAGCCTTAGTTCTGGTCTCCCAAGCTACTGTGAGACAGGGCAAATGCCATCGACCAGGGAGGAATGAGTGGCACAGCATATTTCTAGAGCAGGTATAATTACCATTGTGTGTGCCAATTAATATTAGATTAAAAAAAGACATCCTCCAAAGGAACCTATTTATTATTTAAAAGCCCCCCAGGGTATCTTCTGACATGGATTGGTGATATGAGGCATGAAAGCAGCTGAAAGCAGACAAACTGTTAAGCAGCATTTAATCCTTTATGCATGTTTTATACATAAACAAATTGGAATGTGTAGATCAATGTCCTCCAGCTGTTTTTCAAACCCCATTCTGCCTTCGTTAAAGATTTAGGGAGGAAGTTTCCAAACATAGATATGATATCGGGAAAAACAGGAAATAATTTTTTTTCTTTTTTTCCCTGAGAGGTTTTCTTAAAACCACCACTGCCTCTCACTCAAGTAACAGTACATTGTAAAGTGTTCCTTTGCCACTACAGCCTGCACATTAAATCCTTTATACAGTCACGTCTTTTAGTTCTGAGTCCTGTTAATTAGACAAAAGGTATAACTTCCTGATAAAGTGTCCTAAGAGAGAGCCAATTTGGCCACACTGGGTTCACACGGGAGTCATAAAATACCAGGATCAAATCAATTCAATGTAAACTAGTCCTATTTTCAATGACATAGTGCTCTATGGCTCCTTGAGCATTTATTCTAACAGCCACAGTGAGAATTCATTGATTTAATCAGGAGGAAGGGTTTTCAATTTTCTCCTCCTCATCATTAGAAGTCCTCGCTTAAGAGGAACAATTTGGTCTCAAGACTGAGGTGGAGCAAAGCAGGATGAAGTGAGTATGTTGGTGACCTGCTCAGTATTTAAGAGATCAGCTTTGCAGAGATGCTGCCTTTGTGGTTACATTGCTATTCTTTAGCTCCTTTGTCTGCTGGAGGCTGCACTTCTCTTCCAGCCTGGTAGCAAGTTTGGGTTTTAGAGGAGGAGCTGTCATAGCCAAGTCTCTATTACAGCTACCAGAAGGCTTTTAGGAATAAATAGCTCTTCCATACCTCATTCTGCCTGTGCTGCTGCTGGCTTTCCCAGTCACATGCTGATTGTAAGTCTCTGAGGCTGAATCCTCTCCCACCTAATTGCACAAGCATAAAAGGAGAAACGTGGCAACTTGCTGAGATCTCCTGGCAGGGCACAGAGTCTTGTTTCCTGTCTCCATTGTCCATTAGCACATACCTCTGCCTTCACCACATCCCATTAAGGGCAGCTTGAATCTTCTGTATTTACTTCCTAGATTTGTGCTTGCTGAGGATTCTAAGCACTATCCTGAAACCACTGCTAGGAAATATGAACAACTGAGCTCTGTGCAATGTAATCCCTTACTTCTGTCATAGAGAGCAGTGTCTCTACCACATTTCAAACCTGGCATGAATTTCAGACTCACATCTCTTACCTGGCTACTACCTGCAGCTAGTTAAATGGGCTGCCACGCTGCCAGATGGGTTTGTTTCTTTCTTTGCTATTATTTGGCTCCTTCAAACATACAGAAGAGAAAAACACCCCTTCCACAGCAAAAGATGAGCTGGGATTTCCAGTCTGTGTGCCTTGAATTTAGATTCCTGGGACCTGATTATTTAGAGGTGTTTGCAGCAGTGCTATAAAGTCAGCGAGTCTTGCAGATGTTCAAAAGCTGTAAAAATCACACACACACAAGCATCTAGAGACTTGCCAACTTAAAGCCCTCTCAGCAGCTGCTGTTAGATGCAGTACTCATTTACCCTTTACTCCTACACTAAGGTTATTTCTATTTAGAATTATACAGCTGCTGTATTCCAGACCTGTGAGAGCCACATTTTGGGAGTGGGTGGGTCCCCTACCCTGAAAGCTTGCAGAGCACTATGTGGTGAAAAGCTCCAGATAAAAGTAATAGATTATTAGAGCACACAGCATGTATTATGTGTTCCCAGTACATAAGCACCCCAGTCTTCCTAGCTGGAGAAATTAAAATGTAAACACAAGATGCTGCTTTGCTACATTCACATCTGGTGTTGTGGCTGGTGTTTTCCTGTGAATGTTTTGAAAACAGCCAGATTGTTCAGAATAAAATTGCAAATACCACATCTGCTCCCTGAGGCCTCTGAGAGTCCTGCACCCGGATGAAGGCAAATAAAAGGAAACTGAGCAGCACTTGGTAACATATCAAGAAATATAGGAAAATATAATCATAAGCACTTTGGCTGATTTTACATTAGGAAGACAATTGTTTTCTGACAGCACAGGTTGTATACCTGAAATCTACCAAGTATGAGATTTCCTGACCTTTATTTTATTCCATCTATGTTTGAGTAATATCATTTGCAACTCAATTATCTAACTCCCTCTGAGATGTAGAAGTGAGGGTCAATATTAGCTGGAAAATCTAGGCACACTGCTTTTTACTACAAGCTGCTTCAGGATTTCTTTTCTAAGCAGAGAAAAGGTGTGTTTCTATACATATAGCTACAAGAAATCATCACTGAATTGCTTTCCTAGTCAGATGTTCTCACTGGCTAAATGTAGAATTTACCACAAATAAAAGATTTTTCATTTGTCTTGCATTGTTTGCTAACAATTTGAAGTGAGGAAGTTGATCTGTCTTCCAAATCATCTGCAAAGTTGGAATTTCTTCTTTCCTTGACTTCATCTTGCTTCTAGGCTGCAAGGATGCTGGCCTAAAACCAGGTAATTTATAGATGCTTCTTTACACTCTTTTCTCAGGTATTTCTGAAATAACCTGAAGATCCAAGAATTAAAATGTAATTTCTTGCAGATCTCTTAGCAGTCGTTGGCATTTTGTATGCTTGTTTGTTTTTTATTAGATGTCTGTAATTTAACCCCCCACACTGTGTGGAATCTTCACCCGTATTTAGCAGTGATATATCTGGATAGTGTTGCTTGCTTACTGGGCTATTAATAGAAATTGGCTTTGGCTGAACCTTAGTGTGATACCTTAGAGTGATAGCAGAAAAAATTCCATGTCCACACAGTACAGTCTGTGACTGCAATGATACTTATAAACCCATATGCACAGGTTTGAATTCTCAATATCCTCTTGGTACCAGTTAGTTTTAAAATTGTTGACATCATATTAGCTGCAATTGAACCCAACAGAACAATGTAGAAATTAGAACAACCATGCTAATGAGTGGTCCTAAATACAAGCTGTACTGTTAAGCCAGCACTGTGCATTGCATTGATTTGGTATCACTAGAAGACTCCGATCTGTTAAAATGATCCTAAGGTGTGATGAGTTTAGGGACTCTGCTTATAGATGTGGGCGGTTGTAAATTTGTGCCTGGATTTCAATGGATTTGAGACCCCTTTGAGTACAGCATACTAATATTAATGCAAAACCTCAGGATTTCAGTCCATTTTCAAAACTGATAGATACATAAGGCCTTTCTCCAACTGGAGTGGCTGCAAATCTGCCACTTGTGGTGTCTGTTTTTTTTTTGTTGTTGGTCAGTTGGTTGATTTTTTGTTTTGTTTTGTTTTTCTGTTTGTTTGTTTTATAGAAACCATTTTTTGAAGTCTGAACACACTTAAACAAAAAGATAGAGTAAAAAGACCATGACTGATGTGTCATTATATTTTCACCAAAATGTCTTTGATTCTTCATGGTTTTGGATACATTTTGTTGCATGCCAGAGGTAGTTCATGCATAGCGTAGTGTTTTTTAACATCCACTGAGTTGATTGCTCTGATTTGGCTTTCCAAAGAAATAAAAAATGCACAAAATTAGTGCAAGATAAAGAATCTGGTGTTTGTTACCTGAGGTAAATAAACACAGAATGGTCACTAAAAATAGATATGTATATATAAATTCAATCAGACTTGTCTGTCAATAATCAGTTTTTAAAATACTCCCCCACTTTTACCCAAAAGCAAATAAAAAAGTGAAGTAAAACAGTGACTGTATTACTGCTGCAATGCTCTACTTTTCATTTGCTGGGTAAGAAGATAATTTTTCTAGTGGTATTAGAGTGTCTCTTGTGGCAATTTCAGGTAATTATGATATAGTATGAACAAACCTGCAAAATGCATAGAGAAATGACTATGAGGTTTATGTCACAGGGAGGTTGACAGACAGGTTATTTCTATTCTTTTTGCTTTTCTATCTTGTTCAGAGATAAATATAAATTTGAGGGTTTTTTGTTTTGTTTTGTTTTTGATAATTTGTAGGCTTTTTCCTTGATACATCATCTGAGGGGACAGTCTCTGAATGACTTAGGAGTGGATGAATAGCTTTGCATATTCCTTACCCAGAAGGGGTACTCTTTGAAGGGGAACAAGAACCAAGTGTGCAGGAGGGTGGTGGTGTACAATATGTGGATATGTATGCAGATGCAGCCATCCACAAAATAAACCTTCCCTGATTAATGATGACTCTGCAGGCTTAGGAGTTCTCCTCTGAAGTGATCTACTGAGGTGTAACAGTGACATAAAACCAATGGGGAAAAACAAAAGGCAAGGAGACAGCTCTGGCAGACTTATGAAAAGAAAGCAATCTACTTCTCTGTGAGTGTCCTTATCTAGCTCAGCCATACAACTCTTACTTTTGTAAAGAGCATCTTCTGAAATTTCATAAGGTAAACTCTCTAGTCATTAAACTAAAGCTGACTTTTAACTGTAGACATGAAAAAGACTTTGTAGGTCTGGGGACTGAAAGCAATATAAACCATCATCTGAACTTCCTTCGTATTCCACTCAGTCACAGACATCTAACCTTCTTTGGCCACAAGAAATGTGTTGTTATCTCTGATATGTGTTCTGATTCTACAGTTTCTTTCTGCTTTTTCCTCTGCTAATTCTGGTCTTTACTACAAAGGTCATTGTTACTGCACTGTGAAAAGTGACAGCTGGAATGAAATGAAACTAAAAGTTATATAAACTTTATAAAAGCGAGAAAACTACTGGTATTATCACATCCTGCTTGAGCTCTACCTTCTCAGTCAACAATCCATTAAGCTGCTCATAGACTGAATAGCATATTTAAGTATAAATCCCCTTTAAAGTACATTGTTTGGCAAAACAAACCTAGAAATCTGTATTTATTGGTTTGTTGCAAGGACTACAATTCTGCAGTATGATGTAAAAATTAATAATAATAATAATTAAAAAAAGAATTTAATAGTCAAGGCTTATCTATAAAATGTATTTATTCAGTAAACTCAAAGATAATCTAACTTTGAATAACTGTTTTTGGACACAGAAATGAAGTAATTTAAATGTAACTGAAACTCATATGACGAAAGAGAATATATAAAAGCAAAAACTAGCAGAGAGATAAGTTCAGCTAATAAAACTAACTTTTATAACATCTGTGAAGTAACCATTTCAGTGAATCAATATTAAAACCTAGTATTTATGACAAGATAATAGTTAATATTTTATAGTTCAATGCACTGTACAGACAGTAACTGGTACTTGAAACAACAAGGAAAGCTAGAAAACACATATTTTGTGATTTTTAGGATTTATAATTAGAGATACTAAGAGATGCAATTGAAGTGGTTTGCCCAAAACCAAAGAAAAAAAAGTCACTGGCAGAATGAAGTCTGAAAACCAGGACTGCCTGACTTCTACTTTTGTATTCTTTCTCACAGACCTCTCTACTTATCTTTTAATAGAAAATCTATTATAAAATATTGAAGTAGATAGTCACTCCATCTACCCTTTCAAATAATTCAGCTCCATATATTCCATGTTAGTTAATTTGGAATGCTGGCCTCAGGGAATACCCAGAAAAGATGAGAAATAATCTGCCCCCATATTATCTGTCTTGTTGTTTATTAGCTAAAGATTGGTCTCACAGCTTTTCTTAGCAGCAGTTTTCTTACTGTAGATACTAAGTGGTATCACTTGAATGCCTGTAATGATAAACAACATGTTACTTCTTGTATCACCCAGATACTTGCTTCATCTAGAAGTTACCTGCTGTCAGGCAAAAGAAAGCACAGACAAATTTTGTGATTTTTTCTCAGTATGACAGAATTGTGAAGTGCCCTATATCCATGTTCCTGGGACTTCCCTGAGATCACAGTAATAGCAACTTCTCTTCTGCATCAACCCTTAGAGTTACCAAGTCCAAGAGGGTGTGGATTTCCTACTTGAAAATCTCTGTGAAGCCAATGAAGGCAAGGAGGGATGTAAATTACACAAGGAAGCTTTCACTTATTCAGCCAGTGCATGAACACCAAACCATTGTAATATGTTAAAACCTGGACTCATTCTTCCTTCAGTCAGCCCTCTTCATCTGAAAGGTGCCCCAGCAGGCTTTCTCTGGCAGATGGAAGTAGGCACAAATAAAGGAGTAGGCACAAATAAAGGAGTAAAGTGAGATCTGGCTACATCTGGACATGATGAATCACATCCAACTTGAGCCAAAGAGTTGGAGAGATTCATCTTATCTGTCTGAAATATGTGCAGTCGAAGCCTGTAAAACAGGCTGCTGTTAGAGTCTAGGAAAGGCATTATGGAGAATGGACCATCACATCTCAAACTACTTGCCTATAGAAAATGAAAAGATTCTCTCTCACCATGGCTCAGCTCACTCTCTTAGTCAGCAGAAAGTAGCAGCCCATTAAACAATGGCACTTACATGTGATGATGAATTCATAGTGAAATATTTACCTTTTAGAGATGTTTTTATGATAAAGCATCACCGAAGATCCACCAAATTCAACAGCCAGAAAAAAAGCTTTGACTGTCAATACTCTCCGTAGTCTTTAACTGCAATTCACATCTAACTTTACAATTCACATACTTAAAGCTCAAACTCACTTTCTCACCTTTCGCCTTGTCTCTTGCACCAACCAAGGTGCCTTCATAGCTCCCAGGTGCAGAGCAGTCTGTAGCTTCCTTCACTGCTTCCTTTCGAAAACACCTCTGAAAATTTTTCCTTCAAACTTTACTAAAAGTTGAGCCCCCACCGTAAGAGGACTTAAGTGGTCTATGTTTCTTAGACTAGAACTCAGCTCTGTCCAGCTTCATTCAATCCACATAATTTCTACATGAATTCTGGCACCAGAAAAAAAAAAAAAAAAAAAAAGAAAAAAAAAAGTGCCTTGACTTTGCTTGAATTGCTGAATGATTGTTCTGCGTTTTTTTATTCTGCATCTTTAGTGTCATTACCAAAAAGGCACAAATTGTATTATGAAATCATCTTATTCACTCAATAGTCTCATCAGCTTAAGCTTTTTTCCATAAGCAATTTCTTAAAGCTAGAGATTACACTTTTTTTCTTTCTCTCTCCTGTTTCTTCAGCTGGTCTGAAGGATAAACAGGCTTTAGAATTGAATATATTTTGAAAACAGAGTTAGAAATTTGCATGTTTATTGGTTTTGTTGTTGTTTGTTCTTGGTTGCTTCTTCTTTTTCATTATAAATGAATAAGTTGCTTTTATATAGTAAACATGATTTTTTTTTTTTTTTTTTTTTTTTTTTTTTTTTTTTTTTTTTTTGCCTGGCTAGCCTGGCTTTTGATATCAGAGAACTTGTAACCTTAGGTTCTTTTTCCAATTGCTTTGGTCTTAGGTCTTCTGACCTGTCACATAAGGAGTTTTTAGAAGTGCTGTTCAACATGAGAAAGTGATTTTTCTTTCACTAAACTATTGAGGCTGAGTTAATATACTTCCCCTGCTTCCTTTTAAGTAGTATTCATATATATTTTGTGGGAAAAGTTGGGAAGGGAAAAAAATATGTCATGTTTCACATACAAATGCTGGCAATATATTGAAAAAAGAAAAAAAAGAGCAGAGGAAAGAGCATCATGTAGTTTTGTGTTTCTACTTGTTATCAGATTTACTTATTTCTTATTAAAAGAAAGAGTAAAAAGTGTCCATGGTAATGATACTAACTCTGTTTATGAGAAGTTGCAGAGAGCGCATGACCATGAAATATACAAATACTTTAGGAATGAGGTTTTCTTCCTGTTAGATTCATAATATTTCCAATGCCTTGTCACTCTGATTATCTCTGCTGACACAGCAGTTGAGAAACATCAGTATGGTTGTTTCAGAGATCATTCCTTGAAATGCTGCTCTAAAGGAAAGTAGGAATTCAAAATTTTTACCTTCTGATCAATGTAAACTTGATAGGTGAAATAAATAACTGGCCTTGGCCAAATTATTCATGGACAGTATCCACAGGGCTGACATCAAAGGACCATTATAACACCTGAGCCTGGTGCTTGGCTACTTTTGGGACTGAGTCTGTTCATCATCACAAGTGGTGCATGTTATTTTCACATCTTGTTTGCTTTTGTCTTACTGTGCAGCTGAGACTCTTGCATTCAAATACATCATGTCGGAACTTGCACTGTCCCATCTTTATGGATTTAATCTGGTTTGGACTTAAACTGACTTATTTTATTTCCAGTTTTGCCTCTGATTTTCTACATAAACAGAGAAAAGTGACCCAATGCCTTCTGTCTTTATCTTATTTGGACTGCAGCTTAATCAACTTTGGGAACGTCTCTCTTGATTATGTTCTGAGCTGAGATCTCTTGTGAAATGTCTGATTCCAATGTGCTGGAAAAAAAGTAGGGAGGTAAAAAACACAGCAGTGTTAAAGCGGCAAGTTGTCTAAGATTTGTTCCTGTAACTTTGACCACAAAATGGCTGCAATGAATCTCTGATGTTAGGACCCAAAAATGAGTATTCTGGAAAGTGCTTAGGTGGTCTTTCTCAGTCCACACTGCATTCAGGAGTTTTTTGAATGCAACAGTAACATTTTCTCCTCTTGTAGACTTTCTTCTCAGAGATCAAATACAATTTTTTCCTTTAAAATTCCTTACCTCTGCTGAGCTGAATGGATTTTTTCCCCCCTAAAGGAAGCATTTTCTGACCTAAGAGAGTTAAATCACACCAGTCTCACGAGTGATGGTGGAAAGGAAATAAAGGCTTTAGTGCTTGATTCACTACACAAAAGTTTTTTTGAAAATAAATATCCATGACCTGTTAACTTCAATTGAAATAACAACCTTTTAAAACAACATATCCACATAACATGATTGTGTATGGACAGTAAGTGGAGAATAACATTTCAAATTTATACTGCAGGGGAAATTCAGTAGACAGAACATTATTGTCTGAATTAGAATTTGTTTCTGTTATCGGTGGTTAGCTTCTAACATCACAAGTTTTGTACACACACGCACACCCATACACATGGAAAAATATTCACTACATTTTGAGTCATTTCCTTCATCACTCAGTAACAAAATATTGTGTATGTTCCAAATTATGACTCTTCAGAAAAAGCCACAAGGCTTCCTTAGTACTCCCATTCCCACCCAGAAAGGTTGACTGCATACAAACTAAATATTGTGAAACAATTGAAAGTTTGCTCATAGCAGCTGTGAATTAATAGAGGGGAAAGTGGAGAATAGATTTTCTTTCCAACAGAACCAAGGCTGAGCAAAGAGAATAAGTACATTTGCTGTTTTTTGCACACTCTCTTAAAAATAGCACACATTCAGCCTTAACAGATGTGCAACACCTCCCCACCCCCCAATAATGTTAAAAGAGACATTTGAGTAAAATATTTAACAGATCATTTCATTCTCACTGTAGGAAATCTTTATATGCACCTCTTGTCTCATATTGCTAGCGATATTATGCTTTTGTTTCTGTATGATATATTTTTTAGGCTTTTGGGGTGATTTTTTCATTTATGTTTGGGAATTTATGATATATGGGTTAACATAGTGTCATTCTGAGTTCTTTCACTCATTATTCTATAAAAGACTCCTGGAAGAGCAGTACATCTCTTGCTTAGTATTTGTTATGCCTAAAAAATAAATTATGACAGTTATTGAATTATTAAAATCATGACTTTTTCAGAAACTGAATCTGATTCTCTCCAACACTAAGAATCTTTGCCCAGGACCCTCAAAGGAATTTAGGCATCTAAATTCCAATTGCACTGACAGCTCTGACAAGAAGGTTTTATCCAGCTCAGTTATAATGAGTCACAGATTGACAGTTCTTTAGAATATCTAATGTATTAATCAGAAATATTTAGTGGATGTGGTTGCAGTGTTTTAACTTTCTCTTAACAGAAACAGTTTCAGCTACAGTCCTTCTTCATTCTAGATTATATGCATTAATTCTAGAATGTAAACATTTTGCCGATTTTGAGGCATCTGACTATTCTGTTTGTGTAAAAAAGGCAAAAAGTTGGAAAAGGACATCTTTATTTGCCTCTTTTTTAAAAAAACTTTGTAATTTTCCTCAAATTTGTGTAAAGTTTTCTGGGTCAAATAGTTTTGTTGTTGTCAAATGACATCACATTTAGAAATTTCTGCAATTGCAGGTTTTAAATGAATGGATGCTCAGAATAGGAAATCTTTCCTTCAGATCAAATACAGCACTTCAGCCTACCCAAAATGTGTATGTGGCTGGCTAGCTTTACTAATCAGGTATCAGAACTATTTATGAACCAAAAACTATTGGAGTCTGCAAATCTTTGCTCACTAATGTGGTTTCTGATGAATGTAGATTTACTTGTTAAGTTGTATTTGAGATAGTTTTCCACATTAGCATAATAATAATAAAGCTGAAGGACTGTGAGTTCAGCCCAGACTGTTAAAAGTCAGGATACTGTAGGGTTTTAGATAATGTTGATTTCTATGGACTGTATTGCTATTGGTACTCATAGTTCTGTTTTTAGTTCCTGTTTGTTCAAGACTAATATGTCTGTACAAGTGATTCTCTGATCTCTACATTATAATGTTGAGTTATGTGGGCAGAAACAATAAACTTGTAGACCTGAGTTTAGTACCTCATTGCATGAAGTCCTTAATGTCTCATTCTAGCTCTTGTTTTGAAGAACTGTAGTGGTTTCAAAAAAATTACTCATTGCTGTAATAGTTCAAAAAATCATGTTTGCTTTAGGGTCAAGCAGCTGAAGCTGACAAGATCAGTGTAGAACTGTTGTTTTCAACACAATGTTTTTTAGGTAATATCTGCCTCTGTTTCTTAGTATGCCTCAAATACTTACCAATTTACATATAATTTTCTATCCCAACATTATCTTCCTCTGTCTGTTATTGCTGTTAAAGGAACAGTTACCTATTCAGACTGGTGTCACAAGTCTAACCTATCTGTGTGAATATAAGGTATTGAAGATTTGTTGTGTTGTACATAATAATGTGTATAGCTGAACACCTACTGGTAACTAACTGCTCACTGATTAATATAGCTGCTCTTCTGGCACATGCAAATTTTTAGATAGAAGACATGTTTTTCTAATTATGTTACACACAAGACGGGGTAAAATATTCATCTTCACAGTAACACATAAATATCAGTCTTTTTATAAAAAACAAGAAAGATTTTCATTCTTGGTTTTCTTGGTCATGTAGTCTGTTATATGATGGGAAAAGTAGGTGATTTTAAAGAAAATGGAAAAATACACAGGGATTTTTATTTTTATTTTTTTTTGCTAAAATTCTTATTTCTCACATGTATTTGACAGAAAAAATAAAAATAAAAAAAAAAAAAATAGCCTGGTTGCTTTTTATGCTGGTCCTCATTCTTCTGCATTGAACAGCTTCTCACATAACATAAACAATACTAGTGTCAGTAACTGCATCTATATAGCAGCAGAGATGTTGCTCCAATGCCAGCTTTGTTTCCCATTCAAAGCACCCTAGGAATCACATTTGTGGAGGCCCAAGAACAGGCTAGGGGGAGGGAAACACTATATTTAAAACTCAAGAGTGTACTTATCCATGGGGTGGACTGTCACAGGCATTTTGTATCTCTTTTGAGCTCTTCTATGCATTCTATCTATCATTTTGCTAACCTGATTTGTCCAACATTAGGCAGATCAGCTGTCCAAATCAATCCCAGGAAGAGCTTTGACAAATGAAAACAGGATTAAAAATTAGCACAATCAGAAAGTGAGTTCAGGCCATTTACAAGAGCAATGTAGATGAGAAGAACAAGGTCCCAATGTGCTCCACACAAAAGGACCTAACGGTGGAGGTAGATGTGCACAGAATTATCATGGATCAGGAAGGGCCAAGACCAAGCCAGGGTTCAGGCATTGCCATGTGTCACATAAGGAAAGGACTTTTCTCTCCAGTTGCCAAAGAAAGTATGAGTGTTTCTTACCACATAGAATTTACATGGGACAGAGTTCTTTCTTTTCCACAGTTTAACTTCAAAAAACAGGCTCCTTCTGAATTACTAATATATTATAATAAATCATTTGAAACAGAAATGGAGCAGATGATAATCGAAATTAAATCTCTTCCCTACAACATAGGAAAAAAGTAATGTTTCAAGACAATTATTCTAGAGTTAAAATATAGAAACACAGATAGAATCTACAGCATCTCCTGCTTTATTTCTCAATACTTTATGCTACATAGTTAGAAAACGGGAAAAATCAACAAATCATTTAAAACAAACAAACAAACAAACAAACAAAAAAAAAAACATTACAGAAGCAATTCCATAAAATAGAAACTGTCTGAATGATATCAGCAAGTACCATGATTCCTGACTCTTTTCTTTGCTCCTATACTTCAAATAGGTTAGTTCAATTACTTCTTCCATTCCTTGTACAGACAGCAAAAGCTAAAGGTCTGATGCTGCCAATTAAAGCAAAATCATTTTCATATTTGCAAACTAAAAGATTCTTGTCCCTTATATAGTCTTTGTACCACACCTTCACCTATGAAGATAACTTTTAGAGGCAGAAGAATAACACACTCAACATGAAAGCAGCTTATTTGGCTGCCACAGTTGCTCAGTGTCTTTAAATATTGGTCTGTTTCTCAAATATGACTTTCACAAGGGTAACACTCCTAACCCCCTCTTAATGATGAAAAAGTACATAAAAACTAGTCAGCAAAGATAATCAAATCCCTTTCATTTCTTACAAGTGGACAGAAAGAATTACCAGAAAAAGAGGATTAAAATTATTACACTGAATATATATGGCTACCTAAGTACCAGGTGAAAAGACTTTGAATATGGAGCTGTTTATCCTGGCAACAATGCATTTCTGAACCTTGCATCACACTGATAAAGCAAACCATTGCTCTAGAATTTTATGGTGAATCCTGATTTTCTGAATTTGTGAATATTTATCATTGCTATCAGTTAGAAGTTACAACAATGACAGGGATTACTTTGAAAGGAAGGAATGCCACAGAGATGTTCCTTGTTACAACTTAATAGCTTCACTGGTAGATACTAAAGTTGCTATGATGAACTATGAATTTTTTATGGTGCTTCTAAAAAGTCACTTACTAGAAGTATTGTCCTTAGAAACTCCCTTTATTTATCTGCCGTTTATTTGCTCCCCGTACTTGGCTTTTGCAGGGTAACCTGAAACAAGCAAGGTAACCTAAAACTGAATCAATCTGACGGTCTAAGAAATATCAAGCATGGGGAAAAATCCTTGTGATCTGGTGAAACTGGAAGCAGGTGAAACAGAGACATGGTACTGAAGCAGCACTTGTCATTCATATTCCAGAGCACAAAATGTTCTTTTCTCTGAGGAGGAAAGCCCGTGAGCAATAGTTATAAATTAATTAATGCTTCATGGCCTCCTAATTTTGTACCTTTTGCATTAAACAGTCATGGAATGAAATGCATAAACAGTGCTTTCAGAGATGAAGACCCACTTTTCTCTGTTTCCAGGTGAGTGCCTATCACAAGAACATAGAGTCAGGCTCTGTTACACACTATCCTATTCCCTTCAATCTTTTGTGCAATGTGGGATAGGTTTCTACAGAAGAAATTGAAAATGCCAAGTCACATTAGCCAGTTGATTAGTTCTTATTGCACTCTCAAGAAGAGTGGATTTGCATCTCAAACAGAAGAGTTAAATCCAGGTCTCCTCTTTTTCAGCTGCATGGTGTAACTGGAGAATACTTTAGATGGGTGCATATTGTTTATACTGCCACACAGTAGATCTGTCCCAAGAACATCTGCTGAATTGCAGATATGTGATACTTGGAGAAACACCTAAAGCATGGACCACAAAGGGCTGAGGAACTGGATAGGTGTGTGAGTCAGACCTGAAGGACTAACGTGCATTTTAGATTAGAATATGGAGAAATACAATTTCAGGCAGCCAGAGATTTTCACCTCCAAATTTTGGTGCCAGGTAAATGGAAGTTTCTGAGATTATGAACCCAATTACTTTAAATACTACAAAAGTCCCACTTCTAAAACTCCACCGTGTTATAGAGGCATTATACTCCAGAACTGTCCATGACAGGTTAAATACTGGAAGGGCGCATGCTGACTTTCAGAGATGGGCTTCATTCAACTACTTTCTATGTCATTATAGGTTTCCCACCTTATACCTGAAAAGCACAAACTAAATAATAATTAAAAACAACAACAACAACAAACAGGAAAACAAACAAACAGTAAACATAATTTCCAACAGCCCAAATATTTTTAACACCTTTTATAGTAATTGTGGAGTGGTCCCAATTAGTTGGTCCTATGATGCTAGATATTTTACAGGGAGTAGGGGCAGTTCTAGCTTAATGAAACAATAATAAACTAAATAGACTGAGAGCAAATTGTCTTAGTATAGGTCCCAGCAGCTACAGGACAAGTGTAAGCACTGAACTGAGGTCCCACAAATCCCAGGGTAGGACAGTGCACTTCATCTGTATGGACACATGTTGCAACCCAGGACATTAAGATATCAAGTCATTATTAACTTTTCAGAAATGACTGTTGAGAAAGCAGCTGCAATAATGTTGACTTTCAACAGCCTCCACAGTTGCCAACTATATCCCTTGATAGTAGGTTTATCATTGTTTTGAGAGTGGTAACCTGATCTCTGTCAGGCAGCTGTTGTTTTTTACCCAAAGAATGGACCATTCTTGTAGAGTAACACATAATTTGTTTAGCATTACCCATAACATTTTATGATTGCTTTCATAAAACTCCCACTTTTTGGCAGCTTTTCTTACCCAATAAAGTGTGTGAAGAAAAGAAATAAAGATAAGAATAGATATTCTACCCATCGCCAGAGGACTTGGGATGGAGGAAAAGCTTTAAATATGGAGGACCAAAGCAAAAGTGGGTGGAAGTTAATTTGTGTGAATTTGCCTTTAACAATTTTATTTAGCCTGACTTCTTTCAATCTATTTTTATTTCTTTATTGCTCAAGAAGTGTTTCTCAGCCTACTTTTTTTCCTTGTTATTCTTTTTGTAATTTTAAACTATTGTAGGAGTCAAAAATGGAACTAAAACTGAATCAAACCAAACCAAAACAAAAAACTGCTACAGTTCTGACAGGTGTCCCCTGACAAATTTTCCAGAGCAGTTTAAGATGATTTTTTTTTCTAATCTGTTTGCTCCTGTCTTTGCTCCTCCCCCACACTATGTAGAAGGCTTGTCATAATCCAGAGGGATCCTACACATCACACTCACTGATTGATAACTTGATTCAACCCCTTTTTTTTTTTCAGCTGTTCAACCTAGGAAGTAAGACTCAGTACTGAAGTTGGTAAGCCTTCTGATTCTGCTCTGGAGGTGATCTTATCTGGTAGGAAAGCAAGAGAAATAACATGTTAAATCCTGCCAGGAGTCAGACAGAGGTTGCCAGTCTCAGATCCCTCTATCTAGTTCCTTGCCTCACAGCAACTTTCTGGTATGTTAGAATTTTCTTGTTTCTTCCACATCCCTCAGGGAGGCTAATTTCATGGCTCAGTGCATCTTCTCTGTCCAGATTATTGTTTTTCCCTTCTAGATACTCAGCCTGAATTTTCCTCTTACACTAACCCCATCAGTTACTTGCATGATTAAACTAAGTGGGTGAGCCTGACAGAATGTGAGGTTGTTGAAAACCCTCCAGTTTTGGAGAGTGTGGGTTTGCAATCTGCATTTGACTTGGAGAATATTCTTCTGATTAAATTCTCTGTCATTTAGGTAATGAGTCATTAAAGACAAAAATATTTGAAATCTATATATAAAAGCAACTACTAAGGTAAAAAGGAATCCTTTACAGCTCATTCTGGAGGTGATCAGATTGTGAATTGGGGATCCCTTAAATAAATGTCTTCACATTTGTATTATAGGCCATCTTCTGGCCTATTTGAATGATAGTTCAAAAAAAAAAAAAAAAAAAAAAAAAGTAGAAATCCTTCTAAAATATTTTCTAAAACAGAAGTATAGTCCCTACTTTAACTGCCACAGAAAGAAAAATTTAAGGACACAGAAATCTGTTATTTACTGGACTCATCTGTTGCAAGGACCTAATACTTTTTCATCATAATGCTCCTCTCTTCCTCAATTATTCAGAGTCCTATCATCTACTCCTTAATTGGATGGAGGGAAAAACAAAGAAACCTAAAACCTTCCACTAAACCCTGCAAAATAAGATTGAATTATCCTGTATCTACCATTAGGTGCTTCATGACGAAAGGAATAAATCATTCATGCAGTTATGTCCATGTTTCTTAAATTAAAAATAAGTAGTCCTGGAATAGAAGACTAATAAAAGAGCATTGCTGGGGATATCTGTTATGAGGATAGTCTTCTATAAGTGAAAGTTCCTTGGGGTATAATGTGGTTTGTACTCACAGATTGGGATTTTTTCTCATGAGAGTTATTCATAAATTCTCCCCAACATTTTCACTCACTAATCTACTAAGAACCCAGTATGTCTAAGACCATGGATGCACCATCTAAGCAATAGATCTAATCAAGGTTAATCAGCTCACTTTAATAAATGAGTACATTTTTCAGGGCATCTATGATTTTTTCTGCATTTAACCATCTCATTTTAAAAAATGCCAGCACAATGGTTTAAATATTACAAATTAAAATTAATACTTATATTAAGATCATTGATATCACAGAGAAGCAAAAATAATTTCGGACTTTAATTGGACATCTAAAGGTAATTAATATTCCCATGATGTTTGGTATGAATATTCTCTCCTTAATTCGTTGCAGTAGAAGTCTAACTGAGATGTTCATGCATTCAAGTATACTCCAATTATAAATAGAAAACTTAGGAAAGCTCAATACCATTTTTTTTTCTTTTTCTGTTGTGTCAGTAGACTGTGACATGAAAGAGGTACGAATACAGCAGTTGTGTCTTGAAGGATTTAATAGCTGAAGCTCTAATCCATAACCACATATCAGTACGTGCTGACATTTAACATAAAGAGTTATATTTGAAACCCAAGTCCTTGAGTATGTTTATTTAATGGGACATAGCATATTTGCTCAGTGGGACCTAAGCCTTTTACTGAACTGAAGCTTAAATGAGTTGAAATAAAGGACATGAGGGAGCTGGGACAACGGTTATTGTGTCTGTGATGTACAGATCCTAGGAGGATCCATGCAATATTTCCAAGAGGTCTGTAGCTAGGAAAGACCAGACTGTTGTCAATAGGCTTACATTTGTTGTACAGGAGCCTGCAGTCCCACTGGAAAACACTTATAAATCTGAAAATGAAAAAGGCTTAACACTGGGAGGTATTAATTATGAAGTTTCCATAGAAACTTCATGATTCTGCCTTCTAGAGAAATGAACTAACTTCATGTATTGTGGTTGGGAGAATGTAGTTATTGAGAACCAGCTGTAATTTGCTTGTATATCGTTGCACAAAATGAAGTAATGAAAGGAATAATGCAATGCAATGGTATGCAAATCTTTCCCTTTTCCTGTCATTATGTGGCATTCTTGTTTTTTCAATACTTCTGTTAGAGTGGGGGCCAAGTGGTCTGTTTAAAGAGGTATGACTTACAGGAGACTTTGAGAGATGAAAAGATGGGAAAAACTTTCAACCAGCTCAGGAGCTTAATTTCAAATTTAGGAGAAAGAATAAAAGACTATTGAGAACAAAGAAATTTACATTCCTGGGTATTCTGGTAAAGCTTTTATGCAACAACTTTTAGGAGCCAAATTTTATCTCTTTAAATTGAATGGCTATGTTCATCTGCTGGGTATCTCCATGGTGGATGCAAGGCTGACAGTAATCCGGACATCATTCCAGCGGCTGTCATCACTGTTTGAGGAGAGCCTCAGTTTCAGCATTTCTCCATCTTTTGATATCTTAAATCTCTTCTCCAAAATGGAAACATATTCTAGCAACTGTAAATCAATATCATTTCTCCATTTGGGGCTCTTCTATTACACTGTGACAGTCTACTCATTTTCCCTGTCTTGATACCAACAGTGGACAGACTTCCTTGCCTGCAGGGATGGCCTGGCTCCCTTAGCCATCATGAGACATGGGACTGGCTCACCAGACGCTACCATGTTGCTGTGGGTAGGGGACTAATCTAAGCAATTTAAGTCAGAGCTTCTGTTTTCTGCCCTTCCTGCTTTCATTAGCCTCGGAATATTTTCCAGTAGCTGATCTGTTCAAAAATGAACATGGTCCATTAATTGCCTCAATAAAAAGTGACACACAGAGCAACAGCATGGTCATCAGGGGTATCACTCAGTATCACTGTGGATATCTTTAATTCTATGAATAGCTGTAAATAATAAATGTTTTGATAACTAGTCAAGTTATCAAAGGTTATTCCTTTTCCCCAAAACTGACATATTCAAAAATGCTGTATGAAAATATGCTAGTTCTAATTTCATTTACATTTCCTCTGAGAATATGATGGGATCAACTTTTCCTAAAAACTCTAGTGTAGCTTTTATTTTTTTCTTTTCTTTTCTATTTACCTTCAATAAGTAGGTTTATTTAAAATAAGTTTCCTCTGAGTGAATAATAAATATGTTTTCCTCAGAAATTTCATGCCTACAACTGAACTTCTTTCCTTATAGGTTATATAAGAAACCATCTATATAAGAGACCATTTCTCCTATTGTACCTGCATGAATAATACCCAACATTACAGAAAAACTCACTAAGTGCTTTTTTGTTTGTTTGTTTTTGTTTGTTTATTTGTTTGTTTTCAAGACAAAACCTAAGCAGTAGAATATAATGTAAGGATTTAACTCAATAGAACACTATGCACTTACTTTAGGCCTCATTTTTTACATGCTTAAAAAAATAATACAATGAAATGTACAAGGTAAAAATGGTTAAGAATGATGAAACAGAAACCAAGATGACAAGGTCTGTTTCTTCAAAGGCAAGAAACAGGAATATTTTTCTCCTGATGTCAGTATTTTTTTAATATTAAATAGCAATTTGGAGTAATTTGCCAAGCAGTAGATTATCAGCCACACTTCTGTTAGAAATAAAATTAAATCAAGCTATCAAATGTACTAAACATCAGCCAAAGGAAAATAAAAAGCTCCCCCCCCCAAAAAAAAAAAAAACCAAACAAACAGCAAGTAAAGAACAATGTGGGAATCCAGACATAAAAATATCATGTCATTTACATTTAAACAAGCTAAAGAACACAATGTTCTGATCAGGTAAATGCCATAATAGGATGAATTTTTGCTAGTTCAGGAAAACAGCATAAACAAACACTCAAATACCAGTTACCTTCTGCACTGTTTAAAATGGCATCACTGAGGCTATGACAGTAAATACATCATCCACATAGGTCATCATGTATGTAGAAAATGCTTACTGTCTTTAGTTATAGATTTGGATAGTGTCCATAGAGGTACAGAGAAGACCACCTGGAGGAAGCAAGGGAAGTCTGGATGGTAGCCAGGGATCTCTGAGTTGGAGAGCCTTTCCATAAAGCTCAGACAGTCCTGAGTCATGTTACCCTATCCCCAAATGCTCTTGAGTTAGGCTGATGCATGCAGGGGGGCCTGGCTCAAAACGGTCTAACCTACTTGCCATGCCCACCCTGTACACTCAGCCTCCAAGCACTTACAATCTGGTCTTCAGATTAATCAGTTCTTTGTGGTGACTCCTAAATGTTGTTCTGCACATATATGAGCATCTCTGGAGCCATTTCATGCCATGTGGAGCTGTTTCAGGGTTACAGCGTGAGGCAGGGTCTCATTTACTTTGCCTCATTCTCACTAAGAGCCAAAGCGATAGCTCCTTCCCTCACCATCTGACAACTTCATTTAAAATTTTGGCTTCATTTTAAGTCCATGGCAAGATTCCCACTGGATACTGACAGAATATGTTGTCACTGCAGACTGAAGAATCATTAGATGGTGGAGAAAGAGAGTTAATCTCAGCCTAGCACTGCAGCAATGATTGTGAAATACCTGGGGACCGTTATCTCTTTTTCGGAATGGAAATAATTGGCACATGTAATGCAGCAAAGGGGGAGCTCCAGTCCTTTGTAACTCCTGTGGCAAAAATAAATAAATAAATAAATAAATAAATAAATAAATAAATAAATAAATAATTTTAATAAAGCTAGTAATCTTCATAGCCAGAGAATCACTAGATTAGTCACTTATTCTTAAGCAACTTGTTGCAAACTTTGTTCAGCAAGTTAATAGTCTTTGGGCATGTTTATGAGGCTTTTCACACTTGATTTGCAACAGGAAAGATAACCTCTAATTCACTGATAACTGTGAAATAGAAAATGAAATTCAGATGTCTTTAAATAAACATGAATGCCAATTATCAATATCACTCTGGAGAGGGGACAGACTGCCTAAGCTGTTCATATAGCTGGAAAGTTTATCTCACTGACAATGACAGAACTGAAACTATTGCTATATTTCTTCCTGTATTTTAAAAGAAATAAATTTTCAAAATAAAATAGAAACTTTCTTTGGTGCTCATCCCACCTACTGGAATGCAAAATTCATTCAATGGCAAGAAGGTAATCCTCTTAGGATCAGCCTGAGAGTTTCTTTTTCTTTCTCCCACAAACTTGTAGCTGTCCTTACTTGTCAGCATAGCCAGACAGTTCCTTTCTTTAATCCTGTCTAATGATCACAACATTCAGGGGAAATAAGAAAAAAAAAGTAAAGAAAAAAAAAAGTACCAACAGTACCAAAGCAACAACTTCAACTGTGGTGCAAGCACAGTGAAGTACATTAGTACATTTAACTTCATGTATTTTCACAAGGACACTCTCAGGCTAGAAACTGGCCATTTAAATTTTGATGTTTTCCCCAAGATAGGATTCATAATTTAACAGTGTTTTCAGTAGCTTGGTAAACCTTATTCAAATTACTTCGGTAGGGAGTAGGCCATAGCTACCTCTATCTGATCTGTGCTACAGGACTAATATTTAGAAGCTCCAACATAAAATGACCCTTACTGAAGCAGAAAACTCATCTCTCTTGTCTACCAATTTACTTCTCTGGTGCAATCTAATTGTCTCTTGAGACTTTTTAATTTCATTCAATGAGTCCAGGCACAGTGATGGAAATGACAGCAAAAACTGCAGCCTGATAATATAAATGAACGCAGCAACCAGATATGTTCAGTTTTGACTTTTGGGATGCTGGAATGACAAAGAGTAGCAACATATACAGTGGATGGTAGATATCTTATTTTATGGGTTGCTTCTTTTTTATAAGGGAATTCCCATTCCTTCCTGTTTTCTCTCACAAGGGATTAAATTTATAATATCTCTGAACAAAAGAAGATCCAAAATTGCAGTTATCAGTGATTGTTTTAATAGTTTCATCCTCTCCTCATACAGCGGACCATGCTTAATCTTTGGGCTGATGCTCGCTAAACCATGGGGTACATGAGGTTCTTGAAACAGGACTGGAGTCTATAATTTGGATTAATGACATTTGGTTTGGCATATTTGATTTAGAAGTAATATACATTGTCAAAAATACATCACTAAGGACAGAATAGTGAACACAATGAATGCACAATATCCCCTTGAAATGTGCTAGCTGTCTCTCAGAGATATGTTTATCTATATTAAGAAACAGTGCAATGATTTATAAAAGACTGTGAAAATCTATTTTCAAATTTGAAGGTTTTACAAACCTAGCATAAAACAAAATGACATGAGAGACTGGTATTTAAAAAGTATAAAGGAAAATAATATATACAACTGAATTATTAGAAATAATAGAATAGATATTATTTGGAAATTAAGTATGATTTAATTTTTTAAGTGTTCAATATGCAGAGCAGTGGCATTTACATTCTGTGGAGGCTGATGATCTGCTGATAGTGCTTCTTGCTCTGTATTATCAAAATGAGTTAATTAAGAATTGCAAGTCTAATAATTAACATGGCCAATGGATTGACAATATATTTAGCTTTAGGTCTCACACATTTGGGTATAAAAGTGTATACAAAGTGAAACTCATTGTATTTAAGACAGTTTCAAGTGGGAATATTATTATCATAAGTTTTATTCAGATGTTTCATTTCTCTACTACCTGGAAAACCATTTGTTCATCTTGCTTCAAACGTAATAGCGAATTCTACACGATTTTCCCATGGCATTTACTAGAGTTTTGAAATTAATATGTTAACATACAGTCTGTCATAGCTTTAGTTATTCGTAAATTCAATGTTCAAAAATGTTCTGACTAGACTGAAAATTTGACCTCAGCAGAAATTCTACTTGAGTAAGAACTGCCCTTACTCAACACATATAAAGAAAGAGGGGGCAATCCACAGGGCAGAACCTCTGGTGACACAGGCTGATGCTGGTTAGGATACAGTTTCAGGGTTTCCCACAGCTGAAGACAGGACTCTCTTTTTCTCATGGAGTTGCCAGGAAATCTGCAAAATGGGCAGAGAGTTATTTTTCAAAGAAACACGGGGTATTGCATTTGATTCCTGAAAATGTCCAATCAAATGACAGTATAATTCCCATAATACCAAGGAGGAAATAACTTACAAGTTGCTTCCTTTGGGACTCTGCATCTGATCTAAAGAAAATGCCAAGATACTCAAAAATACTGAGTATTCAATCCACACCACTGTTTCATTGTCTGTTGTCAATTAAAATGCTCATTTGTGCAAATACTGATATTTGAAATTAACCTTCTGATGCATTATTTCATTTCTGCAATAGTTTTCTAATTATTTTTTAACATGTTTGAACTTTGAGATTACATAAAGGATCTTCTCTTCAATTTTGTACAGAATAGCTCAAAAAATCATGGTGAGAGTGGAAGTCTTATATTACATTGGACCTCTTTATTTAACTTTGAGTAGGCATAGAATATAAATGGACACATTTCACGATGATAGTTTGGTTTTGATGTGAATCAAGACATTGCTTAAGTTGGGGAAATGATTGTGAATTGACGCAGCCAGCATTCAGATAGCTGTCTTTAAAATGCAGACAGACACTTTTTCAAATCTCTGGATTCAGCTATAGACTGTCTCAGTGGACAGTTCTCTTTACACAAAGGTAACATGGCAAAGTCTGGATGACACTGACTTTGGGAATACCAAGACCCCCATGCCATGGGAGACAAATTCAGTTCAGCCATGTAGGATATTCACATCCTCCAGCCTTAGGCATGTGAATGAATGAGTATAATCAGGATTTTGTCAATTTATACAAGAAATAGAGAATAACCCCACTTATAGTAAACTGAAAGCTGTTGTTCAGGTAGGCAGCATAAACATCTCATCCAGCTATCAAAACTCCAAGTTTATAGATCTCTCTGTGTAAAAACACTCTGCTCCCCCAGAAGCAGCCATATGTTTCAGTTTGAGCTGTTTCGATCCACATTTCTTTTTCTCTCATGAGCTAGAAAATGTCCATAACCTTCCAAAGAGCTTTACATTTCAATTTGTTTACTGAAGAAAAGAGATAGGATCTTTGAAAACCACCTTTGAATATTTGTTTATACAAAAGTTGCTGTAAAGTGTTAGTTATTAAATGCTTGCTGGGCTTAGTAAAACACAGATCTCTCAGAATTAAGTAGATATGCCACTAGTAAAAAGACGTATTGAATAATAAAATGCTCAGTATGCCTACTATTGTTTTGTGTAAGTCTAAATTTATTTATAGATTTTGACTTTATAATAGGCTTCAGTGTATCTCTACTTTATGGTTTGCCAATGCACCCAGAGGGAAAGTTCATTCTAATCAAATTTAGTATCACAAAAATAAGCAGAGGAACAAATCAACAAACCCCTGGCATTGTAAACATTGTAAAAATACAGATTATTATTTTCCTGACTTTCTTCTACCTTGAAACTAATTCTCCATGGTTCAGCTGTTGCTTCCCTAACCATGCTGTCTCCTGCTGCAGCTCTATCTTACCCTCCAAGGCAGAGAGATTCTGTGCATGGATAGGAGATATGGCCAACTGAGACAGCTCTGAGTTGTGGTTGTGTCTGGAGTGACTCTTTAGGAGACTGTCCAATGAAATGTCTCACATGAAAACAGCTAAGAGGAAGTCCTGGAACATAAACTATTGATCTCTTTTTGCTCATCAAAAACTGTTTGAAGAGTCCTTTTATGGATAAGGATGTGGACATGGCATTTTTTCCTGTCTTTAAGAGTAGTTTTGAACTGTCTATAATCTCAATTTCCTCTGGGAAGGACCATTTAATCCTCTTCAGGCTTTCTGTAACTATCATAGCATTATAATTGTTATTCTCAGGAGTTTCTATTTTCTCACATTTAGCAATATTACCAAGCAATTGGGGTGCATGCACAGGTGGCTGCCCTTGACCTTGTCATATGTCCTTGTTGTGAGAAGCTGTGCTGGTGACAGTGTCCCAAAAAGGGAAAGTCACAGAGCTGCTGGGTTACACATACCCTGGCATTTTGCTGAAACTCTTATGTTGATTGAGGAGCTGTGCATTTTCAGGAGGTGACTGTGTTTAGGACAAATGAGCAACAGCAAACTGTGTAGAAAATCATAAAGAGGTCAATCCTTAATTATAGGGTTACTTGGAAATATGTTTTTATTCCATATATATATATTATTATTATTATTATAAATAATGCTTTATGAAGTTATATTTATATATTTATTTTATAGACATATCATCCCATTTTCTAAACAGAAACTCTTTCTGGAGTGGTTGGCTTTCTTAAAATAATTAAATAAATAAAGCTAATAAATGTAGAAAGCAAATACTATCTGAAAAATATTAGTTGTAATCAAAACCCATTATCTATCAAAAATTTCAACAGAAAACATTTACCAGGACTCATAATTAGTTTTCAGTGTTTTCTCATCTCCTGTATCCTGTTTGCTTTATGCTCTCTGTACCATATTCTATCATTTGAGTGACAGACTGTATTAAATAGTGTGGTACTGCATGTCTAACCAGCAAATAAAATCAAACCTGAGGATTTCAAGAGATCCTTTCCAACCTACATGATTCTCTGAATCTGATGTTTTTCTGTTTCTTAGTGGAAAGTCTCATCCTGTTCATACAATTTCCCTAATTATTCAGTGTAAATTGTTATGTGATATCGGGATGATATGAACAGTACTAAATCTAGGCAAATTTGCAAATTTATTCATCAATCCTAGGCCTCCTTTTTCTGGGTGAAGCTGAGGTGAAACAGCTGCACCCCAAGAGCTGCCAGGAAACTATTAATTTAAAACAGGTTAGGATTTGTACTAGAGAATTTTGTTGTACTTGATCTTTGGCTTCAAACATTACCGTGTAATGATCACCTTTTATGTCTCATTAACTAGTATCTCATTTAAGCAACACAGAGGGCATAATTACACAAACAGGTTTTAGTTACCTGCAACCCCATGATAGTCTTAAAGAAACAAAGTTATTCATCAGAATTTGTTTTTAAAAGATGACAAGTATACCTCCTAGCAAGGAAACATGCACGGTTACTCACACAGAGCAAAATTGTTTTCCTTGTAATGTTACACCACCTCAGTTACTTGGGGCTGAAAATTTCCCATCTGAGAATCTGAGAATCTGGCAAAATATTGGGCTTTTTTTTTTTTTTTTTTTTTTTTTTTTTTTTTTTTTCCCTGCACATGATAGAAAATCTGCACATCTAATTTCCATGGGTTTCTTATGTTGTAACTCCTTTGAGGCCACTCTATACTTAGTCTTAAGAAGGACTCATAACATCTCTTCTTATCTTCTTATGTGCATTTGGTGAATTTAGTATTTCATTTTTTGTAGCTAAAAAAAAATGTCACCGGTGTGAGGAATATCACAAAACACATAAACCATAGACAGGGTAAATTTGATTCTGTCATCTTCATGTCCATGATCTCTGCGCCTTAAAAAGTTGCATCTGGCTCTATTTCACTGGCTCTATTTCACTCTGTGCATGATATTGATGAAGCAATAAAAGGTGGGTATTAACATCAAAGAACCAATATTCGAATAATTGTTTAGCTGTGTGGGAGACAGCTAAGATGCAGTTAAAAGTACATAAATTTGAAAACAGCATGCAAGCCCATGGCTGGAGTCTATGAAGAGCTGTCAGAAAGGGCAGATTAGAAAAATAAATAAATAAATAAATAAAAATAAAAAATCATAGTATAAATGATCAGAAACTATTATTCTTTTCCATGATTTATCTGGTGTTAAAATAAATAAATAAATAATAGTAGTGATGCTTTACAGACAGGTATGAAGATACAATAAGAAATCAAAGGGTGAAAAGATTTATGCAGTACTTAATAATGCAGACCTCCATCTAAACAAGCTTAGTGGGAATATATTTTGCTCATCCTTTGCTTTTTGGTTTAGGTCATGATATTCACAAACCTCTTAAGGGGCACCTAACTTTGCAAGCCAGGTGATAAGCAATGGCGTGGTAACTGATCCATGTTAAAACTAACCACTTTTGTCTTCTGGGCTAAGCGAGGAAGGTGCCTTTGTGCTCATACATGGCTGCAAACTGGAGCAGATGAAATGTGGGTGTGTTATTCTTTTCTGCCACCTTTGCAGTGAACCAGATTCAGGAGCTGAACCTGAATCTTCCACATCCCAAGTCATCACCCTGCCACTAGGGAATACTTCACTGCATGTACTTCTTTGCATAACTGATGGCGAAGCAAGTATTTCCTCACTCTTGCTTTGTGAGCTTGCCTAAAGCAAGCAAGGACTGTGCCTTATGGCATTTCTACAGAAATGTCATTTCCCTGCACATGTTTCTGTGCCAGAATTACAGGCATTGACTCTTGCAGACTTAGCCTGGGATTATAAAAACAGCTTCCTGGAGATAGGTATATTAATTTCCCCGATTTCCCAGTGATTCAGATTTCCTAGAGAAAATATGGAAACGATTATTCTGTCATTAAAAGTCAAAATATTAACAGAAGCAGCTATGTCTCAGGAAACAGCCCCACATGAAAGGGTGATAGGTTGAATGTGACAGCGGAGCTTTCTTTCTGAGTCCAAAAGATGAATGAAATCAGAGATTCATAGTCCTAAGATTTCAAAATTATTTTCTTGGAACTATGGTTTGTCAGGGACATTTCAGCTACTTATAAGAACTCTGTTCATTTCACTCTGTAGATTACATATGCAACAAGGTCCACATCACAGCACATAATTTCTTTAGCTAGTATGAAGAATCACAGGCTGTGGATAAATGTTAACTTGTAGGGGCATCCCATAATTCACAGAAAGATTCAGCTGCTGTGTCTGAGAGGGTCAATTCCTCAGCCTACAGCCTCATTTACAATAGCAATTTTAGCCTGGATATGGATGCTTAATCTTTTTTTCATTATTATTATTCTTTCTGAACAATAGTAATTTCTAGGTTGAGAATACAACACACTAATCCCTTCTTTTCTCAAATGCTGCATAAATTATTAAGGTTATATCTTGTTTTGCAGGAGCCACTACTGCTGATATTAGACTGTTTATTGTTTGTTTGTTTGTTTTATTATAATAATAATATAATATAATATAATATAATATAATATAATATAATATAATATAATATAATATAATATAAATAATAATAATAATAATAATAATAATTTTTAGCTTAGTTTTAGCCCTTCGTTAAATGGCTTCAGGAAATAAAAAGGTTGTATAAATCACTTCCTGTTACATATTTAACTGCTGGAGACTGACAAAAAGATAAAAAATGCCTACTGTGACAAAGTCTGACCACAAAAGCATACATTCTTAGTTTATTTTTATCTTTTTAAAAAAAAAAAAATGTGATTTGTGATCTTGATTTCTATGGAGCTGGGTAGCTGAATAAGCTAACCTAGGATAAGTCAAGCTATTCCAGTTTAAAAGTCCTGCAGACATGTCTTGAAATCCCTGAATAATGAGGTAATCTTACCACGAGCACAGAAAATTTACATGAAGATTATTTGAGATTGAGTTTGACCCCTTTCAGATTTGAAATCTTCCAAGCACTCAGCCTTCTAATGAGTAGAAATGAATGCAACCTCCCCAAAAATGAAGACAGGATGACCTTCCCCCATAAGTGGGAGAAGGAAAGGGAAGAAGAGTCTCATAGGACTGATCTTGCTGTTGAGATTATATCTATTTCTCCTCTTCCATTTCGTTTTATATGTGTCTCATACTCATCTTTAGTTCAATAACTGCAGTATTGTAGAAACATTATGTGCCACGTGCCACAGCCTCCCCCATACCTGGCCTGATAGACATATAATGAACATCACAGATGGGAAGTAGGTATAGTAAATATGCTAACAATTATTATTATTTTTTAATTTTTTTTTGCTATCTCTTCGTTGAATCTTTTGGAAGGTGATGGCAACTTACCAGGAGTCAAACTCAGTCTGATACTTGTGTGTACAACAAGCTAACAGCAGCTTGGTATTCCCACTGTGACTTTATGGGGTGAAGTTATGTACATATGAATTCATTAAAGATCCGCTTGAAATGCAACGGTCTCGACAGATTGTTTAGAAGAGGTAAGGTTTTAAAGAAGAGAAATGGATCTGGAAATGCCAAGGTTCAATGTGTGGAACAGCTCCAGCATGAGCACAAGAGGGCATCTTAATTAAAGGGGGAACAGGGAGGGCAGACAGCCTGCAATCACAGTGTGGGGTCTGAAAGCGCTCTGGCGATGGCACTTATGATTGTGAAATGCACTCACTTGACAAAGATGCCTGTCTGGTGTTAAGAGGTGATTTTCTAGCTGGCAAAGGATCACATCAACAAAATTTCTGAATGCAAATCTCAGCTGAAGCCTGCCCAGTTCCCAGAGGGAGTGCAGACTGGTACCTTGTAAAAAAATGTGGTTGCTATTGTAGTTCTAATGGAATGTCTCCCTGATATTGCATTTTGGATCACAGCTTACCCTGTGCAGTTAACGTCTCCTAAAAATGCCAATATAAGAAGTGAACTTGAAGAAGAGTACAAATTTGGATATAAGATCCACTGTGTCATAACTCACAAGCAGCAATAGTGAAGAAGCCAGTTGTCTTTCAGATGTTGCAAGGCTGCTTTTTATATGTGTAACAGCAGAGACTCAGCATACATTTTGATGATTTTTCAACTGCTGAGAGGGCAAGACTGTTAGAGAGATACTGGGAAGGTAACAACTTAATGAAAGAGTCTTGTGTGGAACAAGCAGCTGTCTCAGCCCCCATGAAAAGATTTTCTTGGTTATATTCATTTCTAAATAGTCTCTCTCTCTCTCTCTTTTTTTTTTTTTCTCTTCCTTTTAGCTTTTGTCTTTTTTGTTCCCTCACCCACCTTAACTTTGAGTTGATAAAGAGAAGACTTTAAAAGGTCAGGTCATGGGCAACATACTTGTGGCTGTTAAAGAATGCTTTTGCAGAGCACGCTGAGCAACCTCCTTCCAAAGGACTGCTGTTATTCTCATTCAGTGGTTTCCCTTTTCAACCCATAGATTTCTCATCAGTGTAATTTTCCCTTTCACACCTGGGAAGTATCATCCATGATCAGTGTGGTTGAAATATCAGGAGACAGACAGACAGACATGTTGCTGGGTCTACTATCAAGACTGAGACCAAAAGAAACATTCCCAGCTTTTTGGGTTCCAACCAGTATTACAGTCCTGATGAGACTTTATTATGCAAGCCAGGTGCATGATAACAGTTTCCACTTCTGCAGTAGTATTGTAGAGAAAAGAAGTGAGATTAATAGGTGTATGGAAGAACATCTATTTGTTTTTGTAAGTGACTGTTTTCAAGGGGGACCAGTTGAATGTTAATGTTTTGCATTAGTGGGAGGGTGATATTTTTGGAGCAATATTTTCTATTTGATACTTTTGTGTGATTTACAGTATATATTTCAGTATATATAAGAATGAAGCTATTGATGTCAGCTTTGGGCTCTTCCTGGTAATGTTCATGAGGCCTGAAACTTTCGAGATGAAAGATTCTATTATTTTCTCTGATAACCAGGTATCTGTAGTTTAGAGATGCCTTGTCTGTATTCATTGTTCTCTGTTGAAAGACAGTGATTCCTTACAAAAAAACATAATGAAATTACCGCAACTCAAAGTGTAATCTAAATCGGAAATTCAGAAGTTTGTTCTAAACACCACAATATAAGAATATTTCAATAGAGAGTATCCTATTGCAAAAAGATAATGCACAAATGTAGAGAGACATTAACATACAGAAAATACTGTATGTAACTATTTAGATACACCAAGGTAACTGTAGATTTTGTTCAATCTGTGATAACATTTTTCCCTGTTCCTTTTTTAGTTTTATTTTATCTCATTAGCTTTATTTTTGAGGTAGTTTTTTGAAGAAAAAATGGGTTGTTGCAAGACCCATGTGTTAACAAAACATAAAAACAACTGTTTAAACTACAAGAAATTGGGATCAGTAGAACTATTCACCTGTTCAATGTTAAATACTTAAGTAGATGAACAGAGTAGGGTGCCTTGTTCTCCAAAATACAGAACTCTTAATTCTTTGTTAATCAGTGTTATCTTGCTCATTATGGTTATAATGAGTATTCACAAACAGTAAATCCTCACTTTCTTATCTCTGCCAAAGCATATTGTTCTAGCAAAGAAACCAAGATAACGGTAGCAGAAGGAAGATGTCCTCTAAATTCAGAATTCTCAGAGTGGTTATATGTACAAGAGCTGAAGGGGACCTCAAGGAAATTTAACATTTTATGTACCTTGATACTGTCAAGAGGAACTAATGTTAAGGCACATCTATCCATCTGTTCTTAGATCATTTATAGGTAAGTGGAACTTACCTATAAAAGGTAAAGTAAATGATTCCTGGTCTTCAATAATATATTCCAAATGCCACAGCCTAAAATAAGGAGTGGAACCTGTCAGTAATCTTCTAATAAAGTGTTTTTCATTAGAAAATGCCAGTTCATAGGAAATAGTATTTTCCATGAATCTCTCCTCATGGACCTCTTGGTGTAATTAGTTTAAAAAAACAAGCAAACAACCCCCCCCCCCCCCCCCCCCCCCCCAAAAAAAAGGGTGGGGGGGGGGGGGGTAGGGAGAGGGAGATCTTCAAATTACAGCATTTTATTTTGAAACCATTTCCAGATGAAACAAATTACTGTTTTAAAATGCCACCCAGAATGCAGCTCAAAAAGCTAAAAGTTTTTCCAAAGCCAATATGGCTTCACTGAGGGCAAATCATGCCTGACAAATTTGGTGGTCATCTAAGAGGGCACAACATTGTTAGGTAGGAGAAGAGCAACTGATGTCATCTACCTGGACTTGTGCAAAGCATTAGACACTGTGCTGCATGATAGCCTTGTCTCTGAACTGGAGAGAAACAGATTTGGTGGATGAACCACTCCATGGGTAAGGAATTGGCTGGATGGTCCCACTCAAAGAGTTGCAGTCAACAGCTCCGTGTCCAGGTGGAGACCAGAAGTGGTATTCCTCAGGGGTCAGTGTTGGGACTGGAGCTCTTCAACATTTTTGTCAGTGATATGGACAGTGGGATCAAGTGTACCCTCAGCAAGTTTGCTTATAACACTAATCTGTGTGATGCGGTCAACATACTGGAGGGAAGGGATGCTCAGCATAAGTTGGAAATGTATGCTTGCAGCTCAGACAGCCAACTATATCCTGGGCTATATCAAATTAAGTGTGTCCAGTGGGTCAAAGGAGTTGGTTCTTGCCCTCTACTCTGCTGAGTACTGTGTTCAGCTCTTGGGCCCCCAGCACAAGAAGGATGTGGACCTATTAGAATGAGCCCAGAGAAGGGCCGTGAGGATGATCAAGATGCTGAAGCACCCCTCCTATGAAGAAAAGTTGGAGGTGGGGTTGTTCAGCTTTGAGGAAGAGAAGGCTGACCTTATACCTGCCTTCCCATACCTAAATGGGGCCTACAGAAAAGCTGGGGGGGGACACTTTGTCAGGGGGTGTGGTGACAGGACAAGGGGTTATGGCTTTAAACTAAAAGAGGATAGGTTTAGATTAGACGTAAGGAAGTGGGTTGGACTAGATGATCCTTAAATGTCCCTTCCAATCCAAACCTTATGATGATTTGGTGATAAGCACTGCCCAATCATATATCAATAATATTTATTTTGATCTCTGCTATAGTTATTGTTTCACAACTATTTTTTTATATATGTTAAAAGTTGGGCCTTGATATGAGATAGAAACATGTTTGAGATTCTCAAAAAATTTAAAGAGTGGAAAATGTTATTTTTTTAGGATTAAAAATAAAAATAATAATAAAAAAAAACTTTCTATCAGTGACATCCTAGTATACAGACAGGTCAAAGCTCAGATCCCAGAAGATCAGTACATATGTCTTTCTTGTTGATTTAATTGACACACTAAATGTTCATCTTTTGTTCAGTCATAGCATCTTCCTCCATAATAGTTTTGTGTGGACCTGAGAGTCTAAGTTCCTTATTTAAAGTTCCCTTGATCCTTGCACTTTGAACGTTGTTAGTTGTGGTGCTATTTATCAAACATACAATTTGTGAAGTTGCTGCTGAAGCTGCTTCCCAAGAGAAGTCTTTTCTTCTTCAGACCTGACAGTACCATAAATTATTTTAAGATGTTATAACCTTCTATATTTACTAGTGAGTTATACTGCTAGTTAAAAAAAAGGTTCTATGTTTCTGCAGAGTCTCCTATCTGATTGTTTGCTGGGAGCAACATTATGGAAAGAAAACCCAGCGATTGGTCTTGAGCTCTGATATCATCTCATAACAAATGGTCTCAATTAAAGGCAATTCAGTGAAGTCTATGGAAATATAGTCAGAGAGAATCACATTTATCAAAACCTGAGAAGGAAATGCTTTGAGAACACAATTCAACTTAATTTTACGAGGTATGAAAAAACATGCAACACAAATACACAAAAAGAAATGAAGTCATACCAGGCAGAAAACAATGGAATATAATACACAGGAAACTTGGTTTTTTTTTTTTTTTTTTTTTCTGCACTTTAAATTTCCTTCCCAAATTATTTTATAATAGACTAAATCCTTACTCATAGTAAGTACTTGAATGACTGTTTATCTAAGTCTGTTTAGTATGTTCACTTTCTCTAAAATTTATATGAAAGTGAGTATACTCATTATACTGAGTATATGTATACTTACATAATATACTTCTTACTGAGTGAGAAATTAAAGGCAAGATGAAGAATGTGAAATAAATAAATAAATAAATAATTTGCTTCATGAAGGAATGCATCCATCCTGTCACACCTCAGCTGTTTTTTTTTGAGAAATGGAAATTGAACAACACTGCAATTGTTATCATAACTTCATTCAGCTCCTTAGGAATCATAAGACAATGAAGATGCTGATATGATAAGAAGCAGTATTTGTTATAGTTGTACTCAACCACAATTTAATAGCAGTTTCAATTTAATAGCAGTTTCATAAAAGTTGCATCAAAATCAATGCATGTATTTTGGACAGAATTTAATATGTTACATCAGAGGCATTATTATAAGTTATTATTGTTATAAGTTGGGTTCCTTCTTCTTTCTTATCCACTCAATTTCTGCTGTCAGAATTGTAGGTCCAAAGAAATATAAGGTGTGTACAGTCTTAAAAATACATTAATGGACCAGTGGAGTTTCTCATGGATGAGTTATAGACCATCAGTGCTGCTCAGGAAGAGGACATTTTGCATCAGGCATTTCAAACTACTTAGATTGAGAATAAGAGTAACTATGTTACAATATCAAGATCCATATGCTGGAAATGATCCCAATAAGAAAACAATTTGCAAATCTTCATTAGATTCTGGTCCTATTTTCAGAGCTACTTAAGTGGAAAGGCTCAGTGAAAGGCAAGAAGATGCTTTTAGCCACAGGCTTGATCCAGGAAAATTCCTTCCCCAACAAGGAGCTGCAATGTGTGTTTAACACCCACTCCATAGGATGTGGATGTATGATGGAAAGAAAGGACTTCTGCAAACTACAACCAAAATATTTAATGTTGTATATAAGAACCTCACTTTAAGGCAGCTAGCTTTTAAAATGTTTTTCTAGTTTCTCCACAAGCTGCCTGGTTTGTTTTTGGCTTCTGCAAGCCAATAAATAACAAAAGTAACAATCATAATAAATAGTAAATATTTAATATCATAAGAACAACATTGCTGAGTACACAGCATTTTGAGTGACAGATGTGTATTTGTTAGTGATATTAACTAAATAGAGAGTGCCTTGCAGTTTCTTTAATAGTCTCAGAATTAATCACACATATTAATAATGCTGCCACTCACAGAGGGAAAATGATTTCTTCTCAGTGCTGCATTTCTTCTTGCTAAGAAGAATGTTTTTGGCTGAAATACATGGTGACACATGAACAAGTAGCAGCTTCTTAAAATTAATTTTTTGAAAGTCTTTACACGTTTATTTCAGAGACTCAATTTTTCCATTCAAATGGAATGTAGTCCTCATACTGGGAAGTCAAAAATTCTTACTCAGATGGGAATGAGAGACAGAAAGAGCAAAGCATCTCCTCCCTATGGCTTGTCCCTCACATGGTGACCCCAAGCCCTGCCTGGCACAGTGGGGATTGCTCAACGGATGCTATACAATGAGGGTGGGACAATGTGCATGAAGCCTGGAATTTCTCCACCCAGGCACATCTTGGAGTATGTGTAAAACAGCGTGTGAAAAAGAATTTGAAAAAGATATTTTTCTCTTGCTCTAGAACAAGGAGGTGATAAAAATGATTCTCTAATTCTCCATGTAGAATACAGAAAGGCGATCAGCACAGCAGTATGCCAAGGCTAATATAACCTGTCCTTGGGAAGGAGCACTGTGCACTGTCCTTTTCCCTGGCCAAACTGTAATAAAGAAAAAAATGACCCATACTGAGCCAAAGTCAGGGGCAGTGTTTTGTTGAATAAGCTTTTACAGCTTCTGTGCTATCCCTACAATTACCTCTGGTTTCCACATGAAGTTGATGAGCATTGAATGGATGACTTGGTATCAAGTCCGATCTGATCAGTAATGAGTTTAGCCTGAAAAGCAGTGGTTTGAAAAGTCAGGTTTTGTGTTCAAACATTTGTATTTGATGCAGGATTTTCCGGTGACATACAAAGGCCAGTTCAAGCTGCGTCCAGTAACAATATTGTATTCTACAGGATCAAAGTACCACGTAAAACCAAGTACTAAATAAATTATTATTAGACTGCTGAGAGAGAAAGCAGGGTCACTAGCTTTCTGTAAGAAAGCTTTGCTTTGGAGTTAATAGTCTCCAGTAGCTTGAAATGAGGGATGCAACTACATAAATTGAAGCTAGTCTTTTATGCATATATTAGATGCCTGGAGAGTCTTACATACACACAGAGAAGGTTGCTTTGCCTTTTGAAATGAGGAAAACAAAGTGGATTTCCTTTGAAAATTGAAAGTTTCAAAAAAATACCCACTTGTTCTACAGGTATGATACAAAGCTATTGCTTTGCAGATAGGTCTTTCTAACAACCATATTGAGTAGTATGGCACATACCATGCAATGTTACATCAAAGTAAAATTCCCAAATTCAGTATAATTCAGACAGCAGGGACTGATGCATTTTGAGATGGGATTTGATCACTGATGAAAGACTTGATTATTCCTTTCAGAGAGTCCTATAATAAACCTTCTTTAAAATAAATAAAATTAAAAAAAATAATGAAGGAACGCAGGAATGAATGGTAGTGTTTTGTTAGTATTATTCTAGTTCTGAATATTTTCATTCTGAAACATGATTTTCACTTAAAAGCTATTTTCAACCATTAAAAAATGTTTTTCTCCATATTCAAAAATGTTTGTTTGTTGACTTCCTTTTTCTTCACCAAAACCTCCATACAAAATCAAAACACAATCTAGATGCTTCCAAACAGAATTGGATAATCTGAAGGAGGAAATCAAATCAGCAATGCTTTTATTAAAATGAAAATAAGAAAAAATCAATAGATTCAATAGCATTCACTTCTCAGACAATAAGGAAATAACCTATCTTTCATTTTAAATTGAGATTATTTATTGGAATGTTTGGCTAGCAGGAGAGGAGAGTCATGTTGTCCCAGAGCATCTCTAAAACTAGTGGAAGTCCTAAAAAAATCCCTTGATTATTGTCATTGACTTCTACAAAAAACTCCGTCAATGTTTTCTGCCTGCTGTTGGCAGTGGGCAAAAGCTCCAGTGATTAATTGGTAGGATAGGCCCTAACATCCTTTCAGTCCTCTTTGCCATTAATTTTCAGGTATCTATTATTCCCTAAACTCAATTCAGAACAGAACTGCCTCCCATTAGGTGATGACTTCTGTGGTGATTGGGAGACAGTAGATAAACTAAGAGCCTGACCAAAGCTCATTGCAGTAAATCAGATTTTTTTATACCAAAGACTGGCTGAAGCATCTTGCCCTGTTCCTGTATCCCGTAACCCCTGAAATACATGAGCTGCCAGCACAGTACATCACTGCTTTCTGTTGAAGGTGGGAACCTCATTAGAATCAACAAGCTTTGGAAACAGCTGCAATCTGTTGTTGCCTTAGGCCTTTTAAAGAATGGCATAGATGTGGGGGATGGAATTGTTACAAGTTGATTGCTACAACTCCAGGAAAATGTTTTCTTCTATTATGTAATTATGGAAAAACCTAGCATAACAAATCAAAGTATTGTTATTTTGGTGAAGAAAGAAGCAAGTCTGGCTCTCATCATAGGAAGAATGAATTTTTGATTGCACATGTCAGTACAAATGGACTATCGTTATCATTTTAGTGGTAGGAAACCTTATTTTATCCCATGCAAAGTATAAAATTTATAACAGGCACCTTGAATTTAGGTTCCAGTAAATTGTCTTCCATTTTATTGAAGAAAAAAAAAAAAAAAAAAAAGGAGAAATAAACAAAGAAACAGGACAGACCTGTTGGTTGTGTTCCTGCTCCTGACAGGCCTTCAGAGGTGATTTTGAATGATGCACTACTTGTATGGGATAGAAGTTTCCTAACTTCAGCCCTATAATGCTTCTGCATTTCAGCTCCCTCAGTAGCCGATGAAGAGCACAGATTAATCACTTAGAGGGTGCTTGTTCCTATCCAGACACTGATGCAGATACTGATTACAAAGTAGGTACAGCAAAACCTCCTGCATTGCTCCTTCTCTCTCCTGAATATAGAGGAAGACTAGAAAACTCAGTTGCACTGTACACCATTTTAGGTAGCAAATGTTAGCTGAGACGAATGCAACTCAAGATCACAGAATCACAGAATCACAGAATTTCTTGGTTGGAAGAGACCTCAAGATTGAGTCCAACCTCTGACCTAACACTAACAGTCCCCACTAAACCATATCCCTAAGCTCTACATCTAAACATCTTTTAAAGACTTCCAGGGATGGTGACTCCACCACTTCCCTGGGCAGCCTGTTCCAATGTCTAACAACCCTTTCGGTAAAGAAGTTCTTCCCAAGATCCAACCTAAAACTCCCCTGGCGTAACTTAAGCCCATTCCCCCTCGTCCTGTCACCAGGCACGTGGGAGAACAGACCAACCCCCACCTCGCTACAGCCTCCTTTAAGGTACCTGTAAAGAGCAATAAGGTCGCCCCTGAGCCTCCTTTTCTCCAGGCTGAACAAGCCCAGCTCCCTCAGCCGCTCCTCATAGGACTTGTTCTCCAGGCCCCTCACCAGCTTCGTCACCCTTCTCTGGACCTGCTCAGGCACCTCGATGTCCTTCTTGTAGTGAGGGGCCCAAAACTGAACACAGTACTCGAGGTGTGGCCTCACCAGAGCCGAGTACAGGGGGCCGATCACCTCCCTAGATATCAGGTTTCTTTTCGGTATAATAACCCCTGTGACAAGGGCTGAGTGGCTAGCTACCAGAATTTCAGAAATCTGTAACTGAGGTGGGAGGCAGGGTGAGAGCCTGGAAGTGCCTTTACTGATATGTTTGTGTGGCTACTCTAACCAGATCTAGCTAAAGCTCCAAATGAGCATACTTCATATTTCCTTTCAGAGTATAGTTAGCCAGGAAAACTCATCCTCCGTTTTAGGGAGGATTTATTCTATAAACAATAATCATTAGAAACAAAGCAAATACTTGAAACAACACCCATGGAATATGTGGAAACATAGAAAAGCTCACCAGGGCCTCACATACTAACTGTGGTAGGAAACCAAATGCCATGGAAAAAACAACAAACTTCTAAGGAACTTGTTCAAAGTTATGTTCTGGAGTCAATAACACCCACAGTTACCAACAGGACTTCAGCTTGGCTTTTTGCCTTTTCCCCGTTAGTCTCTCTCTTTTAAATAGTCAATACATATTACTGTCATTATATAAAAATATTCTCTGTTCATACTTCTTGAAAAGAATATACAAGTGAAAAATTATCTGCTGAGAACAGACAGTGATGTTTAACCGTGGTAACAAAACCAGAACGGCAACCTAAGGAGAAGACAATAAAATCAGAACTTGATTAGGTCCAAAGATCTGTGCATTGCCCTTCAGTATCAACTGTCCCAATGGCAAAAACTGGGGCAGAGTATCAATCTTCTGCCAGGTCTTCTTTTGCCAGTTCATTATCGCATTCTGCCGTGTCTCAGCCTGTCTGCTCTTGAGAAAGTTATTCACATTATTATCATCAGTAGAGTTCTGCATGGATTCACAACCTCTCCCCCAAGTCCCTGAACAAACAGGTTAGCTGCTGCAGAATTTCTTTGGGTGTGTGAAGTGGGAAATGTCACAGACCTTTTCTATTTGCTTGAGAACAGCCACACAATGTTTGGTTGGTCTTCATTTTCTCAACTTGTGTGCAAAAATAACAAGAACTTTCCATGTAATGTATTTTACCAGATTACGCAGTAGGAGTAGGTTTCAAATCCCAGTCTACATATGTCCACTGAAACTAATGGATGTGTGAAAGTTTATGTGAAGAAAGCTTCTGAGTCCACAGAGATTTATCCTCCCCATACTGTTTTACTTAGCTCAGTGGAAATAATCTTGTCTCCTTTTACACAAATTTCATGCTAAGGCAACTCAATTTCAAACTTAAAATGGAAGGTGACAAAGGAGAATTGCCTTCAAAGGAGACTTTTCTGGCTCACGTAAATTAAAGGAATAACAGATTCATATGAATAGCATGTTGTATGAATGGTTACTTAATCTAACTAGTGCTGTAGCTCAGTATCCTGTTTCTGTTTCCAGGTGTGAATACTCAACAAAAAGCAAAAGAAACAGAAAATTGGAAGTAATTTTTACTGTACCTCTATCCTCCCAGCTTTCATCAATCAATATTTAAAGACTTTTTAGCAATAGGTCACATTCAGACCTTTAAATTTAATAGCTGATGATGAGTTCAGTCTCCATACATCTGTCTAATCTCAGTTTTTAATTTAGACTTTGACCCAAAACACCAAGTTGAGCCCAAGAAAATTGCAGACATCAAGCTTGGTCCCTAGTATATCATCATGCAGGCATATCACACATGATCTGCTTTACCACGTGTCAGCTTCTTTTAAAGGCTCCTCTGCCTTTAATTAGGCAGTGGCCTCAGCAGAATCTTTTGGGAAGCAGAATCAATTGTTCTCAGTCTTTGGAGTACAAAGGTGCTTCGATGGTGTTGCTGATATTTTCAGTGTTCACCATCAATGGAAACTCTGAAGTAAGAGTGAGCAATTCCAGATAAGGGCAGACAATGCACAAATCTCCCACAAAATGCTCACAAGCCTTTTTTGGTTTGGTTTGGTTTTTGTTTTGTTTATCTCTATACCTGAGACATTGTTTTGATTGGGATGGATATGGTGACAGGAAATTGTAGTAACTACCCCTTTTCTGATCTTCAAAGTGTTATGATAGGCTCCTTGGAAACAAGGAGGTATCAGTAGTTCTCTCCAGAGTTTGAATTAAAACGTCTTTCTAACCTCCTTGACATTCATATATTGCTATTCATCATGGCTTATCTGAATGAAGGATTGCTCTGTCCATCCTACAGATGCAAACCTAGAGTGTGCCATTTTGAATGGAATTACTCTTACATTTAGGGAAATGATCTGGCATGTTGTCTAAAGGGAAGAAAGAAAAAAAAAAAAAAAGCCAGAACTGAAGTATTTAAATGATTAACTTTCAGCAAAGTACTGTTTGTAAATGCAGTTCTTTCTGGTATTATATTGGAAAGGGGACATTTTAAAAACATTTTTGTTGATTTTGTTTCAAGGATCATAAGACAATTGCATCACAAAATGTCATTATATCTTCATGGACACATATATAAAATATGTTGTCAAAATGTTATGTAATAGCAACAGTTTCTGCAGTCAGGCCCATTATGCTCAATATTGTGCAAACAAATCCCTTAAATAATTTAACTGCACAGATAGGTGACAGGAGAATAAAACATAGACAGAGTCACTGAGTGTGCACATCAGAGAAATAAAAGAGCCAGGTGTAGCATACAGAAATCCTACTTCATGGTCTGCCTCAGATCATACAGTAATTTGTCCTAAAATACTCATTTAAGCCTACACAAAAAGTTGTGACATTTGAGAAAAGTCTCCTCCCAAATTTTTAAACCATCCTTCAAATCCATGAAATTATCCCATTTTACTTCTAGTACAACTGACATTTGCTTTGGTGTGTGTTACCTTCATCTCTGTTTCTTATGATTATGCAAGATATGTAAAAATTGAAAATATCCATTTAAATGTCTGACTGTTCCCTTCATTTTAATAGGATCTAGATCAAATGACAGTAATAAGCAGCCCTTTGTGCACAATTCTTCCATATGGGTTGCAAAAGTAATATTAAAAAGCCCTCTCCAAAACTGTAACTTCAAAGTAAGGTAGGAGGCTCAGTTTTCATCATCTTCCAAGTGCTCTATTAAAACAATTAAGCTTGAAAACCCAAACCATTCACTGCTTCTATGATCTGACCAGCCAAAATCTTACTAGTTCATCTGGCTAGTGTGGAGCTAGCAAAAGCACTGCCTCTTCCTACAGTATTTAATGCCATTTAATCAACAATGTTCAGTGTAAAGAAGTGGGAACTGAGGCTTCATCTGCTTTGTTTGTCCTCAGCAAAATTGCCAGCCAGTTACCAAAGCCTTTCTGTTTAAACTAGTTCATTAAAACAAAGAACTACATACAGATATCTACGGTCATATTTGGTGTGGAATTGCTGCAGGAGTTCCTATGGGGACATTGTCCTGACAGCTATGATACAGAAATACTGTAATACAGAGATGATAAAATTGATATTACAAAACAACAGCTTCTTCTCTAGCAATTATAAAATATATGGTTTGCTAATGCATAGGGACCTCCAGAACTCCCGAGTATTCTTCATATTAGACTGTAAAAATAAATAATCTACACTGACAATAAATAAATAAATAAATAAAAATACTAACAGATATAATAAAGTGATTAGTCATTGGAGGAAAAGAGGAAAACATGGGGAATCAGCACATTCAGGTTTCACTTCCTTCTGCATTCTTTGTGTCAAGTATTCATGCCTAACTATGTCTCCACAATTCTAATTGTTCATTTAGCTATTAAAAATACCTAGCGTAACTGATATGAATTATTTTAAATAATTTTTGTGTTTTGATTTTTCATTAGAAAAAAAAAAAAACTTTTTTTTTTTTTTTTAATGAAGTAATATAACTATTACACTGGAAAAATATTTAAGCATTTTTCTTAAGAATTGTTAGAATTAGATATATGGTTTTGATATGGTCTGCATTTTCCTTTTATCTTTGGATCACAAGTAAAACATTCTCCATTAATATGCCAATAAAATATTTCATCTAGTGCATCTAGTGCTACCGCCTATAGGTTGTCAAGTTCAGCTCTGTACCCTTCCTTTACTTTTTTCATGCTTTTTTTCCCCATGCTAATCCTGCTCTGCTGTCTTGCTTGTGCTGTTTGCTCAATGATTTCACTTCTTCCTTTCCAATCTCTTCTGCAAACTCATTTAGCTATGTTCCCCTCCTGCTATAGCTGTCTCCATCAGCACTATCTGCTCCTAGTCCTCTGCTAAATCTGTAAATAAGTAAACAGTTGAGAGCTGTGTAAAACAAAAGTTATGTGGTCAGCTTTCTGTGAAAAAAAAAAAAAAAAAAACAACAAACAAACAAAAAAAAACAATGATCTCTTCTCGTATTTATTCTCACCTTTCTTAGCTCTGAAAGTCCATTATGGATAATGATAGGAGAAAATGAAATAGTTTAATATTGTGTAGTTTAGAAAGGAGCAGGTTTAGAAAAATCACAGTATAGAGAGACATGACCTAAGGAAGGTAAATCTGACATTCTTATTTACTTTCCCAGAACAAAGAAATTATTCTGTCCAGATGTAAAATGCAGAGGATGAATTACTGATCCACAGAGCATGCTCTGGGGCTCACTGCCTTGAGATATTGAGGGCAAGATAAATATGCTGCCTACAGGATGAGCTAGTAAAAACATAATGCCATGAAAAAGAAGGAGATATGTGGTGAGCAGGACAGGCAGTGACTGTGGAAGATCTCCCTTTGTTTAGTACCAAACCGCTCAGCTCTGGCAGTTTTGCTGACCTGCCCCATGCAGGACACTGTAACTGTGTCCAGACAGTGATGCTTGGGCAGCTCAAGTTGCCTAAGCCAAGGTTTTCATCTTCATACAGCAGCTTCTCATCCTTGGGATCATGAGCTTCCCAAAGCAGTGCAGATGCCTGGGGGACTGGTCGCAACAACCAGACCCACCTTTTATTTTTCTAGGCTTATTTTTTTAAGAAATGGGGATATAAGAAGTTGGAAATGCTGACATCTCTGTATCCATCTCTGAATCTACCATCAAGTTTAGTATGCATAGTTGCCCCACTGATTAAGAAGCCTAAGAGGACACATAGACTGGCTTGCGTAATTGCATCCCAAAATCACCTCACCTCAGAGAGGCAGCAAGAAGAGACAAAGCACAGAAACCTTTGTAAACCCTCCTAAAAAATATAGGACATCAATTTGAGAACTGATCAGTCCAGTGTGTCTCATGACCATTAAAACAATCACTGGCGGGGGGGGGCTGGGGTGGAAAGAAAAAAAAAAAAACTTTGAGAAGGAAATCCATAATTCATGTGCCTCTTCTTAAGATTTGAAATGAAGGAACCGGAGTATGATATTGTTAATATTTAAGATAAGATTTGAAGATGAAAGGAACAGGTATCTGAGATAGCCTTATATTCCTTCATAGGCTATACTCAGTGAAGAGAGAGATCTGTGACTTTAGCTTTACTGAAGCAGGTCAGCTTATAAATGGCTAGAGCCAGGTGAACCTTTGATTTTGCATTAGTCCATAAGCTGCTTGTAAAACATCTGTGAAATTTCTACCTTTGGTCTCACTTTTAAGTACATCAGTCCTATCTTATAGAAGAACAAAAATATATCTCTGAATCAGAGAGAAGGAAAAAAAATCCACATCAGAAAATCTATGAAGAAATGAGAGCATAATTTAAAATGAAATGACTGCAAAAGCAACATCAATTTATATTAAAACCTAATGGTGTTGATCATTTACAGTCCTATTACAAATCTCATAATTTGAAGATTATTCCTTAAAGTTTAAGCTTTTCATTTTCTGAGAATCAGGAAACTGAAATGGTTTTCAAGTTTTGATAAAAAAAGAAGTAAGCCAGCAATAACAAGGTACCTTTGTGAAGGTTAGGATATCCAAGAACTGAGTACTGAAATCTCCTTCAGTGATTTTCTTCAATTTCTTGAAGATGTAGGTGAGGTATCATCTCAGAGTTCAAAGTAGAAAAGGATCAAAAATATATAATCATTTTCTCTGTTAATCTCACAGTTTTTAAATTGTTCTCCAAAGGAAAGGAGAACAAGAAGTAACTGCATCTTAGCCTGCTCCAAAGATCCCCTAGGACAGATGTCAAGGGTATGGGTCTGGCTTCAGCAATTCCAGCTTTCACCTAAACCCCCAGGAGTCGTGGGCAAGCTTGAGATCTGCACTCTTTACAGTTAGAATTGTACCCAAGCTTTTTGATTTCAAAAACATTGAGTCACAATTATTACAGACTGCTTTTACTGCAAACCTTTGCTTTCTAGCTACATACATCTGCACTTAGACTCAGACTCACTGTTATTCATCTACCACTTCTTAACATACCAGGTGACTGCTCCAGTATTGAAAATATGAAGTCCGTGCAGAGTTCCAGATTAAATGTAACAGATACTGAATAAGAGCAATACTGTGTTCACTTGTATCTATACAAATGACAAAGGCAATGTATCCCTTAAATATCTTAAGTTTGGACAGTCTGGAGAAAAGTTTGTTCCCTTCCTTTCTCCAATTCCATCTTTGATATATTGATTTTAACTATCCAAATTCAGTCAGTATATATTAGTAAATTAATTATCTGAAAGTATAGAGCTTAGATTAGAAAATACCAGTGACTTTTTAACAGCCTTCATCAGGTATCTAGAATTGATAACAACCACAAAGGTTTTGTACATGCCTGCAGTTTCTCCCAAGGCAAACACTTCAAGCTACAATTTCAAATCAGACTGCACAATGTCTGTCATCTCACTCTAGGTCAGATCTCAGAGCAGATTGAACACAGAACCTGAAAAGCCTTGTACTTCAATCTTTATTATTATTATTATTATTATTATTTGTTTCTATCTTTTCTTACATAGACCATAACCCTCTATTAGACTCACTTATTAAAGTCCAGAGCATCACTATATAGTCAGTGGAAAAATCAGGGATCAGTATCATCCTAACCAAGAGCAGAATATAATTTATTTTCTATTGACATAAGAAGCACTATGAATATTTACAAGGCTGAATAAATACATTGCACTTAGATAGTGTTACCTTGTATCTCTAAAGTGCACTACACATATATAAATGTGCTCAGCATAATAGTTATAAAGAACAGCATTCATTTCTAATGCAGGACATCTCAATATATCAGACTATTTGGAAAACTGCATGAAAAAAAAAAAAAAGAAAGAAAGATTGTTGGAGAATTGCAACTGATTGACAGATTTGCTGGAACTGTATAAGCCAGTGCATGCATCCAGAAGGTTTCAAAGGTGAAACCTTTCATGAATTAACCCAAATTCTTTAATGAGCCTAACAATTTGTTTTCCGAGGTCTCATATTGCTAAGGTTCAGGCTCTTTTTTGTTTTCATTTTGGCTACTGGCCTCTTCATGCAAATATACATCATTATAAACAGACACATACACACACACCAAGTTTCTTTAAAAAAGATGCTGAATAAAAGCTTTTATGAGGGTCTGTATGTACGATTTATAGTAATATGCCAAATGCAAAACAACAACAACAAAAAAAGCTGGCAGGAGTTCCTTCGTTCATCTGTTTGACAAGAACAAAGGAGATAGCAGATTACACACAAAGGAGATTTTAAATGCAGGGTACAATCTCCAGAACAAATCTTAAAATAACACTTCAGTTGTACAAGGGAGACAGTTTAATTGAATACCCAAACTGAATAATCAGGTGCTCATTTTAAAGAGGAAGATCTTTATCTAATGATCTTTCTTCACCTAAGTAGATTATCTGACCTCTGTGAAGAATGATCCTTGGGTTTCTCTACCAAACTCAACATGCTGATAAGAAAGGTGCTTTCAGTTACTAATTTTGTTGTTGCATCATGTAATGTTAAACAGTTTGGTGCTTGTGAAATTAAATGTAGGTCTGACAATACCAACTATATTTCAACCATAGTCAGGTATTTTTCCATGCAAAGGAAACTTACCACTTTTTTTAAAAATCCCAGCTGATATTTCGATAATGTGTGAAATAGTGCATTGAATTTTCTTTTGCTCTCTGCAATGGAAACAATCAGATCTCAATATCTGACTGCCCCAAACCAGCCGAGACACATCCAAGTGCATCACCCACGTTCACACAAGGACAGAAACACTATGTGATAATGACAAATAAAAATAAGAAATGCATTTTCAGCTCACAATGGAAAAAAAAAAAAAAAAAAGGAAGTGAGCACTGTCAAGTTTGAGGATGGTTGCTGTAAGACTCAAGGACAGGACTATCAGGAGGGGCAGCCAGAGGGAACGTCTCCTGAACCATCCACTCCACCTCTGCTCTGTTCATCTTGCAGTCCCACTGGTGTGGCTGGTATGTGTGGGCTTCTTCAACTCACTGAAACCACTGGCTGTGTGGAGGATTAAAACCTGGAAGGAAGCAAAGGTAACCCAACCTTGGCTTTTGATAAAAATATAACATGTTTGTAGATGCTGGAGCTGACATGTGACAGAGTTGGTTGAAAGTTATTCCTCCTTCCCCCTCATCCTTCCAGCTCCCCTCTGCTTGGCTCCAAAAGACACATCCTTCTCATGGCCTTCTTTATCCCGAGCAGTTGGGTGGTGCAGAGCTCAGTTCCCTCTGCTTGGGAACACAGCTTCATTTCCAGGTTTCTAAAGGCAGCAAAGTAGGTGCTCCAAGGATGAAGTTTAGCATGTCACAAGTCACACGTGAACATTAGGAGATGAAATCCCCATTCCTATCTATCAGAAAGTTTTTTACTAACATATTGAGATTGTTTGGGAAGGAAGGAGTTGTAGGAGCTATTTGATTGCTTTGCTTTGCTTTGCTGAGTGGATCCTTTGTGTGACAGTGTTAATGTTTCCAAAGGTATACATAATGAAGGAGAACTTTGTGGAGGAGCTTGAAAATGTTTCCAAGTTTAACTGATATCATTGCAGATGCTAGAGAAAGCCTAAAACAGCAACCCCTCTGAGCAGGGAAATCTGTTTTTACCATAAACTGTTCTGGACTAAGGGATTTTCTCAGCATTTGGTGAAATTCTTCCTCTTACAGCACTTACTGCCCTCACTTTCCCCAGCATCGGTACAAAGAACCCCAGTACATGCTGTACATGTGGTCAAAGTTGAGCTTTCTGTCCTCATGTGTGGCCCTCTTCTTCTGTGTGCATAGGGATAGGACCTCAGGGACTGCCAGAAACCTGTCTATATGGGGTGTGTGATATTCAGCCTATGCCAATGCCTTAATATATCCTTTTGCAAGGTATTTCACAAGCAGCTGTAGGGCTGGGTAAAAGTCTAAATCTCTTCTTTGATCAAAGGATATGTCATGCCCAAGCTTTTTTATTTTATTTTTTATTTTTATATTTTTATTTTAATGTGGTCATAAATAAACATGATTTTCCAGATTTTATAGTGATGTTGGAAGGTTTAGTAACCCCAAATCTGTAGGGAATGGATTAGCATTTCCTAATCTGTTTCAGATGAAATGAGTGGGGGTAAACTCAATCCACTTTCCTTAATAGTTTAATGAGTCTGTTTGAAGCAGGTGAAGGAGAGGTCATGCCACCTCAGTGTCTAACAGAGGGACAGTAAGAAACATCTAATAGTGATTTTCAGAATGAGCATCTATTTAACTGTTGTGCTGATCGGTGACTTCTTTCAGTGAAGAGTAATCACTCTTGCAGTCATTTTTATATTAAATGTTAATAGTTCAGATAAAACTTTTAAATATGAGACAGTTGTCCCTCTTGTAAAATCTTTTACTGTCTACCCTCCATACCATATATATCACGAGCTGAGGAGGGGCCAACTCATTTTTTCCCACTCTGTCCTGGTCTACACTTTCTAACAAACACTTGGGTTTCATGTCACTCTGTCCTGCTGTCTGGGAGAAGCTTCCCAAGGAACACACAGAGCCAGTTCATTGCCCTCTGTCAAGCCCTCTGTTAAAATGGTTTTCAGATGCCTGCAAAAATAATGACAACAGGTAAATTGTGAAACCATGACTGATCCTACTATTAAATATTCTATTGGATCGTGTTTTATCATTCACTTGTTTTCCCTTTTTTATTTTTTCATGGAATCGGAATGAAAGTCTTCTTTTGGTTCTGAATTTTTATATTGTATTCACAAAGAAAAGTCCTGCCTCAAGTCTAAAATTTATGAAGACTGTGATAATGCTACATAATGATCAGGAGAGCATGAAATTCTCCATACCACTTATTCTCTATGCATCTGGGATCTTGCCATGGAGATATCAGAGGAACAGTGCATGCATTTCACATACAGCTTCTGTTTGAAGTTCCAGTAGTTTTCTGTGAGAACTGAATTGTTCAGAAACATTTCTGGCAGACAATGCTGAAATATTCACCAGTCTCTTGATCTAATTCAAACTCACATTTGCAAATTGCTTTCTTCCTTCCTAATTTTAAATGTCAGAGAGAAAATAATAGGTGTATGCCACCTTAATATTTGCTGTGTTACTTCTCTGAAAATGCTGGAGTTACAATGTATGTGCATTTTTAAATGTCCTTCAATTATCTGCAGTTAAACAAGGAATCTCTATAGGGTTAAAACATCAGTCTGCTGGCATACAAAAATCACTTTCTGCAAACATTTTATTTGTAGAGCTGTTTGATGCAATAGAAAATTTTCCCAAAATTTGAGAAACAGGAATTTTCCTGGACTTAGGCCTATTATACAATGTATCTCTGTGAAAGGGATGCCCATTAGACTGATGGGCAGGAACTGCAAAAGATGAGGCTTTGTAGGAAAAGCAGATTTTTTAATCTTACTGAGGCTGGCATGAGAAATGAAAACAAGCTATTTTATTGATGATCTCTTGATCTCTGTCATAATTACAAAAGAATACTAATGAACCAGGAAGCTGCTTTGCCAGTCAACATCAGCTTCTGTTGTTTGAATTTTTGTTTTATTTTGCTTTTGTATTTTCAATACACATTGAGAAATAAAAAGAAAAGATAATATCTGAAAGGTCTATTCAAAAAGTGAATAGACTTTTAGTAGAGTACCTGACAACATACATAAATGTAAGTTCATAAGTAGTCTCATTGAGTCACATCTATGAATTTATCAAGTGGTTAAGTACATACTCTTAAACTGGGGTCAAAAAGAAGTTTATAAGGCATCTAAGTAGCTGAGGAACTAGACTAGGAGTCAAAAGTTCATCATCCGATTTCTTCCATGAACAGGCTGTTGCTGCAACCCTGTTCTAGCTTGTTCCATCCTGATCCTATTCCTGCTGAAGTCAAAGTGAAATTTCTGTAAGATCAGGCCCATTTTATTCATATGTTTCAGCTCCCTGAAGGTAAAAACAGAGACAACAGAGTTCTGTGTTTAGCTGTGAAGGGTGGGTGCAGGAGCTGACAAACATGTATTTTGTTAAAAATTATGTAGGAGACCTGTGACCCCTTAAGTTTCCAAATACTAATTTCCTCCCCTGATCCTCTGTTGCATGAATCAGTGGGCATGTAAGCAAAAAAATGCATAAACCTCTGAAGTTCTTGATAAAATTTAAATTGATAGAATAGATTAAATAAAGAACCAACTTTAGATGATCACTGAGAGACTACAGAGTGATTTGTAGTTTCTAATTATAAAGTGGAGTTATTTTATTAAAAAAAAAAAAAAAAAAAAAAAAAGTAAAGAGGTTTCGGCATTCCTCCATTACAGTGCTGAACCTTAGTTGTGTGGCACATATCAGAAACTTCTGCTTTATCAGTCAGGACACACTGATTTCCCGATGAACACCTTGCCATGTTGATTAATTGATTTGCTGATCCAATAACCAGCATTTTCTTGGGCACATCATGTGTTCAATCTCAAGACAAAACCATATATGAATTACATATTTACTCCATCTTTTTTTTTTTTTTTTTTTTTTTTTTTTTTTTTTTTTTATGGTTAATGACATGCTGTATTCAGCATCCCATTGTCAGTGCTACCAAATGAATTGTATGGGGCGGTTTTGCTGTGCCTGATGGGCAGAGGTATGATGGTGGTTGTCTCTGCACCACTGAGCAATCTGGCACAGCCAAATTAAGAGTTTGGTGTGTCATCTGGGAGGGATTAGGAATCACATCCAGTTCACACACTACTTGCAATCTCCAGGCTGCTTTCCTGTACTAAAACACACTGGCATCTGCAGAATCTTGCAGGTTTTTTGAATTCAGTTATATCAGACAGGCAGAAGAGACACAAGACGTGCCATAAACACAAAGCCACTGTCACTAATGACTGCCTTCTCCATATGAAAGAAATCAATTCACTTCCTGTGCTACAGCAATTCTGACAAGCTGTATTCAGAAATATGGCCATCTTGTGGCCACAACAGAGATATACTGCTATTATCACAGATTTTGTCTCTAAAAGGTCAGTAGGATTTTAAAATTTCTCATTAGTAATATATTTGTGACACAACAATGTGGTTCAACAGAATTATTTCCTTAACTTGTATTAAAACAAAGTTTTACTTTGTACTGGGTTCTGCTGGAAGATAGAGGTCCAGATCCTTGGTTGATATAAATCAGTGTAGCACTCTTGAAATCAATAAAGCTACTTCAATAAACACCAGCTGTGGGATCCATTGGACTCACACTGGGACAAGATCTGCTGAACTGCTGCATCTTTACAGCCCATAAAAAAGACAACATTTAAGGGAAAACAAAGAACTTTTTCAAGACTCTAGAAATTCAATCTTCTTTACTGATGATTAGTTATTCTAAAGTTACTTTTAAGTGAAACTTCCCATAGAATTTTATGCAGAGTAGTCACAGAACCAATAGAGGAGAAATGTGCAACAATCATAGTCAGTAACCCTACTCTGCCAAGACCTTTCTGTTTCTCCAGGAAAGCAAGCAATGTCAAAGCACTCTAAGAATAGTCAAAAGTAGGGAATGTTTTTTTTTACAGTTCCAAAAGGACTTGGACTCTTAGGCCTCAAAAAGAGGAACTGGATGGAAAACCACAAGTAAATCAGGTCAATTAGGACTGATTGTCTGTGGATTTTCAAAACACAAAACTTGGAGGAATCCAATGAAACATTCACATGATAGGTTCCAAACAAAGAAGAGCACTTAGCATTTCAGAGGATGTGTCTGCATAACTGATGCTACAGAAGGCTGTGCATCCCACAAGCAGTGATTCTGACAAATACATGAATACAAAACTATGCAAGGCTGTCAAACAGCAAGATATTATCTCTGACTCAGAAAGTTTCTGAGCTGCAGATCAGGTGAAATCTGAAAAGATATTGTAAGAAAGCATTACTCTTTTCTTTATTATATCCTTTGTCCTTTGCTATAACCTTTCCCGAGTATCTGCGACTAGCCCTGCTTGCACACTGGACACTGGACACTGAGCTAAGTGGACCACAGTCTGACTGGCTGTGACCTTCCTGGTGTTAACTGGTGTTTATGATTTCATGTAGCTGATAGCACGTGCAGTTGAAATTACATTGATTCACTACTTCGCATATTTCAAACCTTGAAAGATTTACTTGTCTGGCAGTGGCCTAACACTTAGAGCAACATCTGGGGGATATTCTGCAGCCTGTGAACATGGACAGACTCAAATCTCTCAAAACAGCTAATCTGTAGAGGGAAACAAAGACTCTCCGTTCTTCTAAAAATAGTTTTAAAAAATCTTGCTACACTTGAGGTGGCAATAATGGTGTGGCTCAATAGGCAGAAAGAATCTGAATCCTCAGCACCATAAAAAAAGAGTCTTTTCATAAAATAACTCAGATTAAGAACAGAAGTGAGCTATAAAAATAGAGCATTAATGTTTCATAAGTGAGGGACACTGCTAACAAGTACTAAATGTAGAAAAGCCAGGAAACATAAATAATAATTTCTACATCAATATTTAATCAGAAAATTTATCTTTAGTTGTTGTTTCTTTCCATTATTTTTATTATTTGGGTTCAGTTCTCTTGATGGAAATATATATCGGATCAAACATTGCTGAAGTAGTGTGGTACTGATAGGTAATTTCATAATGAATAGTGGCTTGAAGGTCAAATGGGGTTAATTTTCACTTTAGTAGGTTTTAGGATGAAAGCAAGAAGCCAGTATTTGCAGTACTGACAGTTTGTTCAAGGGCCACATATTTCATAGTCTCTCAATGTGACTCATTTTATTTAGGAACCCAGTAGCAGCCATAAAACAGTTGGGATGTTGTAGTTGGGATGTTATATTTGGTTGCTTTTTTGGTTGGTTGGTTTTTTCCTTGTTTGTTTTTTTTAATTTTTATTTTTTGCCTTTTGTCACTGTGAGGCCACAGCTCTTTGCTCTCTCACCTGTGAATGTCACAGTATTTAATGGATTTGTGTTAGCAACATTATCAGGAAGAACTTTGAAGCATGTTTTGAAAACAGAAGGTCAAAGAGTAAACATTTCTAAAAATATTGCAGTAATTAGGGGACCTAACTTCTTTCAGCTTTTAATTAAGAATCTTAATTTTATCCTCAGAGTTTTGCTAAGATTTACTAAGAATTTGTGGTGGGGCAGAGAATTAAATCAGATCATCTGAATTGATCCATGTCTCATGGGACCCACGCTAAGTTTTTGGGCCCTTTAAAGAATCAGAATTACCATTACAGGAAATAAATCAAATATCTATTCCTGGGAAATAATCCTTTAAAGTCAAATTGTGTTTTGAACCAAAATTTTTAGCAGTTTCTGTTTTATTTGGAACACCTTCCATTCCCTCCTGTTACCCTTTCTGTGCCAGATCTACATGCATAAGCAAACATCGCTGTATTCAGTTGTGCATGTTTTGCACTGACCAAGTGAGTGCTAACAGCTTTGACACTTCACTCACTTTACAATATCACAGCTGACCTGTGATTTTACAGGTCTAATTACCTTACCCTGTGAAGGTTTTAGGTAGTACTGTGCACAATTTAATGGGATTTGCTGCAATTCAAAATTTTTGAAGAAGTTTTAAAGGAAATAAGGGCCTCTCAACTAATTGGCTGCCAACAGGGATTTTCTGTGCAGTCTTCTATTTCTGTTTGAATATATAAGAAGAAGAAACTTCACTTTCTTTTTAAAAATGTCGTGCATAATACATAAAGGAAGATAAACAGGAGAACCCTTCAAGAGGGTTTGCAGTGGAAGTGGAAGGAAGGGAAAAATGGATGGAAATCAAGCTGTGAGGTGGGAGAGAAGGATATAGGAAGGTGAGAAGGCATGATGAGAGAGACAAATATGGGGAAGAGACAATGAAGGATAGGGCTCGGGAATGGATGGGGATGGAAATGGGACAGGAGACTGGAAGACCTCAGTGACAGTGTGGGAGTCCCAGAGAGAGGCCTTCAGATGGTGTAGCAGCCACAGAGGATGCTGTAGGGGAATGGAGGAATGCATGGAGTCACTTTTGGGTGCTCTTTGCTCAACCAACTGTTTAAGAAACCCCTTCAGGTATATTTCTTTTTGTTACCTGGTAGATTTAAATTGAACTGAAGGAATTGGCTCATTTAGCCATGAATTTCAAGCATTTAAAATGTAATTCTTAGAGGAGCAGACAGCCCTCAGAGCAGGACCCCACAAGTCAGGTTTCTCTCACCAAGATCTGTAACATTAGGTATACATGTTGCTGGAAGGGAAATGAAATGTAGTCAAGCCAACAGTAGTTTTTCAGCCAGTTCATAAACCTCCCAAATTCACAGTCATTCCTTACCTGGAGCTCAGGTTTCCATGAGGCTATGCTACTGGTAACTAGACTTCTGCTGTTCCCAGAATGATGATGGTAATCATAAAATGAAAGAAATTACACATTTTTTCAAGAAAGGGTATTTATAAGAAAGTAAGTGTGCTGGAATAAAAGTCCCCCCCCACCCCCTTATTTTTTTTGCCTTCCTTGATGTCTTTGTTATATGCTACTTTCAAAGTGGAGAGTTGCCTGAAATGCAAACCCAAGCAAACACTAATTTTGCTGACTACAGCCATGTGTATTCTAGTAAATTATGGCCTGTGCAACTAACAGCTGCTTCTACAGTTCCCAAATTGTGTTTATTTTTTAAACTTTAAAGTCCCTAGCTTTTCTTTTTCCCAATTTTCTTTTGTTCTTGCAGAATAGCAAAGACAGGAGAAATATTCCAAAGAAATTTGACAAGAGCTAGCAAAAGGGAAAGGCTGAAAAATAAATAAAGGGAGGCAGAAAGATAGCTGACAGCTCACTGCTCCTGTAGGGAAACTTCACTTTTTATTAGAAAATGTGTTTGTGTACTTTATAGTGATTTGAGCCAAGTGCTGAATTAGTATCTGTACAGGAAACAAACAAACAAACAAACCACAACCTACGCACTACAAGATATTCTGCTATTTTATTATGAAAGATCCTGAGACATCCTCATGAGTATTTTGCAGGAAGACAGACAAGTATTAACCCACATGTCTCGAATATTTCTGGTTATGTATAATAACACTGTGAGAAAGGCCTGCTATAGTGAGGAGTAGTGATGATGCATTAATAATTCCAACTTTTGGTCAGTCTGTGACATAGTATTATAAAATCACTGTTTATTCAGTTTTACCACTTGATTAAAAATAGACTTCCTAGGTAAAACAGGTCTGGAAAAATTAGTTATTTTTAACTAACAGCTACACATTCAGACGTCACAATTGACACAATGTGTATGCACTGTAATGTGCCAAGAAACCCGTAGCACTAATGGATCAGACAACCAAAGTGCTTAAGAAATCATAACTGAAAAGGAACAATAAGAAATAAGAATTTAGTACTATAATTCTCAAGACCTGAGAAAGCAGCATGCATTCACTGCTACCAGCAGCTGTGCATGAACAAAACTTCTTTCCTAACACTAAGAGAGAGTTCACAGGCCATGTTTCCTGGCCAGAATTATTCTGCCTGATTACCTGAATCCTCATGAAGAATGCTGTGATAAGGCACAAAGCCAGTTGGAGATTTGCCAGTGACAATGGAGCCTGTGTCTCCTGCTTCTTCCCACCTCCTCTCCCTACTACGTGTGACAGCATATTGTCTGCAGACAGCTTCTCTAGGCACATCTGGGAGCTGAGCGCTGCATGGAGGGTGCTCAGGAGGGCAGAAGAGCAGATGCTGTTCCTGGTAGAGACCAGGCTTTCAGGCTTCTGGGCCCCAGGGGTGAAATGGATGCTCCCACCATTTTCATTACCCTTTGTGCTGGCAAGTGTCCCAGAGCAGCAGCGGAAAGCGGTCCCAGTGCTAGACAAGTCAAAGAGCTGCGATTGTTGCCAGTAAAAGGGGAGTGGGAATTGGGTCCTCAAAACTGATGCTTGCCCACATCTATGTAGCATTATTTAGTAACAGGCACTAAAGACAGCCACAGCCAGCTGCGTGAATAATGGGATGGTAGGAGTGTTCAAAGACAATTATAACGTCCACTGCAGGCAGGCAGTGCTAATGCAGGAGCTTTAGTGCTCTTAGCAATTGCGGATAAATCTGCATCTGCATTAGAAAACATGCAGATCAGCAGCAGCGATTGCAAACATAATAGAAGCCCTATTATAATACCCCAAAACAAAACCAGTGTGGCCCAATATGGTGTCTCCAGCAGTGGACAGTATGAAGAGTGTAAGGACAAGCATAAAAAAACAGTATAAAGCATATAATTGATAACCCAACAAGCACAGGAACTGGAGGCAAGTCCTGAGAATGAGAGAGAAAGGGCTGCATAACAATGTGGAAGATTATTACCACCTTGCAAATATCAGAAACTATTCACATCAAATTATGGGGGATGGCAAAGAAGATAATAGCAGTTAACTCAACAACTATCTGATAAGTGATCCATAATAGGATGTTATTAGATGTCCCTGACATGCTGTGAATTACACACTGATAAAAGAGGCTGTTCCAAATGTTTAATTGTGCAATTTACATTTTGTTTTTACAATAGCTGTGAAAAAAAATGCAAACAAAATTCAAATAATGAACACAAAAAGGAGAGGATGACTTCTGCTGATGCCTTTGTAGTGTTGAACTTATCTTCTGACTTCTAAATCAGTTATTCTGTCTACTTAAATTGACCCTTGAAAATTTTGTTCAAAAATGCCAGTAGAACAATGTATTTTCCGACTTCCAGAATAACTTTCATCAAAGGAACAAAAAACTTTTTAAAATTATTTACATCTCCCATCTACTACCTGTCTCTGTGCAGCAAGTAAGTAATCTTTAGTTCTGCTGTACAACGGTTTCCTAATGAGAAAAGCTTTAAAACTGGCCCCAAACTAGACAGAGCAATTTCTCAAGTTGCTGAATATCTGCAGTGACATTGACTGAAAGTGACATGAGAAGTGCTCAGGGTTTTTGCAAATTGTGCCTGTCAGGAGTTAAGGGCAGAAGCTTCAGTGTGCTGCTCCAGCTCTTGGCTTTCTTCCCTGCTGCTGACCTATCCCATGGAGAAAAACACCAGGGGGTCCATGACCCCACCAGGATTACCTTTTTCCACCCTGTCTTTTCCAGATGCCAGCTGCACTCACACCACCTCTTCAATATCTGCAGTAGATCTTAATAGAATTATGTTGACTTGTCAGAGCATTTCCTATCAAAACCAACCAACCAACCAACCAAAAAAAAAAAAAAAAAAAAAGACCACCAACGACCACCACTGTTTCTTCCTTAACATTCACACAAGAAGAGCATTCTAAAATTTCATAAAATTAGTTCAAGGGAAATAAATTGTTTTGAAGTTGCAAACTTTTCTGTATGAAAACATCCTCAAAAGAGTCTATAGTAACGCTGCCAATTTAAAACTTTCCAATCTTTTTATGTTTATATAAGAAAAAGCATTTTTAATTTTCCTTTTTCTTGCAAATGGAAAGGAATTAAAAAAAAAAAAAATGCCATTTTCTCCAAGAGGAACATTCTGGTTTGATTACTTTTTAGAAAAAATCCTATGTACAGAAATCTAGAAGAGCAAAGACTTTTAAAATCCTAACTGCAAAAGAGAAAGAAACAACATTAAAAGTTACTTTGGCAATTCCAGGTCAGCTCTGGGTTCATAGAAAGCCTGTGCTTGTTTCTTGGCCTCTCAGACTCATGCTTTCTGTGCAATTCCTCATATAAGTGCTTTGTTTCTTTGTTCACTGTTTTGTTTGTAGGCCTTTATTGGTGTTTTTGTTTGTTATTATTATTATTTTATTTTATGAAGGATTTCTCTGTGATTAAGGCCTCAATGTTCTGGGAAGAAGCAGTTTCTCTGTAAGAGCTGGGGTTTTAAATAAGAGGAAATAGGAAGGTAGTTTGAGAAAGGAATAAGAGTCTAGTTAGGACCTCATGCAAACAGGGCTGCATCAACTCTTTCTATCCTCCCTGATGAGAAATCTTGCACCTATATGTACATACACACAGAGGTATTATACAGGCTAGCAAGAACTGTGTTTCATAATTGAAATCAATAGTGGATGAGAAGCACTTGTGAACAGCTCTTCACTTTTTTATGCTTGGACAAAATTAGAGCATCAAAACCACTCACAAGTGCTGTTTTGAGGGCTTGGTTTTCACTCATTTTCTTCTAGTCTCTTTACTGCTTCTGCAGAAAAAACTCAGGTTTGCCAGTGAGGGAAGTGGTTCTTCCATGGCTTTCTCCATCAAAATAGCAACAAAGGCTTTCAGAGGACCAAAAGACATCAGGGTCTGTTTCCAGTTCTGTTCCACAAATAGGTGAATGTTGCTGATGAATTGTGATTTAACTGTGAAGAAATTAATAGATTTTTTTATTATTTTTTTTTAAGCCAGAAAAGATCTTCTCCTAAGACTCTTTGTATAATACAAGCCATAGATTTTTTGGGGGGATTGGAGAAATAACCTCCACAGTTGCTCACCACTAGCCAAGAATTCCTGTAGATTTTTTGCCTTGGTTATTTTAGGTTAATTTGTGCTATCTGAACTCTAACAAGGCCAGGGATCTGCTTTTGTATCTTCAAAGCACTATGCAAGCATTATATAATTAATTCTCACAAAACTTCTTATAAGGGTGGTGGATTGTATATGAATTGTTCCCTACTAATCATAAAAGAGAGGAAGCTTTAGAGAACTAATGCCTAGTACCTATTGATCTTCTTGTGTGAAACCTTTGCTATCATTGCAGCATTTGTATCACTGCATTGCCAAAAAGCTCCAGCCAAGATCAGGGTCCTGTTATGCTAAGCACAGCCTTGTGTAGTCAATTTTGTCAGCTTCTCCCAAAAGAGCTTTTAGCTTACAGAGAAAAGAGGGATAAGGAGAGAATTAGAGACAGAAAAAGAAGCTGAGATGCCCTTGGTAACATAGCTGGCTACCAGGATGAACATAGACTACCACGTGATCTGCTTTATAGCAGACCACAAGCCTCTTTGCAGGGATGGTTACTGTCTAACATACCTTTGCTGATAAAATATAATAAGCAAATCACATACACAGCACCTCCAGCTTGCACCTTGAAAATGCTAGACCTTTCCTCCGATATTGATGTGATAACTTGGGATGTATCCTGCAGTTTTTAAACAGTGGGAGAATTAAGTGGTGCATCAACCTCAAAAACAGGAAAAAACAAACAAACAAACAACAACCAAAAAAAAAAAAGCGTGAAAATACATTTTAAATATTGAAAAGCAAAGTATCTTAAAAGACAGAAAAAAGCAAGGGAAAAGAAGCTTCTGCATTTCTTTTTCAGATTGCAAATAATTATTTTTTTTATGTAAAGTCATATAAATCTAATTTCAATGGCTAACAGACTATTGTAATCTTCAATAATTCCTCAGAGGATCCTTGCTCAAGCTCCATTTAGTGTTTTTGGTTTTGCATTACTGGTTCATCCTACATACTATCACAGTGCATATCATGCCTGCAATTTCAAGCCTTATTAAAATAATCATTTTTATCCGGAATGGAGAGCTGTTACTTACCACTGGAAATATATTATTAGCTCATCCAAACTAAATCACTCATTCCTCCCCACTAAAAGTTAGATGCCTGTCAACATTTCAATATTATCTCTAACATTTTGAAACTCTCTGTAATTATGGAGAATTTTGTTGGTGGTTTGTTTTTAAGACATAATAGGTGGAAAATTCTATCTTGTCTTTTCCACGTGGGATATGGAAGAGTAAGATACGTGCCAGGTAAAAGGAGCAATATTTCGCCTTCTAATTTTTCCACAGAAATACCTTATTTGTTTTGTTTGTTTGTTTGTTAAGGCAGAAATATAGACAAGACCCTCATATTAATCAGCGTAATTCAGTAGAATAATAACAAGTCTCAGATATTTGAAAGAAGCACTGCAAAAATTCTTTTTGGTCTGTAGTAATAAACAAATGTATGCCAATCTAACATTAGTGTGCACAGGGAATGGTACTGTAAAACAGATACGACCTGATTCAGAGAAAGCATTTAATAGAAATGAGAGTGAGAGAGACAGAGAGACACAGAGAAAGGGAGAGAGAGCTTCCAGCAGAATATTATGCAGAAGATCCATGGTGGTGAGCAGATGTTTCCCAAGGTGAGAGCTAAGCTAATGAAAGCCACAGAACAGGATGCGGCAGTGCAGTATGACCTCCATGATGGTAGGAATCCACAAGGCTTTCTGATGAGGCTGCTCGTCATGATTTCTGTTGTTTGATTTCTATTTTGCTTTCTCCCATTTTTCTATTTTATGATTATTCCTGTCTTTACATTTTCACTCAGCCTTTATTTGCATTAGGAAAGTGTCATATAGCTTTGTTTCTTATTTACTATAATGTGTGCCTCCTTCAGGTACATGTTTTCACTCTCTTTCTCTTACAGGTTACATTTTCAATTAAGCCCCTCAGCCAGTCTCTTGTGTACCTCTTGAGAAGTCTATAAATAACCAAAAACTTCTCATTCTCCCTGTTCAAATCACTCCCTAAAATTCTCCTTCGATCCAAGGTCCACAAATAAATCAATTAAACTGGTGCTGAATCCACTGTTCATCTTTTTTAGTGTTTATATATGATGCCCAGGACAATGATGAGGGCTTCTAGTTGCTGATAATATAAACAGTTGAATAAAATAAAGCTTAAAACACCCTGGCCAGTGTTCTGCCCCAATGTGGAAGTTTGGGGACAGTTTAATTTCAGTTTCTGTGTGAGTGTGACTCCTGTGACCTCCAGAAAGATTGCCAGAGAGAGTTTAAGATGGCAAGATAAGAAGGGAGACACTGTGTTGTTTAATCACTGTCATTTAATGCACAGATGCAGTAGGGTACGTGTGCCAGGGTAATGCAGTGTGAGACATCTGCATGGAGCTCACAACCTGTGTGAGACTCATATCCTCCTGGAGAGGCAGTAACCTGCCAAACAGGAACTCTGATGATGTTTAAAGTAACATTACGTGCTCATACTTAGGTGGCTGAGTCCCACCCAAACGGCCTTTACATGATGAAAAAATAAATAAATAAATAATAAAAAGAAACAACAACAACACATTTCATCAAATACAAAAAAAAGCAATAGCAAATACACACAGTAAATAGCAAATATATTTCAACATATACACAGATGAAATATGAAAGCACTAGGCCAGATGAATCTAATATGTGGTTGCTTCACTGTCATAAAACAGCCATAGATCAAGAAGACGAGGTTGTAGGGAAATCTTGCATAGAAATGTCTGAGCATTTTAGCCATTGGCTTTAGCCCTGCAGCTCTTATATCAGCAATATTTCCTCCATGCAGTGAGATGTTGAGCCTGCCCTCCATTTTTTAATTCAAGGGCAGACAGTGACAGGTGAAGATAGGTTGGTAAAGATAGTAATAACAAAACAACATGTAAAGCAATGAAAAAGACTGAGTAGGAAAATTACCCATAGTGGGATAGAAGTTTTTCCCCCAAACTGGAAAACAGGAAGCAAAACTGAAGATATCAAAGCTCTCACTGGAGCCATCTATGCCTAGAGGAACATTAATGGAAGAGTCGGAAAGCAAAGATGCAAACATAATGTGGAAAATTCGATAGACTTTCAGGGAAGATAGAAGCAGTTAAAAGGAACATCAGATTCAATCAGGAAAAAAAAAATGCAAACCACACATTACTGATGGATTTAGGAACAGTGGGAACAGTGTGAGAGACAAAAGGATCCTAAGCAAGAGTATAATTTGATGGCACATGACCTGTTTGATCCCTGAACTACTTGAGAAGAAAAAGGATGTTGACAGACTGGTGAGAAGAAAGTGAATGAAAGAGAAAGAGATGAAAAGTTTTCACATAGAAAAGATCCAGAAGAAATGGGGAAACACTAGAGAGAAGTTCAGCCATATTCTGTCTAGACAAAGGGACAGCAGTAACTTGCAGCAAGACACACTTCCCTGGGATGCAGTTTCTGTGACTGCATAACTTGACAATTACCATCTCAACTGTGAATTCTTTACAAGTGGGAAAATAGCCTCGAAGGCTCTTTACTGCTTCGGGCTTCCTGTGCACCCTGGAAAAAAGCACCATATTGACATCAGCAAAGTAACATTCAAAGTATATAATAAACACAACTATAACCTACCACTGAGATGCCTTCCTACCTCACCACCCACACGAAGAACATATGTGCCATTCGAAATGAAATTCCCCCGATAATTGCAGCTTCTCTTCCAACAGACAAAGAATGTATCTGTTTGCTGATTAAAAGACTTTTAAAACATCTCAACAAAGGCCTTGTTTGTTTTAAATTTTTGAACAGTGGGTTCTCTGAGGATTAAAAATACTCCCTTCCCCCTGAAAAAAGAATTTGCCCAGCATGGCATGGTGACAGGAACGACAGAACAGCAAAGCAGCATGTCAGGGAGATGGAAGGTTTCAAAAGAAAAAACATTAAGGTGCCTCCAGGTTTATCCAAGTCTATTTTTTTCTTTCAGAGTTGCAATTACTCAACAGTGCAAGATTTCTTCTTGAATGCCTCTAGGGGGATTAGAAGTGTTTTTTTGTTGTTGTTGTTTTGTTTTGTTTTTCTTTCCCTTCTTCACAGCACCTCCTGCTGACATCAGACCGACAATCATTACACTTTCCTAGTAATGTCCTAGGAAAGCTTGCCAGATGTATAGCTCATCTGGACTTAAACAGAGGAACCCAGCAGAAAGCTCAAGGACTTCACAATGACTTTGCAATCTCCCATTCCACTACAATAACTGTTTATCTTCAGAAAATATATACCAGAGAATAAAAGCATATAATTTAGCCATTCAGCAAAGAGTAGACATCTTATGGCCAGATGCTGATCTTTCTTGCTTTCAACGTGTTCTGGAATTGAGGGAAGTTCCCAGCCTGTCATCCTGGTGTGAGAATATTTAGCCTCATACTTGAAAGAGACAGAAGCTCACTCAACGACACATGAAAAAAACAAACAAACAAACAAAAACCACCACCACCAACAAAAACCCACAATGTTCAAATCAAAGACTTTCAGTGTCTTTGGTGGGGTTTAGTTCTGTCTCTTTCAGACCACTCTGGTATGCAGGAGATCCCTTGTTCAATGCCTAATGAGCATGTAGTATGATACTCTCCTCACACCCAGTCCCTTGATATCAACAAGGCAAAACTTGCCCTTTTTTTATATTGTGTCTCTCACCTTTGCTTTATTCTTTATGATTTCATAGAATCATAGAATCATAGAATATCCTGAGTTGGAAGGGACCCTTAAGGATCATCAAGTCCAACTCTTGACACCGCACAGGTCTACCCGAAAGTTCAGACCATGTGACTAAGTGCACAGTCCAATCTCTTCTTAAATTCAGTCAGGCTCGGTGCAGTGACCACTTCCCTGGGGAGCCTGTTCCAGTGTGCAACCACTCTCTCTGTGAAGAACTTCCTCCTGATGTCAAGCCTAAACTTCCCCTGCTTCAGCTTAACCCCGTTCCCGCGGGTCCTGTCGCTAGTGTTAATGGAGAAAAGGTCTCCTGCCTCTCGACACCCCCTTACGAGGAAGTTGTAGACTGCGATGAGGTCTCCCCTCAGCCTCCTCTTCTCCAGGCTGAACAGGCCCAGTGCCCTCAGCCGTTCCTCATACGTCTTCCCCTCCAGGCCTTTCACTATCTTCGTAGCCCTCCTCTGGACACTCTCCAACAGTTTCATGTCCTTTTTATACTGTGGTGCCCAGAACTGCACACAGTACTCAAGGTGAGGCCGCACCAGCGCAGAGTAGAGCGGGACAATCACCTCCCTCGACCTACTAGCGATGCCGTGCTTGATGCACCCCAGGATACGGTTGGCCCTCCTGGCTGCCAGGGCACACTGCTGGCTCATATTCAACTTGCTGTCTACCACGACCCCCAGATCCCTCTCTTCTAGGCTGCTCTCCAGCGTCTCATCGCCCACTCTGTACGTGCAGCCAGGGTTTCCCCGTCCCAGGTGCAGGACCCGGCACTTGCTCTTATTGAACTTCATGCGGTTGGCGATTTGGCACCACAGATACAGATTATGGATTATAGTAAATTTTCTCTGAGAAAAATAGGGCTAGGAATCACTTTTTCGTTTCAAATTTCGATGTCCTTATAAAATGAGATATAGTAAGAGATGTGTGTATACAACAGTATCCTCCTAACATGATTTTTCCCAGTAAATAGCTGATCATCTACACTTTAAGAAGAGTTTATTTAAAATATATATATATTTTTTAAGTGAACATTAGCAAAGAATTAAAAAATAATAATAATAATATAAAAATCCATTTGCTCCATGGGCTCTTTATTTGGTGTTACTTCGTATCAATGTGAGAAAAGCTAGCACAAGATCCCCAGAGATAAAGAGTACTGGTTTCTCCAGGTAGCTTGAAATTATATAAAACCTTTAGAATTTGGCTTCTGCATTTTATTTTAGCACTATATGACATCCAGCTGATGCAAGTCAGCATTAAAATTAGTTGGAGCTACATAAAGTTCCATCAGGGGATGCTCTAACCCAGAAAGTTTAAGATGTAGCTTTCAAAATAGCGATTCCCAGGGGCAGCACTGTATATTCAGTGGGTCTGGGAATTGAATAATTTTCAGAGAGGAGATCCTCTGAAAATCTTAGGTGGATATCAAGCATATATCCACAAGCATATCACAGATTTCTTCTTGACCTTTTATTTCTATGACTGCTGAGGTGATAGAAAAGAGAAAGGATTCAACTAGGTATAGCCAGCGTCTTTTGTTAAACATCCTTTCATGTCCTCATGCTGACCAAGATTTCTGTTCTTATGAAACACATTTTCTAATTCAGGGCCAAAAAGATTGTTAAATGGTCTGTTCTGGATTTAAAATCTACAAATCTGAAACCTTCAAGTTGCAGTTTTGCTAAAATCACCAACATGAAGTGGTATCAGTTTTTGTGAGATACCTCAATAATGCAATCATCTCAAGTGAATACATGTCAGCAAAGAGGACTGTATCCACTTAATGAAATGGATGTATCAGTAGCATTAAACCACAGAATACAACACCACTAACATGCTTTTGTGATAAAGGAATTAACCCTCCATCCTCCTAAACTCTTTGTGACTCCTATTTCCCCTTCAGCCACTAAACTTTTACACACTGATGTGCTCACAGACTGCTATAATTTTCTCTGTAATGATTGATCTATTGCAATATCATCCAAGCACCTTCTTATTCTGATTAGGAGTACAGTAAGAATGCACACAGAGTGGGAACAAAAAGGATGTTTCTCAAAGGCTTATGGTCTATATGGGACAAAAATGTAGATACAGAAAGAAGGAAACTGGAGGGCAATGATTATAGCTGGTCATTGTCACCACTCAACCTGTGTTAAGGAGACCCTGATAGAGTGAATGGCTCCTGGTAACCCCTGATACAGTTTCAATAGTTTTACAATTAGGTATATTTATACTGGAGAATAGCTTCACTTGTATCATTTACACACTCATAAATCCTTGTCTGCCAGACTTTCAAAGCTTTATTAACCAGTGTTTCATGCAAACAGTTAAAAGCAGTGAAGCTGGAACTGTGTGATCATTGTCATAAAGTGAACAGTATATTGTACCTTGTTTATCCATCTGCTATTGCACTATGGGAATTGAGTTGCTTTTAACAATTGCAATGGCATAAGTGGTACTAACACATGTAGAGGGTACATGTCAATACATACTGTTAATTTCCACTTTTGCTTCTTCATATTAAACAACACTGAAGGTTTCTGTGTGGAAGGTTTCTGAGTGCTTTCATCCTTCCCATCACTGCTGAGATTCTCTGCTGCCTGGATCTGCCTATAGTGAGCATCGTAACCCCTACCATAGAGAAAAAAAATTCAAATAAAGGGTGTATGCCCTAGTTCACTGTCTATTTGGATAAGATTTGAGTCATATGCTGTTGTCCCAGATGAATATAACCCTCTTGAGTTGTTACACTTACAAAACCGATTTGCAGACTGAATGAAAGATAATGGCATAGATTCCAACTGAGAAAGGAAAGGCAGCTTGGGCTAACATCCTGGCTCTGCCACACTCTTCCTCTGTGGCTTAATCCTGTTTTATGACCCTGGATATGTCTCTGCAAATTTTGAAAGTAAGCCTAAATCTGGTCTCAAGTTCAAATTCATCTCATGTTCAAACTGTGTGGATGACAGCTTAAAGGAGGACGGGGATTTTGGTGGGCTCCAGAGCATGATTTGCTGCTCATTACCCTTTGCTTTCAGCCCTGTACACAGCCAGGAGGGCCTTCCTTCACAGCAGCTCAATGAAATCTCAGTGGCACTGTTTCACACTTTCTGGCTGAACCTCAGCTGACTTGACACACATCTAAGTAGTGAACAGAAAGTTTGACTGACTGGGATTTCTACCCCCCTCTCTCCTTCATGGGAACCTAGAGGGACTTGTTCACTCTAGTTTAAATCCTGGCCATAAAAACTCTCAACAGCAAGTTCGATTTTCCTTTCCTTGCTCTGGAATTCATAACATCATCCAAGTATAGATAATTATCCTTAGAACAAGCAGAAAACAGCCCCTGAGAGTCAGGGAAAAAAAAAAAAAAAAGAAAAAAAAAAAAACCTGCATCAAGTAGGATTTTTTATTTTGGCTTAGTTTTGAAAGTGTTTGCTGAAAATCACTAAGGATTCTTTTTTTTTTTTTTTTTTTTTTTTTTTTTTTAACTAATGCAAAATGCATTGATTGCAAAAGAACCCCTGAATGTCCACTGCTCTGCATAGCTACATTATGTTAATATTCTCATGTTGTCAGCAGATCTTTACCAAGTAGGAGGGATTCATTAACTCCAGTGTAATCGGCAATCCAGGCTGGCAGAAGGAGGCTTCCTATACCTCAAGCTGGCTCAAGTCAGAAGTAATGTGAGTGTATTTGACTCAGGCCTACACATTATGGTATAATCAGCTGTCCCTCATGGAGTTAAAATCACTTTGCTTTGAAAAGACAGTGGTAGGTCTACATGGAATTGTTTCATTCTGATGCAAATGCATCTACTTCCTAGAGGAAATAAACATTTAAAGTCAGTAAGTGTGCGATAAATAGATCTCCTAGTGAGGAGTGAGTTTACATTGTTTTATTTTCTGTTTTATGCATATATGTGTGTGTGAATGTCTGCATACATATATATATGTACATATATGTGTGTATATATATGCATATATATAAGTACACAATATAATATATATGTATATATGTATTTATATTTATATATATATATGTAGTTTAGTCCAGACTAATTTTCAGCCCAGTCTTCAGCAAGAACCTTGTCCAAAAGAAGCTCAGAGACACCATGATTCAGGTCACCCTGTTAACCCCATTTTCTATTCCATTTCCCTGCATCAAAAAACACAACAGCATCATCCCTAGTAAGGCAGGCTGGTTTAAAAAAATGGGTTTGGGATGCCAAACCACGTGTGTGTATGCTGAGAAATGAGCAATGTAGGAGTGCTCAAGAACTGCTCACACCTGCAGGATTAAACCTAGAAATCCTGATGGCTTGTAAGTGATGGTATATATTCAGGGGAGTCTAAATTACAGTCTTGCCTTCCATTATTCTCAGTTAGCTCCTTATGTATGATAATAGCAGCAAGGTTAGAAATGACCTAACGATCGCATTAGTTTTCACACAACTTCCCTCTTCTCATTCCTCTCCGCCCTCTATCCACAACAGAAATTAGTGAAGGACATGCAGAAAAGTAAAAAGAAGGCCTGAATATAGGTTGTCATACCCAGCCCAGCTGTTGCTAATAATAATTTTCTGAGTGCGAGCACTGGATGAGCCATTTGTCATGAATGATTTATTTGATGAAATTAGCTCTCTTTTCACTCCTTGGAAACTTCTTCTACCAAATGATGGATACATTCAAAGCTGTTCGTTATGTATGTGGGCCTGGGTGATTGTTTCTCTCCTCAAGCATGAGTCTGTGGATTAGTGGTATGCTAAGGTGTGAGTGTTCAATGGAGACTAATGGTTTTGAATGCCTCTCCTTTTAGCTGTCCCATTGGGGAAGACAGATCATGGTACTGATATTCAGCAGGTAAAGGCTCAAATCATTCTGAAAAATTGGCCCTTAAGGGATACCTTGGTTGTTCATGCAAAATCACTAATTGCTTCTGAAAATTTAGCTCAGAGTCTATTCATTATATGTCATTACTTACGTCAGTGACATTGCAGATATTATTCCGTGACTGACTGGCTGAATTTCTGCAAAATGGAGACCTGATGCCCACTAACGAGTGAAAAAGAAAGCTGACTTCTTTGCAGATGGCAATAGGTATTCATATAGACAACTGTCTCCCTTCTGACACTGTGGTCTGAACTGAAATGCCTACCAAATAGAGATTTTTCCTAAAATGCCTGTCATCTTCTGTCCTTTTTTTCCCCCCTCTACTTTGTCTTGAAGTTTCTAAGTACTGTACAGTAGATGCTGGGCTTTGACCTCAGCTGGGACTCATAGTTCTTATTATGTTATGTTCCCATTAGTTAGGCTGCTGTTCTTCAGGGATTAAATTCATCGTGTGACACTTAACTGTCCAGGGACCTTTTAGGACTTTCTTCATTCTAACTTGTGTGACTTCAAAACAGGGAAAAAAAAAATAGTTTTAGTTAGTGTATGAGTTCTGCCTTCAGGAATGATTGTGGTTGATTTGATCACAGGAATGAGTTTTACATTTATGCCAACACTTCTGGAAGTCCATCGTCCATTGGAGGCCTTGTTAGTGTTCCTGGCCCTTGGACTCACAAGTTCCCCCTTAGTGGTGGACAGCTGGTTCTGGGACGGTACATGTACCAAGATGACAATGTAGGTTAGTAAAAAAGCAAAACAGTACAGTCTAGGGAGAACTGTGGATGGCCCACCTGGAGCTGACAATGTCTGGTGGGGAACCAGCACAGAGAGCAGAACATGGACAGTGTCCTCTGTGACTTCTGTAACTCTGCCCTGAACTGTAACATACAGTGTCACTGGAATTACACCAGGGAGGAATGTGTCCCATATAAGGACTATTGAAGTCTCTAGCCAATTTTTAGCCACTTGTACTATTATTTAGTTGGGCTATTGATCTATTAAGTCTGATAGCTATATCTAGCTGTGACGGACACATGCATTTATATAGGTAGACAAGATAATGTAATGAAAACCGTAATGCCAGAAGAGAGTGGTAAAATAATGTAGGGAAAGGCAAGGGGGAGGAAGAGGTGATTTTAGTTCTTTGTCTTCCAATAATCACTGCACAGCTTGACATCTGATTTCTTTTACCCTAATCTCAGCATGCATCTCAAAAATGCTACTGGCCATCAGATTATCCCAGCAGATCATTAAATTTTCTTATCCTCCGGACTTATGTATGCTGTGGAACTATCCAAGGATAATGAGCAGCCTGCTGCTGCACTCACCTGGTTAGGGTCAATGTGTTTTGTGAAAGCTCCCCACATATTCTCTTTAATGAATGAGTCCTTTCTTTTTATAGAAGACTCTAAGGGGGAAAAAATAGAAAAAGAAAAAAAAAAAAAGCTTTATTTTATTTTATTTTATTTTATTTTATTTTATTTTTAATGAGAAACATGATATTCTTCAGACAAATTCCTTGTCAGCAGAAAACAGCAATAGGTGATCCAAAAGCCTTGTACGATAGTTTGTGGGAGTATGTGCTCTCCAAAATTCATATACACAATGTTGTTCTCCTTTCTTCCCTGGATGTTGTATGTGTTGGGTCAGAAATAAAGGTTCATCTGTAATTACCCAAACAGCTGGACTGATAAAATACAAGGGTTAAACTGTTACTGCTTCTAGTGGCAATCTCAACATGGGCTATAGCAGTACTAATGCTGTTTACTGACTCTAGGAAAGAAAACAAGTTTATCTGATCACAGATAAACTTACCTCCTCAGATAAACATATAAATAAAAAAGCTTTCTCCTTCAAAAATGCATACCCTTATTTCCCTTGTGGCAGACAGCTTTTTCCAGACCTTCTTATGTTTTCATGTCCTTCTGTTGCTCTCCTATTCGTATTCTCTCATCTAATTCCCACAAATGGTTCCTTCTGCTCAAAAAAACAAAGCTCCAGACTCACAGAACAAACAGGGCACTGGGGCTGAAAACTCAAGTGCTAAATTTCACCAATTTGTTGCTTGCACTGTAAAGCCACTAAGATTGTGACAGATCAGCCAGTGGTCTAATGTTCCTCTCCACATCATGCCAGTCATATACTGCTTGTGGCCTGAGCTGTATTAATATGGGCACCCAGCTGCCATTGGTGAGGAGGAGAACTTGATGCCCACATTAGGTTTTCTCACCCAGAACTAATGCAGTCCTTTCTGTACAGTCCCAGCTGATCTATCATCATCTACATTTCCTTTGAAATTATAAAGGTGCTCATATGATCACCATGACTGCAGACAGAACATGTGCCAGACATTAGGGTATTTCTCCCCCTTCCATCTGTACAAAATGAAGTAGTGTTCACTTTGTTTTACAAACAGGGACTGAACATGGAGTGACTGGCAAAAGGCTATAAATGAAATGTGTCAAAGTGGCTGGAATTGAAAGGGAAAATCTCAGGGTCTTTGCTGTCAAGGTCAGCTTTGCTTTCCTCAAGGAGGAGGAACTGAGTGCCACAGTAGAGGTGAAAGTTAGAAAGGAGTCAGCACTATATGCTTAACAAGGCCTTCGTTCATTGCCAGGGATGGGCTTGCATTGCCTTCAATGGCAGTGATCACAATTATTTTGAACAAAGTCCAGATACAGTAAGACTAAATCAACAACTGAGTTTTCCCCAAACACAGGGTACACAGATATGCAGCTGAGGATGAGACACACTTTTTGTCTGAGCAGTTTTAATAGTGATTAATAAATTTACTCTAATAAAAATCTTGCTGGCAAAGAGCCCTTAAACATGACATTATTTACATAATTTCCTGCAAAGAACAGCTGCGTAGCCCTCCACTCTGGTCATAACTTCTCTGTTGTAGTGCTCCTGCACCCAAACATTCACAAATCTTAATGCACCTGCCTGGCATTTATGATACGAAGCTTATGGAAGAGGTGTGCCTCAAGGAAATGAGCACCTCATATGTGCAACGTGAAAGTCGATGGTGCGACCTGGGTCCAGATCCTGCAGTCAGATCCATACTGGTAACCACTGGGATGCATTATAGGATTGGGCTCATATTTACTGATAGCTTTTAATTAGTCTGCATAGCTCATTTCCACATCTGCTTTCCTATAAACAAACCACTAATTAGTTCAGTGAGTCAGTTAAAAGTGTACTGTTGTGCCAGATAGTTTAAAGAGACCCAGAAAATATTTGAAACACAGTCCATTTAATTTTAATTATTTTTTTAAAAGGAAGGCATGAAAAAAAAAATAAAAAATCTCCTTCCTCTGAATTCCTCTGCTGATTTCAGGATAAGTATTTGTGAAGTTGTGACTGTGTCAAAGACTTGTATGTCTCCAGAGAAAATCCACTCTGGCTTTAAGCTTTCTGATATATTCTACTGCTTTGGTTTACTCAAGTGGTAGCTCTGAAAGTGCTGCTAGTACTTCTAAAGCCTGACTACTCACCTGAAAAACTCAAGTTAATAACATAATTTTCTCAATACCCAGGCCTCCTGACCTAATGCAATAAAGCAATCTTGGTTTCTGGGCCAGATTCTTGTTTATGATCTGTGCAACTTATGGAGATGAGGCATTTGTTAACTAGGACAGGAAGGCGAGACTCTCTCTCCCCATACACCACGGGAAATGAGCAGAGCTCCCTAGTTCCTTCTAATATGGGCTTTCTCAGAGAAGATAGTGGCTGCATCCTTGCACAAACATCTCCTGGGTGGTGAGCTGAACTCCTTTGGGGCCTTTGGATGGGAAAGCACCTTATGTAAATGTGTTATCCTTGGTCTGACTCCCACCACAAGTTTCTGAAATCTGAAGTTAGCAAAGAACAGAGTATCTGTGGCAGGTCTTTGCATGATCAAAGATAAAACTTAGGTGTGTGTGGATGTATTTAAAGCCAAAAATGAAAGACTTAGACCTCATTAGGCTTTGAGGTTCCTCCTAAGTCTTGGTTTTATGTGACTAAATCTTTACTGACTCTGACTGAAAGCTTTAAGACAAGGCAGCTATCCTTCCTATTTAACCTTGTGCCACTTGTAGCAACAGACGGTGAAATAATTAGGTCATTTTTTAAGTGTGGGCTTTTGCTTTCCAAGCCAACTACTCCTTTAGTGCTAAAAGTCTTGCTTCGGGTGTCCCTCTGACACCTGCTCTCTTTGATATAGCATCTAATCACTAAGCACAATGTATTTCCTCCATACCCCTTACTTTCATATGAAGCTTGTAGCATTCTGGCAATTTAAACCTCCACTCTCCATGGGTGAGTCAGGATGGCTTTGGTGAACTGTCCATTGCTTCTGATTATTTCTCACCATGGTAAGGGACTGTGGCTGAGGACTAGCAACTTTACCCCATGAAGACTTTAATGGTCCAAATACACTCTCCGTGCAGATTAAAGTGGAATCACTAATGCAATTTTGACCTGACTTTGATGCAGCAGCGTATTGATGTGGGGTGACACCGCAGCAAGGCAACAAGGTTAGATCTCTGCAGTGATTAAAGCGGAGTTCCTGAGAGGATGTTTACATCCTGTGTTTGCAAGCGTGCAGGGAGGCAACTGGAAACAGCATAGGATGCCTGCTCTGGGTGTGCTCCAGCTGCCTCTACACAGACCGCAAGGGAAAACGAGATGTTTTCTAACTCTTCGTGCCTTTACCCTCTAACCCGTTGTCCCTCTGGAAGGTAATCACAGTCTTCTCAGCTGCTGCGTATTCAGTAGTCAGACAGTCAATCAATCAATCAGTCAATCAATCACCATTAAAGCCGGTTTTGCCAGGTGTCACCCTCCCCAGCTGGGAGGGCAGCTGCACCTTTGGGATGTGGGTCTGGGCCTGGCCCCAGCCCTGGGGGTACCCAAAGGGAGCCCCCCCCTGCCAGGGGAGTGCATCGCGTGTCCACCCCGTGCCCTGGGGTGAGGCTGTGCCGGCACTGCGTACCGCGAGATGCTCGTAGACGCTTTATGTATGGATATATTACATATTTATAAGCAAAGGAACAACTGAGATGAGGGCGCTTTAAAATGTTCCAGCCACCGCGGTACCCGGGGAGAGAGAGATTTTTTTTTATTATTATTTTTTTTCCTCCCTTCTAGGCATCTGATTTACTCCGTGACTCTGATGCTTATCAACAAAGCGTGAAGATTGCAATAAGGATCCTCCCTGGAAGGCGAGGAGGAGTGACTTCAGGGGGCTGGGAGGAGGTGGAGTGCAGCGCGGCTCTCGCCTATAAGGAGGTGCCCAGCGCCCGGCTGCTGCTTCCAGCCGCAGCTCGCAAGGTGAATTTCCGCGGTGCGGGCTCTGCCGCCGGCATTTGGAGCATCTCCTCCTCCGGGGGCCGCGGAGGAAGGTCCCTCGGCTTCCCCCGCTCCGGCTGCCCCTTTACCCGGAGTGCCTGGATGCCCGATGGAGTAGATGAGAGGAAGAAGAGGGAGCGCACAGTGGCTGAGGGGCGCTCGGAAACCGGGTCCAGTGTAGACGAGCGGGTGGCTGACTTCCCCCTGTGGGGCTGACCATGGATTCCCCGGCCCTCGGGGGTTTCACGCTGCTGCTCGTCAGTTTTTGGCACCTGGGATTAACCGCAACCAACTGTGAGTAGCGGGAGCGCAGGAGTTGCCTGGTGTCGGGGTAAATGGGGGAGGAGGGGGGGGGAGGCGGGAAAGGATGAAAGGGGGGAAAAACTCCCTGCAAACCGAGGGTATTGCAACGCGACCTCTAAGAAAGTTAGCCCAGCTCCGCTTTGCTAATCGAGCTGAGAAACGCAAAGTTGCGGCCAGATGGAGGGGTTGCTCGCCACCGTCCTGCCGCTGTGGACGTGGATGCGAACGCGAGCCGCTAGAACCTGCAGCGAGCTTCTCGCTCGCTTTCCATCCTTTCGCCGGCCGCGTTTATTTTTTATTTTTATTTTATTGCTTTTGCGGCCGGGGCTGCGCGCCTTCGCTGCCATCGCGGCGGAGCCGCTCGCCGAGCTCCGCACGGGTCGGGACTGCCGGCACCTCGCGGAGTATCCCCGGCGGAGCCCCCTCCCCGGTTGCCGTCGGTCCCCGCAGTGTCCCCTCTCCCTTCACCATCCCGGGGGGCTGCGACCCCCTCCTCGCTCCCTCTCCCTTTCGGTCCCTTCCTAAGTTTCCCACGCCCCAAGGGCGGTGCCGGCGGCTCTGGCCCGCAGCAGGACCCCTTCCCTTCCTCCCCCATTTTCCTCCCCCCGGTTCGGGGCTTTGCAGCGCTGTCGCCGGCATCCCCGGGGGCGTTCCGCCGCCTGCCCCCTCCGTGAGACCGCCGGGCTGGGGGTATGCTGCGGCGGGGGCCGGGGCGGCCGGGCCCGTCGGGGGCCGCGGGGCGGGCGGGGGTGGCAGCGGGGGGCGAGGAGGCCGCCAGAGGGCGCCGTAGCCCCACCGACGGCCCGGCACAGCACGGCCCGGCCCGGCCCGGCACGGCGCAGCCCGGTGCCCGCGGACAGCGCTCCGTGCCCCTGGCTGGATGCTGCTGCCAAACCCGCGGGGGAGCCTTGCTTCAGTTCTCTTTTCTTTCTTTTTTTTTTTTTTATTTTCACTCAATTAAATTATGGTTAATATGTTTTAATAACGTTCGCGGATGCTAAATGGCAGGAGATTTAAGGCAGAGGCTTGCTGTTACTGATGCAGTAATAAAGTTAATTCCTAACACTTAAAAAGAAACTCTGCATTAATGAGTTTTACTATTTCACGGGTGACAGTTTAATTTCCCCGTGCCAATAAACATTTCCATTGAATACACACTGCTTCCTAAATATTTAGGAGTCAATCTTTTTAAAGTGTAATGATCAATGGTTTTATTATACTGTACAGATTTTACTTATTCATTGCTCAATGAATTAGCATAGAATCAGCTGTAAGTGCTTTCCCAGGAGCTGAGTGAAGGAGCCTGTGAATCTGTAATACCTACAAGTTCCCTGGAAACCTCGTTAGGCTCGGATCTGAGGATATCTTTGTGCATGGACCTCAGTAATTGCATCCAGTATGAGAATTTGTCACCTTCTTAAGTAACTCTTCTCAATGTGCTGCAGCTCAGGAAAGCTGAAACTGAGCTCACGGATGCTTGGTCCTACCGCAGATGGGGCTAAGAAATCTTATAAACTGGTTAAAATGTTGAATTATGTCTGCCTAGAAGTAGAAATATCATGAAAGTTTAGTTGAACTAAAAAATTCTTGATTTTAAGGATTGCTAAACTCCTGAATACCTGGTAAACTTTCCAAAAAGAGATGTTCCCAAATCCCATAAATGGGAACCTTCAGCACAGGCCATTGTCAGGAGCTGAGGTCCTTTTATTTGTGCAATCAAAGTGCAAATGGAAAAGTGTTCCTTCCGTGCTTTTCTTGATTTGGGTGGTTTGGCCAGAAGACTTGCATTCGGATGCTTACATTGGTGTATCTGCAATGGCTGTAACTGCCTCATTTCTGACAAGTTCTGCAAACAAGAACAGAATGGGGGATTTTTATTCTTTTTTATATACTGGAAAAGGAGTATGCTTCTGGGAGGAAGAGAGCAAGCTCTTCAGTTTTCTTCCAAAAATCTGACTTGGCATTAGTGTAGGTAACTTTTTTTTTCTTGCTCCTAAATTAGGAAATTCTTAAAAATAATAAGAGAAAACCCTGAACAAGTCAAAACCTTTCTTGCCACTGAGATATCTGATTCCAATTTCCTCTTTGGTGTAGTTTTTAATTAAACAAAGAATTACTAAAGAAATTGATTTGAAATGCAGCTACAGGCTAGGGGTCAGTAGACATCATTAGAAAGATCAGAATTTCCAAATGCTAATAAAACCTGAGGAATTCCTCCTACTTGGCTTTTTGCAATAATTTATTACATTAGGATACTAGAGTGGCAATAGGATTTCTCCCCAGGATACTAATTACTAGAAAATGACTAAATAGACACATACATCATATTGGAATGGGTTGCATATGATATCTGGTGGAACTGAAACTTCTGCATTCATCAGGTAGACAAGGAGACACAAAGCCTTGCCTGCTGTAAAACAAATTATGTGCCCTTTAGCAGCATACTCTGTGATCTGGAAGCATTAGTAGCTTTGGTAAGTCTAGATGAACATGTTTTCTTGTTTGTTTTGATTTTTTTCCTTTTTTAAGTTGGAGTGAGGTGTAAATAGTGAAAATATGAAAAGAGAAATAAAACTACATTTACCCCAACGACCCTGAAATAGCAGTGCAGGGCTAGTCTACACATGCAATAAAGAAAGGACTTCTGGCTAGTGGTCCTCAGTTTGGTGTTATGTGTCTTTGAATTTTCTTCTGTTATTATTTTACATGTTCTGCTTCCTTTTATTTATATCTTTCTTGACTAACCTTTCTACGTGGCAAGAAAGATGGGGCAGATTAAGTCACCTTCTGGAGAAGTGACACCTAGCTCCCATTGCAGAAGTTATTCTCAGTAACAATGCCATATTTCCATTCCTGAGCACAGCCTCCTCTTCCTCTCACAGAATCACTAGCATTTGTTATCTGATCTTGAGGCTTTCAAACCTTTCAATTAAACCCAGTCTTGGCTGTCAGTCGAACCTGCAGAAATTCAGTGTGGTAGAATTAGATCTATTTAATTTCTTATTGAGATATAAGGTCAACATATGGTCCACTACTCTGCAGTAGATTTAGATTTGGCTTTCCAGGAGACTGTCTTCAATAACTCTATTCAGATAAATGTAGGTTGTGCATGTGTGAGTATATCTGTTAATTGCAAAACAGGGAAAAATGATTTAAAGATTTTTTTTTTTGGTGGCAGAATTTTAACTGTTTTTAGTCTTCCTTGATGGTCTTAATTGACAGTAATTGTGCAGGAGTCAGACAAGTGTACGTGAAAACTTTCAGGGGAAACTCTGATTCTAAGTACTTGAGGCCATCAAGATCAGTAGGTGCATTTGGGACATGTAAGAGACCTAGTAGGTCAGCATTGATAAAGGCAAGAGGTCTGTTAAACAATAACCTTTATATCCATGTGGTCAGAAATGCTAAGTTTTTAAGAGATCTGGTGAAATAAGTAGACTATTGATCTTCAGATTGCAGTCTGAGGCTTACTCACTTGCAGGCTGAGCAAACAGGATCAGATACACATCTCTGGTTCTTACTCCTCTGGCTTCAGTACTTAAATATTCCCTACAAGAGACTAGTATGCAGACATACTTCTTCCTTTTTAGTTATGTTATTTAGGGAGAATAGCATATCCAAATGTTAGCTTTGTCATGCCTTCTGATGCAACAATGGAATAAATGATATGAGATAATGAGATTTCCTGAGAGAAAGGCTGTGAATGAGATTCCTGCCACAGCAAAGTCCAGGGGACACACTGCTGATGAGTGCCTCTCTTGCACATCTGTCATCATCTATCATATAATCAGTTTGACTCAACCTACCACTCCTTGGCTTCGAATCAGTCTTAAAGATGGTCTTTCCACGGACTGCAATGGTCTTTGGATTCTGCATCCACTAGGCAGATGGCATTGCCAGCCCACAGGAATCTATCTGGGGTTATTATCGTCTCAGTACCAAATACATTGTCTGCTTAGATGTTTTTTCCTTTTTTTTTTCTTTTAATGTCATGTAAATGAAGCAGGATTTTTTTTGTGTGTAAATTAACAGCAAGAACAAATTGTTTTCAAATGTGCTTAGTACATTTGTACGAAGTATAGACTTCAAGTGGAAAATATGGTGATGCTTCACATGTGTGAAGCGCTCTCAGCATACATACAAGCTTCTGCCAGCTACCCACTGAATGTAGGGCTGATGAATGTTTTTTTAATCATTGTAATTATTCTTTTGCCAATGGTAAACTGAGTCAGTGTATCATAAGTAAACGTGGAGATAAACATATAATCAATGTGAGAATCGATGTAACTGAAATAAGTCCTTTGGGGTCAATTGGATTGGTCCTTTATGGTGCGATCATGTCCTGTGATCTTCTGTTGGATCATATTTATATTTGCCTAGCTATATATAATCATTTCTAAATCCACAGATTATTCCTGACTTCCTCTTCCCCTCTCTCCCCTATCTCTGCTGCTATTTGAAGCAAATGGAGTCTGGATGGCTGAATTCTGAAGTGAATAAGTTTATGAATGCAGTAGGAGTGTGGGATGGGTTTTATTTATTTTTAGCCCCCAAAATGCATTTTTGGGTAGATTTGACAGATTTCAGCTTGCTTGTCAAATTACGTTCTTGTCCCCCAGCACCCTGCTCAGGAAAAGATGAGAATGGGTAAAACACAGACCTGCATCTGCACCCCCCAGGGTCACACGCAACAGAAGCTCTCTAAATGTGTTGGCTTTTCCTTAGCTTACCAGCCTCCTGTGTCCTACCTACCAAGCATCTGAGGGTGTGAGCTGTCTGTGCTGCACACTGGGTAACCTGGCATGCTTTTGTAAAACAAAGGATTTCTGCCGGACTTTGCCACTGCTAGAACTCGGGAGAGTTATTCTGGCCCTGTGGCATTCACTTTTTTTTTTTTTTTTTTTAAGACTACTGCTGTCTTACTGATATGAGGGCCACGTGCATCACGTCTGTGGGTTGGGGTTCTTACTGGACGCATCTCTTCTGGGTATACAAAGAAAGGAAAGGTGTAAAAGAGAAAGGATGAGGTAGATTTGCATGGGCACTTTTTCTGCTGTCAGTAAAATGTCTTTAAGAGATATGGAGAGCTTTGTTCTCTGTTAACTAAACTCCTAACTCAAACCAAGGGAAGAGAATTGTGTAATCCTGATGTAATAAAGCTTTAAAATTACAGGTAGTTCTTGAAGGCTTTGAATGCATCACTTGGTAAAGCATAAAGCATCAATAGGCCTATCAGTAGACCTATTAGAAAGTCTCTACAGCATCAGGGGAAAAAAAATATTTTTTTGTATATGTTCCTGGGCTGATATAATTGATAACTAATTTCCCTGTATTAATTTTGTCTATGAATTTTCTAACTGTCCTTTGCAGTGCAGATTCTTGTGGGCTGATAATGCCATGTGTTCTCTAGATCAGCACAACTGATGATGTTTTAAATGATGAAAACAATGCAATATAGAATTGGGGGGGAGGGAATGCCAAAACATTGGTTTATTTTTTTTAATTACCCACTCTAAGAAGTTAAAAAAAAAAAAAAAAAAAAAAGGTTGTTCATTGTGTAGTGATATAAATCCCCTTCTATATAGATACGCTCCAAAAGAAAGGAAAGTAACTTAGTAAAAGAGAAAGCATGAATCCATTTGTAAATGTCAGAAGGATCATGCCTGATCTGTATACTAGGAGAGGAAAAAATGTTGTTCTGGCAGAGGTTTTACATCTGCATAATACTAGCTCTTCCTCTATGTTACTACAAACATATGCTGAAACTCAGATAACTCGATCCATTTCCTACAGAATTTTGTGCTTAGAGTTTATTGGAACAGGAACTGAATAAAACAGTGGAAGTTTGTGTGAAGCTACCTTGCTATTGAAAGTACTAACCAGGTATTAGAGTACTGGTTGGTTCAATTATTGTTGCATGTTGTAACCTGTGAATTCAAACACCACAGAACTGATTTCTTGAATGTATGGTTGTAGTATTTCACCTGAGAATAAGATACAGAGCTTGAAGAGAGCATTCTTGTAGGTAAAGTTACCTTTTATTTTATGCAGTGTTTCTCTAACATAATGATGACCTCACTAGTGTTCAGTCTTTCAGACTCCATTGCAGCACCAGGGGCATGAACCTGCATGGGCACTGAATAATCAAAGATGTCAGAATTGTGCTTCAGACAGTGCAAGAAAATACTATGAGTTCATGGACATCTGTAAGGAAAAGATTTTTTTCCATCACAGAAGTTGTCTGTGGAAATAATTTTGGAAGAGAGATGCTTGTTCCACCCTTTTTTGGGGACTATCCATTTGGAAACTGTTTCCTGGGTGGAGAGGGCTTTAGTTTTAGGAAGAGATGTCAGTTAGTGATTTGCATGGCAAAAGTGATGCCAGCACCTTGGCCTGTGTTAGCCTTTGTACTAGGAAGGTGCTAAATCAGAGAGGAGTCAGGCTTGGATTGAGAGCACAGTGCAGTAGCATTGGGGGTTGGTGGAAGCATCTAGGGAACCAGAGTGTAAATGGGTTTGCCCTTTGTTCCCATTTATTTGAAACTGGCTTTGAGTAACAGAAGCTCTATGGCTTCTGTTTCGTCATGAATGATGATTACCTAAGTAAATATGCTTACAGGATCATTCATCAGCATCACTGTAATTCAGGATCTGGGTTTCAGCTCCGGAGTTGTGTTGGTGTGCTTGTATTGAGCCAGGGAAGCTCAGACTCCTGACCACACAGACTGGTTTGCCAATGAGTTGGATGTAGGTGCTGGAGGCTTTCTGGGAAGAGTTTCCGTGGTTCCCTCTTGTCATAGTTAACATCAGATGCGTCATACCGTGGTTAGTTTATAATGTGCCAGCAGTATTTCTGTGCTGGACAATGCAACTCCAAAGCTGAGGTTAAGGGGTATTCTTATGAGCATCACTAATACATGGATTCTTAATAACAAGGAAAAGCTAACTTTGTAATTGTTCGTTTAGTGTCATTCTGAACACTAAAAAAGTTTTTGGTGGCTTGTGTTAATGCACTCTTTTCCAGACCATTAACTGCGTGGGATCTATGTGATCCTTATGGGAACAGAGAGCATCAAACTGCAGTGGGACAGACTGGACTCCTTTCAGTCTAGTGTCTAGAAGATGCTCAGTAACACCCACAGAAGTGGAAATTGAATAGAGTAACTATGGTATCATTCTGGGGAACATTTCCCTTTTGACATTGTTGAGTCTAGCACAAAGTCCCATAGCATGAAGCAGAACTGTACACAATGCTAACCATTGCGGCGCAGTAGGAATTGGACTGGGAAGGAAGTAAATGTATTTCATTCTGTTTTATTGCGTGTATTGAGAAGGATTGAGTGTTGGGCTAGGGAATTCTGGGGCATAATTTTTTTTTTTTCTAGAAGTATTCAGTGCACTGTGTTGCCAATATAGTAGTAAATAATAATAATTTTCAAATGGGCAAAATCCTTCCTTTGCTCCCAGCTGGGCAATAAGGAGTAGATAAACATACTGCTTGGATAAGAACTGGCAAGTTCTATTTTCTTCTGTAAATGGTGAGGCATTGTTCCTCGATGACAGTGGTTCTTCACTGACAGCTCATCAGCAGTCCAGGAACAGAGACAAATGCCTTGTGATCTCTGTCACCAGTGACATAGCTGTAGTCATTCCCATGTTAGTTCAATGATGGCTCTACATGTTTGGACATAAATTGCCCCCACTTCTGATATGGATGCTGCAAGCCATTGCTATCTGTCCTCTTTCTAGGTTAAAAAACAAACAAACAGAAACACTGAAAGTTAATAAAGCTATTTTCTTCTTCCTCTCCATGCAAACTTGTCATTAGAGCAGCAGGGCAAAATGGTATTTTGTTACTGGAGATTATCTGGTGTGTCCATAAAATTATGCATACAGAAAGTAGCAGGAGATGAAGACTGTTTGTAGGGAGAGAGGGGAGGCCCAAGGGATCTTCTCCCAGTTTGCCCATTACTACTGGCAGCTTCCTAATGCACTCAAGGAGGAGGTCTGAATTAATGGTCCAAGTGAGCCATCAGTGAATGGTTAAGAGTAACACATGCATTCAGCAATCAGAACTGATTTATAAATAGGACAAAAGGGACTAAATATGCTATGAAAATGAGTGTTGAAGATTCCCCACACCAATGAATAATTTATCCTCTTCTAGTATCCATGAAAACAAAAATTGTGCACATAAGAACCCATTAGAAAAGTTAATCCCTCAAATGGCTGAACACGGACAAAAACAGCTTTTGTTTTAAAAGGTAGATTTACTCAAATCTTCTCTAATTTGATTTGCCAGTGGGGCATAATTTAAGTCAAACAAGTTAGCAGTATTACTTGCTATATGAAGATATAAATATTTAATAGGTGATGAGAAATGTCTGCCCCAGAGGATAACAAGCTAAGGAGCACTCATTCTCCACACTCCTAAAGGCAAAGGGTATGATAAAACCAAAAGAAATAGCAAGCAAAATGGAGAGGGAGCTTTTCTTCACAGGACGTGGTCCTCTGAAACTGGCCTTAAGGGCACCTCTAGTGCCTTTGCTGTTCTACATAATCCCAGGAAAACTCTCTCTACAAGTAATGATAGTGTTCTTTTAGTGCCTGTAAATGTCATAGTCTTCCTATGGTCTCTGTATGTCTGCAGATGTTCACAGTGAACCTATCCTAGTCAGAGCACCTGCTCTGGGGGTGTAGGATGCTGTATCTTCAACAATTCCTTGGGATGAGTGTTTGTATCAACACTAAACAGAGCATCAGAGAGGGTAGAAAAGACACACAGTGCCCTTGGATTTCTTCCTGTCTGCCCTGAAAAATTCAGGAGGGTGAGTTTGTGTGGTTTTGTTTACTGTAAATTTTGTATCAAAATAGTTTGCTTTTTAATTTTAGACGAAAACCTCCTTCAGCAACTCCTAGCAAAATTAAACAGCTATGGCATTTTTCAGACTGTTTGTTTGGAAAAGAAAATGAAAATTTGATGAATTTCAATCAGAAGTAGCTTGCAGCATTCAAATATTTATAGATTATCAAATTCCCTTTTCTCATCTCTGTTTCTTAAGTGCAGAGCTCATCTTATATGTAATATTAATTCTCATTATTCGTGGACAGTTATTCACTGGTTTCTTTCACAGACTTAGTTCATCTAGGACCTGGTCTAAACAAAAAGGAATGACTCTTGAATTTCAGATCTACTTTTCTTTAGAAGCCAGTTCCTCCAGTGTGTAAATCCTTGTTATTGTTCTCCTGTGCAGTTTATTTTTCTTAAAACCTGTCTGGCAATGTATGCAATACTAGATGTTTGCACCTGTCAGTTGAAAGAACTATTAATTTTCCTGGTGACTGCTGCTCTTCTTGAAAGTGTATTCTTCTGCAAGTGTATTGGCCTGCTCTTTTGTCAGATTCCGTGCCAGCCTTGTATTCAACTTACTGACAATATAATAAGTTAGTTGCATGCAATTTGGTATTCTTCTCTATATATATTTAGTAAAATAATAGATGATGAAATACTCAACAGGAGGACCCAGGAAACAGAACAACATTTACTAAAATAATATATTTATAAAATGCATTGTGCCCAGAGGTAGGATGAGAAGCAATGGGCACAAACTGAATCACAGGAAGTTCCAGCTGAATATGAAACGGCACTTCTGTACTGTGATGGTGGCAGAGCACTGGAACAAGTTCCTTCTCTGGTGATATTCAAAACCTGCCTGGATGCCACCCTTCGCAATGTACTCTAGGTGATCCTGTTTGGCAGGGGGTTTGGACTAGATGATCTGTCAGAGGTCCCTTCCAACCTTGGCCATTCTGTAATAAATACAATGTATATTTCATTGTATAATTTAAATATAAAATATTTTTTTAAAGAATTTATGTATTTTACAACCTTTTTCTGTTTCATGGGTCCTTTTGTTTTGCTGAGTTGAACACTAGTCGCCATAGTACATGGGGTTACATTGTATAATCATTTCTGTATAAGCATTGCAGAAAGCACTTTCAATGTCTGAAATGCTGATAGTCTAAGGGTATTCTTGGTTCTCTTTCTTCCAGGCAGTTATAGTTATGAGCTTCTAAGCTCATGTTGCCGGAGCTGCTGTTTATTCCATGACAGTTTATTCCAACCTGGAAACCATATAGCTAGCTTTTGTTAGGAACATTAAGTACACGATGTTGCTCATGACAGTGCACAAATGTCTGCATAGATACTATTTTTAAAAAATCCCACTTTTTTTCTTATCTGTATCTTCTTGCTCTGAAGAAATGCATCACATTGGTCACTTCAGTTGAGGCTCTACTGGCCTCAGATCCTGAGCATGGGCAAAGCCTTTACAGTACAGGGAGCTTTTGAGGCATTTCTCTTGCTTTCTTGGCTCAGTTTCTTGGTAGAGAGCTACTGTATGGTCTCTCTTCTAAGAAAGTCATCAAGGAATTTGTTTGGCTTTGTCATTCAGCAGAAGCACATAGGCTGGAACCAGGGAGGAACAGATGAGCTGAATCAAGCTGAGAACTAGTACTGTCAGCTACATTCCCAAGTTCCAAATGTCCCTGAAATGACTGTTACATAAGACATTTTACCTATAACATTAGATTTGTTTGCAAATTATAAACTCTTGTCTTCTTGAAGCCTGCATCTGGTAGCTGGTACTGTTCCCTGGGGCCTCCTTCACAGAGGCTGTGCATCACTCAAAGTAATCTTATTTACTGCACCATTATGAGTTTGGATTACAATCTCCTTTACACACCCACATTCATCAGTGGCTGTTTGCAAAAGCCCAGACTGTTTTTCAGACAACTGATGGAGATGTTTTTCATCTGTACTTTTGCTCAGGAGCTGCAGTTGGCTTTGTTGGGCAACGTCAACAAATATGAAAAAGGTTCCCTACTTTCCTGAGACCTCAGCAGAATATACAGGGGAAAAAAAATAATCTGCTTGCTACATCATAAATCATTTTCCACTTTAGCTTATAGAAGGAGGTATCAACCTCTGTGACTCATCCCATTTCATGACAAACACATGCTATTTCACTTGCTCTGACAGACTTGATCCAAACCCCACCAATTCTGTCATTGGGTCTGGACTTCAATGACTTCTGAGAATCAAATAAGGAAGTCCTGATTTGATGGTCTCCCTCTGATTACAAGCGGACAGTGAGTCAGAGCTATAACAGAACAGATTTTCCTCCTACCCTCTCTAATCTCCCTTGCCCCACACCCAAAGCCTTAGTAGTGTGTGATTTACAGTGCCTGTTTTTTTGCAACTTCATCTAATTAGCACAGGCACTGAGGTCAGTGTTCTAACACCTGACAGACTTTACAAGGCAATGCCACAATTACAAGTGTAATTATCGCTTTTTCTACTGCACTAAAAAATGTAGCATATGAAAATTAGCACAAAAATCCTAAATGTTAGGATGAAAGGGTGGGCGTTAGAGAGGTACCATCTTTGAATTTGAAAAGCCAGGATTTTAGGCTTTTTTTTTTTTTTTTGAAAGTTTCCCTGGATATCATTATGTGATGTGTTTAATTGCTTTGAGCTTAAGTTTACCTGGTTTATCTCATTAGAGCTAAATGTGTATCTCTTAGTGTATAATAGACTGCACCTACCAGCTGTTAGAGAAAGAGACCCTTCTGCTAGGCAATGACATAATATAAGCAATAACACTCTTAGTGCATTTCTTTTAAAATTACTTACAGTGCCTACAAATAATCACATCTCTAAACCATTGTAATCTGTACTTGCTCTCCCTGGTGACCTCCCTAGAGGTCTCTATGCAGCAACTTTTAGGATCTCTATGTAAACCTACAGTTGCACAGTGTGAGAGCTGTGTGGTTGGCTGTGAGCCAGGGAAATAAAACTTTTTTTTTTTTCTTTGAGCACTGTGCCCTTCCAATCACTTCTATGTGGCATATGCTACCTCGCTGCATAGTCCTAAACTATGATTATTTGGTGGAAATGGTGCGTTCATGTGAAGTTAAAGAATAATAAGAATAAAGAATAATAACTAGATAAATATGACTATAAAGTGCCGTCCTGAGGTAGCCAAAAGAAATGCACCAAAAAAAAAAAAAAGGCTATTCCCTTTTATTTCTTACATTAAGAGAAACTATAATCTTAGCTTAGACAGAATTTAGAACAAATCTATAAAGTCATGTTCAAGCTAAGCTTTGTAAATTCCAAGACAGGCACTTAATTCGGTGTTCAGGGAGGGAGAAAAACAGTTCGCAGCTAGAAATGCCTGTTCTTCTTGTCCACAAGGTGTAATGAGAAGATTAATTGATTTAGACTCCTTCAGGATAGAAATATACTTTCTGTGTTTTTGGAAATGTGAAGCATGAGGTCTTCATCTTAGTGGGAGGATTTCTTGATGTCTGTGTTAATAAAAGTGGAGTCTCCTTTCTAAAGACTGCAGAAGATGATGACATCTGTTTCTTCTGCGTATTTCTAAGTATGTTGCTGTCTGGTGTTGTCTTTGAGATAGCTAGTTTGGTGAGAACAGCCAGAGACAAGTGCACTAACCTGCAAACCCTCAAGGAATGAAAACTTTTTTTGGAATAGCTCTTAACTAAGGGATAGGAAACTCACTAAAGTAGTTTTGAAGGTAGCAAAGTACACATTCTTAGACATCCGCAATCTCTGTAGACCTTTGGATTTCCTTCAAGTAGGAAATAATGGTGATGGAAAGACCCTAGTCCTTCACCTGTCCTTAACGTACTTTTGAGAGTAAGTATATGGAAGAAGATGGGAGTTGTTCTTCATACTCCAAAGCTTAATAATGTGTTAATAATTAATCTCATTTATTTCATTGAAGCTATTTATTTTTGTAGGAAACAGAGTACCAAAGAGAACATCTGAGACTAGTATTTTTAAAGACAAATGCAACAATATCATTATCTTACTCTGTGATAGTTTTGTTAGAAAGATAAAAATTGTTTCCTGTAATATTCTTACATATACTGACAAATAAGTCTTATCCTTTTACTTAGTGTAAGTATTATGAATAAACAGCACATAACACACAGCCTCACTTCATTCTCTGAAATGACCAAGAAGATCAAAGCAAAGAGAAACAGTCATCAGCTATGCAAATGAACAAGGCTTAGAGCAAATCTGCCTGTTAAGTCAGTAATTTGATGGGTTGTTTTTTTGATTAAGCTTCCCTGGGGGGAAGGAAAGATTTAATTAAAAAGAGATTCAAGGGGAATTCAGAATAATAAGTCATGTCTATTTTATCTCTGCCAGAGCCTTGGAAAGTCGGTGGCTGCTGATGGAACAGGTTGAGGTGCAAAGAAGGAAGGGCAAATAGGACCACCTCCTTCATGAGTTTGGACCTTCCCATCTGCACTACCTACAGCTTTCAGTCTTCCCCTACTGATAGCAACAGTTGACAAAAGCTGTTCTTTCCTGATACTCTTCCCCGACTTTGTACTTCATTTATTTTCATGGCTAGAGCAATTTCAGTAACACCAACTTGTTGGAGACCTCAGATTTGCCAGTCTGCAACATCAAGCTACTTAAGCATTCAGGTATCATTTCAGCGAGATTAAAAGCTGAGTCCCTCAAATATTGAAACACTAGTAGAATCAAGTGTCTGTCACATACCTAAGGTAATAGAAAAGACTTTTCTGAATGCTGGAGAGTGCTGGCATTTTACAGATCAGTAAAGTATTTGTTTCAGTTGATGTTGTCTAAAAATGGCAGAACAGTTTTCTAAGAGGTTGTTGATCGGGTTTGATGAAAGAAGCAAGAAATCCAGAGAGCACTTCTAGTGTTGTTTCTAAGGATCTTTAGGGAAATTATCTTCATTTTTCAGGTCACATTATGTTTCTATTCCTGGCACTCTGTTTATTTAACATTTAAAGATCTGCCTTTGTAGCTTCAAATAGCAAATGGCTGCAGAATCTCATTAGGACTATTGAAGTTAGGTTTTACAGTATAAACATGTTTCAGTTGAGTCCAGTGAATATAATTCTTAGTGTATCATTTAGAAATGTGATAGTGCACTCCAGCAATGGTAAACAGGATGAACTGAAATGAGTGCTCTGTATGATCACTGAAATCAAAAATGCCACTAAATAGTATCAGAACACAGAGTGATTTAACTGGAAGAGCATATTTATTAATAACTTCTAATAGACTCTGAATATTAAAATGCATATAGACCTGATGAAAATAAAATTTACCTCTTCCTCTTCTTTTAGAGGAATTTATATTTTTCCGTTATCTACATCGTTGTTCCTCTACATTGAAATCAAATAAATAATGCTCAGGCCTGACAATGAGATACCAAATCCTCAAAATGCCCTGCTCCTGAATTCTGCTGACTGCTCAGTTCACAATTTCCTATGGTTAATGTCATGTTTGAAATTTGTTTTTTTGTATAGGTATATCCAGATTTTTCTACAAACTTGTGTGTGAGAATTTATCTATGCATGACATATTTTAAAAGTAAGGTTGCACATTTTACTTCAGTCCTTTGTTCAGAGCAGGATAATATTTTAGACAGTTCTTTTACAGAATCCTATTTCTTTACAATTATTAAAATAAAACAAAAAATGAAGTGGTGGAATCAAACAGTTCCCTGATTATTTCCATTTTGGTATTTTATTATTGCTTTCTTTTCTTTTGGGAAGTCATTTTCTAATCTTGAGTAGCTTCAATATTCTGTTTAATAAGTCATTTATAAACTTTTTTTTTTTTTTTGAGGATTAGTCATTAGGAATTTGACTCTTGCATGCAATCCATTTGGAATATTTCTCTAATTGTGACTTTCTAACATTTCTCTCTTAATCACAATCATAGAATGGCTTGGGTTGTAAGGGACCTTAAAGATCATCTAGTTCCAAACCCCCTGCCATAGGCAGGGATGCCACCCACTCAATCAGGTTTGCTAGTGCCCTATCCAGCCTGGTGTTCCAGTTGTGTGATTCATCCCACCACGTCTCTGTGATAGCAATTATATCATAGTTTTTTGTAATTGCATCATGGCTTCCAAATCCTCCTGCTTCATCCCCATGATGCATGCATTGGTGTCCCTTCCAGTCCCCTTCCATGTCTTCAGCTGGGCTATGGGCCACAGTACCTTTTTAGAGGAGTCATTCCCAGTTCCTATGGGATGATTCAGAGGTGTCTTCCCGTTGTTTTCTAGAGTACTGGCATCCACTGGTTCTTTTGCATCTCTTACTGGTACATCCCCTTCCTCCACTGAGCCTAGTTTAAAGCCTTACTAATGAGTCCAACCAGCTTGCTGCCCAAACACTTTTGCCCCACTTTGTCAGGTGTGCCCCATCTGGTGTCAGCATTCCTGGTCTCTCAGAAAAATGCCCAAGATTGTAGAACAAAAACTCTGAGCATGGCACCACCTATGCAGCCAATCATTCACCTGATCCGGATGTTGCCTCCTCCTTAGGCCCCAGTCTCCAGCTGGGAGGATTGAGGAGAACTCTACTTGTGCTCCCAATCACAACGTCTTTCCAAGGAGCATAAAGTCTCTTTTGATGTTTTGTAGTTTCCTTGTTGCAACCTCATTTGTCCTTACATGAAAGAGTAGTAACGGGGGTAGTCGTGGTTTAACCAAGTTTAGTAACCTCTTTGTGATGTTGCAGGCCCCAGTCAGGGAGCAAACTTCCGGAGAGATATGGTCTGGGTGGCAAATGGGTGCTTCAGCGCGCCTCAGAATCTCCAGTTACCAACACTTTTTTTTTTTTGTGGCACCAACTTTTATATGCATGGTTTGCTGGTCCGCCTTTATACTGGTGCCCTTTCCTTGGGGCTTGACTATTACCATTGTTGTTGCTATCCTCTCTTTTTTTGAGCCTCAGAGCATCGCATCTACTGCATAGGGACATTTCGGGGGCAAGGGGGAGATTCATTGTTCTACTCTGAGTAGAGGTGAGGGTTCAGCTTCCCTTGTCTTGCAAGTCCATCAACTGTGCCAATTCAGGGTACGACGCTCCCTTACCACTCCCTTGTGAGGACTCAGAGCAGGGCTGTTGCTCAGCCTGTACCAGCGCTTGATACAACGCGTGAATCTCTCGCTCAGATTCCTGGATGCTTCACAGCCTGTTGAGCTCCTCTTGCAAGACAGCGACTTGCTCAAAAAGCTCATCCACTTGTAGCCGCAACACCCAATTCTGCCTTTGGGCCCTAGGGCACCTTCCAGATTCTGCAGTTCCCCACAGCTGGGGGTCTGGGAAGCTATTTTGGTCCTCAGGGGCTCTGTCTGCTTGTAGGCATCTGCCATGGGTGTTCGTGGCCTCTCCGTCTGCGTTTTGGCCTCAGCCCGGAAGGTGCAGCGGCAGACGCCACTTTTGCTCCAGTATCAGCCTGGTCCTCGTCAGTAGAGGGACAGAGGGGCCGCCTCCTGCTCTCCTAGGCGCCCTGCCCGCTCCAGCTGCCACGCCACGGCCTTGTCGCCGCGCTGGGGGCCGCCTTTGTACGAGAGGAGGGAGCGGCCGCTGCTCCCGGCTCTGCCCCAGCCCTGTCAGCCACTCCCGCGGGGGCTGCCGGCTGCCTTGAGCGGCCTCGACAGGGGAAACCCCTCGCATGTCGCGATTCCCTGCTCCACTGCCCTACAGCCGATTGCCTCAACGAGTCAGGGGTGGCTAGTAAGGCCCTGATGCTTTGCAATAGCAGGGAAAAGACGTTGTGGTTAGCTAAGGGAATCTGCTTTGATTAAACTCTCCCTGTTCCACCACACAATTCATGTGTAGGAAGTTTTCTGTGTTGTAAGGGGCAGATTCTTTGTACGTATTATGCCCTATTTTAAGAATACCAAAGAAATTGTGTAGGAAAGTACAGGCTCAGTGTTTATTTCATCTTGCGTCATAGCTTCAGTTAACCTTACAACTTCTGACCAGCAAACGCAGGGTGCTCCTAAGAGGTCTCAGAGGAAAGATCAGATCCAGAAGGACCTTCGTGCAGGACATGGGCTCTGATTCATTTCTGCCTTCCCTGCTGCCTAGTCCATTCTCTGTCAGCTTTCAAGCTGTCTTCAGGCCCACTACTTCTCTTGCTGATGTTCAGCCCTCTGATTCAATGGCTAATCCTTAAATGGTGAACTGCTTTTCCGAACTGCTTTTCCTCCCATAATGTCTTTAATTCTCATCACTTTTTAGGTACAGAACATCGTGCTCTGTGTATTTCAGGCTTACCACAATGGGCTCCCTGAAATTGAGCCTGAGGCTGAATCTTGTTACTTCAAGAGTAAATAATGTTTTCAGCCCCGCCGTGTTGTGCTGAGAGATACGGTCCTGCCCCCCTAGTATCAGAGGTAGTTGATAAGATGGGAAGTGTTGATTTATGGTGAAGTCTACATAAAGGAGAAAGAAGTGATCTGAGCATCTTTTGATATAACAATAATAATGAAAACCACCAGCAATACTACTGACTTCAGGAAAATCCCCTTCCAAACAAAAAGTCACAACCTCTATTTAGAAGAAGCAAAATACATAGTTTTATCTGAAACTGCAAATCAGGTTTGCTTATCTTCAGGCTAAATGAGCAGCTCTGAGTGAGGAAGCAGAGTCTGCTTTATCTGGTTCAATCTAGCACCCATCTACTATATCCATCACTTATCTGCCTCTGGAAAGTCCTTTCTTCTTAGCCATGAGGTCCAAAATCCTGTAAAACCTGATATTAAAAGTTAATTTGCCTTCAAGTGCCTTTATATTCGCTCATTGATATACACATATATGACTGTGTGAATGTGTGTGTGTATATACACATAAAGAATATATAATGATACATATACTTGTACATATTTATGAAGTGCAGGTAATTACTTATGTGGCAGCTTTCAGGTGTTTGTGTTCAAAACAAACAAACAAACAAACACATACAAAGCTAATAGAATACAGTGTGCTTCTGTGGAGACGGGAGAGTTTCTTTATGTCTCTTCTACTGCTTCTTTATGAAGCAGAGCCTGGGCCTTTCTGTGGGACTTGCTACATGTAGTACCTCATATGAAAATAAATTCAGATGCTGGGTTTTAAATTCATGGGATTAGAATGTTGTAAAAGATTTTGCAGTTAAATCTAAGGCATGAACTAGCTATCTACATTTTTTTTTTTCTGTCCGCAAAAAATATATGGTTTTCTTATGTGGTAACAAAGATTTTAAATTACTGCATTTAGCATGCCAGCTGGACAACGACACAATTAAGGAAAAAAGATTGCTGGTGTGGCCTTGAACAAATTACCAACTTGCTTTATGCCCCAATTCCTTCTGGAACTTCCTACATGCTTTTCAGAAGTAAGGAGAGTTAAGGTAGTGCTTTAATCAAATTTCTGCATGCACACCCCTTAAAATGCTGACTCAGTCAAGCCATACAAGATTTGTCAGGGGATGTTTTAACATAATATAGAAGCAATTCATGCTATTGAACTAGTATTTTCATGTTTCCTATTCCAATGACCTGAATGAAAATCTTATTTTGCAAACTGTTTTTATTATTTCAACTTGTATTGTTTTAGAGTGGAGTGGAAGGAGGACAGACTGACAACAAGCCAACAAGCACATGTTCAATATTAAATTTTTCACGAGATAGAATTTTCACGTGGCTTTTTGGCTCCCCTTAAAAGTAACTTGATTCCTTTATACAATGTGCAACTTTTTTTTTTTTTAAAGGAAACTTTTTTCTTTTTAATGTAAAATATTTAGTAGTGTAAACATGAATATATGAATCAGATTTCTGCTAATGGAGCATGATTATAAATATGTAATTGTATAATACAATTAAGGATTATTATTAAGGAAAATGAACAGACAGAAAAATTCAAAAATTCAAATTTTTTTCCTGTCTGCATGATGAGAAAATAGTTGCTACACTGGAACAGTGAAAATACAATATAAAACCAGCAGACTTGCATGAATATTCATAAGCACACACATGCCTACATCAACACATTGACACACTGTGCCTCAAAGAACAAGCAAGAGCCTCGAACCAACACTTCAGAGACACTGTGCCAGAGCCCTTCCTTGTGCTATACCAGTATTGTAAATATCCTATGGCTTACTTTGCTTGTTCTTGTTGGCAAACACAGGGCTTAAGTGAAATTATCCAAAACTACCCTCATGTCTCTCTCATGCTTGCTTTTCTGCCTTTATATAGTATCTTATTTTTCCATCCCTAATCTCATTGCCTTGCATTCTCTACAGGGAGCTGCACAAGACTCCTCTCTGCCAATAAGAGAAATAATCTTGCATTATTTTGATTGAGTGTAGTGTCTTCTCCAGTGGTTTGTCTGCATGTGTGTCATCATGAAAAATACTACCACAGTATGAATTGGGGAATACTTCTCAATTGTCTGTAATTGTCTGTCTGTCTGTCTAATTATCTGTAATGTTACTGCCATAATCTCTCCCCCTAGTTGTTTCCAGTTCTGTATCATGTCTTGGCAGATCAACCATGCAAGGGGTGACTCAAAGTGTGATACCTGGCCAGTGATGGCTTCTTTCCTTTGCATTTCTGGCAAGGAGAAAACAGCATTGTGGTAGGATTTCCAAAACTTTTCTTCTGTTAAGTGAGCTGGCCAAACAGGAATCATAGAGTATTTAAACTGTTTGCTGGTTGAATTAGAGAAGTGAACTGGTATATTTTTCCCCATATGCTATTTAAGCTCTGTCTTTAGTATTTTAGCAAGAAACTCAAACTAAAACTTCAATATCTCTTGAGGTCTGGGAAAAAAAAAAAAAAAGAAAAAGAAAAAAAAAAAGAGAGAGAGAGATTAACAGCTAATTGATGTTAGCATAAAGTGTGCAGAGCTGTAGGTCCAGGAGATGTTAGTGTGGAGATAGGTCCTAACTTCATAGTCACTTCATACTCTGTGGCTGGAGCTCATTACCCACAGCATGAGGACTCCCAGAACAATATTCACCCCATTAAAGAACTGAGGAGGATGAAGGTAGCATGTAAATGTTGCTTGACAACATTTGTGAAAACAAAATGTGAATTTGTGATGACTTTGACGATAACTATTTCAGGCAGAGGTAAATGGGAGATGTGAAAGAGGGGGGAGAGGTGGTTTAAAACCCACTTTTTCCCTTTCATGGGGACATAGACTCCAAAAGCTATTAACAGAGGGAATATATGCAGAGAAAAAGCTGCAGAGAAATAATTATTTCTGCAATGCACAGAGTCCCACTGGAGAAATGGGTTAAGCATGTCTTAACGTATTTTTATATGCAAAGGTTTGATAGAATGGAATGAAAAGTTTTGTTACTGAGAAATGAGTTTGATTGTTAATAAAAAGAAGGCTTTTCATTTAGTTTTATTTTTAGTTCAAAGAGCCAAACAGTTAGGCTTCCTCTTCCCCCTCCCTTTATTTCCTTGCTTTCCCTCCCTTCACTTTTTCATTTCTTATATTTGTAATTTTCTTAAAGCTGGAGTAGTTTCAAAAAAAAAAAAAAAAAAAAAGTCCCTCCACTTGGAGGGAGAGAAATAGAGAAGCAGGAAGGAAAGACTTGATTATTGTTCTTCACTTCAAAACCTGTTTCAATTTTTTAAATAAAAATGAAAATTTCAATTCAAATGGAAATGTACCATTCAAAAACGTGGGGAAAGAAGCAATTTTTTTTTCTTCTCCTCCTCTATTCTTTAACATTTATTTTACATTCTCTGTAATGCATATCATGCTAGGAGTCTCTGCCACTTACCCTGCTAATAGCCATGGACTTGAGCCCTTTTTATCAGACAGTGGATTCAGTCTTGTATCAGCAAAGTGACTGGAAATTTGTCAGCATCATTTTAGCATGCTGGCTTGATCAGGTGATGCTATAGAGTTTCCTTTTGCTTCTCTGCATTCTCTCTCATGTCTTGCAATTTGTGCTATTCATACAAATTGTTCCCAACAATGGTATTCAAAGCCAAATTTAAACATACCACTAAACTATGGGAACAGAGAATATAACAAGCTACAATGAAATCCAAGAACTATTGGATCATGTGATCACCTCCAGCTTAGAAATACCTAATGAATGGTAAATGCAGTTCAGTTCAGCTAAATGTTGAATAATGAGCCCAGAAACAATGATGAAAGAAAGCTGATCTGATGAAGGGGTGGTAGCACAGTAAGTGAGGAGTAAATGTGGGGGTTATTAAAGGCATGTCTCCTAAAACTTTGGAACAACGATTGAGGCTTGCTGCAAAGTAATAGCTTAGGTGAAAGAAATATGCAGCCAGAGGAACACAAACCACAGGATAGAAGATGCTTACTTGTACTTCTGTCATGGTGAACTGAGACAAATTCCATTTGTAAACTGAAAAAAAATAACCTAAGTGCGAAGCACAGGTTAGCTCACGTTTTACCTCACTGATTTTATCTAAATCATTAGGGAGAAGGGGAGCTGTCAATCAGCATAATGAACAGTTATAACACTTTCCTTGGGAGGGAGAGTAGAATCATCATAAACTGGGGGCTAAGTGGGTCTCCAGGTAGCTCATAACCCTCCAATTAGTACCACTTATGTGCGCTGCTTGATGTGGAACAGTGTGGGTTGTTGCTCAGTCCTCCCACTGTTGCTCTCAGCTCAATTTGGGTACTATTCCAGTTACCCCCTTTTTCCAATTAAGTGGTGTGGGCAACACCTGTGTTTCCTATCTTTGGAGCCTGACTCTCTCCCAACAGGGATTTTCCTTTCCTGCCACCCAGAGCCTGTTAATCTCCTCCCAGCACTGACAAACAGAGGCATGCATCCAGGTAGGGAAGTGCTTCTGGATCCAAACGCTGAAAGACAGCTCTCCCTTCCAGCACATGAGAAGCCTCCAACAGGTTAGAAACTGGTCTATCACTTGTCGTACAGCAGGCTAGAAAAGCTGCGGGGAAAGGGTAATTAGCTTCCCTGCCTGATGACAAGTTAAAAAATTGTTTTGGGCAATGTTCATATTGAGATGGTTTAATTAATGCACTTGCTTCAGTTTCATTGAAATGGTCTGGCTCCCATCATACCGTATCATATTCTGTGCTCTGAATATGGATTCCATTTATCTCCCCATTTCTTATTTTCTCCTTTCTCTTCCTTTCTCCCCACACCGGGGAAAAATAAAAAAACCTTATGAGTCAGTGGAACATTTTGATGTTTCCATTTGGGATGAGCTGTTGTCATTTTTAAAAAATATTTCATTGTTCAAATAGGAGCTTTTTTCCTTAGGTTCTTTCTAAACAAAATTTAATTAAAACTAGTATTTCTGTGAAAGGCTTTGATTACTAAACAGCATTTGCCAGTAGAAACATTTTCCATGGGTAAAGAAATTTTTGACTAGCTTTAGATGTTTTCATTACAGCTTTCTTCACTGAAGCATTTTCAGTTAGACAAAGTCTTTTCAGTTGTGGTAAAAGTCAGACACCACAACTGAATGTGGTCTGCTCTGCTGAATGCTGCATAGTCGAGAGCAACTCAGCAGATGCAAAATACAAACACATCAACACTTGACATTCGTTGATGTTTTTTTCCTGTGTCTGCACAGAATACCTGCTCACAGGATCAGACCAAGTATGCTGATTCTCAGAGATTCAATCTTGAGAATACAGTGAAGGAGAATGAAGATTGGAAATTATAAACACTGGGAGTTGATGAGGCAGTCTGAATTGTATTGGAAATGGTAGCAGGGAGGGCACAGGCAAAGAAAGGAGCATATTTGGGCAGAAAATTAAAAAACAAAAACAAACAAACAAAAAAAAACATACCGTGAGATTCAATGTTTTCTCTTTTTTCCTACCTCTGTTTCTGTGATATGTCTCTGAGAGAATTCTTCATGTAAAAACCCATTTGCTATAACGTGTGATTAATGTTTCTTCAGCCTTTCTTTCTCTGAGAAATCTGTGCATTTCCTTTCAGTCTTTTAGAGGCTTCAAAATACCTTAAGTGAAGTAACATGCTCTTGGTAAGGGTTAAACAAACACCAGCAGAGTAGCACTCAGTTTGTTAACCCTGATGGGCTTCATAAGTACTTTCCTTAGAAGCCTTAAATTGAGAGAAAACCAGCTCTGTATTAGCGATCCCTTCCTTCCCTTTCTTTCACTGCAGTCTCTTGCTTGTCTTGTAAGTGAATGAACTGTGAGCAAGAAAACTGTCCACCTAAAATATAATTTGCTCTGCGTGGTGCTGAATGAATAATGTATTGAGCTAACTGTTTGAGTACAGCATATCTAAGCACTTGATCAGATATCCTTGACTGCTTGCACGGGTGGCAGGGAAAGCCGAATGAACTTTATACCATCAGAAAAGCTGATAGAAAAAGCTAAAAGTAGTGAAACTGTTAGACCTTCTATCTCTGTGTAGTCTCTCATGTGAGCCAGGATACAGACAAAATGACAATACTTGGCAAAAAATTCAATCAATCTTCCAGTAACTTCGTTTCAAGCCTTTTTTTTTTTTTTTGTCTCTGTTAAATATAACACTGCTCTCTGCATGTGGAATTGCAGGTAGTTGAACAAATTAAAAAAAAAAAGTGCAGAAACTTCTGACATTATTTGATGTGTTATATTTATCAGTGCAGGGACAGCATTTGTGTCAGCGATGCTGTGTATTCTAAAATGCATGGCGCATAAAAATTATTGATCCTTTCAAGAAGCCCAAATGATTTTTACCTTAGCCTCAGGCTCTATTAGCAATGTGGAAAATTGAAAAGGGCTCTCAAGAAAAAACTAGCGTGAGATTGAAACTGCAACTGAAGACCTGTCAAGTGGAGAGATACTTATGAATTATAATGAGCATGATCTAAAGATGACATTATCCTTTAGCAGCTTGGTTAAATCTTCCCTCCTATCATATGAATCACAAAGTCCCTTAGAACTCCAACTGGTTTGGGGAAATGTATTTAGAAGGGGTGCACATCAACTGCAGAACGACTTAGGGGACGATGGGCAGCAGGGATAAGGCTGGAAGTGTGCCAAAGGAAAGCTCTAAATGATAAGGCTGGCACAGGGTTCCAAGGTGGCTTCAGCAGAAATTCTCTCATATGGCTGCAGAAAGATTTATTTTTTTCTCATACTTGTTTTTTATGTATGCTGGGTGTTGCCTCTAAAACATTGCAGGACATTTCACTTCAGCCATAAATTCATATCCCTTTAGACATTTAACTCTCATTCATATATTTGATGGAGGAGGGACCATTTCAGATATTGTCTGGCTTTGGCTGTGTATTGAGGTCTGTGTTGCATGTGATCTGGGGTGAAAAGAAAGTTTCCCAAATACCTTTCACATAGAGGCATGTTAACAGATATGTTGGCAATCACTATCAATAATATGAAAAAAAGAATACTATCAAGGACTGGAGCTGAAGCCCACATTTGGTCCACTGGCCACTGCCTCCATGAACTGGCCTTAAGCACCTCTCAACAGTATTTCAAGTCAAGAGAATTACATTTTTTTATAATTTTATATAGATATTTTTCTGCATATTCAGGTCTTCCTTATAACTTTTGCAATTAAAAAAAAAAAAAAAGGCAGATACTTAGAAGAAATGAACTCATATTTGATCAAACAAGTAAATTTTTTTTATTTGCTCCTATGTTGGCAGAGTGGAGGAGAATTGCAGTGAACAGCAGGTTCAAAAGCACTTCTTGGATCAAAAGAATGATTCCATCAGACTTCCACCATGTACTTTGGTGCTACTAATACTGCTTTCTTGGACATCTTCCAGGTTATATCTGTTTAGGTTTTCTGCCAAAGGAAACTATTTGGTTTTACTGTTGTCAGCACTGCGAAGACCTCTGTGGATGCACAGTGGATTTTTCTCAGCTTTCATGCATTTGAGAATATACACTCCAGCAAATTATTGGCAGTGAGTTATGCAAAGCCTAAGATGCCTAGCTCTTTCTGGTCTCTGCTTCAAAATCAGTATGTGAGCAACCAATTAGAAAAAATCTTAACTTGCAAGGTCTCATTCAATCCACTGAGGGAAAACAAATCCAGAAAAGAGTAGCCTTTACAACCACTTCTCTGAATACATCTCAAATGCTGATCCAGTCTTCTAGCAGAAAGAGTTTAATATCTCCAGGAGATATTTCCTCTCCCCATACCAATGCACATTTCTTTCAGGAGTAATACATGAACTCTTGAAGCATCCATGTTTAGACAGGTATAAACTGAATTAATTGAAGCATGATTGATAAAAGCTTGTCGAAAGAGATGATATTACTAATTAAACTGGGATGCATTAGGATGCATTACTCTAAAACAGTTTTATTTCACACCATTAAGTATCCCAGTCAAAAGTTCCTGTGGTGACCGATTATAGCTGAGATTCCTGCATTGACTTTGTTTTTACATGGCAGAACAGGGTCTGACTACGTGTGTTTGCCTGGAGGTGAGGCTGGGGAAAGGTTTTCTCTGTGCCTCGTGTGGCTATTTGACACCTGCCAGATGGGGGCCAGTAGTCAATGCCACGTTGGAATCAAGCTGTCTGGTAGGGCTGCAGTTGGGTGCCCTGCCTGGCTCTGCCTTAGAGTGCACTGAACCTTGTAGCTGTCCCTGTATATGTGAACAGAGGAGCCTAATGGTGCTCTTGGTGCACATACACAAATACAATTTATTATGAAAATAAATACTTGGGTCTGAATTTTAGAATCAGTGTCCTACTAGGTGTGAAGAATGTGAATTGCTTACTTTTTTGCTTTGATTGAAAAGGGTCTTCAAGGAAAGATTTTCTGTGTTTGTCTGACTAGTTAGATGTTTGGGTAATGGTATTCACTCTAGCCTGTTACAACACTGAGGAAATGTGGTTGAGAACTGCCATTTATCTCTTTGCCAATACTTAGATACTTTCCCTAAGGAACCTTTCTAGGTGGCTAAGATCATGTAAGCACAACTCTTTTTTTCTTTTAATTATCGTAATTATTTTTGAATTAAAGGCAAGGTTCCCACAGACTTGATAACAATGTATGTGAGATAAAACCTTTCATTTTGTTGAACTAAGAAAGTGCTCTTTAAATACTGCCTGCATTCAGCAGTGTTTTGTCCCTCACATTACTCTTCATTCCCTAGTGAGGAATAAGTGCTGTTGCTCTAAAACACACTGTCGCCTTTTCAGAGGGTAACAGGAAACCAATCAGCTATTCAGAAAGCCCAGTAAAGCATCTTCTTTAGACATTAGATTCTATATTAGGATATAATCTCAAGCTTGGGATGAAATGAGGTCTTCTTGCCAGGTTGCATCTTATCGCTTGGGAAGCCTTTATCAGGGTAAATGGATAGTGTTGTAATTACATTTCCGAAACCTTTCCCCAACAGAAAATTATTTTTTCCTGATTAAAAGCTGGTTCTCCTGATACATGCTTGGTGCTTGGAACTAATTTTGAAACAGCTGCCAGCAGTTGTATCAATTTATCTTTTATTTTCAGGCCACTTTAAACCACGTTCATTTGTTAAGATGTTTTCAATTCCTACTGTGTTGTGTAAAAACAATGGACTTCTAAATCTTGGATGGATTTCATCCATTAGTTGTATGGATGATTTTCTCATGATCTGTAAAATGTGGCTTGACTGCACTGTTGAACACTACCTCCTTGTAATTCCCTTGTCCTGACTCTGTGCTGAGCCAGCTGGATGGAAGGTAAGGGACGAGCAGGTGGAGAACCTGCTGGCAAAGTACAATCATTTATCTGGAAATATCATGAGCCACCCATAAGAAGAGCAGTTACTAGGCACACAGGCGTGTCCTGATGGGATGACAGACTTTTTTGAGGGACCCAGAGAAGACAGTGAAAAATTCTTTGTAATGTGGAGGTTGCTGAAATTTTAGTTACATGCTGGACTGACAAAGAGGCCTGAGGAAATAACCTGTCTGTTAAGGATACTGTGGAAACATGGGGAGATTTATTAGCCACTCTTTTTTCTCTACTGTAAAAATTTATTTGATGTAATTTATCTGCAAACAAACAGAAGTTTGTCAGGCTGGGAACCTTTTTGGGATTCCATAGGTGTTTCAGGGAGAAAAGGTGGGCACGCTGGCAGATCCACCTCCAGGCTCACCATGGTGGGATCATGCTGGAGCAGCTTCACCAATGCTGTGCATGGAGACTTTGACCTTGCATGCATCTCAAAGCCTCATGGGCCAGGGTGTTTGCACAAGTTTGCTGTAATCCTCCTTTGAGTTCCTGCATGTTTCATCCTGCTGTTACACCTTTTCAGTAGTCAGAATTGAACTTCTGAAGACGGGCCCTGCCCTTGTCTGTAGAGACCAGCGCAGAGGGATAGAAATGCAAACGAAGGGTTAGGGGCACAGGGCTCTGGCCCTGGTGATGGCTGTCATGCTGCTCACTGGTAATTTCCTTGTGGGAAAGAGTGCATCACAAAAATCAGCATCAGCCGTTCCCCTGGGGACACCCTTGTCATCTCGTCTTCTCTGCCAAGGTGAAGCTTTCCTCTTTGTAGCTGCAGAAATTATTTCAAGAGAAAAACTTTCTTTTAAGCAGTTTTTCCATCAATAGGTGCTGACCATGCATACACTGAGGAATGCTCAGAGTAGTACAAAGGGATTTCTCCTTCCAGAATACATTCTGGGTTTTATTTTCATGTACATTCCTGAATCTTTACCTCTGCTTACACCTATTTTTCGTTCACACATCTTCTATAGTATGAATATGAACAATACATTATGAATATTCATAATAACATGAACAGGTGTATTTAGACATACTGCACTACAAAAGAAGTTACATTGCTGTATAAACAGATGGAAAAATATATTTAGCTTACAAATATGGCAAAAGAAAAAGGTGAGGAAATAAAAAAAGCTCTGATAGACGAGCAGGAGCAGTTGTTCATATTCCGATCTGGTAGACCAGCAGGTGTGTTCTGCTCTTTGTCCACAGTCTTGTTAAATAATTGTACTTACCCATTGGTTATGATCAGTTCTTTTATGCTATTTTGTACCCTGCTGCTATTGCTTGCTCAAATGATTATGAATGAACAGTTTATAATATACAAGGGTTGATAATCTTTTAGTTTTAAGAAGTCTGGAGACTACTGGAATAGATGTTGATGGGAGGCATGCTGAGAAATTCCCCAGTCATGGTCCAAGCTGTGCATCATCAGAACTGTTGGATATTATCATTTCCTTTAATGTCAGAATACAGTTGTTATTCCTCACAATAGTGACAAAATGTAGTTTATGCTTTTTCATATTTTGCAATTGGCAAGTTTTATGTGAGTCATAAGTGGAACCTTTTGCAATTGTTATTTGCAGACACTTAACATGACTTCATTGTTCAATAGAGTTCTGTGGATCTGGCAACTTATCACTGGATGGTGATAAAACGTGCAGGAGAAATAAATATATATATGCACTTCTGAAGGATTAAGATAAACCTGCACAAAAATTAAAAAAAAAATAAAAAATTACAAAGGAAAGAAAGAAGAAAAGAAAAACACTTACGGACTTCCATTACAGTACAATTTTGTAGCATCTTCTTTTCTAATTAGAGATGTTCTCCCTACAGTTACATGCAAGATTTACTATGGACTTGACAGCTCTGCAAATTGCTTTTTAAAGTACAGCTGTTAGATTCAGTTTTGCAGATGAAAATACAAAGAAAATATTAGAGAAAAGGTAAAGTACTGTTACAATGCTAAAGAAGTTTTAGGTTAGAAAGATGTGGGATTTAGATAGGAGGTTGAAGCATTGCATGTGGGGGGGAGGAAATTGGGTTAATAAGATTTCAGAGGTCACACTAAGACAAATTCCTATTTCATATGCCTGATCTTTCCAGTGGCTTGCTTTAAAGGTTAAGAAAGCAGAATTCTGCTCCTGATGTCCCCCTGTTGCATAGCTTGATAGACATTAAGTCACACATGTAAAATACTGCAGATTTTCAGTAAGACTTAAGGGTTCTTATCCAACTTGAACTTCTAACATAAGCAAAAACTCTTAATAATACAAAAAACAGCATGTTCTTGGCCCCGCTCCTAGCGTTTGCTTTTGTGGCTATATGAGGATCTGTATCCTTAAAAATAGATAAATAAAATGGCAAGAAGATACTTAATGTGTAGTTTTAGCTTAATGAGATGTAAAATCTTTGATCCAGTAGTCTTAAAAAAAAAAAAAAAAAGACATTAAAGGACATAGATGTTAACAGATGCTATACTTTGAGGCACTTGCTCTTGAGACTCTTTTCTCCCCACTTCCTCAACATCATGTGTTTCAAAACATAATGGGGGTAGGGTGGATGGGGGTGGGGGAGAATTTCATGTTGAATTTTTGCTAATTTGTAAAGGCCAAAGCCTAACTAATGTACATTTCTCACTACAATGCCTTAGCAAGTTCATGGGGCTGTTCATTCGAAAGGCTCATTAGGGACCTAATCCATCTCTCATGCTGCTGTTGTAATGAAAGTAAGAATTACAAGGACAATGAGATTTTCTTCATTTAGGGAAAAGAGGTGCAGAGCTATTAAAGCTCTCACCATCCTAATTAAGTTGTGGAAAAAATATGGGTAGAATCTTCATGGCATTTACATTAATTGCACTTAGGCTGTGGCTAGTAATAACAGTTTCATTAATGCAAAAGTAGTTTTGGAACAATATACAGGAAGTTTCCATTAGATGAAAGGCTACTACATTCTATGTATTTATTTATTAGCTGGTTGGCCATAAAAAGAATCCTATAATGATGGCAACAAAGGTTGACTTTAGGCAAGTTCACTTGTATTTTACACATTGGAGAATCTGAGCTCAAATTTTCCCTTTTTCTTTCTCGTTTTTTGAGGGGGTGAGGGTGAGAAGGTGAGAATTCCCAAATGGACAAACAGGAGTAAAAAACTGTCTTCAGCATGATAAAGTTAATGGTTATAGCTCAAAAACTGGTGGTTTATTCCTTCCTCTAAAACTTGACAGCAGCAGATTTCATGAAAATTTTAATTCCTGCTCAGATAAGTTTTGCTTCAGTATCTACATTCATGGGCTTTGTATGTCTGTGAGTAAGGACTTTTCAAGATCCCATCTGGGTTCCTCTGGACAAATGCGAATGATTTATAAAGGAAACTTTAAAATGTTAAATACATATTTCATACATTACAGGTGGGTGTGAGCTGCCTCTTGATGGAGGTAGGAAGCATACTTAGTCTTTATTGCCCATTTGACATACTTATATTACAACACAGATATTAACTAACCATTTCTGTAGCTCTAAGGTAAATTAACAAATGTTGTTAATCTCCTTTTTATACAGAAGGAAATAGATTAATTGTCTTGACCCTTGCAAAAAAGGAGGGACAGAGCCATGGACAGAATATCAGTTAATTATTCACACACAACCTCGTACCTTTTTTTTTTTTTTTTTTTCTCCAGTTTATCATTACCACCTAATGCAGTGAACAGATTTTTATTATATAAACAGCTGTGCCTTCTGGAGACACCAGCACCTTTAATTTTCTTATATATGCCCCTGGACACTGCCCTTCTCACAACTGTGCAGCTGGAGGGATTTGTGAGAGTTTCACCTCATCAGGTTCAACCTGTCTGGTCTCACTGATCTTCCCTGAGCAGGACCAATTGAGTTGGGAACATAGGGAAGGAGCAAGAGCCTTTTTTGCCCAGTAAAGGAGAAGCAATATCATGTTAGCAAGTAATGACAAGTTGTCAGAACAAATGTCATCTTCAGCCAATGAGGCTTAGAAGAAGTTGTTTGCGCATCGCATACCATAGGAAAGTAACTCGGTAGGTAAGATGTGTAATTCTGGAGAGCTTTGTATTTTCCATGAAACTAGTGGAAGTGGATCGTTGTATTTTTATTTATTTATTTTTAATCTGCATGATTGCCTCCTAGTCCTATGCATTAAAAATACATAAAGATTATATGCAAGAATAAAGTTGACTCTGATTATCATACTGGCTAAATGCCTTGGGATTGTTTATCTCTGAGGAGTAATAGGTGTCCTCAGATAGTTCTGAGACCTTTTCTGAAGCGCAATTCTTCTTCCCCCTCACCTGGGGTTCCTATCCAACAAACACCTGCTTTTTGCCTGTTTTGCTGTAGCCAAGCAAAAAAGCATGACCCTGCTTTGGTAAATGTTTGACTTCAGCTCATTTTTGAGGAACTTGCAAATTCAAATTGTTGGGTGATAAATGTAATTCTCTTCTAATGAGTTCTTAAAAACTTCACATCACCTGTAATTAACAAACCTATTAACAGATACTGTTGTTGGAACACTCAGCCTATTAAGTATGAAAAGTAGCAATGCACTGAGCATCTGTTTTCATTTCTCTTCTTAGGTTTGTACTGACATAACCTTCCTGTTTGCTTCACTAGGACCTTGTGTGCTTTCAACTGTATTAATTCGAGTTAGAGTTCCTAGAAAGAACAGATAGTGTGTTTTTAAGAGAGATTCGTGATGGTAGAAGTGAATTTTGGGAAGATAAAGATATTTCTGCTCCACATGTCCATCTTTAAGTTCAGAGCTAGTTGTTTAATTTGAGAAGTTGCAATCACATTTACTAAGTTTAGCCTGTACATTTTATAAATGAGACATTCGGTGTGAGGATAGTAAAAGGCAGCCACATCTGACACTAAAAAAAAACATTTAAAAAATTCTGAGTGGCTTTCAAGAAAGGCTGTGTATATAGCAATTTGAGAAAAAATGTAAATACTAGTGGGAACTACTTGTTCAGACAACACTGAAAAAGGGTCTATTCTACTAGCCTCTAAAGAAGTCCCTCTTTAAATTGGTTATACATTTACTGATATGGAGAGACTTTGAGGGGGTCTTACCATCTGTTACTAATAATCTCATGGGTTTTACTTTTAAAGTACCATCAAAGGCAAGGAGAGAGATCAAACTATGCCAAATATTTCTTCTCTGTTATTTAGGTCTTTATATGTCTAATTACCTCTCTTCAGTCATTTTGATGTTGTGAATTGTGTGTCTGAAGCAGCTGTGCTATGTCTGGAACTGAAATATTTTTTTTCATTGAAGAAAATCCATGCAAGATGTCCCAAATCCCTTCTTTCATGCTGCTCTGACTGTAAATAGACAAGTTCATTCTAGGGCTTCTGTATTTGCTTTTGGATTTCTGCTATAGACCTGGAACTGCAAACCCACTTCAACAAAGCCTATAAGTATTTGTTTTCTGCTGCCTTTCTTCCTCTTTTATTTTCATAGCTGCTTTTTTGTATTCCACAGCTCATATAATTTTTTAACATAAATTTAGGAAAAGACAAAGTCGATACTACCAATACTATCAATAAGGGAATAAAACAGCAAATGGGAAAAGTTATCTTCATAAATACATATCTATTTCTCATATATCTATATATATGTAATATATAATTATTTATTAGAAATTTTGTGTGTTTTAAGTGCCCTAAACTCTTGGTTAAGCACAGCTTCCTGGTGCCTCGTTTAGATTCAGAACACTAGACACTGATGTCTTGAGCAATCCCAGGGAAGATACTCTTTCAAAGTCATTCTCAGTTTTGACCTGTGTTTCTCTTATTTTGGAATTTCACAATGAATACATCCTATGCAGCATTTCAGGTTTTGAAGACAAGGAATATTTTGATGAAATTTCCAATCTTTAAATCCACAATTCTTTCTCCAGCTTTTTGTGGCATAAGAAAATGCAATACTTCTTGTTTTCCTTAGAAATTTGTATGTTATTGTGATGGGCCATTGTATGAGTAATGTTGAGACAGACAAAAGACTGGCAATAAGTACCTCTAGTGTGGGAGATTCCTTTCTTCCCTAATCTCATTTCCTCTTCCCTGAATGCAGTTATTCAAGTTGCATGGAAGGGATTAAATTTATCCTTTTGATATTTTCATGTCCTACAGCAACATAATTAAGATGGTATTGCTATGTTCATGGTTTGTTCAGTGGAAAATCCACCATGATCTTGAACAGTATGTTATGTGTGGGTAGACTTCATTCAGGGAATTTAAATTGGATCCATTTCACATAACTGCATATGGCAAATAATTCAATGTAAAAATAAACATCTTGTCCATGTAAATACCATTCATTTAAACTGACTCTTATTTTCACGTTCCTTTAGAGCAATTACTGTCTGTCAAATTGTTTTGTGTGTGTGTATATATATATATATATTCCCTGCTGTCTTGAAGGGGAAAAATGAAAACAAAAATAAAAAGCAACAACAACAGACCCCACGGTATATTTCTTAGCTTAAATTTCCATTGCATTTTTTAGCAGTGAAGAATGTTGTAGTTAAAGAGTAGTAATCAAATGAAAACACAGGTTACAATACAGATTTACTAGTAAACTCAGATTAATTAGCAATATGCAGAGATCTTTTTTTTTTTAAAAAAAAAAAAAAAACACTAAAAAACTTTAAAGTTTAATAGGGAGTTATTAATCAGTACTCTTCTTTCTTAAAATCCTCAATGGGAGGAAAAGCACAAAATGCACACCAGGAAAATAGTTGCACAGAGTCTATTGGAATGACTATACTCAATGAAAAATATTCATGTGAAACATTCATCCAGAGCTTATTAGTAAGAAATAATATCAAAAATCAAGAAGAGCTTGGTTCAAAAGTGTTCACACAACTATCTCAAATTGCCACATTTTCTTATAAAAAATTTGACACTACGTAACTACTAGCTTTCTGGATTAAAAATATAGGAATTCCTTTTTCAAGTTGCAACTAGCCTGATTCATGAAACTAAGAAAACCGAGAGTGATCCAGCAGAGGTACATTTGTGCTTCCAGCTCTTCTCTTGCAGTGTGTCAATAGGGTATTCTCTCCTCCTGCACATTCCAACTTATTTGCTTTTCTCTTAGCTGATTCTTAGCTGATATCACAACTGAAAATTAATTCAACATGGTTACATTTGATGCTGGTGTTTTGTTTTGTTTTGTTTTGTTTTTTTTTAATTTAAAAGAGCCTCTGTGTGTTAAAGGCTATATATATATATATATATATATATATATATATATATATATTTATGAATTAACCACTTTGAAAAGAAAAAAAAAAAAAGGAACTTTATTCCTTATGTCATGCTACATTTCTGCAGCATTTTCCTGAAGCATATAATAGTTTTCTCTCCTTCCACTTGCTTATTATGTGAAATTTTAGAACTTCAGGAAGAAATAAAATTTTTCTTTTGCTTTAAAATTTCATGAAGTAAGTAGGAAAAGAGACAAAACTTTGTTGTATACCTGGCATTCTGAAAAATTGTATGTAAGCTCTGATTCATTGACTACAATTGGACCACTTGTGTCCTTTACATTTTATGTATGCTTAAGTGTGTTTTTGGATTGAATCCAGGGGTAAATGTCCTCTATCAAATCTAGCAATACAGAAATAGGTATAGTCCAGTAAAATGAATTATGGCTGGACAGAGAAAAATAATGGCAAGACAATTGTTGTAAAATCTTGCTGGGAGATGAAGAGACCAAGGAGAAATATCCACCTGGAAGGTTTCATCTTACTGCGAGGCCCATGTTTCTGTTCTATTCCTGTGGCATAGCAGCTTCTTGAGATGTTTGGTATTGTATCTCCAAGTTTTAATTTTGCTTTTGAGATGTTGACATGTGGATAGGATGTTGAAAAATAGACACAGATTGCTGTTCTGTAGTACTGCACTGCAGTCCAAAGCACACAAGTTTATTTTCAGGTAGTGCATGCTGGAATTACATGGGAGACTAGAGAACCAAGGTTTAGTACTGTTTTTTCCTGGTATTTTCAGAGAATACACTGCAAACAAGTCGTCTTTGTAGTCTTGTGCTGCTTCATTCAATTCCTCAGGTATCAAACCGTCAAGGACTCCCCAGGCCATTGCCATGAGCTTGTACTTCCATTCCCCCCCCATTCCTGTGATAATGGTGTACTTTGTAATGTAATGTTTGGCTCACAACTACAAGGCTAGATATAACTTTGCATAAGAAAGCACATCCAAGTATACTTCAAAAATAAACTGGAGTAAAGCTACATTATTTGTTGTTGCCCTCAGAAAGCCTGCAGCACTTTTTTTCTGAAGGAAACTGAGAAATACAATGGCTCACAAAACACCATGGAAAAACAAAACAAAACAACAACAACAAAACTAGAAATCTTGTTTTATAATAATAGAAATGCTGTAGGCCTTTGTGATCTGGCCTGCAATGAAAGGACTACAAGAGTGAAGGGTTAGCCCTGCTCAGCTGTGACCAGGTGGCCATTTACGGCTGGGTGAGGCCTGTGGAGACCAGACCAGCAAAGGTCTTTCACCTAGTGGGGTGGGACTGCTTTCAGCTGGATTTTGGAGAAAGATGTCTTGCAGATGAAACTTTCGAGTTGCAAAACTGAGGTGTGGACTGAGAAATGGGAATAATCTGCCAATGTAGAGTTTTCAGAAGAAGAGGGAACCTGTTGGGGTTTCATGTTGTTTCTTTCCTTCAGAGTGTGGCTAATTGGTGGTGGTCTTGAGTACACCAGATGATAACATCCACAGGTTGGGAAGTACTTCATGGCTCTTGGTGTAGTCCTGAGATACTCTGTGGTGTCTTAGAAATGCCCAGTTGTCTTGCGATAATATAGTCCATATGTCTAATAACCCAAAGGTAACATGAATAACAGACATTTTGGTCAAAGCCAGCTGTGGGATGGTGTTTGGGGTGCCAGTGAACAACCTTCACAAGTTGGTTATTTAGTCAAGTTTCTTTAATGTTCCTGGAGAATTAGCTTTGAACTGTTTAATTCTGACTTCATTGTGGAGGCATGTTATTAATTGTGTTGAGCTTGTGCAGCTGCTGCTATGTGTTGGTCTCTGAATAATAATATGCAGTAATAACGTGAGCCTGGAAGTGATCTATCAGGGAAATAAAGCTCCTTTAACTATGGGTATCTTATTAAGCACATCCTGTAGGAATGCTTAGAACTGTAACTTTTAATGGGATCTATGTGAAAACCAATCAAGATAAAGATTTTCTGGTGTTCAGAAAGCAATGGGGAAAGCTGTTAACTTCCCATGTTCTTGTCTGCAGCCTCAGATAGGTTACCAGCCTTAATTTGAAAGAGAATAAAAGGTCAAAAGAGCTCTATGTTTTTAATATTATTATTTTTTTTTCCAGGAGAAAGGAAAGCTGACACTTCTTTTGTACAGTATATGGCAAAATATCTTTGAAACTAACTAATTTCGAAACTAGGACCCCTTATTAAACAGTAGGAACAATATGACACTGGGCTCAATCTGCAAAGCAGTCTGCTAATAGAGACCATCCCACTGTGGTATGGGCAGCAAAAGCAGGGCTGACCAATATGTGCTCTGCACTCTTCAGGCACAGCTGAGAGCTGCAGGTAGGATCCTGAACAAAATACAGGGAAAGCTGTGAGTGGGGACAACTAAAATGTTAGTGCTCTGTGTTAAGGAATGAGGCACTACCTCGGTATTGTGCATATTTCAATGCACAAATGAATCTCGCCTATTGATGTAGCTTTGCCCCTCACCCTCTCTCCCCAGGAAAAAAAAAATAATCCACCCAAAACAGACCAAAAAAAAAAAAAAAAGCTTTTCCTCCAGAGCTATATTGATACCCTGTCCACTCATCAGTAGACTCCTTGTCTATCCGAGAACCTCAGGATGTGGAGGTGAGCAGTATGCACTTGCATATTTTATAGATTAAGGCAAAATTGCTGGTTGATCTCTGTATTTGAACTGAAAGCACTTCTGTAGGCACTGGCAATTAATTTGTGATGGCTGCGAAGCAGGGATTTCACAAACTGTGACCAAAGCATTGTTCTGGAGCCCTGTGTTTAAGATTAACATGAGGCAATTTCTCTCTTTCTGCAACAAAATTTGTAAATTTATTTTCAACCAAATACAGGAAAATCCTATATCTTTCTGATAGCATACAATGAGCTCAACATCCTGACTGCACCACAGTTTTGTCTGCTGCAGAGGTTCTATGTTCCTCTTACGAGATGTTTAAATAATAAAATGCGTTTTTAATATTTAAATTGCTCAAGCTGTCTTCCTTAATTACTTGGGGGCTTGGGGGCATTTGAATATTTTCAACAAGTTGGACAAACAGCAGGTATTTCTTTGCCCACATGTCTACTTCTCCTTTTGAATTTCTTTATGAATTTTTCAGAGATTGCAGTGCAAGTACCATAGCCCAGAGAAGCTTCAAATGTATAGTGCTGCAAACAGAAACAGCAGGAGCATGGACTTGCAGAGTTTATGCCATTGAATAGGACTGGTGTCAAAAATAATGAGGCAAAGTAAAAAGATACTCTGTGTGCTCCCCCAAGAAAAAGGGGAAATTATGCCTATTATTAGCAAAAGGGACTGGGAGTGAAAAAGAACTGAATTATGGAAGCCTCAGCTGTAATAAAAGTTAGTAAAGCAATAAGTGAGCTGCATCAGTAGAGAGAGAAGTAACGCAATTTTTGCAGTATTTATTAGCAAAAGATAAGTCTTAAAGATTAAAAGATAAATGGCTGCAGTTTAGGGAGGAAAGACTATATCTATTTTTGTTGTTGTTGTTGTAGTAGAAACTCATTAAAAAGCTTTTTTCCCCTCTTATTCTTTCACACTGTAATTAGTTGAGGGGGGGATTGTTTGTTGTTTTTTTTTTGTTGTTTGTTTTGTTTTGTTTTTTTCTTCCCAGAGATGTCAGGATAATGACTGATTTATGTAGTTCTTGCTGTTCTTGGAATCTAAACTGAGTGCTTGTTAGAGTGATCCTTTGCTAGCTAATTTGCTAGTTGAAGATAGTAATGTTGTGGTAGAAATGTAGAAAAACATATCCCTGGCTTCTAAAGCCATTTAATTAGGTAACTGGAAAATGAGCTAGCTACTAATAATCTTTTACTCCCTTTATTTTTCACTGAAGTCATTGTTATGCTAGCTATAGCTCCTTTGGCTTCAGTAGGATTATTCATTTTGTAGTGTTTTTTATTGGTGCCACAGGGGAAGGAGATGTTCTTTGAAGGACAAAGTGTGTGTGTTGTTGGGAAGAGGCGGTATTTGTTGAGCTTCTATCAGTACAGATCTGTGCTTGGGTCATAGATGTATCACCACCAAATCTCATAAGTTCCTATATGTGTCTGCAGTTTTGTTCCTAAAGCATGCAGACAAGCTGATTGGATAGTTGTATAATGTGGGGGAATGCCAAGAACTCATTCAGTTTCTCTAGCAGGAGGGCAAGGAACTACCAATAAATGTTTTGAATGGAGTAGACATATGTTGTATCTTGAGTCTGTCACAACTGCTCACATCATTACTTACTGCTTCATGAACGTCTTGCTATAAACAATTTGCAGCTCTTTTAAAGCCAGCACATCAAATGACCACCTTGCTGTGTTTACCTGTCGTCCCTTGAAAGAACAGAGTGCTTGCTCTAGTCAAAAAGTCTGTTTGTTTACTCAAACGGTAAGTCTATGCCTGGACTACATTGGCAAAGAAACCAGGAGCTACTCTTCCACAGTAAAAGACAGGCAGCATGTGAGGCACCCCTGTCTCCATGCTACAGTTGTGGGTATGCGCTTTTTTTCTCTTTAGGCATAGTCATTGTATAACTTGCATTTATTGCCTCCAGATTGCATTATTACAGCAAGCTAGATCCCTAGCAGAGTGAATTGTTGAGTGCATCCTGTTGGTATTTCACATATTTAATGTTCTTCAATCTCAAAGCCTGTTGATAGGCCAAGATACAATAGAATACTTCAGTTAGAAAGGACTTAGATAAGTCCAAAGATGTTCTATAGTAAAGCCTTTCTCTGTTCATAGCTTACTGAGGACATCCTGTTCTGAGAAGGCTTAAGGAGGATCATCAAAATATGTACAGAGAAAATAATCAGGCACTTCTTTGTCTGAGAAAAAGTAAGGTAGGATCAAAACCTGTCTTGCTGATACGGAATTATCAACTTGTAAAATGAAAGGATATGCAAAGATGAAACTCACTTGTGAAATTCTTAAAGCACAATACTCTATAATTCTAAATGGCTATATTTAGTATCTTGATGCTGTAGTGTAAGGCACTCTGGAAATAATGAGGGTGAAACATAGAACTAGCAAAAAATATCAAGTGAATTTTATTGTTGTTCATGTTTAAGCAGAAATCATACTAGCTGACTTTCAATAGATATTTATGTGCCTTAAATTATACTCAGTGGGTCTTTATTCTAAAGTGAGGGAACATGTATCATTTTTTTTTGTGATGCTGATCTTCTTTGATGAAGCATGGTTGAGTTATCATGGTACCTTTGTATTACGCTGTTGTCTTTTAGCAGGACAATACCTCAAGAGCAAATGCAAAAATTTAATATACTTTAAAAATAGCTGCTATCTGCCTCTACTGAGAAGGAGAGATTGCTCCTTTATAGTGTGTTTAACTGTCCCTGGGACATCTCAGAAGGTATTACAACTGTTTTCTCATTGTGTGTTTAAGCATTTTAAACTTATTTTTAAAGAGTTTTTTTTTAAAGCGCTTTTTTTTTTTTTTTTTAAAGCCAGTTTGATTTATTTATTTATTTTTGGTTGCAAAGTTGGCTTACAGTCTCCCCAGTTAAGCTATTTTCCTCTGAATAAAGAGGAAGAAAACAAGTTTACTTTTTCTTATAAGGGAACTGCATTATTGTTGTTTGGGACCTGACAATGAGGCAAAAAAGTTTGGTTTCTTAATATGTCTATAACTTCTGCTAGCATTAAACAAGTGAATTGTATATTTTTTTAAATAAAAAATAATTTAATTTCGTAAGCACTTCCCTCTGGGTTCTATAGCAGTACTGAGAAACTAACTTCTGCTAAGCTTAAAATTATATCTTATTCTGTTTCTGATTAAATCTTTTGTGGTTTTGTGCACATGCTTCAACTACAAGTAGGTGTCTCTTAAAAAGGAAGTTTTATTGTGGAGCTGTCTGTGCATCTTCTTCACCTTCACTCTTGGATTCTGTTTCTGCAGTTTCTTTCCCAAACTCTCAGTACTCATGGAGAGGGCATGACATGATGTTCTCTCTGTTTGGAGCTTTAGGGCTGGGAAGATAAAACCAAGATGGGTACTATTTTACTCATTATTGCCCTGTCATTGTCAAAGTAGGTGCAGGTGCTCTAGAAGCTGGAAGCCAAGTGGGTAAAGGCTACTAGTCTTGTGGGTTACCTGTGGTAGAGTACAGTGTATGCAAGTAGCAAGGGTAAAAAGTGCACGTGGGGTAAACCAAAAGGAGAGGTTCCCTTGAATTCTGTTTGTTTGTTTTTAATAAACTTTGAGCTTACTGTTCACACATACTCCCTGGAATATGCAGTAGATAATCTGCTGTGTTGGATGCTCATGTTTTTTACTCCCATTGACTTTATCAGTAGTGGTTGTTCTTCTGTAATACAGTTGCTCAAGATCTGCCCAAGAAGTCAAGTACATTTCCAAGGAGCTCAGGTTTTTTTTTCTTCTGTAGTAACCAGCTGCTGCTAATGCAAATAATAAACATTCAAGCAGCCTCATCTTTTAATCTCTGACAGCTGTAGGTGACCATACTGCGCATTTTTAATTCCTGGTATGTTTAACTACATTATAGACTCTTCATTTAATCTTAATTCATTCAAAACTGGCATTAAATTCATTCAGAGTTGTGCCTGAGTGCAATACAGTCTGCTTGAGGGTCTTCTACATGGTGTGTCAACTCAAGAATGTCCATCCTGATGTCTCTAAATACCAGGAAAAACATGGAGTGGAAGCAGGATTCTGTAAGTGGCAGAAAGCCATCTTGCACCATGTCCATTTACCACCAAGACATTATCGAAGAGTTCTTTGGAGCAGCTGTTGGGTGGACACCCAGCTGCGTTGAGGCTACTACCTCAGCAGCTTTGCAGCTCTGAGGTAGCTTTCAGTCTCCAGTGCAGTTGCTGTATAAACCTCTCTGTCTTGTTTTCAGTCTGCAGCATGAGAGAAAGAGGGGGGTAGGAACTTGCATGCCCCTATGTCAGTTTAAGACCTATTAGAAGAGCAAAAGGGAAGCCATTTTGTGGAGGTGAAAGAAGAATACGTAGCATATGTTTTGCTGATAATAGTTTGAAAGCTGCTTCTTTAAGGTGAAGAAAAATCCTTTACAGCCTCATATTTTCTTTCTAAAGACAAAGCTTTGGACTGCCATATGGGAAAGTCTATAATGAACCTACTGGGTTTGAGTGGCATATCTGTGGATTCTGTCTTGGAAAGCTGTGTACTCTCAAGGGACTGGGGAAGGAAGGGCAGAATTACTGAAAACCTCTGTTGAATTTCACCAGTGCCAGAGTGCAAGGAATTTTTTTTTTCCTCTAGTTTTAGACATGTTAGAGCTCTAGAATTAAGAGGATCTAAGGAAGCATTTATCCATGTGAAAATATTTATTAAAAAAAAAAAAAGTAAAAAATACCATATCTCAACTGATAAGTCAGGAAGGAAATACAGGTCATTCCTTCTATGAATTTGTGGGGGCAAACTCTTCTTTTTTGGACCTCCTTTAGTTATATTTTTGTCCTTTTAAGATGAAACAGGATATGTCATAAGCTTTACTAAAAGTTCCTAGCATGAAAAGAGGTTTTCTTTTACATTAGCCTGCTTCTTGTCATGTAATGATCTGAAATGCAGTGGGGAAGGAAGGATTTTGAGAACTTAGTTATTTATCCTTCCGATGCTGAAACAGACCTTAATTAACTTTTAGATGCCAGTGAGCGGTGCATGTGTATGCTTTTTGTGTTTTAAAAAAATAAATAAGTCCTGTGATTCAAAGATCGAAGCCGAAATTCCTTTAAGTGGTATATTCTTTATTGCAGCGCTGGATGCACGGGGGATCTCTCCACCTATCGTGCATACCCAAAGCGGAAAGCAGTCTTGAATTTATACAATCAATCTATCAATATTCTACAAGCGCCTATACATATGCATTACCTATCCCCGCCTTCCCTCGCTTCTCATGCTAATTAGCCTTTTGGCACCTTGCGCCTGCGTAGAGCCTCCCAAGAATTGTGGGCAGGGGTCTTTGGGACGTGGGCAGGGGTCTTTGGGAGGAAGACCCCGAGTCTTCCTCACAGTGTACTTTTCACCTTTGGTCAGGAATCTGCTGAATTGGCACGTTTCTTAATTGCGAGAGCTGGTTGTTACCAATTCTTCCGTTTGTTGTATCTTTATAATGAATTCCAATGTCCAATTTTGAGATTTATAGTCCTTACATTTGTTTCTCTGTCCGTCTGCCGCTTCCTTATCATGAGTTCCAGTGTCTTGTTTCGAGATATACAGTCCATGTCTGGGGATTGTCCTTGCCTCCCCAATGCCTCCCCAATACCTCCTTAATCACCTGTTGATGCTATTTTCAAGCAAGAGACTTGGTGGAAGGGACACTAGGTTCAAGAAATCAAGTTGTTTCTAGCCAAACGTGAAAGTATTTGCTTATGCAATGATTAAACAAGTATGTGTGGTTCATCTGGTGGTTCATCTTTTAAGCTGTACAATTTAAGGGTGAAACTTATGAAAGCTTCCATAGTAGATGCTGTAGGTTTTCGTTTGTTTGTTTTAACGTTTTGTCTTCAACAAACTGGGTCTCATTGCCTATCGTATTATTAAGCCTGACTGAAAACTGTAGAAAAGGCTAAACATACAGTTTATGGAGAAGGAAATCATCAACAGTGTTGAGGCTTGTATCCCCGTGTGTCTTTTCATAGTGGCCAGGGTCTTGCAGAGCAAGCTTTAGCATTGCCTGAAGTCACTGGTGTGGCCCTGCTGTGGGGGAAGGGTTGTGTTCTGTGGAACTCTTCTAGGAGCTCTTGGCAAGGTTTTGATTTTTTTTTTTCCTTCTTTATTTTCCTGGACCCAAAGACCTTCTTTGAATACAGCTCTTACCTTATCTGCTCCTCCTCTAGCATCCAGTTGGTTTTATCTAGAATCATGGCAGCTTTGGCGTACCTCAGGAGAGCTGCTTGGTCTTTCCTTGTTCAAAGTCCCCTGAATCTGCAGGAATTACTAAATTGATCATTCTACCTTCATCTGTTCAGTGATGTTGTGCTTTTGTGAGACAAGTACCTTCAATGACCACTCCCTAAAGCAGTATTTCATTGTGTTTCATGTGTAGACTTCACACTGTAAATCTTTGTACTTTGCAGACACCATTTGCTGGGGGATGGTATTACTTGTGGAAGCTGAAACTGTACCTGGATTTATCTTCCATGAGAAATGATTGCCTTTCTTTATCATTTTGAACCATCACCTATTAAATGATTGTGAGGAATTGGATTCAGGCTTGTGCAGTAGTGTAGAATAATAACAACTTTCCTGAAACTTTTCATTTGGGATGAAAAGTAAACTTTATTTAGAAATAGCTGTAGTTCTTTGTAAAGACCTGTCAATATAGTCCATATTGGGTGGTTGATTTATGTGCTCACAAGTTAAACTAGATGGAGGGGAAATAAAACACTAGGACAGTAAATGTCCCCATTGTAGGAGCACAAAAGATCCAGAAATGAGTACAACAAAGCCCTTATGACTTTGTCTCAGTGTTCAAAAAAGTAGCTGTCACCATAAATGTGTATGAAGCAGTGCTGTAGCTACCTTTGTATTTATCCGTGGGGCACAAAACCAGGACAGTCCTATGCGTTAGCAGCTGTGAGCGGGGCATGGATTGCATTACATGTATTATTGTTCAGTTTAAGATTAATATACCATAATCTTCATTAAAACGTCATATGTGATATTTCATCGTGGTTATTATATCCTTCACGTTAAGGCAAATTTTATTACTGAGTTACATTTAATAATGCAATGCACTGTTATATTTGCATGTATTTCAATTAGGAATAAGATTATGCCTGTAGGACATTAGCATTTTGTTTCACTCTATAAGAACTTAAAGTAAAATTTCATAAGGGTGAGGCATGTATATTTTTGGTTTTATATTTGTGGATTTGCTGCATGTCTTTTTCTTGTTCAGGCATCTTTGCTACCTCACCGGTAGTCTATGCAAAAAGATTTTGCTTTGATGCTGAAAGTCTGGGTGAAGGTGGAAATAACGTCATCAGCACAAGCTCTGTGAGGGAAAAAATTAGTCCTGCTCTGGCTACCTTTTATCTATTTTTCTAAGTATACAGGGAAACTCATTTTCACTGCAGCCAATCTCTCTGCTCCTACCAGCTTTAAATTTACCATAGCTCTAGAAATTTAAATGTAGTGGGTCATATTCTTATCTTAGAGGAGCCTTGGGCTTCTTTTTGCTTAGAAAGTGGACTGATAATGTAGCTGTCATCATCCCCCCTCCCAGGAATCACCTGGGGTTTGATTAAGAACAATTTTCCACAGTGTTAGTGTCATCAAATGTTGCTGATGTAAAACGTCAGGTTCATTTCTGGTCTTGCTGCTGTTTTCAGTGCTCATCTTCAGCCTGGCACTGTTGTGCATTTCAATGTGAATCTGACACAACCGTGTATGTGAATTGTCTTTGGAGTTTGTATATCAATATGTTATACATGAACAATAAAGGCTGCATAAAACAGAATGCACATACATGCTTATGGGTTCAGGTACTTTTGTGTTTTGTTTTTTTTTTTTTCTCCTCTTATGGAAATGTCTTTGTTCTACAGAATAGCATAATAAAAGCTGAATTTAATTCAGTGTAAAATGTGTATGTGTTAGCATAACAGCTGAGATGCAAGTGAACAGTAGGAGCTTGTAAGTACATATTCTTGCTTTGGATAGGTTGGCAGTCTAGCTAGCATTCAAATTACCCATGAGATAGGTGTCTAGTGCTGAGTTGTACTCACAACTCTTTTAAAATAAGTAGTGTTCAAAGATAAAGACAAGAATGAAAAAGCATAGCTATCTACTTCACCCCCACATACTTTGCGCAACTGTGCGTGCATAATCATAGAATCAATAATGACCGTGTTCATTCCCAATAACTGTTCTAAGGTGAGGCCAAGTCCTCTCTTTGCCTGGTGTTGGCTATTGTAGAATAGCTGAAGGAAAACTACTTTTGTGCCTTCACTCCTTTTCACAACTAGATAGCAGACCTAATTTCACTGAACATTTTCTACTCCTAATGTGTTGGGGATATTATGTTCTTTTGGGTGATCTAAAACTCTCACAGGGCCATAATGCTGTAATGAACAATGTCACCATTTCAATATAGAAAGGTGTACTTGTGCTCAGATACGCAAAAGCCTATGGGCAATTTTGAGAAACACCAGCTAAAGACTGTAAAAAGTACATGGGGGCCCTGTGCTTCGGATGTGTATGGTAAGAAGTGTGCTCATGGGAAAAAATTAACAAGCTCATCTGGAAATAAGAGGGCTCTTGATACAATCTCCAAAAGTATAATTCAGAACTGGAGGTCATATCTTTTAGTCCTTACTCATTCAACTCATACTGAAAGGGCAAAATACAAACTGAATAGAAAGTACAGGCCAATCTGGTTTTCTAAGTTTTGAATGTAGTCTACTGTATAAGAAAACCTAGGCAAATAAGAGAAGACCTATGGTGGACAAAAGCTTGAATTCACCTTGATATTTATAACCCTACCCCCTAAACGCATGAAACACAAGCCTGGATGCAGGCTGAGTTTTCTCTTCTCAGTTGCTGCTCCAAGGATATTGAGTCTTTCTGGGAATGGTAGGCTGTTGCTGCATGACAAGGGAGAGCCCAAAATGGTAACTTGACATCTGAACATTGAGAAGTGGAAGAAATAAGTGTCTTTCTTTTTAAGCAAATAAAAACAAACAGCACAGGAGTTTAAGGAAATTCATAATTTGTTATATCAATTAATGTAATATCAGACATGCATTATAAAGTATAAAGTCTCTGGGAATTCTTTGTATCTGAGATTTGCAGTTTTTCTACTGTTGCCTTCCTTTGGACTTTTTTTTTTGGGAGGGGGTGGGGGGGGGGGCAGAGAGGTGTCTTTATCTGTTTTTTGTTTGCTTGCTTGTATTATTTATTTTTATTTATTTATTTATTTATTATTTTTGACTGGGAAGTTAAATGTGTAAGGTATATTGGTATTTTCTATTATCTTCTCATTTTCTCCTTTGACAAAACTAGTAGAAAAATTGTTTCCTTTCTTCCTATTTGTTTTAGACCATAGAGAATTCTCATCATAATGGAAGGCTTAAGCATGTTCACAGATACCTTTCTGATATCTCTTTATGCTATGTTTGGTGTACATATTTTTATATATTTCCACTGAAAATGTGCAAAGACTTGAACGTAAACAATGTCTTCTGATGATGAGACCTGTGTGTGTAGAGACTACACTCCCTTGGTTGGAAAAGAAAATGCTCAAATAAAGTTTTTGGCAGCCCAGCTGGCTGTAAAGCTGTTCAAAATGGTATTAGCAGTTCAGTGAGAAAACTCCACTGGCTTCATATAAAAAAGGAAAACAAAACACATTGATTTAATGCTTTGTGCAAGTTTCATTAGGAAACATTGTCCCTTCATCTCTTGTTATAGTAAATTCTGATTCAAAACCTCTGTCCTTTTCCTGTGTAGAAAAGGAGATGGAGAGTCTGTGGTTTTCACTTTTTCAAGTGAAGAAGTCAAGGTTGTGAATGGACTTATGAACTGGATCTGTGATTGTGCTTTGTTGGGAGTGTGGTGTTTTGTCCTACACTGATACATTGTAGTAACAAGATACAGTGTGATGCTGCAGTGGCTCTAAAGAAACTACATTGTGGTGGTAGTGCCTTTATTTATTTATGTGCACTTGAATAATGCATTTGAATACTACAGTCAAATTTCACTTTGGCTTTCAGTTGTAGAAAACAGTCTTCACGGGAGATTTCATGTAGAAATTCCTTTTGATATCAGGAAATCATGGCAGAAAATTTCCAGTGAGCTCTAGGAAGGTAGAGAGGTAATCTTAACTTGCGTATAGTAGTACTATAAGGGTATTAGATACATAAATTTAGTATTATTAACTCGAAGCATTGCGCTCAAGACTTGGTGAAGGATACTACAAACATCTCATGCACAGTTGAAGATTTGTCCTTGTTTTCTTGCTGAGTATTAAATAAAAATAAATCCATCCTACATATGTAATGTCAGACTCTTCGCTGAAGTAATTGGAATGAGGATGGAAACAAGTCAAGCTGTGTTCCCAGCATTATCACACATCCTTGAAAAAGATGTGGAACTTTATTGATTTTTTTTATGTGATCCACACTTCTATTAGGAACAGCGGCAACATTATGTAGACGGTGAAGACATATTCAGAAGAAATAACTGTACATTACTACTCTTGCGTAATTCTAGTTCCATCGAGCTTGAATGATTGAAGCTCTTAGTTGAAACTGGAAAAAATCTTGTACAGTAGTATGACAGAATATCTTCCTTTTATAGTGTGGGCTGAGACAAGAAGCTGTAGAAGTTTAATTTGATTATCTCTGCATAATTTATTATTTAACCAAAGAAGTTACAATTAAATCTGAAGTAAGCCTCAAGTTATGTATCTCACTGCAGAGGTGAATTGTAATCTGGAACAAAGTGAAACTGTGTTTCCGATGATGAATGCCATGCATATTTACTAGTCCTCACTTAAAAGGTGACTAAAGCAGTATCGAGTTTGTAATATAAGTATAGAATGTTACTGGTATGAAAATACAAAGGTACAATAGGTAGAAAATACAAAAAGGTACCATAACTGCTTAAATATTGAAACATGTTTTTGGAAACCACTGCTTCCTGCAGGCCTTGTGAGTATATGACAATAGAAATTAAGATAGCATTTTGAGCCTGATTATCGAAGACTAAGCAAGCAGAGGAAAAAGTTTTCTAACCTAATTTGTCTGAAAGCAGGAGTGCTCCAATTTCCTTTCACTCAAACCCTCCATGGCTTTTGAAGGATTAATAGAACTTTAGTGCATCTTTGATACTTTTGATTTTTTAAGGTCTCAATATCTGTTATTTTACCAGAGACTGACTGTTCATCTTTCCTCCCTGCAGGCATGCATATTATTAAAAAGTCTTTTTGAGATCTTCATCCAGGTCAGGTAGATCTCGATAGAGAAATGGAAATGTAACCTTTTTTGTTCTTGCTGTGATTTTTTTGAGAACACCTCCTTTGAGTTTTTTTGATGAATGTCTTCCACAGCAATTATGTTGGAAAGGAAGGTGATGAATACAAAGATTTATTTTTCTTCTATTCTAAAATTATCTTTAAAGCAGTCAATAACAGTAATTAATAATTTTCTCATTCTTTTGATGTAACAAATCTATGCCTTTAAACCCATTTAAAACTTCATGCCTTCAACACAGGAGACTGAAAATAGGGATAAATCAGAGCTGGCACTGGCCTGTATCCTATTTTTGCCCAGTCCCCAAGTGGTTAAATTAAGCCAACTCTGCTATTACTTTGCTCAAAAACTAGCTGAGATGAGTCCAGGGTGGTGATGATGGTTTAGAGTGTTTTCATGGCTGAGTCCTTAAAGCCTTGATCTTGCTCTTAGGAACATTGATACTGGTAAGCAAAAGTTAATACAATACAATACAATGTTCAGATTTGTTCAGTGAAACAGTGGTGAGAGTGAGGGAGGTTGGTCAGTGGAGAGAGGGGAAACCACCTGTACCTGCTCTAAATCCCTTTTCTGAGGGCACCCCTTGCAGACTAGCAGGTGCAGGAGATCCACCTTCACAAGGCTCTGCTTAGCTTGGTGCTAAGTCCCAAGTTTGCCTTTTAGCCTTTACAGTTAGAAACTGGCCTGCTCCTTTTTCAGCTCCCTGCAAGATCTTTTGGCCAAAGGCAAAGTGTTGAAACCGTCTCTCTGATATTTTCTGCTGCATGCAATACTTGATTTCCAACATGATCAAGAAGGAGTGGTCTGCTGGAAAACTGCTGAAGAGAATGACCCTCTGTGTCTTTCTTCCTATGGACTCCATTAAACAGGCTTTAATTTTTGTCTTGTGTGCAGAGTGCCCCAGGAACTCCAGTATAACCAGTGATGGTGGGGCTGTGTCATGAGGACTTCAACTTCAGGAGGGTCTGATCAGGATTTCATAAGCATCGATCGTTCTGGCACTTCTGGGACTTAGTGACCTTTTGCTTATTAAAAAATGTGTTAGCTATTTATTAAAGCACCTTTAAATAGCTCTAAGTGTGTTCCTGAATTTATTTACTTCTTTGTAACAATGAATCGCTGGAAAAGTGCTCTCCAGTGAAATAGCTCACTGCCTGCAGTCCATGTGTGTTGTGATTGGTATCATTATCTGTGTGAAGCTCCACTTCGCCACTCAGTGTTCACAGTGGAAATATTCACTGCTGTGTTGACTGTGATTAAGTGCATTTAATTCCAGCTCTGGCCAAAGGGGGTGTTTGTTTTGAACAATGAAACTCTTTAGAACTTATGAAATAAAATACCAATTGATTTCAGTTCAATTTGCACACCAGGGTAGCTATGTTGCTTAAAAAAACACACACACACACAACAACAACAAAAAACACCTCTTTGGTCAGGTTTGTGTTTAGCTACAAGAAGCTTTAAAACAATTGAGATCCCTGTTACCTTTTTTTTTTTTTTTTTTTTTTTTAGTAGTAGAAATACCCATGAAGGCAAATACATTTAAACTAGCTGGAGTTACGGGGAGGACACAATTTCCTGCATGCGTGATGTCTGTGATGTCTCTTGGTAGTACTGAAAGTTAGCTTTTTATAGGCATAAGTAATACTTGGTGGGCAGAGGTGAAAGGCAGTCTTTGTCATGACAAGCTAATTGTCAAGTTATGCAGGTGAATTTACTGAAGAGTTATCTCTGCTACTTCAGGGTGAATTAGTTACTTTGTGTGAGGACAGTAGGTTTTCTGTTGCCCTGCTTTATAACACCTGAATAAATTAAGGACGTATGCAACCAAAAGCTAAAACAGAGTTCATCCCATAGGTCTGTTCAGACCGACAGGTGTTATTCTTCACAGAGAGAGAAGAAATTCTGAAAAAGACGCTGTACTGAGCTCTGTAGAAGAATTTCCTAATACAGGTTCAGTCTCTTTAATGTGTGACCATAGTAAAAGTGCTGTTTCTGCTGAAGTTCTCATTCAGTCGTGTGATTTGAGGAAGAAAGAGTTTTAGTGAAATGTTAACCAGAGTAACCGTCCTTTGAAGCATCTCTGCTTCTAAAAGAGAGTAAAAATAGTAATGGAAGGAAATAGCAATAATAAAGAAAAACAATGTATTGTGTGCTCTTAGGAGGATGTTTTCACTCATTGGAATCAGTTTATTTTTTCCCTGTCACATTTGAGTTTAACTATTTGGGAGGCATTTCTAATGAAACAAAACTTAAAAATGAAGATTGAATGAAAGGCTTAATTGTAGGGCAGTGAAGGGGTAAATGCCTACTTCTTGAACTCTTTCTTATGAGGGCAAGTTAGCAAAGCACCTCACGATTTGTGGATCGGATAGGTAAGTTTGTTAGAGCATGCTGAGTAGTAAGATCCAGGATAATAAGACATATCCTGCTGAGAGACCAAGTACCTTGGCACATACATACTAGTTAGAGCTTTTTTTGATGTGCTTGTCCTTTCATGTAAATCACATCCATCACCAAGTCACGCTTGCTCAGCCTAAAGGGACTGAAAGAAATTGGGAGGTGGGGTAAAGAGGTGTATTTTCTTCTCAAGAGCTGCATTCACTGGGACTTTAGCACCTTCACAGTTTCCTAATAGTAGCAGCTGTAGTTTTTATTTCTAGCGTTGCTTGAAACACTCTTGGGATGAACCTAAATGCTCTGCATTTTGTTCACGTTCCCTATAGCATTGCTCTACTTGGGCTGATCCAAAGGTAAATATCAATAAAACTGTGCCTGACATCTCCCACAATAATTACTGTTTTCTCCCATCATGCTACAAGTATGATGCGCCCTGTGTAGGCAGGGCTGCACTGTGTTTTACTATATGCTATGCAGCGTCCTTGCATGAATGGATAAAAACAATGAAATAGCAATTAGGGATGTCTTGTTTTGAGAAATGACCGTGAAACACACAAAAACGGGCCTTATTTGCTTCTAGTTAAGGCTTCTTTTAGGAACAGCACTAGTTTCTGCATGGGGAAAACCTCTTCTTTATTCAGCTGGTACCTATTCTTAATGTATAGGCAAACTATATGCCTGTGCTCCAGAAAGACCCAGGACCTTGCAACTCTCTTGCCTCTTCCCATGAGAAAAATGCTCTTCCTAGCACTTAGAGGGTTTCCATTAGGTCTTTTTCAGCCCTAATTGTGGAGAGAAAGTAGTGTAATAAAAACCAGTGAGATCTTATGGAAGGGGAAAGTGGTATTTATGTACAAAATGTTTAGGCGGGTTGATTTTGTGTTTGTACTATTACACTTCGATTTCATTCTCATAACTGTGTACTTGTAAGCATCAGGATAGGGCAAGTGCATCAGAACAGGCAGGCTTCAGAGAACAAGAGACATCATCTGACAACTCATTAAGTCTCAGAGGTGCCTCTGGATGGGAGTGACAAACTAGATTTTGGAGGACTATGCCCTTTGGTTCATGACCTTGCTGATGACTGTAGCTCCCATAAATCTTCATTTGGGTTTCTGCCTATTATGTTTGTTGTTGTTGCTGTTGTTTTTTGTGTGTCCCCCCCCCCGCCCTTCTCCCTCCCCTCATATTCAATACAGTGGAGGTCTGGTCTCCTGACTGACGAGAAAAAGGGTATGTGTGATATACTGCAACTCCTATCTTAACTGTTCTCCTGCAGGGAGGATGTAGGGGCTTTGTGGCTGTGCCATAAGCAAGAGGTTCCTCCATTTCCCTTCTAGAAGCAGTATCCTAGGAATGGGATCCTTTATCAATAGAGGGCTCTTTTTTTCTTTCTCTTTGTGCTGCTTTCTGAGGCTTCACACGCATTTCCTTTCATACTTGATTCACACCAACAAGTAGATATTTGTATTATTAAACTATGTAGTCACTAGGTAAAATTCCTGGCAGAGGTGTACCCTTTAAGCTGCATTGGGGTAACCTCCTACTATGAAAGAACATGACTTTTCTTTCAAGCATCTAGAATGCTTATTAATATCTGAAAACTCAGAAGAAACCTAACCAAGCAAAAAGAAACCCATATGTATTTTCGCTGAGCATGCAGTAAATTATTGATTCTGAAAACTATTTTGGGACTATTACAGCTTTCTACTGGTAACAAAAAAATCTTAAATTTAATGTGCAACATTAAAATACAAACTGATAAAGCTAAAACATTTACTTTCTTCCCTGTGCTAAGCTGTGTTAAGCTATATTGGCGGAAGGGAAGGCATTGGTATAAAGTCATCCTTGTGGATTTGTTCGAGTAATACAATAACATGCAGAATACTATCTGTAGCTATACAGGTAAAAGTCTTCTATGACAGGCACGTGTCTTCTGTTTTAACTTACCCCATTTTCTATTTTGACCACTGCATTAGTTTGTTTTTTTTTTTTTTGTTTTGTTTTCTCTAGAAATAATTTCTGCAGTATTTCTCGTTTAAACCTTTGCATGGAACTTGTCTTCAAGACACAATACTGCAATAGCAGAGCAATTGAGAATAACACAAGGATTTCTGGGGGAAACAAATGGTAGAGTAATAGATGCTATGATGTTGTTAAACCTCTTTAAATCGTTCACATTAAAATCACAGGTGGAATCTTGTGTGTCTTCTACATGCAGGTATACAGGGCTCATAATATGATTTGCTAAAAATGTTGGGTGATTGATTTTGAGCTAAGAGACAGTGGATTTCAATAGTATGGTTACACCTGTGTGTGAGTTCAAAAATCTAAAATTCGGGTATATGGGAAGAATATCTGGTGATGAAGATTTACATTTTGGAGAATACAAAGCAAACTGGGGCCCATGTCTAATTAGTAGTTAGTTCCTGGACTATGCTTTTTTGCTTTTTTTAAATTCACTACTCTGTGAAAGATAGTTGATACAAAATTTTATTGTACATCTTGCTAGTTCTGTGTGGAGAACCAATGTATCCCTATTTGAAATAGCCAGTTGGAAAGAAATAAGAAAGATGAATTACCTACAGTATGTATTGATTATGTTTAGAGTCCCTGGTTTTGTCAGGTGAGTGACTCACCATCATCAAGTTGCAAACAAAGGACAAAACAAACTTTTCAGTTTGAAGTATTTAATGTGATTTTCCTTCCTGTCCCTGCTGGCATGTCTTTTTTTTTTTTTTTTTTTTTTTTTTCTTCTAAAGTCTTTAGGTTTTGAAGGAGTCAGATTTCAATCTTTTCTCCTTAATTCCCTTTCTAAGTCATGTTTAGTTCCTCCCAGAACAGCAAGGTTCAAGTTGGCAGGGGGGAAAAAAAAAAATTGGGAAAAGCAGAAGGTGGCCTTTATGCTTCACTATGCTTCACTCTAGGAGAGGATGTGTTTTTTGTTTTTTTTTTTTTTTGTTTTTTTTTTTTTATGTGAAAGTTGTTCTTCTTGTGGTGCTTTTTAATCCTTTTTTTTTTTTTTTTGAAGTGGGGAAAGTAATGTGGACACTATTGTACTTCCAGTGGTGATCTGTGCTGGGATGTGACACCGTTTTGTTGGCCATACAATTCTGTTTATTGCATGGGGTGCTGAGGGACTGCTTAACTGCCCTTATCATTGGTCTCCATATCTGCAGTTGACCTGACCTGTTGCACGCCCTGTGGAAACACTTCTGAAGGGAGCAGGTTGCTTTGTAAACTTTTCTCTCTGTGACTAACTCTTTACTGCTCATTGTCTGGTCTGTGAGACATGGAGAGAATCAATGCTTTGTGGGTTAATAATGCGATAACACTTTGAAGAAGCATTGCCCTGGTGTGTTGTGGTCTGAGTAGTCTCAGAGCTCTGCAGGCAGGACTCAAGTCAGAGGTAATTAATCTTTTGAAGAAATCCTTCGACCAGTGTGTGTTTTGCATTGTGTTTCCTTCTATCTGCCTTTCTCTTGATGCTGAGGGTTAGCAGTTCTAGACCTTCTCCTCCCAGAGTTGCACAATGTTCAGATGCAAACCTTGCTGGTTTTGGTAGGGAAGAACTGACTGCTACTGATAGTGGTTTTGTTTTGTTTTTTCCCTCCCCGAAATAGCACCCAAATACAACATCAGCTTGACTTGAATGTTTAAAATCTTTAAGTAAATCCTCCTCCTCCTCCTTTTTTTCTGGTTGTTTATCAGCAGTAGTACAAAGTCTGCAATGCGACATAGGAATGCAACTGTTTGTAGATCTTGACCAACGCAGATTCTATCAAAGAGGTGTAACGAGGTTCATGGGGATGTGCATGAAAAATATAAAGGGCTGAATCGCATGTGGGAGCCAGTGTGACTTTTTTTTTTTTTCTTGTCATCTTATCAGCACAGCTTTACTTTGCTCATTTACATAGCAATACCATTCAGTGACTTGGAGGAATCTTTAAATAACACCTTTGTTAGGGTTCTTATGCAGGAAAAGCACAGGAAAGAACATTTTCAGAATTGCATTTGGGTAGCTGGATATAGTCAGTGCTGACCCTGCAAATGTTCAGAAATGTAAATAATGGTTGGATTACAGCAATTCACAAAGCAGGAAGGAAGCACAAGATTGCACATGCAAAAAAAAAAAAAAAAAAAAAGTTCCTTGTGATTTTAAAAAAACACTATAAATTCTTTTCTGTATCTTTCTGGTTTTGTAATTTGCTTTTCTCTTAAGAAATGAAAATAGAAGTGTTTTTCTATTTGAAATAAGTCAAATAAGTTTTCCAGTATTTTATTTGACAACAGTCTGCTGCATTTGGTGTAGTAATTGTGGTATATAATTGCAGATCCCAAGTTATGCTGGAGGTTAAACAAAGTGATGCAACAGTCCCCTCCTCACCCCTCAGAAATATGTAGATCTAGATATGGAGTGAGACAGTGTGATGCATTACTAGAGGTTTATTTCCACATCACCCACAACTAATAGCCTCTTGGGACTAATCACAAGTATAAATGAATCCTCTGAGATTTGTGCTCCTCTCTCTGGTAATATAATGAAGCCTGCTTTGAAATGCCTTGGTGCAAAAAGTTGGTGGCAGTACTTGATGCATTTAGTTCAGGAAATTGGACATCTGTGAGTCTCTTCTATTACCTATATTTTATGGGGATGTTTGCTGAGATATATAATACTATTGAGTTAAAATAAGTGTGTTTAAAAAAAAAAAAAAAAAAAAAAGACAAGGCTTACTAGTGGTTAAAAAAGAAAAGCAGGACACAAACAGACCTAGTTCCTACTTGTGTGATCAAGAGGCATTTTTCCTTGCTGAGGTCTTTGCTGTTCAGAGAAGTGTTACAATAGTAAGTATAGCCAGAAATCTGTCTGGACTATGTAAGGTGTGAAAAGCTTAATTATGAATGAGTTTTCTCACTCTGGTCAGTGTGGAAATACAGAAGCTAATTTTGAACCTGTCATATTTTCACACTTCAGTTGGTTGGCTTATTAGCTATTACCTTCTCCCAGCACCAATATCCAACCTCCCTCCCCACACACTTACAAAAATAATAAAGTTGCCCTTTTAGTATACTTAGGACACTGTATAAATGCTTCCTTGTGAGACGTGGAGGTCCATGCAAGACTTCATGCCTTGTTTCTGAAAAATTTACTTTTGCATGAACAGAGGTTGCTCTGACCTGCCACTGAGACTGAAGGTTTCTGGATACCATAATTCAGAGGACTGTGAAGTAAACAGATCTCCTAAGTGCTCTAGGTTGGTTCCATACACCAAGTTTTCTGAAGCCCTTGAGGCATTTCAAGCCTCTTCTCCAATTCTAGCTCAGAAATAACTAGCTTTTATAGATCTTACTGAGAAATTGTTTTGAAAGGAGACTTCAGGTGCACTGCTCTAGATGTTCCTGTATGGAACCAGTGGCCTAGACATATGGAGTACACAGCAGAATCTAAGTCACAGGTAAATTTGACCATAGACTGGAGCTATACCTCTGCACCAAGGCTATGAGGCAGTTTGGTGCAGGCTTGCAGAGGAAAAAACTGATGCCTTTTCCAGGCGGGGGGCATGAAGCTATTTCCAATTGGGAAAAAAATAAAACAACTGAATTTCATAATTCACCAAAAGAGGTAGTTTCCCTTTTGGAAGAATGTAAACAGTATTACACAAGCAGACATGCATTCTTCAGACGTATCTGACCGCCTGTAGTTTTGATAAGTGGAACTAATCCAATTGATGTCTGAGATGCTGTTGAAGCGTAAAGATTTTATGTTTGGGACACAGTTATGTCTGCCATGTTTTACTGCATTGACAGTATGAGTCAAGTTTCCAAATCCTGCCAGTGACATGAATTGCTATGAGAGTGAGAGAGTATGTATGTATGCAGTGAGGATACAACATATTAAAAACAAACAAGCAAATGAAGTCTGTAGTTTCCAAGAAGTAAAAGCAAAGCACCTTTGACTCCTGTTGAAATGTCATGAACTTACGAGTATCTTGAAACAAGGAAACTTAATCAGTGTTTTTTTTTTTTTTTTTTGTTGTTGCTTTAAAGAAAAAGGAAGCTAAGTATGAAAGTTGTCCTATATTGAGCTTCTTGGACCAGCTACAGGACAATGTGCTTTTCTGTAATGTCTGATGCCTTTGATATTTGTGGAGGGGGCAGGAAGCTAGCAGATAAATTCTTTTGAATGACTTGTACACAGTTTAGCATATCTCCACAAGTTCTTGTTTGAGTCAATAAAGCTGCAGAATAGTGGAAGTTGGGCATTGTGATTATTCTAACAGGGTTAATGTCATAGCTCTGAATTCAAAGGAGTTTGCAACTACCCATATGTGTCTCATACGTACTGCTTGGTAGGCAAGTTTAGTGATGGGGAAAGGCAGTGCTATTTAATACATTTTCCCCCTGTGAATTTTCATGATTCTACAATCTGTTAATAAAATTAAAAAGGGTATTTTCAAGCTAATTGTCATTAAATCTTTCAAATTTCAGAGAGGAGACTCTGAGTCTTCAGCAGATGGTTGGAAATGAAATGCACATTGGGGGGACCAGAGGCCCTGCCAAATCTGGACCTTGAACAGAGCTAGTCAAATAAACAGAAGTGAGACACAGCAGGGATGGTTTGGAATAGGCTTTATTATGGCCAGAAAGCTTCAGGCTGTGAATGACCTAATCAACCTAAGCTCTAGACATGTACCTAAATTAGCTTCTACTCTACCATCCTCATAACACTCAATTTTGCTTCATTCAAACACTATACTAACAGATCTGAGCTCTTCTAAAAGTGAAAGGTTGTAAAGGTTCTGGCTTTTCCTCTTCTCATGGAAACCGCCCTATTCAATTCTGCTAATACCTGTATTCTTAATTTTCTCCTTTAGTTCCCCCCATTATTTTCTGAGATTCAGTTCTTGCACTTTCTGTGCATTTGGTGAGTTTCAAATGACTGCTTCTGTGAGAACAAGAAAGAAAAGTAATGGGAGCAGAGCTGCTTGGTCTGGGGACTCTAGTGGGCAGGGGACAGTTCTCCCAAGGGTTTTGTGTGACCTTATTCAGTCAGGTCTACTGTCTTGGATACACGTTTGCAATGTGGGGATAAAGTAATGTGCCCTTCCAGAAGGGGGAGGCATGCTCTAGCTTATATAAAGTACCACTCCAAACTGATCTCTTCCTATATGCATTTCCTATGCTGCAAGGTCCCTACTTCAGTTAGGACTGCTGTATGCTACTTGAATAATAAGCAAGCTTGGACTTGTCTCAGTTCATTTAACTAGGCTTGGCGTGTTTTCGTGTGTGCCGCCCACAAACATTACCATGTGTAGTCCTACTAGTACAACTGTCTGCAGGGAGTATCTCTGAATGCCACAGGGACGCAGGCTTGTTCTGAAAATGCTTGTACAGACAATAAACACCAAAAAATGAAGTAATGAGACTGATCATATTTAAGCGTTAGCCAGGGCAACAACAAAGTGCTAGGGGTGTCTTCCAGTTAATAACTAAGTGGTAAGAAGCATCATGTTGGCAACTAACCTTTAAAGAGTGATGCAATGTGAAGCTTCATACTATGACAGCTTGTCAGTCACTGTGCTGTGAATAAGGTTTGGAAACTGCTCTAGCTTTATTTAAAAAAAATAACGTATATGGCATGTAAACCTTTCTCACTTTTTTTTTTTCATGTGTAGAAAATATAGTGTCATGGCCTTTGAATCAGTCTCTGCTTCACACTAGTAGACACGAACTTTTGAAATGTTTTTGTGAAAAGTAAATTACTGTTGAGAAACAGGGAGAGGCTATTTAGGCTGTTTGATGTGAGTACATAAAAAGTCATTTGGATTTATGAGGAATTATTGCTCTGCAATTCAAGGGGACGGGAGTTAATCTCATTGACTAGGTGATGGTTCACATTGCTTGAGGTAGTATCCTTAAGTTCTGGGACAACATTATCACAGTTCTGGCATAAATTCAGTGGCTCACACAGTGATATGTGTTCACAGTATATCAGATAGTTTTCCCTTTGTCATTCTGGTTGGAAGTGTCCATAGTTAGAATGATTTACTGGGATTTTAATTCCCTTTACAATTAGTAGGAATGTTTGAGCCCACCAGCTTTTATTCAGAGCCCATTGAAGCTAATGGAGGGGGGAAAAAAATCCCTTTGACCTCATTTGGCATTGGCTCAAGCCATTTGTGTCTGAAGTTGATGGCTTCATCAAAATCCACTTAACCTTCTAGGGGTGAGTGTGTGACAGGGATTGCTCAGGTCATTCTGGAGCTTCATGGGCTTGCTGGAAGAGGTCGATCACTTTGCACAGTTTTTCTCTTGCTTACCAACCTAGGTGAAAGGAGTAGTCATAAAAGTAACAAAATCTTGTATGATATTTTGTACTGCCTTTAATAATATGTGATCTGATTTCAGTGTCTTTTGGGCAACATAGACTCATTTTTAACCATATGAATCCTAACAGAAAAACATTCCTTAGAATTAACCTTCTGACACGCTTCTTTTCTTTTCACAGTTTTGAAAGTCCCCAAGGTGAGAAAACAGACATCTTCCCTGTAGTTATTTAGAAGTATTCCTGAATCTTTGCCTATTTGAGACATTCTGTTCCTCCCCATGTTCCCCTCATTATTGGTTCACAGATTTTTTTTATTTTATTTTTTTGTCTTACAAGAAAACCAGAAGAGAAATAGGATGAACACAGATACAGAGAAACTGATCTGCCCTCCTTAACCCTTCTCAAAAGATAGGTGACATAATATGTATCATCATCTCTGTAGCTTAATGCATTATAATATATATAACAAAAATATCTGAGACAACATATTAGAAACTTCTTCTTTCCTGGAGAATTATTTTTTCTCAAGACCTCCTGCTCCATTCATTATTTCTTTAAGTTCAACTTTGTACTACACAGAAGGTAGCTTTTCATGGTGTTTCTCCAGGTTATATCCCACCAGAACACTGGAAGAGAGCTGCTTTATTCCTGAATGCAGTTTTTTATTGTAAGGTAGGACAAATGTAATGAACCTACAAAGTGGATCTTATTTTTCTGCCCCCAGAGGTTAGGGGAAATTTACAGGTACCAACAGGAGTCTGGGTTAGGGTTAAGGTCAAAGGTGGCAATCTGCAGTAGGGGAACCTGCAGTAGGGGGCAAAGGTACTGGACTGGATGACTTCGAGAAGTGCTTTCCCACCTTAACTGCTCTGTGATTCTGAGTTTCAAGTGTGAATTTGTTCAATGGCAACGACAAAAGAAGAGCTGAATGCGAAGTCCTCCAGGGCAAAATCAAGAGGAAACTGATCTCTTGTGCTTTTTCATTGGGCTGCAGTACTGAGTTAAAATGACTCCAAAGATGCTTGTGAGACTACTGGGCATCCCGTTTTTTGGTCTAGAGGCTCTGGCCTGGATCTTTTGATAATATGTTCCTGGTCCATTTGATTAGTGCTAGTGATTAGCTACTTCCACTGTAGAAGGTTTTGTTTACAAAGCAATGTGCAGGGGTTTGGTGCCTGTGACACCATTAAATGTTCATGTGCGTTTTTCAAACAAGATGCCTGAAGGCTAGAGGTAATTCTTTGATCTTTAACAAGCTTTCCACATAGGGGAGTAAGCTTGAATGTATACTTATATGTGTGAACACTTGCAGGTAATTAGATTTTAGTTTCAGGGCTGTAGGACTTTGCAGAAATGATTCAAATTTCAAAAGGTTAAAAATAAGCATGAATTCCTTTTTATCTCAAGGGATTTCGAGGGGTATAAAATAAACCTTTAATGGCTTGAGCCCTGCTTTATTAATTGCTTTGCTGAAGAGATAAAAACCTGTGGGAGTTTGTGTATTAAAATGGGATGAGAACCAGTAGAAATCTAAGCAAAATTTGAATTTGGTTTAAAGAGAGTAAGAAATACACAGCTTAGCATTCCTCTGTGTTTAAATGATTATTACCTTAATATATACAGTTTCTTTGTTTTTAAGGAAGTGTGCTTGGATTGAGCCATAATTATATGTAAAAGCATTTGAGCTAGTCATTCAGTATCGAAGGAGTAGAATCTGTCTAAACAAAATGACAAGCAATTAGGGAGCCTGGGGGAGTTGTCTATTTGTCATATCTGAAAATAAACTTATCAAATTATTACTCAAATTGTTCCAAGTCTGACAGCTGTATCTATGAAGGCTCCTTACAGTAACTTTGCAAAAATGGTTCTATTTTATATACTGTTTTTGACAGGGGGCAGTGGAAAAGAGTTCTGTCAGTTTCTCTGATTGTTGGTTTTTTTTTGTTTGTTTGTTTGTTTGTTTTTTAATCAGGATATTTTTTTTTCAGTTTCCAAGTACAAAGTTCATCACAAGGGGGGACTACTGATAGAAGGTGAACCTTTTTTCTTGCTGGATGCAAAATGGTCTCTTTAGACAAAAAAAAAAAAAAAAAAAAAAAAAAAGTTCTGCTGGTTTTGAACTGATATAATAAGAATTTAAGTTGAAATTGCTATCTTGTTGAATTTCCTATTTCTGGTTTTTGACTTGCTTCTATATTCATTGTGCATTTTAAAATAAAGAATAACTGCTTTTATTTAATTCTACATGAAAGAAATACTGCATTGCAATGCTTTGCATATTTTGCCTCTTAACTCTATTATTTGTGTTTGTGAACTTGTTACAGAAAAAAGAAATTTTGCAAAACCCGAATGTAAATAATCCTCTTATGTTCATGTTATATACTTTATCTTTCCTTGTCTACGATACTATGCTTGTAGAGGTTACAAGTTTTCTCTCATCCTCCAGTCCTCCTGTATTCTATGTTAAATCCAGGAGAGCTATTGGTGATCTATCTCTATGAAAATATATTTGACACAGGAAACACTGGACGGGATCAAATTATCAGCATAATTTATATCAAGTCTGTATCTTTGCTTGCATGCAAAACTTCTAGTTGATTTGGGACAGGACTTGGAAGGGAGCCACTAATCAGGTGTGACAAGTGTGGCCTTGACAGTACCACTCTAGCTGGCTTCTAAGATTTCCACTAAAAAATAATCTCATACTTTGTGACTGTCAAATGCATTCCTGGGTTCACACAGATTTGTCTGGATGCTGCATTCAACACCGTCATCAATGGGGGAAGTGTATGCTGAATATGGAAACGTGACATAGGCTGCCTAGAGAAGTAGTTGAGTCACCAACCCCGAAGGTATTCAAAAGACATGTAGATGTGCTTAGGGGCATGGTTTAGTGGTAGACTTGGCAGTGCTAGGCTAGAGGTTGGACTTGATGGTCTCAGAGGTCTTTTCCAACTTAAATGATTCTGTGATTCTAAAGCACCTTCAGTATTGATCAAGGAGGATACTATCTGTGTGTGCAAATGAAGTTCAGTTTTCAGTAGTCTTAGTGACTCATGAGTGGCTCTGAGTTTTCTCCTGGAGCTTGTCTTCTGAAGCTTTTTGTCCTTGTTTCCTTACATGAGTGAGAAATATCACATCCTCCACACCCCCTAGCAGCTCTAGTATTTGATAGTGGTGGAAAGATGATGCTGCCATCACCCTCATGGTGTGCCTCAGTCCATGAGGACTGCTTGTTTGGGACTTCTCTGTCCTTGTGTTTGCTACTGTTTTCTGGCATACTTGTTTATCATCCAAGGGTGTTGAAAGAAACTCAAAGGTTGATTAATAACTTATACATAACAGAAAACTCAATGACAGAACTGCTGAGGTGAGTCTAAAATCATGAACCAGACCTGCAGTGAGCATAAGGCTGAGTGCTGTGACCACTTAGTGTCATGGATCTTGTTCAGGACAAGGTATTGGAGCCCAGTGGAGCTTAAGGTTGTAAGCAAAGACCATAGCACACAGGTCTCAATACTGATCCCCAAAGTAATCATGAATTGTTAGAGACAAAAATCCAAACCTGCATAAAAACTCTTTTGTTTACTTGGCAACATGTTCAATTTAATAGATCTCTGTTGCTTTTTTTCCCCCTTCAATGGCACTAAAAATGCCACTGATGGAGAGAATATGCTGCCCTAAGAAATGTCTGGCAGAAAATTTTCATCTTTAAACTGACATCAAAGCTGCATTCACCTTGACTAAGAATGGGAATTTTTAACTTTTTTTTTCAATCCAGTTCCTTATCTAAACCATTAACTTGCACAGAAGTCTTAAAAATGGGTATTTTGGGGCTAAATAAGGTGCTTTTGTTGGAGGTTATTGAGACATGAAATGATTACTTATCATCCCTTGAAATGACATTACATTTAAATGCAGTGGTACATGGGCACTTACTACTACCTTCATCCTTGCTCACAGACTGCAAATTGAACATTCTCTCAGCCTTATGGGATGTACGGAAATTCTCAGAGTTATAATTGGTTTTCAGTATGCCATCTTGCATGTTACACAATTTGAAGAGGTTTTCTTCAGAATAGAAAATGTTTAGTGAACCCCATGCTCTGTATTTCCCCCCCCCCCCCTTTAATCAATTTTATCCATGAGTTCATCAAAGATACAAAGGAAAAGTAAAAATTGAAAAAAATTGAACTCACTTGACCATGATTGATTTGAAAATTCAAGGGACAACCTCTAGGTTATTGATGGCTTTTAAATTGCTATGCATCGTTACCTGGGTATGCCTCTGAAACTCATCAGCATTCCGTGGCTTTTGTTGTTGCTTCTGTTGTTTGCTTAGAGATAGAGGCTATAAATTTAGATCTATGCAAAATAAGCTTACCAGACAAAGGTATGGAATTGTTTGAAAGTCTTTGCCTGAGTGAATGAACCCTTTTCAGTAGAGGTCTGTAGAAAAAACAGAACAGAAATATCTCACTTAAGCAAGCTGAGATCTGATAAGGTTTCTCATGTGATCGAGGGTACCCAAATTCATTGCCATTCTGAACTGGTGTTTGGGTTAGGAAGAGGGAGAATGTGAATGGGATATCATGCTGATGCAGATACTTATGGATCTTGCTCCAAGGTGTGGGGGGAACTGTAGCACTGCATGGAAACTGGGAGTATGGGAACCCTTGGGAACCAGTGTACTTGCTTGGGAAGTGCAAGGAAACGAGATTAATGAATGTCAAACTCTGCCTCAAGTTCCCTTTACATTTATTCCATTCATCAGGGCCAAGAGTGAATCTGCAAACGGAAGCTTGCCATGGTAATTGGATCCTGATTTTTGTTCTCTAATGTACCCCTCGTAATGTACTTCTGCAAAGGCACTGTGAGGTAAGGGGAGCCTCACTTAAGGGTCCATGCTTATATGTCTCTGATGACAGGTGTGATGCTGGATAAGCAGTTGGTGTTGAGATGCTCCATTGAAGTTTGCAGCAGTGCTGCTGTATGAATGGTCAATGTGAAGGTCACTAAGTGTGTGAGGAATAGTATAAATGCTAATCTGCATGAAAGATTCAGGCAGTCTGGAGAAATAGAACTATATTTCTGTCCCTGGGTTGGATATCAGGTGGTGAATTCAAGATCTTTCTTCTTAAATCACTGAAAGTCTTTCCAAATTGGGCTAGGAAATGGTTCTTAATCTCCCTCCAGTCCACTCCTGTCACCCCCTGCAAATAAAGCACTTGCATTTCCTGAATTGGTTTTCATGTTCCTCTCAGCATGCAAACTTATTTGCTGCTGTAGCTCTACAGAAAGCCTTTTTTGCTCTCCTGCCCCCCACCACCAAACTTTATTCTCATTGAAACAGGTATTTACACTCCTATTTAAATAATTGTATTTAGATAACTTGGATAAAACTGCTCACCAATGAATTCCTGAACAATCTTAATGGTGAGTTACATCAGCAGAAAATCTGCATTACCCCCTCTGCATTTTAATTTTAGGTTGTGTGTGTGTCTATACTGAACTCAGTTCAGCTGCCTCTGATCTTTCGTGTATTTTTCCTCTAGTAATGAGGCTGGCAGCTTGCTGTTGAGTGCAGGTGCATTAACATTTCTGTTCAACAAATACAGTGTTTTAATTGTATGTATTATGGTATTTTAAAACATTGTTTTTTGTATCCATATTTTAATTGGTGGAGTCCTGAACTCTGTTTTCAGTTGTGACCTGATGCTTTTGAAGGTTGTATAGATGCTTTATAACTGTAAACTTTGGTATTTCTGTGAGTTCTGTCAAAACTTCTGAGAATAAAGAATCAGTGTTGATTGCTGAAATGCAGTGGCTATTTCATTAAAATGCACAACTAATGAGTCTTATGTAGGCGAGGCTAAAAAAGATATTTGTGATGCTGTGTGGCTATGACAAAGGGTTTCTGTGTTCTTGGATTCTGTTTTTTTGTAATGTAGGAAATACTGCCCTGTGCTGACAAAATCTCATCTGTTTTCCTGTAGAGAAATGCAACCTCTGGATATATCTCTTCAGTCACTGGCTGGGCCACTTACGGTGTCTGTCCACTAAAGTGTATCACATGTTAAAAGGACAGACTTCAGATACAAAGCCTGTTCCATCTGCTGGATCAGCTTTGTAGCTTTCTCATCCCAGATCAAAGACAGAGCACTCTTAATTAACAGCGTTTCACAAATGCTAATGAAAAAGGCAAGTAGGCTGAAGAAGAATTACTTTCTGTGAGTAGAAAGTAGTAAGAACCCCTGGCAACTGCTGTTACACCTGCTGAGAGTAAATCACAGCTTTGGGCAATGATACGCTTTTGCAGGTTTGCTCATTGGAATATGAGTGTTCACAAGTGAGTCACAGCATCCTTTTTATGTGTTTTTTTTTTTTTTTTTTTCTTTTTTTCTTTCCTTCCATATAAAATAACAATGATTTTTTTAATTGAGGATCCGGCTATCCTCATATTCAGCAGATTTCTCTGATGGATTTGATGTTTATTGGCACTAGGCGATTCTTTTCTGTTTTAAATGAAAAAAAAAAAAAGTCTGATCTAGTGAAGAGTGTATAGTATACAATGAAATGAATAGTACCTTCATTCTGCAAATGCAGACTTTGTGTATCACCTAAACTGCATGGGCTATGATATGTTGGAATCTTAGAACATCTGTTGCTGAAACATAAGATTTTATTTTATTTTATTTTATTTTATTTTGTAATTTTTGATGGTAACTTTTGTCAGATGTTTCTGACTCTCTCCAAAGAAAGCATTGCTTCTGCATTTCTTCTGTTCACTGGAGTTGCATTGATGATTCTTTGAAATTTTCAGTTTGGCTTTGTAAGCCCAAGTGTCATGATTGCGTTGTTCCTCAATTCCTACTTCATTATGTGAGTGGGAGTTGGACTACAGACATGCTCGTTTCAGTGTAAATAAATACATAAGAGCAACTATTTAATCAGAGTTTTTTGAGAGAACCTTGCATTATTCAAAACCAAGCTTGACCACTTTTTGTAAGACTGAAAAATGGATCATAAAAGGATGTTCTATAAATACTCTGACTAATACTTTTATGTCAAGCTTTACAGACATATTAAAGAACACTTATGTAATTTACAGTCATTTGGGAAGAGTTCATGATTATCTAAACTATTGTTGTTTACTTGCACTATAGCAAGGCAAGAAAAAGGAACACTGTTGTGTTGTTAAGTACTTTCTCTAGTGCCTTATATCTCGAAAAATATGCCATGCCTATCAGCTAACAGATGGAGTTCACAGCTGTGTGTGTGAGCATAGCCAGTCTCTAGGAAGGGAGGGGGGGGGGGAAGGCGGGGGGAAAGGGAATTTTGCTTTACAGAAAAATATTTTTCTGTCTTCATCTTCCCCAGAATCACTTACTAAGATATCTATGGTAGTAAAGCCTTGTAACATGAGGTAGGCCCAGTGAGATGCTTTGTGTGGGGACTCATGACATGGATATCATCTCTCATTCTCTCCAAATCTGTAGGTATGCTGTTTGTGCATCTACTGTTTCTTTTGTGTGTCTGTGTGTTATTCTCCCCCAGCAGTTTACAGAAGCTTCTACTCCTATACACAGAGACCTGCTTGGATTGTAAAGATGGAAGTTTAATTTTTACAGTAATATCCAAATACTTATTTCTGATCTTTACAAAGAGCTGTAGCTACAGAACGAGGAAGAAAAATAGATGAAGTGTAAGACATCAGTTGTTACTTCTGAGCACTGTTGTAGGCATTGTACAAAATGCATGTTTTATGTCTTTAAAACAAAGTATGCCACTAAATGGGTAATGCTAAGAAGAGTTTTATTGAGCCTATAAATACCAGTGAATCTTTTCAGCGTCAAATCCCAAAATCCCAGTACAGAGACAATTTACAGTTGCAATCAAAATGATGCACACAATTTAACTTCAGCACCATCTGTATCTCTGCTGGTATTTTAATAATGAATAAAATTATATCTTGGCAACAAAAGTCACACTTAAATAAAATACCTTTAAATTCTAAGTAAGGCCTCCAAGAGGAAGCTACAAGGCCTCTTATTTACGCTGAAATCTCCTTCATGTAACATAAAATAAATATAAACATATCTAAATAGCAAGCTGTGGACAAAAGGCCTGTATGATTTTGTGAAGCACTTGTTAAACTACCTCTGAACCTTGGGGATTCTGGTACAGACAAGGGTTTGCACAGCTGGTGACAAGCACTCCTGCCCTTGCTGCAGGACTTGGGCCTGGTTTGGCAGAGACCTCTAAGCCAGGTCTAATCCAGGAGTTCTTTGCTGTTGTGGCAGTCCCTGTGTACTTGGGGAGAAGCACCTACAGTAGGCAGTTATCTTTTCTTGAAACTTCTTTTATTACCTTGGGATGATGCAGGAGGCATGCCACTTATCTGCTTCTGAATTCCTTCAGACTCTATTATGAGGCCTACCCACACCAGTTTGTGGGATAAAATTCTCTTCCTTCTTCTGCAATTCATATATTTTGCAAAGAGCAGCATTCTTTTCTCTGTAATAGCTTGTGTGCTTGTGTACCCTTTCTTCAGCTGCACTAGCACAATGCTAGCTCTGGCTGCTACTGTCTTGCACTATTTCCTACTATTTCATGATACTTGTGGTTGCTGCAATGTAGACCAGAGTCTTTCTTTGGCTTTTCAAGGACTTTTCATTTATTGGTGTAGGTATCATTGGTGTAAGTATGGTACTTATCATACCAATAAGAGACTAGCAGTATAAGATGTAGAAGTAACACAAGCTTCACAGTCGAAGATTTTCTGCACATTTGTCTCAGGATACAGCATTACTAAAACCAGTTCAAATCCGAACTATGGGAAATCCATGGAGCCCAAGGACTGGTGATCTTTCCCTGATTGTGTCCTCTTCATCAAAGCTTTAATTAAGGAAATGTTAGTGACCTTTCTGGATGTCCTTCACAAGTGGAAATCGATGTGTTTTGTCCCAGTGACTCTTCAAGCAGCACACCAAGATTGTTAACCCATCGAAGTCATGGCTGGTGACAACCCTGTGTGTGTTCAGAGACTGATCCCCCTCAAAAGAGGCTGATAGAAACGTTAGTGTGATGCCCTCTAATCAGAAATCTAAATTCCAAGTAGTTTCTTAAAGCTTGAGATAACATTTAGCTGCAGCAAGTTATAAACTAGATCATGTCATACTTACTAACGCTTACATAAAATGTACTGGAAGAATTAGTGAAGTTGTACTTTCTAGTTTCTGGGCAAAACCAATTTTGACAAAATATTAGGTGCCTTTCAGAAGCGTATGAAGTCCTGTCTCTCCAGGATTTGGATACATTTCTCTAAATTATTTTTTTCATACTTGTCACAGGTGTCAAAGGCCTTCACAAAATATAGAATCTCAAATATTTGGGCAGAAGGCCTTTTCTGAAGTTCACTATTTTATGGATTGTTGGGTAAAGTTGATATTATCTGGCATGTCTTGCAGAAGCCCAAAAGTTTTAGTGTCTAAATTCTAATTGGATGTGTTTAAAATCTGAACTAATGTTTATGTTGTTGTCTTAAAGTAAATGTTTTTGGCAAAATTATAATATATGGGGAAAAGGGGGAGAGAAGACTTCCTGTGTTTTCACTTGGAGGGAAATTAAAGCTGCAAGACAGGAATCAAGAACAATAAACCAAACAACTTTGTAATAGGTTGTTGAGTTTCTCTTTTTGTTGCTGTTGTTAATTTATCATCATTTTTTAAATTCAAAAGTGAGAAAAAGAAAGTCAAAGAATATAAATATTTTTATTCCTTTCAGAAGTAAGATTGCCAAGGACAGCTCTAATGATATGCATGACATTGTAAATGCTATGCATAATTGCCTGTTTCTCAGAACTCAGCATAGTCGAGGTCAACATACATTTCTCAAATGCAAGTCAACATCTGTATCACTATGTGATTTGTATGAAGAACATGGTTTATAGGTACAATTAGATGCTTTTTTTTTTTTTTTTTTTTTTTTTTTTTTTGTAATTATCTGGTTGGCAAGGAATTGTAGAAAAAACAACTGGACAGTAAATGAATTTCTTTCTCCAGATGTTTTAAGTGATTATGTAGTGTGGAATGATTTTTGTTAAAGCCAATGTTTTCCATAGAAATGTAATGTGATTGACTCAGAAAAAAAAGTTGTTATTTTTCTGACGAATTGCCAAGGCTTCTGCTTTGTAAAGTGGAGCCAGAAAGTAGAATCTTGGGAGAAACTGGAATGAAGGCCTGTTTCCCTCATAGCAAATGAGGGAGACAATATCTCTTAAAATGTGTATGGTGGGAATCAGCATATATTGGCTTTGCTATTAGTTTTGATATAGGTCATCTCTGACCTTGTATAAGCACAAAATACTTCACCTGTCTTTTCTGCATCATCAGAAAAACAAAACATTGTAATAGGTTTGTCATCTTGGGGTATGTGTTATTGTGGCTTTTCATGGAAATAGGGCTGAAGGTATGACCCTCACTCTGTGTGCACATCCCACCTTTTGAAACCCATAGCATATTTCATCTAAGTTTTACAAAGAGATCTCACATCTGTTATTTCCATCTGTTATTTCATGTCTGATAAGGGATACGCCAGAGCTGCCCTGCATACGACCTGGATTGTTGACTGATGCATTCTAAGCACTTTACTGTTCTTTGAAATTTCATTTGGTGCGTAAAATCTGTGCTACATCCTGAATTGTACGTCTTATGTGTAGAGCTGTTATGTGCAACCTCTGATGTTGCGTGATTATCTTTGAGGGAAGAGCAGAACAGTGACCTTGCATCTTGTCAGAGTATCCACTCAAGAATCAGCTTCACTTGGAGGCTGTTCTTACTTGCAATCTGAAGTCAATCAATTGTTATTCACTTATCTGTAGGGAGTCAGTCTGTATTTGCTCTAGTTCTCTTTGAACAATCTTCAAATTGTTAATGCTTTTCCTATATCCTAAAGCCTTAAAATTACATGTTTTATAGTTAGTTGCGGACTTGGAGAAAAAATCTTCCCCATAGTGTCTTTTTCTAGAGACATCCATTTGAGGATTCCAGAATTTAGTGTGAAAATGTCATTGTAGCAGAGATCCATGTGAGTATGTCTGTGAACTGGAGCAACAGATAAATGAAGGTAAAGCACCTGGTAGTTAGATGAGCTAATTGTCACTTCCTGTACTGGATCCCACAGAGATCCTGGGGAACACCCTGAATACATTTCTCTGAAATGGGTTACACTTGCTGTAGTACTGAGACAGCTGGTGCCCCATAGGTATCCAACAATACCTTTAGGTAACAGTGAGAACCCACAGAGATTGTTGCTGTGACTCTAGTCATGGACAACTGGTGGATCACAGGCTGATATGCTGAGTTGTTGTAGTCCTTAGGCAACCGCAGCGAACTGAAGTGAGCCAGCAGTCTAGACATTATTTAAATCGAAATTTCTCGTTTACATTCAACCTCTATTTTCAAGTGGTACTGAATACTTCTTATGACAATGACTGAATATCTATAACTAGAGAAAATTAGCTCATATGTGATAGGTAATGCAATTTTAATATTTATGTGATGGCATTTTGAAATGTAAATATGGTTTATTTGGTGCTAGCTGTAGTTTCATTGGTGTTGTTTCAAATCAGATTATCCTCTTCAGCTGAAGTACTTCTCAGAGACATTTCAGTCCCTGAACTTACATGAAATATACCAGCAAATTCTTGCTGATTTAGCCTGTGAACTCTATGCGTGGTATCTTCCCAGAGCATAGGTTAGCTTAAAAGATGCTTGATATTTTTTAATGCATAATAATTGGTCATATCTCCACTTATAAGTTCTAAGAAAGATATTCATGACACTCAATTCTGCCTCGGATACCCAAGCACAGAAAAATCTGGCAAAAGAAACTTTCTCAGAGGGTGACCAAGAGGAGACCAACACTGTTATTACCTGGAGGAGACTCTCCTACTGTTGGACTCACACAATTTTTTCTGGACAGTTATACAGCATAGAAACTATTCTTTCTATCCCTCTTGAAAGCACTGAACTGATGTCATTACTACCTTAATGTAGACCTGTCGCTAGGACCTTGAACTTCCTTTGAAGAGGTTCCCAACCCCTTCACTGGATTTTATAGAATGCAGAAGACTGGGCGAGTACGGTGCCCTGATGTATTTGCCATTTGACATCTTTGTTTAAATCACTGTTTAGGTCACAAGTGACGCTGAATTTAACAGGCTTATTTTAATTTGCAGATTTTCAAGTCCAGACGGAATAATTATGGTCTGACCTCTTGTGTACCAAGGGGCACTGCACTCCACACACATTTCTGCATTGCAGTCAGTTCTTTTTGAGACTTAAAGGCTGTAAGTGATAAGGAATCTGCTCAGGACCTCGGTAATCTGTTTTGTTGGTTAATTATCCTCATGGTCAAAACACCAGTGGCATACTTGTCCTTAATTTGTCTAATTCATGGATCTCGTTAGGCATTTTTGCTGATGGTAACCTAATAGATGGAAAGGATTTCATATTTGAGATTCCTTTTTGAGGTCCATCAGTCAATACCCTGTTATGAATTATATTGCTTACACTGCTTTTGATGTAGAGCTGTTTTGAATTCAGATGAGTACTAAATAAATACTTTTAGAACTAAATGTATATTTTCACCCTTCTCAATTACAGTGTTTTAATAAAATGGTATCAGGTATGTTTAATTTGATGCTTTCTGGATAAACGTGCTAGATAAAATCTCTCTCTGCCATTCTTTAACTCTTCATGGGCTGAATTTCTCATCATCCCTTTCACTGATTTGCATTAAATCCTTATCAGACAACCTGGCTTATGTTTCCTTAGGCTACCTTCTCTGCCAATTTATATGTAGTCCATTGTTCATGTTTCTCTGTTTGGAGGCTTTCCAGTATTACAGGGCTTATTTAAATTCTAAACTGGTGATTCAGATGTTTTAATCCAGTTTCTGGGCCAATAATTAAGTCTGTATTTATAGTTTTCCACTTGTGCCATCTCCTCTTATTTGTTAATCCATCAGAATATTACTTTTGTACGCATTTAGAAGACTAATATATCATTCTGCTCTTTCAGAATATCAAATGGATTTATGTTTAATATTGTTTACATTCCATCATGATGATCATTTCTGCAATGTAATTATCAGTATAAAAATCCATAGTGGGAAATCTACAGCATTGAAGGGGTTCCTTCTTATGTCTTAAACTCTTTGGGCCATGTGCTATATGTTCTTTTAGCATTCTTCACCAGTAATTTGTACTTCCCAACCATTTCTTTGGAGTTGCAGAGATCAGCTTCTTCTTTTTTCCCAGTCATGTAATACTTGCTTTATTACTACTTTTTTTTCCTGAACAGCCTATTCTTTTTTCTTTTTTTTTTTTCTTTTAAACCTCTCATAAACCTCTCATAACTGTATGTAAATGCAGAACTGAGCTAAATTTTTAAACAGTTTCCCACTATTGTTCACATAAAATTTCCACCTACTTTTACTCTATAATTCTTTTTATTCAGGGGAAATTCTCCACTTTAAAAATTCAGTTACATATTTAAATTACAAACCAAACATATTTGCATGTAAAGAGAAATTTGTCTGCTTAAGGAATTTCCAGTAGCAGGTTAGCCCACATCTGAGTCTTTTTGCAGTTACTAAGGTAGACCTTGATTTTACTTCCATGAGTGGGGTGATGAAGGGGTGGTCCCTGCTGGAGGGGTGTTGGAGGCTGCTTTTTATTTCAATTGGGTGGAAGTCTGTTGATGTAGTGGAAGTTTTTCACCTCTCAGCCCAGAGTGCACAGGGATGCTGAAGGTAGCCAACAGTGTTGCTTTCCTGTTGATCAGACAAGCAGATAACTTCTTACAATGTGGAGGATTTTGATTACAAAACTCTCTGGCTGTTTTGCAGAAAGACAAGTAATAGCTTAGTTGTAATCTGGATCTTTATGGGAAAGGTATCATCCAATTTTGGATGAGTCTACATTTACTGTCAGAACTGGAAAGTCGTTGCTGCTTTTATTCCTTGCTTTTTGTAACCCTGAAGTATTAATGCATCTCTTCCCCCACCACTTACAAATTGCATATTTACTATGAGTGTGAGAGCACACTGGTGACTAAGATCTGGCTAACCTGCAGGACTTTTCCAGTAATTAGATCCCCCTCCATGGGAGATTTAATTAAAAATGAGGTGTGGGTTTATTGTTTTAATTGTTATTCCCGATTGAAATCCTGCACCATAGTCTTTAATGTGTATGTGACAGCATTGTAATGTGAAAACTCACTTTGCCTAATTGCATTCTTCTTCAAATGTTATGAGCCCAAAAAATCATTTGGAGTGTTAGTCTAGGCTACTTGAAGTTCTCCTCAGATGAGGATTTCAAAATGCGGGAAAAAACATTGCAGACTACTTATTTGACCTAACAAGCTAATTTGGAACATACTTTTACATGTTGCACAAGGCCAGGTGGCATATCCCTTATGTGTTGCTTACACACAGAAGTAAGAAGTTGTAACTCCTACTTTAGGTACCTGCTCCATTGAGAAACATTTTACTGAACACAACACTTGAGGTGTTACATAAAGTCTGATATAGCATTACTATGTTCTTCTAGTGGCTTTTGCAACAGGAGGTTTTATCTTCTTTAAGGGTAGGGTATATCATAAAATTGCTTTGTCTGGAAGAAAGACATTTTCAAGATTTTAGCTGTTAACAACAGCTTCTATCTGGTTGCAGTCCCATCAGATTGTTGTTCTGGGAGGTAAATTTCATAGTTGATGATGTATTGATGACGACGATGACATACTTTGTTCTGAGGGATTTCATGCAAATTTCTTCTTCTCCAGTCTCTGTCTACTAAGTAGAAGCACCTTGAGCTAGTAGAAGTTGACATATTTTTTGCTCATGTGATGACCTCTCTATGTATTGTTTTTTGCTCTTTTTAGATAATTGTGATGATGCGTTGGTATCTGCTTTACCTTCATCAGCCTTTACCAGTTCCTCTGAGTTCTTCAGTACTCACAGTCCCAGCTTTGCAAAGCTCAACAGGCGAGATGGTAAGGTTTCCGTGGAAAATGCCTAAAATATTTTTAATCACAGTTATAAAGAATAACTTTTATGCTGTTTGTATGCAGTGCATTCAGAGCCAAGTTGAGTAGAGCTGTTAATTTATGCTTTTTTGAGAGCTTTATTTAGGAGCAATTCATTCCTGTTATTGTTGAAAACTTCTATTGAATTTGAAGCTCTCCTCTTGTAGAAACATCCTATAGGAAGTTCAGGTAGTTATTTTGCTTTTGAATAATATTCCCCATAATTTTTAGAGCTTGAAGGTCATTAGACTTGAGACCCCATTCTAAAATGTAGTTGTTTATTAAAGGTAGTAGCAACTAGATATACACGTACATGTTCTAGTGGAATTCAGTGATTACACAACTTAACAAAAATAATAAAAATAAATGAAAAAAAATTGCAGACGTTTGCAACAAGGATTGCCCTGATAATGTGTTGACACATGAAGTGAAACTATTAGGATCAAATTTTATATTGGGGGGGGGGGGAAAAAGCAATATTTAGGATATCATTAGGTATTTTGTTATAAATCTGGGTTGTGGCTCTCATCTTATTCCAAAGTTAGAGCCTCAAAAAGAGGAAAGCTGTGTCTTATGGCATTACATATGATTTTCATTCTTAGAAACACTAAAAAGTATACTACTAGTTAAGAGACTTTAATTGAAATTTAAATGAGAATTTTCCTACTTGAACATATTCTATGAATTGTCTGTCTAACATTACTGTTTGAGAAACCTAATAAGGCACTAATGATAAGGAGTTGTGATGTCGTTAGAGAAGTGTTAGATGGGAGTTACTATCTCAAACCACTGAACTAGAGTTCCTCAGCAAGTAAAAGGTGATGTGATAGCTTCTTGACATATAGAAAGTTGGAAACATTGAGCATGATATGAGTTTGCTTTGCCTTTGTCTTTAGCCACTAGCTGAGATACTGGGTAAACATACCTACATGATTTTGAAAATGGCTTAAATGACTAATTTTATCTACAGAAAAGAAGATTCAAAGACAATACTATTGCAAGCTCTGGGTGTACTGAATTTTAAAGTTATATTAATGATATCTAAAGTAAATTTACAGTGATAATAAGGGTAGAAAATGAAATAGGTCTTATTCAGGTGTGCTAAGGTTGCTCTACCATGTAGCGGGGCTGTAATTTATTCTAGTCCTTTAGGTATGCATTATCACATCAGTAAGGTCCTATCTGTTCTTTGGCACAAATCATGGGAAGGGGAAGACAGAGAATGTTGAAACTGAGCCCTAAGCAGGGAATTAGTTTCAGGTGTTCAAGCAACTTCTATTTCATGTTTTGAAGTTTTAGGTGATAACTGAGGAGCTAAACATAACAAAAGGATCTAAACGCTGAATTCTACATTGCTTAATTCTTTTGTTGCACAGACTCTCATAGAAACATACAGATAGATGTAGTACCAGCAGTATTCACATGGATACTTCATCTTGATTTGGAGAAGGAAGTGGTGGTAGATAGTGGCTGAAATAACTTTCTTTGGCTTGTACTTGAATACATACAACAGACATCTTTGGAGGAAATAATATCTGCTAACGAAGACTATGCCATGAATTTCTAATAGTGTTGGAATGTTTTGATGAGTTTGTTTAGTTTCATTTGTAATTGATAAAACATTGCAAGTAACAGTGCTTCAAGGCAAAAAGCCAGATATATTTGTTAATATAAATATGAAAGCAACAGGTGAAGATGAATTTATAAAATACAGTCCAGACCTACATCAATAGAAAGTTTTAATTCATCAAGTTGATTTAGTAGCAGGTAACTAATAGGCTATTTAAAGAAAGACTTGCAGGAGAGAAATGTGCCATTTAGCAAACAAACATCAGCAAAGACCTAAGCAAAGCTTTACATGAACAGCTGAAAGTGCTCAATTAAAGTGCTAATAAATCTGACCTGGTAACAGTAAAGCAGTTAGTATAATTCAGATGAATATGATTCTGGGGTGTGAAATATATTATCCATGAGAGGGATTAATCAACTTTTTGTTTACAGTAAATAAATAATGAAAAAGAATAAGAAAATTGCTACAATGTGACTGTATCAACAGGGCTTTTTCGACTCCCTATTAGTTCTCAGCCTGAATAGTCAGTATAGGTAATTATGTATGGGAATATAAAACATACATAATGTCAAAAGGAATTTGTCGTATGGCTGGGAACTGTTTGATCTGGGCATTAAAGTAAAGCTGTGCAGCAGGGATGCGCTTAGCATCAGCAGGAAGTCCAAGAGTTTGTAGCACAATGTAAAGCCAGTTAAGCTGTTTGTAAGGCACTGTAGGATGGAAATGAACGTTTCCTTTTGCTTCATATTAATAAGCTATAAATAAGTATGGGCATCTTGAGCAGTCCTGTGGAACATCAAGGAGCATTGATTGCATAGCACTGGGCTTAAGTGCAGTTTTTGGAACAATTATGGCAAAATGTACAAATGATTTGAAAAAAGTATTTGATCATATTTCTTGGAGTCATTTGGGTCTCCAACTGAGAAACCGTATGATCTTCTTTCTCGTATTTCTAGCATTATGATTTGTTGCCATGGAGAATATGAGCAATATATGTTCCTGTGGCACTGTTTCTCCACTAGGACATTCTCTTCTCACCATGTTGAAGCTCTCCCTTGCAACAACCCATAGGCAATGTGAAACATGGTACCTTTGAGGAACGATCATATAGCCTTTTTGCAATGAGCAGAAGGAATGGGAATCTGGCTGGCAGAATGGGGAAATGCTATTGCCCCTCAGACATGATGTTGTGAGGTGCAAAACTTATTGACTTTGATCACATTTTGTCTCTTGCTCCTTTGAGAGAGGGTATGTGGCATCTTCATACATCAGCGCTTTCCAGGTTACCTAAAAAACAAAAGTCCTGATCCAGTGGCTGTAATCTGTGCCATGCTTTGTCTATTCTATGATTATACCGCACTATTAATGATGGAATTATGATACTCTTCAATTTCCTTATACCCAACTGCAGAAAATCAGTTATACTAGTATCTGTTTGGATGTTCAGTAGCATTGTCTTTGGCAGCCATTACTGTTGTTGCCTTAATGTTATACATTCTTGTTTTAGGCCTGCCCTGATGAATGTTCACCAGGGTGAACATCACCAGTAGGTAGAGGGGCCAAGAGCCATAAAATGTTTGCTACACTGTGGACATGCTTTTTTGTTACTTTCCAAAAAATCTATGGGGAAAGGGTGAGTTTTGGGGTGTTCCCTACTGCTCCTCTCCCAAGGGAATGTGCGTATTGCTGCTCTTCTGTAAAATCAGGGTTCATAGTCTGAAATGTCTCTTGCAAGTCTGGCTTCTGGACTGCTGGACCAACAAAACCTGCAGAGGTGATGCTAAGAACAGGTGTCATTGCTGCATTTTGCAGCGCTCGCATCTAAAGAATGACATTTCCTACAGACGGATATGCTCATCTGGAGTGAAATGCAGTTCAGAGATGCTGTTATAGTCTGTAATTTGAGAGCTTGAGCTCACTGCAGATCTCCCAAATTTCCATTCATTGTGTATCATTCTTTTGACTTGCTTCCAAAATATAAACCTGTTGTACCATGCTCAGACTAGAAAACAGCAATGTATAATAAAGCAAAATACTGCTGTGGAAAGCATATTACCTTACTGCCTCTCATAGCAGTAGGAGGGAGAAAGTACAAACAACATAGAGTAGACGGTGGATATGATGTTTAGCTTAGTACTGGAAATTACCTGTGGTAATGAGCTTCGTTTAAGAACTTATATAGAAACTAAAATAGAGAAAACAAAGATAAAATTTCTCTTTTTCTCTTTTTTTCTCTTTTTCTCTTTTTTTCTCTTTTTCTCTTTTTTCTCTTTTTCTCTCTTCTCTCTCTTCTCTCTCTTTTCTCCTCTTTTCTCCTCTTTTCTCCTCTTTTCTTTTTCTCTTTTTTCTTTTTTTTGTTCTTTTTTCTTTTTTTTTCTTTTTTTTTTTCTTTTTTTTTTTTTTTTAATGGAAAACTCACCTAATGACTTATGAGCTATTTTCCACCATCTAGTTGTTGCTGTTTGTTGTAGTAAGACTGATTAAAGAGACAATGCAGGAAAGAGGAACATGCCTATATTTCTATTAAGAGTCACTGCAAATGTCTAGAATAAACTCTTGAGAGTGGTGAAAGTAACGGTTTTGTGCCACAAACCTGCCAGAACTTCTCCACTAAATATCAATGCTCTGATGGTTCCTGGAAGAAGCAACAGAGCAGCAACTTTTTTTCAGAGTCTATTTCAGATATGAGATGTTATAGTACAAAAGAAGGTTTCCTTCCCATGTACATTAGTCAGAATTCCTTACAGGTTGGATATGCAACTTCTTTTTGAACATCAATGTATAGTTTGAACCTTTAAAAAAGGGGGGGGGGGGGGAGGTTTGAGGGAACCGTATTAAGACTTCTGGTGTGTGGGCTTCTTTAAGCTGTGTGTCTGTACAGAGTTAAGAGAGCAGTCAGATATGAGGTGAGCAATGAACTTCCTAATATTCTAGTTAGGTCTTTTTCATGGTATGCTCATTGTCAAGGATGCAGTATTTAAGGAAGGTAAAACAATCACGATGGCAATTAACACTTCTGTTATAGCTGAAAGAAGTAAAATAAAGCATGGTGCTAGCAAGCAGTTTGGTTGCAAACTATTTTCCCTGGAACATTTTGGTAGAGAAGTGAAGATTGAGTCATCCAGTTCATAGGGATTGGGGATGATACTCAGTTCCACCTGTGGAATCAACACACTTCTTTTGCAGGAATTGGGACTAAATCCTACTTTAATGAGCTGTAATAATGAAAATTGTAACATCTTTTCTTAGATAAAATAATTTCAGTTGTGAGGTGGCAAATCCAATGTGGTCCAGGAAAATCAAGAAAATTTTAAAAGGGCAAAGTTATTGAAACAGAGGTTTTTGATATCAACCATTAATATGCTATTCAAGGAGCAGCTTTGAAACAGATCAGTTAATAAGATTAAAATATTAAGGTAAACCCAGCTATTTCTAACTGAAGTTTATTGATGCTTTTTCTTTAGAAATGTATATTTGGAATCATTCTTCTAGTTTACGTGCAGAATTGTTAATGCTTTATTCTCAACTCGATATTTCCCCTTTCCCAATGGAATTCTGTTCAGTATAATTGGACAAAAAAAAAAACAAAAAAGCTTTTGTAAGCTTTGCTAATAATGGTAAAACAAACAAGATGATAGGTTTCAGAGGTAACAACAGCCTGAAAATTTACTGCTTTGGTTACTTTGGAATAAATGACTTCTCTGTTCTTCATAGCTGCATTGTTCACTTATTTGTAAGGCTGGAGTGAATGCTCAACATATACCGAGAATAAATGTGTGAAAGCAAAAACATGGTAAAAGAAAATAAATGCAGACTATAATGATATAAGAGTATGCTAGAGAACACGAGATAATGTATTGCAATCTGAAAGGGTTCCCCTTTTTAACCATAAGCACACATTTACTGTTGGGAGTGAAGTGCTGTAATTCAAGCAGTGGTTGCAGTTCCATGTTTCATTGGCTTGACATTATCATGTTCCTGTTTAACCAGTAGAAGAGTGTGAGGGACAGTAGATCTGCTCATGTACTTGTAAAGAATTAACATGAGTTACAAACTTACTGGCTTACATCTAATCATAAAATCTCCATTCCTGAATGGAGAAGTGGGTGATGGAATTTGATAACTTGGAACTCATTGTCCTTGTATTTTATCTTAAAAGAACAAACCACATCTTCACATATTCATTTAACAAGCGTCTTTTGTGAAGAAGAGTTCGCTTTTCAGTGTGAAGTTAATTCATTTTAGTTGTTCAGTCTATAGGTCTGTAGCTTTACAATGTATTATCGAAGGGCATTTACAACCTTTAATTAAACCATATTTTTTGAACACTTAATACAGCAAAAATCAAGATAACTAACATTTTCTCTCATCTTTCAAAAATTAGCCAAAAAGAAAATGTCAAAGAAAATTAGAACTTAGAAATCAGTATTCCCAGATTTGCTGGAGCATGTGAGGAGGGAACAGGTACAATATTTCTGTCAGTGAAATGTGCCAGCATCCTCACTAACACTTGTCCAGTTGATGATGAATAGGTTTTCTAAAAACTCTTAAAGTCAGAATTCCTTATGAGCCTTAGGTCAATTAAGAAAATCGTAAGGAAGCACACTAGGTAACATATTTCCTAACACAAAAATTTAAACAAACAGCTTTATGTTTAGGAATTAGACTCCTCTGTGGTAACCTGAATTGATAACATGTTTCTTTCTCATGTATAATTTCTTGTGTTGTCATCGTTATCTACATTATTTTTATCCTATCTCTTACAGGAGCTGGTGGCTGGTCCCCACTGTACTCCAATGAGCAGCAGTGGCTCCAGGTTGATTTAGGAGACAGAGTGGAGATTGTTGCAGTGGCTACCCAGGGCAGGTATGGGAGCTCCGACTGGGTAACCAGCTATACGCTGATGTTCAGTGACACTGGCCGCAACTGGAAACAGTACCGACAAGACGACACTGTCTGGGTAGGTTTGAACTGCGGATGCCTTTGGCTCCAGATCTTTCTGGCTCAGGCTTGGCATGGGATTTGGAGAAGCAGCTTCAGCTTTATGTTGGAGGAGTAGTGTAGTGGTGAGAGAAGGAGAGCTGAGTGTAACTGAGCTACAGGGTGTTTTGATCTGAACTGATTGCATTGCTGACTGCAACACATGTTTAGGCCCTCAGAACTATGTTGTTTCCTCAAACTATGAGGATATGAAGAGCACTTGAAATGACCTGCACAATTCTGTGCCTTTGATTCAGGCACACCAGGGTAAATGGGACTAATCTCATACATACTTTCTCTGGCAAGTATGGAAATTAACTCTATTTTATGCACACTTGCTGGTCAGAACAAGGGAGCACACGCTGGGGGAGGTGGGTGGTAAATTGCTCCTCAGCTGGAGAAGGCTGGGGCTGCAGTGTGATTAGTGGACTGATTTAGCAGACAAGCTCAAGGCTTTTCCTAAAATTTTAATGTAGGCCTGATGCTTAATGAATGTGTTGCAGGTTCAGTGTGTGGCCATGCCAGGTGCACTTGGTAGGACTGTATGCAGTAACAATGCCACCTCAGGTGTGGAGAGAGAAGTTCTAAATATCATATTTAAAATGTGAATTGTTAGTACATTGTTAATGAATGGTAGCATCTTCTAGTTTTGAGGATCAAGAGCCTTGGTAGTGTGGCAGTATGTCATGGTAAATCAAGTATATTCTTCATGAACATAAAAGAGAACATTGTAAGGGTAGACTTCTGTTTTTGTCTTAAATTTTTCTTCGGTGAAGAACTTGCTTAAGTACTGTGTCACAAAAGGAGACTTTATTTCCAGAATATAATTATGAGTTAGAAATGTTGTGGCTGCAGCAGGAAGAAAACAGAAGGGATGTGTGGTGGTTTTTTTTTTTTTGGTTTTGTTTTGTTTTTTTTTTTTGGTGCATGTTCTATGCACTGGGAACACATGTACAGGATGGTTAATTTCTGTGGTTTAAAAATCCATTGTGTTGCCACCATCTTTGTTTTATCGTAGTTTGATTTAGGGAAGGCAAGTGAAATCCTTCTTCCTTTAGAAAGGCAACTTTGGCCCAAAGATGGTCGTAAAGTTGTCAAGTGTGGCTCTGCTTCATCTGTCACTTTAAAGTTATATTATGCTAGCTTCACTCCAGATGCGTATACTTTTTAAAAAATATATATATATATATATTTTAAAATGGTGGAATTTCATTCAGAACTGAATGTAGTTATCATTTAATCTGATGTTGGACTTCTACCCTTGGGACTCTGAATTCTAGAACATAGATATTTTTGTAGACTCAGTGTCATCAAATGCTTCCTTCTTTGATAATATTATGTGACATCTTAACATTTTTTATTAATCTTAAATTTAATTGTTGACTACATGTCCAACTTTTCAGTCTGTCTCCTTTTTCAAAACCCTTGACCTTTTATTTTATTTTGGAAATTTTTCCTCTTAAAAGGAAACTTGAAAAGACAACACATAAAACTTACCCTAGCAAATCTTCATGCCCTACAGATCCAATTTTGTGAGTTTCTGATCTGGCACCAAATACTGCACACAAGAATAAGAATAAGCCCAGCAGACATTTAACAGTGAATCAGGATTTATGAAGAACCTGAACTCTCTCGTTTTATTAAATGATCAGGTATGAAGGTGATTCAGGACAGACCCTGACACAAGTTCTAAAGTTCTGTTGTTGTTTTTTTTTTTTTCTGGTGGGATAATTTTAATATATTTTTCTAATGGAAATCACTATAAGCTATAGAGGATATTTATTTTTGCACATAGTTAAAGAAAAATGAAATGGAGTTTGGATGAGAAAAAGTAACAGCGGGGGAAGGATTTGGATATTCTTCCCTGCATGTCAGTTTCTATAAGTCACACTGACCATGGTTGCCAAAAATATAATTCAAATCAAGAAGAAGAATTTTCTTGAAGTCCCCAGACAGAGGGCTTGAAGGGATTGTTGGGATGCATAGCCAGACTTTGTTGGAAGGATCTGATGATAAAAATCCAAAGTGGGCTGACTTGACATTTCATTAGTCTGTGCAGTCCACCTAAACTGGCAAGTCTCATTAACACCTAAGAACTTGTATGCCTGCCCATGGAATTAATGAAGATCAAGTTACTTTTGTACATTTTTATTCTATCTTAAGGGAAAGTTGGTTCTTTTCTCTTTTTTTCCTGGCACTTCTGGATTTGTTTCATTAAATGAAAATAGATCTTGAGAGCCACTGAGGAAAGGCAAAGATGGTTTCAGAAGTATGTAAAGAGTTATGATTTCAACTTATGTAGCATTTCTGTTTTATTGGCAATAATCCTTTCCATAGGCTTTTTAGTGACAAGGAAGATAAAATACACTGTCCAGCCTTACTTGAAGATTTTTCTATAAAAGACCCCTGGATGAAATGAGGACAAGCACCATTGTGTACTTGTCCTAAACATCTGGGCTGTTAAATAGCTATAAGGGAAGTTCTGTATTGCTCACACCCCAGACAGAAGCATAGCCCTTGACTTAAGGGAAGTCGGTAGAGAGGATCGTTTTACAAGTATAGGAAAGTGGCGCCCTCAGGTAGTCTCCAGCAGTGTCACAAGATAAGCCGTTTCAGCAATAGCAATCTATATCCCATTGCTTGTGGAGGCCGGGGTGATCGGTCACAGCAGGATTCAAGGTGGGAGTCTCCTATGTCAGGGCTGATCAAGGTTACCTGTCATTCACAGGGAGAGGGTGGGGGTTAAAATCTAGGTTATTTTGAAAATAAGGCCCTTCAGAAATCTCTGGCTGTTGGGTGGGAAAGGCATTCCCTCCCTGCTGGCCTCTGCCAGCTTTAACTCTGGAGCTTTTTTTTTCATGTCCATAGGACAACAATTTGTCTGTGTCTCTCAGGGCTTCAAGCTTTTTAACATTTCCTTTCGAAACCTTTATTTGTAGCGAAAAGGGCTAGAAATCTACCTGGGTGTGTTGTTTTTTGTTTTGTTTCAGAAAGCTGTGCTGTTCCAAGCTTAAGAGGTGGTAAACACTGTGACTCATGGCTCAGAAGGGGCTGTGAAACCTAAATCATTATTGCCTGGAGCTCCTCAGATGGAGTCTGCTATATCAATATAAAGTATTGATATACATTGGACCTGTTAAGGTCCCTGATAGAGCTTCCACTTTTTATAGCTGGAAGTTTGTGTTTTGATGTGTGACTGTTACTGGCTGTCTCACCAGCTGCTCATTGGTGACAACTAATCTGTCATTTATGGCTGTTGGAAGGGAGGATTATGTGGAAGGGACCTAGGTAGCCTGGTAAACTGGTAAAAAGAAGGTGTAAAAAGTACACGCTTCCATGGGTTTCCAGGCAAGTATTGGATTTCAAGTAGAAATCTAAACTTTCACTTTTTTTTTAATTCACCTGCATTTCAGTGAAGGGAAACTATCTTGTGATGTTGTCTCCACTATGTATGTTAAAAATTGCAGGAACCCTTAACCTATATTCAGCCTAGGTTGGCTTGGAACTCCAATTTCTACCAGCCCATCTGTGTGACCCAGAGACAAAGTTGGGGGAGTATTCCCAGCTGGCTATGCCATAGAGCTCTGGGAGGAGGATTTACTGGCCTTTTCACCTGTTTCACATGTTGTGGACCATCATCCAAATTTGGTGGAGATATCAGGAAGGCAGTAGTACCTTTCAAAATCCCTGAGTAAATCTGTCCCTGGATTAAACTTTTCATTATCATGTCTTCACAAATGTCAGACATTCTATATTGTAAACAGTGCTTCCAAGTTGTTTTCAGCCATCTGGGTACAGGTTTTGTCCACCAAGTGGCATATGTGTCCTTCAATGCATCTGAGACCTGGATACATAAGTTCTTTATTGGGTGGCTGATAAGATGGATGTTTGCACACGAGTTTATATGACCATATCACTAGTAAAAATCACTTTCTCTTTATAGAGATTACAAGGCTTATTATCCTTCTCTCAGGGCATGCATACAGTTTCCATCAACTTCACTGTTAATGAGAGCACTGCATAGACAGATCGCGAGGAGAATCAGAAAACCTCTTACATTTTCACTCAGGCTGTGTTTATGATGTTAGTAAATTCTGCAGCTGGAGTTGAAGACAAGACAGATTAGCCATTTAAAACCAATTTTCCAACCCCATTTGTATTTAAATAATCTTGTTACAAAAGGACTGTGTGGTTCAGAGCAAACTAGGCTTATAATTATATTTTCAATATGGATAAATCAGCTGTGTGTGGACACACTAGCTATTGATTGGAAGACATAAAACATAAATCTTATGGCTTGTAACAAGAAAATGATTTTCTAGTGTTTTTAAGTGTTGAATAATTCAGAATTTACTTTACCTGCATACGCAGCACAGCTTGAGTCAGTCAAAATTGTGTATATTAGCGGGACAAAAGTGTGGGCTGTGATACAATGCTATTTCATTTTAGATAGCAATTTTTATGCCATCTATAGGGAGAAATACTTTACAAAGCTGAGAAACACAATTATGCAGGAAGACACAAAAGAAAGGGGAGGAAGGATGCATAGAATTATGTAGCAAAAGGAGAAAAGGGAAGTTCTTCAAAGTTTTTTAAAAGTTAAGGAATTGGAGATGAAGGGAGACTGCACTGACAGTGGTAGAGCACATTCTTGTATTAGAACCACAAAAACATGTGAAAAGGCAAAAAAGTGGAAAATGGTATAGATAACAAGGAGATAGTTCATACGCTGTGCAAATGCTTGCACACATGAAGCACAAGTTAGGAGCTCATTGTTTGTTGGTAAAGCTCTTCCACTGTTTACTGCATATGGAAGGGTGAAGATGACTTCAGGTAGAAGGGGAACAGCAAGTCCTAAACCCAAATCTGGATGACAAGATAGGAAGTGTTGGACAATGACACTTGGGTCACAAATGGTACAGAGTAGAGCTTCCCCCAGGGAGAAGTGTCACAAAATCAGTCCCACCTCCTGCAGGTGCAACGTGAGGACTGGAGAGTTGGCAGGAAGCTGAGGATGGTTTAGGAATGTATGCAGCTCTCAGAGGAGCAGGGAATGTCTTCAGTAGAGGTGGTAAAGATCCCTTGCATCCTTTTTCCTCAGGAAAACCCTTGCTTGCATGTGTGAGCTTTTGCTGAACCAGAGGCTTTTCTAATGAAATCTAGAGGAGGGTCATTCTTAATTGGTTTATAAATCTACTGGAGTGCTGTAAACTTTCCCATTTCCACTCTAGCTGGATAATGATTGTGGAACTGTTTTGGTGAGTTAATTATCGTGAACATAGTTAGAATATTAATCTTCTTGTCAGATTTATAGTTGCGCTAATTTATTCTAAAGCATCTTTTAGCTCCAAGTCCAAATGCCCTCCAAGCAAGACCAAAATTCTACCTGTAGTAAAGACAGGTCCTGTATTGTTTGCTTAGATGAGAGAATGAGTTTATTTGCCTTGTTATAACGCTTCCCACTGCCCTAGTATTCAGATATATTTAATCTCCTCTATGCACAGTAATTATTGCCAGGCAAATAGGTATTAAAAGAGTATCTGTGGATTATTTTCTTTTCCATCACCTTTTGCTCTCAGGAATGAAGGAAAAAAAAAAAAAAGACAAAAAAAAAAAAAAAAAAAAAAAAAAAACAGTCACTACTTTCAAGTAGGTACGAAGGAACCAATTCAGCCTTGCTGCAGGGAGGCAAGGCTCTTTAGAGTTTTCATCGCTTGTCCTGTAGGAGCCATGTTACTACAGCTTTTGAAGAGGCAACCATTAGCCATTTGTTGTATTTAGAACTGCTCTGATTTAAGACTACCTGATTCTGAGATGCTGTTTGGATGTTACTAATTTGCTTCTAATTCTGGTTTGGTTTACTGAGCTGGCTGCAAACCTGGCCTCCTGAGTATGTTCTCAGGAAATCTGTCTGTCTTGATACTGCCAGGGCAGTCCTCCTGTTGGGAAAATAATTCACCGTGTTAATATATCTGCTTTTGTTAAGTGCGCTCAGTATGGATTTATGCCTGAATAAAATAAATATACACAGATTAAAAAGTACACTTCAGTGTTGAGATACTCAAATTATCCTTGAACTAACTGAATTTTGCATGAATTCTGTGACATTGCAATATGCTTTTATAGTTTCTTAACTGTAAAGTGATATCAAGATGGAGTCTAGAGAATTCAATGCTTATATCATGATGTCCATCAATAATGTCTTCAGTATTTCTGTGCTTGGTATCCGGCATCATTTTACCCTTACCCAAGAAACTGCAAGAAATGTGACTGTGAAGTCACTGCTGTTGTCACTGACTTCCTAATCCTGTTCCTTCGCACATTGCCTAAAATTTACATTTTCTGTAATTATTTAGCTTGGGGATGCTGTGAAATGTCCCTAGATTTCCAATTTCTACATCCCATATTTTCTGCATGACCTGGTCTCTCCAATGCTTCATTATCTCAGGGATTATGAGGTGTGACTCTAGTGCTGGCTCTAAGAGTGGAGAGAAGGGTGTGCGTGGCTCCAGTTGTTGAAGGCTGGTCCTAAAACATTCACATCTTCCAAAGATCGCCTGCAGATTTGTCTGCCATAGCCACAAAGCTATTGTTTTCCCCTCCAGGGATCCACTAAGAGAATTAAAGTTAGTGGCAGCGTGCTAAGGTAGACATGTGGTAAACAGTGGATGTTTCAGCTCAGATGAAGGCTTTTGGCCACATCAGTAGATCAAGTTTCATTATTGTTTGCAAATCATATTCTATGGTATGTGAAGCTATAAAAAGGTGCCTTTACAAATTATAAATAAATATGGAACAAAGAGTGCTTCAATCCATTTATAGTTTCACCTCTGGTGAGCAAATGACCATTTGCAAATGGACTAAAATGAGAAAGCAGCATAAAGCAAAGAACAAACAGTAAAACTGTTTTGCTAAAGGAAAATGCATCATTAATTTGTTCGTAGCAAACAATTTACAAAGATTAGCCAAATAAAAACGTCCCAGGGATAAGCACTAAAGCTGATCCACCCACAGCTGAAAGCCATTCTGAAACAATAATAGTTGGATTGACTGTGGTGCTGTGCAGAGAAGTTACCTGACTCCTCAAATTGCTTCCAGAGCCAGTCTGCATGTGTATATTTTGAACCAAGAAAAAGCCTTTACAGAATGCAATATGCAAATATTTTTCTCCTACAATGTTCCCAATGAAGCCTATGCTAATTTCCATGGTCCTTCTGGGTCATATTAATCAGGATTGAGTGGCTTCTGGGGTTGGTAATGAGATCTGGAGGTTTTATCATTATAAAAAGCCTGTTTAATCCAAATGGAATGATTCTAAGGCAAAAAGCTCATTTATATTTTGTACTGCTGTATGTTCTGGTAGCAGCTAGATGATGGTGAAATGCACAAGAAGAACTTGACATCCTTCAGAGTTTGTGCATAGTCCTAGTGGGAAGATAGTGGGAGCTTTGAGGGGTTTTGTTCATGGAGTACCTTTTTTGTTTGAAAGGAAAGCTCCTGAAAATAGCACAACTAGTCAGTACTGGTTGTGCTTCCTTTGATTCCTTTGCAGTTGTTTGGTACCTTTTAGGAAAACTTAGAATGGGTCTAGGTGTCCTAACATTCACTTAACTTGCAAACTCTTAGCTAATGAGTAGTCTTACTGTACAGTACTGTACATAAAATGAATTGTCCTTCTGCTGAAAATTGTGTCACTTCTACTGATTCTCTCTATTACATTAATTGTAATAATTAACTAGTTCATCAGCTCCTCTTGTTGGACTTGGATTGTTCAGGTCTTTAGTAATTGTTATAGCAAGTTATCTATTTTGCTCTGAAGCCTTTCTAAACTTTGGTTTATTCCTGTAGCAAGAAGCTCAGAAACAGAAGTTTTGCTTGTGGTTGATGGAAATAATGTGTAATAATAAGAAGCAAGCTATAAATGAGCCATTGCAAACCACTCTAGGACTATGATTTTTTTTAAGATACTAAGCCTTGTGACAGACTATTGGCTAAGCAAAGCAATGTAGTATCATATAGGTATCAAATTTACTGATCAGATGCGCTAATAAAGCGGTGAGCACCTTGGAAGGAGGAGAAAGAGAATTACCATGATATCTGAAATAGAGTTGAGACAAGAGTAAGATGGGAGGTGATGCAGGAATCTGTAGTTATGGCCAAAGCTTCAATACCTGCAGTGGGTATAAATAAAGACCTGTTTCATTACATCTGTACATACATTAGTAAACCTGTCTGTATTTCTTTGTAATGTAACCATTAAATTTTTCAATATGCATCTCACACTTTTGGGGAGTCACATATATCTGTTCTGCAGCTGTCAGCTTATGTTTCTGGAGTTTGTAATCAGAGATTAAACAAAGTGTGAGCAAACCAAGACAGAATAATCCTTAAGTAGCATTACTTGAACTTTGAACCTTCAGAGAATAATATTCATGAGTTTGGGGAGCAAATACAGTCCTTGAAATACTATAAAAGTTACGTGTGTGTGTGTGTGTGTGTGTATATATATATATATCCATCCCTTTACGGCTTCAAGGAGAAATGAGATTTGGCTCAGAAATAAAACCTAGCAAAGCAGTTGTGTTCAGGGAACACTTAATGTAAGTCACTTATTTTTAATCTAAATATGCAGACTCCCACATTGGTGATCAGAATGGACAAGCCTTCTCTGCAGACGATTCTTCGTTTCCTGAGACACGGTTTGATGAGCTCTGGAGAATTTATGTGGAAAGACCAGCTTCCTTTGAGAACTGAGCCTAAACGTGAAATATACACCAAAATAATGATTTTATTTACAACAACTTACATTCGGAAATTAGATGTATCAGTTTAAAATATGCTTCATAGTTGTCTCAGGAGGGTCACTGTCCTGATTGGAAGTCAAACAAGCATCCGAACTTGTACCAGTTCATTTAAGAAAGTTGATCCAAAAGAACTATATACCTTCAGCTTGAGAACTGTTTTGAAGACAAAAGCAATTCTGGCAAAGCATTGTAATTCTATATAGTCCAATAAATCCCCACAAATCTGAGGTTCAGGTCTTGTGGGATGGCACTGGGGCAAAAGCTGGTTTTGGCTGATGCTTTCAGATCTTTTCTTTGGGTGATGTTGGGGGATAATAACAATGTATTGAGATTGCAGGGTGGGATTTCTGTAGCAGCATCAAAAGAAAACTTCAGTCTAACTCTGGATCAGGGTTTTTTAATTCTACTCTCATGTTGTCACCGGGAGACTGCTAAATGTCTAAAGTGAGTGTCCTACATTCTCCATGTCAGACCCCAGCCTGTGTTTTCCTGATAGTCTTAGGGCACAGATGTTCATTCTGTACCGTACTGCTTGTCCACAATTATTCATCTCTCCTTGTCAAGTCCTTCAGACTCAAGAGCATTTGGATATTATATATTGGATATTATATCAGTCATATAATGTGCATAGTGAACAGAATATTTTCATTATCGGTGTCCATTAATAATAATACATACAAGTTGTATGTATGTCACTATGCTTGGAAAATGCTTCTTGGAGCTTTCTTGTTTGGACCTCCATTGAAAAAAAATATATATATATATATAGAAAAAGTGCCCACTGGAAATCTTTCTTTGGTCTGTTACTCAGTAAATAAATACAGATTGATTTTAGTCAGGAAAACCAATATCAAGATCTATCCTCTTGATATTGAAGGATATATCTTTTGGATGGTTTTTTCTTGCATCAACTGGTTCTTCAGGGAAGAGATCTGCTCTCCAAGTAAGAAGACACACTTCAGTGGGTTGGGTTTGTTTGTTTGTTTGTTTCCTTTTTCAGTAAAGCAGTCTCTAGGGGGAAAAAACATTCTTTAGAAATTTAAGAAAAAATTCCACCCCATGGCTTTCAAGCTATTTTGCAATGGAATCATTGTTCAAGCATCTGTCATTATATTCATTATGTGTCTTTAGAATAGGTAATTTTCCTCGCTTTTTGATTTGTGTTTCAGAATGCATAAATTCAGGCTTTTATCTGCATCTAATATGTGGTCCTCTGCAAGCACTTTCTACTCTCTTTAAACTTTCTAATTTCAGTTTGTTTCTTGTTACAAGATCACAAAAACAAATGATTTATGCTGAAGAAAATTTGGAGCTAGTGCAGTGATAAATGTAGTTTGTTCTTGGTTTTGTTTTCTGTAGAAGGAAAAGCAAAACTTGGTTTTGGTGTTGAGAGCAGCCTGTAATGTCTAATTAGAGTTAGATTCTTTCCCAAGTTTCTTAGTCCTTTCAGTCAGTAAGGACAGCTGAAGTGTGCATATGACTTCTGTAAAGAGCACATCATGTTAACAAATTAACTCCCCCCACAAAAACAAACAAACAAACAAAACAAAACAAAATTCTATCAGCCAAAGCAAAAGCTATCCTAGCAGAATTATTTAGAAAATTTTGTGAGAGGTGATCTCCTGTCTGTCTATCTACAGAACATTATATATGTATAAATATGCATTAAAAAATAAAAATAAAAAATGATTATCCTTAGGGAAACTGATTCTTTCAAATCTGATGGCTGTGGAGGTCATGTCTAGTAGCTTCTGGGTGTGTTGCAGAAGATATTCTGAATTCCCTCATTAGAGGAGGAAATGTCATGTTCTGCAGCGATGCACAAGATATCTTCACAACTCCCCTACTTGTGCTATTCACCACCACCATTATTATTATTATTATTATCCTTTAACATCTCTTTTATGTCTTTTATGTGTCTTGTTAGACTGGGCACATATATTACAATGATGAGGATATCAAAGATGAAAAATTAAGTAGCCTTTAGTTTCCTACAGAGTTCGGAGGGTTATCTAATTTCTCTGTGGAACTTATCAAGTAGAAAAGGGTCTGAAGATGGTTCTTGAGGTTTTGGAAGATCTCATCATCTCCTTTGTAGTTGGGCAACTTCCTGTTACTACCACTTGCTTCAAGTAGTTACTGACTTTAAAAAATGCTTTCTGAAATCAGTGAGGTTATTCAGGTAAAAGTAACTACTCATCTGAATTTTAGCCTGTGATCTGGCACGCGTGCTGAACTCATGCATTTCCATTTGCAGAATAAGCCATGAAGCACAACAATTTAGAAATGAGAAAATCTGAAATGTTGATTCCAAATAAGCCTATAATAGAATTTCCAGAAGTGCCAGGATTTCATCCCACACCTGTAATTAGGTACTGAACATAACATATTATAGAGTAAGGACCATGCAATTATGTACTTGCTGAACTTGAAAGTTGTGCAGTTTTCTCCTTTGCTGTGAAGCTTCTCCTCTTTTTCAGATAAACTGTTTCATTGCCTATTTGTCTCTTGAGTGTTTTTTTCTTGCCCACATTTTGCGTCTGGCTAGACTTAATAAAAGCAACTGAATATCTGAAGTCTGAGTTTTAAAAATACGAGCTGTGATGGCACATTCCCTGGACTTTTCACTGCCTTCCACCTAACCCTGTTTCTTTTTTTTCCCCTCTACAAATCTGGAAGTCAGTTTTTAGTGCTTAGCTTTAGTATTTGAAGGCTTATATTAGAACCTGTGATTATAATCTATATTTGGTTCCTATCAGACATCTGGTTACTCCTTTGTTAAAATATGTGCCCTATTTCACGTGTGTGTGTATGTGGTAAAGCATGCATTATTATAAAGGTTAACAAAGTGATTTGCAAGGAATAATCTTATGAAATTATATTCACAGATACCTTAAGAAAGGTTTGAAGAGTTATTGGCAAACATGAAGAGCAGGTGTGTGTGTGTTATATAAAAATAAATTAAATGTGCAAGACAGTGGAGAAGCAAATCAGAGAGAGGAAAAGCAGAATTTCATGTGGCATTCATCCTGCCATGTCTGTGAGAATGCGGCAATGATGATTTTTAATTACTATGATGAAAATAACGATGATTCTGCTGTCATGTTTTTACGATAGCCTCAGGAGTATAAGTAATTATGTGATCAGTTGATTCTACATATTCACAAATGTAGCTGTTTATCATAATTTGTTTAGTCACTTGGATGTAGTCCAGACTCTTATTTCATACACTTAATTGTAAAAAGGGCAAGTGGAAGGAAACATTTCCTTTTGTTGCATGTACCCAATCAAAGTTGGTTCTATTAATAGAATCTATATTATCAATTGTATGCTTGTTTATTCCAGGTTTAAAAAATGTGCGCACACAGTACAAAACACTGAGAACAGAAATACAAATAACACAAAACAAATAATAAAAATAATAATAATAAAAATCCTCAAACAGAAGTGTTACAGTACACACCTACATTTCCTCTTTGGATACTCTTTCAATGGTTACCTAAAAATTACGTATTTGCTGCATTTTAGCTGCATAAAAATTGGATGTTCAGTGATTAAATTAGATGGAATTTAGGGGTCCAGCTTTCATTTTTGGTTCCATGTCTACTAAGGCCTTTCCGTGCTGATCCCCATCCCAGTATTTTCATTCATGCACAAACTTGTGCTGATTTCAGGACCTACAAAACTGTTGTTATTTATAAAACTGTTTTGTCATAAACTGTTTTTGATACCTTTGTGGCTGCCAGAAAATTTTGTCTTACCTGCTCTACTTTCTCCCAAAGACCCTTGGTTTTGGCATTGAAAAGAAAGAGGCGCACAAAAAAGCTACTGGTGGATGTTCAGGTGTATAGCCAGTTTCCAAGATACTACTACACAGTTGCATGCTCAGTTGTACGTTGTATTTTTGGCTGATTCTATAATGTTATAAACTGGCTAGAATATTAAGTAGAAAGAAAATGTTATGCTGTAATTTAGTCATAACAATTTCAGTGGAAGTCTCAAAAGCACTTTCAAGGCTTGAGATTTTTCTGATTTTTTTTTTTTTTTTGATTCTTATTCCACAGTAGGATGTGATTAAAACTTCAGCCATCTTGACACCTTGGACTTAGACAATATTCGTCTTAGTTATTTTGAGACAGAGAGGCAAGTTAGTGAAAAGGTACTTTATTTTATAAAATAAATTTATGCTCGGAATCTTGGAGCAAAATTAAAAGCTCAATATACTGATGGTGCCTTCCTGCAGTCTAACAGCACTTTATTTATGTACAATAGCAATGTTTTTTCCTATATATTTCTACACTGAGAATGTAGAAGGCTAACTACTTATCTAATGCTGCCTGTTGCATGACCCTCTTGCTGCCTTCTAGGGGCCCTTATGTGTTCAAGCACAAAACTTAATGCGGCATCAAATGGTCCCAGAGGGTTTCTTTGTCTGGGCAGCAGCAAGCACACTAATTACAAACAAAACACCACAGTGCCCCTGGTGACATAGCAGACCAGTCAGGCCTAGATATCTTGCAGCCCTGGTCCAAGACAATGAGCCATGGCCTGCTTTTTATCAGCTTGTCTTAAATTCCCTGATTAGGCATATTTCTTTATCATATGTCAGTTGCTATCTTCCCGGCCCAGTTATACCTACAAGTTTTCAAGCACATGGTTATATGAATGGATTCATTGTAATTCAGATTTGATAGATAGGCTAGAGTTTTCAATTGTTCTTTGTAGTTGGTTGAAAGCTGAAAACCCAGTGTTTGTATTGCTTGAATCATGCAGATTGTTCATCTCTATGCGGCCATATACTTCCTGCTACCTTGGGCCATTCTTCTAGGTCTTGGCAGGCTTCCTTCAACAATCAAAGTAATACCCTTGCATTGCCGTGTTACTTTTAAAGTAGCTCTGATTGACAGCGAATGCCTCATCTCCTGAGACTTTCCCATGACAAGTTGAGGGGCTATGGCCCAGAGCTGCATTCTTTTCCCTCTTAGTTTCTGATCTTCAGAAGAGAAGATCATTAAGACGGAATGAAATGACTCTCAGGAGCAGTGGCAGACAGTGGGAAATGATGGGTTTGTGGTGAGGGTTTTCAGATGAAATGAAGAGCCTGAACCTGGCTCAGAGAAGCCAACTTCTCTGAAGCCAAGAAGAAGCCAAGTCCTTCACTTCCAAGTTAGCATGGGTTTTTAATTTCCAGGGTATCTGTTTTATGTACTGGCTGCTTCAGTTTGTGATGGCTCCAAGGGTGATGATAGCATTAGAAAACAGTGTCTCTCACAATTTCAGTTGGTTCAAGGTTAGGCAGCAGCAAAGTTTCTCACTGCTTAGATTCACAAGTTTGGGCAAGCAGAGAAACAGAACTGTAGGAAATTGGAGAACCTCCAGGTCAAGTGGTTGAAGATTTGAGAAATCTCCTGCTTTAACTAGATGCTTAGCTGAGAGGTTTAGAATTAGGGTTTGTAACTTCAAAAACTTAAATCTTCTGAAGTCTTTTTGTAAGTCTTTACATGAGTCTAGTTTTATGGTTATATAAATTTTGGGATAGTGGTAGAAGGGACTCTCTGTTCCATCATGGATAAATTGTAATGAAATGGCAGTAGACTTAAGCAGATCAATATCACTCTTCTGTGCAATTTTTAAAAAACAAAGTTACAGCAGAAAAGCCAGTTATTGCAGTGCTACTTAATTCACTTAGTAATAGAGTGCATTGATTGATATTATCATAAATAACAAAACGCTTCATCTGTGCCTCCTCATCGCCGTATCGTATTATGCGTACAGGCCAAGACTCAAAAAAAAAAAAAAAAAAAAAAAAGAGAGAGAGAGAAAAGAAAAGCTACAGCCCTTCTGAGCCTCAGGCTAACAAGCCTTATTGATTGCGCTTGTCATGAGTAATCTAAAGCTAAAAGATAACAATTCATAGGATTTGTATGTAGCTGTTGTAGACCAGGCTTGAACCCACCATGTTTTCTATATGGGCAATGTATACAGAAGCTGTGCCGATGCAGCTGCAATGTGTTACTGGAAGCTGAGTGCAAACAGAAGCCTCATGTTCTGAACAGTGACTGGCAAAAATCAATCTTAATTAGGCTGCAGATATTCAAGGCCACTTCTAAACCTGAACCTCTTCTTGATCCCCTTTAATTATGTATTCAGATCAAAATGACATCCTGAGCTATTATCCTGCTTGTTAAACCCACTCAGTCACTTGTTGTCTGAGCAAATGCATCTATGTTTTACTAAGCGGCATAAATGGTTTCCTCCATCAGTCCCCTTGCTGTTAGAACTGCAGCTGTGTCCTTCAGCATCTTGGTTTCCAGGGCTTGCTGCAAAACTTTGGAGTTACTTTATGGAAGTTATTTTTCTATTCAGACCATCCTGAGCTGTCATTTGGCCTCTTTCTCTGTTGGCTTCCTGGGGCACCTCTGTTCCTGGGTGACTCAGAACATTTTTAAGGTAAGTGCAAGGAAACAAAAGCTTTTTGTTGTTGTTGTTCTTTGTTCTTTTAGTACAAAATTATGTATTAGTATATAAATGTATTAGTACTCACTCACAACTACTTCTTCCCTTGCATTTCTCAGGAAGAGGCAGAGAGAAGCACATTAGGTGTGGGAGCTTGGACACTTGTTTACTGATTAGTAGGGTTGACATTTAGGATTAGGTGAGGAGCAAAAGGTGCTTAACCAATGTGCAGACTGATGATAATTTAGTGTTGTACATATGACCTTTCCTTTAAAAATGTACTGCAAACACTGCTTCCTTGGGTCTCAATGGCATACTGTGAGATAGTAAGAGAAACTGAGAAAAATACCTGAGGTAGTATAAAATCCCCTCAACTTGCATACAGGTGAGATAGTAGATGGAGTGGGAACATAATGAATCTGATAAAACTGTATTTCTAATCTCTCAATATTATCTTAGAGGGATGGGCAAAATACTGTGAGGCAGAACACTATAATCCCGAGGTAGCAAGCTGAATTACATATGAAAATGAAAGCTATAAAAATCATAAGATTTAAACAAAATCAATGCTAAAATGGGCACATTGGAGGTGATGCCAATGAAGGTCTTTGCTTTACATGGAGGTCAGCGCATTCCAGTGTTCATTCAGACCAATGGGTGGTATTACCTGTTTATAAACACTGTTTGGCAGAGGTCCTTTTGTAGGGCCCCTTCTTGTTTCTCTCTCCTTGCATTTTGATTTTTTTCTTGTTTATACGCTTTTCAGTGGAGTTTTGTTTCTTCTATTATTTAGTCCTTCTTGCAAAGCTTTGTTGGATGTAATTTCCATACTTTCTGTTTGTTATAGGGTGTTGTTTTTTAAAAAAAAAACTTTTATAGCACTGTTTTTGCTGATACTGAGCTACTAAACACTAATGCACTGCAGACAAAAATGTGTGTGTACATATATATTGAATGTTACCTCTGAGATGTAGCAAAGGAAATATTCGTGTTCCAGTCCTGTAAGAAATATTATGAACTCAAATTTTCAGGAATCAGATAAGAAAAAAATAAAATCTCAACTGCATCAAGCTTAGTTCTTTGAAATGTACTTTATCATACTTTTTCCAGAGGATATAGTAGGTTTGTTTTTTGGTTGCTCTAATAGCAATTTTGACCCCATGTGTCTTTGTCACTACTGTGACCTAGAGTCAGTACTGTCTGGTTTTTAAGGTGCTGTCATCATGAAAAAGTCACATGGGAGTGACATATTCTGATTTGTCTTCAGGGAGGTCCTGGCAAGTGCCCTGGACAATGTATCAAAAGTAGAGCCAAGGAAATAGGATTCAGGAGAAGAAGGGAATTGTACTGAGGACAGCTGCAGTGTGGGCTGGTGAGACTACAGGACACCAAAGATCCTGTTGTGTATGTGGATGCTAACAAACTCTTTGTCTGTTGTATATTGCTGTTCACTTTTACTTTATTTCATCATTTGATCAGAGACAAAAGCTTTATATAATTTTTAAAATTGATAACATGGTTAGTTAATGTGATTTATGTTCTTAAGTTGCAAATATTGTTGATAAGGTTGGTTTGTTTGTTTTTTTTTTTTCTCTTTTCTATTTAAAATTTAAAGGAGAAAAACATTTGTTGACCTGACATAATGTTAGGACTATCTCATAGAGGGGATCTGAAGTTACATGCTACATCTTTATTTCATTACTATATTTAATAACTTAGATTATCTTTAACATATAGTCCTTTAACATGTTGTCCTGTGATCCTATTAGTAAACAATGGATCAGAAATTCAAAATAATTCCTTAGTATTCACTTTAGACAATAAGCATTCTAAGCTTTACCATTAGACTTTTTGTTATCTTTTCCATATATATACATTTTTTGTTGTTTTTCTTCGTTTATTTTAAAGTTTTCACATGTCCTGGAGTGTACTCTGGAGAAATAATTTTATTTATTTATTTATTTATTTTGCTTTCTGGGCAAAATCATGACCTTCAACTTTCCTGCATCACCACTGGCTAATGACTAACTTTCAAATTAATATTCTTCTCTGTAAGTGATTATTATAGCATGACCTTAAAAAGTTAGCTTGAATTTTAGCCCAGCTTCTGGTAGGTCTGGGTTTGTAATGCATTCTTACTGTGTGTCTAAGATGGATATTTCCTTTTCCTGAGGCTATCAGACACTCTCAAAAGTAACATGCACAGTAGCTATAATGTTACACCTAGTTTTTATGATCTGAGTGGACTGGAAGCATTCAAAAACATGTAATGATACTCAAGATCAGGGCTGAATCTGACCTTATATTACACAGGACAAAACAGAGGGTAAACAAATATATTCAGATGGAAATTAATGTTAATTTACTCCCATCTCCCTAAACCTGCCAGAGGTCACTACTCATCTGGGCTATTAAAATGCTAGTGTTCCCAGACTCAAACAAAACAAAAACATACCAAGCAAGAAAAACAAACATACAAAAGTGGCTCTTGGCAGAACAATTCTTTCACCTATCATTAGGAATTTGTTTCTGCTAAGGTCTTTACCTCCTCCTTTCTCTAGAAAAGAACAGTCATGTTTTGAAATGATAACTGGGTGGAGCACTGAATCTTTATTGTAGCTAATTAGCTACTCTATCTTTGATATTATTTTGCTTTATTTTTATTATCTTTTTTATATTTTATTATCTTTTGCTTTATTTTTGACAGTGTTCCACTATCCTTTCAAGAAGTATCTTGTTCTGCTTCCAGGCATACTGACTTTCCAGCTACGCTATAAGCAATTATTTGCAGTAACACATCTTTTTAAAACACCATGTTTGTGTAAGAGTTGTTACTGTAAAGGTCATTACTCTGATACTATTACTTCTTACTAATAGATGGGGGGAAAACCAGAGTTGGAGAAGCATGAGCACAATCAGAAGAAAGACTTAACTAAAGTTAAATAGAAGAGCACAACACAAACATATCTTAATGAAGTGTTTTACTTGTCACCAATGCTCCATGCCAAGTCCCAGTTCACCTGGACAGACATCTGAAGGCTTATTCTGCTTTTTCTTTTTCTTTTTTTTTTTGTTAAAGATATGTATGGAGACCCTATAAGTACAGTTCTTAAGTAGATTAGACATTTATGATGAAAGAAATGGATGTGTTTTATTCTTTTTCAAGAGCGAGGTGAACTGTTTTCCCAAGGTTCTTCAGCTGCTCCAAGTGAGGAGGACTTGAAAGAAATTAGCAAGCACACCCGCCCATGCACCTTGATTTTGTTTAGCCTGGATATAAGCATAAGCCATGCCATTCTCCCCATCTCCATGTCTCCTGACATCTTAATTTCCACTGGAAATCAATATGAATTAGCCTGGAAGGGTACACAGTAACTTCTAGAAAGTCTCTGCTGTGGGCAAAATCAGGGGCAGTGAGTCTGCCTGTGAGGTCTTTTGTTCTGTTTTTCAGATGGACCTTTTGTATTTGCATTATCAGACTCCAGTAAGGATTTTTTTTTTTTTTTAAATATATATATTAGTAGTCATGATGGGTAACTTCAAAAATGCTCTTTCCTTATTGCATGCTAACGTGTGCATGGCAAACTATAAAGTCACGCGTAACAGTTATGATAGTGAAATACATCACTGACATAGTAATATAGTTTGATTTGCTTCAGGACCCGGCTTTGTGGCTCATCAGCATTTTATGTAAATAGGATGATTTGTTTTCTCCCACAGACAGTAAAAATAAGATATAGTTGATGATAAAATGTTCATACAAAAAAAAAATCCTTTTTTTTCCCCCTGAGGAAAGTACTTAAAAATGACAGAACAAGAAGGATATGCAAGAAAATGGTCCAATGAATGCTGGACTCTTCCTGTTACTATTGAAAGTTAAAATTCACACAGGACCAATTTACCGACTCTAAGTCCTTGCCCTCTACTCAACATTGGTGAGGCCACACCTGGAGCACTGGATACAGCTCTGGGCCCCAAGTACCGGACAGATAGGACCTAATGGAGGGACTCCAACAAAGGGCCACAAAGTTGGTAAAGAGACTGGAACACCTCTACTGTGAGGAATGGTTGAAAGAGCTGAAACTCTTTAGCCTGATGGGGTCTCAGGAGATCTAGTCAATGTGTATAAATACCTGAGAGCATGGGTGCAATGAAGATGGAGCCAGGCTCTTTTCAGTGACAGGATAAGAGGCAAGGGGCACAAAGTGGAACACGAGAGGGCTAAACATCAGGAAGCACTTCTGTGCTGTGCAGGTGACTGAGCAATGGAACAAATTGTCCAGAGAGGCAGTGGATTCTCTCTCCTAAGGCAACCTGCTTACCTGCTTGAGCAGGGAGTTTGGACCAGATCACCCTTCCAACCTCAACCATACTGTGATTCTGTAAAGGTAATCTTGTATTTCTGAGATAAAAAACACACAAAAATGATGAGCAAAATTACTGTTAGTGATGCATGTAGTATTAGAAGAAACAAAAAATATTATCAGGTGGCCCGCCTAAGCATCTCTTAAATATTCTCTTGTGGTAACTGCTCCCAAGATATGTGCAACTTTATTTGGAGTTTTCTCTCTCCTACAAAACTCTCCTCTCAGCAGAATTATTTAATTTCCTTGTGAAGCCTTTGGAGGTTCTCACGGTTTGACATATGTATGGAAACTGCATGTGTCTGATCAGTTTGAGGTATGTCCTTAGCTAAGATGTGAACATGTTCAGAGAAAGCATAGACTGGTATTTTTGTATTAAAACTACAGCATGCAAATTTCTGAAGTTGGCACTAAACTACATTAAGCAGTTCTGCAGTTGGATTCTTCTGCGGTGGGTCTTCTCTGTTTTCAGCTCCTGTTTTTTGTATCTCAGTTTATCATGGTAAATTTGTTCCTTCATCCAATTCTATGCCACATAGCAGAGAGGTCTCAAATCCCTCTAAGAAAATCTCCTAAGAGTATGAAAGCAGTAGTTTGATATCATTACATCTGTGAAACAGTGTCTTATCCTGTATTTTTTTTTTTTTAAAGTTCCTTGTAGATCTCACTGTTGTTTCTATTTGAATCCTATGTATAGTTTAGGATTATAAATTACTATAAATTATAAATTATAGTTATAATTTTGATCTTAATGTCTAATAGATTTATTCACCTCAATAGGGACCACTTATCTGTACACATCAGGAACTCTGACAAATCTATTAGTGCATTCAGATACACAGCTATGTACAAATATAAATAGCAAGGCTACAAAGTCAAGTAGAAAGTTAGGAAATAGCAGAACTAGTTGCCTGGGAAACAGTTTGGTTCATTTAATTATGTGTATTTTGATCTAAACTTAAAGGCCAGATTTACTTATTTATTTATTTTCTTCATGGGAGATACCTAGAGGGTTTTCTTCATGGGAGATACCTAGAGGGGAAAAAGTAGCTAGAAGTTTACTAACTCTCATATTAAGTGTGAGATAATTATAATAAGGGGCTCTCACAGAACTCCTGTAATAACCTTTATCTTTATTGCATAGATGGAATGAAAGGTCAAGATCTGTTCAAATAGTATCTTCATGTAACAGACTTAGTGTTCACTCCATGTTTTATATACATAATGGGTCCTCAGAGATTGCAAGGAAAGCAAACAGACCTCATCAATTTCTCTAATGATTCCTCTGAAAGATACTTTTTTTTTTCTTGGTTTGTATTTTTAGCTCACTCTAACAACACCTCTATTACCAGGCTGTCAGAGACCTCATACATAGAATTTATGTTGGCTTTCATAAAGAAAAATTAGATGCTATCTCAAGGACAGACTCTACTTTTAATGTCATTAAAACTAAATGAGTTATTGTTGACATTCACTGAGAAACAGCAAATAGAATTAGATGGTGAAAAATCTTAGTGATAAGAAGATGTGGTGGCTTAAACTGTCCACTGCAGAGAAGAGGTAATTTATAAGCATTGCTTTTTTAACGTATGTGTAACCTGTGCTTTTTGCTGTGGAGGCTGATTCTATTAATCCTAGGGGAGGGATGGAGGTTATGGAGAAGAGGTGTGGTGTGGATTTCAGTTGTTATAGCCTGTGTTTCTACAGCAGCACTGGGTACATAGGAGAGCAGTTTGGCACTGGGGTGCCTGAGCCACTGGGCAGCCTCAGCAATACGGCAGAGGAAAAAGCAGAGCTTCCAGGCCCCTTAGCTGCTGGGACCCATTCCCAGCATATGGAGGAAAACAGAATTCAAGGCAAGGGGGAAAATCTCAAGTTTGGTAGTGAAAAAATAGCTTTTGTAAACACAGGACTAAACAATACCTGTCTTTTGAGATCTGTATCTTTGCATTTCCTTGCATATAACTGGGCATGACTAAATGCTTTTCAAGTTTTAGTAAGAAAATCCTAGCTCTTTATTAGGATAAAGAAGCAGAGCTGGGGCAAGAGAGTTTCGAACGTACAAAATTCACACATTGGCACACTTTAAATTTATGCTTTAAGTTTATGGTTTTTATTTCATTAAACTGCTTGATTCTATAAAAGACAGGGGAGAAAAGTGAAGTGGGTTTGAAGATTTCTCTCTTCTTACCTATTTTGCCCAGGATTATAAGAAAAGCAGAAGGCTCTGGAGAGAGAGAGTTTTATAAAACTCTGAGAAATAGCTGTATGTTTTGTATACTAATCCCACCTATCTGTAGATGTGTGGTACAGATGTTGTTGGCTTTGTTTCTTGTGTAACAGGGAGCTGTTCAGCTGTTAACTCCAAAAGCAGAGTGAAACTGTACATGCATATTCTAAGGGCTCAAAGTATCTGGGAAAAAAAAAAAAAAAAAAAAAAAATATTGAATTTCCTGGTGGTCATGAAATTGCTATGTTTCATTTTACATCTGTGATATGAAAGGTGTGTTTTCTTGTTTTGTTTAAAATTAAACAGGTGAATTTATACGTAAAATCGTAATGTGTAAATGTTTTATGGGGGCATTGTAAGGAGCTATTATAAAAGAAGAAATGTTAAAAGAACATTATTAAGCTGTGAAGTTAGAAACCTGAAGGATAGAAAATGTCATTGCAAATTTAATTAGGCCCCCTAATGTGTATTCAGTAGGAATGGCTTTAATTACCTGATCACAAACTATTTTTGCACAGCATCTCCCATTCCTTTCAGCATAGAAGCTGGATAAGCTTTAATTAATGAGCAACTTTTTGGTGTTTTCTTTTCTCCTCAGTATGCAGATCTAAGTTTTTGTTTACTGTATACTCTTCAAGTCTAGCTCCAAAAACATAATTATTCATTTCTTGATGGGAAATTCTGAAGTACACTTCACAAGAAGATTATTTCACAAATATTTGTTTATTTTCAAACCATCCACAAGGGATGATAGGTTGTTATGATATTTTTCAGACAGTGAATTGTTACAAAGAGAAAGCATATATTAATTTGGAAACTTATTTTAAGGCAAGTAAAATTGTTTTTTAGCATTCTATATGCATTTAAGAAAAAAATCTTTTAACTTCAGTTCATATCCTAACAGGTGAAACAAATCAGATCACACAACTGTAACTTGGTGTTTTTTTCTCCATTCTAGAATGGAGTAAACATGTGACTTTGACCTGTTCAAAGAAATAGTAAGGGAGAGCAAGATCATGCCTTGTGCTGGAGAGATGTCATATCTGTAGACATATCATTAACACACTAAGCCACTATATTTGAGATGGCAAAGAGCCACATGTAGATTGTTGCTGTGAATCAGAAAAAAGCAGCTCTGGTGATGGTGGGAGGTAGCTATAAAAATAAACACACCTTCATTGTTCCGAGGAATGGATGCTTTTTCTGTATTTAAAAATTATTGGTTGATAAGTTACCATACTTCTTGCATCTGGAGCATGAACCTTTTGCTTATGAGGTTAGTCACACTTGTTCCTTCTGTTTGCCATTTTGATCTGCATTGTTTTCCTGTGATTATAGTATTTCTACAAAGTGGAACTACCCAAATATCTTGCAGCACAGTAGTATAAGTAGTTGCCTGAGAGGCAAAAGTGACTTGTCACTAGGAACATCGAGCCAGTATCTCTCTCTTCCACATGTCTCTTAATCACAGGTTTAGTGTTTAAACCAAAGTGGAAGGAGGCATCAGAATTAAATGAAGTGAGCCAGTTACCTGGTCCCTAATGGACAATTTGAATCAGAGTTCTGGATGGCCCTGCTGTTTCCATCTGAATGTCCATGTTCTAGTTTTGAATTAGAATCAATGAAGACTTTGAGCCTAAAATTCCCCAAATGTGGCTGAATGGCCTAAAATATCAGTTACTTTGATGTGCTCCCATACTGGAGTCTTTCCAATAATAAGCATTTTCCGATGAAGTGGAATTAGTATATAATATTTTAGAACAAAATTCTTCATCCTTTTATCTATAGTATCTCTGTAAAACTGATACCTCATAATTAGTAGTTTCTGCTGTCTCTGTAGTATGGGTGGGATTAAAGTGTATTCTCCTAGATTCTTTGGAGCCCTACAAATGAAAGTTACTGTACTGGCTTCCCCTCCTCTTGCTCATTTGTTGCTGACCACATGTTCTGCAAGGATGACAGTGTCAGGATGACACCTGCTTTACCAAGGAACTGAAACTAACACTAGAGCTTTCTAGGAACATTCTCTACTGCTGATTGAAACTGGGGTTCTTCGGGAATAAAAATGGCCATGTACTAGACGAGAGGGGAGTAGTCCACAGTAGTCTCTGTGGTACTGAATGCTGATATTTCCTAGTTTTTTTAGTACTTGCTTGGCAGCTGTAAAGTTTTTGACAAAGGATGGATGTGTATGTGTTGATGTGCAAGCATGTAATTATCTGTATATCCATGTGGTTTTTTGTTTGTTTTTAAATGAAGTGGAAAAAACAAATCCTATTGTGTAGTACCATTGTTTCTTGCATGGCTCAAAACTACAGTTAGTCCTGTACTTGCTACTCAGATGTCTGCCACAAGCAGAATTTCCCCTTTGCAGCTGTTGGTAGAAGAGCCTAAAAGCTTGATCAGATGTTTTTCAGAGAGACATCAGAAGCAAGGTGATAGTTTTGAAGTGAGAATGGCCACAATAAAATGACATTGCTTCTTATGGTCAGCTCTGTGAACTCTGCAATGTGTCAGGTTGGATCCAGCATTAGAATAATCTGTTCTATTTCTGTAGTCAAGGTCTAGGAGAACAGACCTGAAAGGGGGATGTATTCCTCCTCAGAGACAATCTCACTCATCTTCCCTAGGATGCCTACTTACAAAAGTAAACTTGGTCCTTTGGGGATGTAAGGGATTAATCTGTGATGAAGAATTTAGCACGCTAATTGCTAGCAATTCTGCCTTCAGTCAAAAGTGCACAGAGAGACAATGGGGAAGAATAATAATGGTCTCTGGATTACACTTAAATCCACTGAAATGTGGCACTCTAAATTGTGTCAGCACTTTCAACTTCCACTCAGATAATCAACAGATTATCTTGACAAAGAAATAAAAGTTGCTTCAGGTTTAAACAGGCATATGCCATTTTTAACCCACCATTTTTATTTTATTTACCTTTACCAAAATATGGTTCAAGTCTTTCTTTAAAATAAGTAAACACTCTGTATCTTTTAGGTGATAGTCTGGATTCTGAGCCTATTCATTTAATTTCTCTAACCCTTAATGCGACAGTAAACAACATAGCCTTACCGCAGCATCACGGGATCATTGATTCTGATTCACTTCATTTATAGCTGAGAGACACCTCCTAAAATATCCTCCATAAAAAGATTATGCAACATCCAAACCAGTTCTAAAAGTAAAGATTTTCTTTATTAATCTGTGTGTATGGGGTGGGGGGAGGGGGGTAAAAATCCGACTGGTCCATTAACTTCTATTTACAAGCTGTTAATATGCTTCAAGTTTAGCCTCCTTACAACTCTATCCGTTTTTAAATCCACTGTTTAGCCATTACAGTTTCTGTGTTTCTGGGAAACAATGGTGCACATATTTACAGAATATTTATATAATTTTAGCACTTTTCAAAGATTTCACATTTCTTTACATCTACCATTAGTGGCAACTGCGTGGTGGACTGTGGATAATGGTTTTCTAGAGTGAGAGGGAAAGAGTATTTTTTACATTATCATTTTTAGCATTTTTACTGAAATACATAAAGAGTTCTCAGCTAAGATCAGAGCTGTGCTTTGCCATGCACCACAAATATCCACCAAAGAGAGATGAATTTTGCTTAAGAGAAGTTGTACGTAGGTAACCAAGACTAGTATGGTATTATTACCCCTATCTGACATGTGGGAATCCAACACCCAGGAATTCTCAAGTTTAAGAGGCAGGAAAATAATATGGGGCTCCATGGGTCCTGGTGTGTCATGTTGTTAAGACCAAGGACTTGAGTTTTGGAGCATAATAAAAATTTCTTATGCTTTATGTCATAAAGTTACTTTGTTGCGGAAAGTAGAATGCAGAAGCAAAGACTGGTTAAGTGCTCTTTTTGGGACAAGGTCAAGATATTCATGTGGACAGAGAGAAGGTTGGTAAGGGCCCTTCAGGTACCAGCAGGGAGACTATGCCCTTCCTGCAAGCAGTCCGTGTCTCTTAAATTACACACTGGTGAACTTTCCTCCTAGCATTTAACCTGCTAAATGCCTGTAATGGCTAGTTCTGAATTATCAAGTGCCAAAGTCACTCATGTATAGAATCTCTTATATAATGCTTTTTCTCACCATTAGTAGAAATATTTTTTATTTTAATGTTAGCAAGAAAAGAAAAATGTTATTTGATAGATTATTTTTTTTGGGGGGGGTGGAGGACATATCCACGCAGCCAAATATTTTCAACATGATGCCAACAGTGAGAGGAACATAATGGCTTGAACTTGGCTGCAGATGCAATGGCCAGGCATGACATTTTGTCACATTCATTTGAAAGGACACTACACAAGAATGCTGAATTAGCCCTCCTCCTGTGCAACCCAAGATGAGCTGAAGTTGAGTGATTATGGTGTCAGAATAAGTAGTAGTTTTAGTAGTTTGATGACATAAAGGGAATCTAATTTCTGTGGGTACCTCATGACTGAGAACAGCACAGGTTGGACTGTTTGTGGACATTGCTTGTGGGAGGAAATATGACTTCCCAACTATCTGTAATAATGTTAAAACTAATTATGTTTTCACCTTCATTTCTGGGCAGTTTTGTGGACTTGGCAAGGCATTACAGACAAAAAAAAAAAAAAAAATTGTTATTTTAAGATATGCTGAGCACTGAAGCACGAGAAATTGAGACTCCAGATTTTACAATGTAGGCAGCAGTCATAAGCAGGAAGTTTGTAGATTAGTTGAAAAGAGCACATTGCTGTCTTGGAATTTTTGGTGCCAAATTGTAGCCTGGGCAAATCTTTCAACTTCAGTATAAATTTCTGGAAGTGTCATGTTACTGCAATAAATTAGCTACATTTTCTTTTACAATATTTCAAAGGACAATGGAGCATAAAACAATTGTGCAAAATCATACTGTCTGCCTTTTTGCACATTATGAAATTTAAGCTTTGCCATTTCTTTTAAAATGTTTGCTGTCAATCTCCTCTGCTTTTCTAAAAGTAGGTTCCAAGAGCATCTTTATTACTACTTTGCCACAGTACTGTTTTTTAAATTGCATGCTACTTTAACAGTCCCATCCACCTGAAAGATACAGATTGTGACTGAAGAAATGTAGTTCTGAATCAGAAAGTGGAAGGCACGGGAGTTTAGATGTAAGAGAAACTAATTTTCATTTTGTTGCCTTTATATATGTCCAAAGCACACTGCTTGTTGCTGAATCGTCTGCTCCTTCTCATCCCACATTGCCTTGAAAATCTGAGTTGTTTGCTGCAGGAGCAGGAGACTGCAGTGAAAAGGCTGAAGGCCAAAGACTGGCAGAACTTTCAGAGGTGGCTGGTGGAAAACATGAAGTAAGCATGACTGAGACCATTCAGTGGTACAGTAAATATGTTACTAGTCAGTGGTTGTTGCAAGCACCTATGAAATGCTTTTTATGCTTCCAGAATCCTATGTGAAGGGTCCAACTGGAGTCAAAATGTTTAATTCCTTTTTCCTAAGAATTTGATTATGATAGAGTTAGGTATCAGCAGAGAATCTGATTGGCAGAATTTTCAGTGACCTAAAATAACATTGCAAGTGGTAAGTAGGGCAAATTCATATTTCTTATTGGGTTTTGACTCTTCAATATCAGTTAGATATGTTTCTAACAGCTAGGAATTGGGGGGATTTAATGCCAACCCCAATGCAAAATAAACAACAAAACCAAAAAGCAACAACTAAATTAAACCAAACCAATAAACCAGAAGCTTTTGGAACCTCCTTGTACTATTCTGCAAATCATTATCAGTGCCTTGATTTGTTTAGTTTGGGTCATATTCCATGCCAAGGATATGTTAGATCCATATATGCACTCAGGAGGTTATTTGTGAAACTGAGATTGGGGCAAGCTGCAGATTCTTTGCAATATTTGGCTGTCATTCCAGCTGAGGAGAATACAGTGCAGTTTGTATGGGAAATGGCTGTCCCTCTAGGAGCTCTTGATATAGACTACTATTCTCCTTACATATTTAGGCAATGCAGAAAACCACAGAAAGGTAGTTACTATTAATAGGTTGTTACAATAGTTTTAGCCTAAAGAGGCTCCATTCAAAGCTGACATTAATTGTATTTTGACAAGTTCGTAGTGGGGCAGTTTCTGACAGCAAATTTAAGAAACAATATTGTCACTAGGATGTTTTTGGCTGGAAGCAGTTATGAGACCCACTAACTGAGGCTGTATATTAACATTCACAAAATGTATATTTTCTTCTCCTTAAAATCAAGAAATGTCAATTTCAAATCCTGATATTGTGTTACTTCAAATCCCAAGGTGTTGGTGACTCCTGAGGCTACATACAAATAGAGGATGTCTCTACCATCTATATGTTAAGATGAGTTTCAGTGTCCTGAGTGCTGCAAAACTCCTGCACTTACTAGCAAGTACCTTCAGCTGGCATAGGCTGTATACCGGTGTTCTAGAAGCAATTGCTGCTAATGATGCAGTAAGTGGCAGGCAAACTGGGACTGGAGGCAAACTACAGCTCCTCACTCCACTGCCTGATAGTTACTCTTGTTGGAGCTAAGGGAATGGATCAGAAAGGTTATCTATACTCCAAAACAGCCTCCAAAATGGTTAGTTCTGAAATTTGTAACTTCCAAGTAAGGAGACATTTAAAAAATATTCTCTGGTGTGGATGTTTATTTAAAAAAAAAAGTAGATTGTAATTTGAGTTAGGGGATCGATTTTTACATCCTACTACAGATGTCTGCAGTCAAGTTTTTGTCTTGTGCGTGGACATGGGAGCATTTTGTGGGGAAGGATCTTCCCTTAAAATTCCTGGCAGAATGCAATCTGACTTCTAGCTTCTGTATTTGAGTAAAATGCTCATCAGTGTGCTGTCATATCATCTGGGATAGATGGTTGAATAGATAGGAACTTGGTATTCTTTTTCCAATTTCAACATTTCCTTATTTCATTTTTTTCTTGTTTGTTTCCTTCATCTAATATTTAAAACTAACAAGCACAAGCAAACAGAGAAAAAAAATAATCAAAAGACTAGAACTCAAAAAAAAAAAAATCCAGTTTATGTAATTCAATTAAATACGTTCTTCCCATGATGCATTGAGGAAATATATTATTACAGACACAAATCACTTTGTAGTGTTGCATTATTAACTGCTTCTGGGACCAGATGATTTTTCTGCCAGATTAGAAAGAAGAATACATAGGATGTAATGTCAATTATCCTAATTCTTATGGGTCTTTCAACATTAGGGAATACATAAATCCCCAGAAAGGGGATTCGAAGATGTATGTGTTTGCACGTACTACTATAGGTCACACTCTTGGGTGGGTGTCCAAACAGGTTGGAATTTGAGGATTGAAAATGTACCAAAGAGACAAAGGGTACCTGGAGGAAACACAGGGGTGGTCTTAGCAGTGTAAGGTCCTAAAGCTCTCCCATGTGAATAAGAGGTGCAAGCATTGTTCAATAGTAGATATGCATTTTATTAAGATGACATTTGTAGGATAGAGAAAATGGTGCAGGAATTACGTGAAAGTTATTCTGCTTTGCAGATTCAAATATCTGTAGATTTCATTAAACTGCCTTGTAAAATAATCACAGTAGGAAAAAAAATAAAAATGGTGGGGAACAGAATTAGGTGATTCAAAGTAGTCTTGATCCATCACGCTCAGGCAGGAAGAAGAGGTGGGTGTGGATACAGCACTACAACTGGCTGCTAGGAGCATCTAACAATGTCTTCTTTGAGAAAAGAAATGGTATATTACATTTGGAGAAATCGGTGGTGGGAAGCCAATTATTTAACACATATCCCTTTATTCAGAAACTTTCATGTCCTCTTTATTTTTTCCCAGAGACTTAACTGAGACTTTCAAAAGTCCTAACCTTCAAGATTTCTAGATCTTTGGAGAATGTTTAAAGTGTCCCATAGATCTCCCCTATGATATCCGTGCCTGTGTCTACCTGAGTATTAGAAATAAACCATTTGTATTTAATTGCATGTTGGAAAGCTGGAGATATCTCACATCACTCTGATGTTTCAAAATTTTACTTATTTCTAAAAACAACATCTGGATTTTTTATGTTGCTGTTAGCACCTTGCCAGGAATCCAAGCGGCTATTTGAAGACCAGTATAGCAAACAGTAGGTCATGATTACAGCCCCTTCCAGTTTCTTGGGCCATCATAGAGAGCTATGTGCTTACACAGGTGCTGGATGAGTTTGTGCTGTAATTGTTCAACGTTGTAGAAATGAAGATGAAAATGTCAAAAAAGAAAATACAGGATTACATATAGAATCATCATTTAGGTTGGAAAAGACCCATAAGATTGTCAAGTCCAGCCATCACGTACCAAACCCACCATGACCGAAATACATAAGCTCCACATCCACTTGTCTATTGAATGTCTCCAGAGATTATGACTACACCCTTCCCTGGGCAGTCTGTTTGGATATGGAATCATATAAAGTCCCGGTTTTCAACAGTCTCAGTTTTGCCTTTTTTTTTTTTTTTTTAACAAACAAACAAACTCTTTCACCTCTGCAATTCTTTGGCTTATACAGGCATGTATTTAGTTTATTTTCCTTTGACCTTTTGCCTCCTTTTGCAGTATAATCTAGAGTGCCGTGGATGTCAGCAGGAAGTCTGGATGAACAAGGAAAGCTGACTCTACAAATTGTTTACAAAAGGTTAGGAGAAGGGAGGGGAGGAAGTCTTCAAAAATGATGCACAGGGTTATTTTGTGAAAGGGAAGGAAAGGTAGAATAAACAAGAATGGACAAATATACAACATCTTAAGATACTTGAAGTTTTTATTCAGCATGATCTGATCTACATGTTTTCTGGTATGAAAGTGTATACTTTGTGATATTTGACCCAACTGTGGTTAAAACTAACACCAGGAGTGACCTTAAAAATAAACCATAAGGGTACATCAAAATGAAAAAAGAGTTCATCTATTTAAAATGTTTAGTTTTCTTTTTCCTTGGTAGCTATCAGTAGCAATCAATAACATTTAAGAGTGCCTCATCTGCAGAACAGCAGAGTGATGTCAGGCAAAATGTGGCTTTATGATAAAACTGAGGAAAAGAAAAAAAAAGAATGACTATCATCAGAGCATCCTGATGAGAAATTTGCAGAAGCTCATATGACTGTTGCAGCTCTGTAGGGATAGCTGTGTCCGGAGAGAGCGCATCCATTGGGCCTTGCTGCATCCCCTTTTGGCTGGCCAGGATCAGGAAGGGTGTGGGAGCTGCAGCCCTCGCATATGCTTCCTGGCCAGTCTGGTTTCTGATCACCACAGGCTTGTGGAAGGCTGGGAGCTCTCAGGCCTGGAGACCAGGGTATTCCCCACCGTGCCCTTTTCCATCTGTTTGTATTTGGAACTGGAAATACCATTTGGGCTGCAAACCTTGGAGAAAGTCGGCAGACGAACAGCAAATCCTCCAGAGCTGCTGAGTGTGGCACTTGTCTGTGTCTGCTGTAAAATCCTTTGGTTTCAACACAGGGGGAGATAAATAAGTGTTCATCATTGCTGGGTTGCAGCTGAGCTTATTTTGCCCTGTCTAAGCCATGGCAGAACAAAGACATAAATTAGATGTATTAAAGGGGATGCTTTTGTAGCTTAGTAGGGATTGGCTGCATCAATCTAGTCAAGGGCAACTGCAGGCAAACAAGATTTATTCACTTGTAAATTGGGCAATATATAGGGTACCCACAGGTTCCTGCCTGGAAAACCAAAAAGTGGAGATTATTGGTCTTGTATCTACCATTCATCTGCTCCTTGGAGAAGCATAATAAAAACTTAAGAACTAGTCAAAATATTTTGATGTGTTCTTTGTAAGAGCCATATAAAATTTTTCAAGTAATTTTTTTATTCTCGGTTATTTGATATACACCCATGTAACTGCTAATGCTTCATAAACATAATATAATTTGTAAAGATGGTCAGCTCTGCAGGAATGGAAGGGAACTGATGGACTTACGGTACAAACTCTGTATTTGATTTTCAAATAACTTTGCAGTTATAATTCCAGGTTCTGACTAGTCAATTTATAGATAAATTTTCCTCTTGAAAAACTACCCATGTCAGTACCATTTATTTTTCAAGGGAAAGGAACATTTTCAATGACATTTTTCAAAGAGAAAGTTTGAAATCAAATTAATTTTTTATTGTTTTTCAGAATTGTTCTTTTCAGTATAGTTGTTGGAAAGTAAGCCAATGAATAAATATTCCAGAAATAAAATTAGCTTTTTTATTGGAACTCAAAATTTCCTATGAGATGTCACCAACTCCAAATAAGAAATTTTCTTAATCTCCTTCACTGAGGGAAAAGGAGTGGAGTTGAGGTATTTCAGCTCTTATGCTTGTCAGTAAATGCCCTTGAGACACTGAATAGTTATGAATCTCTATATACCCATCTGTATGTAAGAGCTTATGTATTTTATTAGTTTTTGTAGTTTCTGTTGGCTTTTTCTTTAGAGGATTGGTGAAGAGATCAGCGAAATTTAGCAGTAGGTTTGACATTTAATATAGATGGACATAAAATCTGACTAGAAAAGACCATGTCCAGAAATCCTAAGAAAACTTAGGGTCCACAATTTGTCTGAAAGTGATGTTAGTTGTTTGACTGGTAAATATGGATAATACTTCCTCAATCTCCTCTGATGTCTGTGATGTCTGTTTTTCATTTTTTTATAGCCCAGTGTCATATTCCACTTTGGATACCATTTCTTCAGACTGAAAAATCTTAGTCTGTTTAATCTTTCCACATTTCAAAAATATTTTATACCATTGGCTGTGTTGCTGTTTCGTCTATCTTTTTGTTTTGTTTTGTTTTAGATGGAGAGACTTCACAGTTCTGAAGTTGCAGTCACATCGCTGTTAAATGTAAATGTATATTGATGTTTTCTGGTTGGTTGGTTGTTTTTTCTAGTTTTTCTAACAATTTCTAGCCCCTCATTGTTTTTTTGGCCATATTTGGATCTAGAAGTGATGCTGGCACCCAGCAGTTCAGAAGGCTTCAAGATTTCTGAATTGCAGTAGCTGATTTACAATCTACTTTAGTGTGTGTTTGATGAGGATGATTTTGTCTGTGTGCTGTGGTACTTTACGTTTGCTGATACTATATTCATTTTTCCATTTTACTGCTTGAATCATTCAGTATAATCACATCCTTGTGCAGGTAGGTTTTCACAGTTGGTCTTTGTTTTTACAATCCAACAATTTTCATGCTAACATAAAGTTTTCTTATTCCTATGTTTTGCCTTTTTAAAAAAAAAAAAAAAATTAGTTCATTTACGAATTTAAGAAATACTATATAGATCAGACTAGATACACCCTAGCATCCACTGAGTATTTTCTTCCAAACTTTTCTTTCTTTTCTTTAACAAATTGCTAACAATGACTCTCTTTGGTCATATGCCTGCTTGGTTTGCTTGCTTTTTGCTTTTCAGTGATTTTTGATAAAAAACTTTTTGAAAGTGTGATTGCTTAATATCAGTTATGCTATTCTTATCAATAAATTAATTCAGATGAAGACTTCTAATAAATTTATGAGATTTGGCTTCACTCAGGAAAAAAAAACACATACAGGAAGTCTTTTAGTAATTCTGTAATGATTTGCATGTTTCTTTATTATATTTTTTTTAATTATTTTTAATGATTTATGGATTTACTTGTATGTGGAGACTGAGACATGCCCTTTAAAAAAAAAAAAAGTGGAACCATATTTGGTTTCTCTGGTAATGAACTCAACTTGCATTATAGAATAGACACCACAGCTAACAGTTTTATATATATATATATATATATATGAATATATATATATATATATATATATGAATATATGTATGTCAATTTTATACTGAATTTCCTTGTGGAAGAATATTAGTAGAACATGGTGAATTGCTGCTGTTCATGTTTACTCAGCAGTTTGATTTTTCTCACCCATTTCGCTAAAAGAAAAGAGTTTAGAGTTGAAATTGCCTTCAGTTTTGCCCTACAGATATCTGCTGTCAAGAATTTATTTAATTTCTTAGCTGTACCAGTCTTTTTCAAGCCTGCCTTGCAGACTCTTTTTCAGGCTTTTTTTTTCTTCTGTCATTGTTTTACAAGTTATTAATTACTTTTTTTTGTCTTATATCAAATGAGTGATCATTTTTTGAATTCCTACGTTTATGTTGGTATTTGGTATTAACTGCACAGAAAAGATCGTGATCTCTATTTTTATCATTTAATTGTGACTCCTTCTCTAGAAGGAACTCTTCTACTTCCAGTAGCCTCTTTTCTCTCTTGTTTAGCCAGATTGTTTTTATTTCTTTCATTTTTAATTTTTCAAATTAAGTGACATGTATTTATTTTCAGTCTCTAATATGAGGATTTTAAATTATCTCCTTGCTGCCTAAAATAACTTATCTTGTTGTTTGTTGATTTTAATTTCCATATAACGTCATAATTTTTATGTACTAACTCTTCCTTTTAAAGAGCAGCTTAATTTCTATTTATTTTTTTTTTCATGTGTGTATCTCTGCACTTTAAATATGTTGTTGAACTTCGGTGGGGTGTGGCCACTGCTGCAGCGTACCTCCTCAATAGCAGTGTTTTCTCCTGTGCGCTGCTTAAGCAATGTGTCTGCATTTTAGATACCTTTGCTGCTAACTTGAGCAGTTGTGTGTTTCTATTTTCTAAAATTCATGGCTGAAGTCACAACCTGTCACAACCTGTTACAACAACAAAAACACCTTTGAGGAGTTTAAATGTGAATAAGACCATAGTTTTGATGCAGGTGCACATGAGGACGTATCAGTGCCCTTATTAGTCATTAAATTTCTATATTTTCAGGCTACTCTTCTGTTTGGCAGAAGTTGGGGTCGTCTTCACCAAAGACTAAACAACGAACACACAGCCTACTACCATTTATTGTAAACATGTCACAGTATGCAGAAATTATGAGACTAAATCCTGCAATAGGATAATTTCCTTCTCTGTGGGTTGCATTATCTAAAACACTTATTTCTATCTCCCCTTCTTTGGTACTCTTCAAGGTGTAGTTATTCACACCGCTTTCAGTAAAAATGTTAAATGCAGTGTCTTCCTCTTAGTATTTTCAGAAAATGTTAGGTGTTCCTATTTCTTGTTCTAAAATGTAAGCTCTTTCATGGATCCAGCTCATAGGTCCTTTTTTTCATCTATGATGAGGAGATTAGCAAGGAATATAAAAGCTGTGTGTGTTAGATTTCACACCTCAGGAGAAGGACTTGTTAAGGAGCTATTGATTTCACATACCTTCCCGCCCTGCCTGCCTCCTCCCCCATCATTTTCTGTATTTAAATGGGAAATACTGGTACCTGAGGAGATGCTTCTCCTAAAGGTTCTATTTTTAAGTGTTTATCTGGGTATTACTTACAGAAAAATTGAATGGAAGTGAAGGGAGAAAGGACAGTTTACAAAAAGTTTGGTAAGAGAAAATATTGGGGAGGAGGGGAAGGGAAGGAAAAAACAAGAACTATCCAATTAGTGTTGAGAGACATTATTATTGACATTATATTTGTGTTTTAAAATATAATTCTGCGTTTTCATTCACTTAAACCACAGTTCAAATTTGATTTCTTTAAATGTATCCATTAAGATAAGTGTTGCATGGTTGGTCCATACAGAAATTAACTCATTTTCTTAATATTCTTATATTTTCTAAAACTGTGTGTGGGGCTCCTGAACCTGGTGTCATGGAGTGCAAGGTTTAGGAATATTTCCACAGCAGAATCTTTTCTGCCTTTTATTTAAGCGGAGGGGTTTGGCAGAGGATAACAACCAGCAATCATTGCATTTCTATAGGTCGCTACCTACAATTGCTTAAAAACTGGTGATTTTTTTTCTGTGTCTGTAAAACTGCATTGCATGTCTTGCTGTTAAGGATGTAAAGACATGGTTTCTCTAGGATGATCTTCCTTGGTAAAAGTACAAGAATGCTGTTCATTTTGAAGGTCTAATAAACAGTTCATCAGAATTCAGTCCAGTTTAGTTATTTACAGATACCTCTGTTGCATAGAAACTCCTCTAGTTCCATGAAACAATTTCCAAATTCCTTCCTGTACATTCAGGAACACAGTGATTGTGCTCACTTTGAAATATGTTTTTTACAAGTCCTGAAATTTCCAACTCATTGAGCAATACTTCTCCTCTTTCCATTTTCAAAAATAAAAGTTATGAAGTACTTTTTATTTATGGCCTATTCTGATCTTGGACCTGCTTAATGTATCATGACTTGATTTAATGCACTACCATAACAACAGTTACAGGCCTTTTGCGTATGCAGGCAAAATTTACGCTTCAGAGTCAGAATGCCAGGCTACCTCCTCCTTAGATCACTATCATAAAGTTCCTTTTTACATGCTGTAGTTGAGAGAATGTCATGATCTTCAGATCCTACTGCTCAGGATTTTTGGTGTGGTTGGCTTAATAAAATGTGTGGTTGAAAGTCAATGAGCAAACATGCATTTGGAAGCTATTTTACATATGCCCACAGAGATATTGCAAAAGCTCATCTTATTCTGTTTCAGGAAGATGTAAGGTGTTTTTTTAAGTTCCTTTAGCATCCTGGGGATTAATTAATGTGGTTTAGTGACAGACCCTAATGTAAAAGTGGAATGACAAGAGTCAGCTGTAGGATGTTACAAACATTACAGTAATGGTTTCATAGGAGGAAGTTATGTCAATTAGATTTAACCCTCCTGTTGTAAGCAAGAAGTCTCTATAATTCACCTGGCCAAAACTACAGTCAATGTACACAAGTATGGTTTCACTGCTGCAAAGGGTGCTATAATGATTTATGCCAACATAGGATGTAACTCATGGTCTGTTGACAGCAGAATTTGCAGTTTAGCAAGGCTTGGTTAAAAAGTCTAGAGAAATAACGTGCAATTTTTTTTTCCCAATTTTCAACTACATGGCATTTTTGTAACCAAAGCATAACAGACCTTAGAAACAATTGCTATTGTTAGTATTATTAGTAACCTTATGTTTGTGTACCTTATGATGATGGCATTCCTGAGAGAAGATCTTGATTAAGGTAAACAGCATAGTGAGATCAGTCTGCAGTGCCCTTTTGAGATGTTGACTGTTATCTTGGCTGGGATGTGAACTTACTCCTGTTCAAAGGAGAAAAAAGAAATGTAGAAGTCGATGTATGTCTAAAAATATGTGTATGCATGTGCATTTCAGTGCATTATATCACACTGGAGAAAATCAAGGCTCCCTATTTGTCCTCTTCCACAGGATATTACTTTACTGATCCAAATGAAAATGCCATAAAACTCCATAACAGAGAATAGTGTAAGATAATGAATCACAATTTTCATCTGAGATCGCTGTTGCGTGGAATAACTAACACCCCTCTGGTGTCATGTTGCTGGATTAGTATGGCAAATTATAACCAGAGAAATACCATGTACAGCGCCATCTATTTAAACACACTGATGAAACTAAGTACAGGGAAGGTTCTCCGAGTTCCCCAACATTGCTAGATACAAACACATTCACTGCATTGTTAATCCTACTAATTTAATACAAATCATGCAGGTCTCTATGAGATTTATGCAAAAGAACAGCTGAAACCTGTGATTAATATTGGCAGCGGAAAGAGCGGTTTCAGTCTGTTGGCTAAGGTTAATCTAGTCAAGGTACTGGGGAAATATTTATCCTTTGCTATGATATAGCTTAAAATACTATCTGTATGTAGTATTGCCCTTAAGATAAAGTACAGTGGGCTGAACAGAAGTAGGAATTAGCTGCCGACTTTTAGCTTAGACTTATAATTTACAGGTTTAATTTTGCTGCTTCTCGCTTCCATTATTATTAATTTATGTATCGGTGATAATAACAGCAATAACAGCTTCATCTCCAAGTGCTCTAAAGACAGAGATGATTCTAAAAACTCGAGATGGGGATCAATTTTCCATCAATGAAATGCATCTTTATGTGAGATGCAGCATCACATTTCTTTTCAGAAAGCCCCTTAAAAGGGTGAGAAAATTGTACTTGGTCCATTGCTGGGAGGGGCTGCCTGCCTGGCTTCAAGTTGGATAAGATACTTGGGCTACATCTACATGAGTAAATAGAAAAGGAAAGGAACAATTTTATATTCCTGAGGCTCACTGGTGTACCTCAAATAATTTACCATTTGGTAAATTCTGTTTTCTTCAAAAGAGATCAACATACCCAGCTGCCTATTGGGAATGGTCTCTGGCTGATGCCAAGGTATAGTCTGGCAGACTCTGAAAGCAGATGGACGCCAACCAAAACTATGCCATGTTGCGTGCAAATGGTTAAACAATATGGGTGTAATGATGAACAAATGCCCAGAAGTTTTCCTATCTCTATTTTATTTCTTAAATTATTAAAAAAAAAAAAAAAAAAAAAAAAAGTCTTTGAATTAAATTTATTCTGTAAGATGTAATTATTTACAAAAAAAAAAAAAGAGGATTTGGTGAATTAAATAATTATTTATTTACCTAAATAATTTGACTAATTCAGCCTGGTTTTAAAATCAGACTGTGTATTCCACCATAGAAATCCAACATTTTGAGATGTCCTGCTGACCAAAAGAAGAAGAAAAACTAAAATTTGATAGGGTTAAATCAAAACAGAAAAACAAAAATAAAAATACAAAGTACAAAAGTTTTGCAATACTTTGTTTCATTTTCTTTGGTCTATGGAGATTTTTTTTCTTTTTATCCTGGAGGGGCCTAGCCTTAGAAGTTTCTTTTTTTTTTTAATGTCACTGTCATCAAACCGATGTTTTCTGGATTGATAGTCTTATCTAAAACAAAATTTGCATAGATTGTCTCAACTGATACTCTTTACAGATTTTTTTAAATTTTCTCTTGCAAAATATTTGCCATATATTTATATAGAAAATGTATCTTTTTTTTTTTTTTTACTGGAAATTCTGTGATCAGTTCTACTAACTTTTCCCACAAAGACAATAAACCGTGTCCTTATATAAATGTGATTGGTGTTTTGCAGTCATCTATCTGAGGATAATCATAGAATCATTAAGGTTGGAAGAGACCTTCAAGATCATCTGGTCCAACCATCGCCCTACTACTACTATTGTCCACTAATGATACTGTTAAAAGTATGTGTTCTTGTATTTGGAAAGTAACTAACTAGAGACAAGGGTGTGCATTCAGCATAACAGGGCAGGACAGAGGCAAATAGCCTTCCCACTTTTGCAGATTACTTAAAGAAGCGATGAAGTGGGATGAATCATGCTATGTAATTGAATTTTCTCTCCTTTGGACCACTGTGCTATGTACAGAAAACTCCAAATTAAACTACCTTTTTGTAAACCAGACTTTTTTTTTTTTCCTTACTTTCTTTTTACTGAGGGTGAAGGAATGGGCAGAGTAACTCATTTCCTCAGCCATTCTGTTACGGGAGGATAATTTTGACAGGTGTCTCTTATCCCCCTTCCTCCCTAATAGCAGCTCAGACACTGTGCCAGGAAAGCTTGCTTCTGACATTCTTGTGAAGGATGAGTGTTTCATGGAGGAAAATGAAGCAGCTATTAAGAAAGAAGAAAGCAAAATGTAAGCAAAATATTGGCTGCTCTTTCTGAAGATAGGACAGGCTTTAGACTACCTGGCGTCATGGTGTTCAACCTAGAAAGGAAAACATGAGCCTGGAAACAGGAAGCTCAGCACAGTAGGTTGGATTGTTAACCGGAAATGACTGGCCACCTTTTGTCATGAAGAATGTGGTACATTAACATGGAAGATGGTTGTGAAGTAGGAAGAGATGCTTGGAGGACACATGCTCAAAGGACACATCCAACCCTCCTGACTCCCACTCGGGCCTCCAGCCCCTGGACCAGGCTGGCAGCTGGGTCCTTCTGGGCTCAGACTGTAACCTTGTGAAATCAGTGGAAGAGGCTCACACTGATTCCATAAAGCAGAAAATGTGTACTTCAGTTTTAGAAATTATTTGAGTTGAATTTTCTGGAAGAAAAAAAAAAATCTGTACAAAAAGAAGTGAGAAAGCACAGTGCAGAAGCTTATATTTTGTGTGCCAAATGTGACTGCATCCTAGGTGAAAACAAAGACCTAAAATGCAGTCCTCCTTGTCATCCTTTCCTTCTCTCCATGGTCTGGCCCCCACTTATAGCAAAAGGATGTTTGTTTTAAGGCCACATGCTGAAGGAGATTAACTCCCAGGGGACAGGTCCTGCCACCTGCCATGAACCCCCCGTTTTTAACTCACTTTCCAAGTGGGTTGAAACTTTTAGTGGCTCGCAGTCTGGACGCAGGGTGCTTGAGACAACAGCAAAGCAATTTAATTGCTTTTCTCCATGACGTTAAAAGATATGGCTTGATAAGCGGGGCAGGGGTTTTCCATTACATAAGTGAAGAAACATTTGTGAAGAAACATTTTTCACTATTGATGTTCATGGTATGTAAAAAAAAAAAAAGGTGAAATGTACAAGGCTTTTTTTTTTTTTTTTTTTTTTTTACATCTGCATGTATGCTTTTAAGTTTTGGGGCTAGGCTGAGGTGAAAAAAGTTTCCAGACTTGCCAAAACTGATAGTTGCTTTCATTTTGCAGCAAAAACTAAATGGATTCTTTAATTTTTATTTCTATAAAAAGTCTCATTATCTACCAATAACCTGTCTAGACCCTAGGTGTTGCTAGCAGGCAGTGATGCAGTATAATTGTTCTGTGAAAATACTGTAGCATTCCATTAAAATCAAAGGCTGCTGAGTTTCCATATGGTGCGTTTGTGGCTTTATTGTGTCCTTCTCATGGTACCATTTAGTGTCGTTCCACACATACAGGTAGAGATGACTGCAACTTCCCTCCAAAACGGGGATGTAATACTCAGTGGTCCTGCAGAGTTATATCTCAGGTAACATTGATTTGAGTAGGACTGAAATTCTGTTATCTCTTGAGAAGATAAAAGCCATCTGTGACTCAGAGCTTATTTCAGCCTAGAAAATGTGAAAAACTAGGCAATGTTTTCTCCTTCCTATTTCAGATTTTTTTGTTTCTTAGTTAGAAATTCATGCTTTGTTTAAAGTGCACGTACACTCAAATATTAGAGGAGGTCCTGGGAGGAATGGAACAGGAAGCATGTTCTGCATCACAGTGCTAACTCCTTCCAGTTTGTGATCTTTCTAATTCTAGTAAGGAAGTTTAAAAGGGAGAATGGCATTGTTTTACTCAAAGTATTGCAGTTTTGGGATTTATGACAGGCTTGACTACTTTTTATCTCACTTTGGCTCCTTTGCTAAGCTGCTGGATATCTTGAATGAAGTGTGCTCCTGTCCTTATTTCTTCAGGCAGGGGAGGAAGCATACTGCGATATCATGGATGAGATTTGAAGGTGGAGTGCTCTTTTCTGTACTTGTATTTTCTTTCAGTGGAGTTTGAAATGTTGTAAATTGCTAACATCTGTGTTATGTGCCCTCTGCACATTCATAATCTGATTTTTTTTTGTTCTCAGCTCAGTTCATCAGAGTGACTTTGGCACAAATGAGAGTACTCAATACATCCTAAAATATCTCCCCTAGAAGGTAGTTAACCTCAGGTCTGCCTGCTCGCTGTTCAGGGCTGATTGGGCCTATGTTGCTGCTTGCATACACAATTTGAACCCATCCCATTACCTGCCTAACAAAGTGGGAGAGCAAAATATATTCAGCAGAGTCATTATGGGAGCCACCTTCCGGAGATCTGTAAATAAGATGCTGTTTGCTGTGCAGTGTGCATGCAGGGAGGCTGAGATAAAGTCCCAAGTCTGATGCTATCTTCTGAATTGATTAGGCTTTCATGAGCAGACAATTTCCTTGCTCCAAATTTCTACTTGTCTGTCTAAACCTGGAGAGAGTTTGGTCAAAGGGTAGCCTAAAGTTGAGCATATTAGATCTTTCACTGGTATGATCTGGCATAGATCTGAATACATCAAGTAGAGAAACAAATGTGTGTGTGCAGGGTTATTGACCAACTGTTGTATTTCAGCATAGTTGCACGACATTTTCCTGAGCTACCCCTTAAACAGCTTTTGAGATCCTTATGAATGAAAAAGTTGTATATAAAAAAAAAATAAATCATTTGCTTTGTATTTTTTTTGTTTGTTTCTTTTTTCCCTGAGGGAGTTACACTTCCAAATTCCAGATATCAGCAGCAGCTTTGAGATTTGAACATCTTTTGAAAGTTTTCTTCTTCGTATATGTTATTGCTAATGCAGAACTAAATTGGAATTATATTTATTCGCCTTCAGCATAACCCGAGCACTGGGCTGGCCAGACCCTGCTCTGAACCGCTGCAGCTGTTCTTATGTCGCCTCTTCATGTGAGTGGGACCTGCCTTTGCTGGCTCATTAAAAAGCCACATAAAATATTACTGCGGTGCCAGAGTCTGTGTCACAGCGGGGCACCACGCAGCCAGGCATCATGAAACAAGCTTGGTCCGAGAGGCAGCCCAGCCCGTGGCAAGCTGTTAACCTCACAGCCACTAGTGCTGGGGAACAGGCTGTGTTTTGCCTTCAAGAAGCTGGTGGCAATATCTGGTGCTAATGGAGCTTTTTGATTTATAAGCCCCATATAATGCCAGAAGCAAAATTTCCCAGGTAAATCATCAGTCTGCTGTGTTTAGAGGGCTTGTGAGATTTCAGTGTTATGCTCCCTCCTGGAGCAACTGTGTTGCATGGGAAATGTCATGTGGGTGCTTTGTTTTCTGTGCTGGTTTGTCGTTTTGTTCCTGTGAATTAATCCCTGTCAGCAACAAGTTGTAATAGAGGCTGTTTCTCAAGAGGAAGTATTTCTGCCGTTTTCACCAATAACTTTACTGTTAATCAATATTTGAACCACCAGGGCTAAGAAATCTGGTACTGCATCCTTGTTTCATCTTCTTTAATGGATAGATTATTTCTGTGTCAGCTGTGGATCTGAGTTTTCAAGTGACCATCTGTGCAATTGGTGTTATTCAATCAATGGTCTACAGCCCACAGGTGCTCCATAAAACATCGGAAGGTGATCTGTAGAGCAGTGGGAGTTGAAAGCAAAAATCAAAGCAATCCTAAAGGCATACGCAGTGATGCCCTGCAGTTAGCAACAAGCAGCGATGTGCTGGCTGCATGCAAAACCAGCTCAAAGGTGCAGGTCGATGTGTTGCCTGTGGATTTTTTTTTTTTTTGCCAAAAGTTTCAGTGGCTCTTTGGTTATTAGAGAAGCTTGATAAACACTGCTCTAAAGGATGCATTTGTTTTATGTAGAGTTTATTTTTACTGACTTAATTAGTTTAGCATGGGAAGAATGTTTAGAAAGCTCTGTGTCAGGTTGTATTGTGACTGTGTTGGAGTATGGGTGTTGGCAATTCTGGCTTGTCCTTGAGGTGTCGTGAAAGAAATGTGCTGGCACAGGTGCCTGTGGGTGAGCACCTGGGTCTGCTTACAGACAGCAGGGTACAGCTGCCTCAGTTTTACTTGGCACAAGCACAAGACTCCTTTGACTGCACAAGAGGCCACTGGAGCGTGCTGCACGCACCATCTGCCTGGAGCAGGGGACTGCCTCTGTGAGCTGTGGTGATGCTCCTGAGTGGTGTGCATGGGGGTGTGGTTTGCATGAGCTTTGCAAAACAAACAAACAAACAACATCAAATAAAATAGAATAAAATAATTATAATAATAAAATATAATAAAATAATAATAAAATAGAACAAAATAATAATAATAATAGCAATAATAATAATAATAATAATAATAATAATAATAATAATAATAATAATAATAATAATAATAATAATAATAATAATAACATTCCTTACTGGTTTACCTGTGAGAAGGATGTCAGAACGGCCCTTAGCAGCAACTATGGGTGGTTGTAAGACATCTCTGCAATTTTCCAGAGATGGAAAATGTGGATGACTTCCACAAGGGCCCACTGGTCACTGAGTGGTACTGTGTCAGCACAGGCTACGTTCTTACCCACTTCACCAGCAGAAATGTGCGGACTGCTCAGTTTGCCCTCTGTTGGTACAGATCACCTAGTTCTCATTACTTCCTCATTGCAAGGAGGTATTTCTAGAGGTGCGATGCTTTTCAATATGGTCTCCCAGAATGTTTTCTTTTTCATATAAACAAGAAAATTATTAGCTTGTGGACTGTGATACAATGTGCAGTACTGACAGCCCTACAGTATTAGAGGATTATGAGAAAAAAAGCAACACAGACCCTGAAATTGTTTCACAGTACTGCTATATTAAGGTGTTCTTTTTCTTTTGTCTCTTAATTTTCACCTTTTGCTTGCATTCTAGTCATTACATTTTATGGTTTGTTTTTTTTTTTTTTTTTTTTTTCTTTCACAACTGGGAGGACTTGAAACTTTTTGCTCCCACTCTTTTCTTCTTTCTTCTTCCTTTTTTTTTTTTTTCTTTATGAAAGGTGAGGTTTTTACATAATCACAGGATTTCAGGAAATGAGCTTTCTAAACATACAAACAACACTGCCATTCGTCCATCCACCTTATTATATCTGTGAGTGTCATAATAAAAATGTGAATGCTGCCACAACTCTGACTGTGAGATTTATTCTCTGCTGACAGTTTCATTACTGAGAAGAATAAGATCATTTCACTTGAAATACAAGGGAAAAAAAAAACTCTGAAATTATCTCTGCTGGAATTTGAATTTGTCTGCCATCTAGAAAGCAGTATGAGTAAGCCCAGGACATCTTGAAGTGCTACTTGTGGCACTTCTCAAAACATATCCGATGGCTGCTGAAATTCTGTATGTGGTTAACTTTGAATTAAGACCAGCAAGAATCCCCATCCAGAAGGTTTTAATTATATAATATAGCTGAATCTGAAAGAGGTTAGTTAACCATCACAAAATCCTTGTAGAAAACAAGATCTTGTGCAGAGAAAGTTTATTATAAGAGATACAGGATAAACAAAGCTTTGGGGACAATTGGGTTTCTGTAGCAGAATTATATACCCTTTTCAGCCTGATAAGCTTCTAACAAATCCCATGTTTTGAAGGGTTCTTCACTTTATTGAGGTAGCTGGGGTTGTAGAGATTGTTTCAGTAAGATTATTCATCTTCAGAGCTGAGCAAAACAGCAATGAAATGCACTTGCTAACCATGTTTTAGGGATTGAGTAGTATGCTATTTTTTGCAATAATGATTGAGCAGAAAATAAGGCTTAGCGCATATAGGAGATTTTTTCCAGTTCAGTGTTTTTAAGGTGAAATGAAAAAAAGTGTGTTAAGGTTTCAAGGTATTCTGCCTTATAAAGATTCAAGAGTACTTTTATTGAATGTAGTTGTAAAAAACAGTGATACACTAGGTTTAGTAATGCATGATCTTCATTTTTTATTTTTTATTTTTATAATTTTTAACAACATGTCTTGGCAAAAAAATGAACATTTGAGTAAAAATTCAAAGAGAGAATTTCCTTTTATTGAGTGTTAATTCTGAGTAGGGACATTAATTTTGGCTTGCAGTTGTAGCAATTAATCGAATAGTCAAGAAAAGAAAGTTTAATTATTACTGTTTGTGCAGGCTTTAATTCTCATGAGTGCAAGCTGTCAAACTGCTGACTGTCATGTGTCCTGACTCAGGCTTTCATCTCTTCCTGTGTCTTTCTGAGTTTTCTGTTGCATGTGTACATGTCCTGTTTGCCTTACCAAGCTCTCTCCAATCTCAGTGCCTTGTGTTCACCTCTTTCTGCTGACCTGAATGCACCAATGAGCCTTTCACACTGAATGCACACTGAGCCTTGCTCTACTGAAGGGACTGTGGGTTTGTCAGAGGCTGGCGGAGTATTCTGGTGCTTAGGAATATCCTGGGCTTGGAGAAATGCTTGTGGTATCTTCTGTAATCCCATCTACAATTTGCTTTTGCAACCCTGTATGTGTTCCTCCACACTGCTGAGATGCTTTGTGTGCTGTCTCCTTCCTTTCTCACTGCAGAAGACACACAGCGCTTGGAAGAAAACAATCAAAATAATTTTAAGTAATTTGTAAGAACAAGAATCAGGGAAGTGAGTGGCAGTTTACATCCTTAATTCTGAACTCAGTGCTCACCAAAGATTTCTGTTGTTCCAGGTTTTCACAGGGAACAGCAATGCTGACAGTGTGGTTCACCACAAGCTCCTGCACTCCATGAAAGCCCGATTCTTGCGCTTCGTCCCTCTGAAGTGGAATGTCGGTGGGCAGATAGGACTGAGAGTGGAGGTCTTCGGCTGCTCCTATAGTAAGTGGCAAAGTCCTAACTCACATTTTCTGAAAGAGCTTTTGTTGGTGCTGTCAGTGCTGCAGGAGGGATGCATCAGAGTATGAATTAAAATGCAACATGGAATACGTAGTCATTTATTTTTTCAGTCTTTCTTGTCTTGTCTTTCTGCATGGGGATGTGCTAGCCCATCTAGCTCAGCTGCTGAAGCATTCCCAGAGCTAAGCCCAACACAGTGATCTGCTGCTGCTTGTGAGCACAAGGTGGTCTAATGCCGTGGAACCTCCTGCCCCAGTGAAGGACACAGAGCTACTTGGGATCTTCGTATAGGGTTTAATTTAGGAATGATACTACCATCTGCTTAAGTGTATTTTTAGTATGTAGTAGTTTATTTTTGTTTTTAAGGCATGTTATCTAGTTGAGGAGAGTGGTGCAGCTTGTGCAGCTAGTATTTCTATTTTAGGCTGATGATTTCATAGCTTCAGAGAGAATTTTGCTGCTTTATCATTTTTGCATGGGAGTTTTCTTCCATGCTTTTCTTCAAGATATGGTGAATATCTTCTGAGACACTATCTGTAACACTTTGTCATGTGGGCTTTGGAGCAGCTTATGAACACTGTTACCTGCGGGTGTTTCATCTGTGTAGTTATCTCTGTGTACTGCAGATATATGACCTACGACCATGGAAGAGTGTGGAAGTAAAGAAAAAGAACCAGTGTTGCTCCCAGGCATAAAATGAAGACAAGTGCACGAGGAAACACAAATCTAGTATTTGTTTCACTGGTGGCTGTGGTTTTATTTCTGAAATGTGACTTTATAGTGTTCAGAGACACTGCTGGAGACAGGTAAAATTTTACTGGGGAGTTGAGGGGATTTGCAAGCTTTGGCCAGGAAATTCAATGTGGTGTGGCATAGATCACCATCATGTGATGCTACTGTAATTGTACATCTCCCTCTTTAGATCAGGTCCTTATCTCCTCCTCGGATGTGTAGAAAAGGGATTGTAAATAAAAAAGTGGAAAAACTCCTAATTGGGACAGTTATTGGATTCATCTGAGCTGTATCAAAGTGCCAGTTGTCTTAAAACTTTTGATTCACATGATTCCACTGAATTGAGAGCACACTCCTGGACTCTCAGTGGCTTCATCAGCACTCTCAGGCTTTACAGACAATTCACGTGGTTTTGCCTGTAGAATCTTGTTATAGAATCATAGAAGCCAGGTGAAGGCCAGGACTATAGTCTGCGTTGATCCAGAAGTTCCGTTCAGCTTTTTTTTTTTTTTTTAAGATGCTGCTTCTCCATCTACTTGGATGCTCAGGCACTATGGACTATTCATTTAAGTACAGACCTGCAGTGTCCTGATCTGGACAGGTAGCTACTTATGCCAAGAGATCTTTTTCACTCCCACCAGTGGATGTGTAAACTGAAACCTGCAAATCAAAACCAACTGCCCTTGATGTCATCATTCCAGAACAGCTATATCATCTATTCCCAAGGAACTTTCTTTCATTACAGTGACCAAACCTCTGCTATAAAAAATGTAGTCCAAATAGACTTTCTGCAAATAAAAACTGGAACTGAAGATGGAAATTTTTTCAGCTGAATGTGATTTGGTGCTCTCCACGTGAAATACTATATGGGCACTACCTCCATGTCAGATTGTGGTTGTATCTTCTGTGATATAAAGAAGACTTCAGAGTGACTTGCTGGCTGAGTTTCCTTGTGCTGATATCATCTAAGTCTTCCTCTTTATCCTGTACCCTGCAGTTACTGGAAATAAAAATGGTTGTAGAGAATTAAGGTGTGAGATTGAAGCAAGGCAGAAAAGAAATAAAGGGATTCATAAAAGTTTTACAGGGTGTTGAAATATTCATTCCATTTATATAAATGTGCCATTCAGATTTCTGTCTGGCAAATTGTGTATGCCAAGCAATACCTGTCTACAAGTTTTGCTTATATAGCTTCACAGTCTTGGCTACTCCTAACCCAGGCGTTCTAGCAGTGTACGAAGATGTATGATCATTTATAAAATGTCATCTTTACTGTTAAACTGACAGAATGTCTGCAGCAGATCCTGAGCTGGTGTACACCTACATAATGCATTTTGTAATGCTCGACAGCATGCAGACTCATCCACCATGTTCAATCCTTGCACAGGAAACATATAAATAATTTGAAAAAAGTTAAAAGAAAAGACATAAAATCACTAGAGGCAGTAGGGGACAAGTAAGGGAGAAAATTGAGCTTAAGGAAGAACAAATGGCCCAAATGTACAGCATCTCTAAGAGATGAGCCTTCATGCAAACGTCTGTGTGTATAAAAGAAGGGATGTGAGGCTGGAAGTAGGAACAGCATTCTAATCACCTACCGGTACCAAAGGGTTAAGATGATACAAATTAATCTGTAAGAACCTGATTCCCAGTTATGCCCAATCCTCTCTATGCTGTTGTAATGATTTAAAGGCTTTAAGTAAACAAACCCAGAGTACTTGCTCTTAAGTCCACTAAAGTTGAAGACAGTTTTTCCACCAGTATTTTTGCTTTTATTCCAGTTGTGAAGCATATCATAAAAAGAGAACACATTTATGGGGAAAACAGGTGAACCAGATCCTGCACAAATATACATCTGCAACCACTGGATGATTTCTACCTCTTAAACTACTTGTGATATCAGGTTAAAATTCAGGTGATGCTGGACTTTTGTCTGTATATTCCACCTTTTAAGCAACTGCTGCCCCAAAGTGTGGTACCTGATCTGGAAACAGAGTTGCTTTATAGTGATGTATTCTGGGCAGAAAGTTGCAGAAGCAATGATTTACAGGCAAGCTGGAGATTCTTTTTGTGCAAGTGGCAGCATTCATTGGATGGCTTAAATAAAAGTTTGGGGATACTGACATTTGAATTTAATGTGCTTCTGTACATCTGTTAAAATGCGGGACTACTGCCAAACATGAATACGAGCACCTCACTGCTACACCAAGGCATGCAAAATGACCTGTGGTTCCTTAGATTGTCTCCGATCTCATCAGCTCCTTGTTGACATTGAGTATTTGAGCAGAAGATGGCAGCTGTAGGAGAGGTTTGTGGCTTTGCTGCTTAAGCATTTTTGTGACGGCAGAGCTGGGTGTGACACTCGTGCCTGTGCAAGGCTCTGACCTCCAGTTGTGGAGCGTGCCTGTGCTGTGCAGCACACTGCTGAACAGGTCCCAGGAGCACAACCTTGTGCTAACTTCTGGCAAAGGTAGCTTTCAACGATGGCTGTGTAGTAGGAGGGAGATGGAAGGCATCAGGTCTTGTAGGTCACAGAGTTTCTGCCAGAACACGGTAACAACAAAATATCAAATGATCATATTAGAGATTAACTGCAATATACACTAGATGACAAAGTGGCTGACTTACCATGTGACTGAACTGTGCTGCTGAATGGAACTCGTTGTAGTTCATTACTCCTGGGATGATTAATATACAATTATGAATTTATCTCAAACAGTAGTCTGTCAAAAGAGCTGGCTGCCAGCTGATATTGGTTCATTGGAACACAAATACATATTTTTACCAGCAAAGCTTTTTCAGGCCTATGAGTTTGCTTGACCCTATCCTATATAGATCAAAGTTCATGTGAAACAAAGCACTCAGGGCTGTCAGAGGACACATGCTAGTTGCTGTTTTCCTTCTCACACTGCAAGTAGGTATTTAAATTAAATTTAATTACATCTATTGGAAATTCCTGCAAGATTCCATCTCACATCCTCAAAATAGGTACTAAAATAGGAATGAAATGGTCTTGATTTGAAAGAGCATCCTGTTCAGAAAAAGGGATGTATGATGCCTTAAATGGAAACTTCCGTTAAGAGGTGTGCATTAGCTCTCGATGGCCATTTGTAGCAGAGACTCATAACAGATAACTGGAGCTGCAACAGAGCTAGTGTTCAGACAATGGCAAACCAATTGCTTTGGATGTTGGGGAGCATGGGACTATCTTTATACTTGGGAATAGTCTTGTTAGCTTAGCAGAGGGGAAAAAAAATCTGCTGACACAATTGCTTTTATAGGATAAGATTTATAGCTGCATTGAAGATGCTGATCATATTCTGTAACTGGTTAACGGCCCAAAATGCATCAGCAGGATCAGGGGTATGTTCATTTAACAGGCTGGGAAAGCACAGGAGAAACAATGATAGGGTGTGAGATAGGGTATCTTCTGCCTTTGAGAGATGAGTTTTTCATTTGCAGTTCAGGACTTAAATTTCTCATCTTTTGCTCTCGTTGCTCCAGGGAATATGATCTGATATTGTGTTTTTAGATGAAATGATTCTTGATCTCTTTTTTCTCTTTCTCTTCCCTACCTCCCACCTTTCCCTCCTTTGTCTTTTGATAAGATGGAAAAGAACACATTACAGAGAACCACTGTCTGTCTGAAGGCACTGACCAGTAGTGTTTGTAACCACCTGTGTAAGACAAATACCCAAAGGATCGCTTACCAGGAGTCAGACATAGATTTGTGATAGGGTCAGAGTTGCTTAGCAGAACAGTCACCTCTGAGGTACTCGTTTACATTCATCCCTTGGGATGCCTGTGTGAGAGGGCTGTGGAGAGGGAGGTCAGGTTGCTTCAGACTACCTGAAACCAGCAAGTCATGACCAGCCAGGAGGGATGTCTACTCAGACAGGGAACAGAGCTCCTACCTCCTACAGGGAGCTAAGGCTTCTGTTCATTGATGTGGGTGCCAGAATAAGAGTTTTTGTCTCAAATTGAAACTGTTCCTTGAGGATATTTTGGAATAATTTTGCCTAGTATGTGGCTACTTTTTCCAAAATCACTAGGGAGGATCATCTTTTTAAGAATAAATGAGTATCCTCTGTGCTGCCTCCTGTCTCCTTGCTGCACAGGTAAACTCTTTACTCTCACCTTGCTCACAACCTGTCTTCTGTTAGTCTAACTAGTCTCATAGGTCGAGTCCTCTGGTCGCATGTTGCCATTTTTATTTATTTACTTATTATTATTATTATTTACAGGCTGAATTAGCCTGATAATCCACCTTCAACTGGCTGTTTCCAACCACCTCCAAGTGACTTTAATGTTAGGATCTAAGTTGGGAAACCAAATTGAAGTGGAATAAAGTAACCAGCTCCCCTTGAGCCACAACCTCTAATGAATTTAAGAAAGGCTTGATGAATTTCTATTGTATGGAGACTTCTTCAGCTGTGAGCAGAAAGATGTATGTATTTACAGCAGAGGAGTCTGTTTGAATTGTGGGTCAGAAAAGAATAACAAGGAAGAAACTTTTACCTGGTCTCACTTTCGATGAATTTTGTAGCTTTGTTGGTGGAGGACAGCATAAGAAAGTATGAAGACTGAATAAAGTCTCTCTTCAGTAAGTGCAAGTAAACCAGTGGGTAGTGCAGAATAAAACCACGTGGTTTTAGTTTGTTATTTCTACAGATTTTCTGAGACTTACAAAATTTCAAATCCTTGTTCTCTTGCACAAGTGGATTACAAGCATGTGTGGGCTCTAAATAAACACCGAGCAATCAAGCAAATTTTCTGCAGTGATTGCATTAGAATTGTGCTAGATCTTTCAGTTTTTAACGGGAAGCCAATGATTTGTTGTCATGCAAACTGCCACTAATGACTTTTGGAAGCCAGTGTTAGCATTTATTTGACATATTTCCATTTCATTCAAGGCTATTTATTGGTCAGTGTCCTCACAAGTGATAATTAGTGAAGCAGAATTTTTCTGAAGCAGGTTTTCCTTTGTATTACACCCTGTAAGTGGTGATATCAGAACTGTTCTAGAAATTGCATGTTACGTTGTGGCTTAGCGGAGAGATAAGAACTAGGAGTGAAGTGTGAATTCAGACTGAGAGCCTGGATTATTTGGGGTGAGGATCTTGAAAGAAAAAAAGACTGCTACACGAAACCACTGAATCATTTCTCTCTTTCTCTTGCAGCATCTTTGTTTTGGACACTTGGCAGGAAACTCTACTTTAACCACGAAATGCACTGAAAATCAAATACTATATATATTTTCTAAGCTATTTCTCAATTCCTGCCTGTGTTAAAATGAAACTGGTTTTATTATGCACTTACAATTCACTTTTTAAACAACTTGAAGTATTTAATCTAGCTAGAGAAAATTCATAAGAACTAAACCATGAATTGAATTTTCTTTGTAGAAACTGGCAGTCAAAGTGTCAATAGAGAGAAAGCAGCAGTTCTAGGGAGGGGGAGGGTGAACTTGAACACCTAAATCAAAAGTAAAAACAGGGCAAGCAGATGGCATAAGTACTTCTGTAACAATACTTCCTACAGCAACAACTGTTACACTTGTGATTCTAAACAGCATTTTGTAATTCTAACAACATAAGATAAGAAGTTAGTCTAGTTTATTCTGTAGTAGATTTTTTTTTCCCAGGATAATTTGTAGTTTCATTCTCTGAATATTTATTTATTTATTTATTTTAATGGAATCAGTTTTGGAGTGATAGAATGTCTCAAGAAATTTAAATTTTGAACTACCTGCAAGTTTGTAGTGTGCTGTCAAACTTTTGTAGAAATTGTTATTCTGACATGCAGAAGTTATGAATGATGCTTTCTGTAGTAACAAATCATTAACAGGTGTTTATTTTCTAAGTGTGTAGAAAAAAATCTTTAAATTTGGTGCAGTTTAAAAATAAAAAAAAAAAAAAAGAGAGAGGGGGAGATCCACAACTATTATCCCTGTTTTTTTTTAAAGAAGAAAAAGTGAAACTACCATTAAATCTCAAAAGGGTGGAAGAACTCTCAAGGTAGCTTAAGTGAATTAAAACACTAGCTTTAATCATAATACAGTTGCTGACCAGGTAGTCTTGATCCTCTTACTTACGGACCTTTCAGATACTTTTCAAAAGAAAATGAAACAAACAAACAAACAAACCAACCTGCTTTAAATTATCATTAAAGTATGTGGTTTGCAAACAAAGATAGCCTATGCTCTTTCTTCTTCTTCACTGAAAATATATGCTTTGTGTTTATATATGTATCCCAGTAGTTATGTAGAATGTTAAATGTTTGTTCTGAGTTTTTGTTTTGTTTTGTTTTGATTTTCTTCTGGTGTTCTTATTTTTTATTATTTTTCTTAAGAAAAGGAAATACCAATTGATTTATTACTTACAAGTACTTATTTTATCCATGATTTTTAACAAATTGCATTTGGATAAATTTAGATATCCAAATTGCATTTGGATAACTTAGAATTGAGTTAATATATGTCAGTCACATTTGAATATGATGAATTAGTTAAAAATATTTAAAACTATGTGAAATGCTCTGATAATGTAAAGAAGGTGAAGGGATAATAATAAAAAAAAAAGCGGGGAAGAGGGAAGAAAATAAAAATAATAAAAAAAAAAAACAAACACAAGTTTACTAAAAATCTGTTTTGCTCAAAATGTCAGTTTGTTATGTAAAGAGAGTACTGTATTTTGCTGCTGCCACAGGAAATTTCAATTGAAGAACTGACAGCTTTTTTCCCATCACAATGATCAGGTTTTGGAGGCTGGCTGAAGAGGAAAATATACTTCTAATAGGATTTTTGAAGGTGTATAATCAGGTTAGATGCACAGTTCCCATGAAATCCCTTCAAAAGTTTTTTGAATTGGTATTTGGAAATTGTTGCCAGCCTAGTCAATTTGCATGCAGAAACATGGTTGATAAATGCCCATCACAAACAAGCAGCCAGCCCTAGAGGCTAAGATGATGCCTATTTGGATGCAAAGGTAGATGCGGGCATGGCCAACATGCAGAAACAGCTCAACAGACACTTCTGAAGCTAGAAAAAGTGAGTGGAGTACGAACTGAAGTGTTCGAAGTAATGAATAATATGCTGTGTGTGTTTAAGAGACAAACAACAAACATGACAAGGGATGCTCTGGAGATCTGAATACAATGGAAAGCGCCTGGTCTGCTTTAAAAAGTAAAGTAAGAAAACAAATCTTGCATGAGAACGAGGAGGAAAAGTGCAGAGGAATTCTGTTCTAGCATTCCTTATAACCTGAACAGAGAGGATTGGAAATGGATGAAATGTAATATCAGGGTCACACAGGTGCCATTACAACCTGTAGATGTACACTTTTCTAATCAATTATTTAAATGTTCCCTCTCCTGATGCTGTCCCTCTTCATTTTGCCATTTTCTTTCTCCCAGAGTCAGATATTGCAGACTTCGACGGCAGAAGTTCCCTCCTCTACAGGTTCAATCAGAAGCTTATGAGCACATTCAAAGATGTGGTTTCCTTGAAGTTCAAGAGCATGCAGGGGGATGGAGTCTTATTCCATGGAGAAGGACAGCGTGGAGACTACATTACCTTAGAAATGCAGAAAGGAAAGCTCTCATTGCACATCAACCTGGGTAAGAACAGTTAGGATTATTGGTGCACATATTGCTCTAACAAGGATTGTTTCAAGTTGCTTTTATCAATATGTTATTTATATTAAGCAGTATCTAGCAATTTCAGCTCAGACCAGCAACACCTGCTGTGTGCTTCAGGGAACTCAGAGTTTAAATACTGGTCAGAGAGGGTGAGAGGAGAAAGAAAAGAGAATAGACTTGACTGATGTCATGCAGGACACATGGTAGATGAGCCAAGAAGAGGCCTTGGCTCTCCTAACTAGAGATGGCCACAGTAGAGCTTGCTTAATTATTACTTTTGGTCTTTTGTTTGATAATGCATTGAAGCAGCAATATTATTTATTTTAAAAAGTTCTGCTTCTTTCACTTTTTTATTGCTATTTTATTGTTGTTATTTTTAAAAACGTAATTCCCAGGTAGTATGGCTTGAGGCTCTAAAGGTTTATTTTTGCTGTGTCTCATTTTTTCCATTCTATGATTAGAACTTGGCAGAGAATGCAGAAATTAAATGAAAACACTCCGATCAAAACATTGTGCACATTGATATCGCTTTGTTCCTGGAGATGGCTGTAATTGAGAACTGTGAATATGTGGAAGGCCTTGAGCATGTGATCACATTGGACTGCAGGAGAAGAAAGGCTGGCTTAGTTTCTCTCTGTAGAAGGGTGCTTGCTTTTTCTTGTTGAATACACTAAAGCACTTTGATGTCAGGAGTTACTGTAGTAGGAGTGATTATTCCCTGTCTCCAAGCCTTATTGCAGAATCTTCATTAGCTTCAGCTGTGGGAGAGCCATGATATTACCTCAGCAGTTCATGCTGACTCACATTTCTCATATGTGAGAGGTCTGAGTTGGGCAGCAGTTTCCATGTCAGCATTGCTGGCACTTAAGTCAGGGCAGGACCTGCATTTACTGTATTTGGGTGTTTAACTTGGTGTGAAAGCCCTCGTAGCCCATCTAAATAGAAAGCTAAAACAGAAAAAAACCTTTCCTTTTGTTAACCATGGGGGTGAGGGCAAGGAGGAGATTTTCTCACCAGTGCTCTCAGTCTTAATAACTTTGAATAAAGTAGTCTGAGCCATTTGTGGTTCATGTACACATTGGTTATACTGCTGAAGGCTGGTTTTAATAAAAATGGGAGGTGTAACATCAAGAAATATATGGTATTTGTAGGGGCAGATCTTAGACTAGCATTTCTTAGAATCATAGAATGGTTGAGATCAGAGGGGACATCCGGAAGCCATCTGGTCCAAACCCCTGCTTCAGCAGGGCCGCACAGAGCAGGGTGCCCAACACCATATCCAGGCAACTTCTGAAGATATCCAAGGAGGAGACTCTACTGTCTCTCTGGGCAACCTGTGCCAGTGCTCTGTCACCCACACAGTATAGAAATGTTGCCTGGTGTGTAGACAGAATCTCCTGTGTTCCAGTTTGTGCCCATTGCCTCTTGTCCTGGCACTGGACTGAAAGGAGCCTGGTTCTGTCTTCTTTGTATTTTCCCTTCAGTTATTTAGACATATTGTTAAGTTCCACCTGAAGCCCTCTTCTCCAGTTCCAGAACACTGCAGTAAGTTTGTCTAGTAAAGAAGTCATAAACTCATGGTAACAAACTGGAGACATTAAAATAGAATTCAAGATAATTTCTTCTGCATTTTTTTTCTCCTTGTGCTTAGTTGTCTTTGTTTTAAATGTTAGTAACAATTTTCCACAGCTCTCTGGGATTTCATTCTTATGTAAGCTCAGTAATTGTTTAGTCTCCAACTCATATTTTCTTTCTTTTAATTTAGTTTGTTCATCAAATGGTAGAAATTATAAAGTAACATTTTTCTAATTAGTTATTTGAATAGTATTTGGACCAAATAACTGCATCTTGAACCTCTGAATATGGGATCCTTTGACTCCATTGATTTGTTCTCCTCTTCCAAATGTTTAATGCTAGAATGAGAATATGGTATAGTTAAAAATATTATGTTAACTTCTTCCAGGGAAGAGGCTGTGTGAATGCATACTCTCAGATAAGAGTTATTTTCTTTCAACAATAGCCTCAAATTTACAGATTTTGGCTATTTCATACCCTCCGTGTCCATTCATATGTCAGGGGCAAGTATTTTGACGTGTATTCCTGAATGTGCTTGCATCTTGCTTGACAGTTTTGGAGCATGTTTTCTTTCCATTCTGCTGGGATATTAATACAAAATAAAAATAAAAATAATAAAATAAAAGACACATTCCCTTTAAATGAGTCTCTGAAATGTTCAGACATGCAGCCAGCTGTAAAACAGAAGGGTGCTTGAAATCACCAGGGCTAGGCCCTAAATATTTTTATGATTCTTAATCTAAACTTGCAGAGATCTAGAACAGGTTTAAGGATCTCTTAGAACTGAATTAAACACTTGCAATCGTGTTGTTTCACTGACTGGTTCTTTTTTTTTTTTTCCTCTGAAAATGGTCAGGTGTAATTTTCTTGCTAAAATATAAAAAACACGTAGTTGCAACTGAAATGTCAGGAGTATTTTGTTAGTGTGAATAGACAGCAGACTTTGGTGCAACTCAAAGGGAGCTCTTAAAACAGCAGGGAAAGAAAAGTGTGTATACATGCAGATATAAAAGAGAGGTCCAAAGAGTCTAAGGGAAGCTTTATGATGGGTCTGTTTCTGGGCAGGGCTCCAGTTTGCATTGCTCCTCTCTCCTCTTGAGCCTTAACCCTTGATTTAAGGGCATGGAGTTAATTCTAACATCTTATGCCTTGTCTCTGTTCCTCCAGGGGACTCCAACCTGCACTCCACTAACAGCCACACGTCCGTCACCCTGGGCAGCCTCCTAGATGACCAGCATTGGCACTCAGTTCTTATAGAGCGCTTCAACAAGCAAGTGAACTTCACGGTGGACAAGCACACTCAGCATTTCCGAACGAAGGGGGATTCAGATCACTTGGATATTGATTATGAGGTGTGTGAAGCCTTTTGGTTATAACCTGGGAGATGAGGCTGAACTGGTGTAAAATGGAGAAGAGTGGGTAGAGACTATTCCCTTCCCTGTAGGAGTGGAAGACCCTGAGCAGAGCAGTCAAAATATCTGTCTATGACCTAGATCCATTCACATCTGGGGATGTGATGCTGAGTATCTGGCTTTAGGGAGCCAGAGCTGCACAGCCAAGGAAGGATCGAGCAGAAGAAACATGTTACCTGCCCAGCAAACCCAATGCTGGTGTGCTCCCCCACGATGAGGCCAAAGTGTGGGGAAAAAAAAAAAAGTGCTGTTTGTATCACTCCAGCAATTCAGTTCTTCTGGCTTCTAGTGAAAAATACCCAAAAACAAACAAACAAAAACCAAAATACTCTAAAACAAACATAAATCCCCACCATTATCATCATATCTATATGCAAAACAGTTCTTCATCTTATCTGTTCCTCCTACGTATGTACACCTGCTTGCAAATTACTCATGTTAATTTTTATCCCCACACACTTGTCTACCAAGTCTTGCTAGCCCATAGGGCACAGGGTTATGCTTGCACAGTCAGAGCTATCACCTTGTTCGAAAGCGTTGAACTGGCATGGTTCATTGCTCTGAGATCAAAAGTTTCCTCTCTGCCCTTTGGATTCATTTCTCTTGAAAGACCAATTCCCAGTGTACCTTAGCGACAAACATTGATGGCTTGGCAGTGGCAGGTGCCTGCTCTTTGCTCCTCTCATGTTCCAGCCGAATTTCCCTTCCTTACATTTCTCAAAGTGCTGAAAACGGAGTCTGTCCACCTGTTAAAATAATAAAAATATTAAAATAATAGAGGAAGTAGGAGAAAGTTCGTAACCATTTGGGCAGTGAGATTCTGGAACAGCTACAGACTAAACTAGCCAGGATCAAAGCTATATCTGCTTTTAAGATGGAGTTGGGGAAAACCAAACACTTGAGTCATCAGCTTTCCTAATTCCAGAGTCATAAAATTCCTTGCGTTCTTCTGCAGGGTTGATGCCAGCTAGGGATAACTCAGGCTCCAGTGTAATTTGCAGAATATTTTTCTAGATGTTCCAAAATAGGAAGCATGGTGAAGATCTTCAACTGGTGTAAATCGGCATGTCAGCACTGACCTCTGTGACATGTTTTCTTTGCATTTGCACTGAAATGATCTTTCAATTAAACATTACAGCAATACATTCAACTGAAAGTTTATCTTAGCACACTTTGGGGATTAAAGGCCTCACTGAGGGTAATACAACCATTAGTTTTGTAATTAAAATTATTATCAATCACCAAACAAACTGTTTTTTTAATAATGCAGTGGTATAATGAATATTGATTTTTCTTCTGGTTTTGAAACCCAGTGCAGAGTCCCTGAGTAGGAGACTTAAAGAACAGAACATGAAAGAAGGAAAGTCTGGTGCTTTAAGGAAAAACTAATGATTCTTACTGGGGGGAAAAAAAAAAAGAAACAAAACAAAACAAAACAAAAAAACATCACTACCCAAAAGCCCTCATGCCAATAACAAACCTGCAAGTGATATAAGATATCAGTCTGTTCACTCTTTATTTTTATGAAATGATCAATTAATACAACTGAGGCGCAAGTTCATTAAGGACTTGTTTTCAAAGAAGTGCTGTCAAGGTTATCCAGGGAGGTTTAATTTGCTTATTTATCCTGGCTTGCTAGGTGGAGTAGGAAGAAAAATAGCCCCCAAATTTCCCTTTACTTTTGTAATGATGAGCTGAGCCATTAGGAGTAGTGACAGAGGAATACGGCTGACCGCGTTCCAGCAGCCGTCAGTGTGCCTGCGGTGCCGCACAGTGCTGTGTGCCCGTGCTGCGATGGATGCAGCAGGATTGCAGCACAGCTTCGAGCACACTGGAAGCACTGAGAAGTGCGGTGGCTGCAGGATCTTTGCCCACATTGTGGGCAAAGCATTTGTGATGCTGCTGGCTGTAATGGAAAAAATGGAAGTAAACAAAAAAGCAGAGGTGCCACTGCCAAGATGTTGCAAAAAAAAAAAAAAACAAAAAAAAAACAGTGAAGTTGATTAGATATGAGCTGTCTAATCTGGAAAAGGAAAATTGGCATATCATAAGCTTTGTTTTTGTGGTGTTCAGTCTTTTTTATTGTCTTTAGGATTCTAAAGCAATTGTGTTCCAAGGATTTGGGGAACTGTACTTCCTTAGTCTCTTTGTCCTCTGGAAATTTTAGCCCTCTACTTAAGTGATGAGTTGTAAACTGCACAATACTAACGTATTTCAGTACTTAGATAACAGCATAACATAAGTTTTGTTCAGTTGTGTAAACTGCTGTACTTTCCCATTACACTGTTCATTCCCAAATACTGTGTGTAAGTCTTATAAAGCCCAAATCATGGTGAAATTTAAGGCAAAACATTTGCAAGATGTAAATGGGGTAGTGTGTGTGTGTGCTACTACCCTCCGCTGGCTGAAAGCAGAACTGTTCAGATACATGGTGAGTGGAAAGGGGTAACGCTGGCTGTACACCCGGTGCTCTGTGAGCAGAAGGAATTTATTCCCCACATTGCTCAGTGTTTCCTGCTTGGTGACAGCCTCCAGGTCAGAGGAACCACAGGTTGGAGACCAGTTGAAAATTTGAGTGTTCCTGGTGGGGGACTGCTTATAGCAGGTTGATGAAGTGGTGTTTCATGGCACATAAAAGCCATTTCCAAATCACAAAGCTGTCTGCAGCAGCATTTCTCCAACAGCTGCAATACTACACTGTCTGTAACTGGGCCCTGCTCTGTGCTCAGAGATGATGCTGTTGGTGTGCTGCATCCCTGAGATAACATCCCAGCTGGCTGTATGGAGCGGGGATCTGCTGTCTTCCTTTTGGGGTGGTAACTAACTGCAGTTCTTGTTCTTTCCAAAAGCTCAGCTTCGGAGGCATTCCTGTCCCAGGGAAACCGGGAACGTTTCAGAGGAAAAATTTCCATGGGTGCATTGAGAACCTTTATTACAATGGAGTCAATATAATTGACCTGGCAAAAAGGCGCAAACCTCAGATCTATACTGTGGTAAGAGACAATGATGTCTGTTTTCCTTCTTTACTTCCCTGTTGGTGCTGCTGAATGAACAGAGTTCAGACTTAGGTAGCTATGGGTATAATTAGCTTGTTAAAATTGTATTGCTGAGGCTAGCACCACCCAGCACTGACTGCTATGGTGGGACTTGTTGAAAGATACATGTATAAATTAATATATTTCTCTGACTTTCCAAGTATATGAGAATTTGGATCAACTTTTAATTTCCTTTTCCAAGATGAAGATGTGTCTTTCTGATGGCATGATAGAAGTCATAGAGAATTTTTTATGATTCTCAGATAAAATCCTACGTTTTGAGCCATTCCCCATTACTATTGCTGAGTAGTAAAACATTTTATTCTTCTGTGTGATTTGGTATTATAGAGACAAATAAATGTTTTTCTTACTAACAAAAGTATTTTCCTTTGTACCGCCCCTTATGTTCAGTGTGTTATTGGCAGTTTTGGAAAACATTGACCTGGTTCTAGTGTCTCTAAATGGGGGAGAGTGGAGTTGAAGTAAAAGGAATGTGTGTGTGTGTGTGTGTGTGTGAGAATTAGTCTTATCCAGCCTGCTAACATAGAGTGTACAAGTAACTTTGTATCTAACAGTGTCTTAAATTACAAATACGTTTAAATATATCACGGGCAAAATAAACTACATTTTATTTCATAAGAAAGAACAGTATACTCTCATTCAGTGTTCACAAATTTTGCATAATTCAACTGTTTGTTTAGCTTGTGCCTCACTCTCACACCATGTTTTAATATTAAGCCTTTTGGCTAATACTGTGTCTTTGGAGAACAAGGAGGCAAAACTGCTTCTGGCTTTCTTGGCATTTTCATAGAACAGACTGAAGCTGCAACAAAGAAAGCCCAAAGTCCAAGAGAAGTCCTTATCTTTCCTACCGTCCCTGCCTGGGACTAAACTGAATGCACAAGGAAATGGAAAACAGAAAGCTGGTAGGTGAGAGGTCCTGTACAGTGTTGTTGGCTGTTAAGACTCTGCTCCAGGATGCTCCCCTGGCTTGGGACTAAGAGACTGCTTTAATAACCTCAAGTTTGATTGTTCTGACTCAGGACTCTAAGGTACAAATCTTAGGTACTGTGTTAAATTGCTCTTCTCCTCAGCTTAGTTTTTAAGGGGAAGAAAAAGTCCGGGCCTTTTTCTTAGGTTGTTAGCTGTTTGTTTTGACAGCTTGGTAATGTGAAGACATTCCCCTTCATAAAGGGGAAAAGGAAAATTTTGTAATGTGTTTTTTCTCTGTTGGGTACTGTCTGGGGGTAACATATCCCTGAGCAATGAAACTCTTTTATCACAAGACTTAGTTCAGCCAATTCTAGATTGAAGGTCTAGGAATCTTGCTTCTCTGGTCAATTTAAAGTAAAGGGGAAGTGCCCCCATCCTTTGATCTCCCTCACAGAAGTGATGATTTTAAAGAAAAAGTTTTAATATGCTGGCTGCTCCACTGCATTTTGCAAGGTCTGTGAGCTGTTATGTTCTGTGTCTGTGACACTTTGTTTACACACAATACATAAAAACGTTGCCACAAATGTCTCATGTTCTTGTCTGAACATCCTTCTATAGCAAACAGCTCCTGCAAGTCTGGTGTCTTCCAGTATTCTTTCCATCACAACCATTTATCTCTGCTGGCAGTTTTCAGGTACTTCCAGCCATCACAGATTGATCTCCCTCTCCCGTCCTACTGCTCTTCTCGACCCCTTAGCAATTTACTTACTCAATTAAAATAATTTGTTCTTGCTAAATGTAGTCTTTTGTCTGCCAGATTTCCTTTGCACTAAATGCTTTTACTCCAAGTTCATTGAGGTTTTCAAGCAACAGTCCATATCCCCAGGGAGCTACGAGCTTCTCCGCCTTGTGTCTCTGTAGTTGCTAAGGTTTTCTGGAGTGGAAATGCAATGAAAGGAACAGCATAGAAGTTGAATTAAATATATCAGGTGCTTTGAATCGCTTCTTCTAACAACCTGTTGTGTACTTATGTTTTGTCCCCTCAAGCTGGAGATCACCAAAGAAGGTTCTGCATGGTTAGTCCCCATAATATCTTTGTCTCTAAGAAAAGGTATTTGAGGACAACTGACCAATTTCAGATTAATGCTCAGAGACATTTTTTGCCTTCAAAATGGAAGCAGCCTTCAACATTCAATCTCTGTTTCATTCTTTGTCCATTTGGGAACATTGACACAGTTAGTGAGCCAAACTCATGGGTTATCATACCCACCAATTTTTGTTTGTTTGTTTTACTCTTGACATCTTTCACAGAATTAGGAGAATGATAAATCAGTTTTAGAGGTATACATTTTCTCTTATGAAGAAGTTCTTCACCCATATAAATAATGGTCTCACATCAGTTGCATTTAAAGTCAGAGGAAGAAACTACAGGTTGTCAGTGACAGAGTACTGCTCTGTGTCATACTCATGGGTGGTGGATGTGATTATCATTCTGCCTGTTCTTTTCTATAACTCATTTGCAGTTGTCAGACTTGCAATAAATCCCCCTGAGAAAACATCTCAAGATAATGAGGCAGACTGTCTCTTTTGAACTGGAATTTGCCTTCAGAATTTCCTTTTTGTATTGTCTGAAGTTTAACCCCTTTATGGCCATATTTGGCTAGGCTGTCTGTATTCCCCCTGGGTTTCTTCTGTCCCTGATGGCATCTTGTAGGGTTTTGTTTTGTTTTGTTTTACTTGTTTGTTTTTTCCCCTTCCCTAGGTCCTTTTGTGGCAAAATAGCAGTGGTTACTGGTTTTAATTGCAAGAGGTTTTTAGAAGTTAAATTTCTGTAATTACCAATGTTGTGGTCCTAGGGTTACACCCTTGGGGAGCCTTTGCAAAAGCTTTAAAATAAAATTTCAAGACCTTTCCTATCACTAGCTGCATGTAGGTTCTCACCACAAAAACAAAACAAAAACAAACAAACAAACAAAAAAAAGCAATTCCCATATGACGAATTGTACAGCTTTCACTCATTCTTCCTGGGCCAGTAGTTAGGGGCAAGAAAATATGATAGAAGGTGCACGTTTACAAGAAATAAAAGGTAGTTCTTCACAGAAGGATATTTGAGCTCTTAATTTCTGAGATGTTGAAGTCCCTGTTGAAGGATTTTGTGCATGTTAAGTGTAGATGTAGATTTAGGAGGAGACTGGACAAGGCCTAGCAAGAGCAATCCGTTAAGGAATTCCAATACTAAGTATGTGGAAACTATTTCTGGCTGAGGAATTAGTTCAGTGGAAACTAATTAAAGGCTCAGAGACTACTAGCAGGAAATATAGGGTATGTGTTTGCTGTTCTAGTACTCTTCTTCAAACAACTTTCTATAGGCATTGGTAAAGGCAAGATGGACCTTAGGTCCCAGTACAGCTGCCGTTATGTGAGGGTACAGAATTAGTTTTAAGATGATGCTCACAGAAGTGTCTGGTACCACTTGGCAGAGGGCTGGAGGGAAACCCTGGGTTCATACAGATCTTACAGCTGAGAGTGGGTGAAGTTAAGGAGCTATAACTCTGTACTAAACCCAGGATACTCTGTCAGAGCCCTCTGGCCACTAGTGTCTACCTATAGCTCTATTCGGATTGTACCTTTAGAAACTGCTCTAATGTGAAGATCTGTGACCAGGGTTTAAGACTTTTCCTGTCTCAATGATTTTTGATGTCAAAATAGGAAGTTGTCTAGCTGAAGGAAAGAAATAAAGAGGTCATTAAAAACTGCAGTTTTGATCTTCTCAATGCTCCACCCTACATATTCACCGAAATTGTGGAAAATGCTATCCCATTTTTTCTTCCATTACCTTCGCTTAATATGAATTGGAGCTATATTTTTATTTAGCAGACTAAACCCTACACTGACTTGAGAGGAGTGCAGGATATTTGAAAAGCAGAAGTTGTCAGCCCTCAGATATGCTTGAATTTCTACATCAGCCTTCCATGTTGAATCTGGGACTGACAATTCAGCATGGCAAGGGATGAGATGACATGTAAATGCATCACTGTGGTGCCTCAGGGAAATAACCAATTGCCAGCATCAAAGAGCAAAGAAAGATACCTAGTGACAGAAGAATGTAAACTAATAATTCATTCCCTTTATAGAGAATCCAAACATGCTATTTTATTAAGCTGATTTGAGATACCTTCATCTTGAGAAGAGTTTGCTTGTCTACGCACGTCTTCTTCAACCAAAGTGCTCTTGTAAGTGTTGATATATGTATGAATATCAGGCTGGTAATTCATGAAGGCTTCTACTAGGGTTTGGAGAACCAGGAATTAGATATATAAGACATTTTTTTTTCTTGTTTAGTTTTACATCTGCAACTAGACTATAGGAAATATATATTAAAAAACAAAAACGAAACAAAACAACAACAACAAAAAAAAAAAAAAAACTGTTTGCCGACCTTTTTTACAACTTCCTATAAGTCTAAGTTGAATTTATTTATTTATTTTAAATAAATCCAATTATTTGATGAAAGTGTGTATGTCACATGCACGTTAAAAAAAAAGAACAACTGAATTTGCTGTTCTTTTGACAAGGTGGATGAACTCAGATTCCAGGAATATTTGGTTCCTGTAAAAAATATCTTTTTATGCTTTCTTTTGTCTTTTTACCTGCTCTCCCAGTCTTCAGATGAGTCTCTTTCACATCATATCAGCAGTATAGAACAGCAAGAAAGTCTGTGTAAATAGCATTCATTTTAAGGTCCCATTTTATTGTTACTGAATGGTGTAACAAGATTGCTTTGAAAGAAATTAAGTGTGTCACCTCAATCAAGGCCTTGAAATAAATTCTATTTATATGACAATTTTCCCATTGATTTCACTTGGCTTTGTCTACAATTCTAAAGACTTTTTATTCTGTAAATATTTAATCCATCATCTGGCTGCAATAATAAACTCTTCTTCTTGATAAAAAGGTTTCTTTGTGTTAGGATTTTGATAGTTGTGATGACCACAAGAGAAATGAGTCTTTCAGGGACAGATACTATATTTTTATAACACTAGTTGACATATGCAGAAAAAATGACAAAGTTTTGAACAATCAAGGCCTTTTGAAAGTATCAGCCTTCAGCAAATTACAGGTTAGAAACAATTCTTCAGAGTTTAATTTATCACATAATGTAGATAGTCAAATTGAGTGAATAGGGTGGTTAGTTCCTGCTGAGCAGAGGAGGATGTTTCAAGAAGGGATAAGGCAGTTAGTCCCTGTAGGAAAGCAAGAGAGATGGCTAATTATTGTCATAGGAGTTAGCAAGTGGTAAAGAAAGTGGCGGTGGTAATGTAATTTATTCCAAAGTTTTAAATGTCAGCTTTTTTGAGGTCTTATTCCAATTGGTAAGGCCCAGGGAACTGCCTGGTGTTTGGCTGCCTGGAAAAAAGGAAATGGGCAAGCTGATGCCCATTGGTCAGTGCCCTGGAGTACAGGCAATTCATACCAACCATTGAGACTTGTGTTCTGCTATGACACACAAATGACTGGAGTTTACAATAGGAAAATCTAATAAAGAAAACTACCAACAATAATAATAATGAAAGCTGATCAGAATTGCTTTCTATGCATTTTTCTATTTTGATGTAGATGTGGCTCTGTTTTAATAATATTACTACTAAAAAAAATAAAAATCTCCTTGCTTCTATGTTTTGTAACAGGTAATAAAACCTAATAAGATGTAGATCAGCTTACCCTAAACTGGAACAAAAAAATGTGCTTGAATTGTGCTAATTTTGCCAGTTTAATTTAAGAAATCTATCTTAGTCACTTCTGGCAAGGTGAATTTGAAAGGCTGGCTTCATTCCTGCTTGTTGTTCAAAGGAGAGAGAATATTAAGTGATCTATATTTTGTTTGCTTTTCCTTCTATACACTTTTCCTCCTTTTCCTGTCTCTTTCTAGCTAAAATGATGTATAATTTTTCCAAAGTAGCTCTATATTTGCTCTCATCTTTTGCCAGCAACACTTAGCTATTCTATCATATAATGAAACATTAATGTACAGTTACTACTGGCATAAAGATGGTCAGATCCTTTGTTCCACTGCTGTTCAGTGACCTAGTCAGCTTAAGAATATAAGATAAAGAATATCCAGAAATGTCTAGTCATGCATCTCATCCTTGATTCTGTCACAGTCACAATGTTTCAATTTTTTGTTAAATGTTTTTTGTTTTTGTTTTTGTTTTCTCTACATAGGAACATTCTCTATATAACTAAAAGTTAGTAGGATATAGCCTTTTATTGACACACATGATATCTAGGGTGAATGAAGGTGGGAATTCTCTATCATAAGGGTAATTGATACATGGAGGTGTTAATTTCAGTGAAACTTGGTCCAGGAAAGCTTTCATGTTTCCATAATGAAATTTAGAGCACAGAAAGAGAAACCCACACCACTATAGGAACTTCTCTGAAAGTCTGAGCTTCTCTGTTGGGATGAACTATTTGGTCATTCAGAGAACAGATCCTAATTCAAGTAACAACATATATCTTGGTGCTACCACATCACATTTGAAAACAGTTTGCAGTGGCATGCGAGTAGGCTAGAGCTGGTATCTCAGTTTGATTTGCTTTTCATTCAGTGCTTAGCAGTGTTTTGACTTGAAAAGCTTTTGAAACCAATGTAAGTCTCAATGTAAGCCTCTGCCTGAGGTAGTTAATTTAAAGACAAGCTTTGAAAGCACATCCCCCATTCTTGAAATTCAGTTACCCATAGCTGAATGAGTCTTTCATCTTACCCTTTTAAATTTGCATCAGTGATCACCTTTTTCGTCTATTATTCTCTTTACAAATCCATCTGCAACCTCACACTCTTTGCAGCCAGTAGACCTCCAATTTCCAACCTGGAGGTATTCTTGTCAGTTTATCCTCATTTGTATCTCAGCCAGGGCTGGGATTTTAGTTCCCTTACCTTTCATATGAAATATTCCTTTCTAACCCTCTGCAGAAAACAAGATAACCTTTTTATTGGATAGTATCCACAGAATGATTAATGAGGAAGGTAAGTGCCCATTTGATGCTCTAACCTGCGGGTAGAATGAGAGCTCAGAAATACTCATTCATTGTTCTTCCTGTTCAAGCTGTGATCTTGGCCTGTATCCTTTGGTAGGCTAAATGTTGAGGATTTCAGTTCAGCTGTCAATTTGAAAAATTTTCCAAGCACATATTACTTTTGATTAGTACTCCATCAGAGAAAGGTGGATGTGTAAGAAACTTGTGTCCAATTGCCCTGGTTGTGTTGTAGCAGTCTTTTGTCTTCATTCAACAGTACATAATACTAAATGAAGAAAGGCTAGAAAAGGCTGAAATGGTTCATTAAGATTATACAAGTTTTATTGAAGTCCTACAGAAGTCACTAGATAGGCTCCAGTCAGTTTCAGATTAGGCTTATGGCTCAGGGGGTCGTCTTTGTAATCCACTTTTATCTTCATCACTTAGCAACTGTGTTCTTTTGTCCTTTTTTTAATAGGAGAGGTTCTGATTCTTCCTTAAACAGCTGTAACATGCTGTTTCCTGTTCATTCCACAGCTTGCTTAGAAAAGAACAACCTCTGCAACTGTACAGGTCCTGCAGAAATCTGGGGTGATTGCACTCTTGTCTTAAAAGTCCATTCTTGAATATCATGGCAGTCATTGAACAAATTGTGAATATCTCCATTTAATTTATAGGTTCAGAAGGTTTCTTGTGTAAGAATAGTAACTCTTTTGGAAAGATTTCACTGCTTATTAGAGGAGCCATTAATCAGTCTGGAGATGTTGGACTCAATGGAATTCTCAAATGCCACATGATAGCTGGAGTTCCCAGCAGCTGAGTAGAGCTGATCATCTTCTTTATTTTCTCTAGGGGTTAGAATCTTCTTCTCCCATTTCCTAGCCAATGAACATTTACTTTACAGTTAAATGAGGTTCAATTATAAAATCAAGTGTCTGCCAGAAATCTTGCACGTACCCTGGAGAATTCCAGAACTGCTTCCAATTAAAGGAAATGCTCCTGATCAGAGAGGGAACTGCTTACTTTTCTGACAAGGCTTGCTGCAATAATTTGAGAATACCATTCAAGGCAAATTGAATAGTTTTTCTTATAGGAACCTATCCCACTTTGGTGAATGAAAAATTTTCAAAATAATCTGCTAGGATTTTCAAAATAATCTTCCAGGAAGTTAGAATTATAGAATGGGTTCTGTTGGAAGGGACCTTTTAAGACAACCTAGTTCATGGTAGGGCACTAGATCAGGCTACCCAGGGAAGTGGTCACAGCACTAAGCCTGCCAGAGTTCAAGAAGTGTTTGGGCAATGCTCTCAAACATATGGTTTGATTTTGGGGTGGTCTTGTGTGGAGACAGGAGCTGGACTTACTGATCCTTTTGAGTCCCTTCCACATCAGGATATTCTATGATTCTTTCTTGTTTCCCCAGCGAGCTGGCCGAGGGGACCCTAAGGATGGCATACTAAGCTGCAGGTGAATGGAGAAGATGGCTGCTGGCCTACTGGCAGAGTGCTCTGCCCTTCTTGTGTGGAAACTGCTGTGCCACTCTTGGCTGCTAATGCTCCCCAGGGGCCTGTTCTACATGGCTTCCTGCTGCCTGAACCAGCTGTACGCCCAGCTGGCACTGCCCAGCTCTCATGAGATTGGTCACCTGCGGCTGGTGCCTACATGCACAGATCTCGAGGATGTCTGGGCCTGGAAACTCCTGTCAAGCAACCCCAGAGACCTTGCAGGCCTGGCACTCTTCTTAGCAGGCTGCAACTGTACACAGAATATTGCAACAAACCCTTTAAGCTTTCCCACCTGCTTGTTCTTGCGGCAGGTGGGATCACACCTGCACTGTCTCTTTGTACTCAACAGAGAGGCTACAGTGCATAAAGTCTCTCCTGTCTGAACATGGGGGGGAGAGCATAGGTCCTGCCTGTATGTCCCAACAGAGGCCATGGGTTTACTCCATGCTCTTGCTTGCAGCTCAAGTCCTAGTACACTCTTTCTGTACGGATCCCAGGTGGCATGAATAACCAGCTACTGTGGATGACTGAAGAGTGTTGTTGAGTTTTTGAAAGGGTTTAGGACTAGTTGCATATATTAAGAACCTTATATCAAAAAGAGGTGGAAACTTAGCCTTATGTTTGAGCCCATGCACGTGCATCAGGGTTTTGGTTTAAAACCGATGATGTTACTGCAAACAGCTGAAGTGGTATTGACAACACAATGTCTCTACTACCTTATTTTAAGGTTGTCTGAAAGTTTATTGTGCATTGCAAACACTTTTTTTTTTTTTTTATCTCAGCATTCACCTTCTTTGGCACCATTAAGTCAGTCTAGTTATAGTTTGTTCTGTTAGTATGTAAAATCTGCAAAGAGCTTTGAGACAAAAATCTTGTCTGAATGTTGCAAATCCTTCCCTCTACAGTCTTGCATTTTGTTAGAGCCTCCCACTGCCACTGAAGCAAATTAGATACTTGAGTGCAGACTCAGATAACGTTTGAAATTTCCTCCAAGCTCCACTGTTATGTATTTATAAGATCTATAAATGTCTTTACTGCTTTGTGTGGAGATACTTAAATCACTATAAATGCCTAAGATTCCCAAGATTTGTCATCTCATTTTGATTTTGTAAACCTTTAAAAAGCTCTAGAGAAAGTTACATATATTTGTTTATATCATTGCAGTTGACTGCTTTGTGTAATTTGTCTATCTGCTTTGAATTTGATTGAAAATGGAGGTACAAATACAGCAACAAAAAAAACAAACAAACAAAAACAAACAAACAAACAAAAACAAACAAACAAACAAAAACAAACAAACAAACAAACAAACTGTGGCATCTATTCTGCAGACAATACCCAGCAGGTAGCAGAAACTTTTAAAAGGTTGAGAGCAAATTTCCATTTTACTTCCCACCTGACTAATGTTCAGATAAGTTTGGATAAGCTTTGGATTATATCTCAAAACTCATTGTAACATGATATACCCATGGATACCTTTTGCCATTGCTAAATCTGCTATGTAGCATTCTTCACCTAACAAGGCAGGGAATACATAGATTGATATAGATATATATCTGTCAAGGGCTGTTTCATGCAGTGATAAATTCAGTCTCTTTCTGGCACTTTATTTATTTTCCATTTTAAAATAAAGGGTAGAAAGACATTTGAAAGCAATAGGGAACCAGTTCCATCAGCTGTTTTAGATTTCAGAAAGGAATTCCCCAAACACTGCGCAACTTCCTACACATCCATCAAGTGCTGTTCATTGTAATTATCCTGTTAGAGAGAGATACCAGCTCTGATAACAAGTGGTACTATGGAGAAAGCCTTTTACTCTTTTTTTTTTTTTTTTTTTATCGGATTCCAGTTGGTATTTTATAAAGCAGACTAGTTCAAAGCAAGCTGGCTGCAACACTTTCCTGGAGTGGCCTTGAAAGACACAGTTCCTTGAATGTATTCTGGCTTTATATATTGTTAAGATTTTACTATATGGCTTGAATGACCTAGTTGGGTAATCTACAATGGCTGAACAAAACACTGGAGTTGGTTCATTTATAAACTACAGAGATACATGCTGGTGCAGATTTTGCTGACTGCTGTGAGAAAATGTGGTGCTCTTCTCAGCAAATAGCATCATTGGTTTCGGGGTTGGATGACTGATTAAGTTAAAGACCATTTAAGTTTGGTGTTGAGATAATGTTGGATTTCACTGCTCTTGCTGTGTGTCAAATGTTTTAATAATTCCTCAAAATTCCCCATGGAAATCATGAGACCTACCATCAGCCAGTAAATCACACAAGTATTGTTTTATCCCACTTATAAGTACTGGATCTGAGAGACTTTTAGCTTGAATTTTCTTATGATTTTTTTTCTTATGAATCTTTTCAGAATAATCATTTATTTAAAAAAAAATAAAAATATGTTATTAAGTTGACCATTGTTATTTGGAATAGCATAGGGGTGTGTCACCCTGTGTAAAAGAAAATGTGGTCAGTAGTACTACTACTGGAAGTTGTATATTAAATATTTGAAACATGGAATATATTTCTGGAAAACTGGAAACGTGCCTCATGTTTGGTCCCATATGATACATTGAAGTAAATGAGGGAGACATTACTTTTAAGGCTATATAGCATCGGTGTAAGTGGGCAAAAAAATATTGTTGTTAACAGCTACATTTTGGTTTATATTTAAAATAAATTTAGTCTAGTTCCTTTTTTTTTTTTTTTTTTTCTAATTTGCAGCTTTTCTCATTCACAGTTATGTAATCCCATCAGTACACAGTCATTGTGTGGGACCTTTGTGTCACATCCTGCAGCACGTGAAGGCTCAAGAGAACTTGCTAGTAGTGCTTTGGTGTCAGTTCCTGAAGTCAGCCTAGATCCAAATGACATAAAGCGAAACTTGAGCTTGAAATGGGAAGTACTGGGAAACACAGAGCACAGGCAGCCATGTGGAGGTGGTCTGTCTGGGCTAACACTGACCTGCAGCAAATACAGACATGAACTTGATACAGAACATTTGGAGCATATCTAGATCCTTCTAAGAACTGAGATTTGGAAGTGGTTTTTTTGTTTGTTTGTTTGTTTTCTGCTTGGGGTGAATATAAAAATTTGAAGTCATGTATGTTTTCCCTGAATGAACAAATACATTTCCTAGTGAGTTCCAAAGGTTTGTGTCTGAATAAAAATACCTATTTCCTAGTACCTAGCACCAGTAGAAATCCAATGAGCTTATTTAAATACTTTTTTTTTGATGTCTGAAAAAAATATGTTAACAATGTTTGCTTTTTATTATTTGCAGGGGAACGTGACCTTTTCCTGCTCAGAACCACAAATTGTTCCCATCACCTTTGTCAGCTCCAGTAGAAGCTACTTGCTACTGCCTGGCACTCCTCAAATTGATGGCTTGTCAGTCAGTTTCCAGTTTCGAACATGGAATAAAGATGGCTTACTCCTGTCCACTGAATTGTCTGAAAAGTCAGGATCTCTCTTGGTTTACCTCCACGGTGGGAGATTGACACTACTTATTCAGAAAGTGACAGAAAACCCTGTGGAAATTAGTGAAGGTACTTTATTCTTGTTTTCTTTCACCCATCTCTCTTTAAAATACAAAGGTTCAATGCCACTGGAAGAAAGGATAGCAAAGTACAGAAGCACCAAATCTTGTTTTCTGTTTACAATTTTTTTTCGCACTTTCCAGTAGTATCACCACACTGTGCAGTTTGAGGAAGATCTGAACATGAAGAGTTGGTATCCTACAATCTTCAGACTAATTCTACTCTTCAGTTATCTCTGTGTTTTCAAAGTCCTGCTAAATTTTCTTCAGTCAGGTCACATGCAGACCTTCATGATTCTTGTCCTCACGTTGTGCTGAAGTAAGCTGGGAGCCAGCTTGGCAGCTATGCTTTTCCCTAGTACAAGTTAACACAGCCTCAGAGCTGATTTTCTTCATCTGGCTGTTGCTTTACACTCTCCTTTTACACTACACTCAGAAGAGAAACTGACCATGGGCTTCCTCTCTTTAAACTCCCTCACTGGCATCCTAAGCCAATTTGCAAGCTGCTTTGTGCAGCTGTAGGGATGCAAATGGGTGAAATGTGGCTGCCTCTCTGACCTAAAATTCAGGGGAAATTGCTTGTAAACATTAAACAGACCAGCTGTGTTTCGTCTCCAAGAGACAAGGAAACAGTTTCAAACTGTACAGCAGAGCAAGGACCAGGGTGGCCCAGCTGTCATCTCAGTGTGACCTATATATGCCATGCTGGTTTCCTGAGCAGAAGTATTCTAGCCCAGGGCCGTGCACGTCTCATACTACTATGCAACCATGCTGGGTGGGAGTCCAGGAAATTCATTTCCACGTAGGCTGAATACACAGTTTCCAAACATGGATGTATAATAGACTTGATGGAACTCAGAGGTCTGAATAATATAGTATTTTCTAAAAAGAACATCTGTTTAAAAATATGTAATATAAAATATTCTTGGTGCAGACTAAAAGAGTACAGTTGTGTCTATTAAATGAAATATAGAGAAAATCTGACAGAGTTGTCAAAGCAGAGCTGCTCCGTATGTGTATTTTATTCCCTTTTGTGATAGAAAATGAGGCAGCCGTGCATCTGTCCTTATTCATGTGGATTGTTACAGCTTCAGTTTGCTGCAACCAAATGTTGAAAACTGAATTTCCAGCCTTTATTGCAGTCCTAATTAGATTGACAAATCTGAGATAATGCCAATATTTGTTTGGGTGTACTTGTTTTTATGTAGGTCTGAAATCATGATCCTGAGCCCAGCCTTTGGTGCTATCCAAAACATTGCTAAACTGCCTACTTACACATGGAAAATGTGCAAAAATTGCAAGTGCCATGTCTTGCAGATGTTGATACTCACAATAAAGTCATGTTTAGTCAAGAATGGACCTGGTTTTGACCCAAATGTGGCCTATTTTTTCTTGGCATCTTTTCAAACTTAAACACAGTATTTCATAATGGACTTGTTCTAGCTGTAAACTCACCCTTTTTTTTTTTCTTTTTTTTTTTTTTTTGTTCCCCCTGAGAAACTGGCGTCTTATTCTATGGAAATTGTGTGTGCGTTAGCAGCCATTACTCCAGAAATAGTCTCATTTTCAAATTCCTAACGAAATGGCTTTTCATACACATAACACCCATAATTTTTTTTATTTTGTTTTGAACTGTTCTCACACCTCTTTGTGTCACTAAGTGCTAGTTTGTTTCTTCTGAAAGCTACATTAACAAAAAATATCCCATTAGGGAGGGGAATAAATGCTAGTTGTCTGAGCCTGGTCTCAGAGACTGCAGCTTGATGGTAGTGTACGTCAAAGTGTGATTGGTTTACTTTTGATCTGCACCACTGTGTGAGAGCTCAGAGATTTGCCCACTGCTTTTCATGGTTGTCAATGTAGAGGATGTGGAGTTTCTTTGTATCCTTGTGGTGCTATTTCAAGAGCCCCAAGATGCAACATTGATTTTCAGAATATGAAAATGGAGGTGTTATTTCCCTGTTACTTTGCATAAATGTATAACAGAAAGAGGCTACCCAGTACTATAATCTCCCACATCCCTTTAAAGGTTCCTGGACAGAGCAACAATCCCAGATCTCAGAAAACCCATGTCAAAATCTAATATATATGGGCACATCCATCAATAAGAGTGTGTGCTAACTTAGTGCTGAAGGGTTTTAAGGACAGAAGTCCTACTGAAACATATTGGGGATTGTCAGCTTTCATAAGGAGACTGAGAGAAGTTATGACCATTTCACTGAAACTAATCCTCTGAAATCTCAGGTATGCATTTAGTCCTAGAAGTTTAGTAGAGATCTCTGCACAATCCTGTGAGCTACAAGCATTTCCCAACAGACTCAAAGTAATCATAATCACCCTCTCTCCCTTCCCCCCCTCTCCCCCCCCAATGTTAGTAGTGTACTACCAAGAAGGTAAAGGGCACAGCAAACATGCATGAGTGCCTGCAGTATAGCAAGCAGGTTGGATCAAAATGTGCAGATGATCTACTTAAATACTCCTAAAAACTTTCCCTTTCTTGGACCTTCTATGCCAGTTTACTTTCAGAGGCAATGAGTTCTTTTCAGCTGCTGTTTTTGCCCATGTTGGGTTCTGCTGACTGTTTGTGATCACAGGTTGGAAGCAAAGATTTGAAAAACGTTGTTGTCTCCTGCACTTCTTTTTTCACATTTTTTCACCCTTTGTGCCTTTTTCTTTTTTTTTTCTTTCCCAGGCACCAATCTCCATGATGGTCTTTGGCATTCAGTTAACATCAATGCCAGAAGGCATCGAATTACCCTGACACTGGATAACAATGCTGCCACTGCCAGCCATGCAACCATTGTCTCAAGGATCTACTCGGGAAACAGCTACTATTTTGGAGGTAAGTTGTTTCAGATAGACATAGGACAGGTTTTCATGATGGAAATTCTCAGATTCTGAGGTCTCCCAAATGTACTTTGCACCTAATAGCAAATGCTGTAGTAACTGATTTTTTACCACCTATTGAGTTGCATTGCAGACTAACACAGCTGTTAAAGTGGACTAGCTGAGGAGTAGCTATATCTAGCTAGTAAAACATGCAAAAGCCGCGTATCTGTACTAGGCATGAGTGTTTTTTTCTGGTTAAAAGGACAGAGCACTGCCAGTTGCATTAAAATTCCTGTAGATATCACTGTCCTGATCAGGCTCAGTGATTTTAGACTTCAGAACATAATTGACACATGGCTCAGATCTACAAAGGTATTTAGATACTGTGCTTTCATTGAAATGAATGTAGGTTTAGCTCAATTCTGAAAATGGAAAGAATCTTGAAAAATACTACCTCCTGTTTTTTGGAGTGTAAGCATTAATGTAGATAAAGGGAGTGTCATCAACTGTCTATTTTAGCTCTGACATACTTCTGCGTTTTGCTTACTGCAATGAGGCTCTGATCTGATGAACTCTCTGGATACAGTGCTAAGTGAGGATATGCAGAAGGCTTTGGATCTCAGAATTGGCCAAATACCATAGAGGTTCAGACAGAAATGATTTTCTTGCTTGCTGTCCCTATGATTTCACCATTATAATCTGTGCCTTGCCTCAGCAGCAGAATTTAACCCATAATAATTTCATAGTTTGCACAGCTTTTCTTATGGGAGTCAATTGCTATTGACTGTGAGGTTTAAAGAACATGCAAAAAATGAATTTTGATTTTGCCTAGCACATGCAAAAATCTCATACTCTGATATCTCTAGTGGTGAGATATCCTTTATTTCTTCGCTTTTTTATTTTATTTTTTTACTGAAAGATTTATAGCACAGAAAGTTGCATAGCTCAAAAAACACTTGGAATAATGACCGTCCAAGCCTTTACATTAGGAAATCCCAGCAGAAACAGATGAACATTCCAATATTCTTCTCTGCCTCTTTTCTTTTTTCCCACAGGGTGCCCTGACAATTTCACTGATTCCCAATGTTTAAATCCCATTACTGCTTTTCAAGGCTGTATGAGGCTCATCTTTATTGATAACCAGCCCAAGGACCTCATTTTAGTTCAGCAAGGCTCCCTGGGGAATTTCAGTGATTTACACATTGATCTGTGTGGCATCAAAGACAGGTAATTATTGTTTCCTCTTTCTTGTGTTTGTTCTTTTTTCATCCTAGTGGTTTATAAATACAGGTTACATTAAGTGAAAATTCTCATCTGCCAACATTAAAGATATTAGGCATAATAAAGCTACTAATAGGAAATATTACAGCAAAGATAGAAGAGCTGGAGGGGAAATAGTTTCAATTACATGAGGCTCTCTTCACATTGACTTGTATGAAATAGAGTATGCAAATCCAATCAAACTACAGATTGGTGAAAGGATTAAATTTTATGCATAAACAACATTTGATTGCTTTGAAGTTTTAGAGGGAAATGAAAGAGAAGGAAAAATTATTTGATTCATCAGAACATGTCATCCCCTTAATATACTAGTTGTTTTTGTTTAGGTAGATCATTTACAATTTTTCTTCTTAGCCATTACAGCACAACACTTCCATAATGAAGATATGGTACACCTCATGCAGCATATTGACCATTTGGTGCAAGTCAATATTATGATGAAATGCCTGTGTCTACCAAACACACATTTTAGTTTATATACTGATCTGAATCACTAGGAAGTTAAAATCTGAGAGAAAGCCCAGATTTTCTATTCAAGGGTAGAGAAGAAATAAGCAACCAACATTTTTTACATATTTCCTAATTTCTTCTTTGCTTCTTATGGATAGATTCTGGTTTTGTTTGTTTTTAAATCTGGCTAAGTTCTGAAAAATGAAAATGGAACTGCTGAAAATTTCACATGCTTCAGATAGTTAAGTGAATAGTAAGGATATTTTGGAAATACGTTAGGAGCTTAAGGACTGAAAGTAATTTTTCAGACATACTGCTTAGGTGTAGCTGAAAGCTGATCTCATTGCTTTCTATAGGAAGGATCAGATTGCAAGAGCTTGTAAGGTGGGAAAAATCGCTCTTATATGAGATTTTTGTGCTCGTGTTTTTTAACTTGTATGGAGAAAATATTGACTCTGTTGATCAAATCTGTTAAGTTTAATGATGACCAAATTCAGGTAGATATGAATTTCACACTTGGTGTGTCTGGAATGGTAGATGGAATTGATAAGAAGCAGCATATTTAACAAAGGGGATAAAAATATAAACTTTCCGGTGAATTAAGAGATAAAAAAAGCATTGTGTTTTCTTTCCTGAAAGAACAGATTCTTTAATATTAAGTGGACCATTCAATGCCAATTTGTATATTGAAACAGAAGAAAATGCTTCTGGTATGTGGCAGAGGTGCTATGAGAAATCTCCAATGCCTTCACTGTCACAGAGTCCAGGCTGCAAAGTAAATCTATGGTACTACTCCAAGTGTCATTCTCATCTTTGGCATCCCAAAGATGACAAGCATATGTCTGTGATGATACCATAAACTATTTAAGGCAAGGATCCAAACATAATAAGAAAGGTGGAACTTTATTTTGCATAATCATTGGCTTGAATATGTCATGCATAAATAAAAGCTATACGTGGTCTAGTGAAGATGAATGTGGTCTGTTCCACTACGATTCTCTGGACAGCCTTAAATTTATGTCTCTACTATATGATCTACGTGAAAAAGACAAAGTAGATTAAAAAGGGGGGAAAAGACAATTGATAATTGTCAAAAGTGTTTCTCTTATGGCTGGATTCAGTGTAACAGTGGACCTGCCCTGAAGGGAAAGATAGAAACCTTCAGTGTAGTAAAGTATTGTACAGAAATTCTGAAATTCCCCTGGTAACCAAAAGGAATGAGCATTGCTGGAGTCATGGGGATTGCAGCTTTCTCGGGTAGTGAAACACTCAGTGCGCTCTCCCTGTCTGGCAACTCCAATAATTCTGCTGAAATTATTTTGCAGGGAAGAAAGAAGGATTTTTTTTTTTTTGTCCAAATCATACTACATATTTCTCACATCCTGAGAGAAGTTAAATTTACAAAATAGATTTCAGGAAGTTACAAAAATTGTTGTAAGATTCTCAGGGTGAAGTACTGCTGGTGTAGAACTGAAGTTGAGTGATCATAGCAGAAACAGGCCATTGGAAAGAGGGATGAAATTAAATGAAAATGAATTAAGAAAATACAGATAAGAGGCAAATCCTTTGTATTATTTTCCAACAGGGTTGTTCCTAATCCAGTGGTTAACCTGAGGAAAGCCTGACCATGAAAGTATTCTTGGAGTGTATTCTTCCTAACATTTTTTGAACATTTTATGTTCTTCAGGTCCATATTATGGCCTAATTAGTTAAACTATAGATGGAAGGTTGGGGAGAACAGGAGATTTGAATTCAGAATTCTGGCAAATTGAAGGTCAGCCTTGCTGTCTAGTCTGCATGGTCTATGCTTGAGTATGTTTTCAAGCCTTATTCAGATTGGTTCATTGCACAAAGTGTCTGACACATCATTTACAGTCTCTGTAGTTTAACTAGTGCTCTATATTGCAGCAGCTCTGGGCTTGTAGGAAAGTTGGGGTCTGGCTCCAGGCATGCAATATGCAGCTGCTCATTCTATATATGTAAGGAGTGTTAAAATTCTGTAAGAGTATCATCCACAAGAAATATGATCTCCCCTTTCTTAATTGTAAGATTTATTGCGATGTGCACTGTAAAAGCACGTTTTTGTAATTTTAACACATGTGGGAATTGTGTTTCTTAATTAACATGTAAATGGGGCATTTGTCTTAGTTACCTAAGCACAGAAAGCTCTTTGAGGAATATGCCTCTATTTAGAAAGCAATTCATTTGTTACAGGCTTGTAGGCCAAGCTTGTTCAGACCTGGGCTCTGAAAACAGTAGCTAGACAGCTCTCTGCAACTTATTTTGGCTCTTAGAAAGAGGATTAACGGGTTTATTTTGAAAGATGACAAGTTGGGACTACTGTTGATGCTGGCAGTATGTTTTTTGTTTGTTTGTTTGTTTCTTTTTTTTTTTTTTTTTGAGAGAGAGAAAGAGCAATGAATTGTGTAAGCTTATTATGCTCATGCCAGGATTCTCAGTATAAAGCGATGAGCCTCCATTAATTTAAATGGAGCTACCTGAGGGACTGAGCCTTAATACCTCATCATTTCATCTCTAGTATTTGAACTATATGTGTGCTCAGGTGAACTTTGCATGAATGCCTTCTGTATCCCTGTATTTGTTTTTTCTATTCTTCAGTACCTATTTCTGGGAGATAAATGCTTTGACACTAGCTGAGGTATTAAACAGTACTCAGAAAAAAATGGCGATCTCCATAGGTATATACAGAATTTTGCCTTCTTTTCATTGGTGTCTGAGAAGACAGTGCCAAGTGAAAATGCTTTTGCAGACCTGAGTGAATCTATTGTCATTGACCCTGCTTTGAGCAGGTGACTCTTGCCAGGGACCTCCAGAGTTGTCTTCCAGCCTCAGCATTTCTGTGAATGAGACCACCCGGTAGCTGCTCCGGTCCTGCCTGAAAGGGTAGTCTAGGAGGTATCTGAGACAGCTGGGATTAGCAGGTAACGCAAAGGAAACTCAAGTCTTACATGCTTTCATGAGGACATTAAGACATTGTGCAGTCTGAAGTAGTCAACACAGACTGTCCTTATGATGGAAGAAGGCTAGTTAGTGCTATCTCCTAATAAGAAACCACCTGTTTGCAGCCCTCAGTTGCAGTGCCATAATTGTTTTTATTCCTACTGTGGCATCTGAAGTCATCTCTGATTTTCCATGCCCTTGGATGGTACCTGCATGTCATTCTCAGGTGACATAACCTGTGCAAGGAGAGGCACCCCCAGTATGTTCAGAGCTGTGTCTGTTCCACAAGTTCTGGAAAGTAATACCATATTCCCTTTGCCTCCTTCAGGGCACAGCTCTTCCTGGATACTGTTCCCAACACCTTGTGAAATGGGAAAATACAATTTGTAGGAGGAAGCAATCTTTCTTGTAACAGTGCATGTGTAGGACTTGGCATTACCTCTGCTGCCTTTATGCTGTTAATCTAGTAAACTGTTTTTCTTTTGTTCATAGTATGTATATTTACTGTGGTTGTCCAAAAGCATAGATTTCTCTGTGTTTTCTGAGGGTGTTGTAAAGTGTGGTGCTTACATTGCTCTTGTTACGAAGTGTTAGATGTCATAGCTGTTTTCCAATGCATTTATCCCCACGTAAAGAAAAAATGAGATAATATGCTCCTAAGCCATAGAGGTCTGCTCCATATGTAAAAGAAAGCGTATTTGTTTAATTTTCTCTGTCTTTGTTGTTGCCTCTTCAGGATTTCTGCTTGGTTAGGAGTGCCAGGTACTCAGCAGGGTGTGTTTGCTTTACGCTGAATTAATGAGTCAGAAAAATATAGCAGCCGAGTACAGAGCAGAGAGTAACAAGGCAGAGATGAAACATGGAAGTGAAGGTGCCATGAAGTCCCTGAATTCAGAGACTTCTGGGGAGGGAAGGAGGTGTCTTTGGGTACGTATGCATACTTTGCAGAAGTACAAGTCCTACACTGACAATCGTGACCACAAGCCATCTGGCAAATAAATGCAGGCTCTTTGTGGATTTATTTTTAGTTCAGATTGATGTAAATTAGGTTCGTAGAGGGATAATACAACCCTCACTCCTGGGATTTTGCATTGTAAGTGGTTTTTGGGAAAGAAGGCGTCTTCTAAGGTGATATAATAAATCTAAAAGCTTCCAGGAAAAAGCCTGACTGGTAAGAAAGTCTGGTGAGAACAGAATGATTCTTTCTGTCTTTGGCCATTAATCCTGATGTTTAGCCATCACAGGTTCATTAGCACTCTTGCTTTTAAATTTCTGTTCTCTATGAACATATTCAGAACTCAAATAAAATGGGTCTAGAAAACATTCTCTGCAAAGAAAGACTGATTAAGTGCTGGTTCTTCAACCAGAAAAGAGATTGCTGAGGGAAGGCAGCATAACGGGCCTCAGGTGGTAAAAGGCTGCTGCAGTTCAGAAAAGAATAATCTTCTCTGGCCAAGATGTACAGGAGAACACCTGTGGCATAGGCTGCCTGAGGAAACTGTCAAGTCACTGGAAGACTTTAAGAACAGGTTACATGAGTCTCTGAGAAACAGCAAACATGGGTATGCACAATCCTGCCTTGGGGCATAGGCATGGACTAAGTGATCTCCTGAGTTCCCTTCCAGCTCTTTATGATTTTCTGCATTTGCTCAGGCTTCTCCTCCAGCTAGAACAGCTGTGGCTTGTTCTTGCTTTAGGGGGGTCTGAAATGTCAACAACAATAACATTGCTTCAGAAAAAAAAAAGCATATAAATGTGGGAAGAGCCTGTCAGGAATTCAGCTCAGAATTGTATCACACACCTGTGAGAACTTGTTTGGTAGATGCATCTCTCTGGTGCTCTAAGGAAGTTCTGTGGCAGGGTGGGGAGGCAGGCAGATAGCCCTCAGGTATGGTGTTTTTTAATATATATATTTTTTTTTAACTTGTATATATTTTAAGTTTAGAGTGTAAAGAAATGGAGGAGGAAGAGCTACAAATTCTATCCATTTGTCCTTTTCCTGTTTCGCTCTTTGCTTCTAACAATGCATGATTCATTTTTGCAACTACAGGGTGATGTTCTGTGAGTGACAGAACTTGCTACTCTTTTTTTTTTTTTTTTTTCTGGGGGGGTGGGTTCTTCTTTGTGGACTCCATAATGTCTAGAATGAGGATTCATCTGAGGCCGTATGTTTCTTTTGATGACCACTAGCTTGATTCTTTTCTACTCATCTTTCTATTTTCATGACATTGTCTCACTTCTTGGCTTTGAGGTGTCTGACCATCTTTCAGATGTGGTCAAAATGATGGCAAGATATTCATATGGTGTTGGGAGGAGGCAGGGACTAAGGCACTGGACATTTATGGAAGCATTTACACTTTCATATATCAAGCTAATAACTGTGTGTTGATCACTTCGCATCCTCTATTTCAGTTGTTAAAAGAAGTGAAAATCCAGTTGGATATATTCACTGATCTCAGCCTTGGCCTGAACAACCCTTTCCAAGAAGTATGTCCTCTCTGGGTCACTCAGAGGTGATGTGTGCAGCTCTGACTATAAGTCTGTCATTCAGGCCTTTCAGCTGTTTCTAAAACTGACCCTCTGTTCTTGTGTGCCACAAACTGTTGTCTACAAGGAAAAAATAAATAGGCTAGGACTTTTCAGCCTGGATACAAGAGCTAAGCAGGATTGTGCATTGAGGAGCAGCATGAAGGAGGTGAATCATGAAGTATTTGCTGTTTCTCAAAATTCACATCTTACACAGCATCAAAGTGGATGTCATTAGATGCTGTAGAGGTCAAATGTAAAGGAAAAAGCCAGGAAGACATACATGAATCCTTAAGCCACAGATTGCTGGAAGCTGATAGAGAGTTTGGTGAGATGTTCTTAAAGTCACCTCATCTGCATCTTTGCTGTGACACCAACAGAGTAAGGAAACTGGAGTAGAGGCACTGGTGATCTGAACTGAAGTCTGGAGATAGGTCTTAGTACTGAGAATTCTGAGTTTCTTACTTTTTAAAACATTCTCTTCATCATGGGCAACTCTTTGTACTCAGTTTTTCAGAGCAGAAATATGTTTTGTTGTGTCTGTGCTCATTTCAAAATATGTGGGAATATGACTTTGCATTTTGCTAAGTAATAATTCTTTTTGCACTGTTTTCTCTTTCTGCATAGCAATGGATTAGTGGGGGTGTTGGTCTGTGTGTATGTGGGCAAACAATGGAAGGTATAGCTTGGGAGAATTTCAAGCAGCCTCTCATTTAAAAATAAATGAAATGGATAGGAAAATAAATATGCAGATGCTGAGAACTTGGCCACACTGTTGAGAAGCTCTGGGATTTCCCATTCAGCAATTGGCTGGAATGCTGGATTTTGGGACTAGAAGTACTAGCTTCAGTCCTGACACTGAGTTGGTTGTTTGCTATAGTTGGCATCCTATTCAATTAATAGATGGAGGAATGTGGGCTCAAGAGATACGGCAGCTCAAGAGTTGCCATGGATATTAGGAAAACATGCCAGAAAATCATTAAACCTCAGTCCAGAAACACTGTGGATTTCCAGCCCTACATCATATGGCACAGATGCTCCCTTTGGGCTGTGCAAGGCTGTCTGCTCTTACAGCAGATGGACCCCTTGGAATACATCAGCAAGGGCTGCCTTAAAGCTTGTAGACATGGGTTCATTAATCTCATCCACTTCTTGTGTGTAATGGGACAAACTCTGTTTCACAGTGTTAGTCACAGAGGAGAAAATTCTGTTTCCAGTTCACAAAGAGGTAAGATCTGGCATGATTTCTCATACCAGCACCTTCAAACTCTGTAAAGAAAAGTGCTTTGGAGATATTGCAGTTGGGATATCTTGCACCAAATAGCTGTAGCAAGGAGAAAACTGGCATTATTTTCCCCTGACCTCACATCATGGAACTAGTCTCTGTTCCTCCAAATGGTTCTAGACAAATGGTTGCTACCATCAGGGTTTCAAGAGAGGAATAGTTGCATCTTTAACAATCATGTCGGTTACCTTCATGCTTTTGAACTTCTCAACCTGTATCACAATGGATGTGGCCTTTAGGTTGTTTGTTGACAGAGAAGCTTTGCTAAGGAGCCTGAACTTCAATGTGATTTTGCCCTCCCTGCCAGGGCTGAAAAAGCTTGAAGCTATTGACTCTTTGGTGACAAAGTTTACCTGGACAAAGGTAGGGCTAAGGCAGGTGCAGAAGCACAGTACACCCGTTATTATATCGTCATAAGTTGTATACACAATTTGTGCTTATGTATCTGAGACGTGATAGTTTTGGGACTGAAGCCACAGCACATTTCTGTGCTAAACCTGTCATTCATAAATAAACTAGTAGTCAGAGCCTCCTTTACTTTAGGCACACATCCACATGAATACATAAATACATGCATTGCTCTCCCTGCCTGTAACTGAGAGGGTACTTTAATCTGATTGCTGCAGTTAGTGTTGATTTTGCGCTGATGAAGCTTTGACTGGGTTGTCCTATTTTTACTTGGCTGGCACCATGCCCTCACTATAGCAAATACTGACAGTACTTGTCAAGGACAACACTGGGAACTTCAGTTCCCTTAAGTGACCTAGGAAGAAACAAAACAAAACAAAAGGATTCACGTTGAAACCACCTTAACAGATGGGCTGATGATGGCTTGTCTTGTAGGACATTCTGGGGATTCCAAGGATTTGCAGTTAGGAATGCAAACTTGACCTCAGATATCTCCTTACAAATTCTGGCATTGTTTTATCATGCTAGCGTCAGTGGGCAGGCACACACACTGTTATTGCCATCCTTATTAAACCAAGATTCATCTGCATATTCTAATTCTCCTAGGAAATACTAGTGGAGAGAGCAGCATGTGGTATACATAATAATCACTGCGATGGGATTGACATTAACAGTTTACTTCATTAGGGAGAAGCACGCTGAGTTGATTCACAGGTTTGTGTCCCTGTGCTCCTGAGTCATGGAGCACAAAGAAGTGAAAGAAAAGTGTCCTTAGTCCTTACCCTTTTATCCCTAGGCATGTTTTATCTGTGGAAATTCCTCGTAATATTTTCTAAATAAATTAGTTTAAAGTATTCTTTTTCCTTGCCACATAGATCTGACCTTTTAAATCCTACTTTTTATGTACTTCCTTTGTAGATTCCGTTAGATTTTACTATCAGTTTTTACTTGTAAGAAATAATAATTTCCAACTTTTTCCTTCTTTTAGTAATGAACTTAATGTTATTTCATGTGTTGTACTGTCAAAATGGACCTTTGGGAAATTAATTACTATTGCAGGTGAAGCGGGTTAGGATAAATCTGATGAAAGTACAGTCTCCTTTTGCATTTCCCTAATCTCTTCTAAGAATTAATGTATGCCCTGCAGCTGAAGCCAAACTTTATATGTTTTTTTTTTCTAAGTTGGCCATGCAAATGAGAAATATCCTGGCTAATTATGCCCAGTGAGTTTTAGTTTTATTTATTACAATCCCAGGCTGGGATTGGAAAAGCAAACACTTCATACTGCGTTCACTCCCATATAAATACCTGCAGTGCATTGGAGAAGGAATCAAAACCTTAATAATTTGGCATTCATTCTTCTCGTTCTCTCTACTGTTCCTGTTTTCAGTATTTAGTGTCTTTTCTGCAGAAATGACACTGATTTGACAGTCTGTATTTTTTTTCTCTTTCCAAAAGGTCGTCTTAACATTTCTTTTTGGTTTTATAGCAATGAGTCAGACCTTTTCAGATCATGCTCCTTGAATAAGAAAAAAATCTGATTCTGGGTAAATCACAGGTAGATATGGTAGATGTGAATCTTGTGAGTTTGTACTTCTGTCAGCAGAGTGTTTGAACTGCACAACCTCAGATGGTGGAACACCTGGATTTTTTTTTTTTTTTTCTTTTTTGAATTATTCCATTGAAATGCTACAGGGAGGCTATCCTCATGAGTTGGTTAAGAAGGTCTGATAATCCAGGTTACAGATCTCATATAACCTTAAAAATATTACTTCAGTCCTGTGACGGATTATTTTCTGTGTCCCTTTTGTGTCTCTTGCCTCTTTCAAATGTAGGCTCCAGAGCATATATTTACAAACAGCATATAAGCACACTGAATATCCCTTCAGTTTCTATTTTAATGAAAGAAATTGAAGACAGGTTTTCAAAAACTTTCCCTTTCTCTTGTTTGTTTTGATACTTTCTAAAACACTGACAAATTGCTTTTTGTGCAGCAAAAAATACAGTGTTGTAAGAAATTGCTTTCTTTTTCATCAAATTGTCTTTATAAAATTTAACTTTTCCTGCTTTCTTTTCACTAAAAACAAAGCAAAACACTGGAAATAATGTTATGGAAAGGAAAAGGGAAAAATCCTTAATCCAAACTATGTTATATGGTGGGGAGATTAAAAATGAAAAAGGTATCTTAATTACTTTTTCTCTTGTAAAGATTGATATGCACTGGGGGAAAAAAATAAGAAAAAAAAAAAGTGTTAGAAATAAAAGTATACATGGTGTTCTGTGAGAGTGAAAAATCCCTTGGGGGATCTTTCCCCAAAGAATGTACCACCAATTAAACATGCTAACATAAAACCATTGCAGGTAGCTCATATTGGAGTGAGAGTCTGGGAAACCCACTCAATACCACACAAGTTTTAGGATGGAAGGGCAGGATGAAGAAAAAGTCAGCAATATAAAAATAAAAGAAACCACACTGAGCCAACCCAAAATCTGGGTATCAGAATTAAAACCCCTGCAGTTCTGGAGAACATCCCCACCTCTTCTCATATCTATTCTAATGTTAAACTAGCTGGATAATGCAGCTGGTGACAGAACATCTCTCTCTGGCTGCTTAAGAGCTGACTGGCAATTAAGTGTAATAAAACTATGTAGAAGAATTCCCTGCTGTTGGTCTGGTATATGAGCTTTGCACTGTCAGATGATTTCCTTCTGTGGTAATTATAAGACAAGTATATGTTTGTACAAAGCAAATTCTCTGTAAAATAGGCAATCACACTGGATGATGCTACCTCTGAAGAAAAGGGCAGTTTTCTGTCCTTTGCCTCTAATGTGAATGAAAGTTCAGATTATTTGTATAATGTCATGAGATGATTTTGCTCTCACTTAATTTTAAGTTTTTGTTTTTATTAACTTTGCTTTGTATATGTAACACCAGCTGCAGAAAACACTGATTGAGGACCATGAATGGTGCACTGGTATGTAGCAATACTGTGTTTTCAGAGCAAACAGACAGGTTCTTCAGACTTACCTGCTGCATTCATATCCTCATCTGAACTGCAGACAGACTGTGTTAATTTAGTCTTGTTCTTTTTCAGATGAGCTTGCTTACTTATTTATTTTCAAGTGGATTAAGAAAATGGTGTTGAATTAAAATCTCACTTAACTAATGGTGCTACAGAGTAACTAAGATCAGTGCTGATCTGGTCCTTAAAATGTGTTTAACAAATTCTGTAACGGGTAATTACACAACTAGTTTGAGCAGGGTGAACATTTTGCTCTATCTGTGATGTACCTGTATGTGCAGGAAGATGGCAGAGATTGAGATAGTTACCTTTTATTTTTCTTATGGAGTGGAGGGCCCAGTAACGCTGGAGAAGGGGGTTGCCATTGAATGAGGCCTCTGTGGAGAAAGCAGACCATTAGAAGGTTGGTGGGGAGCTTCTGAAGTGTTTTTTTGGAATCTGACTTAAGTGTGGAACTGAATTTCTAGGGAGGCCTAAGTATTGTTTATCCCCATTGCTAATCATGTAGTCAAAATTCATGCAATGTGCAACCCCATGGTATATTAAAGGCTAACTGTGGGTATGCATGGAGGATATAATATCCTGTCCCTGTTTATTTGTGTGTTTGGTTTTCACAGATGGCTTTTCTGCTTTTGCTTTGTAAAATGATGAATTCTAAATGGAACAGCTGTCTGTACAGGATGGTTTATTTGTCCTTTTTTAATTTTCAAATTTATTTATATAAAATCCTTTCTGCTGATGCCAAGCCAAACTGTCAGCACATTTACCTCTATTAAAAATGTAGGTGTTCTAACAACAAAGCAATCAAATGCTTAAAAAAGGGAGAAAAAAAAAAAAAAAGAAAAAAAAAAAGGAAAAAAAAATCCTTTTATCTAAGCATAGATAAATAGTTTTTTTTTTTCCTTTTACTTGCACCAATCCCAGAACAGCCTCCTCGCACAGTTCTGTCCCAGCCATGTGCCCATGGGCATTTAGCATCAACTTCAGATCTTCTAAATGTTGCTCTCACAGTGGTATTCAAGCACAGAGCCTGAAACAGTAATAATATATTTTAAATGGTCTGTCATCAAAGTTTTGCCAATCTCAGGAAGAAGAAAAATATCTCTTTGTGCCAGATTATTAAATGACCCCAAATACTTTTCTTTAGATACGTTTATATCTATTAGAAGTGACAGAGGAAATGACTTGTGGTGTGGAAGAGGAAAATCCTTTGTTCATGTTACTCCTGTTCTTTTTGTATTCCATTACTTTTCATACAGTAATAAATTTAGGGAAGAAAACGTAGATGGCTTAAAAAAAAAAAAAAAAAAAAAAAAAAGGAAAAGAAAACATGTCATAGCATTTTTTATTAAAGTTCTTCAGTTAAAGCTGAAGCAAGAGAAAGAAGTTGAGAAGTGGGGTAAGGAGGAGGGAATGTGCTGCTTGATGCTAAGAGAAAAGAAAGTCATGATGCAAGTTGGGAGTCTTAATGATACTTCTATTCATTCTTTTCCCTTCCTTCCTCTGGTTCTAGTAGTTCTCTCTTCTCCATAGCATATATAGCTCACTATTTTGCCACAAACGGACATTCAGAGATAAACAAGATGGGATGTGTTCCTGTAGTACTTTCTTTTCTAATGCTATCTCATCTTCATTTGTTTTCCCATTGGTAAATCCCTCAAGTTGATAAACTTTGTCCATGTAGTGGTGTTGGTGGATTTATCTTACCTTTCCCTTCCAGTGCTTGTTTGGTCTCCCTTTGAGTCCATTTCATATATTTGAAATATAATTTGGCAAGGAGTTTCAGATTCACTGCTCAGTAGAGTAAGACAAAACGGCATGCTAAAAAGATGCCTTTCACTTTTGTATGTGTTCTTGTTACAACACTGTTGAGTTGCTTCAAAATGATGCAAATTGAGTCTTGATATTGAGAGTGTGGTGGTTTCTTTTTTTTTTTTTTCTTTTTCTCTCAGCTTTCTTTTTTTCTGTTTATTTAGGAAGAATACATAGTGGTACAGGCAGGATGTGTTGTGCTGACTGTAACAAAATCTGAGAGGTGCTTATTGAAAGTACCAGGTTTATTTCCAGTCAAGTGTAACATCAAATGCGTAGAACTCCTTCAGCCTTCCCACTCAAGTAATTTTGTCATTGTTATTTCTTCGTCATTCCAATAAACGGCCAAATTTTGCCTTTTAATATCTATGCAGTTTGTCCTTTGAATTCAAAGGAAGCACATGCATTTTTGGAGATGTTTCATCTAAGTACAGTGAGTGCTTTTGTGAAGGCTTTGCTAATTGCTCACTTAAGTGTTTGTTTTCCAGCTTGGCTGAAGAAGGGAAAAATGATTTGTTTCATTTATTTATTTATTTTTATAAAATTAATTCACCATGAGAATTTTTGTGAATTAGTCTGGAATCAGAAAGATCAGAGTTCCTGGTCTATCACAAGTTGTCTTAGGCAAATCATTAAGTTTCAAAGTGTCCCATTTGTCATACTCACTAAAATTGACTGAATCTGTTTGTTTGTTTCAATTGCAAATAGGTCAGGGGCTGCCTACTGCAGTTGTTTGTCGTTGAAAAATTCTATGATACCACTGTGATCTTTGCTAGAATTGCTTGAATCCACTAGAATGCAAATATCTGTATTTTAAAATATATGTATTTATATGTATGGAACCCTTCAGCATAAGGTTCTGGGACAGTCGACAAATGAAACAACCTGTGATTTATCCATGTCTTGATTAATTTTAATCATAGTTATTTATAAATTTGGACTTCCCTGACAATTAAAATAAATTTTGCTTCTAATGAAGACACAACTGCTCAGTTAGAATGGGATTATGGTAATTATTAGAGTTGCAAAGAAATTTGTTTCATAAGCTCTTAGAAGGGTTAGTTATCTGACCAAAACAAGATCAATGTGGTTGGTGCTAATTAAAGCAAATAGACTAAGGAATAAAAGAATGTTTAATTCTAAATTTATGAATATCATTAAAAGCTTACATAGCTAGTTCAACTTGTCTGTTGTGCATTGTTGGGGGAAGAAAAAGTGTCTGCATTTGTAAGACAAACAGAAATGAAAAGTGACCTTCAACTTTGTAAAGCCTTTATTAAGGAAGCTGTTTTAATGGAATAAATGTGTCTAAGCCTCTGATACGGGCCTTTGGCAAACCACAAATGACTAGCGATTAGTTGTACTGTATGGGGTTAATTAATAAGAGTTAGTTTAAAAATAGGCAGAAAACATTTGTCCATTACACTGATGATGTAAATTATGATAATGATACAGTGCAGTGCTATTTTTACCTCTCCTAAGAGCTTTATAAACATCAGATATTTCTTGTCTCCATCACTCTCTGCAATATGAGTATAGCTACTTCTCTTGTAAAGGTGATATAAGTGAATGTTTATCATCAAAAAGCAGGTAGAAGTGAAGGCAATGAGCTGAGGGCAAGACCAGGCATGACTGAAGTGTAAACTTGAGCAAATTGCTCTTCCAGTCAAAATTTATATTTATCACTGCAGAGCTGTTGAACCACTGTGCTTCTCATGAAGTCTTTGGGATGAAACTGCTGGTGAGTTCTGCAGAGCATAGCTGGGCACAGGTCATGCATCAGCCAGTCCTACTTGTGCCATCCCATAGGCTGTTCTTGCCTTCTTTAGCATTGACCCACAGCTTAATCTCTTCTCCATTGCCATGAGTAGATGTGATGGCAGAGGGGCTGGCTAAGCTGTCTCTGGGGCTTTTCTCTCTGCTGAATGATTTCTCAGCATACCATTAAAAGCTGAAGGCTTACCCTTTCTCAGACTGCCTGTCAGTACAAGGCAAAACCAACAGCTTTGCCCATCCCCTTTGTCTTTCCTGTTTTAGATGTTTAAGTAAAAAGCCTAAGAAATGGTGTCTACTACAGATAAACTGACAAGATGGACTTTGAGACTCACCGTCTTTATTTCCCTTTTGCACCAGGGAGGTGCAAAAACCTCCCTGGTGAGCAAGAAATCCAGGAGCGTATATGCTGTTTTCTTTCCCCATTCTATATTTGAGACCAATGATTAGTGGAAGCCATAAAAATTATTTTTTGTAAGAGTAATATACTTTATAATTGCCTCAACTGATGTTACTGATAGTTATAAATATCAAATTTTCTTCTTGAATCCCTTATGTCTGTAATATTTGAATAATAAATAATGACTATAAGAACAATTGATTAAGTATTAATAAACATGAGTTAATCTTTAATCTTTTGATGTTTAATATGTTGTCTGTGTAATTTTATTATGGTGGTATAAATTGTGGCCAAGTAAATCTGAGTTCCAGATCAAATCTCAGCCCCATACATATGGAGACAAGGATATGTGTGCAAGTACTTCCACACAGCATGTTGAGGACACGAAGTTAGTCTGATAGGCCCTTATTCACATATGCAAGTTTCCTGGAGTAGTTAGTGTTTGGCAACTCCAAACAACCTTGGACTCAAGTAAGCTGATGAATGCATGGCTGGTGGGGCTCAGAAGCCTGTAGAGCACAGTGGCCATTAGTGACACATAAATTTTCTATTTCTACAAATTAAATGTGCTTTAATTGTCAGGATTCTTGAAGAAACAGACAGAAAGATACAGTTAAAGGCAATGTGCACAGTTAAATGCAAACGTTTACTAAGACTGAGATGAACTACAAGAAAATCAGGTCTTCAACTAGTACAAATCTAGGTAGCTTCAGTGACTTCATTGGTTGCGGGCAGCACTGAAAAATCTGGGCCATAAAAAGGTTCAATTTGCAGCCAAGCAGACCCTAATGAAATGCTGGCGAGGGTGAGATGGATAGATTGTCTGTTTTCTATCCACCCACCCATCACAATTGCATCAGTGGTATTAAAAACAAGTTACTCATTTTTCAGAATTTGAACACACAGTGTAAAAGAGATTATCTAATATACAGTAAGGAAAGGAAAAAAAAAAAAAAAAGGAAAGAAAAGACAATGGAATAAGCTCTGTTTCCATGTAGACCAGTGTAACTCCATTACACTGCCTGTATTTACACCACTGTAGTTCAGATCAGTGTTCACCTCTTGTCCTGGAGATTGAATTTATCTCCCACAGCTTTTGTTTCTGTTCACTTCCCAAGCTGCATGCTGTTATGCCTCTTTCTTCTTTTAATAATTTGCTTCTCAATAATACTTTGGAAGCATACCAACTAAAACAAGGGAAAGAAGAGAGAGTACAGAACTCATAACTGAAGCATATTTCCCCTTTCACTTCTGAGATTTTAATGTCATTTGAGCTACCACAAAATGTAATGCAGCCTAATTTTGGTGATAATGATTCCTTTTTAATCAGAGGGCTGGGAATTCTTCTTTGAAACTAGATTTCAGTAGTATTTTCACCTTTTATTCATCCTCCTCCTCTGTGCTCAGATAGTTTGTGGCACTTTAATTGCTAACAAGTGATGGACAACTGGATTTTTATTTATTCATTTATTTATTTTGAGAGTGATCTTTACTGCCTTGCTGGATTTATTAAATGTTGTTGTCTTCAGTGCTTATGATGGAAGTCAAAGATCAGAGGAATAACTAATTACTTCAGGTAATATGCAGTGATTCAGCCTTAGGAAACTATTGCCTGAAAGGAAAATAGACTTTTTTTTTTTTTTTTCCCAGAACATTATTTTTATTGAAATATTTATAATGAATTACATTTTTTAAATCTGTCTCTGACCAGATGTTTGCCTAACTACTGTGAACATGGAGGAAAATGCTCTCAGTCCTGGACCACATTTTACTGCGACTGTAATGATACAGGTTACACGGGAGCTACCTGTCATAACTGTAAGTAAACTCACACATTCATTAAATGAATGAAAAGGCCATTAAATGAATGAAAAGGCCAATGAATGTGAAAGGCCTGGAGGGCAAGACGTACGAGGAACGGCTGAGGGCACTGGGCCTGTTCAGCCTGGAGAAGAGGAGGCTGAGGGGAGACCTCATCGCAGTCTACAACTTCCTCGTAAGGGGGTGTCGAGAGGCAGGAGACCTTTTCTCCATTAACACTAGTGACAGGACCCGCAGGAACGGGGTTAAGCTGAAGCAGGGGAAGTTTAGGCTTGACATCAGGAGGAAGTTCTTCACAGAGAGAGTGGTTACACACTGGAACAGGCTCCCCAGGGAAGTGGTCACTGCACCGAGCCTGACTGAATTTAAGAAGAGATTGGACTGTGCACTTAGTCACATGGTCTGAACTTTTGGGTAGACCTGTGCGGTGTCAAGAGTTGGACTTGATGATCCTTAAGGGTCCCTTCCAACTCAGGATATTCTATGATTCTATGATTATTTTCTACTAAAACAGATATGTCAATGTGCACATAAAACAGAGAGAAGCTTAGTGAGATGTCATCTCATATTGTAGGATATGACATGCCCTGACATGGCTTATGGAAGAGTTCAAGAACTGGTCCGGGAAAACTATGGGAACCCATTTATAAATTTGCGCTTTTTTTGACAAATATTTTGGTGAAAACAAAGCCATATTATTTTAACTGCTTTCCACATTTTTTCTCATATTGTGCAGTGATTTGGAGAACCTTTCATTCATTCATGTTGCATACACATCACAGATTAGTTAGTTACTAGACATTTACATTTAGTCAAATTTAGCTAGAATGAGCTGGGTGATTTGAATCTCTGGTTGGGATTGCATGTCAAGCGCCAGTAATGAATGTATGAAATAAGAAATACTTGCTCTTCAGTACTATGTCTTCTGTTCATATCTTGAACCAAATGTGTAGGCCAATAGAAAGTGGATGGGTTGTCTTTGTTGCTCGTTATCTGGAAACTCATGTTGCAAACCCAGTGTTTTCGTGAGTTTATTGTTTTGGAATTTTGCTGAATTCATTGGGCTGTTGCCTTTTAGTGAGGATACATTATCTGAAACAGTAGCAGTACATGATGAACGCACATACTGAAATCCACAGCAAGGATTATTAAGGTATTTAAAAAAAAATAAAATATCACAGTAGGCACACCACTCTGGGAATTCTGATTAAAAATAAATAAATATATAAAATAGAAAGGGGAGTCTAAAATAAAGCCTGTTCATAAAGCTAACTAAGAGGAAAAATAGTTAGAAAATGAAGGTAAAACTTTGTTCTATCACTGGAGATAGAGTAACAGTTCCAGGAATACAGCTGTAACCTCTTCAGGTATTTGATGAGCAGTTGGACTGCAGATAGGATGAAGCTGGTGAGAGATGCATTTTTCCATGGTAAGCTAAAAAGCAGAAGAGAAGAAAAGATACTTAGTGGTCTGAAGCTGAGAATATTGGCAATGGTACTCTAATTCTAGAGACCCTAATGGTTTGCCACTTAACGATGAAATCATTTGTGGTGTGAAGTCTCCAGTATACGGGAGAGGCAGTTGAGAGATCTATTCATAGATTTGTCTTCCAAGCTGAAGGCACCTGAACTACATTGTAAATTCAAAGCAAGCTAAGTGTTTGGTGCAGAAATCATGTTCTACTGTACCAAACTAGAAGAAGGATGTGAAGAAAAATACCAAGTTTATAATTCAGAAGAGAGGGATTGCTGTTTGCCCGGCATTTTTGTCATTCCAAAAGACATCACTCCTCTTCAAATCATCCAGACCTGAGCCAAAGTATGCAGCAATTAAGGTCATATCAGAATATTTACACCAGCTGATGCTTGGTGCAAAGCTAGATGGCCAAATCAGTTAACGAGAAGAGAAAGGGTCCTTGTGGCAGGAAGAGATCTGTTGACCATCAAAGGTGGTTAGGGATGCTAACCTCTAGGCTACACCTGAACTATCACATTAGCTCAGGGCCTGAGGCTCACTATGTCTCTGCCAGCTTGGCATGGCTCGTGTCTGAAGGAGACCATCTCATTAATTATTGCAGAGGACTGGTTTATGACTAGTTTTCCCCACAGGTATTTGCATGGAGTTATTGAAACCTCCTGCATCTGTGAACTGATGTCTGCTCTCCCTCAGATCCCAAAGGCACACAGACGTCTGCAGTTATTTAAGGTTCACTACCCTGTAAAAACTACCCTGATAAGTTTCTCAAGAAGATCTATGTTAAGACTTGAATCAGATCAAGCTGTGCACACATGTGATGTACAGCTATTCAGCTGCTGAGCTTATTTACAACCATATTATCAACAGCTAATTTGATTCCAGCTAGATTGTGCAGCCAGCTGCCCTGTAAACCAAGCAGTGCTGATAAGCAGTAACATTAGTCTGAAGGAATCCAGTCATCTGCTTGAGATGTGTGATGAAACTGTTTCAAAGCCGATGGGCAAATGTAGGTTGTTGATAAGAAACCTGCAGAACAAGAGACGTTATCATTTTCAGCTGATAGTGGTTGACATACAAGAGTACCTTGTAGCAGGTGAATGAAAACCTCAGATCTGATCACGGTATAACTCCAGAATATCTTCAATATAAGGGCAGCTCTTCCAATCAGGTAATTCAGTATAGTTCTATTAAAGTAAAACATCTAATTTCTTAAATTTTGAAACGCTATCTCAACAGACTTTGTTTTTTACTAGAACACTGAGGCTGACAGTCATGAAATTGAACTACTACCACTTGGAGAGGTTATTTCTTTTACAAAAATGCCCTTCAGACTTAAGTCTGTGCAGCAACACTGGAAAGATTTAGCTGGCAATCTGCTGCAAGTCAAACATACTGTGACTAGTTTCATCGTCAGGTGGATTTTGTTTCTTTCTGAGTTGAATCACTGTGATTTTTGTCTCTCTTTGGTGTGGTGTTTGTAAGAGGTTTTCTTTGTTTTCAAGAAGTACTGCATCATGCGTATCTGCAAACCAGAATTAATAGATTTATGTTTTATCAGCTCAGACTGTGAGACCTTACCATTTTAAGAACTGATATCTGAAGTTATATCGTCCTTAACTGACTGTCATCATCTCTAAATAGTTGAGCTTGTGCATCAGCATTTTGTGGCTGATGCACAAGCTGTCTTACTGGGTTCTTCTAAACATTCGTGGACTTACGCTGGATCCTACTGTGAGAAACAGTTTATAATACAGATTATTCTTGTTCCAAAGAGTTTGCCCTTTGGATTCTGAGATAAGAAAACATTCTGGTGTATATGATGGAGTGTCAAAAAGTCTTCATCAGCATCATAGACAGTGGTTTCAGTCTACCAGTTACATAATTATTACTAGAATTCCTTAGAGGCAAAATGTAATAAGGTGGATTAAAAAGAGAAGAAATTGAATGCTCACAGGTGTGAAGAAGTGACATGGGAGAAAGCAATAATGTGCTTGTTTGAAAAATATAAGGCTATGACCAGAGAAGTTTGACGTTTTTGACAGGGAAAATGACAGGTAGACTGGTTGGAAATATTCTGTGAAAAGCAAACTAGGGGGAAGTAGACAGTGGCAGGACAGAACAATATGTTGATAAAAGACACACCTGGAACAATGTTTACATGACCATGTCAGATAAGTGAGACAAGATTGTGTCTTTCATGACTTAAAATGGGTATAGTTGAAATTCAAGATGTGTGGATGAAGAGCAGAAGTGCATATCTCAATACATGTATATATGTATAAAGAATTAGCTGATCTAGAAATGGCCTGGATGTAATCTTCCCAGAGGTAATTGGTGTACTGCAAACATCAGGTATCTTCCTGCTCATTCAGAATCCCTTTTGATTCTGTAAGCTTCTGAACAGTTACAAGAGTTATGGCAATCTACATTATCCAGGTGAGGGACCACCAGCAAAAGGGTATAGGGTCACACACCTTTAAATAAATATAGTGCAGCAGAGAAGTTTTACTCTGAAGTTTCCTTTTGTCCCGCTTTTATTTTCTGAACTTAGCTGTAAATACAAATAAAGTAGTGATAAAATTCACTAGTGGTTTCTGTGTTTCAGTAACTGTACCAAAATAGATATAATATTATGTTTGCTTCTATTTTTCTATTTTAGATAGAAACACTAATGTCAGTAAACAGCTTGGGAAAAAGGCCTAGGTAGGGTTCAGCTCAATTTTGGGGGGGTAATGTAACATATATTCTAAGATAATGGTCTCTGTTTAACAGAATGGCCTTTATTTAGCAGAGGGAGTGAGCTACCTGCAGAATTTGACTAATGAGACTGTAAAATAAGGTGTCTGTGGAATGCACCACTTCTGAAATATGCCAGTTTGTCTGTTTACACAGAGGGGGACTGTCTCAAGTTAGATGTGCAGTTCAACCTAGCTCAGGATTATAGATGTATATGTACAAAGAAAAAGAAACAGAGAGGAATTGTAGGTATATAGATATATTTTTAATTGAGAGGTCATAGCTGAAAACCTGAACAGTCATCGCTCTCATGGTATTAATTCTGCTTGTAATTATCCTGTGACAGGGAAAGCAGTAACAAGTGTAAAATAGCCCTGAGATACAGACTGTTATAACTTTATTGCAAGGTAATGATTGGTAATCTCCTCTTTGTGTGAGCTATGTTACTCCCTTAGAAAGCCTCATCTTCCCTCTCTGCATTTCTGTTATTTTTATGTATGACAGGTTTCAGATGGCCTTTAGTCTTGGGTGTATTTTTTTATTCCAAAGGATGCTGAACATTGAAATAAAGGATGATGAGAAATATAAAATAATGATTTTATTCTTCGTGTGCTGGGGATATCAACATGTCCCAAAGCTTTGCAAGGTGATAATTAACAGAATGTAATTTAATTCTGGATATTTGCTTTGGTGTGTGATCTATCTTGTGCATACAGGCATGTGTCTTACTGGCCAAGGTAATTGCTGGAGGAAGGAGCCATCCAATAATGGAAATGTCATACATTCGTTGATATGACATAAACTTAACATAACTTGAGGCTTTGAAAATGTATTTTTTCATACTAATACATTTACTGCATATATAATTTTTGATCTGAAGAGCTTAATATAGCTTCAGTGAGATCGCTAGCAGTACTGGAGTTGCACCTTAAGGAGCAAGCCATGGATGGTAATTCTCTTGTGTTCCAAAGTAGGGATGCGTTTACACAGTTCACTGGCTGGGCAAATATATTTCAGAGTTTCAGTATGCCAGATGTCTAGTAGTAAATCTAGTCATGTAATTTATATGTCCTGAGTAGCCAATTTTCCTTTGAAATAGATTTTCCATGTGTATTTAAAAACTTTTGTGTTCTTTGACTAAACAAAACATGCTTAATATTCATATCAAGCCTTCAGTACTGTACTTGGTGTTCCTGCATATTTCTGTTCACACCATGCTTCTGGCATATGAATTTTCATTGTTTATTTTGTAATAAGTTACTGTCTTATTATTGCTTTCTCTTCAGTTTGTGTATCTGTAAATTGTACATTTGCATTTCTCAGTGGTGTTTGTTTAAGCAAAAGTTTTCCCTTTGCTTGACATTTTCTTGTAAATAATGCAGAGACTAATCCACTTTGGGATGTGACTGTGGCCCAGAGTGTGTAGGGGGTTCTCAGGTACTCAGTACTTTTTGAAACCTGCCTTTGTCAGGTGTAACCTGATATGACCACAGGAATGACAGTACTTCAAGAGTAAGGCTGAAATGCTATGCTTGATGTCCTTTAAGTGTATAATTTCTCCTTTCCCTCCAACTTTGCTCTTAACAGTATAGGGTTCCCTGGCACTCTTACTCCAGAAGGATGTGGAGGTCATCCTGAATCACCCATGGGCTGCTGGGCATGAAGGACTGACACAACAGTCTTCAAACATCAGTGGGAAAGTGACAGGATGGGCTGATATGACCTTTCCTACCCAGGGCTAGGAACAGCCTTGGGTTGAATTGTAGGAAATGGTGTAATCCCATGTATAATGGGAGGATCCATTCCCAACATGCGTTTAAGTGACATTGTGGTAAAAGTCATTTTAAAGCTATCTGTGAAAATAACACATTATTTATCAGATGAGTAAATACATATTTTAAAAAGGGAAAATAAGCCATCTGTCATGCAGGCACATCAGAGTGGAGAGTGCATTAGTCTGTCAACAGCAGAGCTGTCAAAATCCCGTTTCTGAGAGTACAGATTTTGTTTTCTGGCATTTAACAAGCCAATTGTATTATAAGGGTGAGAATGACAACCATTCCCATAGTTCATTGCTTGTACTAATCCCTCTACTGTTGAAAACAGAAAAGAAGAAACCTCTCGTTGCATATTGCTTGATTTATTATTTAGAAAAATCCTGGATTGAGTACTCATTACACTGAGTCTGTAAGAGCAAATCTGTCAGGCCAGAGGTATATAAGCAGAGGGTGAAATAAGCATCTCCAATATGTGCCCCAGGAGCTCTGAGAGTTTTGATGAGAATGCTCTGTGGTAAGCATTTATGCATATCAACTTGTCCAAGGTGCATAGCAGGTTGCTGATCCAAACAGGATCCCCAGGTCTTACAGGCCTTTCTGTTCTAACCATTAAATAATATTTTGCCTCAGAATACGATAATAATAATATTATTATAAGGATTATTTTTATTTTTTCATCTAAGGTACAAAGAATTGTGAAGGAATGAAGTCACAGATGATCCAGCTATTCTGCCTACAATACTTCATGATGGTGCAATTGTTAGGTGTGGTAAAAGCAACATACATCTCTGCAGTGCTCTGTCTGGGGGTTGGAGAGTGTCAGTACATCCCAATGATATCAAGAATTAAAATTCTTTTGGCAGGCATCTTTAATATGTTTAATTTATTATATCACCATAAAATGCTTTCATCTGAGTAATTGATGTAAATTTAGTAAAAAAAACTACTTTTAATAAATTAAGAGAATCCAGTCTAGAAAGAGCAATACAACTGGACTCACTTTGGTAATTATAATCTAGTACAGCCAAAATTCTGAATCTCCACCACAAAGTATTTGCAGTGAACTGTGTATCATCATTTTCCAAAGTAATTAGAAATATAGTAAGAAATAAATGCTGCGAATTTTAAGGTTTGGTTTTAGTTAATTTAATTTTTGGAGGAAGATCATGCTGATGTCCATTGCATTTGAAAGTGACAAAATCCTCAGATGTTAATTAAAAAAAAAAAAAAAAAAAAGCAACAAACAAATTTCTCATGATTTGGAGTTCAGAATCTCAGTTTTATCTATACAAAAAATATACTGCTGGGTGTACTGCTGGAGAGAGGTTTACCTTGCCTGGTATCCCAGGAGTAAAAGCGAAGACCAGGTATCACTTTAACCTTTGCATCAAGTCCAACACCCAGGGGGTGAGTTGTAATTGGTGAGTAACAAGTTCATTCTTTCATTGAAGAGAGGAGGATTTAAATATTTTGTTCCCTGGGGATTATTTGCAGAAGTTCAAGTCTTTGCACAAGAAGCAGTCATCTATGTGTGTTTAGTGAAACCTACTCTGACTGCAGATGAACTGATAAGGGCAAAAGAGAGACTGGTAGGAAGTGTCAATACAATGATGAGTTGTCAGTGAAAAACTGAATAAAAACATGTGTTATTGGAAACAATTGAAGTTTGACCTTGCAAACGTTTGTGCTGTTATTTCATCACATGCTGTTGTTTCATCACAGTGGTGATACAATCTCTTCTGGTTTAAGGACTGTAATTAAAACAGCTGGATTAACAGGTTCCAGATACTTCAGAGATCTGAACAGCAATGAAATTGTTTATATTTAAAACCAGGCAGGCTCTTGCAGCATATTGAATCATACTTGCAGGGGTTTTGCATGTGTTGTTAGCAGCTCTTACAGCTGCGTGTAATGCAACTTCATGAAGCAAACAAATTCGCCTCTGCTGCCTGCACAAACTTAATTGCAGTGCTATTGCTGCATGGCAGTGCATCTCATTCCCAAAAGGGCCTGAGGAAATGCAGCAGGAAATGAAAGTCACAAGTTGTGTTGGGGTTCAGTGAAGCAAATATCTTTGGAAAGCTATCATTTTCTCTTCAGTGGTTGATATAAGTCAAAAGTGGTCAAAAAAAAGAGAAAAAAAAAGATAGGATTAGACAAGTAAAAGTGATCTTGATCCTTTGGGAAAAAATGGCAACTTACAGGTTTCATTTTTGGAAAAAAAAAAAATAAAATTCAAAAACTGCTTGGTTAAACATTTTAATGCGAAAATGAGCTTTCAGTGAGCAGTCTATAAATAATGTTATTTTAAGTTATTTTAGTCCCATTTTAGCGAACATTTTAAAATGTGAAAATAAACTTGAAGGTGTGAAAGTAAACATTATTAAAAATTCTTCACAAAATGAATAACTTTTTAAAAACATAATGCCTGAAAATTGTTGACAAGTTCTCAGAATGAACTCTGAGATCTCCTTTACTTAAAAAAAAAAAAAAGTGTAATTACTGCAAATGTTGTTTGACAAAAATGCGTGCCTTTGTCAGCAGTTTCATAATTACAATTGTTGTTTGCTTTTTGAAAGCTAGGCCCTATTACATTCATAAATAGTTGGCGACTAATGATTTCCTGCTGTTCCCAAAACAACTGTATCTCCATCTACTTCAGAGAAGTTTGGCACAAGGTGGAACGTAAACCTAAAGGCAATTTTAAAAGTTAAGGCTCTGGGGTCTTAGCAGTCACAGCTGACTGTTTTGTTTTGTTTTGTTTTTTACTTTTGTATGGCATTCCTGATTGCGTAAAGTGCAAAAACCACAAAGAGATGTGGTCTTCCATTGAACCGTAAGAAAGCTTCAAGTTGTTGTCACAGGGGTAATAAGGCCTTTTTCAACAAATGGAACTGCGTGACTTCACTCTGAAACCTGCAATCAGCTCGGCCTGCAAAAGCAATGAGCAGAGCTTGGAATGGATGGTGCACATGAAATGTCTGGGGGGGATCTGCTGGTGACTAAAAAACAAATATCATTTTCTCCTTGATGCACTGTATAGCAAAAAACAGAAAGAAAGAAAAGAGAGAGAGAACTGAAAGCAATGACCCATCCAGTCTAGAAGCGTGTAGTACCAATTGCTTAAAGTACAGGCGTATGAAACTTTCAGTGTGCAACTACAAAATAAACTGTCCAGCAAAACGTCTATTCTCTATGTTGTGATAGTTAGAATATGCATTATGTGCTAGAGCTTGGGGCTTATAGCTTTTTCCTACTTCTTCTGCTACTCCCTGATACCTACTGCTGGAATTGTCATAACCGAAAGGAGAACACCAGGCAGACATAACTGTAGCTTTACCAAAGCATACAAAACTTGTGTATCCTTTCAGATTTATGCCACTTGAGCACCTTTAGCCTGAATTCTAGCTCTATTCAGCCTTTTCTTGTTTCCAAAGATGCAGTGATAAAGATGCCCTCTACCTATCTCTGTTTGTATCTGTCCATATTATTAATGGTTCAATCTTCACATCTTTCCTTATCAATTTGGATAAAACTGTATCCGGATTCCAGCCAAAATGACAGTCAAGATGTAGCAAAAACACTTAGGAGAAAAACATTTGTGATGAACAATGAGTTTCTGGATGTGCCAGTTCAATGCCAACATATTAATTTTATGTTACACCATGGTTTGCTTTCAAAAATACTTAGCAAACAATTCAGGGAAACCAACTGACATAATCCATAACAAGAAAAGATCAAGTGTCCTGTAATGATGATGAAAGCAAATTCACTAAATGAACTGGAGTTTTAGAACTTTGCAAATTGATCAAACTATGATTCCTTGGTTGCTCACTTAATCACCTGTTACAGTTTCTCTCCTGACCCTCCATAGTCCAGTTACTTTTGTCAGAGCTTTGGCAACTGAGGGATTCCCTGTTTGCTCCTCCAGTCGTGAATACTGAAATAAAAGTTTCTGGCTTGGAGATTTAATTTTATTTGTATTTAGTTTGTATTCTTGACCATCTTTCAGAAGGAGAATTTACAGATCTCATAGGCTCCTATAGTTCTCTTTACATCAGGTTAATGACTCTGAGGAAGAAGCTTTCTTTATTCTGTTTATGATAGCATAGGTGTTAATTAAAGCACTATCTTACCAGGTGCTGAGCACCTTAAGCATCTTCTTAACTTTGGGAAGGGTAATGCTGTGCATATCTAGCACTTAGAGGTGTTCTGCCTGCAAAAGATCTCCGGTCAGGATAGAGGTGTACAAGGCAAAAATATATTTCAGCTGGTGGTACAAGCGTTTGATTTGGTAAGAATCTTATAGGGTGGCGATAGAAACACCCTAGAATGGTGGTTCTGTTTTGTTGGCAGGAGTGAACTCCAAACATCATTAAAATGTTAGTGATCATCTCTCACAGAGCTTTTTTCAGAATGAGAAAGACAAGACAATAGTCAAACAAGTCTACTTCAAACTGGCCATTTAAGTCTTTCTGAAACTTGTTTCATCAGGTAAACTTCTTTTAGGGAAACTGGGGAATGGAGGTATGCTAGTTTGTGCATGCACAATGATGGGAAAGGGGAATTATTTCTGCTGGTGCAGAACAATAGCTGCCTCCTTCAGGAGAGGGTTGGACTGCAATTAAAAAGTGGTGAGAAAATGCTCTGCCTACGCTCAGTATGTAAATCTCTTTGTGATTCTTCTGGATGAAATGCACTGGGAACTTTGCAGTTGAATTTATGACCTTGACTCAGCAAATACTATGCTATATCAAATTTAACTGTACTGCTCTGAAGCTTGAAGAATTGAGGGGGCTTGTGAAAAGATATGCAATGGCTAACAAATGGGATATTCACAAATTCCCCTGGGTATCTCCCACTCTGTATAAGTCCTGTATTTGCTGTATAATGGTGTATGAATGTGCAAATAGTGGTTAAAATGTGCTCATAAAATTAAGGGCTAAGAAAAGTGATAGATTTGACCTTGCAACAGCCAAAGATAATGCCCAGATATGCTGTGTGCTTTTCTGCTGGTAGCACTCAAGAGCTTAGTGAAAGAGCATGGGTTATTCTGTTTGCTTGCATTTCCACTCATCTAAATAACTCTGTCTTACAGGAAGAAAAAAGGAAGTCCTGATTTATCTGCTAAGTCAGTTTGTGATTTTTATTGTATTTGTTAACAATTAGTTGAACAATCATAATCTATTATGGATAATCTCATCAGTATAATCAGGTAGTGCTTTAAATTGGGGAAATAATCAGTCCTCCTGCAGTGGGATTTAAGGTCACTCCTGTTCAAGATCCAGGATCATACCAATGACTTTCTGATGCCTCATAACTCCCCTCTCTGAAGGGGTTTCCTTCTCTGCCCCATGTGAAGTGACAGTTACAGTATCTTGCCTGAAAATATGACTCAAATACAAGGAATTGCACTGACCTGTGGAAAGATTTCCTTCAGTTATTGCTGTTACCAACCTGCTGTGCTTGTTTATTAATCACATGGATTTTCTTAGGCACTAATCTTCCAAAAGAAGAATATTGACAAGCAGAGAGGAAGAGTTGGTTGTATAAAAATAACTCTAAAGCATAAAGACGTCACCCAGGATGGAGACCATATCTGAGCTTGAGCTTTTCTGCTAGGGGATAATGGCTTATTTTAATTTGGGATAGTAGACAGTGGTAAAGGGAAGCTAGGGACTGACAGAAATATGTCTTCTATGTTGATGAGACATAAACATTTGCCCGGGCAGTAAATCATGTATGTTTGCATGTATATCTTTGAAATATCATTACATGGATGTTCACATGTATCACTCCCCTAACTGTATGGGGCCATGTTTAAAAGTTCATATCTGTTTCCTTAACTATTTACATAGTTTAAAGCAAAATAAGACCTATACCCATGTTTTTTAAAGCCAGCATATACTTAAATTCAATAAACTAGTTAAATACAGTTAAATGTGCCTAATTTTGAGCACAGGCTGAGGACCACATGCAGGAAACTCTACCATGTTAGCTAGGAGTGAACCAAAAGTTTATGTTATGACAGTGCCTAAAGCAGTGCTCTTACGTGTCATATATTTTCTGCTTGTTTATGTGATACAATTTCTCTGTATCTCCTTTTAAGCTATCTACGAACAATCATGTGAGGCTTACCGACATCAAGGGAAGTCATCAGGTTTCTTCTACATCGATTCTGATGGAAGTGGACCACTTGGACCACTTCAGGTTTTTTGCAATATAACAGGTAATGACCTAACTCTGTCATTGGTGCTTGATGTTGCCTATAACATGTCTATTAACATGTCTATTGTTGTATTTACTAAGAAGACACCAGAAACCAGTGGTTCTCTCAGTAATGGGGAAAAGCAGAGCATTGGTAGTAACTGAGGTTCAACTCTGAAGCGTTACCTTAAATAGGATCCAAGTAAAAGTGATTTCTAAACCTTAAGCTTAAAGAAATTACTTTGTAGAGATCACTTTGTCATGTTGCTAAATGGTATTAATTAACAATGTTATTTGCACTTGTAAAGGGCATTGCAGATATATTTTTTTTCATAATATTACTTAATGAGATTACTTTTTTACTAAAGATTTGGAAACTTAGAATTCAATCTTTCTCTCATTGCTGAATAACTTTTCTGCTTTACTAGAACACGAGAGGTGGGATTCAAATCAAATGCTGCAGAAATAGATCCATTACACAGGATTACACATTTGCTTTCCAGACTAGGGTACAGCTTCAGCTGAAAGCAGAGGGCCAGATCTTAAAATAAAACTGTGCATCTGTAAAAGAAATGATAGAGACAAGACCTTTAATCAGTACACAAATAAACAGGTTGTCTTTACACAAAGGAAAGATGTTATTTCTCATTGTAACATGAGATTATTGTCAGGATACTGCAGGGAAAGAGCTGCCCATGACCTCTCCTGACATTCAGCTGGCTCTACATGTCTCAAAACAGAATGTTCACAAAAAGCAGAACCTTATTCACAATTAGGCCAAGAAGATCATTGCCTAATAAACTGGGAATGACTATTATGTTCCTTACATTGAGCTGACTGTTAACCCTCCCATTCTAAGTAATAATATTTTCATTCTTACAAGTGTGTGGCCTTTAATGTTCCAGATAATGCCTTCATCTACCTGGGTACACATGTAGATGAGATGCTCTTAGGAGGAGAGAACACAGTCTCTCCTGTCTCTTACCACAGAGACAGGTAGAAGAGCAAGAGCCTGGAAGAGTGACCTATTGGTTGAGACCCCTCAAACTTACAGTTCTATAGTTCTAAAATAAAAGTTTTTAAAATGAAAATCCCCATCTAGCAAATTCTCCTCCTTAATAAGCTAGCTCTATTTTGTTTATATGGTTGTCATGCAAAAATAAGAGGAAAGATTACAATACAGTCCATATTTGGAGATGGAAATATGGTAGAACCTCCATTCTGCTTTTTGTTTTTGAATTGTAGAGGAAATTTCCTACCTTGTCTCATGTTTGGTTTTTTTTGTTTTTGTTTTGTATGGGTGAAAGAAAATGTTATTACCCTTTTTAAAGTGCTAACTCTGGTAGAGCTACTTTGCCACATATCACCTCTAAGCTTAGTCCAGAAAACAAAGGGCTCAGGATATTCATATTCTCTCCTTAATCTCCTTGTACTTAAAGTGCCTCAAATTAAATTTTCATTTTGATTTAATTGGGCAATCATTATGTTAATTAAATGCACACCAGTTCATTATTAAACATGTTTTTTATTCAAGTGTAACAAATATTTAATAAAATGTCTCCTTCACTGTTGCTGAATTTTGTAAGAACTGAAACAGTTTCACCTTTCTGTCTGAATATCCTTCCTTGATCTTCAGTATGGGAAATGTGCTCATTTTTATTATTTATTGTATAAATATGTGTGATCAAAACATTGTCAGTGCTTTTTATCTCTGCTCAAGAAGTAGAATTTTCAACAAACTCCTTGCAGAAAGTGTCTGCTTTCCTCAAATACATTCTATTTGGCAGAAATCCAGAAAGCAGTTTTTCTCTCTGTCTATAATGAACTTGCTGACATTCTTGTTTTATTTTGGTTACAAAAAAGTGGAGGTGGGGAAAACTGACAAAACCTGCTAGCCTGGAAAACTTTTCTTTTTCACATTTCTTCTTTACCCCAGATGTCTCATTCGAGGCAGGGGAAGGTCATTTGTCAAAGGCATCTCTGTTATTCCTATTGTGTGAAGGAGGACTGAGGCACAGAGATAAATTATTATTTTGTAATTATCAAGAGAGTTTGATGTACAATTGGGTTATGTTGCCCAGAGAAGCTGTGGATTCCCAATCACTGGAGGTATTCAATTCCAGGTTGGATGGGGCCCTGGGCAACCTGATCCAGTGGGCAGCATCCATGCTGCCCCATGGCAGGGGATTGGAACTAGAGGGATTTCAGGTCCCTCCAACCCAAGCCATTCTATGTTTCTTTATCATCTCAATATGATTTGGGTGCCTTAATCACAAGAGCTTTTTCTTAATGTTCTCTGGGAATGTATTATTATGCTGATAATAATTGGATGTTTACAGTAATAGATTAAGCGCAAAGTGTTTGAGATAAATAACTTTTAATTTATGTGCACAGTGATAGATTCTGAATTTTGCTATTACTCTCAGCTTATGTTTCTACACTGTTTTTCAGAAAGGATCAATATTCAAGGAAAGTTTAAAAAAAAAAAAAAAAAAAAAAAAAAAAAAAACCACCTCTATGTTGCTATATTATGGAAGGAATAGAGGAAAAACAAACAACATTGTCCAGTGAAATAAATGCATACCACACCTACTGTAAATAGAAACATGTAGATGGTCAAGAAGTATGGATGGCTTCCATATGTGGACATACTAAATGTATTGATGAGGTGATGAAGGAACTGTTTCAGGAAAGCATGGAGATCATACGTGGCAGAGAGAAAGCAAAAAGGGAATAATTTTTTCTCTTAATATGGGAGCTGAGGGACTGTTAAATTATCAGGTAGCAGGATTCCAGCAGTTATTTTTGGTTTTGTTTTTCTTGATGCAATGAATAATTCAATTTGAAACTTATTATCACAGGACGCCATGGAGTCCAATGTATCAACAGACAGGAAAAAACAGGCTGGAAAATAAAAAGATCCTTATCTGATAGATTCAGAGGTGCTATTAAATGTGGAAGTTTAATTGCACTCCCATCTCAGGCAGCTGTGAGGAAAAGCTCACTGGGAATGAGTTTCAGAAAAACCTTTTGCCTTTCCTCGCTTCCCTGAGTATCTGTTCTCCTTTGAGGTAGAGGCTGGCTCCTGGGTTAAATGAAGCTTTGGTTTTACTCAGGCTGGCAGATCTTCTTTTCATATGCAGTTGAAGAAGAGGTAGTCTTTTTATGCCCAAAATGTGTTTAGGCTGAAGAATTTAGAAGTGGAAGGGAAAATCTGGGGAAATGACTCATTTAGTGCTTTTAAAAGTAGAGGTGCAAGAGCTAATGACTTGTGGGAATTGCAGTGCCTTGCATTTGTGAAAGATGTATTCAAAGGAGTCAGATCATCAGAAATGAGCAGCATCGATGCATCTAGAGAAGTGTTGTTCCTTAATGTTCAGTTACATTTGGTTAAAGTTTTTCTAATTTTTATCTGATTAATTGAACATATTAATGCTTAATTGCCTTGCCAGTTATTAACCAGGTCAGATTAACACCTTCTTTCTCACATATTGGTGTCTGGTCGTAGGCATCTGATATTAGGAGTTAATTTAGTATGTCTATGGTCCCAGTGATTTCTGTGTAGCCTGTCAACTTCAACAGCCTACTGTTGAATAAAAAATCTGAAGAAAGCACAGAATTATAGGCTTGTATGTTGAGAGGGAACTGGACAATAAGACACAGATAAAGAAGGAGAGGGAAATAAGGGAAAGGACATTTTTGCAGGGAGAAAAAGCAGCCTGGCGAGAAATTTAGCAGTAGAGTGTCACAGGATATCTGCTGATACCAGAGTGGAGAAATATATTTATTCATTGTCTGGAGAAGTAGCTGAAAAAGCAAAGTGACAAACATTGTAGATGACATGCTCTTACTTAAATTGGTTGGTCAAGAATAAGAAAGAGTATGGGAAGCACTTCAGAAGGATCTTGTCTTGAAGGCTGTTTATTTCAAGTAAAAGTAAAATATCTTGTTGAAATAGGAGATAGTCAGGAGTATTAATGTAACTAATTAAAGGCATAGAAAGATATCTGTACAAAGAAAGGCTAAAAGTAAATAATCCATGGCTATTTAGATTAGGAAAACCCAAAGTGAATGGACATAATTGACAGAAGTGATGTTCATTAGCATTTTCTTACAATAAGAATAAAGGGACGGGTCAATGATAATGAAAGACAAGAAACTCAAAACTGGATTTAAAAAAAAAAAACAAAAACACACCTTATTAACATAATGTTTTCTTCGCCCTCTATGCTCATTACACCCAAAGCAAAGTCACTTTCACAGGGAAATTAATCAATTATAATAAACAACAAGGAATCCACATCAGAAACGCCTGTTTGGGTTTATGCACCCAAACCATGAGCATATGTAGGTGGATAATATGAAAAGCAACATGTTTGTGTGGGTTCACACAGGGATTATTAATTATGTTCATTACTGTTCATTACATAGCTAGCATGGTTCCAGGGCCATCTGCATGGGAATGTGAACTAGCTCTGCTGGCATTACCTGGGTTCTCCAGTCATCCATGGTCCTTTAGACATTTTTTTGAATAAGGTACATAGAGGATGTATCCTGTCATGTTTTGGGATAATAAGCAACCACCAAGGCTGGGAAATATTTTTTTTCCTGTATGCTGTTTGATAATTAGCCCAAACAAATTCTCTCTTTCCACTGCAGTGGCTGATTGCAGTTGATAGCAGAAAATGGCTAATGGACCATCTCAACAGCTCTTCTGCAAGTCTCTATTGTATTCTTTTTCTCTTGTTGCTTAGAAATCTATTGATGTCCTCATCTCTGTGGAGTCTCCTCATCTCCTCTGGTATAAACTTTACCCCTGATGTTTGAAAGATTTGCTTATAATACAGAGCCATTTTGTTGCTGTATTTCTTTACTGATGCTGTTTTACCATAGGAAGACCCTGGGCTATCAAATCAATAATGCTTAGAAATTACTGCGATAAGATCAATGCTTAATTTTATCTTGGCCAGATATTTGTCCAGTCTTCAAGTGTCTTTTTTTTTTCCCTCCAGAGGTGCAGATCTGGGAGAGATTAGTTCTTATTCCAGCTCTTGCTGCTAGTCCAAGATCTGTTTTTGAAACTGACATAATGAAAAAAAAAAAAAAAAAAAAAAAAAAAACAAAATTAATGAACAAAAAATCTTTTCTTGTTTTACAAACTCCTCTAAAAATGCAATTATTGCCTATTTTTCTCATGCAAAAAAAAGTAAAACATTATTTTTTGTCTCAGAATACTACTGGCAAACTGTGCTTAAATCTTGGATATATAGTAAAGGATTCTAAAAATACATGAGAGAGTTTACCAGAGTTATACTTGTAATTTTTTATAAAATTGCCTCTAGCCATTTTTTTTCTTTCGTTCAGCTAACAATGATCAAGATTTTGTTCTTCTGTGTAGTACATATTCCATGGTATGTAAACAAATAGGGCTGAATTCAGGAAGATACAAGTTATGTTTGTAGCTGAAGTGTTTAAATACTTTAGGTGTCTCAATAGTCCCACTTATAGTAGGATATTTGATCAGCTATTTGAGGAAAATATTGTAGCAGTTCAGCTTTACTGTGAACAAGCAACAGACTGGAGTAAGAATGAGGTAGAATGCAAAGGTGAGCTGGCCAGACATCAGTCTTTGCTGTAGGGATCCCTGTTGATGCTCGCAGTCTAATTATGGGACTGGTGGCATTACCATTCCTGGCATCCCCCCTTTCCACACAGAAATCTCAGATCATCTGCATATAAATTATTAATCTATTTTTCCATAAGAAATCATTATCTCTTTTTACTTTTTATAGCAATTACACTGATACAGAAATCACTCTAACTCTCTCTCCAGTTAAAAGGAGGGCTAACACCAGTTAGGCTCGAGATAACAGAGAAGAGGAGAAGGTCACACCCTTAATTCTGGTTTTATTACCTGCAACTGTGAAAGTGTGGGCTGAGAACTTCAATAGTGAAACTCCCTTAGATTGTCAAAAATGAGTCAGATACAGATTTGAAATTATGCAGGAAGTTTTTAGAGTGTTTTCTTTGTTTATTTGTTTTGGTTTATTGGTTGCTTTCTTTGCTTTCTTGTTTGTTTGTTTATGAATGTACCTTGCAGCTTATTGTCTATAATTATGATTGACTTCATTACTGGGGGAAGATGATGAATGGGAATCCTTTACAAATTATTTACTACTCCTTAGATTAAAGACAGTCCTTAAAGATTTACAACTTATCCCCTCAAACACTGCAGGTCTTTTGGCACAACGTAGCTGTGACAATTTATACATTTGCTTTGAATTTTCATTAAGTATTCCAGAACTTCATAAAATGAAATAAGCATTTAATGTTTATATTATGTAAAAGGCATTGTGCTGTCAACAGCTGCCTTGCTGTTTTCAGCAAGCACTGTGTTTCTGATGAGCTTTACAGCAGATGTCCCACAGGCCTTCTTCACCCTCACACATGTAGAAGGCCCCCCAAGGAAATTTTATTACAGAAGAATGTAACAGAACTTTTCCTCTAACCTTTAACCAAGGACTTACTGCAGCTTAATCAATCTTCTCCCACATTCACAGTGCTCAGAAGCTAGAGGTAGGCTATGGCTCCCTAAAAGTTACTCCAGCAGTCTCACAAGTGTGGGATCCATTTGCCCCAGGTACAGGTGCTTAGTGCCCTGTTGGAAGACTTCAGATGTCCTGCCCAGCCTCCTGATGCTGCTCCAGAAGCACAGCAGATCCCCTGTGGGCTCCCCTTCTTGTCTGCTAGACTCATGCAGGTACCTGAGCCATCATAAGGCATATGTTGCAACATATGAGAGCAGAAGGTCATATGGTGAGGCTCTCAAAACTCACCTGGGATGAAGGAGCTTTGTCAGTGTAAGTGCAGGGCAGAAGTGTCCATTTTGCTTTAAGAGGTAGTTCATTGACTGCCTCTTCAGTTTTTTGAATATTCTATGATTCTATAAACAAAAATGTTTCTTACTGCTTGCAGATATCCTGTATTACAGGAAAGACAGAAATGGAGGGTTAGCAAGCAGTGGGCTGGCAGGGTAATGGTTTGTCATTTCTGAGCTTCAGCATAACAGGGGAGATGAAGATGCAAGGGGTCGCAAAAGAGGTGTCTCACTCTCATCCATCAGAGTCACCTACCACGATCATTTTGCTGACAGACACCCCTTGAACCTTGGTCTCAGAGTGAGCAAACATCATGCCTGGGGACAGAAGGGAGTTTGGAGCCCAGCTCTTCCCTTTTTGGTGGGGCTGCACATCTGCGGAGCCAGAGGAGTCACTGCAACCCTTGTACCTTCCAGGTGCTGCCTACTGACTGCTGTGAGGGATTTAAGGGCTGGCAGCTCTCCTGGGTGTAGACATCCCTGGGGAACATGCACCTGCAGGTACAGTCTGCCAGCACTGTCAGAGAGTGGGCTGCACGCAGGTCTGGGAAATGGGAACTGCCCCAGAATAGTTTCCATGGAAATGCATCACGGTGCTTGTGTGCTGCCTGAAAGCAGCTGACTTGGAAACTAGGAGGAAGCTTGTGAGCACGAAACAAGCTGCAAAAGCACATATTTCTGGGTCAGCCAACAGAAAACAAAATGGGAATAAGAAAAAAATAAAAATGATGTGTGGATTTCCTAGCAGAAAGCTCCTTGAAGTTAGTGAATTACAGCTTTTTGCTTTAAGAAATTGTCTTTTCATATTCTTCAAGGGGTATAGTGGAGTGGTTGGGCTAAACTGCCACTGCAGCTTAAAACAATGCAGTGTCAAAGGAGGAGAGTCTGTCTTTTGTGTAGTTACTCCAGTAATTAGAGGTACAGCTTTCAGGACAATATTTAGTATTCAATGTAGAGCACCATGAAACAAATGCATCGTATGAGCTCTCAGAGCAATTTCTCTCTCTCTCATGTAGCATTTACCGTATGTTTGGCTTGTTGGCAATTTAATCAGTCTGAATAATCTTGTTTGGTGACAAACCTCCTAAATCACAAAGGAGTGATGCAGTTTGTATGGGTGAAATGTGCTCCATAGAGATATTTCAAGTTGAAGAATAAAAATGAGAATCAGACAATACAGAGCTCATTGAAAGCCAGCTTTCCAGCTGCTCTAATTTCCCACAATTTAATTTGTGTGCTGTCAAAAGCAACTTGGAGGCTTCCAGCAAGATGACAGAACTATGGGTGAGACTAAGCAGAGGGTCTGAAATGTGCTGAATGCATTGCAGTCCCACGCTGTAAAAACATCTCCTAGGACCAAATACAGGCAGTGTAATATCCTAGTAAATTGGTCCATTAAATAAAACTGCAAAGTCATAAAGCTGTAGCATTACCCTGAAATTAAAGCATTGTCACCTTTGAATTATGGAACAATTTAACAAGCATTTAGGAAATATGCTTTTCAAGGCTGAATTTAACTATTCCAGGTTACACAGTAGAAGGTGTGGCTGCACTCTCCTACTGGGTTTTGAATGACTTTCAGCTTGTATGTGGTTTCAAATTTTACCAAGCTGAGAAAATAATAAAATAATAAAGTGGAATAATAGAAAGTAAAAATAAACAGTGACCTTTGCCTGGAGAACAGCTTTTTCATTCTCATTGTAAATTCACATGTGCAGGGAGAGCTCATTAAGTTGAGTAAATGGAGAAAAAACACATGTAATATGGACAAACAGGAAAAGATAATGATAACCTCTTTGTTGAAATAAAGAAAAGATGGCCTTATCTACTTGGATTAGCAGCTTCCAGACATTGAAATGGCTAGAAGGAGCTAGTGACACTCAATTTGGTTTGCATCTGTGTCACTTCCTAAAAATATAATGAAAACAAAAGAAAAAAAAAAAAAAAAAAAAAGAAAAAAAAAAAAAAAAGTAAAGAATTTATTTATTTTTTAACAAAACCAAAAAACAATCCTTATAGAGTGAAATAGGAACAGTGTTTGGAGACCAATTTTCAAATGGCATAGGCATTATCATTGCAGAGGTCTGCAAATCTTGAATGTAATTTGCAGACAGCTTTTAGACCTCTTTCTAACTGAAGTGATCTGTGTGCATATACAGATTTCAGCTACCTGACTTGTGTGGATCCTGAAGCATGCCTGAAATGCAAGCTCTCACATAATTGTCTGTAGGCTTCAGAGTACACACTGACCAAGCTGTAGGAGGAGAATTCCTTACCCTCCTTATGAGGCAGACAACTCTGTCTTGGCAGAAGCCTTGCAGATATGAGATATGAATATCAGCCTCGTAGGTATTTGGATATATGAGTTTGAGAAAATAGAATGGTCTTTTCCCATATGCTGCCAGGTGTGACATGGAGAAAATGGTACAGGATTAAAGCCCAAGAATTGACCTAAGTGGTGAGGGTCTTTAGAAGAAAGGTTGCCTTCTGATCTTTGGAAGCAGGTGGACGTGGTCTTGCTGTTGTCTTGAAATGGTTCAAGAATTTACTGCCCTCCAGTGGTTTGTTGTTCCTTCCTCAGCTGGCTGAGATGCAGTAGGGAACAGTGCTGGCTCTCCCACTCCATCCCAAAACACACTAAAGTTTAAATAATTTTCAGGCTCATTTGCTGCATGTAAATCAATAAGTGGCCTTTTGAAAGAAGAAATTCTCTGGTTTTACTGTGATGTGAATACAAATCCTTATTCTTCTAGCAGGTTGTGTGTGAGTCTGTGTATATTAACTAGTCCCTCTACATCTCACATTCCCCTTTGTAAGATGGAAGTACTTTTTCTTTCCCTGGGAAGTGGGAGGAAGCATGTCTGAGGAAGCTGAATGCATCTCTCTTCCTTTCCCTCCTAACATTGTTGTCAACAGATCTTTTGTCAAGCATCTGTGGTGTGTTGGATCTCCCTTCCAGTATGAAGGCTTCCATTCAGACTCTCAAGTTTTTTAAGCCTCTTTCAGTGCCTTTTGGGGGGTTAAAAACAGAAGGAAAAAAAAAAAAAAAAAAAAGAAAAAGTGGAAGATGTAATTCTGTGTTCTTTCTACACCAAGTATATGCAGGCAAAAAAAAAAAATAATAATTTTTGAATGGTGGTAGCTTTTACTGTCCAAAATGTGTGCTTAACTTTCTTTTAACTAGACCAGTGAGCCAAATGTATATATTTTTTGGGAAGCTGTGCTGTTAGTTACCTATAGCTCAAAGACAGAGCATACAGGCAATCTTTGAATTGACCAGCAAAACACAGATCTAACCTACAAAACTAATAAGCATAATAAATCAGGCATATGTAGGTTACAAAACATCTGAAATATAACTGTGAAATTTTTCCTTTCTGCTACTACTTTTTCTTCCTCTCTGTTCTGATTTACATGCTAAATCACAATTACATTCACTACAGACAGAAGTTTGATTGGTTTTCCCTTTCACCTCACAAACTAGGTGGAGAATCTGCAGTTTACTTCTCATTTCCACAAGATCCTGTGGAGAAAAGCAGTCTTTGAAAGTCAAAGTTCAGACTGCAGCGGAACAGCTGAGTGCAGTTGTAATAATAACAAGACCATTGGAAATAAATGAACAATCACAGAGGAAGATAAGAGAGAGACTGGTTGTGTTGTCTGTTTGATATGCTTGTCAATGAATGGTTGTCCGTTACAGTGCTTTGTCCAGCCTCATTTCAAACACGCTAATGGATTGTATTTCCAACACTGCTTGGGAAGACTTTTTCATGCTATGATATTTTTTAGTCGTCTCCCCTCCCCTTTTTTTTTCCTAAATAGTCCTTTATTGCTTGTAAATTATCAGATCATGATGCTTTTGGCTTTTCAGGTAACCACACAGCACTTTTTTTCTGGTGTACAAGTACAAAGTCTGGAAAACATGTCAGTGTTAACCGTGTTGCAACTCTAGCATTATAGGCTGTTGTACTTCCTGAGTAGCAATATAGCCACTAGTATGAGCATTGATTTTATTATAGTTTCTCAAAAGCATGTTACTGATGTTCAGTGGAAGAGTTTAAGACTGCCCACCTGGAACTTCCAGCAAAGCAGTTCATTCAATTCTCTTGTTTTTACATCTTTGTTATAATATCATCAATTTAGTGTTTGTTGTCTTTCAATGGTAATACAGGTTTTTTAGTGAAGGCAGGGCTTAAATTTCCATCAACTTCAGTGAGAGGAAGTGAGTTCATCCTCAGCTGTTTTTGAAAAATCCTCTCTGTTCACATCAATATTTGCAGGAAAAAAAAAAAAAAGAAAAAAAAAAAGACTGGTTGATTGGGTGATAGGAATCACTATTGCTGGATGTATGAGGTGTGTTATGAAGTCACTGAATTATATTGTTTTGGAAGCAATATACTGTGCAGGACTGTGTAGGATTTTATATTGTGCTACAGCATTGACTGGTTACAAGCACTGAAGCAAGTTTTAGAAGCAATAAATTTGCAATATTTCTTGTGATTTTAATCTAACTTTTATGTGTCGCACATTGCACCCGTGTTTCATTGAGATCCAATTCAAAGGATCTATAAGCAGCATCCTGAACTCAGTAAGAATCACAGAATTATAGATCTATGAGAAAACTGCTTCTGTTCACGGTCCCAGAAATGATGAGAGTTGTGAGTAAATCTATGGGTTGCAGGGTGTAAACTGTCTTTACAGTTTCTGAAGTTCAAGATTATGCTGTAAATTGCTCAGAGAGTGGTTTCTCCCTAACTTGGACCAGACATGTTTATATGGTTTCCAGATGTTTGTTGTTACTTGCCTGTCATCTGAATGCCTCCATAATGACAAGCCATTAACTTATGTGTCTTTGCAAAGATGGTCCATTTAGGGTTTATGCACGCCTATTAGAGTTCTGTCGAAGTCATCTGTGGGATATTTGTAGCTCAAGGGAAAAATAGGTCAACTGCAACTCATTACAGTGGCCACAGAGCTGCTGGGATCTGTGCCAGTGTATTGGGGAGTAACTGTAAAGCTAGTGCTGTGCAAGAATTCAGCCAAAGTTATCTGGCAGTAAAAACATCTGAATATTTCAATGCACAATTTTAAAGATCAAATTTCCTTCCCTTTATTTTTGCCTCATCAGTACCTTGTATCATCCCTGGGTGAGCATGGTCTTTGATTACAGAGGAATTTACTGGATGTGTCTCTTAATAACATCATGGAGCATGTGCTGGGCTCAGTCCTGTGAATCCTCATTAGAGAGTTTGCCTTTTACTCTGGGTCAGCTCAGCAGATTGGTCATTCAGACTGTCCTTGTTATCTTGTCCCTTGCTATCTCACCAGAACCTGTTGGGAAATAGCCTCCCTGCTAAGTTAATTGTTCCTAATTTTGATGTTCTCCTTATCATGCCAACCTCAATGCTGGTTGTGAGCTGGGTTGTTGCAGTGCAGATTGTGCATAAGCCTAGATTCTGCTGTTTGTGACCTGAGCAATTCTTTGCTTTGCCAGCAAATGCAATGAAAGAAATGAGAATGGGGTCCAGAGCATGGAAAAGCATCAAAATGTACAGTTAGCTACAGATGCTGAGTCATATGTTCTATACTATCAGCCAAGTGGGGCATTGCTCAGTTTATGTGCAGAAAAATCTGGGAGTTGAGTAGAATGAGCACTTTGACTTGTAACTGGGCAATAAGAACATGTTTGCAGTTGTAGCTTTCTGCCAAGAATTTTGTTTGTGGTGATTTTGTGAGCTTATCAGCTGCAGTTCATATGTGGTGTTGTTGTAACAGTGGGCTGTACACTCAGGTCAGGCTATGTTTGCAGAAGATGAAAGTTACCATCCTGATCCATATTATTAAGTCTTTTCTCTCAAGACTGAAGACAGCTGAAGTGCATCTAATTTTCTCCAGATGCTGGCAACGGAATATGTAGAAGATCTCCCAAGATTCCTAGGAAGCTTTTAATTTCTCTCTGGCACAGCAGGCTGTAGAATTTGCTCAAGCTGGTTTAGGGAGAAAGTTCTGTGGGATGTGTTGACCTGCAGGTCCTCATCACAACATCGTCATTTCAGAGCCCAGGGTCTGTCTGATCCTGTCTCTAATGCAGTAAAGCATTAGACTTAGGTTGATTTTTGTCTCCTGCTTTGTTGCAAGTTTGTTTTGCTGTTAACTTCCCACTCAATCCTCTTTTTTGTTTGTTTGTTTAACAGAAGATAAGATCTGGACTGCAGTGCAGCACAACAACACAGAGCTAACTAGAGTCCAAGGAGCTGGTCTGGAGAAGCCGTACACCATGTCCTTTAACTACAACAGTAGCATGGAGCAGCTTGAAGCTGTGATAAACAGTGCGGAGTACTGCGAACAGGAGGCAGCCTACCACTGCAGAAAGTCACGTCTCCTGAACACCCCAAGTAAGTACCATGATCCCAAATCTTTCCTTGTTAACTGCTATTGATTATATAGCAGGTGCAGGCTGCACTTGTAACTAAGGAGAAAGAAAACTGCACGTGTACTAGCAATACAGAATAGAGTGAAAAGCCTTTGACTGTCTTGGATCCCACTGTGCAGTGGCTACCCTCTGACGTGAGATGGACAGAGCTCTGTAGGGGAGTTTCCACTGTGTAAGTTCATGAGTACAAAGGGTCTGAAAGCTTCAGCAATGGAAAGTACTAGCTGGAAAGCAGTAAAGATGTGTTTAGCTGAAGATAAATGGCTCTTTTCATTCATTTACAGTTTTAACTCTGTATTAAAAAGAGACAGCATAAGAGCCCAGACTCAGAATGGTTCTGAGTAGGAAGGGTGTATCCTCTTCCAAATCTGACAGTCTTGATTATAATGTTTAAAGTGCTTGGTAGAACAGTTTCTGGGGCAAAAGTAATTTTCACCTCTTGCTAGAAGGATCAAGTTTTTTTCTTTGACTTAATGTAGCAGCAACAACAAAGCAGAGAGGGTCTGATTAGTTTGTATCTTTTTGTGATAGCAAAACTACAGTGGCTACTCAGAGCACTTCCACTCAGCCCTTTCCTGGGGTCAGGATTTTACATTCGGTTATCCAGAGAAGAGGAATGCCATTAAGGGCACATTTCTGGATGTCTCCACAGTTTCATCTGGTTACTTGTAATGTCTGTATGGTCCTGGTAATTCTCTGATTATTAGGAACTCTTAAATTTATTTGTAGGTTAGAAGAAATCCCATGAAAATCCTTAAGGGGAGCTTGCAGTAAGCGTTTCTGTTGTGTTAAAAAATACCTAATGACTGGTTCCAGCAAAGTTACTATAGCACTGAATGTTTATGGATCTAGTGATCAGATTCCTTACAGGCAGTTTATTTTTATAAGCTGTGAGTTACGCCTTTTGTCATCAGCAGAATTTACTAGCAGAATAGAACTGCTTATACTGCTAATGATTTTTTAAAGAATGAGATATTACTATTAGCACCCAGGGTAGAGCAGGAAGAGGAAACAAAGAACAGGAGCTGCTCATGAAAAGAGAGAAGTATCTTATCAATACTTTCAGTGTCATTGTCTGCTGTATCCCACACCACTCTTGACACATGTTATGAAAATTTAATCACTACAGTGATTAATTCTGAAATAATTTTTTAAGGGTGAAGGACACAGTATTAGAGCAGGTCTGCACATATTTACTTCTATGCATTTCTGTGAGGTATTTGGTCATGCACACAAAGAAAGAAACACTATGAGTGTATGCTGGAGGTACATCTTAATGGTACCTCTGTAAAGCTAGGGATGCTTCTTAGAGATCCAGACCCACTTCTTCAGAAAAATAAAATAACAATATTTGCTAGATTGACTGTTGCATGTAACTATCCTTCTCCAGGGCTAAAGCTGTTTACCAACTGGCAGACATAATAAGCCTGATACGTAGTGCCTTCACCACTTGTATAGGAAAAAAGATATGACACTGATTCCTCGAGGGAAGGGGTATGGGGATGGTGCCCAGCAGCCTGGTTTGCTCTCTTGCAGTTGCTGCAGTGCTGCTGTGGTCCTGACAGTTGACCATATGAGACTCATAGCTCTTTAATACAGCTCCAGCTGATAAATCAGAAAAAATTACAATCTAGTGCTCTGCATGTGGCAGACTCTCATTTCTAGCTCTCTCTCTTCCTCCTTTTGTATGCTTTTTAATTACACTTTCAATTTTTCATCCTGAACTTTCTCAGTAGCCTGAGGCTATAAGTTTGGCTAGACTTGGAACATACTCAAAAATAAATTGTCTGAGCTCCTGAAATTACAAGGTTTGGGGAATATACTTGTTCTTAGCTGAGTATTCAATGTTTTTAAATAGTAGAAAGGAATATTCTCCCCAAAAGCATTAAATATCATTTTGTTAATTGATACTCATCTTGAAGTGAACTGCTGCTATGTTGTAGAAATATACTAGAGACTCAGTGGTGCTGAGCACCATGAATATTTTGAATAGTCCTAAGATTTAAAGAATTTAAATTTTAAAGAATTTCCATTTCTAAACTTGAAGGTGAGATGTGTGTGTGATTAACTTCGGGGCATTTTCCTGGGTTCACTGCAGAATATTCTCAACTTTGTTATTTATGCCCAGGAGTAATTGTAGTGAGTTTGATACGGGGGTCAGAGCAACAGAATGGAAATCAAACTCTTTGGGTTGGTTTCTTGATTTGGCCCAGGCTTCTGGATGCCTGAATCAAGGGTATCATGTTTAATTGTGGTTAATGAACCACATTTTAGATATTCCTTCAGAAGTTGGTATGTAAATGCATGTATTGACAACAATGCCACATTCATAGGCTAATAGGAAGCATCATGTCACGTAATCCCTTCTGCTGAATATCACTTACCTCTGGACTAAGCCCAGCAGTGAGTGTTTGATGGAAAGACATCTTCCAGGGGTATATTGACAGAACTATAAAAGTTCCCCTTCCTGCAAAGGATCTAATTCATTTCTGAGCTTCATCTAGTGTGGGGGGTTGTTGGGTCTTTCTTTTTTTTTTTTTCTTTCCTTCATGGAGAAGGAACCTCTGGTTAGGATATCTCAGCTAGTAACACCAAAACCCTAAATCCTTGTCTTCAGGATCTAAACACTGTCATGTTTCACAGAGAAGGAATAAAGAGATTTCTCTTTCCTTTTTCTTCCTTGACTTCACTCTCCAACAGAGGTGCATGCTGTTACATAGTAACTTAAGCTTTCACAGCTTTGATGTGGGGAAAAAATAATGTGCCTAGGCAAAGGAGCAAACATTGCTTTCTGGGCTGCCTCAGAGAGAAAAACCAAGGGAGGCTCCCAGGCTTGCATAAAAATTGTTCCAATTTATATCATGGAATTTGTCTTTCTCCTTACTACCTCTTGCCCTGAAGGCATAGGCACCTCCTCAGTGGGTGTAATTCAGTGTAGTCTCCCCATTGAGTTACTTGAATTTACATCTGCAATGTGTCAGACATGCAATCTGGCAGTTGGCAAAGAAGTTTACTCATCTCCACCTCCTGCTGTCTGGAACAGCCTTATCAGTTCTCACTGTCATACTATGGCTTAGCTGCAAACATGTCTTTGAAAACTAAAATTAAATTGCCCTGAACTGCATTTTTGTACATCTCTGCTATCAGCTGGATTTTCAGGAGTTTTGTGAATGTTGGAATAGATGTCTGTTCATCAAAGTAATAGCTGGCTTTCACGATGCTGGAAAATGAAACTTTTAATCTATGACCAGTAATTGCAAATCTCTTGTGACTCTTTCGTGCCTGTTGGAAAGACACCTACATAACAAGAGCAAGTATGACAGTTGGCGTTAATTAGGAAAGTCGTCTGCACTCTTAGCAAGAGACTGCAGACTTTATCACTGCCTCCTTAGAAGTACAGACCATCTGATGAGGACCAAGACAAGCTAGTAAGAGCTGAGTGGTGAGGGCAGGAAGATTGGGCTTGTAATTAGAAGAGATATTTAGGTCCCTAAGGCTCTGATTTCCTTTCCTTGGGGAGCATCTCAGCAAATAACCTAAGGCAAGTGTACAAGGAGAGGTGCATGTGTGCACATGCACATTTTATTACACTGCTAATAGATAAGATGTTTTAAGGTGTGAAAACAACCAAACAAACCCTCTCACTTCTGACTGAATTTACCCAGGTTGCAAGAAGCACTGGGTTCATAGCAAGCGCACTCAAAGGCTTAATGTTTGGAAAGCCACCTCACATACACCATATCAAGGACAATACAGTGATGGATGTATCAGTGGCAGAATAGCTTGCTTTACAATACTTGGCTGACAGTCAGTCAAGTTCATAGCACATTTATGTAGGCAGAGACTGAGAAAAGATCAGTGTTAGAGCAAAATCAAAGAAATAGGAATGTCTTTTTTTCTTCTCCTTTTTTTTTTTTTTTTCTCTCCAGTAGAATTACCACACCATGTAGCTTCAAGCTTTGATTTCAAATGTCCATCCTAAACTACACATCTTTTTCCCGAACTTCTTCCTTGTCCCTGTTAAGACCTGTGAAATCTCAATAACATAGGACTTGCTCACTGGATTTCTGCTTCCTTTTCTGCCCTCTGCCTTCCAGTTTAGACCTGTTACCTCAGCACTGAGGTGTTCCATGCCGTGACCCCTTCATGCCAGGCATAGCTGTTCTCCCTTGCCTCTGTCCTACTGCATTTGCATTTTGTTCCTCTCTTACTGCCTGGAAAACATGGCAGCAAGAAGAGTGTCCTAAGTTCTCTGAGTTTACATTTCAGTTTAGACATGATTCTTGTTGTTAGGATAGTTCAGTGGTGCTTCATTTTTGCCCTGTAGTGTTGTTAGAGCTTTTTGTCTATACAGACTCCCTAGTCTTCAGTTACAGGTGAGATCTGATGTCAGAGCCTAAGATACTAAGAAATGTCCTGCAGGGTCAGACTGCTGGTGCTTTTAAACCAGTGTCTTGCCTCCAACAGCAGCAGCTGGACAGATGCAGCTTAGGTTGAGTACACAAGTCTGGAGGTTTTCAGTATGTTGCTCAACATGTTCCCATCACCCAGAATTGCACCATAATTGCACCATTAAGTATTAGAGCTTATACCATTCCCTACTTCTTTTAGCATCCGCTATGGTTTGGGTGTCTGTAACTTTGTCTAATCCCTTTATGAACCTGATTGTATTTCCTGCCAATGAAGCCTACTAGGAAAGCAAGTTCTGGAAGTTCCCCAACTGCACAAAACTACCATGTAGTACAAGTCATGCAAAAGACCATGTTTTAAACCAAAGTCTTATTTGCTGCACTTGAATTCTGCTATTGCATGATGCAGTGAATCAGTCCGGCACTCATCCACTGCTTTTATAGTCCTTTTAGTTGCCCTTCTCTGGAACTTCATTAGGTCCAGTATTTTTTTCCACCAGAATTGACCCACAGTGTTTGAGCTTTGCTTGCAATAAGATTTTATGTAGTGAGCACACTACTTCCTAGAACAGCCTCTTTGTGCAGAAAGGAGTGTGAAACCTGGGTTCTGATGACATTTTTTTTACATAGAAGTACCATGAGGTGATATAAAATGACCCATAACAAGCAGTAATTTACTGTTGGGTTTTTGCTCACTGTTATTTTTTGCCTTTCAAATATAACTTCCATTCTATCATTCCAGGCACTTTAAATTGTTATTGCATTACCAGGAGACGATTTGTCACTGTACATAACAGTGTAGAACAGGGCAGTCCGCCCTCAAGAAGTGGTTCATATTAAAGAGAGTGGTGGATAGGTGGCAGGTGTAGATTGTATGGTGTAATTATTCCTGGGTAATTAGGATCCTCTTCTTGAGAATGATTGACTTGCCATCTGTATTTCCACCACCATACCTTGTCTCTCCCCTCCAAAGTGGCAGTGCTGACTGACAGCTTCTCACAACACACTTTAGATAAACTGTGCTATGTTTAGAGATTTTGAATAAAGTTCACCATAGTGATGTAACATGGGTTCTTGTCAGCCCTCTTACCTGTATGGATGGATTTAGAGGCCATTTTGAAAGATGCTATATTGTTAGGAATGTGAAGCTGATTAAAATGCAGATGGCCTAATAAGAATAAAAAAATCTGCTGCATGGAGAGGGTAACTTGGCATCTAACATTCATGCACCTGTAAGTAATGGAAATTTTATCCCAATTTCTGAACCTCTACCTCCCTCCCTATAAACAAGCCCTCCTGACGGTAGGTAAATTGTGCTATAGTTGCCAAGGAAGAAATAGCACCTACTTGGAATACTTCTCCTCTATTCCCATTGTGCTTCTCTGAGATTGCAATGCAGTTAACAGGCCAAGCAATGAGAAAGACATGGGAAACAAATTCATCAGTCCAAATTGAAAAGATCTACTGTGTTCTACTGACATGGAAGTACCCCTTCCAGTGCCAATGAAGCTTGTACCAGGAATATTAATGAAGTCACACAGATCAAGTAAATGAAGTGTAAACCTAGACAACAGATTTTGAGCTTGAAATCTGGAAATTATTGTGTGAGCTGTTACTGGAAGTGCTGTAAGGAAGTCAGTGTTGCAAACTGATGTTGTTAAGGCATATTTGTTTAACCTTTGTAATCCATTAGGATGGGACTTTTGTTCCTGAAGAACCTCCAGTTTGGAGTAAAGTTGATGGTGTCTTTTGCTCAACCTGTGAAACTTATGGGTTGATACAATTCCTTATAGCTTAGTAATGAAGAAACCTTGAGTTCAGGGAATTCTGTAGTCAAAATAAGATTTTGAAAATTGATTGTTTTATGAACTACACAAGTATACCAGAACCAAACAAATTCTGATGATATCTCAGACTTGACAGACACAGTCATGTAAGCTCTTCTATAAACAAGATTTGAAGAAGAAAAGAAATATACCATTTTTTTCAGACTGTCCCAGTCTGCATTCCCTAATTAGAACCAGTGATAGTCTTTTTTAATTTGCAGGACTCAGCATATTGTTAACAATACATAAATAATGGCAATTAGAAAAAAAAAAAAAAAAAAAAAAAAAAAAAAAAAACACCAGATAATCCATTGCTTGTTATAATAATGGGTCATTAACTATGACAGCAACCTCTCCACCATTCAAGAAAGAAAGCAGTACTGGTGCCTGAGCTTCCTCATTAGAGCCACAGCAGGGAGTGTGTTCTCATCACACTTGCATTTGTCTCCTTCATTCAGCTGTCCTACTTTGAGTATCTTGGGCTCCATTAGACTCAAAATGCCTTACTGACATTTAACTAATTTCCCCTTCAAATTTGGCCCAGTGTAGGTGGGATGATGGTGACATTTTCCAATTCTGGAGCATGGAAGATGTAAATCATAGCAGTGGAAGTGTTCTCAGTTGCCATGATGCTACATGAGTAAAGAAATAATTTGTATTTCTATTCATGTTATCTCTGAGGATAGAAAGACATTTTGTGTTGTAATCTCTCAGTTTCGTGGGTGTTTGAAGTTCATTTGACTCCTGTTCTAGATCGGGGGAAAAAAGTGTGTGCAAAGCAAGGTACATACTGAAAATCAGATCAGATGGGACAAGTGTCCATCAGATAGGACAGAGTCCACAATTGCTCTGACCTATCCTGGAAAACAGACATGATATGAGGGTACATGCAGAATGAACAATGGCATGATTTAATTATATGGTGTCATTAGGAGAAAGGAAAATGAAAGCATACAGAAAAAGGAGTCAAGTTTTCAGTCTTTCTTGGTTGGGTTAGACTCAGATGCATTGCTAGTAAATCTTAAGTCCAGGAATTTTACTCCATTTACAGCATGAAGACAGCCTATAGGAAACGTATTTTCTCTTTTTGAAAGTATGAAGGAAGAGACAGAGGAAAGGAAACAATGATCAGCTGAAGGCTATATTTTCCGATTACTTTGTGTTTGGTGTCCAAACAGCAAAAAACAAAGAGCTTTCCCTAAGAGTATTTAGTTCAGTGTTTTGCTTTTGTGAACCATCTGACATTAAGAACATAAAAATAGCCCTTCAAACTGTTTCTCTCTTATGCAAAAAAATAACTCTTCCCCCCCACACACACACACATATTTGAGGGAACGCAAGCATGCAAGGAGAAAACATCTCCAGACCATTGAGGAAAAAAGCTGTGTATTTTTTCCCCTCCCAATAAACATTTAAAAGCAACTGAGAATTATTTTTCTCTCCCCAGCCGAGATTGATTTGGGGGAGGAGAAGATCTGACTAAGTCTTGACAAGTAGCTAAAAGATACGGTGACCTGGAAAGAAACAACCTTTTTAAAATTTTCCTTAGAGAAGCTTTTATAATATCTGCTGGGCCAGGAAAGTTGGGAAGAAAAACAGAAATGCTTTTGAGGCTGAATGTGTTCCAAGTCCCTTTGATAGGAGGAAGACTCAGATGTTAATGGGAACTGGTTTAGCCAAGGGGTGTGTTCCTGCCTGAGTTGTCCAGGGCTCAAAGCAACATCAAGGGCCTTCTTACTTTGCTATCAACAGGAAAATTCAAAAGTCCCAGAAGAAAATTCTTTTCTTTTCTTGTCTTTTTTTTTTTTTTTAACATTAGCATTTAGAAAGGTTAACCAATTAATCTATATGCAGTCCTCTTCTAAAGGAAGATTTCTATGTCCTTTAACAGGGAGGAGAAAAAGGCATGAGTCTACTAATGATGAAATCTCCTGAAATTGTTTGGGCAATTAGTTCTATTTGAAATTACCACTTTAAAACAAATAGCCAAGTTTGTCCACACAGGGAAAAAGAAATGTAAAATGAATGTTTCTTTCCCAGATCTACACCTCTGAAGTCTTGCAGTCCAAGTTTAAGACTCACATAGATGCCTCTTATACCTTTTCCTTGTGCTGCTAGTAGCAGAATGAGCGCATCATCCTTTAGTGGTACATTTGTGGTTTTTTAGCAAACTGATTAAGCAGACATGGTGATTCAGAGAGGAAGGCTTGATCTTTGGTATGTTATGGACCCATCAAATTACATGGGATGTAATGTTATATTTGGGTAGGTGATAATGGGGTGTTTGGTGTTCCTTTCCAGGTAGGGAGAAAAAGCTGTGAATCTATATTGTAGCCCCAGCAATAGTCTCAAGTATCTCTCAAGAATCCAGATTTCTTCCTTCATCTCCTAGACAGTATGTCTCATTTCTCTAGAAAATTTATAGGGTAAGATTCCTATATAAATCTCACTAGAATCAATGGGGTTAGAGAGTAATATAATCATTCTGCTGGCTCCAAGTGTTCTAGTGGTAGGAGGAAATATTAAGGTAGGAGGAAATATTAATTTGGGCTAAAATGAGGTGCAGATGCACTCATTTCCTTGTTGTGACACATACATATATATATATATGTCTCCGCCATGACATAGGAATAGGAACTTTAAGAAAATGTACCTCCTAAAATCAACTGAACCATTAGTCTTTCATAGATCTTTGGACATGCTGCTAGTAGTAACTGTACTAGATTTCTTTCAGACTGTTTCCAGGCTGCTTCAAGTCCTTCCTGTTTCTTTATCTGGAATGTTTAAATCCACGTACCCCTTTCCTACATATTTGTTTTGGCTGAAGAGTTTTAAATGACATGTCTAATTTAAAACTTCTAATGATTCCAATATATTATCATTAATAATGCATGAAACGTACTCCCAGTAGATTATTCTGCAGTCAGTAGCCATTTTCTATTCTTCTTTTTGTTCAGGCTGTGCCATTCAACGCAGTCAAAATGTTTGTAGTAGCACTCATTGATACGAAAGAAAAGATTGTAATGGTTCCTGACTGTCCTCCTCAAAATTCTGTAACTGAACCTAATTCAGGTCTGACAGGTTTGTTTTACTGATGAATACAAGCCCATGGTGGAATGTTTTCAAAAATGAAGAGAGATTTGAAAAGTAGCTCTGAAGAAAAAGTAACATCGATTACATTGTAGGTGTGTTTTAAATATGGACTTTTCTTTTAGCTGATGTTTCAAATGGTCAGAACAATCTGTAAAATTGTCTACTGATATATACATATATATGTAATATATACATATAGTGTTCTCTTTTTGAGAAAGTAAGTGTTTGCATATTTGCACAGGTAGTTTAGGAGGGAAAGAAGAATGATGGTTAACTGGAATTGACTTCTTCTGGTAGATGGCTCATTATCAGAAATAGTACAAAACAAGTTAGTTTTGGTTACTATTCCACACATTGAGCTGAAGGCTTTTTGTACATTAGCATTTGCTCACTTTCCATTGTGATTGTGATTTTAAACTCTGATTTTATCCAGATGAAACTATTTTGGTGTGTGTCGAAAGTTTAGGAGCTGGTTCCCACAGGGAGATCAGCATGAATGAATGTTAACATTACAGCAGAGACTGGATTCTAAGACAAATTGTCTTCTCTTAAGTAGGCTCTGTTTCAGCTCCGTTTGGCTTTTTCTCTGGTTATGAAAAGCTAGTTTGGTCTGTCTGTTTGCCATTTTAACATCTATTGCCAAAGTGGGGAGGGTTCTCCTGTCAATGACTGTTTTTCAGGGGCTTTTTGTGGGTCTTGTTTCCTGAAATTTCCGGCTTCAAAGCAGTGTTTGCTTACTAGGTCACTTCCTGCACAGTGCACATTTATGTTCAGGATTTAGACAAAGAGATTCAGTGTTGCATTTTGTTTACTGCCTCTGTGAGACAGGCTAGGGCCACCACTCAATCTGCAGAACATTAGAAGTACCTACTTAATAGAGGCAGAATTTTATTGAGTGAATAATTACATCCTATTATTGCTGAAGTAATCACCTTATCTACAACCAATGCCTCCAGAGGGAGGTATGTTCTTTCCAAAATGCCACCCTGGACAATTCATTTTACTTCTGTACAAAGCTCTAGATTCTGTCTGACCATATTGTACTACAGGTTGCCATGTTTTCAAAGGATGAAATTTATGTGCCATGAAATATGCCATTGCCAAAATTAATAGGTAAATGAACAAAGTGCAACAAGCCATTAGACCCATTGTAATATTGTAGTTGCTGGGTTGTGGCACAAAAAGCAGAAACTAATGGGTAAACATAATCATATTATAGTGACAGGAGCTATCAGTATATAGTACACAACTGTGGTTACACAATCAAAGGCAGTCAACCATTATGAAATATGATTTAGCAGACAGGCCAATTGCAGGTAATCTTGCTTAGAACAATACGTTCCTTGGCTAGTTTGTTTTAGCTGATGGGAAATGATAAATGGCAGCTATTTCTTTCCTTTCCTACCAGAATTTCATTTCAATTTCACTTTTATAGTTTTCATAATCCTTCTTTTATATTATCTTGGACCACTGTACTGAGACTTTTTGTTTGCAAAAATGTTCCTGAGGTATGAACAGATTGTTCTTGAATATTCATGCAAATAGGAATTCAGCCAAAGGTCTTCAGTGTATATGTTCACTCTACCACCTTGAAATCTTTTTGATGCCTTTGTATTTATTTCTGTTCTAAGGTAATACTTCATAATTTTAAGTAAATGCTCAAAATCTAATCAAAATAAACAATTCATAGGCTGAATGATGTTTGTATAATGTGATTAAAAAGCTCTGGGTAGCTAACATAATTATGGCATTCTGTTAATGGACAGCTGAAGAGAAGCTACAATATCAAATGATGCAACTGAAAACTACAAAGATATGCAGGATCAGTTCCCCTGGATTTAGTATGTTTATAATGATTTAGGCCAATAAAACGGTGGATTAACTCCTTAGTTGTTGCATCATTCATGAAATTGTACTTCAGTATAAAGGAAATGACAAACTGTAGAAACACTGTAAAAATTCAGATAAGTAAAGTAGAAAAATGAACAAGTCAATCCAGAGCTTGTTAATGCCGTATTTAGAATCAGAGACTAAGCACTTCAGCATTGATGGATTGGAAAAGCCAATGCTGTGTTCCTGTACTAAAACAGACAGGTATACCCCGCACAATTTAAGTAGAGGGGATGGAATAGCACCTTTAAAGCTGTTTACTGGAGTGGTGCAATATAATTTAGAACACCATCTCTGGCCATCTCTCAGAGCCAGGAAAGAGATTGATGCAGGAGCTTCTTCAAATCACTGTGCCACTCAAGAATCTACCCAAGCAAGAGGACTTTCTTAGTGGCTGATTCAGAGCTACTTCATTCTGCTAAAGTGGTTCAAAGTAGTTTGAACAGAGGAGAGAGTTGTGTGCTCAGCTGTTTAATGTTCTCTCGCAGGTTTCCACTCTGCATATGTGAAAATAATCAGTTACCTTGGTCTTCATTGAGCAACATCTTTTGAAGGAATACATACTGAAGAATGGAGTCACAGTGGTCTCTTACAGGTTCAAAGAGAAAACCAAAACAGCACATTACTAGCCTGCATTGCTAATTGCATCTTCAATGGCAGGCCAGCCAAGGGTGTCTCTACACAGCAAAATAAAACTCTCTAGAAATATCTGTGCTAATTTACCAATGCATGTGTTTTAGTATACCTGTCAACAGTACATACCTGTTTTCACTGAGCAGTACATGAATTTGTGTTGCTAATACCACATGGTGCATTAGGGATGTTGTTTAGTGGGTGATTATTGTTGGCAGGGAGATGGTTGGACCAGATGATCTTGGAGGTCTCTCCCAACCTTAAGGATGAGTCTATTACTTGGATTCAGACTTTGACATGACATTAGATTTTACTATATAGACACACTTTTGTTGCTTTCACCCACAGAAATAAAGTACGGCCAACTGAGCTTTCAAATACTGGTGTAGATCTTGAAATGTTAGTCCTCAAAGTCCTGCTTCCATTTATCAAGCAAATACCATTGTACCACATTACTTAATGTGAGACATTGCTATGAGTGTAACCCATGACAAAACAATGAAAACTTGAATGCGTTAAATGCAGAATTAGGTGACTAGTTGAGTGATAATATATCGCCTAACCTAATGAGAAGACATTACCTTTAAATAATGGACCACATCATAGATTTAATTATCCCAAGGCAAGATAGTAGGTGCTTCATGCAGACAAGGTCAATTACCTTATCCAGAAGAGCCTGTTTGAAGTGTATTATGAATAATTCACAGACATAGAAATTAGCTTTGAAAAAGTGTCCCAGCTATAATGTGGTGAAAGCATTCAATTTCTTTCTTAATGTATTTAAGATAACACCCAAAGGACAATTATGGCTGCTTAACTGTAAGACTACTTAAGTGACAAGAAATGACAATTGTATGGTCAAATTCATGTTCATGTATTATGCAGAGGGAAGCCTTGTCATTGTAGCATATTCTTATCAGGCCACAAGAAGCTGATTTCAAACATCATCTTGGTATTTTTAAATGCAAAATGAAATTTCATCGAAGATCGATTTATTTATTAATTTGTCTCAATAGAGAAAAATCAGTTGCTGCTGTGCTAGCTTTGTTTATTAAGGGCCTTTATTTCTTTGGATTTCTGGTGTAAAAATGAAGGTCCAGACAGCTTAACTAACTTGTACGATTTTGGAGAGTCTGACAAACCTGACAGTGGAACCAGAACATTTAATTTTCCATCTTTAATCAGAAGGCCAATCTTCTGTTATAAGAGTTAAATCATGCTGTTTCAAAGACAGTATTGTTCCAGTCTAGGGCTATTTAGCATTAGAGTTGAAATGATGACACTAGCTATGGTAACAGAATACCTACTCACTTGACATATGGTGACCTTAGGTGTGAATTAGAAATGCAATAAACCTGAAAGTCTGGGGAATAACATGATCTCTCAGCATATTTTGATTCCACAGGCAAAACAATAACCTTAGCTTTCTCTCTTTGACTTTGCAATAAGTGGTAACAGCCAGGGGAAGTCCCTAGAGGGCTGCAGTTTTCTAAGACGCCTGGCAAGAACATGGCTAATTCATCAGGTACTCGGTTTAAGTGTCTAAATGTAATAGTGACATTTCATGGCCTTTGAGTTTACCTGCTTTATTTGCTTGAAAGGGAAAGTTCAGCAGAATTTTAGAGGGTGCTATAGAATTGCCTATCTAATGAGGCATACAGCCGGCCTAATCCTGTTTCCATTCAAGTCAATGTCAAGAATCCCATTTAGTTAGGAGCAGACATGGGATCCCTGGCACTTTCAAAAGGCAGTTTGAACAAAGGGGAATAAAATTTTGATGCAGTGTCCATATATGTAACAAGCTGCTAAAATAGGTGATCAAGTAGGAAACAGCCACAAATAAACAGGAAAGAAACTTTCCATTAAAGCAAGCATAGTGGAAAACAGAAAGCATGATTGTGGTATTCTCAATCTTTCTCAAGGACCGATTCTCCAAAAAAGTTTAAGAATTTCTTTTCCTGTTTCTTCACACAGTCATTGCCCTCCACTCTGGTGTTTTTTGGGAAGACTTGATAAATACTAGTCTGAGCCTGAGAGACTTGCTAGTTGATGTACTTATTTGCATGCATGAATGCGAACAGATGTTTACATGGTACTGTTAAGTAGGCCAGCTGTTAGGGAGCCATTTATGTATTTTATTTAAAAGTACAGCTATATGCTCAAGTACTTTAGTCACAATGTAGAGAGAAAAGAAACCCAAATTCAGAAAAATACATTTGTTCCTGTGTTTGGGGGTTGCTTCTTTCACGCACATTAGTTTTCTATATGTATATCTGAATTTACAGCGTAATAGAGCTGTATCTTAACCTGAATCTTGGGACATCTGCACTTTATCTTGATCAGTTGCATGTGAGTGGAAGAAAATAAACAGCACAAAGTCAACATTGCCAAACACTGATTTGGAGGGAGGAGGGGAAGTTGACACTTCTTTAAAAGAGGTTACATATTGCTGATTGATTCTGCAGCCTGTTCAATAATTAGGCACACATTAGGGTAATGTTTGTCTTTTCATTTGTCTGCTCTTCAGAGAAAGCATAATCTTTAGGAGTGTGTTATAGCCATAAATGTGTAACTTATATTTCTTAATTCCTTAATGTACATAGATATAAAGACATGTTTGGAGGGAGTAGCTTGTGTACAATTTTAAAAGTAGTTTGGCCCTTGAGGATTCCCATTATGTTCAATGTGGGACTAACTCTAAAATATGAATCTCATCCATGACTTTTGTGTCAATTTGTATTTGTCTTGAGGACAGTACACTCAGTTAAGGAGCCTTCCTTCCTGTTGGAAGGAAAGATGATGATGTATGTGGTGATCTTGTGGGATTTTTTTTTCACTGTCGTGATCCAGCACTCGAGAAAGATTTTTGCCTTCTTCTTTCACCTTTTACCTGTGATTAAGGATCCATGGTAGAAAGTTATCTTGTACATAAAGATCTTGATTTCATTAAGCTCATGAAATCTCTTTAAGAGATTTTTTCTTTTTTTTTTTTCATTAAGCTATTGAAATCTCATGAATTGAGATTTCAATAAGTTCACAGGTTGACTGAATAGTTCTGATGATGGTTCTCTTGCTGTTAGATACAGAAGGCATATAGACATAGCCATCTCAGTTGTGCTGAAAATAAGATAAAATGAACACAAGATTAATTACAATTGAAAATAGGGACTGTAACCTTGTTGAATATATATTCCATGGGAAGAAAACGGGAAAAAAAAAAAAAAAAGTATTTGATATGCTTATTGCAGCCTGTGTGATCCTCAAGGGATGTGGCAGCTCGAGTTCTCTCAAGTCAAGGGCTCTGCTCCAGTAGCGCCAAGAAATCAATAAATGAGGCCAGGTCATCTTCTGCTGGGTTGGGAAAAGACATCTGACCTGCAGAGGGTAGGGAGTGCTGTGTCTGAAAACTGTTAAGGTTTGTTGTTGACTCTGAAATTGGGCACACGCTGCTACATTTCCCAGAGCTACTGCAGTGTGTGCATGTGCATGCATGTGGTGGGGGAAGAAATCTGTCTCCACTCCATTATGTTCATTTTCAGCACTTGGGAAAAGGGGGAGAGGAGGATGGAATGGGAAAGATGGAGGTGTGTAATGCAATTTTCTGCCTTTCCCTACATGTAAATGCTCCTGTGCTGGAGTAAGAGTGAGCTGAGTTAATCTCCTTGTACATGTGTTACCTAACACAATATTGGTGGCATCTTGTGGCTAGCTACGTGGTTATTGTAATTCTGCAATCTCTGCCATTCCAGTATTTACTTCAGTGGTGAAGCTACAGCTGAGTTCTTCCTTCTGCTCCATAAGCAGAAAACAGCCTTTTGAGCTGAAAAATAATCCCTGTTAGTTACAGTAGAGCTACAGAGAAATTCATACTCCATCCAATGTAGTCTGCGCATGAATGTATATACACACCTTTGTCTATACCCTTCAATTTGCTGCAGTTGGATACTCAGGGACTTGGCATCAATTAAATAGCAAAAACTAAATAGAGAATCTATTCTAAAAATGTAAACTTATTGTTAGGAGTATGAAGGAAAACGAGTTGAGAATTGATTAAGCTCCTCCACAGAGAAGACAGATTGTCATTTTGACCTTTAAAGCTGTTCAGGATCTATCAACAGGACCTTCTTCTGAATATAGTATTCTATGAATTTTTTCATTTATATTCTCTTGCTTTTCTCCTTACATACTGGCTTGGAGCCAGTTCATTTCATGGTCTTGCCTATACATATGTTCTGCTACAGCTGCATTTTTCCAAAGTGCCCAATTTCACTACACTCTAGCCTTACTTAGGATGACAAATGATGCCCCTGCTGTTCTGACCAACAGAAGTGTAATTGCAGCCCAAGAAGGGGATGGCTGAACCAACACAGTGCTATAGTTTGAGTACATCCTTAAGATGAAACTGAGTGTATTTGTTTATTGTAGTGAAGTTTCTGATTCTTCCTCTTAAAGCATTAATTGCTGACATTAATTGTAACATTGAGGAAAACAGAATTGCTCAGCAGTTGAAAGCAGTGTCAAATCAGCAGTCATTTATTTTCCTTTTCTCTATAATGTGTTGTAACACATCAGACTATAAGCAAATTTAATGAGTTGCAGTAATGCTTGTGCCCACTCACAGATAATGGGATGCAGTTCGATTTTTATTTTTTTTTTTTTTTTGATAAAGCACTTGTAGCTGGTTTTTCTCCACTGCTGTGTTGGGTATCCAGATGGGTGCTGTTAGGATCACAGGAATAACAACTGAATGTTGTCTTTTTCTGATTAATATGTTTTGGGAGCACAAAATAAACCCAGTTCAACTGGCTGTGTGAGAGTTCAGTGGGGATGTAACAGAAGAGTAGGAGCACTAGTCCAAGCTGCCTTGTTGCTCATAATTAGTATAAAACTTGGAAATGTGCCTCTCTAAACTCTTTCTGGATGTTAGCCTCCCTTTTCCTTCCCTCCCCTCTCTTCTCCTCCCCTCTTCTCTGTTGTTGTTTGTTTACAATGTTTGCCTTTTAAACTACAGCAACTATATTATGTACTCTGCACAGGTACTCTTTCAGCTGTTTGGTGTAAATCTAAACACTCAGCTATTTTATTTTATTTTTGTCTCTGGCTGTTACAGAAAGATGTATGGGGAACAGTACCAGATTTCTTCCTAACAAAGGTGTTTGTTTATCTAATTAATATCACAGGTAACTTTAGATGTTCACATCTCATTTTCAAAGGATTCTTTCCAAAACAGAAGCATCATACCAGTAATATCTCTGATAGCTATTATCAGGTTTAAGAAAATCCTCTCATTTATGTAATTAGGGATTGCAGCTTCAAAGTGATTAACAATATGTTATTACCTTTTCTAATTTATGTTCTCTTAAGAACATTTTTTCTATTTTTATTCTAGTTCAGGAATTCAGCATATTTACAGATGATATTTTGTGTTTTCTTTAAGACCAATCTAAGCCATGAAAGTCAGTAGTTATTATCAGCCACTTACAGGAACCAGTTTGTGGTTGCCCTACAAAAAGATACTCTGAAAATGACATTGTCTCAATGACTTTCTGATTAGATTCACCATGTGTAAATAGATGTTATTTTCTAACTGTCTACCATGCTGGGAACTGAAAGACAAGATGTGTTCTTCCTGTTTTGTGAATCAATATTACTAATAATTATTCTCTATACCCAAATCTAGTTTTTCTTATTCCTATAGGCTGTCAACATAAGTATGATGGCAATAAAATTAACCTGCCTTTTGTGGAGGGTTTTCAAATAAGAAGACAGTACATTTCAGTCACTAGTGACTGTGCTGCTGTAATGTTAGCAGGAGGGGAAAAATAATAATAAGGATACTTTTCTCATTAATGTTGGGAGTTAGAACTGCATATCCAGGAAGCAGTTCTGTTGAGTAAGGTAATTTCATTTTTACTTAGATACTCTTCAAACTAAAGGGAGGGAGAAGAACTATTATTAGTATATATAGTCTCTCCCAAAGGACTAAGCAAAGGTTGCTCTCCACAGCCCATTTTCCGTGTTTCTAATAAGACATGTCCCAATTTTATCTATTTTCATCTTATAGTCTATCAAATCACATTTTTGCTGTGACCATGATCCAGCAAACCATCCATGGATACCTGCAAGTGTTGGATTAAACCTTGTATTATTTCCACTCTATTTCAATTGACTTGTGTCCATAAACATTGGCAACCTGCTCTGGCTTTCAGACTACTGTTAGACCAGATTGAAGACCTGTTTTTCTGTGGAATTTCTTGATGAAGAGCTCAGGCAGATAGGCAGCTAAGAGTCCATGAGACTGGGAGCTGTGCAAATCTGTGAGCTTTGCTGTACAGCTCTGCCGTTGCACCACATTAAGTGCAAAAGTGCTGCAGGTAGGGTTCCTCTGTTACTCTCCATCCATGCCCTATCCCAAAAGCTTGAGCTGTTGCTGTGTCTCTTTCAAGAACAAATGGATCAAATATATAATTAATTTCCCCTTTCTACCATCTTCAAAAATATATCTCCTTCAGGGCTTTATTTCAGTCTCTGCATACCTGCAGATGGTGCTTTTATCTGTATCAATGACAACCACAGAATATGTCTAAGGAGTTCTTACAAGTTGACTCTGTTTCAGAACAGCCTGAAGTAGTGGGCTGGAATAGATGTTTAAAAGAGGTCCCATCCAGCTTCAAACACTCTGCTTCTGTGAATGCTCTCATCCTCAGTGAGTGCAGGTCAGCACAGCTACACTCTTTTCACTGGAGCCAGATCCATTTATAACAGTTGTTGCATCTGGCTGGTTTCATCCCTAGAAAATCATAGTGAATGAATGAGCTGTAAAATGTTTCTTTTTGGCAGTCTTTTCTGGGGCAGTTGCTCGTAAGATAATTTTTACAGTGCTATGAAAGTTGTGTCATGTCAACATTCCCATGAATAACAGATGAAAACTAAGTTTTCTCGTGGTGAAATGATTGGCTTACAGTTTGTTGCACCATCCATAGCCTTTGATGTTTCAACTATTGCCCCCTATCCACTGTGATGTATTTCTAGGCTCTGAAATTGCTTCCTCTATGAAAACTTAAATAGCGTTTCCCCCACTGCTGGAGATGGACTTCTATTTGGAATGGGTAAGATGGTACTGGTGAAAGAAGATGAGAATGAGCACACAGGAGCTGAAAGAGCAGTGTGAAGACAACATATGATGGCATCAACTTATTTCTTTTTTTTTTTTTTTTTTTTTTTTTTTTTCTGGCTACACCTATGGCTTAGGTGTAGCCAGACTTCTGAGCTGGACTTGCTCTTCTGGCCTAGGCAGGGTCATGCTGGTTGCATTGCTTACCCATTGCCATTATTCACTTGCAATTGAATCCAGGTCACTGACAGGGATTTGGTCACAGCACAGAGGAAGGATATGAAATGATGTCATTGGCCTATCTGTTAAGGCAGTACAGATTTTTTCATCTGAATTTACTTGGATGTGTTAGGCTAATAAAGAAAATGAGATAGAAAAGTTGAATGAGGGAGAAGAAAAGAATTAAAAGCAAGAGAGACAGGATTTGGAGTAAAGCTGAGATGAAATGTGGGAGATAAAGTAGATCAGGTAAAATACTTTGTTTCAGCAGCATAGTTCATCTTCAGCAAAAGCAAAACTCCTGAGGATTCAAAACTAATGTTTTCTCTCCCTCCCTCCCCCCCTCCCTCCCTTCTCTTTCCTCTTTCCTCCTTCTTCCTCCCTTCCTCCCTTCTTTTTTTGTATGTCCTAAAAGCTTCAATCTTCTATGCATTTTTGGTTTCCGGTTGTTTTTCTTGCTGCTGGGTTTTCTTCCTCACCTGTACGCATAAGCTGTTCCCATAGTCTCTCTTGTTGGCTCAAGGCCCTCTTGGATCTTTCAAGAAACTTGTCACTTGGCCAGAAATTTATTGAGAAAGCAGCCCAGCCTGAGCTGGCAGAGTGTTCATAATATTTTCAGTCATCTTTGGCCTTCTGCAGAGACATACATGTACACTAGGCATAAAATTTTAATCTTGATGTAAATTCAACCTTCCCCGTCATATAAAAGTATTTGGGTATCAAATGTCTATTCCCATCTTCAGATTTCTCTGAAATCATCATCAACAAAGGTTGATGATGATTTCGCCTTACTGAAGTACAGTAAGTGTAGGATGGTAACAACTCTGTCATTACAACTCAGCAGTTTTGCTCATTAGCCTTTTGTCAAATTGAGAAGAAGTAAAAGTCCATGTTTATTTACCTTCTTTCTGCCCATTCTCATCTGCAAGAATATCTTAACAACTCCGGGAAGAACAGTGTGATAACAGCCATTCCAGAGGGAGAAGACAACTATTTCTGCTGCAGTTTTTTGTTGTTGTTTTTTCTATTCTTTTTAATGCAATTACTTCAGCCTGAGACTGTATGGCAGTAGTGCATCTTGGCAGCAAAGCTGAATAATAAGAAAGAAAAAGTCAGTGAAACAGTGCCTTTTTTCCCCTCATTCTAACCACACTTTAAAAAAAAAAAAAAAAAAAAAAAAAAAAAAAGTTTAAAATTAGGGTCAGATTTTGTGAGTAGGTAACATTTGCCTGGGAGTGGGTCTATTGGTGTTAGCAGAACTACTTCAGTTTTTGATAGCTGCTCTGAATAAAGATTACAGGATCTGACCACAAATTGAAGTCAAATTCAGTGGAAATCTTAATAACATTGGCTGGCAGCATTGCTATTCAGTACAGAATGGCATCTGTCTTGCTACTGTTTGACCTCCTGTGGTTTCCAGTGAAGTTGCATTTGTCATCTCTGAAAATTAGGTCAGTGGTATGTGGATGTCAATTTAAAGAAAGAAAAAGGACAGTAAAACCTAATTTCACAGTTGGCATGGGGGAAGTTGTGGGTAAAAGGAAACAAGTGTTAAATGGTCATTATTGCTATACTGAAAGGAGAAGAAACAAGCAGAAAGCAAGTATGTGTCCATATAAAAGCACTGTAGTGTGGTACAAAAACAATTGAACAATTTGATGGCTCAGTCAGTAGTTAAAAAGAAACATGTCATAGTGTGTTGTTTTATTATTATTAATTATTTTTTTGGCTCCATATTAAATACATTACATTTTTCCAAGACAAACTGATCTGGAGTTTGCTTTCAATTGTGATATACCACCTGCTGCCACCTCAGAAGAAAAGTGCTGCTTCTTACCTGCTGGGGCAGAGCCATGAGTCCCTCACAAATGTGTATAAACCTATGAGCAACTTGGTTTTGCCATTAATTGTCAGCGCTTGCTTCAAAGAAGAGGTAGGATGTACTGGTTAATGCAACACAGCCTGAGTTTGTGTCACACACAAACATTAGTTTATTCTTCCAAAATTGTAAATTGCCATTTAAACCAATACAGAATCAGAGTCATTAGCACCATAGACCTCTTTATTGAATAAACAGACTCTAAGAATTTTTTATTTTGTATTATCCATTCAATAATTATTTTGTATTATCCATATGGAATATTTCTCCACTTTATCCATAATTTTAAGCAAAATTACTATATAAACGTTTCTTGTTATTTATTTATTTTTTCCTCCTGAAAAGGCCAAAGGGTAGAGATAGGCAGCAGTTTAATTAGAGAAGGTTAGGCTGCAGCTGAATTTCTAAAAGTTCTTTAAAAAAGCTAGAGAAATGATGTGATGGAAACAAATCAAAACCACGGGAAAACAGGATCATGGTAAACTCTTGAAAAAAAAAAAAAAAAAAAAAAAAAAAACAAACTTTGAAAAACCTTTGAATCACTATTTCCCTTGTTCTCATTCTCTTAATCCTTTCTCCATTTTTTTTTTTCTTCAAAAAGCCTTTTAAAAATGGATCATCTGAGAGAATAATTTGTCCTCTGGATTGGCCTCTGCATTCAGTTATTCAGGTTGACATTGCCACACATGAGTTTACATAGACTTGCCAACTGATTGTTTTACCTGACATTCAGAATACCGTGTGAGCTGTTTGCAGGATCTGATTTTGTTGAAGTCATTCATGCAAACTGGTATTTGAAGTTTTTTGAGTATTGTAGCAAAGAATTGTCTTTGATTGTTTTATTCAATTCTAGAATCAGTATTTTCCCAGTTTTCATCGTCTCTTGATAATGTGTATCTTTCCACTTACGAGAAGACAGCATATATGTAAATTAGTCTTCTCTTTTATCGGTAAGATATAGGCGTAAGATTTAATTCCATTCTCTACTTAACTCAGTTTGACTTCGGAGAGGAAACTGAACATAAGACTGCCAAGAGAATGTTGTTTAAATACAATATGGTTTCAGTATTTCAACAGACAGATACAAATAAATTGGCATGCTATGATGGTGGGAAAGGCCTTAAACTGACTTGTTTCAGTATTTTCAGTATCTAAGTGCAGAAGCCTTCCATGTGTACGCAATTACTGGAGATAGAATTTAAATTTGTACAGCACAGGAGTTTAACACAGGATCAAGTTTATCTTGTTATATTTCTATCATTAGATTTTTGTTTGTAGCAATAACAAAAGCCACCTGGCAAATGATACAGACAAATCTTGAAAGACATTCCAAGCATAATAGTGTTAAAAATGCATGGCTTATTTTAACTCATGTTTTATAAACATAAAAGCCAATGGCAGGAGTTTCTGCCTATAGGAAAGTAATCTATATACATAGTATTTTCAACCTAAATGCTGTTGGAATATGCTGATTCTCCCCCTCCTCCAGCTTCTATGTGCCTACACAAATAATTTTTGAAATCATTGTCTGCCATTTAAAACACAAACAAGCATAAGGTAACTCATATCACTAGCAATTTCAATGCCTTCTAATACAGAAAATTAGGGAACTGACAATACAAGGGAGATTTAGGCAGACGGACATTTTCTAGTAAGGTGGTAGAGGGACACCAAATATGTGTCCAGCCACTCCTGTCTCCACATGAGCCAGATATGTACTGCAGGTGAATTTCATCTCAAGCCCTATCTCTTTTTAAGGCTCACTGGGAACAACCTTTATGTGTCTCACCGTACTGTCTTCATAGTCCTTAGCCTCTGTGCTCATGAACTGTATGGTCTGTTCCAGCTTTGCTTCTGCTAAAGTAGATTTCATGGAACTAATAATGAACAGTTTAGTTAAGCTCATTGGAAGGGCACATACTGGAGGTCTGCTGAAGAACTGAAGTCCGAAAGGAGCTCACACTCTGCCTTTCAGGATGGAACGAAACTGAGTTTTTGGCTGTGTTTCAGTATTGTATATGCCAGGGTTTCCAAAGTCTTATTTGGGCATTCAGGTTTTGGGCATTCAGCTGTTGAATAGCTCAACAGACCACACAGGACCAGGCTGTAGAGGCAGTTAGAAAAAAAAAAAAAAAAAAACATAAAAATGGTCAACCGAAGATGAAACCTCTTCTTCTTTTTCAGAACACCAATACCAACCTTGCTTTCTGCAGCTTGTGCCTGGCATTGTGAACACACATCAGTACTTGGTTTGATACAAAATACTGTCTCCCTTTATTTAATGTCATAGTAAATTCAGGTAAAAACAGTGATGTTACTATCACAGTTGTTTGTAGAGTCTCCCAGACAGCATCATGACAGAAATGATTATCATCTTCTGTAGGAAATGTAAAATCTTTGCCTTTTTGGAGAATTTTATTATCAAAATTACAACTTTCTAAAGGCTGATTGAAATAACCTAGTCTCTAGTTCTTATGGGTTCAGTCATCTCAGGCTTGTTTGCTTTCTCTGGTTTGGGATTGTTTCACAGATTTTCTCCTTAAGAACCATAGAATGAAGTTCAAAGACAACCTTAATAAATTTATTATAGCTGATTTTATTTTTTCAGTTCTCAATAGGTGAAAACGCATAGAAAATTGTACTTCAGTTTGTGCAGCAGACTTTTGACTTCCTTTTTTTGATTAAGTAGTGTATTGTACGTATGTTTGATTAAGTAGTGTATTGTATGTAGTGTATTTTTTGATTAAGTAGTGTATTGTTAGGTACAACGTAAGCACAGAATAAAGAAAGAGGAGCACTTTTATTAAGTGGACTTTTTGGCTTAGAAATTTTAAAGCATGTTGACCTATGTAGCCATTAGTTTCTGTGTCCATGTTAACACCTTGATTAACATAACTGATCTAAGTCTGAGGCTTTATCATGGAAAGGAAATTGATTCATTTGGAGGTGGAAGAGAATTGATAATGCTTTGAAAAAAAAAATATAATAATAATAATGATAGTAATGATTACAGAATGGGAGGTACTGTAACAAATCTACAGACTTAGAAGAAAGAACATTAGTCAACACTTGTTGGCCAGACTCAATCACAATGTAAGGCATCCTCCAGATTTGTGATTGTACAATGATGTAAACTTCCTTAAAAGAGCTTGGGAATAGATTGATGTTGATAGTACAATATACTTTACTTCAGCATTACAGGTATATGACAGACAATATACATTTCAGTAATTCCTAAACACTTCAGACATTGCTTAAGTCCCATAGATTTAAGAGCTTTGCTGAATAGGTCTGCTATTTCTCATATGTTAAAAATAAGCACATGGAAAAGAGTTTTGAATAATCAGGGCATAATTTTCCATAATACTACAATTGATCTCAAAGAGACTACTTAGGGAGAAATAATTTTTTCACCTTGAGTAAAGAGTGACAGAATTGTGCCTAATAAATAGAATTTTGGAAAAAAAAAAAAGTGTTTTTGTTTGTTTGTTTGTTTGTCTTATAGTCTATCCCTTGACAAAATAAGATTGTTCCTTATACTGTTTAGTTCTGTTGTTTTTAGCTCTGTATTTAATTCAGTTTTAAGTGTCTCAAACTGTGGTGCTTCTTCCACTTCCTCAGTCTATATCATAAATCTTATTTGTATGTTTGCTCAGTATTGCTTGATAATACATAACAGAAATTGAAAGATGTTAGAAAACTGCTCGTTCTTAATTCCTGTGAATGATTGTTTATTGTTTATTTCACTGTTATGCTAAAGTATGTAATGATTTCTGCCAAAAGAATCTAAGACACAGGTTGAATTTGATTAATGAATACCATTATTTGCTGATAGCCTGAAGGATTTATCTTTTATCTAAGTATTTTTTTTCCAGAAAAGGCACTTTTAAAATTAAATTAAGCAATTCTGTATAAATGCCTATTCCAGCTGCTAGACAAATCACCCTTTTATTCAATTAGCATTACTATTCAAAGCTTTATCAAGTAAGTTCCTAATAATATAGTACAGACTTATTTCACTGGCCACAGCATCAACTCTCACAACGTCAGCTGAAAAGAAAAAAATGAAAACATTTTTTATGTTGACAAAAATCTGAGAACTAAAATGGTGGTGCATATTTTTGTAAGATGAATCCTTAGATGTTCTTGAACTATGATTTTTCTAATGAGTACCACTGGGTATTGGTCAAAATCTTCATGTCTTAATTGTTGGTATCATGAGAATGGAGTTACTCTTCCTATTTTTATTTCCTTTTTGCATGAGTTTACAGTTCAGCAGCCTAAGCTTAGAAGGAAAACAAATATGAATTAATTTTGCCAAGTGATTCTAAAACTCATTTTAATTAGTCCCTTACACTCTACAGTTAACCTTGATTGCATTTCATATTTTACACTTTCTTGCTTTGTGTAATGAGGAATGCTTCCTACTAATAATGTTACTAAAGCAGAAGAATAAATTGATGCATTTTTCTACATTAGTGTTGCAGTTTATTTTTCAAGCTTCTTTGATCAGAAAGATTTGATATGTCAGTTTTGCTAAATTTGCTATCTACCTGTACGTGTAACTGATTACATTTCTTGATTTAAGGATTAAGAAGTCAATGGAAAAGTTAGCTGAGCTAGAAGACAAAGTCAATTTTAGCAAAATGTTAATCCATGGATTTCATTATATTTGAATCTGCTTACTGTAACTGGCTATTAATATTTAATGTTTCATGTAAAACAGATTATGAAATTTAAACAAAAACTACCTTGCCTTATATAAATACATAGATCTTAGAGCTCCTGTAGATAGAAAAATACTTCACAGAGATAATTTAATTCATAAGTAGGGAAATCTTTTTCCCCACTTATCTCCTACCTGACTATGTAATCCAGGATGTTCTAATATCTTATGAAGCTTAGCATTTGCAGATTTCACCCTTGGAGAGCATATTAAAATCCCTAGTCCTGCTCCCTTAGAAAATGATAGAAATTTTGTTCTTATTTTCAAAAGGAGCTGGATTAGGCCCATAGTAATAGGTGAGTTTTTGTGTTATTTCAGAAGATTTTTACTCTTTGTATGAATTCTAATATGAAAATACTGATCTAAGAGCTGGTATTTACTTCACGATGCTTAGATTCTGCAGGAGGTCTTTGGTCTTTGATTCAAGACAGCTATGCAATATGAGTCATGGCAGAAGAATTGCTTTCAGACTCCTTCAGTGATCAGATCTCCCCTCTAGCATCATGCAAACACTCTGGACACAGCTGGTGCAGACAGTAGCATTGGGATTGCATGTCAAAAGTCTTTGCAGATAAAATGCACCAAGATTCTCATGGTGTTTGGCATATGAGACCAATGGGGAAACATCTGCTCCTCAAACCAAATGGTATTACCATATAGCGATTGCTTTCTCAACATGTTTTCATTAAAATGGAATTTGGGCAAAGCTTATGGTTTGTAATTTCTCCACTTTGCATCTTTTCTTTCAGTATTATTTAACATGTCCACCTCCATTCTCTTTTTCATTCTCAAGAGATTCCAATTTGCTTATCAAGTTCTCTTTCTTTGTCTTCTCCCCCCTTCCCCCCCTCCCCCCCTTTCATCCAGATGGAATGCCATTTGCTTGGTGGGTTGGCCGTGCCAATGAAAAGCATCTTTACTGGGGAGGATCTCTTCCGGGCATTCAACAGTGTGCATGTGGACTGGAAGAAAGTTGTCTGGATATGAGATATTTTTGCAACTGTGACGCAGATAGAGAAGAATGGTAATAATTTTCATGTGTATGGTAGTGTCTGTGTGACAGCTGGGGGTAGAAAGTAGGGCAAGAAGGCTTAAATCTTCTGTTAATGTATGTCGGGGGAAATCTGAATGGTTTGAGTATAATCAAATGAGAAAGAAATTCAAAATAAAATTTACACTTCTGATTTCAGATTAATTTTTTTGTTTGAACCAAAGACAAGATATCTGGCTAAAGCAAGTTGCTGGGATAGGTTGACAAAAATCTTTGTTTTTATTTGTGTGAAAGTTTCCATTGATTGAGTTGGATGAGTAAAAGCTATAGGAAGTGGGTGCATGGAGATACATGAGAGCAGAAATTTCAGGAGTACACTGCAAAATTCAGGTACAGCTAGTTAAAGGATGAGAAATCTGTACTATCAAAAGGATTTGTATTTTTCATATGAAACATTGTACTTTAGGTACTTTAATGTTCTTTTACATTGTTTCCCAAGTTTGTTAATGTGAATGAAAGGACTTCCTTTGGCTCCTGTAGGTTTTGATTCTGTCTCCGTAAGAAGTTTTAGATTTATGGCATGGACATTCAAAGCCTTCCTTGGCTTCAGAGCTTAGCTTTGCCTGGATGTTGCATGAATTTCCTAAGGACACCTCACAACTTTCTTCCATTCTTCGTATCTTCATAGTCTCTCGAGTAGCTGGGAGCTAGTTGGTGAACTTTACAGTTAATTCTGTACTTGTGTTAGAGGGGACAGAAATGCCAGACAAGTGTTGAAAGGACAATTTGAAATACCGTGAAAATGTATGTGAAAACTCAGCTTCACCTGCTGTCTCTACTAGACTACTCACTGATAGGAGCAGCTGCCCTTTCTCTGAAGGGGAAAAAAAGTGTGTATATTTTAACATAGAATAGTTCAGAATTTAGGAATAATGGAAATGGGCAAGGGTGTCTTGCTATAATACAGTACTCTGTTTGAAATGGTGTCCAAATTATCCCTGTGAAATCTTCACTTAAAAGAGAGTCAGTACAAAGGAACCATAAGGGTTCTTGAAACAAGCAACATCCCCCTCCCCCCACCTCAAAAAAGAGTCAGAAATGATTTGACATTTTAAGTGTTATGGTTTTATGGTTTTTTGGTTGCTTGTAAGCAATATTTACAATAAGGCCTCATTTCCAGATAACGTGCATGTTCACTTGGACCCTTTATATCCCTGGAATCACTATTCACTTTCAAAGATCATAGTTCTAGAGGGATTTCTTTGAGAAGCTCTTTATGTAAATGTTAGTTTATGAATATAATTTGTATTGATTTGTACAGAAACACCTCGCTGTGCATGTTGATCTATCTTTTCTTTAATATTTGGTTACCAGAAACACTTTGGTAAGGTTTATACATGAGCATCAGAAGTATGCTTGTACTGGTGCCTGGCTGTGTTCATCATCCACATTTTTCTTTGCTTGGTGAGCTGCTGCTCTACAATATGCTGTGCTGTGCTGGTAACCTGAGATCGCAGGACAGTGCACCACAAGGTCATATTAACCAATGCAAGGTGAAAACTAAGCAAGTTATGCTGGGTGTGTTTATCACCACCACCACCACCACCCCACCCCCCACCCCCCCACAGTGATTTTGAACAGGAAGATAAACTTCAAACATATTTGACAGAGAAGTAGAACTCTCCAAAGTATTAGAAATTACATATTCTGTGAAAATTTATGCAAGGTTGAGGGGAAAAGGCCAATTAAAATCCACAAGAAGGAAGTTATGGAAGAAAAAGCTAACACTTCTGTTAGATTTTGGAAAACCCTCATGGGAGAGAGATGTTACATATCATGCTTCATTAGCATGGTAACTCACAGAGTTGCTTGTGTCTCCTAATTTTCCTAATTTCTTGATGATAGCAGGACACACACAGAAGTTTCCTCAGTTAAACTATCTACTGTTTGTTGGTTTGGGGCTGCAGGTGCTTTCTTTGTTTATTTTTTTTCTTCCTCTTTTTTTTTTTTCCTTTTTTTAAAATCCATTAGAAATCTGGTCATCTTTTGAATGGTATTCTAAGTTGCAGGTTGCCTGTTTAAAAGCTTTTTTTAAAAGTGACCTTTACAAAGAATTTCTAAACATAAGAAAATTTAATGCCTCTTGAAGATTACTTTTGTGCTTCTCTGCTTGAACACTGACCCCCTGATATATAATGAGCATTTGAATCTGAAACCTGCTGAGATCTGAACTGTGACTTTAACCTGCTATACATTATCTTGGAAGGAGTAAGACAGTAGTAGATGCATTTATTTGCCTTAGCATGAAATAAAATGGGTGCTAGAGAGTGGAAAATCAGAAAATTATTTTTATTCTTTTTAGATAAGTCAGGCTGCTCAGTGCAGCTCCAAGGTAGAAATTCACCAGAATGGCTGGAGCATCCTTTGGAAGAGGAGACAGGCTGAGGATTTTGCTCTGATTTTGTTTCCCTAGACTCTGTGTTGGGTGCAGAAGAACCTACTAATTTCTCAGAGTAACAAAAGAAACAGGAAACAAGAGAAAACAGATCTAAAAAAAAAAAAAAAGAGTCCTAAGCCAGGTGTTTGGCAGAACACAATATGCACTTCTAGGCATGCTGACTTTTAAATGATATCTAAGCAGACACCTGAGCCAGCTGCTAACTCCAGTCTCCTACTTGACGTGATGCTAAGTTAGTCCCCCTGGAGTTATGCTGGCCAGATGAACAGGAATATAATTAGTTTCATTCTGTATGGGGAAGTCTTTTGATTTTTTTTCCCTTTTCTTTTTATTTAAATCAATTTAGTGAAAAATACTTTTTTCCATCTAGCTCTTCACTTCTTTCCTCGCCATACTTCCAAACTTTGCAGTATGATGCCAGCCAGTTCTGTCACTGCAGAACAGTGAAGTAACTTGTTGGTATTTACTAGAGCATGGGATATCACCTCTGCTGAGGGAGGAGAGGCACAGGCTGGCACCCTGATCCCAAGTAAGGCATAGTGGCACAGGCTGACCCCATATCTAACACGAAAGGTGTTAAATATGACTTGACTGTAGTTTATGCATGCCTCCAAAAAAGGAGAGTCATTGAAAGCTCTTGCTAGTGGATGGGAAAATTCACTGAGATCCAGTAGCTGCAAGCAGAAGTTAAATTTAGTCCAAAAAATCTTATCTTCCTCTCTCCCTCCTTTCCCCAGCTAAGAATAATTAACTATTGGAACGTTATGTGTAGATGAGATGGATTTGCCATCACTTCAAGCAGTTACCTTGAAAGAGATTGTCTTCCTAAAAGATATGCCCTATTTCAAAAAGAAGGTGTGTTCTTGATGTAGGCATTACTGGGGAAAGGTTTTAAACAGATCTGAAGAATAAAGCATTTCTGAAATGCATGGAGGGTTGCACTATCATCAGTCCATTCTAGAGATCCTTCAGATCCTTAAACAACTCTCCCAGGTTGTCTTTCATCTCAAGCAAAATTCTCTTGCCTTGGCAGCAAAAGTCTCACTGCTCACCAAACATTTCACTGAAATGGGAGGAACCTCTTTCATGCCATGGTCTGTCCTGAAGTCCGTTTGCTACTTTGGTCTCTCTGTCTAGAATCCATTTTTCACTTCAAATGCAACTGCTTGATTGAAGCCTATCATCAAACCAAACCTCTTTCTTGCTGACTACATTCACTGGAATACCTTGTGAATTTGGGGAATTTTACATCTTTTTAATTTGTACAGAAAGAATGGCATCTCTGAAATTCATTTTGTACAGAAATCTCAGGTGTCTCAACAGACTTTGGTGGGCATTTGCTGATTGTGACCAATAAGTGAAGGGCCTTCTTTTATACCGATCATCTAATCTTATTATTCAAATTATAGGAGTCCCCTATATAGATGTATATACAAGATACTGGTATAGGAGTATTCTTTTATTTTCCAGAATAAAAGATAAAAGTCTTTATTACTGGAAAACTAAGCCTTTGAGTCTTCCTGTTTCCATAGTAATGCACATTTACATCTTCACCATGCCTTTGAGGTACTGCAGGCAATGAGGGAACCACAGGGCATGAAAGAAGGAAAAAAAAAGGTGAGGTGAGATACTACTATTGTCAAACCCACTGTGTGTCCCTGAGATGTATTGAGTATATCTGGCTTTGTTCATTGTTCAGGGAGGAGGAAAGCCCCATGAAGCTGAATGAGGCCCTGTCTGGACAAGATGTATTTGTGTAGAGTTTTGCCAGAGCTGGGGTGTTAAAACTGGAAGGGCTGAGGAGAGCAGGGCAAAGAAACCCAGCTTCTGATGAGCCTGGATTTGACAGGTTTTGTTTGCTCAGCCACTATCCCACACTGAATCCATTGCCTCAGAAGCAGGGTAGGCAACTCTGTAGAGCACTTGATGCAAGCTAATCTGCCTTCATGGCTGCATTTGTCAACAAAGTAGAAAAGCTGCCTGCAGAGAGCTGACTGTAGCAGGCCCCTGAGATGTCAGGAATCAGTTCATTACTATCATTACCAAACTCTCTCTGTTTCTCTTTTCTAATTCTAGCAGCAACTGCATTTTGCCCTCACTGGTTACATATGTCCCCTTCTGCTGCTCTTTTTTTCATTAATGTGACTTGCAAGATAGTAATTAAAATGTATTCCTTTGGATTATTAATGATCTGTCCTGCACAAGGCTCAAAACTTTCTTTGATGGAAACCTATTTTGCTGGCCCATTCCTAATGCTGTTCATTGACATCTGACGCTGAGTGTTCTTTTTCCCAAATGTACCGTATTCATGAAAATCTATCCTGAATATCTGACCTACACAATCACAGACCTCAACAAAGTTTTCATTAATTTATAAAAAGAAAACATACCAATAGGGGATCATATGAGAAGAAATCATGTCTGATGACACTACTGGTCTAACATATGGTAGACAGAAATATGGAAACAGCTACTTTGAGGTTACCGATATATGATGGTTTATGTTGTTGGGATACCACAGAGTGAGAACTTTTGGAGTATTTATTAGTATGCAGGAAAAAGAAAAATAGTCTCCTAATGTTACCATCAAAATAGTTATTCATCATTTACAGGTAGGACTACCTGTACTGTTCTGTAAAGTATCTAGATGTACTATCGCTTTTAGTGTTGCTGCATTTGCAATGAAATGTGATTTTGATTTTTTTTATTTTTTTTTTCTCGTATGTAGAGAATTTGCTTGATGCATAACCTGCCTCATAACTTATTGAGGAAGTCCTTTGGGTCAATGCCATTAATACTCAGACATAGATCCACAGTTGACGTGCAACTGTGTATTTAATACCCATAGCTAAAAAGTATTTTGGTAATTAAATTTAAAAAGCTTTATTGGTTTTGGTTTTGTTTTGGGAAGTACAAATTGATAATGCTCTTCTTGCAAAGAGCTTAGAGAAAGAGACATTAACTGAAGGTGCTTTCCACACTCTGAAAAACGTTAAAAATTTCACTTGAATTTGTGCAGAACCAAATGCTTAGTCAGGTAAGCAGAAGTTCTTCCCAAATTTATTTGCACCATATTCTGTGCATACAGAACTCTTTTCAAGAATGGGATAAAGACTGTTTTGGTTTGTGTGAAATCAGGTTTTAGCTCACATTCCCAGCCAAAAAGTATCCCACAGGCAGGACCCAATGGTGCTGAGAAGTGGGATGTCGCCTGGTGCAAAAAGTGCACTTGGTAGAAGTGGATATGGAGTGCTACGTGAAGCCTGCTGAGAGAAAAAAAGTAGTGTTTTTGGCAAAGCTGAGAAGCAGCTGTGGAAAACCAAGTATAATCTGTTTTTAAGTTATGTGAATTGTTAAATTAAAATACATATATGTAAAATCTAGCTCAGGGAACAAATGCAAAAGCAGTGAATCTAACAAGGCTTTATTTTTGTTTAAAAGACTAAATTCTATGTGTGCACATTGTAATGCAGGTGCTTTCTAATCAGGTAATAACACGTTTTCCTTGACAACTGTGGTAGTTTAAAAGTGAACCCTCAAGCCCTCTTCAGGTAAAAGTCCAAATATTTTGTCCAAATCCTGGAATATTTGTATTTTGTAGTGCTACAATGGTGCCTGAAGGAAATGATTATACAGGTACGTGAAACTCTCTTGTTCCTCTCAGAGACATAATATGTTGTGTTTGAGAGGCTACCATGATGCACCACATAAAGAGAAGAGGAATCATGGTGCTTTATAAGAAATTGAGTTTGAAATAAGCTTAACTTAAAAGACCGTGCATTCAAGATACTCAAGCTTTAGCTTCCACAAGTCACTTTATAGTGTCTTCAAATATCTTTTTTGCTTTTCTTAGCTGAAAAGTGTTGATTTTTCACTGAAAATTTGATTACTCATCATGGAATAATAGTAATTAACTGTGACAATAGGTATGTTGTTTCCATTCTAAGCACATTCTCTAAAGGGTAGAATGTTTCAGATAGATTTTATTTCAGTGTCTGCTTGTATGAGACATGTATTCTTGTACAAGTCTTTTTTTTTTTTTCTTCTGTGAGAGAGATTAAAATACATAAAATGTGCTTTTTGAGCTTCCAGAGAAACTTAATTGAGTTTTCAATACATTAACATAAAAGTGATTATTTTTATTGTTTTTGAATATTTTTCTTTCTCACAGTTGAGCTGTGCTACTAAAATTCTCAGTACCACTGGCATATAACTAGTAAAAACTCAGAGTCATAAAGTATGATATAAAAGAACTTCATGCAATATAACAGACTATCTAATAAGTGATGCAGTTCTCAGAGATGTGGAATAGATATCTTTAAAATGTCACAATTTCATTATTTTTTTTTTTTGGTAAGTATCTTCAGTAGTAGCTGCAGGAAGGTACTGATTTTTATTGTATTATTGATCATAGCTAGTCAAAAGTCTGTGCTATTTTTTGAATAAAAATAAATTTGCAGGAAAAAACCCTGGATATTTGGTGAAAAATCTTTTATATTTTTTAATGTAACTGTCATTTAGTTATTCATGTGTATATTGCATATTTCATGTCCTATTTCTGTAAATCCTTCTGCCTTTCTTTCATTCATTCTACCTACTTTTCTTCCTACTGTGCCCTGAAATGCTTTATTTAATTATCTTCCTAAGAAATACTCAAATAGATCAGCTTCTGTTACAACTGTTTCATAATCTGTTGAGAGCATTTACACTGACTTTCAAGGATTGATACAACTAGCTACATGACAATGCTTCTGAGAGGCCTCAATGAAGAGATTCAGAGACCATGTACTTTTGATTTTCATACATGATACATTTCCATGTCAGTCTCTATTGAAGGTGTCTCTGTTGAAGGCCTCACTCTGTCTTATGTGTGAGAATGTCATCTTTCTGCATTTTGTAATTATCTACATGTCATACACCCACTGAAGCAAGAAAAGTGTAAGGGTCAAAGAAGGTACTTTTCCTTTTCTTCTTGGAATTACAAGACAACTGTGCTGCATGCAGTTAGAAACAATGAAAAATAAATGAAATGTTTGCAGCCTTTATCAAAAAGATGAAAGTGCCCCTTCTATGTCTTGTAACATTAATCAGAATAGAGCAGTTAGACAAGTAAACATCCGAGGCTGTGTCAGAGCACAGCTGTGTTGTTCATCTTGATTACTTCTTTGCTGAAATATCATGTCTATTCCCACAGCTGGAACTACATGTATAATGAGGGGTACATTTGTGGAAGGTGGCATTATGAGAAGTGTATAGTCTGGGATCCTGCCTAGGATGTCAGACTCCTTGGCAATGATTTCACTCAAAAAGTGCAATCTGTTTCCTGAGGCTTTGTTTCATGTATGCATAAAAGAGAGTGGCTATAAATTTGGGATTATTGTTACCTTGTGTCTGGTCATTGTTGCCATCCCTGTGTGCAGCATGAAGTTTACCCCTCTGAGCATATGGGTGAGATCAGTCCAGACCCTGCATGCAGATTCCTTGGCCATGCAGACCTTGGGTTCCTTTTCAGTAAAACTACTGAGGTTTGGCTCCATGAAGAATGCTGTACCAGGCTTATGTGCCTGGATTTCCAACAGACTTCAACCCTGAGTTGGGGGAAGATGAACACATCACTTTGGAGATGAGATGCAGTAGCACTTGCCTCTCTGTAATCAAGAGATAGAGAAATACCTCCAGAGAGGATTTCAGCTCTGGTAAGATCAGGGCTGGATGCCTGAGGGACTTGGTTAAGTTCATGAAGAAAGGTGGAATGAATGTGCATTTGTATACCCTGCCAGAGTCAAAGCTACTGAATCATTTTAGGGACCAGAGGGCTGCCATGAAATGTCATGCTTCACTTTGAGGACACTGCTTTCCCCAAGGCACTCAGATTAAAAAGAAAATAATCTTCCCATCCTCTTCCTTTTTAGCAGCCATGTGTAAGTTAATAGCTCAACAACAAATGCAGCTGATACAAACAAGAGACTGCAGTTGGGCAATACAGTAAATCAGCCTTTATTATTTCAGTTGCTGACCTAAAAATTTCAGACATGTAACGCAAAGGGCTGATCCACTGCAAACTCACTGCCAATTCAACTGTCTTTGCAGTGTGCTGAGTCAATTGTATACTAGCTGTCTTCAAGCTGGATCAGGTATTGTCTAGCGACCCCATGCTAACACCACGCTGCATCAGGTATCACATGTCCTCCTCCTGCTCAGATAAAGCATAAAGCCAGCACAAATTCCATTGTCAGTCTCTGGCTAACTTAACAGAAATTCAGATTTGGGCTTATATCTGATCCACATCAAATTCATCCTGCTGAGGAAACCCAATAGAGCCTGTTTTACATTAATGTCCGTCAGGCAATTAAGGGCAACATTCTGCCTCTGCTTCATAAGCATTCAGCACAGCTAGAATTCATACCAGACAGTATCGTGTATCAAAATGCAGTGTTTTCAGGGGGTCAGTATTATGTCTGAGCATAGAGCATATGTGCGCATGTATGTATCTTAAGCAATGTGTACTGGTCACAAGTCTTATAGTAAGTATGCAAATATATTTAAGTAAGCATCTTTCAACTATTGCCTTACGCGAGGAATGCTGGGGATTTGTCTGTGGTTAATGTCTTTTTTTGTTTGTTTATTATAATCCAGGACAAATGATACTGGCCTCCTTGCTTTCAAAGACCATTTGCCTGTAACTCAGATAGTGATCACTGACACAAACAGATCAAATTCTGAGGCTGCCTGGAAAATCGGCCCTTTGCGTTGCTATGGAGACAGTAAGTACTAGCTCTTCTCAATTTCTAGAGGAACAGGATGTCCCTTTTTTTTTTTTTTTTGGTGTTACTTTGTTTTGTTTCATTGTTTGTTTTTTAAACGTGTTTATCTGATGAAAGCTATCTTTCCACGTGCAGCTCACAGCTGCTGTCCTGTGCCTATTTAACTATAGAGAAGGGGGTTGTGTTTGCAGGGCAGTTCTGGAATGCAGCTTCCTTCAACACTGAGGCTTCCTACCTGCACTTCCCCACCTTCCATGCTGAGGTCAGCGCAGACATCTCCTTCTTCTTCAAAACCACGGCTCCCTCTGGGGTATTCTTGGAAAACCTGGGGATTAAGGACTTCATACGAGTTGAAATAAGCTGTAAGTTTCACCATGGAGAAATCACAATGTATTTGCCCAATTTGACAGGAGCAGGAAACTGAGGACTTTTTACTTATGTCTTGGGACTTCTGGAAGAGCTTGGAGAGGATAAGATGGAGACATAGATCTCTCTCTCCTGTCAGAGTGTCAGTGTTGGTCGCTTTGTTTCACCTTATTGTGATTCAGTTCTTCTTTCCTAAACCAAGACGTAACTAAATTTACAGTATTTTTTCCCCATTTTACCTCATTGGGGAAAGAGCTACTCAGCAGACATGACTGTAGACTGCAGTTTTAGTCAAGAGATGCAAAATTTAATACCAACAACTCTCATGGTTACCTTTATTTATTTTTCAATGATATGTCCAGTACAATGCAATCCTAGTGTTTCAGAGGAATTCAGTGTGTACTATGTGCATACTGTACCATGAGGTGAGAGCCTATGAAGACCACAGTGCTAATGCAGGGTAAGCTGTAATGGGCGTTGAATACTTCAAAATGTAATAAATGACTGCAGTACAACTACAACTTAATGTATAAAAGAGAGGAGTAGAGAACTCAATTAGAGAGTAGGTTTTTACCTCACTCCTGTTCTGATGACTTCAAATTTTTATTAGTGACAGCAGAGTACTGTGGCTTTGACATGAAATATGACTTCTGTATTCCAAATTCTGTCAAGCTTAGGAAAAACAAACTGAGTGCTATGCATTTTATAATATGCTTAAGATAACCCCAACATAAAATTTAATAAAAATGGACCCTGAGGCCCTTCAATTCATTAAACCAATGGTAAATGTCTTGGTGCATTATCACAAGGTAATGAGGTATGATTTACTGTTAATTGCACATCAAAGTCCAATTTGGTTGTACTGCATTTCATTCTCAGGGATATAGAAGTAAAAATGGCATTTTGATGTCAAATATCTGACAAATATTGCAAGCCACTAAGAGGATTGTTTAGTGAAAGTTTGTGAAAGTATGTTATACCTGGGCTCCCAGAGAAATGAGTTATTTAAAAATTTGAAGAAAGTTTTTTTCTTTTAAACTTGGGCTTCTCATTAGTAGTTATGTGGTGTGTTTCTTGCTGCCAGATGGAATTTCAGCCTAAAGGCCTTGTATCAAGGAAGCTCCACAGACCAGCTGCTTCTAAAGGAAATGGCCTTTTAGCAGATGCAGGAGCTCAGAATAGATCTTTGTCTCTCCCTATGGAGTGTTTCATTTCCTAACTATCTAAGAAGCAGGTCCCAAAACCAGACCAATCCAATTTGTTGGGCTTGAAAATAACAGGTTTTTATGAATTTTCAATCCAAAATCTTCTGGTTGTTGTGCAGTCTGTGGACCTGGTTCTTGCCCTTTTTGGTGTATTTACCATTTTAGGAAGAAGAAAAATAATCAGTAACAAAAATGTTAAAGAGTTCTGGCCCCTTTCAGGCTTCTCGCAGAGGAAGATGGACTCCTTCATATGACTGTTGTTTTTCAGTTACTGTTCTGTTTCTAGGAGCCTTACTATCTCTGGACATGTTATACATGTATATGACCCTTTAGTTTAGGATCACCAATGAACTTTTTCTTTTTTTTCCTTCTGTTTCTCCCTTGCTTCCTGTGTCAGGCGTATTCATGCAAACAAATGCTTGAAGGTTTCCCTCCAACCATATATAACCAAATTCTGTTAAGAATATGCATTTTGAAAGATTTAGTCAGAAACAGTTCCTTCATCCTTTCCACCATCTCAGCATTATTTGTCCAAGTGCTTTTGTGTGACTTTACTACAGTGTTTGGCACTTTTACTTCCAAAAGAGAAATCACGATTTCTAGGGCACCATAATTGTTATAGCAAAAAAAGATGGATACCCACGGCCAAGCGTAACCACAGCAGAGATCAAACAGTGAGGCTGCTGGGTAGAAGATGGGATGTAAATGATGCTGTACTATTTGCTGACACAAAAGTTAATGGACCCTATATTTATGTAAGATTTCTTGATGTTAAAACCACTATTTAATTCAGACCTTCACTTTCTCTTTATGTCTATTTGTGTGTTCCAGCCCCCAAAGAGATAGTCTTCTCTGTAGATGTTGGGAATGGCCCCACAGAAGCAATCGTGCAGTCTCCCACACCCCTGAATGACAACCAGTGGCACTATGTCCGAGCAGAGCGGAACCTCAAGCAAACATCTCTACAAGTGGATAACCTCCCCAAGAAGGTCCTGGAGGCACCTGCAGAGGGGCACTTCCGCTTGCAGCTCAACAGCCAATTATTTGTAGGTAGGGACCGTTTAAGGGTTTCTGCAGCTGTGCACAGTATTTCTATGTCTATACCTTGGTAATGCTGTTGCTTCGCTGCTGAGCTTGGGTGTGGTAACCTAATTCTGCCTATTCCTCTTCCACTCCTTCATAAACAACATAAATCCAACCCAAACTACTACCTTTACACTCAAAGCACTTAGTACAGAAAGGTTAGCCTTACAATACTAAATGGCATTTTTAGGGTCTAAGATTGCATGAAACATATTTGTTGCAAAAGAATTAGTTATTTCCTCTTGTGCAGCACTGACTATGTAATTTGCTGAAGGAAATGTGATCTTTCTTTTGTGATGCAATGTAAAAGGCATACATTCTTGTAAGTTACAGTGGCAAAGCTTGATGACAATATGTGCTTAAAATCTGTTCCTTCAAATATGCCTACCATTTGGCTATAAAGTGTGTGTGTGAGAGAATGATAAACACAGCCAAAGCAAATGTAGCTATTTCAACTGAAGGTGTTCTTCAACAAAACAAACAAAAAAACAAAAACCTTTGTTTGCATATAGTTTGTTTCTTTGTCTTCCATGTAAATGAAAACTAGAGGTGGACTAGCTTGTATTTGATAATATAGAACTAGCTTGTATTTGATAATATAACCTGGGATAACAAAGGGTCTTCTCCCTTTTCAATATTCAAACACTGCTTCTCTGAGTACTCCACACTGTGGTGGAGTAGGTTGTAACCTGCTTCTTATTCAGGGCCATGCAAATAATTACTAATTTTTTCCTTAAAATTAATTATCTTATTTAGCTGAAATGGTATGGCAAACCTCAATCTGTAAACTAATTTTAGTAAAGTTTACCTGTGTATCCACACCCCTTGAATTAAGAAGATTTTGAGGTATTTATTTGAGTTTGTTAGAGTGTATGTGTGCAATAATTACTGGGGTCTGAACAGAAGGAGTGAATTGATTAATAAATAGAGTTGTATCATTGACCAGGAGTCCTTCCCTCATAGCAATAGATTCATACCTAAAACGTTCTCTCAGCCTACTGAAAGTCTACTGAAGAACTTATTTTCTGTTAAAATTGTCACAGTACAAGGTTTCTGCTTCCTGGTATGATGCATGCTGCTTATCACTTGTTCCTCAAATGATGATCCTAGAAAGAGGTTCCATGAGAGACAGGGCCTGAGGACAGTAGGGTTGGGCTGCTAGGTACCTTAGAAACATCTGAGAAGTCTAACAAAACCACAGTTTGCAAACAGAAGACTTAGAGAACTTCATGAATGGATAGGGTTTTTGTTTGTTTGTTTGTTTTGTTTGTTTGTTTACAAATTTTTGGTCTGTTTCTTTGTAAAGGAGTAAAAATGAAGGTATTATCATGTCATCAATCAGATATGTCTTAACTGCTTACTGTCTTGCATCTGAAAATCAGTATCTGCATATAAACAGGTTACTGGAACCAACTTCATGGTGATTTTAAAGTGATAATCAATGCGTTGCATCATGGAAATCCAAGGTAGATAAGGACCCCCAACAAATTGGTGAAATGTGCCAGTAGAAGTGTGCTCAATATCAAAATTTACTTTATTTATCTTTTGGAAAGATTTATTGATCCTTTGGGGTAAAGAAACTGTATTAGCAGCATGTACCACTAAAGTGATGATTGAATGGATATCCAGTTTAGCTTTCAAACTATGATCATTTTCATGATGCTTCAGAGCTATCAGCATATATGTACAGCATATGTGAGGCAGTTTTGTCTCTCTTCCTTTTGGAGGGTTAGGCACTGTATATCACACATATAAACCTGGGCTTTTATAAAATTTGACTACAGGGGCCATTGGCACATAACATAATTTCAAAGGAGTTCTGCTAATTTGGATCAACTAATTCCCTGTCAACTGTTTCTGTTTTCTGACCAATTTTTTTGCTTAAGTTTTGCCCAGAGTTTTCCTCCTTAACCTGAGAATTAGATACATTTAAGACTGTTTGGAATAGAAGGGTTTTGCTCCTAAGTTTGTGTTTACGATGGTTTTGTTTTATTTTCAAGTTGGTCTGACAAACTTTTAGCTTTCTGCAATTTATTACAAAGAAATTTGAACAGAAGCCTTCTCAAGAAAACTTAACAAAGCAGTCAGTGGCAAAGTGGTCTTTGAGGTGTGCTTCGTTTACTTTTGGTCCAATGATACTGATGTTCTGAGTGAGTTAATCAGCCTTTAAATAATTTGTGAAGATTGGAGTTGAGGAGGCCTAGCTTTTCTTGGAAGTTTAAGACACCTTTTATTACTCTGCTTTGTACTTAATACAGTGGGTTTTTTTGTCTGTTCTTGCATTTTGCCAATGTGGCATTTTCCCTACATATCTGTATTTGGGGATGTTTACCCTTGGGGGAGTGGAACCTAAGTATTTGTTCTGTCTGAGCAAGTCAGCAGCCACATACCATGTGCAAGAAATCTTCAGTGCATGATGCTCCTAGGATTCCACTGCAGTGATGATTTCTTACACATGCCATAGTGTACTTTCCATACCTCCTTGCTGGATTTACCTAGAGGTAAAAGCAAAAGGAGAGGAGTCAAAATAGAGCATCTCTCCTTTCTCCCTGTTATCAATAGTGATACAATGTAACAGGATTCAGCTTTACAATTCTTGTTTTATTCCATCATTTTCTATAAATGTCTGATCGTATTCAATTATGGTTTCTCTCTGTTAAGGCAAAATAGTTATGAATAGTCAGTAAAAGACAAAAGGGTAGATTACATAATGTTTGTATGATTAGCTGGTGTGTTTATTGTGTAATTGAATCATAAGGCACTTAGGTATTTATCTAAGTAGTACCAGAAAGAGTTTTTCTATGACTGCACTTGTTAAAATAATTTAGAATAAAGACAGTCTGCTTAAGGCCAACATTGGCACACATGGAGTATGTGACAGGCTTCTGGGATAGCTTTCTCTGTATGTGCAAAGCAAAAGGGAGAAATGAATTTTCACTGCCTCAGTACATCGAGGATTACCCAAAATCAAACAAGCTCAGATTTTAGAGCAGCCTAAAGGAATTTAAAACCCATTTCTCAACCTCTTTTAGAGGGCATTGGGTATCTAACTACTTCTGGTCACTTTATAATCCTCAGCAATAAGATAGATATCCTTGTACCTGGTTATGTTCCTCTGTTAATTTGAAAAAAAAATTACAGTAAAAGGATCAAATCCTGAAGAAGTTTACAAGCTGAATAATATCAACTTGACCAAACTCTGTGCAGCAGAAGGCCAATTTGGTCTGAAGGAACAGACAAAAATCCTTCCCTTCAATGGACTCACTCTCACTATCTAAAATGAGTGACTTTGGATACTGCACCTTCTGGCATATCTTTGTTGTCCGAGAGGGATTCTGTAACCATCTTCTCTGATGCTGTAGTCTGAGATGAAATGTGATGTCTTATCCAGTGAAGGCATGTTCGTAACACCCCAGGATGGGGAGGAGAGTGGAAAGACATCTTCACAGACCTTCTTTACAACAGGATTTGCACTCAGACTTGTAACATCAGAGAAGCAAAATAAAAATCCTGAGAGGTTACTTTCATGCCTACAGCCTTGATCAGAAATTTTTGTTCTACTTATTTGTTATGTTAAAGAGACTGACAAAGTTAAGTGCTTGGGTTCCTGCTTTTATCCTGAGAGCAATGATGTGAGGAATCCTTGGGGAAATCTCCTCTGTATCTTGTAAGTGGTCCAAAGACAATATAACACAGGCAGAGTCAACATCTGAGAAACTTTCTTGGGGGGCAGAGAAAAGGATGGAGAGAATAAGAAGGGACATATTTTGCCTGTTGGATGTTACTCTTGTTAAAAGAATCTGCGGATACCTTTGGATGTTTCAAAGGCCAGGAGTAGGCTTAAATTCTTGTGTATCCTGACTGCTTACTACAACTTGTAGTCTGAGACTATCAAGTGTGACTTGGATGTCTTCTACGTAATATCATAACAAGTTCTCCTACTCCCAAGTAATGATAGTTGTTCTTACACTCTCATACCCTATCCTTTTCTTTGCATCCATTACATAAAGCAAGAACACTCCTAATGTTCTTCACTTCAACCTCCTTAATCCGGTTCTTGCTAACAAAAAAACCTTTGCTTTTAAAAGCAAATCCTCAATTCACTGATAGAACCTTAATATATTATCCAGTTGTGTCACTAAGCTATACTATTGGTGCTCAGTTTTGTTTCTTTCCCACCTCCTCTGAGTCTCTCTTTTCGGCCCCAAGGCTCTTCAGTAAAATTCAGCTGCATAAATACCTTTCTGAAAGTGGCATTGCACATTTGACTGCCACCACCACTCCTCAGCAAAGAACACTTCAACCCTGTTTAACCTTTTTTTTTTTTTTTTTTTTTTTTTTTGGTCCTGAGGGTTACCTTAAAATCTGTATTCCTGAATAAAACATTTAGATTGCATACATGAAATTGTCTAGTCCAACAGGCGTATTAGGCTTTGTTGATTCTTCCTACTCTAATTTGGGAAAGATTTTTTTGTTTTGTTTTGTGTTCCATTTTTCTCAACTTCCAAAGAATGTATTTGAAGATTAGTTCTGGTCAATAGGGGAAAACTTCCATAATGCCCAAATAATAAACAGATTTGCTTAATCAATGCTGTGTGGATCTAGGACTGGATAGATGGTCTCTGTTAAGCTCTATAATCTCCAGACATTAGAAGAGGAGAAGAGTAAGAAACATATTATGCAGCTTTCCAAAACATTACAGCGATGAGTAAAAATATGGGCAGTGGAGTAAACATGATATTTGTAGAATACTTAACAATAGTTCCTTTAAAGTGTTACATTTAAATGTGCCAGCTGGAATTTGTTTGTGTGCCAAAAGGAGTCAAGGAAATTGTCATTTATCCTTGAAAAATTTGTGTTTAGTAACCATGCAAGAGAAAACAGAGTAACCAGTAATTTTAAAGGGAGAAATCACATTCCTTCTTATTTGGACATTACTGAAAATTGTGTATGGTGTGTTTGGTTTAGGAGTAAAATCTCCAAAGAAAAGGGTCACGTGTACACAGTGCAAATGCAAAAGGCCCAGATGTTGTGCTCAGAGGGCCTTTAAAATAAGTAAGCTAACATTCATTCATCTGGAAAGAGCAGTTGGCTAAATAATATTTTGAAAATGTTTCACTGAGAAAGACACCATAATATTGGTATAAAGTAAACCTCTCTCACACATACTATCTTGAATTTAGTTATTCTAATTCAAATCCAGTAGTGTACCAGAAAGAAAAATAAGTCAGAATAACGGAACAATACTTTTTAGGTGAGAGTGTTTTTCAGACTGTTGTTTCATTCTCATAGTTTGCAGAACTCTTGATTTAATTAAATAATTTGTGACAGAAAAGATGCTCTTCTACAAGGACTCATCAAAAGATCAGTTATGCATTTTGTAATTGAACAAACTTCTATAGAAGAAGAATTTGGAAAGATAACTTCTTTCATACTTCTTTCTTCTTTATTGATGCATTAGCAATAAAGCTAGCATTTCAAGGGCTACAAGTGCTATTAATTCTTCGGCCAGAGTTAGATTTCGTAGCAGCAATCAAAATTGTAGTAAATTTGAGAGCAAAACATTGGCAACTGCCAAACAAAGCCTACAGTAATAAAAATGTTGATATGTTCACAAAGTACTCTGACTGTCATCAATAATTACTCTTATTGTGAGAGACCACCTCCCAGGGGAAAACTATCTTCATTTCACTGTTAGAAATTTCAGTGGGCAGCTAAGATGCTCATTAGGCTGTAGAGACTGGACTGCTCTATTGCTAAAATCCATACAGCTTTGTACTTCACAAAGTAATGCAATTATGTTTAACAACTGTAATAAATTTCACAACTGTAGCCCAAACTCACGTTTCTTGCCTATAACAAACATTCACATGCAACATCAGGTTGGTCAGTCATGCATAAATTCTGACTCCAAAGTCATTTCCTTTCAGCCATCAAACCTGGCACTGAACATGATTTATCCTTGATAACTGGACTCATCAGTATGTGTAACTCATCTGATGTTGGGATTAAGGTGTTATTTATACTCCATACTATAGCAACAAATAGAAAAAAAAAAAAAAGAAAAAAAAAGTTTCTCATTTATTAGGTGATATGTGTACTTATGAGAAAGAAGCTAATCTTTTCCCAAATGAATTTGCAATTTAAATACCAAACAGGGCAATAGATAAGGCAGAAAAGAAAAGAAGAGCAACTGGAAATTTAGACACAGCTTTAGTCCTTTCTTACAGATAGAGTGAGACCTTTAGTTTCCAGGACTTTCCATCTGTCATCTTTTGCTACAGTGTGCATTGATACACAATAGATAATATTTTTTAAATGTAATGGATTCATATTTATACCTATGGATTGAACTTCAGGGCTTTGATTACTTTGTGGGCTCATCAGTAAATGTGTGTCCTATTTTTTCTCTCTTTCAGGGGGAACAGCTTCCAGACAAAAGGGCTTTATGGGATGTATTCGATCTCTACATTTAAATGGACAGAAACTTGACCTTGAAGAAAGAGCTAAAATGACTTCTGGTGTTAAACCTGGATGTCCAGGACATTGCAGTAGTTATGGTAACCTGTGCCATAATGGAGGGAAATGTGTGGAGAAGTATAATGGGTATTACTGTGATTGTACCAACTCAGCGTATGAAGGACCGTTCTGCAAGAAAGGTAGGCAGAGAGCTTTGATCCTAAGTCCTTAGTGGTCTCGGAATATCTCTAACACAATTTCACCCATGTCAGTTTGGTGTCCACCATATTGCAAGAGTACATTCTAATAGCAGCTTTCCCCTGAACATCACTAAGTGTTTATGTTAAGTGGGCTATAACTCCTCCTCTTGTTGACTTCAATGATGGATGGCCTCAGAAATGGTTCAAGCTGTACTGTTACTTAAACTACCAACTGTATTGCATGATTCCTGTATTCAGTTGTATATAACTTGTCCAGACATTAACCAGAAGGGCTGAAAATTTCTGTGATGGTTCTTCCCACATATGAATGCTTCATTTGCTTGGTTTTAATCCAGCAAATGAACCTCATCCAGCTTTGTCCACCTTAATAAAATCCTAAGGGATTTTCATTACAGAGTTTTGGAACAAGGGTGTGACAAAAAGAGTTAATCTTTTTATTTTTGTTGCTATCTCTGTGATAACCCATCTAAACCTGGCCATAAGAAGAGATGTCAAAAATGAATGTGCAACATTCATGAGAAAACGGATTTGCATGGTTTAGTTTCTGATAAGCGTGTCCTCACTGAACCTGTTTGCTGGCTTTTAGGGGATGGTGCCAACACCAGAAAAAGGAGCAGGGCAAATAAAGAGCATCCAGTTTAGGTAACATGCTCTTTGGGAGAGGAAGAAACTACCAAAATCACTGCTCAATAACAGCAAGGTGTAATGTGAGTGTTTTAATTTCCGTGACTGCCCCTCACCTTACAAACGCGACAGGCTAAGTGGGCCACATCATCTGCTGGTGTAAATCGGCTTAGTTGTACTCAAGTCCATAGAACTATGCCCACTTACATGAGCTGAGGATTTGGCACCGATGTCACGGGAGGCATATAGAATACCCACATAGTGCCCTGGTAGATACTGCTATAGAGGCGGATCTGCTTTATTGGAGAGAGTACTTGTAATCAGCCTGTAGTGGAAGATATTATCATCCTGATTTTGCTGTGTCTGACATTAGGAAAACTGCTGTTGCAGATTTTTGTTTTGTTTTGTTTTGTTTTTCCGTGTATTTCGTGGCCAGACTGTTGTTGTGTTGAAAACGTAATTGTGAGATCTTATAGTTTGAGTACACATAGGTAGATGTTTGTCTTCTTTTGAAGCTACTGCTCTCCCTCAGTGAGTGTCTTTGGATTAATGTGTTGTTTTAATAATGACTTTGCTTAAAAAGAAGACTAGAAAGGACAAATATATTGTTGTCATTACTGTGGGGGAAGACAGAGAATATTGCCTTGCATGTCAACTGTCAGAAGATAGTAAACCGAGCATTTATTTGACTGACCAATATTCTGACCTGTTCCATCTTGTGGAGCTATGATTCAAGCTCTAAAATTGTTGAATATAGAGGCCTGTCTCTGTACACTGCCCTTCTATGAATCAGACAAATAGACTGTAAGGAAGGGCACTCTGCTCATCCAAAGGAATGGTGATGTCAGCTGGATCAGAGGCATTTTGCCATGTTCTGCTTCTGAGGCAGGCAGTATGCCTGTCTGGGACACCTGAAAATGCAGTGGCTGAAACAATTCCCTTGGTTTATATGTGCTTTCAGAGGTTTCTGCATTATTTGAAGCCGGCACTTCCGTTACCTATATTTTCCAAGAACCTTATCCTGTCACAAAAAATGCAAGCAGTTTGAGCTCTTCCATTTATGTGGATGCTGTCATGCCCAAGGAAAATATTGCATTTAGCTTTCTCACGGCACATACTCCAAGCCTTCTGCTGTACATCAACACCTACTTTCATGAATATTTGGCTGTGATTCTCTCCAAAAATGGTAAGTACTCTTGATTTGCTACCAAAGGGAGACCAATGTGGCTGTGATTTTTGTGAGAATAGTGCCTGCAACTTCATCAGCTTTGTGGTATTCAGTTCATGCAAATAGCCATCACTCTTGTTTATGTCCCTTTATTTGGCATTCAGTGCTACACTTGCCTATTCAGTCTTTGAATAATTATATTGTTGGGGCTTAAAATGTGCTTTGACTTCCATTTGGCAAGACTGCACAATAGCAGTTCCTTGCTATTTATTCCACAGTGAGATCCATTAGGCCTCCAGGATAAAGGAATGAGAAATTCCATGACTGTACAAGAACGCTTGGTGCAGAAATATATTATTTTATCTTTTGCATTCTCTATTGGAATGCATATTGGTCTTCACTGCATTGTTTCAATAGAATATAGCCAGTACGTCTGAATATTAAAGCCAGAAAATGTCCAGATCTTCTAGATTCGCTGACCAGAACATCCATTTGCTATTAAAAGGTAAATGGTGTGGGCACATTCTGAAAACATGTAAAGATTTTAGGGGGATAGACTGTCTGTCTTCTCAGTAAGTCTCTAGCTTCTGAGTCCTTGCAGTGCTTTCAAAAAACTTACTCCAGACATGCATCATCCTAGACAAACTGGGATATTTGAATTATTCAAGACTTATCAGGCACTGGAGCACTGGAAATGATGACTAAGCATACTGGTGAGTCACTAGCCTGTGGCAGAACAATAGAAAGTTAATGTTATGTGCTTGAATATGTGCATTTGACCGAATGACCCAGACCACTCTGAAGACTTGTGAATTCTAAAATAGCTAACCTCTGAAGTACTATCAAATTAAAGTATAAAGGAGAAAAAAAAAAAAAAAAAAAAAAAAGAGGTTTTATTCTCTGTATGGATTTTGCAGTAGTTTATATCCTGGTTATGTCATGTGGCCAGCATTCAGGCTGGCATGGGATGAATAGCCTAATCCCTGGCTGCCCCTCCTGCTGCCAGGGCAGCATCAGCTTGGGCCCATCTCCCCTAAATGAAGTAGCAGGATGGTGGGACTCTTTAGGAAACATTCTTCTTTCTCCTCTGCCATCCAGTCCCACATTTCCATCTTCACTTTGCTCTCAGATGCAGGTGTTCAGTGTATATGATGTTCAGATATATGAATATTCCACTGCAAAGCTCCAGAGTTGGAGAGGTTAGTCCCTGCTGAGGTGAAAGCTTGGAACTTGCTTCTCAGTTACACTGAGGTCTCTTTATGCCAATCAAGCAATCAAAAATAGCCCTAAAGTAAATGAAAATGTAATATCCATTTATATCACCTTTACTGCTGCCAGAGTAGTATAAAATGACCTTAGAAACATGAGTCAATTGCCTTTTATTGATGAAATGCAGCCATCAGCAAGGTGCAGTTGGGAGGTCTCTAAGAGGCAGGAACTCTCTAATGGTGATTGGGGAAGGAGTTGGGAACAGGACACTGGGATCTCTTGTAGTAGTTCAGCAGAACCACAGATTTTAAAATAAATATTGCATTTAGGCAGCTGCATTATCTGCAGATCTCCTCTTTGACTCAGAAAGAGATAGAGATTCTTCCACTTCCAGAAAGTAGGTGGAGTAGCTCTCAGCACACTCAGAATCAGGAGGCAGTTTGGACAGTAGTGTCTCTCTCATCTCTGTATTTATCTTTGCTCATCTGTAAAATGAAGAGAACATTAGTTTAAAGGGCTGGTGAGATGTCAGGCTCAAAATCCCTGGACTATTTAAATGCAACACTGTACACAAAGAATTAAGATAACTAGCTGACCTTGTTTGTTAAGTCCTGAAAGTCTCTTTCAGATTTGTTCTGTGCTTGCTCCTGTGTTATTCTGTCAGGATAGTCATTTTAGTCATGTATATTCTCTGTCTTCTGTTCCAAATCAGTAGTTTTTTTAAATCTCATGTCCTCTTATTTTTTAGTCTTGTTGGAATTGAAATTGTTCCAATGAAAATAATGTTCAGATTATTCAGATTGTGTTACTCTTTCTTCCTCCAAGAGGTTTATGCTTGCCATAAAGTTACTGGACTATGAATAATAATATTCTTTGTACAATTAAAAGTGAGCACAATTCCTTCTCTTTTATTGGCTTATTTTCAAGGATATTTGCTGAGACTGACAATGTATAGTAGGACTTAGGTAGGTCCCTGCTGTGTAACTGATAGTTAAATAAAGGTTAAGCTTCTGGTGAAATGGGGATGGGCATTCTCGCTCAAGAGGTTAGCAGTAATATTCTTTGACATAATCCTAAGGCCCTTTCCACTTGTTAAGAAATTATATTGGAACAGTCTATGTATACTTTAATGCTTCACAACACAACCAAACTTTTGTATTTTTGAAGCTTCTAGTGATGTATCCTGTCACTCCTTTTTTCTATTAACCACAAACCAACTATGCAAATTATGTTAATAAAAATAGCAATGAGAAGAATCTTCCTGGTAGTTCAGACTTCTCATGTTAAATAACATAAAAGAAGTGAAAGTGTCTGCAAGGCTTGTTCATATTTAGACTATATTGAAAGGAGCTTATGTGAAAATGAACTTGTATGGGCAACTGTGGTCTAATCCAGTCAGGTGTGAAATATTCCCTGTAAAATCAATTGGTTTCAGTAAAATTAATAAATAATCACATTTAACCCCAAGCACTTTCCACTGGCAGACTGTAAAGGAGGTCACATCATTAAAACATACAGTACATACTGACTGAGACACCAGAATTTCGGTAGTAAAATTATTTACTTAGAGTTACTCAACGGGTCAGTTTCAGATCTGGGAATGGAAATAAAATCTCCTCATAGTCAGTCATTTCTTTATGCACGCTGCACACTGCCACTCACACAGAAAGCCCTTCCAGTGCTTGGAGCCTTAGAGGTCAGGTACTTCATTTAGGAAATATAAATATAACAGATCTTGGGTACCACCATGTGTCAGTGTAGGAGCTACCATTCTGGATCTTTACAGATGACCTCCTTCTCTTAAATTAGATGCTCAGTGGTGCCTTGCAACTAGTATGTCTAGAAACAGTTCCCACTCTAGTGATTTATCTGTATCAAAGTGTTTTTCTTACATCTGGTCAATGGGCTTCGTGTCATGGCATGGGTAAGTCTTCAAAAGTTTATGTTTTTAAAGATGACTCAGTAGGGATTCTTTCTGCTATTAATGAATACTTAGTCTCCTATATCATACATGTGCGTTTGAAAATGGATGAAATAATTTAGCATTTCTCTCCTCCCCAGTCTTCTTAGAATCATGGAATGGTTTGGATTGGAAGAGACCTTAAAGATCACTTAATTCCATCCCCCATGCCATGGGCAGGGATACCTGCCACTAGACCTGCTTAGAGCCTCATCCAACCTGGTCTTAGACACTTCCAAGGATGGGGCATTCACAAGCCTTTCTCTAGATTTTTTTTTCAGGGGGTATATGCCCTTGAACATCTGCATCTTGTAACACTAATTAATCAAATGGTGAGGAGTCTGGTTTGGTGTCATTAATTGCACGATGGAAGACATTTGCACACCACAGAGCTGTGCTTTCTTATGAATAGTGCTGCAAGGTCATGTGCTTTGTGATCTTTCATCCTTGAGGGGTAGCTGAGTAACCTGATTATTTTGTGTTTATGGACAGAGCTGTGGTATAGCAGAGTCACTGTGGGTGTGCTCTCAAGCTTGTCACAGTAATGGTGGGTAAAAATCTGGTCCATTTATAAATGGCTCCCGGCAATACCAACACTGTAGAAGGGCACTGCTCCCACAGTGTTATGCAAATACAGCTGGTCTTGTCTTCTGTTCAGAGCTGCTCCATATGTGGCCTGCCTTTGCACTTTTCTCATCTTTCCCCTGCACACACACACACACACACACACACACACTACTTTTTCTTCCCAGGGCTGCAAATGCACTGCATCAGTCTGAGGATGAGGCTCTGGGGAACTAGGCTACACTCTCCTTTTCATTGCATATTTTTGCAAATTTGCATTATTTCACCAAATTATCAATAGCTTAGTATTATAATGCACTCAGCTTGATACCTAAAGATAGAAATTGATGGGAGTGGGAAATGTCAGGATAGAAACCATTAGAGCCTCTTGTTTCTATACTCTTCCTTCCCTCTGCAAGTGATCAAATGTGATATGAATGTGATGATGATGTCTAGAAAATATTTCTTTCTTTCTTGACTTTGTCTGTTACTGTGGTTGGGTTTCTTCAATTCCAAATCTAGAAAAAGAGCAGATAGCCAACATCAAAGAAAAGAGATAGGATCTAAAACTATTCTAGAATGACTGAAATGAATCTGAATGTATCTGATCTCCTAAGAAACTAAGTAATTTGAGTCCCATTTTTATTGCCTCTATTCAAGACCTATTGTCATTAGAGTGAGCTCTGTTCTCAGTTTCTTCGGGAAATTAAGTCTCTGAAACTGCATAGGAAGGATTAAAGACAAGAAAAGAGCACATTACAAGCAAAAGTGCAACTGAAAACAGCTTGCAAAGTTTTTCTATCAGCTCTGTGATATTGTGATATTCAAAATATTGTAGCAGGACATAGATCAGCCTTACAGCCCTGTCCTAAAAGTTCTTGAAATCAGCTGCTGCTTAATAGGAAAAGAAACCAAAAGTTGTAATAGAGGTGGGCTAAATTAACACTCTTTAAAAAAAAAAAAGAAAATGTCATTATTGAGAAGCTACTGACATTTTGCCTTTTAATAAACTAGTACTCTACTGTCATCTCCTTCTGTCTCAAACTCAGCAGCAGCCTTTCTCTTGAAGACATGTAAATTTTCTTTGTTGTTTTTGCCTTGAAAATCTGTTGAGCTGCATCTCCAACAATTTTTCTCCGACAAAAACAAAATTTTTGTCATTCATTGTTAAAGGCAGGCCAAAATAAACTAATTCATTCTTTGAGGTAAGGACTGTTGAATCTGTGCACTCCACGGTTCAATGGAACAAAGCTAAATTAGAGAAAATAGAATCTACTGCAACATTGGGGTGGGTTTGGGGGGTGACTTTCAAGTCTACACTGGGGCTTTCTCTGTTTGAGAACATTTTCTGGTTTAAAGAGTTTCAACACCCATTGAACAATTTGCATAATTTACGTGACTGTGAAGTGGGAAATTGTGCCAAGGTTCAGGTATAGTTATTTTTAACAGATCAGGAACAGGAAAGTAAGTCATCTTGGGAAGTGAGGAAGACAGCTTTGTTGAGGAGATTAGTTCTCAAGCAACTCTGAGTAGACTAAGAAATGTAGACTAAGAACTTGCCTAGTCCTGGGTTAAATCATTAAATGCTTTTATACGGCAAATAGGAGAATATATTTTCTAAAAATCATTTCAGGTCCTGAAATCTTATGTTGTTTACTGGGGGCGTGGGCAGTGAGAGTTTGATCAGGAATGCTGAATGTAAAAAAAAAAAAAAAAAGCCCCTGATTGATTCTGAATGGGACACTGTCTGTGACACCATTAAGTGGGAAGGATTGAATGGCAGGAGATCTTCCAAACACTTTCTTTATGTAAACACAGAAACTTCTCTTGTTGGAAACATCTCTGGTCCCTTGGATGATCCCTTGTTGTATGCACACCTTGCAGAAAGTGGACACGCTGATTAGAGTTTTCAGTTCAAATCCTGCACTGAGTCATTGAGTCATCTGAGTGGACTTGGCACCCAAAGCCTTTTTTGGTTGTTTGTTTTGTTTTGTTTTAACATATGCTGTTCTAAATCTCTAAGTGTACAAGACTTCTTTGAAAGGAGAAGCAGTCGCAGTATTCAGCCAAAGAGTCTGGCAGTTTTCTTTATCTGCTTTCCAAGAGGACAGAACTGAAAGATCTGTCTCATTAGCTCAATTCATGGACATGTTTGTACTCACAAAGATCATTTTACTGTGCCAAAGGGTCAAGAGATGTTCTGGAGACCCACAAGGGAAAAACAAGGGAACTATAATTGGATTACATTGAGCAGGAATGGCTGAGCATGCAGTTAATAATTGATCTTTGCTCTGCATATATACAGACTGATTTTCAACTTACTGGTTTCTCCCATAAAACCCCAGACCAAAAGCTGCAGATAATCAGCTAGGAAGAAAACATACATTTACATTTGACTGAAGGAGGTGTTTATCTCCTGGAAGATCAAAATGTCAAGCTCACGTTGTGCTGTTAAAAAGTCATTTTTTGTTTTTGGATTTCTAAGGAGCTGTCCCAAAAGGAGTGGAGAGGAAGGACAGAGTCAGAAGCTCCTGTTTAAGTGGATGCTGCAGATTATATATGCGTGTGAGTGTTTGTGTTCTTCAGTAATTCTGAAGTAAGGGTCTATTTACAACCTGACTTGCCAAAAACTTTAGCCATGAGGATTGATCTTAGTCATTTCTCAGTTATTCTTAAATTATGAAGTATCTATATTATGGACATAGAGATATGTAGTCTGACAGAAACTCAAGTGCTGCCTTGGAGCAGTGTAGCTGTTTCCACCCAACTTGAAACAGGCAAACCTTCTTCTGTCTTGATTATAGCATCCCTATTAGCATGTTAATTTTTACCATTAAAAATGAGTTATACTGACTGTTACACTGGATAATGAAGAGGGACTTTGTCCCTCTTTGCCTGAGGAAAATGGGTGTTTATGTCTCAGTTTTTACTAGCAAGACCGGCCTTCAGGAATCCTATGTCTCAGAGATTGGGGGAAAATATGGAACAAGGAAGATGTACCCTTGGTGAGAGAGGAAACTGGACATACATATATCCATGAGCTCACATGAGTACTGAGAGAACTGGCATGTCAGTTCGTGCTGGGCACGGCCCAGCTGGAAAGCAGCTTCCCAGAAAAGGGCCTGGAGTCCTTATGAACACCAAGTCGTACATGAGCCAGAAGAGTGCCCTTACTGCAAAGAGGCCTAATGGTATGAGCCAGGATCTTGGTGCAGGCAGGTTGGCGTGGATTCCTTGGGGTATCACAGCAGAGGTTCTTGGTCTTTTTTGCCTACAAGCTGTTTGCACAGAGTTGGTGCTGATGTGTAATTTGCAAAGCCAGGTTGAACTTGTGAAATATAATTCATAAAATGATACTTTGTTTTGTTCACTGGGTAAAAAGTAAAGGCTCTTCCTGCCAGCCTGGCTGCTACACTAATCTTAAATTTAAAGTACACTGTAAGATCAAAGCCTGGCAAGATTTCTCTGTATACAAAGATGAGTGAACTGTAGGACCCTACTGAGTGTCTGACCATGAGAAGATTAATGGCATACAGTGTGTGTTCAAAGACAAGAGGAGAGATCTGAGCATCAGATCCAATAGTATTATACGGATAGCTTTTGTTAAATGAAGGGTCTTAAATTGACTTCTGAAATTCCACAGCATGTATGGAAAAAGTATAGGTTAAAAATTACCAGAATAAATCTCAGAAACAGAAAGCAGATAATTTCAGGGAGATTTAATTTCATCTGATGCCCTGAACTCTTCTCTTCATCTTTGCATTAAATTACCTTTGGGGAAAAAAGTAATTAATGTAGCATCACAGTGTAAAAGAAAAGGCAACCAGTCCTTCATCAGAAAGAAGTAGCTAGACATGACATGGAGAGGTAGTGATAATGACTAACAGATGATAGTAGGTAATAGTATTATTTGAAACTGCTGCTCATCCAGAGATTTTCTATAATTTTCCAAAGGATGTTAGCATTCATCTACTTCACCAACAGATAATCTGTAGCACAGAGAATGAAAATGATTTGTCAATAGTAAAAAGCTGGTAAATCCAGAATGGTGGCAGTGCTCTCTCTATTGCCTCCAGGGTACACAAATATACTGCTGTGTATGATGGCAGGATACCCATGAGCTGATCTCATGTGGACATTGATTAGTATATTCCATATCTATGGGTTAGCCCTTTTCCCATTTTAGGCCCAGCCACATGGTCATGACTATGGGTTGTTTTGTGTAGAACATTCCCCTTAAAATCATTGGAATAACCTTGGTGTATAAGCCACTGCATGATGAGCTATACAACTGTGGACCTCTGGGTCATGTTTTAGACTTGCAATATTTTCTATCTTTGGAGTAAGATGCATCTGCCAGTTCCTTTTTAATTGCTGGTCAGCCTGTGTTAAGCCAACTGGTGGCTGGTGGAAATGAGATGTCTACCAAGGTTAAACAAATTTGTCAGTCGTATAAAGGAACTAGCTGCATTTGTTGACGTTTAAGTGAAATTCTTAATTCTGCTCCAGCTGCCTAGCAGGATTGCAAAGCAAGCTGAGGTCATGGGCCTCCAGACAGACTCCTATTCTGCTTGCTTGTTTGTTTATAGGGAGGGGGCTGGTTATTTTTGTTTGTTTGTTTGTTTGTTTGTTTTTTGTTTTGTTTTTGTTTTTCTTCTAAATTGAAGAAATGCAATGTGAAAGTGTGTTATTAATATACGATGTCTTGAATATGTTCTGTAAGTCCTGAATGCTTCAAGTCTTGAGTGTGAAGTATTCAAATAAACATCTTTTTCGCTGTCATAAGAGATTAGCAGAATTTGGGAGGCATGATTTATTTTTTAACCCTATAGAACAGTGTCATCCGAACCAACACTGTAGCTGAGAAATTGTATCAGCAAACATGTTTGGCAGTTTCTCCTCTTTGTTTTCTCTGAGCAAAGCAAATAACAAGAGTCATCTCCTAAAAATGTACAAGTATTTTCTTAGTTAAAAGCCAGTGGATGCAGAGGAGATGGGCCCTATTCTTTGAATCACCAGTGGCACTTCCACTGAAGAGTAAATTTACTGAGTAAATATCCCTGGGGAGAAGCTGCTAATTAAGGAGCAGGTTTCTTAGCCAGCTGCTCCTAACCAAGAAAGCATTTGTTCATTTTTAAATATCTAGGCTATAAAGAGAGACACTGAAGTTGTACAAGTTTCCAGAGAGGTATTTTGTGGTGGAGATGACTGAAAGCTGTCATTTGCTATTCTGCAATCAGGAATGAAAAAGCGACATTTCTACTTTATGAGTTGCAAATTACTTTCGGGGCTAAATATTTTAACTCTTTTCATAATAGCAGCAATATCAATAGGCTTACTAATATTTCCCACCTGTTGTTTAATTGGTGCTGTCCTTTATTATTTTGTCTGTTAGCAATAGCTCAGTAAGTGCTGAGGGTGGGTAGGGTTAGCATCAGTAACACCTTACTGTCTGACAAGGGTGACTGCCAGTGTGATAGAGCTTGAAGTGGTTCTGTTGGTACTTTTGTGTTTCTGAGTACCTCTGTGGCAACGGGACATGCAGGTGTATTATAAGGTCCTTATCCTAATGCAGTATTTCATATTTTATACATACACACTTCTCCCAAACTGACCTTGTCACCTGCCCTGATTTAAATGATTTTTCCTGATGTTACATGATGGTGATAAAGCTGTACATGTTATGTGTGCCAGCCACACATGCTCCCTGCACTAACCTCAGTTTCTCAGAGGGGTGCAAGATGTCTTGCCAGCTGCTCCAGCCAGTTTAAGTCATTAAAAACTGCTACTGAACTTGTTTTAGATGTTGGGTTCAATCTGGGCTCATTTAAAACCCGTTTCTATAAACAAAAGTCCCGCAGAGAAGTCTCAGACCCCAAGAGCTTGTCATTCCCTTTCTTGCTGTTTGGTTCTTCAAGACAAAATGACATAAGACCAGTAGTCCTGGTGGTACAGAATCACAGAATCACAGAATCTCTAGGTTGGAAGAGACCTCAAGATCATCGAGTCCAACCTCTGACCTAACACTAACAGTCCCCACTAAACCATATCCCTAAGTTCTACATCTAAACGTCTTTTGAAGACTTCGCGTAACAAGAACCTTGCATATGAAGAACTTTCTTCTTCAGGCTGAGCACTTTGAAGTCTTGAACCAGCATAATATCCATGTATTATTACTAAACTCAAGAGCTGCTACTTCATCTTTCTTGTCCCCAGGAAATGGGTAGAAACAGTTTGAAGGCACCATGCTATTTCTGTAGCTGCCTGGGGTTTAGTTATGCTGATACTGATCATTAGTGTACTGTTAGCAAGTACTAACCCTGACCTCCATCACCGCTGAAAGTGTACCCTGGGAGTGTTTTGTTTCAGAAGAATCAACCCCTACCTATTCACCAATATGGAATGGCATAAATACTTCCGTTTGGTGTCTATTTCCCAGAACATTCCTCTGTACAAGGGGATCCCCATGGAATCCTGTTAAAATGGCTGTGAAGCCACTTGATATGAGCGGGGGGATGTCATTCAGCCCTACAGTCATGGATTATACTACTGCAAATTACAGTTTGAAAGCCACAGTGGTGTGTAGCAAACTAGCTTTGACAATAGTAGTTGCCTTGTCATAGTAGTGTTGCAGCCCATGTGGACTCATTTCTTGCAGAAGTGGAGAAAAGAGGTCACACAGCAGCTAAACTATGCCTGCTCCTCTGTCAGGCTGTTCTGGAGGTAGCGCAGTGTATCTGCATGTTGATCCATAGTCTGCAGTGGCAGTTACCTCCAGAATTTGAAGCTAAAAGGGATGGCTATAATCATTAACTGTGAATCTACTCTTATCTAATACTACTGAGGTAATATGTCCAGTAAAATTTCACTGCCCGAGGCTAAAAACATGATACCTCTCTCTTTCCTTCCCTCCCTCTTTTATGGACTTGATAGAAATTGCCTCCAGCAATTCCAAATATATTAGAGAAGGAAGAAAACACAACAGGCAGTGCATTGCTTGAGCATTATGGCACTCCAGGTGTGCATGCTCAGACACAGGGAGCTGAAAAGAAGATGACAAGCATGACTGCAACAAGACTGCCAGAAATTATGCTACTTATGATTAGTGTGAATCCCTATTGTGAAGCAGAAATCATGCAAAAATGAGAATAGGAACTGGTTTATGCACAGGTTTTTATTTGTGGTTAGTGACACTGGGATGATATGATAGAAAAAGCCAGCAGACCAGATAATCAAAATTCAGAGTCCAAAAAAAAATCTTAATAATAATTTTAATTAATAACCCATTTATTTTGTCTGTCAAATAGTAAAAAGGCAATGTAATCTACCAAAGTAACAATTCTGTATTCTGCCAACACTAAAAATTTTGATACTGAATGCATATCAAAATCAGCTCTTAGCTCCATTGGTGTAAATGCCAAAACATCTCTGGAGACATGAGCCCATATACTTATGATTTATATTAATGCAAATTTGACCACAGGCCAACTTGAATAAAATGGTTTTGAAGAACAGCCATCCAATAAAAAATAATAATAATAAAAAACTGTCTATTGGTACTCAGAGTGATTTGATAAGATGCTATTCATTTATTTCTTTTGATGATTTAAGGTAAAATAATATCACTACAGAAATTAAAATTATTTCTTAATGAATGTCAAGAACGTCCTCCGTTGTCTCTGTTGAACAAATGATTTCTACTTTAAAGCAGAAATTGGTGTTTCTCTGATGAAGACAATGAGTAAATCCCTATTTGAAGCAGCTAAGAGCCTGGATAGATTGCATATCTTGCTGACTGAACACAAATGTGCTGGTTACTATGTTGATTGCCTGGATGTAGTAGTACCATTTTTATTTTATATACTGGTGTGATCATAGCATTTGAAAAGAGCAGACAAGCGTGTTTTTAGATTTTCAAACTAATCAACTAGTACAAGGTCACAGACCAAATCTTGGCCGTGTTCCATTTTTTGCACTAGGCCTTTTTCAAAGACTGCAGGTAAGAGGTGTGAGTGGCTAATAAAACGCTTCTTCTGGGATGTGATTTTCAATTAGGACCACTCTGTTACTCTGTCACAATGCATTTCACTTTATTCTGTGTGGTCATCTCAGCTGTGACATGCAGGTTGAGACAACCTTTCCACTTTTTACTGAATGAGCAAGTCTGAAGAAGTTCTGTTAACTTTTTTTACACTTGGGCTTTTTTTTTTCTCATGTCTTTCTAACGTTATTATCAGATGTTCCCACTTTTATTCCCTGTTGATGCATCACTCAGAAAATGTACAAGAAAACGGCACTATGATATAAGTTTGGACCTTTAACTTTAAAGGTAATAAACAGTTGTCCTGGACATGCAATGAGGGGACAGGAGCTTTGCAGTATGAATCAGAGCAGCTGAATCAGGACCTATATTATCACACTGGATAATTTAGGAGTTGTTACTGACCTTGATCTCTTCAGAAATTTCCCTCTTACTTCCATGACTACATGTGAGAAAGTAAATGTAGTATTTTAAATACTTTTTTTATTTTTTCATTTAAACCATCACCTGATCCAGTAGACCTCTCAGTCAGCTAAAAAGCCTTCATCCTAGTAGTTCATTCTCATTTTCCCTCTCATCTACGAAAGCTTTGTTTCTATCCCTCAAAGCTCAGAGAGAGGTAGTTCTCATCTGGGATTACACAGAATGTTAGAAGAAGAGCAGCTCTTAGGAGCCTGAGCAGCAAACATCCTGGTGGGGCAAAGGAAGAGAGATGATTTAATGGGACTTTGGGTCCAATTTGGAAGAACTGTTGACATAACTGTGAGTTGCATAGGGGTTGCAAAATTCCTTCTCTGCAGGAAGTTTATCCATTGTTTTATACTCATAAAGTAGTTTTGCAAGAGCCTTAAGGACAGCAGTTGCAAGTGCTGTTGCAGTGTAGCTGCATTAAGGCCATTCCTGCGTTAAGGCCAAGGGTAAGGAGAGCAGTTATGTCCATGCTATGCAGTGAAGGAGAACCACTTCTTGTCCTCTGCCTCTAAATCTAGACAAGAAGTCAGTTTTACAGCATTAATATGGCCAAACAGAGGAGCCAAGCAGGGCTGCTCATTCACCTCTCTAAAATGCCAGACTACATCAAGGGTCAGTGGTGTGTCTCTGAAGTCACAATGCTGTATTTATTTTCTGCAAAAACTAAAAGAGATGTTTGGGATTTATTTTAAATGAATTTTATTTATTTTTTTCAAATAGTTTAGAAAACCAAAGTGGTTTTTGCTAATCATTTGCAATATATCTTTTCTCGCATAGCATATAAATCATAATGAATCTGGGCCTTTAAATGCCTGAAATTAAGTTATAATTCTCACATTCGTCACAGTCTTCTGCATTGGCTGTTATATCTTGATGAAGTCCTCACTTGGAATAGTAAAATGCACCAATATTAGTTTAACAGAATAGTGCAAGGCCTGCATGCCCTCTGGTGGAAGCAATCCTTCACAGACTACCGTAGATCAGCTGTTGGGGCCATGCTCAATGTCTGACCTGGGGACAGACACTGTCTTCTTTGTTACACTCAGTTACTCTATTAAGTTATGCTTCTCCACAGCAGAGTTTGTTAGCTAGTAAGAAGAAAAACTCCTCCAGTGCATTTTTTTTTCCATACCTTTCATTAAAGTGAGAACTCTGTCATCTCTCTTCAACCTGTTTCTTGATTTTTTTTAACCTTGTTTCTCCACTATAATGAAAAGAAAATAAGTTATATGTTATGTAAAGGTATTGAACAGTATCTCATTATGGACACAAGTTTTATAGAATCTTGCTCTGCTTTTAAGGAAGTTTACAGGTCCGATATAAGCTGAGTAAGGATGGGCTTCTTATTTTCACAATCGACTCTGGAAATTTTGCCAACCGAGAGCTGCACCATGTGAAGATTAACAGAGATGGCAGGGAGCTCATCATTCAGGTATGTCATGGCTTATTTTCAGGGCTAAATTCCCAGTTTGGTGTAAAGGAATACTTCATGCCAGAAACAGACCCACTGATTTCAGTGCCTGATTGCCAGTAGGAGGTCCAGCAGAAGAAAAGCCCTGTGAGTTAAACAAAAGCTCCATCCAGACCACGGCCTGGCCCAGACCATGCCTCAAAGAGTGCCCAGCAGTGGTATTTTCTATAGAGTGATTTCTCCCTTGTCTCTTACAATCTGTGAACTGGGAAACACATTTGACCAGAAATTCATCTGGCCCACTAGAGTGGTGCTGGGGCTTAGGGTTATCTGTGTGACCTGTAGGCCCAAAGGGAGTACACAACGTATATCATTTAAAAGCTGCCATATGGAGAAAAACAACCAAGGAGGGAGCACCAGGGAAAGTTATTTCATTAGGTGTATGTGCCCCAAAGGAAAATATGACTACAGCAGCTTCATCTTCTCAAAGAGGAAGGGCTGAAAGAAGGCAGGGTGCAGCCTGCTGATGTCCTGTTCCTTTGCTAGATGTAGGCCCACCCTTCGGTGTGCCCTGTTACTGTGGTGGTTTCATGGGAGGTGAGACCCCTCATCTGTCCCTGTTCTCTTGCATTGCCTGTTTTTCAAAGGCAGGATGAAGAGTGCCATCTTACTGCTCCTTCTGCTTTCCTTCTGAGGCTAATTACATCATTTCAAATTCCAAATTAAATTTGGTATGTCTGGTCCATGATCATTTAACAGAGGAGTGGCAGGGTAGGTCTAAGGAGAAACCATGTGTTAATGAAAGAATAGAATGAGAAAACAAAAGAAACACAGGGAGCACCATATTTTTTTCTTTCCTCTGCAATTTCCATTTCTTGTTGTTAAAATAATATGCAGTTAACACAGCAACTAAAATAGGTAGGCCTGATTATCTAGGAAGGAGGTTTATGCTAACAGTCAGGGTTTTTTTCTATTGTCAGTCTTCTATTGTCTGCCACACTGTGGCTTTCTTCTATTGAGAACTAATTCTCCACAATGCATTCCTAGAGAGGTCTCCTTTGAGTGCACTCTGAAGTGACTAGACATGAAATTTGGGAAGTAGGGGAATTTCAGTGTTAAACATTTTAAGCTTTTCTGCAGGGGAAGTTTCTTTAAATCCCTTTATATGACTATACTTGTGCACCTTCAGCTTCTCATTCAAAAATTAAAGCACATTCACTTTGCTATCTTTAGAAACTGAATCACGCTTGGGGGCAGAATTAAGTTATTTGCAGCTGAGAGCTTTCCCACAAGTTTGTGGTACACAGAAAGATCTAGAGGTATCTGTGTGCTGTTTTAATGAACTAATTTTTTGTCTTCTTCCAGGTTGATCAAGTTCTCAAACTCAAACACAACTTTTCTGAGATTGATTTTAAGGCCACCAAATCACTTACCTTGGGCAAGGTCACAGGTAGGTTTTACTAAAAATATTTTGGATTCATCAGTTATTATAGTGCTTGAGTTAACCTGTTCTGTGTGCTGGCTTTTTAACAGAGTTGGTTTTTTATTTGGCTGATTTAGCTGTAAGGTTAGCCTGAGCATTCTAGTACTCCTACTTGTAAAAGCTTGTCTATGCAAAAATCTGGCAGCTTTACTTGTTTGCACTGATAGCAATATTATCTTTTCCCATTGCTCGCTCCAGTAAAGTGATTCATATAGCCTGTGTGGCTGCACAGGGTGGCATCATTTTGCTGACTGTAGCTTGCTCCTCTGAAGCCATTTCTTTTTCCTAATGATAAGAACAGTGGTGTAAGCCTTCATCCTCTCTATCCGTATTGCACTCCCTGTCCTTTTCTGTTTGAATTGTGCAAGGAATGTTTGTGTTACATGTAGCACTGTGGCCACAATTCTGCATGCTCTGTGCATGGACCGTCTTTGTATTTACCCTTTCACACTACAAAGCCATTACAAGACCGGAAAACTTGGCCATAAATTTGAAAAGTAGAATTCCTCTGTTTGATTTCAAGTATGTCACAGCACTTTACATAAGAGAGTCATTCTTTCCCAGTAAGATTCTAAATGCTTCCTTGGATATAAACGTTGTAGTCCTTTGTTAGAGTTGGGCCTCCCTATCAAGCCTACCATCTGTTTCATTATTTCAATTTATCTGCTTTATTAATAGCACCCAAAGCCTCTGGGACTGGTAGCTAGACAGAAACAATAGACATCCTCTAGTGTCTAGTTGTACAATATAATTGTATATAATGACATCAGTGCATTCTGCATCATGCTTTACTGAGTAGATTAAGGACAGGAACTGATTTTCCTCTTAATTATAACTGATGTTTGGTCAGAATGCAGCAATCTTCCAAGCCTTTATGGACAGGTTTGGGGACCTGACACTTTTCAACCCAAGTAAGGGCTAAGCTAAAATCTCATTTTGTCAAGGGTCATCTGTAGTGCTGAAAAATTGAAAGAGCGTTGCTTGTCATGATCTCTACCTTAAAGCTCCAGTTATAAATAACAAATCAGTAAACCAAGGCTTTTCTGAACAGCAAATGGAACATAGCACAAAGACCTTCAAACATATAACCAGCAAACTGAAGTTGCAAGTTGCAACTGAGCATCACGGAGAGAAGCTAGATGTAGCCACAAAAATAGTAAAATTTTACAAGTACAAGATTCTTAAAATGTCAAAAAGCCCAGATGTGTATCTCCAGCGGTTTGGCATTCAGTTCCACTGAACACCACAGATCTGTCTCTAGACAAATTCTAATGGATAAATCCTCCTCTGTTTTCTTTTCTCTTGCTCCAAAGTCTCTTGGGATTTTGTACTACTAATAACATTAATGATAGCAGTAGTTAATCTTATATAATGATGCTAGAGTCATGAACTTGTTCATCCAGCTGATAGGGAATCTTATTACTGTACCAGGAATCTCACAATTCATCCCAGCAGGTCACTTTAATTCCAGCCTGATCCTAATTCTGGTTTCTTCTTCATATATGAAATGAATTTCCTCAGACTATTCTTCTGTGTTAGGGATTCATTTGCCAAGTTTTATCCCACAGCTGTAGTTCTTTTGAGGAGAGTCCTTATGACCTCACATTGCAGGTCACAGATTCCCCTGACTCTTCTCTTCTTCAGGCTGAGCAGACCCAGCTCTCTCAGGCTTTTTTCATACAAAAGATACTCCAGTCCCTTAATCATCTTTGCCCTCTGTGGACTTACTACAGTAAGTCCTTGTCTGCTTTCTACTGGGGAGCCCAGAATCAAACCCAGCACTCCAGTTATGCAACACTCATAGAGAGTGCAGGGGAAGGATCATCTTCTTCTGTCTGCTGACATTGCTCTTCCCAAGACAGACCTGGATGCCAGGATAACATTGGCCATCTTTGCTGAATGGCATACTGCTGGCTCATGGTCATCTTGTTGTCCGCCAGGACCCCCAGGTCTTTTCTCTGCAAAGCTGCTTTCCAACTGTTTGGGCCGCCAGTCAATGCTAGCGAATGGGGTTATTCTTAATCCAAGTGTAGACCCTTGAATTTTCTTTGTTGAAGCTCATGAGGTTACTTTTTGCCTATTTCTCTAGTTTGTCAAGGTCCCTCTGAATGCTGGAGAGATTGTCTGGTCTATCAACACTGTTTTGTATCTTCTCCAAATTTACTGAAGTTGTAAACTGTCCAATAATGACAATAAAAAAACGAAAAATGCCCAACTGCTACAAAATCAAGACTGCTTGCCTTGTAGTATCAAATGAGGAACTAGACTTTTATCATTTTAGGAAGGTAGAACTTACATTAATGTGTCCATTCATAATTTATAATATTTTATGGGTAAAATATTAACCATAGCTTGTTATAATGATGGCTTACCAAAAGGTGAATACTGTTAACCTAAACCAATACTCTCCAACTTCTTCCTTGTTCATCATCCTCTTCCCCTCAGTAAAAGCGTAAGCATAAACTTCTGGAGGCATGTGATGCTTAGTAGTAGATCTAAACTTCCGTCAGTGTTTGTTTTGAATGTCACTGAAACTTAGGTACCATGTAAGTTACCACCAAAATAGAACCATATAGAAAAACTGTACCCTGTATAGAGTACATCTGTACTATACTCTTCTGAAATTCTGTCTCTTCTAACCTGAATAGCACTGCTCATTCGCCTGCTCTAATAGTTTGATTATGGTTGCTTAACCACATGATTATATCATCTTCTTTCTTGACTCTACCATTCATTTTCCTCTGGGTGAGAAATCTCTAAGAGGGCTTCCAGAAAGACATCTCACAAGATTAAAACCCCTTCCTTACTAGATTTTCTTATGATAACCATGCTAGCATAGCGGGAACTCTTGAAAAGTACAGTTTTATTCAATGACCAAATTTTAAGTCTCCCACTACCCCCAGCCCCTTTTGACTTTCTTTAGTCAAAAGCTACTTACACTCTGATACTTTTTTCTGCTTTTGAAATCTGTATTTTTGAATGGTTGCCCTACACCCATCTCTGAATTCCAGGAAAAAGCCTTCCATTTAAGGCAGAGGGGGTTCACCTGGAATTCAAATATAGGGGCACTCACTCTGCCACAGACTGCTTGAATGACCTTGGGCAAGCCGTTTATGTGCAGATATAAAGGTAAGTAGGCATTTTATTCCCACTGGAACCAATCTAAGCTTTAGTATCTCTGTTCTCTATCAGTAAAGCATGGATAATAGAACATCCCTACATCAGAGGGGCGCTAGGAGGATAAAAGCATTAAAGGCTGTGAGCTGTTCAGATCCACAGTAATGGGGCCATATAGCTGCCTTAGAAAGATCAATCTAAATATAAGTGTGGCTTTGAAGACAAGGGAGTAAAAAGAAGCAGCATTCAAGTAGCCAACAGGCGTTTGTTGAATTCATCCTCACAGCATCCAACAGTGATAGAGAAATATTATTATCCCATAGTTCGTTGTCATTTTTCTTCACACATACGAAGGCAAGACGCAGAAAGACCTATCCAAAGCTCATCACTATCAATGGGGACTCTTTTCCTGGACTTTAGTGAGTACTGGATTCAGACCCCAAGTGGGTTGTACAGTTTATGGCAAAGCCTTAGTGAAATTTTAGCCAGAGTCCCAGTTCATTTACTTTAAGTGCTCCTTAAAGAGATCATACTGCTGAACTTAACCACGTGAGCTCTATTCTATTGACAATCTGACCTTACTGTGAGGCCAGTTCTGCTTTAAACAAGGGAGTGAACTGCGTGACCTTTAGAGGTGTGTTTCAATTTAGATTATTCTGTAATTCTCTGATCTCAGATATACATTTGCATATGCTTAGGTCTTGTCTAAAATAAAAAAGCTGTTATCCCAATGGGAAATATCATCTATTTGTTTTGGGGTTTACTGTATGATTCGTGTCTGAATAACAGTTCCTTTCTACCCCATAATGTGTATGGTGTTGAAAGAAAGAAGAGTGAACGAGAGGATCTGAAAGTGGCTCTAGTTCAGTGTTGGAGTTCTTAATTTCTATTCTGAACTAGTTATATCAGCACAGAAGTACCTAAGATGTGACCATATCTGCAGCAGCTTTTAGTTGTGTTTTTTTTTTCCCCACTTTGAAAATTTCTCGTCGTGCTTCACCATATCTAAATCTTTTGCTATTACAATACCTGGAAAAACAATCAGTGATGATGAGAAATTATTCTAATTGCAGGGTAATGAATCTAATTCTTTGCATATTTGCTTCTGAGCAAGTTAATACACTAGTAGTGTAGTGATTACAAGAGTAAAGGAAATTTGAAAGGAATTTGAAAAGAGATTTTAAAGGAATTTAAGAGTATTCTGCAGAAAAAGGTTGCAAAGATTTCCTTAGCACCTATTCATGTTGACCTGTCTAATTTATTTGTGTCCTCAAAATAATGAATTAGCAGAACTTCCTACACTAGCAATATAAAGAACTGTGTAGCCTAGCTACATGATACCTTTTATCTCTAAAAGCTTGAACTGAAACACACTTAAGTTGTAGGGGTCTTTACACTGAATCATTCAGCTTATCTGAAAAGTAATTTTATTAAAATAATTGTGTAGGAGCAGTACATTTTTTATTATTTGTATAATAGATTTTCTTACTAAAAGTTCACAAGAAGAAAATGGAATCCACACACAGAAGAGATCACAGTACAATTAATCCTGGAGTGGTGTCATAGTACAGGAGATGATAATGGGATAATTAAATCACAGTGGGTAAGTTGGCATCAAGCCTGAGATACAAAACTTAACCCTGAAGAAGCATCTCCTTCTGGGGAGTTTTGATGGAAAGAACGTAAGTTGTAGTCCTTTTTTTAACCCCTTTGTGGAAAGTCATTCCATTTTTTAAGCTCTCAAGCTCACAAATTTCTTGAGAAATTTAAAGTCTGAGAATATTGTAGTCTACAATTTTTACAATACAGTAATGGCTGCAAGAGTTATAGTCTGGATTTGTCTTGTCATTGCAAAGCTTCCTCCTTTACTGCAGATTCTTCCCACCCTAAATGCCTATTTCTTAGTAGGAACTTATCCTGGAAAAAGATGTCTTGGGTGCATTTTAAGTCTAAAATAGTTTTCCCCATAGTAGCCTAGTTAAGTATTTGGGAAAATGAGAATAGCTACTTAGGAGAGACATTTGGGACAAAGATGGCACTAGTTACAATAAAAAAGCTTGGCTATCATAAGCGCTTGAAGCAATCCAAGGTCTGAGCCAACAATGCCATCATGTTTCTATTAAAAAGAGATGAAATACATTCAGACTTTTTCTCCAGTGGTATCATTTACTTTAAAATCGTAGCACCACAGTTAAATCTCTTTTTTTTTTTTTTCCCAATTATAATATTGCCTAACTGTGTCCAAGATTATTTACTCCTATCTAGAAATTTTATTTTTAGTTTGAATTTTTGCTACTTGAATTGATTTTAACTGTCTACTCATGAGAAAAATGTGTCTTTTGCACAGTCTCTCTATTTTCTTGCATATTTTCTTCTTTTTATGGATTATGTTTTGAGCCTATGCAAAATCACATAGGGCTGACTGTGTTATGACAGTTTAAGATTCAAATGTCAAAAATTTTGATGTAATAAATTTCACATTGCCATTCAAAGCAGCCCTTCATTTTCGGTGACAACCTGTCGTTTAGAAAACATACTAAATGCATGTCTGAAATTATCTCTGCTAAGCCTAATGAAACAAAAATTCTCAAATGTTTCACTTTGCATGAAATGTTCAGTTGCCAGTAAGTAAAGCCTGGAGTGTTCTGCTCATTCCTGGAAAAACAAAAGAAAAAGTCCCTTTTCTTTGCTCTTGCTGTTGTTTTCTGTTTCAGAAGTGGTTTGGAGGTATGCTGAATGCTTGGAGCCCTGTCTCCTGTTTAATCTCATCCTTTTCCTAAGGAAGAGACAAAGTGGCAGAACTCAATATTTCTGACTACAAAAAGTTTCTGTGTTGTTCACACTGCCACCTTTGTGGAAGACTCATACCAAGAAATGAAATTTTTCCATGGATGCCTTTTTGTGGGTTCCAGCCTAAACCAAGATATGCTTTCTTCCCTTTCTAAATTAATAATTAGCATCAGCAATGTTTACGGAGGTTGTTGAAGAACAGGGTAGAGTATATTTCTAGGTAACTACATGGTACCTGGTTGTTGACTAAATGTTTATGAGATGGGAGCAATACGGAGATTACAAGAGTCTTTTACTTCTGGCTCACAGAAACAAATCTAGTGACAAGGTCCAAGTAGTAACCTTGCCAACAATGTTCAGCACCTTGGTAAACTGCGGTGAAGTATATAGTATAACTTCTACAAAAAGCATCTTTCTGTTTCTCAGACTGGAAAAAAAGGACTACCGGTGCTTCAGTATATAGAGTAAACTATCCTTTGCATGTCCACCTAAGTGAAAAGTATCTAAGTAATATGTTTAGATTAATGAGCTAGTTAGGGTGCAGATATTTAAAACGTTTTATATCCTCACTGACATTAAAGAAGTTTCTAATCAGGAAATCTGTGATGGGCCTTTCTGGATGTTAGTGAGCACACAAGTAAATGTTCATCTCTGATTTAATTTTGAATGACATGAAATTAATGTTAAGAAAGAAAGGACGGGATAAGTATAGTAGGTAATGCTTATGGTCCCGTTTTCTACAGTGTTATTTTCAGAAAAGTCTTTTGAGCCACTCTCTCTGCACACAGATAACACTTTCTTTGATTCCAGTTAGCTGTCATGTTAGCTGTCCTTTATTTTGTCTTAATTTGCTGATACATTGCTGAGCAACCTCATGCTTGGTCCTAGAGTTTTGCAGAAGAATTCTATTATTCTATTTATGATGAAAATTAATTCCACATTACTGAGATATTAAGATTTGAAATTGCTTTATTTAACATTTTAAAACAAGTGTGTTACAAATAGCAGAGGTGCACAAAAACAGCTGTACAACACAATGTCTGTTTTGGAGAACAGAAATGAATCAGCAGAGAAATTATGTGGATATAATAAGTAGAGTGTTGCAAATACAACTGCATGTTTTACCTAATTCTCTTTGTCAAGGAAAGCTACTGCAAACACATTAAACTAGAAAACAGAAGAGTAAAACTGATGCAAATTTTATTGATCTGTGACATTGCAGACAGGTTTCAGGGAGCAGCTAGAGGACCCCACAAAAAGTTAGACCAACTTATGCACAACTCAACAGAGAATTTTTTTTTTTTTTTACTAAAAGTAAATTTATGGAAAAATAAACCTAAATTCCAGGTAATGAAGAGTTAAATTACTTAAAAGCCCCCAAAAATGCCTTTTCACACCAATCACCCTCCCCCCCCCCCCCCCCCCCCAAAGAGATAATTCAAAGTAACTCAGTCTCTAATTAGTCTCCTGTACCGCAAACAGAAACACTATGCTAAAATGTCATAAGATCAAATCGAACCATCATCAGCAGTTCAGTATAATTTTCAAAGCCAGTCTAATGCATGGAAAGATTTACAGCACTATGAGGTCACAGGAAGGCCACTGACATTTCACATGACCTTAGTTCAACACAGACCTTGGAGCTTCATGGAGCTATTTCTTTTACTGAGCACTGTGTCATGTAGTGAAAATATCTTTTGGAAAAACATTTTATTGTGATTTAAAGACTTCAAGTGACAGAATGGCTTTCAACCTTTAAAAAGCCTTTCCCACAAGTAATCATATTATAAACACAAATCTACATGATCCACACGGAGATTCATAGGGCATCACAAGTCATTCACATCCAAGTTCCATAGGACTCTTTTGAGTTCAGTGAAAGTCCAACTTTCTGAAAGACTTAATCACGCACTGAAAGCCTTATAATACAGAAGCCTGTACCTGTGCAGGTGGAATTTTTATCAGAGGACTCTCGGGTTGTTTTCAGTTTGTTCTTTGATTTTTATTTCATTTTTTTTAGTTATTACTTTTTTTATTTTTTCAAATTTCAAAGCTTTTTAACAAATCTAGTTCTCATTCATGCAAAGCTGACTTTGTGAAAAGACTATGGGAATTTGCCCTTAATTTGACTTTTAAAGAAAGCCTTCAACAGCACTCTATCTTAGACTTTTCAAGTTACTGTTCCATGAAAAAAAGAATTCATTATTTCTTAGGTTTTACCTTTTGCACATTGGAGCAGAACAGAAGAATTTAGATTGCTCGATGCCTAAAAGATAACAACAAAACCACCTTTTGTGTCAGAGCTAAGAAAACAGGAAAGGCTGAGAGTACAAATGTTTACAAAGGTTTCTGTAAATTCAACAAAGAAGACAAATACTGTAAATCAGCCTTTTTGGTTTTATATAAGCCTTCTTGCAGAAACTTGGGAATGATTCTTTGTCTGTTTTATAATACCTCTGCCAAAATCTCATTAAAAACCTGAATGCAATACTTCCTACATACTTTGAGAAGAGCAAATGTGAACCTCTGTAAGGCAGCAATTTTTCCATTGGCAAAGTCTCACTGTTTCCCTTCCTGTGTCTCCTTCTGGCAGTTGCCCACAGCCCAGAAGTTTTTCCCCATGACAGCTCTGTCAGTGATAGATAGGTCAGCAGACTGAGGGGTCTCCTATAAGACCCCTGGGAAAAAATGGCCAAACTCTTCCAAATTATATTTCTATGAAAACCTTCAAACATAATTACTAAATCTTTCTTGGTTTATTCCCTCTGACTGCGTGACATTATGGACTCAGATCCTTAGTGCCAAAATTAACCTGTGATTTGTGCTCATTTTGAGAAGTCTTGGTATTTTCTTATACATAAAATATGTATATGTCTTTCTGGTAGAAAAGTCAGTTACAAAGATATAAGAGAAGTTGTACTTTTTTTCCTAAATTCCTTTGGCTGAGAGGTTTTAAATCATTGTATTGGAATGATGGTAGGAAAACTGGAACCTACTTTAAATTTTACCATCTTACTCTTTGAAGCTATGAAAATAAACCTGAAAAGCTGAGAATCCTTATTTTCTAATATTATTGGAACTATTTCCAAAGTTTTGAATGCTAGTTGTTTGTTGGGTTTTTTTGTTTGTTTGTTTTTTGTTTTTTTCATTAGTAAGTAAATTTGAAGACTTTGAATAATTATTGATACTATTTTTATGTGCATTTGTGGTTTTTGTCTTGTTTTGTTTGATTGACCTTGATACCAAAGCACATCATGCTACAGACCTCTGAGCAGTATGAATTTCATTTTCTGGAAAGTAAATAAATGAGAGCTTGGAGTAAAGAGAAGATGGCTTCAACGTCCTTCATTGACTTTTCAAAACATTAAAACATTTAGAACTAAATAAAAAACACGTCGTTGAATTTGCTTTCTCTTTGTGAAATGAACACAGGCAGACACATACATTAATTGCACCATCTCATCTTCTGGCTGGAAAAGAGCATGGGGATACTGGTTTCAACTTAAATGAAGTATAGTTTTGAATTTTATGAGTAGAATAGGCCTGGCAGAGTTACAGCCTAGCTCATAATTAGGAGGATTCCTAGCAGCTCTATTATAAAAATAAGAAGTGTTAATGCTAACAACATAATTACATGGATTGGAAAAAATAAAAAATAGACGTCTGAAGAAGAGTGGAAGTCTTTACTAGGAACCTATCAATACTGGACCACATGAAACATTACATAATAGACAATGGAGAGCAGGATCCTTTGTGAAAAGAGTGGAGGAAGTAGAAAGACACATCTGTGAACATGGTGTTATTAGAGATGCAAAAATGTTGAAGAGGATCACCCCCAGGATCCTGTGATAGTCAGTGTTGTTATTTTTGCTGTTTATAATTATTGTTGTGCTGATTAGCACCTATAATGTGTTAGGTATTGTTAAGACAGCAGGAAAAATGGATAAGGATATGGATAACACAGTGCTGTATTTTTTATTTTTTTTTTGTCCAAGTCAACTTGATAGTAAGTAAGTAAGTAGCATTGTAGAGAAAACACTGGGGATGGTAACCTTGTGGGTCATTCCAGGGAGGACTTGTGGACTGCTTAAAGAGAACCTGAACAATTTAAATTGAATAAAGAGAAGTAAAACAGTAGGTAAAACAATAAGAGGATTAATTTTTTAATGTGTCTTCCTAAAACAGACAATCCCCAGACTGTTTTTCTGTTGTGCTGCAGATAGTTTGTCACTGGACCCTGAAGTCTCAAAGGCAAATGCCTATGGATTCACTGGCTGCCTGTCCTCTGTTCGGTATAACCACATTGCTCCCCTGAAAGCTGCCTTACGCCATCCCAGCATTGCTCCTGTGACTGTCAAGGGCTCCTTGACTGAATCCAGCTGTGCATCCCTGATGGAAACTGATGTGAACACAGCAACCACAATATATTCCTCATCAGGTATGACCTGCCAAGAGGGGAATGGGAAAATTAAAGAATACCAGGGTGTGAGGTTTCTTTCATTTTTGCTGTAATGCAATTGCGAGAGTGTTATAAACATTGGAACTGGGAAGCTGACTTTTCTCTCAGAATCAGGAGTGTTAAGGATGGGCCTTAGGATTAGCCAATGCCACTTTAAAGGGCATTATACTAAAACATACCTATAACAAATAAAAAATTCTCACCACCATAGTGGAAACAGCATCTGAATTATTGAGAGTCTGATTTGACATTCCCGTCCACTCTAGATAGCTCCAGTGTCACAGATCTCAAAGGAAAACATAAATGTTACACAGATTTCATATCCCGGTTGTGATCAGCAGTAAGAATCATATGACAAACTAGTCAGATCTGTTCCCACCCTAGCAGAAAGGAGCAAAACCTCTTTGTACGAGCCCCTTGACACATACACATCACCTCCATTGAATGCTTGTAATTTATTCTCTCAGGCTAAAGGGAAGGAGCAGTACTTGAGCAGTGCCAGTAAGATGATTCCAACAGTTCGTTTATGTCTTTCAATCCTGAAACTGCCCTCTGGGAATCTTAAGAATTTTGCATATGTGAATTTGTATGCAGAGAAGGAGTCTCAGAGCAGCTGGGAGAATTGTCACCACTAAACAGGGGCAATCAAGTTGCTGCTTTAGTCACCGCTGCATGTAGCAGAATTCCTAATGACCAGAAAGTGGTATAAATTAAGAGCTGTTTTTTGCCCCTTGACCTCTGAAGCCACTTTCTCTTTTACTAACTAATAAACCTCTGTTATATATCATAATATGATTCCTTTTACATTTGTACTTGCATCAAATCTCCATTTCCTGCAGCTTCTGCCTAAGACAGTCAATGGGGAAAAAAAAAAATCTTGCTATTAGCATTCTGCATAAGGAAAAAAGCTGCTGATTACTCTGTGGAGAGTGGCTGGCAGTGTGTGTGTGCACTTCTCTCCCTCCTGCCCCCAACTTTATTTTCTCCACCCAGAGTTGTCTAAAGTATCTGCTTTGAAGCACACAAAAAATGTAAATACTATATGTGTGATAATACTGAAAATATTAACTCCTTGCCCTGTAATCTGTCCTCCTGATGATTTAGTATTTCTGGACTTCAGAAGTCAGTAAAACCTGAGACTCAGAACTGCAGGACAGAACACAGAGCAAAATTTGGCATCTTTGCACTTATATATTTAAATCTTATAATCAGCTGCACTTTAATGTCAAGGTTAAGTACTGTTACATCAGAAATGTAGAATTATTATAAAAGCCCAAACATATTTTACCCTCTCTGTGCTTTAAAATACATTTTCTTCTCAATATGATACATTAAATGACAGTACTGCCTCACTATTCACATTGGTCTTGATTAAAGCCTGCATAAGATCTTTAGAACAAGTTAGTTCTGAAGACTTTATATGCTATAGTAAGAACACTGGGTGGTAGATTCTTTAAACAAACAAACAAAAAAAATCCAATCTATAGCAAATTATTCTTTGTATAGATGTACTTTAGAATTACATTTATGCGTGGGAAGGATACATTTTAATAAAAAGAAGATAGTTAAGGATTAACTTTCAGCCACTTATATCTCAATTCATCACTTCTCGATTTATCATTATTGTATGTCTGAGAAGAAAAATAGAACTCAAAGTTGACTCTACAAGTCTGTGTCAGTTTTCTAGTGTACAGATGCAACAAAAATGACCTTTAGGAAATCTCAATGTAAGTGTGTGGGGAAAAAAACAAACAAACAAACAAAAACTTTCTATATTTATAAGCTGAAAACAATTGAAGCTCTCTCCTTCAGACAAGAATATTTATTGCCTTCAAGAAAGTCCCATAGGTAACAGATGCTGAATAAAATGTAGTCACTTGTGGCTCAGTTATCCATGCACATGGTTTTTGATTATGAAACACAAAATGAAAGCTGACATTGTGATTTTGATATTTAACAAAGATGTGGAAATCACCTTATTTCTTGCTGAGATACACGTAGAGATATTGGCATTCTGAGCTCTACACTGATGGCATAAAGATGTTGGACTCTTACTGTACTATTTGTTTTAGAGTATTAAAATACTGTAAATGCCACAGCAGATGCATCTGTGAGAATGGTGGAATTCTGAACTGTTTGTCAGCCCAGGTCTTCATACAGTTAAAGTAAAAATACCAAAGATAGAAATATTTTTGCTTCTGAAAGGCAACCTAGATGGTACAAGTCCCTGTCTCATTGTGCTTGTTCTGCTGAACCTGATATTTCCTCATGAAGAGGAACAGTAGATGAGCCATAGGCAGCCTTGGCTGTAGCAGCTATGAGATTAAAGTAAGGAAAGAAAAAAAGAAAAAAGTAGTTATGACTTCAATCCCAAAATTCAGGAGAGGGACCTGCTTGGAAGAATCTCATGAGATACTGGGATGCTGAGAAGAGGGATCCAGGACAGCTGTTTGATTTACAAGGATCACCTTCTCCAAGATCAAGAATGGTTCATCCTGATGGGCAGGAAAATTTAGCAAAGACAGTAGGTCCAGAGAGGTTGTGGAGTCTCTGTCCTTGGGTGGTATTTTCAAAACCCAAATGGATACAGTCATGGGAAACTGTTGTAACAGACTCAGTTCTGAGTAGGGGTTTGAACTAGATGAATTCCAGACGGGTCTTCCAACTTCATCAATACTGTGACTTTATGACTCACATTAATGTCATCAGTTATATCTAAAAGGAGGAGGATGTCCTGAAAAATTCTCTTATGAGACAAAGTGTTGCTTTTCCTCGGCTTCACAGTTTATTGTGTTCCCACTGGGAATGGTTCAGCTGTCACATGCCATCTGCTCCCCTGTAAAAAACACTTATCTCCTTGTATCTTGATTTTATTTGTCAGTCAAAACATAATTCTTAAGACCTATGCCTGTTGACTCCCATTCTGAAAATAATTTGCAACATTTGCTTTGGTTTCTTCTCAGTGCTTAAATTCTGGTAACAGTCACCAAAAAACAATGGAGCTTTGATAACATGTAGAATCAGAACTTATGTACCTTTTTGGCATGAATTACATCTGATATGTTTTTCAGGTAGATATTTAATTTCACTTTTCCATACATGGTTAATAGTCTTTCATGGCTCTACTTGACTAATACCACACACCAAATACCAATTAGAGATATTTCTTCAGTTACAGTAGGACTGACAGTTCAGCAGATGTGTGTATTTATTGTCATTAATTTCACTGGAGACATTTGAGGACTTGAACAGAAAATATACTTTATCTGTACTTATGTGTAAAAGAACAATTTTTAACCCTGTTCCAGTCCCATGAATATAGTAAATAAGATGAAGCATTACCATGACTATTTCTTGCTTGGCAACATCACTATATAAGCACCAAACAAGGGACACATTGTAAATAGGTCTCAACTTGAGTGTCCAAATATGTCAAAATTAGCAATTACATTTATGGTGATTGTGGGTATACTAGAGTTGTACTGTAGATACTCAGTTGACACCCAAAGTCCTTTTTGTGCCTGTAGCTCAGACAATGAACTGCAGATAGAGTGAACCCTGACTGTTTAGAATGAATTTGTTTGATGAGAAATCCTTCCACCTCTAAATCCCACAGTAGCCTCTTTGAAACTGATGCCTTCTGCATGTCTTTGGGGCTCATATGAATGTTGGAGGAGAATAAGGGAAAAAAGTACCCTCATTATGGTCTTAAACAACCCAAAGCCACCATCTTTACAAACTCAGCACCTCGTGATACACAAATACAAAATAGTTGTGTGTTTATTTAAAAAATATCTTATTGGATGATGGAGTACCTAATTGTGACTTTGCCAGGTTCTAAGGCAATGTTCAGTTGCATTAAACCTTGCAATACTCAGAGTTTCTCAATCAGGCTTACATTTGTATTGGAAAGATCAGTTTGACAAAGAAATACAATACATAGCAGAGAGAGTCATCCCTAACTCCAAAGTACGTGCACTGAGTAGTAGCCTGGAGGTATGCAAAGGAGAGAAACACAAATTGTCTCTTTAAAGGAGACAGTGAGCTGAAAGAAAAAATAAATAAATAAATAAATAAATAAATAAATAAATAAAAGGAAAAAAGAAAAAAAAAAAAGAGGTGAAAGAAAATGTACAAAAGTACAAACAGGACAAAAGTAGGTACAGTGCCATAACTCCACTGACTTCAGAGACTGCTTGACCTCTCAGTTTTGAATCTGAATTTGAAACTCCCAGTATGTAGACATTTTGGCCCACTGTTTTTGACAGCAGTCATTTATAAAAAGGTTAGAAGAGAGCTTCAACATCTAGGAGTTTTTAAATATAGGAATTCATTTATGACCCCTCTCTGTTTTGAATTCCATTTGACCACTGCATTTCTGCAATGGAGAGGAAAACATCCCTTACAAGATATTGTTCCAAGCAGAGACTGCTTCTCTTTATGGGATTGAATTTGACTTGTATATCTTCACCTACAAATGTAGGTCAGGTCTATATCTGTCTAGCTTTCCTTTTAGCTTTCCTTTTGCTTCTTTCTGATATTGTTTCTTAGGTACTAAGGAAAAAAAAAAAAAAAAAAAAAAAAAGGCTAGTTTGAATGTCTCTCTGTGATTCCTCTACAGATAAACTGAGAAAACACTTTCAGATGTTAGAGTAGTTGTGAGTCTTTCTGTTTCCTTTTAAATACATCCTTAACAGACTTTGCTCTTGGACACATAGAAGAAAATTGTCCTGCAAACTCACTTTATTTTTCAGAGAGCTTCTTGATTCTTCAGTCCCCCAAATCACATCTTTTGAAAACACATTACAATTCATGAGGGTAAAAGGACACTTCTGTCTAAGCCACAGTGAAAATTAATGTAGTTGATATAGAAAATAAGTCTTGTTATGTTTAACCAACTGCAGATCCTTTTGGGAAGACAGATGAAAGGGAGCCTCTCACCAATGCTGTCAGAAGTGATTCTGCTGTTATTGGAGGTAACTTCATTTTTAAAAATTAAAATTGAAATGTAATTCTGTCATGGCAAGTATCTAGGTAACTTTAAATTTGGGCCCCATAAAATCCAATTCAGCTAGTTTTCGTGATCTGATGCAGGTCTAGTATTTTCTCAATTTATTAGCACACATCTATATAAAGTTACCTAGATAGGTACCTGTATTATGAACTATATGAACTAAGGCCATAGTGTTGGGCTTGGTATTGGTATACATGGTATTTGGTACCAACCAAGGTAACCGGTAATTGCTTTACACACTACTCTGATGAGAACCTCAACAGAGTATTCACACATTCTCTACTTCTTGAGCTCTCGATTTGCAAGTTGATGTTGTGGAACTTGCTAGGTCATATGGAAGCATTTATATACTGGGGAAAGTTGTCTTTATAGCTTCATGTAGGGTTTTCATTTTCCTTTAACAACCTGGAAGGCAATTTATCTCTGTTTATTTTATAGGACACCCTGTAGGGAGCTGTCTTTGATAATATCTAGAAGCTATAAAGCTAAGTGTACAAGGCTCATGCAAGGTTTCAGAGATAACACAGAAGAAAATATGACAGGGCAGGAATTTGTTTGAGCATACAGATTTTTTTCTGTCTTTTATTTTTTTAATAAACAAACACACTGAACCAACTTTACTACCAGTGAAGGCAGAATTTGACTCAAATTGAAAGGTCAATTACATCGATGCTTTCTGCTTTATGTCTCACCTAAAGTGACAAAATAGCAATAAAGACTATCAGGGAGGGCGTGATAGAGACAGACTGGTGGTACAGACCGAGAAGAGCTGCTATGTCACATCCATTAGCTGATTTGCAATGGTGATGTATTTTTGACATAATTAAGTCTTTTGGTTTTATATTTTACCCTTTCTATCCTTCCTTTTTTACCCCTCTTCAGGTGTAATAGCAGTTGTGATATTCATCATCTTTTGCATCATCGCCATCATGAGCAGATTCCTCTATCAACACAAACAGGCACATCGAAGTAGCCAGACAAAGGAGAAGGAACACCCAGAAAATCTTGAGAGCTCTTTTAAAGCTGACATTGACTTGCAGAACACAGTGAGCGAGTGCAAACGGGAATATTTCATTTGATGGACAATGCAATTTCTTCTTACTCTTATTCCCCTAACCAGCCTCCTTCCCTTTCTTTCCTTTCCTTACTGTTCCCTCTCTTTTTTTCTTTTCTTTTTAACATTCTTTTTTTGCGTACCTTTTTTTTTTTTTCATTTCGGAAAGACCACCTTGCACAGGAAACACTGACAACAATCACAGTGCCTCATTCTCTGCACAAGAACCTGGCAGTCACAGTTTACTTCTGCAGCTGAAGAAATGTGTTATCCCACACTACACAGAATAAGATCCACATGCACGCCTGGTTTCTTCTTTGAGTTCCTGGATGTTTCAAAGGCCCTACTTTTACTTCTATTTTTTCTCTTGGACCATTTAATTAATCACTTTTACACTAGAGCTGGACTATGTAAAGTAGAGGTAAAGTAGCTGAATACGTAGCTCTGCAGATACTGGGACAGGATAGAGGGAAAGAATGAGACCAAAACACCAGACTTATTTTACAGGCTCATTTACAACAATCGTAAAGAACCAGCCAAATTCTCAAATGATATGAATTGATATATATATCTATTGATTTCAGTGGTGTTACATTAATTTATACCAGTTGAGAAGCTGGTGTGAGGTAATGAAAAATAAAACGTGTCTTTCTCATTAGGCTCCTTCCCCCAGCCTCCTGTCCTTTTACTGTAACTTTTAGGCTTACCAATACTTTTCCAACAATATATATCAACAATAAATGTCATTCCCATATGCCTCTTTCATCTCCATCTCATAAGGCTGGCTTTATAGACCCAACATACTCTAGCATAACTCTAGATGAAGCATGGAAATTAGTAGCTTGAATCTCCAAGGGTTTTAGGAAGCTGCTAGGACTTAGGTGCACTATATTTGTCTGAAATGTTAGAAATGCAGCATATGTTCATGCCATATGGAGGATTATCATGCGCTGAGGTTAAACACCGTTGCCGCTTTGGAAAAGAAAAAAATACATAAGAAAAAAAAGTTCAGTTTTAAACATGAGATGCACCTTCTGCCAGTTATAAAAAATAATAATAATAATAATAATAATAAAATTCCAACTTCTTAGAAAAACACACAACCAAAACTGCATGAAAGTTTGTAGGAATTGGAATATCTTCTCCAAAGCTAAATAGAGAGAGGTCTAATGTCATGTTAAAAAAGGTTAATATTTAATGAACCCTGTGTACAAGGAAGAACATCATGGAATGCTGTGAAAAAAAAAAAAAGAAAAAGAAAAAAAAAGAAAAGAAAAAAAAATCCCAAATACTGCACTTAAGAGAAATGGTGGTGAAGATTAATTCAAGTCTTCTGTCCTTTCCTGATTGAAAACAATACTGAAGACTCAAATCCTGCTCATTTTACTTGCGCTGCATGGATTTCAATACAAGCCTGAAAAATCTTCTTTTCAGTCACAGTAACTGTAAGGCTAAGAAATGGAGAAGTCCCACTTAAGTGGGGTTTTTATACCCTGCTTGTGTCTGTGTAACATACTTCCTTCACAGGACTGCTTTTTCCTACTTATTGCAGTATTCTTTGGATGATAATACATTCAGGAGAATTATTGTGCACCTGAATCTCTTTTTTTCTTGTCCCCTACATCATTCTACAGTCATCCCAGGTTGTCCATGTACTGATCCTTTTCACATAGATTAAAATCAAAGAAACACTGTATTGCTGTAATGACCAACAGCAACTTATTGATGAGATTACACGTGCAATGTCTTTTTTTTTTTTCCCTCCAGGCAATACACTGATCACAGAGTTATATAGCAGGTTATTTTTAATGGATGGAGGGGTCAAATAAAAAGAAATTAGTAAATGACAGGTTGAAAGTAGTGATTATGTGTTACTTCTTTTTGAAGACTTATGAGAAGTAAACTACAGTGAAGAGAAAGTAATCTTGGGTTGGTATTGTTCTTACATGAAGAGGAATATATGAGACCTGCCCCATAACCAGAAGTCTAACAAAGCAATTTCACAAAGCCAGCTATGTTGAAATTAGTATTGATGTCATTCTTCCTCGACCATAATTGACAGCAACCTTTTTGTCTCATTCTGGATGTTTTTATAATATATGATTATTTGAGTGTGTTTCTGTATGATGAGATGTCTAATCATGGACTCATTGGCTGTGTTCCCTTTATGTTGCTTTATTCTTCACTGCAAAATCCTGGCAAAGCAATTCTTTCTTCTTTTTCCTTCCTTTCTTTTCCTAGATAAAGCTGCTTTGTCTTTCATTGAGAGAGGGGAGGAATGAGCAAGCCCATGAGCCCCTGTGCCCATGTTTGAGTCATCTTATTTGAAATGACCTCTGCATAAGAAATCTCTGAAGACCTAAAGCACCTAGTTAGCTTTATTAAAAATGGCATAGGAAGAAGGGGAAAGCCAACAGGTGTATTTTTGTCTGGTATTTTTGTCTGGCCAAACTAATAGACACAAATCATTCATCTGCTTTGCTGCATGCTAGCTTGTAGGAATAACAGTACTACAAAGTGCAGATATAAAGTGCAAAGCTACTCAAACAATGCAGTAGCTGGAGAAACGAGACTAAGCAAGGAAGCATAGTCCTCTCATTTGTCAAGTGACTAAATCACTTTCAGCCATCTCAGAATCTGATTCTGCAAAATGCTGAACTTTCTTATGGAGGATCAAGTTCCCATCACCAAATGCAGCCTTGCTGCAATCATTTCAGATACAGCATGGTGGCTCAGTCCTGGACCAGGTGGTATGTCGTGTGCAATCACAGACCTGGCAAAACAATGTAAGCGGTTTCTTTATTTTTCCTTACCTTCATTAATTATAGTCCAGGATGGAAAAAAAATAATAATCAAAACTTAAATTTAGCTGTGTTGGTATGTTTCTATAAAAAGAAAGAACTACACGTACATAAGTGCATGCATAGGTATAAAGAAGCACATGCATCTATGCCTATGGATGCAATGAATGTGAATATTTATATGATACAGGTCTGAACAAAAGAACACATTTGTAGGAGCTCATGATTTAAAATACTGTCTTCTAAATCAGGACATTAATATTTTTCTAATTAAGAACTATCTAAAACCTACTATATAAAGTAAACCCTAATACTAGCTTTTGAGACATATAGGCTGCCACCTAAGTGAAGCATTGCCTTTAGAAGGAATTTAGTCTCCTGAGGATGTATATCAATGCTAAAGTGACTAAACAGGATGAGCACTTGTTTGAAATTAATTTCACTTGGAGTTCTGTGTCTTTTTTACTTTGAGATGTTTTTTGTTTTTTGTTTTTTGTTTTTTTTTTCTTGTCATGGTATGGCCCTTAAAGTATGTCTACAATGAAAAACAAAGGCAAACAAAGGACAGGCTTTTAACCTGCATTGGCTAAACCAGGATTCTCATTTGGGTGAAAGTAGCTGTGAAAAAAAAAACACAACTTAGAGCTGTGCTAAGATCATCTTCAATCACAACTTTTCCTTGATGTTTCAGTTAAAACTGATGGCCAAAATTCAAACATGAAGTGCATTTTCTCTGCTTTATTTTAATCTGATCTAGCCAGACTGAACCAATCCTATTTAGTAGTCATTAAGTTTTTACAGTGTAGGCCAAACCTGTATTTTAATGAGGTGCTTGTCTATATTAGCATTTAGCTGATCGCATTTCACATATTGGGTGAGGAACAATCAATACATCATATGGTTTCACTAGGGTGAGGGGATATGAATCTTCTCATAATGAAGTCCACTATTGATTTTGCTGCACGTAAGATTGAGTCCTAGACCACAAAGCACTTGAAGATTTTTTTATTATTATTATTTTTTGAGTCCTTTTGTTTTGTTTTGCATTTGGTTTTACAAGCTACCTGTTTCACACTTGTCATTCAGTCCTGTCCTTTGGTCTGTGAGGACAGGGCAAACAGCTCAGACATCCTTTAAGATGAAATGAATCACTCTCAAGAGGTGCATCTTTCTCTCTGATTAAAGAGCTCCGGGCGATATGCTAGCTGCTTATAGCAATGTTTATCTACATAGAGGAATCTCACACTGTGTTTGCAACTCCAGTAGACATATCTGCACAGGGCTTACAAAATACGTTACTTTCAGAGGTGCCAGTTGGAATTGAGGAAGGAACATCCTAGCAACTAGAATTACACTAGTCATCTCTGCTTAAGAAATGCATGTCTACTTATAGCTGAAAATCACATCAAAGCACCCTTTTGAGTCAGTGACCATCCAGTCAGTAATCTGTGGAGTTTAGAGAGAATAGATCTCTGATCTATTCAAAATACAGGATCCATTCATTGACCTGTGGGAGTGTGGGAGCTTTGACAAAAAGTATACATGTAGATGGATCTACACAGATTTTGTAATCTAAAGTTAACCTAGACCCCCTAGTTGCCTTTCTACCCATGGGTCTGGTGCCATTTGAGATAAACTGGATTTCCTTTGCAGCTCCAGTAAGGATGCAAGTCTCCTGCCTTTCATGTCCTGTATCTGCTAGACCCAAGCAGATATTTACTGATACCTGTTGGTTTTTCAAATTACATTAAGTGCCCATCCAGAAGCCCTAACTTCTAAATGAGGTGAATCCTTGAAAAATCCCATCTTCAGAACAAAATCAACCTTCCTTTCCATCAGTGTAAGCCAACTTTTTGAAGTGCGTCCTTTACCCTGGGTTAGCAGAGTCTAAGAGGAGGCAGGATTTGACTCCTTTGTACTCCACCATCTCGTGACATTGTTGTTTCTTGTTTTCACCTACACTAAGCCTGCACTGAAGAAGATGAGTTTCAAGTATTGTTTTGCACTGCACAGACACAAAGGGTCATTATATTATTATTATTATTTATTTTTCCAAAAGCAACACTTTGTAAAAGAGTTGTACAGAAGCTGAGACCTTGTGAGGCTCTCTGAGACAAGTGCTATTTCAAAGCTTTCATGCAGTTTTGCAATGCTTACTTATCAAACAAGCCAAGCAATATAGTTACATCCCTGCCAAAATATGGCTTTATCCAGTCTTTTGAGGTTGGTGGGAGGCCTCTTTGTTGACTACAGTTAGAGTTGCACCAAGTCCTTTGGGGTTTTCTTGAAAAGTTACTGTTGCAGCCACACAGCTTCAAAGCATATTTTGTTTCTTTTGGATCTGAACTTTGCTGTGCTCCCTTTTGCAGTGAAAAGTTCTCCACATCCCCTTTTGATTTGGGTTGCCCCCCTCTCTGTGCTCCTTCTGTATATGAAACTTCTAAACACACTTCTTTTAGGACTGAAAGTTTGTTTTGTTTTGTGTTTTTTTTGTTTGTTTGTTTTGTTTTGTTTCTCTTTGATTGTTTACTTTGAGCCATGCCTATAGGATTTTGGATTTTTGGATATTTTTATCTATTGGTCCTTATTTTTGTGATCTTTTGCACTAAGTTACTCTGACAAAAACAAAAACTGGAAAAAAAAGCACACTTTCTGGTGAACTAATGCAATTTGTAAGCTTGTTGTTTGTTGTTTGTAATGTACTGAGTCTACAAGCCGAGCTAAGGAAGGATTAAGGCAACAATTTATATTGACACTCACTCCATATCTAGTTCACCTCTGATTTCTTTTCTGTTTCTCTCCTTTTTTCTCTTTAACATGTGGGTCTATCAAATTGGTGGTAGGAGATAGAAGAACTTGTGTTATTATGCTAAGGTTATGATTTTTCTCCTGGCAGTCGCAGAAACCAGAAATATGAAGAAATGGCATGAATGTCAAAATGTCATCTGGGTGTTCAGCTGTGAGACTGCTCTCCACCATGGAGATGTAGTCATCTCGGGATGGTGACCTGTAAGGGGGAATGGGGACATTACCTCGCCAGATTACACAGCGAGGCAGTGCATGAGAGGAATGCTCTCAGAAAGGTAAAGCTTTTTGAACCATGTATGGTAATCTTTGGGTGGATATGAGGGTTTCAGATCCGTTTCCACAATATATTTGTGCCATAAATTGGGTTACCAATTATCTGGCCAAAACATAACCTGAATTGTCCTGATGATCTGCAAAGTATCAGAGATGTGCTTCAATCATGGGAGAGAATTTCAAACCACCTCTAAATCATATTAATCTGAGTCTCCCCAGTTAAATCACTGGTGCTCTCCCAGCTGCTTCAGAGAAGAATTTGGGATTATTGCCCTCAAACGATCATTTAATGGGTACAACAGGTGATCCAAAGAATGGTATTTGCTTAGAGGCTATCCTCTTCCCTGTCCCTCTCTCACTTTGGATGCTTGTGGCAGCTTTCTTGTAAAATTACTGATTGCTGTTTATATCCCAACACCATTTGCTTCTTGATATACCAGTCATTCCTCTTGTTGTGGATTTCAGTCCCACAACTCTAACGAAACTCCATCTGATACAATCTCTGCATGGGAAATTATTTATTATTTTGCATGCCACAGACCATTAGAATTTCTTCTTGCATTGTTTAGGCAAACCATTTTCTGACATTTTTGTCATTGCTGCCAATGCTGAGCACACGTATTAAGAAGGAAAGCTGATCACTTCTGAGTTAAAGCTTAGACACAGTTGGCTGCAGCCCCTCACAACACAGAGGAGTATTCAGATACCTGAGCCCACTCCATGAACTTTCAGACAGAGGTTAGAAGAGCAAGGAGGTATATATATATATATATATATATATTTCAGATATGTAGCCATATAAATCTCTGTGAGTTTTGCAAATGAAATATTTGACGTAGACCATTATATGTAAATGATAGGAAGAAGCTAAACATCATTACACGTGACCTGCTTTGAAACCCATTTTGTGGAAGAAACAGAGCCAGCTTCAAAACTGGTGGTAATCCTGTTGAGGTCAATCTAGATACTTCACAGATGAATTTAGCCTTAGATCACCCAAGGCAAGGGCAGTGATGATCTCCTGCAAACTGAGCCTGACATATATGAATTCAAGTCAGGACCTTATATTCGTCATCCCCTACTGCTGTCAACAAGAGTTGCATTCACTGCAATTATGTGTGTCTTCTAGCAGAACTGAGGATAAAACTCAAGATAAGGCAATGAACTTCGGCTCCACTTAAGCCCATGTCATGTTTTAAGTCACCTTCACAAGTTTCTGGAAATGTGAGTAGGGCTGTTATCAACCAACTTGGGAGCCAACGCATTGATTTTAAGAGGATTTTATGCATTTTTAATGGAATACACCTCTTGGTGGACTGTGGTTTGCTGTATCCTACTTGAAAAATGAATGCACCCTATAAAGGGGAAAAAAAAAAAAAAAAAAAAAGGCTTCACAGGCTGAAATCTAGCTGAGATTAAATACTTATAATAATTAAAAATTGGCCCTTCTAGGGAGGAGCCCTGCATCATTTGTTTTACTTTGTTCTACTTAAATTACATTAAATAAATCTCTCAGAACACTGCTCATTTCAGTAGCAAAGATCTTTTTTTTCTTTTAATGGTCTGTCCAAGGGTAATGCAAGAGTCTCTCAGTTACAGTAAAAAGTAAAATGGAGATTTAGATGATTCCCCTTTCACTATCTGGTTTTCTAAAGAGAATTCCACAGGACGTTGCCTCAGTCCACGTCAGTTTTGTAGACAATGTAACGTCTTACTACACTGTTCGGGGATTGAAAAAATTTAGCCTTAGCTTCTTTTGTTTTCTATGGTTACTGTTGTACAGAAGAAAGACTTAAACTGTAAATAATGTATATTTAATAAAAAGAGACTTTTTGTATGATTTTGTGTGGAAGACAAATGTCTCCTGATGTGTTTTTATTTTAGCATGGGATGGACATTAAAAAAGAGGTGAATATGGGAAAATTACTTTTCAGGCTTTTACGCGTTAAATTTAAGCCAACAGATCTCACTGGATATTAATAAAAGCTGAAGAGTCCACAACCTGGATTTATTGATTTCAGCTATTGCTAAAAGTTGTTGTCCAAGGACATCTGATCATCACCCACATCCCTGACATAACTCATTAATGCTGGTTTGCAACACCTACCCCGAGTGCACAAGCACACAGATGTCTAAGGGGTTAAAACACATGTCTGGAGATGTGCTTTAATTTGGGTTAGAAAGCATGTGTGAGCATTGGCTCTACAGCCTTCCAGGTACATGCACATGCATGTACATGCTTCCCAGCCTGCCATGTGTGTCCTGCTGCATCCACATGTCCACTTGTGAAAGGATCACACTTCTGCCTGTTGCAGCAATTCTCACTCACACACTGCTGCCATCACATATATCCCCAGCATGATAAACCAGGGCTGGCTCAATATTAGTGATTTTACCGTTAAATATTTATATATTAGCAGATGAGCTGTGGGTGTTGTTATCTTAGGTACTTCTTTGTGATTTTTTTTTTTTGTTTGTTTGTTTGTTTTCCCCTTCAATTCTGGATAAAATACCTTCCAGAAGATGGGGTTAACAACTGTTCATGGTCCTGCACACAGGTGTGCTGTTTGGCTGGGTAGCTTGGTGGTACGTACATTGGGGTTCTGTTGCAGTTAATGGTGCCTGAGTGCTCGTCTAACAGGATGCTCCAACCTACTACAGGTGTCCCAATCCACAGATAGCCACACAACATGCAGACACAACTTCCATCCTACCCAGCAACCCTCTCCTGGCACCCCTTGTTCCTGGTGGGTGGGGAAGAAAGGCGTTAGAGACCACTTGACTTAGCAGAAACTTCAAGTTGCAATGAACCCCACACCAGTTTCCTTCTCAGAGAAAAAGATGAGCAAGTAAGAGCAATACCAATACAAATCTCCCAGCGTTCTTTCTTCATGGCTAATACAGTAGGAGTTACAGCAGTAACCTTTGAAAACCTGCAAGGCCATGCCAAGTCTTACAATTTTATTTGTAAGAAATAGAAGTTGTAAGAACACTTGGAAATTAACTTTGTGTAGTTTACAGTCTGGAAACATCACTGTGGCTTGTTTTCTCTTTTTCTGAGGAGAGAGGGAGAAGGATTTTTTTGTTTTTAACTCCCTAGGTGGCTTCTTTAGCCCTCCCATCCACCTACCTTTTTTTTTTTTTTTCTTTTTTTCTTCTCTTTATTTTGCTTCTCTTCTTCCTGAATTTTCATACGGTAAGTTGGAGACTTTATTCAAAAGGTTGCATTAAATAATTGCACTAGTTTAATGGAAATGCATATATATAGTTGATGGGCTGATAAAACATCATTAATTGCAGTTTATGGATAGTTAGCCATGTCTGGAAGAAGAGACAAGATATCACGGTGGGTGGCAAATACAGTTTTCATCTGCCTCACCCTCAACACCTGCTGTCCTTTTTCTATCAGGCAGAATGAAAAATTCACCTCTCCTGCAGCAGCCACATGAGTAGCAAGTGGTTTATATTAAAGTTTTGTTGCTTCATCCAAATGCCCATCGGCAAATATATATAGGCAAATACCATTAAGTGAACTCTGCTGTGAAAGAAATATAGGAGAGCCCTTCTATAGTAAGCTGTGGTATTTGTTTTCTTTTTCCCCACAGCATGAGTATTAGGCTGCAGCAGTCAGTGCTTATTTTTCTATACCAGTTAGCCTAGCAAGAAGTCACAAAAAGCAACTATACAAGGTTACATTGTTCCTCCAACCTCCCATGCTGGTGATGTCCATATTTAACTCTTCCTGGCTTAAGCTCATTGCTCTTTCTTTCTCAATGCCTAAATTAAATAGCCTTTGCCTCAATTTAAGCCCATTACTTCCAATGCCCAAGGAAAGGGCAAGAACATCTTGCTCCCTTCCTGTCATGCAGCAGCCTTTTCTTTTTTTCTCTGTTTAACAGCTATGGCATCCCTCCAGCTTCCCCATACTCTTCAGTTTTCCTCTTTTTCAGACACTCCAACCCCACTTCCCTTACACCTTTTCTTGCACATCGTATTTTAACCCTATACAATCTCAAGAACTCCATGCTTTATTTTACCTGCTGGGGTGTCAGGACCGATCTGTAGATTTTTTTTTCCCTCTCCCAATATTTTGTTCAATCAGCCCCGCTCCCTGCAGTCTTCCCTAATAAAACATCACCAGAGCCCTGTAGTGATGATGGCTGTGCCTTGCCACAAGATATGCCCCAGCAGTAGGGCACCAACAACATGATTTAGAGTTTATTGCAAACAGCTCACACATGGCAAGTATTGCTGTGACACAAAATATCACATCATGTGATGGACCACAGTGCCTCTGCCTCATTAGGAGGCACAAAGGGGTGGCTAGTTGTCCAAAAGACCAGTTTCCAATCCAATTTCACTTTCCAAAATGTTGGGCAGTAGGAAATTAGGAACTGACAGGTGTGGCAGATCTCTGCCACAATAAGGAGAAGGTATCCAAATGCATCTGCTGCATCTCTGCCCCGTGGCTAAACTACAGCTTTAGAGAAAAAAAAATAATGTGGAAGGGAAGCTGATTTTTTTTTTTTTTTTTTTTTTTGTATCATGCTTTGCTGTAAAATGAAGTGTAATAAACAGGACAGATCAGGAAATGAACAAGTTCTGATGGGGAAAGCATGCATTAAAAAGGATGATCAATGTAGGAAAGGCAACAAGCTGCTATATAACAAATGAAGGATTCAGCATGAAGTAGTTCAGCTTCAATAACCTAAGCTAGCAGTCTACTAGCAAGTTTATTCAGTTAAAGTGAGGCATTTTTCCTGAAAGAAGGATTGAGCATTTGAACAGAATATTGGACTTTGAGTAGGAATAGGAGTGGTAACAAACAAGTGAAACATATATACGGACTCCTTACTTCCCTATGGACATCAGTTTTAGGTGGTGATCTTTGGTGCTGATGCCTAAAATATCATAACATCCCTGACCAGCCAACTGCTGGGTATGGACTGACAAAAAGATGGTTTTTTTATTACTGACATTTAGGGAATTTACTATTTTATATATAAATTTTTAATTTTGGAGCCACTTTCTGTCTTGATTAGGACCTACTATTCTTTAGGGTCATCTCTCATCTGAATTTTGTAGAGGAGTGAGAAAACCAGGAACAGTTTTATAAATAACAGTTTAATAAATAACAGTACTTATTTCCCTCAGTTACAGAAAGCCATGGGAAGCAGTCACACTGAGAGGCAGGTATGTGGGACTGTTCTGCCCCAGGGTACACCTGAACCCGCCCGCATCTGTGTGCTGCCTTCCATAGATAGGATTTACCTGAGCTTTATGCAAAAGACTGATTAAGTCCCACAGGTAAGGCTTTACATAGATCTATAAAAAATCCCCATACACACAAGGTATAATCAAGGATGAGGATGTGACTTTCAGGCCATTCCTCTGCTTATGCAACAGAGAGGAACTGCCTCTACCCAGCTGTTTCCTACCACCACTGCTGGTGCCCAGGAGCGAGAAGCTCCTCAAGCCCATAGGGCTGAGCAGAAATCTCCCTTCACTAGTTCACCCTGCCCTCCCAAGAGCCTGCAAGCTGATGTGAAAATGCAGAGATTTTTATTTTATTTTCCAGAGCAAACTGCTGTGCAGGGCCCTTACAATGTGATCCACATCATCAAATTAAAGAAGCTCAGTAGCTAGAAAGGTGAGGGACTCCATCTAACTGCGAGGGCAGAAGTCAGTCCTGCCTGGGATCTGAAATCCATCTTACCACTTTGAGGCACCGCTGTGAAAAACAAAGAGTCAGTCACTCCTCGCACTAAGTATTGCTTTGCATATGCATATGCATACATGCACATGTATACAGACACATTTAAAAAATATATAAATGTGTGAATATATATATATGTATGTGTACATATATATTTATATACACATCTGAATTTTTATATATGTATACATATCTTTTTATAAAAACACACACAAACATATTTATATACATAAATATAATACATAAATATGTATTTACATATATATTTATATGTATATGCCCCTCAAGAGACAACTCTTTCTAGACATGGGGGATGCACTCGAAGGAGCCCAGCTGGAGGAGAGGCAGCACTGGGAAATATTCACAACAGCACTGTGTATCTCTACCATGGTGGTGGTTTCTAGACCTTGAGCTGCAGTCTTAATGTCTAGATTATGTTGTTTTATTTCAGCTAGAACTTTGTCTCTCAATGGACTTTTTGAACATTTTTGGACTTTTTTATGTTTCAGGTCAAGTCTATCAATTTAGTAATGTAAACTAACAAGCAAAGGGGTTTGCTGCTGTGGTAGGGAATTAATTAGATTTAAATTTGCATTGGGTCTGATAGGAATCTCATAAAATGATGAAATCTATTAAAAAGACTTGTGATTGCATATTTTTGAGGCTTTATGCATTTGGTATCCAAACCTCCATGATGTCGTCTCATCTATTGACATTCTCCATTTTATGTCAAAAACCTGTCAATGGTTGCTCATCTCAGACTAGAATTTCTGTTACTGAATGCCCATTTGGTCCTTTCATAGAGTCTAGTGCAAGAAAACATCTCTAGAGAAATTCTATGAAGAGCTAACTTGTGGGCTGTCAAAATGCAAAGATATAACAGGCTTGCCCTTGTCTCCAAACATAAATGAAAACTAAGTTTCCACATCCACAGCTTCTCTGTCCAGCCTGTTCTGATACCTCACCTCCCTCAGTAAAGAAACTAACAAATTTAGAACAAACAAAATACACCATAATAAATTCATTTATAGTTCAGTGGAATTACAATAGCAAAGAATTACCTACCTATCCTTCACCTCACTAGCATCTTCATAGGACAGTTATCTAATACAAGGTTTGGGCCAAATTCACTGGTAACTATTAAGGACTAGATCATCCTGAGAGCTCTGCATTTATGTCATTATACACCTGACAAAATTCAATGCAACTCAGAAACAAATCAAGCCCAAAATTTCCACTGATAAAAGCTGAGTTGTGCTTTACAGCCTTCTGTCAAAGTTCTAGCTGAAATAAAACAACATAAAATAATAAATGATTTTCTACCTCTTACATTTATTCATCCCTGGGGACCTAGGAGAACACTGGTTTGTTTTTGGTTTTGTTGTTCTTTTTTTTTTTTTTTTTTTTTTTTTCTTCTCATCCCCCTAAGTCCCCAAAGCATTAATTAACTGCTTATATTTTTCTCCACCAAATAATAGATAGTGACGCACTTTGGTAACCCAGCTAGGGCATTTATCTCAGAACTAGCATCCCTTGTTATTAATACACAGCTTCATTGGGATTACAGTTACTGTATTACCTTCCAAACCATTACTACTTTGTCTCAGCAGGAATTTCCCCCAGACAATTTCTTAGCTTACCCAAAAATCATTTATTTATTTATTTATTTTGAGGATTATCGCTTTTCGGTTTTTATGTAGTTTTCTGTTTTTGATGAATGGTAGACAGTTGTCCCCGAAGTCTGAGAATTGCCTTGCATTGTAACACCAATGTGTTCCCACCCACATACTCCAGAGATACATCCATCCATTTCTCTGTTTGCTGATTTCTGCAGTTAATAGTGTGTTGTTTTGTTTTGTTTTTTTTTTCTCTATTATTCAATCTGTGTTCAAGGGTCACCTAGACCTAAAAAAGATCTCACTTTCCATCTCTCTCTCCATCTACCTATTCTTTGCAAGAAGATGATTCTATGTCTTATAAGGTATTTTAGGGCTTATTATAGGAAATAAAGTTAGATTATTTGATCTCTCTTCAGGATTTAGGAAGAGGTGAATCTGTAATTTAACTGCTCAAATCTGCTCCACTAGCTCACTCACTGTGTGACTTTTAGGCAAGATATGCACTTGCTCCAACACAAGCTGATGCAGATAAGACTATTGTTCCAGTTTCAAGGAATAGAAAACTGGGTCCTTCACTGCTAGGGTGAAGTATTAAACTATTTTCCAAGTCTGTTATTACTGAGGGGAGATGAAAGTCTGGAAATATTCATGGAAATATTCTCACTGATTTTATTGTGCTTGAACCAATATTCTAGGGCATTATAAAATGGAAATCCAGATTTGTGTCACCAAGATTGGCTGCAAGATTTCATGAATTAGTGTTTCTCAGATGGCCTTACAGGAACAGGTTTATAGGAAACAAATGCAAATTTAGGCAATAATGGAGAGGGGCTTTAGTGGAAAAATGTTGATTTATTTACACATAAACAATTTGTAGGAATGTGAAGCAATGTGAAGATTTTGTCAACATTTTCATGAGTAAATTATTCAAAATCTTCTATGCAGTAAGAAGTGTGTCATATTTATAAGCCTAGAAACGGATGCTCAGATGTATTTTATTATGTGGCAAAAGAGTAAAGGTGAAATTGTTTACAAGCATGTGAAAGAAAACAAAACAAGGTTTGACCTTCTCAAAAACACCGTGCATTTGCTTCAGGATAAATTATCAAAAACATTATTCAGGTGCTCATTTGGGAAGAAAAGGCGCTTTGCAATGCTGTGCTTTCCAAGGGGGCACAAATGCATAATTTTGTCAATTACTCTGGCAAAGTGCTAGCAGGATTTCTCTCTCACATTAAGGCATGCTGTTTGCCTCCATCTACAGCCCTGAGGTCCCTTGTGGTAGAGTTGCTAGGAAAATAGTAAGTCATGTCCATGAAAAAATGCATAAGTTCCATACTTATAAACACACACACCTGATATTTATCTCTTGTTCTTCTGTCACAATAAATATCTCCAGCCCAGGCTTTGTCATGTAAAGCAGTAACAGGCTGTGGAACATTTAACTTACCACACTTCTGTAGTGTAGAAGCAGTAAGAAAAATATCTACATAATCTACATACAGTGGTTTAAAAGCCTTTCAGTATAACAGTACTGATGGCAGAGCTTTGAGGGAAGTATGGGGACTTGGTCAGCAGGAGTAGCAGTCTTTTTCTACCCTGCCCGGGCAAACTGGAGCATCTCCCCCCCACAGCCACTTAAATACCACCCCACATGTTTCACTGTGTGATAGCTGTGATCTCTTCAAATGGCAGCATGACAAACAGAGGGGAGGTGCAGGAGCTTCATCATTGATTCCCACCAACATCAATAGTCCTAATTTAAAGCTCTTTTACTGTCACCACTCTCTAAAGACCCTCCACTATTCATGTTGCCTTCTCCGTGTAGCATTTTGCTGCAAAGATGGGGTGATTTGAGTAGAAGGGGAGGGAGCAGCACTGCAACAAAGGGGAGCTTCAGGTGAGGTCCCATTTTCCAGGTGAACTTTCCACTAAGGTTTCAGAGTCCCAGAGGCAAATGTTGCCTGTCATTCAAGAGACATAAGAGCATCTCTGTATTGGAAGAGAAATATGAAAAGTCAAATTTTACAAGGATATATTGAAAAAGGATTTATTTCTCAGTTTTAAGATTAAGATCATCACACTGCTGTGGTTGTACTTTAGATAGCAATATCCCAATGGTTATCCGTGTCTCACTGGCAATACAAATAAAATACCTTTCATTCAAGTTATGAATGGTGTTGGCTCCTGTGCATGACAAGAAGGCTCAACATGGGGGGAGGACAGACCTACAGTGTTGTGGTAGCTCCAAGTCTTGGTATGCCTCTGGCCCAGACTGCTTCCAGTGTGTCATGCAAGGCATATGCCACCCAGCTTGCTTTTCACTTGCCAGGTATGAGCCTGCTCATTTCAAAAAGCACAGCCCTGCTCCTTCAGTCTCAGGAGTCTGACCTTTTAACATTCAGAAAGAAACAGAGTATCTGCAAGCGAAACCAGTGTCCCCTAACAGGACCTCTATGTTTTCTCTCACCCCTGCTGAACTTGCAAGCATAGCTGTCTCCACCTGGCAGGAAGGAGATTCCTGTGAAGGGGCTCCTGTTAGGAGCTGTAAGAAAAGATCTACCCACAAAATACCGTCACTGTGCACAAGAACGGGATTCATCGTGCTACAATATCCAGGAACAGCACTGCACGTCCTCAAGCGCCATCTACTGGTATTTTACCTGGGAATTGTACGAATCTGTACAAATATCCCTCATTTTGTACTAAGTCCTAAATAGCTAAAAGGCCTGGGTGTGGGTAACCTGGCAAGTGTTCTCTAGTTATGTAGAAGCCTCTCTGAAGGATGAGAATGGGAACAGGAGGGAAGTGATGCATCGTTTTAGCAGTGTTGTGACAGTGCATGTAGGGTAAGGCGTTTGACTTACACTACTTTTAACCTGGTCACCTAAAGACATCAGATACATGCGAAGGTTCAGACTGTGTTTGTCACTGTCATTCCCACTTCCTCCTGCAGCTTCTGAAGTCAATGGATAATACCTGTGGCATTCTGCAATTAAGGTGAATTTTAAATCATTTTTTGTTGCTACAAGTTTCGATAAAATACACAGACAAGTACAAAGCAGGAAGATACTCTTCCCCCCTGCCTCCTGTTTTTACTGAAGCAAGGCTGCTGCTTGAACTGTCTCTAGGAAAAGCTTCAGTCAGATTTTCATTAGATGAGAGCAGAGAATTCAATCAGAACATCCAAATCCACACAGAACAAGACTTCATTTGTTTTTCTGCTTCTGGAACTGCTGGCTTCAATTTCTTTGCTCATGGAAGGAAAAGTCTTGAAATGCTACACATGTATTCAGTAAATCAAGACCTCCTTGATCGTGTAACTAAAGCCCCAGAGCCTGCAAGACTGTTTCCTACCAAAGCACTCTAAACATTGGATTTCTCTGAACACAGTGGAGCAAAATACCTTTGTTGGTTCACTTTGATATTGTCTACCATTTACATCAGCAAAACTAATTAGAAGGGGGTATATTATTTAGCTTTACTAAAAAAAATTTCATTTTCTTTTTATTTCTTTTCCTGATTCTCTGCTTTTCTCTCCATGTTTTCGAAAAACACCTGTCTTTTTTTTCCTGTTAAAACTTTGTTGAGTTTCAAGAACATTTGCTTTTTTTTTTTTTTTTTTTTTTTTTTCCCTAAGACAGGGATAATTACTTACTAGTGAAGGCATAGTGTAAAAGACATGTTCAAGATACCTTTGTCTTTCTCAATTCTGAAAAAGTTTCTCAAAACTATCATTACAGCTCTCTCGCCTAGGGACTTTCATACCCTGAAGTAGCTAAGGGCATCTACTAAAGTGTTCAGACCCTCATTCTCTCAGAAGTCATTATGTACATTCTTAAATTCCAGAGACTGTTTCCTGACAGAAATCATTTTACATGGTATGCAGAGCTTGTTAGTAGTGTTGACCACCATTACCAATTCGTAATGGCCCTTAGTAGGTGGGCAACATTCAATATATTTCATACACCCACAGTTCCCACACTGATAAGGAGATGAGCTTCCTCAGACGACCACAGATACTGCACACTTTCATCTCCCCTCAGTAATAACAGACTTGGAAAATAGTTTAATACAGAAAGGCATAACCCCCCGCCCAGTAGTCAAAATATCTGCAGGCATTGTCTGTACTATATGGTTTGAAGAATACCTTTGTATATTCTCACACAGCAAGCTAAATCCTTATCACAAGGATGGGAATGGTTTTCAAATCATATTAAAGAAACCGAGACTTAAAATAAGCTTTGGTAGTGACTGTCACTAGATTATTTGTTACAAACATCCAAACTTTTGTGATTTGTGTGTGTGTGTGTGTGTGTGTGTGTGTGTAGAAACCTTCCCCTGCCCAAGATGTACAGCAGATTGGTTTTACATTATGCAGAGACAGCGTCAATTGTAAAAGCCCTAATTTTATATTACAATACAATATAATAAATTACTATCTCAAAGGATGTTTTCATAATATGGTTGTACTGTTCAGATTCAAATTGCTTGCTCTCTGTTCTCTAGATCCCAGACAAAACTGCCACAGCAGCCCTCAGTTTTCTGGTTCTCTCCTTATATATTAATTATAACAAAAACAAACTTTTAATATTGAAAATCTACATCTTTGTTCAGTTGCATTCCTCTTTCATATTGGAGGTTATTGAGATGTTCATAATAGAGTTGGATGAAGGTTAATTTGTTTTTCCTGTTTACTGGCTAATCCCCAAATCCAGGACATAAGAGGAAGTAAAGAGCAATTTCAGATGCAATCATTTTGCTCAGAACTCTGTGGATACTTTCTTTATTATTATTGTTATTGTTAATGCTTTCCCCCATGGATATGTAGAGCATAAAAGTTATTATGGCCAATGTAGAATAGCAAATACACATCTGTACACCAAAGGTCAGATAAGATTAAAAAAGCTAGTGCTTTTGTAAAGTTTTGCTGTTGCTGTTGTTTCTAACAAAAAATAAATAAATAAATAAATAAACAGAAAACAGTAAATAACTCTTTCTGGATCTGAAGAAAACCAGGATGAAACTGCTGAGCCTTAGAGACTTCATTTCTCAGCTTGCCTAAAAATACCAGGGATAAGCCAGGACCTTTGCAAGTCATCAGGGACTCGTGTTCTTTCTCAGATGATTACTAGGGCAAGCTTCCCCTAAAATAATCAATACACTATATTCCTAGCAGAAATTGTACCAGAATGTTGTCAAATATGCTTAAAGAATAGTCAACACCTGAGGTAAATGTCTCTGGTTCCTCTGAGATCTGAGAGAGCCTGGCTCTAATACTGGTAATGTAGTAATTTTATGTAAAGCAAGACTGTCCCCTTTGCCTAAAACTAGCCATACTCCTTTTTGTGGAGGTTCTTAAAAACACTGAATTCTCCTCACAGAAGAGTCCACTGTCAAACAACATCAGCAAAGGCCTAACACAACATTGAACACTTTGTATGTTGTAGCCGCTGTCACTTCTAATTATATCCTCTGCTTAATACATTTTTGCTACTACTAGGTCTTCTTTGGTTTTATTGTTATTAGTATTATTATTAAGATAAATATTTAGAGTATTAGATAAGTATTTATTTTATTTATTAATATTTTCTTTATCCCCAGTTGCCATTTTCATCTATACTTCTACCTAAATTTGTCTTATAACCAGCTGCAATATTACAATTTTGCAATTCCAATATTATAATTTATCATCCAAATTTTTTAGAATTTTAATGATATTTATTACCTACTTCCTACCAATGCAATCATCCTATGCTACCCTACTAAAATGCTGGCTACTTCACTGCACAATGTAAATAATCTTGGATACCTCAGGGCCAGTTACCTTTATAGCTGAACACAATTTATGCAACAGTTTCTAACTTGTAGGCAGTTAGCAAAGCCTTTCTGAAAAAATAAAGAAAGCTTTTTGGGAGCTTTGAATTTTTTTTTTTATTTTTTATTTTTAGGTGTTTTGCTTGCCTTTTATTTATTTATTTAAATTTAAATCTCGCCTGGAAATATTGCAGTTGACACTTGGGCCATTGAGTCATTCAGAGAGCTGTTTGGACTTGCTGTGTCATACCACAGTGTAGTATGTAGCACAAGCACAAAGGTTAGCTAAAAGCACTGCATGCTTTTTGGCCTCTTTATATACGCTGCAAGCACAGAGATAACCCAAGTGCAGCCATGTCTCTTGTATGACACATCTGTAACAACCTTAAAGCAGTAACTGCTTGGTGTATTGCAGCAATTCCTACCTGCATACAGCATTGTGCTATCCCAAAAGCCTTGGTTTACTGGGCCGCTTGGCATAAGTCCCATGACTTTTCCAGCATCGCAAATGGTTATGATTAGCTACACTTCTGGCTGGGGTGTGCTTGGCCTCCATGCAAAGGCTTTCTCTCCAAGTTTCACAGCTCTCAGCCATTGTACCACACAGTTAACATCATTCACCTGTCTTTTATCACAGGAAAACCTAACGCAGATTTACATGACATGCTGGCCATTCCCTAAAAGCACCTGTTGAGTAGCTGATGTCTGTCAATTCTTGTCCTGACTTGTGATATTTTGTTTGTGTCCCCATACACCTGGTCAGATCCAGCCTCTGCGCTAGGTCCCATGACAATGAGGCCCCCTTCACAACTACAAGCAATGCTCAACTAAAGTTAATGAGCTAAACCTCTATTTGTCCTTATTCACTTAATCCATACTCTATCACCAGTTTTGACAATAGTCTGGATATTATTTTTTTATTTGTTTTTTAATTAGCAGCAGCTAATTAAAAGGATAGTTGCTGGATTAAAACAAACAAATAACAACAGCAGAAAAACAACAAAAGAGTGATCTGGGAAGTAGATGCATGGGACTGCTGTGCTATACCAAATTAGTAGAAATGGAAAAACTTACAATGGCCTTTTAAAAAGCAGCACTTTAAAAAGTCATTTAAATATACTTGCATGTGTATACATATACTTATACCAGCTAGCATAATTCATCCACCCCTCAACTGGAAAGGGGAAGAACGCTCAGAACGCTCTCATCTCTGTACAATGTATCCATCACCTTCATCCCAAGTGCCCACAAGCATTTTATGAACACCAATGTTAGACAAGAGTTATTATCCACTGCTGAAATGAAAAAGAAAAAAAAAAAAAAAAAAAAAAGAGAGAGAGAGAGAGCAGCATCTAAATGAAAATATGGGAAGACAGGTCTAGAACACGCCCTATAATGGGTTTGGGTCTAGGTCTAGTAGCCTCATCTAGTCACCTGGATGAGACATTGTGCTAAAATCTGTAGCTAGGTAGAATTTGGTGACATTCACTGAGTTCCCCAGGAACCAGTAGACAGATACTGAAATATTTCTTTATTTTTAATAAGCAGCCTTTATCAGGGCTGACCATAGCTCAGTTCTATTGCCGCTTGTATACAAAAATTTCATTCCACAGCTGAATGTTCTCATATTTCAGGTACTGCCTTAGCTGTATTTCCAGAGATAAGTTTCAGTTGATGATGAAAATTACTTTATAATTATAATCTGAATATTATTTTTCTTAATTACTATAAATGTCATTGTAGTTAACAGACTATATTCAAATTCTCAAAATTATTTAAAAGTCCAATGCCAATTTAGATCCTTAATCCTCACTGATTTCACTGGGAATTAGAGAGTAAAATATCTTTAAGAAACTGGGCTCTAGTTCTTGTAAGAAAATTAACATATACCCTCAAGAAAGATTATAAATTATTTGATATGAGATATTACAAAGTCAATGGCTTTGAGATGCATTATGTTTTATAAGTGGATGATTTGTTTCAATACCTTGAAAACTTTTAAAGCAAGAATTTTCTTGAAGACATTATCTAATTATACTTGGACATCTTCAGGTAATGTTATGTACATACATACACACACAGTCACAGATATTTAAAGATATATATTATCTTATTATATATATATAATATATAATATAGATATATATAATAGATATAATAGATATATATAGATAATATATATGAGATATCTTTTCACAAGAGAATGTGAAAAAAAAAGAATGTGTCCAATTCAATAGATCAGATCTCCAACAGTCTTATTTAGCTGAATACTTCTTTAGATGGAACATTTTGTTTAACTCCAGATCTGATATAAAACTCTTTCAGGTCAGAGTAACTCAGATCATACTAAATATACACAAAACTAATTCTGTTGATTTGAAGCAGGAGACCAAAACATCTCAATTCAACATGACTATAGAAAAACAAACAAACAAAAATATATATCCCTATGAGCATCAAATAAGGACAAGAAATAAGGCAATGATTTTTTCCCCTTCATTTTTTGTTCAGAAAATTTTCAATCTTTTTTTCTGTAAAGTGAGTGTTCTGTCTGCTTCCAATAAAAAAAAGGAAAGAAGAACCGTGTCTCCACCTCATTCATTTCAAAATTCATTCCTTTGATTTGTCACAGATAAGTTTTGCCATATTTTTTCTTTGCTGAGAGAAATTTTGGGCATTAAGTTGGATGCAAATGATATAGAATATATAAAAAAAAAAATCACATGTACCTGCACAGCACCCAAAGATCATTATGCTAGCTAAAGCACAGAACTTTGTTTTGAGAAGAAAAAAAAAAATAGTTCAAAATTTTGTTAGAAGGCTATAACAGACTTCTTTCCCTTTTAGAAAAAATCTCTCTATATTTTTAATGATTTTTTTTTTTTAATCTGAACTAATGCAATCTTCCACTTACTGAAATGTAATTTTGATTGAAGTTTTGTATTTCAAAATTCACCATTCATTTAGTTATGTTAGTATTTATAAGACATATCTCATTTTTTCAAAAGCATGCTTTTCAACTAGAAAACTATTTTATTTTTATTGAATAATGCATGTTTCATTAAGTTCAAGCAAAAAAAAAACACTCTGTTCCTTGCTTCCTTCTAAGAAATAACCCAGAATGTCATTGTTTGCCTTCATCTGAGACCAGTTCATCAAATGCATTCCTTGACAATTCCTTTAATAACTGCTGATTTTTTTAGTACTTTGTCTAAACTTGTACTTATAAGTACATTTGTTGCCAAAAAGTAGAAAAAATACATAGCTTCTGTGCAGACAGAATTCTTTATGTGAAATAAAACCAGAGATGTTGGAAGTATATTACCCCAAGCTGGAGCCTAAACTCACTGGTAAACCTGTGCTAAACTATAAAGTTCTTCATTTGGGCAAGTCCCTCCATTAGAAATGTGGCCAACATGGATCCATTTGTGAGCTGTGGTAAAGATTCCAGGTTCCCAGATGGTAGGTCAAAGCCTTTGACTTTCATGGCTTTAAAAGTTCAGCCTCAGCTGATAAGAGTTTCTGGACAGAGTATGGTGATAATTCAACCAGTGAGTTTTGAATAGAGTGTGGGGCAATTTAGGTCCAAGGTAATAACATCCCAGACTAATTCTGATTGTAGTTGTAGTTTAAAAAAGGATGTACATACTTCTATTGCTTCCCTGAGTCATGTGGGCACCCAAATATTTGGGTTTACTTTGATTTCCACCAGTAAAAGAGAGCAGATGTACATATCAAATAATTTAATTTTAACTACAAAGATAACTACTGACCTATCAGAATTTGCAGAGTATGTTTATATTATTCAGTTGCCTGAATTTCCTGAGGAGAAGATATTTTCCCATTCTGAACCGCAGCTCATATGAACTCTATTGCCTACCAACTAATTTATGGATATGAAGCTTTCAAGTGTTTAATTGGAAATATCTTCTGCTGTCACTATATTACACTGATACAAAAACTTCATACCAAACGCTTTCCATGAAAACAAATTCTAAATCAAATTATTTTTAATGTTGTGAGTTTTTTGCACATGAATAAGTACCTCAATTGAGATGTATAAAACTAATTAGACCCCTATTTATCTCTGCTTAGCAACTTGGTTCCACTAATTTCTTTGGTCACTGCATTTCACATTGGAGCTCACTCTGTTCATACATTTTGATGATTGAATTACTCAACATTTATTTTAGAATGAATGTATTTATTAGTGTCCTTTCCAAACAACTTCCTTTTTACCTGATCCTGAATCCTGAAAGCCCTTCAATATTCTTGCATGAAACTCAGAGACTGCTGTAAAGAAGGTACATTAGTGACTTCTAGGTGTTTGCATAACTTAAAAAAAAATAATTAAAAAATAGCAATAAGCATCCAGTAACTGTCAGAAATTTAAAAAAAAAACTTGATTACCATTGTCATAATAAAGCATCCTTTTTGTAAAACATTAAAACATTTAACTGCTAACAGTAACACACCCATTTGTTTGGCATCTCTCTATTCTTTTACCTCCAGGCTTAGAAAAATCTAAGTGACCACTTAAAAATATTATTTCACTTCCCTTATGCACTGTCTCTCAAACTTTTGTGTTCTTTTAGGTTATCTGGCTACATCCTGCAATGACTCTTACTCTCTGCTGGATAGAAGAGTATGTTTTCCATTGGGTAACTTTTTTTTTTTTTTTTTTTTTTTTTTTAATAACAGATATATCCAAATAAGGAAGTTGTCTGTTAAATGTTGTGCCAGTTGTCCACTAAATGTTTGATTAAATGCATTGCTGATGTTCACAGTTCAAAATCTTAGAAAGAAATAGTATCATAGAGCTGACAGGATGCTAAAAAGTGATCTAAACTTAAGGATAAAATACAACTATATCATGACTAGTAGATGTTTGTTCAGCCTATTCATAATAATTTTCAGCAATGTAAGTTCCACGTGATCCACAAGTATAATTGTTAGCATTATTCCTAACTTCTAACCTATGAAGCTGCACTTTAAGCCTGACACTTCTTGAGCTACTTGTCTAGGAACAGGCATGATGTGTTATTTCTTTTTTACACACATGCATATATATATATGTGCATTTTGGAAATATTCTATTTTACATCTATTTAATGTATGCATATGTATATTATATATAACATTTTATTTACTCCAAGCTCTTCTTTCTTTCTCCCTTTGCCTCCTTTGTTGACCAATATTATTCATTATCACTTGAATCACAAAAAATAAAAGCAACAAAATGTGTTAGTGTTTTTGTGAATTATAATTCAGCTAAGGAGAATTCAACACATCTATGCATCATGGATTCATACCTCATTTATTTAGAACAAAGATGTCCTGTTGGACATCTGATTTGGTACCTTAATCTTGCAGGTCAGTTTTTTTTAGCTTCTTGCCTCAGCTTGAATATCACATTCTGTTGGTGTGCAGGTTTCAAAGATATCTAATCTTGTTGATCTCATGGTACAGTGGGCATGATGATGAGGCATGAAAAAGATAAAAACATCAGAAGGAACATTAATCTCATCTTAATTTTCCAGTCAGTATTTTCCAGATGTCCTAAAGAACATTAATATTTGATACCACATTGTGAATCATCATTACTGAAGTACAGAAAACACATCTTATCCATTGTTTGTATTAAAAATAAGTAAATAAATAAATGGAGCTTTTCACCACACTGAGGAAGTTATAAATGAAGTAAATACAGTAGATACAGAGTCAGTGACCCCGATCTTGAAGGAAGGCTTCACATGGCACAGGTCTCACCTTCTCTAATTCAAAAACCTTGCAGTATTACCAGATCTCAGAAAAAAATGTTTTGATTTTTTCAATATTTGTAATATCTCAGTTCACAGAAATGCTTTTTTTTTTTTTTCTTTCTGAAAGAAAATAAGTACCTGTACATTGAGGCTGTTTTGTTTAGCATTATTACTATAAACAGAGAAGATCAGAAATAAAGATAACCATGTTTATGTTGTTGTTTGTTTGTTTTTAAGTTTCTGAGTTTCACAGATTCCCTAGGTCTTGAATTTCTTGAATTCCACTGCTTGAGTCTTTTCTTCTAAGTATTTGTCTGGCAGGACGTCGTTGGTTATATCTCTGCTTTGGGTGTATCTGAATATTGGTGCTTTGATTAACCACACTTGCATTGATCCTCACCACAGTCCACAGTCTTACTCAAAAAGGCTTTGACCATTACGTGACTGGAAAACATGACTTGGGCACACCCAGCACCATATGGAAACCGTATCCTGATGTGACTCTTGACTACATCTCAACCCCTCCTGTTATGATAAATCAGGTTTTGAAAGCGATTATTTTTTTTTCTATTCCTCATGTGAGTTGGAGCTTCTTCTTTTTTTTTTTTTTTTTAATAATGTACCAAACTCTTCATTTCTACCATTTATTTTCATAACATTGTATTACTATCTCATAATATTAATATAACTTGGCTATATAGATCTTAGAAATAATTGCTGTCATAATTAATGGAAAATGACTTGCTTTCTGTGGCTCTGTTCCTTTTTGTATGCATATGTGTTATGCAGAATTATATTCCAGAGGGATAATATTTTTTCAAGTGTGTTATTGGTTAACATCAATAAATGTGCATATTATGGCTTTTGACCAAGATCTATGAAAAGTCCCACAACAGGATATTCTGTCTGTTTTCTCTCTCTAATCTATCTGAGATATTAATCACAATTTAAATAGAGCCATTTTTGTAAACCTGTGCCTCATAGACTTGATGCTGGAACTCCTTGGAACTGCCACCTGGGGAAAAAAAAAAATCCTGTCACACTGTTACACAAACAGAAACATGTCAGATCATCTCAAAGCAAGCATCCTGGAATTATCATAAGGTTAAGCTTATTCTTTCCCATGGCAAATTCTCCTTAGCCATTCATAAAAAAAGGAAAATGCTGTTTTATGAAACTACTAGAAAGGAATAGTAAACTTTAGACAGTTTAAGGGACTATTTATTTCTACTGGTCACTTCTAGCGAAATGTTAATTATTTATATTGCAGCACTGTTAAACAAGATCAAGCTGAACTCCACTGCCCTTGATGGACAAACTTTCAAGAGAATATACCATGAATCTACCCTTGTTTCCATGTAGTCTGTGCCTGTTCTTACTACTACATTAAGTAGTAAGATATTTGGTGTCAGAAAGCGCTGGTTTTGTTTGTATAGCAGGCAGCTCCACCAGGTCCAGGTCCATCGTTAGAACTGCTTACTGCTATGGCAATGGGGTTTTCTGTTTGTTTATTCACTTCCAGCCTAATAAATCCTAAGGTTGGGAAAATTTTACTTCTTAGAACATCATTATTATTATTAAAAATATTATATTATTAACAATATTTTAATAATAATGCTAATGAAAACAATAGCAATCATATGCTGTTTGGTATTACAAGGTCTTTGGGCAAAGACAGTCCCTTACTGAATATATATATATAACAAAAATTATTCTGGATTACTGCAAGAGGACTCCCGATTGAAGAAAAAAAAAAAATAGTTCTAGGGACATCTGGATCTAAAAAAGCTGTAGATTATAAACAACCCCCATTCCATGGACTTCCTGATGTCACTTTTTAAAGGGAGAGGAACCACCTGCGTGCAGTTAATATTACTAAATTAATAGGAAATTAACCAAAGTAGTACAGCTGCCTTTGAAGCCAGAATCATATATTACTACACAATTTTTTTGTTGTGGTTCTGTAATAATGGAAAGTTTATCTTGGAGCCATGCAGAGAACAGCAAATTTACTACAACTGCCACAGACAAGTGGGCATGAAAAATGATCAGTTCCTAAAAGCTTTTAAAGCAGCAATGTTTGTCCTTCTCAGCTTTATGAAGGTCATAAGTCTCTCTGGTATGATCTAAGAAATGCTATAACAAGGTTCACTTAAATGCAGCTGTGTCCTGAATCTGTGCTCAGAGAGACAAAATTCTGTTACAGAAATAGACACTCAACTTTTATCTCCAGAAGACAATATTCTGCAGTGGGCTTGTTCAGAGATGCTGCCAATTCCAGACCACAGTCCAGTGACAGAATGATCTATAGGATTTTTCCTGCCAGGAAAGCACTGCCCAAAACTAACATCATCTTCATTTGCTGTTTGCTTAGCTTAGACATCTCTTTACTGTGGCTTGACTTCCTACACATAGAATGTATATATGTACATACACACAAATATGTACACATATTTTTATAGATAGGTATACATACATATTACATATACATGTGCATGCATACACACAGGCATATGTATATATATATATATATATGCATATACATGACTGATTTTAGAAATTACCTAGGACTCCCTGGTCTGGCCCAAGTAAGGGAGTGGACAAGGCTGTGCAACCCCCAGCACAAAGAACTGACCAAGTTAAAGTTCATTTTTCTTTTAGGGAATCCACCTGTAGCAAGTCTTTCCCTGCCATAGGTAAGTCGTGTGTCAGTGGTGACTTAGCTGTGCTGGGACACATGAGGAGAAGGAAGAACAGAGGCTCCATCCAGACCCTGCCTCTACCCAGTTGCATGGTTTAGGGAATTGGCAGCTCTCAAAGTGCCCATATATTACTGTTAACTGTATGTTCAGAGATGTACAACTAGTTTCATGCAAAGCCTAATAAAAGAACTTTCCAACTGAGAGGAGGGATTTTCCCTGCTGGGTTCCTCTCCACATCCTTTGTAATTGCCATGCACCTGGTGAGCAGCAGTAGAGCAGACGCTTTGTATAGTGACTGATGTTCAATGCCATTATGGTCTGTGGAGGCACTCCTTGCAAGGTGGTTATTCCAAGTGAATGGCTGTCAGCAAATTATTCACTAGTATTGGTACTGATACCAGCTATACTAACATCAGCTTGAACATCAGAATGGTCCTGGGTTACAGGACTGTTGTTATTTTGTCTCAACCTACTTTTGGAATCAGTTCCAGAAACAATCCCCATTAGAAAGGAATCTAAGCTTGCTCACTACTCTTTGAGTTCCCAGTAAAAGTGGCTTCCTTTCTGATGGATATTTCTCTCAACTCTTCTTCAAAATGCTCAATGATAGAAAACTCACAACCTTTCTAAATAACCTGTTGCAGGGCATTTCCAGTGTCAGCACTCTTTATCTTATTATTCTTACTGTTAAAACAAGCTTTGTTGTAGTCAATATGAGGTGAAATTCAGAAGGTGTCCAGCTGACAAGTATGAACACAGTGTTAAAGAGAAAAGAAAACAAGTAGTAGCCTCTTTTACCTCATTCTTCCCCATCAGTTTTCCTCAGTAGATTTCTAAGGACTTCATAAAGATCTGTTTTATAATTCTTTAACAGATGGGGACAAATAGGGGAACAATCAAAGTAATTTGCACCATTCCTCCATCAATTCACTGAAGGGGAGAGAAAAGGGGATGAAAACGTTTGTGTAAACACTATCTGGTTTTATACTTCATTCTTTTGAGGCTGTCTTGAAAATACTATCCCAAATGATGGAAGGAATGTGAATTACAGTCATCCTAGGTAAAGAATATGATCCAAAGAACACGGCTCTCAAGGTATACCTTTCCATCAATTTTAATGGCTGTCAAATGAGATACAGAAGCTTTAAAGTGAGTATTTATAGTGCTGTTAGTACTCTGGAATAAAATAAAATAAAATAAAATAAAATAAAATAAAAATAAATAAATAAATAAATAACCTCACTAAACTATTTACTCAATCATGAATAATTATATGAACTTAACCTTTTGAAATATGAAAAATGTCTCTTTTTATCATCCACCACATTTATGCTAATACTTAAGTTATGGAGTTGGGAAGTATATTATATAGTCCCAAACTAAAGTTTGACAATTAACCTTTCAGAGGAGCTGCATAGGAAGCCTCAGAGAAATGTAATGTTAGCAATTTATTGTGGTCCCCAGCATCTGAATAGCTTGAGATACAAAAATCCAGGTTAACTCATCAATGCCAAAGAAGCAACACTTGTTTCATGTTTTGCCTTTACTTTAAAGGTACAGTGATTCTTTATCATCACACATTAGCTGTAAGAAAGGATGGATTCAAAATGATACTTCATCTTTAGAGTGTGATATGAAACAAATCATCATCATGCTGTCTCTAAGAAGATAGATTATTTCAATTTTAGACCGAGGGAAGCTAGGACAGTGAGCATATCAGTGTCAGTATCAGTTCAAGAAACCAGACCAGAATTTCTGTCCTCCTTATATCCCACAACCATACTATGATAACTGAATTAAGCTCAGGACTTCCAGATATAATACACTGTATAAACACCATTTATACATGTATGTAAACATAATAAAGATCAGCTCTAAGATCTTCCTAAAGTCCTATGTCTGATTTTTCCCCATTTTGGTTAACCAGTAATTTCACCCATAATGGTAAAACTTTCTCACCAGGCCAAATGTAGAGATTCTGCTCTCCTTCCAATTCGATGTCTGCATGATAGTTCACCCCTGTACTTGCCCAAGCTTATTTTTCTGTAATGTTCTTCACATTTATCAAGGAATTAAGACATCAAACAGAGGAAGTCTTCTTTAACCATCCCAAAATTCCTGAATTCCAGGTTTCACCTACCTTCCTATCCTTCATCTATTTACTGTCAGTAACAACAGATACTAGGGTGTGGTGAACCAAGGATACAGCCTAGTATGTAATCCAGTGAGAGAGAAGCTGTTTGATGGGCTGTTACAGAACAGTTGAACTCTCGTATACCTTCGCCCTTTAATCCCTGCTCATGAAACAAGGTGAACAATTGAAATGGTTGTTGTGGGGTTAAAAGGCATAATTTAAGGAGAAAAGACCAGGCTGGTAAACCACCTCAAATCAAACATGAAAGGTTCATAGCCATTGTAACCCAGCTTCACCTCCTCCTTTTTTCTTCTTTTTTCTTTTTTCTTTGTTCTTTTTTCTTTTTTCTTTTCTCTTATTTTTCCTTCTCTCTTCTCTTCTCTTCTCTTCTCTTCTCTTCTCTTCTCTTCTCTTCTCTTCTCTTCTCTTCTCTTCTCTTCTCTTCTCTTCTCTTCTCTTCTCTTCTCTTCTCTTCTCTTCTCTTCTCTTCTCTTCTCTTCTCTTCTCTTCTCTTCTCTTCTCTTCTCTTCGTTAGCTTCAGGGAAGTGTGAGAAACAAGAACAAAATCACACTTTCTGACAAGTATGGATTCACAAATCAATGTAGACAGGAAAGAAAGTGGCACCAGCCTCGCTTTGGAAGTCTGTTCTGTGGTTTGACAACAGGGAGGCTGGCTCATCATTTAGCCATTCCTTCAGCTAAAGTAAACTTAGAAGGACCACAGAATTACAGGGTATGTGAATGCCACTGCAGCTATATTTTATAAAAACAAAAACATCACCACCATGAACAACAACAAATCCACAAGCCCAAAATAACAGCTTTCTAGTTGCGAATTCAATAGAGAATTCCTGGCAGCTCTCACTGCAGAAGCACGGGGCAGGTGTTTGTAAGGGTCTTTCTCGCTACTTAAGGATCAGCTCAAAAACTTTCTATGGAGAGTGCAACAACATGAAGTGCAGCTGAGCTCTGAAAAAAAAGGCTGAAAAAATATGCATAGTTCAGCTGTGGGCCCTAAATACACTTCTGAGAACATTTGAAATTCCTTTTCCTACTGATCACAAGAGCTTTCGTTGGCTTTTCCATGCATCCAGGCTTTCAGCCTATGGTTGCAAATGAAAGGCGGCAAAATATGTTTCAATGTACTTTCAGAATAAGGGAAATTTATATATTTTTAATATAGTTTGAAGTTACACTGTTGGAAGGCTTTTAGGAAAATATGAAGGCTAATTTTAATACTGTGGGGACTGTTTTGGGTCGCTGTCAGTTTCTGAGTACTTATTCAAAGAGACATGGTCTCAAATCTCATTGAATTTCAAGAAGCATTTGGCTTCTTCATACATATCTACTCTTTACAAAACTACAAAGCAAAGAGAATGGAAGAGGCGATTTATATAGACCCAGATCAGTCTTGCCATACATCCTGATTTTATCATTGGGAAAATACTTGAAGTTTGATGATTGAGGCATAAAGGCAGCAAGCATCAAATGTCAGTGCTAGGAAACATTTCAGCATGAGACAAAACTGATTATTGTTCAAAATGCTAGGAAGAAAAACAGAGAAAAATAACTAGCTTCTTTAACTCTCCCTTTCCTGTTGGTGAGATAAACGAGAACCGGTGCCACAGCTGAGATTTTGCAGCTCTCTACAATCAGCTCTGAAGCAGTTGCTTGCAGGCAAAAGAGCCCATTGTGTGACCTCGCCAAGAATTATGGTGGTATGGGAATAAAAAAAAAACACCAACACAAGAAAAATGTGCGTTGGTTTGCATTAGAGCTCACATAACAGTTTACAGCAGCAGAAGGCCAAATGCTTACAATTCAAGGCACTGATGCTGTGCCCGATGAGATGAAAATTTCATGTCAGATAAGTGCTCAAGTGAGACAACTTGGCTTTATTTCTACTTTCCAGAGCAAGCAGTAAGAGATGGCTGGTGCCCCCAGTGTAAACTGACACCAAAAATCAGCACATTAGGAGAATTTACCTTGGCACTCGAGTATTTCCTTGGATTAGAATAGGAAATCCTGTTGTTTCCTATACTAGGTAGACACTGTGGAGATGATGGGTCAGTCAGGTTGTAATTGCAATGCATGTTGGAATTATATAACTTTACACCAGTTAAGAATCCCTGTTTTCTTGATATAGAAACAATTTCTTTTATTTTTTCCCCTCATTCTCCTTTGGCCATTTGATACACACCTGAAGATGTGGCTTTACTGGCTGAGAAGACACCTGACTTCTGGCTGAGATCCCTGAAAGCAAGCATTAGTGCTGTATGTTTGGAAGAAAGATAATAGCCTGAAATATTTCAAGAGTTTGCCTCCCAGAATACCCACAAGCTATTAACACCTGCCTCTGGAAAAAGTTAGGATTATATTAAAGCTAACTTGTTTGGGGCTTTCATATACTTATCCTAGAAGTAAACATGGAAAGATGGTTTACCCTCACATTTGTTTCAGCTGATCAGAAAATCTTTCAACTCTTAGACCTATTCTAAATGCTTTTAGCATTAAAATGTGATTGGAGCAGATACTGTGATGTCTACTCTTAATATTAACATTGACTGTCTTTCCATTGCCTTTGTGCCTTGTAGGTCTTCATTGCTTTTTTTTTTTTTTTTTTTTCCACCAAAAAAGCCTGTCACCTACTTTTTGGCACACTTTTTGCTTCAATGATAACTACAAATTAGCACCTAACCACATTCAAAGCTCTATTAAGGATTTTGAGATTTCAAATGCTGTGGCTCATTTTACCTACAGGACTCTACCATTTGAGTGTTAACAAAAAAGAGTATTTCTTTTCTCTTTCACTCTGTTCTGACTCACATATATTTTAAAATGTATTGCTGGAATCTGGCTAATTTGAAAGGATAGAGTAGAATAAACTCCAGAATGGCCTGAAGAGCAGACATGATACATCCTACATGCTGAGCTACTGGATGTGTTCACAGCCGAACCCCTCTGGCTACCTCGTATTTTACAACTCTTTTAGCATCACACAGTCATTTGTTCATTTTTCCTCACAATGTTCCCTGTGAGGTAAGTCATGTTCCTCAGCTGAAAAAGGAAATTACTAAGTGATTCAAAAAGATTATTTTTGAAAAGGGACTTGTATTCTCTTAAAACAAATTACATCTTTTAAACTCTGTTGAACTGCTTGGAGGGAGACCTTCTAGACCTTTGTCCCTCTGAAGATCAGAAATCATCAACCAATTTCTATTATAGATGTAATAAATGCATCTATAGGTAGTTTATACCCATTTTAAAAATATTAATATTGATTGGCTTTCCATTGCCTTTGTGCCTTCTAGGTCTTCATTGCTTTATTATTATTATTATTAATTATTTATTTTTTCCCCCAAACTGATTAGATGAAGCATGATCCATTTATGTGGGGGAATATTCATTGCCTCTTGCTGATGTCCCTACAGGGAACCAAACATCTTTATCTGTTCTGTCTTCGGTAGATATGTTTGAGTTTGCAGAGCCAATGCAGGGAGCCAGCTGTACTACTGGGAAGGATGGAGCCAGCAATAAGACTGGTCATCTCACTGCCCGGATACTCCCACATTGCACTGGAGCCACCATTTATGCAATGTGGCGAAGAGAGGGATGTGAGTCAGGCATAACATATGAGCTAACATGTCCATACAGACCTTATCTAGAAGAGGAATTGAATAAGCATCTTGAGCTAATCATCTACAGCTATACTACTGGAAAGCTGTGGCAAAACAAGCCAGCATCCTTTCTACAACACTGAGCTCTAACTATACAGATTAATTGTTATGCTTTATAACCCTGAAACTAGACTAGATATGGTAATGGTTCATGATGGAACTTCAAGCTCTTTTTGTTTTGCATGAACTAGGGGTTGTCTCTGTGTTAAAAGCAAATAAAACCTCATGTTTTGTCCAGCAGCAACATTATAGAAACAAAATAATCAAAATAAGATGAGATAACACAGTCAAAAAAATCTTACTTCATGTGAACCCAGAGATTAGGCAGTTCTTTGTAACACAGTAGAGTGAAAATTATTTCAGTCCCATTCAGACCTCAAGTCTTACAGCAGGTAAGTGCATGATTTTGGGTAAATGACCCACACCCAAAACTTCACAAGGACTGAAGTACATAAAATGCAAGCAATACAGTAGGCCTTGGACTGCTCTGGACTACTCTTGGATTACTCTGTGAGGAGTAATTAAAACATGTCTAAATTCTCCACGTGTTAAGAACAGGATGAATTTATTTGCTCTTACCATTTTCAATTACTTTCATATTTTGTCATATCCTAACATCTGTAGGACCAGGACTTTCTCCTCCTATATTCCCATGGAGTCTCCTTCTGTATGCACATGGAATCTCACGTGAGGGAAAAATCTGATCTTAGTTTCCATTAATGTTTTGCTGAGAAAAGTGGGACAGAGTTGCCATGCCTTACCTGCAATGGACTCTGACAGCACCCTGTGATATACAACATCTTGCATCTTTCTCTGCATTAATGGATAATTAAGAAATTACTGGTCTTCACCGTTCCTTCTCTATCCTAGTTTCTTAAGATGCAGAAAGCTCCTGTGATTATCTGCCATTTATGTGCCTGTCCTCCTTGGTAGCATGTGACTCTATTGGCTATTTTCAATCAAATTGTCAGACTTTAATGTAAAATGTTCCTACAAGTTTCATGATCAGGTAAATGAGGGAGATCCAAAAATAATTACACCTTCTTTCTGGAATTATTTTAGCTTTACCATGAACATCATCTCAATCATCTGTCAGGATCTCAAACAGACCAGATTCCTCATCTTAGTCAAGAAACCTCATTATGTCAGGAACTCTACAAATACATAAATCGCAGCCCCAGGCACTTTGCATTGTAAATGAAACCAATCACACCTTCATGATATCTGAATGTCTCAATTTATTCTATTTTTAGTTAGAAACAGAACTTGCAAATCCTGCTGTATAAGAACAAACTGAGTGAAACAAACATAAAAATTCTATAAAGAGTCTGGAGAAAAACATTATTAAATTCAATGGTTTTGAAACAAAAGAAAAACCAAAATAAGCTCTGAGAAAACCATTTATCTAGGCCAGTCCAATCTTGCAAGAAAGGAAAGCTCCAAAAGGCATTAATTCCACTTCTGTGTTATTATCCCTGAAATACATCACTGCAATTTGGACGTATAAAATGTCTTCAACAAGCTTGGAGAGTAACATGTTGACAAAAAAAATATATGTTATTAGTTTGAGCTGCTGGGTCACCTGCAGGACAGCAATACAAACAACCTGGCTAATTTAGCCAAAAAATAAGCAAGTAGTTGAGACTCCAGCCAGAGTAGGAGGGGAAAAAAAAGAATCACTAATGTAATCAAGAAAGACAGAAAATGAATACCAGGCTGAGAAGAAACATGTTTGTGGAATAGGTATGTCAAGAGAGATAGCTGCATAGTTCATCTAAATGACAATATGAATGTTCTCTCCTCAGGCTCTGTTTCTTTCTCTGTCTTGTATGTTTTTGTTTTTGTTTTGTTTTGTTTTGTTTTGTGTGTGTGTGTGTGTTGTTTTTTTTTTCTGTTATTCTTGCTTACAGCAAGTTGCTGGAAGGGAAACTGTGAACCAATGATTACTCTCTCACTAGTCTTTTGAGTCTTCAGACTTCTTCCCCTCTCCAGAGACAACCTAGAAAGAAAAAATAATCAGTTTAGGGAGTGTGGTAGTATGGTAGAGAAAACTATAACACTAAAACTATAGAAGTAAAACACAGAATGTTTGCACTCTTCACTCAACCCTTGCTAATAGGTAGTTTAAAAGGTGGAAGGTGTCATCTATGGGACTGCCGTAATCATGCACTTCACCTATTCCCAGTTGATTATTGTTTTTTGCTATTTCTCTATGACCTGCCAACTGTCTAAAGAACAATATATATCTTATTTCAGCTCCATCAGATTGTTCTGTGATATTTTTTGAGTTAGAGCAGTGACAACAGGGAGTGGAACTGAGGGAAAAAATACAGGAAATCTTTCAGTACTTCCATTCAAGAGAAAAAACATGGAGAAGTGTGGAAATATTGGGATCCACCTTTAAGGTGGTAAAGCCTCCCAGGACTGGAATGAATCTGGAAGGTATTTTCAGACAAAGCCAAGTTGTGCCTCAAACCTTAACAGGGCCTTGACTGTGCCCTACTTTTAGCAGTTTCAGGAGTTAATCACCAGAGCTAGCCTTTGGTGGTTTCAGATTTATAGATCTACAACAATTTCAGTAAAATATTACACAATCTGAGGGTATGATTGAAGAGACTCTCACTTTCAGAATCATAGTTATAGGAAACCTGGGCAAGAAGGGACCTCTGGAAGGATATAGTCCAACCTCTTACTCCCACCAAAGTTGTCTTACAGTTACAGTGGTTACAAGTAGCTCATACTGCATGTTTAGATCAAGCAGGACAATTGCATGCCAGAGAACTTGCCAGGGTTATCCTGGTAATCCACAATGTGCATTTGACTTTGTACCTGTATTGTATGTGGCAATGCCTGGATCCAGCATGGACTGGTGCTGATGGTTCCCATCTGTTTTTCAAAAATAAATCAAATTAGGTAAGCCTCTGTTTCCCCTTGCCAATGCTGATCAAATTGGGATGTTTCTAAAGTAAGAATTTTTTTCCCACTGTCAAAAACCACAACGCTTTACAAGGGCAGGGATGCAGCAAAGGAGTGATAGATTTGTTATGAGAATCTTATTTAGAGAGTTAATCCACCAAGAGTCCCCTTCAGGAACCTTAGAAGAGGTTCAGCAGTGATTCAAGATGTTGCTGCTGTGCAAAGAGTAACAAAGCTGGTGAAGGGACTAGAAAACAAGACATACAAGGAGTGACTGAGGGACTTGGGGTTGTTTAGACTGAGGCTGAAGATGAGACGGAGGGGAGACCTCATTGTTCTCTACAAATACAAGAAAGAAGGTTGCAGCAAGGAGGTTGTCAGTCTCTTTTCTCTGGTGATAAGTGATATGACGCAAGGAAACTAACTGAAGTTTCATCAGTGATAGTTTATATTGTGTATTAAGAAGAATTTATTCACAGAGAAGGTGGTCAAGCACTGGAAAGGGCTTCTGGTGGAAGTGGTGGAGTCCACATCCCTGGAGGTATTTAAGAGATATGAGGATGTAACACTAAGTGACATGGTTTAGTGATGCAACTTGATAGGTCAGGCTGATGGTTAGACCTGGTGACCTGGTGATCCTTTGGTGATCCTGATGAGTCTTTTCAAATCTAGACGATTCTATGAAAACATCAGATTCTGTGAAGGGTTTCCAGATACTAAAGCCAAAACCAAACCAAACCAAAACCAAAACAAACAAAAAATATGTATATTTGCAACCTGGTGTATATCAACACATTTAACTTCAGAAAAAAATGTCTTTGAGACAGAGGGTATTTTCTTTTAGTAAAGAACTGAAGATCCAGTTTTTAAAACCATAGACAAAATCTGGGATATTCAAAGTGCACTGAATACTGACCATACACTATTACCATTTAAATAGGAAGAGTAGATTAACTGCTTTTGAAAAAATCTCATCTCCAAGGCCAACCAGAGTATTTAATCTACCCCTCAAGTCCAACACAAGTTTGTGTTCCAATGGATATATTGTACTGTCAAATTTTAAATGACCCACAACATAAAATTCAATATTCTTCTATAGTCTTATCAACCTCCTCCCTAGAAACTTTTCCTCACCTTCAGCTCATTGAGACCATTCTTGCCTGACTTCTAACTTTTTTTGTTTAGTGTCTGGCTGAGAGACATTTGAAAACCCTCAACATGATTCCCTGCTAGGCATTAAGTACTATCACAAAAACAAGATGCACACTGTGATGATTTTTTTTTCAATCAGAGATCAAAACAATTGCTTTCCATTTAATATGATACAATGAAAAGAGAGAGAATGTTGAGAGTGTTTGACAACATAAAATTTGTCCATATTTTAAAGTTTCATGTCTTTACATCCTCTCCGGTTAGTAAGAAGTAGCTTATGGAAATCATGCCCAGTAAATTTTAAGAAGGCAAGATAAAGTTTTACAAATATTTTTTCCTAAGCCATTGCTTGATTTTAAATAATTCCCTAGATTTTATTTTATTTTTTATTTTTTGGTGTTTACCTTTCTACTGAAGCAAGACAAAAATCCAAGATCTGAGTTGATTCCAAATATCTGCATTACATGCCAGCTGGGAAGTAGTAACCATACATTGGCAAGATTACTTTTTCAGCTTAGAAATGAAACAAAAGCAGCCTAACGTGACAAGTCAGCTTAGTTATATTGGGGAGGGAAAAAAAAGGACAAGTTATAAGTTGACAAAAAAAAGTTGAAAAATTGTACTTGCAAATTTACCTGCTGCTATGGGCCAGACTCAAGCTTTAATGTTGACAACCACACAACTGTAGCAGTAATATGCCACAAACTGGCACACAGGGCTCAGGCACAAGTGAAATGATAAAGCCTGTGCAAACTGTAATGCATATGAGCTTTTTCCCCCACAGGTAATTTCTGTTTGTGGTGATGTCTCTTCAAGTTGGGACTGGACATGGACAGACCAACAAAACAAGTACCTCAAACTACATGTAAAGGAGGTGCCACATTGGCTCAGATTTTTAGCCCAACATACCTTCACTTTGTCGTGACTTGACAGTGACAACAGAAATTAACTCCAAACCTATTCAGGGGACACCAGAGGATTTACCAGGCTGGCTAACAGCTAGTAGTCCCTTTCATCTCACAACAAAGTCAGCACAAGCTCTACAGCACATATGGTGTGAGCTGCTATGCTGTTAAAGAGAACATGGACTGCAGAAGAGGGAAGACAACTAGGCTGAAAAGGCCCTGGGAAAAGTAGAAATGATGCTACAGACCTAGGAGCGTGCATTGTGCAGTATAATAGCCCTTCCTACCTTGTATTTTCAAAGATATATCAAACTGGAAAATGTTAAGAGAGAAGCCATAATGCTTAGCAGATGAGTAGAAAATCCTTCAGATGAAGAAACATCATGGAAACAGGAGGAGCATGGAGACACTGGGAACTGACTGTCCATTTCTTCACCAGTACCAAAATTAAGGTATGCCATATGAAGCTACATGAAGCATATCAAGTTCAAAACAAAGAGAATAAAGGGATTTGGGGCCCCATGGGGTGTAGAAGTCTTCTAGAACTTGTTGCTAAAATCTTTAACAGATGTTAATAGTTTATGTGTTCAGTAATAGATTGGATCCATTCACAAAATACACTGACGAATATAAAGAAGTAGAAATCACATGTGGATAACAGAATCTCCAGGCTTAAAAGAGCTGCCATCATGGAGATCACTTGGGAAAAGTGCTGTATATCCTTGCACTGTTCTTCATCTGCCTTAGGCATTTACTTATGGCCGCAGTCAGAGACTGGGTTAGATTTTTTGTTGTTGTTTTTTGTTTGTTTGTTTGTTTTGTAAATCTGACCCACCTCATCTTTTCATACATTCAAGGAATATGTCCACAGGCAGGGTAGCTTCAATGCAGGGCTGTACTGACCAGTGCATGCCATTGCACTGGGAAAGTCTAAGATTAAATCCCCTTCCTCCACCCCAGTGAGCTCAATCTAAAGTGGCTCTGGAGGTTTCCTCATCACTGGCAAAGCAGGTTCAGATATTTCTTGCTGTCATGCTTTCCAGCTGGCATGTAATCTCTCAAGCTCCCTTTCAAATGACTTTTTAAAACATTGTTTTGCAGCCGTTGTTTCAGATCTAGCCACCTGGCAAAAGGGAACACCAGAGCTGGAGTGAGGAGTTGCAAATGGATTTGAAAGCACAGCTCTTACAGAGATTTCTGGGGAAGGCTATTTCTGGTTTTGTTGTGGGGTTGACTTTTTTTTTTTCCTTCTCTCTCTCTCTCCCTTTTTTTTTTTTTTTTTTTTTTTTTTTCCACCCAGGCTGTTGACAGCAAACATTGTCTCCAACAATTCTGTACCTAATTTGATTTTCAAGCTGTTAGAGAGCTGGCATGAGCATACCAGGTTTTGTCAGTGCTGAGGTTTTTTTCTTCCAAGACACTAAATAAACCCTGTCTTTTCTTCTGCACTTTCCTGAACAATATTGAAAAATACGGAGTAAAAGCAAACAAACCAAAAACCAAAAGACCCAAAGGTCTGACCTACAGAGGAAGAAGAGCAATTACTTCCCTCATTTTAGCCTGCCCATGTGTTTTAGCAAACCTTGGGGTTCAGGATACCTGAAATGAAGGACTGACACCTTGAGTTAAGTTTTTTTGGTTGGCTTTATTTTTTTTTTATTTTTTTTTCTTGGATGATCTCTTCATTCTCTGATTCTCGCAAAGAATTCATCTGGAACACAAAACATTAAAACATCACTCAAAATAAACCATTGCTTAGAGAATTTTAAATAAAAATATAAAGACAGTAGCATACAGTTCTTCTCCTGTTGAGACACAAATGCCAAAATCCAAAGCTCTACAGTTAGCTATACTTAATAGCATAAAATTAATGAACTAGCAGGTATTACACAAAGAGATAGACTGTATTTTTGGATAACTGAGTAAACTGAAGATATTTCACAAGCGATGTCAGCCATACCTCACAGAAGGGCAAGCACCATAGGACATCCTGCATTTGTCTGCACGTTTCTGGACATCTTGGTCAGTGCTGTGCTTTGCTCAGAGCTTGCTAAGCACCAAACACTGCTAAAAGAGATGTTCTGGTAACCACTGTGTATACACTACCTGTGTGGTATGAATGAATAAAGACCAAAAGTAAGGGGAGCACTTTGGCTATTAGTTATAACAGTAGTCTGTAATGGATTACTACCTTTTTGCTTGATAGAGCCTTGGAGGATGCACATAGGGGGAAAACAAAAATAAAAGCAATATCCTGAGAATGGAAATACCTGAGTTCACATCCTGGTACTTCCACAGAACATTTGCTTGGCCTTAGACAGGAAACCTTGCAACTGTTTGGCTCTCTATAGGGCCAGAGGGTGCAAGGTGGCACCCAGAAGAGACCTTGGTCAGTGTAGTGAGCCCAGGCACAGCCGATCTTCACTCAATTCATCTCCCCATGACTCAGTTTTCCATCTTTGAAAAGGACGTAACAGTAGTTCCACTTGCCCAAGTGGCTTGCAAATCACTTCAAGGAATTTGAAAATAGCAACAGCAGTAGTTTGGAGCCTGAACTTTCAGAGATTATCATTTTTGTTGTTCACCTGTGAGCTCAATTTTCTAGCAGGCCTTGGATTTTATGAGATGCCTCACTTGAACACGTTTTGGGCCATGTTTTTGTGATGGGTGTCTTGTTTCCTAAACCTTCAAAGACTGAACATAATGTGAAGAAAGGCAGAAGATTAAGTGGTTGATTCTTTGTTTGACATGCAGGGCCACTAATTGCTAAAGAGAGCAAGCTTTTGAGTAGTCTTGACATTTTCAATGAATGCACACCTGCTGATGCTGTATTTTGCTTCCCTCAGTTCCACGAATTGCCTGCAGAAAGGAGGAAAAAAGACCCTTTTTCAGGGCTCTGACCTTCAGAGAGAAACGGAAAGAGCAAGGTTAGACCCCAATCATCTACATAAAGGAGATAAATCAAATCCTCTGCTGCAGAGGTAACACACACAGGGGGTCCTCCGTATGCAAGGAAGCCAAGGTTGAGAGAAAATCACTATGGTGCATATACCTTTTACCAGGCAGCCTAACAAATGACACATTCAGGAAATCTAAAGTCTCTGTGATTGTATCTACAGTAAACTTTATTTTTTCCCTCCCCTATTCATTTCTGAATGGAAGAGAAAGAACCAGAGCATTTACCCACCTGAAGTAGGTAGCAAACTTACAACTTATTTGATTTATTTTGTTCAGTAGAATGAGACCCTACTGAACGAAACATTCAATTACTAGTTGAAGCTGTATGAAAGTCAGCAACATTTTGAATATAGCCCTGATCTAGCTGTGGTTTGCCAAGGAGAGGTGTGAGGAAATGTCACTGCGATGGAGTCTCACCTTCCTAACCACTTACCTTGTCTGGTGTGTCACACAGCAGAGCAGATGGTGCAACATCCTCCAGCATCACCCCCAGACCTTCTAGTCAACAAGAATAAGCTTCAAAGGATAAAAGAGACTGCCCTGGCTGTGAGTATAGACAAATGGTCAGTTGGACACTGTCTGAGAAGACTAAAATGTAAAATTTCCTGGGACATGACTTTTCACTCATGTGACACAAATTTTCACTGGGACATGAGTGAATTTCAATTCATTCAAACCGGCACTGAACACAAAATGCAGCTTTGTAGCATGTCACATGGGAAAGCATCTGGCACATGTGAGTCTGTTCCATTACTAAAAGTTCAATGGTGCTGTAATACATGCAGAGTGCCTGGGAACCACAGTAACTGCTTGGGAAAAGAATAAATTATTAATACACAAAAAATATATATTTAACAATATAAATTAATATGCAAACATGTCAGACAAAAGCAATTCACACTTCTGGAAGTGTGGTGGTCATGTGTGTATAAGCAGAGTAAGCAACATACTGCATTTGTCTGAACTGAACCAGCAGCACAGTAAGAGCCAGGAAACACCATCATTACCTTCCCTGCTGCTACAAGCCAACTAGATGCAAATAATTCGTGTGAGAATTAATTTTAAAAATGGCTTTCTAAAGAAAGAACTGATTTTTCCCCACTTAATTGATTTTGCTTTCACTTTCCTTTCTGCTTCCTCTTCTTGAATAAAGTGCCACAGGCAGTAGAATAGGTACTTTAATACCAAAATTATCCTAGAAAGTAAGTTTAATCACACACCCCAAGGTTTTCAGAAAGAAGAGTGTAAAGTATAGCATATTTTGCACTTACAAGGAAGAAATGTCTTGAATTAGAGTGGCTGAAAGATTTTCTTTAGAATCTTTTTTTTTTATCTTTTTTTTTTTTTTTTTTTTTTTTGTCATTTTATTTTACACAAATTTCAAGCTTTGGGTACTTTTTAGGTGGACTCTCCTTCCTGCGTTATGATTCTGTCTACATGTCAGTCTAAGTATCCCATGAACCAGTTCAGTGACAGAATAGCACTGCAGCCACAGCCACAGTCACGAGGCGATGCTGAGGAGCAGGGTGATTATGTGATCTACAAGCACTGTTACTTTACCCTGTTCTCTCCAGAGTTCATTTGTAACCACAGACAGTGAATGGCAAGGTTCCTTGGTCCTATGAAAATTGAACAAAACACAACCGTCTGCAGACACAGAGCAAGAACATGAGCATGACTTCTGAGCCCCATTTCAATGCATTCTTTAATTCCATGCTTCTGAGACCTTGAACGTTTGTGTTCAAAACAGAGTCAAGGGAGAGGCAGCTCATCTGAGCTGCCAGCTCTCAAAAAGCACTCTAGGACTGAGTTGATGAAAAAAAAAATAAATAAATAAAGAAAGAAAGAAAGAAAAAAAGAAAGAAAGAAAAAAAAAGCAAACCAGCTGATAAAAGCATAACTCAGGGACTTGATAGCAGCCAAGAAAGAGTGTTGCAGAGTGCTGATTGCAAAGTGATAGACAGAGGTTTCCATTTCACACATTGTCATTCGAATCTTGCAGTCCCAGTTCCACAATGTCAGGACAGATCCCTCATAAAAAGAGGAATAAAAAAGGAGCGAAAGAGGAGAAATAACTACACAGCCTAGGGTAGAAAACACAGAAAGGGGAGGGGGCATTTGTTTAAGTGTTCAGCAATTTACAGCACAGGCATTTTCTATTCACAAACTTAACTCTGATGCTCCTGAAGGTGAAGACAAAAAAGGCAAGATAAAACCTTTTTGGCATATTTGGCATATTTGGTATTTTGGCATAGTTGGATGAAATGTTCCATCTGCAGGTATAATTGACACAGACTAAATTCCAAGAGTATAAATGCCAGGAAGCTCACAGGACTGTCAGACAATCAGAGGATCCTCTTACGATTCACCCTAATCCTCTGAGATAGTTGCCTGTATCTTGTGAAGAGCCAGAGTCCTTCAGTAAAAAGGATGATGACATAACAAATACCTCTGTCTCTGCTCTTAGGAGCCTTTATATGCTCCTATGCCCAGAACAAGAAAATTTCAATCTATCTACAGAGGCACTATTGAGAAAATGCTTGAATCCTACAAAAAATCATCGGGACCCTCACCTTGAATGGAAGCAAAAGCTCATTGAAGGAGCAAGTACCATAGAGCACTGCCGGTGTCTGAAAAATAAAATCAAGTACAAGAGAAGAGGGGATGTCTGGATCTCTGATTTTACATTGGAGAAATAGAGAATACAATGTTAGGTAGGAAAAGATTTAACACAAAATGAGGAACTGAGCCAGCAAAAGTAGGAAGAAATGTTACACCCTTGGCCAAGAACTATCACTATACTTCCATCTAACTATTCTTAAAAATGTGAAAAATATAGAGGGACATAAAAGACATCATGGAAAGGCTAAAGGGGAAGATGGTAAAGCAGATATCAAACCTAATGAGACATGGAAGAGACAGAGCCAGTGACAGAACTGTGGGCAGAGTGAAGGGTAAATGAAGTCACTGCTCATTTGTGTTCTGATTTCTGCTTTTTATCTCCAGCAGTAAAATACAGCTTTCATATATACCTTATATACATATATACCCTACAACTATCCCAGACTCTTCACTGTTATAGTCTTAAAAAATGCATCTTTAAAATGATGATATTTTACTAAATACTCACACCAGACTTAATTTCATTTTAAGCATCAACTGAACTGGAATAGAAAACCTTCATTTTCTCAGCAAAACTTTGCACCTCATAAAGGTTTTATCTGTTGCTATGGAAAAGACTTTACCCAAAGGACTTGCTTGTAGAATACCACAAGAAGGGGGAATTTTTCAGTTCCTTTCGCATACACATTTTCATACCCCAGACATTTTAATTTAATCATATTTTCCCTTCATCCTTCAGAGAGTTTCTTTTATTCCTGAATAAGCTGCATGTCTACATCAGCTGTATGGAAGCATTCATTCTTATCCTCTTCCCCACTGTAAATCAAAATCTACTTTTAATTACAGAATATCAGCTATTTCTCTTTGATGACATTCAAGTGCTTATTCCAAATTGAAAGAGCAATAGAACAACTGCCATGGTATTTTCATACATAGAGCAATGACCTTTTTAATATAATTTCATGGAAACAATGGAGGTACATTCATCAGGTTATATAGAAACTTACTGCTGCTTTTATTTTCAGACATTCCATTTTCAATTCACAATGACATTTGATGGGAGACATAAAAATGTCAGTAGATCAGTGGGTTTTTTTTTTTTTTTTTTTTTTTTTTTTCCAGCAACCTCATCTGACAAGAATTCCCTCCTCCCTGTTTCTTTTTACAGTGCTGTGTTGTTCACTCATTTGGGCCTACTTCAATTTGCTTATTAAATATGTAAGATCTTCATTATGCAACCAAGATTTGAATCATGTAAGATTAACACAAAGCCCTTGTGAGGGATTTTTTTTTTTTAACATTATTAATATTAATAGCATGTGCAGCTCACATATTTTTGTACTTTCCAAACCCAAATGTCAATACAGTGGATAAATTGTGCTTTCCTTCCTTGTCTTCTTTGTCTTCTTCAAAGGGAGGATGACATTCAACTTAACTAAAAGCAAACCTTCACACATTTCCAGCCAAGTTCCATTTCTGCATCCCAAAGAGCCACAGTTATTATGGACTGTCTTGCCTGGGCATTTGACACAAAAGAAAGGGTAACCTGAGGAAACAGCTAACAGCATAATGATTTTTATTCTTTGTGTTGACTTACACAACCTCATAAATCACATAGGTCTTACATAAGTAAAAGATCTCATTAACGACCTAATGAGTAGTGCTATAATATCTATGTAATAGAAATCTGGTCTTGAAACCCTGTCCAGGACTAGAGGAAAATTCAGATGTTTGAATGCAGGCAAAGCAGGCAAAGAAAATTGAGAAGGAACAGCTTAGACCTAATAGGTAGGGAATACGACAGAAGAAAAAGACATCTTCCATCCATTTGCTGTTGGACTGAAACCTGAAACATGCTCCTGAAAGGCTGGCTTAGAGGCTCTTTTTTTCAAAGAGCCTAGCACTTCTCATTCCTTTCTTTCCAAGCCTATGCGGATGGGGAGGTATCTCATACTTGCCCTGTATATACAGCAACTTAGCAGATGAGGGTTCACTCAAGAAATGGCTTCAATTCTCTATCTTTGACACAACTCAAATTCCCATTTCTTGGAGAAGTTCTACAGTGAAATATTTTGACAGTTATTGTGTTATCTCTGCACATCCCCATCTCCTCTTCTGACTTCTCTCCAGCTGCCTCCTGCTCACACAGACTACTGCAGAATGTGGTGTTGTTGGAAGGCAAGGACAGAAAGTGGCTAAGGCTGGCTGCACTCCATCAAGTTTGGGCTCTTCCCCTCCAGAGGAAAGGAATAGACTGTTAAATTACTTTATTGGCAGTACACAAACAACCCTCTTTCCCCTTTTAAAAGAGCATTTCTATTCTCTTCTCTCAGGACAGTTATCTCTTTTACCCCACCAGTTAAAATACAAAAGCAATTGTAAAGTATCTTCTAAAACCATCTTTCCTTTCTCCCAGAATGAGAGAGACCTGTTAATTCACATACAGGATCCCTCTCTCTCTCATCTCCTGTTGTATGATCCATTAATATAAGTATTTTCCTTTACAAGGAGACAGCTTCAGAAAGGGAAGTTCAGACCATAGTCTGCTACATGTTTCAGAGAAGAGGTGTGGAACAACATCCAGTGGAGGCAGGGATTGAAAGAATCTGAGTGTTCTGCTTACTTCAGATTTTTTGTAAAGAAGAGGAAATCATCATTAACATCTCCTTCTTCAGCTACATCTTAAAAGAAAGCAGCAGTACTACTGTAATCTCTAGAGAGTTCAACCTATGTTCACAAGTTATTCTGTTACACTGATAATAAAATCCATAACATTCAAATTTATATTTTATGTCCAAAGTCCAAAGACTTTGAGAATGAAAGTTCACTCAGAAAAGAGAATGAAAGTTCACTATAATCATGTTGAATGCATGGCACCAAAGCTGTAAAAGAATGAAAATACATTGTAGTGTTATGGAGCTAATGTTAAACCTGTCAGATAGGTCAGGATGAGAAACAGTTATCTTCATTCATACTGATACCAAGTGACAGCTTGTACATAGCTTCTACATTCAGAAATGGTCACAGTGATTGTCTATTCAGACATCTTGTTTATTACAAGAAAGATAATTCTTCCAAGTGTAATGTTTTATTTTTATTTTATATGTCTTCCTTTCTCAGTCTTTTCTACTTAGAAAGTAGAAAACTTTCTACTTAGGCCTAGAACCAAAAGGTTTAAACCAAAGAGTAATTTTTAAGAATATTCAAATATAGAAAAAAATACAGCACAACTGGACACAAGACACATTGGCATAGTAAGAAAGGAACTTGTTCATATTATAGTTGCTGAAGACACCCTCAAAATTTTGACGCACTGATCTAAAGTAAAACAAATTAAAAAATTGATTTATTTTGACCCTATCCTATGAAAAGGAACTTGAAAAATGTAACCTATTGTGACATCTCCTGATTTGAGATGGCTGTGCCTTAAGCTTGGAGACCGTAAACAATGAAAGGTGCTCTCTTCTATGATGACTATAAAATCTTACACTTGCATATACAAGGAAATTAATCTGTGTTCTGGGAATGACTTAAAGAAAATGAAATCAATCATATTTATAAGCATCTTGTGACCTTTACCTATTTCCCTGGAAGAAAAATAAAATTAAGACAATTGTACCTTAGTTTCCACAGCGTTGTCTGGGTGTTTGATCAGAATCTGACTGGGAAATGATACCGACAGCAAGATAACAAGAAAACCCATTTATCACCGTGACAGGTGCTTGGTTTTATATGAGTTTAAATTACCAGTGATGGAGTAGGGTTGTCTTTCTCCCATCTCAACCTCATAACCAATGTTTAGACTCAACTAAAGTTTCCATTTCATAGTAATCAAGTTACATGGAGTCAAATTGTTATTCATGAATTCAAGGAGGTTACGACTTGAGATTCATTAATGCAATGTTGTCAGCAACAGCAAGCAGGTCCATGGCCTAGAACAGTGTGGTAATTGGTAAATCTGAAAGCTGGGTGGTTAATGGCTGTTTATTAGCCTCTAATATGTTCTGTATTATTTAGACTTACAAGATTTGACACTAGATATTTCTACTGAGTCACAACACTCTGGCAGTTCACCTTTCTTGTATGTTGGTGGACATGTGCCAGAGCTTAACTGTGCTGTAGAGGAAAAGAAATACAGCTGTATTACACCTGTACTACCATGCAGTGTGATCTTCCCCATTTGAACACACAGTGACCTAAAGGACACTACAACCCTGAAAGATGGGGCGTCATTTATAGACAATATATTAGGCAGTGCCAGTTCTCTCATTTCTATATGTGTATTGAGTAACTTCAATGTCTTTTGGCCTATAGCGGAATTAGATGTTTATTTGTGTTTTGGTTTTTTGTTTTTTGTTTGTTTGTTTGTTTGTTTGTTTGAGCAAAAATCTAATCACTTGACCAATATATATACATATATATATCTTTATAATTTATCTGTAACTTATAGTTTTCCCTGTCAACTAGACTTATAATGTATATAGAAACTTGGAGTTTTCTCCATTTCTTCTGATTCTTCTGATTTACTTTAGAACTACAAAATTTTAGAAGGTATGAGTCTATAACAGAAGCATCCCTTTTCACATCTCACTTTGATTGTTGATGTGAAAGTCTACAAGAGCAAGTCATATTCACAGCATGACACAGCTAAGGAGAGAGACGTGTAAGGCTAGACAGGATTCAGCTGAGCCATCAGGTCTATCACAGGCTGCCAAAGTCCCATTATCAGTTGCTATCTTGAGTAATTCCCTCCATTAATGTAGCTCTGTATTTATCTATGTTTACATGGGCAGGTTTCTCATCATTCAGTACAGGACACACTATCATAACTCTAAAAATGAGTGTTTTTATTCTGATTTCCATCCTGAATTCATTTATACATACTTCTTTGTCCACCTTGCCCTTTATTTCATATCCTTCCTGCAGGTTCCATCTCCTGAGGAATTTACAGAAAGAAGTCATAGTCTTGAGCTTACTAGGTGAAAAAAGCCAAAATCTTTCATTCTTCTATATGAGAAGGTTTCCAGTTCCTCATCTGATCTATGTATATATTTCCATTCAAATTAATTCTTCTTTAGTACATATGAACAGAAATATACAGGGAATAAAAACTGTACAGGCTTTACACAGGATTGTTAATGCTTTGTTCTTTCTATTTCAAATACTTTGCCTAAGATATGTTACTGCCATATTTACTTCTTTCTATAGGTGTTATATAGTCACACCAAGCTTGATCAAAACATTCAGGTCATTTTCCTTCCCTCGTAGTGCTAAATATTGACAGTGCTCAATATTCTGTATTAGTTCCGGCATGCATGACCTTCTGTTTCCATTACTCCAGGACCTCAAGGTCACTCAGCAAATTCTCTTTAGTACTTGAATCCTCCGTCTTTATTGGCATCCTATCTACCTTTGAAATGTTAACACGTTTCAAAAGCGTTATTTACCCTGTTAGTCATAACAACTAGTGCAATAGAAAGTATTAAACGAGATGGGAGTTTGAGGATATCAGCTCACCTCAGCCTAATATTATTCCTTCCTTGCATTCCAGTTTCTTATGCACCTTACAGTCCTTTTAATTTATTTTTTTTTCATCTCAATTAATGACTTCAGTTACAGTAAGATATGACAAAGCTTCAGTGAAGACTAGCTAGATTAGATCTAGGGAAGTTAAGACTGACAGGGAGTTTCTCATGGTATAGTTCTATTGAGATATTTTTAATCAAAAATGCACAGAAATATTTAAAATGAAACCTAAAGCAACCAGAAACTCCCTGTTTTTTATGCTTTACAGCATACTTTGGATTCTTGCCTAGTTTCTCAAAAGGCTGCATATATGCATCAGTGCCAAGGTTTTCATAAAATTTACAGCATTGCAAAGTTTGTAGGAAAAAAAAAAAGTAAAACCAGGCAGTTCCAATTCAATTTGCCTTTCATTTGGAGTAAGGGTTGTTCAGAAGGGAACGCAAGTCACAACTCTATGAGTACATGTCCTGAGCCAGTGTTAATTGAAGGTCTTTAAAGGAAACTGTAGTGTTGAACTTGTAAAAGCTCAGAAGTCTAACTATGAGAAAATTAGTTTACATGTGTACTATAAACCCATCATGAAGTGTATGTAACAAAGGTGTTATGCGTATAAATTAACATTTCAAAAACATGATCACATCTTGGAAATATGAACTGAGATTGAGCCTATGAAAAGACACTGAAATCTTATTGAGAGGGGGTGGTTTTGCTCTTAAATTGCATGCCATCAGAAGAACAACAACAATAAAATAAACAATCTAGGCTTGATAGGTTTCATATTGTGATGCAGTGTCATGCATATTAATCACCATAATGAAACTTATTCTAAATAATTCACATGCTGCACAAACAGCTTTGTAAAGTGATGCATTTAATTTTTTTGGCAAGAACACACTGTTCAAATCTGTGACAATTAGAGCAAAATCTGTGTCTTTATACCATTTTCTTTGGACTGACTAATTTTCTTCTATCCAAATAATGGGTTTAATAGAATCTAAAGATAGACCCTGAGGAAATTCATTCTTCTTTTTTCTCATTAAGCAATGGACTTAGTGCTAGACAATGGAAGAGTGCTAGACTATTGCAAAAAAGCTGCCACACGTGATGGGTTAAACCTCCCACACACGATGGGCTGTTGAGCCCTTCCAAAATTATCACAGCAGCTTCTATTCATCCATGCACATTGGTGTTATAGACAATGAAAGTGACACAGTTGCTTTCCTTATTAGCGTCATTATATGATCTGTAACATTATTAGCAGCAAGACTGCAAATATAGAAGGCACGCTGCTAATGCAATCAGCATAAGACAAACACTGAAAAATTGTCAATAATCTTCAATTTGCATAAAAACAGACACTTAAAATCACAGCCAGAGCAAAAAGCTCAAAGGTAAACACAGGAGTTTTTCACAAGAAACCACAAGAAACTGTACAAAACAATTGGAAAACGAAAGATGTTTTTCAGAGGTATTTTCTGCAGCATGTGACCCTTTGTTAATGAGAACCATTATGATCATTGTTGTCATTCATACTGAATTGCTTCAAGTAGCCACAATCAAGAACCAGAATCCTGCTGAGGTAAACAGTTTATACAAGTGTAAAACACTGTGTTTGCCCCAAATAGATGATGAGCTAATCATTAAATCCAGTGAGATAAATACTTAAGTGGCTTGTTGAATGGTAATTGATTGTAACATATGCCTAAAGTTAGTCTGCACTAAACGGTCTTTCTTTTACTGGGTATTTTTTTAATATATTTTTTATTTTTTTTCTCACCTAAGCTCTCTTTTGGATTATAAATGCTTATGGAAGGCATCTCTTCTTAGTGAATTATACAAAGTATCTAGAAAAATGGGACCTCGTTCATGGTTGGATATTTTAGGGTCTTCTAGAATACAAATAGCAAGGCTGCAGCTGTGATTGGTTTATTCAAGTTATTTAGACCAAATGGATATTTAAACCAAAATGCTTATAAAAGTCAGGTCTTTACCTTTTGATTTTTAACCCATTGATTCCTCTGGGACAATTTCAGTTTCCAACAACAATTTCATTATATCTGACAACTTAGTGTTACCTCTGAATCCTAAGAGTGAACTATGGCAAATCTGAGGCCAAGGAAAACATAACTGTTCTTCTTTGTCTTTATCACTGGCTTACTAGGCCCCTCTAGGCCAAGTCTAGCTCTGTTCCAAGAGGAGACCTGTTTGTGCCCCTTTAGGGCACTCTTATGCCCAGATCTATCCTGACCCCATTCAAACATAAGTCCTTGTAATTGTAGCAGTGTGACACCAGACTCCATGAGTCTTGTCAACACTCAGTAGTTACTCTAAGGTCCACTTTGCATGAATGGTGATGCTTGCTTTCTATTCCTACCAGGCAAAGGAGCCACATATGCCCAGATCCATGAAAGTGTCCAGATCATGAATCAATATTCATGACCTGGATAACTTCATGCTTTTTGCCTTCTTGTTCCTTTCTTGTCATAAATTGCTGCAACCTTCAGTTTTTTGCAGTGTTTCTAAACTAGCAGGTTTAATCCCAGTGTAATCCTTTAAAGATAAATGCTTAAATAGTTTATATGTTTGAATATACCTATTTCTTCATCAGAAGAAAAGTTAAGTTTTTAAGGATATGATGACTCTTTGTTAACTGCAGTCAGGGGTGGGTTAATTTTAATGAGAAATCTCAAGCACTGAAGGTCTCTGCAACTTGCCGTGTTACTTGTTCCTCAGGGGAACTGATTCTAAACTAAACTTCAAAAAAATCATCATAAAATATTATCATAAAACAGGATAAGACACACAAATCCCTCTTCAAGAAAATAAATAAAACATCAGTTTTTATCGCTCTTCTCTAATTAACATGGCAACCTTTCTATTCCTTCCTGGAGCCTCCAGGGCAAATGATGTCAGGCGGTAACATGATGCAAACACCCCAGTGAAAAAGGGAGGCAGCTGGTGTGTTCAAAGAGGGAGTTATTTCCTAGCAATGTAGATTGCTCTAGAACTCATCTCACATCTTTTGCAAATAAATAACTTACACATGCTGATAATATGTCACGTTTGGAGAAATTACAGTATGTATAGTATGCAAATTTTATAGAGTCACCATGCATTTTTATTTCTTCCCATTTGCAAAAATGGAAAAGATACACAAGAATGTAAAGTGAAATACAGAGGACTGGATAGCCAAAGGCAGAGAAACCCTTCATCAGTAAATGAAGTACTCATGTAACAGAGGAAGACACTTACATCTGACGTTCTGATAATAGGGCTAAGAAGGTTAGAAAGAGTTTATTTTCCTTTTATCTCCCATTCTGACAAATCCACATCTGCGAAGCTCAAGAAATAGTTGTCATGTTAAACATGTAGATGACTATATTACCTGTATTATAAGAAAGGTGGGGTCAAAATAAATTCTTTGGGCCTTAAAATCTTTGATTACTTAGTCTACATCTTCAAGTAGTAGAGAATAGCAAATACTCTGAGCTGTCTTGATAAATACGAATCTTTCCTCCACTTCCTACCTAGATGGCTGAAGTCTGTCTTCAAGCTTCTCCCCAAGGACAATTTAGACAGACTGATTTTTCTTCTCCTTTTGAACAAAACCTACCGAGAATGGCAATGTGACAAATGATCCTCGATGCATTTTGACAGCAGAAAAGCTTTGGTGATCATTTCTTCAACTAGGCTTAAGTAGGGATACGATCCAAAGGTTAATGCACTAGGAGTCTTTCCCTGGAGTTCAATTGTCTCCAGTTCATAGGAATTATCCTTAAGTACTCTCGACTTCTTTGCCAGACAGTGGACAGAGTATCACAGGAAATATTGAGGCTGGAAAAGATCCTTAAGATCATCAAGTCCAACCATTAACCTAACACTACCAAGTCCACAACAAAGCCATGTCCCTAAGTGCCACATCTGCAAGTCCCTTAAATACCTCCAGGGATCACAACTATACCACTTTCCTGGGCAGCCTGTACCAAAGCCTAACTACCTTTTCCATTAAGAAATTCTTCTTGATATCCAGTCTAAACCTCTCCTGGCAGAATTTGAGGGTATTTCTTCACATATATAGAAAGTCCGGTGCCCATGGTCCACATCTTCTGGTAAGACTCAAAGCTTTCAAAATCTGCCTAAGCAAGAGCATATACAGATTGAAAACCTTGATGTACTTGTACAGAGCAGTGATAACAATACTTGTGTAGTATTCCCACGTTGATAACAGTATTTTGAGGAGAAGGGCTGCTGGTGACACAAGTCAGACCACAGCTGAGGAGTATAGTACATTGAATGAAACTGCTTAAAGGAGATCAAACTGCAGAATATAATGGTCCTTCTCTGTTGGACCAGCAGTGACAGAGCTATGTTAGCATGGGAACGTACTAACAGGTGATAGTTGAGACTGTCTAGTTCAGAAAACCCCTGCTGACATGTCCAGAGTGACCCAGAGAAAGCAAATAATGAGGATAGACTGACATCAGGTCTGATTGTAGAGGCATGTTCATACAGCCTGCAGTGATTTGTATTAATGGAGAGTCACGAGTATGCAAAGTGAGTGCCTCTTAATAGTTTATGGCCTTGTCGGCTTTGCAGCCATAACAAGAGGCAAGAGGTTATATTAATAGACAACACATGACAAAAAAAAAAAAAAAAAAAAAAATTACAGTGCAAATAATTGAGTGTTCATGGGTGAATCCAATACAAAATGTAATGCATTAATGTCTTTATGGATGACATGTAAAACAGTTTATCCTATTACAATGGCAATCCCAGAGATTTTCATGTCCATTTCATCCATTTACCATCATGGAGTATCTTAGTAGAACATCTTGGCAAATGTTTAATTTAGAAGACAGTACTTAAGAATATAGCATGATTTGTCTCACAGATTAAAGAAACATGGATTAAAATCAAGCTTGATACAGGATCTGTGCTTCCCTCCAATTTCGTCAGAATTGTCAGAGTCTGTATGAAAGGGTGATTTTCAGGAAAAAACAGCGGCAGCAAACAGCAAGTCATGTTAGCATTCTGACTTTGATGGACTATTTAAGGAACATATGTTCCTGACTGCCAAAATTCTTGTTTCATATGACCTGAAGTATTCTACGTAAATTCAGTTACATGGCACAGACGGTAGAAGTGTGAATACTCTTTTTTCTCTTCAAAGAAAGCAGCTCTGGAACAGATTGTAAGTGACACTGGAACTTAATTCACATCCAAACAGTTCTAGTTTTCTGTAAGATATAACATCATACATGTCACATCAGCTCATTGCCATCCTGTCACAACGCAAACAAATTACCATCTGATCTGATGAAGAATTAGCAAGTCAATTGTAATATCAGCCTAATAAACAGTAGTTTATATCTACAACCAGCTGTAAGCATCCCAGAGAGGAAAAGAAAAAACAGAAGATTCCAGTTATTTGAGTATTAAATGGTGAACTGTGAACCACACTTCTCATTGTAAAAATGAGAGTTGGGAAGTTTTTTCTTCTTCAAGCCTTATTACAATATTAGTAATGCATAGTCCCTTCACATAACTGTATAGAAACTTAGCAATGTAGCCTATGTGCAAAAGATGTTTTTCTATGTCGTCAAGCAGGCTATCATAAATTAGCTATTAGGAACTGTATTTGCAGGGTACGTTCCTTAAGATCTGGACATGGTTACTTTGAAGACTGATCTACAAAGGGACTGTCAAATGAAACAAACCAGATGAGAGAACAATTCTGTTTTTCACCATCTGACCAACACCCAAAACCAATCAAACAACAACAAGAAACCAACATAAATTAAAACAAACAAACAAACAAACAAACAAACATACAATGGGCTAGCTTTTGTTATGAAATGGATCTATTAAATGCATCTATTAAACAGATCTGTTAAATAGATCTATTAAATTAAGTATAAATATGCCAACAAATAGATGAACTGTCTATTCAGCCAGCCCATTTCTACTATGAATGACCCTGAAGGGCAAGAAGTTGTTGCTCATACAATCACAACAGACAATTTCAGTACTTTTCCAGCTACTGTGTGATGCCTTGGAGACATTTTCCAGAGACTGAAATTTTGGTAACATTTGTAAGGCCATTTACTCTGAAGAAAAGGAAGACACACAGCACAAAATTGGTTGTTGTCCTTTCCAGTAGTTGGATTGTCTTGTATTGCAGGTGACCATCTACTGAAATAGCCCCTTTGCATTTATACTTAGTTAACATTCATGGCTGCTTGAAATTATCCAAAATAATGTTTTCCTACCATTTTCTTGATGTTAGTTAGAGCAAAGAATGATAAGAAAGAAAATTTAAAGTCTTTACCTTTTAAACCAAGTTATTCACCAAGAAAAAAAAAAAAAAAAAAGAATATAGAAAATAGCATGAAAGGACTTTTCTCTCTCTCTCTCTCATTGCTCTAAAAACAGGAAGAAGCATCCTTGACTTTATTATTATTATTATTATTGTTGTTGTTGTTGTTGTTGTTGTTGTTATTTTGTTTTGCTTTGTTTTTGCAATATAAGAATAATTTGGAACATCCAGTTAAGACTTTGTCAACTGCACCACAGGTCTAAAGACACAATGACTGAAAACAAAAAGATATTAGATAGTTAGTAAATTAAAAAAACTATGCATTTATTCCCAGGAATTGTAACTTAACAAATAACAATTTCAGTGAGGTTCCAACAGCATCAGAAAACTGCAACATCATTGCAAATACAACAAAGAGCATCCTGGCATAAAACAACAATAACAGAAAATAAGAAATCAATGGGTTTTTAGAAGGATGATAGAAGAGCCAATGAAATAATTTAGACAGAATAATATAAGACACATTAAAATAGCCTTATTGATGCATGTCTAGGTGCCAATACTGTCATTTAAGGTGTACCTAACTTTAAGCATTTTGATTCTGATCAATATGCTCTGCTTGCTATAAAGGAGATTAAACCCCAGTGATATATGACTATTTTTTTTATCCATGTTCAATATAATCACTGATCCACCATTTTCAATCAGCATTTCCCAGGATGTGTTAGAGGCCCCTATTTAATCATTAGTCAGCTTCAGAAAGGCCAAAGAGAACAGTCAATAAATACTTGTAAATAAATACTCTGGAGGCTGGGCTAGAGTTATCTTTAATTTCCCACTGGGAAAATGGATTGTCTACACCTCATTCTGCAATGAGAGATAGAAGTGTGTCAGCCATCCAGATGTTTGTGAATAAATCAAGCAAATGCAGACTGTATGCAGATGTCTTCATAGTACCAGGAGGTAGACCTGGCTGCCAAAAAAACATCGTTAAAATCCTTTCTGGGATGAAAAATGGATGCTGTGGAACTGGAAGCTGCAGTTTGCAACCAACAAAATGTTATCTCCAATTTCTGATCTCAGATCATGCATTCACCATCATATGGAAACTAAATAAGGCCATCTAGTTTTGAAGACCAGTATGTTGTTGCTTTAATAAGAGAGCTACACACCAACTGATTACTTGCTACACTAATTTGTACTTCTTCTCATTGTTCATCACAGCTGTTTCTAAGGTTCTTCACTCAATGCAAATCAAATACATTTGCAAACTCCTTAGGCTATTCATGCACACATAACCAAACAAAATCCTGCTGCTATCACACAGAACAACAAGCATCCTTATAAGCTTCTCGTCCCTGAAAATATCTAGTGGAACAAGCGTGCCTCGTATGAAATCAAAGCAGAGCTACTGCTTGTGTTGTTATTTAAATATTTATCAAGAACCGTGTGTGCATCTGGTGTGGTAGAAAACATAAAAGTACACAAGGTCCTTGCCACAGGGAATGTACGCTCTCCGTATATGCGGTGTGTGACTGTGGATAGTAATTGTTTTGCTCACTAACTCTAATGCCTTATATGACACTCAGATGTTGAATGCACTGAGCTTTCAACTCAGCAATGCTAGAGAAGCTATAGATAGATTCATAGAGAACTCTTCTTTCCACATTAGCATTCTATTTGCTGAATGCTTTATGTCACTGAAACCTAGGGCTGGTATGAGACTGATTAAGCAGAGCTGACAGCTAGAGTATGCTAGAGTATGTGCATTAGCCTTTTAACAGGCTCAAACAGCCCTTTCCAGGTGTGAATTTAACTTACATTTAACCTAAAGGTCACAGGGTACTGTCTGTAGGGCACTGCGCTGTGCCAGCCAAAGTCACACCCCCGGCTGGGGTGGATGCACCATCACCTGCTGGGCAGAGCCTGGTGGAGCACTCAAGATCAGCAGCCTGCATGAGCCTCTTTGCTGGCACACATGCGATGCTGGCAAGTGATTCAAGAGCTGTAATGAATTGCAGCAGATCAATCTTTTTTTTTTTCTTTTTTTCCTTTTTTTCCTCCCCCGCTGCACTGGTTAGTAACATACTCAAAGCTGGGAATTCTATCTTTTATGTACTACTGACGCAGGTAGCAATCACAGGCAAGGCTTATATGCCCAAGTGGCTGTAGATAATACCCCTAACGCACGTGACCCTTAAATAAGCAGCCTGAGTTTAACTGCTGCTTATCTCTGAGATTTCCCAGTGGCATCCTTGTACCAAAAGCAAGGTGTTATCAACACTTACTAGAGACCATACCAATGTGTCACATCTCTGCAAGGATCACAGGAGCCTGAAAAGAGTTTGAAGTAAAGATGATAGTGCCATTTCTGTTTCATCTAGAAACTGTTGTGTTTTTGACTGCCCTTTCTCTTAGGATGCAGCACACAAATGGTTGTGGGTTATTTTTGGAACTGACCCAGTGTGATTTAAGACAAGAAGGAGGTTTCTCCAAAGGCCTGTCTCACCCAGTAATCCTGTTTGGGTTGTAGATAGCAATAGTTACTGGTACTGGTAATCATACAATAGATATAACGTAGAACAAATAATAATAATGGAAACTAACAATCATACATCCCACCTCCAGAGACTGGGGAGGCAAGAAAAATAAATAAATAAATAAAGATGTGTTTCAGCATGTTTCAGATAAAGTTTACACAAAGGCAAAGATTTCAAGGTCAGTCACAACGGTGCTGTTCATAATAAAATGAATTTTAAAATTCACTTCTAAAATTTGGATATATTTTACACTGGAATTTGGCATCCAGTAGAGCTGAAAGGATCATCCTGCAAGGTCAGTATTTCTGTTTCCCATGTCTGCAGTCAATAAAGGAGATAACTATGGTATTTTGAAATTCTCATGTTATTACTTTGCTTAAGTCACACATTTTATTTTCATTTGGTTGCTTGGTCTGTGATAGATCTCACCTTCTCTCACATACAAAATACCCTCCTAAGGAATTTTTTAGTGCCTTAGTGACAGGTCCCAGAGCACTATGAGTTGGATAGAATTTATTATCCTTAGCACAAACAGCAATTTTGGCAGCATCTGTCACAGGAGTACAAGTGATACCTTGTTATGAAAAAATATGCAGAGTGAAGGAAGTAGGAAATTTCAGTGTAATGATTCCCAAGGGAAATGGCCTGCCTGACCAAATTTTGGCTCACTTGTCTATGGTGATTCTTAGCTGTTGAGTTGCCAGGTTTAGGAAATCTGAAGTGAGAGCATGTCACTGCTAGGCTGAATTCCTGGTAGGTGTAAATCAGATTTCAACCTCTGAAATGTCATATCAAGAAACAGAATTTTCTTTCTCAGAGACCTAACTCCCATAAGCAGGTGCTTTTACTTGGATAAGCAAATGAATTAAAAATGCATTTCTTATTTCTTTTTGAATATAAAGTAAAACTTGAACCTGACGAGAACATGAGTCTATGCCACAGAGAGAGAGCTGTACCATTAAAACGCTAATGTAAAAGTATTCTAGATAACAGTCTGATAGTTTATATGTTAATAAAACTAAACCATTATGAAAATTAGCTACGCATATTAACCATTTTTTTAGACTGAGTTGTAAACTGATCATTTCCTCCATACACGCTAAATAACTCTGTCTAGCAATTTCTACATCAAAGCTATGATTCTGATTTAACCTAGTTTTCAAAAGGTTCCCAGTGTTTGACTTCCAAGGATGGAGAATTCCTCATATCCCTAGATGAGTTACTTCAACAATTAAAATACATTGTGTCTAAAATGGGTGTCCTGTCCTCAGGATTCAACTGTCTTTAACTTCCTTCCATCACATACTGTTTTCTGATAAAAAAACATCTATCTACTTTCAGAAATCTTTTTGTCTTGTAAGTATTTGTTGACATTATTTGAATCATATTCTAATTCTTTCCATGTCTAAAAATCCAAGAATAGCTGTACTGAGTCGCCTACTCACATCAGGTTTGCTTTACATGGAACATTTTTGTAGTCTATTTCTGAACCCTTCCGCTCCAGTATTACAGATAAATAACTCACAAAAAAAATCACCCTACTTCCCCTCAACAAAATTGAAGCATGCACCAAAACCTTTTTAGCCCACTGGACCCTGACAAACTTTGACGCTATAAACACATTGGATAGGTATCAGATCACACCCACATGAAGAGTTTGCTTCCAAGCAGTCAGTATTACATTTCTGAAGCAGTGCTTGGTGATATATATACTGCCCTCTGAAGAGCTGTAACATTAATAAATTGAAATGGAAAAATGGCTGCTTCTTCATCTTTGTCCCTTTGGTATTCCTTTTTCATTTTTTTTATGACAGATGCTTGCTCCTGTTCAACATTACGTTTAGTACATTCTTTGACCTCTGTGCTGAATTAAGACCTAGTAGCAGATCTGTAAAAAACAATCCTATTTCCAATTATGGTTTTGGAGACTTTCCTCAGCAGTGAGACAGTGCTGGGGACTCTACTGTGAGACCAGAACCCTCATTTTCAAGGCAGTATCAAATGGTAATCTCAGCAGAGAGCCTGTGAATCTTCAGGGAATTCCTTTTTTTTTTTTTATTTTTTATTAAAAAAAAAAAGAAGGAAGTGAAATAGTGAAATATATGATTTTTTCCTCATCCCTGTGTTTTAATACTGTCAGCAGATGTGTACACATGCAAAAGGAAAGAAAGAAAAAGAAATGCCAAAAACAGAAATGCTTAAGTTTAAATACAATATTTACCATCAGGATGGTCTTGTTCATTACCAGGCCTTAATTAACCTACTTAGAGAAACACTGTATAATATGCTTGAAGACTCATTAACTACATTTATGCTTAACTTTGAATTTTTGCCAAAAGCCAAGATGAAATGCTCTGCTTAAAAAGAATGGATTTAAACACCTGCTTAACTGACTTGTCAATTAGGGTATAATTTCAGATCAATGAAGATCCTAACTTTACCTAACTTACTATTGGTTTCAAATTTGTGCTTTGGAGGATCTGAGCCAAAGGTCTGTGTAAAACATTAAAAACATGAATTCAGAATAAATCATATGCATGGTAGTTCTAAAATATCTAGTAATATGTAAGATACTGATGAAAATAAAATTAATTTTGCTATCTCGTTACTGTGATAATTTTATGCATTAAACACAGTACATTCTTGTTAGGAAACATTAGTTACTGTAATATTTTTGAGCCTGTATAATGCAAGAGTTTGGGGAAAAATAGGCATGGTAGCTTCAAGATAATAGATTCAAGAGCTCTTTTTTTTTTTTTTTTTTTTTCCTTAAAGAGGATTAATCTTACTTTGTCTGGTACTTAGTAGCCAAAGACAATAATGTGTATGAAATTAAATTGGAATTACTTTATGATTTTAAAAGAATGTTTGGGGCATAAAGTTATAAAATAAGGTCAGCAGCCAGCAAAACAATGGTCATGGAAGTTTGCAGGAGGAATATTTAATAAAAGAAGATATGTACACATAGGTAAATATCACTTTGAGTTAATAAGGTTTCAGATCACTTGCAATATACAGGCACTTGCGGAACTGAATATAGTAGATGAACATGAGAATCATAAATGAGAAGTGCTTAAAATTGAAGGGGTTTGGTAAGTGGTAAATAATTCGTGTTCAAAAGGACAATATCATCCAAGTCATCAGATATAACCAATTTCATTTTGAGGATAAGAAAATAACATAAAAGAAGGACTAGCTTTACGTAACCTTCCCCTGACAAATGCTTGTCTAACACATTATACCCTACGTGTCCCTTGGCAATCCCCCACTGATTCCTGATCTTTTCCAGAAGTCTGACCTGGATATACTTTAATTCAAAAGTCCATGGCTTCCCAACACATCCACAAATGCACATTTTATTCCTTGTAATTTCAGTGACCTTTTTCATATTTTAGGACCACCACAACAATTTCATTGAATTTTCTTTCTCTGAAATAAGATAATTCATTTATTTTTTTCTCTCTCTTTTTATCATGTTTTAATGAACTTTGGGCATTCTTGTCCTCTTCTGGACTCTTCTCACTGCACACTTAGTTGAAAATATATGGCTAGGATAGGGAAAAAAAGTATTATATTATTATCCCGATTACCATTGTACTGAGATCCACTGTAATGACACTTTGCTTCTATGAGGTTCAAGATTAATCCAGTCTTGAAGTAGAAGTGAATGGGATAAAGATTTGAATGCTTCTGTAATGTAGTAATGGTTTCAGGTTATTCCAAAGCAAGTTTAAGTTTTGCAGAATATTTGCCATTCCCCTTTCATTGCTGACTCCAGATGATGCAATATCCACTGAATTCATTAAAATCTTTTAATTGATTTTGATGGGCTTTCAGAACACTTCCTCCACCCACTCTCTCAGTAGGCAGATGATGGTTGTTGTGAGTGATTAGGGAAGAAGAACTAATAAAACTTTTCTATTTCTGGAATTCTTTCATTTCAAGTATAGGAATTAGTCATCTTTGTACTTTCAAAAGATGAAGACTTTTTGAAATATATTGGTCATTTATACAAACCCTTCTTCCCATTGTAATCACCTCAAACTGCACTATTTATCACATCTACATTGTCTTTTTATGTATAATGTTCACTGCAAAAGTGTAAGAAAACTCTTTGACCTAAATATAAATATAGAGCATTGTATCTTTGCAAATAACAGAGTGATATGGAGCACACACAACCAAAATTGGTTCATACTTGGCTATAGATGATAACTAGAGATACAGATACAGAAGCTGAAATGATTAAATTAAAAGCACCAAATGATCACCATTTTTCAGGGAGAGGAAGCAAGGAAGGGAGGGAGGAAGGAAAGGAGGAAAAACAAAGAGTGCTTCTAAATTCTACATACATTTTTTCCTTGTAGTTATCATTAGAAATGTCTTATATTTTGCTTGGAAAAAAAAAAAAAAAAAAAACAGTCTAATGCAGTTTCTAATGACATTAGTGGTGGTCTTTGTGCTTGCTTCTGTGGTACCTGGATTTTAATTTCACCATAAATCCCCATGAAAACATCCAGCATAAGTCCTACACATCAGGTAAGCTCTTTAGCTACTATAAATGTGACTTTAATCCAAATTTTGGGTCTGACAAGGGGCTCATAGAAGTCACTGTAAAAGTAATTATTCAAGGGATAAAATTCCTTATTTGCAAAGGGAGAGTCAGACAGCTGGTAATCTGTGTTTGACCTGACTTGATGGAAGAAAATGCAACCTCAAATAGCAGCTAGAATGAGCATCTTGTTGCTCATATATTCTGTCATCAGACATGCAGGTTTCCAGTCACATATCATCATGATAAGCTAAAAGCATGTCTTGATCTCCTCTCACTGCTCACCTCTATCTTTTTTTTTTTTTAAACTCACAGCTACTCATTCCCATGGCACTGTTTGAAAAAAGAATAATTGATTTTGGGTATCTTCGAAAACTTTTGCTGCTTTTGTAAACCATGACAACATAATAACTGAAAAAAATAAATAAATAAAATAAAAATAAAAGCTCAGTCTTCTGTATAGGGAAACTTCTTCTGTCTCTGCTACTCACTGAGATATTTGCTGAACAATGACCAAAGATTCACATGTACCCTGGCTATTGCAATTACCATGGCTACAAAAAAAAAAAATATGCAGGGGTAGGGTAGATAATATGATGCACATGTGTGAACAGAAGAGCTGTTTGTTGGTTTTTGTTTTGTTTTGTTTTGTTTTGTTTTTCAGCTGGAATAAATGTTTTAAAATAATAAAAACAAAATTCCTTTTATTTCTGTAATTTGTGGCCACGAAGGACCAATTTTTCAGCTTTTGAAAGATTCAAGTAAGGTCAATGAAATGCACAACTCTGTCAGTATTTTCCAAACCTTTTTTTAAACCGTTGATATTAACATTCACGAAGAGGGAAAAACAACACATTACCATTGCACATACAGGGAAACTGAGGTATACAGTACTTGGCATGAGGTCACTGGAATGTTCTTCTAGTTTGCTCTGTCACTCCAATGTCCACTAAATTATACACACATTCTAGTTCTTACTGAGATGCGTATTCTTTCCAGATGAATTACTGCATTGTGGACAATTATCACCTTTGCTCACAAGCAGAGTAGACTCAGAAATCTATAATCTTTTTGTTGGAAAGGTAGTGAGATGCTGATTAAAAACAAAACCAAACCAGCCAAAAACTCTCACAAACAAAAACAAAACCAAAACCAAAAAGGAGTTTTGGTTAATACCTCCTTTGCCCAAATGTTAGTTTTTCAGATGGATCTAAAATTATCAAGATAAACAAGTAAAAAATATTTCTCCAAAGCATAAGGCAAGCAAAACAAACAGGAAGCCAGACTCATAGTCACAAATAAACCTACTTCTCATATTGTTTTAGCTATCTAAAGCACAAACAGGTTAATAAATAAGGCATGATTCTTTTTGTTTTCTAGACTAATAAATCAGCAGAATGAAAAAGAACTAAAGAACAACTGCATACCTATAAACATATATACCCACATTCCCAAACATACTATCTTGATAACTGTGGAAAACCATATGACTGTTGTTATACCAGAGAAAAAGAATCAGATGCACTGGGATAAATCCAACACTAAATACATTTAAGTAGTGAATAGATAAGGGAGAGCTTTAATTAAAAACACTAATGGGATAGATTAGATAATATGGGGTTGTCTCTTTGGTTTCTGTGCTAATGCTGACTATAGTCAGATGTGAAAACAGACTCTGGATGAAAAGGTATGTGGTCAAGCATGGAGATCTCAGTAGATAAGAAGGTGAAGGCTGTGGAGGAGCACCAGACATTGCATGGCACACAGGAAGGGGCAGGACTTAAAAAACGTGCTGATGCCTTTCCTGGCAGCTTTACAGCTTGCATGGGTTGGCACAGTGCTATTTTAATGTAGTCCTTCTGAAGTAGGAAAAAAATAGTATATTAGTTTATGAAAATTCATACCATACCAAGTAATTGAAATTGCATCATATTGCAGGAGTCCCATATTAATTAGGCTAGTGTGGCAGAGATAATGTTGTAGAAAAAGCATCAGTATTTCTTTTTTTTGCATGTCACTGTAATGACTAAACAGATCGGATATAACTGCCCACAAATCCAACATTAGAAAACACCAGGCTACCCAGTTTTGCTCTCTTTAATGCAGATCTGGACTAGAGTGTTAGACTTTATATCTGGACTAGCTGTTAGACTTTAAGGGGTAACACAGACTTGTACAGCTCAGGTTCTTTCAAGCTCTCTTGAAACTTACTCTAAATGTCAGATTTAAATCTACCATACAGTAAAGCCTTGAAGTTAGAAAGTCTGAAAAGTAAAAGGTTTAGGTAAATGGTGAGGGCTTTTTATTTATTTATTTTGAAGTAAATCAATACTCCAAGTTCAACCTCTTTTAGAAAGATATAAATACAATGGATTAGCTAAAGGTGTTTCTTCTTGATAGCTTCAGTTTTAAAAGTCACAAAGCTGAAAACAGTTTTACTAATGGAAAATAGTAGTTTGTTTAAAATATGCAATTCATACAAACATGATTTTATTTGTTTGCTATATTTTAAGAAAGACTGAAATTTACTCTGTACTCACAAACAGTGTGATATTGTTTGGTTGGGGGTTAATTTCATTTTCTTCTGGGTAAAAATATTCTTAACTGCTTTTGTCAGTTCTTAAAAATATTTTTATTATAATAAAAAAACTGAAAACACTATCATCTAAACATGTAGGACAAACAGACAATTCTGTGAAAAAGCAACTCTCTACACAGCTTATCGGAAAATGTTTAATCATAGCTTTTTGAACAGTATTTTTGTTCTTTAGTATTTCACTCACTGCCTCCTTTATTTCTTTATCTGTTATTTCTAGCATTTATTTTGAGTTTCTGCTCATAAAATTAAAAGAATTTTAGTGGAAACAACTCTGCTCATCTCCAATTTGGACACATTGAAAAAGGCAGAATCCAATCAACAAGCTCAAATCTCACTGGTTAATGAAGAGCCATAACACCATAATGCATAATTCTGCATAGACACCCTCCAAACACTTTGCAATGAGAAATTTAACAGCAAAGAAAAAGAGAAATCTGGGAGGAAAATGGAAGAGAAAATTCAGTTAATGCTAGAATACAGCCTCCTCCTCTCTTCCTTTCTCTTTCTACCACTCTCCTCCTTGAAGACTTCTATAACAATGAGTCATCTGAAAGTCATTTGAAGTGATTGCAAACTTTCATGAATGTGTAATAGTTTCCACTGACTGGGATTGGCCATCCAAGACCTATCAATTTTTTCAGAAATTTACATGAGAATTACAGAATGCTGATTGACTACTTAGCTACTTTCCTGCTGTTTGTTCAGATGACTTCTTATGCCAACAGTCTTCCTATGCACAAACTTCATTGACTCCTCAAAGTTTGCTGGACTCAGTCAACATTTCCTAGACTTGGGAAGTCCTACAGTTACAGAGGTCAAAAGAAATGACTGACATACTATAAGGGAGCGAGCTGGAAACATCTCAGTTTTGTCTTTGAGAGTGGAGACTACTTCATGAAAAGCATATTTTGATGTGGCTCAAATTTCAGATGATTTCTTTGTTTTCACTGCCAGAAAATTATAACATTTTAGATATAGTTGTATTTCACAGCTCTTCCATAACTGCCTCTACAGAAAAAAAAAAAATAATAAAAAAAAATGAATTCTGATTATGCAATAGGAACAGTTGTATTGTTATCACTCTCTTAGGCTTGTTATTTTTGGAAGATTTGTCAAAAAGATGGTACTTATGGCCATACTGCATATTTACGAAAAAAAAAATAGTAGTTGTATCTCAGGTACTACCCTTTTATAATGACTTTTTCTTATTATCTACTTATTTATTGTGCTTAAAACAAGCACATGTAAATATATAGCATTCCAGCCATAAAACTATACTTCCTCACTTAACAGTACCATCTTTTTTACTATCATGGGCACCATGATAGTAAATGGCTACATGGTTACATGGCTACTCAACACTGGGAGCAGGGAATAATCCAGCCTTTCAGTGACAAATAAGTCCCAAGAAAGCAGCAGAACCACTATTTCACATAAGACAGTTTCATGGGAAAAATAGAGAGGAGAGTGGACAAGCCTTAAAAGATAATGGCAGCAATGGCTTCTTCCAACATGTAAAATCCTCTATCCATTCAGAGTATTTCCATTTCTATCAGTGACACCTCATCCATGAAATGTATTTCAGAATAGTGTTTGAATTTAGTATTATTTCTATTTGTTCAAACTTGTAATAATCATAAGAATCCTATCAGGAATCAATAAATAAAGTTTCCAGTTTAGAACTGAAATTTCCATACATATTAAGTGTTCATTCCTGCCTTTTAGTAGCTAAATACAGAAGTCAAGATATGTGGCTTTTTATTACCACATTCAACCTAAATTTTCTATGTTTATTTATATCCTATGGTCCTGCTAAAGACAGATATAACAACCTGACTCTCACAAGCTTTTTTGATCCAGTTGCATGAGCCATAAATCATAAAGCTTGTATTGAAGATTGATTACTTGTCAAGGGTGGTGATTTAGAAACAAAGATAGAAACAAAACAAAACAAAATTAAATATATAGAAAGATTTTTTGAACTCTCAACTTGTGTGCCTTTTTGTTATACTGCTAAAAGAAAAATAGGAATGGCCTTAAAAGATAAAGGGTCCATCAAGGATTTTTAATAACTGAAATCAGAAGTCACAGTGTAACTATATATTTTTTGCCACAGGCTCATTTTCCCCTGGAACCTGAAAATGAGTCACTTTGCTTAATCAAAACTTAGAAAGTTCTTTCAAGTTAAAGTCAATCTTTTAATAAGAACAATATATGGAAAAAAAAAAAAAAAAAAAAAAAAGGTTTCTCCAATGAAAGCAAAGTATTAATAACTTGTAGTTGGAATAACAATGGTTAACTAATATTTTTCTTTCTTGAATGAGTGCTACTCCTTTTCCTTTCCTTTCCTTTCCTTTCCTTTCCTTTCCTTTCCTTTCCTTTCCTTTCCTTTCCTTTCCTTTCCTTTCCTTTCCTTTCCTTTCCTTTCCTTTCCTTTCCTTTCCTTTCCTTTCCTTTCCTTTCCTTTCCTTTCCTTTCCTTTCCTTTCCTTTCCTTTCCTTTCCTTTCCTTTCCTTTCCTTTCCTTTCCTTTCCTTTCCTTTCCTTTCCTTTCCTTTCCTTTCCTTTCCTTTCCTTTCCTTTCTTGGTAAAATATGAGATATCATTCAATGAGATTTCTTTTACTAGAAACAAGAAGACCAGCATTTCTGGCTTTCATAAACCATCTATCACAATATTTGATGTTTTAAGCTCAACAACATTGAATCAAATGAGACTTCTGCCTTCATTTTCCTTCTTTAGCTTTTTCTATGTTTTTAAGCAGATTTTATTGCTTGTGCTTTTGGAGAAAAAGACAGAAAATGTGACTTAAGTGCAAAATGAGTACTTTGAAATGATAAAAAATCCATAAAAATGAAACTAGACTTTTATTGCTATTAAAAGAACCATCACACTTCTCTGGTTTCTCATCATTTCTTAGGATTGAGAACTTAAAAATGTTTTGCAGTAGACATCACAGTTGCTCCTTAATATATATATATTTTAAAGAAGCCTCAATATATGTAACAGTACACAGCTGAAACCCAGCATCATATAATATAACCATCTTGAATAATATTTAGCTTAGCTGAGTTTTCAGCCACTAGAAAAACTGCCTGCTGGGGGTACATAAAACTCCCTATTCACGCTGCTGACTGTCTGAGAGCTTTCTTCTGCTTGTACGGAGGTATGCAAGTTGCATGTTCGAATTGCACACCAAGCCCATTGCCAAAGGAAGTTGCCAACCCAACATTGTCACAACACACTTTGGCCTTCTTTGTACCTGGGAGTCATTCAGCATAAACCTTACACCACTAACTGGCCTCAAGCTTTTATCACAAGTGGTTTTGCTTTATTTTATTTTTTTTTTCTAAATATATATATATATTTTTGTCCACACTCTTCTTGGAAAGAAGCTGCAGGACTTCATTGTAAGAAGAGACCAACATCCACTGCCCAAAGCAGGGCAGAAGTTCTCCTCTCTGGACCTGAAGGTGAGGATCAGTCCTGGCTTGGGAAGAGGCCACACAAGGAACATAAGCAACACCCAAGATGGAAGTGGCCTTCTCTTGTGTCAAGCTCATCTTTCTGCACCCCAATGAGAAGTGGAGAGATGTTAATGTCATTCTTTTCAATCTTTTGAAAACTAATATTTTCATTTGGAACTCCCTGACAATTTTAGTCTATTACTGTCTCTTTAATGTTTACTTCTCAAACTGCCGAATTTTTATGCTTTTTAAACATTACTTACTACCAAACAGATGAAATGACTTAATGCATAAATATTATGGATTATTATGACTTCAAAGCAGATTAGAGTGCACTTGAGTGATACACAGATATATACTACTCTTCGATACCTGTGAGATATGTAAAGATTACAAAGGATCTTCCCACCCTCTCCCCTTATCTGGTCCTTAAGAGCCTGGACTTATTGTGACATGGTTCTATCGTTTTTTTCTTCTTTATGCTTCAAGAATCAACTCTCATAGATCTCTTTACAAAATCTTAATGGCTTAAGCCTTGAAGTCACCGAGCTCTTTGCACACTGCTGGGGATAGGTAAGATGGAAAGGAATTCAGCCTCATTACAGTGTGAAATACTGAATGGGAAAATATTACTTTAAAGCCCATGTTTAATGAAACCACAAATGTACTTAGAATCACTTCAAACTAATTTAAGTGAGAGATGTCACAAGCTGAAATGTCATTTGTCACACGTTAATGCTGTGCTATTTCTGGAGAAAACAAATTTAGTAAATAGTCTGATTAGAAAGGATTTGTCAGAATGTAAATAAGTGAAGCCACGTAAATGAATTACGTGTTTTCAACATGGACAGTGAGATTTCTCAAGGGCTGGAAGGAAGACTAAAAGGCACGTAGAGAGCAAAAATAGGACAGAGATCTTCCGTGATTGCCAGCTCTGTTTTTGAGCTGACTCCCAGACCAAGAGAAGCATCCTGACAACCTCAGTCATGAATCATGCCACATTCAGTGCCAGCCACCACAAAACACCCAGTGTTTTCAGCCCTCTCAAAGTGAGCTTTCTCCAAGCAAAGACAGAATAAACGGTACACTAGAATAGTGTTATTTATTCTTTAGATGTGTGGGATTTATTTATATATTTATTTTTCAGAACAACCTAAGTCTCTGATTTCTACAGAACCAGCCAGCAAATCTCATGAGAACCGTACTAGTGATATCCCAGTTGAAAAGAGACACCAGGGGAGTTCCATAGCCTGCTTTCCCTAGTATCCAAATCAATTTTCTCAGAGAAGGGACTACATCTGAGAATCAGGTTGTGTGAGGACAAATATGTTTTTATATCTTCTTGCTTTTATGGATTTTTTAAAAATAAAAACAGATCGTCTTTAACTGAACACATTTATTTTCCTAAGCTTTCTGTAAAGAAAAATGATGAAAAAAAAAACAGTGAAATTGCATTAAAAAAATAAAATTCATTTTTGTCTGCTTCTCACAAGGGAAAAGAAAATAATCATAGTTTTACCTGGAAATCAGAACCTTTTTCTTTTCTGTTCTGAAGAACCCAAGATGCTTGTAGCTATTGTAAAAAATACAGTCAAAGGAACTGATCAAGTGCTTGCTCTAAGAAGCAACAAAATTTCACCAACTCCAGCTGGTAAAAAATGGCAAAGCTCTTCTGATCACAATGGAAGGAGCAGGTTAAATTATTTCTCTGAAAAGTGCTATGTGGATCTACAGTGGGAAATTCCTGCCCATATCACTTCTCACAGAACAGAATTCAGTGAATTCCCAATAGTATATATGATTAAATTCATTTTTGCTAATCTGTGGGGAGAATAGAGATCCTCAAATATATTCACTATTTAGAATTCTATATTGATTTCTTTGCTTCAAATATTAAGCCTATGGATGATTATGAGCTATTTGAGCTGGCATTTTGTTCAAAGGGTCAGTGGTATCACATGACTATTTCCACAGCTTCTTCGATGGAGTGCTAGATGGAAATCCTGTTTTCACCAGTACACACATGGCTTCAAAATTCCCTTTCTGTGACTGTTCATGCTAATAAAATTTGATTGATGAGATGTTAATAGAAGGTGAAATTCCCATTGATTGTACCAGGCTGCTGCATCATTGAAGTCCTTAAGTACTTAAGCCATATTTTCTTTGTAGAAGAAAAAAACAGAGATATGGTCCCTTTTTCTAAAGGGTTTAGAATCATCAAATCATATTTTGTCCTGTTCTGAGCTTACATTACGCATAGACATAACCTATGTATATAAAATTATGTATATAGAGATTAGCATGGCGGTAGCAAGATTTTTACTCAAAAATTGTGTACAGTTTTATTTTTCCCTCACAACTTTGATCCAGCTATTACATTCATTAAGTTCCTGAATATGCAGTGGTCACAAGATTAAAAAAAAAAAAAAAAAAAAAGGAAAAAAAAAAAAAAGCTCTCAAAGCACAGTGACAGTGCTGCCTTTAATTACTTTTGTCAAGCAGGCATGCAGCTCGCCTTCCAGCAAAAGGCAAGGCTGCAACACTGTTTAACCTGCCCCTGGGTGAACTGTGGTTTTGTTGTTGCTGTTTCTGTTGTGGAAAGATGAAAGCAAGCCAGAGAATGGCTGGAAGGGAGATGGTAGTTGGCTTCCTGTGCTGGAAACGGAGGTCTATCACATCAGGTGAATATTGGCTGGATCTTTGGAGGAGGACAAAGCTCCGCCATTATGCGTGAATAAAAAACAAAACAAAACAACAAACAACCCCCTGCAGCCCCCCCCCCAAAAAAAAAAAAAATAATAATAATAATAATTGCTGCCACTGGAGACAGACAGCAACAGGAGCTTCAAAAAGGCTGAAATAAACCTTTGTCAAGAGATTCTGACAGACGCTGAAGGGAGCACGCAAGCATGCACCCCAACAGGTCGCCAACCCAGCACTTGCAGGGCTGCCCAGGGCAGCAGTCAGGCTCTCCTGGTCCCCAGCAGCAGCCCAAGAACCCTCTTGCAGTGACAGTCCCGGCAGGATGGACCCTGCCTCTGGTCTGGTTGCTCATGCTCTTACACAGCCAGGCACCTTCCTCACTCCCTAGGCAAAACGCGCATCTTCCTATCAGAAATAAATTTACTGCCCCCAAAAAAAACCTTGTCAGAGGGATATGCTGATTTATTTATGCACTATACAGGCTGTGAGTACCGGAGGTGAGGCTGGATGAGGATGCATAGCACATCGGCTGGCCGTGGGCCCATGCCGCACACAGAGAGGAACTGGACTAGCTGCTTTGCATTTACTGCCGGGAACAGTGAGCACACAGGACCACAGGATTGCTTGCTCTATATTCACACCCCATGTACCTCACATTAACCAGTTCATGCAGCCACATCCTTGGGCTGCTGCACTGAATATGGAAGCTATTTGCTGTTCTATTTCCTAGCAGAAAGCCCCATCAATGTGTTCTTGCCTAGGGTGTCTATCTATAGCATAACTGACTCCTGTCTGCCTTGTGGATTGCTCATGCATGTTTATGCCACTAGCAAATTTTAGAAATTGTGTGTAAGACGCTGATGTTCTGTCCACTGGATAGAGGTTGGCTGAGATTTTCCAGATCTTGCCCTTGCGGTGGAGGTAGGGAAGTGACGGGTGCATTTCCCAGTCCTCTGAAACTGTGTGCCCCATGGGACAAGTGGGATCTACTTCTAAATGTTACAGCATACGCTAGAGACCATAAAGTCCCCTGGTGGGATGCAAGGAAATCTGAGCATCAGGTATCTGGAATTCACATTACCTTATACTTCATATGAATCTGACCACCAGGAATTTAATGAAATGTGCTCTGCTTTTAACAACTACTGGAACACTGATTTGAGACCTCTGTTGTCACTGGCAGCTTGCTCCCAGCTCTGCACACAGCTGTCTGCACTTCCCACTCCCATGACCGTTCCATGTCACCAAGACCGGTGTCCCTAATCGTTAGCCATAACAGGACTGATAGCTCAGGATGCCCTGGAATTTAAATACCTCAAAATATAACAACAACAACAATAACAAAAATACTGTAAGGGTAGTTGAACACTGGCACAAGTTGGCCAGGGAGACTTGTAGACCCTCCACCGTTGGAGATGCTCTAAAACCAACTGGACACAGCCATAGGCAACCCACTGTAGTTGTCCCTATTTTGAGTAGGTTTGTACTAAGTGATCTCCAGGGGTGCCTCCCAACCTTAGCGATGTTATGATTCTATAAAAACATGTTTAATGTCATCCCAGACCTGTAGGGTATGTTGACTGACATCCAGCTGCTCCCGTAGAGAAGCTCTGGTACCCACCAGGTTCTGGTTTCCCTTGGTTTGCTGCACACAGGCACTCAGGTATCCTCAGACAGACCAAATGGCAGCACACATCTATGTGCTGGAGGCTTTCTCTTGACACTCTTTCCCAGTCTCTCCTAGTTAGTTTTGAAAGCAGCTTTCAGAAGAAGCCCAGGGGTTCAAGTTCTCACTTGGAAAAGAGGATGGAGGTTATGAAGGCAGCAGAACCTGGCCCTCTTATCACCACACTTTTTCCAAATAGATTTGGCCAATCTATTTATTGATATTGTGTCTCCTGATTAGTTTTTGGATTTGTTTTCTCAGCAACTGAAAAATGCAGAAACATTTATTTAATGAATAAACTGGGGATTAGCTTGGAAAAAAAAGTTATGTTCTGCACATTTTTCAGCAAACATTTAAATAAGTTTCCTTTATATATATTCATAAACCTCTATAAGTCTCATCACCCAATTCTCACAAGTTCGCACATGGGCTTAAATTTTTACTAAAAAATTCAATTGTAAGAGAATATTTCAGATTTAATGCAAAGAGCAATTATTTTTTAAAAAGCTCTGCAATGCTGCTCCTGCTTGCTTGCTATTCAAACAGAAGACACAAAACCTTGAAGTTAAAGAATCCAGTGGAAAGAGCTCCAACACTGAATCTCAGTAAATGCTGTCCCTAAAGCTGTACACAGCCAAAGAATTATCCTTCCCTCTTCCTTTTTCACCTCAAACTTCATGCTTCTGTGTCCCTAATTATTCTCATAGTGAGTAACTGAGAAAAGAAGGTGATCTGCTCACCCACATTCCACAAATAGAAGGAGAAAAAATATCTAATTTTCAAAAAAATGTGTTATACATTGTACCCAGCCCTGTTAGGTAGCTAATACTAAATGCAGCAGATAGAATTTGAGCTTCTGTGGAACAATAAGAAAATAGGGGGAAAACTATATTTAACTCTATTTATACTCACAGCCTCCTACAAAGTGTAAGAAAAACCCATTTAAGATCAAGAGAGTCAGCTAAGATATCATAGCCCCTTTTTATCTTGCTCCAGGTAGTATAAATAATAGACACTGAGCACAGCTTAAGTAGGCATAATTTTAGCGCTGCAGACAGTGAATTCAAACCTAATCTTAGACAGGCTACTGCTAACCCCAGCTGTACTGCTCCACTGGGGAGCAGGCAGCCGATGTATTTGCAACAGCTTTCTGTTGGGAAAACAGAAATTATTTTCCACACATTTCATGCCCAGCTCCCACACTTCTCCATTAGCCCATGATTAAGTGTACATGGCTATAAATCTCCCATAAATTTACAATACCTCAGATTTTCTAAATTCTGTGTTTTATGAGTATGTGTGGGACTGTATTAATATTTTTAAACACATAGAGAAGCATGACACAGACTCTTGTTTACCTTATTTAAAATGTAAAAGGACTTTGGGGATAGAGAAAACAGTCTTTCCAGGTGTAGCACTTTACATGACTGATTTTCTAGTATACATCTGTTCTTGTATGAAAGGTTTTTGGAGCCTAAAAATAACAGGATAGTTCCCAGCATGTATCCTTTCATTTTGCCCAACAGCTGTTTGACTGGAAAGCATCACCAGCACACAAGAAAACGAGTAAGGAACAGCTTCAGTAGTTCAAACCAAAGCCTAATAACTGGTCTCCAGTGGTGACTAAAAGGAGATGCCTAGTGAAGAACATACAACTAGAGTAAGCTCATTTCTCAGCTTCCAGCCACTTTCAGCTCAGGGATTTTCTGGAGACTGTTTGTTTTGAACCAGGCTCTGAAAGAAAACCTCTCTAAGCCTAGAAACCAGTAGAAATTATACCTGGTATGAAAATTAATGTAGTTCAAAGCTTTCAAATATATAACCTGGAGATCAGATATGCTCTGCTACAGCTAGGCCCATAAATTAGTGTGGTCTGGTTTCCAAGGTCTCCCCTGGAAAGTACAGTAGAATCTAAAGAACCCTACCAGGCAACAGCACTAGAAATCAAAATAAAATAAAAAAATAAAATAAAATAAAATAAAATAAAATAAAATAAAATAAAATAAAATAAAATAAAATAAAATAAAATAAAATAAAATAAAATAAAATAAAATAAAATAAAAAATAAAATAAAAAATAAAATGGACCAGTCTTAAACTCCTAATATATAAGCCCACATGGGTTGTCAGAAATATCTGGAAAGCTATGCTCTGCCAGTAGGTACTCAAGAGGATTCAAGATGAAAAGGCAAATTTATCCTTAGATGTCTCCATAGCCATGCTTTGGTGCTGTCATTCAGTGTCTGACTGCAACAGCACTGAAGATACCCTTACACTCACACTATGCTACTGGAGCGATACAAGGCATCAGAGGGCAGCTGAGAAACTTGGACCTTCCCTTCTGAATATTCATTCCTACAGAAATGTCTTTGCTACCTGGGAGGAGTGTTCTGCCCCAGAATATCATGAATGATTAAACCCAAATCCAGGGCAAATCCCTGCAAACAGAGCTCTGTACTGGGGACAGCGGTTCTGCTCACTGCCTGTCTGCTCACCATAGAGGCTGCAGTGAGACAGCCTAAGAGATACTTTATATATATATATTATTTTTATCTTTATTTTTTCTTTAAATGCTAGCATGCTTGCCAAAAGGCATTACCACTGCAGAAAAACTCATCTCTAATATCTGCATCTTATTCCTAAAACAGTTTAGCTTTTTATTGCCACTGTTTATAGGAAGCCTACAGTAATATAAACGGCTTTCATAAAAGTTGCCAGGTTTTTAGCAGCATGCTGTGCCTCGACAGCAGTTACAACAATTCTGCTGCTACAAAATAGTATCCAATTGCAGTATCTACTGGCAGAAGCACAAATTGTTCTCTTAGGTTGGGCATTGCTGGAATAAGATCACATTTGCTAACACCTTTTTGTTGCTGTTTTTGTTCTTTTGGCAGGATGAAACGTTTCTTTCTTTTGCCACATAAAAAAAAAAAAAAAAAAAAAAAAAGAAGGAAGTTGTTTGGGTTTTTGCCCTGTTAGAAGAATTATTTTGTTCATCTTATGATATGGGACTTAATTATGCTTCCCTGTTTGATGCTTCTATTAGAAATTCAGCTTCCCATGACTGTATTTCTCCATGGAAGGTATTCAGCATGTCTAGAGAAATCTGAGGTTTTCTCATCACATGATGCCAAGACTTTGGACAAAACCACTTGCCATCAAGCACTCTAAGGGGCTGTCTGTAAATCAGGCATAAGACTTTTGTTTTGTTTTGTTTTGTTTTTCTTTTTTTCAGTAAGCAAACCATACACAAAGCAGCTACTATGTTGGAAAAAGCTATGTGGTAGAATATTGATAAACCCCTGTGTCAGGAGAAAATATACAGATTAGAAATAAGCATCAGCTTTGACCTGCAGAATGTATTTAGCTGTGTAATCGGAAAGCTATGAAACTAGAGCAACATCAAAAAAGCTGGAAAACTTCCCTTGTCAGTGCTGAATAAAAACCATCTCCCTGGACAATTTCATGTCCTGCACCGATTCATTTCTAGGCAGCACCTTATGGTCCTTCACACATACACCAGGGGGATAACATATGTGATTCCAGGACGGAAAAGGCAGTCCCTTGCTGATCTTGCCTGTCAAAATTGTCCCTTGCTATGTGTCTTACCACAAAGCTTTTGAAATCTCTGTCACTGAATTAGAGCTGCTGTGCATTTCCTAGCCTTTCTCCCTCTTTCAAGAAAAAGCACCGCTTCCAAAGTTCGCCAAACCACCACTGTGATCTCCACAAGAGGCCAGAGATGTCCCATTTGCAACAAGGCATTTCAATCTTAACTGAGCATTCCCTTTAGGATTGAGATTAGGGTTTGCTGGGAAAAGATCTCTGTACGTTAAAAGGACGTGTGTTTTTCTCACGTTCACAAGCTGCTTATGATGGCCTGCCTGGCATCTGGCTGTAGTGTTGAATTTCAAATTTGTTTTTCCTCCAGGGAGTCAGAGTACTAATCTACAGTAACACAGGCTGTAGGAATCTAATCATTGTACCATGACCCCAAATGATCTTGTTATTCATTCAGCTTCTGCCCAGTCTATCTCAGGGATTGACAAAAGTTTCTGCAATGTGGAGATAAGGAATGTGGTCGCATCCATTTATTCTTACTTTACTAGCCTGGAGACAGCAATATATTCCAGTCATTCAGATGAGAGACTTGCTGATGAGCACATGGGAATAAATGGGAACTAGTGAATTGTATGTAAAACCACAGCATGGCTATAGTGGAGGGGAAGGCATACATCTGAGACATGCTGCTGAGGGAATCAAAAAAAATGAGAAGGCAGTGGCATCCAGCTTCCTGGGACAGCTGGGACTTAAATATCAGTAGGCAGTACCATGACTTCCAAGAACATTTCCAATCTGATCTGGAAAATGCCCTGGAAGCAGAGGCTTCATTTACTTACTTATTCATTTTAAATTGTTTTCCTTTCTTTATCTCATGGGAGTTGCTTTCTGCAGAGTTAGAGGAAATTTGTATGGTTGTAGGAAAAAGGGGAGCTGCTTGCCTTGGCATCATTGCCTTCCCTGAAATGATGGGTCTGCAGAAAATAATCAATTCATTTAGACACACAGTTTCACCTCACTGGTATCTCTTACCCAAGCTAGGAGATTCACTTCTACCTTAGCTTTTACAGACACAACATCATGAGGAGCCTGAAGGAGGCAAAAGTCTGCCTGTATCTCCTTGCATACTTAGGACTTCCTCAATTCATACAACATGGGCTCACTGCAAAAAATTCAGTGAGGAGTGAGTGAATGGTATAGAAATGAAACACTTTAAAAAGCCTAGGAAATCAGTTTACTTCCCTCGTTTTGAGAGGACTTGCCACATTGCTCTCCGCAGTTCCAAGAGGCCATCCATGTAAACCAGCCTCTTGTAAATCCAAGCTACTCCATGTTCAGCTTATTAAAATGGCAGCAAGTGATATCACTGATTTAATGCTAGTGGGATGTTATCTTTCAAGTATCATAGCAAGCATTTCTCTACCTGCACTTCAGTGCTTGTCACAAGGTGGTTAGTTTAGGTAATTTCCAATATCACTACAATTGGCAAGTTTTACTTTGCACTTTCCCTTTTTGGTGCATTTTTGTGTTGCTTCCCCAGTGACTCCTGACTGCATCGTCTGCCTGTTCCACTTGGCATGTTTCACAGGAAAGCACATCATCTGCCTTGCCCCATATATCTTCCCCATCCTTATCCTATTTGCCACAGATCTGCTAGTGAACAGCACAAAAGCAGGGGAAGAAGCCTTACTCCAGGTAATCTAACATATCTGCAGGAGACAAGTGTAATACACTATGAACTGAGTTACTTTGATTCTGGCTTGGTGCACTGCCAGTGAAATAATTATCATTTAAAGGTTAATTAAAGAATCTGCCTTTGCAGGTTGTGAGGAAGGTACTTAACAGCAGGAACTGAGCTCAGGAATTGTCGGGTTGTGTGCATAATGCATAATGTTACAGGCACTAAAATGCATACATCTTCCAGCCTCACTCTGATCTTGCCTGCAGTAGAGTAAATGCCATCCGTCTCCTCTGGATTTGGTGGAGCTGTTCTGAATTCACACATTATGCAGCAGACTAGGCACAGGAAATAGGAGTGCTCTGAAGAAATCAATTCCATTGTATCTTTTTATCTGCAGCCACCCATGCTGCCTTCTCCTGACATGCAAAAGGAACAGCTGCACTCTTGGTAGTGCACTCAGAAGTGAAAACTGTATTTCTTGGTGATGTTCAGCTCTCAAGAGCCGGTCAGTGAGTGGAGGATTGAGATGTTACACCTTAGAATTACATGGTTTACCAAGTCCTTGCTGCAAGGAGTAAAGCCAGACCAGTACCCTTTTAAGTCTTCAATGGCATGGTGGAGCTCAATTGCCTGTCCACATTACTACATGTTATTCCTCCACTGACATACATCATCACTGCTGGAGCTACTCTGAGTACCTATCTACACTATGCCAAGAAGGATAACACACTTCAGAGACTTTTTTGCTTGGCTTCAACATGGCACCTACACAGCCTCAAGTCCTATGCCCATGTGGGGCCAAATGCTTCATGGCATCTTTATTACATAGATACTCCTTAAGTGTTTTCTCCTTCCTGTTTTGGCATGTTCTGTTGGAATAATAAAATATACAAGATGACTGTGGTTATTTCAAATCAGGTAGTGTATGCACTACCAAGGGTGATTAACTTTGCTGCCTCTGCCTCAATTAAGAGAAGAACAAACCAGAAAAAGGGAATCCCAGGAGTCAAAATGAAATGAGGGAAGAAGGGAGAAAAAGCAGCAGACAAAGAATGGTTCCAAAGCAAACTGGAAAGGCACATGTTACATTCATGAGACCCATGTCTCTAGGGGAGCCACTGAGGGCATTTCCCTGGTTGACTTCCACTCTATACTTCAGTTTGGTTTTCTTTGCATAAACTTCATTTGAACTCAAGCAGGCTGAAGGTGAGAGCTTGAAAAAGACACTGTTGCCAATCTGGAAACAAAACAGTGACTAACGAGCTACCTCAGATATATATATATATATATATTTTACAAAGTCAAACCTCAAAAGGATTTATTTATGTGATGAAGAGCAGACAGAATAGCTGTGAAACAAGAACAATGATAAACAACAACAAAACCAAAGCTATTTAGATAGAACCACATATTAAAAAAATATGTGGTATAATTACTTTTTTTTTTTTTTTTTTTTTAAATAGAGAAGCCAGTATCTTTCTGATAAATAGCTATTGTCTATTGGGAAAGACTTTCCTGTAACAGCTATGTACTATTTTCTTACTTTTATTTTTCTACTGGGAGCCAGCATCAAGGATGTGATGCCCTTACACTTAGCAAACATTTAACCAATAAATGTTTAATCATTTAAGAAAAAGCATCATAAATAAAATGCTTTGTGAATGAGAATCGTCAGGGAGTAATTAGAACTCCTAATGCCTACAGAATAAATATCACATCCTCCTGTTTCAGAATCACTTTCTGACTCTCCCACAGAGCAGAAATACACAGATACACAGGAAGCAATTAAGCAAGGAAAAAAAAATCTACATTAAGTGGAAACGCTTGTGAAGTTCAGACAACAAAGTTTAGTGTGCCTTGGAACTCTGAGACCCACCAGTGAGCAACAGACTTTTTAACATAATTGTTCAGATTTCAGGTGAAGCATTCTATTCGGACATCTTTTGGCAACGAACGGTTTCATCTTTGGATTGTCAAAGTTGTGATAGAAAATGCTTTCAGTATGCCCGTGTTTGGTTGCTTATTGCCATGAGGGTCTGAGAGTGCAATTAACTTAGTGTTCACTAGAAGCCAGTGGAGAAACCACCAAGCTACAAAGCGGAGACAAGATTTGCCTGTGACTTCTGAGTACAGAAACCTGAGTAATTCCACTGTAATTCTCTATAACCAGTAATGCCATTTATTGCCTCTTGTTGATTTTTAAGGAGAAATTTGGCATGATCTTGTGGGATTTTCAATAAAATCTACAGCATCCACATTTCATCTGGAAAGAGGCACTGAAGTGTCTGGGTAGTTTTCCCAGATTGTTCTATTTTGTTTCGTAACATGTAACTAGAAAAAGAAGCTTCATAAGTGGCATCATCTTTAAAAGTCACTGTCAATGTTCCCACAGGACTTTTTAAAAATCATTCTAGACAAAGTTAAAGAGAGTGTTTTTGCACAAGTCACAGAAGGGAATGCTCTTCTCATTCTCCATTCCATTTCATATCTCCTTGCCAGTGTGACAAAGCACTATTTCATAACCAACACATCCTGTGCAGCAGTACAACAGGCCACAAGGGAGTTATGCAAACAGATTACAGGTTATTACCATACATTTCTTTCTTCACAAATAATTCAAGAAGTTAATGCTTTGAAGTCACAGACAGAACATCTAAATGCATCATAGAAACACTTTAGCATGTGCCATTCTACACACTGCATTTTTGTAATATTTACATTAAAATACAAACATAAAAAACATAAAAAGTGCAAATTTATTCTCTTTGTAGCTGGAAGTGAACAGGCAACCTAAGTTCGTTCTTTAAAAATGGGTAATATCAGATGCTTCTAAAGAGATGAACAGTGTAACCCCTAGCATTTTTTCAAAAATTAAATATGAAAGCTTGGAAAAGACTTCCTCCTAGCTCAAGCTAAGAGAAACAAAATTGGCACTAACCTATAAACAGAGACACCTGGGTCAGCAAAAACGTAGTGTATTTACCTTTCTATGAGAAAATAGGGCCTATTTCACTTCCACAGTCTTACATGGGATTAGTTCATAGAAAAGGGTACACAGAGAACTGGCAGCAAGAACTCTTCCACATGGCATGGCCATAGGCAGATCATTTCATCTCTCTGTGCCCCAGAATCTGTGTGGCATACCGCTGCTGCAAATCCAAAGTTCTGTAAACCCGAACTCCTGTGTGCTTGCTAGAGCAGACCTTTATGTTCTCCCAGCAACATTACCAAAACCTTTACTATTGTTTTGGGAAAGACAAAGAGAAGAAAAGACATGAACCTCTCCACTTTTCAAATAATTTCTCTTCTGTCCTGCAGCTTGTTAACATTTGTTTGATCCTCCCATTCCAAGCCCTCTAATTTGATGTGGCTGCCTGTTCTTTACATTGGTAAAATCAAAAGGAGTTTCAAAGGAAAAAGGAGAAAACAAGTAGAAGAAAGTCTTGCCAATCATCTTCCTTGCTTTGTAGGAGTCTAATTTGTGACTAACCTTAGTAAAATCCCCACTAAAGAAAATATGAAGTGATGCTTTCTTTTATCTCTAGTGAGCCAGAGCGTGGTCTGGGGCTGTATCAGGAGGGCTATTTTCTTTAAGGAGTCCAGGTGATGGTCTCTCTGCACTTAGATTCAGCAGACTACAATGCTTTCAGTGCTTGCATTTTGCCCTCTCTAACCTAGCAGAGGCCCAGCCAAGCTAATATGCTCTGTGCTGAGGATAATTTTCAGATCTGGTCTAAGAAGAAAAAAAAAAATCAAAGGGTTCATTAACTAACTACCATTGGGCTTTAATATAATGTAATGAAGAAAATGGAAAGGGTCTATCTGGATTGTTTAATTTAATTACTGATATTCCACAAGAAGGAACAAACTTCATGTTAAATTCACAGATGATTTAAATTGAGGAGAAGCTGCAAACATGACTCAAGATGGAGACATAACAAAGGACTATAAAAGGATTGTGAAGAAGGGCAAAAGAAAATACAAAGAGATTTTGCTCGAGAAATAATGTCACAGGCTGATAATAGCTGGGAAATTATATATCAGGTAAAGATAGAAGGAAGGAACTGTAGTAGAAGTTTTCAACATTATAGGAGGGTGAGAAAAGAAATGCCAGTTGTACTTTTGGCACAGAAGCAAAGGATAAAAAAACAAATGGATTTCATTAGTGATGCCACCCAGTTCAACCCATAGCCATACACTGGTTCTTTGTGGGGATGCAGGGAACCCTTACTGTGCAGGACACTGGACTCATGTTCTTCATGAAGACCAGTCTCCCTTTTCACTTAGCCACCTTGCCTTCTCCCTTTCTTTACTTCTCTATTGTTTATTTCCTTTCTCTATTTCATCCTTACAACCTCACACCTGATAATGTTATATCCATTGAGAACAGTCTGGCAACAAAACAGCTTATAAAACTGCAGACCCAGCTGGTGACCTAGCAAAACATTTGGTGCCTGGGAATCTGTATAAACTTAGTCATTAAACTATAACTACAAAAGAAAGCAAGTTAAAACACAGACACATAACAAACAAATACAGTTTGATGATCCAGAACATCACAAAACAGATTTCACAACAAATTTTTCTCATTTTAAAAAAGGGACAAAATATAAAATGGGGTAAAGAATACTGCATTTCTTCCTAGAGAGCTCAGTAACAGATACAGATTTTTTTGGAGGGTGGTGAAAAAAGGGTGAGGAATGTGTTATGGAAGGTCTAGGAAGAGATATGATAGCATATTAAGTAGTTTTCCTCATATTTTCCCTATTTTAAACTCCAAAGCTACTATTATGAATATTGTAACACCCCTCCTCCCCCCACTCCCCCCCCACTCCCCCCCCCATCCATCACCCTGACCCTACTAATTTAATTTTCTGAAGGAAAGAAGGAAATAAAAGCATAAAATTAATTACACAGTCCGGTGATTTGACCCCAACCCCATCCCCTGGTCTCTGCTCTGACATGCTACCCTAACACCTAAATCAGTCTGAGGCACCTGATGGACAAGTGATCCAAGAACCAGAATCAATTATTCAGCCTTGTTACTGGTACATTTCCTGAAGAAACCTGTGTGCATGTGACTGTGCTTCCCTAAATATATATAGAGAGATAAAATAAATTTTAGCTCTTTGGCAAGTATCAATCAGATTTGACAGCAGAAGACTACGCTGAATGATACTAAGTTTTCACATGAAAATAAATAGTAACCAGCTATAGGAATGGCTCTAATCATCTCACAAGAAAACAAACAAACAAACAACAAAACCAGAAAACTGCACTATGAATTCAGACATTATTAAATGGCAGCAAATCCACAGGAGAGACAGAAAGAGATGTTGCAAATAGCCCATGTGCTAGAAATGTTTAATCAGAGCTCAAGGCTTATTAGGGACTGGAGAAGCTGGATGCCATTACCAAACCCATGGAAACTTGTCTTTAATAGTGTTGACCCTTGCTCGGCACACTTGAAGGTTTGGGGATTTAACATCTACATTCAGATAGAGATTGTTTATGGTCATCAGCTCTGCTGAAGCACAAAAGCCAGTATTCAAGTTGCATCAGCTGAAAAGCTCATTATTTCCCATTAAAAATAGATACACAGCATTTCACCTCACATGTTCTCAGGAAAAAAAAATAAATCTCAAGCAGCTGTTTTTACAAATATTTCAGGCATGTTCTAAAACATGGGCAAGTATATAGCTCAGGTCTTAGAGATTTTGCTTGCAACAGCATGCATTTAACTAACTCAGGAGATGTCTTTACATACTACTGCTACAGCTGTTTATTACACTGAAGACCTTAGATCTTCTGTAGGCATTAATTTTTCAGTACCCCATCAAGCAGAATATTTTCCTAATCAGCACGTGGACTTCTCTGAGCTATATATCTTTCACTCTTAGACATGATGCAAGCTATGATCTACTGAGGAAAATTCTCTCATCTTCTATTTAAGAGTGTTCATGATACGTTCAATATTGAAAGAAAAAAGTTGACATGAGAAAGGATGCATCATGTCTCCAGCTGCAGGGACTGCTGATTAGGACACTTATGATTTCACCAGCTGAGCTGATAATTCCTCCCCACCCTTCAATCACAGGGCTTTTCTCACTGTTAAGTCAATAGCTAAGTATTTTGTAATGACATACGTTTTGGTCCAAAAATGACACAGAAAAAGTAGTAATATTCCACTGTTACACACATACACACACAAGACAATGAGTCACATTATTTTTCACATATAAGCTGTGATTATCTTGTCCCTTTACACCTTGAATTTTCAGCATCCTTTCAACAAATGATTTTCCAAATTGGGCTTTTACAAATGGTGCAATTCTGAAAACACAGACAACAATACATATACATATATATATAGTTGGACATATCAGAGTACAGGGACATTGACAGTTAATTTATTCCATTTTGAGAGGTCACTGATTACAGCATCATCCTTCCAAAAGAAATATCTCAATATAGTTTCAGAGGGTGGGCCCTCTCAGAAGCAGCTTTGCATGAAATTATTGACACATGTAGGTGGAAAATATGAAAGCTAACCAATTCCTTACAAATCAGCTGTACTTTCTCAATGTAAATAGACAAGCTTTCAGCCTAGGGTTATTTTTATTTTTTGAGTGTGTGTGGATTTTTTTTATTTTTTTAAGGAAATAGATGAGAAAATACAAAACCTTATTGCATTCTGAGCAGTACTTACTGAGAGACATAAAGAGAAAACTCTTAGCAAGAAGATTACACTGCAGCAAATCCCACAGAGTACAATGGTGCTCAAGATCCTTGGTTACCTGGATCCTCCAACAAATTGGAGTTTGGGACCTATGAAAGGTCTTTAACCCCAGTCAGCTTTGGGGAGGGGACCAGCTATATAATTTTTGAATAGAAGCAGTTCAGATATTGCCAACTAGACTGCAATATACATTGAATGATTCTTATACTTGCTTGGTTTGCTGTGCCAGCCTATAATTTTGGGAAAAAAAAAGCTTTCACTTGATTTACCCCCAAAAGATATCACAAAGGTTAGCAACAGCAAGCAGTCATCTCTTGATTTGAAAACATGAAGTGCTGTATGACATATCCAGCACAATATTGATTTTTAGGATAAATCATCTCCCTTGATGAAAATGTAAATCTGAATTGAATGTTCTGCTGTCCACAAGTGATTCAAGCAATCTGCCTTCCAGTATGCTGCTTTCCTCAATTCCTTGTAATATTATCTTTGTAACTCAGTAAGAGACAAAAAGGATGAGTGATCAGCTAATTTGGGTCTTCTGCACTCACTAGATATCACTTCATTATCTTATTGGACACAATAACTTTGCTTGCAGCATGGGATTTTTTTTAACAATTCAAGATGGTGAGGCTCCCACCACCTCATCTCAGAAAGTCCATCCAGCAAGTTTCAAAGCAATGAACAGTAATTGGAGGTACCAAAACAAAGCCTATCTTCTAGTACATGGAATTTTTGTTTGTTTCTGGTTGCAAAATAAAGCTCACATCCAGTGTAAATAAATTCCTCTAAGCTTTTCAGAGGTATGATCCAAATTAACGAGTTCAGCACAGTCCCTTGAACAGTTTGCCTCCAAACTGTACGGTACAATGGGCAAATAACAGATTCTGGACACAAATCATGCATTATCTGTAAGACTACATCAAAAGATTTGGAAACGCTGCCAAAAATACATAAACCATGTGGATTTACTACCTTTTAAACATTTTTTACATGCCCCCCAAAATTGAAAAATAATGTTGAGTAAACATCAGCCCAAAGCCATCATGGTAAGAAAACATGGCTCAAATTCAAAATATCAGCCTGAGATGTGACTGCTAGAAGTGAAAAACTTTGTTTCACTTGCCCTGTCACTGGCAAACTTGGAAATGGGGTAATTTTTATACTGCTGGCCTTTCCAAGGCAAAAATGCCCATGGAAAGCATGCATCACATTCCCGGTCCATGTCTTGAATTTTGCATTCCTGTTTGCTTATCTCTAATAAAACAATACCAAAACAACAAAAGCATCAAACTCTGCAGGAAAAATTCTGCAAAATGAAACTAACAACCTGGAACTTCAGGTCAAATCTAATCTATGGTCCCTCACTTCCAGAGTAAAAGAGAATAAATTCTTTCATTTAAACATGTCTAACTGCCAAAAGGTTTAAAAACTCCAAAGATAATAAGTAAAGAGGGCATTAACTGCTCAATAAAAGCTTCAGCATTCCTTCCTTCATCTCTTAAAGAAACATCCCATTTCCATACATTATTTATCATGCTGCTATTTTCTTGAGCAGCTAAATTTGCCATCATTTCTTTCTTTATTCAAAGTGATTTTTAGTGCTAGTAAACCACCCGGCTTGGCAGTGCTGCCATGTCTACTTGTAGCACTGCAAGCAATGATCTGCAGCTCCAGATTGCTGCGCTAGAAGCTCCCATGACCAAAATGACAAACTGAACCTGTATTTTCTTTAGCATTAATCATGATAATTGATCTTCAACTTCAATTATTTTTTTATGATAATAGCTTAGCAACTTTTCCAGATCATCAGCACAGTTACTGAAGAAATACCATATTTTTTCCCTTTTCTTTCATATCATACACGTGCTCCAAATCACAATTCTTCCCTTATCATCGTCTTCCTCTCATTTGCCTCAAAACTACCAAGCTGGGTTTTCAAAACATACATTATCCTACCCCTGATCCCTAGACCTGCCATGAGACATTGCATTCGCAGTGCATTGAAGATCCCACTCTCAACCACTATCTCACCCTTCCAGAGCACTTATGAGAACCCCCCTCCTCACCTCCTGCTATCAACACAGCTGCAGGTATTTTTTTATTTCCATTTGCTGCAGTTCTGCTTCTCCCTTGTATAGCAAGACCAGACACTCCTAAAAACTTCACCTGAGTATAAGGTCCTATTTATACAGATCACAGAGGCAGTCTGTGGATAGCTAGCTTATTCTTGTGAAATTGGGTGGTCTTTCCTTTGCACTCTGATTCTCCAAAGTCAGAGAAGATGCCTGAGCAGCTGAAAATCGGTTATTTAACCCAAGTCAAGATTCAACAAGATAATTTGGGAATTCTCCCTTCCACACCACTTATTTCACTGGGAGTGAGAGCCAGTGACTGAATTTCAAAGCCATCTGCAGCAGCCAGTTATATTCATCTACCAGTTTTAAAGTCTTGAATGAAAAAAAAAATGGAAGAAAAAGAAAGGAAATAATTTTAGCCTAAACCACAAAGAAAAAGCAAATAAGGTCATTACTTTTTTTTTTTTTTTCCTCCTTTCAGAATCAAATGCATTCATTTTGCTTTTATACAGGAAGTAGCAGTGTTCAGTACGAATTGATTTGAGGTGGCTGCTAGGAGGGAAGGCTCTCAAACTTAGTTGTTTCCCACCATTTTTCCCCCATTATGCACTTTAATCCCCTGCCACAAAGAGTTTTAATAGTGATGGGGCTGCAGTGCTAATATTGATAACTATATAGTGCTGTGCCTATTTGTCAGTTTAACGATTATGTACATGAGAAAAATTGTTGCCTTCCTTCAGAGCCTGATGAGCTCTTCAACACGTTATTACCAGAATAAATGTGAAAAGTAAAGTAAGAATTTTCAGTGGAGGGAGTAATTAAACAACCTCACCACTGAATTTTAATTAGTGGTACAAGGACTATTTCATTGCTCAGCTCTAAATGTGCTTCCTGATGAGGGCATAATATCTAAATAGATCTTGCATAATGCTCCTTCTGGAAGACAGGGAAAGAGTTCAAGTTTGAAGTGCAAGGACTGTTCCCTCCAAGTCAAAGCCTGCTCAAGAGCTGCAGCAGTAACATCATCAGGGCATATGAGTTTGTAGTTTTGTTTTGTTTTTAAAAAAACACTACAGAAGGGAGTGATGTGGTTGAATTTACCTCTGGGAAGGGTCAAACAAGTAGGACACCCTCAACAACTTAGAAGAAACAGAAACTGCAGCTCAGGTCCAGGTCAAAATTTTGGTATGTGCTGCTGAATCCTTAAACAGACATACAAAAAGGAGTGATCCGGAGGAATGCCAAACTGACAGCAACATTAAAGAGCAATTCAGGAACATACAACGTTTTGCAGCAATTTGCAGGAGATGCTCCAGATATTTAAAATCCAAAGACAGAAGAAAGTTTGAATAAATTAAGAAAAAAGAAAAAAGAAAAAAGAAAAAAGAAAAAAGAAAAAAGAAAAAAGAAAAAAAAGACAGTATGGAAGAAGAAATAGAGATAATTTAGATGGACGTGATAAATATGTCTAAGATATAGATATTTAAATATTGGTCATTATTAGTGGGACAATTTAAATCATGAACTGACAGTCCATCACTTAAATTTTCAAAAATCTTTATCTTCGAAGATTAGGGAAGAACCATAGGTTTACTAAAGAAAAGATAAATAAGAAGCATGATACACACAGGGTGAGACAAAATCCTCTGAAGGCTGGATAGCTCAAACATTTTTTTATTTTGTTGTCAAAAGAAAGAAAAGTTGACTGTCAGACTGGTTACTATAGCCCAGTGGTTCCCAAAATTTTTGCCTTACAAATCACTGCTAACCTTCAAGATTTCTCGCAAAGCACCATATCCCTGCTTTAATCACTCTTATTTAAATTACCCTCATAGTTATATACCTAAAGTGTGCATTTACCATGCACTCAAATATCCCCAAGGCCTGAGCACCATGCCTAGCAACTACTACTCCTGTTTTCTTTTCCTGTGTTGACCTGATATCCTACTGATTTCTAATAGCACTGTATCTTTTGTTATGAGGAGAACACTTTCAGTGTAGAATAAATTTACTTAAAATACTTGCTTAAATTCAAAATGCTCTTTCATAGTCTTCCGTTCATCTGATCAGTATTTGTATGTGATTATAAGTTTATATGTTTGTATGCACATGTATGAGAGCAAATGCATATTATGCAGCAGTACAGATACAAGACCACAGGCTACAGCATTAATATGCAAAAGCCATTAAGTTCCTGAACACAGTACTCTGATGAAACCCTTAATAGGATGTAGACTGCTGAATTAATAACATTCATCGTGATTATAGTGAGGTGCCAAGACTAATTGGAAAAGGTGTTTGATCATAAAAATAACTATCAGGGATTTTTTTCCCCAATTTTTTTCCATAATGAATTTAAATGTGCAATGAATAGAGAGGGAAAGCAGAGGAGGTTAGAAAAATTATGGCTGGTATTGTGTGTGTTAGAAATACAAGTTAAATTAATTGCACATTTAGTTCAACAATCTTTCATGTTTTGTCAAATTTCAGTTTTTAAAACTCCAGTCTAGGTCAATCTTTGTGTAAGAACAATTCTTTTAATAGAGTTACATACCTGAGCAAAACTACTCAGAAATGTTTCCCATCTACAGATGATATACATGTAGGGAAAAATAATAATAATAATAATAATAAAATTAAACTTTACTTGGGAGTAATTTCTCTATTTGCCCCACTTCTTAATAGTTTGCACTTTACCTGCATGCCTTTGGAAGCATTAGCACTAACAGATTATCATGTTGTTTAAAGAGCTGGCAATTTGAAACTTATTCCTGATTTTACACATCTTAAGACTGATAGTATGAAAAAATAAAGACCAGAGTATAACAATGATGGGCTATTTTTAGTTCAAATAATTTATATCTTAACTCACAATTAATTTATCCTAAATATGAGACATTAAATTTAAATAGAAATGTAAATAGATGAAACTTTATTTTTTTAATTTCCATAGTTTTCTCTCTTTCTCTTTCTCTCTCTCTCTCTCTTTTTTTTTTTTTTTTTTTTATGGCAGAAATTAGTTCAAATTGTCTTTTCCTAGAGAACGTTTTTCAGGAACAGATCTTGAAACTAATTATGGTGGAGAGGGAAAAATCCTTGTGGACTTAATTACTTGCTATATATGAACAACAGTTGCAAACGGGATCAGTAGTCTTCCTCATCTGGTAGCTAAACTTAAGTACTTCGTAAAGGTACCTTTTACAGAAATATCTATGGAGTTAACAAAACATTTTTCCTAACCTGCGCTGTGTAAAAGATTAGTCCTGAAAACTAAAGATGCGATCATTTTAAGAGAGATGTGTCTACAATGAAACTGGTTCACATGATTCATATAAAAGCTTCCCTTCAAGATGGCGTTCCATAAGTTCGTTATGCAATACTTAATGCAATAAAACAAAACAGAAGACACACATTTCCTTTAGTCAGCTTTAATATGCTTCTGGAGAGCTTAATTATAGCTTGATTATATAATACAAGAAAATGGAAACAGGAGCAACTGGGCAACCTTTCCTTAGATATCTGTCATCCTCTCTCAATTTTTCCTTTCATCTTCACTTCTCCAGTGCTTTCAGTCTCCTTTTTTACTGGATCTTTCTAATATTTCCTATCCTTTTTGCTTCCCTATTTTCACCCCCCTTCCACTGCAATAGCTTTCAGAGAGCAACTGGAAATGCTAGGGCAATATGCTCAGGCAGAGGTCTTTTCCAGTCCATTTTATGTTGCTGACCTATGGCAGCCTCTAGTACATGGGGTGCCTCTTCTCCACAGATGGACCATATATGCAGGAGGAAGCAAATCAAAGACTCAATTCCCTTTGAACTGCATCATGGCTGTCTCAAGCAGTCCAGCTTCACTAGCGTGGGAGCATTTGTTTGGTAATACAGACCAGGATCAGAATGTCAAATGACGGGTCACAATGTTATGTTTGCCTGCTTATATTCCTTTCCTTAGATGACTCAGAGACCTTTAGGTATGTAGGTATTTGAAAATAAGACACAGAGACTCTACACCTCATGAAATTAGAGGTGGGAGAAAAGAGGGCAGCTCATGAAGAAATCAGAGATGAAGCTCCAAAATGGAAGGAAACTAGGTTAGAACTTTTATTGCATGACAGACACTTACCATCATTCTTTGCTGATGAAATAAAGGGTGATATTTTTCTTCATTTGCTTTGTGAGATGACTCTTTTTAAGTACTAATTTCTTGAGTTGAATGTATTAAAACATATATTCAACTATGTACACATACACACACACTGCTGAGTCAAAGCTGAGGTCTCCTTACATCAACTTGTGTCTGCAGACTAGATCAAGCAAGATCTTGTGATATTCTCTTCAAACACAACAAGATCACAATTTGAGGCTGGCCAGTTTCAGGAAACATCCTCTAGGTGTGGTAAAGATTAGTTGTCTTCACCTGAAGCTTAACAGTATCAGAAGCAATTTCTAAAAATATCATAAAAGTCGCTAAAAATTGTATGGTGTAATGTTGAAGAGATTCAGGCAGATCACTCTACTACCTTTGGTACAGAGAGCCTGGGTAGAAATATTATTTAAGTTCTATGCTATTTGGAGACTAAATGAAAATTACTACTTAAGAATTACAAAGCATACACTTCTTAAAAAGGAATTGAAAAAATGTGATTTTCACCTATACTTTTGGAATATTTAATTGTTTTTTTTTCCATGTTTGTACCAGAATGACTAGATTTTCTTTTTTAGTGACTGAAATTCTTCATTTCAAATTTAAATGGGCTATTGATTTATAATTAATCAGACAATCTGTATTTTTAATAATCAAAACTATATCATAAGACAACAACAACAAAAAAATTAACCTTACCAGGAAGAGGAAAGAGGAGAGAGAAGAGGAGAAACAAACAAACAAACAAAACAACAACAAAAAAAAATCACCTCTGTTTCTTCATATATATCTTCATACATTTCTTCATACATTGAGTGATACAATAGCTTTGTCTTGTTCAGTTCAGTACTAAAAGAAATTTGGAAAATTTGAATTAGCTACAGTGGAAAATCCAAGTTTAAAAAATAACCAGGCTCAGCATGTTTTAAATCATCTTATACTGAAGACCAGTGCACTTTAAATAGGGAATTTCAGAGATAAAATTGGTTCAACTTCATTACATTATATTTTCATGCAAATACGTGCAACGTTGCTTTTCTGATTCATTTATAAACATTGCACATTAGGCAGAAACAGAAGTCATCAGTCATTGTTCAATAGAAAGATGATATATCAAAACAAGAGCATCAAGAACACAAGAAAAAAGAAATTGGTGCTTTTGAATCAGACATTTCAATATAAAATACATGAGGCTATTTCAATGTTCTCTTAATTTAAAAAAAAAAAAAAAAAAAGGCAATGTCCCCAGGGGAAAGACATACTTGCTAAGCCTAAAGAATTCCTTAGGCTTCTCAGACATTTATTGCACATTCTAACAAGGATTATTTTACAAGACTGTCAGTCTCTCATACACCTTTGTCTGTATTCCTGCTACAGCAGAATCCATGGAAATTCCAAGAAGATGGAAAAGGAAAGTCTCCATAGATATTCAATGAATGACATCAAATAAGGACACCAAACTTGTTTTGAGAATAAGAAAAATGAAAAATGAAAATATCGCTGTAGGTCTGCTACCCGTAGGATGCTTTAGGGGATATTACTAAGACAATACGCAGTGCTCACATAATGGCAATAGTTCACTGGGCAAAGAACAAACAAGCAACCTCTTAATGAATGGCTCTCAAAATAAAGCATGCAATTAAAAGATGCATATTTTAGCTCCTTCTAGGATATTCCTTTAAGATGGAAGACATGGTATACCATGGCAAAGGAAAGCATAGGAGAATGCAGATATTTAGATACACTGAACCAACATGAAATTAAAACTTAGGGCCAAGAGAAGAGATATTCAGGTCAGTGAAGAAGCAGAATTCCATTTCTCACATGAGTTTAACACAGGCAACTTCTATTAAAAGTCAGCAATGAAAGTACTAATGCCCCCTCAACTTCAGTCCTAAAAAAATGTCTCTATCACTGGAATTTCAATCTGTGTATTTACATACTCTATTCTCCACCCCCTCCTACCTCTTTAGGAGAAGTTTTTCATTCACTTTAGTAGTATTAGACCATTCCATGTATAAGCACATATTTTTATTTATAAATAAGCATGTCTATAAGTAAAGCCAGTTAATTAATTTAATTCTGCATAGGAAGATAAACTGTTCATTAGGTTAATGTTGTACCACAGCCTCTAGAGCTAAGGTAGAAAAAGGGAACTTTCATAGCAAGGAGTAGTATGAGTAAAGAGACTGGTTGCTCTAAAGAAGTGTTGGTAAAATGTTGGTAAATAGTAGATTTTTATGTTTTAGTAAAGAATGTAAACATATTGGGTGCAGCTTATAATGAATGTGAAATTATTGAAAATTTAATCCATGGAATCCTGTTGTAATCATAAGGGCTGAAAGCATAACAAAACAAAACAAGACTTTTAAAAAGAGAGAGAAAAATGCTTTGGGAACAGTTTTTATTCTGGCAGAGTTTTCATTGCTTGTTTAATTTGGTTCACGGAATCTGTCCTCTTTTAATTCCCTTGTCATCCAGAATCTATTACAGGGAGCTAATGCCCTCATGGCACCATCTGGCATTATTTAATATGTAACACCATCTTATAAATCAAATTATAATTTATAATTAATCAGACAATTTGTATTTTTAATAATCAAAATCTTTATTAAGAAAAAACTGAATATATTAACGCATCACAGCATTTTAAAAAATATTTATGATATGTGGCTTTTCTTTTTCTCTGTTTTCCTGCTTGGAGACAAAGGGTTTCATTTCAAAAGCAGTTATTAATTAAAATGCATCTTAAAATATAGTACAAGGAATTTTTCCAAAGTTTTGCAGAAATATACCAATGGTGAAATTAAAAATGTCATCCCAAATAATGGATGTTTCAATAGTTCAGAGTATAAACAGACAGCTGAACTAGAAATGGTTTTGCACTATACTTGCTGCCTATTTCAATCATTATAGATCCTGGATGGTGTTCTGCAAAGTTTGATCAGCAGTAGGAATTGTGTCCCTTAGTGTAAATATACCCAAATTTACCCTCTGGTATGTCCAGCTCTATACAATGACAAATACCGTTTATCAATTATATGCTTTCTATGCCTATTTAATATTTCGTCTTTCATATCCCACCACTGAAAAGATACAAGCTGATTGGAGTGGGAATAGAGGACCAATAGGATATGGATATTGCACTATAAAATGGAATAAAGTCACTTTTTTCCCTTCCATATAAACTATCAGACAAATACTAAATCAACGATTATTTCTGAGATAATTCATCTGGGCTTTTTAACAAAAGAGCTAAAAGCAAAAGACCAAAAATGAGAAATTACCTCCAGTATGGCACAGCCTCACCTTAAGTACTGTGTGCAGTTTTGAACACCACAATATAAGATATAAAACTATTAGAGATAGTCCAAAGGAGTGCAACAAAGGTGGTGATGGATCTAGAGGGAAGATGTATGAGGAATAGCTGTTGTCCTTGGTGTGTTCAGCCCAGAGCAGGGCAGGCTGAGGGGAGGCCTCATGGCGGCCTGCAGCTCCCTCATGAGGGGCGTGGAGGGGCAGGCACTGAGCTCTGCTCTTTGGGGACAGCAACAGGACCCAAGGGAAGCCAGGAGTTGGACTTGCCGATCTTTGTGGGTTCCTTCCAACTCAGGATATTCTGTGATTCTACAAGATAGTAATATCTGCATCATGCTGCTCCACATTACAGCATTACTCTGGGTATATATTGAGTGCATAAGAATTGCACTAACACGTGTAAATGACATAGCTAAAGATACTTATTGCCTGACTACTCAAGTGCTATAAGACTTCTAAGACGCTCAGTTTCACTTCCACCCTCAATGAACTACTGTCAGTTGCTGCAAGGCAAAGAAGGACTTTCATGAAATTAATGAGGACTACAGAAATTGTAATAGGAAGAGCAGGCACCTCTCAGCAAATCCTGCTAAACCTCTTCTGTTCAAAAAGGCCTGGGAAGGGGAGGAGCAGTGAGTAGCCAGAAGCATGCCTTAGCTCCCTTCAACAGAGCAAACTAGAGTGGACATCTGAGGTTCTCACCACACCTGTGTCACAAACCACAGCCTTAACCCCATGGGGACCCATGGTTGAACTAAGTTTAATGGTTGATATGTCTTGACAGGCATGACTGGGAGGCAGTAAATGCAAGGAAAAACAGTACAAATATGAGGAAGTGCTCTGAATCTGGCTGATGTCCCCCATCCATATCAGGTTTTATGACACCTAAGCCCAGCAACACTAACCCACATTGGAGACAGGCTCAAAATGTGCTTTTTATTTAAAGTTTTCTTCAAAGCCCAAAACCTGTTTCAAAGAGATGTTCCCAAACAGGTTTTCAAAGAAGCAATATTCACTTACTTGATGGATTTGCATGGTAGCAACAAAACTTTACAAGGGCCTTCAAACAGCACCTGGTAAGTGCTATCTTACATTAATCTTAGAAATTCTCATTTTTCATCTTTTTGTAATTCTTTGTTACTAAGATACATGAGAAACAGGAACTTTAAGGGGTGTTTAAAGTGCACTTTCCTCTGCTTCCTCTTCCCTGCCTGCAAGCGTAATCCTCTGCTTGTAATGTCACAGTTGGTGCTTGCGCACAGAGAAGATTAATTTGTCAGAAACAGAGGATTACACATTAAACAGGGGCGCAGACAGGTGAATGTGGTGTACCCCTGGGAAGGGAGCTCTGCTGGCACACAGATCTTGTCTGCCAGCTCCTCACTCGCTGAGAGTGAGAGCAGGGTTGGGATAACCAATACAGAGAAAAAGCGAAAAAGAGAGAACATAAACATTCCAGTATCGTTGATCTTTAAAAAGATACACTGAGGTTACAATGGAAAAAAACAGAAGCAATTTGTGAATGCAGGATCTCTGAGTTAATGCAGACTTAAGCTACGAAGCCCATGCTCAGAAGTACCACACAAAGATGATATTTAACTTTCCTGTGACATTGCACCATTCTTTAGTTTTACAGCAAGAGAAATCCCTCCAGTCAGCCACAAGAGGGGAGGCAGGAAGGCAGCAGTGACAGCAGCATGCCTAGGGACACCACACACTGATCCTGCTCTACCCAGCACCAGAGGCAGAGAGAGCAGGACATGAAGGAGAGCTGTGCTGACTGCTGCTGTCACACATGATGTGAGGATGGAGAAAGCCCCAAATCCTGAGCCAGGGTGCTCCAGTTGGTTCCTTCAGCAGCAGAAAACTGCCCTCTAGACCAAGCATTGCCAGCTGGTAAATATTAATATATACTGCTGCAGATTTAGCCCTTCTGAGGAAAGAGTGCATGGAAAACTGAAGAGCTGGAGAAGTAAGATGAGTCTCACACTCAAGTGTTATTATAATTAAAGTAATATACAATAAATGTTTATGGCATTTGCAAGACATGGGCTGTCTCCTGCCTACACAGACAACAGTTAAGAAGAGAAGTGCCCTAAGTCTTCACCCCGGTTTTACATTCTGCTTTGCAAATGACTCTGAGTGACCTGCACAGCACTTTGGGGTAAAAACACGTTATCCCTGTGCAAGTCATGCTTTCATGCTTACAAGGAAAAGGCCTGGGATGTGAGATCCACAGGACCCCAAATCAAATGCTGTGAAAGGCAGCAGTTGCTAAATGGAGAGGGACCAGCAGCTGCTGCTTCTGGGAAGGACAAGGCAGGGATGGAGAGAGAACACATGGCACTTTGCTTTTTTGAGAGGCAAAATCTCCCTTCTCCTTCTTAGGTAAAGACTAAATCAGATCACATCAGGAAAAAAAAAAAAAAAAAAAAAAAAAAAAACACAGCAGAAAAAGGATTTCTGTATAAAGAGAAAAGCCTCTTTCCATGCTCTGCCAGCGTAACAAGGATTTTAGCAAAGAGCCATGGATGTGAGATATTTACCTTTGAATCCATTTGTATTTTTCTCCTCCAGTTCCTAGAGCTTTTATTTACTGTGTAATGAGCCAGCTAAGGGGCTAAAATAACACATACAGCTTATATCTTTTGCAAAGCCTTTCATAAACGCTGGTCAGACATAGAAGAGTCCCTTGTTTGCTGTAATACACAAACAGTCCCCAGTTGCCAAAATGCCCACACAAAAGCAACCCTGAGAGCCAGCAGCACAGCTATGGCAACTTACCGTTGCACTCAATCCCCTTGTGTTTTCAGGCTTCCTTGGACAGGACATGTAATGCATTAAACAAGAGATTGTGGAAATGGGCTCCTGTACAGTGAGGTAAATTCTTGCATTTTATTCTGGCCTGTATAATTCATAATATGTGTCACATTCACAACATTCAAGTGTTCAGTCACACTGAAGTCTCATTACAGCATATCAGGGAGCATATCTTGCACCACTCAAGCCACATGGCTTCATCAATTTGGACCAAGTGGACATACAGCTAAGGCTACAGAAAGAAGCTCTAGAGCAGGTGAATGAAGCAGGGATCTGTGCACCACAGATCTGTGTACAGTGAAATGCAAGCAACTCTTCCAGTCTCAGCCACGGCTTTGCCTTGACTGTCTCTCACTTAAGTAATGAGCAAGAAACAACTCAGGCTTCAGAGTTGGTAATGCAGTCAAAGGGGAGAAGAACTCACCAGCAGCGCTGAGATGTAGGCACTGGTAGCTGACTGCCCTGGACCCTTGATGAAACCTTGTGGGTCAATGGGAAATTCTGCTCAGGGCCTTGGGATGCAGTTGAACTCTGAATCCAAAATGCAATATTTTCCAGATTAAAAGCTATACTTAAGTTTGCAATGAACCCTATCTTAATATGTCATAAATACTCTTCTGTATTTTACTGAAGCTCTTCTGCTCTTCACACAGTTTGGGAATTCATAAAATACATGATTTTGTGAGACTCCAAATGGTCCAAGGAAGCTTCAATCTTCAAGTAGGTATGTACTTAAAGCCTGTTCCAGTTTGGATAACTGGAGCACGTCACTCTGTTCAAATCATGTACATAAGTCGTGCTGGAATTGGGATCTATAGGAGCATGTATATCACTACTAACCACAATATACTGTATATTACTGCAGGAAGAGAATGCCTACAAAACTGCAGGTTAGCCAGCCACTAATTTATTGATGTTGGCACCGCTTTCTGCCTTAAACATTATACAAATTTACTTTTCAAATACTGTTTGAGTAAATATATGTCTAAGGAGGAATATTTTATCAGATGGACATTTCAATGAAATATTTTATTTCTAAGGTGGGATGAATAGAAAGTAGCTAAAGAAATATGCTGATACTAAAATATGAAGTCAAGGAAAGCGCTTTGATAGCAGTAGCAGCAGCTGTGTGAATGACTTGCAGAAAAGAATAAATTCGTTTTATAAATAAGCACATGAGGATAACATTAATAGATATATTTAATTGAAACCTGTAAAGCCAGTGAGATTTTTATCTCCTACACTTCAACATATTTTGTTCCTGCAAAAAAAGACCGGAGAGATAGTGAAGGTGAATATGTGCAAAGCATGTGGTGCTGAGTAAAAGGTGTAAATGCCATCCTGCTCCATGCTTACCTATTTGTCCCCCCAGAAACATGGGTCTAACTCTGAAGAAATGCACCTAATCTGCACATCTGCAAGCGAGGACAGTATCCTTCCCCCCTTGCTCCCAGAATCTGTTCCTTACAGAGAGCAGTGGCTCAGATTGATGACAATGGGATTTTGCATAGGAAATACCATGAGCTGGAACAGGTCTGAGACTCACCAGAGGAGTGGGGTTTTTGGTCCCTGTTCTGCCATCGGGCAAGTAAATTCATTTTAAGCCACAAACCCATTATGGGTTTTCTGTATTTGGTTTGATGTGGGCAAAAAACAGTTTCATAATATGTATGGAAGAGCAGTGGGTACCATGACTGCTCAGTCATCACTAGGTGTGGTCCTGGCTGCCACTTATACATTCTTTCACTTTTATTAATTTCTCCCTCACTCTAATTAGCAGCTTCAGTGCCAGACCCAGCAGAGGTCTCATCCTCTTTGTCTCCCCTGGGACCTCAGGTCAGATCCTTGGGTGAATATACCTCATTTCTCAGTTGGCCATCACCTGATGCCTTCTGCACGAGGAGGGTGACTCTCAGCTGCTTCCCTTCCGATGCACTTTGGCATCAGTAGGAAGCACAGATCACAGATGACTTTGCTGGGAAGCAACCCTGAAGATGAAGGGAGAGGCAAGATACAGGCAAAGACCTGCCTTCTCCCAGTTCTCACCAGTTACCACAATAATGTGAAAAAAAATATATACACACACACACACTTCATATATATGTATCTGGAGAAAAACTAGAGGGAAGAGCTTAAACTGCTTTGCACTTTTCCTTCCCCTAAATGGTTTATTTTCTTAAAATTTGACTTTGCATTTTCATTTTATTGTGCTTGTAGTAGTTTCTCTAAGAGTAATAGCAGCATCCCTGCTTTTCTTGCCTTTTTTTTTTTTTTTAACTTAAGAACACTTGATATATACTAAACCTTAACTTGATCTAACATTTCTATGTTAGGTGAAAATTAACACCAAAGCATTCATCTCCAGCTGCCTGAAATCTAAAGCAATGTTGTGTTTAATGGATACTCAATTTGCATGTGTCCAGTTTGTGCTGTAAATAAAATCTGCTTAATCACCCTAAGGAAGTGATTCCCTCCTTTCTCTTATATCTCCCATAAACCTACATCACCCTTATACTGTGACACACTGTCTGAAAATGTTATATGCCTTCACTCCTCCAATGCTACTTCATAAATATATTCTGAACCTAGCAGAAAAAATGTTTCATCAGATGGTCAGCTTGCTAAAATATTTTACTTCTAAGAGGGGATGAACAGCAGAACAGCAGGCAATGAAAGAAATACAGCTATAATAAAGGACACAGGCAGTGAAAAGGCTGTGGTAAAATCAGCATAAATGTCACCCTCTCCTCCCCCACCCCACCCAACCAGAATAAATTTTCTTTATAAATAAATACTGTGAGAATAACATTAATATCTTTAGCTGAGAGTGGGGAACTGTAAGAACAGTAAAAACTGTGCTCTCATATAAGCATACTTTTCTCTTCAAATTCAGGAGTTATGGGATAGAAGCTGTGGTAGTTATTTAATTCCAGTTTGTTCCACGTTGTGTTTTTCAAATGAAGCTGAGGGTGGATCCCATTGTGCAGCTTGGGCAAGACCAGTCCAAAGTCAGGTTTGGTAGTCAGCAAGCTTCATTTTAGTTTTTCATGATTACTGACCTAGTGCACGGTACCATCTAGTTTTACACACAACTTTAGAACTTCATTTGCCTCTTGACTCTGCCTTGGTTGTTGAGAGTGTTTGCAGTTTAGGGCCCTAATGAAATGCATGCACAGCACCTCTCCCACCAGACCCTTCCAAGAGCTGCCATATCACAAATCAAAGTGAAGGGTATTTGCACTCTGTGTTATATTTGGTGGTGAAATTGAGTCTGAGGTAACTGAGGAATATTATCTATGCTGTACCTCTTTTTCATTCTCCCTAGTATTTATTTATTTTAAAATTCTTTACGAATAATGGATACACCTTTAGCAGACGAGGACACCAATCTGATTAAGTGAGAAAGAGAATGAATAGAAAGTTGATAAGATGAGAAAGACAAGTGAAAAGCAAGCACTGGGCAATGCTTATCACTACTAGCAAACAGAAATTAAGACCTCTGTTCTAATAAGACTAGTGATGACCTTAGGTGGGAAGATATCTGTAGAACACCACTGAGGTAAGCAGAAACTAGTTATTGCGAGTACTAGAAGACAAGATAAGCAAAAGAGAGATGAAAAATTAGACCAAGCATCATGGAGAGAGTCTCTCTGTCTAGCCTGGTTGCTATATTAGTTTCTCTGTAAGACAGAGACATTAGGATATTTTTTAAGACAGGGAAGACCTGCGCTGGGTTACCTGGGGTAACCCAAATCCTTCTTCTTGCTCTGAAAATATCAGTTGGGCTCATCTTCAACAGTACCTCAGATTTCCTAATATCATTGATTTCATATTGACTTGAAACTCAGAAAAAAATGAAATGAAATTAAAATTGCTGAGGCAAAAAGATGGAACAACCACATCAGAATATGCAAGCACAAGCATAAAATCAACTTTATGTATTTTGCTTGTTGCTTAAAAAATAATAAGAATAATTTAAAAACTCAACACTATTCTTTAAAAGTAAACAAGAACTCAAGATTACATATGCTTTTTTCAAGCTTTTCGCTTGCTCCTGATTACTTGTTCTTAGATGGACTTGCTCATCTTGCTTACCTTCAAATTTGCTTCAACACCTGCACTACAGCAGCACAGAGGGAACCCCACACCAGGGTCCCAAGTGACCTTGGGGGATTAATCCTGTGGCAAGGCCATTTGTTCCTACTTATGTTCAATGAAACTGTTTATTTATGTACCGGATCCAAGACCATCTGCACCAACTGTAATGGGAACTTCCGCTGTGATCATACTGGGAGCGTTAAGGCAAATAATTTGCATACTGTCAAAGCGTTTAGCTTGGGCTGGCTTAACTTCTAACGTTCACCTTCTAAGCACAGGAGGTCAGTGAGAAGGAAAAGGGGGCAGAGGAAGGGAGGTGTTGCAATATCAGGGGACACAGAAGAGAGGCTAAGATTAGACAGAGATTTGGAAGCTTCTTTTAAGGGAGTAAATCCTTTCTCCTCTTACAGCATGATTCTTCCCCCCTGCCCTTGCCTCATCTTTTATTCACAATTTATCTCACACCCACAATGACAAAATAATCCTTTAACATGTTCTCCAGTGCCTCACAGTGGAAAAACTGACCTGCTGCATATTTAATTGAATGCAGAACTCTCTGAAGAATTAGAAGGAGCTTTTCTTAATCTTTTTCTTAAAATCAAGAAGCAAATTAAAGCTGGGGGGGGGGTAGAAATTACTCAGTATTTTGTCTTGTGCAAAATTACGAACATATAAAACCAACACTTAGGACATACATTTATTGCCTTTGTTCTTACCTAATGCTGTTCTCTTGCTAGCATATATGTTGTGGGCTGGTTGGGTTTCTTCTGATGAATTTTCATAGTCTTCTCTGAGACCATGAAGAGACTATAGAAAGAGAAAAGTGATTAAAAACTATAGCCACCAAAACATGGTTAGCACACTAGTTCCTTAGATGCTTTGTAAATACCCTTGAATTTGTGACAACCCATTTGTATTTTGTCTTTGACCCATCTCTGAACAACCAGAAGAGCAAGAGACCTTAGGAGAAAGGCCAGGCCCCTGGGCTCGTTGCTTCAGCCTCATCCTTTACCAGCTGTGCATGCAGCCCTGCCATAGAGAAACCCTCCCTGGGGGCTTAACACCTCTTATTGGCCCTTTAAATGTCTTCTGCTTTTTTTTGGCATGCTGCTTTAATACTAATTGGCATCATCTTGAATACCCAGAAGAGCAAAATTCTGCAGTGTCATAGCATGACAGAAGCCCTGCTCAGGACCTGAGTACCCTGCAACACAAATTTCTGAGAATTTGTAACCAAATTAAGAAAATAAAAAAAAGAAAGAAGAAAAAAAAAAAAGTACAAACATTTATTTTGAGATTACTTTAGCTAAAGTTTTAGTAGTTTTCTCCCTAAAAACAGAGACCGGAAAGACAGTGCTGTCATCCTGTAGAATTCAAAGGGGGTGAAGTCATGCAGAATATGCTGGCTTTGCTACCTTCCTCAACTTGGCAGGAGAATTTTCATGTTTAATTACTAGGAAAACAAACAAACAAACAAAAAAAAGCCAATTTTTTACCTTTATGTATAACAGTTGTACTTCCTCTCCTCATTTCCCCCTGAAAATTTTAATAATGCAGCCTAATGCAGACACCATTTGGCATAGAAAATGTCAGGTCAAATAGAGTGGACAGGGGAGAACAGATTCACATATGGGAAAGTCTTTAGCAAACGTCACTATAGAGACATTTAGACAGACTTTACACACAAAAGAGATACGCAAATGAGACAAGGATGTCAAAAGTGAGGATTGCATGCTAAATGTTGTCTCCCGAAAGGGAGACAACATTTTCCTGCCCATTTTCCCTTCTTGCTTCCTTGTTCTCTCGGACTGGAAATACCAATTGTAACAAGGAAAAATGAAAACTCAAAAAAGGAACAAAAAAATCTAACTCTAGCTTCTGTTGTTGAATGTTTCCTTACATTGACAGCATAGAAGGTGGTAGCAGGTTCCTATGCCACAGCACATCAGACCATGCACGAATCCTTTGGTGGTATCTACTCATAAGGCTGATGCTAGAGAGAAAGTCAACAGTACAAGCTAATATTTCAAGCTATGTCCTGATGGGATATACAAAGCAATTTCTTTCACAAGGAGAAACCAGCTTGCAGAACAGAAGCAGATGGGTGATCTCACATCGTTTCAGAGATAAAACACAGGAAGTTCACAGTGTGCCAACCACAGTACTACTAGCTATTCCAGTACATACTTTAATGACTGGAAATATTCTCCACATACAATCTCCCTCCACCTTCTTTTATTAATAATAGTTATATGTATATATCTATAATTATAGATCTGCTTTGACTGCAAAAAAGCTGCTTTCATTTCCCTGTGTGCAAAGCATATGCTCCAACTTGAGTTCTCCAGATCACGTCTTCTCTGCATTTCTGAGGGCCAATTTAGCCATCAGTCTCATCTTGGTTGTTACTCTCCAAGGCAAAGCAACACAGTGAGAGTTACTAGTCTGGGAACACACAGTTCATCTAAACCACAGTCCTGTCCCCATCCATGGCTACATACCAGATTCTCCCTCCCCCAGTATTATTTAAAAGAATTAGTAAATTTGAAATACAACTCCCTCTGGATCTTTTTTTCTTTTAAAAATATTTTCGTAACTGGGTAATCTAAAATATGAAAAGCAGTTTTTGTTTACCACATCTTCATTTAGATAAGCAATGAATCTGAACTACTATTATTTTGCACATACTTGCTGGTTTTCAGAGATTAACAGGTTTTTCACTCATTCACAGAATCCATGGTACACTCCATTGTCGTTGCTTCCTGCTGATCCAGAGCTGCTTCTTTGGATTTGTCCAACTTGTTATACCCCAACATGACACCAGGGTACATGGTATGAACAAATTGCTCAGCTCTGGTGGTTCATTTTCAGGACACAGGGGGCCATCCAAATGTCTCAAGGAAAATCATAGCTATGCCAGTTTGCACCAGTTTTTCCTAGAAGAGAGTATTTTCCCCATCTTCTGTTCTCAAGCTGCAAACAAAAGGACTAACCCACTCCTACTACACCTGCAGGAAAAGAGGAACCAGACTGGAAACCCACTGACCAAATCTGCCAAGTCTGATAGCTTATACATGGAGAACAACTCATCTGATAGCCCCTGGAGAATTATACTTTCCAACAAATCATCACAAGACAAAATAGCATGCCCATCCTGGATTCAGGGATTTTTAGGGCTCTTGTTATGTATTTCCTCTATGTCCTTTGCTCACACAGGCAGAGTTAGACAACACAAATATTGTCATACAGATTACTGCAGTTGTACCATCTGAGCTTCCATTCACTTCTCTTTTTGTACCTCACCACTATGGTTTTACTGGGAGATCTCTGCCATCAGCTACCTACAGAGACAGCATAAATCATTCACTAAGCCATCTCATGTTTATAGCTATTGTGCCAAATTAAGCCCTGGTGTAAGCACATGCAACTCACAGCTGTAGCTGGCTTCAATCCGTTGTGTCTAGAAAGAAACATTTGTTATACTCCCAGTGATACTTTTATACTGTTACCTTAGTAAAGACTACAGCTGTGTAAATCAGCACGTTTTCATTGCCTTCAGTGGATCTATACTGACATAATTCTTTTTCATCTTTATCTCCCATCATACTTGTGATTCTTTGCCTATATTTCTTGCTTAGTTACATTGTTCCTGCCTGTGTCAGGCTTTCTATATCAAAACCAGATTATTTTATGAAAAACTTTTACATGTATGGTGGACACAAGCATTGAACAGGCGTGGAGCTGAGTCCAACTAACTCAGCCTCCCAGCTCCAGTGGGGGTCTAGAGCTAATTGAGGAATAGAATAATGAGGATGTATTGAGTTTCCTGATTTATTGTAATCAGTGGTGCAGAGACATCTGGAGTTGGAAGTAACAACCAGGCTACTATTAAGAGACATGAATGTGTCTAACTCTTCAGAGAACCCATTTGTCCTTTAGACTTTAACAGAATGCTCTGGCAGCAAGACGTGCAGAAATCTTGCACAGGGCCTTCCACTGCTCAAAACTCAGTGTGTCTGGGGTTCCTTTTTACAAAATGGGACTCCAAATGAGCATAAATAGCCCTACTACTTGGAGTTCCAGAAAATATAAATGAAAAATTGTGAAACAAATAGTGCCTGTTGGAATGTCGCTGGTGCATAGGACTACACGGTGCTAAACTGATAGGAACATAATTTCCCCTTCACCAACATGGAACTTACACTCAAGGTGCCTATCTCTAAGATTGCTTCTTAAGGTTCCTTTCTACCATCATCTGCATGAAAAGATACATCAGAAAACAAGCCCAAGCTCCAGCCCAGCTTTTAGGGATTGTAGTAGTAGCTTTTCATCAGCAATAGACAAATCAGCAAGGATGCAGAGTAATAAGAAGTTATAAGCCAGAAGGGACCATCTGAGACAAAGCTTCATTAAACCTGCTGAAAGGATTATTGCATGCCAAGTGTCTACTGTTTTTCTAGCAGCAGCTGGCTCCAGGTGCATTCTCAAACGTTATACATTAATCCAGGTCCTTTCTGAACCTGCACTTCTTTCCCTCATCCTACTAGTTGTACTGTGAGGTTCAGATCAGAGTTTGTTCCTTGACCTGTGCATAAAAATCTCTGGAAGATGGCAGGCCTCAAAATGGAGTGATATCACTTAGTAATGTATTCCAGCCTGGTAATTTATTTTCTTTCTGGTGTGTGTTCATTAAATTGGCTTCCTGTGAAGTAGGGCTTCATTTTAAAATACCTCCTTTGATATTCAAATGTTTGCAGAACATTCACTCCTGCTTGCTTGGTTGGAAAGCTGAACTGTTTCTCTCTCCTTTCAGGTCATTTGTACAGGACCTTCTGGTGGCTCCCATGAACATGTTTGCAAATCCCTAGATGATCAAACTTTGTTTTGTTCCTTTTTCACATGCAGCTAACCTTTGAAAATCATTTCCAAGGGCTATTCTGAATAGCAGAATCCCAGCTGGAGTTTTTTAAGGTCATGACATAAGATTTATCTTTAACACACATTATGATTTTCTTTGCTTTGCCTTTTCTTTGATTCCCTCCCCCGGTGTTTTACTTTGTATAGCATTATGCTTTTTGTTGCCGTACACCATTACTGCTAGCTTGTAACTAAATTACTCTATTGTAAGCAGTGCTTTTCTGTTATGCAAAGCTGCTCATTGGTGAGGGAGGATGTACACCAGGAGATTAGAATGAGAAAAGAGGCAAGAGATCACCATCATCTAAAGGATGTGGGTTTTCCTGTGAAACATTAAAGGTTCACCACTATTGGGCACATGTATGTGTGGTGAGCAGAGAGCTTATAAGGGCCAAGAGCCGAAGAGCTTCTAGCTGGAGATGTGAGGACTAGTAGGACCTTGTTGCTTTGCTGCTATGGAATGTCCTCTTCAAGCAGCCCCCAGCAACAGGACTTCTATGGTTTATTTTGCAATGTGGAACTACTGGGGATGCTTCTGATACTATTGAGATTAGTAGAGATTTCACAAGTGAACTTGGTGAGAAGATGGGCAAGCCCTTAAATACTGCAAATTGTACATGTGCAGAGGGAGCAGCAAAGAAAAATAGCCATTATCAAGTAAGCAGCAATTGTACAACACCACCCCAGTTTTCTGAACAAAAGAGGAGAGTCTTGTTTGGCAACTTGTACATCCAGGGGTTCCTCCACCAGACGCTCATTCACAGTGTTTCCATTAGTGCTTCTACTCAGGTCAAAAAGTCATCCTACAATGTCTTTTTTTTTTTTTTCCCTCTAATTTTCATACCTTTTTCTGGAGGGAGGAACTTCAGCTAAGGATGCAGCCAGAACCCCATTAGCACTGCACAAACCACTGCAGCAGAGACTTGCAGCAATTTGCCTGGATGTAGAGTCCCACTTGTTTGAGATTTTGCCTTGTAACTAATTAGTAAAGGTCAGACAAAGTATCTTGAGCTTACATCAATTAATCATGAGGTAAAGCACACAATTTCTGGTGAGGTCCAGCTTATGTTGATCGGTCAATTACTTTGTGCTGGCAGGCCACAGTTTGGCACGTATTTAAAGATTAGACTATTGATCTAGCAACTTAGCTCTTACCTTTGACCTCAGAAATAGAAACAAAAGACCGCTTAATATTCATAAGCTTGTCATTCCCATAAAGTCAGGTCCATGTAGATTTGAATGGTAGCAGAGTATGGTTTAGTCCCTCATGAACATAATATGAACTGTACATGAGATGCAACTGAGTGAAATAGTCACCAGGAAAAAAAAAAAAAAAAAAAAAGTCCAACTAACTTGCATTTTAAAAGCATTCACTGCATCAAATATATCGAGTGCTTCCTCATTTGATACAAACTCATTCAGTTCTACTGGCTTCAGCACAGCTCTTCTGGTTTACATTAGCAAAACACGAAGACCTTTAGCTACTGACCTCCTCTGCTCTGTTAGGGATCACGCCTTTGAATACCTAGTATATCTGAAAAAAGGAAAAAATCCAGTTCCATTTTGTAAAAAAGTATTCTTTGTGTTTAACAAAGAGATATAGCAACAAAAAGAAGGACTGACAGCAAGCAGTCCATCTAGTAAAACACGAGTCCAATAGGCTTTGAAAACATAGTCAGAATGTATCCCTAGAGACATGCAGATTATCTATCCAAAACATAATGAAACAGAAAATAAAGATTTTTTTTTAAATGGAGTAAATGCATGCATGTGTTTGCATAAGCACTGCCTTTGTGAAATTTCAAGGGGAAATGTAATTATCTATAGAAGAAAAATAATCTGCGACCAGTCTGACTATGAACAGTTAATCAATTTCATCTGCTATCATAAAGTTATGAGAAACAGATATCATCTGATAGTCCAAAGTGGAGTCTAACTTCTGCTGCGAGAGACTCTAGCTAGCTAGGACTAGCACAACACGTTCACTGCCCTTGGCGGGGGGTCACAGTAAAGTTCCCTGAAATATTGATAGACAGACATGCAGACTAGAAATATTTGCTGTGGTAATTTAACACCTTACCAGTTTCAGCTGCAAACCTCACCTTCTGCATGAGGTTACCTTCCTTGCAACAAAAAGGAACAGGTGCTGACTTCTCAGCAGTTACAGACATGAAATGCCAGCATGAAGTAAGGGCTGGAGTTTCGCAGTGACCATGAACTGTGACAACTGAGGGATCCTGCTTCTCCTTTCCCAGTCCTACTGTGAAGGGTAACTCCCCAGTGAAACAGGCCAGGCAAGAACATGACTCTTGGTTGAGACTGCTTTCCACTTATGTGATCTAAAATAGCACAACAAAATGATTTTGATGCCTAGTCAGATATTTCAGTCACAAGCAGAGAGAGAGGGTATTTGAACATTTCACTTTCCATCACAGCTGACAGTAATCCCTCCACAGCTCTTACAAGTGATTTTGGACTTTGCTGGATCAGAACCTCCACACTCATACATCAAGACATCCAGCACAGCTGACTAAAGCTTAATTTACATAGCAACTCACAGGCACAGGGTCAAAACCTAAGACAGGAGAAGAAAACAGATCAAAATAGATATGCTGTATTTAGGAGTTGACCTCATGTTGTAGCTCTTCTGTCTTCTCCCAACTTGTTAGTAAGGTGCTGCGTGTTTATTTCTATCTCCTCCCTTCAAAACTTTACTTCACAGTATTTTGACAAGATGGTTTAGTTGCTAATAATTAGAGGAAATATTTTTGTCTGTCCTTAAAGTTGGCAAAGGAAAGTCCTATCAGCATATTTACAACCTGTGTCTAGACTGATAATGTAAATGCACACGTTAGAAAAATCTACAGTTACTTTCTGCTAGGGACTACTTTCCCTTCAATATATTTTATACTCAAAGAAAGAAAAGAAATTTAAGTCGCCCAGACCCAGAGTACAATGTGGTTCTTAATTTCTCATTAACAATGTGTCAGAAGAACTGATTTATCAGGAAATCTGTCTTCCTGTGAACAGCCTTACAAGAGCACCTGTAGTTTTCTTTTTAATTGATTTAGCAATGGAACTTTGCCTCTGGTTCATCTCCAAAAAGAAAAAAAAAAAAAAGGATCTATGATTGCCACATTCCTTTAATAGATATTTCAGTACATTCTCAGAGGAAGCATAAGGAAGTAACACAAGGTCAGTTTGTCAGCATCCTTTGCCAGATGCCTATGGCTCTTGTGATGTGAGAAACAAGAGAATTCAGATCTGGTGCCTGCATTTTCAATTAAATTACTGACATACTAATTTAAATGGTTAAATTCCTGCAGGGAGGAAAAAAAAAAAAAAAAAAAGAGACAGTTGCCAAAATGCCTGCATTATTTTTGTTGAATTTTGTATTATTATTAAGACTATGTTAACATTACACAAATGCTGAAAATATAAGTAAAAGACATGGGGTGATCCTGCAGAGGAAGGCATGACTTCACCCCAAAAAAATAAAAGAGGAAAAAAAAAAAGAAAAAAGTGCTTTCATGGATCAGTTATTACCAGAAACTATCTGAATTTTACCACAAACCTTCAAGTGCAATTCATTGAACTAAGACCAGGTTCTGTCCCTGCAATGACAGAAGCACTCAGAAGTGTTACACATTTCCAAGCATCAGCTGGAGTTTTGGAGTCATCATTGGGAGCTGTCTGCCTTTTGTTGTTGTTGTGTTTCTCAATGTCTCAGAGCACACATTTAGCAGTTCAGGGGGTATTTCTGGGCTATTTTGGAGAAGCTCAGACCAGGAGCAGGATGCACATACTTACTGTAAGTGTGAATATGAAGAAATTAAGAACTAAGCAGACAGTTGGATTTGGGATCTATTTTTAACTCAAACCAATCTGCAGCACAACATAGAGTAATGCACTTGCCATCTCTGCTTCTGTTCCCTCTCAGGGCAGGGAAGATTATCATTGTGTGCTCACCCATCCTTTTCTCCATCTCTATGGAGAAAACCAAAACAAGCGGCCAGGAATTCAGATGACCAGCTAAACCAGCAGAAGTTTACTCTCCAAGTGGGTCAGAACAGCAACTGATTGTTTGAGTAATGTCTTCATAAGCTGTGACAGTCAAAAGGGGATACATAAACACAGGCATCCATTGTAGGGGCAGTGCTCTCCTGCCCCTGAAAGTACATGAAAAGCAATGCAAGTGCAGTTAGCACTTCCCAGTTTTCCATTGCAGTTCTACTGGGCTTTTGTTTTCACATGAAGGTTTTGCTTCCCCAAAACTCTTCTCTCTTTTTAGATTAAATTATTTTGGAGGCAAGTACTGTGAGAGCAAGTTCCTCTTGAGCATGCACAGAATGGAAATTAGTCATTAATCAACTGAATCCCCACAGTACCACTAACTTAATGTAGTAAAATGAATGATGGAAGGAAAAATAAATGCTTCTGAATTTAACAAAGCAGAAATATTATATCAGCCAAAACACAACACACAGGCTCTTCATGTAAGGGAAGGGGGGTGAGGAATCCTTTTTAGATTTATTATTTGTATTATTAATACTGATGGGTTTGGGAGAAGTAGTGAGGAAAAAAAAAAAAGTCTTCCATCCGGTGGTGCAGAAACCAAATATTAGGCAGTCTGGAAAGAAATGTCTTGAATGAACTTGAAGCAAAGAGCAACAAGTTATATTTTTTTCTTCTTACTTTTCTAAGTAAGGAGGAATCTCTGTAAAAAAGTTTCCTGCCACAAAATGACACTGTGCACCCTCAGGATCTGGAAGATGGATCCTGCTAAGGGGAAATACAACCTAGCAGTTCAGTGTACAAAACTACTCTGCTGTTTCAGAGTAGGAGAGGAATAGAAAGAAATATGTTCATTGGTGACATGATTCTGTATCTTTCTTACTGAGAAAGCTTTTGCTTTAATGAAACAGTTCCCAAACAGGTGAAAAGGATTGAATGCAATAGAGCAGTTTCTAAACAGGAGACATCTCCACACCTGGGGATGCAAGAAAATAAGCTTGCACTCTTGCAAAATGAGAACGGGTATATGAAGCTTGATGTTCCCTGCCCTCAGGACATGAAGACATTGCTGAGAGACCAAATCCCTGGTCCACGACAACTAGTTCAGCAGACAAAGGTTGTCAAAGCCCCTCTGCTTCCCCCACTGCCCAGTCCTGCTGGGAACACCACATTCTTGGTTCTTCATGAAAAGAAAGAAGTTCTGGCAGTGCAGGGGAGGGAACTGAGGACAGAAAATCCTCAGGCCTTTAGTCAGGCCCCACTTATGCTCTTGATGGTTTATAGGTTTTGGTTGGGCCCAGGAAAATTAGGCTTCAAATTAAAATGGGCTTCATTAGTGAGCTTCATTAGCTGTAAACAATCCATGTTTCATTAAGGGGCAAGAGAGCAAGCACACTAACAGTTCTCCTAGGAAAAAGTTGCACTAAAAGAACAACAGGATATTAAAGGTATAAAACAGGTAGTGCCACAGTATGAAAGGGAATACTCAGAGCTGCAGAGATGCAAATTCTCCCAATTTATATTAAATACATTGGAGTTTGCTACTGATGAAAATTTCATCCACTGATGAGAAAACAGATTTCAAAAAAACATTTGAAATCAATCCAATTGGGATCAAATACTATTTCTGACTAGATTTGCGTATGGCCTTTCAGATATAACTGCACAGCAAAAAAAAAAAAAAAAAAATTGAGCATCCTCACATACACATTTTTCCCTTGAGAACAGGTTCTGTACAAGCTTTTATTTTGATTGTGTCTAAGAATTCCCCCACACCCTCCACCTCCACATAAAGAATTCAGTTTACACTTTCCTGGCAGAGTTAAAGAGTGCCCCAGGAATAAGCTGACGTGCAAGTGAGTAAAATTCAAACCAAAGAAAAAAGCTGTAGCATAGGGCAGCCCCTACCCTTGTGCCAAGCAACAGGGAAAATTGGCTCTAAGCTCCTTCTGATGCTTTATTGAAATGTGTTGGTTTTTCCACACGGGAGAACTACCCTCTGGTTTGTACAATGCACTACAAACTCACAGTTCTGTGTACACGATTTTGGATAATCAAAAGCAGCAAGCATGCCAGAAATCTGTTTACCCTATGCAAACAGTGTTACCTTGTATTGATTTCCTTGGTGCATGTTAACATAAATCTGACATTAACACTAGCTTACCCACCACTCTTTTTGTTGATAAAACACTGATTTATAAACTGTGTTAACGTATGCTGTTTCCAGACTAACAGCTCTTGGTCCTCTCAATGCAGTGATGAGGAACCTTTTGCCATTACCAGTCAGTTGCCTTTACTGAGCACAACTTTTTTGATTTCCCTTTTCTTTGGAGGCTCTGTTACATGATTGGACTGGTTTCCTGGGTTCTGCTATAATACCTTGCCATTATGCCAGGAAGCACAAAGACTCAAATATTTTTCTCTCTAAGATCCCAAGAGGGGTGACTGCTAGGGATCACTCAGGAGACAGACTTGTAGTCCTTTAATTTAGTAGATGTCGTATACCGACTCAACCCTCATTCAGGTACTTTAAAAACAACTTGTTGCTGCCTCCCCAAATAGAAAACTCACCACACTTATTCACAGCCAATTTGACGCATTCCCTCTCTAGTTAAAACCAGGTCCCTCTTCTATTGTATTTGATGACTTCAAACATATATATATATATTTAAATAAACTATTTTGCACAGAATTATGTGTTTTTAAAAAGACTGCTCTTTTTAATCTTTCAGGCAGAAAAAAACATACATGAACATCAAGAATGTCTTTTGTACCCCATGTTTCTATTTTTTAGGCTCTGAACACAATATGGAGCTCATTCCATTGTAAGGCTATGGGTGTTTTACGTTTCTATTTTATCAAAGAAAACAGAAGTAAACATTTCAATTCATTCATTCTTTAACCCACCTGTTAAAATACTGCCCTCTCTTTCTTTGGATTATTCAAGCCAAACCCTGACCACTAGTCACACGGACAGATGTGATCTCAGCATTCACAGGACCTGCTGTTGGCTTCCTTTCTAATGCCTGCTGCTGTCACACAACAGCTATTCTTTGTTTATTTATGCTTGTCACAATCTGTTTCCTCCCCTTCTGTAAGATTATGGGGGTTACGTGTAGTGCACGCTTAAAAACATGACTAATTTTCCTAAATAAAAACCAAATAGTTAACAGCAATTAGATTATTTGAAAAGAACAGAAGCAAAGACAAGCACTATCAGGGGAAAAAAAAAAAAAAAAAAAGTCAGAAGCCTGGAGAATCATTACTGATATTGTGACAAGCTGCTACTCTGAAACCTATTCTAAATAGATTCTCAGTAGTTATTAGGGAATTGGCAGTTGGCTACCAGAAGGAAGGGAGATAAAGACAGACAGAGGGAGATATTTTTAAAAATATTGAAATTGCAAAGCCATTTGCCTCTGTTAGGTTAAATGCTGCAACTTAAGCTCTTTGTATATCAGCCCATGAGGCTGCAGTGACAGATGTCTCCAAACAAGTCAAAAAAGGGGCTGTTCTTTTTTTTTACCTAGTGAGTAATACCTAACAATCAGCCTCCCAAACCAAGAAGTCTGTCTGCTCATGAGCTGGCGATTTGCAGAAATGTGTGGTTGTGTTTTTGGTTTCCACAAGGTGGCCTCTTCCAGTAACTTTACCCAGCACAGGTACCTCCGTGCAGAGTTGTAGATCTTGTAGGCATAACCTTGTTTCTGCTTCACTCCCTTTCCTTCCCCCAAATGGAGAAGCATGTAAGAAAGACATTAGGGTCATGAAAACAAAGTGCCCCTCTAAAAATTCTGATAGTTTATCCCATAGATCAAACGTAAATAAAGCAATCCCCATATTCTTTGAAAATACTCAGATCCTGTTGGTACTAGTAATTATAACAGATTGGACCTACAGCTTGGGTGTGCCCACCATGGTCTGCTGTGTTCTCTTAACACCTGCCAAGTCCCAAACTCCCTAGCCTGGTTCTCCAGCCTTATCGCATGCTGGTTACTGGCATGGGGGCAGTTCATTTCCACTGTAAACAAGTTAATTTAGGAAAAGCATAGTAACACTCCAGATTTGTGTTAGCAAACACTTCCCTAAGCTATTTACACTGAAAAGACAAGATAACTCCATTATCTTCACTAGCAGTACAAGTGACCATTGATCACATTAATCAGCTAGGGCTCTACTCCTATAGTAAGGTTTAGGCACAGAATTACTAAAAACAAGTCAGCAGACTTCTTTTCACATACCACCGTGAAGTCTTTGCAACAAAGAGTCCCTATCCTGCATTTTTAAACCTTTTTTTCATATAAAGCCAAGCCACTATGGCATTAGCAGAACTGAAACACTAAAGTCAAACATCAGACATTAGCACAAATGCCAAGTAACTGCAAACTTAAGAATGAAGCAATATTTTCACAATTGTGATGTTAGCCTGAGATTCAGAAAGCCTGGTTAAACCACAGCTCCTGAGCAACCTTGAACATGGACTGAATTTCAGGTTCCCAGCTCTTACAGAAGGGCTGGCTCTTCTTTACCTCACCTCTTTGTCCTCTTGTCTCTTTGGCCTACTTGACATCTTCAGCATAGAAAGTGTAGCTTATTGTGTGTTTATTGTGTCTCACACAGTGTGGTTCTGTTTCTGTAGTGATATTTGACTTGACTATAATAGAATAAATAAAGCAAAGAGGACCCATACAAAGACACATTCTTCTAATTTAAGCTCAAGTCCTTTACCTAAAAGCAACATTTCATGCAGCAAGGTCACAAGCAGCTTTTAAGTCTGGGGCTGTAAAACTATCCTATCTTTGCCATCTGTCAGAGACCCCTAATTCTTTTAGCAGCAAGATGAAGGTTTTACAAGGAGGATTTTTTTTTTATTTTTTTTTTAATACACTGTATAACTTCCCCAGTCAAAAAAAAAAAAAAGCCTATCCTTAAAAGCTTGAATCTTCACATTCTCTTATTCTCTTTGGGCAGTTTCCACAATGTCTTCATAAATGGTTGATACCAGTTTAAAATAGATCTCTTTGTGAATGCTGTATGTTTTATTCAAGGCCCCAAATATCTTCCGGACAAAAACATGTTCTGTTAGAATAAACAAACACAGATCAGAGGAAAGACAAACTTAAAAAAACCCTCTGGGTTTCAGCAGATTACAGTTTACAAGTGGCCGCATATTTTCTCTCCTATTCACTCTCCTTTTGGCCATCAATTGCCATATTTTCCTCCTTTAAACTCGCTTCTCAAAAGCTACAAATCTACTGGAGTATTTCTATAGAATAACACCAAACACGTCATATGAATGAACTTTCTAGGCCTAAATGAATCTCTGGCATTCATGGATGTATTTGAAGGCATCAATTTTCCCTGCAGGACATTGTTATGTGTTAGTTCAGAAGAAGGACAGAAGCTGGTAATAGATGATACATTGGGGTGCCAGAGCTGCAGTGAGGCTGAAGGAGTGCCTCAGTGCACAAAATATGTCTCTGGCCTTTCTGGAGTGAGAAGAAAATGACAGAAGTGTGAGATTTGAGCTATTGCATGGCACTGGACATGTCTAGGGATGTGATTCTACATTTTTATGGGAGAAAAAGCCACAGTGTATGCCATGAGTATGCATGGGGATGACAGAAATGAGGTAGAAGGCACCTGACCCAGCAGAGGTCTCTTAACAAGACTGTTTGAAAAAAAAGCATTGAAAGCTTTATCAAAAATAGAAAGCAAAAGGTGTTAATTGTAGTTTTCATCTCACAAAGCCAACTCAAGAGGAAAGCAAAGTAGGTTAGAATCCATTTCACATGCTCACCAGTTTTGCAGACACCTTTTTGAGGATGATGGGAGAATTGGCTTGTGGAAATTGTTCTTTCTAAGGAAAACACTGCCTTATGGTAGACTCAGCCTGGCAAAATAAAACAATTGTCAGGGGAAGTCTGAGATCCTGAGCACTGCCACATTCCTCCCATCTTGGTTGTAATTTTTCCGGTTCCCCCCTGCCCTCATCTCACCATCACTTCACCAACCCTGCAAAACATATCAGAAAAGTAAATATCCTAGAGTAGTATAAAGCCCTGATATCTGCTATAGTGAAAAGAGTCCTTAAAATTACCTTCAGAATTAATTTTTAGATAATAGTTTCTCACAAGATAGACCTGAAAAAAGCAAGGAGCTTCTGAAAAGTGAGGAGCTCCACTTCTCTACTAGTTTGCCTTCTTTTAAAGCTTTTCTTAACCAAAATTTTCAGTTTCGGGAGAAAAGAGTGCTAAATACAAAAAAAGAATGCACATTTTTTTAAATTATTATTATTTTTAAATCAGTATTGAAGGGGAATTCAGGATTTTTTTTTCCAGTCCAGACTATTTTTCTTTCTTTCCTTATACTTTCAAGAAGGAAAAGAAAAGCAAACATTAGGATGTTAATTCTCTTGTCTGCACACAGGCAGATATAATGCCATTTCAGAATTTTCTCAAGCATCCAGATGAGCAGCAAAATAAAACTTTGCCTTACCACATACACAAGTCTCATAAAACAGTCTTAAAAGGAGGTTTTAAAAGGAAAACAAAGGCACTTTAAAACTTCTAAAGCTAATTTCTAAAGCTAACTGGAGCGTGGTTCTGGAACATTTAAGGATTATTAGCACTGGAAATAACATTAACCTGGTCTCCGACTTCTATTTCCATCCCTCACATGAACTGTTAGGAGCCTGCAGAATTCCTAACACAAACCTATGTCATTATTTCAGTGGAAGCAGGGTTGCAGTCCTCTCCTCTATCAGACCCATATACAGTTGCTGTGTGAATCCAAGGTTGGAAAAAATAGGTGCTGCCAGCAAAACCAAACCAAAACTAAACAGAAAACAAAATATAAATAAAACCTTATAAAGCTCTATGGTTTGGAGAAAAATAAATGCTTTCATAGTGTTTCTTTACCTGAAACCTTTATCCACATCCTTACAGAGGCAGTGAAGAGTTATGCAGTGACTGCATTGTCTTTGGGGTTAGATTATAGATATTAAAACACTTCATGAAAAGAAACCTGAACAACAACATCAAAAACATACAAACTAACAAAAAAAACAGCTTTGTGGTGTACTTCACTGAAAAATACAGGTGTATTCAGATCTGTACAGAAAGACATAGCTATTTGTCACAAAGTCCCAGACCACATTATTTTTACAAAGGTGCATCAAAAATTCAACTAAAAGTCAGTTTTGACTCCAGAAGAAATTGCAAGTTGATGAATACAATAACCTTAACATACCATAGCTTAAAAAATAATTCAGAAGCCTTTGTTCTTTGAAAGCAGAAAGCACAACCAATATTTAAATTATCTTGGCCTTAAGAAGTTGTTGAAGTGGAAGTATGAACTATAATAGCACTGGGATGCATTTTTTATTACACAAATTTATTGACCGTAAACTTTGGAAATGTTTTATTATTATACAGAAGTGCCAAGCATCAATCACTTCTTAATGAAATAGCAAGGAAGGAAAGTTTACCTCACAGGAATTTATGAAAGTGTTCAGATACATTTGCATGTTTCCCAGAATTCCGTAGCCACAAAGTGACCTAGGAAGATGGGAAGTTGGTCTCTGGAGTCTGGTCCAGGTTTTAGCTTTTTTATTGCTGGCTTTCCTATAATGCAGTAAGTACAGGATATGTATTCAAACAAGTTTAAATGTATGAATTTGACTACCCCTGCTAAATTAATTATGGGCGGTGATCTGACTCCCCCCAGCATAGGAACCAGCCTTTGAGCTATTACCAGAGTTGCCTTCACCAGCAGACAGGACACTGATAGTTCTGGAGGCTGTATGCCCAGTTCTTACTGGAGCTCAAGCTGTTTCTATTTGTCCTCCAGATTTCCTCCTTGAAGGGACAGGTTTTTCAAGAGCCATGGATATTTTAGACAGTCAACTCAGATGTCTCTTAAGAGTAGGTGGACACGTTGCCTCTTCAAAGATCTCCCTCTGTGGTTATATTGGAAATGCCCTGGAGTTCTGCAGAGGCACCCAGATCTCAGCATCTTTCTCCCAGCTGGAAATGATTTTTGTGCTTCTTCCTGCGCTTCTTGAACTTTCAAAAGAGACCAGGTTCTACCCCTATATTCAAGCAGGTCATAAATAGCAAGCTGGGAGGAAAGGTCTTCAACAAGAAATTGCTTCCAATCTCAACCCAGCACAACCCGAACTTATCTATCTTCCCCCACAAAACAGAAAAGTCCATCATCTTTTGCCTATTTTTTTCCTTCGTTTCTGCCTGAATGCAGATCTATGACTAGTCAGAAATGACTGACTTTTTTTTTTTTTTAAAAAGCATGATTGGTAGGATGTTACCTGAATTGTAAAGTAATTTTATTTTTGCCATATTTTTTACATTCTAATACAAAAATAAATAAATAAGTGAATCCATGCTGCATTTTTACTCCTGAACACTGGATGAAAAAATTATGTCAATTTTCAACCTTAGAAATGACTACCAATACCTCAATTTTTTCCAATCCTTATTTCAAGGTTCTTCACAGAGAATTCCCTAATTTTTCAGACACCCATTCCCTGAAAAACAGACACTTTTGCAGCCATGTAAAGGAGGCATCCTATTTCAAAATTCAGTGTGTATAGAAAGATGTTATTAAAGAGTGCAGAGAAGCAGCTACCCTGTCATCACAGTATGTTTAACCAGCCAAGTGACAACAGAACAGCTTTTTCCTCTCCATCACCAGAAGAAATATTGCTTAAGCCTCTATTTTCACATCACCTTTTCTTGTCACTTCTTTTCTTAAGCTACTCTTGTTTGCTCAGTGTATTTAGCAGACATTTATCTCACTCTATCAGCAAAGATTAAAGACTCATACTACCTAGTAATCCAATTACCCTACATGAGAAAAGCAAATGTATCTTTGGTCAGTGCCCACAAAGCTCCAGGAATCCATCACAATAGAAAATGAGATCTAATTAATTGCGTGCTTTGGTTTAGCCTCATCCACGTCATTACTTCATTCATTTCTAATGTGTATGTTAGCAGAGATTTAGTAGTTTTAAAATACAAAAAAAAAAAAAAAAAAAAAATGGAACAGCATACCCTGAATGCTTGGGTAATTATATTGCTAAAGAATCATATCTGAAAAAAGTTGCTTGTGGTGAGAAGCTCAAAAGAGAAGAGAGTTACAGACCCTTGGGACAACATAGTACTTATGCAGAAATCCAAGTGTTTCACCAATTTGACTAATCCTTATTTTATGTTTGGGGGAAAGTGGATACTCTTCACAGGTTTGTTTTTTTTTTTCTTCTTCGAACATGTTTCACATGACCTCTTAAACCATTTGGCTTTAACAGCAGATAGCACTTTTTTTTTTTCTTTCTCAGAAACCCAGAAGTAACCAGGTACCTGAGTAAGAACTGGTGGAATAAAACAACACGAACAGCATGATGTTGTAGATAAATGGATTGGCATGGTATCTTGACAACTACACTGGGTTGAGAGGAAAGGGTTTTGGTCCTTTCTAGGGTTATGGCGGAACTGTGACTGGGTCTCAAGGCTGGAAAGAATCAGAGAAGAGCTGTGAGAGCTATTAGAGGAGAAGCCAACACATGTTATAAAGCAGAAGAAGCAAAGAAAACCTCTCAATATCAATTAACCAATACTATGCCTTCAAACAGCTTGCCCACGAGAGCAAATGGCTGGAAACCTCAGATACCTTCCCTACAAAAAAAATAAAAAAAAATTAAAAAATCACAGGAAAGTTACAGAACATACTGTTAATAGCAACCCAATTAGCCACTAGGAGAAAACATAGGAGAAAACACCATTAGGAGATCAAGACTAAAAGCTTTCTAAAATATATGGCATAACTCAAATAGAAGTTACAGGATAAAAATACATAGAAAGCATTAAGCTACAGATCAAATAAGGATTCCCTTCCAACTTTGAGAGTCAGTGAAAACAGCATTATTTTCTTGAACTTATTAATGCTAAACAAGTTATTGTGAGAATTTAACTGTCTCTGAATACTATTGCTTCAGAAGAATGCTTTATATACTTTAAGTGGTTAATATCTTGTTTAATTAGTGCTTTAACTTTGTGCTACACCAGAGCTCTAGGAAAGGAATTGGAAAAAGAACAACCAAATCTTCCCCACCAAACAGCACTTAATCTCTTATGAGATTATCAACATTCATATTTTTCCAAAGCTTGTATGAAATTCATTTGAATAACTCCACTTCTTTCAAAAGACAAAACCATCACCTGTGATATCTATTGATTTTTAATAACTGAATACTCTCCACTGTCTGCTACTGCCTTTAGTGTTTTGTTTTCTTAAAGTTTGAGTTTCTAAGATATAAAGCAAACTTCCCTTAGCCTTCCACTATGGCAAGCATGCAGGCTTGCAATAAAATGTCCATTTCCTAGGTATAAGACCATATTTGTGCTTTCAAATATATGTATATATTTGCTTTCCCTTCTCAGTCAAAAATGAAAATCCAAATTAAAATCTTAATGATATTTTTCCAAAGGAACAATATTTTTGAGAAAGCAATGAACCAGCAAATGCTCAAAGAATATGCTTTTCTTCCTTTTTCTTTTTTTCAAACCCCAGTCCAATGACATAGTTAGGAGATGAAGTAGTCAATATTCACTCACAGAAAAGAAAACCTTAAGTGTTCAACTTTCATATTGAAAATATATATTAAATTTCAACTTTGTTTTCAGATTGGTTACGATGTTATTTTATATATCTGTTGCTGAAAACTCTTTTTCAAAACAAATAACTAATAAAATAGCAAACTACAGTATTGTACAAAGATAATAAAGCTGTTTTCTTCGTATGTTCAAACCTCACTCATAGATCTGACAATTCCATGGAAGTCACCCCATAGATGTAGGTTACTACAGAGATGCCAACAGCAATGCATTTTACAACTCCACACCCAAAACTCTTCTCTAGAGAAATACTACAAAATGCCTGACACAGAGAAAGAAAACAAAACAAAACAACACCTTTTACAAAGCTTCTGAGCTGCCAGGCTATCACATCCAAAAGCTCCATATAGAGAAGCCATGGGAAATGGCTGTATCCCCATGGTAACAATCAGAACAGCATAATTGCCACACAAACTCACGCTGTGTTTGTGTGTGTGCATGAACGTACGCTGCATTTTGAACACAAGGATGTGGCATATGTTTCCAGCCTTAAGTCCTGGGTCCAAAGCCAGTTGCAGACAAAAGACCCAAAAAGTCCAACCACGGCATCTCTACTAGTGTTATATGTATCCTGAATACAAGGCAACACCTAAACCAGGTGTCTTGTGTATGGTAGGCTTGGGCCATAATGGAAAGAGAATGTTAAACAAACCACAAGACCCTGATGTATTTGTTCTGATGGTGATTTCCTTGTCTTACTGGTCCTTCAAAAGCCAAACCAAGCACCTAATATTTCTAACAGAGAAAGTTAACTTTCCCACCAAACACACACACACACTATCAGGTACATCCAGGCAGAATAATCACACACAGACGCAAAGAAAATAAAGTTCATCTTTTCCTGTGCTGTTCTACAAGGTAGTGCTAATTTTACATTGGGTTTAGCTCCTTGCTGATTAAGTGCCAGGTATGAAATTGTGTGCACATTGCAAACTACACACAGATTATTTTTACTTCAAGTGGAAGAAAATTAGAGGCCAGAAAAAAAAAAAAAATCAAGGAGTAGGGGAAAATAAATAAATCACATAGGAGACGAGGACATGGTGGCAGTTTAAAAACTAAATGTAACACAAAGATGACTCCTGTTGTTTGAAGCTTTTCTGCTGGTATAGAAGTTGCCTACTTTATGATGTCGATCTCAAAGACAAATACAAAAGGAAAGTTAGTCAAGAGATCAATTTTGTTCTCCAAATTCCCAGAAGCTCTACAGCATCCATCAGTGAAATAACTAATGCAGTACTTTTTGTTCTATGCAGCATGGTCTTAAAACTGCTAGAATAAAACACTATAAGAAACTACATGAGGAGTCTTGGAAAGCTGTTGTAAAATTTAATTTCTTTGGAGATCATGAATGAATCTAGAATACGACTCGTTCAGTCCTCCTTTGCCCCACAGGAGAAGTCCAGCAGGGAATCCCATCCATGTATTTCACAACCAAGACTTTACATGAATGAGAAGTCCCACTGAAAGGCTTACAAAGCGACTAGGGGCACAAAACCCTATGTTTTTGTTCCCCCCCCCTCCCCCCCCAAACCACCATTTAAATCTTTCGAAATGACTGGAAAATAGCTAAAACAACATGAGGTTTGCTTAGCTAAGAGGAAATGAATGAAATCTAAACTGAACATAATTTACTTGCTGATCAACATAGCTGTACATAAAGCAAGTATGGAAGAATGAAGTAGCCTCTTCCACTGCAAGTAAAATATTTTAAATGAACCAGAACTGGAAGCCTGCACAATTATTTTGTCCATTTAGCCTTGGAGAAAAGAGTAGGTTCAGACTGACAGAAAAATTATGCAAAGACGTACCCACCGATAAGACACTGAGGTAAACAGTGATCATCATTGAGACCTTATGAGGCAGCACAAAATGTGTCTTTCCCTGGGTTCCTTGAGTCCTACCTGCAACTTCTTTTTGAGCAAAGCTGGTGATTTTTTTTGTTTGTTTGTTTTTTAAAAAAAGTCTTCTGATCTTGATGTGGTGCCTACTCTCTAACCTCCTGCAAATGCAGTGGTCTATATTTAGTGCCCAAGTTCTCAGAGTCAACACTACTTACAACCCACTGTGAAGCTTTTAAAATTTTGCATAACTTTAATTGAGGAAGCGATACCAAAAACTCCATGAGTCAACCAGTGCAGACCACTTGTAAGGGCTTTGGATATGAACTGGAATTGTATAGTCACTGGTGTGCAAAAATTAACTACTTCCATTTAAATAGAAGTAAAGAAATGGAGCTTGACTTTTTAAGACTCTCAGCCTACCTCCCTAAAAAAGATATCGCAAGGTAGATGTGATTTGTAACAGCTTTTGTTATTACTCACTATAGTCAACCCCTTCAAGGAGCTAAGCTACAACTTGGCAGCTGCATCTCCCACAAACTTCAGAGGAATTTTTAGATGTTCAGCAACTGCCAGGATATGGGTCCTTGATGTTTTGACAGCTGTGCTGTGTACATTATGCCCACATAATAGAACAACACCTTGGAAAGCAACAAGATAAGGAGAATGAAACCCACTGTTTTTCAATTCTGATTCTTTATTTCTTCTGGATAAAGATATACTGGAAATCAGGGCTTATTTTCACATCTGTTTCAGGGGTGGGGGGCACAGTATCTGAAAACAAGAGTACACCAGTGATGACTCAAAAGACTTCAGGTGTCATTCTGAAGCAGTTCCACCAGCTACTATGATTTCCACAAGTGTTCTTGCTGTTCAGAAACATCCAAGAAGCCTGAAGATACTACGGCATTTGGGGGTCCAGAGGCACTCTCTGCCTGCAAAGCCACAAGCATTATTCAGAGAAGATCTGTGCGTGAGCAGCAAGTGTGTAATCAAGCTCTTCGCATGTTTCCTGCTGAAGTTAGCCTAGTCAAAGAATGATGCCCTAACCAGTGACATTAAGGGTAAGATTTGAGCATTGGATCTGGTGCTAGTTGTGGAACCTTTTGCCAGACTTGAGGTACAAAATGCTGTCAGCACCTTTCATCAACATGCATCACATTGCTTAGCTAATGGAGCTTGGAAAGCTCTACTATTTTTCAATATTTTCTCCATTAGTGTAAATGGATGAGATTCTGCTCCAGGCCACATATGAAAGATGAAAAATTAGGAGAAAGAGACACGAGTAAGTGGAAAGGTATGTGAAGGGAGTGTAATTCATATTTCTTTGCCTCAGCAAGGTATATTCTTCCCCTTAAGAAAGTCAAAGGTTACTATCAGAGGAAGCCAGCAGCTGTTACATGTTTTGGTGAACAAGATGGAAAAATCATTCAAAAGAAGCAACAATCCTGACAATAAGATGATTTTTTTTACTGCATTCAACATTGTATCAGCATTTCCCTCCCTCCTCCTCCCCCTCAACCCCCCATTCTGTGTGTATCTGTCAGTCTCTTCTCCTCCAAGCCAAACGCCTAGGAAGTTATGAGAAATTATTTAAAAAGAAAAAAAATAACATCTCTCAAGACTGGAAAATAAAATATTACTTTCAAAGTGTCTTTGGTGCTGAATCTCTCTTTTTTTTAAAAAAAAAAAAAAAAAGTTGTGAAATCTAAGGGTAAAACTAGAAAGTTAAGCTTTACACAGAGTTTGCTCACATTTTATTAGAGCAACCCATATAGCTGAAAACAAAAGAGTTTTGAGTAAAAACCCTTTCTCAAAAAATAACACCTAAAAAAGCTTTCTGGACTGTTTTGAAAAAAAAAAATAAAAAATGACCTCTGTAAATCCTAATAATTAATTAAAAACATGTTCTCAAAAGCCTTATTTTTAATACCATATTTAATCCAAATTTTAGCAATGCAATCTATCCATTTACAACAGAGTTAGTGATTTTCTGACTAATTATATCTGCGTAAATACAATATGTTATGTCAGTACTAGACAACAGAGATCTTCACATGGAGACCAGTTGCAGGCTTAGATGATTTTTGGTTTCTTCTCTAATTATTTCCAGTTTTTTCTTCTGATGTAAGTTGGTTTTAGCTTTCAGTATTCCTCAACTGACATATGTTATCTATATATTGTATATGCATCTGTTTTTGCTGTTCATGTTGTAAGGAAAAACAAAGTAAATCTAGGAATAGATGAACTCCCTACCACTCGCAAACCTGCCATGAAGCACTGCAAGAAATTCAAAGTATCCTTGCTCTGGCAAATTAATTGGAAAGTTTAAAGGAAACAAACAAATTGGTAACCTTACCATTTATTTCTAAGCCCATGCCTATTATTTCTAAAAATAGGATCTGGATTCCCTTCCTTCTTTCTTTCTTTATTTATTTTTAAGAAAAACTAAACTGGATAGAAATAGATGATTAAACACAAAATGAGCACAAGAGAAATTATAACCTCACAACTACCACAGCCCTGGCTGCTGGATTGAATCCTCAGGGTATGATAATACTCTGATGCACAAAATTACATTTAAATAATGTTAGGGTTGGGCTGTGCCACAAACCAACAGATGCTGGGCAATTCAAAGTTAAGGATGACATTTTATCACCACTGTTCTTCACAAAAAGAAGGAAAAGTGTGTAAATTAAGGACATAATTTCAGCCTTTCAAATGAGTTCTTCAAGGTTTATTGGCTTGTTACAATGATAATGTTATTTTAAGCACAGATTTCTGCATGTTAAATGCCAAAAGCTTTCTCTGTATTGAGGCAGTGCTAAGTCTACCTAAGAAAAACAAGTGATAAAATTGAGGAGCCAGATTCCCAGAGAACCACCAAAAAGAATCACAGTAAAAATCCTAGCATATTTTTGGGAGAGGAGCAAGAAGAAGAGGGCGATGTTGCACATCATGCCAAATGCAAACACAAAATGCAATGCTTGACAAAAATTCAGAATGAATGGAACTAAAATATTACCCACACAGGGAACATAAAACATTGCAGAATTGATTCCTCCAGCATAAGTAGTTGTGTTTAAACCCTCATTTTATGATTCTTTATTTGTGATGTAAATACACTTGCAGAGTCCCAAAACATCAGAGTTAATTCCGAGACAACTAAAGAAGTCTCAGTAGTATTTACTTTGAAATAAATAATTGAGAAAACAATTATTATCTCATGCACAGAGATTAAAACTACACCTGAAAATCATAAGATTTAACATAAATGACATAGCAAACAAGAAACAAAGTGGCACAAAAAATAGTTATTCGATTGTAGAGCTTAGGGATATGGTTTAGTGGGGACTGTTAGTGTTAGGTTAGAGGTTGGACTCGATGATCTTGAGGTCTCTTCCAACCTAGAAATTCTGTGATTTGATCATTTCTTTGCTTTCTACAATTCATTGCAGTTATGTAATTTATTAACCTCTGAGAAACCCACATTACTCTTCCAAATACTTCTATAGGAAAGAAAAGTTAGATTGCTTCTCAGTCATACCTGATACTATTCAGGAAAGTATAATGAAAGAAAACTACCTGAGCAGTAAGAATATTCACAACTAAGAACTGAGATTTTCCAGCTGCTCAGAAGTTGAGTCCCATCCATGGCACAGGATTATATATATGTCTGTATGTTTATATATATATATATAAATATAAATATATATATATATATATAAACAAACAGACAAAAGAAAGAAGTATAAAGAGATAGAAAGAGATGTGAGAAATGTGATGCACAAATTTTTGTGAACCTGAATTAAAGAAAGAGACAAAAAGAATTGGGAAGAATAAATAATATCTAGTTCAGGAAAGAGTAAAGGGGTAGAATGCAGGATCCCCTGGCATAAAAAACACATTCAAAATATCCAAAGCTTAAAAATACAAAGAAAGTATTTCAAGCCATATACATGCATATATATATATATATATATATAAATAAAAAAAACAATATAAGCTTTAGTTTTAAAATATTTTTTCTCACTCTAAATTAAAGATTTAGACTTCAATCCTAACGTAACATATGTAAGCTAACATATTCCATTTATTTCCACCATGAAGATAAATGAAACTGAACATACAATAAAGCAGAATACTTACTAGGTAGAAGCAGACAGAAAGCAACAGGTCCTCATGATACAGCTATGGAAGGAGGAAAAAAGAAAGAAAATAACAACACTGTTATAAATGAAGTCTCAACTCAATCTGAATTTAATAATATTTATAAAAGAAATATTTATAAAAGGTATAAAAGACAAGTAAACAGCGCTGGGTGTGCGAGGAGTCTACGCTCCACCAACACGCACACACGAACATCAAACATTCTAAATATACAGAACATTGCTTTTACATACTAAACCCGAGTATGCCTAAACATTTGTACAATCAGAAAAGGTAACAAACAATCCTTTAAGTTCCATGACTTAACAGTCTCCATTTTTCCATTCTTTTTCTTGATTGCAAACAAGTCCCCATTTTCCATTCCTTTTGAACAATATGTCTTGCTTTAAGTTGTCAAACAACTCGGCCTTCGGGCCTTCTTCCCGGATCGAAGAAAAGCATATCCATCTCCTTTTCAAGGCCAATAGGCCTGGGTGAAAAGACACGTCCAGGTCAACAGAGGGCGTAATAGCAAAAGCCTTCGATGGCGGGGGGGGGGGGAGGCCGATGGCATAGCAGTCAGATCAGTAAAGGAGCCCGCAGCTCCCTCACTGTCTGGCAAACCACACGTTTCTGACTGTGGTCCCACAGGGCTCTTTAAGCCCTCAGAGACTGCTCGCCAGGTGCCGAGCAATTCCACTGCAACCTTGTCGTTTTTAGTTGCAGAGTCCCACACCTTGACCTCAATTTGGTCCCATGTTTCAGGCTCATAAACTGTCCAATTGTTAATAAGGAGAATAAGCTTTAAGGTTACCAGGACAGTCTTTGTTCCTAAGGACGTATGACTCCCCATAATGCGCAACTGCTTACCAGCGAGGGGGCAGTTGTGTGCGTGGGTCCGCTTCTCTCTGCTTGAGCTTCTCTCCAGCTCCGGTGCACCTGTTTCCAGCGACTTTCAGTACGAGCTTTGAGCGGTTTGCTGAGTCTAGCCGACCCTATCTTCATGAGGCAATCAATGTGCCTGTTCCCGTCCTGGTCTCCATTCTGTTAGCCTGTTCCTTTTCATTCCTTCTTTCTGCTTCTTTATTGATGACATAACTTCGTTATATCGCGTTGCCTTTTTTTTTTTTTTTTTTTTTTTTTTTAATCTCGAGGACAGGCTCCCCTCTTATACCCTTCTCCCCACAGCAGTTCTTTTCAAAACAACTTTTCATTGGTCAAACAACTTTGCAAATAACAACAACAACAAACACACAGAAACTCCCATGCCTTAATGGCTAGAGAACAAGAAACTCGAGACTGCATGGAGTCTCCTGAATAACCCTTCTTTGTTCCCTCTAAACTCCCGATGGCCTCATCGTTAAGAGTCTACTGTTATCATTAACCACGGGGCTTTCCGACCCCCATGGCCACACTCCCAAATCTCCCCCTTCTTTATTAATATCAACCATTTTCTCGACACGAATTACCACTCCATATATAACAACATACAACTGTAACTCTTTATCCAAATTAAATAGCCAGCCCCACCACATCTGGGAAGGAGAGTTTCTGCATGAATACAATTGCATGTGGAAGATCCTTCCAGAAAAGGCAATATTCCTATGTTGCAACATTGGCTCTGAAATAATGTGTCACATAAAGCGTTTAAACTTGTTAGTGACAAATTTATTCAAGTTCTTATGAAGAAAAATTTCGGGAAAAAAAATTGAAAGAATTGTATGTTTTTAGTTTCACTGAATTATCCTAATGAAATCCTTTGAATCTGCAAATGATGAGTGAGGGCAGCCCACACTTTGATTTTAGAAAACATGAACATGAGTCTGTCCAAAGCTAGCATGTTAAATAGTTAATGATAAAACAGACAAAATTATTTATCACACAATCCAGCCTCAATCCGTCCAACTTTCTCCCCAAAAACATCTACTTACTACTTACTTACTTAAATAGCACTACTGTTATTTTTATCTCATGAGGTTTAACATATCATTTGTTTTTTTCCTCTTTTGATTTCCTTTTTCAAATATGTGCTCCTTGATGGTTTTCCCTCTACCATATTCAGTTTCCAAATTCTACTTTATGAATGAGCCTCATAGCTGTTTTTGCTCTTTTCCTGTATTTTATTTTCTTTAGATTCACAACCATTGAAATCGTGTGATTTATACTCTCAGACAAAGCTGATGTAAAAATGCATATTCAAAAAATCAAGATGCATTGTAGTCCACCTCGGGCTTTTTTTTTTAAGGCAATTACTTTGCCTTGCTTTGTTACAAAGGTAAGGCAGCTGAATAAATACAAAAGTGAAGAAAATGAAAACAGCTGAACCCTGTAGGTTCTTCTCTTTCTGTTGTACTCAACAACACAAATTGGGGTGGTGCAAAATACTGAATCAGATAACATTATAATCAAAAGTTAGATGAAAAAGAATCATAGGAAAACAACATGTTTCCTAATGGAATTTGTGAATAGTTCGTAAGCTCTTCTCTTCAAATTGATTGCAGAAAGATAAACAACATTAAATTTATTTTCAGTTGTTTCTCACACCCTAGAGATCCCAAATGTTTCCTTTCTCCCCTAGGGCCATCAGTCCCTGCGGTGGATTTTCAAAGCCTGCAGTTCGGCTGGGGGGTCACATGTGGCAGAAGGTCTCAACACAAGCAGCTTCCTCTTGAACAATTCCATAGGACCAGTTTTCAGGCAAACCACTAGATCCTGGAGAGCTGCAGGATGCCAGCAGCAGCTAGAAATAGGCCAGCAGGACCACCCTGCAGCCTCCTCGCAGGCGCAGAGGCTCCCTGCTTCCAGTCCACCAGAGCCTCCCTGATAGCCTGAAGATGATGTGCAGGGTGTTTTCTCACCCTGAAGCAATTTACCGACATGTTCGCGGTGACTGCTGTGGGTTTTGTTTTGCTTATCATCTTGCTAATGAAGTGTTTGTTTGTGTGTGTGCTAGTGCTTTGCGGAAGAAGCCTCCAATTTGTCATGCTTGTGTTGACATTGCTTCATCTGCAGCCTAAACACAAGCAGAGATTCCACAGAAATCTTGTGGGTGGTTAAGTGTTTAATGCCTTATGTAGAACAACAATGAAAGCCAGCCAGAAAAACAACCTGCTTTGGGTGACAGTCTCTCTCCAATTTACCAGCTAATCAGGACAGTTTTATGACAGAGCAGTGCTCTTGGTCTTACAGCTTGGTGAAGAGTATAGGAAAAAAAAATGGAAAATACTCAAACAACTTCAACAACAAAGCAATTTTCATTAAAGGTCAGCTCTCTTTTACAGATGCAGATTATTCAATATACCTACTTGCAGCAGCCTTGAGCTTGTTGGAAAATTTGCCCCTATATAGGGGAAGAAGGCAAGATACTGATGAACAAAACTGCAGCTGCCATCCTGGAGAAATAAAGTGAAAAGGAATATGAAAAAGAAATCAATCTCCCTTATCACTCTCCGGCTGCACATTGCACTTCTGTCTGCCATGCTTATATAGGCAAATCATTGTATTATCTTTCCTCTTGTGAATAGTCCCACTGAAACATTTATGAAATGGAGGACATATATGGCTCATCAAAGGCTATGACCCTGTGGATAAATCTATGTACCTCCCTGAATAAGTCCCTGCTGTACTCCTCTTCTATAGATCTGCTCCAGAGCACACTAGTTCAGTGTCAGCTCTGTATAATACCTGGGGGCTTTTTAGCTTTCATTGGTATTCGATCTAGGATGAAGCTGACTTTTATAATAGTTGTAATGTCCCTTCCACCTAAGGCATGTTCCTTCCATGGCACTTGTAGAAGCTCCACAAACTGCAGCACTGAACAGGCCACTGTGAAAGGGATGTCCAGGTGCTACTTTGACTATTAGCCACTATAGCACATACCAGCTTAATACGGAATGTGTTAACTCATACCAGCTTCCAGCAGAAATAAAAAACAGCCAACTACCACCAACAAAACAGAACAAAAGTACAGTGAAGGAGCTTTATGTCAAAAGGTGGCACACTGAGTGACTCACTGAATTCTCCATGGTGGGTGAGTGTTGGAGTGCCTGGAGGCAGGCACTACTAAAAGGGAAAATGAAGCAGCTTTTTACTCTCTGCTAGAGTTCAAAATGATACTCTTGCAGAAAGACGGACCACTGCTTTTGGAAATGTCCTCCAAAGCAACCCACTCTCACTCACTAAAAGCTACCAGCTTGATTCCAACACTGCTCTGTATGAAATTGCATCTTCTGCCTAGATGAGTTTGCAACTCCTTCATCCTTTTATTCCTCATCTTCACTTTGGATTTGGAGAACATCCAGGGAAAGCTGATTTGGAAAGACCAAGTTTTGAATCCTGTCTCCCATGACCACTGACATTAATGGGAAGAACTGCTCTGTTTGTGAAGGATCATGAGGCTGAACAGTGCAACACTTCATTATCATGCCAGAGCTCATACTCATTCCTGGTGCGTAAACATCCTTTAAGACCTATTTTCTTTTCTTTTGACTTTTTGTTGGCAACCCCCTGTGAAAAAAAAAAAAAAAAAAAAAGGGATCTACATAAACGGTCACTACCCCATAGCCTGCTGTTTTCCCTGTCCTGCTATCTGTTAGTTTCCTGCTTGCCTCCATCTTTTTGCAGCAAATGAGGATCACCATGGCATAGTCCTTCCAAGAGGCAGTGCATACTCCTACCACGCTACTAACTCTCCCAAGTATTGGTCTTTTACATCTCTTTACCCAGTGAGCCACCAACATATAAAATATTCTTAGGGAGCCAAATTTTCCTACTTTATACTGAAAATCACCCTATTTTATAGCCAAGAATGAAAGTCCTTGTGAGCAAAAGCAGACTTAATTCAAGGTAAACAGGAAGAAGCAACATCAGAGAAGCCTTGACAGCTTAGTGCAGCTCAGGCTCTTTCTCCATCTCCACTCCAGCCCCCAAAATATGTAGTCATTCAATGAAGTGCATTGGGACTTGGGGTTGGAAGGTGTTAGGAGGATGTCAGTCATCATTAGTATAATTATCAGAGTTAGACATTATGTATTATTTATTCCAAATATTTATTCATTATTGTGTCCCAGCTTAATGTAAGCTACTTGAGGCAAATCTGTTTATTATGAAAGTATTAGTGAGAGAAATTCTGAAATAGAAAAACAGACAAATAAACAAATAAACTTTGCCAAGTTCCTTCAAGGAAGAGAGAGTGAGAAAGAAGAATAAAGTTTTAATAAGATGATTGATCCTAAAGCTGTCAGGTTGTATTACTGCCAGTAAGCAAGCCTCTTTTGGGAGCACAGATGTTGATCTAATATATTTGGTCGGTGATCTAATTTAATATGTTAGATCTCCTGGTAGACAGTCAGTTTTCTTCCAGTTCTTCAGGGTAAAAATGAGGAAAAAAAAATCATAGCTGCAAAAACCATATGTTCAAGATTTTTTAAGTGAGTAAGCTTACATATTATGTAATGTAAGCTGGTGCAGCTTTGCTGGAACCAATACCACTATCTTGATTTCTGTCTCTCAAAATCCAGTTTAGTATCAGCAGTCCAGAATGAGGCACTGTAGTTTCTAAAAATTTCATCTTACTTACTTTTGCTACCCACTGTTTTTAATATGATTTATTATTTTTATTATTAGCATTACAGTGACAGCAAAGGACTCGGAGGAAGTCATCCTATATGCTGCACAGACATGTAGTGTAGTGAAAGATACACTTTCATAGAGGGGCAAATCTTAGAATTATCCAGAACAGACTGCTGGCACATGCTGAAACAGAGGCAAATGAAGCTAAGTGATTTGCTCAGCTTCATGGGATCATGGTCAATAGTGAAGCCAGCTGAGCTAAGTATTTTTAGCTAATATGTGGCAGGGTTCTTATAAAAAAAGGGATCTTAAAAATTACTTTTTCTCTCCGTGCACATTTTTTAAAGAAAATTCCTTTGCCAAATACATAAATAAATAAAATTTATGGAGGTGTGAAGATGTTACAGCCCTGAGTTCCTGAGGCCACTGCTCAATTCGGTCATGCTTTTTATTTGGATTTTCCTATAATTGCATTGTCTATAACCTCTTTTCTTGCATTTACATTGGAAGGCCCCAAAGAAACTTTAGTTTTTTGTTTGTTTGTTTTTTTTTAATAAGAAAAATGAATTCATGTGTCCCAGTGATTCTTCAGTATAAGGACCAGCCTTGATCTGATTTTGTCACTTCAGTTCCCTTCCCATTCTCAGTGTTTGAAGTAAAAAGAGAACATATGTCCATATTTGGCAGTCCTCCCACACCACTGGGTAGAAAAGATGGGATTTTGATCCTGCAGAACCATTTACTAGGCTTCTAACCATAATGTGCCACCACTATTTAAAATCAAACCTCAGTTGGTCTCAGCCCTGATGCCAACCACTGCCAGGAGATGCAGACATTCACATAAAGCAGAATCAGCATCCTCCCGTCCTTCCAGTGAAAGGTCCCCTAAGCCACAGGAACATAACAGCTGAGTCATGTCAACCTAACATTGTACCTACCACAGTATTGCCACCAACATCAAACACCAAGGGATAAATACAGAATTAGCATTAATTTATCATGATATTTCCTTGGAATACACTCCAAATTGCCAATGATCTGCAGATAGTTCATTTTTAATGCAAGAATTAGCTCAACAGCTAAGTTTCATGAGAAATCTCTTTGGATCTTGATTTATGACAAAGAAGGAAAAAAAGTGATGCTGTCATGACATAAATACATAAATGTTTCCTTCTGAGAGTCCATAAAGAAAAAGGTGAATGTCATTCTAATTGGATTCTAATGGGAATTTTTATTTTTTAAGTTCCGCCTCTCTGTTTCTCTCCTTCTTTAATGTTGTCAACACTGTTGTTGACTTAATCCAAATGGGATTTAAGTAATATGCATTTGTATTTTTGCTGTCATGGTTCACATCATGGTTAAAGACAAGTAATCTGTAGCCTACCAACAAGCTAGAGGCAGAAGGGGAAGTGAAAGAGTTTCTGTCTTACAGAAAATTAAACTTAGACACTTTTTCAAAGGATTTAAAATGAGAACCAGATTGGTTTTTGCATGTAAATGACCCATGTGTTTATCACAGAGAGAGACTGGTAGATTTGGACACATCAACCCATGACAAATAGGTCTCAGGGACACTGCCTGAAGCCTTCTCCTGTTCTAAGGCAGTGGAAAGCAGCAACGTTCTACCTGACATATTTTAATCCAGGTCATTTAAAAGAAAGAAGGAGAGCTTTTTATTGAATGGAGAAGAGAATATCTGATCACAGTTTCTGACTGGATTTTATATTTGGGATAATTGAGATAGAAGAGATACAAGTAAGTCCAATACCACCCCAGCTAATGATGGAAATCAGCTCTTGCAACACATTCCTGTTTTCTGCACGTATCCCCTCTCAGTCTATCTGGAAACATTGATTACTGAGGTTAAACTTTTCTAAACGTAAAAAATAAAAATAAGAAATCAGGAATGAATAGCAGGATCAAGTTATACTTTGTTTCCCTAAAAAGGGGGGGAAAAACACTTTCAGTTAATACTGCTCATTTTGATAACAATAATAATGTTGAAGCAGAAGACAATGACCTAAAAGAAAACCTAAAACAATTAACATGAGCTCTCTGCATCATACACCCTCAATGCAAATGACCACATATTGAACTGGGACAGAGGAGGGAAGGCAGGAACTCAGTAACTACAAAAGACAGGACAGTTTACTTAATGATGGACAGTGACTTTTTCTAATATATAGGCCATTTTTTGAATTAAGAAATTTTTGAAGCCACTTTCTCTATGGAAAATATGAGTAGGAAACAAGAAGATTAAACATTTTTTTAACTTTTCAAAATGATTCTATTTGGATTTCAATTTAAAACAACTTTTCAGGTTTCAATTTGACCAGTAAATTGTTTGCTGAAGAAAGGACCTTACCACATTGTTAGACTTACCACATCTACAAAATAAATATGGCTCATATGATTTTAAGTACCTATAAACAGTAAATCCTGGATACAGTAACATCCCTCGAACATAGGACAGCATCATCGCTTAGATTAACACTGGTCATCTGAGGCTCTGTTGTATTTAATTGCTTTCCCAGTACAGCAAAAAGTCCATGATTAAAATGAGAATTAAAACCTGATCTTAAACTTAATTCAGAAACACACACTTATCTTCATCTCCTACCCTGAATGGATGCTGCAAACAGCTGATGGAGCATTACACCTCGTTCTATCATCTTTTAATGGAGGGCACTCAGAGACATAAGGCTAGATCTGCATTTCTGAGACTTTCAAATCATAACTGCTTGGCTCCTTTCAGATCAGAAAATATATTTAACAGTTGTTATAACCTTGCTATGGAAAACCCTACCCTACTATTTAAAATGTCCTGTAAGGACTTCCAGAACAGAGACAAAACAGAGCAAATAAGAAAGCAAGACAGAGCAAGTAAAGAAAGAGACAAAGAACAGAAAGAACAGCTTGCCCAAAGTTGTTCATCAGTTCCCCAAATAGTGATATAGCAGGTTAAGGATCCCTTCTCCAAATTCTTTGATGTTGAATATTCACATCTGCTTTCATTCTGACTCCTTTAAGGAAAAAAAATCTGACAGATCTGAAAGTGTTCAATACAAGTCCCATCTTTTTTCCTTTCACTTATGCTTGAATAGCTCGACTCTCTCACCTCTTCTTCTTTTCTTTTCCCTATGTTACACTTCAGTTTCAATTATGAAATACACAGCATGATTTTCCTGTGCTGTTAGAACTATTCTAATACCCTGTCAGAGGTTAAGACCACAGTGGAAAGCCAAGAATGGAAATAGTGGGGGAAAAGAAAGAACACACTCCAAACCACAAAACCTAAGACTTGAATGGCTGAGAAATACTTATTTGAGATGGTAGTGCTATATTTTATGGCAGAAAGCATGACTGTGCAGAACAAAACCAACAATGTTTTGGCACTAACAGGGGGCAGGAATGTCTATGGACAAAGCTCAGGAATACAAACTAAATGTTGGTGGAAAGCTGGAGTAGAGTTGTGCTGAAGAACTGTGCGAAGTAACTAACGGGGACTAAATTACTGTGCCTGCTAAGTTCTCAAACAATGATACATAGGCCTGACTGCCTTCCACTGCCTCTGTATTTAAATATTAATAGGTAGAGCAGGGTATTGTCAATTTAGAATCATAGAATCATAGAACAGTTTGGGTTGGACTGGACCCCACAAAGATCATCAAATTCTAATCCCATGCCATGGGGGGGGGAGGAGAGGGGGGTCGTAACACAGAATAAATTTGCACTTATTTGGTCTCTTGTTCTTAGTATCATCTGAAACTGGAGATCAGACCAAGCTTCTGATGAAAACCATAATAACCTCTAACCATACTATGCAATTTAAATTGATTGGTAATAAGAACCAATAGAATGATGTAAAAAGTAGTGTAGAAGATCAGTCTAAGTAATTCTTCAATGGTATGAAAGACACTTTTCTAACTGAAATAGAAGTGACAGTGTAATGTATCTTGATTCTTACATCATTAAAATGAGACTTACTCCAAGGCTTTCAGAGAGACATTGGACTTTTCCACATCCAGCTTTCGCAGTTTATTGAAGCTGCTAAGTCAGCAAAAACATTGCAATATTTCATTCAATGTTCTAATTCTGCTGAAAAATCTATCCAATTCTCCTTTAAGACTTTGAGATTCTCTTATATGAATCTGTCAGCAGTGAAAAGCATTGCTATTCAAAAGGAAAACATAGCATGTCTCTCTGACAAATATCAGAAAAGGTCCTTGGTGACAGCGATGTACTTTATTTATTTATTTATGCATTTATGTATTTAACTATTTTACATGAATGCATCCAAGAGCCCTCTTACCATACAACACAGCATGGCAACATCATGTGGATATTTCCCTTAGCCAGGCCATTCCTCCCACCACATGGCTCCGACATCCCACAAGATGTCATTTTTAAATGTTTGCATCAGTTCATCCCTCAAAAATTCAGGCCCTTGCAGTATATAATGTCTGCCCACGATCTTGATCTTCCTGAAATTTAGATTTCAACTGTCAGCTGAATGGCAAACTTCTCATTGAAATGTCATTTCACACACAGCTAAATTTCCTCTTCTTCCCCGCCCTCTCCCTGTCACTAACAGAGCTGTTTTGAGTCTAAATAGTCCTGATCTACATGACAAAAGGGTAACAAGACTTAACTAGACTGCACATTTCATCAGATGCAGCATAGACTTTCAGGTAGCCAGATGCTGAGTGCTATCAGTGCTATCTGATACCCAGATTATTTCTCTAAACATATTGAGGACATCCTGCTTCTACTCTCACACATTTTCAATGGCAGATGTAGTTCCATGGGCTGCAAGTTCTAAGTTTGGACTTATCCAGACCTTCACCTTTTGGGAAACAGCTGTCACAGAGGCAGAATATATCCAATGTAGTCAAATAAACATGTAGTAAGAAAATCCCTGGCCAACAATCAACCAGCTGGCAAACCCTGGAAAAATCTCTTTCTACTGACAGGTTCTTATTCAACCTCATTTTAAATACCTGGAGGGGATTAGTTTGGGCCTAAAGAGCCTAGATTTGTAAAAACAGATGGTATAATGGATCACTGAGGTTTGTGAACTACCCTTCTGGATTGATTACAAGTAGATTTAGGTGCTTTTCTTCTTTCATTGGTGGTGTGACTAAAACATCCATACACGAGAGTCTAGTGCCATTTCCAATGCTGAAATGTCTGACACTTCTAAGCAGGGCTGCTGGCTGTGCTCCCAAACAGAAATATTTTTAAAACAGACATTCAAGGCATGGTGGGGTCCCCTAGATGCTTATGTGTCTGTTAATCCCATCCAGACTGTTTTGAGAATCAATATGGAGAAAGACTGTTGCAGTAGCTCTGATGTGTATGTGGCATTGCAAGAGCCTTTCTCCCACAGGCTACTTGAGAGCTCAGCACCTAAAAACCGGCCTCACGCTGGGCCGGCCAGACATGGGAAGACAGGTCTGAGAGTCAGTACAGCATTATTATTCCACAGAGCTACCAGATTACTGTAAGGAAATCTTGAGGCCTATCTAAAATTTTTTTTTTTTTTTCTGCCCCATGAGTCCTGCCTTGTTAGCATGGCATGAACTAGCAGGAATTGTGAAGTGGTGCCTTGGCTCCTGGGACAGAGAAGCTGCAAGATGGTCAGTGCTTCTGGTTCAGCATGGCTTGCTCTGACTTATCTCTCAGGCTGGATAAAGCTAAACTGCCTCAACCTAGATCTGTGCCAGAGCTAATGATCAGCAAATCCAATTAAACTGCACTGGGATCTGGACTCTCTCACATCTTAGTAGCTCAAGTACTTCTGTATTGCTGAGGTAGATGCAATCATGAGTCAGAAATCAAATCCCGTTTCCTCTGTTGTATTCTCTATGCAATAAAGGGGGAAAAATACATAAACTCCAGACTATGCTTCCTCAAGAACAATGTGTTTTCTTTGACATGAATAATAATTAGCCTGGGGAATGATTACCATGAGCTGTAGTGTTACTGGGCACGTTGAAGTTAAGACAGATTTACACATTTTTTATGTAAAGACATAGCTAAGCTTAAACAGAAATCCAATGAGGGAAATCCGACAGGAGCAGAAAGCAGTAACAGACCCAGTACAGTCTCTCTGCAGATTTAAAAACCTGTGAAATTCCCTGGTTTTGGACCACTCCCAAATGGCTTGCCCAAGACCACATACGGGGTGTGTGATGGACAGGCAACATCCCCCATCTCCAGCACAGCCCAGCACCGGTGCTGCCTGGGCCCGACTGGAACTGTTCTGGATTGCTCCAAGAGCAGCTTCTGTCTGCCTTAATGGAAAGAGTTATTACAACTGATGCCAAAAGGTGCTGCTCATGAATACATCTTCAACAGGGAGATCAATAGGACTCATATGCATTGCATATATCCCCCAGGTCATCTCTTCCAGCTATTGATATTGATTTTTTGTTTGTTTAATAAAATAACATAAGAATAGTCTGTATTCACACTCCAAAATTTAAATGCAAACAACTTCCTAAAGTAACTAAACTAGAAGAGATTAAAAAGAAAGAGGAAACTCATAACTTTGACATTAAAATACTTTTTTTTTTTTTTTTTTTTTTTTTTTTTTTTTTTATGGCAAGTGCTTTCTTATTTAACCCAAAGAAGAAAAATCTAAGACTATATATTTTTCTTTGATGTGTTAGCAAGACTATTGATTGTTATGTAAAGAAATGCTGCACGTTAAAGACTGGGTTATTTGTGTCAAAAATGCTGCAACTCTGTGCTGCTACTGCACTGAAAACCAAAGTAAGTTTTAAAATGAATACCATTCCCCTGCAGAGATTTTTTTTTTCCAACCAAACAAATCAACCAAACACCCCTCCCCCCAAAACAACAACAACAACAACACCCTAACAAAACAAACAAAAAAAGGAGGGGAAAAAAGGGAATATAACACATGCTATGTTAGTCTTGATGTCCCCTAACCTGTGTTTATCATGTCTTCAACAAACACAGCAAATACTTGGAAGGAAACTATTATTTGTAAACAGAGATAAGGTGCCCAGAGGACTGTTTACAAGCAGAAATGTAAATTTTTATTGCAGTCTGAAGAAGAGGAGTTATCTTTTCATAAAATGTATAATTATATTGGAAAATGCTCTATTTGGTGTTTTTTTTTTTTTGTTGTTTTTTTGTTTTTTGTTTTTTTTTTTTTTCATGCTGGTTTTCTGTTGTCCCGCTGTTTGCCTTCATCCTTAGGTGATGGAGGTAGATTTTTTTCCCCTTCACTGAGAATCTGCACCATTTCACACCAGTTTTATCCTACTTAATGTTCTTTAACTCAGGCTTTAAATCTAAAAGCTAGGAAATGTGTTGTATTCTGGTCATTTCCTGCAAGTGAAGTGTTTCATAGTTAAATTGTGCCTGTAAATGCTCTGTTATGAAAAGAAACTGGTCTGGCAGCAAATGACAGTTCCTGGTTCCAAGTGCTTGCTCCTTGCATGGAACAGACTGAGAGCTCCTGCTTTCCTGCTGAGCTCTTTCCTATTCGGGGTGAGTTTCTGGGGAAGTGTGAACCATCCTGTGCTTTTCCAACATAGCAGCACAGCAGACCATGTGAGAGGAACAAAAAAAACTCTAAACAATAGTATGTCAAACTTTATAGCTGCTGGTGACTCTGAATACACCATGCAGGAAAGAGCCAATTCAGATGCTGGCCAAAATGAAATTCCACAACATGATGCCAAATTTGATGAGCTTTTTTGTTTGTTTTTGCTTTATTGTTTTGTTGGTTGTTTGCTTGTTTGCTTGAAGATCTCAGCCTAATCTTTCTAGCGGTTATTTATACGAATATAGAACATTACCTATAGACTGGCAGAATTTTTAGTACCAATTACATGGCCCCTGCAGCATGGAGGCATCCAGCCCAATATCTACATCCAGCAGCACCTCCCAAGAACAAAGCAAAGACCCTTCCCTATTTCTCCTTTCAATTTTGTTGACCTTGAGCAGGAAGACAGCTCATGAGAAGTACAGGGAAGAAGAGGGGCTATAAAGTCCATGACAGTTATGTCCAGGAAGTATAGGGGTACCAGAAGTAGAGTGTAAAAGAAAGATGTGCCATTGGGACAACCTCCTTAAGGATAAAATAGTTTGTTTGCTGCTGGAAGTAGATGGCTTCAGGCTTGGAAAAAACATTGATTAACATTCTGAGCAGCTCCGTCTGCCAGTGAGAAAGACAGATAATCTCACCTTGAGCCTCTGCATATTGTTGCTTTTCTGATTATTCTTCCACAGGGTCAGAAAGAAGTCATAATACTACAATGCTGTTAGAGGTTTTTCATTCCAATTAAAAGGTGAGTCAGCTGCAATGTATTTCTTTCAGCCTTGACAATTAGAACGAGCTATAATAGATCTATTTGCTGTATAAACATAAGAAAATCCCAGTCAAAATAATCTACTCATTATAGTTTGTTATCTAATGGATTTATTACACACATTTATTACAGGTATTTATTTTGTGCTGATTTATCAGTCCACTACTTGAGGAAATGACAGGAGAGCAAGAATCATAATCCAATTTCTTATCCTTGCTCCCAAGGTGGGGATACAAGAAATTAAGGTAAGTGTGGGTATTTGACAGTCACACTACCTGGCATCATGCAGCGTGGAATGATTGCTTTGTCCATTTCTTTCCCACCTGTGCAGAATAGAAGGCCTCAATCTACCAAACAAAGGAATAAGGAAATCAGCAATCTAAAATCTAGGTACCTAATCTGTGTTAGTCACATCAGCTTGCACTAGAGTCAATAGAGAAAGATTATCTTCTGAGATGATTAATCTGAGCCTGAGAGAGGTGTCTGAAACAGAATGAATTTATCACGCTCTCTGCTAACTAGGAGCTTGGACAAGGAGGTCAGATTGAACATGTACCCTGTAGATAGCTAAGGTCAGGGAGATGAATGCTTGCTTACCCATTCTTTATCGAGGTGTACTCTCATTAGATACACTTGTTGCATTTAGAGTAGCAGAGTTCTGTCTCTATTGCTGCACAGACAGCAAACTTCAGTAATATTAATCAGAAATGTCCCTAGTCCCTTTTTCTGGACATACCTCTCTGCAACTGTGTAATACAAACTGCACTATAAACAACACTATTTCATCTCTCTGAAACTCAATGACTTTGGCAGAGAAACACTGCAGCCATTTAAACACTGGAGAAGCAGGAAGGAGACAGAAGTCTTCACTTGCCTAAAGATGCAATGGAAAGAGATAGTGATAGAAACACATGAAAAAAAGAGGGTTGCTCAAACTAAAAACACATGTTGAAAGTAATCTAAGCAGCCCCTTCTGCTCAGTCAAAACTGGATGGGAATGAGATTCGTCACTCAGATGAGCACAGGTAAGACAGCATTGTAATTATACATTGTTGCCATCTATAATATGGTTATTGGACCTTCCGCACATTGTAAATGAAGGCTTAGATTTTTATAAATCATTTTTGCTCCATGAATTCATAGGGATACTCCTGAGAAATACAAAGCTTATATTTATGCTTAAAATTGCAAGCATGGTTGGCTTAAAACCTGATGAGTTACTGAAAAAGACAAAAGGGGCAGGTCAAAATCAGAAATGCCAAGCTAAAGCCCAGAAATCCCTCAGGTTTATAGCACAATACCTTTTTCTTCTTTCAAATAGGAAAGATCTATTCACAACACTATGCTGTAACTAGTGCCTTGCTCCTGAGCAGGGCCCATGAAAATGGCCAGGCTGCAAGGCATATTGAGTATGAGCTAAGAGCAAACCAGAGGGATCAGCACAGCCTTCTGCTTCCTTCCCCTGCTCCTCCCCAGCCACCAATGTGCCACATTTCATACAGAACCCGTTGGGGAATATGAACAGCATCAGTTCAGTTTGGTAAAATCCAAGAGTACAACATTGCTTGTGTAAGGCAGGGACATCGTTACTCCAGTTTGGTCTGGCAGTAGGACTTCTAAATGTCCAATATAAAAAAAGATGAGTGACTAGCAGGAATGTTCACATGATCTGGGACCTGGTGCAAAGACAGTCACAAGGGACTTTCTGCAACCAGTAGCCATGGCTACACTGAGCTTTGTAATTCAAAATCTGTTCTACATGCTAGTCACATATTTCAGTAGCTCCCTGACTGGGTGTGAGTATCTCCAGTAAAAGCACTGTTTCAAATAAAATATGCTGGTGGGAATCAAAAGCAGAGTTTAGAGAGGATCACACCTCAGGCCATGCTGGGTCTTCCTCAGGCATGTGTTTCCACTTGGAGTGAAGCTAGTCTGAAAGTTGTATGGAAATGGTAACCACTTCCTGCACATGCAGTGAACTTGAAATTTCTGTCAATTCTTTCCCTGGTTTAATGTTGAAGAAAGAATAACAACGCCTTTAATTGGTTCCTGTGTCCTGGGAGCTTCTGGTACATAAGAAATACCTTGAGGAACTGGCTCCTGATCTATTACAGAAAGTGAGCAAATTTAGCCAAAACTAAAAACCCAAAACAAAACATTTTCAGAAGAGTTCTGTGCACCAAGTGGTTTTCAGCCAGCTTCACTGCTAATATCAGGTTATGGCCTTTCGTAACATTCTGCATTTCAGAAATCTTCTAATGTGCACATCCATTGTCCTGCAACAAGTTAACTTTCTTGCCTAGCTGCTTGTTACATCTGTCAATCATGTGTGAAAACCCATGCCAGAAAGTAATCTAATGCCGCAGTTATACTCAATAGCAGTGATAAGGATGAACTATAAGGCTCAAAGGACTTTGGTGGCAGCAAACTATGCACAGCCTGAATCCCACCGTTTCCTCTCAGGCTAACTTTCATTAAGCCTTTACCAGCCAAAGAAAAGAAGAGAACCTGAACAAAATAGAAAGAAACTAATATTGAAATGTGAACTTCTGACAAGAGATGAAGCAAGCATCTACTTGCACACAGGATTTTTTTCATAATCTTGCAGGGAGAGAGGAAGGTGGAAAAATTTAAGCAGAAGATATAATTCTCTATTTTCTATGTACTCTTGACTCTTATCTGTATTCCTGGAAAATAAATAAATAAATAATTAAATAAAAGACAAACTTACTCTTTTGCAAAACATTAATAGTTTTGCATCCAGTGGGCTGAGCCATGCAGGTACCTCACACTGGGACAATTGGAACCCAGTGAGAAGGAATTTAAAAACAAAGAAACAAACAACACAACAACAAAAACATACCTACGTCCCCTTCCCTCCCCCCCCCCCCCCCCCCCAAAAAAAAAAAAAAGAAAAAGAAAGAAAAACCTGGGAAAATAACAACTTTATTTAGGCTCTTTCCTGCCTTTATTTATAGCTGAGCCACTGGGAACTATCTCACTTTACAGAGGAGGGAGACAGATGGAAAGATGCTCATGTTCTAATTTCTTTTTCCTTGTCTGACTACTTATATAATACATTTTATCAGCACATATATCTAAGGCTATCTCAAGAAATGGATCACAACTATAGCTGGAAACAAATCAAACAAACTGCACTACAATCAGTGGAGTTATTTGTGATTTAAACCAGTGAAGAGTATTTGCCATTATATTTCCTCCCTAAATTTCTAAGGAAGAATAACATAGTAGTAGTAATAATAGTAATATACAGATGGAGAGATGGGGGTTGGGGAAGAGAGCCTAAGAGCCCTGAAGATGCTGACCACTGGAATGAGACAGAGTGCACTCCCTCTTCAGCCTGATCAGTAGGAAGTCTGGCCATGCTGGAGACCAGGGCTGCAGCTGTGATCAGATGAGCAAGATGTCAAGTTTGATGTGAGTATACCACCTACTGGGTGTCCTTGCTGCTTTAGACTCTACAGATCCAGAGTAACGCACCCTTCTAGCTGCCAGATTTCCCCCACTACACCTGAGGCAGGCTGATCACGACAAGACACCACGGTATCAGTCAAACAGGAGGGCATTCTCATGGCCAGCATCACAAACAAGCCAAAAGAAAGATGTCTTGGCAATGTAATTTAGGTAATCTCCAGGAGAAAAACAAAACAAAAGAGAACAAAAAGAATAGTAGCAGTAGTAAAGGAATGGAGGCATCTTAACACCCCTACCCTTTGCCATAAACCTGCACGTACAGCCTGCTGCAGTACCAGCTCAGAGGCTGGGAGCAATCCGGTTAATACGGTCACCTCCCTAAGGAGTCATGTTGGCTCACTCAGAGCTGGCTGTAGCACTTCTCAGCAGGGTGACATAGGATGTACACCCCCTCTTATTTTCCCAGGGCTTTCACAGCTCTTTTCAGTTAGGACCGAGACAAAGCTAATTTATTAGATTAAATGCATACAGAAATTTCTCTTCCCCTCTACCCCATGGAAAAGAAGTATTTGAAACAACGTCCATAAATTGTTTCAGATACAAATACACTGTAGATTTTGACAGCGGTTTCAGCACCAGCAACTGGGTTCCGATTTTTTTTTTTTTCAGATTTTTTTTTTTCATAACTGGCTATCATATTGGCACCATGCATAGGTTTCCTGAGCTTTCTATCTGGAGGGAAAAAATGTAGGAGAAAAGGAGAAAAGATTTAATTGGGGGGGGGGGGGGGGAGGGGGTGTGGAATTGTGATCACTAACACAACACACATTTTAATTAATATTGGATTATGTTCCCCCAGAAATCGTGCATGAATCATTTTAAATAGATACTTATAAATAAGAATGATATTTCTTACCTGAAGGCAAATCTCTCATTTACCTAAATCAATACGTATTGATTTATGGATGATGTTTGTGTCTTTATGTATTACAGCAGCTTGGACTGATCCCTTGGCTTTTCTTATTAGAGTCACTAGTTTGCCATAGATGATAGTATGCTTTGTTCAGATGTGTTGAAGGCAACAGAAACACTGTTCAAACATGCATCATCATTCATTTTTCCTAGTCAGCATTTAAGACAATAATACCTCAGGTTTAGGTACTCATATAATTTAAATCAGACACAAATGCAAGTTCAGGAAAAAAAAAAAAAAGGCCTGGATGGAAGGATGGACCACATGGAAAATCCAAGTGTGTGTGTAACCTAGATAAGTTTTGGCTTTAGATTTCATAGAAAGGTTACCAAAATGTCAGCCTGTCACATCTTATTAACAGTAATAATAACAACTTACACTTTCGAATGCAAATGCCATCTGTGGATCTTAAAGCTCTCAGCAAACATTAGCATACCAGCCCTGGAAAGACAATGTTTTGCTTTTTACCTAGGGAGAACCAAGGCAGAAGGAGAAGAAAGAAAGGAGAACTCCAGACGGTGCCTGGAGATGTATCAGAGATGAGAGCAGAGTGGAGAAAAGGTAGACCTCACAGAGGAAAACATTGGAGTAGCCAAGGCACAGTGAAGTGCTACTGGGGAAGGTGGTCTTCTTATTTTGATATCTTTAAATCACATCCGGATCTGGTGTAAATCATGGCTAAACTAAATTGTACTAAGTGCTATACACAGTCCAGCCCAGTTGTCCAGTAAGTATCAGCAGAGATTGGTAACAGATTGGCAGAGTGTGTTTTTTGATCTGCTTCATTCTTTCCAAATGCTGCAGATGTCCTTTGCTTAAGAAAGCCCCAACCAAAACCAAATCCAGCAATAACTTTCACTAACTTGACTCTAATTGAACTGTCGTACATGTAACCATTCCAGAGAAATGGTGATTCCCACAATCAGCTGAAAGGAAAGAGGCTGCAGGAAAAATAAGGCAGAGACACAGATAAGAAGATTTTATTCAGCTTTATTTGACAAGTTTTATTACACTGAGAAAACATAATGTATCTAATCTCTTTGCAGCTGTTGCAGCCCTTCAGCCTTTATTACTTAAATCCTATTAGATATAAAATTGTTTCTATTTGTCAATGGCATGATATCTTCTTTTATTATTATTATTATTATCATCAGAGAGTCTTGCAAGTATGGCCATGAACATAATTTCTAGTCCATCTTCTTACCAATAGTTAAGGTTACCCCGTAATGTTTGCCTGTTTAAATGACATACTTTTTCAAAAGGTCTGGAGAACGGTGTGCATTGTTAGTATACACACAGCGGCACTAAATAGAGCTCAGCAAGTAACAAAAACCTCTGCAAACAAACCAGTATAGCTAATTATTTCTATTATGGGTGCTGCAATTCCAGTGATATTGGGCTCAGCTGTATACTTACCCATATGAAGACCTTGAAGCAAAGTCTTTCATCACTGTACACAGGTGTACTGGGTCTGGCTGGAATGTTAACTTTCCCTGCCGCAGCCCATACACCACAACAGGTTTTTCAATTTGTCACTTGTATAACTTTAATTCCCTATTTTTCATGGAATGATGATGGATATTCTTTTTCCAACAGGAATTCCCACCATTGTGAATAAATAATGCTGTTGCATTGCCTGTTTCTCTCCTTGTCCCTAGGATAACCCTGTGATTCATCTAACCCTCTTTTAGTAGGATGAGAGGGGTGCCCCATCAAAGTGTCCCCTTGGAAGTGCAGTGTGGTGGCACGTGGAAAAGTATGTACACCTCATTTAAACTTGCACACCAACTCATTTTTGAGGCAAAATATTTTACCTTTGGGGAAAGTGAATTGTTAGCTTCACTGCCAATGAAAGTCAGAAAATGTCAACATTAAAATTCTGTTACAGCTGTTTTCAGCAGATGATTTTTTGACCAGATGTTCTTGCAGCGTCAGCAGGTTATGGCAGAGAGAGGGTAGGAGAAACATTAAGGCATTGTATGTTGCCCACCAACCTCCAGGAGACTAGAGTTTAACATTAGCATCTCCCCAGATGCCTGCTCTTGGCTGCACTGGGAGCATCATATTCATCCTGCTAAAAAGGGCACTTTCATGCTGAACAAAATTAGTATTTGAGATTCCTAGTGCCATAAAAGTTTAACAAATGAGTAAGACACTGATTCTGGATGCATAACAATAAGGAGGGGGAGTTGTTTTCTCTTTTGCCTATTGTTTTTTATTGATATTGTAATCTCTTTCTCTCTTTTTATTAGTTTAATTTTCTTTTGTGTAATTTTGTTTTTATGGAGCAGATTCGTCCTTGCTGTACCTCTGGTAGGATTTCAGGAGAGACAAAGACATCTCTTTGTTTTTTCAAGAGATAAATAAAACATTAATACCCTTTTCAAAACTTTCATATTTAGATGTTATGGGTAATTTTTCTGTAGCTTCTCTTTATTGACTATAATAGTCATGGCCAAGATGCAGCTCATGGGTAGTTCATGATCTGCTTGCTTATCAAATGTGCTGATTTTCTGACTGCATATTTTCATATACTGAAATGTGAAAGGCATTAATTTTGGACAGCAATATGTATGGAAATGAAATGAAAAGTTCAGGAGCTAAGAGTCGCTGCCTCAAGCAGGAACAAGACACTGTGAGGCAGCTGATCTCTGGTAACTCACTTCCAGAGGAGGGAAAAGCTTTTCATTTGCAGCTCTCCTGCTGTACATCATGCAGTGTCTCACAAAATAAACTACCAAGCCAGTGGCCAACATACTAGAATGATGGGCAGCCCTCCAAGGTGGGTAGCAGAGAGTCAAGAAGCTAGGTGAGATCACAGACATCCAGAAACAATCACATTTTCCAAGAGGAAAAAAAAATAAAAATGTAGAGGCAAAAGTAGGTAGGGGTATGTTTTGGAGAGGTGGAAGTCATACAATTCATGAAACTGAGACTCTTGGTAAGCCATGGCAAGTAAATCTTACATCTTAATGATCTTTCATTAATCTTTTCTTTTAGTGAACTATTGGATCAATGTTTTCAGGCTGTATTTCTGACAGTCAACCACGGTTTAGAGATAGAAAGTCCAAGGAGTGACTACGGAAAGCCATGATAATGCAGACACAATCAGAACTGAACTGCTGAAGGAGACAGATCTCTTCCAATCATATAGGTCTAAAGAAAAACCTGCACACCTAAAATAGGACTTGAAAGCTTTCTTCATTTCTAAATCTTAAGCTGTGAAATAACACTAATTAAGCAATCTAGTTTGGCAGCATCTGATCTCGTTAGGCACTTGTATTTTTGATCTAAAAATTCCCAGGGTGGGTTTTTAACAAGCTATGACCACCCAGACTGTTTGTGTGCTGCCCACTCTTTGTGCAAGGAAAACAAAGGACATGTGCAAAGACACCCTTCAAAGATCTCCAAACAAAGCCCATGTGGTGGTTTTGCCACCACTGATGGCCAGCTAAGCTTCACCATGCTGCTCCCTCATTTCCCTTCCTCAAAAGAACCAGAGGAGAAAATATGATGAAAAAAGGCTCATGGGTTGAGATAAGGACAGGGAGATCTCTCACCAATTATAATCACAATCAAAACAGACTCCACATAGGGAGATTAATGTAACGTATTGCTTATTGCTAATAATAGACTAGAGCAGTGAGAAACTAAAAACAAACTAAAAATACCTCCTTACCGTACCCCCATCCACCCTCTTCTACCTCCTCCCCCGAGCAGCACAGTGGAATGGGGAATGGGGGCTACGGTCAGTCTGTGACACTTTTTTTCCCACCATTGTGCTTTGAGGGATGCACAGAAAGACACTTGCCTTCCTGGGGCAAATTCAACAGGACAAAGAAGGTCAAAGCATCAGTGTACTCAAGGAAGAACATGACTCTGCAGTGCATCAGTATATAGGAGGAGGTATTGGAGGCAACTGAGTCATATGGGCATTTTCTGTTTATTTATATCTCATTTATGTATATATCCAACAAAATTTAATGTAAAGTGCATTCATGATTTCTAGACCACTGAGTTATGCTCTTCCTTGCTTTTCTCTCTATTCACTGGCAATAGGGCTGTTTGGTGCTGGGTTGGTGCCTATTTTGCTCAGAGACCCAGGCAAGTGATTCAAATAAATGTAACCCATTCAAAATGACAGTGCTCATTACAAGTAGTTGCTAAAACCAGAAAGCATGGAGTGCTGTGTCCTGAAGCCACTGAATTGTTACAAAAAGCAGTGTTGCTCCTGCTAGAACATTTAATGACTCAGTTTTCCTATTTTCTGTGCTTGAGTGAACATGCTGAAACTACTTTCCAATTAATAAACGATGATCTTTCGTTAGACTTTTCAATAGTACAGACATATTTTTAAGCACACCTGAAATTTAATCATATATATAACTCCATCCTCTAAAGGTGAATTTATCCATACCATGATCACAATTCACAGTCTTTCCAACACGAAGACCACTGGAAGAAGAGTGAACATCCAAGGGTCTCCTTGAGATTCCAGACAACTATAGCAGGATATTTTCAGTTGGTTAGGTATTTTTTTCAGTTTTGTTTGTACAAAATGATAGTGTTTCTATTGTGCATTAGGAGCAAACAAATAAAACATGGCATGCACTAGAGTATTATTCTTAGTATTAGCAGAATATAACATTTGTGCTTTGATATTTGATGCATTACACTGAGTGTGTCATTCATTTTTTCAGAATCTAAAAATAAATAAAAATAAAAATAAATAAAAATAAATAAAAATAAAAAGTAGTATTCTGAGGATGTGGCACAGTGTCAACTGTCCGTAACTGGGACGTTAAATAATTATATAGTACTTAGTACAGACAAACTTCAGTGCAAGCATTAATAAACAAATCTTCATAATGCTCCTCTGAGAAACTGTATCCTCACTTTGCAGATGGAAAACTAAAAAGAAGGCAAAATCTTTATTGTTCTGTAATAACTATTACCAAATGATTATACTGTCAATCATTCATTCCAGCTTGCTAACACAAAGCATAATGCAAAAATTAGAGGTAGTTTATGCTAAAAAAAAAAATAATTAAAAAATCCCCTTGAAACTTGAAAAAAAAATAACTTCTCAAAAAAAAAAAAAAAAGTAAAAACTTTGCTTTTCTCTTAGGACTAGATTTAGGCTAGTAATCTGCATGAAAGGAACGTATGTTATCAAAGACAGTATTATGCCCCCAGAATGATAACATGACTTTACAGAGACTGAAGCACTACTTCTGAAATGAACCAAATTTAGTCCATCAAAATAGCCTAATTAATTTAGTAAGATTTAATAGCAAATAATTTTGCTCATCTCTGGAGCATTTGCAAAACTGACAGGTGAGATTTAATTATACAGAACCACGATTTTCAGGGGAAGTACCAGTGTCATCTCCAGCTCATGCAACTTACTCTGTTCATAAAGTATTTCTGAGCACTGATTCCCATTAAAGTTACGTCTAACACAACATTTTTATATTGAGGCTACAGAAGTGAGTCATCCCTATATCAGTATGGGTTTCGGATACAGAGGACTCTTTAAAACTATGCTTTGTGTAGCAGAGAATACTTCATCTTTCCTGTTTATGTTATGACAGTGTTTTCAAGACCGCCGTAGACCTGTGCCAGGTTTCAGCATACATTTCTAGTAAGTGATAGGATGGCTTAAAATAACTTTGAAGCCTAATCTAAATCATCAGAGCTGCTGAAAGAAATAATTTCACTGCACCTGGTAGTGAATTCCTGCCCATTCTTTGGTCCAGACCTTGCTGTGCCATGAGAGGGATCAGGGCACTCAGGAGAACACGAGTGTTTTTGTTGTTGCTGTCTTTTCTGATGTGACTCATCGGACACCTACACCAGCACTGGGTCTGGCATAAGGAAGATGGGGGAACAAATAGCCTTTGATGAAATGAAAAGCAGCAGCACCCTTTTCTAGAGCAGCTTGGATTTAAACTGCATTAAATCCAATGCAAAACTGCAGCTATCGTGTCTGCCCCCAATTAACAAAACAAACAATACAAAGGCAGCAGGAAAACAAATATGGCCAACAGTAAAATATCAGCTCAGTGATAGCTATGAAAACTAAACATCTCTCAGCTCTGTAATTCAGTCCTAATGAGCAGTCTGGCTGAAGCAACTGGGTATTAGATAATATTTGATTACTCATCAATTAATCAAATACATGGACGGTTTCACTAATTTTTCAGCCAAGAGGGGCTGTAGAGCTGTTACCATAAACACACATGGTAATGTTATGCAGTGATTCAGATTAAGAGATCTCAGTGAACTCAGCAGAGAAAGGATTTGGCCAAGGCTCAAAAGTATTCTATTGTAGTTTAATGTGCCAAACAAGACTTGACTTTCTGGAAAACCACTGTGCTACTTTATTTTTGTTACTTAACAAAACACCGAGGGTTTTGCTATTACCCCATTTGATAATCACTCCACTCCAGTTTTGTTCATTTATATATATATATGTGTGTGTGTGTGTGTATACACAGACACACACTTAATTGGTCCTTTTTTTTGATCAAAATTTATTTTTTTTTTATTTTTTTATTTTTATTTTGAGTGTCTGACTTACAGAAAGCCTGGCTTTCTATGTTGGTCAGTCTTTTCTGTTTCACAGTGGATCTTATCTGAACTTAGCCAGCTTTATAAACTGCTGTGCACTTAATTAGACTCTCCAACTGAGCTGAGTTTCATCAACATGTCAGCAAGGGATTTCAGTGCTGGGAATGGTGGAATAAATTACTGATGCATTAACTAAACGTATATCTGTTACAATAGTTGTAGAAGGATAACTAGGAAAAAATAATGAACTCAGATTTTTCTACTGATTTTCAGTGCTGAGAACCAGGATGGCGAAGCCAGTAAGTCAATAAGAAGCTTTCAAAATTTTGGGGTGCTTTTGGCAGCTGAGAGTGGGAGGGCACTGAGCACAAGGTCAGCACTGCATCACTTTGTTTCAGTGCACAGAAACCAGAGATATAAGAGACAGATTTTTTGCAGATCAAGATGGTCCAGCTTGATGTAAAGACAAAAGTACATTTTTAAGCCTCTTTTGACTCTGTACCTATTCTAACAGCACAGGAATCTACCTTGACGTGGTGTGCAAGCTCCACATGAATAGTTGCTGTATATTAGGTCATACTTTGTGCAGTGTGCATGATAAAATAAAAAGCAGAGTGCAGCAGTAAAGGTTGCCTGTGAAGCCTTAACTCTGCCCCATGCAGACTCATTGTATAGCTCAATCTTTAAAAGTACTACCTTTATTAGAGTTAAAATGCTGCACTGAGATTACAGTCCACAGATTTTAACCATGTAAATATGTTCTTTCTCATTTAATACACTACTGGATTTTCCTATTATACACAAACAATATTTTCATTAGCATTTTTCCAGAAAATCTAGCTGATTTTTTAAAGAACTTTATTATTATTATTATTATTAGTAGTAGTAGTAGTAGTAGTAGTATATTGATTTCTGACTGAAGAACTGCTTTCAATTTTGAAAAATGAAGAGTAACAAAATTTCAATCACTTTTCCCAGATCATTCCTTTCTTAGGGAATTTTTACAAGCTTATTTTGTTCATGCAAGACTATAAAGCAGCAAATACAAACAACTGAAATACATGTATGTTGAGGCTCAATAAACTATCTGCCTTATGTCTTTCACATGAACCCAACTGCAGCATAGTTTTGAGACTTAAGTAGCTGAACTGGAGGGGATAGTAGCAAGGAATGACTGTCAAATGGAAGTCTGCATCCCTTTTATACACACACACACACACACACACACTTAGGAAGCCTTTCCTTGTAGAAAGAAACAGATGATGAACTAAGAAGTGGACATGCCAGCAAGCTAGCAGAGAAAATAAATCCATTACATGAGCTATGTAGTAAACACACAATGGCAGAGTAATTAAAAACAAACAAACAACAACAGAAAACAACAACAACAACAGAAAACAACAACAAAAACACAACAAACAATAACAATTATTTTAACGTGAGAAGCAATTATCGGGGAAGAATGGAAACTGGGTACTGACCGACTTACTTATGGTAAATTGGAGGCTGGCAGTGACATGTATCCATCAGAGATAACTGGATCAGTAAAATAACAAGGAGGTGGTGGTGGTGGGTAGTTATTCCCTACCACACAACTGTTGTGTACTTGGATCCCAATGGCAAATATTCAAACTCGAGATAGTTTCCTGGATATAACATTTCAAAGAGCCCATCACCTTTACAGAAATTTAACTGACAAAAATTACACCGCCCAGCAGAAAGCATCTGCTTCTTCCCTTGCACAATATGGCAGCACTTTAACAGCATGACTATCATCAGTTTAGGCTCCATAAGGAAAAGGCATTATTACAAACACTTAAGATTTCAGGAGGAACTGGTATAATCAGATGATGACTGCTCAGATTTCAGCTTTCACTCTTCCGAAGTTTTCAAAATAACAACAATTCAGTAATCCCCAAATGACTGTCTCTCTCTCAAAGCACGAAACAGTATGATGATAAAGCCCCCAGTAAGTCCTTTTTTTGAAAGGGTCTGTCACTGGCTTAAGAAATACTTTGCCATTTTCTGTCCCAGCTATTTGCACTCAGATATGTTTGGGGATAATTTCGCTTCAGACCCTGCAGCAGACGTCGAGCAAATAGAATGTATTGGCTGTGAATAGCTCTTTTATGTTCACCTCTCCCCACATTAACATTTAAATTATCTGGTCCCCTTGCTGGGTTTGATGGGATCTTTCTGACTAATGACCAAAGAAAAGTCTGAAAGCTTTCTCATTAGGTGGAGTGCGCCCCAATTACAAATACATCACTGAATATCCTCATATGTAGGTAAGTGTATTACCTAAGGGAGAAGTTCTGTAAAAAAAGCAGTAGATCAGTAACACCCATCATCCAGTGGCACTGGTTCAGCCGTGAAATTCTCATGTCACCTCCTGAGGGCTGCTGGATTAGGCTTGAAGGTTTCTCCAGTCATATAAACCTTGGTCCTGACCCTGTCTAGTTTGCAAAATCTGAGATCATTATTCAAGTAGCATGGCTTCAGTCTTATTGTGACTCTAAAATGTCTGCAGGGAGGAGGTGAATTGAAAAAAAAGTCATTCACTGAGCATGTTCTCTAGGCTGTCCTAAAGACAAATTTGCAAAGAACTTTCCTCTGAATGTTGATGTTAATATGTAACATGACAGATTACCGCTACAGGTTTGGGTAATGTAAAGACAAAAATTCATCTAGTTGGCAACTTTTTCCATTTTTTTTTTTCCTCAGATAATAGGATACTTTCAAAGGCTGGTAAATGGAGATTGCTCATAGCATCACTTCCCAAGCTGTGTTTTGTTTCTAAAATACAGTATTTGCAGTAAGAAGTAAAGAAGATACAGGTTTCTTTTTCAATATTTTTTTTCAGTTTTCCCCCAAAGCCAGACAAATCAATGATTTCCACAACATCCTTCAAGTGTTTTCAAAACTTAACTACCCCTTGCATGAAAAATCATACCCCGTTTGTTCTGAATGTGGCCTTCACTCTTTTCATTTACCACTCCTTGCTCCCTTTCTCCCTTGTGCCTGTTCCTCATGGAAATCTGTCTTTGGTAATGTGACAAAGCTATGCAAGAGCAAGACGAATTTTGGGGGTTGGTACTACAAGAAGAGACATTAAAATACTGCCCATGGAAAATTTGCCTTCTCCAGCCCTTTCAAGTTACTAGAACCCTTAAATTTAAGCTTCACGTAGTAGGTTGAGTGATGGTCATAAGCATATACACATGCCCAAAACAATGGGGGTGATGCTCACAGCTGTAACTGTCTCAGGAGCAGGAGGGAGGCTGTTGTGTGGTGGACAGCCCTGGGATACTGAGTGAGCAGCGGTGAGGTGGGAGGCAGGAGCCAACCATGAGGGACTCCATTTCCACAAAAGAAACTCAGATAGAAAGGTAGCTATTTTTGAAAACAAGTACAGAAGAGATAAATAGCAGGTGCTGCGAGAAGCCTTTACCCAGACACAGTGATATCCCACTCTATCATCTTGCTGGGCATTAAACACCTCCCTTGGCAGCATGGAGTGCCAGACCCTTCCTGTGGCTCCAGGGACACTTCAGTTCATATAGACTCGTATGTCTTTCCCAGGGAGCCAAAGCGTGTCTGTCATTCTCCCTTTCTTTCCATATAGAGGCCAGGATGAGCTGGGCATTTGTCACTTCTGGCTCCAGCTAGTTCAAACCCACAGTCTATCTCTTCCATATTTCAGGCCACTGCTTTGTTATCATCCTAATCTCCACCTCCTTTCAGTACCAATGTAAGGTTTTGGTATCATGCCACAAAGCGCTGAGAAGATCAGAACAAAACAGATTTAGAGACTACATTTGAGTGTAGTTGAGACTGCTGGGGCCCTTTGGGATGAAATGAATGAGGAAGCCTGGCACAGTCTGTGAGTGAATTAAGGGTGATGGATACCATGGCTGAAGGATCTAGGCACTGCAAAACTACTAAAGAAAGGGGAAAAGAAAAAGAGCTTGCTCACCTTCAGCAAGCATTTCAATGTTCCTTGGGTGATAAAGTCTTTCCATTTTAGCAATATTCTAAACTTCCACTTAGCATCACCAGCCTTCCCTTTCCCTCCTCCAAGATCCCATTCTAACTAAGAAGAGAAATGAAACAGCAAGGTGGTGCCGCTGTCAGAATTTACCTTAATGACATCTACTGTCTTCCATGACAGATCCTGACCAGATACAAAAATAAAATGAATGTAAATGTGGTAGAAGAATCTGCCATTAATTTAGTGAAATGATTACATGAGAATAATTTCTCAACACTTGTAATCCTTCTCAATGGCTCTGGTTTTCCAACCTGATCCAGATGATGCCTGAGTGCAGCACTGCCCTCTGCTGGATGTTGAATGCTCTTCAGACAGCTCTTTAACTGCTCCTTATAAGCAGTTAAACCCGGGAAGTATCATTGGAGGAAAAAAAAAAAGGGGCGGGGGGGTGTTCAGGGTTTCACATAAACATGAGTTAACCTTTCTCAGGAAATCATTTGTGATGGTGTGGGTTGCACAAACTGCCCCAAATACTTCTCTATGTCCCTGCTCAAAGATCAGAACCGGCACCTGAAGAACTTAATGAGATGACAATTTCTAAAGGCTCTGTGCTGAGTTTTCTGACATGGAGCACATTTCATACATGGAGCACACCTGAGAGAGCCTTGCTTTGTCTTACTGTGCAAATGGTGTAGGTGTTGGCATAAAGCTTCCAGTCAACCAAAGAACATCCTTCTGCAAACACCCACCTTTTCCCAGTCACTCACACTCAGCACTGCAAACATTCTTGAAATCAAAGACTGAGTCAACACTCCAAACAAAACGAATCACTGACCAAAAGAGTGACTTTAGTCAACAGCTTAACATCGGAAATATAAGATTCCTCAGCATGTCCTGGTAACCAGACTTCTTGTTGGAAGAGGTCTTCTGATTGTTTTGAATGTATCTTGTCATCACTGCCCCACCTTAGCCTCACTCAGCAGAATTCTAGGAAATTTCTCTAAGTATGGCAGGAGATACTCAACAACAATTCATTACCTTCCGTACTGGGCTGCTATCACATTATTCACTATTTTAAAGTATCTGAGCTCAGAAAAGAGAAGTTCAAGAAAGAAGGATAAGAGACATCAGAGATGGTCTGAAAAACAACCCAGCAGCTGTTCAGCCAATGTGCACTGTATACAAATGTTGGAGTTTATTCCTATTTTCTTCCAAAGCCTTAGTTTTCATCCAGTTTTACTGTCAAATGACAAACAGCAAGGAACAGCCACAACACCCCACCTCCAGCTGTGATAATTAATAACCTGTCAAGACAGGGATCTGGCTGCCTTAGGAAATCTAATGCCTGGCTAAAGGCAGTGAAAAATACTGAAAAAAAAAAAAAAAAAAAAAAAAAAAAAAACCAAGGAAGGAAAAAAGTGCACAATTAAGAAGTTATGATCAATGAGGAAAACAACAACAAACCACATCTTAAATAAAACAATCTCTTTCTATTTGCATGTGTATTTAAATGGAGTTAAAGCTTGTTCAAGGACTCTATTTGCAAAGTAGAACAAAATCCTTAGGGTAAGAGTTCTATGTAAATGCAAACTGTTCCTATGATTTCCAATCCAATTGTGAAGACTGGTCTGTCGTTCTTATTCCTGCAAAATTCTTCCCACTTATAACTAGAACTCACTGAAGTCCACAGAAAGTCTTCCGCTGGCTTTGGCAGTCTTTGGATTTTAAATGAAACAGAATTAATTCACTTTAATGATGAATATCCATTTTGAAATTGGGTGAAGATAGTTAATTTCTGAAGTCCCCTTTTGAAGAGTTGATCCATCCCTTTAGCATTACAGGATCTAAATCTCACAATTAAGCCACACTGTATGAGTAACTAAAACTGCTATGGCCTACATGGCAAATGCTAAAATAACAAAAAATATGTTTTGGTCTGGACAAACACAGCTTTGTCTTTTATCCGATACCTTTAGACAGAAATATCTCTCTTTTAACCCTTGTCATCACCAGCCCATCAAAAGGGGCTGATTATAAAGTCTTCTTGCTGGGAAACTCAATACTAGAACATCATTATCAAAACATTCCAAATCAGTCTGAGTAATGAGCTGAATAAACCTACTGAGGACATCAGTTATGCAAACAGAGCTGGAAAATATACAAACAGATTTTCCAGCAAAAAATATATGACGATTTTTTATTCAGGAATGTTCCATAACGAAAGCAAAAGGCACTGTTTTACCCAAAGGAAGACTCAGTATGTCTGTACCCTTTAAAGAAAACATACATATTTATCTACACTCTTAGAGAGAGAGAAAAATGAAAAGCCTTCCTAGCACAGAAAAAATGAAGTTGAAATAGATCTTTTACTTTAGATTAGTGTCACTTGAGAGTTAAAGACAGTCACACGTAGGGGGAAGCAGTTTTCCAATTTCATGTAGCAAAGCACCCAGCCCTCCAAGGAAATATGAGAAGAGCACAGCAACTAATTGAAACTACCAGACAGCTTTGACTAAATGGGGTGTGATTTGTACACTGGAACTTAATCCAGAGCATCCTGGTCTGCATTTCCATTCTGCTCTCTCTCTTCATCCTCTTAACGCACCTAACTGTAATCTAACCCTATACAGGTTTATTGTTTTAGTCAGCTTTTCTTTCCACTGAAAGTAATTGCATACAGAAAACACCTGTTAATTGACTGTGCTAATTTAAAAGGAAAAAAAAAATCCAGTTTAACTTTGTAACGTTTCCATTAAGATGATGTTAAAAATTTTAATTAATATCTTGATTAGATACTATTATTCATAGTTCTATTCCAGTCACTGAGATCAGATCTTCATTGTGATATTGCTATTTCGACACAGAGAAAAAATGACTTGTTAGGTATGGCACTCTTCTTCCTAAGACACATGTAAATCAGAGTTAAGCTAATTGAAAGCACTGGTGTGATTAAACTGGTGGGGGTAGCAGTCCTTGTTTGCAGTTTGGTAGGGTGTAAATTAATCTTAATGACAACAGCAAATATCATGTCAAAGAGAGATTAACAAACAAAACTAAACGAAACAATTAATAGCATTATTTGCTCAGGCAGTAATACCTGCACTGTGAACTTCAGCCCATGGTGAATCATCTGCAGCACTTGGCTTAAGAGCAACTAGATGAAATATTAGCTCCCATCAGAGTAACCCTGACTACAATCTTTATTTTTATGATAAGAAGCGCTCAACCTGATTTCAGAACAGTTGTAAACAAGCAGAGTCAGGGCCCTTTTCCTCCCAAACACTTCAAAAAGAGTAGTATCCTTGATTTCCAAAGAATCCCCTCCAAAGTCTGTAACACATGCAAGGAATATAAGTTTTCTTTCTTAAAATCCTGGCCATGCAGCCCCATTACAAGGGAAGACCCCACATTTCATCCCCCAGGTCCCATGCAGAGTCTTGCTGGTGTTTCAAGATTGCCAAACTCAATGTTGGCCCAGAGGCCAATCTCATAAATGGGGCCAGGCTCTGCCCTGGAAGACACAATGCACCCTTGGCTCCATATGCATGATTACATATTCTGGGAAACATAAAAATAGCCAGAACAGGTTGTTTTTGGGCTGCCTAAAAGTTTTCTAGTCCAACAGCAGGCAGATCAGGAAACGCCCTGCTCCAAAGTAGGTTCTTAAAACAGGAAGTTGGTGGGGCCAGGGCCTGCTGTAGTGTCTGCAGGCGGGATGGCCTGCAGGCCGGAGACTTGTCTCCTCCTGCTCATTCTGGACATGCTTTGTTTCCCCACACAGCACTGCACATGGCCCGCTGCTATGTGGGTATTAAACGAGCAGAAAAGACTCAATTTCCTCCTGTCAGGGCTTTCCGTGCTGCTGACAAGCAGTAGTCGACTGACATTTAAGTGGGAAAAGCTTGGCTTTGAAGCCTCAGCGGATCCTTGCCCTATTGCTTCTCGTTCTCTGGCTTTGTTCGCATAAAACAGGCTGAAATGTGCTGCCAATCATAGCAGAGGGTGAAAACTCCTCTGCAGCATTCAGCCAGCTGGAGACACTTATCCTGACCTGCTCTCAGAGGAAAGAGAGGCACCGGATGCTCCTCTGTGGGCAGGGAGAGGATGCTGACTCCTCATTTTGTGCCAGTGCTTTCAAGAGACTTCAGAAAGAAAAAAAAAAAAAAGTTTTTTTTTTTTTTTTTTTTTTTTTTTTTTTTTAAGTGAAGAACTGGTGAGTGTAGTAGTAATAGCCAAACTTAGCCAAAAGAATAACCAAATAAAAATCACATACTGAAAAGCATTCTTTATTTAGGTAAGATGTTGACTATGCAATTAAGAACACTAAAGAATTCTCCTGTTTTCATCATTGTTTTTTTTTTTTTTTTCTAAAGAAAGAAACAATGACAACAACAAAGAGAAAGAAGTGGGAAAAAAAAAAAAAAACAACCCTGGTTTACCTAAACCATTCTTCAATGGAGGGAAAGCACAGTGAGAGTTCAAAAATGTCAGGAGTCAGACTCCCAAAAGGGAAATTTTGTCCAAGTTCACACTAGAGAACTTGAGATGGATACAAAGGGGTAATAACAAGGACATGAGGTCCTGCAATTGAAATTTAAATTTCAGAATATTCCTGATTCTGGGTGGCTGCAGCTCAGGAGCTATCCCCTTGGGTGAACCTTCTTCCTCAGCACAGCCACAGACACCGACAGCTTTCACAGACTGCAGCAGAACAGCCCAAACCACTGAAGATACCCAGAGATTTCTTGGCCTACATCCCCCAAGATCTCAGTAGTGTAGGTAGGGTAATGCTCTGCTCTGATCTCATCACACATGCTTAACGCACACCAGCAGGATCAGGCCCTCATGAAATACAACACAAAGGTTTCAAAAGCATCAGTTAGACCTTGAAAGATATGAAATGTACATAACATTCTCCTTATACCCCTCTCCCCTGGTTTATGTACCTTTAGTATTCACCTTTTCTAACGCATCTGCAAACACAATATTCACAAGATATCTATTCTAAATTGACAGCAGATATTCCGGGTACACATATAACTTCATAACTGAAGCTATGTAAAACACCCATGAATTTGAATGATTTCTTTAAGGGTATTTAAGGTGAATCCAGTGGGACTCAGGATGAATCTGCAGGACTTTTCTTCTGCCCCAGAATGCCTTTGTTATGGCCATAGATTTCTCTAATAGAAAAATGTCTGTTCCCTGCTCACCCCATCCTCACCTAGGAGGAAAGATCCAAACAAACACTCAGAGCAATTGCCACTATGCAGCCTATGAACAAGAATGATGGATGTATGGGAAATATCTGAACACAGGATGCCCAGTACTGAACTCTGTATAACACTTCCCTGCAACACTGGAAAAAAAAAAAACTACATTTACGTCACCTCAGAAAAGAGATTGTGTTGGTTTTTGTTCCGGACTTAAGAAAACCTTTACCCATCTTTATGCTTTTCTTTTCCTAAATAATTGTTTCTTTTTCAGCTCCTTAAATCAATTCAGCCTGTCACCTCTTTACAAACTCCTTCCTCTCCAAATAATGGCTGCATTCTGCTTTGGGATCACCCTAGCAAATTCAGTCTGCCTTTTGTAGGTAGCTTTTTTTTTTGTTCCCTTCTTTTATTTTTATTTTTATTTAAATTATTTTTTAAATTATTTTTAATTCTCCCTTCAAACTTGTGTATATGGTCTCTCTCTTTTCTTCTGTTACCTAACATGTTTAACCAATTGGCCCAAGTAGTGTTTGGATTTATTTCCCCATGCATCAAACTTTAAAAGGTCCCAAGATTTCACTTCATTAAGCCTTTATCTCAGATTAGAAAGTGCTTCATTTATATAATTAACCCTCTTGTAAAGACAACTACTACTTCCTCCCCAGGAAAAAAGAGTGAAAGTGTTTGTTAGAACAGTCGACTTTGCAAACATGAAAGATTCTCTTATTTGTTTGATGCCTCAGTTCCTTGGACATTCTCAAATGAAACAGAAGAGGTTCTCATTACCATGGTGAGATGTCTGTCAGCTATGAAAAAAATACTCTTGGGCTTTATTAAAAAAAAAAAAAAAAAGAAAAAAAAAAGCCCCATGTCTAAACAGAGGGGTTTGCCCATGACAATACCTCAGAACCCGGGTTGCAGTGATGCCCACAGATACATAGATACATAGGAGGAGTTAGGAGTCTGGGAAGGGGAGCTGGGAGAAAGCTCTCTAAATATTGATCTTTACCCACTGTTCAAAGCCTACATGCCTCCTTCCATGTGTGATTAATAATCATGGATCTTTATCAAGAATGCAGAGTCTTTAATTAAAAAGGAAACAATATCTGAGAAAAAAAAAAAAATCATTCTTCTCTACCAGATCAAGCAGAGGAATAGAAAGAATGGTAGTGGGACCACCACTTTTTAAGACAAAAATTCAGGTGCCAGAGCACCTGAGGCCAAGATCTCCACTTTCAATTCCCTCCAACACCTTGATGAAACATTAAACCTCTGCTATGCATCTGCTCAGACTGGGCAATACCAATCATTTACGGTTCTTTCCTTGCTTTAATATAATATTTGAGGGGTTATTTTGCTGTTGCACAGAGAAATATAAGACAACTTAGTTTATATAAAATAATCTAGTACTGCAGAGCTAATAGAAAAATAAATAAATGAAATGTTATTTGTCTCCCTAGAGAAAATGTTATGACTTTGAATACACACATAGATCTGCTAAGTAATAAGGCGGCATCTTTTCCCTGCAATGACTTTCATGCTAATAATATCAGTTTGAATAACCAATCCACAAGCAAGCATGTTGCTTGTATTAGCATTTATGCTTATTCAACAAAAATAAAGTTTCCTTAGCCTTTGTCCTTGAAATAATATGTCTCCCATGCTAAGAAATATTCAGCAAGCAATACACATGTAAATACATCAAAATAAAAAAGTTAGGTCACATTCCTTATAAAGGAATAGAAAAAATTTTATTGCCATAGGCCATCTCAAAATTGCAGGCATTTTTCTGAGCAAACTCGAGTACACAAAGAATTTTGAAATAATTTATTGGAAATAATTCTCATGATTCTAAAAGTATATTAGCAAAAGTTCCCTCAGGACCCTAGGATATATGTAATTGGGCACTATAGATTTGTACTTGTTCAGTTTCGTCTGGTGGGCTCAAAACGGCTCTTTGCTTACAGTGGAAGGGACTGTGCTTCCCCAGCCCCTGCCAAAAGGTTCAGGGACTCAAGACAGGTGGAAAGTCTGACTGCCATTGCAGACTGAGGCAAAGAACCTGAGTACCTTAGCCTTCTTCATGTCTATTGTTACCAGTTCTCCCTTCTCATTTATCAGAGGAGGTACACTCTCCTTGTCCTTCTTTTGTGAGAAATGTACCTATAGTATCCCTTCTTGTTATTCTTTGCATGTCTTGCAAGCTCAGTTCCATCTGAGCCTTGACTTTCCTGATCCTATTCTACACACCCAGATGGCATCTCTGTACTCATCCCAGGCCACATGCCTCTGCTTCCACTGCCTGTGCATTTCCTATTGCACCTCAGTTTGACCAGCAGCTCAGCCATGCTACTTTCCTGCCTTCCCTGATTTTTTTATTACACATGGGGATGGAGAGCTCTTGCACTATAAGAAAGGCATCCTTAAAGAATTGCCAGCTGCAATCAGTTCCTGATTGAGATTATTTTGCTTTGTTTAAAGGAAAGACTAAAAGTTACACATTCATGTCTTGCTTGAGAGGGTTTTACGGACCATCTTTTGTCTGCAACAATTACATATAACAAAATGCATCGAAAGACAGACACAAAGCCTTCTTAGCTTTATGTTAGGGATTCAAACTTAATAGCAATTTACATTCCTGTAGTGCCTAAGGATTCAAGCAGTTTTAGGGACAAGATTAAATCTATGCCTGCAATCCCTTTTGAGCTTAAGACATTAACTGAAACAAGCGTGTGAGAGCATTCACTATGGCTAAAATCCCCTTATATCATGTGACAGCAGAAAATTATTGCAAGATGGGGCAGGATTGTGTATTATTCCTTTCATTCAAAAGCATAGGCGCGATTTTGGCAGTCCTCAGCACAGAAAATACCTTGATTGCAGCTGTTGGATAGCGTTGTCTTGGAAAAACTTACATCTTAGTATTTGAGGGGGAAGGGAAGAAGGAGACTTCTGCTCCGTTTCTTATTTCACAAGAATATAAACAGAACAGGAGATAATAGACCTACTCACAGACAAGAAAACAGACTTATGTTCCAAAGTCTTCAGAATCCCAACTGGAGAAACTGGGGGGAGGGGGAGGGGAGAATCTATATAGCTGCTGCTTCTCCTTTTGAATACCATATTTGATACTAAAGTACTGACAAGTTTTTAGGACAAGCTCTGTGAATACACAATAATTTGTTAATCCATGCTGATCAGATACCAGCTGATTCTGCCTGACAAAGGATTCAGTAACTGTTATCCAAGTTTCTTTTTTGTCATTTGCTTAGAGTTTATTTCTTGCTCAGTTTGTGCAGTGCACTCAGATGTTTTCAGATAATTCCTCTAATAATAATTTAAGTAAATGCATAAACATATTGCAAGACCTGCAGGGATTTGCTTCAGGAGGTCAGGGTTTCCCCAGTTTAAAGTAGTGCATAATTGTCAACCAAAAGCAGCAACACAGCTGCTATGAGAGAGAGAGGCTCAGAGCTTGCATATGCCTCCAAGATAACCAGGGTGAAGAAAATCTCTTCAAGCAGCTGTTGTTTCATTGCTTGGCCACTCGTCCCATGGTTGAGGATTATAATTAGCATTACAACCACAGGAGTTCTTTTCAGGTTCCACTGCGGCAGCATGAACCACATTGGGCAACACCTTTGGGAATGAGGATATGTAGTTTCACAGCAACAGAGGGATTACAGAGCATCCTTCAGTATCAGCCTACTCTGTATTTGTTACAAAGATTTAAGTACAACAGAGAAAGCAGCATATACTGGTGAAATAAGCATGTCAGAAAAGGCTGCAGGGAATCAAATCAAAGCCCTCATATCTCAGTGCATCGTATACGCTTCCTGTCAGACAGGAGCCTGTATCTCACAAACACTAAATTGACTGAATCCTCACAACACTCCTATGAAATATGGCGTTGCTACTCCTATTTTACAAGTATAAGCAAGTACTATGTGAGTCACACAGAACATCAAATCCAGAATTACGCTGGGAATTCGATACCGAATTGTTGTTTATTTTGGTTGAATTGAATGGAAACTGGAAATGAACTAGTCTTCTGAGTTCCAACCCACTGCCTACCAGATCATTTTTCTGAACATGTCTTTTATATCAAAACCAAACTACTGAGGACATCCATGGTTTTCTCCAGACTGTCTGCTAAGTAACTGACACCAAAAGAGAAGGCTCTGGCATACCTATTTACAAACATGCCATTCCAGATTAAATTTCCAATATCCTGAAAACAAATCACTACCTTGGGGTATTTCCTCTCTCAAGGGAGCAGTTTCATCTTCGATTTGTGTATGAATCACAAAAGCAACATAAGTGATGCAGACCATATTTTGAAACATGCATAGTTTTATGCCACTTCTTTTCATATCTGCCATTATGATGCATTCGTGAATTACTTTCTCTCCCCCCTTTTTCACCTATTTGTAATTAGAGGGTAGAACAGATGGTAGTAGCTTACTTTAAAGTGATGTCTTTATTAAAGCACTTCTCAGTATGCTGCCTAACAATTGTGCACAACAGCAAAGAAATTACTCTAGTTATGGACAAATCACAGAAGGTTTGGAGATTCATAGTAGAGACACATCAAATTCTCAGAAAAATTATGAGATCAGTACAAAATTCCAGAAGCCACCACCTCAGCTGAATGGCACCTCAGGAGCATCACTTCCACCTGAGGTCTTTGGAAAAACCATTGCCAACCATATATACATAAAATATAGGAGTCAGAATCTCTCTCTTCAAGCTCCATTTTCACATTTAGTAGGGGCTTAAGCATTACACCTCTGCACAGAGGCAAAAAGGGAATGTATTTACTGTTTGGTATTTGAAGCAGTAGAGAGCAACTGCCTAGAATTGTCCTGTATCTCCCACCCTTATAAAGGAACAAAATCAAAACCTAAAAGCTCTACTGCCATGTACTACTCACTGGCTGCTTTCTTTTCCATTACTGTGCCCTGCGGCACACTATCTTCCTGTAATCCTTGGCACTACTCTCCCCATGCCCCTTCCACACTTTACACCCCTTGCAGCTCTCCCACCTGTCCTCACTCCCTGACTACCCTGAGCCTCCATCCTCAACTTCCAGTCTTTCTCTGGTCTTCAGTCTTCAACACTAAATGACAGGGTGGCAATTAGTTTCTTTAAACAGAGGATTTTATTCCTGAAACCCAGGAAAATTACATTTATTTTGTTAGGGTCAGCCTTGTTTCACTGTGAAAATAAAGAGCAGCATAACAAAAATAATCATTGTGCCCTCAGCTCTTATTATACTAGTGGCAGAAAGCATCCATTGTACACAGGTGAACAACAAAGATTTACCAAACAATTCTTCATTCCCAATTATTACATTTGCATTAAAATTTCAAAGAAAAGCCATATTGTGCACTGTAAGTGCCCCTACAGTCACACTGCATATCCCCAGATACAGCTCACACTGGGTGTGCCCTCTTACCCAGGATGAGTCCATGATGAAGTACTTCTAAAATAGGATGACAGTGGGGCAAATTTTTCACCCCCAGAAGATTACAGGCATACCAAAATCAGGAATTTAATCATGATACATAGTGTGCTCAAGAGAAGAGACTCAAAGTTTAGAGCTGTCTTTTCTTTTGCAATATTGAACTGCAAGGAGAGAGCTTAGAGAGGGGTCAAAAATACTTCAATAGACTTCCTCTACATCCCAGATCACAATGGTCAGTTAAATTGAGTAGCACCTCCAAAATGCTCCAGCAGCTGGCTGAGCAGAGGCCTCCCCTTTATTCTATTTCAGAACAGTTGACCTCCTGATACGGTTCTTTAGCAAGCAGCAATTAATTACTGGCATCCTTAGATAAAAGCCCCATGATCTACAAACACTAAATACAAGCTTCAGCTGTTTAATGGTGCTGAAACCCACACTGTAAGGATGTGCTAGGATATGTAGCACACAACACTCATTATCTTTATGAAACAATTGGCAATATTGTGGCTATCTGAAAGTGTACCGGTTTGAAGGTTTTTTGTGCAAAAGGAGAAGAATGAATTCTCCAAAGCTTCTCATATTTAAAATATGCTTTTCCTCACAGGCTTGTCCATATCTAGATTGCTTTTAGCTTTCTTGCTACAGTCTTTCCTCCTTAACTCAGCCCTGTGAAGACAATGAGATTTCAAAGACTAATTCTGGAGTACAGTGAGATTATCTTTACTGGCACTATTGATAACAACTGAGTGATCTCTAGTTGCAAGTATCTCAATTCCAGCTATTGACCACTAATATTTCAGTATCTCACCATAACTGAATTATGCACTAGGAAAATGTTCTGGTGTTTCTAGAGCCCAGATTAACAACCTAAATCAGCTAATGGCAATCAGTGAAACAAACAGAAAAGCTACATTCTCAGACCTATTGCACTTTTATTGGTAATACACATATACATTTGACAGAACCTACATACGGAGATTGATTTTATCTTTCTTCAATGCTTTCCATTCAGTAATTTACCTAAAAAATTCTATTATAAGGCTATGATTATGAAGGTTAAAATATTCTGAGCCAAAGGCAGTGATAAGTACATAAGCTTCAATAATAAACTTTAATAAGGCATATCCTAAAGGATCCTTAAACTTCAGTTTTTCATTCCAAAAACTTCAGGATGACCTATTTTTTTCACAGGTAAATAAATACATATATACATTAATATATATAAATATATAATTACATACATTAATATAAATATAAAATATAATATTTAAATATTTATAATTATATAAATATAAACTATATATTAATATATGATTATATATGATATATAATATATTAATATATTTAATATATTTAATAAATGAAAAAGGTAAAATTCTCTGAAGAATCATTTTCAAAATTTTAGAATAAAAGCTTACCTCGTTATTTCATTTTGCTACTTTTTCCCAGCTGATCAGTCTTTTGTCTATCCCCCCTCATTTTTTTGGTTTGTTTTTTCCTTTTTCAGCTTTCCTATTCACTTTTCCATCACCTATTATTAGCTGATGAATCAGGGATTCACATTACTAAGATACAGCTTGCAACTTAATTAGAGATGGTGAGCAAGAGTGAAGACAGTGAGCAATGGCACTGCTCCCAGACTTTCAGTGTCAATGTCTGCACCTGGTTCTCATTTCTTTGGGATGTGTCATGATGTTAGGCCCCATAGTAATTGATAAAACTTATTGTAAATCTGGTTGCTAACACAGATGAATGTTTTGTTCCAGTCAACCAGAACATGTCAATATATGCATGAGCACCATGTTATGATAAGGAGGTGGTATCAGAACTTAAACAGAATATGAAAACTGGGTGTCAAAAAAGTAACAACCAATGAATGCTTAGTAGATTTAAGTGCTTTCTTGGATGAGAACACTATATGTGGAATGATACACAACGAAAACCTGAATCAGTAACCATGCAGAACATGATAACTAACAGAATTTAAGATTTAGTCATAGTGATGCTATTTGTTAAGTGTCTCTTAAATTTTGCTTTTACTTAAGTATCCAGTGAGTAAACTTTTTTTCTACTTAAAAAAAAAAAAACAAAACAAAAAACAAAAAACAAAAAACTTCACAGTAGATACAATCTGTAAGTAGACTGTCATTATAGCATGACTTCAGTAAATCAATACAAACTTAAAAACTTCCATTTATAATTGTTGATGTATTTCATTTTAAGATGGTATCTAGCTGGACTGGAGTACAGAAAAAATGATCAGGGATAGGAAAATAACTAGTCTCCCTGCTCCTCATAAATGTTTAAACTTTAAAAAATATCTTTTACTGATAAGTTTTTTTGTTTGTTTTTGTTTTTCTTCCCACTCCTTGGCTTTCTTGTATAACATAGCATGAGAAACATGAATTCAGCACATTAACTAAAGGACATAACTACACAGCTTTGTGAATGGAATCACGTCCATATTCCTGACTAGGAAATCATAAGAATTTCCTCTATCCAAACAATAAATGGAAATGTCCACTGACGCTGAGACTTGATTGCTTTGGATTCTCCATCCTTTAAGCATAAATTTAAAACACCAAGCAATTAAAGGGAATTAATTATATTTTCAGACTAGATTTGTTTCAATGAAAGTCCTGAATAATATAACCATATATTAGGGCAAGATTCCTTCACACTAAGACCTGGAAGAACAATAGTCCTTTATCTTGGAAGCTGAAGTTTAATCAACATTTGACAAGACCATAGTCACCTCCTGTATTTAATTGGATAGGCTTCCAGTGAAGTGGCAGAAGAGGGATTGAGAGGCTTGTAGGAGGCAGGTGCTAAGAAGCACAGGTGGATAAATTGTCCTCTCAGCCTGGGCAGGGAGGTGTCTAAACATGTCCTAGAAATATAAATCCCGCATTAGGAACTGGCAAAAGAAGACACCCATATGTAATCGTAGCAAATACAAATTCCTCTCTCCTCAATTTGTTATGAAACAGCATAACTTCAAGACAGAAAGCCTATGGCATGCCCAAGGAGACAGCAAGAGACATCATTGTCATAGGGCTGTGTAGGAGACCTTATTATCAAAAAACATCTCCTTGAGCTGTTTTATTCACGTGGTGACCCTAGCTACTCACATCTTCTCCTTTCTATTAGTGAGAATAAAACCTTCTTCCAAATGAATCTTTGTGGCTTGAATGAAAAGGCTTTTGGGGTGGGAGAGGGAGTGTCCTTCCCCTTGTTCAGATGGGAGCCTAAGAGGGGAAATCAGCGGATATGTGGAATTTTATGTCCTTAATACTTAGTAAAGCTGGGAAGTGAACCCCACTGTCCCCAGTTTAGCATTTTAGAAGAGAAGCGCTTACATTAACTGAACTGGTTCTGTATCAATCTGTCCAGGCTAGTTTTTGAAGAAGAAACAAGCTCCTAGTGCTGTCCCATGGCCCCAGTCACTAGACCATTAAGATTTTCTTTAACATTTTATGATGTCTTTATTTCATTGTGCATGTTTTATCTCTGTCTAATTGCATTTGTAAATTGTTTTATGCATCTCAAAGTGCTCAAAAGACCAGAGATACCAATAAAATACAGGAGAATAAACTGGGAGAAATAATTACTGAAATATAGGATCCAATATCTTGAAAAATCAATATAAGGAAACTGCTGAAGGGATATGCATCCCTTGTACCTATTTAGAGCGATTCATCAGAGGAGGGGCAATCTGGAAGAAGTGAAGAAAATTTCTGTTTGATTCATCTTACTAGAGATAACCTTAGAAATTCTAGACTCTGTGCTTCAATGCAGGAAAAGTTTAAAGCACAATAAAAGCCAATTAATCTAATGAATACATGAGAAAGCACACAAGCTGGCAAAACCAAGAGGGTCCACTCCACCCACAAAGATCCTAGGACATTTTTGTTCACTCCTTTGGTACAGAAATATTTTTATTGCTAACTTTTAACAGTACTTCACTAAGAGTTAACACTACAGTAAAACAATACTGGTCACTTGCATTTTGTTGAAAAATTTGATCTTCAAATCTTCTCCTTCACAGTTTAAGTCTTACAATTTGGGAACAGTTTATAGGGAAGGATACCAGCACACCCACCCCTCCTACCTCAAGCTTTTGCAAACTATGGTCTATCTCACAGAATCTAAATTCCAAACTTTTTCTGCTTCTGAGGTGAAATCCTGACTCCCACAAAAACAAGGACTTCTATTAATTTTTATGGGGTGTGTATTTCTACTCCTCAACTTCTGCAAAGTTCAGATTCAGATATAAACTTTGGTGTCTACAGCAGAAAACTCAGTCTTGGGGCACACCTGTGTTTTACTACATCTGGGAGTTGTGGATCAGACATTTGTCTGGCAAAACCACATAAAATGGGGGGACATGCCACCACATGAATCAGGTTGAGAGCTGCTGATGAGGTGGGAAAAACGAGAAATGTAGAACATAGAGGAACTAAGATTAGAATTTGCCACAAAGGGACGGAAAGAAATATACAATTGGTCTTATATGTAATGGAGAGTAACCTGACATTTGAGATTATACAAAATGACAGGATGACATACTGTGCATGTTTACTTTTCAGTCTGCAACATTATCCCCATGACTTGCAATATTATGTTTACTAAGTAAGGGCGGCCATGTCTGAGTACATGGAGGAGAGACAACCTAGGAACATAAGGTTTTGCTGACAGTGGGAGCTGTCTGTAGCCCTCTCCACTCCAGGGCTACACTGAGCCAATCTCTTAGAGCAGCAGTGCTGTCAGATGGCGGACTTCCAGTTACAGATAAAAGAGTACACTTGGATCTTAAAAGGATTCTCTCAGCAGGACACATACATTTTGTGGCCAAGTTTCCCTCCCACTTAGATATATGTAATTGAAGGAAATAAATGAAACCTACACAGTAAGTGTTGTCCCTCTCTTTCTCTGAAAGCTTGGAGAACCCCCTCTGGTTCCTGTTGCTTTAAAATACATATTTCACCTCCCTGACATTCCTTTGAGGATCAGTAATGCAGGTGAAACTGTGAAATACTAATTTATAGCAAAACAATAAACCTATAAAGAACTGACATCAGGTCTACCATAAACCAGTTTGGAGAAGGTATATAGAGGAGCAGACAGTAAATACCCTACACAGAGCAGGCAGTAGCCCACGCCCAATCCCTCTAATCCACAACTTTAGACCACATCTTATATATGGACCAACAATAAGAACCAGGGAAAAGATTCATGCAAACATCTAAGACAGAAGAAACTGTGATGCTGCAGCAGCATATCTTCAGATATAGCGTGAAATGTTAATGTCATTTACAAAAAAAAAAAAAAAAAAGGAACCATGAACAAAGTATTTGTCTGTAGTTAAACACAGTTTGAGGACTTCTTATTCTTTGAGATGTTCAAAACTCAAATAGACAAAGCCCTGAGCAAGCTGATCTAGCTGGACCTAATTTGAGCTGAAGTAGGATGAACGAAGTGACTTACACAGGTACCCTCCCACTTAAATTATTCCATAATAAAACTCCTTATGAATTCAGCATCTGCATTTTTTCCCGGTTGTTATTACAGTGGAGTCAAAAAGTCTGAATTTCTAGCAATTTGCTTTTACTTAACAGTTGTATCAAGAAATATTATGGATGAAACAGCATAGCTTTTTTTTTTTTCTTTTTCTCTTGTATTAGATGCATACCACATGTCCCCGTCTCCCTGTAGAAACACATTAACTAGATTCACCCAAAATCAAAAGTACCATTCAGAGACAAAGCATTACTGGTCAGTGCCATGGCAAAGATGTGGAAAAAGAAGAACCTACTTCAGGCAGCTTGCTGAGGGGCAAACTTTTTCCTGATAAATATACTCAAGCCCAGCCAGCTTTACTGTTGCTATCACTGCTGCTAGCACTCAAGGATATGAGCAAGAGCTCTGGCAGAGCAGTGTGAGCCAGAGGCAGAGAAAGAAGCAGGAAAGGACCTAAAGAAAGGAGAGTGTCAGGGTCATCACTGTCTGATTAGGAATGCTTCTGTCTCTAGCTGCTTCAAAAAAGGGGGGAGTGAAGTTGGTCAGGTCTGATTTGAGTAACCAGAAATGATGTATTTCTGCATTCTAACAGTAAGGTTTTCTGTGATAAGCTCTCTGAAATGCTTCATATTGGCCTCAGCTGTCATTCTAGCTGTACAAGTCTGTATCAAACTGAAAGAGCTTATTTGTTTTTTCCTTGTATTATAACTCATTAATACTTTTTAATAAAATAAAAGATCAAATCAGCACTTATACCGAGTCAAAGATACTATATTAAAGTTGCTGTAGATATGACCCAATAGACATGAGTTCTATTGGTCAGAAGAGAACCAGGCGAGTTCAGAATATTGTAACTCATTGACTTAGCCTTAAGTTCAGTTGCATTTAGAGTTCTCCAGAACTTCCTACCTTAAAGGAAGGCAATAAATCTTCCATGGACACCTAGAAGCTCTGTCAGACATTGAAACTTATTTCAGTTCTGAATTTGAAACAAGCACTTTTCATATTCTTTAAACAACAGCTGACTGATCACAAACCTAGAACTTCTGTTCTATTTATGGATACTACATTATCCCAAACAACAAAGCAAAACTGCAAAGGTTAGTTACATAAATAGCAAATAAACTCCCTCTTGTAAGATCTATACATTTCAAGTTTGAATTGTTTTTCTACCAGCACCTAATGCATACAGTTGTTGCTAATCTGTTGGCTGGCAAAGGATCAACAACCTTGAATTTGTAACAGCTAAAATCATACATCTAAAGATTGCAATGATAGCTGTGCTTATCTTTGTCTGGTGGACTGTAAATTCTGCTAGCTGGAGTTTTCAGAGGTAGGTGCTAGAGTCAATGAGTACAATGATTTTGAAAAGATGAAGTAATGCCATTAGAAAAGAAAAAAAGACAGGTTGAACTGGACACATTCTTTCAATTGTTTCAAGACTTAGCAGGACAGAGGTCTACCTTTCACCTTAACTCAGCCCAATATTCTAATCAGAGCAAAATTGGTTTTTGCTACATATTGCACAGTACCATCTTGAAAATCCATCAAGTAAGGAAGCAGACTTAAAAGACAGACATATATGCAGACAGTTTTCAAATAATTCCTCTGCAAGTTCTTATGCACTAACTTTTAACATTGTTTTATTTAGATAATTCTGCCTGATATGCAGTGGTCTTAGAAACAAAACCAAAACACCCAACCTTGTTAATCAGTCTTAGAGACAAGAACGGAATCTGAACAAGCATTTCCCTAAAAGCTTTAACACAAACTGCTGACAAAATTGCAACCACCAGAAAATGACCTGAACTGGAGCAGTATGTACACCTCACGTCAGACCTTCAGATGAAGAAAGAACCTCTAAAAGTCAAAAACTACAAGGTATTACAAACATTAAATTCTGTACTACATGCAACTGGTGCATTAGCAATTCTTTAAGAAATCACTGTTTTTGATGTCTCATTGGTTTCATTGGTTAGAGGAGCCCTGCAAAATCATTGCTAGGAGGATCGCAGAATTGGATCAAAGAAATCATTCCCATCTGAAGCACAGCTCAATGTAGATAGATAAAGGAAATTCTGCTGGCAGATCATGTAAGGTCCTTTCAGTCAGAAAGTAGTGGCTTCATTGCTTTCGTGATTTATGGTGTAGTAGACCTGTCATCTATGGATTGTTTTTTGAGCAAGATGTTTGTTAGAGCCTGAACACTCTTAAAAAGGTTAGGATCAGATGAACAGTGAAACACTGTCTTCCTCAGAAGTGATAAATTCTCTGAATTTCCCAAATAGGAATACAATCTACACGCATACACAGTAATGTTAGTGCCTTTAGGACACAGCAGATGTAATATGCCTATGAAAATCAGCAGAAGAACTCATGTGAAGGCACTCTCTCATGCTTTCATGAATTGTCAGACTTGCAATTAATTTGCTGTGCTTGGAGAAGTGTCAGCATACAACAGACATACTAGATGCAGACAATGCACTGACAGGTATCCAGGCATATATTTTTCAAATGGAAAACTATATCTTAGCTAAGACTCCAGAGAGGAAAACAAGGGAAACAAATCTCAGACATGAGATTCATATCCTGAAGAAGAGAACCCTATGCTTTAAACCTTAAATCCTGATCTCATAATTTTCTCAGTTCTTCTGCACTTGATTCCTCCTGCCTGTCTCCCTTCCTGCTAAAATGCACCACAAAGTACCAGAAAGACTGTGCATTTAATTTAGTGTGCCCAAGCCTATATCCATGATGGTCTGCACTGTCCCTGAGGGATGCAACACTTACACTGCTTGGGCTTCAATGTTGAGTCTTTGTGAGGTTTATCCACTAAAAACCTGTTATGGAGCATGTGAACCAATATCACAGAGTGCTAACAGTACAGCCTTAGTTTTGCTCTAAGCATAACAGTTTTCAGAATTAGAATGTGACCACTTCTTTTAAAATGTGTCAAATGTATTTCTTCTTTAACTTGTTCTCTAGGTAAATTGAATCCACACAATTTAACATTGAAAATTATTCTACTATCACCACCCTCTCCTGCACTGCCTCCCATTTTCAATCCCCAAAAGAAAATCAGTCTTACATGAGCACTTACGGTAATTTTATGTCTAGCACTTGGAGACAGGTAAAACTCTGCACTTCTAGCTATTCTCCAACACTTTATCCATTCAGCCACAGTTTTGCTGTCAAGGTGGTGTGTGGACTCTAGTAAATAGAAAAGTTCATGGACTGATGAGCAATGCAGTATATGAAGCACAGAAAACAGACGGTGTGATATCATCCTTCAGGTGTAAACTCCAGGGTTCAGTCTTAGAATTGTCACTACTTTTACAGCCTATGTTTTTTTTTGTTTTTTTTTTTTTTCCTCCTCCAAGGACCTTCCTTTATTAAAATGCCAATATAAACTTTATTGGTTAACTATTTCTGTCTATATAAGCAAAAGGCATTTGGAAAAGCAATAAATTCTTAGGTCTTGCAGAATACCAAATAACCCTTATTCAAATACCACAGGTTATAAACAGATATTAAACATGTACACATTCAGTGGGAGATGACCAGAGTTAATATCAGTTAATGTCTGATATATCAAACTCCTTAGGCACAGCAAAATAACTGTGATCCCATGGAGCAAGTAGTAATATTTTGTAAAAGAAAAAGCATATATCAAAACTCATGCTCATTCTGAATTTAGATGACTTCTTTATCATGCTGATCTTTGTTTCCTAACTAAATGGGCTTCTAGGGATTTCAGGACTCATAGACAAAATTGAATTGTTTTACATATCCCAATGACATAAATAGCTTTGGTACCACTGCAAAGGAATGGAGGCACAAGGGGCCAAACACAGGCTTGACTTTCATCTTTTGCCATTACCAGAAGGCAAATCTAGCACATGGTCAGTAATTCACCTTGGCTAAAGTCAGGTCTAGTAGAGCTGAAGAACTCCTGGGGTGCTCGAGTTTAATCACTTTCTCAATAATTTCTTTTAATATTGAGATACTAAAGACTATATGATAATTGACAAGATTGCCACTGACACTCTACTTTCCTAACAAAGCAATCAGTTTATTAAAATGCACAAAAGCTACCTTTTCAAAGATGAATATGGTTTAACTCTCACTTCCCCCAAATTTGTAGGGATCAGATTAGCAAGAATACTGTTAGAAAACTTGAAGCAGAGCAGCATTTGCACAATTGCTTTCTAATGGCATATTTCCATCTAGATATCATGACAATTATAAATACAATTAGTTTAAGAAACTTATTATTCATAAGCAATTAGAATCCTCGGGGAAGGGAAGCACATAAGAATTTGCTAGCATGAAGACATAACTTGAGTCTTCCTGAGAGGAACAAGCAGACAGAAGTTTGCTCACATCCAGTGGATGCCAAGTTAATATTGTGAATATCGCACTTGCTGATGATAAAATCATACACTAGGCAACCGACGGTTTGCTATTATGTTATTCATGCTTTACAGTTCCCTCAGAGAGCAGCCTCCATTGCTCACAGATTGATGATTTTGATTGTAGGGTAACAAAACAGGTTGCAAATGTACAAGAAGTCAAAGTTTTAAAACCAAATTTTGCAATGCTATGAATTAACATTATTCCATTGAACTATACTGATTTCCACCAACTGAGCATTTGATTCATACAGGGTACCAGCTGAACTTTCAAAAAGTACAATTTCTTAAAAACAAACAAACAAACAAACAAAAAAAAACACATTTGTTTATAGTATCGTCATTGATCTTTCATTAGATCCATAGAGGTGATACAGACCATTCAATAACACTGAAAACCTAATTCTGTCTGGTTTTGCTATTACACGTATCCACTTAAATATTTCTTGAGGTTATGAAAATATCTCCTCTTCTGAACCAGGAAATCTGTCTTCCATCAGCACAGGCTGACTACCTTGCCAGCTTTAACCTCTGGTCTTTCTCTACTGTTACAAGTCATTAATCAGTTACTTCCATCACTGTAACCAGTAGCGACTATCTATAATCATCTTCTATGACTCTTTGAGAGCTTGCTATCCACTAGTGTCAATGCCATTTAGGTTATAAAAATGTGTTAGTCTAAATGCCACGCATGCATTAATCACTTGCCAGGCTTTTGCTGTTACAGTTTCCTGAATTCTAGTTGCAGCTCTGCATCTTTTATGCAGGACAGCATTAACTGTAATAACATTAAAGACACTGCTCCAGAAAAGCTGGGATGAAAGCAATCAAAAGATAATTAACCCTGCAGTTCTATATGTTTCTTTCAGCAGCCTGAACATGAGTATTCCACTTGTTATTCTTGCTGTGCCAGAAAAGAGGAAGACAAACATTTAATCTGGGTAAACTGAGCCAGTAATAGATCCATAGATTTGATGGTAGGAGGGATCATTAGTTCAAGTTTGCCTTCCCATAGAACAAGTCTGAGAATGTCACCTCTCACTCTATACTCAGCCAAAAAAAAAAAAAAGAAAAGACTACTGTTCAACTAAAACACATTTTTACCAAGAGAAGTCCAGTCTTTACTTGAATGAGGGTTGCTGACTTTACTAAGAAACAAAACAAGACATTTGAAAAGGACTTTCAGAACATGCCATACATAATACTCCAGACCTCCTGCATCATTTCCATGCTGCTTGCTTCCCTGCTTAATTTCTATGCATATGCTCACACCAACTTTTTCCCCTTGTAGCTGTCCTCTGCAGAAACTCCAGCCTGCTACTACTCTCTCATCCTTGCCCTGCATTTACCCTTATTCATGTCCATCCATTTTTACTTTTCTGCCCAAGAAATCTGTGGGAAGAGGCTGGTGTCAGACACTACCTGGACTGCAACATTGCTATTTGCTGCCTGATCACTCGCCTTCTTTCTCCAGAATGCTTTTGGTTGCAGCTAAGTGGTTCTTTTCCATTTTCAGATAAATGCAACACTCAATTATTTTAAAACAACAAAAGTTTATTGAACAGATGATCAAAAATCACATTAATAAAGCCCATCTACGGACACCAAATCAGCAAAACCTGTATTTTTTTCTGGCAGTTTCTTCCAATAGCTAAATCTCTGTCATTGTGACTTATGTGCTTCTGTATTGTTATTTGAATTGGACCAGAATTAATTCCCTGCTGTTCCTATTGGTTTATTTTCTAGAATAAACATCAAACTCCACCACTATTTGCATTTTTTTTTTTTTTAGCTTTTAAAAATTATATTGGGACAAGAAGGATTCCCTTTTCTTCTTCATCCCACATAGTTCCAGTACCTTCCTCCTCCTTATTTTTTCCCCCCTGAGAAAAAATAGTGGGGAAGGAAGGCTGAGAGAGAAAATAGCCATAGTGGAGATACGATATGCCTGTTTGAGATCAACTTAGAACTGCCCGAAGAAAATGTTTACGTAAATATATTATACACACATGGAAAAAAAAATAAAAATGTTAACCATCTTTTGGCTTTAGCTCTAAGACCCTTTGAATTTTCTCCTGCTGTTTCAGGGCTGTTGGTGGTGCAGTACTGGTTATCACTCAGTATTCTTATCTCTGAATCTTCTCTGACCACCCTCAACTGACAGCTCTCAAGATACTCATCCTAGCCAGTAAGAACATGCAGAGCTCTGCTGCTTCTTATCTGTTTCCATTCCTTATCTATCACCCTTTCCCAACTGGCCATCTTCCCCCATCACATACATTTTGTTCTCATCTTCCCTTTCATACAGAGAATCTTCTCTTAACTACTCTTCAGGTGTTCAACCTCTTTTTAGAGTAGGTAGCTTGTGTCTCAGAATGCTTGTTGCATTGACTTATGAAGTTAATTGGAAGTAGTACCTAAATCCACTGCTTTCATAATTGATGGAAAACTTTAGGTAAACAGTTGTCATCCAAGCACAAAAAAAAAAAAAACAAAAAAAAAACCACACACCTTAAAAAAAAAAAAAAGTCTGCCTTCTGAAAATCCTAATGTTCCAAAGCTATATTTTTGTGCCAAATTAGTAAGAAAGCAAATAGTATACCAGACAACTGGGGAAAAAAAAAAAAAAAAAAAAAAAGGTGGTTTTGATAAAACCTGTCTACTAAAATGACATCTCAAAAAGGAATGTATTTTAAAATGCCTGCTATGCAGAATTAATTTCCCCTTTATTTTATAACTTGTTATATACTATTGACATACCATTTCAAGACATGATACAGTAATAGATATTTTAAAATTACAATAGTCAAAGCCTTCGTGTACTGTACATAAAACTATTAAACAGGCTTCTGCATATAGCAAAATTAAACTTTTTTCTAATTTACAGATCAAAGTAAAACATTTCTGTAGCAATGAAACAAATTATTTTCCTGAAAAAAAGTCACGATTGCAGAGATTTATTGAAGATTGAAAATGAAGCTTTCATAATAAATAGAAAATAATTTGATAAATATTATCTAATCAAAATAACCTGCAGCACCTCTTTCTGCCAAAACAAAGGTCTTGAACAGAAATTTCACAATTAATTTTATGAAGTGTTCATGGAAATAATCCTGTATCAGCCTCCTTTTAAAAAGATAGTGTTATTTCTCCTTGGACTCCACTTACACAATCATAGAATTTAATCCTATACAAGAGCCTAAAAAAGTATACCTCACCTTGTATCAGTTGACTGTCTGGTCCTCAAGGTTAAATTTAATTGGTATAGAAAAACATTTCCTATCAACTCTATTACTGTTTGTGTTTATGCCAAAATAGAGTTTGCTGTGTGGAAATTATTAGAAGATTAAGTCACTGATAACAGAATATTCATCATCTAAGAGGAATTGAAAGGTATTAGATTTAGAGTAGACTTTATGGTAATTTATTAAGTGATAGAATAACTTGCATGTCTACTTATTTTGAATAACTGCATAAAATATCGCTCTAATTACTGGAATAAATTAGTCCTATGTTGTCTATACAACCTTTATTTTTCTATTAGCATTTTGTTTTGTAATTTATAAGCTTAATCATATTGCTGAGGAGAAGTAAAAAACTGAAATAGTGTTAACAGAATAGGAATCTTCAAGTCTGAATGATGATACGAGGACGCCTTCTTTATTGGTTCAGTGCACTGTTTTATTTTTACAAGGAAATATATTGTGCCCTTTTCACACACATAACATGCCTGTTTACAACAAATGGACGTATGTACAATGTACTACTTCCCAGGTGCTACATAAATCTTGGAGGAGAGAAGGTTCTTTGCAATTGGGAAAACCTTGGCCAAAAGAAGATGTTCAAATCATGTCCAAAATATTTACTCCTCCATTTTAGAAATTATCAGGGTCAAGATTTTCTCACTAGGATAGCTGAAAACACTTAATTTTCATTGAAATAAATTATTTCCCTATGAAAAGTGTGATGTCACAACATAGGATAAATCCATGACTGGATCATGAATGCCAGCTATAGCAAAAAAAGAATAATATATGGAAAGTTTACAACAAAATAACAGAAAATAAAAATCTAATGCAATTCCATGCATTCTTTTTTTTTTTTTTTTTAATTTAATACCAACAAACGTCCAGCAAAACAACAAACCTACACCCATATGCCAGCTGTCAGGCTTCCTAACTGTTAAACATGTTATTTGCATTGCTATTGCTGCTGTTCCAATGAAAACTGTGCATTCTAGAGAAAGAAAAAAAGCCCTCATTTTTCATCAAAAAAAAGCCACTATTTTATAAAACAAAACTTTCCATCTGAGCTATTCCATTTTCTAATCAGAATAACTATCTTGTTCCTTTGTTTCTGTACTCAGAGACTTGGAATCACCTCAACAGATTGCAAGACAAACCAACATCAAAAGCAAAAAGTATAGAAATGTACACTGAAGTTCTAGTCAAAACAATTGTTTTCCTAGTCTCTTTAAACTAGTTCACTAATGTAGGGATTCTTTCCTAGTTTGTGAGGGTTACTCAATTTGTGCTTTTTATAAGTGCCTGTTACTTTAAATCATTTTAATTTTTGTGCTTACCTTTTTTATTTCTTTTGTTGACACAAAACTGAAACTAAATTCATTGCATGCTCAAATTATTTTCATATTCACAGTAGTTCCCATTCAAAAACTGAAGAACACATCATTCCATCTCAGAGCAACCGTGATTTTTAGATTTCAAAGTACGCAGTATTTTTATATCATATTAACAATCTATTAGTTATTCTTCAATCCAAAAATAAGATGTGAAATTTCCCATAAGAATTTGAATATGTTATCGTTATTAAAGCTAAAGAAAAAAGAAATCAGTTTTCAGGAGGACACACTATTTGAGTACATACTAAATATACACACTATATATCTACAGTCTAAGAATTGTTATTGGTCATTATAGCAAGAGAAACAGTTAAGAATCAAAATGAATATATTTTGATTCCATATATTCATCTGAAATGCAAAAATCTGCTATTTCTCTGAGATTTTCAAGCTTGTTATATTACTTATTCTAGCTAAATGGCATGTCATCTTCTGATAGTTAGACAAAGTCTTAGAAAGTACCAAGCTACAAATATCCAGGAGAAACCAGGCTGAAAACATGCATGAAGTACCCCAATTAAAAAGTTGCAACTGAGCTTGATTTATACATGCAGGTCCAATAGAACTGGACTTGAAAATGTTGAGTTTATATCCCATAGACACAATGCCAAAAAAAAAAAAAAAGTTCATAAAACACAAACCATACTGGATTACCCTGATGTTTTATTTGAATATACATATCCAACTTTAACAGTGCCTGTAAAAAGTAAAAATATAAATAGCTGTATAGGTACAAATGAGAGAATCACCTTTCCTCAGGTTTCTCTTTCAGGGGCACTGCACAGACACTGCTACCTTATGGATGGCTTTCTCATTGAAGCTGAATTTCAAAAAAGCATTCCTTTTTGGCAACGTAATCATTACATGTTGAAATTGTTGTTCATACTTCAAATCCTGCTTCAAGTCACGTTCTGCAAAATGACTGGCACTCCTTACAGAAGGAGGTGAATGCTAAGTATGTAACCTGCAGGTCGCTGGTGGGGAAAAACAAAAAACAACAACAAAAGAAACATGACCGTCTGACAGAAGGCAAAAGAGCAGAAGCTCTTGTATTGCTATCTATAAAGCTGCACTCAAGATAGCTGTGCAGAACAGGATTCTCAGCAAAAGAAAACTGACCCCATTGACCCCAAAGGACAGTTGACAGTGCTGTGATCACACACAGCACTAGTTGTGATCTAGCTCTACCCACTCAGCATTTCCTGGGTGTTTGCTTCCTTCTCTGGAGCAGGAGATGTCCTCATGAGATGCCCAGATATGTCTCTGGTGTCTAGTATTAGGCCACAAACAGTCTCCCTGAGAGTTCAGATTTATCATTCTGAGGCAAAGATTTTATAATAGTATACAGATAATCTTCATTGGAAGGCCATGAAATTAATGATGAGTTAGTTAATTAATGGTGAATGTTGTAGCAGGTGGCAGTTCTACTCCAGCTGGTCCAGCCACCTGCTAATAGCTCTGTGTTAGCCTGGCTGCCCTGTACCTAGCACTTGGAGAGTTATCCCAAACTGCAGTTAAAAAGATGTCCTTTAACTGCAGTCTCTTTATGCGAGAGAAGGGCATGAAGCACCACTCCAAATTTCAAAACACTAAACCACTTTGTAAATTTTATATTAGCACATCAAGAGGTGTGTGTGTGCATGTGAATCTTCTATCAGTCTTTAACATTTATATCAATAAATATAATTTTCACACAGAAATGATGTTTTATGGGAGCATACACACATATTAGAGGATACTATACATAACCAGGACAAAGAAGAACAAAAAAATCCTCATCTACCCAAGACACAAAACCATTAAGTAGTAAGTCATGCGTAGAAGATATATCTGTATATTTGCAATGCTAGACTCTCTAATCCATCTAATGGATGACCTTACATATCAAAGGTTTCTAGGGTTAAGATTATGTGTCCATTCAGCTATAGTGATAGGACACATATGTTGTAGGAAGCAAATTCCACATTTATTATGAAAGTTATTGCATTGAAAAGTCTTCAAGAGAACTACAGCCCTCCATCCCTCCAAGGGTTGTGGATCGCAGTGGGAAGACACTTTAAACATGGTATACATGATTACATCTCTAGGCACTAAAGTAGATAGTAGCACAAACTATGTTATTAATTTTATACATAAAACAATTCTTCAAAGGGCCATAAGAACAATGCTATTAAAAAAAATAAATCAGTCAAGTTCCACCCATAGAAACAATCATCTCTCCTTATTACCCCTTCTTTCCAAAACTACTTCTATAACAACAAAACAACTATCTGTGGAGGAAGATGGAGCCTATCTACATTCTTCTTTAAAAGGTGATTGAATATATACTGATCACCTTTCTTCTGACCTACTGCAGATATAGTTGAAAGTTTCAGTCTTTGAAACTTCTGGACTAAATACTTAAGAGGTCACAGTCAACCACACACCACACATGAAGATTAGATTGTGTTGATTTATACATTATCTTACCATAAAAAGAATGGTTAAAATTCTAGATTGGGTTACTGTTTTTCATTCTTTTTGCATGTTTTAATTTTAAATTTTAAAAAGTAGTTTACATGTACTTTATGAATGTTTATATATATATAAATTACATATATATATAATATATATATATTATGAAAGTATATATTTTGAAAAATAAAAAATATTTTGAAAAAATGCTTCTGAGTGAAAGGTACCTATAGGGGTTCTCTATCATCATCTTAGCAAGAAAGATAAGAGTCAAAGAGAGATAGGATTTTAAAAAGTGAGGAAGATTTAAAGGTGCATCACTTTGCAGCTATGTTTTCTTTCTCTCCCCTTCTTCATTTTAGTCCAAACTCAATATTTTGAGGACCAGTAGAACATATATTCATCAACTGCGAAATGAGAAAATGACTATTGCAATGACTTTTTTTTTTTTTTGATCTACTGAACAGAACAGGGAATGTCATTGAAAAAAAATCTACAAGCAGCTCATATTTTCTCCTGAAGTTAGAACATATATTTCAGAAAGCTATTCATTTTATATACAAAGATTCCAGATAACATAGATCTCACTACATTTTTAGATATGCTTTTCCAATAGACAGCTATCCCTCATTGTGAAAACTGCACACCCTATTTCTAATAAGACTGTCTCTGCCTTCTCTTCCAGCTACTGGATTTCATTATGCCTTTTTCTGATAAATTGAAAACCCTTCTGTCACTATTATTTCATTTGTCATTGCTGAGGCATCCCTTTCTATCTCATGTGAACTTTAAGTGGAAAGTATCTCATAGATGGGAGGGAGAAATCTGTGGTAACCACTCACCACACTGCATGACAGCTCATCCCTGCTGAATTTAAATGGCCAACTACTAGAAAAGCACCTTAATTAAAAAAAGTCCTTGAAAGGGCAGACATTTCAGTAATGATATGGTAATTATTAAGATAAGCACTTGCAGGAAGGAAATAGTATCCAAATTTTATGAAAGCATGAGACCTTGTCAGATTCCCCTAAATTTCAATGTTAAAGTGTGTCACTTCAAATGACTGGAGACTGATGAGACTGTATTTCTTGATATATTTATAGAAATTTTTCACTTTATATGGGTTCTGTGCAATTGAGAGATAGCACTCCTAGATGTCTATTAAATGTTTTAACATTTATTTTATGTGTTCAATATCAGAAAAATCTCAAATTTGGAAAAGACTTAGATTGAAGAAGAATGTTTCTTAGACCAACTCTTCACTGGATTGTTATGATTCACCATCAACCTTCTCCTTCAAAAGAGATCACATGGACAAAAAAATTTAAATCCCAATCTTAGTATTGCAATGATATGACTACTTTAACAACTGCAAAATAATGTAAAATGCCTTTGATAGAAAATAATTATTTATAGTAACATTAAAATGAGATATCTAGAATTCTCCACAGTTCTTCACTGCAAGGCTGGGTGTAAGATATAGTAGCACAATGTCAAAAATTATTCAGCATCACAAGTTAAAAATTGTTTTCTTATTTGACATCGTTTGGCAGTCTTAAGCTTTTTTTTTTTTTTTTTTTTTTTAAGTCGGTTGTTAAGAACATTATCCACATTAACACATTAAGCCATACATCTATCAAATATGTCTGCCCATCAGTTTCCTCTAAAGCAGGAACAGCCAGCTACACTGCATACAGAATTTCAGTAGGAAAATGCCCTTAATAAGCCCCAAGAGTTCAACTGTTCTTTCTTCAAGGCTGTGAAGTGAAGAGCTGAAGGTCCTTATGATTACACCATAAAGTTGCAGATGAAATTCAGTGTCTATTAGAACATGTGGCAGTTTTACCCATCTGGGCAGCTGAACTCCACCACAATCATTTTCACTCCCCCTCCTCAAAGGGAAAGTGGGAGAAAATATGATGAAAAGGGCTCAGGAGTTGAGATAAAGTCAGAGATCACTGTCACCACAGGTAAAACAGACTCAGCATAGGGAGATTAATGTATTTTTTTTGCCTGTTACTAACAAACTAGAGTAAGGAGAAACTAAAAGCAAACGGAAAAAACCTCCCCCCTACATCTACCCTCTTCTACCTCCTCCCTCCAGGTGGCACAGGGGAATGAGGAACGTGGGCTGAAGTCAGTCCCTAGTGCTGTCTCCACCACTCCTTCACAGTCACTCTCTGCCCCTACTCCAACAAGCCATCCTTCCTGAACAGATCCTGTGCGGGCTTCCTACGGGCAGCAGTTCTTCAGGAACTGCTCTGGTATGGTTCCATATTATAGGATTCATCCATCAGAACCAAACTGCTCTTACATGGGACCCCCACAGGTGGCAGGTCCCCCCAGATCCCCTGCTCCTGTGTAGGCTCCTCTCCATGGGCTGCAGCTCTGGCATGGGGCCTGCTCCTGCAGAGGCTCTCCATGGGCTGCAGCATCCTCCAGGCCACAGTCACCTGCTCCACCGGGGGCTCCTCCATGGGCTGAGATCAAGTATACCTTTTAACTGTAAAGGACTCCATTAGCCTTTTTCTGCTATCACATAATCAAAGATAATCAATGCATCCTCCTGTGAATTACTACATTCAAAGTCAATGTCCTCCAAATAAAGTCACAGTCCAAATTTGTTGTTCTCAGGTATACCATGAACACATTAAAATGGTTAAGATATTTTATTTTAAAATAAATCTTGCTAAATTTGTGACCTGTAAATTGCATACTTCTGATTACTATTTGAAGTCTTTTCCTCCTCTTTTCTTGCTATTCTGTCAGTCACAGCACTGTCTTTTGCCACTTCACCAAGGATAAAAAGCAGTATGAAAGAGGAAAGAAAGTAGAAATACTATACCTGTAAAGTAAAAGAAGCCAGATAGCTGTTCTTAAGTATATCAGAGGAAAGTCAAATGTATCTTATGATTTTGGAGAAAGCGTTAGAAGGGACAATGAATAGATCTTGTTGAAGGAAAGATGACTTCTGAAGTTGTAAAGAGTCCTAACACAAAACCCCCTAACTTTCGTGATCCACATCCTTTGTGGTTTGTTAGAAACTGATAAAAAGCAGCTGACAATTGCAAGAACAGTGATTTGATGAGGCAATGCATAGCTGACTGGGGAGGATATTGTGTCTAGGTGGCAAGGGATGAGATATACCAGTTGCTATGCATAAGAAATGTGGCCACTACATTCATTAATTCCTGAACACACTTTGTTTTAATTCTTACAGGGTGGTGCGACATTTAGGTCACCTTTAGTTTGAAGTTGGCATTTGCCTCACAATTACATTAATGAACAGTCAGGGAAAGCTCAACAAATGCTAGAATCAAATGCAATTGAAAGCACTTTGACGTCTACTAGCAGTTACATTTCATCAGAAAAAAAAAAAAAAGACCATTTCATTATTTCATTGGTGACCACAGAAGAGTGTGTGCTTTTGTCTAATTATTTATTTTATTTTTTAGCTTTTCTACTTGGATACAGGAGTCTTCCCACACCCCTTTCCTACACTCTGCATAATGACAAAGTCATCATGCAGATGACTTGGAGAACACCTTGGAGAGTATCTCATGTCTGAAGAGGTTTGAGGCAAACTTATGCTAAGGCCCACGACTGATCAATTCCACCCAAATTTAGTTAGCAACACAGTTTTCCTCACCTCTATTTAGTAAATGACAAGTACCTCCAGAGAGGATTTCAGCTGCTTCAGATCTGAGCAGGTATTCTGCAGGTCTTCCAATTAATTAATAGTCATCCATAGAGCTGTTTGTGATTCACCTTTTACTTATACTCTCCAGCTTAATCTTGATTTATATTTTCAGATTTAAATAACCATAATCCCTATTCATGTACTCACTCATTGCAAAGTAGAAAATGGTCACTTAGTAAGAGGAATGCCATGCAACTGTGAAATGTAGATCCTGCCATACTACAAAGCTTCATGTACTTCTGACTTCCACCAATCAAGATCTAGTGGCAGTTGACCAATAGCTTCAAAAATCATTGGAAAAGTAGGCAAATTGGCAAGAAGCCCTTTTTGTTTAACACAATAAAAATAAATAAATAAATAAATAAATCATGTGACTGAAAAATCTTTCCACAGAGCTTAATATAAGGCAATATGCAAACATCACAGATAGGAAACAGCTTGCCCAAAGGACAGAGAACTGATGATCAGAACAGCTGGTTCCAGCTGGGTATCCCATCACCTTGCTGGATTCAATTTTATTAGGGAAATGACTTTTTCCTGTATTTAATATCTGTTTCTAAAATAACACATCAAACAACAGCATTCAATCCACTAATAAAAGTGATAACAAACAGTAACATGCAAGAACTAGGACTTAGAACAGTGGTTGTTTTCTTGTCATTCCATCCCATCCACCTTTTTTTCCTATTCTTCTGGGAAAGCTAAAAATAGCGCTAAGTCTTCAAAATCAGATAAATTATGAATCATGACAAGCCTTGAATTACTTTAGTAATTCTATTTTTAAGTACTTCATAGACTATATAATTATATGTTTTAAAAATGAATTGTATAGAAGAAAATCATGCAGCTAAGTTTGCCTTACTAGGAGAGTAATTTTTATTGGTTTTTTTTTTTTTGATAACAACTTGAAAAGGAACCAGATTGAGGCAACTATACTACATATACAAACAGTAAACATACGAGATTCAGTGACCCTGGAGGTCTCTTCCAGGTTTATATTCCAAGAAGTACATGAATGTGTGCTGACATGGATTTTGTGCTGAGATATGGAAGCCTTTGGAATGAGAAGTGCTATCCACTATAAAGTAGGTAGGACAATGACTGCAATGTGATCCTTTTTATTGACCAGTTTCCAAAGTGCATGTGAAATATTTGGTACGTTTACTCACAATTTTTGAAACCTTTCTATTTTGCATTTTGGTAACATTTCCCTGGTCTCCTCAGTAGATATGCTGTCTATCTAAAGATGAGAAAAATATTTTTTTCTTTAACCCAAACTGCCTTTTTTTTTTTTTTAATGACAACATTATCACTAAGTTGAGCTTGAATGGTAAAATAGTGTCTGCAGGTACCTAAAAACAAAAGACTTTGCTAAATGGTTATCTCTATTGTACACTGTACATTATCTTAGCATAAGTGAAACTACTACTTTTAATCAAAACATGACAAAAGGAGCACATCCAAATCAATATATGGAAAATGTAATCCTACAAGCTGTCAGAATCACAAATAGAGAGGATGAATTTTAAAGACAGGAAAGCAAGCATACTCAATGTGAGAAAGGTTACTGCTGAAAAGACTAATCTGACTTTTTAGAAGAACATGGAGAAGATATAACATGTTGACCTTAGAGTGTGTCACCAATTGTTCTTTAGAAAAAATGTAGCAAGTCCTAACATTCTCTATGCTTTCCAGCAACAAAACACAACTCAAAACATCTAGCTTGTCATCTCTGCAACTTTGCCCTTTACATATACTGTTCCTAGGTGAATATGCGCATTGCTACATATTTCCTTGCTTTGACTAAGAAGACAACAGCAAATTCAGGTTCCCTTAGCAGTTCTTTCTCGACTTTTTTTTTTCTTTTTAAACACAATAGGACTCCACCTTCTTCTATGCTACAGAAGCAAGTTTTGCACCTGCAAAAATCAAATAACAGTAGATCTGCTTTCTGATGAGTATCCAGTTTGAACACGCACAAACAAAATACATGTACATCTACTTTATCATTAACAGGTGCATCCAAAAGTTACTCTTAAGTTTATCTGGAATTACAGCTAGTCTTCAAATAGTAAGTCTATTAAAGAAGAGAAAGAACTACAATAAAGATCATTCCAGACAGCTTGGTGTTCTAGCTGTGTTGTCTTTATTTAACAGGCCCCATATCTATTTTTCAGCTTATATAACATACTGAGAAACCACACACAGAATAAGGAAAAACATGTGTTTACCTTTACAGCTAGTCTGGAAACTACCAGTATAACTTTATAAATATAAATCATTTCTGCCCAAAGAGGGTTGTTAAACTGCAGTCTTTTTATTCTAGAAAGAATCTGAGTGACTTGCAATTTAGTTCTAGGTTGCCTAAGCACAGTATATAATGTTAATTAAAAGAGTAGATATTATTAGACAACAGTGCAGGAAATCTGGCCAGATTCCAGGGAAAGGGGGAGAAGATGATAGAGCTGCTTATTTTGCATGAGTTACTCTGAATAAAATATCTAGCTTAATCCTGCTGACTGTTTCAGTCAGACTGAATAATAATCCAAACTAATAATCCAAACTTTATATGAACTATGCAAACCACTTGAATTTGCACAATGTCCTAAAGATCATGAGGGAAGAGCTAATTTGCTATTTCAGTGTTAACATCTAATTTCCATTAATGGAACGCAGTTGAAAGAAGTTTCAGATTTCTGTAGTAAAGATACAGTAACTAATCAAGAAATGCCATTCTATTTTTCATCACTCATGAATATCCTCTGCTCACACCTGCAATGAAGCCTCTACCTATACAAGTCAAGGGAAGACAATTAAAGCTTGCAAAAAAAAAAAAAAAAAAAAAAAAAAAAAAAAAAAAGAATTAAAGACAATTAAAGTTCTCCAGGTGAGAAAAATGCAAAAGAAAAAAAAATAATCTCATCTTTTGTTCTTTTCTTTCACATTTCTGTTCTTTCCTGACTGACAGGTCAGGATATTCTCCAGTTGCAGTAACAGACGTTCAACATCAGGGAGTGATGTTTCTTGCAGGTCTTCAGCGAGCTGAGTTTTGTGAGGGTTACCTCACAAAACATAGGTCACCCTGTTTCTCCAAACAGGTCACTAAACTATCCAGGAGTAGAATGCCCAAGCCCATCCTTTTACCACAACATTTTACTACAGTCAGAGGTGAGAGTTCTGGTGAGCAGGAGACAATGGAGAAAGAAACCTGTGCCCTATCAAATAAATGAGAGAAACAGCTTTAGTTCAGTAGCTGGACTGTTGCTTCAACAATGATTTTTCCTGGTAATTAATTGGCTGCTATAACTGGTAAGGGACCCATGGATATATACGACTTCAAACTGTTATAACTGTCATCAAAAGAAAACCTTCCCACATGCAAGATCCCCTAAAGAGTGTGGTGTTAGCTGGTTAATGCAGTCCCTCTAAAACTTACAAAAAAAAAAAAAAAACAAAAAAAAAGTTAAAAGGAAAAAAAAAGAAGCAACTTTGAAATTCTTTAGCTGACACCAGAGGATGTGCCAAAGACCACAGCAGGTCCAAATGAGCATGCAGGGAATCTTATACCCTGCCAGCAATGCAGAACAGAAACACCTCAAGACAAAGACCTCTAAAGCAGCAAAGCTAACATGGCTTGAAGCTACTCTTCTGAAAGGCAGCACTTCTCTGTGTCTCTCCATATTGACAGTTATTACAGTACAGATATAAATATCTGCAGAGAAGAATGATGGAGAATCATTAACTAGAACTACACAATAATAGTATCTTGTTTATTTAAAAAAAAAAAAAAAAAAAAAAAAAAAAGGTCCAAAGGTCCTGCACATGGCTTTGGGCAGTCCCAAGCACAAATACAGACTGGGCACAGAATAGCTGGAAAGCACCTCTGAACAGAAGTACTTGGATGTGTTAGTTGATGAGAAGCTCAACAACAGCTGGCAATGATCAAGCAGCTTGCAGCAATCAGCTTGCAGCCCAGAAAGCTGACTGTATTATAGGGTTCCTTAAAAGAAGAGTAGCTACCAAGTTGAGGGAGGTAATTCTCACCCTCTAACTCCACACTCGTGAGATCCCACCTGAAGTACTGCTTTCAGTGCTTGGGCCCCCAGCATAAGAAAGACATGTACCTCTTTACTATAAGGGTAGTGAGGTACTGGAACAAGTTGCCCAGAGAAGCTGTGGATGCCCCATTCCTAGAAGTGTTCGAGGTCTAGTGGAAGGTGCCCCTGTCCATGGCAGGGGGATTGGAACTACATGATCTTTAGGGTCCCTTCCAGCCAAAACCTTCTATGATTCTATGTCTATCACTCTTCTAAGCTACTTCAATAACTCTCTGTAATCTACTATTGAAGCTCTTTTGACGCTTTAGCAGATTTATCCTTGTAATATTCTTGCAGGTTAAAGAAATGCCATTAGCCCTCTTGATACAAAGAAAGCATACATAAAACAGCTAGGTCAATATCGAATAAGGAGGCTGTGTTGAAACCGGGAATAAAACAGATTTCCTAAGCCAAAGCACAGTATCTTAACCCCTCACTAGCTGGCAAATACAAAAGCATTTTCTTGTGTTTATTAGAGATACAACACTGAAACCAGCCCAAGCAGGGTATTTCATAGCTACTAGAAATGAACAGAATTTGCCAGATTCATTTGGAGCAAAAATATGGCTTTGTAATCAGGTATTATAACGACTAAAAAAAAAATTATCAGAGGAAAAAGATGATTTTTTTTTAATAAAAGTTAAAGCAACTTATGTGTTTTGGACAATAATTCTGGCAATGTTTAAAATTCACTTGCTCTCAAAGTTAAATTTATTAGAGAAAAGAATCAAGTTCTAGTAGACATCTCTCACTTAAAAAGTCTGGAAGAATAGTTGGGAGAGAATATCATTGTATTCGAAAAGCATCATTATGTGCTTGCCTTATTCATATGCTTCTGCTCAAGGCATTCCCTACTGTCTGTTTTTGAAGGACTTGAATTAGAGTCATCTTAAGTGCGACCAAGTACAAAATTGTCGGTATAAGCCATTTACCAGGCTCTTACCATTGCTTATTTCTGCTTTGGAAAAGACAATGAATGTCAGGGCCACTCAATCATATGTTAAGTTTGACTAGTTTTGGAAGAGCTTGGGGACTAAGTTATTGGAGAGCTCATTAGAATGACACACTGGAGTGCAAAGGTTATGAAAAAACACACCCAAACTTGCTGACTGTTGCTTTCATGAGAGATTTCTTGTGAAAAGGTCGCTGAAGAGCCTGACTTCTCTCCTGCTCCAAATTACCATACAATTGTGCTGTGCCATGCTTGAATTACAGGCAGTGTGCTTAATTCATTTTTAATATGCCTCCTTATATACTGGGAAAAAAAGTCAACAACCCTTACAGAAACACGGATAGGCCAGTATCTCAAACACACTAATTACACCAGTTTACACTGGTATAAAACAGGAGGAACATAGTGCCGGATGCAGCCTTAGGTTAACTCTTTGTTTTACACAAATCATTACAGCTCAACTATTTCTTGGGAGGCAGGTAATCTAGCCCTCTGAAGCTCAAGTATCACATTCTTTAACTTACACCTTTTATTCAATTTTACAGCAACAGTAATGAGTTGATAAATAGGTGCTCAAGTTACATCGGTCCATATGTTTGTTTAAAAAACAGAAGTTAAAAATTAGAAAAAAAAAAATCCAATGATTCTGCATTGTGCTTACCTGACTTCCATGTGGTCTAAGATTGTAACTTAGGCTATCCTCATAGCAAAGGCACGGGTTGTTCTGTTGCTTTCCAGATTTTTCTGCCCACTATTGGATCTATGATGAATCAACACATTTGCAAAGTTCAGTCATGAAACAGGAAACAATTTTCACCAACTCGGTGGTCACTGTTTAAAGTTAAACTTCCATGACCCAACTATGCCTCATTGTCAAAGCGAGGAACCGGACAATTCTTTTATGTCACAGACTACAGACAATTTAACTTTAAACTTTTTGTCTGATACAGTTGTTTTGAGAGCACTAACCAATTCATTCTTGCTCATCACAGCAGTTGTACAACATGACAAAAATATTGGCTCATTCACACCAACGTGCGGTCTGAACATTTCACTGAGCTGCTATTTCTCTGCAGGGCCAACTGTTTAAGGGCCAGCTTAGACTGCATATGCAATAAAAAATCTAATGTTAATACTGAACAAATGTTTATTTCTTAGTGGTTATATGTTTCAACTTGAAAAAAAAAATCTTCAATTTTAATGCTGAAAGACACCAAAATTACCAAAAACAAATACCGAAGCTAAGTCAGAACAGATAACTTTTCCAGTTTATATAGGTTTGTCTTTTTCCAAGCTATTGCCCTTTCTATCGTTACTTTTTTATCGAAAATTAACTGATAATTTTAACATTAGTCTTTTTTAAATTTACTGACAGTTACCTTAATATTCCATCCTACACACTGTGCAATCTGTTATTGGTCAGGAAAAGAGTAGTCTATTTTGAAGAGAATTGCCTATTGGTTAGATGATACTTCCCTACATCAACAACCCATGATCATAGTATACTGAAAAAAAACCAAACTGGAATCTAGAAAGAAGTTTCACAACCATTTTATTAAACAAGGAAACCTATAAGTTGCAACTTTGAACAATAAACATACATTTAGGAAGTTCTGCTTCTGCAAATATACATAGCATTCAACTTTGACAGTTATTTTCTGCAAACAATTATTCAAAAAAAAAAAAAAAGGAAAACATGCCACCAAATGAACAAGTTGTATCACTTCAGAAAAAAAACATTTTTACAACCTTTTTCATACTGCAGTATCTGCATATATAAAGGATATAAACAAGACAAGATCTGATCTATGGATAGCTGTCATATCATATCATATCATATCATTTCATGTGCCCTACTGGAATAGCTTGAAACATTAAGCAAACTTGTCCTATAGATATGGAACTGTACCAACTACTCTCTTATGTACCTTACTGAAAATTACATTTGTATTACTTAATGCACATAGCACTTAATGAATGGAACATACTAGTCCTACACGCAGTCAAAGTGGCTGGCGGGAATCATAAAATACAAAGTTCCAAATATTCAAAGCACTTATGCAGACAGCCATTGGTCTGCAAAGCTCTCCATTAAGGTCATTAAGCACATATTTCACACTCCAAAATCATGTTCAGCATCACGTGAGTTAAAAAAAGTTCTAGGAGAGCATATTAAGATTCTTGTGTAACCAAGGTACCTGAAAATAATGGCTTTTTAGATGTTAAATCTTCAACTTTCTAAAAATACTCCATATCAAAACCTGCACCAAGCACATAAAAAAAAAGACACTAATTACTTACTTCCAGTTGGCTGAATTAATTACTCTTCCAAAAATGCATATGCTTAGGGGAAAAAAAAAAAAAAACAAAAAAAAACAAAAAAAAAGAAACAACTGTCAGCTTTCTGACAGTTTGATCTAATACCCTAATACAATATGCACCAGTGCCACATGATGAATGGAAAACTAAACCAAAATGGAAAATACATAAGAGAGAGAGAGAGAAAGAGAGAGATTGAAAAGACGAATGGTTTTCTTATTTGGACATCTCCTGCTAAAAAATGATACCAAAATCCTGCTTCCTAGAGTAAGTTGAGTTCCAGCAAGTTCTTCCCATATGCAGTATCCCTTTCCCTTGCAAAATCTGCATATTGACAGCATTGTCAAATGTAAAAACAGAACCAAAAGAATATCCTAAGAGTATTTGAAATAAATGCTTAAGTATCATCCAAGACAGAGCAGATTTTATTCTAAGCTACCAGAATAAGGATTTTAAATAAAACTGGTAAATTAAAACAGAAAGACATGGAAGTAACCACATACCTACCTTCTTTAAAGATATATCCAAACTTGAGACTGAAGAAATAATGGAAGAGGGAGTAAAAACCTTATCTCTAAGTTATGAGCAAGCGGAAGTGTGATTCCTCCAGACCTAGAAAGCATCTGCAGTTTGTTAATTTGCCATTGAAGAATTCCGCTCTGAGAGGGATATGAAAGGCTAAGCTGTATACATTCCATAAAAACAGACATCTATCTCCTGATACAAAATTAGGCTTGTCTTTCCACATAGATATGCATATTTGCTACATTTGGTTTGAGCCTTATTCCTTGGTGTCTGCCTCCATATGCTATTTAGCAGGTACTTATTCCATTGCTTTCAGATATCCCCCCTCCTCCCTGAGGGTTGAGTTTGTTTTCCTCAGAACACTTCATGATCTTCCATGGTTTGCATTCTACCTCCCATATTTCTTTTGCTTTTAACTTAGTTTGGCAGGTCACACACATCATATACTGAACCAACTAATAGTACAGCTGTGCATTTGTGCTAGCCCATAGCTAGACCTTTCTCTATACATCAATACATGTCTCACTGGTGTCACACTATTGCCCTGGAACCTGGAGAGCTACAAAGCTCCTTCTGGTGACTCTTGAAGTCTTGACCTAACAGCATTTTATAAGACCTGGAGATAACAATATGTTTTAAGGTTGGCAGAAAAAACACGCTGCCCTGCTTTTGGTATTTCCTACCCACGTAGGCTGACAAAACAATGAGACTAATCTCATATAACTGCAGATGCCTACCTCTTGGCTAGTTTTTGAGGTTCCCTTTGTAATCACCAGAAAGAATTGGATATATGTAAGCTATAATTCACTGAATGACACTTTTAGACATCAGACATATTTTGGATGTCTTACTTAAAGTAAAAATAAATTACATTCTGTAAGTGCCCATCTTTCTTCATCAGCCAGAAAGTGAGTCTACGCAACAAGCTGAGAATCCAGTATCTAAGTGTCTACACTTATGGAAATCCCTACATAACTCCTCTGTTTATGGAGAACATAATCATTTAGGTTGGAAAGGACTTCTAAGATCTTCAAGTCCAACTGCTAACTTAGCACTGCCAGAATATATAATTAGGAAGTGACAATATTAACAGTGATCTGTAGCTTGATCTCAGTAATCTCTATCATAAGTCATGAAGAAAGTGGTTCAATGGTTGCATCTGCCTTCTAAGCATCTCTTTCACATTATTCTGAAGGTATAAGTCTCTGGTCAATGCTGAGGACAAGATATTGGCTGCTGTGGAACTCGCATGTTATCCAGCCTGCTGACTCCAGCATTAAATCCGAACAGATGTAATGAGGAGAGAAAAAAAATAAATAAACAGTTTGTTTTAGGATACTTTCCAAGGAGAAAAAGTAAGATAAATAAGTCTCAGAAAGGCTGATTCAGTCTCAATGGATCTCATTTGGAATTTATCACTTATTCCAACATTAACACTATGCAAATTTCTACAAGAGCTGAACGTGTGTTTGATTCATTAGCACACAGTTTTGCGTTCACCTTCTGTGGGCGGGGTTGGGCTGAGTATGCAGAAATCAAACACTTGCAGACTGCCAATTAGAAGGATTTATTGCATGCCTTTCAGGAAGAATGTACACATAGCTATTCCCAGGAAAATGTTCTGAAAGTGTATATTCCTTTTAAACACAGATGCCAATGGGTGGTAACAGGCTGCTGAGGCTATCTATTTGTTAGTACACAATAGATGATTAAAAAGCTGTTTATTGATTTCTTGGTGAAAATCTGTGACTGCTTTCATTGCTACCAGTATCACAGGCTAACAGCAAGTTATCGGCTGTTGTGGTTTAGCCCCAGCAGGCAGCCAAGTACCACACAGCCACTTTCTCTCCCCAGGTGAGATGGGGGAGAGAATCAGAAAGGTAAAAGCACAGGAATTCATGGGTTGAGATAAAGACAGTTTGCTAGGTAAAGCAAAAGCCACACATGGAAGCAAAGCAAACCAATGAATTAATTCAGTCGCTACTGCCCATTGGTGGGTTTTCAGCCACTTCTGGGAAAGCAGGGCTCATCACATACAATGGTTTCTTGGTAAGACAAATGCCATCGATCCAAATGTCCCCCAATTTTTCTTTCTTTACCCCAGCTTTTATTGCTGAGTATGATGCCACATGGTATAGGACATCCCTTGGTCAGTCTGGGTCAGCAGTCCTGGCTGAGTCCTCCCCCAGTTCCTTGTGCACCCAAAAAATACAAAATACAGCATTGTGTGAGCCTCTACCAAGAAAATTAACTCTGCCCCATCCAAAACCATCACATCAGCATTTGGGTAAAAGATTTCCCCCTTTGAACTATGGAAGAAGATAGTTCCAGTTAGGTTTACCTGGAAATCAGTTCTATCTCACGAGGAAGCTTTACTTCAACATTTACTTTCATCAGATTACAACCTTTTTTTTTAATTAAAAAAAAAAAAAAAAAAAAAAAGACAAAGATGCACTAAGAAACCTCCAGAAAAACCAAGAGCTTAGCTATGTGCTTGCTTACTTCAACTATATACAGCCAGAATCACATCTCTCCTCAAAGCAGGCAAGTGGACGCAATTCTCGCGGCTTATACACTCACTCTCATGTTTGATAAGTTCTACCTTGTGCTTCAGAAATCCTAACAAAAACATCATAGAATTCAGTTTGGGGTAGCAAAATATCTTCAAACCAACAAAACAATCATTTTCAGCTTATTTCTTTGCTTTACTTGTGTGAGTTTGCAGTATTTTTTAAACTTGATTTGTGGTACCAGGCATTCAAAGCTTCAATCCAAATATAATTTTTATCCGATGGGAACAACCAGAAAAAAAAAAAAAAAAAAAAAAAAGGAAAGAAAGAGACAAAGGTGAGATGAGACCTAAGGAAGACATGAGATATGAAAACAAAGAAATGGGTACACAGACTGAGAAATACAATACCATTGGGAAAAGAAAACAAAGCAAATGTGTGCTATGGGAGGCAATTGAAGAACACAGACCACTTCAGAGAGGCCTGTTCGTCATGGAGTTTTTTCAATGGACTGAACACTGCCTAAGCTATAACAACAATTATCCTGTCCTTGTTTCGGGTGTTACTGAAATCTGAAGACACATTTCTCCTTTCTTCCACATATACAGTAATGATCTGAAATTATAGCTCTTTAAAATACATTCAAAAAATAACATTGACATCTATTGTTTTCATTTTCAGCACATTTCTAGCAGCTTTGAAAACATCACTGCATTTCATAAGCAGCCTCTAATTATTTTAGTCCTAGAAATGGTGGTCACATCAGCTTACAATGTAGTTTCTGAAATTTAAGAAAAGCTATAGACAGAAGATGCAAACTAAGGGAGTTTACAATGGAAATATTAGAGATGAAAATCTTAATCAAAATGCTCCATTGTAAGCCACTGAACATTAAAACATTTCAAGAGGTGTCAAATTGCCATAAAAATACATGAATTATATACCCAGTTCCTCAAACTTTTGTCTCCGGCTTTCTCTGTTTTATTACTACTTTCTTATAACATCTAATTGCTTACTGAAAAATAAGTTGGAAATAAAAGCAATGTGATTCAGACCGACCCAAAACAGCATAATTTCAGGGCCTGAAGTGAAAACAGTAAATAAGAAATATGATAAACCAGAAATGTAACTCATCACATTGCTCACAAGGAAGATGATTTTTCCTAAGCTTTTGTTTTAGTCTACTCATCTGCCATCAGGTTCTTCTGCACACTGTAATTTCCTCTTCAATATTCTGTCATTAAACACCCCTGACAATGTTCTAGTAACACCTATGTAGTCTGTGCTCTCAGTAACCTCAGCTTCACTCCACATCCTTAGCAGAAAAATAAACTCAGTTTGCTGTGGTTTAGCTAGAGATCTTGTGTTTTGACTGGTGCATCAACCATTCCCACTGGTCAAACTAAGCAAGAATCACTAGGACAAGAATCTAGATTTTAATTTCTTCTCTCAGTAGTTTTCCCTTGCCTGTCTAGCACTGAACTTACTTTTAGTCCTCTGCTGTATTTTATTGAAATTAGTCAAAAATCTGAAAGTTAGAGGGGCCATGGGAGCCATCAGTTTGGTTATAAAAGGCTGTTTAGTTATAAAAGGCTTCTTTCCCTGAGAAGCCAGGCTTCCCCATTCCTTTCAAGCTTCAGAAATACATAAAACAATTTTAACTAGTCCATCACATTTAGCTTGTAGATTTTTCCAGAGAAAGGAAATATGGTTCATTAACAGAGATAAGTTACTCTTAGCTTGAATCAGTAAATGCTACCACAGGAATAGCTGTGATGGCTTTTTCAAACAGTGAAAGACCTTCTCTTACACTGAGGAATAATTCAGGATGATACGCGATTCAGGCTTCTGGAGTCCTTCATGTCACAAGGGAGACTAAGGAACAAGCATGTCTATAGGATATTTGCACACCAAAACAAAATATCATTAAACTGGGCCACTGCTGCTGACTGTATTACCAGATTTCACGTTTATCTGTACTTCCAACACGTCACTTGCAATCCTCATTTCCAATGTATTGCTGGCTGATGAGGGTGCTGTTCCCTCCAGTTTACTCCCATGCAGCTGGGGAAGGATTCCCCCTGGAGCTCTACCATGTCTTTGTGCAGGACACCTTCATACTGGCATAGTTTCTAGACTTAATATCTTATGGACAGATAATCCCTTCCATGCTTTTCACGGCTCTATAATTAGAGGATACTGAAGATATGAATGATGAGTTAAAAAAAGGTAAATTGTTAACTATGAAGAAAAGCAAAATGTGAGGAAACTTGTACTTTAAGATGAAACATAAGAGATCCCAGTAAGAACATCTGAAGTTAGAGAGAAAAAGCACTGACAATCTATCAGATGGAGGCTGTCCCCTTTTTCTCCCTCTCAACCTTTTTTTATTCAACTTTTTCAGTTTATCTACAGCACTAAAATCTGTTACTCCCAGGCTCTTGTTCAGAGATCTCATTAATTGAAACAAGGAAGGTAACAATGAAGAAAGCACATAGACTTTGATTCATATATTTTTAAAGCTATAAGAGATTGTTCAGTCTGTTTATTTTGATGTCTCATAACAGAATTCACCTGAAACTCACATAGCAATTGCAAGAGAACACTCCTGCCACACATACACACTCGGGTAAAGACTCAAATCAGTTATCCAGAATATTAAAAGTAATTCAAGTAGCTGGAAAGCACAAAAAAAGTCAGAGTAGAATTGCCAGAAAATCCTGCCAGTTTTCTTTTGTGCCTCAGGCACCTACAGCCCAGAGCTAGAGGAAGGACGTTTTTTCAGTCAAAATGGCCTTATTACCTACAGATATGAATGTGTGTCACACTCATCTTCAAGGAGCTCTGCCTGTTCACTGTGAACGTTAATTTAACTAACACAACGCCAGATGAAGACAAAACTTGGAAAGGTTGCCCTACTCCGGTTTCTGACACTTCCTTATTTCTTTTTCTTCTAATTCCAGCTTTCATGTGAATACCTCCACACGTAAGTCTAAGATATTTTTTGCTTGCTTTCATTAGGGAGAGGAAAATAGTCCCATGTTCATAAAGAAATAATATCAGAAAAAAATGAAGTAAATCTCTACGTGTATGTCAAACAAATATGGACACTATCTCTTAGGCACATTAATAATGAAAATTATAATAGTAACAACACTAATGGTTGCATTCAAGGTAGAAAAAGATAACATTGTTCATACAGACCTTTTTCTAAGTGTTTATTATTTCAGTAGGCCAAATGTGTGAGAGCAGAAACACAGGCACACAAGGATGGAAGAACTTGCTTATGAGAACATGAGGAAAAAACAGACACCAAGCTCAAGTGTTGAAATCCCTCAGCTACCAGAAGCCCTGACTCTGACATAGTCTATATCATATCCTTCCTTGTCCATGAGATTCCTAGAGAACTCTACTTCTCCCAAAAAGAATTTAAATTAAGTTTAGACATATTTTTACATCTCAAAAGGAAGGTAGGTCAATTCCATACTTACACATCCTTCTGGGATATTACTAGGTAATGCTCCTTATACCACAGCTGAATTTGGTCTGGACGCCTAACTTACAAAGGAGAGGTTTTTATGTTTGTTTGTTTGTTTGTTTTAAATCTTCTTCTGTCCCTTTGAAGGATCCACTTTTACATGGCTTGTCTTATGCAGAGAAGGAGGGAATGTTTTCTGTGAACTCTGCTAGCGAAGCTAACTTCATAAATATCAAAAAGAGGAAAGAAATGCAGATGAATGGCAGCAACAGTGAAAATGCTGGAGCAAGGAAGAGGAACAGGGTAAGAGGGAATGCTTGGGAAGATAATTTAAAATCTGTATAATAAAGCTATTTGTTATGCAGCAAAAGAAACATCTGAAAACAGAAAGCAATTTGCAAACTGTTTGGTCTCAAAGTTGTGCCATGATCAAATAAATGCCTAGAGAAGAAAAAAAAGTCAGGATTTTTTCATGCTAAGATCCTGTCCCACCTTTTCACAGAATTACATATGAGGAACTCACAGTACAACATTTTCCTGCAAGCATTTAAATGACAGTTCCGAACCAGGCTACCCTTTAGTCTAGAACTCAGACTACATTTCTCACACAAATGCAGTGCCCCTGCAGACAGAGAATTGAAAGAATGAAACAAACTAGCTCTCCCTACACTTTTCAACACATTGTTTTTGCATCTAGAGGTCTTCTCTTTCCTCACTACTTTTCTTCATCTCCTTTTCAACATTATATTACAGAACAAACCCAAGTCACCACTACAATAAGAAAGGTTCTTACTCTCAAGGCAGGCAGTCAAATGCATTGCAGTTAGGAGATAATGTATTTATTTCAGAGACAGACATCAGGATTTAGGTGGCAAGTAAGGACCCAAGTAAGATAAGCTTATTGGAAGGAGGCTGGTAGAGACGCCCCTGGAGTTGTTGCTGACCAACAGGGCACTGTCAGAACTACATAAAATTTGGTTAATCTGTGTTTAAGTGCCTTACACTGAAAACAAGTCCTCTATTCCTGGTTACAAATGTACAGCTATCAAGATGTCCCAGATATTGCTGCATCAAGGTAACTCTAGTTTCATTAGTAGTTGCCACTCCATTCACTACTGACAACTACTGCCAGCTGACAGTGATCCCATAGACCTCTTACAGACTTTAGGGTTTATTTTGTTGTGGGTTGGAAATTCTCCTGAAATTTCTTCTCACTATCATCACCCACACAAAGACTACATTTGGGTAACTGTCTGGAAGAGATCCAGATTTTTGTCACTGCATTTCTGGTACAAGGAACTCATTCAACATTACCCTGGTAGAAATGTCTAATGTGCTACAAACTGAATTTTAATGAACCTACCAAGATTTCAGAGGAATACATTTTCCTGGTGAAATAGTTTAGTGTGTATTCCTTCAGCTTCATGATGCTGCAAACCAGATTTAATAAATTACTGAACTTTAAGTACATTACTAGAACGCCCTGATGACAAAGTATCTTTAATATCCATATATGATAACCCTACAGACATAGGGTGATTGTATATGAGGGGATAAGTAACTTACAGCTGATTTTCAAAGGGACAGTAGCTTTGAGACAATTAAAGTTTTCAGGGTATTTTTAAAATGGAAAAAGGCCTTTAAACATTGTTTATTATTAAGAGCAATGAGTATTGTGTTGCTAATGTATTAAGCTAGTAGAAGTTTACCCAAATAAAGACTAGAATTAGAGGAAGAAAAAGCTGAAAAAACAGAAGTGTTTAAATTTTTATGCTAAGCTACAGGAACACATGCTTTGATATTATTTTATCAGGAGATCAGACATGTGAAATCAGTCAGATGCAAAACACCATGTCACTTCAATAGACATAATTGTTGAATTAAAGTATCTGCAGTTATATATTTATGCTATTTAAAAAATACATTCTGAAAATACTTTGAAGTAAAATAGATTCAAATTGCACCTGCTTACATGTATCGTTCTATCTCATTACAAGACATAATTCTTCTTGTCTGTATTGTTACCACAAACCATTGCTAAAAATAAATGCAAAATTCTGGCACAGTCAAAAAAACAGAGAAGCTGCTCTAACAGTTTTTTGTTGTTGTTGTTGTTTTTGTTTGTTTGTTTGTTTGTTTGTTTGTTTTTAACCAATTATCCATCACAGCAATATGCTGTGTCTAGGACCTGCTTATAGCTTTATTTTTAGAAGACAGCAAAGGGCAAAAAGTAGTATTTGAGTAATTGTACAGTGCTTTGCATAGGGAAAATTTTTTTTGGTCATTTGGTGATATTCTAATGCCCTGAGGCATGAATACAGACTAACCAATCTAGCAGGTAAAGCTAAAAATTTTATGGATGATCATAAAGTTAGCTGGCACCTTTTAAAAGTTCAGCTACACTGTTTGATTTTGACCTCCAGCATAATCTAAGTGCTTTGTGAAGAAATATTTCATTTAATTTGCTTGAAATTTACCCATGATTGGCTTCATGTGACCTCATGTCCTTTAATTATGAAAGAGTGCAAAAAGTCTGGGACTGATTGTTATTTTTTCTTTTAAATATACACTTTATATCTCCAGTGTTTAATGAAAGCCATGCTAGACTGTTTCTAATGCTAGGGAATCCTAAATTTTGCAAAATGTCAGGATGTAGTTTATTCACCATACATCAACATGATATGCTTTCCAAAATCCTGCTTGTTTACATGATTAGAATTAGACTTCGGTAACATGTGAACACTTAGTTGATTTTAAGATTTTTTTTTTTTTTTGGAAGGATTACTTAAATTAGACTCCCACGGATTTCATGAAACTGGTCTTTATATGATGAAATAAAATCAGGGTCTACAAAAATTCATTTAGAGAGAAGTACTAGTGAGTAATGAGACACTGGAAATTGAAAAAGCAGAGAGCACTCCAGTCCCAGAAGAAAGTCATGCACTGTTGTGCTTGAATACATTTACTTCAGAGTTGTTGAAATCTATGGGAAGTCAATCCCCTGAAGGTTCTTGCTGGCGTCTTACCCCCTAAGCCTAGATATGCCACCCCTAGAGAACACTAAGCACTTCCTGCAATCTTGGTAAGTCTTGGTCCCATCAAATACAAGAAAAATTAAAAAGCACTTATGGGTCTAGGGTTCATGCCCTGTGCAAGAAAGAGCAAAGCGAGTGGTTATTGTTTTCAAAGCAGGTATTTCAGACATGATGTAGGGATGACATAGTCCTATGCACTTGCCTCATGTACTGTATGAGTTTGGATATTAGCTCTAACTAGTCAAGACTTCACTGTAGTGTTGGATGTTCCTTGATTAACCTGGCTGCTTATCAAACTCAACATATAGAAAAGATTCTGGGGAGGAAAAAAAGAATCTTGTCATATACCTGTCAAAAACATAGCAAAGGTGTTCTACACTGTTAATTTTTGATGTCAACAGTTTGAATATATCCTCTATTCCTTCCAATTGTCATACTGTAATCACCTGTTCTAGCTATCTGTCCCTATCAGTGTATTCTAGCTCAAGGCACTGCAGAGAGAGAGGCATCAGAAAATTTGACATCTTAGTCACTCATTTCCTAATATCTATTTAGAAGTGTAATAAAGATGTCACATGTGCATGAAAGAAAAGGACACTCGCTCTGGAGAAGTCACATCTTAAGATTCACCCTGAGATTTAGAGTTTCATTCCAAAACCAGTTAACTTGATAAAGAGGAATCTGAATCAGACACGTTTTTGTGGCCTGGTGGTGTTTAGTTGGATATTTAAAATATTATCTGTCTACATCAATACAGCCATGGATCACATTTAATCCCCTATGATCTTGAAGCCTTAATGATAAACAGTTTTTAGTTTGATTGTTTTTAAAGAAAATTGCTGTTACGAAAACAATTGAAATTTATAATATTTGTCAGTCTCTAGTAACATTAAAGATGCACTTCAATAATAACCTATGAAAACAGAAATCTGGTAATATGCCAAAAAATATGTGGAAGTATTTGGGGACAATATTTCATACACAAAATTATTAGGTCAGCCTAAATATCACCAATTGTTATAAATTATTTATAAAATATCACTTAGTAAGTATCATTTCAGAGACAAACACCTCTTCTAGGACACTTGTTTTTAACAAAGGTTTAGGGATTACTCATAACTGGATGGACTGCCAGAAGAATGGAAAAAGCCTCTTGAATTTCCTCTGCTGTCATGACCTACAGTCTCTACAGGACATGTTTTGCAGGTGGGAAGTGACCTCCATGAATCACGGGTAGGAATATGTTTTTATATATTTAATCTCAGTTTAAACACTAACATGCTTAACTTAGAGGTTCCCTTACATATTTCAGAAAACAGCATGCCTTACTTGGGAAAGTTTTCTGATGACTCCGAGTCAGGTCCAAGCCAAGTAATAGGTAGCTGTTTCCAACACACTGAGTGTCCACATGCAGTGATGAAAGCAATGTAAAAACAAGGTCTTAAACTGAGGAAAAAAATGAAGCATTTTTCTCCTTTCCTATGAAAGTCTGAGTGGGTCTTAAAAAGCAAAGGAATATATGAAATAATTTTGGGCATATTTCTCAAGGACCAACACAGAAAAGAGACATGTTTTAACAAAATCTATTAGAGGACAATAATTCATGCTATCTATCATATTGTACCATTCATTCATGCATCATCTAACAAGATGACATTTAATACAAAATAAGAATGATGAAGGTCACAGGAATTTGCACAATTTATTACTGGTGTCAAGCCAGATTAGTTTAGCTAGTGCTTGACTAAAATTTGCCTAGTGTGACTGTCTCTGAGTAAGAGGTTATTATCTAGTGTTTTTTTTTTTTTTTTTTTTTTTTCTCTCATATGCAGTCTTACACTGCAAAGGACTGTAGGGAGTTCTCTGAATCTCACTGGAAAAGGGTTATTCAGGTGTCACATCATGCTTCTGCCTCAGATTTCACTTCTTCCTTTCAGCTCTCAACAGTCACTCTCAATGGTTGATATAAAGATTATAATGAGATGCAGTTGCAGTGCTAGGCTTTTGGGAAAGTCAGAGAAAAAACCCTTTCAAGGGTTGAAGATGAGATGAAGATCTCAGTTTGGGGGTAAAAGAATACATAAAACACACAAGATTTTTTTTTTTTTTTCCAAAGTATTGTCCACATTTGAGTATTGGCCTTCAGGAATGAATGAATACAAGTCAAAAGAGACTCCACTTTATTATCAACCCACCTGATAAACTCTAGGATCTGCTGATGTAGAGGCCAAACCATTTTAGTTCTGATGTAAGGAGAAACATGAAGTTGTAATGAACATCAGTCTTTGGTGGAATCTGACCCATAGTCACTAACACACAAGTCTGTATACAATATCTGTTCAACACTTTTCAGAAAAACAGCCAAATTGTATTTCCTCAAAGATTCTTGCCACATTTTTTTTTTTTATTGTATCTTTACAAAATACCATGTATTTATGCTCCTGTGAATGATTCAGACACTTCCCTTGTCCAACTTCAATGAACTTGTCAGCATTACTCCAGGGTTAATTAAACCCAAGAGGGACAAAACTACAGTGTTGCTTTGACAGGATCTCATAGTCCTTGGACATGTAGATGAATAATATTCAAAGCTGACAAGCACCTCACATTCCTGTAGTATTCTCACATGCATTGATTATTATAGCTCCCTATCCCACGTTACATGACAAAATTTCTCCATAGTATTTGATATCAATTCCTTCTTCATTTAGAAGCAGATAAACGTTCTTTATACCATTCAGTGTTTATTGCAGGATTAAGCTATACCTCTGGCAAACAAACAAATCTAGACTGAATTTCCATGGATTTGTCATGAACAAAGTTACAAGTAATGCATTTGAAGTGGGGGAAGCCTGCAATCTGAACAACTTGAACTCCTAACACAACATTCCTGCCTATGAAACAGTGCTGTGAGAGACCAAGAGACGCCTGCAGAAAGGAAAATTCATCCATCATTCTAGCTACTCTGGTAAGAATTTTTTCAAAAAAAAAAAAAAAAAAAAAAAAGTTTTAATGGAAAACTTTCTTAAAGCTGAAGTTGTTCAGGTGGATCAGAAAAAATTTTGAGGTCTGAGAATGAATTTATAATCAGATCTACGGAATAAGGAGCTGTGCCTACTGCATTCCCAAGGGACGGACGAGGGGGATGGGGGGAGGGGGGGGATGGGGAAAGTGTGGTTACACTTTCCTCAAAATGTACTATTGCCTTGTCTCCAAGAGACTTTGTTCACAAGACTACTTTGCTTAACTGTCTGGGAGATGGATTACATAACCAAATAATTAAAAAAAAAAATTCAGCCAGATCAGTCCCCTGATCTGACCTGTCGGATTAACACATCCAACACAAAGAGTGACAGAGCGATAACTGAGCAGGGCATCCCTTGGTAACACTGCCTGCTCTAGGTAGGAAGTTTCAGCCACTGAAGTCTGCATTGCTGTACAGGGAACTCTGCCCACAGAAGGTGCACCAACACACAGACATTCCTATAGAGCTGCATCCAACAGTTAATTAGAAATTATTTTTTTAAATACCTTATTTAAATACAGTCACTTTCTCAGAAGTCAAGTAATCTGGAGAATGGTATATAAATTGTATATATAAACCACTTTGCCACAGACATTCTCCTTGCTCAGTCTACAAAACTTCAGAAAATTGAGAAGTCAATACATTTTATTGTTAACATTTAAAGCCTCCGCTAAATGATCATACAAGGCTCAATGCAAAAACATGCACCAAATGGAATGGCCAAAGAGATGCAGTATGAAACCTTCTTTATGATCCAACACAAGCAAACACCTTGTAATTTTTAGTCTTCCAATTTTTATTTATTTAAAAAAATAATTTGCTTGTTATCAGAAGTGACAGTAGTGTCTAATACCAGGTTTTGCCTGATACATCACAGCAAACTGATTGCTTCTAACTTTGCCAAACAAACTCCTGGGCTGCAATTTCTCAACCTTTGTATCTACCTCAGGCAAAACATATTGAGAAAGCTTCAGAGAAGACATTTCTGTAATTTCCAGGAACAAGTATACAGTATTAAAAAAAAAAAAAAAAAGATAAGTTTTTATTAAAGCAATAAAAAAAAAAAAAAAAAAACAAACAACACCTACCTGGCATTGATCCTTCAAGAAACTTAAGTGCCCCTGTGCTTTAGGAAGGGGATTTGATACCTGGCAGGTGCATTCAGTCTATTGCAGCTATCTACAGCTGCAAAACAGAGATAGCTCAGGCACCTGGGAACCCCAAGAGATGCCTCAAAAACAACAGGGCTAAGAAAATAAAGGAATTAAGTGTATGTGGACTTACTGCAGATGTGAAGCAGTGCCATAATCTTCCTATTTACCACTAGAGTGCAAGCGCTTGCCCTCTGTGCCATGCTTTGGCACCTCTCTGGCTCCACAGGGAAGCTGCAGAGCTGCCGGAGAAGTATAGTGGGAGTCAGTGATGTAGCAGGGAAGGTGGAGAAGGGCTGATGGTCCAAAGCCATAGAATCCATAGCTCAGAAAAGCTTCCACAACCTCAGAGACAACCTTTATCACTCTTCTCTGGTCTGTCCTGAACAATGTCCCATGACTCAGTAACCCTGATGTGGCCTGCTCATGGCATCACAGCCTTACAGAACATAAGTAAAGTCCATATTTTACCCAGACACTTATAGTAGGATCATATCTTCAGAACACCTTAAAGGCCAATATTTCTACTATTTTTTTTTTCAGGTAATTGTTTTCCTCTGATAAAGGCACAAGTGTTCAGACAGCTCTACTTTGCTGGGTTCAGTAGAAATCTGTCATCATCACTTCCAGTTCCTATCTGAGCCTGTCATCCAAATTCAAATGTAAAGAAAATTCACTCACTGATTAAATTTAGATTACATCATGAAGGCCCCTTACAAAGCCAAACAATCTAGGCAAAATAAACATTCTTCTTTGGCGGCATATAGACCTGTGTGACAGTGTACATGCAGAACTCATAAGCACTAGTAGGGACTAGTCTAGTCAGTGCCATCTGTTCACTATTGTGAGATGACTGGATGTTCTTCCACCACCCTCACTAAAGGTCAATGTATCTTTGACAGAAAGAAAACCAAGTCAAAACCCACCGTTAGGTCCCCCAGTTTTTACCATAACAGCTGCTGTTCAGCAACACCTTCTAGATTGCGAGGGGTCACAATTCTGAAAGGAAATTCCCCCACTGGCACATAAACTCATGAAAATGAAAGCCCCTACTTGAGGAAAAAAGAAAGTCCTCAGGCAAAAATACACATTTAGCAGAGATTGCTGCAGCAGTGCTAGCTGACCTTGCATAGATGAGCACAAGAAACACTCCTATAATCTCTTCTGTCAGCCTTGCTATGTGGGCAGTAGCTGACAGCAGAATAGTGCTAATGTACTAGTGAAAGAAGAGGGAGGAAGGGTCTTTGAAACCACCATTATTTTTGCAGAAATGGCCTGACCATAGCCGTTCAGAATATTGTTCACATAGATGTAGTGGGTTTACATGGCAAGGTTTTGGTAGCAGGGGGTCATAGGGATGGTTTCTGTGAGAAGAATCTAGAAGCTGCCCCATGTTAGGTAAGGGCCCCGCTGCTGATCAGAGCCAAGCCAGTAAGTGGTGTTGTTTGCGCTTCTGTGAGAGCATATTTAAGATGGGAGAAAGCAGTGAAGCAGGGTTCCACGCTGCAGCCTGTGGAGGAGACCACGGTGGAGCAGGTGGACCTGCACCAATGGAAGCTGTGGCCTGTGAAGGACCCCCAGCAGAGCAGATTCAGGGCCAGACCTGTAGCCCGTGGAGAGGAGCCCATGCGGGAGCAGGTGACCTGGCAGGAGCTGCTGCCCGTGGGGGACCCAGGTTGGAGCAGTTTTCTCCTGAGGGATGGACCCTGTGGTACGGACCCATATCTGGAGCAGTTCTTGAAGAGCTGCTGCCTGTGGGAAGCCCATACTGGATCAGTTCACGAAAGACTGCATCCCGTGGGAGGGACTCCACAGCACAGGGGATGAGTGACCGAGAAGCAGCAGCACTACGGACTGACCATAACCCGTTCTCCCGTGCCACTCGGGGGAAGGAGGTAGAAGAGGGTGGATGGGGAGGAAGGTGCTTTTGGTTTCTTTCCTTTGTTTCTCACTTCTCTAGCTTGTTAGTAGTAAGCAATAAATCTTACTATCTCCCTATGCCGAGTCTGTTTTGCCCATTACAATAATTACTGTGTGATCTGCTTGTCCTTATCTCAAACTTTGAGCCCTTTTCATTGTATTTTCTCCCCATTCCTCTTTGAGGATGAGGAGTGAGATAGCAGTTGTGGTGGAGCTCAGCTGCCGACCTGAGTAAAACCACCACAACAGACCAGTGTCTGGATTGAGCACCATAAATTCAGAGGCAATGTACATTTCCCTATCAGCAAGGCAAAGCAGGCAATTTTAGCATCACTCAACCTCCCCCCATCTTGGGAAGCCTCTCTGCTCAGATGCTATTAAATAGAGTTCCTCACCCTTGCTCCACTTCATAGACTAAGAAGAGCAGGGAAGTCAACCCTGAATGACATTTTATATATTTCCAGTCCTAGTTTCTCTCTCCCTCAGTCATGCAACTAAAAAGTCAACTCTGAATAAAATCAGAAACTGTGAGAGTATAAACAGCAGACCCTTATTGCTGCATCCCAATTTGTATTGTTTACCAAATCAACATGACTGATAAGAGCTGAACTCTGCATGTTACCACTCCCACTTCTCCTACTCACTGTATTTATTTTTAAATCTTTCACCTACTGAACAAGAGTAATGTCTCTTAAACAGGTTAAGTGGCATGAAAGCATGACACTTACACAAATTATAACCAGGAAAATAAATTTGCTGCTATGAGTTTGAGTGTTCCTTAGCAAGTTTTCTCGAAGTTCCCTTTTCAACTTCTAGCAGGTTCAATGGCTCTGTTCTTTTTTCATTTTGGTAACTTCAGCTGCTACTTTTAAATTGTTTCTGCAACAATATTTTTTAAGCAAGACATCCCCAGAATTAAAAACTAAGGTAACTGCTTCTAGGGTGAGATTGTTACCTTCTCTTTGCACTCTGCCTGGTATAAAGAAGACTGTTTTCTGCCTTCAGCACCTAGCATTTTCCTGGTCTATATGGACTGAGTTGCAAAGAAACTTCTGAACGTACATGAAGATTCATGGTTGGTTAGCAGGAAGGAGAACAAGAAGCAGCTGCATGCAAACCTGGGCTCCCTATTTTCTTCAGGAATGAATTAACAGGCTGGGTACACCTAAAGTCACATATTATGAAGGAAATAATCATAACAGCAGGAAGATTTAGGAGCTCTACCTGCCCTAAAACAAGACAAATAAGACAGTGTTAATAAACAAAAGACTGAGATTTGAAATGAAGTTGGTTTTCCTCAGTCTTGAAAATGAATTAAATTCATTTCTTTATGAGTTATAGCTGTAACTATGCTTGAATTTGCATACCCACTATTTTCAGTTTCATTCTTTTTATAATATCGTAGTTGCCATTCAAATCTAAAACATTAATATAGAACATAAATACACCTATTTATACGTCACTGATTTTATAGGATTCCACTGAGTTGGGCAAACCTGATTCTCAAACTCTGAGGGAATCTATACCTAGTATTGAATTTACTGACTTAATACAATCAGACTGCTGTGAATAATAACACCTGATCTGCTGAAGTACTGGTTTTGAGATCCCATAAATAGTTTCAGGAGCATCTCGTGGCACAATATTGCTTTCCACATATTCTTAGCTAAGAAAAAGCCATGTTCAAGGCTTGTTGAAGGAGAATATGCAGATCACTGGTAAGTTTGGATAATGGCCTCTGAGAGGAGGCCAGTCATTTTAGTACTGCCACAATTGCTCTTGATTATGGTTGTTGATTTTCCTATGTAAGAGTGCAGTAAGACATCTTTAATTACAATTAAATTTAACTGCAATTAAAAAAAAAAAAAAGTCATAGAAAGACAGTGGTCTTTGGGGGGAAAGATTTTCATTTGAAGGTCCTTCAGCACAAGACACATACCATAGCTATCCCTTAATAAAGGAGAGACAGGGATCCAAATGTAAAACTATACCTGCAAAACTCGAGTACCCCTTGGCCACTCAGTGAAGGGTAACAAGAACTGGGCACCAAATTATGTTCCAAAATCTTGTACAGAACACATGGAAAAATAAAGACCTCTATAGTAAAAGCAGAGCTCCCTTAATGGTGAGCTATGTTGACAAGTATATGAAAGTTTAGTACATGTTTGAACACTAATAATGTGCCAGATAAGAATTGCCTGAATGTTTATCCTGGGCAAAACATTCTTCACTTGTATGTGATTATTTTAGCTGCTTAGATCTGCAGTAAGATTATGTGAAAAACGTTAAGCTGTGGTAAAAATAAAAATCTCATATGATTTCCAACAAAAAGCATCCTTCCTCTTCCCCAAACTCAGATTTCAATTTTGTATTCTTTGAACTCATAGTACATTGGAAGATACATCACCACAAAATTTCCTCAAAGTTCTGTAAAAACCCATGCACAAGTTCTAATCAATAAACTATGTGACCGTTCTTTTCAGTGGCATGTACAGACACTCACATCTAGTGCCAGAAAGATTCTCTCACCTCGTTAAAATTGAGTAGATTTTTCTGTCTGCAAAATAAATGAAAGCTAAAAATAATCAATCCCGGATACTATGGAGACTACAGGTATTTATGTCCCATCAAATCTACGCACTTGGAAATTTCTGGGAGCTCCCAATGTAAATTAGGATGTTCTCATTTCAAAGTCAGGACAAGTTACTTACAATGCAAGAAAAACATTCTTGCATTAAGCTCATGACCCATAGCTGAACACTTTCTTTAATTACATTCAGAGATCAATAATAGAAATGCACATTCTCCAATTTGTTATCAAATAAAAGGATCTTCAAAGGACCCACACCTTAAGAGCAAAAAAGACATTTTTCATTTAAATTAAACTGAATTGACTTAAACTTCTTTCTTCTTCTCAGCTCTGTTCCCATCTTATTTGATGACTTACATAAGTATTGTATCAAAGTTTCTTCTCATGGGTTACCAGCTCATCTGGAAATAAAATATGAATGAAATCTAACAAGAAACTCCTGACATTTTCAGCAAAGGCTTTCCAGGAAAGAGATCCAGATAAGCCTTTTGATATCTGAACTGAAATCCACCTGATATTGACTAGGAAATACATGTATAGGCGTCTCCTCCAGCAGAGAGAAGGACATTGTTGTTTTGCATTGTAGGACCTAAAACTTCATCAAAAAGTATTTCTAAAACCCCAAGCTGTTAGCATGTGCACAAGTGACTCGCATGGTCTCTCACCTCATTGTAACTCAACACTGGCACTAATACCTTACATAGTACCTCACAGACTAAGCCAAGAACTGAATAGGCTTTGAACTGACAAGGAGGAGTTGTTTATGTGGTCCTACTGAGACTACCCAGGATGGGGCAAGGTGTAGGAGTGAATCATAATCAAGGTGAGAGGAGGAGGATTTCACTTTGTTGTTCATTAAGTTGAACACCCTCTTTTTATCCTTGGGAAAACACTGGTGTCTATGCCTATAGTACTTTTTTGCCAATCCTACATCTGCACAGAAGTCTGTCTTGGTCACTCAGAGCTGCAAAGAAATTGTTTTCTTTAAATAATCCAAGGAGAAGTCAGCTTGGAGGCTTCACAGCATTTCAAGTCACAGTGCCCACTCTTGAGGTACTAAATAATGCAGTAAGAGATTCACCTGCACATCAAGGTAAAAGAAAGAAAGATGCTTTGAACTGAAGGAGGCAATTAAGGTAGGACTGCAAAGGGACCCTCTGGATGACTTCTCAATGTTTTCTGCAAAGTCACCTCTGCCTCTTCAACGACTAAAAGCAGCAGAATCTATGGATACAGCTGTGCTTTTTGCCTACAGTTGATAGTCTCATGGGGAGCAACAAGCAGACAGACTAAAGCTACACAGAACACTCTTCAGACAAAGGTGTCTGACTGCAGCCAAGGCATCTGACACACCTCTGCTGTTTGCAGCCTGTAAGGTGAACATGAGTAGCACAGGGTGTGCAGCAATGAGCTTTAAGTGCAGCTGATTGGCCCCTGCTAGCAATGCCTTCCCTCAGTGCTAGCACAACAGTGAAACACTGGCAAAAACACAAGTCCACGGGGGCAGCAGGATCAGAAACATGACTGGTAGGAAGAGGCCAACAGCTCAAATATCTTTGTTCTGATTTCTTCCCTTTTCCCAAGTTATAATTTTTAAAGCCCTGGCCTATTGAGGGGTTTTAAGCAACAGGGAACTGAAAAACTACAAGGTGACCTAAATACTCTTCAGTATCCTAAAAATTATTTTTTTCTTTCTTTCTTTTTTTTTTTTTTTTTTTAATCTCTTGTGTACTACTTATATAAGAAATTCCAGCATGAAAGGATTGCTTTCTATTAAAGGTAACCACTGGACATGACAACACATCAGAAAGTGTGACAAATTCTGAATGTCTGACTATTTAGAATGTAAGAGTGCATTTCTATAGAACTGCCTAAAACTCTAATTCAGAAGAGAAATACATTTACACCAAGACAAACTCTACTCTCATGGAGCCAGAATAAATCCATTTCCTCTTCAGTTTTCAAATGCACACAAGGGAGCAAAACTTTGGTTTAAGATTATTATTTCTGTCAGAATCATTACTCATATGAAGGTGGACCGCGATACCACTAAGTTGTAGGACCCAATCTGCATTCTTGCTTGAATTGCAAGTACAAATCCACATCCCATATACATGCAGACAAGAGCTCAGATTACAGTTCTGTATCAGAACAGCAGGGGAAGAGTTACGATCTCTTTTGCAAGAGTTTGCAAACAGGTATGCACTGGCTCAAAACCCCATCCTGAAAGTGATCAAACAAAACCTGCTCAGCCTGCTTATCTTCTTTGCCAGCTTGACTATGGGTCTAAGAGAAATTCCTCGAGCTGCACAACTCACTGTCAACTCACAATTTGTTCCAAGGTAACAAATTAGCCTAATGACTTTACACAGAGGAGGTGGAAGAAGAGAGTGCTGCAAGTGGCTTCCTTTCTTCTCCTAGGCATGATAAATTGTTCCCAAGTCTACAGCTCTGATTAAAATACAAGTTTCTGAAGCACCCAAGAGTAAACTATGAAATCTGTATTATCTGATACTTTCCTTAGAAAAGCAGCTTTCACTCTTTGATAAACAAATAAATAAAAGAAACAGCTTGAGTACAGTTTGAATTCACTTAACTGTCTAAGCCCCAGGAAAGAACACAGAGCTCTATGTTTCTTGTGTCATGGCAGATTTCAACCTATGCTCTATAACGCATGAGGGTCACGCACAATACATTTGAAATAAATCAATACAAAGGTTATCACCTGTTGAAATGGTATTCATAAGAAATGGTTTGTGCCACTAACTAGTTATTTAGGGATCCTGCACTTAAAACAAACAAACAAACAAACAAAAACCAATCAACCAACCAACCAACCAACCAACCAACCAACCAAACAAAAAAAAAACCACCAAAATTGCTCCACTGCTGTAGAATCAGTAGATATGAACTTCCTCAGGGAGACTCAGAATTTAGGTCCTTTGACTCACATTCTGGTACTGACTTTGCATTTCCACTGGTTAGAAAGTCATTAGATAACTTGAAATCATAGGTTGGTGGCTTATGTCTTAAACTTCATTGCTAAAAGCTCAGAGGACAGCAAGTTGCATGATTTGTAGACACCTTCACCTAAAGGAATCAGTTCACCGGGTTGCAGCTGGTAAAACTGGAAAGCAAATGGGTTCAGTTTTTTTTTCATTTTATAACATAGAGGTTTTATTGTACCTGAACAGAGTACTTCTACACATATTTGTTTCCCACCCTCAATAGTAGTCTATGCCAAATACTAGAAGAAAGGCCAGAAACAACACCTGCTAAGTTCACTGAGCTAAACCACATGGTAAATCACGCAATAAGTCAGCTGCAATTGATCACCACCAATGAAGTATATCTTCCTTAGCTGTCACGCCTTCCCTCCTCCACATGTAATAAATGCAGGACAATTCATATTCCTTTTAATTACGTGCCTTGATCTAAGTTTCTAGTATTTGTTTTTTACTAGTGCTAATACAAGTACCACTTAAGAAAAACTCTGATAGATTGCAATAAGGCTAACGTAAATTTTTCTTTTGCTTATGATATAACAAGAAATTGGCACTTGCTAAGATGATGTGCTCAGGGAAAGGAATAATCAGGATAGACTGAATTCAGATTGTCAACCATAACTTTTCTGGACAACAAAAATAGAATATTTCCTAGTTTATACCAGCGGAGGGTCTACTTTATGAATGTAATACAAGCAGTTTGTGCAATAAGACATTTTCCCTGAAATCTCATTTATTTCCAAGACAACGCAGTTAAACTGATAATGCACAAAGATGTGCTCACATACTTCTGGAGGCAAAGGATCCCAGTATAGCTTATTCTCTTGTATTTAAGGAAAAAGACCATACTCATAACAGTGGCTTTCTATTTGTATGAATGCATTCCTTTCTGGAATTTCACTAACTCAAGCACTGTCAGAATAATATTACTTTAAAATCTGCAGCATAACTGTACTTGGATCAGCCACAGGAGAGATACCAATACCCCCTAGGGTTAACTGATACTGTTCCCCGCACATGCCTTGTGAATCTTGTGGGAATTGATCCTTTAAATTTTTGTTTGTTTGTTTGTTTGTTTTTGCTAGCATATTTCTTAACTTCCACTTGGTGTGTCCCAGGGCTGATATTTAATAACGCTAAGAACACACACAGGTGGGCTGCCAAGCTGACTCTCTACAACTTCTGCTGACAAAAGCGAAACTGAAGACAGCAGGCTGGAGCTGACTTTGCGAAGTTCCACTTTTAATAACTGTTTTGGCCTCTTTTTAATTTTAAAGATCAGCTCAGGTTTCCTCTGGGGAATGACCATTTTGGGACAGCCTCAGAACCCCCGTCAGCCACAGCCCTGGGCTGCACTCAGCAAAGAGCATCTCCAGTTTGCTCACTGCTGTGTTTCTTGCCTCCTTATCAATCACTGTCTTTTTGATGACAGCATTGTGGATACCTGCTTCCTGCTGACTTGATTGGAATCGGGTCTTTACATCCAAAGCATCCAATTTCTCATCTTGAGGAATTTCTTCAGGAATTTTTTCCCTAACCCCTACTTTAGTTCCATATTTCTCCATACCAAAACAGAACTAATATTACAGTCCCAACTACTGATTCTGCCTCCATTCAAATCCCCATTTTCATTGTACAGAAAAAAATCATCACAATCTTTCAAAATCATAAACTGTTGGTAGAAAATCATGATCCAAGTGGCAAATGGTAAAGGGAAGACATGGATTTTTTCCTCTCCTTTCAGGATTCCCTAGTATTTCTGCAAGGATGAATGCATTGTTTCCATCAGATATTTCATGTAAACCAATATAAATGTCCTGTTCAGACTTATCAGAAATCTTAGTTTGGTTTCAGAACTAGAACAGGACCAGAACTGAACTGAGACATTTATGAGGAGACATTAATGAGTAATGCATTTAAAAAACACTGAACTTAAGTTTGAAGCACTTTGGCAAAGCTCTGATAGTTTAAAAGACATTTTTCTTCAACCAACCAGAATTTGTGTTTTATTTCCAGGGAAAAGTGAAATCAAATTTAAGAAGTCTTTGCTCAGCTATATTAGGCCCATCCATAAACTTTGTAGACAACTAGTCCATGAGTGACTAAGAAAATTAAATATAAATTCTCATGGAGCTGAAATCACCATTGACCCAGTATTCTCTCCAAAATGAGCAGGAAGAATCCCAGTGACCTCTGGGGAGTTTCAGTGATATATATCCAATGCAGGAATCATTCCAGTACTATTACAGAGTGGAGTTCCTGGTACTCAAGGTGAGTTCTCTAAGAAATAGTGCCTACCCAAAATTGAGTCTGGTACTTGACATGCAACTGGGGAGCTCACCTCAGAGTAAGACACCACTCTACCATGCTTAAAATGGAAATTAAGCACTCCATGTTGCCATTAAGACCATTTGAGCTCTGCCTTAACACGTATGTCATTAAAAGTCTTCAAACCTGCATTAAGATTTACAACTACTATATTTCAAATAGTTGCAGCCAAGCATATACGAGGAGAAAAAACCTTCAGTTTTGCTTGCAGTCAATTGTACCAACAGAATTAAGCTGTAAAGAGAAACAGCAAGCTGAGTATAAAATTGGTTAGAAATTAGAAGTCATATTCTAATGGGTAATGGTTTATGGAAGAGGAAAACAGGATAGGAATGGTGCTTCTTGTTCTCCATCTCCATCTTCTACTTTGATGAAGGAATAAGGAATAAGCAGCAATTCTTGAATTTGTCTCAACATTATCATCAGAGATACTGGGTTCCAAATGCTGTCCCAATAGCATGTTTTGATGCTGAAGCCTAGAAAATAGAATTTAATACAGATAAGTGGACTTTGCATAATGGAAGTTCAATATTAATTGTAACCACAAAGTAAAGAGCAGATAATACAGACAACTGATATTAAAAGAATTAATAAAGTATAATAGATTATTTCTTGCAGCTGCATTGCATGAGAAAGAAAAAAGAAGAATAAGGTGCTTGGCTGACCACAAATCCTGTCTAAGTTACATAATAATTAATAAAATCTATTCTTACTGCATTAAATTCAGTTTTGGCTCATTATTTATAGGAAGGTATTTAGGAAAAAATGTGCAGTGTATGTGTTAGCATAGTTACTGTCAAATAAGAATTACCATGAACTTTTGTTTCCTCACTGTCTTAAAAGACATACCATTAAAAGCTTAAGAATCATTGGCAAAAAATATGTATTGATATCAACAGGTTTATTATTTCTCATAGGTGCTTGTTTATGAGGGCTCCTTTAGGCTGAAATAAAGCATATTCATTGCCCGTATTTCATTTAAGTAAACACATTTGTGATTATTACTGACAGGAAGAATTATATGACAGCAATGCAGAGCAGTGAAAACAAACAATAGGACTCACCAAGCTATACACAGATAAACACCGGAGATGGTGTTGCTCACAGCTAGTAAGCATACAAATCTGGTGTTCCTGTTGTGTTCTGTGACATTAGGGTCAAGTATATGAAATAGATTTGTATTGCTCATTTAGAAATCCCATACATTTCTTTTAATGCAGCATTAAAAGGCTTCTAGCAGAGCTCAGAATACAATACAATGTGGTAAGCCATAATTGTGCATTGTCATGTTTAATAGCGCCAGGACTAAACCCTAGGAAACTTATTTTTCAAATTAACCTTTTTTTTTTTTTCCCCTCTCAAGCTACCTTTCTATGAATTGTGTTTCTACATCCAGACAATTCTCATCCCATTCTCTCTAATCACTGGTCTTTTTTTTTTTTTTTCTAATTGAACTTAAACCATCAAAATGTCACATAAACAAGATTTTTGTATCAAAAACCTGTGAATTTTGACAGTGATCAAGAGTACTCACCCCAACCACCAGCTGTGTGCCCTGTGTAAGTGCTAATTTAACTTAAAAAGTATCACTTGAACAAAAACAGGAAATCTGTGGTACAGTTCTTAAGATATCAACTTATGTACCTAATGCCTAAAAAGAAAAAAAACTCCACCCCCAGCAGATTCACAAATTTATTTTTTCCCCTCCTGCTCCCCACTGCCTTCAGAGACGTATTTCTACCAAATCCATCAAATCGTTCACAGAAGAGACCCAATTTTAAGTTTCAGATCTAAATCAAAAATAAGTCTTTGACATCACCTACAAATACTCAGAAAACTGGCCTTTTCCACAAATCATCCTTAATGTTTTGAATATTGGTATGACCAAGCTGAACCCTCTAACCATATTACTTCTCTTGGAAGAGGGTACATCTGCATTAATCTGTCACTCAATGTTTTTGATTTGCATATATGGAAGACAGTAAAAATGTAACTAGAATAACATGCTTTCTTTTCCTTCTGCCTTCACTATGGCTGGATGTTTCATTCTCTTCATGGTTTTAATAAGCAATGCTTCCACATATTTTAGAAATGTAGGTGTTAACCAATCTTTATTGATAGTCTTGATTACATTTCCCCCAAATACTGATGGGTCAGACAACCTACTCTCAAGAAAGAGCAATAGACACCTCCACAAACAGATCCCAATCACATCAAAGAAATCCCTATTATATATATTTCAGACTATCCAAAAACATACTGTGTGCAAAAAATAGCTTCAGATAGGAAGAGATATTTTTACTCAAGAAAAAAGAAGGTGCAGTTTTCTGAGGGACTTCTATACCCAGGCTTCTCTGCTATTTGGTGATAGCATGGATGTCTGTGCATCTTGCTTAAGAGGTGTTGAGTCAGGAGCAGAGTTTAAGAAATAAAATTTTCAGCTGCTGGATCTGAATGTAACCTTACTCTTTTATGAGTCACTCCACATCCTGTGTCATGAATAGACCACTGGAGGATGAGCCAAGATGTTGTTTTCACTTTAAAAAGAATTTAAAAAAATTAAAAATGGTGTGCAGTTAAAAACAATGGCAGTACCTCAGAAGGCCTGAATAATAGATAGTCCTGTAGAGAACTCAAAATGCATGCTTTGTATTTTTGCTAATGAATGACGGAGCCAGTAATAGAAATTTTGATAGACAACAGTGAAATAAAGAGTCCTATTCAACTGCAGATTTTATTTGTATCCAACACAATGCAGTTTTCATGATGCATCACAACCCTGGGCATAGTATATCATCTCAACAACGTGAATATGATTACAACTCAGAGTCAAACAATGACTCTATGGACCACCCTTCAAATAGAAATGTATATTAAAAAATCCATTTATTTGCATTAGTTGAGCTTCTAGATTTTATCAATAGCTGGGTCACAGCCACTGGGCCAGATTTGCAGCTGATATAAATCAACACTACCACTAGAGCTCCAAAGTACCTCAGCAGAATACTGTTTACATCAGTCAGAGTGAACTAAGATGAATGAAATCAAAGTAACACTCCAGTTGGCTGAATTTTCATCCCAAAGGTGGGGGGGAGGAAGAGAGAGAAGAAGAATCAGGTGTCATGGAGTCTGCAAAAAGTTGATCTAACAGACTACAGGAAACCACTGAAAGTAATTAGGAAATGTGTTTCCAAAATTTTATCTCATTTAACTCTCTGGAGTTTAGGTGTCCACCTAAACTAAGCATCTGGATATCCTCTACTGACAAAAACTAGTAGCAAATGAAAAACAAACAAACAAACAAAAAACCCCACAGCTTTTGTGTAGACCAATTTCTCTTCAAAGACCACAGGCAGCGTTGTGCACTAATTTAGGCTAGATACTCAGCTATCAGTGGGCTAAGCTTCATCTGATTTTTGTCCTTTTCAAGTAATGGACTTGGCTACTGTGCCCTACCACTTCTATATTATCCATCACAATCAATTACAAAATCGATACATACCAGATACAGGTTAATAATTCATTGTCCATAAATCATTTTTTTTCAATGCACACAAATTTGAGAAAGCATCATTCCTGGTATGATTTTGAATTGGAAAAGCAGTATTGTGCATTGCAATAGTAACATGAATAATTCAAAAGGAAAGACAGCATGTATATCATCTGTAGAAGCACACAGCATAGATAAAACAAGCTTCCTGTATTAACAAGTGACATAGCAAATATGTTAATAGCCAGAAACCTAAGCTGTAGCTAACTGATCCTATTTCTATCACTTAAAGCAGTTAAAGAGATCAGGCACAAGGCTGTAAAGCAAATGGATCTGAGGTATAATTGAATAAGCAACTGTGACACAAGTTCTTGTAGAAACAAGATACTGCACTCAGAAGCAGGTCTCCCATGCAAATCTTTAGATTGCATGCAAACTCATTCTGATCTCTGCAAAAATCTTCCTCATCCAGAACTTCCACATGAAAAATAAACACCCTGTGGAGGTGATATTGGATGCAGCATCATTCCAATGATTTGCCGTCTATCCAAAGTTTAGCAGGTCACCTAAAAAATTAATCAAAATACATTGTTTCTGCGCAGATTTTTGTTACTGCATGGGAACAGCAACTTGACTGCCAAAAAGGCATTATACCAGTGATAGCTTCTATTTTGAGATTAGCACACTCTTGATATTAAACACACTCCTAAACGTGTATGTTTAGGAGACATTTTGGAAAGCAATGAGAGAAAGAAGCTGTCAAAATACTTGCAAAAATTTCAATTTACCTGTATACTCAATGCAGAGCAAATGAAAAGATACAAATGAGCTTGGCTGAAAGGACAAGCCATCTCAGACCCAAATGAATGTTCACAAAAATAATATCAACTCCTGCCACACAGCCATCCTGAATACAAAGGCTATGATTTGTAGGCTCAGGTTCATGAAATCTTATAGTCATAAAAAGGCTTGATTTAATTACTAGGGCCCATGCCCTCAAAGACTTCATTTATCCATTCAAATTCCCCATCACGTATGTCAAGGTGAATTATGACAAATTTCCTATACAATTCCTACACTTTAAGCTTATGTTTTTTATATCTCACCTGAATCATGCTGGTGTAAAAATTAATCCTGTGTTCAGAGACTGGCAACTCTACCTGGTTATTCAAAATTTGCTCACGCAGCTAGATTTACTTGTGAAAAAGGTCTCTCATAGGACTGGATTAATCCAGCCCTTCCCTAGCATTCATTATACTCCAACTAACATTGCAAAGCACCCCCATCAGAACTCAGAGACAGTGCTGAGCTGTTGCAGTTTTGTCTGTGTTCTTCTGCTGAGAAGATAAGGGATTAAAAAGCTTCTTAATTCTAAAAATATCTCTCAGTCAACATACCCCTAAAGTGAAAGTCAATAGATAGTGGAGTCTCCAAGCGACAAATGTTGAATGAATTCCCATGTGGAGCACCAGGGACATCTATGTTTTGTAAATGTCCTAAATCAAGGGGGGATATAAATAAATAAAAATTCTACTTTAGATCTTCAGAGTTAAGTTTTATTGCCAGCAGTGTCTATACTCATTCTCTTTACTCTCCAATATTTTATTTTATTTTTTATTTAAAAAAAAAAAAAACAACCTTGCCTATTACAAGTGGAGAAGGGGACAAAACATTTGTGTGGTCTGGTTTTAATTCCCCTTCTCCCCCCCCCCCCCCCCCCTTTTTTTTTCCAGCAGTAAGCAAGACCTGACCACACACTAAAGGTACTTTGTCTCCTCCAAGTAAGAATCAGATGGAGTATTCCTTCTGGAGAACACCTTGTTTCCCTTCATTGGATGGCTAAATTCACTGCACGTTTCCTCATGAGCTTCAACTTCAGAATATATAGTTGATGGTGAATGCTCCAACGGGCTATGGCAAAGTCATCCAGAAAAGATCCTCCAACAGAGTCCTTCAGAGAGAAAACACTATATGCAAAGTCCCTCTTTGTCTCTCTCTAACACACACCAAAAATAAGAGAATTACACTAAAAAGCTTCTGTAAGCTTTTCTTTATAGACAACAAGGATTTAAACTGACTGTCTCAGAATGGATTGACCAGAAGTTGATGGGGGTGCAGATTTTAGGACTACAAGAGGTCTCCTGAACAGTCGCAGAATGGTTTGGGTTGGAAAGCACCTTAAAGATCATGTAGTTCCAACCCCCCTGCCATTAGCATGGACACCTTCCACTAGACCAGGTTGCTCAAACTCTATACAACCTTGCCTTGAACTCTCCCAGGGATGGGGTATCCACATCTTCTCTGGGCAACCTGTTCCAGTGTCTCACCACCCTCATAATAAAGAGCTTCTTCCTAATATCTAATCTAAATCTACCTTCTGATTTTAAAGCTGTTACCCCTTGTCCTATTGCTACACTCTTTGACAAAAGGCCCCCTCTCCTGCTTTCTTGTATGCCCACTTTAAGTAAGAAATCAAGTCCTGGCATTCCCTAATTACATGGACAATAATTTACTCTTATCAACATTTTTTTGCATCCAGTTAACTTTATCTTGCCATCAGAAAACCTCTACTACCTTAAGTGGAATTAATCTAGGCAACATTATGTTAACAGTTTAATAGAACTCATCTGAGACACACAAATCAAGGATCTTCACTTCAACATGCTCAAACACTAATACTTAGAGTATCAAAAGCTTTGTGGCCTTAATTTACCACATTACAGGTGTTCATGTTAGATTGTCAAAACTGTTAGAACACAGAACAAGACTTCTGTTAAGATGAACCAACAGGGACAGATCTCCAAACTGAAGCCCTACCAAAACAGCTGGAACTTCTGGGTGCCTACATAGAACTTATCAGCAGAAGTCTGCTTCAGAGGCAGCTGACTTCATCAGCTGACATAGAGCAGTAATGATTTTAGATCTTCTCTTCCCAGTTAAGCATCTACTCATAAAAACTTTTAAAATCCTGAAGATGAGGAGACCCTGGTTTCATCAGTTGTCCTGAATTTTCAAGGGAGCTAATTTGCAGCAAACAGGCTATCTTTAAATAGTTATATGGAGTTTCACTCCTTACTGCAAAGGCTGAAACTGAATATGATAATTTACAAGATAAAGGGCATCACTTAATTTTTTCATATATATACATGAATATATATATATATTCATATATATTTATATATAAACAAGCCTAGACATCCTCATTATAAAAATCTCACAAGCATTATCTTTGAAAAACCTCAGTTGCAAACAGTACAGAATAACAGACTTCAGCCACTTCCTCCTATAATGAAATTTCTTGGTTTCATGGATTATGTAAAATCACTGTAAATGATGAATTCCACCCATGCCTGCTGGGCATAGTGAGAAAACAGCACAAAGAAAGATAAGCAACTGCAGTTATGCAAATCTTGCCTGGTTTATCTTTTGCTAAGGTTAACAACAATGCAGCTGCACCAAGTTTTATACTATGAAGTATAAAAAGGGAAATGCCTGTGGTAAGCGACCATGATGAAACGAAGAAGAAAAGAAGTCTTATAACCTTGTTATGTGCATAAAAGTGTTTTAAAGACATTTGATCTCTCTTCTAAAAAGAGCCTGTGCAATCATAATCTTAAGTTTTCAGCCTTAGTTGTAAGCAACTGCAATATCTGTCATCTTCAGTTTTATCCCATTCAAAGAGGATATTTAAAAGCATATTTCTGACCTTTGTTATCTCCTCTAGCTCCTGTTAGGTCTACCGATAACCATGAGATGTGGGATAAAATTCTGTTTTAACTGAGCTAATGCAAAATGTCTACTGATTTCAACAAAAGTAAGGCTTCATTTGTGGTCAAAGGAATTATCTTGTTGGCTTGCCTGTGCCCCTACTATCACTAAACATCTCTGCTGACTTCCCTTCCACAGTGTGTACAGCTTCCAGTTCTCTTCTTTAAAGGCATGCATTCACCCCACATAGCTTCCAGATCAATCATAGCTTCATTTCTTCACTTCCCCACACCACTCCCGCCTCAGGAGGGACTACTGACTCTTGATTTCTTCCATGCTTACTCTGAGATTAGAGTGACTATCTGGTTTCATGGCATATACAACCCACTTCACGGCTGACTTTGTTAGGAACACCATCTCATCCACTTTGAGCTTCAAAAAACAGTTAAAGTAACCAGCAAGCCTATGCTTGAACCCACAAACCAAAAACAGCAAGGCATTTTCTCTCACTGCTCAATCTTCTGCAGCCTAAGATGGATTTGAAAGACACATTACGACTTAATAACAGATCTAGCTTAAACATGTGAGACTACCTTCCTTCTTGCCTTTCCTACTTTATAACCTAAGGACTTAAAATAGTCAGTACTCCAAGATACTAAAATGTCCAGGAGAATGGGATTGGACCTCTGTAACTTTTCTGTCATTTGTTTGTGCTGCAAGTAACGCTGTTCTGCTTTGCCCCAGCTAGTTCCCAAGTATCTTACCAAAACATTAACCAGGAGCTACACAGATAATTTCTACCAAAATCATCAATCTGTTTTTCATAAAACTAATTTCTTAGGTTTAAGCATATTGTCATCCTTTATGATGAATTTATAAGTTGTATTGTGTCCAACCCCCACCCCAACAAGCTTCTTTCAGAGCTCTAATTTCTTTGGGAAGTTCCAGACCTGACACCCATTTATCTGTGTTAGATCACACAAGTAGAAAGATGAAGAGACAGGATTCAGCTAGCAGAAACATGAGGAAAAACTCTATTAAAGGTCTATACAATAGACTCACTTCAAAACTCTTCATGAGGCTTACCAGCCTTCCTCTAGTGGTCCTACAAGTATTTGGATAGGTAATGGAAAATGGCATGATATTCACTGGAAAACAACAGGTGAATACTTCTGTGTCACAGGACAGGGGAAACAGTCACACCCCAAATGCTGTGATGCTACTTTGCCCTAAGTCTTGTCATGCAGGGAGCAGCAGTCCAGCAACTGCCAAATGCTTACAGATTCCAGTAAAACACTCAGTAGGTCTGATCTCTGAGCAAAAGCACTGAAATCAGACTTGGTGGTATGCTGCCACCAACTGAAAAATAAGGTAATTTATTGAGAACGAAGCAAAGCAACACCTCCAGCACAAACCAATCTCACTATGGCAACATCTCCTCCCCCTATCCCCTTAAGTATGGGGACTTACAAGGAGAAAGCTGCAGTCTCAGAATGGATTTTTAATAGCTTCCCACCATCAATAGCATCAAAATCTGAACACTGGCTAGAATAAATCAGCAGTACTGTCATGGCTTTGAAACTGTCTTGAATTACAGTGGTAGAGGATCTAGCAACACACCCACTGTATTTTCAACTCCTGATACGATCCAGCAAAGAAAGAAAGCCTCATTTTCACAGTACACCTGAGAACAAGCACATAAGTAAGCAATCTGCCTACATTAAAGCTATACACTGCATGCAATATTGTTTACTGATTCTAGATTAACAAAGTTACACTAAATTGGAGCTCTGCAGACAGGAAAACACATTAAAGGAAGCTTTGTTGTTTGTTTCCCTGATATTCTCCAGTGTACTTTTGAGACAATAAATCAGGTTTGGATTCACATAGAACATTTAGCAGACTTACGTGCGATGCACTGAAACAGAAGTAAGATATAATTAAGCAGTGACATGACAGCTAACAAATGTGTTTCTGGGCAGTTACTGCATGCCTCATGTGGCATTATGAGGCACCAAAGCCAAAAGCTCAGGGTACATTAACTACCAGTAAGGGGACATAATTCTTCCCAACTGCACAACCTGCCACATTTCATCACTATTTTGAAATTATATTTGTAAATTAGAAAGAAGAAAAAGGAAAGACAATCAGACTTGTGCATTGTGAATATAAGCATGAATTACACAGTAGCCTACAAGAAAACTTCCCAAATTCCACAGTTATCTAAGAGTAAACTGTAAGGACAGATAATGAGGTTTGAGATCCAGTGTTGGCTTTCCTTAAAGTGGAAGAGCTGAGTGTAAATGTCAGATTGTTAAGTGCCAGATTACAGTAGCCTAAGCTATGATGAAGTTTTAAAAAGTTATATATATATATATATACATATATTATTATTATTAATAATAATAATAATAATAAAAACAATACTACACCCAGCAGGGTGTTTGGAAAGAGGAAACATAGTTGAAGAACTCATAAACTCAAGCAGATTAATACTTCCTCAGCCTGAAGCACAGTCATGCTGGGAAAAATATACGGTGATGCTGGAGTTCTGGAAAGTGTCATTCTTTAGTGGCGTATGACTGCAACACTAGTCACTTAAATTCAACACCAATTGTCACTTGAATTCAACAGCAACTGTTAATGATTTAGCACCTACTGGCATTTTGTCCCCCCAGCCAGTTAAGCTGGGCTGCAAAGGTCTACAGGCCCCATCACACTGATTAGCAGTGATTAACAGTGATTAGCCTGTTTGATCCTGGATTTATACACAGCACAGGCTGTGCTGGAAATCAATCTGCATATCTAGGATTTAGATCTGATCTGCTGGGGAGGATGTCCCTGCTTTGCTGGCTGTCAGAAGCAGGCCGCATGCCAACGAGAGTGCTCGAGCACACAAGCAAACCCTTTAATTTCTAGTACTGGAGCTTGCAGCATCCTCAGTGAGCCTTCCCAGAACTGATACCCCAACACATGCAAAAGTAGATTTCAACACAGTAGCATAAGACAGCAAAGCAAGTAGCATTACGGATGTTTTCAGAGCCTGCTCTCTAAAGAGCACATTGTGTACAGCCACAAGGATAAAGTCCATATACCATGAGCCAGCCTGTCACACTCAATATACTAAGGGCAGTGTTCACACATCTCAGCTACAAGCAATTACCTTGGACAGCCTGGTTAGCCTCTTCATCTCTCTAGATCTCTCTGCAGTCAGATCAGCTGCCACTTTCCTTCCACAGAGATTAGCCTTGCAAATTTGCCACATGGAACTTAGCATCTCAAACACTAACTTGCAAGCATCACCTCTCAGTGATCTTTCAACAGCATTTCACGTAAGCTCCAGCTCTTCCAGAGCAGTATAATTGGTGAAGAACCTTTGACTAAGAAGAGGAGTCTATGCCAACTGAAATCCTAGATGTCTGGTGAGGGACAAGGCTGAAATTTTCTTTACTGCCTTGAAAAGTCAAGCAAATGGACTCCTGTCCCCAAAACAAACTAGTTAATCAAAAAATCAGAAGGAGCTTTACTTTTATTAAACCATCGTAGGTGACTGCCATCACTACCCCCCATCATTACAAGGCAAATCATTCATTTCACACTGCATATTCAGATATTGAATGTCTGAAGACATTCATTGTTTTGGAACTTTTCCTGGAACATCCCACCTTTATATGTTTTTGGTTTTCAAAGTTGATGCTTCATTAACAGATAAAATAGATTTTAAGGATTACCTGTCCTCTTTAGAATTCTAATTTACAGAAAATAATACAGCTTTGGAATTTTGTTCTTAGACTTCCAGTTAAACTAAGAAAATAGTCATTTGCATAGCTGTGTTCCATAACTGCCAAAGACAGCAGCAAGGTCTTAGCTGACTTTAAACAAACACTGAATGCTCCTGGGCCCTGGCTTCACCGAAGCCCTAAATCCCAGGATTTCAGATGAAGAAGCAGAAGGACACTGTAGATGATCAGAAAGAATCTGACCTCCTGGTAGAGATGTGCTGGAAGTTATTCTCTGCAGAGCTGAGGGGCTACAGCCCCTGCTTGGACTCTGTCAACTCCAGTGTCCAGCTCTAGACATTTCAGTCCTAGTCGATAAGCCAAGATGACATTGATTAAACAGCATAAAGTCTCCCATACTCATGAGCTGCTTTGCTATAAAGTTCTCTTCTGCCTCCCTCCTCTTTTGTCATTGAAGTAATTTGACAGCATTAGTGCTGTAATTAACAAAGTCAAGTTCCCCCGTGCAAATCATCTGGATAAGCACTTTCTGTCTCTACACAGGAGTCATCATGAATGCCCCTAGTTATTGGCTACAGGACAAGCTACAGAAGATGTGAATTAAGTGTTATTGTACCTCATTCAAATGCCTTAAATTTCAGAAGGTGTTTTATGAGCTACAAAGAAAAAGTATTAGAGTACCCTTCCCCCCCAAAAAGAAGTTTTACCTCTTCTATCTCAAGGACTGAAGTGCGCTGCCCATGTGAAAACAGTAGAAATAAGAGTGAATTTTCAAGATAACAGCAAACAGCCACATTAAATAGCTCTCAACAAAGATGTTACATAAAGAACGAAGAGACCTGAAGCATGCAATGCAGCTACATCAGACACCAGATGGAAAAGTACCATATGAGGAGATGGAGAGAGTGAAGTACTATAACATCAATTAAAAGAATAAATCAAAGGGTAGTTATGAAGTACAATCTTTTTCCACTTTGGCTTAAGGTCACAGGCCATTAAGAATCTAGAAAGGTCAGCAAGAGCAAAATCTCAACTATCCTGCATGGCCAATGCCTACCTTTCATGAGATATGATACACATCATTCCCTCCCTCAAGTCACAGCTAAAGGTTAATTTTAGCTTGAATGCCTCTAAGCCATTGAAGTCTACTCATTCAGTGTTTGCCTATGTACAATCCAACAGGGACAAATGGCAGAAGACTGCAGGGAACACTCTGCAATGCCCAAGTGAAACAACTGACTCCACATATATGCACAGGATGCATGAAATTCTTTCTAATTAAGTAAACAAGACAGAGAACACAAAAAGAAACTGAGTTGTCTAGACTAATATAAGAGAACATTCTTCATCAAAAACTGTAAAAAAAAATAATATATATATATTATATATATTATAATATATATATATATATATATATATATATATATATATATATATATAAAATAATATATATAATATATATATATTATCACTGCATGGACCAGAAGTGATGAGTAATTCTAATCTTCTCCTCACATTAATCTTCATGTTGCATTACTTCCAAATATCCCCATTGTGCTAGGTAGCAAAACCACCTCAAGATTTAACAAGTGCCTTAAGGTCTTGAAGATCTGCTGCTAAAGCTTTGCTCACCCTCAAATGTTAGTGAAGGGGAGGCTCACATCCTGCCTTTTAGTACAAAAGGGCTGTCAGGTTGTTTTTTTATTTGTTTTTAATCAAAGAAGTTACATGCATGTGTAGAAATATCTAGATTTTAAGGGCCAGATACAAAACTGTGGCAGAACTGTGACAATACTTCGGCTTCTCATTTTCTATATTACAAATTGTGGAAGGTGTCGTGCCCAAGAATCCCACAACAGTCATGAGTTGAGTTCATGGTGCAGTTCTCAGCCAGCCAACAGGAAACCCCAGAGACAGGTGTCTTTTTCTCAGCTTTGGCGTATAGCTAGAGCAAGTAGGTAGTCATCTCTGTGATGTAGTGATTCACACTACGAGACCTTGTTAGATCTAATGCTTGGCACCCTCCTTCTTACTCTAACTACATCCTTACTCTAACTCCCATCTCACCCCTACAGAAACCGTCCTGGGACACAAAAGAGTCTGGATTTCAGGAATTCCTTAGTGTCTAACCCCAGAGCTGAGTTCCCCTCACAGCTTTTGTCTGCAGGGAAGCACTGAATCCTATCCTCTCCAGTTTTCTTAATTGACTAGTTTCATAAAAAACAAGAAACACACACAAAAATGCATAACCACATACCCCTCCCAAAAACAAACAAACAAACAAAAAAACATACACTATATAGGCTCTGATATTTTTATCCCTTTTAGTTGAAATTGGGTAAAAATCACAAGTTCCTAGGCAGAACTGACATATATGCATAGTACTATGCCTTAAAATGAATTTTCTCAATAGAAGTAGCTTATAATAAAAAGCCTAAAGAGCAAGATTTAGAATTTAACTTTCTCAGTCAAAAGGGGGGAAACACCACACTGGAGTACAAATCAAATCACAGCAATATATTTTATTTATTTATTTATTTGGCTTGATGACTTATCTGACATACTGTTTAGGAGCTCTCTGCCTACTTTACCAGTATTATTTTTGTTTCTGATTTTATACAAAAGCTTTGGGAAACAGTGTCAGGTAAGAGAGAAAAGACTGATAGAACTAGAAGGGGAGTACAGAAAACAAACAAATAAACAAACAAACCTTTTAATTAAATTCCATTGCAAAAGTTCAACACAGTATGTATTTCAACCAGATCATAGCTTCCCAAACCTAGAACACAGAGGACCTGGCCACACCAAGGTTGACAGATAAACTCCTCCACAACACGGCTCATTCCAGAAAGAGAAGCAGAATATCAATTTGGTGTCTATGTCCTGCTTCAGCTTAGCAAGGCGGTCACTAAAAAGCAGCAGGGAGCTGCTCATCTCAGAGAATGTCACCACACAGAAAATAAAGGCAAGACACAGACAAATGTAATTCCTATTGCCTTGTTCTTCTAGGTTGGAACGTTTCATACATATATACAAATCACCTTCAATGAATCATGCCCCTACAGGACACCAGTTGTTTTTTTTTTTTTCTCTCCTTGCAATGCCACAATTTCTGTCATAGCAATGGTTCCACTCAGCTGCCTATGAACTTCCTGCAGCCTCATCACTCATGCCATGTCCCATGATCTCACATGCCTTGTGCAGAAACCTCAGGTAGCAATGTACATTCTGGTAAGCCTTGCATTAAAAGGGGAAGGCACAAAGGGCTAAGGAGCATGTCTGCATAAATGCATGATTGCTCTCCAGGGACCAGGAGCATTCACTCACGTTCTTCTTGCTGCAGTTTGGAAAAAATAAAGCAGTCTGCTGGATTGTCTTAATAAAAAAAGAAAATAAATTAAAAAGCACATGCCATTTTAACTAAGCCCATCATTCATATCACTAGGTGTAAGAGACGTGATCAGCCAACTAGAAATAATCCAGCTGGTGGGAGTCAAGTGGAAAAATGCTCATCCTCAGTTCTTCCTCCACCTACTACATAATAAACCTCTAGTTCTGAAGAGTTTTACTCAAACCTTACTAAAACTACAACGGTTCATTTTGACCTGTAACTTAAAGAAAATCCTTACCAACAGCACTGGGAGTGCAGAATAGAGAATGGTTAAAGTAACACAGGGAAAGATTTTAATACACTTCTACCCCTCATGCATATGATACTTCAATCCAGACCCCAACCTTAATACCAGCTTTGCTGAATTCATAGTTATATGTAGCCTGCCACTTCTGGACTGATCCCTAAAGCTGCTAGTCCTCAACGACCAGCCTATATACTTTTTACTTGATGTTCCTGGTACCCAATTCTCACCTCATACTCCTCAACAAGAAATATTCAATATCTGGAAGCATTCTAGGGTTGCGGGAGGGCCTGAAGTTGCAGGAACATCCTCTGCTGCTTATCTTCCAAAATGCTTGTTGCTCTCTCTCAGTGCTTTGCAAGTACCTACGTCAGGTGGAATCACAGAATCACAGAATTTCTAGGTTGGAAGAGACCTCAAGATCATCGAGTCCAACCTCTGACCTAACATTAACAGTCCTTCACTAAACCATATCGCTAAGCTCTACATCTAAACGTCTTTTAAAGACCTCCAGGGATGGTGAATCCACCGCTTCTCTGGGCAGCCTGTTCCAATGTCTAACAACCCTTTCAGTAAAGAAGTCCTTCCTAACATCTAAACTAAAACTCCCCTCGCACAACTTTAGCCCATTCCCCCTCATCCTGTCACCAGGCACGTGGGAGAACAGGCCATCCCCCACCTTGCTACAGCCTCCTTTAAGGGACCTGTAGAGAGCAATAAGGTCGCCCCTGAGCCTCCTCTTCTCCAGGCTGAACAAGCCCAGCTCCTTCAGCCGATCCTCGTAGGACTTGTTCTCCAGGCCCCTCACCAGCTTCGTCGCCCTTCTCGGGACCCGCTCAAGCACCTCGATGTCCTTCTTGTAACGAGGGGCCCAAAACTGAACACAGTACTCGAGGTGCGGCCTCACCAGAGCTGAGTACAGGGGGACGATCACTTCCCTAGCCCTGCTGGCCACACTGCTTCTTATACAAGCCAGGATGCCGTTGGTCTTCTTGGCCACCTGAGCACACTGCTGGCTCATATTCAGCCGACTGTCCACCATCACTCCCAGGTCCTTCTCTGCCAGGCAGCTCTCCAACCACTCATCTCCCAGCCTGTAGCTCTGCTTGGGGTTATTGCGCCCCAGGTGCAGGACCCGGCACTTGGCCTTGTTAAACTTCATGCAGTTGACCTCAGCCCATCGGTCCAGCCTATCCAGATCCTCCTGCAGAGCCTTCCTACCCTCAAGCAGATCGACACATACACCTAACTTGGTGTCATCTGCGAAAAGTGGAGGCACTTTCCCTTTGAGAAAAATGCAATTACTGACTTCCTGAGCATCCTGCTGGTTCCTGTTTGTGAACAACAGCCAATCTTCCCCCTCTAGTTATCAATTAGCACCTCTGAACAAAATGAGACAAAACCACCAGCTGTACAGTGACATTGGCTGGGGCTTTAATGCAGTTTCTTACATTATAAAGGGTCATATGGAGTGAATATCCTATTGTGTCCAAAGTGAAAGTTAACTGCTATTCATCATGACTCTGGGGATACAAACAGCATGACTACACCAGAAAACAATGTTTCTTGAAAGGTAGTAGGAAACTATATTTTCAATCTATTTTTCACTTTTGCCTCCTTTTTGGTGAAAAAAGAAAATACAATGATGTTTTGCAGCACCATGCTGTTTCAATACTAGTTTATATGTGAAAATAAATCTCTATACAATTGAAATATTTAATTTCATTTTGTTGAAATTGAACATCCTAAAAAATGCATGCTGTAATCCATAATTAACATCCAGTTTTATTTTTTCAGTTAAAATAAATACTTAAAATAAAAATACTTTATTCAATAGCAAAACCAACCCCTTCTTCTATGAGATTTTAAAATGCTACAAAATAAAAAGAATGCACAAACAAGCCACACAAATATCTCCTGCTGAAACTTCATTGAAATCAATTTTTTTTCCAATAAATCATTTGGCACCAATACATTTAATTTAATCCCAGTAACTGATATGATTCAAAACATTCTTACAAACAGAAACAAACACATAATGCTACTGTCTGTCTCAAAAAGAGGGAAGAAAGTAAAACTTCAGAGAAACAGCTTCTAGTTCTTTTGACATCTGCCATTCAAACACAGCATGTTTTTAATGTTCCTTCCTGTTACTGAGCCTTCATATATCCAGCTTGATAACAGATGAAACAACCACTGCATAACATTTCTAGAGCTCAACAGAAATAACAGTTTTACTACCTCATGACTTGCATTTGTTGATGTATTTCCTCCCAAAGTGTTTTACAAACAGAGGACATCTATGAATTTGATATTTAGAGAAGCAGATTCATTCATGTAACAACTCATAAAATAACAATGAGAAAAGATCATATACAATTCAAACTGTTCCTCTTTCTCTTTTACTGTGAGGAAGCATTTTCTTTTTTTCATTAGAAGTCTGATAGAAGTGTCAGTGTATTCACAGCAATGAGTCACCTTTTTGTTAAGTGAGGTGATGAGCTCAATGGCCTCCTCCAGCTCCTCAGCTGCTGGGGCCCAGCCCCGTGCCAGGAGACCTGGGGTCTCTCCCCAGTTTGGGGGACATTCCTGCCCCTTTCCCCTTTGAAGGTGCAACAGCAGGTAGCAAAGGTGAGCTCATATCCCAGAGACACACAGCCAGGACACTGACAAGAACAGTCGCACAGGGTGTTCAAGGCGAGGACACTTAAAGCAGACATTCTCCTTCTACATACATTCTTACACTCTTCACAGTACCTTTTTTTTTTTTTTTAATGTTTGGCTAGCAATAATTCTGTCTTCAAAGAACAAAAGTCAAAGTGGTATTTAACAAGAAGCTTTATAAGGACTGTGCTCACTGGAAATGTGGCATATTCAGCAAGTGGTTTATGCCTCATGCCCATCAGTGTTCAAGAGGCATTTGTATAAAACCACAACAATATGCTTTATCTTTTGGTTAGCCCTGCAATGGTCAGGCAGTTGTACTAGGAAAAAAAAAAAAAAAAAAAAAAGGATAATTTTCTGTAACATTTTTTGTAACAAGTCTACAAACTGTACGAGAGGAAACAGTGAGCACTAAATAAAGCAAACATATTTCAGGATGAAAAAGAGGAAAAAGGGACATCAGCCCTGCCTGGCATTATCTCATTCCATCAAACAGCACAGAGACTCTGAGCAGCTGCAGAGCTCCTCTGTTTAGATCAAAGTTGGGCATGGCCTCACCATTTTAGCTTCTGAGACTTTGTCAGGGATTTTAAGCTCTTCAGATCAAACCACTTGCTTGACAGTGATAAAGCTCATTTGCACATCATATGGATAAGTACTTAATGAAAAAAATAAGAATTGCTAAAAATAATAAATGTTGCAGAGCCAAGGACAAGAACGCTTTAAAGAAAATCACAAAAACTTCATTATTTCTGGAAGTAATTTGGAGTCTAAAGGTCCATTGGACATCTCAGCAAGCTACAGGGAAAACTTCATAAGTATCAGATCCTCTGTATTCTGATCAGTTATTAAAAGGCCTTCTTTTTCTCCCACTGTCCTTGCCATACACATTTGCTTTGTCACAAGCTGGTAACCAGATCTAACAACAACAAGGACTGATTTGATGACCCTGCCATCTGTACAAAGATGCTCATGGTTCTCTGATCACCTCTTTTGCTGAAATGAATGCTCTTTGGACTTGCAGTATTGCTCTCCCTAATCTACTAAAACCCTCTCTTAATTATGTTATTAAAATGCTGTTAAGATTATTCCAGGAATTAGATTTATATATATATAAATATATATATATATATTTATATATACATAAATATATATATATATATATGTGTATATATATATATATATATAAAACACTACAAAAAGTATTTCTTCTGGGTCTGTTAAACTAGTGTAGGAGGTGATGAAAACTTCAGAGTAATATGTTCATATTTTACAGAATGCCAAATTTAGATATGACAGGGGAGATTCCTACAGGGGAAAAAAAAATAAAAAAAAGAGAGAGAGAGAATAAAACATAAATAGAGTATTTATGTTTTGAGCTTCACTAACTTCTATCAAAGTCAATGGAAATGTGGCTTTAATCCTGAAGAACTTGCATCTAGCTTTATAGAGACTAAAAGGGTCACTTTTTTTTTTTTCTTTCTTTCTTTAAATAAGTTTCTGACATACTGTCCTGCTCTTCACCCACCCCATTTAAGAAAATTGCTGGCAGCTGATGTGCTATATCACAGCTTTGAGGACAAAGGAGCAACAGTACAAAATAACGAACAAATAAACAAATAAATAAAACAGAGGACCCAGTCAACACACATCCTTGATTTGGAAGGAACTTACAAGTGAAGAACAAAACTTCTCTAAAATTGTTGGGAATCTGTGACCAAGGATATAGTAGTAATATAATAGCTTCTGACTCTGTTGAATTCTGCATGTCATTAATATCAGAAAAAAAATTATTCCTTTCCTAGTGGTCAGTTACTGAAGCTAACACAAATTTCAGCTTCTACATTTTTGCCAACAATTTAAAAAGTAAATAGGAAAACAATCAAACAAAAAACCTTTCCACACCATAAATATATGAGGGAAGGGAAGGGAAGGGAAGGGAAGGGAAGGGAAGGGAAGGGAAGGGAAGGGAAGGGAAGGGAAGGGAAGGGAAGGGAAGGGAAGGGAAGGGAAGGGAAGGGAAGGGAAGGGAAGGGAAGGGAAGGGAAGGGAAGGGAAGGGAAGGGAAGGGAAGGGAAGGGAAGGGAAGGGAAGGGAAGGGAAAAAACAAAACAAACAAACCAAAACAAAAAAAAACAAACAGGAAATCCATATTGGTTCTGTTTTTCAGAGAATGTAGTTCCCAGCATCCCTTTGTCCACAGTTACCTAAATGCAGATAAATAAGATTCAGGTCTCTAACTTCTGATTTGTTCTTTTAGTGTAGGAACTAATAGGAAGACATGTCACAGAGATGTCCTGGTCCATGCTGCCCCAATCAGAGAGATGAGGTTCTCTGAAAAACACTGACTCTTTCCTTCATACGCAGAGTGATAAGTAAAAAACTCAGCAGTTTGTCTTGGAAATTATTTTGCAAAAGTTAAAAGATTTCAGATGTGGTCTGAGGCTTCTTTTTAGCTCTACATATTAATTTATGCAGGTTTGCTAGTTTAGGTCTCTCCATATAAATGAAGGCCAGAATATTCTCAACAGAGAGCTTCTGTAACTGCCTTATGCAGAAAATTGGCTCATAGGATTAAACTCTGGCAAAAAGCCTAAAACAATACTTATCCATGGATGAAATCTATTAAGCATGAAAGAATTATAGGTGTGAGAAAACCAAGGATCAATGGTGCACTGTATGCTTCCTGGAGATACATATGTACGGAAGCTACATGAGATGGCTGAAAAACACTCATATTGCAGAGAACGTGAAAAGAATAGTAGTAATGAAACATTTTAAAGAAAATATTTACTCAAGAACATGATGGGATTGCTGAAATGTTTACCATAAAAAGATGAAGTCAGACTTTTCTCATATTCTTCTCAAAGTTATTCTTATATGCCACAGGAGAGCCCCTTCACCCTCAACAATGCTGAAAAAAAAAAGAAAAAAAAGAAAAAAAAAAAAAAGGAAACAAGACAGGAATGCATCACTGGAAGAAGTGGAAAGTTTAGTGTAAATGATTTGTTGTCAGTGGTGGTCTTGACCAATACAGTGATAGTGACAAGCTTTACTGGAGGATTATGTTTCTAAATAAGTACAGAAAAATATTTTTTCCTCAAGTTACCCAAATATATCAATAAACATTTTGAAGCAGCAAAGAAATACAAGAAAATAAGAATTCTCCTTCTAATTTCTTTTTTTTCTTTTTAAAAGTTTGGGAAACCTTCATTTATGTGAAGTAATAAAATTACAAAAGTAGTTTGACCTCAGTTTCAGGACTGTGGATTGCATTTCTCAGTGAGTCAGGCTGTTTTCATGTACACCTTACAATGCAAGTTGTTTTCATGCATGTTTCTACTCAGCCTCTCTGGCATTGCAGGCAAATGGCTGTGTACTTGCAGCTCAGAATGAAACTCTATTTTCTAATTATAACTAAGTAGAAGCAAGTGGAGTCTGATTCATAGAAACATGGAAGTGAAAGGTTTATAAAAACCTTTTCCTTCTTTCACAAGTAGCATTGACTATATTGACTATCTCTTAAAGAAGCTCATAAAATCAGTGGAGATTGACAATACTGTGTGATGTCATTTACACACCAACTGAAAGTAGATGGTACCCTGCTTCCCCAGGCATACAGGCTTTTTTGTTGTGCTGGGGGAAGCTAACTGAAATGAAACCTGAACATGCTGGTGACACCTACCTAAATTAATCAAAAAGACTGCTGTTTAGCTTACATTCAATGAAGATTCAATTGACACTTATGAGATCTTCCCAGTGTAATTGGGAGACAAGTTGTCCCTTTCTCTTTCAGTTCAGAGTTACAGAACATTCTATCTATATCTGTTCATCAACCTTGCCTTGTGCAAATACTTCCATAAAAATGGAAGCATCTTACTTTCCTGGATTAAAGCAAACAAACAACAACAAAATAAAATAAATAAAACAAGAACAAAACAAACAAACAAACATCAGGAAGATACCAAATGATCTTGAAAAACACCAGAATTAACATTGTGATTTCTGGCACAGAAGACTCAAGGGTAAGTCCATCAGTGGCAATCTAAATTTCCAAAGTAAAACAGACCCAGGAACAACAAAATTTGATAGCAATGACTCAAACCAGGGACAACATCTGTAAGCGCTGCTTTATTTGCACAATTTGAATTACTGCTTAATGTCAACAGCTAATTTCTAATCCAGATAACATAAATGGAAATACATATGGAAATACAACTATCAGAAAAGTAGAACAAATGTACTAGGTGTCTGTCTGCTGCAGAAGACTAATGAATACTCAATTCTTACAAAAGGCTGTTACTGAAATGAGCATGTCCTTGTGACTCAGCAGCTTGCAGAATGTCTGGTTTGTATTGAATCAGGCAAGCTATCTATGTGATCTGCAAAGGAAAGAGAAAATGTTAAGCCAGAAGCCTGTAGCTATGTTATCATCTCTCTTGCTGATTCATGGCATACCTTGGATAACTTTGCAAAGTTATGTTCTTAAATATGGACAAAAAAAATCTTAGAAACATACAGATTCAGTGAATGATTAAAATGGTTCTTGTATAATGACATTAGTGCCAGATACCTGATCATGATCACTTATGACCAACATGGTGATAAGTGTTAACAGTAAAACAACTAAATGAATCATGCTGACGTGTTGCCCTGCTTCTGTACTGATCTCAAAGTGATGCTGTCACACATCACTGAATTACAAAAAAAACAGAACAAAACACAATGCACTCATACATCAGTCAAATATTGTGACACAAACTGGAACAAGTCATCGAATTGAAAGCTAACATCAATCATGAGGACTTTCATTCTGGCCACTGTAGATACAAAAGAAAAACCAATCAACCAATCAAAAAAAAAAAACAAACAAACAAACAAAAAAAAAAACATGATTTGTCTCAAAATCCAGTTGCAATAATATTTTTGTTTGTTTGTTTTGCTGGCTTTTAAAATAGTTTTAATCCTTTTTAATCCTAATCATTATTTATAGAGAGGTTTACATATTTCCAATACGTGCTCATTGATCACCTGCTTCCCTCAAATAATAATATAAAAATAATAGTACTAAAGGTGTATAAATAAAAATACATGTATAAGTAAAAAAAAATCTCCACAACCAAACCCCCAGTTTAAGAACACTCTGTTGTCTTTGAAAGAATTTTAGAACTTAGCTGTTCACCAAAATACAAGTTCTAGTCATTGTTATGGCATAACCATTATTGCACTAAGAGAATAAATTATACAATGATGAGGATTAAGATGTTATGCTTACACTTTGCAGGAAGACTCCAGAAGAATCTTTGAAAAGATTCAAGCAGATTTTTGCCTGAGGATCTGTTGCATGGCTCTGAGAATGATTTTCAAGTCTTACCTCACAGGTGGCCTACAGACATAAGTTTAACAGAATCCATACATCAAACCATCATCTAGTCAAATTATTTAGTAAATTGTGAATAAAAGAGAGCAAACTTTCATGCAATTAAGAGATAGCTCTTTAACCTGAGAAACAGACGAATTCATCACAGGTAATTATTATATCTAATAATCTGCTAATAATACCAATCTGTAAACTGTGGGAAATCAGATAGAAACATACAAAAAAGAAGCATGAAAATCCAGATAGATGAGTATTAATTCAGATCATTGTGGTACAACTATGCAACAGAGAAGATAATAGAGGGCAACAGTGCTAGGAGGGCTTAAATGACAAAAGCAATAATCATGAAACTTTCCAGCAATATGAATGCATTTGTCATGGAAAAATGCTGGGGAGATTACAAAACAGAAGGGTGAAAAAAGAGACTTACAGGAAGTGCTGGTGTTTACAAAAGGCTGAACATAACAGGGGGAATGGAATCAGTTACTTGGAATGAGAGCAGTAGGGATTAAGTTAGCAGTAAGTTTGATAGATGTGTCAGTGGGGCTTTGATCAAACATGAACTGAAAGTCAGTAATAGCCAGATTTTAACATTCCTGCTGGTTAAATAGTACTCAGATGCAAGAATAACTCACTGCAGTCAAAGACACTGCACATACAATACATATGGCCAACATTAATGGACTGTTCTTAAGGGCAGTCTGAACCCATGTGCAGCCTGAATACTTTCACTGTAGCTTGCTGGCAAAGCAGCCACAATGGGGTAATACAAAGAAACAAGACCTCTTCTCACCCATTCTGTTTGTACCCTTCCATCTTTCCCATCTCTGAAAAGAAAGCACAGGTCCTTTGCTCAGCTGGAACTGGCCTTGGACTACTAAAATACTGTGTTGGTGGCAATGCTGATTAGGTACTCTGCCTGGTTCTTGCTCTTCACCCAGGGGAAACAGGATGCAAAGGGTGTTTTTCAAGTCAAAGTATACGAAGCTGTTTACAGTCATGTCTGTTTTTTTTGGTTTTGTTTTCTTTTCTTTTTTTTTGATTAAATTTGTGGTTCATTCCTAGATTAGGAGATACATCAAATTAAAGTGTAATTCTGTGTGCATACACATAAGGAAAACACATTTTAATTGAAAGCTAAACAAACACTACATTTCTAGTGTGAATGAAGTTCTACAGGCATCATAACTGCCTGCTTTTGTCCCTCAGTAACTTCAATGCATCTTAGCCCCTTTCCACTGTACATCCATATTAGTTTTTCCTATGGCTTTGCACTCTTGGAGTTACCTTACCTACAGTTGTAAGCAGTGAAGTTCCTAAGGTACAGAGTCCCCTGTATCAGTGCCCGTCTCTGTTCTTATGTGCAGTAGTATGCCGGGGTGATTCATGAGCCTTAAAGGAGAAGCTTTGATATGCTAATCTTGCAGTATGCATGTGAGTGAGATCAGAAACACATCCATGCAAAATTACTGTTAAATAGCCATGCTGACAGAAACAGGCCCAGAGTATAGGCACTTCCACTTGTGCAGCAAATAGATCCATCCTCTTTTAAATGTGTTTGCATCCCAATTTCATCTTTTTTTTTTTTTTTTTAAATCCTTGTGACTGTTGAGATTTTTGTCAATCATAACAAAAATGTTCTCTTTCTACCTGTCAATAAAATGTATTTTCATCCTTCTTGGGGCAAAATATTATTTTCCTTTAAGGACATCAGCAAGAAAAAGAAAAGACAATCCTACAAATCATCCTAAATGTGCAGGCTCATCTCAGGGACTCACTGCATGGAAATCGTTGAAGGTCACCACAGGATTAATATGTATGGATTAAAATAGATAATAGCAATGTGAAAATGGATGGAGATACGTAGACATGGGCAGAGAGAGAGAGGGAAAGGATGAAGCTTTTACTTGTTTTTCCCTTTGAGGAAAAAAGAAGCGTATATGATGCATAACATGTATTATTATTATTATTATAGAAAGGACATAAAATTTGTTAGTTTTAGGTTAAACTGCTGTTGTGGGTTAACCCCAATAGACAGCTAAGCACCACACAGATTCTTGCTCACTCCCCTAAGGTAGGATGGAGGAGAGAATTGGAAGGGTAAAAGGGAAAAAACTCATGGGTTGAGATAAAGACAGTTTAATAAGTAAAGCAAAAGCTGTGTGCACAAATGAAGTGTGATAAGGAAATCATGCACTGCTTCTAATCAGCAGGCAGATGTTCAGCTATGGTGTGCATGTAATTGCTTTCAGCACAAGTGTCTGGGGGTGGTGATGGGGTCCAGTCCATCCTTATCTCCTCTTTGGAATCTGCAGTGTTCTCCAAAAATGTGGCTGAAGTTAAGGGTCTCCCAATATCACTGTTGTGAAAGGGCTGTGAAAACAGCCAATGCCCCAGAGGTGTGCTTGGTGGCCCTGCAGAGAAGGCCATTGTGCAAGTTCAACACTCATCTGGCATCAAAAAACACACACCAAAGCCGAGCTTTTAGATTTGAATTCATACAAAACCAGTCTCCTTTAGCTGACCCCATATTCCTAGAGCCAGTTGCTAGATCCAGGACTTTTCTGATGAAATAAATTAAATGGAGCAAATTGCTTCAAACCTATTGCCATTTAACAGAAGAGCAGACCAGTAAGCCCTAGCTTATATGATGTCACCCCAAAATTACATGTGATTGCTCCTCATTCAGAGAGGGATTAATGTATGATGAAGTGAACAGCTGACTGGGTTTCTATCCATTTCGGCCTGTTTTGTTACTGTAAGATTTTGAATTAATCACATTTTTCTAAAAAGGTATGACACATCATTGACTTCTAAAATAAAACCCAGACTGCTTTAATCTAAGTGCTTCTTTGTAAGCACCCCATTATCTAGGAAAATAGATATTCTTCAAATCTCTAATTTGCAAAGACATTTTAATTCCTAAAACTCGTGATTATCCACATTTCTTTCTCTATAAACACAGAACAGGCTTAGATTATAACTGCTACTGTGCTGATAAGTCCCAGCTCAAATGAGGATGCTGCTGATTCATAGTGAGAACTAATCTCTGCTACATCACAGACAAGAGGCAGGTGAACTATATAGGGATCATAAGCCATCCTCCCATAACAACAGCAGCTGAATGGGAATACAGTTGATGTCAGCATGACAAGACAGCTGGACCTTATTCCCCATGATAAATCCCAGTTTTGCAGTTGTTGATATCAAAGGGGTCAGCTAGAACACAGGAAAAAACAGCCTGTTTGGGCATACAGGAAAGGCACAACAATGAATCTGACTGGAAAAGAGTGAAGATCATTTCCTTCTGTGAGGAAGACAAGTTCCATGATAAGGATTTGTCTGTTATCAACATGTCTATACCTGAGACTTGTACCTCTTTGCCAAAATTTCAGTGTAATGCATTAAAGACATCTTTGCCACCTTCTCAGTCACAGGCCTCCAGGTCTATGACAAGGTCATAAAAAAAAAATAAATAAAATTCCTCTCAAAGTTCAGGTTTGCTTTGGTTTGTTAATAACTTTTTTCCTTAACAGTGAGACACCAATCTATATTTGTGTGCCTTCTTGGTTGGATTATTGACATTTTCTTGTTTAGTTTAAATTATGTAACCAACCTGCATTCAAGCTTTTACTCATTCCAAATTTTCCTGTTGCCACGTTTCCCCCGTTTTCCATGCATTGTACTGAATTCTATTAAACACTCCATTGATTTTAAAATCCTTACTTTAGCATTTAACAGTTTATGTTCTCTTGCTTGATATGTTTCAGCAGAATTTAGGTCAGAGGTTGGACTCGATGATCTTGAGGTCTCTTCCAACCTAGAGATTCTGTGATTCTGTGATTCTGTAATTATAAGATCATAAATTAAACTTTTTTATTTTCCCTCTCTTCAGTTCAGTCCAAAGTCTTTTACTGTCTAGCCAAAATCCCTTTAATTTTTATACCTAAACCTCAGAAATCCTACCCAAAAGATGCCAAGGAAATGGAATCCATATTATGTACAAAATGGATTTTATTTTCAAATACAGGTTCTGATATATCAGCCTTGTAGCAATGGAAGCTGTCCCAGTAGATCAATAGAGGTTGAGTTTTCTACTAAAATAGCTGCCCAAATTCCTGCAGCATTTCACATTTAGTGCTATTTAACCAGATCTCAATATTAATAAATCGCCAATTATTTTTTCTTCATTAAGTTCAAAAGACAGGTCCTTTTGCAACATTTCCACAAAGCAACGGATTTCATGTATTTATAAGCATGGGAAATCATGTGCTTCATGTCCCACAATGCTCCCAGTTCCTCTTCCATTTTGTGCTTCAAACATGCACAACAGGTTGGATGCCCCTCCTCTGTAGAGCTCTTCAACGTAGCACACTCCTCACTCATGGCTGTAAAGGGTAATTGTTTGGCTTTCTCCTATGGTTTTATCTATGTGATATGATCTGTCACTCTCCCATTTCCCTTTCCCTCCCATTAGCTGAGAGCAATGGTTGGGGTCTCACATGTTTTGAGAGAATTCTGAGTGCATTCAGCATGCAGCCTGTGCAGGCTGGGGTAGTGCCCCAGATCTGCAGAGACAAAAATGCGTTGGAGATGTGTCCAAGGAAGATTAAAACCAGGAGAGTGATTACGAGAACAGTTATGTTTCTGTTACTTGCTAGTGCCAATGACCTGTGTCACACTGAAGTTATTGGTGTGATGTATAAAGAAAAATCAATTGATTATAAGATAAGTATGGAAGTATATATGGATTGGAAATTAATATTAAGAGAATAATTCTTAATGCAGAAAAAAAATAATAGCCTAAACATGTAACAGCTAGAAAGAAACGCTTAGAAAAAAACAACCAGTTGTCTCAAGAATCTGTGTGTGAAATTAACAACAGGATAAGGAAATAATAGCAATGATATTGAGACATGGTTTCCATTTTATAAATACAGACTATGGATATTTGCTTAAAACAGGCTTCAGATGTGCACAGATGTGAGGAAAAATTATGAGAAAGATAATGAATAATGTGTTAAAATGCTATTCTGAAGTATATAAAGAATGTGTGAGGAAGAGGGAGGAGAGGAATGAAAACATAATGGAACAATTTTACAAACTCTTAGGTCCAGGTCAGGAGGGATTTCAGCAAGAGTCAAAAACCTATCAGAGATTATGAGAACTGTGGAAAGAAAAGACTCAAGAGATGCTACTTTTCCAAAGGTATATGTGTCACATGACGCTGCCACTGTTGCCATAATAAGGGGTATGAATAATCTCATAATAAATAAATTATTGAGACAAATTAAGAGCCATCACATGCACCACATACCCACAACAGTTAGACATCCAACATTTTTTTTAAAATAAATAAAAATAAATAAAAAGATGAGGAAGGTACAAGAAGGAAGAAAGGGAGAGAATTATAATTTTGGTCTAATAAAAAAATGAAAAGTCTGATTTTGTTTCTAGATATTTAAATAGAGAAAGAAACCACAAACAGTAATAATTGACTTAATGAAAAACAACACAACAACAAAAAACAGTCATCAAATTAACTGCAGTATTTCAAAGTAAAGCAAGAAGAAATGTATTTGAAAAATGTTCAAATGAAACTGCAATTGCTAAATATCATGTTTGTTTTTCCAATCAAAATATTTTTGGCCGAATTAATTAGTTATTGTCCTAAAATATGCATTAAAAAGAAAGATTTAGAAAATTAAATATTAAACCCTCAAATTTTACTCACGAGAAAGGACAGCATGATGTCTATATTCAGGTCTATATACAAACACTGACTTAAGGCAGGCTATGGTGACAACCTAACATAAAACAATCTATTTTTCGCTCATTTTAGAAGTAGAGAGGGAAGGGATACATTCAAATTGACACAGAGACCACCAAGGCTCAAGTTAATGACTGAGCTATGAAGTTGTATACTGTCAAGGTGTAGGAAACATGCAGAAAGGGTGAAAATACTGCAGGTTTTCTAAATGCTGGCATCTAACTTGTCAGGTATACCTTGTGTAAAACATAGATGAAATCTTTTGTAAGAGGTAATGATTAGAAGTGATGGTTTCAAAAGCTTTACTTTTATTTAACTAAATGGAATTTCAAATAAAGAAAATCATTTTACCTCAAAAAAACCCTTGCCACTAACAACAGAAACCTAAATGAAAAAGCTTGCCTGCCTGGTTACTAAGAAGCAAGATATTTTCAATTTACAAAGAGTGGAGTGAAACTCAGAAAAAAAAGAAAGGGGGAACACAAAATCAAAAAGTACATAATTCTCCTAGGAAAAGAAGAATTTTTCATTCAACTCTTGAAAGCATCTCAATATTAAAAGAGCTATGAAATTAACATATTGTTACATGTCACATAAATGACTGAAAAATTCAGTCAAGTCCCACTTGTTCCTACAGATTACCTTTTAAAGGAGGAAAGGAAAAAAAAAAAAAAAAAGGCCACTGCAAAACTTATTTTCAGTGTTATTGTGAACAATTTCTAATCATGTGACTGGTCTAGCAGTACCCAGCTCTGGAGGGATGGGTGTTTTTTTTCTTGACAGGTTCCCTTTTGTTCTTTCTATTTTTAATAGACAGTATTGTATTCCACTAAATAAAGTAGTATTTCAGACAGACAGATCCTTGCTCAGATTTCTTTAAAATGCACCTTCAAGAGACCCTAAGGATCACTGGCATTAACAAGCATTCTTCAGGTTCTCATCAGAGCTGCCTGCCAACCCATGACAAACTGCATTTATAAGCAAATAGCAACCTTAAAGGCATTATTCTATAAGGTCTGGACACCAAGGAGGGGAAACAGACCTGGAGGTCACTGCTTCCCTCTGCTCTCCTCAATCAGTACCTCACTTGACAGGCAGACAGTAAATCCTACATTTGCTACCTACCATGCAAAAACCCTACTTCATGATCAGAATCCAGCACTCAGGGCTTTCTTTATAAAACATGGAAGGTGATTTCTTTCCTGATTGCTTTCCAAGGGTCTTTGCTAGGGAATATGAGACCTGTGTTAAGATGTCCCAGGCCCAGGAGAAGGTTCAAGGCACAGTAAAGTAGCAAAGGTGAGCTCAGCGTACAGTGTGGAGTGGAGAGGACACTCTGGCTGAACACAGCAGTGAATACGAGTTTGATGACAGACCCATCCTCTTGCAGATCTGGAGACTCCAGGCCAGCACTGGCTGGTGCCATTCCAGTTCAGAGTATGAGGAGCATACTTGCCTGCCCCAGGTGCTGAAGCAAAGCCATGCTCCATCCCTGATTCTCCCTTGTGTCAAAGCACCACAGCTCTACCCATAAATTCTACAACAAACTCAAAAATTTGTCTGAAGTATCTATCCCTTCTTTTCCTCCCTGTTCTGCAAGAGAAAACATGGTCACTCTTCACCTACCCTAGTTTTCTGCTTTCAGGAATATACTAAATTAGACAAAAAGTTTATACTACAATAACTAAGGCACAGAGAACCGCACAGAGAACCACTCCCTTCATCAGCATGGTACCGTGACAACATCCTTCTGTACTCAAGCAGAGCCGGTACCAAAAGTTGGGCAATATCTTGTATAGGCGCAGGAAGCCACCTACCACCATGCAGCTCTGCTATCAGAGATCCAAACACATTCCTCTGGAGAGCAGAAGTAAGACTGACTTTAAAAAGTATACTACAATTTCTTTATATAAAACCTCATGAGGACATCCTTCCCTTCCTGTCCCAGAACTATTGCAGAATAATTTAAGACTGCTGTTCGGTACAGCATGTAAACACACCTCTAAATCAGAGCACCAAGACTGCAAGTGACTGAGGTGGCTAAGAGACTTCTGAGCTTTATCAGTTAACACTTGAGGGTACTCCACATAGCTGTTGACAAGTGGATAGATGAGAACAACTTCATGAAGATTTTTTTAAACTATTTTGTAGAAAAGGCATTGTATCTTTTAAATGTCTTATCACTAACTTCTCTGTCTTTGGCGTGTTTCTGTTTCTCCCTCAAAAATTCAAAATTCTGTATGTGGATAATAGGCTCAGCAGTGAACTTGGTATGCAGATTTACATTCAGTAAAAAATCCTTATGCTTTTGGCTAGAGAAAGTTCCAAAAGCCATAAAACAGATTTATTAGTGGTAGCTTCTCCATTATCTAATTATAACACCCAGTATAACTACATCTTCAGTAGCCATGAACAATTTTTTATTTTCTCCCCCAATATCTTCAGTGCTACCAAAACCTATGGCATGCATTCCAAAGCTTATTTATTTATGCATATGACTTTCATATCTCAAGGCTAGATGCATAAATTTTTTAAGAGCTGACATGATCTTCAGGGGAAAAAAAGTTCCCCCTCTGAATTATTTTATTCACTCTGCAGCTATCCACTGCTACCCCTTGTTTATCAGCTCATTACTATGACTGAAAATAAGTTTGTCAGGAGAAATATAACTTAAAGAATGAAAACACAAACACAGAGGGCATCTTGATAACTCAGCAAATATACATTTTTGTTTTAAACTGAGATAAAACTTTTTCTCCTAACATGCTTTGAAGGATAATTTCTCAAAGCTTTTGTAAAAAGGATCAGAGTAATTTTTACATGAGTGCTTTGGAAGTTGTTTTGCCTTGCCATACATGCCTTCTACATAAAGGAAAAAGGATCATCAACACAATCTGCTCTGAAGATAATCAGTATTTTGTAATTTTAAGTTGCTCCAATGCTGAAACATGGGTCAAATAATTTGTTATTTAGAAGGACGTCTAAGTCTCATCACAAACTCTAAGAAATCAATATTTTGCAAATCTCTTTTTTTTTTTTTTTTTGGTGTATATGTGTGGCAGGGAAGGTAGAACAAGATAGAAGAATGTTGTGAATGAATTTTGCTGTCCAAACTAATACCTTAAAAGTTTTTATCATTTTGGCTAAAGTCCATTTTGAGTTCCTGGGCAATGTGTTATTGTTGATCCTCTTCCTGTAACAAAGGAGATCCATGGAGAGGTGGCAGTGGGGCCAGCCAGCTGAAATCTTGATCTTCCCTTTAGGAAAGAGATTACACATGAAAATGGATGCGAGGAGCTAGTGAAGCATGTGAGTGGAGGAGGGACGTCCCGTCATCTTATAATGGAAGTTTTTTCTAAGACAACAAAAGAGCCAGCAGTTTAAATCAAGTTATTTCCCTATGACATGCTGAGGAACAAGTGCTCCAGCAGAGCCCTGTCTATCTGCCCCAACAGCAAACAACTCTGTCTCCACAGCTCCGTCTTCCAACTTTAGGACCACCACTACCACCAGCAGTGTTGAAACAAGACTAAAGGAGAGAAGTGCTTTCAAATATTCCCAGGATAAACTGATCCATAAATTATGCTGAATTGCACACAGAAGCAGATGGGAAGCTACTGAAGTGCATTTTACCTGTTGACCTCAGCTATCTCCTTTAAATAGACAAAGCCACACATCCTGTTCCCCAGCTGAAATTTGAAAGTAGTCTTCAGACAGGATCCAAAATGACCTCAACATAAGCCTGAGTGTTGGACAGCACGTAAGGCCATGTAGTCAAGCTACTGGTCATCTCCATTCCAAATATTTTACAGCAATCCCCGGATAACTACATTTATTACAGTGCTTCCTTCATTTTGCCGTTCAAATTTTTTTACCCTATTGTTAACTGGTCTGTGTATGTCAGCTGCACATTTCTGTGAATCAGCAAATATTAGCCTTTCTAACTGGTTTAATATACATATATATATATTTTTTTTCCCTGGAGATTTAAGCAAAATACATTCACCTTGCTTCGTAAGAAGGAAGGTATGGGTGGATCAATGTATGTGATGCAACTTGAAAGGTTGCAGTGACGTGTAAGTCACTGTAAGACAAGACCTGTGCTTGGGACAGTTTAAGCCCAAATTTGTCCCCTGGAGATTCTCACCTATAAACCAAGTTGGCAAAGAAACGACCCTCACTGGGATGGACTCATGTTTAAAACTGCCTGCTAGTTTCTGCCTTCCTAAGATTAAAAATTGGGAGAATAGCTCCAACATAAGGTTAGGGAAACTGACTGTGTTAGTTTGAGTTGAATTGAAGTGAGTGAAGTTTATCTGTTTTTGTTTAGTCTTTATGCTTGTTTATCTTGTATTTCTGCTGCCAATTTCATGGCTGATCAGACAACCCAACAGACTTCTTTGTTGTTGCAAGGTAAGGCAAGTCAATAAACAGACAAGTTAAGAGGAAAATATACCCTAAGTGACACCTCCTTTTCCCCTAGCTTTATTAGCCTAGTGCTCCCATCAGCTCCCAGATCCTGATGTGACTGCAATATCATGTATATCACAAATAGACTGTAAGGTTAGGACCTTCCTTTCCACTGCTTTATAAAAACATCAGCCAGACCAGCAGCACTACATAAATATAATAAAATAATGATGATAATGGATGATAGTAATGATTAAAAATTCATATCCCCTCTAGACATGAGATCAGGAGATATTTGCAGCTTCCCAATTTGACTCAGAAGGGACAAGAAGATGCAGCAACATATAAAAGCCAGGAATAGAACCGTGGTCGGGGAAAGAGAAACAACAACAAAAAGAAAAATAAAGACAAGTTCAAGGAATCCCTGGAGAACTCCAGCTTTTGAAGTCCCTTGCATGCACTCACAGCAAGGAACCTGTGACAGCTGCCGCTGTGTATGATACCCTCCCGGCTCCAGTTCTGTCATTTACCAAGCTATCCTGTCATCAGCCAGCACAGAAATAGAGTGTGTTACCCCAGGTCCCATCCTCACTCCTCAGAAAGTCAAAGCTTATTCATAGATCAGAGCTGTTTTGAATGCAAGCATGAAGAAATAGAGATGGCAACAAAGCAGTATTCTGGGCTTTTTCTTTTGCTTTGCTGATACTATAAGAATTGGGCAAACATTTCCAGATGAAACACACTTTTAGTTAGGAAAATGAAGAAAAAATCACCTTAAACTGCAGATCCTGCAACTTCAACATGTTTAGTGAATTGTTTTATTTTTAGTAAGTTGCTCAGGAATTAGAAAGGCTAAAAAAAATTGTAGAAGCAAAGAATTACACTACAGTTTTGTAGATGTCTTTATGTCATGTCAGTCTTGCTAGTGGCTGCTAACAGATACAGAATTATATTTGCACTCTAAATATCCCTTCTTGCACCTCACTGGTTGGTTTCCGTTTCATGTGGTGATGTGGTCAGAGTTTTCTGAATGATTACTTTTGTTGCAATACAAAACAAATTTGGCTCTTCTCCCCTTCCACCTTGAAAACAAACCTCAAACAGTAATCCCAGCAGGAAGTGGAAGTGTTTTTTTTTTTTGTTTGTTTTGTTCTTTTTACCCCCAAACACAATAATCGTTCTGCAAGTCAGAAGTGCCTCTTGGAATGCTGATGTATGTTCATATTTCTTCGAGACAGGCAGAATACATATCCTCTTCATCCATCAATGAATTCTGAGTTAACAGCTACTAATACTAGCACTCTCCTGTAAATACTTTATTGATGCATAAATGCTCATCATAATTGAGATTTTCTTATTATTTTACTATCAAACCCATCTCATGTTTAGCAGCCACATGTCTCCAGAAATTCTAAATTTAAAGGAACAGCTCTATTTTCAGGACAATTAGAACACTAGTGTCAAACTCAAGAGTTACAAACAAAATCCAAATGATCATATTCATGCTACAAGTTCTAAAAAAATATCCTCTCTAAAAGCAAGACATTCATTGCATTAGAAACATTAGTAAAACTCCACTATTTTAAGATTTTGGTATCTAGGTTGTTAAGAAATAAGCCTGAGTATATAAATAGCCCAGTAGTATAAATCAAGCAAGTGTAACATTAACCAAAAATGGGAAATTATATTCAGCAGTATTTCACCAAACACACAAGAAAGGACAATTTTCAGGCAAAACAAATACTTTCTTTAAATGTTCTTCTGTGTATATATAAGGAATAATCAGATTAATAAAACAACAGCGAAGTATCTACAGGGCTTATGTCCCCATAAAAAAAAAAAAAAAAAAGTATGTTTCAGAGTCTAATTTCTTTTCTGACAAAAGCAGTTGTTATTAAACAATTGCAATCTGATTTTGTGCTTTCAAGAGGAGTATTTATGTACAAAGCTAGTGTGCTGCAGAACTCTTGTTAGCTTTACTGAAGTGTGCATGCATAATACATAGTTGCTGGAAGTGAAATAGAACTACTAAACCAAACCAAAGAGCTGGAAAGGGAGAAGGGATGAAGAAAAAGACTAAAATGTCTTTAAACATTGTCAAAAACATATCAACAGTATATGCATATATAATATGCACATATATATATAATGCCCATGGCTATACACCAAAGTTGTGTTGTGAAAAGCAGATTTAGAGAAATAAACTTTTCAGTTAAAAAAAAAAATCTGCCTTCTCAGCAGAAATCACCTTTACTTACTTTATTTTTTTTATCTTCTAATTTCTTTTAATCCTTAGATAGATTTTCTCCTATAGGCTATGTTAGAATAGACATCTCTTTTTTCACTAAAATCATTCTACTTTATATAAATGCATGCCACAATGTTAATTAGAGTGAGGAAAAAATGATCCTTCCCCTTCTAAGCTGGGTGATTTTTTATTTTTTCTTTTTGCTGCAAGTCCATTTCTCATCTCCTTCCTTTGTGAATTCCAAGGGAGAATGAGATCAATTTCCCCTCCCAACTGGTGTGAATGAAAAAGTTTAGGCATTGAAGTTCATTTTACATTAATTTTAAACATTCCTGGCTTTTTTAATTTTCAGGTACTAGGCAATAGCAAAACGCCTCCACTTTTTAAACTTTTTTTTTTTTTGAGGGCAATGCTGAAGGGCGTGGAAAACGGAAGATAAAAGTAGTAGCACAATACTAAAAGGGTTGAAAAAATACTCAGAAAATTTCTTCTAAGGATGGAAAAAAAAATAAAAATGTATGACTTAGATTCAAAAAGCTCAATCTGCTTAATTTATCAGAAAACAATGAGAGGTGACTTAGTTGAGATATGTAAGTATCTTCACAGGGAGGAAGTATGATGCATAAAGAACACTTTAATCTTCGGGTGAAAGGCATCACCAGAGCCCAGCAACTGAAATCAGATACGTAAGAGTGAGAAATTTCCTATGTGCATACTTGACAAGGAGATTGACTAAGAAATTCTTGAGAAAAACAGTGGGGCCTTGTTTATCTCCTCTTTTCAAAGCCATGATTCGATGTCTTTCCTTAACCAAATATTACTTTCTGTTCTGAAATTGTCTGTTACAAGGAGAACGGAGTGGAATTTAACGTCCTGTAATATGAGGCCAGACATATACATCTCAGTCTCTTCTAGCCTAGACAAATCTGGGATTACAAAGAGGAGTAAACAAAGCGTTGGAAAATACAATTTCATCCTGCATTATCAATCCTGTAGATTGGGATAGCTGACATTGTGGAGATCAGTTCCATTGCTCAAGGCCTTGGCATTGTGAGAATATGGCTGAAAACACAGCAATTTTACCAACGTATATCACTTCGTATCTCTTGAACCCCCAGGATATAATCAACCAAGATGTCATTTATTGGTTGATTTTATTTATTTATTTATTTTAACTATTCATAGTAATAATGCAATATAACTTGAGTACCCTCTTATGTACTTATAGATGAAACTACTTTGAAAATTAGATGGCAAAATTTGCAAGCTATAATTGTAAGGCACTAGTGATTTCTTTCCCCCAGAAAATAAAAACACAAGAAGTGTTATACTTCTTTTGAATAATTATCATATGGCCACCTACATTGTAAAGGGGAGCAACCGATTAAGAGCAGACATGGAAAAAATTATAACAAATCAATTCATGAAAAAAATAAGAATAGCACATCCAACTGAAAATGGACAGGGAATGTAGCTAGAGAGAATAGAGACACAATTTGGAGCAATGTGTTATTAAAAAATAAGTCGAGAATTTTCAGGCTTCTTTTTTCACCACTGAATAACAGAGATGAAGAACCACCTAAATTATTTAGACTGCCTCCAGGCTACGTATGGGGAGTACTATTTGAAAAAGCTTGGGTTTGTGTTCAGGGATTTTATTGAAAGGACAAAATAAAACCCAATTCCCTGGCCGGTAGCTCATTAGCTGCAGCCCAGGATCTGGGCCATTACCTGCGACCTGATGATTTACTAGGTAGCACTATGAAAATGCTGGAGACCTGCCATGGGATTGCAATATACCTACTGCACCCACATCTTTCCTGCTGGCTTCCATCTACCCAAAAACTAATATCAAGGTTTGTGGCAAAAAAAAAAAAAAAAATAAAAAAAAAAATCTGAGGCTGATGTGGAAGTGGCATGGAGGAGAGCAGCATTCCAGAGGGCCAAATTAATTTCCCTAGGGATCCCCTACTTGTAAAATCCCATAAAAAAATGTCACTTTTCATTCGCAAAGCTACTTTGATTGCTAACAGCAAACACATGCCTTACTTTGGCATAGAACTCCACGCTATCAAATTAAATAATGTTTTGTTGTTGTTGTTGTTTTTTCCCCCCTAACAATCTGTCTCACACATTCCTTGGCTGCTTTTAAAAGTCACTTGTAAAGTTTCACACTTGCATGCTGTGAACAGCAAAGCTGGAAAGCTCAGTGTCTCCAAGGATCAATAAGCTTTGAATCATTTTTGTTCAAATGGGGTGAAGCAAGTCCAGCAATTGACAACTGCCATCTCATGGTGATTGCAGGAAATGAAAAGGCAGGTCTCCAGATCGTTCCTGACAGGCAAGAGAGAGCATCATGTGATGGCCTGATTACATGTTGCGTACACTTGGGGATATCAGAGATTAAGCAAAAGACATTACAAGGGAACACTCTAAGTTCACTATAACAACAAAATTGAATACTAAAATACTATAACACCAGAATGTTCCTCTGTGCCAGCACCTAAGTATCTTCAAAAGTCTATATTAATGCCAGCAGAAAACATTATGGGGCCTGGCTCAAAAAAACAAATTTATACTAAAAATCTAGGTTAGAACAGAAAAAGCACAATTTAGGCACCCTGCCAGTGTGAGTCCTCAAAGCAGACAACTGGTCAGACAAAATAATTATGTCAATAAAAGGAAGGTTCAATGTGGTGCTGGATATGGAAGTTTTTGGGAAAAAAACAAAACAAAACAAAAGAGAACAGGTTTTAAAATATTCTTCTCAAAGTAATAAATAAATAAATAAATAAATTTAGAAGAAAAAACAGAAATCTGAATAAAATGCTTACACTTGGGGCAATATTAATCACCATACCCTTCTGTGGCTCTTATGAGAAATGTATTTGTGGGACCTTCAGGTCCTAATTATTCCAGAACACTTTGCTCCAAGAAACAGAGAAATGTCTGGGGCCATCTTGGTCTCCCTGTAGGAATGAAACCAGTCTGGATATGTAAGTTTCTTTCAGCACAGAAATTAGACTCTTAAACAATTCCAGGAATAACTCCTACTTAATCAGAACTAAAAGTATACCCTTGGACCAACATGGAAAGCCCTATATCTCTTCATCAGCCCGAATTGTGTCCCCTCTCCGGTCTCCTTTCTAGTGCAGACCCTGGGTCAGGCTTCTCTGCACAGGCTCTGCCTGGGCACCTGAGTGCTACCACTGATTTCAGTTCAACCAAGCCCACATCCACCCTGTTGCATTAACTACATGGTGCTTCATGTAGTCCACTGGTAGCCAGTGCTGTCTGATGCAGAAATCTATTTACATTATAAAAGTCATTGGTTGATACAAATCTGCAGTGTCCAAAAAGACACATGTAGTACTCAGTTCATGTATTTGAAATAGGCTTTTTTTCCTTCTCAATTAAAAAAGTTATAATAGAAGTTGAATGGAGGTAGATGTTGGTATTATGTGGACATAAATTACATTGAGTGCTGATTCCAATACCTAACACTAATTACTCCCACCACCTTATCTAGAAATAATTAGTGAACATTCGCTTGAGAATGGTATCCCTGATTCTTCTCTTTCCTACAATAAAATTACTCAGGCTTTACACCAGTGTAACTAAGCAAAGGATTACTGTCATTGCCTACAGTTTTAAAACTCTTCTCGCCTGCTGAGTGAGCATAGCTTTTTCAGTGCAAGATATCAGGAACTGATTTCCTTGGGAATTACAGAGCATAAAACCTGAAGACAGATACACACTTAGCAGTAAGCCCAAGATTACATGTTTGTACTGATAACAGAGAAGTAATAAAAAGAAGGAAACACTTAGCTTAAACTCTGAGCATATGGAACAAGAATGTGTGTGGAGGGGAAATTCAATTATTTAGTGAAAAAAACATTTTCAAAATAGTAAGTGTTTCATTTTCATGTCCTGCTGTTTTTTCTTTTTTTTTTTTTTTTCCTCCCCTGCTACTCATTTCTTTGGTTCATTTTCAATCCCCACCTGCCTCTAGAGCAGCAGATAGACCTAGCCAATCTGCAAGTCCATAGACCTTGGGATCAGTTGACTTGGGTTCTGCCCCTGCTGAAGCCCTCTGACACCACAGACAAATGGTATTCTGTGATGAGGAGAATTTGCCAGGCTTATTCGGTTTTATTTATGAAAATTGAACACTCACCAAGAAAACATACTCAGATTCCTGAAACACCATCAAAACGTCTACATCTGAAATGGAAATCCGTTAAACCTCTGTCACTGCTGAGCCTTTAGGCACCTATATTCATCCATGTCAAAAATCTGATACTTCTATGCCCATTTGTAGCAATGCCAGGAATTGCCTGAGAATTTACCATGGGGAGTTGCAAACTTAACCTTATGTCTAAATAAATAAATGTGGCCAGCTTTGCTTCTCACCCAGATAGCTGGTCTCTGGGTGCCACCACACTCATTTCTCAAAATGAGAACTACCTATTCAAGTCCAGTGAGAAAGAGAGAGGAGATATATGGCGGTGCCACACCAACCATTAGCTTGGTGGACAGTGCTGCTGTGCACAGCAGAGAGACCCCAGACTCCAACCCATTCTCCATCTGTGAGAGTTTGAACTCATCCTCCCTGCATTCATTTTCTAACTATTAGCCTAAAGCATATTTCAGTGATAGCTTTCTTGACTGGTTATCAAAGTAATGTTCATTTTTTTGTTACTATGAAGATGATAATGAGCAGAAAGGTTTTTTTTTTTTTTTTTTTTTTTTCACATTAAGTGGAATATAAAAAGATATCTTAGCATTACATTCCTGTACTAGATGCTGTTTTGGGAAGATTGGCACCAAAATTTTACCAGTCTCAACAACAAAATCTGGGCAAACTATTTCCGTAATTACATTCACCCTGTGTGACAGCCCTTCTGTAGTTATACTCATGCATATTTGCATATGTACATACAAGATATATTCTATATCCTTCCACACTACATATATACAAACCTCAGGGGATCCTTCTGTAAGGCAAATCAAGAGTTGTCCTCTCCATCCTTTTTCAGTAAGATGTAGTTCACAGACATCCATCAAGCCATTTGCTGTCCTTGGATTCAAACCCCAAGAATGATTAACCATGCTTAGTTAATCTCACTATTACAATCCATCTCATCTTTTATTACAATAAGGACAGAAATTTGCAAATGTAGGTGTTGGGTTCTCCAGCATCTTGATTGGCAAAAGAAACATATCAGAGCTGATTAGCTAAAGAGAGCTCTGGCCTCTTCCCTTCCCTTCCAGACTGCACAATTTCACATCACTCTCAAATGATATGGTAGCAAAAGAGCTCCAATAAATGCTCTTAGCAGTTAAGAAAAAAAAGGTACATGGAATAGGCCCTTTTTGGCTGGCCTTCTGCAGGCCAAATATCAAGGGAGAAAATGCAGCTATCCTGTGGATAGGGAGGAAGGTGGCCAACACATGCCTTTCTGTTTCTGTAATATATTTTACACCAAAATGTATTTATTTCTTCAGTATGAGGTATCAAACAGCAGGGTTTTTTTTTCAACATCCTCAGTCTAAAATGCTTCATGGAAATAGAACCAGCTGGGAGCTTTACAAAGAAATGTGTTGCGTTTTCACTACTATTTGTAGAAATGTGTTATTCAGGCAAATTTCTGAATTCAAGATTTGGGATTTCCTTCTCCCACTCTTTATTCATACGTCATTTCTTGACATTTTAAAATTAAGAGGAACAAACTTTTTGTCAACTGACAAACATGAAAGAGTAGAAACAATGTTTTCAAGATGTTGGAACAAGTATTTTGTGTATCTGTTTCAAACCGAACATTTTAAATACCTTCACTTATGACACAAAAAGTATTTGAGGACTCAAAGATTGAGACAGGAAAGTAATTTCCCCTCCTTATTCCAGTGATTCAACTGTATAGCAGCTGTTCTACACTTTTCCATTGCACTCCACTCCAACAGAACCAGCCTCAAATCTTTCGTAAACATCTATTTTTACCACATATGTCTAATGCAAAAATGGCTGGGAAGACATTTTTTTCTTCCCCTTCAAGTTAATTGAATAACATGATAAATGCCTTCTGCTGAGATCCTCTGATCATCATCATCATCCATACAGCTTTCAGTTATGATACACATTGCAGCTATGCAAACTAGGAGCATTTTATCACTTGATGATTCAAACCGCCCCATCCCACCCTTACCCCAAAACAAGGGAAGAAAAGGCACAAAATATCCCAAATGTCTGAACAACAAAGTAAAAATTCAGTACCTCATTCTAGCAGGCACCAGAACACAAAATTTACTGTCAAACTGGCAGGAGTTTTCAGTGCTAAAAAGTTCTAGTCCAAGTCCAGAGAGAGAATTTTTTAACTGGCCTTTCTCCAGCCTTCGTTTCATTTCTCAGCAAGCTTCACCTGCACTTTGAGAACTAAACCAGAGCAATTAGCTTTTAGCCCTACCTTTTATAGCTAATTGCCCTTAAGGCAACTGCACAGATTCCCAGGTGTCAGCTTTCTGTGGTGTTTATGCAACTCCCTGAAGGAAGCAAGCAAAGGCACTGAAATAGAAAAGTTCTTCAGAACACATATACGTAAAATGGGAGCTTAAAAAGCCAACAAGGCAAGATGATCATTAATTTTCTATGTATATCACGTTCACTCACTGAATTATACAACATGATAGCATTACAAGCAGAAAAAGCTTCTTAAAGACAAGGATTAAAAAAACTCCTCCAATTTCTGCAACCTTACAATGACCCCTAATTGGCACTTGAAATCCTTTAGCCACCAATATTATATTCCTAAAACCCTTGAGAGTGTTTTTATTATTATTTTTTCCTCTCAACATTCGTCTAACAAGCTTATGTGTTGTTTGTCTGAAATAGAGGTCAGCACACATTGCAGGAAAAAATTCTGCTGGCTGGAAGGGGAAAGTTTCCTTTTCAGTCACTGTAGGTGAACTCACCTATTTGTGCAAGCAGGAAATACAGCCACAGATCTGGTTCTCAGCTGAGATTTCAGTCTGTTGGTTTGGTTTTAGGCCCCTGGAGGGGCATTCCAGTGGAAGGTGGCACTGGGGACTCCACATCACCCTAAAGGGGGAGGAGATGAACACTCAGAACCCACACAATTCTGCTGCTGCCACTCAGTAACCTCCAGAATACTCAAGGACATGGCCCTGTGAAGCTTCCACTAAAACAAAGCTTGTATTTCCCAATTTGAGGCACTTTGAAATCTGGTAATGCTAATAGATGTTGACAAACACTTTTTATTTTTTTTTAAAGCAGCTAAGCTGTTCTGGACAAGTCCAATATTTACATTAAAAAAACATGTTATTGTATACATAGTCAAAGATATCAGACTCATAAATGCCCCCAACCTTTACAGTTTCCCACCATTATCTTAACACCTGTCTTGGAGTTTTCCTCTGATCCTGACTACCAGGACAGACCCCTCTTATTCTGTTGTCAGCTTGGAAACAAGATTTTGCAGCTCAATAAAACTGTTCAGACAAGGCCTATATGGTACTTGACCTACAGTGAGGTGTCTTTGCAGAGACAATCATTAGGTTTGTCGGTAGATTCCATGGTTCTACATGGGGAAGTCCATGCAGCATTTCTGTGTCCACAAAGTGACATGAAGACTACCTTTGTGGAGGAAAAGTCAGGAAAGAGGAAAACAAGAGAGCAGGTTTCAGTATTTGTGACACTGTTAATGCCAGGTGTTTGTACATGCTCAGTTGCTCACAGATCTACTGGCTTCTGAGTAATTAGCAATCTTAAGTGGTCCAGCTAAGCAGGTGGCAAACTGGAATGCATTGTTTGTTTTGGTGCCCATATTTCACAGTGTTCTGTTAATGCCTTTTTATTTGTATTTATATTTTTTGCTGCCTTGCTTTGTTTTATAAGTGTTCAGAGTAATGCACAGCATTATGGTACACTATCATTTTTCAAACCATTAAATGTTAACTTCATTTTCTTGTGTGAATTATGCTTTGCTCTTTTAGTTTTGTAATGAAAAATAAGTACAGGTTATGCAAGCAATAACCCCTGTGTAAGCAGCAGCTATCTTTTTAAACGGTTTATTATGCCACAGTCTGGTACTCCATTAAATATAGATTACAGACTGTTGAATAAATGAATATCAACTAAGCAGACCCATCCTTCTGTACATATCAATGCAAATAATGAATCGTGGCACCTCATGAAAATGTATAACCCAGAAGAGTGGGTCAAGAAGTAATTACACATTTGTCTTATCTCATGCTTCTTGCTCTCAAAAACAGCAAAATGCATTTGTGATGGTATGGGGACACTGAGAAAGCTCTTATGACCTGCTTTTCCTGAAATGTGAAAAAACATATATTCTTACTCATAGTTTTATGTAGATGCGTTTAGATTTCCAGGTATATTCTTTATAATACCCTTTGTAAAAATATGCTGTTGTAGTTAAGGGTCTAACTGTAAAATTTGGTTCATATTTTAGCCCTTCGTCATGTTTCCTGTTTTACAACTGAAAGACTGATTGAAGGATTCTGTTCTGGAAATGTAGATAATTATCCAATTAAATAGGCTAGCATATGATTTTGACATTTACTATATTCCATTGTGTAAAAAAAAAATCACAAAAATGTACAAGTGTACTTGTTTATGTAGTTATAAGCATACAAAAATATCTTAGTAATGGACAGCAAATCCGGACAGAAAACATGACTATGATATTCTCTAAAACCAACAAGATTTAAACTGATACTGATTAGAGATAACTATAACTAAAATTTGGAAACAGGAATTTCAATTATGCTTGCTTAATACTGAAATAAACTAACTTGTTGCATATGGAACAGATTAAGAACTGGAATGAATTAATCATTAGGTTATTAAAATAATACCCATTAACATGAGCTGTATAGCAGGAAAAGTTATCTTTAGCTGCTCAGGAGGAATTATCTGCTGATCCCAGCTTGAGTAAATGGACTCAGAGAAGAGGCTATATCAACAAAGAGAAAATAAGCCAAACAATTAACTTCCTTAAGTATCTCTTGCCCATATCTTCCAAGGCAAGTTTTCAGCTACTGACAACTGTCACAGTTCCTCTGATTTCAGCGTTGACATGCCAATTCACATTGCTTGTGAATAATAATTGCATCTGCTTGATAAATGCATCTATATTAATATTAAAAATCTATTCACTGTCACATTCATCCAGGAATTTCTAGCATTTATAGCCAGAAAGCTGGGAAAATAAGATTCATTTTTCTAGTATGGAAACAGAAACAACATTGTTTTTTTGGCCTGAAAGTAGTTTGTTAATAAATTACTAAAGAAGAAAAAATCTTCTTAATTAAAAGGATACCAACAAACTGGATAATTATTGTATATACATTTCCTACCCTTCCTCCACCCAGCCAGCTATGACAGTTAATGCCTGGAACCATGCAAGTTACAGGTAACAACCACCCAGAGCAGGTCATGCTGTGAGCCAGTTAAACCAGCATTGAACACTTTTCATGGGCTGACTTCCTCTAGAGCACCACTGTGCACATAAGAAGAAAAGGGGAACACAGCTTGTTACTGAATGGGATCAACATTTTTATGTTTATTTGAATCACTTGAAACTCTATCTTGGTGAAAAAAAAATAAAATAAATAAAAAATCTCCAATTGTTTTTTTTTTCCTTTATGCGTCAAACAAGAAGTTCCACAAATTTCCCTCAATTGAACACAGAAGCAAAGAATGAAAGACCGAACTGGAAGAAAAAGCATAGAAGGAATTCTATTGTCTGCCCATCAACTCTTTCTTGTTATATGTGGCACATATATTTCTCTCTTGCCCATGCAGATTCACTGTTGTCCTATGCTGTTCTTAGGACACAGTATTTTATCAACATCACAGATATGGACCAGTGAAAAAACATGGTTTATGACAATTTATGGCTCCAAGATCAAATCAATGTTTTATTCCTTAAAAGAACACAGAGGAAGCAGACCTTAAGCATCCTCTAAATTAGCTCCAAGATATACTTTAAGCACTTTTTATTCTTTTTTATTTTATTTTATTTATTTATTTATTTCTTATCACTCTTCTAGGGTCTTGAAATTCACTTAAAATTTGGGGAAAATCCCAATACTACCCTTGGAAAAGCAGAGAAAGTAAAGCATAGGGGGAAAAAAAATGCAAGGTCATACAGAACTTATCTGTTTTTTGTTTTGCTTTTCTACATCCTTATCATAAGAGAGCACAAGCTATCATTCAAAACACTGAGCACTCCGTTCCTAGCCACCAACAATCAAGGAACACAAATCAACAGCCATACACTCCATTAACGGTTCTAGATATGTTTTTTCCAGACAATTGTCTTTTATTTGTATTCCAAATAATCACCATATCGTGGTAATATTAGTATTCTCAATTTATAGGTATAAAAATTGGGTTAGAATGAACCTATATTGTTTAGGCAGGATAAGAGACCAGAATGAAATAGTATCAGTCTGATAAATTTTTCACCATTTTCATAGCAAGCATATATATATAGCTTGCACCTGCAGAGAGACACATATTGTTACATTTGGTCACGTGAAATTACAGGTATCTATTTCCTAGAGAATGGAAGAACCACTCCATTTTCTTCAGAAGCCTTACTTAAGGCTTATTATTTTTTCAGTGATTGAGGATGCTGTTTCTATTAAGAGCCTGCAGTTATGCTTTCTTGAGCACTCAGTGGTGTGGTGTGTAAAACCACAGACAGGATGGGTTCACTGATGTGGTAAAGAGACTGCACTGAAATTCAAACTGTGTGGTAATATGGTGGGAGAAAGATGGTGATTTCATTTATCACAGCTGATGCTACCCTACTTATAGGGAACTTCACAGGTCAGTATTGCAATAAATAACCCAGCACAAGGCAATGATCAAGCTAGGGTCTTCATACAGACACATGACCATTGCAATTGTGTTTATATATTATGATTCGCTTTGCTATCTATCCAGAGAGGACAATATAAAACACAAACCTGAGATTAAAACAAACAAACAAAAAGAAAAAAGCCTACCTAATATACTGGTTTTGCTTGTTTTATGACAGTGTGATTTTGGGAATATTTAAAATTCAAGAGTGCAATTATTACAAAATGCAGTGAGCAGCAAATCTTCTAATGGTAAAGAAGAAATGTGAGAGGTAATGGCTAAATCAATAACACCTAGCTCTTGAAGTATGTTTAGTGTGTCTTATGTGAAATATCAATAATTATTTATAGCGTGCAAAGACGTCTTTAGTGTTCAAGAGATATGCAGAAGAGAAATGCAACATAATGAATTATATACTTAGGTATGCACACTCAATTCAGTTCCATTTTTAAACTATGCTATTAAACATGTCTCCAATAAGCCTCACAAACTACTGATGCTGCTTCCTTTTCAGATCTGCCTGTTCTTGGGGCAGTTGCACCTAAACCAGCTGCCCTCCCTCTATCTGATCATTCGGATCCACACAATTTCCCTTATATTAATACTTAAATACTAAGGTTTTCTTGTCCAAAGATCGAATTGTAAAGAGTGTTTCTCAACTCAAACACTCTCAAAGAGTGTTTCTCAAGGGTTGAGGGTTTCTCAACCCTCAAGCCTGCAACTGAAGTCCAGGTACAGATTTTAATTTACCAAAACCGTCAGTTTGGCATCTGGTCGTAGTAAGAAATATTACTGTTTCCCTAGACCCATAATCACGGTGTAGATCACATGTCTAATACATATCACAGAATCTACCTGTTCAAATTGTGATCAATCTGCTCCAACGCAGCCCCTTGACAAAAAGAACAAGTGGTGCTGATCGCTATGGTCTTGTCAGTCTGGCCCCTATGCCCTTATAAATCAATGAAAGGGAAGTATCTGAAGAATATTGTAAATCTGAGTAAAAGCTATTGTGAGTTTGCCCACAAAATTTTCTAATGTCCCTCTGAAAGAACACCATTTCAGTACTTGCAAATTAGACTGATCATAAGGTATACAATATAGCAAGTATTTCCCATCTAATTTTCAGTTCTATATTCCAGAACACATTTCAGATGTTCCATACTAAGATGACCACAGTGCCCAAAGGCACAAATCATCCTTCAGGTTCCATTGTGCTAAGAGTTATTCAGACACTCAGAGGGCCTTTTCCCACGTAGCTTGTGAGCCTAGAATACAAGCACTGTGCACAGGCTGGGAAAATATGGTTACAGTCACATACATAAAAGCTGATATATCAGCACATCAGGTTTAATATTAATGATAGAAAAATAAATGTAACTGCCAATAAACTTAATCTGCTATTCATCAAGCTTTCATTTGTTGCATGATTTTATAGTGGAGGGGACACTGGAGTAGAAATTTGCATTAGAAGAAGCTAGTAGTAGCCTTCTGCATCAGCAGAGAAAGCTCTCTGATGTGGTATGCCAGACAGCACATTACATGTTAAAAATAAGGCCATGTAATACAAAATATTAGTCATACCCTGTTCAGTCAGGTCCTAAATTCTACTTCACTTATACAGCAATGAAACATTCTAAAGAAATTATTTCTGTACATGTGGATCCACTAATAAAACATACCCAAATCCATTTGTACTCTTTCTTTCATATAATGCCTGAATGGTCACAAAGTTTCCAAACCCTGAAAATCAGCCAGTCCTTTTGAAAATGAGTAGAATGCGTATTAATTTAAGGCAGACAGAAAAACAATGTCACAACCAGACAAATGGAAACAGAAGACTAAGGCAGGAACACTACTCATTCAACTCTGACAAAGGTACAATTCCTGTAATACCAACCACCTCTTTTTCATGGTTTCAAGTCCAGAAGTAGGACTCTTACTTAATATGTCTGCTTGGACACACATAAAAGCAAAAATTGCTTTCATCTAACTGTCCATCAGCAGTTCCAGGGTTCCTTTTTAAATGAATTATAGTAGTGGCAGAGTTCGGGCTACTATAAGCCTGAAATACGAAATCCTGATTAACGCAAAAATTCTAATATACAGTTGATAAAAAGAAAGTTTTTCCCAAGAATATTCCACAAAGATAGGCAAAAGTTACTAAAATAATTTAGGGTGGGGGAGCAGAGAAGAAAAATCCAATTATAAATTGAATGGTATTTGAACCAGTGAATCCAGAAATGACTTTGTTTTGCATGAAAGGGAAAGCTGAAAACATTGAAGAAATTTGGTCTTTGTTCTTAGTGCTACATGATTAATTAGAGATAAGAAATGTTTCAAAATGATTCTTCATTTATTTTTAATTCCCAAGAGTTTATTAGTTTAACTTGGTTCTATGAACAAACTTTAGTCTGGTAAAAAAAAATCCACTTTTATATATACAACTTTTTTTTTTTTTTTTTGGGGGGGGGGGGGGGGGGGGAGGGGAGGTGGCAAGGGTGGGAATAGAATATTTAAAGAGGGAAGATTATTTTCCTCCATTTTATCTTTTACCCGTAAATGGCATATTGACACGCTTGCTTATAACGTACAAACAGGATGATATTTATTTTATCTATAATATGTTGAATTTTCTTATTATTATACTGGAGTGTTTCTATAATCTTCCCAACTTTCTCAGATTCTATTTAGATACCACAGCACAAGCAAAATTCTACTGCTATTCTGGGATCTGCAGTCAATGTAAATTGCTGTATCTCAGGTGTCAGCAGCTTAATAAATTTGTTTGTTTACAGTTCATGACTTTTGAGTGTTCCTGCAACAAATCTTTCTAAATAGTGGATCATTTAAAAAGTATTCTAATGAATGTTTACTAAGAACTCTGCTTCATTGTGTGACTAGCCATGTTATTTTCTTATAGTGCGTGACAGCTCAAGTGCTTTAATATTCCATACAAAATTAATCTATTTAAAAGAAAAATCTAATTACACATGAAATGCTTACATAATTTTAATCTAATTACATAACTATTAAATGATTTCTACATTATCATACCCCCAAATATATTTTTACTGTTCAGATGATATTTCATTATCATAAAATACATTTTTCAACAGATCTAAATTAAATCCTTGTAGAAGATACCATGAGGATGAATATGACTGATTTGTAATTAAAATGGAAGGTTAAGTCATTTAGGCCAATATTTAATGCTGAGCTAGTGATGATTGGAAAGGCAACATTTCTAGCTGCCTAGAGACTCTTGGGCTGAGGTTTAAAGATCTTGATGGTAGAAAAAAGGAACTGTGAACACTGAAGTTCAATCTGCACACGTACTCTGTACTAACATTAGGAGATCAAAGGCTATCCACTGAGATTTTCTAGGGCCTGGTGAGACACTTCATTAGGAAGTTTTAAATGTGGATAGTATTACTGGACAACAGGCCACAGAAATATGTCTTATATTGAATGCCTTATGGACAACTCCTTAAAATTGAATAAAAACCATTCATTTCACTTGGAAAGCCTAGTTCTGGAAAGACAGGAATCTCTAAGGCTGCTAAAAATATATCAGAAAGAACATCCACAGCCATAACTAACTGACAAAGTTGTTAAAGTTGGTGTTTCTGATTGATTAAAAAAGTTCCATCTAGTGAAGCAAACAGCTGTGACTGTGATTAGAAAGGTATTTTATCACAGGTACCTTGGATTGCCTAGAGAGATCTATGCCAACACTTTTTTTTTCTTTAGTCCTTTCAGCCATTTTCACCCCAAATCTCTCCCGTTCCCTATCTTTTTTTTTTTTTCCTTTTTTTTTTTTTTTCTCCCCGAAGTGGAAAATGTACAATACCAGGTGAAAAGAAAACTCTTAAATGAGTCCATCATTTCTCCCATTTATCTGCTATCCAGGACAATCTTCAGCCTCTCCCATAATCTTCCCTGTAACTAAAAGTTGTTGCCTAGCTCTTCAGTAGAGAGCTACGAGGAAACATTCTCCCAGGTTTTGCTTTATATCATCAATCTCCCCCACAGTCCAACTGCAGTTTGTTGCCAGTTTTGCCTTTCCTGGCTGGCCCTACCTTCTCCTTGAGCAATGCTAAGGTAGAGGCATGATGCCAGTCTTCAGGCTCTGACCCTCATTTCCCAAGGTAACAATTTTACAGATCCATAAGTCTTACCTATGCTGCACTGCCAATAGTTGTAGCCCTGATTTTTCACACATAGTAAGTTGTGAAGGATCTGAAAGGGCAATACATTGGTTTATTGTTGCTACACAGTCAACTTGACCTCAGTAAACGCTACTTTTTGTTGTCTCTTAGACTTAGTCCCTCCCAGCAATGTAGTGTGTGGCCTCTTTTCCCAAAGACCTTGCTGAAGACAGACAAATAGCAAACAGGTTTTCAAAAAAAACTTGCTGTAGACTTTTTTTTCCCCCCATGTAACAAATCCCCCTGCCTTCCATTTGAAGCAGAGAAAATGGAACATGTGTCTCACCTTTCCAGTATGTCTCTTCAGCACTGTCCTCCAAAGGCGTTTTCAGGAACCAAAGAAAATCCTGGCCGGTTCATATTCTGACCATATGACTGGTTTGAAGGACTGACCCTCTACATCTAATTTATTTCCCCCTTCTTTCTACCAAACTTTTGGGACATTTACAGGTGACAGTTGCTGCACTTCGACACGAATCAGGTAGGTTTCTCTCCTTATGTTTGGTTTATCCCTGCCCCAAAGAAACAAAAACTTCATGACCATTACATTCATCCAGCTATCTCACTAGTAAGGCACAAACCCTCCAGTCAGTTCCAGTATGGCAGAGGGAATAAAACTGATCCAAACTACAGCTCTGCTCCAACCCCCACCTGAGTACGCTCTGTTTTTGACTACCTCTATGAAAAGTGCCATAGCCCTGCTGCTTCCTTTATCTGCCCCAGAGCCTTCAATAAGAACAGCCACTCCAGGGGTGGTAGAGGTGTGTCAAAGATGACAAATCCTCCTAATAAGGGTGGGAACACAGACGCGTAAGAGTGGCCGAAACTGTCACCATCCTGCTGTCCCCTCCCAGCAGGAACTGTGGCAGACTAACCCAACAGCTACAGTCAGGTCAGGCCTTTGACCGTTTGCTTGCTTTTTTGGCAGAAGTTAAAGAACAATGGATAATTTGGTAGTGTCTGTGTGAATTCAGAGTACTTCCATACCTTACAGAGCCTGCAGTTTAAATTCATTTTAATTCTTCAAGCTCTTGCTGTCTCCTTACATAAGTGTCTTTTCTGGTGCAAAGGCAGAGACCAATATTAATATCCTCAGCTGAAATAATCCTTATAGCTCTGCAGCTTAAGATAAAACTGACAGCTTCCATCAGGTTTTATTCTTAAGGACACAAACTGGGGGTCAAGGAGGCATTTTTTCCCCACAAGATAACATTGCAAATTTGGTTCCTATCAGGATTTTTTTTTTCCTTTCCCTGACCGATCCTAGCACTATAGAGCTAGATTCAGCACACCAGATTTCTACAGAAGTATTTCTGTGCTTTATTCAACTAACACAAACAGAAGCCTTTCCTTGACCTCCTCCCCTACATTAGTAGACACTCATCCTCCATCCTAGATACCACTTTTAAAAAACAGATGAATGAGGGCAAAATCCTTCCCTTATTCAATCTATTGCAGTCACTTTCCACACATAGCATCAAGCCACCTGACAAAGTAGCTCAGAGCGCAAAAATGTAAGGGACAAACACCAGCTATACTGCATTTTATTTATTTATTTATTTTTTCCTCCAAGATGGAATGGAAGTTCCTGCAAAAAGCCAAAACAGGATATATTAATGTCCTCCCCTTTGGCTTACATTTTGGCTTACCCAGAGAGAAGAAATAAAGCTTCTTCTCTAGGGGTTAATAGCATACACTCTCCTCCCTCTCCTGTATGACAAGAATCTACGTATTTGAACAGAATGAGACAGTTTTAATTATACAGAAATGCTTTAGACAAACCAAATCATTCTGATATTTTGAGTACAATGATTTTCTGTGTAAACAAATGGGGTTTAAATTTTCTTTCTGCTTTATATATTTAAACATTTGATGACAAAGTAGGCTGCAGAAACCTTTCCATGAAATCAACACAAGTATACACAAAATATAGCAAATTGAGGATTGTTAAAGTTAAAAAAAAGCAGCGGGCCATTCAATTCTAGTTGAAACTGGCCTGAGACTAGAAGGGCATATGCTTTTGTAAGCACGTACCAGTAAGGTTCAACTGGCTTCATTGAGCTGTTTTTATTTATACCAATTAAAAACGAATCTGAAATTTCTTGAAGGGATAATAACCTATGCAAAGGCTTTTTTTTTTTTTTTAAATAAATCTCGTTTTCTATGAGAGAACCTAATTATTACACTCTGCCAGATGTAGCAAGTCAGACAGATGTGACCCCAAATTTTAGATGCATGAGAGCAGCATTCAATTATTAAGTATGATTTATGCTTCTTTTACTAGTAGCTCCATCTAGGTATTTATGCATAAATTTTAAAGCAGTGGGACTTAGGACACGAGTGAGTTTTGAATACCAAAGGGTATTTTCCTTATGACTTCACCTTTATTTTGTTTCAGATCTACCCTTCTGCACTTTCCCCTTTCGGGTTCAATATGAAACAAGAAACATGATTTCATTCCTTCATAACTCCGAGAAACTTATTTTATTGCAAGTCAAGTGTCTTAATTTGAATATAAAAGGGATTTTAAAATTAATTAGATACAATTAAGGAAATAATTATGCATAAAAGTAACGGATGAACATTTGTCATAGCTGTCAACACGGAAATCTTTTTCTTCTCTTAAAAATCCACAACTACATGTTTGGGAGGTCACAAAAATGAGGGAAAAGCAAGTGGGTGGGTGATTAGAGATAGAAAGGGTTGAACCTTTCCCAGCTGTGAAAGAGAGGATAGTACTCAAATTTGAAGTTTACAGTGGCCAAAACTGAGGAAGAATAGAATAATTATCTGCAACAGAAGGAGGTTTTCCAATTTATATATACACCATTAACGTACCAGGCTTATTTAAAAAAAAAAAAAAAAAGCTTTCTCTGCACTGCAGACTGACATAAAATTCACCTTTCAGTGACTAGATTATGTTTGAAATGAAGTTACAACACAGATGGCTTGTAGCTATATAATACACTCTGTGTATCTTCACCAGAAAAGTAAATGTAAAATGCCAAAACACTAGTATTAGTATGCCAAAATGATGCACTTAAAATAAATAAGGGGCCTTTGAAGGGTTCTTGCCAGAAGCTTGCCAGTACATAATAAGCTTGGAGTCTCCTATAATAGGGAAAAAGAAAGTGATGCTTTCCATAAATCTTCCTTAGCTGTCTATAAAACTTCCAACCTCTCCTTTTATCACACGGTGGGAGAAAATGAATTTCCCAAAAGGAAATAGTGGACAAAGAGAAATTAAAATTACTTAGAGAAAAAGGTATTTAAAGGTATTAAGAATTAAGCTTTATTTATTCAAATGAGGACTTGGAATCCAAGTGCCTTTAATAATCTAAGTGACTAAGAGCTTTGGGTCATACAGAGCAGGACAGAAATTAAGACAGGATTCAGTCATTTGTTTTGTCTTCAGAGCATTTCCCACCTGCCTTATCCTTCTCTGCAAGCTTTTAGCCTCACAGCACTCCAATACAAAACAAAGAGTAAAGGAAATATTTTTAAAAAGGATTAGTAAAAATAAACAATCTAGAAAGCTACATTCAGAGTTCTCTACTCTTGAAGCAAAGAAAATGCTGTAACACAGTTTTTTTTCTTTTTGAAGGAGGGAGGTGTTTTTATTTTAAAGATGAAAAGAGGTGAATTTGGGTCTGAAATGAATAAGGAGTGTTAAGAGGGCTGATATGACCCACTCCCATATTTTAAGCTGTCGTGTTGTGCTACCAAGTGTGGGATCATGTCAGCTCACGTCAGTCAAACTGTGCTGTGGTGCGTAAAGCAACGTGATAGATTGCCAGCCAGCTGTCCTTAATGCATGACCGGCAGAAAGCTGACAAACTGAAACAACATTACAGGAAGATCTAAAGGACAAGCACAGTGATTAGTGTGAAGACTCGAGGCAGATAAATAGCTATTTACTAATGAGGGATGGAGCATGACGAGCTCGTACCCTGGTTGCCTGGCAGAGTCAGGGAAAATAGATGGTTTCCAAGGCTGCATTAGCAAGGGTCACCCAAATCTCAGGTCTGGGGTAAGAAAAGTGTAAGAGGCTGAGGGCCCAGCCAGAATGGGGACAGACTGAGTACCAACAGAGTGGGGAGAAAAGGCAATACTTCATACATTGTTCAGTCCGCTAATGGTAAAAATACAGAGTTCCCTAGAAGGGGAACAAGATATCAATTCATTAAATATAGATTTAATCAGGTGTCTCACTCATAAAGAAATAGCATGTGAGAGCAGACCGCACTTAAAACAAAACCCCTGAAGACAGCCTGGATGCTTGCCCTCTAACTTGTTTAAAACAAACAAACAAATTATGCTCTGTTTACTTGCTTAATCACCCAGCAGTATGAAATCTAGGTTTTTCATTATGATTTTTTTTCCCCCAAAATTCACTTTTCTTAAAACTTCACATCCTGGAATGCTGTGACAAGACTGCGAACTTCTGGTCTTTCATTTGCCTGAGTTACTCATAAAGGAGTATAAATGGATGTTTAGAAACATTTGGCACTTTCACATTTTAAGATACCTTAAATATGTTAGTGCACGTATTCTAGTCAGCTTCAAGTGTCTTTGTGAGAGTCTAGCCATTATGGTATTAAAGAAAAGCTAGAAGTTATAACTGAAGAGGAGAAGCTTCAGAAAGAAAAGACAATTTAAACAGCTAATTAAGACTATTTGAAATCAATCTCTTTTGGAACATAGGTCTATTTCAGTTTTCAAGACCTCAGTTGAATATGCTCTTTATATAACTGTTATATGGCTTAACAACTATCTAGCAAGAAAAAAATACATAGAGAGAACTATATAAACTGGCATTATATGGAAAAGTTTGTGGTTTTTTTTTTTTCCAGAATATTCGCATGCATTTTAGTTGAGCTACTTGTTCAATTAAATGTAGTACAGTGACAACTGATGTGTGCTAGAATAAAGCAGCTGTACCTAGATGAATTGATGTCAGTTTAATATTATTTCAAAATAAAAAGACATTTATGCCATGTTGTATTGACACCCACAGAATGAGAGGACATAACTGCTTGAGTAAGACAGACAGATCTGACACTAGACACTAGATAGATCTCTACCCATTCTTCTGCTGCTCACCTGTCCCAGCTCTAATGTGGAAGCTATGGATGTCAGGTACTCCTGAGAGGACCTCTGACTGACTATACATACCAAGGCAGGCCAGAGAAGTCCAGGTTATTCAGTATCTGACAGTAAGAACATGCTCAGATAAAACATGAGCTGCTTGTAATCCAAACTGACTGTTCAGTAAAAGATGGGAGCAGAAAAAAATGTACAGAGTTGTGTCTAGATTTAAGAAAAATTTTGTGAATTGATAGCATAGAAAACAGGTCTTCAGTATATCAGTATGGTTGTTTTCATTAGTACTCCCTGAAAAATTCATGTTTCATGGAGAACACATGAAAAAGCAAATACAAATACATGAAAAAGCTCTTATGTGACCAAACCAAAATAAATTCAAGCCACATCAGAAATTTATCCTGCTTTGTCAGAAATTGTCAGAAAGGCCAACTTTTTTTTTTTTTTTTTAAATTACGTGCTATAGTTTCTATCCCCCTTAACACAGAATAAGGATTGGACTTTTCAGTTAATTTCTTAAAAATTAGACATCACTTTCAATTTCCCTTACTACTAGGACGTTTTAATAAGAGTTTATAAACCGGAGTAAAGTTCAGAAATCTCATAAGAAAAAAGAACCTTATCTTCGCAATTGCAAATGTTCAGCTATTGTAAGACTTCTTTAGGTGACAAAGCAGTTTTAGAAAAGCATTCAGATCTTTTTCCTTTCAATACTGACTTCTTTTCCCAACTAGTTTTTGTAGTGAAAAGCAATGTAACGCATTCATTCACCTACTTATCTGTAGCCTCATAACTTTCAACTACATTGAACCTTTGACAATTTGCTGGATTTTCCTGGGCTCTGGTAGGTGTTTCTGCCTCTTATACATTCACAAATATTTTTTACAAAGTTATTCCCTGCACCTCCTCCTCCCCCCCCCCCCCCCAATCTTGTATTAGTTTTCATCTTTAACTCAATAGAGACAAACGATGCTAAAGAAATTTTGCATCAGCTCTTGTTAAATCATAGAATATCCTGAGTTGGAAGGGACCCTTAAGGATCATCAAGTCCAACTCTTGACACCGCACAGGTCTACCCAAAAGTTCAGACCATGTGACTAAGTGCACAGTCCAATCTCTTCTTAAATTCAGTCAGGCTCGGTGCAGTGACCACTTCCCTGGGGAGCCTGTTCCAGTGTGCAACCACTCTCTCTGTGAAGAACCCCTTCCTGATGTCCAGCCTAAACTTCCCCTGCCTCAGCTTAACTCCGTTCCCGCGGGTCCTGTCGCTGGTGTTAATGGAGAAAAGGTCTCCTGCCTCTCGACACCCCCTTACGAGGAAGTTGTAGACTGCGATGAGGTCTCCCCTCAGCCTCCTCTTCTCCAGGCTGAACAGGCCCAGTGCCCTCAGCCGTTCCTCGTACGTCTTCCCCTCCAGGCCTTTCACCATCTTCGTAGCCCTCCTCTGGACACTCTCCAACAGTTTCATGTTCTTTTTATACTGTGGTGCCCAGAACTGCACACAGTACTCGAGGTGAGGCCGCACCAGCGCAGAGTAGAGCGGGACAATCACCTCCCTCGACCTACTAGCGATGCCGTGCTTGATGCACCCCAGGACACGGTTGGCCCTTCTGGCTGCCAGATGTTTCTCATAGTGGGAATTAGGTCCTATATCTTGCATTAATCTTTTTAATAAAGAAATACGATATTCTGAAGGCAGAACATACTTAAACTAGCTTTGTAGCAAAACAGCTGGAAAATGTATTTTAGGAATAGCAATGTTATAGACTTTGGAACAAATTAGAAATTGTCATCTTTTATTTCGCTCCAGCTCCTGGTGCGACTGGACTGTGACTGTACATCCAACTGCAAAGAGACTGAATTGGAATATGAACTGAGATATGGGCCTCACCAACGAATAGGTCACTGTTGCAATGCTGGAATTTTACAAAATACCTTCTGATCTAAATCTCCCATGAGAGAACAGAGTGGAAAGTGTTAGCATAGTTAGTCTATACTAATTGAATATTCCATCCATTTTATCCATTATTTTATTACACAATCAAATGGCAGCAGCTACCCTGATGTTATACCAATTTGATATAAGCAACACTATTCGCATTTTTTCCCACAAATACAGTGAGTACTCTGAATGTCCTGAAAAAAGCTGATGCTATTGTTTCAACATGCTCCTTACTAGCAACAGTAATATTAAATATTTACTTAACCATAGTTCTTGCTGAGGATTTTGTTGTAATCACGGCAGGCACAGAAATACAAAAAGAATACTAAGGATAAACTGATGGCCAGTTTAATGTCATTTTGTCAGCCTGAAATGTGCCTGAAAATATTTTAGAGAATTAAATTAACTTAAAAAAAAAAAAAACACAGAAAATTGCTCCTATTGAAGTAGTCATAAATCTTTACACCACGAGTCTGTTGTCAAAAAGTACCTGTAAAACTGCAAAGCTTCATATCTCTTTAAGGCCTGCTTACTTAAAAACATATGAAAAGAACAAGAGACTAAAAAATAAAAAAAAAATCCGAGAGAAGACTAGTCGGCCCAAAGCCCACTAAAATTGAGCTATCGCTTTTCTTACATTCCCCCATATGAGTAACTTGCATATTAAATTTGATATTACTATGAAACCCAGGATACTGCCAATAATCTGAGAATAACAACATACAGTGCCATATAGTAAGACCATCATTCTAACAGTGGATTTTTTTTAATGAAGATGTGTCAAAAAACTCAATGCATTTCAGCCAGCCTCTGGAATTTATGGAACACATTCATTCAAGTTGATTATCTGAACAATAAACTCAAGCAATATTTGTTTGCAGTTAAAATACCTTAATTCAGCACCATCTGAAATTAGAATGAACCCCAGTGGCCTTCTGCATACAGACGGAAGACAAAACCTTTGAAAATATTCTTGAAGGTAAGAAATATATTGGATCCCATCACCATTAACTCACATGAAATCAATGGAATTATACCCAGGTAAAGCCAGTCATTAATAAGGAAAGACTGCACCATTATCTGGAAATTATTTTGAAGAGCTTTGAATACTTTATATTATTGTCTATATGCCCAGTACCATTTAAGAAAAAATTAATACCATTACAGATGGTCTGCATTGTACATGTGATTGGAATTATTTCACGGAGTTAATTTAAATACAGATTTTTTTTTTATTATTATTATTTTTTTAACTAGTTAAGCTTTACTTCTTTCATAAGTAGATTTGCTGGTTAAGTCCCTTCAGCTTAATGCATTTTATCATGTTATAGAAAAAATACTGAAGAAAAACTAAATCGGTTGGAAAAACTCTGATGGCAGCGCTAAGCTCTATAAATCTTGGCCATTACCCAGAGAAAGGAATTTAAAATCAGCATAGAAATTCTGTTACCTTCGTACTGTCCCATATCATCCCAGGAACATCCCGTGGCCTTCATCACATCTTTGTGGGTAATCACTCTTAGTGATCAGTTAGTCTGAATAAGGAAGAAGGAGGAACAAAAGTGAATAAATTGGTACTTATTGGGTCTAAGGGAAAATTTCATGATGAGCAGAAACTATGGAAAAATTTCCAAGCAATAAAAATTCTGATTCTGAGAAAAGTGGGACTTCTGAGTCCATATATCATCTAATGGAATCTGAATTCAAAAGCTGTTTGTTTGACTTAGTTTTGACCCTGTCTTCTTATGTAGCCCACGTGAAGTCCTTGTGAGTCTGACAGTCAGCAGGAAGGCTCCTGCTGATTTCAGTAATGTGATTCCCATTATCTCTTTGTATCTGAAATAGCCATAATACTCCTCCTTTTTGAGAAAATAATAGGAAGCCTCAGGAACCTATGCAATCCATTTGATCAACTAGTCTGATTTATTTGGATCAGTTTGCAAATTTCAAAATTTTTTTTGAACATTCTCAACATTTGTTTTCCACAACATAATTAGTTAGGCCTCATCTGACAATATAATAACAAATGGCGCTTTATCTAGGTCTGACTCCTGTAGATCCCATACAGCCATCGAGAGTTAGTTGTGCATACCTACTCCTTATACATGGTATTGCAACCCTACAACATTCATGCACATAACAAAAAAATTAATCATATGTTTCTCTGGTTTGGATATTAGAATGTCATGTAAGATTCAGAAATCCTACTGCACTCAGAACACGTGGCATTTTCTTCTATACATAAGGCTTGTCACAGAATACAATTACATTTATCTGACATGACTTGTTCCTAATATCCATGCTGACTGCTACTGATTGTTAGATTTTAAGTGCTTAAATATGGTTTGCTTGAATGTGTTTCAGTTTTTGATATTGTTTTCTGGTGTCAGAGTTTAAACTGGAGGTATATAAAATTGTCTCTTTTACTCACTTTCAGAGAGAAATACAGTATTTATCTCATCCCAATCTACTATTGCTTACCTGTCTTCCCTCAGCTACCTAAAGAAACATAGTTAAATATAGTATTTTTTGATATATCCTGAACTAGTCCATATTAAAGCACATAAGTCCAGACTGTTTGAAAACAAGCAAATTATGTGACTGATCTGGAACATAAGTAATACCTAAGATTCGTCACTGGTGCTACTTGTGCTAGATTTTGGGTCATAGCTGGCATTTTCAGGAAGACAAGAGTCGTTTGTACATCTGTTTTCTTGGTTTCACTGGGTAGCTGTTTGTGAAGCCTTTACACTTTCCAGAGTCTGTCTTTTGTACCACACTGGCACATTAGCTATTCTGAGCTCTCCAGGGACTACTGATTTCCTAGAAACTCCAGTGATTTACAGCTCACCATTGGAAGTCCAGGTAACAGTTGCTTACTCACAGGCCACTGCAGGTTTTCTAGAGCTTATTTTGAACCCTTATTCTTCTAGAATGATCCAGTCAACCTTGTCCTGGCACATAGCTCTGTGCATCACTGGACCTTCCATCCCTATTTCTCTGTTCAGTACCATTCTGTATAGTGGATAGCAAACCCAGCATTATAAGGAGGTGATCACACAAGGGTGGCAAAAATCATACTGGGATTAAGGAAATTCTCATCCTTAAAGACCAAAAGTTCTTTGCATAGACTTTCATTAGTCCCTTAATTGTCTGCAGACATCTCACTTGCTAATTTATTATCTTGCCACATTTTGGGCATCGTCAAAACAGCTTTTCATTATTCCAGCTACATGCCTACCAGTATTAGATTTCATATTTTTCCAGGACTTATAGGGACTGCCAACACACTGCTGCACAGAATACCCAGCCACGTCATTCTTTTGTGGTCTTGTTATTCCTGGTATTTTCATACACTATTTATGTATTTCTTACTAGTTATCCGTTCTTGCTATTTATGCCAAAAGCTCCTACATCATGGACTCACTAGTCTGTAGAAACATCGCCCCGTACATTAAGGCTATTAACATCACTAGCTATAATGTATGTTAAGCATAATAATACATTCCCAAGTCAGTATGACATTTAAAGCAAGATGAGATAGCCCTGGAGAATGTATATTATGAAAATTGTCTTCTAATCATTGCCCAATAGAAGATTATTAAGTCAATTAAAAGTGCATATTTCTTTTCTTCTTCTGACATACCATCAGACTACTATCGGCCTACCCCAAATAGAGCTAATGGGAATCTTTTTTCTTAGTTTGTTTGGCTAATGATGGTCACTGATGTGAACACAAGAATAGACAAAACCCAGTCACTTTAATATCCAGTATTCTGGGATATAATGTTTCACAGAACAGGGCCAGACATAAATCACTGATAACATTCTTGCATATAGATACACATACACACACTAACACCAATAACATTCCTTGCTCACAATCAATGTCCTCCTGGCACCAAAAACAAATTTACAGAAAAGTACTCAAAAAGTTCTTTGGGATAGTTTCCAAAGTATCAAAACTTTGATGTTCCTGTTCTGGTTAGGAAGAAACAACCTCACAAGCCTTCAATAAGTAGAATGTATAGCTTGTTCTGTGAAGCTGAAAAATAGATGGGGTTATTCTCCTGTTTCAGTGCAATCATTATCTCTCTGTTTACTATGAAAGTCTTTCTGTAAGTCATATGGTCACTGATAACAGACATTTTGGCTGAAACATGAAGCATCTCCATAACTCTGTTCAACAGTTGGAAGAACAGGCTTTCCAGATGAGTTTTAGTATACTTCTATCCAATGGGCAGCAGCCATTTTAAAGGGCGTGTAACAGATTGATGAGTTGGGCATTTCTTTGTCATTTCCTGTTTGCCCATTTTTCCTTTTTGCATGAAACCTTAAAATTACCCACTGAACAGTAAATTGTAACCTATTGCCATTTCTCCCCTCTCTCCTCTTCTGCACTGAAGAATTGTTTTATTGAAAGAATTGTTTAATGAAAGATAAAAATTAAGACCTCCCATCAGTTTGGGAAATCTCGACCACAAAGCTGCTCAGAAGTTGAGTTTCCCTAGGGCTGCTGCCAGCACATTATCTCATTGCTATAAGCTCCACATGGTAGGTAGTGGAGTACCAGGCAGAGAGCAAGCTACGACTTCTTAATCAGCGCTGATTAAAAGGTCAGTGATTCCTCATGACCGTTTAGGCCAAAAATCATAATCTTAATCACAACTGGAATCCAGCTAAGGTCTCTTATCTGATATGATTCAAGAGACAATGTTTTAATCATAAAATTGCAGTACTACTTCATTTAAAGAGAGTAAAAGGAAAAAAAGAAGCCCTTATAAACTTGCTAATTGACCTTAATCTAATGTGATGTGCAATACTCTCAGCATGCAACTGTGACAGGGGCACAAAGAGTAAGAACACTTCTTAAAACTAAATTAAATTTGAAATAGTAGATTAGATTATTTCCCATGTCCTCAAACAAACCTCTGCATGTTGAAATTTATCTTGAGATTTCCAAGTACATTAGGGACTTCCTACATGACAACTGTAACGTACCTTGAGTACAGCTCAGAAAAGCTGCTTGGACTTAAGCTCTTTATTCATTATAGATAGAAAAACTCCAACTGTTGCAAGGATGAGCATATTTGAAGATCTGCAACACGGTCCTTTAGGTGTCCAGATCTGATGTCCTCTGTTACTTACTGAAGCACTTTAAAAAACAAACAAACAACCAACAAATAAAAACAAAACAAAAAACACACAACAACACTACCTCTTATTCTATAAAAAACACAAGCAAATTGCATTTTGACCTCCTGTACTCTGAAAAAGGTTGTCTGTTTTACTGGGAACAGAACTGAAAATTAAAACAGGACTTTAACAGGAAGTTTAAAAAAAAGCCAGTTACATTCCAGTGTCTCTGAATCCCCTCTTACTTTTTATGTTTTGTGCCTATTTCAGCTGCAATTTCTTCTTGCAAAGAATTTGCGTAACATATTCAAAGGACATTTCACGTGGTTAATCCATGATAGAGTCTTCTAATTTGTTTAAAAAAAAACAAAAACCAAAAAACAGGTTAGTCATAGGTATCAGCACATCCGCAAGTTTATGAACCTGATGAAGATACACTGTGGCATCTATTCTATAAATAATCCCATGTTTTAATAACATGGGTGAAAATGGGTAAGTATTCTTGCCATGAGTGGAGCTGTGCCTATTGTAACCATATGTTGAGTACTTTGAGACGTAGCTATATTAATCCTCTCCTGTAAATTTTAATCATTTGGACTCTTTAAAGCTCAGAGAAGAGTATCTAAAATGTTACTGTATTTCCTAAGGCATCTACTTCACTTTACCCTGTATGTTTTCTTTCATATAATCCATCAAGAGACAGACCTTTAAATGACTTCCAACAGTGAGGTGCAATTCTGCTGCATACATGTTAAGTGGTTTCTTAGGACATTTCACATCACTCCTGCTTCTGGTCCAGACTGCTGCAGTACTAGCTGCTATGAATATGCTGAATAAAAAGGTGATCATTACCCATATAGTTTACAGTGTAGATAATAAGATAAAGGTAGAGATGAAGCAGCAGCAAGGAAACAGCAAAAGAGTATAAGGCATAGTGTAGAAAATAGTTTTAGCCCATTTTTCACCCTGCACTCCCCACTCCCCTTTTGCAAACACTGTAGCAGAGGAGAGCTATGAATAGCTACCCCTAGAAGAATAGCAAGGCAGCTCTTTTCATCTCAATGTAAGAAGCAGCAAGGCTCAAAGTTTGGTTATCTTTGTTTTCCATGAAATTAACAATGCACAACTGAGACCAATTTGATGAACTTATCAAGAGAAAAAGCTGACATCTCAGTAGCAAAGTGCAATAGCTACATATGTATAACATGACTACAAAAAAAAAAATTATTCTTAATGCCTCACATTCTTCTATCCATTTTACCTACCATTGAAATAAACACATGGCTAAGAGAAGAACAGCTCTTGGTTTAGCAGTACTATTTATGCTCTGTGTTGTGATGTTCTGTCCTCCGTGGGTATAGTTATCCATTAAGGTTGTTTTCTGCTATAACAATGTATATTTATAGATTCAATCTCTTTCTAGAAGAAACACTTAAAAAAAAAAAAAGTATATGCTCCTCTGTTTCATTGCCTTCAGTTGTTTGGGACTAAGTTCATAAGATTTATCTTACACCTCCCTTTCCTCTAATTTGCAGACAAACTTTTCCAAGGAAGGACCATGCCACCTCCCGCTGACTTGCAGCAGACCTATGTTTTTAATTTTATTTTAATTTCTTTTCCTCCCAATGGAGTGAAAATTCCTGCCCCCAAACCAATTATCTTTCAATTAGCAAGTAAAATTAATTTTCACACTTCATATGCTAACATGAGAATGACAGAAATGCTTAACATTTGTTAAATCTGTCAGTGGAAAAGAAAAAGACAAATGTGACACTAGATTTTTCAGAAGAGTTTAGAGTCTCAAAGCTCTCTTTTTTTCAGTGAAATGGTAACTTCACAAAGATGCTCTGCATCCTGTTGTATTTGGAAATTGAAGGCATTCACATAGAGAGTACTTGCTGGTTTACTTTTAAAATAAATTTTGTTGAAGTAAATTTTATTAAAATAAATTTTTTCTTCCTTACTAGCAGTACTAATAAATGTTTTCCTTTATTTTCCCTCGTTTTCTTAAAATCTGAAGTAACTTAACATCTGAGGCCAAGTGTATCACTACAAGCAGGCTAACAACTTTCAAAATTGTTATGGAAGTAAATGTAGCCTAAGCAAGATGGAAGACTGAAACCAACTAACTAAATGGTGCATTCTGAGGAAACGACGATTAAATTTATCCCTTGCTTCTGATAAAGCATTAATATTTCATAACACTTCAAGGGATAAATATTAACACTATCGTTTATTGAATAGAACTTTTATAGCAATTTGGTTTCTTTCCTAGATTTTATTTTTTAATATGTATCCATAGCCACAGAAAACTATTGTGATAAATTTGCTAGACTGATGAAAAACTGAAACAAACACCAGGAAATGGAGCCCAGTAACATGCTTAGAGGCAACAAAACGTAAAGGTGTCAGGAATCCAAGTGAGCAGCATACAAAGTGCAGCTCAAAACTATCCTGACTTATTGGCACACATAGGAATATGATATGATGAGGCTCACCCAAGACTGTCATAAGTCTGGTCCTAGGATTCATTTGTAACTCCACAGTTTTCAGCAAAAGATAGCTTCTATTCAATCCATTCAGCTTTCTCCCTCCCCATTAACTTTGGGATGTGAGGCCAATAACAAAAAAATAAGAGAAGTTTCACTTCCCTTATCAGGGAAAAAGATCAATGGAAAGAGAAAATCCCCATCTCAGAAGAAAAACACTGGTTATGCCTGAAATTCCTAGCAAAGTGCTGACCTGAATGCTCACAGACAGAAATCTAAGTGAATTAACAAGAGAATGGCTTCAGAAGCATTCCTGGTATTGTGGCTGAAAGCCTAATTCCTGTTATATTAAATGGCAATCACCTCTTACAACTTAGGCTCCAGCTATTTATACACTAAATTACAAGATCTGTAGGGTCAGCACAATGTTTTAGAAATTCTTCCTTAATTTCTTAGTGAGGTGAAAGCTCAAACCTGCTATCACTGATGACTCCATCTTAAGTAGGAAAACATGTCACGCTTACATGGTGTAACAGAAAAATGAATATTCCATTTTACTCTGATGTTAATTGCCTTCTTCTCCCTAACTAGATGGCAAGTGACCTTTACACATTGTTACTGCTAAGTGGAAAGAGGGAATAATAATGTTATTTTAATTGATTGGTGAATTATTGAACAGGGTTGCTAATACCAACCCTTTCTGACTGGAAGAAATGATTACATTTTCTATATTTGTTATTTAGTATTTTGTGTTTTCCAGTCTCATGTTTTTGTTTGTACGCAATCATTCAAAAACATACTTAGAAACAGAAATATAGCATTACTACAAAGATCAGTTAATGTGAAACGTGAATTTGTAAGGTGTTCAAATACAACCCCCCCAGATTTTAGAATGCGGAAACTTCAGAGTGGGAAAACGTGGGGAAAGACATCTAACAACAGATCACTGTATCCCTCCCCCCACCCCTGTCCCCACAAAATAAACACACAAAAAAATTAAAATATTAGTGAATCTTAAGTCTATAGATTCACCTGGAAATCACCTCAAATGTTCAATCTGTCTTTTCCAGTGAACTGTAGCAGGATCATCCTTACCCAAGTCATTCCTACCACATTTGTCTACACCATTTTAAGGACCTCCAACAATAAACACTCCACATCTTCTCTCTGTAAACTATTCTAGTGCTACACTATTCTCTATATACTGCCACATATTTTTCCAGACTGCAGTTTTGGTCCCCTTTGCTGTAATTTAGTTCCTATACTTCTAGTGGTAGAGAGTCCTCAATAGCTATTCAAAGAGAAAGCAAGTTTTTGTCCCCCACAATCAGCTTGGCATCCACCTTGTAGCACTTTAATGAGATGAGAAACCTGTTCCTCATCTTGCTTTTGATGAAACAATGTGAGAAAACGTCAGAAAGTCTCCTATGGTCAAGATAAATTAAAAACGTATTTTCAGGTACAACAAGGGAAATCTTACCTCCTGAGTATTGAGTTTAACAGAAAGGGGCTGTGCTATTCTTCCCCACCCTCAGCATGATGAACTCTCTCTTCAGGGTTACTCAGTCAAATTATCTTCAGCCCTGACATCCTCAATGAAGTATTTATTTAGAATGAAGCCTACACAATCTTCTTCTAATAATGTCATCTACATTATATATAAAATTTGTCTACTAAAGTACTCCAAGAATTTTCTGGATTATCTGAGTGTTGATGTACTTCATTCCCAGCAGATGCCTAGGCAGTAAAAACTTTTGCCAACACCAAATCATGGACTCTGCTTTATTTAGTTTTGTTTGTTTGTTTTCCATGAAGATGCCTTTTGCCTGTTCCACTGGCTTTGGTGTTTGAAAGCAAACACCCACCACAGAGTTCATAATTTGTTGTTGTTTTTCCCCTTTTTCTTCCCCTCTCTTGATTTCTTACCACCTAGGTGTTTTCACCAGGTCTACCCAGCACTAGAGATCAGACCCATTTACATGGTTGCTTCGTTCTTTCTAAATGAACTCACACACTAACTATGCCAGTGACTTCAATTGCTCTAGAGTCTCAGCTTTTAAGTTAAATTAGTTAAGTCAAGTCAATTCATCCTTTTAGTTCTATATGAGGAATTCCAGGTCCTCCCTTTGCCCTTTATTAGTTTTTGGACAGCTTTGCCATCCAGCAATTTTTGGCAGACCAGCTCGCTCAACTCTTCATCCCTTCTTAAGAAACAGGGATTCCCAGTGAAACAGCTTTACTTGTATAACCACAGACAAGCAACTTTTGTCTCCGCTTATCTGTGTTTCTAGTTCTCTTATCCTTTTAAATATTATTATTATTATTTTCAGAGGAGGAATTTGCACTGGGCATCCATAGCAAAAACTAAATACAGCAGCATCCTTAACTGCACTTAGGGCTATGTCAATGTCTCCCCATAAGAAAACAACTGTTGTATGCTACAAATGAAACACAGTTCGCTGTGGTAGCAGAAGAAAAACAAACAAACAAAAAAAACACACACACATATAAACACACCAAAGCAACAAACACAAAACCACACCAAAAAACAGGGTTTTACCTAGTTCATTTATAAAGTATAGTCTCCTTACCCTTTTGTCCCTTCATACTCAATCTCACTGCAGGTCAGTGTGAAAGTTTAAGTAATTAAATGATTTTAAATAAATATGTGCGTGTGTGCTGTCATTTCCTTAGATGTCTGTAACCAAATTTTAGTGTTCAGTGGAAGTAGCACATCTGTTTTTCAAGACAATTAAGTTATTAGATAGAGATTAATTCAATAAGCCCAACAGATGATCTGAGAATTTTGAAGTATAATCAATAAACCAGGAATGTGAGAAATGGAAATTGGATTTGGAAGATTAACAAAGCCTGCCGTTGAAAGATTGATTTTTTGCATAAGTGGTTGGTTTAATCAGAAGTCCCAAGGGGCCTCATGCAATAGCTAATTAATAATATTGGTTAGAAAGAAATATGAAGAAAGAATAAATATCAAGGAGCATGACTCCAAATACACTAAAAAATGTCTTTTTGTTTCAGGCTTCAGGGAAATAAAAACATGTAGTTCCTTGCATCCATACTGCAGGATACAGTGAGTTTTTTCTAAGTTCCTTTAAGCAGAATTCAAAGTGAGTGGAAAACACAAATTTGAAGGAAGATAAAACAATGCTACTCTACTAAAGATTTAGTACAACAAAGACTAAACAAGACAATGAAGCTCTCTATGAGACAGAACATGGGAAATCTGTTTTCCCAGCACATCATATCTTGCAATTTTATGGGCCTTTTATAGGGATTCTTTGCAGTACCACAACATAATCAGTCCACCGTTGATTTATGGTTAAGATCTCCAGACCAAAATTGACTGTCCAATAGTCCTTTTGGAGCTATATACGATCTTAATTCAGAAAATGTAATGTTTCATTACAGACATGTTAACTGTAGTATGCTTCTGTCACCACACTTTCTCTGTCTAAGCATTGAGAATACACCATTGTGTTTGGGTTGCTGCAGCTAAAAGGTGCTGCAAAGAATTCTTCAGCATGTGGTGGTTACATATATTTAAAAATCAAGGTTGCAGAGTATAAATGCTTTATGATTTGATTTAATTCATGAAGGAATCATTCCTGATAAACAGATTCTCAAGTTGTTTCTTTTTCTGTATTGAAAGACAATTTCATATTTTTATTCAGGCTTTTCTCATTCACAATAGCTCTTGAAGGAAGGAAATCCCTTCACAGACAAGAATTCCACCTTTAGATATAATAAAGAAAAAGTCTAGGTCATTATTCTTTTTGTGTTTAGGCAGAAGAGAGATCCTTCAAATTCCCCAAATACTTTAAACTAAAAAACTACACACACGTTTTTCAGTTTAAGCAAGACTTTTGGGAAAAAACAGTATAGATGATTATGGTACAAGTGTGACAGCTCAAGTAGATAAGGTAGCTTAAAATAATTTATATATATGTTAATCTAAGGCAAACTGAAGGGGATTTTCATGCACCAACTCCATAAATAAGGTGCCTAGGAATTTCTTCTAAAAGCAATCAAATTTCCTTTATTTAGCTGCCTTCAGTGTCAACAAGTGCTGAATTATGCATGGAGGCTATGATATTCTGATATTCACTTTCAGTGACTTTATTAAAAATGGAAAGAAATCAATATTGGCTTCAGTACTGAAAAATGCTGGACAGCTTGATGATCTGAGAAGGCAACCAAAGACATTAAAAAGTCAGTGTCTAGTTTGGTTTTTGAAGACTCAGTGACCTCATGCGTCAGAAACTTGGCTCCTTAAAACTTTTGGGTCTGTTTAAAAAAAATAAAAATAAAAATACCTTTACAAAGGAAATTTATATTATTGTTCCCTGTTATCACTGTGGTCTCATTAATTTTGCTATTAACTTTTATTGAATTCTACATTTGTCTCTGGTTAGTCCCAACAGTGGTAAACAGGAATAAAAATTCGAGATACTACAGAAGTGTTTTCTTATTAGAGGTAGAGCACCTCCTGGGAGTCAACTATTACCCTGTCCAGTAACTGTTAAGTGGAAATGTGTTTCAATGAATCTATCTAGTTTCATGAGCTATTTCTAACTCCTTTACAACACTTTTTTTACTTTTGTCCTCCAGACATGCTGTGCCAATGACTTTCAGACCTGATTTAGTCTCTTTGGTGAAAAGGTAATCTTCATTTGCTTAAAGCTTGGTTACCTTATAACGGCATTGGTTCCCTCTAAGCTATTGAATTGTAAAAAGGTAAATACTCACTTTGTGTACATCTTTTTCTATCCTGTTTCATGGATTTCTACCCTGTTATATTCCAACCCCACCCCACCCCCACTTATTCTACCCTTTGTTTGGTTTATTTGTCTATATAAGCTATTCCATCTTTCTGATCCATCTATTTGCCCTTCTCCAAACTTTTTCTTAAGTTGTTAAATCCTGTTAAAAAGATGAGATGGTCAGAGCTCTGTTCAGTATTCAAGATGTACAGCAAAGATTCATACAATGGCACAACGTTCTGTGTTTTGTCATCTAATCCTTTGCTAATAGCTTGCAATATTTAATTTACCAGTTTGTTAGCTTTTCTGATCTGATGTTTCAAACGAGTTATACACAACAAATCAAGTATACCTAAAACTTCATACTACAATAAAATGTTCAGGTCAGATTGTTACAGATTAGAGCTAAAAATTCACAACTACCTACTTAAAATTACTAATATATCCTTAATAAAGCTCAATATTCTTATCCATGGAATTGTTTCAATGCTGAATATTTGAAGACTGGGAAAGAATATATCACTGGATCCAGAATAGAGAGAGGTGAACTAGAACTAGCAAGAATGGAATGAATCAGTACTACAAGCCAACTCAGAGTTGGGAGGGAGAAAAGAGACATATTCAGAAAAGACAGTTTGACATGGCAGCTGTTAGGATAACTACGTAATTAAAATTCAAAACACTAATCTGCCTTAAACAGTAGTTTAAAATTGTCATGATACTTGGCCAGAGTTAAATATCTATTTCCAAAAATGCAGTTATAACTAATATTCATACTTGAACTCTAATTTTTGTCTTTAGATTTCTTTTCCTCCAAATCATTCTCTTGCCAGTTTTACAAACAAACAGATGTTGCTATCCTACTCTTCTATAACCTTTCATTGCAAAAACTCTGGCATTAGGTCAATAGAGAAATTAGTGGTATCAGCGAAATTGATTAAAAAAATAAATATATATATATGGTACTGTTTCTGCAGTAACAATGCGTTCAGCATTATACTACATTCATAATATTGACCTTGTATGCTTTGGTGTCTGTCTAAATCAACAGACAGCAGCTTGTGTTGGAAAGTCTCCTTTGGGCTGCCTTTGCTGTACAAGTTTGTCATGCATTTTTTCAACATGAAATAATGTATGCTGAGACAAAGTAAGATCTTTTGTCTTGACTAAAGGGACACTGCATCCAGGTCAAACCTTTGACAGATAAGAGCCTTGACCAATGAGAATTTAAAAAACTTAAATAGTTTTCATGAAATTTTACTAGTAACCACAATAAAACCTCAGAAACCAAGGGGTTTGGGGAAATTTAGTAGCCTTTGGATAAAGCCTTAAACACTAATCATAATTAAAATTAGTTTTTTTTGTTTGTTTGTTTTTGCAATGAACACTTAGAAAAGAATGTGAGTAGTTCAGCATTATGAAATACACACCTATTCAATAAAAAAAATTATCAGTAAATTCCCCCACCCCCAAAACAAGTCAATCAGTGAGCTTGAGACCTCATTCCTTCACGTTTTACCGAAGCAACTGCTTTGACTCTATCAAAGCTGTGCTACTGCAACTGTTCTAAGGGGATATCACATCTGAGGAGACATCTCTTCTAGGATTACGATCTGTCTTTGGCTTTTCTCCTGCCTCTTGAACACTGTATCTGTGCATCACAGAAGCAGCTGATCAGAGCATCATGGTGCTTTGATTGCACTCTTGGAGATGCATGAAAGGAAGGATCCTCTTGTGGGTAAATCAGCAGCTGGAGGCATTACAGCGAAAAAATCTCATTCCAGCATGCCACAGTTACATATCTGGCCTCAGGCAAAACTGTAGCTCTGTACCTCAACTTCCCCAACTGCTTTAGAAAGCCTCTACCTCAAGGCTATTGTGCAGATTCATTCATTAATGCTGATTGGCAGATATTATACAAGGAAAAACTGTTTATTAGAACTGTTATCATATATTTTAATGTATATCACTGTTACCAGAAGAATTAAGTGATATCATCTATTTGTATCTACACACATACACATAAATTTAAAAATGACAATTCCATAGGTATCTCGGTTCTTCTAATAAGAAAAATGATGCATGAATCCTGATTAATTGCTTACAGATGGCTTACTTCAATAAAGCTTTTTGCAGAAACTTTCAAAACTTGATAGCAGCATTATTGATCAGGACTGCTAAGTGTCTTCATGCACTCCATACAACTGTTAGCAAAAAAAAAAATTAAAAAAAATCATGTAAGCCACTGAAGTAAGTTATTTTCTTAGGTGGCTTGGGGTGCTTTTTTGTTGTCTTTTTTTTCCCCCCTCAACCAAAATAAAATTTTAGTTGGCCAAACTGAGACCTAACAGAAAAAGAAAGGACTTTTGTAACTTGAAAGGAAAATGCAAACAATGATTTATCCTGTAAAGGACTCAGCTAGTATAGAAACAGAAAATAATGCAGAGTGCCTGCCATAGAGCCATCAAGCACATGTATAACAGGCTGGAAAGACAGACAAAGTAAACTAAGAAAAGACTGTGGAGCTGGTATTTCTTAATGCAATTGTTCTTCTGTTGGGGGGCGGGGGGGGTTGTTTCATGAGCAGTCACTGGGTGCTTAGGTCTCAAATGAAAATTTATAGTATATGGCAAAAGAGGTGTCTTCTGTTACTTCTGTTACAGATCACTTTGAAGGTGTATTCAAGTTCATTATTTTCTATTTTTGACTGACAAATTAAGGTCGTTTTCTCCTTGCATATCATGAAAGCACCGATTGACATAATGCTTTAATGAACAAGTATAGCACCTGTCTTGACACTTGCAAACATTAAAGATCACATGAACACATAGAGGAAAATAAACACAGCTTCAACACTACAACTGAACTGAAGCATGACATTTTAACTTCAAGCCTTGGATCTTCTAGCCCTTTGCATCAGTAACACAAAACCTCCAGAACAGTTCGTCAGTAAGATTTTTTCATTGCTACCTTGTTTTTGTGAAAAACGCTCTGTGCTTGCTTGTTTTTGTGCTTTTTTCACCTTCTAAGTCAGTCATTTGCAAAATCAACTCCATCAGATACTTCTTTCTCTTACCAAATAGTACTATGTTATATTACTATGCTACAGCAGAGCACTGATTCCTGTAGCAAGCAAGTTGTGAAAAAATATTGAAGTATAAAAGTCTCAGGCTTGGGTGCATTCAAAATTCATATAGATGGATGTGTTTATACAGCATGCTGTATTTCCACTTCTTTTTTCATGTGTAATGACCACATCAAAGAACAATCTTACGAAGTGTAAGAACAGAGAAAAGGTCTCTTCCTTAATTCGAGGAAATATTTGATTCTCTGCTCAACTTGATCCTTTTAGCTTCTACTCTGGGCCCTGTGCCTTTTCTTTTTTCCTCCTGTTTTACCTTACTTTGTATCATTTGTCCTTTTCACGTTATAAAACAGATTTACTTAGAATGGTTGTATTCTATAGCTACTACAGACTGCTGAAGTAAGCGTGAGGCAATGAAGATGTGTGTATGTATGTATATATACATAACCTTAACATAGCAAAGAGTCAACAGCCTTTGATAATATAGGCAATTAAGAGTGGCTAGTCATTAAGCAGGTATTTACTGCTTCAAGGGCTGTATACTGCTTCAGGTAATAGTCTTAGTATATGCCCTCAATCTCCAAACCACTGATCAAATGCCCTCATTGCATATCTTGTAGAAATTACATTGAAGATGATTCTCTGTTAGCAACAATGTCTAAAAAAAGATTGTATTAACTATCTTTATAAGTTACCAAGAGAGTTGATCAGAATATCTGTAGTCTGTGATATTTATAGATGTGTCCCAGTTTCCTAGCTATCAGGATCATAATGGAATTCATTGGTTAGTTAAATGGTTGTTTTTGTTTTGTTTTTCCTCCCTCCATGCTGAACAGCTTATATAGAATCAAAGCCATCTAGGTTGGAAAAGACCTTGAAGATCATTAAGTCCAGCTGTCAACCTGACATTAACAATTCCCCTCACTACACCAAATCCCTTAGTGCCATGTCTACACATCTCTTAAATACTGCCAGGGATGGTGACTTCTCCACTTCCCTGGGCAGTCAATTCTGATGTCTGGCCGCTTCTCCAGGTGAACACGTTTATATGAACATATGAGCACAGTTTAAGGCCCAGGATCATATTTTTCTTGACTAAAAAACTGAGAGGCATCATATTGGAATTGGTTTCTACCAGGTCCTCCACGTTCTGCCGAAACCCTTTTTCAACTCATGGGTGCTTACTCAGCCCCAATATTAATTCTAGAAGTTTGATTCGTGTGCTTTGTATATCCTTTTTATTCCCCAGGGCTTTGCACAGTGTGCATAAGTGATGATCAGTAGGCTTGATGGAGTTACATGCAACATGCTTTAAGAAACTGTTGAATATTGGTGTAACTTCAGCCTTCCGGCAAACATTCCCCTCCCTTATGAGTCTGAATACCAGTGTACTTGGTCAGCTGACAATGTTTCATGCTCTTAGTTATAACTTCAAGATAAATAACAGTATTTCCTTTTAGTTTAAGATGCTATTAAAATACAGGAGTCCTCAGTGCATTTACAGATTGTGACCTTTCTACAGTGCTGATGCAGGTGTAGAAATAATATCATTCTTTGTTTCAGACATTGTTTCCAAGGCTACATACAAAACACTCTGTTGCCCCTATTCTTAAGGCTGTTTTTAGGTTCTCAGGAGATCAGCACCCTTCACTGAGTTTCCTTTCAGTACTGGAAACCAAATCTATTCCTTTGCAAATGAAATTACCCAACTCTTCCTACCCTTTTCAGTACTGAAGCTTTATTACACAAAGAGCACATATCAAATCTATTCAATTTAACATTCAACTCAACATTAGAGACATCAAACAAATCCCCTCAATAACTATCTCATGGCCACAAGAGTTAAAAATCATTTCACAAATAGCTTTTCAGAATCTTAGATCTTTATTTATGAATGCAACAGTCTAAAGACCATGTTCAAATTAAAAATCTGATCATCTCTCCTCCCATCCACTAAAGCATCCCTCCAACCCACATTTGTACTGATCTATCATCAGATTCTGGAGGCAATGTTAAAGTAAATTGATCAACAATTCCTCCAACACACATTGAAATTCATATCCACTTCTCCTGTTGAGTATTACCAGATGTGAAAATGCTTGATAGAACTCATTTCAGCACCCCAAGGTATTTTCAAAAACAAGAGTTGCATTCAGCTTCAGTTTTAGAACAAGGAAAGGAAGAGCATCAGACTTTCACTAAAAGTTGAAAAGGATTGATCTTTTGACTGCTAATAGTAAAGCCACATGGCTGAACATTGCTAGATAAACTCAATGGAAGGTCTGCAGGATTCCCTCTCCTCTTCTTAACTCTGCCGCATTTAAGTATTCCTTTTCCCCAAATGTACTATTGCTCTTAAATTCAACCAGCTACAGATCCCAATAAAGAAATTCTTTGCACATGTGAACCTGTGTCAGCATTCTTTGTGCAGCTCCAGATTGACAGATTTGCTGTATAAGCTATAACAAAATGCTCAGCGTTCTACTAAAAATTTTTGTAAGTTAAGCTCAGATATAGTTAAGAGCTGCAAATTGTAGCTGTACACATGTATATTCTCTTTACCATCTGAAAGAAGAAAGCATTCTCATCCTTTTTGCCTAGAATGGGTCCCTCTCCCCCCTTTCAAATAGAACATTTTGCATGGTTTGAGGCTGAAATGCATACCATCTCCAGCGATAGCAATTTTCTATTATATATTAAAATTTACTCATGTTCTTAACTTGAGAAATCAGGAAATTAACTAATAACACACACACAAATCAAGACACCCCACTGAACAACTTCTCTACACCACAGTTTCTTCTTTGTTGCACTTAATTTGGTTAATTGGTTTTTCTTTGTTGGTTTTAAAATCACTCCAGGAGTGCACAACTCCTGTAAGATCTTCAAGTGATCTAAAAGAACTGCAGCAATTAACAGCTCTCAACCATATTCCCCATGAAGCAGCTGGGATTGGGCTAGAGTTGCTAGCAGATATTCAGTGAAGCCTGAGACTTCATTTTTATTAGGATACTAGTCAGGATAGTCCCCACTAATGTTCTTCATGATATCGTCTGAGCTCTATTATTCCAAATCTTTGTTAATACACTCCCTGACATGCTTTCATTCAGTATTTTATTTGAACTAACCATGCCAGGATTCCTCTCCTCCCTGATCTGCTTGAATGTATAGCACCCAGCGCAATAGATTTCCAACTGTGTGATATGGGAACATTGCTATAATATAATGGAAACAGACTAGAGAAAGCCTGGAGCTAGCACTCGGGCTCCAGCTTGAAAACACCATCTCAATGCATCAGAGCACAGGGACTTGAGTTCCAAACAGTATGTTTTTGGACTAGTAACAAAACAGTAGAGAAAAACCTAACCATCATTAAAGAGAAGAAAAATGGGAGACAAAATAGGAGTAGGAAGAAGTGAACAAACCAGACAAGCTCTCAGATGCAGGTCCAGCTCACCTCTGACAACATGGGCTCCATACACTCAATAAACTCAAATACTGATTATTCCCAAAAGTTCTACTGAGTAGACATGCATTTGTCAGTCAGGCCAAAATTCTTCACAGCAGACTCATTTCACCACATCCTACATAAACAGGTTAGGTGATTCAAAACCACAAGGACAAAAGAGGACTTTAAATTTTTTCCACAGACAACTTTTTGAAGTATTTATTACTCTACAGATTTTAGACTTAGTAAGTATAAGCTTGCCTCTCTCTAGTTGCTGCAGACACCCTTATGTCAGTGTTGGTTTCTTTAGCACAAGCACTATGCTTCTCATGCCAAGTATCCAGACTCTGCTGATCAGTAAAGCACATACTTATCTTGGCAAGGACAACCTGTAATGTTATCGGGAACAGTAAGTATATAAAGGCCATAAAGGACATCCTTCAACACTGGTATGGACCCAGCACAATTGCTTCTGCTAGCAGAGCAAGTGCTTTATCCTTTTTCTCCCAAAGCTCCTATTCTTTGCTGATCACTACTTCCAGTTACCTCCTCCTAATCTCATTTCTAAGTGGTAAAGCCTCTAAAAACATAAAATGAACTGCATATGCAGGGCCACTAGGACAAATAGACTAGTTTATATCTAGGAAATATGCACAGCTATTTCCCATACTTGCCATTCAAAATATACATAAATTGTGGTTATCCACAACAGATCATTAGCTGTTTGGGTTACTACACTTTTTCTATAGGGTCACAGGTTTTGCATAACTGCTAAAACACAACACTATATGAACAGACACTTTTCTGCCTCTACTCCCCCTGTCCTACAGGAAGTATATTATGAAGCACCTGACAGAAATACCCGGCCTTACCCTGCTTATGTGACTAGGAGACACAGGAAGTACTTCTCTCTCATGTCAGCTGGGCAGGCAGGTGGACACACTCCCAACAGGGAAATACGATATCCGATCTGCCATCTTGTGGCTGTTCTGTGACTACACCCTCTGGTTTGCACAGTGTAAAGGACTGTGTCCTACAGCACTCAACTAGTTTCTCACACAATGCTCTGGCAAAAGCAAAGCAAAACAAAACACACAAACGCAATCCTATGATGAAGTTAAGAAAAAAAAAAAAGCAGAAGTAGAAATAGACTTATCCTGTAGCATGAAAGCCAGGCTGCTCACTAATGGAAGCTTCCTGAATTCAGGTAGCAGAGCACTGCAATTAGCTCTCTGGGAAAGGTGTTGGCAGCTCTGTCACTGGATGCTTTTAGGAAGACAGACAATATCGTATTGGAACAAGAAACCCCTGTAGACAGATGCCCCCACTCCCCATGGCCTGGTGGGAAAGAGCTAGAAAATAATACTAATCAAGATGATCAGCCTCCTGTGAGAAAAAGCAAAAAAAAAAAAAACAAACAACAACAACAAAAAACAACAAGCACAAACACTTGAGCAGACCTTCACCTGGCATTAAAACATAACAGTTGCCTAGACTCCTTAATAGTTTTGGTCATGATTTGATATTAAAGCAATATGATGGAATGTGCTTGGTTAAGAAAAAGAAAGAGCTATTTCCCACACACTGTTTATGAACATTTTCAGAAATTGTACAGGTTTTCTTTCCCCACAGAGAAGGCATGCTGTGATTTATGGACTGTAATAGTGAGCTTAATTGGGAAGGAGATATCATTGTTGACAGCTTTGTCTTCGCCTGGTAAATAATGGAATAAATCGGCAGGGAGCACTTACTCCCCATCAGGGTTTCGGACAGTGAATTTTGGAGGCCACATGCTTCCTGTTGTATTTGCAGTATTAGCTTGCATCCTGTTGTGGTTTTACTTGGCAGCCAGCTAGGTACCACACAGCCATTCGCTAACCTTGCTCCCCTCTTCTGTCCCCCCACCTCCCTAAGTCGGATGGGAGAAAGAATTGGAAAAAGGTAACTCATGGGTTGAGAGAAAGACAGTTTAATAGGACAGAAAAGGGAGGGAAAATAATAATGATGTGTATACACATGTACACACGATGCATGATGCAATTACTCACCACATGCAGACTGATGCCCAGCCACAGCCAGTCCCTGAGTATTCTTAAATGGGTCTGGAATTTGTTGTTTATTTAGTAACAAAACATTACTTTAGAAAAAGGCCATTTAAGCTTTTTCTTGAGCACATTTTCATTGCCCACACCCATTATCAGTTTCAGAACAGAGTTTACAGAACCAAGAGACCTAAATCATACGCATACATATTGCCTGTAAGAATGGAGCTCAAACACATAACACCTCATTCTCCCCATCCCAAGAGACAGTTAGCTCACACCAGGCTGGGGCCTGCCACATTAGGTAAGGTAACAGACAAGATATCTCAAATCAGATTTCACAGTTCATAGGGAAGGTCTGCAGATCATTAGATTAATATATATATATATATATATATTCATTAAACTAAGGGACAACTCAAGATTGAACAACTACACTATTGTTTGCACAATATGAGCCATATGCTTCTCAATACTAGCATGCATTTCTTACATTGACAAGTGCCACATAAATAGCATGAACTGTGGCAGAAGCTGCTGAATGCCACTGTCATTCTGGGTAATATAGTCCTCCTGCCAGTATAAGGGACAGTTTACTGTTCTTAGCTGCAGTTCCACTTCAGAGAAATTTTCAAAATCATAACAGGTTCTCCATGCCACGTTCTATTGTTTCTTAGCTGCTAGTTTCCATTTGTTTCTCCAAGACTATTCAGCTTGCATTATAAGAGTAGTCGGACTGGCATTTTGCATGGCAAGGGGGGAAGACAGAGATTACAGAAAGTGTTGGCCTTTTTAGTTGAGATAATGGTATTAGAACAATCTGTTGCCCTAGGATACTACTATCAAGGCTCTGCACTAGTCTTCAGAATTCTATGGACAATGAGGCAAAGTAGTTTCACAGAGGTCAAGATGAAGTATCATGGAAGAAGTAGGGGAAAAAAATAAATGATTTCTAGCTTCGAAGACCAGCAGACTGAGGAATGACATCGCATGTGTTTCACAGAGACTCTACACCCTAGTGACCCTAGGTGTTCTGCTTCCCACTCCATTGCCCATGGGGAAGCCAACACTTCAACATATTTGTGCTTTCAGTGACCAGATGCATGCTTTTCCTTCTTAGCAGAAGACAGCAGAATGCATCTAGTCCAAACTGTTGTATTCTAAATCTAAAAAAAAACAACAACAACAAAAAAAAAAAAAAAAAAAAAACCAACAAAACAAACAACAACTATTTTTGTTACTCTTAAACACCTATTCTGAATGTCACAAACTGTCCACTTCTCTTTCCTTATGCCATTTTTTACCTGAAGAATATGCTAATATGAAGTCTTTAGTATTGTGTCAAGATGCCAACCTTTTCTCCTCAGAAGAATGATTCCCCAACAACAACAATTTAATGTGGGGAAACCCAAAACACTTTTCTTGTTTATTGTCTTTTGTGCTATCCCATTGACCTCCTGAGAAGTGGGCATCCTCCCACATATCAAGATTTCATGTTGAAATTCTTTGCTCCTTTTTCACACCCTAATAGGCATGAACTTGCAGCTCAAACTCACTGACTAATCATTCTGGCCTTAGGTTTAAATTTCTTTTCCTTTCTTCCAGCAGAGACTCTCCACCTATTTAAAGTCATGAGAGCACAACACTACACTGAAATAAATACATTTCAATATATATTTTATATTTTCCCTAACAGTTTTCCAAGGTTGCTTTACTCTACAGTTAGAACAAGACAACAAAAGAAAAGCTCTTCAAACTGTTTAGGGAAACTAGAAGTAGTTTCTGTGAAAAGACTGCATTCACGTAACAAAAAGTCAGGTGTTGAGTTTGCCATTAGCTGTTGACTAGACTGAAGCAGTTTTGAACAGTTTTTAATTTGCAACATCTGTGGAGACTATCACTTTGCAAACTTAACATTACTCTCAACAGGCTTGTCTTGGTTTGTTAGCATTCACAGACCCCTAGAAAGAGCCATTGGGTCCCAGGAAGAAAGCAACAGCACACAGAAGCACTATATTTCTCGTAATACTAAATCTGAGATTTGAGCTTACATGAAACTACAGGGTTTAGAGAGGTCAGGGTTGTGGGGAAAGCAGGTTACCTCATCTTGCTACCAGTAAAAAACTAGCCAAAGGTTGGCCAAAGGTTTGATGCCAGAGCTCAGGTGAAATAGGTCAGGTATGACACGGTAATTCATAGTGAGGTTTGTAGCAAATACTGACACTTCTGAGATCATTCTGACCTCACAAATCATTGGTTGTGCTCATTGTACCAAATCACCCACAATTACTCATTATTACATGGTATACACGAGCTGGTATCACGTGTATACATAACCCTTCAAGCTTTGACAGCAACTGCAGAGCCCAAAACTATTCAGAGACTAAAATTATAGGCAATTGTTGAGTATGCATCATATCAGTTGAAATCAATCCCAGAACAGGAATCCAACTCTACCTAATTTGCCATCCTTCTGAAGTAGAAGATCTCACCAGAATAGCCCTACTAAAGGGGTTTGCACACTTTCTTAGAAGTACAGAGCTAGGAGTTGCTTATGTCAATTTACTCAAACTTTTCTCACTGCAGATGATCCTACCATGCAATCCTTTTATGAATTGAAGTTCTGTGAACTTTTTTTTTGTTGGAATTATATTTCATTAATTTGTCCTTTACTTTTAAGCAGGAAGTCTTAAAATTAACACATAGTAAAGTGAGCAAGGTTTAAGTAAACTTTTCAGGAAGAGTGAGTTCTAATTGGATGTGTTTTTTTTTTTTTTTTTCAGGGAAAAAGATTATCAGAAATACATTAACCATATGCATGGACACCGAGGTGCTGAATTACCCCTCTTAACTGTTGTTCAGATCTTTTCCCCTCCACATCCATTCAATATAACCTTGCCTTCTTTTCTCCTTGCCTTTATTCATGACATTCTAACTTCACTCCCCTCAATGTTATTTAAAAAAAAAACAAAAATAAAAAATGAAAGAATAGTCAGTTACACAGACTTAAATTTGGAATCCTAACCTTTTTTTCCTCATAATATAAAGGTGGTCAGGGTGCTAGAAATGCAGTTAAAATTTCCACAGGGCTGTAGACCTCATTGCCACGGAAAATCAGTGAGGAAAAGATGTTGGAAAGATTCCTGGAGTGACTACATATTCACAGACACAAGAGTGTGTGAGATTTTAATCATTAACGAGAGTCTGATTTTAAGTGGGAGTTTTGATAGGCACGTGAGAAATATTAATGATATAATTTAAAATTCTTATGCCTTCTTCTGAAACTGGTGATGCCCACCACCACCATAGAACATGAATGATATCTTGGGTGTGATTTAGTCAGACAGTACCCAACTATACCTACCCCTATGGACACCATATGAACCAGGAACCTAATAACTATAAACAGAACAGGAGACACAAAGGACAGTTAAATGACCTTAATGGATATTATCCGGGTAATTAGTGTGAATAACGATTGCCAAGTTTTTAAATATGAAAACTTTGGAAAGAATAACATGAGCAGTGATTAATAAATGTGATTGTTACTTTCCTCTGTACTGTTTAAGAAAACATCCCTAATATCCAGAAAGTTTCTGCAGCCAGAATACAGACACAGATTAACCAGGCTATAACACAATCTTTTTCTCCTTTAGAAATGAAGATTATAACAAAAGCCTCCAACAAAATGCAGGGAGACCAAGAACATCCTACTGGAGTTATGTGTCTCAGCAAGGAATCAGAAAACTTCCTAGATAAATTATATCAGCAGAGTGAAGCCTTCAGCAGATTTCACAGATTTATCTTGTCCACATATCTGCATATTCTTATGCAGAGTCGCTGTTAGAAAGTGTACATCTCTCTATCAGAAGGTAAATAGGCAGGGATATTAACATTCCTTGCATTCATATCAATAATGTGAAAGATCATCAATGATGATTCAGACCCCATGGCATGTCTTCTTATAAGCTAGCTTATATACCTAATTACTTACAGATACTCATATGTTGCAAGAAGGATGATAAATTACTTCTTTGACTAGCACCTTTCTTGGATTCACAAAGAATCCTCTTAGAGTTGTCATTTTCTCCACTGCCTTGTTTCCCACTCCTTCCCACCCCCACCCCCTTAATCTTTATTTCAGTAACCTTAACTCATAGAAAGGTAAGTGACAGGAGCAAGTGGCAATATTGCTTTCGCCAGCTTCACAATAGGTAATTTCTTGCAATATCAGTTTAGCAACAGGAGGACAATAAAGTGTCATCTGAGAAAAGCAGGGGAGAAGAAAAAAATACGTAAACAATTTATTCTTCCTAAGAGCTAAAAAGTGTGTGTGTGTGGGGGGGGGGGGGCTCACTCATTTCTCCTTTTCTTCCTGTGTCCATTGACCTGGTAGCATAACAGTGACATACAGAAATACTGCTTTCTGTTAGGTCCCACAGGTTAAAGTTCAATAATGAGCATTATCTAGAAAACAGGAGCATCCAGAATGTCTCTGTCTCAATATGTTATAGGGAACATGAGCATTTCTTATCAACATTTCAGTGAGATATGGGACTTTCAGTCTGGTGTGAGCAAAGCACACTTAAATATTAGAAGCACCATTTCCCAAATTGCCTGCCAATTTTCAAATGACAGTGCATAAATTCAGGATGGTTGACCCACTAACAGTTTCCACACCTATTGCCCACCATGTAAAAGCCAGCTTTCTACAGACTGAACAGTTACACAGCATATGTACTTCCAAGTATCTGAGAAGTTGGCATGCCAGACTTTGATTCATTTTAAAATAGAGATAGAATTCAGGATCTTAAAACAGGAAAGTACTTATGCTTCTACCACCCTTTACAAACAGGGAAATTTTATTTTATAGATGTAGAGGATTTGTTTGTCCTAAAGGGCATTTTAAGGGTTTATGATCTCTCATCTTTCAGTTCAATGTGATCTTAAGACCATCCTCATGCATTCCATATAGCTGTTTCTCCCAGCAAGACCGTATTATTCCCTAAGCACCCCATCATCCACTACATTTAAATATAACAGAGGAAACTCTTTGGTGAAAATTTACTCAGTTTGAACTTTTTGTTGATTTAAATTGTCTTTGTTATGCCTTTATTTGAAGGTGGACATGCATTGTAAACTCCCCACACATCCACCAGTAACTAACAAGTTAATTCCTATTAATTATGCCTTTACTATTTAAGTATCAGTAGATGTTTCCCCAGTTTAGAGTGTTGAGTGCCTTCATTTAATGGATATTTAATCCAGAGTTTTCAAGGCAGAAATTAAGTGCTGTTTAAATACCACGTTGACTTTGAAAGATATGTCTGAGTCAGTGACCTCACTGGACTGACTCCAAAGAGCAAAAGAAACACATATGATTATAATCTAAAGAATATCTTAACATTTAAAGGAGGTATTCACATCATCTTACTGACATTCAGACAGAATTACTATAACACTGCATGCAGATTCCCAATTAATCAATACAATTAATCAATCAATTAGTCCAAGGTAGATACAGCACCTGCATCCCCCTGGGGGAAGCCTGATGGTGACAGACGCCTGTCACATTCTTGCCCACTCTGGCTGCCAGCAGTGCAGAGTGAGGTCAAGCAGGGTCAGAACTCTCCCTGCAGCATTTTCCAAATTTATTTTGTACCTGCCTGCCTGCCACACACCCCAGGGTCCTCAGCATATTTCTCTTCTGCATTACATCACCCATCCTCACCATGCCGTGTCTTCTATTTCCTTATCCTCATCTCCACTCTTCCGGATGTTCCCCACAGCATTTGCCTTCATCTCCCACTTCCACCCACACCCTCTCCTCTCTCTTCACAGACCCCATGTGACACTCCTCATCTTTCCTGCTGCAGCAGCTTCTAACTGGGCAGCTTGTCTCTTCCCCTGTTCCTAGCTGATTCTGACTCCTCTTCCACACTTGATAACGGCAACCCAGACTTCCTCACCTGTAACACATCACACCCTTTACCTGCATATTCCTCACCTGTACAGTCTTGTCTGATACACAGTTCAAGTTTATGTATATTATGCAAGGTGTTTCCTTTCACTGTATACACAAGCCTAGAAGAGAGGTGCTTGCCAACAACCTATAGACAGTTCTGAAAACTAACCAGATATAACTGCCTGCTTCCTGGGGCCTAACAGAAAAGGCTCTAGATAGGAAATTTAAGGGGGAAAATAGCATCCTTTGTGACTTACACTACACCCTGCAGTCAAATTATATCACAAAATGAAAACTAATGTAGCTACATCCTTAGCAGTGCTTATGTACTTAGAAAAGATGTACAAAGTGTGTGCAATAACTCCACCTGGTGATTCTCAACATGATCTAGTTGGCTTAAAGTTGTCTCTTATGAGTAAGAGCGAAATATCACTGCTATGCAAAGTAAAAGCCTAATTTGTAATGTAAGCAGCATATAAGCTCTGCACTTTGTTCTTATCCATTCTTTGACTTGACCTGTAGATCTCATTTCAGACTCAAAACATTTATAAACTGGAAAATAGTATCTATCTTGCTCTCAGAATACATATTAAATGCTTGGTATGATAGTAAGAGCTGTGTACATCCTATAGAAGACAGTTAAACAACTATTAAAGTATCCTCTAAATTTAAATATCATATTCAAAGGCAGAATATAAAAAGCATCACCACCCTCCTTCATAACTCATTCTTCATTTTCTAGAAAAACAGTGCATCTGACATTCAAAACACAAAACTGAAAATCAAATAGACCATCTTCCCTCTCACCTTTAAAGCACCAAGATACCAAGAACTGTCCAAACCTATCCATCAGAGGAAATTGATTTTTGATACTAGAGCTACAGACTATTGTGGATTGAAAGGAAGTGTATTGTTATCCTATAGCTGTAACAATAACATTTCTCATGTCTTTCAGTTCAAAATGAGGGGTGCTGAGCTACATCTCCTTGCCTCTCACACAATATCCTTAACACAAAAATTTTTCCAAACACTACACAGAGCCTCTCAGGCACACAGATACAGATTTAATTCTCTGCAGTATATTGTCAAAGCTTCCTGCTTTAAATGGAACCAACCAAAAGTTGTATGTACATACACATTTGCAAGCATGTATTTCAGGTTTTGCTACAGGTTCTGCACATGAAATTTCTCAGCCTCTTGGTAACTGATACTGTCATATACTTACAAGCAATTATAACAAGCCCTGATATAACACGTTGAAAAATCTCAGCTATTTGCATGTCATAAAATAAACATTCTAAAGGTAAAAAAAAAACCTCACTTGACATTGTTTATAAAATATTTTTTCAGTTCAGACAGTACATTTTTAATGTTTTTACAGATGTAGAAAAAAATCTTAGTGTTATCAACTCTTATTGATTTGTAGGAAACAAAAGTAAGACTCTTCCGCCCCGCCTCCCCCCCCCCCCCCCCATTTTTTTTTTTTTTATGAGTAGGAAACTCATCTGATACGAAAAGCATCTCAAACATCTTTTTCTAATTCGATTGCACTTCAGAGAGCAGTGGTGTAGAAAAAGTGTAAATCATCACGGTGAAAGACCACCAGGTAAATACTCCAAGCACAAGTGTATGGATGAGCCTTCTGGTTTCTCCTTCAGTATTGTTAACAGTGCCACAAGTCACTACTTCTTCTGAAGCTGATGCTAGTGCAGCAGTTGCATGCTCTTTAGAGCTATACTTAGACTGCCACAAAGTAAAATGAAAGTAAAGCCATTTGAAATAGTTCTTGCATATAATTGTTTCTCCATTTTACCTTACATGAATCAGGAAGCAACAGCATGCTTCATCCCAAGACACCCAGAAGTCAGGGGAGTAGAAAAAGAGCTCTTTGCAATACAGAGGTGTGCAGACACCCCAAGTTATCACAGAATCACAGAATTTCTAGGTTGGAAGAGACCTCAAGATCATTGAGTCCAACCTCTGACCTAACGCTAACAGTCCCCACTAAACCATATCCCTAAGCTCTACATCTAAACGTCTTTTAAAGACTTCCAGGGATGGTGACTCCACCACCTCCCTGGGCAGCCTGTTCCAGTGTCTAACAACCCTTTCAGTAAAGAAGTTCTTCCTAACATCTAACCTAAAACTCCCCTTGCACAACTTTAGCCCATTCCCCCTCATCCTGTCACCAGGCACGTGGGAGAACAGACCAACCCCCACCTCACTACAGCCTCCTTTAAGGTATCTGTAGAGAGCGATAAGGTCGCCCCTGAGCCTCCTCTTCTCCAGGCTGAACAAGCCCAGCTCCCTCAGCCGCTCCTCGTAGGACTTGTCCTCCAGACCCCTCACCAGCTTCGTCGCCCTTCTCTGGACCCGCTCAAGCACCTCGATGTCCTTCTTGTAGCGAGGGGCCCAAAACTGAACACAGTACTCGAGGTGCGGCCTCACCAGAGTCGAGTACAGGGGGACGATCACCTCCCTAGCCCTGCTGGCCACACTGCTTCTTATATAACCCAGGATGCCGTTGGCCTTCTTGGCCACCTGAGCACACTGCTGGCTCATATTCAGCCGACTGTCCACCATCACTCCCAGGTCCTTCTCTGCCTGGCAGCTCTCCAACCACTCATCTCCCAGCCTGTAGCTCTGCTTGGGGTTATTGCGCCCCAGGTGCAGGACCCGGCACTTGGCCTTGTTGAACTTCATGCAGTTGACCTCAGCCCATTGGTGCAGCCTAACCAGATCCTCCTGCAGAGCTTTTCTACCCTCGAGCAGATCAACACACGCACCTAACTTGGTGTCATCTGCGAACTTACTGAGGGTGCACTCAATGCCCTCGTCCAGATCATTGATGAAGATATTATGAATACTTATGCAGCAGCACTGCCCTTGCTCATTCACTAATTTGGTTATGCTGTTTCCAAGCTACATGCAGCATTCCCCTATTTCTGTAAAAAGCCATAATCAGATACTAACACCCAGTTACACTGCACACAGTAATAACCCTGCAGGACTCTGAATGGGTATGCACACATATGTTTACTTTGTAAGTTGTTCATGAACTGAGTTGGGGATAAAGGGCACTGTGGCTTCAGTAATTCCTTATTGACAAGTATTCTCCACTTTAGTCATCTGATGCACTATTTTCCTGCAGTGATTCACTTTACTATTCACACCAAGCAAGGCTTATTACACGCACACACACACCATCCTCTCCATCAAAACCACTTGTTAATACTTCTGGTCCTTCACCAGAGGCTGGATTTGTCTCAGCTAAATTTAGCTGTCTAGAGAAAGTATAGCTGTTCACAATCAACAAAAAGAGCCTCTAGAGACAAATTCACGTCAGAGACATTTCTTAGTGCAGGCTGATTCTGAAAACACTTCTTTCCACCTATGACACATGAAGACTGATCAGACAATTTTGACTACACAGCAGATGATCCATGTATTTAAAACAAACAGAGAATGGCTACTAGCAGATATCACAACTTCAGCATAACTCTTTGGAGAGCATAACCTCTCAAATTGGAGATATTTTCCCCATGAAAATGGCAGTTGCCAAGATACAATGCAATGAATAACATGGCTCCATTGAATAACAGTAAACATGTCCTGTTCATTCACAAAATGATTTCTGAATCACTTTGCAAGTCCCATCCATCAAGAACCATATGTTAAAGAATTCAGCAACAGCAGTCCTGAGTATAGTGACACTTTTCAAGGCTGTAGCTACTGAAGCCATTACAGTAGAAATATCATAGCCATATATAAAGGCAGATGTAAGCACATTTGTTTTTATTCCTTGCAACAAGTCCAGAACGAGTTCATAAAAAAGATGGAAATTGCATGCAATGCCATTATATCAAGCACAAAAGTCTGACATTTTCTGTAGTTAACAATAAATTATTCCCAATGTTTGCCTGTTTTTAAAAAAGTTATCCAAAACCAACCTCACAATATCCTTAAGTTGTTTCAGATATAACAGCCCATGGAAAGCATTCAATGACAAGGTACGCGTACTGGAAAAACTTTGTGTTCCAAGATAGAGAGTGACATAGTATTCATGGAGATAAGAAAACCTACACACATGGAGCACATAACATGATCTCCTTTACAGTTGAACTACCCTTCTTTGCTCCCACACTTCTGTCAGTCCAATAGGAAGAAATGGGGAACTCCAAGTCCTGAATGGGTGTTATCACTCATTATCACTAAAAGCTGTATTGAACCTGATATTGTTAACAATTAGTTACTAACAGATCTGCAAATGTCCATGATATCAGAGGAACTGCCACCTCCTACCTGAGTCAGACCCATGGTCACAGTCCTGCAGCTTTTTCACTGGGATCAGCACCAAGGGTTTTACATTAGCTTGTAAGCCTTGGCAAATAAAGGATGGCTTAATGTTGCAACTCCTACTGTGAAATATCTTTCTATATACAAAAATATAGAAACCCGTCATCCACTATTGGGCAGCTATTTTACACCACATAGATTTCTCAATCCTTTATAAATAAGAAAATAATAACGATAATAATAAAAAAACCCCTGTTTCTCTTGGCATAGGTAATGTCGGTGGGGCAAAAAAGTTCCACTAGTGCATGCTGTAAGAACACATTTCTCTCAGAATTTAAATATATATATTTTTTTTATATAATATATACTACTAAAGAAATAAGGTTATGGAACAACTGACTACAACTGCATTTGAGTAGATTTTCAGTACCACAGCGGACTAATTGATTGAGGGTTGAATAAAGAGGGTCCCAGTTCCTGTTTATGTCGTGAAGTTGGAAGGGGATGATACCGTTGTCCTTTCTGAGAGCCTTGTCCTACCCAAGTTTATAACATCTAATTTAAACTTTTTCTAAAAGAAAAACAGTCTGACAGATCAACGTGGGAGCTTGCCCAAAACTGTGTTATTCTTTATCATAATCAAGCTTGAAATGGCACTGTTCTTTTTATTTATATGTTGTCATAGACATGCTTAGCCAAGGAAGAAGTCAGAATCACAACAGCATTTTCTTTAACTTGGTGCATTTGGTCAGCATTTCAAACATGATTGAATCCTAGGCGGCTTCACCATCAGGATAAATGACACTAACTTATATTAGCATTTTAATTCTCATCCCTCTTTGTGGCTTGATTGTGTATAGACAGATGTAAAGCAAGATGTATGATGCTTTATGGAACAACTAAGTTAAAAAGCCAAATTCGGAACTTCCTTGCATTTTATAAAACTTCTGGGAAAGTCTCCCAAATTCAGTATAGAAACAAATTCATCCTAGTCTCTTGAGATTAAAATCCCTGTACACAACCTCAAGTTCTAAAACCATTTTTTTTTTTTTTTAATCTGGATCCTCGAGGAGTTACAGTCATATATAAGCTTCTGTGGTCCCTTTGTACACACCTTTGTCTGTTGTGTATCGCACCCAGGATGCACAGCCTGGGGTGGAGCATCCTTGCCCTCTTCCCTATTGTTTGCTCAGGGAAGAGCAGCCAGACCAATGACTTATAGGAAACACTTAAAACTTGTAAGCCAAACAAACAAGGACTGAAATGGAGCAGGTGGAGATAACACCAATTTGGCATCCAACATTATTTAATTGGGACAAGCGTCTTCATCAATGGCTATTTGGAGGGAGAACAAAAGGAGGCTGAACTGGCTACTGTCTCCAACAACTGCTAATTTGTGCTGCAAGATGGAGAAATATCAACTGCACTGTTAATTTCTATATTACAGAAATTAATCCTCTCATTTGCACAGCAGGAAGCCAAATTACACCATCACATGCACAAATAAATCTGACATTTTGAGGATTTGACACTGCACCACAAAGAGCTGGTTCCAACATTACCTCCCACCTCACAGAGATAGCATAAAGGCATCTTTCCTGGACAAAGACAACAACAGAAAAGCAGCCAGTTCCTCAGCTGATGAAATTTGGCAGAGGTCTCCCAGTTTGAAGAGAACAGCTGCCATCCACCTCACAGAGATGCAGAATATAAGGAAAGGTGCATTTGTATGATTTGGAGGAGATATCTTTCTAAACTAGAAAGAGATCTTGTACCTGGACCTACAGCACCTTCAAGTTTCAGCTATAGCAGGTGCCTCATGTGTGCATCCCATAGCTACCACAGGGAACTTTTGTCCTAAAAACAGAATATTGCAACAGACAGCACACAGCTAAAATAGGACAGATGAAAAAAGTCTACCTGCAGTGATACAGAACAGAGTTCCATCCTCTGTAAAAAGCACATTGCCAGTCACTTGACTTGACTAACAACTACAAAATGCCTGAGGAAAGGCAAGGTTTGTGGGGTAAAGTGTTTTAATCATTTTTAGTTAGTTTGGTTTTATTTAGTTTAATTTAATTATTACTCAGAATTTGAATGTCAAAGACTTTCATATAGATCACAGATTTACCAGTGGGGAATCTCATCCACCTGCTGATTTTCTCTCATTCATTCCTCTCTCCTTTGTGGATCCTGTCCTCTCAGTTCTCATTTATAAACGTCAATTTCAAGAAAAAGTTAAAGACACGCAACTTCATTTATTAAATAGCCAACTTCATTTATTAAACAGCCATAAGAGCAATCACACTTTACTAAGTCATTGATTAGTAAGGGATACTTAAAAATTAGTATGCATCTGTGCAGTTAGTATAATCTAAATTGTTGATTATGAAAAGCCTGATCATAATCATCCAACACATGCTGCTTATATCCAAAGCACACCTATATATCTTTTCAAACTCCTGTAAACCATTTAAAGTTGAACCTTCACTTAGGAAGTGTAATTACAAGAAATACACAGATCTTCCACAGAAAACAGAAAATGCACCTGCCAGTTCAAATCTGGCAAGGTGATGCTCATAGCATTAACAGGTGCTGTTTGTGAAGTTTCTGAAGGTATTTGTTTCTCCCTGCTTAGCCCTGGCACAACCACTTCTTCCTGCCTGTCACTCAGGATGGTGACAACCTGGGAAGACAGGCTTCAAGCCACTGCAATGACAAAAGTTTTACACCTCCTGCTTCCCCCCTCCCAAATTAAGCAGAGAAAGGTCAAGATACGTTAGCTTTTACACATCACACAGCTCTAAAGTTTTCTCACATAACCCCAGGATCTATCCTCTATTCTTAGAAATAGAAACATATAGGTTCTCACCTAACTCCAGGAGCTTTGGCCTTAGGAAAGCAAGCACACAGTCTGAAAGCAATAACAAAAAAAGAGAATTAACATCATGACGTAAAAATCTATTAAAAAGAGGATATTTGCTTGCAGGAATTTCTCCCTCCCTTTATTTCCCCCCATAGGAGTCAGTTAAGCATAACCTTGTTGGTAGTTTGTTCTTTCATACAAAAACATAATTATGATCTGATCTGCAACCACATGCCTTAAATAAAAGGCAGCTGCTTATATGATCTGCTCATTAAGTGCTGTATTCTAAATACATACAAAGATGCCAAGGTAATTAACAAGGCACAAAAGCTTCTGGGAGTTAAAGATACAATAAGAGCTGGGTTGAGACTCCTCTTTACATTTACAGGAAAATAGCAAGAAATCTATGACTATAGATTTCATTTTAAAATCACTTTGCTCCTCAGGATGACATTGCAGAATTATTCTCTTTGAAAAGATACAATTTATTTCCCACTGTTATAGATGCTTAAAAAAGGAGTTTTGGTACTTCCAGGATTTCTTCTTTCTGCTTTCCCTTAAGCTTTAAGACTTCTTGATAACGTCTCATGGAATGATTTAAACATTTTTGGAAATATGAAACCTTACCACTTAATGAGTCATTTTTACACCAACTACCACCTCCAAATGTCTGGTTTCCACCTTCTCCCCCTCCTCATAGATCCTTTTACTGTTTTACATTATACTGCAGTCCTAACTTCTCCAAATATCTATGCCACTTCCTTGCATAGAACAAATCTCCTTCTCAAAGTTATTTCACTCTAAAATCCTTGCTTCCTCTTTAGGCACCAAGGCAATTGTAAAGCTAAACCACCTATGTTAAGAATCCACTTACTATTTTCTGTAAACTACACTTAGAGAAATGGAGAAAATTTGTTTTAGCTAGCAAGATACACAAAGTCTTTCCTAGTACCACTACTACCTTTCCTTCCTGTGAACTTCATTTGAAAAGGTAAGAAGTATGGTGAAGAGAATTTAAAAGCCACACCTGTGCTAAAAGGAAATAGATTTCTTCTCACAGATGCAAGTGTTTATGCTTTAAAAAGAAAGAGAAGAGGGCTTTTTACCACCTAGTTAATTAAGCATGCCTCGCAGCTCTCCTAGTGTTTATTTCTCAGTACGGCCAAATTGAAATCCCTGGGGTACTGCTGTCTTCTCAGTAGCAGGTATATACTTCCCAATTTTTCTCCCATGAAACGCTGAGATTTAGTAATACAGCCAAACACTGAGTACCTGAGCAAAAAGCAGTAGGAGTGAAATCTCAGAAAATAATCATTGTACTGGCAAATAAAATGTCCTTTGCTTAATAATTCAAAACCAAAAAAAAAAAAATCAAAATTAAACCAAAGTTTAGAACTAGGTTTACCTTTTTTTTTTTTGCCCTGACCTGCGCAGGAAAACAATTCTGTCTCCCCACTGGCTGAAAGGCCTATATTAGACAATCCCCCTACCAAATATTTGGGGTCAGGGTGTGCTAGACTTGGGTATTTAGTCTTCTGGTCAGAGCAAGGCTTTGTAAAACATCCAGCTAAAGTGGCCCATTTCTCTAAGTGATCTCACAGGCTTGATAATGGAGGGACTATATAAAATTGACAATTAGGACTTCTGTTGGAATACAGAAAATATGTTTGGAGTGAGCTTAAAATCTTTTCAGGACTATACTGAAACACAACATTTCCACAGTATAGCAAAGCCCATTTTTATTTTTATTATTATTATTTTTACTCTTTTTTTTTTTTTTTTTTTCGGGGGGGGGGGAGGAGGGATAATTGTGGGCATTTAAGTCCTCCTGAAATCTAGCTGTATTCCTATTAGCCAGGAGCAATAATTAACAGCTCTCTTTCTCTGGAGTCAGGAAGAGAGAATCATGTGAAGATGAAAAAATTTTATAATAGGCCTAAACTCTGGGATTTCTTATTACCTTTTAGGATGTCTGATCCTGAAGGCCCTTCAAAAACTGAAATACAGTTCACAGATGCTGACATTGCAAAGCTTTCTAACGGGGGAAAATGAGAGAAGGAAAAAAAATACCTATCAGATACATCTGCTACATGGAGAAATAATAAATGCCAGATATAGACTTTTATTTCAAACAAAACAAAAGACACTGAAAAAGCATAAGTTATCTCTTTTCAAAATTGAACAAAATTAGCTGAACCACAGCAATAATAATATTATTAATAATGATCATGGTAATGATGATGAAAAGATATGCACTACTTTAACAAAGACTGAAAACAAACTATACTCTTGAACCTGAAAAATGTGAAACTCGAGGAAAAAGAAAACAAATGAGCATTTCAAAAAGAACAACAAACATAGGAGATAAGTAATCCCAGAGATCACTGAAGTAAGAAAGAACAATGAATTTACAAAGCAGATGGATTTCCAAGTCAAGTGTAGAGAAGCCTGAATGAATCTGCACAGTTGAAGCAACGGCAGTGAGATGATCATAAAAATGTTTAGCAGCCTTTCTGGAGATGTGAAAAGCTCAGTGATTTGTGATACATTTTTTCAATGCCTGGCCATGGCTTTACTGCAGTTATCCACTGGGGCTCTGGCTGCACAGCAGCTGGATGCAGCCGAGGGCAGAGGGCACAGGTTGGTGCTGTCAAACAGCAGGATGCAATGGGATCCAAGCGGCTAGACTTATCCAACACTGATCTCACAGGCTATACATATTTATGCATTAGTGAACAATGTTGCAAGTGGAGCTGCTAACCTCCTCAAATGATAATTACTTGTCCAGAAGTACTTCAGCCAAAAAGTACTGGCTGGCTTGTCTAATAGCTGGTAGAAGTATCATTGACATTATCCCATTTCAGCCATGTTATATATTTGTTTGTAGTCATCACTACAGTGTTTGGTCCTTACCTCTGGGACTCATCCTCTGCATTATATATGAGGAGTTTATACATGAGGAATTTGAGAGAATGTAATCCCCCGTGTCAACCACCTTTTGTCCCCAGTGGCCTCATTAAAGAAAGAAATATTATCCTTAAGCAAGCACATTAAAAAATGGAAATGTGTGAAGACAATAGCTGAATTATTCAAACTGCTCCTTAGTCATCATGATCATTTTAATGCACATAACCCTGATTTGGTTTACATAGTTTTTTGAGGTTGCACTTGATTATTTCTTTTTCCACAATTCCCAGATAAAGCACAGAATTAACTGTTCATTTTACCAAAATAGATGCTCCAAGGCTTTCTGAATGCAGCTTTCCTAATCTTCTAAAAACCTCATCTGGGAATCCAATTCTGATGCATCAGAGTTTCTGCAAATGGTGCAAGCTGCAATGTTGCTTTTGTTAAGGGGGCAATCCCTTTCCTAATATGTAGAAAATAGACTGAGAATACTCAGGACATCTCCCCAAAGCAACTAAAACTTCACTAATAATTTTTTGTCCCTTCCAAGGTACAACAGAATCAATTATCTAGATGGGTGACATCTCACAAACCCATTATGACTGTACATCTCTCATACACTGCTTTATACTCTCATCATTTGGTCATTCACTTTCCCACATCCTCCTGAGCCTGGTGGATATTTAAGAGCAATCAGAAAAAAAATATCATAATAAAACTGCTGATTGCAAAAGAAATATAATGTGCTTGCTGATGGGGGTCTAAGACATTTCTGGAGCACTGGGTCACCTCCTCCATTAAACTACTTTGTCTCTTGAAGGGGATAAAATATGACCAAGTTTTCATGAGGTTACTACCCCTACAGTAATGAGAGTCCTATTCCCTCTTATAGTCCCATGCCTCATCTTTGCATTGGCAGAAAATCTCATTTCTCACTTCTGTACGTCATTCACTTTCATGAACATAGAGATCACACAGTTTAAATGTGACAGATTTTTTGCCTGTTCTATCAGAATATCCAGTGGTGTTGATTTAGTGCTTGGAAACAGCTCTGAGAACCTCTCTGCATGCCTTTTTGGTGGGCTGGAAAAATATCTGTGAGAAGAGACTTGCAAAGATAAATCAAAGTGTGAGAGACTTTACTAAACTAGAAAAATTTTTATAGCATTTAGATGATACCACAACACTGTTAACCACAGTGTAAATGATTGAACAAGTGATGAATCCCTTAGAGGAAAAAGCCATTAGGTGGTTTTAAATCCATTAAAAAAAAAAAAAAAAAAAAAGTATTATGTGCTATAAAGAGCAAAAAGATGTCCTTTTCTTTCCTTTCTAATACAATCCTCATCAGAGTACTCCTATGCAGTCTTCCCAAGGCATTTTATCAACGCATGCCAAACACTATTATGTTGAGTTTCAATATGATTTACTAATTAGCATTTGACATGAAATGCTGCTGATAGGCACCATTTTCATCCACATGAGAATCTCATCTTAACCTACCAAGATGATGCAGAATTTAGTTATTGGTAACTGTGTTTGTTATAGCTCTCACCTCCCAGCAAAATTGTCCAAGCAGATTTGATTTCATAAATCCAGTGAAATCCTTTTCTCACAAGTTATGTCTGCATAAAAATAACAGTGGTTAGGAAATTATTTTTCAAAGGACCCACCCTCTGTCCTCTGGCTGCTTAGTATGGACAAGAGACTCCAACACAGGTTTTCTGTCTTTCCAGCACGGTATCTGAGTCAACATGCTTATTAGATCTCCTCAGCTGTGGCTGCTGAAAATGTCCAACTTTGTTTAACTAATTAAATAACCACTGGAGCAGTAACCTGACTTTCCTCTCTCTCGCATGACTTCCCTAACCTCTTTCTTGTCCAATGAATGTTTAATTACTGAGGTGAAGTGAAACATATGCAACTGAAGAGGTGAGTAGATCTTGCCTACAGCATGCTTGATAGCTTAGTTATTCAGGCAGTCTGATGAACGAATGGGTAAGATAGGGTTAAGTATCAACTTTAAATCTTCTGAGCTCAAACTTCTCCAAAATTAGCAACCCATTCTCCAAAGTGGCCTGTGGCTAATTAAGACATGTGGTCTGGTTAGCTCACACTTTTGAAACTTACTTAAGAATCTAAGCTAATAATTTTTGCTACCACCTTCCACACCTGCAATGCCCCTGAATAAAACTTTGGGAGGGCACCCACTATTTTTAACTCAAAGCTCTATAAATGAACATCTAGGGTTAAGAGATTCATTTCTTCAGACCTCTGTGACAATTGGTAAAACTCCCTCCATGAGAATATTTTCATAGCATGCCTGATGGACGGTCACTTGTGCAAAAACTTCTTTCCCTTGCTCTTTCAGTAAATAAAAGTATTGTATACTCAGTAGAACAACTAATGAATGAAAACATAATCTGGGTATAAACTCCCATAGGTTATAGACATATAGGGAAGAGACAATACTTTCTAGAAAGAAATACAGATTACAGAAGGAAAAATTGATTTCTTCCCACTGACTGCAGGTGTTTGGGGCTGTAGTTTTCCACTTCCAGGACTCCTAGAATGAATTCAGATAACGAATCAAAACCCCACTCAGAAGAAAGAAATCAAACATCACTCCTGGTCCTTACATCTGTGATGGATTAAAGTGTAAGGAACATTGTGAAACTCTGGGTCAGCTCATATTAGACATTTTCTGTTAGCAGCTCCCCATGGGAAATGAAATCATCCTAGGGCTCAAACCTGCAGAGGCCAGGCCCCAGCAGAATGCAGGCTGAAGTGAGCAGATAGCTGCAGCCATGCCTGCTATTGCATTGACTCCAGCAGGCATTGTTCTAGACTACGGGTTTAGGCAGTCCTTCAACACAAAGAAGAAAATGTGCTGACCTCCACCAGCTCTGACAGAGTGTAAATTTTGACAAAGTGTAACTAGAATCCCAGAAGACCGCAGTGTTTTTTAACAACCCCTTACCATGGTATTTTTCCTATATCCATTAAGGTTTCAGAACAATCAGTATTGGATCCTCCTTGACAAAAGATGATAAAAAGAGAAGTATTCCTGTGCCTACAACCTGACAGGGTGACCCCTGAACAAGCATATTGCAACTTCCATGTTTCAGATTCTGCTTCTCTCCTTCTCTCAGCAACTGCCTCTTCTCTTTTGTTAGCAAAGTAACTAGCTGTCTGCAATTTAATTGGGGCAGTGAGAACTACTCTAAGACTCGACTACTTCAAGCAAGCAAGCAAAACTTCCCCTCTTAGCACCCTGCTGAGGCTGCTGCTTCTTGGGCTTAAGGTTTTTATTTGTTTGTTTTCTTTTCAGCCCACTGCTTCCCAGCAGATTTTCTCCTGTATGAATTCTGCATGTGTGCCCTTTATAGTCTGGGAGGTGAGCTGAGTTTTCATTTACTCACAAATCTCACAAGTGTTCTCTAAAATAATGCAGGTCAAGGAATGAGAAGCATCCCTATTCTGTACTTGAATTTGAGAAGCAAAGACTGTTTTAACCTAACCTGCCCATCACAAATAGAAGTTGTCACAGATCTTTCTAAAGGAAAGGAAAACTGTATATCAGGTCAGTATTCTCCTTGTCTGTTATCTTAGTTGTCAAACAGAAGGAAAAGGGCCTAGTAGAAAGGTGACAGCAAAATAATGATTTTACTATCAGCTTGCTGGATTAGGAACAATCTTTCCTATGGACTGTGAAATCTATTGTTGATGCTAATTATTGTAGGTTTTAGAGGCAATGTCATCTTCTCTCCAAAATATCATAAGCCACGCTTTGTCACACACTGTCCTTTTTTGGGACCCTGTTAAGCAAACACTGAAACAGAAAGATTGACTTCAGTGACGACAACAGGACTATTCTCACACTTAGAGTGATGCATCTGATTAAGAATTTAGCTGAAAAAATAATAATAATAATAATAAATTAAAATTCTCTTTCTTATTCTTTAATGTTGCTAATAATGTTATGTCCCACTATTTTCTTTAATTCTTCTCTATTTTCTAATGATAACAGTTCTTCATTTCTGAGTTTCTAGTGTGTCCATTGCAGTGAAACAGGAGTAATAAATTAATTCACCTGTACATTCTTCATTCTTGCCTTTGCCTGATGAAAGAGGAAATAATCCATGCAAGTAGATCAGGTTACTTCTCTTAGTGAAATATTCTGTTTCTGTGTACTGTATTTTTACCCAGTTTGTACATAAGCTGCAAACCTTATTTATAAAAGTACCAGGCTGCAAAATGAAATCCCAGCACACACACTTTTTCTCTTGCTACTAAGAGATGTCATATTCACTGTCCCATAATGCCACCCCATAGTCATAGCAAACCTACTGTAAACCTGCCATTTTGGAGAACCTGTAAGCTGTGTACCCAAGCAGGACTTACAAGCAATTGCTTCAGAAGGTACCTTCTCCCTGTAAGAAAGGGAAACTGAAACATGTTCCTGGTGAAGAATGGGTCAAGAACTGGCTGCAAGGGTGAACACAAGTTCTGAGACTCCCCTCTGAGAATTAGTGCTGGACAGCATGCACATACTGTAGCAGCTAGGACTGAATGTTGCTGCCCACAAAGGGAAGGAATTAAGCAGAAATGTTGCCTCCAAAACATGAGATTTTCTCCAAAATCCTTAATACAGACAACAGGCATAGCCACTGGGTAGCAATGTCCTTGGCTGACACTCCCAAACAGTTTTGATGCTGTTTCTTCATCATCATCATCAATGGCAAGATAATTAAAATTCCTTTCTGCTACAGGAAACATTTCCATATCCACCCACCCCAGTGCTTCCCACAACACAACTTTAGTGAGCTGCCCTTAATTATTACCAACCCAGCATATTACATGTATTACATGCCTTGTGGCTCTCATCTTCCAAAGATGCTGTCATGAAGCTTAGCAAGTCAGAAACTAGATCATCTCTGATGTACAGGCAGGTCTGGAACAGCAAAAAGGTGGTTTTTTTTTGTTTGTTTGTTTGTTTTTCTCCCACCTCAAATATTGGCCTCCTGCTCCTGGACAGTGAGGCTCCTCCCTTCCAGAAGGCAGGCTTCATCTGTGCTCCCTTCCCTGATGTAGGGAAACCCTATCTTTTCCTTCACTGATGTTCTCTCTTTTGCTTTCTTATTCTAAACATCTCTCTGAACGTGTGCTCTTTCTGAGAGCACAATAGGAATATTATAAAAGGATAAAAAATGTATGTATCATGTTCCATTGAGAAGCCTACAGCAGACCAGCCTATCTGCCATTGCTGATGTGGCAGTTCAGCTGCTTGGAAACAGGGAACAGAACAAGTTCTGAGGAATGTTTTGTTTGTGTGTACTAATCCTTTCTACCCATGTGTTCTGTGATTTTGAGCTAAAACCGTAGGGACAGAAAGATGATAGTACTGCCATCTCTTCCAATGTCCACTCTCCAAAAATACAAAAATCTCTTGAGAGAGGATGTTTAATGGGGCAATGGGCTAAGCAAATATCTATCATTCAGAAAGTTCTCTTTTTTTTTTTTTTTTTTTGAATGAGAAACATTTTCAGTTCCCAAGAGAATGAGTATTGCTATCCTTTTCAGTCATTTCTATATCTATGGCTGTGTGTGTTACAATCTCTGTAATGGATAATATAGGATCATGATTGGCAAAAATGCAGTATTATATTGAGGAAAAATAGCTTATTCAGAAATCTCTGTTTGAAGACACTGTCCCGTGTTACATATGAGGTCAGTTTAGGAGTGCAGTGTACTCCAGGCTTTTTTTCTGTAGTTTAGTTAGATGAACTGCAGGCAGTAATGACTTGCATCCTACATAGGACTGCAGAGAAAAATAAAATAATAATAAATTTTTAAAAAGGTGTGTGTGTGGGGGAGGGGAGGGAAGGGTCCCCAATTCTAAGCCAATGTCACCTATATCTTTAACGTAAAATTATTCTCTAATAATATGACTACTGATCTCATATCACACACATATTGATTCACATTTGTCACAAACGGCATTTGTCACAAACTTGGCATTTCATGATCACCTAGTTCATTCTGAATGATCTGTTGCTACTGAATGAAACAGCACCTACATGTATGATCATTATATTCTAAAAGCATCAGTGCAAGAAGCAATGTTTTTGCTAGGAAGGAGACATTGGCTTTTTCACTCATTTTTTAAAAATTCCAAACCCTGTTGCTTTGACTAGATTATATATTTTTTTTTTTTTCTCTATTCTGATGTAAGTTTCCCTGCAACTTCAAAAGTAGTCTTTTTTGGTGGTGGTGGTGTGTTTTTTGTTGGTGGTGGTTTTTTTTTGTTGTAGGTTTTTTTGTTTTTTGTTTTTTTTTTCCTTATCTTGTCATTAACTTACATGTCACTCTGGCTTTCGTGTTTCTCTGCCATTCCAAGATTAAAATGTTAAGTAGAATGAATGTGTTTAATAACATTGCTGCAATCTAATAACCAATTGTAATAAATCTTCATCTGTTTTTTCTTTTTTCTTTTTTTTTTTTTAACATTTTGAAACTTCATCAAGAAATAGTGCTAAAAGAATTAAACTCAAAATAAAGGAAATTAGACAATAGGGATACTTTTGTTGTTACTGTTATGTTTATCTTTTGGTTGTTCGCTCTGGGATTATGTTGTTATTTTTATCTAGGTCTTTATCTTTGCCCTGTAGGCAAATAGCTTTATGAAAGTATTCAAAGTGGCCTTTTGACAGCTAAATAGGATAGAAGCAAAATTTCCATTTTATTCAAAGCCTCCTTCACAAACCATGCAATTTTCCTTATCCACCCAGTTTAAATTCAAGGCTTCTCTAGTGATATCACACTCAGTCAAATCTGACAGGTTATTTCTATTAAAGTTTGGGGTTGAATGGAGACTAACTAGAATGTCGATTCTATTGCTAATATTTCATTCCAGTGGCAGAATGCAGTAGCTTGGATGAATTTAAGATGATAAAATTTATAACATTGCTGGAATTGAAAAACTGTTTGTTGATATGGTTCAATTTGTTTAAATAAAATAATAGTCCTCCTGATGCCTTTAAGTGATATTTTCTCTGTAATTGCTTTTAATTATTTTTGCTGGCATGGCCTTAATAATTTGGCACTGTAATAATTTGTTATTTAAAGGATTTTGTTGTATCATTATATCCTGAACCATATAATAAATGATCAATGCGCGTTAACTTACCATTTTCTGTTATCTTACTAAAGGAAAACACACTTTAGCATTTAAACTCATGGGGAAAATATTGTGTATTTAAAAGCTCCCTAGCATCAATTGCACTTTAGAACTTATTTTGTTTAGCTTAATGTAGTGGAAGCTCATTCATTGCTTTTCTGTTTCTTTCTTCTGGCATGTTCAGCTTGTTATTAAAGGAGGGATGAGAAAATACAAATTATTGCATGTCAATTGCAATTATTGAAGAAAGACAATGACATAAATGACAAGAGTACTTGTGGGAACATTGTGTATTTCAATGGGAAGGAGTGGGGTTATCCTCCAATAGAACCTATATTTTCTGCAGTGACAGTATAGCATGAAAATGTACAAATGTAACGTTATAAAATGACAAGCAATAGGCAGACCTTTTTATCTATACAGTACTTAATTTCTCATGTATTGTTTAGGCTTACCATGCTGGCAGCTAACCAATTAGAGTTTAAGTAGCTAACAATCTAACTTTATTTGAAGAAAATGCTATAATATGTATAACATATTTTAGAGAGCTGGATTGAAGTACTAGCATGCAAAGGGCAAGTTAAAACTCTCACAAAACTAGTGTCACGTGTTAGGCTGTTCATAAACTCTTCATAAAGCAGATCTCAGGTATAGGCTGAGATTGCACTGGACTGAAGCTTGAAAAATTAAGTCACATTTCTTGACTGTTTCTGCGTTAATCTCTGTGTACGGATCAATCATTTTTATTAATTTCCTAGCTGATGGACCTTTACTGAGTTCCATTCATCCAATTGTCTGACAAGTTTTATAGTGTTAGTGCTATCTTTTACACCAGTCTTTCGTCTCAGAAAATCTGTATGCTATTACAAAATTAGCAGCAAAAGAACAGTTTTTCAAAGCAGAGTACAAAAGATATATCTATAATGATACAGTAACGGTGTGTACACATGAATTTGAACAGACAAATTGTGCATACTGACTACTCAGGTAAAACTGTATTTGTAAACAAGTTTCTTGTTTTCTGTATATTTTCACTCCAAGTCACTATTCTTGGATTTTGATCATTTAGTGAATGATGCATTGCAGTGTGAGTTTTGGTATAGTATCGGTCTATTTCAATTCTCTTACCACTGACTCCTGCCCTTTTGGGCTGATTTATACAGTGTACTGCTAGAGAAGGAACTGCCAACGACAAAATAGAACAGACAACCTGGAACTTGTCTTCAGGGAATATTCCAGCATTTGAGCTTAATATTTGCTATTCATGGGTATTTCTCTCCAGCTATGCTCTGCTGCTCAAGTGTTCCCAGACAGAAAATGCATCACCATTTAAACACAAGCAAGATGAAATATGACATCATCTCCCTATTTTATTACCTGATCATCTTCCAAATTCAAACAGATATTAATGCATTTCATTTCACCTGTTATTTAGTTATGATCTTAAATAAGTTCTCAACCATAAAGTTAGGTCTATGAATATCAAACTTTGAATGCAATGATTATCCCAGAAAATCTCTGAAATTCTGTTCACCAGGTGGGGAGAAGGATAAGACACAGGGCTACATAGCCAGGGAAATAATTCTACTACACTGTAGTGTAGTAGTGTAGTGTAGTTTCAAATTATAGAAATACTGAAGTCATTTTCAGACAATAATTCAATAATTTTGAACAACACTTGTGAAATGCACCAGTGTCTCTCAGGCAAGTTTGAGTCTGAAGTGGATGGGTTTTATGGTTTTCTCTTTAGCATCTGCAGCAAAGAAGATGTGTATGCCTCTCTCTTGGCTTTTTCAAGACCAAATAGGCTTCTCTCTAGTGATAGACACCTGAGGTGTCACCTCTGACACCTCTGAGCTGTCAGAAGCTGCTTCAAATAAGATTCAGCTGTCTTTGTCTAGCAGGACTTTAGATGCCCTTCAGACATCCTGCATGGCATCCATCTGTAACTACAATAGGACACAGATCTTCTTGGTTTATATCTGCCTTAATTCTGTGTTAATGCAACTCTGGGTAACCATGATAAGATAAAGCACAGGACATACAGGGAAAGACATATACCTAAGATGTTTTAATAATCTTCAGTATGTCAGCTACATCTTTATCCATTCATGTTTAGGTGTGGTGAATCCAGATTCTACATCAGTGAGTCCCCACAAATACATTGCAAAAATGGCTGATTTCAGACAGGCAATCCAATCAATTTCTCCTGTAGTGGAATTTTCTAACTTAATTTCATAGCCCTGGGAGCACAGCTATCTATCTAGGTCTATTGACTGGGCTGGATGTACACAGGTCATTTAAAAGATAAAGGCCACATACATACCAGGCCTCTGTACCACATTTATTAGCAGCGGCATCCTGTCTTTCAACATCATCAGTGTCATCTGGACCAATGCTGGAGTAAATGAAATGTGTCAGAACAAAAGACTGTTGCCAAGAGTATAGATATACATTAGTGATACACAGGGAGGTTCAGTCACAAAGATAATAACCAGCATAGTCTTTGCAGGAAACTGCCCAGCTTGGTGATTTTATAGCACTTTTAATCAAAGGGAGAATAAAAAGGAAATTGCTGACTTGAGTTTTGTGGAACAATATATAGAAGAAACAAGTTCAATAAAGGCATGTTTATTGCTATTTGATATTCACATTTCAGGAACATGCAAAACCCAAACAGAGGGTCTCCAGTGAGAACTATTGTTCATTATTGTTACTTTTGGAAATCAGTCTGTATGACTAGTGACTTTCTTACAGTTGCCTGGAATCTGAATGTCTGACTGAATTGTCAGGGACTGAATAGCTGCATGCAGGAAATGTATGGCCCACTGCAAATTCCTTCTGATTATAAAGTCATTAAACTCTCTTTGAGACCTGTATTAAATAGGTTTCAGTACAGCCAATGCTTGTATTATAGCATAGGTTTCTCTTCAGCTTTTGTCAGATATGATGATTGCCAAAAAGAGATTTTGGTACAACTGTACTAGTGCTCATGAGAAAACATTTTGGGAGCCATTTTTGTCAACATTAATTTTGTCCACTCTGTTCAAAAATAAATAAATGTATTCTTACCTTAAAAAAAAATAAATCCCAAAATGATATTTAAAAACTTGAAGATTTTGTATATTCTCTTTCATGATCTTGTGGAGAAATAGGCAAGGTCTATCTTGCAGGTTGGTCACTACCCCTAAGCAAACATCAACCCATTTTGGTGTTTAAGCTGCACAGAAAAAAATCCTTAAGGAGCAGATAACTTGGTCTTCCTGCACTAGGAAAATGTATTAGCCAGGTTTATTTATTTTATTTTATTTTATTTTATTTTATTTTATTTTATTTTATTTTATTTTATTTTATTTTATTTTTTATTTTATTTTATTTTCTAGCTGAGTGCTACACTGATACAACACTTCCAGATCCATAGCCCCATGAAATTTTTTTCACCCTATAACATTCAATTCACAGCAGAAATGCTTTGTTGCTTTGAGGTCTCATTTTCCCAGACTGCTCTGTGAATTTATATTTTTCATGAGTCACCACCATTTTCTCTGTTGCTCACTTGCCATATGTACAATGGGAGTCCTGGCATACAAAACAACACAGAAGAAATAATCCAGGTTGGAAGCCCTGGCAATAAAGATGAAAGGAAAATGCAGCATACTCAAACTTTAACTTCCACAAAGTACTGTCGCAGTTCTTTAAGGCCGAGACTTTCAAGAAAACAGAGATTTCCAAGGGGAACATAAACAAATAATTAAGATTTTAAACACTTAAAAAAAAAATCCAGAGGAAACTTTCCAGCAAAACTTCCTTCACTTTGGAAAATATAATGCTATCCATTTATATATTCCAGACATGAAGCACTGAAGAGAAGACCTCCTAGAGAGAATAAACACATGCCAGTACAGAAAACTATGCCAAAAAGAATTTGATTTTTTATTGTTAGGCTACTTCAGATCGCAGTTTTCACAGTACCCATTCAGATGCACCTTCTCGCTGAGAGCTTTGTTTCAAAAAGCTGAGAACATGCTTAAAAAAGCAGCTTTTAATGCACTTCTTGAAAATAAGATTCTTGCAGGACTTGGAAAAGCTTATTCCTTGCCACTGAAGGATTAGTGTTAGGTTCAGTTCTCATAGACAGCCAAGACTTAAAGTCTCATGCATCACCACAGTTACTGCATGTCTACTCTAACTGCATAACCCATATGGGGACTGGGCCTCATCTCAAACTCTTACTTGCAATGCTAGAAAACATTATCCACCCAGAGGTGAGCTGAGGACATATTCTCCTGCTTTCATTGCACATTTTCTATCCTTTCAATAATATCCTTATGAAATGAGGATATGGAAATTATGTGGAATAAAATGTTGCACCAGAGAAAATTTAGATCAAAAAATAGCATTGGCAGTTTCCTTTGGTAGTTGTCTGATCCCTTCTCTTGTCCCAGGGCAGGATGGGCAATCTTAAGACATTTCTAGCAAGGACAAATGGAGACTCCAAAGCCTTACGGACAAAACAACTCCCATGAATCAGTCTCCTTTCTCTTACAAAGTTTTTTTGTTGTTGTTGTTGTTTTTTGTTTGTTTGTTTGCTTGCTTTTTCTCCAGATATTTTTTCCAAATTTTATTTTATATATATATATATATCCAAATCTTTATTTTTCCAGATATATAAACCAAATCTTCCTTTTGAAATTTAAACTCAGTACGTTTCCTGAGCAGGAACTGTACAAAAAAAATTATTACATTTTTGCTAACAGCTGTTTCTTGCGTATTTGAAGACTCCTCTCATGTCTTCCCTTCTCCTAGATTAGATAGACCAATAGATCACAAATACGTTTGTGCTTTCATAGTGTATTTCAGTGGTTACTGAAATCCAGGAATCAACTACGTAGTTTACAGGAGACTTGAATGGCAGCACAACAGGATACAAAACCCAGTGTTGTGTATGAATGAAGAGTGTGTGAACGCTTATTTAACATCAGTATTTGCTTATGGTGCATTATGGCTTTTTCTAATTAATTGCTTTGTGAAGTGCTTGATTATGATAGCAGTGAATGTCTTACCTGTCTCTTCTTATCATTTACTTAGAACTATTCTTTTCAGCTGAGATATATATGTATCTGAGAGCTCATTGAGATATGAGGTAGGAAACAGTAGATTCTCATTCCAAAAACTTGTTATCTGATTATCATAGTTACTAAATAAGGCCTCTTAATACCTCCAGCAGATCAGAGTATTCAAAAGTCAAATGAGAAAAAAGAAACAACATGAAGTATTTAATTTCCCCATTTTTAAGATCTTTCTTATATTTTTCCCTCTTTGTGCCAAACTTTCAAGATGTAATTGGAAATGTTGGATACATTTCTTCAAAAATGTCCTCTGAACAAATTACCAAGTACCATTCTGTGAAATAAATGGATCAGAAAGAGCAGCCTTTCTTCAAAAGAAAGCAGGCAAGCTGATATTCAAGTATTCAGTCTTTTATAGGTTGTCACTCGTTTCCTCAGAACATTCTTGGGAACCAAATTATTTTATTTCTTAATTGTTTCCCAAGCAAGATTCTTTATGAGGCTTTCCTAATTTCACTGTCGATTTTAATTTAATGTTTTCATTCATTTCTTTGTAAAGTTTCACTTTAAAGACATTACCATTTGGGAGATGGCAAATTCATTCCTGTATCTGCTGTTTTGTGAACCATTATTGCTTTAAGATTCTTTTTCATCGGTCGTACATGTATATGTATACCATCCTACATCTTTAAAATCTAAAGGTCAAAATTGCAATGAAGAAATAAAACAAAAACAACAAAATACACAAACAAACAAACAAACAAACAAAAACAACCAGCATATCTAAAAGGTCAATAAAGAAAAAACTATCTTGTCAGAAATGAAGTACATCATTCACATGTCATTTCCTGGTCTCCTTAGTCATGTAGCAACAAATTGCTCATGTGTGAACAGACTATTTATCCATAAACACAGATGACAAGTTCAGTGGGAGTCTCAGAAAAGAGAGTTATCCTTATGCACTGAGCCTGTGAGCTCTCTCATAGTGCACAGCAGCATGGTCAGAGCTGTTGGGAGTAACAAACATGGGCACAAATAAGTTTAATAACTTCATTTACTGTTACTGTCCAGGGAGGGTAGTGAAAATGACATTATAAAGCATCCTTAATCTTTATATCAATGATGCTTTTACTGAGCCAGAATCAGAGGACAGAAGGCCTCAATCCACATCTGTCTGTGTCTGATATTTGAGGGTTTTCACAGCAGAAAAATTACGAGGCATCACCAAAAAATTTTCTTGCTTGTACTTAGACCCAGAAGCAACAGCCAGAACATCCTGAATGAGTTTTGATTGTGGGAAATGATGAATACAGTGTGACTTGAGAAGAGTGCCAATTGTCTATAAAAGGTTTACTGTAAGGCTAAAAGAGACAATGGACTGCATAAGATCTTCAAAAGTGTTTAGCGTTTTCATTTCAGCATTTTCATTTACCATCTTTAGTGGACACTGTGTGGATATAAGACAAATCTTCTCATGACAAATCTTCAGGGAAACGACTGCAATGGGAAGATGCATAGAGAAGCAGAGAGATGAAGGTAGTTCCTGAAGGATCCATCTACAGAAAATCAGGGCAACATTTTCTTTTGTAGGCTGTGAATTTTGTAGGCTGTGAACTTACTTGATGCATTGGTTCATAACTCTGAGACCAAATTGATGTTTGTTTCTAAAGACAGCACTCCTTGGATGATAAAGGAGTAGGAGTGCTCCAGGTGTCTCTGTCCACCACAAATGACAGAATATTGACTGACTCATTTAAGCAGAATAAACAGTAGTATATGAACCCAAAATAGTCTGTGCAAGGGTCATCATCCTTCTACTGGTGGTAACAAAAGAAAAAAAAAATGCAGAGAAAGACTCATAGTCCTCTTACATAAAACAGCGACTATGATGCTATTTCTCCTCTCCTTACAGTGGTTATACATGGCTTAAACATGTAAGTGACTGCTACAGTTTTGCTATTATTTTCCAGATTCCAATGAATAGTGAAGCCGAGTATGGAAGAATAATTAAATGCAGTAATAATCAGATTGATTAATACTGGGATCATGTCTGACATTTGTAATACAAACTGAAGGACAACCCATAACATGGATATGTGATGTCTGGTTATGACATTTCTTAAAGTGCATTCAGAGATTAAAATCATTAGATAAATGTGAATTATTACACAGTTATCTTGGTGTTTTCCCCTTTTGAGATCCTCTCCTGCGGTGACTTGAGAAATAATAGAATAATAGGAAGAGATGATGTTTGGAAGCTTTTATGAAAAGTCTTTTTTTTTTTTTTTTTTTCCCTGGCTGCTTCAACAGCTAACCAAAGAGCTTCTGAAAGGCAAATTAAAACCTTCTTATTTATTGAATTCAGAACAGTGCACACAGCCAAGGAATATATTTCACTGCAAGGTGGACACATTGTCATCTTGCAACCTTCAGCCCTGTGGACCAGCTTTTGGTAACCCAAGGCTTAATTTGGTTCAGCACAGCTGTGTTACCCTGGATGTTTCACAGAGAAAATTGTTAAAGTCTGAGAAAGTCCATGAACTCAAGTAGCGCAAGATAAGCAAAAGCACAGAGAGAATTGTAATTGTTGAGATGGTGACAGAAGCTCAAGGATTCAAGAGGAAAGCCAAGAAAAACTGAAGCTCCCAAAGGAAAAAATAAATAGGAGAAAGGAAAGAAAGAGAAGGTTTGGCTGTCTTCTCCCTAAAGATCAAACACAGGCAGTTAAATGAAACCATCTGATTTTTAATATCATTTATTTTCAAAGATTGTTAAAATAAGTATGAGTCTTTCCCAGAATTTCTATTTCTATTGAAATAGAAAATCCCCAGAACGCCGGTGTTTTCTGTGAAAAGCAACTGGAAATATTATGTCACACTGTAGTTCTGATAATAAAGACATAAGCAAGGAAAATTTTGAAGGGAAAGCAACATATATTATTAGCAGGTAATAATCAGTAATTGCAATTTATAACTCTGGCCAATTCTGTTTCTGATCTGAAGAACAGTTTATATGTTTGAAATCTTGTCTGTGTTCTTTTTCCACCCAGTTATGTCAACTGATTTAATAAAATATATTAACATTTGCCAACAAAACTTTGTTGTGATAGTATAACCCTTTCACGTCCTTTCCTATTTGTATTCTGTGCTCAGGGTCAGGAGCAAAAGACAAGACCACACTGAGGAAGCAGCAGAAAAACTACTGCCATCTAATTTTCTCATTTCTCATTTTATGTTGATTTTTACTTTTAAAACAAAAGAAAAAGAAGTTCTGAAACATCAGAACATTCCAGCTTTCATTACTCTAGGACTTAAACTTTGGGATCTTTCAGTATTAAAATGGCTTCGTATGTCTCGTATGTCAAGAGACTTTTCTATTTTATAAAAGCATGTATCTTAAAATCAAAACATAGGTTACTTTTCTTTAGAAGCATCTCAGTTCATCTAGTATTCTTATGCATAAAAAAAAAAAAAAAGATCCATCCAAACCATTTTTTTATATTTCTTCATGTATTTATCAGAACTAAAAAATCACTGAAAGATCAATTATTCCAATAGCTCAATTTCTGCTCTATATGGGCAGGATGATATTTCTGACTGTAACATTTTTTCTGTATGGGTCTGCCTCAGCTGATCCCCTCCCGAGAACATATCATGAGATATGCACCATTTACTTATGAAAGCACTTCATTGTTCTCATGCTGTCAGACAGCAGTTTTGTTACACCATACATTTTCTCCAGTAATTTACTTCCTTCTGAATTGATGTGCAAATTCTCTTACAGAAGCCAAGAAATTCTGGACCATTATCAAAGTGTAAAGCATGTTAACATTATGCACACCAGGATAAGGGGATAAATCTGTGCATATTTGGTCTGGTGCATATTTACACAGGTTTCTGAAAACTTGGGACAGAAGCATTGTTAAATAAGTGTCTACTTCAAAAAGCATATTTTATTATTTGCTCGTTAGGTTAAACAGGATATCTAGAGCTCCTCGTGATAAATATTACACTTAGCAATTAATTTTTCATATTTACAAGTGCATATAGTTAAGGTTCTAAAGTAACTAATCTTCGTTTGCATATATTTCAGTCCAAAGGGCATCATTAGAAGATAGGATCTCCAAGACAATAATGAGCTGTTTTTATTAACTATGCCCTAATGATTACAGCAAGCTTGTACTTCAAGAGTGGTGAGATAGTTTCCTGGGTAAGACCAAAGAAATAATTATGCATCATTGTCTATTTCCCCTTCCATGTAAGTCACTCAGCTACAAAGCTGTTTCCTGCTCCTGGGTTGATGTACTGAGGAACCTCTTGAAAAATATTTAATTGAACTTGGCTACAGTGTGAATAAAGGATCAGGATATGAAGTCTGATCTCTAGAGTCTATAGCTCTGGAAATCCAGAATAATGCAAATGATGTATTATAGGAAGGAGGAGACTTTTTTCTGCCTCTACAGTTCTGAGCATGAACAGATACTCTAATCTGCTTGTTTCCTGTTATTATTGTCAAATAAAATGGTATGTTAAAAAAGGTTAGCAGGGAATTGATAGGATTTTTCCTAACCTTGCAATTGTTTGTTTATTTTTCAAACACAATCTTTCCATGGATTTGTAATCACAGTGTAAGAACTCTTTAAGTTTTAATTTAGAGAACTTGTTATTCAGAAGTGACTGGTCTTCCAGATTATTTGATTTATTTTCATATTTTCCATGCAAAAATAAAATGATTTTTTTTTTTTTTTTGCTGCTCTCAGGTGTTTCTGGTTTGTATTTGATGAACATATGTTATTCCCCATAGTGCTAAGCAATTATCACTGAAGAGGAGAAAACAGATCTATACAGGCTTTCAGTCAATCACATTGTTCATCTTTTGCCCACCATAGATCAAGTAGATCTTTATTATTCCAAATGAGTGTTTGTCCAGCCTGCTCTTTAAAGGCTTTAATGATGATAGAGCTTCTGTAGCCTCACCAGGCAATCTATTCCAGTACCTAATTATCCTTACTGTTGGAAAGTGGATTTTTTTTATTTATTTATTCCTTTTTTTTTTTTTAACATCCAAGTTAAATTTCTCTTGCCACTATTAAAAAGGCCATTGCTTTTTGTACTATCCACAGTGGACATGAAGGAAAAACTATTCATTTATTTTTTTTGACAACTTTTTATGTTTGATGATCACTATTATGTTCCTTATCAGTTTGTTTTGTTTTGTTTTTTATTAAAGAATCCCAATGACTTCATAGTGTATTTATCAGACACATTTTCAGCCCTTTCTTACTGATCATACTTCCAGAATCTTACAACATTTTCATTGCACTCTGGATATTTTGAAATGGTCCATTATCTTTTGTCTAAGTGCAGAGCTTAAACTTGGACACAACATTACAGTTAGTGTCTTAGCATTTGCACAAGAAATGTTGTCATTATTTGGACAGCTGTAAAAATAAATATTCTGAGTCTACATGTTTCTTTCTCAATTTATAGCTAATCCCCATTTATAGCAGATCCCCACTGCGACATGTTCTGATGCTGTAGAAATCAGGGATACTTCTCAGTCTTCTTTTATGCCAGATCAGGATCTCCTTTACCAGTCTCAAGCCATCCAGACGTCCACCACATGTTCATCCACTTCTGCTGGTTTAAGTAAGGACATTTTTGTTACAAATTGTTGGTCAAGTGCATAGTCAGTTATTAAGGCTCCAGAGTTGAGAGGTAACTGAAGCCCAATTCACATAATTTTATTCTGTCACTTAACATCTCTGAATGTTATCCAAAATTTGGATCAATCACTAATGTAGCCAAGTAAGTATGTTATTTTATATAATATTCATTAACCTATGCCTATTCATTAACCTACAGCATCTCATCTAAGAGAGGCTGTCATGTACCATGAATGATCTGGGTTCCTAGGTTCAGCTGTATGAATCTTAAATTCCATCACACCTTCCGTGCATATATTTTCACCTACTACTTCGTAGAACTGTAGAGTGTGGGCGGGAGAAGACCTTCAGAGTGCCTCTGGTCTAAGCTCTCCCTTGAAGGAGAACCATCACCAGCCTGGTCTTATCAGTCACGCCTCTTTGCAGTTATTTTTCTTCTGTACTGATGTAAACACAGTGAGAGCCCTGATTCAATAATTTAATGAAACATATGGTTAATGCCATTCTGCAAACTTCAATAAAGCTGCTCATGTACTTAAACTCGAACTCATGAATAAAAACCCAGAAACTGAAAGCACAAAAAAGCTGAATTTATACCAAGGTTGAGACTATACTGGGAGAATCACCTGCAGAGGAAAAACCAAATTGTTCTTTGGGGAATACTGCAAAAATTGAAATAAGCCAGTTGACGTGTTTTGTGATGAACTTCATTATTCTGTGTACAATCTTTCTAGATGTTTTCTGGCTTCCTAAAATGCTTGTACTGATTAAAATCCAGTCCCCAGGTTCCTGGGTAGTCAGGTTACATGAAGGAAGGTGCCGGTTTCAAGTGTGAGCCATCAGTTTTGCTCCAAACATCAGACATTAGCTGGAGAACTTAAGCCCAGTCTCAAACCTGTCTTAACCTCAGTCCTCACCAAAGGCCTGTGAAGCCTACTGTGACAGACATTAATTGATCATTATAGGAAAGACTAGCCAAAGACTGGATAAGTCACAGAGCTACATACGAATAATGTTAAGTCATGGTGGAGCAGGCCGGACCTCACTATGGCTGAGTCTCCTGAGTCCTGGCAGACCCTGTATCTGCTCCCTGAGGACAGAGCCTATAGTCATACTATTAATTCTCGTTCAAAATCCTGAACAGTAAGTAAATAAGTAAAAATAACAAGATGGTGGTTGGTTTGAAGAGTATGCCCTCACTCATGATGTCCCTCTCTTCCTCACTATATTTTAGGCCCTAATCCAGTTTCAGGAATCCTCCATGCAGGTGCACATATGCACAAATTGCAGCCTTTTCTTGCCAGGTTTAGGATATTTCAACCTTCTAGGCGTTTGGTGCTTTTCTCCTGTAACTATCCTGCTCACACCAAGGCACCAAAGTATGAGAAACTTCCCAGAAATCTGCTGGCCTCCCACAGTCTCTGACGAAGTTCACTGGGACAGAGCAGTATAGTCAATAAAAGCAGGTCTTCTTGCTGCTGTTTCAAAGCTGGGTACGGTTTTCAGATGCCATGAGGAGTTTGTGGATTTGTGCAGAGCTGGACAATGTCAGGAGTTTGCCTAGCAAACCAGATATTATAAAAATATATGTTCTTGTCTGGTGTCTTTTGGTTTTTTTTTTTTTTTTTTCCAATGAGGGAGTTTGAGCTTGATCTCCAAAACATGGCAAGAAAAACTACAATAAGGGGAATTAGATAGTCCATAGGTAAACAAAGCTATAGATGTTAACATAATCCTAAAATAATACTTGGCTTTAAAACAAATAGTTGTTGTCAACTAGGTAACTCAGAACTTTGTATGCCTCCTCTGAAGTATAAGCAATTGGAATGTTACTCCCTAAGTTCCAGATAAGACAATAATTAAAGTACCTGCCTAGCACCAAATACGTGATGAAAGAAGATATGTATCTGTTTAAAAACAGAGTAATTTTTCAATATTGCGTGTAAACATTCTATTAGAAAAGTACCAGAAAGAGAATGTGGGGAACGTATTTAAAAGTATTTAAATGTCTGCATATGTAAATATTCATAAATATGCATAATATGTATAAATAAATGCATGTATATTTTTGCATGTGTAAGTATGCATATAAATATATGTGTGTGTGAATATTTACATATAGTATGGATACGTACCTATTTGTATTTGCATTTCTTTTCTCCCATTAATCTTCAAGATTTTATATCAATAACTGCATTTGGTAAGGTAAATTTCAGTTTCGCTCAAATATTGTTTTGTTTCAGAAACAGTATTTAAACCAAGTGTAAATATTATATATGTACTTTGTAAACAAAATATAATGATTCTGTAATTTCCATAAAAATTACAGTTAATGTATCAAGAAAATAATAACAACATTGGCAATTTAAAAAAAAAAAAAAAAGAGGAAAAAAATTTTAAATACAAAATTATGCCTACTTTTTCTTTTTTCTCCTCTTTTTATTGCCATCCTTAATTATCTGTAGCTTTGGCTGAGGACTATGAAACTGTCCTCATATTTAAAATAAATATTCACGCATATCTAACTGACTCATATGCTCCTTCAGAACAGCTTTCTTCTCTACTCTTCCCCATCTGCTTCAGGGCTGAAAGGAACATGAAGGCTGAGTCCATACAATGTTTTACAAAACATGTTTTTTCTTTCTTTTGGCTTTGTCTTGTTCTACATCTGATGTCAATTCTTTAATATAAAGACTCAGGGAAATGAACAAACAAACAAACACATAAAGACAAGAATTTTTCTTCAGTACATGACATTCTCAATAGTGCTACACACTGCTACTGACTTTTATATTAAGAAATTATGCTTTCTTTTATTCAGATTGATTTGTTGTTGTTTTTTGTTTTTGCTTTGTTTTGTTTCAGAAAGAGGGTGGATGTTCTTATGTAAAACCAGACAAAACAATTACAATTGGTCAGGAATCATGATCCAAATGAACATGATATTGAAAATAGTCTCTAATGTAAACAGATTAAAATATATTTCCATTCCACTATGGCCTAATGCTGAAAAAGTGTACAAATGGAAGTAGAATGGATATAATATTTACAGAAATATCAGAGTTGTGATACTCAATATATTGATCAGCAATGATATTTGTTTAATGAAGTTAAGAATAGGAACAATTCCATCAGAGGTGTTCTGGAAAACATGTCAGGCAGTTTCCTTTCATGGCATTAATCCTAAATGGCCCACTGTCCATGTCAGAATGAATTGGAGTCTCAGCTACACTTCCTGGGTGCTTCTTTTGAATTTTGGAAATGACAAAGGTAAACAAAAAGCAGAGATCCTGTGGTGGGTCCACTGTGAATGTAAATCGGTACAGCCCTACTGAAATAGTGAGCTGTCTTGATTTACAGCTGGGAAGACAGTACCAACAAATTATATGTATAGCAAAATAAATGAAAAGAAAATCAGGGAAAAGAAGATAATTTGTTCTTAAAGACAAAAATATGTTAATTAGAAATATTTAAGTCTGACAGCTAAGATTTATGGAAGCCCTTTTGGGATTTGCATAGCAAACTGTGATTCAGAAAATAGCTGTTTTCCATCACCCTCTTCTCCTTAACTGCCTAGAAGTCTGGAGTGCCAATTACCCTTATCATTACCTCATGAAGGGCTGGATAAAGCACTCCATCATTCACTGATCATGCGTAGTGCACAGTCTGTAGACACCACTTAGAACACTCACTCACTTATGAGTATAAACTTGGTGAGGCTCATAAGGAAAAAATAATAATAAAAATCTACTGCATAAAAGCTAAATAAATGTCATTTCACACACTTAATCTAGTGCCAAGATAATAGCTCTGTGTGGAATCCACTGGCAAGTAAGTGTTTAGACTCCATATCCACTTTAGTGTCGGAAAGAAAGTTTTTTTTATTTACCATATTTTCATTTATTTTCAGCAGATTTTCAACTAAGAAACAAACTATTGATTTACAGTTCAACTGTGCTTTGTAAATTAGATCCAACCATGTTTTACCTAAACGGTAAAAATGAATTTAGAAGAAACATAAGGAATAAAAGAGTATCAAATCCCAGGAACGGGATAATACATTTTAAGTCACCACTAGTATTGAACTAGGGGGCTGGGGAAGGTTGGGGGAAGAAGGGTCAGAATTTTGATATTTTCTTACAATTCAAAAAAGTTCTCTCTGTTGCCTCTCCTAAGTTTATACAGATTGTCAAACTGGCTAAAGAAATGATAAACTGAGTATCATATGTCCAGTCTAGTGCCACCTGCCTTGTTGTGTCTCTGATCTATGGGTGTCTCTGCTCAGCCACTTCTTAAATGGCCAAACAGCCTTCTGCCACTAACCATCTTTAATCAATTTAGTGTTTTGCTTTTTTTTTGTTTGTTTGTTTGTTTTGTTTTGTTTTGTTTTCCCATGAAGTAACACTTCTGGATAGTTTGTAGGAACAGGTGCAAGATTTAAATGTCATTGGTCTTAAAGCTAATATCAGGAATCCCCACACCTGTCTGTAGTACTGATGTCGGCAGGCCATGTTTCACGATGGCAACTTTGCACAGGAGGGTGCCATGTTGTAGGTAAGCATGATGACTTCTTCAGTTGAGTGAGAGGAAGATGCAGACTTGATTCAGACTTGTCTCTTTGCACACAATTTCATTAAAACAAACAAACAAAAAAATCAGATATTGTTTCCATTCAAAGGCAGAATAAGAATAAATTTAAAGTTTGTCACAAAGTGGACCTGTCAGATATTTGCCAGCTCTCCTCCTTACAGCCTTTTACTGTATGTGAGCTGAAATGACTCCTCAGTGAAAAGTTGGATCTTGCTGTTTCTGTCAAGGATGTCAAATTTAGACAATACCCACACTGTCTTAAATGATAAGGATTAAAAAATAAACCAAACCAAACCAAAACATACAAACAAACAAAAAACAACAACAACAAGCAGATAATTTCCTAATCTCTCATTGTTGCTGTAAAACAAAAGTGATGTTTTATTAAATTACTTTTCAAGCTGACTCTTTTAGAGTAGGTAATACACATTCTAGGATCTTCTTTCAGAAATTAAAACTTATGAGAGGCTGTCAGAGGTCAGGAAACAGACATTGCTTTAGAAACTTAGGCATTAAAAAAGCACTTAATTGTCAATTATACAGAAAGACAGATCCTAAATGATCTTTAAAACCATGAAAAATTAAAATAATTCATAAAATAAGTTAAAGATACATGCCTTCAGCACTGTTTATTGTAAGGCTTAGACATATTTCACCTCTTAGTCCCACATAAGGCTGTTCTCTAAATTTCTAACACAGGCTTATAATATGGAAGAAAAGCTCTAAAAGGGACTTCACCTCACATAAACTGTGATTTTTTTTTAAGGACTATTCTATTTGAGAAGCATAAGCACAAACATACAAATCACTTTTCTTCTATATTTTAGCAACTAATGGTATCCAAAAATTTGCTGAAATCTCAACTGCCTTTTATCAAGAATCAATATCAAAGATCAAATTTATCATCTTTTATATCTTTTTAAGTTTCTCAGAATTCAATCAGGTTGCAGTTTTTAGTGAAAACTGGAATTGCCTCTATCTTGCACTGAAATTGGGACATTGGGAACAAACAGCAAGAACAAGGAAGTGCAGAGACTCACTGTTTCTAGCTGAGTTTCTGGTTTGAAAAGTGGGTTGTAATCATCCTGGTCTTGCGGTCTGATGGTAGGCATTAGATAACTGCTTAGATAACAGCTACTTAAAAAAGGGTTTTGGGTACTGAACAGAAATGTATTGGGAAGGAAGAACTTTTAATAACTTTAATGGGTTTAGATCAGGTCCCTTTTTTTGCTTGCCTACAGCAGATAATGTTTCCTGAGAATCATGGGGGGATTTGGTATGGGGTATTTTGGTGTGGGGTTAGAGTAAGTGTGAGTTTCTAGAATAGTTCTCATAACTTACTTAAGAGGACTGCAAAGTAAATGATAATTTAAAGTTGGCAATAATAATAATAATAAAAATCAATGTAAATAACGTGATTTTACTAAATCTTTTAATTTAATTAGATTTGCAATCTGATAAATCAAAGAGAAATGTCTTTTCTGCTCTGCTTTTAGTTGGCTGGAAGGGGCACTATGATGACAGAAGAAGCCTTTTGGTAAGTATCTAGGAAAAAAGAGGACATAGACTTGAATCTGGCTACAGCTGACCAATTATTAAGATGCAACAACATTTATTAAAGGCTGAGAAGGCTCCAATGGGTCTCCCATACAGATTTATTTCAATAAGTAACTAACTAACTAAATAGAGTTAGATTTTTATTATGTGATTGATAAAATAGAGCTATATCTACAGCAATTCATATTGTTCTATGCTATGCAGGACCTATTGCCCAGTAAGGATAGCTCCAATGAGCAAAACCTTGTTTCTGCCCTCAATTTGCTGTTAAGGCAAGCTTCTGCTTCTGTCCTTATCATTCACATTTCTGAACAGTAAACTTGCTTACACATGGTGATTTTCTGTCATGATATGTACTATGTAAGTCTCTGTCTTCACCTAGTCCTCTAAATATTACTGTACAACATTCAAGTCATTAATAGTGAGAATAAACCTATGTTAAACAGCAGAGATGCCGACCTATGCAGGTAGAAGTGCTAGCAAGGCAAAGTAGGCAGTAGGTTTACAAGGATGTCATGAAGCCTGGAGGGGACAGATGAAATTTTGTGGCATAAAATGGACTTGTCTTCCTGTCTACAATATGGTCCAGCCTAACAATGGCTGAACATTAAACAAGCATAAAGGACAGACTAAACACTTAATACAGAGCCTATTCTAGGAGAAGAAAAAAAAAAAAAATGTATTAATTTATTCATTTGCCACTAGCCCACTCTTGTCAAAGGAGATAACACCTACCTTGAACAGGGAATGGAATTTTCCTGCTGGTTTGTAGGTTATTTAATTGACCTCTGATTCTCAGGGATACATTCGGAAAGTTTACTTCTTAAATGGTATTTCTATAAAAGATATAAGAAATCACTCCAAGGGTATTTACAGTGACTGGTTATCTGGTGTTGACATTAATTGTGCTAGCATATTTTGCAGAACAGCCTCAAGTGTAAAATTAGCTGAACTGTAAGACCCTTCCATATATAACAGTCTAGCTTAATATACTCCATCAATATATCCCCTGCTTTGTGCCTATTGCTTAGCTGAAAGAATGTGGACAATTTCATGCAGATGTCCCTTGGGCTGAGCCTGTAGGTGCATCCACAATGTTTAAGGATGTGCTTTTCTTTGCTGCATATCTGTACAGGCTTTTTTTCAAATCTGTTCAGAGATAAGAAATAACCTTTCTGAGAAAAAAAAAAATCTCAAAATCAAACTAACCAAAATTCCATAGCAGAGCTCAAAACTTTTCATAATTCAGATTATATTCTTCAAATGTATATAGCCTTTCATCATCTCATAGTATCATTTATCACAGAATCACAGAATGGTTGAGGTTGAAAAGAACATCTGGAGGCCATCTGGTCCAACCCTCCTGCACAAATAGGGACACCCAGAGCAGGTTGGCCAGGACCATGTTGAGATGACTTTTGAAGATCTCTAAGGAGGGAGATTCCACAAACTCTCAGGGCAACCTGTGCCTGTCTCCAACATCGACACACCTGATGTGAGGGATCCTGGCACTGGGTACCAGTGAAAATAGGATGTCTCTGCTTTCATTGTATCCTTCCCTCGGGTATTTATACATATTAATACATGTAAGGTCCTCCCTGAGCCTCCTCTTCTCTGTTTTTGTTACCTATCTCCATTGTTAATACTCCCAACCATACTTAAAATGTTAAACATGTCACATTGAATATCTCAATGGAAGCAATTAGAATGATTAAGCTAGAGCTGGGGTGAGAACAGGGGAACACAACTTTCTAAACAGAACCACAGAGCTTGACTACCTACCACGTGTTATACCTGTAAGCAGCATGGGTGAGCTGCAAATGGAGACTTTCCTAAGCAATCCCTTCCCTATTGTTGCTGATATTGAGTGTCAGGTCTCATGACATACTTGACTACACTCTATTTTTCTTTATCCATCACCAGTTTAAAAAGCTCTTGTTAAAGCTATCAAGTGGAAGATAGTTCAAGACACAATAGACTCTATCAGGAGGCAGGTATTTTAACGAACCAGTCTGAAATCCATAGGATTTCAAAAACTCTTTTCATGTGGTGGCAGGCAGGCAGTTTTGTATTCACAAAGTGAACTCAGCTAACAAATTCCATCCAGGAGGACAGTAAGTCACTAGGAATACCTAAAGCTCTGGTTTTTTTTTGTTTTTTTTTTTTATCTGTTTGAAATTCTGAAGCCCACTGGTTCTTATATGGACACCGAATATTTGAAGGCCAGCATGGGAAGTGAAGAAATACACTCTGTCCAGCTGGAAACAGTACATATCCAATATATTCAGCATTACAGTAACCTTGGTGGACATAATTTGTGTCTCCCTGTCTCACACTGGAGTGGGATGTGGAAATGAATGGTCTCCTTCAAGAGCAGACACCCTCTAAAGCGGGTAGTGCACTCCAGACACCTACCACATATCCTGCAAGTCCTACCGGTCTGTTTTCAGTGTTTTACCATCCAACTCTCTGCTCTCCCAAGGTGCCTAACTCTCCCAGGCTTGGCATGAGAGCTCAGACACCAGGTTGCCACCTTGGGTGCCATCATAGCAGCTCCAGCCATTGTCATTCAGTCTTTCAGCCTGGGCTCTGATGTCTTCAGGCCTTCTGGGATGAGATATTATTCTGCCAAACACGCTCTCAGTGCTAAAGTGTTTCCATCACATTGCTAGCCGTGGATCAATCCCAGTGACAATGATTAAAAGACCTTAGTATGTTAAGGCTCCTGTTGAATGATTACAGAAGACTCTGTTTTTTCCCCTCTGTTTGTTTCAGAGGGAATTCACATAGTGATGACAGAATTAAATATGATGAATAGAGTGTTTGCAATCAACAGCTACTGCTATCAGGAAAAAGGGATCCTCCAGTTTAATAGGAGGACACTGGTTTCCCAGATTCTTATGTTCTTTTCCTAAGCATTCACTACGGGTCCTGTCAGAGTTACACTAGTACTGCTGATGGTACCTGGGTTTTACACTAGATAAAACCATATTCTGCATTTCTTACTAACAAGGAGTAGAGAACAGGACACAACTGACACCAAACATTCTCTGTTGCAATCTGTCACTTAAAAAAAATAAAAGCCACAGATCAAACAAGGAGGTATGAGTATGGCAGGTCATTAATATTATCTACCATGCAGCAAATTGCTTGTCATGCTTCTTTTATACTCTTTTGTGTCTAAAGAAGACTGTTTGAAATGAGAGGCAATAAATATTTTTCACACAGCCTCATTTGTTAAGAAAGATGAATTCCTAAGTTTCCCAAAGAAACAAGAAAGATACACAAATTTCTGATCACAGGAACCTCATGGACATGTAAATAATTGATGTAAGTAGTATTATAAATCTTACAGATCTTATTTCTATTTGGAATAGGATAACATCATAATTGAAAATAATCATTATCATCAATATTGTTTTTCTCTATAGCAGAAAATAGCATGTGTTTATTGGAGACTGGTTGGGAGGTAGTCATTAATATTTTTGCAACTTCAAAAGCATGAAATCATTATGAAAACATCAGTGAGATGTGCAACTCTATTTCATCCAAGATAATCAGTTTTCTTGGTGGAGGTGTTGCTATTTTCATCATCAGTGACTTCAAAATGTACCTTAGGTACAGTCTTTTGATAGCTGAAAGCCAAGGAGCAAATCCTGAAAAAATGGAAGAGCAAGGGAGATATTTCCAGTAGACTTATCATTCCTAAATCAGATCTGGATGAGCAGCTCTCTCAGAGCTGATAGCATTACATATACAGGTTTCATGGAAAAATGGTCAAGGAAATCTAAACTGATTAAGAAGTTAGTGAAAACAGTCTGATACTCTGATTAATGTCTTTATTTTCCAACACCTTTCTGCTCTCATCTGGAAGCCTATTCTGGAACAACTTCACATTTTTGTCACTGAGAAACTGAGAATCATGTCTCACTTATTGTCTTAGGATATTTTCCACTTCTGAGTTGAGAATTCAGGGATGGGATTAGGACCACTCATGCTCATTTTTCTTTGGTAATTTTTGGTTTTCCTTGTCCTGCCATTATTATTTTTTAATTATTATTTTGATGGTGGTGATGAACCTTTTACTTATTACTTGCTTTTGCAGGAAAGAATTAGGCTAGAGAGTCAAGCTTGGCTATTCTGCTGCTGAAAACAGATATGTAATGACAACACTGAAGGTATTCCACAATGTACTAAATAATTGAAATAAAGGCAGAGAACTCAGAATACACTGAGAGTAGATGAAATTATTGATGGATAAGTTCATGATGATCTTCGTGCTTACTGAAGTAAAAATAGAGCCAGTGTTATGAGAATGTGCTGGGTAGGTGAAAACATTCATGTTGCTTTTAACAAAGGGTTCTGAGAGTTTCTAGCTAATTTAAAAAAATAAAATAGAAAGTATCTAAAAGAGAAAAATTAGTTAAATATTAGAATCAATGAAAATGGGATTAAAATTTGTTGCATGGTAGTGTGATGGGTGCTTGTGGTGGTATTCTGCGATATGAGTGCTTTCAAAGACATCCTTAATGGAAGTTCTTAATGCTCCAATCTAAGGAGGAATTATTTCCTTCTTCCTGTCCTTCTGAGACACACAGAGCTGGCTAGCCATCTCTCTAATAAGAAAATATACTGAAAACTAGAAGATAAGTGGTGATCTTTCAATACCTGCTAACTCACAGGGAGAGGAGAATGTACCTCATTAACTAACTCTCCAAATTTTTAATCCTTATTCTCAAAAAGTTCCAACCCTTTCCAAGTTACACATGTTTTACATGCAAGGCTAGCAAAACTGAAATCATCATTGAGTTCAAAGGGAGCATCATCAATGTGAAAAGCTGTAAAACATCCCAAAAGTAATGTATCAGATTCTCTGCTGATGCAAACTGATTCTGATTCATTGATTTCATTGTTACTGTTCCAGTTTAGCACAAAGAAAAACAGATATAGAATGATATGTTATGTTAGCTTATACTCCTCAAAGGATAGGTTTCTATCAATGCTATTGGAATTGGGGAGGAAGAACATCAATAATCTAATTCACAGAATTGAGATAAATGATATTCTGTGGTCCTAGTTCTACCTTACTGAACTTATATAAATAACAGCTCACTTCTTATATATATATATTCCACCAACATTCTGTTATTTTAAGTTGTTAAGCCATTTTATGCTCCCTTGACCTAAAACAAAGTTCATACTTGCTTAGAGAACTCTTTTAAAAATGTAGATTCTTTGACTGGGATATCACTCATATAGTACTTAAGTAACATATAAACATGATGTCTAGACTGAGCAAGGGGTGCTGGAGATTATGTCAGATTACCTCCTGCAATCTCTTCTTTAGTAAATGATTCTGTGATTGTATGATTCTTAGTTTCCCACAAAACTCATTATTATTAGACAACTCAGATGACTGTTATGCTATATTCCATTCAAAAACATGCAACATGTATAGGAATTACAGAAGGGTAAAGACCTCAAAATCTAAAATATTTAACATAGAAGTGCCAGTGAGGTACTCTTACACTTTATACCAACTTCACTTGGTGTTAATATATGAGCAGAAGATAAGAACCACAAGTGGCATTAAGTATACCTTTTACTCAAAGTGACAATGTTTGATGGAGCATAGACTATTCTTATCCACTGAGAATAGTTACTTTTTGAGGCATGAACACAGTGGCAGGACAGTTCAGCATACCATTCACCCTGACATCCACGGAGGAGGCATGATTTCACAGTCACTAATTACTTGAGATGCATCTCCATGGCTCAGTGCAATTCTTGTAAGAAGGGTACAATCTAGCCCTGGGTGACCTTGGCATGGTCACACACCATAATGCTACACCATACAGGGATAATAACTTATTATAGGACTAATTAACTTACACTGGAGGTAATTCTTCTCAGCAGGTACATTTAGGACAAGCATAGCACTGCAGTGATTCATCTGTACTTCTTCCAGTCCTTAAATTATCTCATCAAGCTCTGACAAGGTTTCACTGATAGACATAATTCCAAGGAAAAAAGAAGTCACTTCCAGTATGCATGCATGTAGATATCTATAGTTACACAGAAAAAATGTACAAATTAATACATTTTTATTCAGACCTTTCCTAAATTGGCATTGAAATATACTTAGGAAGAACAAACTACTAGCATAAAATATTTAATGAACAATCCTTTTATTTATCATCAATAGCCTTTTGCTTATATGTCAATAAGATCCTCTGGAAAATAAAAGAACAAGAAGAAGAAGAAGAAGAAGAAGAAGAAGAAGAAGAAGAAGAAGAAGAAGAAGAAGAAGAAGAAGAAGAAGAAGAAGAAGAAGAAGAAGAAGAAGAAGAAGAAGAAGAAGAAGAAGAAGAAGAAGAGGAGGGGAAGGGAGGGAGAGAGAGAGAGAAAGAGAAAATCCAGCAGGAATTGTATTTACCATCTGCTCAGCTCACCACAGTACAGTAGTCTAAATTGTTTAGAGTAAAACTTTCTGTTTGTGAAGGCATAAACTCTTCCTGATTTATCTCTGTGAAGCCAATTAAGTGTGGTGTTTTTGAGAAGGGTGGTGGGACATACCTATGAGTCTGTAGCTTGGAAAAGAGGATTCTAAGGTTTTACTGATCCCATTTATTTATTTATTACTAATAAAATTCTATGAAAATCAAGGGCAGAACAAAAGAGGCTTTACACTAGGCTTTTCTATTTAAAGCTATAGCTTTTGAAAAGGCCCCATTTCTACATCCAATGGAGCTCTAGTAAATCATCATGGTCTGTCACCACCAAGACATCATTTGCCTTATATTTTTTCCCATTGATCATGGAATACCGTTGTCCAACCAATTATTCCAAGAAAATGCGGATAATCTGATCCTGAGGAAAAAAATATTTTTCTGTATTCATCAATAGGAGAATCAAACAGACGACTCTTTCTGATTTACAGAATGATACAGTAAAATATCAAAAAATTCACGTGCAATAAAAGTAAATATAAGAACACATAAAACTTTAAAATTAACAAGGTGGACACGCTAAGCCAAGATGATTTTGCTACCAACAAAAAGAGACCCTCTTCTTTGTGCCTTTGCCCTTCATCAAGACAAAAATATTTCTCTCCAGATAAAAGTTTTATATGCAATCCTGCTTCTTTTGGGATTTATTCTTTGGGTCATAGTTCCACATGCTGCAGGTCTATTAAGACAGCACAGAGTCATAGAAGACAACATTTTCATCTTGTGCCAAGTAGACAAAGCTCACTTTACATGAACAAGAATTAAAACAAAAGGGCTGAACTTAAAATGGCAGCATAAGCAGATAAATATCTTAACCTAGATTTACTGAGATAATCAGTTAGAGTTCTGATGTTCTCTCTTCCTCATTCATTTCATCTTCTGTTCACTAGTCTGCCCTTCCTCTGGTAGATGATTTCATACTTCAGAATTAAACCCTTAGATTATGATGCTGGCAGCTGCTTTATGTCACTGATTCTATTATAATAAAGAAGTCAGGTTTCTGACCAGGGAGGATATCATAAGAACTTATAAGGGAAAGAAATAATTGATTGCTGTAAAGGTAGCAGCCAGACCTTTAATAAACTTCACAGTATATTTAGGAATCTTCAGACATGAAAATTAAAGGCAATGAAAATGAGGATAGTTTTTATTTGGCAGGTGCTGATTTGGAACAATAAATGTTGCATAGCAGGATAATAGATTTTTACTCAATGAAAAGGATAATTATAGCATACAAGAAAACAGACTGTGGATATCACTAAATAGAGGTCTTCAAAGGACAGGTAAAGTATCTGTTTCGTTTAATTTTATTTCTTCCACTTATTAATTGTTCCACTATTTTACCCACTCACAAAGTCATATGTATAGCTTAACTGATCTTCAGTTTTTTGTTGCTGAAAAGCCAGATGCCTTGTCTAAATTGATCATCTAGTCCCTCTATAGTCTAAGCCACTTGAATGGGGTGTTTTGGGGCCATCCTAAAGATGGGATCCCACAAGAGCAGATTAGATCACACTTTAAAGGTACTTCTGTTTATTCTTTAACAAAACAGAGAACCTTTAGACTGGATGTCTTGTTCTTACATGGTTAAATTGATGTCAGATATGTGCTATTCCCAATCCTTATTCATAAGCACTATCTTCTTTTCAATATGACATAATCTGTCCCTCAGATGGAAAGTCTGACAATCAGAAGTGCTAACCTTCCCAGATTTGGATTAGTTATCATTAAATATAGCTTTCAAATATCAAGTGGGTTTCTTGAATGGAAAGCAGCCATATACCTGACTTTGAAAGAAGAATCATCCTTCAATATGAAGCTAGTGTTTAATAAAAGTCATCATTATAAATCACTTTACAGCTGCTGGTGAAAATCCATTCCTGAAACTGGTAAACTACATGTACATTCTTATAAATGTTTAAAACAAACAAACAAACAAAAATAATCCTGCTTTTTACTCACACAGACACTTAGAATTGACAGCTTTCCCCTCCCTTTGCCATGAGTAGCATATGCAAAACTTCCTGGAAATCAAAACTGGCTTTAATTGTATTGGAAATGCACAAAGACTGTGTCTCCCATATAATCTGAAGATTGGAAATCATTTGCAGAAAGTTACGTGTACAACGCTGAGAAAGTCTAGATTTCTCTTTGGATAATTTACAGACAGAAAGAGGAATGAAATTCATTAAATAAAATAATATATTAAGATTTCTATTTTCCTAAAGAAACTCAGTTAAGTTCCTGGCTATTGAAAGCTCTTATGTATGACGACATGTTGCTACACAGCTTTTAAGAGGTTATTTATTAGCTGATTTTCTCTGGGGAGAGTTTGAAGAGAATAACTGACAGCCCTAGCTCATGTAAATGTGTGACCAGCCCTAAGGGAGTACAGGCTTATTTCTGTTCACTTTAGCACATAGATGGCAAGTAAAGTGATTGCCATAGATGGCATAAAATTTTAAACTTTCCACTTAACCTTTCCACTTAGCATGGTATGTAAGTAAAGAAAAACATGAGCCCAGTCCCCACAACAACATGGCAGTACCAGGAGTATACTATGCTCATGGGTTATTCTTTCTTTAGCTCTTGAGCCAGGTAGGTGTCTGCTGCCTTAAATGACCCTTCATCAAACTCCGCTGTGTAATGTCAACTACTCCACACAGATTTCCAAGTCCTACACTCTTAATGAATACTAGTCTTGGAAGGTAGGACCTCTGGATCTGTGTTAAATTACACTGATTTTTTTTTTTTTGGGGGGGGGGGGGGGGAAGGTGGTAAAGGTTAACACTATAGACCCTTCAGATCAATTGTTCAAGAGCACACCAACTCATTTTACACTGCAAATGAGGCTTCTGGTAAAGAGACCACACATTTTTAGTTTTTTGTTTTGTTTTGTTTTTTCCCACAGTGTCGATGAAGTACTTCATGTTGAACTGGATACATTGTCTGCATTTTTTTCCAGAAAATTCAGATCAAGTACATATTAAGAGAAGAGATTAATGTTGTTTTTCCTATATGCTTTCTTTCTCCTACCACTAGTAGCTATCAGAATAAATAACAAACCAACAAAAACCTGAAGAGTTAGGGGGTGGTAAATAATGAGGTTACTGTTATGTAAGCTATAAAAGGTTAAAACAAAACAAAACAAAACAAATACAACAACAACAACAAAAAAAAGCAAACACACACACACAAACATACTTTGCACAACTGAATGGAACATCACGTTTCCACCACAGATAAATCTTGCAAAGGTAAAAGACAGACAGGCTCTGGAGACAGAAGTCATTCACTGGAATCTGAGGTTTCAGCAGAAGCTGTGCAAATTTATCCATGTTGCTTTTTCTTTGTACTACCATCCAGAAGCAAAGGAATAAAACTGTCTGCATAGACTACAACAGGTCCAAATGCCAATGCAGGATAAATAGAAGAGATTTCACAGTGGGAATTGTGACTGTGAAGTGCTTTTGATGGCTGTTGGAAATAGGGCAGGGGGCATTTCCAATGCAGAAAATCCAGCACATTTTGAGTGAGATGGGCATAAGCAATCATTTATTCTGTCCAAAAGTAGTGGGTAGGAAGCTTTTGGAAGAGAATGTCTGTCTTCTCTGACTACAGAAGTTGAGTAGCTTAAATTAAATACCTAATCTTTGGAAGGCTAGAATTGGCTGGTATTAAACCAACGTGTCTATGCATCCATCCCTAAGACACTAGAGGTTAGTGTTGGTAGTGATGAGATCAAATGAGGAGGAAAAGGGCATGGTACTTCATTAAAAAATGTTTCCATGATATATTTCAGTTTATAGAAGTCCAGTTCATTACATTTATGTTAAAGCTTGAGCTTTATGACAGCGCTACTGTGACTCCCCACAATGTCAATGGCATTTAAACTCTCCACTCTCATTGATCTGCCCAACAGTACCCTTCAAGCACATACAAAAAATGACTGAATCATTATCTTGCCATCAAAAGAAGTATTTCAATGACTTTCCTTCAGGCATGAGCTGCCGTTTGTGAAAGGAGTTGTCAAAAGGCCAAGGCCAAATGGCACAATTTGTAAATAAAGCTGTCAATCAGTCCATGGGGTCACAAGAGAATTGCTGCAAACAATTTTTTCTCTTTCTGCTCAGTTGTGGCAGCAGTGTTATCTTAAAGGATCCTCAAGACTCAGGCCAGGCACATGTGCCACCTATGAATCCAAGGAACCCAGTTTTCTCCTGTCTCCCTTTTTTTCTTTCACAAATTTAAACACCATTCCTTGGCCAACATCCTTTCTGGTTATGAAAAGTGCTGTCGCGCACCTTCTGTATCTGCCACCCAGCTGCTGAAAAGAAAACAAGGTTCAAAGAGTATTATCTTCAGGGACAACTGAATTTCACCAAATTTTCTCTTTCTTTGACTTTATTAACTATGGAGGCTGGTGGGTTGAGTCCTAGCTGACGGATGTATTTTTTAAAGGCCTTCAAAGAGAGAAGGTTTTACTGTTACTTGTCCTCCAAATAACCCATGAGAAAACATGCCAATGTGATTTTTTTTTTTTTACACTCATTTGATGTTATTCTGCTTAAATGTCTTTGGTACTTTGGGGTACCAAAGATGGTACTTTGGGGTTCATCACAACAAAAATATATGAGTGAGGGAAGCTGGGAACTGGAGAACATAAGCAAGACATAATCAATGAAGAAGAAGCAGATTTAAACTGGTTCATTGAGGGGCAAAACAGATAATTGCTTTATTCTTTCCTAAGCTGCTGTCTCCTGCCTTTACTTTTTGACTAAACTGAACTCCAATTTTTCATGTTTGTAGCTATTTATCAAAATGCTTCTCCATGACCAGGATACATACTGAACTCCCAGTGAGGAGTAACTGATTGTGATGAGCAACTGGAACAGCTCATGAATTTTGACATCCAAAATCATGACATGAGATTTCCATTTCCACAAAGTGGTGGGACTGAGCTTTATATTTGACATCAATATTCCTATGATTATTTTTTCTTAATGGTTGTCTGGGCATGTCTGAGTAACATGAACCATCCTACAGGAAAGAAATGTTAGACACAGGAACTGAGGTGAAATTTAGATTCTTTAACCTAGACTAGTCCCTTAACCTGGACTTGACTTCCCATAATATGACTTTCAATTCAAAGCAAAGCCTTCATGGACAATGTTAAAGTGTTAAACAGCACAGTAGTTTGAGCTTCTCTCTGACCATAGTAAGATGGAAAGCACAGTCCTCTTGGTGAGAAGTAAATCCTGCATTTCTCAAATTCCAGGGATCTTATACTTTGAGGTCTGGGATCTTTTCCTCCCAACAACAACATATTTGGAACTGTCATAATTTTACAACAGTCAAAATGTAAGATAACATGGAAAGACTGACAATTTTTGGAAACCTGAAATTGTATTTTCTGATTTCTTAGTAACAACAATAAGATTATCAGTTGTTCTAAACTAATATTGAGTCCTTGATTCATGATGATTTTGAACTAATTTGATAACTTTATCTGATGTTGAAATCCAAGGTAACAAGACCACAGATATATCTCTTTGATTTGATTTGATCATTTTAAAGTCTATGACTGTATTTTCTCTTCAGCTTGAAAGTTAACTTTGTTACCTGAGAGAAAGGTGAATAATACATTAGAAATCCCATTTAGAGTGTGTACACTCTAAGTATAGAAGCAGGAGTAGAATTATCAAAAGACCATATATAATAAATGGAAATTATTGCTACAGGCAAATTTGTATACATCTAAGAGCACAGTATACATAATCCAGTTATAAATATAAATATGATTTTCTGCTTTATGGTTAAAAAAGTAATGTTGGTATCAATTTTGAAGCATCTTTCTTATGCTCATAAAAAATATAGCATGTCTTAAGTAGGATTTAATAAATAATAAACAGACAGCAGTCTAGTGGATGGAGGTGATGAATAACCAAAAGGAAGAGACTAAATACAATATTTGTGTATAATTAAAACACTGAGCTACTGCTGGTTGATTTGATTAATGGCACCTTCTTAATTATAAAGTGTCTTTACTTATAATTTAAGACAGTGACAGAATGTCTTTTGCTCATCCAGAAGCATGAGACAGTGGAGAGATGAAGTATTTTATTATCTTTCTTGAATAAAGATGAGTTCTAATGTAAGGCGAGCACTGCAGAGCCAAAGTGCATGGGAGGTAAGGGAGCTAGAGGTTAGGACTCACAACCAGCAGATGGCACTCATTTTATTTAATTCCATTCTACGAACAAGAGCAACTTCCTTCCTTTATTTATTTATTTATTTTAATTTTATTTTAAGATAGCAACTTTTGTTGAAGGAAAATAAAATTGTGGAAGCAAATGTTTAAAATTTTGTTCTCATGATGCTCTTTAAAAAGGAAGAAGAGAGAGAATTCCAATTTGCTTTAAAATTTCCAAAACTAAATTTTAATTACAAAAACAAACAAACAGGACTACAAGTTTAAAAGGAAGCTAAAAATGGCACAGAACCTTATCTCAATCTAAATGATATGTTTCTGGTAAACCCACAAATAAATATAATTTCTGTTTTGTCAAAAATCACATCCTAAAGATTTATTTAATTAATGCAAGCCATTTCCCTCCTCACCATCTTTTCAAACAAATGATCTATTGTAAAACAGTATCACTGCTTGAACTACAGAAATGTCACTTCTCAGTTTAGACTGGAAGCTCTTCACCATTGTTCTCCATATCAATTTGTGCAGATAGCCTTAATCACAGGCAGGCTTTCCTTTAATGGAGGTGAAATTCATTTGTCCCACATCTCAAGTTCAGGCAGACCTGCCACAAGAGCAGCCCTCACCACCACATCTGTAGGGGGATAATTGCAATTCTGATTTCTATTCTAGAACACAACTAGACAAGGATTTTCATATGGTCATCAACAAGCATGGGACTTTCAGGTCAAAACCTACAGACATCTCTACAATTACTTGTGCAACTATTCACAGATTCTATAGAGTTTACCACTAAAACAGTGTGTCCTTTTTGCTTATACTCATAAGTGCGTTAGCACAGAGTTGGTACCATTAGATCTGTGAGGGTTATTTGCAGGTTATGCACAATTACAATCTAAGCAGGAAGACGGGAAGAAGAGAGCATAACTTAGTTTTATGTTTCATGGTCCTGTGCTGGTTTCATGTTTCCTGGAAAGGGAGTAAGCTGGTAGCATGGCAGATATGGAAATCACCCAGGAACAATGAGCAGAACCAATACAGACAACTGCCAGTTACTCAAACCACTTTCTACAGCATGCTGGCCTTTCCCTAAATTTAATAAAATTATTAAATAGATCTATCTCTATTTACAAAAATTCTTGGTTAGGAAAAAGAAATAAGGAAAGATAAAAAAAAAAAACAAAAAACAAAAAACAAAAAACAAAAAAAAACCAAACAAACAAAAAAAAACTAAAATCTCCCTTAGAGACTTGATAATACAATCACTCCCAATGTTAGAACAATGCTTTTGCCAAGCAAACTGGATGAATGAAATAACCTGTTCTACAGATAAGATATTGGCTAGTCTGTAATTTCTTCTGCCTGGATAAACCGATCAGTGCCTTTTTAGTGTAGTTCTAATGCTGAATACCACTTCACAAAAGGAGACTGTGAAATAAGATTCTTGAAATGCAGCCAAAAAGGTCTGGATTTTTATGGAGTGATCAAATTTACTCTGTCTGCCTCTGGTACAAAAGTGACCTCTAATAAAACTGAGTTTATGTCCCAGCTGCATAGTTGTTGAGGATGCTATCATATTACCTTTTTCCCCCAACCTCTAGCAGCATATGTATTGGATTAAGAATTGAGGAAGTCCCAGAGACTTCACCTTGCTATATTGGAAAGCATTTTCAAGAAACGTATGTGTAAGATTTAGAATAAATGTACCCAGATGAAAGCTAGATTCAAAGGCACGTGAGCTCTGAGACTTGGACAGCAGTACTTTTACATTTGTGTGTTATATTTGCACTGCAGTAAAGGAGAAACTAACACTTCACCTCATTCAGTTACCTCCTGGCCTAGAGAGGCAATATGCAATGTTGAATACAGTAAATAATGCTGAAATAGACTGTAAAAAGCCAAGGCTGTGTTGAGCAATACAGAGCCAAAGAAAGCAAACCCTCCACCATTCTTACCAAACACTGGAGATGACAGCGAGTACTGTGGCCAGCCACCCAGAAGTTTATATGTGGCCTGTCTAGGCACACTTTTTTTTTTCTTTTTTTTCTTTTTTTTTTTTTCATTTATCCACAGCCGTGTATGCTCCTGCTTTCCTTCTACATGAAATCTAATGGAAACACAGAGCAATAACATCTGAACTATTACAGTTCTCAACAAGCTGAGATTTGTTGTTTACTGAAAATACACAAAGGTCTAGAATGAAATGAATAAGGTCATTGTGAGTTTGTTGCTGATGTATAACACCCAGCTAGGCATGCACCTAGCTGGGCAGTCCAGACATTCTCATCATGGAGTGCATCAACAACTTCAGCTTAGTGATGGTGCAGTAGGACTCAGATTCATTAGATGTTGCATTGCTCTTTAGCAAAGTCAGACTTGCTGGTCTGGGAAGTTAAGACCTTTCCTTAAAAAGAACATTGTCCCAAACTAGAAGTCAACAAGGACTCAGACTGGCTTGTCATGGAGTACAGGACCACTTGAAATGAACAATTCTTAACAGATATATTGGAGACCAATTGGAAATCTTTAACCTATAGGTTTCTACAGGAACCCAATAGCCTCCCTGATGCAAATGCTTATCAGGTAACCAAATGGAACAGGATCAATGGGCACTTAGAGAAGTGATTTGTTGTTTAGATCCTCCTTCCACTTTTACTTTGATGTACACGTGATGCATCGACAAAATGGAGATTCTCAGTTCTTTACTGCATGGGAACATGCACATATATTTGGGGAAAAAGTTTTTTTTTCTTTTTCATTTTCTACCTTGTAATCTTATATTTCCAAGAACTGTTTTGACTGTTTATACTAATATTTAAGTATGCCATTTTATTTGTATTTTGTTCTTTTATTTTTCAGATATTTACAAAAATCAAGAGGAAGTAAGCTACTGAAGTAAGCTACTGAAGACAGAATGAACTATTTGATTGCAGAAGTGACCTAGGTTTGAAGTAGTGTGTGGAAATCACCTTTACTGTTATTGCTGCCCATCACTTTTTGTACTTGACAGAGGACTGCACTATTATGGTGCCCCTCTTACAGAACTGAGTCATTTGTTTCTATCTTGCACAATGCCGAGATATTTAAGGTACCTGTGAAAGCTATTTCCTAGATGATTTGCCCCATATTACTCTGTGTTACCATTACTAAATTGCCCCGAGTAAGCTAGCTTGACTATCTTCTAACAACACTCCTAAATATAGAGTGCAAACAGTCACAGATACTCAGTCTTCATATTGCATGGCTTTTGATAGAGGAGTGCAAAAACCCAGGCAGGGCTTTACTATGAAAGCATTAGAAAAGAGTTGTCATGGCAATTTTTATTTATTTATTTTTATTTATTTTGGTGGTAGTGTCACATGAGCTACAACTATTGATTACTGAACGTTTTGTAAACGAACCCACATATTGTCACTGTGGGTGGCATATTAATTATTAAGTAAATAAGAGAAAATAAATGTGTGCAATGTATTGTTATTACAAGCAGTAGGAACCATTTATCACAGTGCCATATGAATTCAAACTGAACAGAAGTGATAATTGAATCCCTTAGTTAGTATTATTCCTCTGGCAGAGGATCTCTGGGAAGCGTGATTGTTAATTGATTGTCTTGTATGATTAAAAATGCAGAAATAAATCTCCACAATAGTTTACATATTTCAGTTTATGTGTCAATGACTTTACAGCAGGTATGGCTTTTGGTCCAGGTTAATAAAATAGAAGACAGATTTAATTTTTTATCCTTATGTTTTCATAAACATTTCAGTATTTTTTTATATTGTTCTAGACACTCTATCAATACACAAGACAAGATGCTCTCACAGTTGTCATCTCCCCTGATTTTTATTATGGGATTTGCAACCTAAAACAATTTGTATAGAGATCATTTGTAGGAGTCGTATTGTTATCAGAGAACCTCAACTTTTATTAAAAAGAGAAAATTCATTCTATTCTTCATAGTTTTTTTCTACCTGTAAAATGTCAACCTGAAACATTTGGTAGCAAAGAAAGATAAGAGATGATGTTTTAGGATTTAAGAATGGTGAAGTCAAGTCATGATTGCTGAACACTTATGTCAATGTACTTTTACTTTCCACTGTCATGATGCTATAAATTAAATATAAAAATCACAATGGAAATAGAGTAATAATGTCTCTCTATTTCCTCTAATAAATCAAGACTCAGACAAATTAAGTAATTTATCCAATGACTGACAGACAGTCTATATCACAGACCAGTTATAAGCACAACTTTGTCACAAGACTGCTGTCATTTTCAGATCATCATTACCCAGAAATTACCATTGCTGAGAAATGTAAACTAATAAAGTTTGTCAGACAGGTTAGGAATCCAGCACCCAAAGAAAGGCTCAGACCAGATCCACTCAAACAATATTGCCAACAGCAAAAAACAAGTACAGAGATGTAATGGTTGCTGTTCAATAATTTAATCTCAGACTGTTTTGCCATTAGTGAAATAACATTTCATGATCACATTCAAATATAAAAAATGAATCAATAAAAGCAAACCACATTAAAACTTTAAAAACTGAACTTGTATTTGCAGACATTAGAATGAGATTATCTTAATGGCTCAATTGCCCTCCATCAACGTAGATGATTACTGATATAGAAATCTTAATGAGTCAACTAACATGCAATGACAAGCTGTCTACTTGACAATGTTTAAAAAGGTTCTATTTGTTCTTCAGGCTCAGTGGTAGGATGTGTTTTATGGAGAAAAAAATAATATAAAGGAACTGTATCTAATCTTATTTTAGTTGCCCTGTGCAGTTGTAAACACATTTTCAGGGTGCCTAACTACAATTCATCATAGTTTTTGAGAACAAACATTAAAGATGCTTTTTCTTCAAAGGTGCAAGGATGAATATTAAAGAAAACTTGATTCCAGGAATCTTGTGAAGCTCAACATATCAGGAAACATGAATAATGTCACACGACTTTTCAGAGAAGTTCCACATAATAAAATAAATTATTATTTTTTTTTTTTTACTGTTTTAAGTAGCTCTTTATTTTTAAACCAAAGTGTAAACCTCACTATTGGTGTTCTGTAGGGAAATAAACCTTCCCTGTCTCTTTCACATTGGGAGTTATTTCAAAATTCCCTATTGGGAGTTATTTCAAAAGCTGCTATGGCGTTTCCTTTCAGATTCCCATCTAATCTTTTGGACATAACAACTACATTTTGACCAATGTCATATCACCATCTTACTCTGTTTCTAAGTAATTTTCTCTTGTAGTTCTTTGTTTTTCTTACTAACCTCAGAGCAACTAACCCCCTGTCCAACAGATAAAATCTGAGCAGGCAAACAGGTGTCCACTCAAGGAGAAACTGTTCCTTCCACTCTTATTTATAATTACTACATTGGATTACTACTCTTTCTGCCTCGCTTTACCTGTTTCTTGTTCAAAATGCCATCACAGCTTATCTCACTAAGACTTTTCTACTAGAAATTGTTCTTTTCTGGCTTCTCTTGAAGACCTCTTCTTGCTTTTTCAGAGAAAAAAAAAATAATAAAAAATAATAATAATAATAATAAAATCATTATTATTGACCAAGTCATCCCTTTTTCTCTTTGGGCTTCTAGACTTTCTTCCTGCTTTAAAATCATTCCTTTTTGGGTTACCTTCCCTGATAGTTTATTTTGAATTGCCTGGACTCAAGAAAGCAGGTGCCTTAATTATTTTCTTGTCCCAGTTAATTTTCTCAGCTGAAAAAATTATATAGTTCAGAGTTACTTCATACTTTTGAGATGCTTAGAAATGACAAGAATTCCATAAGCAGAAAAGGAAGATAATTCTCTAGATGACTAAAATTGCTTAAAAAGTGATTTATTGCATGTCTGTGAAATTTCTATAAAGTAGGTTCTGTAAAATTATTTATGTGCATAGATGTTTAAATGCTTTACTGGACTGCAGGCATAACATAGCAGATACATTCCTGTGGCAAATTAGTCCTGAAGAGCCAGTTACAATCTTAGAAAAACACCAACATCCATGTTTTTAGGAGAGTTCTCCTTACAGATAAACCAGTGAAAGGTTCAGATGAATGGGGAAAGATATATTCTTTGGGTGAAAAACAAAGAATTCTATGCTATCAACTTTTTTTTTCCCCCCCTCAAAATAAATGCGTGTTGGATGTTTCTGCTGATTATTCTTTGAAAGCTTTGAATCTGGAACTCAGATTTGAGACAAGAGGAGCATGAGGTGCATTGAACAAAGGGAAAAGGTTTGAATAAACAGACTGACACTTCAGAAGACCATTTGGAGAACATGGATTGCATTCCCCACCTGAAAGACCTTCATGGAATAAGAACAAACCATTCTAATAGTGTTCTTTTTCTTTATCCCTGTCCAAAATCTGGCCAGAATTCTTTGAAAACAAACTCACTTCAAGATAAATTAAGTCTATTAAAGGAATCCAAAGTGGTCATCAATACACTTACTACAAAAGTTCAGCCAAGTTTTACAACCTCCTATGTCAAATTTACCCTGTAGCAAACTTCAAATCTTTTTTAGGCTGATACAAAGAGAATGAATTACTGGCAATTTCCCAAAATGAAGTGAGAAATACTCACTTCCTCCATCATTTTAATACTTGTAGTTTATTGCTGGTGTAAATAGGTTTATAACCTTCCGGTATGAAGCACAGACATCTGCTCAGCTCAGCACTAAACATCTGGTTATTCCAACAAAGCATATAATTATATTTAATGGATGAGAAGTGTTTGATGGATTACATCCAAGTATCTGAATAAGACAGTTATGCATAAAGACTATTTGCATGGATTATCCTGACAGGATAACAAGACAGTGGAACATTATTTTGTCTGATAGTTATATTGATATCGATTGATGTTTAGCATTGCAGAGGCTGCAGACATTTATTTTGGTTGCAATCACAAATTCTCCCTTTTTTTTTTTTTCTTCCCTTAGGCTAGACAGCCACAAAATGTAGAAATTTTGATTTGCTAGGCCACCAAGTCCATCCTACTAACACTGTAAGATTCCAGTGTACTTTGACAGTGGGTCATGCCTTTCAAGCTTAATATTAAATGTTGAAAGAGAGAATTCCTCTAATACTTGCCCCCATAATCTATTGTCATCAGCTAAAATGGAGTTCTGTCAGGAAATTTTCCTTATGCAGAAAAAATGGAAATTCACATTCCTAAAGGCTACTAGCAATCTATAGCCCCTGAGCTCAGAAACTAGAAATGACAGAAAATAAGGCAGACTTATGTGTGGTGGACAAGACTTTGAACTACACCAAAACCTCAGATGTAAACTATTTCTGTTGTGGAAATATTAGCAGTGTGGTATAGGGAGTTTGTCTGGAAGACAGTCTGCTGTTCTGGCCACACATATTCGAGTAAGATAAAATAAAACTGAGCAGTTATGGAAAACACTGATAGGCTGCTTGGAGAGCTTATCTTATCACATGTATATAAAAGAGTTTGTCCTTTTTGTTCTAAGACAATCTGGGAGATTATAGAACTGATCCCTATAAGTACATCACAGGAAGAAAATAAACCTCTGAGGAGAAAGAAGAGCTAAAGGAGCTATTAGAAATTAAATGATAATTTGGAACCATTAATACATTGACATAAGCTTGCTTTGAATAAATTAAACTTGTAAATGAGTAGACATTTCCTACCCACTTGGTTAGTAACACTGTAGAACTGGCTTCCAAGAGTATCAGTGAGTAAAGTTCTAAGACAGATTCTAATAAATTTATTGAAGTAATCATATGATATTGCTCCCTATAGCAGCATAGACTGAGTTCAGACAATGTATTTTCCAGTTGTATGTCTGTGTTCCTGTAAAAGCAATAATAATTAGAACTGCATTACTACAGAATCACCATGGCACAACTATACCAACCACTACCTGGTTCTTAACACTGTAGAGATCCAGTGAGTAATTTAATGCAGGAATTTGGCAAACATCTGTTGAAAATAGAATGTCCCTCTTTGATAATATAATGCTTAACATATTACTTCAGTACTGGCTATAAGTAGACTGTTTTCTAGAGGGTAGAATTATCGATATAATTTGCATTGTGAGATCAACTGTGTAACTGACTTATATGCTGAGAGGAATTTCTTAAAAACAAAAGCAAACTAAACAATTGAACAAAAATAAAAACAAATTAAACTCCTCCCAAAGCCTAATGTACTTTTTCTTTGTGATAGTCAGTTTTGTCAGTCACTCACTTGGTATAAGAAAGAAGAGCTTCTCAATAACTGATCTAAGAAAATATCAATGTTTTAATACTGATAAAGATACATAACCTACTTATACGCTGCACATAATGATATGTACATATTTGAGCACCAGCTACCCAAATAGCCAGGCAACCTTCTTCTACCAGCTCTTGCATCAATGCATTTTTAACTACCCATCTGTCCTTTCACTGTCTTTCTAATAACTTTGTATGCCAAGACAGCACTGAAGGTAATGGTAACAAATCGTACAAGAAAGCAAGCTGAATGGATTGCCTGTGCTACAGTCCTATTGGAAATGAAAATGAAATTATCTTCATGGGTGGTATTTTAGTAGCTGTTCAGGAATTTTATTCTGATTATGGCATGGCTTTTGGCAAGTGTTTTCAGTTTAGGTAATTCAGCAAACGTGTTATATCACTGCATCCCCAGTCCCATTTTCATACAAGTTTACTATAATGTAAGATTTGGCAGTTGCTAAAACCACATATGAATGCAGAAGGTCTAACACTTTAGATCCAACAGACTAGACTAACACACTTTACCAACATTTATTCACTGTTAATACAAGGTGTATAGAGATAAAGATGGAGCTATCAGTCTCTTTACTAGGAGCACCACAGCAAAAAACATCTACCCTAAGTTCTGAGTAGTGAATAGGAGTACAAATCTAACCTAATAACAAGATGTGCTGATATGAAGATCCCTGCATTCTTCTGGTATTAGATACAGCAATTGAGATCAGAAGAAAATAGGGGCCCTACTGAATCACAACAGTAGCATATCCTCCAGAAGGAAAAAAAAAGAAAAAAAAAAATCTTAGGAGAAATTCTTCATCACTCTAATGAGCAGTCACTGTAGAAAGGACATAAGAACAGTCATATTGATTCACCCCTATGTAACCCTAGCTAGAATCCATTAGTGAGCTCAAGTGAACACCTCAGAAAGAATAAAAACAATGCAAGGATATATGATACTTTTTTCCCACTGAACCTGCAGATATTTTAGGGGATTTTCTAAGCCTATTCCGGAATGCCTACTTCCCAGATTATCACTTACAAGTTCTTCTTAAGTTTTGGACTCAAATTTTTTGCATGTGCAGAATTCCTTGGTAATAGTGTTGAAGGAGAATAGTTGTTAAGTTTAGAAAGAACAAGAGACAAAAAGAAAATGTCATCAATTATAACTTCTGTTCAAGACTTTCAAGAACTATCCCAAAATATGACCATTTCCAGTACTGCTCCATCAGAGACATCTTTCACAGAGACATCTTTCATATGACACTAATTCTCCAACCCAGTGAAATCAAACAAGTCTAAATGTCAAATTAATATATATATATATACACACACGCGCGCGCTGTTCTGTAGACACTGGTATGAGTTCCGGATACTGTGATATGTATTTCAGTAACAGTAAAGGGAACAGAATCTAAGAAATATAGCGTGCTTTATTTGGTAAAGTAGAGGTCCTCTTGAGAGTAACTGACCCTTGCAATGCTCTACTAATGACTGAAGATTTCTAGTAACTAGGCTTTCTAAATTCAAGGGATGTTGTTGTTCTCAGCATCTTAAAAGGACTTAATTCCAGGCATTTCAAAGGTCTATGTCATAGCAAAGGTCATACTACACAATGGGTCCTTCTACAGGCATGTAACTTTTTCAGATGCAATCCTTCTGTATTTACTGAGAATACAGGAGTTCTTTTTTTTTAAACAGAACAGGGTGTTGTTCAGTGGGACTGACCTGGCTTAGTGGATGTTAAAGACCCCTTGTTATAAAAAGAAATAATTGAAAACAGTTTCTTTTCAGCCAAATATTTCTCTGCTTCTGAATAAAATAAATGGGTGTAAGGAAAGAGGAAAGAGTATCTATGTCTCTCTGTGTGTAGGTCTATGCTGTGAAAGAGTTTCCTTTCAGAACAGTAAAGATATCAGTTTTTGTCTACTGTAATAGGTAGATTTGTATTTACTTTTACAAACTCAGTAAAAGCTAGAAACAAACTGGGCTGTGATATTGTGTGGATACTGTCATGAAACCTTTAAGAACTTCACAAAGAGAACTATGAAGCATGCTTGACAGAGTGTGTCCTTCCTTCACCAAGGCAGACCAAATAATCATGTTAACTGCAGGACTGGGTGTTTGGGTAAAGGCAACAACAATCCTCATTTCCCTTCAGAGGCAGAAGGAGCTTTCGATATAATTCAGTTAAATGCAAGAGAGAGATGAACCATACTGATGAACTACTGAGCTGAACACCCTGAGTACACAGAAGAGGTGTGCTCTTCTTCTCCTAAACCGGAAAGGGTATTCAAACTTTGCAAACAGATTTATCACAGTTGTCCAGTAAATTCAGTGCACAGACACAAGTCATGCCTTGCTTGACAGATCAAAAGCCAGCCTGATGTAATCCTTGATCCAGTTCTGCCTAAGAGATGTGAGGCAGTGCATCTTATCGGTACACAAAGCAATTTAAGATCCAGGTGTCTTACACTTCATTTGCTCTTATAGCATGTTTTACGAAGTTCTGTCTGGAAAGCACCCCAGAGCTGATTGAACTGCTTGGCATTGGTGAAGTTCTCACATTGCAAAAGCAGATGGGATACATGATGGTAGACATATGTTGGAAGAAAACACAGAATTTATACTTTTATGTTCACATTGCAGGTAGAACTGTTCTTAGGTCTGTGTTCATTTGCCCCAAGACAATAATTGAGCCTGTATCTGAACAGAAATTTGCACCTTCACAGTGTGATAAGTTTTTTTGGGGGGGGAGGGGAGCAGTTGAACAGTGTCTAACACAAAGTACAATAAAGTAATAGGGGAAAATGTAACTAAGGATTCAGAAGCAAAACCATATGTTCTGTGAAAGACCAATTCTTGCACACATCAGACAAAAAATTTGGAAATTCCCCTTTACTCTATTAAGAAAATAAAATAAAAAATAAATTAAATTAATAAAATTAAATTAAATGTCCTTACAGTCAGGGTCTGAATCAGTTTCTCAGTGAGACACAGATATCCCGTTCCACTGCCACTTCTTTATCCATGTGAACTGGTCTGTAGACACATGCATCGTTCCACACCAGTAACTGCACAGCTCCTTTCATCCCTCTGCTGTCTTCTAGCTTTTTTTAATTGAGAAAGTATCTTCCAAAATCATCGGAGCAGCAAAAGAAGAACCACATCTAAGCTGTGGAATCCTGAAATCAAGTTCAGAAGGAAGGAATGTGTGTCTGTGTGTGTGTGTAGAACAGAAGACTCACATTATAGAAAATGCAAAGATTTAAAAATGTAACAACCTATATGCAATGTGACCTGTCTGCATAAGTTGCCCACCTCTCCTAGTGTCTTAGCTCCGGTAACAAGCAGTTTTCCCATTATTATAAAACAAGGACCACCTTAAGGAATTCCATTCTATACAGAAACAGAATGAACTGAAATTTGCTTCCTGCCTTTGTGTGTGGTAAAGCAAACATCCAGTCCTGTTGCAAAGGCTTTTTACAGTAAGTGGACATGCACGTGTTTATACACGTGAAGAATAATGAGCGAATGTTCAGCATCGATTTGCTACCTAAATAGAAATATTTAATGCTAACAGTTGGAGCCCTATGGTTGACTGCAAGCTAAAAGTGGTTGGGGGTTACCTTTGTCTCTCTGTGTGCCTTTACTGTTGAATTTCAGTAAATAAGTAGAAAATCAAACTATTTCAAAACAAGAACTTATCTACAATAAGACTACAGCTGGAAGATCTGCTTTTGGTGGTCACAGGGTCTCCATTCCCAAAATCTAGACAGAATGATGGAATAAATATGTCATCATCGCTAAATTAATTCAATATTCTTCCCCAAACACTATTATCAGGACACTTAGGTATATTTCCAGGGAATCAGAATGATCAGTTCCCACCTTGAAAATCTCAAATGACAAGGATCAAGGAACATGTAGGGGGGGGCAGAGAATCCTCGGACCCAGATTCTCTGGAAGAGCACTTTGTGCAGGGGGAGATGCCTCATAAAAAAAATGAGGCATGAAGCATGCAACTTGCCCAGGAAAAACAGTGTCTAGAAGAAACATGCACGGGGAAGACAGAAACAGTTTAAAGAGGTAGGGGCTGAAGAGTATGTCTTTGCCAAGGGAGATATTAATTATCCTAGTGTAAAGGAGAGGAGGTGCCTTTTCAGCTTAAAACTAGAACTGGACTTGACACAGAAGTCAGTTTAAGAAATCACAACTATATATATATATATTTTTTTTTTTCCCTAAGTTTTTTTCCCTAAGAGATCGCATACCCGTGGGGAAAGACCCTTGGCTTTTCCTGTATCACTTTTACCCAAATCATAGAAAGACTTAGAATGAATAGAGGGTTGAAGCATAGACTTGAGCTCTGATCTGACTAGACTAGAAACTTCACACCATTTGAGTTAAACAACAGCCTCTAGCTATACTATTGCACTCAGAAGGCCAAAGAACTCTCTTTGCTGTGTGGTTTGATGTACTAACTTAAGTCTGATGCTGCCAAAATGTGCTAGGAGATTTGAGCTAGGTCACATGCCACCAGCAGCCTGAGAAATGTGAGTTGACCCCATATTAATTCACATAGACAAAATGCAAAGTATATTAGGACACGTAAACTGCTATTATTTTTTTCATCTCTCCAATAATACTATACTCACATGGAGAATGCATGGCTGAGGATGAGGGTTTTGTTTGCTCTGAAAATTATTTAATTTTTTCTGTTTCACTAAAAGGGAAAACGAGATTTGCCTATTTTATGGGAGAATAAGAATTGTATTTGCAGAAAGACATAATCTTGGTTCTTGAATAAGGAAGGACAATTATTCTAAATATTTGCATATAAAACTGTATTAGGAAGCATATTCATGTCAAAGGGGAAGATGCTACCAGTGTACATTTTACTATAGTCATGTAGTTTTTTTTCTAGAGCTAACATTTCACAATAAGATACATGACCAACAGATGAAAAAGAACTGACAATATTTTGTTCCTTTTTCTATAGAAGAAGGAAAATGTGGACCCATTGGTTAAAAGGTGTTTGTCCATTTATAGAACAATTTTTGATGAAAGTAGGGTTTCTGCTTCCTTTTGTTAAGCCTGTTTTTAAAATTAGTCTTTTGTAAGTCACCCTTAAGGGTGATTTCCTTCAAATTAGAGAGATTACAGGTAGAGATTACATCGCTTACAGGTTTCATGAGTGCAGAGGAAAATTTTAGTTGCCTGGATAGACTTTGCAGGATTTTTTTTGTTCTTTTTTTTTTTTCTTCTTCTTCTTCTCTCCTTTTCCTGAACACAAGGCTTTAATTTTTTATTTTTTATTTTTTTTTTAAACTCAATATCACAAATTAAGTCCTTGAGTAAGGGCAACTGAGCTGGATGCTTGATGCATGGCTTTGTATCCTCCTGCCTATGTAGGATGATGTGTTTCATCCCCTGGATTCCTCTGGGAACATATCCCAACATAGGCAGAGAGGAAACCTAGCAGTGCAAGTCTAAATGATCAGGGGACCTGGACTACCTGCACTGCAGTGTAAACATAGCCATGGTGACAAGGTGATCACATAACTGCTCTTTTGATTACGAGTCCCAGCACCACTGAAACATTGCCACATGGCTCCAGGTGAGAAGGTGGTGTTCATCCTCACCATTGTGAAACAGTCTAGTAACACTCATGAATATAAACATGCCAAAATAGCTATGACTTTGGGAGGAAGTTCTTGTGGGCAAGATCTTTTCCTCCATGACTTTATACTTTATAAAAGATACATATTTGGTTCTGTAAACTTTATGTCACTTAATACAGAGTCCAAATGTTCAGCTCTTGCCAGGAATGCTCTTTGCAAACAGCTCTCAAGCCTTCACATTGCAACTTTCTGAACTTCTGTGATTCTCTTCGTTTTTCTTTGAAGCACAATTTACATCACAGGCAGCAGTGGGAAGCTGAGAATTCACAGATCCCATAGACTTAAAATTAGTTTGCTTGGGAAAAGGATGAAGAAAAAAATTGCCTAAAAACTAAATAAGCACTTTCACATTAATAAATATTAAAAGCAAAGCTTTGCACTTATATAGCAGCTTCTATCTGGAGGTTTTGCCTGGCTTCATAAATATTAACTATCCAGTTCCGTCAAAATCTATCAGAATATTTCCACTGGGAGCCCTTGAAAATGGATCTTGTTTTTCGTTGTTGGTTGGTTGATGATTATTTTTTATGCTTTCTTCTGACCCATAGCAATCCTGTTCTTCCCTGGACCTTTTCAAGCACTGGAGCACACTCTCTCTAAACATGCTTCCATATGAAAACCTCTCCTTGATTTGAGAACTTCGGTATCCTTGAATGAATTATTTTTTCAAAAGATGGTGACGCCCTATGTTTCTTTTTTTCCTATTATACAAGCACCAAGGGAGGGCTGGTCAGAAAAACATTATCATCAGAAACAGACATATTTACCTCACCAGGAAATAAAGCAGGATTCAAAGCCCTTCTCTTATTTCATGCACCCTTTTACCTGTTAAGTATTTTACTGATGCCAGCAATCCCATATGGTATGGAAGGACTCTGGACAGAAGCAGCATTAACATGAATATCATGAATATCTTCCATGAATACCTTCATGGAAAGAGGGCTCAAAATCAGGTGCTGGGAGGTGGGATAACAACATAAATGACATCATATTTGTCAATATTGTAGGTTGTTTTTTTTTTGTTTTGTTTTGTTTTTTAAACCAGTCTGCCCAATGGCAGTAATTCTATGAAGAGTTCCTGTACTGCAGGATGGCTGGATGCATGTCACTGGAAGACCCAAAAACTCATGGGCCCTTCCAAGGCCTCACTGGAGGCAGAGTTGCTGTTTCCCATGACAAAAGGTTACATTTGAATTGTGAAGTCAACAGGAGTCTGGAGCTGCTAACTCAAAGAAGCCAAATTTGGTCAGTTGAATAAAATTCATTTTCCCATTAGGATACTTCTTTGTTCGTTCATGTAGGTTATTTGCTTGTTTTATTCTCACTTGGCTTTTTCTCCCTTCCTCAAATATTAATTCATTGAATAATTTCTCTCAGAGTATCCACAGTGCCAGTAGAAAGAATAGCATAACTCCATGGATAGGGAATTTTCTGTGATGTGGTTTTCTGTTGACTAAGAGTTTGCTTTGTTTAAGTTTCAAGATGCAATCCTTGCTATAGACTGTGACATACTACTGGACACTTACTGTTTTGTAGAGTTTCCAATTGAAAGCAGCAGGTTTAAGAATACTTTTTTTTTTTAAACAAAGTTTTTTTGGGATATTATTTTTAAACAACGGTCTTTTCACATTTAATTTTATAGGAAAATAAATATTTGAGATTGGATTTGCACAGGAAAGACTGTTTTCCCTTCTTCCATCTCCCTCATCTCTCAGTGATGAAACATACTCAAGTAATGAGTTCATAAGATTATTTGACAGTTATTTTGGAAAAGAGGAGAATAGTGAAGAAAGGAATATGCTTTTTTAAAAAAAGTCAAACAAATCATGACTAAGACAATTCTGATTTAAAATAACACATGCAAAACAACATTGTGGTCTGATTCATCATACTTTCAAAACGAAAAAAAAAAATCAAAGAAATTTAATAAGTCTTTTAAAAAAAATCAATTCTGCTCTGCAAAAGCCAGAATACTAACACTGTAAGGAATACAAGCCTTTAACATGTATCAGAAGCCAATATCCTTGCTAACAGGGAGAGAGTGGGAGGTTCCTTTCAGGTGCCTTCTCCTTGGTGTTTTGTGTTATGGTTTTGTCCTGAATAAATGGTTTCATAAGTGAGCAGTTGAAGTAAATTGCCTTTAAATTACATTATGAATAAACTGTAAATAACAGAATCTTCACAGTGTATAGGAGAAATGTTACGTTCAGTTTTATTCCTTCTTGTATCTGAAAGACCTGAATATGTTGTAGAACAACATGCATATAACACAAATGTTACAGCATATTTATTTGCTTAGAGAAACTGCAGATCATCGACTCCATAAAAAGTCAATCCGTCCTCAACTGATATTCCAAAGAGTCCAGATAGGGAAGTTATATGGTAACTTTCTGCAGTCCCTTCCAGGTAAATCTGAGGTTTACTTTCAAAATCTAAGAAAGTTACCATCAATCAACTTTCAAAATTGATTTCTTGTGCATAATGAGATAAAGCTAAGCCACTTGTGGCTACCGAAACTATCAGCACACCTACAGAACACAACATACAAAGAGAGACTGAAGGATCTGTACTTATTTAGACTAGCAATAAGGACATTAAGAGGTGTGCTGGTAGTGGCTACTCTTACTAAGTGGCTGCTCTTACTATGACAAGCACCTTTTTTTGAACCAGGGGAACAGCAGCACAAACACCCTGGGACCAGCAGCCAGTAGCTAATGTAGGTGTTGGGGATGCAGAGTCATGGGCAACATGACTCGATCAACTTGGCCTACACATTCCCTCTGCTGGCTGAGACTGTCAACATTAATTCACACAAAAGAGCAGCCAGAGCAAGGAAGTCATAGCCCATAGACCAAACATCAGCTGTCAGATAGTAATGATGTTTGATTTCTACCTGACCTGTCTCATTTCTTAGATATGAAAGGGTTTGCACTTCACTGATTCTTCTGCGAGCTAGCCAAACCTGCCTTGCCATCCCACCTAGAAATATAAATTGCTTAAAAAAAAATAAAATTCCTGACTGCTCAGGAATTGACCTCTGACAACAATAACATGAGAGGAGAAACATTATATGAAAGTAAACAGCCTACACCTGAAAAAGGAATTCACTGCTTGAAATTTCACCATTAAAAATAAAACCACAAAACCCACTTTATTTACCTTTCTCTACTCACAGAAAAACATTCTACTTACCCTTTCCAAATGCCCTGGGGATTTTGTGGGGATTCCTTCACAATAGCCATATTTTTTTTTTGTTATTTTTTGGTGGGAAAAGTAAAAAGAAAACAAAGCAGATGAATATCATTCAGACTCTAGGACCTCTCCCTTAGTCCCCCACTGGGATATTTATGTTCACATTCCTCCCAGAGCTTCTTTTTCCTACACCTCTGCAGGCTTTTGTAGCCACAACCACCAGCTTCTGCCACAAAGTGAAGATCTTCAGCTGTTTTGCTGAAGCAGTGTTAGCATCAGCTGCTGGGATTTGGGACACCCCTCCTTCTGACTGGCAGGGGTGCTGTGGCCTTTATTACTTGTGACAGAAAACACCCCCAAGCAAAGGAAACAGAGAGAGGGATCCCGCATCAGGCTTTTGCTGGAATGTGTTTTCCTTCCTGTAAGGCAATCCCTTGAGACCAGGACTCGTGGGTGTGCAACATATGGCATCCTCTTCCTGCACTGTGTTTTTGCAGGGCTCATTGAGCCACGCAGACATTTGAAATAAGAACTCCTCTCACAACATCCCCCCACCCCTACATAGATGTGTGTCATGGGCTATACAAAACTCTCTCAGGTTAGAGAGAGGCCAGGTTATTTTTCAGTTCTGGTCTTTCAGGTCCTGAGAGGCATCTTGTGCTGCAGTGCTGTGTCAGAGGGATGTACTTCTCCCAGCACACTTTTGATTCATGAGAGGACAGCCTTTGTAAGAGAAGCTGAGAACTTAAGCCATCTCTCTTTCCCTACTGGCTACCAGAGCTCTTGTTCTTAATGTTGCCTACAGATATTTATCTCCTGCACAAAACTATCTTATCTTGCTCCCATAAAGAACACTGTATGAGATGCATCTGGGAGCACTGGAGATGAATGCATGTTTATCTGAGCCAGCCACTTTCAGGATGCCTTAGCTTAGAGATAGGGGAAAGGATGCTAGACCTTTTGTTTTCTACTGTGAAGAAAAAAAAAAATCCATGCTCTGGGGGCTGCTGAGAGACTTGAAATGAGAAATAAGGAGTCCTGAGGGGGGTGCAAAAAGAGTTCTCACAGAGATGAGGGTAAGAAAAAAATAGAAAGAAACAGAACTAGATGAAAAGGAAAGGGGTAAACAGGTATGAAGGGCAATGGAGAGAGCTAGTGAAACAGAGCTAGGAATGGAGAAAGGGAAGAAAAAGAAGACTGTTTTCCGGAGAGAAAGCACAGATCTAAATTCTGCAGGCCATTATCTATTTCTGAAGGAAAATGTCCAAACAGCAAGCAAAAATAAAAAAAAAAAAAGACCACATGACATCTCCCTCAGGACATGATCTTGTGGAAAGCCATATGGGATGGCATCACTAACAGGTTGCTTTCCTGTGCAGGCAGGGATCTGGCTGTGCAGGGAGCCCAGTGCATCCCTAGAGAGATGAGAAGACCGCACATCTGCTCATCCTGGCCCTGTTATTGGTTGGGGTCTGAGAGATGCACAGGGAAGAAACTGGGGCATTTTTGGCTGTCTATCTGGTTATCCAGGCACTGTTGTCTCCTTCCTCATGCTCTTCCTGGAAATCAGGAGCAAGTAATCTCCTTCCTTCCTCAGGCATTGCAAAGCTCCTCTGGATATAGTTCAAGAGGAAGAAGACAGTGCAAGTTTTTGGGCTGCCAGGACATCGCTTTGACCTTTGTTGTGCCCTCCTTTCCTTTCCCTTTCCCATGAAGATGATTCCAGCTGCTGTAGTTACTGTGTTTCTTTTGGGCTCCTTGTATGTAGGCATCACTGTGATAGAAGTTAGGGCTGACAGTTCAAGTACAGAGAAAAAGGGGCAATAATAATAATAATAGTATGAAAGATGTTATATATTACATAATGAGACAGAGAGAAGAGAACAGGAGAGAAAGAAAGAGTAGGAAAGTATTCTGAGGTTCCAAGGCCTAAGATAGTTCAGCCTGTTCCCAGGAATTTTTTCTATCCTTCAGTATTGGTTGCATTGTGTTTTCCTTACAAATTTCTCACAAATCCAAAAGCCAGAGTTCCTACTGACATGGAGAAATCCTTCAAAATAAATGCTAAAATAATTTACCTCACACCCCAGAGACACACTTTCATTTTGAAGTTTGGCAGAGTTTCTGTTAGTTCCCAGTTTCATCCTCCAAATCCCAGAACAAAATAACACAAGCTACAGTCTGGAAAGAGAAACACCCATTTCTAAATTAAAGCTTTAAAATTCTTTCTACAAGTAGTTAGAAAAACTTTTTTTAATTGTTGTTATTTTTACTTAGTAGATATCCAGGGAATCTAATCTAATGTGCCACCCTGCCTTGCAGTGTTGAAGTCCACCAAACTAAATTAATTAACTAAGTAGAATTAACTCCTTTGGGATCACCCAGTTGAGAACAGTGTTTTGTTGTTTTTAACCTTCAAAATGGTACCTGGGAGAAATGATTCTTTTTAAAGAAATATGTAAATGAAAAATTGTTCATGCTGAAAATAATGTATTTTCTATCTCGAACTAAGATTATTTAGGCTTCCTCCTCATAATGCCATTTCATACTGCCATTTTTCCTATTATCTTTTTGTCTGTCTACCATTCCAGATATTGAGGTAGAATATAAGATTTCAGGCCCAAATTAAGGTATAAAAGGCATAAGGCATAAATTAAGGCATAAAATATTTAGAACAGATTGAAAGAGCCTAAAGCACTGTTTCTTTCTCTCACTGTTTTATCACAGGTCATGTTTGCTAAAACAGTGATCATTCACTTGGTCTCCCCTGAACTCTCCTCTCCTCTAATACTTCACAAGTTTTCTGTAGAGGACTACAGGAAGATACACACAGTAGTTTATTTAAAGCCCTGTTTATCTAAAGCTCAGACGGCTTTCTATATTTTAATTGGTGACATTACCATTTATATCTTTATTTTCTCATGACATCATGAACATAACATGGCTTGTTCATCTATTATGACCCTCCAACTGGAACAAATGACGTTATACTGCTACCTATTCCCCACCCTCTGTATGTGCTCTTAATTTCTCCTTTCTCACTCTGTCTCATTCTTCCTACTTTGTATTTTGTCATTCCAGATTATTTCCAACCCTGTTTACAACATACCAGAGTTAGTTTGAATCCTTACCTTCTTCTCCAGTGTCCTTGTAAGTCCCTCTCTGGTTATCTTTTACAGTTTTCATACCCAATTTCTATTGCATCTGGCAAGTTGTTAATGAAAAAGTTAAAAGAAATTCAGGCTATAGCTCTGCAGAGTTACATGCAAAATATTATTCAGTTTGAAGCCTGAATCACCAATAACTACTTTTTAAATGAGTTGGCACCCATTGGACATCAATTTCATCAGTCTTCCTCCCTCAGTTTTCTTTTACTGTTTCAGATAGTCACTGTGTATCCCTTCTCCACCAGCATCATCCCTTCACAACTGATGACAAGACAACACGATCAGGAAAAACACTCTGAGGTTTGACTGTTCAGTGTTCTTCAATTCCTGCCCAAAAGCCTGCTAGACCAAGTTTCTCCTGGTTCTTTACTTTGTTGCTAAACTGATACAGAGTGCACGAAGTATCGCTTTTTTTTTTTCTCCTGGGGACTGGGGAAACACACCTTCCTATTAAAGACCATAAATAACTTCCTAGTATTGTCCCACCAGTGATGAAACCACTCATTTCCTTCTTCCTGGATGTACAAAAACATTTGTCCAGCCATGCCAGATTGCCTGTCTTGTTATTCGCATATTATAGGGACATGCTACTTGGGGTAACACAAATCAAAACAAACCTAAACCAGATATATTAATAAAACTGAGCAGAATGAAGAACCAAGGTTTATTGTCTATTCAAAGACACCTAATTTGGTAAAATACCCTTTTATTGTAATGTGTCAATCACCGTAGCTTTATTGTCCTTAATATATTTTAAAATATATTTAAAAAAATATTTTTGAGAATCATATCCAACATTTCAAGACCATGTTCAGACCGCCTACTACAGCATCTAATGTAGAATTAGTCTACATTGTTTTATCTATTGCCAAGAACCAATAAGCAGTATAGACACAGATGGTGAAACTCATGTCACAGATGGTGAAATTCACATCACCTAACTTGTAAAGTCTTCAGGGTTTCTATCCACATCTAAAGTAGATAGTCTAGACTCCCTTTATGGAAAGTGGACAAAAATAGGAATTTCTCATTTGCAATTTCTCACTGTCTAAATTAAATGTTTAAAAAGCATTAAACAAATCATAGCCTGAAAACACCTATTTCTTTCCCTTAGTCATAAAAGGGATCAATATGATTTGTATATTCATACATGTTATCCATATTTAAGTTTGAAAAAGCATAATCTCAACTTGGAGCTGACATCCCACACAACCCACAGACAGAAGCAAAAGTTTTGGCAAAGTTATTTGACCTGTCCTGTCCTACCTTTCTTTGATGACCTTATGGGAATTGACATGGGGAAGCTGTGAGAAAACATGGGCCCTGGAAATGCCACCATTCCCCAGAAATGGAGGGCTACATTAAGAGCTCAAGCTTCTTCCCCTTGTGCTAAATAGCAGAGAGGTGACAAATAATTGGACTGTTCCAGTTTTCAAAACCGAGTCACAGAAGACAAAACAGTAAAGTTCATATGCCTAGCTTTTCTCTAAGAATCAACCTTTTGATTTGCTAACTTAAATTGAAGTGATATGTTAACAGGAAAGTGAACACATTTATTAGGCACACAGGCATCTTTAAGAATGCAACACATGAAAGAAGTCTGATTCATGGCTTTGAAGGTGTTATACAGAACCTTTTGAAATGCAGAGCAATGGATGTGACTTACACAGACTTCATATATCACCATGCATAGGCAAGTGAAGAACAATACCAGTGAAGGCAGGGGAAAGGACCAAGGATTTAGTTTGTAGAAATCCAAAGATATAGTATTTAAACATAGCAGGTACCCAGAAACCATTGCTGGTAAACACAACATGAGGATCTAGCATTTTTTATCCATCCTTTTTTCAGGTTTGATTCTGAAGTATTTCAGTTGCAGGCTGCTGTTCAGAAGAGACAAGATTTGGTCAGAATATACAGGACCAGACCCTCAATTTAAAGGAGCTACGTTTAAGCATATTAGTTGAAATAATTAGAATATCAGATACTTACAAATGGCACTTCATATTTGGGTAACAAAAAGTTGATGAAGAGACAAATTTCCAAGGTTTCAGAAAGCATACAGCAATACATCAGAGGAAAGGTAGTAAAACATACAAGCCCTCAATTAAGCAAAACCCTTCGCTTTCTTTTAAAATAAATATAAGTTTTCCAAGGGTGGAGGAAGCAAAGGAACTGGTGACAGTCTGAGTAAGCAATACCATAAGTACATCCTACCCAATATTTTTGTGTTATTTATATAGAGAGAACCATCAACACCACCCAACACAAAGCCAGGCCTCAATAACTACCAGACGGTGATAGATGAATGGACAGAGGAAGAACAGGCTTATGGTCTGAAATGGAAAAGTGTTCCAAAAAGCTCAGGAGAATAAACATGTTGAACTCAGGAAGGAAACAGCTAGCTGTTTCAGACTACCATTTCAGACACCTTAAGGAAAAGTGCAGCCCTTTAGAGTGACCCAGCTAGTTTCCCACTGTGAATCTATTTGAATATTGCTCCTTCCTTTCAGGGATCACTTCCAAAAAAAGCACTGGAAGCAACGATTTTTTTTTTTAATTTGTTTTTTCCTGTTGATGTAGACAATGAAATTGTCTTTGATTTCCAAGGACATCCTGAAAGCAGGTAGCAAGTACTCTGTGCTTCAACAAATGGATAACACATTAGAGATAAATATAAAAAAAAAAAAAAAAAAAAAAAAAAAGCTTCAGCACTCCATTTGTTCTGAGACATTTCCTTTGTGTATCTTTCTGACTGGCTATTTAACATTGTTCTATACCAAGTGGTCACAGACACTACCATATTAAAAAGCACTGGGCAGAGTCTTCAGCTTCTGTAAGTTTTATATGACTTTCTATTAAACACAGTAGCTAAGCTACTATAGTCAAAAATATAACTAATTTGCAGTCAACCAGGTGAGATTTGAACATACAGAATCCATGTCAGTATTCAGTAATTAGGGAGGCTTAACTCTATACTGCATGCTAAGAGATGCAGTCTGCTCTTCTAATTTCTAGACTATGACAACACAAGAAAGAACAAATCTCCAAGAACTGGAACCCGGACCCACCATGAATGTTATTTATGTTGGAGCTACATTTCCTGAAAAATAGAAAAACTAGGTAGGTGACAGATCTGCGTATGCAATTAAGCTTCTGCTTGCATGACCTGTGTTACTCTGTTTATGCAAGAGTTACATCCTAGATCACTGTTGTATCAGCAAACTTCACAGACAAGATGATTTTTTGCCATATTTACAGTCTTACCATGAACTTTTTCAGTGATTTGGGGTGCTTTTACTCATTTTTGACTTCAGATATTTCTGCTCAGACAGAAATTATATGAATTTTTAATTGCTTGATATAGTATTATCAATACCCAATATTTTTAAAACCACGAAAAGTATTTTTCACAGGAGAAAAAGGAATTGATGACATTTCAAAAAGCAAATTATGATACAAGAATTTTCGAAGACAGTTTTTATTGGTACTATTAGTATTATTTAAGTAAATAAGTGATGTCTTAACTATATACGAAGAACTATAAAAGAATCTTCTACATGAAGGAAGAATACAGTATCTGCCCTAACCCTGACAAAGCAACATCTCTTGTGATGGCATCCACCAGCAGCTGTCTGGAGAGGTAATTCCAAGATTCATCCTTGGTATTGTTGTTTTGGAGGACTCCTTTCTGACAAAATACTCTCAATGATAATTCATCTGTATTGGTTCGTATCTTATCCATCGCTTTCCAAGAATATATTCCCCTGCTTGTAAATTACATACATATTAATCAGACTTCTGAAGCCTAATGGTAGATTTGAACCTGCACTACCGGAAAAAGTTTTCCAAGAGGGTTGCGTTTGGTTCCAGAGCCTGCAACCTCATTCTGGGGCGCATGGCATTGCTTTGATACAAGCTCATTCCAGAAACTTCAGTAGAATTGCACATTGTATAATCCAGCCTGATTGAATTTAGTAACAGATGCCCACAGCTTTCAAGACAGATGCCTCATAAGTAGCATGCAGACATCAAAAAAGACTGCTGAGGACTTCACAAAACATAGGAAGTAACATTAATACATGGTTTTGTGGAGTTCAGTGCCAAAAATAAGAGCAGATATTAAAGCCATAAGAACAGATACTAAAAGCAAACTTCAAAAAACTAACAGCTGTTTTGAATAGTTGCTAGTGTCAGGCATTGGGTGACTATAAAACTTCTTCACCCATTCTCCTCACTGTCATCTTCCTACATCTCCACTAATACCCAAGCTACTGTTGTAATTTAATTTTACTTTATTGCACTGCTTGTCTAGCAATTCTAATGAGATAAACATTTCTGACAATGTTGAAAGTTGAGGTGACAGCAATTTGTAAAACAGACCAGACAGTATCAGTTGCACAGGTTATAAACAAAAGGAAGAAGGAAAAAGAAACTTATTTTGCACTGTTTGTAATCAGCACAGAGATGAGGGATTGCAGTTCTCACTGCTAAGAGAGATAGCATGTAGTTGGCTTAGCTCAGGAACATCCCATTCTGGGAACCCAACAAAACCAGCTTTCTGATTACTTTTAAAATTGCTTTTGTGTTGCAGGTACTTGAACCTTGCTCAGGAGGAATCACCAGTTTGAACCTCTTGAGTGACCTTTCACAGCTACTTTAGAAAATGCCTACATTGTGCAAGGCTGTGTCATGAAAAGCTAGTTTATTTAGTAGCACTATACCCAGAAGCAATAGAACTGTGGAAGTAAAGAGCATTGCCAGGGCTGCTTTCCTTTGTAGCAGAGCTCCACATACTATTGGCACAGTTGCCCTGCTTCCTGACACCCTGAACAGAGATGGACAGACTACCTTCAGAGGTAGCTTGGTTTACTTTATTGCATCCTGTTCTGGACAGGATAGTCATTGCCTCTGCTCCTCTTTTGTCCTTTTCTTTTGTCCTTTTTTTTTTTTTTTTTTTTCCTCCTCCTAAATCAGCAGAGAATCTCTCTCCCACTTCTTTATTCTTCCCTGTTTTATCACAGTTCTGCAATATTACCTAATTTCTTATTGTTTCTAGAATACCATTACTGTTGTCTTCAATCTTATCTTTTACTAAATCATACAATTAACTCCTCAATTTTACACACCAAACCATCCTTGACCTCTATGTTTGCCATATGTTTTGTCAGCATAACTTTCCATCCTACCAATGAGTCCTTTTGAGAGGATTTTGGGAAAATAACAAGGCGGTTACTTTGGGGAGAGCATATTTTTGTCACATCAAGAAAGAAGCGGTTACATCACTAGGATAAGCACATCATGATTTCCAGGGGACTCCAATCTGTTTAGTAGCTGTAACTGCAGGTGTGAGAGAGCCCATAGCATCACACTAATGTCCACAGCAGGACATCAGAGGAAGCCTGTAGTGAATGACTCTACAGCAAGAAACTTTGATGACTTGGGCTCATGCTGAGAAAAATAGTTGCACTGAAGTCATGAAATAAAGTAGAAAACAATATACCCTCCTACTCAATTGTTCTCTCTAGATAGAGAATCCTGGGTCAGGATCTCTTATTACCAACAGAGGTCTATCATTTCACATCAGCAGAGAACCTGGCCCTCTCCTTAAGGGAGGGGAGCATGCATTAAATTTTACACTTAATGCACTCTCATTTCCATAATGATAAATGTGAAGTTACACTATTCTTTCAAGATCATAGTACGAAGTGCAAATGTGACAGATTTTTCCTACTTTTACAGTGGGATAACAGAAAACAGGACACTTCAGTACTTGAGGCCCAAAAGTAACATACGGTAAAAGAACTACATTTCCAAACAAATTATGGGGATTGTACAAACACAGGAAATAAAAACCTCCATAGGCAAGGAGAGAAGAGTTAAGACACTCTGCCTGGGATTGTAATCTATTTTCTTCTCCTGGTAAAAGCTGTCCTGGACCTGATATACCAGCTGCTGTCTCTGATATATGCCTCTTACCTCCCCATATGCTTCATGTATATGCTTACATATCACTCTGCAGTCAGCCAGCAGCTTTAAAATGTCACACTGATAGCTCGCCTGGTGACAATACGCACCCTCTGTGCTCATGGACTTAATTTATAGGTCTCAAGCCTACTTATATACATATAAAGGCAGAACCAAAGAAATGGTTTACAGTGACTACTGGACCAGCAGCTATTTCTTGGGCACTGTTACAACAGCAAACTCTGGAATGAGCTAATATAGATGGTTTCATCAGCCTGCGGCCTCTAGGAACAGAAAAGATACCACGATCATCTAGTCAGATACTCTGCACTTTACAGGCCATAGATTTTCATCGACTGATTCAGAGATTAATATCTTCAAGGCCACTCAGGCCACAGAATGATATTCAACTAATAACTTGTGTTTGACTCATAAATCTTCCAGTAAGGTGTCTGGAAGCTTTCAAGAAATAAGAAAAAAAACATACTTTTTGCTTATTTAAAAAATTGCCATACCCCTCCCCCCCCCCATCTGCATCGTTATGGATTAGATCAACAACCGTTAACTCTCATTAAATTTTACTCCAAAACCTTTTTTAGTACCTGCTTGGTTCCTTCCCCCCCTTCCCATGGAGATACTTGCAAGTAATAGTCATATTACCCCCTCAGTTTTATCTTTGGTAAGCTAAACACATATTTCTATAGCAAGACCTTGGCCTTGTTTGAACCATAAACCCATATATTTAAAGATATCTACCTTCCTTGTTATCAAAATGGAAAGGAAAACTCCACAAAAGGCTGAAAAAAAATAAAATTAGAGTGTCTTCTGTGATGTAAAGAAAAGTGAGTATATACTGCTCAGGGGGCAACCAGAAAACTCACAAAAAAAGGAAAAGAAACCTAGCTAGAGAGAGAGAAGTCCAAAGGAGATTGTTTTCCAAAATGTTTGCAAGACATTGGAGGTTATTAATTACATGTTATTAATTAGTGGTTAGCTTAAGTCACCACAATTCCTAGGAGAGGTGAGGTCAGCTATTGGTGGTTCTTAAGAAAAAAATTAAAAAAAAAAATAAAATATTTGCAGGTGATTTTTTGGTTGTTATTTTGTTTTGTGTTTTTATTGAAGTGAAAAGACACATTTAGTTTCAAGTAGTCATCTGGCCTTCCCAGGAAATTCAGACAATACAAGTAAAGGGGAAGAAAGATTGAGTGCCTCTCACCTGTGAGCATTAACTCAGTGACTTCACTTGTTAGCAAAGAACTCTAATCACAGCTCTATGGCATAGCCCAAATAGAAGAGCACTATGCAAAGCCAAGCGTTAATAAATAAAAATCAAGGGTTATCAATGCTCATCTGTGGAAAAGACACCAGTTGAGGTTAAAGTGTACATGCAGTGACTTCTAATTTTACAAGGAGGGACAATGATGATATAATTTTTACACAGTTGTCCACATTTCCTTGTCATTTTGTAAATGATAAAAGACTTAGATTTTAAGATTTAAGTTTTAGATCAACCTAATGCAGCTTCTAAATGGAGAAAAGCCCTTCAAATCTCAATATTATAGATACATTTCTCTTTGTAAATAATATCTGAAGTGTGGGTTGCTTTTAATTTTTTTCCCCAGTGATTTAAAACCTCAAAATTTCCAACTTTTTTTTTTTTTCCAGTATACTGTAGTTTTTCTACTTCTCTAAGGAATCAACACTATTGCAAGCTCTCTGCCAGCAAACTATACAATTTTCTGATATCAGCTCACTAATGGAATATGGAGAATTGCTAGGAACATTCAGTATTTCTTCTTCTATTAGAATAAGTCCATGTATATAATTACTGAGTTTCCCTGTATACCTTCCAGAACTTGAAGGACACTGACCTGACAATGTTAAAAAGGGACTGACTATGAACTTAAATACTTCTGTATGTTTGTGCACATGTTATCAGTGTGTAGATATTATCCATGACCATTCATTTGCTACTAAATTCACTAGTAAATCAATGATGACTTCTGTGGACAACATAAAAGCCTTAACTGATATAGTAATGACAAGGTTAGATTGTTCATATGCATGCATAACTACTTTGTTACAAGATACAGCTAACTGGATGCAGTTGTTAACACACTCAGTGTTCAGGTTGGAGTAACAGCAGGGTAGTTGTGCCACACCACCAGTGATTTGGGGGAGGTTGGATGGGCAGATTAAGAGGCCAGCTCATACCAACCCTGGGCTAGTAACAAAAGAAGTATATGGTAACATAAAAGGAGAACGAATGCTGTTTGTTGAAAGTGCTTCTGATATTTTTTCAAACAAATTAAGCATTTTGAAAACCTTGGGGGGACAAAATTTTGGCTCAATTAGCAGTGCAAGTCACAATGACCCCATGCATAGACAATATTGGGGTACTCTATTCAGTGAGAACAGATAACCGGTATATCAGTGTAATTATTCAGGCTATTTATTCATACAACATGGTGCATACAATTAGTTATGCTTACTAAATAAGTATTTGACCATCTACTATTCCAAAGCATCATAGCAATTATGCAGTAAAAGCAGGGAATTTCTGTATTTGTATTTAAGTACAAGAGGATGGTCTCTGTGAGGAGCATGAAATGGTATCAGAAAACAAATAGCAAATTAAAATATTCCTAGAAATGCTACATTCTTTATGTTTGGATCTCAGCAAAGAGCTTTTTCTTAGGAGGGAGACAAAACTGTTGGACATGATGTGGTTCATCACACCTAATTTTATCCAGTAAATGAGTCACCTTCAGGAAACCTCCATCTCTTTGACTCCAGATGGAATACAGAACATTGGAATAGACCATGTTACTAATATTTCAGTGATTGAAGTTACATAAAATGAAGCTGACCCCTTATCTTTAAAAAGCTTCTTCAATAGACTGCCTCATTGTAGAGTCTGTATAATTAGGAAATTTAATTTGGCTGATGTAGGAGAGGAAGTGTCCATATATGAATATTTATAGGCAGTCTTCAATCATCAGCAAAATCTTTAGGTATGCTTTCAACTTGGAAAAAGACCTGAGTATGTGCTTAATTTTAAGAAGTGCTTTGTGTTTTCTTAAATCAAAATAGCCATAAGGACATTTTTCAGTGATTTCGTAATCACTGAGTTTGAGCTCCCCTGGTGCTACACAGAATTTCTGCAGATCTCATTCAATGTCTGGGGTTAAAAAAAAAAAAGATCCACTGATCCTAGAAGTTTCAGAACTACAGTCTTTCCCAAAACTCCTTACCTAAACCAATTCCACGCCTGAATTCTGACATATTTAGCTCTCCTTTTAGCCAGATTTTGTGTTAATTTATCTAGTAAAGAAAACATATGTTTAGATTATTCAGATATTTTTTCCTGTAGTTATGTTTATTGTTCTGACTGGTAACTTCCTGGGCAGCTCTTTTATTAAATAAGGAAGAAAACTATTTCTTAATAAAGCATTGCAGATTTCACAATGAAGCATATGTATGTATTAATAGACTTTGCTGTAGCTCAGTACGAGAAAGGAGTGATCACTACATGTTCTCTTTCAGCTTCTCTCCTTTTCTTTGCAGTTTAATGCTTTCCATCTCCAGGACAAACACAGGGACCATAAAAAGGAGACCTATGGGAGTGCTGCAGCAACAATGGCTAAAATTTTCAAAGGCATTCGTATATGCCGTTTACATAAGTTTCAAGAAATCCTATGACATTGTATCTAGAGTGAAACATTCTGACTCTGCACTAAAGCAAACCAACACTCGTTGTATAACTTAGTCTGCAAAAGCAGAAACTGTACATCCCAGAGCCTGACCAGTTGTTAGTGGATCTGGTAAACTGTTGTAGTTGGGCTTGCTGCCATTCCAGCATATGCAGTTTGGGAGTGTTTTTTTGTTTGTTTGTTTTTTTTTTTTTTTTTTTTTTTTTTTTTTTTTTTTGCTTTGTTTCAGTCTTTGCAGCTGTATATTCTTCTCCTGCTGAATGTTGAAAATCTTGAAGTAGAGCCAATCAGATATAGCTGAACTGCCTTTGCTGCAGTTCAAAAAAAAATCTGCATGCAGTTTATTTCAACAATAGACCACTCTAAACTCTCGCTCCCTTCAGAGCAGACAGTTATATCCATTTTTTATATAAAAAAAAAAGTTAGTACAAAGAACAGGAACAACAGATTAGATGGTTTTAAGGCCATATCCTATTTTAACTGGATTCACTGGGGGTGGACTTCAAGGATAGTCAAAACAAGTGCATTTAGCACGCTTCAGGGAATTCTGTCTCTTCTACTCCTACTGTAGTAAGTCTTTTTGGAAATAAAAAAAGAAAGATATTGCTGGTGACATACAAACAACACTCAAGTGAGGAGAACATTTTACTATTTGAGTGAAGTACGAACTATCCATTGAGCAGGGGGTTGTGGAGCATTTTTAAAGTGCAAAGGAAAAACAAGACACCCAAGCGTCTCACTAACAGGAAGTGGGGAATCACATGGGTAATGCTTGGTTTTGGCTACTAAACACCTCTCTTGAGCTCTGTTTTTATAATCTCTCATCCATTTAAATTTTGCATCTTGAAGATAGTCATTTGAAAGCAGTAGGATGAACTGTTTGCAGGATGTTAACAAATCCAGTCACATAACTATGCTGGTAAGACACATGTTTGTATGGCAGGGGCTAAAACCCACCTCTTTTTCCTTACAGTACACCAGTGAGCAGATGAAGTATTTCTATACTCTAACAATAAGTTTACACCACAGTTTTAGCCAGGGCTTCCAGAACCTTATGTCTTTTGATTTATGGGTTGTTCAAAATAAGATTAAAATATTTAAAACAAAACCCCACCACCACAAACACAACACCTGCACAGAAGTAAACTAAGAGCTCCCAAACTTCATATTTGTGGTCCTTTGGGATGCCTTGCTTGCAGGATACAGCAATCAATTGCCACTTTGGGAATAGTCTGTGATAACCTATGGATCCACAAACACTGCACCCTGTGATCAGCAGAGAGTGCAACCTAAGTGAGCTTGAGAAGACCCAGATCTGTGCTGTTTTGTAAGCCCTTTCTTTCTGCTGCAATGTTGAGTTATTGGTGTGATCCTAATGAACTCAGTTAGGATTGCTGAGTACATCTAATTATTTAGTTAATCGCTTAAAGAAAGCAACTTGACTAAGTCAGTAAAAACAAACATCTTCATAATTGCTCTAGCAAGTTGCTGAATAAAAGAAAAGCATGTAAGTTTAAGATTGCTTTAAATTAAAAACAATTAAAGTCACATAAGCCATGAGAAAAACAAAGTCCAAGCCTCCCCTGGGCTAGGAGTTTTGTAGGGTTATTTTTAAAGGAGTGACAGGAGATATGCTAGGCTACAAGTTCTCAGGGTCATCATAGCCATCTTCATTGGGCTGTAGTTTCATTCAGTGTAACTATGCCTTTATCACATGCCAGCTTTGTACTCAGATAGCCTGTTGAAACACTAAACTCTACACTGAACTATCTCTGCTTTTATAATTAATCCAAGGCTATGGAAAGCAGTCTGATAACAAAACCGAAGTCAGACTATTGTAACACCAATATGATGAGGCTCAGGCTCTCTAGCACAACTAATATAAAGTATACTCATAGAAATTAGCAGGACATTATTTTGCAGGATAAGTACCTTTGAGTAAGTTTAGCTGGTAATCCTGCAGAGACTCTCAGCTGTCAATTCACAAGAGGCAGAAGGGAAGAGAAACAAGGGTTTTTTGACCTTGCATTTATAAAAGAAAGAACTCTTAATTTGGTGTCCTTCCCTCTGGAGAGGATACTACAGGAAAGCTGAAGATCATAGAACGGCTTGGATTGGAAGGGACTTTAAAGATCATCCAGTTCTAACTGCCCTACCATAGGCAGGAATGCCACCCCATAGATCTGGTTGCCCAGGGCCTCATCCAGCCTGGTCTCGAGTATTTCCTGGGATGAGGCATCCACAGCTTCTCTAACCTGTTACAGTTCCTCACCATCCTCTGAGTGAAAAGTTTCCTCCTAAACTTTAATATAATCTCCCTTCTTTTATTTTAAAACCATTCTCCCTTGTCCTATCATTGTCTGCCTGAGCAAAAAGTCAGTCTCCATCTTTTTATAAGCCCCCTTTAAGTATTGAAAAGCTGCAATAAGGTCACCTCAGAGCCTTCTCTTCTTCATGCAGAACATCCCCAACTGCCCTTCTTCATAGGAGAGGTGTTCTAGACCTCTAATTAACTTCTTAGGCCTCCCCTGGACCCTCTCTGACAGGTCCTCATCCTTCTTGTGCTGAGGGCCCCAGGCCTGAACACAGTGTTCCATATGAGGCCTCACAAGAGCAGAGCAGAGGGGGGACAATCACCTCCCTCAACCTGCTGGCCAGTACTCTGCTGATATAGTCCAGGACACAGTTGGCCTTCCGGGCTGCAAACACACACCAGTGGCTTATGTCAAGCTTTTCATCCACCAGAACCCCCAAGTCCTTCTCTGAACAGCTGCTCTCAATGAGTTCTAATGTGTTCTCCACCCAGTCTGTGTTCGTGACTGGGATTGCCTTGACTCAGGTGCAGCACCTTGCAGTAAGACTTTTTGAACTTCGTTAAGTTCACATGGGCCCAGTTTTCAAATTTTCAAAAAGCAAGAAGAAAAAAAAAAAAAAAAAGAGAGAGAGAGAGAGAACACACACGTGAGAGAGCAAATACCTCAGTGTTTTTATATTTCAGGAAATATCATCTGCTAATCTGATATGTCTGACTATGATTGGCTCTGTGTTTCTGTAACATGGGAGGCAGACCCAAGAATGGATTTAAAGCATATACATACATCCAACACCTTTGCTAGAGATACCCCAATAACTGTGTTGGTTAAAGCATTCACACTGTAATAAGAAACATTTCAACTTTGGATGTGTCCCATCCATGCCTGATCCATCCAGACTACAAAGAGTAGAAAAGAAGCTGAAACCCTTGGTAAAGTACAAGACAGCTTAGCCCATAGTTCACATTACACAAAGACAATACAGATGAAGGACAACCAACTTTTGAGAGGATTTTGATATCCACTTAACTAGTAGTGAAAGCATAATTTACCACTTGGGTAATAAAACACACCAGTCTCCAGAGGTGTCAGGACTCTCAACTTCTAATTTCCAGCCTGTTTGGAGTTATGCAATTTTGGAGTCCTAGAAAGAAATAACTTATTGAAATTATGCTACAGATAATACAGTTCCAACTATGTAAACAGGAATTGTGGTTTTCAAACATCAGAGCCCCTAGCAATGATGGTTTCCACTGTTTAATTCTGTGTTGTGTGAGGAAACCTTCTCTCTTCTTTGTTTTAAAGTTCAGCATGATTAACTTTATTATATTTATTTTTAGTTGTTTTGTTATGAGAAACCCATGTACCAAAGTCTGCTCTCAGATTTCCTGAACTCAGCAAGAGCTGATATTATGATGTATCCCCAATGCATCCACCCAGCTTGTGTTTCTGCTGTCCTGAATGTGCCGTCAAACAGCATCCTGTTGACTGGTCTAGAGTACAAGCAGATGATATGCTTTCCAGCAACACTGGGTATTAGATTGTAGAGAAGATGCCTTAAAGCCAACACTGTCCTCCCTGATCTTTGGATATGACAATATTCTAGACAGTAACAGAGAATCAGTGACACTTTGTCCAATGAGCTCTTGACTGTTTTGCCTCCATGATATCATTAAACAAACTACTGTTCAAGGATAGCCAAGCACAGTGCTGTAGAGAAGACATAAAGACTCCTTATATATGCATTTCTCTGACTGTGTGCTACACAGAGTGATAGTTTGTTTTGAGGATTTGTATTGTATGGACACCGGAGGTTCCCCTGAAAAAACAGATACTTTACAGACACAAATGGGAAAGAACTTGCTCCAAATAAACTTACAGCCTAAGTGGGGGTACATTAAACACTAACAGGCATGCTACATCCTTTGACTGCAAAACAGTTGCAAGATGAGGCAAACCAGGGACCTGGCTGTGTTCCAGAGACAGGAATATAACCTAAAGGTTCAAGCAGAAGTCACAGAGGTGGTAGAAAGAAAGATCTATGCCTGAGATAAAAAGAAAGAAGAAGAGATGATCTCTTATCTTCGGGAATTTTTTTTTTCTTTTTTTTCATGCTTTACATGAAGGTCGAGAACTTGTTCAGTAACAATCACTGTTATTACTACAGAAAGAGAATCCTGTTCTGTGCCCCAAGGATTTCACAGGCTAATTGCATTTATAGTTGCTGGTAGCATAGGCACCATGTACATGTGTGCTGTATTTGCACCATTGTCCATCCTGGGTAACAAATCTAATTTGATCCTTTTGCATGGTAACAGAGGTTTCATTCACTGTGATATAAAACCAGGCCTGAGTTGGTCCACACATGGTATAGGGAGTATGTGGTCAGTAACGTCTCTATCCCCATCCTCTGAGCACAAAAATAAATGGGAAAAACTGGAAGAAAAATAATGCCTGAGGTCAAGCAGGAGGCCCTTTAATATGAGGTAAGAAATAAATAGAATATTTTTCCTTCCAGAGATGGGAGGAAGGCGATTAGCAGAAAAAGGCGATTCAGAGCGTGTCCAGAGCCAAATGTTTTCCTGAAGCACCTCTCATATGAAGTATCCTTCTGCCAGGATTCAGCCTAGCTCTGGCTTCACCGTAGCTATATCTCTTCTTGACCTCTGGAAAGTCTTCAGAGTTTGGGATCCATCCCGACCACACGCATCCAGGTGTGTTTAACAGCCTGAAGCTTGTAGCAGAGGAGAAGACAAAGCCATCTTTGTCAAGCTGGCCAGCTAGTCAGGTGACTGCAGTGTGTGGCCTGCTGGGACACAGCACTGCCTCATGCCAGTGCAGGCATGGCCATGGGCATGGGGTGTTTCCTGAACCCACAGCTGGGACAGAACCATGTCAGCCGCTGCTATAACCTCTCCTCAAAGGCCCAAACACCCTCTCCAAGGCTGGGAGGCTGCACAGGATGGACAATGAAGGATACTTCTGGGAACTTTCTGATCAGCCTCTTGCAGTCTTGTCATGATATTTGCAGGCTGAGATTGCAGCTTTTGCATTATGTTTTGTCAAAAAAATATCCAGGGAAGACATGGATTTCTGCTCCAACTTCCTAGTCAGGCATAACTTCCTGGATAGAGACATTTCTTCCAACTTATTTATTTATTTTCCTTCAAGTGCAACTTAAACCTTCCCTTCCTGTTGGGAACAACAGCTGCAGCACACAACATCACCTTGCCAAGCCTGAGTGACTGTAAAATACCATTTACCTTGAAGCAAGATAGTATCAAAGAGAACAACTGTATGGGTCTGAATATGAATTCATTGCATAGCTCTGGTTAGGAGGAGGAAGAGAAGCTGCTCTATCACTTCTGAGCTAACTCTCTTGGACCTGAAAGGACTGTCACATCTAAAAGCATTTCTGAGACAAAAAGGGAATTTTTGTTTCCTTGCTTAGAAAAACACTCTGAGCTTTCAAAGGTTGGAGACACAAAAGTATTCACTAGGGCAGGAAACAGATACTTCTTCTACAGGTTAATGGGAATATGGTAGCCCCAGAAGATGAAGTAATTGACTGATGAAAGCCACACACACACTTCCCAGCATTCCTGCATTATCCCACAGATCTGATAGATCCTGTATGAATGCCAAAGTGTTTAGATTAAAAAAAAAAAATGCTTTCAGCTACCCTTGTGTTACCTTCAACTTTTTGCCTTTCTTGAGGGGATGGGGTTGCTGGAAGCAACCTTTAAAGCTTACAAGGGAATTCAGACAGGCTGGAAAATGATGATTAACCACATTTTTGCCCCAACCCTACCCCACTCCAATCTTTTGCTCTGGGTTCCTTTAGTGCCTTCTGTCCCCTGAGGCTTGAGTTGATGGAGGGTTGGGGGAGGCAGACAGCACTGGGCTGCTCTTTGTTTCGTGCCCTGGTCCCATGCTCCTCCGGAAGTGTGTTGGGCTGTGTGGAGCTGTTGTGCTCACTTCCCTTTTCAACATCACATATTTCCTATTAACGACGAGTGGGAAAGGTCAGGGAGGGTCTCTTTAATGGCCTGCTCGAGGGCAAGCAACAGCCTTGCAAAATGGGTCCCAGGCTCTCTGATTTCCTGGGATTTCTAGTCTATTCAATAAGCAAAGAAAGAAATCTTAAGAAAAGCAAAGAAATGAAGGTGAATGAAAATGAAAGGAGACTTTCCCCATGTGGGCGTGGTTCTGGCAGAATCTTGTTCTGTAACATTGAGCATGTCTTTCCCAGTGATTTTGGTGGTAGGAAAGTAGCCTTAACAAGAACCAAGACAGATAAAGGAAGAATTGCATAGGTGCGTGGGGTTAAACAGTAGGAACTACAGGACACAGATTATGGCAGTCCAGTTGTTTATGTCTATGCAGTTTCAAATAATCCATCACAGAGTGTCTAGGAAATGTTACTAACTGTTACTAACATAATAAGGGCATCAGTACCTTCCATCCCTTGATTCAGCTACAGTGGCTGAGAAGTCTTCTGCACAGGAATTCTGAGATTTTTCAGGGATCAGGACAATGAAAGTTTTCAATGTAATAAATTTGCATAACAACCCTTCTCATGCTCCAGGACAGAAAGGCCCAATTTTACCTGTGTGCTTTGCACTTCAAATACAAAAGTAACATGCCCATCTTTATTTCAACAAGGAAGCCAGCTGGTGTAAATCAATGTTGTGAGTTGAAACCAGTGGAGCAATGTCAGGAGGTTTTGCTGTATTTTTTCCTCTTTGTTTTGTGCCTTGCTTTGCTGTGTCTATCACTAAATGTTCCAGAGCTCTCTACCACAAGCCCAGAGTGTGGAAAGTGCTGATCCACGTTGTTTACTGTATCTGTGCTCCCAAACAAGCTGTTATTTGGCATTGGCATGTAAATAAGTCAATTCTTTTCATCCTGTAGTTGTTAAATAAATACTATGAACCAAGTCCACAGCATTAAATTTTTGTAGGAGGTCACCGAGATGATTTCACAGAAATATCCTGCAACGTTTTTGCAAAACAGGATGAGTCTCAGCCTGAATTTCATGACTCTGTTTTTTTCCACTTCTATTCCAATGGTTACTGTGTTTTTGCTGTCACAGACAGGCAGCTAATTCACACTGACTCTTGGAGACCAGGAAAATGAAAACTGCACCCACTCTTCATAGTATCTAAGACATATGTGTTACGAATTACTTGAATTTTGGTAGGAGGTAGAAGTCCTAGCACATGTGAACTACTGTGTATGCACGCTAACAATAACTGTGTACTGCTGACTGCAGTATAGAGTACAGATAGCCAAACAGACAGCTGTACATGGCAGCAATATAAACAAGACAGCTGGTAGCTTAGTCCAGGCTGAAGAACTTGCTGTGGAGTATGCATAAATTATCCCATACAAACCAATAAATATATCCTATTAATAAAGAACAACTGCCTGTTAATTAAAATACAAATACCAATACTAAGAGGAAAAAAATTGTATAATCTTTATTCCACAGATGACAAACTGAGGCAGAGATTAATCAGTTTGCTCAGGATTCCACCAGAAACCTGTGTCAGAGCCAGGACTGCAGTTACTCACACATCAGTCTGTGCCTCAGCCACAGGTTCTTCCTTGGCTGAGCACATTTCAGGTTCATGCTATACACTGACATAACTACTCTGATCCAGTAAATGCCATTCTCAATTTACACTCGTTAACAGGACAGGATCAGACTGTGAGTGTAAGGATGCTGCTGGGCAACAAAAATTGAAAGCTTTGATTTTGATCTCACCTAGTGACAACAAGCATTTTTGGAAGAGACTCACACAGCAGTGAGTTTTGCACTTAAATAATATCAACAGTCCTCAGTAGGGGCTTGAGAGGCAAATCTAATAGGTGAGTCTAGATTTGGCTAAGAATGAAAAGAGCGTTTTCTTTCCACCGGTTGCTGGCTAGTAAAAGCAAAGGGGTGGAATACATCCAACTTGCAAAACTTGAATACAGTTACTGCTATCTGCAAATGGGTGCCCCTCCCCGCTCATGTGAGCTACACAGGCAAAAGAGAATGACACATGTGCTGTTTCCTTTTCCAGTTGTAAAGGGGTCAGGAGCCAGGCAAGGAGAGCCTGAACAAGAGCCGCATTTTCCTGGGCTCTTCCAGCTGTTCTGTTCAATCCCGCCGTCGGTTCTGAGCAGGGAAGAGAGACTGTCAACACAAATAAGGCATTTTTCAAAGGCGTAAATTATGAGTTACCAAAACAATACGACATCTCAACCACGTGAGTACCCTTATCCCCCCTCCTTACAGTAAGAGTGGATTTACCAGGCTCTGCTTAAGGAAAAGAATCTCAAATGCATTTCATATGAAAGGGGGAAAAAAAATAAGAAAAAGAAAATGAATGCCTCAGACTTATTTGGAAGAAAAAAAAAAGAAAAAAAAAGTTGTGATGAAACTGTTTTCCTTTTTAATTCTTTGTGTGTGTGTGCGTGCATGTGTGTGAAGAACTGAAACTGGCTCTGCAAACTCTGCCTTGTGAATAGGACGGAGCAAAGTCAATAATGTTTCCATCTAAACCCTGGCTTAGAAAGGTTTCATTTAAATAATTTTCCCTCCCCACTCCGCCTTCAGGAATGAAAATAGAGAGCATTTCAAAAGCTTACTGACGCTTTTCTAAGATATTAATGGTGCTGCCCAACTTCTGTTTAGAGTCTCAAGCTGTCTGTGTGTAATATGAGACGCAAGCCACAAACTGACAGTCTATATTTAAAGTCACAATGCGTTTCTGCTCCTGGAAATTTAGAAATGTGGGTTTAAGGACAAGAAAATTAGTTTCTCAGCAAGGGAGGGTACAGGAAGGCTAGTCCTCTTCTGGCGTAACTCTGCATATTTTAGTAAACTTGGAAAGAAAGAACTTGGCCTGAACAGTCAAGTGAGCACAAAAGCTTAACTGCAGCGTGGTAGCATTCCTTTGGGGACAGTATAAAAAAGAAAGTGGAAAGGAAGGAGATGGATTCTGGTCTGATAAACAGAAAAGTCAATAGAAAAAACTCTTAAGTTTTTGGTGCTGCAATAACAGGATGTGACTCTGTATCTTTTTCATGGTTTTGATATAATCTTTCCTGTTTTAATTCAAGGCAATAATTTTGTAATATTTTTAATAAACAAACTGCCAATATCAGAATTGTTTATCATACCACAGTATCAGTAATGAAACCAGAAAGTACAGACAGGATTGCTGGGAGGTGCCAGCAATTCCAGATTTGTTGTGAGAATATTTGGTCTGTATGGAGGTTAACAGCAACGATTCTTCCCAAGCTTTGAATGGGGCGGGCTGATCTAGCAGAAATGGCACAATGAGCAACATCTCTGGAATCCCAGCTAGAAATTTCTATTTACCCATTAGTCCTTTTTGCAAGTTCCTACCAACCTGAAAGATGACATGCTAGCTTTATCTTACATTTTATTCTATTTTATTCAGCACTTTATGAGATTAAAGCTTGTTAGCTATAGATTCTGTTTTAGATTGTTTTCTATTATTGACAGAAAAGTAATAAGATTAATTCAGGATTCTAGGAATTTGGGTTTGCAAAAGCTTGAGTAAATTACTGACACTTGGTGCTCTCAAAATGTGTGCAAGAAGGTGGTAGTGACTCACTGAGGTGCATTTTGCTCATTGTGCAATATCAACAAGGGTCCAGACCCAACCTTGCATCTCTAGTAACAGGCTTGGCCAGGTGACAAGTCCAGGACCAGTTCCACAGTCCTGAATCCATATGTATCACTCCTGTGACAGATTCAGCTTGTCAGAGGACCCCACAGAAGGCCATAAGGTGGAGCTAGAATGAGGTGTTAGTTTGTCTTTGGGGGTGTTCTATGCTTATAATGAAGAAAGGCTGATGCATCAGGTTCTCTGATATTTTTCCAAAATCTAGGCAGGAATTCTCAGCTTGAACCACTTTAAGAACATACGATTGCTCCTAAAAAATAAGTGGTTTGCAGTGGAGCTAGAATAAGAATTCTGACTGAAATAAAGTGACTATCTATTCTTCACTTGTCCTCATAATTTCCCTTACTGATTCAGACAGGATGCTCCTGTGTTTTATCTCAGCTTGTATCTCTTTGATGTTGTTGTTGTTGCTTTTCCTGTTTTGTTTTGTTTGATCATTTGTTTTAATGATATTGATCAAATGCAGAGATAAAGAATAAAATTAATTTACAGGGAAGTCAGCACCATATTCTTGTATAATGCAAGTCTGGTGCATTATTTTTATAATGGCTGAGGTTTTGGGGGTGTCGGGTTTGGGAAAAAGGGTCTTATTTATTAAGTTAAATTCCAGTAATTTTTGCAAGCTACAAGATAACAAAAATTGGTGTATTGCAGAACATGGGCAACAGATACTTGCCATGAAAGGAGAATGTTCAGGAAAACAAATCTTCTTCATAAATATGGTGAAAATCTTCGAAATGGGTGTGAAAATGCATAAAGCATCAGCAACACCCTTTGACTATGCTGAACATATTAATTATTTCCTGTGTACTTGCAGGTGAGACCATAAAGCAGCTACCTACTGATGTAAACTGAACTGGGTTAAGTTACTTAATTGCTCATGTTCTTTGCTTATCTCCTTGTATACACTTGCAGCTGATAAGGGATTTTTATTCATTCTATAAATACAGTGTTATCCTGACAATCCAGGTGGGAGCAGGCTGCTGTTTCAGATATAAAATGTTCACCTCTGCAAAGACAGCAAATGTATTCTGCCTCACTATGGGGGTGCTGTACCACCTAATGTCAGGCAGTTCCCATGCCTGGCTCTGATATCCCATCCTGCTCTGTATACTTGGTGGAGAGGCAGGTGAGCCAGCAGTTCAGTCTGCTGATGTTAGACAGTGTGTAGTGTATTTATTCCATCATTCATGGTTAATGAACATTTGTGTGTGGCTGGAATAAAATGGAATACCTAAGGAAAGAAGTCTGCTAACAAAACCAAAAATGGAGTTTGGGTTTCAATTTCATTAGCTGGGATTCAATACAATATTGTGTTGTGAATATATCTTCAGTTTCTTTTTTCCTCTTTTTATTATTATTATTGTTATCATAATCATTATTAAAGGGACCTAGTTTCACTGCAGGGATGTGAACTTCCTGATTTTTAAATACAACTTTTTTTTCTTTTTTTTTTTTTTTCTGTTAATATATTCGCTTCTTCCTACCTCTGCTCAGATGCACAGGCAATAGCTGCCTGACTTATTACAAAATAGGAGGAATTCCACAAGTTTGGGAATCTTAACTCAGACTGAAGCTTTTGCCCTTTTCCTGTTTGACTGCAATGATCCAGTCGCAAGGCAATGGGGCAGCTCAAATGAGGTGAGGAACTCATGCAAGTAAGCGTCACCAGGTCAAAGGTTCAGTCTGGGAAGGCAGCAAGTTATGCAAAGCCATCTTTGGGGGTCAAAGGTGTTCATCCCCTCAGAGGAGGTGATCTGTACCTTTGAGGATTTAATCTGTACCAGGCATGCTGGGAATGTTTTATCTGGGGCCTCCTATACTCCGTATGCCAGCTTTCAGATTAATTAGGGATTATGAGGAGCAGATCATGTAGGTTGCTGCTCAGGGGGAGCAAACTCTACACTGCCCTGTCCCAGGTGCAGGAGGTCTTGGTCCCACCATGTGCACATTCTCCACCTGCCACAATGACAGCTAGAGCTTCTCCAAAAAGAGTCCAGTATGTGCGACCTAGAGCTTCTCCGAAAAGAGTCCAGTATGTGCGTACTGTCCCCTCAAGAGAGGCTGAGAGTTTAGCAAAGGTGGCCCTCAACAAAAGTGAAATAACTTAAAGCTGTGAATGGTGAGTCTGGTTCTGAGGGAAGTCTTGCCCCATAACTCATGATGCAATACATCTAGGGGCTGTAAACTGGTCCTTTGATTATTCCCAGAGCAATACAAGTACCTTCGCACAGGGGCTGTGAAATGCCACAAATGATTCCTGTAGCCTTTTAACCATATTATTCACTGCCTTGAAAGTAGATTTGTTTTCATTGCCCTTAATCAACAGAAGTGCTTGTCTGTGAGAGTAAATAATAATAAATAAATAAATAAATAAAAAGGAGAGACTATTGATTATGAAAATGTTGGTCTTCACTGGTAAACTTGTGAGCATTTTAAATGAGGAAATCTGTGTATTATAATAACCTCTCATTTTTAGCACAGAAGGCTCAAAATGTGTCCCACAAACATTTATGTAAATTTAATACCTCTGCTTACATATTTATCTCCCACAACTGTGCATATGAATGGGAAAATTTGGCTTTATACCCCACAGCTTCTGCTTGACACTCTCACTGCCTGAGATGTGTGTGAAAATTTGTAAATTCAAAGTCTCAAAAGTCACCTGAAATTTCAGTAATTAACAGCAGAACTGCTGGAAAATTGCTAAGCTGGGGGCAGAAGACAGATGTCCATCGAAATAAGAACTGGCTTTTTTAAAATACGGATTTTTCAGCATTTCTGAGCACTGCTACTCCCTCCCCCCTCCCCCACCCCCCCCCAAAAAAAAAAAAAAAGAGAGAGAAAGAGAAAGAAAAAAGATTTACACAGTAGAAGATGTTAAAGATTCGGTTATGGCTGCTTATGTGGTTAAGCCTATTAGTAACACAGAATTGCACAGTGTCTGCATCTCATTGCTGATACTGCTGCACCTTTCTTTCTAGGCTCTTGTGTAATATACCCCATCTCTATCACTGTTCCAATGACTGAGTCCAATCAGCAAAGCCTTTTGTAAAACAGGCTTTTTGGACTGCATTCTCTAATGAAAGTCTGTTTGTGTGTCTGCTCTGCAGAGTGCCTGTCTCTATTGTTGGGGAGGGATTAGTATTCCTATAGCACAGAGAAATTCAAGAGGGATCTGATTGTTCTAGGTGCTGTACAAACACCCTTTCCTCAAAAGGCTGGTAGCCTCCATGCAGCAGAAAGTTTATAGTTTGGAGAAAAATGACTGCTTTCCATTCCATGGGCAGCTTTTGGCTATGGAAAGTCATGTATATCAGCCACAAGGTAGGAACAAGAATAGATTACAGTAGATCCACTAGGGCAAGAGCTCTTTGATTCCTACTCTCTATAATTCTGTAATTTCTTAATACATGCAATACAAGCTTGGGGAAAAAAAAAAAAAAAAAAGTCACCACCACTGTAGCTTGAAAGTCATTTATTAGCTGGGTTCCTTGTTTCTCACAGAAACATCAGAAAAACTTTTAAGTTCAGTGTTTGCCACTATTGGGATCTTTGCTTTGTGGTGGTGTTTTTTTCTTCTGTGGTGTTGTTTGTTTGTTTTTTCTTCACATCTGACTTGTGATAAGAAATGCATGAAAAACACAGAGAGAACTCAACGCTGTAGTGACAAGAATACTTGAACACCATAGCTGGGTAGGTATTTGGGCAGCACACAGACCATGTTTTACTTACTTCTGACTTAATTTTCTAAGTCAAATGCATTAGACAGTTACCATAGTTCATGAGAAATCCACCTGCTGCTAAGCATTCTGAAAACTACTTGGCAAATGGAGTGGCACTTGGAGAAATCAGGCTTGGTTTGCTAGCAGTTTATGGACACAAACAGAGAAAAGGACCATCTGCTCTGGATAATTTATTTGTAACCCATAATTCAACTACATGAAGTAACAATCATGCAACATAATAATAGGCGTGCAGCTCATCATTTGTAGCTGAAATAAGATCCATGCTCCTCAATTTCTCCAAGAGTTATCATGATCTAATTCACACCAGATTCCTCTCTCTCCAATGTCAGCACAGAAATCCAACGTGCTGCCTGTGCTCTGTTGCTCCCTTATTGCAGATGTACCTTGCACGTGTAGTTTCACCAATGAGACATCTGGCTAAGTGATTTTCCTCTTAATTAATCTTCTCATCTGCAAAGGAGACCAGTTTCTCATATCTGTTTCTCTTCTGACATATGTTTCACCACAGGGTTCTTCCTGATGAAGCAGAAAACTTCACTGAAAATCTCAACGGGTTAAACTTGTTCTGCTGCATTTAAGTTTTAAAGTGATTTTTTTCCCTTCCCTTTCCCTCTCTTTTTCATCTTAGAAAGAAATTCCAGTTATTTCATGAGGGTCTACCTCTTTCTTCTTCAGATAAGCCCTGAAATGGAGTTAAGCTTTTTATCAGTAAGTTGCAGGGGGGCCTTTGAACACACCCTGTGACAGCTCCATGTTATTGTGAGTGATAAATGCCTGTTTTACTGGGGACTGCATGTTTAAAATGTCTAATTTGATGAGGTGGTCCACGTTACAAAGAGCATATGTGACAAGGTTATAGCACAGCAGAACCAAATATTAAGTCTTTACATATGTGTAGTGTTTAGATTTGGAAAGAGACATTATTTTAGCAACAGCAAACCTGTGAAGTGGATTAGAATTCTTTACGTACACATAATATGCATCATGCATGTGTATATATTATATAGTTTATATCTGTATGTATACTTATATAGAGACACAGATATGTATAGACACCTCTTTTCTGTATTGATACACTTTTTCACTAGTCAGACTTCTGGTTATGGAGAGTTTTATTTCCCTGGCTGCATCTCTGTTCACAGACCAACACCCACAAGCTCATCTTTCCTTTTTTATATGATAGATACCTTCAGAAGTAGCAGAAAAATGACCAGATTTTTGAAGGCTTAGCAGAGGCATAAACTCAACAACAAGAAAGAAAGCAAGAAAGAGGTTTAGGCTATATATAAGAAGTTGGAAATATTACAAAATATCCTTTTCATATGATATAGTAAAACATCAGTGAAGCATCCATATTCTCTTGCAGACACAAGATTCAGCTGCCTCTCTGCTGACTGTATATATGGCCACAACCAGTCAGCTCACAAGGGTAAAGAAACTGAATCATTCTGTATTTGGACTTAAAGCAGCACAGCATGTGCCTGAATCCATCTTGGATGCTATTGCAGGATCCATGTCTCCATAATCAAAGATAATGATTTAAGAAATAAGAAGGAAGATTCTTTGTGCTGGGAGAATTGCCTAGTTGCATCTCTAGGAAAATTTTCTAGGGAAAAAAAAAAAAAAAAGTTTTAGCATATTCACGGTGAAATAAAACTAATTCTTTACAGAATAGCTACCCTCCTTTGGAAACAGAATCAAAAACCAGTTGAATTCTGTAATTCTGTGGCAACCTCAACTTGTGAAAAATAAATTTATACTGGAATAGCCTTCACAGAATTGTTACTGCAGATTAACTTGATGCCTCTGCGTAAACAACTTTCTCTCTATGCAACAAGAATAAGCTTATTTTCTGAAAAAAAAATAAAAAATAAAAAAATCCTGTTAACCTGTAAACAAGGTCTTTCTCATCTGTTGTTTGGATATTTCAAAAATTTCAGTCACTTAATAGGGGATGAAAAAGCAGCTGCTGATTACCAGCTTTAGCTAAACAAAATAATCCTTAGGTAATGCAAATAGTTCAGAAATCATGTAACCAGAGTAATTAAAGGGTTACATGTACATGAGCAGAGAGAAAAAATATATTTGTAGCGGATTGTGAAGTTAGCTTAAAAATGTTGTTATCCAAGAATTCAGGAAATTTATGCAACTTTTCCAAAATTCTGAAGTAACTAAAATTTTTATATTTTATTTCTATCTTCTGAGATTTACATGGGTATATTGTTGAATTTTATTTTAAATGTTTTCTTCATATATATTAGGGCTAGAAATTTACCATTTTATTATGAAATCACATTTTCAGTAGATATTGTTATTTCTTGAAACTTTAAGGAAGCCCTCAGATCTCTTGAGCTAGCACAGGTTGTTCTTCTACTTATATGATGGTTCATTCAAGTGTCATGAACACAGTCCCTCTTCTGTTCAACACAGGGAGCAGAAAATTAAATTCTTGAAGTACCTTGATGCAAAGATGCTCTCAGAGAGTGGACTATTTTCTGATTATTACCCTTCTCTTACATCTGCCCTCTCAGATCATCTAGTTCAGATAGTCTCTGCACCTCCTAGTACTTCATGCCTATCCCTTTCTCAGCTCACTAGTAAGTGCTCATATCTCAGCAAAGGACAGTCATGGAGGTCTCGGCTGTTAAACACCATTTCCTCACTTCTGTCAAGGACATTTCTGGCAGTGGGAAGGAAGAATAACACAGGAAAGGAAGACATAAATCTTCTCTTGTCAGTGGGCTGAAGCATGTTTCCTTTGGGAGTTGCCCTGTCTTCCTTCTCCATCTCTCTTCTCCATTGGTTTCTCTTTGCTCTCATCTTCACAGATAGCTATGAAACAACACCTCCCCCTCTCCAGATCTTTCCTGTCATGACATAGGCATTTTTATCTCAAACCTGGGATATATGTTGTTTACATCCTGGATCCCACGATTGGGAGAGTTTATTATTGTCTGTCTCCCTTGAATTTCCATAATTACGTCAGCGGATTTTGATTTTTTGAGTCTCTGATGCACACAAATCCAATTTTCCCTTTCCTGAACTCATTTGGATCAATTTATTTATTTATTTATTTATTTAAGAAGCCTTTACAACCAGTTCCTAATGTCAGTTATGCTGTTGGTGGAAACAGGGGGATATACACAGGATTAGTCTGCATCTCTACAGAAAACCCTGCATGAGGCGTTGAGCAGAGCAGACCAGGGAACAAAACGGCCTTCAGAGCCATGCTTCCATTCCAGCTTCCCCTTTGCTTTGTGAAAAGGAGAACCCATGGTTTTCTTGTTCTTTTTCAAAACCTTTTCAAAAGTTTCAAAAACTTTTTCAAAACTCATTATGCTCTGTGTACCTGGCCACTTTTTCTCTTACTCATCCCATTCCTTTGCCAGTCATGGAAACAAGTGGCTTCTCTAAAGAGTAGCAAAATGGCTTATGCTAACACCTGCATGGCCAAGAAGAATAGCAGGTCAGGGAGAAAAAAGGTGCTTTGTTGACTCTTCCTGTGCAGGCTGTGACCACATAATTGAAAGGGACAAATTCTCATGAAAACTTCTTGATTGCCTTTGATGCCTTTTTCCAGTTCCCAGTGAGAGGTGGGTTCTCCTCCATGTTTAGAACTCAAGCAGTGGTTAGCGTCCGGGCTTTGCATTATTCCTAAAAAAAAGGAAAATCACCTTCTATAACACATTTCCTAGAGCTGGATGGATCCAGACTTCAGACACCACTCCCATACAATTCACTTGCCCATCTAGGAGAATTTGAAGTAAGCTTAAGCCCAAGTCATTTCCAAAAGGCAGTCATACATGGTAACTTCATGTAGTGAGAGATGGGAAGGACAGATTTGTAAAGCCCTCAGAAAGACGCTAGTTTGCTCATAGCCTGGGCTAGCCAAGTCTTTCTTTGTTTCTAGCTCTCCAATCAATGTTTCTTTCCTAGTCATATTAACAACAAGCTTTTACCATCTTTCCTTTCACATCCTTCCTACTCCTTCTTGATAAAAACAATCTTCTCTCCTGCATAGCTACCCTACATAATCTCTTTTTATTTTGCTTTGTTTAGTCTGTAAATTCCTCAGGACTGAATTCACCTCTTCTTCCATTTCCTTTCTAAACAAAAATCACCATAAAATTGTTTGCCACTTTTGTGCTCATGATGAGGAGAGCTAAATACATCCATCTTCCCAAGTTACGTCATCATGTATCTCATTCTGGACAGAGATGTCAGGAGACTTCCTGAAACCTAAAGATAAAAAACACAAAAACAACCTTAGGTATGACATCAACTTGCAAAGCATATCGAGCTGGAAGAACTCTAGGATTTTCTCCTTGAAAATAATTTTCCACTAAATATATTCATTTATATTCTCTGAGATAGTCTCTAGACTGTGGAGATCAAAGCAAACTGGAAATCCTGCAGAGTTTTTAAGTGCGTTCAAGGTGCATTGTTTCAAAGCCTTGTGCCTGAACATTCAAACACCATGGAAGAAATGAAGTAGCAGGTGGTAACACATGTAAACATGATTGTTCTAATCTTCATACTTTTCAACTTGTCAAAGCCTAAGTTTGCGACACATTGTGTGACAAAGAGCAAAAATAAGGGATGATGCATGCACACACACACATAGGGGAGCATAAAATCCAAGGACATCAGCTAGCTTTGGATTTTCTATTTCAGCCACATTTGTGATCTTGTAAGTTATTTACAGCAATAAGGATATGGATTTACCAAATTTATGCAGAACTTGCAAATCTGTGCACAGAGGGAGTGTTGCTTGGGAGACTGGAATACAACACTGTAGTTGTCTACTACCTTACTTTTTTTGCAAGTAAGTTTTTCTAAGGTAAAAAGTATAAAATGCCATCCATTACAGGCTAGTGGCAATTTTTAAATGTCTGTGTATTGTGAACAGAGATAACCAGTCTCTAATGTTCCTCACTTAGCAACAGAATCATTGTAGAAATATTTAAGGTGGTTTCAGAGAGTCAAAATGAGGTAAAATTAGACTATTTTTCTTTTTATTACCCATAAAGAAATATAAAAATCATAACAAGAGGTGTCCACCAGATCTGTCCTCTCTCTTACCATAACTTTTGGTTTATGTTCTCTGATCAGCTCATGCTGCAAACACAAAGCTTCATCACCTGAAGTCCTGGCATGTAAGTAAATATTTGACAATTTCCGCTTCCTTCAGGTTTGTACAGATGTTCTCAGGAAACACCCTACTCACTGTAAGTTAGCATTGCTTTGCTGAAGTCAATGGCATTGAGATAATTGTGCTCTGGAATTTGAGATTGCTCATATTGATTTCATTGAAGATTGGATGAGAATTTACTGATTTAAGATATTCACTTTTTAGTATTACTATGCTTCAAATGTCTTAATTCAGTTCCAAGCAGCCTCATCTACTATCACCACAAATTTTAATGAAGGCTAAATGATTTATCAGTGGTAACTAGAGCTGTTGTGAGAATCAGCCATGAAGACAGGGAGTAGCAAACAGAAATAAACCTATTGTGTATGTTCCAAAAGAAGAATACTTCCTGCCGATTCAAGTTTCTTGCAAATTAAGAAAATACGTATATGGCTCCTGAGTTCATTCTCCATGGGGATTAATGATCCAAAAGGGACTCCTTGTACCACAGAGGAGTAAATCACCCCTCCTACTTTTGGCCAGCAGGATGTGACTGGGGAGATAAATGCTTTTGCATTTCTCTGACCTTTGCTATTGCTTCTTGGTAAAAGATTTCCCTTTCTGGAATTTGTTAATATAAGACAAAGACTCTTCCTCCTCCCACATTATGTGTGAGATGCTTAATTTCATCATCCTGGGGACATAAATTTGAGCTAGAAATAGAGCATGAGCCAAGCCCTTCTCTTGGATTACCTGTGCTGATCGCCTTCACATGGGATGAATGAAACCTTTAATTTCAATTGTATCTGACTCTTGTCAGAAGGTTCATGACTGACTAGAGCAACAATGTGGTGGCAGAGATGGATGAAACTGTTTTAAGTGTCATTCCTATATAAGTAAAGATCAGCTTTAAACACTGGGGGAGAAAACAAGCGGAGGTAGAACCACATGGCAGTTTTAAGACAAGATGCAGCCTATAACAGCCAACTCTTCCCCCCTTCATGACGTATACTTCCTTCAAGGAAAAGGTCATGGCTTCTCTCCCAGCTACTGCGAGCCTTCCCCAGGCAGGAAGCATATCCTGTGTCCTGTTTTCTCCAGGGGCCAGCAGCAGAGCAGAGGGGACCATTGGCTTCCACTGTTCTGTTCTTAAATGACCTAAGTACCCAAGCAGTGGGTAGATCTCCCTCCCTTTCAAATGCTGAGCAGCCCACCCCAGGCCTTTTCACAGTCCAGCAGCTGCTGGAGGTGACCAGAAGGGGAAAAACAAGCTATTCCCTTTGGAGGCCTGGCTGACTATTTTTATCAGATATGAAATTGCAGCAGTCACTGGGGGGGGGGGGGAGTAATTGTCTTGTGATTAAAAACTGCATCTGTGATTTCTTCCTGAGGAGAGGGGTGCATTTTCCTCACTGGATGAGAAACTGGAACATCTAGTACTGTGTGGCATATTAAGGTAGCAGCTTGCTATCTGTGGGCAAATGCATCCATATCCCTAAAAGGATTTGTACTTCTTCTCTCCCATACTGGACATAATCCTGGGTGGGGGGAGGTGTAGCAAGAAATGCAAAATAAAGTCCCTTGGTAGGTGCAAAGTCATGGCAAAACAGATGTGGCTGAGGGCCATATAATTTCTCCAGACTCCCAGGACACACATCTCTGTCTTTCCCATTCTTTCTGGGATATTTCCAGACCATCTTCTAGTTAGTGGGATTTGGTAACAATTCATCCCAGAGATGAGATGGGGATACTGACACCTCTTCCCATCTGGTACGGTATCCAGAAAAAAAGAAAAAAAAAGAAAGTGATTACCGAGATTGTTTTGATCCTGATGGCACTGAGCTTTCTCCCCTAACCAGGACTTAAATGCTTGCTGAGCTCTGCATGGAATTGCTGTAACAGCAGTGCGCTGATGGTCTTGTTTCAGCCAGCATCAGACACCTAATGGAGAATAAAAAGACAGGACAACCATCTGGGGGGCTGAAGAATAGGAAATTCTTGAGAAAGAGTTAATATTTCAGTGTTTAAAGGGGTGTCGTGTTATAAAATTCTTTGCATTTACCAGAGTTTCTCACTTGAATTACTTTAACCACCTGCTCAGCGTTTGGCAGGATTGGGCCTTACCTCCTCCTCTTCCCTCTTCTTGAATGAGCTCTTTTACCTTGTAATTGAAGGAATTCAACCTTGGGAACTCAGCATTGCTGAAAGCACAGTTTGTGTCAGGGAGCAAGGCATCCCTCCACCTGGCTCCTGCAGGTAACCACAGTGCCTCCAGGAGCCACACAGAAATGCATGTGACTTTATCCTCTCATCCCTTTTAACATCCAATTGTGTAGCAGAAGCCAGTCCCAGAAATGCAAAAGTATATTGCCTGAAGCTATCCATGCAACTCAGCACAGCACAAGGGATGCCATCATGCTTAGCCTCTGTTTGCAAGCATAAGAGGATGAGGGCAGGGAGTTTTTGCCACTTCTTCTTCCCTTGTCATTCAGTAGAGCTCCTTCCTATCTGCCATGTGAAAATGTTCAGTGGAAAGCTTTAAGGAGCTACAGCCAGACTGCTGTGTATGTTCCTTATTTATACAGCATTTACAGCATGAGTGGCACAAGGAAAGGCTACCAAGTATCATGAGAGTAACTTAGTGGATTTAGAACATAGTCATTTAGGTCTTGGGTAGGAGGGAATTAAAATCAACAAGTCCTGTGATAATAGAGGCTGTTTTAAATTTCTGTTCTATCTATGCAGAGGGAACCAAAAAATGCAAAAGGGATATGGGCTCTTCTCTTCACTGATTCATAACAGATACATACTTGTGTCCAAGCCTTGCCCTGACATGGAGTAGAGTGCAGCTCTCCCTGAAATAAACTGCAGCTCACACATATCTTAGGGTGGAACTTGGCTCTTAAACAAAGTTTAATGGGAGCCTGCTCTGGCTGAACTCTACTTATGACTTCATACTTTCCAGGGCTGTGCTGGTTTTTTTTTTGTTGTTGTTGTTTTGTTTTTTTTTCCCCCTCTTTATACTAATAGGTGTTTCAGTGGGATAACTTGACCTTCTGATACTATTCCAAAGCACACTTCTTTGGAGGCAATGATAAATAGTTTGGGGATGTTATGAAAGAGCTTGTTATCAAGCTTGTTATCAAGCTCTTTCATGATTGTTCAAGAAGGCAGATATTTTCAGCCTGTTAGAATCAACTGGTGAATAAATCTGGGGATTGATAAAACAGAGAGGATGGGCAGAGGCTGTATCTGGTGATCTTAACACTGGACCATTGTTTAAGCCATGTTTCTAATATTGATAAAATTGATTTTTTAAAAGCTTTTACCACTGGCTCAACAGTGCAGTTGGAAAGTGTGAGAGATCTGCCACCAACTTCAAAGTGAGCAGAAGCAGCTTAACAGAGAGTGTTTTTATGAATCCCACCTTGCATATGTACCACTTTGTATTTCACTGTGTGTTGGAACAATGCCCTGCTTCGCTACAAGTGTAAATGGGACCGAACAATGCCCTGCTTCGCTACAAGTGTAAATGGGACCGTAATGACTGCTGCTGTGCAGCTGCAGAGTGTGGTTGCTGCTGATTAAGCTATGGCAAAGCAACATCCCACCAGGAAGGCAGGGAGGGAGGGGCAGGGTCAGAGCTCTGCCTGAGGGTCCCTATTTTTACAGCTGAGAGGTCCCTTACTTCTTAGTACATTCCTATGTATTCTTACACTGACAATACCATGCCCTCAACTATTGCCAAGGCCTTCTACAGCCACTATATTTCAAAGGAATCACTTGGCTGTGAAAAAAATGAGTTTTCAGTTCTTTTAAGAGCAATCTAGCAAGGAATTATCTTGTTGTATCCAGCTCTTTTTTACCTTTGTGCTTCGCTTTTGGGGAAACCTGTTTGTTCTGAGTGCAGATATGTAATGTTCCTCACCTGCCTGAAAGAGCACTTCTGCCTTTTGCCCTTTCTGTCTGCACCTAGCACACCCCTTCTTGTTAACAGAGCAACCAATAGTCAGACCACATGGTAGTGACTTTGATCATTTTACCAATAAATAAATAACCCCTGCCACCTTTTTATATTTTTTACTTTTTCCATTGGGCCAGTTTTCTGTTGGATCAGCTTGAATGGAAAAGGGTTAGGAGCGAGAATGCCCTTTTCAGCTGGAATGTAAGCAGCCAGCTCAAATCACAACAATTCACTCTCAGCTTTCCTGCATGTGTATTTCATACATTTAGGAAAGGAACAGCCCAAAGGTTTTGCAGTAAGCCAAAAACATGTTGATCAGAGAAGTGCCTTAGCAAGCATTTGTTGCTATTGAAAAGTACCAGACCATATTTCTTTGCTTAATGACAGACATTAATCCTCCACTGAAATTGCCAGAATTATCCAAGCTTAATCTGGCTTTAGAAGTTTAAAATATAGTCCAAACTATATAAAAATGAGGCATTATGACCAAAAAAAGGAGCTGGAAAAAAAATATATATATCAGTACTGTCCCTTTGGCTTTTCCTTTGTTGTTCAAACCACTAAAGACATTCTTTAAAAAAAAAAAAAAAAAAAAAAAAGTCGATTTTTTAAATTGGTGACCAAAATGTGAATATCATCCCATTACTTCCACCCACTACCATTTCTGTTTTCAGTCCAGTTTCCTAATGAAATGAGTCTTATATGTTCCTGCTGTCTAACTGTCTGCTTAATCATCTGTTCATCCATCTGTCACTTCACATCAAGAACTTTTGGATCTACTAACCAGTGTCAACCAGATTTGAAAGAGAAGCAGAAGCCTCAGAGATGATTATGGTCCTCCAAGTTGTATGAAAGTCAACATTTGTCTACAGAGAGCCATTCAAGTGAGCAGTAACACAAAAATGGCTCCTTACTAGGAGAATAAACTAAAGAATGTTCTTCTCTATGTAGGAATATATTAGCAACAAATTTTGGCAAGATCATGGAATGGCTCTGGTTGGAATGGACCGTAAAGATCATCAGACTCCAGCCATCAGGATAAGGTTGCTTCTGAAAATATGACTACAATTAGTAGGCCTAATGCAGACATGTAAGGCACTATTTAAGCACCTGTTGGAGAGATCTAGCACTGCTTATCAGTGCACGTCAAAGGCTCTGACTACCTTTTAGAAAGGCTAAGCCCCCAGGACAGGTTAGGAAAGGGATGGCTGAGCAATGCTAACAGTAATGGTTGGGATTTATTTTCCCTAATTATAATCTCCAGAAATCTAGGCCTCTAATCTATGCTAGTAGTTGGCTTAAGTTGGGTAAATTGGCTTCTTGGCTGATAAGAATGGAAGTTCCCACTCCCTCCCCCAGAATTCATCACACTTCTGCAGGAGCTGAATGGATTTCCCTGCAAGAAGGGGTGTCCTTCCTGCAGCACCTTCAGATATAGCATAGATTATGTAGGCTCTTTTCTAGTGGCTAAACGTCTCATCAGGCTAGTTATTATCTCTCCACCTACATAGTACTGACTGTTCATTCTTCATTAGGAGAGAGGAACATTATTAATTAATTGCTAATGAATCTCAAAACAGTGTAAGTCCCTCACTGAAAAATATTCAGTATATGGTTTCAATGCAGGTTGTTGGTGTTTGTTTGTTTGTTTGTTTGTTTTAATGCTCAGCTCTGTTAATGTGTTCAATATTCTATTTGCCAAATAAAGCCAGACAACTGTCCAAAAACAATGGACAAGAGAGACTTTTTTCTTTCATTTTTTTTTTCTCCCAACAATTATTGCACTATCTGTCTAGAATTCCTCAGATGAATGATAGATGCTGAAGAATTTTTGTTAAAATTGCTCAACTCAATTCAGACAGATTGGACTAATACATAAATGCTTTTCAAATAACAAAGCAGGCTTTGTCTTTTTTATTGCAGCAGATAGGCAAAAGAAATCTGCATGTTCATTGCAGAATCCTTGGAATATGAGAAATGTTGTTACCCTGAGCTATACTTGCCTTGCAAGTTTCTAAGGTATCTTATTTATTCTTATCTTTTGTTTAATTTGTTCAATATTTAAAGCATTTCAAAGATTGTTTCCACTACAGATATCTCTACTAATAATATTAACCTCATCAGTGTTCCAGGAAAGATCTCTGTGTCCCTAAAGAGCATATGCTAAACTTCCTGACATTTCCACTTGCAATGCTTAGTAGACAAGCACCTTAGGCAAGCATTGGTGTAGGAGCTGGATGTAGCTGAATACAATTCATATGAAATAAGCAGGGGAACAGAGCACAGCCATCTCCTGTTTTCAAGAATTATCACCTGTAGAACTGCTTAGCTACAAAATATTGGTGGTGAGAATGAGACATAAAGGAAGAAACCTGCCCATGTTGGGAAAATTATTATACTTTTCTAAGGATAGTAGCTGGGCACTAAATCCTTTGAATTGTCAGGATAATATCTTTGTACATGACTGCAGGCTTTCAGCAGCTTCCAGGTGATTTCTAGGTCATATCACCTGTAATTTAAGTACAAGGTCAAATCTTTTAATCTCAAAACTAGAAACAGACATTTAGCAGCTTTAATAAACTAATGGTCACATTCCTTTCCTCTCATGTTCATGTTCATTAAAACAAGCTTTTCGCCAGCAGCAGAACCACTGAGACACTTTTGCTTTTGGATTTATGTCCCTAAATCCCACCACTGACATACACTGGCTCCCTTCCACAGCAGTTCTGCAGGGGAAGGGATAGGACATTGCTGCAGCTCGTATTTACCTACATGCACAACCACTGGAAAACATGTGGTGACTGGACAACCAGTTGCTGCAAACTGAGCTTAAAATTACGGAGTTCTTACTGCCTCTCCTTCACTGCTGGACTAATCTGGTCTCCCTTTTTTCTCTATCCTGCAGTTTCCAGGAAAATTGAGGCAAAAGTGTTTCTCTTTGCCTGCTCTTCCTTTAAAATCCATTGGAGCTGAATAATGGAGTCAAAACTTCTAAAGGCTGTAAGGACAGATAATCAGACATACAACAGGAACACCTACATTTCACAGAGAAAATCAGCACAAAAATACTGCCAAACATATTTGGTGGAAATACTTAACATACCAAACAAACTGCTTGGTCTGTCCTAGTTAGGGGGACTAATTTTGGCTAATGTTTGTTTTGAATCATAACACATCCAGGAAAAGGGTGTGTTTCAAATGTAAACTAAAACCTAATCCTACGGAGTCGTTAAGGTTATAAAATCAAGCTCATCAACATTAAAAAATACATAGATCCCCTTATCCTCTGATGACATCATAAAAAGTCCCCAGAGTCAAGATTGAGGCTGGTAGACCATGTAGGTACACATTAAAAGCACATCTTGGTAAATAATTACAAACACTTCAGAGGTTGAATTGTTTTACTATATCATATAACCAATTACACAAGTGAAGGAATTGTCAATACATCACCTCCTCCAAGAACTCTTTCCACTGAAAGGCTCCAGCTGAAATTTTTATGCATATGCTTCTAACATGTAAAGTTTAAGTCAGTGAAGTGTGCCTTTTCATTAGTTGTTTCTCAAGAATTAGATGTTAAGTATCTGTTACAGATTTTGAGATGGCTGTTCACCATATCCATCCTCAGCTACTTTGATTACCTGTGATCATTTGAAAAATTTGCAAAAAAAATCAATTGCTTTGCTTTAAACAATTGTTAATTGTTAATCAATGGCTAATCAATTTGCATTGCTTTGATCTCAGTGCATGAGCAAATGGCTGTTTTGTTCTCATTTTGAGTCAGCAAAAATGACTAGAGCTTGAAGTTGTTGACTGTGGAGGACAGTCAGGCAGAAATTATTTGGCAGATTCTCTGGATATTTAGTGTTTCTTTCAAAAGCTTCTCTATTGACAAAAAAAAAAAAAAAAAAAAAAAAAAAAGTAGTTTTCTGTTCCAATGTGGAGTGGGATGGTGGAAGAAGGAAGCATACATGCAGGAAGACTGCCTAATCATGAACTGTAGCTTCTGGTTTGATTCATAGCTCATTTGTCACTGCTTCTATAATGTAGCAATAATAGATCAATTTATCTTCCCCAGCAAAATGTACATTTGGAGTGTGAGCCAACTTTGTTATGGAGGAAAAATGTGAATTTAAATCTGCCCCTTCTTAAGGGGATACTGTCATTTAAATTCTCTTAGTGGATATACTGTGCTTAAATGACATCAGAATAAGTGGTTGATATTCAGGCACCCCAAGCAAATGAGAAAAAAATGCTTCTAGTAAGCAAAAATAAAACTATGTATGTGTATATATTTATATATGCATATATATATACATACACACACACAGGTACAGATATATATATTTTGGTTAAACAGAAAGGAAGTTTTCTTTCAAGTTCTCTTACGGGAATAAATAGAAAAGTTTGATATAACTAAAAAAAAGTCTATGGTTTGTTTAGATAATGTAGCTCTTTTAACCATTTTATTTTCTTTCTTATATTTTAGTTGATTTTTTTATTTTCTTCAAAATATAGAGTATCTGTTCAGTTTTAAGATTTTTTTTTTCCAACTAAATTTCCCAAATGTCATTAACACTTTCTCCTTTCCTCCTCTTATCATTAAGGTATATCATACAACTATTTTTTGACAAACTGACTTTTAGTGTATCTCTCCATCTCTGATTTTCTCCAAATATCAAGTGCAATTCAATTTAACAAATGAAGGAGAAATGTGGATGATGCCATTACTCCCTGAAACACTGGGGAAAAAAAATGTTTTATTTATTTATTCTAGAAAGGTACAAAATAATTTGATGACACTGTATACCAAAATCAGATCTGAACTATTAAAATTATGTGGCAATCCTAATCTAATTAAATTAAATCTAATTAATGTAATATGCCATTTATGCTTACTGTATTATACAGCTTGAAAACTCTTGAACAGACCATGATTTTAATTGAAAGAGACTAGATTTTTTCTTCTCAAAATGAACGACAAAGTATTTACTATCTGGGATAGCAAGGGGATTGGGCCCAGTGCATTTTTATTTTGTAGATGTTTTTAATCTGCATGATTTACTTTACACATGGAGCACAGTCCATTTACTTACGCAAAAGATCATGCGGCTGTTGTATCTTACCATTATTGTCATTATAATAATTTAGTATATAAATGGCAGCCAAATTATTCTGTCTCTTGTCCAGATTGACAGATGAGAATCTGTTCCTTAATTCTGAAAGAACAGCCTTGATGTGTTTCATTATCTAATGGGAGATGGTGATGGCTTTTTCAGCAGAACGTGTCAAATTGATGGGTTCAGGCTGATGACCCTTTTGGATAAGAGATGCCAGTTCTGCCTGGGCATTACACATTTAGTGCAAATATTAAAATATGTAATAACTTTTTTTTTTTTTTTTTTTTTTTTAATCCAGAGAGGCCTTAGTGTTATGCATCTGATATCATAACACAGGCCAGAGAGCAAACTGAACAATTAACTTATTTTTAACATTAAGTTTTCAGGAATTTGTTCAACTCGTTTTTACTCATGCAGCTGTAGTGAACCAGTTCTAAGTATAGCTTGTAAATTAAATCAGTATGCTAAGGTTAATAGATTAATGATTTTCTCATGAATGCAATGTGTTGGCAAGGCACAAACATAAACCAAAGGGCAAGGAGGACACACCACAGTTGCATAAACAATGGAGAAGTTAAGACTTCATTAGTTCTTCAATGCTAAATGTGTGGTAAGAAGTCTTGCATCAGTGATGACAGTAGAGACACATTAAGATCTGTTTTTACAGTCAAAAGGAGTGCTAACTGTACAAGAGCATACAACGAACAAAAAGAGTCCCTGAGAAGGGAGCAGTTAAAGGAAATAAAGTTTTATTTTATTTAAAAATTAAAACTGCAGAAATTATGTTAAAAGTTTTTAACAACAGCATAAGCTTCCTAGTGGTCTCTATAGATTCAAAAGTTTACAACATTTTAATGAACCCAATAAGGCACCTTACTACCACCCACCTTCAGTGGAAGCAACTGGACAACTGGATCAGTGATGAATGTTTTTGAACCCCCACTCAAAATCTTTACCTGAAAAGGCAGTCAACCTTCAAAATTAAGATTTTTTAAAATAAAGCAAAAGGACAATTTACTAGACTCCTTGTAGGTATTGCTGAGTAAAGTGTCTTTCATTAGCCTCAAGTTACACTTAAAAGTCACTTTCAAATCTATGATGTGTGAAAGATCAATCAATAAAGAGGGAAAATCCTTCTCTGCACTATGTTCATATCTGGCTTGAATCATGAACTGGATCTTAGTCAGTCTGAACATACCCCTTGTTTACCGGAAGTACATAGATGGATCATACTAATATTTAAGACAAAATAATTAAAAGTTGAATTCTCAAGGCACATTTCAGCCTACAGACTACTTACACATCTCTTGACCTCTAGTCAGTATCTGCAAAGCATATCTGTGGACACCAAACTCAGGTTGGGTTGTTCTTCACTTGTAAAAGTCCTACCAGCAGGAGTGTGGTTGTTTTGTTTGTTTGTTTTTTACAGAGGTTAGATGAGCCAATTAAAAAGGAAATCTTACAGCATGTTTTCTAGTCTGCATACCTAAGAAGGAAAACACTGCACGGTTCATCACTATGCACCATTTAAGTGGGTTGAATGAATTAAGCGTTTCTTATGCAACAAACAGGCACATCAGGAGAGCAAATGGGTTACCTAAGAAAAGCACTTAGAGACCTACCTGAGTGTAATAACCATAAGCAGACAGCAATGGAGCATCATGATAAGGGTTGGCTTAGGTTTCTCTGAATCAGAAGCACAAGCCTGTGGGCAGGAAAATCTGGAAAGGCAGAAGTAGTGCTGCCTGACTGGTGTCAAGTGGCCTTGTAAATTGTAGTGCAAAAGCTGCTTATCACACATAGATATCTGTATAGTTATTCTGCTTGACTCACCCACTCCAAAACTGCAGTATCTCTCACAGCTGCAAGGGATTCATGAAGATGAATCCCTGTAAGCTCATGCTTTTCTTTATGTATTCAATGCTGTTTAGCAGTAAACACTTGTCCAACTTTAGTTTGGAGTTTTATCTTAGGAAATGAAAGAGACATTGAGAAGTCTGAGGTAAGGTATATGTCATTCCATCAGGTTGCCCTTCTGAATTGCACAGCAGAGATATAGTACTTCATGCTAGTAGACTAGAGTTATCCTGTAGGATGATCTCCATGTTTTCCTTGTCAAATATTCCAAAAGTTGATCCCTTAGCAAATACAATTTTCTTTTCATGCCTTTTCCTTGTGCAAATCCATAATAAGCAAACAGGTAGGCATTTAAATTGCTAACTATAATGCTGGCTGAAAAAACACTAAGGCTGCAAGCACTGGATTTTTTTTTTTAATTCTGGAAACTCCATTAGCAGGTGAAAACAATACCTGAAATATAAGGTGATATTAAATAAACATATAAAACATATAATAATAATAATAATAACAATAACAATAATAATATGATCACAATTATAATTATATAATTATACATTGTATTATTTTACATAATTTTAATATATATATATATATATATATATATATATATATATACTTTATATATATATAAAGTAAATATAAAACATGATCTAAAATCCATGCTTTCTGTGCTGTGTGGGAGAGAATACCTACATATTTCAGGAACAAATATGCCCCTTCCTCTCACCATGTAAGCAAAATGTCCTGTTTAGTTTGTATCTCTTCACATAGTTATACTTCTAAAGTAGCTTACTGATAGGTCTTGCATCTTTATGAATACCTGAAGGGAGGGGGCAAAGAAGATAGAACCAGGCTCTTTTCAGTTATGCCCAGTGCCAGGACAAGAGGCAACGGGCACAAACTGGCACACAGGAGGCTCCATCTGAACACCAGGAGGCACTTCTGTGCTGTGCAGATGGCTGAGCACTGGCACGGGCTAACCAGAGAGGTGGTGGAGTCTCCTTCTTGAAGATCTCCAGAAGCCTTCTAGATGTGGTCCTGGCCAGCCAGCTCTGGGTGGCCCTGCTTGAGCAGGGGGTTGGACCAGATGGCCTCTAGAGGTCCTTTTCAAATGTAATTGTTCTGTGATCCTGTGATATATCTGGGTTATCCTAACACTTTGTGTCTCCTTTAAAGTCTTGTTTCCTGATGTCACAAAATTATGCCAAAACTTCACTTTTCATCCACAGAGTGTATTTGGTCTTTGGTACTGTGGAAAAGATCTAGAAAGTAAGACTTTAATGCATCTCAAGCATGAAAGAAAGGGAGAAAAAATTGTATTATTTTAAAGGGATGATCATAATTTTAAGCAGGGAGTGACTTATAGCTTTTAGTGACTCAGATTTGGAATTTAAAGAACAAAGGAAACTGTCACAACTGCCAGGAGAAATGTATAGCAAAATAAGGAGAGAGCTGAGCCTCAAACATTCTCACTGCTGGACCTGCCTTCTTGAAACAAGTGCTCCTCATCCAAAGTGAAGTGGAAGCAGTTTAAAATAGAAAAACTATCAAAATTAAAAAAATTCAAGTTTTATTGTAAAAAGTAAATAAATAAATAAATAAATCACACCTGGAGGAGAAAGTTTAACAGATTTACTGACAAATTTAGCAGGAAAAATCGTCACTGGCTACGTTAACATGAAAGCTACTTATACTGGCTTTTCACCTTTGAAGTGCTAAGCCAGAGATCTACTTGCAGTATTACAGAGTCAGAAACATTCCTGAGGCTTTCAGAGGCTGCTGTATTCTTGGCATGATTTTATTGATAAGAATGAGACAGGTAGCAATTGTCATTCTATTGCAAAAATCCTTATCTGTAAGTTTATGGACAGAACTGGAATTTGATGAATTTCAGGTCACGGCACAAAGGCATTTCTTTCCCTTCATTCTGGCTTTTAGAAACATACTTTCCAACAACAGACAATTTGATTTGTATGCTTTATTCTTGATTTAGCTAACCCATTCTGATGGCCAAGAGTTTTATGAAAAACAAGTTTTCCCAGGCTCGTTGCTTTCTGTGTCTCATGGTAACCAATGGCACTAAATAACAACACTGTCTAAACACATTCGGGACCAGATTGTAGCTATGGACAAGGGCCAGTATAACAGTAAGAGGAAGTTTTGTGGGGGCAGTTTAGCAATAGATAACACAAAAGATGTCCTTGAAATGAAGGTAAATAACCAAAACAGATGCAACAGCAGTTACTGAAGTACAGACATTTGAGTTCTCTGCATGTTAAGAAGAGCAGAATAAAGAAGGTATAAGAGGGCTCCAGCTAACAACATTTGCTCAGCTAAAAATTCTGTATGTTCTATATCTTTTCTGCTTAGGGAACTGAAGATCCAGTCCTATGGCATTGTAATTTATTTCCCATGCAGGCCAAGCGGAAGTTCAAAAAGAACATGCTGAGATTCTTGGCCAAGCATGTTCCTGTCTGGATGGTGTCTGTTGTCTCACCCCTACTCTGGGAAGATGGCCTCATTTGATGAGCACATGCCTTGCATTTTCCTGAGTCGTGTTTCGTGAAGGGTGATACCATTTCAGTCTTGAATGACACTGATACCTTTCCCCCACCTAGAAATATTATCATATTGCTATGTATCACATTGCTATTTTTGGACAAAGTGAAATCTCAAGAACTGCAAGACAGGCGCTGAGGGTCACTCTCTCTCCTCCATCATCCTTGCTCCATAACTGTTCTGGAGAGAAGACCCTGAAAAATTCAGGCCGTTGGCTGCAGTGTCCAGATACTCCAAAGGATGCAGCAAAAGTCAACAAAAGCCAGCTGAGAGGACAGTGAGGCTATTCTGGCCTGGTAAATAATGGAAACACAAAGGAAAAGTAGGACTCTCATCCTTGCAGTAAAATGAGAACTGTGGTGACTGAAGCCTCATCACAGTGCTAGCTGTTTGCTGAATGGCAAGGACATTGTCAGCTTAACAGATCAGTGCCAACTACATGATAGCTCAGGATGGGGCCATCACTCTTGTGAAAACTTAGAAAGTACAGTATTGCAATGAAAACTTTTTTGCAAATTGATGATATTGTAATCCATTTTCAAAAAGCACTTTGGTGGCAACTACCAGAGATAAGGCACCTGCTTGTTATCTGAATCTGAGAGACACATGGAAAGAACAGAAAAGAACTGGCAGTTACTCACCTACCTTTTTATAATTAAATGAATCATGATTTGATCTGGAATTAATGTTTGGAAACAAGTCATGTGGTTAGGGAAGCACTTTAGAATTCACACCTTTAAGTATTTGATTTCTGTAGAGGAGCTTGTTTTTTAGCATGCAGTACATATTTGGTATATTATGAAATACAGAGCAGTTTGACCTTGAAACAATTAATCTCTTCTGAGGCACATGGGTTTTGAATGGATATAGACATAATTAGAGAATTTAAATTACACAAGGCATGCTCAATCTTTCCATCTGGAAGAAAATGTGGGAAGGACATCTGTGGGAGAGGAAAGGCCTTTCTCTTTGCAGAAAAAAAAAAAAAAAAAAAAAAAAGTCCCATGACTGGGAAGAGAGGGATTCTTTGACTCTCAGCTCTCCTCAATATATTATAATCTGATATGAGACCAGTCATGAATAAGGAGAAAGCTTCTGATACTCTTACCCTTGTATTGGCTATCACACATTTAGCCAAAGAGACAGATATCAACCATTTATATCAGTACCACTGTTGAGCTTACTAGAAGGATTTGGAATTAACATTTTTACATTTTCAAGAGAACTTTGCTATCTGCTGTATTTACCAACTGGAAGAAAGAGAGGAGAGAGAAAGAGTGAGAGAGAGCGCTCACATAAAGCTAGTTGCTTTGTTAGGACAACAAAAGCATTTAGAATTGCAGAAACGATACAATAATTAAAAAATAAAATAAAATAAAATAAGAGTGTCCTGTCATAAAACTAGCATGGACAAACCACAGGAATTTATCACCTTCTCAGACACCCACATAATTCAAGAGTACATGAGATGATACCAATGACATGAGATAAAGAGCTGAAAATAAGATGAGATTTGTACCTGGATCATCTACAGAGAAGCTAACAAAGAAATACTCATCTATGTGAATTTACTTTCAATAAAGTAAAAAAAATATTATAAATTTTTCAAAATTTTCAAAATTACTATTTTTCAAAAATAAATTTTCAAAAAAGAAAATACTTTTCAAATAATGAGAGAAAAATACTCACTGTTTTTTAGGATTTTTTTTCTTCTTCACTCCAAAACACTGCCTATTCATTAGTTGTTTTGGATATTTTTTGTAAGTTCAATAATTAAATAATCAAAATACAATTCAAATTCTAACTGCTCTTTGAGCACCTTACAACCTTTTAGACCAACTTCTTACACCTTGAAAGGACATGTCAGATACTTCTCTTTTGCTTTCAAATTGCAAAACTATGTATATGTTTTTAAAGAATTATAGTCCAATAAAGAAAATAATTTGATTTATCAACACAAAATTCAGACTTACTCGAAGCAAGGACTGTTTTTCACCACATGCATAACGGGATTTTCTTGATTCCAGATGTAGGTTTAAAATAAAATAAATGCTAAGATTAAAAAGAGAATATTCCAGATGAATAAATACTAATTAAATCAATAGAGCTAAATTAATTTTCAAGATCCAGATCATAGCCTAAAAGCCATAAACAGGAAAATAAATAGGTGTCAATATTTCTTTTTCCAAAAAACTACCTTTCTGAATGTAATCACAGTACCTGTACACTCTTAATTTAATCATTCACTGGAGGATGTTACAGGTAACTGCTCATAATAAACAGTAGGTGTTTCCCTGAGGGCCAGGGTAGTTTGCATAATGTGCTAACTGTTTTTTTTCTAGTGTTATAGTGAAAGAAAACTATTACAGTACAGCCAGTTCTAATGAGATGTTTCATAAACGTCTTTTGCTAATGAGAGATCTTGTTTAAGTTCTGAGTTTCAGAGGTTAAAATAATACAGCACCACTAGAACAGCTGATGCTGTTACATGTAATCCAAGTCCTTTTTTTTTTTTCTTCTTCTTTAATTAACTTTTGTATCTTCTGATCTATTTATAGATGCAGACATCGAGAACTCCTCAGCTGGAGCAGATGTGGCTGTTATTGGAGGTAAGTAGCACATCATACTTAGCGGCACCATTAGAATTAAAACAGCAGGATGGTTGGTTTCTTGCATTTTGCAAACCCCCTACTTTGCTGACAAGACAACAGGAGCGGCACAATTAGAGTTAATTAGGCCAGTGGGAAATCTGCTCCCAGAGGGGCTATTGGCAAGATAACAAGATGAGATAATGAGCATAAACCATCGAGCAGTACCACCCCCATCCATTCCTTTTAGACAAGAATCTAAATGTCCAGTAGCAAAGTCAACCTCTGATATTGCTCATCATTCCCTGGTCCAAGACTATCATATAATACAAAATTGGTGTGACATCTTTGATTTGAATCACACTAACTCACACCAACGGACCCTTTATTCTTACAGAACATACCACAGAGCATTTCCTGGTGTTCCATTAAAGCTCCCTCATGCATTTAAACTAAATACAGTTGTCAGGATAAATGAACAAAGCTATGTTCACAGAGAGAACCCTGTCTTTTCACTTTTATTGTGTTTGTTCATTTCCATGCTAACGCACTAATTTCAGCCATTCACAAGGGGGTATACCAATCATTAGTGCAAATTGGAGAGGTTCTGTTATATTTCCCTCAGGTCCCATCTCCTGTAACTTTAATTTCAGCTTTCTATGAACAAGTAGCAGGTAAATTGATTTGTACTTAGTCCCCTAGGCTTATTAATATTGTGTTATTTCTAAAGCCTATTAAAGCCTCTTGTGTCAAGGGATACCAGTGAGGTCCTAAAAACTGATGAAGCCCCCAGTGCAACTAAGATATTATTGTAAACTTAAAGTTCTCTGTATGTGCAGTTTAATTTCTGCTAGCAATAACTTCACATTCCAGAATCAGGCACCATAAAATCTGTGGGATAGCATTGCAAGCATATTTTTTAAGATAGAGTTATCATTTCTGTTCACATTGCCAATGTTCTGTTCAGTCCCCCATCTTCATGTCAATAGAATATCTAGACTTGGTTACTGATGCTGATAAATTGAAAGCTTTGGAGATACCTGCTGCTGACACATATCTTGAACACAGGGGATGGAAGAGATGCACTCTCTACCCACCCTTCATTGTCACTGCAGAATAGCAGGCCTTTCCATTCATCTGTCCAAATACAGGCATTTGTTTCTAGAACAGGAATCAGCCCCTCCGGTCTACTGATTGTAGAAGAAGCCCAAGAAAACTAACTCAGATGGAGCCTCCTGTACTGTAGATGCCTACAGTTAATCAAATGAAATCCTACCTATTGCATCCTCACAGCAGCCTCACACTCTCCACATTTTTTTATTTTTTTATTTTTTTTCCCTAGGCTTATCCTATTCTGGTGCTTCTTATTGTGTATTTCTTTAATATTTGGTTTACTTCTTTAATCCCCTAGTCCTGGAGTCACAGGAACATAGAATCAGCTCAGTATTGTGTACTTATATAGAATTATAAGCTTATATAGCTTATTGTTATAATAATATAATAATATAATTATTATAATAGTAATTTATATATAATAATAATAATTTAGTTTATATAAGCTAAAGAGCTTAGAAGCACATCCAAGTAGTATCTAAAAAGTGTTTTAAAAAAAAAGAGAGAGAGAAAAAATAAAAAAAAAATGTAAAAATCATAGAAGTTCAATAATCTGCTTCATAATTCTTTATCTATCTTTTGGATTCTTAAATGATCAATTTGATCTGAGAGGAAGGATATAGACCTTGTAGTTTTTTAGCTATCGTCTTATCCGTGGTGTCTCTTTTTCTGGACTTTCACCTTTCCTCATAGAACATGAAAAAAGAAAAAAGAAAAAAAAAAAAAAAGACACTGGGAAGAGAGGACATGAAGTGTTCTTCTAGCACACAATCATCCCTGGAGAATTACTTTCCTTCACTAGGAGTGCTTTCATTCACAGTTTAGTCCTACACACATTTAGGTTGCCTATGGAAATTTTTGTCCAGTCAACACATGGCTAGTTTTAGTTTTTTAGATTTTTTTTAGATTAGTTTTAGTCTGGGAGACAGAGAAGTTCTACCCATAACATCTTTCTCCTAGGTGTCACTTCCACATTCATTACAATACAGCTTTCTTAATTAGAGCACAGCATGAGATGGCAGCTCCCAAATATAAAGCAGTACTGCAGGCACATGGCTCCTGCTACTTGTTGAATGTCTCCTAAGAAATATTCAGTGGCCTTTACTCCTCCTGAAATTGAATACACTCAGTTGGGCAGGATCAGGTTTCCTGCAAACTGCCTGGGATATATGGTACCATAAAGATGAAAGAAACATTGGTTTTGCTTTAGGTTGTCATATTTCTTCTCATTGTGGAATGAACTGTGTAGTTCCAGTGAATCCAAGAAAATCAAGCCACTGATTTTGAAAGAAAGCTAGCAAGAATTTGATCTGCATTTCTGCAGTATGTATACCCCATCTTGCTTTTGACAGTGTCAGCTCATCAGTTTGTTTCATCTGTAATCCGTTCGGACCCTAGCCATTATAACATGTGAATATCTTGTGATACATAGACTTTCCCCTATCAAGTAACTGAAGTTGTGATGCCTGGCTGCAATATTCTGCTTATATTTTATTACTGACAATGCATTTAACTGGTACCTTTCTTCTAGGTGTGATTGCTGCAGTGGTATTTGTCCTCATTTGCCTATTGGTTGTGATGGTCCGGTACATGTACAGGCATAAGGGCACCTACCACACCAATGAGGCAAAAGGAACTGAGTTTGCTGAAAGTGCTGATGCTGCCTTGAAAAATGACCCTGCTCTCCAGGAAGCTGTGGATGAGAGTAAAAAGGAATATTTCATCTGAGAGGCAAGGATTTCCATGGAGACTTCCCCAAGGGAATCAATCAGAAATACTACATCAACAGAAGTGCTAAGAGATGGATAATATGAGGAAACAGGCAAGCATCCTAATTGAAAAGTATCTCTTTATTTTATCACTGGGTTGTTTCTTTCTCTCTGCCCGTGAAGAGCTAAATGCCAGATACTTGCCTGTTGATTTTATTAGCAACACAGCTGGTCACAGTTGAAATCAATATCAGATAAGAAGAAACAAAATCTCAGTATGAGTGATACACCAAAAGCAGATAACGATAGCAAATGTCAAGCCTTGACATTTGGTGGAAATAGCAGATGCCAATGGAAAACATCCTCTTGGAGTTAATGATGCATCCTATGCTGATATTATACAGAACTACCTGAAATTGAATTTGAAATGGTCAGAGAAAAAAAAAATCAACATTAAACTAGATAAAGCTGAGGCAGCTGGAACAAACAAGCTTTGTTGCCCAGATATCTCCCCCCTCCTCTTAAAAGTGCCATTTTATTGGCACAGGAGACTTTGTCTGTTGGAAATTTAGATGGGGGACTTTTCTTTTTTTGAATTTTTAGAATTTTAAAAACATAAAAGTCAAAAAGACTTCAAAGAAACAAAACTGTTGAAAACCATGGAAAATGTAAGAATGAAGGATTTATTTCTAACTTGCTCTGCATGGCAGCTTAAAAACTGCAAAATGTTGGAATTTAAGCTGTAGAAAATAACAGTCAGTAGACTTGCAAATATAATTCCAATTAGTTGGTAGGTTCCCTGCATGCATGCAGGGAATAGATGGGTATTAAAAGGTAAAGCATCTTGGTTTGAGCAGGCCTTTTGAAACAGTGGAGCTCAGATAGATTTTTTTCAAGTAAGATATTTTTGCCCAAGTATTTATTTATTTATTTGTTTTGCATTGGAAAATACTCTCAGACACCCACTTGCAAGATTTTGGATTTCTGCAAGAACAGGAATTCAGTTCTGGTGCATATACCGATAAATCTTTTGTAAGCGCAACTGTAAGACTGTCACAAAAAAGAAGTTTGTTCATCTGAATGCCACCAGCTTGTATTGATGTCTCCATCTGCATGGACTCTGTATATCCTTTGCATTGTCCTAGATAAGAGCGTTACACTGACCATCAATGCTTTAATATAAATAAATAAATAGATTAGTCACAGTGGTTCACATGAAAAGATCTTATTCCTTGCCTAAAAATCAGTGGTGATGAGTTTCTTTAACCCAGTAAGTCAGCTTCCTAATTGAAGTCCACAATTAGCTCCAGAAATAAGATAATTGTTTTCTGCACCTGCTCATCCCCATTTGCAATGGTTCCCTGGACTACTGAAAATAGAGGGGAAGAAATAAAAGATAAAAAAATAAGGAACTGATGAGCTCTGCTCGACTCAATATGTTTTTTCCTGTGATTCGATCTATATATATGTGTGTGTATATATACATGTATACACACACATATAAAATCATCTACAACTGCTTTCAAGACACACTTGTGATCACTTCTTGACACCAAAGCTTGAAAGCTCCTGGATACACCAAAGCTTGAAAGCTCCTGGATACATTATCGATGTTGGCCACAAAAATGTTATAGTGAAAAGACATCAGCGCAAGAAAAGACTGATGACCCAAGTGGGGATATTTTCATCTTTTCAACCACAAATGCAGTCTTTTCTTAGTACCTGAAGTAGATGGACTTTGAATTACTCTTAAAATACCAATACGTTAGATCTTGAATCTCCATGTGTTTGCATTTTAACCAAAGAATATCAAAATCCTGCCAATTTTACTAAATGCTTAAGATATTTTTTCATAACATACTGTTGCATAACTACATTCTATTCTGTGGCTAGTTCAATACAACATGCATGCAACCCAGCACTAGCAGAGCTCAAACATGACTGTTTTCTTCTAGGATACATTACTATTTTAATCTTTTTACTGCTTTTGAAAAAGGAATCTGTTTTTATTTTTCTGGGACAAGTGTTGGAGAAACTGAATAATCTTAGCTGTAAGACTGAGTTTGTAAAACTGAAGATTCCTGACCCTCCAGCTCAATAAGAATGTAAGTATTGGCTCTGAGGAGAGGGTAAATAGGGTGACGTGAGCTCTGCTGCATCTCTCACACAAGCCATGTGAACACCAAAAATCTTTCTTCAAAAAAAACCTTTCTTCAGGACCTATAAAAGACTGCCAACCTTTCATCACCTTCTTTCTGTACACTTTCTGTACACTTCTGTACACTTTCATCTACCCAGAGCTGCCTGATGTAGGTTTGGCTGTTGAAGAACATTGACTTTAGAGCAAGGTGTGAGGGTCATGAGGAATAAATTTCAGCTTCCCTCCCCAGTCATGAAATTCTGTTTTTTGTTGTTTTTGCTTGTTTGTTTGTTTCTTTGCAACTTGATCCTGATGCTTCTAATTTGACAACTGTGACATACCTGTTTCAATATGGGAAAATCTGAATTAGTGTCTCTTTTGGTGGAAGGTTGAGTATTTTAATTATGAAGTGGATTGAGACAGTGGTTAACTACACACGTTTGAACTACAGGAGTCAGATTTTCTGGTGATACAACATGAATTGAGCAGAACTCAGACAATTCTTACCAGTTCAGTCAATGCCAAACTTTTCTGTCATTGCTTTCCCTAACTGAATGCAACTACTGGTCTTTGACTATATCCCTTCTTAGTAGCTTAATTAAATCTCTTTATCCTACTTTCCCTATTCATCCATGCTAACAAACTGTACAGCAACAGCTTCCCTATCAGTAATGAACCACTCTGAATGTTTGCAGAGCAATGACTCTGGCATGAGCTACAGTTTCAGCTAGTTTATTTTTTTTTACAGTGTTCTTTTGGGTTCCAGGACTTTGTGTGTTTAGAAATGACTCAAGCATGCTGAACAGAGAAAAGAGATTTTTTTTTTGGGGGGGGGCAATTTTCTGTTTATTTGTATGTTGTTTTTTTTTTTAGGACAAACTTTGCTTTGTAATGAAGAAAGCCCATGACATCTGAATGACTGGCAGAACTCTAATGACTTCATCCTGCTTTTTTACTCATACAATAACTCCGCTGTCTTGAGTCATTCAATTTAGTTGTAAAAAGAGTGCATTATAAACTTCCTATTGCTTTTAGAACTAATAATTAACAAAACATCCGTCTGCAAGCAACATGCTGTGCTAAAGCAAATACTATGTACAACATCAAGATGTCTCGGCTGGCAGCCGTATCTTTTCATAAGCAATGATCAATTGATTTTAACAATTTGCTTCCTGAATAGGAGAAGTAAGGAAACAGGCTGCTCTTTTGCTGAGGGTCCAGTTGTCCTGCAACTCTCTGGTGCCACATTTCCCTAACCATGCCTTCAATTCTCACGTGCAGTCACCCAGGCTCCCAGCAAGATCCCCCTTGACTTCCTATGGCATCCCTACAACTGACCATTTGTTTGCTTATTCATTTATTTTTATCATTGAGGATGCTACGTCTGTCTCTGATGGCTAAGAGCCAATTTTCACAAAAGTTTTAACTTTAGACTTCCCATCCAGTGTCAAGTTTGATCATACCTGCCCAACCTGGTCTCAGATTGATTTACAAAGTTTACATTTGACACATTTTTCACAGAAAAGGGGTCTAAAACTAGTATTGCAAACTCTGGTTAGTTAAATTGAATGCCATAAACCTTCAGCATTCACTAAAAAGGGATCAAGATGATGATTCCTGAAGCAGGAATTTTGTCCTGATTCCTTAATTCTTAGTGAAAACTTCTGGAATCCCACCATGCACTGAAAGCTATAGCCATTTTTATGTTTTTGTTTTGTTTTGTTTTGTTTTGTTTTTTTCTTTTTTATGTTTATGTAATAAAGAAAAAAAAATAATTTCACTTCCCATATTCTCATATTCTATATTCTCCTGTCCTGCCTTAACATCTGGAACTGCATTTCTTGTAATTTTGTAGAATACCTGAATCCTCCCCTGCACTAAAACAACTGCCTATTAGTGCCAGCACCTGTAGCTCAGCAGGGTAATTCTATCCAAAAGCAGTTAGTCCCAATCAGATATCTGCCTACCATGTCTTAGACCCGGTACACATTTTTTTCTGAGGCGTGGCCACTGTCATTCCAGGTTTCCCTGGGGCCAAAGTGCCATTGCACATTAATGCTGTCCTGCAGAGGATTTAAACATTTTTATTCTTTTTAGAACAAAAGGACCAAATCACTTTGTGAGTCTATTAAAAATAATATCATAGGATTTCCTTAGAAACATCAACATGGATTTTTCTTTTAAATCAAATCTAGAAATCATTGGAAGAACACCACAAAGGAAAAATAAAAAGGACTGTTCTCATTCAGCAGGAAATGCACAAAAAAAATACCGTAACATTTATAGCAGAAGGATAAGTAGGATAGCATTGTAAGCCACAGCCTGCAAGGATTCCTTACAGAGTACAGGAAACGCTGATACAAGATGTAAATTAGTAAAAAGATACAGAGTGGGAGAAGATAACTAGATGCCAATAAAGATGGAGAGTAGTTTGTTTTTTTTTTTAATCAAACAAAATAGATAGTGCTCTTTGAAAATATCAAAGTGCATTTGTTGAAGGTAAACGCTGACAAAAAATTTCTTTGAATTATATGAGGTGTTTGAATTCCTTGCATGTGCCAGTCCAATCAAAAAATGTTAGAAAATAAACACCAAAAGAGCACCCTTATTAAATATATTAAGAGCTGTTTATTGCATTTTCTAAAATCTCTCTGTTTTTCACATAAGAAGGCTTTGTGTGCTTTGAAAATGCAGAAGCTTCACAGCAGCAGTTCATAAAAGAGAGAACACTAAAGAACCCCTGAACAAGCAAGGAACACATATTTAAGGTCTGGAAATTCAGGTAGTTAATAAAGGAAACTAATGATATCAAAGAAAAACTCAAATAGTGAGTAAAAATTCCAGCCATATTACAAAGAAATGAAATGCTTATGGTAGTAGAGGTCTTTCTCTAGTTCAAGATATTGTCAGTGACTGGAAATATGTAATCATTATTCTATGCGATGGTTCCCTGTGTGGCTGGGATAAAATTCCACTGAATTCTACAGAACAAGAATTTCACTGACTATATTTATTCTTCTTGCAATAAAATTGTATTCCCACCCAAGTCAGAAAGAAACACTCTAAATTAAGGTAGAAAACTTTAAAAGAGCTGATCTTTCAGTATAATCTATTTTTTTTACATCATTTTTCTGTTTTTTTTTTTCAATCTGTACATATGGTTAAAAAATCTGATATACTGTATTAAAGTCTATTTGAATTGCAGCATTGCTATGACAAGAAGAGCAGATACAGCATTCAAAGTATGGTTGTATGTTAAAACTGACTATAATGTTTGTATTTTTCAAAGCTATTAATACGCGGCTGTTGTAAATTACTTTGAATTGAAAAAAAGGCAAAAATATAAATAAATACATAATAACTTTATAATTAAAGTTGTTGCTTTCAGCATTTAAAAGACTGTTCTCATGCTTTTGTTTGCCTTTAAAATGTCATGAGCTTTTAGAATCACCAATTATATTGTTTATCTAAGAACGTAGATCAAAAAGGATAAGTAGGCCAGAATTTTTCTTAATAGTGCATACAAACTCTAAAAGATACACTGCTAGTGTTTGCATTAAAAAAGCAACAGAAGCTTTTGATAGATACAGGAAGAAGTCAAAATTCAAATAAGGAATCAAACAATTACTGTCTCTGAAGGAACACTGCCCCATGGATGTCAATGTGGATCTGTATGTTGGTTATCTAAGGCATGGTGTTTGTAAAAATTCTAGGCAGGCGCATAAACATTTAATGAATATTTACTGATGGATGGCTTGCCTTCCTTGCAGCTGCTATTACCAAGTGCAAACACTTTTGTTTAACACTTCTGTTTTGTTCTTCGTGTTTTCCATACTTCTGTTTTAACTTAGTATGTCCCCAGTTAAAGAATACAGAGGCTAAGCCTAGTGTAATATTTATTGTTATTTTGCTTCTGCCACCTTTTTTTTTTTTTTTTTTTTTTACAAAGATCATTGCTGATGGTGGGAAAAAAAAATAATAAAAAAAAAAATATATATATATATATATATAAAGGCTCTTAAGCAACATGCTATTGGGTCAAATAATGCCTCTAAATGGTTACGTCTTGCAGGGTACCAGAAAGATAGTGGATCATGTAAGTTTTAATATATATAAGCAAAGAAGTTGAGGTAAGAACAGCTCTTCTTTTGGACCTTTCATGTGCCACAGGACTTTCATGTGTAGGACTGCCAGCAGTAGCTGAATGGTTCATTAGCAGTGCTCTTGCTGGGATGACAAGCAGGGGGTAGAAGTACTGAAGAACACCCACTGGATCCTCCAAGATTAGCCAGAGCATATGATATTTTGACCTTGACTTCCTAACACATCTAACAATAAGATTCAATGTTAATGGAGGTGCTTCAGCAACCCAAATCTGTGATGGCTTGTACTGTTAACAGCAGCAGCACATGGTATGTAATTCCATGGAGACTAGCTATTGGCTGTTTGCCAAGAAATAATTAAAGTGTGTTGGGACCAAATTCTCTCTTTATGGATGATCAGTATTTGACAAGTTTACAGCTGAAACAAAGAGCTGAGTAAAGAAAAAAAATAACAAAAAAAAAGGAAGCCAAGTGTTCAGCAGTACATTACATAGTGACATTCGACACACATGTATGATTTCCTTCAAATCTCTTCAATCATCTATGCTGAACCTAGAGTTGGTACTGAATATTCTGACTACAACAAGAAAGAAAAGGGTCCAAGACCTTGCTGTAATCAACTTGTTTCCCAGCAAAGATTTTAATTAACATTTCTATTTCAGCTTAAAAAAAAAAAAAAAAAAAAAAAAAATAACACCCAGCTTTCTTCAGCTAAGAGAGGTTTTCTAATTTTTGATCTTTGGCTAATGACCAGGAAGACTTGAGTGGTGACTCAGTCTACAGTATCTTGGAAAAAAAGTATCTAATCTCCCAGGAGTATTGCTAGCAGATTTACTTGAAAGCTCTTTTCTCTGTGACATATGGACATGCTGATAAAATGCAACTCAACACCACATTCTCAGTTACTGAGAACAATCATCTTTATCCGTTCTAACACCTAATGGAGTGATCAATAGTATTTTAATAAAGCCTGCTCTAGATCATTTTTAATTCAAATAAGATTTTATATTGTATTTCAATTAAATTACATTTTCTGCCATTCTTTAGTGTCAATTTCTGCTTTCCTTTCCATTCATATTTTTTTTTTTCATTAAAGTATGTGTGACTCTCAAGGCTCCCCATACCTTTTCTAATGTTGCTGTAATGTCATGCATAAATAGAACCTTGCACTCAAAACTTCTATACCACTGAAATCTCTCCATTCCCTTCTGTTCAAAAGCAGCACAGCTTACCTGCCAGAACAGAAGTGGAAGAATCAGAGAGATTATTACATCTCTCAGCTTTCTGGTGAAGGGATAAAGACCATCATTCCATGAAGGGAGCTCAGGACTCTCTCAGTCTTTCTTTTTGCATGACATGAGTGATGCTTCTGACACCAGGATGTAAGAAAGCAGAATGAAAAATGAAAGGCATGGCACAGAATCAGGAACAAGATGATTCCCCTGAACAGCAAGGTGCTGAACACATGCCAAAAGTTAAGCCACAGGAATCAGTCATAGAGACTTCTGCCCAGCTCCCAAATAATTATTTTTCTTACTCTTCTCATTCAATATCTCTCCTCCCTCCTTCCCCCCAAAACCCATCTGGCAGCTGTGTTTAAGTTTAACCAGATCTCTCATCTCTGCAGCTGTACTGACTGCAATGAAAAATGAATTACAGGCCCAAGTAGCAGAGCAAATAGTTCAGGATCAGATTACTTTAAACCTTATCTGACCTACCGTTCTGTGTACTCACTGTCCAACTCAGAGGTATAAGTTACACAGGTTTTTAAAACCCGTCTCAATTTTTTCATTTTGCCCCATCCCTCCAGTCGAGTTTTTGTCCTCTCATGCTGTAGGATCAGAAAGTTTCTGATTACATTCTGGCTGATCTGTTCAGACATCTAGTTCTGGGGAGAATGAGGGGATTATTGATGCTTTATTTGTCTCTCAAAATCAAAAACTATAACTTAATAAAAGTTTTGTCAAACCCACACAAATACTGGTGTATCACTAAAGAAGGTAATGACACAGTCCTGAAATGAAGGTCACAGTCCCAGAATAAGTCAGCCTCCCTACCCAAATCAGGGGGACACTGAAGGTGTAAAAGAAAACTTTACCAGAATATTGTTCAGGCACAGACCAAACAATAAGTTTTCAGTAAAACAACTTCTTGGCTGAAGTAGAATTATTTTTGGAAAAAATAAAAAAAAATAAAAAAAAAATTATTAATTCCTCTTAATTCCTCATAATCGTCTTACTCTTGATTTCAAGGAGAAATAAACATTTAGTCTGAGGAAAAAGTAGTTTTAACTAAACAAGGGAATATGAGGTCATTATTCCCTACGACAACTTATCTTCCAACAGTTCTGCTCTGTATGGCTAAATTTTCACAAAGACAAACTAATATTTTTGTTTCATTTTCCCTCTGCTGTATCATTTGTGGAACGTGTTTGTGTCATTTTATCTAATAATCATTCTTCTTGCGCAGTGTCTTCTCAGGTCTTGCCCTCTCGCTTTACATGCAGTGGGTTGAGGCGGAGAAAATATATATAATCATCCATTTCCCTTTCCTGCCTAGCCATGAGTACAGGGAGGAGTTCACATCTTCCAGGGGCTCTGTTTCATTTTATTGGTATTGTTATGGAAAATTAAACTTCTGAGAAAATGCCATACAGTTTCTTAAAATTATGTATTTTATATATATTTATTATATATATTATATATATATATATATATATATTATATATATATATATATACATATATATATACATATATATATATATATATCTGCAGTCTGCAGTCATTACTGAGAGTAGCTGCAAGAGCATATCTTTGTTTTTTATCTGGTAACTATCTGGAGACATTTTCCAGTATTGGCTTTTCCACACGTTTGCCGTGAGTGCAAGTTTAACACTGTATTTCTTAAGTCCTTCTAAGCTTTCAAGCAATATTCTTCCAGAAAGCTTGAGAAAATTAAAGCATCATCTTTCAGAGCAAGGCTGCATAAGAATGGATTAGGATCATGGCACATTCTGTTGCTACTAGTAGCTTTCTGGGATTTTCATTTAATTTGAGTTGGCAGTCAAAGCTGACTTCAGATTTCCTTTTGGATTTCCTCTCTAAGGTCTGTTCTGTAGAATCATAGTCATAGAATGCTTTGGGTTAAAAGTGACCTTAAAGAACATCTAGTTCCACCCACCCTGCCATGGTCAGGGAGACCTTCCACTAGATCAGACTGCTCAAAGCCCCATCTAACTTGAAGAAGAAGACCAGAAAACTCTTTAGATTGTGTAAATAAGCCAAAAGCTTCACCTATCTCAGGTAAAGCTCAATTATTCCAAACAATAACATTTAGTGATTTAATGTCTTCCACAAAGGTGCAGACTTCTACAGTTATACATGCTGGTACCTTAAAAGCCACTGGTCATAAAGAGAATTGAATGTTTGACCACTAGGGCTAAAAGCAGAAACTTCTTCAGGTTTAGCAAAGCAATTAAAAGCTTCTAGCTGAGACTGGTGCCCCTCAGATTCCTAGTTGTCAAAAACACTTAATACATGGAAAGTGTATTGGTGCATGCATTGGAATATAAAAAATGCAAGTGTCTTCCTGCAAGCCTCTATTTCCCACAGCACGATATGTATTCAGCAAGTATGACTTTTCAATAACCTATACGAAATATCAATTTTAGTACTCTCTGCCCCAACAAGAACTTGGCATGATGACATTTTCTCCCATTGCAGCTAGCAAATTTCTGATGAGGCTTCATTCAACTGTGCAGTATCTTGTAGACAATGCAGGAGCACCACAAGCCTTCTGTGAGTTAAGGAGCAAAAAAACAATGACTTACCCAGAAGAGCATTAACATTTACTCTTATAAGTCACAAAAAGTCGCATTTACTCTTATAAGTCACCTGAAGCCACAAAATCTACTGACTTTAAAGCCAAATGGTTGTGATTTCTCATGCCCACCTAATTAAGGACACTGGAATGGAGGACAAAAGCAATCAGCCATCCCAAGAAGTCTACAACATGAGTTATACAGGATGATTTGGCCAGATTAGCATTTCCAGCCAAAAAGGAAAAAGTCTATGAGGTGTTGGGAAAGCAGGAGTGAGGGACTCCATTTGTCCTATGAGCAAGGCACTGAGGGTTTCCAGATTTGTAATGAGACTTAAGTGCACTTTTTTTTTTTCCTTTTAATGCTGTATATATTATAAGCAATATGTCTTAGCTGATGAAATTCCTGATAGTAGTAAAATAAAACAATCCCTCCAGAGATACATATCCGTCTGCTCCAGATGGGTACATACAGCTGTTGGTGCACAGAGTATTACACAATCTACTCATGACTCATTTGTCATATCAGTGTAAGGTTATGTAGAAGGAGACTATCTGCTCCTTTGAGGGGACCTGGTCAAGGACCTTTTCTAATGCAGCAAGGGATAATAAGAAAGGGAGATAGTAATAGGAATTACTTTTGTACTAATTGGTAAGAAAATAGATGGAATATGGAAATGTTGATTCAAGCAAGGTTGTCTGTCTGGGGATGTCTGGACTGAGATTATAAGAAGTAAAGAAGGTGGAACAATAAGCAAAATGCTGAGGCACAGACCTGACAAAGCAAATATGGAGACAATGACAAGAAACAAACCTCCCACTCACACTGGTTGATGGGCTATCAAACTACAGGAGCTGCTTCCAGAATGATCAATCTGGATTCACATCTGATAAGATTGTGGACCAAGGGGCCCCAGAATGAGAGGGTGTGGAAAGCTGAAGAGCTCTGCAAACCCACAGAGGCACATACAGGGGAAGGGAGAACAAGAGGAAAGGAGAAGGGATAGGTAGAAAAGTGTATAAAAGGTCTGGATGCCTGGAAAACAGGGTGGGCTAGTATTTGTCTGGGCACACCTGATCACCACACTCTGTCATCTCATATTTACTCATTAAATCTTTTCTTAACTATCTATCTCTGCATTTTAGCACTATCTTTCCTGTGTGTATGCATGCTGAAAGGACTATGTGCCAGCTACTGGCAAGAGCTGTGTGTGGATGTGAGTGGAATTCATGCCAGCTACTGGAGTCAGGCCGAGGATGTAGGCCTGCAGGCTGTGGTGCCAGCTACTGTAGCAAGTGAGGGTCCTAAGGTCAGCAGCTGGAGGGTCCACAACTCTCTGGATCTGAAAGAGTTCTACAGACTTTGTGTTCAGAAAACCAACTACTGGGGACGTGCACTGAGTGAACAGGTGCCAAATAATGAAGTCAGGCCAGGGCTGTAGGCCCTGTGGACTGTGGTGCCAGTTACTGGAGTGAGTAAAGATCCTAGCATCAGAAGTTGGATGGTCCTTTCCTGATTTAGGGAGTGGTCTACAGACTTTGAGCCCAGAGTGCTAGCTACTGGAGACCTGTGTGAGTTAACTGGGTCCCAGTTCCTGAAGTCAGGCCAGGAGTGTAGGGACACAGACTGTGGTGCCAGCTACTGGAGCAAGTAGGGTCCTAACATCAGCTACTGGAGCGTGTGGGAGGGTCTTCTACTCCCCTCATGAGGAGGGAACTACTCCTCTCCTAGACACGAGGCTGGAGCACTATGTGTCCACAAGCCAGCTACTGGGAGAAGACTGGCATGAGTGAGGCAGGTGTGGGCTCTGTGATGGCAGCTGGAGCAGAGCCATGGAGCCTGGTGTGGAAAGCAGAGCCTGTGTGCCTCGTGCTGGCTGCTGCAGGGGGGGGAAGTGTCTGCATCTTCCCCAGACTACCATGTGTGGGTTGTTTGTGTGTATTCGCAAGCAAAATTCAAGCAGGACCTGCTGGCAAGTAGCAGAATCTTGGCTACTTGCCTGGGCTGGGGCATCAGGTATACAGGGGTGTCTATATTGGTACTCTCAGCAGGATTTGCAAATGTGGTGTGCCTGAGGGATGAGTGTGTGTATTTGCAGCAAATTTCAAGCTGGACTAGTCAGAAAGTAGGCAACCCATGGATGAGGTAAAATCAGGTTAGGGGCCTAGAATCCAGGCAAGGCTGCTAGATGGACAGAGGGGCTGTGCTGGGGCTAAAGGATCCATGGATGTGTGTGTGTGTGTGCTTGTGAACCTAAAGAGTGCTGTGAACCTTCACTAGTGAACTTTTTTCTCTATCAGCTGGGAAGGACAAAGGAGACTTGGATGTCTGTGACCATGTTGTATGGGAGTCCGGTGTTTAGGCGCCATTGAAGGCTTGGAGGGCCTGTGTGACCGTTCATATCAGTGTCCTCTCGGTGTCTGTGTGTCTCTGGGATATGTGTTCATCTTTGCTATCAGTTACATTTGCAAGGGAAAAGTAGCAGCTACATCCCCCAGCCTGGGCAGAGACCCCAGATCTCCTGGCATGGGGCTGGGCCCCAGGAGCCAAACAGAAGGGGTCCTGGGCCAGAGCAGCTGGAGGAGGCCACCACACTCATCACCTTGCTTAATTGTCAGTAGCTGTTGTGGCTGCTAAACTAGCCTAATCCAAGCACTATTTCCACAGGCAAAACCTGAATGCAAGTACAAAAAAACAAACAAACAAACAAACCTCAAAAATCATAAAACAACAACAACTAAAAAGGGGGGAGGGGGGGGGGGGGAAGGGGCGGAAGGAGGCATGAATAAAAAGATCTCCATATGTTACTGTCTGTATTTTCTAGGTTCTTACAGATGGTGAGCGAAACAGCAATACATCTCACATTTACTCTGAGCAACATGTCCTGGCAGCACAACACCTCACCAAAGCAAACTTACAAACCACAGAATCTCACATTATAACTAGCAGGGCAAGATACTGGTCCAAATCTATTTCTTAAGGTCTTTTGCTAAGCCTACATAGAGAGTGTTCCCATTATCCCCAGTAGGAACAAGATCAGGGAATGATTTGTATCCCAAGGTGCACATCGCGATTTTGGGTGTATTATTTGATAAGGACACAAGCAAATGCCTCATTTGGCTTCAGAGAAGAGAAGTATCTAGACTTGCTCTGGCCACCCCAGACTTGCACAGCTTTCTGTGGCTGTGGCTTTTTTTCAGACCACCTGTTCTATCCCACAGTTACCACAAGCAGCTCTGCTGTTTCACATCTCTCAGATCCATGTGCAACCTCAATAATCTCTTGTATCATCTGCAGCAATCTTGCAAAAGCCATCCACTACAGACAAAATACTTTCCAGAGGGTCTTATCACCTCTGGCTGAACCAGGGAAAATGGACCTTGCAATAGCTTTAACAACGGCTGAAGGACTACAGACGCTGAGCTTAACATGCACCAGCAGCATGGTCAGATACTGAAGACCAGAACACCCTTTATGCTAGAAATGCTGTTTTGGTGGGTGAAAACAAAAACACATGGACCTGGGAAGGCAGATGAGCTCTCCCTTGATACCCTTAGAACCGTCAACAGTGAGTCCATCTATCCTAGACCTGTGCAATATAAATACATCTACATACCTGTGGTTCAAGAGCAGCCTGGCCACAAAGTCTAGCAGCCTGGTCACAGACTGGGTGAATTAACCCAGTACCTATTTGAGGTTTCTCTCAGACAACATAGTCTGAGAGAAATCTCTTCTAACAGCTGAGTCAGACAGTAGCAGGAATTCATGGTGGTCACTCATTATGAAAATCAAGCTGTGGATTTTACAAATATTTTATCACTGTATAGCACAGAAAACCTCTTCTTGAAATTCTCTGTACCTGTGAACTGATAGGCAAAGCCTAAACAGGGTCTCCCTGCAAAAGGCTGTTTTCTTGTTGTTTGGACCCAGGGCTTCAGCTCAGCCCACAAGCAGCTGGTGTAAATTAACACACATCTCTTGACTGCAGTGTTGCTACTTTGACTTAAAAGAAAACTGAGTAATGTAAATTTGTCAAGGATCTGATACACAAATGTGTTGAAACTTGAGATCTGGATAAAGAATAGTTCTGGAAAAGCTTAAATCTGTGACTTCAGACCAAGTATGTTTTTTGTTAAATTTCCAACAGCAATTTGTTTTGCAATAGGTGAATAGGAGAATTACAATGACCTCAAACACAACAAACAACATCTCTGAAAACAGAGGGATCTGATCCTTTCTAAATGATACTGTCAGAGTCCTAATTTTGCAGAACTGATGCCTTTTGTTTTATCTCCTCAGCACAGTTAATCTGACAATGTGCTACTGTAATTTTGAGCCAAGGCAAACTTGCATACATCCTAGGAAGAATATTTTTTAACAGAAATAAAAGGAATAAATTTACTATTGTACATTAATGACTTCATTAAACAAATTTCTCAGGATTTTGGGAAGGGAGATGAAATGATAGGCAAGAATTATCTTCTTCAAACATCTGGGAGCAAAGCACAGCTGGCTCTCTATTGGAGCTTGGCACTCAGCTCGCTATGAGACATACTTGAGTACATAAGAGAGGCTCTTATAAAACTGAATCATTTGGGCAATTAACACTCAAAGCAATTTTCACACAAGCCCTTGATATATGAAATCTGAGTTTTACATGTGACAGGCAAGCTTCTGTATACAGGCAGTTCCAGAATTGCTGTAGCACTTCAAGGTTCATGAAGGATAAAATGCTTTCAAAGATGGAAGGTGCATTAAACAAGTTTTCTGCTCATTTGAAAGGGAATATTTATTGACAATGTTTTACTGTTACGGGCCTGTCGAAAATTAGTTAACTCACAGGAATATTCATATTGAGAGCAAAAATTTGGAAGTTCTATAAGCATTATAATGCCTTAAAGGACTAAAGAATGATCTTTTAACTAATTATCACCTTTTGCACAAGCTGGATAGTCTGTCTTAAAGAAGCACAACTTTGCACACATTTTCTGCAGCCAGCAGCAGCTTAATGTAATAACCAAGACCAGAACAGAAGATGATTATATATATATATTACACATTATAAATTATATATATAATATACTATATGTGTTATACATATATATAGTATGTATATATACATATATATATATAAAGACAACATAATTAAAGTGCTTATTAATGTTAAAAGGCTACATAAAATATAGTTCACTGACTTAGAATTCCCATAGATCTGAGAATAGACTGTTCGATCTACAATGTTTAGAATAGGTAATCTTATTGATATAGCAGCCAGAAATTGTGTCAGGCAAGTAAAGGGGGTAAAATGTGGAGTTAGTCACAGACACGAAGATTAGGAACAGCAAATAGAATTTGTTCTACCATCATCCATAACCCAAGTACTTTGCAGAGTAATGACATCACCCTTAAATCTAAAGGATAACATAAGAGGAAGAATGACTTCCTTCTCCCATCCATCAGTCTGTGAATCGCGAGTGAAGGTTCAATGTTCACAAAAGTAGTTTTATATATATTTGAGTACTGATTTATTTTTCCCATTTTTAATTAAATGCAGGAATGAGTAAAATAGAAAATATAAGGATACTCTAAATTTTGCTACTCCTTTGCTTCTGCAAAGGTGCAAAGGAGTGTTTTCAGATGCTCTTTGAAAAGGAATATTGTGAATTAAAGCAATACAAGGAAGGTTATTTAGAAGACAAAGTTACATATAAGTATACACTGTCCACCTCTCTGCTTTTATACAATTGGTTGCTTTTGATAAAGCTACTCAATTTTCACACAGCTAACTGAGAACAGAATCAACCTGAAGACCCCTGGATTGATTAGAGTTTTTAAAGTCAGAGTTGAACCTATCTACAGAAGCAGCTTTCCTCTCAGTAAATGCTTCATCGTAAGAAATAGAGATACAAGGTTAGATCCTTTAGACCTAACAGGAAATTGAACAGAGATGCCTTCAAGAGGTAGACCTATGCATTTGAGCTATCTCAGAAAGCCTGTATTTACTGCCTAGTAAGGTCAATAACAAAGACTTTATTTATGCATTGCGACTAAGACTGACAATAGCACTTCACCATTAAGTGCCTCAAACTCATTTCATCCTGAACTCATATTCTACCAAAGCTATTTTAGACTTCAGTGACCAGGAGCTTTTTATCAATGACTCTAAATTCCCAGCATACCTTGCTTCTTGACACAGACTCAATCTCTGCAACTCTGGGCTTCATTCCCAAAAATGTTGCTATTATCTGGGAAGCATAAGACCTACCAGTCACCTAGGGTTTTCAATCTAACATAGAAACTCAGTGCAGTTAACTTTCTGTGCTGGCTTCCACTAAGAAGCTAATCCTCTCCTATTTGGTAAATAGCCACAGTTGGAGAGAAGCTTTTATATTTTATTTTTTGAGTCAATTGTCCAATTTGGCTAGAGGGGTGCAAAATAAAGCGTTTTTCTCTTGGGTTTCAGAATGTGTTTGCAGCCAAAGATGAAGTATGGAGAAAAGTTTGAGGGAGGAAAAACTGCAGTGAGAAAATGCAATGACCTTTAGTGAAGGGCTCCTAAAAATAGCTCTTCCCAGAGAACATGGTACTCTGAATTAAGGCAGCAGGTCTGTACGATGCTATATGGCTATGCTATGTAAGGTTAATTTTCTGGACAAGCAGGATACTTGAGGGAGGAGGGCAATTTTTATATACCACTTGGAGGGGGGGGGGGGGGGGGGGAAATCAGGACAGGCTTAATGCATAGCCTTGATATGAAAAAAATAGGTATTTGCCTTCCACTTTGTGAAGAGCTATTCTCCTCTTCAAATAATGAATTGTTGTGTCAGAGCTCATTGGAATGAACTAGGATAGTTTGCCAGGCAAAGTCCTGATGGATACCTAACAGACTTCAGCCTAAAGTTTGTCTTATCTCAGATGGACTTGCTTATGGAATCCAGATAAATTGGTGGCAGGAATCTCTGCTAACACAAAGCAGCTTCTAGCTGGAGACAGGACAAATTCTAGTCATGGAGGTGGCGTATTTCACACGAGCTGACAGTTTGGGAACATTGACAGAATGTTTCACCTACATGTTACTCTACAGTTTCTTTTCAAAATCATAATACTATTCTTTACCAAGGTTAAATAGGACTTTGCTCATTCTTTTGTGAAATATTAAACAGATCTGCATTTGAATCAGGACGCTGCAAGCCTGAGCTGTGGAGTTCCTAATCCAACTTTTTGTGGGATATCCTATAGGTGAGATGGATGTAAATATGGAATTGTTCTTCATCAGAGAGGGTAACATGATATAAAGGTCAATGAGGGCAATTGCAGGTTTTGCTTTGAAAGTTTGGTATATCCAAACAAAGACCATCTTAGCCAAAGGAAATTCAGTATTATTGATCTAAAGATTACAAGTGAGGAACTGAACCCTAGTAACCAGTGAGTAATATTTACAGTTCATAACAAAAGAACGACTCAACATACTTTGAAAGGGTGATATAATGGGTGAATAAACTCATTCTTTGGATGAGGCAAGCACTGCAGAGAAGGATAATGATTTTAGTTCCTGGCCTGGCAATACTCACCTGATGCTGGCACATTTCTTGCATGCTGGAATAGCATGTCCAGTTCTGGTGTTGACGTTTTAAAGAGGATGTTGAAAAACTACAGGGTGTGCAGGGAGAAGACACAAATATAGCTCAAGCGATGGAGAAAAATATTTACAGGGAGAGAATTTGATTTTATCTCAAAGAAGACTTGAGATAGCCATGATTAGTACATTAGTAACCTTCCTGGGGAGAAAATAGCATATACAAAATGGTCCTTTAATCTTGCAGAGAAAAATGTAACTGACAATTTATGGAAATTAAATTTGAGCAAATTCATATTAAACATTTTTAATGAGCATGATTAACCACTGAAATACACTGAAACAGAGCATAACAGGTTTTTCTTCTGTGTCTGTACTAATATTAAAAGAAGCTAAAGCTCTCATTAGCAAAGCTACAATCTTTCTTTTATACCGAGACATGGGTGAAAAAGATCACATTCACGCTTCTGTGACTGCAGGTCAAGACAGGCTATGTTTTCTGAAGTAACACATAAGCCAAAGCACAGGAAAAGTTATTGGATTCCATCCAGGAGTAACAGTGTGAGACTGAATGACTGAGAACTTGGACTTTTCCATCCAAGGGTCATGTTTTAGCTTGCAGATCTACAAATTTACATAACTTAACTTGTTTGCAAAATACCTCAAATACCCATACTTGCCCAAAAATCATTTACCTGCATAGAGGGCAAGTACTGCAACAGGTAATAAAACCAGCATTACAACTGTACCTCATGCATGAATGAAGCTGGTAGATATTGCCTCCTGGAAATAACAGTTAGGAGACCTATCAGCTGCTCAGGTACTGTTTAACCTGCAGGCATTGTTGTTTGTGTTACTTTACACAAAAATGCGTTAAGTGTTATTGCTTACTCCAGCAGATATAGCACTACTAATTATCCCATCATGTAGTCACTTTGCAGTGATATAAATAGCCCAGTTAGTGTCATTTTACATTATCCAGCAGAGAACCTCCAAAGCCTGGTTAGGGCATGGAAGTTGCTTAAAAAAAAGAAGCAGGTCACTTTAAAGACAGATTCTGTATATTTTTCCTTACACGCTTCAGATGCTGCTGTTTGCTTGAATCAAGTCAGCAGAGAAGGAAAGTGAGAATGATAAATAGGGTGATGAAAGAGATGAATTAGTAAAGCCCTATTGCAAAGAATTAACCAAAACCAGAGGCATAAAAGATGATGCAGATAGTGTTTGCATCAATCTCTCCTAGACAGTATACTTCGCAATTCTCCCCTCCAAATTAACTCCACTGCTTGCATCATTTCTTCCTCCCTGCAAATAGTAATTTTTTATTTTATTTTTTTCCCAACAAAGTGGGTTCTTCTAAAAATCCCGCCTTAAGGACATCTGATGCTCACCCTTGAGGTCCACCTCACAGCTGAGAAACGTAGCACTTGGGCTGGACTGCTTACTCAAGCAAGACATTCAAGACAATATGAGAATGAATATGGGAGATTACACCTCATAAATGGGAATGCTGAATTTTAAACTGAGGCTTAGAAGCCATAAATAGGTAAAATCAGGAGGGAACTTTGACACACAGGCTGGTTTGGACCATTTTTGAGCATGCATATCTGTGGAATAGCTAGAAAATATGGACAAGTGTCCCAAATCCTCAAACTGCCTAGACAAGATTTCCAGGTAGTATGTACATCAAAATGTTTTTTGAAGCATTGTTATTATTGTAAATATATGTAACAAAAGATTAGAAAAACTGAGAAGTGTGGACCTTTCTGCTGGAGAGGAAATTGATGGAGAAAGCTATTAAAACCAAGCTGAGCAAAGGAAGATTTAGACAGAAAATTTGCTGATAGTGAGGGACTGTGCTAAGTAGTAGAAGCACTAAGAGGGGACAATATGTACCTCATTCTACAGGTGAAGAATGAAGAGAATAATCCTGGTTAGATGTTTGGAAAAGGAAGTGACACAGGGGTCTGAAATCCGTTTAATCTTTCTCCAGTTTCTGTAATTAGTATGGGTACTGTAGTCTTTACATCTACAGAACATTTTTATTGTGCCATTTCTCCTATATGCAAGCAAGATCCATTTACTAGAAACCATTCAATTCCTTATCATACCCAGCTTGGCTCCAGGAGCAGCATTTGGTTTCCCTGTGGCTGAAAGATGGAAGTTCGTCTAGTGGTAGATAGTCACACATCAACATAGGTAGCACATGTTACCACAACAGGAGATCTGTGATCTTCCAGTGATGCTTTGTACTGAGAGATTAGTTTGTTCTGATTGCTTTCAGGTAGCTAGCTTTAATACACCTAAAGAATTAATATTTTCACAGTGTTTCTTTTCCAGTTCAGTACCTGTATTGGTTGCAACAGGAACAGCAGCTGATTGGCAGCAGGAGACAAGATGGTTGAATTTAGAGTGTCTCATAAGGGGGTTGGTTCCTCTCCCTCAGGATGTGGTGCACACTCTGGAAATCTGAGACCTTCTGTACAACTGCAACCACAGCAACAGAATTAAGGAACAGAATGTAATAAGGGAGTCTTGGCAAGAATGTGGGGAGTCACTAATCAGGTTGAGCACCTCCTCCAATGTCTTCATGGAAAGCCCACTGAAGTATTCCCTTCCCTCCAGATTGCATTTATTCACATAGCATAGTCATCTAAAAAGTGTTAGGCCAGAAGAACATGGTCTGGGACACTAAGGAAATTATTACGTTCAAGCAAAAAGACTTCAGCCTCTGTGGACAGAGGAATAAAATTTCTACAGCCTTGGACATAATGTGCTTCTCCCCCAGATTTGCACTAGACTCACACCAAATGTTGTGTCATAAATTCTTTAAGGTGGGGAAGTGATTTGCAAGCTCCAAAGCAACCTTAGGATATTATTTTCTGAACAAACACCTCTAAAATGAACGTTGTAAATCCCATCCATTCCCGGAGATGACACTCAGCCACCTGCATGTCTCAAGGCAGAAGCAAAGTTTTAAACAACTTGCATACAGTTGTCCAGGGAATTTTTCATGCACATCTTAGGCTCTATTTGCTATGCAAATTGAAAAACAGTGTTCCCCAAATACGTTACTTGTCTGTCTGCCTATTTGCAAATCAAATGATTTAAATTAACATGCAGCATAAGAGTGGGCCCCCACAGCTAAGTACATAGATTAACAGTGTATAAGTCAACAAGACTTATTGCCTCACAACTCCATTGCCCAGTGAAATGACCTTTCTCACATACCTCTATCAAAAGTTTGCTTTCTTCTGCCAGCCCTTCTAACACCACCACTACCAAGTATGCCACCCCTTCAATGGGCCAGTTCCAGCACCTGTGTACCAGTGGGAAGCCTCTCATTAGTTTCAGCTGTCTTTGGAGTAGGAAGGAAAGGAGTAGGCATGTTGCATTATTTGCTCTTTAGAGACTTTCCTTCCTGCCAAATTACTCAAGGTACAATTGTGAAGAATTTGGAAATGGCTTGATAGACATGAACATGTGTCCTGCAAAGTCTGGACAGCCGGAGCAGACACCTAGGAACTCAGAATGTAGCCAGTAGTGTTTGGTTTTAATGACATTTCAAAACTTTTCTAAAGATTAATTAACAGCATTTATCAGGGGAATCAGTATAACTAATTTTTATAGACCAGACAGGGAATTTAATGCCTTTTACCTCCACTCTTGCTTTTCACCTCTAACAACAATGCTGTGATGATCATCTTTGTAAGCTTTTCAGTGTCCTAAAGACAGCTGGAAATTCTATTAACTCAATATTTTTTGTTTTCAAAAGAAATTTTGCTTTCTTTGGAAACAAAATATTTAGCAAGAATTGGTCCCTCTGGATGAATCACCTGAAGGGAAGGGAAGGGAAGGGAAGGGAAGGGAAGGGAAGGGAAGGGAAGGGAAGGGAAGGGAAGGGAAGATGTTGAAACAGTCTATTTTGATATGCTGTGAAAAAAAAAAAATAAATGAAGTATTTTCCATTCCATCAACATTTTATTTGCAGGCTATTTTTTTGGAAAATAAATACAACTGAACTCACTACTAATGGTTTGAAATGATCATAATGACATTTTTTTGCTCACCAATTCATTATCATAATTGTTGCTATTAGTGCATTTCCAGATTTTGCTCCTCTCTCTTGGTTTGTGCACTGAAAATATGACAAGATTATCCTTTTCTCCCCACCCCCTCCCATTTTGCTGGAGTTAGGAGAACTGTATTTTCACCCTTCACGTTAGCAGCTCATCACTGACACCTTCTGTTATTTTCTTTGTGTCCTTGCAGGCTGCTGCATATTTAAATCCTTTAGCCAAGCAGCTTTCTTACATATCTTAGATCAATGTTGCTTAGAGGAATAGTGCAATCGATTCCTGCCCTTTTCCTGAATGAAATGCTCACTGCTGAACCAGTAACTGCTAAATGTTCACCATGCCTCAGACACAAAGAAGTCCAAGCATTTTGCAACCCCAAATTTCATGTTTGCTGGGCTATGAATGCAGCCCAATTGTCAACACATGGCGTGTTTTCTTTGTGAGGTGTAACACTATTAGTAAACTATATACTGGGACTCCCTATAGGTAAGTGAAGAAGTAAGGATTTCCAAACCTCCCATGGGTATCCATGCAGGGACTTTTGTTCAATTTGAATGCAAATAGAAAGGCATGCACTCAGGCTTTATTTTTGCAGTCACCCCTCTCTACCTGGTATAAATAAGTTTTTGTTCATCTCTGTGTGGGTTTTCGAATATTTGAGTGAAATATTACTCTTAGTATTGTGAATACAAAGAGTCTAAATGGCTGAAGGATGATAGAAAAGGCATAAGCCTTGTATACCACCATAACCTGATTTTAGATTTGTAGAACTTGAAGACAGATAGGAGTCTTCAAGGGAGTTCAATACAATTCCCTGATACCCAGTCATAAAGTTTGGTTGAGAACAGCAATTCTCCTACCATCTCTTGTGCATAACACACTGGTGATCATGGGATGCTTGGTACAATATATGTGAACTGCTCTGTAGTATGCACCTGCGAACAGCTGGATTTTGGGAAGACCCAGGCGGTCTCATCTGTCTCCCTGAAAACTCTTACTGCATTTGGAAAGAAGAATAAGAGAAATGAGCTTTCAGCCGCCCCCATCTTTCCTATTGCTGCTGGGAGCTCATGTTGTGACAGGTCATTGCAAGATCTGTAAATGCAAAGATGAAAGCAATTGAACCTCTTGAGGGAAAGGCAAAGAGGATAAAGCTGGAAGTATCAGCATGATACGACGTGGTGGGAGGGGAACTCTGGAAAGAAACCCTGAGATTTGCTCTTCCCTGCCTGGAAGGGTTTGAGCTGTTCTTGCCTCCCTTTAGAAGGCTTGCTGTTTCAGTAATTGGGTTGTTATCATTCGAAGGATAATTATCCTTCCCAGAAAGACACAGAGATGCTGGGAGAGGGTGAAGTTTCAACAAAGTGAAACCTAGCAAAGGTACATGACATGGCCTCTCCGCATCCTGTCCAAAACCACATATATCTGAGGAGAGTTTCCTATTCTATCAGAGATGAGAGATGCCACTAGCCTATTTTAGCATAGCCTATCCTGGGGATAAATGTTTCCTGACTCTTGGTGCTCACTTAGTGCTCCTTTGCTCACAGCTTCTAAACACTGACTAGGTGTTGATCCAGAACAATCATGCATAGAGCTAGTCATACTTTTTGGCTTTCAGACACTAAGATTTAGCAAAAGTCAAAGCATTGCCAGTGTAGAAAATAGGAGACTTTTTAAGTTTTATTTCATGTCTTAATTTTCATTCTTTCATCTGGGATGGTTCGTAGCTAATACAGGAAAAATATTCAATTCAGAAATATTATAGAAATTAAATACTGTGTTTCATTATATGTAAAATTGATTTTTTGGTTTAAACACATGCAGACACACAAAAATAAATAAATAAATAAATAGATAGAATCCCAAATGCCAATTATGTTGGTTTCCATTAAAAAAAAAAAAAGTTTCCATAAAAATGTGGTGTTTGTAGAATATATTAATTATGGTGTGTCATGCCCCATTTCTCATCTAATGCAGGGTGTCAAAGCATGACTTTGTCTCCAGCACTACACAAAGTAGCACCCAATGTCACACATGATGCACATCTCTATAGGCAAAGGAGTTGCTGCTGTTGGATTTTGCAGACTATTTCATGTTTCATTATTTGCTCTGTGTTACAGTTGTGTAAATCCATCTGAAACTGAAAAAAAAGTTTAGCGATCCAGTACTATTAGCCACCTATAACTACAATATATGGGCACAACTCAGTATTGGGAATTCTGAATATTGTGCTGCTCTTTCTTTGGGCTACTCTTTCAGCTGCAATGAATAAGGCCTGTAAGTCTGGAAGGCAAACTCCGCCAAACACAGGGAGACTATGCCCTTAGCTCTTTGATCTATAATATTCATTAGTATCCCACATGTTCCCAAGAAATTGTTGCTTTGATTTCCGTCTGTTTTTGTTTAAGTGTGTTTGAGTTCATGGGATGTTTTGATTGTCTCTTCAATATTTTTACACACAAACTCTTTGCTGTAAAGCTGCCATCTGTGTCTGAAATATACACCAAACATGCTGGGGTTTTACTCCCTGGAGATCTCCTGTTCTCTGTGAAACACTGAATAAAATTCATATGGGTCTTTCAAAGCCAAATAATAAAAAGAAGGAAAAAAGTATAAAAAGGGGAAAAAAAATGAAAAAAAAAAAAGGAAAAAAACGCTTTTCTAGGATTGAGAGAATCAGAGTTAACCATCTTTACCAGTATTATGTCATCCAAGTAGTGTTCTCACTACAACAGTAAAAATAATTTTGCATTTAGGCTGTGCAATTCATCCTCAGATTATACCATAAATATTGGGAAGCTTGTGCTACATGTGAGGTTTACAGCCTCCAGGCCTAAAGAGGCATAGAGGAAGATTTGGTTTGAACAAAAAAGGCATTAATAAATAAATCTAATGGGCACTACTCAGTGAATAATTATGAACATCTTTGGTGGCTGTAATTAATATTTTTTTCATTGTTACTGGTCCAACCCTAATATCTGATTCCATTGCTTTAGAGTAGAGCAGAATTCTTCAGTTGGAAGGGACCTTCAAAAATCATCTAGTCCAGCTACAGTGTCACAAATCTAGTCAATCCTCTGACAACACCTGAGGACTATCTTGCAGATAGTCATCATCACCAGATGAGGCTCACCACAATTTTGGGCAGCAAAGATTTTGATCATAGACACTGGTAGGCCCAGCAGGTGACCAACGGAGTATGGGTCGTACTGAGTATTCCAGTGTCTTTAGCAGGTCACCTAGACCTAGACCTAGCAGATAACCCTGTCAATTCACTGGCAAGACTTTGTCTTAACTTGAACAGTGTCACAAAAGCAATGTGGGTAAAGCACATTTATGCTGATTCAGCCTTCTGCTGTGATTTACAGCCTGTGCCACTTTCATGTTGGAATCCTCTTTTCATCATTGATTTATATGATAATAATGCTCAGAGGGCCATTCAGGAGCCAGCTGCCATACCAATGAACCTCAAAATGACACTTCATTAGAGGCTGGAGTGGCTGCCATCTTCTGTAAACTCCATTACAAAAAATAAAACTTGGCTCCACTGTGGATTTCTTTCTGCCCCTTACCAGAGAGTCCAGATAGTCAGGCCTAACTCTGGTCACAGGCAGTAATAACACTCTGACGGTGTTCTCTACACCCAGAAGCTTCCATAGGTTTGTATTAGAGAGTAATGAGTTGCAGTGCCGTGAAGTGACTTGCTTCTCTCTTCTGATGATGGATGAAATGAAAGGTTATGTCCTGCTGAAGAGCAAAATTGTAGGTGCACAATGCTGTCTTCAACAGCTACCCTGGAAGGATTTTCTGATGCACTTGTAGGCACCCGCTGCAAAGTGCTGCATCAAGCAACTCATTCGCTACTAAAAGCAGCAATATGCTGTATCAGACCTACAGATCTCAGGCATTATGCTGTGTTTGTGCTTGGTCAAAGTCCCTGACACTTGTGTTAATTAAGAATACAGCTGCTGTTGTCACGACATGACAGGTACTCACAATTATCTGAGACCCTTGAAAAATGAGAACAAATGTTCAGGCTTTGGAAGGCATGCCATCATTATTTAGCTTGCAACACAAAGCAAGTAGATACAGCAGAAAGAGCTGCAGAAGACTTAGTTCTCCATAATAGGCTTTGACAGAGTGAAATCTAGGTACGGATCTGCCCAAAGGGAGCAGATAAAGAATTTCTCAGAAAGAATCCCTGGAAGATACCATTGTAACACAGTATTTGTTGACTTCATCTGCCACTGGTCTGATCAATCACATTGAACCTTGTCTGACCTGGAGCAGAAAGAAGATTTTTCTTCCTCTGAACTGTGTAAGGATACTGAGGCAGAATTAGAGAAAGAAGCTGGGAGTCTTCAGATTTTATGCCCTCCTCTTCTAGAGGTAGATAGCCCACCCATTTACCATAATTGAAACAGAAAAGTCCTTTCACTTTAAATTATGTTACAGCTTTGGTGTAAAAGTTGTTCATTTTTATGGCCTGGTACATTGGACGCAATAGAAAAAAAGATTGTTACCCTTACTGAAAACAGCATCTGTCACTGGGATCAAATACTGCATGCCATCCTCGTGATAAAATGGGACACAGCTGAAGATTCAAAGCTTGCTGATATCAAGGAGAATTTTTCCACTGACTTCCTCAGGGGCTGGATAAGGCCTTTGTGGAGCTACCTTATGAATGTTCAGTGTTAAATGTTTCTTTTTTATAGGGTTATTAGTGTGTAGGTCCAATGTACACAGGACACTGGAAAACATTTTTACTGCCAGACCTCTGTTTGAACCAATGGGCAGTTTGGCGCATTATGGTCCATTATTTTTGACTGAGACTCTAAACTACCCCATAAAAATGTTGTCCTTTTTGTTAGTTTGCTATCCTGAGTGTTGCCATAAACACAGATTCTTGCCATTCAGGAGAGGTAATTTCTGATGACCCAATGAACTCGTTGTTCCTCACAGGCTGCGGTAGGGTGCCTGAGATGGGATCAAAGTGATTTAAACACCAGACTGAATCAGGAACGGGAGCTGTACAGTCCTTTCAGAGGAGCAGCTCCCCCTTGGCTACTTACCCACTGTGTAGCAGCAATAATAATGTGGAGGAATGACCCAGACAGAGCCCAGCTCATACATTTTTCCCGGGGACTATGCTTTACATAAAGCCTGTTAAAGGTTTTAATGTGCTTTATAGAACAGTGAGCAGGAGATTCACTTCAATCTGGCGAACACAGCATTGACCCTATTTTGCCAATGTTGCTCTAGGGAAAGCTGTAGGGAGAGAGGACAACCTGTGCTTCCAAAACGTTCCCTGCTGCTTTCCAATCACTCTATTGCATTGCATCTTGCAACTTCATTGACCTATGACAGGAAAAGAAATGAGGAAAACTTAAGACAAGAGAATGACACTAAGCAGACCTATAGCTATACACTGTTTTGTCTCAGATTTTTTTCCTAGCCAATGTTTTTTTAAAGTTAGAAAGGGTCTAAAAAAAGTATTTCAATAATAATTAATGGCAAAAGGAGAGGAATGGAAATGAAGATACTAAATGTGAATATAACAGCCCTGGAGTTTGGAAGAGCATCATCTCTTTAGTTGTGTGATGACACCCTATCTTAGAGTCCGCTATTGGCACCACTGTAGACATGATCCCATCTCTGGCTTCTCCCTCTGAGTCATTTATAATAGCCAGGTTCAGTGGGGTTTAGTGACAAAATAGAAAAAATATGAAGAGTACCTCAGTCAAGAGCATATCAACAACATAACTAAGCAGTGAAGCCCTGTATATCTTTTTCTTCCTTTGAAATCAGAGAGGATTTCACAAGTGCCTGGTCTACATGGTTTTGCAAAGCTTACCTCTACAGAGTTATGGTTAATAAATAATTGTGCTTTTTTATATCTTGATTTGAGAATGGCAGGTGTTTATACACTTTAAAAGATTTCAGCAGGCCTCTTCTTAAATAAATAATGAGGCAGAAACCTTATATCTTGAGCTCTGGCTCCCAAAATAGATTTTTCAAAAGGTAAATTTGTGTGCAGCTGGATGGCGGCCAGGGTGTCCTGCCTGCCTCACTGCAAGAGAGCTACACTGGGCAGCAGGACAGTCAGACACCCTGAATTATCATTTGCTTTTAAAAATGGATCAAAAATTATTGTGTGAATTTAGCTATTGTTTAAAAAGTCTGATTGGTCTGAATCAGATACAAAAATCTGATTTCCATCAAGATCTGCATTTAAAGTACTTGAATTTCATGTCCACAATGTAATCATGATATTTTTATTGCCAACTGCTGAAAAAATAATTATCCTTAAAATATCTGCATTGTCACTAATGAGACTTCATCCAACACTTAGCTAGGAGTAGGAAGTTTTGGGGGAAGCCAGTGTTTCTGCGAGGATGTGGCACCTGGGCAAAGCCACTTCTCTAAAACATAGGCAAATCTGAATATTGTCACCACAGAAGATGAGTAGGGCCAGACCATTCTTGCTGCAGTAAAGGAAAGGGGATGAGGGGACAGAGCGGGGACCAGAGCATTAGAGATGTCATGGAAGTGGTGAATTACCCATCAGTGTATCTCTAGATGCTCCTTCTTCCTCAGAGATGGCAGCAGCAGCCAGCCTGGAACTAAGGAAGCTTAGACGTGGGCTTCCTCTAAGGGCTGGTGCTATAGTTCCTGAATGTACAGCAACCAGCAGTAAATAGATTTAACCCAATAACATTCCTGCAAAAACTGTCAAGAGCTGTAAAAGTTTCAGGAATATTGAACCCTACAGTGGGCTAAGCGAACAGACTAGGTAATTAGATGATTGCAAATACATCATGTCCTACCAGTTCTGCTGTGCTTGGAGGAGCAAGTGATCATGTTGTCATGGCTTGAATTCAGTAAATGTTCCTAGACTCTCACTGTGCTTTTAAAGAGAGAGCATTTTGAAGATGCTGTACATCCTTTCTTCTGCATCACCAGACAGCTATGTTTCATGTTGGCTTTTCTTGTAGAGTTACTTGTACTTGCCACTGTGAGGAGGTGAAAGAAGCAGATACCTTTTGCAATTGATTTAAAACACACCAGGAAATAAAAGGAAAACAGTTAAGGTTAAAATATCTGAAAATCAAAAACCAAACTCACACTCATTCTTAATGATTCCTTCCATCTTCCCTTTTAATTCAAAGACAGCTTCTTTGTTTGAAAAGGCTGTCATCATCAACAAATACTTTTATTGAAAAAAAAAATAATTAAATAAATAAAAGAGAGAGAAAAGACCTGTTAAGTGCTGCATGCTAGCAAGTTTAATTGGCCAAGATTAAACATGCTTTTACAGAAACACAAGTACACAGGAAGGAGAGAAAAGGGAAAGAAACAAAATTGTCTATGAGGTCTATGAGACTTTACACACTCAAACACAGTAAGCTGTATCATTCAGCTTCTGTGTTGCAATAGTTTAGTCTGGGACACTTTTTCTGTGTCTCTTCCCACTAGTTCCCAGCGCTCACCAAGTTGGGATACTGTTTTGGGTTACTTTTAACCAAAAGCAAGGAAGAATTAATCCCTAAATGGAAAGCTATAAATTGTCAAAATTAGTTGATAATTGGTACAAAACTCCATTGTAGAGAGAAAATACAGAGTTCTGACTCCATCCTAGTGTACTATATTGTCTATAGCTGCCTTTGTCCAGTTCAGCAACTGTGATGTACAACAACAAAATCCTTACTGGGATGGTTCAAGACAAAGCACTTTACCTCATATTCACAATGAACAAAAAGTACACACGTGGCTGGTTACTGTTCAGCTGACTAGTTGTAACATGTTAAGTCCTGGTTATTCAGTTGTGTCTCATTGCTCTTCAGTAGGAGTTTAAACTTTCACCACAGTGCATGAGCTGGGAGACGGGACTACAGCCTTGGCAGATCTCAGCAGACCTGGCTCCTCGCCAGTTGGTCTCTCTGGGCTAGATGTATCTTGAATAGGTACTCTCCAATAAATCCAAAATCTTCCTCATCTTTCTAATGAAAACAAATTAAATAGAAAGAAAATCTCTGACAAAAATTTATTGACAAAGCTTTCTATTCCCCCAGAAAGGGGTTTCTTTCCTGTAGTCTTTGGACAACTGACAGATCTGAGTTGAGTTTTGATGTCTCATATTGTTATTCTAAAAATTGCATGAGGCTTTGATTCATTGTCTAAATGAAGCCAAACTAGAATAATTCAATGACTTCTTTTAAGACTTCTAAAATTCTTGAAAGACAATATTTCATCACTTTATAGACATGCCCAAAGATTTTGATCTTTTATAGCACACAGAGGCGATTCTTATCACTAACCAAAAGTTCTCAGTAAGTTTGAAATGAGTGTGGAGATCTAATTGTCTGTACTCACAACGAGTATGCAGCCACCACTGAGGTGCAACATGGTAATCATTGCTCAGCATGTCCATCTTAAAAACAAAAACAAACCAACAATCAAAACCAACAACAGCAGCAAACAACCTTTAAAAATTACCAAGCTATAATTGCTGTAGGAGCTTCTGCAAACAGATCCCTAAAATTCGGTAATAAGTATGCTTGTCCCTACCAGGGAACATGTCATTTTTTGTATCTTCTTCACTGCTTCTTTTAGTGTCTACAGTGCAGGGGATTATGAACTGAAAATTATAAGCATATGCTCATGTTCCCTTTCAAATCTTGCCATGAGTGATTTGTTCACGGGAATGAACAAGTCCTGTTCTCCTCCCGTTGGGGAGGAGAGCTAATTCAGCTCTAAGTCTCAAAGGCTTCTGCTTGGTGCCATAATCTACTTACCATCCTACTTGATGGGGAACGACACACGCAGCAAAGTTAATAGATACACACAGAAGGACAATACAATGAGACAGTCACCAGTATGCAATTCTTTGACTACAGACATTTTCCAGCTCTGTCTGTTCATGAAAATCCTCAAAGCTCCATCTGGAAATGACTGGTGACTACAACTGTGCCACTGTGAATCTCGTAAGCTCCCGCAGACAAATTAAAGCAGGAGGAGACTGATGGTCCCTTGATTCTGCACACACTGACCCCAACACCTGCTTCTAGCCTCTTCCCTTGCTGAGTTGCTACATTAGCTAATGTGTTCTTGATCGCTGGTGCACTTAAGCAAATGAACTAATGGGAAGTTGTTAAATGCAGAGCAAACAATTAATTAAACACTTTATTTTTGTGCTGTTTAGAAAAGGAAAACTAAGCCAAAATGTGACTTTCTTCCCAAATCATTTCCACTTCTCACACATTTTCTTTTTATCAGCATGGCACCTGCTCTGCTAATGACCTGCCTTTTTATAACATAGACTTAATGAAACAATAAACACCGCTGTCTGACAAATTGTTTCAGTTAGTTTCTCAATCTCATCTCAACTGTTTACAAAATGTTTTGTTTACATTTAGGACTCTGTTTTATGGACTTGATACATGTGAGAAGATACCTCTCCTGTTCATGTCTGTGAGGTCAAAACCTTCCATCAGAAGTGACAGGAATTGTTAAGTCTCGGTATTCACTCAATTTTAGCTTTTATAGCCTTTAAACTATGAAGATCCTTGATGAGTGTTTTTTTTTGTTGTTGTTGTTTTTTTGTTTGTTTGTTTGTTTGTTTGTTTTGTTTTTGTTTTTTATGTTAAAAATTTAATCCCAAGAACTGTCACCAGAAGCATATAAACCCACTGGAAAGAATCACGATCCTGTGTGGAAACTGGACTTATAGAAAAAGCCATTCCCACAGCTTTGAACAAATTCAGTTTTAGACCTCCAGCTGTGTGGATGGGTAAGTTGTACACGTTTATGCTGCAAAGGAACCATTCAGAAAGTAGGAAACTCAGGAGCAAGAAGATGAAGGGACTAAATAATAGAGGCTGACCAGGTTTTGAAACCAGAGTTCTTTACACCATTAACATCTGTTCTCAAGGGTGTGCTCTGTAAATCCCTTTTCATCTACCTTCAGTTTTCAGGGGGCATTAAACTCAGTTGGAACTTTGCTTCTGGGCTAAAACTTACATCGGTGCTTTTAGTCAGAAAGCAATTTTGTTTTGCATACTTTGAAGAAAAAAAGGATTGCTGAGTGATCTCAAGCCTGCAAAGTTTGAAACAAACAAAAATAAACCAAAACTAAAAAAAAAAAGAAAAAAGAAAAAAAAATGAAGTTAGTTTTCCTGAAGATGTTCTTTAGTACATGTATTTACATAATGGGTTTGTATTTTTAAAAAGAAAATTTTGCAGACCATTGAACCACAACACAGTAACTGAGTTTGCTACTGAATCATTCAAAACAAGAGTTATTTAGCTTTTAGAAGCAAAACATATTGTTGCATAAGACTCTGAAAGGGCTATTACAGTTTTTGTGCCTCATTAAAATAAAACCATCAAATAATACCTCTGTACGTAGGTTGGGAAACCATAACCTGTAATGAATCTATGAATATTTATTATAGCACAACAGCAGCAAGTAAGAAGTAGCTTTGACCTTATGGTATATAATGCAGCTGGGTGGATAATCTGAATATTACAAAATTGAGAATTTACCAAACGTAAATGATAGAAAGCATTTACACAAATAATACAGCTAGAAAGACAGGCAGATACAACCTCCCCTCCCCCCACTGTGTTGGACCAAAGAGGCCCCTGCCCCAGTCTTGTGCCTCTATCAGCAGCAAGTGGGGAAGTGGGGAGGGTCAGCAGCATCGCAGCATCTCATGACATTCACCATCCTCTGCTACTTCGGTCAGGTCTTGTGGGAGGATAGTTCTTGCTGATCCCTCTCTCCTGACCTTCCTGAGGTCATCTTTCAGCCCATGTCCGAAAGATGTCAGTGGTTCTGGCATAGCACTCAAACAGGCTAATCATGTTCTGGTTCACATATCTAAAACATGTCATGTCTATGCTTATGTTAGGGATATAGACATAGCCCATATTTATAGGTGGCATTAATTTCCTGCCCTTGTCTTATTACTTTCCTCATAATATCCAACAGACATTATGGATTTTCTGGTTTTAACTGACATTTCTTTACTATGATTTGGTTGATATTTTTGACCCCTGTCAAGCACAGGGGTAGTGTTTTCAGGGAAATCTGCAAAGACTAATTTAGAACGTATAGTGTGTAGGTAGCTAGAACTATTTTTCCCCTGTGCATTACTTCACACCTAGCAATGCTGAATTTCATTTACCATTTTATTACTTAGCCTCTCTGTTTCATCCATATGCAACAATTTATCTGCACCATCAGCTTCAGGACTGTCAAATCTAAATAAGTTTGTCTAAATGCAAACTCTATCACTTCACTACTCCATGCTTTTCCCATATCATTCATGAATATTTTGAACATCTCCAGTTCCATGGTAACTTTCACTCTATTGGATTTTGTTAAGTGACCACTTTTAGCAGGGGTCATGGTAAAGTGATAACTTTTTAGTAGCCTGTTATTAATTCATAAGGTTTTCTATCTTCTCACAGTGACTTTTGCCCAAAAGTTTGTTTTATGCTGATTTTATTTTACCAAAGTAACTTTTTTACCTTAACAGAACCTCCTGAAAAACCAAGTGTATTTTATCAGCCTAAGAAATCCCTTTCAACGTGTGCTTTGACTGCTGTGGTGAACTGTGATATGCATAACTTTGTGTTCTGCTGACACTTCAGTTCTAGAACATTTTCTTTCCAGATTCATTCCCTGTATGGAAATCTCCTGATTTTCCTCAGACTAAGTACCAAGATAAATAGTTAATTTAACTTTTCTGTTGGTGGCTTCACTGGGTACTTAGGAACACTGTACAGTTTAAAGGTCACCGATAACTCCCTAAATGAGTAAAACTGAGAACTATATCCACATCTTATTGCTCCCAGAGGATGTAACACTGTCAATTGGTCTGCATATTTTTAACTTAACCAGGATGACTCTTCACTGAGGACAAAAGTTCAAGTCTGTAAAATGCTCTTGACCTTGTGGTCATGGTGGCTGAGCTTTCATTTAGTCACATCAGGCTGTATGTTTCTGCATCGTGTAAATTTTTGGTACTTTTTTTCCTCTCCATCTTTATTCTATAGTTCATGTTAGAAGATCTGTTCTTTCTGAAGAAAAAATCAGAAGGCTTAACTTATGTCCCACAGCAACACTTAACCGTTCTCCTAGATTTTGATTTTTTTGTTCGGTGATCTTTTGGTGATTGTTTTGTTTCACAAGAACGTTGTAACATAAAAAAGTTCAGCATGCTCTGGCACCTCAAAGAGTATGTTCCTATGGTAGCAGTACTGCAGTGTGCCCTGAGGCTGTGCAGGACTGAGCTCAGCTTCAGAGGACCCTGAAGTCTGCTCTGATTTAACCAAGACAGCATCCACTTCTAGTTGCTATTATGTTGATGTAACATAATAGTAGACCCTGAGTAACAGGGTCTTTCAAGGCCTACCCTGCAACTGTGGTCACTCTGCTTCCTTCATAGCATAGCACTGCTGGTGGCAAAATTTTTTTCTGTGCTGATCATTTCTGTGATGGGACAGATGTTTTCAGGCAGTTTGTGAGGGTGAGATACAGCAGGCACTACATATTACTGCTTTGTCCCCAAAAGATCTCATTTTTTTTCTTTTTTTGTGCAAAAAGCATACACCTGAATGGGAAGACAATACACTTTCTAAATCTATCTAGGACAAACTGACATGATTTCTCTAAAATTATATTCTAATTAATACTGGATAAAAAGGGATCCACATTTATACAAGATACCATCTGCATCTCTAGGTTTCAAGTGATTATTTCATCTTCTGAAGTAAACCTTTGTAAACAAGCTGCTGCTTTTCATTGGAGAAAATAAACTTGGGAAACAGTATTTCAATTATACCCTCCCAAAGTTGAATTTCCTTAACACTGGTCTTTGAAATTCACCAGGATCTTCTACATTTTATAAACCAAAATATTCCATCTTCTGGTTGAGAATAATTAGGATTTAGGGGTGGGATTTTATTTTTGTTTTTGTTTTGTTTTGTTTTTTAAGATGCATATTTCTTTTTAGTTCCCTTAAGGATATACAAATTGTCTTGATCTAAGTAATATAACCTTCTTGCTAACATTAATTAATCTCCTCCATTACAGAAACACGTTTTCCCACAGAGTATTTCTCCTTCCCTCTGGCAATGCAGGCAACCTCCTTCATACAACATGTGTAAATGCACAATGCAGGCACACTCCCATGAGAGTCTCTAGAACTAGGAGCACACAGACACCAGAAATCTCCCCTTTTTTTCTCCAAATCAGGTTTTCTGTTGCCCACTGAGTATTCTGCAAGCCTACCTGCAATGTATAACATTGAAGTTAAGATTACTTCAGTTGGTAGCAGGGATAAAATTGAAGGCATATAGCTACTCACATTTATCAGTAAAAGAGGTCAAATTATTTATGATATGTGACCAATTTGAAAAGATTTACTTGTGCTTGATTTCTCTGTATTTTTCACTCTCAGTGGAAAGACGAGCAAATGAAACATGGCAGTGAGCAGACCACAGATTTTTGAAAAGCAATTACTATTTAAACATTTCGTGGTATGCTTCCTTTTTTTCTTGGTGCTGAGATTATATACATATATAGGATTATAATATATATATATATGTGGGACCTAGAAGATTTGACCAAATCAAAGGGAACCTTTATTTTCATTTTCACAAGTTATTTGTCATTAATCCTTGAGAGGTTTAGGGGAAAAAAATGTATTTTTTGCAGGTAGCATGTTACTGCACGTCATCTTAATTACAGTAAATAACCATGTAAGTGTTAATATCTCACATCAAATGTGTGGAAAAGGTGGCTTCTTCCCATTCTTTTTCACTATGTGTCAAGGACAGCAGTACACAAGCTCCCTGGTGAGCTTGAGTAGAGGAAACCCAGCTAGCTCTGCTGCCAAAGAAATATCCATGGAGCCTTCAACCCTGGCAGCATTGCCACAGCTGCCTACAGTAATTTAATTGCATGCTAAGCTAGCAAAAATCTGGTTTATCAAAACAAAAACAAAAAAGGAAAAGGAAAAACAAAACAAAACAAAAATCAACAACAAACAGAACTGTTAATTGTTAATTGTTTTCATTTGGCTTAGTATGCTGAAATGGCCCAACAAAAGTCCAGAGAAGAGCTGAAATTAACAGGGAGAGCCTGGGATGTGGGGAAGGATGCAGTGATCAGCAGCTGATTCAGTGTTGTTTACCACGTAACAGCAGCCAACAAGTTTATGTTACTTTTTAAGCCATGAGACTTCTTCTGTCTTTGGATATTGATCGCAGTTTGGCTGTTATGTGGGAACTGTCAGGATATGATCTTCCTATGTTGATGCACCAGGTTTCTTGAACAGGTCACCCAAATTGTCTGGCATTGTTCTCTTACCTTGACTAAATTTATGACACTAATGAACTACAAGTAACACACTGAGATAATCAAACTGGAATGAAAGCAGAGCTCTCAATTTCAGCAAAACGTGTTCTGCAATCCTGTTTATCTCAGTAGTTCCCGAACCAGGATCCCTAGTGAGACACAGCATATCTGTGTCATAGCAAGCTTTAACTAATTTTGCCAAAAATAAAATATAATAATAATAATAACAATAATAACAATAATAACAATAATAACAATAATAACAATAATAATAATAATAATAATAATAATAATAGGGATCAAAATCAAATAAACTTGTCAAACTTTCCAAGTGCTTGCAATATTCTTTATAAGACTTTTCCAAATGACCTTCAGGGACAGGTTCCTTGCCTCCATGCTCATCCTCACAGCAGACTTTTGTCCAACTGTCTCACAATATTCTGTCCCTTCCACCACGACACTGTATCCTTACAAGACAGGCTACAGTCCTTCTCCCTCTGAGGAGGGGCAGCAAACATGCTGAAAATTCAGTTAGATGTGGCAGACTCAGTCTCTGGATGGTAAATAACCTTGCACAGGATTTATTACTGTCACAAACCCCTTTCATTAGAAATCCCTCTGACAGACCCTGACACCAGTCCCAGTTTCCTATTCTGAGGTAGAAGGAAGCCTTTTGATTTCATCTGCAGCATTTTCATATTAACTGTTTGGATTTAAAACATGACAGAGAGGAAGGCCCTTATCCCAAGTCTGCTGTTTATTTCAAGGGCCCTGACAACTTCTTCCATTTGCCATCTATTCCAGAAATTGTTTTACGTGACCTGAAGGCTTTCCTTAGTGTTCTCCTCCCCGATATGAAGAACATCTTTCCCATACTCAGTATCAGCTCTCAGAGTCAGTAGGAGTTGACTCTTGCCCTCCATGTAGTCAATGGTTTGCAATTGGACTCTTTTCTAAGAATTACTCAGTGGAAGCAACTGGTTAAAGGGGATTACATGGTGCTGCAGATCATGAAATGACCATGATATTTGAGTTCAAGACAACAAGCAGCAGTCTTGCTCAAGGCTGGTCCACCTTTCCTCCCTCTACAGCAAAGGACAAGCATTAGCCGTAATTCTTATTGTGACTCCTCTCTGATATTCAGTCTCAATTCTCCATCCATATCTAGCAAATACAACTGCTTTCCAGGCTGGGACATGGACAGAGGAACTGTTTAAGAAATGTGAATATATAAAATTTTTCCTTTTTGTCATTATTCAGGTGGCGAGATGGTTTAATGTTTTAACAAGACCTGGATGCTAACTAAATTTTACTAGAATGTTGCCTTAGCAACCATACAAAATATTTCAGTCACTTCTGAAAGGAGCTCCTGTTCCATGAGAGGTGCCAGGAACCACAGTACTAATGGTAGAGCATGGCACCTCTGTATGCTGTTGTCTTGCCCCGTCTCCCCTCGCCTGCTATGAACATCCCTGAGATGCATACAACATGGACTAATGAATAAAACGGGACTCAAATTATTACTATGAGACAGAAAATGTAAACCTTTTCTTGAAACCTTTTCTTTGCAATCTGAGGTCAATAATGCCCTGAACCTATTACTCTCTCTTTTTCCCCTCAACACCAACTGTAGCGTCCAGCTGTACTGGAATTATGGTTCTCCTCCTACGTTGTTTTTTTTTTTTTTAATTGCACCTTGAACTTAACCTGATCATGCTCTTTTTTAAATAAAAAGCCATAATTTTGTGGTTGGTTGGTTGTTTTGTTGTTGTTTTGTTTTGTTTTGTTTTATTTTTTCTTAAAAGGTCTATTTCATGTCTCAGGCAATGCTGCTCTACCATGGTAAGTGAAGCCATATTACAGGTTAAAAAAAAAAAAAAAAACTTGACACGATAAAAAAAGTTAATGTGCTAAGCCTTTGGCATTACTTGGGCACATAATATTGGATCAACAACGTATCCCTATGACACAATGTGTAAAGTCATTCAGTAATTATCATTAATTACACTATTTTAGTCAGCTATTTAATGTTACAATAAAACAGAATATGACAAGCCAGGCTTCAAATTAGAGCTCAAATTCTATTACTAGGGATCCAGAGAATAATTTTTCATTGTCCAAGGACAGTGCAATTCTTTTGAATCCAGAATGGCAGCACTGCTCCCTGCGAGCTCCCTCTAGGACACCCACTCCACCTTCCAGCAAACAACTCCATTTCATAAATAACAAAATCCCAATCCCAGTTTCTCTGGTACAACCAGTTATTCTGTAATAACAGTTGAAAGCAATCACTCTTCCTTGAAGAAGACAATCAGTCTTGAAGAAGACAAGACAGTGAACCCTTTTAAATAGATGGGAACCATGATCTATTTCACTGTAACCAAAGCAAATTATAAAGAAGTTTATATCATCACACTACGTATCTCTTTCTGAAGACTTCCTATATCCTAAAACATTTGTTTTCCTCAACCTCTCTGACCTTCTTTTGTCTCTGATTTATATGTGTTTGTAGCACTGGCAACATTTGTGGTTCATTTTCTTCTTTTCCTCATCCTAGCATGGGCACTGGTAATTCTCTGTCTTCTGGATGAAAGCATGTCCCAGCTCTTTCAGCTTTCTGACTTTGGTTTGCCTTGGTTATACCTTCTGCTCTGCACACCAGATATATGACCTTACCTATCAGAAGAAGCTGGTTGTCCCAGGAGTGCATATGGTGTGTTTCTGTACCACGTGGCAGTGCTGTATGCCTGAACAAGCTCACTTGGAGGACATACGTCAAGCTTGGGGGCTGTACATCAGGTTTTGAGGAACTGCCTTTTAGAGTTAAGCACTTAAACCATTAGCAGACCTCTGACCTCTCTCCATGGCTTGGGCCTTACCTAAAATTTGACTGGCTCACTGAGCCAAAAAAAAAAAAAAAAAAAAAAAAAACAACAAAAAACTAGCTGAAGTGACCTAGTGGGATGGGGCTGTGAGATGCTTGGCTCCTCATTATATCCCAGGACTAATTGTCCTGTTTCACCTCACAGAGGTAAATTAAGGTAAAATGTAATGAAGATTATGAGACCTTCATATAGTTTAGTGTGGAAAGTAGACCCATCATTAATAGGACTGAAAAGGACCTTGAAAAATCCTTTGTTCCATTATCTAAAAGAAATAGGCAAACATAACTTCTTCCACTCCTTCACTTTCTAACCATCTTGCTTTTCCTTCATCTTCTTATTTTCTTTGTCCCTTTTTTCTCAGCTGGCTTCTTTAACCCTCCAAAGCATCTGGGAATATGGTCCAATTGCAAGGTGCTGCTACTGGAAATAAAGTTGATTGTAATAAATAAGGAAGCAGAAAACTGCTGCAGATGAAATAAAATGCAATGCGTGAGTCATTAAATATTGAACCAAATTTAGACTGCATAGCCAGTCTCAATCTGTTTTTACTGATGGTAAATGATGGGCTTATATAATTTCCAGCATCCTGATGGATGATATGACATCAGGTTTTTAGGTTGAGAAAGACACCCTTTTCAGGGTGTTTTTTAGCTTTTATATTAAAAAGCTGATTCCTGTACAGCACTGAGGAGTCTGGATGACTCAGTGCCTTTCTGAGCAGGATCTCAGTTTCTCCAGTGTTAATAGAAGCTGCAGTGTTTTGGAGCAGTTTTGTCTGGGCAGTTTGAAAAAGGTCCCCAAAAGCAAACTTGAGAATTGATTACACTTGTCTAGTTTTAATGAAAATGAACAATGTGGGTGGGAGTAGAGTTTTATAATTACCAGGCCACTGAAATTGAAAATAGAGGAGATGTTCCCCAAACCTCTGAAACACCACTTCCCTCCAACCAGGCTCACCACCACATGGTGACTGAAGAGAGATATGCTCTGCTGAAGAACCACTGTTCTGCTGCAAGGGAGAGAAAATAAAAATTAACCTCTGATCCACAAAAGCTCTGGAGCTCCTGGCAATTAAAATGTTATTTAATAAGTTGCCATGCTTTGAATTACTAAAATGAAGGGTTGGAGGAATCTCTCTGCCATGCTGCTCCTTTCACCATTCTCAGACTCAGGCATCACAGCCACCTGAGGAGAGAGCTGTAATTAAATTAATAAAGCATGGCCTGGCTAGTAGGAAGAAAGACAGAAGGACAGAGAGAAAAGTGATTGCAGGTAATTGCTGGGCATACTGCTGTCATTTTTTTATTCTTTCTGCACTTGAGACTGGTAATTTTTTGCTGCTCTTGTGCTTGATGGGGTCTTCAGCTGGAGATCACCAGCCAAGACATGATTTTTTATCAAAAGTTAAAAAGAGGTTGAGATAACACAAAAAAAATACCATCTCTCTCTCTCTCTCTCTCTCTTTTTTTTTTTTCCCAGTTGACTTGAAATGTAAAAGATTTTTGTGATATTTTTCTATTGAAATAAAGCACCCTTTTCTGAGAAAATTAAAAACAAAAAAGCAAGTTTCTCAGTGACTGGAAAGGATTCCATTAACAAAACTGAACATTTTTTAAACAGTTTTGAGACAAGTATCCTTAGTTGGATGAGGACAGCCTGCCTCACCCAGCTGTCACCACAGAATTCAGATCTGCACCATACTTAGGGCATTTGAAAGATGTGAGACCTTTAGATGTAGGGATTTGGTTCCACTTATCAGAAAAAGAAAAGCCACCTGCAAGATTTGGATCTATATCCCCATAATGGCGTTTTGAACTTCCCCAATAGTGTTTTGATCCGGAGTTTTTGATTTAGGCTCACCTATGTTCACTTATCATCATTGGTTTCCTTCCTATTTAGAGCATACATCTGACAGCTTGAACTCCTGGCCTTGCTTTCAAAAGCTGTAGGGTGAATTACAACTCCTAAGTAACAAATGAAACAGTGGGGGAGTCCATTTCTGATTTCACTAAAACTTTCCTGGAAAATGAGCCTTAAAATGGTGGCTTTCTCTCTGATCCAGCAAGATGGCTATCTGTTTGGATGCGAAGCAAAAGGTGAAGGCAGCCTGCAACGAATTTTGGATTTGCCACGTGATCTGGGGAAAGAAGGATTCAGCCATGGCATCTATATATGTTATAGCAGCACCCCAAGCATCCCAGGTGTTAAAAGCAACTGTCTGTGCTGGTCATTGAAAAGGTAGTTGCTGCTCTACACAACTCATTTTTTTCTCACTGGAATGGAAAGGGAAACAGTCCTGATGACCCATCAGAGAGGAATCCAGTTTTCCTGCTTCCCAATCTTGAACAATATATAACTGCATCAGCCATGGAAGATAAGAAGCAGCAGGCAAAACCTAACTCAAACTTTTGCCTTGGGGACTACTGCAGTTTTCTGTTCTGGGACTGCATTCCCCAGAAGCTGATATGAAGAGGAAGACATTTTTCACTCTTCTGGTAAAATGGCAGCAGGTCATTTCTATCTCTCGCAGCTTTTCAGATCTCATGCAGACAGATATCCACTCTGGGAAAAGCAGGAATTGTGGAAGACTGACCTTAGCATTTCTTTTATCAGATTGCTATCCATTAACTGGGTTAGTGTGCTCTCTCTATCCATCTCTCTCTCTCCCTGTGTAGTTGAGGTAACACAGCATTCTGGAAGGAAACAGGCATGCATATTCATGGGACAGCTTGTGATAAATGCCATCATTGACTCCATGCTTTGAGGTTTTGTTAGTGGTGGGGATTTTTTCTGCCTTTACAAACCCCATGTAAGCTCAAATTTAGATTCAGAAAAAGTGTTTGACTTTCCTTGATTTAGTGCAGAGCAAGAGTACTACTGCTCACTCAAGCAGTCGCACTAGGACTTTTTCTGCCTGTGGTTCTGAGGAGGAAACTCTTTGAGTGTATTACACAGTTGAGTAAACAAAAGGAAGAACTGCTGCAGAGCTGGAATATAAAGCCCTGAGGCTGAGAGAGAACAAAAGGAAGAGGATACATTTAAAGCCCTTACATTTAAAAGAATTGCAGATAACCTGTGACTGTTAATGTCTTGACTGAAACTCATCTCTGAGCACACTGTGGGGACTGATCCTGCTCCCTTTGGGAAGCCAGAGTTTACAGCACCATAATGACCATATTTGGTATCTCACAAAACTGTCATGGCACAAATTAGTATAAACTGAAGTTGGACAACAGCAGAGTCCCTGGATGCCCAGCTCCTTTTTTAGATAAATTCTGTCCTGAGGAGCACACCAGCCTTGTATTGAAATGTTTGTACGGAAAAGGAGTGTGGGGCCTATGGTCCAAAAACATAGAAGTGGAATGGCCTTGAAAGATTCTCAGCATCCATTAAACTACTTCTTTGTAGCTCACAGATCAAATCAGCAAAGCCCGGATCTGAATCAGAAGACAAATTTGGACACATATTAAGAAAGTTCCCACAGTGCCCTGGGGACTTCATCTCCAGAGTTCAGGCTCAGACCCATTTGTGTGAGGATGCTCAAGGGCTAGTTCCCACCTGCTCCTGCTGGGAGTTTACACCAGGGCCTCGGCCTGTATCCTCTCACAAGCTATAAATTGTCCTTTGCTGCAGCACTCAGTGCTGTGAGTTACATTGTGCTCATGCCTCGAAGCTGAAAAAAAGATGACTAGTGAAGCATTATCATCTCTACCCAAGGGAAATGCAGGTGCTTCCAAGGTAAGACTTACATTTCTGGACTGGAGCAGATATTTGTGTGGGCTTTGATAATTCCTTTGTGTTAAAAGAGAGAATTGTCGCAAAGGGGACTCTGTGCAAGCTAGAAAGTATATAACTTTGATGTCTTTATTTTTTTTATTATTTTTTTTTCTATCTGTGTTCAGGTTAAAATACTGTTAGATTTCCTTAGTTATTTTAGTAGGGCAAAAATGCAGTGATTACACTTAACAAAACAGTGTGTAGGTGACACCCCATAGGACAGAAAAGCATGCAAGCGATTGGGTATGCAGTTCCTTCATCAGCCCTAACAAAGATGCGGCAAGAGTCAAGCTGTGACCACTGGTTAGAAACAATGCCCTCAGGTTAGTCTAAATGTGTTCATCAGTTAGGCACTTGAAGGGAAGGGGACATTGGTACCCAAGAGGAATAGAAATGCTCTTAACAAGGGGGAAAAGATTACAGGAACTGAGGAAGAGAAACAAGCGGTGAGCATCTGTGAAACAGATAGAGGTTAGCAGAGGGCAAGGTGAGAAGCAGTTTGTTACAAGACAATAAAATCAACATAATTGTTGAGTTTTTGTTGCACTTGTGCAGCTGGGTATCAGTGCACTTTGACCTTGCCTAAGCAATGCGCAGGCACAGATAAAGCCTTTGTCAGGAGAAGAACCCCTTGTCCCAGCTCTCCCATAAGGCTTGTCCCCACTCTCCCAGGAAGCACTGAACACATTTCCACATGCACAGAAGCAGAACATTGAGCTGATCTGCACTTCAGTTGAATTTTGCAGTACGTTCCCCAGCTGTTATATTTCAGCCTTAGGGCATAACATTCAGGGGTGAATGGCAGCTCTTCACTCTGCTTGCTCTTCTCTGAAGAGGGTGTTTGTCTGAGTGCTCACTACATCTGGCTTTCTTGTTTGTGCCTTTGGTTTGTGTAATTGCCTTAATCTGAATTTCAAGGCTGACACCCTGCCTGACCCTTTTCTGTTCACTTCTGTATAATGTATTACATCCAGCCTTCTTACTTTTTCTTTTAATTAAAAAATACAGAGGTTTAATGACTCACTTCTCAATCAAGTTTATTTCCCAAAACAATATGCATGCATGCATGTTTATGTATCACAGGATTTAACTTCTGGTTTCCAGTACTCTGTTGCATATATTTACATTACAAAGATTTATGAAAAATAAATCATAAAAATATGTGTCTAAGTTAAAAGCATGCCCCATAAAAATGTTGCAGCACTTACTGATTTTCTCACCAGTGTGTCAGATTCTCTTTTTTTTTTTTTTTTTTTTTTTTTTTACCCTTCAGCTGCTACTACTGAGGCGGACTGTCCTGGTGCTGGGTAACAGTGATTTGGTATCCAGGTGCATATACACATGTGCAGATGCAGCAGGCTTAATTGCTGTTTGCTTTGCAATTTAAACCTCTCTAATCTTCTATTTGTTAAATGAGGAACATGAAACATTTATGTAATTAATTTGCTCAAATAGTTCAGCAATTAAACTAGCCAGTTTGGTATCTGTCTCTGAGGCCACCTCAGAGTGGCCTTCCTGGCTACTGTAGCCCTGGAGTACTCCTCCTCCTCTGTGGTGCATCACAGCTTTCTCCAAAAAGAGCACATTGACCTCCTTGAACTTTCTCTTACACCTACCTGCCAAGCTAGTTTTCACCTGAACTCTCTGATCTTGTAATCTCATTATCCCTTCTTCCACTGCTCCCTCATCCTGCCCTCTGTCTCCTTGCCAAACTCCTGGTCACCTCCACCCACATCCATTCATTCTCCCATATTAGCCTTCACCTGACCAGTCAACCCACACTATCACCACCCTGTGCTGCTCTGACAGTTCCTCTGCTGCTTAGCAGGCTGCTATACATCCATCCTCTCTCTCTGGTCCTTTGTCCTCTGATACCATCTTAGGACCACAAAGTCAATTGAATAATTGATGCAAGAATTATTAAGGTGATTGTGCTCATGTGTATCTAAGCAAGATGAAAGGGGTTATAACAAAACTATAACACCAGCCTGAAATTCTCACTACAAAAACAAAAACTAACACATTGCAAGGTTGGAAAGATTGGATGAGATCTGCAAGATATATTTTATCCTACTGTGTCAGATCTAGTTACCCAGAAAATAGGAAAAAAAGACAAAAATAAAAATATTAAAAATATATAATAATAATCTTCCTGGTCCTAAGTCTCTATATTATATATTAATAGTATATGTATCAACTTGTATAACAAGACCTCCAGAACTGATATACAGCTCACTATTCACAGGTATCTATCTAGTACTGGAGTTTGTCTACCTGTGATGTTAATGACAAGGATGCTGGAAGGAGAAGGTCATCTTACATCATTGTGTCAGACATTCATATTGGTTAATGGTTAAAATACTTGCACAAAAATTCCATCAGTCTGATAAATTTTAAGTGGCTGGTTGCAGAAAAGATATTTTTAACTTCAGCTGTTGTGAATTTCCTGTATATTTATAAAAATAAAATGTTCTTTCACACTTGAAGTAATTCATACTGATTTTTTTTTTTCTGTCAGTTAGCTGGATTTTTTTTTCTTATTGAACCAAAATGAATCATGACTATTCCTTGGCTGGCAACCATGATAGTCTTTATGTTTCATAATGCAATAAGAAATTTTGCTAAAATGCATTTGTTATAGTTTTTTCCTCCCCCGCCTCTCTCTCTCCCCTCCCCCCCCCCTCCCCCCCGACTTTTTTCTCCTGAAGTCATCTATTTCTCTCCCTTAAGAAAGCAGTGCAATAAAGTTTGGTTTTCAATGTCTCATTCCAGCTCCAGGCTTTGCCCTGTTAGCAGAGATCAGAGCCCACCCCACCTCCAGATATCCCAGAGAGCCACCTACTGGTGCAAGAACAGAAGGTTGCCAGACCACAAGCAGCAAACTACCTTTTCTGAGTATTTCTGCCTCAGGTAAAATCCCAGAGTTAAGGCCAGTCTCCTTCTGACCCTCCTTATTCAGGCTGGCCTAGCAGTACGTTAGTTGATGGGGTGTTGCTGCAGGGCTTTTCCCTCATTCATTTTCACTTTGTGCAGTCCAGGGAATAGTTTTATGGGTAGATATGTCATAAATTTGTTGATGTAAGCAATACACTGTTGATAGGGGAAAAAAAAAAAAAAAGGAAAAAAAACAGCTTATACATGTTAATCATCTGAGTTGATTTTCTGTAAGAGGTACCTAGTTGCTTTGCTGCGGTAAATTAAAACAGAGATATATGAGCTATCGCCATTTAAATTCATAGTGAATCACTTGAAAAATGAATATACCAAATAAAATGCCCTGGGTCCTGAACTGAATGCCTTCTGAAGCCTAGATGCTTCAAAAAACAGCTCTGCATTATACATTCCTGAAATTTCTTCATATTTTAATTTCAAGCATGGATGTGTGTAGTTCTAATAATTGATCCCTTATGAACCTTTCTCTCAGAAAGCAAAGCATACTCAATCTTATGTTTGTACAGTGATCCATGCCAAGGGGTTAGCCTTGTGTTTTCCATGCTTTTGTCCTAACTTTGTTGCTAATAGAGATAATGAGTCACTGTTGATGAAACACCTAACGATAATCACAGCAAAAATACTTAGTAGTTCCACGGTATTTTGAACTTTCAAATACCATATATCAATAGTCTGTAGAACATGCCTTGGAGTATGGTAAGCATTAATGCCCCAATTATTGTTCTCATTGTATTAATCAGGAGATAACATCGAAACATTGCACAGGAGCTACAAAGTCTAAGGGCTGACATCTGTAATAAAACAGGGTTTCAGGAGGTCCTGGGCCAGAATACCAAACCAGGTGTACGTGATGCTGTGGTTCAACCTGCGCTTTATGCTAGCAGGAACCCAACCTTACTTCCAGAAAGAAGTGTCCTTGTAGCAGTGTCCCAGATACTTCCAGGAAAAAAAAAAAAAATAATAATAATAATTTTAGCCTGGATTAGTTCCCCCATGAAGCTCAGAAATAGCCACACAGATGGTAAACAGCAGTAGTGTTAGGACAGGAGAAAGCAGAGAGAGTTGTCCTCCTCTTGCCTTTGAGTGAGAACAGCAAAGCTGATTTAGCCAAAGAGAATGGGCAGGGAGGTGGTCACCTTGCACGAGAGGATCCATGCTGCAGCAAGGGGGATGAAGCTGCTTCTGATGTATGGCTATTATGTTCAGATCAAAATGAGGAACTCGTTTTCTTTTGTGGGTGGGATTTTGAAATCATTCGATTAAAATATTGCATTATTCATCAGTACATTAAATCATTAAATATTCAGCAAAAGTTATAACAATGAAACAGATCGGGTAAAAAAATTCTTGTCAGTAATGCCACTTTGAGCATATATTTTCCAAATGTATACTGGAAAGCAACGTGTTTTCTTCCTCTAAACTGAGATAATTGTCAAAAAACATATCTATATTTTGCTTATATGCAGGTATTTATTTCCAAATACGGTAAACTAATTCTTACACTTTTTATAAGAATATCATGATGTTGATTTGCAAACTTGCTCCTGTCAAAAAGAGATGGTCTCTGTATGGCTTTGTGGACAGTTAGATTGATCAAACCTTTAACAGTTCTCAATATCTCGAAGTTTAAAGTCAGCTCAGGTTTGTTTTCAGATCCCAGATATGGCAAATAGAGTTGTTCCTTAGGAGGATTTTCTCACAGATCGAAGATCAAAATTCCATTGAGGATGTAGAAAAATAATTCTAATTTATCTGGAAAAGCAACGTTTGCAGAATGAGAAGCCAAATGTAATCTTGCCCTGTCATTGGCCAATGTTAGTTTTAAAAGCTATCCATTAATCTGTTTGTGTGCCTTATGTTTCAAGCAGAATGTAGCTTAGTTTTGCAAAAGGAATAGGAATAACTTATTATAATTGTCATTAAAACGTTTCCGTTTAATATCAGCTTCTACCAACTGTTACCCTGCAATGGTCTGTGAATGGCAAGTGCAAGGCAGCTTCTGAACACAGATAAATGGGCAATGCATGAATGGACACTGTGAAACAGTGAGTCCTAGGGATTTAAACCAAGCAGGAGTTTATCCCTTTGGTAGGCTTTTGTGTGGTTTCATTTAGGTTACATTTATCACTTCTGGATAAAAAAATACGAACAACATTAGTTATTGTTCTCTTCAGTAACCTCAGGATTCTTGGTCCTGTTTTTCTGTAAGCAGCACACATAATGATTTTTCTCAATTTCTTTTTCTCTCTTTGAAACAGAGTACATTTTCTGACAGTAGTCAGATATTAGGAAAGACTTTTTAAATGAGAGCTATGGAAGCTACAGTACCATTTCAATATTACAATATAACCTTGGATCATCTGCCCCTCAGTGCTCTGAAACTTTCTATTATCCAAAACACTGCCATGTCCCCCGATATCTATTAATTATGCTGACAACTCCTTTGAATATGTGAAACCTCTGTTATTCAGGCTTATTCAGCTTTCCCTATGGCATGTGGATAATCAGGGCTCTACTGTATTTCATTATTTTCATAATGCTTTCTGCTTTTCAGAGGGCAGAAGCAGCCTCTCTTTCTCTCACCTCCACAGAATGCATTAGACTGGCCAAATAAATGGACATGACCAGATGGGAAATGCAACCTCTCTGTGTCTCTAATACTACTTTAAACTGTTGTGTAATGCCAGCACTATGGATCTGGTTGCAGAATACATAGTCAACATATACAGCAAGAGCAAGATGTGATTTTTGAGTTCAGTCTGCCTCATTTAAACAAAAACAAAAGCAAGTCTGATGATCAAGAGAGGCAAAACAGTCAACAAAATTCAAGCTGCCGTTATTGAATGCCCCATTCTTACACCAGTCACTTTAACAGCAGCGTCATGTGCCTCTCAGAAATTTGTATGCTTATTCTCACAGCCCTTATTGGAAGCTGAGAAACTTCCCTCTCTGCACACAGGGAGTAACTGCAAACACTGCAAAGCACATTGGAGGCAGCACGGGGCACAGTTGCATGTGTAGCTCTGCCTCTGAGCACTGAAGGCCAACATTGGTCACAAGATTGTCCCAGGTTACTATGAAGAAATACTGCCATGAAATTTTGTGATTAACTAGTAAGAGGCCTGTTGTGTAAGACCAGCTAGAAGCTTCTAAATGTTCTCCTTTTGCCTTGAATTAAAGCAGCATAACAAGAAAAATGTCAACAAATAGGGGATACACCGAAGGGTAAACTCTCCCTAAGTGATCCAAGATTATATGAATGACATGAATGCTACATCACTGAGGGTTCATGATCTGTAGCTTAAGGATGGATAAAAAGGACAGGACAACAGACCCCTAGGGTGGTTCTTCCTGCAAATCAAAGGCTCAGAGGCCTCCTGAGCCTGAGGCTGTTTCTTTTTTCATAAAAGTACTTGCAGATTTTTCTTCCTATAATATGTTAAATCTCTTCTTGAACTCCTCTGTTTGAATACATCCTGAGTTCAACAGTTTAATTGTGCAAAATGTGGGGAATGAAGTATATCTTTTTATTTGCTTTCTGTACTCTGCCTCACTGTTTCCTGGGCTGCCATATCCTGTATTGTGTAAAGCCATAATATTTCTGTATTAATATCTTCCATGCAAGTCAGGATTTTATTGACCTTTGCCAAGTCCTCATGGGGTCAAGGCAGACAAGATCAAGTAGTTAAATTTCAAACTAAATAAAGGGAAAAGAGTAATGTGTGTAGAGTCCACCCCTGAATTTACTGCACAATGAAAGGAAAATCAAATATCAAGAAAATAGGAATGAACAGAACAGAACTGACTAGGAAAATGAACAGCAAAAAGAAAGGAAGCCTAGTGCTGTAGAGATTGGCATATTGATCAACCTGGACTAAGCCAAAGGTCCTCACTGCCTAGTGGTCTACACTGGTCCCAACAGAGTATAATAACTGTGAGATTTACCATTTGTCAGAATGAAGATACAATTATTAAAATGACCGTGCCTGTCCTACTGTTCTAATTTAAGAAATTGAAGATTTCTTAATGTGAAAAACTATGTTAATCCAAGTTAGCTGGGCCATAAAGAAGACCTAGAACAACCAATGCTATTTGTGAAATCAGACATAAAGGGAATAACGTAAACATAACAAAATAATGACTGTAGTTACAATAGTTTTAGAAACAGATTATAAATAAATAAATAAATAAATAAATAAATAAAGGAAAGGAAAGATGGCTGGGAGCCCTTGCTTGATATAGTAGAATGAATGAGAAGGGGCAGGATGGATAAAACAGACCACATTTGTGTAAAATTGCTCACGGGAAACATAATAAGAGATTCTATTGAGTAGTGCTGGAAGTTTGTTATAGATGCACCTCCCTCCAGCTTCAGCATTGGATATGAATAGCAATTTCTGTAATGTTATTAGAGGAAGAGAGAAACTAGTGAGAATTTTGTCATTAAGGTAGACCAGCTTCCAGATATATACTGAAAAATAAATGTGACCAATAATCCTAAGGTTCAGATCCTCCTTCAGGTGACAGGAGACAGATTAGGCCACTAAGCAGTGAGGATAGAGTTGAGATGAAAGATATTCTCAGCGTGGCCCTGCATATTTTGTCTCAGTTTTCAGTAAGGGCAGTGGTGTAAGCCATGGGGACAAATGCAGGCTGGGGACAAGAGAGCTGAAAAAGCGTGACCACATCTGAAGCAAAAGGAAAAATTGGAACTGAAGGAACTAAAATTTATTAAATCTGGCTGTCTTCACCCACCGTTTGGAAACTGCAGGCAGAAGAATTTTTAATAAATCTGTCAAGTTCTTATGAGTGAGAGTACACTCTTGGACAATAAGAAATGTATTGAGGTAGCAAGGTACCTGTATTGAGGTAGCAAGGTTAAGAGGAGAAGCATAAAGTGGGCTTAGCAATTTCAGGTCTCCAAACCTGACTTTTGTAACATGCAACAGTTGTGGCCTCTCTAAGAATATATTTAGGCTGAATAATAAAAATAAAATTCTTCCCTGTCTGTCAGAGCAGTGACACTAGAAAGAACAGCCTGCCATAGGGAAAGCTAATTTCCTAACTGGAATTATTAAGGGAATATGATTCAGTGCATGGAAGAAATGATATGAAACAACTGTCTGCAATGCTAGGAGCTGGACACAGTAGCAACAGCAATCTCCCCATTCCTATCATCATATTTCTTTTTGAAGCCTTGAGTTTTAAAGTTAATTAAGCATACACATAGCTCTAAGATTAGGGCTTTGTCTACTGAAATCAAAAAGCAGATTTTCCAAATCTATTTGTTAAATGATAGAGTGAGTGTCCTCAGTCTTCACAGCCAAAATCCTTGGTTGTTCTTTGAACATTTCAGTCTCAAATATCTACTGGATCTATTTAGTTACTTAAAGTGAGGCACATACAGTAATACTGTCTTTAAATAGCAGCTTCATAAACATTGTATTCACTTTATAATTCTTACTCCAAGTGCTACAGGTTGGTGCTGCAAGTCAGGTGAGCTTTCTTGCCATGTGCTCACAGAGAAGTTTCTGACGTATCTTCCAACCCCTTCATTCCCAGTGCTGCTGTTCCGTCATATTCCCCCGTTTGCTCCGACCTCGCATCTCATTTCTATTCCCAGCAAATGCTATGGTACTACACCAGTTATAGATTTTAGTGATGATCAGACATATAAGTACAAATGCTTATTTCTGGATAAACTTCCAAAGGGATGTCAAATGGCTGTTCACATTTCATGTACTTAACTTCCACAGCAAGTTTTCTAAAGAGGAAATTGATAAAGGGAAGGCACTTTGACTGGGATGTATCAGTTAAAGCCTAAATTCTGTCCTTGGGAGAATATAGATAATGAAACACAAGATTTTTAAAGAACACAAATAGTGGCAGCCATTTTGAAAAACATGTCATCCAACCCTTTTACTTCTCACCAGTCAGGAAGGGAATGACACAAAAAGCCTGTATAAACATGGCTGGTGTCAAGTGCTCCAGCAACCCTGAACCAATGTGTGTCACCTTGTCTCACAAACCACACCAACAACACCGATTCACTTCTGCAAGGGCTGAGCACTGCTTTTCAGAAGAAACTGTGTACGTTCATAAGGGGCTGGAAATGCAACCAATGGTTGGGAAAATGCAACCATTAGTTCAGCAGGTATGATGTACTTTCCTTTCCCCTCTTGTGCTCCTGTCCTTCCACTGAACAAGGTCCCTGCATTTACTGACACTATCCTCAGGAAATTCAGCCTGTGTCTGTTACAGAGCTGGCACCTTTTTCACAACCCTATTCCTACACCCTTTATACCAAGGAAAAGTAGTTTTCCATCTTAAAATACCACCTCCTGGTACACATTACAAAAAGGCTGTGGAGTTCCCATTAAGATATCTACACATATTCAAATAACTGACTGATTACTAAGGTATCAGTAGATAGATGTCAAGAATATGTGGCCTATTTACTAGGTTTTGTGAGACCAATTAAAATGGGGCGTCACTGTTCTGCATGACAAATGGCTTCCTCTAGCTGTTCTTTACCTCAGTTCTTGGCGTGTGTTATCTCTAACTACAGTTATCTCAAGGGGAGTCTGAAATACCTTTTTTTTTTTTTTTTTCCTGCAATAACGGCTTTTTTGTTTCTCGTGAAATGAGTCTTTGCCTTACTTCTGAGGACTTCACACCACATCTTCCAGAATGACATGTACTGTAAAGCTCCTCCCAGCACTCACTGCATTGTTTTTTCTAAAACAGAATATATCCACACACAGCAGCCTTGGAGAGGACCCAACACAGGTAAAGAAGTGACTGAAGCCCTTCTCCAAAACTACTCCATAATGTACAACATGGGCTTGACCTGTGACTCTTGCTTAAGAAGTCTGCCAGTGACACTGTTTGACGTGCCATCAAAATACAGGTCCCTGAAGTTCTGGCTCTCAGACAAGGTAATTATATAAGATCTTATCCCTTTAAATGACAAAAAGGGATCAAAGGGATCAGTTAAAAAAAAAAAAAAAAAAAAAAAAAAAAAAAAAAAGGTCAAGAAAATAGCAAGGTTTGTAGAGGGGACAAATTGCCACGAGAAAATGAAGATCTCAGAAAGGAAGCAGTGCATCTGGTTGCAGCTGGCTAAGATTAGAGGGAGGTTAAAGTAAAGGAGAGTGCACTAAGGGTTCTGGTGAAAAATAAGTTGTCAATAAATGTTTCAGATTACAGGATATATCAGACTGTGAGAGGGAGAAAATAGCAGCATTTCTGGAGCAAGAGAGCAACTTCTCTCACTATTAGGAGATGTGGCAGTTTGTAATTAACAGAGCTGCCTGCCCTACTGGCACCTTCCTGCTCCGCTCTCAGCACAGGTAATGGTTTGTTAGTTTTGCAGCAGCACTGTGCGCTCCGAGTTAATTAGGAAAGGGGGATGTTTTCTAGGGCAAGGCAGGTGGCAAAAACTATAGCAGCATATTTCACCTGCATGTGGACTTAAAATGGAAGCTACTTCTTGTGTTTTCACTTTGTGTGTAAATAAAAATGTTCAGTTTGGGTTCAGAGAAAGCTCACTTAATGGGTATGATGGGTGTAATGGGAAAGCTCACTTCAAGGTGGCCTTGACAGTAAATTGCTTGCATCTAACCATAAAACAGCTGAGGGTTTGCAAGGCAACATTGCCATATAGTCCAGAGAACTATAGGCAAGGTGGGGATACAAGTTAGAAACATCAACCCAAACAGCTTTTGCTGGCTTGCTTCCCCATTTGCACAGATCTGGGCTCAATTTACCTAGCACAGCTATGCTGCTGTACATGTTTCATGGGAAATCTGGGCTGCAAGTCCCAGCCATATGGTAAAGAAAGGTCAGGAGAGGCTGCTAAACTCAGTGCTCATTATACATGGTGAGAGTCAAAGGGTCAGCAATGGTTTGAGATCTTGAGAAATGGCAGAGAATTTAGAGAAATGAGGAATGGACTGGACAACTCTTTCTAATAGCCAGAGAGGGAAAACTATCCATTTCTCATTAGCTCCTTCACCTCCCAGGTAACTTTCCATCTCAGAGAAACTGGAATTGCCTAGGTCATCAGAAAGACTGACAAATCAAATAAACATGGAGAAGTGGGGAAACAAAATCAATCTGCAAAGTGGAACCCAAAAAAAGGAGGAAGGTCAAAATAAAAAATCAAGAAGAGTGGTAAAGCAAACCAAAAATTACCATATTAAGCTATCTTCCAGATTAATATGGAGAAATAACAGGCAGGAACAAACAAATAGTGTAAAATACCAAAGACAGTGAAATCTACTGTGAATATAAGCATGAGCACTGATAATATTTGTTGTTTAGCACCAGTAACACTTTCAAACACATGGGGCTTAATGCAATATTATTTGGGTATGGACATGTGTCTGTGTCATGTGGTGGGATTGAGTCAGACTAAGAAGAAATGCAGACTCTATCGTTGTCAATGCCCATGCAGCATAATTAAAACTATGGTCAGAAGAGCAAGATTTTTAAGTACAATAGAAAATTACATTTGCAAGCCTAACCCAACAAAGGACAGTGATTGGATTTGTAGTTAATAAAGACAAACAGGAGAATCAGTAGAGAAATGAATTAAATTACAAGAGGCAGTGATGGCAAAGAGATTCAGATGTTCTGTACAAATGGTAGGTAGGTTCATTTTATTTCATTTTGTTTTTCCAAAGGAGAAGCAGATCTCAGTTGATGGAAGTGTTTTAGGAATACTTTTTAAATTGTTTCAGTTAAGAGCTTAAAAATACATCAGAAAATAATTGTGATTAACAAAATAAATCAGAAAAATAATCACAATATTTTCTAAATGAAATCTTTTCAGCAGCTGATGTTGGGTGTTATGTCTTGAAATTGCAATTTCATTAAAGGCATGTAATGAACTGAAACAAAAAATATTTCAACAAGGCAAACAAAATCCTTGGGGGGGGGGGGGGGGGAGAGGACAAGGGCAAACAAAACATTCTTTTTAACCCTGAAACAGAGGGGTTTAAGTTTCTTTTGCCTCCTAAATTTCCAAGCACTGAAAATTTCCAAAACATTTTGCTTCTGGTTGAAAGGAATATTATATTTATTTCTTTTTAATTACCATAACTACTAGGGCACAAAACAATTATTTATTACAGGGTTCTAAACAGAATAATGAAAATTAAGGGTTTTACAGATTGCCTCATTTCATTCATTTTAGAGCCAATCTGGAAGACTTACTGACTTTAGGAACTATGCTAAATTGTCTGTGCAGGAAAGGAAATGGTATTTTCCACTATACCAATAAGCAAAATAATTTTTGGTCCTACACATTTTGATGCAGAGGTAGCAGAAAGTGGTATGGGGGAGGTGGGGGTGGGGGTGGGGGGTAGGGATTCTGTGTGAAAGAGCTAGCAAGGAGCAAGAGCAAATGAACTAGAAAAGTAAAAAGAAAGGAAGGAGAAGTATGTTTATATCAGCCAGCTCTTCCCTCCTCTCTTCCTTTAGAGTTTGTTTAAATAATCTACAGTTCTGCTGCTGATAATTATTACCAATAATTAATAAGCTTTTACAGAAATTTTCATGTTCTTCATCTGCAGGGATAATTATGAAAAAAAAAAAAAAGGAAAGTGTCTAAATCAATGGAACTGAATGATTAAAGGAAGAAAATGAAACATGCTTGTAAAATTAGGTGAAGGTGATGTTTTCATTTTTAATAACAAGTATATATTTGCTGAGATACTTAACACATATATCAACAATTTAGTGGTGGAAAAAATAGAAGAGAGCAAAAAAAAAAACCTATTTTGCTCATTATACAGAAAATATAGAAAGTTAAGATTATTTTCTCAGTAGGGTATGGAATCGAAAGTAAGGACATCTTCATTGTTGGGAACTCTGGGACATTTACAGGTAGAAGGATAGTCCACAAAAGAGAGGAGAATCTCCCTGTTGAGAGCTATTGCCTCTTAGTTTATTTAAATGCATTTTAGCTTAAATCATATTCTTGGTCCTGTTGATTTCAGGTGGACTACTGATATGATGAGACATTTTCATGAAGGAAAGCAAGGCTCCAAGTATTTTCTAACACAGATGCTGACAGCTTACTTTTTTTGTGGGGTGGATCTGGGTTTGGGCCTCCGTGCTTGTGACTCCATTGCTGTAATACCTGAAATCTGGTCTTATGAACCTCACCAAGCTAGGGAGCTGCTGTTACCTTGAACTGAGACAGTGGCCTCCATGTCAAAGATACTTAGACACCTAAATTTCTCAGATAAAACCAAAAGCCATCTATCACTAAACTATTTGCCCTAGAACAAGCAGGAATGGCAGAACTTAGGCTTTACAAATATTCAGTGATGATCTGGGTTAAAATTTTATAGATTTCTTTAAAGACAGATGTCTACTAAATAGTCCCAGAAGTAGAAAGGTATATTATTTCAGATTTATTTCTCTTTTTAAAAGTTTCTTACTATTCATTCACTGACATCCAGTCCTTTCCTTGTGTTTCCTCATAATAAACATACATCTATAAGGGAAACGAGTCTTTATAAACATTCAAGAAGCTGCTAGCTCCAGGCTATGAGTCTAAGGAGAGGAAAGATGAAAACTACACAGGCATATAATGAAACTCGGGTTGAGAACTCAATTCAGGTTGAGAAAATCTGTCATATTTTTCAGGCCTTTTCCTCCTTTCCTTGTAGATAACACAGTAAGGAGAATGAGCTTATTTCTGAAAGTATCCATCAGAGCCACAGGAAATTCATGCTCGAAGTTAATACGTAAAAAAAAGTGTCCAAATTTCCAAAAAGGTGGCAGCTCCCAGCAAAGGTGCACACACACTACCAGGAGCATAACTGACTTAGGAGCTGTTCTGTGGAAGCTGGGGAGGCATCAGGCAGCAACACAGCTTGTAAGGTTACAGACAAGCTGTGATATTACCTATTTATTTTTGAAACTCACAATTTTGTCATTCATAGCAATATGGTAATATTTTAAAGGCAATTTCCATTATGGCAAAAGTCCAGGATTTTATTTTTATTTTTAGTAAAAAGAAAGCTTTAAATTGTTATTTGAGTTGTTTACACATTTCTCATACTCCTTGATGAGTCCTTTCGGGGGGGATGGAGATCACTGAAAAGCAACTTGTCAAATGCTCCTTTTGTTGCTAGGACAATAAGCCCATGTACTGATTAGCAAAGTGTATTCCTTTTCTATTTATCCTAGTGCATCTCGTTATGAACTTCACACGGAGTTTCTACCACAAATTGCTTTGGGGACCAGGCATGAAGGTATGGGAGATGGTCCCAAACCATAATATTAGTACCATTCTTTTCAGCTTTCATCTTTATTTTATTCCAAGGATTCACATTTCAGAAATAACAGACTGAATACAACTTCAAGTTTTGGCAAGTGATCTTCTGCTCAACCTGAGTCTTTTCTTTAGACAGGAGATCACCATGATTTGTTTTAAGAATGTCTCCTGAAACAGGGAAGAAAACATGGAGTTTGCAGTAGAAAGCTGGCAAGAAATTCAGTCTTTCTGGAGAGAAAGTCCCATGGTACTGTAGGCATATGTATTTGTTAACTAAATTTAATGTATTGTGAAAGGCTTACAGATGCTTACAGACTGCATACAGTGTCCCATTGCAGCAAAATTCATCTAGTATCAGTTCGCTGGATTTGTACGGTCCCAGGAGATGGAAACGAAGCCACAGTAATGCCATGATTTAGAGTATGTTTTTATTTATTCCTAAATATAATGTGCTTGTGTAGCAAACAATTCTTCTGCAGAGAAAAGATGTACAATTGCTTGAAACTAACAACACATTAAGTTTACTATTACTGGAATCCTGCTGCCTTTTATTGCTGTGTGTATAATAACTTGACAAATATATTCAGATATGGCATGGTTTTAACACTCATTCCATGTCTGTTCTCTTTCTGCTAACGTGGTCTAATCCACTTAAGAGAAGATAATGAAAAAAAGACCTGATAAATCCTTACCTAGAATTTGTAATTTGTATAAGTTTACTGCAGCCCCCAATAGTTAGTTTAAAACTAACTCAGGCATCTTGCCATAAGTTGCAGCCTGTTCTCCATGTGGTTATAGACACTCTGGAGACAAAGTTAGCTTTCCATTAAAGAAGATAACTTCCAGCAAGACTCTTCTGCCAAGGGAGGAAAGCCAACCCCACATCTGGCAGTTATGTCCACCAGAGATGGAGGGACAAGAAGGAAAATATCTAACTTAAATCCAAGGTGGCTGAACAGTGATAGGGGTGAAATGGACAGGTTAAAAGTGGCCTTTTGGTGGCTCCTTGGGTGAATGCCTGACTCTCATGGACATGATCTCTGAGATAAGACAGCCCTTAAAGGTCACTGGGCTTTTACAGATAACTTGTATTCTTCCCTTGTGTTATTATTTTTTATTGTTTTACCAATTTTTGTTTGTTTGTTTGGGATTTTTTTTAATAGTTTCTTTTAATAGTGCCAAGTGAGCTCTACATCTCCAAGGACCACATCTCCAAGCCAACCTCTAACTCTCAAGTCAGCAGATCAGTCCAAAGCAAATCCTCCCTCCAGCTGGTCCTAAACCTTACAGTTTAACATCTGTCCTAAGACTGTTAAAACACATAGCAAGATCCCTGCTGATTTTATGCAAGTCAGGAATTTCCTGACCTTTTCTGGGCATGCCTCCAAAACATTTGTAGGATATTGAAGGATGCTCATAACAACACACTCTTTGGGCCCCATCTCTCTCCTTGTTCCCAGACTTTATCCTTTCCTCTTCCATATATTAGGCTCCTGCAGCATCACATTTTGCAGTGTAAGTGTCATGTTTGCCTGGACTAGAAGTTGACTCTGAGTGGCATATTCTCAGCTGGGACTGTTTGACCTGAATTTCTCAGAAATATGGTAAGTCTCAGGAGTTTAAAGCAGGTGGGCAAAGCACAATTGTATGGCAGAGAGAGAAGAGAGGGAAAAGCAACAGAATGTGTATGTACTTGTTAGCAATTTCTGGCCACTGCAAAGCCTCTGCAACAAGTGGCCACAAGCAGGGTATAACAGCAAAACATCAGGTTTTTGCTCCATCCAACATCCCTTCCACTTGTGCATATAGGCTCCTGGGGACTTTATGAGCCCATCTGCATCACAGCCCTCAGCACTCTGCTGATTCACCTAGCTCAGCACACAGCTACAGCCCAGATAGCTGCAGGCTACTTGATCAGTATGTGCAAAAGATCATTTGCCTGACACCAAATAAAGCTAAGATGAAACTGAGTCCTCAAAGAAAGAGAGGGAGTATCTCTTATCTCCTTGCACACATGGGAGATAAAGAAAAACAAAACAAAAGAAAACAACCAAAAAAAAAATAAAAAAATAAAAAATAAAAAAGAAAGAAAGAGAGAGAGAGAGAGAAAGAAAGAAAGAAAGGAAAAAAAAAAAAAGGTTACTAGAAAGAAAGTGCCAATTATGGTGATATTAAAATGGAGCAGAAGAAAGGTTTATTGTCACAGCGCTGTGGAGGATACTGAATTAGTCACAGTGTTTCCTTTGACATTTCTTTACTCTCCAATCTGCTGTTTTTTCTACCAGCAAGTAATCTCTGCAGTTTTCTCTCAGACCTTGGTGCAGCTGCAAGGTGAAATTATCCCTTTTGCCCATACTGGTGAGTAGATGTTGCAGCAATCACGCTGGTATGCATGAGTAAAGAAAACCTCTCTTCCTTCCCCTCAGCAAATCTATGCCTGTCTCCTGGTCAGATTGTACAGTCCCTAGCACAACAGAGCTTCTGGTGGGCGCAGAAAAGAAGTGCAAAGCTCTCCTCTTTTTTCAGACCATGTGTGAAGGAGGAGGCTGTCATCTGCAAGGAGGCTTTGTTTCCTCACCTGTCACCCAAGCCAGTAAATGCTCTAGATAATGACAGGAATTGTGCTCACTGATGACTGCTTTCTTCCCAGCAGCTCCTCTGATGGAGACCCAAATTCAAAGCAGGTCAAAACTGATTAAATGAGACTTATGCTAAAAGGCAAAGTTGGTCTCACAGCTCGTTTTCCCCCATCCACCATCCGGTGGCCTTTCTGTAAACCTTTGCCATCACTCTGGCAGGCAGGATTATTTTTTCAGTAACAGAAAAGGAAATAATAGTCTCCCTGCAGGCACCAGTGGAACCCCACACCCATCCCTGCCTCCCTGTGCCTACATCACCATCTGGGGGCAGGTCTCAGCAGCAAACAGTGCTGTCCCATAGGGAGGGATTTGAAATGGAGCCATCTCAGCAAGTGGTTTCAGACCAGGGTGTCAGTCTCACGCAGCAGAAATGTGTTTCTCCCTGATTAGCCTTGGAAACTTGAACTTCTGCATCCAGGACTTTAGATTGAACAAACATTCCTGATTCCACATCCTTTTCCCTGGTTGGCTATGCTATGTGTATATGGGTTTGTCACCCTTCCTAGCTTGGCAGAAAGCCCTGCAGGGGGGAAAAATACACACACACACAAAAGGAAAATTATTGTTATGCTCTATCTCAGTAACTTTCTAGTTAAAAAAAAAAAAAAAAAAAAAAAAACTCACAATACCAGGCAACAGAAGGAAAGAAAAATAAGAAAAATGTTCAAGACAGCTTGGTGTTGGAGTACAGAACAAGGATGCAATGTGATTGAGTTTGTCATGTTCTCTCTATCTTCATCTGCCCACCTTACCAGGCTGTTGGGCCGTTGTTTAGCTGGCTTGTGGGATGCATGAAGGAAATTTATCCTGCTGGATCCTTCAGAGTAAGCCTCTCCATTCCTGTCCTCAGTTCAAAGCACCGAACTTTTGCAGAGTGGTGGGTAAAATTTCCATTGGTGCCAATATACATGTCAGTAACAGCAGACCCTGACAATTTTCCAGAGAGCAAAAGCTACACAGAGAGTTGGCATATAAGATGTCACTCTTAGGGAGCTTTCAAAGGCCAGAAGAGTTAAAATTGAGTGGGGTTATCTGATGCACGAGGTACCCATGCATCAAAACTTCCTGGGAGCAAACACAAAACTTCCTGGGTGAAGGTCTTGTTTCCCATGTCCCCAAACAGAAGAACAAACATCGGCTGTGAGGTTTACCTTCCATTTTCCAGTGTTCATTGCTCCCAATGTTCCCAACAGTTGGAGACACCTCATCAGACATGACTCTACCTCACAATTTCATCTACACCATGTTTGGCTGATTGATGCTGCATGGGCCTGCAGATCCTCTGCAGTGAAGAAAATAAGTACTCTATAAATCCAGAGTTTGGAGGAACTTTTTTCACCTAATCTGTCCCAAATGTCACGTTGTTGAAATACAACGCACAATGCAGGCACAAGCTGGCATTCATCCAGGAGAGGGATCAGAAGGTACAGCAGCTGTACCTCTCCCCGAAATGTCAATATGCCCATCTGACCACTTGCCTTCTGAACCCTTCCTTTGTTGTGCCACACTGACAAGGAGCTGAGAAACCTTGTTAGCCATGTGGAGTTAAACATCTATATCCTCCAAGCTTCCAGCAGAGATCCAGGTAATTCCTTGTGTATTCAACAGCTCCTGATTATTTTTAATTCCCACCATGGTGTAGTTTATACAGTGCACAAGCTTTTTGAAAAAATACACTGACGTCCAGCTTTACAGACTTGATGGATTATAGGATTTTCCATCTCTGCTCACTTGTGTAGGAGGCTAACCAATGTATTAAGTTGCTCAGAGGATTGCTTTGCAGGTGGAGAGACAGATTCCTCCAAGCCTCTTGCCTGTGCTACTGAAAAGCATTAAGAACAGGAAATAGGCAAACACAATCATGCAGTTTCAGGACCAGGATACAACCTTTTTAATAGATATATTCAACACTTCTACCAAAACAAAATGTCATAGTAATCAGACATCTTTCTGAGCCAGTTGAGCCATACAGAGTTCCTCAGCCCCTCAGCACATAGTCCTCAATTTCAGTTAAGAAATCAATCTGAAGCAGGCAGTATCCCAGCCTTTCTGTCTCCCAGACCATGAGGTTATCACAGGACCACAGCTCAACAGCTTGTGTTAGTAGAAGGTACAAATTTGTCTTAGCACCAGTCTCAAATTCTGGGAGTCCCTTTTCATTTCCAGGACACTCCACAATTTTCAGAAATAAACAATCAAACAAACAAAATGTAGGACTGGTAACCAAGTCCTGCCAGTTATTCTCTGGTAGAGACTACAGACAACTTATGTCAGCAACATTCTGTTGACCAATTTCAGCAGATTGAGCAGGACTCATGATCGCCCATTTTGATTTATTTTTACCATATTCTCTACCACTGTTCTTGCCTGTGCCAGCAAGCTCTTCCTGAAGCTCAGGAAACATCCTGAAACAGAGTGCTGTGCCTGTAAAGCACTGTGAACAATCTGGGGGTGGGGACTGGGGAAGACTGAGGGAGAAGGTTTGATTTTTTGCCCATAGGGTCAGAGAACACATCCTTTCTCATTTTATTTTTTGTGCAAATGTAATCTGTGAGTTCAGCTGGCTTCACTAAACACTGGACAAGGTATTCATTTATGTGTATTTGTCCAACTGAGAGAAATGTCTGGCCCCAAGCCACCTCCTGGTGGCCATCCCCATGAAGAAAGTTCACAGCCAGCTGAGCAGCCTGTGCTATCAATCACTTACTTGTTTCAGTTACAGTGACTGGAGTCAGCCAGGACATGATACAGACACACATTCAACTAATCTGCTTGATCGCAGTTGAATGGGGTTACAGGCTTCTACCAAGCATCTCATGTTGCAAATCTGAGGGACAGCAGCCTCCAGCCTCCATGACAAACAGCTGGAGATGACTTTTGAGCCACAGTATTTTCCAGAAGCCTCTATTTAGAGAGCAGCTGTCAATTGACGTTCTTAATAGGTAGTAACATATCTCATCAGGGCTTGGTGCCCCTAAAAGCCACCTTGTGTGCAAAGGAGAGCTGCTGTAGGGCAGAAATGGGGAATGGATAAAATGCAAAGATCCCTTTTGATGTCCTCAGGGTTAACCACCATTACCATCCATTATTCATGGTTCCCATGTGGACCTAAGGCAAACAAGGTATTAAAAATTTACATCTGCCTTCCTTCCCACTCCTTTTAGAAGGTGGTGGATGTGAGCATTTGCTGTTGATTAGCCGTAATGATAATTGCAAAGAAAGTGCAAATGACTTCACTGGGGAGATATGATGCATTTCTCATTAAACCCAGACTAATAGAAAACTCTTGACCTGTCTCTCTTTTATTCCAGAATCCCTGATCCCACATTAATTTAATATTTATTACAATTGAAGATACAGGGCTAGATACTGGTCTGCCTAACATCTCTGAAGGCCATGATGCTTATGTAATTTATGCAGTTTTAGGCACAGGGTAATTCTGGTATATTATAATACATTTTTTATTTTGTAGACATTTTACACTTTATTAAAAAAAAAAACTTTAATTGGCAGTAAAAATGTAAAAAAGTAATCTTTATGTATTATTTATATAAAATATGTATTTTGAATAAGCAATTTTCCTCCTTTTTGTTGGTTTATATTTTGTACTTCCTGATATTCAGAAGAGTAGCAGAAAATCAGTCTATCTCAGTTTTTGTTTATATGCAGTTTCACTTTTTAGTTGTTAGTGGTGTAAGCTGCTCTAGCACAAATAAGCTTGAGGGTCCTGTAGCCACTTCTAACTCACAAACACTTGAGTCTGTTACAATTCAGACCAAATTTTTTGATCTAGAAATGTCCAGCTCAGTGACAGGCATGATATGCAAGGTGGTAACAATTGCAGCACTACCACCGTTCTTCTAATTCCCATTTTCCTTATGAACTGTTACATGTATTGCATGCCTATAACAGAGTTGATGAAAATTTTGCCATGATATTTGTTTTTTTTTTTTCTGTTGCAAAAAACAGACTGGATCAAAGCCAAAATACTTCATGGCAATTTTCTCAGATCATGCCCCGAATAGCAAATACATCCATAATAAACCTTATCACCTGGGCTGTCTCTTACTCAGTGGAGCCCCCCAGGCTACAAAGTCAGTCTCTTTCTGTGGCTTACTGAATATTTCATTATTTATACTAAGTGGAACAGCTTCAGGAAAAGAGATGGAAAATTCTTTCCATGCCAGGATGACAAATAGGCCAGTAATGCATTCTAGGCTTTACTAATTTTTTTAAAAAGCAAAATTTGTACTTTTGTATTTAAACAGTTCACCCATAGCCTAGTCAGGGTATCCCAGCAGTTGGAAGAAAAGGAATAAAATATTCTTGTTAGTGTGCACCTGTCTGGCCACTGTTGTGTGCTGCAATACAAACCTGCAAGTATTATCAAGCTGTTTCCTTTTATACAATCACACCATGAACAATGTAAAAGCTGAGAATTCTCAGAAGGGGAATTGAATATAGACAGGACTGAACATATTTGCACTTCACATACATTGCTAAGAACATTCTGGACATAGATTGCTTTGCATTTGTCCCTTGGAGAGGACCTTGAGATGCTGTTGAGGATCATTCCTCTTTGCTGCTGACCTCTAAACTGCACGGGTAAATTGCAAAAGCTGCCACAGTCAGCTAAAAAGCAATTTCATTGGGAAAGGGGTAAATCACCAAGGTGGAAAATGGGAAAAGCTCAAAGCATAAAAGTGACCATGATTGCCAAGAGGAGACCACATATTACCCAGGAAAGCACATTTTTAACTTTGGCTTATGGCAGATGACCATTGTCAAGAAATCCAACTCTGGTCTTAGTCTTTTCTTCCTTGTTGAACAAAATGCTGTACTGGTGAACCAAAATCAGTGGCATACATCAGGAAAATTCATCTGCCTTCTGGAAACACTGGACACAGTATTTGCTGCCTGTTGATCAAGGCTGGGAGAAACACTGAGCGGTTTATCCTTACATTTGCATTGCAGTCCCTCCTTGACATGTCCTGACAAGACTCTTGTGCAGCTAGTGGCTCCTAAAGCCTTCACCATGCAGGAGTGTAACGTCCAAAGAGTAAGGATTTATTTGATTTGTGTATTCCCCTGGAGAATAAAGCTCATGTCTGTCTTTCAGCATGCACAGAAAACATCAATGAACCCATTCTTAAGTTTAAGCAAATGCCTTTAAGCCGTAGTCAATCAAGGTACTTAGGCACGTGGATATTTAAGCTGAAGTCTCAGCTGACATTAGATGCTGTGGAGGTGCAATAAGGCATTGCTCTGTCAGTTGGGTTTTTGGAGCCAATGTATTCTGGAGTAGCAGCAGCTTCCAGGAGCAAGGACCCTGTTCACACCACATCACCACGTTTCACAGCACTTTAGAGACTCTCAGGCACTTGCATTAAGGAAGTGATGAATGAATCAAGTTTCCCTTTGCTTAGGCTGCCAACTTACAGCTCCCACTTGGTGCTGTATCAGATGGTGCTTTTTGGTGCCTGACAGGTTGTGCCAACCTCTCTGTTGCCTGCTCTGGGATCCAGTGTCTGGCCAATGCCAGCCCAGGTGGTCTAAATGACTTGTGACTCTCTTGATTTGACACACCATAACATGATATCCATCCTAGGCAAGTGTATGTCTTGGAAGCCATGGGAACTATCACACTATTCTGGTTTAACCTGGCAGGCAGCTAAGCACCAGACAGCAGTTCACTTACTCCCCACCACCATTTTGGGACTGGGGAGAGAATAATAATTAAAAATAAATAAAATAAAAAGTAAAACCCAAGCTGAGATAAAGGCAGTTTAATAGGGCATAAAAGGAAGGGAAAATAATAATAATGATAATAATAGTAATATAAAATAAATAAAACTAGTGATGAACAAAGCAGTTGCTCACTACATGCTGACTGATGCCCAGCCATCCCCCACCTGCATGTTTTATTGTTCAGCCTAATGCCACATGGTCAGCTTGGGTCATCTATCCTGTTTCTGTCCCCTCCCAGCTTCTTGTGCTCCCCCAGCCTTCTTGCTGGCAGGACAGCACGAGAAGATGAACAGACCTCGACTCAGTGTAAGCACTGCTCTTCAACAGGTAGAACATCAATGTGTTATCTGCATTTTCTCATCCTAAATCCAAAACACACCACCATGCCAAATACTAGGAAGAAAATTAACTCTATCCCAGCCAAAATAAAGACACTCACTTTTCCTCTCCAACACATTTGTGAGCCTAGGATGGAACATGCTGCAAATCCTACATTATCTCCAGATTCCAGCTTCATTTCCAGAACAAAGAAACAGATATAGGAGTGATTGCAGTACTCACAAAATAGTATTCAAGTGAGAAAACAAAATCTATAAAGTAAGACTATGAAAACTGTACAGCCTCCAACTCACAGAGTACATCTTTGAAGGAGAGAAAAAAAAAAAAAAAAAGAAAAATTATCAGTTTAAACTAATTAATCTTCCTCTTTCTTTCCCTCTCGGCTTTTTAAAAGTCCGAGGTAGTTTGTTGTTTTTTTTTGTTTTGCTTTTGTTTTCCCAAAGCAATATGTTAGCCCTACCTCCCAGGTATTCTTTCTTCAAAGCAAGCCCTAAGTGTCATCCTGCAATAACATATTACAGGAAACACAATAGAGCTGAAAGTAAAGAAGCAAAAAAGAGACTGTGTATTTCTCCAGAGAATTTAAATGTACACTACATAATCATAAGCAATATACAATGACATAAACTCTTCCATAAATATTCTCATAGGTAGCATTCTTTAATCATGATGAAAGGGGAAACTGGGGCTTCCTTGGGGGATCGTGTGTTCATGTTCATAATCATATCTGTCTTCTTACCATAAAGCATTTTAATTTTCAACCAGTTTTGTGATTTTGCAAAGGTTTAAGGGGGAAAAAAAAATAAAAATCAGTCATAAATTTGGTGACAGGAGGGGAAACTTGGAAATATATTTGAACTCATTTGTTAAGATGGAAATGCAAAATCTGTGTATGAAAACTGTCCATTCTGCAGGTCATGTCTGCAAAGAACCAGTATCTCTATTTGACATTCTTAAAAGAGTCACTGTGGTTTTGCAGACATATTACAACCACTGATTGTCCTCCAAAGACTCATTTGTTTCAGTGGAGTTTTGTTGATCTGCTCCGGCTGCAGGGCTACCTTGAAATCTCAGCCATAACATAAAGCAAGGGGGGCAGTAAACAGCCCACAAAAGAAAAAAAATAATGTTGTTTGACTAAAAATGGTGTGTCTATTTAAGTATGAAGTTTGTTAATTTAACTGGAGAACAAATGTTTACCACAAAGAAAAGGGAGCTCTGCTACAGCACAAGAGACCAATAAGCAATGTCTTCAGACAGCCCAAGAGGCAAACAGTTAAAACCCCAGAGCAAAATTCTGCCTGAAGTAAATGTTGTTTGTCAGCATTAACTATAATTACTACCTGTGACTGTATCCCTCATCAACAACAATAGCATGTAATGTAGTAGAAATTCAAGTTTGTTTTGGCACGCAGTTTTTCATTTATATATAGATAACATTCTAAAAACTGTCATAGATTTAATATTTTAAATAAATTTCTGCCTGTCCTTCCACAACATCACAAAGGTCTTGGCAAAGTCTGCATCTAGTCTTGCAAGTGCTGTCTGCCTCTGTGACATGAATTTTTCTTAGTCTCTGTTAAGGAACAGGTATACATAAACCACTACCAATATGCAGACAGAGGTGGGGAAAAAAATCCCAATCTAAGTTTGTCATTCAAGAAGCATGGCAAGAAAAATAGCTTGGTAGGCAATTAAACACAAGCTTCACTTGGAGCCAGGTGACTCAGAGGTTGGCAGGGTGAAGACACAGCACACCAGTTTCTAATACCAATGATATAGAGTCTGCATCACATCTAGTGCCTTTGATTCCTATTCCTGAACTAGTTGGTGTGCAGCTGGATCTACCAGGGAGACTGCTTTAAGTACAAGACCAGAGTGAGCCCTGTGGATTTGTAGTGAAAGACTTAAACTGTTTTACTACTGGCTCACAGAATCATTCAACAGCCTAAGCTGAAAGCCAAGTCTATATTATATAGCATTCAGGTATGCTGACAAATTGCAGGACAAAGAAAATTGCTACATGCATAGACATCATTCTGCCGGAAAAAAAACCCTCTGTGTAAATGAAGTTACACTGGCAAAATGAACATTTTGATGGAAAAGTGTCTGTTGTTCGAATGAGTAATTTATCTACAAATGCAAAAGTCCTGTTGCCAGAATAAATCAGACCTCTGCTAGGGGCCCTAGCCAAAATATCTTTTGCAGTATAACCTTTGTAGTGCAAATTAGCCCTAAGAGGATCTTTACTCATAAAAGAACGATGGGTTTAAGATTAGCAGAGATCAGGATAAGATTTGGAGGAGACATTTCTCTTTCAGGAACTTAAAGAGAAACACAGAGCTTACTATTAAAAGCAAGGAGTGTGTCCTTGAAATGTCTGTATTGCTGGTTGAAATCACATTTCATCAAAACATGAAAGAATGAAAGAAAAATGATACCATGTTCGAAAGCTTTGTAGACCACATTCTATGAAGCATCCTAGCACTTGTTTGATTTTATGCAAGTAAATGATTTTCTTGAAAGCATCACTCTTTAACCACACACTTAACTACTTGCTACATGATACTTGTAAGAAACAGCATCGGCTTCCATTGGTGAAGACTCTTAATGGATGAAAGAAGTACACCTGAACGATATCAAGTTGGCATCATTCCTTCTCACAGAAAGGCTCTCAAACCTATAATATTATTTTCTTCAGATAAGCAGGAAGGTGGGTGTTCCTTTCCAGCAGAAGTCAAAGCCCATCTTCCTGGCAGAGCAGGGAAACAGAAGAGTTGTGCTCAGAGTATATAGGTGATAGCATGAGACTGGTGAGATGAAAATAGGAGGAAGGAATTAAACTGGCTAACCAAAAGAAGAGAAGCAATAAAGATACAGATTCTGGAAGGGATTTAGATGCCCAGAGTTTCTATTTAGATGGTAAAAGGCTTTGGACTTCCTAGGAAATGACAAGGGAGTTGTCACAAAGCCTTATCTGACACTGGTTTATGTCACCTCTGGATCAAAAACTAAAAATACCCAGAAAGTCCAAGGCAAAGTGAGTGCTAAACTGGAATTAGGTTCTGAAGTCCTTTTAGAAATTTTGCCTGGCCAACTCAGTGGGCTGTCAAATAGTCCCAGGTGGCTAGTGGTAGCCCAGCAGGGATGTGACTTCTTACCTTGCAAAAGCAGGCAGTCATGATAAAAGACCATTTTTATATCCCTTGTAAAGAAAAGTCAATGTTCATTTGTTTGGGAGCCCTCCTTGACAGAAAGCTTTATCAGCCATGAAATTAGCCCTTCATGCTCTCTTAAGCCAATAGGCCAGGACAGAGATGCCTGCTGCACCTGATGCTTGCAGTTAGTTCTGATTAGCAGCTCCTCATGGATTTCAAGCAGCGGCCTCCTTAAATGTGGGCTGTAAAACTTTACTGGCTGCACTAAATCAATAGGGAGGTGAGAGACGGGGCTGGACAAGAAAGGGGAGAAATAAACAGACACTAAAACTGCAACGTTATTATCTGCTTTGGCAAATAGCCACCAAAATTTCTCTGTATACTGTATACACACAAACACACACTCACATACACACACACAGTCTCCCTAGCAAAGCAAAAAAGAAAATAGCCTTTAAATAATATGTTAGTTCCCTTGGGCAAATAAGAACCAGGCAGCTATATTTAGCAAGGAAATAAAACTGCATTGTAAAGCCCTGGAGACCTATTATGGCAATGCCCTCTGAACTTTCTGTGTTTAGAGGATACTTATTTATTTGAGTATGAGAAGATTGCTAGAGACTCAGGAAGTCCAGGTGAGCCTGCAGTCTCTTGGTGGACGTGGGATGACCCCCAAGTATATCTCAGAAATTTACAAACTCACAATACAGTAATTTGATTTGGAAAGAGAAAACTCATCCTGGGAATATTTCTGCATGGGAGCAGATCCTTTAAAGCAAGAAGAATGCTGAGACTTAACATATGTGATGAGTTTTCAGGGAGAGATCCTATGGACTCGATGGAGAGCCCACAGAAGGGTTAACACTAACTGAATCAACCTCTGACATTTCACGGGAAATCAGCAACACAGTTCAATGCAGGGAAAAAATGAGAATAAAGAGCAGGTTTCATCTCATCTGGTTTTCAACACCTGTAGAATGTAATGTAGACTGCTCTACCTGAACTAGTTTCTCGTTGCTCACTTCTGGTCCTCAGAGGAAAATAGGACTCTCTTTAAGACACAATTCACCTGACTTATTTTTGGATGAAATGATGTCTGCTCTGAAAATGTCTGTCCACTGACTGTAAAAAGGCACAGGGCAAATCCTATTCAGAGTGACCAGTGACAATAGCAAAGAGAGACTGATACAGAGCAAACTTATTTAATAGGTAAATTTATTAGAAAATGTGTTATTTTTTACAGTTTGCTTCAGATAATCTTGCAGGATAGAACAGAACAATTTTTTTTCTAATGCTATTTTATTAAATAGATTTAAAAATCCCTCTCTCTCAATTTTATAGGAAGTACCTTTAAAAGAAATTACTTTGAGCAATTTAATTTATCTTCCATATCACCAGAGTCTTCCCTGTAGATTTAAATCAGAACCAGGGACTTTTCCAGAAGCAATCTGAATGGATTTTGACCAGACATTGATGGCATTGCATTTAAAAACATAATGAAGCCACCTGAATGGAATGAAACCAGGTGCACTAGGGATAGACAGAAATGTGGAAAGACAGTCATTCTCAGATTGAGTGAACACTTTCACATTTGTGGACTGCAATCGAGGCTCACAGCAAGGTCAGCATCTTGAAAACCCAATGGAGAGCTCATTATATTCATACATCAAGACTGTGTATTAAAGAAGGCAGCTGGGGCAGACTCTGAGTGTGGGAGCTTGGCACTTTAATACTAACTCAGCATCCCACTCTACTTCTATGCCCCCATGTGTAAAATTAAGATAATAATATCGCTTTCATCTTCCCCACCATGGTGTTGTGACTATTAATTAGGTAGCATGTGCAGAGACCTGGATAAATGCTAAGTTTTAATCAGGTCTTGATGAGCTTGGGGAACGCAGTGAGGGTGGAAGAATGAGACATCCTGATCTAATCTAGCTGGCACAGGTCAATGCTGGAGGCATAATCCCCCTCCTCACACCCCTCCAAGCAGCAGCTGTAGCCCTCAGTAAAGCAATACCAGTTATTTACTGGCAAATTTGGCATTCCGCTTGCCTTCATAGCTGGTGTGACTCATCCCTGGCAAAAGGCTGGTCCGCACCTCTTCCACACACTTTTTTTCTTGTTTGTTGTGGCCATTTTGGTGGGGGTGATGTTTTGTTGTTCTTCTTTATTGTAGTGTTTCTGTTATTCTGTTATCTTTGGGGGTTGCTTCCTTCCCCCTTCCCCCCCCCCCCCCCCTTTTTTTGTGGTGGTGGGGGAATGGGACAATAAGAATTATTTATAATTCTGTGGTGATTTATTTAATTCCTTTTGAAAGGAACTAAAGGTTTGTACTTCCTATATTTTCTCTGAGAGCATCACGTACAGTATAAGCTATTACTTTGAAAGCCATTATCGTGGACTGCCTTTTTGCTGCTACTCCTGTTCCCAGGTCTGAGATTTAGGGACCCATGATGTTTCAGAGGATGGAACACTCCCAAATGCAGCGTTGTCCTATGGGAAGCACTGAACCAAGTTCCACAGGAAGCTGAGGACGATATCCAAAGGTGGAAATTCAGAAATACATGTAAAACAAGTGCTTCTGTTGTGGGTGGAACAGAGAACTCAGGAAAAGCAGAAACATAACCCCCTGAATTAATGATGAATCCCTGCACTCAGAGATGTGTCTTTTAAACAACCTTTGATAATTGGCCTCTCGGTAGCATGTAGTGCACATCCTGAAATAATGGAATGGAAATCAGCATCAATCAACACAGCATGAGGCTCCTTCTTCTCCAGCAAACACATATCCTTGCTAAACACTGGTGGCTGTTTGTCCTAAATTTAACACCAATTAGGGCCTGATCCTCAGCTCTGCCTGAAGGGATGAATGTCCTCCACACCCATCCAAGTCTGTCACAAAACACAGAAATATCTTCACATCCTTTTGAAGACATTCTGCAGAGTCAGACCCTTAATAGTTTGATAGCTTGAATTCTAACATTGCCCAGAGCACTAAAACTGATAAACAATCAGAGACATCCTTGTACATTTATATACAACAAAATAGAGGCAACAATAACAGGAAAAAAATGCTATTGCTGCGCTTTTCCTGTGTATCTCTAGAGACAGAAAATCTGCAGCAGAGATAAGAGGGGCTAATAAGAGAGGTGGCATTGATGGGGGGAAGCCTAAATAATTGGAGTGAAGTTTCACATCATGCCAGAAAGGCAAACTGAGCTAATTTTCTACGAAATCCCAAAGAGGAATTCAGTATTTTTTTTTATTTCTGCTTGTTCAGCTATAGAGTATTCTTCCATGTTCCTCCTTTTCTGGCATAAAAATCAATGAAAGTTTCCCGCATCATACCAAGCCATTTCTCTAAACTGAGAATGCAGGAAGAAGGCTCAGCTGTAGAGCATGCACCATGCTTTGTCCCCTGCCTCTGTCCTCAGCAGTCAAAGAAACATCACCAGGTCTCTGTAGCTTCTAGCAAAGACATCCAAATTCTCTTTGTGTCCATGGCCTTTCACATTCAGCCATCTTTCTCCAATGTGATGTCAAATGACTTTGGTAAAAGCAAACACCAGTGATAGTGATGGGCACCCGCTTAAACTAACTTTGCCCCACCCCCATGTTTTGCTCAGAGCAACTTACTGCAATAAGAAGGAGGATGATCCATGAACAGATCTAGCTCATGGAGCTAAGGAAGCATCACTCAGCAAGTCTCACTTGATGCTTCCTTCCAAGACTGTCAACAACATGTTAAATAAAATTAGCTCTTCTGACTGGAGCTGAAAGTTGTGAAAATACAGTGGTACGAGGGGATGAAAAAGCCCTCCTCAACAGTGCCATCACCCAATGAAACACTGTGGGGAGCATAGGCATACCTGGAAGGGCTCTGCTGTCATGGAGGAGAAGATACTGCAAAAGTCCCCGCTCTCCCTACTTTGGGAAAAAAAAATGAGAAATGGCCATTATCAATAGCCACCCATCTTTTGGGCAGCTGATAAGGAGAGGGAGTGTGGTGCTCTTTCCTCTTATCTACCCTCTTAGAAATGACAGACCTGAGTGCAGCAAGTCTGACCTTCTGTTGCTGGCAGCCACAAGCACTTGTCAAGTCTTAGACAACTTTTAGAGGTGAAGAAGATAATTTCATCACCTTAGAGAGTCAGCCAAAGCAAACCACAGTGAGGTCACAAACAAACCATTGCTTCTCTTGTCAAACTGATACCAAAAGAGCTCAGCTGAAATCTATTTAAATCAATGAATTATAATGCTAGTCCAGAGTAACAGAAAACATGGACCATTTTCCTCACTTCTTATCCTTTTCTAGGTTTTGAAACATGCACGATTAAAATGCTTTCATTTTTCTTCATTAGACCCTGAATATTCAACGCAAATGAAAGGACTACATGAAAACTTCCCAGTAAAACAATAGTTGGCTGGAAAATGCTGACCTGGGGAAATGCAAAGTTTCATAGTAGTATATTGATTGGAAAGTTTCACTGGAAAAAAATGCCTACATAGGTCAAATGTCTAATTTTCAATACATTCAAAAGTTTCTCATTTGATTTTCTGTGACATAGTAATATTTGAAGAAATGCTATTGGAGATAATAGGTTTCTTCTGCCATGGTCAACTTTTATCTAAATTAAACATTTGGACAATCTTGAAGTGAAGCCTTTTCAGAATACACTTTTCAGAGCATGAGAACAAATATCTATAATGTTGATAGCAGAACTTAAACATATATGATAGCATTAACACATCTTTGTAGCTTGTGTTTAAATTTCAGAGGAACTGGTGTTACCCTGAGCTATATCTTCCTTCTAGAGGATTTGCATGTAATTAATCTATATCTTAATCTCAACCTCAAAATGGTTCTACCTCTCCCGGAGGCTTTCAAAGGCTTCCCAGGTTTTGATCAACTAAAGTCAAACCCTCCTATATTTTCCCAATGGGCCCCACCTGAGTGAACAAAGAGAAGAGAACATTTGCAGAACTCCTTGTTGAGTGATTGCACCATATAAACTTAAAATCCATTATTGGGGCCTGGCCAGAGAAGCCTATTAATATAACAGCAATGAATAATAAGTAACAAAGGTTAAAAAAAGTGGTCTCAGCCTGTAGCTGTGCATTTAACTCACCCTATCCAGAGTCTGCATATGCTAAAATAGACAGCTTCAAACTGGCCAAAAGTAGACAACATCTCAGCTACTGTCCTGTGCACACAGCCCATGCTTAGTTGGCCCAGGAATGCTTGGTGACAATAACCCATTGGGCTTGCAAAAGCCTTGTGTATGAAGGGTGCAATCCAGCATTTCTATTGGAAAAGGCCTGCATATATGATCCTGAAGGCTATCAGTAAAATGTCCTTAGTCAGAAAAAAGGGTTGGGGGGGGGCGGGGTGGAATCCTGTTTCTGATTAGACTTACAGCTCAGGCACTTATAAAATAATAAATTACCTAAAAAAGTCGAGGAAGAAAAAATACAAACAGCTTGAATAGCAATTTACAAACTTGCTCAGCACAGCAATATTTAAAGCTGTTCTTCATGATATGTCATTTCCAGATAAGTTAATAAAGAAATATAGGAGAGAATCAATTTTTAGTAATCATTACCATGTACAGTAGTGAAACCTCCAGGCTATTCAATTAATTCTAGACCATAATTATGACCCAGGAACAAAATTGTACAAATCAGCATTTTTTTATTATTATTTAACTATACAAATAAGACTGATCTTGAGTGCAAATCAAGAGTTGTATATTTCACAGCTCTTGCTGTCCCAGAAAATAGGGTCTCCAAGGATTCCAGCCCCTTGAGGCATAAACTGAACACACTTCAAATTCCACAGGGATCACAATAATTATAGTAATTTTTAACTCAACCTGTCACAGTGCCCCAAAGACTCTCAGGTTTCTTAATAGAATGTATAAGAGAGAAGATGAAATTAACTGGCTAAGCTAGCAAATTCTAGGTGTGAGATAGAAAAGAAGATTTAAAAAAGTAAAACTAAAAGTAGAAGAATCTCAAAGCCCCCATTCCAATCCATGATCATGCTCACCTGAAAAAAGCTACAAGGAGAAGGGATAAGTTTCCTACATCATGTACTGTTTTGTGTTACTAGTGCAATTATCCTTTTGTGGATCTCAAAGCACAGTGTGGTTACAGCAGTACAATTATGGCTTGAGTCTTATAATGTTTTAACAGGCAGACCAAGGCTCAGAGGTGAAGCCCCTTACCTAAAAGCAAGTCAGTCAGCAAATTTTAAAAATCTCAAACCAAACTCAGGAGTTCAAGAGGTCTCCATACTCTGTAGCTAGATGCACATGAGAAAGGAAACAAGAAATTCACAGACCCTCCAACTAGATGAATTCACAAAACCCTTTCAAAATCAGTGACAATTTGCGTTTGGTCCCCCAAAGCTTTAGGGAACATTGATATCTCCACTTTTTTCAGCTCACTGCTTCCCCTCAGGGTTTGGTCTCTCTCATTCATGTTATATATCTGTTAGTTTGCTTCTCACTTTCAATCCATAATGTGTAAGTGTGGCCCTTGGGTTTATTATTTTTCATTAGAATATTTTAATTAAACAATTATTATTTGAGTGTAAAAAGTACACATCTATTCCTAGTGACAGGTGTTTTATAAATTTATTCACTGCAGTCTAATCCTTGTACCTGTTTAGAGACACCAGTCTTGTCAAATAATGATAAAGGAAATGTGCCCCTCTGTGTTGGAGTTCTCCTGCTTCACCCAAAGTCTGATGGTTTTCATCTAGCAGGGATCTGTCAGTGGTGCTACTTTTCTATATATTCCCTTAAAAGTGTGGGAAAACAGTCAAAAAGTAAACACCAGGAATGATGCAACTTCACATGCAAAAACAATGCTGCATGTACTTTCTGGTCATAAGATGTTTTCACCCACAGCCAGGTCAGTATTAGGATCACAGAAACAATAAAATTAATCATGATTTTTTTTTAATAATGAAATGTAAGAGTCTGTAACAAATGCACAGGCAGTATAGGACTTTTAAAAATGTACAAAGGTTTGGAGATTTCTTTAGTAGAGGGAACACTGATTTCTACAAATATAATCTGTGTTGGAAAATATTTTAGTTAAAATGAGATTTGACCACAATGAATCTTCATAATGAATAGTAAATGAATCTCTTTATTGTAACCTACAAATATACTTCACTTTCATTGGTATAAAACAAAAGAAGTTAGGCAGTGAACATGTATCTTTGTGTCTAACAGTTTCATCTTTCTTCCCAGAATGCCTTCTTTGCAGTCATGTCTTAAAAAAAAAAAAAAGAATCAACCACACCAGATATTCATCCCAGTTTGTAAACCAAAAGGTTCAGCTAAAATTTCAGCTAAACTTTCAGACTTTGGACAACTTACCTACATTCCAGCACAAACAGCATTTCATAAACAGTGTCCTCCTTTACATGACAAAGATATGGAAGTTAAAGCTTAAACATGGGAAAAAAAAGAACGGATATAAGCAGTTTAAGCACTTTGCATAAATATTATCACCTTTATATTTCATGCATTTTGTTAGGCAATTTTGACATATGATACTTCACTGTACACCTTCCAATAACAACTTTATCTCCATTCTTGGAAATATATTCACGATACCTTTCAATCCAGATTAATATGCATTTATCTTGTTGACAGCTGAAGTATATACTTAGGTTGATATACATACTCAGGAAAAAAATAAAGGAAACTATATATTGTAGCTATCCTCAGTATGACTTAATGGTAATAAAAAGTTGAGTACCTGGACTTACCATCTGAAGACAGTATAGTTCTCTAATATTAAAGGTAGAATTAACTTTTATTGACTTACTTCTCTTCATTTGCTCTTTCCTATTTTAAAGTGACTTAGATAATATAGTGCTTTAAGAACCATGACATTCAGATTACTAGAAATCAACCAGAAGAACAAATTCACAAGCTAAGTTATCCCAGCACGGAATACTACTCTGTTATTTTTTGTTGTTCGTCTCAACTTTGACACAGCAGCTTGGGGAGACAGATGAAGGCAAATATGACTGGTGACACATGCTGAGTAGTTTCATGTGCCAGCACTAAACTCAATCTATAAAGGTCAATATTCACTCATTGCTGTTACATGAATGACAGAGAGACCACTATCGGTTGAAAGCTGTCATTTGGCTAACAGAACTTTTGTCATGTGATGTGCCACACTGTAGCACAACCTTACACTGCCTATTTTGAACCAAGTCCCATTCTCCAACTAAACCCATGACCAAAAGAAACATCCTTCAGAAACTGAGATAGCTCTAGGCATACACAGCAATAGTGATTTCCCCAAGACCCAGCCTGATGGGTAGATCTGATGTTTTTGCTTGATTGATGTACAAAAAAGCTCCTCCCTCACAGAAAGGTAAAAACAGATATAAAGCAATTACTTTACCTATCCAGCCATTTGAAGCATATCAAAGGATCAGATGTTTCTGAGTACAGTTTCCAGCTTAGTATTGGCAAATTCCTGATTTGACTCAAAACTTCTGAGAAGGGAGCAATCCCAGAACAGATCTATCAAAAGAAAATATCTTAATCTGTTGTGAATCTCATACACTCCAATTTCTGCAGTTGTTCTGCAAGGATATTTGTTTTTCTTCAAAAGAGAGCATTTAAGATTAATCTCAGGCATAGACTGAATTTAAATATAATCAAAACATGTTGCTTTAAAGAACTCTTTTTTATTTAAATTTTTATAAATACATATATAGTAGTGCTCATGCAATAGTTTTTCATGTTTAGTTTCCAAAGTAGGTCAGTCTTGGCATTGCCCAGTTTTAAAGAACGTGATGTGTAGAATAGAGATTCTGTTATTTAAGTGTGAGAGTGAATTTCATTTGCATTTCCTTTACCTTCCTCCTCTGACTCATCTATATCACTGAGGTCCAGACCACATTGTTCACAAAACAAAGCTGCAACTGTGCCTCTACTCAGAGATAAGGGGCTGCGTGAACACAAAGAAAGAACTCTGGTACAGCCATCATTCCTCCTACCAGCTGAGCAGCAATAACTATCTCCATGTTGCTTGCTTCAGTTCTATTTTCAGGATGTTACATTAGGGTCCAAACATGAGAGTGATAGCAAACATCTGCATTTTGTCTTTTGTTGCCATGCAAGCTGGAAAATTCTGAAGAATGCATGTAGCTTAGTTCAAATGTCATCTCTTCTATTAAGGTTTATGTTTTTCTTTCAAATTAAGTTAATCTATTGCATATTGACTACAGGAAAGAAGAACCTTTAATTGAGTTTCTGATCATTGTATCTTGTTCTCAGCTTCCAGTCCAACTGAGCTACAGAAGGTATATTCAAGGGAAGATAGGCTTGTAGTTAACAAATGTAGTTATTCAGAGACAAGTTTAAAGGGTGGCTATCCAAAGTCATATTAATGTATAATATCTGGTACAAACTCAGATATGACTTAGTAGGAGGAAAATGTTAAAATGGACATGCAGAAGTAGACCTCTGTTCTGCTCTGTGGTGGAATAAAAATTCTGCAAGTGTTTCCTTTCTTGATTTCTAAATCACGTTTGGCACTATACAAGTGTGGAGAGATGCATTATCATCTCTGGAAAGAAAATGCAACCAGAATGAATGACAAATTATAAATTAAAAAAATAGAGCAGCATTTATCTATAAATCTAATGAGACAAGGTGCTGAATATATAACAATCATAGCACAGTTTAAAACAAAATGAATATATGTAGTTATTCAGTGTAAATTGGACTTGAACAGTGCATTATAAAATTTGATATATAAAATTGGTTAAAATAAATAAAAAACATAATGCAAAGCTTATTAACCAACTTGTGAACAGCACTAAACAACTACAGGCATATGCTTACTCTGATCTCAGCCTTTGTTTTTCACATTCCCAGCTAATCTCTTCACAGGGGGTACTGAATAGAGACATTGGATAATGAGAAAGAGTTCTTGGATCTAAATTGGAGAATTATATTATTTAAAAGATCTCTCATCTAATTTTTTGTTGTTGTTGTTGTTGGTTTGTTTTGTTATGCTAGCATTCTCCAATGGTGCTCTACAATTTGGTATACAGGCACACTTCTCAACTTGCAGATTACAATAATTTTCCAAGTTCTAGTCTGCATATTTGTTGGAATAGGTTCTGATCTCTGACTTCTTATCAAATATACCTGTACTGGACACCATGGATCAAGCAGAGTTTGCAATTTATTGTGTCACAAGCCAAATTTAAAAGAAAACTTGGTTGGAAGATTTTTTAAGTAGCACTGAGTGTTATGGACTGTATCTACTCTACCTTGGATAATCCAGCTAGCTACACAGGAGCTAGCTAGCTACCTGAGAAACTATGTAGAGCTTTCTTGTGTCTGTTTGAAGTTTGATAAAATAATCACTGGAAGCTTTTCCAGGTTTACTGTTTTAGCGACTAGATTCAATAGAGACAGATTATAACAGGCTGGATTTGTATTGTTCTTCTACTGTAATAAGTACATGTGAGTTAATAAATTCTATATTGAGTGTATTTCTCTTACAGTAGATGGGGAAAATCGAAGAATGGTTTGAGTTAGAAGGGATCATAGAATCATAGAATAGCCCAAGTTTGAAAGGAACCCACAAGGATCATGGAGTCCAACTCCTGGCACCACACAGGTCTACCCAAAATTTTAGACCCTGTGACTAAGCTCACAGTCCAAACATGCTTCTTAAATTCAGACAGGCTTAGTGCAGTGACTACTTGCCTGAGGAGCCTGTTCCAGTGTGTGACCACCCTCTCAGTGAAGAACCTCTTTCTGATGTCTAGCAACCTGCCCTGCCTCAGTTTGACACCATTCCCACAGGTCCTATCACTGATGATTAAGGAGAATAGGTCAGTGCCTGCCCCTCCACTCCCCCTCGCAAGGATGATAAAGATCATATTACAGCTCCCCTTACATGGACCTGGATACAAGACAACATTGTCAACACCTCCATTCAACCTACCCTGGAAAACTTCCCGGGATGGGACATCCACAAATTATCTGGGCTCCTATTTGCCTTTGGGCCAACCCTCACCTTCGGCTCCTAAGTCTTGGGAGGGCTGCTATCATTAGTTGATACAATGTCAATCTGTATGCAGCCTTAGATGAGGTTGCTGAAACCCATCTAGTCCATGGTTCCTCTGTTCTACTCCTCTCTCAAGGAAGTCTTCTCATGTGACTTTCAGAGTAGTATCATTTCTGAATTGTGCTATGGAAATTCATTGTATCACATCTGTCAGTTAAGCCAGATCCATGGCCCACCTACACAGGATGGAAACTGAAAACTTATGTCCACAAAATAAAGTAGTTATGTAACTATACTGTGTAACAAATGCATTAATACTCATTTTTTAGGGGATGTCCCCAGATATAGATACAATTACTGTGAATGTTGGTTTCAGGTTCCTTCCCCTCTGTACAACAAGTGATGTAAAGTATCAAGGCATAGCATACCTTTTGTGAGAAGCTACTCAAAAATCTTCCCGTCTCCTATGCTGTCTAAAAAGAAGAAAAACACTAAAAACACCGGTCCAGGAAAAGACTATCTTCTAGAGACCTGAAATTATCTTTTTGTACAGAGAATTGGCTGCTGATCACTTTGCACACCCATACATTTAACTCTGGGCCTTATTTATGTCAGATCATCTTCAGCGTGATTTTTTACAGCAACCAGGTATGTTGTACAATGCTCCAGAAAAGTACCTGCAGTTATTCCTGTATGCTTATACAAAGTAGATTAGGGAATGAGTTTGTTAGTCATCACAGCTTTCACAAAATTAGGGAAATAGACACTGAAAAGGACAAATTAATTCTCTCAATGGCAAAGATCACACAAGGTAGAGAAAAAAATAACTGATTTTATATGAAAACTTTCTTCTGTGGTGTAGAGAGCTTGCCTTTTGTCTCATTCTTTGTTAAAAAAGTAGAATTTCCAGGAGAAAACTCATCCTGCTTTCCTATCGTTTGCTTGCCTCATAAAATATGCAAGACAGTGCTGGCAATGAACCCTGCATCAATTCATCAACATGCCATTCCTGAAGATTCAACCTTCATCGTACAGGAGGAGTCACCATCTGATAGTAGGTTAGATCCATACTGATGCTCTCAGTGCATCAATAATTAAACAGGACTTTCAACCACATCGCTTAATACGACAAAATATTTCTTAAGAATTGTGAAATTATCACCCCCCAAAAAATTACCAAGATTACAAAGAACCCATCATGCTCAGTGGTGTGTGTTCAGAGACATAGAGCATTCCTTCCACTTACTTTAACACAGCAGTAGTATTCAATGGCTTCAGGCTGTAATTAACAGCACAAAGCTCTCTTACTGGGAGACAGGATAACAATTCAAGAAAGTATATCTATATTCTGCAGCAGGTTCCTGAGATGCTCATGGTTTAAATAGCTTTTAAAGCAAAGCTAAAGGAAGTTGCACAAATTATGGTTAGTACATGTGAAAAAAAATGAACAGAATCCAAGCACTAATATAAGAAATTAACACCCCTAATTAATTTTGCTGCCTTACCCTGCTAACTCCAATCAAAAGTGTTGCAGTGTAAGTCTCCACAGGTTGGGGAACCAAACTGCTCCTAATGCAAACATCACCTGTTCTCTTGGAAAAATATTAGAGTTGGAAGAAGTACCTGGTAGGATGCTCCTGGCTTTACAGTTCATGTGAAATATTTTGGGAAGTTCTTCTGTACATGGAGAAAAAAAAAAAAAAAAAAAAAGAAAAAAAAACTCCTGTAAAGGTCAGATGCTTATCCTTCAACCTGCCCCTGAATGTTGCACAAAGCTTGCAATTCCTTCATGCCATTCCTGGTGACTTCTTAGGAAAGAGAAATGGAAGAAGCACAGGTTGGACAAATTGTTTTGATGATGGCAGCCTGCTACCAGACATCTTTCCCAAGGGCCCAATTTTTCCTTCTCTAGTAAGTGGGAAGAGATAAGGTGAGAGAATAGCTGTGCTCTCATTTGGTGTCAGTGCTTAAGGATATTTTCACATGATCAGAAACATCTGAGTCATCCAAGTTCAGCTCACTCACAGTCCATCTATAGTCCACCACTATGAATATTATCTCACTGTCAGTTCATTGCATCCAAGAGAGACTTTTGTTTTGCAGTGTTAATGAAGAAAATGGACTGCTTCCAATAAGCAGACCAGTTTATTCTGTTTCAATTGAGATCCAGGAGAAATTGCTGAACAACTTTTTGAAAAAATTACTGCATGGAAGAAGAGAACAATCTTGTAAGATAGTTTTGGTATCCTGACATCTTGGCCTTTCCCAGTCATGGCAAGAGTGTCCTTTCTCACTAAACTGTATTAGTCGCACCATGCAGTCTTTAGACAGATGCCAAGAACTGAGCTGTGCAGAATTACACTCACCTCTACCATTTCTAGGTGAAAGTGGGAACCTCTTATGGTTGAAAGAACTGAGTGTAATGCCTGATAAGTACCCAAAACTGTAGCTTTCCTGTGATGTGGGAAAACCCTGTCTTCATCTCATTCCCCATCTAATTCCCCAGTTTGGAATCCCTAAAAATAGGCTGAAGGTGACTATTCTGTTCTTCTTGGCTATTTTTTACTGTAAAATGACTGGGAAAGGAATTCTCTCCCCCATCAAGCGCCTATCTAGTGGCTGTCACAGAAGAATTTTGTTAGCTCAGATTTTAGACATTCTTTTGATGCTACTGCTAATAATAACAGTAAGAAATTTCTCATGTCAGGAACTTGAGCCTCAGTGTGCTTTGCAGCCCATATTCTTACTATCTTCCTTTTCTCCACAGAAATTAAAATGGAAATGTCAAAGCAACTGCAGCAGCAAGCAGTGCCTAAGTACAAACAGTGAAATACAGATGTTAGAGCATTTCATCTGTAGCTTTAAAAAAAAATATTACTTTGTACATAAATATGGATTTTATTTCTGTCTTAGTAGGAAGAAAAACCAATAAGAATGCATAGCTTTTCTTACTTCCTACCTGGAAAATATGAAGGATCAATATTTAAAAGCATTTCTGTTTTGTTTTGTATTTTTTGTTTGTTGTTTTTGTTTTTTTTGTTTGTTTGTGTTTTTTTTTTTGTTTTGGGGGGAGGAGGGGGCTTTCCTTTTTTAAGGAAATTTTAACCACTTGGGACTAATTCAATTATCACTTAGAAATAGCTTGTGATATCAGCTTTAGTACAATTACTCAATATACTAAGAACATTTTTTTTTTAATAGCTGAATAGTGACTTAAAGCATCTTTTTCTGTGTTGTTTCCATTTACAGAATGTATATTGTTTCTAATGTTGCTCCTAATAAGTGATGAGACTAAATGTAGAAATAGCAGCAGAGCTAATGATGTTGTAACACCATTTAGAACTCAGTGCCAGTGGTTGGAGCCAGCTGCAAGTTCTTCATCTTCCTTCATCTTCAAAATATGAAGAGTTTCTAGTAGGAGAGTGTCAATCCAAGTGCACAAGCATCAGAGCAGCCAGGTCAGTGTATACTCCAGGGACTGTGGTGAGTCTGATTTACGCTGCAGTTTCTCCAAGGCTGTAGTATCATGAGATTCCAACTTCACAGGTCATTCCTCTCCTGGCTTATTACTCCCTCCTGCTTTCTGCTCCTACACCCCTAAAACAGCACTCTCACAGTTTACTGGTATAAATATTTGTGGGACAATGCAAATTATATTAAGGTTAAAAACAGTCCTTCATTTATTCTCAGGGCAGCTTTGCCTCTAAATTGCAGGTATTGTAAAACTGTGACTTGAACTATGTGAAGACAGAAAGACTTCTAGAAGATGTGTTTGTGAACAGAACCATAGCAACCATTCAAGGTGTTTTATACTCCTGACATCATTGTGGAAGGTAGTGAGAAACAGAACACCAACCTCAGGGAGATCAGACATTCAATATGAGAACATTCATAATCAATTCTGAAAAAAAAAAAAAAAAATTTTAAATGTGATTTATGGACCACTATTTAAATCAGGAAAAAAAGACAATCAGAAACAGAATCCTGAATTCTCAGAAAGAAAGGTCTGGTTCACAGAAACAAGCTTCAGCCTAAGTAATAATGTACTTATTAGAATAAAAGAATTGAAAACTAGTATTTTCTTCTTCCTCTTGTGACAGTTTAGTGTTGTTTTACCAGGTTATCAGATCTATTCCCAAAATAAAAAAGAAAAATAAAAAAAATCAAAAGGCTCAGCTTCAGGTTTGCTGGGGTAAATGAATTATGAAACCGCAATGGAATTGCTGTCAAAGATGCATGTCGAGAGTGACATTAAAAAATTCACATAAGTTCTAGATGGATTTCCTTGTTGGCAAGCAACCTTGGAGAAGACTCAAGAGAGGTTTTGACAGCAGCATATGATATGTTTGAAGAATAGCTTGGAGAAAGTTAACACTCAACCATCATCTCCACTGGATTAGGTTCAGAAAAATTCCTGAACTCCAGGTATAGACTTCTAATGTTAAGCTTTAAATCCAGTGCTCATGTTGAAAACATGCATACCATGCAAAACTATGGATCATAAAACTTAAAATGATTCATAGCAAACAAATAAAGGTTTCTGTATTAAATAAAGGTAGTAATTATTTCTCAGAATAAGGATGGACTCCATCCATTTTAAGAGGCATAGTTGTCTGAACAAAGTACTTAATAAATTAAATAAATTAATTAATTAAATGTTTGAGAACATTTGCTATATAGCAAAAAAGACCCACCAATTCTGCAGCAGCCTCACAAAGGTAAAGGGATCATTTTGATCCTGTCACCCTGAATCTGGCTCCTTACAGTTAGAGGATGTAAATGCAAAAGTAGATAGAACTTTAGAAAAGTACATGCTATGTTTCACTATATGTTTCATACCTTATCTACTCCCTAACATATCTTTTATGCCCAAGTCAAATTTCAAATCATTTCCAGTAATTGCAATAAACCCTGGAGAAAAACAATGTGGCAATGAAGTATCCCTACAAAAGCTCCATTCTAAAGCATTTAAAATGACTCTTGGGGTGGTTTGTTAAAAAAAAAAAAAAAAAAAAAAAAAAAAAGTATCATGCATCCACTTTTTAAAATCTATGTTATTTCTTTGTCTCTAAGGAATAATATATGCTTATAAGAAGGAGTACCATAACATCAGGCAGCAAGTAGGAAAAAAAGAATACAAATATTTAATTTATACTAAAACATGAGAAAGCAGGGCAAACAGGGCAAAAGGTTTGCTCCCTTATATTCTTTAGCTATCTCAATCTTAGAGAATGACCAAGACTGCCAAAATACACTGAGAACTTGGTGCTCTCTCAGCCATAGCTGCTGATACTTATACTATTTCCATCCTCTGGGAGGAAATTGCATCCACAACAAGGTGATGGTCACCTATTTCTGGAGATAAAGCCAGGCATTTTCTCCTCTGGGCTAATTAGGATATAGCAGGGACACAACCATAAGTGGTCCCGAAGGAAAGCAGAGCTGCTGCCATATAGTAGGCTGTGTTCTCATAGCAGAATAACCCATTTGCAAGTTGGCCGAACTTCACAGACCTCCTTTATTTTGGCTTTGCCAACAAAAAAAATGCTTGGGATGAACAAAATAGAGGCTGTCCCAGACAACTGTCTCTATCATCTGCAATTTAGTGGTTTTTTTTTTGTTTGTTTGTTTTTTAATGCTGAAGAAACACTATAAAGTTCAGAGCAGAGAGAAAAAAACTTTCTTAATTTCTCATTGAGGCAGGAGAAATGACACGTTCATCCATATGAATCCTGACAGTGTTACAGTTGTGGCCAGCTCTTCTTTCGCATGTATTTGCTAACCAGGTCTTAAAAAAAGACATCACTGAGGGTTTGCAAGGTTGAAAGCTCTATGGAAATAGGATATAAAAGGAGCAGATTGAATATGCAGGTTTTTTTACATTACCTTCTTGGCTAGACCTCAGGCTTTCTGCAGGCTAAATAAAGACATTTTCTAAGGCACAGTATTTCCTCCTGTCCTTCCATCACTTCTCTATATTCCATGGCTAATTTCCTATGATAAGGACAAAGAAGAAATAACCAGGTTGGTTTCACAGTTTAAGAATCTGTTTCTTGTTAGCAAACAAGCAGCTCAGAGCTTTCTACCAGGGCATTTGGTTAACAGCTGCATTTAAAAAAGCATATATAACCTTGAAAACAGAAGGAGCCATCAGGAATAACAGCCTATAAAGCAAGCTATAATTCTGCTGGCTCATAAAAGTACAACAGAAGACCTAGACCAGACAACCATTAAGATTAAAACAAGGCAAATGGGCTGTGTGTTTAAATCAGGAGAAAGTGAGCAATGTAGCTCCAGAAGGCCCCTCTCTGCCTTCAATGAAATATTTTAGAACTTGCCTGTGTACATGTTCGTCTCCGAAGCAAAGAGAAAAACAGATCATGTCACTAGTGCCTATGTAACTCAACAGGAGAAAAAAGAAAGGAAATAAAGGAAATATAGAGCAACAAGATTAGTGTGACTGTGATGACAATGATTAAAACTTGGTACCATATTTGTCTGAAATTCTTCCTTTGCTGTAGTGTAAAGAGTAGTTGTGAGTGGAATGACATCAGATTGACTGTCACAAGTTATTATCAAAGAGAAATTATTGAGCTGCAGGATGAATAATGTAATGGTCATGATAGATTAAAATTTGTCCTGTTTGATGCATTCCAAATACAGTGTGTCGTTACACAAGTTGTGTTGGCCAGGTGATCTAGTGTTTGAGTTTTAATATAGGACATAGCAACTTGAATTCAACATTAGAAAGGGACGAAACTGAAACAGAGCGAGAATAAGGGTATTTTGCACTCAATCTTTTATTCTAGCATTTGTGCAGTCAAAAGGTACCCCTTCTGACCCAATGTCAATGTCAGCTCATGGTCCTAGCTCTTTAAGAAGAAAATTGCCCAAGTGACATCAAAATAGACTGGGATGCTACAGACAGCTCTTCATCAGAGCTAGTATTAGTTATATGGGGGAGTGTGGCCATGGTGGTTGACAAGCCCCATGGTTGGTGATAACATTGGGCTCTTCACGATGAGACCATCAGAAATGTAAAGGGTTTAGAGGGAACAAAGAAGGGTGATTCAGGAGATGCCTTGTTGTCTCAGGTTGCTTGTTCTCCAGCTGTTAAGGCATGGAAGTTACTGGGTGTTTGCTGTTGCTGGGCAAAGTTGTTGACCAATGAATAGTTATTGGAAAAGTACTGCTGTAGGGCAAACAGTATAAGAAGGGAACCTGTCCTCAATATGGGGATGCAACAAGAGTAATTAAGTTATGTCATCGATATGATAGATGAAATTAGGCCCTCAGTAAGAGAGAGATGAAGTTACGTCACCAATAAAGTAGCAGTTACTGATCCTAAAAGAACCCTGGTGTCCATGTGGTTGATTCACAAAAGTTATCCCACTGGGGATAACAAACTCAAGCCTGAAGATGGAGCACAGATTGTCAGTACAGGTGAGATCACTACACACAGGATAGGAAGGAAAAAGTGTTAGTGAAGAAGGAAAAAGATATACAGAAATGTTTTAATTCTCACTGATTTGTTTTCAGTGGCTTTAGACCTAGGAGGTCTGGGGAAGAACAAACATTTAGTAGTCACTAATTATGGTAGTGTCCATTTCCTTCAGGTAATTTTTAACATGACTCAACTGAATGCAACATCTTCAGTTGAAGAAATATGGGATACTTGAAACTATAGGGAAAGACAGCAGAAGTCCTGTCCTTCTAAACGAGAGAACACCAAGTGTACTGAACCACACAGAGGAAGCTTGCACAAAATTAGCAACAGAAATTAATTCTAATTCCTCAGTTTACATTTCCCTTTCTTTTCCCCCGATGTCTTTCAGGAGATATCAGGATTGTACCTTCCTGCTGTATTTGAATAGTGAAGGTCTTATGGATACTTTGAGATTTTTCTTATCCAGTTGCTAGATGAAGTCTCAAGACATCACCCCAGCAAATACTTGTACGAGAGGTAACAAATTGTATTCTTAAAACAGGGAGACAAAAGTGGCAGTAAAGAGATTCCTGCCTTCCACTTGATCCCGGATCCTGTGAGGCTGAACATATGATTTCAAGTTCTTCCAACGCAGAAGTTATTTTTGTTCCACTGAATTGTATTTCCATTGCTGGGAAAAGCAAGCATTGAATATTCAAAAGGTTGAGAACTCCAAGAGGTGACAGGCGAAATTCTGTGCCATACACAATAAATTAACAAAACCCCCATGTGCACCCCTCCAGCAAATGCAGCCAAGCTCCAGCAATCTCAGCTCCAGAGTAAAGTCATTTCCATATCCCATAATGAAGGATGCATAAATATTTGTTATTACCATTAATTTATTAAAGAGGCACATACACTGGCAATCAACATCATTACAACCTAGAAGGAATTTGTTGAAAATCATGAGGGGACAGAGCAAGAAAAGTTAATTGCCCACACAAACCCTAACTTCAAACTGGGACTCTGTAGAGAGTTAGACTTAATGGTATTTGTGAGGGTAGAGTCAGATTTAGTTAACTGACTAATGCTTAATTATTCCTGCAAGAGCCTAGCTTGGAGACAGAGGAACAGGGCCCAAAATCTGACTGACCTGCACTGAGTGTGGTATTTTAGAACAGGCTCATAGAAAATCTACCTCTGAACTTCTGTGGACATGCAGAATTTGGTAAAAGCCTCCTCTCTACTCCCTTTGCACGTAGAGAGGATTCTCTATTCTCCTTTTTGTGAGATCTTTTTTCCAGCTCAAAACATCTGTGGCAAGCCTCCAGACAATTAGAAAGCTCTTTAGTTTACAGTCACACACTTACACAACATGCAAGCACAGAGGGGAAGTGCCTTCCTCAGCCAACGTCTCAAGTACAACATTGGAATTATTTTGAGGACTGTGGTAGTGGAAGTAGCCCAGCTGCTCCAGTCAGTGACTGGCACCTGCACTTCTGGATTACAGAGCAAATTCCCCTTAAATACCCACCTGCTGGGAAGCTTCAGCCCCTATAGGTAATCCTCTATAAGCAAAGGAAAAGGAAGATAAACCCTAGGGTAATGTTGCACTAGCTGTAAGGCTCATCCAGCACAACTAAATAGCTGACCCCCAAACACACACACACTATTAAAACAGAACTTTTAGGTTGATTCACTGCCTCCTAGAAGGCTAACAGAAATACCTGGCTCTCTTTCAGAGCAGATTACATGACTAGCCAAGAAATCTGCCTGGAACCAACACAGGCTTTTCTGGAAAGACCGTTCATTGAAGTATTTTGTCATGAAAGCCTTAGTACCATGAGAAACCTTCTCCAAATGAAAGGATGTTTCATTTCTTATTAAAAGAGAAATTTGTAGGTTGCTTCCACACACAAACTGAGCTAAAGTTGCAATGATCCCTTCCAGAATATTGGATTTAGAGAAAACCAACTCCTTAGGGTTTCATCAAACTGAGTAGCCTAAAATCCTCATATAGTAGACCCTGAGGAATATTTCATTGAGAGATGTACAAGAGTTTCAAGGACAAGCATAGTGAAGGATTACTTACCCTAGGGATCTGACTGCTTTTGGAGCGAAGGTTTAGAGCTCAGCACACTTGAAATCAGAGTCTTTGGGGAGGAGAGGCAAGTGTGGCAGGGGGCTGTGGATCTAAAAGCACATTTCAGTCCCCTGCAGGTGGCCAGGGCTACTTAACACTCATGATGTGTTTTTGTTTGCTTTACAGAAAGCCAGAGGCTTCTATAGCTGTACTCCATATGCATAGAAAACATACCTGGGAAGAAGCAATGAAAGAAAATTCTCTCTCTGTTCTCATTTCCCGTACTTGCTGTAGAGCCCTCCATGTGATGCCACTTCTGTTCTTTTACTTTCTTTTTCTCGCCAATCATGCTAACTCACAGGACACCTGAAAAACTTGACTTTGAATCACTGCCCTCATTATTAGGCTGTCTTGAAGATGCCCTGCCAACCCCAAATGCTTCATCTCCCATGAGCCTTCCCTCCTCAGCTTCCTTTCTGCCAGCATGCCATAGCCTCACAAAAGGAAGCATGTTTTATATATGACTTACTGAGCATTCAGGTGTTGGTGCTTCTTGGTGTTAATTTGCTGCCCTGGTAAATAATTTAGAGCTTCTTAGCTGGAGGCACACAGCTGGAACAGGGCAGTCACCACTGAAAAACCACAGGTGGGTTACCCACTCAAACAAATCCTGCCTGGCACTGTGGGTGCTTTTACTCAGCACTAGGCACTAATAATTTCAAGTCCATCAGCTCTGAAATCTCACCCTGCCCACTATTATCATTTATATTGTGGTAGTGTCTAGAAACCCCATCTCTTGCTCACTGAAATACCCCATAACAGGCAGCAGGAGCATAACAAAAGGCCAGAAGCATAACAAAAGACAGCCACACCTCCTCAGAGATAGTTTAGGTGGTAAGGATGGAAAAGGAAGGGAAAAAAAAAAAAAAAGAAAGAAAGAAAAAAAAGTCTTGTCTGTCTTTGCATTTGATCCTTGTCTTCCTCCACTCTTTTGCTTCCTTGTCTTCCTGCATCCAGGCCCTGCCTTGTGTCTTTCTCTATGCAGAAATTTCTGTATCTTTTCTGTACGCAGATGTCCTGGGGATCCCCCTTCCAGGGAATATTTACTCAAGTCAACCCTTACGCTTTTGTCTTCCTCTTGTTTCTGTCTGAATTATGTTGTCCTCACTGCAGCTACAGGACTTTTCAGGAGACACATAAGCAGGAAATGGAGAGGGCTGGGGTGACACACAAGGCCGTTGCAAGGTTGGACTGCAGTGTGTAGGGGAAGAGGTTATGACCAGAGCTGTAGGAAACTATCACAGACCACAGAGAAATACCAGGAGTCTTGCTAAAATCGATTTGGTGGTAGCTAGGAACCTGCAAAGCCCCACGTATATTAATGGTGAAAAAATCCCCTGGTCTCACACACACACCAAAAAGGAGCAGATGCTAATGAACTTCTGCCTCTACCTCTGTGGATTCCTACATTTTTTGTCCCCGTCCTATGTTCTTTCCTTATTAATGGATATTTACTTGCCTGCATTCAGAAGAAAAACCTAGTCTGATTTTTCCAGCCTTGTTTTCTGTTCTCATTCCTGTCCATAATGCTGATGGGGATCTTAGTTACCTTTGCTAGTTGCTAGTTACCTGATGGGGGGCTTAGTTAACTTTGCGTAACATCAGCCATTGCTGCAGACTGGTACAGCGAGGAGCTGAGTGCTTTATGTACAAGTGCCTGTAAAAGAATGGGAACAAAGCATACCCTATCTGCTTTATCTAACAGTTTATTAATATCTTGCTGTAGAAAAACAAGCAACAGTAAATAATTTTCCTTGGAAAAACAAAAAAAAAGTCAGCCGTTGGGCCCGTCATGGTGCACACACTGGAGTGACGCAAGGAAAATGATTGCAGACAGCAGCTCATGTCAGCTCCACAGAGAGACTTCTGAGTAGCCCACAGCTCAGCACAAACTCAGTTCTCTGCCAGTCTCACCTCCCACCAACTAACCCACCGCTTGCAGAGTTTCCTCCCAACACCAGTGATGTTTCAGCCTCCCACCAAACTACTGTGGATGTCCAAGTTGTACATGCCAATATTATCACCTCAGCTGAACTTCCTTTGGCACATGTTACGGCATCATCTAATGACAGCCAGTACCAGGGAAGCCTGCCTGGGAGTGCTGTGCTCTTTCATCCTGAATATCTAATTTAGTGAAAATGATAGCTTACAAAATGGGGAAGGTTATTATAACAAAATTACAATGAAGCTTCTTAGTCTACCCTAATTAATTGCATTACTTTGGATTTAACTAGTGATTCCCCCAGGATCACAGCAGGAATAACTAATGTAGAGACCCTGATTAAACAACAGGTCAGTTCCTGTTCATGTACCATTCAAAAAGTCTGTGTCTTTTTCTTGACACTTTGGCTGGGCTGTAGAGTAAAAGGGCTGGGTCTGTCATTATAAGATGGTGAAACAACAACATTCCTGTTGCACTGAATACTGAAACAGCAAGAATTGTAAACATTGCTGTCCTGATGTGGGCAAGTGGCAAAGTCCCTGTGGGGTAATTATGTCTCATCATGCTAAGGAAAGGTCATAATGAAATGTTAATTTCTCTAACACACTCATAAACTCTTTGAACCACGATCTCTTAGTAGAGAGCACCAATTCTGTGCTGCAGCATTTCCCGTTTGACAGCATCCTCACTAGCAAAACGGGGCATCCAACTTAACAGAGCCATGCTGGACTGTCAAAATGGGCACTTGTGACTCCACCATGTAGTTGTGGGGATTTGATTTATGCTTTCACAAGAAGTGCTTTTACTCTCAACGTGGCAATGGCAGGATGAGCTAAAGGAGTCAGACTGAACCTGTATTAATGAAATTCAGACATCACTTGAGATTAGTCTGAGCTGCATTTGAGTTACTTCAAAATGAAAATGACAAGGGTGCAAGGGCACTAGGGTAAATAGAACATCTCATGATAGGCTGGCTGGAGGTGTCTGGATGGCAGGACTGAAGAGCTCTTCACTAATGTTTAGCAATAATAACTCTTTGCCCTTGTGTGTCCTGACTAAGGTACAAACTCTGAAGAAATAGTTACTTCGTAACCCTGTGAGAGGAAATATACTTATTAATTATATAGTATTATTGTCACAAAATAACGGGAGGGCTAACAGTGCCTTCTCTCATTTGGGATCAGGGTTATATTGTACCGGATGCTGTGAAACTATGCAGCACCTGACTCAACACAAAACAACCGCCTCTGGCTTCCATATAGCTGTGGCTCTAAGTATTTTAACATCTGTTCATTGATACATTAAAGCAATGGAAAGCTCTCAAGAAGGGGTATAGCATGAGAGAGCAGATCACAGGTGAGCTCCTGGGTCAAAAAGATTATTAATGAGAAGTAATATTTATACATGGGCACTAACGTGCAAAACTGTGTGGCAGTAAAAAGGAGATTTGATGCATCCCACAAGACCCTTGCAGCTTGAAGTAGCAGGAAGTCTTCCTGGGGCACACAACAATCTTCATCCTGAAATAAGGATTCAAAAGGTGCTTTTAGCTGAATACAGTGTGAAGAAAGCCAGCCCAAAGCCTCATGACACTGGAAGGATATTTTACTATTTTTGCTTGGTTTTGACAAATGTGAGTAGCATGAGCTCTGAGGCATCTTCCAACCACAGGGAGATTATTTACAAGAAGTGCTTAATAGCCACTCTATGACACAATCAGGACAGGTGGTGAGAAGGACAGAAGGGGCAGAGACAATCCTCTGATATGTAAAGGAAAGACTGTCTATCCCTCCCCTCACCAAACAACAGTTATACCTGGCAAATCTGGTTAATTTTTGCCTCCTAGGCTGTTACACAAAGATGCTAATGCACCTGCTCTTCAGGATGAATGACAGTGAGACTGGTGAGAGAGGCAGGCATTTAATGGGTGCAGTAAAGCATATGATACTTGTCAGAGCCAATCTGGCTGACAACTGTGTTGTGCCAGGTCTTCTCAGGCTGGCTGGAGAACGATAGATGAGTACTCAATCTCTGGTCTCTGGGCTGGAGCAAGGGAATGGCAGTGGCAGCTGCTTGCAGTATGGATCCCATGGATCATGTGTGCAAGACCCAGCACTTACTCTACTAGCAACAGAGATTCACCCACGTACCGTTATTTCTCAGCAGCTATATAACTGCAGCATATGCCTGTGCTCTTTGAAATGATGAGACAGCCTGGAGGTGTTGTTTCTTTTGCAGTAGACCCAGATGCCCCACTAGCATTAACCAGCAGTGTACTGGGGTGACTGGGAGGCCAGATCTTCAGCCAACGTGTATCAGTGCAGCCTCACCAGGCAGATCCATGCTGCCAAAGTCCCACTTCTGCACATTGGTGGCTCTGGTGATGGTCTGGTGGAGAGGCAGCCTTCTCAGGCAGGTTTACAGGATCATACTCAGTAGATGGGAAGTTTCTCCAAGACACACAGAGGTGCAAAGCCACCTTCTTGGCTGTTCAATCTTTTCAGAAGAGAACAGAGGTGTCTGGCCTTGTCTTGTCTTCATAGACCAGACTTCCTTTTAGTCAGACTAAACATAGTTTTCACTACAGCTCCTTGGACTGTAGTTGCAGTAAAACTGCAAATCAAGACTCCCTGAACTAATGACTTCAAAAGTGAAGAGAGGAGGGGTTTGCTTGATTTACCTTCTGGATTTTAGGTTTTGAGTTCTAGAATTTTTAAACTCTTCTCCACAGTCATGAGCATTAAAAGATTACTCAAGTAAAACTAATAAAAGAAAAACAACAACAAAGAAGTGTTTTGTTTGTTTGTTTTCATTTTTTAATCCTCCTGCTATTTCTATTACTGCAGAGACTAATCAGTGTCCCATTGCCTTACAGCAAGCATACAAATAGAGACAAACCAAGAGAGGAAAAGGAAAGGAGAAGACATAGGGTGGTTCACTGTCATTCTGAAGCAGTGGCAGGAAACAGCCCGGCTCACTTCAATACAGATTAGGATGTCAGCCAAAAGTTCATGCAAAGTTTTAAATTGTTCGGTTAAAATAACATTTTCATATTTCATTATTCATATTTTGTTATTCGTACTGAATACATTTCTTTCAATACCTGTAAATTCATTCCTTAAGAGGTATACCTCAGTAAAAGATTGTGTTACACTGCACATGGGATTGCAGTTTAATGGTGTTCTGACACCCATACTTTCCTTTGATGGAAGAACCGTGAAGAAAATATCATTAGGCATTGGAATTTGTACCCACCAAAAGTCAGTTTCTGACTGCCCCCAAGCCAGCTTTATATCCTCCAACATTCACAGAATTGTTTGGGATAAATACAGTAAGAATGAGGAGAGGATAAAATATCTTTAGTGTGGGTTTTCATTTAGGATCAGATTTTACCTCTATTGGAGAGGGCAGGTGCTTTACTGCAGACTCTGTGAGCAGGCAAGTGCTGACCCTGAGTAGCTAATGCAATAAAAATCCAGTACGAGCAATAATAAATCTTCTGATTAATAATGGACAAGGGGGCAGAAAGGAAAAAAATAAATAAAAGAGCCTGACTGCACAGAGGCTGAGCTCAATTTTTGCACTGAACCTGGCTGGAGAAATAAGGAATGCCCTTCCCACAGGTCTGCAGATATGGTCAAAGGTGTTCCTATTTATTATGGTGACATGGCAGGTAGGAAATAAAATTAGGCTATTTCCAGGACAGAGGTGGACTCAGTTTTACAATCCTGCCATGCTGCATTTTGACGGTCTTTGGCTGTTTTAATGTCTTTGCTTTGTATGCTGCTGAAAAGGACAAAAAATGTGCCACTTCCAGCATCAAGAGAGAAAAATATCTGTTTTTCTCAAATTATACCAAAGAGAAAAAAGGAAGGAGAAAAAGTCTTAAGTAATCTGTGGCAGCAAGCGGACCAATGTATTCTCCTACAACAGCCATCAGTTAAGAGGGTCAAGGTTTATTGACAGTTGTGCTTTTCTCCTCTTTCTCTTCCATGATCCAAAGCTTAAGCTCCCTTTCCTGTCCCAGATATCCTGATCCAAACCTATGTAAAGAGAGGAGAATTTATTTCAGTTTTGGCAGATCAGGCCCAGAACTTCCTTAGCTCCTTTCTTAGCGTCCTTAGAGAGGAACAATGTCCATAGGTGTCCAAGACAAATGTAGCAGCAACCTGGGAGCGGAGGATAAATGATATACAAGTCCCTAGTTGGTCACGCTGGCTATAAGTAAGCTCAGCACAGGGGTCCTAGGTTTTGACTGTGTATAGGCTTTGTTTATATTTTTATTCTTAGATATTTAAGGCACTGCCAGAAGATTAGAGATGAAAAAATTGTGTAGCTCAACCCTATCTTGTCAGCTCCCAGCAAGTTTAGTCAAAGGTCTCCCACCAGTTTGAAGAAAATACTTCTATTACCCCCATGAGCTGGAGTGCAGACTATCACTTGCAGTATGGCCTGCTGCTAGCATAGTCCTTTCTTCCTCTGCTATGATCCACCATGTCACTTGTTGTCCTATCACCAAAGCTGTTGAGAAGAATCCTTCTAGCTGAGATCTATTGAAGTACAGTAAGATCCACCATCATGTCTTTGTATTTCTATAGAAATTTTGCTCAATATCAAGAGGACAAAAAAAAAGTAACAGTAGTACAGTGGGGAATTCTAAATTTGTTATATATATTGTTATATTTGTTATATAAAGACTCTATTTAAAGATTCATATATCTGTGAGATCTGGAAGTCAAGGCAATATGTTTCACCATTTAATGTTATTTACACCTTTGGGAGGGAAAAGAAAATGTATTTTTAAACTTGTCTCTACTCTGTGCTCTGGGGTGATTCCTCTCTATCAGTAGGGAAAAAAAAAAGAAAAAAAAAAAAAAAAGAGAGAAAAAAAAACCACCAATTTCACCTTCTATATACAATGCCTTATTTTATGTCCATTCATCAATTTTTTGTAATATGTCTTCTCCCAAAGCTGAACAGACATCATTCTTTCAGAATATAGAGAAGAAAAAAAAAATCCATCAAGACATTTTGACCCTTCACATGCTTTATTATTATACTCTTGTATATTCCTCTTTTTTCTTCTTCTTCTTTCTATTTGCAATGCAAGAAGCAGAACGTAACTGCCCAGAGATCTGGATGCAGATAGATAGAAATCCATGAGCTGTGGAGGCTGCCTAAATTAACTGCAAATAGACATGAGTGTCTCAAAGCTCTGACTTCAGCATCAGCATTTTTCATCTAAGTGCCCCAATGCCTTGCAGGCATGGTCATTTATAAATGCAACAGGCATAACTCAAATGGGGAAAAGTAAATGTACAAGAGGGAAAAAAAAAATTGTGCTTTGGTCGCATCAATAACAAGGTAATAAAAGAAACCACCTGTGAGGGAAGCCATGATTAATGAAAACAAATACAAGAAAATGGAAATATAAACTATGGAAAAAGGGCTTTAGTTTCAACAGTTTCAAAGTTCAGATCTGTTAGTAAAACATGACATAAAAGCTTATAATATACAGAATAAACAGAAATTGTGGAGGTGAAAAAAATGTGCCATCAAATTAAGAAGGCTGTTTAAATAAGATGCACAATGCATAAAAAATAGACAACAGTTCTATAGATACTAAAGGGAAGAGATCTTTGCTACAAACATTTGACTGAAATATATACAATTAATTGCTACAGTGATCTGCAACCCAACACAATTGCACAGTCCCTTGTTCTCATTCACTGAAAGTCTTGAAGGATTACAATGTCACTGGCAAAGCATACTCCAAAATCAGCATAGCAGGAGCTATAGGATGTCTCCATTCAGTAACACTTGCAGAAGAAACTGCAAGAAACTTGGGTGTCCAGTTAACTCCATATTCTGGTCACTGGGTTTCTGCCCAGACCCAACGTTTTATCGGTCTCTGCCTTTCAGGGATGCAGGTAGAGGGCTGCTCCAAGACTGCAGGCTGCTGCACTGGTCTACTCTCAGGACTCCTCCTCAGGTGTCAGTTTTAGCCTGTGTGGATGTGAATTCTGTCTGGATTAATCCTACAAGCAACTGAATACCCCAGCTCTTATCAGACTTTCAGACCTTGGCTGAACAGCTACCTGTTCGTTCAGCCTCTGGTAGAGGAGTTAATCACAAAAGAAAACAATCCCTACACTGTCATTTTTTTTTCACCTGTCTCAACTGCTCTGTCCTCACGGACTTTCTCAGGCTAAATAGAGCCTGAATGTCAGATCCTAAACAGACTTTTTAATGGACAGTTTCAAGAAGCTGTGGAAAAATATGCTTGATTGTCTTTTTTTTTTTTTTAATATATAATGTACAGCCTATTTTGTAAAACTAAGAACTTCATTCTCATAACTGAGCAAAACTATTGTTTGGGATAATTATAGTGCTCTATTTTCTACTTTAATATTTATGACATAGTATCAGACAGAAAGGGAACTCAAGACCTTGTCATAGGTGCTGCACAAACACACAGAGAGAAGACTGAATCCCTGCTGTGAAAAAAGGTATTTGTTCTTCACTGAAGACATGAATACACTGACACGAGTCTTGATAGCTCAATGACCACTTAGTGCAGTAGCACCTGTTAATTAAAATTTATTAATTGACAAAACATGGATCTTTGGACAGCCTCAGATGAAAATGGATATTGCTTTCTGCCACTGCTTAGTGAGTACTTCCCAGTGACAGTCAGTCCCCAAAGGCACCCAAGACCACGGTCTTACTCTGATGGGAGTATCCCAAGGTGGTGGTAAACTGTATTTAAGAGGAAAAAAAATCTAAGGACGTTACATCCCTGCAGGGGTGGGGGCAATCCCTTCTATCTTAGAACTGTACTTGTATCAGTGTACTTGTACTTGCACTTCAGAAACCATTAGTGGATACATTTGTACTCATTTAGAATAAATCTGCATTTGGTTTTCTCAGGAATATTTCATGGCCACAGAAAAGGCCTTTTTTGTGTGTGTGTGTGTGTTTGTTTGGTTTTGTTTTTAACTTTAGGAAAAATATCTAAATAATTACACCAGGTCCAAAAATTCTGTCCAAGTGAAGTTCAAAACATTTTTCCCCCCAGGGCAATACTGTCTTAAGTCAGTTAATGTTCTCATGACAAATTCCCAATAAACACCTTCAATTATTTTACCGCCTGGGAAACACGCTTAACAACATTCTTAGCACACTCATTTCCCTGCTGATATGATTCTAAAACATCGCTTTACAAGATGATCATTAAATTGTTTGTCTCTGGTTAGTGTTTTAAGTGTGAAAAAAAAATATGCCAGGATATCACTCCAGATGGTTAGTCTTGACGGCTTGTCAAAAAACATGCATATGGAGTTTATGTGGCCACAAAACATAGCCCTATCAGCAACGAAGCTGTCTGGTCAGAACAGAGAATGGTGATTAGCTTGAAAAGATGGAGTAGTTCTTCCATTTCTCACATCAGAAAACAGATAAAAGGAGCATTACCAGACTGTAAATATTGATACTTGACATTCCCCTGCATGTGGATTTTCAGCCATTGTTTTATTACTAAAAACATTAAAAAAATGAAAATAAAATGGAAAAAAAAAAAAAAAAGAAGAAGAAAAGAAAGAAGAAAGAGGGAGGGAGAGGAAGAAGCTGAGGAAGAGGGAGAGGGAGAGGGAGAGGGAGAGGGAGAGGGAGAGGGAGAGAAGGAGAAGGAGAAGGAGAAGGAGAAGGAGAAGGAGAAGGAGAAGGAGAAGGAGAAGGAGAAGGAGAAGGAGAAGGAGAAGGAGAAGGAGAAGGAGAAGGAGAAGGAAAGAGGAAGAGGGAGAGGGAGAGGGAGAGGGAGAGGGAGAGGGAGAGGAAGAGGAAGAGGAAGAGGAAGAGGAAGAAAGAGAAAGAGAAAGAGAAAGAGAAAGAGAAAGAGAAAGAGAAAGAGAAAGAGAAAGAGAAAGAGAAAGAGAAAGAGAAAGAGAAAGAGAAAGAGAAAGAGAAAGAGAAAGAGAAAGAGAAAGAGAAAGAGAAAGAGAAAGAGAAAGAGAAAGAGAAAGAGAAAGAGAAAGAGAAAGAGCTCTGTAGGAGTGGTTCTCAGAATCACTCAAGTGGAAGAGGTACTGAAGATTATCTAACTTGCACAATTTTGATCTTCAAGTGTAATAAAAGGCTCACTGCAGTGAGGTACAGATAGACTCCAGTTAGCAACATTTTTAAAGTCACGCAGCTCACCTGGGGCTAGGACTTGGTGCACAGCACTCATATTGAAGGATACAGAGATGTGGAGGAAGGTAAAGTGCAGGGTTTGTGACCTATAGCTGTTAAAGGTAGGACCAAAAAACTCCTGCACAAGCTGTGAAGCTGTACCCTAGAAGAAAATCTGATGTCCCTCAAAATAAGGGTCCTGGTTTTCCTTTTTCATCCTGATGTTTAAGGGTGAGTCCATGAACATGAGGAACAGATTGCCCAGGGAGATGGTGGAGTCACCATCCCTGGGGGTGTTTAAGGAAAGGTTGGATGTGGAAATTAGGGACAAGGCTTAGTGGGTGACATTGGTGGTAGGGGCACAGTTGCACCAGATAAGCTTGGAGTTATATTCCAGCCTTAATTATTCAATGATTCTATTTTATGATGTTATCCATACACATGCCCCTGTGGACAAAGGGCAGGAGCACAGAAATATGTTGATTCATTAAGCACTAGCCTTAGGAAACACATGGTCTGTTGTTGACTTCCACAGGACAACTTGGGATGCCTAAATGATGGCAAAGAAGGGCTTACGAGGAGTAACTTCTGGCATAGTTTCTGTAACCTCTTTTCTCTTGGCTGATTCAAGAACCTTACGGAAGAGCCATTCTCACTTACTTTTGTACTTCTCTTTTCGGCCCTATTTCTTCCCACAAATGACAAGTACAAACAAATGTGAAAAATACCAGTGCATTTTATGTTTATGGAAAGAGGCTCATTTCATGTGATCCCAAAGTTTTGTCTAGGATTTCAAAGAAGGTAGAATTGGCTGCCAGTGTCTGCAGAGGAAATAAAAAAATGATCCTTAATTCAAGCCCAGTATAATCACTGACACTTGTAACCACCAGCTATGACATATTTACATCTTCTTTTACCAACATGTTCAGCAACAAGAGTGACATATTTACTCATCACAACAAAAGAAAAAAAAAATCAAATGGCTTGTTTAGCTGAGCATATAAGATCGGAGGTAGTTGATCAAATTCTACTTCACATCAAAATTATCCCTAAAGAGGTGTGAAAGAGATACAGATCAAGCTGTCATCTCCCAGACAGTCTGTCTGCTGTAACGGGCTGTCAGACAGGTTTGAAAACATCAGTGATAGTGAATTGAAAAGGGACTCCAGTGCTATGGAACACTCAAGCAACTTCTGTAGCCTGCTTACTGTGGTCCCATGGGGTGGGAAATGGTGTCCTTTGTAACTGTTTCTCTTGAGGCACAATAAGAGCCTGGATTTTATTGAGCTGTAAATGCTCAGGACTCCTCAGGATACAGGCACATGAGTGGAAATGATGGCGTTACCACAGCTCATTGAATTGCCATCTGTCAGTGAAGACGTTGAGGCACCAGGAATGACCTTGCGAACACTCCTAACCTACCCCCATTAGGAAGGAAAATGGAACATAAACCACGGTGGTTTAAGTTAATACATTTCATTTTACAGCCAGAGCAAGCCATGGATGTGTGCTCAGTCAGTCACGCTGGCTCAGCTGACAGGCAAGGACTTGATATGTTGCAACACTGGAAATACTTTCAGTCATATGCTTTTGTCCTCATTATCAGTACATTTATCATTTTTCAAAGCTATTGTGCCCTACATTTAACAATTCTCATCTCCTAAACAGGTTATATCCAATACTTATGAAACCACTCCTCTTCAGAGACAGAAGCAGGCCCTTGCACCACACATCTTCACCTCTGAAGCACCTCAGTCTGAGTATTACTAATTCATTAACATACAAACTTTTAGACAACACTTTCCATGTAGCTCTCACCACAGACATTGGAATAGAAGTCTATGGTTCACACATGACTGGATATGCATCTTCATGAGTATAAATGGCAGAGGGCTTTAACTATATCATACTCTGGTGGCCTCAGACCATATAGCCTTACATGGACACACAGTCTAATCATAGATATGAACGTTTAAATTTCCAAAATGGGTGTTGTGGGCATAAGGACTCTTGTCATCACTAACCATAGAGATGTTTCTGACATGAAGCTGAAGCAGACACCAGAGATTACTTGTCTCCAGATGTTATCTTGGTCTTGACAGGTCTAGTTTGTATCTTTGCCTTCCACTTTTCTACATCTACATGTCAGTGTTGAGTTAGCAGATGTGTTCAGAGCCTCTCTACCTGACTGGTGCTATGCAAGCTCACATTTCTCTTCAAAATTCTATAAAAAAAAAAAAAAAAAAAAAAAAAAAAAAGCTTACACAAAACTCAGGGGTTAAAGAGATCATTCTGAGGAAATTAATGACCAGAGCTTCCACATTGCTGGTAAGGTCTGTAACTCATTATTTCATAGAAGAATGGAGAAGACAACACCTGACTGAAGGAAGGCTGTTCTCGGAATTCAACCTTAGATTTAAAATCTGGAGTTTCTTTTCACTGTATCTTCCCTGTGCATATAGTTCTCAATGAGAAACCACGTCTGCGTTGTCAGCCTGAAAAATACAGCTATCCAGGCCTTGAATGTGTTCTCAGCAAATGGGCAACACTCCATCTTGTCCTACATTCCTGCCCTGAACAGTACTGTAAAACGTGGTCTGTATTTCATGGGGTGTTATTTCTTAAAAAAAAAGGGGACTCTCCATGGCAAGTGAAGAAGGAATGATATTGAATTGATCTAAACTACCTAAAAAGAGGCTACATATGCTACTTTCCCTTCAGCTACAGTAAACATCTTGCAAAATCTCTTCACCCCACCTCCCACAAAGATGCATTTATGCACCCTCTATAGGTACATTAAAGGAGGCTGTAGAGAGGTGGGGGTTGGTCTATTCTCCCATGTGCCTGGCGACAGGATGAGGGGGAATGGGCTAAAGTTGTGCCAGGGGAGGTTTAGGTTGGATATTAGGAAAAATTTATTTACCAAAAGGTTTCTTAGGCATTGGAATGGGCTGCCCAGGGAAGTGGTTGAGTCACCATCCCTGGAGGTCTTTCAAAGATGTTTAGATGTAGAGCTTAGTGATATGGTTTAGTGGAGGACTGGTTAGTGTTAGGTCAGAGGTTGGACTAGGTGATCTTGGAGGTCCCTTCCAACCTAGACAATTCTGTGATTCTGTGATTTGCATTACCATGTTCTGTAAAACCTTGGAAAATTGTAACTTGGCCCATTGCTGACAGTTTCTCATTACTCTCTGCATAGAGATGCCCTTCTACCTAAATCAATTACGTGGTATAAGAGCGTGGATTTTTGATTTTGGTGCTGTTGTCTTTTTTCCTGATAATGATTTCTGCTCATCTGTGCCATATGCTGCCTTGAATTTGTGCTGCTGTGCTTTATTAAAGCTCAGATTTTCCTTTGCCATTAAAGGCAAAATAGAACATTTTAAATGGACTGTGAAATAAGGTAAAGAAAAGTTTAATCGTGCTAAAATCAATTCAGTAGAGTGGCTATATTAATAGTTATTGCCTTCTGCATCACATTGCTTATTAAATAGTGTGCATTTCGGGAAACTGTACTATTTTGTGCTGCAGTTACATTGTACTTTAGCAAGCGGCTAGTTCCCACTTCATGAAAGATTTAGAGAGACATACTTTTTGTTCATTGACAAGCCACATCACCAGAAACAGAGAAACCATTTTGCTGGAGGAAATTATGGACCATATAGTACAGTATCTTGTCCCTGGCACAATGTCTAATACCACATTCTCAAGAGGAAATTGTAAAGGAATTCACATATGACAATTATGCATTACTCTGTCCAACTCCTACCCATTAAGTGCTGACTTACATCATGATTCATAAAATTTTCTGTTTATTTTTCATTTTTATGCATCAATTTATGCAATTATAAATATTCCTATGTACTATGCAGAGAACCTGTATGTTTTTCATTTGCAATAGAAGCTAAGATATACTGATATCTTGAAGCAATGAGTTCCATAGATTCATTATGCACACAAAAACAAACAAACAAAAAACTAATTTTCTTTTATTTCTCCTTGAAATGAGTAACTTTGTTTCAGAATAACCAAGACATCTCAGATATAAGTCAGCACCTCATTATAACTACACCTATATAAATCAGAATAAAAAGTGCTTAGCCTGTGGAAAAGAATATTTTTCTTTTTATTTTCTTTTATCCACCTTCCTCATCTGCACCCCCATCTTTCTTTTTCTCAGACAAGAATCTGTAATATTCATCTGGTCTTGTAATGTAGGAATTTAATTTTATTTTTTTCAAAAGCCTCAGGATGGACTTCATAGTCTTTTGCAAAACTCAGATGAACCAAAATGGGACCAAAGCTAAGTGAACTATGGCTCATCATATCAAACATGAGCACACTTTTGATCATGGAATGGAAGGCCATTTTTAACCTGCATTTATATTTTAATTTGTGTCTGTTCCTGCTGAATGATCATTCTGTGTTTATTTGAATTCTCTAGTGTCTGCTTCACCATAGAGCTAATAGAAAAATGTCTTTATTTTTTATCATACACAGCTGATGATGATGACTTTCAAGTGAGGCAGAGAGGAACTAGAACAGCAGATAGCTGTTATCTCCTGGTCCTTCCAATCACTTATCTGAAAATGTTTCTTATTTGATTTTATGATGAATATATACACATTTCTTGGATTCCTATGTAGTGAAGTACTTACTAATCCACAGGTGGAAGTGGACTCTTGTAGGGAAATATATAACCAATATAGCTGCAGCTTCAAAGAGTGGTGAGTTTATTGGCTGCTGAGAAAGGTGGTAATTCAGAAATATCTCTCCCTGTTTCCCTTTACCCTATTCCTTATAAGGATAATTTCCTCACATGGTTCTGCTGTGTGCGTGTGTCAATTCATCTGTTTCCTATTTTCCAAAAAAAACATCAATTGCCTTGTCCAAATTAAATACAATCTGACAAATGAACAGAGGTCTTAAAGTTATTAAATGTTTCCAGAAGTATACAAAATGGAAAACCATTGTACCCCTGAACTTCTGTCTCAGTTTTTCTTTGCACTCCCTAATTCTTGCTCCATTATGCTTCTGTCCTTCTTCCATCATCTGTAAGTAACAATGAACAATGAATAAGTAGCCTTGCTGCCTTACCCCCAGATTTTAGGAAAATAAAGCCATCTGGATAATGAAACAGACTGTACAAGTACTATCAATTAAGGGAAAGCCCTAATATCACTGAAGCTACAATCATTCCTTACTGAAATTGTAGGTAAGATTGTTTGGAGAATAATTGTGCAGCTGGTCAGACGCAATTATCACTTGTGTTCATTCAAGACTCAAAACCCACACACCCATCCTAAGTTAAAGTACAGATTTTATTATGTCATTGATCTTCATAAAATCTTAGTGCCTTCCATATAAAGTTAATTAGCAACTGTAAATTGTCTGATACATGTACAATAAGTCTTCACAATGAAGTAAGAATGTTTCACATGTGGTTGGTTGCCTTATATCATTACTTGCTTCAGGTCTTTAGTTTACCTGAGATAATCTTGTAGCTAAGAGTATGATAACCACTTATATTTCAGATAGAAAGTTTTTTAAAGGATTTTTCATCATTTACCAGATTTAGCTGATTTGTACAGTTGGTAGAGGATATGATAGGCTTTCTTGATCTGAAATCTCAAAGACCATTTGTAGTTCCTAGCTTTTCCCCCCAGGATTTGTACCTCTTTTCTAATTTCTAATTTGGTCCCTACAAAAAAGGGGGAAAAAAAAAAAAAAAAAAAAAAAAAAACAGGTTCAAAATTGTGTAAACTGAACAAATTATTTATTTGTTTGCTTTATCTCAGTTCCTAATTGTTATCTGTTTTCGTATCTTTCAGGCTCAAATGTTTCCCCATTGGACCTTTGCTCACTGTGTTTGATCATCACCTAGTAGAACTCCAATGCTAAGTGTAGATTTTGACAACCTAAATAATAAATAAATATGTAGTACACCTGAAAAAAAAAAAAAAAAAAGGAAAGAAAGAAAAAAAGAAAAGAAAAGAAAAGAAAAAATAGAAAAAAGGAAAGAAAAAAAAAGAAAAAAAAAGAAAAAAAAAAAAGGAAATTTGGACTACAGTTTGGGCTACAAATTCTGGAACTGACAAGTCTCAGAATCTGGTAGCTCACGAGATCCTAATTCCTAAAACTGGTGTGTGAAATGCAAGGCCTAATGAGAGAGCTGCATTGTAGTAAGAAAAGATATTTCCAAAAGCAGGAAAAAAAAAGAAAAAAAAAAAGAAAAAAAGACCATTTGATGTGGATATTAGGGAAACTGTTCTGTTGTCATTAGGAAAGTTGTGAGATGCCTATTTTTGAGGATATTTAAGAGGTTGTTGTCTAATGATGACCTAAATGTGGTTTATCTTGCTTCTTTCCAGAAGAGCATAGTGACTTCTGCAGGCCACATCCAGTTGCACATCTACAATGCCATTAAAAGTCAGAAATGCTGTTATACTCATGATCTTTTTGGATCATAAAGCAAATATCTTTTGCTATTCCCACATCATGCTGATATTTTTCTCCTAAAAGCAGGATTTGAACTCCAGAGGAGTTGGAACTTCATAAGCACTGAATATATTCATGTTTTTAATTTGTGTGTGTGTGGAAATTGCTTAGATCTTGTAATGATAACTCCCAAACTAAGACACAGACAGATAAATAGAAACCAGCAAGAATATTCATGGATCCAGACTCTAATACAGATCGATTCAGAGTCAGACTCTGACTTGTGATGAGGAATTAATGCTAAAGTGCAAGATTTTTCAGAAAACCTAAAGGAAGCTGCTCCTACCCAGTGTCCCACTGGGTAATCCAGCCTTATTATTAAGTACGTCAAAAGACAGAGAAAAATGTTCCACCTTTAATGAAGAAGAAGAGATAGTGCAAAATAGTTTACTAAATTTCAGCCATGGCATTTAAACCTATTCATGTGATTCAAACTCATTTACTTCCCCTGAAGTTTCCTGACAAGAACATATATTTCCCTGGAAATGTAGCATACTAAAGCCATTGTAAATAAGCTGCATGAAAAATAGTGCTTTTATTTACATTATGATTTACCAGTCTTAGCTCCTTATCAATCTAGGCTCCCTGTATGCTTGCTACAAGGCTGAACATGAATCAATGTTTTCTCTCAGTGTCTCTTCAAAACCTCATGAAAATCACTTTCTGATCATGGGGACAACTGGGAAACTTCATCCTTGGACTGTTATTTCCGAGTAGGTGGCAGTAAGGAAATGAAACCATATCTAAATAAGTTTTATTGACATGCACATGCAATATATACCCACATTGTTCTCTGTTGGAAATATCTGAAAACATCAACTAGCAATTGGGTACAAGTTGAATGACTGTTCGCACCAGAATAAAATGGAGACATGTCTCATAAAACCCATGGTCTTGATAGCTGGTGGTCCTCACAGCTCCTGCAGGGTGATTTTTGCAAGCCTAGATATGCCTATCCTGTGCACTAGTGCATAAATTCTCTCAACACTTTACACTGAATAAAGAGTTTTCCTTTACTTCTACCTGCTCATTGAATGTGGCACTGTGTATTAAAACAGTTGCCCCATTTTGATCTCAACACAGCTGCATCTCCATAGAGTAAAACACTATATGAAACAAATGGGTCTTATTGTTCCCTGTGAAGAGAAATTCCACTGAATTCCTTGGTGTGCTCCAAACATAATTTAAGAGAAGCATCTATTAAGTGGAGATGTGCAACTATACGGAGAAAGAAAAGTATGTTTTCACTAGTAAATGTTAAGTTTTATTAAATGTATATAAAAACTATGTGATTACACTATGTTTTTAATAGAAGGGGATGAAAAACATCTTGGAAAAGTTCCAAATAAGTACTTGTGTAAGAAACCAATAAAGGAAAAATGTGTATCCTAACCACAGTCAGATTCCCTTTGTGCCCAGCTCAATACACAGAAAAATAAATAAATAAAAATGAGATGCACCCAAAGATTTGCCATCTAAGTGAGAAAGACAAAGGAAGTACTAATGTTATCTACATAAAACAAAAACAAGTCAATTGATCAAGTCACAGAAGTGGTAGCAAGAACTATGAACTGAACTGAAATTTTCTGAGTGTCAGATTAACACTGAACTGTTTCATGATGGGAAGCTGGCAATAAGCAAGATGAAAGAAAAAAATCAGAAATTCTAATTTTAGATCAAAAGACTCCCTGGTTTTGTGGTGGTTGTTGTTTTTTGTTTGTTTGTTTGTTTGCTTGTTTTAATTGTATTTAAAGCTTTCTGTTTGTTTTGCATCTACAGTTGTTAACATGACCATGAATACGTGCATCTGTACTCCTTTACTCTACATCTAGTGCTGCATTACCCAAAATTTCAAACAGCCTTTCAGGAAAATTTTGGCTTAATATGAATATATGGTGTACCAGCTGATTGTCTTCTCTTAAATTGTCAAGGTCCCCCTTTCTAAGACACTGAAGTGCCTCACCTCCTGTGAACAGAGATTATCCTGTTGCAGAAAAAGATTAGGATGCCAGTATCTACTGCCAAAGGTTTCAGTGACCTTGGTCTGAACCTTCACTATCTGGGGCAAAAACTTCCTCCAGCTGTGTGTTAGTTTTGTGCCCAGGCTAATGACACACCAGTCCTAATTAAGCCTTTAAACTGCTGCTGTAAATTTAAGACATGTTATCACTTATCCAAATACAACAAAAAGGGTGGGGGTTACTACTGCGATTGTCATAATAAGGCTCCTTCAGCTGTAAGTTTGTTGTAACCGTGATGGTCTAATGATACCAGTCAGGCTTAATGAAGAGTCTCTCTGCACAGACGCTGGCCTGTGTTTTTTGTTTGTTTGTTTGTTCGTTTTTGTTTTTTAAATTCTATTAAAATGCATGGCCTCTCACCATAAACCTTGCTTCTTTGTATATCATTATCAACCCTTCTCTTGTAAACAAGACAAGAAGAGGAGCAGAGTGATTCCTTATTTTCCCTCAAGGAATAAATTTCTAAACTTCCAATCTTTGGTCAATAATGAACCCTCAGACCACCTTGGGTAAACAGTGGAACCAGAGGGACCCCTGCCACAGTCAGATGAAGCTCTGATGAGAAGGATGTGTGCCAGTCTGCAAGAAAAGTCAAGAACTCATAAGAAGATGAAAATGTTGATCACAATCAAGGGGTCCAAACAACTTAAGAAGCAACCTCAAGCATTATTATCTCTATTCAAACAGACTTCCTGAATAATTATATCTGTTCTGGAGCAATGGACAAATTTCCTAAGTTGGTCAGGTGTTGACTGATACTGGCATAGCCTCATGTGCAGAAGTAGAGCTTTAACCCACAAGGAAGCTTATGCAAGAAAATCTATATTTATCATCAGATCCCACCAAGACAGTTCTGAGGTATTTTAAGGACTGTGTTCATTATCATAATTTATTTTAAGCTGCTTTATTTTAATCACCCAAAACCAGAATCTCCAAAAAGACAGAGTACATTTGCTTCTGAATAAGAAATGGATCAGGATGAACACTAATTTCCAGTCACTTTCCACCAATGGGGATGTAAAAATCATCAGCAGCACAACAGGAAGAATGAAGGTCATGAAGGATGCTACAAGTGTTACTGATGAAGATCTAACCTCTATCAGTAGAAAGACTGTATCAGCTGATGTTTGATGTTTCTTGGAACTGGGAACTGGGAAAATCTCAAACATGCTGCACCCCAAGTTCGCACAACTGAGAGACATGGAGGAACAGAGAGATACCAACAAAGTGCCCCATTTCACAGGGGCATTCTCCCAGGCCAGATGGATTAATGAGTGCTTTGTGCATCCAGAGGGGTACATAACAACAATAACAATAATAATAATAACAATAATAATAATACATCTTAAGTTTGATCACTTGGAGTGGTAGCCATCCTTTCCAGGGGTTAAGTCTTGGTGTCCAGTTGTATAAACTGCAGCAAGGTCTCAGGCAGAGTCACTATGTTTCTCTTTTGTGACACTCTTTAAAACTCTTTCTTTGGCTGGAGTTTCTGTTTGGGGTCTTTTTTTTCTGTTTCATGGAAGTTCTTGTTTTCAATCAGTTTTACAGGTGGGTTGTCTGTGGTAGATGGATCACAAGACATGATCCTAAGGTGGCAACCTGAAAACATGTAAATTCCAGCAGCAAAAACCAAAGACAATACGAAAGTATTGAGCACTAAATTCTCTCCCTCGATCTACTAATGATCACATTGATGAGCTTGTGAATAGGTAGCAGGTGTCATCTAGCAAGTGGCTGGAACACTGTGCAGTAAGAAGTTAGTTTGCTCTTCTCCATCCTGACAGGTGCTTTCATCCTGTTATGACTTTTCTCCACACCACCCAAGATGTTTAGTTAACCGTCACTTCCTCAGTCTTCTTTGTATTCTGTGCCAGCAAGCATGGCAAAACACTATTTTCGTTCTTGTCCAAGTGAGACATACCCTATTCACTAGCACCATCACCACCATGACATTTATTTTTCAAGACTTTCCTTGGGCCCTACACAGTTCTGACAGGCTGTTCTTAAAACCCATACAGCAGTGCACAGTCTGAACTGTCTGCCTGGTAGACACATGCCAAGGTGGAAAATAGAAATGTATAGGATAAACATTTCCCTTTCCACATTTCCTGAAGTGATCCTGTTTGCATCTATCCCATCACAGTACATCATTACTAACCCCAGTGTATCCAAATCTTTAACTGTGCAGATCAATATGATTTATTTTTTTTTAAGATGATTATATCAGGATGATTTTACTTGTTTGATTTACCAAGAGCAAGTAAGCATTTATAAACTTTCCAGCAACCTTGCATTTGCTTCTGTACTTTCTTCAGCCTGGCATAATACATGCTTGTATGCCATTTCACTAGCTACACCAGGAGGGCCTAATAGCCAAAACAAGTTGTTAAACATGTGCTTTCTCATTGTGCAATAATTAGATCCCTTTCCTTTATGATTACTAAATACAATAGAGTTAGAGTTGGATTTTAATGACCAAAAGTAATAGGGAGATGACTGAAAAAAAAAAAAATGGTTGCTATGTCTCCTGAGCATATTCAAAGCAATGACACAGAAATATCTAAAACCACAAAGAATTTTTGAGATGGTAAGATCTATGAAGTCTACATCTTTTGAGATATTTGGCTTGTCTTATCAAGCAATGTAAAGGTCAAGAAGAAAATGCTTGGTCATTACAGATCCTTCTAGAGAACGGAGACTGAAAAAAAATATCTTCTGAATTTTGTTCTCAGATCCCTTCTAAAATAGATTATGAAGGTGGTAAGGAGTAGGAGTACGAATAGAGGGATTCAAGAAGCCAGCTGCAGGCAACTGGTGGCTTTCTAACCTATGTTAGTGTCCTAGCAATGAATATATAACCAAGACCTAGTTTTAAGCAAGTGACCAAAGCTCCCTTTGATTAAGCATTTTAAAAATCCTAGATGCCATGCCCTGTTTATACAAAGGAAAAGGAGAGGAGCTGGTGTGAGAGACAGGAGACATGGAAAGGAAAAGACAGTATGTAGCAAAAAAATAAGTTCAGTGAAATTAAAGTATTGGGAGGGAGAGAGGGGAAATTGCTCATGAATTTCACATGGAAAACTGCAAATAGTGAGATAAGTTAGCTTGCAAAATAATATGCCTGGGATAGTGATGGGGGCACCAGAGCTTGAGACGTTTAAATTACTTTGGTTAAAGCACCGGGGTATGGAATATAAAGAGCAGCAGCAAGTGTGTTGCATGTAACATAACAGCTCATTTCTCTCTCCTCAGGGTTTAGTTCCTCACTGCCCAAGGACAGACACAGTCCTTCCAACTCCAGAACAGTTTCTAGCTGCATGCTGTTCTCTGAAAATGCCATCAGTGGGAGCTGGGGAAGAGAGGGAGAGGGACAGGCCTGTCCTGCTTTATTGTCCTCTAAAAAGTATCTTCTTACCCCAACTCTGGTTACTGCATGCACCAAGCAGTACTGGCAGTGGTGCCACTGGCAACCATGTTCTACTTATATGTGACATCTCTTTTTCTCCCTTTATGGGTAATTAAACTACTTGTGACCCCTGCCTAGCTCCCTATCTCAAGGGTTTCTCTGTATCCATCAACCTCTGCTCTGTCCCAAGACAAACTTCAGGCTAGGGAGCCACTACCACACACAAAGCATGTGTGTTGTGACTCCCCCTCCTTTGCTAAAAAAGATATGGCTGTATTGCCTTCCCGGCAAGGGCAGTAAGGCCTAACCCAAGAGTACAGCAACTGTCTCCGTTGAGTGATTAGCCTAATAATACGAAAAACAATAAAATAAGGTCAGTATCATGAGCTCTGGCTATGGCTCGTCTTTGCTGCTTATGTCTTGGAAAAATTGTGTTGTGCTACAGAAATCTTTGTAAGGATTCCTTCACTCACCTTTTGGACCACCAGCACAAGACGATGTCAAATCCATTGCTTTCTTAATACGGAGACTTTAAACCAAATTCCAGTGGCCACAGACTAGACAAGTTCCCAGTGACTCTAATGAGAGCCAGGCTTGTTTCTTCACTGCAAAATCTTGCTTACTGGTATGGAAACCTGATAGTAAGTGGCAGAGGTCAAGGCAGGTACTGTAACACACTCAGAGAGATCTGGGTAATCTGCAGGAATAATTCTAAGCTACAAGTAGTTACCGTTGTTTGCAGGACTCCATCAAAGCTTTATCCTACTTATTTTATTCTCAGCATCAGTCTGATAATAGCCTATTGGAGTTTCTAACCATTACTTATAACTTTGTAGGAAGATAGTGGTGCATTTGAAAATAGGTAAAAGGCTTCAAAAAACTCCTTTCTTATTCTTCACCTGGAAAATAAAAGCAGAACAAGAAACAGAGCACAACCTCTATGACTGCAGTATATATAGAATTGCTCGTAAATGCTCAGAAGGCAGCAGAAGGTAAATTAAAGTGGTATGTGAAACCCACATCCCAGCTCCTGTTCCAGATTTACCTGAATGGGAATTAATACAATCTATCATGTGGCTGATAAGAAGTAAATATCTTGTGGTAATATTGCATCTGAGGGAACATCCTTTAGAAATCTTTACACACCAAGAAGACAGACATGCTTAATCTGCAAAGACTGAGGAAGCCAGGCAAGCATCAAGGCAGGAAGGAACACTCCTATTAATTTTGTGAGATGACTTCAAACCACTTTTGTGGGAGCATGTAATAGCAGGACTTACTACAATTGTGTTATAGCCCCCATAATGTTCCACAGCCAAGGTACCTATTCATTTGATCCCAAGACCATTTAAGCTCCATTTGTCATGAGTTGAAAGTAATAATGGTTCTTTCCTTGTCATCTTCATTTATTTTCTGGACTTCTTTACTCCTTTATGTAAATGGAACCTTGATAACCAAGTAGTCTCATTGCGGCTCCTCAAACCTTATAAAGCAGTCCTTTTCCAGACTCTATTCACAACATTTGAGTTAAACTATTTGGATGACACACATTATTACAAATATACAGGCACCTCAAGACCTGTTTTAGACCTCAAGACCTGCTTCTTCAAGACCTCAAGACTAGCTTTAGATAGTACAAGAAAACAAACCTTTTGTGAGACTAATATGTGTTTCCACGCATTTAACTTGCTCGCTTTCCTAGCAAGGAGGTATGCCATGAGCATTTATTTTATTTTATTTTTGGGTATTAGATTAGATTTCTATGAGGGATCAAGGAAATTACTCCATTCTGAATAGAAGTGTATGACTGTTCTTCTGACTGACCTTCCCTGCTAAAACCTCCTCAGACACAGCCAGAGAAGGACCATTTTTAACCTCCAATCTCTGTAGCCAGGTCATTCCCTGACAAGCCTTAATGAGCGGTCAAATTTCTGAGTATCTGATTCATTATTTAGTTTCTTCTACCTTGCCGGAGAGGCTAGACTTGAAAGAAAGGTTCATCTTGAGCTGGGGTATTTTGTTGTCAAGAAGGCTTCATTTTAATGGATGACTATCAACTTTTATCATTCCCATTGCAAGCCTTGCATAACCCTATTCTAGCAATGTAAAAATATTTCCTTTCTCTCCAATTCTGGCTCAACTAGGAAGCATATGAAAGAAAAAATAAATAAATACAGCAAAAACTCCACATTCCCTTACAAAGTTTTCAGAAGAACAGGAATCCATGTAGTGATTTCCTGCGATCCAAGAGAATTCATAAACCGAGCCCAGAAATATTATCCAAATTGCCACACAGTGCTTCAAAGCTCTTTAAAACAATTAAAGCAATGATTCTATGCAAGATATTAGATGAGTTGTTTTAATATGCTCATTCTGAGGAATAGTTCCATGGCTTACAACACCAGCATGGAAACAGGATCTTCTGAGCTATGATAAGGATTGAAAAAATGCTGGTCTTTGAGGTCCTTTTTTTTTTTTTTTCCATCATTGGTCTGATACTTTTAAAGAGCACATTCCCACCCAAAAATTCACAAGTTACATGTTCCCTTGTGTTCTTCAATCCCTCCCTCATACGAGAGGTCACGTACCTCATGCTCATAAGAAATGGCAAGAACAGAGGAAGCCAGTGCTTCTGTGAGGTTGTCTAAGTCACCAGCCTCTGGAATGAAGCTCTGCACACTTCAAGATGTTGGACTGGAATACATTTTATTGTAACAGACCTTAGGTAAAGGTCAGTGAATTGCAGATAGGTGACTTTCACTTAAAATAAACTACAAGAAGCTCAGACCTGCCTGGCTCCAACCTAAGCTTTGCTGCAACCCAACACTGTGCAGCTGAGACAACTCACATCGCTGAACTTGACTTAATGTGGTGCAACAGGCTGAGGTGATAAACAAAAACTGACATTGTCTTGTCCAAATACAATCTTAGATGGCTGTTAATTTTGCAGCTCATCTTTCTGCTCAAAATAACAGCTATATATGAAATAAAGATTTTGGGTTGGGAGGGCATGAGCTTCAAATCCCTTGAAGTAGGAGTCAATGAGAAAACAGTCCTAATGCACTCTGTGCATTTAGAGTAATTTAAAATAAGAAAAACAGTGAATTTAAAGTCAGCTGTCCTGGTTTCAGTTAGAACAGAATTTTCTTCCTAGTAGCTGGTGGAATGCTGTGTTTTGGCTTGGGATGAGAAGAGTGCTGATAACACCCCGATGCTTTAATTGTTGCAGAGCAGTGCTTATACCAAGCCAAGGACATCTCAGCCTTTTGCTCTGTCCTGCCAACAGGCAGGCTGGGGGTGCAGCAAGAGCTGGGAGGGGACAGACCCAGGACAGGTGACCCAAACTAGCCAAAGGGGTATTCCATACTATCTGACGTCATGCTAAACAATATATAGGGGTGGCTAGCCAGGGGAGGGCGACGGACTGCTCAGGGTTAGGCTGGGCATCAGTCAGCGGGTGGTGAGCAATTGCATTGTGCATCACTTGTTTGTACATATTATTAGTAGTAGTACTATTATCACCATTGTATTATTATTATTGTTATTATTATTTTCCTGTCTTATTAAACTGTCTTTATCTCAACTCACGGGCTTCACTTTCCATTTCTCTCCCCCTTCCCAGAGAGGGATGGGGAGGGTGAGCGAACGGCTGCGTGGTGTTTAGCTGCCGGCCAGGTTAAACCACGACATAAGCCAATCCTCATCTGGCAGAGAACATTGCATTGAATGCAGTCATAAAGAGGGACATTTTCATCTTCTCAACAGAGTCTCTCAATTGCAGTGAGCCTTCTCATTCCTCCTCCTTCCCTAGTAGACTGAGGGGGACTAATGAAAGTTAGTGCCTGCCTGCACAACCCACATTGAGAGATCACAAACACCCATGCTCCTGCATGTACAGCAGTTAGCTGTTCACAAAGGGGGTAAAATTGGTCTCCAGGTCAGATCCAGTCCTTAGGCCTGCCTTCCACAGCTTTCTGTTACAAAGGAACAAAAGGTGTCTTGACCACGCTCTGCAAAGCACCTGTAGTGAGAAAATGCCAAATATCAAACAGTTCATTTTCATGAGATTTTTTTTTTTTTTTTAACTCAACAAGTACTAACAAAAATTAAAACTGTAAGCACCTTCTTCTTCCTGTTTCTGCCCTTCTCACTGGCTACAGACAGAAACCCAGTGACTTTGACTCATTTTCAACTATCCCACAATGGACTTCATAAGAAGCAATTTCTACAAAATTGCATGGACTAAAATCTTAAACCTTTCGCTTGTTTTTAACCACCAACATATTCAGTCCCAGTTTTGCCACTCTTGCAGAATGACAGGAACTGAGTTCGATGTGGTACACCAGTGGCCAGAAATGCACAGTGAAACAAGGTATCCAGAAGTCCACTTTCCAACGGATCCAAATAGTGTCCCTGTTCTCTACATACATAGTCAATTCTTTATGCCTTGCATCATTCATTTTACTATATAGACTGTCATCTTTTACTGTGTTTTGCATACATTTTAAACCAAGCCATCATTTTATCTACTCATGCAGCATAAGCACAGCTTATGATCAACAGCAGCTTATGCCATATGAACACACAGCCCTTGGGCATTTTGAGTTCAGTGGTATCTGGTAGTCCTGGTCAAATACTACAATTCCTAGGTGGTTCCCATATGATCTCAGCAACACCAAATGACCTTGGAGACCATCTCTCTGTCTGAGCTCCACTAAAGAGCAATGCTCTGTGGAGACCGTCAACTGGAGCAGAAGATACTATTTGACTAATTTCAACTCATTCTTCTGCAGATAGAATTTAGGAGATTACCTCTCTGGTTTTGGTCACACTATTTCTCAGTCACTGATTAATTTTTTCTTGGAAGCCATGCCTTGAAGATTGGTTAGCTGCTGTTGAGTGGCAGGTCATTAATCAAGGGACAAAGCCAATCACTCTTTTAAAAGAAATTCATGCATTGTCTTGGGATGCAGAATAGAGTCATATTCCTCCAATGGTTACATCTGAATCTGTCACATCATCAATAATGACAGGCTTCTGAAATGTCACTCTTTGCAATGGTTTTCCCATGATGAAGAAAATAAGGAAGATCAGTTGAGTTGATTCTGCTTTTCTAATCATATTTTTTTTTACCTTCCTTTGTGGCAGGTTTTCTTGTCACTGTTTCCACACTGACACTAACATCCCCTGCTAATTGCTGAAATTATCTGTGTTGTTTGCTTTAGTATCACACAGGCTGCTGACATGGCAGGAGCTGGCTCTGCAATGTCTGACATCATGTGTGAAAAGAGAATAAAAGAAAAACAACAATAAAACCACTAAGCTACTGAGAAATAAAGTAGATTTTGTCCCAACATATTCACTGACCTGCTAGGTTCATGCATCTGATTGGGTTGAGGAAGGTGGAAGTTTTATTTAGCAGTTCAATGCTTATTTTAGGGAGTTGCTTTTTTGTTTGTTTTCATCTCTAAAAAGAGCATGAAGACAGTCTTGGAGACTGGATTTTTCTTTTGTCTGCAATACAATGTAAGAAATGCTACCAAGTGCTAACTGGGTGGAACCAAATAAAGAAGCAACTTATACCAGATGTAACAAAACACCCTACTGTTGGGACACAAACAGCTTAATAAAACTTCAATCCTTCATCCGTTTCATTTGGAAGGGGAGATAAGGAGAGTTTCTGTCACTAGAAAGTCTTGTAGCTCATAACCTCATGTCTTTGCATCACAGACACATGAACATATTGGGCTACAAACTTCAGGAGATCAGCCCCACTTCTCATCAGTTCAGCTGCTCCTGCAGCACAAACCATCAAAGAGCTGCAGAGGAGGTGTGGGTCTGGAAAGCCCTACAGACACCCCAAAGTAGTCTACTCACAATTCTAAATGACAGTCTTTAGACTGAAATTATTTTAGAATACAGTAGGGAATCAGGAAACAGTTTAATAATTATTTTTCTACAAGTCCTCTCCCTCTTTTTAAGATTTGCAGAAGTTATTTAATACCAATGCAAAATAAATTTTGGGGAAAAGTTTTAGCATTAAATTAACTTTTCATTGCATTTTAGCATTTTTAATCCAGCAGACAAAAAAAATCATTATTTTCTTAAATTTAATTAATTTACTAAACTCCTCACGGTTCATTGAATTCAATCCTGTATCTGTGATCTTTCTGGGTCCATTAAGCTCCTGGGGTTCAACTTCATCTCTTCTAACTCATAAAAATCTCATCAAAATGGAAATAAAATGCAATTTTGAACTTGCTAATGAAGGGAAAAAATGTTAACTTTCCAGTGCTGTTGAATTAATGGATTATCTTTGCCAGCCCATTTTAAAGGAGAAAACTTTCACACAGGGGCAAACTTATAAAAGTGGGAATAATTGCACAAAGAGGCATTAGCTGTGCCAGTATTTTTCATTGCTTTTCTCTGCCACTGTCTAAGATATTACTGCATTAAGATTTCTTTCCCCTGAGCTTGCTTTGTCTTCTATCCAAGCAAGATGGATATGAATGTTCCTATAGCATATCACATATTGTTATTAACTGCAGAAATAGTCCTAGATGTCAAATGTTCATTATGGCTTCAGTTCAGTAAAGCACAGAAGCACCTGCAAAATTTTAAGCCTGGGGAGTAATCACAGGTTATGAGTTTAGAGTAAGTTTTTTGAGGGATGGAGAAAAAGCAGGTGAACACTTAAGCAGTGATTAAAGTAGTTGGGGCATGGGGGTCTTTGCTTCTGACATTTTTACAGATCAGGTGTTGTGTTATCACAAATAATATTTTAGTATGCTTCCTGCTTAGTCTTGCAATTTCAGCTGGGTTTGGTTTCATCTTCTAATCTTAAATCAGGGTAGAATAACAAACAGTTGGAGGTTGCTATCCAATACCATAAGACACAGTTCTTCAAATCCCTGAGCATATAAAGGAGAGCTCATATCTGGGAGGTGTAGAACTAGTCATATTTTTCCTAGGAATTTTTTTTTAATTGACTCTTCTTCTCATTTATCATAGCTTGTCATGTTTTTGCCTTCCTTTAAAAAAATATTTGTATTTCTTTTTTTCCTTTGTATTTTTCCCCCATAATTTTGTATTGGTTTGCTTCATTTTAATTGTAATATTTGTCAAGATCATTTCCGCTAAGAAGTAGCTGGAAGAAGAGGAGCTTGAAAAACAGAGATAAATGAAAAAGGATTTATTTTTTACTTTAAGCCTGCCAAAGTATAAAAAGGAGATGGAAGAATTGAGAGCAGTATAGAAAGCAGGATAAAAATAAATAAATAAAAATAAAGTGACTTGCTTATCTCTGTGGAATGAAAACTAATTCAGAATTCCACAAAGAAAAAAAAGCAATTTTTCAAACATTTTTAGCATAATGAAATGTGCTTTTATAAATAGATATGAGCATTGCTCAAGAAATAAGTGATCACTATATTATTTTTTACTGTCATTATCATCATCATTATTATATGCATAACTGAATCATGTTCATGGACCAAGCTAGACTAGGTTAATGTCTGTGCAAATCATGCACAAGCAGTGACTGGATCAATGAGTTTCTCATATTAATAGCACTTAATTGCCGTCCTCTGAACACAAAACCTGAATGACAGATGAGTATGCCTTTAGGAATAATCCTAATTATATTTCAGATTGACAAGGAGTTGATATGATCACCCCAGATCTATAGTTTTGTCTCCTCCCTATGTCTGCCCTCCTAGGGATATCACACGTTGCTGAATGGGGGCTTGGTGGGTATGGATACTCTTCTCTGAATGAATTTATCTGTGCTTGGTTTTCAGACAAGAAGATTTTAATCTTCTGCATGTTGGATGTGGACATTTTTGGCTTCTCTGGGCAGTCATCTAGATCTGCTTTGGAGTAGCAAATCTGAAAGTGCTGCACAGGATGCCTCTGACTGACTCACTCTGCCCTGTGCCAACACTAATGAAATGGTCCCAGTAGAGGTTTTAATGTATGAGCCTAAATCTCTCTGCTTTTCCAAAGTGGCTGATTTCTGTGCTCTCTTCAACCCATTTGCAAATGTCAGTTAATTAGCTAGTTAATTTTCCCACCTACACGCATTGGTGCTTGATGCAGCTTTGCCACGCTAAGAAAGCTTCAGGAGTTAACTTTGTTTGGAATAAACACCTAAGAGCTGAGCTGTAGCCTTTAGACATGCAAAACAGGGACCACAAACATTGTAGGAAAAAATTTCCCTCACCATTTTCAGAATTTGTATGTCTGCTGGATCAACGAATCACAGAGGAAGAGGGAGAGAGGGAGTCTGAGAGAGCTTCATAAACCTCTCCCAGCCCTGTTGATGCCTCAGCACTGCCCTAAATGTGCTTTCACACCTAAGTGCACTTCAGGACCACAGCGATGGCAAATCACCACACTCCCTTGATAATTACTTCCAGTGCATAACTACCTTACTATTAGAAATCTTTTCTTGGCATCTAACATAAATTGTTCACTATAATTTAAGCCCCTTTTCACGCTGAATTTGGTTATCACTTCCCTGGACTAATCACACTCTGCTTCTTCAAATTTCCTGGCAGCAGCTTTCAAGTTCCTAGTGCTTTCTAGGCTCATCTGCACCACCTGAAATATGGTGACCAAACTTAAATCTGTCATCCCAGTAAGGCCTTACTGGATCCCAGGGATGGTTATACCATACATGCTGCAGGAAACCTCCCTGGTCTATATCCCAGAATGAGATCTGCATTATTTTCATGATCTGAAACTGCTTCATTTTTTATCCTCTCTACTCCCACTGTCCTAGAAATAAGTACCTGGCTAACTGTTTTCTTCTTTGTGTTTGCACAGCACATTATTCCTGCCAAATAGAGAAACTTACACTCACCTTGTTGAATTGCATGCTATTATCCTTTTCCAAATCACGTCTCCATTTTCTTTCTCCAGCACATTTACAGTATCACCTCATTCAACATCAGCCTCAGCTTAATAATCATATTATTATTCCATCATTCAAACTGTTAAGAATAGTTTCAGGACAGCAGCTTGTGGGATGCCTCTCAATACATCCTTCCAGTTTAACTACAGACAGCTATTCTCCCCATATGGTTTTCCAGCCATGTTTCATTCACAGTGCAGCACTTTCACCTAGTCTATTCGCCCATGCTGCCACCTAGGGACCGATTCTTTGTTGCCTGTTTCCATGCTGTGCTCAAGATTTCCCTGAGCGAACCAAAGGAACCTAACCCGCTGCTCCACATACTTGTTGAGGCATCATCACTGTTCAGCTATCTCATTTAAGAGTGAGCAATCCAGGACAGTCAGGCTGATCTTTTTTTTTTTTTTTTGTCATCACAAAATGGAGATATCTTCCAATACCACCATTTCAGACACTTTAGCTGTTAATTAATCACTGGTATCAATATGACTGCTATTGTTATTAAACCTAATGACAAAAAGACAAGATGCAGCTGAGGAGGGGGTGATTTAACAGCTACTAGCTAGCCAACACCTGTGGTTCTTTGATTTCCAGTTCTCACAGCTGAATATGTGCCATCACCTCTGCAAAGGGTCTCCTTTGCAGATGGGTGAGGATTCTTACAAGGAAAATTCTTGCCTGAAACAGGTTGACCCAGCCTCATTTTCAGTACTTTGATTTAAATGTTAAGGCCAATTTTAGATTATTAATATTCCATCTACATTTCACATTTATCTCTGCTATCTAAAATATCAGGAAATAGTCTAATTGGAGTGAAACTCTAAAACTGCTATGTTCTCTTTTTTTCTGTCTCCCCCTTTCAATACCTTTGCACAAAGCTGAGGAAAATTAGCAGATTAGCTGAGAACAGTCCAATTAATAGTGATGGATTCTCCTACTTCCATGCATACTGAGAAGCTTTTCACATTGCATAAGTACCTGAAGGCACCTTGAACAGGACAGAAGCGTGTGCTTGTCCCAGCACTCTGACAGAGTACCCAGGCAAGTCATTTCAAAGGCGGGTACCCTGATCATTTGCTTTGCCTGTCTGTGTAATCTCCCATTCTGTGTTTGCACAGCACCTCTTTGGCTCAGGAAAGAAGTGCAAATGATAAACAGGAGGAGGAGGAGATACAATAAAGTTACCAGTGATTCAACAGAGATAGTGAAGCAAAACTCTAGGTTACTGATAGATATACAACTCCTACCTTTCCAAACAGATATCAACAATGGCCTGACAAATCCATTTCCTTTCACCAGATCTAGATCTTCCTGCTCAGGTTGAGTCCAGGTAGCCCGACACTTGACTGAGCTTTATAAGCAGCCTGGCCATATTCTGCAACCAATGTAAAGATAGATTCCTCCAGAGGAGGACCATAAACCCAGAGGCTTTCTCTGTGGTTGACTGTTTCTCCATGTGCAGGCATGAAGGTGGTTTCACTCTCATGTTAAATACCAAAAGATAAATTGAATTAATCTAAATAATTTTCTTTTCTTTGCCACCTGTTCAGAATAGGGGTGTAACCAGCGGAAAGAAAACAAACTGAATGCTCTGCTAATCTCTTCTGAATAGCCAATTCAACTGAGCTGCATCGTCACCTAATGTCAGTTAGAACCAAGGGCAATGGTGATGTAGGAAATTAGATGTGACGTAGAGCCATGATTGGAGGAGCACTGCTTCCTTGTGTGCTCTATTTTGCAGTCCCTGCAGCTACTGCCAAGCTGGCAACATATGCTGGTTGTTTGCTTATTCCCAGCTCTTGGAGTCTCATAAATATTTGGTGTCTCAGCTACTGCTTTTTGAAGTACTGTTCTGATTTGAATAAATGTAAAAAAAATGGTAATCATGATCTGAAATCAATTTCAAGATACAAAACCTATAAGGAAAAGTATCTCCTATGTATTAAGTTTTTAGAAACTGTTATATCTGAAGATAGTGCTGAGTGGCAAGAAACAATTAATTCATTATTTCAGAATTCTTGTTGGCCAAGTACGGTCAGGTTGTGGAGTGGTTCAGTGCCCAAACTCCCCAGCCAGACTATGCTTTGCAATAGCAGCAAGTCAAACAAACTAATAAAAAACAAACAAACAAACAAACAAACAAACAAGCAAAACTCTAACAGGCAGGTAGGAAGATACTTCATTTTTTTTGTTTAGATCACATAAATTCTTTTTGGCCCTATGGGAAGTCCATAAATAGTAGGCATTCATTTTTCCACAGATTTGTTCAGAATAATCCAGTGACACCCACTCATTTCTATTCCAGTACAATTTTTGACTCTCTTTTTCTTTTTACACTATGGTTTTCCTCAGAACAGAAGTATTTTAGGAAATCATTAAATCTTGATAATTTACTGCCATTAGTTTGTCAAAACTCTTATTCCTCATTTCTCCCCATACTCATACACACACTCTCTTGTCAACCACTGCAATTATGTTGATTTTATAGTTTCAACTTTATTAATTGAAGAAGTGTGCTAAAATTGCCTCAACCCCACTGGGGTCCCATTGTTTGCCTCATGGAGATTTTATGCAGCTGGTGAACGACAGCAATTAACTTGTGCCCTAATTACTAAATGATTTGCCAATATAATTATGTGTTTTATGTCAACCTACTGATAAACTGATAATTAATAATTCTGCTTAGTCAGATAAATCACTTTTCCCAAAAGACTTTTCTGCTACATTTGTATTTTTGGTCATAATTAACATTTCCTTGGATATGGATGTCATCTGTAAGGACTGTTGATTTGAGAATGACTGTGGTATTGAGGGGGTTGTCATGCTCTGTGCAAAAAGCAAACTTTTCTAGCCTTTAGAGGGGGACACCAGGACACCAAGGTCCCAGCCCTGATGTTACAACCGAAAGGAACATCCTGGTTGAGCACTGCTTCAAGTTTTCCCCCAAAATGGGGCTCCCTGGGGTAGCTCAAACTGCGGGAGGGCCTGGCCAGGGACTCCTCAGCCCCTTGGCCATTCTCCTGCCCAAATTCTACCCCTCTGGCTCAGAGTCAGGAGGTTGGTGGTAGGTGGTGACCCAGGTATGCGTCTCACACCTTCTCACATTACTGGAACAACTGTTTCTGCATAGGACAGTTGCATTCTACTGCCCTTACAAAGTCTTCAACTCTGTAGTTACCATCTCTCTCCCCCATGTACTTCTATACACTACCAGTGCAGACAGGGAAGCTGGATACTTTTTCCCTCTTGTTCACCTGCACATAGAGAAGCAATGTCCAGCTCAAAACATCATTTTAATCAAGCCTTCATCTTTACCAGCCTACAGAAATGACCAAAATAAAAGGCAGGAAAAGATGTCTCTGAAGAGTGTGGGTCACTTGTACCCTGTACAACTGCACCAGCTATTTATCACAAGAAGCTTTTGTCCAAGTTAATTCGAGATGTGTCTTGATGCAATGTAATTTAAAACCAGGATTTTAACTAAGGAAAATCATTTCGGCAAGTGTATGATGCTGTGTTAAAACGTGTTACTTTAAATCGTATCCTCTTACACACAGCACTGCACTGTTTGAATACATTAAGTTTCTATAGCCTCAGTTTGGCAGCCTTCAACTGGGTTGCACATATGTCCCTTAAAAGTCAATATTTGTAATTACAACTCATATTCACACGGGACTTAGGGACACCCCTAGCCCCTTAAAATCAAAAAACTAACACCATAATGTTTACCCAGTTCCTCTGTCACAGAACTAAAACCTCAATAGCCAGCACAAAAGTTATGTAACTCTTCCTTTAGACAGCAGGATGCAGAGATCAAAGATGTTACCCAAAGACGAAAGCAGGATCTGTGGCAGAACCAGATATCAGCTAAACTCTCCTGGAGTATGCCTGTGCCTTCTGTACATGAGAAGTTTTGATGCAAGCGCTTTTAGTCTCTCATATATGGGGATCAGATTTATTATTACTCCTGTGAGATATCTTATAGAAGGACAAAGAAGACAGATTGCTAATGAAAAGTTGCCACCTAGGTGAATAAAATTGTCTAAATGTATTTGTACACTTATTTGAACATTTGAATGACTTCACCTTACAGATTTATGGGGTGGCAAAGGCAGACAGAAACACAGACAGAAGAATAGAATAGAAAGGAGTGATACATACCTTAATAAAGACAAATTTCCAGATGTTTCTTGAAATTTGACACAGAGTATTATTTTTACTGGGGAAAAACAAACAAACAAGCAGAAAACTTGATGGTGTGCAGATTTCCCAGACTGAAATCTGTTGCGAAAGGAAAAATGTTTTCTGTTCCAGTTTTGAATTAAAATTTGACATTTCAAAACATCTACATATATAGGAAGAAATCCATGAATGGATTCATAAAATTCTTTACTTCTATTCCATCAATGTCTTTTTCAACTTATATTTGCACTGAACTGATGACATTACTGTGTTTTGGCTCTGAAATCTGTCTCAGCTCAGAAAATATACAAAACAAATGCTTTCACTATTTCAAACCATCTTCTCTACAATATTTCAAGAGGGAATAATTACTAAAACCCCTCACCACCTTCAGACAGATCCAGAAGTTTGTGTGGAAAAAAAAAAATCACAGCTCCCTGAAAAAAAAGTTTCTGAAGATCTGTTGGAAACCAAGACTAAAACCATTTAGAAATCAACAGGGAGCAACGTGGTTGCCCTCAGAGATGCATGAGCAGCCATTTCGTTTTTAAATGGGTCTCTGATACGAATTGAAATGTTTGACCCAATTTTCTTGTGCTCAGTACCTCCCAGCCATACTGTGAGCTGGGAGACTGTGAAAGATGGATGGTATTCACCAACATGAACAAAGTCTCTTCTGCAAGAACTCCTAATCCTATGGGTTGACGGTTTCTGAGACCTCCAGGTACTATGTCTATAATCAGACAACTGTGCTAACAGTGACAGTTGTGCAATCTGTCCCAGAGCAAGAAACAGTGCCTGTTAGTTGTGCAGTGTGACTGCTGGTGTAGAAACTTTGTGGGTTTTATTTGCTTGCTTGTTTGTTTATTTCATTTCTTACCTGTTTTTAATCCTAGCTGTACAGTTTTAATGGAACTGTAATGAACTCCTTTGTGAGACTGCATTTGGAATACTATGCTACCAAATCTTTATTTCACACCTTATTGCAGCCCTTGCCATATGAGGCTTCGCAGTCATCAAGCCCAAAGTATTATTGTGCAGACAGTGCAGCTCAGCAAAAATGGCCCAAATAGCATTGCTGATGGTGAGTGCCTTACAATATCTACTTCAGAACAAAAAACACCTGCCTCATTCTTGTACCTGTCCACTTTTCCAAAAGGGTAATAGCTATGAGATGCATTGCCAAGCAAAGTGTGAAATTTTCATTGTCCCCTCTGATGGCTATTTCTGTCAGACACCATCACCACAAGAGCCCAATAGATTTTTGTGCTTCTTGAACAGCATTTGCAGGCAACTCCTGGAGCCAAACCAATCTTCCCCAGCTTCACCTCCACACTTGTTTCCAGAGATGAGCACAGCGACAATGCTCTGGAGTGTGGGGGTCAGGAGTGCTAGACTACTTCAAACTCAGCACTGTAATGAAAAGAACATCGAGGGTGGCACAATCTAGAATACAACTGCTATCTTTTTAATTTTGTCTTCCTCCTCAAACTGCATGGTCCTAACCCCCAGCCCTGTGCTGCCAATGGTACTCACATACATGTTTGTACAGTGGGACAGCTAAAGGAGTTGATGGAAAACTAAGAGGGGAGGGGGGGTGGAGAGGTGGGGGGAAATGTGCCCTGGTTTGGGCTGGTAACCACCCAGTTGCATGAGTATCAATGATCCCTAAAGCAGAAGGATGGCCTGAGCCTTGAGAACCAAAAGCAGCACATCAATGACTCCAGTGTAGACAGGAGTCAGCTGCAATGGCACCGCATCCCTCATAATGGTACCCTACTCCTGTTATGTACTACGTAAGTATTATGAACTCTTCAGCTTTAGGGGTTTTAAAGTGAGATGGTAGTGCTTAGGACTCACTGAAGCGTTAGTTATTGGGCCTAGATTTCTGCAGTGTTATTTTAAAAGCCGTCTCTCCCAAGCATGCTGTTTTAGAAAACTCCTAGAGCTATGAACCCTACTGCCCAGCCTGATAATAAGAATTGTTTGTGTGTGCTTGGATCATATTATCCCTCACTAAATCCAGTGGGCACATCAGGGCTGGATTTTCCTTGTCAATAACCCAGTGTACAACTTTGGGTACAGATTCCCATACAATTGCAAGAGACAACTGTTGCTGTTGTAATATTTCCCATTTTTCCTCAACAAATACAAATGTTACAACATACCAGATCTATGCTCAAAATGTTTGCAATCGTAAATTCTCAATTTCCAAATGCCTGAGATACCCCAGGGTGAACCACAGAAGGTATCTGGCTGGGGCTGGCACTGCAGAAGTGCAGGACCAATCGCATGGAAGAAATTAGAAGACAGAGCTTAAGAAAATTGTTAGAGGATGGCATTTCACATTCATTATCAATGTGTCATAAATATGGTAATTTCCAATCTGCCTCCCTTTTGCCCCTTTCAATGGTGAAGTGTGAACGAATAGCAACTCTCATGTTCAATTAAAATTTTAAAGAGATACCATTGGGTATTGCTTGTGCAAAAATGAAGTTTTAGCTGAAAAGTAAAAAACATGAAGAAAAAAATAAATTAAAAAAAATCTCTCTTAAGGATAGAAATGTACCCTCAATTCATTTTAGTATTTGGAATAGGGCACAATTCAGTGTTGGGTTTTATGTTATTCTTTTTTAAACTGAATCTTTTATAAGTTGCAGATCCAAACACCACTCACTGCAGGTAAAAATGAGTCCTGAGAAATGAAAGTGGTCTTGAAATAGAAGTGTTGAAGCTTATATATCGAGGGAAAAACATCCATTATTCCAGGCAAGTTCAATTTGTTCGCTATAGAAATGAGCCCAAGTAGATTCTGGACCTTCTCTACTTTTCTCTGAGACTTCTGTATATCCAACCTGCCTGATAGTTTTTACAGGTCAGTTTCACATTTAGAATAATCTAGGCAGGTTCATCATAGCTTTGCAAATTAGCTGTACCATAGATATTTAATACAGATCATGCTGTCAGGAAATGCTGAACAGACATACAATATTCATACTGTTGAACTAATCAGTTCACACACACCAAATCCAGCTGAAAGCTCTGAACAGATTGCACATGTTCCAGCTGACCAGGACAAAAACAACAGAAATTGCCCACTCACATGTCCAATTCTACCTACCTACCTACTTACTCAAGGTCAAAGCTACTTGTGATTTTCTGTAGAATCCTAGTTTCTGGACATGGAGATGATGCCATTTATCAGGAAGTACAAGGAAGATGTTAACTAAAAGCTTGAAAAGGACAGGATTTATTTTTTTTTAAAGGCACAAACATATTTCTTCTTGAAATAAAATCTGATTTTTAAATCACTAATGATCATTTACAGCTTTGAGTAGGAAATGCCACCCCTCCACACACATACACACCTCCATTTGGATGCAACCTGTATGGCTGTTCTACAGGGAGGTGCTATCTTTAAAGGTTATTTCAATCTACAGAAAGTCTTGGATTTTTACTGTCTAAAAAAATCTCGGTGGTGATGGATGAGTGGGTCACCCACAGGTGAAGAGATCAAAGATCCATGATAATTGCAATTTAGCACCAAAGGACAAAACGGAGGGACAGGAAACTTTGTGAAATAAGAATAATGGTAAAGATATGAATATCTAAGTTTCTGGAGTTTCTAATGAGTCAACATAGTGTAGGATGATGAATTACCTGCCAGCTTTAACTCTACAGATAGAGTGGCATCACTCTGAACTGATATTCATTCATGACAGGGAAAAGAGAAAGTGGTTCTTAGGAAACATTTTATTGCCACTTCCAAAAGACACCTTGCTATGGATGGAAGCCTGGGAAAGCTGATTTGCATTTCACTATAGCAAAGACAACCCTCCATTTCAAGCTTTGGAATAGTGACAAGACAGTGACTTTTTACTGACACATCAAGGAGACTAACGGGAGATGTCTCTGTTACTAGTTCTGGAAAGAGCCTGACCATGACAGAGTGAGGATTTGGGCATGAGAAATGCTATGGCATGACACAACCCATGCAAATCTCAGCAGTGCGTTTTTCTCATGTGTTAAGTGATATGGAGCCCAAACTTTCCATATTGTGTCTCCATTCACCTTTAAACACCTTCTTGATGCTTCACAAAGGCAAAAGTCCTGATGAGGTTATCCCTGGGCAACTGCCTATGAAAACTATATCCTCAAGCATTTTCTCCCAGTCACCTATTAAAGTCAGTGCTTCAAATGTGACTGCAAGCTGATTTTGAGTATTCCAAGTTCCCAAGACAGTAAGAAATCCCACCCACATGTTGCTGTTCAGAACCTTCAGCCTTGAGATGGCCACAGCCAGGTTCCTAGTCTTGTTTGTACAAACATCAGAAATGTTACACTGCTTTCAAAGTGCACATAGGATGGCCCTTTACTCTCATTTCTCCCTACATTTCTTAACCTTGTACTCATGTCTTCAGTTGAATGTCTTCAACTGAATGCCTTCAGGGTGAATGCTTAATCCTCTTTTTTATTACTATTTTTTTCTTGAGCAATTCTTTAATGACCTACCCAGAGGAAGAGCAAGGGCTAAAATATTTATGTATGCAGATGAAACTGTTCCTTTAGTTGCTGTTAATGATGTTTGCTTCCATTTCTAATACCCTCTCTCCCAAAATGACATGTATGATCACCAGGCTTAATAATATGCATCTCTATCTTAATAAAACTCTACTAGGCTTTCTGTCTGCTAGCACATTTAATCCTTCTAATACCTTTAACGCACCTGACCCTGTTTGCTCAACCTGGGTGTGAGCAGATTCTGTTTCTGGACGTACATTTGTCTCTGATAAATTTATTCTCTAGATACTTAAAAATACTGTCCTCCTTTAGTACACATGCTGGTGATTAGACTGCAAATAGAATTAAGTTATTCTTAGCAGCTGGTGTTGGGCAGAAAGAAGTGATGTGGATATCTGGTTGGGTCTGCTTATCATTTTGATTCTGATTTTGAATCTGATCATGAGCTTGCTCATACATATTAGAATGTAATGCCTGCCTCCCATACTTTTGCTTGGGCTAATTATGTTCTTAGGCTTTGTTAGGCCACTTGATGTCAGAGGTTCAACTATTTGTTGCTACAAAGCAACCTGCAGAGATGCTGAAATTGTCCAAAGAGTGCGGGAGGAAGGGTGCCGTATTTATTCTATGGTTGCAGGGGCTTTAAATTTTCACAAAATAAAATATTTGTAAACACAGAAGAGCTGACTGGCTATTACTTTTCAAAGCATCTTTCAGAGACATTGACACACGCTATCTTAAAATAGGGCATCTGTGAGCTCAGTGGTGCCAGCCTAGCCTAAAATGGCAAGGAGTCAGCAGGTGAATTCTAGCGCTCAGTGTGTCTGGCAATCATGAGATACCAGAGAAAGTATCAAGGCTTTTTCTTTTCTTAAATTCATTCTGCAGTCAGAATGAATTTACCAGTCATACCAGTACAGTTAAATAAACCTCAACAAGGATGAAATTTTGTAGCATTAGGGCTGATCTTGTTTTGAGCAGGAGGTTGGACTGGATAACCCACTGAGGTCCTTTTTAACCTGAATTATTCTTTAATACTAAAGGCAATCTCATTCCTTTTGCTGGAGGAAAGAAAGGGAAAGGGATTCACTAATAATTTTTGAGCACTTATATTTTGACGATTATGGAATTCTATCTTAATTTTTAAATATGCATTTTTTTATTACATGTATACAGACACACATGCAGGACATCTTCTGATTTGTACTGTTATAGCAAACATCTAGAATGAAACTTGTTGAGTACGCAAGCATAATGGCACAGGAGGGAACAAAAGATAAAGCAAAATCACTGTGAAAGGGAGGTTGTGGTAAAGCACATGGGATTCTAGACTCACAAGTGGCAGGAGGGCAAGATTATGGGAGGAGGTTGAAAGAAATTAGGAGAGGTTGCAACAGAATAATATTGAAGCTATTTTGTGTTCACCTGTGTTGGAGCAACAGAAATTGCTCCACCTAACTGAGAGGTTAATGTGTCTGTTCAAGTGTATTAGAGTTTCAGAATTTCTTATAATTATAGCTTCTCTTTCATTTAAAACAAGTCTTCTTTCCCTTTTTTGCCTACAGGGAAGCCTGTTCTGGACAGGCATTTATGAATTCATGGCTTAGGAAATAAAGCAAAACTTTCTGTGACTTCTCAAGAATTCATTTCTACTTGTTGCTTCCCTTGCATTTGTTTAGACTGACAGGGAATATTGGCCTGGATAAAGTGGTATCAAGAACACAACACCTGCAAGACCATCTCTATTTTTGTATCAGGCATATTTTTCCAGTGCACTGTGAATTGTCTCCACCCACATCCAGATCAACCAGGGTACTGCCTGGGAGGCCGTCTTGTGCCCACCTGTCAATTTTGTATTCAACAGGCACAAGAAGAAACCAAGTTTTAACGGTCCAGCCCAAAATGTTAATAGCTGTTCCTTCATTTTTCACTAGCTCCATGCATGTTTAAATCTGGTGTGTTTTCACCAAAATAATAAAATAAAATAAAATAAAATAAAATATTAAGGGGAGCTGTCCAGAAAGCAGTATATAAGTTGCAGGTTAGGTTGTCAGGGTGAGCATAACTGGGAGCCTAGATGGCTTTTTAAGTTAAAACCCATCAGAAAAACTGACTTTGCATGCTGTGGTTAATAATAAAAAAAATAAAAGGCATCTGATACCTTGCTCAAGTCTGGGCAAGTGAAGTGTTCAGAGTGAAAAAGCTAGAGAGAAAAACCTAAACTCAGTATCAAGCTAGCTTGGTCCCAGGGTCCCAGAATTTACACAGGAGTTTAATTCACCCCTCTTTTCCTTGTGTCTAACACTGCTTTATTAAAGAGAGTTAAAATCAGCAACTTTTACCTACTCTAAGAAGAAACTCTCATGTACTTTGTTTAAGAAGCTCCCTATAGGTTACAGCAATCACATTCAGTTTTGCAGACAGCCCAGTTTGAATAAGACAAAGGTCCTAAGCAACAAGATACAGATAATACTGAAATAAGAGCATGCAGTAAATTCAGGGGAACTGATCTCTGCATGCGGTGGAGTCATAAACTTTTTGAGTGGAGCCTCTCTGTCATAGTGGTATGAGCTTAAATGAATTTATTTCTGCAGTCCTGGTGTTATAGTTGCTGTAGTACAGATTGGATGGAAAACATGTCATCTATAGATTTTTTTTTTTTTTTAATTTTTATTTTGTCAATTTTTTAAACTTTAAACCATAAACATTTTAATAAAAATACAGAAGTACAAAACAAAACTATGGGTTCATATTTTATTCAACAGCATTGCCGAATAAGAGACATCCCCTTTAGGGCAAAAAAAAATGCCACTTCCATTTCATACTGTACTTATTTCTCTAATATCTCCTAAATGATTATTTGCCAAGAAGTATATTATGGGATCATCATTTTTTCTTCTACCTCCCTGAGCAAAGGCTGCTCTGTTTCTCAGCAATCAGAGAACTGCTGGCTCCAATTTCTTTTCTCTTTTTCCTTTTTTGTTTCTCTTCTTTTTTCTCTGTGTATGTGCTGGCAAATTCAACCTGCATTATAAACAGCAATTCTACATGCCAAGCAAGATGCTCTGCAGCTTTAGCATTGTGCTTCTTCAGAACAGCATCCCCAGAGAAGTGACTTTACGGGTTATTAGTAACATCCACAGAAATGGCAACAGATATCCCCATCCCATCCTTCCTATGTATTATTCATAAGGCTGTAGATTTGTCATGATAATTTATTGGGTAAATCACAATCTCCTCTCACTGGGGTGTAGTCTGGGGACCTCGAGGAAAATAATAGCAAGTTGTGGACATTGCACAATATGAGTTCACGTTTTATGTGCCACCCCAAGGTGCAGTGAATATACACTGGAGTTTCTCTCCCTAAAGAGACTCTGAGAATCTGGAAGAATCCTGTAATTGAAAAACTGATTTTGTAATGTGAATATTCATCTGGTGGAAAATGAACCGTGGATGCCTCAGAAGAACTAGGAAGTGATAACTTTCCCTTGCTACTAGCCAGGGGTATAGCTGAATCATAGTAGGGAAATTCATCAGAATCCATATTCAATTCACCAAATCATCAAGAACTGATTTTTTCAAAGACTGATGTGCCTTTGAACTGAGTATCTAAATTCCTTATGTTCTCTTGGACTTCCTTGGCCACTTTAAATTGAAATGCAGGTTTAAAACTGTAACAGTTCAGAAAGGAACAACTGGAGAGTGTACCATACTTTATCTCAAAAAAGTAGCTTCTTCAGGAAGCAAAATTAATAATCTGGGACTCTTCAGCCTAGGATAAGAAGACTGAGGAGAACACAGTAGAGGTCTATAAGGTCCATAAAATCATAAGTGGTACAAAGAAATCAGATATAGAAATAATGTATTTGGTATTTTCCAGCACAAAACAACTAAGGAAACAATCAGCACTTTTAGAGCAAACAGAAGAGCTTTCTCACTCAGTAAGTACTCATTGTGAGGATATCTTTAGAGCATGTAAATAAGTTCAAAAAGAAAATAGACAAATTCAGGGAGAAGAGGACCATCAGGAGCTATTGATCCTGATGATCAGCTCAATTCCACAGCTCAGAAATTCTTCTAGTGCATTTTTATGGATGCTGAATAGGTGTATCAGAGGCAGACATATATATTCTAGTATTAGAATTAAGGAGCTTCAAATGAAACTGGAAGGAGGAAAGCTCAAAACAAGAAACATAGGGCACAAACAGTTTAAATGGGTTCAAGGGGAGACCAAAAAAAAAGAAAAAAAAAGAAAGATAAGATGATTGAGGATTACCATTACAAAAGTCATTGATCTATAAATGGTCAAAGAATATTCAAAGTAAGTATCATATCAGCTTGCTCTGTTCTTAAACATTCTTTCTTCCACAACTACTGAACCCACCAAAGCCTATCTATATACACAGCCAGCCTGTGTGACAGCTTTCTGTGTACAGGATGAAACTACACGTTGCCCCTCAGCAGGGTGGGGGGAAAACACTTCAATGAAACAAGGCATGGAGCTGCTTTGGAGTGCTTGGCCATAGACATAAAATGATAGACACAATAGCTTTGAGGAATCAAATACATCATAAAAGCAAGTAATGAAGAGGATAATACCTTTTCCATATAGTTTATGATCAGTTCCATAAAAGTATTTGGCTTCCAAAATTTTATTGACCTCAGTAGTAGCTGGGTACTGCCTTTGTACCTGACAGCCTGACAGTGCTGGTAAAGGAAAAAAAAATCTAGATAAACAACCAGCTATGTGGGAAAAACAACAACAACAACAAAAGTATCACAGTATTAAGTACAATAATATGGGAGTTTCTTAATCAGTGCTTCTTCCACGTGCTATCTAGAAGTTACTTTGGCTCATCTTATCTGCAGAAGATGATATGGCTTCATCTTTGCAGCACATGCTGTGGCCAACCAGCCACAGGAGTGGTCTGGTAAATGGCAAAAGCAATAAATAAACCTGTCTGCGAAAGATCAATGCTGTTCTGTCAGACTTGGGCAGATCCTAATAAGTGATGATTCCACTGTGCTCTTCAACAGTGAATATTCCAGGAACAGAAAGCAAGTGAACCCTGTGAAAGCTCAAGACTGACAAATTTGATAAATGATGCTTCAGCTCTCCTCCCCACACAACCTCTCCAACGAGTGATACAGCAAACCATGAAGGTGGACAGTAAATATTTGTAATGCAATGCTGCTGAGAAATGGCAAGAGCAAAAGGAAACAGAGAGAGAGATATTCTTGCATCTGTGGTCAGACAGACTTCCATCCTAAGCTTTGCTAGGAAAAGGGACAGAAGCAGTTCCCTTGGGGCTAGCTTTGGAGTTGTTTGTGATTTCCCATGTGGTTCTGCTTTATTTGGTACTACTCCACGTTGCGGGTACCTTAGCTTCTGCCAAATCCCAGCCTAAGAATCTAAGCCCCTCCAGAACAGGTGGTCCTACTGACTGTCTTTGCTGCCCCATATCAATGAACTGGCACTCATCGGCCTTATCAGAACAAGGTTTTCTCCTCAGATTTCCCCAACAGGGAAGTTGTCACAAGAGGTGCTTAGCCCACAACAATATGAAGTAAAGCTCCCACTGACTTCAATATGGGAATAACCTGAATGCTTCCATGCCTGGGAAATGGACATCTGTACCTTCACAAGGCCTACATGTTCACTAGGGAGGTTTTTGACTTCCAACTGAGAAATAATTAAGATGCCAAATATTTGGACATTATATTTATACCACAATGGCTAACTCAGCCCAACAGTTTACAGGTGGTGTGACCTAACTCAGCCCAACAGTTTACAGGTGGTGTGACCTTCCTACTGTTCTCTGAAGAAAAAAAACACCACCACCAACAACAAAAAAGTGTGCATATTTTTGAATACCTGTGAGCTCAATCAAATGACTAAGACAAAAATGCAGAAGATTATAACCTTAAACTGAAATATTATAATCTTACACTTTCCTTCTATGTTTTATCATTTTTTAGCATTTTTCTCATTCTCACATTAAGATGTACTTGTGAATCCTGAAGCATTGCCTTCTGCTTTCCCATATAATCCTGGCTTCACTTGTGAAGCAGTCTTTCCAATACTTGTGTGTCTGCAAGGGAAAGAATATATTTCTAAGGCACATCTGACATCTGCAGAGGGGAGAAAGTTAGTTCTGCAGTTCATTAATCCAAACAGCAGCTCTTCTGTGCACAAAAGGTTTCGCTTTTTTTTTTTTTCCCTAGTCAAATTGCTATGCCCTGTATATATGTTCAGGTGTAAAATCTGCAAAAGGTAATTACTTTCCAAGAGTGCTATCAAAGCTGGGGCACTCTCCTCAGCACATAAATCTGAGGCAGCCGCGCATGTCTCCAGACCTGAGGAGGCTCCTTGAAGAAATATAAAAACTCTGAATTTCCCTTTTCTTATTTAAACACCTGTGATTTCCTCACAGAGGCAGCGAGTGCCAAAGCCCCACATAAATGGTTTGTAATGCAGTTTTGAATCAAGCCCTGAAGGATTATTAAAGTAATCCATCTTAATTATAGTGAAAAACTGTTACTGGCCTTACATAATAATGTTTCATTTAAAATTTCCACTTAGGTCTGCTTTCCTCCCTCTCATGCTTTCCTCTTTCCCCTGCTGTATTTTTCCTTTTTCTGTCTTTGAAGAGAACTATTGAACACCTTTGATACTCGATAGAATATTTGTAGGGTGGTGGGAAGACCTTGTAATTAAGGTGAAGGTCTAAGAATAATGACACTTTAGATTTTCCTAATTATGTCTGACCAAGGTTCTCTGTTCCATGAGCAAATTTCTGGTCATCTTTGCAGTTCCAGCCAAGAGCAGAGATGAATGATATGAAATGCCATAAAGGTTCACCTCTGCCCCAGTCTAAATACATTTATCTATCTGTCCTATAATTTACATTACCTGTGCTGCCGGTGCCAATAAAATATGCCTCTTCAAGGGGAGGCTGTACCTCTTAAAGTCTTGTTAATGCAATAAGATCCCAAGTAGGGAGAGAAAATTATTATTCTGTGCTGGAAGAATGATTAGATGATTAGGTCTGTAAGTTTGATAAAGACTTCAGAAGATATACACCCAGTGTCTCAAATGATGTGGCATTATTATTGTCATTCATTTTCAGGTGAGGTTTTGAGTTCCATGCAGAATAACCGATATGCCACTTTTGGGCTGTGTCTGTGGACCTGCCACTGGTTCCCTGGGTGTTATCATGCCCAGTGTTTTCATCCCAGCTTCAAAAGCTGTGCATGAAATGCTTGCTGCCATGCACCTCCTTTTCCAGGCAACAAGCCTGTGCCCACATCTGGTATTTTGGAAATATAGACAGAGTCCTAAGCAGAAACATATGTGAACTTTTTGCTCAAGCATCTTTAAGTGTTTGGTGAGCCATGTTTCAGTCCCCTAGTTTATAAAATGATGTGTAAAATTCGTCAGCCATCCTTCAGAGTCTTAGTCATCACCAACACGAGGTTGTGAACAGGCTACCCAGGATGAACCTAAAGCATATATTCAGCTATATATTCAGCTGCCCCTTTGCTCCTCTAGAGATCTCATAGCAATCCCCTCTCTTTTTTCAAGCCTGTGTGACTAAGGAAATCCCCTTTCCCACTGCCTCAGCAATGAAGTGACTTCCCACCAGTCTTCATCTATCATCTCAAAATAGCCTTCTTATCTTTTTGTTATGGTTTGGTCCTAAAGCTTTTGGAAGGCTTTCATAGCTATCTTTTCTAGATTTTGCTTTTCTGTAGCTTAAAAAAAAAAAAAAAAAAAAAAAAAAGAGTTGTATTTTATCCCTCTCATGTCAGTAGAATAGGATCAAACACAGCAGAACCTCTCTCAGCCAAAAGGTATTTGTTGTTCATTGCCACTGTTGGCAATGCCATGTGCAGCTGTGGATATCAGTCACAGCACATAAAGCTTTGGCCAATTGGCCCTGCTGGTTTAAGGTGGCCTCTAAGTCACTCAATGGGTTTGTGTTTCGGTCATTTAAAAATTAAAAAAAAAAAAAAAAAAAAAAAAGAGAGAGAAAAAAATGCAAACCTATGAACTTTTTTTTTTCTTTTCAGTTTTACACCTGTACAAAATAACAAGAAGGAACTGTAATGCTCAGGAAGAGCTCAGCTAGCCCCAAGAGAATCTCACTTCTTGGCAATTCAGGTAACCTCATGAAACATTTGTTTCTTCCAGTCAATTGCAACATATACATTATTTACATTAATTGCTTTTTAAATTAAAGTTGTCATCCGTTATTCCCTTCACTGTGTACAGTAAAGAGCTGATCCAAAATGCTTTCCATGTAGAGATGCTTACTTTCAACATCTCCTTCTGAGTTTTTGGGGGGATTGTCCATGTGCTATATTGAAAAAAAAAAAAAAATAATCTCAATTTTACATATACAATGCTTGAGAAAATAGAAACACAAAAATTGGTCCCTGGGGTTAGCTGAGAATCTTGCTACACATAAATATCTACTCTGCATAATTTCTGGGCACATTACAGTCAATATCATTATGGAGACATCAAGCTTAGAAGTCTTGGCTCATCTATATGGTAAAGGGAAACCAGGTTTATGGCAAACCCAGCTACTGATCAACATTTCCAAGATTAAAGTTTAATTGAGTCAATTATTCTTCTCTTGCTCTCCCATGGAAGAAAAGGTTAAGCTAAATTTAAATAAGCCACGTTGATCTCTACATTATTCATTCAGTCAATGATATATCACTGTCTTGATAATTTATGGGTTCTCAAAGCTACCGTGATGTTTACCGCCCATCCCAACATTTTCAGTAATCATCAATTAAGATGTCCCTTGGTTCCCAATTCATTTCAATTCTGATAGATTTGTAGAAATTGATCAAAAATACTATTCAATCATTGTTTCACGTGGAGCTGTTGACCTCACTGCATGGTATCAACATTCATTTTGTGATGAAGTCGATGTCTCCAAGCTAAAGCTTCAGACATTAAAGACCTACTATTAATGTTAGCAACTATTTAATGCTGCAGCACTTGTAAGCCTACCTTTTTATGTTAGCTTTACATAAAATCTTTTTTTATTTAGGGACATAAGACATTTTGCCTTTTGTTTTAAAGCATGTTTTAAGCAATATTTTCAAATAGAGGAAAGAAACACAAGAACCTAAACACCATTTTCAAAAAGTTTTTAGACACTGAGACACATTTTCTGTGATGCATTTTGTCCTGATGCAATCACTAGATCTTCTTTGAAAACCTTAGAAGCCCTCAAATGCAAGAATTTACTAAATCTGCATCCAAGCGTCAGCATCGAGTCGAGCCTTGCTGCTTGAGCTGCCTCTGAGTTCAGCGAATAGAAAGCAAGCTCCCACAGGCAACCCACCAACCTTAAGGTGTTTGTGAGGTAGCTGGAAAGAAACTGTCTTCCTGCGAGTACTCACATCTCTCCTTTGACCACAAAGGGAAGCAACTGTGACCAAAAGAGCAGTAAAATGTGCAGTCAGCAATAGCAGAAATTTAAAAGACACTTAATAATGATGACTTGCAGCAAGCAACACTACATTAAATAGAGGAAAACATTTCCTCAGACAAATTAGAGTCATTTTTTAAGTGACTTGGGCAGTTGGAAGCTGGACACCACTTCCCTCCAATGATACTCCACCTGTAGACACGTTTGAGTGTAGCCCTGCTTTGTGTTACAAGTTCAAAGCATCAGATCAAAAAGTCACATTTTCAAGATTAAACTTGGCACTGTGAAAAGATTTCATCTCATCAAACTACCATCATCAAAGCTTAAAACCTAGCTTTCTGATCACTGTCCTAACACGTGTCCTCCTAATGAGACATCATATTCTTAACTGCACTATTCCTAGCCCCATGACTACCGTTGTAGCCCAGTCCTCCTGTTGCACACTCCTCCTCTCCTTAGTAAAGCAGAGAAAAGAAAGAAAACAATGCCTGAAAATTAGGGATATAACAGACCACCCAACAGCAGGCAGTCATAACAATGTATTTCCTCTGTCACACTTCCTACAATGAAATGATCATTAAAATCAATGATCCATACATAGAGACTTCACATTTCACCCACAAGTATGATAGGAGGCGGAAAGGGGAAGGGATAGACAGGGAATGGTATTTTTGTAAGAGCATGGGGCACACCTTCTTTGTAGGTCTTAATGACAGCTCCAGATCTGCAAAAAACCTTTCATTGTTCCTGTTGAGTTTGTCAGCCATCATCTAGTACTGACGAAAACAGCAGCCTTAAAAAGCAAAAGGAGGCCAAAAGATTTGTGATAGAAAGCAGCACTGAAGCTCTCAAGAGTTCAGTGAGCATACAGAAACATGTCAATCATTGTCAGAAACTCAAGAGATTAAAAAGGACACAAAAGCACAGTAAATGACAGCAGTAGGATGATCAGTTCTTTATATTGACTGTTAAGGCACCAGACTGCTTAGAGCACCACCAATGGAGGTCCAGATCACTACTCCCTGTAGCTGATGGGATGGGTATCAGGCTAGAAATTAGAATGGAGGCAGGCTTTGAAGGGCCCAAAAGGCAAGGAGAGAAAGAGAAGTGTCTACAGCCACCAAGATCAAAGTATCATCTGTTCCCAGCTAAGAGGAGACTTTCTGGAAGGTCCAGGCACCACCTTGCCCCATCCCATCCCACGATTCACTGCGTGATGACATCCATGAGGTGTGACTTGCTGGAAGGGGAGGACCTTGCTGTTGGGGTGGATGGCTTTCCCTGCCAGCAGCCAAAAAGGTACACCTGACAGAGCCTTCAGAAGCAGTCACTGCAGGATGGAGAGAGGAATTTATTCTTACTGCACTATATGCCAAATTGCTAAGGTACCTGTCACTCCAGGAGCAAAAAGTCTCTACTGTTCTCTGCCCTGCTTTGCAAAACCTTCAGTCACACACATACACACACACAGAGACAGAGAAGACCCCTGGTCGCAACCTGCCCAGATACTCTGCTATGTTCAAGCTGCTAATAAATAATTGACAGTGGGTCCCAGAACAGACAATGTCACTGTCGGCCCCCATCAAGTACTAGACATTTGGGAAATTTGTGTTTGTGTTCCTTTTCTGGCTTTGATTTGATTTTCTCACTCCCTTCCCCCTCCAGTTGCCCTAAAGCTGTAAGAATAATATAGGATCTGTCTCATCCAGTATCTGTGACAAGCACAGCTCTGCACGCATGGCCATGCAGAAGCAAGAGGTCTCCAAGTCTCCTGTGTCTGGCTGCCGATTGTGAATTAACTCCTTCTCCAGGCATTGCAGTTCCAAGAGAGAATTGCTGCTCAAGTAAGATCCAGGCTGCCCTTTTCCCCATCCTTCTTGTTTATTTATGGGCTTTATTTCTATGTGCTCTGTGCTGCAGCATTAAGGGAGGTAGCAGGGGAACTTGAGAGCTGCCTGCCTTGGTCAGCAATGGCAGAAAGGATCCTGGTACATACTGGCACTGTGCTGAACTCAGTTCTAGACTTCATGAAATGATAAGATACTTATAAAGAACCCCACCCCAGAACCTTCCTTTATGTTTTCTTTTGCTCTCCTGTTTATAACACCTAAGGATACTGTGAGGATGGGGTGAGTGGTGCCAGCACCTTCTGGGAGCAGGATGGCAATGGCTTAGCATAGACTGAAGAATAAGTCTGCTTGTTCTGAAATGGCAAAAAAGGGATTGTTACAGCCTGGCACAGCCTCATATCATGAATCACAGACAGATTTTCCCCTGTGCTTCGGCCTGATTCCAAGCTTGTGTGTTTACATTTTCACCCTGCATGTCTCCTTGAGTATTACTGCAATGCAAGAAATCATGAAGAGCAGCACCTGTCCTGTGGCTGGTGCCTCTGCCACCACTCTGCAGCATGTCCAAGGCCTGCTGTCCTACTCTGTCTTACCTGTCCCTGATGCAGTTCATCTCTGGTCTAGAGCAGTGGTACTCTTAAGGTCACTAGATGGTGTTTAATACTTGACAAGATGCATCCAGTGCCTCAAAACTGCAGCTTTGGGGATGTCTGGACTCCCCTGGAACCCACAGGCAAAAGGAAAGGTGGTGCAGTCAGGATTTGATGCCCTAGAGAAACCCTCTCAGTTTAGCCTGAATTTCCCAAAGGTTTTCATGGCCTTAAAAGTGAGGCTGTTGCTAGGCCGAGTGCTGCAGATGGACATTTACATTTCAGTCTTTCTGTGCAGCAACAGGCAGGCACATGTGTTTGAGAAAAGCAACAGAGGGTATATGAGTGACCAGTTGTTCCTGACACATCTGCACTGCTTTTTCAGTCTCTGTTTGCTAATGGAACCTGAGAGCAAAAAAGACACTAGTAGTTCTTCATTAAAGTCATCTGCTTTCTCTGTCTGTTTATTTCCATTTTTAAAAGGCCACCTTCATAACTCAGAGCAGCCTGCCCTCCTCACTGTTACCAAAGAGAATTTCAAGCAGGCTTAGACTTTATCCTCTTTCCTGACTAATAGATCCTCAATTCCAAAACACCACTCTGCACTCTGCAGGACATGGGGAAAAATTGCAGCAAGGGGATGCTCAGTAGGAAGAAAAGATCCGTGCTCTCCAGAAGCATAAATACTCAGCATACAGGCTGCAACTTCTGGATCTCCTCATCTCAGCCTAAGATGTTTTGTTGCAAATTTATGATGCCATCTTGAGTACCAAGGGTAGCTTCCTGGCTCTTTTTTCGTTGTTGCATTTTTCCTAGCTGACAGATATCTGCCTATATCTTCTACTCCTGGCTCTGATTTAAAGTTGTCTTTGCCAGTCAAATTTAGCACTTGCTCATTCTAGATGACTGAAAGTAAGGCCAGGTGTGGGAAAGCAGCTTTGAGTTACATTGTGCAGCTTGTCTCTGTGTGTCTCCAGCCAAGGACACAGGGTAGTTATACTGGCTGCTTCCCATGTCTTTTGCAAATCTTTAAGAATGAATGAATGAATGAATGAATGAATGAATGAATGAATAAATAAATAAATAAATAAATAAATAAATAAATAAATGTGGGGGGTGCGGGGGGGAGAGGGAGGAGGAGGAGGAGAATTCACCGATAGGAAAGCTCTTAAGCTGCAAATTCTTGTTTGTTTCATTTGTTGCCTAGGCCACAGTTAATTCCAGGACAAGCCTGGATTAAGAAGTAATGCAAGTCATCTCCCACGTATACTTGTTAACCTCTGCTTAGGGAACCTGTGAACTGTGCAGGTGAGCAGAGAGAGGTTGCCCAAGCCACACACCTGCTTTATGGGGAAGAATTCATTTCACAAGTGCATAGGAGAAGTAGAAAAGCAGTGGGTAAAGCAAGTAATCCCTTTCCTGACATGTGGCCAGGGGTTATGCAGTCTGCTCAGTCAAAATTTCCTGAGCCAGAGGTTATATGCCTATTTCTGCATTAATAGCCTTGGATGGAGGAATGTGTTCAACTGTCTGGGGGTTCTGACCCACAGCTAATTGCTAATACCTGTAACAGATGGTAAAAGGTCTGCTTTTCCTTACCTTTTCATTCCTGTTGCTGAACTGCTCCACTGGGTGCTCTCATGTCATGGTGAACTTCCTGTCTCAGGCTCTCCTTGGACAGCAGCAGTAGACACCAACTCTGGGGAAGGAAGACTGCAGGACTCTGCGCTTTGGAACCCTCTGCATACTGGAAAGAAGAAAAAAAAAACAAACAAAAAAACAAACACGCAGCCCTGTGCTGCTGACTGCCATCACCAAGTGACAGTGCTGGCATGACACCCACCTTCATAGCGTGCACCCCTAATTTGGCGTCAAAAATATACATACCTGGGAAGGGTGTGTTGTCTTGAAGGGTGTTGAAGAATCTAAGCCAGAAACCAAACTCCTTCAGCCATCTTCCCCTAAAGGACCAAGCAGAAATACCATTCCTTTCTCCATAGTGGTCCACTTGCCTGGTAGACATACAATTTCTTCCTTGAAGGGATGCCTTTCCTTCACAGCTGACAGAAGACGCCGCCAGAAGCTGTAAGGTGGTGCTCTATCTCCAACTGCATTGCCAATGCCTGCGTCTCTAGCAGGGGATCCCAGCCACCTGGCTTCCCTGACCTCTAATTCCACACAACTGGCTCCGATGTCCCAGCACTGGAGCAGCCAGTTGACAAGCTGCTCACCTCTACAGCGACCAAAATCTTTTTGCACACAGAATCACACAACCACCTAGGTTGGAAGAGTCTTCCAAGATCACCTAGTCCAACCTCTGACCTAACACTAACCAGTCCTCCACTAAACCATATCCCTAAGCTCTACATCTAAACATCTTTGAAAGACCTCCAGGGATGGTGACTCAACCACTTCCCTGGGCAGCCCATTCCAATGCCTAAGAAACCTTTTGGTAAAGAAATTTTTCCTAATATCCAACCTAAACCTCCCCTGGCACAACTTTAGCCCATTTCCCCTCATCCTGTCGCCAGGCACATGGGAGAATAGACCAACCCCCACCTCTCTACAGCCTCCTTTAATGTACCTATATAGAGCACGATAAGGTCGCCCCTGACATCTCCATAGCTCATGCTGGTATAGGTTTTGGGTAGTTACTGTTGCTTTTCCAAAAACCTTCATCTATCTTCATCTTCATGTTCCTCTGATGTCCTGGCCTCATCTTCTCCATACCTAGTCTTAGGCAGGAGTTTCTCTGCGTACTAAATGACCTGACTCTCTATACCATTTTTTTCACCTTGGTTACGGGTGCAACCGACACTGGTACAGTTTGTTTCCCTGGCTCAGCCTTGGGGCCTGCTTTAGGGTTTGGAGTGGCCACTGGCCCTGTCTCAGGGGTTGAAGTGGCCACAGGGTCTATCACTGGGGTTACATTGGCATAAAATGCAGCTTGGTAAGAATAGGCCAAGCCTCAGCACGTTGCAGTGATTTCTGTATGTCTGGTACTGCCAGGGTGATGACACACCTTTTTCAAGCACTCTACCAGTTTAGGATTTTTTCAGTTGTTTGGGGGTAAATTTCCAAAGCACTGGAGGTGCCCACTGCTCTAGATGCCTGCCCATATCCTCCCACTCTCTAAGCACCCTGCCTCAGCACAGATATCTGGATGACACTATTAAGTATTTGTTTAACCTTAGACAAAACCTGAGGTGCATTTGGGAGACACAACAATGAGAACATGCTGGTATGAGCATCCCAAGGATATTTGAAGTTTTGGAAAGCTGCCATAACTCGCCTGGAGGGGAAAAAAGGGAAAGTGAACAAGTGGCAAAAAATATCTCCTCTTGACCGCTCCATAGGTTGGCTCCCTGAAGAAAAAGCATGAAAGGTGTAATTATTAATAGTTTCTGAGGCAGAGTTCACAAAGTATGGAGTTGATGACAATGCTGAGTACAAATACCAGATTAATCTCAAGGCTGGTAATTTTATCATATCGTAAGCCAGTGTTATACAGTACAGCAAAATAATAACCCTGGTACCAACCCCCAGAAGTGATAAGCACGACAGGGAACACATACACTAAGTTATGTGCTATATAACTCAATTCAGAAAAGAGGCACAGCAGACTTGAGATCACAAAAATCATCACGGTGATTAGCAACTATTAAACCGATGTAATGCTTATAAGAATCTTCTTTTAACACACTCTGGTCACATCTGTCACTATCTCAACCCTTCAAGCCCCACGTTGGGCACCAAAAAGACTGTTGTGGTTTAACCCGGCCAGCAGCTAAATACCACACAGCTGTTCACTCACCCTCCCCCCTCGATCTCTGGGATGGGGGAGAGAAACGAGAAAATGCAGCCTGTGGGTTGAGATAGAGACAGTTTACTAGGACAGAAAATAAAATAAAATAATAATAATAATGATAATAGTTCTACTTCTAATAATGTGTACAAAACAAGTGATGCACAGTGCAATTGCTCACCATCCACTGACCAATGCCCGGCCTAACCCCGAGCAGGTGGCCAGGTGTCTCCCATACCCAAGATGGTATTTTTGGAATATGCTTGGTTTTGGTTGGTTGCTTTTGCAGAAGTTGTTCTGCAAGTTAAATCCAGACAGAAAAAATCCAGACTTTTATATGGAAAGAATGAGCACCCCTAATCTGGGGTCAGTAATACACATACCTGGGAAGGGTGTGTTGTCTTGAACGGTGTTAGAGAATCTAAGCCAGAAACCAAACTCCTTCAGCCATCTTCCCCTAAAGGACCAAACAGAAATATCATACTTATATTTCACTTCATTTTCCCTCTTCCATTTAACGGTTAGTTGATTCCTTACAAAATACCCAGATATTGTTCACATATTTGTAAGCAGGGTACTACAGTCCCAGCCCATCTCTATCCAGCAGATGAGAGAATAACCATTCTGTTTTCTGCTTTACAGCCACTATAAGGAAACTCATAATTCAGCCTTCACGTACAGGAAAGTTCTGATGAGATTTAATGGAACTGTAAGTTCTCTTTATGTACATACTGGGAACTAAAGGCAAAGATGTGAATTCATTTGCTGAGGGACATTTACAATCCCTATCCACAAAATAAAGACGGAATGTTTCATGCTTTCTTTTTCTTCTTTTTGTGCCTTTTTTCAGAAGTCTGATGCTTGCTTCTGCAAAATGTGAATAAATAATATGAGAAACATAATTTCTTTTAGACCTCTTGCAATACATAAGGTATATAAATATTTATTATATAATGTTAAAGTACCCAGATTAATTTCCTGAGAAAAGTATACATATTGAAATTTTCTAAGTTGGCAAATACTCTAGCAATAAGACAACTAGAAAAAGTTCTTGTTCAGCTCTCAGAATCTGTTTCCAGCTTGGGAATCACAGAGCTGATACATTTGTTCAGACATGACCACTACAGCCAGAGAATGCATTTTCAGTGGGTAGTCTGCAGTCTCCAGTTAATTTCATGTAGGGAAATTGTGTGCTATGGCTCGACAGTCTGCATATAACTCCATCTACACTGTGCTTTCTGGGGTGGAGACAGCACCCAGATATGCCACTGATCTTGAGTAAAGGGCCTAAATCATGCAAAGATATGCAGAGATATGCTCTGCTCAATGGATAAGCTTAGATAAATGCATAAATCTGTTCCAGATTGTTGCTGGAGGAGTTCCATTAATATAGATTCATAAACAAATTAACTCTCCTCATCTGGAGGGGCCTGGTTTGCCACCGCTGCAATTTTTGAACTTTACTGTGTACTGAAATCACAGCAGTGTAAAAATAGAAGAAGAATGATGTTTCAGGCCTAGTTTGCTCTCATTTCCTATGAAAGTGTATTAATAGGTAATTTGTTTTATCCTTCAAGGCATTCAGGGGCAAGCATGACATAATTCTGAGAAGGATGATAAATTGCCAAAAGATTTGCAAGATAGGTTTCTGAAAATTGAAGAAGATGAAGTTATTTAATGTAGTGTGGTAACCTCATGTTCTATGCTTAGTAGTCATGCTTGGGTCTTTCCATGGGGGGCATTCACTACCTCATTATCTGTAAGTGTTTCTTTAATGTTAAATTTATCCTCCACCCCCATTCTGAATTCCTAACATATTTCATTAGAACATCATCTCTAATATCATTTAAATGAAATAATACATAACACATTATCATTATGTATTCAGAACAGTCACAAGTAGGAGAGAATAGAATTTAGCAAGAATTTAAAAGTTTTTAAGACATTCAGCTTATTCAGCTTTTTTTTTTTTTTTTTTTTTTCCTGATGGGAATATAATGCTTGAGTGATAGGAGAGCAAAAGGTCTATTTGCTGCACAGTCCAAGCAATGGGTTCTAAGTGAGAAGAGGTGGGAGGTGAAGCTGATGCTAACAAAGTACATCTGGTGGTAATGTGACCCCAGAGCACATACCTCTTGTCTGACATGACAGCAAAAGGAAATCTTCATCTTCATCCTGCTGCTGAGGGAGAGAGTCACACAGAGATGCAGGCTCTCCTTCCCCTGTCTTTGCTGGGAGCACAGGAACACCCCCACACCTTCCAGACCAAGGCACGTATCCTGGTTGCCTCCGCTCCGGGTGATCCTCTGCACTCTGGGGCAGTCTGGTTTTGCCTGCACTGAAGACACAAGGGTAAGGTCTCTCCTAGCCCTAGGTTCACACACACTTGTGTTCCCCTCCTGGCCACATGGTCCTTGACAAACTGTGGAGCAGAATCCATGTAGAAGCCATTACCAAGGCGTTGTGAACAGCTGGAGAAGCAAGAAGCTGGAACAACTTCACGAGAAAAGGGGCACAGACTTACCAATATGTCTCGGATGATAGTGAAAGCGTGTGTGAGAGCAAAGCCCAGATCTCAGGGGCTGGCCCCACCAGCAGTGGCAAGGAGTAGTCTGCAGCTCCAGGGGACCCAGTGGATGTCCTCATGCTGTAGAGCTGGAAGAAAAGCTTTTATCCAAGGCTAAAATAGGCCAACTAGCACAAAGTTCAAATGCAGTGCAGAGATTACCCATGTTACTTACTTGCTGCTGTTTTTCCATGTGTTTATGCAAGTCTGCCAAATCAGCCACATTCCAGAGAGAGAGATTTGGAGAAAAGCAGGGATTTAACATCACATTAAGAAGCTACTTATTGAAACAGTGAGATGCCGACTGAAACTTGGCATGAAATGAAACTGACTGCATCTCATTGCCTAAATGCCTAGCCTAATAATGGTGTTTATCTGTTGAGTACAATGCAAATTTGAGTTGCAGGAGACAGCAGAGACCTAAAGTACGGGGTGTTCTGCAGAAAGCTCAAGTTATTTTCAACACTTTAGATTTGTGAAGTGGTTTGCTACAGTCACTGGGATGTAATAGTCCTATTAATGAAGGCCTGAAAAATCTTCCTTTTCTGCTGAGCCACAAAACTTTCTGAAAAGCATAAATAATAGCAAGAATGATACACAGTTATATTTATTTTAATTACTATTATTGCTTCAACCATTATTATTTTCACTCAGGAACCAAAGTGTGATTAAAACATCATATTTGAATGTTATCATCCTCTTCAGTATTTTAAAGGTGCCCATTGATGCTGGTTTTGGAAAGATGCATATCCCACAATAAAACACATTCCCAATTGACAGCATGCTGATTTAATGTTCCCTCTGACCTTCCACCCTCCTGGGATCCCCCACATGCTGCAAATGATTTTGTGCTCCAGATTTTCTTCAGCTTCTTCTACATCTGCCACATCTCATTTTGGCTCTTCAATCAAATTTCATCACTGGGGGCTGAGGATGAAGAATTCTACCATGTGATACTCTTCATCCTTTCTCCCATTAGCACGTAAGTCTTCTAGCAGTATTCCAAGAAAAGCATTTACCTAATAATAAGAGCATTGTAAGTTTTATAGTTTTACTTTTTCAACTTTATCTGATGTGTAGTTCTTAATTTTTTCTCAAAGTCAAACCACCAGCTACTGTGAGCTATTTTCAGCACTGCAAGATGTTCAATATGCAGCTACAGGAGCAGGGAGGCTTATCACTCATCCAGGTGCTCTTCCAGCCCCACATCTAGCCAGATTTAAAAATAAATAAATAAATAAATAAATAGAGAGAGAGAGAGTGAAAAGCAGAAGTTTGGAAACTTCAGAGAACTTTAAACCACATTTTTTCCAGTGGCCAGCAGCCTCAGCCCAGTTGCCCTTTCCCTTCCAGTTCTAACCCTTACACTGGACAGAAGTATTGTAGACATGGTCCAACACAGAGACTGGTCTCCAACTTGTTCCTCTGCCTTTCTTCATCTGGGCAGCTCAGTCAAAAATGAGCTGTTTCCCTCTTTTTTGTTGTTGTTTGTTGTTGTTTTTTGTTTATTTGTTTGTTTTGTTTGTTTTAAATATATTGCTAGTGCCTACAAAACAAATGCTGATTAATTCTAGCGAATTTCCCCAGTTGAGATGAAAACAGCAACAACAAAGAGACAGCAAAAACAGAAGTGAAGCTTTAGTAAATTTTGAGTGAAGTATTTCACATTGCAGACTTCTGACTCACCTGGTTTCCCTTGATGTTTTGAATTTGAACACATTCTTGTTGACTTGTAAACTTAAGTGACCGCATTCTGCTCAATGACATACCCTCCAGAGTGGATGAGACCGCAAAGTACTAAGCACTTAAATTTAAATACTTGTACTTTTTTCTTCAGGGAGCATGAACTGTCCATTCCTAAAGAATTCAAACAATTTTCACACAGCCTTCATCATCTTTCAGGAAGTATATTTACAGCATTAAGGGCTGGCAAAATTAGCCCCTAGCAACCTCAGTGCACATTTCAGCAGTTAGATCTAGTTGCATGCATTTAGCTAAATTACAGTTTAGATTATTATATTTTGTAAACCTGAATTTCTCACAGTTCCAGCTGTATCTTCTGTTTTTCATCACCTCCACCGCCTCCCTCTGCCTCATGAGAGATGGAGAAGAAAGAAGTGCAATCTTCATTGGTGATTTCATTCTTAAGGTAAGTTGAAATACTGGAAATTTTCTGAAGCAGACGTCTCTGAAATAAATGTCACTTGCAACATTTTTGGCTCAGCTTGACTTTACATTATGCCCCTTTGTCCTACCAGAGAATGGAGTTTGCGTGGGCCACGTGCCAGCAGCCATCAACCACAGTCCAGTCCTTGAGCAGCAGAAAGCAGCAACTGGAGATGCTTGACAACAAAAAAGTGTCCTGAAAAAAATATAATTTTTTAAGAATTAGTAGTAGCTACATCAGTTTCAAATCAGACAGCTTGTAAGACCTTTAATTGAACATGATTCTGTGAGAATGCATTTTCTTTACTGAAGGAGATCTGCTATTTTCTGTTAGGGAAATTTTATGCTGTGTAAAAGCATTGTGGATATGATGAATCAGAAACAGAATTGATTTCTCCGAGCCAAATTATATTAACGAAATCATTGCCATTCTCTCCTTAGGTTTGGGGTTGGGCTTTTTTGTTTGCTTGCTTGCTTGTTTTGCCATTATATCTCCATATTTGTGCAGAAACCTGGCTTATTTAACATTGGAAGAGTTTACAATCCAATTTCCTGTCAAAAATGGTTTAGGTAGAATATTTTTCAGTAAGTCTTAGTGAAGAAGTTTTGACATTTTGCCTTTCAAGTTATATGTTTATCATTTGGAGAATTACATTAGTCTTTTCACTGCAGACTGCATGTAGGTTTAGATAACTTTGCTGAGAGCATAGTCAGCATATATCTCAGAAGAGAAGGAAAAACATTTTTTATAATTACAGGTTTTTTTTTTTAATTAATGTTTTGTTTTTTTTTTTAAATGAACATAAAAGCCAATCACAGAGACAGAAAAACTAGGAAAATCTGCTCTCTGGTGCTGCATTTCTTGTTTAAACACATTTGTTTAATTTTATGGAAAGTTTACTGCAGCATCTTGGAAATACCCATGTGTTTTTCTCTATTACACGTAATGTTTATGCAGGTGAAAAATAACTTATTATGTGGGACAACTTGTTACTTGACATGCAAAAAAACATATTCCATTCATAACCACACATCTCATGTCCTGCTGTGAGCACAGCTATGCTGATAAATTCAAAACCCATCCCTCCTTTCTCACACAGAAAAATAAATAAATAAATGAAATAAAGCAAAACTTGTTTCTGCTTCTATTGAAATGTCAAAACTTTCCATGACTTTGATAGCTGCTAATAGTTTCAAGCATCAGCTTCTCCACAGAGTGCATTCTCCAGGCTGTTCTCCAAAGAGTAAGCTACAGGTAGCAGAAAGTAAATAAATGCACAAACACAACTTTGCATTAGCAGCTGCCTCCTGCCTACCTTTCCATTGGCACCATGTGGTCCTATTACCCCCCCTAGGGCATGGCAGCTGCATTCAGTCATGTGCTGATGAGGGTGCATTTCCCTCGTGTGTAGGAATGCCTCCTTTGCATGGTTAATGGTTACCACATCCTGACATCCTTCTTTAAAGGCCACAGATACTTCATCCCACTTCTTGAAGAAAGGGTCTCTAAAGCTGTGCTCTCCTGCTGTAGAGAAGTGGAAGCCACAACAGACTTTTTTTTTACTCATCACCAGTACCACCAAAAAACTTTCTCTTTTTTGGTGCCCTTCTCCCAAGCCCTTCCTCAGTGACCACTGAACCTCTAAAGTACCTTCCCACTTCAGCCTACCGAGGTACCTCTGCTGCAATCCTCTGATAACTGATTTCCTAAACGCTCCTTGACATTCAGATGCATTCCCAGATGTAAATGTTGATAGCAATCAGTTTCAAACCCAGCCTTTGCCCTGGCAGATCATTAGCCTGTGAATAAAACATGGAGATAGATACCTGGATTTCTGATCAGCAGTAGGTATGTTGATGACTTTCATGTGAGGCACAAATTGTGAGTGTGACAGGACTCATTATCTATAAATCACCAGTTGGATTGTGGTTAACTTCCCGTGGTAACAGAGATGAAACACATTCTCTCTCCCTCATTAGCTGAGCACTGACAAAGCACTGCAGGGATCTTTCTGCTGCACAGAAAACATCTGCCTGGATTCAACTTCAGGAGGTCTCTCACAAAATCGTTTCATCTGAGGTGTCACCTGCACAGACAACCCTGAAACACAGACACTTCACACTGGTCCAAATGTCCCAAGCACCAAAAACAAAACTTCCACCCCCTCACACACACCCTTAGGTCACACAAGTGCTTGACTCACAGCTGCCAAAGAAGCATTCAAGTGGGATTTCAAAAATATGTCCTCATCTTCTTCTGAAGAGGTTTCATCTTACCCCCCCACTCTCAAAAAAGTCAATCCATCCCAGCACTTTTCTCTCTGGCTCCATCACAGCCTCACCCTTCTGCAGTAAATAACCTGGAAATTTCTACAACACTGTCAAATACAGGACAAAAATGCTTTGGGTTCTCAGTATGCTGGAACCTTGGCTTTTTATCACCATTTCTTTACAGTTTCTCCTACCATGACAAGGGCAGGAAGACCATCAAGGCAGGAATTACACATTAGCAGTGGCTTTCAGGGCTCTGGAGTGAACGTCATACTGGTCCTTAGCTGAAACACACAGAGATAATATTGCTGTGCAAGGAGACCTGCACCCTATTTGCATTCATGAATTCACACATTAAACAACCTGAAACCTTCTAAGAGCATTTCCCCCTGAAAATAAATCTTTAGGATACCCACAACTCAGAAAACACACAGAAAATCCCCAAAAAAATCAAGGACAGATGCTCTTTCTCAGAGAAACAGCAGAGGATTTGAATGATCAAAGAAATGGATGGAGAAGACAAGGCTGTGAGGTAAATGCTTGTGATGATGCTGGATCATGATTTATGTTTTGTTTTTTTTTCAGATTTTTTTTTTTAAACTCTCCTTCAGCCAAACCCCATGAGCAGACATTTAATGCCTTTCCGAAGTTCCCCAATGGAAACCTCCTTACATTTCTCCTAGTTTCTCCCTATTTTTTGGTACGTTCCACAACAGGGTTTAATATGATGCATGCTTACCCAACACTAGACTTGATGACCCAAGTTCACATCTGGTCCCACATTTCAGCATGTCATGTTCCTGACAGTTTCAACAGGCTGCACGAATAACCCCAATTAATCTCTTGAAGGATAAGGAAGAAGAGGGCAGCAGATCCCTGCAAAGTGCAAAAGCAGTCAAAATACTAAAACCTTGAAGGGGATAAACATCACTCTTTTCCTGACCTTGAAACCTGAGAAATCCCCCATCCGACTGAAAATTGATACAAGAGATTTTGCTTTTTAGTCCTCCCAAAAGTGAAAACCCAGTTGACAGGTGTCACAACATCCTGACTGCTGCCTGGCCCCCAGGGATCACAGGCAATGTACTTACTTGGCAACATCCTGACTGCAGGTGGCAATTCCCACCCAAAGGAAACCCCACACCAACACTTGCTCAAGGTCCAGTGTGGAGGGCAAGCAAGGTAACAGCTGGCAGCAGTGCCCCTCAGCTGCATCTGTAGAGAGAAAAGCTCACACAGTAACTTGAAGGCTACACTACAGTGCAGATAAATCAAACTTGGCACAATACATCCAGTGCTTATCTAATAACAGCCTTCTTTCTCCATGAGGTGGTTTTAAAGTATTTATTTTTTTCCCCCAATTTTACATGAAAATAATTAAAAAAAAAAAAAAAAAAAAACAGGAATCCCACTTTTCCTCATAGAATACACACACAAAAATTTCATGCAGGTCTAGCAGTAATACTTTAAGTTTCAAGAAGAGTTCCAGGAAAATAATATCTGTCAGTCATATTCATGTCAACTTCTCTATGCTTTTCTTTAAGCTTCTCTTCTTCCCAGTGCATCCTTCAGGCCACCATTGTCACTTACCTGCCAAGGTATAAAATCAGGAGTGAGTTTCAAAAGCCAGTTGACAAAACTTTTCCTGTCCAATTTGAGTTTTTTTTGCAGCTTTCTCAGAACTCTCTTCGAGAAACCCTCCCTAGGAGATAAACACAGCTGGCACCCAAAACTCAAATCTTCTTGGAAACTCCCACTCAACTTTTTCATTTCTTTTGTGTGTTTTTTGTTTGTTTGTTTTGAGGCTCTGAGGTGAATTGAGAGATGACTTTTAATATTACAACTACCAGGAATGGTAGAGAGAAACACAGATTTTTACTATTTAAGGAAATCAAAGAGCTAAAGGGATTTCCTCAGTTACTTATGTTCTCTCCCTGACACATGTCCTAAAATCACAAAATCATACTGTGAACAAGCTCCAGTTTCCTGCTCATGCTGCTTCTTTCCCCCTATAGTTTTCCATACTACTGAGCAATTCTCCCACTTTCATGATTTCTCACTGTGTTCCCCACAAACACAGAAGAGCTCCCTGCTGTGCTTTGTATTTGGTCACTCTTCAGCTCCCATCTCGTCTGGGCACCAGCCACTCTTTCTACATGACTCATTTTACAGCCAAGCCCTTTTTTACTGTTTTGCTTGATTTCCCTCCCACTTGTTACAATTTGACCCTTCCTCTTTTAAAAAACACTTTTCCTCCCAAACTGTCTCCAGTTAAGTTAGAGATAGCAGTGGAATAAATTCTTTCTTCCTGCTTGCAATACACAAGACTTTTGTTAACATTACCTCAATATAGCATTTCTTTTCTTTGTGCCTGTCAGTTCCAGTTTATCATCACCTCCATAAATCCTGGCTCCCTTGTCCTTCTCAGCAGCACTACCACCCCTTTAGGATGATTATGAACTCAGTGGTAGACTACCAACTACTTAAAGGTAATAAAAGAGCTGTGCTACACTTTATCTTGAGCTCAGAATATGTTGGGGTATCTAATTTTTTATTGGTTTTACTTCCCTCTTCTCTCCCCCCCGCTTCTAACAGCTGCTTGCAACAATAGCAATGATAACAACAAAGCAGTTGAAAATGTTATTTTGATTTAATGAGCCTCTATTCTGTAAAAGAGTCAACACTTCCCACAAATAACTGCAGTGCTTCCTGTAAGACTATTAGAGGGAGTAAAAAAAAAGTTTGATAGTAGCAAGTCTTTTTTTCTCCATCACTGCTTGTCCTTTGGGGACTGATGGAAGAACACATTGTTTGACAACTGATAAATCTACTGCACAGAATAAAAGACTGATAATTTCTATGGTAGCAGAACAGGATCTTTTATCTTAAAACAAAGGCCCTCATTATTTCTCACAAGATGACAAAATGTTTTCACTATGTAACAGTGGTGAATGGTGTTTCACCATTTACGCAGGTGCCCAAGACAAAAAACTCCCTTTACAGATAGCAGATCCCAACCAAAGCCTGTTTTGTCAGGAGACAAAATGTCAGGAGACAAAGTGAAGATCTGGAGATCATTCAGATTTGAGAGAATTTGTACTGGAATTATCAGGCATGAAGGAGGATGATAATTTTAGGGTTAGGAACACATACGGAACAAAGACCACCACTCTGATTTCCAGAGCTTGCAGGTAAAGCATTGTAAGCACCAAAGCCATTCCCACAAAAATAAGTAGGAGGCAGGAGAAAGCCTAAAGTGCCAGCCACAGGAAAACTACATCTTCCACACATACAGGCAGTTTGACAATGATGCGTCTTTCACATCACTGGTAACATCTAAATGTTAATTCAGTGAGATTGAACTTTCACTGACTACACATACACATTTTCATAGACAAGCACATTTTACATACAGCTTTTCCTAGTTTCATTTGCATATGATGGTGAAAATCTAAAAAAAAAAATACTCATTTGTAATAAAAAGCACACCCAGCACTGAAAAATACAGCATAACCTTCAATAACTTAGTTTCATGACAGGAAAGCAACTTATTTCTTTGTCTGAACATTAAGGGTGGAACCCTACCCCCTACCACGCAGTCAGAGCCATTTTAGGCAGTCACAACTTACTTTTTGCCAAAAAAGATCCAACAATGAGGCTACCACACACCCAGTCACACATTTTAGGCAGTCACAATGTACTTTTGACCAAAAAAGATCCAACAGGGCTGCCACACGCACGCAGTCAGAGACATTTTAGGCAGTCACAATTTACTCTTTGCAACAGAGATCCAACAATGGGGCTGCTGCACATCCCCCAGTCAGAGCCATTTTAAGCAGTCACAGTTTACTTTTTGCCAACAGAGATCCAACAATGGGGCTGCTGCACATCCCCCAGTCAGAGCCATTTTAAGCAGTCACAGTTTACTTTTTGCCAACAGAGATCCAACGATGGGGCTGCCGCACGCCCCCCATTCAGAGCCATTTTAGGCAGTCACAGTTCACTCTTTGCCCACAGATCCAACAATGGGGCTGCCGCACGCCCCCCATTCAGAGCCATTTTAGGCAGTCACAGTTCACTCTTTGCCCACAGATCCAACAATGGGGCTGCCGCATGCCCCCACACACTCACTGTCTGCCTCCGGAGCTTCGCCCTCGCTTGCTCCTAATAATGTAGCTGAATGTCACTGCCCGCGCACCGACCTAAGAGCCCCGGAACCAAGCACCGGCACAGGCCGCGAACAGTAGCCGGGGTTTACCTTGACGTAGCGGGAGGCAGAAAAACGCAGCGCCCCCTTCCGGAGCTCCGGAGCCGTGACGGGACAAGCGGCGTACCTTTCGCCGCGCTAAATTTGGCCTTTCCTGGAGCCGGACGGACCTGGCAGCCGTTCGCAAGGCCCATCCTGAGCTGGGTGTGATAACTGAGAATAGGATGGGTGGGAATGGCACAAAGCTGTGCCAGGGGAGGATCAGACTGCGTGTTAGGAACAATTTCTTTACAGTGGAGGTGGTCAAACAGTGGAAAAGGCTTCCAAGTAAGGTGGTTGATACACCATGACTGTCAGTGTTCAAGAGACATTTGGAAAATGCCCTCAGTAATATTCTTTGACTTTTGGTTATCCCTGAAATAGTCAGGGTTGTTTTTTTTGTTTGTTTGTTCATTTGTTTGTTTTTGTGTTTTAAATTTTTGTTGTTGTTATTATTGTTGTTTTTGTTTGGTTGGTTTGGTTTAGTTTGATTTATTTTTTGTTTTTTATGAAGGCATGATTTTTACTTTGTCCCCTTGATAACTTAAGATTTATAAAGTAGAATTTTAATGGATGGTTTGGAGAACTAGTAGGCAAGATAAGTAGTTTGAAACACAATAAATAGATCAAAGAACAGTGTAAAGGTGGAATTTGATGGAAGAGAGACAAAGATACAGGACACATGTAGAAGTTTGTACTTAAATATATAAATATATATATATGAGATCCTGTAAATTAAGATTTCTCCAGTCACCAGAATGAAGCACTGACTTGCTGGGCTTAAGGGTCTTCAATTTTCACCCTTTTTCTGCTAGACAGGAAAAAAAAAAAAAAAAAAATCTTTACCAAACTTTCAAATATATATGTTCAATTATTTTTGTGTGCTAAAACCTCATTGCTTCATAGCATCAAGGCAGACACAGGTCTCCCAGATGTTGTGCCACAGCTGCCTACCCCATACAGAAATCTCAGGCATCCTACCATCACCCAAAAGAGACTTAAGTTTCTGGCTTAAGGAACTGAAATGAACTCTACCTTGTCTCACATGCAAAAAGCTGTCCCTGAAGACTTTTATCTAGCGGTCTTAATCTGGAGCTGAATCCTATAAAGGCAAGTTTAAGATGTTCAAGCATAGGTCTCTAGAGACATCCAAGACATCCACATAGGGCTGCCAGAGGTACCTCAGGACCTATAGAAAAGTCACGGTATTCTGGAGTACAGCTGCAACTCAGGTGGGTTATACACAACATCACTTAATGTTGTGCAGTGCAGAATAGAAATACCCATTTTAAGTACTGTGTGTCCAGGTGATCAGTCAAGTTAAGGTCAATCAGTTTATTGATTAAGTACCTAAAACATATAGTCAGACAATATAGTCAGAGAGACAAAACTTATGCTTCCAAATCCATAACTTTTGGTTTGGTCACAGGTGCTGTAGAAGCTCGAAGCAAAGCCAGATAAATATGCAGAAATCACTAACAGCATTTATCTTCATCGTTGATTACACTTAACAAACTTTCCATCACATCACTTAATTCCCGCCTGCCTTCTTCAGAAGCATAAATTAGAATGTCAGCTACAAGAACGCCCTTCAGAAACTTTCCTTCAGAAACGACCAGAAACAGAGCATTCCTGAAAAGGAAAAAAAAGAAAAAAAAAAAGGGGGGGGGGGGTGGAAAGTAGAAAAGAACACAGAATACAAACCTCATCTATGTTTCTGTGTTTCCTATCTATAAAGATGGGAATCAACAGCTTAAATGAATTGTAAAAATATTTAATATTTACTCAAACTCCAGACCTAACTAGTAAAGCATTATAAAAGTTTGGTTCATTGCTTGTCCAGTCAGTACTAACCCTTTATCCTAATAAACACACATTCTAAAATCAACATGTAAGTAATAAATGAGCCACCAGAGCTCTGAACAGGTTAGTTTTGATGTCAGAAACAGGCTGTTCATAATCATACAGAGCTTTTCATGAGCAAGCTGATTTGCTCCTCATTGGCTTTTCAATTTGTGCTCTTTGTTTATAGCCATCTCAGGCACCGTGCAGCATAGACATAGCTATAGAACAAGCTACCTCGTGGTATCATCCCAAGACACATCTTCTACAGTACAACCAACATCCCATTCATATCTTATTGAAGTCAAAGGCAAATTTTTCATTGATGCCTGTGTTTATTGCTTTTGTTTCCAGGTTTTCTGTGTTACTTTATCTGCCACAGAGTGATGGTGTTGTGACAACAGATGCTTTCTGAGTTCATCAGTTAGTGCTGCATATTCCCACTTGAATCCCTGGTTGTTGCTTTTATCCAGCTGTCTGATTTGTGCATTTCTAAGGCATTCATCTATAGCAGCATTAGTTGATCTGGAAATGATTAGAAATGGAACAAACACCCATGTTTTGTATTGACTTTTAAAAGCAATCCTCCTCCTTACACTGAGTGAAGTGATGGTAACCATTGGGCACAGAGCCATGCAGGAGCAGAATTAATCTTTTATGCCACAGGATTATGTCAGATGCCAGTGACCTTTATTAAAGCACCAACATATGGGAAATATGACCTCAGAGGAGAGATTGAAAGAGGTAGCACTGTTTAATCTAGAGAGTAATGAGATACATGACAACAACATTCAAATACGTAAAAGGTAACTTCAGTGAGCAATCTGTTCTCCATAAGCCACTTGAGAGATGACAGGAAATATTGAGCTTAAGGGGCAACAAGGGAGGTTTAGACTGCATGTTAGGAAAGTTCTCCTCAGTGTAAGGATAGGGAAGCATTGGGAAGCTGGGGAAAATTGCTCACAGAGGTTGCCTGCCCAACCTATCAGAGAAGCATTTCCCAAGAAGGTTCATGTCAAACCACTCATGTTTGAGGGCAGCCCACAAGACTGGATGGCCAAGAGAAAGTTTTTCCAATACCATCTTCTAAATTTCTAGGACAATGTGGTACAAAAGCAGGGAGGAGAGGATAGCAGATCTGTAACATCTTAGTATTCATGTGAAATATGTTTCAGATGTTCCCCATGGAGAAGGCTGAGGCTATATATATGTACCTACTTGTCATTCCTCCCTCTGCATGGACAGGACAAGTGCAGCTGGAGAACAAGATCCACTGCCAAACTCCACTGACTTGGACATAGATTTACATTGCGGTCTAGTGCCAGACCTAAGTTACAAGTTAGACTTGAACTTTATTAACAAAGAAATAATTGAGGAGCAATTTGGCATATATGTTAATAGGGAGGGTATGTCTTTAAAGAAAATATAATCTAAGATTTTTGTGATGGGTTTCTTAGTCCTGTTGCATTTTGCCATGCAGCTGGCACATGCAATCTTAGCCAGGAAACTGCTGACTGTTGGCAAATTCACAGCAGAAGATAAGCTCTACCCCAGCAAATGTTTCATGTTATCTAGGTTTATCTTTCTTCCTGAACATCCTTAGTAAACAAAGAGGGACAAAATATAGATTCTTTGTCAAATTCTTGAATCCAGTTCCTGTCACTTTCCAACCGGACTTCCCCTTGGAAAAAAAACAATAAGCAAACTTTTGTTATTGATATTGCTGAGCTGGATCTGAACCAAGCAGGTGCCCTGGTGACATTTGAGTAGCAGTGATTTTTGTTGTTGTTGTTTTTGAGTATGACTTTGAAGCAGCAAGATTCAGTGCTACACATCTCTTATTGATTTTGGCTGCTGAATGTTTTATGACAAGGAGTTGCCCTGCATGAATTCTGAATAGGAGATCAATAGACTGCTTAGGATGTCATGCTGTGTTTAGCTGACTGACGCACTTCCTCTTCATTGCCACCGCCCCTGCTAACCCTTTCCCCTCAACAACCCATTCAAACTTGTCTATTTTCCGCGTGTATTCTCTGAATGGTCTCACCTGAGGTGTTATAACCTTTCTGATGTGCATTCTGATAGATTGGACACTCAGTTGGCCTGTGACATTTCCTATTAACAGTAAAATTAGCACTAGGGCACAGTCTGCAGGGAGGATAAAAATGAGTTCAGAAAGAAGCTGCTTTCCTTCTGTCTTTGAAGTTTCCATCCCAAGAATGCTTTCCTAGAAAATAAACCATTTGCATAAACAGTACAGTGTTTCTTCTCTTTTCAGAGGCATATAGGTTTAGGTCTCATCTTTATTTGGTAATATTGTTAGGGATTTCACTGAACTACAATAGTCTAAATCAATGTTCTTCTGAGCTTCTAGAAACAGCTATGCCATTTCTCATGTTTAGTACCCTCAGCTGTTCTGGGACTGGGCACAGAAGTGCTGTAACCCATATGGAGAACTCCATCCTCTGGGAATTGGAGGTCCAGTTCCTTCACAACTGCCCATCCATCTCTAAACTCGGAATATGGTCAGTGCAATGGTAAAGGAGATATGAAAAGAGTGTCAGAGATGAGGAGGAGGCACTTTCTCTGAGAATTGGATATTGAAACCAACACATCAAACAGTCAGTGCTTGATGTAACTCACTGCAAAAAGTGTTCACCACAACAAAACAGTACTAGTCCTAAAACTTGCTCGGCCATGCCATAGCTCTAAGGAAGCAGCAGGCAAGTGCAGCTGTGGCTCCTGGAGGTCTCGGATGAGCAAAATACCACCCCACGCACCCCCTCCAGTGACAGACAAGTTGTAAACCCACATTTCTAGTGCTTTCCTACATTGCTTTTTTCTCATCTTTGCTATTTCCCCTTCTCATAAGCCAGCTCAACCACACTCCCTTTATTCTCCAGAGAAGAAAAATTCAATTCTGAGTCATTGCCTTGAGTCAGTTCAGATTCAGCAATTGCCAATCAGATTAGATTTTAAGGGAGAAACACTTTTAACTCCCACCACTGAACTCTTCAGTTCCCTCCTGTTTCTGAATAGGATACATTTTGGTTCAAAAGCTACATCTGAATTCATGAGCAGTGAATAAATACACAAATGAACTTTTTAAAAGTATCAGTTCCAAAAACTCTTGTCCTATTCTGTTACATTTATAGTGGAGAAGGGATTAAGCAATATAGCTCAGTTCCTATCTCAAATGGCTATCTAGGGTCTAGATACTAGTGAACTTAATCTAAAAACTATTAATGAAGAAATCAATAAGTCATTTTAGGGACTTTTGTGTTAATTAGCTCCTTCAAAATAAAGGGGGAAAAAAAAAAAGGAAAAAAGAACATGAATCTCAGGAAGAAGGAATCTGTCAGACAAACACATCAGAATACGCATCTAAGTATATCTGTTCTGTGCCATTTCCAAGAGTAATAATTAGTCAACTGTCATTAACTGCAGCTGCAAATTCCTTCCTTCTCTATGTTGTCAATTGATCATCTTTTTCCCAAAAGGAAACAGAGTAAGGAAAGAACACAGTTCCAAATGATTCTTATAGGACGTTTTTACTTTCCCAGGAGTAGCACCATTAAAGCTTTCATATAATGGAATATTACACAAATGATTATACTGACATAAGACAGTACATATCAACAGGCATATACAATCATTTTCAAATCTCTCCCCAAAACAGATTTTAATTTTCCAGCCAGGCTGTACAAAATAAATGAATGAATAAATAAATAAATAAAAACTCATCATCTGCCCCAATCTTATGGGCAGAATAGAAACAGCAAAACTAAAATCAGGCAAGATTTTGTGTTCAGTTAAATATTTACCGTTTATGAAAAAATGTTGACTTCCTTTAAAAATATGTATTTTTTTAATGTCTTGAATTTTCCAGGTACTAAAACTACAATATTTTTTTCTTTGTGACTACCAAAAACAAAATTTTTTGAGGGTTTCATTTGTGAAAAAGTAAAAACATTAAAGAACATTTTAATTTTTTTTCCTCATTTGACCTTTTACCTTTAAAATCTCATATTCCGAAACAGTTTAATTTCCAGTAATCTCAATAATTTCCCTTTTTATCAGCCATTCCTGTTCCATCAAGAAGTGGGTGCTTGGGCCCTGGAGAAATCTGTGCTGAAGCTGGCTGAAGAAAAGGCAGCATAGCAAAGGCATCTCAAGAAAAAGTAAGAACCAGGACTGTTGACAATGTCTGTCACTCTCTGGATATGAAACAGACAGTGCAAAGGACTCATCACTTCAGTTGTGAGGAAGAAATAGCATCAGTTCCAACTACCAGCTAAAGCCAGATCATGGGTAATGCATACAGAGCTTTTCAGGTATGGAGACTAAAAAGGAGATTACCAAAAGCTTTTAGCAGCACATTAAAAACTGCACGTGTACCTTTTACTTTAACCAATGAGAGATGTTTCATGAGAACTTCATAGCATTTCCATCCCTTTTTACTACACTTTAGTGTTTCTTTGTTTATCAGGAAGGCACATTAACTGGTTTTGGAAAAGGAAGGAGGACAGACACTGGTGGTGCAGAATCCCTGGGAGTTCAGGAGTAACTTGCAGTGGCCTCAGTGTGTTTTTTCACTCTTTTACAGCAATCATGTTGAAGTCCCACATATACTTTGTAAGAGTACTCACTTCAACTAAAAAATTTTTATATTCACTTAAATTTCTTAACATAGCTTGAGTGTTACTCCATTATTTCTGTGATAAACACACACAATGCATTTGTTAGGCAACAGATGAAGAATGAGAGCGTGTTTCGGAGTCTACATTGTTTTTTTCTGCTCTTCAGATTAATACCTTTTGCTAGCTTTAATGCTTTAAGATCAGTGTAATCAAAACTAATGGAAACTGGCAGAGAGTGTACAAAAGATACCCTTCAGATCAAGAAGCATAAACTAAGCATAAACTCCAAACTTTTCTTACATGTTAATTGTCCTCAAGTGTAAAACAGCATTTTCTGAGCTAACCGATTCCCTGATGAAATCTTTTAAACTCGTCTCTTTGTAAAGGAGCTAAACTGTCTCTGGTGGGTATAATTGAAATGGAGCTTGTTCTCCCCTTCTCTACAGAGATTTGACCAATCACTCTGCTAGAGAAAGGAATGGCCTCACACAACAATTCTGCTCTCCTGCACAGAGCTCTCAGAGATGCTTTGATATTCTTTGATATAACTCTAAGTCTCAAAATCATCCATGCTTTTAATCTCTCTTCAGGGACTTTCTACAGACTTGAATATAAAGAACAACTGATATATTCAGGCAGATATTTACAGTGTCATACTTTATGGCAAGTCTGAGGCTTCCCAAACTTTCTCTTGAAGCTGAAAGACCACCATCTATGATTATTAATGGGAACCAGTTGTCTCAGTACCCCACAGAGCTTTGCAGATTATCACTGGGGTCCACTGACTTCTAGGAATTCCCTGCTCTTTTCCTTTCTCTCTCCATTTGTTACCATCTCAAACAAGTTGAAATCATGGAACATATGTCTTTTCACCACAAAATGCTTTTCAAATGATATAGAAAAATTCTATCCATGTAGAAAAGTGTTTACTTAACTAAATTTTTAAATTTCCTTTTCAGAAATATATATGTATTTTTGAAATTTTGAATATTTTTTGAACATTACTTGATGTCACAAACAAATGGCCAATATATCTCCTTGAATCTTTAAAAAGTGGCAGAAAATTGTGAGAGTGACCACTGTTACCCGAAGAGAACTTTGACAAATATAAATCCCCTAGCTTACAGGTTTGGGAAAACTGTTTCATGTTTTCTTCTCTTTTAGAAAACATTAAAAATCTCTTTGCCATCTTTAACACTAGAAATTATTGCAGTCATAATTTATATGGAAAAATCCTTTACTATTGGTGAAAAAAAATAAAAGACACAATTGTTTCAGCTGCAAACCAAGTCAACTAGTATTGACAAAAGCACAAGAAAGAACATACAAGACATAAATTTTCCCTAAAAGAAAAAAATATCTTCATTTCAGAGTCTCAGAAAGAAAGTTCCTGCCTAATAAATAAATAAATAAATAAATAAAATTCTAGTTTATTACTTTGTGGAATCAAATTTGCTTGGGTATTTCAGTAAGGTTTGTAGAATGAAAGGCTTTTGGACTTTCCTAGAATTTAGAATTTTTTGTCATCTGAAGTCACCAACTTTTAACAATTAGATCATAGTTCCCTGAACATTCAGCATATTCTGAATATTCTGAAGCATAGGAGGAATCATATTATAGAGTTGTTTCTTTATCTCTACTGATATTCTTGGAAAAGTTTGGTGTGCCTTAGATAGGATGGATAATATTGGACTCTTTCAGGAAAACTTGCTAAAATAGGAGTGAAAGAGAGGGGAAAATATATATATATATTTAAAAGATGAGAAACAAAAGGGTAGGGATTGAAGCTGGATTCTCACAAAGATCGGAAACCAGCAGTGAAGTTCCACAAGGGTCTGTGCTAATATCTATGCTACTAAACATATTTATAAATTTTATGGAGAAAGAGAAGCATAAAATAGCAGAAGTTTGCTAATGACATGAGCTATCCAAGGTAACAGGGAAGAAAATATTGTGAAAAATTACAGAAGAGCTTTACGAAATTAAGTGACTGAAATAAAATGATAGGTGAAAGTTAATGTGAATAAATAAAAAAGAAATATTAAATGGTGCATGGGGGAAAAAAATCAATGGAAGCCTGAGCTGACCATTACCATTCAGGAGCAATACCTCGAAGGTATGACAAATAGTCCTATGAAAACATCACCTCAGTGCTTCACTCCTTGAAATGTGCAGTGCAGTTCTGTCCTTTCACAGCTGAAAATACATAAAACTGGAAAAGATTCTTTTCACACTGCATTCTAGACCTGGGGAACATGTTTCCAAAGAAAGCCTCAAGTTTCTACAGGTTTAAGTGGAGACTGGACATGTGCTTAAGGGATATATCCATTGAGAGTTACTGAACAGACCAACCACAGGAGACTGAGGCAATCCCAAGCACTGAAAAAGATGGCAGAATATCATTTAAGTATCGTACTTGTTTGTGTTATACTTACTCTTTTTCAAGCACCTGCTTAAGTACACTTCTGGAGTGAGTATAATGGGACAGATAGATTCTCTATGGTCTTTGGTGGGCAGCTTTTCAAATGAGTTTAAAGTCAGAAGCTTGTTTTGATGGAAGCTGGTGGTAGAAGTATGTGCATGGATAGCATATAGTGAAACAGAGGACCTGCAGCACTGCAGTAATATAAAGCCAGACACTTTCTCTCCTCTATTTTAATGTTGTCTCCCTTTCTAATTTACTTCTAAATTCAATGGGTCTACTAAGACTCAGAATTTCCATTGGGAACAATGACAGCATAAATATGTCTTACAAGATTTCTTGAACCTTTCAGACAAGCAGTCCCCGCCTATGCCAATAGCCTTTCATTGGCAGCATCAATTCTTATCTCATTTACTGGAAAGTTTTTGCCCTGAAAAGCCATTGGAATCAATAAAACTGGAACATCAAGAAGACTTGTAAAATTCAGCTGGTTAGTAGAGACAGTTCCTTACAAACTAGCAAATTCTAAATATCCTTTATTTTAGGTTCTTACATTATTTTAATTTAAAATACTTATAGAAAGGAATTTTCTCAGATGACTAAATTCTATTGAGTGTAATTCATTTCAAATAGTTTTTACAGAAAAAAATGTTACATCTACTGAAGACTAGTTAGTCCTCCTGTTATTAACCTGGGTCTGGTTCTTCATTTGTCTTATTCTATTTTTATTCCTATAAAACTCTGAATGACTTATGTAGTTGTAGGGATGTAGTTCAGTTCAGCTCCAGTTGATTTACAGTGAGAACAGTGCACAAGTGTATAACATAATCATTACAGAGAGACTTGAAGAGAGTTCACATGAAGCTCTATTTTTAACACCTAAATTGACAGCAAATGCAATCACTGAACCTCAAAAAGGAGATAAAAAATCAAGCTGTAATTTAAATAAATGTCAAAGTTAATATTTTCCAACCAAGCTGATTTCTTGTTTGAGTATGCAAGCCCAATGTGGTGGCAACTTGTTAACACCACCTGATGGAGCAAGATAGTATGAAGTCTGCCAGATGAAGGAGCTCTCAAGTACAGCCTGAGGATGCCAGGTCCTACACCCACAAAGAAAGAGACTAAGGAGCAACACTTAATGAAACATTTGAGGATAAGCAACACTTGGAAGAAGAAACAAACCTGTCTAGGCACATGTTCATTTTTCAGCTTCAAAATACTACTGGTTTGTTGCAGAGCCTCTGTTGATCTCTCTGAAAAAGTGAATGAGCTGACAAAAAGGTGGACTGCTAGGGAGCAGCTGCATCACCTAGCAATGAAAATTTATACTGAGTTATCAGTTAATCAAATTTTATTGTGTATTAGCAAGTCTAGACATGAGATAGGACATGTAGTCTCAGACATCAAATCACAATATTTTCTTAGCAAAACTGAGGAAAGACTAGATCTGTTTCCCACAGTCATGGACTACATTCCCCAGTAAGGATTAGAGCTATACCCTCCTCTTCACACTTTCAGCCATTAAGATGCCATTTACATAAGAAAGTGAAGAGAAAGGCTTTATCACAAGCTTTGGGACCCACATGTTCATTCCTGCTCATGGCCCACTTATACACCTCATGCATTGGGTGAAACAGACTGTGGCCATGTCTGATCTGTCCTTTCTGCATACATAAGACTATGGGCAAGGCTAATGTGCTGTGCTGTCCATCAATTTTGTTTTCATGTCAGGGTGTCAGTGTGATGGTTCACTACAGATGGTAAATGAGCCTAATTCTGGGAGCAAGGTCAGTCTTGCACTTAATAAGTTTGTGTAACCTAAATCTTCCTCCGTGACTTGATAATCCACTGGGGATTCACAACATCCATATACAAGAGCATTCCCCTCCAGAATTTTATCCCATCAGACTTCCAACCCTGATATTACCTGCCAACTTAGCAGGAATTGTGACCTTAATTGGGAATAACACTGTCTGTTATTAGCCTACAATGTGCCTTACTGAAATGATTTGTGCAATTTGACTGCCACAAACAGTTAAGGAGAGTCACAAAAAAAACATCTCATTAAGTCCTCCGATCACCCAGCTGCCACATTATTTGGAAACAAGTAATTATTTAGGTAAAATGCCTTCATGAAAGTTTTGTTCAGTGCCATGTCACCATTTGTGAAGCAACAAACTTTTCTTCCCTGGGTGTCAGACATAATTTAGTAGAGGGTCTACTTATCTTTTAATCTGAATTCTTTCCAGGTTTTCCTTAGTTCATTTCTCCTTTTATCATATTTTTTCTGCACTTAAAACTGAAAATTTATAAAGCACAAGAATTCTGTTTTAACTTGCATATTGCACTTGCCATTGACAAGTAAAGATGATAAAGTATTCTGCAAATTTCTAGTTTTTAATGTTGAATAGTCTTCAACATTCAACATGAGAAGGATCTTCCAAACTATCATGTATTTAGTTTAATTTCTTTTTTGTGATTTGCTTTTGTTGTTTTTATTTTCAGAAGAGACAGATTGCTACTACCCAAACTGAAGAAAAAATAGTATTGTTCAAATGCAATAAAATAGAAGGGGAAAAAAAAAAGAAAAAAAAAAAAAGCATAATACAACTAAATAGTTGGATGCAGATGGCTGGGAAAAAAATTGTTCTGCTACCCTAGGAATAAATACTTACATTCTATCTCCCAGGACACTTCTGTAATCCTCCAAAAACTGATGGAGTAGTATAAATATTTGTTCATATTAGTTAGCTAATTTTAATAATTTAATTATTTTCTTGCATGATAAATCTAGAAATATAAGTTGTTTTTACACTTACTGAGGTCAAAACTCAGCTATCTATATCTGATTAGATACTGATACCATCTTTGTTCCTCAGTTCTCCTTGTAGTCTATTTCAAATGGGATTTAAAAAAAAAAAAGATACTACATAAAATGGAGAGTCTGCTGCAGTGAAGTTTTGCACTTCAGTTACTGAAGGTCTTTTTATAAAGTGCAGGGGGTTAATTAATTCACTGAGCCTCATAGATCAAACTTGTTACAAAGCAGGTGGCCATAGCCACAGCCAGCATGAGTGAATAATTTTGGGTACTCATTAGAAAGGAAAGTGGCATAGTAGGATGTAAACAGGATTATCTTTGGCATATTACATCGGTCCTACTCTATACTGACAAGGCCCTGACTAAAGAAACACATCCAGTTTTGAGCACTGCACATCAAGAAGGATGTTGAACAATGTGAAGGGGCACACAGCACAGTGACGATGATAGTCAGTTATGTGCATACAATAACCCATGGAGACAGACTAAATAACCTGGTTTTACTCAGTCTGAAGTATGTAAGATAGAAAAGATGGGTTTACACGAAAAGCTGCTCCAAAGAAAGAGGTAATAATCTGTTCTCCATGGCCATTGAGAATAGTGCAAGAAGTAACCAGATTAAATTGCAGCAAGGTGATCGTGCTAGATGTGAGAAGAAATATTCTAGTGATAAGAACAACGAAGAGGTAGCTTTGATTGCCTGAGGACTTAGGTTTGCAGCATTGGAGGTCTTCTTTAAGAAGAGGCAATGGTAGAAAAAGTTTAAATAGGAAATTCCTCCACAGAGAACAGAAGGATGAATACGGCGACCATTGACAGTCCCTTCTGACTTTTGATTCTGCAAGGTTCCTGTCCCTAGTTTCTCCAGCACTGATACTGTCTAAACTATGTGACTGTCTATATACTCTCAGCTATGCATCACAGTGCCATGAGCTCCAAAATGTACAACAGATCCAGGCTTTGTTAAATGAATCTTTTCTGCACAGGTAAAGGACCACTTTGCTGATCAGGATGGTCTGGATTTATTTGAATCTGAGATAGTTTTTTAAGCAATCATGAGTCTTCACGTCAGAGTGCTGGTCTGGAAAACCTCTAGAGCATAACATCAGCAGTTATCTGCCTATAATATTTTACTTCATGCACAAATATACAGATCTGCCCTATTTCTTTGGGATGAAGCTCTCAGTATCAGGAAGCTTGGTCAATCATGAAACATGGGGAAAACAGACCTGTAAGAGTAATATTTACATAGTGGGGCAGAAGAAATTCAACAATCACTAGACATGATAAACAGTTTAGATCTGAAGCTAAATTAGCCAGCAAAGGGCCATGTCACTGCTCAGGGATTTTTATGCCTCTGTATTTATTTCCCTATTTACAGGGTAAGTAACTTGGCAGCCATTCTAGGAAGAATCCTGGTGCCCATCTTTACATACACACACCCTGACTAAATGAAATATTTTCTGTTGCCATGGCTACTGGGCCTTTTTTCTTCTTCTTCTTCTTCCTTTCTTTTGCTTCCACAAGCAACAATACCTGCTAACCAATTAAATACTGAGTAATACAGGGGAAAGTGGAAACTCAAAGGTTTCATATGCATCCTCATATCCCGCTCATTTGAATGCTGACTAGCTACCAGGAAGAAGAAGACTTTCAAGTTTAGAGGTTTCTAACTGAACTAATAAAAGAAACCACAGAGATTTCAGAGAAGTGGGATACGTGCAGGGCTTGTTGATGCATGATACCATCTGAGGCAACTGGCAAAGTACCTGGAGTGGTGCAGCAATTCCAATTAGGTTTTAACTGTTGCATTCAGACAATCACAGATTCTGCTCACTATCTCCATCTCCCTGACCCAAGCTCATTATGTAAATAAGTTCCCTTCAAAATGGATCAGGTTTCTGTATCCTTGTTTAGCTGAGTCACTTGGTCTGCCAAACCGAGACACTACCGAGCATTAATGGTTTGCGGTTTCACCATCAAACAAGTCTTTCACCTGGGGAACTGAGCAGGCCATAAAAGTATCATTTAAAAGAACTGGCATTTTTTGATCAAACATATGGACAAATTCAGTGATAAATTTACACTGAAGAAATTTATTCAAACAAAAACACTTCTGAGATGTTTAAGACACATCTATTAATATCAATGTATTTTTCAGAATTATAATGTTGACCAAGTGGACTGACAGGTTCCTTATTACCCTGAAGCTGCCACAGCCTAGAGCATATGCAGCCCTGGTCAAAACCAGGTGACTGTGCATACTATGCACACTATGGGCCTCCATCTGCCTATCTATGAAGGGCAGGCACAGCAGGACAGATGCAATGGGGAAGTTCTCCATGGCCAAGGAAGTGTAGATGTGTGGAGAAGATATCTTGTGGGGGGAAGATGAAGGACTCTCCTTCCTCTTCCCCAGAGCCAATTATTTTTTAAAATAGCAATATTCTGTATTGGCTTACAGAAATGATATTGGAATTTTATTCAGCCTTTTTATGTTAAAAGTTAGACTGCCCAAAATATTACAGTCACTGCATATGATAAACTAGGAAGATTGAGCTTCTTTAGGTCCTACCATAAGACATGTTTTTACAGATCCTGTTTATTTTTTTCTGTGGTTTTTGAATCTTGTCCATTTTTTCTTACCTCCTTTAAATACTTCTCTTAATATTCTATGAGAAATTGTCTTACTGCTTTTGGACTATTCCTGCTTAGACAGCTTTAACAGCACCCAACGCCCTAAGCTGCATCTTCTCTGCAATTTTACCTCCCATTGCTTGTAAGTAATGGTTTCCAAGACTTTTCCAAGATCTGTACATTTTAAGGCATACCTGTCACCCCTCATGAAGAGTCTGAGACACATTTTTTTGATGTGCGTGTTGGCAGTGGGTGCAGAACTAAACCATAAGAGGTACAGAAAATAAATAGGGAAGGACAAGGTTTGTACTCAAGCCTTCTTCATTCTCTGCTTGCTCCTCATACAGGAGAAAGACTTATGCAGAAGTCAGATTATGTTTTTCTTCCCTGGCCATGGTTTCAGGAGAAAGTCCACCAATGCAGCAGCAAAATCCTTCCTCAAGTTTCTCTGGAGAAGAATGTCTTTTTACTGCCACAGTCTCACAGCTAATTCACGCAGGCATAATCAAGCCCTAAAGTGATTAAGCTACTTTGGCCTCTGTAAGGCAGTTTAAAAGACAGATCCATTTCAGCACAATTCAGACAACACAAAGAAAAGTTTTTATTATCCTGATTAATTGAGTTTTATCATTTCTCTTTAATTTAAGTCCAATGCCTTGTATTCAGTTTAATGACAATGATTCTGTAAAGCATTAAAACACCCTATGACTATTAAAGGAACATTTATTGAGGTCTAATAAGAGACAAATCAACTTTTCATTTAAATGCCTCAAAAATAACACAGGCAATAAATGGCTGATTATATATTTAATGATACTGTAACTTATACTGTACCAACAGAAAAAGTTTTTGCATTTCCATTTTAACACTACTGCCTGTTTTATCATTAGGGGAAATGTTTATTATTATTCTAATTGGAAACAGCAAGTTAAAATCCATCTTCATTTAAAAGCAAATAATGCTGCTCAAATGCTTAATGTGTATATATAACTCTTGGGGATTCTTCTGGGAATGCTTACGTTTGTTACAGTGGTCTGTTTCCAAGTGCAGATATAACATGGGGCTGGAGAATGCCACTGAAGCCACTGCAGGACTCACTTTGGAAAAGGTTGTTCCAGTAAGAAAAGCATTATGACCCAAATTATGACATCATATTTGTATGTACTGGCATGTACAGAAGAATGCACACCAAAAAAAAAAAAAAAAGAAATCAATTATTATTAAGAATTCAAATTTCCTCCTTAGTCCTGGAAAAGCTATATCTTGAAATTCAAAGTCACTTGTTTGGCAAAGTGAATGTGGAGACTGTCTTGTGTTTTCATTCTACTGTTCTTTTCTATGGATTTTTTTTTCCTTTCACCACTGTATAACTTTTTAAAACTTTGCCAGCATGACAAAGTCACAAACTTGGTTATCATTTTTTTGTTTGTTTCTTTGTTTTTCTTTTTTCTTTTTTTTTTTTTTTTGCTAGTCTGCAAAAATTTGAAGAGACCAGGACAGACAACCTTGGAGATAAATCTCTATAGTGCATTTAGTTCAGAAGGAAAGAAATAAATGATTAACATTATTTCAATCTCCTTCTCTCAAAATAAAGGAATATCAAAAAGATTTCCAGGGCAAGCTGAAGTTTTAAAGGGATTTTTATTTTGCAACTGAAAAAAAAAAAAAAGATATAAAACCTTTAAGTAGCTGGCAGCAAAAACAATAACCAAAATGAGCACTTTTAAATCTTATTCTGTTTTCTTGACCTCCTTCAGGCATGAAATGACTGACTCATCTTATTTTAGAAGGTACAGGGCTACATGTCAGTATTCTGATTCTAGTTAAGTTTGTCACTGTAAGTTAGGTCATCAAATCCAATCCCCTAAAAAAAAAAAAAAAATTTAGTCCACAGATCATATTTTTCAGGCTTCTCTTGATGAAACACTCCCTGGTATCTCATGACAGACTTCAGACTTTTAGGAAAAGTCCAACGCCCACAGAGTCCACAGTATAGGAAGGGGAAATCAGTAAAGTACGTGCCAGTTTCTTATGAAGAAGATCCCAGTGTAACTTCATGGCCATCATGGTGTTGCCCAAGACACTGGTGCATTGTCCAGTGCTGGGGTCCTTATGGAACCCAAAACTATGGACGTTGCTCTTGGGAAAGGATTTCCAGCCTGTGTCTAAGGAATCTCTAAGCATTTTAACTTTGTATGAGTATAGCCTGAAACTACTCCATACACTTGTGCTTTATTTACAAAGATACTGATATGAACCACTCTTTGTAAACAAGAGAGATATGACTGTCCACAGTGGTCTTCTCTGTGGTACCACAATGGCAACATATCAACCTCTCACTGGTTCTGGTTAGTAATGCCTGCCCTTTGGATTTCTATGAAAGTTCAAAGTAGTTTTGGCACCTGGCTCTAAACAGGGGTAGGCCACCATGAGTATGATTCACTGACAAGCTTATTTTCTCTCCTAAAAATTGATTTAACTGTGAAAGCAAAGGATAAGACAGTTATTGAACCAGTTAAATGATTAAAATTGGGAACTGTGGATTTGATTCATCAGCAGGCATCAGCACTGAAATTAAAACTGTAAGAAGTTAAGGAGTTTACCTTTTATTTTTTGTAAAACCCATGAGATGTTATTTACATTTGAGACAAAGATTAAAGGTGCCATGAAATTTACTGTCCCTGCACTTAGCTGGGGAGCACAGCAGAAAGGAGTCATGGAGCTCTTGCTTCGATTCCTGACACTCTGTTAGCTTGCTAGCATGAAATACATTCAGACAGTGCAGAAATATTTGTAAAGCTTATGGGGAAGGATATTAAATCATTCTGTTGTTTATTCAGTGAAGCTTAAGCACATCACTGTTGAGGTTATTCTGTCTCTGGCTTACATATCTTGACTTACCTACCACCCTTCCTTTGCAAAGCATCTATCTCATGCAAGACTTGCATTTACCTTCGTGCTGAAAGCGCTTTGTGCCATTTTACTGTTCAGCACTGTAAATTATTAAATTCGCAGCTAAGATTCAAAGCTATAAAAGCAGAGATTTGTAGTTTTCTACATATGTTCCAGAAAGACATATTTAGAGAGTCTGTGGAGAATAAACAGGCAGTGAACCGTATGACTCCTGCTCCCCTGGTGATCACATTTTGTTTGCTGTCCCCTTCCACCCTGTCCTGTTTTATGTCTGTCATCCACCTGTTGCATCCATTTTGCCAAACAGATTGAAAACTTACAGGGCCAAGAAAGTTTTTTTGTCTTTTGTTGCACATCTATAAGCATACAGGATCCTTATCTTTGAGACAGGTTCCTGCAGGCCTTTGCAATGGGAATATTAGAGCTGTGCAAGGAGAGATGCAACTTCAGCAGAGAGAGGATTTAGTCTCATAAACAAGTTACTTACAGCATCAGCTGGTACAGATACATCTGCTAAAGAAGGAGAGCAGATATATTATTATTCTCTCCTAAACATGGTGAAACTTTCAGCAATTACTGTTGATATAGAGTACCTGGTATCTGAGCAACAATGTGAGCCATTTTAAAAACTCATGATCACCAAAGGAATATAAGACTCAGATAGATAGAAGACTTCTTCTATCCTTCTCAGACAGAAGACTTCTTCAGCTTTAAAAAAAAAAAAAAAAAAAAAGAGGGGGGAGAGAAGGAGAGAGAGAGTGAGAGAGAGATTTCTCTTAGAGGTCACAAGCTGAATGCTTTAGTGCGTTGAAAATAATACATCTAAGTGCATGCCTGTTTCAGACCTTTCAAACAACTGCCATACCTTACTTCAGAATAATTCTCTTTTCCGCACAGAGCATTACAATAAAACTAAAATGCAATCAACAGGAAGAGAGATAGCATGTAATACAAAAGATGGTATATCATGATACATGATACACTGGAGTAAATTCACATATTAATTTAAATGTGTTTCCCATTAGTGTCTGGTTTGGGTGTGCTTCTGAATCCAGTTATTTACTAATGTTGTCAAGCTTTCCAGACCTGATATACCCTGTATTGATGAGATGACAGAAACACCATCCCTTGCTTGATTTCAGATAACCACATCCACTTCTCATAAAACACATAATGAACTAAAGAGGGAATACTTTTTAATTAAAGTTGGCTGAAATTAATCAAACACTGACTTTGCAGAGTGCTCCTAGTTCTGCTCTCACTTCCTTACTTGCTCAGAGCAAAGTTGTTTAAACGCTCTCCTTTGCAGGCTGTTAAATGAATAACAGGCAAAATGGCTCAGGAGAGCTAAATGAATATAAAAGACAACACAGGGCAGCATGAGAAAAGACGAGGTATTTGTTATTTGCTGAGATACGCTACCTACTGGAGGAAGTTTTTGGGGCAGTGCTACAAGCCCTAGATATGGGTGGCCAGTGAGCAACCTCAGATGTTTTTGAGATAGCTGGTGGGCTGGATTCAGAGAATGCCATGAAAAGAATGACCAGAGTTTAGGTCTTCAGCCAAAGAGGCTGGCTGTTGTGTTAAAGGCTTCCTTTTGGCAATGTCTGTGAGATGTGACACCACCCTTGAAGAGATAACATGAACAAGCACAATGTCTTTTAAAATTGCACTGTACAATCACAGCAGAGAGCAAATTTCGAAGTGTCAGATCTGGGCAGGTACCAGCTCAGCTAATGACAGGAGCATTGAAATCCCATGGAAATTATGGGAACAAAAATGAATCTGGAATATGCAATAAATGAAACATACAGAGTAGAGAAAGAAACAGAGATGTTTGTCTTCATTACTCGTATATGATCTAGCCCTGGAAAAAGAAGGCGAGGGGATGCTGAACAGAGACACTGAGACCACCCTGCAGGCACTGGAAGGACAAGGAGAGATCAATTTGTAAACTGCCTCATCTTTGGTCAAGAGCAGAACTCCCCTTTCTGAAGCTCAGCGAGTACCTGCACTCTGTACGTGCTACAGGGGCTGCAGCTAGCTCAGGGGCTGCATGAGGCAAACACACCATAGCAGAAGTAGATGATATGGGAAGGGTGGTCTGTCCTGCCTGTTACATGGCTGGAGGGCTGTGGCAGTGTCCTACTGGAAATCAAAAACAAAGATCAAATACAGGCCTGAGCAACCAATAGCATTCCCCAAACCTACTACTTTCATTGTTATTTTTGTGTTTTATAGCCTAGCACATCACAGCTTTTTCTTTTCTTTTCTTTTTTTTTTTTTTTTTTTTTTCCTTTGCAATGTTCTGCAGAATATCTTCTCCCTTTCATCTTATTTGGTAGACTTTTCCCTGGTTGTTTCAGACCTTTTATTCCCTGAAACACAGCTTAGGGCTACCTTGTTTTCTCCTGATAAGGTGCCATCATGAACCTTCCTTCTGCATCATGGCTTGATCTCACACTGACAGCTCTTGAGAACAAAGCACTGCTTTAACTGTAAGTTCAGGCTCCAGGGATCCACACCCATGGAGTTCAATTAAACACACAGATATTGCACCTTTCTGTGGAGGAAAGGACAGAATGAGAAGCTGCTAAGTGGGAGGGACAAAGAGTGCCCTGAGCTGGGGTGGGATATGTGTCATACCCCTCTGCAAAAATTCAGCCTCTGAGCTTAGACAGAGCATGAAATAAATTTAATGCTGGATGGAGCAGAACAACTCCAGGGGTAACCACGGCATAAAGAGATACAGCAGAGCAAAGCAGAATAGAATAGAATAGAATAGAATAGAATAGAACAGAACAGAACAGAACAGAACAGAACAGAATAGAACAGAACAGATCATTGTATTCCCAAAAGGAAACTATAATAAATAAATAAACAAGTAAGCACAGAGGAGGCAAATACCTTACACCCAATGTTACACATAAACCCAGATGTTTCTCTGTGTGTGTTTTCCCCTTTTTCTTGTCTTCACCAAATCAGCATTCCCCTTTTCCCTTGTCAGCAGGAACAGTCCCCTTTGGCCTTCAGAGCAAAAGAGAACACAAGCCTTTAGCTAAAAGGTGCATCTCATCTGCCCCCTAAGCCAAATGCACTACCCACCAAAGTCTGTTCTCAATACGAAGCACTTCACCATCTACCCCTCCATCCAGAAAGAACATGCAAGGTATTTTGCTCCTGTGCTCCCTTGCTCGCTGTTTTCCTCACAGCAGAGGAAAGGGAGGAGAAGCCTGTTAATTGCACTGCAGGAGCCCGAATCTCCTCACTCCAAACCATGACCCCAGGGTCTCTAGTTTCTGAAGGGGATCATTCTGTATGCTTTTTGATCTGACTTTCTTCCAAGCCAGCTGAATCCCTTCATTATATGCAGTTTTGCAGGATGAGAAGGACTCCCTGGGCAAAGACTCCATGAGAAGGTTTTTGTTAACAATATTTTCTGACTACCAGGACTCGAATGCAAAATAAAGGATAGGTTTGTTACAGCATGGGATTAGGTAACAATCATGCACAATCACCTTAGACTCTTATGCACTGGGGATGCACTGGCATGCAAATCTGTCCTCGCATTTTATCCTTGTTCAGCCTTAGAACATATTGCTGTTCTGTATAATATGACTGTAAGCTCCTCTTTTTACATGAAAAACATGGCACAGGAGAGTTAAAGTGAGAGCCTTGAGCAGAAGATCCCCCAGCCTGATCTTTACAATGCAGTATCGTGGCTTCTTTCCTGTTCAAGGGAGAAGAAAACTGACAGCACTCCGTGAGGGGCAGGATCTTTCCCATAGTAGTCAGTGGCCAGCACTGCCAAAACAGTAGCTCCCAGGGGACCAAATGGCTACCTTGAACAGCATCTTTTCCCTCAGGCTTCTAACTACTGAAAAGCACAATACTGGCTCTGCCTGGCCAGGAAGGAGACATCCCCACTTTGCTGTGGACTCTGTCAGAAACATCATACACATTTTGTTTCTGAATTCACAGCTTTGAGAGACAAAGACCTTTATCTATGGGCAAACACACGGCACATTTTTGAGCACTCAGTCATGAAATAACATCCGTCCATGAAAAGAGCTTGAGGGGTCATTTTTCTTTATTTTTTTAACCTAAAGGGAACTTGCACCATCTGTCCTGCTGACAGGTTCACTGAGGGGAGACATTCATGGCCTTTCAGCTGGGTTTCACACACTCACTTGAGAATCTGTCCATGAATAGGATTTTTGTCTCCTGGGCCACAGGTTCTCAGTGCTTTAATTGAAGATAGCACAGAGATTCTCCCATGTCTATTATCATTGGGAAGGCATGGGCCTTCTTTTCCTGTAAGTGTTGATTTTTTCTATGGAATGACCAATTCCAGATAGATCCATTGCTATTTTCTAACTGCTCAAAATCCTGCCTGTAATTTTCATTGAGGAGAGATAACTTTTATCCCTCTCTTCTCATTCAGCATCGCTATGTTGTTTCAAATGGCTGCCAGGTTTCCCCCAAAGGTGTCTGTGTTTCAGGGTATGGAGGACCATCATTTCATGACCTTTATATTTTCAATACCTAAAATGCTGAATGTCAGTACAAAATACAGCAATTAATCACTGCAAGCGGCAGACACTTAAGCGGGTGCTGGATATCGTTTTCTTGTTACCACCAAAATATTCTTCTTTGGCTTTTAATGAACAGGTCCATGACGATCTACTGTCACAAGCTTGCATGTGTTTTTATGTCCATTTTTTTAACAGATGTCACTACCCAATCAATGAATACTACATTAACTAGGACATTCACAATATCTTACCTAGGAAGTGAAGGCTTTTTTCCTGATCAGATGTTGATGTCAGATTTTAGACTTTTTAGTCCCAGGGAACCCAGTGTATGAATGGATGCAAAGATGTACTACTCAACATGACAGAAAGAGAATCCTCTACAGCCCAAATTCAGTAATTGTGTCTTTCTACCATCAGCCCACTTCCATGTCCAGCAAATGTGTATGATGACCAAAGCCCCCCATCACACTGCCCCTTTCCTGCTTGAGAGTACAAATAGATCTTAGTTCACTGTGGAGAGATACAGCAGCAGCAAATCTCCTCCTGGCTTCTCCTTTCACTTCCAGGAATAGAAAAGACCCTCAGGCAAAGGAGACAACCAAGGCCTTTATTGCAAGTGATACCATTCAAGCTTTCTGCAGGGAGCCAAATTGATATAATGATTACACTGAAGAGCATCTCAAAGAAAGAGGATGGAATAATTTAAGAGAATTGAAGTCTGAGGGTAGTAGCTGACGCTTATAGCCCACAGGACAGAAGGCACAAATACAGTAAATTACCTGTAAGATGTCTCTTCTTCCTAGAACGGATGACTTCTAAGACACTGGCAATACAATGAAATGAATGAAAGATTCTTCCTTTCTGTCATTAGAGGGCTGAGTAATAATTTACATGGTTCCTTGTACAGCAATTCTTTAGTCAATATTTATAGAACAAAGCAGTAAAGCAGCTTCAAATTTGTTCCCTATTTGATAATAAATAAAGATGAAATTCAGATTTCTAGTTGCCTTTAAAACTGCCTAATCTTCCACTTTTATGTGATTTCAGCCTGAATAATTTAGTACCATAAGAATCTTGCCCCAAACATATGAGGTCTCAAAACATATGGAGGGGAAATTTGAGAAACAAAAGAGAAGACTTTGCTGTGTAGTGTAACTGCAGGTGGCACATCCAGACATTTTACCACGACAGATCAAAATTCTGGGATAAATCTTACTTCATATCCCTGTTACTGACTATGATATAATAATAATAAGGTGCTAATTACAGTTGTTACTTTGGTAAAAGTTTCCAGCCTTTCATTTTTTTCTAAGTGTTTTGCTCTGCACTACATTCAGCAGTTTCAAGAAAACCCTGAGTCTCTTCTGCTTTTCTTCTCAGTTAGGACTAAAATCATTCCTGCAGCCCAAGCACATGGGTAACACTTGGATATGATAGCCATGCCTATGGGAATAGAAGGGAATAGAGTTCCTGCATTTTCTTTCAACAGTAATACCTCTTTCCTGTTCTTTCATTAAGTTTTATGCTCACTACTCCAAATTTATGCTTCTCAGTCACTGACTAAATCTGTAATTGTGAGTGTGCTTAACTGTTGGAATAAAACAGAAGTTCATCAGTGCTGAAAGGTGTCTTTAGCAGCAGTTATGTTCTAATATACCGCATTGTTTCCTTCATCATTACAGGCTATCCAACATTCAACTCAGGTCCTCCAACTCTTCCTGCTCTGCCCATGACACCCCAGTAAGTGAACCACAAGAAATCTCAGTACACCCTCCCTCTCCCCAAATCACTTATTAAATTACATTTTATTCCTCTGAAGTGTGTAAAGCTGGTCACATCCTTACAAAAGGCTGTTTTATATTACTAATTTACTGACATAAATAGGTAAATCCATTCTATTTTGTTTCTGAAATTAAAATTCCATTAAAAACTAAGGGAAAGGCTCAAACATAAATGAAGTTACCTGAACCAACAAACTGAAGTTTCCATGTCAGTAAAATTTAGCAACCCTTCTTGAAAAGGTTGAAGTTGGACAACCTGCAGATAAATCCTGCAGAGCTGCCACATGCAGAACAGGCCAGGATCCGTGCACTGTAATCCAAATCAATCTTGATTTACAAGAGCTGCATATCAGGCCATGGGGCATCAGCCCATCACATCACAACAGTGTGGTTTTCCATCTCACCAGCTGTGCCACTGACCTTTGGACCACACATGTCATCACATTATCTGACCAACCACATTATCAATCACTGCAATAATAATTGAAGTGTAGTAGTCAGTGATATTCTCCCTGACTTTATTTAGATTCATTGCTGGTGGATCCATATGACCTAGGGTCTCCTTCCCATGGGAACATATTGCTGACATTATATTGTGTGTTTTGTTGTGTTTGTTTTTTTGTTGTTGTTGTTGGGTTTTTTGTTTGTTTGGTTTTTTAATCCATAGTTTGACTAACATATGAATTTCTCTCAAAAACACGCCAAAAAAGGCCAGAAAATGAAGCTTTTAGCCTTGGTCTATTTAAGGTAGTTAGTTCCCTCTGGGTAGATAATAGACGATTAAAACTCCCCAGCAGGAGTTAACCTTTACTGAAGCAGCGGGCACATAGCAGGCTTCATCAGGAAGCAGCTGTAGCAACAAGGTTATAGACACCCTCCTCTGTGCAGCCAGTCCCCACTCTGCACCATGATGAATGGTCTGTCTGAACAGAGAGTCTGTGGCTCCAGCATTTGAGCTGCTCAGGTACCATCTGGACCTCAATGACACCAGCCCAGAGGGAAGGGCTGATTTGTTAGTCAATGTCTTCACATCTTTAAATACTTCCTCCCACTCTCCAAACTGATAAAGTGGCCTTTCTTCATCAATTTATTTCTCTAAGAACTATCTATTTTTCAAAACCCTATGTTTCCACCTGTTTGACAGAGTAACGCTGACAGTAAAGAACACAGAAATGGAAACTCTTAATCCAAAGAGTATCAGTATTAACATAAAAATATCTGTAAATTCCATCAGCTCTGGCTCAGGCCTGAGGTGGAAGGGGTTCTGGTAGCCACATGCTGTTTTCAAACTGTCTCCTATGGCAAAAAAAGGGCTGTGCTATGGTATCTAAATAAAGGCAGTAAGAAGATTAGTATGCATGCTGTTTAGGATTGGGAGGACTTGACCGCATCTGCAGATATGGGAGAGAGGAAGTTGTAACACACCTAAAATAAGGTTAAACAAAGCAGCTCCAGTCCACAGATAGCAAATGGAGTTAGGATCTAGCATTGGTGGGTGGCAACATGCATAAATATGCCCTCCCTGCTGCACTGAAATATGCACTCAGCATTCATCTAAAATGTGAAGAAACGGGTTCTGCTCTCAGCTCTGCCCCAGCATCTGATGTGTAACATTTGGGCTCCTGGGCCTCAATTCTCCTCCACAAAGAGAACCCTCATAATATGATTTTGTATCTGGTCTCTTTAGGCTGGCAGCTTTTTAGGACCAAAACTTCTTCTGACTTTGGAATATGGAAAGTATTTTTTACTCAGGACACAGCACCATTAGAGGTTTCTATGCAACATTATAGCACAGATAATAACTTATAATAGTAATATTTGGTTAAAGAAAAATGTTGGATAACTTTCTCACTCCTTACTGGCTGGCTGCAAGTCCAATGCAAGACACTTTCTGAAGACTAGGAGCAAAATCTAAGCAGATAATCCTCCATTTATGCTTTCACTTTCTCACTTATGCAAACTCTAATCCTTCATCAGGACTGGATCACGGCATATTGATGAATACTTCTATAGTCATCAGTAAGTGCCCACAACATGGTACTCAAGAAAGGGGCTGCAACATCATCATTGCACTCAATCAATTGCAGGAGCCATTAGACTGCAGACAGCTCCCATACTCTGCTATCAAGATTGTAATGATACCTCTCTGGTTTTGCTTTTCAGCTATCATTTTGGTAATGAATAAATGCTCATGGAAGCATTCTATTTTACAGACAGGTGTTGAGACAGAATGTAGACTGTGATGCAAGAAGGCACTAGAAAGTTATGAGAAAATTCATTTTGCTTACACAGTAGGGCTCTTTAGGGGTTTTAATTATGAAAAGGAATTACAAGTCAAATTTATTCTCTAAGAGAAATATCCCTTGCTTCCTATATATAGGCCAATTACAGAAATTCTGGTATATCAAATAGTCAGCTGAACAAGAAATAGGTAGATGGGTGGTTCAAGGGATGAAAGAAAAGAGAAAAAGACTGAGAGGAAGTGAGTAACCCTGGTGTTCATTGTTACCAGCAACTCTAAAGACCCACACTTGTTAAGCTGTGGTCTGTCTTGTTAAACACCAAGCACAGCCTCCAACACACACAGCTCAATGACCCACATCCTGTGTATGTATATTTCCAAAGCTGTTAGAACTGAATGCTGTTTGTCAGCATTTCTGGAAGCAGAGGGAATATTTCTAAGGGGAATGAGGTTGCTCTGGTTTTGTTTCTTTTTCAGCTGCAAGGAAGAAGGTGTAATTGAAATCATTTTATTGGCAGGACTTGGAAGGGACAGAGAAAGGATGCAAATGCCTTTTGTACACAAATAGTTTTTGTGCAGTGAAGGGCAGAGCTAAGCAGATCAGAGTCTATCCTGACCCCGCCACAGATTTTCCAGGTGACCAGGGCAAGTCCTTCCCTCTCCTTGTCCTGCAGTGAGAAGGCTGCTAAATTTGAGGTTATTTTGGGTAATAAATCCAGTCTTCAGATTACTTACTTGAGGAAATGTGGAGCCTGAGGAGCAGGTTGTGAAATGGAAGTTGTGCTGTTTTTTCTATGCTCTTGTCTCCTCAGACTTCTACATTTTTGAAAAGCATTACACTCTTTATCCGTATTTTTAAAGCATCTGGAGTTTTGGAGTGGTGTATAGTAAAACACAATAGATGGGTACTGATGTCTATTTATAATGCACTTGTCATTTACATGGCAAGATACTATTGTTTTTGTGCTCACAATGTCTTCAGCTATGAGAATCAGCTACTGCTGTTTGCAGAAAATCTTGTTGAATAATGTAGCGGCAGTGGGAGCACAACACTGATATCCTGTCCCTGGTTGTACCAATCCAATCCTTTTCAGCATCCCTAATAAATAAATAAACAAAGAAATCCTAACTGCGATGCTCACATTAATTGGGACCAAAATGTATACTCTAGTCAACAAATATGTGCAGGTGGCTTGTTTGTCAGCTTCTGGTACAAGCTGTGAAAATTTCAAAGCTAAGGTTCCCTCAAGATACAATGAACACTTTAAACACAGACAATAAAAAATGAATGGTGGCTCTGTAACGACTTCCAAAAATACCCCACTTCTGTAAGGCAGAGATCAGCACTCAGAGAAAAGGGCACATCTCAGTCCCATCACCCATGGGACCAAAGTCCAACAAGTCTGGATCAGGCTGGGGTTGAATCACTTTGGGCTGTAGGATCCAGGAGCTTTTGTCAATAGGAATGTCTAGAAGAAAATCCTGCTCTGCCTCAGCTCAGATAAGGGCTTAAAATGCTAACCTTGGTAGGGAGCTCCACCTCCTCATGGGGTGGAGCTGGTCTGGTGCTGAGCCTTTATCCTGCCAGGTCCCCCTAGATGCAGAGAACCTATCACACAGTCACCAGCACAGATGTGGCTGCACTACAGGGAGCTTGTGTTCATAGCACCCAGCAGATGGTCACGGTTCTGCCAGATCCCACTCCTTCTGTCAGAGAGGGGAAAGGCTAGGTCTTAACGGTCCAAGTCAGGAGATTGCTTAGCATTTTACTGTAGAAGAATAAATATTTTCATCTGGTAAAAATAGGGGGTCTCACTTATTTCTGGCAATATGGTGATCACTGCGATTTCTGTAAGATAGAGAATTTCACTGGGCATTTGAAACTGGTAATTAACCATTTATTATTGGAAGGGGGGAACAAAGAGGTAGAGCAAATTGAATCTTAACAATGTTCATTGTTTCAGCACCAATCGCAATTACAACTGCTTTAATGGACACCTTCAATTTTCACCATCATTAAATACAGACATATTTCAAGCACTTATTGAATAAAGCTTCAAATGAGACCTTTCTTTTAGAAAAAGGCTCCTCCAGTGCCAGAGCTGTGTTCACCCAGGGAGCAGATTTACCCACTCAGGCTGCAGTTCACTGCTGGGCCCTGAGGCACAGACATAACAGCTGGAGTCAATTAGTCCCTGCTTGATTTCAAATTCAGGATGCTATGCCTTTTTGGGGTTACTCAACTCTTCCCTTTCCCAAAGAGGCAGATCTGGGCCTTAAATAAACTTCCTATGTGTCTCTCAAAATATGGACCCTTCCACATCATGCCATATGGAGTGGAAAACCTAGGGTGTATAGGGATCGCTTTCTAACAAGTTTTCTTTTTTTTGTTTGTTTTTGTTTTGTTTTTTAACAGATTTAAAAGACTAAGAGGATGCCCATTTCAATGTCATGACACCATCAGTGTCAGGGTGACACTGTGACCTCCCCACTTCATGAGCACAAAAGCCAAACTCAGTGGATCATCCACTGAATCTCAGGTCCCAGGGAGCCATGGTGCAGAGCTGCACAGAGTGAGGCAGGTGAGCCAGGCCTGGCCACAGGGGCAGCAAGGGGGGAACCTCTTCCTGACTGAGATTGGGCATGTCTAACAAATGCCTAAGGTCAAAGCCAACTCCTGGTATGTTCCTTTGTAGTCAGGGCAACGATGTTTATTGAACCAAAACCTAAAAATTTACACTGTTATTCTCACTTCTGTATGTCTTGCTTTGGCACAGCAAGACTCTTGCTGAACACGTGCATGTGCAAGTCTATCTCCATTCAGTTAAGCACCCACTTAACTTTGAACATGAGGTTTAAATGCTTTTAAGGTTGTTGGGCATCCAGAGGATGTGCTTGAAATTAAATATGTGATCAAGTATTTTGCTAAGGCCATAAAACAACCTAAAATGAAAGAATGAAATTATGAAAAAAAAATAAAATAAAATAAAATTAAGTGCAGTGGAGCAAATAATAACAATAATAGCAAAAATAAATAAATAAATCCACTACTTACTGCTATGCTGAATTGAAACATATTGTGTTCTTAACACAGAATTTATGTGGTTCTCTGGCAAAGTTATCCCTATACACAAAGGTCTTTCACTTCTCCACTGTTCTGTGTGTTTATCTCAAATATTCCTGCCACTCCATGGAAGAATCCAACTCATCTCATTGTGATCTAGGAAGAACCTGCTATACTCATGCAGTCTCATTTTGGAGAACTTAGGGGCTCTTACAAAGCTGAGCCAGCACATGAGAACCTACATTCAAGCCTTGGCCTTTCCACTGGAAACACTGGAAAAGCTCCACATTGTCCCCTGCCTCCATTTACCCATCTGTAAATTACTGTTCTCCCTTGTAAAGCACTTCTGATAAGTACAAACTCAATCAGGAGCATAGCTGATCAGTGTGCTCAATTTGTCTGCTGTGCAGTGGAGGTCAATGCAGAGACATCTAAACTTGCCCATGACCAGAATAGCTGCATTAATTAAGAGGCTGATTGGTGAAACTAATTACCACCAATATGTCACAAGGTAGAGATTGTTGATTCCAGCATAATGCTACTCTTGCACAGCTCTGCTGCTTCCAGATAGCTCCACAGCTGCCAGCTCCTCACATGCCACCCCATGCTCATGCATGTCTCCCAGTGAGAGCCCTTCTGGGTGGCCCATTTTCACTGTCCCTCACTCTTCATCCCCTTTTCTCAATGCGCCAGTACCAGCAACATTTTTGTATCTATTTTGAAACTGATGTCTAATGAACTGCAATGTTTTTATCCTCCCATTACGTTCACCAGCAGTAGACTCCAGAGAGTGCAAAGACAAGCCCCAGGTCCCTCACGTTGCCTTTTCGTCTGCACAGGAGATTAATTCAGGTCAGATCCCAATTTCCCTAGCAGACTGTTGAGCTGAGATCTGAGACTGCAGGTTAAGTCCACTGATATGTATTTCCAGGACATATTTTACACTCCTGTTGCCTTTTTGATAGGAGGATTGACAATTTCACAGATTCTTTCACTTCCATCTGTCTGAGCCTCTCTCTCCTCGTTACCCCCTGCAAAGAAGTAAATGAATTGGAGGCAGGGAGGGTCTTCACCGGTCAAATGCACTTAAACTGCTGGAGCCTCCTCAGCAGTTGACAAGTTTGCACTGCTACAAACTTGTCTGGATGCCTTGTGACACCTCCCAGCAGGAGAGCCATTGGTCTTCAGCAGCAAGATTGACCTTGGAAAAGTCCACGCTGACCTCCCACTGTGTGAAATACAGCAGAGACGCAGGGGATCCTGCCATGCAAGTAAACAAAGGTCAAATTCAATTCAATTTGTGTGATTGCTGCAACAAATAGCAGAAAGAGCCTTGTTGAACTTGGAGTGCAGTTCCTGAACAATCCACTGGGCAAAACAAATAGATTTTATTTTTTTCTAAATGGGTGCCAATCAACAGATGCTCAAAACATTGTTATTACTGATTAGTACTTTATTTGAGTGAAAAGAGATTTTTATTGTAAAGTTTTCAGGTAGGAAGGGGGAAAAATAAGCAGAAGACCTGCAGTAAAGTTTAGTTTCCAAAGCCATACATTACTTTGAGATGAAATTCTGTGGCCAAAATAGAAATTCAGTACTAGGAGACTTTCCTGAAAAATGCAGCTTTTCAAGCACAGAAAATAATAATAATAATAATCCCTCAATATCTGAAGAACATGTAGTTTGAGGCAGCTGGGCGCACCCTAAAAACACACAAGATTCTCATTTTTTTAGAGGTTGAGACCAGTAAATTGACAGTGATGCATGACTCAGCCCCACTGTCTTTCTTCATTCTGTGAATGTGGGAAAAGTACTAAGACCAAAAGCCACTTCTTTTCCTCAGAACAAACTTTGGAGAATGATATGTATCATTTTGGGGTTCCCTCTGAGGCATGCAAAATGTTACCCGCTGTCTTGTAAGTTAGCAAGAATAGTCTGTCTTTCCTTAATTTTGGTTTGATTAGTACGTTTTGGGAGAGTTTCTCTGGAATTCAGCCTTGGGGAGATTTACAATTTACTCTCAGTAAATATTGTGAATTATAATAATTACATAGGAAGCTGCTGAGGTGTGATCTAAGTGGAAATATTGAGAGGTGCAAAACTCTTTGAAAAAGTAGCTCTTTGGGTCAAGCATCAGTCCAGTCACATTCAATTTTATATTAATGACATGGATGAACAAATAGTTGTGCTACTTATTAAATTTGCAGAGTGATATCAGGCTGGAAGGGGCTGCTAGAACTTTGGAGGAATGGATCACTGTCAAAATGGTCTTGAAATTAGTGGAGGAATAGAGGGGGAAAAATAATTCAAAGTCATTGAAGAATTCTGCCTTTTTTAGGAGCAGTCACAATCAGATCGGCAGGTTAGGAAGGATCACAAAACTAAATCTGATAATGTTATATAGGAAAGTAAACTTTATTTTGAGATAAATATATAAGGAAAAGGTCATAAGAAAGACAAAAATACTGGATAATCCTTCCTTTCTAGAGTGAACTAGCAAAGGACAGTGTGCAACAGCCGGTCTGGAACAATGTATTTAAAAGGAAAAAAAAAAAAGTGAACTGAGTGAAGAAATAGCAAATGATATCAAAAGAACAATCGGTGGTCTGGAAAATATACACTCTGTGGAAAATCTCAGAGAAGAGAGCTTTCCAAGTCAAACTAGAAGTGAAGGGAGTCACAAAAATCTTCAAATAAATAAATATTGCATAAAGAACAAAATACTTTGGCTTAGATTGTGACAAGCATGGTTTCAGGGTTCAGTTCAGTTATATAGACATAAATGTTTGAAGCCATTTCAGATGTTTCAGGGCATGTGATACATTTCTACAAGGCTTTCTACAAGGCTACAGATATGACGCAGGACCTACAAGAGGAAAGAACTTTCTGGAGACAGAGTTAGTAGATTCCAGGATATGTGAGGTAGCAGAAGACAGTGATGTTGAAACAGTAAAACTGAGCAAGTCCTTGCCAGCCAAACTGAAAGTCCTTAATTCAGCCTGGATTCTCTCTCTCTCTGACCTACTGATTTACTGGGATTTACTGGGAAACCTGTAGAGCTTGTGCCAGCAAAGCCTTCTAGAGGAGCATCTGGTATGAAAAACAAGCTGTGAACTCTGGACCCCACAGAGTGTTTCCAGTCTCTATGTTGTTGCTGTTGCAGGCAGATTGACAGGGATGAAACACCTTTAGCAATTATTAGTATCAGGCATGGCTTCAGTCCACAAGAACAGAGCTCTGCAGTGCAGGAATTTCCCCCACAGCCAATGTATTCATTCAGTGTGACTAAGCCTTCCTGTGAGGAAGGGTTTCACAGTGCCATGCACATTGGTTTGAGGGGGACACTGTAAATATGTTCGGATTTGCAGTTAGATTTGCATTTGGATGGCTGCAGTTATAGGACAGTAAATCAATGTGTAGAGGGAGGGAACCTCTCAGTTTCCTGTCAGCTAAGGGTACATACAGGGAGTAGAAGCATGAACAGGGCACAACAAAACCCTTAATAATCTCTAATAATAGAAGGAATGTTTGCCTTCAGATAGAATATATATATATATATATATTTATAAAGTGGAAAGTTCACTTTGTGGAGGAAGAAGAAAGACTCCACCTTAAACTGCCATCATTTTTGCTGTAATAGGACTGTTCTATTCTATGCCTTCTTATAATTCTGAACAAAAAGTTGGTGAGAAAAGGAAAAAGGAAGAATTTGTTTGTACCACAGTGCAGCTGTCTATGAAATTCTGAAGTTACACCATTTTTTTGTGATCTGTCGAGTTCTCAGGGCACAAGTCATAAAAGCAAGAGATGAGTTCCTGGCCAGCAATGAGAGCTGGGAAGCACAACGACAGCTTCACCAGGAAACATCAGGGAGGATGAGTAACACAATGTGCAGAGGCTGTTCAGCATATAGTTACAAACAACAGTTGCTGATGGCTTTAAAAAAAATAAAAAAATCTGCTTCTCAGCAGAGACAGCAACATATTTACTTTAAAAACAAAAGCATACTGTTTGTCCTGTTTCCCTCCAACTGCTAGGAGCCTCGTGGCATGCACAACTCCTGGGGCCATGCTTGGCACCTCATAACTGTCCTGCTTGCTGAGCAAAACCTGCCTGCCACCCTGGGGAGCAGTTTCCATGTTGTGCAGATGGAAATCAGGAGCCACATCCCCGATGAAAATCAAAGTACTGAAATGGAGGCAGAAATTCAGCACTGCACAATCCCTTAGAGGCTGCCTTTGGGGAATAACAAACCTTTCACTGGCCCCTGCAAAGAGGAGAATGTAAACTCCACCTTTGCAGATGCAGCAAATATTTCTCAAGAAGCAAATTTTACAAAATATCAGGCCATTGCATCAGGATCTAAACCGTTCCAGCATGCCCACCTCTGTCTCTGCAGAGAAATGACTTAATTTTTCCTCTGTTTCTTCACTGCCCAATTTGTGCATAAAACCCCTCTGGCAACTCTGTTTCTAAGATATTATTTAGTAACTGTGGCATGAAATGTTGAGAGGAAAAGTATCTAGATTGGCTAAAGTAGCGTCTGAGATTGAAAACGCATCTAGATCTTGTGTATATTTAATGTTTCAAGCAGAAATGCAGTCTCCATGCTTCGATTTAAAGGCAGAAAAGCTCAGATCTTTCCAATACTGTGGGAGGGAGATCATGGGACAAAAAATAAGAGTTGGGGAGACTATCAAGACTATCATAACCACTTAATTATCTGCTAGATCAGCCACTGTAGCAGAGCTGGATTTATCTAAGAGACAAATGGAATTTCAAGTTTCCATCTTACAGTTTTATGGTTCTCATCATGAAATAAAAAAGTAAAATAACTCAAAGTAAAATACTAGAATAGGTTTCATATGATGGGTGGTTTCGCCTCTGTCTCTCACTATTTTCACTTGTCACAACCCACTCTCCTATTTAATGGCAGTTCAAAGCTTTCCAAACCTTTTCAGGTTTGAAATCAAAACTAAAAAGCCATTGCAGAAACAATTTGTGCATTATGAAGTGGCTTCCTTTACATAGGAAATATAAGAAAGCTGGAGGAAAGATCAGAGCACATGAATTTCTCACCCAGTTGCAGACAGTGCAAGGTAGTTCTCTGGTTGTACTTCCCACCTGATGACCCACATGTGAGATGTCACCTGCTGTCCCCGTGGAGGGAATATGTGATCCTTTAAAGGAGAGTACAGATAGCCCTGCTCATCCTGTAAATTATCCCTTCTGCCTCCCTGAATATTTTGACCATTGAACTGTAATTTTCCTCTGCACGCTACAACAGCTCTGCTCTTCTCAGATGCTGTAGCTTTACCAATAACTCATACAATCTTTCTTAGGGGACTCATTTCAGCCTGGCACCTCTTGCAATGGCCTTGAAAAGCAATATGGTAATATTGGTGCACTCATTTGTTATATGCCCATTTGTGACCCTTCTAAGCCAAAGGCTATGGATTGCTCTTGTAAAGGAAGCCTTGAGTTTTTCATGCAGATGCAGCAAGAAAAGAGTGCCTTACATTTCAAATATGCAGATTGGAGCTTGTGATGAACCACAGGTATGAGAAGCATACAGACCAATTTCAGGATTACATGGTTGGACATCATGGTTAGCAGCAAGTTGGAGAATTATGTTCAATGCAAAAATTTCTTCCCAGTGTAATGTAGAACATGTGGATATTTAGTTTTTGTAACTAAATGAGTCAAATTAATGACTTGGCTTTCTCCTTAAACCAATATCCGTCTTTCAAATCCATTCCCTAACCTGCTATTTTAAAAAGTGAATGCACAAGTAGAGCATTTTTTTTTCCTTTTTTCCAACTCAGAAAAACAATATTGTGCAGCATTAACTTTTTTTCTCCCCTTCCTCACTCTGCTTCTAAATAACCCTATCTGTTGTAGAGCAATTGAAACAGTAAATTGCTGCACATGACGAAACAAAGTCTGTGTAGTCCTATAGCCTGCCTTCTTGCCTCAGATGAAAAGTAGATTTCTAAAGGAGAGGATATGTGATAATAGTTCCTTCAGGGAATCTTCCATCCTCCAGCAATGTGTAGTTCAGTGCCTTGTACTGAATCGTTTGCAATGGAGAAGCATGTCATTTTCTGCATTTTCCTCTGGTATCCCTTGTTGGAATTGTCTTCTTTGTCTTTCACACAAACCACTTTTTTTCTCGTTCTTTGCTGTTACCCTCGCTTGAGAAGGAAAATTAACTTGGTTAAAAATACTTTGAACAGACCTAAGAAAACAACTGAAAATTCTCAAAAGATATTCCAGAGATCAGATGAATATTTCCTTCATGCTTTGTCATACTTGTACTCAGCACAAACTCCCTTGTCTTTCAGTACTCTTGGTACTTCAGACTGGGCAAGACAACTAGAAACATCTTCACTGCCTTGTTATAATTTGCAGCTACTACATTGAATTTTAATACTTTGAAGAACTCTATCTGGTCTCCTAACTGTTCACAGTAATTATTTCTATCAACTCCCACACGATATTCAAAACCTCTCATTTCAAAATGGTTAAGAAATGACTTGTGGCCAAGACATGGCTAAGCAAGGAATAATGTTGGTAATTTAGGAGAAGTCTACTCACCAATGTAGCAGCAAAGTTTGAGCTTCAAACAATTAAAAAATGACAGAATACTCTGTAATGTATAGGATGCTTCAAGCTCCCATGAGCTCATTCTCAGCTGGAAGCAAGCCTGTTTCTAGCACAATGTGCTTTAGTACATGAACTTCTGAATTTTCTATTTATAGGAGTGCATTTGTGACAGAACCCTAAATGCACAGGGACAGGCAATAGTTAAAGAATAACTGAGTTTCACTCCATGCTCTTGGATATATTTTGGAGCAGGCAGGGGCAGATTTTGATTTTGATGAACATGAGGATTCTGTAAGCCACTGTCAGGAGGTATGAGCACAAGAATCAAATGATGGCCATTAATACAGCACTGGCAGTTAAACTGTAAATGAGCTTGAATACAGTTATCTGAAATTAATATATTTCCTTTTTCCTCAAAGTACAAAAGGTTTCTGTGCCTGAACAAAAGAAGGGACACTGTTGCTGTCAGAGGAAGTGTTATCTGTGGGGAATGTCTTTACCTCATTTTCACTCTGCATTAATCAAACAGCTTCTATAGTGAGTTTGGGAGAGGTTAGTGGTACAGCTTACCAACTACAAAGAGACAACAAGGTAAAGGAAATTCTGGTGGGGAAAAAAAAAAAAAAAAAAAAGCACATTTGCATGGACTGAAAGAATTTTCAGGTTTGTAGGTTTTTGCATTATTATTCTTTGCAATTTACAAAACAGTCAAAGCATTTCAGTGGCTTTTTTTCATGGAGAGTTTCTATGTTCCGTGTCAAAGCAAGCTGATTTTCAAACTTTCTCTTAATATAAATCTTCAAAGTATGTCTTAAGAAAAAAAAAAAAAATCAAACACTGAAATACCTTTCAAACTACCATAAACTCTTCTATTAAATGTTTACTTCTGACTGCTTTTTAAATTTTTTTAGAATTGAAATAACTCTCCTATTATACATTTTTGGTGGGGCTGTAGGAGCAATATTTTTTCCTCTCTGGCTACCAATTCAAAAATGTAAACTGTTCTAAAAGAAGGGTATTTGGCCCTTTCCCCTGGAAAGTTTTGAAAGGGCAGCTGCAACCTTGAACATGTTCTGGTGAGTTTCAGTGCCAAGGGGGACTTGTTTTGGGGTGACAGTAATTCAGGCAAGTCTCTTTAGTGCCCTCCATGGCTGTCTGGGAAGCATACAACTGCATTCAAAATGCTGTAGTCGTGCCTGGTTTAGTTCAGGACCAGCTACATGAAATGCGTTGCCAACACAGCATGAGGAGTTTATGCACTTACACTGTGGAAGGTCCAGACCTGAATTATCTGAAGGCCTCCCACATCCGAGATGTCTGAATTCATAATTCTGTATCTGAATCTCCTTTTCTTTTTCTTCCTCCTGCTGATGTGCGTGACACAGGGGAACACAAAAATAAATGTTCCTGAGAGACCAGACTACAGCATCCTCTGTGTCTACTACAAAGGAACATATGGTTTTATTCTATACCTTACAATGTGCACCACGTTTTCAGTCTGCTTTCACAGACTCTGGCTAACTTTTTGAAGAGTTCTATAAGACAAAACTTTTAATCTTTTTTCTTTACTACTGAAGAAATGGTGAAGCTGAAAAAAAAGCCAGTGAATTCAAACATAAGGCAAAGGCATTGTCCATCTAGACCTAGATGCTGCCAGGACTTTCTGACTAGTGCCTGACTATGGGTACTTCAGTGTGTTGTTGCCACACTCTGTCCCTCTGTATCCTGCATTTACTGCTTCTCTTTTCTGCTGGTCTGCATGTCACCATGAAGGTCTGTCCTCCCCTAGTCCTTTTTGTCTACTGTTGTAAGGACCATGTTTGTGGAGAGCAATTTTCAAGGCGGGGCCTCTCTTGACACACACAGCTTTTCTGCGATTCCTGCTGGGTAAAATAACACATCCACAAGACAAGGTGTACCCTGCAGCCATTTAGAAATTCTCTTCACACAAACCAAAGGAGAGTTAAGTTCTTATTCTTTCTGTGGGGTTTGCCACAAATCAGTAGAGGCAGTTATTGCTGCCTGACAGGGCAATTGAATGAAGAGATTTTCAGAGGTGGTACTATAAAGGACTTTGACCATTGATATAAACTACTCCTTAATAGCTTTTTTGTGAGTTCCCTTGTGAAGAATATGTGGTCTCATGCTACAACCAAAAGTCAGCAAGTGGTTCATCTTCAATTCTCCTGGTAAACACAACTAAAGAAAGAAATATGGCAGAATAATGAAGTAAGGGATCTAAGTGATGTTTAAGAGAGGACCTGGAGTGTCAAACTAGCTCAGTTACAAAGATAAAGAGCAGTGATACCATTCATGTGATCAAGGATTTGACAAGCCAGTGGACATATCTGGACCTATAAAAACTTGTCTATGAACTATGCTGCAGACATGCTGGGTTTTGTGGGTCATGAGGGCATTTGCTATAATCAGAGTAGTCAAAAAGACTGTGGGATGGTTACCTGAGAAAGGATGAACAAAATTAGACTTGCTCTTTTGATAGTCTTCTGTTTGCCTGCAAGAGATCATTATAGCCTCTTCTGTCTAAAAAACAATGGTGTTTATAGACTGCTGTTATCAGTCTGAAGGCCCATACATCTGGTAGAGGATCTCCCTACCAGAATAAATTCTGAAAGTACCAGTTGACTTCATCCAAATTTGACAGAGGAGTAGGGCTCTCAAATGGCCACCCTCAAGTTCCATGAAAACCTGCAGCTATGAAAAGAGAAGAGCATAGTTGTATCTTCAATGGCAAAAATGCTGCTGGATAAATGAGTCCTTTCCTAGACACCAGCAGGCTCAGCCATAAGTCACAAAGCTGTGCAAATGAGATTTCCTTCATTGTGCTGCTCTCAGCAATATTTGTTTATCTAAATAAGCACATGTGATATGTGCTGTAGGATACTTGGGGCTGGGTGACATTCATGAGCAATCAGCTTCTCAATGAAGCTGAGGTGTATGGGCCTGTGATTAAGGTGGACAATCACGGAACAGAACGTGAAATTTCATCATCATGTCAGCTGCATCCTCACAGGGTTAGACAGGCACTTCATTTTCTCCTCTCTGTCTCTGTATCCAGAAAATGGACACAGTCATTCAAGCAGAAAGAAGAATTTGCAATAAATGATGTATTTGACTTTGGTCCTTCTGACTTACAAATGCTTGTGAGGAGACCACAGTTTTCACTTTTGAATGGATTTACTGTGTATCCTCAGGCACACCTCCTTTGCTCACCCTCTCACCTTCCAATAGTCCTTACAAAGGAAAAGAATATGGGCAAAATGTTTTACTGAGAAACTAAAGTCAAGCCCATCTACGGTCCATGCTCAACCAGTGGCACTCCACAGACAGAAAGAGGTAGTTCTGGACAACAAATAAATATATAAATAGTTAAAACGTGAGGTTCTATATGTAACTTCAGTAAGCCTCTTCAGAGATTTATTCACATGTTGCCATGAGCAACTTAATTAAATTTCAGTTAATAACCAAGAATGGTGACATAAATACTTCTTCCAATTGTTATTTAATTAATTTTACATTAGCATTACGTGTCAATTAAATGCTTAACACCATCTCTTAATTTTCCATATTAATAAGCAATATGCACATAATTAGGTTGAATATGAAACCTCAGATCCATCTAGCATTCTGGAAAGGTAGTATGTCCAAGAAGAAGCAGTTGCTGGATTACTTTGTAGTTGATTTCTCTTTATCAAATCAACTCTAGGATCAAATTATCTGGTGATTCAATACCATGTCATCAACATAAATATGCTGACAAAGAAAATCATGTTCTGATCTTATATTCAGCTATTTAAGACATATTCTGAAATTTAAGGAACAGATCTTCGTTGTGCTTTTATTCTTCAAATAAATATGTTATCTATTTCTGTGCTGTAGTATGCAACGTGCATTCAGGAAGTTTTAGACCGGAAATGAACCTAAGGTAGAAGAAAATCAGCTGTAACAGAGGAGCCAGACTTCGTCCATTAACTGATCATTTGGTCAGCTTGGTTCCCTTTGCCTCCATCAAGCATTTGAGGGGGCAGATGAGACTTGTTTGCTCCATGTCGTGACTTTTAGAGTTACATTACTATTACTTTTGCCAGGTGGTACTAAAGCTGTGCTTATTTCATCTCCTATCCTAGAAAAGTTTCTTCCTGAAAGCAGCAGACTCCAACTGCCAGAGCAAAGGAGGTGGGATATAAGAAAACATCTCCACAAATCAAGTAGCTGAGTAATCCCAGTGAGCCAAGCAACATGAACACTGGCTGCTCCAGAGCAGGGAAGAAGTCTAAATTTTAATGGTAATGAAGGTGGGCAGAGAAGAATAAATACTGTCTGAGTCTGCTAATTATGAAGAGAGATGGATGTCTGCTGTAAATCAGTGTGCTGTGGGGAGAGAGTCTTGAGACAGATTAAGTTATTATTCATACTGGGGCTGTTCAAATAAATCAATGGAAATTCCATCAGCAGCAGATTCCATTTTTGTTTCGTTTCTTGATTTATGGGTTATGCCTTTGGTCTTTTTCTTAGAATCTCCTTCTACTTTATTCCTAACAGGTATATATAATCTAATATGAAGCCACCAGATACTTTTTTGAACAATAAATATATATATAAATATATATTTAAAAAACATCCCAGTGACATGAGAATTCACAGGAAAAGCTGAGTTTCTTTATCTTTTCATCTTTTTTAATCATTTCAGAGTACTTACTGAATTTCACTTTGCTTACATTACCCACCAGAAAAGCAAGAATTAAAATAGTGATTTCCTCCATGTTGTTTAGCCTAGTCTTTTAAGGAAATGGTATCAACGTAGTCACTTCATGTGTCTCAGCAGATTTTTTTCACTCATTTCAACCAACTTTGGAGAAGGATAAATGTCTCAGGAACACAGAGTTCCTAGTATAATGAAAACAGGCACTTGGGTAGAAGACACCAAGTGCCTCTATCAGGAAAATATAGTGGATCCAGATCAGATATATTATTAATAAGGAAGAACTTAAGTGAAAAACAGGCAGAAACTCAGGTCCTGAGATCTGCCACTCATTTCCTTGTCTATTTAGATGACAAATTCTTTCTAGTGATGGCTATCTTTCTGTGTTGAAGTAGAACATCTCCTGTACCATGAGAGTGTATAGGCACTGCAGTGGGAGAAACATTAAATAATCCATGACATGGAGTCAGGAAGCCCAAAAAATATTGCATTGCATATTTAACCTTAGTTTTACTTTATAAAGTACCCCAGCAGCAACGTCTCAGGTTCTAAAAATAGATAATGATGTGAAGTCTTGGAGAGTCATTATGTTTACCAGATTTTCTAGTGATGTTCCAGATGCAGGGGAAAAAGCCTGGCTTCTACAGTCAACAGATGAATGCCCAAGCAGTGCCAACACAACATAACAGAGCATGGAAAGTAGAAGCATGTTTCCTCTACGGAATGGACAGACATAAACAGGTATTAATGGGGTCCAACATCCTTTGAACAAAACCAAGCTAATGAGCTGGACACGTAGCAAAGAAGGCAATAGTTGGGGACCAGCTCACATCTACAGAAACCTATGTTATAATCAGGCAAGTGCCTGAATGTATGCTAGAATGGTCCACCCTCTACCTATTAACTATGCTAATGTTAAAACTCTGACTACGTTATAGAAATAATGATGCAGACAGCAAAAAAAACTGCACAGAAAGCACTTACCTCTTCCTGTCTTTTTCTAGGTTGAAAGAGACATTTATAACCAAAGAGCCTACAGTACCAGTCTGTTTTTTACCAAGTGCCCTCTTGCTCTGCAACTGTGAAAAAAAAAAATATGTTTTGTACATCGAGGCAGTCTGGAATGGTATGTTTAGATGCCCAGTTCCCAGCAGAGTATTTGCAAATCCAGTAATTGCATATCATTTCCTCATTTGTTGCAGCTGTTGTTGCCTGTGCACTAGTTTACCTGTGGCTTTGGGCCACTTAAATTAGCAGTAGAGAGGGCTATCTTTAATGCTCTTCTCTCCAATGGTTTGTTTGAAGCAATGTCCATACATCTTGGGGCCTTGTAAGTAAAGCAGCATGCTGCAGAGCTTAATTAAAGAGGAAATAAAAAAAATAAAAAAAAAGCAAAGAGAAAAAAAGTCTTTCCCTAGTGAGCTGAGAGAATTGCATACTGCTGAAGCTGATGGGATGAGATTGATTGTCTGATGTTAACAGGCAGAAAAAGGAAACTTTTGACTGGGTGGGGGGTCTATACTTCATTAGGGACAACACCATTAAAAAGGACTTTCACATATAATCTACTCAGATTTCTTTTTATTTCTGTATCCAGCAGTGTTTTAAAGTAATTCCCATCCTGTCTCCTGCTGTAAGCTTGCAAGGAAAAGAAGCCAGTTTTATACACCAAAGCCAAACTGACAGCCCTTTTTCTCTCTCATGGACCATTAGCATGGGACCACCAATACACCCAGGTCATGGCTGTGCTATTTCCATCAAGCATATGACCTGTCCTGGAAATGATTTCATTATCTCATCCAATTAGTCTGGAAAAGACACTGGGAAATATGGTCCACATGATTCCTACTGACAACCAGGTCCATCATTTCTCATTTTCTGGAGGTGCCTATGTCAGGACTAGTAGCCACCATTTAAGAGCCCTCAGGACTCTCCTTGCTGTCTGTAAATGCATGCAGAAGGCACAAAGCAGTTTTCTATAGGTTACTGAAATGGTTGGGCAAGCAAGTTTACAATTAGCCAATGACAACAGAGACAGAACATCAGTTTTCTTTTCCCTCCAAAGTAACAAAACATTTTTAAAAGAGTACTTTTTGCTTAACAGAATGCCAGTGTGATCTCTATTGAACACTGAAGGTCATCCTTGAGGAGGAAAAAGCATGTTTCCACTAAAACATATCCTGTATATTTGGCCCAGTGATACAAATCATTTAGTTTCCTCATGGTATTTTAGTGATGTATATAAAAGAGGTTGAAGACAGCAATCCAGTCTCCAGCAAAAAAAAAAAGGTCCACTCCATGCCATGCATACACAAAACCAATTCATGTTGCAATCAAGCAATTTTAGTTAGGGCACAGAGGCCAGGAATTCATGTTTTTCAAGAACATTATGAAACATGGAAGCAAAGAGAATAACCACCTAGATAGCTGCAGTCTGACCCCTTGTTATCTGAAAGCCTGGTTGGATAGGGCTTTGGGCAATCTGTTTAGTGGGAGGTGGCCCCGCCCATGGAAGGGGGTTGGAACTAGGTCATCTTTAGTGCCCCTGCCAAGCCAAACAATTCTACGATTCTATGAAAGTAACACTAAAAGGCCTTCATCTGTTATTGAAATTTGCTTCCTCTATACAAATATGAAAAAAAAAAATCACAATGTCTATACTGGAGGCACAGTACCCCCAGTCTCACTGCTCAAAGGCTGTGTGCTTGAGTCTAGAGAACACTTTTGTGATGGGACTTTTAGCACATGCCCCATAACAAAAGTAGCACCTGAGCAGACAGGTAGCATTTTACAGCAGTGTAACCACCAGCCCTGTTACTGCAGTTGGCTCTAACTTGTTCTTCTCCCTGGGAGGCACAACAGCAGGCCTTGCCTCAGGATGGGTGGCCAATAATTTTCTTAAGAGTAATTTTGCTCACAAAAAAACATGCATGGACACATTTAGATGGGTCCCAGCTCTACCGGCAAGGTCATTTCACTGCACAGGGTTATTTGACTGCTTTTATTATGCCTGCTTTCTCTACCAAATCCTCACCTTTTAATGACTGTACATTGGAGTTAAACCCATCTCTTGACATAAGGCACCAAAGAAAAGGCCTTTCCCTTTCCTCCCCATGTCATTCCTGTCTGCCTCAGAGGAAAGCTTCCCCACACACCTGTGCTGCCTCCACAAACAAGGTACTTATGCTGAAACTGCATGTCCAGCCCTCTGCGGTCATAGAGATTAACAGCCCATGCAGCTTTTCTTCTTGGTTCTTATCAACTAATCAAGGATCTCTGTTTTTGTATCATTTCACAAATATCACTCCTTTCCCTGGGATCATTTTAGCTGCATAATAATGACCTGTAAGTGCCAATTGTAATATTCAGCTGACCTTCAAGGTAAATTGTGCTTTGCATTTGCCTCACACACTTTCATAGGAACATAATCCGCTGTCTAACATAAATGATCATTTCCAAAGAACATAATGGTTCTGAGTGCAGACAATAACTGGCTGCAATTTGCTTCATGAGCAATTTTATTTACATCGACAGCAACAGAACTAAATTGAAAGGTCTGCTCTTTGACTGCAGCTGTGTCTATGCTAACGCCAGAAGTATGTTCAGCTTCAGAAAATCAATTCACCTTTGATTTAGCTCTCTGTATTATTAACACAAGAATAATACTGAATATAGATTTCCTGCCCAGATGAAATGTGAACGTCTCTCTTCATGCCAAGGCAAGCACCACCCAAATTATTGAGAAATAACCATTTGATGGAGGGAGAGAGTGCATCTCAGAAGGGCTGTGGGTAGGATTCAAACAAGTGGAGTTGGATAAAGATAGCTGCCATACAGACACACTCAGGAAGCCCCATGTCGTTGTGTTCATGGACTATTGGGTCATCCTCATGACATGCTAAAGGCAGCCCTGAGGCAGCCTTCATAGTCACACATGGACTGCAAGTGGAGAAGCAAGATCTTTAATGTGTTTGGAGTGCATTGCACAGAGAAGGCTCTGCATGACATTGCCACATTGCTAAAAGGTGGGTAGGACATACCATACTCGGTCTTTCAAAATGCTACAGGTCACTGCCAGAGCAACATAAAGCCAGTTCTGGGAACCACAGCACAAAAAGGATGTAAAATTGTTGGAGAGTGTCCAGAGAAGGGCAATGAAGATGCTGAAGTGCCTAGAGGGGAAGACATATAAGGAGCAGCTGAGGTCACTTGGCCTGTTCAGCCTGGAAAAAAGGAGGCTGAGGGGAGACCTCATCACAGTCTATAGCTTCCTTGTGAGGGGCAGGCACTGACCTATTCTCCTTAATCACTAGTGAGTGTAACTTCATGTTTGTAGAGTGAGACTGCTTTGATGCTAAGTATACCCCAGTTTTTGAAAGCTGTTTTTGTTAAAATAGTCGTGTGTCATGTTTCCTTAATCAGAAAGATGATTCACAAGGTGCTATTCAGAAGTTAAGGGAGACAGTTTGCCATTTTATTTATGCAGAAAATGTGTGAAGCACCCCAGGTGTTACCAGTCCCAAAGAACCTGCAGATTACACAGAAAGTGAACAGCTCGTAAACATGAATGTAGAGAGTGCTTATATGTGATAACGATTATGACAGATTTCAAGCCATGATCGATGTCCATCCAATATTAGGATCTGTTCCCAATCCAGTAACAACCACTATAATTTTTGTTCCTATTCTATGAATTCTTCTTTAAAAAAAAAAAAAAAAGTTTACTGTGTAATTAACCATACATCTCTGAGCTAAAGAGCTTCCAATCTAAGCACTTTGTACCTTGTGGCAGTAATTTCTGCGAAACACTCAGAGTGAAAGTATCTTCTGCTGAAGTGCTGTCTATTTCTGTGTGTAGCACTGATAGAAACTAAACACTACCTGATATGGGACCTTGATGTTCCAGTGATGCATTAAATTCCAAACCATTCTCTGAAGTTTTCTACATCTAAATAATGTAGAGAACAATCATAAAAGCTGCATGGATTATTCAAGAAGAGCTTGATGTCCATGTTAAGTGTGGCAAGTGGAAGCGAAGAAAGGTTAAGTTACCCAGTATCTTCTGATAAGTATGCAACATTATTTTAACTCTTAATCTAGCACATTAACAAGAAGTCCATCATTGTAAGCCAGTAACTATTAAAGGTGGGTGTGATGAATTTAGTGAATCTATTCCAATTTACTCCCAATGAAGATTTGGTAAAGGTGAGGGAATCACATAGTAAATTACATTTAGATTTTTCTGTGATGACAGTCTATGAAAAAAAAAGCCCAGACAAATTTGGGCTGAGTCACAACAATATTGCTATCTGACATTAATGCTAGGAGATCACTAAAGAAATATTAACTCCCTCAAGGTCAGGAAAATAAGTTTTCATAGTGAAGACTAAGAAAGGGAAAGGAAGTCTGTCTCAAGTGCTCCAGCAGCCCCTGAGACTGTCACCGGGAAGACTTAAGACTTTGCAAGCATTCTTTGACCTCCATCAGAGGCAGTGATTGAGAGCAGGTGGCAGTGGTGTGAAGGTGACTTACAGCAAGGAGAAGAGCAGAAGGAGCCCCATGCAGTAGTGACACTTGCACGTGCAGTCATGGGCTGATGTATGTCTTCAGTTACCAGTCCCTCTTGTTCTGGAAAAGAACGGCAAAGATAGCTCTTAATAAAAATAAATAATTTTAATTTCTTTTAAAATATTTTTAAAGCTTAATTCAATAGTGAACTAATTAAAAAAAAAAAAAAAAAAAAAAAGTAGAATAAAAATATATGATTGAGTTTCTTTGTTTCTTCCTTTTTTTTTTTTTTGTTTTTGTTTTCTCCAGAAAGTATATAAAATAGCCATAAAAATGTCAGTGGAAGAGAGGGAGATGAGCAAATAAAAACAAAGCTTCCGGTGAGCACAAGAAGTTTATAACCTGAATCCCAAAACTGCTGTTATCTTGAAGTCAAGTTATCATCACAACATGGAGTACAACCCAGAGAGACAGCAGAGCCAGTGGCAGCAAGGAGCCAGGCCTGTCAGATTAACCATAGCCCCATGCTAACACAAAGCTGTGCTAGACTATGTGGTTACAACAGCATTGAGCTCAGCAATCCATTGCCCAGGAAAAGCAGCCATGGCACAAGGAGGTGCAGTAAAAGGGGAAGGGAAGGGAAAGGGAAAGGGAAAGGGAAAGGGAAAGGGAAAGGGAAAGGGAAAGGGAAAGGGAAAGGGAAAGGGAAAGGGAAAGGGAAAGGGAAAGGGAAAGGGAAAGGGAAAGGGAAAGGGAAAGGGAAAGGGAAAGGGAAAGGGAAAGGGAAAGGGAAAGGGAAAGGGAAAGGAAAGGATTTGCATTTGTGTGCCATAAAGAAGATGGGAGTAGGTAGTGGGACAAGTGCATGGTGCAACCCCAGCAGCATAATATCTGAGGCCACCCTGTTGTTTGCTCAGGGATGATGAAAGTGAGAAGGACTGGATGAAAAGGCTGGGTTGTCACTGTGGATGGTCACCAGATCACACACTGCACCTCATGCCAAGCTAGCATGGTTTGGAGCAGCTCCCCTCCCTGCCTCAGAGTAGGAGTGGCAAGGAGAAGATCTCCAGGTTTTATGGAGACTGACTGTCCCACCAAGTCTTTGTCCCTTGTATGAAAGCATCCTGAGTCACCTGGACCCTCCCTGGAGCTAACAGTTCAGGCAAGCAACCCAGAGCCCTGTCAGTCTTTCCCCTTCTGAGTTCTACACTAGTGTGCTAAGACACCATTTGTTCTATTTCAAAAGACAATTGTTCATATCATTAGCCACACCCCTACAGATTTTTTTTTTGAAAGATTTCAGAAAAATATTTAAAAATTACAAACAATCTTCTTTTAGGAATGGTAAAAATTCCTATCCATTTGTATATTGTATTAAAATATATTTCCATAACAGTTAAATGCATTCAAAACATGTATCCATTTTGTGTAAATTTGTATATAAACCCATAAGGTAAATATTTTCTGGGTTCCTTGATGACTGCTTTTATTTTTTAGATCATCTCTATTGTCAATTACACACTTTTCTGATGTGAGGATTCTGACAGCAAGAATAGGAAAGATTTGCAGCAAATGCCTCCAATTTAAAAGCAGAAAACCACAGCAGGAGCAAGTGATGTCCAAATTATGAAGACCACTGCATGTCAGTCCATGTTGGTAATCACATTTCCACAGACAGAAAAAAGATGCGTGTCCTACCATTAAAACAGGGCATTATGCTATTGTATACTAAATATGTATTCCCATAGAGGGACTTTTCCTTCATCAGGCCTTCAATCTAAAGGGTTCTGGTGTATCAAGAAGTGCTGTTCATGTCTCAGCTATGCCTCATGATTTAGACATTAGATGCAATCAAATCTATTAAGAAGTGTAGTTTAATAATCCACATCCTCTTTCACTTCATTTTCTATTTATTGCCACAGTATGCAGCAAATGTGAGGCATTTCATGGCTAACAAGATTCAGAAAGGTATAAAAAAGAAAGAAAGGAAAGCCTTGAAGATGGTTTTGTTTTGCTGGTTTCACACAGTTCATAATGGGACACTCTGCACAGCATGTGGTTTACAGAGCTGGGCTTATTCCAATGGGAAAATAGTAAATGTGAAATGGGTTTATATTCTGTGAGATACAGATCAAGTGCCCCGCTTTCATCAAATGAGTCCTGGAAAACTTTCTTCTTATTTCACACAGACGCGTAAATTCATTAAATCTTTTAAATCTCATTAAATTACTTGAGGGGGAGGTAGCCAGAACCATCCCTGTGCCTGCAGGAAGTTTAACCAGTGCTGTACCTGGGGCTAGCCACCAGCAAGGATGAGCTGCATCCCCAAAAATCTTAAAGATTAAAATGCTGGTGTGGCAAAGCACTTAGGGAATGTCTCAGCTGTGTCTGCTTCTCCTCACAGCTACTTATTAGCATATTGCAAAATGCTTTCTGAACCTCAGCTGCAAGGCACTAAAGGAGGGATGGTGAAGGAGCAGGAGGAAGGCAGCCTCCTTCCCACTGACCTGCCTGAGCACTGCTCCTCCTGAAAAGAGGACTGGCAGCCAAGTCCAGGTTCTGTTATCTCTGGGTGACTGCTGAGATCACTGATGTTTCTCCTGATTTTGCACTCATCTGAGGATAGGGCAGCATGCAGAATTTCTGGGCACTGCCTGCTGAGATGGATTTGATCAAATGCCCATCATGTGAAATCCACCAGAGCCTCTGTTTCAAGGCAGCTCATAGTAAAAGTGACTTGGAGCAGGTGGCCAGTGAGTTCCTGCAAGAGGGCAACATCCCCAGGTCAGCACAGATGCCTAGAGCCATAAAGCTGGGGATGCTCCTTCTTAGCCAAGTCGTGCCATAAATACATTGTGAAGGTTGTTTTCTGTCCTGCTGCCATTTCCTCACTTCCAGCAGTGACATACAAACCAGCTTTGTCATTCCTACACACACATACAAAAAAAAAAAAAAAAAACAACTTTAATAGTAAACACCTCCCCAAGCTTTGCTGCTAGTAAATGACAGCATTATAAAGTATTGATACAGAAGCTCAAACTGATTGGAAGGACAAGAGGTGTGTCCATCTTTCTCACTGCACTTTACCTTCCCGCTGAGAAAAGTTGAGGCTGCTATTTGGCCCCATGGGAGTTTCAAAAGAGAAAGGGCAATTGTTAGGTTTCTGCTGAGCTTCCAGCCCTTCAAAATGTCAAAGCTAAAAAAAATAAAAATAAAAAAATCAAATGATCATAAGTAGTGGGGATGTTCAAGGTGGAGAAGGCCTCTTCAGCTATTAAGGTCACCCCCCCTAGAAAGCCTGGCTAGTGGGTTTGGCTTCTGCATTTAAGTATTTCCTTTAGGCTGAAAAAAAATTCTCTTCCCAGTGGGTGGAGAATCAATTTTTTTTTCACTGTTTCTGGGATGAGAGATCATTCTGCTGCTCACCCCATTGCTCACATGCTGGCCAATAACTAGGGTCTCACCTGGCCATGAAGGAGGAGAAACCATTTTGATGTATTTTCCTGGGAAAAAAAGGAGGTATAGCACATCCTGCCCTGTAGTTTTATAATTCCTTCTGGTTGTAGCTAAATGCTGTTTCTTGGGACAACGTGGCCAGCCAGTAGCTGTTTGCCTCAGCACTCAAAACCTTTCCTATTTGCAGTTATTTCAGTTGCTGCACCGCCATGACAGGGCTGATAAATTCAATTCCGACTGCAATGGGACCAGGTGACAGCTGAAAACAAAAAAGCACGAGTGATCCTGACAATGCCTCACTTCAAAGAAAAGAAAAGGCAGGGTAGGAAAATGTTCTTGAGGCAATCTGGTGAAAGGGAGCTGCTACTGAGCCGCTGCATTCATCTGAGTTTTTCCAAAGGTCACTCTCATCCTCCCTCTTTCCCTGGTCTCCCATACACCATCTGCGGTTCAGATAACGCAGCTTTTATTGGGCTCTCCACCTGTCTCAGCAAAACCTGATTACATATATTTTTCTCTTGTGGACATTTCCTCTCCTTGTTCACTTCCTTGCCTCTATTCTTTCTTTCATCTCAGGCTGATCAAAATTGTTGTACACTCAAGAGCTGCTCATACCTTGGGAACAGCTGAATCCCCAGCCCTATCGGAACTTTATAAATGTCATTAAAATCTTTCTTTACTGGTCTGCACTAATAATGACCTGTAGTTACGGTATCATGCAATGAAGATTTATGAGAACAATAGCATACAAAAACCAGTAACACTTGTTGAGATAACACAAGCAAGACAATAGTATTTAGTTAACATAAAATGGAAACCAGAAAAAAATGTCTATTACCTTGTAGGTATCTTGTAATTCTCCTACTCAAACCTTTTCATACTCAGCCCAGCTGCTGCTCTATAGCTTGTCTAAAAATTAGCATAAAATTGTGTCTATTGAAACATGTTGCCACATGTGAAGAGATTTCATATCCATTTGTATATTTACATATAATTTTATCAGTATCGATATACATATATACATTTGCCTTTTACTAGCTTGTTACAGAGTTCCCATGCATTTGTGTGCTGGGTGAGTAGCTCTTGGTGGGGACATTGCTGCCTACCCTTAACCTTGCAGACAGGCATGTGGAAAACCGGGCTTGGAAAGGATTTGCGTATGGAAGGGGACACATGAGAAAGTTCAAAAATCCATTTTTCATAATAATCATTTAAAACATTCTAATCTTAAGTATTATCTTGATACTTAAGCAACTATACTGATTTTATTTCATGGAGTATTGCTCTCTTAAACCTCCTTTGCATTACACATGAATGTGTGTACATGCACACATGTACACAAAACTACTATAAAATTTTCTTTTGAGATGCCACCAGCTAAAAGGTATTACTCACCATTTTGTACTCCCATGCATGAACGTCACAGTTCAGCACAGCATTTAAACACATGCTTAGTCTTGGAAGCCTCATTGATCCCTGTGCGACTTTTGCTGGGTCTACAGTTAAGAACAGCTTTGAACCAGAGGTAAGGATGTATCTCTCTCTCAGTCTCCTATGGGAATACAAGTATTATCAGCCAAGAAGGTATGCCCTTAGCAGAAAGCACTTATACATCTAAATATAAACAAAATACTAAGTCTTGTTTAATATTCCTGGTTCCCAACATTTTAAAGAGCTGTGTGAAGCCCTGGGATCCTGCTGTGTTGTTACACAAAAAGCAAACATCAGACTGGGTGCATTTACAGGATTGCTGTAGGATGGATCTGTGAAATGTTCCTTCCCTGCCCTGCTTCAGTGCTGCTACCAGGCCTGGAAAATGCTCTTTGAGAAAGAAGTAAACTAACTTAAAAATAATTATTGGCTTAACAAGGATGATTAGGAATCTAGAAAGCCTGACTTCATTTGGGAAGACCAGAAAAAAAGGAACTGGTTTAAGTCTAATGACTGAAAAATAGACAAATTAGAATAGCAGATTTCACATGCATTGAAGGTAACTGTAGAGTGAGTCATAAATAAATAAATTCATGTCCTCTGTGGATAGAAGGTATTGACTTAAAAGCAAGCTTGAAGGATTTAACTGAGACATTAGGAAAAGGCTGGCAAAGCCCTGAATAGACTAACATCAGGAATGGTTTAGGTAGAGCTGATTCTGCCTTGGGGACAGAGCCGGGTCAGGTGGTGTTTCTGTTTCTTCCTCCTGCATTTTTTACTACAGAAAGTGGTACCTTTCAGCTTTTGGAGGAAGTTATCTTTTAGAAATATGTTTTTCCTGACACTTTTCGAGTTACTGAAAGTAACATTACTCTTTGGTAGTTCCAAAAGAGACTGGCCAATTTAGTAGCAGTGCTTCCTCTTTTCAGAGGCTGGGATTTCAAGGGGATCTTAAAGTTGCACAACTGCCTTAGACTTTCTACACGATTTGGACCTTTGGATGGTACTGATTTTGTGTTTGTTAACAGAAAATTGCAATTGCAGTTATAATACCATTTTATCAAAAAAGCAGAGCTGTAGTCAGGCTATTCACATTTTATCAGGGTATGTCTTGGTGACTAGGAGGGTCCCAACACTGAGAAACGTCCTGGTGAGTCCACATGAGTTACTAGGTTTTGCTCTGCCTGCTCTGAGTGTGGTTATCAATACTGAGGATGTACTGCATGATTCTCACTGTTGTAACCACATTGAGATCCTTTCACTGTGACTTTGTGACTGTGACTGTGACAAAGCTGTGACTTTGCCTTTGAGCCCTTTGTGTTTATCGTTGTGGAGAACCGTTGGAGGCTCTAGAGGATGATTTTGCACTTTCTGCAATGCAAAGTAGGCTGAAATGGACAAATAGACCTTGCCTTCAGTCACTTCCCAGCAAAGACAACTAGCCCCAACTGAAGAGTTTTATAATGATTAATAAATATCAGTGACTTGTGTTTTAAACCAGGTGTCACCAAAATAATGGCAGTGACAATATACAACACATAAAAGTTTTCCAAATCATGTTTCCAGCTGCATAGCCCATAATAGAAACAGGCAAAACAACACACAGACTCTGCAAAAAGTGAGCTCCACTTCATGGCTGACTCCGGGGTTTGTCATGACCAAAAATGCATAACATTTTCACCTGGGTCAAGCAAAAGACATCCAGGGGAGAGGATGGAGAGTGGTATACAAAGTATGATACAAACTTTTCCACATTACCACATAAAGCAGCAGGCTCTGTTTTAGACCACTTATCCCTGAAATTGTCTCTTCTTTAGTAAAATTGTGTCATTAGTTTTCTAACACTCAAAACCATTCAGATATATCACCTTATGCTGAAATGGCTCACCTCGTGCTCTCTGCACACAAACAAAAAAGTAATTGACTTTAAGTGCAAAAGGAGACCTACCTAAATAAAACCTCCTTCCTAGTCTGCATTGGCAGACAGCAGAAAATAGGACAGCTTTGGAGGTGAGATGTCTTGTGGAGAAAAGAAGTTTCTGGAAGGTCACTCCCAGCAGGACAGAGATGCATTAGAATAGCCTGGTATTCAAGCACCATTGCTTATTTCCAAGGAAAATGGCAATTTCACTTTGATTGTCCCAAGAGATAATAACCTCCTTAAAACAGAATACTTTACACTTGGCCATGGGCTAACTGTGTGGCTTCCAGGAAAATGGGCAGGCCCAGAGCAGAGGTTATCTATGCTCTGTACAGGGAGGATCTTTACTGGCAAAGGAGCACAAAATACACTAAAATGCAGAGAAGCCTTCATGCTCCATTGGCATTGGCTTTTGCTACTTCTAGGTTCTGTACCTGTGGTGATGTGAGGCTGATACCATTTAGCCCTCCCATGTTTTGCACGGCTCCAAGGTGAAAATTGGTTAATTATCCACTCATTAAGTTACCTTGCTTGAGACCCTATTTCCATAGCAATCAAGCCACTAATACTGTTAACTCTGCTTCTGAGATGAAGCAGAGCAGCCTACAGGTTTGTTCAGAGACAAGACACCCTCAAGGTTTCTGAACATCCCACTGAAACCCTTAATGTACTTGAAACTTCTTTTTTTGCTTAGTCTGTTAGTTCACACTGTGAGAGGAGGCAAGATGCAGGGAGGCAGAGAAGGCAGGAGAGTGAGCAAGACAACTGAAAGATCAGGGAGTCCTGTGCACAAAACCAGCCTCATTTGCGTGATATGTGCCGTTGTTGGTCAGAGCAACCCAATTAGACTTTCTCAGCACAGTGCCTATTCATGAGCGTGAATACTTTCTCCTGTTCAAGCACTGTCAACAAAGAACTTTGCTCTGAGCTGTCCAAATATTCCATAATTAAGACGAATTAGCAAGTAGAGAAGTAACTGCAGCAAGAAGAAATATGTAAGAAACAGTTGTGCAGAATACTAAATTCCCTACTGAAGTTTTAAGTCTGAACTGATAGCCCTATGCACTTCTTTGCTGGCTTTTCCTTTCTTCTTTTTTAATTTTCTTTCCCCTTCTCTTTCCTTCAGTAAAAAGGACACAATCCACTAGCTACTAAATGGAAGCACTACTTCTTTCTTATCTTTTTCATTTCCATGCTACCCTTTACAGAGCCCTTTGAGCTCACAGAACATCTCCCTGCTTCTTCCCTGAAATGCTGATTAAACCAGAAGAGTCAAGAGTGATGGGAAACAAGAAAACGGGAAATGTGTTCCTGCCACCTACAGTCTGAAAAAACTGCTCTGTTCATCAGCAAGCACCACATCTCTAGGAGAAAGGGAAGAGTTAAATGGCTTTCAACTTTGTATTTGAAGCGACCATGATCATCTTCCAAGAGATGGGTAGAGGAAAAAGTATATGTCACATTCTAGTTTTTCTCCGCTGCCTTTTCTCTTGTGGTCTACAGGCAACACGTGATGTTTGGATGCATCAAACTCATAATCAGGAGCAGCTCCTTCTTGGCTTTCCCTCTCGCAGGTCACAAGCACAGTGAAAAAGTTTAGCAACCAGATGGCAGCAACCAGTCTGAATGGCCATGCCTTGCTCTTAGATTTTCTGTCTCACAGGGTCCTCAGCCCTCAGAAAAGGCTGCAATGCTTCTGCTCAAGCCCTTTTTGTGCAGTTGGCTCTTGGAACAGTTCTTCCTCACAAATAGATATATAATAGGCAAAATAGACACTTTGGATTGACTGAGTCTAGACTGAGCCCGTGGGTGGCAGGACTTACATCTCCCTCCTGAAGCATCATTTATGGTACTTTTAATCTCATGGGATTTTTAATCTCTTTCCTATGATTAGGAACAACTTCCTTCAACCTACAGGAATGCAGGCAGTTGAACGTTCATTTTCTGCCTTCAGTTACAGGTTGGATGAGAATATGTTGCTCAGTTCAAGCCAGTTTGGGGCATTAATCCTCACTCAGGAATTACAGCCTATAAAAAGAAAAGTCTGTGAGGGTAAAGCAGCAGCTGAAGTGGCTATTTCCAAGGATTGAAACTGCATTCTGGCACTTACCTATCCCTTTCATCATCCCTTAAGGACCTAAATCCCAGGGAGTCCTAGCAGAGAAACTTTTCCTAAAATGATCTACTAGAAGTGTCTGATCTGTGTGAGAGGTGTAAAAAGAGCTTTGGTCATCAGAGGTTTCTGCTCACAAGAGAAAGGACTGTTCTGGAAGTGATATAGAGGCCAGAAAGGAAGTTTAGTTTGTTTGACATATTATATTAAATAATATTATTTAATTAAAAAAAAAACAAAAACAAAAAAAAATCATCATTTAGGAGAACTTTATTCCCTCTTATTGTTATGGGAGTTTTAGGCTTTTCCAATGCAGAACACATCTTTACTCCTTAACTAATAAAAGCTGTTCATCAGGCACATGAAATGGGCCATTAGCCTTTAAAAAGAACAGGAATATATGGCCTCCAGTGTAAAAGTCTTTCAGTAAAGGCTTGTTAGGGCAAGGTGGACTTTTCAGTTTGGTTTTGCTGCACATTTCTTGGTGGGAGGTAGAAATAGGCATGAATGTGGCCCTTTTTGCTGGCAAACCAGTCTAGGAAGCTGCTCAGCCTCTTTTACCCTAGAAGAAATGTTTGCCCAGTTCAATCCCCAAGCACCTCCTTTCCCAGAGATTTCACCTAATTCGATTCAGACATTCAGAAATGCTGAGAAGTAGTGGCTGCATGGGAAGTTCAATACAGAGAACATTCAGTATTCAGCCACCCCTGGCCCCAAGGTATATCATCACTGCAGAAATGTAGCCATGTTCCTCATTACAAACAAGATTGATGTATTTAGATCACCCCGCAGCTTTCCTTAATCAGCTATCTAATTTTAGGCCTTTTCACTGATACTGAGAAAGGGAGAAGGGAGGAAGGTTATTGACAGAGTTCTTAAAATACTGTAGTAAAAACCTACACTTGTTAATCATTCCCTTTATCTGCTTTATACCCATAAGATATAAACTGCTCTTCCCTCCCTCAACTCCTTTGTCCCCTCCAGGATTCACATTGCAAAGACCTAAGATCAACTGGGAAAAAAAGAAAAAAAAAAGAAAAAAAAAACAACTTTGATGAGGTCTTCTCACATTAGATTTAGGTTCTCTGTACTAGCTACCTCAACACAGCAATAAGTTGACTTAACCCTTTTTTAGCTTCTTGGTTGTATTATGTTTTTAGCTTCAACCCCCAGTCATTACTGGTCTGTCCTATTGTCAGTCACAACACCAACAACTTTCCATTCCTTTGGCTCATTTCAACCACATTGATGAATAAGTTATTGACAGCAAGTAACCAGAAAGAGAAAAAGAAAGTGTTCTCAAGGAGATGCGTATTGTGTTTGAGCTTGTCCCTTTATTAGACATGAGGGAATCTACATTCACTGTGCTTGCCTACATTGATGTACCAGGACATGCTATGTCCATTTAGAACAGGAGAAAACCAGTGGGTGGTATTATACAAGACTGTATTGAGTCATAAAGGAAATCACTTTAATTCCAAGTGCATCCTGACAACATTAGTCTTGGAGTTTGAACGTATGAATATCATATACTCTGCACTAGATCTGTAAGTCCTTCAGTAAGCCTAAGCTTTGCCTCCCCAAACTGGGAACCCAAAACCTCATCCTATGACAAAACAGCAGAGATTAGCATTACCTTCCCCTTCACATTGGACTAACAGATCATACCGATTTTAATGCGTGCAGCACAGAGGAAATTAAAAGCCCCTGAAAGGAGCCATCATCAGGATCTGCAGACACTGCCAACATTTCCACGTGTGTCTGCTCCTTCTGCTGTTTTGGCTGGGAAAGCCAATACACCAAGGCTTGTCCTAGCATGTACTCAGCCAGCATCCAAGGTATAAAATGTGAGATTTATTACACACTAGCCCCTGTTTGGTGATAGACATGAACCTCTGCTACAGTGCTTCAACTTATGCCTGCAGTCACAGTATGTGCGGTGAGAACAGCAGTCCCTGATTACTCCTAGATTACTCCTAGATTCAGTCATGTCAAGCAGACAAAGCTTGATTTGACTTCTACATCCTGCCAAACATCACATTAGCATTAGCTCAGGCCCATTTTTAAAGCTCCCACTGTCAGAGCCTGAAGACTCTTAAGTTCCTCGTTTTGGACATGACTCTCAAAGACACAAGTTCAAACTACAAATGCTGGAGCTAAACCTTATACAAATCATCATTCATTTTCTAACACTAAAGGTGCTCTAAATAGGGTGAGCAAGAACTTGGGAAGGAACGCAGCCTTGACAACTGACTCTAAGTGACCAAGGAGACATTCCATGATTCCATATAATGTCATGCTCAGCAACAGAAATTGGGCAGAAAGGTGGGTCTTGCAGGCAGTCATCTCTCTTGGAACATAAATCCAGTGTGAAATATCATCCAAGTTTTTTTGCAGTTGATCTTAGCTTTTTGTAATGTGGATGAGTCAGCATCAGTCTGTTTGTGAGAGGTATTAAGTGATTGCTTTTGCATCACTTGTTTGGAGGTTTTTTACCTTCTTTCCTCCACTTGTTGAAATGTCTCTAACTTTACCCACAAGTTTTTTCATTTTTATTCTTCCTCCCTCTGGAGTAAGGAGTGAGTGATCAGCTGCATGGTTCTTAGTTGCTGGCTAGGTTTCTTGCTGTAACCACATCATCTGTGTAGCTCCCACCGGGAAACCCAGGGACTGTGGTCCTAGAAAACACAAGAGCATTCTGACTCTTGCAGGTTAGTGATTTATCTCTATGTCTATCTGGAAGAGCAATGTCAATAAAAAGTTATTACAACTCTTTCTTTTCCTATAAAACTAAGTCAATAAGATATTATTGCAGCAGCTTGTTTTACAGGGAAGCCTGCTAGCAAAAAAAGCACGCAGAGAAACAAGAATGGGGACTTGGGAGAGGTCCCCTAAATACAGAAGTTCTGTGTCTATCCACCAATTGTGTCTGAGGCAGCAGTTCAGCACCTGAATGCCATAAAGATGAATTTGACTCATTGTCTAGATGGCCTGATGGTTTTTCACAACAGCACTAGGTAGGAAATTGCACCTGTCCGCCCTTGCTAAACAACTGCCTCAGCTTCCCTCCCTTTGGGACGCAGAGAAGACCAGTTCCCAGAGACTAAAACTCACTTCACAAGATTATTCTTTAGTGGTGGATTTTATTATCTACAAATCTGAAGAGACCTAACTTGTTTCTTTATTTACTGTAGATCATTTAGATCCATGCTGAAAAGATATGCCAGTGTATAGCTAGTGCAATCTGGGATGAAATCTAAGGGGCAAGCAAAGCAAAGCAAAGCTGCAAGGGAACTGCTACACATGCTCTACAACTGAAGTACTGAAGATAACTGCCTACAAAATCTGTCCCAGGGGATCTCATTACTTGTTTGGTGGGCATCCCATCACCTGTCTGCCTATGTCACAGTCTGTATCCATGTCTTAACATATCTCAATGTCTATTGAATAGACTTGCGTTCCAGCAGTGTAAATCCATACAGTCTGGCAACTGTGAAAATCCCCATCACCAAGAGATCTAATTTTTGAGATTTGGTGTGAGACCAGGAAAAGTTAGTCCTCACTCAAAATTGACCTCAGCTGCAGTACTTTTTCTGTGCTGCAAAAACCCTTCCAATATGATACAGTCTTTTGTACCTCTCATCACCAATATCAGATAGGTCTCCAACTAATCCTTCTTGGGCTGTGAATATTAATTTCTTACCATAATCAACCTTTATTTAAATTAACAGCATTTGTTGGGAGTAGTCAAACAAACTTGTTGAAGTTGCATAAGCAACCACATCCCCAGAAATTTTCATTTTAGCTGGACGCACATGAGAACATTTGAAATAAAGCTAGTTGCTTCACACTAGATATGAATTATCAAGCCTTCAGTCTCTGGATATAGCAAAGCATTTGGTGTATGGAAAAGGGTGAAACAGAAGGAAGGAAAAATTATGAAAATATTACTCTCCAAAGTGTCTTTACAGGCTCATGTCTGTGTGTATATTAGAGGTATCACAGGAGGAGGAAGCAATGCAGTAAGAGTAGGAAAGGAGAGAGGGTGTGCAACCTAGCAAGCTAATCCAGGTGACAGACTGGAGGGACTGTTCCTTTACTTGCACAGTCCAAATGAAATATATATATATTTGCTATAGCACTAGAGAGAAAACACAGCAGTCTGGTGTTCGCGAACCTCATTACAGTATAACTGATGGCAGAAAGAAACGGGGATGGGCTGGTTATAGCTAGTCCATTAATCAGGTCCCCGGCGAAGCATCTCAGCTAGAGTTAAAATTAACGTTAGCAAATTAATCGGGTCTTCACAACGGAAACCGCGAAGCATATGGTGTCAGCTAATGGAGAGGCTGTAGGGCTGAAGCCTCTGAAACTTCATGTCTTCCTGAAATCTAATTAGACCCTAATGGAAGGAAGACTGAGTGAAGGCTCTAATTGAAAATTACACTTCCAGTTCAATCAAAGCCTGCTTCCGTGTTGCTATTAACGGCCTTTTAAAAATAGCTGAATTCTACAGTGACCTTGCATACAAAGTGTTCGTTTACAGAGAGTAGCTGTATGGATAATCAATGGATGCCTCCGTGATGGATTTGGACCTGTTTTGTGATAATTTATGACTAGTGTGTATTGAACTGGCTGCTGGGATGTTGTCTGTATGAATGAATATATGGCTTAATCTAATACGAGCTGTCCAGAAGGAACGAACAAGCAGGTAAAAGTGTCTGAAGGCAAGCCATTCCTTGACAAACACTCCAGAAGGGGTAAGAGAGAATGCACAGACAGGAAACAGCCTGGAAATAGAATTGATCTGAAGAAATGTCACATACCAGAAAAGGCAAACTTTCTCCAATGGAGGAATAATTGTTTTCCAGGTGGGTTATAAATGCCCAGACAGTTTCACCTGACTTCAAACACTGAAGGTACTGAAATTAGTGTGTGAAGGTACTCAAGTACAATTGCTGTGGGTTTCCTCTATAACTTTTAGGCTGTTGCAGAGGCACTGGGAATCACAGTGCAGAGATGCCAGGCTGGCTTGAGAACAGACAGCAGAATATCTCCACTAGGAGCAGCAGGAGTTCTGTGACTGTTGTACTTTGAAGATCCAGACTAAAATTTGCTCAGCAGGGGCTCCTTGGTTAAAGCAAGGTCAGAAGTATGGGCAACATCTCAGACCTTAAAACTTCAAGACTTTCTGACTAGTGCCTGAAACTTTTCATGCCAGGACAGCTGGAAGCCGCTCTGCTCAGCTATGTGCATCATTCCTCTTTCCCCTTTGGTACACAACCCAACAGTACATCTTGTAACTGTCTATATGCTCTGTGAAGCATCCTCTGTATTTGCTATTTGTATTTAGAATGACGGTAAGATTGTCCTCCATTTCACTTTCCCACAGCTCAGTTTACCTGTCTCAAAACCCCCATCACTCCCCAGGCTTTGCTACCCCAATGCCCTACCCTGAAGCCTTGGAGACTTCCTTGAACCTTCCACAGTTTGCCAGTTTAATTTTTATGGCTTGGTTCGCCTTTACTCTCAGCAGGGATTGCTGTGTTCCTTCTCACATCAACCAATGATTTTTAAACACCCCATGAAGTTTTGCTCTCCTGACACAGCCTGAAAGGCATTGATTCTTGCTGTATTAGGATTCTTTTCCCCAAGATATATTTGTTACTTCTAAGTAAATCAGAGAAGTCTTTCCACAGTTTTAACTCTGGCACAACATTACATAAATGTTTGATGTCACTGGTGGCCTCTGATGTGAACTCTCCCTTCAGTACATTTCTGTCTCACTCTTTCTCTTGGACTTTGGGTTTTACAGGCTGTGGCAGGAGATGCATGAGCAATCATTTGTTCATAACTTGTCTGTCACCAACTCATGGCTCAGTTTGGTCAGCTCAAGTTTAGAATTGGTGGGATTTGTACATCAAGCTTGAGAAGGTAAGATTCAAGATTATCCTTTCAAGTTCTGGGCTATTTGGAGAAACATCTAAGTGCAAAATCCACTAAATAATACAGAATTACTTGTATCTAGAATCAAAATACTTGAAACTGTCTGGACAAATCAATAGAAAACAGGAACACAGTACTGAAGGACACCAATCTCTCTGAGCTGTAGGCAACCATAATTTGACTCTGTATCCCCTCCACAAACCTCACAAAAAGAATCCAAACTGCTGCTTGACACAGCAGAGAAGGGCTGAAGCAGTCCACTCACAAATGCTCAAGAGACCTTTTCTATTTCCGCACAGGGATTTTTCCTCTCCCAGTGCAAAAAGCATAGAAAGCACTCACAAAAGAGCCTCTCCACGGTGAGGAGTGAGCAGCTCCAGGGATGGTTCTGCTGCTTTAAATGGAGAGACCTTAATGAATCAAGGTACTTTACTGGACACTCATTGCGATGCTAGATATTCTTGCAAAATGTGTCTGTCAAGCCATAATGACAGTATCAGAACCAGAACCCGGTGATAACTGAGCTTAAAGTAGCCCATATAATAACAGTAAAAGAAATACCTATCCAACCAGAGTTTTATGTATGGCCTCTCCATATATATTCTGTGAGTTCAGTAATTAATTACCATGACACAGGTAATTAGCAAATTAGTTAGAATAACTGGACCAACAAAGTAATTACCACTAATATTACATCTATGCATATTTAAATTCCCATAGTAATTGCAGACAGAGGGACAAGAAGTACCAGTGCCAGAAACCTGAAGGCTGGCAAATTCCACCTAGACGGCAAGTGAATATTTTAAACCATGTTTATGTCTGTTAAAGCACTAACAAATCAAAGAAAATCATGGTTTCTCCACATCTTCATGTCCTCAAGTCAAGACTATAAGGACTTATTCATGGAAGATGTGTTATGGTAAAATAAGAGTTATTTGATTCAATTATTTTTTTTTCATTCGGTAATGTAAGTTTCCAGACAGAAACCAGACTGTTCCACTTCTGACAATTATTTGTTGCTAATTCTATCTAGTTCATTTATTCTCCCTGCTGCTGCTTCTTCTGAAGGTATGTTCTGTGTAACTTCATGCCTTCTTTGATTCCATATAACTCCTTCATCTGCATGTCTGGACACTGCCACACACAGCTAATTTCACCTATGTTCCCTTTTAATTCAAATTAATAAACAACTGCATGTTCCTAGCTCTCTTTGTTGGTAAGAAAGTCTTTACACCCAATATCCAGACTTCTTCCTAAGATTTTATTCTCCAAGACGTCTGTTTTTTCCTGTTTTGTACTTTGGCAGTTTCCCCCATCTCACAGCAATATGTTATATTTGAGATAACATTAAATGAGTAATTCTCTTACTTGTTCTACTACTGTAGGCTTCCTAGTGGAAATCAAAGAGCTTTGATTTATTTGAGCATGTTTGAGGAGAAAACAGGTACAATTCTGCAGCTTAAGTTAAACAAGATGCTGGAAAGAGTGGTCTAGTGATCTTAAAAATCCATATTAATTAGCCCACATGGAAAACCTCTAATTTCTTAAGCTTTATACCAATTTATTTCTAAGCTTCCTAAGAGTAACTCAACCAAAGTATAATTTTCAAAATAAAACTGGGATTGCACATGACACATTGCAATTCAGACACTGCCTTCAATCCCATTCTGGGCAACCACTGTCATGTTTCATCCTGTCTCATCAGACTGCCAAGGCAGCATCTTTGTTCTGGAGAAGATCCCCCATCTTTACTCACTGAACCAACACAACACTAGGATCCAGTGAGAATAAACGCCTCTTTCTGAGGGCAGTGGAACTTTCTGGTGGGTTTGTATTTTCACAGAGCCCATGAAATTTGGGTTTACCTCCTCCCGAATGATCATGGTCAAGCCATTTCACACTTACGTCCATGTGCAAAATGGAAGTAATGAAAGTGATTTCTTTTGTGAAGTGCATCAAGTTTTCTTCATGGATGATGTAGAATAAATAGAAGTTTCAACACGTTCTTCTTATAGAATCTGGTCTTTTCTCTATCAGAAATTCACCTGAACTCTGAAGAAACTGTTTTTTTTGCAAATCTGCATCTTAGTTTGGGGGAGAGGGTTAATCAGGTAGTGATTTTTTATTATTTCTTAGTTAACAGCAGAAACTTAAACTTAGCCTCTGACTTCTCTGTCTTTTCCCACTTCTTTTTCTGTCCTCTTCACAATAACAACAGTAAAAAAAAAGAGTGGAAGAAATGAAAACAAAGGCTAAAAATTAGAAATCACAGCAAGGCTTTCACAAGAGCTGATCTCCCTTTGCCAGTCCAAAACTATCCTAAAAAAGAACCTAATCACCTGCCTTTGCCACTGTCTCTGTGAACACAGAGGGAGATTTTCCTTCATTTTAATTGTCCTGACTCCTTTTTAATTATACCCCTTCCTCTGTTCTGCTCAGTGCCATCAAGTACTGAAACAAGGCATTGGATTCAAGCCTAATGCATTTTGGCTAAATCAAAACCCCTGAGTTTCAAGTTTCTTTCTCCACATACAAACACAAAAACCTTTTTTGCTTAATGAAGTTTTGTCAGAGGCCTCTTGCAATTTGCACAACTGCTTGTTTGCGCAGTCTGGTTTTACAAAGGTTCACATCTGCTTCTCTGATGTTTTCTTCTCTTTACCACCTTAATAAGGAAAATCCAAAGCCTCTAATTAATTTGCTTGTAACTAATTTGATATGAAACTGAGTTCTTCAAACTGAAGATAAGCATTTTTGTTTATTGCTAGTTGATAAATTGGCAGTGAAATTACAGCTCTGCCAGGGCAGAAGAGCTTTTCAAGTTGGTTATGTTTTTTAGCTCATTTCACATCTGGAATTCAAAAGAAGCAAACTGACTTCAAGGCTTGGAATCTGGTGTGTGGGTAGTCTGAGTGAATAACAACAATGATCCACTCTAGCCTAATAAATCCCTAACACTATTAGCATTATATTTAAGAATTTAAAAGTATTTTTGCCAAGAGCGATAAACAAACATAAATAAGGGTAAAAACATTATACACATAGAATTAATTTGTGGTTTTTCACTGTTTGCTCTTTCAGTTTTGTCTCCATGCTTTCAAGTTAGATCCAGAGAGGCTTTTTGGAAAGTTGCTTAGTATTAACATGAAAGTGAAACAACATCTGGATCCCAATATCTCCAAGTATACATATTCTATGAGTCCTGAAATCCTAGTACTGCATAACTTGGGTACTCAGAAAATCAAAGCTATTGTTGTAATTTGGGATTTCTCCCACAGAGTTAGATTCACAAATCCCACACTTCACACATCCCACAGAGTTTCATTGCCATTCTTTCAGCTGCTCCTGAAGATATTAAACACAGAAAGCCTTAGCAGAATCCTGTCTGAAGAAGAGACACTCAGCTAGGAAGAGAGATCTCAGCAGCTTTCCCCTGCCAGTCTTCTGTGTCTCTACTGTAAATCTCTTCCATTCTAGAAATAAGAACTATATCAGATTATATGTGATGGATTGGACTCCCACAAGACCAAAAACAATTGCAAAATATTTTGAAAGCAGCAGGTATGTTTTTAGTTTGCCTTCCCCAAAAATGCACAGGGTAATACAAGGCAAAAGTCTTCCCAAAGAAAGAAAGCACAACACTTCTCATACTACCCTTCCCCTTAGTGGGTCAGATGTTACAGCATTTAACACACAACCGAAGGGCATTCAGGCAGAAGCCTAGAAATCGATATCTGAAAGGTTTTATTTCAGCCCCTAAGCTAAATGGACCAAGTAGGTACAGTGCATCTTTCTGTTTTATCTTACTTTTCTTTAAACATTTCTGGGTCCAGCATTTTACAGCCCTCCCTTACCACTCATTCCAGTACTCATCTGTGCTTCCAGTTAGAGAGTGGCGCCCTGTTTCAGGGCAAGAAACTAGTATTTGGAGTACGCTGGAAATAGTTGCAAGTTTGAGTAACATGGCACTGTACCTCAGGAAAGAACAGTTTTCAAGAACAACTCAATATAATGGATTATTAGACCAACTCAAACTTAAACAACACCACCACCACAAGGCAAGCCTCCATGCATACAAAGCCCCTCACATCATCTCATGTTGTTATTCACCATCTGTGCTCAGACCTTCAAAAACACCTATGTATCCTCAGCACCTTCATCCAACAGCTAAGGGAGAGTCACACTCTTAAATCTATTGGGTGATTCTGAAAACCTTCTTTTTATGAACATGTTCATCCTTTATGTGAAATGAAATCATGATTTTCCCTTCTCCCATCACATTCCCATTCTGGGAGCTGTCTCCATAACAGCATTCAGTAAATGATGCTCCTCCACATAAAATGGCCACTGTCTTCCATATGTTTCTCTCATGTGTGAATAGATTAAAGAGCTGCTGCTCATTTCTTTCTGAGGGAGTTAAAATGCACAGAGTCCCACTATTCTGAAGAAGTTTTACAGAAATTTGAGAAGAATATAAGCAGCAGGGAGACATTTAAGCCTCTTTCGTCTTTTTAATCTAAAAACTATTTGCAGTTATGAAACAGGGACTAGAGACCTCATTCGCACTGCTTCTGGCAGCATTTCTGTTCTTTTTTGCTCTTGGCAATGCCTACATATACATATACCTAGAAATGCAGAAAAACTTTCTGAGAAGAGATTCTTCCAAATCACATTTGTAAGTGGAGTTATCCATGCTTGACCTACATACAAGTCATTTTGAGCCTCACTACTGAAATTCAAAGTGGCACCTGCCAGTTAACAACAAAATCTCCTTATTACTTGAGCAGGAGAAAGAAATTTGGTTTGATTTGCAGGTACTCTAAGGATATATCTATATTGCAGAGCTACAGAAGGGCTGGGTGGCATTTTCCTGATTAGCCTGAGTGTCCACCTTACCTGGTTTGCCTTTTGCAGCCCAGGTCGACTCCAGGTTCACCCTGAGCAGAGAGCAAGACAGCAGTCAGTTAGGTCAGCAAACTAGGGAGGGCAAGAAAATCACATCCTGAGGTGATGAAGAGATGTGGCAGCCACACTTCTGGGCTACCTCAAAGATGAAGTCTTGGGCGACAATGACACAAACAAAGAAAGCACCCACACCAGCCTCTTTGCCAGGCTCAACGGAGATGTGGTTTTAGGCAGCTAATAAGATATTTGGAGATTTATGAAGGCAGCTATCAAAGAAAAAATGTTGTGATTAAGGAACTTGAACCTGGGGAGCCTGAAGTGCTTCACAGACTGTTCTTACTGCTGACAAGGGAACACCATTTTTCAGCTCCAAAATGGTCTACAAGCTTTAGCTGTGGAGTACACCAGTGGCATAGCAGCTGCATCTATTTTACACATAGGGAAACTGAGTTATGGAGACTAAACTCATCGATAAAGGCAAGTTGAGCCTTTCTTTGCAAGATTCTTGGCTGTTCCACAAGCACACATCATGGGAGGGGTAGTTGAACTCTTCTCCTAGAAGAACACATTGCATGAAGTAGAGCTGCCTGTAGGTGCCACAGAGGTATTGCTAACTTATTGCTAACTGGAAAAGAAATCCATCTTCACAATATTCACATTTTTAAATCCAAAAACATTTTTCCCCAGAAAACTGATACATTTATTTTATAAACCCTATTTTTTTTTTAACTGAAAACTTGACTGACCATTATTTTCTAATGCCTGAGCCACACTTGCCCTGGGAGACAAATCTTCAAATTACTGCGTGTTCCAAAGTTAGCCTGTGGGAACAAAGCCTTGTGCACTCCCTCCTTCCTATCCTTCACAGTGCTGAGACTATGAGTCATTCCCTGGAATAATGCTGGCAAACAGCAAACCAAAAAATCATCATGAAAACAGAAACACTCTCAGGGCTTAAATCTACAATATTAGTCAGCCCAGGGTTGGGGTGAGGAGCTAAAATGGGATTCCTCAGTTAAGTTTTCTTTTCATAACATGAGATAGAAGAACAAAAAAAATTCCACAGCATGGGAATTTTTTACCTTGCTGCAGAGGCAAGACACCTCTGAGCACTTATTAGACATGATCAGAAAAGACCACTATTCATTTTCTTCTCAAGGAAAAGTTTTACCTGGAGTGCCTTTGCAGCGAGCTGCCCTCCCTCAAATGCTCTTGCAGAGCCGTCAGAAGGAGCATGGTCCACAAAGGCCACTAAGCCCCAGGTACCCCCACCACAGAAGCCTACAGACCAAGACAAGTCAGCATTACAGAATTTAGTGCACATGAATGACAGCATGCTTATTTAGCCTCCAGTTACACTGACAACTCACAACCCATTTTCATTAGATGGCTGTCAGCACATTTGCAAATATTAAGACCTAAACATCAACTCCTGCCTTTCTGAGCACCAGCTCCTGCCTTTTAAGGGCAAACGTGACTCTTAACAGACTTGTTTCCCACTCTTCCTTTAATTTCAGCCATGCAGCTAAATTGCTGTCCCTCATACTTCCCACCTAAAAGCCAAGCTGTCAGTCTTCAGAGCTGAGATGGTCAAGGCAAAAGCTGCTTATTTGGGGCACAAAACTTGAGCAATGCACTCTACAAACCAGTAGGCTGATACAGAAATGATGCCCCAAATAGTTGCTGCAGTGTAACAAGAAGGAAGCTCATAACAGCTCTGGTAATTAAGAGCTAGGGCTGCCTGCACTTGTGATGATTTTCTGTCACTGGGAAACCTGCAATCAAAGCTGGACAGCTTTTCCATTCAAGCTGTTGATGAAATAAGAGTTGATGCAGGGAAGCGGCCTGGTCTGTAGAACAGAAAGTATCAATCCAGACAGCCACAGGAGTGTTTTTTGACCTTCTGAATTAAGAAACAGCCGGACCACAAGAAATTAAAAATCTGGAAATGTCCCCCTCAGAGTGCACATGCTCTGACAACATTAGCTGCAAGTGTTTCCGTCTGTTCAATCTTCTAAGCTGAAGGCAATGTTGCTCCCAGTGCAGACATCATTTCCATGTGCCCATGTTAATGTCAAACCTATCCAAGCTGACTCAACCAGATCTGGAGACTGCCATCCAGAGCCAGAGCCTTTACTCCAGCGCGGCTGTGTGATGCCATGCTCCCAGCAGAGGCAGATCGCTTCGCCCTCACGTAACTGCCAAGCTGTTTTGCAGTGATTCCTTACACTCTGTGGATATTTGAAACCCGACTGCCTCCATGCTCCCCGTGCAAAGAGGGAGAGGTGGAGGAAAGCAGAAAATTCAGCCCAGGGAGAAATCATCTGCTCTCTCTGAGGCTTTGTGGCTTTCTCACCTGAAAGGAAATTATTGTCGATGGGAGCTGTCAGTGATCTTGCTGCCTCATTCATTTTTTGTGGCCATTTCAGAGGAACATTTTCCGGTTCCAGTGGTTCTGTGACAGTCCAAAGCTAGCTCCAGATGAAATCTTGGAAAGCCCTGAGGCTACCAGCTTCTGAGGATTTATCTGTCTGATGCAATTATTGTTAATATTTGCTGCTTATCACAATACCCAAAGCATGGCACTTTGCTTGGGGTGGCCAGATCATTTTTCTCAGTGGATGATGTATAAGCAGCCTATTTTACTTACAGTTTTCATGTTTTCCTCATGGCAGTTTCATTCCTTGCCAAGAAGCTTCCTTGCCCAACCATTAGGATCACACCGCCTTGGAGACATGCATGCCCTCCAACTCAAAACCCAAATTATAATTATCAGAGACACAAGGCACTTCAGAGAGAAAGAGAACAACACAGCAAAGCCCACTCCTGCTGGGTCCAGCTGTGGATATGCTATTTTTTGGGACTTTATTCTACAATCATACCCATAATAAACTAGGACGTACTCCATTCTCATTTGCAAGATGACACTCCAGCAAGAATTACTGGGACATTCTTGGCCTGGCACCAGCCAGGGTATCATCACGTTGTTAGCACACCTGCCTGCCAGTAACAAACAGCACTATATTGTAAACACGAAGCTGCCAGAAGTTTAGCTCTTACACATACTCTGAGGTGTTTTTCCTTCGTGATGCCCCACCCCATGGTGATTGTGAAGGCAGACCCATTTCACTGTTGAGGGAAGATTCTAATTATTTTTCTTTATTAAGCTGTTTATTTGCTAGTCTCACACTAAGTTGTCACAGGGCGTTGCATTTGCATAAAAAAAAAAAAAAGAGCCAACTGTCTTTGTTGCTAAAATCAAAGTTAGCACTAATGACAGATAAGCTTTCTCATATTTACAGTCCCAGTAGTGGGGAAATAAGATGAGCACCAGCTCCTTCAACGTCACCTTAGGAAACTACTCAGAAAAGCTATTATTTTTTCTTCAAATAGACTAATTTACATAATCATTAATTAGCTAAATATGTCATGGATGACCCCACAAAAAAACTCAGGGTACCATTTCCTATAAGCTATCATAACATATTATAACATTAAATCATATCATTATTTTACTTAAACTAAGTATCAAAACAAATAATTGGAAAACAAAAAAAAAAATGACAACAACAAAGAGCTGTTCTTATGGAATGCATTGGATATTCTAAACATCAAAGCATCAAATCTTTCTTTCAACTTACTTAAAGTTATTCCAATGAAAACAAAATGACACATCAAGTTTATTGCTATAGTGCCTACTTATCAAAACAATCCAGACACAAGATCATAGAAGTGGTGGTGGGAAGGAAGCTCTGGAGGTAACCTAGTCCCACCTCCTGCTGGAAACAGGGCTATTGCCACACAAGCTGTGTCTTTGGCACCAAAATGCCTGCTTTGATTCTAGTGCACGCCTGCACAAAAGCAAGCCAGGGCAAACTCAGTGCTCCCTGCCCAGGAGGAAGATCCGTGGAGAGGAAAGAATCTAACCCCAGGCAATGCAAAGTGCCTGTGACCTTCCCCCAGCATGTCAACATCTCCTCCACCACACAGTCTAATCTCAGTCACTGTGCTAAAATGCTTTGTGGGAACTGATAGGAATAATAACCCTTTTTCCTTCTCAGCAAAGACACCACAAAGCTAGGCAAAATGCAGTGCATCTGTCCTGCTGCTAATTGCATTTTTAGACACCAGGTCCTTTGAGGAATAAAAGAAACGCCTGAAACACTCCTGTTGAGTTCAACCACACGTCAGAGCAGATGTGGGTAGATGTGCTATGCCTCTCAGATTCACTGCAAACTAATTAAGGGTTTTCTTCCCCACAACTATATCCAAAGGTGTTATTTCCCTAATTTTCCTAATTATTTTCATTCCAAATGCATTGACTCATGAATGGATTAGGTTCAGAAACTCCCTCACTCCTGCATAATTAGCTTTTCTAAAGCTCAGTCTTTGCTTCTGGTCCTTTCTGCTGAAGTTTCAGTGTCTGTCTGATGGTTGCCAGGTTGCATCCTTCTGATTTCTTGCCCTCAGAGGAAGCTGTGATAGAGAAAATGGACCAAAGCTGGGGTTTTTAAAACAGCAGCATCACACTGTGTCAAATTTTTCAGAAGCGTGCCACATTCAAGGAAATCAGGTTTAAAATTCCCTGAGAGTCAATCTTACACCAAAAAAAAAAAAAAAAAAAAAAAAAAAAAAAAAAAAGGCACAAAAAAGATTAATAGCACTAAACTCTGGAGACCCCAAGGGAATGTCGAGTCATCTTGTCCTACCCCCTGAGCAATTCAAGTGACATTATTCCATCTTGCACTCTGTGTGGCATGAAAGCACATTGCCCAAAAGGCATCTAGCCTTGATTTTACAACTTCTAAAGAAGCCGGATCCATACAAGGTCAAAAACCCACCTCTGTCATTTCAGAAAAAGGTGGGAGATCTGAACTGATCCTTTCTTCATCTTGCGCTTCAATTATTTGCTTGTTCCACTTGGCTGCAATCCAGTTTAGCCAAGGCATTTGGCTAATTTCTCCCAGGAGAAGGAAATCCAGGTCCACAGAGATCACATCGCTTATTTTCAAATATGCATAGAATCAACTTCTGAGTAAGGGATGACTTGGGCTATCTCTAGGTTTCTTGTAGACACTTTTGACCCAGAAGAGCTCACTCAGCCTCTGCTTTCCTCTCACCACATTCTAGACCTGTGTCTCATTTTCTTTTCCTGATTTTTATCCATCCCCAAGGAGTTAATTAGGCTTCTTTCTCATTCTCACATACAAACACACACAACTGCTAAAACAAAGAGCTAGAAAAGACCTGTAACACTGCACAACTGCCTGCCCCTTCAGAGCTTCCATGTGCATCTTGTAGCATGTTCCTGTAATGGGCAGAGGTTATTCTCATTTCTTATAAGAATTTAGCCACCTTCTACCTCTCTTACTAGGTGATTGTAATACTTAGAAGTGTTAGAAGTTTTTCATCCAGAGAGCTTCTTCACCTTACAGATATCTGAGAGTCCCAACCACTGGCTAGATTTTCATTTCTGAACAACAGGATCAGCCCCTCATCCCAGAGTGCAACTCTGGCACTGATTGTCTATCTCAGGTGTAGCATAATTAGGCTGGGATGTCTTGGGATCTGATCGGCTTTCTCCATTCTTAGGAAAAGGACTAACAGCACTGCAATTAAAAGTTTCAGCCTGTGAAAACAGCAGGATAGCCATGGTGTTGTGTTCCCAGTGCCCTTCCCACATCAAGACCCTCACACATCTTTTGTTTCATCAGTGTTCTACATCTCGTCATGAAAAGAAATGCAAAGACTAGCAACCTTTTGTGGTTGAACACTGTTTTCTGGTGACTGATGTACTAGTACTACAAAGCACTGCACAAGACTGTAGCTGGAAGGTGCTCTAGTCCAAGAACACAGCATTCAACTGCTTTTCATATTACATATCCTAGTAAACCACTTCGTTCTTGAAGGCACATATTTTTCCTCAATTAAATGTGAAAGCTGTTCAAACACAAAGATGACCTTTAATTATGGCTTTAAATGCACTTGGTTAGAATTACCTCCTTGTTCATCTTGGGAATGTATAATAAGAAGTAACATGATAATATGCAGTACTGTAGTTTTGGAGTAATTGCCTACTATGCTTGAACTCTGTGAGGCCTTTTCCAATTACATTTTTAGTTTGCTAATGTTTGGGGATTTTCCAGGATAAATTACGTTAATTGTATTCCTTGGATCTGTTTTCCACAAAAAGCCCAATAAACAGCAAGAAGGGGGAGGGAGAGAATTAAGTGGCGGAGTTAATTAGATTAGGCTTGTGCTGTAGTGAAGCAGGAAGATTCCACTAAATCCTATAATAGGCTCTAATGAGGATTTTATCATGCTTGTTAAACGGGTCATTTAGTTGTGTGACGGGGCCGCTGAGTGTAATGTAAAAACTGGTTAATAAAAAAAAAAGTCTTTTAATTGCACACACAGGCAAAGCAGTTTCAAAAGAGTCCAGCTGAATGGAATAGCCTCCAACCAAACAGGAAAAGCTCTGCAGATCCTGTAATGGTGAACACGGAATGTGATTAGGCCACTTAATTTTCCCTGACTGGCAAAAAAATTAATACTTTACAAATGATCAAACGGTTAACACTTGGAAAACTTTAATAATCCAGATTGATCAAGATGGAAATTATTTCTTTTTCCTGATTTTTGGTTGTTGTTGTTTGTTTTTCTAAGAAGGGATAAAAATGAACATAGAAGTGGTCACTGTTGAATCATATGTACCTGTCCTTTCCATTACTGTTTGTAGAAGTCCATAAAGGAGTCATTGACTGCTTTGGCTAATGTTATTCCTGGAAGGGGATGAAACAGTCTTTGGATCTTGTTTTCAGGTAGCAGGCATCAGTCAGAAAAATCAGAGTCCTGCAAAATGCGCTTTATAGAGTATGCTTCCTTAATACCTTTATTTTTCTAATTTGAATGCAAAGTTTCTGGATGATCTACTTAAAACTGGGCACAAGAAAAACCCATATCTGCCCTCATTTGTCCAAGGGGTGTAAACATCCATTCGAGTGCCAATAGTCTGTTGGCTGTCTGCTCTCCCAGCTCCAAGAGAATAACCTTACAGATGCAGACACATTTGGGGGCTAGATTCAGTAAAAAAAAAAAAAAGAGAAGGAACAGATCTAGGCCACGGTCAAAAAGGGTGGAGAAATCACTTGATCCCCTGCTTGTCAAAGTTTACCAATTCAAAATGAGACATGACATGCAGGATTTCTGAGTTCAGGGTCTCCTGTCTCCTGGAAACCTATAAACATTTGTTCACTACATGCTTCTTTCTTAGGTGACATCTGGCCTGCATGTCTTCAGAGGAAGAGTCCATCCCTTCCCCTGGCTGTTATTTCAGCTCAGAGCTCACTGCCACCATTTGTATTGATGCTCTCCTTTTACAACAAGGGACGATGTGTCCCCTGCCTTGCCATTAATTTTAACTTTACCCCTCCTGTTATGGTCCCATAGATAATGCCACTTGTTGACCACCCCTCTCAGCATTCAGTCCAAGCAGTGGGATAACCCCCTGCTCTTCTGGCAGACTAACTGCTACAGTTCATCTCTGGCACTTCCTTTCTCGTGCTTTAAAACATCAATTTGTTTTCTTAAGGCCCCCGTTGCTGAGAGAGTTTGATTTATACCAATCTCTGTGACATGTGACAGGCACCAGGTGGTGACTGCGCAGAGGACCACCATGATTTCCACCCGTCCAGCAAATGACAGCCATTACTCCAAGGATCCCACTGAGACATACCAGCTGCTGCTGCCTCCAGCCCAGCTTGGTGGCACCCCCAGAGGCAACGATAAGGAATAGCAGGTCATTCATAAACACCTCTCCTACCACCCGGGGGTTCTGGTGCCTCAACAACTGAACATCTGCTGGCAAAAGTGAAAACAAGAAGTTCATCTCTTTCCTGTTTATTCATTCCATGTTACTGATTTTTCAGCCTCTTTCAATCTGCCTAAGAGTATTCCAGTGGCAGGATGTGAACCCCCTCACAGTGATCTGTGACAAACAATAATAAACTTTCTGTTCTCAATTTCCTTTTCAGAGATGCCCTAGAACTACCCAGAGACCCAGGACTGACCACAAGTAGAATATTACTGTCCTAATCCACACTTTCTAAGAATAACATAACAAGTTATATAAAGCAAGAAATACCCATCCATTAAAAGCACAACACCACCAAACCCGCATTATTGGCATAGTAACTCTGCAATCAGTTCAGTCTGAGCTTGTTTAAAATCCAAGCTTCATCTGTGAAAAATATGTTCCTTACAGGGCAGTTACAAGTGTTTACCTAAAGAATTGCCTTAATTTATGAATGTTATCTCACTTTCCTTCCTTAAGTCCTTCTTATAGAAGTCCTTTGCCTCAGCAGGTCCCCAAAACCATGCAAACATTATTTAGTTTTCATTGTTTTGTAAAACTGATATCCTTGTTGTGTCCAGTTCCTCTGTATCATTCCTCTGTAGCATGGATCTCCTCCACACTACAAATGTGCAAACATTATTTCTCAGAAGTAATTGCATTGTAGCATAGCTCCTGGGCAACATAGGGCAAGGATGGTCTTGCAGATAAGGTAGCTCCCAGCTAAATAAACTAGCACTACAGTTTGGCTTCTTTGCTCTGTGGTTTATCAGAACTCTGTTCAGTCAGATCACTATGAACCAATTCTCCAGTCCATGGCATCAAGTTACCTGCACAGCCACACCAGGCAACAGACAGAAATGAGCCCTGATGCCCACAGCCATGTTCCAGAGTACAACCCTTTTGGTGATCCTGCAAACAGCATCAGCCCCTGTTTACAGTCCATTCTATCAAAATCACGCTATTGGTGAGCATAGGGATGCTAGCAGGGATAGTAGGTTAAAATCATGCTGATGGTCAAAACCACATCAATGCCAGCCAGTCACATAGGTAAATACTCTCTGAAAAGAGATTTGAAAGACCCTTACGTTCACCAGGGACTTCTGAAATGGTTAAAGCCAAGCATATGCTCTGTTGCTGTACTAATAACCATATTATATCCTTCATACTACAGAATGTAAATGCTTCTAGTGGTAAGACAGCATATTGCTATTTAATATTTCATTGCACATCATATCGCACAATTCAGTTTGTTACTGAAAATACTTGTGGAATTAAAAGTTTGCTTTACTGAACCATTTTGCCCAGGAAGGGTTTCTGCTCCTTTTGCACTAGTCATCCAGCTTTGCTGTGCATGCATGTTTCTGTGTATGAGTGCACACATGTATGTACAAGAGAATCCTTCAGACATACAGCTATGACTAATCACACAGCAGTGACTAATAAACACAGAGATTTTTGAAGAAAGAATCAAAACCTGATTGCTTTTGCAGAAGTAATGGTATTCAAATAAGCTAATTCTTACCACTGAAGGAAGGAAAGCCCCTTCCTTCAAATCTAACATTAACCCTTCTTTGAAGAGGAGGCTGTTTCCCCAGCATTTGCCTGATTCTGCGATAGTCCTTCTCACTGTGTCCATTAAGGCCAGGGAAAAAACAATGGATGCAAACTGATAACTGCAGCAAAGATTTAAATTATATATCAGGAGAATTAGGAACTAGGTAGCTCAGGAAAATGTGATGACTCTTGCAGAGGAGTTTTATGATCTACATAGAAAAACATCTCCCTGGAACAGTCTCTGGGGCAGAGGGATGGATTAGATGATCTCTTGAGTCTCTGCCATACCTCTGATACCTGTGACTTGATACATCTTCTGACAAAAGCTGGGTGAGGAGGATGTACTTGAAAGGATCGTATTGCTTCACAGCATAGCAGACAACCCTGTGCCTTCCCTTCCAATCGATGAGGCTCTCAGAGCAAAAAGTGCTGAAATAAACTCGAGCCATTTTAATTGGAGACTTTCTTTGTTTAAACAATAAAGAAGCAATATGGGTCACTTCTGCTGTGAAGCAGTTATCTGTCAGACACAGAAAAGACTTGTGTAACAACGACACGGGAAATGCCGACTTCATGTTCTCTTCTATTTTATTTGTGACCCGGACTTCTCCTTTTTCTTCCTTTTTTCTCTCTCACTCTTTTGCCTTTTTCTTCCTAATACGAAGCCCCCAAAAAAACATCCTGACTTGCCAAGTTTTCTTCCTACCGACAGCTGAAGCTGCTAATTACAATCCCATCACTGAAACACAGACCTGCCCTTCGTATGTACCGAACCATTCCTGTCTTTCCCCTGCAGTTAATGAAGTGCCTCATACTGAGGAAGAAGTACTTTGTAAGCCAGCTTTCACAAAGATACTTACAATGCTGTGCTCACAGAGAGGAATCAGAGCCAAAGCTCTCTAAAATTCAAAGGAATGAAGAACTAGCCACTCTTTAGCAAGGCAGGCAGGCAGTGGGCTGCAAATGACTCCAGTTAACTGGGGCTGACTGCACTGCGAGGGCTTTGGGTGCTTTGTTTAGGGTCTCCTTCAAGACACTGACTGTTTATTTGGTTTGTCCCTGATACAGCACAGCAAGTCCCTCATCTAAGACTCATCTCTTGGGTATGTGTCAAAAGGTCAACAACAATCTCTGGATAAAGTGTGGCTTCTACACAGGCAGAGGAAATGTGCTTCTTGAGGAGGAATGAAATAGTTTGCCATGAGAGGGGTGGCACTGCACTGGGAGCAAACCTGCCTTTCAGTTCCAGTCCTGAAAGTGAAGCTACACTCATGTCAGTGAAGAAGCTACACTTGTGTCACCCAGCAAACAGGGTGAGCATCCCAGCACAGCATGAAAGCCCACGGGCACTGTTTGCTATCCCAGAGTTGAAAGTCCTGTAGTTTGGGGTGGCAAGCTTATTTCTTCTCAAGAGGATTGGTGTGGTTTTCAAGTTTATCATTTCCAGTAACAGGTTATATTGGATTAGCACCCTAGACTTGATGCCTGAATTGAACTGGCTTGGGGCCTTCTCTAATATTCCCCAGCAAAGAGGGCCTCAGCATGTAAAGGGAAAAAATTACAGTCTCTCTTCAAAATCTAGGGATGCTGGAGCATCTGGTCACGGATGTCTTACAGCAGCATTAGTTTCAGCCACGAGAAAGCAGAATTGCATGAGAAGCCTATGGACTAATCTCTGTAACACTTTAAGTCACCTTATGAGGATAAAATGGATAATCCCATATGAATGAATCAATTTCTGATATGCCATGACAACTGCCTATTTTCACCCTCAGTATTGGCTCATGGGATCTTTGCATGTCTCTGCCTATCCATGCCCATCTGCCACTGTCTTCTACATAAGTTCAAAACTTGTACTACAAATGGGATCCCAATGTGCATCCCCTTGATCAGAACATTCCTTTAATTACATAACTAATGAAACTAAAAAAAAAAAAAACAAACATATACTGCACCACCAGGAGGGAGGTGCTCCAGAGATTAATATGTGACACCATTATTGTTAGCACCTGATCTCTTCAGAAGTGCAAATCTGGCAGTCATTCCTATCACAGATGTCTCTGCTTTGTATAGGAAGGGCTGAAAGGGACAAACCAAAAAAAGCATTGACAGATCTGTGCAAACAAAATAAGCAAAAACAACACAGACAGGATATTGAAAATAATTATATAAAGATTGAGGCATATCTTCTTGCTTCTCATTAGGAAGTATCTATTCTTATCTCTGCCTATAAAAGCTGAAAGCTGTCCACAGTCATTCCAAAGTTCATAGTTAAGCTAATCCTTAAGCATCAGTGAAAGCAGGATAAGCAAAAGAAAGTCAGATGTGTTGTACAGTAACCCACAGAATTTCAGAGGTCTCTTACATCTCAACAGGAAATGTTTAGGAGTCAACAAACTGCAACTGTTTAGAAATGCTTTTGATTTATAAAGCTGTGAGCACCTTATCAGTCTCTGTATTCTGACATCCATCTGTGTGGATGTTTCTGGCAAATTCTCCTTAACTTAAAAGTCCCCAGATCTTACTGTTTGAATGTAGCAAACCCAAACTGTAGTGAAAGCCTCACTGCCATGGAACGAAAGAGGGAATGCAACCTCACCAAATGCTACAGCCCTCCCCAGGGGCAGCCAGCTCAGCAGGGAAAGGTACAAAGCTTTGCTGTGCTTCTTGTCACCAGGTGCTAAATCCCATTCAAGAAGAAGTGCTCCCAGGGAAGAATAGCTTTAATCTTCACTCACTTATTTCTGTTAATGAGAATGAGACATGTACATCATCTGCCTGACACAGGCCTCTAGTGCTAGATGTGGTCAACTATTTCCCTACAAACAGCTCTGCCAACACACCTCAGCCAGGGCTGCCCTATGGCTCATCTGCTATCCAAGCTCAGGGCTGTCCATGTTGCCCAGCTGCATTGTCTCCCCTGATGTCCCCCAAGGTTAGATTAGCTTTGTCCTCCACCATATTCTACAGCTTTATTCTGAAGAGGTGAACAACCAGTAACATATCTCACTGCTGCTGAAAACCTTAATAAGAATGCACTCTTACGCACATACAGAGAAATCAAGAAATTCATCAAATTAATGGATAGCCCCTGCAGCACTGTAAATCCAGATGTATGAATTTTAACATATTCAGGGGGTTTAATGCCATTTTTCCCCTCTGGTATCTGAATAATATAAAACTCTAGGCAAGTCGGTGAACCAGGGAATGCAACTGATTTGAAATAAAAGCACAATGACTCAGGGGTTTAATTGTCCAAGCCAGGCAAAGTTAAAAAGAAAAAAAAAAGTAAATAAGTACTTTGTTATACATGATGAAAAACAAATTGGAGCAGAGCCCAATTCTGTCAGCTTTCTTCAGGCAAAATTCTCCTGAGCTTCCCTGGCAGGGTCATGCATGTGTTCCCAGGGACTGAGTGGCTGGAAATCATCAGAAGTTTCTAGAGCCACAGGGCATTTCTGAACATCAAACTTGAAACTGCCAGAAGGTGGGTGATTTTCAGAGCATTTCACCTCTAGAAATCTGGTCTTACAGGATCTCCACTAGGTCAACAAAAAGCCTGGTTTGAGGGAGCACACCCCATGAGGTGGGGCTGATGTGAAGCACAGTTATTAATGTTCTACAAGGGTTTTTTGTTTTTTTTGTTTGTTTGTTTTTGACGAAATACTTCCTTGATGAAAGAGAATTGGTTTGTTTTGTTTTGTTTTTTTCCTGTTTTTTTTTTTTTTTAGTTGGGTTGGGGTTTGGTGGGGGTTTTTTGTTCATTTGTTTCGATTTTGTTTTAATTACTGGTGATTTTATTCACAGGAAAGTTTTGTTTCAACTTTTTTTTTTTTTTTTTAAGTGGAGAGACAAATAAGGGGATTTTAGCTTTTCATTGACATTTCAAAAATGCCAGGAACATCAACATTTGTTTAGATCAAAGATGCCACCATTCATCAATCAGAACAGGGATTTTACAGAGCAAAAGCATTCAATACAACCTTCATTTTCCCACAAATCAAGATGTCCTTTACAAAAAGCTCTGTCAATCCTGTGTTGAAATTACTACAGCCACCAGCAGACATGTGTCTTGGGAGCCCTCAGAATGGCCTGGGTGGGCTCCCATCCCCAGAGACTTGCACAGCACGACTGCAGTAGCACCCAGCCCAACCACCACCACTCATCTCTCTCATGAGCCAAAGAGCTCCACATCTGCTGAGGCTGGCAAGAGGTTCACTTTGAGCAAGCAGGGGAAGAGATGTGCAACATCCCCTGTGTTTCAGAAGTGGACTGTAAATAGAAAAAGAAAAAAAAACACAGATAGCATAACACGACAGGGCTATGCAGATGGATATGCACAGTACCTGTAGGTAGTACTGCAGCTCAGAGACCAAGAATAATTAAGAGACGATGTTAGGGAGCACTAAGCATTACCAGCCTTGCCTGCTGTCTGACCCCATCATGTTGCCACCTCTGCTTCCTTCTCCTCCATTGAGGTGGGTGCTGCTACCTGCTACCCATCCACACGAAGGGAAAGAGCCAGGAAAAGGGTCCTTCCATTTTCTGTCAGTATTCATCTCCCTCCCCAAAAAACACGTGGGACAGCAGAGCCACTACACAGCAGTCTGTAGAGCCCTGTGTCAGAGGAGAGTGGTGTCTGGTACTTGGGAACTGAAGGAAAAAAATAAGAAAGCACTTCCCATTGTTAAACTGGGCAAGCAGAGAAGCTGGAAATTCATCCATTTTTCCCACCTGTTTCATTAGGGGGGTGAGTCCTTGCAAACTCATTTGCCTGTCCCATCTCTCCCTTCTCCAGGTGCCAGCACTAAGAATGAGGCATACGATTTCCCTGAGGCCCGTTCACGTTGTGAGGCTGAAAGCTCCTCCGGAATTGGCAATGCTGCTAAAATTTAATCAGGTGCTTGTGTGCAACAGACCCAGAAGCAATTGCAATCAAGCCAATTGCTGCATCTGATTACACATGAAAACCCTCGTGCCACTAAGTGTTTTGCAGTCCTTAATAAAATGTGCCTGTCTTGCCTCAAATTGCATCAGGCAGGATTTTTTTCTTTTTTTCCTTTTTGTGCGGTTTGGGTTTTGTTCATGTTGTTGTTTTGTTTCTTGTTTAATGATATTAAGAGCTATGTGAAAGGAGAGGGGGAGGGAGAATAGGGTGCAATGAGAAAAAGCACCAGTGAAAACAAGATATATAAATGCCTAAAATACACCCATTGCTTCCATAATACTAAGCCAATTGGGATCTTCAGAATGAACTTCACGGAAACCACAGTTTGACTGAGAAGTGGAAGAAAATGTGGCCAGATGCCCACAGCTCTCTCGCCGCCTTTATAAGAGAAGATTGAACAGGTTAATCAAAGTCAGTGATCTAATCCCTCATGGAATAACAGACTTTCAGTTTAACATGCAATGAGTTTTGTGGCTGGTTGTGTTTGGCAGTGCACACAGCAACCACAGTGTGTGTATACAGAAATGCTCACACATCCCCATTCAAAGACAGCACAATCCAAAACAGACACGCACACACAAAACAGTATTTGTATTCTTTGTGTCTGAGTTGCCTTTTTTTTTCTGTCTTTCTAGCAATATGCACAAAGATAGAATGAGAAATCCTAACCCTTAATTTTCCATGTAGACCCATCATTCAAAAGTTGTTGATTTTGCTATTGCTACATCAGGACAGCCCATAGTAGGACCCCTAAAGTTCCTCTGGATTTAAACTAGGCCAGCTGTGAAAAAGAAACAGCAAGCCTGCGATAACACAGCAAAAATCTCCCACACATTGTGCTTAGTTGAAACGGAAACCCACCAATTGAAATCCACCTGGAAACCCACAGACCCTGCAAGCCACGCATCTGCCCCTCCAGCCAGTCCCATCACATGGGCTCAGTGCAGCCCTGCTGTTCCTTAGACATGCTGTGACAGTGGTGTCCCTTGGCTGGGCACCCAGCTCTACATCTGCTCAGCTCAGACTCGCTGCCTGGTTCAGTTGTGTCATGAGCCCAGAGAAAATGATCTACCATACATTCAAAGCTCATAAAGAAAAACAGCCATTTCCAGAAAGCCCAGAGTTAGGGAAGCCCCAAATAGGCTGTCTCAGCATACAGGAGAAACAAAAAGAGATTGAAAAGGGGAACTAATGAGCAAAATGCCAACCACGTCCATTTTCTTTTATAAAAGAAATGCCCCAGTGTAGGATAAAACCTAGTCATGGCAGAGGAATTTATATTGCTGTAATAACTAGTGAAAGCCTGGAGCAGCCGCATGTCCTGGAGTGCGAGGGCACTCACCCCTGCTGCAATAATTTGCAGCTATGAAGCGCAAAACTCTGTAACAGGAGATTCTCCCCTCCCTTGGGCAGAAAGACTGTTTGTGACCCCTGTGTCATGATACTCTTACTAGAGACCAAAACCATTGAATAAGTTGAGCAGTAGCATGGAAAGACAGGTCCAAGGAAAGTGCAGGCCCAGCTGCAACCTTTTGCAAACCTTTCCACAGGAAAGTGCAGGGCTTCCTGCCCAGGGTTGTTCTCTAGGTCTGGGGACAGGGTTCTGGGTCCTGACAATGGCAAAAAGAGAGCAGGGAATTGCAATGGGACAAGAAAGCGTCATCTCAACCACTATTTTTCTATGCACACCCAACCTCTGCTAACTGCAGTAGAGGACTTGACTCTATTTCCTGCAAGGGGGCAACTGGAGCTGAAGAATTAGTAACATCTAAAAAGAGAACCTGTTCTTTGTGGCTACTAGTCACAGTTTGGCAGAAGAGCTGCAGAAATCCATGTGTTAAAGGGGGAAAGCAGCAGCTGAAAGCTGTGACTCACAAGCACCAGAGCGTGTCTTCTTCAAATAGTAAGAGTCTCCTGAGCCCAGCAATCAAATTCCAGGGCAGGGAATTGCACCCTAATACAATTAAGGAAATTAAAGTCATAAAATATTTCATGATACTATGAAGAGTACTGAGAATCGTTATTATTTTGACTCAAGGGCAAGACAAGTAATAGCCAAAAGTGTTACTGCCCTCTTGAAATGACAGCATCCATGAACATGGGGAAATCTGGATGCTCTCACTTTTCTGCATAGTTCCTCTGGTACATCAAATCCAAATGCTCGCTTTGGTTTCCTTGTGAAGCCCCATGGGGCCCTCTTCCGAAGTCCACTGAGATAATAAAGAGCCTTTTGGAGCTGCTGCCCAAGTCCTCTCGCAACCCCAAAGCAAAGGCCCTGGAAGGGTTAACACATCCTGAGTGCTGGAAAAGGCACCACTTAAAACATTTAGCAGATGGATAAGACTGTGTGCATGCCTGTTCAGAGACTCACATCAGGAATTAAGCCTGCAGTGCTCATTAATAATAATGGGAGCTAAATGCTGTATTGCATGTGTCACAATGGGAACAGACTCCTTCTGCTACAGCATGGGGCTGTCCTAAACAGCTGATTTAATTAGTATATTACAAGTATTGATTCTGGGAATAAATATGAATTCAGCAAATATCTCTAATGAGCTTCTTAACCCAGCAGTATGTCCTCCACACAAACCAGAAGCATTTTCTAATTTAATATATGCCATATCCCAATACTGACAGGAAATCTTAAAACCACTGTTCATGGCAGGAGCAAAACTAATGGCTGCCTCTTTCAAATCTCTGCTTAAAGTTAACACTTGTAACTCATCTTTCCATATTCTTATTTTAATAGACAGGTTCCTCTGTTAAAAGATTCTTTTTATTTTTTATTAGCAAGCAGAATGTAGTTATGAGCAGTGCAGACAGGTTTCCTGTTTCCCTGTCTCTGGACATCTCCCTTGAGTAAAGATGCCTGTGAACCTGCAGACACCTCTCTCACAGGCTAGGACCATCTCATGCCCTGGGTTAAAATACCGTGTTCAGAGCAGTCCTTCTGTTCCACTGCCAGTTCACGTGTGCAATTCCAATTCTTGCTGTGTTGCTTTTCGTTCTGCACCTCATTTAAACTCATTCTGGGGCTAAATCCTACTCGCTGCTCACTCCGGCAAAAACACAAGTGCAGCAATAAAAAAAAGTTCATCTGGTTTCAACCACAGATCTTTCTCTGATCTGGTAATGCACCGAAGTGTTCAGTGGGTCTCCCAGCTGTTCTGCAAAATATGAGCACTTCCAGATCCTCCTTTGTATGGCCTTCTTTACTATCCATCAGCAAACCAGGCCTTTCCCATCTAATCCTACAAGTATGTAGCCCTGCATAGAGCCTGGAGTTGCATGCAGTGATGCTTGTGGGTCCCTTCCAGATCGAGATTGTGTATGATTCTGATACACCTCTTGATTCAAATTCTTTCCTCTCAATTACCCATTGCACCACCAGATCTTGCATCTGTCTTGCCTCATATGTGTAATTACATGCAAAGTGGAAAGGATGGAAGGTTTCTTGCTACAGCAGTGAAGTAACCGTAGCCAATGAAATAGAAGAGGCTTTGCAAAGATTCTACCCAACGAATCTTTACTTAACAGTTGTTTGTAAGTGTGTGTGTATATATATATATATATGTATGTATATATGAACCAAAACTTTTATCTGATGTGTCTGATTTTTTTGCAAAGGAGAGATTCCCGAGCTTCTGCATACAGTCATTAGCCGATGCTTTCCCATCTGCTCTTTGTAGGGAATATGCATGCTTGTTGATAGTATTAGATGTGTTAGTCAAGGGAAAAATCTCAGATCGTTGTGCATTAGCTCAGCTTTTCTCTGCTCTAGCAAGTTTGACTTATCATTAAACATCCCAGAAATGTCAGCTTTAAAAATCATTTCTACTTTGATGTTATTTTCCACTTCTTAGACATTGCCACTCTATTTCTGAGATTTTATTTTTTATTATAAACTTTTTTTTAAAGGCCAGAAAGCTAGAAATAAATTTAAAAAAAATAAAAAAAATAAAAAATCCACTTCTAATTCAGGAACAGAAACCAAACTCTTCTACATTTGGGCCATTTTTTGGAAAAAAAAAAACATTTTCCAATCTATTTCATTCTCCCTCATTGTTTGCTACACAAATGTATTGAAAGGAAAGTAGATTTTCTAGGCAAATAAAGTAATCAGATATTATGCTATGTAATAGCTAGTCTGGGTTTAAGCAAGTGTCTAGCCCAATGTTGATCCACAGTACATAAGCAATTCCCACTGGAGGTCAAGACAGAATACACAACACTTCAGCCCGAGCATTCCTTTGATCTGTGCAGCCATCAGAATTTTCCTTCTGTTCAGTAACCCTCAATTGAGCATAATAACTAATCAGATATATAGTCCACACAGCTCAAATTCAATGTTAACTTATGTTAATCAGCTGGTACAATGCAGTATCTGGCCTTGCACATGTGTGTTATTCCTACTTGCAGGCTGGAACAGAGTTTTTTTGGTTTTGTTTTTTGCTTGCTTGTTTCTATTGATTGTGATATTTTAATGCTAAGACTTCAGGGCTTGATTGTTCTCTGCAAGCCTTTCCTATAGACCTAAATAAAGATCTGAACTATATAAAAATCGTAGCATGGAGGCTCTGTGGAGACCAATCTTGGATCATTGCTACGAACACTTAATGATCCTTGAATTCACAAGGAGGAGAGAGGGGATTACTTATCCCATGAGTCCACTTTCACTGTATAGATTCAGACCCAAAGAAAAAGATGGCAATTTCCTTTCAGGAAAATTTCTGCAGATTTGATTCTGCAAAGAAAACACCGAGATGAAATGTAATTGAAATTAGTTGTTTGGTTGGCTGTGTTTTTGGCTGGATTTTCTGGTGTCTAATAGTGTGTGAGCTCTGAAGTTTTTTCCGAAGCTTGGACTGTAATAACAGCACACTCTTGTGTAGACTCACTACTGTCTAGTAAAAGCTGTGACTGTGCACTAAGAATACAGATAAAGTCTCCTTGGCCTCTTTCCGGCTGCTTCTTTTCACAAAACGTGTAAGAACCAGCTATATTTGAGATTTATACCCCTCTGTAAAATTTGGTGATAATTCAACTCACTAAAAATCATGCAGGCAGAAGATGGACACAGATGCCTAAGCACACACAGAACACGTAGTCACACAAGCCAAGGAGAGCAGGATAGAGAGAATCAAGGAACACAAATACAAAGGGTAATGAATAAAACAGTGCTCATTGAAAGACAGTTGTCACTTGGAGAAGCAAGACAGACTGGGAATGTAGTTCACAGCTGCATTCTGCTTGCTAGTGGTTTATATATATATATAAACCACTATATATATATATATATATTTATATATATATTTATAAAAAATATATATATGTGTATATATATATATATACACACACACATATATATATATATATACATATATACACACACACATATATATATATCACAGAATTGTCTAGGTTGGAAGAGACCTCAAGATCATTGAGTCCAACCTCTGACCTAACACTAACAAGTCCTCCACTAAACCATATCGCGAAGTTCAACATCTAAATGTCTTTTAAAGACCGCCAGGGATGGTGACTCCACCACTTCCCTGGGCAGCCTATTCCAATGCCTAACAAATACACACACACACACACACACACAGTAACAGAAAAAATGTCTATTAAAATGAAAACATGTTAACTTGCAGAGGAGGCACCCTGCTGTGCTGCAGACCCTGGCTTTGTGAACACCTTTCTTAAACCTATTTCCCTGGAAAATCTTCCCTCTTCCCGCAGAACTCCTGAGATGTGTGAGTGATGGCATGGCAGACACGATCTCATGGGAATGGAACCTGCTTTAAAAAATTAGCCTTTTTTACTCTTTTAAAGGGTCAGGCTCTGTAGTCAGAATTGTGGTAGGCAAATGTTATTTGATCACTAGGAAATTCTGTTTAAAGTTTTTCCTAACCAGGCAGGATGCCCTTGTACATGATACCCATCAAAGCTTTTTTCATGTGAATTTGTCCACTAATGTTTTGCACTCATGTAAACTTCCAGCATCTACACCATCCTGCTGCAAGGAACTCTACAGCCAAACTGTATTTTGTGAAGGTGATTTCCTTTTGTTTGCTCTAAGACTACATCATGACAGCTTCATGCCCCCATATTTAAAGGGCATGGGGCAGTATCTTAGATAAAGAAAACAACTCTTTGAAGTAATCTTCACCATCACAGTCAGTACAAGAAAGTATCTGGCCCCCAGGGTACTCTGGAGACCAACATAAGAGCCTTTATAGGGCACGTCAGATGTTCAAATACCTACAAATCTGAAAGTTACTAGACCTTGGTTTACCCCCACGTCAAGAGCTTTGAAAAGCCTCTGAGACCCAAAACGAGGAAGAGTGAAGGAATAAAAGTTCTCACCCTGAACTCCTTTTCTTTCCCTTTTTTTTTTTTTCTTCCTACAAGCTATCCAGCATGGTCTGAAACATCAGATATTTGATCCTGGCTTTGGAACTTTTTTAAACTATGTAAGTACCTTGACCATCTTCTGTATGTCTGCTATATTAAATATCATCCAGTAGCTATTGGCAGCAATGAAAGCCTTCCAGTTCAGCTCAAAATACTTAATTAGGCTCCTAAAGCATATTTTTATTAATCTGCCTTAAAAACCTAAAAATTAAGATTTGTTTTTTCTTATGAGGCTTCTCAATGTCTTGAAGAACTACTCAATCAGTCTCTCAGAGTAGATTATTTAATAAATTAAAAAAAATAGAGGGAAAAAATAAGTTTAATAAAGTCTTGAAGATTGATGAAGGTGATTTTCACTGACTCTCCATGGAGGAAAACTTAGGGCTGCTAATACCAAATATAATTCAATAAATCATTTTAGTAAGAGTGACCTAATTAACACTCAAGCTCTAATTTGAATGCATGAAGCTCATTATTTTGACACAAGGTTCACTCTCACATTTAAAAAAAAAAAAAAAAAAAAAACAACATTTTAAGGAGCAAAGTTTCTGCACAAGTTGGGCAGCAGATATCTTCCATGCAAATTCTGCTGCTGGTTTCCAAGTCTAGACTAGGAAATGATTTCCAGTAAATGAAGAAGAGGGGTTCCTAGAACAAGAGAAGTAGAGATCAGTAGTTTTGAAATTGAAGCTTGATTTATATGACAGTGATTACATAAAGGCTGAATTTTCTGTGGTGGATGCAGAGCTCTTCTGAGACCTGTATTCCTGCCTTTACATTTAGAAAGCTATACACAAATACAAACCTACGTACATTGTTCTCATTTTACAACTTTTGAGGAAGGTGTATGAAATTGGAAAATTGAATCCATTTATCTCATTAAACCAAAAAAAGAGTGGAATACTGTTCCATACAACTCACTTAATTAACTAACATCTGAATAAGTGCTTGATTGGAAAGACTGCCATTATAGACCAGGAGCCATTACCAGCAATTGTGCTTTTTCTGTTAGAGTAATTGAGGAGGGTGCCATGTGATTAGCCCATGGCTTTCCTGATTAATTTCTCATTTCTTTGTTTGCATTTGATTTTGATTGATTTTCTGTGCACTTTGCAAATGAACAGGTTGTCATGAATACAAAAGCACTCCACACACACAACAGCTACCAGAGCTCGGTTGTCTGTTTTCCTGGTATCTTCTTCACAGCTACTCATCCCTTTGCTGACCACCAGCTTTGACTTACAGCAACTGAACTAATGAGTACACCTGGATGCCGGTTTGCACAGAAACATGGTGTCCTTACCAGAAACACAGCAGGACACAACAGCACGGAGTCACATTGTTAATTTAGTATAAAATGGCAGACTATTCAGACACAAGTCTCAGTGCAGCATGGCACCGGATTTCTGCATACCTGTGGCATTTTTAGATAGCTCTGCTGATGCACAATAGTAAATATTTCAGGAAGGAAACAGAGATGAGGTCGTATCATAGGGCAATACCATACACATACGGTGGTGTCAACTTGCCCTGTTTGGTTTTGCAGTGAGCAGAATTACATGACATTGATAACAAAACCTTATTCCAGCTTTACATAGCTAGCTAGTAAATGCAGTGAGCTCCTTGGGAAGGTTGCAGCATGTTAGTATAAGTCTCATGGCTGGATTAGCAAGGCATATTAACACAACTGTGATGTGGTCTTAGAGGATTGGGAAGGAATTCACTCTTCAAGCTCTGAGGAAGTTTACACAGCATTTCTTGATCAACTCTAAGTCTTTTTGTTAATCAGGACATGTCTGGTTCCTGGGAGTCTGACAAGCTGAACTGCAGCTTGGAGCTTTGCCCTGACTTTGACAAGGGCAGATCCAAACATCTCCTCTAACCCTTTCCTGTAAGGCACAAAAGTGCAAAACATGAGCATGCTGTCCTCCAGGCAGAGTGGTGAGAAAATGTACTCAACTGCAAACATCTAGTTTTGCAAAGAAAGCCTCCCCTCACAAGCTCATTACCTGACACTGTGTTACAGCCCCTCCACACATTACTACCTCTCCTTCAGGTCACCATCCCTAATCACAGACCATTTGAAAGCTTCTTGCACTGACACAGCTAAGTGTTAATAGCCCACCACCAGGCTTGCAATTGTACTGCTCTTGGGACTCACAACACTTCACTGCAGATCAGTCAGTCAGGGGCAACTTGCTGAGCTGCAGTAGGTCTAGCACTGCTGTCACCTGGGCATGATCTTCTCAGCTGCAGATAAAATTCACCTTGCTCATGCACTGCCATATTCTTACAAAGCCAGTGGGAGAAAGTAGACATGTCCTTCCAGAAAGATGAGGATGTGAGGGCTACTGATCTGTAATACAAGAGAGAGTTCAAGGAAAAAGGGAAGGAAGTGCGCCACACTGTCAGTTCACCACAGAGCTTGGGTTTGCCTGGTAAGACAATGATGAATTGCAGCTTAGACTAATGAAGGGAAAGAGATCTCTGGGAGACTGCAGACCTGAAAACTTTCGCTGTTCAGTGACTGCAATAGCTCAAAATTTAAGGCAGTAAAGACAAAATATATCATGGATATCAAAATATCCAAGTTTTGTATCCTGCTTGAGGACTGAGATTTGAGACAGTTGTTTACTTTTTCACTCTTTTTGACCTCGTTTAGTTTCTTTGTGCCTAAATTTCTCCCATGAAAAAGCACATGATCGCATTACTTGACTTTATGTGGGGCTTGTGAGGAAGACGTGTCCAATATGGAGAAATACCATGCCTGTGGTTGGATGAGTGGATGGATAAGGTGAGAGTAAAACAGTATTAACAATCATAGAATATCTGAGTTAGAAGGGACCCACAAGGATCATTGAGTCCAACTCCTGGGTCCCCAAAGGACCACCCAAAAAAAAAAAAAAATCAGAGAGCATTGTCCAAACAATTATTGAATTCTGGCAGGCTCAGTGCTATGACCACTTCCCTGGGGAGCCTGTTCCAGTGATATCCAGCCTGAACCTCCCCTGTTGCAGCTTCAATACATAATACACTGATGTTAGGTAGAACTTAATTAACACTTTTTTCTGGGTAAGGTTTGATGCTGCCAGGTCATTGTATAAAGTCCCAGAAATACTTAAACACTAACTGATCAGAGATGTCTCAACAGTCCACTATTAAAGAAAAAAAATCTTATTAAGCAAAAAGCTTACACGCAGTTTGCTGGTTTCTTCATATTCACAGATTTCTTAGTCTAGCAGGGTAAAAAGCAAGCTGTTATTAAATAAAAAAATCATACTAGAGAAAACCCCAAAGAACCGCTTTCCACACATGCCCTTTTAGAACCGAGACTGGTTTCTATGTAGTTCCAGTTTAGTAATGTATATATATGTTCTTCATGCACTCATTAATAATTAATGTTAACAATATTTCTATATTTTTAAAGTCATATATTTTAAAATGTTCTACCAAATCTTTTATGGCCATATAGTCTCTTCACATTTTATCAAAACCCACCTGTCTGAACATTTAGCCTCCCAACCTTGTTACCAAAATTTTCTCATCACCTGAGAGGAATGCAGTCTTGCTATTCTCTAAACATATTCCATTTGAACAAATTAACAGAATATATTAACCTAATGCCTTTGATATGGAAGAAATCATTTTAATTTGTTTGGAAAAGTAATTGGCTAAACGTAACTGATTCCAATTTCCATTACACAAAGCACCAAAAGGTCCCAACTAGGCAGAACCTTTAGAAATTGAGTTTCCTCTTACTTGAAATTACCAAAGAATATGAACCCAAAATTACAGGCAGCAATATCAGATGGATATGCAAACAGGAAGATGAATTATCTGTTAAATCCAAATATACCATATATGAGTAATGGGAATTTGGTCTGATGTTTAGAAGTTCATCGGTCAAGAAACCTAGGTGTGACTTGTGACTCTTCCTTACATGTCATTAGGAAGGCAATTAATAGTTTTGTGCATCAGTTCATCATCAGCAAAAAATTGATATTATTATTCTCACCTCCAGAGGGAAGTTGTCTTGAAGATAAATATCTTAATGTTATGAAGCATTCAGATACTGCATGGACCAATTGTCTAGCAGGTTATGCAAATGTCAGTACTTTGTGCTCAGTTTCCTGAACCAGCAAGTGGTGTATAATTACCATTCTGTCCACAGCACTGCAAGAAATTAAATCCCAAGTGAGAATAGTTATACTTTTATTATCTCATGCTGCACTGTTGGAAAGATTGGAGGGGTTGTGCAAGTGGAAAATGAAACTGACTGTTAACAAGAAATGAGCTATAACTGTGAAGACCAATTAGAAAACAAGAAAAAAAAACATTCAAGGATATGGGGGTAAAAATGCAGAAACAACCATTTTGCTTTCAACTGTTTCAGAAACAGTGTCCTTTATAGCAGCACCATTAGGAATAGAAGATGGCAATTATGATTTTGTATATATGTGCCTGTGTATGTGTACTGTACTGTGTACTTGCACATTTGCATTTATTCATATTTGTACACTAGTACCTTCAATTGTACTTGAAAGTACACTTCAATTGGTGGTCATGAGTTCTCTATCCATCCCTCAGACATAGTTCACCAGAACAGAATGTATCATAACACGGCCTCTTACTAGTAGTGGTTTTAAAAATATGGAACAAGAGCCAACGTGGTATGATCCCCCTTAATGGAAAGCAGAATGAAGACATGGGGTTCAGGATAGAGAGAAGGAATAAGGATTCAAAGTCTTGAATTACTCCACATTTGAGTTTAGACTAATAGAAATTACATATTACATTTAAAGGATTACACTGAATTTTTAACAGCATGCCACAACACTATTCTAATGTCACCACTCAAACCTAATAGTAAGCAAGCTAGAGATATAGAGAGGTGCAACCCAGCTCCTCAGGGCATCAGAATCTTACACATTGAGCAAATGAGATAACAATTAAAAGCTTTTAGAGTGTGAAAAAGAGCACAAAAGCTCCTGAGATTTTGCACAGCCAGATACCATATTCTAGCATTTGTTGCTTGATAAGATGCTGATATACTCAAGATGATTCTTAAAAGCCAGATAAGTGTCCCTACTATTTTTTTCAGTAAGAAGCTGCTGGAGGAATAGTGAACATGGGATACTCTCCTTTTCACCTCATGAAAGAAACAATAATGATAACGATCCTGGAACTTCCATTCATACTGCCTGGTATTATGAACACTTCACAAAGACTTAAAATAATTAAATTGCCAAATACCTTACTATTTACAATAAGATATCTTTTAAAAGTTTTCAGAATCCCCACCAGACTCATTTTGTGATCTTAGGAAAATAAAGCACTCAACAATACTCCTAGACACAGAAAGAAAGGTGGGTCCTAAGCAGCCTTTTTTGCCTGAGGACAAAAATAACCTGTTGCTTCCAGTTTTAGATCTGATACACAACAGAAAACATCAGAGGGTCAACAAACCTAATTAGCTTCAAACCACAGACAAGCACATCTTAACTTCAGCCCAGATCTCCAAATAGCAGCCAGTTGGCAAAGGGAAGCTCAGCAGGTTAGCCATGTCCTCTCTGCCCACTTGCTAGAACAAATGGTGCTATTTCAGTAGCTATTTTCTGTGGCTGCAGGCAAGAGATTAACTCTCAGACTGACGAATTGAGAGCAGAACTAAATGAATCAACCCAATTTTTCCACTGGGTTCTCTAATTGCAATTCACCACCTAATAGGAAGAAGCACAATCTTTGATTTTTCCAGCATTTCTGCTGGGTAACACCATTACACTGTAAAGCCATAATACAGTACGAAAGTGCATACCTGTATGGATCTTCTGATGGTTTAGTGGAATTGGAAGAGTAAACCCAGCCCATATTACATGTAGAATATCTTCAACCCCCGTGGTAAAAAAGATAACCAGCAAACACAGTCTGCAAAACCTCCCTGCAATGAAGCAACATGGGAGAGGTGAACTCAGCATGTGACAGAAACTAAATTAGTGCATGAGAGAAATCCTAAGATTGTAGACAGGTGAGGGGGAGGAGTTATCTGAGAGGTAGAGAAAGCAATACAAGAGGATAAACAGAGGAACCAGGACACAGGGAAACTGAGGGAGAATTTCAAAGAGGTTGAAAACTGAAGATAGAGAAGAACAAAGATATGGAGATGGGGGGGAGGAGCAGGCAGGTACTTCAAGAAAGGGACAGAAGTGGAGAATGGAGAGTCTTGGTGGTCTCAGTGAAGGAGGCCCAAGACAGCAAATACAGGGTGTGAAAGCCAGATTGTGAAATTTGAGTTGAAAAGAAACAGGGAAAGGAAAGCCCAGGAGAAAGGCAGAGAAGAGCTGAAAGAAAAAAAATGTGTGTAAAGAAAAAGAAATGAATTAAGACTGAGAAGATGTGATCCTTTGGGAATGCTGTGGGATTGACATATGCTGAAGTATTCACAACCTAGCTCAGTGTTAGTTCTGATAAAGGTTCTTCTTTTGGCTCATCTACCACCCTAAACTAAAAACACTTACTAAAAATGTGACACACTTCCTGAACTTATTTTCTGTGGGATGGAACAGTAGGAAGCTTGTTTCAAGGGAGAAGCTGGTGCCATCCTCTGACTTGGAGATACACCTTCTCCATCCAAAAAGCTCAAACCTCACAGTCCTGACAACACCCTCCTATAAGGGAGGCACACAGCTGCCTACTAGACACCTCCGCACCCCCCTACTCAGATCTCTGGGGCTTGCCTGCTCTGTGATTATATCACTTCACTTGGCTCAGAGCAGCTGGCAGGAATAAACCTGATGGCTGTGTTCAGATCACTCATCTTTCACCTCCACCCCAATGGCATCCTCTCACACCCATCCATTAACACCTCCCAGCCTGGAGAGAGGGCAGGGACTGCCTCTGCCTTGCTTCTTGGCTGTTAATAACAGGCAGTAGATGGGAAGCCTGCAGGCTCCCTGGTGCTAAAAGGAAAGTTAGTTCCCTCTGGCTTGTCTGACCTCATTTCTGCAGGTTGGTTTTTTCACTTGACTTTTCTGCTACCCTGGACCACAGTGTTAAGGAGATGGCAAGTCTGTTCCTGCATGTGAGCTTTTCATCAGTTATCTAGGCAGGCTGCAAATAAGAGGTGGCCACAACGTTCAAGTAAAGTTTCTAAAGGGATTGATTTCCCGTTCCCCATGCATATCCTGAGATCATCACACCAGCAAAGAATAATTGCCACAAGTTAGCTATGGTCAAGTAAAGTCATTTCCCTTACTGAATCACATTCTCCAGGGTCTGTGGTATGTGTAAACTGAGTCTAGATCTAAATTGCTTCATGATCAATCAGCTATCAAATAATGCTTTAAAATAGCTGAAACTGAAGCCTTTGGATCACACCAGGAAATACCTGAACTTGTGACCTTATCATTTACATTTCCTACAGAAGCTGTTGAGGAAACAGGGCTAGTTTAATCCCTCCCAGGGAAATGGCAGTCCCCAAGCATGAATGACCCCTTAGGGGAGAGAAAGAGGTGCTTCTAAGGGTGTCCAAACAGCCAGTTCAGATGCAGGTGTCTGCTTTGCATTGCAGGTGGCTACGCTGGCCAGATGAACACCGGGGACTGCACAATAAACAAACAAACAAAGCTAATGAGGGCTAATCCTTCATTATCAGTACTGATTCCACTGGTCTTTACAGCAAGACTTTATCACAAGCCGATTTAAAGAGGAGGAGGGATTAAAAGGACTAATTTTTCTTGATGTTTTAATTGCCTTACCTACACGATCAGCTGTCTGAGACGAAATAGTGTAAATGTCAAAGGGAAGGAGTATCTAGACACAGAAGGGAATCTCCTGCTTTGAGAATTGATCAAACCTCCACAGAAGTTCAGAAACTTTCCAAAACCTTTTTTTTCATTTTTTCTTTTTTCTTTTTTTTTTTCTAATCTCTCCAGAGATCTTATTTATGGCAATATATTGGAAGTCTAATCTTCAGAGTGAATTGGCATACAACCTTTTCAGTGGCCCTAATGAAAGATACAATCTTGTAACGGTTTGCAAAATACTCAATATAAAGTCTTGGAGCACTAACAGAATAAGTTGCTTTGCAAATGCAGATCATTTTGGCAACTCTTGAAACCACCTGAACCACCCATAAACTGGAGCAGTCTGGGGGGAAAAAAAAAACACAAGCGCTACTAAGATGCTTTATCAAAGTTTTCTTCTGAATGTTTAAAGCTCAATGCACCATTAGCATGAAAATTGGACTTACTCGCATCCACTCAGAAGCAAGCTGGGGCCAGCTTGCAAAGGCACCCTGTGCATAACACCTCTACTTGGAAACCAGGGCTTACAGGTACTGCAAAATATTTTGTGGAAAGCCCAATTGCAAAAGGCAGGAACTGTAAAAATTCCCAATGGTGTTTACTGCAGAGTCCCTGCAGAGTCCCTGCCAGTTACACACACACCAGAACCCCTCAAAATATTGAAGAACAAGTTCCTGCCTTCTCTTATGAATTGTCTGAAAAGCTCAAGAAAGGGTGAGGTTGAGTGCATGTTTGCTTTTCCTTCCTACACCTTTTTATACTGCTGCCATGTTAAGGTCAGGATGAAGTGGAAATGTAATCAAACATTTCCTCACTGTCAGAGCAGAGATCTGACCATATCGTGAAATTCTGCTCATATATTCAATAAATCCCTTTAACTTTTAGTAGGATTATTTAGGTGCTGCGTGTGCCAATGTTTCAGAATGCTTGAGACATAGGGCCTCATATGTGAATATAACAGGTCTAACACAATTTGCTATTTTATCTGGCATCAAAAAAACCTTTCTCTACATAGTCTTGGTATGGCAATTTGGATGCCCTTTCTGCTGTACTTCTTATAAGGATTTAATTCCTTATTTCCTAGTGAGAAGACAACACAGCACACAATGGTAGTTTGAGTCCCAGGACATGGGGGTTTCCAACGCCCCTTTTCCCCCAGGGAAAGATAGGGAAAAGATCTCAGGGAAAGAGAGCAGAGATACATTCTCCCTATTTAACGGTGCTCAGCTCTTCTGATATAGGATGTACTGCTGCCAGGGCTTGAGATGAAGGTTGTATGTTTGTGGGAAGGTTTTGAAATATATGAGAGAGAAGCCCTGCTGCATCACCAGCATCCAGTAGAGTATTTTCCCCAGTGTGCAAGTAATGAGATCACACCACATCGAAAGTCAATTAACACTTCGAAGCTCTGAATTCACAAAGACAAACTAATTCTTACAGTTTTTGCCTTTTTGAGCTAGCATTTGTGGCAGGCACCTGAAAAGAAATGCTAACTAGACGGAGAGTAAATACAAACAATTACTGTGTTTTACCCATGTGTTATCCCAGCGGTACTTGCCATTTTAAGAGTTTAAAGTTTAATTACATTTTTGCTTTTGGTACATTGGATAGCCATTCACCTATGAAGAAAAGCATCAGAGAGGGTTTTGAGCTCATTTAAAACACTCAGAAGCAAAGACTGCTGAAGCGTGTGAGGCTGGCTTTGTGTTTTGATGTGCTATAGAATAATGTATGGAATTATTTATACATTCACTAAGTGGTGCATTTTCATTGTGATTTCAGCTAACTTGCAAACTCCACTGGCCCCATCTCAGAAAACTCTTCTTTCCACATTCATTAACGCTTCCAGTAATATGCTGAATTTTTCCTTGCCCCATCACGCCATTGTGTCAAAGGAGATATTTGAAAGTCTGCCCAGACTGCAGATGTTACAAGAAAGGGGGGAAGAGATGATCAAGAACATTTCAGTCACTCCATTGCTCACAAAATTGCTTATTTATTCAGATTTTCCACTCCTAGCTTCCACTGATCACCTTGCTTTCTGAAGCTTTTCCTACCGCTCCTTTGTGAGACGGGAGCTGGGGAACCTTTCAAATCAAATGTCCCTGAATGAGTTCACTTGTGAGGAACTGTCCTTACAGTAGGAACAAGAGGTTGTGTCCACGAGGCCCCCTGCCACACCTGGGTGAGCATTTAAAACTGTCCCATTGCCTGAGAGGAAGGGAGCCAAACCCTCCCTTCAGCATGGAGCCCATTCTACACTGGGCTTAGAAAATTCCCCCCGTGGTGCCTGGATGGATCTGGTGGTTTCAGGGTCCAGGCTGTTTTGGTGAAGCATTGCAGTGGTTTCCAATGCACCTGATTATCTCCAGAGCCCTGCTGCCCACAGGTCATTTGGCTTCTCCAGCCTTCGCTGGCTGTCCTGGTGCTCACCCGCTGCTGTGGGCATGGAGTCCCTGCTGGCCCAGGCTCCTCGAGCCTGTGCTTTGGAGTGGGTGAATTGATTTCACTAACACACATCTACAAACACTGCTTCTCTGCTTCGGTAAATCAACACAGCTCCACAGGATCAGACCAATAAAACACGAAGCAAGCTGGGGGTCTATTTCCTCTGCCTGAAGGGTGCTCCATCACTCCGAGCTATGATTACTACAGCCCCACACCAGCAATCTCTTTCATTTCTCAGTCCAGTCTCAGTAGCAGGGTGTAGGAGCACATGGCTGCTTGTTTTAATCTAACCACCATTTATTTTCAATTATCCAGGGAAAAGAGAAAATCTGTCACACACACAAAGCTCTGCATTTCTTCTCCTCTGGCTATGAGTGGGCTGGTTGCAGAAATACAGGTCCTGGCCACACAGGTTCTGATTTGGGGGAAAGATGAAAACTGTGTCAGTGAGCAAGAAAAAAAAAAAAGAGTATTAAGAAGCAGAGGGAAAGATAAGACTAAAGGGAAACTGTTAAAACAATGCCAAGGATTTTTTATATGTAAAGTCACTGTATACCTATGTATAAAGGGTGGTAGGTCTGTATATAAAAAGTTCACCTTTAGGATTCATTAGGAATGTCATTATTTTCATTCTAATCTAGGAAGGATTCATAGATGCTAACTCCTACATTTCCTTCTCCTGCCTTCAGTGAGGCTTTTTTCCTCACTCATAGATGTCCAAAGGATTTGCACATACAGAAGCATACATGTATACACACATACTATCTCTTTGCTCAGATGCTTGAAAGGCTGTCCTGGCCAGCAGCTATTCTCTAAGTCATAAGGAAGGTTTGTCTCTTAGAAGCATGCTTCGTGAGAGCCAGCTATACTTCCAACAACTCACTGTAGTTTCAGGTTTTGTTACTTTTTCTTATTTAGCTGCAGAAAATGGTTATAGAGAAGAAGTCCAGCTCCTCACAGTGCTTTTCAAAAGTATTTCAAATGTACCCCACTGGGCTGTGACATGTGTTTTTCCCTTCTTTAAAAAAAAAAAAAAAGCAAGTTCACATCACAAAGGCAGCATCTCCCCCACCTCCAGCAGCCTCAAAGCCTCTCACTATTGCATGGGGAAAGGCTGCAAGCACTGAAGATGTTACCTCTGTTTCTCTCTGCACTAGCTCAGGTCAAATCACAGTACAGCATCATGCCACATTACTCTTTGTCCCTGCAGAAAAAGAGGTTATGAGGGCACTTTCACTTCAAGGTCAAGAGCTCAAATGTATCATGGGTCAGGCTGGTTGCTACTGACCCTTCAGTAAACTATCTGAAAAGGCAGGGTGGTTGGGCTCCTAATCCATACGTCCTAATTACACCAGAACTACATGTGCTCTTACAAAAATACTCCAGAGAAACACCGAGGGTCAAGTGAGCACAGTCACTGCTGCACTCCCAGTACGGGCAGTCCAGCCACGTGCTGCCTGAGGTCACCTTCTCAGGTGCTGTAGGTGTTGCACCTACCCTGACCCTACTGGATTTCCTGTTAGGTCTCAGTTCTTGTTAGAAATATTGATACAAGCAATTGCTATGAATAAGGAATTCTGCTATGAATCAGGAATCTGAAACAGACGGTCCTGTTTCAGGATATTCTCATTCAGATCAGTCCTGCTGGCTCAAGGACATGCCAGCCCCAGACTCGCTCTCCCACTAGGGATGTTCCTCACCGTTTTGCAGAAGAAATGAGGTTGTTTGCAAGACCAAGACCTTTGCAGGACACTGGATCATGGACAGGACTGGATTTGACTGTGGCACCTATGCAGGATGCAGAACCACAAATCTTGTACAGAATGTACAGAATGTACAGAACCAGGAATCTGTCTGGTTACATGGGGCTACCAGGCTGATGAGTAATCTTGCTGATATCCAGCTTTATTTTTTGAGGACTCACTTCTCATCAGTAGCACAGGATTTCCCTAGATTGCATCAGGGAGATGAAATTCTTTCTAATTCTGATTTTGTTAAACAAACCTTCAGATTCCAGTTCTAATGGGGATGCTGCTGACGTCAAGAAAAGGGATAAGGAGTGTTACTTGATCAGCCCTTTCTAAAGCAAGGGGCAGATGGGTGGAATTTTAAGGCACTGGAAAGATATCAAAAATGATTTATAATTGTAGCTGTTGCAGAGCAGCTCCAATTTTAAAAAAAAAATAGGACTACTGTTACAGAAATAAAGGTAACTACAAAATAACCTTCCTGAGGCACTAGCATTCCCATGTAACAGCCTGAAACCAAATCTAGACTGCAAAGAAATAGTTTTCTGAAAAACCATGCCACAGTCCATTGGCTGGGTCATGCATGTGAACTGAACTGTGACTCCTGGATCTAATGGCATCAGTCACTCCTGTCAGAGCAGCCTCAGTTGTTGTGAAGCAGGAACCAGAATAAGATCCCTGCAAGGGGACATAGACAGGTTTGGTCAATATATTATTCACTGTGTCTACACTGACAGCTGGATTGGATCCAAACACCCTGGCCACCCTCTGTATTTACCAGAGGCCTTTAGAAACTGCATCTCTGCTTTAGCACAGTGGTGCCCAGAAGTACCAAGCCCTGCTGAGATCCCAAAACAAAGGTTAGAGTAGGTCAGGGCAGCAGTAGCCATGGGAAGAAAATGGCAGGTTTCTGTCAATGTCCAGTTAGAGGATTATCACAGCTCTGTGGGATACTTTTCCTAAAATAGGCCAGGTAATGATGTGTTGCCTCTGAGGCTGACTGAGCTACTGTGCAAGGATGCTGCCAGTTGCAATTGGAAGCAAATAGTTACAAAGAGGTTTTTTAGCTGAATTAAGATCCCTTCCTCTTGTCCAGCAGTGGATACTCATTTTCTCATGCTCTCAAAGAAACACCTATATTGGATTTCTAAAGGACCAACTTTGTGTTCTGCTACAGTGTTCCTGCAGAGACTACCTTGGTTTATTATGTCTGAGTTACCCAGTCCCTGCTGTAGGCTCTCATACCCTTCAATGTGAAAAAGTACAGAGTCAGGGCAGCACGGAAATAGATACTTCATGGAAAGTCCTCCACAAGCTTAACTAAAATACAGTGAGCTGTGAACCCACCCAAGGAACACTCAATCCTAATCACACTCAAAGCTCAGGCTCAACATCAGGTTGGAGCAGAACATCAATTCTATGATTCTGTGATCAAGCTGCTGATCAGTGCTTTATTACACAGCAGCTGTGCTACGGTAACTGTCTGCATGATGCTCCTTAGTCTGCACTAACATCCCAGATAACAGAGCATGGATTATCCCCAAGGGGAAAAAATAAAAATTAAAAAAATAAAATGTTACATCATGCTGCACCATTCACAGACTTAAAACACGTGAGCAGAGGGGCAGTCACCAGTGCCCATCTGCCTCCCAGTAACAGGCTGAGCTGCTTTAATTTGGAAAATATCCAAGCCCTGTATTTCACTGTATCGTTTTTTAATATATATACTGGAGGCAGTTTCAGATGTTAGGCTTTGTAGTTTAGGGCTCTTCTGTGGTCTTTAGAGAAGCACAGTGTAGTACATTTCCTGATAGCACCCTTTGCAGGCACTGGGGAGGATCACACTGCCTGGCATTACTCTCCATGCCAGGAAGACATGCACTGCTCCTCTCAGGCCATTCCCAGCCTCTCCAATTGCACAGGAGTGAGCCCTATGCTGGTTTATACATTTCGAAGTCTCATTAAGACTGACACACTAGTGTAAGTTTCTTATTCTTATTAAAAGAGACATTTAACTCTGAGGTCCTAAAAGAAGAACGTGCGCATGCTGTAGCCACCCAGAAGCCCTTCACATACTTCCTATGTGCTGAGAGAAATGAGTCACTTCCACTGGGCATCCACCTTCATCTCTGTGAGAGTACAGGCTGCCTGTTGAAGGCGAGGCACTGAGGAAAGCCAGAGACACATTGACACTGACTGACTTGTTCTGTACCTGCACCGAGAGTCGGTACAGACAGACATATTGTCCTTAATCTTCATTAGCACAGAGCTCTGCATCTGAAAGGGAAAATCAAACACTGGGAAAAGACAAGGAAAGCCTGACAAAATGAACACAGCCATCTTCCTACCCATTTCTTAACATAAGAGAAAAGGATACTGTGATTTAGATTGTAAAAGGAGCCCCCCTTTGAGAGAGATGTCTAAATGAGCTATTCTTCCCTATGCTCCATCTCTCACAGATGCCACTAAATGATAGTAATGGAGAGCTAAGCTGCCATCCTTTTCCTGGAGTGACTTCCAATTACTTTGGCTACATGTCTGGTTTTGGTCAAATTCTATGTTTTATTAAGTGACCTCAAAATCTCTTACAAAGATGAAAACTAGCATTGACTTTCTTTCAGAGAGGAGAAACTAAGACATATCATGGCATGGGATCTTGTCCATGGTTTCAGTGATTAGGAATAGCTGGAGATGATTTTACAGCCGCAGAGTAATTCAGGCTATATCATTCAGGTTGGTGCTGGGTAGCTGCAGTTAGCTTTTGTTCCTGCAAGGAAACAATTCATTGATCAAGGGATTTCTCAAACACATATATCTTGCATGCACACATGGAATTAATTGTAACTGCCTTCAATCTAAACTACATGAAGTCATTAAAATTCATTCCAATTAATGGCAATGAGCTGAAAACAAGCCCAACACCTGCAAGCCATGGAAGAATCAGCAGTTACAGTAGTTTACATATGCTACCCCACAGTGGAAATTCTTCAGGAGCTTTAATGTGCAGATTGTGCACTGAAAAGAAGGGTTTCTCTGCTCAGAGAGATCTTCCCACCTAAGGAAGCAGTGAGATTAGAGGAGCCAATGCCCAGTGTGCCTGTAGCATACTGCATGGGAAGTCAGGTCCTGAAGCACCTGACTGGGGGACTTTGGAAAACCTTTTATCCTACAGCCAGGGAAAGTGAAGCACAGAAGGAAAGGCTTGCTTGCAGTTGCGGTTGTATCTGAGTCCCACCTTGAGAAAGAGGGTACACAAAATTATTTGCCTGATTAGGGTTGGAGCAAGCAGGCAGAGTCTGCAGTCACAGTAGCTTATGCTGCTTCAGCAGAGAGTTGAGAAATAGGAATAACCAAAAAAAAACAGGATGCTGATAGCAGGCAGTGCTGGTGGTGAGAACAGCCCAACAAGCTGCTGAGGTCCAGTTGCAGCTTCCAACTTCTGCTCAAAACATCTATTTATCAACTATAGCTGAAAGCATGAGAGTACACAGATTATCTGCAACAGCCCACAACACAGCAGCCTCTCCCAGCACTGCACCAGCCTCTGAACTAGAGGGGTAGAGCTGAAAACTCTCCACAAAACCAATTCCCTTCCCAGGGATCTCCCCAGCCAGCTCTTGATATGTTAGCTCCTGGGGATTTCACATTATTCTCACCCACAATGTATATGCAAACTGCTATAAAACCACCTTTGCTTTGTGTCACTCCATCATCCATAGCCTGGGCTGATGGACCTTTTTGGGAAGGAAGGAGGAAAAAAAGGAAGAGAGAAAAATTTCTGAAATTCATACAAACTACTGCCTGTGCTTTTGTAACACAGCAGCACTTCAGAGACAGAAGTGCACATTGTGTTTGCTCCCTCTCCTATCTGCAGCATTGATATTCGCTTTAATGATCTTTTTTTTCATTTTTTCACTGAGTGTTCATTGGGAATCATCTGCGTCTCTGTTCACCTACCAGGAGTGAATGAACCACAAGTGCGTTTTGTATTCAACTTAACAGGCTGATTGACTTTAGACTAAGTTTCACTATTTCCCATCTGACTTTCATTACCTAGAATAAGATGGTAAGTCAACCTGAACTGAAAGTAATTAAGGGAGCTTTGGAGAGGAAAAAGAGAAAGAAAAGAAGAAAAAAGCATTCTTTCTTCAAACACATAATTGTATGAAAATAACACAAAATGCAAATGACTTATACATGCGCCAATCTGACTCTTTTATTGTCACATTGAAGGCAGCAACTACAAAGGGCTAATATTTGTAATCTGCAGACACAGTAGTACTACTAACATATGTTATTTAGCACCTTCCAAAAACATCTCCTGGGTTTGTCTAACAGTATCTGAAGCAAAGTTAAAAATTCTTTCCCATTTAAACCCCAAAACGATGAAACAAGCAAGATGTGAAGCAGACTCACACAGCTTAAAACCCCCCATCTTGTACTTCACAAAAAGTGAAGTAGAGCCTCTTTGTCAGCATGACTGTGTGCAAGATCAAACAGGTGGCTTTAAGGATTGTGTCCAAGGCTGAAATATTTTAAATGTGCTTTCTGCAAACTTATGGAGGTTTATGGGACAGTATGCATCAGCTGGGTGTTTAAGAGTGCTGAAGGAATGGATGGATGCATGAATGGATGGATAGATATCTTATGTTTTACTTACTGTTTTGCTTTTCACTGTTCATGACATGTATGATCTGCCTCCAGCCCAAAATAAATTGAGCTCCTTTCAAAAAACACTTTATGGTGATTTTAACCTAGATATTATGTTGCTTAGACCACAAGGTCTCCAAGAAGAGATAACAGGCTCAATATACAGCCCATCACTCATGTGAACAAGAGAGAGATTAGGCAGAAAAGGCAAGGAGTAATGACAGCAAATCCCCATGAACAAGGCAAGAACTGGCAGCACAAGAGGAGATCTACACGGTACCAACTTGTTTGAATCTTAGTTCAAACACCTGATAAATTCCCACCATTGAGTGAGCTTTGGGTCAGTCTTCTGAATAGCACTTCCCATAAAGGAGAAGGCTTCAGCAGACAGGAAAAGCTAAGCTCTGACATTAAAGCCTGCCTTCATTTCAGCAGCAGAACAGATTAAGGACAGAATTTGGGTCGGGGTTTTTCATCAGGGCAGGACAAAGCACAGAGTTTGTCCTCCCACAGAAATATGTAAAGTAAACAACAACCATGGGGCTGCTGCAGCTGTTGTGAGATGTCTGTGAAATCAACAGGTTTCTGGCCAGTGTTTTGCTCGCAATGCATCAACTGGAACCACACGTTGAATGTGCATCCATAGCCTTTGGGGGCTTGCTTTCGGATAATTTAATATGAAAAAACATTTTCTGTCTTGTTTCCAGGCAAGTCTGTATTGCTGGGGATTTATCCTCTAAGCAAGCTCCTCTGTCACATTAAAAATAGTCAAACCTCTTGTATCTTATTACAAAGAAGAATGTGTCTTTAGATAGTGTGTTTAAGCATCCAACATAATGAAAGAGGATAATTTATACATCAAATAATAAGCTGCCACTTTGTTCTGTGATGTTGAATGGTGTGAAATTCATCTCTTGTGATACCTCCCAGCAGGAACTGCAGGGAATATGGATGTGAGAAGAGTGCCCTGGGTAGCAGAAGTCTGCAAAACAGCATCATCCACCAGTTTTCTGTCAGGCTATGAGGTTCCAGCACCTCCTTTACAGATTTCCAAGCAAGAATTTCCACGTATAAGATACAGGCAGGGGATGCATGCTTAGGGTTGTCTGCTCACTTGGTTTGTTTGTAGGTTCTTAGTCTGTGTTTGTTGCTGGTACCTAAGTGCCTTTCTGTCAGGTAGCAGTAATATGATGAACCTCTCTTATGCTGGGTCTTTCAGCTGTGCTTAGGAAGGGAACATATTCTTGGAACAAGTCTTACTTCGTCAGGAATTTGCTTTCTTCTGTTTTATCAGGAGAGCAAGATCTCGTTTATCAAAGCTGTTGCAAGGCACCATAAGGGCAAGAGCATATTCTCCTTGAAGAGTGTATCAAATAATATCTCTGGAAATCAAGACTCTCCATTATGTGGATGACCCTATTAGCCTCATTTTGTGGGAGAATCAAATGCATAGGACAGGATACAGGATACAGGAAATCTCTGGCAGCTCTGAGAACAGAAGTGGGATTTCTTCACTCTTGGTTGCTGTCCCAGGACCATCATTCTTCAAGTCTAGTGCTCATATATAACAAATCAAATAGAAACAGTTCATCTTAAGCCCTGCCCATCGATACCAGAATTATCTGTTTCTCTATCATCCACTGTGAAATGTCCACCCTGTCCTCGGAGCCTTTCTGTGTAACAACTTTGGCTCCACCTTATGTGATACAAACAATCTTCAGACAGCATGCCCTTGATACAACAGTGCTTATCCTATGTGGCATGACAATGGCCAAGCAGCCTTTTACCATTTTCTGCTAATTTCTAGTGATGCCAGGTCCAGCTGAGCAAAAATGGTATCAGCTTTTCAGAGTTCTGGGTGCAGTGGGGCCATGAGTTGATGTTTTTAGCAGTTACTGCCACCTCCTCCTAACCCTACCGTAGTCTTGTGACCCAAAGGAAAAAAAGATTTTTTTTTCACAGTTTGCTTTTGAACTCATTTAGTTCCCTGACCCTGGTCACAGCACTTTTGCACAAGCAGTGGTGGCTGTGCAGCAAAGATAAGAGCAGGAAAAAACAGCAAAGGGAATGGAGGGGATTGAATACCTGACTCTGAATCATCATGAAAGATTGTCTTGGGAAATCAAACCTCAGTGTTCCCACCTGCTTCTGAGATTTTAACAACCCTTTCCTCTCTAATTGTTTAACTGATTCCTGAAATTAAATCAAAGTAGGACAATTGTGTCTGATGTTTATTTACCTGAAACGTTGCTGCTTTTATTTCAAAGAAAGGCTGTTATGCCTACAAGCTCCTTTGATTATATGTGTGTATATATATATATATATATATATATATATATATATTCGCTCAATGTGGATCTTGATTTAATAAGAAGAAAATATTACCCCTGTCTGCCAATCTTGTCTGGACTATTTATGATGATTATGCTACTAGGTGCTGTAGAGTTACTTATTTGTCAATATCTACTCACTAATTTATTTGTTCATAATATTTTTCTTAATTTACCTGCAAGGCTGGTTTTCCTCCATCTCTATTTCTGTTAAGCAACAGATCTTCCCTTATGAAGAATGGAGGCAGATTCAAGGCCTTTGGGATGACATTGGAGGATCTGGGTAGGTCTTTTCCCAGAGCTGCTAGGAATCTCAATACATTATGCAAATCTTATAGAGTAAGATACTGAAAAATAAGTTTTATAAAGGATTAGTCAAAAGATTTTCCTCCAACTTCACACCTCAGTGCCATCTGTGCCACACAAGGAACTCAGGGGGCTTTCATAGGCCAGGGTAGAGCCTCTGTCTGGAGACAGAAGACACAGGAGGGAGGGAGGGAAGGGAAAGCCATTCTTCCAGGTTGCCTGAATTATTCTTGAGGCAAGTACATACCTCTCAACTGCAGTGAGTTTTATCTTCCATTCACTCCATTGAGTTCCCAGCAGCTGGCTCTCCTTGCTTGTTCCTCCTCCACTCATCCTGGTTTTCAGCCCAATGGCCAGCTTGGCCATTCAATAATTTTTCAGCACCCTTTTTGGTCCTGCCACCTGATACAAGAGAGGCTTTTAGACAAAAACAGTTTTGTGGAAATACTGTCCTCTGTATTTTTTTCAGGCACAAAACCAGAAGCCCCCAAAACCTTTGATTTGGGTTTGCTTTTGGAGGCCATTTGCATGTCTGTAAAATTATGTTTGAATGGCAGGGTGGAGTAGAATAAATCCACATGTTGGGCAATTACCCAACTGTTAATTTTGATAAAAACACTAGCGTTTGATTTGAAATGCACTGAAAGCATGGGAGTCGCCAGCCACATTCAGCATGTTCTGGAGCAATCATTCCTTTAACTTTAGAGGAGCTGTTTTATCTCAGCACCCCAGCAGTGAGCAAGTGGAGGAGCCATGTCAAATGCGAAATAAAAATGAGCAATGCCTATAAAAGAGAGATATCATGAGAATCTGCCACTTGGGAATAATGAAAGGCTCGAGCAGGTTGCGCTGATTGTGCAACCTACTAGAGGCCTGTCAGCTTTGATAACAATGGCAGCCATCAATTCCTGTAAAAATGGCAACAGCATGAATTGGAAATTGTGAAGCACCATTTAGGGTCGAAATGAGATTTTCTTCAGAATGCATTTGTCTGCGTGTTCCCACTCACTTGAAAAGCTCTGGACAGATCAGAAGGAACGTGAAGTAGCCAGGGTTGCAAGGTTGTTGTTTTTTGTTTTTTTTATTCCTCCTTCATACAAAGCAGTTTTAAATGCCAAGAGCTTTCACAAAACAACAGCAGTTTCAAATCTGCCAAAGGGCAATTTAAAAGTGAAAGGTATTCTCTTTAAATTACCTTGGAAAATGATACATGTTATGAAAGGGGTTTACTTTTTGGAGTGTTAAAGAGATACCAAAAATCCAATTTTATTGTCAGATTACTGAGGCAGGCAGTGGCAGGGAAAGAGCTGCGTAAAATTGCCTGAGCTCCTCTTTATACTCCACATATGCCTACTTGCCTTTCATGGAGACCTACAAGGATGTAGCAGACTGGATTGAAATAAAGCTGTGACTGTTTGGAAAGTCTTTTTTTTTTTTTCTTTTTTTTTTTTGATTATTCAAAAAAGAGGTCAAAACTTCCACGAATGGTACATATTAATAATGGTGAGAGCACACAGCTTGAGATAATGCTGGTCGAACTTTCTAGAGACAGCAGTCATGAGCAATTTTTATATTGTCTAAAGGAAAGCTGAGCCAGAAGAAGAATATAAGTCTGTGAGTTTTAATGCCTGGTTCTAGCTACAGTATTTAGGATGTGGATTTTTGCATGTTTTATATATCCCCCTCCCCCCCAACCCTGTGGTGTAATGAAAGGGTTCTTTTAATTTTCATTTTTCTGAACACCTTCACACCTATTATTCCCCATGGGAAAGAGCAAATCAAGTTGGCCTCTCAAATGTACCTCTTTTAAGATTGGCTGAATGGAAAATAACAGCACAGGCCTTAAATAAAATAAAATAAAATAAAATAAAATAAAATAAAATAAAATAAAATAAAATAAAATAAAAATAAAAATAAAAATAAAAAAAATAAAATTAAATTTAAAAAGAGCCTGGAATCTAAATAGTATGAACATAATTGTTGCATTCAATTGTTGCATTGTTGATTTTCTCCCAAGACAAGCAGTGAAACATAAGCCAAGGGATGGGTTCATTCATATGCACTTTATATGCAATAGAGGCTCTTTGCTTATAACTCCCAAACCTATTTTCTTTCTTTTCTTTGTTCTTGAATCTCTTTTGATCTGTCAGAGAAAGAAGAATTGGTAAAAGGAGGCTACATCCTGAAGAGCCTAGCACACTTACTGTCCAGCCAGCAGACTTTTCTCCCTCTGAAACTGCAGAAGGCTTCTGCCTTCTCTTCCAGGCCAGTCTAGCCTGTGACAGCTTTGTCCCTGTGGCTGGAGATGATGCTCATCCACTCCAACCTGAATGTGACAGCAATGGATGTTGCCCTCATCCAGTTTCTAAGAGACAAATTCTTAACTCAAGGAAAGCCGAGGGATCAGATCTGGCTCCCTTGGGGCACAGTGCTCCACTCACTGATGCCAGTCCTGCAGCGAGCGCCAAGTTATCTCAGAGGTAGAACTGGGAAGCCTTTTCCATCTCTCCAACCAAACTTCTTGAAAACAGAACACCACAAGGCACTCTTCCTCTCAGAAAGTCCCTTTTCAGGCAGGATCAGATCTCATGGCCTTTTCCTATAGGACCACCCCCTGTGTTCCCCAGCTCTGGCCTTTGACCTGTGCAAAGTCACAAGGTTTGCTGGGAAGCTTTTAAAGCAAAAAGGCCAAAGTTGGCTTTGTGATTTCTTCGAGTGCCAAGACTTGCCTTCAAGGGACAGAGACAGCAGCACTACCCTGTGTGAAACACCCTGTGTCCTTACAATCCAGGATATTGCAAATAATTGTTATGAAAAAAAAAAAAAACAGCTGCAAACAGCAACTCACTGCTGGCTTTTAACTTGTGTTTTCCTTGCCAGCTTAGGTTTATAGAAACGCACTGGCCTTTACCAGAGAATCTTAAATCAGAAAGAATGACAAGAAAAAAAAATTTTTTTACACTTCCCCTTGTTTCTAGCTTGCTTTGCTATTTGAACTTTAAAATTCTTCCATCAAGTACGCTGCAAATCTGTGTTTTCAGAGTACGTGGTGTACATAGGCACACATACAAAGTCTGAGTCCATTGCATCTGTCAACTGCAGTGGGCTCTTTTCTCCTGTGCTTTTTGGAGATGGCTGGGGACCGTGTTCTCCAGCCTCCGGAGAAATAAGCAGTGATGCAGCTGAGATAACAGATTCAGACTAAGGGGGGATTGAAAACTTGTTTGGGAATTTGTCACATTAGAAAACTGCGTTAAGAGAATGGAAAGTTTAAAAAGCCAAATACACCAAAATAAGGCATTATGTCCTTCTTAAAAAACAAATCCTGATTTGCCATCATATTGAGAATAAGGACACACTTTCTAATTCTGGGACTGTATGAAGGTCTTCTCTTCACAGGACCCAAGTCTCATTGCAAAAGTAAGATGAACAGTGCTTCTGGAGTGCTCAGTAGTGGTATACATCTAAGGAATATCTGTACACACACATATGCACATGGGTATCTTCCCACCACCAGAAGCTCTGATTGTATCTGCTTGTTGAAAGCAAAGTTTGTCAAGAGAAGTTTCCAAGGATAAACAAAGCTCGCTGCAGGAAAATGGCATTCATGATTCATATCAGTGGCAAAATTGCTTCAGCTTGAGGGGCTGGGTGCATGGAGGGGCCATTTCCTCAGGTGGGATTGTGAAAAGCAAGGTATTTGATCATTTGCGGCTAGCCAGGGACTTTGCTTTTGAGGGCCTGAGGGCTCTCAGCCTCCCTGATTATTTGCTGTTCCCGGCCTGCAGCTGCAGCTGAAGCAGTATTTTTCCCATATTGTTTTATCTTCAAATGCTGGCTTTTCAGTCATACCATGTGTAGGTAACAGATGCTTCTCTTTGTTGTGAAGAATATGTTTGGCCAGGTAGAGAGGGCAGCCTTGGAGGAAAGATCAGCATATCTTCCAAACAGAGCTCTTGGAGAGCACTTGGGGCCAGTTGGAGTCTGGGTATCCACCTTATGGGAAAGCCTAGAGAGGTTCACATGGCAGAGATGGGTCTAGGTGAAATCACACAAATGAATGCATTGGGCTGTAACAGGGGCTGTCAGCACAGCAGTGATGGCAAGACATTTGCAGAAGCTACACATGCTTGTGCTGTTCTGGTTGTACTTGTATATTGCAGCCTTTCCCCAACACATCTCAATATCTCCTGGGTGTCCTGTGGTGTGCTTCAGTTGTCCCTTTCAGGTCACGGAGTGATGCAGATTCAGCTCCCTTCCTCTGCCAAGAGATTTCTATTAATTTTCATCAACTCCATAAGCCATATTTTGGTGATTCATTCCCACTAGAATCAAAGGGTTTAAGTTTCCCTTCAGCCCTTGCTTCCTCATTTGTCAGCCTGCGGTGGCACTGTGATAATGAACGCATTAGAGGCTGGGAGAAGTTCACACTCTTGCTGGATGCAGAAGGCTGGCAAAAGCTAATTTTGGCAGGCTGGGAAACAAAAGCCTTGAGAACAGCTTCAGGCTCAGTGTGTGCTTCCAGAACAGTGAGGGCACGTGGTACACTGCTCACCCATCTTTGATATTCCACTTCCATCATAGTCACAAAGAAGTAATCGATTAAAAATTAATACTCCAGCTCCAAGGTAGCAGTATTATTTCCTAATAAGTTTCTTGCCAGCTACTGCAAGGCAGTAAATCTGACATGACATGGTCATAAGAAAAAATAAAATAAAATTCACTTTTTTTTTTTTTAATGTCTGTTCAGAATTTACCCTCGTGCTTGTGGCAGTTTCCAGGTGTGGAGAATCTTGCCCATCCTTTTTAAGCAATGTGTGGAGCACTAGTGAACAACAGCTAATTGCAATATTTGGCCTGATGAAGCCTTTGCAGAGTTCAGCAACACCCACATCATTAGAGGCCCCTCTTTCCTCTAGGGCACGTAAGCCTGTTCATCACATCACCATCTACCCACCTCCTTAGCACTTCTGTGCTAAGCCCTGACAGCTTTAGACAGATTTAGGCTAAATCTGAAGTGGAGAAAGATCTCATACCTGGGGTTACCAGCAGATTCGCCATTCAAACACTCTTACTCAGAATTTCCTCACCATTACTGTTCATAATCCATAACGTAATTTCACCCCTCTGTTTCTCCTCCCTAATGTCTCATCCTTCCAACAGAAAAATGATGCTGAGAGCTGATATGTTCTCACCCCAAAAGCTTGGTGTTGACAGCTACAGCAGTGTTTATCTCTTACTAACTCTGTAGCACCCCCAAATTTAATCTCCATAGTACTTGGATGGACTGACTTACCTGCCATGAACCCAGTGACCCAGTGTTTGGCATCTTTAAGCCATTTGCCAAGTGTGAGCAGACTCTGACCAGCAAAGGGCATTTCTAGCTGGAGAGAGGATTTAGCAATGCAAGTAAGAAACAGCTGCAGTGAAATAAAGAAAATACCGATGTCCATTATGAGCTGAAAAGTCTAACCGTAACCAATAAAGTTCCTCTTCTCCCCAGCCTAAAAATATCTGTTTTTAGGATTAACTCATAGCTAGTCAACCTTCTCACCTTCATCCCTTTAATGTTTAATACACGATATTAAAGCAGAAATTAATGCCCTCAACTCTTTTTCAAGAAACAGTGTGAGGTAAACTATATCTTAATGTGTGTCTTGATCTTTTTGCCAAGGGAAGCTTTCCTCTCTTTCCTTCATAAACCTTCCTGGTAAACTGGTACTGCTGATGACCTGCTCTCTGTTGGACTGGCTTTATCGTTTTCTCCATGTAATTATTGTTTTTGCCATGGCCGTTGTGCTCTGAGGTTCAGTCCTCAAACTCCCAACAACCAACAAATACCTGTGTGTGCAGTTCTTTTCTGAAGCAAAGTGCTGGAGATCTTTGTTCAGATTAATACCAGGCTGGAAGAGGAGAAACCATCCACACCTTTTGGGAGAGCCCTGCCCCTCGCACGAGTGCGTGCGAACACACCTGGTGAGCTCCTGCATCCAACAGCACCGTGGGCCCCTCCCTGTCTCCTGTTCCATGCTGGAAAGTGGCAAAGCTGAAAGCAAAGACAACCAAGGGCAGCGCAAGCACCCGGCTTCCCAAGTGACAGCTGAGCCACAGCAAGGCAGCACGCCGAGCCCAGGCCCCCCGTCACTCAGCCCTCTGCCTAAACCACAGGGCTATTAAGCTAATAGGCATTAGTGTATGATTTTTCCCACAGGAGCATTTATTTCCTTGTGTGGTTAACAGCTCCGTCTTGTATTTCTCACTGCCATTGCTGTGTTGGCATTCTGCAAATCTTCTTATTTGTTGTTCTTTGCCCTTTCCTCTTGGGTTTCTGTCTGCTCTGGGATTGAGGTAGACGGAGGCGCATTTCCTCTTGCCTGCTGCAGTAATGATGTTTGCCATGAGAGAAAGGGTTTGATCAGGGAAAAGGAGGGGGGAGGATTTAGAAGGAGAAAAACGGCAAAAGGAACATGAAGAAAAAGCAGCTGAGACAGAGAGGAGAGATTGAAAATGTTGATTTGACATCTGATGCTTCAGAGAAATTCTTGGCCATGTCTACTAAACAGGAGCCTTTGCGCTCCCTCTCTAGCAGCAGCAGAAGCAGCACAGCAGCAGAGCTGTTCTGCAGAAAGTCTATAAAATCCCTTATCCTCAAAAAAAAAAAAAAAAAAAAAAAAAAAAAAAAAAATCTTATCTCTACACTGAAGGATAAAATGCCCTGCATGGATTTTGCAGGATTGCAAATCCTACAAAACAGCTTGGCTTCATTTTACACATTGCTACTTCTCCTCATTCTTTGTGCTCCACCTTTTTATTTCAAGCCAGAGAGTCTCCAGTGCCTCAACAAAATATCCCTGATGGTTTGTGCTTAGGTGAGGTGAATACAGAAACAGAAAGTGAGTCTTCTCTGATGGAGCCTTCTCCCCTTGGGCAACACCAGGTTTGGCTCCTCATAGCCACAGGGTTGTAGAAAACAGGTCTGGAAACAGGTGAAGATGGTCATCCACCACCATGACAAGCTCTGCCTGGGCACTGCTGACATTCTGCTTTATAAGCACACTGTTTCACCCCCTTATGGCTCAGGGTTGTTACCCCGCAGTTTAAAGAGAAAATGCAAGGGGAAAGCAGGTGGCAGAGGAAGCCTCTGGCTGGCTGAAGAGCAAAAGTCATGATTCAAAAGCCAACTAGCTGTCTCGGGCATTGCGAAGGCTTGGGGAAAGCCCCATGTTGCCTAGTGGAGATGTTTTTCTTCCCAAATCAACAGAGATTCATGGATATCTCAGGCCTTAAATCTGTCATTGCACCAGAACAGGATATTGCCTTTGAGACTGGAATAATCCTGAGTGATGCATTACAGAGGGGAAGCAGGCAGCTCTATATACATACTCACTCACACACCATGCCACACAGCAGGATGCCTGCAACAGGACACCTTCCTGAAGTTCCCTGCTACAAAACTGACAGCCACTGTAAATGGGGATGTGTTTGGATTTATGATTCATATATAGATATATAAATGTATTTCTGTATCTCTTTATATATCCTGAGGGCTGCATTATTTCCATCTGGCAGCCCCAGGACAAATGCATGTGCTTTTAAGCACATGGGCCACAGGTTCCACATAAACTGCACAGAGCATACACACAGCAAATCTGCTGTTCATGGGAAATGGAACTGTACAACACAGGTACTGTAAGTCAGACCACACTGAAAATCCAGAAAAAATAAGGCAACTTCAGAAAATCAAGCTGGATGATGATTTCTGGACAGATAAAGTGGACATGCCTAGGAAAAAAATGTGGTGTCTCAGGGCCTTTTTTCCTGTCTATACAACTGTATCTAACTAGCTAGGAAGGTAGATAATATTAGATAGATAAATAAATCTCATAGATAATAAATTGCACAGGAAAAGAAATTGAACATATTTAGCAGGCAGATTTTGCATCTGTACCTCATCTGTTTGAAGTTTCTCAAATACATGAAGAACTGGCTGTCATCCCTGGGAGACAGGACAGTGCTGAAAGCACAGGTGAAACAGCAACCAGCGCACCGAACAGCTGGGTCCATACAGACACTTGTGCCACCGCCATCTCCCAGCCAGGTGATGCAGAGTGTCCCTAAAAGGCTGTGCTTTCCTTTGGGAAAGCTAATGACTGATGGCTTGGCTTTTTATACTGCCCCTTTCCGATGCTTCCTACAGCTGTAATACATTTTTCCTTTCTATCACTTGTAGCAGAAACGAGTGTTTGGCATGTGCAGTCACTCCAAACACAGAAAATAGAAACAGCCATCTCTTCCTACAGGGTAGTGATTTTATATTGCCAGATGTGCGCCCAAACTCAGCCTTGCCATAAAGCCACTTTAATTCCAACACGTTGTGACTGCAGAGAGGTGTTACCCAACAGGGACTTTGTCAGTGTGCCCTTAATTAAGCCCAGCGTGGCAGGGCACAGCTTTCTGCAGTTTGCATCTGTGTCTTTTTCACGTGAAACCCCTGATGCTCACTCTAGGGATACAACTCTGTGCATCAGCAAGAAACAGATATCAGCCCAGGGAATGGTTCAAACCACAAGGCAGCACTGCCACCCTGAGCTGTTCCTGCAGATCTGCAGACCTGAAAGGTGGAGCTGTTGGGCTGACAGCAAGAAATTTATCAGCATAAGGCAACAGGATCTTTGTGCTTCCTGGCTTTGGCAGCAGCTCCTGTAGTCATAAAGAAAGCTGTCAAACTCCTTCTGGCTTTCCTCTCCACATCACCTTTGGATTACACCGCAGATGGTGTGAGACCCCAGGAATGATGCTTCAGTCCCCATGTACTTTCAGCAATGTGGATGTACTCAATGGCCTGGCTACTCACAATTTGCAGACTCTTAGTTGTCTGTAGGTTGGGTTGTTTCAGAGTCCTGAGCAGGGAGTGTGCCCCTCTGCGTGTATGCCACTCATTCAAAGTCATCCCAATACCATGCATCTAATACTGATGTGGCTGATCTCCTTCCCTCTTTGGGTACGTGTATGACTGAATGCTCGCGTATGTGGACTTATGTGATATTTCAGCTGAATAGATCATGTGGCCAAATAGGAATGTAAACTGGATGATTAGAGTTCACTTTTCTCCATTGATACCCAAGAAAGCTGAAGGGGAACAGGTCTAAATCTATTTAGAACTGGATGGACCTGACAAATCTAACTTCTGCTTTGTAGTCTGACTGCTCTCCTGTTGTGTGCGAATACATGGACATAAGAGGGCATGGAGGTGTCATCTGAACATGAGAAACCTCAAATCTCCTTTAAGCTCATGGAACAAGTCAAACTATTTCTGCCCAGATATGGTACAATTTTGCACCACGCTTAACCCAGCCCACCTTGCTTTATCTGTGCTAACTGGCTCACTTCTGTCAATGAGAACAACATCAGGTCTACATCAGACATCTACCACCAGACAAAAGGTCCCTTTCCTCCCCTCTCCTGTGCACTGGACTGCTAGGTTTATCTGTAGACATTTTCTAAAATAAGTTTCTAAGGTAAATTAGATGTACGTCATTCCTAACATCCAAGTCATATGTCAACCAGACATTGCACCCGTATCTGCGCTGTCTAAACAGAGCTGTCAGGTGTCACCTGTAACACCAGTCCATCAGTCCAGATTCCCTGGTTGCTCTGCACAGGCAGAAAGCGAAGAGGAATTGGAAATTTGGCAGAGATAAGATTGCCTTAACTCCAGCTGGGATGAAGGGGAACTACCCCAGGGACCAGAGGAACATTGCTGTCTCATAATTGAACAAGGTGTGGACAGACTATCCTCCTGCTCAAGCAATACTCATAATTAATTCTGTTGTGGCTGCTCCCAGAGTCCAATCATTATCAGGAATGAATACAGGAGTTTTTATGAAGGTGAAGTTTGAACAGGGTCCTGCTAAGAACTTCTCATGCTCAATAAGAAAGAAGCAGAATAAAGTTCTTGAGGGAAACATCTTCCAGGGGCATGGGTGGGTTTTCTCTGCAGCCACCTCCACACACAATCAATGGCCATTCAGTCAGGAGAAACACCAGGTTTGCTGAGACCCTTCTTCCAGGGCCACTCTTCATGCACCCTGTGCTGCTCACAACCTGCCTTATGCAACTTCCCCCCTTCCAGGAGGCCTCGATATAGCCACACTGCTTCCAGGGGACCTGGCCACATCCCAAGGATGATTTTACATTCTTACTCACAGGGGCTGAGCTGTTTGTAAGGAGGAAATACACCCTTGCACAAGGGGTCAGCAATACATACAGGTTCCCTGAAGGATGGTTCGTGGAGCCACAAAAATACCGTCTGCAGTATCCTGTGCAATACCCAGCACACTGGATATTTAGGCTGAATTCAGGAGCAAAAAGAATGATATTCTTTAAAATGCACAGGTCACTGCCATAAATTTGTCCTTTTATACATGCCTGATTTGATCAGCGCCTTTGCTATCTTTCACAGCATGGCTATAACCAGTCTTGTGGCTTTCACTCACCACAGGGTTTTGCAAATGGACTACATTGGACCAGCATCCCAGGCACTTTTACACCACTGAAATTTGTTTTGTCACAGAGTCCATTAAGAGGAAACGGTGCTGCGCTGCAAAGCAACTCTTTTGTACCCCTGTAAAATCATATAAATCTACCAATCTCACTGCCGGGAACGACTGCAAACAGGCTAAGGGACTTCTGTGGGAAGCCAAGGCTATTAAGTGCTACCGACTGGACTTTAAAACATAGGCCACTGCTGGTTCTTTTAAACTCTGCGTTAATGACTGCAACATACTCTCCCCAGCTCCTCATCTCCCTCCTTTTCATTGGAAAAAAAGTAGCTTTGTCTTCTATCTTTTGCTGTAAAACCAGCCCAGCTATCATTATCCCCTGCCCTCCATCATCTGATGGCCAGGCCACACTCCTGGGGCTGACCCAGCCTCAAATAGCAAAACTTTTATCCTCTGAGGTGCAGGCATCACAACTTCCTTCCTTGTAGTATGAAAGGAGGAGCAAAAACACAAAGCTGGCAGCTGTAGGGCTTTATCCTAATTACAGAGCTCATTTTCCCAGCTGAGATGAGGCCTGTTAGCTTTCCTCCATCCCAGCACATAGACCAGTGACACCTAAAAGATGATTTCCAGCCATATAATGAGGCTAAATGTGGTGACCGTGCCTTTTACTAGGGCTCTGCAGCATCCTTCCTACCCTGGTGGTATTTTTCCCCCAAGCCCAGAGCTGGGCTGAGACACTGCAGAGCTGAAAGCTGCATGGGACACTTGGGTTGAAGAAAGACAGCCATGACATGGCAGCAGCCCGAGGATCATAGCAAAAGCCCCGAAGGCAGTGGTTTTAAGTCCTACGCAAGCTGCAAAAGAACTGACTGTAAGTGAGGACTCATCTTCATCAAAGCCCAGCTCTCAATTTAGCCATGTCCGTGGTTGTAGCAAGAGAAGAGCGATATCTAAATGTTGGAAGCAAGAATCAAGTCTGAAAATGCTAGAAGAGGAGGATGCTGCTAATTCTCTGTGTCTGACAGCTGAAGACGGCCTCCTACCCTGTAACCTCGTATCATAAGAAGTGAGGTCACATAATGCTGTCTCTGGTAATGCAAAAAGACATTTTATCCTTTCTGCAATGTCATTTACTAGAGATGCACATTTCTTCCAGCCTGTCCTGAAAGGAGGATGAACCCCTAGGAGATTTCTATTAGCCTAGTGTGACAGTGGGCCTCGTGACAGTTTTTCAGCTGAGAAAATATGGACAGTATCACTTCTGAAAAGTAAAAGAAGCCCATCTCATCCCACCAGAGGCCTTTGGCTACTGCACAATGACAGCCATCAAGAAAGCATCGCCCTGCAACTGGCACCCACAGCAGAAGAGGCTAGTAACACCACATCCACCTGGATAAAAACACTTAATGCCACGTGGGGCCATTATGGAGGTACGTGGCCATCGAGGGCAGGTTTTGCACATGCCCAGTCAAGCTGAGTCCTGGCACGGGGCTGGGCTTTCCCCTGCAGACATGAGGAACGGAACAGATTAAAATCTTCCATAACAGAAAAACACATTTTATCCAAGCATCTAAAGAAGACCGATGTGTTACTAGCTCTTGATAGAAAACAGACACAGTGGCAGTCAAAACCTGTTTAGGGACTAAATAGCACTGCAGGTCAGAGAGCTTTAAACCAGCATCAGCCAGCACCAGGCCCCCTCAAGGGCCTGGGCCTCTGTAATTTCCTGTCACCACACAGCCAGTCTGGGGGACGGTGAAGACCAAAGTCAGCTCTCCTCAAGATTGCTCCAGCTGAACTTTCCTTCCTGATCCATCTACCCTTGCTTGTAGATGATCTCTAAGACTTCAAAGGCATCTGATCCAAATCCCTTTTCAATGGCATGGCACTCATCAAATTATACATTTATTTTGTTTACTCTGCCTTAGCGTGAAATATTTTTGTAGTTGCCAGCTCTCCATGACACCAGGTATATTACCAACATTTCTTCTTACAGATGGGGCTTTCCAGAAGCATCTCAGCAGCATATCAAAATGCCCATTGATTTCAGTAAGATTTAGATATGGAGGCTTCTCATGCATTGTCAATCCCCTTAGGCACTTATCTGAATCTTCCAGCACCTAAGCACCTTTGAAAATCCAATCCAAACACCACACTGCAGCCTCTCACTAGGATGTCTGAATTGTTTCATAATCGGCATGAAAAACCAGCAGCCTCCATGCAATTATCCAGCTGACAGCTGCTTCCACTACAGCACTGCTAACATTTGCATGAGTGAGTATCAAAGTGGGACAGCTTTTGTGCATCAGTACAGGAATATTTGGCCAGAAGACGACTAAGCAGCCTATGAAAGCTGATGCATGTCATAACACAGATAACAGACGGTGGTTTCCAAGTATGATGCAAGAGATTCATTCACCCTTTTTTCCCCTTATTTTCTTTGGCTTTTTTTTTCTTTTCCATTTTTTTTTCCACTTGAGCAATTGCTTAGAGACAGTCTCACACCTGAAAGCAGGCAAAGCTGAGGTGCTTTAGAACTGCTATTGCTGTGTGAGAAGCAGTGGTGTCTCAAAGACTTACCATGGCTGCCTTTCCTGCAGAGAAAGGCTGCTGAAAAAATTTTCTTTGCTACCATCGTGCAAATGTATCCCCTCACCTTTAGCCACAGAGAGCGTAATTTTGACATCTACAGTTCAAGGTCTTTCTGCTGAGCAAGCAGTATGGTTTGACCATAAAAATAGCTCCTCAGTTGTAAAAATTAGACTGAGTCTACATCCGTTAAGGTCAGAAGTGCTCTGCTGGGTTTTTGAAACATTCGAGTCCCTGGTCACACCATGTCTCTGTACACCATGTAAAAGTTTCTTAGATATAAAATAGCAGCATTCACAGACGTATGGAGAACAGAAGCAGGAATGTCTCGATGCCATCTGTGTATGGTGCATCACACATACACAGAGAGGAAGCATTGCGATCACTACAGCCTCTGTACCCACTATAATGCACCCACTATAGCTAATAGTTTAGGACGCATTTTATTCCTTCAGTGACAGCATCATTTACACACCCATACATTAATAAAATGGGGGCTATGGGAAGAACCACTCCTCTGCTTGTACAAGTGCTTTCACTGGTCCTAAATAAGGCCTTCCAGGAGTTAAAGAGCAACAAAACAGCAGAAAGTTCAAGTAGGAATGAAGAAAAGTCATTACAGATTTAACTGGCTGTGTAAAACCCCCAAAGCTTAGAATTAAAAGCTTTTAAAAAGCTTTGGCAAGACTCACTGAATCATCAAAATTTAAAGGCAGAAATATCGCTAAGGAGATGTTACCCAGACCTTTAACTCAATGATGGAGAAAGAAGTGGGGCAGGAGGGGATTTAAAAAAAAATAAAAGAGAAAAATCCCTTCAAAGCCACTGATAGACTTGGGCTGGTCAAGTTACTGCTAACAGTATTTCAGAATGGCTGTAAATCCTGCACTTAATGTGCAGTGTGGAGTACGAGGGAAATGTACAACTGGAAATTACACGGGAAGTCGCTTGGATGTGCTGGACCACCACACAGTCCCCTTCCAAGCAGCTTATATTAATAAATTAATCATACGTTTTCCTCCCACCAAATGCCCATTTCTTTCTTCTTCAACATCTCTTACATTTCTCCAGGTACTCTGTACCTACTCGCAGTCCTCATGTATCTTGATGTTTGTATGTAAAGCCACCTGTGGTTTTGGCTCCAAACTTTGGCTCCTACCTTTCATAAAAAAACGAACTTTTGTTATAGGAAAAACACTGCTCTGACCATCCCCCTGTAAACTGGAGATTTCCATATTCTTGCTAATTCCTGCACATCAGAATTACAGAGGATTAAAATTAATACACTTTATTTTCATGCTCCAGCTATTAACAATAAAATCATGAACAAATTTGTGCAGCATTTAAAACCAACTATGGGCTTAACCCAAAACCAGCTGGAATCAAACAGATCCTATTATCCTATTTGGTTTGGATCACTTCCTTAATCCAAGGGCCAAAGGCAGCTGTGGACACTGGAGGCTGAGAAGGCCTGCCTGGACCTGTTTGTGGCTCTGAACACTGGCTTTCATTAGTTTTTCCCTGTCCTTTCTTGTTATTTAGCCTAGTAAACATAAATATTATTGCATTTCAGGTCTGGGTATATCCTTCATGAAATTAAGAAACAAGCCTCAAAGAGAAGCAGAGGTACAAACAGCCCCAGTTTTGCCACCTGAAAAGTCTCCATAGGAAACTTTGTCTTTGGGCTATCCTAATCTTTATTAAAACCTCAGGGTTTGGTCATTTCTTTTTCTGGCTATTTTAATATCATCACATTTAATTGAGCAGACAATTGCATTTTCTTTCCCTTTGGATTTCTGTACTCTTGCTAGGCCCTGCAGGGTTCCCTCCTGCTGATGGAGGTAAAAATGGTGCAGGCCTTCTCCTGAGGAGTGCTCCTCTCACAAGCCAAGGAAAGCTGCTCAGCACTCCTCCAGCTGCATCACCTTATGTCAAAACAAGTTGATTCAACAGAATCTTAAATTTTTGTAGAGCTTTACCAACTTTGCTGAGAATTTTTGTAGTAAAAATGTTATGGTCTATAGCGTTTGGGATTTTGACAGTACAAGTTTCACTTCCACAACAGCATCATGTAATTAAAATCAGGTAGCAGACGTTTATAATAAAATGGAAGAGATGAAACAGGAAAATAAAGAAAATACGAGTTTTGTGTTTGGCAGAATGATATGTTTTATCAGTTCATTGAAACTGAATTTTAACTATTCATCTCAGTTTTCATATAAGGCAAATATGGAAGGATCAGGCTAGCCCATAAGTAGAAAGCTGCTTTCTGTTGTATCCAAATGATATCTACTCCTGCAACACCTTCATCACCCAGAATTCTTCCAGTCCAGACAATAATGGCAGGGGAAGACCCCAGTTTTGGCTTTTCCCCAAACTTCCAGCGTTAACAGACAATTGTTATGGATTGAGAAAGTTGCAGTTCCTGCAAAAGGACTTGGAAAATACACACACAGCTCTCTGAGTCTGCTCCTGAGGCCTCTTCACATAATTTATGTCCTTTGGCTTGCAACGAGCCCTTATGCAGATCCCATGCAAAGCCCACAGAAGATGATGTTTGTGAAAAGCTTCAGCACCAATGTGAATACGATCAAGTAACAGCACAGGAGTCATACCTGAAGAGAGGAAGCCAACAACTCAGTCTACTTTCAGACAGAGAAGACTTTCCGGCTGTCCCACACAGGCATCAGGAAGCCATTTGTTTATGCATTATTATTATTTATGATAAATGAAGTGTGCTGTAAACCTAAGGCCAGAAGAGGCTGTGCAGATGGAATAAGATGCTCCTCAGATGGCTGCTCTGGGGAGACTGAAATGTTTTTGCAGAGCTAATTGCCTCATAAATTGGTTTTATTCTCCTGGCTGAGTCTAATGTCTTCTTTTAAAGTTAATAAAAAGAACTCAATTTGCTGATTGTTCTGGACTCAGTACTAGCAAAAAGAGCACTCAGGGACTCTGGAAGGACCCAGACAATTCCTCAAAGCCATTGCAGCCTGGATGCTAAGTGGTGACAAGCGAGGTGTTCCCTGCTGCTCCTTAATCTGCTTTCCAGGGACACTGACACACTGGGCGCCTTGGGGATCCCCCACAAACATCTGTAGGGGAGAGATCACAATTGGCAGCCCCCTGCAACAGACTCCAGGGCATGGGGACTAAGAGAGCAGAGCACACACGTGTGCCAAAATACTATCAGCAGGCATGAGAGAATCTGCAGTGTCGCAGCAGCACTAAAATCCCAGCCTAGCTTCACACAGCTTGGTGCACAGCATCGTGGCCTCCTCACACGCTTCCATTTCAGTCAGATAACTGGCACCCCAGCTGGCACTGTGCCCCGCAGATAACTAGCACACCAGTTAGAGATCGATGCCCAAGCAACTCTACAGAGATTTGTCAAATGGGGCCCACAGAGTTACGCATACAACCAATGCTTACTGACAGAAACCCACACGCAGAGCCCAAGAGAGTGGAAACACCAGCATCCACTTTGTGGCCCTGGTTGGGTGGGACAGAGTGAGCTGCACCCAGCGTCTTGTCCATATCCCAACATCCAGAGCATGAGCCCCTCACAACACAAACTCCCTGCCATTATAGCCAGAAAGAAAATTAACTCCTTACCCAACGCATGCCTGAATGAAATTCCCAGTGAGATGACATGATCCAGACTTTAAAATCTGTGAACCTTTCACTTGTTTCCAGTATTTCTTCCTTTCTGGTGAACAAACCTATCTTAGCTGGGGGGAAAGAAGCGCCAAAACCTTTGTCACAGCAGTGCTCTGAGCAATAACGCAAACTAGTTCAGTGTGGGGTCATCTCCTGAGGGGACACCAGGTCAATTGCCAGCACTGCCAGGGCTTTCCCTCTTGCTTTGGATGCCCAGATTTCACCCAACTGCAAGTGTTGATAGTAGGAAACAGTGAATAACTGTTAAGTTAACCTTTAATGAAATCATTTTGATAGCACATTAATAGCAGGAGGGGCTGGTTAGTGATGGGGCAGAAAAGTTTTCAATGGGCATTTGTGAGGAGGGAGATTGCCCCCCCCCCAAACATTGGAAGGGTCAATTCTTCTCATAGTGCTGAATACAGAGAATTTGGCTCTGACGCTGAGCTTAATTAAATAGAAATATGAAGTAAGAAAGAAAGGCTAATTAGATAGAAATGCAGAGTTACAGGATGTGAATGCTGATTAACCTAATAATAGACAATAATGCTGTTAAAGGGAGTTAAATGGTTTGTTCAATGGATGGAATGATCTATAATATATAATATATAAAGTACTTAACAGTAAACATTTAATTGCCAACTTCAGTTGCATTTTTCTTTACTATGCAGAATAGTGTTTCATATAAGATTACTGGATAGGAACAATTCATAGTCCTGCAAAAAGACAATGTCTGTATCACATGGGAAAGAGCAACAGCATCTGCTTTGCAGAAAGCCTGAGACACAGCTAGTAATACTTGAAGCTGCCAGATAAGGGAGAGAAAAAATAAACAAAACTAACTGTCCTTCTGCTCTGGCACATCACTACCTCTGTGGGCAGGACATGCAGCCTTCCCCACATGCCTGCCCATAGGAAGGAGGGCTTGGGAGGCAGAAGATGAGCACTTCTCACTTCACAAGATGGCTCCAGGAGCAACTTGCTGAGGCTTTTGGAAGGTGACCACTTGTCACAGAGAGGCGAAGCCAGCCTGTGGTGTAGGTTGTGGGGAAAGCTCTTAGAGGGCTGAAGGCATCTCTGGTTAGTGTGATCCTTTTTGTGACCAGTGAGAGAGAATCTGTGGCCCAGTGGATAAAACACCCTGCCTGCTCCCATCATGGATGCTTTCAGCATGAGATTTTCTCAGATTTTTTAAGAGGGCACAGATATTTTTCATGCTTACGGCGTTCATCAGGTGTCCAGGATGTTTTGTATTGAGGTGGGGGACTCAGATTTAATGAGTGCCTTTGTGCAGCAGGATTGCTGCATATGTAACCACAGCATCACCTTCAGTGGCAAACACACCGTATTCTGAAAAATCAATAGTCAGGACTTTTCAAGCAGTCTCTAATAGAATTGAACAGTGGATGTAAGAGAGGGGGAGTCACACCAGTAGGCCAGCAAATAAACAGTCCTCGTTGATCTCAGAGGCTCACACAGATCTCCGAATTGGAGGTACAAAAAAAAAGACAAGCATAGGATGGATGCAAGGCAACAGGCTTGCACTGCTCCTCTCACTGGCACACAGACAGCACTGGTCCTATCACATTTATTTCACACCTCAGACTGCATCACATGGAGCAAACGATGTGAGCGTGGGCAGTTTAATACCTTACACTCCTTCTAGAGCTCTTCTTTCTACCACCACACTGCATGCAGCTGGGAGGAGATCATCTCTACTTGGTGGAGCTCAGCCCCTGCCTGAAAGGGTCACCTGTGGAAGGGATTGATTCACCTCGCTTGGATTTCCAAAACCAGTCTTGCTCACACGTCCTCGTTACTGCATGGCTTTACCACCCCAGGTGCCTGGCGCCTGCTTTGCTGTGTGAATTCATGAGGAAGAGCCCAGACAAGCAGAGTGCACGCAAAGAAACTGCTCAGCCACGGGAAGCGTGTGTGCTCCCAAATGCAGGCAGGGCATGGGATAAAGCCACTGCCAGGGAAAGAGAAGCTGGTACAAGACCATGCCCTGGCCGGAGAGTGATGCAGTAGCTTAGGCTCGGAAAAAAATCACTTCCGACTCTGATTTCTGTGCCCCTGTGGTTGTGACCTTCAGTTTTTTGCTGTTTACCACGGCACCATGTTGTTTACCATCTGCTGGGGGCCTTCATGCTGACCACCCTCCTCTCCCCTGCTCACACATCAGACCTCCAGCTTAAATGCACCTGTAGTCAAGCAACACAGATGGGAATTTCCAAAAACAAACAGTGGAGAGAGTTGGGTACCTGGCTTAAATAACTAGCAACCCCCAACAGATCGATCCCCTTGGATTTAGAAAAAAAAAAAAAAAATCACAAAATGCCTCTCAGCCACACACTGAAACAGCTTGCAGATCCTCCCCACTGCTCCCGGCAGCTGGCTGCCTCCCAGCCCAGCAATGAGCGATGCCAACTCCATTACCTGCACCACGGGGCCAAGGGGAGCAGGCCGGCCATTAGCTGCCCGTGATGAGCTAATTAATCACGGGCACTTGCTGAATTCCTGCTCCTGCACCATTATTAATGGCTCTGTGGATTGAGGCGGGCAGCAGAGGGTCCCCCACCTGCTGAAGCAGCAGTCCTGCTCTGCGAAGGGCACCGCTGCACCCAGCCAGCAAAGAGGAGACTTTGTGGAGAGCGGCCCCAAACTCACATCTCCCCCTTGGGTCAGAGAGGGGCTTCCCAGCTCCCCTCTGGAGCACCTGGGCTCAAACTCCCTGCCATGGGGTCCTCCTGGGCAGTGTGTGGCATCACAAGGTTGAAGGATGGCCCTGGTGGCAACTTCTCCTCCCTTCACATGGGGACACCATGGAGCAGCTGCGTGCTGCGAGTTGGGCACTGGCACCCCGACCCTTTTCCACACATTCCCATCCAGGCCTGGCAGCACCCAGGCACCCAGCCTCACCTCCTGCATCCTCCATCTGTAGAGGCTCCTGGGGTGAAGCCCAGCTCTCCTGCAGCGTGGTGAGGACTCTCGGGGCTGACCGGGGTCTCACAAGCCGGTTCCTGCCCCAGCACGCTGCCAGGGCTCACACAGCTGCAGCCTGTACGCGGCCACCAGCTGCAGCAGCAATTTCAGGTGCACAGCCTGCCTCTTCCCTTGTGCCTGCTGCAGGGTTCAGTTCAGGTCCATCTGAGTGCCGCAGAGGTGAGAGGCTAAAGGCAGTAAAACCCTCCGTGCTGTCTGGAAATGAAGGAACCACACAAACACAGTCTGGCCTGCTCCCCATGCTGGCTCTGAGGCTTGTGTGCCTGCATGCTAAAGCAGAGCCTGGCAGTCCATTCATCAAAGCGCTAATTGGCACCGGTGTGCATCAGATCATATTCCAACCTTTGGCCAGCGCTGGCTGTTTACACGCCGTGCCCTGCATGCTGCTGCACTGAGCCTGTCTGGAACGAGGTATCTGAGAGAATGGCCCCAAAACAGTCAGCTCTAAGAGTAAATCCCTCTCTAATCCCTTCCCTCAGAGGATCCCAAAGCACTCTGGTTGAAGGACGGAATCACTCCCTTTCTACACATGAAGAAATCTCCCCAATAAAAAGCAGGCCCTAGAGCAAGCCTGGAAACTAAGAGCTACCCCAAGAGTGCCAATGGGCAGAAGAGAGCTGGGACACGCTTGGCCGTATGGGGTAGGACACCCATTTGGCGTCACATTCCCATCAACAAACTTGCCTTAGAGCATAAAAATCACCACACCGGGGTTAGTAGCTATTAAAAAGCAAACATCTCCTATCCTTCCCTAAGTTGAACTCACTTGGTGCCTGCTCCTTCCAACAAACAGATTGCTGCTGGAGCAGTTTCTTCTGCTGTTGAACTCCTTCAGGGGAGGACCAGCAGCACCCTTTCCACCCCACGTGTTCGTACAAACTCCCAGCATCAATAGCACGTGGCCAAACCCAGCTCTTTGAGGTTACTCACCTCTTTCAGGAGAAAGGAGAAGTCCTGAATTGTTCTGAAGTTTTCAGGTGGGGAAAATAGAGAGAAACTGACACAGGACTTAGGATGACACAAATTGTATTTCTGAACATTGCCAAGAAACAAAATGGGACAAATCCATCTAGTACTTGTCACTGAAACTGGGCATCACAGCTCTGAATACAATGGGAATTGTTCAGCGTTGTTTAAACAAAACAAGAATTAAAATAATTAAAAAAAAAAAAAAAAAAAAAAACACCCAAAATCCAAACATTTCTCACATCATGGTGGTTAAACCCAGACACTGAATTAACAGAAGGAAAAGAGATTGCCAGCACATTGCCAAAGTCGTTGCAATTTGATTCAGTTAAAGAGAAGCAATAAGCCCAGACCTGCATCTGGCAGGTTTCATGTAGGGAGCATCTAGGTGAAATGCAGACTAGAGACAGGAACAGCAGAATACACTGTAAAAAACAAGTGAAGGAATTATAGCCAGAAGACACATCAAAATACAAACTCATACAGATCAGTCTTAACAGCTGTAGTTTTTCTCCACTTAGTTTCATAAATACAATTTCTGAATTGGCCTTCGAATTCTCAGCCTCCATGTGCCAGCTTACACGGGCTGGTGACACAGCCCAGCACCCTTCTCTGTCAGGAGTTTGCTACTCATAAATGTCCAAGAGCATGCAAGCAGAGGTGCCTGCGACAGCACTAGCTGTGATGGTACCTATGTGGCATGAAACACCTTCCTTTGGCAGCCCAGAGAAGAAAAGCTTTTGCTTGTTTTCCTGCTATCAGCATTATCAAGCTGCACTATGCAGGATTTGCTGAAGTTTTTGCATCTTCTAGCTTCAAGCTGGTTGAGGGTGCCTTATGTTAACATCAACCTCAAAGAGCACAAAAGAGGTTGGGAAGCAGTCTGAAAGACACAGACTTCTGAAGTCAAGAGGACCTTAGGCACCCCACTATTTGTGCGATTTTTGCTCTCACCTATTTTGTAGTATCTCTGGCAACTGCACCTCAAGGTCATACTCTGAGTGGGGCCAACAGCCACACTAAGGGAGCGGAAGATAAATGCCTTGGGCCTTTTCCTTTCAAAAGGCTGATGAAAAACTAAACTGAGCTGACACCCTGATTCCAAGGAGAATATGAAGCTCTTACAACCTGCTCCAGGCTATAAAAGACGCCTCTGACTTGGGGCTGTTTGCCTTGGGTATGGTCTTTGGATAGTGCAACAGGACAGGGTCCTGCTACTACAACCGGCGTACACAGAGCCAGTGGTTCCACAAAGCGTGGCAAACAGACCACAAAGCTGGACTAACTCTGCGCACCTGGAATGAAGCCTGCACAATCCCTTTTGCTCCATGACCTCCACAGCCAAGAAGGGCAAAGGTGGCAAAAGCAGACAGCTGAGGACTGCCCATGGAAAGAAACAGAGCAGGAGGGAGTCTGGAACAGCGCATTCATCTTCACCCTGGGACCTCTTTCCCTGACTCCACCTAGTAAAGATTTATTACTGACATTGCTAAGACAAAGATAAAAAGGGAGAAAGAACAATGCCTTATTTCTCTCATCACTTGGGCAAATGATAATTCTTGCTGCACAATGGGATTAGGCTCAAATAGGAGAAGTGTCATATCTACAGCCATAAATCCATGACCAAACTGAGATTGATAACGAATGTCTAAGTCAGGCTAAAAACCAGTCAATAGCAAGGGCTGAGAGATGCTTTTATTGTTCACCCAGTAAAACAATCCAGTAGAACATGGGGAAACAGCAGGTTTGCTGGTTTTAGATACCAGGTAATCCTTGAAATGCATCCAGTGTACCTGTCAGTGGAGCAGAACCGGGCAACAGGCTTCTTTGGGTTCTCTTCAATGGATAATGGATTCACCAAAAAATGCAGTTTGGGGTTAACTGAAACTATTCATCAGACTAAGAAAAAAAGGCAAAGGCAAAAAGACTATTAACGATAAAACATTTTCTTTCAGCATTTGCAGAACAGGTTTCACATTTGCGCTTCAAAGCAACTTTTTATAGCCCAAGTCATAATGGTTTTAAAAAAGTGAAAAAGCAACCCTAAAAATGAAATGTTTCATTTTTGTTTGAAAGTATTGGTTTATGTTTTGATTTTTCCCTTTTTCATTTCACTGACAAAATGAAAAAAAAAAAAAAATTGTCTCAAGGTCACCCTTACAACTTCAGGTTACCCTTACAGCTTTTTTTTCCCCAGGTTTTTCAGTTCAGCCTGCAAACTGAAAAAACAGTGGGCACAGCCTACTTGGGAGTTTACTGCCCCTCTTTCTATTTGAATCAGTCCTAAGCCAAAGAAAATGGGAATTTTATTTCACCAGGTAATACCAACCAGAATCGAGGTATTTAGTAGATGAAAAAATACTGAAAATCAGAGGAGTTGTGCCTGTTATGGGCTGAACATAATCCAGGAGATAAGAGACGTCCTGGCTCCAAAGAACACTGCCATCTACAAGCTTCCTGCCATGCCATCCTACTCTCATGTAAGGCAATTTACACAGTGCAGGCCCGATCCTGCATTTTTAGAATCTGTGATGTGACGTGCACCAATTTGCGAGCAATGCAACATCTAGGTTACCCAAGCTACCTGCTCTAAGCAAGGGCTTTTGGGGGCTGGGATTTTGGCGTTAGGGGGAAGCAAATGGAGAAAGATGCAACATCAACCCCACTAGCAATATTCGAGCATCAACCATGTGACCTGAAAACAACATCCCTTTTTTGCAGAGCGTTACCACTTCTGCAGGGATAATACAGTACTGGATAGTTGCTTTGCAAGCTCGATTAAATGAAAAGGCCTTACAAGGATTTCTGTTGGGACAGTCATCTGGTTTAAACACAGCAGAAGACATTATAAACAATAGCAAAAAAAAAAAAAAAGAAAAAAAAACAACAACAAACAATAAATTAGGTATCAGCACAGCTTTCTAAACGTTCTAGAACAATTACTTGCAAGACAAAAAAATCACAGCTCTGGTACTTAGAATCTTGTCTTTTTTTAAAAAACAATAATCCACAGGTTTTGCATAAAAATAAACATTTTAAGCTGACAGCATTATGTTAATTGGATTCAACCCGCTTTTTAATATATATATATTTCTATGTATATTTAAATGCATATTTTTCTATGAATATTCTTTAAAAGGAGTAATGGGAGTCACAAACGCATAAAAATAGATACTTTGGAAAGAAAAAGTAATAATAAAGACAACCCTGGTGAAAAAAAAAAAAAAAGCAATGTAACAGGGCAGTATTCTAAAGCAATGGCTCACCATACTATAATGTGTGGAGTCCAGTCCTTCTGTACTGTGAGCAATTACTCCTAAATACTATTGGGGTTTTTAACAGTGATGTACAATACAAATTCCTGCAAGTTTATTAAAAAGAAAAAAAAAAAAAGTGGGGGAGGAAGGGGTATACAGGACAGATTTTGACACTTGCTATATTGCTGTAAATAACTAACACAGGTCTTCTTCCAAGACGAAAGCTGGAGGAACTCCAGCACTTCCTGCATTTACAAAAATATACTTTTGATCAAAATCTGACCTCTCTCAACTAAAATTAAAAAATAAAAATAAAAAAATCCACATTTGCCCTATGTTTTTTTTTTTTTTTCTGTTGTCATACAAGTAATCAAAGCAGATCAGAAAAGGTGGGATTTTTAGTAGTGTGTGTCAGCATTCCATGCTTCTTTGATGAAAGCCAGCTGCTAACGGATATAGGAAGATTATTTCCGAGAGTGATCCTGTCCCTTTACAGCAGGAGGTAACCTCACTGTTAAAAATCCCTTCAAGGCAAAAAAAAGATCATGGGGTAAAGGGTGGGAAGCCATTAAAAAAATAATAATAGCCTGACCTGCTTGCCAGCTGCATCAGTATTCAAGTAAAGTTTAAAGTACCTTTGTAGGACTTCACAGAGTCTTGGAGGGTCAGACCGGCTTATTTTAACAACTGTAATACGCACTTTGAAACAGCTTTGTCATCTGCTTGTTTAAACTTAAAAAAACAAAAAACAAAACAAAACAAAACAAAAAAAAACAACAAAACAAAACAAAAAAAAACAGGAGCAAAGGAAAGGTCAAGGAAAGGTCTCAGCATCAGTATTAGACTGCGTGGTATCTTCTTGACACTGACACTTTGATATTCTTCCTTCCTCTTCTAATGCATTAAAACATCGAGAAGTCATGCAGCCATTTTAAAGGAGTACTTTAAGAGTCCAGTTTTCTTAGAGGTTAACTTGATCACCAGCACAGCACTGGAGAAAGCTGATCTAACAGTATTTCACTTACAGAAGTCTTCAAAGGAAAATAAGAAATACTATTCCACAAAAAAAAAAAAAAAAAAAAAAAGCCAATTAAAAACAGACAGCAAATTGTTTTTTCTCAGTGTTTTTTCTTAGACATTCTTTCAGAAGAAAAGTTTTCTTCCCTTGTCTTTCTTTAAAAGCACATTTTCTAACCATACAGATTTGAGAGCTATCTTCCATATATGTGAATCTAAGCTTTTCTGAAACTGTCTACAGGGTTTGGGAGGCAGGGGATTCCCTTTCCTAAATTTCAGAGCCATCTAAAATGCCATCTGCTCATTTTGTCTTGTTTATTTAATTTTTTCATTCTCCTTAGCTTTTTCCAGGCCAATACACTACCGTGAGAGTGTAGGTGCTTGCATTTGAAAGAATTTTGAACTGAGCACAGCTTCACACATTTCACCTCCATGCCCTTACTGTGTAGTTTCTTCTGTCTTTACTTGTATAAAATCAGTTTGTGTAACACTGTTTTAAAGGAATAAAATAAATGCACACGCACACACACATACATTGTATTGGTGAACACTATACACTAATTTTTTTTTTTTCAACAGCATTAACAGAAAGTTTGGCCTACTGTAGGTTGAACACGTGGGGAAGGCTGAATTTTTATGGTTGCCATGCAAGCCACCTTCAAGACAAAACAGATGAACCCACCCAAGAGCAAATGCAGTTTCTACTCTCTTTTTAGACAAATGCTGCTTTCCAGGGATCAGACTGACATCTCACCAATTCAGTCAATGCAGTATTTACAGAACCACATTGAGCTGCTTCTGTGTCAGTCCTCTGAATCCTAATGCTGTTAAACCAAAGGGGGAAGAAGGTAATTGATTTGCCTTAGTAGTAGTAGTATTCATATATATTGATAATGCTTTGAATTGCAATTTACTTCTGAAACCTTGCCCTTTGAAAAGCACACACCCTTTAAGTTGACAATTTTTTTCAGGCTTCTGTTCCGTTAAAATTATCTTCTTTTCATTTTGCTGCTCTTTTTCAATTCTCTACCAGAAAATTTTCTTTTTCTTCCAGCAGAAATGTGTCCGGTGGGCTTGGGCTTTCACTGCACCCGCTCTGTGAAATTCTCAGGGAAAACCCCTCGGCATTGGTCCAGTTCCTTACGCTGGATCCAGTCAGACTCCTTCACACCCATCAGCCATCCTTCGTCCTAGAGGAAAAAACAGAGATCAGGCACTGAGGAATAAACAAGAGTGGGGATTTTTCAAAGAGTGCAGGCCAAGGAGATGTCAAGGCACATCAAAGCCATGCTCATAGCTGGCTTGGAGACGATCCAGGTAGAGGATGGGGGAGAAGGAGAAGAATGATATTGTTTTCTTTAAAAAGAGAGAAGGCCACTTCCCCACCAGAGTCAATACCAAAACTCATCTGACCCAGTGTCTGGAGGCAGTGAAATGTTGTAAACAATCAGCAAGTGCAATAGAAATGTCATAATTTACCCCCAGTAAAGCAGGAGAAGTTCTCTGGGGCAATGGGATGGGAACCACCTGCCCTACTTTTTACCACCTAAATAGAATCATGGAATAGTTTGAGCTGGAAGGGACCTTAAAGACCATCTAATTCCAACCCCCTGCCATAGGCAGGGACACCTCCCACCAGACCAGGTTGCTCAAAGCCCCATCCAGCCTGGCATTGAACACCTCCAGGGATGGGGCAGCCACAGCTTCTCTGGGCAACCTGGTCCAGTGCCTCACCACTGCAGAGTAAAGAATTTCTTTCCAATATCTAATGTAAATCTACCCTTTTTTAGTTTAAAACCATCACCCCTTGTCTTATCACTACACTCCCTGACCAAGAGTCCCTCATCAGCTTTCCTGTAGGCCCCCTTTAGGTATTGGAAGGCCATTATAAGGTCTCCTAGAAGCCTTTGCTTCTCCAGGCTGAACAACCCCAGCTCCCTCAGCCTGTCTTCATGGGAGAGGTGCTCCAGCCCCCTGATCATCTTTGCGGCCTTCCTCTGGAATTTTTCTAATACTCCCATGTCCTTCTTGTGCTGGGTGGTGGTGGTGGCACTCTCCATCACCAGAAAAGAGATGGGCACCTCCACAGGGCAATTCATCCCATCCATCTTGGGCATGGGTCTTTGGAAAGGATGAATTGTTCCCTGGGAGTGCTCACCCTTGTTCTGGTGCTAATCCTCCAGATCCATAAGCAGGGATCAATTTTCACTGAGTGAGGCAAAGGGAGCCCTGCCCAGTAGGACTTGCTCAGCAGGAGAGCCAGGACTTCCCACAATCTCCCTGCTCTCTGCAGTGCGCCCAGCACCAAGATTTCTACTCAGGAGGGAAATGAGATATTCGAGGTAGGAAGGCTGCACTGTTTGTAGCTCAGGTGTGTGGCTGCCCTGTTGTCTGCATGCCTAGGAGCTTGCAGATTCCACAATGCCACCCCTGCAGCTTCCAAGTGCCACTCATGTCTGCCTTTTGCAGGAGGGCAGCCTGTAGGGCAGGAATGCAGCACGAGGCAATGGAGCTGCATGGGGGACCACCGCCTCCAAGCTTAACAGCTTGCTCTGCATCTGCTCCTCTGAGCGAAGTATACACCAGACTCATTTAGAGATACATCAACACCATTTAGCTACATAACTTGCCAGGGCAGAAACGCTCAGGAAACCAGATGCTATAAGCCGTGGAGATACAGGGCATGCATGTGCGCAGCTCAAACAGTTGTTCTCACACTTCTTTCGTGGAACTGGCAGGAGTTACCTGTGAATTTACCCAAGGACAAGCACTGCCTCCCTTGAAACATACTCTTTAAAAACATACCTGCACGGTGCAGGAGTGAAGCAGCCCTCACACCGGGGAAGATCCACAGGGCATGCATGGCTTTCCGCTGCCATTTTATAGCTTCTGCCCTTGTCCTGTTTTCTGTGCATTTCACATGGCAGCAGCTCAGACCAGCCACTGTACCGAGCTCCCTGCTCCATGCAGGCTGCACTGGGTGCCTGAGGCTCAGCCAGCCCTTGCTGCTGCCTCAGAGTTGAACATTCAGGGGATGTCATGGGAATGGCATGAGACAGGAGCCCATCTGCAGCAGCCAGTTGCAGGGGCTGCAGAAGGACTGACATGCCATATATCAGGAAGACAAACAACTAGGTGGCAGGTGCTGGGCGCAAGTGCCTGGAAGGCATCTTCCAGCTAACAGCACAGCAAGCACAAAAGCTCATCCATTTGCATGTAGCATCTGTGCCATACAGCATGCATCACTCCCACGGCATCCTGCTACCAAGGGTCTCCTCAGCTGGAGGGATCAGGCACCAGGACCCAGACTGACCCCTGCCTATTTTGAACAACGTCATTTGAAGTGCCAGCTTAGAAGCACTGCTGCCTTTAACTCCTTCTATCAAGAAGAAATAAATCCCAGCCTGCCTGATGAACACCGACACCTAAGCTGCAAGACAGAGACCCAGATCACAGCCTATTATCCTAAGCTTCCTCCACTCACGTGCACAGTTCATGCACATGTTAACAGCCAATGCTGTCTGGCTGGGTTTGGTCAGGGTTAGGGAAATGAGCTGTAGCACACAGTACACTGTAGGAGGGTTAGAGGGCTTCAGTGCAGCTACAGCATCATGTTAGCAACACTCAGAGCTCACCCTCTGCAGCTTGGAGAGTCTCGAGTTCATGGCTGTTGCACCCACATCCAGCTAGAGTGCAAACATAGGGCATTGAAAAACTCCACTCCACAAATGCCATCTCCTACCACTGAAGGGGAGCTGCCCCTCATTTCCTGTCCAGAAAGCTTTCTGAGAAGGAAATGCTCACAAATGCTTATGCAGGGCAGTCCCACCCAGTGAAGAGTTGTCTCCAGAAAGAATCACTGCTTCTTCCCCATACAACCCTTCCACCCAGAGCATCAGCTCTGTGGGAACTGCCGGCATATTACAGCTCCCATTTCACAAGCAGCAGCAAGATCTGACCCCAGAGTTCACAAAGGCAACAGCCGAGCCACAGAGGATCCACATGTCCTGTGGCCAGTGCACAACACCTTCCCTTCACACCCCTTGTGGAATCCAGATTTTGTCTGGGCTTGGCCAAAACCAAAGAGCTGGTGACTTCTGAATCAATTTGGAGAATTCCCTTCCTTTTCCAAACAAAAACCTGGAGACTTGAGAATGAATGTTACACAATCACCACCTCTCTCAGGCAAAATAATAAAGCTGCAGCAGTCTCTATCAGCTGGAAGCCCTCAAACATAGCAAGTGAGGAGGATTTACTCAAGGCTTTCAGAAATAACTGAGATTAAAGAAAAACACTGCCAGTTAAATCCACGTTGAAGATGGACAGGGGAAGTGTTCCGTGGAGCTGGGAATCCTGCTCACATCTTTGGCTCTGCTGCCATCTCCTGACCAAACACAATCTTTTAGAAATAGGCATTGCTATGCTGAAGCGTAGCACACCGACCCTAAGCAAGCTTCTTTCTCAGAGCCTCAGCATTTCTTAAAAGGGGAGAAAAACATCATCACAGGCTGTGGTCAGCTCTGGGCCAACACCACAGTCTGCACTGCAGTGGTCACAGAAAATGTTCATCAAGTTTAGGAGCTAGGTATGGGCTCTGTAGGATTCCTGGTCAAGAAAGCCATTGCCTTGACTCAAATGCCCTTCTAAGGGCAGAAAGCCACAGCTACTTCACATGCTATACACAGAATAAGGTCTCCACTTTTGATTCACAAGCAGAGTCCTCCTCTGTTGCGGGAAGCAAGGACAAGGACAAGGACAACCGGCTCTCCAGCCAGCTCCCAGCCACAAACTGATGGCTCTGCACCCAGCCAGCAGGCTGTTAGTGGAGGAAGAAGCAGCTCCAGAAATCCCTTTGGCTTACCCCAGCCCAGGTACGCACCCTGTCTTCTCTGCTCACCTGCTCCTCAGGGTTCTCAAATGGAATCACGAGCACCACGTCTCCGGCCTTCAGCTGCAGCTCGTCACTGTCAGTGGCTGTGTAATCATGCATGGCCTGGACCTGCAGAGAAAGGAGAGGAGAGCCACATGCTTGTTAACACAGCCCTGAAGCCTCACATGACAGAAAGTCTGTATTCACTCAAATGGTGTCCTGTATTATTTTTGCAGCTGGACTTCAAGAGTATTAGCGATTATAGCCTCCCACCTCTAAGCAGGGAGAGAAAACATAGGTAAGAGCATCAGTTCAAATCTTCAAGTGATTGTATTTTGTCATGTTTTGTTGTTTTTTTTTGTACTCGTCTTATCTCCTATCAACATCTGTATTACAGCCTTTCTACTTCAAGCCACAACCCTCCGCTTCAACTGCTGCAGTCTATAGTGCTGCCTGTAACCTGTCTGAATTTGATGAGCCTCCTATGGTTCCTCAAAGTTTTGCAACCCTCCTGCTTTCAGCAGATTTCCCTGAAAAAGCAGTACAGGGACATAACTAAGCAGAAGAAAAGAACTCCTGTAGCAGGTTAGGCAAACAAAAAAGGAGAGTGCCATATCTCACGTTCAGGACATGATGCATCTGTGCTGTCTTGCTACCAAGGCCCTTCAATGTGACATAGCCCATGGCCACGCTGAGCAAAAGTAGTTAACTTGTTACAAGAAAAAAATGTCAGAGACTCAGTGTCCCACCAGCATGCACTCACCTTGAACAGAAATCCTGGGGGCATGTCAGCTCTTTCAGAGGAAGCACCTCCTTCCACGGTGCCATTGACAGTAGCAGGGAAAGTTTCCACAACAACAGCAGGCAGAGAGGTCTGAAAGGCAGCAGACAGGAAAGGAAAAACATCACTGAGAAAGGAAAATCCCAAATGGCAGCTCCTAGACCCACCCTGGAGGATACACATCAAAACCATAACCTATTTGGGTCTCCCAACACTATCCAAGGATTCAGTGGGTTTTCCCAGCACACTAGGCAGTGATGGAAGCAACCGAAAGGACAGCAAAGGCAGCAGCGAGAGGGCAGGAGAGGTGACCACTGCCCTCCTGTGCTTAAGGCTGCAGAAGTGCAGGAGGATTCAGAGCATTTTTCTGGGACCATGTTAGCTACCATTTTCCATTTACTGCAGTCCTTGTAAAGCCCGTGTAGAAATGACAACTGACATGTGACAGTCTATAGGAACCGAGCAACCACGAGATGGGACCTACTCCAGCTCCTAAGAACGCTGATAGTGTCAGAAGAAGAGTGGAAACCTGGCTAGTCAGGGGTTACAGGCAGAGCCCACAAAAGAAAAAGTAAATGATGGGCAAGAAGGAGCCAGGCAGAAAACACAAGCTTAGCACAGCACAGGTCATGGGCTGGCTTCACGGCATGGGTGAAGAGACTGTTCTTTTTTGGGATCCTCCAGCTGAGCTTCTCCCTAAGTATCACACAGGGAAAACACAACAGCTACCTCTGGCCTCTGACTAAGACCACTGTAGGTGCTGCAGTGGCAGGGATGTGTTTTCCCAAGCCATCACACACGTCTTTTGTCAGCCCAACATCCCGCATGTCTGCTGTACAACAAAAGGACATGATGGGACATAAAGGGACTGCTTTATCTTGAGGCTTACCGATCCCGAATCAGCTTCGGTTTTAGACGCTTCAGCTCCAGCTGCTGCTTCAGATCCAGCTGCTTCAGCTCCTGCATGGGCTGCTTCTGCGGGCTGCAATACAAAAGCCATCCAGGTGGAGAGTTACACTCATTACAGTTACCTGTGTGTGTGCAGAAAGCACAGCTCACTCTGTCCAAGTGCTCTACACGGTTGACTGCTGCCATCTGCTGACAAATGTGTGAGGAACTTCAGGTTCTCACCATGTCTGTCTCCTCAGTTCTCTGCAGCCTAGTGGAACCACAGCAGAGCCTGCATTCCCTCCCTCCAGCCACACAGCAGGCGATACTCCAGAAGAAATCAATGCAACCTGCAAAACCTGTACGCCTCCTCCTTTTCAGGGCCTAACTTACAGACCTACTCACACATACATGCGCAGTATCTGTACTACATCTAGGTTTCCACTTGTATTTGAATACATGGCTCTGCTTACACTATTTCCAAGGATCAACAATCATGGAATATTTAAGCCTTTGCATGCTCCCAGTAATAGAAGTGTGTGCTAACGACACTGTCCAGATCTGCAACTTCATCTGGACCCAGCATCCTTATGACATTATTACTAAATCAAACAACTGAAGAACGTGACATTTTTTAATCCAATTAGGTTTTGAGAAGGCCCAAAGAGTCATTAACTTAGATTATGTTTGTAAGAATTTGCTGTGACTATCCTGCACAGTGTCTGAATGGTGGGGAGAGGAGAGCCTAGCACACAAAAGCTACCACCACCAGGGAGAAACATTCAGCATCATCTACAAACCACTGCCTGGCAGAGATTGCTCCTGGAAGCACGCTTCCAAAGCTTCAAGCTTTTAGTCTCTTTCACCTAAAGTCAGTTTAGCTCTGTTCTCATTCAAAATTAAAGAGGTTCATTTCCCGCTCCCAGAAATTGCAGCAACACAGGAATTAAATTAGATCTGATAGCATTAATGCTGCCAGCCAGGCATCATCTGGGCTAACTCCTGACAAGAATCTCAGGGGTTGAGTAAGGGAATGTCTTCATGAACAATCTATATTTGTTCCCTACATCAGGCATCACAAGCACCTCTTTGTATAATCTGCAAGATTCCTACTCTATACAGCACAACAGAGATTGCTACACAGACATCTTCCATTTTTAACACGTGAATAAACAGGTTTTGGCATGCCTACACACCTCACACATTTGGTAAACATGTGTGCCCCTAAACACAACCACATTCAGCACAAGGCATTGTCCTGATTTCTTCATGTTGTAATTCTCATCCTGCCAGCCCTACAGAAGCATTTAAGTCCAGGTTCAACTGATCAGTGAAACCCTCAACTTCCACCTCTTTCCCTGGAAACCCAGATAACTTGGTTGAACCTGGGTTCTGCAGATGTTCCAAGCCATCCCACAGTGACTGAAGCCCAGACACATGGTCTGTGGACTGATCCCCAACATCTCCCCCAACCACGTCTCTTCCCCTGATGAGAACACTGCCCAAGAAGACGATGCGCAGATCTACCAGGTTTTAAACCATGCTCTGCATAAGCACGTTCTTCCTTCACCACATCTTTCTTCCATCATATCTGGGCTGACAACAAGCCAAGATATGGCTCTGCTCCTACACCTGAGCAGATGCAAAGCACCGGTCAGGAACTCCAACACCTCCTGGGTTAACCTGGCCATGCCAGAGGACACACACTGTGTAAAGCACCAGCCACAGTAACCCTCAACTCCACACCCGTCTGGCTACTAGCCACACACTGACACAATACTCCAAGTGGTTTTCTAATAACAATAGAAATCAGCAAGAAATAAAAACCTTGATTTAAGAAAAGGCCATCACATGGCCTTCAGCTGTTCCAACAGTGCCATTTAGCACGTCTTCCTCTCCTGTCACCTCCTTCCTCATGTCCCCCCATCACTGCACCCACAGGCCTATATTGCCAGAGGGTATTATACATAGCAGAGCTGTTCCCATCCTGCAGCTGATTCCCAGAGCAGCTTGGGCAGTACGAAGGTAAACGTATGCATATGAAATGCTGCCATGGCTCCTCCTGTTTAATTAGATTTGCTCCCAGGTTGCTTTCTATATGGATTCAGTGAAACTGGAACAGATGCCAGCCCAGCTCTATCTGGTCAAGCATGATTTTTAATATGGACAAGTGAAAAGGAGTTCACATTTAGCCAAGGGTTTCTTAGAGCAGCTGATTTGCAAGAACAGTATTTAATAACCAGAGAAATTAAACCTCAATGAATTCCCTGGGTTTCAAAGGGCATTTCCATGTCAGCTACTTATTTTTCTATTTTATGTACCCGTGGGTGTGCCAAAGTCTATAAAAGTATTTACAGTCATGGTGAGATACTACAGGGAGAAGAGGGGCAATTGCTCACTGCTGTTGCCAGGTTTGAAAGCTTTATTTATGCCAACAGCAGCATCACGCACACCAGACGCAAGTTTACTGGTCTGCAGAACTAAGCAGATTCTCCAAGTTTCTATGCAGTTGTTAACCCCATAGCATATGGGGCTGTGCACCCTGGCAACAAAATCTCTCATCAACAGCTAAAAACAACATTAGAGCAAAACCACTTCAGAATGCTTGAGGAGCAAAAAGGAGGATTCCTCAGCTATGGGGAGCTCTGCCCTTTAACACTGTATGGGATGCCAAGGTGAGAACTGGGATGGTGAGAGCATCTCGTCTAGTACCATTCCCCAGTTATACTGTCCTTCGGGTTTCCAGAATGGGAGAAATGGCCCCAAACTTGATTGTAAGCACAGTTCAGTCACACACAGTCATACCTCTCGCACTGCCTGTCCACTTGAAAGGCATGATGAGATCTTTCCTTGCCAAAACACAGACTTTTATTTCTTTTTAAGACAGACTGACAATGCACATAAAATGAAGTGACAGATGTTAAACACTGATGGCTGACAAAGCACACAAGGGCAACATCTTTCAACACGACCCAGACTCATGTGAAGGAAAGCACTGGCCACAGTGAGTCCTTGGGCCAGACTCTCAGCAAGCGTAAAGCTGTTTCCTCTTATGCACTGACTCTAGATGCTGATCTGGCCTTTGAGAATTGGAAGGTTGGCAAGACTCAATCCCGTGGTGCAAGCCAAGGACACGTTGCTTACATCTACACCATGGGTTACAGCCAGCTCAAGTCACAGGCTTGAGTGCCCAGACCAAGTGTTTTCTGTCCACACTGCTAGCTGTTTGTGCAGAGGCGCTCAAAAGCAGCTGTGCTTGGTGTATCTCCACATGGGCTAAACTGCAGCACTCCGAGACCTTCCCAGGCCTGATATATCTAGAGGGCACAAATGAGTGTCCAGCTTAGGTTCAAGATGCAGAGCGTGTGTAGAGTCTCCCTTGCCAACAAGCTCCAAAGCTGGGGTTGTGGCAGGTGACAGGCAAGTTTTGGGCCTGCTCTTAACATTTTACTTAGACACAGGCTGGGCTATTTCACATCAGCCTGACAGTGATGGTCAATGAACAGCAAACACTGCAGAAAATCCCAAACAGGTATGTATACCCAATGGTACAAGTAGTAAGGACCAGGGACACCCGAGACATTTATGCATCACACACAAGACCAACAGGACACACAGAGTTTGGGGGATGGAGGGTGAGGATGATGCCACAGTGGGATTAAGTCTGGGGAGAAGGTCACAGCACCATGCCATGGGAAAGGTAAGTGAGTTAGCACTGGGGTGGTTTGGTGGTGGAGGCATTAAGTTACAGCGCCAGACCTGATTTGCAAACATGGCTGCTCCCAGGGCTTGACAGAAGGTGCAAAAGTGGGTTCAGCATTACACGGAGCAACTTTGGTTTGGGGGATGCATGGAAGAAAAGCAGTGAGGAAAATGGAACTGGTATGCACAAAGAGATGGCACTGGCACATGCACAGTACACATGATGAGAGATGAAAGCCATATGAAGTTCTTACCTCCCATAAATCCCAAGGTAAAGACTATGCATGTCAAAGAGCAACAAAAACAAAACATGTTTATACGTGATTATTTTAGTGAGTACAAACATTATAGACACTGATCAGTCTGAAGCAGGCATATGCATTCAACAGCACTTACCTCTGCATGTTTTAAAAATATTTTTAATGCCTGAATTTATCCACTCCTCCCCCCAGCATATCTAAATTAAGTCCCAAGGCTTTTTTGAGTGAGGGTTATTCCTACCTTTGGAATGAAAGGAAACAGACAAGCTACATTCAATCATCACTGGCAGACCACACAGGCAGAAAAAAATCATGAGTTTGTGGTCTATTAGAGCTAAATATGCACCCTTATCTCCCCAGACAACACAGTTAAGAACGATTTCAGATCAAGACTTCAGTTAGTGTCTTTGGATCAGCAGTGAAATATTTTAACCTCTCTGCCATAATGTCTGCACTATAGGAAACAAACTTGACTCCTTTGAAAACTGTGTGGTTTGTGCTAGGTTTTAATACTGTGGTTACCATTACAATTATTAATTTCAGACTCTTTAATGACCTTCTGACGCTAACAACATATATATTAGAACACCAAATAATCTATTGTTGAGCAGTTTTGAAAATCCTACTCAGTGTAATATTTGTTGCTTGCTGGAAGGGTAACAAATAATACCCTTTTAAAGTTGAATTTATACTAATACCTAATATCAATATACCTGATTATCAAAGTTATAACTGGTGGTTCAGACAAAAAAAAAAAATCCTAGTAAAGGAAAAAATAAGCTTATTCTGGGTATGTAGTTTGTTCAGTCAGGCATGCAGTCAGGAAATGCCAATCTGCCCAAAGTTCCAGAAAGTAGCAGTTTGGCACACTGAGGTGTATTAAATTATGATAATAACAAGCATTTTGTAATGTAGCATCTTAATTTAGAAGACTCAAGTGCCTAACAGAGATCTTATTGCTACAAAAATTTGTTTCAAACAGGTCTATTTGACATTGTGATAATGGAGAAATATTGTAAACATCCCAATTGTGTTATTACAAACTTTAATGGAAACCATGTGAAAATAATACCCATTTTGTACATATGAAGTGGAATGTCTGGGTGAAAGACAACAGCTGAATTTGGGTGCCCTTCACAGACTCCAGCCATTTAGAAAGAAATTGAAGCATGGTCCTCCTGGGACAGTAGCAGGTATAGGCCAGAGCAGAATTAGGCATCTTCCTTTTTAATACTTCACTGTGTTAACAGTATGTTCAGGGAAGAAGCTAGTACTTTGATGTGAACAAAGGCTGTTATACCCAGAAAAAAAAATAAAAAAAGAAAGAAAAAAAAGCACTTGATGTTACTTGAGTATCTGTCTACAGCTTTATTCATCTTAAGTAACTGCTATCAAAGAGCCCGCTTATTAAAAATCCCTTTGAGAGCAATTTATAGCAGGCACACAGAGCGTAGATTGAATGCCTATTCACAGAGTAATGGTTTAAGTCCATACAGCACACAGTGGATGCTAATCTACAGATGGATGAGTTGAGTGAGTTGTCAATCAATAGATCCTTAGAGCAAAGCACAGGCACCTAGTGCCAGCCTGTGGCCTAGCTAACAGCCACCTGACTCTCACTGGACTTACAGATCCAGCAGAGAAGATCGAGGTGACCCTTGGCAAGAAGTCAGTTTTGCACTGAGAGGGAATGGTGATATGAACCAACCTGGGAGGCAGGTGTGGGGGTCTTCCCCACAGTGGCATCTGGTTTAATGGGATCAAAATCCAGATCCAACAGGCTGGCTCCCTCCTGGAAGGGCCCAGGGGCATCAAACTTGGCAGCAGTGAGGAAGAAAAGCAGGACGAGCATTAGACACACACATGTGCACAGTAGAGGGTACGCGACATCCAGGAGCTAAGGCTGCAAGCGCAGAGATGTTGTGGGGATGCAGACACCTGACGTGACTCCTGACTGCTTTGTGCCCGTAACCACAGGCAGGAAGCATGCCTTTGCTATCAACCAAACCTGGGCTTTTTCCACGAGGCTCACTCGTCTTCTCACCTGACCAAACAAGCTCACACAGTGTAAGCACCTGACCTGCTACAGGCAAAAAGATCACCACCACTGCCAACTCAGGTGGCCTTCTCTGTATATTTGTTCCTTACAGCTCATCCAGCTGCCTCTGTGTGGAAGGCCCAGGACAGAACCCCTGCCCCCCACTCATAGGAGCTGCCATCCACACCACTTATCTCAGGAACAGGGACCTAGGCAGAAGAACAATGAAACTTCTGGAAGACAAGTCTGAGGGACCTGATTGCTCCTAAATCCCTCCAGAAACAGAAATACAGAGTATGGCAGCTCACCCTAGCTAAGGGATCTGAATCACTTCCCACTCCAAAGTGCCGTTTCCAATGCCTTCCATTTCAGGACATCCCATCAATGTGCACACACGAGACATCTAACACAGCACACACCTGAGAGGCTTAGCTACTCTCTTCAATGCCAGCAGAATACCTTTCTTTGAATAATGCTCTGGCTAAAGATTATGACGACACATTCACTGATTACCACTAATAAAACAGTCACGAAGGAATCACTAGTACTCAAAACAACTACCATCACAGCTGATTGTCAGATTTAGCCTAACCACTATGGCCTTCCTATTCAGCTTCAGAGGAAGCTGCAGTCCAGGAGGATTTGACCCCACTTTCACTGATCTTCCAAGCTTGCTTGCCCTACCCCTTCAGCTACCTGTCCAACAATACACCAAGGCTGGCAGGCTGGTCTTCATTTACATCATGGCCCCAACATGGAAGAACTTGTGGAAAGAAGTCACATGGTCTTAGTCACATGGTCTGAACTTTTGGGTAGACCTGTGCGGTGTCAAGAGCTGGACTTGATGATCCTTAAGGGTCCCTTCCAACTCAGGATATTCTATGATTCTAAGTGAGACATAATATAAGAGAAAGTCCTCTGCATGCAACACGTACCACCATCATCTTCACCTCCTCTAATTTCCTCTTACACCAATGCTCTTTTAGATTTTTCCCTCCCTTATGACCATCCTTACCTCACTCTTTTTAATATCCCCAGTTCCAGGAGGGCAAGGAACCACGTTCACCCGTCTCACAACAGTATGCTAAAACCAACTGGCATTCTAGTACACTCCCCCAGCACACACTGAAGCCATTGGAAAGGTTCAAACCCTAATCTGTAGCTTTTTTTTTTTGGCAGTTGGACACCAAAGGGTCCGGTCATGGAAGAATCTTACCTGCCATTCAAGACTTACATGCAAAGCCTAGCACCCTTTGCCTTTACCCAGATCTCCCACAAGAAAGCTCACTGGACCCAAGTCATCTGACAGGAACAGCCCTGGGCAATGCACTGAACACTAGTGGCTGCTGGGTGCTTCAGTGAAGATTGTTCTGGCAACCATAATACTCCCTCAGAAATCCCATCCAATTGCATGTCACAGCAGATCCCATCCTGGGTCAGGCCACTGATCAGGTGGAGAAGAGCATGTCTGGCTAAAGGCAAGCATTCACATGGAAATACATGATACAAACCACAGGGCACACAAAGTTGTCCAGTATGATAAAGGAGAACAGAGAATGAAAGAGTTGCTCAGCTGCCTGTGGTCCCCCCTTCCAATACTGCAGTCAAACCATCTCTCTGCTCTGCAAACTTAAATCTATCGCAATGCAAAATCTGACATTGACATCCCTTCCCTCCCCACTCCACCTTGGCTCCTCACCAGCTGGGTGGAAGGTGGCAAACCAGAGGCAAAGGAGCAGCATGATACAAAGAAAAGTTAGCGAGTCACAGATGAATACTGATAGAGACGTTACTTGTGCTTTAACAAGCATTTAGGAAATATATATATATTATATATACATGTATATATATAAAAAATATAGATGCATGTGTCTCATAATGCAGCCAGAAATCTGGTCAGGCTCCCCTATACATTAAGGACCACCATTCTCCTAGATCCAATACAGAATTCCCCATTTAGGCATCCTCTCTTCCAGTGATGCTAATAAAAAGGAAAGTGAAGATGAAAAACACATTGTTTGAAAATGTTGCTCCATTTTTAGGGCTTCAAAAGGTGCCATGTGGCTGGAAACATGCATTCTGATGGGAACCGCTGGCTGGTTAAGAGTGACAGAGTCAGGAGTCCTGAATTCACAGCAGGCACGGTCCTGCCTGTCTGTACTGCATCCCCCAATTCCTGTCGGCCCTTCCAGCGCAGGTATGGGCGTTAAAAGTCACCACAAAGCCCATGTATAAAGGCACTGAGATGGTACAAAACTGCCTTCTCCCACCACTGGCACAGCTGCCAGTGTCGTCACTTAGGGATGCACAGGAGCAGAAAACACATGCTTCACCCACACCCAGGATCTGTGGGCCTGGAAGGCACATATCATGGGATGCAAGGTGAGCCAAGCCATAATCCATGTGCACTGCGGCTGAACACAGTGATAACTTCATAGTATCTTCACCAGTTGCATTTTTCACGTTTCTCTGTAAATTAAAGTTCTCAAAGGGCAACGTCTTGGCCAAAGCTGCCTTCTAGCCACACTGCCCACTAAGATGGCCCCCCATCTATCCCTTCGCCGCCTGAGGTCTCATGCCGAGCTCGTGCTCCTCCTTTGCCTGACCAGGTTTCATGGCTTGACAGCTCCAGAGAGAATAAAGATCAGAAGGAAAAGTTCAGAGGAAGACAAGTATAATGCAGGGCATAGCAGCTAACCTGCGAGGGGGTTGTCACACTTATCTCAGGGACAAAATTGTCATCAAACAGACTGATGATGTTCTCTTGCTTGATCTCCTTGGAAGGGGTGACTTTTGGAGGCGGAGGCACCGGAGGCCCTTTCCTCAACTGCATGCAAGTGAGCACATGGCCACAGCACAGACGGCGACACCCAAAAAAACCAGAGACAGGAACCAGGTTAGCCACAAAAACTGAAGGTGGGGGAAATCACAACCACAGTCACAGAGAAGGGTTCTGTCAACTCCATCTGGAGAGAGGGAAGGAGAAGGGCAGAACGAAACGAAACGAAATAAAAAAACAACCACACGCCTCCAGAGAAGGTTTGGCATCATTAGTTACACTTCAGCCGTGGGCAAGTTTCCCTCTGCAGAGGAGAAGCGTAACACAATTAATATGCATCGACAGGACATGCATACATAATTAGAGCATGTGCAACCTTCCAAAGAACCACTGGGAAGGGAGCAGATCAGTTACTCAAAACAGATTCGATAGACCAGGCCAGTTCTGCCACCATTTGCCATACTTACCATACCTAATGGAACGAGAACCCAGACGCAATTTGTATTATGGGATGGCCATGAGGCCAGATTCTGATCTGCCCAGCAATGGGTTATCAGTATACCTTATGGAATGTCAGACGGAACCCTTCATGGCATCTTACCATATCTCAGTTTTGGGCAAGAACAAGTCCAGCTCCTGAGAAGCCGTGACTGCTGTGGGCCCAACTCAGCTCTCAGTTTCACCAATGAGCACTGACACTGATGAAGTCACAAGCGCAGCCCAAATGGAGATCCCAGAGAAGGCTCAATGAAATCTGACCCTGTGACTCTAACCCATCCTAATACCCTCTTATCATGCTGAAAGGCTCAGCCTGACAGTGCATCCACCCTCAGTGGATTTATTCAGATTGCTAAGAATATGTCCAGTTCTCTAATGGGTTAACCTACTTTAGACAGTGTAAGTGAGAATGCAAACACGCATTTTCCACTGAATGGCTGGCTAGAGGAAATGATGAAAAGTAGTGTATTCACTCCCAGCTTTTCACTGTTTGCAGAACATGATGCATCCGTGTCACCTAAAAACAATCCCTTACTGAAAACCTGCTTGCCAGGTACAAGAAGAGACCAGAAATTTCAGGGAAAGATACCCTCAGAACAGAGCCACCACCTGCAGAAATTGAAAGCTCCAATCACAAACCCAAAGCTAAAAAGATCCTGACTCTTTAGTGATTTACTTCTCTAAAACAGTCCATATTCTGCCCTCTTCTGTGCATTAGTGTCTTAGAGACCAGCACTTCCACATTGTCCAGCATTATCTCCAACAGCAGTTTAGTACCACTTCTCAAAGACAACAGGACTGCATACTGATGTCAGGTTATACCTTGAACTGCATGAAGCATGAAGAACTATTTTGCTGACTAGAATAAAATAACCCCCCTACAATCTTCCTGCTGATTTGGATCCCACAGAGCTTGATCTGTTTAAATTCACCACAGCCGTGCTGTTTTCAGAAGTGTCATTAGTGTCTGTCAGTGGTGTAACTGAGAGCAAAAGTCTGACCTTTACAATTTCACAGACCCTTGAAGTCCTGTGTCATCATCAAATTACTCGCTGCAGAGAGTTGTGGCCGCTTCTTCCAAAACACAGAAATTCCAAAACAGATGTTTTCAAGAATTAAAGGAAAGTGACAGTAAAAGAGCTCCTTTTTGGCACAGGGAATTGTTCAAAATCAAGCCAGTATTTATGTGGTCTCTCCTGTTTTGTTGTCTTTTTCTCTATAGCCTCTGCTTATGATTTGCATTAGTTTTTCAGACAGGGAGGAAATGGGTAGAGAACTACACTTGCTTGTTGCTTTTTGATCTGGCCTCCCATACAGTAGGAGGCCCCTTGCCTCCCTTGGAGGACCCTAGAGCAAAACACTTACCCGTGGGTCAAAAGTAATGACACATGTAAAGCTGAATTGGTGTTAAAGTCGAGCACTGTTTACAGACACTTGTGTCTTCCAGCTGGCTGGCAAGCTGACACGGGCTGAGTTTCTGGACCTTGCCATATAGGCACCAGGCTTGGCTCTGAGTACAAAAGCCCTGTCCTTGCCTTCCCTCCCTCTGAAGCAAGCTTCATCTCTCAGCACCTAGTGAGAACATGGAGAGGAGCTCTTGCTCTTCACTGTAGTGAGGCTTAGGAAAATTAATTAAAACATAGAGTGGGAAAGAGCGGCCAGACGGTGGCAGCAGAAGCTGCAAACACCATCTCAGTCTTGCCTTTGACCCATCGGAGGTTCCAGATGGGGCTCTGCTGGAACATTCTGCTTGCTCAACAAGGGGTGCTTCCAGCCCCATTCCTGTGGGCAGGAAGGCAGCAAGTGAATGAGCAAGCACTTGCAGCCTGGCAAAAACAAGGCTTAGGTGTGGTATTTAAAGGAAAGGGAAGAAACCAAACTCAGCAAGACAAGTCCATAGGCAGCACAAGTGAAATCTGCAGTGAAAGTTCAATAGATCTGGACAATGTCTTGTTCCACATTTCCACTTAGTTGTGGTGATCTTTGAAAAAAAAAAAGGAAGGCAGTTCTGGAAAAATATGCACTATCCTCTCTCCTTCTATCCATAGACCCCACTCCAAGGCGGGGTCTACCTGGGGGTGGTGAAGCCACTCTAAGCTGTACAATGCTCAGTAGTGCAGAGACCCTGGAGAAGTCCTGCAGACACAGCCAGACATCCTCAATTCTCAAATCAGGAAAAGACCTTTTGGCAATGTGAAAATATCCCTTTTTGTCCTGCTGAAAATCAAAAACACAGGGGAGGGAAAAATACTGTGAGAGGTTATTCCAGAAACAGGAAACAACCGTGCTCCACAGGCCTGGATTTGGAATCACATTGCTACATATGATAATAGCAAGGAAGTTCTGAGTTACTTTCATCATTTTATTTTATTTGTTTTAGCAGCAATAGGTATTTTCTTACCAGTTTGGCCAGAACACCTCTCAGCTTTAATTCTTCCTGAAGGACTGCTCCTTGGTGTCCCACTTATTGAAATGCAAGGACATGAATCTGGCCCAGCTAGCTTGTCTCCACTAAGCTTTTCCCCTACTCAGCAATAGGGGAAAATATGGAAAATTTAGGAAAAACAAATGTTTTCTTTTCCTTAAATCCCAAAGTGAAACATAACATATGATATGCTAAGTAGCAGCAGCTACATTTCCTATTTTAAACATGCTGCTGGGTGTCCCCCATGTAAGGGAAGTACTAACAAAGGCTGTGTGGAAGGTATCAGAAACCACATAACAGTCTCCTTCCTGCTACGCACCTAATTTCTTCATAGTGTACTATAATGCCTTTATTTTTAATCCCAAGGTAAAATACTAGGCTAAAGTAAAACAATGCAAAATAATTCCATATCAAAAAAAAAATCCATATCAATATTAAACTTTTTTCTTCAGACCCTCATAATTTACAGCAGTTCTTGGGAAGAGGCATGACCATTCAATTCCACAGGTTAATTCAAGTGTAAAGAACAAACTTCCTTGCCTTGCTACACCCTCCCTAGATTTTCTTGGCCATCCAACCTATATTACTGGCCTTCCCCCTGTAGAGGCATTCAGAGACAGCTTTAGTACTTCACTGTACAATACAAAGAAGATCAATGAACAACTGGCATCCTCAGAAACCTCATTCTTGCCCACACTGATGGAGAACAACCATCATGTTATGTTTTCTGTGTTCAGTAGCAGGAAGAGGTCCAAAAAAGCAACTGATGGACGTCTAACTCACAGAGCATGTGTCATCAGTGGTCATACAGCAGAGACATGGTCAATGTCATGGGGACGCTACCTGAGATGGTGACTTTGGGATGCTTGCCCCAGGTGCTTCCAAAGTGGACGGTTCCAGCTCATGGTTGACAGTCTTGGTCTCAGGGCTGGTGATGGGAGATCCATCTGGTGGAGGCGAGGGGCTTTTATTTGCTTTCGCTGGGGTGCTGTCACTGAAGGAAGGGGAGAGACGGAGAGAAAAGAGAGACAGACAGAGAGAGAGAAGAGAAGTCTGAGCCAGGCCTAGGAGAAGTTGTGCTAACCAGCACAGATCACTGGCCTCCTTTACCTCTTTGCTTCACTGTCCAGACATGTGATGAAGATATGTGAAGCCTCTACAAACTTTCTGAGAAGCATCCTCGCTGAGTCACTTCCAGCCCAACACAATGAAGTAGGATTACTGGGCAGCAGGTTCCCAATAAATTCCTACTGCATGAATACATTTTGGGGGGAGGGAGGGGAGGGAGGAGTGGAACAAATCAAAATAAAAAAACCCGCAGGCATCCTTAATTCTGGTAGATCCTAACTCAATTAATTTTATACATTTTACAGATAAAAATTTCTCTGGGTGGAATTGTACTGACACCCACATGTGTTGTGAGCAACAGATCCATATGCAGATCTGCAACACCCGAACTAAGGCAGTAATAAAACATTATCATATTACTCTACATAGGACGAACTGTCTGAGCTGGAAGATGGAAAAAGTTGCCCAAAGTTTCACAGATCATTCCAGACAGCAAAGAAACAGTGAGATTTTGGCTACTAATAGACTGTTCCCTACTATGGAAAGTTTCTTCAGCCTGTTTTCTACGATGAACCCCTGCTGTCTTTGTCTTTCCAGCTGGTCCTTGTTCCAGGACTGTTTCTAACACAGTCAAAAGGGACCCTTTAGAGAATTAAGATGCAGGAAGCATATGCCAATGGCATTTGTTGGTTCATAACTTGGCCAGATTTGGATTTTTGAAAGGAATGGCAAGAGGCAAATGCCTTTCCCTAAAGGCATGCCCTGGCTGAGTGTCAAATCTGTGCTTCAACCTGCAGAATCATGAGAGATTCAGCTAAAGGTTGGTTAACAGAGAGTTTCAACAGGGATAAAGCTAAACTCATTTTCCCAGCCTTATTCTCAGGAATAGCTTAAAAAATTGGCTGAAACTCAGCTCCCTAAAAAGCAACCAATCAGCTTATCTCAAGTCATGCAGAAGCACTCACACTAGTAGAGGATATTTTAGCAGAAGTGGTTGCAATTTGGCAAAACTATGCACAGCTGAACACAGAATATTACGGAATATTTCAAAAGGGCTGTGCAGCCTCATCTGGAGGGAGCAGTGTTTGCCTCCACTTACAAAAAAAGGGAGAAGGCTGGAAGAAGGCTGAAAGGCACAGATCCTTTGCTCCAGCCTGTGACAATAAATCCTGGCACAGAGCCACAACTGCAGCCATGTAGCCTGGTTCTGAGGAACACACAGATTATTTCTTTGCACTGTCCCAGGAGAGCCCAGAGCTCTGGAGATGTACGTCCACTCACGCTTGGATGCCCAAGGTGTGGTGGTCATGGGCTAACATGCACAATGGCCTCATTCCTAAACACTCACAAGTAAGAGGACAGCGAGAGGAGGAAGGGACAGCAAGACATTTCGAAAAACCTCCCCTCCCAAGCAAGCATCTCCCCCTGCTCAGCATTCCAGCTTTCAAGCTTCCCACCCCGTTCCCTCTTCATTCACTTTGCCCTCACCCATTTCTCCACCTTCCACCCCATATCCACACACCCCACACACCTTTTCCCACAAAGCACTTGCTCGCGGGTCCACATGCAGGTCGGGTGTTTCTGATGACACTGATGCCAGCAGTACACCGACATGATGCAACAAACCCAGGGGTGTTTTGTGCAAGCAGCTCTCAGTCAGGGGCACACACGCCAAAGGTTGAGAGGAAGAGGGAAAGGGGAAGAGGAAGGACTAAGGAACACATACATTGACCTTTGCAGCTCTCCAGGGTGACTGCACATGCCTAGTGTCCTTCCTAAGATGTCCCCCCCAAGTCACTTCAACACAGAGGGTTTTGCAGGAAGGGTTCTGTGACATTGCCAAGGCTGTGCTACAGATAATAATGTGCTACAGGTAATAATGGTTGGAGTGAAGGTAAGGAAGTCTTGCTCTAAATGAGAGTTACCAGGAAACAGCAGGCTCCATGTAACAGGTTCACAACATTGAAACCTCAACACGATTTCAGGAGAAGCATTATCTTGGTACTATTTCCACGGCAACACCATTTACAGCACCATCAGAGGCTGGAATGATGACCTTGCTGAGCCCAGCCTCACTGAAGACACAGATCCTGCACCCCAATGCATCGCCTCTGGGATCTCCAAGGGGGTCCTACCCTCATGTCAGTAAGGGTTGCTGCAGACGGATGAGAATGATAGCGATGAATTGCGTAGGACTGCCTGGGACTGCAAAATGCTCAGCCCAGAGAGGTGTCCCAAGGCATGGGCAAGTGCGTGTGAGAGGCTTCAAATGTGGCGAACAAAATCAAGGAACTAAACCGGGGAAAAATCAGGAAGAGGTGAGGCAATATGTTCCTCAATCTAACTGTTTTGCTTGTGAAAATGTAAAGAAAATACCTCCTGGTGCTAGAGTTGAGGAAAGAAAAAATGTTACTAGAGTCACGTTGGAGGAGATGGAGAGGACAGAGACCTGTGGCCGGACTGCCAGGACTTCTCAAACTCCTGGGCAGACTGGGGAGTCCTGGCTACCAGCACTAGTGTACGTTTCTCCAACTAAGCATGTGAAAGGGATTTTTCTCCTGGCAAGAAAGGAGTTCACACTCCTTTTCTAGAAGCCATGAAAGAGCTTTTTGGTAGCGTATTTGTGGTGTCTGGCAGTGGCTTAATTTGGAGACATATTGCTGAAAGACTCCCACGTGAAAGGCAGACCAGTTTCTTCCCCTCATCCTAGAAGGGCTGAGAGGGCCCCACACTAAAGCCCTCATTAAGTCACTGCTATTTACAGCTTGTTTGATGTGTTGGCTGATCCTCGTAGGAAAATGCCACTGCTAATTTTGACTTAGCCTCTACCAGCCCCACAAGCAGCACCTTCATTCCTGCACTTGCTGCTCCGCGCGCATTCAGCAACTTGGTGACCAGCACCAGGTCTGCCCCTCACCAGGATCCTGGGGCCTCCACGGGTCCTAGGCAAGCACAAGCTGTGTGTCCTGCACGGAGCAAAACCCTGTTTCCAAACAGACCGCTTTTCCCTGTGTTCCTGGAGCAAGCAAGTGTGGGGACTGACCAAATGTATCGCAGAAAATTGTCAGAACAACACCTTTTCATAAGCAACTGGAAAGGGGAAGGGGAACAGGAAAACCACTCTGCTCTTTGAGAGTCAAGAGCAAGGTCTAACACAGTTGCAACTGAAGGAAAACTGCAAATCGCCCAGCCTCTCAGAGTGCTGCTAAGCTTCCAGACCCTTCACTGGGCTGCCTCATCTATTCTGGAAGAGATGACTAAAATCTGCAGATGGGGTTCCTATATGCTAGTAACAATCCTGCATTAGAGGATGGAACCAAATCTCCAATATGGTAAAAACAGACAAGTCACCTCCTGCCAAGTTCTCAAGTTAAAAAGAAAAAAAAAAAGGAGGTTGGCATCTCCGCTGAGGCTCAGATAGCGTCTTTCAGCCCAAAGTAATTAGGCTGTTTTTTGTGGCTTTTTTTGTTTGTTTTTAACATCAAAGCTGTCTGAACACTAGAATTATTTCCACTCCCCAGAAAAGGAGGGACAGAAAAAGAAAAATAACACCTCCATACCCAGGCATCCAGTGGCACAAACGTATGTTTTTGCTGCAGATCAAAGAGCAACCAAGTCCCTGACCTTCCTTCCCTGCACCAGGGTTTGCATATTTCTCTGCTCCCCCTGCAGCTGCTCTGACAGCAGAAACCTCCAGATAAGCCAGGGTCAAACACCTTAACTGCTGGGCCAGCAGGACCTTGACTGGAGGATGTTGTGGGTAGAGCTCATCCAGATGAGATTTCCTAGGCTCTCCCTCGGCTGTGGCATCCATTTGGATGGAAAAAAAAGGTTAAAACGACTGCAAACACTACACCTCCTGGTGCAGTCACAGCAACACTGCCCAGCCAAGGTCAGACACATACACCCAGAGAAATACTCCTATAAATCCTCCTTTTTTACATGACATTCACTCACTACTTTTCATTTGAGGAAATAGTTAAGATGTGCCCATCAGTTTCCCTGTGAAATTACCATTTTATTCCCTCCAGCTTCCAATTTTACACAAGATGCCCAACAAAGAGAAAGGTTGTACAATTTGGCCTAGCCAGTGGGAAGCCAGGATCAGAAAGCAGGGATCCCAATTCACCAGCACTTACTTTTATTGCTGGCAGAACAACATCTTGAGATTTAAAAGGATTTTTTTTCATTCCTATAATGACCCCATAGAAGGAATATCAACACAAAGACTGAGAAAAACAAGAGTTAGGGGAAGTTTCTATGCCGCTATGCAGCAAACCCCACTTTGCCCCAAAGCACATTCTTGTCGGAGTCCTTGACCTTGGCTATGGGAACTCTGAGCACTGTAGCAATCCAGTTATTCAATGCCACGACTGTCTTGAAAGGCAAGCTGCTGCTGTTAGTCTTTATACAGGGTAACAGGCTTCCCTCTCCTTCAGCTCTGCACAAATCTTAAATGAATGGAGCACAACGGTTAGGATATCAAGAGCAGAACAAGTAAAGAGCAAAACCCTAGAAGTGTCCTTCTCCCAAATCAATGTCCTCCCACCACACCAGGTAGGATAGGACAGGACTACATATAAAATTGGTCCTCCTGGGCCAGGCAGGGAATGAGAATGCAGCATTTCAGAGCTGTTCAAAAGGGCAAGCATCACTAGGTAAGACTAGATATTGTTAATTACCACAATTGCCCATATTTCCCCTGCACAACCCAGCACCACACTTTTAGTCATCACAAAAACAACCGAGCAGACAACGCCTGAACTTTCCCAGTGCCTTCTTAGGGAGGAAAGGAAGCAAGGCTTCAAACCAGACACACAAGCAGTTAATGGGATTATCCAGACACAGAGATTTCAGCAGGACCCAGCAGGCCATGAACACACGGTATCATGCAGAGGACCCCTCTCCCGTCACAGGGTTAACACGTGCCAGGCTGTTAGAGTCCAGCAACAGCCTCTCCAGTTTTAGGAACTAAATCAAACACAGATCGAAATGCTGCTCTCCGTACCGGTACCTGCTCATCTTTTTCCTCAGCCTGGCGAACAGTTTAGTTTTCTTTCTGTTGAGGACGGCACGCAAATCATTTCCGTTACAGGATGGCACAGTCAAACCAGCGAGGAAAAGTCAAGCCTCCGAGCGTTCAGTCACTCGGTGCCACAAAACTCACAGCAATCCAGATGACACGCACTCCTCTCTTACTCTCACAAATACACACACACACAAACACACTCTTCCCTTGCTTCCTACAAAGCTTTGGCCTTTGAAGAGGGTGGGAGAGGTCTTTTTGTGCCTGTCAAAGATTTGCAGATACGTTAACAAACTAGATTTGTCCCCGTTTCTTGGAATATGGGGCTAGGGTGCACATGGATAAGAATAAAAAGGAAACTGCATATATCAGCAGAGAACTTTGTGACACTGATCCTTTTTTTTTCTTTTTTCCCTCATGGGTAATTGCAGCTCCTCAATCGCCCTTGTAAATGCTGGTACACAAGAAGCAAGCTCCCCATTCTCCTTTGTGCCATCTGTGCACCAGTCTTAATGTGGAACCTAATCAGCAGTTTTCCTATTGTGTTTTTTTCCAATCTGTCCAATTATAGTAGGATAATACTACAGATCTCCTAGGTTTTCTAAGCATCTGACAACCATGACTGTTCAAACTTCTTCAGAAACAAAATCCAAACATCTCTGAAGTTTCCTGAAATGCATCAGCTACTCTGTGCTACACAGCCAGCATCAGCTTTGTCAGCTGTAGTGATGTATGAGGATAATTGCATCTCTTCTCACACCTCCTAATTCATTTCCTGCCATTGTACCCATCTCCGATCCTCTGCCCAGCAGAGAAGGACGAGGGAAGCATCTGCTCCTACCCCGAGCCACAATGGGCAGTCAGATCGGTGAGGGATATTTCCTCCTGCATGTTCTGCCCCAGCCCTGAACCACAGTGAGAGGCCAGATGTGGAAGAGAGACACAAGTGCCTCATGGCATTTCCTGATCCTTGCAAAACACTTACAGTCCTGGCAGACCTTGGACACATCCTCCTACAATATCCTGTTCCACTTCACTCAGGGGTATCACAGCTGTTTTGGGGCAGGTCCATCCTCTCAGCTGAGGTTTGAGCAGGTGATGCAGCAGCACTCAAATTGCTACCTGCACAGGATCCTCTGTGTAGGCACTTGGGGTTTTGTTCTTTTTTTTAGGGCCAACTAGTCTCTTCGCCAAACAAAGAGCACTGAACTGCAACAGAGACACCTATTACCTCCCCAGATGAGACTAGCAGTCTGTGAGCCTGAAGTCATAAGAATATCTATTTGATTAATTGGAAGCTCTTTCAGGCCAGAAACTTCATGCCAGAGCAGTATGTGTAGGCCCAGCTGTCACTACAGCCTGCCATCAATTACTTGAGTAAGAAAGGCAGGAGGAGGAAGGAGCTGGCAAAGCAATGGCACTGGCCTTCATCTGTCCTGTTACCTCATCCTCTTGCAAGTGCCCCACTGGATGCTGCCATCAGAGACACCGTGGTGCATGGCACAAGAGGATTGGCACTGTGGCCTCCTGCATAAAGCTTCAGTCTTGCTGGTGGTGATCAACAGGCACCATGTGCTGACTTAAGATGAAGACACTTTCTTCGCAAGATGCATTGATACTCGCATCTTGGGAATTTGGTATTAGCAACCCAAAATTCAGGGGCCAAATTTGATTCAAATTTCCTCTTTCTTTAAAGTTGGCAAACACTACACGCATTGCCAGAACGAGACCAAAAAAAAAAAAAAGTTGTCTATGCATGAATGTAAGAAGAGGTTAAACTGGGAGGAGAGACGAGGGAGCACAGAGGTGTCAACAGCTCATCTAGCCCTTCCAAATCAGTACACTCAGACCACAGCTTGCCCTGACTTCACGCTGACTTCACCTCCTCCCTCCATCAATACACCAATTGAGGACCTGGGCTGTGCTCCTGCTCACCCGGCATGTGGGATTAGTGGCAGCTGGAAGCCAGAGCCCTACATTGTTTCATCACTCACACATTTGGATGGGAGCCAGCTGCAGCCTCATCCACTGCCTGACCTCTCCCTCCCCTCTCAGTGCTGGAGAATGTGCAGCTTTGCAGTTAACCTAAATGGACCAGCCCCAGCTGAGCAAAGAAAACTAAAGGACTGGAGGACACACACTCCTTGCATACACACAGACTGAAAGTGCTCTGAGATCAGAAAGCCTCGTATGAATGAGGCTGTAACTACATCCATAACACATACAGATACAGGCAACACACCCTAGTTTGGAGCACAGGAGGGACACGGGGCTTTAGTGAACAAGTTGGAGGAGGCTGGAAAATAAATGGGGTCTTGGGTCCTCTAGCTCACAAGCTACAGGTATGTGGGGGAAGCTTTTGAAGGAAAGAACAGGACGGGTGCAGGACAACCAGACTCAGTAGGAAAGGGAGCTCAGTGTTATAGCACTGGTTTATGGAATTTGACTTTAAAAACAGCAGAGGTGAGTCGGTTGCCTAAATATCAGCAAATAGTGAAAGTTGAGGCCTCCAGCTGCTATCCTACAAAGGTAGGAGGTATTGCATCGTGTCTCCCAGCCTCAAGTGCAATCTTGGATATCCTCTAGGGATTCTCAAGGCTGGCTATACGCAGACAATCAAATCACTCTTCAGGTGACACCATGCAGGTTTCAATACCCCAGCAGAGACCACCCAGTCCCTCCTCCCCTGCTGAGGGAAAGACATTGCTCCCAGTTACTCACCTGGGCTGTGCTTTAATGGGGAAGGCATTGCCTGAATACTGCTTGTCTAGACCCAGCAGGACATCATGGAGGTTTTGGTTCAACTGCAAAATACAAAAACAAAAAAGAGAAAATAATGAGAAAAGAGCCCCAAGTGCCATAAGAGAGCCTGCACTGGCCTGCATAGGCTGACCAAGCACTGACTTGTGCAGTCAGCTGTCCCATGAGAAAACAGCCCTACATGTTTCCACTCCTCCATGGGGTAAAGAACCCTACATTCAGACTTCCGAAGAGCTGCTGGCACCTCATGAGAATGCTCTGTCTTCCCAAGACACTATCCTCTTTGCTTTTGTGTCACCTGTCCCAACCTGTGTGCTGCCCAGTACTACTGCAGTACCAGGCCGAGCGTTCACCTGAGGGTCTTCTGTTTACTGGGACTGAAGCTTCGCTCTAGGTTTGTAGCCAAAGTTGCTCCTTATACCTTCTAATGAACCTGGGATATGGACATTTACAATGCAGAACTACAGGCAACTACAGAACTACTAAGTCAACAGCAAACCTTCACCTTGCAGGCTGCCTGGGCCATCCAGGTTTAGGCAGGACCTGGATCTCTTAGAAAAAATGCAGTATTAGGGGTTAAACTTTTCCCAACACCAAAGGCTGAAACATTCACCCTGGACACTCCTATTCTGAAACAGCCAATTCACAAACAAGATGAGATGCCAGATTTATCATCGGCAGGAGGAGGGATCCAATGCAATCAATGTCAGAGGCATTGTGCCGGCAACACCAGCAGTTAATTGGATGCTAGTGCAGTAATAAGAAACAGATGGTTTCATGGAACAAAGCTAAAGGCCTGCTCTCACACAAAAGTCACAGGGAAAGAAAAATCCAAGACATGATACAAGAGCAGAATTCCTTTCTAGCAGGCATCTTTCCCACATTTTGCTGAATATAACTTAACAGCAGACTGATAATTATAATAATCCTCCCTACTCTTAATGATAAGTTCATTCCCCAGTGTAGAAGTGCAGGCCATTAACTGGAAAGGTCCCCATGAAGTGTCAGCAGGGCTCCAAACTGATGCATTACACCAAGGCAGTGGGCCCCTGACTGCTGGGAATTGAATGACTATAAAGTTGCTGGTTGCTTAGCGGCTGTCTTGTTGTTAGGATGACATTAGGGAGGGAGGAATACAAGACTTTTCCAGATGGACTCTCAGTTTCTCGCTAAGATTTACAGAGAGCATGCATGCCTTAGGAGCAGCATACAGACCTAAGGAACACAAGACTTACTGAGCTTTTAGGAGAAGTAACTAATGATAGAAATGTTCCTCTAAAGGAAAGTGGCAATGGGAGGATTTCCCACAGCCTATTTCTGAGGTCTCCGCTGGGTGCTGGGACAACACCCAAATCCAGCCTGCCACCAGACTATGACACCACTCACTGCCCTGATTCCCAGCCCACGACCACCAGGCAGTCCATGCAAGGGCCATGCTAAGCATTCAGATGGCTTCTTTTGCAAACAGATGCCAGGCTGAGATGGCTTGGTCATAGGTTACAGATCCAGATTCTGGAGGAATTAGAAAAGGCAGCAAGACAGGCCTGAAAGTGGCTTTCCTCCCCTCTGTGGATCTTCAAGTGAGCCAAGTGACACAAACTCCCTGCAGCATGCAGTGGTACTCTACCCTCTCTCCCCTTACTCCATCCCTTCACATTACTAACTCAGATAGACCTTCCCCCATGTTGCTTGAAAAAGTCTGAGGGTTAACATTTTGCTCTAATACAGGGTAAATGCTTTCTTCTCTAGTCATATCATTTAGTTTTCTCAAATAGCAGTGATGAGAGAACAGGGTGTGTTAATAGGACAAGCTGTTAATTGTCTTACCTTGCTCATTTCTTTATGGAAGTTTTCTTCTAGGCCTGCTATACTCTGGAATGTGTTGACGTAGAAACCAACACGACTGCCAAATGAAAAACAAGAGAAAGAAGAACTTAATGGACACCATGCTCTCCCAAAAGCTTTCAGCTCTGCCTCACCTGCTATCTCCCACCCACCATTCCCATTTGAGCTCAACTCTGTCAGGCCTGGCACATGCTGGAAGAGAATGGCAGCAAAGAAGTGTGGAAGGGGCGGTGGAGCTAAGGCCAGGAGGAGGAGGCCAGGTATGGTAAGATCTGAATTTGTGATTTGTGCTGGCAAAAGGGATAGGGAGGTGCAGGGGGTGGGGGGGAGCACACACTAATGGTAGGGTGATGGAAAGCAAAACGATGGAAGTTGTGATAGTGTGGGGAAAACTGAGGCAACTGGCAGGAGAGAAATTAAGTCACTCCAAAGTCCCTCAGCACCAGGGGAAGAGCAAAAGTGTGAACTCTTTGCTTCTAAAGGCAGAAGAGTAAGAAAGCACAGGATATGCACAGAGAGCAACAGGAATGCAAAAGGATCGGCTGGACAGCAGGAGCCTGTGAACAACCTGTGGCACTTCAAAATCCCCGCAGCCGCCTGCCTCCTTGCTTCCTGTATCCAGCCTGCCAGCAGATCCCAGTGCCCAGCTGGAGGAGCAACAGCAGGAGTGAGACACTCTCTTCCCTCAAAGGCCAGCAGCATCACTATTCTGCACATGTAGCCACCAAAATGCCTGCATCCCTCCCAACTGCTTCCTCAGCAGGCCTGCATGCTGCTGCATGCAAACAGCCCAGGCTGGGAGGAAAAGGGGGTGAGGGCAGAAATCAGCACTTTGCTCCCCACTCTGTTGCTGTCCACTCTCTTCATTTCCCCCAGACTAGCACTGCAAACCCAGATATGGTCATTGTATTTAAAAATACAGAACTGAGACGAGGATTTGGCTTGCCTTCCCTATACATCACCTCCTAGTGCTCTCCAGTTCATCCTCCAAGCTACCTGTTAGTTAGCCTGCTTCTTCTCTCCCCTTTTTATCATCATAATCACTGGTGTGGCAAAACCCTGATCTATCACATCTTCCATCTTTTTTCAACCCAAGCTATGTTTTGTTAAATAGAGCACCACAGGAGGACAGCTGTAAACACTAGTTCTTCACTAGGTCCAGTGTCACAGCCAGAAGCACACGTTATGGGCTAGAGAAGGCAGTCACCACCAGGATCATTTCCCTTGGCTTTGTTCACCCAACTGCTCTAACCTGGAAACAGCATTCACAGATGACATCCAACCTGCCCGCTCACCTTCCCTGTTGTTTAACACCTGCTGCTTCACTGAGTGCTCATAAGCTTACATGGTGAGACACAAGTGAGCAAGGCACCACCTCCTAGCCTTCCTCAACCACAGTCACTGTATAAATCTCTCAGGCTTTTCATCAGTCAGCTGACGTACCCAGCCTCCTCTGTCTGATATCCACAGCAAAAGTTAGGGCAATGCGCAGGAGAATTGGGTAGAGTTGGTGGGGAAACACCATTTCTCTTTGTGGTGAAAGTTTGTCATTAGGATCCCGTACCAAAGTGAAGAAAGACCAAGGTGAACCCACCTGGTGGTAATCTTAGGACAGACTCTCTGAGATGATTCAGAAACCCAGCCCAAGCTGAGAACAGTGATACAGGAAGGTCCATGAACAGTGGAAGGTCTTTGCGCCCTTCCAACCATGCCTTGGGAAAACTTCCAGCACTCACCTATTCCATAGTGAAGGCAGCTCCTCCTGCAGATCAACGTTCATCTCTTCAAATACCTTCTGAGCCTTTACTAACTCTTCTTCAGCCTTAATAACAGAAGGAAGAGAATAAGCTCCAGCACATACAAGTACCCTGAAGGGCTGAGCTAACTGTAACTCTTGACTTTGCTAGGAGAACAAGCAAAATTCTGGCACGGGGTAATCCCCATTCCAAACAAGTCTCCCAGAAACCAGGGTTGCATCACAAGTGAGGTGATGCCCCTTCAGCTTGCCTGCACTGCCCTCAATGCATTTCCCTGTCTGGATACTCAGAAGAGACTTCAAACATCCACTAACATATTTTAAGTCCTACAAATTTCCCTGGCTCCCAAAACCGAGTGAAGGTGGTCAGGCAGTTCAGCCTCCAGTTTGGACACAAATGAAGATTTAGAGGCCCCTGCTCCTTGTTGGGTCTCTGAAATAGTTGACACCTATCCCAAATGAAGAAGAGACCTCCCTCGTGAGGGAGGTAAGGTCATTCCAAAGCACCACCTCTTCTTGGGAAGGGAAGAGGTCTGCCTCCTTCACTGATACATCCTTCTCACAAAGCAAAGCAGAGAAAGCAAGGAGGGATACACAAAGCTTAAGTTGTGCCAGCAGAAGGCTAGGTTGGAGCAGCAGGTCTTGGTCTCAGTAGCCTCACATACTCTTATTGGTGAAGACCTAATACAAGAGAAACCCCTGGCTGGCTGCTGACTACCAACAACAAAGGAAATATCCCTCATACAGAACCTCTTACTTCCAAAGAGTTTAAATTTGATCTGATCCATTTGACACAGACATTGACAGACCCCAGCAACGATACATGAATTCTGGTACCTTTCAGAGACAGAAATGACGAACCTGGTTTCTGTTGCTGACAGCAAGCATCAGCAACATGCATGTTCCCCTTCCCATATCAGTCCTTGATGGCTCCTTCCCTGTTTTCAGTGCCCTGACTTAAAACTGCAAGCTTGCTAAATAAAATGTTTATATCCTCTAGTTTGCAACAGCACAGCACTCTGCAGCTGGAAGCAGGACAGCAAACTCCTGCATGTCCCCTTGGTGATGCTTCTTAACAGGAAACTCAGCACCAGTGCCTACCTTCAAGCGTGACAACAGCAGGAATGTCACAACATGCTCTGAAGAGCCAGCAAGCCACTAGGGACCAGGTCGCTCTTCGCACCTCCAGTTAGATTCTCACCCCTTCTTTGAAATGAAATTTTATCTTCTTTGCACCAGCTTAACTAAATAAATCCACAACTTGCTGCTCCTTAATGCCAGGTCTGTGTAAAGACAGGACTGACAGGAGAAAGGACTTAAAAATATTGTGGAGTTCAGAGTCCTGTTCCTCACAGTGTTGTGCAGGATCCTTAAATTCTCCATCTTTTGTCTGACTTAGGAGCAGAAGCTCCTAACTTCCAACTAGCTTCACCTTTCAGAGGGTCACTCATTGCTGCCAAAGGCTCTTTGTACTCAAGGTCAGAAGAGGCTCTTCGCCCCAGAAAAAGACACCACAACTGGGTATTCAAAACAACTGGTATTCAAAATTTAAGCAGTCCCTGTAAGGAACAGGTAAGGGGAGAAGGGATCAGGATGTTTCCATCCAGAAATCCCTGTATTTTGCTGCTACACTTGTTGTGAAACCCAATGCTTTGAGAGAGTTTGCACCAAGCAAACAAAAAATCCATTTAAACGGAGACACAGTTTATGCTGGATCAGAGCTGATAATCACAAAAGACTCATTCTGCCTTAAAATCCCCCCATGCCAAATGTTTCCAATGCAGCCATTTTAAAAGAAGAGAAAAAAAAAATCCCATTCCAACCTTCGGTTTTATCTCATACTAGCTTCCACTATAGACTGGAACCACAACCACCCCAGGAGATGGGAAAGCTGGGACATGAAGCACCATTGAATGCTGTCAGTTTTTCAGACATGTTGAACATCAGTAAATCTTTCCCTCTCTCGTTTACCTGTTCAGAAGGCCAAAGAACCTAGAAAGCAACGTGTCAATATTGTGACATCCTGAGGCAAAGGCAAAGTCAGCAAGAGGCAATGCTCCCTCTAGAGCAGCTGTAGGAACCAGCAATCCACGAGGCAGGGGTAAGGACAGCTGGGCACCCCACGCCAGCCCCATCAGTCCCAGCCAGTGCTGCCTCTCCCCTCAAAGGGATCACAGCCCCGGGCCCAACTCCCTGGCTCTCCCCTATAGACAGAGGCACTGCTCCATTGTCACTGCAGCGCCAAGGATATTGCTTTCTGGTCTGAAGTCAGCATTTCAGGGATGCCTGAAAAAAGTCAGGAATTTGCTGTTCTAAGCTATTTCCCCCTTTGTTTCAAAAAGCACAGTCACCAGAATTTGTAACTGAGAGCTCGCAAAAGCAAACCTCCCAGGAGACTAGAGGAACGCCCCTGGATTTCTTGTTTTTGCTAGTATCTGTGAAAGGCCCAAAAAGCCAGCGGTCTAAACACTGGAGGGAGGGACTTTTTTTTTTTTGGCATTAAAAATAAATCTTGCTGACCCCGTTTTTGCTTGAAGGTTATATAGTAATAGGAATTATCAGACAAGAGACAGCAACACAGCTGCTGGTACATAGAAGGAAATTTTGTTAGGCATAATATTCTGAAGCTCTTCAATAAATGCAGTGTCATCAGCCCTCCTGCTCTTCCCATGAGCTTAATGAGATTTAGGGTTGCCATTAACACCTTCAGTCTTACAGTCATGTGAATACAAAGACTGAAGCTTTCTATTTTTAAACCCTCTGCCTGCTGGTGTTTAAGAAAAGCTGGGAAACCCACAGGTCCAGAATACAAACTGATCTTCCTCCTTAGATTTTTAGGTTAGACCAAATCAAAATTAAAAGAAAAAAAAAAAGCCTCACACAATTAGAAACAAAAACTTGAGGTTAGCAATACTATTATTTAAGGAATGCAAGAGGAAAAACTTAAAGGAGGACTTAAATTGATATTACAGGGTGACTGAAAATACTAATGCCACTTAGCAGGAGATTAAAGCCCCCACAATACAGCTGCTAGAAAGATTACGCACATCCTTGTTATCTGCTTTAGGGCAAAGTCACCCAGCAGACAGAAATTATCAGCTGACTCATAGCACCCTCAGATCACAACACAATGGATGAGGGAGCCCTCATGCTGCTTCTGTACTGCTTCTGCAGGTAGTGTGTGGGAGGTGGTATTTCCCCCAGTCATTCCAGCCAGTTTGAAAAGATAAAGAATGACCAAGACCTGATTTGAGAAACATCCTGCACCTGCTTTCTAGTCCTCCAAAATGACCACCAGGCAAACAGATCAGTCAAGATCTACAGCCAAAGAGATAATTTCCAGCACGGTCAAGGCACAGGAAAAGCCTTGGGAAGCCTGTCAAATGTCCTCCCTTCAGTCAAGAACGAATACTTACTTCCTCACTTTGCCATGCATTCTAAGCAGGGCTGCTCACAGCCATTCATTCCCAGGCTTTATTTGTGTGGTAACATGGTATTTTGCCAGATGTTCCATCATAATCTGACTGTGAAAATCCCAGGTGCTTTATAAGGTGAGACCAATTATGTTGACAAACTGCAATGCACTCGCTGATAAAGAATGTAAAGAAGTACAATCTTTTGTACAAGCTTTCATGACACAACTATGACCTCAGCCTGGAGCTCTGAGGGGTGCGAGTTCCCTGCTCTGCTCCCTCCTCTTCTACACAGACCGAACCTCTACGTACCTGGAGAGGGCTCTTTTAGGCCAGCAGAGTCAGGCCAGTGACAATTTCAGAAACTTGTATTTCACCACAGGTGTGGTAAGGAATAACTGGCAGAACTACACTATATCCCCTCTGCCGTGGCATTATTCCACAGCTTTTCTTCATCCCCATTTCACTTTATGGGGAGAGAACAGCCTAGAGTTACCACACCTGGTTAGAAATCAGCAGGGCAGGCATAGAGCCACGTCTCATCGATTTCAGTGTGTCCACTGCGGCTCAGAAGTACCAAGGACACGCTAACAGAAGGGACTAGAGTGAACGTTGCCTAGAGATTAGTTGCACAGTACAGTCTAGAGCCCGAAATAGCGCATGCAGGGTTAGAGGCAGGTAGATCAGCAGTCACCTGATTTCGGAGCAGATTAGTTTGCGCAACGAGGTGAGCTTGGAGCTTCCCTTGACACCACTGAGGCGCAGCTTTCTCAAGCAGCGAAACAGGCTGGGGGGAGGGAGCATGTTTGAGGGAAAAGAGAAAAAAATAAAGAGAGAACAAGAGAGAGACAAACATATACATATATATATTTTTAGGATAAAAAAATAAAATAAAATCACAACAGAGACTGTATCTAGAAGCTGGACCAAACCAGTGTCACCAAGGCAAGAGAAAAAAAAAAACAACAAATATCCTGGGACTGATTGGTTATGAATCCTTTAAAGCATGCCAAGTTTAGCAGTAATTAATGCTCCAGTGTGGGCTGGGATACTGTAGGCCAGCCAGGCAGCTGCAAAGAGCAACAGATAATAGTTGTTAGTGACCTAGCACACAGACAACCCTACTCCGAGTCATGACTGTGAAGTGGGAGCTCCTTGGAGAGAGGTCAGGATTAATTAACCATTGTAATTATTTGCATGCAACAGCTGAATGTCCGCAGCACTTTAATTTAATGGCAGGTTGTGAGTTTAGCAGTAAGTGGCGGGAGTCCTGGGAAAAGAACATTGTAAATTAGAAGAGAAAAAGAGACTGCATAACCCCAAAAAGTATTTCCAATGCTGTTTGTATTACCATAATACCGTGAAACATCATTCAAGTCAGTTCGTGATTGTAAGCTCTGTCATTTATAAATAAGATTTCTCTTTCCTCAGGGCTTGTCGTCACATTTCAAAGTACCTTACACTTGCACCTTACCCACTTCACAGGTCACACAAGCAGAACTGGGGTGACAGAAATGGAGAGGTGAACTCCCTGCATGAGTGCAGTGCATGACTACAACTGTGGGTCTGAGAGGCTGGGCTGTGAAAGCTGCCTATTTGGGAAGAGCGCACACACACAACTTTTGGGACTCTCAGTGATCCCATCACAGGATCAAGCTACTGTGATGCATCACAGATTACCTGTGCATGAGCTTACAGCCTACAGCACAGAGCAGGGGAAAAAACTGATGCAGTGCCTGCTTTGGCTAACGAGAAGGGTCCGACCAAGTACTAAAAGGCATTTGAACAGACTGAATCAGGAACAGAGCACCATCTCCTACATCTCAACACTTCACACTCCAAACCATAGTTAACACATGAAGGAAACAGTAAAGAGCAACAACAAAACATCCCCTGACAAAAACACATCTTATGTGAGCATTTGGGGCAACATGAGTGAGTGCAGCAATGACAAAGGCCAGCCTCTTGGGTGCAGATCACCAGCTACCAACCTGAGCAAATGAATTCTTACAAACACCAGTGCCACTGCAGCAAAGATCCCAGAGGCACACACCAAAAAATAGTATCACATCCCATGGAAATTCTTCTCTAACCCCTGAACACACTGAAGTACGGCCTTCAACAGACAACATCAAGTCTGTCGTGGGCCTCATGCCTTGAATACAGAACCACAAAGACACAAATAATGCAATGACACCTGAGCCATCAGTCTTTCACCCCTTTGTTTGCCAGGCTTAATCACAGTGCATGCACCAGGAGAGGAGACGACTGATGACTGGCAGCTTAAAAATAAAATTACTTGTCAGTTGGCTAGTAAATGCAGATTTTTTTGCTTGGGGAAAGAGAAGCACCTTATTCCTTCCATGCCAGAGCCATACTATTGTCTCCAACATAGCCTAAATCCTTCCTACCTGAAATAATTGCAAAGCAAAGGATGACAACCCTTCTCAGCCTTGTTAAAAGATTAAAGAGGCTCAGGCTTTTTTTTCCTTCCCTGCACTCCTCTATCCCCAAGAGTCCTGATGTGCCATGGTCTATATTAAAGAGAAATGAAAGGTGTCTCCTGACCACTAGACCTGTCATGTCAAGATTTGTCCTGTGGTGTGGAGCATGTGGGCTCAAATCCACTCGGGGTAAAGGAGTAATCCACAGCTCATTTTCTGGGCTATCCTAAAGCCACGAGCTTCCTCTAGAACAAGGTTAGCATTGCCACCTTTCTTCAGCTACAATTAAAAGACTACCTAAATTCTATTTCTAATGAAATTTACTTTAATTAAAAATAAAATTCTGCACTTGTGTGTTGGGCATGCTCCAGAATTAACACTGAAATGAAAGAAGCCATGCCTTAGCAAGACAAAATTCTTGCTTTCCTGCTTTCAGCCTTATTTATTTTCCAGTAATTGTGGTCAGCAGATGATAGAACAGGATCATCAAGTGCACATAGGTTGCATTTGCACCAATAAATTTGTAACTCACTCTCCCAAAGGCCTCTGTCCTAGAACTTCACAAATACCACCAACCTCAAGCAACAGTCAAACACTCTGATCTGCTATCACTGCTGATCTAAGATGGGGAGACAGAGAGTCCCAAAAAGCAGACAAACTGGAAAATTTTGCTGTGGCACTACAAAACTTTGCTTCCCCAGAGGCGCACAGGCTTTTCTGACAGACGTCCCTGCAGCATCTGAGGAAAAACATGCCTAGGCCTTAGCTGCTGACAGATGCTCGCTGATGATGGTGGGTGTGAACTAAGACAGCAGAACACATCCTGCCTTCTAGGAGAATTAAACAGGTGAGAAGAAAACAGCTAGTCAAGCCCCACCAGTTCACAACATCTCTCTGAACAAAGCACGTCCAGCAGAGAGGTACAGGTGTGCTTTACAACTGCTCACTAAGCGAAAGCAGACCTCCCCAAATGAAAGGAGAGTTGCACATCCTCTCTTGCTTGCTTTACCTTTGCGATTTTAGTTTCGTCCTTCTTCTTTGCAGTTTGCAGGGCTTCAAAGTGGTGTCTGGCGCTGTCGTAATCCACAAGCTTCCTTCCTCGCTTCGCTATACGAGACTACAAAAGATGGAGAAAAGAGTCATGACAATCTTCCCTGGCAGCCAAAACCACAGAGACTGTCAGCAACACCCCCACCTCAGCTCCACCCAACTCATACAGCACTGCATGCTCTGCCTGCACAGGGACACCCACTGGACACCCCACACAGGTTGCCCGGAGAGGACTTTTCCCATTTTTCATTTAGCCTCACCTAAGCCTCTGCTTTTTCGTTTTCCCAAGGGTTGCAGCAAGTCTCTAGCCAGCCAGCTCACAGCCCTAGTTCATGCAGAAACTCAAAAGAAGAACACAAGAAAGTGTCTCTGTTGCCAGCACAGCAGAAGCACTCCTCCACATGCTCAGGATATGCCTAGGACAGCATTTCAGACCCTGCAACCGGAGATCCAGACAGAAGCACTGTGTTTATCAGCTGGTGTGACCACAGTCACGGCCAATGGCCCATTACAACCAGCTACTATGCAAGAGAAGCGTGAAGGAGAAGCTGTAGCACTGTATCACAGATACACAACATCCCCCTTTTGTCCCAAGCTGTTACAAAGGCAAGGAAGGAGCCAGCTGCGTACCAGGCTCACGCTCAGGAAAAGGATCCTGACAGGTCCGTGGGTGAGAATCCAGACCTCAGAGCATCACGGCTGTGGCCTGTTACTCTGTGATACCTCTGTCATCCCCCTCTCCTGAGGTGCCCTCAGGCCCTCTCGCCCACCAGTTTCACCTCATTGAGGCTCAGACCCACTGGGCAGCCTTGTTTTAAGCACCACCAATCCCCCTGAGACCCTTGCCTCCTGTGCTTTCTACAGACACCCCGGACGATCTGGGTTGGAGCACAGGTCTTCCCAGGCTCAGAGAGGCCTGGTCCAGTGTCAGTGATCTGCAGCCTAGAGACAGACTGGAGAACTTGAACAAAAATGACACAGAAAGGAGCCAGAAGGGTTTCTAATTAACCACACAACTCAGAGAAACTGAAGAATCAGCTCTGGGATTTACTTGCAAAAGCAAATTCCCCCCCTCCAATCCTGCACTTGGCAAGGAAAGGTGGTCTCCTCTCCCTAGGCTCCTGCAGATAAAACTGCAAAACCATGCTCGGGGCTGATCTTTCTGCCAGAGCAGCTGGGACCAGTTTGCACGTCTCCCACACACGCTCCTCTGCGCTTCCAGCAAACGCTGGTGCAGCTCCGTGTGAGTCACCGAGGATCTGCAGGATCTCAGCCGCACGCACACCCAGCCTGATTTCAGAGTGCTCAGCTCGCTCCAGGAGAGGAATCACGAAGAAGCCGAGCCACTCCTCAATCAGGGGCTGTAGAAGACACCTCCCAGTACCCTGGTGGCAGCCTGCCCTCCTGGGAAATGTTGCCAGCTGGGCACGGAGACAGGGTGTAGGAGGGGGCTTCCAGCAGCATTACAGTCTCTGAGATGTGAGCTAACGCATCTTCCACACACTCCAGATCTGGGATCTAAGGGAATGAATATTTCCCTTACATCAGGCTGGCAGAGACAGCTGGAGTTTAGAGGGGTTTTGCCAATCTCTGTCTCAAGGCAAACAGCCACCTGTATGTAGTTCCCTTGTATGACTCCAGGAGAGCTGCTCTCCAGGAGAGCTGCAGCAGCCCACCACCACCTAACGGCAAAAGCTGAACTCGAAGATGTGTTTTATTCCTTTGCAATATATTCATCTTAATTTGAGCCTCCATTTAAAATAAATAAATAAATAAATAAATCCTTACTGATACTTGGTTTCAAGCCTAGTAGAAACAGCACATCAGTTTCAGTGCAAGATAAAATTTTGCCAATTCCACAGCTACTCAGAACTCAGGTTAGGATCCACCTTCCCTGAGCTCACTGTAGAGACCTGTACCCTCGTGGTGTGCTCTGCAACCCCAATCAAAAATTCACTCCGAAATATTTATTGATTATACAAGAGGCCTATTCCAGGAAGCTATAGATACTGACCCGCAAAGAAAGGATGAAGGACTTTTTGTGTTCCCATTCCTCAAGTTAGAAAAGACAGAGAGATTTTGTTCACTCCCCCCTGCCAAACTTGAAAAATGTTTCCCTTTAACTTAAACTCTTTACTAAAGGAATACTACGTTTTCACATTCATGCTGTGGATCCTGTTGGAGGTCCAAAAAATTCAAGGGAACTTTTCCAGCCTTCTTCAGCAAAAGAAGATTCAGAATGTGTTAGAATTCAACAAACAAACACCACGTGCATGATCTAACTTGTCACACATTTGAATTACTGGGCCATTAACAAAAATTAGGCTCTCACATCATTCAATTAAAATCATCTTCTCTCCATAAATCAATTTTTCTCATCATCCTAATACTAGAATTCCATGGAAAGCAGAAAGTTTGTTTTTGCAGAAAACACAAACCAGAAAACTATTCCCACAACAACAAAAAAACACCGAAGTATTCTATTAATTACATATGACTGTTTTTTCTTTCTTGCATGCCACCCCCTAGAACTTTAGTTCCTTACTTGAAGCCAAACTATACTTTTGTACAACTGTACAAACTTGTTGAAGTTTGGCTTCAACTTTCAACAACAGTCTTACAGTTGTTTCTACCAGTCAAAGAAACCAAGTCTGACCTGAGCACTTCTCACTGCTCTGTGGTAAGGAGAACACCACATCCATCTGAACTACCAAAAACCATCTTGACCTTTTTAAATGCATACCAATGAAAACATTAAACAAATGGCGAATGCAGTGAAATATATCCATATCTTACTGTAGGAACCGACAGAAACCCAAATTCTCACTCATTTTAGGAGGAAAGGTATAGGACAGCAGTGCTCTCTTTAAAGCATTTTTTTCAGTTGTGCACAGAAGTGTTTTAACTTCCCATTTTCTAGAGTATCACCTGAAGACTGAGAACGTGATATCAGTAATAAGCACGGAAGAAATGTGACACTGAGGTTACCCAGTGCACAGCCACAAAACGCTGGTAAAAAACTATTTAGTCAGAAGCAGTGCAGAAGTCTGAGTCTACAGAGAGCCTGAAACAAAACCTCCTGCTAAAGAAACAGTGCACAAACCTCTGCACAGGCTCACACTATGGGCTGTGATCAGCACTACAGCCTTCACCGGGTTGAAAGAAACAGCAAGCCTCTTCACCCTTCCCCACCTTGGATTTCCAGGAACAGAGAATGCTGGAAAAATGAAGCAAAACCAAGGAGCCCCAGGAGGCAGTGACACTGCTGTTCAGGGCTTATTTTCAAGCCTGTGACCTGCCCCGCTTTGATACAGCACAAGCCTCCTGGAGCAACAAATATTGACAAACGTTTTAAGAGCCATGTGGTGGGGAAAGGGTTGTTTTCACTGGGAAGAAGCCAAGCTGATATTTCCCATATGGTGATATCATTATTAGCACTTCCATATGGTGAAGACATTTCCTGCATAACCTTCTCAAAACGAATGGCGAGATGACAACAGCGGAAGGGGAACCTACATAACATCATTCAAACCCAGGTCCTTGGATACAACCTCTCTCCAAAAGACATACATTCAGCATTCCCATTCCTGGCAAAGAGCTGATAATATGTGCGGCAGGACTTCAGGGAACACAGAAATCTGCCTTCCACACCAGCCTCTACGTACAAAGTACATTTGCCACTAATCGCTTCCTCAACACATTGTACTTACAGGGAAGTTTTAAAAAAAAAAAAAAGCCACAACAAAAGACTGGAAAGAGAAACTGAGAGCTTGTGAGCTGTTGCTGACACTACCCTCCTGCACTGTGACACAGCAGGGTTTTGTACGGATCCTCTAGTTTTGTACTGATGTTTTTTCATCAGCGTCTTTCCCCTGGATTCTTCACTCTGTTGCTTCAAGCTCAAAGGAGAACATGGCATTTTCACATAAACCAGGGCTGCAGAGATCGTGGCTGCTCTGAAAGCGAAGTGTGCAACAGCACAGCACGCACATAAAGAACATGGGGTTGCAGGGAACTGATTCTTATGAATTTTCATCTGCTGTGACTCTAGATCAAAAGGCTTAAGGAGAATCTTACTTTAATATCTGGGAATTGGCCAAGGTAAGTATCCATGGTCAGAAGCGCCTGATCCACCAGCTTCTGATGGAAATCCGTCCAGAGGAGGTCATTGTTCTGAAAAACAAAAGTCATGAGCAAACTGTTAAAAGCACAGAGCTCTGCATTCATGCCTGTCTCAGTGAGTGCTGCAGATAACAATTTCAGTCCCCAGAGCTCTTAAGAAATAGTCACTTCTTAGGAAAAACTGAAGAGCAGAAAAGTTAATTGAAAACTGAGATCACGGCAGAAATGTAGATACAAAAAAGAAAGCCTGATGCTGCTAACTCAGACAACCTCCCCACAGACACGGCACCCTTCATGAGGCTTCCACTGAGGGCTTGTCCGTTCCTCTACTGTGCTAGTCCAAGTCCATAAGGCAGAATGGAAGATGAACATCAGGCTCCCTTCACCTTCTCCTCCAAGACCCCTTCCTCCAGCAGCCACAAAAATGGGACACCTGACACCACTGGGCACCATTTTCTTCTTTGCTCTAACACAGCTTTCTGAAAGATAATGAACAGCAGAAAGCCATAGCAACACTCTTCAGCCCTCATACCATCTGGCCCCATGGAGGTTGTGTTCAAGGCTTGCACCTCACCCTGTGCATCCTTCATCTTTTTTCAGCCACACTAACTTCCCATTCCACTGGATTAGGTGGAAATTGTCACTCCCTCCTGTTTTTCCAAATTGTCACTCTCTCCTTTTTTTTCCAAAAAGTTTTGACTAAACATTCAAGAAAAAAAAAGTCCTCTATATGGTGGAATTTCAGGGTGTTTGTTTGGTTGGTTGGTTGGTTTGTTTTTGTTTTTTGTCAGGAATAGCACTCATCTCCCACTTCCCTTTTCCCAAATGACACAAAGGCATTAAATGGGGAGCTGGAGGCTGGAAATATTCCTGCAGCCTCTCAGAGTAGCTGCAGGTATTTGTCAGGACTCGTGCTTCTTTTGACTTCTCTGGCTTCAGTTCTTTGATGGGACAGTCTCCCAGGAAGCAACACAGCAGCTCAGAAAGAAACAAGGCCAACAAAGAATGTGAAGCCAAACCAACTAAATTACAACTTTGTTATTTACTGCAAGACCACTTCATAATGGAAAGTTTCCATGTTAATGCAAGAATTGACCTGGAAACATTCAGTATTTTTTTTGATTTATCTGCTTTGAAGTCAGTATTTCCTGGGTAAGACATAAATGTTATTTCACGTGAGAATTCTGCAGGGAAAGCAGAAGAAAGGGAAGAATCCTTCTCCTGCTTTTCTCCCAATGCCTTCCCCACTGCTTCAACATCATAAACAGCTGCAGATAAGCTCTGTCCTGCAGCCTCATGGCAGATGGATCCACAGAGCTGAACTGCCACAGCTGCTGCTCAGCTGAACAGCTGAGCAAGAGAGCAGAGGGTGTCTGCTTCCAGCTGGACCCACCACACACACAAGCCAAGGGGCATCCAAGATGTCAAACGACAGGCTGTGCCCTAAGCTCCACAGAAAACACCTGGGCAAGTTGGACAGGCATCACCTCACTGAGGGATGAGAACAGCAGGTTGGGGTGAAATATGGCTCAGACAAACAGGATGGCAAGCAAAATATGGCAGCTGGCGATACTGCTGCGAGTAGGAGGGTGACTGCAGCTACACAATGGCTGGCTGGACTGACCATGCTTTGGGCATAGATTTTAGGTTTCCATTCCTCTTGCATGAAGCATGAGCAATATATCCAGACGATTCTATTACAGACTCTCATTGGCATCCCCTGGCCCTGTTTAGCGACTGTTGAGAGAACAAATTTGCTTGTGGACGTTAAGTACAGGGCTCTTTGCACCACTCAAGCACCTGGAAACAGTGCCCCACACAGACAAAAATACAGGCCACATCCCTTCAGCCTTCCCTTATTCCCAACGCTGAGTTTGTCTCTCTGATTACTGCTGTAAAGCTGTGTGTCTGAAGGAATTTAGCTCACAGACACAGCTTCCAAAGCCCATCTCCTCTGACACACCAAGCCTGGTAAGCCCACATCCTGGGCTGAGTCTTACCTCTGCTATTTTGTTTGTGTCATCTCTCCCAGGCCAATCCGGCTCATAAACTTCCTGCAAACACTCTGTCAGCTTCTTCGAGGCCTCGTGCATAGCTAGGAAAGAAGAGGTAAATGTCTCAGAAATGGGGAAACACTTTGTCCCTTACCCTGAGGAACAGGGACACAGGAGATGTTGAATGGGTTACAACTAATGCTAAGCTGTTCCGTATGGGATGTCTGCCCCTGGACAACACAGAAAAGGCAGGTAACCAGAGGGAGAAAGGATGCAGTCGCATCAAATCCTCTGTGTTCACACCAGCCTGGCATTAAAGCACAACCCCATCCCATCTCAGCAAATCCTGAAGGAAGTCTGAGAGATCCCCCACCCAGACAAGGTGGACCTTTCCTTAAAACTTGGGATAGGAAACACCAGAAAGGGGATGGCTGCAAAAGCCTCACTGCACAGGTAAGTCTTGAGCAGAAACAGTTTTCTGCATACACTGATCTTACCTTTTACGGAAGCCAAGTAAGTTCGGAGATCCTTCTGCAGCCTCGTGCCTTCCGACTGTGAAAACAAGAAAACCACCAGTTATCCTTCCATGCAAAGACAGTGTAAGAGGGAGGAGTCCAACATTTCTAAATAAAGAAAAATCATCTTGCAGATAAACTAAACATCAGCACTCTAACCAGCCTACACAAATATTAACAGGGAAACCACACGGCCCTCCAGCCTTCTTTGTAGGTCCACAGCTGGTGACCTGCATGCATGTTTGGCCAACAGTATCACCAAACTACTGAGCAATTTGATGTGGGTAAAGTGTGATTTGCTCTTCGCGGCAGAGCCAGTTTTAACATTTTAATTTCATATTGGCAACTAGACAGGGTCCAAAAGAAAATTAGTTTGTAAGCCAAGGGCTAGTAGGTCTATGCAACGCATGTAACGGAAGGGTGTCTGTAGGATATGGGAGATAAATGTAATTGTCTTATTTTGAACTGGTTTGGGAGCAGTTTAGCTCACCAATTTTTCCTATAACACTGCAAACCAAAAGCCCAGTGCAAAGTAGGTACAAGAGGCCACCAACACCACCACAGAGGATGTCAAAGCATGGGAAAGAGTAAACCAGAGGACACCTATAGAGATACAACTGCTGGGGTGTTCAAGGAGTACAGAGAAGTTTGAAAGGCAGAGATCTCTGTTATAAAGGGACTTCCCTTTCTCTGTGGGATCTCACTGGATCCTCACCATCTCCCCAAGTAGCTGTAAAAACAAGGACATGGGAAAGCAACAGCTACATCGCACCCCTTCCTCACAGCCTGCTGCCATGCCTCATTTTCCTTCCCAGTTTGTCCCATGGGGGGGCCCCCAGCACAACTAATTTTGACAGCTGAAGACAACTCCGGAGACAGGGAGCTCACAGGACCTCTCTGACAGCTGCCTCAGAGCTAATAGCCTTACAAGCAGATGTTTCCCATCAGCTTTCCCCACCAATCAGCCACCTCTTCCCTCAACCAAGCTCATGCCCTGATCCTTTGGGCTCTCAGTGCAGCTGTGCTCTCTAAGCAGAGGCTAAATCTGCCCAGCAGTTGAAGTGGCAGTGCTAGCATATCTTTGTGGAGAAATCCATCTGCTTCCAAGCACTACACCTGATTAAAGTTCCTTGCCTCAAAAGTTTGGATGAATTCACATTTGTTCTCTTCCTACTGACAGCAACAAAGGAAATGAGGGATGGCAAAGAGCTGGCTGCCTTTATAAAAAGAAGCCAGACTCCCAGTTGGATGGAGAAGCATTGGGAAGTGACCCAAAGAGAGCACAAAAGGAAAGGGACAGTGACCATATCTGCTGCAAAAGACCTAGGAGGCCTTAGAATACAAAGCAAGCAAATGTAGAGCTCTACTGGTTTAAGGTGAATGGGGAAACCTGGGCAGATGAAACTCCCTTGTGGTGCAATCAGAAACCACCAGGGATGAGATGCCAGTAATCAAATACACAGACGATCATCAGAGAGGCTGAGCTGACCAGCAGTAGTATGAGTTTGTGGCCAAAACAGCAAGCAAGAAGGGCTTAGAGAAAAGCAGTGATGACTTTGCTTAGAATGGGTCCATGCTAGAAACCACAGACTGGAACTGGCAAGGTCAGTTGTCACATCAGAGAAGAAATGGCACAGAAGCAAAACCCCTCATGCAAAACCCCTCAGTTGTATACATTTTCACCTTGCAGCTGTATTGTTTTTAAAGAATCACTAAATTCAAACACGCAACTTTGAGGTTATCAAAAACTCAGAGGCAGGGAAGGTCTGCTGCAGAACCTGCCTGCCACACTCTTGGGTTCCACAGCACCTTAAATTGTGATTGAAAACTATAGCACCTGAAATCAGAAACCACCTTTACAATTGTGCCCATACAGCCTTGAGTCCTGCCACAGCAGCACGTGAGAGAACCCTGATACCCTGGGACTATTCAAGACTAAACGCCAGTCCCAAAGTCAGGGTAACAAAAGGATCTCTGAGAGGTCCGCTGGCACTGCAGTTGAACATCAAATCGACAAGGACAGATTTTCAGATAGGTCACCTGAAAAAACTGCAAGTCGAGGCCCAAATACTGGAGGGTGCAATTACAGCCATGCCCAGGTAGCCTTGTCCAAGCACATGCCCCAGCGAGGCACTGTGCCACCACGGTGTGCCTTTGGCCTGTATGCAGTGCTGTACCCTGCAACCACCGGGGGCTTTTCAGCCAGCCCTTGCTGAAGGCTCTCCAAGGCTCTGGGGTTTACTTTCAAAGTCCTTAGCCTGCTAAGACACTGGATAGTCTTCATAGCCTGTAAGATCTGTAAGCAGAACGACTCAAAGAGAGGCCCAACTCTCAGTTTGTTCAAGAACCCCAGCTCTCCTAGGCACCTGGGTGGCTTGTACCTGGAGCTTCCCTCCAAGTCTCTTTTTGGCATTTCCATTGTTTTATTTCTTGCCATCAATGCAGCAGCTCCCTCCTTCGCTGCCACAAGGGTTTCTCTTCATTGTTTTAAACATTAATGCTTTCCCAAGAAACTCTGGCAAATGCTTTCTCTCCATGCGTGCACCACCTGCTTTCTTCAGGCAGGCTGAAGCAGGCTGTCACATACAGCCACAATTCTGCATAAACAGCTCTCACGAAGTATTTAGACACTGTCAAATGCTGTACAGAAGCTTTCTGTACCCTTGAGTGCACAGAAGATGCTTCCTACACTGCGAAGTAAAAGTAGACAAGAGAGTGAAACTAGAATCTTAAAAATGAATATAGCTCCCAGTTATCAAAGAACAGGAGGTCTAAGGGTGTGCAGGGGAAGTTATAGGGTATGGTTGGCCCTAAAGATGTTTGGGAAGGAAATGCCATGCTTGCAATCAGTGTAATGCAACAAACACAACCAGGTATAATACAAAGTGCTGTACGTGCAGGAAGGTGGATATTTAAACACTGAAGAGTTACACTGGGGCAGCTGGAAGAGCTCTCTCTTCAAAGCCCAAATGAACTACATATTACTTATAACTCTGTGAAAGAAAAACACAAAAGTATTTTGGGGACTTCTTGTTTTATTTGGGGAGTGTGTGTGTGTGTTTCATTTATAACACCTTTCACCCAGCACTATTTATGTGTGTAATTCTCAGTAGAGCTGTTTCTTGGTAGAAGACAAGTTTCCAAAAACATTCTCCCCCAACTTCTAAAGAAGAGATTTTGTGCCAATTATTTTTACAACAGCAGACAACTGTTCCAGACGATACTTCTCACCCCTCACTCTCTTGAACAAGGAAGCAAGGACAGAGGGCCCAGCAGACTGCCACGGCTCCTTATCTCAGGGCAGAAGAGGAGAGCATCACAGCTTTCCCAATGCTGACAGTCAGCTCTTGATAGCTCTGCACATGAATTAGCAATTCTGGGCACTGTGCCAGGTGTCCTGTAACCCTGCAAAAAAGTATGGCCATCTCTGCAACAGGCCACAGGCTTTGCACTGAATTTGCAAGGCCTCAGAACTGAGGCATCAATCTTGCCCTGTCTGAACTTTTCTCAGCCAGCCTGTAACTTTGTTTTGCTTGGTTTAGCTGCGACAGCAATTTCTCCAATTGACTTGGTAATTATGGCTGCTTTCCTTTACTTTTAGTTACCTTTGTGTGGCACAGCTATAAGCGCTTCTCGTGTTGTTTTTTTCTTTTTTTCTTTGTGTATTTTTTTATAGATAGCAGTAACAAGCAGTTATTCTATGTTGCATGAGTTATGAGTCTCATAACAAGACTCACAGGAGAGGAACACAGGTCTCCGAGGACAGCAGAGGACTTGAGAAATTAAGACATAGGAGATGGCTCAAAGGCACATTGGAAAACATACAAAAATGTCGCCAATCAGATCCTAGAAAGAGAATGACGGAACTGCCAAGAGGAGCATCACACTGTTGACAGCGCAGGACTTCAGGTGCTGACGGCTCACTCCAGCACCCCACCACCGCCAGAACAAACACTGACCTTTGGACCCAGAGGAGCAGTGGAAGGGCAAGCACGACGCCAGGAAGATGCGTAGGAGTGAAGCATGTCACAGTTTTAACTGCATTCTTTTTCTTTTTCTCTAACAATTCGCTTTGGACTAAATAATGATTTCAGTTTTACAAACCATACATTGTGGGATTTACTTATGTACGTGGCGTGCTTCCTCTCTGCTCGCAAACAGGGTTTGAGGTGTAGCATCCACAGCCAAACCTACACTGTGAGAACAAAGATTAAACCCGGGACCCCGCGGGGACTCAGAGCTGCGCAGCCTGCCCCGAGGCTGAGCCGAGCACTGTGAAGTGTGGGCAGCGATGGTGCAGCCCGTGCCAGCAGCAGCTTGTCTCCCGGGCACTCGTTGTGAAACGCTGTAAACCAACCCAGATCTTCCACGCGAGGGACGGCTCCCGAAGGTATCAAACCCAGCGGCTGTGCCAGGTGTAAGGGCTGCCACCAGCCTCCCCCTCGCTCCCTCCCTCCCGGGAGCATTTCAAGTGCAGGGGAAGAGAAGCCAGTGCCTGGCACATCTCAGGTCTCTTGCTCCCAGGTCTCCGAGGACAATTTGCTTTTGTGCTGGTGCCTGGACACAAGTGACACTGGGACAGGGAAGGAGAGGAACCTTCCAATGACCTAGCTGGGAGGCTAATTGCCAGAGATAACCTGTTGTGAGGGAGTAATACGTGGGCCAACTGTGCTGTTCGGTGGGCCTTCAAGAGACACAGGGGAGCCCTGTAGCAGCATTGTTATGCCCAGCTCATTTGTCATGTAGCAAATCCATCTGTCTGAGATCTAAAAAGCTGCCACTATTCTGAGACCTCAGAGTGGTGATCTCATACGAACCTGAATGGAGAACCCTCTGGAAAATGCAATGCCTTCCCTCATGTCCACTCATCCACCATTTGGGAGAACCACAAGATGCCTTAGTTGAAATAATAAACTATTTTTAGACCTGCTCCCCATTCATTGACAGTTCCCCCCTCCCAGGAACGTGTGTCAGTGTGGCCCACAGCAGTCATTAGAGTCAGAGGAGCCTCCAACCAACTGAGCAAACAAGGCCAGTGCCACCAGGATATTTTTCAAAGGTCCCCTCCTGTGTCAATAACCCTCTGGTTGCACCCCAGCCAGCTCCCCAGGAGAGCTATTCTGTTACAGGCCCACAGCAAAAGCTCACCTTTCCTCCAGACTTAATGCTTCCAACTGGAGCACGCTTTGTAAGGAAAGGGCACGGAGCTCTCACGCACACCATACCATACACACATATTGCATACATGAAAATGGAAGCAAGTGGCTTTATATGCACATACAGCTAACGTTGTTTCCCCAGTCTCCTTAGCACCGTAATTCCTGGTCTCTAGATAACAATCCAGCTAACTCACTTTTATGTAGATACCCTGTAGAACAGGCATTGCCTGCATTTATTTTACTGATAGGGAAACTGAGGGCCAAAACAAAACCAAGAGACCACGAGCAGCAAATGCACAGCAGCCTCTGACAAATTGTTTGGAGAGTTTAGCTCATGGCCTGTCCCTGCAAGACGGCAAAAGAAATTGAGCTGTAAGGGGTACAGAGGTCGTGCTTCTTTAACAGGCTTCTCAATGCACCATGGGGACTGATAGCTTTGGAAACTGAACAGCCATTCTGGACAGCCAGATCAAGGTTTGAATCCGAGTTTTTCTTCTTAAAAAGGAGATTTCCTAATTGCTGATAGTTGGTCTCAACAATGATATGGAAAAGTCACAACTGGCAATGTCATGTCCCCAGAAGGAAGCCAAACTGTATTCCCGTGTGTCCTAGAGAATACCATTGGTAGACAAGCTATAGAGACATTGCACATACTTCTGAAGCAACAGCTACTATTGCTGCCAAAAGAATGATCATTAGTCTCCAGGAATCTGTAGTCAGCCTTGGTTAGACACAAGTCCAAGTCAGACTGAAAGATTTGCATTATATTCAGCTGTGGCAAATCCTGGCTCAGCCGATTTTGGGACTTAGAATCACATCTGCTGAGTCCTAACAGACATGATGCAGCTGCCACTAACAGCTCCAGGAAAAAAAAGAAAAAAAAAAAAAGGCTTTAGATATGTCAGGAAACAAATGGTCTAAAGGTTTTCTTTAGCACCACCTGTGCTTTGGTGTTGCATGCACTTCCTGCCATGAAACAGAAGCAACGCTTCCCCTAACACCAAGCACGGCTGTGCTTCAGCCAGCCCTGTAAATTCCTCTTCTCTGGGTGGCTGAAAGTTCAGTTATAAAAACATATCCCAGGTCAAGACATAATCCTACTGCTGTCCATGGCAGGGGGAATTGCTACATTATTAAAATATTTGTGTGCTACAATAGAAGCAAGAAGCAGACACTTAAAAGAATGATGATTCGGGTTTGACGCAGGGATTGTGCAAAGATGGAGAGGAAGTTAGATTTAGATCTTATCCATTGAAGGATGTTCCCTTTTCACCATTTGCTTTGTTTGCCTCTCTTTTGCTCTTTGGAAACTGAATCTACCATTTTTCCATTTTGTTTTTCTTTTTTTTAATCTGTTTCCTCTCCTATCCATTTTTCAGAGAGGCAATGTTGTTCTTATGCCTGTTTCCAGCAGAAAAAAACTATACTGCACAGCAGATGTTAACTGAAGAAGATGTTCTGGTTGAAGTAATTTTTTCCCCAAAACTTGGGTCCAGAACTAGAATTAGTTTTTAGCATACACTCACTCACTCCATGATAGCAGAATTGGAAGATACAGTGTGAAGTCTTGTAAGCAAACAGTTAAGAGTTGTGGGTCACTTCAATATGACTATGGCATCATTTAATTTCATGTGCTTTAATTGCATATTGTAGGAGATGATTAGAAACTAATACTGAAACCCTGGGTGTAATTACATATCTCCAATTATCTTACCAGCTGTTTGTTGAAGTTCTGCACACACTGCTCAAACTGTTCATCTTTCGTTTCATCTGCTTTGCCAAGCTTCTGAAGGACCTGCAGAAAGAGAGAAAAAAGATGGGAGACTTCAAACACAGCTATAACAAAGCAAATGCAAAGAAACACTTGCAAGTTCTTGCTCATGAGGCTGAAAGAAAGAAGGTTAAAAAATGTCTCCCTTATTCTTTTACTCGGAAATTCTGGAGTATTTCTCTGCACAGTCACAATCTGAAAAAGGACTTGCAGATGAATCAGAATGCACTCAGATCTCTAATACTCTGCTGCACAGAAGAGCACAACTTTCTTTGCTCTTCACATGTCTAACGCTTTTTGCAAACAAGGCAGTAGTGACCCAGTTATCAATCTCCTAGACCAACCAGAAACAAACCACATCCCTCATACACCTCATGTTCTGTGGTTATGCTCATCCTGGTTTAACACGAGACTAGTCCAGATAGGCTGGGATTTTTGCTCCTGGAACAGCTGGAGTGTGCTGCTCTCAAACACATAAAGCTGTGCATAGACATCCTAAGAAAGAGAATATGGATGGAGCAGTGAAAGTCCATCTTCTTTCCTCCTCTTCTCACTATGCACATGCTTAGCAGGAGCTGGCTGCTGAGAGCAATCGGGGACCTCGCACCATGAGTCTATGGGACACTGTGTCACATCTGAGTGTCAGCAGCCAGCCCTGTTCCTCTCACCACCTCTCTGCACAGCACAGCTCCCCACAGCCTGCAAAAAATCCTTATCAGACTACTTCCCTTATCACATTTCTCTTTTAATAATCTCTGTGCAGCTAAGTGGGTCACTCCAGGGCTTTGAACAAAGCACTTTTGGGGCAGGAGGGCAGGTCCCATCACAACAGGGCCAGACAAACTGCAGCTGCGGAGAAGGGCAGCAGTTACTTGCTGTGCCCCAAGCAACTCTCGCAGCAGGAAAACAAAAAAGTACGAACTAGAGCTGGTTAAGCTTGATTAAAACACATTTTATAATAAAAAATAAAACCTGATCATGCCCAAAAGAAAGTCTGGTCTTGCAGAACCAATAAAAATGCAGAAAAGCCTACCCAGTCCTCAGCCAGAGGAGATTCTGGGGAGCCAAAGGTGGGCAAGAAAGGGTGCTGCAAGAGCACTTGGACAAGGAAGGGCGTGCTGTCTGGTAAGAGCGTGACTGCCAGAGAGACAGAAAGCACTGGAAAGCAGAAGTCTCTCTTGCTCTGCTGAACACAGCAGGCCTTTATCCATAGATCTCAACTGCCAAGTTCAGATAACCCAAACGAAGGAGCAGGTGCAGGTTGTTGCCATTGGGTCTACAGGGAGGCCACTAGTAAGCATCTCCAGCCCAGACCCTCTGATGGGCTGACTGTGACAGCCACCTAAACCAGCTTCTTCCAACTTCTTTTGCAACCTGCAGATCCTTTCAGAGAACACGAGGAGGGTTATCTTCCTGCAGAGCAGGGATCAGACTTGTACTTTCAGTCCCCAAAATGGCACTGAGACAGCCCATGAAATGGGATGCAACATTCACCTACTGGTCCACTCTCACCTTAATGCACAGGCAGGGTGGAGGGTATTTGTGTTACGTCTCTGAGGCTAATCTCAATTCCCCTCTCTCTCACATTCCCCAGCTTACCCCTGTCTGCAGTAACTGTCTCTAAAGCTGCGCACAATAAACCAGCGTAGCCATTCAGCTCAGAAATCCCCTTATTTAGGCTGGGATCGAATGTCCAGGAGAGAATCAATGATTTTCATTCTCCCCCTGTTCAGTGGCCTCTCTTCAAATCCAAGAGTCTTTGAGGTATTCATGTGGCAGTAAAGGATGAGGGGGAGACGCACGCACATGAGAACTGCCCTGCTTGTGACTGAGGACTGAACCAAAAACCTCCAGCTAGAAGCACAGCTCTCCACAGCTCAAGTGACAGCAGCAAGCACTGCAGCTATGAATGACTAATGCACTTAGTAAACTGTCTACACAGCAGGATGCAGACAGCATGAGTATTCGCATCTTCCTCTCAAGCCCCTGGCACACACGAGCTTGTTGGAGACTGGAAGAAAAGCAGCACAAGGTGGAGAGGCAGAGTCCCTTCCATCAGCTACTGGTGCCTCCTTTGCTCATGTGCATGCCACAGGAACGCTGCTCAGGCTACACATTTCTCTGCCATTCCAACAAGCATGAAGGGTTTGAAATGGCTTCATCTTCCCCAAATGGCATGGTGAGCCTCTTCTACTAAGGATGTTGCTCAAAGGCCCCATGGTCAGCTGTACTCCCCTGAGGTACCAGATCCATTATGGAGCTAGGGTTTTCCATCCGCTGGGTGACTTTCTGTATGTCTGGCACATGAAGAAAGCCATCGCACCAGAACTGCCCATCAGCAGTAAGTGCCCAGCAAGAACAGTAGCTGCAAATTGAAAAGCAGAATGAAGTTCCCAAAGTGAAGATCAAGAAAAATGATATGGATATAAAGGAGGTCTTTTATGGGACAATACATCTGTCTGGCTAATCAGGAGATGTGATGTTTTCAGGCCTGCAGGGAAGGAGACTGTTTAACTCAGAGGAATCTGGAGTATGTTGCCAGGGGTCAAAGGTTTAGAGCAGCCTCTGTACATCTTTACCCTCAGACCATTCATTGAGATGGCCTGCACTCCTGCTTCCCACATGTCCAAGAAGTTAATCTGCAGTTCCACTGCTCCCTAGGGGACAGGCACACTGAGTGCAGGGTCAGCTGGGAAGCTCTTGTACCACTGTGCTGAGAGACTCTGCATTTGTCCTGAAAAACACTCGGCACTGGAATGGGCTCCAAACTCACAGGCTGGCTCTGCGGAAAAAGCTTCTGCTGCAACAGTGATGCTCAGCTGAGGAGCAGCTCTGCATGGGGGAAACGGCAGCCTCGTGCAGTCTGCTGTCTGCCTCATTACTTGCTATGATACAGCAGAGACAACATTTCTGCGCTGCTCCATGGCACAGATTACGTTCTCCCACCACCCTCTCTCAAAAACAGATCTGCCTTGTACAATCAGCCCCGAAGTCAAATGTAAAAGTCATCTGAGGAGTATAAAATGATGGCTCCACAAGGCTGCTCATCAGACCTGCTCCCAGCTCTCCCAACAATGCCATACTGGCAAGCTGTACTAACGGATCCCTCCGGACCCCCTAAACCAGACAGGGATGGAGCAGATGGCCCTGGGTGTGCTGCTGACTGCAGGCATGCCTATTCTCTCTGCTAATAACCCGTGAGCTCACAGGACAACTCCCGTCCCCAGGCTGGTACGTGCCGTCATAGGTCAGGCTATTCCGGGTGAGCCACGGCTGCTCCCTCCCTTCCCCTGTGACGGTCTCTAATCCTCCAGCTCGTTGCAAAGCCAGATAAAGTTCGGATGGAAACTTCAGGCTCTTTGATAGCTATTAATGGAGCAGATTTACCAGGGTAGGAGTCAGAACCCCGCCGTGGCTCCCAAATCTCAGGGCGGATCAGGGCTGGTGTGATCTGTCAGCTGCTGTCTGGAGGCAAACCACACCAGGCAGCGACATGGATCTGGCATTTAAAAGATTAAGCAGCAACCATGGCTAGGCTCCTTGGTCTGCCCTTGACCTGAGAAATCCTGACCCTGCCTAAGGAAAGCAACCATTTCAAAAGGTGGAAGATGACAGCTCAGATGAAGGAGGGAATACTTTGCATGAATGAGGTGGTTTAACAACACGCATATAACAACACACCAATAAATCCAACTTGTGGATACCAAATGATGATAAATCTCTTACTCCACACTGCATCACAGCATGGGTTGTGGTCACACCTGATGGACATGGTCCCTCTGTTCCTAAATCCCTCCAGCTCCTGACCTCTCCTTCTCTCACAAATGCCTCTGACTCCTGTTGTATCTGCCAACCCCAGTGCATTATCTTCAGCTACCTACCAACCAGGCAAAGAGCCAGTAATACTGTGACTAATTCTGAATTCCAACAAGTTGGGATGTGCCAGTGGGTCAACCAGAAACAGAACAAATAAATCCTCAACCTCGGGCCATCCTTCCACAGAAGACACACAGAAGGCGGGGCGGAAGAAAACAGGACCCAAGTCAAAATGGAACAAGCAAAGCCCCATAACTTCATAAGATACAAAGGGAATTGCACAAGGTTTTTAAGCATTTTGTCCTTTGCCCCAGCGAGATGTGAGTTGCTCAACGAAGGACTTGGGTTTTGTGCTTGTGGAGAGGAGCAGGAGCCCCCCAACTGCCCCCCAGAGCAGGCCGCGCTGCTGCCTCGGCGCCCGCCTGTAGGCCCGGCGGGGGACAGCCCAGCCTCCTCGTCCTGGCCTGGCACAATCGAGTCTTTCTTTGGAATAAGTGGACAAAGGAGGATGAGACGGACAGGAAGAAACCCCAAAGGTCTTAGCACTGCATTTTAAATTGAGAAAATTATTCCCGGGGCTGAGCAATCAGCGAGATCACTGGAAAATGGGAAAGGGCAGTGTCACCCATAGCGCAGACAGAGCAGCTCTTGTTTGCCTCTGTTTGCTGGCAAAATTCAACAGATCGTTGGGAAAGCAGGGTTCAATACAGTGTTTTGTTAGAGACTTCCTGTATAACCTGGGAAATCCACGTCCAATGTCACTGCCATCCAGCTGAAAAGGGGGGCATTTGTTCAGCATGTCACAGGGTGACCACAGTTATCCCGGGCATCCCCAGCTGGCTAATGGGAAACAGAGGTACAGAGGGGTGGGGTGCTCTCTGTGCTCTTCTAATTTCACAGGTGTCCCCTCTCACTAAAGCCTGTATGAATTTGCATTTATTTGCCGTATTCTAAACCAAAATACAGCTATTAAAAATAATAATAATAAGATATAACAACAATAATTTTCTGGTCACAGTGGATGTTCTGAGACTGCAACAACAGCAATATAAAAAAACTGCTAACAGTGACGAACTTAAAGCATTCAAACGGACTGGACTGAATGGAGATTCTTTGCTAATGGCAGACTTCCAAAAAAATTAAACAACTATTTAAGGTGCGATTTAAGCAGGACTGCATCCACTCTGCACAGGGGAAGGATCTTCTAAGGCCCTTTCAGAGGTAGTTTCCAAACCCCGAAGATGACAGCAACAGAAGGTTAATCACCTGGTCTCTGAGTACCCGCTCCAAGACCTCACTCCTTCTTCTGTCAGAAATTCAGTCAGAAATGCAATATACATCCAAACGTGACTAAATAATAATGGCAAATATGGCTAATCATCAAAGAAATCTAAGTCTCTGTCACCTTCCCTACATGGCACTATACTGCTAAATATCCGATAGGAGCAAGAGTCACGCTGCACTGCTTTCAAGGCTCATCTCAAATATCTGCCTCTGACAGCTACTAAGGAGCAGTCTCACCATGACCTGCACCTTCAGGACACACCTCTCGAGTTTAACGTGACTCACTCTAGTTTAAACTCAAGTTTAATATGACTCATGTCATATTGAGTTGCCTTACAAGGTTCATCCTCCTTGCTCACTCTACAGCCAATACAAAAAAAAAAATCCAGGAAATCCACTTTCTCATTCTGAATTATTTCCTGGAGTAACCTGCTACCCCAAAATAGGCTCAGAGATAGTTCAAGGCAGCAACTTTCACTAGACTGAAGTTAGCATCTGAAGGATATAACCGTGTTTCTGGTCTCTGCATGCCAAGCGTAAAGTGAGATGTAGAAATACACACAGCAGGTATGGGACTTTGTTTCAAGTCTCGTGGCTGGAAATGATGGTCCGCTTATCCTTAAGGCTGAGTCATAGGTAGTGAGTAACATCCCTGAGAAAGGGGTACACAAAGGACCTGCCCTACTTTTGTGGCTGCACATTGCACCATCCTGATCTAAGAACACCCGCTTTATTTCTGCGTTTTCCTTTTGATACTCTGCTGAAAACTTTTTTTTTTCCTTTCTTTTGGTGAACTATAAGAAGCAGATTGCTTGGCTGCAGCAATTTTTATTTTTTTTTTATAGCAGCTGCAAACCTCCATCCAAACTCAGAGGCTTTAACTGAGGGAACTGCAGGGCACAAGCCTGTAGCGATAGCCTTCTGAGGATAAGCTATTCCTAGCTGCACCTTGCACTTCACTCAAGACCTCAAGCAAATCAAAATTACTCTGCTCCATACTGGATAAGGCAGCTAGCATCCATCATAAAACACTGCAAAGCCTCACCTAGCTGCTGCACTGGAACATCTCCCAATGCTTATAAACAAAAGCAGAAAGATGTACAAACTTGTTAAGCAACAGTACTACAGGGAGGTTATTATGTTTTCTTACAGTAACAGCACAAGAGATGTTTTGTATTTGTTCTGTAAAGGTACTTCCACTACTTCACAGTATTTGTTATGAAGACTAATTGGAGGAAGCTCATGAAGCCTGTCACTCTTAAGACGCTTCCTCCAATGCTTGGCTCCCTTTGGGGATGGGGATTCTTTTCTCAAGTTACATGATAGTGATGTGAATTCCTTGGTCAATCACAGCACTCATTGTTCACATCATTATCCAACATCCTAAGACTGTAGGTAAACTCAGCAAGAACCGGGCCAAACCCCCAGACCTGTTCAGCCCAAGCAGAGGACAGCCAGCCAATCCAGTAGATCTCAGCTCCTCCTGCACTTGGAGCTCAAGAAGCTGTCTCACACACTGTGTCAGGAGAATTGCTGTCTCACTCTCTAAGTCAAAATTGCCATGTGAACAGGCAGAGCTCTAAGCACAAGGTAAAAGCCTTCCTAGACCTGTGGCCAGAACCTCGAACTCATCCTCTGAACAAGGAAAAGAGGCAGGATGATTTTCATTACCCAGGTTACCCAATCCTCTATTTGTTTTACTCTTTCAGCATCTGCAGTTATATTACTTGCTACATTCCCCATCCCAGCAAGACAAACATCTCTGAGGAGCAGCATAAATGGTTCCTTTGTTTTTGTAGCCTGCAGCACGTTCCCCTAGCCCCACTGCTGCCACACTTATAGTACTCTTTTTGAGGAAGGTAGTAAGTACTTTACTTTCAATTCCAACCTGTGATCAAATCACTTTTCTAAATTGGGCTTTGACATTTCCCTGCCTTAATGTCACTCACTCTGGAAAGCCTGGGCTACCAGGATCTGCTAACGTCTCCAACTATAGTGTATCATCAACATACAAATTAAGGGAAGAAACTAGGAAGGACGAAAAAGGAACAGCACAACAGGATAGGCTAAAAGCCCCATACTTGGCTAGCATAAACTTCCTTGCAAAAGCCCTCCCTCTTAGAGGAAGATGTCAGTTGAGGACCACGATCTCCTGAGGACAGCATTTTCCTCCAGAAGCTGACATTTCCATTTTCAGAGAGAGCAAGTATGGTGAATCCATCACACAAAAGTAACATTCACCAGCCTCATTCTGCTTCCTGCTCCCCCAAATCAGGATAACGATTCCAGAAACACTGATATTGGATATTTACCCAGGTTGGAAGCTTCTCCTCCACCACGAAAAATAATGATATTCTGCCCAAGCAGCCTTTCCACATTACCTACAGGACAGGTAGTACCTTTTTGCAAGGTCAAGTCATGTTATTCAAGGGGTAAAGTGCAACTGCTCCCAACATCACAGGTGAGACCTGAAGTTCTGTATGAAGGGACTCTCCCTCTAAGATAAAAATCTGTGTGCTGTAAAAGTTCATTGCTATGAGGGTGCCCACGTTGCTCAAGTATTTTGAAGATGCATATATTCACACGCATGTATTTCTGTATAACTCTCTCACACTTTAGGCACCTAACCTCTCTGAACCACCGTAGGTAGCTACTTAAAGATGATGCTGGAGAAGCAGCAGTTCAGAGACCTGCTGCACCTATGAGTTCAGTAAGCCCACAGACTGTACTTGCTGCACTGAAGAAGGCACTTATTAACCTGAGAAAGGTTATGCAAACTGTTATGGAAGGCAAAGCCATCAATATTGCAGCTTGCTAGGCAAAGTAATGCCGACTTAACATTCAGAGCATTTTTACATGGTTATTTTATCCAGACGGTCTACAGGCTTCAGAAAGACAAATCCCTCCAAAAGATTGCAGAACCTGGCAAATCCTCACGATGTAGGAATGAGCAGTCATATATTGCAAACATTAATTTAGGAGCCCTCTAAGTCTGAAATCTCCCATCTCCTAATATCTAACAAGTTTATTCTCCCCCTCTGTTTGCCTGCAACTATGGGCTGCTACTTTTGGGAATCCTAAGAGCCCACCTGCCAAGAGGTCTGAGCACTGGAAGTCAGTGAGTTGTCTGTGGTTTGTGCACTTAAAATACAAACCAAGACACGCCTGCAACTTGCATTTTTAGCTATTGCCCACTTGACAAAAAAAAGCCCAGAGAGCTTTTTTTTTTTTTTTTTCTTGGTGCTTGCACCAAGCAATAAGCCCAGAGAGCTGGGCTTTTTTTTGTCAAGAAGCAGGGTGTTTCCAAAATAGCTGTCTGCTGACTGATTTCCATGATCCTTCTCTCTAGGCGTAGGCTGGAGGACCTCTTTGTTTCTTTAATCTACCACACTGCCTGGAGCCACAAGCCAACAGCTTCTCTCTCATCTTTCTCTGAAAGCTTCGTGCTTAGAGCTGCAGTACCTCTCAGGCTACTACAGCACAGTCCTTTTTATCCTCCCATCTTTGACCATACAAGTACAGCATATCCATTGCTATTTGGCAAGCATTACACAAGTAGGGAAGAAGCCAAGGTTAAAGCTATCAGCTACACGTCCTGCCTCCAGTGGCCAAGGACTCCCTGCAACGCTTCAGTTTCCTACAGCCACCTTGTGAACAAGCTTGCGTTACATGTTGGAGGCATGTGATCAATGAAAACATGCACAGAGACTTCTGAAATTTGATTTTATTGCAATAAATATGGGTTAAAAAAGAACAGTGTAGCATTCAGAATTATGGAGGTATTTTTTGCTTTGAAGCAGAAGGTTGTTACTCATCTAGTCCTCTCCTCACCTTCAGGAACCCGAACTAACAAACTGTTTATTCTGTGCCCCTTACATTGGTTCTCACATGCTGGCATCCAGATCACTTGATGAGTGCAGTGCAGACACCCAGCCAGCACACTACCAACTCCCATAACACTGGGCTACAATGTCTAACCCTCGGCAAGTTTGATGGATTGAGTCTCAGTTTTCCACAGACCAGCAGTGGGACTCCTTCTCCAAGGCACGGAATCAGTTCTGCAACCAAAAGGCACAGGAAATACCGCGTGGTTAATCTGTGCTAATTCCAGGCTCACACAGACTCATTAGAGAAAGAGATAAAGATGACATTCAACTGTAAGCAAAGCCCAGGGGCTCAGTCAATTTTTGTGGCATCTGCTCTGGCAAAAAGCCTGTAAATAACAAGGTCTTTGAAGGAACGGGCAAGTTCTATAGGCATTCCCTTGCTTTTATTAGGGAAAAATGTTGTTCGTAGTACTTTTGAGTAGATCTAGCTACATTTTAAAGCAACACCAGAACAAGCAAACAAAAAAAAAAAAAACAGACCCTAAAACACAAACCCTCACATCCTCCCAATAGCATTGGGATATATTTAAAAACTACACCACAAACACATTGTTCACCTAAAATGATACATGACTTTCCAAAAAAAAAATTACTTTATGAATAGAAGTGCTCCCTTAACAGTAGGGCATCCGATGTATCTATATAAATACATAGATATTTTATTAACTGTCCTAGGGGAAGGCCTGAAATCCTTGCAAGGAATGTTAAAATTGATCACGTGGAAGCCTTCTTTTATGAGAGACCCTGCAGTGACACTCTATCCGTGGTTAACTGTGAAATGAAGTTTCTCAAAAATCAGGTTCTGGCGATCACCAGGCCTGACATCAGGTACACTACAAACTGGGTGCTACATGGTGGTGGAAGTGGAAAGAGTTGAGCCCCCTCACCTCCCCGTCCTGCCTGCAGGACAGATTTACAGGCAGTGTGAAAGGGGAAGCTCTCCCCTTGCTTCCAGTCATGTACATGCACCCACAGCAGGTGATGACAGCGGAGTTCAGCTGCTCCCTTTTCCCAGCTGGCCACAGCTACGTCTCAAGTGTCTTTTTCACATGTGGCAGAAGGTATAAAGGCCAAGCTGGAGAGCCCAGCTCAGCTCCTTTGATTCTGGGAAGGCCCCAGCCGACAATGTTATCTCAGAAAGGGTGCTGTGCAGCAGCTCAGCCGTGCTTGCACCAAGCAATAGGTTTTGCTGAACACCTGTATCTGTGAGACTGGCACACAAAGACATTTTAGCATTAAAAAAATCACTGAGTTGCCTTTTTAATTTTTTTATTTTTAGTTTTTTAAGAGGAGCAGAAAAGTGAGAGTTCCTTCACATGCTAGTGCAGCACAAAGTTTGCAGAATCCTTAAGCAGAGCACAGGACGCAGCAACCCAACGAAAGCAGTTTGCCTCGCTCATCCTCCCCTCTCAAACCTTCACATCAGGACCTCCCAACCAAGTCAAAACATTAAGTGCTCCTAATTATCAGCCCAGTCGCTTCTGTCCTTCATGCAGTTTCCAGTTCTCAGATAACCAGATCTGATTTGAGCTCAGCAGCTTTTATTTTTGACAGCGGTCTCAGAGCTCAGTTACCAGCCTTGGATAAGCAGGCTCTCTGCTCAGCTCTGGGCTGGAAAGGTGTCGACAGGCACTGAATATATTACACACAAGTGGACGTGAGCTGTCACTCCAAAAGGAGAAGGAAAAGGCAGACTGAGGAAACTTTTTCACTAAATCAATTGGGGGGCTGGCTGTTAAAAGAACTTCAGACCACTGTTGTTCCTGCGGTGCACCATACATTCATCAGCTTTAGAAGTAGGGCCAGGAAACAATACGGAGTGATTGTTTAAAACTGCTGCAGAAGATCTCCAGGAGAGTATAAACAAAGCATGCAGCTACTTAGAAATGGCTCCAAGAATCTCTCTAATCTGATGGGGAATGAAACGAAAGCTTTCCGTCCCATCTTGCTCCAAGGCAGGTGGTACCAGTCTATCACTCGTGTCTTCACAGGTGTCACAGAACAGCTAGAGATTTCAGCACTACTCCATGGTTAGCTATTGAAATAACAAGATATGTCAGGTCAGCAGAGATCTGCAGCTTTCATGTCTCCCTCTCACCCACAGCTGTGTATCGTGACCCAGAAAATCCCGATTCCAGGCAGCAAGTGGCTGATTGCAGCATCAGTGCAGCTGCATGCTCGGTCTGCCTGCAGCATTATTCATCGTTATGCAGCCTCATGGCAAGAGGCCCTTCTTGTTCCCGAGGTTTGATTGCAGTGGGATCCTGCTCTGTCATTGAACCCCTCTGCGTGAGTCGCTGTTAGTGCTGTCCGAAGGCACAGGTGAAGTCTCCAGGGTCACTGCTGAAGCATTCACAATATTCACAAGGTATTAAGAGCCACCAGCCTCCAGAGGCCACATTTCCTCATAATCATAAGGGAATATAACATGCAAATCCTTCATGCATCTAACGGAGAATATCGCATCTAGCCTTCAAGGATAAGCCTAAAATACAGTTATTTCTGTTTGGGTTGTATGACCTCCTGCCACAACAGGCCTTGGAGAAGACAGTGCCAGGAGTCACGCCCCTAAAAGAAGGAAGGCTCACCGAGGGTCTGTGATAGGAAACAAACCTGTTCCCCTCTAAAACATTCATCTGAAACAGGCTTTTAACCAACAGTGACTGAAAGCTCTGCCCCCTCAGCCACCATTCAACAGCATAAAGCTACAGAAAAGCTCAGGACACCTCTTGCTCGGCCATCACTGGGTGAGGATCTGATTTCTCATCTGCACAGACCTTCAGCACTGGCAGCCTGAGCAGGACAGCTTTCCCTGACAGTGCTCATCCCCCAAGGCCAGGCTGAGGAGCGCCTTGCTGGCTCTGTTCTGGGCTTGTCTGCTGCACAGGAAGGGATGGAGGAGGGCTTGGGTTTCTGCTGGTAGCGGGTTGGAGTTTTTCCTTCCTCTCTGAGGAGAGGTTCACTAAGAGGAGAAGCTTTTGAAGGAGTAATATGGATGCATGGAAAGACACGAAGTCTCAGCAGTCAGCTAAGCTCAGATGCTATTTTCAGATGACTTATGGACATACCCCCACAATACATGTCGTTAGCTGGGCACAGCTGGGGCTGAGGCTACCAGCCAGCTCCAAGTGCAGGTTGCCCCCCAAAAATAAAGAACACCATCCAACAGCCCTATAGTTATGAATATTTACCACATATTTCATGACAGCAAAACAAAAAAGTGTCCAAGTAGGTAATAACCCCCCAACACCTGGAGATCTTGAACAAGGATCCACAGCAACCAGACCAGGAAAACCCATGCAAGTTGAAGGCCTCCTCCTTTCAAATCCCAGCCATGGTTTGAAATTGCTGTTTCATTTTTATTTGCAGGGGTCCTCTCCTGCTTTATCATCTTATTAAGCTGATAAAGCTTAATACACATGCAGACAAACACAGAAATCACCATCTAAACTTAGACTGGAGAAGTCAGCTCCGCTGTAAATGTCACCAGGTTTAAGCCATGGCTGGGAGGAGAGCAAGTTTGTGTCACTGTCAGTCAAAAGTCATGCAGAGACATATTGCTGTATCAAACACCATTGTCAGCTGTCCCCTCTAAAGCAAATGCAGAGTCTATTCTCAGAGCCCGTGAGTCCTTGCTGTGGCCATTAATAACCGGGGGGACTGTCAGCAGCCTGCAGCCCTCCCCAGACCACCACTGCACGTTACAGCCTCGCTCAGAAAGACTGAAAGCTGTGAGTAGACTTGCATCACTCCTAGAAAATGAAAACATTTTCCAGGTGAATCAATGCACCTGCCTCTGGGCTGCAGGACGCTACGCAGGAGCAGACGGAGCCAAGCCCAAATTCAGCTTCCTGGCTTCACTCACTCAGACGCGAACCACAGAGAACTGACATTTGATTTCCACCTCCTCCCCACAAACCGCATCCTATTACAGAGTGGGAGAGAAGCAGGCCTGCACCTGCAGCCTTTAATCTCTCAAAAGGGCTCTCAGGGAATATCTGATAGGTTAGGAAGCAGACAGATTTGCAGTGACCTGGGAGCAAGCTCCACCGCTTCTGGCTAAACAATTCCATGTTCATGTGTGCTTGCAGACAAAGCCCGGCCCCCACACTTTTGTTTGCATTGCAAACATGCAAGGTGCAGAGAAGGGGAAGTCTTGTTATACATGAAGGATCTCAGATTTCCCATACAGACCTTTTAGAGCAGGACAGAAATAGCTCATGGAGAAGCTGGGTAACTGGAAAGCAGATGTGATTTTGGCTTTCTGCAAAGGTGAGCAGTAGCTAACGGAGGGGAGGTAAATCCCTCACCCTTTTCTCTACCTGTGTGCTTCACAAACTACAGCTGTCAGCACCTGAGCACTCCTTGCCCAACCCATTAACAACCTTTCTGTGTAGCCAGCATTTGAAAAGCACCCACTAAAAAGCACCCACGTGTCTACAGACGGCACAGTCATTCCCGCAATCCTTCTGTCATCGCGTAAGGCTGATACACGTATCAGGCAGAGTCGTGAAGGTTGTTGTGACACCCACTGGCTCAAGTGATGCCACCCAGCTCCACTCTCCTGGCCTCTCTGGCTCTGCTCTCTCTATTCACCACCCTCATACACTTCTATTACACGCAAATCCCACCACGTGTTACAACCAGCACAGCGATAAGCGACCCCAGCTCCTGCCAGAGAAGCGAGCCCGCACCTCTCACCCTGCTGACATGGATGACTTGGCGCTTTGCGTGCTTTCAGAAGAGGTTCAAGGAGTTGCTTTTTTTTTTTTTTTTTTTTTGGAAATTTGGGGTAAACAAGCATCTGGGCTTCTTCATCCTCTCCTGCAGCAGTTGTGCAAATTAACGCTCCTTTAAACCTCTTGAGCTGTTATGAAGCAGACCCATAAACCTATCACAGACAGATAATAAACAAGAGGGGAGAAATTAAGAGTTACAAGGAGGCTGTGCTGACTCGCCAGAAATTATTAACTCCAGTCACATTCTCATTAACAAGCCAGGGTCTCTACTTTTAAAATGCAACTCCCTTTCCCATGCTATCACACTACTTGATAAGATAAAGCCTCCTGGTATTTATTTACACAGGTCACTGCTTCTCATTAAATAAAAAATGGGGAATAATTTTACTCCAACACAGGGAAAGTTCCAGAACATTTTCAAGACAACAAAAAATTGATATTTTCAGGGTTGCTCATGTTACTTTTTTTTAAAGTGTGCCAGTTGCCTTACTTACAGGACGCTTGAAGTGGAAATAAAGGTGTTATAAGGCTGGATCCCAGTCCGTGCCTACAACAGGAACAAAGTGCTGTGCACACCACACTCATAGCATAATCACAGAGGTAATTAACAGAAAGGGGAACGTCTGTGCTGCAACACACACTCCTTTAGCACAGATTTCATTTATTATGGGGATTCACCTACTTATTAATACTATAAAACATTAAGTCTTCATGAGCTCAATCAGTCATTGCAACTGGTAAGTAGATGAGTGAAAACAGCCCAAGGGTCAGAAAGGAACTTGGCTTCCAGAAGAAAATCTGATGCACCTTGTAGCTTCAGCAGTGCCCTCCGTTTCACCCTCATGCCTGAAGCTCAGGGCATAGGGCTCTGCTCAACCACATCAGGGTTCATTGCAGAGCTAAGGAGAAAGCATTGCTTTTACCCCCACCAAAAACTTCTGCAACAAAGCCCTTTTCATCGTTTCTTTATGAGAATTTTCAGCTTGATTTTAAAAAAAAAAAAAAAAGAACCAATAAAACTACCTTTCAAAGCTTTGTTTTGGTTGAAGTTGAAAGCTGAGTGATGAAAGAAGCATTTGCTGTAGGAAGACCCAATTTTGTCAAAGTTTTCAGCCACACTGTCATAATAATGAAGGTGCTTTCACACCAACCCAGTTAACACCACATTAAAGACCACCTGACTTGTTCTGAGTTATTTGGTGCTAACCTGATACACAGGCTATCAAGAAAGTCAAAAATGTTTGTCCAGAGCCTAGAGCCCTGGCCTTAACCTGCAGTTAAGGCACTTAATTTAAGGTCCTGGCCTCAGCCTGCAGCAATACAGACACCCCTGTCTCAGCCACCCACAGAGCCGTGTTAGCTCTACTGGGAAGCTGGACAGACTCCTTTTTTTCTTTTTATTCAGTGCTGCCACAAGGCACAATGGTGCTGTAGGAAAACACAAGGGCCTGGCTATGTGCTTTGGAACAGGAGCAAACTTGGCAGGCTCGACTCTTCACCTCGTACTTGATTTGATACCATTAACCGGTCAGGCTGCGCCTTGAGAAGCTGAGCTATATTCTGCACTGCCGAAGAAAAGCCAGTTCACCACCACAGTGCCAAAGGCACCAGGCTGAGATCTTGAGGCAGATTTGCTAGCGGAGCTTTTACAATGCCTGTACGCCCCGCAGCCAGCTCTGCTGTGCTCTGGGAGACACAGACCATCACAAAGCCGTGTGTGAAATCCAAAGAGCAAGAAAGGAACACTCAAGCTTTTGTGCCGCTATTGTACAGGATGCATTTAAATACCTTTCTAAAAGCTAACAGCACGGGTAATCTACTCTAAAACCTTCGTAATTTAAACATCATCTGTCTGCAGACTGCCAAGTACAGCTTTGGGTAACAATCGTTGTCCCAAGCAGCTTTTGGAAAAGCTTTTGCCTCTGGAATGGGGAGAAACGTGTTTGAAAATTCACAAGAAAGTCACCATTTTAAACACATATTATTCCAGATTATTATGTGCAAGTCAGTTTGTCCTTTCTCGTCCCACAAGTTAAATACAGCAGGGTGGGGTTTTTTTCCCCACTTGCCCAGTTCCCTGCAGCAGATTTGGTCCATTGTTAAGGTAAGATCTCCTTTTTGCTTTGACATAATCAGCCTTATCCTGGTGGTTCCCCATTCAGTGCCTATTCTTGCTGCTTCTGAAGTCAGGATAAAGGTAGAACCAGCAAAAGAAGGGAACTGAGATTGCAGTGACAGGAGTGATTTAAGGTTTTGTTCAGCTGCTCAAAAAACTAAGCTCCCAGAGAACAAACCCCACAGAGTCCAGATCTGTGCTGAAGGGGAGCAGGGAGGGCAGTGATGAACAGATCAAATGGGGCACAAACAGTGACAGATGATCTGGCTTTCCAGCGAGCAGACGAAGTTGCTACAGCTGACACACAGGAATCAGAATCACAGAATCGCTAGGGTTGAAATGACCTCCTAGATCACCTGGTCCAACCATGCCCCTACTACCAACATCACCCACTAAGCCATGTTCCTAAGCACCAGCTCCAACCTCTTCTTGAACACCCCCAGGGATGGTGACTCCACCACCCTCCGGGCAACCCATTCAAATGTCTCATTTCCACGTGAGGGCACAAACCCTCCACAAGCTTCCTGTACAGCTATTTGTTGGGCAATGAAAAGCCCAACTTGAGCAACATTTCACAAACCCCTTAAAAAAAAAAAAAATAATCAATCACCCAACAGCAGGAACCACAAACTGCAGCCTCTCCATCCCTTGGTGTCTGTGCTACAATGCCAGCAAGTTAGCAGGAGGGATGAACTCAGCTGAGGCTCAGGGATAATCCCCTCAGACACAAAACGTGTTAGCTTGCATTCTTCACACTTCCAGGGAAGCAGGATTCCCCTTCTGCTGGGTTTCCATGGGTGGTAAGAGGAGGGAGGAAAACACATGGGTGGTGAGCTAACAAAGTTAGGAGACACATTACAAGAGAGAGGAACCCAGGGAAGTGCACTCCCACTCTCCAGCACTGCTCTGCCACAGGGGAGTTTTTCCAAAGCATGCAGAGCTCTTTAACATTCACCTGGCATCAACACGGAGCGAGAAGTACAAGGCCTGGAGAATCACCCGCTGATGCCCACGGACGGGAGGCCAGTCACTGCCTCCACTAATTCCCACCCAGAGGGTAAAGGCGGCTTTCCTGAGCATACGCGCTTAGTGTCTTAAAGGGCAGAAAGCACAAGGAGCTAACCAGGCAGTAAGGCCAGAAGATCATGGGCTGAAATTACAGATTTGATAATGAAGGTAGGAGAATGTTGCCTGACTTTCAGTATGGGGCCTGCAGGCTCCAAGGCCCACAAAGAAGAGCCATGAAGAGCAAGCTGCATGTCTGACATTTAATGAGAAGGCTAAACCTCTGGAAAAGAAAATTAAGGGCCCCACAGTTCAAGAAAAGGTTTGAAACCCTGCTGTAGTCCATCTCTCAGGGGCAGGTATGAGACATCTTCATGAAGCACATTCCTCTTTATTTTAAAGGCAGGGAGGGAGGGAACACAAAGAACCGCAGCAGTAGGAAGCTTTATTTCCAAAAACCTTACAGAGGTGTTTTCTTACCATTCCTGGCAAAAAATCAGGTGGAAAACAAGCAACCTTCCCTCCTTGATCCCCCAACACAGAGCCACTCGAGGTGTCTGAACGTGGCCCAGCCTGGTTACACGCCCTGTAGCATCCTGCAGCCAGCCTCTGACCTGCAGGCACCGTGGCCATGAGCGGGTGAAGACGTTCCTCCCTCAGCACGCAGGGCGTCACCAGCAGGATGCGTGCTGGCCCACGCTGCTGTCTTCCCAGCACAGTCACATCAGCCTCCTGGGCAGCTCCTCTATACTAATTTTGGCTTGGCGTGACTTTAATAAAAATGAATCATGACAGCAACCAGCAAGAGCTCCATGGCTGCTGCTATCCACACTGCTACAACAGAAAAACAAACGCCGCACGTACACGCTGCTCCGTGCCTTCATTCCTGTGAGGCAAGTGCCATCACCTAAATATTTCTGCTGTCACCTGTGAGCAAGAGGTGCAGGCACTGAGGCTACCGTCAACAGCAGCTGCCTGGTTCCCCAGCCACACTGGATGATGCTGCAGGTATCTGCTTGGCATGCGGGACAGCCTTTCACAGATTAAACAGAAGCTTTTGGTATCTCATTTATCTCATTACCAAGAGATGTGCTCTGCCTCCTCCCTTCCCCGGGGGAGCCAGCCACAGACACAGCATAAAGCCTGCCTGATGGACCTGCCACAGGTCTCACTTCCGCTCCTCAAACAGCCCCGTGACTGCAGCCGAGCAAGGAGAGGAACCAGAGAGCTCCCGCCAAGGAGAACAGAAAACCAAGCAGGGAGGAGAGGTTTTTGTACCAGTTGGGTGTTCCCCTGCTCCCGAGCTGCTGCTCAACCTCTTCTCCCCAGCAATCATTGAATGTGGGTACTAGTGCTGCATGGCAGTATTTGTGCTGCATGCCCTCCAAAAGTATTAAATGCTAGGACTGCTTAACCAAAGACAAGTTTCAGGGGAAAAAAAAATAAATAAAAGATTTAGCTGTACAGAACATCTTTGACAGTGATGATAGAAGAGAACAAAGGTTGCCCAGAGGAGCTGTGGCTGCCCTATTCCTAGAGGTGTTCAAGGCCAGGCTGGATGGGGCCTTGAGCAACCTGGTCTAGTGGAAGGTGTCCCTGCCCATGGCAGGGGGTTGGAATTGGATGATCTTTAAGGTCCCTTCTCACCCAAACCATTCTGTGAAAGTCCCTTAGTCCCAGCCCACTCACTGCTTGTTATCTGCACCTGCCAAGAGAGGGTCACATTCACACAATATTTAGATTCCTCTTGTGCAAACCTTTTTTCTCTTCCCTCTCCCAGAGCAGGGTGATCAGAAACACCCCTGGCTGGGGCAGCAACCCCGAGCTGAGGGACACGCACCCCCAGAGGCCGCGCTATCACTGCATGACACCCTGCGGGAGAGACAAGTGCCGAGATGCACGTCCACATACAGGGCTGCAGCTCCCAACAAAAGGAGCCTCTGTCCATGGGAGGCTTTCAGCACAGCCGCACCAGAGTCACCAGGGACTCATTCCAGCCATGCTCGGAGACAGGATGGGGGCAGGAAAGAAGAGCCTGGGCTGCTCCCAACCTCTGGGCATCGCTGCCTCACACAGACAGGGGCTGCACGCTGAGGGACCCAGACCCTGAAGAAGGCTACCATATATCCTACAAAATACTCATAGGATATGAGCCTTCAGGCACTGGCTCGAAGATGCAGAAGTCATCTTCAGCAGTGGGCTTGTACACAACACGTTCAGAACTACTGCCACCTAATTGCTGCCTGGGGAGAGGGCTGATGGTTGCAGCTTCCTGTAAGAAACAACAGGACCCTCCCCAGAAGCACGTCCTCCAGCAGAGATGGATAGAGCATCTCCTCCACCCTTACTTCCAGAATGTAGCTGTGCTGTTCAGGGATGAAAGGAAGCTTTGCCTGGGCCTGGAAAATTAGAGCATGGAGGAGACTTTGCAGAGGCCACAGTTTCGTGAATACTTCAAGCTCTCCCAATGTGGCCACTGAAACAGTCACATTTCCCACTCCCTTTCCTGCCTCTGCATCGCTGTCACCCCTTGTGCTAACCCAAGCACATCAGTGGCCACGCGCTGCACAGGATTGAGAAACAAACCTCAATTAAAAATAGCAATACCAATCTGGGTTTGAAGAAACTGATGGTTTCTGATTTCCCAATCTGGCTTACAAGCAGTGGAAGTGATTTTCCCAACAGCAGGGCCTGCCTATGCGCTCTCGCAAAGCATTTAGCCATTGCTTTCACTAAGTCACACGGACTGAGGATGGATCTTTGGCTACAGGGCTGGATTTCAGTGTCCAGGCAGTTTGAACAGAACGTGTCCTGTCTCTGCACGTGAAGTCCCTGGAAAACACCAAGATTTAGACTTGCCAAACTTGTATTTCAACAGAGCTAAAAATTCATTCCCATTTCTAAAGAGGAAGAAATGCAGCCAAATCTTTTTGTAATCAAAGACAATCTGATGAATTTTAGTCTTGGTATTTAAATCTAAAAAAAAAAAGAAAAAAAGAAAGAAAGAAACACAACAAAAAAACACTCTGTTATGCAAGGAAGATGGAAATAAATCAGCCAGCCACATTTTCAGGCAAACTCAGTCAACCTGAAAGTGTTTCAGGAACTAGCTTATTTACTGAAAACTTTGGCTTCACTCACCAAGAGTTTTTGCCAAACCTCAGTTTCTGCACACTTTCTATAATGCCTCAAAGGTTTTGCTGAGACTCAAGTTAGAAAAAGTGGGAATCTCCTGCTCTAAGCTACATACAGTATAAAATTATGCCACATGCTGTATAAAATTATGCAGATAAATCTGTAATGGCAAAATTCCAAAGTACTTTTTTGTGCCTAGCTTCCATCTAGCTGCCCCACAGAAAGAAAATAAATGCCAATCCATGACAGACACAACTGGTTGGATTATCTACCAGAAAGCAGATACTGCCAGAAAGAAGGTTCTTAAGGGAAGATGAAACTCAGAACCCAGAGACTTCAAAGGCATTATAAGCTCAGTGTTTGTCACTGAAAGTAGGTAATGTTTATTGGTGGTGATAAGGGCTCATCATCACAGGATGGCTGCGGTCAGGAGGGACCCCTGGAGGCCACCTGGTCCAAACCCCCTGCTCAAGCAGGGCCACCCAGAGCAGGTTGCTTGGGGATGTGTCCAAGCAGTTTTGAGTATCTCCAGTGATGGAGACTCCACAATCCCTCAGCCTGGTGTCCACCAAGACTCTCATGTCCTTTTGTGCAAAGCTGCTTTCCAGACGATCGGTCCCCAGCACGCACTGGTGTGTGGGGTTGTTCTCTTCCAGGTGCAGGATTCCCCTTGTTGAACGGCACAAGGTTCCTTTCAGACCATCGAGGTCCCTCTGGACTGCAGAATAAACTTCTGGCATATCAGCCACTCCTCCCAGCTGTGTGTCAGAGCAACCTTGCTGAAGATACATTAACAAAGACATTAAACAGAATCGTACCTAGGATGGACTGCTGTGGTACGTCGCTAGACTCCACAAAGGTAGCAGCCCTGCAGAGAGCTGGTCTGGCCAAGGAGCGTTTTGACATTTGCTCTGTGTTGGCTTTGTCAGAAGACTGTCAAGTGGAAGCAACTAAATGAGCAGAAACAAGACAAGGAAGAAAAACCCAAATTAATTCCCAGAAGTGCCTCATCATTTAAAGGATGATACCAGCTGAGACACCCAAGTATGCAAGGTCCCTAATTTTATACAGCCATTCCAGTGCACAGAGACTACACTGCCCCAATCTCTAATTAAATTTCTGAGAGAAGAGCCAATGCAGCTCAATGTGTGATCTTCTCACAACCAGAGCCCTGTTACTAAATGCAGGCTGGATCACAGAGGCAGCGTCACTGGATTCTGGGAAGGTGTTGAGTTGTCTGTGTTTTGGCTGGTCTGGAATGAGAGGAAAGAAAATCCAAAGAGTGAGTTGTTGGAGGTGACAGAAGGAAAATAAGGTTAAAGCAGAGGCACTTTTTCCTATAACAAAAGGGAGCTGGGAGCACAGCAGCACGAACAGGTTCCTTGGGGCTCCCTGGATCTCACCAGGGGAAGCCCTCCTCCTTGCAGGCTGCCCGATGAGAGCATCCAGGCCCGCAAGCACTTGGCTTCCTACCAAGTCCTGGGGATTACAGAGTGGAAGAAGCGCCCGAGAGGAGGAACTTGAATGATGTGTGGATGATGTTATCAAAAAATGCTCAGGTACTTTGCTAAGCAGATGAAGGGAGAGAAATACGTGCAGGATGAGCGCTGATCACCAACACCCTGCCAAGGACAAGTAACCCGCCGCAGCTGTTCTTCCCCATCAGCGCCCACCCACTGGGACATTTTGGGATGTTCCTTCCTCCCAAACAAGCACAGAACTTTCCTCCGCACCAGACGAACAATGCGCCACACAAAGCACTGGTGCTGCCCAGCGCACTGCCAGCACAAAACAAAATGCTGCCTTTCTCATCCCAGGCTCCAGAGCAGGGGCATAAACAAGCCAAAGACACTCGTTTAAGGCAGGCAACCCATCTCTGCCAACCTTCAGCACCACACACAATGCAGGCATAAGCAATTGCTGCTTCAGGGAGCAGGACGGTCTGATCAGCATTGTAGCAGAGCTGCCGGGAGAGCAGAGCAGGCAGCGTGCACTGCCTCGGTGCGCTGGGCAGCGTGCACACAAAGATTTTTCCACTCCAGCACAGAATCGCTTCCTCTTCACCGTTTGCAGATGTCAGAATGTGATCTCTCGAGAACAAATGCCCTGCCTGTGGCTGTACAAGAGCATACAGCAGGAATAAGAAGTGAACTTAAATTATATGTAGGTCAACACATTTAACATTACAGAAGGAATGGAGAAACTGTCACAGCTCCCCTTAAAAACATGAAAAGCTGCATTGAAAATGTGCCTCTGTTCCAGATGCTGTTTGGGTCCGTACAGATCACGCTGCCTTTCCGTATCAGTACCTTTCCTTTCTATCACAACAGGGCTAGCATTTTCACCAAGCCCCTGAGGAGGCACGATAGAAATCAAGTGCACGATTCCACAGCTCCTAAACGCTGCTCCTTACCACTGCCGAGACCACTGCGTTATCAGAGCACACTGGCAAGATAAGATTTCTGACACAGGCGAGCCCAGCTTTTGCTGGAGGAAACAAAGACGTTGATTGTGCTCCTGGCTCCCTTTCAGCCTCCAAGAGCTGGGTGATGGCAGGATGAAAAATACAGCTTACTTTTCTAACCTCCAGTCAGCCTTGCATCGGCTGAATCTCAGCCACAAAGCATCCTTTCCTTCCAGAAAGCAAGGACACGAGATGTGCAGCAAAAGCCAGTCTGCAGGGTTCGCAGATATCCCCAGGTGGTAATTCTCAAAGTGAGACTTACTGCTTGAGAGAGACAGGATCGAGACATACGGGATGCATAGGTATTAATCCCAAGACATGCTAGCACAGGTAAATACAGAGCAATTTCCTCAAGCCTCTCATTTTGTTGCTGTTCGTGTATTGCTGGCCACAGCTAGTGCCAAAGCCCCACGAAACGAGCTGCATCAGTCCAGCACGCTTCCCTGCCAAGCCAAAGGCCAGGGGAACTGGCCGATCTCATGGCAGCAACTCCTCTTCCTCCTGCAAGACCCTCCCAGAGCAGCTACAGCTGAATTCAACAGATGATATCCTGATTTACACCTTTTCAAAAAAAAAAAACAAAAAACAACACAACAGCAAAACCAACCCAAGCCATCCCTGACTGACAGCTAGAAGAAACACCATGGAGAATGACAGCAACAAACAGAAAGCAGATCAAGGGATTTGAGTAAAGCAGCAGCAGAGCCAGGCTGTGAAAGCACCAGAAAGCATTATACATCAATTTCCATCTCTCAGCCTGTTGCCATGAAAACAGATGCTGTTTTCATACATCTTCCTCAAGTTCCCAGCCACTTGGTAATGTCCCTGCTTGGCCTGGCCACCGCTTCAGGATAACACATTAAAAACCAATTAAGGTTGGTGCATGCTCAGAGTTAGCAGAAAGCCTACCATTACCAGTGGGGATAATAGCCTATGATTAAAAATCATCTTCAGATGGTTACTACAGCCAGAAAATTAAAGAAGGTTGTTAAAGAAGAAATTAAAGGGGCAAAGAAATGAAGGAATAATCTGTCTCATCACACACACCCTCTTCCATTTTTTAATCTTCTCATCCACTGACTTCTTACAGGTGAGAGCTCAGGTAGGGCACAGAAGCCCACAGGTCTTTCAGAGCCCAGGTTTGCCCTTCCTGCATCTCCCCCAGCTGCTTCATTGCTGGAAAGACTTTATCTCAAAAGTGGGAAGAAACAGAAAGGGCTTAGATACACGCTCCCAGTCCAGCTCTGCTAAGCAACAATAACAATACAATACAATAACAAACCAGAGGAATTGAACAATACATTCTTCCTGAACAGGGTTCATCTCACTCTATTTTTATTTTTTTTAGGGTGAGGGACATTAATCAAGTCTTTAAGTTCAGAGGGTGCGAGGGAGCTGAGGTTTACATGAAGAAGACGTCAAAGTACCACAGCCCCAGCAATAGCTCAAAGGAGAATGGAGAAGGAAGCAGGGGAGGCAGCAGATACTGAGCATGACAAATGCACCTCTCCAAACAAGCGCTTGTTTCTTCTGATAAGGAAGAAAAGATGTTTTGCTTTCTGTTCTCCACACCACAAAACAAGGAATTAATAATTCCTTGACAAGGAACTCCTTGGTCCTCAGCACGATGGAACTGAAAATACCAGAATCGCTAGGTTCTTCTCTAGCCCCCTCGGCCCTTGTCCCTACTCATTCTGCCCAAAAATATCCCTCTCTGCTTTTGATACCCTTCTGCATCTATGCCATGCCTGGCTTCGGAGCCGTGCCACCCCCGGGGCCTGAGGAACATGCTGCAGGGTGCCTGTCCCGGCCGGGCCATCAGCTGTCCCTTCGCCTCGGGCTGCCCATCAGGCTCTCGAGCAGCATTTCATTTCCAAGGCCTGCTGCTTCCCCAGCCCCTCTTGGCAGCCCCGTCCTGCTTTTCATTCACAGCCCCATGCACCACGGTGAACTTTCACTCCCCCAAGAAAGCAGCTCGTGGTCCTGTCCCTGTGTGTGGGGCCAGGGGCACAGGTATTTGTGTCCCAGGGCTGGGAGGGCAGACAGCGAGCACTGCCCACGCAGCCCCAGCTACCCATCAGCTGCCATTAATCCTCCTCCCAGATAATCGGGGTAATGCTCTTTAAGCACGCAACTGCGGCAGGGCAGAGCCACTCCGGCTGCAGTCTGTGCTAGAGGGCACGGCGACCCCGCAGGTAATGGCAATGGGAATATCGCACTCCAGAGCCTCCACCCACGTACCCTGTTCATGGAGCCAGCTCTGCAGAACAGAGCTGGAGCACCGCAGAAAGGGCACTTTTGCTGGAAGAGCGTCCTGGTTCACCCTGGGACACCTGGCTGGGTAAGCACCTTACTGCAGTCCTGCACCGACACGTTGCCTCGCCTCCTCCGCCCACTCTGTGCATCTTCTCGCCTAATTTAAGAGTGACTTTGGATGGAACATTTATTTATCCCTGTGTGGAAAAATCATCCTGAGATGACCTAGCAGCATCATTTCTCCGCTTTCCTGGCAAGTTGTTCACACATCACTGGCATCCAGACTGCACTGCAGATGTCAAAGCTGGTACTTGTGATGGTAAGGAGTCCTGGCTTCTCTTCCAGCATCCCAACAGGCTGCATTTCTGAAGATTAACCACTCCCAGCAACATTCACTTTTGAGCACGAACTGAAAAGGAGGGTTTGGGGAGAGGAGGCGGGCTTTGGCACTCATCATAGGAGAAACCACCCTGGTGCAACACAAACCAACAGAAAAGATGCTGCAAGCACCCAAACACCATACAATCAGGGTGGCAAGGAATTGCTATATTATTTTGCTTTCCCTTTTATCCCAGAAAGAGGATCGGCTAAATTTCACTAATCTGTGCAGCCGTGGGCTCACTCCTCATTCTCCCTTACGCGTGTGCACTAAGGCCCAGCCGGTTTACTACAGGCACGACAGCGCTGGGTGAGGTTGTACCATGTGCAACCTGCCAGCCTGACCCCAAGGCTCACTGTGAATTCAGCCTGGTAATCAAGGATAAAGGCACCACTTTTTCATTTGAGAGTTAACAACTCATTTTTTTGCTGCCACTTACATTACAAGCGAAATAAAACCCGTAAGGAAATGGGGGTGATGGGAGCGCTTTACCTGTTGAGGCAGGAGACTAACATTAAGGATGTGGTTTCTTAACTACAGCTAAAAAACCCTCAAGTGACTTAACAAAATGACCAAGATGTAGCAAGAACCCCTTTGAAACTGCTCTTACAACAACATATGGGACGGTAAGAGTGAAAGAGTGGTGCAAAAGCACAACAAAAAAAGCCAGTCACGGAAATAAGTCAGTATTAGCCAGTCAGTCTAAACTGCAATCTGAGCATAAGCAAAGATTAACTTAAAAATCTGTATCTTAATACATATATTACATATTAAATACATACATTGTGTCTTATAATACGTTGTTGCAAGAGAAAATTAACCCACCTTCTGTATTTCTAATATTAGCCTTCAGAAGAACTGTTTCCCACATGAGAACAGCCATCCTGGAAGTTAAGGAAAATACACAGCACATCTCCGGTATGCGAGAGCTATTTTCCTCAAGGCAGTTCTGCAGTTTGTACAGAAGTACACAAATAAATCGCCAAATCTCAGGATGTTGTGCAAGCATTACCTCTCCCCACCTCTGTGCAGGGCCTATCAGTGGAGCAGAAGTTCTCCTCGGTACGTAACCACAGGCCCCAGCCAACCTCTTTCCCCAGAGGTCATTAAGAGGGACAGCTCTCGGGCATGCACGTAGTACTGACCCAAATTCTTAAGTTCAAAGAATTTGCACGTGAAGATTTTTATCCCCTTGACCATTTTCAACATTTCAAAGCGTTTCTCCTTTTACCCAGGGTTTTTGCAGCTTAGCTTCTCGCAACTTTCAAGCCTAGATTCAGTGATGGTGTGGTGGGACCGGTGCTGTGGCGGCAGGGGAAGGCCATTTCTCATCTTGCCGACACGGTGGTGTGGTTGGGTCAGTGCAGGCACACCACGCTGCTGCCCACACTCACATAATTGCAGCTAACTGTCCATGCCTAAGCCATTTGAGCACCTCCAAGCCCAGGTTCCTTTTAAACACTCCTGCTACATTAGCTGAGATTTAGGTATCAAAGCAGAGACCAAAAAAGCAGACAACTATGGAGCTGGGTTGTAACTGCGTTGAAGCTGGGTAGCTCATAATGCCAAATGGCAGCACTTAATTCAGCTGGCATCAGTGTGACATTCCAGGCAACAGGACTTGAGCAACATCCACGTCTATTGCTTGGGTACGCATTTAACATCGCTTAATTAAACCCTATCTATAGCCGACAGTAACACTAGTAAGAGGAACAGATAACATAAATAGTGCTGTTTGCACAAATCCCCCTTCTCATGTCCTCCGCCTCCTCCCCAGCAACCCTCATTTTAAGTGCTGATACATTTGCAAGAAGTATTTTTATTTTTGTGCAGCCACTGATGCAAAATGAAGTAACCAAATCAGGACAAAACACAAAAGGCATTTGGGGCCATGCTGAGCTGAAGAAAGAGATAAAGGAGCAGGTGTGTGCTGGAGGAGAGGGGGCAGAGGAGCTCTTATAAGGCAGAGCCATGAGCAAAGGGACTCCAGAAGCCACAGGCTAGACGCAGAACCCTTAAGAGGCTAGGAAAGCTCCTGTAAGGGTTGCTGGCTGCCTTGCTGAACAGGGATGGGAATTTCTGAAATGCAGGATGGATCTGGAACATGTAACACACAGCTGGGCAGAAGGAAAAGGCAGACATCTGGATCAGCAGCTGGATCTCCCCGAGTCAGAAGGAGACAGCAGCAAAGGATCAGATGCAGGAGAAAGCTTTAGGAACACTGCCCTCCACGGCCACGTTGGGATACAGGATGTGGCTTGTCCCAGCAAAGTGGGAACATGTGGAGTAACACAGATGATTATCTCTTGTTGCTTCTTCCAAAACAAGTCACGTGTTATCCTCTAGTGAAAAAAATCTGGAGTCACAGACTACAAAAAGCCAGAAGGGAGCAGCTTTTGAACAGCTCTTCTTTTCCCCCGAGAGGCCTGCCTTCAAAGGAGTTGTAGGATGAGTAACAGTAAATTTGAGAGCCTGGCCTGATGGGCAAAGTTCTCCTTCAGCAAGCGGGTGTAAGCCCCCTGGCTTCCTTGCCAATGTACTTGCTGAGAATTTGTCCATATTGCCATTGGAAAGGAAAAGCCCCACGATGCCTCCCCGCAGGGAGCCTCCTCAACAAGTCAGGCCTGAGCTGGAGATACGGGATGGGCTGCTTCCAAGGCACCCCACTTAAATCCTCCCACCCCAGCTCTGAGGACCCAGCAGAGCAGCCCAGCTCTTTTCACCTGCTAATACCCACAGCCACACCGTAATGTCATCCAGCCCTGGTAATGCTCACTTCCTTCCGCAATTATTTATGATCACTGAGGGTCAGGGAATGAAGAGCAAAAGCCTCCAGCTTGGCAAAAAGCTCTAAGTCCAGCACTTGACTCCAGTACCCATCTGCAGACAAGCCCTAGTCTATAAGCAGCCCGGATGCAGTGCACTGACGCAGCACCCACAATTGACTCATCGCATCACCCTCAGTTTTCTCTGACCTTGCCCTTCCTACCATGGTCAGCCTCCTCATTCTCCCCTCTCAGCCCCTGCACATACAGCTGCTCTTCTTCTCCAAAGAAAGCCAGTCTCTCTTTCACAATTCCTGTGGCTTATGCATTTTCATGAATTTTCCGACGTTCAAAAACAGCCCTGCACCCCTACCTACAAAACCACCCTTACTGAACCTCTGCAAGAATTACCTAAAAAGCAACTTGAATATGGATTCTGCTGAAATAAAACAGAAGCATCTTAACTAACCGAGGCTGTCCAGTACTTACATTGGAACAGTTACAGTATGGGGAATGTCCATTTTCAGCAGCACATAACGCAATCGCAGTGCTGGTGCTAACAAGCAGCCATGCCGGCTGCACGTCACAAGGACGAATGTTATCAGCATGGGTACTTTCTTGCAGTGGTTCACGTCCATTAACGCACAGCGAGGCTCAGCCTTTTGCAATGGCTACTCAGCTTAAGGAGGCAAAAGAAAAAAAGTCCCCAGTCGTGTTGGCTCAGTGTACAAAGTAGGTCGTTCATTCCTCCACTGAGGAGCCTATACCTTGAGGAGCATTTCCGTGCAGACCCCAAATATACTTTTACATCTGAAAAAAACAACTTTTCCTGAGCATTGTTTCCCTAATAGAGCTTGGCACTGTTCTCACCATTTTTATTTTTTTTTCCCCAAAATCTGTTTCCAAAGTAACCCTTGAAACATGCTGTCCCCTGGCACAACTCGCTCCCCTTTCTGGTCTTGTGTCAGAATCAGTATTTGGACCAGATGGGCCATGTTCCACCACCCAAAGTGGATGGGATGAAGGAATCTGCCTTGGACACTAGCCTACGGCATGACAATTCAAACATCATGCACTAAGCATACAAATTACAGAAAATTAATTCCCTGCATTTCTTTTTTCATATTCTATTTTTCCCCCTCACAGTTTTGCTCCTTTTATCCATCATAATGGCTGAGGAAGGAGGGATAGAAATAAGTTTGGTCCTTCTACACTCAGCCTCCTGGAACTCGCAGTGTCACAAGACTTACCACAATTTACAGGAATGTGTCACATGCAAGGGTACCAGAGAGCTACACCATCAGCATTTCTGTTAAGGAAGAAGATGCAGAGATCTACACCATCCTCATATCCCAGCCTTTATACTTCATAAAGTCTGTGTGTTCTGCATACGTGCACATCCATCAGTGGCACCATTCCCAAGGAACCCAAGGGGATACAATCACTCATTCTGCAGATACCAATCAACTTTGAGCTGAGTTGGTTAAGTCACACGTTATTGTTTCTGGCCTTATCAACCGTGCAATCATGCCAAATGGCTTGAAGACCAAAAAAAAAGAAAAAACACTTTCAGCTCTGTTTTCAAACACTCTAGTCACTGTAAGATTGAAGTTCCCTTTCCCTTCCTGCTGGCAAGCAAGTATTGCACTTCTGCCTAATCCAGTTTGAAAGCAAAGCGCTAGGAAATGCCCAGTGAAACGTGTTTGTACTGCAGCTATTCCAGCCCCTCATCTCCCTCCTGTAAAGGTAAACTTAGAAGAGGACTGGTAACTAGCATATCTCTTAGGCAATTCTAACAAGTTCTAAACCTCCTTAAAATGCATAAAATCAACACAATCAACAAAGAACTGGCAAAAAAATAAAATCACTTCCAAACAGGTTACCAGCTTTCTGAACCCGCACGTCAAATCTTTGCAGAGAGGCCAGGCTTTGATATCTGCGTATCATCAAGAGATTAAATGCAGCCTGTGGTTTTACGGCAGGATTAGATGCTGTTAAGCTCTGCTTTCCTCCCTGTTGGTAAAGTTTGCACTCTCCATCCCGCCTGGCAGCCTATATTAAGAAACTGCCACCCAGACTTCTCCTTTCTACCAAGGAAAGGGGCAAAAAGAAAGGCAGCACTGCCTAGCTTTTGTGACTCTCCTAAATGCCTCTCAATTAATGTGCCCTCTAGAAGTGCCTAATCAAAGGCTTTAACCTACCAGCCCCAGGGCTGAGCAGGCTTACTCCAGCACATCCTAAATAGTGAAAAAAAATCTGTTACACATGTGTACTTGTGTAGGGTTTTGCAAGCATACGACCTGTTCCTCAGTTCCTAGAGCTTGCCATGGCTGCTTCGTAATGACTGAGACCTGTCTAGGTCTGTGTAACGCTCTGAGCCCTAGCTTCCAAGAGTCCCTGAAGATGCAACCAGTGGCCAAAACCCTCCTGAGCACTCCCAGCAGTCAAGGAGGAACTTGGGAGGGAGAAAGGTGGGGGAAGAGAGAATTAAACAACTGTGAAAACTGTTCAGGTTGGGCTGCTCCTATTTGCATTACCAGGACAGCTCCTTCAGAGCACAGAAGTGCAAATCAAAGCTGTGCTTTCTGAGCAGCAGCTAAGAAACTACACAAACAAGTTGGCATAATAAAACTGCAACCTAAATCAAAAAAAGATCCATTAACCCTATTTTCTGCTAATTACTGTATTTCCATTTTTTTTCCTAGGAATGAGGCACTGGACCTGTCCTGCAGCACTCGTCAGCTTTGTGAAGATCAAGCAGCTCCAGAGGCAGCAAAGCCAGGAGATGTTCCAAGGGACACCTGAGCTGTCCGAGACCCATCAGTCACTCATATGCACCTGCTGAAAAACCACCTGCCAAGATTTATCTATCCCCTGCACCGCTGCCAACAGTCCAAGCGTTTCTGCAGAGGTCCCTCGCTCCTGTCCTGGCAACGTTACATGCTCAACTAATAGCGTGTTTAAAATAGATTTTAACTAGCAGGACAATGTAAATGACCCTCTTCTCTCTTCCAGTCCCCTCCTCGGAGAAACAACCCCTTTCAGCATGAGTATGAACACCAGAAGGGTATTGCTTGCACTCACACATTCAGTACTGCAGGTGTTGAAGAAAAGCAAACACGAAGTCCCTCAAGAGAAACCTAAAGCACAGGCTGACATCAAAACGGACCTTGGTCCCTACTCCACCTGCCAGCAGCTCTCCTAGGAAGCTTTATTCATACTTCAGCACTTGTCCCCATTTCATTACTTGCAGGTGGACAACGCAGACTCCTGGCCAAACCCAGCGCAGAGCAAGGCAGCCTGATCCCAAAGCAGGTCTGTGCTCCCTGGCTTTGCCAAGGCTTCCTAAAAGCCCCCTGTGCTGAGCCCTCAGGCTGCAACCAGGTGAAGACTGGGTTGCCAGAGCCCATCCTGCCTGGGCAAACCGAGTGCATCTCCACGATACCATCAAGCTGCCCGTGCACACTCGTGGGGAGGAGGCCGGACCCCGGCACGCACAGGTAGGCAGCCAGCACTGTAAGCTGAGCCCTGCGAAGGGCAGGACTCACACGGCACGCGGCTCAGGTGTCCTTCCACCACCACACAGGGGAAAAAATAGCCTCGCTGATAGCTGTCAGCCTCAGTCACCTTCTTGTTTCTCTGACAGTTTCTGGAAGAGGAGCTTTACGACACGTTTGGGCCCAAACAGCAGGATCTTGTCAGTCTGCCCACAGGGTCAGGAATTAAACAAAACCTGCGTTATTTGTTACTACTGCCTTCCACCCCAAAACCCCAGTCCTGCAAGACAGCAAACACCTCAGGCTGCTTTCCTGAATGGTTTGGCCAGTTACATGACAAGAGCACTTGTGACGTTGCAAAAACAACATTTGTGGCTGGAAAAATCAACATGCACGAGGGACGGAGAGGACAGACAGGTCTGAGGGCACCTACCTGACTGATGAGCTCTGCAGCACTAATTCTAGTCTGCCTAGAGCCTCACCAAACCTCTGCATTGGAAAAGAGACCTCACAGCCACTATGTGAACCTGACCTCACAAGAGCTGTGCTGAAGAGGACTGGCTGTCATATCAGAGCTCACGGGGCTGAGAGTGAGCAGGAACACGTCTGGACTTTTTCTAACCACAAAAAAATTCATCCATCCATGAGATTCTGCTTAAAAAAAACCTGCTGCCAACGCCGCAGACAGAGGGGCACCTTCAGCAGGGCAATGTAAATGCCCTGCCAGTCAACCCATTCCATGGCAAGGAAACATGCGGAGCCTGGTTTCCAATTTCGCCTCCTCCCTGCCCCATGCAGATTACCCGATACCCAGTAATGCAGCCTGAGCTCATACTGGAAGCATCTGTACGTGAGGGGCATGAATTCAGATCTCTCTCCAGTGCCTGTTTTCCAGCAACCTCTATACACAAAGTACCTTTGAGATTCTACCTGTCACGTTAGCCTTACCCTCTCGAGAAACCAAGCCAACACGAAGAAGCCTTTCCTAGGGAGTTCTCTAGGAGTAAAAGCAAAAAAAAAAAAAAAAGTTTCATGCCAGATCATCAAGAGAACTCCTGCAGCTTGTCAGGCTGTCTCACATTTTGTACTTCCCTGATTCAACAAGGTTAATTGCTGCCAAACCATCCTATCCTATGTAAAGCCAAGTGAAAACTGCAGAAGCTTTGAAACTTTTTGCTGAAGGATCAATCAGTATGGAATTCCCCTCCTCCCAGCCAGGTAGATGTGGTGCTGGCTTCTCAAGGAGAGAGCTTTCTGCATCCACCCTGCTGTGCTTAAAACCTCCTTTCTGCAGAGGTTCCACACAGCAGGCAGCCTCCCGACAGCAGAATCCTGCAAACATCTGCATTTACACGTGGTTTAAGGTTCTTGGTTGCTGTTCCTTGATAAAAAAAATAAAAATAAAAAAAGTATCTTCTGAGAGCAAGCTTAAAATGCAAGCCATGCCTCCTGCAAACTGTGTTCCACTCAATTCACAACCTTCTCAGCCTTCTCATGTTCACAGCAAAGGGATATCAAGGGAAGAGAAACAAAGCCTAAGATCCTGGGAAAGGAAAAGATCCTTTCTGGACATTCCCTTTGCTACTGAAATTGTTACATGAGAAAAATTAATTTAAAAAAGAATTGGGAAACCAGGCCACATCAGCCTGCCAAAAGCACTCCTCTGCCTTCCTTCTCGAGGCCAATGTCCTTGGTTATTTCTCATTGCTGGGCTGCAAATACTTTAGTGAAACCTTTGGTTTACTGGCATTCATATGATTTTTTGCTCTGTAGCTGACAGGGAGCGAGCACTGGCAAGCCTAGCTCTAACCAGCTATGCTCACAGCAGCCCTGCGAGGCCAAGAGCACAGCCCAGCTCCTCGGGCTGTGCAGCTAGAACCATGCTCTGACAGAAGGTTTAATTGGGGAAACTCTGCAAAGATGTGCAAGGGTAAACATCGCTGGGATAAAGTAAGCCAGGAACAGAAAGCAGAAGTGACATCTCACGGTAACACAGCAAGGCAGTGAGTGGCAGGGTCTACAACCTCAGCGGCACCCCCAACACAAGGGGTACTGCTGAACTTCAGCAGGTCCTGGGCCAAATCCTTCCCCTTTGGTGAGGGACATCGAGGGAGAAAAGGGGATGTACTGACGTGTTGGTACAGAGTGAAAGAATGAAAAAATACAACAGTCTATTACCATGGCAAAAAGAACAACCCCACAGAAACCTGGTTTCAGATCTCTAACTTGGCCCAAATGAAAACAGCAAGCACAGCCCCTGCAGGACACACCGACTGTGGGAAGCTGCAACATCTAGAAAGGGAAACACAGCTCATCCCATTCCAATCCTCTCCACACACACACACAACAACCTCCAGAGAAAAGCCCAATGTCAACTTCACAATTTGTCTCCGCAGAAATGTCTATGAATCTCTGAGCAATTCAGATCCCTGAGCCCGCCTCCCTGCAGCCAATACCCTTTTTTCCCCGCTCTGAATCCCCGCTGAACCTGCTGGGGAAAAGCAAGGAGCTCGATCCCGGGACGGGGGGCTCCTGCTGCCAGCCAAGCATCAACAGCCCGGTCCATTTGCTTCATGAACTCAACCCACTGCTGGACTGTCCCAGAGGGAGTACCTGACACCAGGACCGCAGCAAGTCACCGAGATGTGATTTTATTTTGTTTAAAATAGAAATGTTTGTGCATGTGCAGATTTACACACCCAAGAATAGGACACTCTTCGAATAGGCTGAGAATTGTGTAAATGGGGGGGGGTGATTTTTAATGTTTTCCAAAATATAACATAAAAACTGAACGGAGAAACATAAATTCTTAATTGAGATTACAGACATAAAGGACAAAAACTTTCAAATCCTTATTGTCAAATACTTATTGGCAAAGTTAAAAGAGCATGCAAAGACTGGGCTCTCCAAGATACTACGACACTGGAGGCATTAAAATTTTACTCCGTTTTAAGTAGCTGAAAACCTATGAAAGGCTCTGAGCTCAAAGTCCAGGTCTGAAAATGCTTCAGGTAACAATAGGATGAACAAAGTCCAACTCACAGCCCAAATCTCCTAGCTGTTGAGAAGGACGATGTACAAGTTCGCAATAGTTGCAAGAGTTCTTTCAGCCAGGTACACTCCTCTCAACAGATGCATCAACTTATTGATACGTTTCACTAGACAACACGCAAATTTTGGCCAAGTATTACAATTTGAGGCTACATTTAAATGAAAAGAGGGGTTAAAAGGGTGCACCACCCCTTTGCAAACAGCACAGTCAACCATTCTGCCCCATATTTCCTGTTGAATCGAGAAAATGCCTTCCAAAAATAGCTTATAGTTTTGCTGAAAGGCTCAAAACAAACAGCACTTCTGAAAGAATATCTTACATGCTTTACATAATAGCCATCTCAGAAGGGAAAAAAGGATGTGTACAGCGTTTCAGTGTGAATTCTGCATTGAACAAAAAGACATCATTCTTTGCTTAACACAAGGCTTAAATTCACCATGAAGGAAATTGCCGAAGTCAAAGCCTTAGGGCCGAAGTTGGGAGGGAGATAGCACTCTGAAGGAAAGAATTTTTATCCTAAATTCGGACTGAAAGAGGCTACATCAAAGGAACACTGTCAGCTTGTTTAAGCCTCAATTTATTCCTGCCTCAAAAAGGAAAGTTCAAACTCATTTAGCTTCCCTTCAGAAAAATCCAGTATTTTTTTAAGTGCTTCGTCTGTTGTGCACCCAGACATACCTCTGCAGGTTTCTGCTTAGCCTTTTCTCTTTTTTAAAGACCTGGTCCTTATTTCTCAATGTGTGGTTTAACCTTCCTGATGAACAGCAGCACATATCTACAGTTTCAGATCAAATGCCACAGTACTAATTCCAGCATCATGCCATAACCACTGACATCTTCACTCCATGGTCTACTGTGCCTTTCCTCGTAAGTTGCAAGCTTGCATTAACGTGCTTGTCCTGGTGAGAGCCTGTCCCTTCAAGACAACTGTAAAATACCAAACGCTCCATAAAAGAGGACTCATTGGAGACGAAGTGCCAGCAGTATGAAGGAGCCAGTCAGATAAACCACGCAATGCCTTTTTGCTTCTTCTTTTTTTTGAAGAACCGAGAGAGCAAAGCTGCATCGTTTGTATTCGGATGGCAACAGCCAAAGGGCCTAGAATTTGCGTTGGCTTATAAGGCAAGCGCTTTGGGTTTTGTTTTCTTTTTCTCCTCAGAGGGAAACTCGCTGCGTGAAGCGACAAACAACCGACTCCACATCATGTGAGCCCCCTACAACCTGCAGCAAAGCTCTTAATTGCTATCGCTCCCATATCCCCTGATGGTGACTGGGGATGAGCAAGGACACGCGACGGACTTCCAGACTTTGTGGAAAACTCTTCCCTTGGGAAAAGCACCTGCGTGTGTGTTCAGACAGGAGGCAGGGGAAGGGCCCGCCAGCCACATCGATACACGCAGCAGGTTCAGCAGCAGGCCAGGAGCCCAGCCTGCACCACCTACCTCAGAATTAACCAAAAATATGGTTGCCATCTGGTGGCTAGAGCACATCAGTAGCCGCAAGGAGCTCGGGGCGAGCGGCTGCACACCGGGGGCCGGCTCTGCCGCCCTGTCACCCCCTGCAGCCGCAGCCCCGGCTGCTGGAGCAGGGCAGGCAGGGGGCAGCCGCCGGGGCTGCTCCTCGTCCCCTGCATTTTAGAAACCTTCCAGAGCACATCCCCAGCCCCAGCAAACCAGCCCAATTCCCTGGCGGCAGCAGCAGCACAGCGTTAGGCCCGGGAGGCTGCGCTCGCCCTTCACCCCGGCACCTTTCGGGGACCCCAGCCCTGCGGGGCGGCCAGCACAAATTCCCCCCGGCTGCCGACAGGGCAGGGGGCTGGAGGACAGCGAAAGGCTCCGGGAATCCCAATCCCACCCCGCAGCACCGCGCCACCGCCGAGCCTCCCCCTTTCACCTTCTCCTGCGCCCGGGTCAGCTTCTTCTGCACGTTGCTGGCGATCTTGCCGGCCGTCACCCCCTTGCTGCCCAGCTCGGCCATCTTGTGCTCCTCTCCCGGGCAGCCGGCGGCGAAGGGGGGGATAAAACCCGGCGGGAGACAATGGCCACGGCCGCCGCCGCCGCCGCCTTTTAAAGGGACCGAGCGCGGCCGCTCCGCGCCGCCTCAGCCCGCCCGCCCCGCCCCGCCACCCGGCCCCAGCGGCCCCCGCAAGGCCGCAGCCGGGCGTGGCGGGGGGCCCGGGTCCCCTCCGTGAGGGGAGAGCCCTCCGTAAAACCTCCAGCCCGAAAGGAGGGACCCTGAGGGGGCTGCAGCTGTGGCCGGTGCTGCGCATCGGTCAGATTTGGGCTGACAGCCTCGTGAGGGATGGTGGCCGGGCATGGTGGTTCACGGCCACGCTGGGCTTCGATGCTTTTCAGATTGTACCTTTGAAAAACACAATGTGACAAATTGGTATTCGAGTGAATCAGCCCCCCTCCATGTAGAAAGCAAGCTGAAATTCCAGATTTCATCCTGTAATTTTGACTGTGCCTCACGTGACAGCTTACTGTTGGCCCCAGGTAACTGCATCACCTCCGCTTCTCTTTGAAAGCTGCAAATAATCAGTTGACCAGCTCGGTCACAGGCACATTAGGGTGGATAATTACTTTGCACAGAGCTTCCAATGTGCTGCAGTCGCAGCTTTATGCTCATTTTTGGTTTTGTACAACGAACTGGATCCAACGTGCCTGCAGGTGACGGCTGCTCCCACTCAGGAGTCGCCACGCTGCTGGAGTGAAGCAGCACTGCAGAAGACATGGCAGTGCCAGGCACTCACCAGGAGAAATCCAGCCATGACTGCCCAGAGTGCCTCACTCAGCTGGGTTCCCCCGAAATCCTGGAACCTCAGCCTGTGTGGTGTTTTTCTTCAGCTGGGACTAAACTGCTCGCTATCCCCAGCCCAGGTGTGTACACATCCTGCCTCTACCTGCAGCGAGCCCGCGCTTCCTGGCCACGTGCGCTGCAGCTGGTCCTGCCAGAGGGGCTTCAGTCTTCTCTCTCCTATACCCACTGAGCAAATAATGTCATGAAACACTGTTCCTTTACAAGATAGGACAAAGTTCCAAAGTTCTGTTTCCCGGAGCACAGGAAGCCACCTCAGCGCTCTTATTCAAATCCTCATGCTCAGCACCAAAGCTTCCTGCAGTTCCACACACTGCAGTGTGGTCAGGCAGTGGGGAAGCTTCCTTCCTCATCTGCTTCTGAACATTTATTTAATTTTGCCTGAGATGGCATCTACTTTGTGTACACCCAATAACCAGTACAGCATCAACCAAAGCAGTGCTCTAGAGACAATTTAGGTACCTAAGGAATTTGCATTTGTCCTTAAGATGGAGACTTGCATCTCTTACACCTATTCGAATTAAAAGATGGTAGTAAAACCTACCTGTATTCCAAGATGATTTCACAGTCTTAATTTTGCCAGATGAAAACAGTTATCTCTGGAGTTTCATATACACAGGGAACAGTGTAGCGGTCACTACTGCAATCTAAAGCAACAGAAAAATGTTGGCAGTGATTACTTGAGAGCTAGGCCAGATTTTTCATCTTACATTTCATTTATTGTTTCCCCTTTCTGCTCCAGTACTATTTCTGTTCATTGAGAACTTGAAATAAAAACGATTGTCTTGCCAGAGCCCTTAGAAACTGTGAGCAGAGAACCTGTCAGCACCTCTTTGTGAGGCTTCATGATATAATGACTCTGCATTTCTTATCTCGTGTGACAATGGCATTTAAAAACAAAGAGTAATAATAATTTTAAAAAGCCCTAATTCAGAAACTTGCTTGAATCCATGCTGTACCTCAACTGTATTAGTAGGCATACTATTTAATATAAATATATAATATAAATATAAGTATTTAATAAAATACTTAGGCATGGTTCAGCTGTATATGCAAATAATGCAGTGATACAAGCTATATTCAGACTCAAGTGCCTACATGTACATACCTGTGATACCATGCTGCATTGCAAACTACAATTTTATTAAATTCCTTTCTGGCTTTGCATTTAATGTCCGTAATTGAGTCTGTTTTTCTGTAGATTGGCAATTGTGTATTTGGCCCAAATGCAACTTGTTTTGCCCACAATTTCAGCCTATGTATCTTCATATTACTTTTCTTGTTTACTATTAGATAATAGTTTTGCAGCATCTCAGTATCACAGTATAATCTGGAAAAATAATTAATATGAGGTTTTCTTCATTTCTTGCTTCACACACATCCCCATCTCTTCCTCCTCCTCAACCAAACTTTTAAGAGAGAAAGATACACATGTGGTTAAATATTTGTGACATAAAGAATAAAAGAGCAGATGTTTCAGGGTCAGAACAGCATTCCTCTGCATTCCTCATACATTTGCTTCTCCTGCCTAGCTCTTTTCTTCAGTGAAACTAGTTTTGAAGGAATTTTTGTCTGATTACGTCTTTCAAGTGAAAAGAGAGGGAGATTGCAGCACATGAGCTGAGAAGAAAGTCCATGGCAAACATCAGAAAACTGTAAAACAGAGGTGACCAGACACCCATATTCACCATAATGAAAAATAATGACAAACTGTGTACTTTTTAAAAGCTAAGATTATCAGCAAGCATCCACCATGAGTCATTTCCCAGTTGTTTCTGTGCTTGATTGGATCAGCACCAAAGCTGCAAAGCATTTGCCAGGCTCCAGGTGTGGCACAAAAGGCATTCCCCTGGCATGACCCAGTGAACATCACATACCATGACAGGCCAAACATTTGAATGAATTCCACATAAACTGTTTTAACCAGCTGATATTCCTCTGTGGACAGGAAAGGTTTCAGTCTCACATCTACCCACATTGTTCTGATCTCAATTTTACTAATACTGTTGGAGTTTTTTTTATGTACACTTACAAATGTTAATAATTTCACATAATAAGAGACTGCATATAAAAATAAACATACTGATTAGGAACTTAATGCTTTTATTCGCATGAGCTTGTCACCGTGAGGCACAGCAGTCTAACTTTTTAGAAGACACTTTTAGTGGCTAATTGAATTTCTCAGTGACAGATTCTGTACAAACTGAGTTTAAAAAAATAGAATTTGATACATCAGACTCCTGCAATGAGGCTCATTGGGTTCAATGCACACATTTATTGTAACACTATGACACAATTTTACCTAATTGTAACTGGCTAAACATGCCTAGTCTAAGCTAAACTGAGGTCACATGGGCTTCCTCTACGGCCAAAAGAAGTGAGTACCTGCAAAGCATGAGTCAACAGATAAAACAGCTTCTAGGAATGTCTCCCCTCCTCCTTAACTACAGAGGGAGATGAGATTAATACCTCAGATACCTGAAGTTATGAAATCCACTTGTAGTCCATCTCCCTGGTGACAGCATGATTCGTTTGCACAGTTCATAAGCAAGAAACAAGGATGTCAAACACAACAGCCCAAACGCACAAATTTACAGGGTATGCCTAACATTGCTTTTTTATTATGTTCTAAATTGATTAATACTCCAGTCATTAATGCTTATGTTATGTCTAAACCTCATAAGTGCATTTCACTTCAGTCGTCTCATTAAAGACAGATGAACTGCTCACCTGTTTACAATTAAGCATATTCTTAAATGCCTGTTGGTTTGGAGTCTATTATTTCATGGGTTAGATAAAATTTATTTCCTTCATTATACAAATTGTTACATCTCTCTCTCTCTCTTTTTATTCCTGTTTTTGCCAAATTTGTCCATCTGGGAGCAGGATGTTTTTGTCAGGACTACTAATTTAAATTAGTATAAAATTTTAGTTTTTAAAGAGTGTTTTCAGTGGTATATCTTTATGTTCTCTGACTTGAACCTTTTAATTGCAGCTTGACAACCAAAATATGTCTTTTTCTGCTGCTGGTGGCAAAGTCTTTAATGTACGATACATTTCATTTAAATAAATGAATTTTTAAATAGCAATGGTACTGGCCTCTAACATTCATGCAACTAATGTATATATTCCCGGTTTCAATTAATCCAAAGAAGAGTAAAACCCAGTAAAATTGACTATTGTTTCTCTACATTAAGTTCTGATTTTAAGTTCATAATTGTTGTGGTTTTGAAATGTTTAGTAGAGTTTGGTTAAGTAAAAATGTTTGAATTCTTAAAATTGCTATTTTCATGCTAAACAGCACTATTTGCAATAAACTCTTCAGACAACTCTAAAACCCTACTCTCCAAGTACTAATATAATGCAAGATAGGTCTATTATAAATTGTGATTCCTTGTTTGTATTCAAAACCAAGACTCACATTCTTAAACTACCTGAGAGATTCTGGCTGCTTGGAGCCATAGGCCTGTCTCTACCTCTAGCCATAACAACAAAAGTCAGAAGGCCTAACTCATTGCTTTATGATGCCAGCTGAGGGATTAATCCAAGACATCAAGTCCAACACCTTGAAAAGAACAATTATCATAAAACATATTATTTAGCAACATCTAACCACATTAATGCAACCTTGCTTGCTCTAAACAGTATCTTCAGTTTTTAATTTCCATTTCCAGTAATACATTCTTCTGTGACAACATTCAGAAAGAACCAGCCAAGGGGATTTCTATCTTACCCTAAACAAATATTCTTATCAAGTTAAATGGAAATTCAGACATCAAATTCACCATTATCTAGTTTGTCTTAGCATTCCTTTCTGACTATATTCTCATGCAAACTCTTCCTTTGTTCTCTCGTAGAAAGGTGCTGGGAAGGATAAGGAAGTTTCTGCCATAATAATTTGAGATAAGACATTACTAATCATGTGTTCTACCCCTTAAAACAAAAACAAGATGAAAGTATTTTGATTTTAAAATGGTGTCTAGAAGCTGTTCTCTCTCCCACATAAATTCACAACTTCTGTTGTGCGTTTCTCCGCTGTCATGAAGATGAGAAACAGAAGATGATATATAAATGACTCTTTTTGTATCCAAAACACAAAAAAATCTACTACTACAGCATACGGAAGGCTCCAAACTCTGCTCAGCTTTGCCAGTCTAGTTCAGACAATCCCACTCCCCTCAGAGAGGGTGGGAGGCAGGAAGTAAAACAGCACTAAAACTCTCATAACTCACTGAAGCCTGTCCCTTGATTACAAGCTTGCTAGAATTCCTGAGAATTGAGTGTTCATGATATATCTTGGACCTCAAAACTACAGCAGATTTTTCAGTGAATTTCAAAATTTAAAAGTTTTTTTCCATCCATGTGCCATTTTGGATGCCTGATTCAGCTGCAGGTAGCTATTTTCTGGATAGTGTCTATGTGCATTTGTCCACCACAAAGTCAGTTTTGGCCGTGAAGATTAACCTCCCTTTGCTCACAAATGAGTAGAGCGGAAAAGATTAGTAAGCTTTGCATAAATATACTTCCAAGAAGCTTACCAAAATTTCTATATGCTCCACCTTGTAGGAAAAGACTTAGCACTTATGAAATATATATTTTTAGTTTTTCACTATCAGCAAACAACAAGGGAGTAGGTAAGCAAATCACGTGCTTGCTTTGGAAATTAATCTGAGAATTCTGGAAGCCTTCTAGTATTTATTAAAATATCTAAAAAATTGAAATTAGTTATAAATCATCCCACCTATTAGTCTGTATCTCAGTCTTCAGCTGCAGAAGAACACACAGACCACCTGATGGAAAAACACAAAGGATATTATATCACCAGCACAAAATATCAGTGAAATTGAGAAATATTTTATACAGAACACACCAGTTCGGGCTCTCACATTGTTTACAGCCATACCATGTAAAATTATGAAATGGTAACAAAGGCCCCAGTTGCAATGTCTTTCTCCCTGCTTCCATTTAGTGATAGCCTCATTTCATTTTCCTTGGCAACCAAACTGAGTGACTCATTCGCTACAAGTAACGTATGACAGCTATCTCACCTTCATTCATTATAGACTCATTATCCCTTCAGATCTGCTCAGTTTTCAAATTATCCAACACTGCTGTAGGTATTTGGGATTTGATTTTTCAGCAAATGAGGATGGCCACTTTCTGCTTTGGACACGAAGAGTATTCTGCACATATTAAATACACCATTGCTCTACACTCTAATTAATAATTACTGAAATATAAAATAGCGTTTTCCTAGTTCTTGATGAAGGCTGAACTGCACAGACAAATGCAAAAAAGTGATACTTACCCATAACATCTCAGCCATCTCCACCAGTTGGTTTTGTCAACTCTCTAAGATTTTCATACAGATTCAGGTAAAAACAAAGACCTCAAAAGGAATAAAAAGCCACAGTAAGTAACTTAAAAGCTAACTGCCCCCCAAAAACACTGCTCAGAGTATCTAATTTTTATTAAAGGTATATCAATACAATGTATTGGATTTCTAATTAAAAAAAAAAAAAATCTGATAAAAACAATGCTTCTGGGTATTATATGGACTTCAAGGAATTTTTCAAACTGTGCACATGCCTTTAATCTTGAAACCATTATTCAGTGCACACCCAAGAGTTAATTTCTAGTAGAAACAAAAGAACAGGCTGAAGAGAATTAAAGTAGATATTTACTGCTTGTAAGCTTCCATGCACTGGAATCAGTTATATTACCAAGCTGCCTCTGCACCACTGAAATAGCCCATCTGAAAAATAATGCAGGTCCCAGGCATTGTGAGAACATATGCCTAGAAAACCAAGAGTGAAGCGTCGGCATTTCTAAGGGAAAACAGCAGATGATCCCATCAAAATGGCTTTTAATGTGAATAGCTCTTTGCTATTCCAGCCTGGATTCTAACCTGAATTCTAAACACTGTACTCAATTACTGCAGTTTGCTGCAACTGATTCAACTCTTCCCAGCTTGGGTAAATGGGTAGTTTTCTTTTATTCGTAGACAAATATTTGATCCATGATGGAAAATGAAATGCTATAGAGATTTAGGTGTAAAATTGAGAAAATTCTCTTCACAAACAGATTATCTGGCATTTTTACATGTCATTGAATACTCTGACATCTTGAAGTGTCCCTGCCAAATTTAACAGACAATATTTAGAGTCTTAAAGTAAGCATCCTTGACGGTTTAATGAGTCACAGCCTTGTGTATACAGATATCAGGGTCATCACCATGCTAGAAGGAACAAACATAAATGTCAAGCTACATTTCTGCTTTGTTTCCAAACTCTATTTTGAAACAAGGCAACTCTATCAGATAAACCAACCAAACATTTTAAATTGTGAAACTTTTTCCTAACGTATCACAGTGTAAGTGACTGCAATGCATGCTATTTCTTCTTTTCTATCCTGAAAGCCAAAGAACAAGTCTGGAAATGTTGCAGCACCTCAACATTTTCACCTGGATTTTTTTCAATGCAGGATGTTCTCTCAAAACCACACTGTCTGGGATCACATTCATATGTTTCAAGAAGGAAGAAAACTTCAAAATCTGAGTCAAAAAAAAAAAGCAAAAAAGGGTAGGTGGAATTAAGCCATCATTTCAATGTTTTCATTTATTTTAAGGCATTTGTTGTGGTTTCTTTCCCAGCATACTTGAAGGATAGTGATATCAAGCCCTAAGCTAAAGGAAGACACAAGACATGATACTTTTCCATTTGGAGGTGAAGAAAAATTTACTCTATACTACAAAGATATGCTGCTTGGAAAACTACCAGAGAACCTCCTGTTCTTTTCCCCACTGCTCCTACTGTGTTAAACAGGAACAACCCCCTTCCATCACTTGCACATGCAAGTCACTGGTCCTTGTACTGCATGAAATCCTTGAATGCTCCCATTTTATATCCTCTCACACAGACTGCTTATAGCTATTGCAGATGGAGGCCTAACAGTTGAAAGGGGATCTCTTTCCTACCTAAGAGTGTCAGAGGGTTGTGGTCACAATCAGCATCACTTGTCTTGTATGTTTTTGGCAAAAATATCCCACAAAACCACACAGTGATGAGAAAGGCAAGAAAGAGCAGCACAAAATGAGGAGGCAGCCTTACAGTTCCACATCCAGGCAGATGTTCCACAAAACTGAAGTTATCTGGTCCAAAATGATTGCCCAAATAACTTTGTTTAACCTCCAAATTCTGATAGATCAAATTGTTTTGTGCATAGCTCTGGGCCAAATGTGTGATCTGAACTTGGAAGCATCTGTGTTAGAAATTTGAGCCAAAAGGAGAGAATTTGACTAGTCAGAAGTTTGCTGAGCTTCTCAAAGACCATTCTTTACCAAAAAAAAAAATAATAACAATAAAAATAAAATTTTATGAGTTTCAATGCTCACATACACATCTCAGTCTAAATAACAAGCAAACAACAAGACCAAAATAGACGAACACTTCATGCCCTAAGAGAAAGGCTTTGTTATTCCCTGTCACCATCTGATGATACATTTGAAAAAACAAAGAAACATGCAAGAAAATACATGTGAAATAAATTCTTGCTTTCAATGGGAACCTTAAACACTGAAAACAAACTGTAGACTAATTTCCAGCTATTGTTAATGTTCTCCTCCTTTTTCTCAAAAGGAGGTTTTCCCACCCAATAATTCTATTTTATATGCAAAGAGAGGAATGAAAGAAAAACTGCTCATTGCAAATATTTTATTTCCAACAAGCATCCACAAAATGTCTCTGGTTAAAACGAGCAAAATCATAAACTCATCTAATTTTCCCTACCATCTGCATAGCTTTTGCATTTTGAATGTCTCACTTAAAACAATCAAGCAAAAAAATAATTTATCATAAAAAATATCATGATCTGGTATTTTCAAATCAAAAGAATTTATTTCTTCTTTATTCTATTTCTGGGGATTTCGAAGACACTGTTCCTTATGTGCTCCTGTTTCACTGAGGCATTTAGTAGACTTGACATTTCTTTTATTGGAAGCAGTAGATGGCTTGCTTCTACCTCTCATATTGTTGTCACACTACCGCGAGCAGCAGTAGGCTTCATACCCACAAATAGATATGAGAAAACAAGCCACTACAGACTGTAGCTATTCCTAATTAGCTTCCAGAAACGTAAAGGAAAAAAAAAATCAGAAAGGCAACTATTATAAAAGAACAATATTTTGGGCCTACAAAACACTAGTCAGTTCTGCCACAAGAAGACAAAGCAAACTGCTTTGGAGAGGAATAGTATTGCACAGCATTATCCTCTGGATATATGTATGTTGTCAGATCTTCTGAGGTCATAGATTAATTTTAAAAAATATCCGTTCCGATAATGCCAATACATTCCACATTTACCAAGACTTACAATGGTAAACATTTAGCAAGGCAAGCAATCCTATGTTCCCTAGACAGAACTACAAATAAGTAGGAGTCAGTTGCAACTCCTATCAATACGATGTCTATTCATAGCCTTGTAGGGATGTGATAATCCTAGAAGCCACACAATTCTCTCGTACTGAAATTTTATATTCCTTTTCTATATGGCAAGGTCGTTTGTTTTGGTTTTGCCTTTTTTTTTTTTTTTCAAATAGAGAAAAACAAAGAGGCTTGACCATGCCATTAATGCAGTATTTCATAGCAAGTATTTAATTAATTATCCTACATACAAAATTCACAACAAGCAAGCAAATCTTCATCTTCTTATATAAATAACAATATATATGTAGTTATATAAATATCAAAGAAAGATAAGTATATACACACATGCACATAATTTTTGTTTTTATATCATATGGGATGGAACTCTGCCCTAAGCCTGTTTTGATGAAGCTATATTTGTTCAGATACGCTTTTTTTTTTTAATATTTATTTTACATTCTCATTGATATGGAAGAGTAGAGAGCGTTCTCTGGACACAGTAGTCCCTTATTCTCTTGCCACCAGAGGTTGCATAGGAATTCCATAGAGGTTCCACTCCCATTCCATAGGAATGTCCTACTGTTCATGAAGAATATACTGAATTTTTGCTGTCTTCAATATTTTTTTCACTTGGTTGCAAGAACACCAGTCAGAATCACAGAAACCAATAAAGGAAAATATCTTCCAGCTAGCAGTTCTTACCCTTTTTTTTGGTTTGCCAACCTCTTAATAAGTGCTTTGTAAAAACATTTAAGCATGCACAATAGGTTTCCTTGTCTTAGGCTCCCAAGGCTAAAAACCACTCTTCCAGTCAACTTGTCCAACATCAAATTTCCAAACTTTAGATGTAAAGGACATGTTGATAATCTGAAATTTGGAGGTTAGCTTCAGTTGTTGCATTATCTTAAAGACATCTAAAATTAATGAACTTTTTCTTCTACCTTTTTACTAACATTATGCAGTTACAAACACTAATAATTAAAGTAAATTACACAGAGATGTAGCCCAAACAGTGGAAAAGCCTCAGGACCCTGGCCTAACCTATCATCTGGAAAACATAAGATTATTCTTCACCATACATTATTCTGTAATTTAATTCATCTTGATTTTACCTGAATCTAGCAACAGACATCTTATTACTTCTCATGGAATAAACTCATTAACAGACCATTATTTTCTGTGCCAGTAAAATGAGCATAGTGTGCTATCTTTTCTTCTAGCCAGATAGTTTCATTTGTTCTCTCCTTCTCACATAGTATTAGATGGTAAAATGCCAACATCAGGTGTAAAAATAATTATAAATGTACTTAATACCAAATCAGACATTGATATAATTGCAGTAATTACAGGTACTACTCTTGCATTCCTCTGTGGCCCTGTGTCATAATAGATTTAAACATTAATCTCTTCTGTACATGCTTCCAAAAATGATTTATTAGTCAAGATGACCCAATGTCAGAAGATGCAGAAAGTGCAGTTCAAAATGCTGAATATTCACTGGGCATGTAAAATCCACAGTCTTACAAATGTACAAATATTAAGACATTTGCTTTCTAAGTGTAGGATGGCTGATATAGATCTTTCCTGTTTCAACTTAATCTCACATCACAAATTAATAGACAAACATACTCATTCCCTGCAGTCTCAGCTGGTGAGAAGTTTATGAATCTACTGCATAATAATATGAATTAGAAAGCTTTGCCAATTGAGATTGGTGTTTTAAATCTGCATCTGCTGGGATTTTTTGTGGGATAGAACTGAGACAAATGGCTGCCTGCTATTTCTGGCACCGATAACCTATCTGCACTGCAAAACCAAGCTGACTAGCAACTTGTAAATGAGTCACAGTCCCTAGGGTGATCCAACCTTTAAAGAAAGGTTGGATGTGGTACTTAGGGACATGGTTTAGTGGGTAATATTGGTGGCAGGGGGACAGTTGGACCAGATGATCTTGGAGGTCTTTTCCAACCGTAATGATTCTATGATTATTTCTTAGATGAATTTGGTGCTCACGTTCTGTGCAAAAAGAATGTTATGTCATACAGCTTCATCTGAAAAGAACTGGTGTTTGATAGAGTTGTCATGATTATCATGCCTTTTAGTATCTGTGAATTTGTGTGATAACGTAAAAGCATCTATAAATGTCATACTGAGGCATTGATTGCCTTTGATTGCCTTTTCAGCATTATCTTAGATGAAGATTTTTTTAACCAAGCCCTTCCAGATATGCATAACCAATTCCCTACTTACCTTTTCTATTCTCTGATCATCTAGATTTAATGCTTCCTTTCTCCATCTGGGATAAGACTATCTTTGCAATATTTTGGAATCTTCATGCAAATACAAGTGGTTGCCCCTGTCTGCATTAAGGAGATAAAGACCATTGAGCTACTGAGAGTAAATGAAACTTATTTAAACAAGATTAAAAAAAAAATCTCTTTTTCTATATCTGCAATTGTAAAATAGGTAAACACTAATTCAGTTAGAAAAACAAAGAGCTGACAACCACTTGCCAAAGGGAAGCTAGCTGCTAAAGTAAACGTGACTGAAATCTTAAGATATGACTTCAAAACTTACTTCATGAAAGTTCCTAAGCATCCTTTCTTATCTGCTTCCCTTAAATGCAGGTCAAAAATTTCCCTAGCTACTAAATTAGTATCTTTAATCAACATTACACATGTTCCACTTAATTGTGTATGCTATATTTTCCATGTTACAATTTCTTTCACTCTAGATAAACCATTTTTTGTTGGTTTGTTTAGGATTACTGAATTTTAGATTACTGTAATTGCGGATGTCTCAGTGTTGATGTATTATACATTTCTCCATCAATAATTCCTTTAGCATGTTAGTCATGTTCTCTATCTGCAGTTCTTTGACATTTCCCATAAACATTTCAAAAAATGACCTTTGTATTTTGGCATGCTTTCTAATTTTAAGACCATCAATACTCGCTATTGGGAAAGACAACACATGATGTTATTTTTCAGACCAATTGTAGCAGTTGCTTGCTTTTATATGATTTTTTTTTTTCATGTCCTGTATAAAATATTTCCATAAGAACATTGCTTTATCTCATATTACTATACCTTTTCAAATCTGTGTTCCAGGCTACACTTTAAACTACAAATTTCCTATAAATGCTGATATTCAGACAAATAATTAAGATAATGCACATCAAGTCAGTTCATTAATTGCCTGTGTGCACATTCCTGGATCATGATGATGCACCTTTTATTTTGGGTTACTTGGTTTGCTTTTCATACGACAGTCTAAGAGTCCTCACAAATGTTCTGCAGTTCAGTTGACAAGCAGCAACCTGAATGCAAACACTTTACCTGCATTTTGCAGATAAAGAATTTTATCTTTCATTAAATATATCCTAAAAATCCTACTATTACTCAGTGATTCTTGAAGAGCATGGGCTAAGCAAGTTGCTTTTTGGACAAATAATGGTTAACCTGAACAAAACTGGGCAATTCTGTAGCTCATGTCCTGCATACAGAAAAGTACACAAGGTTTTGCCTTTATGAAAAATGTTTCATTCATATTTTCAAACTTTTCATTTGTTACTCTCAAAAAATATAGAGAAAATGCAATCTGAACAAGGTGATCATACCTGTCAGCCTCTAATTTAGACGCAAATTCTGTATTTGGCAGATTTGAAACACTAAAATGTGAAAAGTAGATCTTATCCTGAAACTCAACTGCAGCAAATATTCTCTTGGAATTGTTTAGCCCTTAGACACTTCCTTCCAAAATCCCTGATTCCAGCCTGCCTTTTATCTGAGCAGAGTGGGCTGATTGTGAGAGTTTGCACTTCAATTTAACTGTTTCCCAACTAGATAAATACTTAGAAGCAAATGTTTGGTTTCAAACATTGCACAGATTGGTACAATACCCTTTAAATGGTGTCAAAAGACCCACTGTTTACTGCAATGCAAGACTGAAATTTGCAATGGAACCCAGAATAATGCAAAGTATCCCCCTTAATTATTTCCTGTCCTTTTTACTCTTATCTCATCTAGACTGTAATCTCTTCAAAGCAGGGCCTGTCTTTAATTCAAATTTTGCATGGTAACAGGTTGATTGTCAAAAATTAATCATTAGCAAACTCTGTTAAAGACAAACCTGAGCAGAAGGCCGACAGGACTGCACAGGCTGGGATTTCTCTGAGGAGGCCTTCATGAATCTTTGAATATATCATCCTACTAGTTGTTTGTAAACTCCTATTTTAAGCAAGTATATGCAAAAATGAACACAAATTGAGCACACACACACATTTACATATAGAATGGCTGGGAGTCCCTGTCAAACAGGTTCTTGAAGATAGAGGAATTTTGTTACACGTATATATATATTAAGTACATAGCTTTTAGTTATTTCTATTTTTTCTTAGATACACAATCACTGACTTTTACTAAGGAACACTAGAAAGGCAGCACCATCTAGTGGTACAAAAAACAGCATAGGATTTTCAGTGCTTTGAGGAAAATTACACTTTAGAGAATATAGGGGAAACTCTCAGATAAAATTATTTTTAAAATAGCTGTGTGACATACATGTGTAGGTTGTTTTTTTCTTGTCGTTGTTGCTGTTGTAGGGTTTGTTTTTTAATTCAGAATAAACATCAATAAACCATGGGAAATAATCAGACATATGCACATCTGCAAGTTCTGTTAGTAAGTACTTATTGAAAGAGCAAAAGATACGACTGTGTGCAATAATCACAGAGGATAAAAATATTTTGTGTGTCTCTTTGCATACATACATATATATGTATATCTGGTTTTAAAATATTTACTGTTCACACCTTCCTTCTAACTTTATTTACCATATTTGGTGCAAAATGGTAAACACATCAGGTGTCCAAACTGCTCTCTTGCCTTGTTTCATTTCTCTCATCCTCCCCCATCATACAAACAGTCCCCAGCTGACCTCTACAGTTCCTTGGCTTTGATCTCATATTCACTTCCACAGATTATCTACTTGGTATGGTCCCAAAGCTTGCACTCTGTTTGGCCCTCCTACTTCCCTTCCCAATCCTATGCACAGCAGCACAACTCTTCTGTCTAGCTCCCAACACACCCCCAGTGCCTACTTCTTCATGCTCACAGCTGCTAGACTGGCTACTCTCCATCTTCACAGCCATATCAACGCTGGGTACTTAAGGAGCTCTGAAGTTTCATTCACCACTGGAATACAATTTTGCTGTAGTTGTGACTACTTCGACATAGATTGCCTCCAGACCTAAGTACCTACAACAGAGTAATAACAAAACAAAGAATAGACTGACTGAATACAGCAATTCTAATTTTGAATGTATGGATTAGCATTAAGAAAAAAAGAGGAACTCTTAAAAAGCACATACATTCATTTAAAAAGTGAATTTTATGTTTCTTAACATCCAATTGCAATGCTTTCATGAACCCTTAAAGTTTTCTTGACCGTGTGCATACACCAAAGCCTTTGCTTTCCTTCCTTCACTCCAAAGTACCCAAAGAGCAAGATACTTCTAATTACACCTCGAGTCTTTAGTATCTGAATCTTGATGTTTCTGTGTTAGTTCTTTTCAAATTCTGTAAATGCTGGTACATGGCTGTGTGGCTATGTTCTTAAAAATACTTACAGTCACTACTGCTTTGTAAACTCGTACAATTAGCATTGATTTAAAAAACTTTAAAAAAAATGCAACCGCAATCATTATTCAAGCAGAAGGTCACAACAGAAAACAAGATAGAAGAGTTGGCCAGAGTTCATTATGCAAGATTTATAACCAGAGAATCGCTTTATATAATTCTTTTGACCATGTTCAATCTTTAATTTCATTTTTCCCCCATATCATTTCTCACAGTAAATTTATTCGAGCCTCTCATTCTCCTGAGGGCTTGAAACTTTCTACATCAATTTACTCATTACTAGCTGGTGATGCTTGTTTTGGGCAGCATTGTCCTCTACCTTAAGGAGTAAACACCTTAATTTGAACATATTTGAAGAGAACATTTATCTCCTCTCTCAATATTCACCTTTCTAGATTGACCACATGAATATTTTGTTGAGGATACATTTAGTTTCTTGTAGACATCCATTTACCTTTCCCTCCTACCTAATCTAACTGGCAAGTGTGTAATTAAGCTAGCACAGCCATGTGTCCACAGAAGCAAGTTCTGCTAAGCCCGTGGTGACATAGCTTTCAGATGTCAGTGCTGGATCTGCAAGCTTCTGGTTTGCTTAAGTCACAAGTAGGCAGAGTAAAAGGCATTGTAGATATAAACCCTTTCACCATTCATAGAAACATTTTATAAAAACATTCTGATAATCTTAGTAGCTGCCTCACCTGTTCAAATCAAACTCCATTCCTGAACACATAACCAAACTGTACACAGCACTACATATGCGGTCTCACCTATTCTTCCCTAATCTCTACCAGATATTGTCATCGGATACATTCTAGGGTGTAATTTTCATTATTCCAAAGCACTTGCAATTTATAGTCATAGGTCTTCCTCTATACACTTCGTTTTCAACTAGTGAGCTCCCCAAAATCAGTTATTTTTATTCCCTAAATAGATTTTTTATCAGATTCCATCTTATCTTTATTACTATGCTCTAGGTTCTGTTTTTCATTTTCCCCCCACACTTTCTGACTTTAATCTTTATATCATTTATACTCTCCTATGTATTAATAAATTATCATTAATAAAAACATGACATTAGAATTAGTACCAGAGTGTTTAGGTAACTTTGCCAGCAACTTTCCTCCATGATGACAGTACTCTTAATGATATTTTCTCTCCTTCAACTGTGTCACTGCACACCTTTAATTCTTGTATTAATCCCCATCTTTTCTAGCCAAGCAAGTAATTTCCCATGCAGTAGTGAACGTTCCAGTTCTATCCAACAAGTCAGAAACTTTAGGACACTAAAGAAAAATACAATTATAAGTAGCAATTAAAATGAGAAACAGGACTTGTAAATTCTGTATAAATACTTTATTATGTGTAAAAGACAACTTACATGTTCTATTAAAACAAAATTTTGTTAAAACAAAACACAGGTTTACTGTTTTCATGTAAAGGTTCAAATCCTTTAAAGAGCATTTGAGGATGTCTCTTCCGTCTTCCACAGTGATCTATTATTTAGGAATTGGCATCTAGTAGAAAATGTACTGCAACATAGCAATGGCTGGGGCTTCTAAAGATGCTGTGACAATGCAAAAAGAAGGCCCTCTAAAGAATCAATATTTGGATTTAGGGCTTGGGCCTTTGGTCCTAAGGTCAACAAAAACTGGTGGAGTTGTTTAATCAAATACTCAATCCACAGACTTGAACAGACCTCTGGAGAGAAAAACAAAACAAAACAAAACAACAACAAAAAAAAACCTCCTATTGGATGTCAACTTGCTTCATCAGATACAACTCTGTTCATTCTACTTAGGATTGAAAAGGACAGTGGGACAGAAAATAAATGGGTATAATGTGAATTCCTGGAAAACAGCATCAGAAGGCCAGCTCATTCAAGAAAAAACCCTCCACAGATTACCTGCTTTTCCTATAGTAGAAGTATATGCTCAATACAGGACTAACATTTTAAAGCCATGTAAACATTTAATCTTCCTACAGATGAGTTTTGTTTAGTATTATTTTATATAAGAGAACCATAGGAAGGAGAGCATTTTTTTTCTTTTGTCAAGACTTTGAAAAGGCACTACAAAAAGTAACCAAAACACTACAAAAATGCGCTAGCTACATAGAATTTCATGTGTACCATTTTAATTAAAGTGTATTATTTCATTCATAACTTATCTTTGACGTATTATAGCTAGATAAGAAAAGAAAAATGTAATTTTAAATATTGAGTTGCACAACTTTTTCTAACTCTACATATGTCTGAAACTTTATCATTATCAGTATGTAAACTACCTCACAAACAACAGTCAAAGCCTGCCTGACATGTAAACGGTTACCTATACATTATCACATAGATAATATTGTGTTAGGATATGCAGGTTTGAGTGTTGTTCGAGGCATAACATGGTCCCAATGTATAAGGTTTCTCTCAAAAATGAGAATGTAGCATTAGTGTACAGTGATACTAAAGTTATCTAAAGACTTAAGTCTCATGCAAGAGACTTTTGTTAGTCATCACATGAAAAATAAAGCCAAAAAAAACCACAACCAACATCTTTCTGGTATCCCCTCTTTGTATTAGACACTAGAAAAAACAAACAAACAACAACAAAAGTAGAACATCCAAATATTTCTATAACCACACTTCCACCCTACAGAAGGCAACTGTGCTCCTGCCTATGGGAACTACATGTGAAGTTTTCAGTTCTTATTGTTGAGGAACTATGAATATAGTTAATAGCAGTATTTTAATTAAATGATAAAAATGTAACAAATTCATCATTTTTATTATTTACACTTGGTTTTGGCATAATGTTAGCTAGAACATTGAAAGTGGCTTGTGCTGTTCCACTCAGCTTTTGCTTTGGTGATAATAACAATGTCTAGGTTCATGACTCTACAATATGACATTTAAACTCTTAAGATTTTTTTTTTTAATCATTTGGAAACTTTTTATGGGGATTATGTTTGGATAAATTGTAAATTGCTCTGAATTTTGAGTCTAGGCAAATTGACAAATTGTATTTTCTTCAGTCATTACTTTCCATATCATTAAATATAGGCAGTATAAATGTTTTTACAGACAAGAGAAAAATGATCTCAATTTCAATGTTATGTGGAAATTTTTAAAATGCACCCTGGAGGACACAAAACCAGAACGCAAATTCATAAATGCAGCTAATGTGCAGATACCATAGAGTAATCCTCTTGCTCTCAAACAGACTCACATAAGTAATTGACTTTTATGACACAGCAGTGAATAAAACCACTGAATGACATCAAAATGTCTAAATTTCACTTTGTGTTTTTCAATGCATGTGTTGTTGCAGCTTGAAATAAGGAAAAATAGATAATTTCAGTGCAAGGAGGAATTATTTTAGCATGTACCTTCATGCTTTTAGCATGTAATTGTCTATTATAGGAGAGGTAACTTCTCTTATGTTCTGCTGGGTCTGAGGCAGAACATAATACTTGATCATTTCGCCAAGTAAGTACAAACCAGAGAACACACATGATCAAACATCCATAAGATACAATCCTGTTTCCAGAAAAAACACACAAGTATTTCCAAAACAGCTGAGTCTCACTTTCTGTCAGAAAATCTCACATTGATGGAGTCTCCAGGTGTCAAAAGTCCATGGGTTTTGGCATGAACTGGTTCAGTTTTGGGAGAAACTTTGATTTCAAAATTCTGAAGCAACTATAAAGACAAATAAGACAAGTATTAGGAAAGCTGCAAAAATATGGATGAAGATTAGATGAAGACTTCAGAAAAGAAAATATAAGAGACCATCACAAACAAAATTTCTGTTGTCAATTTATGTCTTCTGTTCCACTGAGTGCTGTGATTCCCACACAGAGGAAAAAAAAAAAAAGTTGAGCTATCAATCTGAACTATCAAAGAAATGAAGGTCTCTTTCAAACCTTGTGAGCTTTCAAGCCTCTACGTACTTTTGATTTCAATTCCTTTACGATAAATGAATATGTACAATTATAAAACAAACAGATAAGTTAGCCTCAATTCCATTGCAAGCATTTATCTTCCCAGGCAGATGCAAAAACAAACATGAAACAGGACTATCCAGTGCACCAAGTGAAATAATCATAATAAGGCAAGGAAACAGATACAAGATCCCTTCCTGAATAGAACCACTCTAATTTGTGGTTCAGTTGCAAACATAAATCATAGAAATGGTGGGCTAAAACAAACTTCAAGAGGTTCTAGCCCACCACTATTTGAAGCTGAAGACAGAAAACTTCAGGTACCTGAAAAAAACAAACAAACAAAAACAGCTCTGCATGCATTTTATAGGTACTTTCATCTGGAAATAGGTTTATTAATTGTTAGAATAGGACATATGAAAAATACTTCCTGAAGTCAGAAGACATGATTCCTTCTATATTCGTGACATTAGATAAGTAATCAAATCAAAGAAAGAAATGAGACTGGTCTGACAACTTCTTGTCAATCAGCTCCATGCTTTGTATACTACTATTTTTAAAATGCTTAAATGTCTTGGTGCTTGTAAATGAACTGTATAGTATTTTGTTTCAATTTCTTCCCAGAAAACAAAAGCAGGATCTCTATTACTTCCTTGATCCTCCTCTTCAAAAAAACAAGGCAACGATGTTTGCTTTATTTAGTCCCCTGAGAGCTATCTCACTCTGAGTTCTGAAAGACAGTTGCTAATTGTTTAAAGATTGCTTTAGGTGCTTACTTAAGGAAATTTAAAGGCAAATTTAATCAAGTTTTGCTTTGAATAGATAAAATGTGGCTAAATACAGTTATAGTTAAGTAACTATATATAGTTTCCGAATCCTTGAGTTTTGACAGCACAATCCCATTTCAGTATTTGAGTTAAAGGGAGCCTTGTAAATGACAAAAACTGGAGCAGCTGTTGGGAAAGCTTTAGGTCATGAAACAATGGAAAACAATATATATTAATATGTACTATTTACTTATGTAAGTATATGTGTAGCTATATATGAAATGATAATAAAGTAAAATTAGAAGGAAAAAGAATAACCACAGAAAATAGAAAAAAAAAAAACACACGAGAATTTAATTTCACTATTTATCATAACACAATGGTCAGAACAAGGATATAAAAAAACATTCACTTCTTATTTATTGAGTTCTTTGTATATAAAATACTGTAACTGAGCAGGTAACCATCCCCATATACGTTAAAGAAGGCTTATAAAAACCTTCTGTACTAAATCCATACATTTCCTTAATAATCTTACCTTTAGTTTTACTTCATTTGGATTATAAAGTTTTTTTCTTCTGCAATGCAGTTTAACTAGTATGCTACTCTTCAAGCATGACTATTTTCAATTTTTTAAGCCTTTACAGAATGAGCATGCTAGACAACACTCCAAAACAATGTTTTTGTGCACAATAAGATATCCAGAAATTGTATACATAGAAAAAAATTATACCAAAACATTTTTCTTCTTCTAATGTTGTCATACATTTCTAACCTGAATCAGTGCAAGATGAATTTCCAGTTCTGCAATTCTTTTTCCGATACAACTTCGAATGCCGTAACCAAAGGGGATGGAACCAAAATTATCTACTCTGTCCAAATTATCTTTCCTCAGCCAGCGCTCAGGTCGAAACTCATTTGCCATTGGGAAATTCTCTTCACTGTATGAAGTAGCATAATGACAGAGTGCCAGCTGTGTCTAAAGAAATAAATTTTATTTATACTTATCTATCTCCAATACACACATACACACTATATATATATATATATATATACACACTTTTATATACTTATATATACTTATATATACTTTTATCACTTCTTTAAGGTTATAAAAATTAAGTATCTTTGAGTAATTCCGGGGGAAAAAAATAAAAATATATATAAACATATATATAGATATATACTTATCTATCTCCAATACAACACACATACACACTATATATATATATATATATATACACTTTTATATACTTATATATACTTATATATACTTTTATCACTTTAAGGTTATAAAAATTAAGTATCTTTGAGTAATTCCGGGGGAAAAAAATAAAAATAGAGAAGATCAATGAGGAAGGAGATTGGAGCAAAAGTCACAGGAACTGGGAATTGTCTCAAAAAGGTATTATGAGAGAAAGGGAAGAGACACAGGATAATGGAAAAAGAAATAATGGAAGATCATTAAAAAAAACACTTCAGGAAAAAAAAAAAAAAAAGCAATGATAAACATGATGTTTCCAAAAAAATTCTAAGGAAAAGAGAAAAAGAATACTTAATTATATAATTATATTAAGAATCCTGAATGTTTCAAAGCAGTGTTGCTCCAACACAGAAGTAAAAGGGAACTGTGTAGTCAACTGGAAGAGCTACACAGTTCTACCTTGTTCTCTGTGTAATATTTGAACAATAAAAGGAAATATCCATATTTTTAAAAGAAAATCAGTTTCTAAGAAGGGAATTAATAGGCAAAGAACTAGAAAAACTTGCAAAAATAATGAAATTCATACTTTTCTTTTTTTTAAAAATAAAAATTCTAACATTGCACAGAAATGTTTTCAACAGATTCCACCCTCAAGAATATCAAGAACAAGCCACAAGGTTGATTAGCAGGTGAGGAACCAAACCTATTAAAATAATAATAAAAAAAAAGTGGGTATTGTCATAACATTTTTGTCCTAATGCTCTAGGTTGGTGAAATCTTCTGAAATCAGTGAAGTGTAAATATGTTGCAAGTGATTACATCTCAGATACAAAAAGTAAATCCTGTTCTCTCCAGAAAACTGCAACAGAACCTACCCCTTTAGGTATCAAGTATCCTCCAACAATCAAATCTTTCTGGGTCACTCTTCCATTTCCTGGCAATACTGGGTATAACCTAGAGACAAATATTTAAGAGAATTTCAATTTGTGTTAGTAATAACTAACACAAAGTAAAAAGTTTAGTTTCCAATCTAACATGCATTTAGAGCGTAAAGGTTCTTTGAAAGTATATTAGGTGGGAGATAAAAAGACCTTGAAGCATCTGTGAGAATATCATTAATACCCGAGAGACGTATATAAACTAGTAACTGGAGGTTGAGCTATTTGGTCTATATGCTTATTTGCTTTATACATGTACAAGCATGCAATCAGTTGGTCAAGCTGGAGATATTTTTATTTTTTTTAACACTACAGAGAGATGAAAAATACTTCTTGATGCCTTCTTTAACACCCTCTTACTCCTCTCACCTCACTATGAACATTTAGTATAAACATAAAAAAAAAAAAGCACATCACATGCCTTCAATTTAAGTAAAGATGCTTAAAATGAAGAAGAAAAGTACCACTTTGTAGTGTGGGGGGTGGAGAAGACTAGGTTATTACAGTCCTTTATACTGACTAATATTTAAAAGGCCAAAATCAAGCTTTCAATTACCTCCCTTAACAGACATGTCCTAAATAAGTGATACTAATTTTACCATACTTAAAAAGCATTATATAAACTATCTTATTTCATTCCCTGAATATCCTTGGGCACAATACTGTTACAGTAAGTAAAAACAGAAGGAACAAATAATAAATATTAAATATAAACATTAGCCTTGACTCAAGGCTCATCACAACCAAATGGAATTATTTTTTTTTTAATTAACAATTACAAAAACCCTTACCTCAGGGTTTCTTTCAGCACAGCTCTAATCAAAGGCAATTTGGGGACATCAAGAGCACCAGGAACTTGGTCTTTCCCCAGGTTACTGACTATTTCTTCATAAACACGTTGTTGAACCTCAGGGTGCTTTGCCAACAAGTATGTCGCCCAGGACAAAGTAAAAGAAGTCTAAGGAAGAAACCACTACCATCATCATGAAGTCCAACAAGAGTAGATTAAAAACAATTTCAAGCCAAGAAAAGCAAAGTTTTCCCCTATGTGTTTTATGTTTATGGTTATAAAACTGACTGGTAATGATTAACATCTGGGCCCTTTTCTGCCCAAATATCCTCCATATATTAAAACAATCCATGCTGATACTTTTTAATATTTCACTGAGAAAGTAACAGAAAAAGCAAATGCAAACAAAACTACATAAACAATACAAAAACATAAACACATTAAACAGCAACCTGTGTTGTTCTTAGCATCTTACAGCATTTAAGACAGATTGTAAATTATACCTTAATTTTCTTGAATAATTGAAAATGTGTTTGTTTTTCTACTTGCATAATGAAGATAGACAACCAGTTTCACATTCTTAGCAGTAAACAATTTCATTTTTAGCTTCTCACTCATTGGTACAGCAAAGCTGAAGATCAGATTGTATGGGTATGGGTTTAAAAAAAAATAAATCTGGAAATGTCTTATTTGGGGCTTGCATTTAAGAGCAGTTTAGAATGCAAATTCATCATGATGGTGACCTTTTATATCATGTTCAAACTGGGGTGTAGTGCTAGAAGTAATTCTCAGAAGCTTTATTTTCTTCTTCTTGTAATATTGAGTGGTTGCCCCCTGCTAAATACAACCCTGCCCTATTCCTCTCAGAGCTCAGAGGAGCCAGCAGTTTTGCCAACTGCATACAAAACTTCCTGTGATGTTTCTTCAGTGTTTCTTCCCTGGTTCCCAGCTCCTTCATAACCTCTTAAAAATTAGCACTTTTCCAGGGACAGACAAAATGCTTTGTAGCCAAAAGCTGTCTTACAATTTTGTTGAAAGCTTTTATAACCCTTCAAGCCTCCTTCATTTTCTGTGATAAAATGAGATCTGAAATGACAGCAGAAGGAGAAAAAAAAAGGTTTCCTCTATTTCAGTCTTTTGCTGGGAAATGAGGAAATCACAAGTGCCATACTCTTACAAAATTGTTGCCAGCTGAGAAAGCTGTGTCAAATGGAAAGAAAAACTCATTGGCATGAACTTGAACACTGTCCTTATAACTTAATGAAAACTTTGTCACACTAAAAATGGAAAATTAAAGGTCTGAAAGATTAGAAAATGAATAGGAAGAATAACTGTGCTTTACTTAAGAGCCAAACAACAAAAAGCTCTCTAAATTCATAAGCCCGTGGTATATTTAACCAACAGAATGATCTTTAGCATATAAGCTTTACATATGCTCCTTACTTTGGAACTCAAAAGTATTACCATTTTGTTTTGTTTTGTTTTCCTTAGAAACCTTGCAGACTTTTCTTAAATTAAAAAAATAAATAAATCTGTATTCAATTATCAAGAGTTTTTTTTTTTTAAAAAAACAACACTTTAAAGATACTTTTTACTTAATCTTTTTTACTTTAAGATTATTAAACACAGTCCTACATAACGCACTATTAAATTAAAAAGTTTACATTCACTTATAGTAACACTGTTCACTGATACTCTAAATCCATATATATAGCATATACAATACAGTAATTCTTATTTTCTTATTCTTCTGATTGCCTTGCTGCAGTCAATGCTAAGCTGCACTGATTCCATGTAACAGGACTGAGAAAAAGGGAAGATATATACATGGCTTTTACATTTTTCTGGATGACAAATGCATCATTTGGTCTAGCTTGGCACACTTGAAATGTTTCCCTAGGGGTAACATACCTCGTACTCCAGTTTAATTAACGCTGAGCCCCATCACCATGACTCTTTGCCTCAGACTGGCTGACTGTTGCCATCCCAAGTAGAGGTAGAGTGAATTCATGCCAGGCCTATGTCAGTGCTGGGCTAACAACCCCTTTCTCTGCTTGTGGCCCCCATCCTAACTGAAGCAGATACACCGGATCCAAAACATGTGTCCCCATTGATTTACTACTGACTTCGTTCCAGTAGGGAGATTAGACAGTGTAGCAAGTTATTTTCTATCATATAAAAGATATCATGACTTAAATGTGTCAGAAATTAAGTCTTTAAAAACAATACACACATCCCTCCTGCACTCACAAAGGTAGCTGTGAATGGTACTGTGAATTGATTTACAAAACAACTGTGCTCAATAAAAATGATAACAAGCTTACTGTGTCCACTCCTGCCAGCAGCATTTCAGTCATATTGGCATAAATCTCCTCCAAAGTAAGCTCCTTACTCACTAGGAGGTATGTAAGTAGCCCACCATTCACTTCTTCTCCTTGGTCCAGTTGAGACTGAATAGCCTTCAATTTGTTGTCGACATGGATTTGACCTTTGGGATTCAAAAAAATTGTTAGGCCTCCTTTTCTATTTTTCAGCTGGTTCTATTCAGTAACTTCAGTTCCACTTCTCCCTTATGCTATACCACATAGCCATGAACACATAAAATATTTTAAATCTATTTTCTCGGGGAAAAAATTAAAGCGCGGTGGTGTAGGTCATTGGGTACTCATGACATGGAAAGACTAAGCTGATAGGAACCTTGGTGACTCTCAGCACGAGACCACTGAGCATGAGGAGAGGACACAAGAGGCTGTAGATTCTGACTGGAAGCGAAGGAAGCTCAAGGTCAAGTTTTACGCCCACCTGGCTTGTTTTCTGATGACTCTGCAAGAAGTGGTGACCTGTGCAGAGCGTGCTGCAAGTCAGCACACAGCAGCTGTTACAAGATGTTAGCGGCAACCAGGAGGTCAAAGCCACCGAATTGAATCACACTGAAGACAAAGATGAGGAGCATCAAGTAATAACAGAAATGGAAAAACTTCAGTGAATGGTATTTTCTTTTGAATAATTTTACCCTCAGTCCCATTTATACCTTTGTGACTGCAAATATTTTCACTGAAACAAGTGCTTCAAAGGTGAAAACTCTTCTGAAAGTGAATGTCTCTCAGAATGAGCTTACAAAAAGAACTAGAATCGACATACTCCTTTTTGAATCCTCCACAACTACACACATCACAGTGATATTTACAATTTAATTCCTTTTTTCACAGAGGAATTGAAGAAAGAAGTAGCATAACAAGTTTCAAATGGAACAAATTCCTCAAGAACAGTTTTTCACCTACTTTTAACTGAAGTCTGCTCTTGTTTTTAACCCACAAAAGGGAAAGAGAGAACTTCTACATGGGAAATAATTTAAAAGTGACAGTGTAAAAAAGCACGTGTTTTGCAGAAAACACAACTATACCAGCATTAAACAGATTCCCTAATGCTTTGTGTAAGTACAGATCAATACATATAGGCAGATTAAAAAAATTAGAAACTTAAGAATCTGCTCTGAAAAAGACCTACACAGACCTACCTAGACAAATAGTGTTAATAAAATAAATACAAAGATGCATGCAGTTTCCTAAAATTAGACAGGGAAAGTTCAGACCTTTGAAATACGCCAGAATATTAAATATATGTATATATATCAAAGATAACTCCTCCTTTTTACTCAGATGACTGAAGGCTGATTCATAAAGTAGTATAAAATGCTTTATTTTAAAAAAGATACTGCAATACAGTGCTATATCTCTACATCAACTTCTGTGTTTGTATGTGTATATTTAAACTTCATAGTGAGTTTAATTAAATTATTACTCTGACCATTAGTTAATATTTCAGGTGGGGTTATGTTTCATTATCACAGCATCTCTTCTGCTGCAATGCCTCCTAATAATTTGAGATGAGAAATACAGTAAGTCCGATTCAAGTACACAAAGAACCTGCAGGAAAACAGCAGAACTTTTCTACTACTAAATCTTACTAAATTTGAAGAGTCCATCCCAGGATCTGCAGAACTCTTTCCAGGGTTTTGGAATAAGAGGACGAAGCCATTTGGGAATAGCACCTGCATACATAGTGGTCTTAAACATACTAAACATCAACTCCAGAGCCTCAATATATTCAACAGTCTGCTGTGGGATGTTGTTTTCCAGGCAGCCCAACCGGCATTCATACAGAATAGTTGCCACACCTGCACATACGAGATCAAAGAATTTGGTATACACTTCCATATACAGATATTAATAAGGTGAGGAATTAAAATTCTAACATAATTATAATCTTAATTATTCTAACTTCCAAAAGGTTTGTTACTACCACTGCAGCTGTGAGTAGATAAAAATTAAAAACAGTAAAAAAATAAAAATCCTAGCTAAACATCACAGAAAGACCGTGGATACTATGTCAGTAATGTTCAGCATGAGAAGACAGGAATTCCAAGAGAAGCAGAGCAGACCTTCATTTTCATGTATCTTTTATTTCTCTTGCACATCTTTCAGAAACTGCCAGTTCTTACGCATTTTTTTATTGTTTAGATAGACTTTTCAAAAAATCTTACACACTGGTTCTCTGAAGAGTTGACAGTGAGTTGATCAAAAATGCAGCTGATATAGGATATAAATGAGTGCCAGGCACGAGTTATAAATAAAAGCTAAAAGAATGTGAAGAATTTAACTTGCCAGTTAGAGTGAATCCATAAGCTCAGAGTTTAAAATTCCATAAAATTTGTAACTTAGTTGAATGTGATTTTTAGACATTAATAACATAGAATAGACTCAGATTAGTTTGCCAAACAGACAGCCATTTGATTAAGCATCTTCATAGGTGAGCAATTTTGAAGTTTTCGCAAAACTGAAGTTATTCGAATGTCTGTCAGCAAAGAGTGCCTGAGAGGTACTATATATTAACAGGATCAGGCAGTATGAAGCTAGTCAAAGGAATGTGTGAATGCATATCACCATTAGATCTTTATAAGAACACAGGAAATCCTACGCTAGCTAAGGCTGGAGTTCCATCTAGCACAACATTCCTTCGAAAATGGTAGCCAGTGCCAGGTGATCTTAAGGCAAGCATAACCATCTCACACTTGGTGTGTTGTAGGCAGGAAAAAGCACTATCTTTTCCCACAGCATACTATGAACAGAATTTAAATAGTGATTGCTTATCTGGAAATTGTCCAGTAGACTGTTAACATGTCTTAGAAAACAAACGATTAGACTAACACTCTTATTTTTGAGAAATTTATATAGAAACATGGAATATTGAAACTGGTCAGGGCCCTGACCGTACATTTTGCCTATTTGTCAGCATTTCCACAGTAATTGACCCTTATTACAAAGTATCATCTGTTTGGAGTCTACAAAGGGATTCTACTGATAGCCACTGCCTTCAGTGTATCCAAATGCAAACTGTCAAGCTTACCTTTTCAGATTAATCACAATGGGGTAAAAGTCATTTATGACAAAAATACCTAAACATAAGCACATCATTTTACATTAATTTACATTAATTTTACATTAATTTTCGCTACAGACGTTGTACAGCTCAGACCTACCTTCCATCGAATACTTGAAGAAAAGGTTGTTAACATTGGTCACTGTTTCCCCATCATCCTCTTGATTTCTGAGGGTGTGGATTCTTTTAATTAAATCTGTGATAACTTCATTGACTCCTCCAGAGTAAACAGCCACATCTTGGGGTTTCAGAATTTTTTGCCTCAGTACACTTCTCATTTTTAGCCATTGTTCCCCCTCCCTAGAAAAAATTATTAATTTCTATACACAACTATTCTTAACAATCACTAGTTCAAGGAGAGCTCTGAAATGACACCTGCTTATATTATTGAGATGAAAAATTAAGTAGTGAAATGACAATAATGGAGTTATGATACCATATACTCGGTATTATGCTCCTACATTTTCATTTCACATTTATTGCATGTTCACATTAGAATTCAGTGTTGCAACATGTCTACACATCTGAAGGCAATCTTTGGGTGACAGAATTTGTCAACTCAGTGTTCTGAACTTAACAAGTGCCTCCAAATTAGTTTTAGCAATACTTAACATAAGAAATTTAGATTTGCACAATTTTCTCACTAAAATTACTTTAAATAATTATTTGAATGAATAGTTTGTAAACTTGTTTTTGGTTAGAATTGGTACTTAATTGTCAAAGGTGGGTGTCACATTCAGATCTGACAAATCAAAAATTTAAGCTACTATTGTAAATCCCATTATTGATAAATCACTTTCAGTTATGTTAATTCTAAATCTACAAAGAAATAAGGCAGAAGACTGAGCTTTGAGAAACTATTTACAGCTCCTTTAGGTATATTTTGAAATCTTTTTGTTGAAGACTAGGATTCTGAATTGTAGCATCTGCCTGCTTGATACAAGCAGAACGGTTGGGAACTGTGGCTCCAGGGATAACTTGCAATTTCTCACGAAGACAGGCAACTGTCTTTAACGAATTTATTCTGAATTGCAATGTATTTCCCATGATTTTTTTTTCACCTGGAATGATGCTACTATAAGGTACTGAAACTTACTTGCCTGCAGCAAAATTTAATCTCTTTAACAGACACTTTCTGAGTCTCTTGTGATTTAAGTTCTCCTCACACAAAATATCAAGGAACTGTTAGTTTGATTCTGCAGTGCAGCTTAAGATTTGAAGTTGAAATGCCACCATTAAAGAAATAAACTGGCCATAACTCAGGAAATCAGTTTCCCTCTAAATAAACAACCTATGTCAGTGCTGACTATGAGCAGTTCCTGTTGGCAAATAACCACACCCACATACGCACTGTCGGTTTATGCAAGCTTTAAAGCTAGATGACTTCTACAATCAGCCATGTACAAAGATACATCTGCATGGGGATGCACTACAGTATAAATTAATGATACAGTGACTTCTCTGCATTAATCTAGTGAGAGAACACTTTGGCAAACAATAAAGTTAAGCTAGACCCAAGTCACTAAGTCCACACAACACATTGCCAACTTGTTGCAGTCATCTGGATCTGAAGCAGATCAAAAAATCATATTTGTGCAGTGTTATTGCCAAAGCTAGTAAGCCCTGCTCTTATATACTGCTTCCAGATAATCAGTCCCCAAGAATGTTTTAACGTAAGGTAGCTCATTCCACATTCAAACTATGCATTGTTACAAATCCTTTGAAAATTTACAGCAGAATAGACAATTCACTATAAATGGATACCCTCCTCCTCCCCCTACTAAACATACAAATATCTCCATGCAGAAGAGAATGAATGCCCAGAGGACTGGTACAGTCCTTCAGAAAAATCACTAAAGTTTTACATTAAAACAGAAAATGAAGGGATAACACCACTTACGCAGAAATAAGTCCCGTTGCTCTTCCTCGCAAGTCTCTGTATTCCTGCCATGATTCCATGTTAGCTCTTTGTGGTGCTCTACCTTCTGCCCGGAGGACTTGAGCAACCATATCTCGATCTGCAATGGATACAACAAACTGGGGACCAAAGTGAGACTTGAAGATCTTTCCATATTCCTGAGTGTGTTTTTGCTACAATATCACCAACAAAGAGAAACAGAAGTAAAGTATTACTAAGGAAAATCAACAGAAAAGGAAACTGACAATTTGTCACACAGAGAATTAATGTATTGCATCTAGAACTCGATTCCTGCTTTTCCCATCGAGGAATGGTTTGAAATGTCACAGGAAAGCATTGAAGTGTTACTGTGAAGTATTCAGCAGGAAAACAGAGGGGTCACGCTGTTCAGGACCCCTGACTGAAAATACCCAAAGCTCTAAGGTGCAAAAGTGCCAGTGAAACCAAATACCGAGAAAATCAAAGGGTTTGGGGCACTTAAAAGCACACGCATCTTCAGATCAAGTAAGAAAGAATGTCAGGGGAAAAAAAAAAAAAAAAAGGAAAACAAGGAGGTAAATAGGGTGAATTTGAAAGTATAACACAGATGTATAATAACTTACTTGCAATGTCTTCTGTAAACAGACTTACTCTACCAGTTTATTCTTTAAAAAAAAAAAAAAAAAGTGTATAGTTTCTTACATCTAACCTAGGATGATGATGGTGAAAAAAGTACATTTTAGGACACATTCATCAATTGCAAACTTTGGAGAAAGCCATACATTAATTCTGAAAAAGGAAGGAAAAGTTGAAGTGTTATTCCTGCAGTGAGGTTTGTTTAGTGGCCAACTGATCCACGAACTGTATGATTCAAGCCAGAGGCAAGCAACAGGCAATTAAACATTAAGTGATGTGTCACTGTCTGAGGAAATCTCACTGATTATTTTAAATAAATTTAATTACAATATTGTTGTCAAACAAAACAACTCCCAGGAATTCACTTGGAGTAGAGGTTCATCATCATGTTCGGAAAAAGAGTCTGCAAAGGAGTTGTTAAAATTTATTATTAGGACTTTAGATTTAAAACAGTTTAAGGTCTTAAAGGTTTTATTTCTCTTTAAAGTAGCAAAATAATTTAAATAGACCAAATTTGACATGTTACTTGCATCTAATGTAAAGGCATCTGCTTGCAGTCATGTTTGTTATAAATCAAACAAGTTTGATACAACTAAGCTAGTGAAAATCTAGTGTTGATCCAAGATTAATTTATGAGATACATTTTAATCAGTACTGCTTACAGAGATGAAACATTTAATTGCCAACAGTAAATTTAAGACATATGAATTGCTCTTTACCATACAGTACCAAGCGCTTATTAAAACATAATTATTCTTACCTACTTTCCAAATAAAACAAGGGTTGTGCAATTGTGGTGTCTGACAGTCTCCACTTGACCACTTTCAGAACACATTGGCCAATTTCAGCCAAGTTTAAACACAGTTAAAGGTCTCCTACAACTACATTCTTCCATTTTCAACAACCAGCATCTGGATTCAAACGATACATATACATCTGTCACCCTGGCAAGGGATATGCAGCAGCAGGAACTCAACCATTACTATTTCTGCTCGTCTCCTGCTAACCAAACATCACATGCGGACCAATGGGTGATGAAAAAACATTCCCAAAGCAGCTCTTGCCCCAGAGGTATTTTAAGAAATACTGAAGAGATTTAGAGACCAAGAGGCTTTAAGGCAAGCTTGTGGTGGGAGATAAGTGCTGTAAGGAAAATGCAGTGGCGTGAGGGGGATACAGATCACCAATCCCACAAAAAGAGTTCAACAAATTTGTTATTTATGGAACTGACTGTTTTTATCCACTCATGGTAAGAAATTTATCATGTAGGGATGATAAAATTTACCAGAAAGTAAACTGTCAATGGAGTCAATTCAACATATGTCAGTTTTAAAACAGAAATTGATGAGGACTTCCGGAGTTTTCAGCAGAATGGTGATCACTGTATCAACTTGATGATTAAAGAAATGCCTGGAATTTCTTTTCCATATTTTCTGTCACAACATAGGTTTTCTTTCCCTTATTCCAGACCTTACAAATATTAGACTTGAATGCCTCATACCATTCTCAAACCATTTCACACATCATAAATCCAAACTGTCAGCATCAAAACCCTTTCCCCTCACCTTTATTTTCTTTATACTCGTACAGAGACGTGAGATCTGACCCCCAACAAATTAAAAATACTTTTCCTTCGTTATAATTGCTGTAGGCATTACTGCTTTGGCCAGGACTAACTGGAATCATGTTACCAAGAACAGAATCGCCTTTGTGAAAAACGCCCGGCTTCCCCACCCCTTCTGCATATAGCGTATGAGTGCTTCTATGCGCCAAAGGACATCGTTTAAGTAGCTGTGTTGGTTACCAAAGGGTTTCAGATTAATTCATTCCTGATGTGCACTGTATTGTTAAATTTAACAGACTGTTATTAAGCCGGCTAATGCCTGCTTGCATCCAGCATGTTTGCAAACAGGCCAGCCGTGATTTGCAAAGTGATTTTGGAGGCTCTAAATAGAATAAAAACTAGTGTTGTGTTACAACTCCTCCTTGTCCTTTCTCCCGCTTTTCTTTCTATGAATAATGTTCACTTAAGAAGAAAATTTCTTATTCAGCCAGCAGTAGTGAAAAGCACACACTCTTTACCTCTTCTTACATTCTTTCTAATAGCTGGAAAAATTTTCATGGTGTTGACTTGTGCACTTATCTCAAGGAAACCTTGAATTTGGTGTACAAGGTAGGATTTTAGTGTTAACAACACTATGGCGAGTGCCTTGCAAATTCTGTGTGCTACCAGAGCAGTAATGAAACACCGCAATGTAAGAAATATAGTGTAGGAAAACACTTTAGCAATTAGAAAGAGCAGTTTATCTGCATGTACTTGTTAGGAAGTAATTAAGTCAGACAATTAATTCATCAGCAGCAATATAGAGCTTGGCCGCCATCACACAGGACACACCAAACACTGTGCAGCCTGACACATTTTAGATAAAAAGTGATCTAAATCTAATCTAATCTATCTCAATGATAACTACAACAAAGCCAGCCAAACCCGAGGAACTCATTACCTCCCCAGCGCCCAATTTCCTGCCTTTTTCTGCCGTTTTCCCCCCTCCACACACCCCGCTCCCTCAGCAGGGCCGGGGCAGGGCGGCTGGGGCCGTCCCCGCTGCCCGAGGCCCGGGGGTCGCTGCCCGGCCGCCATCACACCGCGCCCCGCTTCCCGCCTCCCCGCGACCGTTGGCGCCCCCCCGGCTCCGGGGAGGTTTCAAACCGCCCGCCTCCCGCTGAGGGGAGGGAAGGAGGACCCGGTCCTGCGGGGTGTATTTATACAAGGGGAGGCCAGGGAGACAAAATGGTCTCTGGCCACGGCGAGGGAGCGCCGTCAGGGAGCTCGCCCCCGCTGCCTGAGGGAGCTGAGGCGCCTCAGCGCGACCGGGGCTGCCCCCGCCTCAGGGGGGTGCTGCGGTCCGAGAGGCGAGGAAAGCCCGCAAATAGGTAATTTGCGAGTGTGTGAAGCAGCCCGGTTCCAAAATTCCCGGTTTTTTTCTTTTTCTTTTCTTTATTTCTCCCCCGAAGTGTCTAAGCCAGTCACCTACACGCATAAAGATGAAAAGAAAGCTCCAGGAGCGGGGGTACGCGCTACACGCACAAGGGGAAGAGGGGGCTCCTCAGAGGATGCCCGCCCAGCTGAAAGCCCCGTGCTTGGCCGAGACAAAACCGCTAAACCTCCATCTGAAGGGACGCGGAGATTGAATGGGGCTCCTCCTGGCCCCGGCTCTTTCATAACAGGAGCGCGGTGCTGCGAGCTCGGGGATTGAGCAACACTTTTGTGAGGGGAAAAGCCGAAGTAACCCCCGGCGGGACTAAAATCTACGAAATCTCCAACTCGGCTGTACCTGGATCTCATGAATGCGGCCGAAGCCGTCCTTCCAGAAGAACTCGTAAAGGTTGTAGAGGGTGTTGGGTCCCGGCATTTCCTGCAGGCTCTTCACCCTGCCGAGCCGCTGCCGGGGGGGCTCCAGCAGCCCCCCTGCGCCCCCCGAGCCCGCCGCTGGCCCCGGGGCTTTGTTGGCTGCCGCCCCCGGAGACTTGTCCGAAACCTCCAGCGATGGGCTGCTGGAAAGCTTGGGCAGCTGGTGAAAGCCGCAGGCAAAAAGCTCCTGGTAGAAGTAAGTCCTCTCCCATTCAAGTGGCTGCTTGCATGCCGTTGTCAAAACTCTCGTGAGGAAAGACATGGCTTAATTTCAGGAAGGTCCACTTTGTTCCCGCAGCGGCTTGTTATGTGGTTGCTTTCCTCGCTGCCTGCTTTAACTTGTACAAGCAGCACTTCTCCAAACTCTTACTGCATGAGCATCAGTTTACACAGACCATTATTTAACGCTCCCTCCCCTAGGGCTGGAAAAGGGGGGTGGGTCTGGGATGAGACTTGAATAGAAAGAACCTATTATTTTGTATAATTCAAATCAGATAAATTTGCCCATTAAGCATGCAGCCAAAGTGTAGTTTTTCCCTCTTTCCCCAGCTGGCAAAATCTCACACGTGGATTATCTCAACTTTCTCCCTCACTGAGAAGGTGGGTTTAGATTTATGCGAAAACATTTCTACATCTGCATACAAGTAGCAATGGTTTTCCACAGTAACATTGCAAACAGTTCCTGTAAATTACAATATCCAGGGATGTTATTTGTATTACAGATTAGTCTGTCTTTTGGATATGATAAACCTCGTAAGCAGCTTGTGTCAGCTTTTGTAGAAAATAACCTTTTAACTGCATGCAGAGTTCCTTACCACAGCTTTTCTCAATTCAGTTGCATCAGTTTATAATAATACGCAGAGAACCTGAGCTCCAACCTGTTCTGCACAATTTCAAAAGCCTTTGTGCTGTCTTCATACCCATTTCTGCATGCTTCTGAAAGTATTACTGATAATCTGCAAAAACTTGATTATCTCCAGGAATGATGTGGGAGATCTCCTCAGTTAAAAGTGAATCAGAAGCTCAGGTAACATGTGAGGACAGAGGAACATGTCAAGCAAGATTCACATTTACGGAACTTACTTTTCCAGCAATTTAGCCACTACTAAGTTTAATGAGCTCTGTTTTCCTTGTATTCTCTATATTTTTCTACATTTGTATTTTGGGAGGCATAATCTAATTAAGATTTTTATATATGCTTCTTTTTATCACTGAGGACAATTCCACTGAAATAAGTCTCTCTCTTGAGTCAGATGTGCATCATGCTCTTGGTAGATAGGGCATTAAATATTGCAGGAATAAAAGGCACATGATAAACAGCCTTAGTATCTATAAAGTACATACTGGTTTATGCTAAACTAATGTCTTTAAAATAGACCTCATTATATTTAAAAAGGTCCAGAGAAAAGCAACATAAAAATTAGAAGCTTTTAAACAATCATATATGGAAGAGGTTGAGAGAGTTATTTCATCTGCTAAAGATGACTATCAGGGGCAAAACAACTGATTACAGATGTATACGTCTTTTGTTAAAAAGAGATGTATATCCGAGGAAAGGAAAAAATAACGGGCTTAGTTTGCAGCAACAAATTTCTTGGTTAGATTTTCAGATAGCCTTGCTATCTCAGATTTCTGGGGTCTCCTAGATACTTCAGATAGCCAAGCTACCCCAGGAAGTTATGTAATTGCTATCACTGAACTTTGTAAGAACAGATTTGATAAACATCTGTCAGGCACAGTCTGGGCGTATCACAGTCTAGATTACCTCTGGAGTTTCCTTTTACCATCTACATTTCTACATGGTGTAGCTACATTATTTCTTTAACATTTCTCTAAATGTTGGTTTTGGAGACACCATTACTTATAAAATAAATACTTCTGGGAAAGAAATGAAAAAACAGCTGGTAAATGTGGAATTCAGAAAAAGTTTATAATTGTAAGAGGCTAATTCCATGCCTTGCTTAGGGACAGTGGAGGAGAAGAACAACCGTGAGTTTCTCTCAGAGCAAACAGTAGATGCACTAAGAGATGCCTACAGCAAGATTTAAAAACAGAACATGTGTTTATTATATAAGAAAGATGGACAGAAGTCCTAAAACATGCAATGAACAATCCAAACTAAATTATCTAAATTATATTTCCCATATTATAATATCAATATCCATAAAAAAAAATAAAGCTACCAAACAATAGATGATGTCCCTAGATTCTAAGTCAACATATAAAATGAAGAGAAACAAGTTCATTTTGCAATCAACACTGATACAACCCTTTAGTTAGACATGTTAAGAGTTATATGAACTTGGGTAGACCTGTGCGGTGTCAAGAGTTGGACTTGATGATCCTTAAGGGTCCCTTCCAACTCAGGATATTCTATGATTCTATGATTCTATATGAGTTTTAAAAATATATTCTTAATATCAGTGATAATAATTTGAAATTGTGTTTTTTTTTGTTTGTTTTTTTTTTTTTTTTTTTTGAAGTTTATGCAGTTCTCCAGTCTTAAAAAATTGTTTTTCATGTTCTAATTTCTAGATTGATGGAGGGAATACATGCACTCTTCCTAAAAAACTGCTTTTTGCATCTGTCAGCATGGTAAGTATTTTATATCAGTCAAACACCATTAATATAATGCAAAGCATCTGCATCTCCTTCTATTAGTATACTAGTTTGAAACTCAGGATATATTATACTGTAAGACTACAATTTTGCAGCTGGCACTAGCTTTCTCTGGTCATACATTTTTGCAGTTAATTCCATATTTGGACTTTCAGTTCCCTTCCCCCTCCCCCTTACTTCAGAATGAATTACCTCTTTTTCATGACATTAATTGTAAGAGAGTTTTTCTAGCCAACCTACTTGAAAAAGAGTTTCAGAAGTTTTGTCTTGTAAGTACGTCACCAGAACAATACCTGTTTTTCCTCTGAGGAGTTTCTGGAGGTGGCAGCAGTCCCAGTAAAGGAACTGTGTTGTAAATCCTCACTTTCATATTTCTAGGCAGTTTAGTTCACGTTAGATTTTGTCTGTTTGCATCAAAATGGTCTGAAACAAAGATTCTATTTAAAATAGATAGGTAAATCTCAGAGAAAATGAAATTTTGTAAAGGGTGAGCTAAAGACAATGCTAATCACATTCCATTCACTTCAGGGGAGACTGAACCATAGAACTCTCATACAGCGTACAAGGGGAAAACACAACACAGTGCTCTATTATGATTTTGATAATTTTAAGTACAGCTACCTTAATTACAGCTGAGGCAGCTATACTTCTTCATGTCTGTAGTCTCTCTGGAGGATTTTTCATTATGTAATTTCTACCTTGCTAAGCTGTTCTTGAATAGTTATGTTGATCAGTAATGCATCCTCCAATGTAATGGCTCCCTGTATACATTTATATATATATATTCTCTATTTACTGTTCTCTAACTTACCTGGTGTGGTATACAAAACAGCTGCAGACCTTCAGATGGCATTATTGACAATCCTTAGCAAATCTTTAACATTATTCAAACATTCTATGGTTGCCAGCTATCAAGTTTATCACAATAAAGCCAATTTCAAGAAAAATAAAACAGAACACCTAGATATCGATTGTCGTAAGCATAGTGAGGAATTCACCTCTCTCTCCACTGTCTGGATAGACTTTTTAATTATTTATTTTGAGATTGTGCTCAACATTTGAAAGTCTAAGAGAGTTTCTCCCATTATTCACATGCAAAGATTTATTACTGTCAAAAGAGGAAAAAAAATAGGAGAAACTTAATACCTGTAATTAATTTGGAATAACATTTTGTACTTACTGGCTATCTGCTTTTAAAGAAAAGGCAGAATCTATTTGCCATTTGAGAAAAGATACCTAACCAAGGAGCTCCTATGAGATACCTCCACAACTACTTACTCTCTTCTATTTTCATTGCTTAGAAAGTGCCATCAATGTCTAACCCCTCTCCCCTCACCACATAAAGAATATCAAAGAATTTGCAAAGTTGCTTAGAATCAACTGAGTATAATAAAAATAAATAAATGAAGAAAGGACAAAGTAGCAACGCACTGATGATGAAAATGGTCAACTTTCCCATATATAGCAGAAGAGGGACTTAAAGGAGAATAACACCGCAGTTCTGCCTATCTGTAAAAAGAAGTCCTTTCTGGCACAAAAGGAGATATGAGTGGATCGACATCCAGGGAAACATAACACTGTAGACCAGTAGTTCTAAGGACCAGTGTCGGCAAAAACTTAGTACCAGTAGGATTAAGAGGCCTACGTACCATAGTTTGCCATGAGTAGCAGACAGAAGGGTCACAAAATAGTTTACCAAAAAACCCTGTCATAATATTATGTTCCAAACTTTATTTATAAAATTTATTTATAAAATTTCTATGAGGTTTGTTAGATGGAGCAGAAATGCACTACAGAAGTTCAGATACACTTAAAATAATGCTATTATACAATAATACTACACAGTAATTATCAATAATACTATAGTAATCCATCAGTGCAGATAGAAGCGTGTTTTTCTAGGTAACATGCAGAAAAATAGTACCTCAAATGACAGTAGCCAAATTGTATGGCGGTTAAATAGTCCAAACCAGGAAGGGAATGCATATGAACGTGAATCAAAACATGTGGCCTACCACAGCATTGAATATGGAATTAAACTATTTTCTTCTCTTAGCTGTGCCAGATCACAATCTTGTGGTTCTGTTTGACTTGTTTGACTTTCAAATAAGAGTTATTAATGTATGCACCACTAAGTTTGCAGCTATACTGCCACACATCACATCCTTACTACTGCAGAATCCAAGATGGAGGTCAAAATTGCCAACTACAGCGTGTTAAGTAATCAACACTATCAATAAAATCCAGCATTCATGCTACAAGAGACAGACAAAGCTGAAATAACAGTTTATTAGAGTAGACTAGAAAAGGAGAAAAGAAGAATGAAGGAATGAAACCTACCCACATTTGAGAGAACAGGTTTCAGACAGTTTAGGGTGTGACCTAAGCTGGTGGAGGGATCAGCATTGTATGGTCCCCTTTTCCTCCCAGATATGATCACAGATTTGTTTCAGATAACAGAAATCCAGTAGTGCCAGAGAGCCATGTAATTCCCAGGAATAATGGTGAATGTAGCAGCTCTAATATAAAACCTCTTCCTTCCAATCCACGTAAGCCCACTGAACCATGAAGACACGAGAAGTTATGCCACCAGCACCACCCAAACAAAACACAATTATGTGACTTGGAAGATAAACATTTTCTCACACTTACACAATCTTCCACCACATATATTCATCAGACTTAACAGCAACTTGAAAACACGATTCTTTACATTTAAACAATGACATTTGTCCTAGCCTGTTGGTCTGCTGATTTTGAAAAGTTTTTATGTAACTAGTCAGTTTGGACTTCTGTTACTTCAAACAAGTTGAAGCACGTGCCTCTTCACAGTGGAAATGCTTCAATTTTAGGTAAGTTTTGGTATGTAACAGAATCACAATATAAACTAGACTATCGACAATTTAAGTGTATTATTTTTGGATGAGAGTCATCTCTCCAAATCCACAATCATTCTGTTCTCTCAGTCTAGACCCCTGAATGGGGTCATATCAATTGTGCTTTATTACCTTCACTGAGTTATTTCTAAATCCAATTTAAACTTGCCCTCCTCTTCACATGAACTCTGACAAAGTTCATTTGAAGCTTTCTTTGTGTAGTAATAACATTGCTGTTCAGTCAGTGGTTACATTACCATCTTAGCAGGAATTCTGTTTTCTCAGAATTATTTTCACTTCTCAATAGCCTTGACTGTATCTGCCTTGTAATTAACTGAAGAGTATCATAAATACCATACTGAAGATAAAAACATCGGTGTTCAAATAGTTAATGCATATAGAAGTATTTATGGAAATAAAAGAGATTCGATGGGAGACATTTAACTTTGCCCAAATAACACCATCAGCTAAAACGTTAAAAGATAGTCTCTTCAGAACTTCTGAAAGGAAGAAAAGCTGAAAAAGCATTGGTAAGTCAGAAATTCCAGCAAAAAATTTCCAGTGTACTTTGAAACATCTCTTCGCTGAAAAAGCCACACTGTTAGTCATATTTTTTGCTTTTTATGACTGCCCTTAAACACATCTTCTCAAAGATCTTTTCAAGTTGTAAAGTCACTTATTTGGAATTTTAAATGCTTTCCAAATTCCCATTCTTTGTCCTGAAAAAGGTACAAATTTGAACTTAACAGACTACGAGGTGAGAACGGAGCTTTTAGGTCATTTACTGCTAAAGCACTTTTATCCTAAAAGAAAAAAAGAAAAATCTTCTGAATATTTGGTTTCATTTGCCATATGATGACAATTAAAATATTGATCAAATATTGTACCAAAAGAAGACCCAAATCTGAGCTGGTTAGCCAGTGACAGGTGCTGACAACACTGTACATGATTTATGGTTTAATGCTTAAACAGAAAAATATGAATCACATGCAACATGTTAGGAATTCAGCTCCAGAAATCTGTTGATTTCTTGAAGCAAATATAGATCCTTATTCTGTCTGTATACCTGTAAGCCCCTAAACTACTCTGTAAATAGTTGCCTGTAAGCCCCAGGTTTTTAAATACACTGTAAAGAAGTAAGGCTCTACTAAAAACTGTGACCATCAGGAGGGCATAGGAAACTGCAGAAAAATAATAGTTGCATGTATTTTAGTGTTTTGCAGAGCAGCAGAACTGCTTGAAATTGAAACCCCAATGCCACTGTGCCCTTTTAATCTTGAAAGTAATTTTAAGGAATAACCACAATATTCTTCAAGCATTAATCCCTTTGCAGGCACTTGTTGGTTTGACATGAGAATGAAGAGCACACAAATTTCAGTATTACAGCCTGTCAAAAATGCTATATATATGTATAAAAAGCCAATTCTTAAAAGATGCTAAAAAGAGTAAGTTTTCTCAGTACGGAATTCAGCGTAGCCAGGGAGGTGGCCAAGATGCCAAGTATAAGCTTTTATCTCATTAAGAAAATCTGAATTATGTCCAAGGAAATTGCAACTCTGTTCACAGACTTCCAAGAAATAATGTACATAATCCAAAGTTCACCTGTCTCTATCATCACTCACAGCCTGAAATGGTTTTGTCACACAAATTTTTGTTATTTTGCCCCTGGCTCTTGAGAGTTCTAAAGCAAATATTTTCTGGATAATCATGGAGTTATCGCTGTTAATTTGCAGGTCATCTGGATCCACGAACTGCATTGCCCTTTGTTGGCTGTTGCTAGACAACGCAGCATTGCACCAAATACTCCCAGTGGGCTGAAGGCAGCATCTGAGAAAGGTACACATACAGCAGCATAGTGGTAGAAAAGCAAAATTTTGCCACATGCTCCCCCTTTCAAGGCAAACAAGGAGCTCTTGGCTACGTTGTTTCTACAATTCACTTATTAGGGGGTCTCACAGTCCATTTGCACAAGAGAAGCACTGGCCAGCAAGTGTCTGGTAAAGTGTGTGAGGGCCTGACCGTACTTTTAAGAGCTGGGGCCCAGAATCTTTGGATTCAGGCTATGGGGCAGTTCGATCCTCCCATGCATACTGTGTCGTCACTGTGTAGCATTATGTTTATACAGTCTACCATCCTGCTTTAAATAGACACCTGTGGACAAAACTCAGTGCTGTTTTGTAGCTGAACAAAACAGTTCAGTTTCCTGCACGGCTGGGATTACGGATTAATACTGGAGCACTGTTGTGCCCATGGGGTTGAGTTGTACCTTAGAGCACTGCAGGACCATGCGCAGAGTGAGGGGCAAGCACAACAAAAGCAGCAGGAACAAGCAGTGTTTCTCAGCGACCGACTCCTGTCTGGAAGGCAGAATTGAGTGGCTGTATTCCAGTAAAGATGTACAATAGCAACTGTTTAGTATAGAGTAATGGCATACCAGTCTGCCACTCAGATACAGTCATCTGTATGGTGTAACAGCAGGCAGCAATTACTACAGTAATTGTATCAACATATTTAAATCTAAACTGTGAACACCAACACTATTGCTGAAACATGGAGTGATTCTTACCTCTTAAAATTATTAAGATTTACTTGATGCTGGAAGTACTGCACCCCACACAGACCCATTACTTAGAAGAGTATGGTCATTAGACATCATTGCCAAGATTTACTGTCTAAGAACTACAGCATCGTTCTAATTCCAGGTGCTACTAATGCTGTAATTACTAAAACTAGCATTGCTATTAAGCAATTTGCAAACTTAGCTTTTTTTTTTTCCCTCTCCAAGTTTATATAAAACGGAGATCAGTTCCAAAGCACTTAATAAAGTGTGGTACAGAGAATTATGCTGAGGGCCATGGGCTTACTTTCTCAGCTACTCCATCGCCACAGACCCCTCCCAGTATGCTAAATTGTCTTCCCATTAACTGTTGCTACAAGAGCTAGTCAAGATCAATATTATTTCACAGGTTGTTCCTAAAACACTATACTCACAAAAATATAAAAATAAAACAAATCCACAATACTAAGTAGTATAATTGTCACAATATTAAATGCAAGTCTTTTTAAAAATGGTCTCTCTCCCCTCACATTTTCTAGAACATTAATGCATTGTCTTCATTAAGAAAAAAGCCTCAAACCCAGGATTCTCTTCTTCATATCTCTGCTTCCAAGTCACCGTGTGGCTAGGCCAAACAGTGATTCAACAGTAATTTCTATAGTGGCATTGCACTGTTTAACAGTTATGATGTTTTTATTGCATGATTAATAAATAGAATAGAAATGACAAAAGAAAGTTTTTATTTCAGCAACTTCTCAACAGTAGCAAGAAAAATGAGGAAAATGGAGCACAGAGTTTATTTGTATTTACTAATGCTTTCCTCTAGTTTACTTTGGAGATAGAATCCCTCTTTGTTCTTGTCTTAGCAATTCAAAATTCTTCAAACAAGTTGTTAGAATTTTAAGACGAGTTAAGTCATGAGTATAAACTAGCTCCCAGTTTAAAAACATTCTGTCAAGTGCTCCTATCAGGACTTGTTCAGTTCAATGAATGATTTTTAAGCATTTTAAACGTCAATACTTTGTTAAGCAGACATAGTAATCAGATAAATAGTATTTCTAACATCAGTACAAACTTCATATACAAAACCTTTTCAGAATTCTTCTGAAAAAGGGTCTTCAGTTGATAAAAATAAACTCTATTAGTTACCCTGGCAATCAGATAGGCGTAACCAGCATCCAATCACAAGATAATGTCTCTGCTGTGATGGGATTTAGTTCCTTTTCTCCTTTCACATTCATCCATAAGAGCACATACATTGCCAAGCAAATACGTGGCCATATAGATGCATACAAAAAAGTCTTTTAGAGGACCTGCCAGAAATTGCAAATCCATAGTTTTAGTTATGGAAACAGGTATCTGGATCCAGAGTTTTAACAAGATGCACACACGAAGACCATCATTTCCGGAATCGTTTAAATAGTGGATGGATGTGTTTATTTGTAGATGCCTTACTCCGAGATGTGTGGTATTCCATATAAACTGTGTCATCTGCTCCTGACAGAGAGCTCATTGTGCCTGTACGACGTGACACCTATAGGAAAGGGGAGAAACAGGTGATTAATGTGTGATTACATTGATCAGCTCAAACCTACTGATCCCCTAGTTACAGGGCAGCACTATTCATTTACTGACCTCAACACCAAAAGCCTTTGAATTTTTTTTCTTAAAGAATTTCTACAAAGAAGGTCACTGCCCACCACTCACTCTAAGTTTATAGACTTAAAAAAGTGCCCCCGTGGCATAGAGAAACTGGGACACAATTCAAGGATCACAAGGATCACAAAAGGGTATGTATGTGCTCTGACATATGCCTATCTTAGAAGTGTTTTAAAATATTCCTTGCTTGTGACTGAAAAGATGAACTTCAAAATCTGCAACAATAGATGGGTCATCATCTTCAAATACAATGAGGCAGGACGAGAATTCTGTTTGTCTAACTTCTTTCTAGTGCCCAACAAATGAATTAACAGCCAAGTACTAATACAGCTTAAAAACATTTTCCAATGTTTCACAAAGATACTAAGGCATCAATGATGTCATCACATTCAGAATTAAAATGGGATGGTTCAGTTCTGCTGCATACGTGGTTATCATTTTCAGAGCATTTTTAATTACCTGAACTGACTTTGAACCATACTCTCCAGCAACTACCTCCTCTTCAGCATCTAGGTCAGATGCTTGCAGGACTTTCTGGAGAAGCTGCTGCTGTTCTTCTTTGGTTGAAAATGACAGTTCTTCTTCTTCCATGCCTGCAAGTTTTGTTATTACCTAAGAAACAGAGCAAAGTACAAGGTAGGGATTCTCATTCTTTGAGTGTTGGTGCTCAAAATCAAGAGAAGGCATCCTGTTGAAAATGCCTTGAACTGTTATTACCTGTGGTGGGAGTGCAAGTGTACCCCCCACCCTACTATCCCTGTTATGTTCTGGCTAGAAATGCAAAATACAAACCTCTCTCGTTCTTAAAAAAGGCAGTTCTGGACAGAGAATGTCAGCTGAACAACTTCCATACCAGCTTGATCAGGAACTTTACTGAAAGTTAACTTCATGCTGCAGGCTGTAGGTTTGTCTAGTTATGAACCAGTAAATTCTTTACTATGTAAACATAGTAAATTCTTCATTCCTAGGGTGGTAAGGCACTGGAACAGGTTGCCCAGAGAAGCTGTGGATGCCCCATCCCTGGATGTGTTCAAGGCCACGTTGGATGGGGCTTTGGGCAACCTTGTCTAGTGAGAGGTGTCCCTGCCCATAGCAGGGGGTTAGAATTAGATCATCTTTAACATTCCTTCCAGCCCCAACTGTTATACGAACTAGTACTTTATATTTCATAAAATTAATCCATTAGCTTTCCAGGCACTGAGAATTTTAGCATAAATATTTATGAATATGGTCAAAAAAATTAACATTAAAATTCCCAATCAGTTGTTGAGAGACAAAACAGCAATCTGCAACTAAACAGCAGCAGCATAGCAAAACGACTCTTTCAATTTTGTGTCTAAGCACACAAAAATAACGTGGGTGTTATGTTAGTTCTTTTCAAAATTCCTAGTAACTCATTTGATAACCATGGATGCAGGGCACATGCCATCTACTGGCAATATAGTGCCATATATTTCATTAATTGAAAATTCTCCTTTTCTGAAGAATTGTAAAGCTCTCAAGTTTCTGTTATGAAGCATGAGAATAGGCAGCTTGCTTTCTTAAGCAAGTTATTTTGAACACTTCACAAGAATTTTTCCCGCAGTTAAATGTGTTCTGGTAAGCATACATTTATACACGAGAATTCCAGTTTTCCCACCATGTTTCCATCCTGAAGACATTTTGAGACATTCAAATTCAGCCATTTCCCTCAATTATCTAGTGTTTTTCCTCCTCATTCTCCTTTTACAGTTCATCTAGAGTCAGCAGAATTAGAAAGTAATTACATCAGTAATCTGGGCTGCATCTGATCTCAAAGACTGATAAAACAACAGAAATACAGCTTAAGGCAAAACAAATTCACATGAGACACAAAGCAGTGTTTTTGAAAAACAGAGCGGAAATACTAGTACGACCAATCCATGTTGTGGGCTGCTGTCAACGGCAATTTTTAAATCAAAAATGGATGTCTGGAAAAGTCTAGTTTTAAGAATCCAATCAGGGAAGTAATCCGTCCTATTACATGGTCAAATTAACACTGTTGTCTCTCTTGTTGTTTAAGAAGCACATGTGCTATAACCATCTCAAATCTAAAATGGAGTCATGAGAAGCAATTTTAAATTGCATTAGCCTGTTTCCAGTTGTTGCAAAACAGTGCTAACATGATTCACAGAATGGAAAGAATTCCCACTGCATCATAATTTTTTAAGCGGTTCATCAGATGCCAAGTTTTAAGTGATCCCCAGGTCTTTGATATAGTAAATTCTTCTGGTATTGGTTTAAAATTCAAATATATCCCACATTCAACCTCAAAACCACAACACAGTAAAAAACTAACCTTTGGTTAGCTAACGAAAAATCTTTTAAATAATTAAGACTCCAACTAGCAAATTGTGATGACAAGGCTCTATTTAAGAAGCAAAGACAAAATGTGTGACTTAGCAACCAAATATTAATCTAGTTCTCTTTTTTGGTGAAAGGCAGAGAATTGAGTTATTGAAAGATTAAAAGAAGAAAGTAAATCCTAGAAGAAAAGCGCAAACTGTTACCTTCTTAAGTCAGTACTGAATTTTTAGTAAGGTTGAGCATTAGGAACAAAAATTATAAAGGAGAAGATATCAGCACTGAAATAATTACCTAAAGATGAAGTAGAGTCATGATGGCAAACATCTGCTGGGAATGACATATACACAGCTGATCCTGGCTTGTAATGAAGAAACACAATAGATGGTTTCTTCAAGTTTCTTCCAGCCCTGCTCTTGTTTGATGCCAGCTATGACTAAGGCTTAAACTTTGGCAAACAGAAGAAAAATAGATATTCTAACATTTTGTTACTCAACTGCAAATAAAGAACACTCCAGGACTGGTCAGCTAAAATGTTGCTTCAGACACTCACAGCTGCCACTTGTAATACTTTTACTCCCATACCAACTCAAAGCTCCTAGAAGTAGGTCTTCCTTCCAAAATACAAACCCTCTATTTTAACCCCTTATTTCATTACATCATCCAAGGCATTCAAATATAAGCAAAGGGATTTCTCTGAACATTTTGGCTATAGCTACATAGATTCAGTTGTAGGTAGCTGCAGCTAACCAATCTGCAATTTTGACAAAGTATATTCACTCCAAAGCAAAACAAGGCTTTTACCTCTAAAGAACGTGACATCTGTTTCAGCTCCTTAAAGCTCTCCTTAACGGGGACACTGATTATGATTACAAGGCAGTTTACTTTGGGGTGGCTGCAGTTCAGTTTTTACCCACAGAGATATCCCACAGTGCACATATGCCTCACAAAAAAAAAGATCTTCAACAGCTAGGGTCAAGTGCAATCCAGCAGAGGCTGCTTGCTCTCTCACCTGGTGCAATTCTTGCAGGATTCTTCAACATCATAAGCTCATTTCCTAAAGGCACATATGGGAACCCTATCTTTTACTTCTCAGCCATGTTTCTTGGAAGAAGCATTTTTGGGAATGCTTCTAATAAGAGCAGTGAAACTCCAGTTGTAAAGGAATAAATATACTTGAAAGCAAGGGCTATCATGAGACACTGTTGCCTCTAACAAACAACCAAAGAGGTGAGCATATAGCACAGCCTGCAGATTAAAATAAAAATTATAGGCCTTGGTCTCTATAAAATAGAGGAACTTTGGTGGAAGGAGATTTTATGTCTGGAGGAAGATGACATATCTATGTACGTAATACACTGAAGTACAAAGGGTGCACAACTTTCAGGGTTTCCTTGGAAGACAGGGCTTGTGCCTACTGGCTGCAGCAGCTAGTTTTTGATAGGACAGACAGTGCTGTAACTGTATCTAAGCTGACGTCTCACTATCACTGTATCCAAGAGAGGACACACTTCGGAGCTTGTTGACCATCCTAGCCAATGAAACAATAATCAAGAGAAAAATCTTGAAAGTCAGATGGTTTGAAGAGTATCCTTACAGGTCATCACACATCTAAAAATATAAAAATAAGAAGAGAGGAAACAACACAAGACTGGAGAAATGAGATGGTGTTAAGTCCTTTATGAAAGGACTTGAGGAGAAACTTCTGACTTACAGTCATGGCTCTGTTATGTAGTCAACACTGAAAATCTTCTCCATTTTGAGGACTACATATTAGCTGTAGGTAGGAAGATTTCTACTCCCCAGTAAGTTTTTTTCCCAAGTAAATTCTGTCATTTCTTCACCAATCAACATTCAACATAGTCATTTTGGATTTGGGTGATACACTTCAGAACAAAGTGCAGAGAACGTTACAAGAGCAAGATCGAACTGCTAGTAGAAGCTAAATAAGCAGAGTCTGAAGACATCCATGAGCTACAACAGTTTCTGCTAACACGGAGACACCATACCAACATGGCTGTTAGTATGGTCTGCCCACTGTATTATCTCTTCAGCCACAAGTAAAAATATTTTGTCTCCATAGTGAAATGCTAGCTTGAAAGTGGAGTTACTTGGAATTTGTGATGCTTTGGAAATTTTCTCAATAGCTGCTGGCCACCAAAACATGACCAACCATCAACAATATTTAATGTACAACTAGTATGATAATATATTAATAAGAGGCCTGCATGGATGGACAACTGAAGAGGATGAGCATAAACCAACCACACAAGTGAAGTTCTGCCTCACTCCCCTGCACCTACTTGGTCTGAAGTTAGAATACTGCCCTTCCTAGAAGCTGTATTAAACTACTTGTATCAACCCTCACAGTAATATAGATGAAAAAACAACACTGGAACAGTTTTTGCCTGCAAGCAAAACCTTCATTAATACATTCCACAACAGGAGTTCTCAAGTATTTGACCTAGTAATAAAATGAAAGAATATGAATATATGAATACGAAGGCACGGAACCTGCTTTGGGCTGGGGGTTGGATCTGATGATCTCTTGAGGTCCCTTCCAACCCCTACAATTCTGTGATTTGTGAATGTTATATATGTATAATAAACAGAACGGATGAGTTACCTTGAAGCTGTAGCCTTGATCTACAAGAAACCGTTGTCGCTTGGTTGAATATGCCATTTCCTGAGTGTCTTGGGACACAAGAGAATAAAAAAAGGCATTGTATTCCTCTGCAACCATGCCTAGGAGACAAAGACATCAAATGATTAATTCCATCTGGAACACTATAACCAAGAAAAAAAAGGACTAAACAGTAAAACCAGGTGTTTAAATAAGCCATCTGTCCACAAAATAAATTTGTAAAGTTTATTTTAAAGACAAACTGCACCCAAACCATAAATAGATCGACAAAGCATATCACATGGAAATTCCCACTCTTGTTCTTAGTAACTTGAGCAAGGGTTAAGGGGAAAAAAATGGAAAAAGAACTTTAGACTATCGCAGTTATGCTGGTACTCCAAGAAGAACCTGCTTCTTTACTATGCTAGACAAAGTAAAAGATAAAATTCTTTACATAACAGACTTGCAAATAAGTAGTAAAAAGTCAAAACAAGGATTTTAATACACGTCCAAAAGCTGAACATAAAATACAAAGAAAAACTTTTATCAATGTAACCCAGAGTTAGCAGTCTTAGGATAAACCAGCCTGTGCACCTTTTAACATCAACTTTTTTTTTTTTTTTTAAGGCAAACAAAAACAACCTTGAAGTTGTTATATCTCTTACCTAAACAGCACCAGGTACTCTTTTAAAAAACAAGGTCTCACTGAGACTTTGTTAATTCACTAGCACAGGTTTTGTATGCATCTTCAAACAAAGCCTCAGCTGTAAGTACAAACTGCACATAAAATAACTGTGTATGTAGATTTCAAGTGCAAGTACAAATTGTTTTAAGAATCATTTTTATTTATAAAAAGCTCTTTATGTTTTGCAAAACCACAATTATTTATAAAACAAATCCCATTTTAAAAAGAAAATAGCATGCATTCAAAATGTGCTTTCCAGACATTTTCTTTTTAGAGTAACTCAATTTTTCTAAAACTATTTCATGCTAAGGGAATTATCAAGGAATGAAAAACTGAAAGAAGAACTAAAGAGAAAAGAGTTAATTTTCCTTCAGATTTTTAGTGTTTCTAACTCAAAGCATTACTCTCCCAAAAAACACTTAATTTTCATTCACTGACGTACAGACATATACTCTTTGAAAAAAAACAAAACAAACAAAAAAAACCAAGGTCAATATAAAGAACTATCATGAATATTCAGTTTCTATGTGATTCACCCATTTCTTCTCTGTAATCCAGAAAAAGAACGAACAAAATCAGCAAGTTTTAAAAAGGGATATAGGAAGGCTGGACCAAAGGAAGGGCTTTCAGAGCAAAGCAGCAGCAGAGTTATTTATTTTAAGTGAATCCATTTTAAATGGTTTTGGCTCCAGCCCAACGGCTCTGTAACACTGGCATGTTGGTAAGCAGAAAAAAAGCATTAAGGCCCATAGTAAGACCTCATTCTTTCCTGAAAATGACTTACGGCTTTACTGTTTAAAATAAGTACCCATGACTTCTGCCTGAAGATTTAATGTGAATCAGGCAAGTCCCAGGGTCTGTCGTGTTTCTGGCATTTAGCTCCATTCAACAAAAAGAGCCTTTGCTGAACAGCACCAAGACAATACTGCAGAGAGTGCTTTGGCAGGAAGAAAATTATAGGTATAAGCAAGTCTGTGTAAGGGCAAGAAAGTCAGATTTCCTAAACGACACAAAAACAGAGGTAAAAAACAAAACCCCTACCCTGCTTACGAGAGTCATTTTTCCAGATAGACAAACACAGAACTGAAGCACTATGAATAATTTCACTCTCCAGCTGACAGTTACAGCCTCCACTAAATTATGACTGCTTCCCTAGTGAATACTCACTCTTTCTAAAATAAGTGCCAACAGGCTGTGACATAAACCAACTTTCAAACTTATTACCACCTTGTACAAGAGAACTCTTGAAGCAGAACCACTTTTGCCTGGAGCTACTTTTTAACTTGTCTTGGGAAGATATAAACTGAAATACAGCAGATTAAGCATTCCTTGTTTAACAACTAATGGAACAGCCTTAAGTCAGTGTCTGTTAGGAAACATTCAGTTCATCAAGTCAACCAGAAATTCATGTCTAAGAAACAGTTCTCCTTAGTTCCAGACAAACTGAAACATAAAAAAAAAAAGTGACAGAAGCACCCCACTACCACCTTCCCGATAATATTCCTCAAACTAAAAATGGATGGGAGTCATCAGTCAGATTTCCAGTAACTAAAGATGCGATTCCTAAAACCCTGCCCACACAAAAGTTTAAATCCTACTGACCTTCTGCTTATCCATCACAAAAATGAAAAAGTCAGTACAATCAGTTTTCTAGGTGATCTCTACTGACTGACTCTAGAAGCCACCATAAAGAATTAATTTCACACTCATTGCAACAAAAACCACGGTTCAACAGAAGCGGACAACATCTATCCCTTTTTCAGACAAGGTTTTTCCATTGTGGTGGCTTTCTATTTATTTGTTCTCAATGAGAGCAATTGCTTGACAACTTGCACTTAACCTAAACCACACCAAACTAGCAGGCTGGTTACAACTGCTTTATACAAACCTGCTAGTGACTAACAACTGTGCTAAAATGCTGGACAGGAAGCCCGCCTGAAAAACTTCTACTGATAAAGCTTCCTACTACATCTTTTAATCGATCGTATCACTGTCAGTCAGGCTGCTTGAGCCACCTACTGCAAGCATTGGAGCTAACGCCAGCCAGAAATCCTCCTGTCTGTCATGTCAGCAGTGCTCACTGGCACTTCAACTACAGGGGAAGAACTCCACAGATATCCCAGACAAATAGCTTTGCAGTTTGCAATTTACTTATCCCCTAGAATCCCCCAATCGCTAAAGGTCAGAATCAAAGAATAGAAACAATACTTGTTTTATGGTCATACAATATATTCAAAATCCACAAATTTTGGAAAAAAAAAAAATAAATCACCATGAGTTCTGGCTCCAGAAACATTGTATGCTTCTACTGATACTACGCATATCTGACAAAGCTAATTTAAGTTGTTAAAAGTGAAACAAAAATTGGGAAAAAAACTCAAGAGTTATTCTGGCAACAGTGAAACAACATTATAATGGAAGGGCAAAAAAGATGTGAGAAAATATTTAAGAAAATACATTTCTGGCTGAAAAACTGGAAAAGGAAAGAAAATATGATGCAAGTGAAAGACAGGGTGGCATCTATATTATTGTCAAAAAAACCTCTCGCTTGTGATCTCAACCTAACAGCTTATTTATCACGACACAGTTTATTTTGTTTACGTTTCAGTATTCCATTTAAACTGAATAATTACTTAAATGCTAAACAGAGCCTAAGAACTATCTCATTTACCTTTTTTGGCTCTCAGCACTCGCCCCAGTCTTTGAGCCTCCTGTCTTCGAGACCCACCATGGGATGAAATCTGAATCAGAACATTGGCTTCTGGTAGATCGAAGGACGTATCCCCTACCTACAACACAGAAGCAGTCTCTGAGCAGCAGCTTATATTTATATGCAGGTTTCATAAACAAAGACTGAGTACAAAGTACACCTTTGTTACCTGCAATACAAAGATGGCCAATGCACAACATGCATATATAATTTGCTCTTAAATAAAGTTCACTCTGAAAATGGATACAATAACACGCTAAGTCCTCAATTACCTTGGAAATGAAAATAGTGTTGATTTTTGGATTGTGCTTGAAGTTTTGTAGAATTTGCATTCTTTCTCCTTGTGCAGTAGGACCATATATATAGGGTCTGAAAAAAAAAACAACAAAAACAAACCACAGAACAAATGCAAATTAAACCAAATCAAGGTTTCTAAGTCATTTCTTCACAAAGATACCACAACAGGAAGCACAGAACACATGTGAACCGATAAAAGAACAGACCACATTTTGATACAGCTTACAGTTTGCTTTTAGCTTGTTGGGATGTTTATGGCAGCTATCCAGCTTGTGGAACACTTTACAACAACCCAGCCTGCCAGAAATAAATTCTGGCAGTTACAAATGTTTTGCAGTTATGTGCACCAGTGAAGCTGTAGATGAGACCGAATACATGTACTAGGCCTACATGAAAGACTAGAGGCAGCTGTTAAAATAAAAGACGTTTTCCTCAAATCTACTGAGTTAGCACATTAACAGCTGCAACCTTTGCTTCCTATTTAAACACTTGAAAATCCAGGCTTCTCTAACAATTCACTTCCTTCAAACATTTTATCGCTTCACTGGGATCCCACAGCTGTTCGGGGGTGGGTGAAGTCCCAGAGCATCAGAGGTACCTGCCCATGCACCCACCTATCCACCTGTAACCATACTCCTCAGGGCATATCCCCAATCAATTATCTTAAAAAGCAGTTTAACCTTGGGAAAAGTCAAAAGCACGTTCTTGAGACACATCTATAGGAATATTCTGGTTACCAAAGGATGTTTAAGATACTGAGGAGTTATTGTAACAAGGCACAAAACATCTAGCAAACAGAAAAAAAAGGGGAAGGTGTCATTCTCTGTTTTATCCACAAATTGGCTTTGAGAGGAAAAAAAGGCAAAAAGCATTAATTCTTAATTGTCTCTACGAGATGGATCCTAAAGTACAGGGATGCCAGCAATTCAGGGCACAAATACCAGGTTAGGTTCAAGGCCAATGCTTTTGCCATACATCTTTCAAGCAAAACAAAACCAAAGTGCTACACATCACAGCAAACTGAAAAAGCCAAAAACAGCCTTTAACAAGCTCTCAGCAAAAAAGGAAGTCCATGGCATGGACTAAATAAACCAATGTTGACAACAAATAAGCAAATATTGCAACCAGAAACTGTAAAACTGATATTGTAATTTTAAATTTCCTCCAATGCACTCTGGTTGAATCTGTTATCTCATCCGTGCCCCAAACTGGGTGCCAAAAATGAGCGTTGTGGTTTAACACCACACCACCACCTACTCACTCTCCCCACAGTGGGATGGGGGAGAGAATCAGTGGGCAGAAATGAGAAAACTCGTAGGTTTCGTACCGGTTTTGAGGAGAACAAAACAAACGGACACACAAAGAGAAACAAAACCAAGAAGAACAAGTGAAGTAAAATTCAATGGCTCACCACCAGCCAACCAATACCCAGGCAGCCCCCAAGCAACTGCAGCCCTGGCACACATACCCCCCAGCTTTTAGTGCTGAGCAGGACACCCATCCTGTGGTCCAGAACACCCCTGTGGCCAGCCTGGGCCAGCTGCCTCGGCTGCATCCCCCCCAGCTGCCGCACCCCCAGCCTCCTCGCTTGGTGGGGCAGCGTGAGAAATAGAACAGACCTCGATTCCGTGAAAACACTGCTCTGCAACAACTAAAACATCATCATTGTATTATCAACACTATCTTTATCAGAAATACAGACATAGCACCATACAAGCTACTAGGAAGAAAATTTAAATTAAGCACAGAATAACCTAAAGTGCCAGGCTATCAGTCCTCCATTTTAAGCCCCACCGTCCCTGCACCCTACTTCACCATAATTAAGACACATCTAAGTACTTTCCAGAACATAGAACATGCAGCACTAGATTGATTTTTTTTTTTAAATGAAACCTTTCATTTCCTACAAAAAGGTGTTTGAGGGATCTATAAAGATGCCTCTCCCATATTTTGACATATTGTCAAAACTACACAGGGACAGTCCTTCAAAAATAGCCATTTAAATGTATTAACAGCACCAGTAAAAAATAAACAGCCCAAGTTATACAACTGTCGATGAACGACTCATGACAGTAAAAGCTGGCCAAGCAAATTTGAATTCCGTGGCCCCAGAAGTTATAGACAAACTAATTCCTGTCATGTGCATGGCCTTTCCCTGCCAGTACCAAAGGAACATGTGGGGGTTGAGGAGGAACGGGCACAGGGGCGTCATTAAAACACTCTCACACTCATCTAGCACTGCAACTGTCCTTTCCTTTTAACATGTCTCTGTAAACTGGAATTCCATACATGATGTGTGGAAAGGAGAACTGAGTCAAGAACATGAAAAGCAAGTACCTACTATTTCTTCAACTAATTCTGCTGTCATACTTCTACAGCATCTACCCCATTTAAAAACTGTTGTGCTACTTAGCAAGCACCCCCTCCCTGTATGTGTCCTTGTTAAAGGCTCTTTTTCTGTGGTGCACTGAACGCTGCTAGCGACATTCCAGAGGCATCATTATAGCTAATCTCTGTCCAGACAGATTTAAAAAATGATGAAAGAGACCACGGGTGTTGGAATTCATCCAGCACTATTAGCTCTGCTCTTTGATGCCACAGCAAGCCAGCACAACATGGCTGTTAAACTACCATCAGTCAAAACTGAGCAGAAATTTTGGAAAGTGTAAGGAGATTCGTTTGTGGCTTTGCTAAGTACTACTGAAATTCCTAGACATGAAATCATATGGTCAACATGCGCCACAGCTTCCGGCAAAATTTTATTTGGGCTCTTCACAGAAAGGACAAGGCCAGCTTCTGTGCCTATTTTCACCAAAGTACAAAAAATAAGGTTCTCTCTTTTGTTTTAAAAATAAATAAATAAAAATTAAGACCTTTTGAGAACCTGAACAAGAAGGACATGGGCTCCAAAAGATCTTGAAAGATCCAGAGAGTGTTCATTTGAAACTGTCCCTCCCAGATCATAGCTTCCCCTGCCTCTCTATTATAGAAAGAGTTCTGGTAATTTTTAAAAAAGCCCCCTGATTTTGCCCACCAGCTAATAATAATGGCAAATGGAGAAATACTAAGTCATTCACAGTGAACTTGCATGAAAACTCCTCTGAGCCAAATGCTAAACAGAGATTCTTTTCAAACTGTTCTACATTGGAATAACATCGTAATGCCAGAGAATAGCCTCCTGAATTCCTTTCTATATAAAAGGATTGGAGTTAAATCAAAAAATTACTGTAAATGTCTAGAGGTGACTGAAATCTGTGAGATTATGAGATAACTTTCCAGGAAGAAAAAAAACAACAGTGCCATCACTGGTTGGGAACACTTACTTTCCAAGCCTAATTGCATACTCCTTCAGTGCAAACACATTGTCAGCAAAAACGATGATTTTGTCATTCCGTCGCTCATGAAACTTAATCAGGAACTGGCAGGCTCGGAACTTATTTGGGTTCATGGTGTAGAGCAGTATCCGTTTCTTTGTTTTGATGGCTACATATTCTCGATAAAATTCAGGTGACATTGGGCACCAAACCTAGAATTAGAAAACATACACAGAGTAACCCCCAGTTATTTTTTGTATCCCAGAGGGAATTTAAAAGATATTGGGGATTGATAATACATGAAAGCTTTCTGTACAGCACAGATCACAAATCTTAATACAGTAACTTCTGTACTAAAAGGGTGAAAGGTACAGGCTGTGGCACTGTGACCACAACAGGAACAGGCAGGGGACCGACTGGAACAGGACTGGAAAAAAGTTGTTTCACACCTGGTAGTTTCACAGAATGCTACCACATATTAGAAAGCAAGTATTAAGGGAACGAACTTTGTATAATCTCCCTGCCACTGCAGTCAATGCCTTTTCCCTAAAAATTCACTTACATCCATATGCTGAAAACCTAAAGACACATTTAGTCTTCATTACAGAACAAAACTGTATGAACAAGTTAATTACTTTAACAGACTGCAGCTGTTTATGTAACTGCTGCTCTCTCTTCTGGCACCGTGAAAGAGTAATACCTGCAGTGGCCATGCCCTGCCTAATCAGACAGCAGCACTGCCCTCTTTTGTCACCTGGCAAGAACTGCACTTACAGAGTGAGCTAGACATCTTGCAAGGCTATGGAGAATAGCTGGTACGAGATGCTACTTCTCTATAGCATGCCAAGGAGATCCAAACAAATAAGCAATGCAGCTGTGCATGTATTAATATTTTCCAGCCATCAATTTTTGTTTGTTTTGATTCTCTGCTTTAGCAATATCTCAGAGTATTATTTCAAAACATCGGCCTTAAGAATATCAATTTACATGTCATTCAGGAGAAAGGCAACACAGACTTTACTTTCCAATGTCTCAATATTAGTTATACTGAACAATACCTAAACTTTGAACATTATTAATTAAGTTTTTATTTTTAATTATGAATTTTAATTTATTAAAAGTTAATAAAATAATAAAACAATTAAATGATAATAATATTGATTTATTAATTTTAAATTAAATTTTAATTTCGGGGAATGAGAGAAATCATGTTGCTGGTGGAATTAACCCAAGTACCTTAACGCTGTCAGATCTGAATTTGCAGACCAATTATTCTCCTTTCCACCTAGATACTTTCTAGATAATCTTTCTTTGCATTCTATTACTTTTAAAAAGTACATAAGCTCCGCTACCCCTGGTTTGCACAAAGTCCAAAAGGAAAACAATGGACTCACGTGAGAAACTAGAAGATACTGCTGCTACAAGTCAGTTTGGTTTATTTTTCCTTTACTTTAATTGACTGATCATATTAATAACCTTGGATATTATATGTAATGAATATGTAAAAATACAACCAATTGCTTTCATAAATTATCTGTAATGTACTGTAGCTCCAGTACATTTATCACAGCTAGTAATCTTCGTAATAATCTTTGTACTTTAGTAGGCAAGAGACTGGAAATCCAATCCACTTACTTGTGGATTTTATTTTTTAAGAAATGCTATCTCATGTGGAAGACCCCCCCTGATTCTACACTATAAGGACAAAAATGAACAATTATGAAGATGGTTTCCTACCAATTGATACTAGTATTCCAGTTGTAAGGTTTTGATGATAATCAAGAGTGACCCGGAAAGGATAAAAAGGAATAAATTCTGCATCTTTTCTCCCACTCACTATGGGAGTTAGGAAGAATTAAAAGAAACTAGCCAAGACAGGTTTGAAATAAAATAAAATACAGAAAATATACACTAATCCAGGTAAAAATCAAGAGAGAGTTAAGCTATGAAACTCTACCATAGCAAGTTGTGGCTGCTAAAACTCTCCTTCTGTTCAGTGGGAGACCAGAAGAGATCATGAAAAAGAAACCCACTGAGGGTTACGCAGATATCAGTTATAACTCATAAATGATCGAAGGCTTGGAGAGGTATCAGAAGAAACAGATACACCTGCCCTGTTCTTATACTCTTCTCTAAGTATCTTTACAATTAATAGAGACAATATATTAAACAACATCTTTAGTCTGACTCAGAAAGGATACTTTAACATTCTGCCTGTATGAAAGGTTTCCACTTACCTGATACCAGATTTTTCTCTCATCCATTTGTTGGAAAGACTAGAGGTCACACACTATTATATTGAAAAGAAATAGCAAGACCAAATTTCATGTTTTCCATTTTCACCCTCATGCCTTAAGGCTTGAAATAAGCAGCTGTTTTCTTATTTGTAAGCTTTCTACTGTCCTTCTTTGTTAAATAATTTTCCTCAATAGACTACAGACTACCAGTTGAAGTCTCTATTAAAATCAGCTTCAAGCATACCACCTGACCAACACCACGCTGAACTGAGCTTAACATACGAAATTGAATCAGACAACGTGACTGCCGGCTGCAAAGTGGGTCTACAATTCTGCAGCTGCTGCTCGCATTCCTAAATATTGAACTGGGGACAGCCGATCAAGCACAACAATGCCTGAAGAGAAACAGTGCTGAAATCATGCTACTGGATTTGCAATGTGTTCATATTGACCAGTGACAGCCTTGCTTGAGCTACAGAACAAGTGAAATAAATACTTAATTCTATAGTTGTTCCCCCCCAAAAAACAGGAAAAAAAAAGGTTATAAACATATTAAATATATACTGGTAGTACTGAAAAGCAGAGCATCACCTCAGCACACTGGACTTTAGCAATGTAGCCACTGTTCTGCAGCTCCATCCAGTTGGCTTCATAGAGCTTTGGTCCAATCAGGAAGTTCAGGTCAACAATTTTGTCATCTTCTCTGACCAGGGTAGCAGTCAGTCCCAGTTTACAGTGGGCTTGTACAATAGTGAGCACACGTCTGAACATTTTTGCTAAGAAACATAAGACAAATTTTCTGTTTAAGAGCAACACATTTTCTTTCCTAGACGGATTTAGAATACAAGTCCTGCAATTAAAAAAAAAAAAAAAAAAACTCCACTCCTGAACACAAAGCAAGTACAACATTAGGAAATATCACCCCATTTCACATACACTTCTAACAGTGTTCTGTGCTACAGCAACACTTTAAACTGATTGCCGCTTCAGTTCACACCCTCAACATACAGTGAAAATCCCAGTAAACCTTCTGGCATTTGTATTACTTTCTGTTTCCCAAAAAGAAACATAATATATTCAGAGAGGTTACATGACTTACCTAACATCATGTAGTATTTCACAGAAAGATCTGTGACACAAGGACTCTTGGCTGACTTTGCCAAATTCAGGACTAATATATGTCAGAATTACTTATCTTTGGCATTGCTACAAATCCTATGATTGCAGAGTTTGTAGACACAGGAAGTGCTGTATCTTTTTTTTTTTTTTTTTTTTTTTTTTTAAATGAAATGAAGAAAGAACAAGAGTGAAAGAACTGGAGCAGCAATATGCTACTTTGTTAAAATGGCAGGTATCTCTATCATTTCAGCAGAGACCAAATTATTCAAATTATACCATGACAGCAAGGTGGAGCAGTTATCAGAATCTTGGGTGGTACTTTTAGCCAGGATTATTCCAGACACTTTAATGCTACATTGTTGCTTTCCAATAACATAGATCTGAATTACATAGTAACTTCAAATACAACAGCTATTTCTGGACATTAATAGTTACCTGTATTTTATGGAATAGAAATAGGTATTAAAAGCTAAGCCTACAGCGCAATGACATCTCAAAAGCAAAGAAAGCAGAAGTACTTCTGTCCTATTCCTGAGGAGAGTACCACCATTTACGTAACAAATTCGTCTACAACAAAATTCTATAAATTTATGTATCTTAGCGATCAGTTTGTCACCCTATGCCAAAGGAGAAGGCATGTGTGTACTGTACTACCATTATAGAGAACGAAGTGGCTAGTTTGAAGGATTAAAAAAAATAATAAAAAAATCAATGGTCAGCTAAACTCTGTAGCATCAGACAAAAAACAGATAAGAACAAGGCAGTTTACTTGTTTAAGTCCCAAAACCCTAGACACAGGTCTACACACTATCATGAGAAACATAGCAAAAAACATCCCATAATCTTCCCTATGAGCAAAGAAATGTTAGTAACAGCATATATAGCACGAGGGGTTTGCACATCATTTCCTTACCAGGGATAGTATGCACTTCATCAAGTATCATAAGGCCCCACTCTTGACTTTTAAGCCACTCCATTACTCTCTCTGCTTCCCAGGATCTCTTAGTTGTGTGTCCCAGCATGGAGTATGTGCTGATAGCAACAGAACAGCCAATGGGCTTGTCTTTGGCATCAGAGGTGAACCGACATATCTGGCTGTCATCGATGGTGGACCACATCTTGAATTGGGCTTTCCACTGCTCTACAGACACCGCAGAATTGCCAAGGACCAGACACCGCTTGCGGACTGTACAGGCAGCTGTCACACCAACGAGGGACTTGCCAGCACCTGTAGGGGAGGAGGAAGGACACTCATCATTCACCTCACTGACAGCACTGCAAGAAAAAGAGGGAAGAGAAATAGAAAAAATGAGAGGATATGAAATCATATAAGGGCAAAGTTTTCACTGTTTCTGTACTATACCAGTCTTAAAGAATGAACTCTTCTTCGGTAAGAACAGCTGAATTGCCCCATCCACACTGCTTTCTCAAGAAAATCACTGTAATCTTTGCTTTTGCCATAGAAACTTTCTATGGTTTCTTCCTTTCAAAAGCAGATTAAATTCCAGGTGGCCACAGAAAGCTTCTGGTAGGTGTCATCTCCCCCACTGCCCCTGCCAGCTATGCCCATTCCGCCACAGAGCAAGTCCTTCCATCTCTCCATTCCTTATCCCTTCCACGCACTCTTTCAGGCCCTCGCCTTACCTCCTGTGCCTGCCCTCTACCTCCAATACCGAGGGCACTGCCAAACAGTCTCCTGTTTTCTACTTCTTCTATAGCTTCCCATGGGCTGTCCCAACCTGCACGTTCCTCCTTTCTTTCCCAAACTTCCTTGGTCCAGAACCTGCCTGTGCAGGCCCTCTTCATGCCACTGCTTGTATTCCCAGTTCCCCTCAGGCTCCTTATTCCTACCCAAAGAACAAATTACTCCAGTGCCAGCCATTTTATATTTCACTGGAAGACCAGCAGAGCTGACTCAGAGGGCACAGTGAAAGCATTAATGGTAACCTAACTTATCATAACCAGAAAACAGTTCTTTGGTCACTACAGGGAAAACTGACAGCACTGCTGAGCGCACATCTGAGAGCTCTACTTACGGGGCTCTCCATCACCACTGTCTCATCACCCGCTAGCTGAAAACCAACAGGACTCTGCATACTGGTACTCAGAACAGTCCCCACTACTGTTTGAAACTTAAGCAGTCATCATCAGATTTAGAAGTTACTTTATTACAGGCAAACAAAGAGCAAAACCCCCAAGGAACAAAACCCCTAAATAACTTAGGAATTTACCGCATGGCAAGACAATAACACCAGATCTGGCTCGCCCATTTCCAAACATCTTCCTTAGGCTTTTCTCTTGATAGGGTCTGAGGACAGCTGTAGGTTTCAGATCTATGTTAATATCAGGATTCACAGAATCATTTCTGAAATCATATTCTGCCAGCAAAGGGTACTCCAAATGGATACAACGCTTCTGAAGTTCTTCAATCATCTCCTGAGGAGGAGACAAAGCTTCAGATGGTAAATTCTCCACATCTGAATTATTTTTCTTTTTTTTTTTAAACAACCACTGATTGCATAGTACCAGGTGAAGTTACGTTTATCTTTTCTGCTCACAAAGTCTGCAAGAGTTAAAGTTCATTTCAAGAACTTCATTTGTGACCACCCCCGTGCCCCTCAAACATTTTAAGTAACAGTCCATACTAGAGAGAACTATTTAGACAGATGGAAGTACATGACGCATTAATCTCAGATGTGTTGTTTATCCGGCAGTGACTCAACTACACCCTGAAGTCCTGCACAAAGAGCTCAGTAACAGACACAGAAGGTTCTGTGTGTTACATGGAAGGACCTACCAAAGCTGCACAGCTGTCAAAAGGAAAATCTTAATACCCTTGCAATGCAGTTACTGCACCACAATGACAAGTTGATTCAATCACCAAGAGCTGTGTTTTTTTTTCTTAGTAAACATTTTGGTTATTAAAATGTTCTCTTTTTATTATTTCTGTTTTGCCCAGTAAGACGTCATTACAATCACCAAGTTCAGGAAGCAACTAGAATAAAGTTACAAAATCTCTCTGAAGGTCAAGCCAGGACCGTGCTCTACTCTCCAGCCATTCATCTCAAGCTTTGAGAGCAGAACCACCAAGAGTTCCTTCTGTAAGTATGAATCATGAAGAAAAAAAGTTCTGAAACCAACAGCGAATTTGGCAGATCTGCTCCCCACTGAGTTCTCCCTTGTCTCACACACAGCAGCATCGAGCTGCACACAGTGGGAACCTCCCTCAGCTCCTGGAAGCCTCACTAGCTTGTGAGCACTGCCCATCTGGGCAGGGAAGGAACAATGTGCAGTTTGCCTCCCTCTGTAGTGAAAAGGAAGATCCTAACATTTTGGAAGGCGAAAGGAAAGAAATGTTATCAACTTCCAAGGATCTCCACCAACAAACAAAGAGGTACTGTACTTTATATGAAGTTCTCACACTTATTTTTGAGTCCCAGGCACATCCCTCAAAGCTACAAATGCTACCAGACAGAAGTGCTCGCACCTGCTTGACTTCAAAGGATACTGTCTGTGTTTCCTCCTCTTCCTCCTCATCTTTATCCATCTGCTCATAGAACTCAAATAAGTCAGCTGGAACATCTGGCTTGTTCTGAGCATCCGCTCCTTGTGATGTGGATGGACCAAAGCCACCTTCACTGGATTTGGAAATCTGAAATAGAAAGGAATTCTCACCTAAGGGATCTTTAGGAGATGCTCCCCACACACATTGAAGCGGAGCTGATTAACGAGGCACAGAGCATTGCTGACAGAACTGAAAGTGACTGCTGACACAACAAGCACGCAATTATCACTCCAAGCTACGTAACAATTTACCCAATGTTAGTTCAATTGCTTTAAAACATGCCACACGTACCGCTGATTTACTGGTGAATGTCTCTGTAATGAGCTCCGTTTCTTCGCCTTCAGCATTTCTCAGGCGACAGTCCTTAATAACATGGTCTTGCAGAAGCTGCTGAATGACATCAGGATGGGTACTTTCCACAAAATATCTAAAAGGAAAGAACAAAGAAAAACATCTGGATGAACTAATCAACAGAATCATACATAGGAAGAGGGGCACAGATGCTTAGATCTACAGCTCTCCCAGATGCATTCTCAAGTACCCCGTGTCAGGGGAGGGAATTAAAAAAAAAATAAAAAATTCTGACAATCTGAAGTTTTAGAAGACGCCTCACACCAAAAGCTTCATGTACTTTCATGTTATCTACCCTGGTCAGACGATCTCACCTTAAGATGATCTGAAAACCTTAAGGATATAGGAAAATATTGTAGGTCCAAGCAAAAAAAGAAACACGCCAGAACAGAAAATTTGTATCCTACATTTAACAATGTAATGACAGCCACCAGTAGCTCAGGACCAACTGAAATCATTAACAAACGAATTAAACTTTCAACAACTAAAAATATGACCCTTTATGAACACACGTATACACACAGCTGGGAGCTGTAAAAATCCACAAGCACTAAGACCACAGCCATTCATGCACAGCCGTGCAACTGGAAGACTCCTTCCACACTACCAATGCAAAGAGCCACTTACCTGTTGTGTTTCAGCACCAGCTTCACCTTCCCATAGCTGACAGTGCACAGCTGCAAACAGACGAGAGCAGTCGTTAGGAACACGCCAAACAGCGACTCTAGCAACAGATGTATTCCTTCTACCAGTACAGCAGCCTTACCTTGATAAACTGAATTATTCCATCTGGGACACCAGTCTTGCTCAGCTTCTGTAAGTACTCGGTGATGTCGCTGGTCTGCAAGCCGACACTGACAGCAGCATAGAGGGAGTAAGCAGTCAGCTTGTACTCGTGAATGTGGGTTGGTCTGCACACGGGCTCGGCAATGGCAACCAAGAAATCCTGCGCGTATTTGTAAACCGGAGAGAAGGCTTCCAGAAAGATATGGCCATCGGGAGCCTACAGAAACACAAGGACATGCTGAGGGTCTGCCAGCGGTACTTGAGGAAAATAAGGTCTTTCCTATAGAGCTGCCATTATGATACACAGAGACTCCACTATTCAGGTGGTAATGTATTTATGTTTCCCAAAAATGTATTTACCCTAAGAATTTGCCCTTCTATAGCATGGAAAACAAACCTTCCAGATTGACAAAGTTTTCCCAGATTAATAGCGTAGGTGTTTTTCCCTCATAGTAACTAATAAAGATTTGGCTCCCTGCCTTGAGCCAAGACAAGCTTCCAGCCCCATTCCCTGAGCATAAAATCATAGAATGTATCCTGAGTTAGAAGGGACCCACAAGGATCATCAACTCCAACTCTCAGCACCACACAGGCCTAGCCAAAAATTCAGACCGTGATTACACACACGGTCCAAATGCTTCTTAAACTCCAACAGGCTCAGTGCAGTGACTGTGTCCCTGGGGAGCCTGTTCCAGTGTGCGACCACCCTCTCGGTGAGCGAGACGTCTTCCTAATGTCCAGCCTGAACCTCCCCTGCCTCAGCTTGGCACCATTCCCTCAGGTCCTATCACTGGTGACTACAGAGAACAGACCGGTGCCTGCCCCTTCGCTCCCCCTCGTGAGGAAGCTGTAGGCTGCAGTCAGGCCGTTTCACACCCTTGTAGTGCCGTGCTGCCCAGCTCTCCCACCTCACCAGGTCTCCCTGTGGGCTCCCTCCCGCCCCGCACCTACCACCCAGAGCGGCCGCGAGGCGTGGTCGGCCTTGAGCGGCATCTGCAGCCGGTAGTCCTTGGCGCCGTACTCGTCCAGCTTGCTGCCGCCGTCCTCCACCTGCTTCCCGGCGGCCGACGGCACCGCCTCCTGCGGCTCCCGGCCCGCGGCCTCGTCCTCATCGTCCTCGTCCTCCTCCGCGTGCCGCCGCTTCGACTTCTTCTTCTCTAAGGGGCGCCGCGGTCAGAGCCGGCCCTGCCCTGCCCCTGCCCTTCCCCTCCCCGCCCTTCCCTTCCCCGTCCCCGTCCCCCCGCTCACCGCGCTCCTTCCTGCCCATGGCCGCCGCTCAGCGCCCCCCGCGCCGGCACCCGGGTCCCGGCCGCCGCTGCCGCCACCAGCCTCTGCGTCACTTCCGCCGCGCGGGAGAGGCGCCGCCATACGACGCGCGGCCGGGGGAGGGGCGGGGGCAGCGCCGCCATGGCTGAGGGGAGGGGTGGGAAGGTTGATTTATTTCTTTTTTCTTTTTAATATTAATACAATTACAGTTGTGCTGTGTATTTCTAGAGTAGTTGGTGTTGCCACTTGATTAAAAACGTATCACCACCAATGATTCTTGGCTTTTCTCCTGGATCTTGCATCACAAATAGCAACAAGCATCACTGGTAGCCACTCAAATAAAATAAAATTATTAGACATTAAGTGGGGTGGGCTATCAAATACCCTTTAATATAGAAATAAGTTACAGACACTAAATCTGTTATAGCTAGTATAGCTTTTTACCTAATTAAATATGCCATTATTATTTGGTAGGAAGGTGCTTTATTCTACAGTACCCAATTATTTCCTTGAAAAAGCTGCATGTTCGTCTTTATAACTGTGAAATTAAAAACAGGCCATAAAGTCTCACTTTGATTGATAGGTTCTTCCAGAATACGGTAAGAAATAGGAGTTCAGTGCCTATCACCTGGACACACCGGCTCTTCTGCAACCATATTTAACGAAGTGCAATTTAGAAACTATCCTTTTCTGCCACAGGGGCTGAAAAGTATTATCTGCTTGCGGTGCTCAAAAATGATCCCAATTCACAGTTTGAGGTATGAAGCCAGGCTGCACAGATACAAAGTGACTAATTTTATCATGACTCCAGAAATGAGTAGTAGCTGGAAAGTAATTTCTCCCCAGCCATTAACTCTATTGTCCTCATTAATTATTTTTTCTTTTTCTGGTTAGTTTGGAGATGGAGAAGACTGATAGTTGCCTTTCATGATTATATTACTGAATTGTTTTTAGCAGAAGACAATTTACAGTGGCCAACATTTAAAATTTGGGTATTTTAGCTTATAAACTTCAGTCTTAATTTTTGGTCACATTTTCTTTTCCAAGACTGCAAAATACCAACATCTGAGAAAATCTGATCACTAGTACAAGTCCTTAAAATAGCAGTAGGAATTAGGTAGCTAATTTGTGAGCCCTCATCTGGAGATGTTCTACCAGTTTTAGCTACCATTTCTAATCGCAGTGACCAGTAGCTTGCAGTTTTATAAAGAAATTGATGCATCATAAGGATATAATTTTTAAAATCTTCTCATCAATCCTTCTGACTTTCTTCCTCCCTCTGGATTTCTTTTAGCCTGACACTGCTTCATCTTAATATTCACACTTTTCTTCCCTCTCTCTGGCACTTTCTTTCTTAGGATCACCAAGGCACAGCAAAAAATAGTGAAAAGAACTTTGCTGTTGGACTTCCAAGTTTATGTGATAGAAAGACAGACAATTAAACCAACTGAGAGTCTGGTAACTGATGAATAAAACATGCTTCAGTAAAAGACTCTGCCTAAGTGCAAAGTATCAATAGAATACATCTTGGCTGGAAAAGGGCTTCTTTCCTGTCAAAATCTCCCAGAGCCAGAAGAGCACTTGCAGACCGCCATTACTGAAATAACCATCAAGGTGTTCAGAAAGCAGCTATCCACCTCAAAAATACAGGTTATCAAATGAAAGTCTATTTCCAAGTGCTTCAAACATGGAATTTTCTCAGCTGTAAATTCAAAAGGAAACACATGTCTAGGAGCCTTATTATCATTTGAGGAGTTATTAGAGAACAGAAATCATCAAGAGATAGCACAATAGCATGTCTGGTTGAAAAGTACACACCTTTTTTTTTTTTTTTTTTTTTTTTGACAAGTAAAATATCAAAATAAATCCACTTCAGGCACATTCACATCCATTTTCATCAGCATTCTCGCAGGACTTTTATTGGCACAAATGATCACAGGAAGCAAACTTCATGCTGAAAGTGCTCTACCCACCTCTAAAGAGTAAGTTCATTAGGAAAGATTAATTGGGTGAAGGCATTATCTCCTCTGAGAGGTCTTTTTCATGTTGGCACTTAATAGTGTTCACTCTATTCAAGCTGACTCTGGAGTGCAACTTTCCACGGTCATTCTGAATAGGTAAAACACCACACTTCTATGTCAACTATTTTTATTTCCATTGTAAAGAAATAACCATCCCTTACTCAAAGAAACAGACATGCCGCAGCAGAAAAATGAGAATGACAGAAAATGAGGTGCCAGAGTAGTTTAAAGGACACATTATATCTACTGACATGACCTGCTCAGGGAACTTATCTACGAGCATCTCAACTCAGATGCACAGGCTGGGCTTCTGAGGCCACCTTCTGCCATTATCAAAGAGCCTCAGTCACTTTTTGGGCATCACAAAGGCCCTCTGCACATTCATCACTGAATAACAGCCTGGAAGAGAGATGCACAAAATCACGTTTTTATAAGCATCTAAAAGCATTGTCTCCTGTTAACTTCATCTGACACCACCTGCACTTAGGGCTGAGAAGATTTAGAGCTTTTGCATTTGTTGTTAAAGAAAAAGGAAAAAAGAAAAGAAACTTTGCAACTCTTTAGAAAAGGATGACTTTGATGCTGGTGCTGTGTTTCTGAGCCTGGTCTTATGAAACTCAGACTTCGCTGGGGTTTTACTCCGTTTTAAATGACATTGCGAAGTGCTAATTTTACATTTGTCCAAGCATTTTAAGCAGGACAGTCCTTCTGTACTGTGACCACAGCATCACCTAAGATTCTGTAGATATTGCAATTTCCTTCTTTTTCAGGTAATATTTATCTGACATGAGAAATGTTGCAGGAATAAAATAAAAATTTAAAGAACTCAGGATTTTCTATTGCTACTTAGCAGGCTGCACTTTATAAGGCTTTTTTAATTTATATGATTATAACAGGAGAAATGTCCATCATTAAGGTTTTTGAACTGTTTGGATTCTAAATCTCCTTTTTCTATGTTTAAGAACTTGCCCCAAATTTTCGTTGCTCGAGCTGAAATTTCTCAACCTTTCTTTCATCATGACTGTATATTTCTCTGGAATGCTTGAAAATAAAGGGCATAAATGGGATGGCTTTACGCTTATTCTTTTACCTGCAAAGAAAATACAAATACTTGAAAAAATGTTACTCTGATGGAAAAATTATTCATGAATTATTCATGAAAAATGCATGGGGTGCCCAAATATTTTCTTAATTCCTGATACAAACCTCAGCAAATTTTTCTAGGCAAATATTGAAGGAAAAAGAATTTCAGCATCTGTACTTTTATATTTTGCTTCCTGGTTGAAGTTTGCTTTAATCTTTTCAATACATGCTCCAGTATTTTACTGAGCTTGTCAGTTCATTGATGAGCTGCTATTACATTTTCCAGTTCCTACACTATTTTCATCCCCAGTAATGTTCATGAGTAGAGAAGCCTTAATGTGCCTTACAAAGGCAAAACTTTTAGCCCCCAAGACTGAATACAGACCAAATAAAAATCCAACTGTCCTTCATTGATAGCATAAAATAACTGCTTTCTCTCTTACCCCTATACCATGCAAGGAGAGTAATGCTATGTCATTGAAATAGATGTTCTACTAACTTGAAATAAGGATAAAATCTGCAACTGTTATATTTAGAAATAATATTTAGAAATAATGCAGTCTGGTCTTTGTAGGCATTCCTTTCACCCCAGAGCACTCACGGCAGCTTACTACGTGGTTATCCACAAGCTTGCTCCATCCACAGCTGGGACAAGCTGTGCGGCTGACGGAGCAGGCACTGACCTGAGGATGCGCTGACCCAGCAAGGCGAGCGGAGCTAAGGCAGAGCGGTGTTATCCTGCCCGCCTGCTTGGCTTTGTTCCTCCAGCTCAGCATCTCAAACGTTTTCAGAGCCAAATCCGATCCGCCGGCTGCTGCAGCCCTCTCGTGGTCACCTCAAAGACCGACCTTCTGCGTGGGAAAACGGCATGTCTTAAACAGCACAAAAATAGTTAATAAATAACATATTAAAGCGATAATAAATATATAAATAAATAGAATAGGCACTTAGGATAGTATTTCCTCCAGGTGTACATGCAGGGATACTGTTAAATGACTTGTTGTTCAAGAATCAAAAGAAAAATTACAGCTAAAGCATTAGGCAGCAGTGTTTTAATGGGGTGCCCTGTTTCATCTCCCTGGGCTGGCACTGAACAGCCTGCTTTGAAGTGCTCATTTTCTTTGAGCGTTTGCGCATTGATTTACAAAGACATGAGTAAATTTTCATCTCACTGATTTTTTCTGAGCATCTGCTTACTGGAAATGCACCTATCTGCTCGGGAAACTGCGTGGAGGAGTGAAAGCTTAAGTGCTGTTGGGCTGGGGAAAATCTGGGGGAACTTAGCAAGTAGGTGGTTCTTTGGAGCTTGAAAAGCCAGCCTGATATTTGGCATATACATTTTTCTTTTAATTTACTAGAGAGAAACAGAGACATTACTAACACCTGGAAATAAAGCATGGGAATTAACAGTGGAAGGAGGACATAGGAGCATTGCTGAGAGCCTGTCCACCAGGCCAGCCATCTATTCCCTGCCCAGTGCTGTAAGCAAGCAAAGGAGGCAGCTGTAGAATAAGAATGATATGGATCAAAATGGAAAGTTTGTGCATAGGTACAGGGTACTCCAGAGGAGGCTGTCCAGTTGGGATTGGTATTTCTTAAGCTGACAACAAAGAAAAAGCCAAATCAATAGTACTTACAGATGAGGATGCCTTGGTCCTTCCAGAGATTATATTATGCTACCATTTTCGTACTGCTTTCCACTTTGATCCTTTTTTCCTTTTTCCCTCCATACAGAGGTTTCAGAGGAAATGTCTCTGAAAAGCATGGGCCCACACTTTCTGGCTTAAACATGAAAAATCAGCTTATGGATATGAGCTCTGCACCTGCAGCTATTTCCCATCTGAGGTGGTGCTTCCTGCCCTGACAGCTATTTGCAATGGGGCCAGCAGGACCGTGAGCCCCTTCTGCACATGTGCTAGGTGGCAGGTGGTACTCATGGACGTGGTACTGAATGCTGAGCCTCCTCAAAACAGCTGTGATGCCATCAGAGGTGATGTAGTGGCCGCTGTCGGTTGAAGGCAAGCAGTGCCTGTACTTCTTCCACAAGCTGGCAGAGTGGGAGGAGAGGTCAGTCCTACAACGCCAAGGCAGCTCAACACCAGCCAGTGCAGAGACTGAATGGGGCTGAAATGCTCTCTGCTGGCATGGACCTTGCCAGGAGCAGTGGAAGGGCTTTCCCCTCACTTGAGTCCACTCATAAAGATGGGTAAAAACACGACCACCTGCAGCTCTCCTTCCAAAACTCTCCCGTTTCAGTGAAACTCCCAGGTGACCATCACCAGCACTGGGTTTGTCCGGAGCAAGGAGTACACACAGCTGTACCAGTGCACAGAGCCTGCACATGCATGTTACTCCTTAAGTGCCTCTTTGATAGAATAGCACAGGCATTTTTATGCACTGAGCCTCATTTTTAAGTGTACATCCAAAAGCATATACCTGAAAAAGTCTGTCCCAGCTAGCAATAGAAACCAGCGTTCCAGCAGTGCTGGAGGGAGGTTTAATGTTGAACATGGGGAAGTGTGTTTTGTCCACTATTCCATGAGCTGGGAACTCATGAATGGCACACTGGAAAAAACACTTTTTTTTTTTTTAAATAAGTATGATAAATTTATAAGTGCCTCTTTTTCAAACCCCACAGCTCTGGGCAGCTCCCCTTGGCCTACTGTTTTTAGCCATTGCTGTGCAAAGAGCCTCAGAGCTCAGGCTGTCTTTGCATGGTGTTCATTTCACCATAAACAAGGACTGGCTTTCCTCCAGGAGTAGCCACACTTCTCTCTAGCCAGTAATTTCACAGCAGGAGGCTTCTACAAGGTATGTAGTCATTCATATGCTTTTCATGCATGGAAGCAAGAGCACGCAGGTTATGTCTGTAGTCTCATCAGACATTGGGGTCCAAGAGACTAAGCCCATGGTTGAATGCTCCCTGTATAATATGTTTGTTTTGTTTAATTGTGATGGAATTACTGCTACTGAAATCCTGAGGCAATTACTAGTAGCTCTCATACTTCACAGCCCTTCAAAATACCAGCAATGATGCCAAAAAATGAGACACCCCTCTTACCTGCCAAAATTATGATCAGGAGTTTACCCTGGTGGTCGAGGCAACTGTGGAAAAACTTGATGATATTAGGAATATCTTCCACACGGTACAGCATCTGGAAGGAAGAGTTGCATGCAGCCATTACTCCTCCTGTGTGGTGCAAGAGCCCTGCAAGGGTTTAGGCCCTCTCTATAGAGCTGGCATTTTACACGACTTCCCCGTCGCTTCCCACCCAGCACCGCCCTTCAGGCCCAGCAGTGTTGTGGCTGCAAGATGTGTGCATCCCTTTAATCAGTTTTTAGGCGAGTTCTTCACTATCTTTGCTGACTTCCCATGGCCGAGGCCCCTGTGTGAGAGTGCAGATACAGATAGAGATGTTCACTAATATTTCCATTCAACGCCATCCAAATTATTCTGATTAGGTCAAAAAACTCTCCAGCTTTTTGAAGTGGCAAAGCATAATTGTTGGTCTCTGTGTGATGTTGTATGTGTCTGTCCAACAGTCCTGTTTTATTACCCACCATACAGTTAAACCAGTGAAAACCAGAGACCAAAACCTGGGTGGATCAGGAATGAGGTTTAATATTTGTACAGCTGTTGCAGAAGCTGTTGTTTGCTGGAGAGCTGTGTTCATCCCCAGTCCCCCCAACATCCAGCAGAAGGTAGTGCTGAAATGTAATACTTCTATATTAAAAAAATACTTCCTTACCTGAATCATATGTATGAAGTCAAATTTCTTGTTTATGCATTTCTCTTTCACCTGTTGTTCATACTCTGAGCAAGTGAGCTGGTGTCAAATAAAGGAGACACCCTGCAGATCTGGAGCTTGATTAACTAGCTCTGTTTAAAAAGTAGAAGAAAAAAATAATCACAGAACAGCAGAACAAATCATCATACAAATCAACAGTACTGGCTGTACCCCAGGCTGTGGAGGTGGCCCAAAGAGCCTCACCTTTGTAAGCAGCCACATGCTGTGGGTTGGGCTCTACGATTTCGTTGTTAATAAGGACCCCTGGATGTGCAGCCTGCAGGATCCTGATCATTTTCAAATCCTGTTCACCTATTCAATAAACACAAATTCATTATTTAAAAAAAAAAACTTGAATGGTGATGAAAGGATGCCAGTGCACCTACTGCTCAGCAATCCCCAAAGCAGAAGCGAGGCATTTTCTACCTTGCATGGTGGCATCTCAGACAGTAACAGCCTTATCACGATGTCTAACTGCTTGAGTTAACGTACACTTAGAGGTAAGACTAAGAACAAGGAAGAGATAAGCAACTGAGCAGAAACCTACTAATGGCAATACTCTGGGTCATGGGAGAAACAGCTTGAAATAATCAAAGATCAATGTTTAAAAAAAAAACGGGAATCATTAGTTTTCAAGAAAAACACAAAGTTAGCATGGGGACAGGGAGAGATTTGGAACAGCTGTGCAGCTTTGCCAAGCTGTGCAGCTTTGTACTGCCCCAGGGAGGTGGCAGCTGCCTTGCCACAGGTGTGACACTGCTTGGAGCCCTGGAGGTCTGCAAAGAATTTGTTCTCTCTGGAGCCCGGCCACATGGTGCCAGCTCTAGGAACCCATTACCCAGTTGTTATCTTGAAGCCGCAAATATTCACTTATCTGTGACTTGAGCTCATGTAGGTGCCCTGCATATTTGGCTGTTGATGCTCCTATGTCACAGTCTCTGCTCAGGAGGAGCAAGCTTCAGTCTGCCTTTCTGCTTCAGTCTGCCTTTCTGTCCTAGAAAATACCCAGCCCCTTTCGAGGTGATGCAGGTCACCCTTGCTCTCTATCAAAGGCTGTGATGCACCAAGTGTACAAAGTCCATCTGGTTTGTTTGGGACTATGGAAATAAACAACAGAGGTGACAGCCTTCAGTGGATCTCTGTGAGGATCCTGTCTGTAGCTGATGGTGGAGCCTAAAAATAGTCCTGCCCACAAAAATGTCACACACAGAGGGCTTGACATGAGATACTGCATCTTTTCTAGCCTTTTAGTGGATGGACATGTTATGAGAAAAGCTGTCATCTTTGACAGGTGCTACATTAAACTGAACTCAAGGAGGGAAATGCCAGCCATGCCAGCACTGCACTGCCATCCAAGGAAGGACGTGTCTTTTGAAATTGGAGAAAGGTACCCAGCACCCCTGAGACATGTGGCATGGGCAGTGCAGGGCTGGCCAGAGGCGCAAGGAAAGAGGCTGAGGCTGCATCCATTGAAGGCAGTTTCGTTGCTGGCACTGGTGTTACGGGTGAGCTGGGGCAGAGGAGTTCCTACTCTGAAACTCTGTGTTTTACTGTGTGTTTTTGCTGATGTACTGCCAAGGGCATTATCACCTGCTAATTCAAAGACTGGATTACAGAACTTTACAGAGTTGAAAACAAAACAAAACAAAACAAACAAACAAAAAACATCACTTTTAAAATACCCCTTTGCTGCAGAAATACACTTCTGCCACCATAAGAGGCTCCAGGGCATGGGGCAGCAATGCTCTGTGTGGGGAGCTCACATTTGGGAACTGCTAATTGCTGATGCTCCCCAGCCCAAGGCACTACCAGCTGGCCTTTAGGACTGTAAATTGATTCAACCGCTTGCTACAGGGATCTTCCTTGAATGAATGGTTACATAAAAATCTTTTTTTTTTTTTTCCCTTTTCTTTCTTTACATGGTCACCACCTTCCTACAAGTTGGATGTTTTTGTTGGTGGAGGCAGGTGGGAGCTGCTGGCTTGAGTTTGAAGCAAAGATACTGATACCTTGAAAGTCTGTGGGTAAGACAACAATTTCACATGCTCTGTGAGGTCAAACAGGACATTCCCAAGATGTCCCCACAAAAAAAGAAAAGACAGGGCTCAGAAGGTGCAATAAAATGCAGAGATGTTCCCTGGGGATTCACCATTTGATGCTGCTCAGGTTTCCCCATCCACAGGCTCATGTGCCTCCTGCAGAAAACCAGGGAAGCTGAGAGCAACAACCCTTCAGCACAAACCACATCGGGGCACTGCTGATATGGGGGTGCAGCCCCACAGCAGCCACATCCCACCCAGTCACTCGTCGGGAGCTGACAGCTGAGGTGCTTGCACCAGCCGCAGGGAACAAGGGCTGAATGAGCAAGCGTGGCCAGAATCAAGCAGCAGCCTTTTAGGATGCAGAGCCGGTCACAATCCCCATTAATAGTTCAGTCAACTAAACTGATTTCAGCTGTGTGAAACCAGAGTCCAAGCCCGAGAAGGTCAGGGATCACATATGACCTTTCACTCGGTGCCGCACTGGCTCACTCCCGTGCAGCACGCACAAGTTCAGCTCAGGCAGCCTCGGCACGCTGCAGGGTGCGAGCCTGTGCCCCTGCCAGCTTGTCTTAGGGCATTTATTTCCCATTGAAACTTCTTCTGAAGAGGAAATAAGGAAAAATGAGGGCACTGGGCACTGTAAAGGGTTCCCCTTTCCCTTGTGCTTTCTTGGAGTCAAACAGAGTATCGGTTTTACATTACTTAATGAGAACAGAGTGTAATTGAGAACTGAATGATTTCTTCCTCCTCACTCTCTTATATGCTCCAACATATTCCCAGCTGGAGAAAACAATCACTGCTATTTTCCTCTTACTCAGGAAAACAATCAAAACAAGTGAGAAAAAATCTTTCAATAGAAAGTATTAACACTTATAATTCAGTTGAAAATACTTTAAAACAAATTCAAAGTCTGACAAATCAAACTGCTATTTCTTTTCTCTATTTTGTATTTCCTCCCAGTTTCCCTAGGATCAAAGCTGCATGCTTTTTTTTTTTTTTTTTTTTCCCTCCAAAAATGCATTTACAACAGCTTTAAGGTTATTTCTGCCAAAAGATTTTTCTTCTCTGGGGAGGTGGAGGAAATACCATTTGCAGTTAAACACCACTTGTCACCAGATAAAAACAATAATAACTTTTAAAAAGCACATCTTGAAGGAGCTGACAAAGCCCTGTGCTAATGGCTGTGGCCAGCCCACCTTCATCTCTGCTGGTTGAGTACCACCTGCAGCCAAACAAAGCCCAGCTTTCACCTCTGCAGACCCTGAAGGCAATGCACAATGTGGGGAGGTGCCTTTGGGTGGGAGACTCTAAGACATGACCTTTGGGTGGAACAAATCCCAGGTGTCTGTAATTCCTTCCAATGAGGTTTGAAGGTGCTCTCCTACCTAACCTGGAGGACTCCTTGCTTTTAGACATATAGTCAGGAGAGAGTCATCAAGAGGAAGGTATTTCCATGAAAAATACTGTTATTAATGCTTGAGTAATTCTGCCCATTGCCCAGAACCTGGGTAGAGCTTTCCCTTGCCCCTGGGGACCCCCATTCCCCAGCATCAGCTGTGCTGTTCAGCTCATTACCTGTGCTGCTCCCCACGCCCAGAACATTTATCATGGATTTTCCATTGCCAAGGCTGAAATTACAAGTATACGCACGTTACTCAACCACACTGTGTCACACAACTCTGTGTTTTAATTCTAATATCCTGGATGCCACGGTGGCCCAGGAATTTTACTGAGATGTGCCACATGAATGGAGATGAAAATTCGAACATCACAGTGGAGCACAGCTATAACTTATTTTTGGCAGTATCTGGCCCTATGTAAGCAGGCTCATATTTTAAAAGTACAGTAGGCAGCAGGATATAGTGTTTCTGTTCCCTTGCCAGAATTTTCTTCAAACTGTGGCTGGCACCATGCAAAAACAACCTCAAGAAAATCTGGGGTGTGGGGTTCCCTTTGCAGGGAGTGAGGCTGTGCTTGGCCAGGGCTGTGGGGACAAGGTGAGCTGGGGTAAACCTCTCAGGAGACAAGTCAGGTTTTCTGACATTGGCTATAAATGCTCAGGAAAAAAATCAAAAGTTGGGCTATCCATGTGACTGTAAATATTCTCTTTTCAATATTCACCTTGGCTTGAAATTGGGAGCAAAGGTCAGAAACTTCAATAATTTTTACCTTAGAAAAACTACTTCAGATCCAAAAAAAAAAAAAAAAAAAAAATCATGAGGTTGTTGGCAGTGTATTTCATAATAGCCTGGCTCGAGGATGAGCTTCCTGGGTTTGAGGCTGCTTGCTGCTCTACATGGAAATACTTTGTGGCCTTGTTCTGCCTCAGGCATGGCCTGTGCAGAGGGACAGAGTCCCGTATGAAATCTCAAGAAACACCACAGCAATGATTCAAAAGAGGGGACAGAGTAGGAAATCCTGGGGGCTGTGAGCAAGTCAGGGAGCCTTGGCTCTAGTGAGGGCTGGAGGTGTATTGTTCTGGGATTAAAGATGTCATGGGTGGAAGATGGAAGCTCAGATCAACCCCAAATTAGAATGCTACTAAACTGCAATGTTTTGTATTGGTCCAGCAAACAGTATTGGTTAAAATTCACATAAGGAAATGCTGCATTTAAATTTTCCCCAAACAATTTCTTTCTTTATTATTGCTTCTATTACTTCAGATAGCTAGCTGGAGAGACAGACAGATATAGATATAAGCATCTGAAGTTACCTGCCTAAGTGTTTTTCTCAAAGGAGAATACAGTTTCTACAGCATCCAAAAATTATCCAGACTTGAAAGACTTTTCTTGTGGTTTGGATCTAGCCTGTTCTGAAACTATCTGCAGTCACACAGGCTTAATATGTTACATCAGTACTTAACAAAACTGATTATCATTTGGTACTTAAGCAATGCAAATCGACTTAGGATAGAAATAAGGAGGCCTTAGGGGATTGAGAAAAGCAAGAATTAGTCACTAGAATAGAATTAGAGATGTGTTTCTGTTTGGACTGATGTGTGATGAAGTCCCAAATGCAGGCATAGAGCACAAGAGGGAGCTTTCTTTTGAAGAAAAAAAAAAAGGAGGGGGAGAAAAAAAATCCAAAAATCGTTAATCCTTTGAAAATCAACTAATGAAAGCAGATGGACATGAAAATAAGGTTTTGATTCTTTCCCTAACATAAGCTGAGAAGCAACACAATGTATTAATTGAAATTACGTGTACACTTGAGACATTAAACTGAATATCCTAAAGACCACTGTTAAGGGACTTAAAACTGAAAAGCGTTGAAAGTTCATTCACGCCCCAGAAAACCCTTAAACATGTTTGCTAACCCTTATGCACAGGTTGCCCTCCCCAGATAACAGATGGCTTTCACACCTCGGTGGACGCGCTCCTTACCCTGCCATGATGTGAGGCATTTCTTCCTTGTTGAACTCTTCCATGCACTGGTGCTCCGTCGAATGATCCAAAAATGACTTAAAGGCCTCTACATACTCCTCAGCCGTGAGACTTCTCATGGAAGGGACCACATATAGCTCTTGAGAAACAAATGTGAATTGTGTGTTAGTGACTTCAAGGCAAATGAAGGATCGAAACACTTACCTCGTGGAAGAAACCAAACCAAACCCAGCCCAACCCCACAGAAGCCAGAGATTTGGGAGGACACGGAGCCCAGGAGACATCCATGCAAGCAGGCTCACACAAAAACTGTCTGTGTGTTGACACTAAAGGTGTGAAAAATATTCTTTGATGCCCCTTGACACCAGTATATTTGTTAAGTCACCATCAGTACTGCAGGTTGCCCTGAGGAAAATGGCACCATTATTTCCTGAAGATGCTTAGCTGGATACGACTCGATTTGCAGAAAGGGAAGTGACTGAAGTACTAAAGGCAAAGAATGAGAAGGCAATTGCTCAGCAGGTCCAGACCTGGAAGGGCTGTGGCTCTCGCACATGCTGGACAGCATAAATGGAACCGCCAGCTGCTGGCACACTTGCTCTTGGGGTGATGCAACACAAAAATGCACACCTGTAGCTGAAGCAAAAATAGTTACACTGTGCGCCTCATTTCCGACTCTCGTTGGCGTGGGACAGCAGTGCTCTGCCGGGTAAGTGAATTCCTTGCTGGAAGTTTCAGCTCATGGCCATGAGGGCAGATGGCAGCATTTCAGCTGAATAGGTTCATGCTCAAGTGCAGGCCACCGAGACTAAGAAGATTTGCAGCTCTGAACAAAGGCCCAGGGCAACTCAAGAAGATGGAAGCAATTATTGCAAAAACACAATTTCTTGCAGTCTCATCCTAACAACGGTGCTCCTGCCAGGGCACAAGCTCTGGCCAGCTGCTTGGGTCTGAGGAGCAATGCTAAGACTAGGACTTGAGGCTCACCAGAATTTGCCGTTCAGCTGACTACTGCCTGTGGGGACTATTGCAGACGGAAGACTGCAGTAGGGATTCAGTGCTAGTGCCAGCCTCAACATCTGAGATTGGCGTTAAAAAGGTAGTGTTCAGAAAGAAAACAAAAGAAAAGAATACAAAACAAAAAACAACAACAACAACAACAACAAAAAAACAGCTTTTCCTCCTAAACAAAATTAGAATGAAGGACAGGACAGGATTCAGCAGAGCATCTTCATCCTCAGTTTTGCCTTTTGAGGAGTTGCTTATTGAAATTCTGCTTTTAGTTGCTACTGATAAAAAGACTTCGTATGTGTCATACAGGACTGTGCAATCTTAAGTGGACACCTATGCTCTTTCCAAAACCACATGTCCCTGGCTGCTGTTTTTCTGCAAGGTATAAATGGTGATCCAATGTCTAGCCCTATTGGAGGAAAAGGTATCAATATCTAACCTCAGCACTTTGAACTATACCCTAGTGTATATCAGACATCCCCTGAACTGTATTTAGTGTAGTATCATGGTTTTTTGTTTGCTTGTTTGTTTTTTTTTAACAACTTCCAACTCTGTTTCAAAAACAAGATATATTTGTAGTGATAGCAAGTGGAGTGGGTAGTTTACTTTGATCTTCTTTTCGGTTTTTGATTTTTCTCCCAAATACCTGAATTATCATGTGGAGCTGCCAGAATCTCTGCTTCAAAGTTCATGCTGGGGAACCTATTCCTGTAAGGAAAGTACAGCACTTCAGTTATTTGAAGAACCTGTACGCTTTTATGAAGCTGCATTGAAAATGCAGAACAAAGGGAAGATACTCCAGGACAAATTGTCCTTGCTCAATAATCAATAGTGTCTGTGTTCTTTTACTAAAATAAAGTCAGAACTTCTTGGTTAGCTGATCACCCAGAAGTGTCACCAATGGAGTGGCCACCTGCACCACTGCTTGTCTGAGATGCGCCATGGAAGCTTTTTCTCCCTCTGAAGAATCATTAACCAGTCAATACGGTGGAAGGCATTAGATAACTGATATTACACACTCTGTGAAGCCTTTAATCATGAATGGAGTAGAAGAAATAACAGTGAAATTAGGAAAAGGCTATAGTAAGCTTCAGCATCTGAAGTGCACTGATTGGCCCAATGTTTCAGTGTTTGTTTTGCTTTTGTTTTTTAACTTCAGTTTTTCCTGGATGCAAATGTTACTTGGGTGAATATTAGAAGACATAGCATTCAAAGGGCAAAAGGTAAAGAAGCCATTGTACCATTACTATTTTCATTCAGGTATTGTTTTCATTCATAATATAGGTTTTTGATTATTTTTTGTGCGTGTGAAGATTTCCAGCAATAAAGTCACATCTTCATTTTCGTATGATAATGTGCCACATCTATGAAATAGGGATGAGACACCATTTCAGGAAGATATGAAATGAAATTGAAGACCTCGTTTCTACAAAGGAAGTTTTAACATGAATCTACCTATGCAAAGTCATCTACTTAGGAGTGATATTCCTGTATAACCTCAGTTTAGCCATATTGCTGCTTCCAAAGCTTTGTCATTACAAAACGTTTCATGACAAACAGTCTGCAAAAGCTGTAAGCAGCCCTCAACTCCCCTCTGCCAGGGAAAAGCTCTCACATGAATAGGAAACAAGCCAGGAGGTGGAAAAGAAACATGGGAGTCTTATAATGGAGGCTTTGAACCACAAATATACAATGACTGTGCTAGCAGGTAGCATGGAAATGGGTGTGTGCAAATAATGCACTGCTTTGGTGAATGAAGAAGAGACTAAAGTGTCCCAGAATACTTGGAGACGCTGGGGCAGTGCCAGAGTCCTTCAAGAACAGTCCGTTACAGGAGATCATGACCAAAATCCTGTATAAAGAGCTCCCCTGACTCCCATGAGGCAGATCGAGGGTCTCAGTTCTACCATCTTGATCTCAAATCTCCCAGAAAAGGCCTTGCAAAAGTTCAGTAGTAATGAGCCTGAACTCAGCCTCCCTCCACAACCTCCAGCTTGGCTGCAGGCCAGTCCCTCAAATTTCCACTCAACCCTCTGACCTCATCCGTCTCTGCCTGTCAAAAGAGAGGACTCTTTTGCCCCCTCTGCTGGCTGAACCGAGCAAGATGGTTTTCAGAATAAATCTCCCACTAAAATGCTGAGAGGTGGCATGGTACCCCCTGCACAGAGATGGTCCGGGGACACGTACTCCATTTCTGACTGGTCAAATGTTTCCAGCCATCCCAGGAGACCTGCCAGGTGGCCTGGACAGTCTGTGCAGCACAAGTATTCACCAAGAAGGATGATGCCAAGTTAATTCTTCCACTGAGGTTTTCGGTGTTTCTCCCCAGGCAGGGTTTCTAAATCTGCTTAATTCTTGTTGCTGGTAAGGTGGAACGAACAGCCTTACTTATCACTGGGAATAAATGGACGTTCTCCATTCTCTGGACATACAGATTAAAAATAGACTTGACTAACAATTTGGGCTGGAGCTGCCCATCCCACGGCTAGTCCAGGACTCTGAAACCTACCGGGAGCACTAAGCACAGCAGCCAAAGGCTCCCTCTGGCAGCAGCATGGGCAGAGGCACAAGGAGCCTCCTGCTCCTGCCTCCCTGGAGGCTGACTGAAACCCCAAACCATGAGCCCAGAATCTCTCTAATTCCATCTATTTTATGCATTTTTTAATTTGCTTTGAACTCTGCCTCTCCTTCGTGCTGGCTGCCCCAGCCCTGCCACGCCTCCCACCGACATCCCCAGAGAGGGGGCACAGGGCAGGAGCAGGATCATGGGGACATGGGGAGGGGATGCTGGGTGGCCAGGGGGGCTTGCTAAACCACAAGACCCTCTCCCTGAGCTAGTGGCAGAAGGCACATAAATCCTGCTCGCTTTCTCAGTGTTCACCCCGAAAGCCCTGCCTGCCCCACCCTGAGACACTGTGCTCAGCAGGCCGGGCACCCCGCAGCCTTACCTTCCCGGAGCAACAGTGAACTGTGGAGAAACCTCCAGTGTCTGGGAGCTGCAGGGTGCTCGGAAAGCTCCATGTGGGATCACTGGAGGCTAATCCGCCCGTGCCCACCCCATCACCCCCCTGCCCGCCGCCAAGCCTCCGGCATTAGCGCACAGCAGCAGCCTTTGTTTCATGGCACGGGGGGGGGGGGGGGGGACGGGGGGGGGGGGGGGGGGGGGACGGACAAGGGCACCTTGTGCACAGCCTTGCTGCGCTGCCAGTGCTCAGAGAAGCCACAGCTTTGGGGGCTGGACCCTTGGCATGCTGTGCTTTTGGGTGTTTTGGCAAGCTCCTGACTAAATCCGTGCTGAACTGTGTGTTTTGTGCAAGTAGAAGGGTTGGGGTGTGGGCTCGGAGGGATGCAGGGGTATGATGACTAAAGCTAAGGGCAGCCTGCTGGGAAAAAAAAAGGGGGCACTGTTTCCCTACAGGCTGCAGCCAGTGTGGGAGCTGCTGGCCCTGCAGGAACAGGTCAGCCACTGTTCTTTAGGATTTGATATCACCCACAGTGTGCCATGCCCCCTCAGTGTCCCCTTATCCATCAGCCTGCGGAGACAAGCCTCAGACCTGTGCCTCCAAATAAGCGCGACTGGTTACTTGGAAATCCCTGATTGGTTTGCCATGGCATGTCACCCAGGCTGAGTTTGGGCTCACGTCATGGCTTGTTGAGCCACTGGCCTGAGGTGGGATGCACTGGGGACTCACCCCACCTCTGAGCTGCAGCTTCAGATTCAATTGGGATGTGACGGGACAGGCGGCTGGGGATGCAGGGAGCATGGTTTGGGCACATGTTCCTCATGTGCCTGCTCCCAGTGCCCTTACAGCTTGTGGATTCAGTTTGGGACTGACTAATGTTAGAAAATAGGGTTTAGGTAATCTGTGCTTTGTTCCAATCCAGGTCAAGCACATACACCTGGATTGCACCACTCCATAGAAAACGTGCTGGGCAACAGCTCTACCCAGAAAAAAAAAAAATAATCCTTTTTTAAATCCCAGTTTTCTATGCCCTCTTGCTTCTCAACCATTTCCACCTGGGATTTTTTGATATTCTGTTGTTGTTGTTATTGTTTAGAACTGTGAAGATTTAAAAAAAAATAAATCATAATCTGGCCAATTTCACTTTGGTGAGTACATGGAATTTTGATGAATTTATCTTCTAACATTTGGCAGTGATCAGCTTTTAGGATGATGAATGTCAGGAAGGCTCTCAGCATTTTTACAGAGCTCCTCATGGTATTTTTAGCCTATTTTTAAAAATCTCTTAACTCTGTTTGGAACAATTGATTAAGTTCCATGTAAATGCAGCTTTTATTTTATTATGAGCAGAGCTCTTTTCTTCCTTAGCAGTTTTTTTAATGGAAGTGTTTTCATCAGGTAGATATTTTCTGTCTTCTAGACAAAATTTCTAAGGTAAACCCATCAGTTTTTGTATTCTCCTAAGTGAAGGTGCACATGTTATTCTACATTAGGCAAGATCTGGTGCAGAGTAAGATAACTAGCAATTCTGTAGTTAATAACAAGATTTCTCTTTATGGAATAAGTTTTATTTTGCACCAATTCTATTAAATATTTAACAGATTCCAGGTAGAATCAAATCTTGGAGTTTAAAATGCAGTATATGTGTGTGTAGATTTTTTCCTATGGGGAAAAGAATATGATTTCTGATAAGCACTGAAAAAGCAAAAGAAGTACTGGTTGTAAGAGGCAGTTATCATAATCCACCTGGGCCCTTGGGGCAGTACAGAGCCCTGAGCTTGAGCAACAACCCATCAGGTTCTGTCTGAGTTAAAACCTGTATTTTTGGGAGCTACCCAAGCTGGATTTAAACCTCGATTAGGACCACAGTTAGATTTTAGTTTCAGTATTTTATTCGTTCAAGGAAACACAAACATATCTCAGTGCCTCTGTTGGTTAATCTGGATATTAAAAACATTTTCTCAGTTTACAATGCTTCTCTCATTTGCATGGAAAAACACCTGGATGGGGTAAATCCTCATTTACTCATTACATACTTTAATGCACGGCAGCAGCATGTCCTGGTCCTTGTACTGCAGCAGTGACCACCCGCGTGATGCTTACAGAAGAGGCAGGGAGCATAGTACTGGGAGACCAGCAGCATGTGCCCATGCTGGACGGGAAGAGGAGACACCCTTGTGCCTGCCCTGGCTTTTGCAGAGGGAGCCTCAGGGCACTCTTCCCAGAGAGTGCCCCTTTTCTGGAGGAAAACAAACTCATCCATTCTGCAGGCAGCCCCTGGGGCTTACTTCGGAGAAGTGCCTGCCCCAGTGGCGTTTCATTTCAATCTATCTCCCCAAAAAACTGAAGCTCCTAGGTCTGGAGATCAATTTTTTTCTAACACAGCCCTTCCTGCCTTTTCATTAAAGTCTGGCTGCTGGTGCAGTTCTTCCAGAGCTTTTAAAAAACCTTTTTTCAGACTATTTGACTAGAGGTCATATCTCATGTAGCTGTAATTATAGAGCTAAGGCGAGGGCAGAGGGGGAGTCTAATGTGACCGCCTCCAAAAAGGATATTTGATTCAAGGTGAAGACCAGCTTTTGCTCTACAGACCATAAAGCATTTAAAAAATATATCTCAGAGAGCAGAGACAGTCATGGTGAAGTGTGCCTTTTACCCTCCGTAGCTCACAGGTCTTCAACGGGGAAAATATGCTCAGAATTTCAATTTCCACGGCTGTACTTGTGCTGCTGCCAGCCTGGAGCAGCTGGAGACTGGGGAAGGGGCTGCTCACAACACCTCATTGGCAGGATTCAACACATCTGACACACAGTGCCCCAAAGCAGGGCGTTTTCAAACACCAGTGCACAGATGTGTAAAGGCTTGCCCATGGAAGAGCTCTTGGCCCTGCTTCAAAGTCAGCTGTGCAAAAGGTAAGGCTGTGGAGACTGAGCCGTGAGAAACGCTCCTTGAGCAGGGTTTCTGGTTCAAGAGAGCCTGAAAATATGGTACATTTATGGGAAGTTGGAGCTTTTATAGCTGTATCACAGAAATACAACGCATCTGGGAGCTTTATCTCAGCCCAGCATTTCTGATACAGGTATAGCAATGTGCTGCATCATTTGGCAGGTTGCAAGACATTAACAAGCGAGGGAGAAAATGTCCCCACGAAAGGTCCTATGGGCGCTGGATTTATTTTGCCGAACAAGAGCGACCTGCAGCCACTAGATGGTAGTGCAAGGACACTTTTCTGCTCTTCCTCTTCCCCTCGGCTCTTCCTTGGTAGTGCTTGAGGCGGCCTTTCCCAGTAACACGGGCTGCTGTGGTCTTTGCTTTTTCTTCTTAGGCACTGACAGAGGTCATTTGGAAACATATCACTTGCTGACTTCCCATCCTGTGTAAAGCAGGCCTCAGGCAACAGTTACGACGTGATTACTGCTGGCAGAGTATTATTCTCTGCGTCACGGCTCAGCACCGGGAAGGGCAAAGGACTTGGCTTTCAGTTTGCGGATTAGCCTTCTTTTATAGGCTGTGGAAAGGAAAAGTACTTTATATTGTACACAGTGGGGGAAAAAAGGGTTGTCAGGAAAGAGGTAATCTCTGAAAATGGCCATAGTTCGGAACATTTACCATGGAAAAAAGTCAGGAGATTTTCCTCAGGCTCAGCAGTCAAATCTCCAGGTAATTTTTTCCTCCTCCTGTGAGACTGGTGTTTGCCCTATGAATAAGAAAAGAAACATGGTCAGAAAGACTGGTTTGGCAGCGGCACAGGCAGGGTCAGCCCTGGTCTGTAGGGCACATACGGGATACGGGGACACGCAATGCATGAGGGCCCCTACATGCACCAGCCCTGGCCTTGGGCTGCTGCACCGAGCACCCAGCGTTGGGATGTTGGTGCTCTCGTTAATTCCCAGCTCCCAGAGTCAGGTGAATGGGAAAAAGCTCTCCTAGCATGTTTTTAATGATAAATTTCCAGCCACTGGGATATAATGGGGCACCCTAAAGATGACTCGTAGAATCCTGGGACCATAGAAAAGCTCATGTTGGAAGGGACCTCAAGAACAACCTGGATGCTTTGAAAGAAGTCCAGGCACAGGTTCATTTAAAGGCAATTTTATGAAAGCTTTCAGTAGCTGGTGAGTAGGGGAAGGGAAAGGGGAGTCAGAGTGCCTCGGGCTGAAAAATCAGCTCCGACAGGGAGTCTGAGAGAAAAGGCCTTGGTAAGTACCCTAAAAGCAAAATAATCTTGTATCAGAATGATATATCTAGAAGACTGGGAGAAGCATTCACATATTTAAGTGACGAACTGTCCTTCCTACCCACTATGCCTAAAGCACGCAGATAAAGCCATCAGTTCAGAGCAAGCCACGATTTCAGAACTGGGGGGCAGAAGGAAACTGCTTTGTGTTTCAAATTGCTTCTCCATGAGCTGCTACAAATTGATCACTAGGTTCCATTAAAAAAAAAAAAAGTGCTGGTGCTTTTTCGGGGCTCCCCACTGCCCCACGTTGCCCCCAGCCCGTCCCTTGTGTGCTGCAGGCGAGTCCTGCCCGGAGCTACCTGTAGCTCCAGCAGGGACTGCAGCAGCCACATGGTTTTCCTCTGTATGTCCCCCCCACGCTGCTTAGCAGTCTCCTCATGGTGACAACAAAATGTCTGTTTTCCAGGAAACCATTTGAGCGTTATGGATTAGCCATGGTAGGCACTCGCAGACCTCCATAAAGCAGGTTGACACGCTCTCCGGTGTATTACTAACTCGGCTGAAAAATTGATCAAAACTGATAGAGTTGCAGGGCCCTGAGTCCCTTTACAATCTGCCGCTGTGCTGCTCAGCTCTGGCAGAGGCAGCACAGCCAAACTGGGTGGAAACTCCTGCCTTTATGCACCTTAATCCTGCCCTTGGCTCTGCACCACGGCAAGAGCAGTGGTCCCAAAATGGGTGATGTGCAGGATGCGCCCCAACAACCGCTGCTCCTCCTGGGGCCAAGCTCCCCATGGCTCCTTAGGAGAGACTGTGTGACTTACAGAAATGTCTGAGAAACTTATAATTGTGGGAGTAGGCTTCATGGAGGATATCCCTGCAGCACAGGAGCTGCAAGCCCCCGGCAAAATACTTTTTCTTTTCCTCCCTGCCTCCTGATGGCTCCCCTTTTGCTACCTGGGATTATTGGTTTCTGGGAGCAGAGTCTGTGTTTTCTGGGGTATTTGTGCTTTATTTCATCTCAAGATTTACTGCTGTTTGGGAAGGCAGACAGATATCCATTCCCCAGACATCACCTATGTCCCAGTCCTACCAAAACTCTTGCTTGTTTTCTACTTACAATTTGATTTTCACTGGAATCCCAAGTAAAGACTGAATAGACTGGTTTAAAGAGCTTCCAAATGAGATGGCAAGGATACAGAGGATAATAAGATAACCTAGAAAGGATCAGAAGTGGAAGAGATAAGAGTTGAAGAGGCACTCACTGCCAGTCCTAACACTAAGGATGCAACCAGAGCCAAAATGGTCTTCGGTGCTCACTCTCTGGTGCTCTTTGTACTCATGGTACAGCTTAGAGACTTCAGCAATGTTATTTAAACATGTCTTTGAAGCAACGTCAAACTATTAATATATATACTTAGTAGAGGCAAATTTGCCTTTGTGGGCACTGACACAACAACAGGCGATGATGTCCTGGCCCCCTCCACATGTCCTTGCTCTCCCACCCAGCCTCAAAATCTCATTTCCTTTTCCCCAAGCAGTTTTTGAGCTAATTCCCCCAGCAGGGGCATGACCACTGAACTGGGAGGTGGGGTAGAGCCCAGGCAGGTGTGACAGATCATGACAGGACCGGCACCAAATGTCTCAGGAAAATCAGTGCTCAGCTCTGGCACCTGCTCCTCCTTAAATAATACATTTGTGGGTAAGCTTTCCTATAGTGAGGATGTTTTCCATCTCAATTTCTAGTATCAGGTATAATGAGAAAAATTAAAATTCAGGTTTTGTTACCAACACTTTAATTATCCAGTGTTATCAAGTTGTCACCAGGCCTTTAATTATTTTTCAGTTTATACCTATGATTGCTTTAGTGATGTTAAGGTAGATCTGCAACTGTAATAGGAAGTGTCTGAGTTCTTTATAATGCTGAGGATTGGAAATGATGAAGTTAATAAAATTCACTCATCTCCTGTGCCATGAGCTATCATCAATACAGTGTTCATCTGCAGCTGGCATGCTATTTAATTATGCCCTTTTGGTACCAATAAACACTTAATAATATATTCAAAATGAGTAAACAGGATATAACGCTGTCCGTGATTTTGCATCTACTTAGAGATCGGGCACAATACCACAAAGCCTCACTGCCAAACCGTCTCAGCAGTGGTCTTTGCATTTTGGACACAGGCGTGACGCGGGGAGGTTATTAGTGTGCAGGATGTATGTGCTCAAAGCACCTGTAGCACTCTGGAGATGCAGCAGAGGTTTCACTCATGATTAACACCATTTCTGTATAGTTACCATTGTTTACAGATGTTGTAACTTTTACCAGGCCAGGCAATTTTAACTCAGCAGAATATGATGCAAAGAATGAAACTTTGATTACAATGATGAAGCTGGTATGGAAACTCTTACAAACCTTGCTAGAATGGCAAAATAAGGAAATCATGTCCTGTTTTACACCATGGTTGAGCACCTTTAAGATAAAACAAATAGTAAAAAGGCTCAAGCATTCAGCATCTCTTGCCTGATGGCTCCCCATCATCACCCAGCTTGCTTGTCCTGCTGGAGGTGGTGACAGTCTCCTCTGCTGCTACTCAAACACGTAATTTGGTGGTGCTCGTTCTTACCATACAATGACACTTCCTGCCCAGAATTAATGAGCAGCTGTATGAAATAACATTGCTAACCAGGACCTGCATTTCCATCCTGCAGTACTTTCTGCAAACAAATTTTACGTTTGAGATCGAAATTCTTGTGTAATTGCCAGCGCCAATCTTCCTGAGACTGCGAAGCAAGGCTTGCTAACACGCTGCCCGTGTGCTGGAGACCACTGCATGCTTTACACTGCTCTTCTCTCTGCTAATTGACCTAATACCGCATGGAGCGGTGAGTGTATTTGCATCCCCTGAAGGACCGAAGCACTGAGCAGTGTGCTTTTTTGCATGCCAATGTACGGCTCTTCCTGACAGCTTGGCTCACAACTGGTTCCCCCAAAAAACAACTGTGCTGCACAGATGTGGATCATTAGTGCCTGAACCAGAACTAACTTCTCAGAAAATTGTACTTATTGCAGGACAAATTGAGTCTGCTATGGTAGAAGCCAGAATAATTGCTCAGGGGACCACAGGGCTTATCCAGCAGTTAATTCATTATTTGTACCTGCTCGGAGCCAGGATAGAAACAGCAGGCAAGGCAGCAGCAAACAAGGTACAAACTCCAGTGTCTCAGGATCAATTTGTTCAGATAAAGGCTTATTGCCATCACGGCAAGGTTGCAAAACACCTCTACAAGCACTTACCGGTGGGGAAAATAAGAGACGGGAGCTGTTTCACCACAGTCCTTTAGTTTTGTGATGAGATATGCGAGCTCTCTTTTCCTATAGCCATGACCTGAACGCAATGAATGCTGTGTTTGGGGCTGTGCTGTGCCTTCGTGGGCACCCCAAAGTTAGGGCCTGGAAGGGGAAGACAGCTTTACTCAATTTGTACTTTTTTAATACTAAAGTACTTTTTAAATACTAAAAATATCCTATTTGGGTGAATAGTCTTACACTCATGTTGTCTTAATACTCATGTTTGCTTATCAAATCTACCATTGCTTAATAATTTTGTAGATCTTCCCTACCCAATGCAACTATGGGAGAGTGGTTTCTTTGTTTTGTTTTGTTTTTATTTCAGGAGGGATAATAAGTTAGTTAACATAATCTTGGGTAGATTTATGGTATTTGTTCTGCACCTTTACACAGCGATTTTTACCAAAGCAAGTGATAATTAATCTGATTGTCCCCTGTGTATTTATAAGCATAGTGCAGAGGCAGTCATTTTTCTGTCCTCTGAAAATAAATACCTCCCATGTGGAAAAGCAGTTACCATAAAGAGAGAGCGTTTGACTCAATCAGGGCACCCGCATTGCACTCTATTAGCACAGCTACTTTTCCATCAGCGACAAATGCAATACAGACTCACAAAGCTCACTGGTCAGAGAAACACCTGCAGCAGGAGAACAACAAACCCAACCCGCACCACCACCGCCGCCATTCCCCCAGGCAGGTGGCCCAGGCAGGCCACCCCCACGCTGCGCCATGGTTGGCCATTTTGCGACTTGTGTTGTCGCTGGGCCTGTGCCGGTGCTCTGCTGGGGTTGAAGCTCAGTATGGGGACAGGAGAGCAGCAGTGCACCACCACAGAGCAGAACCACCATGACGTTTCCCAGATTTGGGGAGGCCCCAGGCCAGCCCCGCTCCAGCTGCTGTGAGCCAGCGCTGGCTTCCAGCTGGGAAGCAAAGTGCACTCGCCATGCAGGCAGGATGTGCTCCCCCTAAAGAGGTTTCCCATCTAGGTCCATTTGTGAAACTGGCCATTTGATGACGTAATTCAGAGGCCAGGCCGTGTTCCCATAGCTGGGCAGCACCAACATTTTGGGAAATGGAGCTGCCAGGCGCCCCTGCATCTTCATTCAAGCACCTATTTAATATGCATCACGTTATGGGGAGATGTTTTTATGTTGGGAAAAACACAAGTGCTCCCACGAAATGACTCAAGGGCAATAAAACATAAATTGTCTTTAAACCTGTATAAAGGATGCTGAAGTCACAAACAAGGCATAAAATAATATGGAGTTGGAAAGCACTTTTTCCTTATTAGGTTTATCAAGGAAAAGCTAGCCTGGCAAGCTTGTTCTATCAAGCAAATGGACGTGGTAAAAAAAGGAAATGAAAATTCTGATCCATATTCATTGTCTTGGTGTCAGCAAGGGAGAAAAAAGCTCCACTTTACATTTTGCTTCGCTTTCGAAAGCTGATCTGAAGTTTCACAGACAAAGTAATCAAAGCTGATAAAGAAGCAAAAGAAAATCAAAGATAATTAATAGAAACAAAGCAAACAGCAGAAGAGGCCAGACAAAGTGTCTAATATTAACAAAATACAAAACGCAGGACGTGCTTGACTGCACAGAGCAGCAGCTCTGGGCACTGACAGAATTGTAATGGGGAGATTTCTTTCCCAAAGACCCCTGCACCGGCTCGCCTATCACTGTTAGAATGTCAGCCCCCTGGTCCTGAGCAGCAGTGGGGTTTATCCTCAAACCTGGGAGCTGAGCCTTGCCTTGCCTTGCCTTGCCTCTCTCTTCTTTCTTGTTTTGGTTACATTTTAATGCAGTCCTGCCAGGATTACCAGAAAGCCACACCACAACCATGTCACTCCAATGGAAGAGAGACAGATGATTTGTCTTGTGAAAGGGAGACTCGAATCCGGCCAAGCCCTGGGCTGCTTCTTGGGTTCACACAATTGCATGAGCCTGACGGCTCTCTGGGTTTTAGAGTTGTATCTTCCTGGCTGTCATGGTGATGGAAATAAGGTGATGAGCAGTAAAAGCACTAACATTATATGGAAAAATCCTCAAAATGTTCATTATTTGGGAGAGTCAGCCCTAATGATTTGTGAGAGGGGTTGCCAATTCAGCAAGTCTTATGATTTCTATAGAAAGCAAATCACAGCCATGTGAAGTGGGTGCTGTAAATGGGATCCAGCAGGCTTATCTTAGCAGCCATTCATTTCTAAACAGCATTCTGCCAGTACATCAAAAATACTGCACAACTTTGCAAAATGGAAGGATTTAGGGTGGGTTTTTCTGGTCGCAAGTGACCCGCGTTGCATGAACAGGAGTGACAAAGGACTGGGAATTTGATCCCATCATCCTTTCTACAGCCTGCTGAGTGCAATGAACAGATCTGTACTCCTTTCCCTTGCATCTGCCTTCAGTCCCATGGGCTTATCAGCACAGATTTTTTTGGACAAAGCTTGATGAGATTGTGAAATGATGCCAGCACCTATTCCTGTAGAAAACACAGAATTACTGAAGAGCAGTTTATGTAAATATACTCTCTTTCCTCAGAAGAGGACAGCAGTTTTAATGACAAACTGAGTGAAATCTCATTTGGCATGAGGCAAACAAAATAGTAAATATTTCAAGTTAGTGCTCTGTAGTGACAGAGACCGCATTTAAAAATAATTGCTGTGGATCTGCCATATTATACAAAGAAATAGAGTGACAACGCAACTGTGATGTGACACATCTGCATTATAGCTTTTCATCTCAATCCAGATTTTAATAGCCTCTGTCAGCTGATTGCATTAGGTGTATGAGTGTAACATTTTCCACCAGTCACCACTGGAGAAGAACTTGCAGCCCTGTGGTGCCACTGAGCAATGAGGAACCTCCCCAAATGTCATTGTTTTTGCCCCAAAGAGTGGGAGTTGGTCATGGGGTAGAGCTTACGCAGATACCTGTCTCTGATGCTCCTCTGCTGAGTCCATTGCAATAGAAACCAGATCTAGAACTGGGGCTGAAATATAAAACCATGTTTTCTCCACTCCCAGACTGCCAGACTCTGCAAGATGAGGTGTTTTGCCCAATTCAGAAGTGGTGGTTAGAGAAAACACCACATAGCTGTAAGTTTCTCTGGCCTGACCCGTCTCTGCTGTGACTTTGTCTTGCAGTCCCTCACTGTGTCTGTCACGGGAGAGATGGCTCAGACACACTGCCTGGGTTTCAGCAAATGTGTTTCTTACACCTCTTAAAACAAGCTGTTCAGCTACAGCAGCTGAAACACAAGTAGTCGCTGATGCTTTGGCTGTGCTGCAACTCCCACAGTCCCACTTAGTGTGCAGTGGAAGAAACAACACTCTCACAGTGAAATCTCTCCTGCAAAGTCCTCCTCCAGCTCACTTACCTGAGGACAAGATGTCAGCTGCCACTGTGAATCTCAAGCATTGTTTTTTCTCAAAGCGCAAAAGATGATAAACTAGATTTAAATCTCTGTTGTTTCTCAGAATTTAAACTGTCCTGTACTTCTGTCCTCAGGTGGACCCTAACTACTCAAACTGAATAAATTTGCATACACTTGCTCTACCCAATGTATGTAAGCCAAGAAGCTCAACCCTTCTGCTGCAGAGCAGCTGCAAACCACATTTCTTGTGGCACACTTGGTGTAAGTAAATCACTTACTTTCCCAAATTACATGGTTTTGTATCAATGAATTCATATTTGCAAAGGACACAAAGGTGGAAAACTAAGGAAGCAACAAGCTGAAAACTGATGTGATCATCTCCATGTAACGTCAACAGGCATCATGGATCAGATACATCAGATACTCTGGATCAGATACATCCCTCCATCTCCAGGAAGGGTTTGGCCTGATGCTACAACAGTGTCAGAGGAGTGACACTACCTGCATGTCACTGCCTGCTCACTGCGAGTTTCAGAAGGGAGTTCCCAAAGGCTTGTGGTGATGGAGAGGAAATGTCGCATTGTTCCCTGGTCTAATCCTGCTGCTGCACAGTTGTGTGATTACGGGGCAGAGGCAGCAGCCTGGAAGCAGGAGCTCTGGGCTGCGCCCACACCTGACACTTCTGCAGAAAAGCCACTTGAAGCCTGGTCACATGGGCTGGAAGCCAGATTGCCTCAAAAAATTATAACTGCCATCTTCCTCAGCTGCAAAATTAATGCTGGGTGCTCCACTTCATCCGTGGACTGTTGAAAGATTCTTCACTGTTATTATGTTTGAAGAGTTTTTTCCAAATGTCATATTGGCATGTAACAACCACAATATTCATAACATGCAGGTGAACTTTCATAAAGCAGAGGAGGAAATTAACATTCTTCCTTATCAGAGGAAATTGAATCTGATTTTTCATTCCATCAAAACATCTCTTCGCAGACAGGATAAATCCCATAAATTGCTTTAACCCGTGTATCTGTCTAGAGTCCATTCTATACGCTATTGTAACAAACCATGTAATCAAAGCAAATGAACATAATTACCAGCAAGTGCAAATATGGGGTTTCTGGATTCTTTTATGAGACATTTCGTGTGTGACCAATGAAAGTTGTTTACATTTTAAAGTAAGGACAAACTGTATCAGATTGGAAGATATAAGGGTATGTATTAAAAATCCATGCAGAAAGCATCCTGTACCTACAATTACCATTCTAACTATTCATTCAGGGTGATTCTTTTCTCCCCAGGTGTAAATATAACCACATCACCAAACATAGCCAAATGCTACGTCATTTCAAGGGATGGTGGAGTCCTGTGCCCTTACACTTCACAGTGAGGAGCTTCTTTCATTTATTTCTACCAGAACAGACCAAGAAGTGACTGCATATGACTCCTATGACTCCATTTATTTAATAGTAGTTCAGGTAAATTCCTCCTCATTAAGGCCAATGAGCAGACATCAGGACATCCTGTGCTTGCTTCCCCTTTTTGCATCGCTGATGCAAACACCAGCAGCTGCTGGTGTTTGTGGTGACACCAGTGCAGGGCGGGTTGCACTTGCGTTTCTAGTTCTAGATAAAAATATGTTAAAGAAATAATGAAGGCAGTCTCTTTTAAGGCAGCCTCACAGCTACACAACTTTTTAGGCTGGTGGCAACCCCTAGGCATGTCACATCCCATTGTTGCAGCTCTGCCGATGCCTGGGGAAGTGGCCACCTCCACCCATGGAGCAGATCCACAATGACCACCTGAGGTTTCTTCAGCTCTCACGTCTGAGAGAAGCAGGAGGCACGACCCATTGTAATCACAGGTCATATCACATCGCAACAGCTCAGCAAAGTGGCCGGTGGCACAAGTCATGTCAGCAGTTAAATGACAGGAACCAAGTTTCTGCCAGGTCGTGGCGCCAGGAGCCAAATAACGCATGCATACTGATGGCACATAATGGCATGCACACAGATACATCTTCATAAAGATAATATAAGTTAAGCTTCTGTCCAGGACAGGAACATGTCAGAGCCATAAGGTGTGGAAGTCAATTCATTTACATCACATTTTAAATTAGACACATTTTAAGACTGTCCCAAGGCACACTAATACATCAGGTGTCCTGAGCCATTTTCTGTGTTACTACTTCCCAATAGAAAATAAGCCCTGAAATTGTATTTAAACTGCATCTCTTCTTCCATTCATAAGTGTAGATTAGGTTGTGTGTTTAGAAAAAAAAAAAAAAGTCTTTCAAGAAAGCAGCTATGCCATGTTAGCAGCAAATGATGTCTCTAATGTTGTCTCTAATGACAACTTCATGCTTATGAGGACTAAGGGAAACTCTCAACGGATTTATTTTATTTTTTTTCAAAAAAGATGTTCTCTTCATTTCCTTAGGAAACTGGCCATGAATGTAAGTGCATGTAAACAGAGAATGCTATGCAATTAGGCTGTTCTTAGAGACATATGAATACAAGCACAAATTAATTTACAAGTCTTTATCTGCAGTTGCTTATAGGAATTTTTACACTACTCTGCTTCCAGAGCAAAGAAAACCACAGCCTTTGCTCTTGACTGTGGCATCCAAAGCTAAAATGCTTGGTGATGCTTCTTGTGTGGCTGCTGGAAGGGAGAGGAGCAGAGCTGGGATCCAGCCCTGCTGACAGGAATGTCAGGCTCCCCAGGCCTTCGGGATATTTCTGCATACAAAAGCCCAGATGTTCAAAGTGTTTAGCTGCAAGGGTAACTGTAGGTGTGGTACTTGTGCATGCAAATATCCCACCTGTGAGCATAACTGAAATTATGCAGGAATTATTCAGGTGTGCAGCACTTCAATACTTCTTGGTAATTTGTCTTCTGGAGCCTTACTTTGCTGCTATTTTGTTGTACTGTTGTGTGATACAGGAGTGGAGGAGAGACAATCCCACACAAGACAGATTTCAAAGGCTTTGAAAAAAGTTGCATGCTTTACAGCAGTAATAAACACCTGGGAGCCTTGAAACAAAATACGACAACATGAATACTCCTTCATTATTTTGTTATTAACTTCTAGGACAGATTGTCAGGGTATTTGGCAAACTCCTGACCCTCCACTGCTCTTACTCACAGTCACCGAAATACATGTATCTTACTGGGATGACCTAGCTGAGGGCACAGGAGTTACCTCCCCACACTGGACCAAGATCTCTCTCCTGTCTTTGGTTGTGGTCAGCACCAGCTCCTTCAGCGTAAAGTTTAAAACCTCAAATACGTAGGATGTGGGAGTAATACTTCTTCCACATCATGGCTCATTTTGGATTCTGAAAGGAATTGACTCACCTTGCTTTCACAGACAGCTGGGCATCCCTCTCAGCACCTTTATCCAGGGCTCTTACAAACAGCAGTCATCTTGGTATCTGTCAAAATAACCAATTCCTTTTTCTGAATTACGCTGCATTCTCAGCCTCATTGATCCTGCAGGGCCATGAGTTCCGCAGTTCAATTTCACGGCTTAAATCAATCCCAAATTCTCAAACACATGCAATTACATCGTGACATTTGCATCACCATGCTGCCTGAGCTGGACCACAAGCGGACGCAGGGCTTGTGCACGCACGGCAGACAGTGCGAGGCCGGCAGCAGCCTTCTCATGGCAGCTTAACAAGCTTTCCCCTCCACTTTCTCTATCTACAAAGCCAAACAGGCAGGTTTGTTCCCTGAAGGGCTTTGCTTAACTTCCACAGCTCTGCAGAAGACGTTGCACAAGCACCGTGCCCAGCCAGCACCCAGCATAAAGCATTGCCTCTCGAAGCCCCCTGGGGCTGTGCTCAGAAGGTGCTGCAGCACGGGCTGCATGAAGGCCACCGAACTGCTGCACAAACTCAGAGCCATGTAGTCGGTGTAAACATGCACATGGAGCTCCTCTTCTCTGCCAGGCAGCTTACTGTTCAGCTGACATCCCCTGCACTGGGCGCTACTGTGGCACAGAAAGTCGTTCAGGTGAAATGCCGGGAAACCAAAATTACAATTTATCTGTATCTTCCATTTGGAAGGATAACATTTTGGACTCTATCACTCCAGTGGATACTGCTCACTCGGGATTAAAAACAGCACGTATTACTGCACACCGATGGTTCTGCAAGTAAAGCAATGCTTTCAGTTCTTGGGCTTGCCCAGGGAAAGAAGAAAGCATCTTGGTTTGGACTGTAATTTACACTGATATTAAGGGCAATGGCCACAGGTTGCAGCTGCCATGGGTTTGTTATTATTACACCAACTTTCCCACTCCAATATATTTTTGAGCAGCTTGCTTAATTGAGTTTATTCCATCACGATTCACAGGATAGCATTCTTCTCACATCATAACCCACGGATAAAATATATTAAGGTCTGGTGGTATTCTTCCTAATAGCATGGGGTTGTCATTCCTTTTGTAACTCTTACTTCCCATACGTAACTCAAAGGTTCGGTGTAGGGCAGTGTTTAAAAAGATTTAGGCCCCCAATATTATTGAGAAACATCGGATCTTACTGTTTATACCATGAACAGCTACATCTCTGTGGTAGAAAGCAGGGCCAGCCAAACATCTTCAACAAGAAACTGGGTTCTCAGCAGCTGAGACAATTTTCCTTCTCAATTTCATCAAGTTTTTTTCTGTGGGAAGAGGAAAGCGTGTTCCTGACCTTGCTTTGCAGACACAGCACCACCACGGCTTGATGCTGCGGGATAAACTCTGGGCAGGTGACATCCTGCCTGACCTGGGGAGGTAAAGCTATCTACAACAGCACTGTGTGTTCATAGTAACCATCCTGTTAAAATTATGAACTTGAATAGCAACAAAACGCCACAGGCACTGCCTTCTGCCCTAGTTAAGCTCTTCTCTTGTGATGAACCACTGTGAAGTAGCTGCACATTGACAAGGGCCGTGTAGGTGCAAGGCTGGTAATAATTCTTTTTTCCCCTTCTAATTATTCAAATAAGAAGTAGCATTGAGCTAAAAATAAGACCAAGCATTCTCCAGATCTGCAATTACTCTCTCAACTTGTACTTGTCTACAGTATTTCTTCAGCTAATCACTACAGCGCAAAACATGCCAGAATTGTTTGAAATCAGAATTCAATCCCAGACACAGTAAAAGACTAATAATGAATGTTGTTTACACACATTTAATTCAACATACCAGAAGCAATATTCTCACTCCCTTTAGCATTTTATTTGCTTATAAATACAAGTCAATACCACAAGATGGCACTTTCTTACTTGCAACACATACTATTATAAACACATACCCTCTCCAAATGTTCCCAGATGTTTACAACATTTAACTTTTCAGTGGTTTTGAAACATTTAAAAAAGCAAGACCTTCTACAAACTGTTTTTGTGTTTGATGTATATTAAATGAGGTCAGGTAATTAAATTCAAAAAAAGAATTTATAAATATTTCAGATAAGAAAATTTAAATACAAAAGCAGAGTTTGTATTAATTAAACTGAATAACAATTTAAACTGGCCATAATGTATCTACATGGTTTTATTTAATTTAAAATACTTTTTAAACAATCAAATCCTCTAGCCATTCATCAAAACACCTATCTACTCAACCTTTTAAAAAATATTTTCAGTTAAGAAACCACCTAGGCTTTTTCTTAGCAATCCTTATTCTGTCCTGTAGGTGGAAATGAAGTGAAATCATATTCCAGACTAGAAAACAGGATAAGAAGGAAGAAACTTTAAAAAACCAGATAACTTCAGATACTCCAACTCATTATTCTTTGTGTTTCTCAAAATACATGATCCAGTTTTAAAGTCTTTGAACGAAATGTAAACACTATAAAACTCATTGTTGAAATATGTGAAGAATAAAGAACCCTGCACTAATATAGTGCATAATGATGCTGTGTCAAACTTGTCATTTACAGTAAATGTCACATTTTCCTCTGGATTGTCATGCCTTTTTGTTGGTGCTTTTTTTTTTTTTTTCCAATACTAATTCCTTTTGATGTCAGTAGACTTTTTTTTTTTTTTTTTTTTTATTCCCATTGCTCAACAGGAAGAGATGCATTTTCCAGTCTCTTCAAAAAAGTTGCACAAGATCCAAGACTTAAATTCTTTTTTTTTCTTTTTTTTTAATAACGAGGTGGCAAAATTTCAAGCTTGCGGTATTTCTGTTCTGCCCGGTATATTACACATAAGGAGATTCCTCAAAAAACTGAGAAGTCTGAGAGTTACAAAAAAGAAAGCATTTAAGGCAGTCAATGTCTACATTTGGATTTCTTTTTTATGTTACATGTCAATGTCTCCATCATAGGCTAAGGTTAGAGGCTTCTGTTGTGGAGGAGTGCTTTGATGCTGCTTGCTTTTTTTGCTGTAAGAAAAATAAAAGTATTTCAGGAGGCGAAAAATGCAAATGGTAATAGAGTGTGAAGCTCAAACATGTCAACAACAAAAACAAACTTCAACAAAAAATTATCTTCCCACACTGGCTATTTTCCTTGGCACCCTATTGAAACAACCTTAATTATTATTGAGAAATACACCTCCTCATTAGCCTTCAAGTGATGGAGAACTATGCAATGCTATTTTAAAATCCCCAGTATGCTCCGCTGTATTATCTCAGAAACAGCAGCTATATAGCTCAAAAATAGGAAGCTACAACTCCAAGGCATCATCCAAACACTGTTACTTAAGCTTTTAGTTGAAGAGAGAATGAGGGAAAGGATGAGACAGCGGGAGAGAATAAAGTGATTTTGGATGAAGTAGAGTAATGTTGCTGTTAGGACATGGTTGAGACTCTCCCTCACAATAAAACCCTCCATCAGAGACGCCCTCGTGCAGACCAGGGCTTCAGCACACCCAGTACCCTGTTTCTAGCAGTGACTGGTAATGGCAGCTTTAGACATTTGGCATGTCTCCTCCTGAGGTGTTCAGTGCCAAAAGCTATTTAGGGATTACCTAAGCTGGGGCGTACATCCAGAAAACCAGAATTAATGCCAAGAGACCCACCCTTCCATGAACTGTTATGCCCTTATGTTATTTCAATTCATTTATCTTTCTGGCACACATAGCTGCTGATAGCAGTAAGCTCACAAGGTAATAATGCACTCTACGAAAAATGAAATCTTTTGTTTATTTTAAGCAGTCACTTCATCAGATGTCTCCTACTTCTTATATTGCAGGATATAAAAATTCCCTAGCCCCCTTTTCTACTCCATTCCTGATTTCATAGATGTCTATTGTATTCCCACGTCAAACACCATTTCCAGCTGAATGACCCTATTCTGTTTGGTGCTTCCTTGAATGGGAGCTGGCTCCTAGATCTAATCAGTCTTCTTGCCCTTTTTCAGTTTTATTAAAGAATACAACAAAAAGCCCTTTCTAATCCCAGCAGAAGTCTGAATATATGGGTTTGTTGATAACCAAAAGTAACTCTTTCCCTGCTTAGCCACCAAACATCTTCATGGTCAGGTCAGTTGGAATTTGCAATTTGGAGAGCTTTAAATTACTCTGAGGTAGGAGCCAAATGAAGGCAGGTCCCTCATCCAACTTCCATTCTTCCTTAACACCTTGAGGATTAAATCTCTGCATTGCTATTTAAATAAAAGAGAACAAGCACAGCACAAAACACGTTGTCCTTACCACATCAGGAAGGATGTAAAAATCAGGAAAGCTATGATGAGGAACCCGCTAGCTGATACTCCATACACCCACATCTTCAGTTTGCCATCTGTTGGAAGATTGGGAAGAAGGACAGGGGAAAAAAAAAGAAAGAATAAAAATCTTTATTCTAAAATACACAAATTCTCAAGATGATAAATAAAGAGAAAACAAACAGCAAAATTAATAGCATCATTGATGGGAAACACGGTAAGGACTGGTTGGGAATAATCCATTAAAAATATGCTTTCCATAGAAAAAAGCATTATTGTAAAAATCAATCTTTTTAAAGACATAATCTTAACTGTGGTAAGGACTTTAGGTTTTCCTCACTGAAAACTGAAGAGGAACTCCTTGTGTCAGTTTTCCAAAGCAGCCTTGTTTCACAGCCTGCCCTCTGGCTGAGCTCCTGCAGCCCCGTGCAGACAACCCGCGCACACGGCACAGCACCACAGCCACCACAGGCAGGCTCCTGCCCACAGAGAGCAGGGCTGGAGGGAGGTAACTGTGATGGACTTACTTGTGAGCCTCCTTGGCTGCTCTGGCAAAGAGCAGCTGAGTGTCAAGCTGACCCAGAAATCAATGCAGGGACACCTAGGGTGTTCAGCCTAAAGAAATGATGTCTGAGAAGGGATGTGGCTTTTCTCTGTAAGTACTTGGAGGTCACCTGGGGTAAACATCAGCAAGCCCTAGCTGAAAAGTGCCTGGAAGGCAAGTGGGAATTTAACTATGAAACTTGTTGCTGTCTCAACTAGAAACGGCCAAGAAACATTCGACAGTCCTGTGAAGGGATTGTCACAGCAAGAACAAGGCATCCCACCAGGTCTGCTATGATGCTCTCATATGCTCTCCATCCCTAACATAAAGGCATTAGACCATGTCAGCCGACAATTTAAACAATGCTATTTAAATTGCCTCTCAACTTGAAAAGTTTCTGTTCTGAACTCTGGCCTCCTAGAGTGTGGTGAAGAAAGGAAAAACACTGCCTGATTTGAAATCAGTTCTGTGCTCTCCTGCGGAGCATTTAAAAGAACAAAAATATCAGCCTAATTAAATCATTATAAAATTTGTGTTCCAAACTGTAACCAGGAAGGAAAATCACAAATTAACTAGAGAAAGGCACATAAAATTTTACTAACAGGTACAAGTCTGTAGACAGGCACAGACGCCAAGGACTATAGCACCAAAGGGTGGTAAATGCCATCCACAGAGGGAGCATTCACCATAGACTTGCTACCAAGAGTGTATCTGGTAGATAACAGTGGTCTGCTAGCACTAATTACTGCAAACCCCAGACCTGTTTTAGGAAAGCAATTACATATTTTGTCAAGAAGCAAGACAAAGGGGAACAACTTGAAGATGCCAGCCTTGAGATGGGGTCTGAAGAGCACATACAGACCAAAGAGGCACCTACAGGATGCTGTGGGGTTGGTGATATGATTAGCACACATGTAGCATATTTACTCCTTTGCCATGTGTTGTTTCTATAACATTTATACCCCCAAATTAAATAACACCATGTTCTGCTGAAGTTCCTTAGCCCCTGTTTGTATCTTTTAGTTCCTGTGGGAGAACAGGCTCACAGATGGTGTGCTGAGGTCAAGCCCACCAGAAGCTTTCAGGGCTGCCGCCTTGAACGCTGATTTAAGGAAGGGAAGATGGCAGCATCCACCTACACCCCTCTCCCTTTTACTAACTCCATGAAGGTAATGGGTGAAGACATGATACCTAAGTAAGACTGCCTATGGAGGGCCATGGATGCTGACAAAATGGCAATTAACCCCAAACCTGTGACTCAAACTGCTGGTGAACTGTGTGGGCTTCTGGATGATGAATCCGATCGAAAACCAGCCAACTTTAAAGGCTCTGGACCAAGCTCTATTAGCTCTGAGACTGTCAACGCAAAGGTTAACTACTGTATGCAAATCAAATATGTAAATGTAACATTCAAAGTGTGAACACATATATCAGACAGAATTATGGCTCCCTGAACCCTGCAACAGAACCTTCCGTTACATATTTTCTAAACTCCCCTGTTCGTTACAAACTAATAGGAAACAAATGCCATGTCAGGCAGCAGAATGCAGGGAAGGCGGCACTGACAGTATTTCTGAACAGGTGGACAACCAATGCATTTCAGTAAAACTTGACACGCCTGATACTTTTGTTTCCCATTTTAAAGTTTCATTTGCTTTTCAGAAATTGATTTTGAATAAATTAATTTTCCAAAATAACAGTCAAAATGGTGAGCAGCTATTATAGCTACAGCACAAGTCCTGAGTACCGGTTGGGTATGGTACATCCAGTTTGCCAGTTCCAGCTGGGAAGCACTTTATGCCAACCAAGCCAAAGATCCACTTAGGACTCCCTGCTTGGGCACAGCAGCTTGCCTGCTTCTGGCTTATTTTGTTTTCTTCACTTCAACATTTAAACCTTCAAACTTTACACTTCCTATCCTGTTTTTTTTTTTTTTTTTTTTTTTTTTTTCATACACTTTTGAAATACAGCAAGAAATAACCAATGTTTTCTTTAATGAAATCTTAAGTACTTTCTGCTCAGAATCTTCTAAAGTGCTCCTGATGCCTTCCCTGGTCCAAACACATTACTTACAGAAATATCATCAGATAAGTGTTCTAAGCATCCTCCCAAATCACATATGAGTATATACTTTTGCAAAATATTATTGCTTCGTTCTCTTTGCTATCTCTCAACATAAGAGATTGTGATTACTCAGTGTAGTCACAAAGGAACAGGAGATGACATGCAAGGTAGAAATTGTGAGGCTGCTCCACCGCTCCCAGACACAATCTCTGATGTTATGAGCTACAAAGCCTGTATCTTTCTTCTACAGAAATGTAGTAAAGAAAATTTATTCCATTCATATTTAAGTTTTTCACCTGGATTAAAAGGTTGAATAGACCATCCTTTGAAAATGTCATGCATTTTTGAGTTGACAGGTTTATTTTTTCCAGCAATGGTCTTAACATCAGCTTTCTTATCTTCTAAACCTGGTACCTTCATGCAGTAATCCAGGAAACCATTTGATCTCATTATTTCTGTATATCCTCGCTCACAACCGCAGACTCCTCTCTAGGTGATAAAAGGGAATTCGATATTAAAATGAATAGTATCCTCCTGAAGAACAGCACAAATTGCAGGTAAACTGTGAAGAAACCACAAGGTACATCCAGCACTTGTAATTAGCAAGTTAACTGCCATCACACCAAAGAAGCTATGAGCTGGTGCTTGCAAACCCATTTCAGCTCAAAAAGCCAAACTACATTGGCAACTGGTTGAAAGAGAGTCAATAATTACAGTATGGAAATATTTTCGTCAGAACAGACTTAATAATAGGTATCTGTGGCTCGATCCAACTCCTCTTATCAATAAAAAGTTAGCACTGACCCTGCTAGGCATACGAAAAGATTAACAAAGCAACAATCCCATTTCAGCCCCAAACCCCCCGTTCCAAGGCATTTCCACCGACACGGGGCTCTCTCTGATAAAACATTGCCTCTTTGGACTAAGCATCTGCTGCCCTGGACCAGTGCAGGCAGTTTCTTCAAAAGGTTTCTTAGAATGTGGTGGTTCACTACACAGATACTCCATTTTCTGGATGTCTACTTTAATGCATTTAAAAATATATATATAATTTTTTTTTAGATTGCCTTTCTTTTCTAAACATCTTATTATTACAATGCCCGTCTGAAGGTCTGTCATGCTCTGTACTACCCAAACAGATACGGGATTTACAGTATCTGTGATAAGAATTTAACACTTGATGTCAGTTTTTATCCCACACCATCCCCAATTGTTGTCAGACACGATCCTGAGCTTTTTTGATCAGAAGGTGAAGGAACTCTCAAGAATTTAAATAGCTAATGAATGCACGTCTGCCCATCGTGTGTATGGCTCTGTAGGCTCTCACAACAACCCTTATAGCTCTATACAATTGCCCATGAGCTTGTTTCCAATGGTAATTCCTCCCACAAGATACTCAGCTGAAGCTGAGAGCTGTGGAGGCTGTATTTAAAATAGAAACATACACCCCAGCTGCACCTGGCTACTTCAAGGGTTCTGGGTTTTGTGCTCTGCCACAGAGCTGACACAGAGAACAAGGAGAAGGCATTTTTGGAAGCTCTCACTGGAGTTCAGTACTACAAGAAGGGATGTTTTAACCTCTGGGCTCACATCTGCTCAGAGGCAAAGAGGAGATGCTTCCTCAAAGATGCAGCAGATGTTGCTGATGCTGAACATTTCAGCAAGTGGGCTCCATTCCAGACCCTGCTTAAATGGTTAGTATGGAGGTGGTGGGATCAGGCTGCTACAGCTTCCTTGCACTCTTGGGGGCCTCCGGTGTCCTTGAAGGAGCAGGAGAGCAAATATGCTTTTATTTTCTCTCTTACATAAGCTTTAAACAGTCCATTTGCTATTTGACAGTAAAATAGCATTCAATAAAAATTAAACCAAGAGGTTCCAAACCCTCCCCACGAAACAAAACCAAAATTACAACACTAATATACACCATCACTCATCTGTGCAGGTTTATGAAGCTTTTCTCTTCAACTGAAATTCCTACAACTTCCTCGAGGTGGTACCATGGGCACACTGAACTATTTCCTAGGTCCTGGCATGCATTTAAGATCCAGAAGATAACTGAATAGATTTTGCGGTGTTAATTCATCAGCCACGTTCTGCAGCAACTACGCACCTGGGTGCAGTAGGAGAAGGGTTTTTTGCACGCTGGGCTGCAACGACGAACTTCAGCAGGTTTGGTCTGAAGAGCACACCCTCCTGGAAAAGAAGTTACTTTCCAAAAAAAGAGTGCTTTCAAGGGTATGTTGTACAATGGTTTTGACTTGGATCACCATAGAGTAAGAAGTGCATGCTTGCTTATTTTATATGGTTAAATAGTACTCTATTGAGCTCATTAGCATAATATCTGTAGGCATCACATTAATTAATTTGCCTTAACAAGGCAGGGAATTATTATCATACCCATCTTGTTAATGGAGAACAGAGACATTCAGATTTAAGCAATTTGCCCCAGGCCACATAGGAAGTTGGGGACAGAATCAGGAATTAGATGCAGATCTTCTGTGTCCTCATTAACGTCTTATCTACATAAAAAGATATAATACACTTAACGCCTTAGCCCATCCTCACTTGGGGAACTCTGCCTCATAGCAATAAAAAAAAGTGTTAATGAGTTCTTAACTACTTGGCAACCTTTGCACATAAAACTTTTGTATATTATCTTAACTAGTCCTTATAAATAGAGCTAGATAAGAACATCTGCATTTTCGTTCCTGCTCTCTCTACTCATTCATCCTCTGCATACTGAGAGAGATCCTGCGGATGTGCGAGCCCTTTGCCTTTGTCAATCTCTCGTGGAGCATCAAAGTGCTGACCATGGATTTCACTTTTCATCCTGTGCAGGCAGAATTTGTAGGTCACAGCACCAGCAGGAATCTCACAGTCTGAGTGATCTGAGATTCCTGTCTATTGAATAGAAGGAGAGTTACAGAAGCTGGGCTCTCTACCATCACATGTGATTTTCTCTTTCTCTCCCCTGTTGCTGGAAAGTTGCACTAACAGCTGTACAAGGCTGCCTAGGCAGACGAGTTACTGTATGTGCATTTGTCTCTTCCTGTGGACAACACAACCGTCGGGGTAACTCATGCAATGACATGTGTGATGGTGACCTGACAGCAGGGCTGGTGAGTTGCCACCTGTCTTTCCCACACGTAAACCTGAACTGAAATTCTAGAGGAATCAGGAAGGAAGGCTGACTGAGTAACTGATACAGAAGAACAACTTGTATGAAGACTTTCCTTTCATAATTGTGCATGGCAATTTGGGGCATACCTGTGACATTTATTCCGTCCGAGCGCTGGCACCACACTGTGCGTACATTGTCTCGCCAAAGGCTGGTTTTCCACAGGTAATTGTAACACTTCCCTCCTGCAACGTCAATACCAGTTAGTCTTCACATTGCAAGAGAATCAGAATAAACTCTCGAGTGAGAGAAACTCTGGCAAGGCTACCTGAGCAAGGCCGTGTCTCCACCACTTGTCCGGAGCAGCTCTCGGGGCTCTCAGGGGACTGACCTACAAATGCCCGGGATCGAGCCTGTCGACCCGTTGTCTCGAAGCTCCTGCCCTCGATGCACGTGAGCTCGCAGGAGCTCCACTCCGACCACTCGGTCAGGTGGCAGTCACCTGCACACAGGAAGAATAAATCACAGGTTTCCCAAAGGAACCAGCCTTAAAGGATTAAGGACAAGCTGCGTACAACAGCTTTAACAGTGAAATAACCTCAGTTTATCACCCAATGGTATGCATTATTCAGATTTTCTGCTTCGCGGGGAATCTCATTTTCTCCAAAAAGAAAGCCTTTTACAGGTGATCTAGAAACAGCAGACTGAGCATTTACGTGATTTGCTGAAGTACGAATTCTGACTGCGGCAGCTGCCAGTACTCAGCTATGCAAGCCTCTCCGTCTCAGAAAGCTATTGCAGACAGCAGCGTCCTGTGACTTTCAAAAGTCTTTACCTGGGCAAGGCACGGAGCATGGTAACTGCAGCACGGTCTCTTTCAAAGGCAGCTCGGCACATAATGCATTTTCCACTGGTTTGGCTGTAGCAGAAGCAGATGCGTCATGCACTACACAGGTGAGGTTGCGCACTTGCAATCCATCTCCACACTGTCCACCCTAGGAAATGACAGAGGGGAACAGAGACACACATTGCTGGCGTTAGCAGATGGCAGAAGAAATACACTTGATTCCACCTGTAAATAAAGACTTCAAAGATATAAATCCAGTTTCTGGACTGCAATAGTATCCCCAGTTACAGGAAGACAGGTGGAGATCTCCTTTGTAAGAAACTCTGCAGAAGCTCAGAGGCAGAGAGCCACATGGAAAAATGTGTATAACCAGAGAGGAGAGAAGAGCACACAAGTCCTTTCCTTTCCATGTCACGGAAGTCCAGGAAGAAAGGAGTCACCAAGCAGATGGGGCAGAGATCAGGCAGGCCCTTTTCCTGCTGCAACAGCGAAAAATAGCAAATGTGAAGAGCACGGCTTCAGGAGAGCTGGTCCCTTCCCACGTGACAAAGCCTTGAATCTCCTGGGGGAAGAGGTGGGTACTATAAAAGATTGAAAAGGAGTGTTTTGGCTTCTCTAAAGCAGCCAAGGGCAGAGCCTGCCCATAAGCAATGGACATTTCCCTTCACCTCCTTTGACGACACAGCCCAGTATGAGCAATTAAATGCTTTAAACTCTGCAACAGCACAAATCCTTCAGTGTCTTCAATTAGGCTGCGAGGATTAATGTGCACTAGGATGTTTGTGTAACTTCTTAATTGTACAGGGAGTTTCCGGTTCTGAGGTGGAGACATCGCCAGCCTTACTGAAATGCCATCTGAAGCCAGCCCCAGTTTGTTAGCATTGAATCCGGTTTGAACAAGCGTTAGGTGGCTCCATCCAAGCCACTCCACACTCTTCAGTCCGGTTCTGAAACACTCAGTAAAACACCAAACCACTTGCTGAAGACTTCCTCTACCAGAAAATCAATGTTGTTTGGTTAACCCAGCGATGAAGATGCTGTGAGAAATGATGCCCTGAGGCTCTTTCTAGAGGGTGGAATTGTTTCATTTTCTTCTGAAAAACAGAGCTGTGTTGATGTTTGAGGCACATACATTAAACCTGTGCGATGCTTTATGAACGTGCATCTTAAGCCTTATGGAAATAGCACTTCACAAAATTCAGTAAATAAAGCTCAGGAAAAAGGATGAAACATTGCTTTTATACAACCAAGGGAAACACTACTTTGAATCACTTGGCAGTAGATTCTTTTAAAGTAATGGACTTCATCTGCAGAACAGAATGGCTCCTACCAAGTCCATTTATTCAGCAGCATGTTTGATAGCAAGAATCTCAAGAATGGCTCTCCTGTAAACATCTGGCACCATTTTCATTTTCTCCATACCTTTTCTGTTGCTGGCGCACGGTGATATAGAAATAGAAGCGTAACTAGTTGGGTTTAGAGCAGTTGCTAATCAAAAGCATCTTAGAGAAATATTAGTGTAGATTTACCATATGCAGCCAGATTTCAAGTTTTTAACACCATGTTTCATTTTAGTCAGTATGCAACTTACTGTTCTAAATTACTGTTTCACCCCTGAAACCTCTATAGCGGCCTGAGATTAATGGTGTGTGAATAACTCATGCGGCTGTCAATTGGGTTAGAGTTCTCAGAAATTGCTGGTGGAAACAGAATACAATGTGGAGAAAATTCCCTGGGGAAATGGGCACTAATCAAACTGCAGTCCATTCGCAGCTCAACGAAGTAGCTCAAGGAATGGCTGAGGATTATTGAAAAGGACAAAAAAAATGTGAAGATACTTGTTCTTTTACAAACAGTACATAAATATATAAGTATTTGGATAGATATAAATGCATGAATAGTTATGTAAATACAGACACGAATATAAAGAATAGATTAAAAGAATACATTTTTGGTAATCTCCGTTATAAAAGTTAGCATGCCTCAAAGCAACATTCTTCATCCTTCTATCACGAAATATTGGCAATATATTCATATTTCCAATATTTAGAATAAATAAATAAATATAAATAATGGACTCTCAAACAAATCCAAAAATAAACGTTAGCTTTTTAACAGTGTTTTCTACTTTCTTGCTTTCATTCAAGAAAGACCTGAAATGCATTTTTACAATGAATTGAATGCATTTAAAAGATACTATGTCATCCTGTCATTTACAGAGGAAAATGACACAGGGCTTTCTTGATATATTTGGCAAGGTCATAAGCAATGCAGGAGCAATGCATTAACTTTCTTATCATCCTAAAAATTATTCATGTCCCCAAAATTATACATTTGAAGACCTAATTAATAGGTGTGGAATCAGTGGAAATTTGCTGCAGAAATGGCACAATGAGGATTCGGTGAGTAGCTGCTAATCAGAGGAGCATTGCCAAGGAGATGATCAAATATTCAAAACACTGGGGATCAAATCTGTATTGTAAGTGCTCTTCCTTGGGAGGTGTGATGATCTGAGGTTTGCACAGATTTAGCCTCTGCCTTTTGAGTCACAAGCTCCTTGCAGGAAATATGCAGGGACTTAACTTCCAGAGGGTCCAGGTCCATTTGAATTCCAGAGGTCCAGGGATTTGACTTCCATGGTTTCATGGTCTGTTTGGCTGCACAAATTTCTATTTTGACCCTTTGGATGATTCAGAAAAGCCCCTCGGTTCCCTAAATACAGTCTGGAGGTAGGGCCCCTCCAGAAGCAGCTGCACAGAGCCTCTACGTCTCAGTCCTTCACCCCAGGAAGGGTTCTTAGTCTTCTTATGAATGTTAGGCAGATAGTCCTTGATAATGTCTAGCTGCTTGGCTGATATCCTGTTAATGGAAAAATTGTGAACTCTGTCATTCACTGCTAATTTTTACTTTCTTATTTTTTATTTTTTTTTCACTAATCAGTGTAAAACACTTCAACTCCAATGAGAAAATGATTAATGTAAAGCAACCCTTTAAGATTAGGTGTTTTGACCATTTTCCAGGTTCTGCACCCCTTTGAATGCAGCAGAAATGCCCAGGTCTGCTGGAGGGGTGCCTATGACATGTGCCTGTGACATGTGCCTGGAGAGCAGTGTGCTGATTTACATACTGTGAAAACCAGCAGTACTTAGCAGGCTCTGCTCCTAAACATTCACACACCTTTAATTATTCACATGAAGTCAATTTAACAGTCCTTCTACAATTAAGAAATGCAGTCTCAGTTATCTCATAATACAAGGAAGAAATGTTTTAGCTTTATAATTAATTGTCCTGTTTATATTACCCCAGGAAGACTTTTTCACAATATGCATTTTGGCCTTACCATATGATGTATTTACCGTCTTCAATAAAGCATTCTTGAAAACGTGACTTCTAAAAGCTTTCTCTAGAAAGTACACTTAAGCTTCTTTTCCAGAAAAGTACAGGAATAAATCACCTTGTATTTATGAACTACATTTAATTCCAAAGAACCTCATTAAAGAGAGCTGAACGTGAAAAAAAAGGTCTCCTCTCCAAAACAAAGCAAAGGGGTGAGAAACTACAACACAGTAATTTAAGAAGAGAAGCGGACTCTATCTCACTGCAAGCACAGGATGATATCTAGCTTAGAGAAGGCCATGATTACTTGCTTTGAGTTGAAATTTAGCTGGGTTCTGAATGTGCACATTTTTAATTTCCGTGATGTGTTATTTTTCTGGAATATGCTAGGGCATTAATTCAGCTTCCCTACTAATTCTTTTATCAGCTATGTTAGCTCCTATCCTTGAAAGTCTTGTCCCTAATGTTTAGCAGAATTTGCTTACCTTTGCTGGGCAAAATATCAGCTGAGGATGTTATACATAACTAAATACTGTGTGCAGCATACACAAAAAACATATTCACATCCTTACTTAGCTGGAATGAGTTGTTGTTTAGCACAGGAACCAAGAAGAAAGGTGACCCTAATATATATTTCCTGTTCTGTGATCTTGGGCTGTCCAAAGGCTGTAAACACTCCACATTTCATTTACAAAATGCTGGGGAAATTCCAGGTATCTATTCTGCTGCCTGCAGCATTTGCTACAGGTCCATCGACTGCACCCAGACATCGAGCAGACATAGAGGGCAGATCAGAAAACACAAGGGATGTGTCTTCACTTCCATTACTGCCTTCAATTTCCTCTGTTTGACAGTCTGGAGAAGCAGCCACAGACCTGTGCAGTGGTCCTGTGCCCCAGGATGAGGCAGGGCGATTCTTCTCCCACCTGCACCTCAGCTAGGATGGCTCTCAGCAGCCCAAGCGGGCTCCATTATGTCTGGGAAGCTGCAACATGGAAGATTCATCTCTGCTTAATCTGGGTTACCAATTTAGCAGGTTTAATATGGGTAATGTGATCTAATAGCTAAGGAGAAAAGAAAAAGTGTAGGGGGAAAAAAATCAATTCAAGCCGGATGCAAGTCAATGTCTGGGAGAGAATGACAACCGTGGTGCGGAGTGTGCGGGGAGCTGAATCCTGCCATTCCCAGGTTGCTACAAAGAAAGTCACACTGCGGGGAAAGTAAACGCCAGCATTTCATACAGCAGCACTAGTGCACTGAAGACCTTGCAGAGAAAGGCCTGCTATATGGTACTTAAAATAAAAGATAAAATAGATGAAGCTCTGGAAACCAGGCATATCTATTTTCTCGTTAGAGTTACTTTATATAATTAAATTATAGGTCACCATGACTATGCTTGCTCAAGCACATTCACCACACAAATCTCCTTTAGTACCTCTATAAGCTCACAGTGCTTGAACCTGTCCCGCCGTAAATCACTGCTGACGGCCGGGAGATCACGTGTGCAGGTTTACATTGCTGAACTTCCCAGCCTTCACACGCCTCTTAAACCTAAATCAACCTCGCCGCCCCATCCTCATTTCGGCGGCAGCAGGAACGCAAGCCCTACCTGGAGTCTGCAGGGCGACCAGGGGCCGAGATGCCAGCTGTAGCAGGGCTTCACCGGGCAGCTTCTGTGCTGGGTGAGCTGTGCCGGGCAGGGCCTGCCCTCGCCTTCAGCCTGCAGGAGCACCGCACGCCCGCGCACCATCTGGCCTGGCGGGGAGAGAGACACGGCACGGTGAGAGACAACCACGGGAAGGAGCAGAGGCAGATTTGGGGGCGAGAAGGGGGTTCTCGTTATTACAGACTCATTTTCCACCCATAAACACAAAGCTCTTTTTTAAAACCCACACAAAACGATTATTCAGGAAGCCTATTTAGATGATACGGCTGCAATTGCCAAGTCTTCTGCTCCGTGATGCAGCCACTGATATTTCTGATATTTCTATTTTGTATGTTTTCCAAAGACGTTATTTGTTTACACAACACATTTAAATATTTGACTAAATCCTGATTATTAAATATGGCCAGAAAATAATTCCTATGGAATCATCATTTCTAACATCATCCATTCAATATGTTTCCGGAGATTTTTAACAAATGAAATTTCCTTTTTATGACCAATTATGTGCCTCTAATTTGAAAACTGCAAACACTCTAATGGCTATTACCATCCATAACCACTTCTGCCATTTCCATTAAAATCCTATTTATTATTGGTGAAAACTTCTTCAGCTACTGAATGGAAAAAGCAATTATGTTACTACTTTTGAAATAATAAAACTGAATACATTCATTAAAGTTACAGCAATTCCATTTCCTTCTCCTTTGCTGTCCATTTACGTCCAGGAATGTTTTCACTCAAAATGATTCAATTAGAATCCGGGCTCCAATTAAAACGAAAAGTGAAAAGAGCCGTTACGCAATGCAATGCATGAGATTGTGCTACGGATAAAATTTCTGCCTCACCTTTCAGTAGACAGGGATTTGAGAGGCAGTTAAAAAAAGGAGAAAGGACTCGGTAATAAGAGCACACACATGCAACGAGACAGATGCAGGCCGTAATTGCTAACTCCCTGAGAAGGAAAGGGAGGAGGTTTGGTGAGGAAGCGCTCCGCTTGTATGGCAGTCATTTAGCTGCAATCTGGAGTACAGGTGAGTCTGTGCTGGAAGCAAACACCCCTGCAACGCGGGGATGCCGTGATAGTCAGCCAGAGCCTGCTCGCAGCGATTTATGGACGCGTTCTTTAATTAACTGTGCTGCAGCTGTGCTTAGGGTATGCTTCTAATAGCAGCCATCGTGAATGTCTACAGAGCAGGGCTTCCCACAAAATTTTAGGAACTAAAAATTAAAAGCTAAATCCCCTGAAAAATGTAGTGACATATCTTAGCAAGCTCTCTTACCTTTACAGTGCTCTTCCCCTGTTCTGACCCATTGAATTCCATTTTTAAACCCATTTAAACCAATTTTAAAACCTTTTCCTTTTCCAGGTCTAATCCTCTGGACCAGGGGAGTTTGTAACAGAAGTGATGATAAAAGCTCTTATCCACATGGCTGTGCATTCAGCCGTCACAGAATCAGATACATTAGGAGGTGGAAAAATCCTACCAGCTGAGAGGAAAGGGAACGTAAAAACTCCTGTGGTGCACCAGGCGCCAGAGCCGGGAGGAAAGCTCCCGGTCCTCTGCTGGTGCTTGGGGTGTATTAACGTGGAGGGGGGCTGCAGCTGCCTCCGGGCCACACAGTGCCAAAATGCATCATGTCACGGCACCCTGAGGGAGAGCAGGTGGCTTATAACTGGCCTTTGATAAATCTGCATTGGACTGAATTTGTCCGATTTGTCTCGTTTCTTGAAGTGACCCCCGAGAGGTGGGGCAGAACTGCAACGCTCCCTCTGCTTGCACTGAGGTTTGGGCAATGTGCTCCAAAAGGCTAAAGGAGGCAAACTGGAGACAGTCCAGAGGAAGGCAACACACGTACCAAGGTATTTGGAAAACAGAAGAATCAGAGAAGACTAAGGGAAGTGATTTTGCTTACCCCAGAATGGGAACCAGCCCCTGGCATGTAAAAGGTTGCTGCAGCCTGCAGCAATTTGCAGTTTGTAAAAATTAGGCCAGTTGTTAGGATATAGCTTTGTGAATTCTGGAGACTGGTTAGTGATGGAAAGGGCTCTTTGGGAGAGCATGGGAAGCCTGTGGATGCAGGGGTCTGGGGAAACAGGGCAGGGGGTGCCCTGGGACAGCAGCTCAGTGCTGAGCCCCTGCAGGCACCGGCTCTGAAATGGCAGCGGCAGAAATGGAGCGCTCTGAGGTTTAAAAGATCTGATCTCCTTAGGAGGGGCTGGAAACCCTGAAGTATTCATCAAGCTACTTTAATTCAACACATAATTTCCTTTTATACTCTCTGCTTAACAACTTTCTAACAAAACATAAATGGGAAGATCAATGAAGAAAACCCATGATTTTCTTTTTAAGAGGAACTAACAACCATTCTGTTTCTATTTACATTTTATTTTCCTACAGTCGGTTATCCAAACCTTTTAAATTTACTCCATTCACAGTGGTCAGCTGCCGTCTGACTTGTTTCTCTCTCCACCACTTTCTTTCTCTACTGTGAATAAATCATTAAATAAATAAATTTTGTCTAAGAAATTTTGTTGAAATCTCCCTTGGGCACAATCACTGCAGTGAATTTCTTAAAGCTCTATTGCTTTTTTTTCCTCACTCCATAAACATTATCTAGGTGCTCCATTGCCGCTCAAGTAGCAGAAAAACTCCACCTGTCTTTACTTTCTAAATACCTTATTTTTTACTGCCTATGGAGAAAGAAATCTCACTGCATCTGAAATTCATTTGCTTTTAACGCAAACTCTGGTATAGACAAAGTAATCCTAGTTATTTCTTAAATCTCCCAGTTAAATTTACCTTAATTTTCCAATGAATTAGCCACACGTTTGTTTCCTCTGCTGTGCAGCATTAAATTATATGAAAATTAAGACAAAATGTGTGCTGAAAATTGGAAATAACTGGTATTAACTTGGGGATATTTACACGGCAGTGTGTTCAACACTGGGTAACTCACGTAAACCCCAAAATTTTTCAGATGAGGTCATTTTTTATAAGTGATGAGGTACAGGTTTAGCTGTTTGTATACTATTTAGCATATCTGTTGGACAACTTGAGAGAAATCATCCAGGACAAGAAAACATTTACTTAGAAAAATAAAACAGCCTTGTGCATTTATTTGCCTCAACAAAGGAAAAACAGCGTGCTGGGAATTACCTTTCTCCAGTCTTTATCCATGATCTTTTCCAATAACTTTGCTTCAGGCCTTGGGAACATCATGCATTAACACAGTACCATACATCTTTCCCTAACTGCACAGCAACTGCTATGAGGACCCCTGATATATAACACAACACCAGCATAAAGCCCAAGCCAGCACCCAGAGCAGATGCTGCCCAGAACCACAGCTGCAAGAGGCAAATATCTGTTACACATCTCCGCAGGCTCATCACAGGCAGGCAGGAGAGATCTACTTTACTCATCATCATTTATAAAAATCAATATATTCGCCTTTGGCTGCTGTATACCAGAACCATACGAGATGTCAGTGCCACGTACACAGCAGCACAGGATCATGTTTAAATGCATTGTTCCGTAAAACAAAACCTGAGCAAGAAAAAGGTACTATCCATTAAAATACATCACAGCAAATTAAGTTACTGGAAGAGACGGACAAAATAAAAATGTTAGCGATGTTGCTTAAGAAACACATGAAAGCATACGTCCAGTGACACTAAATTTTGATCTGAATGATATTTAAATTATGTTTCCCTTTGAAGTCATTTATGGTACTTCAACAGGCCCTTCACATGCTCTCCAAGAAAAGCCAGAAAAGCAGAATATTATTTGGAGCAAATGAGGAAAAGAGTGCAGGTAGTAACAGCACATGCAGCTGATTTGCTGTGAATTATTTCTAAGAAGTGTGCATTTAAGTCCTACATTTTAGCTTTATCAAAAAGCAGGCAATTATTTATTTGGCAAAGGGAAGCAGAATCAGTGTTTATTACAGCCTATTCCCACGGCTCGTTTATTGTCGTCCTTTGGTTTTCTGTGTCTAATTTGAGGTTTAATCCTATTCTCACAAATGCCAATGAGAAACTCATGGTGATTTTGAAGGTTTTGCTGTGTGGGAACATTCAGGTAGGAAACTCACACAATATTCATCTGTGAAGTACCGCCTGTAGGTGAGTATGCAATTAATGTCTTCTCTATTATTACTATCATTAAGTAGTACCCAATTGGAACATAACGAAGAAGCTAACAGGAAAGTGTCTCAGTTTTTACTGTTGGAACCACACAAAGGCCACAGCTGCAGAATTGGTGCTCAGGTGTCTCCATCACGTGTGATTGATATCAATGTTTAAAGCTGATTTCACAGATGCTTATCTTCTGTAGGTTCACAGAAGAATTATCTCAAGCTTTTGAGTTGTTATCTACAGTCCAATCTGTACTAGCCAGTTCTCTAGCTAGCTATATAACAGACTTTTGTTCTTTGTGGACCAGAAGTGTTTGCACTTGACCCTGTGGTTTAATTATCTTTAATGTGGTTTGACACCTACAGTAAGGACACTTACAGGAAGAGCAGAGGTCCACTTCTGCAGGGCACTGGTATTTTCAGTTGGATCAGGTCTCTGCAGAAGCCCAGCTCTGATTATGGCATGAAGAAAGTATTTGCTCCTTAAATGCACTAGGAATCATCAGGTTTTAAACAATCTTCGGGATCTGGATAAGTATTTCAGGATCAGGAATATGAGGCATACCTCTACTTGAGTAGTAGCACATCCCTCGCAGACTATGTAATGCGAGTGCTCAGGATAAAAAGACCTTCAGGTCTTTTTCATCACAGGATGAGCTGCTCTGTTAATCATGCTAAAAACCACAAACAAGTTTTTGCACATGTAGCCCTGTTTATTTTACTAAGTGATTGAACACTCAAAAAAAAAATTTAAGTTCATTCAGCAACGTGAGAATTAACACTCTAGAATTGATTTTGAAAAAAAAATGGAATAATAGTATTCTTAGTGTGTTGTTGTTAAAACACTATCTATGAATTTTTCATTTATGTTGACAGAGTACTACTTCATGAAAGGGTTAAAAATTCAGTAAAGAAAGAACACCACTAATCCAAATATTAAGCTTCCCCTGTAACATGCTTTGATCTCTGAAATCCATCTGAAGGGATCACTTTATGGAAGTTAAGAACTTTTTTTTTTTTTGACCTTAAGTGAACTCGATTCAAATACACATTATGGCTCCTGAGTCTTGAAGCCATTACCTGTATGTGTGATGTGATGCACATTACAAGCTTGGGAAATAATGTAATGAACCTATTTTGAATATAATCTTCACTGCATTTCCTCATGATAACACTGACAATTTTCTTTTAATCATATAGCAGTAAGAAAGGCCTTAATTCTTTTACTTTTTATACGTAGGTAAGCATTATGAGCTACAGAAAACCATGCTGAAGTTACCGGAGTAATAAAAATACCGAGGAAGCTGTGGTTACAGGATGGAAGCAGAGGCAAACACTAAACCATGAACCATATTCTTCCATTTTTTTTCTTCAATCTAATATAGTTATGTTCCTAAAAGTAACTTTATCAAAGGATTTTTATTTACTTACTTATCTATTTATCAAGAAACCTGCAACTCCCTTGCATTTCTGATTCTCTGAGCACTCCCTGTGTTAACAGGGGTTAACATTTCCTATGACTGAAAAACGTTTCCTATGACTGAATTCTGAGAGTTTAAATTAATTATTAAATAATCCTTTGGGTATCTATCCACTTGTTCCCTAAATTGTGTTATTCACTTTGGAGTACTGTGAAAAGAGCCTGCTTTGTCTCCAAAACTCAGCACCTCAGGAACTTTACCACATCCAAGTCTGAAGGGCTCAGTGTGAACCGGAGTGCCTGGTCTCAGTGCAGGGCTGGTGTAAGCAGGGCTGGGGGTGCCATCCAAGCTGAATTTTGTGGTGTGGGGTGAATAGGGCAGGAGGGTAGGTGTGGACTCACCGCCAGCACCACACGTCTGGGAGCACTGCGACCAGGCTGACCACGCTGAGAGCCGGCAGTCCACCACGCATCCCACCAGGCACTCGCTGCTCATCTCCCCGGGCTTCTCCAGGTGACGCTGTTGGTGAGCAACAAAACGCACACGTTAAGCCTTAAGGAGTCACAGGGCGACATTGTGCCGTGTTGGGCATAAAATTAAGAAAATTAAATTAATCTTTGCCCATTTCCCCGTGGCATGTGGCCTTGCTCTTCACCTGCTGGCAGTGCCGCGCACTGACCGTCCGCCCATCACTGCGCACACAGCTCAGGAGCCGCTTCCTTACTCCTCGCCCGCACGTTGCGTTCTCGCTGAGCTGGCACGTGCTCCAGTCTGTGGGCACAAGACAAAGGACTCAGCATGGCAGGGCACTGCTACAACTCACTTTTTACCTCTCTGAACTCAGCATGCGAGTTGTCTTTTCCCAGTCCTTGGCTTCACTGCGTTAGCTCGTATCAAATCCAAGAAGAAAACCCACAAAAGAAAGTTGCTCTTAAATAAGAGCAGGTCTCCAATGAGAACTTTGTTGCTTCGTGCTTAGATATCCTTCAACAAAACTGGTACATCAGAGGGCACGGAACACTGTTAAATGCTGATAAAGTGTGTCAATGAAACCCAGCTGGTGCATTTACAGAGCTGTATTGTCTGAAGCAAAAATTCACTTTGATAGCTGTGGAAGTTTCTGACAAGCAACTATAATTTCACCTATTTCTTGTCTCAGAGCAAAATATTTCCATTATTTGAATGAGCTCTAATACTCATGAACTAAAAACAGCATTACTAGTAGAAGAAAATTCTGGCCAGAATACAAGTAAGCTAAAACAAGCCATAAAGTACCGTTTAAAATAAGCAGAAACCAACACAAGCAACTACAATTTCCATACACCAATAACAAATCGGGAGCATACAAGAGAAAAACCTATTACTTTGTGTTTTCCTCCTTTCATAAACATGAACACACAGCTGATCTTCATTTCTGAAATATGATCATAAAAAATATGACCATCATCATCATCATGCTGTCTGTACTTCTAGGGATTTCTTTCAAACAGGCTTGGTTTATACTCCATATTGCATTTTCTCCATCTCTGTTCTCCCTTCCCATCAGCCTGAAAATTCACCTCAGATCTCCTTTTAGGATTTTTCTCAATTATCTGAGCTAGTTAAAACGGAAGAACTTCTTCTTTCTCTTTGCTAGTTCATGTGTGACAGATTTATCTACTTCCAACTAAGGTCCTAAACAATGTATTTTGTTCTCAGTGTCCTGTGCCCACCCATACAACCTCTTTTGCCTTCAGATCAGACTGATTTTGGTATTATTGCCTTCACTGGAATTACATGGATGTTACATCCTCTTCACCCAGCAAAAACAAGACATCCCATTTACTAGTTTTATTTCCAGCATGCCTGAAGTGTTAACTCAACTACTAAAATAATGCGTTTACCCATTGACCTGTAAAAATGTACATATGTAATTAACGTTAGTGAAATTCATGATGTTAACAAGTAATTCTTGTAATGCCAAGGCTTTAACCAACACAACAAGCAAACATAACTAAAAACACAACTGGAGAAAGTCTTTAAGGAGCTGGGTTTTTTATGCAAAGACACTTAGAAAAGCAGAACATCAGCTTAATGTGCCTTGTAATTGGTGTCCCTTCCTGCAGAGAAGAAATTGGAAAATTATACCTACCTGTTAGATTGTATTGATATTGGAAGCAATTTTGGTTAAGAATACAAGGCTTCACTTGTGAATCTTCAGGGCAGGGCTTGGTATTGACAGAAGACCTCAGCACTTGTCGAGTTCGGGTTTGCACAACATTTGGATCACACACCTGTAGACAAAAGGGATGGACAGTGCAAGAGACCCTGGTAAATCACACAGACACTGACTGCTGGGGCCGCCACATGCAATCCCATGGCTACACTGAGTACAAGATAACCATGCTGACAGCAAGATGGGGTGACTTTTCAAAGCCTCCGATACCATATGCCAATGTCAGGCTGCCTATAATCCAGGATTTGCGTGCTCACATTTTAACATGAGTATGAGCCAACGAAGGCCTGTTTTCAGTTGTTCTGGTGCATCACAAACCCTGCAAATGTTTGTTTTTACCAGCCCTCCAACCTTATTTTTGCTCTCCATTTTGGTTGCAGACTTAGCATGGCGACCGATTGCTTCCAGCCTCACAAGAAATATCCCCTTCACACAGAGGATATCCCCTTCATGCAGAGGACAGCACCCAGTCATCCACAAATCCCCTCCTCCAGGCTCCTGCTTGCCCCCCGCAACACGAGAGACCTCTTTGAAGGCACATGGAGGCACCACCCAGCTCTGCCTTTGCATTTTAAAAGTTTTTCCCTTAGTTTACTTAATCTGGAGATGTAACATAAGCATTGTCTGGGACACGGGGAGCACCGTGTCCCCAGCCTGGCTGTCACGTCCCTGTCTCATGCTGACGAGAGCAGCTTGCCTCGGGAGGATGGAGTCACAGTGCTGCAGATTAAATGCCTGTGGCACTGAGCAAGGCTAATTGGTGGAGAGGAGCACTACAGACAGCTGTTTTGTCTCATTAAATGAACTCATAAAAAAGTATAAATAGGCTTGCTCTGAAGCCAGGGTGATTATGAGAAAACGTAATAGCCATTTGGGCTTGTAAGGCTGAGAGGGAAAACCAGCCCCAAGGATGTGGGCTCTGGCCCACCAAGACTTGGCAGAGCTTTCCTACAGTCCCCCAAAGCGGTCATGGGCAATTGAGAGTGGTCCCAGCGAACCTAATGGCAATGAATCCCTATTAAATAATTCCCTATTATCCAGAGCCATTTACTGAACAAGATGACCTATTTAATTCCTAACAGTCTCTCATTAGGACCGAAGATTGCTCAGGAACAGCAAAGTAAACCAAGAAAACAATGCATGTAGAAATATGTTTTCATAAGTGCTTGGGAATTTTAAACATGATTTTTCTAGAGAGTATTTTAAATACAAAAAACAGCTAACAGTTTAAAGCCACAGGCTTATTATTATGCTACTAATTGCTGGCAAACACAGAACCCTGCATGGGTGAAAGTATGGATAATTTTCGTATTGTGAATATTAAAGAGAAATGTCATGGCATTGCAGCATAAATCTAGATCTCATACTGCTGTAAACTGGATTAGTTGCACAGATGACAGCATAACTAAACAGAATAAATACCAGGATAAATAGGAAAAAGGTGTGGTCCAGTCTGAAAACTGAATTGTCAGGGCCTATTTTCCTTATGTGTTTACTACATGAAGGAAATTTTATTATGTCCTCCTTGCTGACAAACACCTTGTCAGATCATTTTAAACGGTAATCTTATTTGAATACCCATGCTCATCTAAAATAACTAATTGTTCTCAATTATCCAAAAATTAAACCTGTGCTAAGTGTTTACCAATTGTTTACTGCCTTTTCCACAACTAATCAGATTGCTCATCCTCACAATGAAGACTAATAACTTAAATGATTTGCCAATTGAAAAAAAAAAATCAAAGAAGGTATCTCAGTAGCTACTCCTAATTAATGTTTTTCTGCAGTATGTTACCAAAGGGAAAAAAAAAATCAATGAACGTTGTGAAAGAAGTTAAATTTGTGCCAGTTCCAAAATACCTGCCTTTGCTTCCTTTCAAAATAAGAACCTGTAGACAGAAATTATGCATAATTTATAGATAAATAACTGCCTTTAATAAAAAAGTATTTTCCCCCTGTCTAGGCTGCATCCTGTTCTGTGTGGTTACAGGGCACTGATGCAGCACTGCACTGCGTGGTGCAAACAGTCACACAGCCACCGAGATGTACTGGTTAGCCAGACAATTTTCCCTCTCAGATGTCCTTTAACAGTGAAGCAGCCCTGACTCCAACAGGTCGAAGTATATCTTGTGTTTGCCAGGATCCAAACAAACACGGAGTTTACTGCAGCTCTGAAGCTGGCATTCTCACTGCGCTGATGAGCCACCTTGTTCAGAAGCCAGGGCTGATACGATAAGCTACCCACTTTTACCTGTTTTGAATAATAAAGAATCTCTGTAGGAAAAGTGTTCATTTAATCAAGCTGAGGACATGGGAAACATGCAAAAACTCAAAGTCTGCAAACTGTAACTAATATCCTGTAATATTATTTGTTGAATTTGCCTTTACGTCAATTGAGAAGTCAATTTAGTTTTATAATTGATTTTCTGGCCTTACTCTTTCAAGTTAACTATGTAAAAAATTGAACCAAATATTTATGGAACTGAATAAGCAGCAGGAGGGAGGGACTTGCAAAGGAAAAGATGAAAGCTGGAATTTTCAAAGGAGCAAGAGGGAGCTGAGTATCCAGCCACCATGGAATCCCAATGGGCTTGGGTGCACAAGTCCTGCAGGGCCCCACAAAAATCCCAGGCTGGAAAAATTAAATATTTACTGCATGGCAAAGAATAAGGGAGGAGATGCGAAGTAGTTACGTGTTGTGAACAGTGAAAATTGAAGAAGAGGGATTATTTCCAGTGAGTATTAACAAGAAATAAAGAAGAGAAGCGTGTCAGCTGCATAGCAGGAAGAAGATATGTCACCACTGCCATCACTAACAGCAGCATGCATCTAGTCCTGAATTTGGATCTTAAAAAATAAAAGAGAAAAAGATAAAAGAGAAAAAACAATCACCACTGACTGCACATTACATTTTTAGGAGGTAGGACAGGAACAATATTGCCAGTAATATTATAGAAAAGGCAGCAAAACAGAGTAAAGTGATTTGAGTAATTTAAGTAAGCAATTATCACAGAATTAATTAAGATCTGGGCAAGACTACAGAAAGGGTTGATTCTGAGTATTCTTACAAATGAAGAAAATGACAGACAACTTGACTCTTCAACAATACTCTTCCATATGAAATAGTAAAGGTGCCCTTTCAGTGATGAGTGTTGTTCCTCAGGAGTTGGTTTTGGGACTGGCACTGTTTTACATCTTTGTTGGTGACACGGATAGTGAAATTGAGTGCACTCTCGGCAGGTTTGCTGATGACACCGAGCTGTGTGGTGCAGTTGACACAGTGGAAGGAAGGGATGGCATCCAGAGGGACCTGGGCAGGCTGAGAGCTGGGCCTGTGCAACCTCATGAGGTTCAACAAGGCCAGGTGCGAGGTCCTGCATCTGGGCTGGGGCAATCCTAAGCACAAATACAGGCTGGGCAGAGAATGGACTGAGAGCAGCCCTGAGGAGAAGGGCCTGGGGTGGTGGTTGGTGGAAAGCTTGACATGAACAGGAAGTGTTCAAGGCCAGGCTGGATGGGGCTTTGGGCAACCTGGTCTGGTGGGAGGTGTCCCTGCCCATGGCAGGGGGTTGGAACGCGGTGGTCTTTAAGGTCCACTCCAACCCAAACCATTCTGTGATTCAGATGTATACTTCAAGACTGGATCTGCTCTACCCCACTAGGAATGAATACTCCTTATCACAAGCATATATAAATTTACATATTTTGTTAATAAATAAAAAACACTGTGATTCAGCAATCCTTTACTGAGTATCTTCATTTCCGACTCCTCTCTTTCAATTAAGTAAATGCTATACTTTCACAGACATTATTTTACTTCCTGCTGTTCCACTAATAAATACTACTTTCACTGATCATAGATTAAGCTTTTTATCATTATTTTTACATTAAGTCGGCCATTCCTTCTTGTAAGCAACTAGTTTGTGCTCAGCATCAAACAATACTGCTTCTATAGCAGAAACACAAGAAAAGTGGAAAAGGTGCAGCCACCACCACTGTTCAGAGACAGGCAAGTACACACAACAGAAGCATAAAATAGTGGGAATTTAATTTTGACTTGTATTTCTGAGATCATCTCCTTACAGTCACGCTATTTATTTTTATGCCTGTGGTTATAAATCCTGTAACTAGGTTCCACAGTTGGAGAATTTGGCATGTAACAATGGGCTTAAATTGGGCATCATAGGAAATCTTCTTGCCCAGACACTGAAAGTCAAGGTGACAGACTTAGATTGAAATGATTTATTAAGATAGATTTAGACGGTGTCCAAGCCAGGAGATAGTTGAACTGAGCTCAATGCAGAAGCCCAGGCAGCTGCTGAAGCTCTCCGTATCACGTATTTGCAGAGGTTGATGATTTGTGCTGGGGTCTGGATAGAGCAACCCTTGCACGCAGCTCAGGTACAGTAAACAGGAAAAGAAGGTGGGTTCAGATTCTGCCTCTAGCTTGAGTGTAAAAGGCTACATCTTGGCTCTGGAGGCACCTCCAGCAAACTGCAAGGAGGTGTCTCCAGAACAAACATATGCCTGATCTTCCCAGGAAACCAAGGCTCTGCTCTGCCAGGGGTTGGTACTACCAGAAAGACAGCTCAGTCTTGCTTCTGCCTGGGGATTAGGAGAGTTTGATATCTGCATGGCAAGAGGAAAACCTTTGTCTAATTTCTGCCTCTATTCAGCATAACTGAAACCTACTTCCTACACTGCCCAGGCTATACATAGATTATAGATTTCTGAATCAAACAAGGAGGATGAATACGGGTGCTAACTGGCCATAAATATGAGAGAAAATAAGAAAATGACATAGCTGTGACTCATGGAAGTAGAAGGTCAGAGACCTGGATAACTTTAAGGTCAGGCACCAACCAAATCTGGGACTTAAACTTCACAGACTATGTTGTTTGTTGGATTTAGTCTAGATTCTTCCTTCACTGTAAGCAATGGAGTGTGTGATTCAGGACAGTACTTCCTTTGATATCAGTGGTATGAATAAAATTAATTTCTGGATGGAAGTAATAACAGGCACATAACTCAGGCTACTCATTAATATCCTACAGCATAAGGACATCATCCACAAAGTTTCTTTACATGTATGAAAAGACTGTCCCAGACATTTTTGGCGTTCTTTTCTATGAAGTGTGGAAAAGTTGAGTTAAAGCCAAGGATCTGTAGACCAGATTATATAAACAACAACAGAAACAAAGTATTCTGAGGCAACAGGAGGTACATACCACATTAAGGGAGGAATGAATTGGCATCTCTGCTAAAGGACCACTCACTTCAGAAATTATAAAAGCCATCTTCTTCACTCTGTGGAGGAACTGGCACAATAACTACTGCATTTTTAATATTTCTTTTAGCAAGACACATTTTTCTACCATGACCAGTTGCCACTATTCTAAGCTAATATTAAAAGTGAGGGATATAAACACACACAAAGAACGTTCCCAGACTTTGGCCCAGGCAATAATAGAACAGACAAAGCACATAAAGTTTATTCCAGAAGAGAAGGACATTAAAAAGAATAAAACTGTAAAGTTATGAATGTTATGTTCTGAGTAAGGGTTGTTAACATATTACATATCAATATATACTATCAGACCTTCTTTGTGATAGATTTAAAAAGCTGTCCATTGATCCAGGCTTTCACATGCATCATAGTTGTATAGCACAAAGGTTGTAACCCAGTAGAAAGCCCTTTAAGCTGTTTAATTTATTAAACAGCTTGTATAATGCATACTGCACTATAAATAGCTGGCCACATTATATTTAACAGGCTATTCATAATGAAACATGTAACCTCAAACTAAGGTAAATGCGTTGGCAGCAACACGGTTTGACTATTTTTAACATTGCAGTGAACCATTATATTGTTCATGCAGATGTGGATATTTCAGAACAATTTAACAAGCCATTTACAATAACATGAGCAGTCTTTTGAAATTAAAATGCATCTGCGTAGCTTTTTTTTTTTTTTGAGATGCATCTAAGTTCTAAATCCCTATATAACTATTGTTTCTTTAATTATTGTTAAAGATGAATAAAATATAACAATGAACCAAGAAAAAAACACATCAGTTGATAACTTTTTTATAAGGTCATCCAAAAAAATTAAGTCACAACTAGGCATAAGGAGCAGCATACGTTCTTCCAGGAAAGCCTTGGACTGGCATAATTCTTATTCTTCACCTGAATGAATTATTCCTTGGTCTAGAAATTCAGCTCTGTGCAAGGTTCATTCTTCAGTCCAACCTGCATGCTACAGGTCCTCTGCTAAATTTACAGCTGATACCTCCTGAGTGATTCTGTAGACGTCAGTAATGCTTGCAATAAGCCACAGAGTTTACAAATGAGTCGTAAATCTATTTTACAGTTGGCTCAGAGGGAAAGCATTTCCAAAGCATTATGACTCAGATGCACACCTAAGACCAAAGTCACTACACCTGTGAGTCAGCTGTACTGCCTGGTACAACTTTTAGTATGAGCAGTTATCTGAATACTACACACACACACACCATAGATTCAAGAGAATAATAAATCAGTTGCTACAAGTCCTGAGCACTGTACATAGCTATTGATCCATGAGGAAAATGCTCACTGAAATAGAGACAGCTGTTCTCACTTGCTTGACATGTAACCTCCTATAATTAACTAATTTCAGACCTCTTAGAATTAGCTGCTAGAAATGCCAACAGCTGAGGCAAACAAGAAGGCCACTCTGATCTGATAGTGGGGCTGTGACTGCTATCCACATAGTAGCAAAGAGCTAACAAAAAAAAAAAAAAAAAAAAAAGAGGAGGTAATTATTTCAGGGACTTGTAGCACAACTCGCATATTAACTCATTTTAAGAATGCTTTGATGAATTCAATTGAAGTCAATTAATTACATTTCCAAGTCAGATGAATACAAAGTCAAGACACTGCAGGTAGTGCATGTTATTCGATCGCTGAATATTTAACAGAGATGATAGGATTTCAGTTTCCAGATTGTTTAGCTGGGTCTTTGAGCAATCAAGTGATGATGTCTGGCTGAACACGCTATTGTAGCTGGAACGAATACGAAATCTCTGAAGCAAAATGCAAGTCAATCCAATTTGCTCATGATTTTTTTTCTAACTAACTAGCAAGCTTCAAACTGCTATTTTAAATGCCTTTAAAGCTTGGTATTTAAGTTACATGAATGTTACTTAGCGACAAAGAAGAAAACTTTATGAACCAAAAAATAGTCTTCAATCAGAGAGAAAATCATTCTGAATTTAATTCTTACAATAGAGAATACAAGAGTAATAGGAAAGCTTTAAATCAGTAATTATGAGTTTCTTGAATCCAGTAAAGAGACAGAACCTCAAATGTAACCTCAAGGTATTACATTTCAGACAGCTGCATTTCTGGGTCACAGCAAAGTGCTGTTGGAGGAGATATTAAAATTTATCTTTGTGTAGCAGTGTAAAACAGCAGTATAATCAAGTTGCAAAAATTGCAATTCAATTGGAAAATACACATAAAAGAATTTTGTTAGTATCTTAAAGTACAAAAGAAGGCCCCACTAACACCAATATTCAAAGCAAAAGGAGCCAAAAATGTAAAAGAAATACAATAGATGTTGCATGTTTTTGTAGAAGTATTGAAGCAAATACTTCCTATTGACAAAGCAGTCGCCACCTTTATGACTCATTGATTTCAACATGATTCAAGATCATTTACTATCCTAAAAGTGGAAAATCCACATGGGAAGAGTATTGCTACAAGATAAAACACTAGTAATAAAGTAATACCCTAGGAAGTATCCAGAGTACAATGACATATTGACAAAAAGGGTAAACTGGCTAATCTAAAAGGCCTTTTTATATTCAGCTGATAAGACTTAGTTATTCTGCTATCAGGATGAATTTATTATCAACACTATAAAATTGGAGCAAAGCACCGAAGTGACTGGAAAAGAATTCTCCCATGGCCAAAATCTTAGGTAAATATCTTGAATCAAAGAGATACTCAGTCAAAGATGATGCTGAAATTGGAGTTGCTCATTTCTTACAAACTAGAATTTGTCAAGTTTCATAAATCCTCTTTATCTCCAGTAAGCCAAACATGTCCAGAGATACAGGAGGATTTCCCAGGATGCTCTTTGGCAGCTGCCTCACAAGAGTGCTACGACTAAAGGAATGCCAACTATTTTGATATGAAATGTAAATGTGCTTGAAAAAGAGCAAAAAGGATGTATGGTTTGTCCTTTTCATTTTGATATGATGTGATCCTGCAAAAGTTTCAGGTTACTTGGGGAAGAAAAAGGAGCCGTACTTAGGAAATGTATTTTCAGTGAATATACAAAAAGTGCTTTATACATCCTCTGAAGACAGGCGTTTGCTTCCAGCTTGGGTTGAACCAGAATCCATGCAGGAGTTTATCAACTACAGAGCATTGTTCCCTCAAAAATTAAACAGGCAGCCCTAATGAGCTAAAAGTTCTATGTATGCCAATTTACTGATGTGTTTTTTGGGACTCCATGGGAGGAGATGATGCAGGTTGGAGGCAGAACAGGTCTGACCAAAAGACTTAACAAGAGATTCAGCTCCAGATGCAAAAAACTCTTATATTTTTGTGTCAATATGTAGGGTCTCCAGGCAAGGTCCAGGTGCAAGCTCTCCGTTAAAGTCAGTGGAGCTATTCAACTGAGAACATGTAACTTTTCCTTAAAGATGAAACTAGAACCTCCACAGACTCCATTGCTTTTGTAACTCTAGTATTGATTGTGTCCACCTGTTCGTGGCCATTCTCCAAAACTGCCTTTCCCTGTGGCTACTCAGGAGGCTGAAGGATGCTTCAGTCATCTTGGTGCTGGCAATGCCTCACTCCTGGACACATTATACTCTGTCTCTACTCCAACACACTGGTATCGATGCACAGAATGAACATATACCACTGCCATGGTTTGGTCATTCTGCATACAGCAAAACCCTTGCTTGCCTTGGAGTTGTTAAGCATCTGCAGCCTGGGAGGGACTGTGCTGCGTGGTTCTCTTTTAAAATCAAAGGAACACAAACAGCCTGTGTAGCTATAAAAGTGAGACAGCACTGCTGTAAACTCTTCAAAGGGAGGGTTTTATTTGTCCATAAAACTTCAAGCTGTTTATTGTTTCGTATCTGGACAGCACTATTTAAACACATGCTCCATCCACACACAGTCGTCTCAGTTTCACAACAAAGCACTGCAGAACAGCTTGTGAAAGCATATTGTTCAGTTAATTGCATTGGCATGCAGACACCCTCACATTTATGAATTAACATCCACCATGGCAAAAGGAGGTACAAGGAGACACAGGGACTGTGGCACTTGTCCCTGCAACTGCCAAGAGCTGTGATGCCTGATGGAGCGCAGCCCACAAGCTCTGGTCATCCCTTTTGTGCTTCTGTGGGCTGCAGAGACCTCACCATTGCTGAAAAGGAGTCTTCAGTCAAAAAAGCACCGTGTCTTAAGGATACTAGGATGTTTACAACAGTCCTTCATGACCAACTGACTGCCAATAAGGCATCTGAAAAATACCCACTGGCCTTGAGGATCTCTGCATTAGTTTACTGCATACTGAAATGAAGAAAATCTGTTTCTGGAAACAAGTTAATGACAAGGAAACAGCCCAACCGCAGTGGGACTTTGAAAGGTATCCAAGCATCCGTATTGGTTACAAGAGCATTGTACTTCATCAAAGCTATGATGCTCAGGAGGAGGTAAATACAGGAAATGAAACACAAGATTTTATTTGACATATTCTTACTGACTATATTGATAGGCTACACAAAATATTATGGAAGGAAATTACCTGTGTCAGCAGTAGTATAAATCCCTGTCCAATAACCACTAAGACTTTTGATAATGGCCCTGTTAACATAGGGGCAATGAATATATGTTTGTCACTTAAATACATCAACCAAGTCTGTTACAAAAGCCCTTAGATTAAACCTGGCACCTACTCAACACTGATCAGAGAGAAACAATAGGTTTCCAACTACATGCCTTGAGGCCAGAGTGTTTTCACAAGACAGAATTTGCAGGTTCTTTCCATCTTGCACACTTAGAAAAACTGAGAACATTTGGCAGTTGCTTGAGTCCCTGCATAATTCACAAAGTTTCAAGTATTTGGTGACAGGACAAATTATTCAGGCATCTTGCTGCCATGCCCTTCTGTTGCTGTTGCCTCAAATTTTCCCTCAGGGTTTTAGGAGGAGGAGATGCTGGAGAGAAATACTGTATTTTTGAGAAGAGAAAGCTGTCGTTCCCTCTGGCCCAAGACCTGTCCAGAGGAGTGCCGCCACCGTGGGAGATGTGCATCACCCCAACAGCACTTCCCTGAGACTACTTCCTGACAAAGACAGCCCTTAAGTGCAACTGCAGTGCTGAACCCCTCACCTGCTGTACTTGTTTGGGTCCCTGCCTGTAGACCAGGTTGAAGGATGGGTTGAACCGTCATAGTAATACCTCTGTGTGTTTTACTAACTGATTTTCTATTGCCCAGTCTCCGTAGAAATGCAAAAATCTCCAGATTGGCTGTAGGATCCATTAGGCCTGACTTCCCTTGGAAAATCATTTACGTTGTTGTTAGAAAATTTTCTCACAGAGTGATTGAAGGACAGAGAAAGATGAGTGAGGAACATCGCCCATGGAACCACAGCCAGGTAAGCCTACCTGCGGACACGTGCTCCACTGTCCCCAGTCAGACACTGCACACTCACTGGGGCAGTACAAGCTGCACTTCTGAACTTCATCCGGGATTTCAGCCTGATTGCACAGGGTGTTGGGTACCGTCTCCCCTCTGTGGTCCTCAGCAGTACTTACACACCTACACAGAAAACAGAAATTTTCATGAGAGGATCATCAGCTTATTACAGTGATGGATATCAGCAGGTCAGAGTGACTCCAGTAGGACACTGGATGTAACACAAAGCTATGTGAAATATGGCTGGTCAAAACGTGGCGTTAATGGCATTAACGATGCCAACTGAAACAGCTACAGACATGACAGGCTTTTGTTACTCACAGATTTCAATAAATACTTTGAGTAAACATTTCCAGCCTCATACAGGGGCTTTTAACTTTGATTATATGACAGACGAATGAAGAGAAAATGACAATCAGCAAGAACAAACCTGTGTGTTCCCACTAGTAACATCCTCATTACTCCCCCATGCCTAGGGAATGAACACTTCCTGATAATGAACACCACTTCAGCGAATGCAGTGCCATTACTTGGGGAAAACATTAGCAAAGCAGAATATGGAGGCTTTGCAGCTCAGGGGGCTGTTATATCTCTATGGCACCTAGGTTAAAGAATCCTAATTTAAACATCAGGCCTTCTTCCTGAAAGAAGTCTCAATCACAACACCAGGCTGCACATCAGAGATGCTCTTCCTGTAAACCATCACACAGAAACGCATGTTTCTTTTCATTTGAAATCCTTTGGACTCCACAGCGTATTCACTTAGCCAGTTATTTCAGCTTTATGTGAGAACGTTGGAGCTCTTTTTAATTTACAGTCGTGCTTTTGTCTTCACGCACCTGACTTTCCTCGTTTGTATTCCTTCTCCACAGTGGAGGGAATTTTGTTCACTGTTGATTTTGCACGGAGACCACGGTTCGACTACCCAGGAATACTGATTGCACTCAGTGTAGCATGGGACTGCCTCGTACACCTGCCAGGAAAAAGAATCAAAACTATTCATTTGAACTATCTGGGTTAGCATCTCTGCAGAAACACGTCAGCCAAAACCACAAAAGAGTACGCTGAAAAACATCCTGGCTTATGCTCCTTATGCCACAAGTGTTGTCATATCTTTAAGTTCGTTTATTCATTATTGACTTGCCAAGGGTTTTCTAAGTACATAATAAACAGTAGTATGCATGCAGCATCTTAGAACACAGGATAAATAACAGTTATTCTCTAAAGCCAGAGCAGGAATTCCATTACAATTTCATTTGCTCAGACTGCTCTTGCTATAATCTATCATGTCATTCACCAGGACCATATGCGCTGCATCTTTTCATGTTTCAGAAGGTACAAGTTTAAAATCAGCACTCATTTACCTCTGCTTCTAGCATATCCTGGGAAGTCATTTACTGTAAAAGAACGAAATTTCATGCCTCCTACAAATCTCATCTTCATACACAAACACCATAAATGCTTTTTTCCCTGCAAGTGACTTATCTCTAACGTATCTCCCAATCAAACATGACTGTGCATTCACCTGAACTATGGTATCTATGGAGAAAGAAAAATACAGCCAAATACAGAGAAGGAAAAAAAAAAAAAGGCAAAAGATTGATAAACATTTCTAAAAGATGTCAGACATTCAAGCTGTTAGAAGCAGCACACTGAGAAATAGCACTTTAGCAGATTTTTAGGTTTAAACAAATGAGCATGTCAACAGCTCTGCTATGGCAACGAATAAAAGTTATTTATTTTGAATCCAGTTTGTCCACAGAAGCTGACTTGAAGACACAACGTTCTCTCTTGCTTTGTCCGAACACACTGTGTGTTGCCCTGAAAAAATACAGCACACCGAAGATTTCTTCTTCCACATGCTGAAATTCCCTTGGCCTTGCTGCTGTGAGCAGTTCAGGTCTCACTGTTAAAATAACTGTAGATCAATCCACCCCACCCCTCAAACAAAGAAATTCAGCCACAGGTGAAATTTATAGCTTCATTTTAAAATAGCAGATTATGACTATTCATGTTGTGGTCATAGTAATAAAGAAACCTTACTTGCAATATTTTAGAGGTAAAGGATAAGGAGATTTAGAAACCAGCTTGAAAGTACAACTAGTGCCCCATCAGCACATTAATTTCTTATCAAATGAAAAAAAAAAAGATACTTCACTAAAGAGTACCCCTCAGGAATGGAAAACATCAGAAACTAATATGAACTGTGGGTCTGTCTTTGGAGGTCTATAAAGCAAGAAAAGCTGAAAAGTGATGAACAAAAAAAAAAAAAAAAAAGGAAAAACTGAAAAGAGAAGGACCTAGCAGTCAGGGCTGACGGGAGGCAAGAAAAGGTGAGCAAGAGCATTGTGTGCTCTCGGTAGATGGGAGAGGGAGTGGAGCGCAGGGCGCCAGGGCAGCAGCACTGCTCGGCGAGAGGCACGGGCTGCCAGGGTGCAGCCAGCCCAGAGGGCAGCGGGGCAGCCGTGACCAGGGGCTACCAGGCCACGGGGGCTTTTACATGTCAAGCTTTTGCTGGGCCTGCACAAAAGGCTGTGAAAGACTACAGTGCACAACATTCAGTCCAGGTTGATAATTTCCTAATGCCAAAGCAATGGTACCTGGCCTAACTATACAATATACAGGTATATATATTCACATATGATATGAAGCGTATATTGAAGCTGAGTTTCAAGTGGCACCCTAAGTGCCACTAACTCTTTGTGCAGCCCTGGGACCTGTGCTCCCAGCCAAGCCCACAGGCATAGGGAAAACAGCCGCACACATTGAAGAGCCGGCTCACTCCCCAGCAACACCCATCAGCTGGATGTAGAGACAGCACCCCTGTCTTATCAGCACCCCTGCTCTACCGGGATGGGGAAAAAACTGCCTGCACTGTCTGACAAAACCCACTGCCTTCTACAGATGTCAGTGGGAGATGTGCAGGGTGTGATCAGAGCCCTTGCTGCAAGGGAAGGCGAAGTGCTGGATGTGCCAAGAGCTGGATGCAGGCACAGGGCACCCGCAGCCCTGGGGAGGAATGTCTGCCTGGGCAGTGCCACAGGGGTAAAGCCTCAGCTGCTACCAGTGTGCTATCACACAATAATTACTGTGAGAGTGAAAGGAGCTCAGGCTGAAGGCAGTTGGGTTGGGGCAGCCCACCCTGCTCGGCCTGGGATTTCCCCCTCAGCAGCAGGCACCTCTGCCTCCATCTCAGTGAACTCTCATCATTTGGCATTAAAATCTGTCAAACACGTAGAGCCCTCCAAAGCCACGTAGGCCCACCTGCAGACAGCAGTAGAGCACTAACACCAGGACTTTACCACTACTGCAGCTTGGTGGTCAAAGTCTGTGGTATTTCCCATGTGCGTTATGTTTCTGCATAAAAAAAAACAGCAGGGTTTGGGCAGGGATGGGATGCCATGCAAGGCTCCATGCACCGTTAGAGAAATACAACTGATGTGATACCTCAAACGCTCTCTTCTGAAAGCAGGCGGGGTTGCGATAATAAAGCTGTTAAGAGGGCATTTGTACTCTGCTGCCTAGGCACGTCAAGCCTGCATGACTGCATGTGAAACCTCATCAGCCTCTGTCCTGTGACACACGTGTTGCTCTGTACGTGCAGAGCAGGACACAAACATACCACTTTGGTGGTACCCCAACAGCCAACTCCAGCACTGCAGCTCCTGCTCCATGTGCTCACCCCAGGGAGCTCCACAGCGTGGCAGCCTCTTGCTGCCCCGCTCTGTACACCCAAAAGACACAAAACACAGAGACAACAACAGTTCCTGGGGAAATAATCCACTTACAGCTCACCCTTTCCAAACCTAGGCAAATTTACCGCGACAACGTATTTACAGTGCATTCAGGGTGAGCCATCCAACCAAGGAATGCACTACCACATTGTAATTTATTAATTTACTTACAGGTCAGGAATAATGCTGACCTTCCAGAGGACATAGAGAAGCAAATGCGCAGTTGATGTGATTCATTAGAAAAAAATCATAGCTATACTTCAGGTAGCTTTTCTGATGAGCACCTGCAGCTTAAACTAGAACAAGGTTCAACACTTCTGAAAATCACAGTGACTCCATATTTCAGTGAACATCAAGATTTATTGTCCCTCAAGGTAAATATTGACTCTGGTTTTCCCTCAGTCAATATTTTAGCTTTCAAGACAGTAAATCTTGGTGTTCGCCTCAACTTAAGTCAATATCTGCTTATTATATTAGAACAACCAAACTGATCACTGTAGCAGTTGCCTGAGACCCCCGAGGACAACCTCTGTGCTATTCATTTCTAATAAAAATGTTCTAAATTCATTGCTAACATAAGTCCATTTCACAGCACTGCCCTTATACCAAGGTTACATTAGACTTAATACACTGAATCAGCCTGAACCAAAGAAATAACAACCTACTTTTGAGCTATGGAGACCAACATGAATAACACTAAAGCCACGTATGTGCTAAAAATTCTCATGTAGAAAAAGAGCTGACTTTCCCTGTTTCACAATGACACTTCTAGGTAAAAAAAAAATAAAAAAATAAAAAATAAATCAAGCATAGATATTAAAAACACTCCTAGTGAGACTTGCCAGCAATTTTACCCACTTCTAATACTTTTTGCACACCCACTTGTATATTTCCCACATATTCAGACTTCAAGAGGCAGCAGCAGTGGGATAGCACCATGTGCAAATGGCTTCCTCCTCCACTTACGGCCACGACTTCCCAAAATCTGGACTGCAGCCAGCACTTCTCCTGCAAGAAGCCTGACACGAATGGACCCGGAGCACAGTGGGAAATAAAGCTTCAGAGATGTCCATCCATTGCAATTACCTGCACATCTGACTTCTATGTTGCCTCCATCGACTTCATCCAAATCTCTTTTTTGGTGGATAGCTGCTATTCTACCCATGCGTTAATTGCACATATATATATATATATATATATTTTTTTTTTTTTTTTGGTAATGCTGTAATATTGCCTTCATGTTCCATTTAATCCAAACCAGATATTTTCTATTAATACACTTATTTTACTTGATTCTTTAAAACTGAATTCAAAATGGAGTATGTACTTTGTTAATTACTTAAGTGCATGTCTGATTTGGCAGGTCTAAGCACACATTTAAGAGCTTTACTTAATTAACTGTATGTCGGAAGGACGAGTACTTGCACATTAACAAACGCTACATCACTGAAATGACCTCATTAAAATTTCAACATTAAATAGTTCTCTTTAAAATAAAATTGATTTTATTTCATGCTGGTTTATATATTGATCACAATCATTAGAAATATGTTAACTGCTCATCAGTACTACAACTGATTTAACAAGTAGTTTTTAAGCAATTTGGATTTTGCAAAGCAGCTGTTGCAGTGACTAAACTTTTCTTAGGTATTTGGACTCTGCAAATAGCCATTGACGTTAAAAGGTTTGGTTTGGGAATGACTTACACCAGAAAAGTCTGAACAGATCAGCATGTGAAAAGACTTCAGAAAGGACTAGAATCCCTGAAACTTTATGCCTGTAGCAGATTATATAAAATGCAAAAATGTTTGTGATATAAATTCAGCACTCTCAGTTTTCATTTACACACAAACCAAAGGGGTTAGTATTTTTGACCTCCTTTGTGGTAAGGAAAAAAGGAAATCAATTAGAACTGCCATAAGGTTATAAAAAGCCCTCACTGGAGTTGAACCAAGTTTAATGAAAAACTAGAACTGGCGAAAACTTTGTAGCTGACAAAAGGATGGGATCGATTTTATTCTAATGTTTAAGTACAAAATATGTATTGTGAGTCAGGGCAATAACTCCTCATAGACAGAAAGAAATATCCACTCCCAGGCTCTGCCCTGCAGGCAGTTTGGAAGCCCCTACAGTACGAGACACCTCAACATTACTCTAAGTGACTGGCCACGGTGACAGCCTTCAAAAACACTGCCAAAAAGTGATAGGTTTTCAGCGAGTAGGAAGGGTAAAAAACAATTATGAATACTCTGAAGTTTCCCTTGCTCTTGATTATCTATTTATAACCCAATCCTCAAAACAGCTCCACTTTAATCCGAATTTACACATGAGAAAGCTGAGGGTGAAGAATTAAGTGATTTATTAGAGGCTGGAGTGGGAGCCCTCAAGGAGCAGGGGACTGTAGATGGAAATGCCCTATTTCTCGCACTAACTGGATGACATCTCAGCTTAAAATCAGATACTGAACAGTTCAGATAAAGACATTTCAGGATGGAGCCATCAGAAAAAAAGAAGCAGTGCAAAATTCTGGCTGTGAAATGAGGAAAAAGGAAAGAGGACAAATTAGGAAAGCAGCAGAACATTTTTGCAATAAAGACATCTGAATGCTCCACATTGGCCTTGCACCATGGCCTTTAGATGCTTTCAGCTATACCTAGACTTTTTTTGGACTTCTTTAAAAATGTTGGTCTCTTAGTAAATCCCTTATTTTCTTCTAATGGATGATTAAATATGCAAAGACAGACATCACTGTATTTCAAATTCCTAAGTGCAATGAATGGAAAATGTCTTGTTTAAAAAGTTAATTGAAGTGAGCTCTGCTGAACCGCAGTCATTACAGCTAATACTTACGGAACTAACACGTTGCTCAGCAAGATTTATTAATTCATATTTACTCTTACTAAGTGTTTTTATTTTCTGTAAAATTCATGCAGGCTCTAAAAACACCCAGTTGTAATACAGTGAAGCATGAGCACTCCTTCCTGGAGATTAAAGCAAGAAGTTGGTGTAATTAAAGGTGAGAAAATATGGGAGAAAACATTGTGCAAGTGCCTGTCCATTTCAATAAATCCCATTCCTCTGAGTGGCAGCAGCAGAAATTTGGAGGCTCCCAGGCTCTGCCAGCCCTAGAAGGAGCAGCTCCCAGCCCCAAGCTGCCTCCTGGTCCCCTGCGGTGCCATCTGAGCCCCTCCTTGCCCAGTGCTGGTGGGTCTGAACACACAGCTGCTGGTATTTGTTGGGCGACTCGTTAGGCAGAGAGCGGGAGGATGGACAGACAGCATCAAGGCTCCAGGTTTTCCTGTGCCTGCAGTCGTCAGGCTCTGAGGATCAGAGCACAGCACGGAGCATGACTCTGCAGATGCCTCGCAGACACAGGACAGCGTGCTTCTACCCAAAATACCCAGGCAAGACAATTTAGTCTCTGAATGACACCAAAAAATTGAGATGTTACAGTGTGGGGGGCATGTGCTAATAACATTACAAATGGCCAGTTCATGTGGCTTTGCCTTTTATTTTAATTATATTGCTTCAGTATCAAGAAAATACTGAATCTTGACAAGATATTAACATTAACGTTTTACTACGTTGTCAAACACAGGGGTCTCAACCAAGGCAGAAACTCGTTAGGAAGAGTGGTGCTGCATTTTTTGCTGATTCCAGAAGCTGTGGGTACTGCAGCTTCTGCTGTCTCCTTGTCACAAAGCAAGGCAAGCATGGCAAATTTAAGTAGGTATAAATAAATCAATGTCCTGTGTTTTTTGAAACAGCACATTCTGCTGAAGCTGAAAGATAGTTTCAGGGGTAACAAACGAATGTGGCACATCTCTGGATGAATCTGTAATGCAGTAATAATGTTGGATCCAATTTTAAAGAGAGGAAAAGGGAAAAAAGCTGATTGATGCAGAACAACAGCGAAGCCCCTTTTTACTAAATGAGAACAATCAGATAAGATGAAGACAGATTGCAACACCAACCTGAGCCTTTGTAGATGTCCATGTTAGCAGGGCATGACAAGCAGAAAGGAAAGAAAATTATATATTCATTAGTTGAGCTGCTGTATGATAATATTGAGAAGAATAAAAAAAAAAGGCAGAAAATCTGCTTAAAATAAAATTGCTACAATGTAAGGTTGCATTCAATTCTTCGATTTCCCCATCTTTCAGAAAAAAAAAAAAATCCCTCAAGTAGAAATCAGGCATTTATTTGCGAGTGAATGAAAAGCATGACTGTGCTGAAGAATGAAGCAGAGTTCATTCAGCTTCACCCAGCAATCCTCTGGATTTCCTCCCAGTGTCTCAAGATCAAAGCCTTAGGAGGAAAAAAAAAAAAATCTATCAAGCTTAACTTGAAATCTGGTAAGCAACCCCACAATTACAGAATATCAATCACAGCAGACATTAAAGGCTTTCAGACATTTAAATCTTAATTGGGTGGCACTGTCTTTCATGAAAACTGTGGATCTGAAGCCCACGCAGACAAGCCCAGGAGCTTGGAGCAGGGTGGGATTTGGGGAAATGGCAGCGATGCGCCCGTGGTCCTGAGCCACTGGCCAGCACCGCACTGCATCTGCAGTGCCACCGCAAACAGCCCTCCTGCAGGTCAGCCCCTGCCCCGAGGGGCACGAGCGAGTGATTACTAGATCGAAAAGCCGAGTCATCTGTCATGAGAAATGAAATAAATGCCAGTCCTAAACACAAACAGTCCCAAAGAAGCACTTTCTTCATAGGCATTCGTACAATAGGCAATTTAAAGAAAAGACCATCAGAGCTTACTGCTAAGTTAAAAATGATGCCTCAGAGACAAAGTTTCAGCCCCAGACTTTCTTTTACAAGAGATTTTAAATCATTTCAAGGTCTAAAAACTTCAAATTGGTATTTTATCAGTTTATTTTCACGTCTTAAGCAAGAGTGAATTAGCGTTGCAGAGCAGTCACTTGTCCTTACACCGGACTGACACAAGTTTTCCACAGGAGATTTAAAACCGCTTCGCTGAAAAGAACAAAGTGATTGATAGCACTATAGGCAAGAGGCAGAAGAGATGGGGAAGTGTCAGACGGTTGAAAGCGAGATGTTTTCTGAAACACCTCCATGCGACCACACCACAGACACAAAGTGGAGATGACCGGGGCATCCCGCACGCACAGTCATGCACCGCCCAGCTTCAGGGTCCTGCACGAGCAGGAGCAGAAATGCAAAGCAGCTCGTAACCCTACTGCTTCATTAGGATCCGCCTGTCACTCTCTCCCCAGTCCACTCAGCAGCAGGTCTGATTGCTCCTCATCAGCATCGAGACAGAGACAGAAAGTGATGCTCGGAGGGAGGGCAGGAGGGATGCCGGTCGATGCCTGATGGATCCCAGGGCTTCAGATCACTCACAGCCTGATTAGTAACGGGGGCTGGAAATTTCCCCTCAGAAGAACAAGTTACTCCAGGAGCCAGAATACGTGACAGCCTGTTGCATAGCATATTTATGGTAGCTGTCTCGCTGCCAAGACAGGCAGATGTTAGTACCGTGTTTAGACGCAGCATTAACTTGAGCAATTTGCTGTGTGTAATTACAGGTGGTACAGCCCTCCTGGCACTGCTGCTGAGAGGCCACCCCCGTGACAAGCTCCTGAACTCAGGGTTCTGCAGAGATTTGAAGGCAGCTACAGTCACAACACCGCAGACTTAGAAATCCTGAAATTGTTATGATCTGACAGGGTTTGATTTTTTTTTTTTATTTTGGAGGATTTTTTTTTTTATGTTTCTTACAGGCTCAGAGAAGGCTTAGGCACAGAAGAGCCTGGTTTTATTTACAAAATGCACGCATGCTAGAATAGCAATGTGCTGCAGAGAGAAGCCATGCATCCACCTGAGCCTGCTCCCCAGTGAGCACATTCATAATTAATAAACTAAAGGTTCCCTTGAGCCAAAAGTTAAATTCTACCCAACCTTCTTCAGACACCAGCGTGCATGCATGCTGTCCCCAGAGCGAAAAGACAGCAGTGAAGTGCTTGCTAGCCACTACCTTGCAGGGTAATGAGTGTCTCTCTAGTTCTTGGTAACTTTCTGCAGGATTTCTATCCCTTTCTTTCAGATCATGGAATATATTCATTGTCAGATTCTGACATTTCTGTCATTGGCCTTTATTTTGAGGCCAAATCCACAGGAATCAATGGAAAGTCTTCTGCTGAATTCCACTGCTCCACAGGTCATGCTGTGGCATGCAAGGAACATGTGGACATTTATAGGTACCCCGGTACCACATTTAGAAAGAATAGATATGTACACATATATCAATCATTTTATATATATTGATATACTTATATATTAATTTTTGATGGAGTACCTACTTATTTAGCATGTACATCAGTGATGCCTATATATAGGGATGGTTAATGAGAAACTATATCAAAGCAAACAAAAAACAAACAGACATTTTTGGAATAAATCTGACCAGGAACAACTGCAGAACTCCAAATCCATATATACCCATGCTGCACAAACATTAGCATCTAGCACATATTTATTTCCTTCTGCCTTGCTTTTAAGGACCTTAGTAGTGGCTGAATATTGGTATTTTTCCAGAAAAGAGGACTCCCAATTTGCTCACACACTGGGGGTAATGCAGCAGGTAAGAATCGCCAGCAGTGCCCCTATCCTGCTCTGCAGTACCACGGCGTGTCAGGGAATGAACGATGCTGCAGCTCCCCCACCTCTGCCATTCCCCACAGCACTACGTTCGTGCATTCGTGACTCTGGAAATAATAGAGTGAAAAAGGCTGTTCCCCAAAACAGTACATAAAAGAAAAAGTTGAAGGTAGCTGGTCAAGACTATGCAACATAGCTGCACATCGTGGTGTGTCATACATACAAACCACTCTACCTAAAACCTTTTAGAGAATTAAATAATGCATCAGAACAAATACTATGTGGTATAAGTTAGAGGAAACAGTAGCTTCAGGACTATGCAAAGGGTCTAAAAATATTCACTCGGCCCTTAGCAGAGGGTGAGAGGAACAAGTTGAATGGCAGATCTGAAAGAAAGTGAGGAGTCAAAAAAGGGGAAACACTGTTACCTGTGGCAGGAACTACACAGAAAAACACCAGCCCTAAAAACAGTCAATTTACAACAGAGGGAATGGTAGGAAATGAAAGATCACCCAACAGGTGAAGGGTAGGAAAGGATATACACTTTTTATGATGGACACTGGCTCTGAAAGTTTGGCCAACAAGGAGAGCAAGAGAGTCCTGAAGTAATTTCCGGATCAGTGGGGTTATTTAGGAATGACAGGGAAATGATTGCACAGGATCCTTCAGAAGATGCAAGGAGAGAAAGCTGGAGGAGGAAAGGGGAAAAATCAGCGAATTGCATAGCAGCCAGCCAAACTTTAACTCTTGGAGACATATTTTCATACAGACATTATATATAAGCAGCAGAAAATAACAAGGAGACGAGCAGCAGGCAGCATGGGTTTGTGAAGAAGAAACTGTGTGAAATCATTCTGATGTTCTTCTGCAGCAGGGTAACAGATGCTGGGGATAGGGATGAAATGGCAGATATTATGGTGACTTTAGTGAGTCTTTTGACACTATCTCCTAGGCTAAGGAAATATGGTCTGGATGAATCTAATACTTGGTAAGTGCAAAATATGTTGGAAAATCATGCTCAGAATAGTTAGCAGTGCAAAACAGGAAAGAAATCTCATGCATGGCTCTGCAGAGCTTTATGTTCTGTATCCAGTCGCACTTCATGTTTTCATTAATTTGGTGCTGATGGACTGAAAATGATTCCTACTTATTCTGCAGATGCTGCTGAGGTGAGAGGAACAGCAAGGCAATGCAGAGAGAATAAGAGAATTCAAAATGGGCTTTGAAAGTTGGAGAAATGTACTGAAAGAAAAGGCTGATGGAGAGCTACAGAACTGAGCTTATGCTGGACTGAGTACTCAACAGCACAAACACGGGAGGGGAGAAAAACAGCCCCTGCGTGGGATCCAGAACTTGCAAAGACCCATAAGGAGAATGTGGTTCACTAACACTGAAAAATAAGTAAATAAATAAATATACATATACATATATATATATACATATATATATATATATATAAAAGTAGAGTCTGTAAAACCCTGAAGTTACACTTCAGCTATTGCATGGATTCAGCTCATGAACCATGTCCAGATGTGTGCACCCAACTTTAACAAAAATGTGAAGGATTTGAAACAACTGATAGCCAGCAGATGACAGTAAGACTAATAAGACCAGAATCATATTGCTGCCACGAGCTGTGGAATTCCTGCTGTTGCTTATAGGTAAGTAGTTAAAACACCAGTGTAATGTGGGACCATCTATTGTCTAGTGCCAGCGAAGCATGGTATCAGTGTCAGATAAAACAGCAATGCTGTGTCACACAACGAAATGACTCTTCTGTATCACACCAGATGCAGAGTAGCAGAATGACACCTGAGGTAGCTTTAAAGAGATCCAGCAGCTTAAAACCACCTATCGATGGATCCTCTGCTGGATAATTCACTGTTGCCTTGAATAAATCACAGATGCCCAGACTGCATTTTGGAAACCAGGGATTCTTATACCTCATACAGAAATAGAGCAATGGAATTACCGTTATATTAAATATTTAACAGCACTGTTATAACAATGCCTACAGTTCTAGATCCTCGTTGTAAAAGCAACACTGATAATGACGTGTAGTTAAAGAAAACCCAGAAAAATAATTCAAGATCTGAAAAACTCACATTGCAGTAACAAACTAAAGAAACCTGCCGTTTTGGTTCAGGTGAGAGGTAGTGAAAAGAAGCCTTGGCCACTTTTGGGAATAAACAGAGAGGATTTCTCTTAAAAGAGGATTTTTAACACTAGTAGATAAACGTCCCCCAAGGCTGAGAGCTGCAGCTAGACAAATTCATATTCAAGTTATGAAAAAGAGGACCTTTTTAAGCATGAAGGAAATTAATTACTGGATCAGTTTATCCAAGGAAAACTCTCCTTGAACTGAAGTGTGAGCCAAGGTGGGGTGCCTTTCTACAAACCTGCTCCAACTCAACAGCTAAGCAAGGATCTGCCTACAAAGTCAGTAGCTTGTGCTATACAAGAGGTCAGAACAGCCCATCATCAGCATGGTCTACTTCTAGACTTAGTATCTCTGAATGAAGAACTCCATAGAAAACTTGTAAACCATGTATTAATCATTGAGTGCCATGTTTATTAACCCATACTACATACTTACAGTATAAATTGAACATTGAAGTTGAAGGGAGGATTGATGCCTGTGTGAATTTTATACGCTTTTTGAGAGGCTGTCAAAAAAAATTGTTCTACATTACAGATCAGAAGCTCACTGAAGTTCAGATAGTCCACATATCATCCTGTAAGCACTGATCCCACAAAGATGACAATATTTTCTTTACTGCATTAGCTCTAGCTAGTAAATTGTAACCAAGACAGGAGCTGGAATTGAACAAAGAGAATAAACTTTTTAACTAGGTCATGACAGTGCCAGTAGCAGGCAGGATGGAGAAGAAGAGAAAAGAAATTATTAAAGTAAAGCAAACACACTCTTGGCTGCATACGTTCATGAGTGAGTTCTGCCATTTCTCACCTGTAACTCTGGAGGGCATAAAGTAGACAGCAACCTTGGGCATGCAAGTGGGGCTTCTGGCCCAGGATAGGGGCTTCTAGACTCTTGTGTTGCCGCAGGCTGAGCCAACTGCTCCTGCTGGCTTTTATCACCTCCACCACCACCCTCCTTTCACAAGGCATCCCTGCCTCTCCTGCACTGGCACATGTGTGAGTACCCGTCTGTACGTGTGGAAGTCACTAAGGAGAAGCACGAGTTAATTGATAGGAAAATAAAGGAGAGGAAAACAAAGAACAACTGTAACTGCATGTGGGAAAAGAAGGGCGAGCAATCACTGTACAGAAACACAAGTCAAAGAAATCCAGGAAAAAAGGAGAAGAGCGGTAACGAGGAACCGTGGCAGTGACACGGAAAGGGGTGAAGGCAACTCAAATACTGACAAAGAGAAATGCTTGTGGAAAAGGCTCGCTGTGTTTCACAAACACTTGACAAAGCACAACAAAAAGCAAATATGGATGAGGCAGGACAGAGGCACACCACGAGGCAACGCTGGGGTTACTTCGCCATAGAAAACCGGCGGAGCCCCACTGGGCTCCACACTTCAGCTGCTTCTTTGTGCTCTGGTAAGTCCTGTAACAGCTTCTGGCTGCATCAGACACATGAAACACATCAGAATCGTTTGAAAGTAAGCAATATTAAAAAGGCTAACGTTTTTACCCCTATCAACTGTTAGTCTAATATTGACATTAGCATCATCTTTCGCTCTACCTGTGAACAATGGGCAACTCTCCCCATGGATACATTAAACTTACTTTGCAAAGTCATTTTTGGAAATCCTGCTGGGAGGCCAGGCTCCCTCATATTTATCTGCCAGACTCTTCCGCAGCGCAGCATCACACCAGGCACAAACGTTTCTGTGGCTGCTCTTGGCCTGCCTGAGCCGCCAGACTGCCTGAGCACAAACCTCCCCTCTCAGAGCATCCCAAGTCGGGAAACAATCCACATCTCATTGCCTTTTCATTTAGGCTGATAAATAACTTAGGGATGAACACTAGACAGAAAGGGAAGTAACTGCTCACTCAAAGTTGCATTTAGAAATACTTACGCGTGGCATTAAATTCCTCTCGGTGTTTATCATACAGACACCAGACAGTTTGCAAATGACATTTTTAATGGCCACATGTTGACAGGGCTAGGCTGTGAAGGACAGGCACACACCACATTGTTTCAGATGGGTATAGAGAAATACACCCTGGGTATAGATCACTGTAAAAGCCACTGCATTTGGCATAAAAAATAGTTTTTAAAAAATATTTCAGATGGTATAACAGAATAATCAAGCTACCTTCTGTTACTTTCTATTCTATCTACAAAAATTATCAGAGAGGAAAAGTGCCAAACAAATTCCCTCCTGAGCACCATGGAGATGAAGAAAACCAATCAACTGAGTAACTGATATTTGTGCTTGTGTGTATCTAGACATGGAAACATTTTTCTTAATAAAACCAAAAGACATTACAATTTGAAGGCAAATACAAGCCCGAGGTGATGTGTTTTCCCTGTTAAGTACTGTGAATAATGCTGCTCAAGGACAGCAGCTGACTTTCTAGCTCAAGCAAACGCTGAGCACTGGTGAAGCCAAACCAACCCAGAGGCACTGCAGCGATGGCAGGGGCCGAGCCAGACCTCTGCCGACCGCTCCTACAGGAGCCTGAGCACAGCAGCCAGGCAAGCACGGGACTGCAGCACCGTGTTTTGGCAAGGACACCTACTTTCATCTGGAAAAGATGCTTTCTTGCTTTCAAAAAACTATGGTTTTAGTTTTTTTTGCACTCCCAACAGCAGCAAGACAGTTCATTGGTGGGAGGACTGGGGCAGAGAAAATTTCAATACTGATTATTTTAACAGCTGTGCTTTTAAGTCCTCCTGACAATGAGGTCAGATGCCACAGTGGGTAAAATAACCCTCTCCTTGGGGAAGAATTATGGGAGACTTAAAGAAAATGAGGTTAGGTACTGAGGGAAGACCCCAGCGGTCTCCAGCAAAGGTGTGTGTACTGGGAGCTCTAAAATAGGGAAAACAAACCGGGATACAGTAAGATAAGCTTATCTTTGCTGTGCGCTGTAATACTAGCAGCCAGACTTCCTTATAGCACATCTACTTATAAATGACATTTTTAACAATTCTAATGATAAGAATGCATGGTTTTGTTGGGAATTAGCCTCCTCAGGCTGAACACTTAGTTTATCTTTCTTGTTTCTCCCAAAGCAATTTGATACTAAGCTTTCAGACTTCACTCTGCATTGTTGTCTCTTTGGGATTGCTTCCTTTCCAAAGCCCTGTTTACATCTGCTCTGGGTGCAGCCGGCTCCGCAGCAAGCACTCGGGGCCAACCAAGGCAGCCAGGGAAAGTGCTGGGCTGTGCTCGGTGGGGCTCGGCCAGGGAAGGCAGCACAGCCGTATGCTCACACCTCACCGCCACCAGGAGGGCTTCTCTGAGGAGACCTGATTTCACCTCCGCAGATGACATGGCATTACACCACCACCAGATCAGCTTGTCCAGAGCTAGTTGGGGCCTCCCTGCACGCAGGATGCCGCACCGCAGAGCACCAAGGCAGTAGCAGCAGGTAGGAGCAGACATCTTCAGGCAGACCACGTTCTCCATCAGGCTGGGATGGCAGCAAAGACACGAGTGCTCATCTGACACTGCAGAAATAATGGGGCCATTCCCACACGTGCTTTATACTGTGCACGCAGCCATTCTTCTTCTCCATAGCCCCGCTCCATCAGTGGAATTACATGCAGGAGTGATCCACACCTGGCCTCTGAGAGGACCTAACGAACTTGAGACACTCCTAAAGGAAGAATTAGTTTGCACCCATTCCAATCGCTCTTTCAGTCTGAAAAGGGCATTGTTGTACAGGTTGATTAGCTATGGAGATTTTTCCTTACAGTCAGCCTGCATCTCCACTCTGTTAATTCCACCCCATTACCTCTAGCTGCACCCCTGGGTCCCATGCTGTATAACCACTGTCCTTCTTTGATATTTACTCCCTTTCTGTGCTCATGAACTGTTATGAACCTGCAGACACCACTTAGCCACAGCAGCCTTTTCACGCCAGTACTTACCTCCTTCCTCTCCCCATCAGGGGGCCCAGAGCAGCTGGATGAGGTGGTTGGCATTAAATACAGCACAAATTCCCACCAAAAGCAGCCTGGGTAGCACAGATAGGCTGTTTAACCTCACTGCACTCAAGCCCTCGGAGTCTCTAACATAAGGACACACAAGTTTACCCGGACTTTGATGGAAAATGGGCGTACATCATTCCAAACATCACGTTGCTTGCTCTCCCCTGGCTTCTTGGCCCATTTACCATGCTTTTCCCATGCATTAAAGGGAAGGCAAGCTCTCTGTGTTTATTGCACAATTCAGTTTTATATCAACAAATTTAATTTGCTTATGCTTAACTGTGCTGCCTTAGCAAAGAACTATTGAATCGAGTCTTTTGGGATTCAGTTCAGTACTTTCCCTTAGCCAGGATGCACTGGCTCCTAGGACATTCCCCGCTGCTTTCATCTCACTACAGCTCCTCAGAGCTGAGACAACAGAGACAAAGCTGGCAATATGAAATGTCTACGATTTCCCAACAAATGGGAACGGTGTATCTCAATGTTGTATAACTATTTTTTATTCTTCTCTGAGATAAATATAAGAAGATTAGACTGGGCAGCTTCTCTCAGGTTCCTGCAGATTATCACCTGCAACATAACTGCCACCTTGTACATGTCCCTTATCTCCCTCCAACACTTCCCGTCTTTGAATGTTTCTGATTCTATGATACAGCCTGAAAAATAGCCCAGGTCTCCCTATTTATTTTGCTCTTTCTCAAAATTGCACTCATGTTTTTCATTCACCCATTCCTTCTTCAATATACCATTTGGCACAACAATATGAAAGCATTTAGTGCAATCGGTGTTGATGTTTATGGGCTGCTTTCCCTGAATCACTTGGTCCATCAGCCGGATCCTCTGCCACAGGGATTCATGGTGGGGATTTCAGAAACCTGGAGGAAGGAAAATTGCCACAGTTTCCTGGAAGTCAGAAGAATCATAGAATCATAGAATCATAGAATATCCTGAGTTGGAAGGGACCCTTAAGGATCATCAAGTCCAACTCTTGACACCGCACAGGTCTACCGAAAAGTTCAGACCATGTGACTAAGTGCACAGTCCAATCTCTTCTTAAATTCAGTCAGGCTCGGTGCAGTGACCACTTCCCTGGGGAGCCTGTTCCAGTGTGCAACCACTCTCTCTGTGAAGAACCCCCTCCTGATGTCAAGCCTAAACTTCCCCTGCCTCAGCTTAACCCCGTTCCCGCGGGTCCTGTCACTGGCGTTAATGGAGAAAAGGTCTCCTGCCTCTCGACACCCCCTTACGAGGAAGTTGTAGACTGCGATGAGGTCTCCCCTCAGCCTCCTCTTCTCCAGGCTGAACAGGCCCAGTGCCCTCAGCCGTTCCTCGTACGTCTTCCCCTCCAGGCCTTTCACCATCTTCGTAGCCCTCCTCTGGACACTCTCCAACAGTTTCATGTCCTTTTTATACTGTGGTGCCCAGAACTGCACACAGTACTCGAGGTGAGGCCGCACCAGCGCAGAGTAGAGAAACACGGGAATAAACCTCTATTGCCTGAATGAGCTCTCCTTTTGGCTGCAGTACAGTTCAAGGTAGAAACATAATTATTTAATGTGTATATTAGGAACAATGGGAGGCTAAAATGCAAGTGCCCCAAAGCACCTCAGAAACTTTCATCATACTTTCAGATGGGACTAAGCAGGGAGAATCTAAGTGCTATAGGACTTTACCCTACAGGTACATTTATGTTCACAACTCCTTCAACCTTGCTGGACTCCCATATTCTCGTCCACATCAGGAAGCTCAGTGGTTTGCTTGGTATTTCATTCATGTTAAACCTTTATTCAAAGCATACAGTCTTGGAGGTGTAGGGCATGGAAGTTCTTGCAGGAACAGTATATCAGTGAGATGGCCAGTTCAGCAGGAGGTAATTTCTGAGAGTACATCCAGTAATGTGGGGCAGGGAAATTATGGTTGTCTCAGGACAATGAAAGCCAATGCTGCAGCCTACTGAGATGCAAGTTACTGGCATGGAGGAGCATAGTGGCCCAGCATCAATTCATATCCACAGGAAAGGACTGGGAGAGCTCAATTGCTGATTCAGCCCAGGATCTTTGGGGATCAAGGGTCTTCCTGAATTATTTACTTGGTTTGACAGGCGATCTTTGGTCTTTAGATTATCTGATTCTACTCAGCAACCTCCCATGATATATATATTTTTTTTCTTTTTCATCTTCACCCCACTTTCTCATTGAAACTTAATTTTCTCTCTTCTATCTGTTTTGTTCCAACAGCCATGTACAGAATCTCAGATGGCTGTCCTTTCCTAGAGGAATATATAGCTGTCCATTTTCCCAATAGCAGTATCTAATAAATGCACAGCTTAGAATCACAAACAGTAGAGATAAAGCATTCTTGAACAATGTCGATATAACTCTCCAACTAGTTCAATATGGTATTAGTTTCAGTATAATAAAGTCTTATTTTCAAACAGTTATTTATAGGGCTTTCATCAGGTTACCTGGGATATTATTGCATTGCGTGTATCTCTTTTCTCCTTAATATTCAGCCTAAACCAACTCTGATATCAGAGCTAAAAAATGGTGGTTAATCTGATGCTTAAAGTGTCAGTACTATTTCCAGAAAGTACATGAGTTAAAGAGGATGAAACAATCCTTCCAACTTAGACTTTGGTATTCATTCATGCAGAGTTAGAAGATATTCTTGAGGATGACAATTGGTAGCCATAAGTTTTGATAAATGTAGTTTTGCATCTGGGCAGCCACTCATGATTATTTGGACTCCTGTTTGAATAACTTAAGAAATGACCATGCCCAAGCTAATGGACACCATGATCTCAGTCAGAATCGTTTGCTCCTAGTCATTATCTTGCAGGTGGTTTACAAAAAAAAACCCTTTATTTTCTGCGCTACAAACAGTGATGCATACAGGTGCACCTACTGCATCCCTCAGGTGAGCAGAGACACGAGCTGAAGAATGGGGGATTTGTAAGCCTCCCATGACTTGGGAGGATTGCCAAGCATATATATAGATGAACATGGCAAACGTATCCGAAGAGCTATTATTGATTGTAAGTTCCTGTCTCCTCATGGAGGTAACATTACCTACAGCAAAGACATTCCCTATGTTTGAGTGGCTCAGGTTCAAAATGCAAACCTCACAAAAGACTGAAAGCATCAGATGACTGCAACCTAAATAGTGACATATGTCATTAGTATGCTCCAAGCGCTGTAACTTCAGAGGCAGAAGAAAAGAGAGAGATTCCAAAACTGGCTCAGGGAATAAAATCCACTTTCATCTCAATTTTCTCTGTGGGATCGCAGAGTTATGGAGGAGCTAGTAATTACCAACTCCTGCTAAACATCATTTGTTTGCAGCTGCTGGCTAACCATCTTGAGTGGACTTCTGCCTGTGCAGCCAAGAGACACCTACCATAAGTTCCGCTAATTGGTCAGACACAAGAACTGCTGTCAAAAATGTGCTCAGTAGGCATTTTCTTAGAAAATCTATCAGAATGTCAGCTAGAAGTTTAGCCCTCAGAGATTATAAATAAATAAATAAATAAAATGGGAAAGGCATTTATGACTTTGACAGTATATTACTGAAAAGTTAAGGGAAGTGATGATGATATGGGAGAGACACACAAGAGAATCGATGATTGCTGCAGATCCAGTACAATTATATTGGGGTCAGCCACCAGCGAGCCACCTGTCTGAGATTTAGCACTGCACTAATGGAAGACCCTGATTTCCCAGGCATCACTCTGACATATTTTAAGACAGAAGAAAATGGTCAAACTATATTTGGATGCCTCTAGGAGGACTCTTCCCATAATCCAGTTTATTTCCTCCAGATCTCTCATGAAGAAAGAACTCAGACATGTCCAAACACTTACTACATTTGCGAAGTTTTGTACATTGCCGATAACCAAAAGCTGCATTTGGGTGTGCAAATTTTTCTGTCACGTGTATGTCCCTGCCAAAAATACAAGAAGCCTCATAATACAAAAAAATAAATAAAATGCAGTTATTCTCATTATATGTGAAATATTTGGTGAGTAAAGGCAGCATTGTACTTGTTCAAAAAAATCATTTAAATAGCTCAGAAAAAATGTTTTTGACCACAGACATGGTCAAACCCTTTAATCTAGTGATCCACACTAGAGGACACATCTTTATGGAAGAGATTACTGCATTGCAAATGAGTAATGAACACAAATAGAACAGGTTCATGCATTAATGTAAAAAAAAAAAAAAAAAAAAGGTATTACAGAAATCAAGTCGCCTCTGCAAAAGAAGGAGCGTGTAAAGTTCTTTCCAAAATCAGTTTAATGCTAAACTGCAATTTAATTTTCCTATAAATAAAAAGAACAACCTTTACCATATGTTCAGACTCTCCACCTACCCTTTATGTTTCTTCAAGTTTGACACTTTCTTTCATTCTAAAAATGTGTTAATAAGGTCATGGATCACAACAATAAAACAGGTGGTATTGAAACCCTCTAATTTAGACTTCTAGTTACAGCTTGCTGTAGGCATCCCACCTCCTTCCATTGGCTATGCCAGGTTGCCAGCCTCCCAGATCTAAACACTGATGGGAATATCTCCACAGGGTCTGTTTTTCCCCCCAGTTTTCCTTTAACCTCCAACGTCCCACCTCCCCTAGAGGCTAAGCCATTCCCCCCTTGGCCATGCCTGGCTTTGTAAATGGCACGGAGCAGCAGAACAGCTTTTCTTCACAGAAATTCTCTTCCTTTCCAGATGGTGCAGCGTTTCCTCTTCCCTAGTCATGCTCAGCACTTTAGCTTCATACATTACATAGTCCTATACATTACCGCTGTCAACAATGAGTTCAATGACGTTGCTTCTGTCAAGACTGGAAAATGCATATGGAAAATCACATGGGGAAGCAAAATATTCATCTGTTTCCCCTTTCTCCACCTCCAGCTTACCTCAGCAACATACCAGGGAAAATCAGGAGCTGCTAAACAGCCTCAGTACAGTTAATTACCCACGGGTACAAACAATATTGCTGCCTGCCCTTTCTATCCTCTCCTTGGTGTTTTCCTACAGGAATAGGCAGGTACTCCTGTGCCTATGGTCAATTAGGTGCTTAGTTTTTGTTTAATTCTTGTTTAATTAGTGGCAGCCCTGGGTTCATTCTGAAGGAGTGGGAATCACGCCAGGAAGATAATGAGGGTCATCAATCATCCATATTTAGCTTTATTTATAGTATATGGTGAAGGATGCAGAGAAGAAAGAGGGACTGATAGCAGAAGGGCCCACAGAGGGAAAGGACTCCTAGTACTTGTGGTACATCACCACATGGACACGATCAGGTAAACCATCAGAAAAAAATGACACTGAAAGAAAGGACAATAATTATTAATGAACGCTTCCACAAATGCGGGTGAACAGCAAGAATACAACAGCCTTGGCCAAGCAAGACACAGGAAGAGGCAAGAGGGAATGCAAGGAAGAAAATAGAAAGGAAAGAGCTTACCAAAAAGTGAGTCTCCTGAATTGTTAGACTAACATCAGCTGGCAGCAAAGGGACATCATCTTAAGATGGTGTTTGAGAGGAGGCAAGGTAATGCTTTAAGGAAGCTGAGCGGGATGTTGCACCTGCGCACGGAGGCAGCGCGGGACAAGGCACGGTGCAAAGGGAAGCGAGCAGGTGGCTGGGGCTGAGATGAGAAGCAGCACAAGCAGATCCCAGCACAACAGCGGGGGTTTCTACTGGAAGGAGGCAGAGGCGAGGATGAGTTCAATGCGCTGCTGTAGCCAAGCAGAGGCAGAGCTCGTGGGGCTGAGTGGGAGAGCTGTGATTCTTGAGCAAGGCGGCTGTACATGAAAAATTCTCTTAGACAAATTGCCAACCCCCTTGCAGCGAGTTCAGCAACTCGAAATGCAGAGATGCTTTTCTGTGCCTTACAGCGGTCCTGCAGAGGAGCTGGGGGATTCTCCTTTTCAAGGAAAGGTTTGAGTTCAAGCTCGTTTGACTCTTACACAGTTTACAAAATCACAATGGAATATTTTTTCCCCTGATATGAAGAACAGAAAGCAACAGAATTACAAGCTGGGTGAGATGAAAACTAACAACTGCATAGAAATACCAATTCCAAGGCAGAAGGAAAAAAAAATACACAAACATTTCTTGCTTCTGCCAAGTATCAGCCAAATTTGTAGAGCTGGAGCCTGCTCTTTTTATTATTTTATTGTAACTCTATTAGAAAATCATTCCTGACTCCCACAAGTGTGAGATATTGCAGAACTCGATCTAGAATATTTTACTGTCATGAGAATTACAATTACAAATCTTTGAGGTACTTTGTATGCTGCACAGGTGTGTTTTGGATTACAGACTTCTGAATCAGAATTTGTCTTCTGATTTTGATGCTTTAACTTGAGTTTTTCTGGTACATATCCTATTGTACCTTCTACTGCTATTCCTATTGCAATTATTGAACTTCTCCTTTAACAATCTCTAGTCTTTCAGATTTAATTTATTTATGGAAGACTTCTTTTTTAATTAAAGTTCCTAAAACTTGCTGCCAAGGACTTTGAAATTTAAGGATTTGATTTAAGCTACCAGAGAGAAAGGCATTGAAGATCATGTCGGGATCCCAGTTTCTTCCTTTCAACACCAAAGGACAATTATATCTCTGTAATAGTTTTGCTGAATATTAAAGGCAGCGATTATTATGGAGCATTTTAACTATCTGAACATTAAAAACTTAAATGCACTAATCATAATTCCTTTGCCATATTAAAACATCACATGAGTGGAACAGGAGCGGCATTAAAGCTAAAGCAATAGTCATTAATCAGCATTTAAAATAAGACTGTTGCCAAATTATCTCTTAGGCTTAATTTTCTTGAGCAGTATCATCCCACAGAGAGAAGTCTGGAGTATAACCTGACATATTACTGTTCTTCAAGAGATTATTCCTCCATTGGCAATTGCTCACCTGCATCAGCTGGTCCCCACAACAGTGCTAGAACTGCTCCTCCGGCTTACAGAGGAGACTTGCAGAGGCACAAATGTCAAATTAAATACCCACCTGCCCTCAGAGCCAGCCCAAGTATGCTCAGTAACATAGGCAAAATTGAATGAGTTATTTTGTTCTAACTCTACAGGCTACAAAATTGAATTTGGTGGCAGCAGCAGAGAGACCCAAGAAAGGGCACAGAGGACCAAGAGCAGCCAGCAAGAGTTCCAGAAGGTGAGAGTGAAAGGCAGGGGGACAGCTGTATTTTAGAGGCCACTGATTTGGGGCAGCTGGAGGAAGGGTGTGTCTGTCCTTCCATGAACCTCTCCTAGACCAGGGAATGCCAGTTCTGGCTCCTTGCTAAGTCCGTCCCAACCTTTGCGCAACACCACCTCAGCCCCCTGTGGTTGAGAGGCTACTCCTCACCAACTTGGATGCAGGGAAGCCCCAATGAAGTCAAGAAGACACTTAACTAAAAATTAACAATCTACCTTTCCTAGTAAGAAAAGCTTCATGGAGATTTAGAGGACACATTGACAGGCCTGCAACAGGTTGGGCTTTATTTCAGAATTAATGAGCTAAGTGCCGGTACCACAATTTCCCACCTGCTGGTGATGATGGACTTCTTCCCTCTTGCCTCCTTGCAAACATTCCCTGCAAAGGGATTTCCATCTGCAAAGGCAGAAGGTGTGCATCCCTGCCTGCCAGAGCACACTCTAGTATGGGAACTTAATCATCAGCCACAAGATGCCTTCCAAAAATTGCAGTCCTAGGTTGGACAGGCAAGAGTATGTGTACCACCTTCCTCTGGAGTTAGTGCTCCTGCCAGAGCATGTTACTGGTGATTTCTGTTTGTGTGGTATCAAAATCTTGATGTTCAAACAAGGAATAAAAAAGCTGGTCTCTAATCCAAAGATGTCACATGCTATTTGATATGTATTGCACCAAAGAATGACTATATAGAGAACAGGAGTTAGCTATCTCTTTGCTATGCCTTTCATAAGTTTGCTCCCTCCACTTATCCTCCTTTTTATGGGGCACCAGAGAGCTATCTCTCAGCTCTCCTGCTTTTCTTTCTTCCTATCGTGTCCGTGGCTAATTTTATCTCCCCCATGGCTTCAACTTCCATTTTAAACTAGCACTTATACTGTCATATCTGAAGTGTTGCTCTCCAGCCAACACATTATTTTAGCCCCTCTCTCTCTCACTTCAGTTGTCCCTACTTTGCTCTGTCAATGACACCAGCACGGAGCACTCATGTCTGAACTTCTCTTATACTTTCCTTTGTGCTGCCCTCCCTGGAATACTCAACTGGAATTAATATGAAATATCATCCCACCTCCCAGCTTTTAGTAGTTTCTCAAGATCCACTTTTGCTGTAAGCCTCTCCTCTCCTTCTAAAACCAGCCAGACATGGCACCTAGGTTGTATCACTCTCAGTAATACTGGCTGCTATTTTTTATGCTTGCTCTTTCAAAAAATAACATTGCTAAAATACTATCACACACGCCTACATATCACATTATGCCTACTGTTAACCTGTATGACCAAAAAATCTCAGTACTTCTACCTTTTTTGTTACTCCTAGACCTTTCCCTATAGTTTGTTTTTTTGTTTGTTTGTTTGTGTGGTTGGCTGTTTTTTGTTTGTTTTACCTTCCCCCCCCCCCCCCCCCCTACAATTTTTACAATACTGATAGGCAACCACTTTGGGGGAGGAAATCTGTTTTATGTGTATATACAGCAACTACCTCATAGAAGGCATTACCATAAAACTGATAAGAAATAGTGCTAAGAGCTAGTTCCCTTCTTTAATCCATTTATCCTACTGTGCCTTCCAGTAGTCAAAATGAAGATATGTCTGTGGGATCCAGCAAAGAATCAAATTTACATACCACGATAAGACATGAAACAGTTACAACCACAATTGCTTAAGGATAATTTAGCCTATTATCCCCTTCTGTGTTGTGTTGATGTGTCTGGGCTATTCGTAGTAGCTGATGCAAAGGAAAAAAAAAAAGCATTTTATGTGACAAACAGAAGAATGCTGCACTAATTTGGAAGAGTCATGAAGAATAAAAAGAATTGCAAATTAAAAGGAAAAGAGAACACAGTTGTTTGGGGGCTTTGGATACTTGTGATATTTGTACTGGGACCAAAGCAATGTTTCTTCTAATAAAGCTGTCATCATCACATATCATATAAACTGCTACTTTTCAGCCCAAAGCACCATACAATGACTGCCCAATCTGGCAGTCTTTACTTAGTCTTCATGCTCATTAGTCTTTTATCTAAATTAATTTGATCTGATCAGATTTTCTCATCTGTTGCTTAGGTAGGGATCAGAAAGCATTCTTATCAATGTCTGAATATCTCTCTCTTAGCTTTGCACAATAATTAAATGCCTCTGGAATGCTCAGTATAAACAGTATTACAAAACATAGGTTCTCTCCTGTAAATTATAAATATATTCCTCTAAACGTGGCTTTTACCTGCTTAGTGCTGCTTAAATATGAAATAAGACCTATGAATAACCTTTAAGGTTAGGAATAAAAGAAGAGTAACACTTAAGTAGCACCTCTAGAGCTTAGAAAGCATCTTCATGATCATGATCATCGTCTCTACTATTTCAAACTTGTTATCCAGTCTGGAGCATGCACTTCATGAGCGTCTCTGCTATTTAGCAACAAAGCCCTGCCTGGGTATAGCTAATGTTTAGTGTTTGAGAGTCCTATTGAATCAACATACTAAGTGACTAGGCTGTCTAATGAGACTCTTCAGTAGAAGACTAGGGATGAAATCAATATGCAGACAGGACTACCATTTAAGATGCAGATAAATTGTCAATTAAGTATAGTTGAAACACACAGAGAGCACGACAGAGCAGAGACTCTTCCACTGATGTCCATTTCATACTATTCTGTGGGCACATACTCCCAGATAAGTCTGTCAAGCATGACCTTTCAATGTTCAGCAGCTTGGGGGCTAAATGGGAAAAAAATGACCATGGTATTTTACAACAGATTTTTTTTTTTCTTTGGTTTGCACTATTTATAAATGAAGACATTTTGCCAACTTTTGTATGGGTCTTTATCTTAATTATCTTTGAACTCAGCATGCCCAAAGGTGAACATTTTTAGAAAACAAACAGGATAAACAAATGGCTGAAAGTTCTTCTCAATCTTTTCTATGCTATTGTACATTATTATATAGTTACTTTTTAGTTATTCTTGCTTGCTGTAAACTGTGTTCAGTAATAGCATCCAGACCACTAACTTGGAAAGTTCATTTTTCAATAGCACATCTAAGAAAAAAAATCTTTTTCTTTTCATCTATGACCTCCTGGCCAGCATCATACATTCTTATTTATCTTTCACATGAACTAACATTCATGGACCTTACTGAATTACAAGGTGAAAAACCTCAGTCATCAAACACCAATTGCTAGCATCTCTCAATTTCCACATGATGATAGTTGCGGCTGAATTCTTACACTTATGTTTAATTTAAAGCTAAAAAGTGGCAAGATTGAATACTGAGCATAAGCAAATTCATGACAGAAAGAATATATAATGATACAGAGAAGTGTTAACAGTGGTGGAAATTTTGGATGATGCCAAGGAATCTACAGGACATCCCAATGAACATCACCAAATGACATAAAGCCTAAAACTTCTCATTCAATCTCTTCCCAGAAAGAGGGGAAGAAGAGGAAGGCAGTATTTTAGAAGCCCTGTTGGGATTTGTTTTGTTCCCCAAGGGGAACTGCTGCACATCGTACTCTTGAGTCCATCTCAACCATCCTCAGAGGAAACAACGGGTTTTTCCAAAATGCCAACAGGTACACGATTTTAAAAGTTTACCTCTTGGTTGCTGTAGGGGCTTAAAGCATCACTGACTACAGTTGTTCTCTCAAGGGTCACCACCTGCACCATCAAAGGAAACTTGTGCCAGCACCTGAATTTGCCCAGCTAACAGATTAATGTATCCAGCCTTGGGGACAGACTGGAAATGGAGATGGCAGAGGCTGAGCTGCCAAAGAGGTGGTAACCCTTGGCCAAAGGGCAATCAATACCAAGCAGCCTGAGGAGAAAGACATCTTCAGCTTCTACAAAGCTGCCCACTCAGGTGAACCTAAACCCAAGTGCTCTGTTGGTTTCTGCACATCTTAACAGTGTTTGTCATCTCGGCATCTTACATGTGTGTTTTCTCCAAATGAGTACATGAACTTCCTTCTGAATTTATTGTATTTTTAAATGGCAATATTTAGAACACTCAAAATAAGTATATAATGTATTTTAAACCTAGCCCATCTTTTCTTTTTTTTTCTCTGAAAATTCTTCATGTGTATCTGCATACATCCTAATACACACACATATCCCAATTTACAATTTATAATAAAATACTGCTTTAGTTGTTCTACTGCAAAATCTAAATTCCCCAGCAAATTACAATTTATGTATCAGAAAACAGATACAAATATTTGCACTACCTACCGAAGAGAAGTACAACACAGCTCTGTAAGGCTTTAAATAAAGATGACACTTAGCTGGCTTGAGTTTCCTCTTACAGAGACACAAATCAGAAGGGACTTACATGAAGTCATGGAGGTTCACCAAGGAGAAAGGTAAGCGAGACTTGGTGAATTAAATTATTGATGAAGTTTATCAAAATCAGACTGAAATTATCTGGGGACCAGCCAGTGACAATGACTCCATTGTGATGATGCCAGTGGGCAACATGCCACAGACCTCCAGAGCTGGATCTTAATGTAAATGATGTGTTATTAGAGTGATATGTATTAATAAGATTTCTGATTTATTGGAGAACAAAAGCTGCTGCTAATAATATTAGACCCAAATATTTCTTAAGCAGTTACTGATAGGTTAATTCAGCATTAATTGAAACTGGAAGGTGATGATATTCAAGGCTTCTTTTTGATAAATAAGAGGAATACAATTACTGTTCTTAAAAATAAATTTGGAGTATGTGCTCATATGCTGATTCAAAATTAAAATGGTCGCAGAATTCCACAGACCCCTTAGAAAAGGTATTTTCCGTCACATCTTTTGGCTTCGAAAGGGCAACTTCTGCACAGTGAGGGAACCAGCCAGGGAAGTCAGCTAATAAAGAGGTTGAAAGATCTGCCTGGGGAGGATGATGGGAATTTTTCAAGTCAAAGATGCCAATACTTACAGGGACTTATATCTCAAGTAAGAAAAAAATGGAAGGCAGAATGTCAGGCCTCACTAGTCAGCCAGACAAATGGACAGAACAAGTCCAGCGGGGCTAAAGGCATTCATCTGGAGTTGAAGAAAGCACGGCTCAGGAACAGCTTGGGAGGACAGCAGAGGAGGCAGCAGGTGGCAGCCACTAAAACACAGCCCAAGGAGTTGCTTCAGGAGATATTGAAACAAGCAACGTAAGCTTGTTGCCTACATGAAGAGATTATCTACAAGGAAGTGGAGCTACTACACAGTGAGGCTAGAGTACAGATTAAAGACAGTATGCAACTCCAAATTGCACGAAGACATGTCTCAATTTTCATTTCAATGCCAATGAAGATAGCCACATAGAAACCATCACAGTCAGGATGAACACCCATCTCAAGAAACCAAATGTGCAAAAGTCAGGAACTAAGTAATTTCCATCCAGATTTGTGAAAGAACTGGCATATGAGAATTCACATTGGGTAGCAAGCTTAAATAAATCAAGCCAGACAGGAACAGTACCACACGATCAGAAATAATAAATGTCCTACCAACACTGAAAGAGAAAAAAAATTATCAGAGCAACTAAAAGCCCTTTATTCTACCTTTAACAGCAGCAAAGCTTTAGAACAATTTTTAAGGAAAGTATAATCAAAGCCAGTGAAGCTAAAAGAACATAGGGAAAAATACCACCTGGGTTTAATGCAGGTAAGGCATAGAAGACTAATCTGACATCTTTCTTAGAGAAGAAAACTCTCTTTCTGGACAAAGAAAATTAAATAGATCTCTCAGCTGCCTGATTTTAGTAAAGCTTTACTACACTGTCACCTGGGAAGTTATTAGTTGAATTGAAGAAGATGGGGATTAGTACAAAAAAATTTAGCTTGGCTACAGGTAGGAGAGTAACAGTGATGTTAAATGGGGAAGCCTCAGGCTGGAGGGAAGTTATTAGCGTCACTGCTGAAGGACTGGTCTTAGAGCCAGTCTTGTTTAATATTTCACCAATTATATTGGCACACAAGTGGCTATAGCCCTCCTAAAAGTTTACTGAAGGCAAGAAGCTAAGTGACATCTTTATACAGAAAGAACTGGGACAGTGCAAAGAAAGAACTGAGTGTTACGTGGACTGGGTAACAGAGAGAGGTTGTGATTCACTGGTACTGAGCAAAGATCACGTGTTTGGGGACTAATAACAACAACAATAACAAAAAATCTACTATAGCTTGGGAGGTCAGCCTCGGGAAAATACAGGGAGGCATATCACCAGATGAAACAGTTTTTGATGTGACCATGAAATAAAAAAGAAGAAAGTGCAGTGCAGGAAGGCATTATGCTGGAATTTCCCTGGATGCAATTACCGTTGTTTCACAAACCCTCTCTAGTGTACTTAATTAATCTGGGCACTTAATTTCTCATATGCAAGCAGAAACAAATGCAGAAGAGAAATATCAGGTTGCTTGTGAGAATGAAGCTCCTGTCTTGCAAGGAGAGGCTGGAAGGGTTTGGTATGTCTGGAGACTGCTCGCTGCGAGGGATGGCTCTCGGATGATTAGAGAATAGAGCTGTTTTCTCCCCATAACATCTGCAGGGCAGCAAAATACCAGAGAGCAGAGCTTTTAGTACTAATGGAAACTTCAGCAAAGGCAAGACAGAAAAAATACCCATCCATTCAGCCTGGGAATGACTAGGTTTTTAAATAAGAGAAGATGGATCAGACTTTTCACTGGAGTAATTCAGACAATCTGCCTAATGCCAAGACAGACTTCAATAATGTTTTCAGCTGGCCAATACAGTTGCCTGCAACTTCTGTGACTATGCCAGAGAAATGAGCTCCATGTCCCACAAAAGCACTACAAGCATTTTACCAGTGACCCTGGAACACTGCAGTGCAATACCTGCTGTACCTCCTCTCTCCCATGGGTGAGCATACACTAATTTTCTTGCAAACGTTCAATTAGAGGAGTGAACCAAACAGACAATTATCTTGATGAAACCTTGAATTAAATGCAAATTAAATTCTAGACCACTGAAAATCTGTTCTTTGACTAGAAGGAGGTAATGAATTGGTTTTTGTCCTTAGTATTTAACAACTGGGTTTAGGCAGTTCTGTGCTATCAAAGAAAAGGCAAACTGACTTAAGCAATGGCTGATGTAAAATGAGTAAAATAATCTCTCGGTTTTTACAGCTTGTTCTAAGGTGTAATTCTAAAAAGGACACTTGTTCTCAGTAACCAAAAATGCTCCTTCCTTCTCTATTGGTGCTGTCTGCAACGCTGAGAGCAGTGAGCCAGCACAGCTGCAGTTCAGACACCCACCAAGACTGGTGGAAGCATCATAGAAGTCCGTTCTGCTTTCTACACAAGTTATTAGGGGCAAAACAAACTACAAAGAAGTTTTTTTCCACTGAACTTAATGAAGGGGCAGTACTGTATCTAAACTATAATTTACTCAAACTGATGAAATGTAAAGCACGGACCTTTGACAATGCTTGTCCTTTACTTTTAATAGAATTACATTATTTCAGGTTAGTCTGGGTCCACTTGGTTCTGCGGTGACTGTCCCAGGAAGCACATTCCTTTCCCTTTCCTCAGATGCAGCATTTTACATGTGCCTGATTTTGACACAAACTCCAAACTTTTGTATTTTTCCCCCACAACAGACACATCCTTTTTTAAGTAACAAATGTTCCCTATTTCACCATTTCAAATATGCTGCAATAGCGCTGCAAATGTTGTTGGACACATTTCAGAGAAGCATGTGGAGATTGATTGTTCCTTGCATTAACTCCATTGATAAATATCCAATCTGAGCCAAAAAATATCTGTTTTTTAGAGTCCAACTTCATCTGTTATGTAGTCTGCAAATTAGATCACAACCCAGCAAAATTGTGCAAACTTCCAGTACACAGAACAAATGTCGGTTCTGTAGGGAGGCTGCTTAGAGGGCTTTATGTGTGACTTGGATCAAAGGTCCCACCTTCACCAAATAGGCAGACAAAAGGGAAATACTGTGTAAATTAATACTGCTTTCTAAAAAAGCAGAGCTGGTTCCATATCTCTTCAAAGTTAATTGGAATTTGCTTTTATTTAATTAAACGATGAGAGTTCGTCCAAAGACCGTAGGGATAACATTTGGTCAGAGTAACGCAGCCGTTAGAAAAGCAGTAGCTGGAAGACATGGCATAAAGCAGGCATTTGCATCTGCTGCCATGGGATATGCAAAGGCTTTATTGGCATGCTCCAGAAGGAAGGAGCAGCCATAAACCCAACCCAGCACCGCTGAGCAACTGGAGCTGTCCTGCACGAGCACGCGGCGGCATCTCCACATAGCACTGAGCAGGGTTTCAGCACAAATTGACTGTGAATTACATAGGTCATTCTGCATTGCCAGACATAGAAAACTCAGCACTGCCCACAATGTCATTAGGAAGGCACCACCACAAGGGAAGAGTTGCATCCTCACAATTTTAAACATAGCTAAAATGTCTCAGTTTTAAACATTTTTTGTCATCGCAAAAATCAATGCCTGTCACACACTGATTATATTTGCTTTCTTTTGATTAAGGATATATATATATTTTTAATCCAGATAAATAGAAAAAAGGTGAGGAACTGTAATTAAGACCAGACCCAGTGGCAGCAGGAGGAGAACACATTCCCTTCTATGACTTCAGTTGTACAAGTTACAAACAGGAATGCTGATTTGTACTGCTCTACTGGGATCTATACAACAGGAAAATAAATATATTTCTGAGGACTCTGCATAGTCTAGATGACTATGTCACCTGCTAGAAAGGATTATTATTTGTTTTTCATAAAGCAAATACCTTTGTTGTATCAGGTATCACGTATCTGCAGGACTTCCAAAATTGTCCATCTTCCCTTGATAAACTCTCCAACACTGTGACATGCTATGTTATTACAACAGGATGAGAAAGAAAAGGAAATGAAGCTTAAAATAATTTAGTCTTCTCTAGCTGGGATTAATTTCTGCGGTTAGCATGCAAATATGACCTAAATCCAACTTGTACTTAGAATTTCCTGGGTGATATGTGACTATGTGGAAAATGCTGCTGTTTGCACACAACTCCAGGAGGATATTTATTGTGCAAGAATGAAGACATGAGAATGCTGATGAAAATCTGCGATTCATTTATCAAATACTGACCTGAAATGAATATTAAGAAAAACCTCTTTTATATGCAAACGTTTAATCTGATCGAGGTTAATCATCACTTTTCTTCCTGAGGACTGACAAACTGTGTATGTACTATGCACTATAAGATACAATCTTCCATCTCCCATTCTCAAAAAATGCTTGTTTTGTCAATGGTTGCTCTGGGAACACGAGGAATGGAAAATTAATCTTTTCTTATTATTTTACTCACCTGTGAGACTATCCATAAAGCCTATTTTGTCTGCCCACCTGCTGATCACTCGAGTAATATCTGCTTTACACGGACCAAGTACTTCCATTCTCTCAACAAGACAAACTCGAAGTATAATTGATTTCTCCATTGGATTTTTTAATGAATATCTATTGCAACTATAGTTGCTAAAGTACTCACTGATGTTTGTGTTCCAACAAATATAAATCTGTTCATTTACTATCCAACTTTACAACCAGCTATTAGCTAGGGGAAAGCCACATGAAAGAAAAACATCAACATCCGTGCATTCAGAGATGTTAGAATCCAAACTTGCAGCCTGATCTGAGAATGTTCTCTCATATTCTTTTGCAACTCACAGAAGCCAAACACTCTGTCCTACAGCAAGCATGCACAAGATCTGAGCCTTCTTTAAAAGCAGTGTGATTACATCCTGTACACCAAACTCTAACTAAACTATATGCTGAACCAAAACAAAATTTAAAGTGCTGTTTTGCTGTGACTGTAGCATAATCAAAAATATGCATTATGTTAACAAAAATTAATATTCCCAGGCCTGGCATATGGACACAGATTTACATCAAAACTTACATTTAAAATTTAGATTTAAAGCTAGGATTTAACTTCTCACGGAAACGAGCATATATATGATGGATAAAAAAATGAGTTATGTGTTATGATCCGTGCCCAGATCCATGGTTACCAAGGAGTAATTTCTTAATAATTGGATTAATGCCAACAAAGATACTACTACTTAGCAGTCAAAAGAATGATTTACTTATACATATAAATATTCCAGATGGCTACTTGGGAGTAACCTGAATTTAAATTAAAGGAACAAACTGGATTTCTTTTAAGAAATTTTGAAAATGTGTACACTCATAGATGTCATATTTTCAGACTTAGTGACAACTAAGTGTTCCCACAAAAAGCAACATAAACTTTCTGAGGTGCTATAGGAAATTCCATCCACTTCACACTACGTTGAGACATGGACCAAGGAGCCCAGGGCTTCATACACTAAGGACTTGCTTTAAATCACAAGGCAGGCAGAATTCCCACTGGAAGCCAGGGAAAGTAAAGTTGTTTTACACTTGGCAGGCTTGAGCCTCAATTCATCACTGCACTTGGATAAAAAAAAAAAACTAAATCCCACGTATTAAATAGAACACTACCTAAGAGCATTAATGAATATGTATCAAGTAAAAGAGTTTAATTTTTTTTTTAATGATTCTAAATATAACTTTTTAAGTAAGTTTTTAAAAAATCCAGGAACAAATTTTTGTTTCAGAAACAATTAAGACTGTTCAGTGACAACACCGTAATTATGTATGAAGCTTTTTAGAAATTCCCAAATTGAAAGTAAGGTTAAGAGAAACTGAGCACTTCATTAAGGCTACACCACACACTCAGCGGAGGTGCATTACTGGAAGGACTCCTGTGAAGTTAAACGCATGACCGGCAGCTGGAACCAGGGGAAGGCTTTTCCCACCCATCCCACCAGAAGTCACAAGAAACACAAATCAAATCACAGCAAAGCTGAACCAACCAACAGAGGGCAGCTGACTCCCAGCTATAGGAAATTCTTATTTGTGAAGAAAAAAAAAAAACACACACCAAACTTGCCATCAATTAAAGCCAAATTGATATCAAATCTTATGCAAATTGATATGGAATCTGTAATGCCAGGCCTAGATACCAATATCCCCCTGAAATCTCAAAGTTTTTCTGGTGAAACTGGCACATACACTTTAAATTTATAAAGATAACATTTGAGAAAAAGGGAGATAACACGGAAATATTCAAATCAGATGACTCCTCTGAAACATGCAACTCAAAATCCTTCTATTAAAACTGTTAATATTTTTTAGAACTTCTCAAACTAGCTACCTCTTCATCTCTGCTCTACAAAAAACAAAAATTAAAAAAAAAAATAAATTGAAGTTTTCATACTTTAATGTTAACTCATATGGGGGAAAAAAAAAAAAAAAAAACCCAAAAAAAAAACAGTTTTTAAAGGCATTCCAGTTACAACCTTAATTAAGGGAAAAATGCTACAATAACCCACCAACAAATAAACTAAACATCACCCAATGGCAACACTAATACAAAACAATAAAACTGGTTGTTCTGTTATTCTAACAACATGTGGGTCGATACTTAAACCAAATTAATTCTGTGTTAGAACATAAATAACCATTTTAAGCAAGCATACTTTTTAAATTATTAAAGTGCAACTAATATCTGTTTACTGTGAAACCACAAATCAGTCTCATCCCTTTTAAAACTAATCCGTAACTCTAACAAACACACAGACCATATTTGCCATCAAACTCTAATCAATGCTAGGTAAACTTTATTAGGTGCACTAACGTTTAATTATCTTTGGTTGTGAGTTTGAATTCCAAAGCTAATCTGGAACATCTGATACGCTGTTGTGTGTGTGTGCCACATCTGTTAGCGAGCATGAGGATTCACAAAATGTTCCCTTCATAAAATAATGCATGTTTCCTGGTTAAGTCACAATATGGGAAACAGCTGACTCAAAAATAATATAAATTATATAAAGGATTAAAAGCCCTCATAACTTTTAATTAAGCAATATATCACAACGACTACAAAGGACTGCTGATTTATGCACTCCTCAAGTAAGAAGCAGTAAATAAAGTTAGACAGGATAGCATATACGTCTTATTGGAGCAGAAGAATCTGTCCATTCACAGTTCATTAATACATAAAAATCCACTTGTCCTCAGTTTTTCTGTGGGTGGCTATAGCTCTCAGCGCACTTATTTGTATCAGTAAGACTTGTCAAGATCTATAGCAAACGAAGAAGGATTAGCTGAATCTGGACATGATCTGTACATAAACCATGGAGCCCTGACAGCTAGGTTCTCCCCCTAGGACCTGGGGTGCTGCTGGGAGCTAAGGACGCACCTGCAGACTTTGTTTTCATTTAATTGTGCTTTACCACAGAAGAAAAGCAAGCAGAAACAATAGGAAAAGCTAAAATCCTTCACTGGGACTGGAAGCGTATGCACTCCCTAGCTTACACAAGCTCCATATCGCACTCTTCCACAGAGCCGTATTTGCTGCTGCTTTCTTAGTGTGCCCATTGCAACAGGCATCTCAGGAGGCAGGGACAGCCCTACACAGCTCTACGATAAACACATTTTCTCCTTTCTTTCCCCCAAACCAACCGGTATGTGACCAGAATGAATTTCAACTCTTGGAAGATATCCCTTGCAAATACCAGACCTCCCTGACATGGGGGTTGTATCTGCAATCACTCAGAAAGCTGTAATTGGGCCTTGAAATCCGAAATCACAAAGTGGCTCATATTCCTGCTATCAGCCTGGTAATGCTGATGATCCTGATGCTGTCACCTAAAAAAGATGCAAGATTCATGTATTCAGCTTGCAGTTCAAATGCACACATCTAGCTGGTGGGAAGCCGAGCACAATCCTTGCAGTCATGTGAGGAGACATCAGGAGGCATACAGAAGGTCGTTCTCACTTTTATGCTGTTGTCTTAGAGGAGGAAACCAATTAAGCAACATAAAAAGAAAATAAAATCCATTCCTGAATCTATCAATCAGCCACCTTACATAAAACAAAGCAAACCGAACAAATGATATGGGTATAATTTCTGGGAAATGGCCACAAGAAATGTCTGCATCAGAAAAATTATTAACACTTGTTAAGTATTAATCAATGATAACTGCTGTACACGGAACAACACAGATATATTTAACACTTAAAAAGGCAAGACTGGGGTTATTTTAAGGATCGTAATGCAAGAAGTGTTTCAGCATTGCTGAGCTTCTTAGTAACTCTGACAGATGATAACATAACATATATCTTCTTGTCCATTCTCCCTGTTTGAACAGCAACTTCATTTCAAATCATTGCCTCTTATTCATAAAAGTCAGAAAATGCAAAAATCATAGACTTTGTGAAGACATAGGAATTTTCTGCTCTGAAATCTAAAATATATTCATAGCATACAGGCGTGTCAGACCATCTTTAAGAAATCCCATCCCTCTAAGAAGAAAATCAAACAACTGAATTTAGTAGACTTCAAACCAGGGCAACACAGAATTTGCTATACATTGAGAAGAAAATTCAGTCCTTCTAAGAGATGGTGCTGCCCACTTGAAAACTGAAAAAGTAACTGAAATCCTAATCAATAATCAAGCTGGAGATGCACCCACAGCAAGCACAGATCTCAGTGTGGGGGTCCATATGATACCCATTCAGACTTGGATTTGGCTGACCAAAGGATATGTGACACACTCTGCCCTGCAGTGAGGAAACTCACTTATTCACCCCAATTTTCCCAGCATCAGAGCTGGGGCAGACAGCTGTGATGTCCTTTCTTACAGCTTTCTTACATAGAGTAGCCTTGCACTGGCTTCTGAAAGTAGTGGATAGCTAAATCAAGCTAAACCCATCACCAACTTAACCCAATTGTCCAACCCAACCCAATCCCCACTTCGTTCCATCTGGGTGCTCTGCACTGTGGTTGCACACACACCTCCTCAGACCCAACACAGAGCTGGGCTGCCTCCTGCTTTATCTACTCCTGTCTAATGCCAAGATCTTGTTGAGCTCCTTCTTCAAAAAGTTTTGAAATCATTATATGCCGTGTTCTATAGAACTATAAATTATTGCAATTAATTTCATTACTTGACTTGGAATCTATTTCAAAAGAAATTTCCATATTCATGTCTTCTATTATAGCAAACATTGTTTTGCAATCAACAAAATAATATTTTAGAAACCAATTTTGTACACACCGAAATTATAAGAGTGTAGAGTAAAAGAAAACACATTAACATCTTCATTTAACTTGCCAAAAGCAAGAGAAGTGACACCTCTCTCTGCAATTCACTGTTTCTGAAGACTAAGTAATGTGGTAAAATACATGATGCCAAATAGCTGTGTTTTTCACCTCTTCTACCATAGGAAATGGTGAAGATGGACCAACATGTTTTATTCTGAATATTCTCGTGTTTATTCAAATCAGAGCAAAACCTTATTTTAACTGTTATGCAGTATTTCCCTTCCAGAATGATTGTGAACCTACAGCTGAGGACAAATTCTACCACAAAACTTTCTGGAAAAGAAATAGAAAACACTCGAAAAGTAGGAAGAGGTGGTGGTGGTGGTGGGGAGAACGAGATTAAATCTGCTGCCAAGGAACAACTGAGGCATCAATCCTCTGTGTTCTTCTGCTCCTAAGACAAAGACAAGCAAGAGTAAGTTCAGTCTCAGTGTTAGACGCTGTCACGCTGATTTATGACACACAGCACTCGCTGGTCCTCCAACATGACATATTGTCCACAAGAGATTCAGTACAAACCAAACTTCTTTCCTTAAAAAATATTGCCTAAACCAATTTAATTTCAGTTCCTTAGGTGAAACGCTAATACTTTGCCCACTGGGCAACCCAACCTCCTAAGGCTGATTTTCCATTTAATTCTATCTCCTCTGTACAAAAGCAAATAGGACAAAGCACTTTTAGCGTAACTCCTGTCTTTCACAGCATTTGCAGTATGTTATCACATTAAACAATTACTATTTTCTCCAACAACAAATGTAGGAACTCTGCACTTCAATCAGAAATAATTATGAGTAAATTTTCAGTTCAAGAGGTGCAAATGTATCATTTTCTTCTACAGCAAAATGTCCTGCTTTGATCCACATTTCATGAAGAAGGTGGTAGGGACTGTAGTAGACAGAAAAATGCAGTTTAGTCAGTTAGCACAAGGGTGTTAATTTTTGTGGATTCAGAGCAATTCTGAGAATTAGACTGACATAGCATGATATTTAATTTAGAAAGTGCACATATTCTCACAATTACAGAAAACAGCATTACAGCATCTATTAATATGTATTATCATTACAGAGGAGTGTGAAAGAGCTATCAGAATATGTAGTAAAGTGAAAAATACTTCCCAGGAAGTTGTCAAATGGCTCCATTTTACAAGGATGAAGCTTTTTGTGAATGGCAATTGGGACAATATGCTTATATGACTTTGTATTTACGAGAAAACTTGTATGAGAAATAAAAATAAAATATGGATAGCTATTGAAACCAGATGAAAAACTGATATATGTTGGGAAATACTGTACATGCTACAGGTTATTAACCTGAAGGACAACATGGGAAATGGCTCTATTTCCTTTAGCAAAGGAAGCAGTACTGCTTCACATGGTAGGCTTTTCAGACACTGTCTTCAGGATGATGAGATAGCACTCAGGCTGTACAGAACTGGCTTGCTACTTTTGGCCCATTTAATGAACTGCATTACAGTTAAGTATTAAAACTCCCAGTCACAGACAGAAAAGTGTAAGGAAACCATGAAGTTTTCACTAATTTTTGAGACTGAAAATTCTCCCACATGATTGTACCAGGCAAAAAATAGTAATTTTTATGATACTGTAAGAATGCCCTGGAACCAGAGGACAAACATTTTCTATAGTGTAATTCCTTCCTTTAACTCTGAGTGGAAGGAAACCTGATCTTCTGAAGGTAAAACCGAGAGTAAGGACAGAACTTTGTTTCCAGAAATTAAGTTGCACATAAAGCAAATGAGCATTGATAGAGCTAAAGGAAAATATAGGTCAGCTATGTCCCTGTGTGCCAACAGAAAGGGATCTCCCACAGCTAGTGGTACAGCAGCCTGTGACAGGGCTCAAGAATAAACTACTGGCATCCATTTATGAGTGCCTTCCAAAAAGTACGGTGCCTTTCTGACAATCAGCTATCTATATTATAAAAGAAGTAATTTATGCAGGAGCTATTTATAGATAATATATTATCAATTATATTCTTGAAGACTGATTTCTGACACTAAAATGCAAGGGATATCCACCCAGGAACTGGATGTGAGCTAATTCTTTGACAGCAATGAAAGAATGCTGGGTTCAGACTTAACTTCTAACACAGGAATCTAACAGTTTTGAAAATGCTTCATGCACACACACACATAGATAAACACGTTTATGTATACATAGATAAACACATGTTTATGTATGCATAAAAGATATATTTATGCAAGAGAAAAATGCACCTATTACAACAAAATAAAACACAAAACCAAAAACTTATAGTCAGACATTCAAAATTAAGAGAAAAAAATACTACTATAATATTTCACAGTCAGATAGGAGACACAAAAATAAACCAAAGAGGTTGCAAATATTTTCTGTCAGCAGGTAAGTACTGGAATATAACTTGAAGGAAGAAAAACAGGAGAAATATAGTAGTGCTATATGTTGCTTCTTCAGAAACTTTATTGTATGCAAAATTATTGCTCTGTCTGAGAGCAGTTACCTACCTAAGTGAAAATGGACCTTGTTTCATTACAGTGTCTTGTGATAAGACATGCTACATTGCTCTTCCTTAGGCAGAGTTCTTCTGACAGTCTAAAGCTTGCAAGCTACGAATCAGGGCATTTTTGGATCATGGAAACTTAGCTTGCAAAACGCGAGCCAAAAATTGCCTTGAGAAACCACTATGAATGTAAATCAAACCTTAGTCTGCATGCTGCTGTGTTGCTTATTTATAATTTTTTTTGAGGAAGTGTAAGAAGCCCTGGAAACATCTTAACAAACGGTCTTTCTTGAACAAACATTTACTAACATTGCAGATTAGAAAATGGGAAAGATCACATACATGACAAGTTCAGGTTTGGCTCCAAAAGATAGTGACTTCTACAGTTAGCATCAGGGTTCAAACCCATCCAATCTTGCACATTCCAATGGCGAGTTTTCAAAGCTTATAATTTTGTAATATTTTTTACTTTTAAAATTTGACACATTTTTGCTAATCAAAAAACAAAAAAAAATCCTTTTCCCTTGGAAGTGTGAGTTGAACTAAACCAGTAATTTTCTATGAAAAGTTTACCAGAAAATCATACATCTCACACTTGTTTTTGAGAGGTCTGAGCTATAAAGATACCACTGTCCTCCTTTTCTTTATTAAACTTGTGCATTCAATTTCAGGAAAAGTACTTTCATTTGTAATGTGCAGCTGTCTGTATTTCTCATATTCTAGAGTGAAAACTGGAAAATTTCATCAAGAACAAAAAAAATCTCAATTTTAAATAAAGCAGTAAGCTTAAATTTTGAATACGTTTCCTGCTATGCCTGCCTTAACAAAGGCCCTTAATCCTTTAAAAATGTTTGCTTAAATACATACAATATATACAAAAGCAATAAACCATTTGCTATGATATTTGTCCTTTAGCAGGAGCAGGTAAGAGCAAGAAGGGGAGGAAGGAAAAGGAGGGAAAATCTTGACAAGAATATATATTAGAGCAATCAATAGAAAGATAATCCTTGGAATTCGTGAGTCTTTAAAAGAAAATGCATTTTCTTGTAGTAATCCTAAAAACCTATAAAAGAATATTCAAGCAATAAACTCCCCATAACTCATATTTAACCTTTAGTCATGTAGAACTACATATTAAATAGCTTAGCAACTGCATGCTGTGTAAGTGCATTCAAATAACAGCAGAAATAGAAAAATGTAAACGCTACAACTCTTTTAACATGCAATGCACAGCCAAGAACATCTGCCAGCTGACCCTATAATCCAATCGGCTGTTCAGAAGCAATCATAGCCTTAGATAAGAGCTCAACAACTTCTACATGCAATGCCCATTTTCTTTAAAAGATTTAACAAAATACAGTTAACTAACTCTTAAACAATTTTCAAACACTTAGAGGTACAAGACAAAAGTAATTCAACATATCACATGGATTTGCATTAGAATACTGTCATCTTTTCCCCCAAATATTGTAATTCACTATCTAATTTCATGGGATAATAATACAGAACAAGCTGAAAGCTAAAGTGACCGTGATAGCTCAGAGTTTACTTCTCACATCTACCGCACCAGAGAAACTGTATAGAATGAGAAGGTCTACAGGCAGAATGGGCTTAAGACAGCTGAAAGAGTGGTTTCAAGATCCTCTTGTTATCAGGGAGAGGCACCTCCAGCCAGGGGTGCAGCCCTCAGATCCTAGGCAGCTCCCCCACCCCATTTTGCACAGGGATTGCAGGAACAGCTCCAGTGTCTGGCTCCAGGCAGGCACCCAGGGCTTCAATGGCATGTTGTTAGCACCAGCTGAATTTCCTGCCAGAAGAGCCAAAAAACTCCACGGAATTAGGAGCGTAAACCCCATGGAATATAATGCAGGAACAGGATGTCTCATTATCTCAGTATAAAATTAAATTTGTGCTAAAAAGTTCTGTTCTAAATACAAAAGCGAACTGCACTGCCATGACTGAACTGCTTCTAGGAGGACAGTGTGCTGTAAAAAGGTTTTTCTGAATCAATAATTGTTATATTAATCAATAAATTGTTTTGATCATACAAATTGCTCTTCTCTCTAAAGCAGTAGCCTTGCTGTATTGTATCTGTATTGGCAGGGATCTGGAAATGGTGGGAAATTGTAAGAGAGAACTGCTGGAATACTGTTTCAAGTTACGCTCTCTGTACTTAAATTCATGTCAATTTTCTGAAAGGCATTGGGAAAAAAAAATGGACTTAAAAGGGTTTGACAAGAAGCCTAGAAAACACCTTTCAAAAGAAGAGAGTTAAAAAATTATTTGGTTTAATGAGAAAAAGACACACACTGACCAAGGGTGTTAGTTATAAGATAATGGAAAATGGAGGGTTCTCCAAAGTAATTGATTAAGCAATAACAAGATTCAAGCTCAGAAACAATAATTTTAAAACAATAACTCAAATACTGGAGGAAATAATAAAAGAAATCTACTGGCACCTAGAGGAGGTTTAGTCTTGATTTTAAGTTGTCTAAAGTCTTTATCAAAGCATAAAACACAATATAGCATTGTCACCAGCAAAAGATAAAGAAAATCATGCACCAAGGTGACTTAGCTTTCTCATGCCTCATACCACAGAAAAGCAAGTATTGTATTTCAGATATTTAACCCAGACTATGGGATTATGTAAAAATACTTAGGAACTCACAAATTAGTATATACAGAATTATGGAGAGTTTTGCTCTAGGACTTAAACACTGCCCACCCCGGAGGAAAAAGAAGACACTGCCTTGCCCTGGATTAAAAATATGTGTCCAGCTTTGTTAAACATCAGTGCAATCAGCTAACCCGGTTCGCCATCTGAACAGACAACTTTTCCGTGCTGCAATGTACCTAAGGATTTCAGCATTTCTAAATCAGTGCTGGAAGTCAAAGTCCAGTGGGTGCAGAGCAAGACTCGTTCCTAACTGCACAAAGGATTAAGAAGTATATGAGGAGCCAAAAAATACAAACACACACACATGCGTGCATAAATATATAGACATACTTATAGATCAAGCCGTGTGTTCCTGGTAAAGGAGCAAAAAGCACCAGCCACATTTATATTAATACCAGCCATAACGCCGATAAAGCTTACAGAGACACAATTTCCAAGTTTAAACAATTTCTTTCCTCCAGTATCTTCCAAAAGGGTATTGGAATTAGCAAATCTAATGTGTGTGGGAATAGACAACACTTTATAGCAATGTTTCCTTTTAATAGAAGTAGTCTGCTGTGTCTGTGGGTAACAATCCCGGTATCTTTTCATTACAAAGGAGCTTATTGTTACCTAACAACTTACTGTGGGATTTCATTCTGCTTCTCTGGCGATCTCTCTGATCTATTAAGGAAAGCACTGAGGTATGGACAACATACACTTTATTGCAGTTTTATATTTTCTTAGTCCTTGCTTCTTCTGTTAGTCTACTGCCTATGAATTTCAAACAGTAATAAGAAAAAAAAAAAGTATTTAACTAGCTTCTCACAAGAAAAATAATAAACTGTGAGGAAAATTAAGCAAGTTGAGAATCAGGTGGTAGAAGTGGTGCTGCCTCCCGGGACACGACTGCTGCTGCAGCGATTGCACAGTAAACAGGATCCAGCAGCTCTAGCACCTGTGAGCCACTATACAAATACATCTTTGTAGGAAGACTGTTAATGGCCTACTACACAAATTGTACAACATATTATATATATACACACTCACATATTCATAATATACATCAAGTCCCTTCAGCATGACAGTTTCTGTCCTATTAATTAATTTTCATAGTTGAATTTGAAAGAGCGGGCCAAACTAATAGTACTTCATCAGTGTTAATTAGCATTAAGAATTAATCAGTATGTGTAAGAAATCTCTATTAGTTTTGTAGAAATGCATACAGTATTAAATGTCATTTAAATAGATGTTGATTTTTTTTAAGAGCAGCAGTTTAGAGATTATTTTCCTCTAATGGGACACTTCGATATTGAATATACAGAGGTTAATGTTGAAGGAAACTTGTGCTGTGTCTAAGGGAAATGTTGCCAAAAATAGTAATATATACTTAACAAATGTTTCTGCAGCTACCATAGTCTCAGAAAGAATTAAAGATTTTTTAAATGTCTGTGACATCTCAGTTCTCTGATGTTTATACACTACCCAGGTGGGATTATTTGTCCAGGGCTTCCTGTGCTATAGTAGATAAAAACTGTCTTTATATAAGAAATGAGGTGTTTCATGTCAAATTCTGCTGTCCTCAAGAAGTTCTAGGAGTATCTACAAAACCCAAAACAAAGAAGGGTCCCCAAGATAACTCCTGTTTGTAATTTCTTCACCAGCTCAGTACTTTACAATCTTAGTTAAAACTACAGTAAGCACATTCTCAACAGAGATTTCTGTTGGCTATTTAACGCCACTCACCTGATTCTTGAGATCCAGTTTGGGGCAGGGGCGACCTCCATTGTAGGGCTTCTCCTTAAGCCATTTGGATCGGACTTTCACACCTGTTCCACAGGAAGAGCTGCAAGGGGTCCAGGTGGACCAATCACTTAATTTGCAATCAAATGGACAAGGAACCGTGCAAGATTCTTCAATGTAACCTAAACCAAAAAATTAAGAGAGAGGTTTTAATCACCACAGCTCGTGAACTCTGATGATATAATGTCTCTGAAGTCTGTGTAATCAACCCAACATGAGACCTTCTTAAAGAGAAGAAATTTGGCAGACTGTCAACGCTTTCCCAATGCAAGATAATGGTTTTATTTGTAACAAACAGCAGTGACTAAAACTAATTTCTTCGTTTAGTCCAATTATTATTAATTTGGATGACCACAATAAAACTGATTGATATGAAGGATGTACATTGGCAAAAAGTATCTGTTGTGAAGTGGGCAATGGACAACAGGTGGTAATTATCCTTCCTATGAGAATCTGGCCATAATATATTCTGGAGAACTAAGTGTACTGCCTGATTTTGTGATCCTACCGTGTTATTTTGTCTGCCTATATGGTCACCCTGGGCAGGGAGTCAGAGCAGACATCTTCCCAGCAGACATCCCACAGCCGGTGGACTCACCAGGGCTGTGCTCCTGGCAGCTTCACCAAGATGCGCAAGGTACGTGTCTGTAGCCTGCCTGCTGCATCCATCTGGGATTTGTTCTTGGGAGAAGGGAGGAAACACACCTCCCTATTTTTTCTGGTAATTCTCTTCATATATCTTTGCAACCATTTTGACTATTCTGCATTTCATAAGCGGCATATGAAAACTTTGCTTTCACCTTCACCTGATTTGACATAAAAGTGCTCCCAGGATCACTTAAAGTCAGAATACCAAATACCTTACTGCACTAAAACCCTGTAGGGTTTGTTAGGACAAAACCAGGTCTCCTCCACACAGACACAGCCCCACAGCTGGTTTAGGAGCTCCTGAGCATCCCTGCTCACCACGCTGCATTCATTCTCCTCCAGTTTCTATTATCTGGTTGTCATGTCTGTACATACTATTTTGATTTAAACAAAAAAGAGATTTCATGTTCAACCATGAAAGTCAGTGGCTGCTAAGATCAGCCCTTATTACAGAAGGCTTAGTCCCTCTGACAGCTCTAGTAATTATGGTCATGGAAATAACAGAATTTCATCCATACTGTATTTCTGACATTTCTCATTTTTATGTCCTTTCTTTTTGTTTGGTTTTCAGCCCACTAACTCCCTATGTATTCCTTACCTGCAGAATACCAAATTAACTGATTTAACTACACTTTTAAGAAGGATTTCTCCCCTCTCTATCAAGATGACAGTCACAACAGCAGGGGGAAACAGAAATATACACAAGAAATAAAAAAAAGTAGAAGCAGCTTCCCTCCACAACGTCTGGACAAGAGCCCTGACCACCCAGGAAACACTGAAGTCAAGGCAGGGAGATTAGTCTTGCCTGGCAGCTGGATTTACCGGCTCTGCCATGTCCAAACCTGCTGCTGACTTTAAACCAGGACCGTGTTACATCCAGAGCATCAATCTGCAGCAGCAGCATGCTGCCTCCCTCCTGGTCTTCATTATCAAGAAAGCTTTCAGACTTATTTAGACATCTCCCATCCAGAAAAAATCCCCCTCCCAGGAGTACAAGAAATACTGACATTGTTTTTGCAAACACTGCCTTAAAAAAAAAAAAAAAGAAACAACAGTAGTTCCCTCCTTCAGTCCAACGATGCTCTATTTCTTCTTTCTTTTGCTTCGTGCTGGTACTCTGTTCCCTCTTCCTTTGCACAGCCACCCTGTTAGTCTGACAGCTGCGATCGTTTCTGCACAGCAGTTCCTGCTGGAGCTCTTTCCTAAAGCTGCACAGCTGTCCCTGTACAGTGTGCTCTGCTTCACTTTGCTACCTCTTATCTCTGTGAGTTGCGTTGCCTTTTCATTTGTGGCTTCAAAGCCACTGGCATTAGGCATCTTAATTATTTCCTACCAAACCCATTACAGTGGTGATCACATATCTGAGATAACTCAACTCTGCATGTTTTGTATTCTCATTGAGATGACATTATACCCACGCACGCACATATACAAATATTTCCAAAATACACTCCCTTTTTTTCCCAAAATGAAACTCCCCAATTTCCCACCAACATTCTATTCCACCCGCTTAGGTTGCCACTCAGAGCAGTTCATAAGACGTTATGATAAGTAAAAGAAATTTTCTCATAATAGATTTATGAGAGGCATTTCTTAGGCAGTACTCTAAAGAGTTCTCTTCCACCACTGTATGAAATATCATTTTTCCTTGGGCTGTGTGACAGCCTAGGTAATTAACTCTCAACAGAAACAAAGAAAGTACCTTGTTTTAAAGGAGGATTAGACAGAGGGGTTATCAACTTATCAGTGAAGGCAAAATGGGCTAAGCCTTTTGGCAGTTCAAGATCTACCTCTGTAATAAAAGAAATATAATAAAAAACAGAAAAGTAAGAAAGAGAAAGGAAAAGTATAATAAACAAAACTAAAGAAATCTTTTCTACTTCATTGCAGCAAAGTACTGTGGGGATCCCTCAAACCACAGGATTTCTAAAGACTTCCTGGTGCTAAGAGGCCAGCTTATTCCTTTTTGAGTTTCCTCACCCATATTTATAAATTATATTAAGTATAAATAAATAATATCCAGCTAATAGAGCATTACATTACCTTACTGCCCAAAAGAAACAAAATTTCCATATTCGACAGTGGTAAAGAATCAAAATGGGAATATAACCTTCTTTTAAGCTCTTCTCACAAGCCATCATTATATCTTCTATTAACCGCTTGAGGTCAATCCACTGCTGAGATTCCCATGATCAAAGATTTCATTCAATAAAATAAATTCCTGCAAAAATCTTTCTGTGATGAATCTTCTCTGCTCAGATATGCAATGTCTTTACAGATATCTTTTTACAAGAAACTACTAAATAATGTTGCACTCAGCTCATCTCCAACCCTTTCATTACTTTGTATCTCTGTAGGAACCCAGCAATGGCTTGCCAATGTCAAGGGGCTGAAAACAGTTGAGTTTGGATACATACGGTAAACCTAGATTTGCACTTTTTGCACTGGGGTTCTGCATAACACAAGAGAGAAAAAAAAATAATATATATATATATATATTATTAAAACCAGCTACTAATAACAAATTCTACATTCAGGCTATTAACGGTAGAAGTGACAGTAAAACACAGTTACAGACCAAAACCAGAGAAATATTTTGACTGTAACAGAACATGAATAAAGGAAAGAGCATGCATATATTTCTGAGTCACTGTCACTCAGCCTGGGGAGATTAACTCATGGTTGAGCTTACTCATATGGTTTTGTCAGTCATCTTTAAGCACCTCACTCATCCATTGCATTCCCCATTTTTCTCTCATCTGTAGAACCCAAGATGAAAGATTTCTTGAGTTTCCAAGACCTATGGAAAAAGATATAGGCACTCGCAAACCCTGCCCAGCCTGTTTTCCACGTTCTCTCTTCTTTTGAAGCTTGCTTCCACTTTATTTATTCCTCAAAAGCTCAAATACCATTACATTAAAGCTCATTTAATTTAGAAACTACATATGAGAGCCTTTGCACTGTCTGAATCATGCTCCTGCATGTCACTGAGCTCGAGAGCTTGAGCACAGGTGTCGCAGGAGGTAGTGACAGAAACTCCAATGCATGGGAAATTGTAAGTAGGCACTTCGAAACATGCTGCTGGGAATAGTCCTGAATTGACAGGAAAAAATGAACTGGTTGATCAAATAAGATTTTTTTTTTTTTTTAATGTTTAAGTGCTATTGTTTTAGTATTGATACATTGCCAAGATAATAGGACGACCAAATGCATTTACCTAGGCTGCCAAGCTCATTTTATTATTATTTATTCATTAAGAAGAATGTGCTTGTTGCTCTACAAGCCACAAATGGAGTTTCTTCCCTAAAGTGTCCATAATAAACAAAGTACCCGCAGAATACACAGGATGTACCGGGGAGGCACAAGATGTAACAACTATTATTCTTGTCTCATTTTTTTCTCTGCAACCCAAAAGCAATGAAGCAGGACAAGGCAGATGAATAAAGCAATGATGACGGTTTGGTAGGTGTTGGAAGTGCAGGCTCGAATGCATGGTGTAGAAACTGTTCTTGTCTCATTTTTGCTGTGCAACCCAAAAGAGCCGAGGAGGTGGCTGAATGATGGTCTGTGGGATGTCAGCAGTGCAGGGGGATGGATTTGTGCAGTAGCACAATGTCGTTCCCATCTACCCAAACCTACCCGAACAACACACGTCACACCAGGCACAGCCAGTAAGGGTCTGCAGCATCCATCTGTGTCCCCCTCCGCACTCACAACCGGATTGTGGTGGGAGAAGTAGGCAATTAGGAGGTTTACAGGCTAATGTGAGACGCTGACATCCACTTGATTGTTGCACTTCCAAATGATAAATTTGCTGAGGGTATAAGGTCTGTGTGCAGCGTTAAACAAAAGTGCCAAAAGGATTCCAAGAGGCAGACTTAAAAGTGATTGGAAAATAAACAACATTCCTCCGGCAGCTTTGGAAACAGATGCACTTCTAATTGAATTGGCTTTAAACTCATTTGTATCCTCTCTAGCATATTTCATCATTTCAATTAACAAACTTCTAGCAGTTCTACCCTTGTTAGTAAACCTTGAGGTGCTTCATAAAATTCAAGGTCATTACTAAGAGAGGGACAATTCTGCATCACCGCTACTGCCGCTAGTAATAACACAAGTAATTTCCCTTGGAGTCTCTAGGATAAAAGAGATCATCCTTCTACAAGCATGAGAGAAGCAAAGTGGACAGTGACACAGGAGGAATGTTTCTAATTACACAGACCAAAGGTAGAGGGGAAAAAAAAAAAAAAAAAAAAGAATCATTTTGCTATTTGGTAACCGGCTGTGAAATATGTAGAATAAGACCAGTAAATCCACACAGAGCTGAAAGTCTAATAGCTAGGGACTTCATTAGCGAGACCTGGTGGACCATGGCACTTGGCAGGCCAGATTCTGCTCTGCTAAAGCTTCGGGATCAAACACAAAGCAAGATGGTGTTTTAATTCGGGTTAAAACTCTGCATCGAGCAGCTGAGATGGGATCTGCCAGCTGACCACGGCACCACGACCGTGCCCCAGCTAGGGCAGCCTGTGGTTCACGAGCCGCAAGAGGAGCAACTGGTCCAAACATTTAAACCTTGCTCCAAGGGCAAACGTTATTAACTGAAGGAAACTAAGCAGAATAAATCTGGGATTCTTAAAGTTTCTAACAACTTCAGTTGCATCTGAAAAAGATGTAATATTGCCAGAATAAATGTTTAATCTTTTTTTTTTTTTTTCTAATATGTGAGGATTTGAGAGATTTTATGCATTATTAGTTTGCTAGCTGGGAAATTTAAGAGATAATCTAATGAATTCATTCATTAAACATACAATGAAAAAACAGCAGAAATAACTTCTGCATCAAATATTTTACAAAGCTTGAATAATGGACCACCTTAGCATATTTATTCCCACTGGCTCTTCCCAACAAAAAGGCACATGCTCTTGTTATCTTGTAGGAGACTGATTATAGATTCTAAATAGACCAGAGAGGAACTGTAAAGAATGCTGTTAAGTTTAATTCATCGTTATTGTTATTGAAATTCATCCAAAGGTTGGTTTTATTGTTCAATTTCACAGCCTCTATAAATCCTGACAAGGCAGTCGGGTTGATGCTGACTTTGCATTATGATTCCTAATTTACTTTGATTTTGCATTTTCTTAAAAAATTTGCAAGCTTACACCTTGTCCTGACTTAAATACAAGCTGTGTTAGTTGCTATATTTAATCTGTTAACAAAATAAGGAAACTTCCATTAATTAGCACATTCCTCACAGCATATTGCAAACCAAACCAAGAACTCTTCCGGAGAAGAGACTCGTCTGCTGCCTTCTGAGTGCAAATAAACAGGACCTCACAGTGTAATTCATCTCGCGGGGAACTTCCGACACAGACGGGCAGAAATTCACTGCACAAATCTGTCTGGGCTCCAGATCACAAAAGGAGTCCTGGAAATGATCCCTGCTCCTCCTGCAGCAGCTCCCCTGCGGTGAAGGGGTGGGCCGGCTGCTTGGGAGCCCCGATGTCTTAGGAAAGTCTTTACTCAAATAAAAACTCATGCACCAGGATCAATGGCGCTTAGGCTGGGAGCTCAGCTGTGTTTTCCTATATGCTTTGATCATCACTCTGCAACTGGGAAAATCATCTATCTGCTTTCTCCAAACAAAACAGAATAGCTTTTTTTTTTTTTTTTTTTCCCCTTTGTCAGTGTATTCATCCTCTGTACATTAGGAAAGAAATTCATCCCACTGTACTTTATTAAGAATTATTTAGCGTACATGTTCTTACAGGCAACTCAATTCATAATAAAAGCAGATATGGTAAAACAAACCCGAGATAACGTTTACTTTTTATTATTATTATTATGAGATGTAGATAATGAAACAAGGCTGTCTTTGAAGGCTGTACACACATCTGCAATACATCATGAAGACAAAATTAAATTGTCCACAGAACGTCAAATTCCTCACTTTCTCGTACATCCGACTTCTCTCAAAGGCCCAGTTCCGCAGGAGCTGCAAAAACAGATGTTCTTTGCAGAGTGCCCTGAAGATCAATACAGACTTGGGCTATTTGGACCGTGTGGGAAGTGTCTTCAAGAGACAAGGGTCCAGCTCTGGGAGAAAGCTGTCACCAAATGGCACCGAAACTATCTGCCCCCTCTGTAAATCACACAGGGCCGGAAGGTCAGTGGCTTCAGGCTCTGCTGGAGCACACCGAGAAACTCAGCTTTGGAGTTCGGGGCCCTCCACGGAGAGCATCTTTCTGCCAGTTCCTAAACATACGACGTCAAGCATTGTCAACACAATATGCCACTGAATTTCGGCTGCCAAATTATGACCCCAAGACACAGGCAAGCCTCATTTAGACAACTTAGTTTGCAGAACAACTCTGTTTCCATTTTACAGAATAGGAAATGCTGATGCATTTCTTTGTACCCTGATAATTAGCAAGCGTTGTGCACTAAAACACTGTGATTATTTCAGACAGCATAAAACGACCAGATGACTCTGCAGAAGGGAGCACAAAGCAATTAGATAAATTTGCAATAAATATTATCAAGAAGGTTCATGACAACATGAGCAAAAGATAACTTTTTTTCTTTTTCTTCTCCTTTTTTTTTTTTTTTTTTTTTTAAACGTACATTCCTTGTACTTTAATTTACAAACTTGGGAAGTATTAACAAGTGTAAGAGCCTCTGCTCAAGAACAGGTCACCCAGCCCCTGGGAAGGCACTGAGAAGCTCCGGAGCCCTCGCTGACCTCTGCAGCCTCCCTCCCTGCCATCGCGGGAGGCAAGTGACACAGTGACCTCCCAAATCAATACATCTAAATCAATACACTGCCTCAATTCCTTCTTGTCTCATTGATGCTAAATGAGAAACCTAACGACATGCTTTAATTATACTTGCACCGTCCTGAAGATGCCACTAACCATTATGCACGTCAGGAAAACCTGTGAGCACTGCCCTGAATGGCAGATAGCTGCTGCAGGGTCCAGCCCCGGGCTCTCCTGACTGAGGCTATTCTGTCATGATGTCCTGCTTGCTCCAATAAGAAGTTTCAATCCACCTCCATAACGAGGCAGGGACACAAAGACATCCTACCTTAAATAAAGATGTACTAAATATATATGTATGTATCTGATAGAAACAGGGTGTTAAGAACAGGAACAGTCCTCCTGGTTTTTCACAGCTTAAGCACAGGCATGGGGAGAGCAGCACAACTCATTCAGATGATGGAAAACCTTGAGATGGAAATAGGACATTTTCGTGACATAAGCAGGCCCCTGCACAGAGTATTGATGTGCTGAATTCCTCATAGATTTTTGTTTCAATTTTGCAGCGTGACTTTGAGCACTCTGGTTGTGCACTTCAATCTCCCCTGCTGGAGCATTTCCTGGCCAATACATTCAGACAGAAGCAGAGAGCAATGTAGTCTTGTTAAATACTACAGTTTTTAATGGTCACTCCCCTGGTTTACTAAATACAAATGAGTTCTGAGATTTTCCAGAGGGAATATGTCTGTAGTGAGGGATACCAGAAGCTTTGTAAACCAAGCTCATAGTTATTTAATTTACACCATCCTCACTTACAAACGTTGGAGAACAGAGAGATTTCAAAGTGTAACTCACACCCAGCCATAGGCTAAGGAAAGATAACTGCTCAGATACTCATCAATATCATTACAATAATCCTTAGAGCAGATTGGGTGTAAGTTTAATTTTATCTATATTTTTTAATTAAGGCTCACTTCTTCAAAGCTTCTAAACTCAGACGTTGTTATGTTTCTAAGTGTCTCCCAACCTCTGATCAAGCAGACTACGTCATGCACCTTTAAAGATACCCACTACTTGCCCATCTCCCCCTTCCATGCTAATCTGATTGTTGTATGCTGTGCCCCAGCAAACTCACTGCTGCCCTGACAATCTGCTCATCTTATTTAGACACTTGCCTATGTGCAATAAGTGGTGTTCTTATCTTTGGAGGACTCCTGCTCCACACAAGCAGAAAAACATGAATTTATCTCTGAAAATCCCCAGAATATGTCAAACGTGAAACCTGTAAACACTCACTGGAAACAACTACGATGCCTACTATATGCAGGTTGCACAGGGCTCCCTACCAGTGGTAAAGATACGAAACTGTGACTTCCCATTTACAAATGACTTGTCATCCATTTATTTGCCTTACAGACTTACTCATTGGAGCTATATAAAAAGCAACCAGCTTAAAAAAAAACAAAAAACATTGAAAAATAAAAAGCCTTGTAAGACACAAGAGGAATCCTGTGAACTGCATGAATATATGTCACTTCTCAGTTCAGTTACACATCTCTCAGAGGGATCACGAAGCTCTCTATGAGCAGGAAAAGTAGAGGTTTTCACATTAGAGTACTCCATTCATGAAACGCCTTCGGTGAAAAGAGTATTTCTTCATACTTCCAGAATAACGTACTAAATGGAACAATACATAGGGGGAGAAAAATGTTAATTCTGAGCCTATCTTTGTATGATAACATTTTATTAGAGCCTTGCTTCGTAACAGGCCATATTTGTGATAAATGCATTGTTAAGGATGAAGAGACCAGCCACATTTCAAAAAGATACCTTTACTGTAGCCTACTACACAAGTCAGCAGTAGATTGCCCAGTGCATTACCTTGCTATCAAAACTGTCCCGAGCCTCTGATAGACTACTTCCACACCGAGTTACTATTTCTACACCAAAAACGTTCTCAACTCCCATGGAAGAGTTTTAATCAACCTGTCAACAATAGAAAAACTGACTGAACTTAATAATAGAAACAAAAGGCACGGCCATGAGCAAGGGTGGGCAAAGGTGGTTCAGCAAGCAAAGGCTCGCGGTGCATCAGCTGCTCTGCAGTAAGTGCTTGTGTGCGTGCCTGTACCCCTGGGGGGTTTGCATCTGAACCTATCAGGTAGGAAGCCCCAGCACATGGGCAGCTCATCCTCTGAAAGCCTGCAGCCTGATTCACCTTACAGGGAACGCTACTATCCCAGATGGCAGCTATTGGAATGGCTTCTGAAAAAAAAAAAAAAAAAAAAAAGTAATATTCCAAGGCAGAAAGCCAGTTCTGAAGTTCGTAAAAAATCATTTCTTCTCATGGGCTGGTAGTGCCACCTCTTCAAAAGGGTCATTTTATGGAATGCAGCAAAAAGCATAAAAGAAAGATGGGGAAAAAAGAATAGCACATCGCTATGAGTAAATGCAGCACCTACAGAGGATGGTGCTCAAATACCTAATCCTCTAAATATTTTCTCATAAGACACATGCTCGCTTTCTGTAAGAAGATACAGATCTGGAATAATGTGCATTGCTATGTATTAGTGCCTCGGGGGAAGTCTTGCTTTAAATAAACTTCTTTGATAGACAGCTTGCCCCATTCAGAAATAATGTTTTTTTGATGGCTTTTTACCTTTGATTCTGTTGCCAAAAACAAAAACCATAAAGAACAGCAATGTCTAAACAGTTGTTTTCTGATCCAATTTCTTTTGATAGTTCTTTAACATCCAGAAAGTAAGAGCTGTGGCCAAGTTTTCTTCCTAGTAGATGTGGGTAGAAAAGGAAAGGAAGAGATAGGGGAAAAGCACTGTTCTGTGAGCACTGCTATAAGAGCAATAAGTAAAAGTCTTGTATACAGACAAGAAATAGAGGGCAGGTCCTTTACAGCTCAGCTTTACGCCTACAGCTCCATCGGCAGCCACAGCTGTAATTAAGATTGTCACTTCGCACCCCCAGAAATGTGTAGAAATGTCGGAGAAAGGTCCAGAGGAGAACCCAGATGGGATTTCAGGTCTAAATTTAGAAGCTATTTAGCTCTGAGATAGCAAAAAAAATAAAAAATAAAAAAAAAAATAAAAAAAGGAGTCCTGAAGTGGGGACTAAAGGCAGAGTAGGACAGCCCTGTCTGCAGCTGGCAAGGCCATTCAGACACCTGTGATCCAAACCCAGCCTTAATTCCTATGCCAGGGGATGTGATGGACAGAAAACAAGGTGAATTTTTAGCTGAAACTTCTTCCTCGAGCAGTCTTTGAAAGGCTTTGTCCTGGTAAGTAATACAGTCATTTCTTTATAATAAAAAGGCCACAGGGAGGCACAGGAGAAACGACCAAAAAGAAAGAAGAGCAGGACGGTATTTCATTTGGCCCAAATGCCAAACAGAGGTGGTGCAGCATAGTCTGAACACTGAGCTTACATCTTACCATCAACTGATAGTGCCATACTTTTAAGAGGAGGCATCCCAGGGCTGTCAAGTTTAAGGTGCAGAGCTGGAAGAGGACAGCCTAGGCAGGATTGCCAACTTTCCTTGTAAAAGAAGTGAGGCGGTCAAGACTGAGGTTGCCAGAAAAGAGGCAAAATGTGTGGATGTTTGTTGGATGTTGTCTATGGCAGCACAGAAGTCACTTAAATCTAAAGCTGGTTCAAATCTGGAATTAATGGTTTGTGGTTAAAAAAAATGAAACTTCAATATACAATTTTGTTTAGGTTAAGAATGAAATTAAATGTTTATTTTCAAAAACAGATGAAATGTCTGTCTGGAAAACCTTCTATTTCTGAAGAACTTCAAAACCAAATTGGGGACTTCTGCAACATTTTCATTCTTCAAAATAAAACTGACCACATAGGAATAAATTTATACTACAGCAAATGTCAAAACAGATACACTTGCAAAAATAAATAGGCATTTATTCTACATAGCTTTTCCAACTTGATTTTCCCATAATTGTTACCTTGTAGAAAAGATAAGTGTGCTATCAGCCCAGTATAGACTTGGGTCACATTTCTTTAATCTATTAAGCTCTGGTCACAGTGTTTTTTTTTGAGATACACAAATATCATTGTGCAGAAAGATTACTGAAGACCAGTGATTAAAAGCTACCTGAAAGTGTCTTATTTTCTCCTAAAATAACTCATCATCTTTTAACTCAGATGCTTTCAGCATCCTGTGTCTTTCAGCTGGAAACAAAGTAATTTTGCTAAATGTGGAATTACTGCTTTAGAATTGAAGGTAAGGCTGCTTTCAGATAAGCAAAAAGATAAAAGCCTGAGGGTCAGGCAGTGGGTCCTTGTATTTGCTCACCAGTAGGTCACGCCATGTCCATCAAGCTGGTGGCCAGGATTTCCAAGTGAGTGAGTGCAAGCCCCGGAGGAATGCCATGAGCAGAAATACAGCACTGCTGTGGGCTGATCTTTCAGAAAACCAGACTTCACGAGTCTTGACACTACCTGGTTTTCAGCAGCAGGAGTTGAAATGCCTGCTCTATGACCTTTGCATACTGTCCTGAACCTCTCAGCACCAGGGACACGGCTGGCCAAGACACAAGCCGCACTGTCACCGCTAGCAAATGCTGTCCTGCTGTGCCTCGGAGCAGGGAACATTCCTCCAGCAGCAGCAACTCTGAGCTTTCACATTATCAAAGCTTTTAGCTCCTCCCGGTGCAAATGTTTGCTACTCCCACCCACTGCAGGTTCTCACGGGAGTAGAAGTGACATTCTCAAAGACCGACCTTGACAGCAGCATTCCTGGTAGCAGCAGGAACTGACCTGTTGGGAAGGCTCTGAGTGACACCTCTGCATCACCAGAAATGCCCAGGAACCCGTTCAGCAACCACAACCCCCTTTGATTTGTCTGGATGCAACTAAACCATGTAAGAAGACATTCTACTACTGAGAATAACGAGGTATATTAGCATCCCTGCCATGCCCTTCAAAAACTTAGAGATAATTAAAGCTTTTTAAGGTGACTGTAGGTTGAAGCCAACTGCTCCGTGATTTAAAGCCAGGATCTATTTGTCTGTTGTGTCTTTCTTCCAGGCTCCTGTTGTTGTGAGCAAAGCAGAATTTGAATAGTATAAGCACACTTCATAAATTCCAGCTTTCCATAAATTCCGCATCAGATCAAAAGCTAAACCTCTGTGCAACAGCACAGAGATCTCCAGCCTTTGATTTGGAACAGATGAGACACCCTATGTTCCTCTAAGATTAAAAAAAAAATAAAAAAAAAATTGGCACAGCACAAAAAAAAAAAAAAAAAAAAAAAAAGAGAGAGAGAGAGAGAGAGGCAAAGGAGCCACATGAAATAATCCAAAAACAAAGGAGGAGGAAATGCAAAAATAGTATAAGGAATTCAGATGACAGATTGAAAGACGCAGATGAGCTGCAATTAACAGGACAATTTCATGTCCAAAGAGGATGCTCCAAATGCCAACCAGCAAACAGAGACCCTCTGGAGCAGCAGTAAGCTGAAAGCAAGATAATCCAGTCTTCTGATGGGAAGACTAATTGAGGCAAATTATCAATTATATTTTTGTAATATAGTTGGAGATAGTTACCTCTATCCATAATTTCCTAATTGTATTTCTACATTAAAGGAAGGAAAAGGAAAGCAAACCAACTCCAGGAGAAATGAATTAGCCCAATTTAGAAACTGCAAGTTATTTCTTGAGCTTACTGAGTGGGCCATCAAGGAAAACAATGACACCACTAAAATAAAGTGGTACACAATCAAAAAAGCCAGTCATGTGAAAAAATAAATTTAAAAAGCTATGGTGTGTTGTTTTCCGGACATCAAACAGTTTGGTGCAGAAGTTTCAGAAAAGTCTGGGGTTTATATTTCTTAAATTGGTTGTACCCAACGATCAAGAGCTAACCCAATATTTAATTGCAGTGATTGCTGTTGGGATGGTGGGGGGGTATGTTTGGTGTTTTCCCCCCAAGTTGCAAACGCAGAATTTCCCCTAAAACTCACTGTAAATTCAAGGCCTCAGACTGTGAACCTCCCTGCACAGTGATTAATCTTTACATTAGACTCAAACTCATTGTATTCCCACATGATAACTGATAAATCCACTTTGATACAGGTGAATTAAGTCCTCCTGAAGTGGCAAGTTTAACGTCCAGGTTTCATTCAGGGAAAGTGAAAATCATTGCTGAAGAGGAAAAAAGCCCAAGGTTTGCTGTCTAGAAAAGCTACAGACTGACCACTTTTATTCTCCTACACTTTGTACTCATTGTATTATCAAGTCTGGGACAAATTTAAATCTGCTTCCAAGACAAAGTTTGTAACCCTACATGTGTCTTTCTACATTTCATAAAAATTCTTCAAAAGAACCCAGCAAGAACTAAGTCTTACAAATTCTCACTTTTATTCAAAGGAGAGAAAGGAAACACATTGTCCTGGCAAAAGGACAAGATAAGGAAACAGAGAGAAGTCAGAAGACCTGAGAGAAGAGGAACATGCTTACCCCCAAAACTCATAAAGCAAGAACAATGCCTAGATATCACAGCACTCAGAAAATAAGGCCATGACTTAATTAGATATAAATGTAGTCACCTAGAAAATGTCAGAAGGTCAGCTGATACTAATTGTGAACAAGACAAACTAGGCTACTCAGAAAAACCTGTCATGAATAATTTCTCAGGGCTTAGCAATTCTGCATGCTTCTGTAATTTGCTTTTCTCTATTATGGTTGAATAACATTCTGCTAATTATTAATTGGATAATGATTTGTTGCTATCACTAATTCAATAATGTGTTCAGAAGTGCATTTTGAAAGCTCCCAGCTCTTGAGATCGTAAATATTGGCCTTATCTTCACTTGACGGCTCTGGTTGGAAGGCAGGTCCCAAGTGATGGAAATTGAGCCAAGGGAGCTTTCTGCCCACTTTGGAGCACTATTGGTCCAGTCACAGAAATATCCATGTGCTCTGGAGAGGGATGCAGTGCTTCCCCATTCACTTTGCAGGGAACAGAAGCTGTCCAGCACTGGGTTACAATGAGGAGGAATGACAGCCTCAGCCACCTGCACAGGTACAGGATTCAACTCATGAAGGGTTTCGATGCACCACTGCTTTGGTCTGACCAAAAGTCCAAAAGGAGTTCCAAAGGCTTTGCAAGGCTCAGAGTCTCACTGGACTTCTTCCCAGACCATGGTGGCATTGGTCTGCTTCTTAGTATGGAGAGATCATCCTGACTGCCTCCATCAAATGAGATCCTCTGGTTTGGGAGAGCAGCTTATACATCCTGATTATTACACAGGAGTCTGGCTGGAAATAAATAATTCACCCTTAAAGGAACTCTTACAGGGTACCCAGAAGGTGGAAACATCCCACCCCTGATCTACCTCCCAATTCCAAACCTACGAGTCTTAAGAGCACTCTGAGCAGACATTAAGGGCACATGAGAGGATTCTGCTGTACAGTACTGACCACACTCTGATATGGATCCTGTGCTGGGGCTGTGTTGCAATCATTTCTGCTCTGATACAAAGCTGAAGACAAGAAAACCAATCCCCCTGAGCTACCACTCCCTATTACCTCCCTAAGAGAAGCCCGACTACTAAAAACACCACATAAATATCACTGACAGGAAGCAGGCTTCAAGGTTATTCAGAGAAGCCCCACGCATAGACGAGCTCCTCTTTTTTTTTAGGAGTGATAAAAGCCTCGAGCTTTGCAAACGAGCAAGGCACCGCACAGGCAAACCCACCTTTCAAAACTCAACAGCTCCCTTTTTGCAGAAGGAAAGGTAACGTTGTGGGGTAAGGTATAGCATTCCTCCTTCATGGGCCACAAAGGCATAATCAATTGGGACAACAGCACATTGTTGAAACACAAACCACAGAAAGCTGCTTTATGAATCCGTGCAGCCAGCTGGAACAGCTATAAACAGCTGCGAGAGGAATTCACTCCAGAACTGAATCACTTCATTAGGATGTGAGGGTTTTTTTTTTCCCTTTACCACATGCAGCTCAGGCTGTTGATCCTCATCCTGAAGACCCTCCACAGAGCAGCTTCTCTGCTCCTGTATACTCTGGAACATCAATGATTCCCATTGTACTTATTAATCTCCTCCTGAGACTTCATTTCTCCTTCTCCCATTACATAGCTCACCAAGTCTTCCAACTCGCTATATTACATTGTGTGGTGTCCTAGGCTTTTGGCTGGAAGTCAGACAGCATCAGTGTTTTGGGGGCAGCATGGGTACAGAATTTGCTCCTAGGATAATGGCTTTTGCCTGTAAATCGATTTAGAGTAACGATTATGATGAACTGCAAATTATGAAGAATGAGAGAAAATATCCTGATGGAATGACATCTCCTGCTTGCTGTGTTTCTACTTCAGCTCTGTTTCTGCCCACGTTCTGAAGCATGTGTTTGATATAGGCTGCTACATTACATGTAGAGTTAAATCACTACTAAGACAGAAGCATAGCTTAGAGCCCCAGCAAGCAGTGAAATTGGAATACATGCTCTGTACCACTTTGAGCTGAAGATTGTCTCAAAATTTCAAGGATGAGACCACTGACTGCTGAAGTCATGTGTACTTGGCATGAGCAACATAGCAGGGACTTTACAGAGTTTTTGCAATGAAATATGCAAAATAATGAAATAATGAAAATATGATCGTCTATAGAAAATTTCTGATTCCCACACTGAAAACTTTAAGAACCTCCAAATTTAGAGGAAAGGAATAAAAATCTAAAATCAAGTAAAAGCTGAAGTAGGATATATCATCAAACAACATGCTGATTGAAATATAGCTTCTGTCTCTAATCTAGTTTATACTTTTATGGGATTTCAATATAAATAAAACCCATCTGGTATTCTGACACCATACTCAACTTTAGCCTTCTTCTATTTCATTTCAGTTGTAGAAATGTCATCAGACCCTCAGGCTGCAGAAGACATTGGTAATAAGAGCGATAAGATACTAGAAGAACTGTGTCCAGCACTCATGGCAACCTTGTGAAATCCAACCAGCAAACAGGTGCACATGTGATAGGCTCCAAAATGAACCACTGAGTGGATCACAGAGCACAACATCAGGGCTGTTTACACGAGTTGTCAGATTTTGTTTTATTTTTACCTCCTTACCTGAACTGCTACAGTGAGATGGGTCCACGAGTCTGCCAGTCTTATCGTAGCAGGCAATAGCGCGTAGCCGAATCCCCTCTCCACACTCTTTGGTGTCTCCATGGGATCGCATTCCAGACTGTGGCTCTGATTTTCCTCCTCCAATAATGCAGTCTGACCAATTCCCATGGGGCTGGGAGGTAAACACCTCACAGGGGCACAGCTCTGTTTCAACCTGAGGATAAACTTCTGTATTCTGGCATTTGTCTCGCTTTCTGCTTCGCCCTGTTCCAACCAGAGAAAGCTGTTCGTTAGCTTAACATCTGCTACTTTTGATAACGACATGTCATATTATTTATACTTGCAGGAATTCAACACATTAGAACCAAGACAATCTGAATGTTAATATCCAGGAATGTTTCCGAAGCATCTATTAGCCGCTGCCAGTGCTTTGGAGTGCAAGGACAACGTATTTATCTCCAGGGGCAACCAGAGAACTTGGAAATACTGTTGTGATGGATAGGGCAAGGAGCAAAACACAAAGTCTTACTGGAGTAACGGTCTGCCCAGAAAACACTTTGTAATTTTATAAAATATCACTTTTCTCTAATTATCTGATGAAAATAAATTGATTGTTTTGTCTCCATTCGCTTGCAATCAATGGTTGCCAGGACAACTTACAAAGGACTCCACATTAGCAACAACTTCTTCTTTGAGGCTACTTTACAAATTAGTTAAAGATGCACTCTGCACACAAACCGTACTTTGAAGAAACCAGAGAAGATAATCCTCAGTAAATTATTAGGGCTGGAAAGCATTTCAATGGTTACATTTGGTTTAATCTTTTCTTTTGCTTTATTCCTTCAATAGGTTTGAAAAGAAGGCTGTTTACAGATCTTTCCCCTTCAGTAGCTTCAGGAAGCAGATGCATTTAAATGAACCTGCAGTGCATCTCTTTGCAACTGCACTCTGCAGCCCCCGTTCCTGGAGGACTTCTAGACAATGAGAAGAGGTCCCCAGTACAAGAAGAAATAATGCGAAGGAGAGAATCCATGCTCCCCGAACCCCTACAATTGCTCAAGGGGGAAGAGGTCTGTGTATAGCCTCTGAAAGGTAAAATCAATGCTTTTTTTTGGCATGGGTTAGCCAATGTGAAGCGGAGCAATCTTTATGTTGTCTGAACTCAGGAATGCCTTTGTGTTTGGCATCCACCCAGACGGGGAGAACTCATCTTTGCTAACAAACTGCCTCTCTATCATGTCCTCAAACACTCTTTGGGGATCTTTGAGACTCTAAAAATACTTCTGCAAAAAGTTTTTAAAGCTCTGATCTCAAAAAAAAAAAAAAAAAAAAAAAAAAAAAGTTTTCTCCTTGCAACTGCAGACCAGTACAATAGTGAAAAGAAACACAAAGTTGTATACCCAACAAGCCCCTTGCTGGTCCACAGCACAGCTACCCTTATCAACACCTGCTTGCATCTCCAAACAGAAGGGCCCTTACTACTCTTGTCCTCCGAGCCCCAGCTCTTTCAAAATTGTACGTTGAGAGTCCTGGGGAAGGCAGTTTGCAAGCAAAAAGGGATCATAAACTCAAAGAAACCAAATAATGCCAGTTTCTGGTTTTCAGCTGACAGTGCAATGGTGAGCAAGCCCTAAAGGAGAGCAGGGCATGGTTGCAGCCCCCTTTAGGCACGTGAATCCATGTACCTGGCTCTGTGCCCCATCTCCCTGTGCCCTTACAGCCAAGGGGGAGGAAGAGGATCCCCAAGAGCAGCTGTAGACCAGGCTGGCTCCTTGCCTGCAGCCTCAGGAAAGTCTTCATCAGCTGAGCCTGGCACCTGGGAGACAGGGGACACGCCACGCTGGCTTTTACAAAGTGAGCTTCCCCGGAGGACTGTAAGGGAACTTGAAGTTATTCATATTATCCTCCCTAACACTCATAACAAATATTTATGTATAAATTCAGGTAAGGTAAAAGAGGTGCAACTCCACATACTTCAAGGAAAGTCTTAAAAGGCTTTAAATAAATAGGGAATTTTCTAGTGGAATTTCCAGCATTTTGTGTTCAATGAGCTGATGGAAGCCACAAACATCAATATATATATATTTTTATATATATCTTTATAAATGTAGAGCCAGATATTTTGCATTGTATTAGTAAATATAGGAATCTGGGACTTGCTCATGTCTGCATGGTTTCTAAGTTTTGCCATCACTATATGAAGCATATCAAATATAGGTAAGGATGCTGATAATCTCACCCTCCCACAAAATCTTTCCCATCTTTCCCTGCCATCCATTGTGTAGGAATCCTCTAAGAAAGCTGCTATTAAAGCCCTATATCAAAGGTAAAAGGTGGCATTCATACCACAAAGAAGTAGTTTTAGAATCAGTGATGCTGATATTTTTCTCATCTTCACAGACTGCTTTAAAAATTATGATTACAAGTGTCATCACCAAAATTTTCAAGGACACAAATCCTTCAATTAAAAGGCTTTTTTTTTTTTTTTTGAGCTTCTGAACACTGACTAACTCTAGATACATTAAATGTTATAGGTAGTACATACTATCCATAAAAACTGTATGACATTAAGGAAATACCTATCTACATAAAATGTATTATATCCGTAGTACACTGGTACACTGAATATTTGACAATTAATTGAAGACTTGCTTTAAAAAATGTATTTTCATTATAATGACTTTGAATTTTGATATGCTTTGTAATAAGTCTTTTGCTTCTTAAGTAATGACTAATTTTGAATGTAGAGTCTATGATTACTTACAAAGTATAATGAATAATACTATCCAAAACTGAGTGGGAGGCAGGCAAATACTTAGCAAACAATTAGCAGATTCCCCGCAATAAGACATTGTTAATGAACCCTTAAAATGAAGTCAAAGCATTCATTTGAGCATAGATGTATACAATGATGAGCAAGGAGATACAACTCACACTCTCACATAAAAGGTGAAATACAAATGGGTAAAGGACTTGTTTAAAAGCTGTGAAGAACTCCCTAAACAGCACTTTCCTTAAATATTTGGACTGAGTTTATATGGATGAGATTTTTCCCAAGACTCCCAGCTGTATGACTAAGGCCAGCACCAATTTTCATGACTTTTATTCTAAGACAGGTCAGCACTGATCTCACTGACTTCTCTGAACTGTGGCCACACCAGAGACGATTTCTGATTTGGCCCTTCCCTGGCTGCTCCCTGTGGCTTTGTGCCGCCCAGCACACCTGGGACACCTGCTGCATTTCACCACTGTTTTCAGGATGCTTTTGCAGGGAGTGGGCTGAGGCTTAAAAATCCTTCCCATTGGGAAGAAGGGAACCCAGCAAGGTGTTGTGGGAGAGCCAGATCATGAGAAATGCAGTATAGGTGAGGAGATAAGCCATCAAAACCTGGGTTGCAAGAACCATTTTTGGTCTACATGGTTGAATGGATCAATGTCTGATATATAAAGGAGCAAGAAAGGAGATAGGTAGGACCATACTCTTTTGCAACTCGTACACAAATTCATAATGATAATTCTGATTTAAAACTACCTGGAATAAATATTTACTTATTTCTTACAGTATCACAATTTCTATTAGATCAAGCATATATTGTTCTGATATGGATTTCTACTTCTTTAAACGTACAAGCACTGATACAGAGAACATTTTAGAATATGGTCTTTGACAAAAACAATAGAGCATTTTATAATGATTTTTACGTAAAAGAGAAATCTGTATTCCATAGCAAACCATACTCGTGAACGGCATTTTGATGTCATTATGTCTGTATGCTGTGATTGTCAGTTACTAAAAACTTGGAACATTCCAGCAGTAACAAACTGAATAACAAAATAAAAATCATGGCACAAGTGATTCTAGAAGAAAGGAACAGTGGTAGGTGCCATAGTTTGCTGTCATTTAGTTCCCAGGCATTATCAGAGCAGAACACATTTTCATGGCTTTGTTGGATTTTTGCTCCATAGTAGAAGTCTTTGAAGTTTCACCTCTGGTAGTGGAGCTCAACTCCAGGAAGGGAGCACACTAAAACCAGCTGCTCTATAGCTCTCAAACACAAAACAAAAGTATGACAAGACATGGATGTTCAGGATAACGACAGCAATTTCATTGTAAGCCCTCTAAAACAGTGTAATTCATTTTGACTTGAAGTAACTTGGGGGTGGGAGGGAGGATGGGTCCCCAGACAGTGCGGACGGATGAACAAATCCCAATAAACCAAGTTGCTCCACACAGTTTGAAAGCTTTCCAGTTTGGTCAGCATTTGAACAACATAATTACAAACCACCACAACAGCAAGTATGGGAGAACGTTTCATTAAACCATTTGAACTAGAATGCTTTATGAACATACATAAAAGATCAAGCAAAACAGTTTAAACGCCACCGTTCTTTCTTCATTTGTGGTATTAATTTGCACTGTTGAGCTACTGGATACTGCTGAGAACAGAACTCCCAGCTTTAAAGTTCATCCAGATTTCAACAGTCTTAAACAGAGAAATGCATTTATTTTTCTACTTCTACGCACGTTTGCTGCATGTTTCCCAGACTAATAGGTCAGGTAAACTTGCATAATGCATTGTCACTCTTTGGTTTCTGTCTAAAAATGGCTTTCCACCACTGACATTTTCTGCACTATTGTCATCCCGAAATGCACATGCATAAAGCAGGCAATGACCAGTATCAGACCAAAAATCAATTAGGGATGTACACTATCCCAGCTGGAATTTTCCAAAACCCCAACGTCAGTTCACCAACATCCAAGAAACATCATTCAACAGCATCATCACCAGATAAATATTATAAAAGATTATACCTGTGAGTGACCGTCTCCTGGTTTTGGTTGATTCACAGTCAAATGAGCATGCTGTAAATTTAGACCAAGGGGTAAATGTGCAGTCATCCTTGCAGGGAACGAGACACTCCTGCACCAGAGGTGGCATAGGTCCTGCCCACCTCATGCATTCAGTGACATCGGCAGACTCGTTGGTCTCTGACAGGCACGTAACAGCTGAAGAGTAAAGGGACAGAATATCTTTATATTGTTGTATGAATTGTTTTACACTGTATTTAGCCTATGCTTCTGTTCCATGGGAGATTCACACCTCTGGGTTAATAGTATAAAGCTGATTTATTTTTAGGTCATTATTCATGCATCACTCAAACATGTTCTGAGAGCTTCACAAAACCATAAAGACACATTCTTATTTGAGTGGTTTGTTATCTAAATGATGATATAAATTCAATATTCTCAAGGAGGCAGTCATTTTAAGTGCTGGGGCAACGGTTCAACCAATGATACATTGTACAACCAAAGGAGAAGAGATATAATACTGCAGCTATGTGCCATAAAGCATGTTTGGTCGAGGCCAGGATTCCCGAGCTGTGATGCACACATCGCCCACAGAACTGAAACTGTTTTGAAGCATGAAAAGAAAGAAGAAAAAAAAAAAAAAAGGGGAAATAGATAAAAGATAGCTTCTTTTTCTGAAACTGTTATCTCTTCTGTATTTCAGATGAAGGGAATGACTTCATAAGCAGATGCTGCTTATGAAGCTCAACATTCCCTGCAGCAAGATGTAAGCACCCTCCAAACTGTGTGCCCTAAACATTGTGCTTCCTCTTGGGCCCTCCCTCTCTCTGGCTTTAAGCCTTTGAATCTCTTTTGCGTAGATGGAGATGTTCAGGAGGAAGTGGAAGAGCGCTCAGCCTGCAGCCTGGCAAGCAGGAGACCTATGCGTTCCCCTTCCTCGGTAATCCCATGATAGAAAGGGGATGCAGCCACTGCATTTTACTGCCAGCCTGCTTTTACAGAGCATGACAGCCTCCTATAAGAGCACTATTGAATGGATGCACTAACATGAAAACAAACGAGCAAATAAAAACAGCTGCTCTGGGTCTCAGGTGAGGACAGCATCACTCTGACAACTTCCATCCAACTGAAGTGCCTTCACACCTGCCACTGTCACATTAAAATGTGATGGTCCCCTGCCCAAAACTTTACCTGGTCTCTAAAACAGCACCACGGCAATAGGAAGAAGAAGGAGCAGGCCTGGGGTAGGACTGAGGTCTTATGAATTTGGACTTAGATGCCTTTGCATCAGGCAAGAGTCACATGGGGGTTGTCAAGAGCACAGCCGATGAGTGAGATGCACTGATTTTCCCCATATTTCATTTTAAGCCAATTCCCTTTGCCTTCATCACCCCCATCCTTTTTTGGAGCTAGCCTGTAATAATGAATTTTTTAGGGTGGGTAATGGCACTGAGTAGTCATGATGGAGGACAGAAGTATTAATGTATAAATCTGAGCCACAGGAAGCCTACAATAAAACTTCCTAAAGTTTTAGTGAATTAATAATAAGTAATTATAATAAATAAAAATAGTCTGCACATCATGGAGTCTTTCATTTCATTAATAATAATTAATTCTCAGAAAATCCCCAAGATTATAGGCTATTTATATCCCACATTGTCATTAACCAAGCCAAAGATAGGTCATGACTTGATTTAAGTAATAAAACCAGGGACAGAGTTAGGAATTAAATTTGGCCCCAAGAGTTTAGTCATGTTAGATTCTCTGACTTCAGGCAAGTCCTCACATTGTATCATAAAGTTACAGAAGATGAAATGATTTAAACCAGATATTATTATTTAACTTTAACAACCTGTGTTATTATTTTATGGAGATTCCTAAATGATTCAGATTTTTGAGGCAGAATATACTTTTTTTTGTTTGTTTGTTTTCTGTCAACACGTAATGTAACTATGGGTGCATGAAGAAAAAGGGGAAAATAACTTGTTGCCTTCTTACAGTTTAAGAATTTAGTGGGGTGCAAGTTCGCAATGAATCCACAAAGATTTATTTTATTTTTTTAAATACAGTAATGCATGGGAGTAAGGGATGAATCAGCAACCACCTGGAAATAAAAGTAATTTATTAAAATGCTAATAGATATACAAGGAAAAAAATCAGCATTGTAAAGAACTTGCAAAAGGCAAACAATTGTTAAAAGTCTCCTTAGACTCAAGTGACAGCAAATCAGCATGTTAATAGCCACCTCTAAATTGCTGATCCTTGCCTCTCACTTTCAATCCTTTTGACCCTTGCCATCTCTCCATGCTGGCAGTCAGAAACGTGGAGACATTCCCCTTCTCAGTAATGAACGCAGGAGGAAGGGGTCACCACTCTGTATGGGAAAGCAGGGTAATTGCCCTCTCTAGGAAGGTTAAACAAGTAATAGACTCTGATGCCCAAGGTCTGTGTAGCCTCATTACCTTCACCAAGGACACCAAAGATTCAGCAACACAAACTCGTCCACGTGAAGGATGGTCAAGTGTATGCAAGGGCTTCTCAGCCTTGCTACAGCTTGTGCCTGGAAGCAGTGAGCAATACCCTGTGCTGCAGGCCCAGATAGCAATATATGTGATTGCATAATAAACTATCCCGTTGCAATGTTTACCACTATCTGACAGAAGACCACAATTCACTCCTGACATTTATTAATGGCGACACAAGTGATGGAACTTTTAAATATCAATGTTAAAACAGATGCTCCGTGCTGCAATGAGTTATTATCCAATGGCCACATCTTCTGCACAAATGCCCTTAATTTTAAGCATACAAATAACTCACCGAGTTTGCTGAGGCTATTTAGATGCTAAAAGTAATGGATATGTAAGGTCAGGGCAAATATTTGACAGAGATTATGGAGCATAAAGAAATTAATGGCAATAGTAAACATGGGTAGAGGAAAGTTAAATTAAAACAACAAGTAATATGGATTATGCTGTGTTGCATGCATGCAGTAGTAATTTTGAAGACATATGGTAGAGACATCAGCAACCAGATTTGAGGGGGATTACATCACATGTAAAAACTTGTCAAAAAAATATAAGAGTAGGATTTAAAAGAGACCCTGAAGACTCTCAGAGATCAGTGAAGGTAATCACATTTTTGACACAAGAAGCAACAAGGAAAAAAGCATAGAGAAAAGAAGGAGTTGAAAAGCAGAAAGAGTAATGGTTTGTCTAATAAGAGGCAGCTTGAAATGTACCATGGAGAAGCATGAGCGAGGAAGAGAGGACCAAGGCTGATATTGACAGCAACAATGGGAAACAAGAGCAAAACACAGTGTGTCAGTCACAAGAACCAGTAGGACTTCTGCTATATACATATGCTATGTCTGAGGTGAGCTGCGTGAATTGCTAAAATAAATTAAATAATAAAACAAATGCCTGTTAGGGCATTTTAATTGATTCAGAAGTAGCAGCTAGGAGCAGCACAGCTGCCAGATTCATCCTAGTAGTTTGCTTAGGAAGCAGGCACCTCCTTCGTGCCTGCTGCAAACTTATTTCCCAGTTAGGTTAGGTCTGTCTTTTAAGAGAAAAATATTTTCAAATACAGGCACTTCTGGAAGCAGAATGAGACAAATTTCTTCTTAGCGGACCTTCGGGAAAGTTAATAAAATTATTCATCCTCAGTGTTTTCAAACCGCTGATTGGTTTGGCTCAATGTGTTTTCTGTTACATAGAAAATACTTCCTCATAATCCTCAGGTCTGTCACAATAGTTTTAAACAAACTCACACTGCAAAGCAATTTCTGTTCTGTCAACATCTCAATTTTTTTTATTTTTTTTTTTAAGTGGGATACCACTGAAGGGCAAATACAGTCCATTTTCAGCCCTATGCAATGAGTAAAAAGCATCACATAGTAACTGCAAATCCCTTCTAGATATAGTGCATGATTTCTCTGCAGCATTTAAAATGGACACAAACATATGAATAGAAACAGCTAATAACAGGACACTGCCAGATAAAGGGTTTCAAACTGCAATCTTGATTCCTGTGAGGAGGAGAAATAGAGGATTTCCCTTTGAAGTCCCACTATTTCTTATTAGTGCCGGCAAACACCACCGAACTGGAATTAAACACTTGGGGCCAAGCTCCAGGATGACAATTTAATGCAGTTCTGCCAATATAAATATCAAACAGTGGCTGGCACACACACAAAAAAGTATACTTTCTCTCATAACAATAAAAACAAGATCATGAACTGAAGTGGAATATAACCGTGTTTCAAATGCTAAGAGAAAATATCTTTTTATGAAGAAGAAGTGTGACTAGAGGACCCCTTGCTGGTAGCCCAGCCGGGCAGGAGGCAAGACCTGGTTTCACAGCAGAGCAGGAATTTAACTCACCACGTGGATATGTGCATTAAGATGCCAGCTGAATCCAGTGATCAATATGACTGATGAGAAGAGCTGCAGATGCAACTGCTTGGCTTCAGGGCATAAGGCAAGTGCTACCTGAACGGGCCAGGGAAGAGATTTCCCCTTCTGATGGGACAGGGCCCCATCAGGATACTGAACTAGGACTGCTAGCGGGATATTCAGTATGACAATTTCTGTCTTCTTCTGTATTTACACTCACAACAGTGCATTTGTGTGCCATCATCTTAGCATATGGCATAAAGCAGCATATGGAAGCTATATTCTTTAACTACGTTTATCTTAAATTAAGAGCAAATAGATGGCACTACTTCTATAAACTTGAACACAGTGAAACCAAATGTTTGCACGCTGACAAATTGCAGACATGCTGACTACCTCTTTGGAGAACATTACACTACTACCAAAGAAACACACGAGCATCAAACCAGGGGGACTCAAGCGCTCTCAGTAGGCACTCACCTGACTTACAACTCCACAGATGGTCCCAGCAAAAGGGAGTGTATCGAGAAAGAAATGTTACAGGCACAGCATTGCAAGCAATAAGGAAAGAGAGCATACATATCGTTCCTCTTAAGTAAAAATCCAATTACAGACAGTCTTGGTAATCATATTCATTTACCAAAGTTATAATCAATTCTACTTTAAAAATCCATTTCAACAGTTTCCTACGAGTAAAAAGCTGAAGAGTGAGAATACCAAGTACCAACCAGTAAAATTATGTTGCACCATGGCACTTCAATTTGGGACACCTACATTAGTGGCTTCAAAACTTGGAATTAAATGTCATTAGAACATCCGAAAACAATGACAGATAATTCCAGGAAGGTTCGTGCAGCCCAAACACTAAAACCAAAGCTATGCAGTAGTGTAAATCAGATGGTTGGACTAAAAATGTAATAAAGAGGATAACCTATGAAGCTTACAAGAAGTATAACCTCCAAGAGGCATAGACACAATGGTGTAATAATCTTCTCCGGCTTCAATTTCTAAGATCCTGTGAAAAAATCAAAGCCAGTACATAAAGTCAAATTAATTATTTTAATGTGGCTGTTTACCTTCCCTTTGATCAGAAAAGTTCTCATTTTGTGTTGTATAGTTATTCTCATTACCCCTCAGCATTACGGTAACTAGTTAACTTATTTCTTACACGTACCATTAATGATAGGTGAAAAGGACTTCAGCAATGAGAGGAGAGGATAAGAGGGGAGGGGAGAGGACTTGCTGGCTGTAACCACAGTCTAATAAATCATGATGATCTCATTTGTTTTTGATATTGATGCTCCTTCATAGTTACAAGCAGTTTCTCCAAAATCCCAGGTGGAACATTTATGTTATTTTTGGTACATTACACAATCCCTAATTATAGAAGGAGACAATAAGCAGTACTGTACACATTACAGAATAAGTAATATAGAGCTCTACTGAGACTCAAGTTTAAGTCTAAGGCCTTGATCCTGTAAGGACATAAACATACACAGACCTTTACCACTGCAACGCTCTCTTTGGATTCAGCAGCACTCCCTGCAATGACGTGAAGCATGGACTTATAGGAGGAAACCACAACAAAACCATTTAAGGTCAGTAAAAAAGAAAAACATGATGTTGGGAAGGACATCTCAGGCACAAATCTAGCAAAAATGACAGAGGCAGAGTTGGAACTAGTTATTCAGCAGTGAAACTGGCTTTGAGATCACCAGTTTCCTATTTTGATAATTATTAATGATATTGACAGTAGTGCTAAAAGGCTAACAAATGGCACCGCATAAACAGAGCTCTGGGTAAACACAGACCCCAACCAGTGTGCACTATAAACAAACGGGAGGCCTGAGATGAGGTTGGGAAGCAATAAAGATGGTAAATATCAACTGAAAAGATAAAGAAAAGCAACTGAAATGATTTGCATAAAAAGGGAGTTAGGGAAGAAAAGCCTGGTATAGAGCATTAATGTGGAGAAGAGATTATAACAGGGAAAAACGGGTTGTTGGGGATAAAATCAGAAGAGGAGGGGAAAAAAAACATGTAAAACTGAAGGTCCTCAAGTTAAAGGTCCATGTTGCTGCTGCTTATTGGGTTGGTTTCTCTCTGCAGTGTTCCCACAGGAAGACATGTATGTTGACAGAAGACACTTTAGCCTAGGTATGGGAGCCTCAGGAGGGGCAGCCCATCCATCCACACCCCCCTGGGGCTCAGCGCAATGGGGGTCACCTCCAGCCGCTGCACAGGCACCGGGAAAGCTGGCCCTGAGTGCATGCATCTGAGCCAGCTGTGGAGCTCCAAAGCAAATGTCATTGGCATTCACCCAAGGGGAAGGGACAAACAGGTCTGCACACAAGGTCTGGGTGCACGTACATCCCACACCTTCCGCTCTTCATGGCTGAGAGCCTTTCAGCTAACAGCACAGAGCAAGCATTAGAACAGATCAGTTTGTCTGAAAGGGATTAAAAAGTGTCCAAGGCTGCATATTAAAACCACTAAAATCAGTGCAGGAGGAACCCTGCAATGCAATGCCTGAAACAGGACTCACTTCTGTTCCATTTTAAAGTAACTTGTTAGAGTACATTTTTTTCCTTCAATATTTATGGATGAGGTTATTGATTATTTGGTGGGGAATATATGATTTGAATCACTGGAAGGATTGAGCTGTACATGTCAATTTTGCTAAGCTACGTGACTTGATATTTTAATTCTTCCTCATCTCTGAACCAGGACTGCCCACTGTTTAAGGAAAAATAGGAGAGAAATATATTGCTCTGAGGCCCATTCCTCTTCCCACTCACAGGCGGAATTATAGAACAGGGGATTGATACATTAATGCCTAGCACCATTTCCATTTTAATACAAGTGTTTTCTTATTGTAGTGGTTCACACATTGCCTGGCTAGAAAGACAAAATAATATGATTTTTTAATGTTTCAAATTCACTTTGTCCAGTGAATAACTTCAATCTGAGCACTTCTACATTATGCAATCAGTCTAAGGAATCTTTCACAATTTCCCCCTTTTTTTTTCTGACTTTATTACAGGTTTTGAATTGCTTTTACTTTCATTTTCTATTAAAAAGAAAAATCAATAGAAGCACATTAGATGATTAATGATATAAATTATGCTCCTGCTCCTTTCAGAGAACATAGCAAAATACAAAAATATATTTCTTTTTTTCCTCTTTCTGTGGCCCACAATTACTAGAAGTACTCAAGTTCAATTTATTTGTAGCACCAATCATCAAGTTATATGTAAGATGAATTATTTTTGCACAACCTGAAAATAAAACTAAGACAGCCTGTTACATATACACACATTGAGAGCACAGTAAATACAGAGAATCAAATATGCCAAATAATGGGAGAGAAAATTGAAAACAAACAATATTTACAGTATTGCTAGTAACTCAAATCAGAAAAACACTTAGCTGAATACTTTGAAAGCACTGACTTTCTTTGGAGAGCTCTGCCTCAGTTATATATTCAGTGGCCAGTGCTTTTAGTGAGAGCTGGATGGGTTTAAATCTAATCCTGCATGTTTTATCTAGGCAGGTCCAGTTTTTAGTAGCACTTCACGGGTATCTTTCACAGCAGCAGTGGGGAGCTGAACACAACAGCCAGCTCACAAGACAAACCCAAGCTGAGGAAGGTCTTGGAAAATGCCCCTGTAAGCTTGTCCAGCCAAATGTGCGTTTCAAAGTTTTTTGTTATCAGAAAACTATTTTGAGAAAACTATCTGATGATATCATCTTGCAGATAACTGGACATGAAAAATGTCATATTATGTTGGTTTAGGAAAATACATGTGAAAATCTTGCTCTGGAATCTTGCTCTGCCATTTTACTCCACCTGTCCATTCACAGTGACGTACAGATATTAAATGCAGAGCCTAACACTGACAAACCAACAAATTTACATCTCCCCAGCATTGTATCAAAAACATTATGGACCAAGTTAACACATTAAGATTTTAATCTACCCTTCCTTTTCAGCTCCCCATTACCCAGCTCCACCTCAGCTTTGGCTCTTCTCATTTTGGCATTCCAAACTACTTCCTACTGTCACCTTGGCAGACCAGCAAGTAAACTATCATGGACACAGGATTAATGACCCCTTCGGCAATCTCCAGCTCATTCTAATACCTCCTGCTCACACCTGCCTGTTCTCTTCCTCCCCAGTTCTGTTGTCAATGCCCAAATCCCATCCCACCAGACATGCTCCAAGCCCTCTCTGCCCAATCTGCCCTCTAGGCACTTTATTTTCTGCCTAACCCAACTGATTTGGGGAGAAACTCAGAAAACTGAAACCTTAAATAAAGTCCTAAATCTCAGGGGGAACCAACACCCCCCCACTGTTTCCATTATTTTCCTACATTTAAGTGACAAGATTTCTGAATATATGCATATGCTTTGAATGTTTTCTGAAATGTTTTTCTCAAAAGAGATGCTTTTGAACTTCACAGGCATTTTATTGGGAAGAAAAAAAATCTTAATTTCATGGTTACTAACCAGTGAATAAACATCCAGGAGGCTTCATAAGAACAAATGAAGGTCTGGGTCCTGCTCAGAAACTGTTCATTTTCAATGGGGCAAAGCATGATAATCAAGGTTACAAGAATCAGGAAAGGAAGGACAAGTGTCATGGTGAAAGCTCATGTAATGCCTACTTCTTCCTTCTCAAAGAGAGAGGGAGTATGGGCAAGGGCACTCACCTTCTCAGACAAACCCTCAGACATGGTCTTGCTCCTGTGAGATGTGTCACATTTATGGGTCGGATAAAGACAGCAGAATTTAATGTGCAGTTACCAAGGTCTTCTCATTGCAGAAAGGGGTTATGTGGCAGTCCACTGTCTATTGGGTTGTATTCATTCCTATTCAGATTTTCTCACTACTTGGCCACAGGGGTAACGTTTAAGGGAGGATAAGTAGGTTGGTCTGAAATCATCAGTTCCTCCGTGACAGTAGTGCCTGCATAATGTTGTTTGTACCACTGCACTTCAGTAAAGATATTTAGATATGGACAGACTTAAAATAAGACCAGAAAGTGGTCTTTTCTGCTTTTGCAGAATTCAGACAACCATGGCATTTTACAGCATACAGACTTGTCATCTTTATCAAATTAGGAAGGGACTAACAAGGAAACTTGGAAACCCCTTCATTACTTTCTGTAGTCTATTCAAGGAAACTGATGTTAAATTTTCCTGAAGTACCACTGCATGTTCCACATACGGCCTTGCACACAACCTTCTACTTTACCCATCATTTTTCTATAGGGAAAAAAAAAAAAGATAAGATGAGAATGGTAAATGCTTTGAGTTCTGAAGTCTGGCTATTCACCTCCAGTCTAAAACTGATAAACAACTAAGTCTACTTTGACCAAAGCTAACAAAAATGCGCACTCATTATAAGAGATCTAAATTAACGATCTTTCAGCTGTCTTACAGTATTGTCTACCTTGACTGCCAAAATAAAGATACTGTACTTGAGATTGGATGATCAGTACTGTCTAAGTACAGTAAAGGTGCTGGTACTTAAAGGTGGAAGAAGAAGAAAGAAATGATGGAAAGGTCCCCACACAGAACCTTAAATAAATCAAAAGTTTGGGGCTTTTCAGCAGATTTACCCAGTATGCAGATTTGAATCCCAGTAAGAGCAGTCATGCTGACGTGTGGGAGCACTATACATGTCTACATAATGTGGAAATTATACACACTGAAAAGCTTTTTATACTTCTTCCTAAACATTCTTAGTATGTGGAAGAAAAAAAAAAGTGTTTTACAGAAATCCTACCTCATGGCATACTTTCTTTCTTTAGTGAAGAATAAAATTAGAAAAAAAAAAAAAAGTCACAGGAATCAGTAACAGCCCAAGATGATAAAGGATGTTTTTATATATAATGTGCATAAGATTCTGATTCCCATACACATAAGAACTGGCATTTCCCCTGGGTCACATCAAATTAACTTATTTTCATGTGAGCAAAGGAGCTGCAATCGGTTTGCCTTTTAACAAAAGATGAGTAATTATTTTTATAATTCTTATGTTTGCTGTTGAGATCATTCTCTCTGGTAATCCATTCCTTTTTACACTTCTTTTGAAGCTAACAGATCTAAAGAAATGATTTGCTTTCCTCTTTTACTCTTCCCAAAACAAGGGAGAAGATCACAGAGAAGATGTGAAGGGAGATATCCCAGAGTACGTTATGTTTTTCTTGTGATGACATTCTGTTCCTTTCTTACAGACAGAAAAAAGGAAAAAACATTTCTTATTTAGCTGCTGTTACTTTTCTTAAATTTGTACCAAATTGCTCTAACTGTGTGGGAATTATAAAGCAGATTGCATTCTTGATGAAAATACCAAAAATCACATTTATTTCAATAGGAAAGGAACAGATCCTATTACGCTTTCTTATTAATATCTGTGAATGAAGCATTTGTTTGCAAGCATTTGTTTCGAAAGCAAATACATAATCAAAATACTGATTGATTACTATAGGGTTGTTCGTGTATAACAAATACAATATTTGGCACAAAAAGTTCTCTTTTTCTGATTTCTTTACCAGTGGTTCAGATCATATAATTATAAATAATGGAACCATAATTTGCTGGTTTGTTTAACTGAAAAACAATCAAATGCAATAAAAACAAATTAGCACAACAGAAAGTAAATTGCATCAGAACTAGCAATACTTTCCACCCTGCTGGAAGATTATTAGTATTTTTAGATAGTCTTCATATGCTTCATTCTAGCTAACCTCAGGGTACAGCTGACTGTGATACTATGATAACTTTTCTTATATTATAGTATTTCCAGGACAAACTATTTTAATCTTGGCCACAATAAATCAACAGCTTGATTTTCATCTTATTCCCTTTCCACCTGTGAAGTTTTGTTCATCTTTGTTGGAGCTCAGAGCAGTTTATCCCATGAAACTGTTGTGTGTGTGAATCCTTCTTGATGCAAAAGGTTCCTGCCAGCTGTCATTACAACAAGATCGGACACATCATGCTTAAAGTGAAGAGCGATCAAAGCAGGGGAATGTTGTCTTTGCAAAGTAACATGGAGCAAAAGTTTTACAAAATTTTTTTACATTTACTTTCTCTGACTTCTTAAAAAATATTTTCACAGAGAAAAGAAACATCAGGACAACAGTAGCCCATGAAAATGTAAAGAAACAGTACAGCAGCTCTGCAGGTGTATTCTTGTCCTTATTTCTATAAATCCTGAGTGTGCCTCTCCTAGCTCTTTTGAAAGGGGCTGAGCCACAATTAGGTATCACCAGCTTCCCCTTCCCATGAAGGTCGAAGTATGAGGCTGCCACAGTGGTCAAGTACAGCACCAAGACCTCCGACCACCTCCAGAGAGGCAGGTCCATGCCAGGCATGGAGGAAATCACAAAGGAGCCATCGCTGATACAAAGCTGAGGATGCCTCAGCAAAATGAAGCATAGAGGAATGTCTGACCCTTGCACCCTCCTTTGCTGTTCCGCAGATGACAAAACCAAAAACTGGGCAGAGGGAACAAAGGCTATTGCCAATTATACGCAGCATTATCATTTTTCTTAAAACCAAGGAAATGTAATCAGAGGAACTTCCAAAATTTCCCAAAGTGGTATGGTAACTACCTTTAATTTTAAAATACGTTATTTCAGAAATAAAACTCAATGCAGAAATGACTCAGTTCTTTGAAAATCCATTAAGATTCACTTCACATTTCCTTTACAGGAGAGAGAACTGATGCTTGAAATTTTTAAGCATGTCTTTCAAAGTAATGGTAAATAGCTGCCTTTAATTCCATCAGAAGCACAAAGGAAAGAAAACTTTCCATTTGAATGTGCTAAATTTGGGAAACCTACTCTTAGCTGTTGCTCTAATGGAATTGTAAATACTTACAGTACACCAAGAATTCAGAGTAACTTGTTTCTATGAGTAAGTTTGACATAACACAGCCAAATAAATTTACATGGCTACACAGGCCTGAGAGATTCTCTAAAATACTGTATCCATATTTTACCTTTCCTAGATCCTTCATTGCTTCAGACCTTTGTCTCAATTTCTCTTTATACCTTTGTCTTGTCCTGTTTGAAGACCTCCAGGGTTATATCTTATCAGTTAATTAACTTTTAGAATGGAAACAGCAAAAATTACTATAAACTTTTGCTCACATGTATCAAAGGCAATGTCAACCAATGCAGCTCCTGTGTACCTAATCCAAGAGACTTATAATAAAATTGCGTCTTTCATTTATAGCTTCAGGCAAAAGAACGTCCTGCAAAGAAATGTGTGAAGTGATGATGTTTACTAGAGCAATAACATTGCTATACAGATTAAATATTGGTCTAACCACTAAACTTTATGCCATGAAGTTCTGTTCTGGCATCACATTATTAAATACGAAGATCTCATCCACTGTTTTAACTTACTCAAAACAATGCAAAATTCATTACAATAAAAATATTTATTTAAAAAAAATGAACAAAAGTTTAACACTACTATTCAGTAGATGGGGGCAACACTAGCAGGTAAGTATGGGTGTGCATGGAAATATCAGATCTCTCACTATAAACTAATGAACAGTTTAGCAACAAAATACTAGAAGCAATGAAACCCAAGACATTAATTCAGGTTCTATAATGTCACAGGCAACGAGGAATAAAGGAGAAGCCAATTAAGTCTGAAATTTTGAATAATCAAATAAGGAAAAGGAGAATCCTCAGAAATAACTTTGACTTTTCTTTTTTTTATGGCTCTTCACCCAACATCGCAGATCTCATTGATGTGTATAAAAATATAATCAGGTAAAAGAGAATTGAACAAAGGCAGTGTCTGAAAACAATTTTGCCCACAGTTCAGCATGACAATGGATGAAGCACAGAAACCCTAGACAGGAATAAAATAAAATAAAATAGGATTTGAAGAGGAATCAGAGCCTGAGAGGCTGCTGGGAGGGCTGGGACAGCCCACATCAGCAGCCTACCTAGAACGATCCCCTTCCTCCAGGCTCTTGGGCTACCAACTCCAATCATTTCAGAAAAGCTGTGCAATCAGTGCCACTAAAACTGGCATTTGCCCAGGGGTCTATCCCCATGCACAGAAAGACAGCAGCAGGAACGGAAACAAGGTGGGAAGTGTGAGCTGGGATAGCTCTGAGAGCTCAGCTGCAGGCAACAGGCTGGGAAAACTCCCTGGGAAAAGCCATCCTAGAAAGAAATGCATGTCAAGTATGAATTTTATTGTATATTTTATCCTTGAAAAAATAGGATAGCAGTGGTTTTTGGTAATAAAGTAACAGGGGTAAAAAATCTATACATATCAGCCAAGTGCAATAACAGTCATTCCTGTTAAAGAGGTCAATAAAAAATAATGTGTCCTGTAGGTGAAATACTCTACAAAGGATTTCAATTGCCAAGTGCACCAATCTCATCAGATAACAAGTGAGCAGACGTTTAAGCCACATCAGGAATTAAGGCAGAAAACTGACCACAGTTCCTATGGACAAACTTTGTAAGTGAAGATCACAGTCCTGAACCCAATGCCCCTGAAACCCATATGGGGTCCCAGTGGAATCCCACTGGCAGTGCCAGGGCAGCACTCTGCTCTGATCCCCCTCAGTCCAACACCTCTGCATGACACCCAGTGAAGTAAAGGAGGATGTAAACTTAATTCACCTGGAAGATGAAGATGGTACTAGCCACACATGAGACTTTTTCTCCAGCTTTACTACACAGACCACAGCCTTATGCATGTCTACCGGTGCCAGGTCACCTGCAGTTGATGGAAAAGGGCTTCTCCAGGCATTTATGATCCCATGTGCAGTGCTGGGCCTTCTTCCCACAACGGAATAGGAGAGCAGAATGAATATCTATTGGTAGGCATGAGAATCATGCAGTTGTTACGTTTTTGGCGGGGGAAGGTGTTGGAGTGGTGAGAATTGAATTGTTTTCTCTATCAGGTATATTACCATGCTCATTATTCTCTGCATGGCACACAGCTCTTCAGCAAAATGTTAAAAAGTGATGCTGATTCTTACAGGTAGATGACCTGAAAAGCATTAAAAAGTTATTCATCCATGCAGAAATTTTCTTAAAACTGAATCTCCTCCAGGAGCAAATGGTTTGTGATTCACACAGAAACACGGAAGTACTGAGAAAGTCTAAATCACCTGCAGTATAAACAACCTTTAAAGTTTGGAATATCATTTTTAGGAAGCATTAAATGTACCCTTGCAGCAGGCCAAAAGTCAGACAAAGACTTTTGTTCAAAAGTATGAAAAAATTGACTATAATTTTCAATGTCATAATGTCAAATTGTAAGCAGAAGTTGAAGTTACTGCAATAATTAAAAGGTTACAAAGACTCTAATTTTTTGTTACACTCTATAAAATAATTACAAACTCATAATGATTTTTGACATATTAGCAAGACATATGACAATACCAAACCAAAATTAGTTCACAAATTGAAATAGATTTCTGGGAGATTCCTCTCATTACATTGTACATGAACTGCAGTTTGTATAATCAAATGTGAAGTTGTTTTCCAGCTTCCTTTAATCAAATGAAACCAAATGGCATCATTCTTCCACATTAGGACAGGCCCTTTCATGACATTCATTCCATGAAAAAATGATAAATCCATGGAAAAATGGTGTCTTTCTAATTAAAATATTCCCTTCTTCTCTCCCCTTCCCAGCACCCTCCAAGGAAAACACCCAACAGAAAGTAGAGGGAATTTCTGCTGACTTTCAGCAAACCTTAAGAGAATTTCATAAACTAATTTAATTTAAGTAGATGTCACACTTCTACCTAAATACATACATAAATTCCATTTCTTGCAGGTTTTATTATATATGTATACACACACACACACACATATATATATATTTCTGTTACAATTTACTGCTGTTTCTGATTTTGTGTGTGTGTATAGCGTTAACTCAATTTAGATTTATTAATAAGAGGCTTTTCCAAGGAAGTTTCACTAAAAGGAACAGTTTTAAAAAGCCAATAAAACTTTGTATCCTTTAGTTTCAACAAAACACAAGAGAACATACTGTAGATTGAGATTACCGTATCAGTACTTTTGATTTACTCACATTTTCAATAGGAGACAGGCAATTCTCATACATAACTTTATTCCAAAGCTGTGACCTTGACTTTTAGCAAAAGTTCAATTGCAGGGATATTGTTTTTGAGGCAAGATGAAGGAATAAAGGAGTTCTCACAGATAAGATAATGAACTGTCACTTGCAGCTTATGAAATACTACTGTTTCAAATAGATGCTCTGATTTAATGTGTGTTGACAGCCGATTCAAAAATTATGACTAGGTCATTATGTGGCCCAGAGAGAAAACAAAGCATGAATTACTTGTTTATCTCATAAAGCATTAGGTGTGTGAAACAAAGACATCTCCACAGCCTTCCATGTAGGGATCAAAACTAACAGTTAAAATAATTAAAGGTTACATGTAGAATACAGTATTAAGTACCACACATTGGAGGTACAAGATTAACAATGCAATTTGTCAAAAGGTAAAGAAAATGTATTGAAGCATACTATTAGTAAAATTACTGATTACACCAAGATATTTTTTTTAAAGAAAAAACTTGTTCCCTAGTTGCTGAAAATTATAAAGGAATGCATAAAATGGCTATTTTAGCTTTAACCCACATCCTAAGTACTCATACAACTGTCAAAATACAGTGAAACTTAGAAAGAAAAGAAAAAAACAAAACACAAAAACACAAGATCAAGTCCTGGGTGGGATGAGAATTTTGGAGAGCAGCAGCAACTACTGACATATATATTCACACAAACTACAAACACAAACCCAGATTTTTCTCCTCTACTCAATACAAAAATACAGAAAGTTTTTCTAATAAAGAGAAAAAGAAGATGAACTGCCAATGCTGATGTGCCTGCTATCAATAAACCAGAAGTCTTGATGAGACTACAAGGTTTTCCAGCACAGTAAGCAAGCAAAATAGCCAGGATTCATATGAAGTTTTGCACGGATTCTTGTATTCTATGTTGTCCAATATAACAGAAGCCTATTTCACAGTGCTATATAAAATTATTGTAGAAAAAATAAGCATGCATTGGAGGTAGGGTCACAGGATACATTTAGAAGACACGAGACTGACAGTCTTCTCCCAGCAAAACAATGAGCAAAGACCGAGAAGTGAGGAAGAGTTTAACTCTTTATGTTTCAAATGCTAACCCACCTTTCTCACAGTATATGTTTAATATGAAGTTTAATATACTTTCCATTATGATTATGGTGGTTCTCTTCAGTTAGAACTCAAAAAAAGCACATTATACATAACCCCTTGCAAAAATAAAATTATCCTTTATCAACACAAAATTTGCATCACCTACAAAAACGCTGACTAAATAGCAAACACTCAACTGCTATCAGTATTTGACTTTTCCTTTCAGAATAACTGCTATAGAGAGTAATTATATAATAACTGCCCTTAGAGAATAGGTTTCTTCCATCATGAAGTAGCCTTTTCCAGGACAGGTCTTGGTTGCCTTTTTTTGTGTTTTTTTCTTCCACAATAAGGTAGGAAGGAGATCTACTACATTATACTTTAGGAAGTGTAATTGAGGGTTCACAATAATTCTATATGTACTCAGCAAAGTCTTAAAAAACAGACTGATAATTTTTACTTCTCATATTATTATCACATTACATACTTCTTTGAGTGAAACCCTGACAGAGCCAAAACTTGACAGGCAAATTCATGCAGTTTACCCAGGCAATGGTTCAATTGGAAAGGAATATATGCAGTGTTGGGCAAAGGGCCTTAAATGAGGTGAACTTGGGAGCAAGCAGCAGGACCCATCCATGGCACACCACCTCCATCCATGGCACACCTCCTGGTGCTAAAGGAACAAAGAACAGCTCAGAAAGTCCACAGAATTCAGAGACTGATCTGGTGAATTTGGCAAAATTTGGTGTTTTGGGGGCAGGACACAGAGTAAAGTCTACTCAGCGAGATCATACGCCATGAGGAGGAACCCATGCAAAGCAGCAGGGTAGAGGGAGGATGAAAGAGAATGACCATAAAATTACACAGGTAACAACAGCTTGGATGGGTAGGTGGATGAATACATTCATATAAATTTATTAAAGGTATGGGAGGTGTCCTGAAAGGCTGGGCTGGCAGGGAAAAAAAACAAACAAGCAAAAAAAAAAAACTATAGGAAGTTGCAGCTCATAAAAACAACAAATGGCAAAGTGAAAGCTGTCTCATTAGGAACTGGGCATAGCCACAGATAAGCAGGAGCAAGAAAGCTCAGTCAAAAGCTATTCAGTGCCCTCAAAGAAAGGTGGAAACTAGGTCAAGTTCCTGAGGATTAGAAGACGACTGCAGCACAAGCATACATAATTCACAATGAGTAAAGGGCAGTAAAGGTAACAAAGGATCCTTCTGTAAATGTGGAGACAGACAAGACACCCTCCAGCCCTCCTGCCCCACCTGGCAAAAAAAGAGGCCCAAAAAAAGTTTGCCCCCCACTTCAACGAGCATATCAGCTGCAGTCCTGCAAGTGTGACAATTAGCAGCTAAAACAAAATTAAAATCTGAGGCCTCTACAAGGGAAAAAGCTTTCTAGGCTAAGCCAGGTATTTTGAAATTCGAGGTCCTAATGAAATCCTTGCTCTAGCAAACTTAAAGACTTGATGAGAATCTTTGAGATCTCATGGAGGAAGTGCAACTTGCCATGAAACACTACTAGCCTGTATCAGTGCTGTTATTTTATTTATTTTAAGGTAAGGGGTATAGAATTACACAAAAATAAAGGTAAGGAAAGGGAACTAAAATTTTGTGCAAACAAGTAGAGAGTAGAAGAAAAACTAGCAGAAAGACTGTGTAGAGACTGCAATTCCCAATGGTTCACTATTAAGATGGAATAAATTATTAATTCAAATTTTCATTAACAACCTTAATGATGCACTTCCGGAAGACTCCAAATGCAGCAGAGCTGCTGCATGTAAAGTGTATGTAAATGTGCATGTAAAATGTAAAGAAAATCCAGGACTCTGCAGTCAGGATTTCCTGAGCTGTAAGGAAACACAGCTCTCCAGTTCCTCCTAAACTCCCTCCTCGCCCCATAGTATTTTCCCTGATCACTCATTAAACACACAGCATTACATATGCTGTGGCTTGAAACTACTACAGGAAATAGCTTATTTCCTTGAGGACAAAATCCTAAAAATGCTCAGCACCATGAATCCTAAATGACATCCAAATGGCTTTCTTAATAATTAAATTATAGTGCATCAAAAAGCACATGCCTTTAGCAGTCTGATTTGTATGCACACACTCAACAGTGAGTAACTGGGTAAGCAAAGATTGGGTGGAGTTGCCATAAAAATATATAGTATGCTTAGCACTAAAAAACTCTGAAACAGAACATAGCCTTTTGCTTTATGATTCTCTCTGGACCTGATTCACCGCTGTTTTATTACTGACTTTTGTTATTGTATCTGAATACAATTTGATTTTATGAGATCTTAAATATTACCTTTATAAACATTTCATGTGATGTTGACTCTCTATCTACAAATTGCTTATTTGCTTACTGTATCTGTTTGTTGATGCCTTGCAATAGTTTATTTTTGCATTAACTTCTTTGTTGAGTTTAGTTTATCTTCTGAGAAAATCTTGGGATGGAATTTTTAATAAGAAATCCTTTAAAAAAAAAATAAGAAGACTTAACTAACTGGGGAAGATGTTTTCCTTTACAGTGCTCTGTTTGCAGTATAATTTGATCGGGGATCTTATGCCATTCACCATGAGATTTCAAGTACTTTGTTTATCATTTAATCAATATGATTTGAGCAACCTAGAAAGATTTTTAAATTGTAAGCTAAATTCTGTTCACACCTAACTGCAACTTTACCTGAGTTTTAGACTTTCACTCAATAAATGCTCTCCACACATCATTTCTTTTGCTTACACAATTCTTAGTGTACAAACTGAACACCGGTAAAAACTTGTGAGTGACCTCCTTCATCTTTATACCCACAAGAAAAAAAAAAAAAACGTCAGCCAGAGATTTCTAAAGGTTTGCTTTATGTAGTTGCTATATGAGGGTCTAGGAGTCCTCACTTGGCACAGCATGTCAGCACTGCAGGGCAGACAGACCAATTCCACACCTTGATGCCTTTGTTCACCAGCTGTTATTTGCTGGTGTTAACGCTTCTGGACAGAAGTTAGAGGAGGGTTTCTGTTCAAGGAAACGCCATGAGTTTTGCTGCTGACTGCAGAGATGCTGTGTGTGAAGGAGGCATATTGCTTATACAGAGCATTGCACTGACAGGTGTGGAATCACCTTATCAATAAAGAAAAAAAAATATTGAGACTTCAAAACACAGTAATAATGGAACCAGAGCAGGGATTACCTGTACAACATTTATTAACTTGTTTTCAAGAAATGGAAGAAGATGATGACTGCACTGGGAGTAAATACAATAGGATCGTTTGTGTCCCCTGATCAAACTACTTGACAGGCCAGCATTACTTGATAGCTGTACTCATACATCCATCACTTCTTCCACTGCACATCTGAAAGCTTACATTCAACAAAGCACGTACTCAAATTTTTCTAAACTACAGCCCATAAATTAATTGTACGCAATTTTTGGAAGGGCAACAGGTTATTATTTTCCTCACTGTAAATATTTAATACTTTGAAAACCAAAGGACCAACTGCAAACTGCTGTTATGTTTCAGTATTATTAAGTTTGCCTCTTGGAAACATCAGCCCTTGGAATCAGCTGAAATTCCATAGTCCTTCTAGATTTCTTTCATGGTTACTGTTTTTTATATTTATGTTTACCTGTGAAATTCATGTAACTAGGAAGACAGGCATCTTTCAAAGTCTTCAGATAAGGCAATTTAAGCAGAGACACATTTTTGCCTGGTTTCTCATCAAAGCACTTAAAATTGGAAAGTTTATGCTTTCATACAGGATTTTCAGAGTATTTACATTTAAATAAGATTTAAAAAAAAAAAAGCAAGGTACATGATCTAAAAACAAAAATGAATAAAGAGCAGCCATTTTCATATAAATGCTACAATTAATCATTATGATGAACAGACAGCAAGCAATCCATCTCATCATACCAGAGAGCTGATGTAGCTTTTCCTTTCATATGCCACAGAAGTTAATTATTATGAGCAGATGTGCTTAGATTACATGAAAATTTATACTCCGTGAAACTACGCGCTGAAGATATCTATTTATTTTAAAGCACAAATGTATTTCCTGTTTGTTTGGAGGTTTGTTCACATGCAACTTCACCAGCAATGCAGCCTGTACAAAACCCATCCATCTTGCAGGCAGTGAATTTTGTGTGCTCCATTACCTGATCATTTCAAAGTGGAACTGAAAAGCACCTGCTGGTCAAATCAACTTCTCACATACAGAGTACGTCTGATTTGCCTCGATGAATGAAATAAATGCCCCAATGTACCCCAGAGACAATGTGTGTAAAGACCACATCACAAGCTGTGGGGTCAGAATGCAACAGAAGAGTTAAATCCTTCAGGCCCTGTCAGCAGTTAATGTCTACACATATCTGGTCAGTACTACAGACCAATTCATGCTTGATTTTCTCAAATTTTATTAATAAGTACCTATTATTAAGATATCCTCTCAGAGCAGAAGGAACAAAATAAGCCAGCAGTGAAGGCTCGTGGTCAGCAAGGGCAGAGGCTATGGAAGCCCATATATTCTTATCACACGGCAGCGGTTGGGAGTGCTGCTCTGTCACGTAATACATCCCTTGAGGACATGCTGATCTACTTCACCCTGGATTAAACAAATGCTGAAGTAGATGGCCTCCGACAAGCCTATTACATTTTAATAGGTTGGTTAGATTCCCTCATATAGCATAGCTCTAGTTCAAGCGTTTCTTTTGCCAACACAAACACTAGGATAGAAACAAAGATACAGAAAGTTAATATCCAAGAGATAGCAGAAAAGAGATAACTCGAAGAAATTTCCATCACCTTGGGGCACATATCAAAGAAAATAAATATATGATCACAGGACTGAAACTTCTGGGGACTGTCAAAAAGGAACGACAGTACTGATGTTAGAATTGCCCAGAAAAGTGGTAGGAAGTCACATTTCCTACAGGGCTTCACATTCAAGATCCAAATTTGACATTACAAAATACCCTACTTTGGGAAAAACCTGTAAAATATCAGAATATATTATTCCATACCTTCCTTATTTCACAAAGCCAATATCAGAAATCCTTTAATAAATGCTTCACGCACTAGGCAAAACCAATGGCTGCCAGGAAAAAAAATTGACTTTAGAAAAATCTTTGTTAGGAGATGACATTTTTTCATTACTATCTATTGCCATCAAAATATAGAGATGGCTTTTTCTTGTGTAGTAATTTTATTCCAGTGGAATTCCAATTTTTTGGATGAAGTTTCTTTTGATTTATTATAATATAAGGAAGACTGAATCTTCTTCTGAATCCTTTGAGAAGCAGTTCAATGACAATACTGTTAATGAAAGGGAAGAAGGGGCTGTTTTGAACAGGAAAAATGCTCAGAAGCATTAATGCTGCAATAATCAAACAGCTTTGGAAAGTGCTTAGATTTTTTTTAATATATTTTTGAACATTAAAGAAAACTTCTATCCCAATGGATATTCTCTATGTGCTAGAAACCAGTATTTCTTCCTAATATAGAAAGGCTATTAAAAAATAAATAAATAAATATATCAATTAATTTTCTTTCCAGGTCAGGCAGAACATAGTGAGGTGAACATCTTTAGAAATGGTGCCAAGAAAAAAGAGCAGCACTGGATGTGTAAAGAAAATGTAGGAAATACTGACCACTTCACAGTTACTTGAAGTATTTGCATAAGTACAAGCATTTCATAAGTATTCTCGTCACTTCCAGTTACCATACTGCCATTTTACTGCACCTGTTTGACAGTAAGGTTGTGGGATTTTTGAAAGGCAGTTTAAGACATGGTTATTCATGTTTTCTGAAACTGAAAAATTCATGTCTAAAATCTCAATTTCAGTTGGAGTAACATAAATATACAAGTCCACATTTAATGAACATGACATCAGGATTCATTTTGCACCTTTGTGGCATGCCGCTATTAACATATCTTGTGCTTGAAGATTTACAGTATGCAACACTGATGAGCTCTGTCATTTAGGATTCTAATATTCATGTTCAATACCACAGTTTAATTATTTAAAGAAATCTGACAATAATTTCTAATAAGTGTTTCCTAACTGATGTAGAACAAGGAAAAATGCAAAATGCAACTTTTACTCAGCTTCTCTAACAAAAAATCCTTAGACAGGGCAAACTTTAGCAGCGTGACAACAAACAATATCTGCCAAAAACAGAATTTTCCATTCCTTTCAATGTCTCTATTTTTCCTTTCACCAATAGTTGGGTTGTTTGTTTGCTTGCTTGTTTGTTTATTGGTTGGTTGGTTGGTTTTTGCTTAGTTTTTGTTTTGTTTCCCACAAAATTGACAAAGTCCTCTAATATTTCATTGACATAAGTTGCATCAGCGTTTTCAACCCAGAACCAACCATTTAGTCAACTAGGTAAAATAAATACCAAACTAAGTATCGTGTGTACCACCATGCTGTATGAATACATATCCTGTCTTTATCCTCCCACATAATGTCTCCAGAATTTGTAGAACTTGTTATTCCACTTGACTGAGATCATTATGGACAAGATGACATTATTGTGGTAATGGCTCAGAGAAAAGCATCTCTAATGTTTTTCCAACAACCAGGAGTATAAAAGCTTTTTAATAAACTTACTTATTTTTTGGTCATGCTTTAAGATCTCCAGTTTAAAGAGCCTATTTGAAGAAAAGTTCTCCTTCAGGCCATTTCCAGAGAAGGTGGATCTTATCATGGGCAGCTCAGATGAATTTTTAACAATTTTCCTGTGAACCAGAATGGCTTTAGCATGAACTATCTTTGGATTTGTAAACAGCATAAGCATAACAAGAAGGAAATAAAAAAATTATAAAATCAAAAGTAGATCTATATCAGTATGGAATGGGACTGTCTACAGCATGGATGTGAGCAAGAGGGTCATGAAAGTGCTGTATAAAATAGAAAACACAAAGGTGACCAAAATAGACTCAATTGTCTCCTGAACAAAGGATAATTCAATTTAATTGAAAATCACCAATAAAGTGAAATGGTTTACACACTGCAGGGTTAACTCATAGAACTACAGTATACCAGACACAGAAGAGGCAAAAGGAACATGGGAAAAAAAAAAATATATATATATATTTATAACTAGTTACAGTGACAGTTACATGAGCTCATATAAAATATGAAGGATTATAAACCCTCTTGTTTCAGGTTCTAAGTCATCAAAACACAGAGCTTTAGAGCAAAATGGCTCCTGTATTTTTGAAAAGTAGCAGACAAAGCTGCACAATCAGGTCTACTTACAAACAATCCATGGTCACAGAAAGGTTTCAGTTATAGTTTATAACACCCTCTGCACAAAACAAGAAGTGTGACCACCCAGGCCTACTGTTCATATAATAGAAGTTTCTCGGGTTTGTATGAAAAGTCTGAATCAACAGTTCATAGCCTGAATTTTAAATCAATGGAAGATGATGCTAAAACAAGTTGTAATTGGAAGGGCCTGTCTCCAGTTGGAGGAAGAGATTGCTCTTCATTATGTCTCTCATTATGTCTTTCATCCTCCTGAGTAAGTCTCAGCACAGTTTGGTTCTCCTTGGACCACTTTCATCTACTATACTCTGTTTAATGACAATTCATCGTTTAAAAAACGGACCCCAAAAATGACTTTCACCAAAGATAGTTTCTTAGATCATAGAGACTACACACTAGATGAAAGAAATCTTAGGAGGACCAAAGAGAGCAGAACTTAATCAGAGGGATGAAAGACAAAATGAAAATCTATCTACCCTTACGTTTTAAAAGGAGTTTCCTTCAGATAAGATGATCTTGACTCTTTATGTGTACCTGCTAAATATGGTGTGAGTGCTGTCAGATCATTTGGGACTTTTATGATTGAGATGCTCTAGCAATTCTTGTAAATTGTACACATTTGAATGGTGCTGCCTTTGACTTTGAGGTGATTGGGCCATTTCCTATTGATCTAAAGCCTTCTTTTCCCCCTTCTTCCCTCCTTCCTCCTAATCAAGGCAGAAATACATAGCCTGGAAAGCTTTGATGTTCCTCTGCTTTACTTCTCATTATTTTGATCTTTTAACAATCCCTCTATTGGTACATGCTTGTAATATACATTTTCAGTGTTTATGCCTTCTGGCTTCAAAAGACTTTTCTATTTATCAAGACTTTTTTTTTCTTTTTTTTTTTTTTTCCCAGAAAATAAATGCTGCATGTGGTACTAAGATGCTGATGTTCCTGTTTTGTTTATCAGATAGGAACAGCGCAGAGTTAAGCTAGAAAGCCTGCTTGTTTCCTTGTACAGAGTAGAATATATTGTCCTATTTTTGAAGGAAATCAAATACATATAATTTATCTGACGCAGACTTCATCATCTTTATTTTATGGAAAGTCTACAGAATACTGAATTGCCTTTGGATAAAATGTTGCACTGTAGATTACTGTCAGGACAAATTCTCATAAGAGCCTCCTTAGTTTTTATGTTTTGCTGGCATAAGGCTACAGTGACAGAATGAGTTGGAGTCTCTCTTGCTATTAGTTAGCATCTATAAAGTAAGGTCATGCCAATTCTCCTACTGCCTGTGAAATACTCTTACAGTAGATATACCTGAGATGGAAGCTGGACCAGACCCAGATTGAAATATAGTAGCACTGTTTTAAGTGTCTTCTGATGTCTGCTGACATCTCCCATAAAAAAGGAGAGTAGTCCACTATCATTCTCTTGTCAGCAACTTGTCACTGGAAAATCGGTATCAATCTTTCTACCTATTGTCCTATCAACTGAGTCCAAAGTAAAAAAAAAATTGGTCTACAAGAAAACATGACCTGGAAATCAGTGGGATGTGATACAATACATGGACTAATTTCAATTCCCCAAACTATTACTTTACCTGCTACAGCCATCAATAAAGCCATGCAAATATTTACACAGACAACTCTGCTAAGTCATCAGGATTTCAGAAAGGGGCTCAGGACGATCTCTACACAAGTAGGTGATGTTAGATCTCAAAATTAAACTGCAGAAATCTCAGTCAGCCACAAATGCTCAGAGTGATTTATCCACCACATCTCACACAGTCAACATCTGCCCTTTCCTCTCTGCTACTGGTCAATTCTAACCCAATTTGGCTCTATTTGAGCCCAAACTCAAATACATGCCATCAAAAACCTGCCTGTGAGCAGAAACTTTCCTCACTCTGCTACTGTAGGAAAGGCTAAGAATACATACACACAGCTTTTCCAAATGATTTTTTTTTTATTTTGTGTTGATGTCTCCTCCTCAATTTTTTCCTTGTTTTCCTCTTTGTGAAACATTATCACACATTTTTGTATGAAACTATCAAATCCAGAATTAAACACAGACTTTGAGAAATACTTTAAAGATCATAAAGGTAAACTGGTAGAAATTAGATACAAACAATCCAGATTTACATAGTAAAACATCCATATTGTCATGATAAATCTCTTGAATTCAGAATTCCTGTGCACAGTTCATGCATAGTTCACAAAGACCGTAAATAATTTTCAAGTGTAAAATAAAGGATAAATTTTCATTAAATTCAAGAGATTTAAAATCATTCACTAATATTCACCAGAGTTTAGACTCATAAATAACTATTTTTTTCTGATGAATGAAAATAGGATATTTTGGAAGAAAAATAAAATTCCTAATCTATTCGGATTCTGTTGGTAAACAAGGAATTAGAATTAATTAAGAAAAGGTTTGATGTTTGTATTTGATCTTAATTGTTTGTCATCATTTACAGTGGCAGAAAATATTACTGAACAGAAATAAAAGTGAGGATTACCTGTTAAAATATTCTATTTTAGGAATTAGAAAAATCAATTTCAGTAGGGTGGAAATAAGAAATAAAATATAAGACATAGATGATTTAATGATGTGTACCATTTTTTTTTTACAACAGCATAATGCTACTAACTCATAGTCCATAACTCAATTCAACACTCACCTCTGCAGCACTGCTGCCTGTCTTTCTACACAGTGTAACTGCTACACATTTTTTTCTTTACTGAAAATTTAACTTCACTGATTTCAGAACATTCTCAAATTTATCCAACTTGATTTTTTTGGCTTGCAGTTCAAAGTATTCACAACCTGCAATTTGTGATTACCTAGATGTGTTATACTTGTACTCTCTATTTCATTATACACACTGTTAGTGAAAACAGTGAAGGCAGCCGAGAGTACATGTGGCAGGTGTGATGACATCTGAAATGGCCTTCCTGGTTGACAGCAAACAGCTGATAACAGAGCTTTGAAATTATTTTTGCACAACCACCTCATCGTGCATTTCTCTAGGTCGTACTGATTTCAGAGCATTCTCCAATTTATCCAACTTGAATTTCTGAACTTGAATACCCTGTGGGAGACTATCACATAGGACTGGACTCAAAGTCTTCCTAAAGTCAAGGAAATATGTCCTGCTTCCCACTTACCTTACTGCCAACCCTCAGCAAGCCACCTTGCCAAGGAAAGAAATCAGATTATCAAGAACAAATAATAGTAAATCTATTCTATTTTGGTTGCTTCTTATCACCTTATTACTCCCCATGTGTTTGTAAGCTGCAAATTGCAGTATCAGTGACAAGGAAATAAAAATACAGATAACATGTACTGCATGAATTTGCAGTATGACGCAGAATGGCTACATTGGCGAAGTTGCAGAGATGCAACTGATAGCATCCTGGAAAGACTACCCCTGAATGTTGATCCTAGACAGACTTCACTTCACAAACCCTTTCAAATACATCACTAACAAAACCCAGCTCCTGTCCTTACCCTGGTAATTATTTCTCCCTCAGCTATATGCTATCAGTGCTACCAGCTGACAAGCAGGTGTCTTCCAGACAGTGATGTTGGCCAAGACCACTCACGTTCTGCTTGCTGTGCTCCCGAGTCCACACTCCCAGTCATTTCCCCGCAACCACCAATTACCATTGTGTCCCTAGACCAGCATCATCAGGAAAAATAAACAAACAAAAATAGAAATATATAATGACAAACATATCAAATCCTCAGTATCACCCAGAATAAGGCTCAAGTTGCCAATGTTCTACCAGGTAAAGCTAATGTTGGATGGACTACAAAATGCAAACTCCAAATGAGTTTGCAGAAACCTGCAATTAAGGAGAAAGGAATCCTAAATTCCTTGAGCCCAGTGATTCCTGCATTCCCGATTTTTCACTGCCAATTCATATATCAACTTTTGTACTGAAATAGATTATATCTATATCACCAACTATCTTAGCAAATCCGATGTGGTATGAATTTACAACCTTGTTAATGGACAAAAGAAATACATCATACAAGGTCTGACAGTACAGCATACCAGAAAAAAATGTTCTAAGAAGCACAAGGAAGCCATCCAGTATTAGTCCACACCGTCACCTCAGGTTAGCCAGGGAGAGTGCACTTCTTCCAAAGCAGAGTAATAGTTTCTCATTATGGCATTGGTGGCTTTGTTGTTGTTTTACTGTACACAAATCAATAAATTATTCTCTAAGAATATTTGCTTTTGTGTTAATTTTCTGCTTCGTGTCATTGCACTTCCATATTCTTCCAACTGGGACTTACAGCTCAGAGATGGACATATCCCTTCTTTTAATGGGCAGAGATATGGTCAAATCCCTCAAATGAATCACTATTAAGATGTGGCAGGAACAGGAAAAAATAAGATGTGACATATTCCATCACTGCAGCTTCTCCCTGCTTTTGGAAAGTAACTACTTTTTTCATAACCATGTTGTCAGGTATTTCCAATACTATTTTTTTTAAAGCCAAGCCTCATTACATCAGTCTGGTTTTCAATACATGTCCATTTACTTCATCCAATAGCTTTTGAAGCAGCCTTCAAAGACACTTGCTTAAAGCAGGCTTTCCATCCACTAATTAAATGTTAACAATCCCTTGTAATGAGCAACACATTTTTTCCCCCCAAAAATGTGAATGTCTAAGATGGCTGAACATGTCAGCATTGAAGAGAGAGGTCATTTCTGGAGGATCTTCCATCACAAACATCAGAGAACAGTAAAGTCACCAAAGGGCATCTGAAGCAGAAGCAATTTTCTCACAGTCTTGACACCTTCTAGTAAATTAGTCACTTGTCGAGGAAAATGACAGCTATATAGCAATAGAAAAGCTTGTAAAGCTCTTCATTTATTGTTAGAAATGTTGTCTATGTCACTGTCAAGCAACTGTAATATCCCCACCCTGTTTTATTCTCAAGTGTCCCATCTGACGTTCTTTTGCAAATAATGCCTTAATGAAGTTTAAATAACAAGTATTTTTCTTAGCTCTAAACACTATTTTCCTCTTACCTGCCTGACTGTTTTCTGAATAAGTTAGTCTACTGAAGGTGATACACAAAATGAAAGGCTGTTTTAATTAGTGCAACATCATTCCAAGATAAAGCTGTGAAAACTGCAGCTTCAGAGAGGCATCATCTCCTTGGCTATTCTGTTCATTACTCAAATAAATCCCAGTATCTTCAGCATGTTACATGTGCCATTTGAGTGAAAACACTCATGGAACAAGATCTGTAAGTATCTATCTCAGAATCTACCATAAGAATGGAGCTTGAAAGCCATTTCAGACTTACTTTTCCCTCATCAGAGTCCCAGTTATATTTTAAATATATTCTAAACATATACACATCCACACTCTTTCTTTAGAAATAATTGATATTAATTCAATGCCTTTATAATTAGACAGACCTGACAGTCACTGAAAACTGAAATCCTCTTATTTACATGACAGTCAGGACATGGACAATGAAAGAAAAAAAATTCTAAAGTGGATGTTCTGTGCCTGATTATCTTCAGTGCTAAAAGGGTAATAGCTGTTGTATAGTAAAAAAGAGGTTGGGCAAATTCATATAAATATTCTTTGAAGAATAAGCATTTACTAGCTAAAGACTGACACACTATGCAAGCCAGTTACTGTGTAGAATACTGGTGATGACTCAAATGCAAGCTGTCATAGGATACATGAATATTGAAGGACAGCATAAAACTATAACACCTAGAGTTCTTACACTGATGGCACAGTTTATCCTCAAGAGATTTCTATAGACTGACACAATCATACTATATAATTTGGGGTGGAAGGGACATCTGGAGGTCCAACGCCTTCTCAAAGCAGGACGGACCTAAAAGTTGGAAAAGATTGCTCAGGTCCTTATTCAATTGAGTTTTAAGCATCTCCAATGCACCTGCAGCCTTCCTAGGCAATCTGGGACAACTTATGATAGTTTCTTCTGTTTTTTCATTATGCCCTTCTGGAAGAAGTGTGACTGCATCCCCACTCCCATTTTCCAGGTTGAACAAAGCCAACTCTCTGGACTTGCCTCATATATTATTTCAAAAAACCTCCAAAGGCTGCCTTCATACTGAAGAATGATAAATTCAGAAGTCCTCCAGCGCTGAGGTCTACACGCTGGAAGACATCCTGCAGGGTGTGTAAGCATGTGCCACCTTTGTCTAAATGGCTACTCCATGACAGTTTGTTAACACAGCATCTCTTCACACATGCTAGCTGCTCTTGAAAAGTTCAGGTAGCAAGACAAGGTTCAAACATAAGATTTTTGAAAGTTTCCCTTACTAAACACTTTTACAGATCAGGTGCAGAATCACCGAAAGTCCACCAGCTTGTTTTTCAGAAGCGACTTCATCAGTTAGCAGCTTGGTTTCAGCTGCCTGCTCCGCAGACATCACTCCTCTTGTTTGTAGGAGTTTTCTTGTTTTGAGATGTCTCAAAAATCTTCCATGCATTTCATCTGAAAACTCATTTTCCTGAAACTTCATTCATTCTCAGTAGTGCCTAGCAGATTGGTTCTATCACATCACGCAATTATGAAAATCGGAGCTGTTGTGAAAACTTCAGCTAATTATAAAAAGTGAACCTGGCACTGAAGCAAAATTTGCTTAAACCCACCAGGCTGTAAGATTCCTTTCCCATGATTACCCCAAAACACTACATAGCCTCCTTAATTGCTGGAGGGCTCTCCACAGAGCAAAAATAAGCAAAATACTTTTCTATTATTCTTCAAATTCTGTAAGAATAAGATTAATAAAAAGTTCATGCACTTACTGAAGATTACCTTCCCTTCACATGGAGATTCAGGAATACATTTTATGACATCTCAATTTACAGAGTTCTCTTTGAAAACCGTATGCATAGGCTTGTGGTCAAAACCTACCTAAAGTTATTTACTCCTTTGAATTGTAGTTTAAAACATTTATTCTTTCAGATGCAGCCCACATACTGTCAGGGCTTCTCTTTCTTTTCCTTTGTTTCCAGATTATGTAAGAAATTCAGTTCATCTTTAAAGAATAGTTTCTAACCTTGTGAAGGAGTAAATTATTATGTCAAGTTTCTTCAGTTAGCATACCTGTATAGTAATCTTTTTTCAATAAAAATAACCTTTTGTTAAAGGTTTTATTAGATTTTTCAGCAGACTGATAACAGCCACATCTCAAGCCATCTGCAGGAACTGCTACAGACTCCGATCACATACTCTGAATAGTGAAATTCTTCTTAACGCTTTTGTTCAGACAATTGGATCACTGTATTTTCCAAGTGCTTAATCACACAAAGGGCAGGAGCCCAAAGCCTTTACCCACACTGAACTCCTCAAATAGTCCTAGTAAAAATCAGGCCTCAGGCAAATTATTAGCAAAATTTAAAATCATGAGGAAATTATCCTTTCCATTTTTAGTGCCAAGAATGGATTACTTCACAGAGATCTATAGATAGATAGTTCTTTCAAAGCCCACATACTTCATCTTTAGGCAGAAGAACAAGGGTACTTACTGTACGGATACATGAATACCCAGCATAAAGCCATCCCTGTACTCCTAGTAAACTATCATGTTACTGGTACTTTAGCTTTCAGTACAGCAGCAAAGCTATATAATGAATCTACTTCCCAAAACACTTTATTTTACCCTTGAAGTCACTGTTTCCAAATGGGCTACTGTAAAATTGTAAAGACCCTTCTTAAATGTCACCTTCCATCGCCTTAAATATTTCAAGGTTGCATAGAAAAAGCTTACCCCTTGACTGCAAACCATGTCCACACGCCTCATTATATCCCAGCACACCCTGTCTCACTGAATCTGGTACCAGTATACAGTGACTCCATCGATGGGTCTTCCACCTACGAGATGAAAAGGTCAACACTTAAGTAGCTAAAATTGGAAAACAATTCATAGGTCCAGACAAAAACTTCTGAAAGCTGAGATACAAATGATGATATACTGCAGAGACTCAAGGAAAAACAGCAACAACAACAACAAAATCTTTAATCAGACCTGAAATAAGCATTGTGAACTGAAATTCAGACATAAGGCTCACCTTCTAGAAAGCCACACCATCCTTCCACCATATTTCCTTTTATTTCTTGGAGGTGTAACTCAAAGTCACAAAATAAACAACAGATTCAGTGAGCTTTGAAATCAGACTCTCTTCCTGCAACCCCATTCTCACATGTCTGATGCTTTACACAATCTGCTGCTTTCTGTGCCATGACGTGTGTCAGCCAGGAATGCAAGACAGTAGCTTTCTATAGTGCTGTGCAGTACAGTGCCATGCAGAGCCGAATGTTTTGGCTCCTGCTTTGTCCCCATGTTCAGTTGCCTGCTCTGCTCTGAGTCTATGTGCTACTGGATGTGTGGTTTGAAGATTTATATGCAAAGATATAATACATTTCTATTTACTAACATTGTGTAACAGATGGGTCATAGAATTTTAATGAGAGTGGTGAGTAATTGCCCTATTGTACTATTTGTCTAATCAGAAATTTTTAAAGTGCATATTATTCACTGGAGTGAGAGCATCAGGGGAGAAGACTGTTTCTGCAATAAGCATACAATTATGATTAAGGCAGTTGAGTGCCTGTGGTACCAAAATAGCTTGCATTGATTTTTAGGTACATTGAGGGGGGAGTTCCCAGTAAAACTATCCTTAAATACTTCAGACCCTGAAGTTACCGTTTTCAGGAGCTGTGTCTGTTGGTGCTCATTCTGATGAAGCCAGATAATTTCAAAACTTCAACTTGATCTCTACTTGTACGTATTTTGCAAAAATTACTATTTACGTATTGTTATTACTAATTGTGTTATTATTATAACCTTGCATTTTCCAGTTCTATGTCATTTTCCAGTGAAAATTGTGCAGGATGATCCAACAAGATTACTTTCCAGAGAACTGGAAACCCACTAGCAAGAAACTGATTCAAAGCTAATCTTTTTTACCTATACACTGGACAGATGGGAATATCTTCACATTCTCTTTCTTCATACAAGGTGTCTGGGCATGCATGTCCCCCATTGGCAGCATCCTGAATTATAATCCTATACCGGGATTGCTTAACTGCTGTAGCATTGCCTGTAAAACAAAGAAAAAAATGGTTTCCAGACACAGTTGGCAACCTCTGTTAGTGATCTAGCTGTCTTGGCTAAAAACATCCTCACGTTACATTTATATTCTGAAATTGTGAGCCCTCTGGCTCTCATGACCCCTGACAAAGAAGTGAGGGAATGGTACATTGGATCAAAAGCTTTAAAATTACAAATAGTTCAGCAGAGCAGCACCTGGAAGGTTGATAATTTAACAGCTTAAGAGATGCATCAGAAATGGCTTTTTTACAGAACATCAAATCAGACAAGAAAATAGCTATGAGCAAATGCTTAAACACCTGAGCAAGGGAAAAAAAAAAAAAAAAAGAAAACAAGAAAAAAAGAAAAAAAGAAAAAGAAACCTGTTACAATGGAATATTTTGTTCTTGAAAACATATTATGGTGGTCTCAGGCTGCTTCCATCTGTCTGTGTCTAGAAATTATAGGTGATAACTTCCTGATAAAAAAACCATCGCAACCAACAGAGGCTAATTCTCTGCTTACCCTGAATAACGCACAAGGTCAATGCATCTGGAAACACAGTTCATAATCTGTGGTACAGAATGCAGTTCGAGAGACAAGGCAAGGATCTACGCCAGTGTGACCTGATAGCTAAAGCAAACACAATCCTTGACTGTGTAAGAGGGACGTACATGTAGTATCTGAGAGCTGGTGTAACTGCTGTGTACATCAGCAACTGCAAAATGGAAAAGGGGTCTCAATAGAACTTAAATATTCCAGACCAGAAAAACCTGTCTTATGACATTGGACTTCATTGGATTTGTCTAAGAGTGAATAGTGGTCTGTAAACTAACCCAGTTACATGAGAATTATTTTTGAGCCCAAGATAAGGACAAGGCTGCAGCAGCAAGATCACAGTGCTTTAGAGCAGAAGAGAAACATCACGCCGTAGACACAAAGTGCAAGTACAGGTCCAATGAAAATGTTTGGCTCCAAAAATATCAGCTATACAAGCCTTCACTCACACGTGTGCTATCACTGCTATCACTGTGCAATCACCACAGAAGGGCTTAGCGGGAGGCACCAAAGGTTGCTCACCCCAGTACCCTACCCTGAGGCAAGATAAGCACACCCAGGGCAATCCCCCTCCTAGTTCTTTCACTTCCACCACCCAAAGCAGCCCTACAGCTTCCTACAGTCTCCTTTCAGATGACGGGCCCACTACTTGTGGAGAAGCTTTTCCTATAATCGAATACAAATCATCCCTTCTATAAACCAAGCCAAGCTTTTTTTAATCTTCTGTCCACTAGACATAACAAATGTTATTCCCATTGTCTGATGAATAAATAGTCTTTATGAAATGCTAGGGGCTTGTATCCACTCTAAGTCTTCTCCAAACTAAGCAAACCGAGTTCTTCATAGGTGCTATTCAGTCATCTCTGACTGATCCCCTTCCTAAAATGTAGTGCTCAAGGAATCTCACCTGCAGCCTCACCAGTGCACAGCATACCAATACCTTTGGTGGTATACACACACATCCATTGAATTTAACAAGCCCAACACAAGTTATAGCATTTCAAACTGTTGACTTTCATTCGTTTTGTAGTCTATAGTATCTCCAGAGTTGCCTGAGACAGTACTGATGTCTTTACTTCCCATTCTGTCTTCGTGCAATTGATTTTTCCTTCCCCAGTCATATTTTGAAAAATTTCTCAAAGATTTCAGTATCACTTAATATATTTTATTTGCTACCTCCTTCAGCTCAGCACCATCCACTAATGCTATTACTCAGACAGATGAATTGTTCAGACAAATACCAAATAGAATTGGGACAAGAACAGTTTTCTGTTGAACTCTCCTTGGCTCACATTCCAGTTTGATCCTGAAGAGTGGTGGTATCTGTCAACCAACCGATTAGAAGCAGCTTTGCAGAGAAGGACCAAGGTGTCCTGACAGACACGTTAATGATGAGGCAGCTATGTGCGCTTGTAGCAAAGGGTGACAGCATTCTGGGCTGCAGTGTCAGCAGGTCAATGGATCCTTTCCCTCTGCTGAGCACTGGTGAGCCATCTGGGTGCTGTGTCCAGTTCTGGATTCCACAGGATGAGAAGGATGTGGATGTACTGGAGTGAGTTCAGTGAACAGCCACAAAGATGATGCAGAGACTGAAGTGTCTGACACACAGGAAGAGACTGGGAGAACTGGGACTGCTCAACACAGAGAGAAGGCAGCTAGGGGGATTGTATCAATATATCCAACAGGGGACAGTAAAGGAGAGGAAGCCAGACTTTATTCACAGTGATCTTCACTAAGATATTTTTCAAGCAGCTGAATACCCATTTACAGTGATTTAATTCGAGTCACTGTTCTTTAGCTTTCTAATAAAAGTTTAATGTGTCAAAAATCTACCACTTCCCTTAGTTAGTGCAGGAATGCTGTTGAAAGAGGAGATTAAATTTACCGGGCATGATTTGTTCTCAACAAAACCACACTGGCCAGTTTATCATAATCTTATTCTTAAAATGTTTACATCTCAAGTAATAACTAATTCTTGTTTTTTTTTTTTTATATATATTGAAGTTAGGATGAGTAATCTATAATTTCCTTGATTTCCTTGACCTTTCTTTTGTTGTTGTTTTTGTTTGTTTGTTTGGTGTGGGGGAGATTACATGCATTTTATTTAGTTCTCTAGGACTTAGCAATTTCTCACCCAGAAGATAGTAGCCAGATGCTCTGACATTACTTATTTCTTCTTTCTCTATTCACACAGCCCTACTGACATGGAAACAACAAATTTATTGAAATATTTATTCTTTAGTCCATTCCTCTCCTGGTTGCAGACAGGAAACAACAGCAGCATTGCACATTCCCTGTTTTGTGTGTCCCTCATTTCTCTGTAAGTAATGGGTATGTATTTCATTTGGCTTCTACTTACTTTGAATCCGTTTCTGTTATCCAATCTATTTTGAAACCTAATATTCTTCTATAACTTAATCTGCATTCTTGATTCAGGTACTATGCTTTTGGGCATTCCTTTAAATTCACACTCAGTTATATGTTTGTTTCTAATTTTTGCACAACAATTTGGCCATCAAAAAAGAATCAAGATCCTGAACAATTCTGATGATGAGAAGAGGTAAAAACAGATGTTTTCTCTTCACATGTTAAAGCTTGAACACCCAAGTCATATACAGGCCTATGCACACCTTGTTCCCCTATGCTCCTGGCCCTACTAGCTATTGTAATGGTTTCAGGATAGAAAGTGGCAAAGTAGAGTGCAGTTGGGCTCGAGACCTTTGGTCTTTCTTGGTAGGTTCCAGAGCTTCCTCATTCCTGGCTGCATAGAACATGTTCTGCAGAGGTGTAGCAGGCAATTTGCTGAGTTTGTTGAAATTTGTCTTTTTTTAAAGCTGTCCTGCTGATATTGCTAGTTTTCCCTTCTCCAAAGAATCATGAACTCTATTTCTTTGTGATGACTTTAATTCAAATTGTCTATCACCATTAGAATCTTAGCCATTTCCTTCCGATTAATCAGTACCAAATCCAAATGAGCTTCCCATAGTAATTTTCTCTACCTCAAGAAACTAAATTATCCTCAACATTTATTGCACATTACTCAAACCCCATTTTCAAAATTGAATTTCCTCATTGGCTTTTCTATAGCTTTCTTTACAAATGTTACTGATCGCAATTTTTATATCTCATTTAAGATTGTTATAGCTTGATTTTCCGAAGTATTAACGTTATGTAGGACTATACATTTAAAGCCAAACTTTAGCTGATTTCAAGTAAGGTTATGAGTGTTTGCCCTCCTGAAAAATCAAGCCCCAGGATCTCAAAACTGTCAACTTGTATGTCTTTGACTCTGCAATTCAGATAATGGTGTTTGACAGTTTTGGGGGTGTCTTACCTCTGCTTCTATTCCCATCTTCCTGTCCCACCACTTCCGGTCTCTTCTTCTTACACAAAGATTCATATGACTCCTCCTATCAATCCATTCTTTTAATTCCTCCTTTGCTATTGCATCTTCACCTCTTCTCCATCTGACCCCCACGACTTCCCTGGCACACTGCTCAAGGCTTGGAGAGGTGGATTCCCACTGTCAGATGAGGTACAAATTTCTTGCTCACTACTCTAAGGCCTGGCTTTCTCTTGATAGAATTGCTGCCCCAGCTTTTACAGGAAGCATTCAGCTTCATCCTGTTTGCTCCTGACTGGAAGGAAGGGGACAGACTTGTCGGCACCAGTCTTCAAGTACACAAATAAATGGGACAGACTCTCCAAGATTTTATTTGCCAAAATCAGATCTGTATCCAGTATTTTTGTGCAGATAAGAGTTTTTGAAAGCATAAGCATAGTTTGACCAACTCTGGTTGAGTATTTATGAGAACTGACAGTGGCAGATCCTTGACAAAAACTATCTGACACAAGGTAAAGGTCACTGGAATTTCTTACTAAGGCAAGCCATACATTTTGTCCACTTTCACTCTACCTCGTTCCAAATAAGTTTTAAGTCATAGAAATAAATTTGATAGATATGGCCTAACATTTCATGTAAACTTGTTTAGAGAATTAAGCAACAATGAAATTGCTAACCTTCAACCCTGGATAACCAATGTCCAGAAGAGAAAAGATACTTACAGATAGCATCTATTTTCAGAAGGGAGATGAAAAATTTCATTTATTGTGAGTTTTGTTTCATTTTAATCTCATTTCAAAGCTATGCTGGCAAACCAGAGAGCACATCACCTGTGCTGAGAGCAGATACCTCACCAGACACCTTGACCATCGAGTATGCAGGAATATCTACATGCTCCTCATTCAAACCACTTAATTTTCTGAAACCTCCATGTTGAGTCTTTGATTCTTGTTTCAATTCATCCTCAAAGACCCATTAAAACAGATATATTATAGGAGGCTGTGGTAGACAGTTGTCACCTTTAAGTATCTGAAATGGCAGAGAATCAATAACCTGCAACAACCTCTCCATTCTGCCTCACCAACAGGTGTTTTGATTCAATTGCACTTCTTTTGTGAATTATGTTGTCTGTCCATCTGTTATTGCCCTAAGTTCACTGCTGTCTACACTTCTGAGGTATGAGATAATCCGTTGGCAGAAGACAGCCTGTTGTCTGATGACATTTAAATGTAGGGAAAATGTCAGCTTTTTTACTGTTAAATAGCAAAGTTGGATGCATTTTCTCAGATAAACTACAAACAGCTTAACTGGTAAAGTTCTGTGTAAACCTGATTTAGTGACTGCATGTTTGTCTAAGCTCTGATCTTATGCTGGTACACATTTAATTTTAAATCTGCCAGGCAATACCTGCTCCAGCTTGATGTGCTTAGTAATTCACCATCTGTATGTTGTTTTCATTAAATACAACTTTTCTATAAAACAACAAAACCCCAAACAACTCACATACGTATAGCGGTTTCAAAATTTCATTATCATGCTGAGGTTTTAATTGTGCAATGCAAATTTAAAAAAAAGAAGATCTTGCAATGCAGCCATATCAATAATGGATCTAGCAGAAAGCAAACTCCCCCATCTAAGAAGTTTTAATTTAGAATTATATTAAAATGATAACACTGCCAAGAAGGTTAAATAATTAATTTCTTCTCATTTTAATTGTAGACTATTATTTAATAAACAAAGTAATTTGCCAGGTAATTTATTCTACTTCTTCATAGGCAGCTCATTTAAAGTCTAAAAATAAATTGCTAATTAAAACAGGATTCACTGTTTTAGAAAGCAACTCATTTTCCTGTAAAATCTAACAAGAACTATGCTAGAGCATCCACTGAGAATCTTTGAAGGGCAAGGAAGCTGCCAAGAAAAAGGAAATACTCTGGTAACTAAGATGACTTTCATCTGAACAATTAATGAAACACATATATTTGCCACAAAAAAAAAAACAACAACAACAACAAAAAAAAACAGCAGTAGATCATTATAAAGTAACTTTGCTAGACACCTAGCATACAAAAGCTAACCAACTAGATCAAAGAAACATATGGTACTTGAAAAAACACAGAGTTGTTCGCACAGCCCTGTGCATACATCTGGATTGGTCAGGAGAAATAAATTACATATAATGAAGCAATTCCTCAAATATCCATACAACACCAGGGCCTCAGACTTCTGTCTTTGAAGGAGTTCTCCCTCAATGCTTTGGATGCTGAATCTTAAATTCCTTTGTGTCCCTCTTGTAGGCACCCATAGGAAGTACAAGGTGATGGAAAGTCCACAGTGGGAAAAAGAAGGGTTTGCGTCTCTCCAGATCTTTTCTGCCTCTCCACCCACTTGTGTATCCCTGCCCACTGGTGTTTGCATTTCCCAAATTGGTGTTGTCTGCACTGGCAGCCACCTGTCTCTGCCTGAAATGCTCAAGGTTTGTTAACAGCTTCTGCTGCCAAAAAATACAACTGAGAAGAAATCCTGCAGACCAGGAAGCTGCCAAACCCAAGTAGTAACTCTGAGGTGAAGGCAGACGTCATATGCCTGGGTGCTTCTCAAGACCTCACCCCCCGTATCATTCCATTCCCTGTGGCTATGAACGTAACAGTTTGCCCAAAATTTTGTTCTCTTTTTAGAGGCTTACCAGGTTGACATGCTGTTGGGCAGCGAGTCCACTCACTGAAAGGCGTAACGATGCAGTCCTTCTTGCAGAGGAGGAGACATGGTCGCACAGTCTCAGGTCTGGTGGAATCTGGACATCTATCAGTTCAAATGCAAAGATACCATGCCATCAGTAAACACCAAATCTGCAGGGAAATGTTCATCTCATAAGAGTCTCACAGGGCTAGGAGTGTATTGCCACACCAAAGATATCGCTCCCACTCACAACAGGCCTCACTTTTATTCCCCTTCACACTCATGCTACCAAACTGAATTCAGAACACTTGCACAGATTTAAAAAAAAATAATAATGTTGTTTGGTCTGATGACTGCAGAGTAAATGTAACACTACCTATGATGCCTAAAAGACAATGCTCACTGAAGCAGCACAGATATATTTATTGCCGAAGCAAATGAGTAGTTATGTTTAGAAGGTAGTCCTGTTTGACACAACATACAACAGCCTTCAAACACTTGCAACTGTGTGTAAAGACCGATGTCCTCTACTTTCAAGCTGCTAGGAAATACAAAAGTAGCTTAAAGTCATATTTGTGCTCCCTTCCCATTATGCAGTAGGAGCCTGCAGAACTAAGGCCTTGATTGTTATTTGGAAAGTTGTGCAGCATAGTACAGGAAAAACAAATGTGATTTTTTTTTCTTGATTTTTATCTCCTAAATGAATAATATGTAGCATATATTCTAATAAAGGCTTCAGACAGACAATTAATATTTAAAAACTAGAAAGGTAGAAAAGGGACAGTTTTCTGGAAACGGGCATATTGTGCTCCTCAAGTAGGTGGTGAGAAAGGGAATTACCCTTTTCTAATTTTTATCAATTTCTAGTAGAAAGATCACTCAAAAATACTTGGGAATACATGCAACCCAAAATGACCACATTTGAAAGAGGAACATGCCACTAAGCTAAGCTAGGAAAGAAAAAATCTTTAAAGTCATGATTCTGTTACTGAGATAGTAATAAAATACTGACAGGTAAAATTTAAAAGAAGATAAATATAGAGAGGCGTTTGTACTCATTAAGTATGACTATTCTAGAGGGCAGAATTCTGTTATCTCTATTCTGTTTCTGGTTAGTAAGGTGTTGAAATATATTTTTGCAGTAATTCTAGTTTTATTCAGCTTTCTGTGCCTTGCACCTTCTTCAGATACAGTGTAATTTTTCTTTATGAAATCAAGAAAAATACAGAATACAAAAAAATCACTATGCTAACATACAAAGGCTATTAATTTACATAATACATCCAATTTCTGAAGTCACATAACGGTAGACTTTCACTGCAGCAGTTCTAAATGCAACATTACTTTAGGTCAGTTTTCATCAACTCAAACATAAACTATGTCAGCAGAATATCTTGCTCTGGTTCAGTAATCCTCAATTTGCAATTTCGGTACAAAGGGCTTGGGTTCCCCACAGAGTCCCTCACCCCAGGCATCTGTTCTAAGGGCAGTGCATGCAGCCCAGTGCTTGTGCCCTCACCAAGGAGGACTGCCCTACCCTGCAGCACCACAACCATCCAGACCCTCCTGGATATTAACCAGATACCGCTTTAACTGAGAAACACCGAGTTTGTATTGGTTTTATCCCTTGATTTAGAACCGTCTTTCTTAAGATGTCTAAGGTTTTCATTCGTAAGGCAACTATCTCTATAAGAACAACATACAGAGAGGCATGTCAGAAGCTCTTTTAGCAACTCAGAAGTCCTCTCTGGTACAGCTATTTCCATCACATAAGGAATGCTGTGGTGTGGAAGCTACCACACCAAAGCCAAGGACAGCCCCTTTCTGAAAGCTCTGGTACACAAATCTTTTCTTCTGGTATGACTTTTTTCCTTCAGACACTTAGTGTGACTACTTCCTCTTTCAGTTCCATTTCCCCTTAGACTGTCTCAAAGTGGAGGGGGCAAACAACTATTTTAGATGTTACATAGCTCTATAAACAATATGTTTAATTAGGCAAAGTTGCAGCATATCAATAGATTCTAGATATAAATGAGTACTAAATTTCTTCCCTTTTATTTAATTAATCCCATTAACCTCAAGAATTTTAATTAACTTTACTGAAATCAACACAGTCTGTTTATACCAACAGGATTGTTTTGAGAGCTACAATAAGAAATGAAACTCAGTTGTAAGTCTCTAGACTCATTATCAGTGGAAAAAATAATTAGCAGTGTCTTGATTTTTTGATATTAGGGAAAACATCTGTGCTGCTTATTTTCTTCATTTACTAAAAGCAAAGCAAAATTCAGAATATTTGAACTTCAGAATACATAATTTTGATGTCTTGGTATCCCATCATAATAGTTATATAAATCAACTGAATTATATATATATATATATCACATATATTGTTTTCTCTCATTTTGGTGTAAATATAATGCAAACTATTTTTTTATGATTTCATTAGAGCATTGCTAGTAATGCATTCATGAATGTTATATCTGGATGCACTTTGTATTTTCTTCACACCTGTCCTTGAGGAAAAACATTTGCAAAAAAAAAAGTAAATTAGAATAATAGCAAAAATAAAAAATAAAAAAAATCAATGGCACTAAAAACATGCATTTGGGGGGGAGGGGGATTTACACATAAAAATTAAAAATGAGATAGCTATTCATATTTGCTACCTATTAGTAAACTTTATATAGTAGTGATGGCACAGTAGCCAGAGAATTAGTCCAGAAATAAAATTATTACTAAAGCTGATGATTCTAGCTGAAAATGCATTTATACTTAATGTAGCGTAACTACAAATCATCACTTGAGTTATACAGACAAAGGTATACTGTTAATGACTGTTCTTTGAATACCTTTTAGGTGTAATATGTCCAGAACTACTCTTCATGCAGGAGACTTTCCTTGTCTGTATGCCCACTCCACAAGTGGCTTCTCCACTCCAACTGAAGGTTGCATTCAGCGCAACCAGGGAATCTTCAGAGCAAGAGCTCCAGGGAGAAGTCTCCCAGTAGAAATGCACACATGGGTGATCATTGCAGGCACGATGCTCCTGAAGGACTCTGTCAGGAGGACAAGCTTTTCCACCTGCAAAGTGTCAAAAGAACACAATATTTTATCTTATGACATGTGGCAAAAGGAAGTCACGGAAAAAAAATAAATGTGATAGGTTCACTTAACTTTTTTTTTCCCATTTAAAAATAAATAAATAAAACTTAAATAAAGCTGTTGACCTTTATGGCTGCAATAACAACTTTCTAAAATATTGTTTCCCCATTAAACTAGCCTTGCATAAAATTGTGTTCCAACACATAATGGAAACAGAAATAGGCAAAGCATATTTTTGAGCTACCTTATTGATACTCCTACGCACAGCCAAGTTGATTCCATTTAAATGGCAGTATCACTCAGCAAACATGCAATTAGCTTTAAAGACAAATTAAGCATTATTTTTATGCTCATACTCCTTGCTAATTTCCCAAGGAGGAATATCTCTTAGTAATACTTGTACTATAGCCACAGAGTTGTATAGAGAGCTAACCCATACTGATGGAGGTTTGTTAATACCAACTGATACCCACATCTGCAAATCAAGTGGGAAAAACTTGAAAGACTTTGAGTCTGAAGCCTTTTCTTTTCTTTACTGAGGCAGCATCCTCCAAATTCGTGTACAAAGATTTTGCTAAGATACTGCACTTTGTCAACAACTTGTAAGAAATCCACAAAGTAGAGGAGTATGAACAGTCTCCCCAGAAGCCTTAACACTCCAGCCAGCAGCCTGAATTTATTCCATAAAAGCTGCAGATGTTCATAGCTCAAAAGCTAGAGTAATGCAGTGAAATTGTAACAGTAAGCATTGTCATTTTAGGAAGAAAGAAGTAAAAATGACTAAAATCAAAACCATTCTCTTCCAGGAGGCTGAAACTGGCAACTTATGACACAGCAAAAGGGCATCCAAATTAAAGCTACAGGTTTCTGAAAGAACTGAATTGTTGGGGCCAGATATCACGAGGCTCAGAGCGCCTTTATGCCCTACTAAAATCAACAGGAGATGAAGGCATATTGCTTCTCAAAGTCCTTGCAGGACTGAGCCTTCTCAAATGAGGTATGACCCCAAACAGCCACAATAACACTGAGAAAATAGAGGGATAGAAATTTCTTAGCATGTTGATTTGGATAATTATACCACATTACTGTCCTCTTTTTCTTCTTTTCATGAGCATGGACTGTTCCACATCATGTTCAGTCTCTGAAAGGTTTAGTACAATGATAGAGTGGAAAATGCCCCTGGGTATCTTACTTTCCTGAAAAACTTCTGCTTGGAAGGGAAAACTGCAGACTTGATATACTCTTGTGTATTTGAGCACACTTCCAAAAAAAAGAAAAATAAAAAAAGTAAAATGAAAATAAAAAGCAAATGGCAAAATATCTCATCCATTAGACAGGGGAAAAAATATCTAACCTAAAATTTGGGCTTCCCAGGGAAAAAATGATATGATCTTTTCTTCAAATACCCACAGTAAGGAAGAACTCTTAAAATAACAAGACTAATAAGGGAGTTTTAATTTCAGAACATAAGAAATGCCTGATGGTTCATTCAGCCTAGCAGTCTGCCTGCAAAAGTGGCAGCAGGAAATTCTGTTCAGCAAAAGCACAAGAGCCTGGCCACTTTATGCAGCTCATTCACAACTTTTGTGCAAGGAAAGCAGGACAACACACACCTGTTTAGCCCAGTTTGAAGACATTTATGGACCTTTTATAGACCTGTTGTTCATCAGTTCCTCTAATCCATTTTAAATCTGCTGAGAATTGCTGCCTCCACACTCGCCTTTTGCACCAAGTTTCAGGAGTTTGCTGTGCTAAGAAATATCTTTTAAAACTTGACTTTAAAGCAACCTCTTCTAGTTTCATCAACTGCCTCCTGGTTTCAAATAATGGGATTTTGCGAACGGCTTGGGGAAAATGACCAAAGGGTTTGAACTGAGGTCACCCCACAAGATGGCATCCAGAAGTCCTGAGAGCACAGCCAAGCCCAACATTGTCTCAGCTGATAGAGGACAAAAGAAATATGATCTGCAATGGTTAGCAGACCTCAACAGAAGTTGGTGGCTCCCCTATGAGCTTGGTATGAGAGAGTCAGAAAACACATTACCTTAGTACTACAATGATAACAGTATTAAATCCATTTAAAATTCAGTCTCCCCAAATTCTGATGAGCTGTATGACTCTACATGGTAAAACGTTTTATGCTTTGCTAAAGATGTTTAGAAAAAGTTGTAGTATTTGGTTTATTAATTAATTATTCCTTTCTAAGAAGGTTGAAACATTCAGTTCAAAGCTTGCTGCTTTTAGTTTAGTGTGGTTCAGACTACATATTCTTGAGATCACTGAGCTAATGGATTTCTAGGATTCATTTCTTCAGTCCTAGCAATAGATCAGCCTTTGCTCTACTTTCATAATTCCATGCTAGTCTCTCATTTGCATTGTGTTCCCACTACAGAAAATATGAAGCCAACTTTATTTTTCAATTTAATTATTCTTTAACTCATAGGCTTTTTTTAGTAGTAGTTATTATCATTCAATCAACAATTATATAGCAGTTTACATCCTGAAGGGTCCCAATTTTCTTTGCAAGTGCTTATAAGGATGTTTATGTGAGTACAGACCATTCATATGAGCAAGGGTTTGCAGGATCAAGTCCTTAACTTTGCCCCAGAAACAGTGGGTGGTTTTAATGATAATTTACAAAACAGCACTTAACAGAGCTTGTCCTAGACTAGATTTGCATCTGAAGTGTTTTGCTGCTGGATTAACAGCACATAGTGCTGACAATAGGAGATATTTTCTGTTGTGTCAACAAGGCTTTAGTCTGTTCGACCTGCTCACGTTTTATGAATTTTTATGTGCTCAGTGTGATATTATTCAAATCCTTTGAAATAAACCAACACGTAAACGAATTGTTGTACGTGTGACTGTAGTTAGAAGACTATAATTCTAGTAAGACATACTTTGTGTAAAAATCGTATCACTGTGATATTGGAACATTAAAATCCAGGTACATGATGAGTCCACAAAGATCCAGCAGAAATTATGTATATTCATCAAGAGCGGTTTACTTATTTCAGTAGACAAACAGGAAGGCCAATACTTTTTGGGTCTGCATGAATAAAAGGAATAGGTCTTTTTCTATTTCCCTGTTTTACACAGCTCATTGTTCTCTTTTAAATTGATACTAATATGTTTTGATATGAAAACACTTGCATGATAAGATTATGTCATGCTGCGATTTCATTAGTATAGGACGTAGCTCTCCTGAAATAAATTCACCCACAGATCTGGCCCTAAAATGCATAATAATTCATAGGCTAAAGCAAATAATTTTGAATTATGACAAAATTTCACTAAGTAACACATGGATTGACTCAAGCCTATAAAGATCATCTGCTAGTTGCTAGGCATGAAATACAGACAAGATGTATTATCTCTCATTCCTTCAGTATTGGGATTAGCTCTGATCTAAATAGTTTGGCTGAAGAACACAAGTAAAACATTAAACAAACAGTGGTTAATCCAAAATATTTACCACTCACCCTCTGCTGGAAGGGCCAAGATGGACCTACTCCTGCTTTGACTACCCTCGGCATTTTTACTGGAGCATGAATGGGAGCACGGGGACCATTGGGACCACTCGCCGATCACACAGTCTGTTGCACAAGGGATTTCACAAGCCATGACTTCAGGACGTGGATACTCTGAGCAAAAGTGATGGGGTACTTCTTCACCTAGAGCAAACAAAACAAAGCAGAGGAAAGTTCAACTTTCTTTAATATCAATGGTCTGTATCGACCAGGCTGTCTTTATATCAAATGTCTGCCTGATACTGGAGGAATATACCGCAAAAGAGCGCAGGATTCAGCTTCAGGCTTGGAAGTATAATATTTGAACAAACATCTAAATTATTTCTTCAGAGAAAAAAAAAGTGTTTTAAGCTTTATGTGTAACTTTGTGACTACAGTCCACTTTATAAAGTACACAAGCTTGAGAAATGTGATAATCAATAAAAAGCTGTAATATCAATTATCATCAGAAGCCCTATATTTTCCAGCGAACTCCATCTGTAGAACCTATTTTCCACAATATAAATTTTACACAGGTCCCCCACAGAAGACAGTTTTCTTCTTCCTGCAGAACAAAGTATCTGATAGGTGTTTTGGTCATTGTCCTGCCACCTTGCTAGAACTAACCACATACCATTTCTGTGTGCTTCTCACACAAACATTAAGAGATCCAATATAACGGCTCTATTGTACCAGCCTTGTCTAAGGAAGAAATACTTTCAGTGGGGATGAACTAACAGACTGGGACCAGAAGCATACATCTTTCCAAAATCCCTTTCAACAAGGTAGGACATTGGGGGTGGCAGGGAAAAGCCTACCAACCAAAAGAAGAGCTGGCAGAACAGGCAGCAGAACAAAGTGTGCAAGAGGGGTGGAATGTGGCATACAACACATGGGATTATTGCTTTAAAGAGTAAAATAAAATAGAGTTCTACTTTCAAAATAATAAGGGAAATGTCCAGTAATTTTATTAATTATGTAGATGTTACATCATAATTGATAAATATTCACGAAACATACCTCTTATGGTACTGAATTACACCCAATGTTTAATAAACATAATTCAAATGAACAGATATGGTTGACTTTGCTACACTGTTCTCTTGCTTAGTGTTTCTGGACCCTCATGAATTTTCAGTTAAAATCCCAAATTTCAGGAGGCTCAAATCTTCCTGTTTATAAACAACAAGCTCACATTGAATGCTACCTCTTTTGCCCTTATAATAGCTACAAAGCTCTCCTTCGAGGTTTCTTTAATTATAGATCTATGAAAAAACATAATGACTATGCAAGCTCAATTATATGTAGGAAAAAAAATGTTAAATTTATAATGGCAACAGCACAGTAACACTGGCTCTTTCACCTCATTCTAGAGGAACAGGGCCTGTAATGAGGCAGCCCAAGATGCAATTATAACCAGGAGGATAGAAATCTGTATTGCTTTTGCAAGACAATACATGTACGGGTGAGTAAATAAGAGAAGGAGGCTGCTAGCGAGACTGCATAAAACTGTCAATAGCACCGGCGTATTATCTGCAGTTGCATCCCTAAATGAAGACAGGCTCATCGCCCTCAAGGCACAAATAAAACTTTCCAAGCATATTATAAGAAGTAACGGAGAACCTAGCAGGCAATCAGACTGCAAAATATGTTTAAAAATATTTTATAGTCCTTTTTCCTTGCATTTGCCTATGTTCATCAGGAACGGCTTGATAAGCCTAATCATTTTAGCACTATTTGTTGCAAGTCTGCTGAATAACAAAATCAAGACCAACACCCCCTTTGCAGACAGCCCCAAGTCCTGAGCAGCACGAGCCTATTCTGGTACTGCATTTGGCATCCCGTGCAAACCATGCTTAATCAATCATTTGCTTCAACTAGCCTGTTATCACCACCACTGCTTTGGATGCTCACATAATGCTGAGAACTATCTTCAGAGAAAAATAGTGCAAAAAAAATAAATAAATAGAACGTAAGCCTGTAAGCCTTATTCCAGCAGTCCCCTTGAGTCATCACAGTGTCAAAAGCCCTGCTAACATTTTGACAGCTTGTCTGTATAGCAGCAGATAACATGAGGGTACCCCGGGCAGGCTTGATTTTAGGAGTCATTGGTACAGTAAAATCAAGAGATTATAAGCTTTGGTGAAGTACTGTAAAACATCCATCCTCCTCTCCCTTCACTTACATTCACAGGGAAGTGTGCAGTCAATGACAGGTATGAGATGGATCATGGCCTGGGGAGTTGTCACAGACATTGGTCCTACAAGCACGCATCCCTTCCCTCCACCTGTGCAAGTTATCTTCATTATCCATGGGCTTTATGGCAAGGGAATTCCATGAAGTTCAATGAATTCAGGACTCGGCACAATTATTTCCAAAAATCAGATTGTGCCAGAGACATAGCGTTACAGACAGTCCTACTTGCCGAAAGCCAGGGGAGTCCTTACACTGATACCTTTATGACTTTACAAAGATTGCCTCCAAGCACCCACCACTCCACTTGGAAGATGGTTCAAAACATTCAGGTTTCCTGTGGGGTGGCTTCATCCACTCATGAACCTAGGTAAAAGCATGCACTTACATACCCCAATTCCCATTCCACAGATTTTGGAGCAATCACCCTGAGGGAAAGTGAGGCAAAGGAGCAAAATCTGCTTTCCACTTCTTTCCATGATTTCTTTTCACATTTGATTTATAACAAGTGACAGCAACAGCACCACTGCAACCAGAGGCTGCAATTCATAGTTCCTCAGCGATGAAATGAATATTTGAGTTTTGTTATAAAGAGCTTACCAACAAGTGCATGGAAGTATAATTCAAGACTCGGTTTGATTTACTTTATAGCTCTACTCACTGTGCTCAGGTTTAATTACTGTCTGACATTAATGTAGAGGTGCACCGTTCTTCTGTACCATCTGCCCAGCAGAGAATTTTCAGAAGCCTACCATATATTACAAAAGAAAATAATACTTCTCATGTTCCATGAAAACTGCTCGAACAGGATACATCTGAAATGTGCTTTATGCATTGGCACAGATTTACAGGGAAGATTAACTTCCCCAGAGCTTCCAAATTGTCCACCCAGTACCCTGAAGGTGTAATTCTTATTGCAGATCTTCTGAATAATCTTTCTACAGGAAGATTTCTCTCTGTGCTAAATAAGGCTTTAAGCACCTAAATTATCTAAATGCAATACAAGTTCCCCTCCAAGTATGTGTTTAGACCTCAAGATGAAGTTCTGAAATCAGCCATGGAGAGCTGTGGGGTGGCAGACAAGGATGCCAGTTTTTGTGAGTCACTCGTCCTTCAAGAAAAACAGGGGAAGAGACAGCACTGACAATGACAACTGCAAATTTGCTCCCTATTCAAGTTTTTTAGATAAGAAAGGATGACACTGGAGTGAAGTTATTCTTGTAATAACCAGGAATTAAACTCAGTGGCAGCTCAGAGCACAGCAGTATTTCTTCAGGTACCTGGTCTTTCCCATTCAGAGCCCACAACAGTTCTCTGATAGGAAACTAGTTCCTGCCCAAATTTCTGTGAGGTTGTAATAAACTTAGAGCACTGTTCATCAGTAAAGATACCCACCCAAGGCAAAAGGAAAAAAAAAAAAAATGGGTGTGGGGGGGGGGAAGGTGGGGAGGGTGTCTTAGGTTTTGTGGAGTCTTCTAACAAGCTTGGAATGGATCCAACCCATCCAAACTATCCTACCCCAGGGGTTATTGCCACAGTCTTCATTGCCTCTCTTCAGGTGTTACTTGCTCATTTCATCTTTATTCCTCTCCCTTGACACTGGCAAAGTGCCCAGAATTAGTCTCAGGGAGATGTGCTTACTCCAAAGAGTATTTTTTCTGCCGTAATACTGAGCAGCACAAAGCTCCAGCCATTACTCAGATACAACAAGCGGACTGGTGAGGACGATGACTGAGCGACTTAGGGATTTATCCTAATGCTGAGGACACACAGGTGGCAGTTCAGTGGGACTCGGACTGGGGTGAACCTTGGGAAACTCTTTCTATCCACGTGGAAACCACAACCAACCTCTGCTAATAAAACTGCACTTGGAAAGCACTAGCTGTAAAACCGAACTTATGCTTGCATTTTATGGGCTACAGCTGTTAATTGATTCGTGCTAGCCATGATCACCACAGCCGTTCAACAGATAATATTCTCAATATAGTAAAGATTGAATCCCTTGCCTTCCACAGTCAGGGTGTAATAATTATGAAAGAAAAGAGTAGCAAAGCATTTTTGCAAATACATTTGTTAATAAAATTACCAAATGCACGGGTCTCTTATTTGAATTACTTAACAAGGTAACTTAACAAAGAAACTTAACCAAGAAACTACATGGAGAAATAAAACACTGAGTGGAATTTTTGGTTCATCTTAAAAGCAAATGAAATTCTCCCCAATAGGAGAAACAAAACAAGGAGCAACATAAAGCACTATTTGAAATAAAGAGCTTAATTTTTCCTTTCTTTTTCTTATTGTCTTTTCCATTCTAGAAGAAGTAGCCACTTCCATAGTCTTGAATAAAGTATTTCACAGCAAGGTTCAGAATAACTGTAACACTTCATTCTGATTCAGTTCAATATTAAACCTCATCCGTCTACTTTACAGGACACCTCACTGAAATCCCAGATTCAGAGCAATATTCTCTTTCTTCCCAGTGACCTGCATCCTCCCATCCCGTGACCCCGGTAATTCCACCAGCACAGCTGTCCCTCCTGGCTTGGCAGCGGAAGTACTGCATCACAGGGAATGTTCACAGGACATTAGATGACTAAAGCAACAAAAACACAAAACCTGTTAGGCAGTAGGAATGGAAAGGTCAACGAATTGAGTGGACACCACAATACTGTTTTCATTTTTAAAAAGGAGAATTTGAAAAATTTGTTTGAGGATTTCATGTTTGCATCCGCACGTGGAGCTCTGGCCCTGAGCAGCCTCTGCAGCAGGGAAAGGCTTTAAGATTGCTCTTCAGATGGTTCTGCACTGTTACCTACAAGTTCAGAAAATTTATTTTTTGCACAAATGACTGCTGCAAAAATGCTGCATATTTAATGACAATTACCAGTTTGACATCAATATTTCTCCTTGTAGCATTTCAAATTATTCAGTGGAAATAATGAAGCCGTCATCTAAAATACTATATGTATCGTAAAATTTTATGTCCCACTTAAATCTCAGAGAAGAATGACAATAAACTTTGATTAAATACTTGCCTGTAACAGAATAAGATGTCAACAGGCAGTAGTAAATTCAGAGGAATTCATATTGACTGCATCCCACTTTGCTAACAGCAATTGCATTCAGAGAAAGCTGGCTGCTGACAACGTCTTGGCCTAGGCATCTCATCAACTAACAAAAATGTTAAATTTAAAAGTAATAACAATCAAATGACAACAATAGGGGAGATTGCTTATAACCATTTTGAATGTGTTCATCTTATAACAGCATTGCTGACTTGCCCTCCACGTGGCACTGTCAGCTTTAGAGGTACCTGGGACCATCCAGCGACTGCCGTGCTCAGCCATCCCACACGTATTGCTTGCACTGGGAGGGCAAAGTCACACTTCAGTGAAGTTCCTGGCTCCTGGCTGACTTCTGCTAATGCCAGTCAATAGGTAAGAACATCTGAGAAGGGCCGCGTCAGTTTGTCAGGGAAAGCAGTGGCGTATGGAATACATTTAATTGCAGTGGTCCATCACTATTATCAGAGCCCCACACCAGAAAAGAAGAATGGAACAACAGTAGAGACAAATGGAGGTAAAGATCTATCGTGAAAACGATGAAGCAGAGAGGGAAAAAGAGCCATTCACAATGGAAAAGAGGAAATAAGCACTAATGCAATAAGGATCATTCTGAGGGAAAGAAAGAATAGATGACAATCATTAAGGGTTTAAGTCAAAAGGCTTAGTTAAAAAACAATTATAAAAACAAAGCATTAGATGAGGGAAAAAAAACAACACTTTCAACTGCATAATGCACAATGAAGAAAAACAATAAAGTTCTGGGGAAATAAGAACAAAAAGAAGGAAAATGAAAAAGTATGAAAAAACACAGGGAGTAAGAATAAGTTTGAAAAAGTAAAATATGTTTGTAAACACATTATGAAATCACTGCCAAATCAGAAGGCTTGCCCTCATCTCTGCATTGCTGCCCACAGTCCTGACCCTCACAGCTATACCCAAGTGGACCTCCCCTATGACCATGAGTGGTTATGAGAAATAGATGAAGAGCCTGGAAAGATGGGGTATTTGTTTTTCTTTCCTCTACAACCTCCACTACAATTTGGACTGTTTGCTCTCAACTGTTTTTTCCCTTTTTGTTTATGTAAATACACATAAGAAAATTGATTTGTGACCCTAAGGAAGCTCCTTGAAAGCAAGCACTGCTGGGAGGTATGTCAGTAAGCAGCTGACAAGACTGCAGAGACTACCCCAGGAGTGGAATATTTCAGGTATGGAGTATTTTACAGTAGCTCTCAGTCCCAAACTTAAAAATAAATAAATAAATAAAATAAATAAATTAATAGAGCTGCATGATGTTATCTATGTAGCACATCAGCTCCAATGTATTTCCTGCCCCATGCACAAAAAAAGTAGTCATTTAAAAATATTTCTGTACAATTGCCTGCTGGGCTTGGAAATAACAACCAAAGAATTCATTCTACCTCATTCTACCCTGTGATTGCATGTACAACCCCCACTGAATTAAGAGAAATTGCTCACGTGGCACCTGAAAGTAAACATGAGTTTGCTGTATTCACAGAGAAGAGCACATAACTTCAAGTAGCTGTTCCTAATAATTATCATAGCAATACAATCTGAAAACATAAAGAGTAAGAACTGAACATAATCCATATTAGTGTTGTTTTTTTTTTTCCCCTCTATTCATACATTCTTCTTTTTCTTCATTATCCCTGGTAATTATAAATGAAGGAATCTACACAGGTGGGTTGATCAAGACTGATTACAATTAAGATTTATTGTTGAAATTGGTGCTGCAGTGTAACTGAAGCAGGTGTCCTTCAGCTTTCTTCTCTGTGCTGCTTTGTTCAAAATGCCAATCAACACAAAATATTGTAGAAATCAATTACACAAAAAAGTCAAACCTATTAAAATGTTACAAAATATATATACTTCAAAAACTTTAAGAAAAAAAACAATTCTTGTGAAGAGACTTGTTTATTCCAATAGCATATATAGTCCACTTCAACTTAAATACCTATACAGCAGGCCATGTCAATTTTATCATAGGTATTCAGACACTAATTTTGAATAAAGAAGGTGACATTTTATTCCCAGGGCATCACAACCTGAGATTTCTAAAACACTCAGTTTCTACAGAATCAAGGTGCCATTTTCACACTCAAAACTCCCCCCCCCCACCCCCCACCCCCCCAAAAAAAAAAAAAAGAGAGCTATATTAGAACAGGCAAATTACGGTAATGGTGATCTGACACAGTAAGCAACCCAAAAAACAGAAGCCACATGCATACACATGGAAAAGTCCATGTAAACATGGATTATTATGATATTTATTCTGATTATGCTACTCTTAAGAATGATGTACCTTGCTGGCTCTTCATAGCCATCAAGGCTATGATTGACTGTTATTCCCAAAATAAGAGTTAGAAATTTCCCATGTATTGTGGAAAACATTTTTTATTCTTGTAGTAACAGAAATCAACCGAAAAGTGAGTTTTTATCAACATAAGACTGAAAAATTGTAAACACTGCCACAGAAATGGTTTATCTAAGTTGGCAAAAGTCTTGTTTTCAGATACAGTGAATGCTAATGATAATAAATAATTGCAAATACCATCTGGAATCTTTGAAAAACATCTTTCTCCAAGTCTGAAATTGAATCTCCACAAAAAGAGGATCAATGCAAAAGAAAATGAAAATGGTAAATTAAAATTAGATTTATGCCAACCACTTAAAAATAAGTGCTCATTTAGAAGCAGTTAACACAAAAATGCATTCTAGTTCAGATGCAGAATGTGCATGTGTGTGTAATTCCATAAAGCAGCTCAGAGCTTCCACAACCATGAGGAAATGTTCAGAACATGCAAGACCAAATACTGGGCTATTTTTTTTCTTTTTATTAGTACTATTAATAGTAGTCGTTTATTTTTCAATTTTGTCTAATTGATACACAAAACCCAGAACAGACTGGTAGTAAGATGTCCTCTTAGATAGCTCTAAAAGATTACAAGACAATAACAGTACTGACTACCAGTTGAGGGTCTAAACAAATGAGTGAAATCTGTTCATGACAAAAGCAATACAAATCACAAACCATTATCTTTGGTTATGGAGTAAAACCTATTATTGTAAACATGGCTTTTTGCCAAGTATCAAAATATGCATCTAAACTGAACAAGATAGTTTTCACGTGCATTAAGTTACTTCTAGCTAACGCACCCCCACCTATGCTTGAACCAGTTTTATATAAGAAAGTCATAAATTTTAGAAAAGAGTGTTTAATTTCCAGTGTATTTTGTGTAGATAGATCATTTAGTACCTAAAATGGGGAGAAATTAAACATAGGAAACAATATAAATATTACAGTCTTAGCCCATGAGGCAGAACTTTAATCACATCATAAATAATGACGCCTGCCATTTCAGCCAGTAGAGCATCATTCCTTCAGAGCCATTTAAAGGGCATTTGATCTCCAAACTGCTTCACACTGTCTGTAACTGCTAATACTGTAACGCGACAGCCTAACCCTGCTTACAGCTCAACTACAACAGCATCAGTGAAGGAATTTAAAGGCAAAAGCATTGATGATGACCTAAAATATGGAAGGTATATTTAGAAAAGTTTCCTGTTATTTTCTTTCTCCAGAAAGTTTACATAGATTTAAGCTTGATAATGGCTGGGGGGGTATGGGAAGGAGGGGAACAGGACCCACTGTCGCTGTTTTCCCCTCTGATTCAAATTGCCTCAAAGCAAACAAAATAAAAACCTAAGAGCTGGTATTTGCGAGTATACTTCTCAATCAGGAAGGGGAAAAAAAAGAAAAAAGAAGTTACCACTGAAGGTTTCCATGAGGAAATCTCTCCCAGCAGTACAGGGCCTTGTATTTGGGTGGTGTAATTAAAAGGTGACAACAGATCTGCTAGCGCATCACAAAAAGTGACATGTTTTACACCTAGCAGGCTTGAGATGCCACTTTGCCTGAAGCTTACTCAGACAAGGCAGCATGTTCCTCTTCCTTTTTTTCTCATCTGGTGAAGCTATTTTCCATAAAAATGTTCGCTCTTCCTCTGCTGTTCCGATGAGATGAACAGTGTCACTTAAATGCCACAGCAAGATGAAGCATATTTGCAGCACCAACTGGCATTATCATGCTCACCTGGGATCTGGGGTGTTGCCAGCAGAGCAGCATCCACCAGGACATGAACGCTGCATTCCCAGGCCTCCACATGGTGGGATGCACTGACCTCCACCACAGTATCCTTCAGGAGCTCTGACTGACATGTGGGGCTCAGCCACAGCAGCCAAGTCCAGCTGCTGGCACACCCGGAGCTGGACCATTGCCATTACATCCCACACTGCCCCCCGACTTAAAAACAAAATAAGGTCTGGACACGCCTACACCCGCTGATTCACTTCGTATCAAATGGTGAAGCTATAACCTGAAGACTGAATTAAAAACATCTCGAAAAAAGACCATTGCTCATGCTAGGGTAATCTCAGAGTATGCCCTTTGCTCACTTTAAAAAAGTGAGGCAGATGATAGAGGACAAAGTAAATGCACAGTAACTGGAGAAAACAAAGGAGAAGGAATTATCTTTGATGTCAAAATTTCATCAAGCTGGGGTTTTCTCGGAGATGCTAACGCCAGGACTATGCTGAGCTGGCATTTCAGACAAATGGTGAGCTCAGAGGCACCCACGCCAGCAGCCACTCTCCCAGTAAATCTGCCATGCCAAGCTCTTCCTTATTTGTGCTGCTCCAAAGCAGAAAAAGAGACGCATGAGCTGCAAAGGGACAACCAGTCATTCCCTACCAGGTTTTCCAGCCACCGTTGGAGAACTACTATTTTAACTTTGCTACTAGATTAAAGGAAAACACAGAATCAGTAAATGAAATCAAATGGAGGCCCTCCTCTCCCTTTTTAAACACCCTGAAGTGTCAGGACTGTCAGGAAGCATTTGGACGCACTTTTCAAATATGAGAACTGATACAGAAAAACTGGAGAAAATCTGGATAAAATTTGGTTTTCTACTACTAAATTTCTTTGCATGAAAAAAGCAATAACCTCTCCGCGACTTAGAAAATATTTCTGTTCTGATTATTCAGCTATTAAAATGGGAAAGTGCCATTTTATGACAATTGCTTTCGGCAGGAGATATTTTACACTTATATTCTCAAGGAATATGCACATAAGGAAGAACAATATTAAAACCTTCAGTGCTAATCTGTATTTTCAAAGCTAAGCACATTTTGACAAACTTTCTAATAGACAGTGTTCAAAATTCATAACATATATGAGCACGATTACGTTACTCTAATTTATTTTTTATCCTCTCATGCGCAGCAATAAAATTTTACCTTTGAACTTATATTTATTACAACTTTTACTCAACGGAGGGCATGCAGGCACTGAAATATAATAAAGCTCTGCTAATTCTATACATTATTGAAATCCTAACACTGCAAATGCTTTCTTCATACATACTTAAAATTCCAATTCAAAATCCATTTCATTAAAAGCGTGACTTAAGTAACAGAGTATGCTTATTTTTTAGTTTGTGGATTAATGTAGCAGAATTATAACTTATGTATTTGGAGAAAAAACTAAGTTAAAGGTAATACTAGTGTTTGGCTAGGTGTTGCAGGCAAAAGTTTGATAGATGCTAAATAATTGAGTGCTCCATCCATCAGAGTCATAAGCACTATAAAAATGTAGAGAAGGGAAGTGCTAGCAAATAGTCTTTGCTTACTGTAAACTGGGCCTAATTCCAGAGGTAAAAATCCCACTGGCTTCACCAAACTGGGAATTGTATAGCTATGCAGGAATAGCTTCAAATAAATGAAGCACAAACAGGTGAGAAGGCAGAAGAAATTTAGCCAGCTTGGAAATTTAAGTGCAGCTCACTGAATGGTGGTGAGAGGTGCAGAGAACACAAGTCTGAGTTCAACAGTGACAGGTACCTGCTGCTGGATAGAAAACACAACTGAGGAACCATGAAGATCAGGTGAAATCAAATCTTAAAATGATGAAGGTCATCATGTAATGCTAATAATACCTGGCTAATGAGAACTTGACAATTGACAAACACGACAAATTTCAGACAACTCTTAACTTGGTTGATATAATCATGAATGATAGAACAACACGAGTCAGTAAGGTAACAGCTCGTGCACGTAAATACACGTTGAAGTGCAAAAGTTGACTCAAACTGCAACTATAATGTTGGCACAACCTTCTTTTTTTTTTTTTTTTTTCCCCAAAAGGTCACTTTGTACATTATCTCCAGTTTCATTGATCAGCAGCTGAGATAACCGCTGCTCACACACGCCTCAGAGTCATTGGGAAAAAAGACAACGGGATGACTTTCTGCATACGATGTCCTCATCATATTTCTGGTAATTGTTCAGTCATAGATAAGGCACAAATAGGGGAAAAAAACAGCAGAATAGACTACTCTGAAAATGTAACAGACAGAACTCAAAACCTTTACACTTGGCACCACAAATGACAGCTGTTATTACTGCTGTAATTCCGTGGCTGGGACTCAGAAACGTAGTTTGCTTCCCAGGAAACATGGAGATGTGATGTTTGATGCCTCCTGAGCCCACAGGAGCGGCTAGCCCAGCCGTGGCCAGGTCACCAAATGCCCACAGGACTGAACACCTGAAGTCACGCTGTGAGAACATGCTCCCATACCCACCGCATCCATCACCCCTGTCCCAGGCTACAGACTGTGCTGGCATGACTTTCACACCCATTGACACGGTCACACTGGGTTAGCTTTTATAACCCCGCAGCCAGGACTGCTGTGAGTGCCAGACTTGAGTTTATCTCATCACAACCCTCTGACGTGCATCACAGCCTCTGCTGGACATCGGAATCCTTCCGGAGCACTACGAGGTTCCCACCACATCTCTGTCTACACAGGTTTATAGCCTACCACTGAGGACTAAGCCTGAGACTTTCATATCTAAAAACCTTGTCAGAGAGAACTACAGTAAAAATCCTCTGCCTGCGAGTCATCAGCAGTCAGTACAGCCTCCTGACCTAGCTACAAGAGAGAAATGCAAGTGAATACATTGAGCTGATTAAGGTTTTTGGCCATGAAATACTACAACAGGCTGGGGGAAACACATGAGGGTTGGATTTGAACTCCAGCACAGAGATATAATGAAGCTGCCACACTGGAGGATTTCCCAGAGTTTTGTAGGACTTAGTGCAAGACACCAAGCTCTCTCAGACTCAGCTGCTGAAATGTAGGTTCCTGAGCTACTCTGTGCTATGGCAAGCCCAGGTGGGGCAAGGCAAAGCTCATCTTCGTGTGACATCCCCGCAACAAGCAGTAAAGCAGGGAGCAGTTCACTGAAGCAAGCTATCAGGTTACCTCCTACAGTGATGTGATTGTCTGAGATCAGATATCTCAGCTGCCTTTCCAGCGTTTAACAGCAAACAGCACTGAGCAACGCAGCCAAAGCCACAGACTTGGTCATAATCGTAAAGTGGACAAACAGCATGGGGCAGGCAAAAGAGATCTTCTGCCAGAAAGTTGTTGGCCTTGCAGTGAGCACTGAGGAGTGATTTCTGGTGAAGGATGAGAAACTATTTCAGAAATTTGGTCTTGACCACTCTTGGTTTAGAAAGGAATACTCATTTGTTAAAAGAAAGGCGCAAGGTTTCTTTGAAACTCAGTAAGCAGAGCAAGGTTTTACCCGCTCTTAGGCAGTTGAAATGTATTCCACTACAGATGGGAAAGACTTTAAAGTCACCTCCCTGGCAAAGCAACCTCCCAACATATTGAAAACCAGCAGGAAGTGTTGAATTAATACATATATGCTAACAAGAACTCCTACAGCCATGAATGTTTAATCTAATTTTTCACTAGCTGACACTGCACCCAATGGCTGCAGCATGTTTTTGAAGCCTTGAGACACGGGAAGAACCAGAGGAAAACTAACATAAAACAGGGAATCACAGAAAAGCAGTCAGAGGGAAAAGCCTCTGGAGAAAGCCCAGAGCAGAACAGCATCAGCAAACCAGGCAAGACAGATAATATTAACATCTGGACAGGGATGGAGGACGGAGAGAAGGGAGTTAATGTGAGCACCAGGGAAGTCTGTCTGTATATTCAGCAGTCGTGGGGCTACATTTCAATGATGTTCAGAGTACTTCCCAGTAATACAGAAGATGTTACCACTTATGTACTGTGTATACAGAGATGTAAACAAAATGAGTTTTTAGAGAGCGTGTAATGCTGGCTGAATGCACAAGATAAGTTGTTATGTACCAACTGACTGCTGGAAAAAGGAACTTTTACACGTTTTTAGGGGGCTTACCCATATATCTTAATGTTCTAGACTATGACAAATGATTGGATAACAACTCTTACTCCCCTTGTCATCATCCATCTTCTTAGGAGACTTATTTCTTCAAATCCTGATGATGAACCTCTGTAGTCACTTATCTGAGCGGCAAAAATTTATTGCCTTTACTTGAAAATGAAATTCTCCTCTAAGAGAAATGGAATGGACACAAAAGGGCAAATTTCCACCCTGGAGTATGTGGATGTATTTTCTTTCTTGTTACTGGGAACTATACACAATTATTCTAGGTCACCATTTGGACCAGAGGGTACCTCCTGTGTTAATAAGAATGGCAAGCTTCCAAAATAAAAATAAATTTAAAAAAAAGCCCACAGATCATAGAGATGCCCTAATGAGAAAAGATGAGGCCCCGTAGTAATCCTGCTTTTCACTGCACATATTTAACAGGGCTGCCAAAGCAGAGTCTCCAAAATACTTACTAATTACATTGGACTGCCTCCAGCCCCTGTCACTAACAGGGAACAGAACTGTGTGAGGAACCAACCCACCAAGAGTTCAGAGATGATGCTATTATTTTGGGAAAGCATTGAAGGAGACAATAGACAAGAGGAGAATTGTGGAGTGACATACTGTGGGACCGATTTGGACTGAGAATACTGCCAAATTTGGGGGACTTTGTGAGCAGCTGTATAAAAATATTCTGACACAGCTGGGAGCGTACCAAAAATCAGAAAGATGCAGAAGAGCAGAGTAGCCTGTGACACCACAATATTCATGTTGGACTGAAACGTGCTCTGGCAGTTACTGGAACCTGCAGTAGAGATTGGAGTATAAAAAGAATTCTGCTCTACACATTTTCAATGAACTCTGCTAAAAGGATTCATACATGCCGTGTGTGTGTAACCGTTCAACAGCTAGAGCTGGTACTCCACGAGTGGTTGCTTCCAATACAGGGGAAGTCCAAATTAACACCAAAGGGTCATGACTGTGGGGTCCAAAAGCAGATCACTGAAGAAAATCAAGTTCCTGCTTTTGTTCGATCAATCATGAGAAGTAGCAAATCTGTGCAAGTCAGCTGTGACTTAGAAGAAACAATACTAACAACGGGCATTCAAGACTTCACATCAAGTTGCATGGTTAGCCATTAATTACCTTGGAGTTAAAAACTTCCATTCCAGCTCCATGGTATGAAAAGGACTGAAAGAAGTGCAGGTACCCAGAGTGACACCATAAATATTGATCACGGCGCTGTTCCACTTCATTAGCCACGAATTGAGCAATGTTTCTCAAGGGAGGAGAAACAGCAGATCCAATTTTAATTAAACCACTGTACTAAAATGCAAACCTCATGGAATATTATTTTAATTATTGCTCTTTACTCATGCCAATTGCAGCCTACAAAATATCTATACATACATATGATATGTTTCTGGACAGAGAGCCAAAACCTTAAGCTGCCAAGGAGGTACATCCACACTACATGAAGCAGCACCACGTAATGATACCCGAGTGAGCTCTGCAACCAGGACGAGCAGTTCCAGCCCAGCACTTCACCCTGGGCTCATTAGCCCAGCAGAGAGCTGAGAACCACAGCTCATTAAGCAGCTCCAACGTTGTGCTACCACAGCTATAGTCTTTCTGAGACACAAGCTGGTCTCTGGCAATGAAGGAGCCATACAGGCTTATTAGCTTATTCAGACCTACCTATGTAGTAGAGTACATAAATCCTAAACCATTTAACCTTCAAAATATATGTCTGGGAATAGTGCCAGTGAATATTTGAAAGGGTTTACAGGAAGTGTATTAGTTGTCACAGAAAATGAAAATATGGATTTCAACAGAAACTCTGTATACAGGGGAGTTTCGGTCCCCAAATCCGTTAGTCTAGCAGCCATGCTGAACGAAGGGAAGATTGTACAACCAGCTCAGACAACGCAGGGCAAGCGGATAGATTTTAAAAACTTCATTTTCATCTACTGAAATAAAACATTTTACTTTTTAATTTTTTTTAGTTTAATCAGAAAATAACCTCATTAAATGACAGTGTGTAAAAAGAACATATAAACTAGAAAGAAAAATAAAAACTTTCTGAATAAATTAATGTTTATTGCTTTTAGACTTTGATATTCTGGTCTTTTCTACTTAAATGCAGTTTAAATGTATTACTTGCCACGGCCTTTACGTTAAACCCAGTAAGTCTGCAATTTGCGATAAAATTCCTTATCTCTCTCTTTCTGAACCTACGCAAAGATCCAAGGTTAATTTGCAGATAATATTACTTCATGAAATAATTATCTTAGTCTATAGTACTTAAAATAGCTGAATTTGAAAAAGAGAGATTTCAAAAAATGAGGCAGTCATGACTGCCGGGTGGAGGCTGCCTTCCCTGGTGCACCTACCCACCCTGGTGGGATCCGCAGTGGGGTCAGAGCCTGGACTTGGGGCACCACAGCCCCGCGCATCCTCCTGGCCATGGCTGCAGGCACAGTGCCGACAGGCATGCCCTGGGTGCAGCCAGACACCATGCGTTGGGAAAAGGATCTGGCTCCATGCAGCCTTGCCCTCCAAGCCTTCGTACTCCAACAGCAAGGTGGCCGTACCTGCAGGAGCTCCTAATGTCCTTCCAAAATAGCTCTGCGACCAGCTGGGCAGACTGCAGGTTTGGGTGGCCCAAAGTCAGAAGTTAAATGGTGAGACACTGTTAAGCAACCCCACAAACATGCCCGTAGGGACAGCCACTGCCCTGTTAGTGCAGCCTGTTGCATACAGACCCTGCTCACCCAGATCTCCAGGTGGCACAGGCAGCTGCAGCACTTTCTTCCCAGGAGCTTTGCATGACAAAAAACGGGATGCCAAAGACAACCACGTGCTTCTCTTACAGGGCTCTGCACCTCCGAGGTCTCAGCTGCTTTCACACAGCCTTCCCATCATCTTGTCTTCTCCCTCAGATTATTTCTTCCTTCCCAAGAGAAAGAAAAACTTAATCTGACAAAGATGTTCGTTTGTTTTTTTCTTATTTCTCGGCCATTTCCCAGCGCTGTCTCATTACAGCTCCGGCACTCACTGAAGAATTACTCTCTTCAGCCATTCTTTCTCATCCTGCTAATTTTCCCAACCATCCTCCTATTAAACTATACAAATATATTCATTTAGTAAATACCCCATTAACCAGGTCAGCATACAGTATTCACAACTTATTACAGAGCAGCGCCAAATCAGTCACAGGAGCAATTATGCAATTGTACAGCAGACAACTTGCTTTAATCTTAATATGGGGCTGAAGATGTACATGCCAATGTTCATTCACACGACTCATTCATTCTCAAGCACTGCACACCATTTGTTTTGCCCTCACTTACGCAGCTCTCTCATGTATTCTGATTTATAGGCTTTGTGAACTGCCAGAAAATATGAGCTCGGTACTTCACCTCTCATGTAAGGGATTTTGTTACTGAATGTAAGGGTGATTCAAAGTTTGCGTCTCCCAGAGGGACAAAACAAAAGCTAAGCTAGATAGGCAGAATCAAAACCTAAACAAGTGTTTTTATCACAAAGTAATGCTAAAGAACTGAAGATTCTTCCAGAATTATTAAAAATAAATGGTTATAGAGAAGAGGGATTAGATGAGATTATGGGATGCTATAGTTTCAATAGAAGAAAAAAAAACGGGTTTTAAAATCACAGCTGTATTTGAAGGTATTCATTTATTTAAGCATCTTGGGAAAACAGGTTGCCATATAATATTAACAAACAAGAATATGCTCTGTCAACTACATGCAGTACCACAGACATTTTGAAGCCCTAAATAAATAATGTATTAGAAGACCTAGCCTACTCTGAATTAATGCAAACTCCTCCGATATAAATGAACAGTAGTAGTAGAATTACTTTCCTGGGATTTAAGTCATATATAGCATTAAAAGTAAAGACGTTAAGATACTTATTGATAGGCAAGAAACTGTTACCTCTAGATCTATGCATGCCCAGGGAGCACTCTGCTAAATTTACAGTCTCAGAGAGTTTCCAGCACAGTTACCGAATCAGTCAGCTTTATTTGTAAACAATACGAAAAAGAACAAAATGCCCTCTTGGCTCTAGTCTCTTCTGACACAGCACTAAGCACACAACAAAACAGTGCTGATGCTATTAAACGGGGGAAATCTGGTGAAACTGGAGAAAATTATTCCTTCATTTAATGGGATTTTTGTATCTGGTAAGAAAAATGGAATTTGAACTCAGGGGGTCATCTGGGTTTCTACACCATACTACAGGCAGCCAAATCCTGTCTTCCATCTGGTTCAAGTATGGATCAACCCCCCTCTACACAACTGCCCAAGGTCTAGCCTGCAATTCTGAAGGACTTGCCAGTCCTGCTGGGTCATCAGGGTTTCACTACAAAAAAAAAAAAAAAAGACCATGTATTTTACATCACATGCAAATTTGCCAGTAATTAATGGAAACAACCCCAAAGCCAGGGACAGATTTAAGTGCACTGCCACAGGAGATGTGGCAGGGCAACACAGGTGGAGCTCATGTCACCTGGAGGAGGCTCTGCCCATTAAGCAAAGCACCCTGGGTTTACCCAGACCCAGAGCTCACTGCTCACTTCCTAGGGGCAGATAAACATTCTCACCTCTTCCCAAAAATGCCATTTTCACAGTCTCTGTCTCCCACTGGGGATAGTGCCTGGATACCCACAGACAGCACTAGCCACAGGACCAAGCCAAGAACTAATTTTTGTGATTGCTTTTACCTCCTTTGTGATATGAAAGGAAATAGCCCTGCTCTCTGCTTGCACAGCTGTTGACCTTGTATGCATGGATGCATTGAGTCATTCGTCTCATCCCTCCTTTTTTTTTTTTCATTGGGGGGGAGAGGGGAGGTGAAATAAATGTGTCAGCTTTAAGAACTATGATATATCAAAAGCACACAACATGGGAGGAAAAGGGTTCAAAACTGGGAAATGCATTCCAGTGATCTGGGATGATTCAGTTTGCAAAGAAACTCCAACTCACCTTTTTGTCACAAGCTTTGCTCTGGCATTTAACAGCTGCCTGAAGTTAAAAAGCTAACAGGCTGTTTGTTTGAAAAGGAACAACAAAAACCTTTTCCTCTTACTTGTTTAACTCTCCCAAACAAAGGCAATATCTAGAGTAGGAGACAATTACAGACGTGATGCATACAGACAGACTACAAAAAAAAAAACAACACTGAACAATGGAACTTTCAATTGTTCTCAGTCTCCTCAAAGAGCTAATCCTTCCCAATTCACACTCACTCCAGCACTTCACAAAAGCTACCTTTTATTAAATATGAGATTCAATGCACAGATAAACAAAAGTGATAATGCAATCCATACTCAAATTAATCCCCTGGCATCAAAACTATGGCAGAATTAGGAGTTTTCCTGTTTTATGGCTGTTCATAGTCTATCATTTCTTGTCACAACTTCAGAGCTCAGTCTTACATTTCAGGTCCACTGAACTCTTGTGTTTCTACGTAAGCCAGGGTCCATGTGAGGATCCCAGAGAGAGCCCCAGATTCAGTGGGAATTCTGTCCACAAGAGAACATGACAGAGCATTTAGGAGCCATATGCCACGGCCATTTTCCCAGCTCTGCAATTTCTCTACCATTTCATCACATTCTTCTCTTCCCATTATGACTACCTGACTAGTCACAAATTGCTGCCTAATGAAGAGTCCTGACATTACAATATTTAATTAGAATTAAGAGGAAGATTAAAAAATTACAGACCAATATTCTGCAGATTCAATCTCTGCAAACTAGCCTAAAGTTTGCATGTCCTGAATTCTTAATTAAAAGTTTGTCAAAACTTCCTAGTTAAGGGAGGAGCCTTCCCCTCTGGCATCCATTAATCTCAAAACAAGGAACTAAATTTGGATTTCATCAGCTCCACTCCATAAGCAGAAAGAAACCTCAAAGAAAGTGCAACACTTTAATTTTCTCTCCGTAGCATTCACAACTGTTGTATAAAGGTGGTGCAAATAATCATTTCTGTCCAGTACGCAATGTGCAGCACCAAAGGAAATTCAGCTACAGAAAAGGCCTTCTGTAGGGCCACACAGCAGGAAAGGATTAAATTACACAAAGAGCCCTTCTTTTTCCTCCACAAAAAGGTCTGTGGTCAGAGATCAATGTGAGAAGCTGTCTATTTAAGTTATACTCGAATTATTTCCTTACATAAATGCTGGAAGAAGCTTGCTGCTGATCCCTACAGTACAGCACACAGACGTCCCCTCCTTTATTGAAGGAGCAGTAAACACAGAAGACCTCAGCTCTGCAGACCGTTCCCAGCATTTTCTTCTCCCCTGACTTCTCTCTGTCTCCCCTCTTCTCTTCCACACCCCGAGCACTTCTGCAGACTGAAATGCAAGGACGCTCCCAACTCCACAGCCTGTTGTTAGATGCTCATTACTAAACTTGATCTCAGACCTAAAAACATAATCATTTGCAGAATCAGGTTTAGTTTATTTCTTTTAATGTCATTAGAAAAAAAAATAATCCTATAATTTATGCAATAGTACCCAATGCAAAGCTTATGTAGCTTATTTTAAAACATTTTTCCTTTCAAGGGTTGTATAGTAACATGAACTCCAGCCTACCAGGCATCACATACAGAATGCAATAAATGCCAGTCATTTCTTTACTCTAATGACCTTCTGCTTAATTAAACATGTTACACTATAGAAATAGAAAAGAAATGGAATAGAAAGTCCTGGCTAAAATAATTCTGAACTGAGCATTGGACAGTTTTTTGTCTCTTAAGAATAATTAAAAATAATAATAATAATAATATCAACTGTATTAAAACCTGGTTTCCTAAGGAAATCAGGATATGCCATCATGCTCTTTTTGAAACCATCCACTGATGTAAACCAAATTTGACAGGGGTTTGTCCCTCAGAGATTTACTTATCTTTTGATATGAGTGCTAGAAAAAGTTCCAAATTATTTGCCAGCATTCAAGGAAAGTCATCCGTCCTACTTTGTTTGCTGGCTGGTGAAACACTGGTCCCCAGAATGAGGTACCTATGCAGCACCTGGCCTGTCCCGGGGGATGGACTCAAACACACAGGGGGGAGCGGTGCTGGAGGGCAGCAGGATGAGAGCATGGAGGCAGAGACCGGATTATCACCGTGGGAGGACAAAAGCTACAAGAACATGATTCTTTCCTAGTTCACTTTTTTTTTTCTTTTCCATTTTTCCTTTTTTTTTTTTTTTTTTTTTTTTTTTTTATTTTGTGACCATTTCTGCAAACTGTCATGTCTTTTCAACATGAAGAGTTTAGAACAGATGCTTAAAGGAAAAGTTTGTGCCCGCACAACCCATACTGCGTTTTCCTACAATTTAGTTACAGGGTCCTTCAGAAAAACTGTGAATGGTGTCATATAAACATGCTGTAATATCTGGTTAAAGAGAAATGGCTTAAGGATGGTGTTAATATGAGCAGCTTTGAATTCATGCATCTCAAAGGGGATATTGTAGACAGGAAACTAAAGCCCGAGGAAGTTTTGTGGTTTGCCCCTTGTCACATCTGTGTAAAGAGGCTCTAAAAACACCACATCAAAACCAGGTGGAAAGATCATTGATGTGAAGGTTCTGAATAGCCACTGGTTATTTCCAGAGAACCCCTGTCTATACACCAAAACAATCAAGGGTATGACTAGAACATAAAGCTCCTTAACAACTCTGCCTGGGATGAGATGGATAAAAAATGTCATAGAGCATCCCCACTTCTTACATTCCTTACAACTCTGAACTTCATGCTCTGTGTTTGAGAGACAACACAGATACTGCTGGCTGATAGACAAGAAGTGAGGAAACGATTTGCATACATTAAATGCTTCTTAGTAGTAAGTAGTAAGGCAATGAAATCCTTAGCTACTTTTGGAACCTGTTTAGTCCCCAAAATCACAGCCCTTTATGGATGAGCTTCACCCTTTTCCATTCACTCCTCCTGGCAACTTCAGTCACTGCTGGGTCACAGATCCAGAATCCCGTCCTTAATTCAGCTTTTCAAATTGATCCTTCATGCCTCCTTCCTCTCCTCAAGACATATTTGCACACAGTAGTCTTCAAGTTGTCATCTACCTACTACTTAACTTGCAAATAGAGTTCAGAAAGCATCATATTTTGCTCACATCTCCCCTTTGTTGAAGCAGTGTTCCCTAAGAAATACAGTAACTCTCTAAAAAATAATATGAACTCAACATATATGTGAAGTTATGCTTAGTTTAAAGAAAACAACCAAACAAGAATTGTATTCTGCATGTTCTCAACACTTGTAGCTATTTTTCTTGTTTCTCATTGAAACAATCTGGGATTTTTTTCTACAACATATTTTGTGAGGAGAAAAATGTTTCTTTTTTCTATATTTAAAAAATAATAATTATAAATATATGTACAGCTATAGAATACAGATACAGTAACCTTATTTCAGTGTTGTAACTCAAAGATTAGAGTCAAATTCAATAAAGATTCCCTTGATATTGAAAAATAGCACTCTTTAAATAAATACTTAATTTTATTTAAATTTGCAATAGCCTGCTATATAAATATTAATCCTTCTATACAGTTTCTTCAAACCTCTCGTGTACCAGACTCACCGGTCACTCACACATGCCATGCTCTTTAGGTAACCTTTACCACAAACTCAGATCAACTTATGTCAGACTCGTTCCCTAACATTTAAAGCATAAAAGGGCAATACAACCCTTAAAGTAATGAGTGATGTTTATGTTTTTCTTAATGCTATAATTTCCATTTCTGAAAGGGCGACCTTGAACCTTTGTTCCAAATCTACAGGTGTTATGAGCTCAGGTCCACAAAAAAAAAAAAAAAAAGAAAAAAAAAAGAAAAAAAAAAGAATCAGCACCTGCAGCTCTGTCTCACTAATGCAAGCAGGAGTTGGATCTTTGAAATCCCATCTCCTCCCTGCTGAAACAGCCATAGGGAAGAAATGGCCTTTGCCCGCACCATTTTAACACCGCTCTGAAGTCTTGAAAAACAACTTTTGGAGACATTATGTATGAAAAAGGAGCACTAGATACTGGAAAGAATCAAGGTTTTGCATAGAAATTCATCCGAGGGCATATTGCAGACCACAAGCTCACACTTACCTCAGCTAGCACTGAAAAAATACTTTCACAGGTAGCTATAATACTTTATATTGACAAGCACAGGGAGGATAAAAGCTGTCTATATCCCTAATCAACTCGACTGGTATCTCTGTCTGCCAACTATACAGAGCTGAAGTCACCACTGGATACTGATTATAGCTGCCTTCTGGATGACTGACACGGAGCGTGCTGCCAGGATTTGAAAGGCACAGCCACAGTTCAGCTGGAAACCGTGCAACATATTTGCATTTAAGGATAAAGAAAATTAATCAAAGTATGTTTGAATTTATCCTCTAGATTCAAGCCCACAACCAGCCCATCCAGCTTTCCACCATTAGATATGCCACCCTGTATTTTAGCACAATATGCCCAACTCACAGGTATTTATGCAAATACAAGAATTGTTTGTAGACTTTTCAGTTTCTGTATTCATTGGCTTGGGGTCCATGTTTGCTACAATCTTGAGAGAATTTTAAGGTCAGTAGTGTGACTAAGCTCTAAGTTCTTAAATTCCGGCAACTTACCCTAAAATTAATCTAAAGCCAATCAGTTTCTTTTGCAGACATCAGTTTCAGTAGAGAATGCAAAGGCAATAAATTTGGTGGAAGCTACAGCAATGTCAGTCTGCAAACTGTTGATGCACCAATGCAGGTCACAATCTGCATTTTGTCTTTCTAAATGTTTCCAGTAGGAGACATCAAATATTTGGAACAGAACCAGCGGCAGCAAGGTAAGGCTTGATGGAGGTAACCGTATCTGCTCTAGCTGGCTCGTAAACAACCAGTCTGCTCAAACAGCACATCAATCTTAATGACTACCAAAAAAAAAATGAAAAATGGGTCTCAATTCTATTGAGAAAGCCATTCTCCAGGATTCCTGAAACACTCATAATACTCATCAGCCTTTCTACTACACTGCAATATGTTCCTTCCACTATGGTTGCGAAATGAGAAGCAGAGACTGTAGCTGCTAAAAGGCCCTGCACATTGCCTTTAAGGATTTGTGTATTTAACAGTCAGTAAAACACTGCTTGGGGATCAGCAGCTCCAGTGACTGGGTACAGCTGGGTACATTCACAACCAAAGAGGAAAAATGAGAAATACCTGGTAAATACCTGGTACTTGACAAATTTTATTGGTTGTGTGTGCAAGTGTGTTGGGCAACTGGATGATTTACCCTTCCTTACAGAATAAATCCAAATCTTACAACCGAAAAGTTGTCACCTCTCCAGTCTGCATTTACATGAATAGACCCACAGAACATCCTGAGTTGGAAAGAACCCACAAGGATCCTCAAGTCCCACTGCTGGCTCCACAAAGGATCACCAAAAACCTTTCTGTTGTGTTGTGCTGATGGACAAAATGCGTCAATGTAGATTTAAGATCTTATTCTGATAGGTCAGAAAGAACTTATTGAAAACTTACTTGCAATAAATTTAACGCAGTGAGTTGTTTTTTTTTTTCTGAAAAATTAAGCAGACTGCCAATTCATTCTATGTCATAAACCCATTACATCATGAAAAATCAAGAACTCTCCCAAATGACAATTTGACTTTGCTGAGATTTATGTTAAAACAGAACTTTTCAGAGTGCTTCATGTGCTGAACCAGGAATAAAACCAGACATCTCTACCTGCAGCATCTTCCTTCTGAAAGATTCAAGCAAAACTGTTGTGGATGTCCCAGCCTCCCATGATGGTATGTATCAAGCAGCACACATCGCAGGCTCTCTTTGGAGAAAAATTCTTAGGGACCAAAGGACTCAATGCAACTGAACTGTAAGTATAGACAGGTAACTGAATACAGCAATATTAATATTCTACCCCCAAAGAGTCTTCAGCTTCCATAAGTGCAGAGCTTCACTGTCAAGCTCTGGCACGACATAATATTGGATCTTAAAATAACACTGCTTTGATTACCTTACTTCCCTTTACTCTTCGCTTGAATTCCAACAGGATTTCAGTGTCTGCTCTGTCAATAGAGCCGTGTGAATAATGGATTTCTGTTTGGGCACTGAACCAAAAAAAAAAAAAAAAGGAGAAGGAAGAAAACTGTTTTAAGTGGACTGAAAAGAGAGTGGAGGAAGATTTAAGGGAAAAAATGTAATTTCAAGATGTGAAATGCTTGTTTAATCTAAAAGGAATATTTTGCTTTTATATTATTTAACATCCTCTCTTAAAAATATTTTATTGTTTCAGACTTGGTCTATTTCATTGACAAAAAAAAGCAAACATATTTAATTTTAAAAAAAATCTGTAGAAAACATCCTGACTCCCTGAAATATTGTTCTCCAATTCTACAGGTAAAACTCTTGAAATTTGGGAATAGATGCATTTCACCCCCAATGTGCACTTTTTTCAGTAGACTTCAATGCTTAACGAAAAAAAAAAAATTCTCCTCAGCAAGTGCCACATTCTAGATACTGACTGCCCAGAACCAAAGAGATCACATGGATGAATGAGACAGCTGTCATATTTAAAAGACAGGTTAATCAGCACTGCCTGAACAGCAGCAGAAGCTGGTAAAGAAGCAAAGTTTTCTGTTCAAAAGCAAGAGCAGCGATAGCCCTGAAAGGTTGCTGAACATCCTTAGCTTGTGTGTTTCTTCTATTCACCAGCTCCTGTGAAGATGCTGTTTTTGTTTGTACCAGGAAAAGAAAAACAAAGGTTCAATCATCCAGTGTAACAGTGTTCCAATGAAGATGACTCGTGTTCTACCTCACAACGATTTATGCTCATGACTGCTCTTTGCTGCTGTTGGTGCAGCCTCATGTCTGGCACTGCTGAAGCTCAGTGAGTCAGGGCTCAGACGATGGATGCTGCCCCCTTTGCACAGACAACTACAGCACCTTAAAGCCAGTAGGTTATTTCAGCTATTAACAATCTCATCCAGAATACTTACTAAAAAATCTTGCCACCGTGTTAGCTGCAACAGCATCATGCTTTATTTCTAAGCTACCACCTTGGCAAATCATCTGCATCAGAAACTTCTGTTTGGGAGCACCAAGGTGAGGCAGAAAGAGGGTTTGTCACAGTTCCCTGGAACAGTCATTTTGGTGCCACAGAAGAAGAGCTGTGCTGTTCTGAGAAGTGAAGCTGAAGAGAAATGTTGTTCTGAGCACCTCTGGCAGCAGGATGCTGTTGCTCTGGGTCCAGCACTTGTGTCAAGTTACCATTCCACACACTCTGCATGACTAGTTGACCGATTATTTGCAACTGTATTAAATACTTTCATAAAAGGCAAAACAACTCTGCAACTTCAATTCCCACAAAACAACCCAGACACCCAAGCTGATAGCGTAGAAAGGAATGGCAAATGCTCAACAGCTCTGAACTGCTAGATCCTTGCTTTCTTCTAATCTAAATTACATTGTCTTGATTAGATTTAGTAACTAGAAGTAGAGTAAAACAACCTTAACCTTAATCCAGTAACATCAGACTACCTTTCTACCCAGATTACACCACTTTGCTGATCTAATAATTTCTGATTCAAACAATTAATACTTTACATATAAACTATTCCTTATTATTATTATTTAGACACTAGGTTGTTCACTATCACTGAGAAATCAACTTTGTTATGAATTGTTCTTTTGGCAGGTATCAGAACAAGCAGAAGCAAATTAATAAATGATGACATGGGGTTTACAGCAAAACATTCAGAATAATAACATTTTACAGTTCATTCAAGAGCATTGCTACTAGTTGCGATTTAGCTTACGGTATTGTAAGAAACGTTTATAAAATGTTTGAAAAATGAATCGTTGTTTTTTATGAGTCATGCCTGTTATTTCATGAACGTATTGTAGTTCCTTTTACATATGTTCCCAGTGCAACCTGGCATACTCCTCACCAGAATCACTGCTGTGTTCACAACCTACGTGACTATAAAGTGCATTTCTAATAATCACATTTTAGTTCAACATTTGTCTTGTTTCCATCTATTTATGCATTATTAATACTGTACTGTAGATACGGAAAATGGTTTAAAAAAAGGTTCCCAAATTCCTCCACCAGACTGAACCAAACAATATTTATATGCTAATTCTAATTGTCTGTCTTGTGTCTAAATTAAAAGATTGTGAAACTACCTACGAAGGTACACCAGCTCCTGTCCATGAACTTTCACCTGCTGACCCCAGGCCAAATCCTGCTGTCTAACATTATTTTCAGCTTTCTGCTCAGTGCTACCACCATGCATTCCCTTTGTCTCACCATACACAAGATGCTTGCAGATACCACAAAGACATAAGGAGCAGGGCGTATAAAACATAATTTTGGCTGTTGTCTTCCAAAAACAAAGCAAAATACATTTTGGCTGCTGTCGAATTGCATTCTAAAATGAGAAAGTTTTGACTATGTTCATGGTTTTGTATCTACTGAACAATAATATTTGAGGACAGCAAGTGAACTGGAAACTTTTCAGAGTTATATTCATCTGGTCAATGCACAGTAATGCTTGTCAGTTGTAATCAAGACTGACCAAATGTAAGTGTCAAATATTTGCAGCTATCTGATCAGGAATACATTGACTGTTCAATTCCTTGTTGATCAACTTTAAACAACTCTGAGTAAAATCACTAATAATTCATGGATTGTTTGTGAATACAAAAAACAAACAAACAAAAAAAAAAAACTTAAATACATTCCTTGATCTCAAGGATACAGTTATATAGTCTAATCTGCAGTACCATCACCCATTTTCCTGCATTATTCTTTTGGATGCACTGATTTCCCCAAAGTATCCATTGTCTTTCACTAACTAAATAACAAACCCCTTTCTGAAAAAATGTTTGGAATAAGCATGTGATACATGTCTTTCCTATTTTACATATTATTTCATTACATCTTTTTACTAGACTACTGTCTTCTGATGCTACCGAAGAGCCATATTGAGGGATATAGACCAAGAGTTTCTCACAAGTATCACGCATGTTCAGTAGCTTAAGAGAGATTGCAGACCCTATGAGATGGGAGCAGACACCTTACAATCACAAAATTAGACAATCATGGTCTGCTCATTCCTTCCACATCCTCATCTATGCTAGCTGCTGCGAATCACAGATGATAGACTCCAGCTACTCCAAGAAAGGAGCTGTACATAATATAGCCCTATAGCCCCATGGAGGCACTATGGACCCCCTACATTAACCTATTTAAGAAACAACAACAAAATCTTCTGCATCTCTAGACTAAGTGGAAGTAAAAGCGCTAAGTCACAGAAATTCCCACAAGCCCATACAAGAAGGTAATGCTTTGACACAGTGAGCTGGCACCAAAAGTGTGGAACAGATGTGGCATTGGACAGACATCAGGGTGACCAGAAATAGGACAGATTAGGGCTACCGCCTTGTTAACTTTACCCACTGTCCAGCAACATACATCAGAGACCAAGATATACTTCCAAGCCCCACCTTGCTGGATCCCACAGGCTACACCTACAGCAGCAAAGACCTCTGCCATGGGAGACATTAGTGAAGAACATGGCCAGCTCCCTCCTACTGCAGTCAACGCAATTAAGGCTCTTTTTTGGCGAGGGAAGAAACAGTCTCCTCATGAAAAAGGCCTCACGCTGTGGAAAGCAGCATGCAACAGCACGGCATCACACAGCAGAGTACGGGCTCATGAAGGATGTGTGCTCACAGCCACACTGGGAGTGGTGGGAGAGGAGGAGACAAGCGAGGGCAAGAAACCGCGATGCCACACTATTCTGCAGTAGGACTGACAAATGGCACTGACACATCTGCTGCTTTCATCTTCTGAAGTAGGGGTGAACAAACACACTGCAACAACAGTAAGAGAGCATCATGCCAAGAAGTCTGGCATTTATATGAAAATAAAGGTATCTTGCAGGGAGCGATACAAAGAAGAACCTAAGTATCCTAATCAACATAATGCAGGCTCAAATGAACTTTGTTGTTAAGATGAGATACACTGGATTTTGTCATTTAACAGCGTCCAAAAAGTGTATTTTTGTCTTTTCATCTCTTTAGGCATTCAGTGGGAATACTGAGCAACCACGCTAACCATAGATGACAATGGATAAATGACTGAATTTTAGGCTACAGCATTGAACTCTACAAAAGGTGCTTAAGTAAATGAAAATATCAACACAAAAAGCAGTACCCTAAATGCTTTCAGCAAGGCAGTTGCTTGCATAGAATTTGGACTTCTATATAAATGCTAAGCATAAAGACTGTGCTTATGTTATTTTACCTGTAACCTGATTTACCTGATTTCTCTTACAGTTTCCCATGACTCCCTGTTGGCTTCCCACTACCTATTAGCCAACTAAGCCAGGCAAAACACTTTATGCAGTCCTGCTGCTTACTCCAGCTTTTACCCAAAAAAATATACCATTTATTACCGTGGGAATCACTAGGTTATAAAGAAAGCAATTAATATTAGTGTAGTGTAGTTTTTTTGTTTGTTTGTTTGTTTTTTTTAAGGACTTTGCCAGTCCTATCCTATTGGATCAAAAATTCAGGAAACCCTACAAGTAGTAATAACCAATGCTTCTAATCCATTTTGGGAAGCCTTCTCAGTCAGAAATGGACAATGATCATGTATAATGACAATGTTTGCTTTGGGGTGGCAGGGCAGGAAGAACATCCCAATATTGCTATTTTGTAACTAGAACATGCACAGAGTAATGGAAGTGAAAAAGAGACTTACAATATCTTTCTGAACAATTAAATGCAGAAGAGACACTTCAAAGGCCTGGCTTCTTAAAGATCATAGCCACAGAGAACAGTTTGATCAGAGATCAATGAGCATCTGCCACATTATCTTCTTTCCTTCCGAGTCTCTAGTTGGTGCACAGAAATGGATGTTGGCACAGTTTTAACAGCACGAAGTGCGTGGTGCTCCTTAGCAGTACAAGGCTCCATCTGCACACATCACTGCAGGACTGGACCTACAGTTACGATCACACAACTGAAGAGACCACTCAGAGTTGAGAGAGAGCTCTCTAGTCTATTCTGGCTAGGTCATTTTTTTACAACAGTTGAAGATTTTGCCCCACTTCCACAAACTTGCAAGACAGCCACATAGAGTTATAATTTATTTCAGAAGAATCTTTACTCTTTGGACAAAGCAGCCATAATTCAATTCTGCCAGATACCATTGACTCGTAAATGACACACTGTTTTTCACCAATTGCCAATTAACCCCTCTTTGTTATCAACTTGATATTGCTTCCTGTGATCAGTCTGAGCACCACGTAAAATAATTCCTCATCTCAGATATAAAATTAGGCTCTAAAGTTCCATGATTTTGCCACTTTTGAGATGACAGTAAAGTCTAACTTCAAAATTGTGCTCCATGTAATTGAATCTAAAGATCTGACAACACTGACCTTATCAAGAAATGAAACTTCTGGCTGAAGTTCAAACCATGTACGAGAAATCAGCCTTTGCTGGTTGTTTGTAAACCTTGTATAAAAATGTACTTATTCATTATTAACAACGTGTAAACTGCAGGTCTCAAACTGCTGTCAAGTGAGTAAAGCATTGCTTATTGCCGTCATTTCATTTAGATTCTTGTATTAATTTTAACAGCACAACTGAGCATTCCACATTTCTTCATATCATGGTAAGTGGGTTGTTATAAAAAGACAAACTCAAACTGCATGCTGAAAACTGAGGACAGAAGTAATGTAAAGAGCCAGATTCATTTTGTTACTGTGTCCATGGTGCTGCTGGCCTCCGTGACAGCCCTACTTTTGCACAGTATGTGAAAAAAAAAAAAAAAAAAAAAGTATTCTAGGGAGAACCAAGGCATTGGTATCACACTCTTGTCACATGGAAGAGGTACACTGTAGGCCAAAGGGGCAAAACATGACCTATACTGGTGAGCCATCTCATTTAGAATACAACAGACCAGAGGCTCCAAGCAAAATCACAGGCAACATTAACACTGGTGATCACCACAGTCAACTCAGAAATCCAGAGGTTTCATAAAAATTCAGTAGGAAGCTGTTGTAAATAATTTTCACTGCTCTTCAGACGAAATCCATTTTAAAGGGAAGCTTTTAAGATGACACCATTACCTACCTTTCTTGTTCTTGCATACAGTTTTCAGGATGCGGTTTCCAAGTCCACATTTTCCATGGTCAGTCACACATATTCCTTCTGAAATAATCCACTCATAACATACTGGGTCTTCACAAGGAATAGATTCCACTAGATGTGGACAACCCGCTGAAGGGCCTACAGGATCCATGATTACATGTCTTTGTCTCATTTTAAAGCCTGGAAAATAGAAAGTGAATTAACTGGACAACCGCAAAATATACCAAAAATTTAGTAGAAAGAAGACTATTTATGGCATCTGGAACTGGAGGATATAAAGACTAACAAGAGAACACCACTTGCAATTATTGAATTGACTGGGATGGTATCTGGCTGAATTTCCCACAATCTGGGCATGCAAAATCCAATAGCACATCAAGAATTTCAGCAGCCCCGTATTTTTCATATTTCTTTTTTCATTTTAGTCAACGTGGGTTAAAAAGACATGTCCAAAACAAAGAATTAGCTATTGATGCATATATTAATGTAATAATAAAATTGAGATAAGAGAGAGAAACAGTAAAGAAGCTGAAGATATAAAGGACATCTACACTCTGCCTGGGAATCCACTACTGACAAAACCTGTTTTAAAATACAACAGAGCAGTTTACTATGAAATTAGTATTCTGCCTTATGAAGGTATAAGGATTTCTGATACATAATGCATATCAGACCTCTTTGAAATGATATTCTATTAAATTGGTAGATTCAAATGTAAAGTGGAAGAAAAAGGTTACAGAAATAATGAAAGAATTGATTACATAATCTACCTCCTTCTGAATAAAACCAAAAGTCAGGTTGCTGTATAAAATGCAGAACTAATAGCAAGTACCTTTCAGCATGTTTTGTTATGTAAATGACAATTATTATAAAGGCAGAAGAAATAGGTGGTGGTCTTTCCTATGACAGTGTCTCAGACATTGGGCAAATATACAGCATTAGTGGAGACCACATAGAAATGCCTTACAACAAGAAACAGAAAAGGAAATAAAAAATAAAACATTCCGACAAAATACAACAGACCAAACTTCCACCATTCTCACATCAGCAAAAACAAATGATTCGACACAATTTTAAAATGTTCTTTTTTCATTTTATAACAATTTAAAAATGAAATGAATTTTGCAAACCTTTATATTTAGAAATACTTATATTAATTCCTTGTAATTTGAAACACTCTGAAGAGATCAAGTCACTTTAAAAACTTTTGCTGTTTTCAGAAAAGCGTAATTTCCAAATAATAATATTCATTCTCTGACACAACTCCAACAGTAATGTTTCCAACTTTCATTGTAAAGGAAGGAAAGGCTCTGCAATGAATCTCCAAGTGTCACAGCAAACAGCATGTATTCTGGGCTATTAAGATCAAGGGGATATTAATAGATAGCTGCATACTCCTCTTCCAGGAATTGAAACCTAACCCAGGAAAACCTCTTGGCTCAGCCTGAACTGCAACATGGCAGAGCTATGGGATACAGCTCAGTCCTGAGTCCCTTCAACCTCATGCCTATATTCCCCTTGAGCCAAAGCACCCTGCGGGACTTCTGAAGGAGATGGGAGAGAGACACCCCTCATACTCTGGAGGTCTGCAGTTGCTATCGCAAGAAATCTTCCCTTTCTACAAGTTCAGTGCAGGAAAAGAGGATCTGAATCAGGCTGAAAATCTCATCCCTTTTTTCTTTCAAGAATAACTGCAAAAAGCTTTTAAAGCTTTTCCAGTCCTGTATGCGCCTGTAAGAGCTCCATCCTATGTTAATTTAAAAACACATACATTAGGGCCCCAATGTAGAATTTGACACCACTGCTTCTGCAAAGTTATAATATTCCATTTTACATTTTAGATCCCAGAACGCTGTAAGCAACAGGTAAGAAAAGCCCTTACCTCTTCTCCCCTGGCGGTCCTGGCAGTTTTCAGGAAGGCAGGGGCCCCACACCGACCAGGCAGACACCTCGCACTCAGACGGACACGGCAGGTTACATAGCTGGGAGGCTGAGGGAGCAGGACCCAGGCAGAACTTCCCATCAACTGGTCTACTAACTAAGGAGAAAATGAAAGAAAAAAAAAAGAGAGAGAAAAAAAGAAAAGGAGTCTAATTTTACCTTGACCAATGCACAGAGCTCCAGAGTTTACTGGTGGCGTTAGCTTCCAAAAACACACCCTAACGCACTGCTTTTTGAGTGACTTAACTCCCAGATCGAAAAGTTAATCTTCTGTTCTGCAAGGCACTTAGTTTTATCTAAATCATCCATATTCAGCAGACCAATTTCAGACTATGCTTAATGGGAAATCGTTGATAAATTCAGTGCTGATTTTCTACAATGCCAGAAAAACAGACTGGAATCTATTCTGCATTTATACACAAGGAGACCTCTTCATACTGAAGAGAAAGATGCATAAGAAGGGAATCCAAAAAGCTCACATTGTAACTGGGAAGCAGGCAAAGGCAGATAAAAGAAAGTCTGAGCACAGGGGGATGATTGCAAATCATCCTTCAGGAGCACAGGCACTTTTGGATCAAAGACCAAATCCAGACCTTCACATTTTCTTCATCTGCTTTCAAAAAACAAATGAGCAGCGCTCTCCATTTCTTCCACACACACATGCAGAAAGAGACTTTCCCACTTGGCAGTAGAGGTGTTTATTTTAATTGCCTCCATCCAAGGAAGGCGTGGATCAGCTGCGCAGTTCTCCATCCAAGTTGCATCCAAGAGACAAGCTGATCTCAAACTACCATGTACTGGTTTTGTTGATATTGACAATAAATTTGGAAAGCTTTGAAAATACCTTTTGAAAGGTATTTGAAAATACCTTTTGTATTTTCATTTATCACATGCAGTTTCTACTTTCAATTAACATCTCGTCTTTTCATTTGGGGTTGGAGCAGGAAGGAAAAGAAGGGAGAAGACTTAAGTCTATCTTCTGAGTCATTATACAACACCGTATTTTAACTACATGATGGGCTGACTTTGGATTTCTCTTTAGATAAATCAGTATCAAAATGGTCCTTCAAAAGGCAAAGGCTTGTCTGTGTTTACTCTGCTATGGTATTACCAAGCCTTCGTTAATTTTTATTGCTACTGAGTGTGCTACATCCTCATTTTTTTTTTTTAATGTCCATTTTCCATGCATGAAACTCACTGGTAAAGCATTTATAAAAGTATGAGCAATCTTTTCTTTTTTCTGATACTTACTTGTTTGCTTTAAAAAAATAATCTTTTGAAGAACACTATTTTTTTCTTCTAAACACATGAATTCACTGCTCAAAATCTCAGTAAATGTCAATTTACAAGTCCCAAAGTTAAGATTTAAGACCAGTATCAGTACTTATGATTCCAACTCATCAGAATAACAGGACTAAACAACAGCTGTGATTTAATTCTAACCCGAAAGATAACCCATTAGTAAAAAAAAGACCACTTTCTGAATGATTTTTGAGACACTCTACAGCCTTTGACATGTTCATTTAGAGATTACAACATGGCATAAATCCAATTCAGCTGAATGCTAACATAAGCACAACTTTTCTAGAGACCATGCAAGGAGAGTGACAGACAGAATGAGATAAATATTAGAGTTTTAAGGATAAGAGGATGCATTTTACAAAGAAGTCTCATGCATGGCTTAACCTGCCTTTCAGCATCAAGCTTTGCAAACCTGTACCGTTTTTGGAAAGTTCAGTCAAATAAATGAAAGGAAATAAATCTGACTGCACATGGTAAACCCAAAGAATAAAGTCCAGTCCTACTGTGCTCTAACCGAAGGTGTTGTTGCTAGCAATGGCTCTTTTCCCCTCACTGATTTTTAAGTTGTAATGTAGAAGCAATTTAACTGTTGAAATGTGGAATATTAGATAAAGTAGGTTGGGTCTCCTGCTTTGAAAACTAACTCATTTTGTTAAGGGTATTTTAAATTTAGTTTGAATGAAAGAAAAACAACAAAAAAAATATTACCAAGTTAAAAGGCCAGGTTATTGCTGGTGCACCAAGTGTAAAACTGAGCCTACTGGCTATATCAGACTCATGGAAGACTCTTTCTCATTTTGGTGGAAATGCCTGCCGCCTTCTCCCCGACAACCAGCTTCCCACTCCTCTTCCTCCCTTGGGCTGATGCTCTATTTAATTCCAGCACTGGCTGCTCTTTTCCCCTTACGATTCCCAGAAGCAATATGCTACTTTGCCCTAGAAAAATACTGCTGCTTTTCCTACTTCCTTGAGCCGTTCTATATAGTCTTGAAATGTAGATCAGAAAATGCACGGGTTATTTTAATCAAAAATCCAAATATATTCTAGGGCTGTGCCAGTTTATATTCACTCTGCACTGACTACAATCCTCCAGTGAAAGTCTTCAGAAATAAGCCAAGAACAAAAAGAAACCAGCTGCATTAGGAAACACGCATACAATCTCATTCTTTTGAACAACCAGGTGGGTATAAAGACCCACCATTCCCAGCACGATAGCCAGAGGGAGTGGATGGACCAGTGGGGCTCCATAAAAGAGTTCTGTCTCTTTGACAGCAATTTGATTGACAACTATTTCTATCAGTTGATTTCCATCAGTTTTACTTAAAAGCTTGATGGGATTTTTTGCCTGAGTGTCTGCTCAAATTGAGTTGCTTTTAGTCTGGTGACTATGCCTTCACTTTTTTGCTACAAAGCTGTAGCAGGGAGGAAATGGGGGAAGATTTTGAGTGCAGAGGAAGAAGCAGCACAGAGGTGGGCTGCTTTTACAGCCCTCTTTGACACGTCCTCGATGTCTGAGCTTCATCTTTCACCCATCTGCGTGCTGCATGGCAGTGGACCACAGAAACTGGAATGGCGCAGTCGTGTCTTTCTACAAACATTTGTCTCAGCTCTGAGAGTAATCGATTCTCCCTAATTCTCCATGTTTTTCTTCTGGTTTGAACAGGTACTACCACTCTCTTCATTCACTAGCCATCTGTAGTATTTTCTCAAGCCTCTCCATCTCTTTGACATTGTTTTGTTTCTTTTCAGCTTCATCTTAACACCCTCAACTTAATTCAGCTCTTTATAGTAACTCATGAATCATATAAAGTTCTTTAAAAGCAATACTCACTACCCTCAGTACCTTCTTGAACACTGCCATTCTTTTATACTCTAATTAACATCCTTCTCTTTATGAACTATAAAGTGTCTTTTTCTATGAACTTTTTAAATGCCAAAATCCTCACACATCACAGCCTCCAAAAAAGTGCAGATAGCCTGGACAGGGATTCCCTGTTCAGGAAGGGGAAAAAAATAAAATAAAGAAAAAGAAAAAAATAAATAAAGAAAACTCAGATTATGCCTACAATAAATGAACACAGCTGCTAGGCCTGTCTTTAAATACCAGACAGCCTTCTGACTGTGCTCAGTAATTGACTTTGTAATGGTATTTTCTACATTCACCTAGAAAAACTGTTTTTTATGTACTTATTTTCCTTGGAAAAGCAGTAGTCATCTTTTGGGGGCGAGGGGAAAGGCAGAGAAGTCAGGGAGGGAATGGTGGGAGGCAGTATCTCTCGTTCAAGTAGCAGCTTATTTATTACATTTGTTCATATATTTTAAATTCCTGTGTTCTTCTCAATCTACAGAATAAACTTGAAAAAGCAATCAAGTACTAATCTGGAAGCCTCTGAAACATTGCACATTTCTTTAGCTGTTATATTGAATCTATCCTTTATAAATGCGACTACAGCTGTTCCCAGCACCAGTGTCTGCTTCAAGTTGAAATTTTACTATTTGCTGTTATTTTCAGGTTATTGCTACCAGCAGGAGATAATAAATTGGGTTCTAAAGTATCTTGTTTCTCTATATATTTTTACTAAGGTAGTGATTTGGGGGTAGAGTGGAAGAGGAAATCAGTTCTGATACTACTTGCATAATGTAATTTTAAGCCAATAAATAAATTATCTGTGAATATAGTCACATAGGCACGTACTTGCTGGCATACATACCAATACTATGTTAAAAAGCAATGATGGCCAGTCAGAGAGAGAAATACATAGGGCTGTATTTTGGTTGCAATGATTACTTTCAAATTTGGTTTTTCACTCCTCAGGAGGTATCTAACACTTCTTTTTCTTTTTTTTTTTTTTTTTTCCCTGGACCTTAACTTCATTTTCCCTTCAGAATGAAAAAAAAATGTTTCTCATATAAACACCTAAATGAGACATTTCTAATTATCACTAACGTATCTGGAATATATCAGGATTATCTCCTATATACTGGCAAGGCCTTATATAAGTTAATGTTCAATTTTTAAGGCAATACAACCAGACATCTACTGTACCTTTTAGCAAAGCTGTGCCTAATTAAGGATAACCAGGGTACAGGAAAGTGATGCCATATCTTTGTAAAAGTTCTTGTTACCTTTGCCAGGACTTACAATCTAAAGAGAGTTGGATCAATATGAAGGGAAATTACTTGAGAAAATCAGGAATGAATGATTCTTTATAAAAACACCTACACGTGTATAACACAATAGGGATAAACCAGCACAACACTGGTAAGTAAGTTCTCCAGTCTGAAAGACTTGTTTTTATAGTGAAAACAAAGGATCATACAAAGGAGATGTGTTGAATGTAATTAAACTAGCCCAGAAACAGCATCAACCCTAGCCCATTGTATCACTCCATCAAAAAAGCTTAATGCACCCCATCCCTGATGGAAAGGATCTTTTCATGCTCCTAAAAAGAATCAATTAGTTTGGAAGCCACAAGGCACAAGTCCTATTATCAATTAAAAGACAAGAAACAAAGTATAAATGGAAGGCTAATCACAGCATGAAAGAAGGTTAATAGCGGATTGCCAAGAGCAACAATAGCTTAATGTATTTCAGGACACTAAAGATCTTCAGAATTTTACCGAAGCAACATAAACTATTAGCACTTCATGTTCGGAGAGTTCAGAACTTTGTCCTGAGAATACTGGGCCACAGCATCCCAGCAATATGAATCTGATGGAAATTTGCCTGGTATCACAGATGAAGTGCCACTTTGGAGGTGTCAGTGATGCTCCCTGGGGACAGGTGTCCCAAGGGCAGCTCACGCAGAGCTGTCCCACCTCTGCGAGCTCCATTTAGCTTGAATGACTCCTGTTGCAGGACCAGCATCCCTGTCACCATCCTCTTCGTCATTTCTCTCCAGCGTTCCCCTTCAGGGTGCAACAGCATCCACACAAATCTGTCCTTTTCTTTCATCTGAATGAGCAGCATTGTTTGAGTACACTGCAGCTCCCCTGCCTCATAACAACAACGGAGCAAAATAAATCAGAACAAAACAAGGATTCTGAATAAAATTAATCCAGCTCCCGTGGCAGGAAATAATGACAAAATACAAACACATTAAATATCTTAGATTTGAAAAATAAAAACTTGAACTAAAACCTGATATCTCATGCAAAATGACTGGGCAGCACATTATTTGCTGCATACCAAAGCCAGCTATGTAAATAAATGTATTTATAAAGAGATAAATATTTCATGGTCATATCAAACAGTGTGTAGACTGAAAAAGTAGGTTCTCTTAAAGGCACCTTTCAGAAGACACGTTCCTTTCATTGTCAAAATCTTTTTATATATTCTCTTCTTTTTTTTTTTTTATTTAACATTCTTTTCATTTTTCTTTAACTAGTTTCTCGACAAGAAAAAAATGAAAATAAAATACCTCTAAAACATATTAGGGAAAATGTATTTTTCCCTAATGGATTCAAACTAAAATTTCTGAAGTACAGATCTACACAATAATATCAAGCACCCCAAAGATCTGAATAAAATCATTTCCTCTCATGCTTCTAAAGGGTTTCCCCTGAAGAAGCCAGCTGTTACATATTTATTTTTCCATTATGTGAGTTTTATCTCGTAAATTTTGCTCAGCATTTGGTGAGCTTACAGATCAATAACTCGGCATCCCAGCAATATAAATCTGATGCAGACTTGCCTGAATATATTTTACACTTCAGAGGTATATTTCTCATCTCTTCAAGCCAGTTCAGTCATCCTGATGATAAATACCTAGTTTGGGGTGAGGGCGATTCTTGGGCATTCAGTTTGGTTTATGGGGTTTTAGTTCCATCTAAGAACTTGATTTCTGTGAATCAGGCCGCATGTTGCACTCTCCTGTTGCTGCATCATCAGCCCAGCCTGTCAAACAAAGCAGTTTTTCATGCTACTGCTGACCATCAGCTCTGTCCCCTGTGGTCCTATTCAAGTTTTCTTATTACTAATATTTTTACCTATTCCTTTTCAATTTCATAAACCAGAAGAGGACAACAGGATTTAACATCAAAGTCCCTACATTCTAATTTCCATAGAGTAAATCAATCTTCTCATTCCTGCAGCTTCAGCGGCATAAATTTGAAAAAACAGTGTGCATTTAATATAGAGCTCATACTCCATACAGGGCTTGTGCTCATTCAAATAGTGCAGATCCTCTGCCAACTCTTATGGGCAGCTTATCTGCATCAATGCAGTCTTTTCCCAATAAATATGCAGGATGACAACAACCTGCACAACCAACTTATTGTGCTAAAGAATCGGACCTGGTGGTTTACAGGACAGCTAACACTCAAGAGGATGATGGCACACTCCAATAACACTCTGCTGATATTTCTCTCTTCCTGAAAGTACTTGCACATAGTTTATTGAACAGATGCCACATGTACCAATTTGAAACACTAATCCCCCAGAAGGCACCCATTGGAAGATCACGATTCAGAGCAGAACAAAAAACTTGCAGGAAGAAAAAAGTGCTGTCCTCATTAGGAAACAGGGCATACAGAGCAAAGAAGGCAAAAATGCATATTTTAGAGCTAAAGAGAGACAAAGAGCAGAAAGAAAGGGATGAGAATAAATACAGAATAATAATGGACGTGAATGAAAGGAATCCTCAAGTACATCTCTGTGCAAGTCCAAAGAGGCCAGTAGTTTCTGAAAAATAAAATGCAGTGCCTAAACATCTCCATATGGGAATTCAAGAGAGTCTAAGAAGTTTACTCATCGTGTAGGAAGGAATTAGACATTTCTGTCTATCAGAAGTGGGAAGAAAGCTCAATATTTTGTGGAAAACAAGAAAGGATAAAGGCCATAAAACTAATTTTGAGATGCATAAGTAGGACTTTCATGAGAATACAGGGGAACACTTTCTGGCCATTTTGGTTTATAAAGTGGATTGGAGCTTTAAATAGTATACATGTGTTTTGCTGCTATGGCTATGGACATACACAACAGCATGTCAAGCAATAATAATAAACATATATAAGATAAACTGGTGGAGTTACATCCTAAAAAAAAAAAGTTTTGGTACAGGCTGGAAAATTACAGTGGAATGAATAAATCAAAAACTTATGGACATTAACTGGTGAGAGTTGAATAACTCTCAAGAGAAAGAGGGTTTTTAAAGTAATAAAGACTTTTGCAATAAATAATTTTACAAAGTAAGACTAAAAGTTATCTAAGAACAATGAATGTACAGCTACCACACAGCTACCAAAAATGGCAAAAGTCAAAGAGATAATTAATCAGTTGAATCTATTTCATCTGTCCTGAATTCTGAATTATACAAATGAAGAAAGAAGAAAGAAGGTATATTAAAATCACCTAAAGGAAAATTAACAGTATCTATCCCTACACATTTTAAGCAGAATCAAGTCCCTTTCTTCTTGCAGATTATTAGGAATTTTAACATGGTTAGATCAGGGAAATGTAAGCTATGTTGTTGGGGATTTTCAATAAAACTATAAATTACATGTTACAATGGATGAGAATTACACAGGGAGGAATATTTTAAGAGCTATTAACTTTTAAAAGAAAAAGGATTTGAATAATATTGGGATTATGAAGGACTCTAAACCTAGCAATTAGATTTATTAATCTGTATTACTCCAGAACAGTATTTTTCATGTTTCTAATATTAAGGGAAATGGATCAGTTACTTTTATCATTCACTGACATACCCACTATGGAAATCCTAGATCAAATAAAAACATATCTTCTTGAGACAAATACAATAGAGATGATCATTAATCAAACAAATAGTTAAAAAAAAAAAAAAAAAAAAAAAACAATTCTAGAATCTTACACAGGTATGAGAATTAAATGTGGATTTTCAGATGGAAAATAACAAAGATTAAGAGGATAGGAAAATGCAGAGATGTTTTGGTGACATGGTAATAAGAGAGAAACTTTATTAGCCAAGAGTGCTACACTGGGTAAACAACAAAGAAGACTCAAGGAAGAATAGCATCTCACAAAGGTCTTTTCAGTCCTGTAATTAAAACTTAAGCAGACAGGCTCCAAAAGCATTATAAGAGAATTCTGAAAGTGAGAGGTAAATTGGATCTCATTCAAACAAGTAAGAAAGAAAAAATGTCAAGATATATAAAGCACAAATTTTATGAAAGAATGAAGAATGACAGGGCAGGCAGATCCCTGGTTAGCAAGTTACAGAAAATATGGAGAGAACAGCAATCCCAGTCACAAGGGACAGTAAGGAATAACGGTAAACCTGAAGTATTAGATGACCACCTTTCCATGAAAATTAATCATTAAAGTTTAAACGTATTAAAATTCAATGAGAACTTAAAGAAAAAAACATAATGAACTGTTTAAAGCTAATTATGTTAAGGTTCAGTCTAAATTAACAAAAGCCTCACAACTCAGTAAAGATGCTGATTCCTTGGATGAACAGAATAGCTAGCATTAAGAACAGCATAGTCTTGTAATAAGGTTTTTATACATTGGCTTACTTACATAAACATAAATACAGACAACTGAGTGACACAGCATTTAATACATTTACCACGCTTTACCTGTCAGCTTCATCTAGATGTAAGAGTCTCAGAAAGCAACAATATTATAAACAACTTTAAAGATCAGAAAACTTTCTGCCTCCAAATACTAGAATGTCAAAAACTCAGCTAAAGCTGATATGTGAAAACATTGTTCAATTTACTCATTGATATGCAAAAAGAATGCTACCAAAAATGTTATTTTCCTGTCAATGGTAAAGAGAAATATATATTTTTTTCATCTGCCTGGTCATTCAGACCACCATGAACTCTGATAAAGACGAAAAGCTGCTGTTTCCTCCTCATTCATCGCCCAACATTAGAAGTATAGAATTCCTCCATAAGGTCTAACAAATATATTAGACATTCACTTGGGTCAAGGTAGGGATTTCTTCGTTAGGACTTGTCTTTCAGTAGCAAGATATGAGATCTTATCAATGCATTTCTGAAAGTAATACCTGAGTGAAAGTTTTCCATTTCCAGTATCTTCACGTTGGAATTTTATAATCAAAATATAGAAAGATATCAGTAGACTTAGTCCTCTGAGTAACTGATACATAGGAGCTCCAGAAAACAGGGGATCATTTCTAAATATACACATTTTAATAAAAGAAGAAATAGATGGGAAGACTAAAGAAATGAAAAATAAGAGAGAGATCCTTGGGGGATAAGAGAGCTTTGAGCAATATGTGTAAGTACATCACAGATGGTACCTGTCTCCAACTATGATTCAACATATTTTATCCAAGAATGCTGCTGGAGAGACCACAGGACAAAATCTTTTTTTTTCACATATGTCATTGTGCCTAGGTCCAAATTCTCATTGGAAGTAACCAGAAGAAAAACAACTGTGACGGATGGTAATATTCTATTAGACTCGCTTGTTTGATTTCTGAATGATCCTTTTAAGGGCATTCAAGAGGTGAAGAAAGAAAAGTAACTGTACTTTTTATGGTAGCAATTAGATTCCGTATTTGCTTATACATAGGAGAATCAACTTCCTCATCTTCTCCCCATCACTGAAAAATGGTACAATAAAATATGAGATGCACTAGTGATGAATAAAAATTTTCTGTCAGTTCAGATTGCCAGAAAAGGTGCAAGATGTCACTCCTTATTTAGCCGAAGAACAAAAGTTGATCAGCTAGTAAATGAGACATTGAATATTACTAGATGGGGAGGGATAATAAGGAAAGTTTTCCCTCTTTTCTTTTGTATGCAACTGTGCTGGCAGTAAATGCATTCTCACTTTCTAAAGACTACTGCAAATCACAACTGCCTTGGTAAAGCAGGAAAATTTTATATCTTGCACAAATGCTGTGCATATTTGTTTTGTTAGTTGCTTGCACGAAAAAAAAATATATGTTTGTTTCTTAAAAATAAAGGGTTAGAATTATACAAACAAGGAAGAAGTATCCCAGTGTTTCCCTGCTATTGAGGGGAGGGCTTGCAAATTTTAAGTTAGATTGAACCTTTAACAAAGGAAAAAAATGCATGTGATCCTATACTGGATATACAGTACAAATTCTGTCATGAATTATTTTGGTGTGAGGGTCTCAGATGACCTCCCCCAGTTTTCTAGAATAATTCACAATACTAACAAAGAATAAAGAAGCACAAATGAGGTCAGTTAAAGCTTACTGCTTGTCAACTTGCCATACAGTGGCCATGCAGACTACAGAAGCAGTGAGAAGGATGAAGACAGTCAAGAATGTTACATAACTGTCATCAACAGCACTTTTCTTACTTTGAAAATCGTATACATCACATACTTGTGCAGAACAACTGAGGGGGTTCTGTGCTGGCAGAACAAGGTGGTACCAGATGTTTGGAAGAGGTGAACCAGCAACTATGCATGGACTGAATAGACATTAAAAGAGGTCTGGCTTTCTACAACCTCAGACTGTGCAGGATGCTAGGACACAACTGGGCACACAGGAAACATTTGCTCTGACTTTATAAGTAAATAAATCTAAGATATGATGTTGTGTTCTTATTATCTTACCATCTCTGCTCAAAAGCATATTCTGCAAGAGCACTATATACAGTAAATAAAACAGCCTAAGATGAATTATTCATCATGCATCTGTATCTACTCATTATTCTTCTAAAAGGAAAATAACTCACTTCCAGAATCCAAAAACTGTCTGTCTGCTCAGAAGTTGTGACAATATTATTTTTGATTTCCCCTTCAAAACACAAGAAAGATCGTGTATCAGTTTGAAGCAGAGGCTAAAGCCATATCCAGAATGGAGTGTGACATCTCTTTTTTTTGTACTCTGACCCAGGACTGAAACCACAGATAAATGTATTCAGGTCAGACTGAATAAATGCATTCATACCAGGAGGCCAGACTACCTGACAAAAATGGAAAAATCCTGAAGTCCAAAGAAGAAGAATTTAGCTCCTCCATTCTTCAGACTTCCCCTGTAAAAGTACTCGTACAGAACTGGCAGCAGTTCACCGCTGGAAGGTTTTGGCCCCAGACAGTTCCCCAGGATCCTGAGGACCAAGCCCAAGTAACACCTCCCTTGATAAGTATCAATACAAGGGGGACATCAGCTACTCGAGTCTTCTGTGGATTACATGGGAAGGATTTATTTATGTGCTTCTCTTCCTGAGGTTGACGTGTGCCAGACATTTCAGAATGGCTTTATGCACATACCTTCCTTCAGTCGGTGCATCTCAACTTCTACAGTGATTTGGACGCAGTAGACCTCGCGGGTTTGTATGCCACCTCCACAGAGGCCTGTATGCTTATGGTGGCGAGGGTCCTGCTGGTCAAGGAGGAGAGACACCTGGCAAGTTTTCCATTCAGAAGTTCTCCAGGAAAACCTTTGGAAATAAGAGAGACCAAGTGAAACAAGAGTGGGTGGTAGTTTATTACATGACAAAATACAATTGGTTTAATATTTATAGGAGCATGAGGATGTTTTGAAACATTTTGAATGTTAAATTTACAAAGGTTAAATATTTCTTATTAGCCTATAGTAGTCACGTAAACTTTTCACATAGCACTAATCTCTGAAGTGTTCTCAAACACTAAATCATCCTGAAACACCTTTGAACAGAATGCAAAAAAGGAACAAAGATTAAGAGGTTCGATTAATTGTGAAAACAAGTTTTCAAACATGTGGCTGAAACCACTAAACTGCCTCTCTCTGTCAAGAGCTGAACATGTCATTCTGAAATGCACTTACAGCTAAAACCTTACATGTCTGTCAATGGAGTTTCAAGTACCAGGCATCTATTCTATAGGTGACAGCTTTGCAAAGGTCTAGGGTACTATCAGTTTCTTCAAGGGATTGCCTAAGGTAACTCAGTTTTCTTGTTTTTCTTTCCAGAAGTTGCGACATGCAGCAAGTCCTATTTTCATTCTATATATAATTCATACATAAAGAGCATAAAGTTTAAAAGAAAGGAAAATATTCTTAATTTCCAAGAAGAACATATTAAAACCATAGGGAAAGTAGCATTGTGTAGCAACAGAAATCTAAAAAATTATTTCCCATCATGTCTGAAAACATGGAGCATTTTTCTAATAAGGCAGTTTTTACAAACATAATTCATTTTAATTAACAGGTCACAGAGTAAGAGCCCAAAGTCTTTCTTTAGCTTCCTGAATGCAAATCGTAGCAAATATTGGTTTTGTAACCAATCTCTATGCTTCTGCTGCTTCATTCCTTTTCTCCTCTATATTCCATAGTTTACTTTTTCTGTACAAACTTACCTGTTTTAAAATACATAAAATAATTTCCTTCTCTTACCCTCAAGACAAATACTCTCTCCCCCTAGGACAGACATACAGTTGTTAAAATTATGTATGTTTGCAGGCTGACTGATCACTCTTAAGTTCGAGCACAACGGGGTGTCCCTGCAGAAGGAGCCTTTCACCTTGTGTTCTGGGTATTCTCCATCACAAATATCTGTGCCCTGACTATAGCTGTGGCAGGGACACATGCATCTCAAAATTGTATGAAAAATAACTGCATTAGTTTGCATGAGCACACATCAATGTTCTCATAACATCTTGCACTGCAAATATAGGCATAAGAATGATTTCTAGCCACAGAGCACTTACAAATTTTGTAAAATACTAATGGAAAATGTTTGTGAATACTGCCAATTACTTTTAATTTACAGGTACTTTTCGGATGAGCTGTCATGCCCTCTTAAATAATACACAATAATGTGCAAATTTGGATACACACAGGATTTACTACTAGCTGAGAAAACAATAAAGAACACACTTTTCATATGACAAGAACGAAATAATTGAAATCGCATAACATATAAAGCACAGCCATGAATTTTTTCTTATAGTAGTTCCTCCTGTGGAATTCCTAATCACTTTTTTTGGGGACACAGTGTTAAATACAACCTTCCTGTTATAATAAAGACAAGGAAAACTGCTCTTCATCAAGCACTGGGTAAACAAAATTCCTCCTCCACAGCACTTCAGGACATCATGCTACTCAGGCCCATATTTTCAAAGATAAAAGCCTAAATATAGAACACACTCATCTTTCCTCAGCCACAGAAATACTTGTTTTAGGATGGTATTTCTTAAAACAATAACTGACTAAAGAAAAACTCATTATCAATAGCTGGCCTCGGGAGTCAGCTGTGAATTCTGGGTCCTAAAGACTCTTCTCTAAAGGTGTGAGCACCTGCTTCTCCAATTCAGCATGAGCTGTGGGAGTTAACACCTAGGAAAATTAGGCCATCAATGATTTAAATTATGCAAAATAACTAAATCTGAGCTCAGAGATAATTAAACCTCATCAGCTCCTGAATCTAAAAAAATCCCTTTAGACATCCACATGGAGTAACTGGATACTGTGCTCCACCACAGAGCAGTGTTTAATGAACAGCCATCAGGTGCGACTGCCAGCGCCTCCTCCTCTGTGAGCAGCTTTAAAGCCTAAATCCTTACCAGCCCATCTTGCTTTCCCCCAGCTGGCCATGCCCTGAGCTGGCTGGAGTTCTCCAGCAACAAAATCTGACCCCAATGTTAGGTGTTTGAAAGGTACACGTTCTCACAGCCATTAACAAGTCAATGACACCAGAAGCACATCTGACATGCTGTTAGCCCACCGAGTCCTTGCAGAAGGGAGCAGTCATCCTGGGCAGCCTCGCAGGAGGCTCTGCTGGGTTTTATGCAGTGCGGCTGACACCTGGTATCAACTTGCCGATCTATGGGCTATTCTAAAGACACTGAGCAATAACATTACTTAATCGCAATTAGCAAAGAACAGAGATTACTGGCTGGCAAATACCTGGGCCTTTTTTTCTTGTAAGTTAACAACTTTCAGCTAGTATTTGCAGATTATTAGCGATATCCACAGATGCTTTACCACACATGCATTATTTCTCCAAACTCCATGACCCAAGCCACCAATGCAATGCTGGGCATTACGTTGTTAGAGCAGATGTGCTATATCAGCACTAAGTTACTGTTGGGTCAATGCTAGTCAGCCACCTCACTCACTGTCCCTAGAGGACTGAGAGCACAACGACGCAGGAAGTGAAAGAGCCATTGTCCATTTGAATCATCAGGTTGGTCAGCTTCAGAGTACTCTTGTCACCCCTGTGCCAAAACCTGTGGGTGTTGATGATTACGAATGTCAATAGATTTAACATCTCATTTTACCTCCTACCAATTTCTAGGTAGACCTTTTGATGCAAACTACAGTGCTAGCAGTGACATCTATAGATCTGTTAGTACAACTAAAAACAAAACTAAAACTAAAAATAAAAGGGGGGTTGCCTTCCCTATAGGCTTGTATCAAATTTTGACAATACTGTTTGAGAGACAGAAGGTTTAGCTGCTTCTAAAGATTGGCAGAGCCTGTTGCCAATGGTTAGAGTGCTAGTTAGATAATGACCAACATGGGAACCTCCAGAATCTACATGCAGCTATATCAGTTTGCTTAAGAAAACTGGCAAGAATTAACCTCTAGAAAAAAATAAACTAGGTGCTTGGGGTATCTAGGATGAAACTTGGCTGATAAAGCTGAGCAGCTTTTCATTTCAGTGCTCTGAATTTCACTGCTAACCAGAGTCAGTTGAGGAAGCCAAAGAACAGGTCCCGTGGGTGTCTGCCACTGTCGGAGCAAAGCGTGCCCTCGTTGCAATGCCCAACAGCAGCCACAGGAGAAACGTCCAGCCTGGGGCTGACCAACCAAGGCTTCACCAGGCTTGGTTCCTGACCTGAGGGGAGGCAATTCAGCTGCCCAGCCAAGCTGAGGTCACCTCTGTGTGCCCAAAACCAGTGAAATTTGAAGGGCCAAACAGCAGTGTTGCCACCACTCTCACAATGCAATACCAGCAGCCTACCGGCGTGGTTCAGCACACTTCCTTTCAGGTCTTTCCAACTTCACACCAACGCTTTACCTTTAATTAGGGAACATGATGGGCCTCATCTACAAAGTAATGCCATCACTCCCATATCTCAGCAGTAACCTCAAGCCTTTTGTAAAAATTGGGTCTTAAAACTTTCCCATTTTCCATCATTTACCTTCTGAAAAGCTTTGAATTTCCAACAAAGCAAAGAGGTGGGTTTTTTCTTTTTTTTCTAAATCCCTGTCTCGTAACATAGCAACCACAACCAAAATGAAAGATTTAAAGACATAATCATAATTCTGGAAAATCTATCTATTCCCTATGAACATGAAAGCTACACATCTGGGATAAAAATGATATAAAACATTGTTTTAAAACTGATGACTCAGTGACAGCTATGCAACAAACAAGAGCTCAATATCTTCCCAATTTATAGTAACCTCTTGGTCCCTTCAGTCTATAGGACTTATGCTTTTAGTGCTTACCCAAGTTTTATATCAGTATATGCCCATTCACTTTAATTGAACTACCCCAAATTTATATCACAATAAAGAAGGTAGAATCACCTTCTGTGTGTTTAAGCTTTTTAAACCCTTAATCTAATCCCTTCAAAACAAATAACCAAAAGTAAAACAAAACACAAAGCTCTGGAGTCCTATATGCACTTAAAATGTTTTATTTTCTTGCATTTAAACTATTGATTAAAGAATTTATTGTAAACTTCAGCCATAAAATTAAAAGGCCTTCCCATTAAAAGCAAATTTACATCAATCGTTCCGTACGTGTGATGGGACCTTAACTTGCTGCCTTGCCATGGATGGCAATATAAATTTACCCACCTTCCTGTGATAAAAAAAGGAGAAAAAAAAAAAAAAAGGAAAAAAAAAACCTTAGTGCTTCTTGCTTTTCCATGCAGGTGGATGAATGAGGTGGGGGATGTAGTCTATGAAATGCACATTTGTTCAGGCATGAGGTGATCCTTGTCCCTGCACTGAAACTGGCCTCTAGAGAAACACTTTTCTCTTTGCTCAGAGATTTGCTCTTTCTGGCCAACCTCCTCACCGATTTTCTTTGGCTTGCCTGGAGCATGATTTTGAAAATCCTTACCCAGAGAAAAACTTAAAGAAGTGGCTACTGGTCTTCAAATAATCAACAGCAGAAAAACAACTGCCCAGGGACTGGGAAGGTAAATAAGACTCTCGCCTTAAAGATTTTAAGACTAACCTGATTAGGCAAATGCAAGCCAGCAAGACAAACAGACAGGTTTGTATTGAGGCTTGACAAATGAAGGAGAGCACTTTTCATTCCTAATACTGAATCTCCTTAAATTCATCATCTTACGTGGAGTAAAACAAAAAGAAAACGGTCTGATAACCCTCAGCAAAGCAGTAAGTGATGCAGCATATATTTAACGGCAAAAAAAAGTACCATCTCGCTAGATATTACACTGCAAAGAGAATTATGTTCAAATAAGGAGATCTGGAGCATCAAAGGCTTTTTATATTATTTTATAAGGGTTAACATTACATCCTTCTATGGCAGGCAGCTACTGCTTTCCATTCTGAAGTACTTGCACCATCTTGGTCACCAATTCCCAAACACCAAAACAAAATCATGAGGCTATAAACTGTAAAGTGGACAGACAACATCCTTTACCAGCTGCTGACACTTAAATAGCATGCTTTAAAATGTTTGTCTTCTGTTCATTATTACACACTTCCCAGAGCCTTACACCTGGTATACCTGCAGCATGTACCGCAACGTTAAAGCTTTTCATTCCTGCTCATTTCTGCAGTATTGAACAACCAAAGTCAACTAACCAGACAGCTATCTCAAATTCCCCTCAGCACACAAAAGAAAGTGAAAGTAGTGTGTGTCGTGAAAGAAGGTCAGTCTACCAACTGCATTTTGAGATACTACATCACGAGAAATAGCAACTAACTAAATACCAGAGATTTTCTTGCTGTATTTTTTGGTTAAGTGGCTCTATTAAACTGAGTCTAAAGACTAAAGTTATTGTTCTAAGATAGGTCATTAGACATTTTATCCTACTTCACTCAGGTACTTCACTGAAGATGTCTGAAGGATGGAATTCATGTAGCAATGGCAGGATGGGGAAGGTAAACCATGGCATAGCAACAGTATACTGAAAGAACGGGTTTCCTTGTATAGCAAGAGTGGCACCATGAGAAAGTTATCAGTGTTATGCAGATTCTTACCTTTTGGGCTCTCCTGGCTCTACATCAAGCCTTTACAATCATTTGCACTTTCATACAGTGCAATATCAAAGAGCAGACAAACTGAGAAACTAGGGACAGACACGTGCCTCCTCGCTCCCTGATTAACTATCAGCTGGCATGCCCCAATCAGGTGTCACTTGCACCTACGCTCCTATACAAAATCAGTGAGACAATGTGTCTGTCTGTTAATCTATTGTCTTCGAAATTGATGTGCATCTGGGCAGGAGCAAAAATCACTCTGTGAGAGCCTTTTCGTGGGATGTAATCAAGCAAAAGAATTTTATATATATATATATATACTTCCTCTCCTGTGCTAGCAGGGTGCATAAAAATGATCAGCATTTGATTTTGAATGAACTCAACAATATAGTGACACTTTTACAGGTTACGCCTTCGTAAGAAATTTATCTTGCAAAGGCTTTATCAAAGGTTTTGGCAGTAGCTGGCAAAGCACCAGAAATTCACGACTTGATCACTGAATAGGCCTCCTATTAAACACATTCATTCACAGGGGGAGATTTGTCTACATGTATATAAAACCTTAACAATTTTGAAGTATTTTACAGTCAATCTCAGAACATGTGACACACAAAAAATTAAGCAATATTTTATTTTCTTTACAAAGCAAACAAGACTCCACAACGGTAGCCTGGCCAGGCATTATTGCACAGATTTACAGATCAGAAAGGTGAGTTCCCCACCTTCTGCCAAAACAAAGATTGCCATAAACCAAGCTAGTACTCAGGGATTGCTAAATATCCCTGCTTAAGAAGTATCCGGAGGGAAGCTGTGTAAAGACCAAGCTGTTACCTCTGATCAGTTCCCATTTTCCTCAAGGAGGACCATAATTTTTTATGGGGAGATTAAGGGGAATCATTAAACCTTGTGTAAAAGTCATGATTGAAAAGCCAATAAAAGCACAGTCGTGGAGACCTGCCCAGTCTGCGCAGTTGAGGAAATTCTCTGAACCAGCAATCAGCATGAAAGCTCTTTCAGAGAACAGGAATATCTGGCTCTCAGTTTTTAAAATAGGAAAACATAAGCTGTAGTGAGCGTAATTTACATTTATTTCTATATGCAACTGTAATTATTGTAATAGCAATGATGATAACAGCAACAATTACGAGAACGCTATTAGCGATAACTAATACCACTAATCATAGTTAACAGTGATCAAATCAATGATCTTTCAGACACAGATACGAGCCATGATGTGTGACCCTCTCCACACATACACATAGACTTAGAGCAAGGAAGCTTTGCCTTGCACAAAAGCACCTCCGAACAGGGGGTTCTCCAGAAAACTTTGACAAAAGCACGCAGGTACCTGGGGCAGGGCTGCAGCAGCTCTCTCCCTCCTGCGCTGCACGCTTCCCTCTCTTCCAGCTCCGGGCAGAGCTTCCCAGTGCCCACTGCCAGGCTCTGCACACCACGGCGGCGGCTCCGAAAGCCCGGGGCGAGCTCTCCCCAGCTGCAGGTCTGTGAGCAGGCACTCCATGCCGACCACTCGGACGTTTCACAGTCTTTGGCGATGACACAGGATTTGAAGGTCAAAGAGACAGCATCTTGCACGCACAGGCTGTGATAAGAATAAAGTAAAAACAGCTGAGATCTTACTAATTTTTTCTTTCTCCAGCACAAAGCCCAGATATTGTACCCTAACTCAGACAAGAAGAGATCTGTGGTCATTTGGGGTGGCTTGCATCAGAAGACCTGCCTCAACACCAAAGCAATGAGGGCAAGAGTTGCTGCAATGCACATCCTCCATTTCCAGTGAGTTCCAGCTGCTATCTTGCATGCTGAGTGGTTTGCAAATACTACACTTAATATATTTTAAGTTACAACAGATGTAAAAGGCACTACATTTGCACCTGTGCAGTTATAATTTCTCAGTTTATCCAGGGCTGAAAATAAAAGCCAAGGCCTGGAGAAGTGTTGCCACTGGTGTTCGCTCTCCTCCTTCCACGCACGGAACTAGCTGTCCAGCATCTGTCCCCCTAGGTAGCAGCACATCCTGCTGAGCAACTCTGCTCTTTTAAAAAATAATTAGGCACATATTAATAAGAAATGTTTTTGTTCTGCAAGGTTGTTATCAAGCAAGTGCTGTTAACTAAGGCCAGAGGGGTTTCCATCCTGACAAACCACAGGAGACCATGGCATGCCACAACCATACGTGTACTTTTTGGGCTCATTCGCATTACCCCAGCCTTCATTAGGACACAATCCTCATTCATTTTGTAACACAGAAAACACAGCATGTGGCTCAATGCAATGGAAAAATGAATTTTAAGAGCTGACAACTGTAGACATGTGAGACAGCGCTCTCCTGCCCTGCTCAGTCTGGAAGGAACCAAGCAGAGCACAGCTTCTCCTGCTTCACCTCTCTGCAGTTGGAGATCATCCACAAGGCCACCGGGAATCTCCCAAAAAGGGTGAGATACCATGGTGGTTGTCTCCCAGAAACCACAGATAACTGATGTAACAGAGCTGGGAAGGATGTAACAAAAAAGGACAGAGTTACATACAAGCAGAGAAGTCACTGGAACACCACAAAGGAACAGATGGGGAAAAGGAGAGAGGAATCAAAGGGGAAAAAACAAGAAGATGGAACCCAGAAAAAAAAGGTGTCACCAGGAAAAAAAGAGCTAAGAATTTCTGATTTCTGCCTGGTGTTACAGTGATGATGCAAATGGCTCTCTGAAATTAAGACCATCCATGAACTCAGTGTGAACTCTTTAAATTCGCCTTCTCCAGCCTCCAGTTGCTCACAGTCAGGCTTTTACCAGCTGTAAGGAGCAAATCCATGTGCACTTAAAAGGTGTGAAATCTAGAGCTGGTGCCAAGGAACCAGTTATTACCTCACTTAATATTACTTATAACACAGTCTGACTAAGCTAACTTTCTCTACAGAAAATACACCGGGCAATCATTTCAGGATTGCACGGCAATCTCACAGGGGAGCAGAGAAGATAACGGGCATTCACTTGCTTCTCCTCCAATTTGGGAATCGGTCCATTTCCCACAGAGGTCAATAGGAATATTGCCACCAATACGTGACCAGGTTTAACTACACCCTGAATCACTAGCATAATACAGCATTTAGTATCTTAAATTTACACTTCTTTTTTTAAGTTTGAAGTGTAACTCAACACTTTTTGTCTCAGCTTCATCACCTAGAATAATAGTCTCACAGGTGCAGGGAGGATGAATTTGCTAAGGTTTATTTTAACAACTCCTTGAAGCAGAAACCTGTGATATGCCCCCAAATTATTCTTGTTTATATCCAAAAAAAAAAAATTCTCATGCCTCTGTCACATGTTGAATGCAACTGATTGCATAGCTGCATCTGGTACAAAACATCAACTCTATTGAACCAAGGACTGGAAAATTATAATCATTATATCTGAACTTGAGCTAGGCCAGTGATTTTGAGTCTTGGTTGGAGCATTAGGCTGGTAGAGTCACTCAAAGTGCAACCTTATTTCCTTTTTATTACTTTTGTAACAGAGTTATCAGGTGAGCCACCAATACCACAGTGCTAACAAGAAAGGATTCCTGATTTTGAGTAGATAAAATGCTAGCAATTGGAAATCATTGTCCTAAGTGTCTATACTAGAAAACTAGAGTTAACCTAAGAACATAGCATGGAGGCAACCAATCTCACATTCAACAGAATAATCAGAATCTGGTGTTCAGATACCAACAAGAAAACCCAAATCCGTTTTGGTGGTTGCACCACTGCAAATGAGAAATTTAAATCTGACCTGATCTATGCTGAAATACCAAGGAAAATTAAGCCTTTAAAAATCTGCTTTGGGGTCTTCTTCAAAATGAGTATTGCTAGTCCTAACCATTAGCAAGACAGTATCTACAACACCTGCTCCAATGGATTCAAACACATGCCAAACCTGCTCCAAAGGATTCAAACACATGCCAACACTTGGGCTACAAAAGACATCTCTGCCCAGCATGAATCTTTGCTATGTGCAAGACTTGCAAGTATATGAAGCCTGAACAGCTCATTCTTTCTCTGAAAATCCCTCCACCTTTCCTCCTATAAAAGGCTGAAGAGAACTTTGTTGACCTTCAGGTGAACAAGATGTGGAGCTGGCAATTTTCATCCTTCTGCTTGGGTAGATGTTTTTGAAGGAGAATTGCATGCAACAGCCAAACAGAAAGTGAATCTAATTAACTTGTACTCACTCGTTCAGAGACTCAAAGTCAAATTAACTGTGACACCAAGCAACACAAAAACACATGTAAAAACACAGCCCATCCTTTTGCATGAAATTCAGACACATTCTTTCATGTAACTGATGTATTCAGAACAATCTGATACAGATAAAACCCAGGTGTGCACGACATTTGTTGATCTGAGCCTACAAACAAACCTCAGTTAGCAAACCAGCAGGGAAGGAAGGAAGTCCTGGGGATGGCAGGTACATCATAAGCCCATTTTTTTATACTAACTTTCCACGTTAATGTATTCAGGTTAGATCTTCCTTTTAAGAGTCGATCTGGTGACAGCAATATTATAACGTACTTCCACAACTGATGCTTTCTGTGTTGCAGGGCTGGACTGATACTGTAAAACTCCAGGAATTGTTTTGCAGTATACGTTATGATGCCTGCGGTTTAAGATGGATCAGTTAGTTAACAGACAACAGATGCATGAAGCTTAAAATCACTCGAATGGCAGAGAGCCTTCTTACTCTTCTGTGTACTGAGGGGGAATAGAGTTCCTGGCACAGGACTCATTAGGGTCTAATCATGACTGTAGTGGACAGAGCCTTGCTGTATTCCTAACAGCATCCAAACGCTTTTTTCCTGACCAAAGGGAGACTCATGATCCAAAAGAACACAGGCTGTATGTAGTGCCTAAGACGTCTGAGTTCCGGTGTCTCCAGAGCTTAATGCACAAGATCCTCTGCTGCGATTAAAAATAAATGCTGACATATTTGTGCCAACTAGGCAGGCATTTGGATCTTAGGGCTACAGAAGCAGTTGGCTTTCAGCACAATTTTAAAAACAAAGAAAAAGCCCAGTTATTATTGGACAGTATTTCCAAAATGTTACTCTAATTGAAAAGAAAAAATGTGGCCACTGTTCGTTTGTTTAGTATGCTTTTAATAAAAGCAAAGGAAATTACACTTTTTTTTTCAAGGACCTCCTTATCCAATAGCTCAGGGATTTGTTTTTCAACCTGAGCACTGAGGCTTGATTCCTACATCTGCTGGGAAAAAACCTGAATGCACACACACACACACACACACCCCTCCTCTCCCAGAACAGAATCACAGCCATTACATGTAAGTGTATTACAGCACAGCATTTCCACCTCTGCACTGTGAAATTTTGTTCTCATCTAGAGAACAGAATAGTGTCAACAGCAGAAATTGCAAATAATTTTTCCAAGAAATGTACGACAGCACAGTGGTTAAGTGCAATCCACTAGGAAATGGATAATGTAAATTCAAATTACAGAGGTAAACAAAAGAACTGAGTGCCGCTCTACCACATCCTCCATCTACTGGTCCATTGACTGAATTTGACCTGAATTTTCACTTACAAAGGCAAAGTAAACTGAATTCCAAATCCAACTCTATTATATCATCATCACCTTGCACACGGAATGAAGAGTTTAAGAAATACGTACCTGAAAAAGACTCCTCATCCAAATAATAACCAAAAAAAGGCACTAAAGCTGTTTGCTCCTGATGTTAACTTCTCAGTATGCTCACTGGGAATACTGAGTATGCTAAATGAATGCACTCGTCAAGTTAGAAAAATCAAGACAAAATTAGGATTTCACTATTTAGCTATAGGCACTGATTTCACTACATTAAAATTTAGTGTCTAAATTAAATAGGAGGAAAAAAAAAGGTTCTTAGGTTCTTCATCTCACTACTCGGTAGGTTTTTACAACTGCGACAAAAGAGAAAACCAAAACCAGCAGAATTTCTAACTGTAAATTTGTTACAACTTTTTCAGAGATTTTCGTAAATGTATGGAAGTGTTTATGGTTGGTTTTGTTACTGGATGGAAGATTTAAAGAAAGTTAAAACTTTTTTGTTTATCTGAAACAGTAATTTAAAAAATAGGCTTTTTAAAATGAATGAAGTCTTTAAAAGATTCTCTAATATCTCTAAGAGTATTTCATTTTGATCCTACTCCTTTTATGTTTTATGAATATAAAGTTTTCACACCAAAATTACTTCTAAACCTTTCTCAAGTTCTACGGACATTCTGTTGGTCGACTGTCTCAATTTCTAGTGTTTTTCAAAAAGAAAAGCTCCATCTCTGCCTTTTCTCTCCCTTTCTCCCTTTTTAATTCATTTCAACAAATGCAGATCCTCCAATCTAAACAACATTTCAAAGACATTCCCTGCTTCTACGCACCTGTTACAGTCTGTCCTATGTTCCAAGCACTTGTGCTCCTTTCAAAGCAGCTCCACTTTACAATATTTACTTTAGAAATTCCTAGCGTCTTCTTGTGCACCTTCAAGGCTGAAACAGGCACTCAAAACTTCACAGGACCAATGATTTAAATGAAAACAATGTTTTCCTTATAAAGCAAAGGATTCTTCAGCTCTCACCCAAGGGTTTCTGTGAAACCAAAGGCTGTTGTTTTTTTTTGGCTTCTACAGCACAATTGGAGAATTGGTAGAAAACGGAAAACAAATGTCAGACTTGTTTCCTGCTATTGCTCTTTATTTTACAAGAGAAAGGACAACTTTTGCTATTCTCATGAATCACAAACTTGCTAATGGAGAGGTGAAAATTAATTTCCTACCGGTAAATTTACATCTCTAACAAGTGGATACGTAAAGTCATTTAGTCCTTAAAAAACAGCTTGCACCCATCCCACCAAAATACTTTTTTTTTTTTTTTATTTTTTTTGCAAAAGCCTGTTCTTTCACACCAAGCACTGTACCAGTGTAACCCCCCATTAGCATGCACAATGATTACTGCTTGCTGGCATAATTGGCTGACAAACAATCCTGAGATTAAAAACAGGTAAATTTAACAACTTTGATAATAAATTAGGCAACAGACACCACTTGTGGACACCACAGGGCCGTCTTTGCTGCTGCATTATAAATTTGGAAATGAGCAGAATATGTGTTTGCTATCTTCACGTGGCTTTTGACAGGTAATGGTGTTAAACTGACCGCTCATATCACCTGCTGCTTTTCTTTGGGTTAGTGGCAGAAGGGAGAGTGGTGGCAATAAAATCCCAACACACCCCAATTATCGTGCAGCTCTGAGACCTCAGTGAAACATCTCTAGGATCCCTAGGCCACGTCTAGGGCTATTTCTCTCTCTTCCCTTAGTTTCCTAGAAAATTTAATTTGTATCTCTCATCGGTACTTACTCAACAGCGTTATTCTAAGTAGGAAATCTCATCCAGGAAAATGAAAAAGCACAAATAAAGCACTTCTTCCCAGTTTTACAGCAGACATTTGGCTGTCTGCCAAGCCCTGCTTCAGGGTTATGCAAATGCATTTACACTTCTTTATCGGTAGCCAAAATATCATCACTCTTATAAAGTGACATCTGCAAGATCTGATCCATTCTTCAGGTAAATGGCAGCAAATATGCTGCACAATGGAACGAGGAAGGCATTAACATGGGATGTTTTTAGGGAGTTGTTGTTGGGGGTTTTTATCAGTGACACTAGAAATTAAACACAAGTTGCATTTTATGATGGATTTTAGGTTTGGGTTTTAGGTTTCCAAGTTCAAGCTACATGGCTACAAGTAATAACAAGGAGTTTTGTTTGCTTGTGTTTGTGTGGTTTGGTTTTTAAAAAGACCTTTTATCCCCTATGGAATCTATGGATTCTCCTCTCGTATATTGGCTCACTAAGAGAAAAGGATGGGTTAGCCTCAGCTGAGACACAGCCCCAACAAAAAAGGTTTGACAGGACTGTAAAAAGTCTGCTAATGGAGCTGTATGTTCCCAAATAGGGGACTGGATCAGCTAAAAAGAAAGGAAGGAAAAGGGAAAGGACAAGGGAAGAAGACATCTTGATCACAGGTAGAGACACTGAAATTTAACCTTCTGGGACCTTCTGCGCTGTCATCCAGAAGTTCAATGTGTTACTCACACAGCAGTGAAACAAAGAGCAAAGTATGAAAACAGTGTCTTCCGTTCCCCATTCCTACAGCAAATGTACCACTGAGCGTGTGAGGGCTGAGACAGTGAAAGTTTAACAAGTTGGTATTCCCTATCCAGAGCTACTGATAAGGAACAAGATACAAGGCAGAAAAGCAGCTAACACATGTTAACGTACATAAACCTGCTGCGGATTTCACAGTACCATAAATCACAAGTAACTCCAGTAAACTCAAGCAGCTACATGAGCATAAAATCTGTATATTTAGAATCAGCATATATTAGAGACTAGTAATAAAGTCAAGATGGTAGAAAACTGCTGCAACAGTTCACAAATCTTGACTTTTTTCCAAGCAATAAAAAATATGTACTTTGCTACAGAGGTAATAGGAGGAGGTAGCAAAAAGGCTAGAATGTATATTTGCACCTCAGTATGTGTGCAGAAACATTTCTGACATAAACAGGGACAGTGAATTGGACACAAAATAACCCCTTATCTCTCCAATTTGAATTTGTGCAGGCACCAGGAGCTATAGATTACTGAGAAAGATCGATTTCTGCAAAATTCAGGAGCAGGATTTTCCAAGAACTTCTAAGAAGTTCTTCAAAAATCTTACTTCTGACTTTCTCAGAACTCAATCAATTCCACAGCAATCTATAGCTCCTGGCATCTGCCCAAATTCAATCTGAAGTCAAATGGCAGAGCTCAGATAACTTAAATTTAAATGCAAGAAATGGAGAGAATAAATCTTTCCATTATTTGCTGTACATTATTGTAACCTTCACATTTGAATTACAGTAAAGCAACCTGCACAGACTAAGGAAAATTGTTAGCTAAAACACATGAGGATAGAAATCAACAACCACCGTCAAAGGAAGAAATGCTAGTCACGAATCTTGTATCAGTCTCACAAACATGAAGGCTCCTCAAAAGCAGGAGACAATCACGGCTTTGCTCAGTGATCTATCTGTCCAAGAAATACCTTCTAGTAAATTTGCAAGTCCTTTTCAGGTTTACACTTCTCAATTTATTCAGTGTTGATTTGTAAGAACTAAGCAGTTTAAGCTGATGTTATTTTAGCCTCTTCGGCCAAATATATACAGTAGGTGACTGAGAATGAGACCTTTCTATGTTCTATGTTCAGCACCTCCCTCTCCCACAGCTATAGTGGGAAGTGATATGTATAAAACTCCATTTCCTTGAGGTTTCCTCAAAACAACAAAAAACAGAAGAGAAATATTAAAAACATAAAACGAGTTAAACAGTCACGAATCACAGAAGCATGCAAAATATTCTGGGGATGCTAGCTTCACAAGCAGGGAATTAAATCAAACAGCAGACTGCAAAGAAAACACATAAAAATTTGCATTTAAAACTCGGAAAGGCAAATACACTCACGGTGTGGCCGTGAAAAGCAGCAACATACAGAAGAAAGGACATCAAAGATGAGGCCCTTACCTCAGCACGACATTTTTGCCGTCACTCCTCACGCACCTGACCGGCCGGCTCTGATACCCGACCTGCACCTCCCGTGCATGATGGTGAGCTTTATGGCCTTCGAGCCACGATATGCTTGGCTCTCCAGAGTCCGTGCCAAAATCCAGCATGGCTTTCCCAGCTGCCATTGCGTCGTCACGATGGGGCAGCCTGCACTCGCCCCAGGGCCCCACCTTGAGGCTGTAGGTGTGCTCCTCTTCCCCGAGGGGACAAGCAGCCATTTCGCAGAGCCTGGACTCAGTCAGGTTGGGGCACGGGGCACCCCCATACAGCGGGGGAGCAACAACGGTGCGTGTCCGGTGCCGCATGGTCCTGGCACAGCCCCCACCGCACTGGGACCAGGCGGAGAAGTCGGAGACGACGCAGTCCCGCGGGCACGGCACCAGGCAGGCCTGCTCAAGGGGTGGCCGGGGTGCGAGATGCTCGCAGATCTCGCTGGCGACGGTGCTCCTGTTCAGCTTCTGGAGGCAGCGGGCGCTGCGGTGCTGCAGGCCGTGCTGCGCCGTGACGCAGGCCCCAGCCTCACCGCCGGGCACGCAGGTGCCCCATCCCGAAACCTCCCACTCGAACAGCTCCAGGTGCCAGTCGCAGACCTTAAAGCACCTCCGGTGGCTTTCGGGCTTCTCCTTCTGGTCGCAGTTCGCGTGGTGGGACGTCCAGCCCTCGGTGTGGGTGCACCAGACAGCCCGGCTGCGAGTGCCCCCTGAACCGCAGTCACCCACGCATCGGCCCCAGTGACCTGCAAAAGAAGAGGGTTGAGCCATGCCAGGCCAACAATCTCACCCAAAAACAGCAAAACCATGCTCTGGAATCCATTAAAAAGTGAACAACTATCAGCTAGTCCCTAAAATTGGCTAAATTTGGGTTCGCAAGCCACTTCTCCCCACGTACTCACATCACAGGATGCCACCTGCTCCCCGACACTTGGAAAAAAATTTTGCCTTCCAGTGCCCCACAAATTAAGGACAGGACAGGCACATTTCTGCAGCAGTAAAATGCACCCCAAAGGCTGAGGAAACATGAATATTTAATTCCACTTGTACAAATGAGTATAAAAACAATCATAAAGGAACAATAATCTAACAGGAAAAGAAAGTCAAGTTAGATAAGAGGAAAACATTCTTAATAGAGCAATTAGTCAATGGAATAAACTGCTCTGGGAAGGAGCTGAATCATCATCTGTGGTGATAAAACGGTGAGGATAAATACTATGGAAATAAAAGCACGCGCTTAATAGGAGTTGAAACTGGAGGAACTGACTTTACATTACAGTGTAAATACTACAGAACGGGTCCCACTGGGCGCTGCTTTATGAGCACGGCCCCATATAGCAGAAAAGGCCCCTCACGTGCTTCAACTTCTAAATTACCCTGGGAAGTACCTCGAGCAAGTCGTCCCTGGTTGCAGCACACGGTACTAGAGATGGGGGCATAGCTAGTCATTCAGCAAGAGAAACAAAATCAAAATTAAACCCACGAATCTCATTTTCAGTTCTGGAGCACACAAACATACTTATGTAACTGTATGAATGTTATTTAAGGATTTGCAAGTGAACTTAAATCAGACAAGGCTAAATAGCAAGATTTTTCTCTAAAAATATTATTCCACAAAAATCCACCCGGTCCACAAAATAATCTAAGGGCTATAAAGTATAGAATTGCTTTCAAAATGAGGAGAAAAGGTAGTGGAAAGCACTCAGGCTGAATCTTAACATATTAAAGGGATTTTGATGATCATGTCTCAAGAGGGTTTCATCTCATTCCTAAGTTTAAAAACTTTCCAGTACCCCGTAATGGAACCATTTCACTGGGTAAGAACATTGCATATGTAATCCACACTTGAAAGTACACTGCAACAAACAACAACCTCTGTATTTTTTTATTTTATTTTTTTTATGGCAGAAAATGAACTTATAATAAATAGGTCAATTTATATTAAAAAATGTTATTCCAGACAAGTTTTTTAAAATTGATTTTTAAAACGATCAGAATCAGTTATATGCTTACACTAAGCAAACATATAAAAACAGCCCCCATAATGGCTGCAATTACAACACCAAGTATTTCATCTAGCTGATAATGTTTTCATAGGTAAACCTGATGTTTTTTTCTTTATGGACAGAGAGGATTGCATCTTCCAGAACCAGGGCCTTGATATTATGATAATAAATAAAGAAACAAATGTCCTTTTCTTTTCCATAGTTAGTAAAAGAGAGACCAATACAGTAAATACTTTGGGTATAACCAAGATTCTCCTACAACACATCCCACATGGGGAATTTGGAACAATGCAGAAACATCAATACAAATCTTGAAGAACCTCACCAAGTGTACTGGGTCTGGCTGGAATGTTAACTTTCCCTGCAGCAGCCCATACAGTACTGTACTCTGCACTTGTAGCTGGAACAGCAGTGTTATCACACCAGTGTTGTGTCTACTGCTGAGCAGCAGTGGCACAGCATCGGGCATCTCTCTAACCCTCCTAGGGGGTGGGCAAAAAGTGAGAAGAGAAACATCACTAGGGCAGCTGACCTAAACCAACCAAAGGGATATTCCATACCATGTGGTAAGCAATAAAAGGTGGAAACAGGAAGAAGAGGGGAGGGGTGGGCTCTCGTTGTGAAAACGTTGGTCCTCCTCCCGAACACCAGCTACGTGCGTTGAGGCCCTGCTTCAAGGACGTGGTCAATCATCACTCATTTGTGGGAAGTAGAGAGTAATTTTCTTTCCTCTGCACTTCCACATAGCCTTCATTTATTTTACTTGTTTGTTTTCCTCCCTTCTTTTTATTTTCCCTTTCCCCCTCCCTTTTCCCCTTTCCCTTTTTATTTCCCTTTAGTTAAATTGTTTAGTGCATAATAATCTTTAATTGTTATTATTATTTCCCTTTAATTAAATTTTCCTTATCTCAACCTGTGAGTTGTTCTTTGCTTTACTTCTCCCCCTCCTCATCTAAAAAAGAGGGGGAGTGAGAGAGCAGTTGTGGGGTTTAGTTGCCCAGCATGGTAAAACCACCACACCGAGCTGTCACTGTTGACTCTCCTCTGGCATCACCACTCCTGACTGTACAGGTTTTTAGTGATTAGAGGTTACTACAGATCTCCCCAGAGCTGCCTCAGGAGCTTCAGAGTCATGAGTGGAGCATGGTCTGGCCAGTCAGGTAGACAGTGATGCCACCACCTCTCCTTGCTGCACTATTTGTTGCCAGCGCCCTGCAGCCCAACGGCTGTGATTACAAAGCAGAGACCCAGGAGATGTCCCTTTGGTGGCTGCTTTTCCTCCCTCATCCTCCAGGGTATGACTACAATGCTACCCTGAGTCTGACACCTCCTCTTGTGGTCAAAAAGCAGCACGAAAGATGGATTTTCAGAGTCATCGGGGTTTAGACAGCTCCAGCTTTTGATGCATCCAGTCTTCAGGCTATGTGAACAGCCTTTCTCCCTTTTGTGCCTGTATTTCACACCAAAATATGTCAGTTCAATGTAAGGACTCAACAGTGACACATCTTGAAAGGGAAAACACAGCAGCAAATTATACTGTACACCACAAACTGTACTATACTAATTATAGTTAGTTACTATTGACTTTCACGATAATTAAATGGGCTTAAAAACTGAAGATTCCAAAAAATTAGACTTTATGCTTTTGAAGTTACAAGATACATGAAGAAGTCTACTGACAATTTGAATGTCTGTTCTTGATATGTCATTTTGACTTAAAAGTCTATTCCAATAAAATGCCAAGATTCAGAAACAGTCATCAGATTATGTATATGCTGTCATCTTACTAAAAATAGGAGTCAAAAATCAAAACTCAAATACCAGGTGGCTTTACTGTTTCATGAGTTTCTCAACATTTCTCTGAAGCAGGTTTACAAAGACAATTTTTTATTTTTTGATATCTGGAAGTTTCAGTGCAGGAAATGTCTGTTTTTTCACAAGTTTGTTTTTAAAGCAAAAAGTCATGAGCAATATTGTTTCACTTCAGTTTAGTGCATAACATTTTGCTCACAAATTGCTTGGAACACACTACACCAATTTAGGATTTACTACTTATTTCTTAGGACAGCAGAATTTATAATCCATATTCCTCTACATCAAAATACCACTAAAAGACTCCATACAGTAATAAAAAGCAGTTGAAGAAGGCTGGCCAAATTATATTCACCAAACCTACCCCTACTCTTTCACCATTGCACAAAACTCATCTCTTCAGTACTGCTACTTTCCTGGGTGTTACTCAAGAATTGTTCTATGTAATAGCTACAGGTCCACCAGTCCCAACATTAACAGGATAGATAGATATGCAGCAGAAGCCTTAGGAAGAAGTGACCTTTATTTAACATCAGAAGTGAATTTAGAAAGAAAAATTACAAATAAAAGAAAGAACTCATAAGCAATTACATTATCATTAGACACATCACAATTTGCAATTATTCTCTGGCAAACATGCTAAAAATATAGCTTATTAGACCCACTCTTGGCATGCCAAAAATAAGCATGAAAAAATAAGGGTGAAAAATCAGATGCAAATCCCATTACTGCAGACGTTTCTTCACTTCCGATGATCTCTTCAGGACACAGCAGTAAACTTATCCTCAATGTTTCATTGCTTAGTTAAATATCCTGTTCAGTAGCTTAACTGAGGAGAAGGATATAAATACTTCCCAGTCAATAGCCTGCTTTGTAATTAGTATTTAAGTTGTTTTTTTAGAGGAGCCACGTTAAATTTACACCTTCCTTGAAATAAATCTGAGTCAATTAGAAGGAACATCTCAGCAGAACATGAATAACAGCATTAACAATATTTTATTAAAAGCCTACTGGCACTTATGCATCAAAGGCTAGAACTTTAAAAAGATGCATTACAATTCCCAGTCTTGAATGGGAGGCCACTGGTTATTAAAGCACAAGACTAAATAAAATGAAATCTATTTCACTGTGAACAGCCTATGGAAAGTACAAAAAGATGAAGACAAAACATAGACATTGTCCCACTGTAACCACTGTAACCTAATCAAATAGTGAACAGACTCATGGTCTCACACCACCACCAAAAAGTAACATTGTTTGCCCATCTAGGAGCAAAGGCCTCCAAATTCAAGAAGGCAAATGTGCAAGAAAAGATGAAAACTGCAACAAAAATGTCCAAGACGAAAAAGTGTTGACACTCCTCCAGAAGGCAGGAGCATCCACAAAAACAGACCCAAGTGCAGTAAGAAAAAAAGTGCATGGCCACGTACATGTCTGTGGCTGATGATTATGTTCTGTAAGCAACAACTCAGGAAGACTTGGAAAAAAACTGAAGAGAGAGTCTATCAAATCACTATTCCCAAAAATGAGAAGTCAGGCAACAAAGAAAAATACAAAATAAATAAATAAATAGATAATAGATAAATAAATAAAAAGACATCCCACCATCTCTTGCAAGACATCTATAACACTATGTGATGATAATGACATGATAGTAATTAATATATTAAGTCAATCTAATGAAGAAAAAACAACACCTTGTTCTGTTTGCCATCCTTTATCCAACAGAAAGATAACCATATAATTAGCGCAAAGAGCTTCTCTAATGTGGTTAGAAGCAAGCAATATAGCACTGCAATTGTAGTTTATTTCATGTAGTGGGCCCTGATTTGCTTTTCCTGCCTGCAAGACCTACCTACAATTATGCAATAATTATGTCTGAAAGGATACAGTAGCATCTGCTCTTTGACACACAGGTCACAAAAGCATAAGGCAAGCAGGCTATTCAGACAATAATTACATATTACAGACAAAATGAAACACAACTAAGTATCAAATCTCAAATAGATATCCCAGTAAGAGTTGCTTAATAAGTATGTTATTGCTTAATAAGGGCTGGTACAATAATTATGCTGTGTTTAACGTGACATTTAGCTTAATTGCAACCATTTCACCATCTGAGAATTCATTGAATAAGCATCTTCCACAATTATTCTGTCCCTGTAGCTATGTACTAATTTGCAAACTTAGGACAAGATTAGCAATCAGTTAAGTAGAGTACTGTGTTAGCAATTTCTTTCAAACAGGCAATAGATATTTTCCAAGTCTCATCTGATACACAGAACATTGAAAGAACTCAAAGATTTTTTTGAATTTTCTACTTAAAACAAAACAAAAACAAAGATTTGATACTTTAGTTTAAGTATCAAATTTAAGAGCAGTTGTTCTAGACCTTGCCAGTTTGTATTTAAACAGAAAGTACTAATTCTTAGTGTAGATAAAGATCCCTGAATATCAGAACAGAGAGGTATGATGCCACAGAATCATCTAGGTTGGAAGAGACCTCCAAGTCCAACCTCTGACCTAACACTAACAAGTCCTCCACTAAACCATATCACTAAGCTAAAATGTCCTTAAAGCCCAGCTGAGGAATAACGCCACCAGATGTGACTGTAACCCCCTTCCAAGGGAAATGTGTAATTTTTAATGTGCCTTGGAGTTACATTTATTTATCATGAACCGAACTGTCAAAAATCATATGAACTACCGCATTTTCTCACCACTTAATTAATTTTAGGTATGACGCAAAGCCATTTGACAAAATGCCACAAAATATTTTTTTTAATTATTTCAACAAAAACCTTACTATACTGATGAAAGTCATATCACTTGTATGTTGTACTCTCCCCATGTCAGTTTATTCAGTCCACTTTCATCTTTTCTTGTAGAACAAGGAGACTTAAATATTTGTGGCACAGAACAGCTCTATACATAGCCTGACACCAGACTTGATATGTTTACCTACTTTATACTACTAAGTAATATTAAGTAAAGCTATTGTTTGCATAACTACGTACTGCCTTGCTTTCTGGAAAAGCCTTCCTGTATGCCTGCCCTGCATCTAATGCCACATTTCAACCAAAATGTAGCTTTTCTTCCTCACCTGTACTTAACTATCTCAGTAGGTTTGCTATATATTATTAACAGTAATTCAGTAAAATGCTTTCTCTAACATTTCATATGAAAGATGCCACACAAAACCAGTCTATTGTAATATTTGCGATGTATCACACATGGCAGAGAAAATTCCTCTGATTCCTGTGATTAATTTTATATATCTGCAGCACTTTTTTAAACTTTCATGACCTACACAAATGAGTAACTCAGCAACTCAGTTATTCATCTTACTTACATCTGAATAAAAGTGAAGTTTAGTGACTTATAGCCAGGAAGCATTTTGTTCCAATTTTACATATCAGGTTTTTGCCTTATTATCCACATGCGGTAACACTCAAGACACACTCCAGCAAGTAAGACATTGTACAGCAAAATGTAATGAACACTGTTGTTTATGAAAATTCAGTGATTTACTAACCCCTTGGCACTTGAAGGCAGGACTTCTCAATATTAAGCACTAATGTAAACTGCGTTAGCTGAGCTACTCAATCATGTGCCCACACCCTGGAGATAGCCCAAGGAAAAATATTATTTTCTTTCAACTCTCAGCTTTGAAAGGAATAAAAAAAAAAAAAAAAAAAAAAAAAAAAAAAGGCAGCCCACACATTGCAATACATTTCTGAAACACCCATTTTACATATTTTGAGGGTTATGTGAAAGCAGTTATCTTGTCTTGGTAGCAAATGACATTTAGAGACAAGGTTATAATGTATATAAGAATAATATAAAAACAAAAGTATAAATAGATGTTACTCGCAAATTACAACTACATGTATTGCACTGTGTATACGATTAAAACCATCCAGTACTGAATTAGAGAGCTGTAATCTAACTTTAACATTTTTAAAATTCTGAAGTATGAAAATCAATTCTTTTTTTAACAAAATAATCTTCATAAGGTGTTTCTAAATGTAACCTTAACAGAAAGCGCAACTGAAAAAAGTTTCTTCATGTGCTCCACCTTGACTTAGAGGCTTACATTCCCCGAGGGGAACTGGGTCCTTGCTTTGAAAATCACCACGAATTGATACAGCAGCGGTAATGCGGCATCTCCCACCACACAGCCTGCGCTATGAAGCTGCCTGGAGGCAGTGCCTGCAAACAAAACCCTTCAGGATTTCTCCCCAGCTGGGCTGCCAAGGCAAGGAAGGTGTGAGCAGGCTCCTGCAGGACAGCCCAGCAGGTCTGCCTAGCACTTGTAAGCACCAGCACAGCTGCAGAGGTTCAGGACAACCTGCACTGGTCACTGGTACCTCCTTCATGACTATAATTAAAACTTCTCTCCAGTCCATAGAAAGCACAATCTAAGAGGTCTATATGAGGTCTACCCCTCCAAGTGGTTCTTCTGGCACGCAAAGCCCAGGTTTCATTCCAGATCCACCTTCTTACTAATAGCCCAGCAATGGGTAGGGCCACTACAAAGGTAGCACACAGCTCTGGAAGAGACCAGCCCATCCACGTCTCCCCAATAAACTTTGCCAAACAATTTAAAGATCAGCATCAGTGGGTTTCTACAGGAATCAAATCAGGAAATTCGCTGTCAATGTCTTATTGCTCTGAGACAGAGCCTCAGTGGAAAACAGCTGAGGAGGAAACACTGGCAGTGGTTCAACACAGTATTCGAGCTCCGAGATACAAAGAGAATTCTTGTATTAGTTCTGCAATAATTCATTACTTGGCAAACACCAAAAATACTTTCATCCCTTTTTCTGAATTTTGACATCTGCATTTTCTAATTTTCTTATTCTTTTATGAAGCTTAAAGTATACTTGTTTTTTGAAATAATAATAAAGTTCTGATATTCAAAATGTTAAGAAAAAAATCCACACAAACAATTGTCTCATAGAAAGAAATTGTGAAAACACTGAACACACCAATCTGCATACCCGCAAAACCTTTGTGATGCTCTGATGAAGTACTAGAATTTACTTCACATGTACATAAACACGGGAAATTTTGTATCTGTCTCCAGACATCATTTTAAGGGAGAAATGTATTTTTTCTGCTTGGCTTTGTGCCCTTCTCAACTTACATATTTTATGACCCACTACAGCACAGAAGTCATCATATTTTTTCAGATACTATATCGTATTTTTTCAATCACTAAGCCATGATAAAGGAACCAAAATGCAGCATTGGGCCCTGAGGTGCCATACTGGGTCAACCCATGCATGGAAGGCTGCAGGTATGAGCACATCTGCCACCCAAAGAGGAAAATTCCTTATGTCCCCATGGAAATGGACCAGACAATCACTATTCTGAACAAGCTAGCATTATAGAAGAGCTATACAATGGGCAGGATTTCCCATGCTGCTCAAACTACTACTAATTAGTATTTCTGCAAAGATGGAAAACACTGATGGTAGCAATCCCAGGCAACAGTATAATTAAATCACAGAACAGCTGAGGTTGGAAGGGACCTCTCAAGGGATGATCTGGTCCAACCTCCCTGCTCAGGTAGGGCCCTATACAGCACGTTACCTAGGGTTGTGTCCAGACAGCTTTTGAGTATCTCCAGGGAAGGAGACATCTCTGGGCAGCCGGTGCCACTGCTCACTCAGCCTCAGTCAAAGAAGCTTTTCCTCGTGTTCAGACAGAACTTCTTGTGTTGCAGTTTGTGCCCATTGCCTCTCGTCCTGTCGCTGGGCACCACTGAGAAGAGTCTGGGCCCATCCTCTTGACACCTTCTCTTCAGATACTTCAACACATTGATCAGATCCCCCCTGAGCCTTCTCTTACCCAGGCTGGATATGCCCAGCTCCCTCAGCCTTTCCTCATATGAGAGATGCTCCAGTCCCTTCATCACCCTAGTAGCTCCTTCCTCGAGGTGCTCTGTGTCCCTCTGGTACTGGGGAGCCCAGAACTGGAAACAGCACTGCAGGTGAGGCCTCACCAGGGCTGAGGAGAGGGGCAGGATCACCTCTCTCAACCTGCTGGTGAAGCCCTTCCAAATGCACCTCAGGATGCCACTGGCCTTCTTGGCCATAAGGGCCCATCACTGGCTCATGGTCAACTTGTCCCCCAGGTCTTTCTCTGCAGAGCTGCTCTCCAGAAGGTCAGTGCCCAGCCTGTGCTGGTGGATGGGGTTATTCCTCCCCAGAAGGAATATGATGACTTCTGCAGGACCCTGCACTTGCCCTTGTTGAATTCAAGAGGTTCCTCTCTGCCAATCTCTCCAGCCTGTCGAGGTCCCTCTGAACGGCAGCACAGCACACTGGGCTACCAGCCACTCCTCCCAGCTCTGTGCCATCAGAAAACTTGCTGAAGAGATAATCTACCCATTATCCAAGTCATTGATGAATAAGCTGAACAATTCTGCATCCAGTATTGACCCCTGGGGGACACCGCTAACTACAGGCCTCCAACTAGACACAGGTCATTGTAGAACTATAAACCTTCCTTTCTAGTGAGCATTCATTATTATTATTATTATTATTATTATTATTTACAGCCCACATGTAACCATCCACTTTTGATTAACTATTCTTAAATTTCCATTACCCTTGACACCCTTCTTAAAGGCACCAAACTCTAGGAAAAAAAAAAAAAAACTTCAGGGAAGTGCAATACTTAGAAAAAGCTGTGCAGGAATAAACAATTTAAACAGCTACACCAAAGTTTCAGAATGATAAGCATTCTCCAGCAGTAAATCAATCTGCTCATCCAGTAGCTCTTCTAAGCACAAGCTGCTGTCAGGAAGAAGGGCTGAGCTTTGAGCAGCGTCCAATCAATCTAAGAGGGCCAAAGTGCTTAAGTTTCCAGACACCATAAAACCAGGATGAAGAGCTTTGAGATTCAAGAGACTCAAGTGATTTTTACTTCAGGGAAGAGTGACAGACATATACTGATAAATAAATAAATAAATAACAACAACAAAAAACACATCTGTAATAATGAAAAACAGGGAGAGGAGAGGAGAGGAGAGGAGAGGAGAGGAGAGGAGAGGAGAGGAGAGGAGAGGAGAGGAGAGGAGAGGAGAGGAGAGGAGAGGAGAGGAGAGGAGAGGAGAGGAGAGGAGAGGAGAGGAGAGGAGAGGAGAGGAGAGGAGAGGAGAGGAGAGGAGAGGAGAGGAGAGGAGAGGAGAGGAGAGGAGAGGAGAGGAGAGGAGAGGAGAGGAGAGGAGAGGAGGATGAGAAATACACTACTTTTCAAACTGAAGTAATTTCCTATCACATCAAAAATTCAGCTTCTTGATTGCAAGGTCCAGGAGAACAGAATAACTAAACCACTCAAGTTTGCACTCAGGGAACATGATCACTTCACCTTGTTCTGATTCACAGAACAGGTGTTAAAACTAGAAAAATCTTGGGACTCTTGTGACAAGAATTACAAACTCTAAGCAAGCACAGCATATCTAGGTAGATATGTCAAGAAAGAAATATGTCCCTCACATTTGGAGGCTGACTTTCCCAGGTATTGTTCCAAATGACTACACATGCAGGTGAACGACAGCAAAGCACTGCTAGATTAAGATCACTGCATCAGGCCGGACTGAGATCCAGTTGAGATCCAGTTTTGTTGTTGTTGTTTGTTTTAAACTAGAATTTTATACCTGCTCAGTTCCTGGAGAGCAGGACTTGGCACACAGCTACATCCAATCCAGAGAAACAGACCCTCTGCTGCAGTGCTTCTCTGCAAACACACCTCCCATACAAGAACAACAAAAGCTACAATAATACTGGGTAATAAAGCATTACAACATAAAGAGTAATTTTTTATTTGCTTGTTTGTTGGTTTTAATTTTGTTTTTTCTCTTCCAGTTAAGTTAGATTCCCTGGGGCAAAAGCCAGCAATGCTCTAAGTATAAACAGAGAAGAGTACTGTAGTGTTGGCCATAAATCTGCGTCAGTAAATTAACACAAGTCCAAGCCTTCTGAGCACTGCAGTGGGCAGAGTGTTAACCCATGGTCCCAGGGTGGGAATAAACACATTTAGGGGAAGGGAAAGGTTGTTGTTGGCTTTTTTGTTTTGTTTGGTTGGTTTTCTAATACCTACACTGCTGAAATAAAGAAACCTGAAAATGGAACTTCAGTTCCAAAGAGGATTTATTCAAACATCAAGTCATGCACCCAAATTATTCAGAGGTCAGAATACTGCTACTGGCAGATTGCCTTTTCAGAGATGTTTTGCTTATGTTATTCTGAATTTGTAGCAGTTACATATTTCTGAATAGTCTTCAGCTATCACTAAAAGTCTAGCAGGAGGGCACCTTTACACACATTTTCAGAAACTTCAGCACAAGGTTACAACCAGGTCCTTGTAGATGTTTAAACATTTGAGAATATATACCCTGAGGATGATTTTGCTTAGCATATATCCATGTTTCCTGAAAACCACTGAAAGATGTGGCAGGGCGCACAGAGCACTCAGGAATTCTGCTCAGGCCGTTCAGTGAGCAGAGATGAACAATTTTTAACCTGGCAATCTGGCCGCTGTTGCCATAAAAGATGTCATGCTATGATTTTCTGAAGTAAAAGAACGGCAAGATGGAGAAGCATCAATTATGAGTGCACATCTGTTGTACGCATATTTTATGTCTGAACTTAAGCATCTGTTTTATCAATGTTAGCCGACACTTTGTAACCAAAAATGTTTAGAAACAAATGTTTTTACATGTTAGTAATCATTTAACAAGGCCTCAGAAAACGTAGCCCCTTAATAGATTTAATTAACAGGTTAATGATGTGCATAGCATGCACACTCTCAAAAGCAAAGATTTCCACATTATGCTTGTTTCTGTTTCACAGAAGCAGCTTTCTGTAGGATATCTGAGCTAATGTAATTACACATCTGGTACTTCTGTTGCTTTCAATTGTAGAGATATTTATAAACAGTGCTACTAATTTACACAAGAGTACCTAAATGTTCTAATTTTTTACACTACAAATAAAGATATTTGCATAAAAATACAACTGGAAGGAGTTTTCTTTTGTAGCTCTGAGTGTTTCTAGTGAATACATAAAATAATCATTTATCCTGCAGAATAGATCTAAGATTTACACTATTGTCAGAACTGCCTGTGAAACCCGCACATACTAAGCACTCAAGTTCAGCTTTATATAAAGGGGTCAAGTACAAGTGTTTAGATATTTTTAAATTAAATAGCAGCACTGGTAATCACCTTTGTTCCACTGTGTCACCAACACAACAAAACTAATGCTTTACAATATCATTTCTTGGTAAAGTTCATTCATCATCTTCATTGTAACTGGGAAATGATTGAAAAAAAGAACAGGTCAGAATAATGGAAATCCCACAGTATCTTTACTGGTATTGTCAAGAAAATATAGAGTTTATTAATTTAAATATGCTTCCAAGAAGACCACAAGTTCGAAGATGATTCAAGAAGATAAAAAGCCATTCCTGTCTCAAGCTGCTTTCAGTTCAATTTAGGTCACATCTGGGTTCATCAAGATAGCACCTGAAATCCCACAGTTTGCTAAATATTGACAGAAGACACTGCTTCTGTAAGTGTTTAATCAAAGCATCAGATGAGTCCCAAGTCCTGGAGGAGCATTACTGAAAGGAGAAGCTATTATAAACAAACCTTTAAATACCTGTATGCTCAAGCTCAAGGCCTACCCACATGGGAGAAAAGACAAGCCAAGAAAAACACTCTTTTTTACTTAATATTTTAAGGCACATCTGATTAAGAAAAAAACTCATTATTTGTTTAATAAAAGGAATAGAATACGTGTGCATGTGTGTAAATCTGCTGCTCAATGTATATATCCATACACACTCATACATATGCATACCACTAGAAATTTATATCCAACAAATTATCCCATTTCTCTGCCATTTTGGGATCAGTGTCCTCGTACTCCTTCAGTGCTATAGAACCTGTACCTGACATACGAGAGGCGCGTGCAAAGTGCCATGGTTACCCCATGATGGAGTCAGACATACCACAGCCAGTTCCTCCTCCCTCTGAGAAGGTACTTTCTGTGTCTCAGAGGTCACAATGAAGGCTGTGAATGTGTATGACAATTTGGTGATGGCAAACAATGGATAAAACACTCTTCATCTAATTTCTCCCTGACAGTAATCCAGACAGGCAGAGCAGGGAGAGATTTGTGGGGACCAGGACATAAAAATATTTAGCTGGTACTCCTGAACCACAGATTTCAGAGGTGCTTGGGAATGTTGCTTTTATATGAATATGCTGTTTCCAAATGAACCAGCTCATTATCACGTCCCAGCTGGTTCATTAGCCAGCACAGGGAGATTCAGTATCACCACAGCAAAACAATCAATGGCTACAGAAAGAGACTTCTTGAGAAATGGAGTGGGCTACCCATCCTCCCTCCAGAAAGAAATCCACCTCTCAGTCTTCTCCCCAGGCAGATTTAAAGAACTGAAACTTCAGAGCAAATTTGGCATACCCATCCCCAACCTCCAGCACTAAAAAAAGCTGCCGCACCCTCAACCAATGGAGACTGCCCAGCTGTATAAATCTGGTAGTTCTGCCAACTAAGAAAATCTCTTTTTCCACGAAGAATACTAAAATTACTGCTATTAATTGAGTTTTTGTTCCAGTGGGCGTTCTTTAATTCAATCAAGCCACTTGGAAGTAGTCTATTAGAAACATCTATTCCTTTCTTAGATTACCACAATAAACATTATTCAGAATATTCTGAAGTAAATAAAGCCATTTGATTTGAAATCCTTTTAACACTAAGCTATATATTTTATATATACAAATCAAAATGACTGCTGAATAGCAAAATCAATGAAGAAAAGGGAGCTAAGAAAAATGTAATCCATATTAATTACATATTAAAAACATTTACAGTCTATCCTATCTGAAGTTTTGAAATTTAAGACATTCAACATCTTTGAAAACTGGCCTTAAATTACTTCAGTTCTTTCTCAGATGATGAATGATTTTTAGTTTACAGCAGACCTTGATATTATTTCAGATATAAAGAAAATAAGGACCAGAAAGAATAACACAATGCAGAAACAATTAGATCTGGACTACAACGATTACCCCCTTGGGATTTCAATTATACTAACAATTAATTGGTTATACTTGTACCTAAGGTGTGCTTCCTCTCTGCCCAAGAACAAGATTTTAAGCACAAAAAAAGCTTCACTGATGACCTGTTTTTCATCAGGCAGTCTTGTACGTGCACACTCTGATGTTCCTGCAGTGTCTTCCCCTCGGATCCTGGCCCGTAAGCCCTTTGCAGGCCTGTCATCCACCCACAGCAGAGCTCTACACAAGGCACTTGTAACATGCTCTGTCACACATTAATGCAGCAATTAGGTAGCAGTGAACGCGATAACAGAAAGCAAAAATTATGCAGGAGGGAGCATCTCTGTGGTGAAGCGCAGAAGGGGCAGTTGACCTCATACCTGCGGCCCTGAAACTTTTAAGTACACCTTTCCCACTGCAGCCCTGCAGAAAACATATACAAATTAAAAGTATCTGCTTAAGAAGTCATGAGTGAAGAAAAGAGAAAAGGCAGCCCCATGGAAAAATATACTCTAGCAAAAGATACCAGACATCTCTGTATTTAGAAAACATCCCCCCACTACTGAGTATATCTGAAGTCAATTTACATAACAAAAGTACAAACCCTTGAAAAGCAAGGAAGAAAGAATTTACCTTAAGAAACACCCACTTAACTTTTTATGAAAGATGGACCCTTTTTCTCAGTCAGCACACCTCTGTGGATTTTCATTCCCACAACTTCAGCCCAAAGTCCTATTGCTGCCGCAATTACACCAGGCAGAGGATCATATCCGCGCCAAGCAGACGGAGCAGAGCACTGCACCAGAATGCTGATAGAAACACACGCATCTGCTGTAATGCAACACATTCAAATAGCTCAGTCTCCAGAATAAATCAGCCTCAGACGTTCATGTAAGTAGAAACACAGATGTAAGCCAAAGATATTTTGCATAAACCCTCTTAGAAAGATTCTTCCCACTTATTAGGTGCTGCAGCGCTTTAGAAAAACAAGTCCACTGGAGCTCTCTCTGACTGCAAGGTTCAGTATCTCAGGTACTGATTTGTCTTCTGCATTAGAAACTACAGCATTTCAAATAATTTCATTCCACGTTCAATAACTGAAGAACACTATGCATAACAAAGATACTTATGGTAGCAGCTACTTTTAGTTTTGTTTTGTTTTAATACTAACTAATAAGAGCATTTTATAAACTCTTCCTCATATTAAAACTATATAAAGCCCTTCACAAGCTTCATGTGTGCATAAACCCACCCATAATGACAAGACTATAAGGTATTTTGCATTCATACTTAATTGGCAAACAGATTTTCCCCATCTAAATTTTAGAAGGGCTCAGAAGTACCTTTTTATGACCACCTAAAAAGACTCCTAAATCATGCAATTATAATGAAATTGTTTATATAAGCTACAATAAAATATTAATTCAGCATCAAGTACATAAATCAGCAGCACACAGTAGTAACAACTGCATATGTCAGCTGACCCTCCAGGATTACAGCATTCAACAGCTGGACTGTTGTATCAAGTCACTGGGTGCCAATCACATTGATAAAAGATGGGTGGTTTTACTGATCGTGATGCATATCCTTCGCCCCAGGGAGGAAGAACAGCTGCTACTTCCTGTAAAATCTTTCATATTTCCTTTCTTGAGGGAATTCAAACCTCAGCCAAATGAATTAGATGGGCAGGCAGGAGAATTCATTAATTTTTTCCCATTTACTTTTATGTGTGCACTTTCTAGCTCAAGAAGAAAAACAATTTTACAAGACCAAATATTTTACTTAAAATGTCCACATGCTCAGCTCAGCGGGTTACCAGCATCAGGACTTCCAGCCTGCAGTCACTCAATGCAAGCACTCATGGCATCATTTTCCCAAGGAGAAGACAAAGGGCCACATTCTGGTCCCCATTATGCCAGCATCAATTCAAGGTGAGCAGAGTCAGTCCAGATTCCTACTCTGTCATCTAACTCCATCCTACATTTTGGATGCTAAGCCAGTTGCTAAGTTTCCCTGATGAACCTCAATTTGCCAAGAAACATTTCAAGGAATGCCTATGAATTTCTAAATGGGTATCAGACTGTTAAATAATTTCTAAGATGTCACAGGAAGAAAGTCGGTATTGACTTGGACTCACTTCCAACTGATGCCTAATCCATATTACAATAATAATGTAAATGATCACTAAGGAGTGGTTACCATTGTGGTCAGATCACATGGCAGACAGGCAAGCTCAACCAATAAGTAAACTGTGAGGGAGAATGGTAAATGTGCTGATTATGTAAATGTAACTGTTTGAAGTCAAAGATGTGGGCCTGTATTCCACTGATAAAATGAGTAAAATAGAAAGAGAGGCTGCGTAAGCAATTAAATTTAACTTTTTAATCAATAAGAGGGAAACTAGGACCTAAATCCACTTTACAGGATTTAGGAATCAAAGCCTTCATGCGACTCAAAAACAGCCATGATGCCCATTTAACTAGAGGGGGACTTATTGTAAGACAAAAATGTCACATACTATCTTGATACTGCACACAAGAGAGCCATCTATCACCAGATCACGATAACCTGGTGGTAATGATGCTCCTGATCTTTAGATCTGGATGGCTGCCTTTGTAAATAAAGCTGTGCCTGCAGCAGTCTTGATGGCAGTATCTCACAAGAATTTGACAGATGAGCCCACCTGTCCTCGTTAATGCACTGGATTTGTTTTTTTGTAGTTCCACTACTTCTCGAAGGATTCCAGAAATAGGAAGCACGCTGTGCCATTGAACTTGCACTTCATTTCAAAAAAATCCAAGGTTGGCAGATCTTTGGTTGGTAACAAGGTGTTCACATTTGCATAGCATCCATTCTTCTGCCTTGTGTCAGAGAAGGAGGCAACCCAAGCCATCACAGTATCCCCACACTGTCTTGGACAGTTTTTTTGGTTTCACTACCATGTGCCAAATACAGAGCCCTCCTAAATTTTTCTTTCTCAACTCATCACTTAATTGTCCTGTGTTGCCACTCAAAGATGGCATAACCTGACACCAAACAACTCCTTCACAGAACTTGTCTAAAATGACAGCGGGTTCTACAAACGCTACTTACACCAAACTTCCATTTTCCTTACACACAACCTGAACTGTTGCTCAATATTTTACCTTTCAAGGACAGCAGTCACATCCATTTGTTTGTTTCCTAAAGCACCATACAGTGCAACAGTTCTAATAAAAGAACTAAACACCTTTACTGAAGGTATTTTCATAGTTGAAAAGGAACTGAAAATATACATATAAGATGGGATAAGTATATAAATGCATGTTCAAATGTCTTTACTGATGTGAGAATAACTGGAATATAAATTTACTACACATATGCGAAGCTGCAATGGTCAGGCTTCGTTCTAAAAAGCACAAAATGACTGCCATCTGCACTGATGCCTTTGATAGCTCACTAATTAATGATCAAGAAAGCATTTGCTTCGGTATAATTTTATGCTTTTATATGGATATCTTATTTGATTGTATTATCACAGGCTGTAGAAGTTTATTAGGGCCAATCATTTCTTAATGCAATTAAAATCCCAAGGGAACAATATAAAATAATTTCTATTGGTGAAAATGATGAGAGCTCATAACCAAAAGGGAGCCTACTAGTCTACAGCAATTATCCCAAAATATAAATTAAAACAAACATACATGAATATTTCAATAGATTTTCCTGAATACCTAAGTTAAAACAAGCAGTAGGTGCTAAAAGTTGCAGAATGAGCTATCTTTAGACTCCTTCAAGCTCCTCAAATATTCACCTCTTTGGGGAACAGATTATGCAGCCTTTTCCTCTTCCTGGATGAAATCACCCACTCTCAAAATAGCTCTCTGCGCTATCGCCTCTGCTTCCCAACCACGTTAACACAACACCTCTAATTCTTTGTCTTTCACAACACTGTGACACTTCCTATTAAAATGAGTCTAAAAAACCATTTCTTCACAGCACAAATAATTATTTGTTCTTTCACCCAAAGGTATTAACATGAAGATTGGAGGGTAAAAGCAATAAGAAGTCTACATGAATGGATTCTATGTACATACATCTTATCCTGTTCTTTTATATATTTTTGAATACCTCTTACCTCCAACTCTGAGCTGGTAAAACAAATCATTCTGTTCCCAATTCTGTCATTCTCTCTCTATTGTCATCCTAAAGATGTTCCTTTTCTCTTTCTGCCCAGACAAGAGCCTTTCAGGTTTGAGTATGCTCTATACCCCAAGACCTGCTTAATAAAAGTAATACATAGCACACTGATGGGTTCCAGAATATGATTTATTTCCTATTTCATACTTCCCCCACAGTTTACCCTGAGAACCTGAGAAATCGCTGTGAGAATATCTTATCCTTGCCACTGTTTTAGTCCCATTTTCCCCCCTTAGAGCGTCTTTTGATTTAACATCTTAACATGATAGTGTTCTAAAAATGTTAAATTTCAAGAAATAAATCTTTAGCAAGCCACTCTACATTGGATGGTTGTTTACACAGCTGTTTCCAGACAACACAGACAGAATTCCACTGTTGCTTCCACCATTCACAACTTTTTAAGAATTTTGTATTCCATTAAATGAGGTCCAGTAGGCAATATGCTGGACAAAACTTAGAGAGAAACTAACTAAAAAAAATAAAAATACTACCTCTGAAAAAGATATTTCGCATTTCCTTTGCGCTGACATCAGAACAAACACAGACCTTAGAAAATTGATTCTGCAGGAAGAAAAAGCAGATCAGGAAAACACATCAGCTGCCATTGCCTAAAGTAAATAGTCTCTGTCTCTGCACTGCTACCCCAAGCTAATGGCCCCAGGCGTACAAAGCAGCACACTTCTGCTTGACTACGTGCACTAGGGGAGATTTTACACCAGTGACTGAGGACAGCTAGATATGGGCAGAGGCATTCAGGGAGTAAGGACAGCTTCGCAGCCTTAAAATGCCCAATGGGAACCAAGAAACAGAATCAATAAAGAAGCAGAGTGGAAAAAGGTTGACTCCAATACAAATTGGCTTCCTCAGATCGTTCCTATGAATTACATAAGAGAAATTTCATAACTGTAAACTGTGACTGACAGTGAACTATTTTCCTAAGTACACTTAATAGCACAGAAGATACGCGTTTCCTCTTGTGTCAATATTCCACTGTGATAGCTTTTCTCTCGAGGCTTAGAGAAATCCATCCTCCTCTAATCCTGTTTTCCAGTGACAACTTAAGAGCTGAAATGGCAACAATTCCCCGTTTCCAGTGCTAATTCACAAATTGTACAGACTTTTTTCCCCCACTCTTCTATTTGTTCAGCAGTGCTCAATATCCACATGGAGTACAAGTTTGAACTGTTGAGCCCAGGGGCTTTCAGGGCCAAAGAGGTAGCACAGCTGGGTAGGAAGGGCAGGGAACAACTTCTCGAGTTATGTTTGCTAATTTTTATTTCTTTTCCTTGTAAAGAATATCACAGTCGTCTTGGATCAATGCTGCTCAGTTCAAGCCAGTGATGGTGAACCTCTCTAGACCTGTTGGACACCCAAGACTTACACCTTAGATTTACAGAATAGCAGCTCACTGTCATTGGAAATATACAGAGTAAATATTAATTTCAGAGAGTTCTGCTTGTCTGAAAAAGAACACCAAGAAGAAAAAGCTTACAGCAGTAAATCCGTATTGCCTCTGTGTGGTACTTCATTTGAAACAGCTAGCAGCCCCTATGAGCCTTTGCACTTGTAACAGCCTCTGGAACAATCACTGTTGTGCTGTTAATTACAACACTTGCCAACTATGAACTGGAAGAAATTAGAATCCCATTTAACGATTAAAATGTTTCAGCACTAAAAAAAAATAGCATAAACATATACAATACGCATACATATAATCTGATGAGACCTAGAAACAGGATATACACTCTAAAGCTTCATGTACCAGGTAATTCTGTTTGGCAGATATTTTAATGGCAGGTAAGGTACTTTTTTTTTTTTCTTCTCTCATAATGATTGGTGCCAAAACAGAATACTATTTCATCCCAAAATGGAATACTATACAGCCTGATTCAATGCCTGTCAAAGTCACTAGAATGCTTAGCTATATTTGCTCTGTATTTTTAGGATAAAAAAGAAAAGAAAATTCTATGCCAGCAGTATGACTCAAAGCCAATTAAACATTAGCACCTCAGGCATTTTCCTTCTGGTTTGATATGCAATTCCATAAACGTAAGTTCAAAGGGAAAAGTTTCTTCAAGCCCACATTTGGGCAAATAACTTGTTCCCTATGAAATGGAAATCACTTTATCACCTCGTATTAGTGGGTGGTGTACAAACCAAAACAAACTAGTGTTTTCAAAAGGCAGAATATTATGTCTAAATGTCCTACATAGATATGCAGGAATTTGCATCTTACTGTTGCCCTACAATTTCACAGAACTATTTTCATGTATTTTCTATGAACTGGTTTACGTGAGAGTGCAGATACATAAGGAGGAGCAATCACACATAACTTGCTTTTATTGGTGAAGTGTCACGACCTAAAGACGTCTGCAATACCTACTTGAGATATTAATGTAACAGCAAAACACTACTGCTGACCTGATGGGGTGGTATTCACACATTGGGATAGGCTGCAAAGGGCCCTAAAGGGAAAAGGTTCCCCCATTAATTGACTGTACCAACTATTGATGGTTTCTCCAGCAGCAAACAGAGTGCCCAGGTCATGCCCACTCCTCTCCCCAGAGAAGCTTCCATTTCATCAACACAGACAGATGTAACGTCAAAGGTAGGCTTTCTGAAACCCCCTGGATTTTCCAGCTATTTTAATAGGAATCTGTACCTTTAAGTCACTCCCAATTTAGTGCAGTATTTTAAAAATATCTTGTAGGCATTAGGAGTATAAATCCTGTGTTTTTAAGGAGGGATATGCCATTAAGTACCTGAGATGTTTTTAAGCCTTTAGCTGTCCCTGAGAAGTAAATGTTGAAATGTTCTATTGGGCCTCAATATGCTGAAAACTGGGAAGATTCATAGGGATAGACAGAAAAAGACTTAATTCAGCACAAGATAGAAAATCAGGTCAAAAAGTAAAAGCATGCACATGCCTTCATGTACTGCCTTCTTAGCCTTTCCACTGTGAATACTTTCATGAGCAGAAACCAAGCACTAGATCACCTTGAATCTAGGTTTCAAATATGATTTTCACCTCTGCTATCCCTCTGCTCTCCATCCACCCCAAATATTAAGCTCTCAATTAAATAACACAGACTTCACCCACAGGCCATCCCTGGCAATGCTACTCTGTCTCTCTTTGACTCAAAAAAAAAAAAAAAAAAAAAAAAGTGTACTGAAATTCAAGCGTTTCTAAATACTACTGTTCCAACCTTGGAAGAAATATTATACCAATTGAAACTAACTGGATGCACGAGAAAAATAAAATTCTTGGCTCACCAGCTGAAATTGATTCTTTCTTCTTCATATGTGTAATCTCTTAAGCCACATATCCGATACTTTTGCACGCCCTATAATGTGTTCATAAGACACACACAGTAACTCATAACTCCTTCCTTGGTGTTCATGAAGCGTGCTTCAGCGGAGAGTGCCAAGTATCTCATTTTAAATGAAGACCCAGGAATAAAAGGTCCAGCATGTTCCTGTCAGCCATTAACTGACTGAAACTAAAGACACCCCTGCCTACTTCAAAATAAAATTCAGCCATCCAAAATTTTCAATTTTCTTCACCTACTTCCCTTAGCTGGGGAAAAAAAAAAAAAGGACATAACATTACGCGTTCCAGACTTCATGTTTGTTTCCCCTTGCCTGTTAACAACACTGCTTACTTCTGGTTTCCTCCAAGAAAATAATCACTAAAAACACACCATCACAATGTGGACTTTATCACAGTATCTGCCAGAAGAAAGTTATGTGGAGTTCCCCTTTCCCTGCCAAGGGAACAAATTCCTAACAGACAAAAATTTGCCCTCAGTGATAGTAATGCAATTCCCAAAAGAGTAAACTCAGAGTGGATTTGTAATGTATGCCATTCCCCTAAATTAAGAGACAGAAATTCTTTAAAAATATTTATGACAAAGCAGTAGTTTTGTTGCTCAATTAAATTTATAGTTATAACAAATCAAAATAAGGAAGTTGCAAAACGTTGTTTGATTTCTTGAATGCTGTCCAACTTTTCTGAATGCATGAAAAGATGACCAAAGTCCCTTTTAATAAAGAAAATAAAAGTAATAAAATGAACACTGTGCAACAGGAAATAATTCCATCCCCAGAAAGGGGTGATACACTTTGATCATTTTCTTCTTATTTCAGCTGATTTCAAATTCTCTTGCAATGACAGGTGTAACAAGAGGAAATGGGAAATTTTATTTTTTTTAATTGGTCTTCTCATCCTAGAAGAAATTTTCAAAATGCAGAGTTTTGTCAAACAGCATTTTTATTTATTATACTTTCATCATTCAAGAAGGTCTTGAAATGTTGCGAGGATCATTATTACATGACAAAAAGTGTTAGGCAAAGCTTTTCATCTTGGCTGCTACTAAATGTCCTTTTATTGCTACATCAATCAGCTAAATGATTTTCAAAGTCTGGTGTAAAATAGCATGTTGGTAGAGCAGGCAAAGTGGGTAAATTGTAATCTGTGTACATCTGTGGACTTGATGGCTTATGTTGCTGTTGAAGCATTTTCTAAAATGTTCATTATTGCAATGACTAGAAAACACAAACAAGTAGAAGAAAACCAAACTACTACAAGAGGACTCAAAAACAGTGCTGAAGAACTTTCACCTATTTTAACTGTAGATACAGGGAAGAGTGACACCCCAGGAACTAAACAGAACAAAATGATGGTGATGCTGATGGGAGAGAACAAATGAGAAGATCCAAGGAAAAGAGAAGATTAAGATTCTAAGAATTTAGAAAATTTGGTGAGAAAAACTGTATTTTGATGTAACTTCTTCAGAGTTTAGATGCAAGAAGCATTGCTACGGCTTTTCCATGCTAACGCCATGACCCAATATTGCTTACCTTTAAGCTGTTTAGGAGTTTCTGTCATTGACTTCAAGTTGAAGCACAATCAGTTTCCTTTATTAGATGTGATGGCTTTCTTTTCCATGAACTGAATGATCAGCAAAAAGTCACCAAATGTCAGTTGTTAAGACATTTTAGTGCAGAGAAAAGTCAGGTATATTTCTTTAACAAATTGCATTACGCAAAACACTGAATTTATAAATGTCCAAGCAAAGCATCAATCTGAAGCAGGTGAGTCACAGTTTAGAAAGGTTTGCTATAGATGGAAAACCAGTACAAATACTGTTTGATCAGCACTTTGCATAAAATAAAAATCACTTTCATACAATCATGGTTTGGGTTGGAAGGGACCTTAAAGCTCAACCAGTTCCACTCCCCTGCCACGGGCAAGGACACTTCCCACCAGCCCAGGCTGCCCAAAGCTCCATCCAGCCTGGCCTTGAACACTTCCAGGGATGGGGCAGCCACAGATTCTCTGGGCAGCCTATGCCAGGGCCTCACCACTCTCACAGTAAAGAATCTCTTCCTAATATCTAATCTAAATCTCCCCCCTTTTAGTTTAAAGCCATTATCCCTTGTCCTATCCCTACACTCCCTGAGAGAGTCCCTCCCCAGCTTTCCTGTACGCCCCCTTTAGGTACAGGAAGGCCGCTGTAAGGTCTGCCTGAGGCCTTCTCTTCTCCAGGCTGAACACACCCAACTCTCCCAGCCTGATTCCATAGGAGAGGTGCTCCAGCCCCTTGAGCATCCTTATGGTTTCCTCTGGACTCATTCTACTACATCCATGCCCTTCTTGTGCTGAGGGCCCCAGAGCTGTACGCAGGGCTCCATGACAGCAGAACAGAGGGGGAGAATCCCATTCCCGGTGCTGCTGGCCATGCTGTGTTGATGCAGCCCAGGACGTGGTTGGCTTTCCGGGCTGCAAATGCACACTGCCAGCTCATGTTGAGCTTCTCATTAACCAACACCCCCAGACCCTTCTCCTCTCGGCTGCTCTCATTCCAAAATAACCTTCTCTTGCTATATCGATCAGTTCATTAATATATATATATATATGTCTGTGTGTGCATGTTCTTTGCAATGCCAGAGGATTTTACTTCTTTAAAGAAATACCCTGTATATACATTAAAAATATACCCCTCTGTTCAAAGTTTCCCCTTCCACAAACAACCTCCAGGATCTTTCCCACTCTGCCTATTGTCTGCAGGTGCTGGAAGTACAGTCTCCAGAGGTTCAGGCTCTGGTGCATGTGCATGAAACTGCTACGACTTTCTGCAACAGCTCAGGCTCAAATCCACTACACTATCCTTCAAACTCCTATCTTTAAGGCCACCCAGCTTTCTTACAACACTCCTGAAGGAAAGTAGTTTGCATACCTTAGTAGGTCCCAAACACACACACACGCATGCGTATACACACTTGTATGTGTAGGTGTGTATATATGCAAATATAGCATATATTTATAAAAACGGAAGATTGCACATCTGCTACTGTACCTGTATGAGCACACGTGCTCCCGTAAAGCAAGAGTCAGCAGTAGTTTAAACCAGATGCTATTATCAGCATGGCTGTATTATGATGATGATGTGCTTTTTAACCCTTAAGCTTGCTTTGTTTCCGCAGAAGCATGCCATAAAAATACAGAAGTACAACTTTTATGTGTCGGCAAGACCAATTAACCTTCAGAAATAGTGAGGTCTCTTTGGGGAGATCAGTAAATACGGCGTGCCCCCAATGCACAATGGCTGTGCGTGCCCTTCCACATTTACTGCAGCCAGGGGAAGGTGTCAACAGCATTAGGAAACTACAGACAGCTAAGCTATAGCATACACTTAATAATATGTAAAATGCATCAATGCATTATTTTCTAGATATCCTGGCATTGCAGGACTACAGTAGTAGCCATTGACCCTACAGCCAGTATCCCACAAGCAGCTGCTTGTCATGGAGACCCAGTGATGGCTATGAGATGTGCACAATCAGTCCCACAGCTGGAACAATGTCTTCATTTTGGGATAAATCTAGGTAACCCATAATGGAGAACTACCCTTGGAACATCTAATTTATGGAATAGGTTTTTAGAGAGATCCATCTCCTTGATGTCAAGCTCTTAGTAAGGTGATTAAGAGCCCAGGTGCACAAAGCCCTGTTGTTCCCCCAACATAAAAATAAAAATAAATAAAAAAAAAAACACCCTTCTTCAGAGTATTTTACAAGCTATTATTTTTTCTCTTTCCTTCATATACATCACAGAATACATGTTGCTTTTCATCATATCAAGTGCTTTTTGTTATTAAGCCTGCCATCACTTTGATCAGTAATTTTTACTGTATATAAAAATGTCCTGTACTTCACCATATAGTTATTTTGTATTTGATTTTATCCTTCACTTGATAGGTTGTCAAGAAAATATCAGATAGGGCAGCTGCTTTATAAAGGAATTAACAAATAGCAATAGCTATGGAAGATCATAGGTAAAACTAAAATATGTGACTCAGAGGTCCACAGTTATTTTACTTCCACTAAAAGCAACTCACACTCTTCAGGTACAGAGTTAGTGGTTCAATAGGAGTGTTCTTATATCTCTGAAGTACAGAGGACTAAATGCCATTCTTTATATTCTGGGTTTAAATGTCATGGGAACAGACACAGAAATGATAGTGTGTGTTTTCATTACAAAATTCTTACAAAAATTCTGATTTACAGGTTATTTCAAAAGAAACTCTACCCCAGAAGGCAGAATCCTGCTGTAGCCACTTCCATCACTTTCTGATGCTCATGATAAAAATATATATATATAATAAGCTATTGAAACACAATAATATATTGGATTAAAATACCTCACTACTGCACACTAGCACATTACTCTCCTGAATGTCAAATTCAAAGCCAAATTTTACTATCCATCAACTGCAATTTATTCCAACACCTAAAGGAGGGTAGCACAGGGAGACTCAGGTTTACTGAGAAATTCAATATAAGTATTAAAGACATGAAAAACCGAGCATTTTCATGCCAGCAGAACTCAGGTGGTATGAGTCAGGTTTCACAAACTGCCTCACAGGGCATGTATGAATGTACAGTGAGGTATCTGTAGAAACAGAGCAATTTTACGTTTTTTCCAGAGCTATAGCCAGAACACATTGGCCTGGCAGGTCTAAGGAAATGCCACTTCCTGCATGAACTGATCATATGAGAGAATTTCTCAATCCTCCCAACTTGTATATAATAATAATAATAAAGACATGAAAGAATAAAAAAACTACACAACTCCCAGAGGCTGGGAATAACATGACCTTCTAAAGGAGGCACCATCACAGCAGGGACAAGAGGACCCCAAAACATCCTGATCTGATTCCTCCTCCCAGTCAGGCAGCAGGGGGGATATGCTCCCAGACTGATCAGAAACACCTGAACAACATGCATGAGAAGATTACTTTTTTTTTTTTTTTCCCCAGTGTGATATGTAAATGTATAACACTAACTGCGGTAAATCGGTAAGCATTATTTAAATTTCCAAGCTCTAACAACCTTCATCCCCTAAAAATGTACTTCAAAGCCCTGTTTGCACAAATTAATAAGATTGTGATGATGCATCAGTGAACCTGCACTGGGATAAGTAAACATGGAAAAAAAAAGACTAAATATGAAAATACTTTCTATAACACAGTCTGAATTACAGGGTAATGAGTATCATGTTTTGTCATTGTATTTAAAAAAAATAAAACAACAAGCAATGACAAATGTCAAACTCTTGGCTCAGGTTAAGATACAACTGTGGCCTTGGTTAAAATAATATATTCACCCTACTTTGGTTTTGAATGAGGAGCCCATTAAGTTTCTACAAAATAACTGATTAGCAATTTTTGTACACTGCATGTATAACATTAGTTTGCTAGCACTACAATCATTGAAACTGAGAACTTGATTAATCTGAAGTTAGAAAAGGCAGAGTAAGGCTGGCATCTCAGAGCTACCCTTAGATGCCATTTCATTTGAAAAGAGAGCTATGAAGATCTATCTGGTGGAGTGAAATGTTTATTGACAGGATTTTGTGGTACTTGTACTTAGGTAGGTGCATGAAATAACTCTTAAAATACATACTGGGATGTTACAAAACTTGGATTTTATTAAAATATTCTTAAAATCACTGTAAATGAAGCATTAATTTTGTTTCACAGAATGAAAGTAACAGCTTCACTATGAAATATATTACTGCACAGCTTTCAATTCATACATAGTGAAATGCTTTGGGTCAAAAAAGGCATGTTTGGGAAATGCTAGCGATGGCTTCCCCAACTCAACTGCTGCAGCACACAGTGGGCATCTTGCTCTGTCTGGCCAGGGAAGTTTCAAGTATGTCACTGGTAACAGATGGCAATGCTTTATTTTATGGGATTTCAGTGATAAAGAAAGTAAATTTTGCATCTTCGTTTCTGTCCATGCAAATATTTTTGAACCCCTGCCCCTGACTTAAAAAATAAAATAAAAAAAGAAACAAAACCAAAACCACCACTTGCAATGATTTAAGTGTGACTGCTCCAAATTTGACACAAAAATAACAAGAGTTATTTGGGGTTCATCCAACCTCAGTCAGATTTCCTTGAAAAAAGGGCAATACTTCCACACACTTTCTTACACTTCTTTAAATAAAAACATGAGACTCAGGAAAAGAAAAACTCTATGTTACGCTACTGTATATTATTTTCCATGAAGAATGTATGAACTCCTGTAAGAGCAAAACACGTATAGTTAACCGGTACACACCTCTGCAGACATAGTAACACATCATTGGTTTTCTAAAAATATGTGCTTTAAATGGTAACTTAACACTTCGGTGTGTACTCTGTGACATATGATACACAGAAAAGAAATGTTCTTTAATACAACAGTGGTAAACATCAGTCAAAATTTATTAAGTAGCATTTTCTGACAATTCATTCTGTCAGTTTCAATTATTTATTATTCGGTGTAAAAGAGATGCTTTCCACTTTTGTCTGAGATCATATTTTTCCTGTCTTGTCAATAAGAAGCCATATTTGCTGTTCAATTTACATAATGCGTAGGCTCTCCTGAATCATCAAAATAAGCTGAAGTGGTAGAGAAGTGACTTACATGAATATCAACTACTCCTATTTTTTATACTGGGTGACATCCATATGGAAGCCAAGGTGTGCCCAAAGAGTTGAAAAATAACACCAAAAAGGGCAGGAAAAGAAAGGGAAAAGGACAGACGGTGGAATAGGAGAAAAGTCTGGCAGTCAGCAAAACACAGTCAAAAAAAAATCTGATACAACAGGGGATTTTCCTTGGAGCGGGGCTCTATACACTCTCTGTACATGTGGGTACACACTCCACTGCCCCCATATTCAGCCAGAGGGTTTCTTTACCACAGTTTAATTTGGACCAACACGTATCTCTGCAGATCAGCAAAGGAATGATGTTCCATCTGTAAGCAGCTGTGCATCACAGCAGGCAACCACACAGCATGGAGGAGACAGAAAAGCCTGAGGACTCAGTGCTTCCACATTAAAAGAGGAGAGTTTTGCCAGCCCTTACCTGCTATTTCACCCTGAGCCACCCCTTCCAGCCAAAGCAATGGGTATACAATGTCTTAACCAGACGTCTGAGCCTGGAGAGGCATCGCTCAAAGCATCACTAACACCCCACTGAGTGTACTCGAGCAATCACTACAGGAAAAGCCTAGAAGTTTTTCAACCACTTCACAGAATAGCAGAATGGTTTGGGTTGGAAGGGACCTCAAAGCCCACCCAGTTCCACACCTCTGGCATGGGCATGGACACCTCCCACCACACGAGGTTCCCCAAAGCCCCATCCAGCCTGGCCTTCCAGGGTGGTGCAGCCACAGCTTCTCTGGGCAGCCTGTGCCAGGGCCTCACCACCCTCTGAGTGAAGAATTTCTTCCTGATATCTGATCTAAATCCACCCTCTTTTAGTTTACAGCCATTACTCTTGTGCTATGACTATACTCCCTGACAGAACATCCCCCTCCAGCTTTCCTGTAGGACCCTTGTGCTTGGGATTTGTATTTGTGTATAGCCTGTGTTTTTGCTTGGGGTTTCCCTGGCCCAGATGTAGGGCCTTGCACTTGGCCTTGTTGAACCTCATGAGGCTCGCACAGGCCCAGCTCTCAGCCTGCCCAGGTCCCCCTGGATGCCATCCCTTCCCTCCGGCGTGTGGACTGCACCACACAGCTTGGCGTCATCAGCAAACCTGCTGAGAGTTCACTTAACTTCACTGTGCATGTCACCAACAAAGACGTTAAACAGAGCCGGTCCCAACACTGACCACTGGGGAACACCACTCACCACTGATGTCCACCAGGACATCGAGCCATCAATCACAACTCTTTGAGTGTGACCATCCAGCCACTTCCTTACCCAGCGAGTGGTCCGTACATCATACCTGTCCCATTTAGAGACAAGGATGTCTTGGGGGATGGTGTCAAGTGCCTTGCACAAGTCCAGGTAGACAATGTCAGTTAATTATGTTAGTCACTTCTCTGAATGATGTACTGAACATCCTAATTCTTGCCCAAAATGTTGGTTTTCTCTTGAAGATAAGAGAGATTTTAGGCAGAGAAAAGGCAAGTCTCTCTTGAGGAAAGAAGCATTTTATGCTTCTCCAAATTTATTGGGAAATAATGATTTAAAAAAATAGTAAAGTTCTCCATGCTTAAGTGTAAAGCAATACCACACAAACACATCTTTACTGGCAATGAGAGCAGGTTCCACTTTTCTGCACAACTCATTACTGACAATAGCCAGAGAAAATCTTTATAATGTCCTGTTCCTCATTTCATGACTTTTTACAGCTAATGTGTTCTCAGCCAAGAATAATGCAGTGATTAGAACAGAGCTCAGTAAGAATATGTGGCAATGTAATACATACAGAATTTAATGAATTTCTCTCTGAATAGAAGAAAAATATTGATCACTTTTTTTTTCAAGCTTTAGATCAATTTATACATCATTTAGCATAAAGTTTCTAAAATTAATTCATGAGAAGGTAGAGATAACAAGCTTTGAAAGTAACAAGGTATTGATTTCTGCAACTTTCTATGCTAATTTTAGGATTTGATCACAGCTAATTTAATTTGACTAGTGCTTTTTTGCTTTTAGATAGCTATAAGTTGAAGAAGAGGATTCCCTTTGATAATAACTTCCAAAATCTTCACCAGAAAAGAAAAAATGGGAAAACTTTTTGTTATTTTTGTAAGTATTTTTGTTACTCGCTCATGCACACACACTTATGCATGCATGAATACACACTCCAGCTTGTTTAGTGACAAAATATTAACTGGAATACTCTGACAAGAAATGAATGAAGAGAAGTCTCAGTGTGTAGCTAACTTTCAATGAAGAATCCACACTTAAAATACAGGCTGAAAACTCTATATTAAAAGATCCATTAAAAGATCTGTTTTTATTTTAGCAGCGTTAAACATTATCTCAAGTTCCAAGATTTGAATTATTTTGTGTATTAAATATTTTATGCCAAGCTAATGTAATTTCAACATTTTAATAGACTGAGCAGTGATTTTACATATTTGAGATTTCACACACTTTGGCACAACTGCTCTGCTTCCTGGGACACTGCAGTACTGGACCAGGCTCTCGGACAGGGATTTGTTAAAGCACGATTCCTGATCTAGGGTAATAAGTGTTTGGCAGCTAAATTAAATAAAATCTAGAAACCATCTGTTTTAGAAACTTAAATGATTAATTTTAGGAAGATGTTCTAAAAATGAGGTTATTTTTGGCATAGCATTTATTTACAAGACATATCACTAGCAATCCAGCATTTTTCATACCAGGGTTATAACTACATTTTCCAGTTATCCATCTGGGCCCTTTTCAATTCAGTGGTTTAATTAAAACTCAATGGTATTATCAATCTGTTGCATTTTTCATTTTGATGGTTATTACATTTACAGTACAGCAGGAGTACAAATTAAAGTAAGAAGATAAATCTCATCTAAAAATTTCATTTCTGTATCTTTAGCAACTTACGCTGTCATAATATTTTCTAGCTCATTCATGTTTATAAAACAGCTTTAATGATCTATTTTTTATGATTACAATAAAGGGAAACAGGAAAAAATTATTTTCAATAGCTTTACACATCTCTCATCATTCATTCCATCAGTCTGGTCAAACAGATGGGCATTACACAGCAAGGTTGGGAAAAGGTCCATGAAAGAGTTGATATTAGAGTTTTCTTTCCACCTCTTAAATACGTAAGTATGGCAGTTATTAGCCAAGTATATGTCTAAGAGAAAAACAGAAAGAGAAAGAGGTAGGAAAAAAGTAAGAGATAACCCAGAGAAAGTTGCAAGTTACAGGTAATTTCAATTAATAATACAGAAAAACATAGCTGTGCCTTCCAGCTACTGAGAGTGCTCTTGCTTTAGGTTGCAATTTCCAAAATAGTTGAATTGCAAGTCAACATTTTTGTTTTTATTAGTGGATATGATGTCAGAGATTAGTTTTTAGTGGCACATGACAACAAAAACAGTATACTCAATTTGCTTACAATTTCCAAGTTAATTAGAGATAACTTTATATGGCCCAAAGGAGAGGAAAAAATCACTTAGCTCCCAAGCAAGCTTCCTAGAAAAGCAGAAACAACAGCCTCACTCTTTCCACTCTCCTTGTCACTACTAAAGAAGCAAAGACAGATAGAACTGACTCAGATAATTCAGTTGCCCATATATGCTGCTGTCAAGGTATCCAACGTTTTACAAGCCTTACAGCACTTCAAGAAAAAAAGTCAGTTTGGCATTAGTGTTTTCTGTTTTCCTAGGAGTTTCTTTGTTAATGATTTTCATCACAGAATCACAGAACATCCCAAGTTGGAAGGCAGAATCACTTAACATCTCAAGTTGGAAAGGACCCACAAGGATCCTCAAGTCCAACTCCTGGCTCCACACAGGACCACCCCAAAACCAGACCCTGTGTCTGAGAGAGGTGTCTAAATGCTTCTTGAATTCCGACAGGCTCAGTGCTATGACCACAGCTCTGCCACAGGAGCTTGTTCCAGTGCCCAACCACCCTCTGGGTGCAGACCCTATTCCTAACCCCCAGCCTGACCCTGCCCTGTCCCAGCTCCATGCCATTCCCTCGGGTCCTGTCGCTGTCCCCAGAGAGCAGAGCTCAGCACCTGCCCCTCCGCTCCCCTCCTGAGGGAGCTGCAGGCTGCCATGAGGCCTCCCCTCAGCCTGCTCTGCTCGGGGCTGAGCACACCGAGGGATCTCAGCTGATCTTTATATGCCTTGCCCTCCAGATCCTTCACCATCTTCATTGCCCTCTACTAGTATTATGACCTTCTTATATTGTGGCACACAAAATTGCACTAACAGTTAAACCAGGAAACATCTTAAAATTCTAATTATAACCAAGAGAAGACGTACCTGTAGATGTCAGAAATTTTAAAGATGGATTAGGTCCTCCAGCCTGTGACCAAAACATTACAGAGTTTGCTTTCCCCGTGCTTTGTGTTGGCAGCACACTCAGCATTTCCCCAGGGAGCCAGTTCCTCTTTTCATCTCACAGCTCCAAGTCTTTCAACAGAGCCTCTGGTATGCCAGAGCTAATGCTTCGGCTCCAAAAAATGGCAGAGCATTCAGAGCAGCACTGTTAAAGTCTTATTAAACTCAGTTTTAAAGCTGTTTTTGCCATCCCAACTAAACAAAAAAGAAAGAAAGGAAAGAAAAAAAAAGCCCTCTCTGGGTCACACATTCAGTCCCACTGAATGCTTCAGGTTTTCAGGAAAAAAACATTTCAAACAAACCCTACGGAAATAACAAAACGAGGTTAACTCCAGCGGGCATTAACAAAAGTGCAGAAAAACCTTAGTTATTTTTATTAAAAGGTAAGCAGGACTGTTTGCAAACAAAGTTATTTTCTTTCACAATCAGCAAAAAGACAGCTATTTAACAGCAGAAGTGAAGGGATGTGCAATGCCAGCTGCCTGTAAAAGATTTGTTAGGATGTGCTGCACAGGAATAGAGTTACAGATTTGTGCTGTCCAAAAGCACACAGATACATGTTTGACTACCTGCTCCTCTCCTTTTTCTTCCTCTCTCCATGCCTCTCATTTGGAGGAAATAAGGTTTGAGAAAATCCATTGTCATTACCTAACTGATATACAACCTTCCACTTTCATCTTCCGTTCATTGTAATGCCAGAAGGACCATAACTTAATCAAATATTTAAGCTGGTAGGAGCTATAAAATCAATGCAATAAATAGATATATATAAATACAATGGGGAAGACTGTTTCAGAGGAATTAGAAAGCCTATACATAAAAATATCGCTATCGACTACATGAAACGGGATGTTACCACATTCCCTGACTCAGGTTTGCACTCAGCAGCAGGCTTATTCCTTTAACTAGAGAAGACACAAGCCTAACTACACATAACCAGTAACATGCTCCTAGAAGTGCTATTACCATTTCAGAAGGAGATCGTGGAGTTTTTTCACACTGTTCAAGACGACAGCATTCACTTCTAATGGAAGAGACAAGCAGAACATGAGGAAATACCAGAGTCCACAGCATCCCTGGGCAGGGTATGGTACAAATGATGGAGGAGTCCCATTTAGGATACTGCATATAGTCTCATTCCCCATTCCAGAAGAGAATAGTAAAACTAAGGAAAGCAGCTTTATGAAGAATTAAGTTTTGGACCTTGTTGCTCTAGGATGTTTGGGTGCCAGAACAACAAATTGTTTCCAGAAGTGGTTTAGGCAGACTCACAGAGAAGTCCATCAGGGCTGTTAAGGTTATCACCCCTACGGTGCAGGCACCACTTCCAGCTCAGAACTTCCTCTAGCTTCAGAAATAGAAGGGAATGAAGGGAAATCTCTAAATTTATGCTTTTCCTACAGAATTTCCCTATCCCTAGGCAGGTAGCACAGGAACTGTTGCAGACAAGGCTAGTTTAAGCAGCACTGAGGGGTTGCTCACTGCAGCTGCTCTCATGGTCTTAGTTGAGGAAAGGAGGAAGGGGGGAAAGCAAGGTTTGCAGAAGGTCAGTAAGAAACATACTTTTATTCTCACACACCATCTTCTGGCCTTAGATCAGAGAAAAAACTACTAAGAAGCATTTATCTGATTAATGTTTCCAAGCAATCAGCCTGTCCATTGGGACATCACTCGTTAGAAGTTGTGTCTGGATTTGTGGTGTTCATCGTTTTTTTCCGCAGACCTCACAGAAAGTCAGTGGAAATTCCTGCTGACTCAACTGTTGGGTCAGATACAGCATTTCCACAGAAAGAAGTGGTTATATGGCTTAAGAGAGGAAAAACTATTTAACTGCTTGGTCAAATGAGATTCCAGCTTGGGTGCCGATATTAGTTACTAAAGGAGAATAAAGAACAAAACAGTGACAGGTATCAGGAAGGAAAACATGAAGGCAAAACCAAATAAAGTCGCTTTCACTTCAAGCACCATCTTTTTTAATAGCTTTATACCTAGGGCTTGATGTCGGGTTTTTCCTTTCCCTGTCAACATAGCTTTCTTATAATTATTTAGCCAAAGAAACCCTATTTTTAGAAAAAGTTTGATCTAAACTTTTCTCCAAAAAACGATGTACCAGACAGACCCAACACAACCGTGTATGTCCTATAATAGTCTTTATAAGCCAGCTTCATCCCACCTCTGTGGGGCATTGAGTGGTACATTCTTCGACCTGAATCAAAAGTTTTAGCTTTACTGTGCACCTGGAGGACAGTGGTGCAGCCAACACGTGTATGGGAGCACTTCTCACAAGCACCCCATTTGCTGGGTATGACCAGCACATGCACACACATTTTTCCAAGGGAAACCCCAGACAGCCCTACACTGCGTGCTTTTTTAAAGCACGTTTTCTCTCCCCTTGTTTCCGATAGGGTTACATTATACAGTCTTGCTAGCACACAACGGGCAACATTAACAAAACAGAGAATTTCAATACCATGCTTCTCATCAGCAATGAATCAGAACACAGAAGCATGCTGCATCTTGAACGTAGAGAGTAAAAGAAAGGAAAAAACAGTAAATTAGGAACAGAATCATAACCTCAGGGGGAAAAAAAAATCCGTTTCTCTAATATGCCAGAAATAGAAACCAATATCCAGAGTAATACTTTGTCTTGAAACTGAGAATGCAGACAGGGCCATCAGATGATGCCAAGCCAACTGAATCTAACAAAAGACCAAAAGTTTATCTGTGGGATCCATCTCTGAAATTACTGCAGACCAACTGCCTATTTATCCAGCAGAAATTAGCTAAGGGTATCAATAAGCATTACTTCTTTGTTAATATGAATATGGTATTTCTTCTCTCGAGGCAAAATATTAAAAAAGAAAAATCTGCAGGCATTTACTAATCTATCTGTGTATCCCTGTTCAAAGGGAAAAGCCATATAGCGAACAACAGAAATGACTTCACGCACAATGTGAATGGAGGAGACGCAGCCAGTGCTGTATCGCGTGGCTTGGTACATTAGAGAATGAGTAATGGAAGGTAAAGTCCATTGCCCCCAGGTAATCCCACCTGTGGGATTTCAATATCATCTCCAGAAAAAAAGCAGTTCTGCTCCTAAGCACGATTTATCACAGTTTCGCACAGCAGTGGGGACTCCCTAAAAGTGGGAAGAAAGCAGCGGCACATATCTCAGCTCTGCAAACGCATAGCTTGCTGATTGCTGGTAATTATGTGCTGTTAATAAATCAATGAAGCACTTCAATCCTGATTAGATTTGTATTAGATTATTAGAGCAGCTTCTCCTTGCAGAAAGCAGATATCTTAGTTTACCCCACCTGCCTGTCTGAAAAGCTAGAAGAGAAACTAAATATGGTCTGCAATGTTTACTTCTCAAACATTTTATCTGGTGTTTGGCCACTTGAAAGAAATTAATGATGGGTGTTTAAGAACTTACCTGGGAGAAAAGAAACTCACATGATCTTAGATGGAATAAAATGCTGGGGGAAAAAAATAATGCCATGCTGACCTCAAGTAAGCCTGACCCCTCTTCTATAAGCACACAAAAGGCCATTAAGATTCTTGGCAGCTAACGCATTTTAATAAAAAGTTTATTAGTTTTTTGATTAAAACATGTATGTTAGAATAAACATCAGAGGCCTGACAAAGCTATTAACCATACATATTCTCAGCTGTGTCTGTCTATTTATTCAACTATTTTTCCCACATGTTGACCGGTAGTCACAACAGCACAGTATAACTGGCAGGCTACAGACCGGGAGGATGCTTTCTACAACAGCAGCAGTTAGCATCTCACATTTTCTTTGCTACACGTGATTTTATTGCCATTTTTCTGCTATGAAGTCCATTTTTCTGCTATTTCACTAAGCTTGGGAAAACTGCGTCCCATGTGCCAAAGTTTAACTCTCTGCTGACTACTCCAAAATAAGAGCATTTGTTGCCAGAGCTATGAATTTAGACAAATAGGAGAAAAAAATAAGGAAAATGTCATAAAGAAAGCATAACAATTATGTGCCTGTTTATTGATGGCCCTGCACATAGTAACACACTGACAAATGCCCTTCTCACACAATCAGGTCCCTGGACTCAGGACGTCCTACGTGCCCACTGACCTTCACTTTTGCAGTTTTTCCTCTTTTCCCAACTTACTTGAAGCTCCACATGGACAGGGATGAAAATCCAGGAAAGATCAGGTAGAAAACAGGGCTAGGGTTAGCAGTACAGGGACAGAAGAGAGAAAAAATATTGCAGCTCTTTGAGATCCCCACTGTTTCTGTTTCATTAAATTCAGGGAAGATCCAAGTGCCACTTGCCATCGCTAGTTAGCGGTGCCCTTCGAAGGGGCCACTAAAGCCATTTGGGAGCAATCTCTTCCTGGAAACGAGCTTCGTAGAGGAGTTTGTATGCCTGAGACAGCAGAGCCCAGCCTGGATGGAGAGAAGTTGACTGGCCAAAGATACTCCCTGGAAGGTAAATGTATTTATTCATTCTATAGCCCTTCTACCTCATGTTAAATTTATGAGCTTTTATGTTCTGTTATATTTTCAGCTTTCAGCTCAGAAAATCACAGTCATGGCACAGAAGGAAAAAACCCATAAAGTCAAAAAGCACAAGAAGAGATTTAACTGCCTCCTCTTCATTTCTTTCTTCTTCCTGGGATAAATCTTTGATCCAGGCTCACTGCCTGCCTGGCTCAGCAGCTCATCGGTAGGGGCTGGGACCGTACCTACCTCCCTCCCGAAACCACTGCTTCTCTAGAGCTAGAGCTTCTGTCCCGCATCTGCTGCCACCTTCCATAAGCACCTGCACCAGCTCTGTACCAGAATCACCCCAGCTCCACTGGATCCATCTCCTAGAGCTGCTGAGCCCCAGCAGGTAACAGCACTGTGTTCACAACCATTCCACTTCCAAGATATCACACACATACACAAGTTTTCTGATGAGGCCAGGCAGCCCTGCCAAACGAAATCTCTGTCTAAAAATCTTCCCAAATTACAAATAAGGACTATAATTTAGCTTTGGTTCTTCTCTTTCTCTCCAAAAGATCTCTCCTGAACAGAGCCCACGAAGGTGATCTCTAACAACCTGTATCACCAGTGGTCCTACCCAGCTGTCACCACTGTGACGATGTAGGCTGTTACGTATTGTCAACGGAAAAGAGCAGGAACACAGTACCCCTTTTTTGTATCAGAAGAATGCAAGATGAGAACACAATAATTATGTTTAGAAAAATGATACAAGTGCTTCACAGTAGGTGTTTTATCTATCATCCTGCCTCATTTCTAACTGAAGGGAAATCACCCGGCCTTAAGAAAAAAGCCTTGAAGATGGGTCACAATGAGCTGAACAGAAAAATGAAGCTTTGAAAATGAAGTTCGGTTTTGTCATGTTTTTTTTTTTTTTTTTTGTTGTTGTTGTTGTTGTTGGGTTTTTTTTTCTTCTTCTCTCTCTGAGTTTGTAATTTCTATCTGTGAAACTAAACTTCATCCTTATTTGCTCTCACAATTTTATGGTAAGCTGCTATGATGCTTGGAGTGACTTCTTAAACCTACACCTGAAGCCATGCAAATTTTAAGAAAATATATTTGCCCGTGTTTCTTTCACATATATTCTCTCTATATGATATTCTACATATATTTCACTTGGTCTTATGGAGAAACCAGAAACAGAAAAACAGTGCCAATTCTTAATTTTAATGCCAAATGCAAATGGGTAAAGAAAGAAAAAATATCTCTCAGGGAGGTTTTCAGAAGCTTGACTCCTGCTCCTGAAGAGGAGGGGGTTGGTGACACTGAAACTTGAACAGGAGTTTTACATCTCAAATCTCCATTCTTATTCTCATCACCTACATGTGGAATAATTTCATTTGTTTTTGTTACACAATAGAAGTGAGCTGCTGCCCCCATTTCTGAACAGAATCACTAACATACTGATTGCCAGCACGATTTTAAATTGAAAACATGATTTAAACAAGACAACAGGAAACCGAAGGACTGGATTTTTTTCTTCTTCTTCTTTTCCTATTCATTTTTTTTTCTTTGCCTTCTCTTCCTACTGCACAAGGATCTCTCAGGCGAGGTGTTTTCTGGGTCTTGTGTACAGCCTAGCTTAGCTTTTGTCAAAGGATGCTAGCCCTGGTCTCGGAGGTGTGCTTGGCAGTACTGAGTGAGGGTGAACGCAGCTGGGCCAAGAGCATCTCAGGTGCTGTGTGCTAATGCAGGGAGGTCTTCATTACTGCAAAGTAAATGCAAAACAAGAGTTTGGGGCCATATCTGGATGTCTCCAGCATCATCCAAGAACACAGACTTCCACTGTGAAATGAGCAGTCCTCCAGGTTGACAGAACAGATGGAGCCTTAACCTTTACTGGATTACATAGCTTCTGCATCTTAAATAATACATATGATCTGATCAGATGGGAGCTTCAGCTGCGGAAACAGATGATGCTGAAACAAGATCCGCTCCAATCTGTTCACTCACCACTGTTCAAAAAAGTGGGAGAGGTGAGCAGGTCACCTGGCAGGTCATAGCCCTTGGAGGCAGGGGACTTCCAGCCCCAAACAGAGGTTTGCTGCTTTTCACTGCATTTACCATAAATCAGCATAGATTGTTGGTGCACCACATAGGCTTCAGCTAACCAACTTTGGCCCAATTTTTCTCTAAAAAGAAGTAGGAGACTTCCCAAATTACAGCACACACTGTGTGCAGATGACAGCATAGATGGTCACTGTGTATGCTGTCATATGAATATCTGAGTAAGAAATAGTACTGTGCTCTTAAACTAAGGTGAAACATTTACAAATTGGTAACAGTGCTTCTACAGGAGTGCTAAACTGGAGCACAAGTTTTTAAATACACCAAACAGAGACTCTGGGCTCAGAGCAGCATTTCTGCTAATGGTCAGGGAAGCAAGGAAGCACAGTATGGGGACAGGCAGGGCTGCCCACACCATGAGCCTCCAGGGCAGAACAGAGCAAGCAGGCGCTGGGTTACACACAGCAGTGCTGTAAGCTGCTCCCCCAAAAACATTTGGGAGAAGCGTATTAAAGTAAATCAGCCCCTGTTGAGCTTACTTTAATATTCCAGAGCACAAACTGCTCTATAAAAGCTGATTCATGAACAGACCAAATATTGCTGCTGGGGGATGCGCAACAAGGAGCAGGGCAGATGGTCAGGGGTGGCAGCAGCTTCACTCATCTGATTTTAATCCATCACCACAGCGCTGTCAGGGCCCTCAGTCACGTGCATTTCACTTACTCCCTTGTTTGGTTCATGCTAGGCATCCAGAAAAAGCCTACTGAACAAGATGTACAGCTCATATTTACTATTCAAGCCTGCCAGCATTCCTGTTTTTTAAACAAGCTTGGAGAAATAAATTTGCTCTTGGCTGAGAGCACTTCTGCCTAGTCTGAGTGCGCTTTAATCGGGTAGCCACTAAAACTTTTCGAAAAACAGTATTTAATGAAAACAAACAGATGCATAACTGCCGAGTGTCACCACAAGATTGTTGACATGTGTCATCACCAAGTTTTAATAGCAGAAGTGAAAAAATAAAAGAGAGAGAGAGAGATGGCAGGGAAATACGGTTGCTATAGAAGCCCAGCTTCCACAAACACGGCCTGCTGAGCAGACAGGAGCCCCACACGGAGGAAGCAGATGCCCACGTCAAGGTCCACACAAAGGCTCACCACCCACACAGGCTCGTGTCCTCCCCACCACCCACCAGCCCCACAGGGATTCACTGCAGTTTCCTCCTGCCCTCCCATTACTCCTTCCCACCAGACCTGCTGCAGGACGTGTCACCTCTCAGCAAGCTGCTTCAAGAGAAAACCTTTATAGATATATTTCCATTTTCCATCACATCAGCTATCAGAACCAAATCACCCACTGGTGAACAAGGGTACAGCAGGGGTTGGACACCTCTCCCCCCAAGTGGGCACAGCTCCTCTCGGCAGCGGTTTGGTGGTTCTCAAGGGACTTGATTCTCTGGGGCTTCTTTTTGCATGTTGCATTTTCAGCCTTTCATTACAAGAAAACCTGTCCCCTGAAAAACTCAGGGCAAGCCCAGTAGCATAAGTAGCATGGTTACAGACACACCTGTGGTGCATTGAGATGGCTCCTTGCACCTTGAAGTGGAATATAGAAAGGTGCCCTACACAGCTACATAAGAGGAGCCAGTTCAGAGCTGCTGCTGTTTTGTACATTCACACAGCACCTTGCTGCTCAAATACAGCCATGTTTAACCAAGCTCTGAGCAGGTGCTGCTCACACAAGTGAAAAGGAAGACCTGAAGGAGAAGAACTTGGAAAGCTCCACTGGGGACGTAGTAGAAGAGCTTACAGATGTGAGATTCTTTCACCCAGCCACATTCATGCTTCAGAATACTTGCATCAACATTATGACTAAGAAGAAAGCTGAATAAAGTGATCAATGATTTCTCCTTCTACTTTCCATAGAAAAGAAAAGCAAAGAGCCTGTCTAAACTTTCCTTCCTTCCTTAATGAAACTCTTATTGATTTTTCATCCTTGTGAATCATTGCCTTGGAGCAATTTCTTTTAGTTGCACGTTCCCACATTTAATTTGTATGTATGCTTAAGGGAAAGTTTATCAATAGAGCCTCCAGATAGACACTAAAAGGGTTTTATGAGAAAGTTATGAAATTTTAAATATGGCATTTACCAATCTAATATTTTGTTTTTCTTAAAGACAGGTCTAGAATTATTTATGATATTAACAGTCACCAGTCCCATATAACACCCTACAGCCTACGTCACCTCAGTGCAGCTGGCATTGCATCAGGATGACAGAAGTCAGATTGAATATATTTATGTTGATACGAAGGTAAAAACAGAAAACACCACCACAACCAAAATTCATTCAGATATATGGACCCACCACCCATTAACAGCTACCCTGAGACAAGCAGACCAGAACATACTTGCATATGTCCATAGGATACCGGGTCCATTACGTGCACTAAAATGCATATTCAAGCCAGGCATGAAGAAACAGCATTAAAAACAATCCATCAGCAATAAATTGATGGTATTGGCAAAACTGCCAGGTAAAGACCAAATGAAACAAGTATCCTTTAATTTACTCTTAATCAATAGCGTGTCATTTCTTACTTGTACTCCTGAATTATACTTCAAAAAATTTCCCAGCTATTCTATTTACATGAGAATAAGCTAAGTGTCATAGACATCTTAATTCTCATTCATGCATAATATGTTAATTTTGCTAGTCAATGAAGGAAGCAAATTTATGGGCCAGTGGGGAGCATCCAAGATACAGTAATCCAACAAACTGTAAAGCAGGTTAGGATTAAAAGTCAACATTAATCACAACGTGAAATACTATCTAAATGGCACCAACCACAACCATATAGGATTGGTTAGAATTGGTTCTGGAAGACCTGGAAACAAGAATCTTTCCCAAAGTATCTAGGATTTTGCCTAAAATGAGCCCCTACAAAATTTACACTTTTAGTAGAAAATCTGAATCAAGTCTTTCATTTTATCAACAACCTACCTAGGGTGTTGTTTCACCTCTCAAGGAGAAGCAGGAAGAAACCTTAATGGAAATCTTCCTTTATCCATCTTGCCCTGTCTTTTTTTTTTTTTTTTTTTTTTTTTTGTTAAAGTCACTCACTAATCTAATGGAGTTAATTCAATCATCTGAACAGATCCTTAACCATTACCCACATTACTTGATTAAGAAAGGAATCAGAGAGGCTTAACTAGCTCCTATTGGTTAATATCCACCAGCAATAGTATCTAATAGAAGTCAGCAGTGCACAGCCCACACAGCTGAGACCAAGGCAGAGGAGAGAAACCTTTCTTGGTCAAGGGGATCAAACTGAAGAGTAAGCATGCAAGAAGGTCAGGCGCATGTTCTGAAGTGTACCAAAGGAAGGAAAACTCTTCAGCACGCAAACAAGCTGTAGGTGACGTTAAATGGAATTAGGTATGTAGAATGCATATTCCATGATAAAGAAAAGCAGTAACGTGCACAAGGAAAAAAAATGGTTTGCCAGGTTGCCTAGAGAAGTTGCAGAATCTCTATCCATGGAGATTTTCAAAAGCCACCTTGAGAGCATCCTGAGCAAGTAGCTCTGGGTGGCCTTGCTTGAGTATGGAGGTCAGAGCAGATGGTCTCCAGAGATTCCTTCCAACCTTAACCATTCTGTGATTCTGTGAAAAAGGAGGTTTTATAGGGATACTGAAAAGAAGGGGAAAAAAAAAAAAAAAAGCATCTGTTGATTGAGACAATCAAATATTTTTGGAGTAGGAGATCTAAGATCTGTAAGAAGTAACAATGGGATGAGAAAAAGTTAAGGAAATTTTTAAAGTATTGCAAAACAGCCAATGCCAAAATATTGAGATTAAAAGAAAGAGCATTTATAAAATCCTACATGACACAAACATGAAAAGGTTGCTCAGTTGCAAGATAACTGAGTAATGTAACCTTTGAAAGCAACGACAAAAAGTGATTAGACTATGCCTGGGATTGAAAATGATCGATTATTACTGCTAATATTGGAATTGAAGTTGACTGTAATGCTTCTCATGTAATTGCTTTATTGAATGCTGCATAGCTTTATTTGGTAATATATTCAGAACACCATGAGTTTACAATTTCTTTAGTTCTCAATACACTGAGAGACACAAACACGTAGTTTCAATATATTTAGGACAAAGATATTATACTAAACAGCATATACTAAGGTTAGCTCCTGACCTTTCAGTTAAGGTCTATGGGGAATCTTCTGCCTGCAGAATAATCTAGTAGATTTGAGTACCAGCAGCTTTGCATCCTCTGCACCTGTTCACTGGTTTATTCCATAAACTGTATCAAAATGCCTTAAATCTGATTTGGGGCCCTGTGTGCTATAATAATTAAATCAATGTGAGGACTCTGAAAGCTGGCTTATCCATTAAAAAAAAAAAAAAAAAAATCAATCAAGGACAAGTAAATCACAGTGAAGAAGAGTAAGAAACACTTAAAAAATCCAAATACATAAAGAATTTTAAGTATCTGAGGGCAAAAAAAGAATTTTTATTGTTGACTTTCAGCTTCACTTTTATTCCCACAACAGTCCCAATATTTAAACGTAACTTACAGAATTACATTTTCTCACCTGCTTTTCAACCTGAGTTGTTACCCCCTGGTGTCACTCACACTTACTGCTTTTTTGAAGAGAATCCTAGCAAAGGTCAGCAGTCAATTAGCCATCAATAAATACCCAAGTTGAGTGAAAGTTTTGGGCTGTCTCAACTCCTACTACTAAACCATGAACCATGTTTGAAAGCTCATAACAAAAAGCATAGAATACTTTACAGCATTCTGAACATAAGTATAACGTTACCTTTAAAGCGTAAGTATGAAAAATATCAAAGAAGGCATGTAATACCAAGCTTTATCACCAATTGCACACGTATATTGACTTAAACAAGACACGCTCACTTATCTACAAAGCAAAAATTGGTTTTAAGTACGGTACTTTGCAAGACCCTTAGGGCACAATAACATTACTGTCATCATTTACGTTGACTTCCCTGTCTCTCATTTCATCCTCCTTCAGTCTTTTCAAAACACTGCAGCTAAGTTTCTATTTCTGCCTCTATAACAGTGTCCTTGCTTATATGGCAACACGATTATACACAGTGGGCCTCTAAATACACACAAAAAATAATGCTTAAATATATACACACGTAGGCACTAACACATAAGCAATACACTTAACACTCAGACGTGCCCTGTAACTTTCATTTCAGTGCTATGTGTACAAGGATATACTTAGCTTTTTCTTCTTTTTTTTTTTTTCCCCTCACTATTTCGTTTTTGGAGCAAATTCTAAAAGTAAGGTTTCCTTAACACCTTGCAGAGGAGTGCAGAAGGAGGGTTTATACTTCCTTAACAGGAAAGCGTGATCAGTAAGAGTTAAATTTTGGATAAACCCTTGTTATCAGACTACTACAACTTTAAAACAAATACGTCAGCTACCTGTTTGGCACAGATACAACTTTACACCCTGTGAGCTCCCTGTCAGCAGAGAATAAAGCTGAACTTAGGAATATGTGTCTGCAAAATCAAAATTTTCTACATTCACAATGATTTATGCTAAGATACTATTATACTTGAGCTACAAAGTACCTAATGCCAGCTAAAAAGCAGATGTGCTGGATTAGCTGAACCAAAAATATTGTAAGTTCAAGTTGCGTATTCTTCTCATACCATGTAGACATTTAACACAGAGCTGCAAACATTTAATTTTAACTCATTTTTATTGCACCTTGAAGCTATGTAGCTTGATAAGATTTTCAATGGCTAGAAACAAGTGCTTATTCTGCTTAAAAGCAACTGGGTGGTATAAAGCAATTTAACTAATGGGTCAAAAGATCTTAAAGATGTACAGAGTTTATTTTTGCCTTCCACAGCTTCAAACTTGTGAAGTTTATGGTTATAAATGTCACACTGTAGAAAAGTAAAACATGCTTCACACATCGGAGGTTATTTTTAAACTATTGATATTTGAAGGTCTTAGGATCTTGGGTGACAGAATAAACCCCAAAGGACATAAATCAGTGAAAAAGTTCAAATGATAACACAAGAAATATCAGATATCCTGTGGCCCTGTATTTAATCACATGGCTAGCACCATCAGCCATATTTTATGCTTGCATTGACCTATTCCATAGGTCAATAAAGACCCAATAAAGACTTACTGAAGTATCTACCTTACATGTTAATTTAAAAAAAAAAAAAAATAAGAGTGAAAATTTAATTCTTTAAATGTCAGTATTATTCAGAAAGTCTTATGGTGTGAGCTATTATTGCAAATAAGGTTTTGGAAGATTTTTTAAACTTGCTGTTGATTATGCCAGGGAAATGAATCGTTTCATTACCACTTCATTCTGTCGAATGGATAAGCACAACGCTGAACTTGTGTGCTGTTGTGTGCTGTGCTGACATCAGCCCCTTCTCAGTCTTCCACTAGAAGTTTTATGGCTCTGCTTTATAGAGAGACACAAAAAGCTTTTAAAGCAAGAGACTGTGGAACACAAGAAAAAAAAATACATCACTGAGTGGGCAAAACCAAGCAGCAAATATATTGGCTAGATAAATAACGTAGGTTTACTGGTACTTTCCTCGGGAACAGCTGGGTACCAAGTCGTGCAAGCGGTAGCAACGTGGGCTTGGCGTTCAAGGCGTTCGACTGGCTCCTCTTTGAACATATGCCCTTTCAAGTGAAATTAATCAATCTCTTTATCACTCCTGCAGCATCTGGAGCCATAATCATTACCCAACTGCTGAGAAAGAAATGAAACCACTAATCGCACGGGGAGTAGGGCTTAGTGTTCAGAGCAGGAAAGTTTTTATTAAGTTCTAATTTGAAAAGTGATTTTTCATGGCTAGCCTTCCAGGACACGCCACACAAAAGCAGGATATACTACAGCAACTGCCTACAATGTATCCCCCAGCACACACAACCAATATATTTAGAACTACTATAATGAGGTTTTAACGTGCTTTTCCAAATTTAGCTCCATAATCCTAAATCACTGTTATACTCAAAAATGACGTGGAGATGCAGTTAACCATAAACTTCAAAAGGTCTCTAGAAGAAGAAACTGTAGAAGTCTACAAAGTGGTAGACACCAGACAGGGTAATCAACAGTAAGGACCAGATACTGCCTCTGGACTCACACACCATGCTCCTACTGATCTCATCGGACATTTTCTGCACAAGCTGAAGCCAATATATTTGAGATTCTATTAAGCAGGCATTTCATCATATCTATCAACCAGCTGAAGGTGATTAAAATAAGCCATGCGAGCCCTATGTCAATAGTCTGGATTACCATGAGATATCCCTCAACCCTTCTAACTTCTCCATTTCATTTTCCTGGCTTATGCTACTCACATTTTTCAAAGAGAGAAGAATTGGAAAAAAAAAAAAAAAAAAAAAAGACAATATTGATGACAGCAGGACTATTCCCATATGTATCAGGAAAAAAAATATAGGGAAATACAGGTACCAGTGGGTAGACTACCTAAAACTTGTGGCCCTAGAAATACTCAGCTGTATTATCTACTTAGGGATCTCTAGTAGAGACCTTAGAGTTTTATAGTACAATTTCGTTCATGTTCACCCACAATACTTCTGCTCTAGGTAATAGCTAAATGAGGAAGTGATTATCCTTATATACTGAAATCATGAAGCTCTTATTCTGGCTCAAGATATAATTATTCAAAATAAATAATAATAATAATAATAATTTAAAAAACACCATGGGGTTCTGAAAAAGGGCAGTAGAATAATTAAATCTAGTACCCTACTGAAACAGGCTGAAAACTTGAGCATCCATTTTTAATGTTCCATCTATATGTAACAACAGAAATCTTTCCAACAGCTGCATTCAATTAAAAAAATATTAACCCCAAGGAAGAAGTACAAAAACATCCCCATCTGTTTTTCTTGCCACTCACTGTGCTTCTTTTGTGAGTGAAATATGTACAACAATACAATCCAACAAAGTTGAATGAAAAGTACTACAATTCCAATAATAAGCTATCCTTTTTCTTTTAAATGAACAATTTAAAAGAAACCACTTTTGCAGATTTTCCCCTGTGACCCACAGCTCTGTTCCCATAGTAACTACTCAGTAAAGAAAAGGATAAGATGCCTAACTTATACTTTTCCCAATACCAACAAATAAGAAAAAAAAAAAAAAGAAAAAAAAGAAAAACACCTTATTCTCAAAAACTATTATTCTCAGGGAGGGAAGAGGGACATTTAAAGATTAGTGTGAATCTCCTGTGTAATCTAGTTTAAACCACCACCTACTGAACATTTGATTTTGGTTAGACAAAGATATTTGTTAAAGCACATAGTCTTCGTGTAAGGGAACTATTGAAATAGTTCTGTGAGCCCAACAATAACAAAATTACCAGGCACATGCTGTAAAAGCTTACATCTGAACTCAGCAAGCACAGCCTACCAGCCATGCTGCTGCACTGTGCTCCTTTCTGCTGAGGAGCTAGTACTATGCTCTTGGAGAAAAGCTGTAGAAAATGTTATTTTTAACATACGTTTCAGTTTAATTCCTCCTTGGCTTGACTTTTTAATTTCACTGATGCTCCATGTTTCTCATTGCTTGCACTAGTACGCTTTTTCTAGAAGTACATAGGCCAGTGATTCTTTTGCTAAATAGTGCCACCAAGAAGAATGTTTTGTTAGTGTCTGAGTCCCTACAGGAAACTAGAGCTAATAACAACACACTAAGTTTTACAGGCTAGGAAGAAAGGCACCAGTTTAAGCACCTCTACTGCTCTAACTATGCTTCCCACTCCCCTTTAACAGCTCAGACATCGCTGATGCTCAGTGCATTCCCTGCACTAACAGGCTGTTCGTCAGCCACATCACATACATACGCTGAGCTTCCAGTCCTGGGGGTTAAGGATAAATCCAGACCCACATCCGTGCCCCCAGAAGCTACAGTGGCAGGATGTAGGTGAATATGCAGTGGGCTGCTGTGGCACACTTGTCCAAGATGAGCTTCCAGTGCAGGAGAGGCTCTTCAGAAGCAATTGGGCTCCTCTTGGGTACATATGTCCAGTTCCCTGACAAATTCACCAGTATTTATTGCCTGAGGACACAAGGTCTCCAGCAATATTGAAATGTGTCACCCACATAAATATTTGTGCCATCTTTGCAAAGGTTTAATAAAGTAAGCCCAGAAGATGCGCCTCCACAATTCCAAGACTAGTTGGATTTAACTGCTGAAGAAATGATACCAGATGAAGACACCATGCTGGAAGAATTGAAATAAGCATGAGGTGCAGCAGCAGAACAGAATGTAATAAAATTTAGAAGTGCATGGAGGAGAGAGATGAAAATGTGTACAGGAAAGGGTATGGAATAATGAGGACATAAATCCAAATATTTAGCAATATGAAAATATTGCACTCCATTTCATGGAAATACAATATTAGCTTTGAGGCCACCCTTAAATCTTCTCAAGTATCAGTGACTGAGATCAGCCAGCATATTAAATTTTGCTGCAAGTGAAATTTTGCAAAACAACTTTGTTAAAGTTCTAAATATCATTGATTCAAAAACATTCTGCAGAAATAAAATTTATATTGTCCACTAAAGTACGTTCTTTGCGATGAAGCGTTTTAGACCAATGAACTGTTTTCAAATTATTGTGTTGATTTTTATATATTTAAAGTACTTTTTAAATGGCTATTTAATGAAAATATACTACAAGATTAAAAACTAAACTACTTCAAATTGAACTGTTCATTACAAAGTGTTCAAAACCAGTAGCATCTATTTGATTCTGAGATGTATTAAGCCAGACACTTCTAATTAAAATTGTAAAACATCAATGGGGAAAATCTCATCTGAGATTCGATACAATTCTGAGGACAACGTTTAAAGGTAAAATTATGAAAGCTTATGAGTCTAGGGCAACTTTTTAACTGTCCACTTTATGGCAACAATCAGACTAGTTTTAGAATGGCAGTTAATAAATTATTTTTTTAAAAAACTTATAAATAGTTGATATGACAAGATTGCAACCCATAAACAAAAAGAACCACTGCTGTCCTAAACTGTTAGGATACTGAAGAAGTTTAGAATCATTCAAAATTTGGTCACATGGAGGCTAAATTTCCACTTTAATTTTTCCACTGGAAAAGAAGTAGGATTTGTTGCAGTGCTATCTTCAAATATCTTTTCAGTAGCTTGGAGACCCACTGCCCTTTGAAGATCTGGGCTCCTTTTAACATTTGTTGCATGTAGGTATAAGTTTGTCTTTTAACACACAAGGTCAAAGACACTTCCAAACCAGCACTTGGCATTCCTGAAATTAAGACCTTGGGAAAGGGTATTTCATGGCAGCATTATCTGAGAACAGACAAGAAAAGATCTTTTTCATCTTGGTCCTCACTGGTTCACCCACATTCACTAGTAGTTCAAAGGTTCCTCCACATTAGAACATTCTCTGAAAAGTTCATTTCACATCTTTTCCATTATAGATTGTCTCAGAAGAAAGTCTAATGATCAAAATCATTTGCTAGCCCTATTTTAGGAATCACTTTCAAATACGGGTAATAACTCTCAACCAAAGAAAGTTTCCTGTGCTCACCTGGGGCAATACAACTTAGAGCTCACCACACCTATCTCCCAGAAGCCCACATCACCGAAAGATTAATGGTTTCTTCCTCAGGTAAAATCTCTCCGCTATGATCAGCTGTATTACATATTCATTTGCCAGGCTGGTATCTCGCTATCAGTGCTCTTCCATTCATAACAGGGAGCATGTCCCTGCTGGGCTAAATCCCCACCGTGATTCATTTTGTGGAGAGAATTATTGCTGAGGAAGTCACTGGGATGCCACATCTGGGTTTCTAATATTCCTCTTCCCCCTTTCATAGTATATAGAGTATTATTTCCATGCTAAATAGTATTTTAGCAAAATCAGAGAACTTTTTCCTAAAAATCAAAACAGTTTCATCCTACAAAAACATATTTTCAAGTGTTCCCTTTATTTAAAAGGGCACGTCACTGCTTTAGCTCCATTAACCACTTCTATGGCATATGCCTTTATCCCTTTCATTTCTGTTCATATTTCAGGGAAAATAATCAATGCACTGTTACTGATGTGTAAGTTTATGGAGGAACTGAAGTCATCATTAGTGATGGTGAGCCTGCAACTTGCCAATGTAGTAACGGCAGGCATCTCTGCAACTGGCTGTATTTTCAGCATTTTGTAATCCTAATTATCAGCTCCTTGAGTGTCAGGCACCTCAAGTATTTTAGACTTAATTTAAATTTTAGAGCTCATTTGTATAGATTTCCTCAAAATTAAAAAAAAATAAAAATAAAATCATATTGTGGATTCACATATATGTCAATATTCCATTTAGAGTTTTAAAAGCTTCATTCACCACCAAGACAAACATATTTACGTTACACCAATTCTAGGCATTTTTAGGAACATTCAAGAGTTGAATAAAAATTAACGTGGTGAAATATGCAAATTTTTAATTAGGTATTGCATTAAACAATATTAATTTACAAGGGTTTAAATCCAATTAAGTCTTCTCCAGATTATATCACTAAAATTGCTTTGTTAGTTACCAAGTGTTGGAAAATTATTCAGCTCTTTAAGGTTGTTGAGTAATTTAATTGGTATAATTATTGCTTTCATGGTTAGGCTGGTGGTCACAAAATAAGTATCTGACAAGTAATGTCTGGAAACCAAAAGATACAGTGTAAAGATATTTAGATATTACTATATCATCTCTATAAAACAAGAGCTAAAAATAAATTGTTTTAAGGCAGGCCACAAACAAGTAAAACACAAGAGAGAAGAGTATGTATAAACTATCTCACACTGCCAAGTTCTTGAACTTTAGAAAGACTGAGCCTGGGTCTTTGTTTTTGTTTTTTGTAGATGCAGTGATTTTGGTACAATTGCTGTAACAAGTCCGTCAAGCCAAGCATGAATATGTATGAGCCTTTATTAGATACAGCCAAGGATTTGTGGAAAAAAAGGCCTGCTTTATGAGCTTCAGTGCTGATGCACTGCCTTTTTATTTGTTTTTGTTTTTAATATAGCACATATAAATTCATATTCCTCAAGCCAAAGCTTTCACTAACATGCTTTTATTTAATTATAAAGCATGGCATTTCAATAAGGTGTTGAATTCCTCTACAGCATGTAACTCGCCATGCTTGCAAAAGACAACTCAGGATTTAAAAACAAAACAGATCACCACCTTTCTCATTAGGGATTGCTCATTAGAACCTTTCATTAGAAAAAAAAAAAAAAAGCAACTGCAGGTTTGCTTTCTATCGGAAAGAATCTGCTCGGTTTTGACATTAAAATTACTTAATTTTAGGTTCCTTGTGCTGTGCTTTTTACTTCTTTTTTCCCCTCTCAATTGGGCACACAAGTCCTCAAAATACAGGGTGATTTTTTCCTGTTACCTATACTACAGAGCTCATTAGGCCATGCTGTAAATCACAAGGCTGTTTTATTATTAATATCGTGCCACAAGAGGTTGTGTTAACCCCTTTAACTACCTGGGTCCACCTGTTTCCATTAAAGTTACTATCCCCATCTCCCCAAAACTTATCTCTGCAATCTTTTGAAAGAAAAATACACCTTCATTGTTCTTTTTTTTTTAGCTACTGTTAATCACAAAGGAACAACATACAAAACCAAGCCATGTATGCCACTCCAATGTCGGACTATTTACAATTTTTGAAATTAATTTGAAGGTCACTGCATTTTCTTTTGATATGCGTGTTCCCAGATGCCACAGAAATGAAATTTGCACTACATACAGTAAAATTATCAAAATAATGCCATTATTTCTTCCGCCCTGACTATAGGACACCTAGCTCCATTTTACCAAGATCTTCCCCAAACGAGTAACTGTTCAAACTGTTGAGAAAAATCTCAGCCAGTTTTGTTATTACCTAGAATAACTGTAAAAAATAGTTTCACAGTTTAGAAAAGCTGATTCTTCACTACTGCTGCAGAGTTAGTTTAGGGGCTTCATATATAACACTGTTTCATTAACAAAAGAAGCGTTTGGTGTAAACATATCATTCATTTCAAACTAGAAATGAATGTTTTAGTATGGGACTTATTTAACTTTTAAACTAATTTTCAACAAAATAATAAGAAAATTAAACAAATTGTTCACCAATATAAAGAGATGCAAATTTAACTGGGGAAAGAAAGTCTTTGTTTGCCATGGCACAATACACCTCAGAACTTAAGAGAAGTAGAACTGCACTGAAGGGCACAATTTGTCTTAACAATTCTGGCTTTCAAAGCTTGTTCGGAAATCACATCTATAACAGTGAACTGGAGGAAGACAGAACTGCTCCAAGAAAGGACGAACCTCTCTAAAAAAAAAAAAAAAAATATATATATATATATATATGTATGTATGTATGTATATAAGTGCCCTGGTTTCAGCTGGGATAGACTTAATTTTCCTCCTAAAAGCTGCTGCAGTGCTATGCTTTGGATTTGGAATGAGCATAATGTTTCAGCTGCTGCAGAGCAGGGCTCACCTAGAGCCAAGGACTGCTCAGCTTCTCGTGCTGCCCTGCCAGCCAGGGGCTGGGGGTGCCCCAGGGGCTGGGAGGGGACACAGCCAAGACAGCTGACCCAGGCTGCCCAAAGGGATGTCCCACAACTGCTTTTATCTCAACCCATGACTTTTTAATTCTTTTTTTCCCCCCAATTCTCTCCCCTATCCCACTGAAGAGCAGGAATGAGCGAACGGCCGTGTGGTGCTTAGCTGCCTGCTGGGTTAAAGAGTAACAAGGGGAAAATCATTTTTCCATGAAGTTTAACTGCTCTGTTGCTCAGTCATAAAAGGCCAAATCTCAAAGGTATCCTGGGCAATGAAACCCCTAGTTCAGTTGCATATTTCTCATGGAGTATTTTCTTTTACTTGAATTCCTTGAATTTGCCAATCTTTCCATTTCATTGAACAGTATTTGCTGTTGTGTTGTGCTACAAAATAAACATCCAATGTGTCATGCTTGGTTTTGTGCATTTATGTTGTACCATTTACCTCCTCCCTGTAACTCAATTGCAGTGTTGTCAACATGTGTTCAGAAAACTTTGCAAACATGTCCTCAGTTTTGAACATTCCAATACTGCATGTATGCAATCTGCCTGATGAATAAAGATAATTCACTACATGTACCAACAAAATATTAGTTAGGAATAGATGAACCAAGAGTATGGACTTGTGACTGTCCATTCTGAAAGACACCGGTGTACCCTCTTCATTCAATGGAGCAAAGAAAAGTATTGCATACTAATGAAGCAACATTCAAATGATGCTATCAGAATCTAGCAAAAATCCTACTCTTAGATTAAAAACATTAAGGAATCCAGAGTTATATTCTAGAGCCACTCTGGTGCATACCTCAATGAATTGCTATTTTGAAGTAGAGATGAAATCCCCATTTTTTAGTTAAAAAAAAAAAAAATAGAATAGAAGGCATTATCAGGCTTTTTAAATTTCTTACTGAGCTATAACAGAATGAAGAGCACTCCATTCTCAACCTCAGGAAATATCTAGTAGATAGCTGATATATCTCTTTCCTACCTGTTTTCCAGACAAACTGATGACCTCTCCTGGCTTCCAAGTCAGCTGTTTGCAACATTAAGAAAACAAATAGAAGGAAGGACTTCCCCAGGCTCTGCCATGCCCATTGAGGAGAAACCCAGTTCTGTTGTAGAAGCATAATTCAGATAATTCCGTTTCTGGTCTTCTTCAGTCCTAGAATTAACCAAAATTTTAAAAAAAGAAAGAAGTCACTAAATGTTCTTAACAAAGCTCTTAACAACCTCCCAATGCAAATAAATGGCCCTTCTTTTGTCTTTTAACCATTCCATGCATGAATATAAGATACACAAAGGCAACACGAGAAATACCCCAGGAAAGGCAGGGAAGCAAGGCACTGCTCATTAGTGATGAACCAGCCTGGAAGGGAAAACTAGAGATAACTCAGGGATTTCTTTGGAGTTTGGGACTTGCATTTACGACCCTGATCTTTGAGGTCCAGAGCAACAGCCGGTTACTCTGGAGAGGTCTCACTGGCTAAGAGATTTTAATGAAGCTCTCCACCACTTCAGATGAATAGCAGAGCCACATGGTGAGTGAGAAAGGAATGTATCGAGTCCAGTATAGCTGGAGCACTTTCATATCATACAGCTCATTAAAATAATCACTGCGCAACATCGGAAGCAAGAATGTTTCTGTGGCAGAGTATCAGGGTCTCCTGCATAAAGCACGAGCCCAACCTCTTGATGCCTGCTTCAGTGAACATTGAAATTGTTCACATACACCAGAAAAGCTCCAAAACACGAGAGAATAAGAAAGGCGCAACAAAACCAAATATTGAAACTCCTGATTCAACGTGGAAATTTAAATCACTATTTCTCTCATCCTACAAATAGACTAACTAGGCACTTATTTATGCAGGGCTATTTTTGTCGTTTGTTTTACATGGTTTGAAGATATTTTGAATCCATCCACATTCAAATGGAAAAAGTTCTGATCTCTCAAAAAACGCTGGCGCATGGTACTTGCCACGCTAAACAATAGCTAGTCTCTCATGTCAATTTATATATCAAATTTTTCTTGTGTAATACCTTTTGTATTTATACTATGTTTAAATTCTCAAAATTTTTCTGCATGTTAGTATTTAATCCTACTTTTACAGGTAAAAATGCCACATTCATATTAGAGTTAGCAGAGATAACACCTGTCTTCAAGATTGGTCTTCACTTGCGTAATCTTGGTGATTTTCATTAAAATTATCAGTTATTAGAAGTTTAGCCCAGAAAATTCCATTACATTCCTAACCTTATGAAATGCAACATTGTCATAATACATAATACACAGCATTGTTCTTGATAAGAAACTGGAGATAAACCTGAAAATAGTACATACTGAATAGATGGTGAAACTTAATTTCAAGCTGCATTTAAATTACTTTGAAACAGTTTCTATCACGATAAGTTCATGCAATTAAATACAATCAGATATTGACTAACTATGGTGGAGGATACAATGTTATATCTGTTATCTGGGTTAGTTCATTCTTACATTTCAGATGAACAGCAAACGGTAAGGCCTGAAAACCCATCAAGTTGACCAAATATCGCAACTCAGGCAATGTTAACAGACTTATTGTATTTCTCACGTCTGCTAGGTTAATTTAGCATTTCACATCTGATTCAGAACACTGGCTGTGGAATCCCACACAGGCCAGAAGCGAAGCTCTGAAACCTTGAGCATCCTTCAGAACTGAGATGCAGAAGACATTCCTCAGAGGAAAGATGTTACCCCAATGCAAACAGAGTAGAGAAGTCCTTCAAAGAGAAGGGGGCCTTCAGGCATCCTGCAGGTAATCTTTCTGCCCATTTCGATGGCTGCTCACCTCACACAGAAGAGCTGAGGAGGAGCAGCTCCTCCAGTGTCTTCAGCATTGCAGTTACCATGTATGACGGGCAAAAAATGAAGTCACCAACTTTCTGTCAAGGGAAAGAGAAGGAATAAGTGACACTGACTTCAACACTGTTCGCACCCCAAAATGCAATACCAGCAAAGAAATTGTTCAGATGCTCAGCTTCATGTGCTGAATCGGAGCCAGCATGCCCAGCCCTGGGCAGACAATACTCCTCTGAATTGCAGGGCAGCTCTCCAACTCCTGGAGAACGCAGTAAAAATCATGTCCTGAACAGGTCAGGGCATGAAATGGGCATGTCCAAAGAAACTTCCCATAACAGCTAATAACGATGCTGAGATTTTTAATGAAGCTCAAGTAGAGCTAATCAGCAGCTTTCTAAATACACTGCCATCTTCTCAGCATTCAAAGGGTCGGTAAACAGCAGTAAATCCCTGAGAGCAGCAGACTCCTGCCCAAAACGAGGGGTTTCACATATGTTCATGCTTTGGACAAGACTACAAAGATAACTGGCTGCTGCTCCCCATGGAGCAAGAATGGAGATTACATTAAGTCAGAAAAAAAAACAGAAATAAATTAGACACCACGAGACTGATTCTAATCTCACCTACCCCAGCAGGGCTCAGCAGAGCCCACTGATTTACACCACAGTAAGCACAATAAAAATTTGTCTGTATATCTAGGTTTGTATAACACAATTTGGAACAGTAGCTGTTCTGTCCTGATATGATAAAAAATTATTGCACAGGCAACATATGCTATCTACAGAAACATGAATAAATTACATTATGAAGGCCACCAACACTTCACATCAAATTTAGTTACAGTATATCTCAGCTCCCAAATGTGTCAGCATGGCTAGCTGTAAACTGGCAAACAGAGGAAAAAAATGAGAAAGAAAAAAAAAATGAAACTTACATTTTAAAAATTGACTTTACCAAGACTACTCATGATTAAATTCATGCAACTGCTTAAATATGTTCATGATGTGTTTTACTCAGAAACTCATCATACTCTTCCAAAAGCGATTATCTGGATGTACTCAGTATCCTTTATCATACAACCCTGGCCAAGTGATCATCTGCACTAATGGATTCTCATGAAATTAAATAATAAACTGTTGTTTGAAGGATTAAACACAAGAATCCCTTTAGTTTTGTTTGGTTTGTATGGAATCATGTTCAGAAAAACAAGGGTAAAGTGCATTACGTAAAATGGCTGGGAATACACAGGCAGTCTTGAAAAAAACATATTCAAGTTTTCTAGTCATTATGGCAAATACATTTGCATTTTCTTATTCACTGCTAATTCTCTTAACGACAGGATGGAATAAAACTAGTTTAAATTGTAGACTTCCATGTAGAAACCTATATTTCTGCAGAAAACAAGGCACTTGAACAGTGTCAAAGTGCTATAAATAAACAAACACGCAGATCACAAATAAATATCTTATTTCTAAAATGATCAAAATTTAATTTCCCTTTCCACATCAGCAAAACACCCTGGTCTAATCCCTGCTCAGCTGGGGAGGAAAGGAGCCTCTGCAAAACTTTTCTTGTTTTCCAGGCACTGCTCAGACAGGCACGAGCTACGGCTGAGCACCGTGAGGCAGATGTTTCCAAGTGACAGGCTCTCTGCTAATCCCACAAACATCGGGGTTCTCAGAAGCATCCAGCACCGACAGACAAAAGATTGATGGCCTAATTTTTCCTCCCCAGTCTGCACACACCACGCTGTCAAGCAGGGACCAGTCGCTGTTTCGGCGAGTTTCCACAGGACGAGACATTTCTTCAGGCTCTCTGCGTTGTTTCAGTGGTTCAAGACGATTCAATCTGGCTCTGCTCCAACGTGGGCTTATGCAGTATTTATAAGTCAACTTAGAAAAAAGATCAGCCTAAACTGATCCAAATGTAAGGCATGGTTTCAGCCTTGTCATACATCAGTTAAATTCCCCCCGTGTTTCCTGGGAGTTGTGGTCTTCCACATCACAGGTACATCCAACCTATTTTTTTTTTATTTTTTTTTTTGGATAAGAAGGGGATGCTTACAAGGACACCTGGGTAGCATTCTCCATTTAAAACACACAACGCAATTAGAGACATCCCAAGCACTAAGCAGAAACAACAACAAAAGAGGTTGCAGCTCTTATGTCTGGCTATAAATCGTTTAGCAGATGTCTAGCACAAAGATAGGCATCATTAATCATGAATAAATTTTCTTAATGTAAATCTAAGCTGTAATTATGTAACTTTGCCTATTTCACACAGCAGACTCATTGCTTGTGATATCCCTGGATAACTTGAATGTTTGCAGCATACTCTTTATCCTCAGATACCTGTAAAATCCGCCTTGCCTTCCAAGAAAGCTGTTACCCAAGAAAATAACTCTGTTCTGTCCTAAAGCAGCATGCTGCCCTTTGTTTATTTATTTATTTAATGATGAACATGTATTTACACTAAACTGCCTTTACTACCCTACAGAAAACAAACACCACATTTTTCTGCTGACACATCTGGATTAAAACAGGCTTCTAGTTAAAATACAGGCACCCTAATTCCTAGGGCCAGCTGTGTCAGAAACCTGTCAAAAAAAAAAGGTGAAAAGTCACCTAAGGTCATGCTCTGACACTAGTACTTAATTCTGCAAGCTCTCCCATTGATTTCAGGAGAGAGACTTTGCATAAAAGGGAGCAGTAGCTCGATTATTATACCTCTACTTCTTTATTTGTAAGATGCAGTTAAGAATATTTAATCTCCTTCCAGGAGCATTTCAGAAAATCCTGGCTAAAAACATGCAGTATGAATGAACTAAACTTTTGTCCTAAGTGATCACTCAACAGGAATCAAAGTATTAAGCTCCATAATTCTTTGGTAGTTTGCTCCGGTAACTGTAAGAGTGAATAATGCCTGGAAGAACATCTGGTGTTCACACATCTGCACACAGAAGATAACCACAAACAAGCAGCAGACGGTCTAAAACAGCCTGCTCCGGGCTGGGAGTAAGCCTGCCTGCATGCTGCTGTGTTTTGCTGCCTGTTTGTGCCCGTGCCTCAGTGCCGATAACCAGCCCAGCATAGGACAGAGCAATGGAGAGCAGAGCCCATGTGAGATGGGGCTGCTGGAGAGGTAACGGAGAAAGCTGCAAGGGGAGCAGGCTCCTCCTGTCCCCCCGTCCAAGCTGAGCACATGTTCCAGCTGGTCCCTTCTCACATGTAACCATTAACAACTTTTCCCAACATCTAGCTGTGAAAAGCTTGGTAGGCAGGCTCTAGCTTTACTCGCCCTGTTTGACAGTACAATTATTTTGGTGATCTCCATAGTCAAATTGTATGAGTCCTAATGATTTGATCATTTTCCTTCTATTCAACAATTTCTAGTCTCAAAGTTACAGAAGATGCCAGGGATTAAAAGCAAGAATATGAAGTTACTGCCAATGAATTGCTTCTTGACTTGCATTGATTTCTTTGGGGGTAAAAAACAGGAATCCTAAGTTTTCTTGCTTTTTGTTTATGTATATCCTAAAAACGTAACAAAGGCAGGTTTGAATTTAGAAGTTTAATTATAAACTTAGCCAAGTGGATTATAATGAAAGATGTTCTAGCAAGGGAGCTCAAACTGATGCATTATGACTACATTAAAGAAAACACCAGAGAATAGACTTTCCATCAGTAGAATGACTTTAATTAAAACAGTGATCGAGCAGAACTGTTCTGTGAAATGGCACTTCTGGTACATCTCGTTCACGCTAAGTACCTCCAGCGTACTCTATGGAAAGGCACTTGACTTTCAGTAACAAAGTAGACGTGATTTCACTGTGCTGACGAACCTGGTTCAGGAGATGGGTTGCAGGCAGCCCAAGCAAACCTGGCTTCGCTTGGACACAGCCCATAGAGCTAACGCTCTGCTAAAGGAGACTTTGGAGTCAAGGGCCACAGGATTGTGAAAGGCATGGTCCTGACCCTCCCCAGGTGCACAGCCACGTGCTGGCTCTCCCCAGAACCAAGGAGCATGCCGACATTTCCTTCCACAAGGATCATTTGCTGTGTCATCCAGCACGCAAATGTCCAAATGCTAGCCAAGCCTTGGACTTTTCGATGGTATTTAACTGCCATGGACCCTTTGGTGCTCTCGTCATCATGTCTTAGAGCTCAAAGTAGACTAATTTACCTTCACAAATGTTCTTCGAACTATTATCATACTCCTCACAGCAGGAACAAGCACAGAGCAATTAAGATCAAAATGCTCAAGACTGTCGATAGGTTTCTCTTGTGAACTCAGCATTGATTTTTTTCTGAGCAGCAGAACACAGAAAGTGTCCAATAACTTTTCAGTAACCTTTTCACACTGCTTGTGCACTTTCATACACTTAATTAAATACTAAGATTGGCTGCAGCAGGTCAAACCAAACTTCTGCAAAGTCCTAGATCCTGCCTCCGACGAGGACCCAATGCCAAATGCCTAGGGTGCAGCATAAGAACTGAGCGTGCATAAATAACAGTTCTCATTTTACTTGCCCAGTCTCCAGCAATTTACAGCTCCCACATCTCCTGAGTCACAACCAAGCAGATCTTTGCATCCGACAGCCCTCAGCAGAGATCTCCCCTTAAAACTTATGGCACCAGCCCTGAACCCATGCGCGCTTTTAGCACCTGCACGCGGGTGGCTGCTCACGGCATGCCTGCCAGCCAGCGCTGCAGAGCACAGTGTGGCAGAGAGCTCCATGAGGCTCTCATACCGTGGCGTGTCCTCTCCACAGCAGAGAAACTTTATAGCTGTGGGGTAACAGAAGTTTCTTTTTATTTATTTTTCATTGGTTAGAGAAAACTTTGAGTCTGTTATCAATATATTATTCTGCTGTAGCTTTCATCACTGGCAATGGATGAACTAAGGGTCCTGTCAAACCCAGCTGTATCTAAGAACTGCAGTCACAGTTGCGCGGGTCTTGGATTGCTGTTAAATTGCAATTAGGCAGACAAAGAGAAAGGGAGCTGGCACTGCTTTCAACACCATTTCAGTAAATGCAAGTTGTTGTTCAAAGAGGATTATCCTCACTTTACTGGCGAAACATTGCATATAATGCACGTTCAGCACTATAACACCATTTGAAAACTAGTATTTCAAATTATTTCCCTTTAACAGGCAAACCTGGAAATCAGACTCAGCAGAGAGCAAACTCTCTACTTTAGCAGCATGACCGTTCCTGCTGGAAACAACAGAAAGCTTCAAAGTCACCAATTACAAGGCAACAGAGTTAAAAAAAAAAAAAAAAAAAAAAAAAAAAAGAGAAAGAAAATACCTCACAACCTCTGCTGCACTAACAAACGAACAACGGCAGATTTTCCTAGCATTCCCATTAAAGTGCTTTCAGTTCAGAGAAATTAAATTGCTTTACTGCAGCGATTTCCTTTTGCATTCTGTTATTACTTTATGTTATTTGACATTAATAGGGCATCGCAGGTTGCAGGTCAGGGTTTTTTTTCCTCCTTATTGGAATGTGGCCACCACACAGAGTTTATCAATCTTAAACACAAGGTCAAAATAATACAATCAGGTACCACATGGCACATGAGCTCGGCGAGGACCTCAGCTCCAGCTAGCAGGGGAAGGGCCATCAGCTCCCTCCTCCTTCCAGACCCCAGCTCCTGGTCTCCCAAGCACCAAGAGCTGCAGGATGAGACCCCATGGCCACGGCCAGAGAGCTTTCCTCATTGTTCAGGGGGCTGTACAGGTGACACAAGGGGATGGCCACCTCCACAAGATTTTGGCCAGGGATATCAGTCACTGTGATAAGGCTCACAAAGCTTTCCTGCAAAAAGACTGGTTGAATCCTCGCCACAGGACTGGCATATCTGAGGCATCTCTATGATTTTATGCAATAGCCAGAGCAACTGAGTGCATATACACACACCTAAGCATCTGACAAAACAAATTAACTAGATGCAGGCAGGAAAATGTTACCATTTCAACTTGTTATTCAGTTCAGTGCTTGGTCACGCAGCGGTGACTACAGCTAAAGTTACCCTGATACACAGCCTGCTCTCATACACACACATTCAGAGGGTGAGCTCAATACCTCCTCAATGTACAAAATTTTCCTTCTGCTGTTGCACTTACATTAAGAATCATTTGTTCCCTACAATATCTACACCTCTGTTTGGATATCTAGTCACTCCTATTTTGCTGTTTGCACTACCTAGCTTTGGTCTATGTGCAAATGAGCTAATTTGAACAGATACACATCCATAAGATAAATTTTGTTTCAAAAACTCATTTCCAAAGTGCTGAAATAAACATTTATTCCAATGCATCCTCTGTCATCAGCTGCTTACTTCAGTACACCAAAGTACAAACCTAAAGGAAAGGAGAAAACGGAGCGCGATGCACACAGCGTAACACTCCAAAAACTCGCGGGCGCTGCAGAGGAGCAACTGTTAATCAAACACTGAAAGAGTGGTTCTTCATTTCCTGCCAAACATTGCCTGTGAAGTGCTGTGACGGAATCTCCTACAGCATAGCCTTCATTATTTCTACAGGGGGAAAAGAAAAGTGAAAGCTGGGTCTCACGTAAGGATACATACTATAAACAGTTACAGCTACAGCTGTCCATGTAGGTTCACGTTGTGTGATGCCTTGCTACTAACTCCTTCATTTTCCTTCCATCTGCTTTACAATGGACCTCCATTCATTGGTGCAAATTGGCCTGGACAGACCATAATAAACAAAGGGGTTAAGAGAGAAAAAAAAAAAAAAAAGGAAAAAAACCACACATTTAAAAAAAAGATACAGTGAAGGCTGAACACTCAGGAAAAAAAAAAAAAAACATTAGAAAAACTGGCATTGGCATAAGGAACTCTGCTTCTACAGGCTGCTTCTGAACATATGCACAGATGCCAGTGTGCACACAGCACTCTGAAACCAACTTTGGGAAGCTGCTATACAAATTTAATCCTACACATTAAGAGTAACACAATGCAAGTCATGGCTTGCAACAGAAACGGGACTTGTTTTTAGACAGAATTTGTTTTCAGAAATGTGCAAGCTACTGCTTGCACCAAACTTCCTCATGCCACTGGGTCTCCAGGGAAAGGCTTTCACAGAACTCATTTCCCCACCTGCAGCAACAATACCCAAGAAAAATGTGCCTCCATGGAAGATGCACACCACAGTCAAGAGCTCACATCACATCACATCGCTTCCTCCAGAGTGGAAGAAATGCCAGGTATATGCTGTGGCTCGGAGCGTGGTATTAGAATGCATGCCTGAAACTCAGTTGCTCCCAGGCACTTTAGGAGCCACAGAACAACCAGTTGTAGGAATAAGTTTCTCATACAGAAGCCATCAATAATATCTGCACTTTTATAGAATGGCTTGGGTTGGAAGGGACCTTAAAGATCATCTAGTTTCAGCTTTATCTAAGAATGAACTTGCTTTCACCCCAAGATTAATTGCGCATGACAACAAAAATACCAAATTGCCACAAAGGCAGTTAGAATATCACCCTTTCAACAAATTGGAGCAATCAGTTAGGCAAGGCTTGATATCTATTTAAAAATTTTCTTACCTTTCTTTCCCTTTTTTTTTCTCCTGCAGCTAGTTATAGTCGCTCACTGTACTTTATCACATTGGAAAGTCTACTCTCTTTAGGGTGAGAAATATTTGCCCTGAACACAACATAATATGATTCACACAGGGGTCCCTGACACTATTGCAGTTTTGATATGAAAAGATAATCATAATGATATCGACTGATAAAAGCCCTTAGTATAATATTATTCAAGCAAGGTCAATTGCCCGTGCAGGTTGTTCTTACTGGAGTTCATGTTACATCACTGGTCCCATCATCCTGACCTTCCCTGCTGTCATCCCCATTACAGTTCAATTAACAGAGGAGCCCTGCAGTGGCTTGATGAGCATCTGCTGCATCTACCTGGCAGTAATTCAATAAGGATACGCCATAGGAAGAGATAATGAGAAGTCAGCCCAGTTGTTCTGTTTCCCCTCAGGAGAGCAGATGAGTTTGGTTTATGGGAAGGAGCGTGACCTATGAAAATTATCAGTTAATTTCATATTTCATAGCTTCAGCATGCTACTGGTAACTTAAAATGTTCTCTGGTTTCTCTGGCTGCACAGTCCACAAGGGTCCAGAATCTGTTTTCCAGGTAGGTCCATGATTAGCAACATTTCCCACACTGAAAGGATATATTTTGCCAAAAATATTCTCTCTTCACCAATTCTACCAAAAGAAGGGGTCCCACTCATGCATTCTGCAGTGGCTGATTTGAGTTCAAAAATCAAGTGCCTGAGCATAGCAAATGAATCAAAACTACCAGCTACCTTACTGGTAGATTTGGCATCCCTTCGTCCCTTGGTCACTGTGAAAACTATTGGTGGAATATTTGAGAGATGTGTCTCTGTACTGTCTCCTGTAGAGCTTTCTCTTTCTCTCACATACTGCTATAGATCAAACAGCATTGGAAATGGCGAATTTCTCTGCCTCCACTCCTGAAATTTCCAATTTCTTCCATTATTTCCCCCATTTCTCCTTTAAGTACTAAAGACAAGCACATTTTTTTCTACACTGCTTCCAAACTTCGATCAATTCCTCTGTTGCCCATTTCCTTTGGTTCACTCCTCCCAAATAAGTGCTTACTGCCCTGACCACTATGAGTACCGCCATCGTTCCCTGTTCACTGGAGGACAGGATAATTCAGGTTGGCGGATCCCCACCTACCTCAGGAGGTCTCTAGTCCAACCTTCTGCTGAAAGTGGAATCAGGCAAGATGAGATAACAATGAATCACACAAAATACTACTCTACATCATCCTAGACTTTTTTTTGTTGTTTGTGCGTTTCTGCTTTCTACCACAAGGCTTAGTCTACCAAGATCATGCCAGCTGACATCAGATCTCAGGTTGTGCTTCATCTCTTCCTAATCGTACAAACGCAGCAGCTTTCCTCCATCTCAAAATTTATTCTCTTTTCTTTAGTCAGTTTTACCATGTCTTTCTGCCCTTCAGTTAATCACCTCCTGCACATCTGCTCCTGGCTACCATTTTCCTGAACATTCAAACCCTATCTTCTGCCTCTCCTTTTCCATATTAAATTAGCTGATTTCTTCCAAAAAGATAACTGATGTAGTTTTATGAAACTTAACCACCTTTCCTCAGCTTGGTTTGTTGCCCCTACAATATTTTTTTCCTTCTCCTAATTAGGCATTTGCTGACTTGCATCTCCCATCTTTTGATTCCCTGATGTTGTTTTCCATGCCTCACACGTTTTCTCCATTATTGTTGTCTGCTTCCTCCCCATTTTTTGATATGCTTATACAGAAAACAGTACACACACGCACTACGTTACATCCATAATGGCAGACTACAACAATTTTGGAGTTGGACATAATTAAAATTTAAGCAATGCTAGGATTAAGTTTGCTTTGTGTGAATTTATTATGACAGTCAGGTTTCATGATTACTTTTTTTTTAAAAAAAATCATATTACTAAAGTCTATGCCAAACCCCATTTTTAATCTACCTTTGACATCTTCTGCTTTTATCTGTTTGTGACACTTGCTTTCAACCCACTCTTAAAGCCTTCCTCATACACCTCTCCAAAACAAGCAAACAACACATGTCAATACCAACAACATCAATTACAAAAAGTTATTAATAATAAGAAAGTAGAATATATCTCTTCAGACGTACTGGGTACAACTCTAAGCTGCAGGCAAAGAATACAAAACAGTGCCTCAGGGTAAGGACTGAGAACAACTGAGAGCATGCCATGACTGGGCTAACAGCTGTATTTTAAGAATACAACAGCCAGCTGTAGGGAGTCCAAAGTTTTCAATTCCAATTGCCAATCCTAGACTTACATTTTTTCCTCTAGAGTTAGTGGTGGTTAGAAGTGGTGGTGTTGCTTTGGGTTGTTGGTGTTTGTTTGTTTTTGTTGGTGGTGGTGGTGTTTTTTTTGGGTGGTGGCTGAGGGAAAAAAAAAATATCATAGAATCATAGAACATCCTGAGTTGGAAGGGACCCATGAGGATCATCGAGTCCAACTCCTGGCGCCAAACAATATATATATATATATATATATATATATATATATATATACACACATATATATAAACATATTTTGCTTACTAGTCAAGATTAACTTGTCCAACTTCTGCAGGTTAAAACAATTTGATATATTTTTCCCCATACACTACACTCTTCCAAATTCAGTGAATTAATGAATCAACTAGTCAGAAAATTAGTCAATTAGTTGACTCAACTAATGCAGAAAAGCTTTTGTGAAAAGCTTTACACATCGATAGATGTTTACTAGACTTTAGCCTTCATATTCTGTGCGTTTCAGAATTTAAATAAAAATTGAGTCAACATTTATACTTACAGAGATTACCAGCTTCCTCAGTGGAATGGCTGCACTTGAAATAAAATCTCCCTTGTTGATAGATTCCCAAGCCTGATACATTTCTGCTCGCTGAATGTATTTGGGACTGCTACTATAAACACTTTCAATATTAAAATATGCATCCATTCTCAGGCTTGTCTTCCACATTACTTGGTTCATTTTTCTGTCCTTTAGCATTTTCTCCTATCAGAGAGATGTGAATCTGAACGACATGACTTAATAGGAACAGCAATCCAATGTATCTGATTACTTCTGCCCTTTAAATTGTAATTTTATTTTAGATTTGTTTGTGCAAATATATTGCAAACCCTAGGCATTTCTTTTAAAATAGGTCTACCAAACAATATTTGGCAGAGGCAGCAAAAGAGCTGGGTCATAATTTTGCCTATAATTTATTTTTTTACCTTATGTGGTAAAACTAGCAGGGAACTGTGTTACTACTAGACTCAAAACTCCATTTACTATGTAATTTTTCTTCAGTACATGAGTCTTTTTAAAGGACTGCAATTGCTTAGAGTTACACGAAAAGATTGATCTATAGAAAGTGGAAAATATCTCCTGTCCTACTTTCAAGATTGGGATTTTGTCGTGCCAGCAATTGTTTCATAAAAATGGTCTACGTCAAAGGTAAAGGACAAAACGAGAGAAGAATTTCTTCTCCTGTGCGAAGAATCTCCCCTGACTTACAGGTAAATGCACATTTCCAAATATAAATATGCTTAAAATGACAGGCTCTGCTTTTCTTTAATTGTTAACAAATGCTTAAGAAGTGTTAACAAATGCTGAAAGCAACTTGGCATTCTCTTACCAGAGACCTCTGCATATAGCAATTCAGAAAAACAAGACAATCTTCTTATCATGTGTAAGAGCTCAATTAAACCATCATTTTAACATAAGCCTGCTTAGCATCAGAACAGAAGACATGAGAGCTACTAGTGTGGTTTGTGTCCTAAAACAAGAAATCAAGAACAAAGAGATAGAAGGGAAGAGGAGGAAACGGACGATGCAGCTTCCATTTCACTGAAGATCATTTGATGAAGGGGAGGGAGGGAAGAGGGGGAACTAAACCCAGAAGCATGGAAACAGCTTAGAGCAGAACATAAAACTTGATTTGTTTTTCCTGGACCTCTATCCTTTCAGACAAATGTGATATGAATTGCAAACAGAGAAATTCAGCTCTCCAGTCTTGTTTCTAAGCAAGGAGTTTCAAGCAATTTTCAAAAGTTTGCCTGCTTCCAACTATATTCCATACTTTATGTTAAATGCCTTGATTATTACGGCAATCAATAACCATTTTAATTAGCATTCAAGAAGAAAAAAAGATATTTAAGAAAAACACGCCATGGAACAGGGCTATATGAACACCTCTCAAATGAGCATAGTTCTTTATACCCAAGCAACTAACCTCCTAAAGTGCCATGTAAATTGACTGAGCTTAGAAGCTGTTTTAAATTATCCTCAATATCTATTACAAAGGAAAGGTGCCTACCCACTGATAAAGCCTACCCACTGATAAATTAGCAATTGTAATATGGTACTGTGAAAGCTAGAGGTAAATTGATTATGTTGTACCTAATTCTCCCCCTATTTTAATCTAAAACTCTGCAAATTCCAAGAAATTAAAGTATAGGCAAGAGGATGAGCAAAAAGCTTGACTGTCTTGTAAAACATCTAAAAATAGTGTTTCAGTATATTTTCATATGCTGGAAGGAGCAATGAATATCACCTATATAGATCTATACCTAGTAGATGTTTTCAACAGCTAAGACTTGCAAATCAATTGTAATTTGTATTTTAGAATAGTTAATAAGAAACTCACACAATACACCACATTTAGCAGGAAAATACAGCCATGCATTGTCTCACACAAAATACAGAGAGGCATTACCATAAGACTATTTTTAGTCTTCTGAAATTTGAGAGGAGCTTAAAAAAATATTTTGAGAATAATCACTTTAACAGGCTTGTTGGGGATGTAAAACAACACCAAGGTGGGGGTCCAGAATGTATGTGACTGCTCTAGCTGGTCCTGGTGCCTTCCTGAGCCTAGATGTACATCCTAGATGTGTTGTGCAGATCACTGCGATGCACATACAAAGCAGCATAGAAATGTCAATGCATAACACCTTCAGATGAACGTGTTGTGAGTAGAGGTTAAAAAGGCAGGTTCATAACTACACTGAGTCAGACAGAAAAAGTTGTAGGCTCCTTGCCGAGACCACCTTGGGAGATCATCTTGCCTAAGCTTGAGGACTCCAACCTGCGTTGTCAGTGCTCGCTGAAGTCCCTACCACAGTTTCAACACTTGAAGCACTGGATCCCATGGCATGGGTGGCAAACTGCATTTCCCAGGAGTGAAGAGCTGACAGCACACACTTAGGAAAGGTTATACTGGAATCACTTGGGTGGGAGGAACTGGTGGCCAACTCAGAAACATTTCTCTTGCTAGCAGCAAGGTTGACACAATAGGAAAAAGCATTTAAATCATGAGCAAACATTATAGAGATACTTACGCCCAGGAAAAAGAAAAAAGGAGTTTGACTATTTCTAGGTTAGGCCAATTACTATCAGAGATTTGCACAGTAATGCTCAGAAATGAATGCCTCTCTCACAAAACTTGCACCAGCATCAGAATCAGCTTGAGCGAAACAGACTTATCCTAATGCCAATTTGCCTTCCAGGTAATCAAAGCAGCACAGCACTCAGCCAGCAACTTTCCTAAACAATCCCCGCTGCAAACCAGCTCTCTGAGAAGGGCTAGGAGACCCAAATTACTGCACAGCCACAAAGAAGGTGAATGTGAGATGAAATATGAGCAGGGACCTGCCACAACAAAAGAAGACACAGTCAATTATTTAAAGAAAGGCTCTCCGTGGTGAGCTTCGTGGATAGGCACTATGTAATGTGGAATCACATCCAATTAGGGGTAGGCCAGGCTCTAGTTAAACAAGGAGGGAAAGAATAATTAGAAATTGTTGAAGTGGTACCTCAGACTACAAAAAAAAGTAAAAAGCCACCACACAGTCTTTTTCAGAAAGACAACAGAAGAGTCCCCGTGAGAGAGCCCCTTGCCAAGGGGCTGGTGGCACAGCAGCACAAAGCAGGGCACAGTGTCAGAGCCCACCCTGGAACCCTGTCCACCTAGAGCCCACCAAGCACCACAGCTCCAGACTCCAGACAAGGGTATGTTTTTGGACTGAGACAGAACTCCAACCTTCTATAAATGTAAGCCACATAACTTAAGAGGAAACCTCACAAGGCCTCTGAAGTGCCAAGTGAGTAGTAACATACCAGTTCCAGCAAATCCACTCAACATTTATCTGCTTAATTTCTTATTTCTTAGCACCCTAATGCATGCTAGACATGCCACACACACCACTGAACAATAAGTCTTAATATTATCAACCATTCATACGTAACATTCAAAGGCTTCAATTTTAAAGGTGTTTCAATGGATTCTTCACACACCCAAATGACATACAGACACTGAAACACAGGATGAACAGTCTCCTTTATCCTTCTCCTGTTACATATTTTTCATATTAAAATCATATTTTTTTATTTATGCCAAACAGCCTGTAGAGGGAAATAAGCCAAAAATACTGTCCCTCCCTTTTTTCCTCCTCCCACGAGCTGCCAGGTTCTCTCTCAAATGCCTTTTCTCATCAGAGAGGATTCAGGAGTCGCTCTCCAAGCTAAAAATAAACATACGGTTCTGTGAACACTGGTTCATCAGGAATGAACAGTACAGCAATATAATTCCTTCCTTCTGCTTTTGTGCATGTACATTTCTGTCAGTGTACTGTGCTGGATCGTGCCTCCATCCTAGACTATACCTTAACATCTCTCCAAGAAACCTCACCAGAAGCTGCACAGTGTACTTCTATCTCAATACTGAGAAGTTTCTGTAAATTCATAACCCATCCAAAATTGTCTTATTAACTTCTGAACACATGAATAGATAATTATCTTCTTGCAATTTTTTTAATGTGTTCTCTAAAGACCGGCATTAAGCAGGTCAAAGAATCCTCCTGAAAATACCTTTATCCAGGCAGTAACTTCTACTTATCTATTATACGTACTTTAAAAATACATGGGGCATTAATTTGAAAGCGTCAAAAGTCAAAAAAAAAAAAAAAACATTTTATCTTAACAGAAGTTGTTCTTGTAGTCAACCATCATTTAAAGCATAAATTTGAGTCAAACTACTAAGCTAAATAAAAAAGAAAAGAGGTATGGAAGACCTTAACCCTGTCCCTTCTCCATCTTTCCATTTAACCATAGCAGTAAGAGTCCAACCATAAAGAACAGAAGCCCAAAAATCACTGTAAAACCAGTTTAACCTATTTCAGCAATACTTTCAAATGTGAGCAATAATTTCAGGTGCCCCTTTCAGGACACTGAAAATGGATTGGGATTGCAGAAAGCAGGTGATGAGAGTCTCCAAAAAACAGCATCTTTTACAGACAGCTCAGAGAAATGAAAAAGAAATGTAGCCAAAATTATTCACATTACATATACTATTGCAAATTCCTTTCCAATTGCCTTAGGGAACTAAAATAGCAGCCTGTGAAAAATAAGTGTCCATCAGGTTCATTGTGATTTCCAGACACACACACACACAAAAGAGGTTATACATATATATAATCCTGAGATGTCAAGTGTTATTTCAGGATTAAAATAGACCTTGTAAGTATCTTAACAAAAGCTATTATGCATCGCTATAGAATAAAAGAAATATTAAGACAGATTAAAAATGTTAAAAAGACAGCTTGTGTGAGGAACTAAGCTTCTGTAGGGAAGTGACTTCATTTTGAAAGGATCAGTTCAGAAGTCTGTACCAGTGGAAAAAGAAGAGGCAGTAATAGTGGAGAGAAACCATAAAAAATGCTGTCTAGATAAACTCTGATGCATACACTTCTTAATTAGGCAAGTATATATAAATTTTTCATGACAGAAATTTCAATTTCTTCCAAAAAAAAAAAGTCAGCATGAAACTAAAAGCCCTCCCTAAATCTCTATTTGAAAGACTACAAGGAGCACTTAATAAATCCTGTACAAAAGGAAGTTACCCCATTTGATGTGAACTATTGCAAAACCATACCCGATTCTGTTGTCACTAAGCTCAAACGATATTTGTTTGCAATTTAATGCATGTCAAACGCAAATTACTTGGTTTAAATTCTTTTTACTTTATTTCCAGAAGGATAACTGCATTTCTGGATAAAGTCCCGGAACATTTAATGTATGCAGATGAGCAGTCCTATACATAAAACAAGCTCATTAATGTACTTATTAACTGTGTTCATCAGTAACTTTCCATCTACCAGAGCCTCTTAGAAATACCACAGGAAATAAGATACACATATCTGGAACCAAAGTGCAAAGAAGAAAAAAGACAGAGACCATAAATATGTGCCTGTCTTAAAATTGTGCATAATCACCTTGCACACCTCTTAACACATCTTTAACACAGAAAAGTGGTTACACGCAGATGTTGCTTATCTGTTTATTATTCTGAAAGAAGATAACCAGAAGACAAACTATCGCCCATACCACAAACACCTGTTTACATTTTTAGGCTCTGCTCTGAATCGCGGTAGATTCCTGTGCTCACACATAAATCATCATCCACAGGAGAAAGGCAACAAACGAAGCACCTTGTCTCCACATATGGCCTCTTCTTAAATCAAGATGTTGCTTAGCGTGACTCCTCGATGTTTCATTGTCTCAGACAGACGAGTAGCCTTTTACATGTCTAATTTTGGTTTCTACCATAAAACATGGCATCATGGAAATTATCAAGATGAAATTTACACAGGATCTACCCATTCTCCTTACTCAAAGCCATAGTCTCATTTCAAAAGCAATTCAAATACAATTTTATCAGGAAAAAAAAAAAAAAGATTGCACATTGCTATTTCTTTCACTGCTTTGTTTATTTAAGAAGTCACTCCACAGATGCTCTGAAGCCAGGTTTTATATGGACATCACCTCATCATCTCACCCATACCTCCAGTCCCTTTTCACACACTCTCATCCCCTTGTCTTCCATAGGTCCTGCAGCACCTCCACCTTCAGTGATTATCATCAACACCCAGCCGAGCAGGAGGCAGATGTTGCTGGCTCCAAACAACACGTACATCATTGCCCCAAACCAACATGGTACTCACCATGCATGCTGAAACCTTCCCATCAGTAGGAGCATTTGTTTGACTGTGTACTCTAGGCAGCCCCCAACTTTGATTGCACATACAAAAATAGGAAGTTGCCTTTGAGACATCTCTTCTATGAAATTTGGTTTAGACAGCAGCAGACTAAACAGAGGCACTTACAAACCAGGCTAAAAATAAAATGTAGAAATACATTATATACAAGCTCAATCAATTACTATATGTAATTTGACAACACATTCTGTATTATTTGATATGAAATTGATTGCATGTGACTGGCATGGAATGAGATCTCCAACTAAAAATAAGCACCCTAGCTGTAATAGGAAACAAATCTCCATAAATATTCCTCTTACAGTCTGCCACTATTGTGTTTCTTTTCCTTAAGGACCAGGTCTATACATCATGCTATTGTATAAGAATCCCCTTTATCTCAGAAGAGGAAGTTTTCTGTCTTTCTTGGTTGCATCGTAAAATCTGCAAACATCATCTTGAATGCATCCTTAGGGGCTCAGAAACCCAACAGAAAATTAAAAGGACTTCAATATATCTTACTGCTTTCAATTGTATGATTGGTGACAAATTGCCTGATGTTTTTTAGACTAAAGTAGCCAGCACTGAGTCCAGGCAGAGGGCTAACACAGTGGGAACCCACATGCGGCAAGGCATTGCTCAGCATGCACCAGGGCTTCGATGCCCCACGGAGCCACGCACGTGTGGATGGTTTGAAGTGACGTACACTGCTTTATCTCTCACTCCAGGCAAAGCACAGCAGGGAAAATCAAACAATCCTGACTACAGCAGGGTGCCAGCAGCAGGCACCCAGTCCTTGGAGGCCTGCCCATCAGCACGGTGGAGCACAAAGGTCCCCAAGCTGCCACCTGGCTGCTCTGGAGATACCTCGGTACCTAAGCCACACCAACCCTGCTGCCAGCCCAGCCCAGGAGCTCCACATGGCTCACACATTTCCCTTCTCCCCGCAGCAGATGAGCAGCACACAGAAAACAGAATCATAAGGGTAGGCAAATAATACATCACAAATTACAGCGCTAAGAAATCTTCCTGAACTTTGAAATAAACTTACAGCTGAAGCTTTAATTCATGGGAATTGAAAGCCTCATAACAATTTATGTTGGATTAAGGTTCCTGCCCAGTTAAATGCCAGTACTGGTGGTCCTAGATGAGTTCCTATCTTATGAAGCACTATCAGCCACATGCTTACAGGCAGCACGCCAGTAAGCATGCACTTTGTCTGCCTTCCCTCACCGCACATTGTGCTCCTCTGGGGATGCAAAATCTCCCTGTTCAGCTGCAACAGCTGAGAACTGTGCTTGGTATTCCCAGCATCACCTGAACATGGGCACCTCAACATCTCTCAAAGTCTATCGAACGCCTCTGTTTGTCCAACATGCCAGTGACACACGCAGAAAAAAATAGGTACTCTTTCTGAAGTCACTTTTGATGTGTAGGCTAAATCATTCATGTAGGCTAAATCATGATGTGTAGGCCATCTTTCCATCAGCTCCCCAACCACTTGTCAGAAGGGTGTTGGTTCATGTCAGCCACAGCGGACATCCTTCAGCTTCATCCAACCCCCAAGTCGATAGAAAAGACATTCCAACTCATGAGAGCCTATAATCATGCTGTGAGTTGTGATTGTCTATGAGAAAGTCATCATTGCCCCCCTCCCTCCAGCTCCTCAAGCAATGAGACATCCCCAGCTGCAGCATCAGCCCATCACCACCCCCTGCTGCCAGCCTCAGACAGGGAAAGAAATGTCAGGTTAACTCTAGCTCCAGTTTTGTATTTAATGACCTAATTGGAAACATGTTACAAGGGAAAAAATATCAGAGTGCATCTGAAATCTGACTCTGTCTTTAGCTGCTGATTCCTTTCAGAGCATCTCCAGCTTACCAGCAATGAAGATGAATTTGGCAGCACTTCTGCCTTGTGGCACAGCGTTACTGAACCCACCCTTCCCCACCACCACCACCACCTCACACATCAAGTCTGAGCTGTAGACAGGACACCAGGGAGCATCAGGGCAGGGCAGCTAGTGCTCTTTCCTGGGCAAGGAGCTGCTCTGAGTTTTGTCTTTCATCTCCCCTGTCTTCCTCCCTCAAAGAAAGGCTCATAGCCATTACCTGAACCTTCTGCTGCTAAGCCCGACACAGCTATGCACTCATAATTCCTCCTCTCCCCAGTTCTCAGAGCTGGATCACGTGAAAGCAAATGTAACACAAGGAACATCCTCTTCTCATGTGCTCTCGCAAATATAGGTATCTCTCCTTTGCCTCATAGCCTTCTCAATTTCCATTTTAATTTTAATTTGCATACTTTTTCCAGCTGAGCTAGTTTGAGCCATTTACCACACCATAAAATATTTATAAAGTTTAACAGTGGCCATGTATCATCTTCAACATACGTGTGTTTTACTAGACTTACAGCATATAGTTTGTGTTAGCTACTCAAAACATTAATCATGATATAATAACACAGATGATTCACTTGATACCAGCTTTTCTGGCCATGTATTTTCTGGAGTGAGAGCCAGGAATCACAAGACAAGTCTGAAACAAGACTCAGAAGCTTTCCAGTGATAACTCACTGTTTAATATTTTTGCAGAAGTCGAGATTCATTCCATATCCAGTCTCTGTAACATCTCTCAGGTGTCCTAAGAAAGCCCTGATGGGCAGAGTCCTCAACCCGTCCTCCTTTCTGTAGCTAACCAGTACAGAGCACCCAAATTGACACGAACAAACTACAAACTAAGTTTGCCAAGAGTAATCAGGCTGCTGCTGAGATGGATACAAGTCCGCTACGAGTATCAGTGTCACTGGGAAATAAATTCATTTGTCTAGGTTGTGTTATGTCCTGAAACCATAACATCTTTCATTTCAAACTACCGGGGTCATGGAGAGCTTATGAAACATCAAGACTCATCACCTGTGCTATTGCAATCCACCTGTGTTATCACCTATTACTCCCCAGCATGGAGCAGCAATCTCCTACGACCTTGCAGTTATCTCTTCCTTGCGAGAGGCATCCAGCATCATTTCCATAAAGCGGGAGCAACTTCTAGAACCCCAAATCATATCAATTTTCTCACTGTTTTGCCTTGTCTCTTTACACATCTGCGATCCCCAATGACTCCAACATCAGTATCAGACAGCACAAGCACTCTTCTTTCAGCTTTCTGCTGAAACAAGCGCCAGCAGCTTCCTGCTGACAATCCCTGCTTTGCCGGCATCCCTGCAAGGTAACAGCACCAAACAGAATCCAATTCTGAACCTCAGTTGGATTTTTTTATTATTATTATTTTGACACCTTTTTTCCATCAGTTTATTGGATTAAAGGTAACGGTGACTGCCAACAACATGCCCAAACCCACACTTTTCTGCCAAGTCCTTAAGCTCCCCCCTAAAACCACAGCTTACCGATAGATGTTACAACGCTGGCTACACAACCCAGCGATCAGATGCATTTTTTCCAGACAATCCTCTGTGCAGCTACAACATAAGCAAACAAAGCTGTCTGGGGGAACAGAGGGGAATAGCACAAAACAAGTACAAAGCTTTCCCTGCCTTCTCGCGAATCGCTTCCTTGAGGGTACCAATATCTCCAGCACCACTGACAGGGCTCCCGGCGTTACCTGACCCGTATTCCTCACATCTGCAAACGCGCTGACAGCCTCTGCGGTGTCACTGATCATGTGAGGTGGCATAAAATGGTTAAGCTCTCTCCTTTTACCATTCTGGGCCCTTTAATGACAACCCCTGCACACTGATAACAAGAACCGAGAACAGGCCTCGGTACCTCTGTGCTCTCCTATTTTTGGCAGAGTCACTTTTTGAGCTGCAGCTCCAGCAGTCACCATTCCTCTCACTGTCATAGCTTGTACGTACTTTCTCCAAACTTTCTAGAACACCCTTTCCTTTCTCAGGACCACAAGGAAATGTTTGTGAGAGACGATCTGAAATTCGGCGCAATGGGCTTAACCACTGTTTTTTGTGAGGGATGGGCACCACACACCACTGATGGCAATGCTCCTGCCAGGGTACACTTGTAAGCATTCACCAACTCTGATGGTGTAACTTGGCTCCGTACCCCTTAATAACCACCATTCCCCAGCCCAACTACACCTGGCATCTCCACTTCAGGCCTGTAAAGAAAGAGGGCCCGGAGGAAGGCTATGTTTTCTCCCCTCTTAGTCCACAGATGAAAACTTTCCTTTCAAAGCCAACTGTTTTAACATGAATTTGATAGCAGCAGTCTGCACACAAGATATCTAAAAATCCACAATGTTCAAAGCCCAAGCGTGCAAACAACATGTTTCTATAACCATCTTCTTCTGGCCTCCCCATACTTGTCAGCAGTGCTAAGGCACTGCTGCATGATTTCAAAGAAATCATATAAATATACATAAAGCAGAAGTGAAGATACTTGTGTTTGTGCTGTCTGTAAAAGATACACTGAATAATTCCTGATGAACATCTGTTCAGCAATGGCTGTGTAATGTTCATCTTTTGCCAGATATTTCTGTCCGTTATTTACTGGACCCTAACAGTACTTGCCAGTGGTTAGAACCATATTATTTAAGTTATAATACAGCACAGTAATAACCATGTCACATACTGGCATTTCATAACATGCAGATTGAATAGAAGGAATATTCAAGCTTAGAAACTACTTTGTATTAAACATTAAACATACAGCTCAAGTAGATTGCTCAGTCTGTGGGTGAAAAACCATTTCGCACAGAATAAACTGACCAGTGCACAAGTGGTAGCAGAGTAAAAATCAAATAAACAAACAAACACAGCTTCTTTTCTTTTTTTTTTCCTCACTCATTTGATGGCTGGAGTGCTCTCATTTACCATTTTTCAAAATTTCACCAGTAAAGGTTTAAGTTCTGTTGCACAACTCATTTTGTCCAAGTATCTCAGTACATGTACTACAGCTCACATGGTATCTCCTATTTGTCTTCTTTTTTAAAACCAATTTCTTTGCAAAAATATTATCAAATTTTCATGGAAGAGGAATAATGTCAGAACTGGAGCATACACCATCACAATCTCACCAAGTTAGAATTAAACTACATTTGACCCTTATGTGATGGGGTTGATGCGGTTAAGATTAATGAGTCAATTACTTCTAGACAAGGTACAAGGCACCCAATTGTTTCACTATTTCTGTACTAACAACCACACTCCTTCTGCAGTGTTTGATGCCCATAAAATAACCGAACAATTTTTCAGTTAGACATCACAAGTACTGGACCTATTCTCAAAAATAAATAAATAAGAGAGAGAAGGAAATTGCATCAATGTACAGCTAGAGCAATCCTCCAGAGAAATCTGTCAGATAAAAAACTTTATGGCCAGTTCAAGTCCCACGAGAACTATGCACATACACACACTTTTACACAATTAACTTTTCCAGGTTTTGTAGTTCTCCATTTCAACAGACTTCCATAGTGCACTATAGTAATTCTCAGTATTCAACACAGAAATTGGTATTTCAGAGATGTCTAGAGAAGCATACAGTGAGAAATCAGTTGAGGCAGTGGTGATGCTCTTCTTTCTTTTGAAGAAGCACGTAATGAGTTAACCAGGTACATATGTCCTGTAACAGCTATGTCCAACACACTGCAGAAGGCAAAATTGGTGGTAAAGTCTGGCTATAGGAATTCACACATTCCCTTTGGGCTAAACCACATTTTAAAAAACATTTCAGAAATGGAGACAGTGACAAGTTACTCTGAACAATGAGCATCTAGAAGACTTCACAAGAAACCTCAATGTTTGGGGATGAAGGTAGGGCCTCTCCCACATAGTAATGTTGGACCAACATACTTCTGGGGAGTTGTTTAAAAGATTTCTGGCCTACAAAGCCACATGCAAGAATGTGAGGTTACGGAGGGACACAATTACAGAATCACAGAATTTCTAGGTTGGAAGAGACCTCAAGATCATTGAGTCCAATTCTGGCACTTCACCTTCTAAAGATCCACAATATAATCTCACTATTAGAGTTGGCCCAAATTTATATAGGGAAAATTTTTTGAAAAAAACTTTAAGTTCTAAATATATGTTTATATAAGCTGGGCTTTACATCAGCAGCTTATAAAATATGCACTCAAATACACCAGAGAAAACTAGTAGAAATTTCTAACAAAGTTCATTATAAACCCTTTTAAATATGACCTATATTTGAACTCAATATCTTACATGGCAGGGATCTGCTTCAGTTACACTCTTAATCAAACTAAAGGAAATGGGTAAACCAAAAACCTACGAAACAGGTAATTGAAGCAAGAGCCTTAAAACCAAATAAACTCAAAAAAGTTAACCATGAGGTTTTAGTCTCATTTGACCATCTATCACTGTTTTTTTTTTGACACTTCATAGACTTTTTCATTTTTTAAAAACAAGGTCATGCAAGGTTGTACAATGATGTGTATAAAAGACACATGGCCTCAAGGTGAAGTTTGTTAGCAGTGTCCAAATTTAAAGGAAAAGAAATAAGAAAACTGTTTTGTGGAAGAGCTCTTTGCATAGTGTGGTCTAGCTCCAGCTATCAACAAGTCAAGGAGATTTTCTTTATTCGTTAAAACAGTATTTGGGGGCATTTTACTTTTTGAGTCACAAGCTTGACCTTACGAGGTCATAAATACTCTCACAAAGTTGTGTAATAGCACATAGATTAGAAACGGTCCTCCTGTTCCATGTATTCCAATTTTTTGTCATTAATAAAATTCTTCCTTACTCTATGTACAAGGATTGGCTTTAGTCTACTGTTAAGTATAATTAAGTCTAGGAAAGCCAAATATCTCTTGAGGGCCTGTTTCATAGCGTAACAATTTTCATTGTTAAATAATTACTTTGAAATTTTATTTAATTCTTCTATCCATTTCTGGAATCCAAATTTCCTTCTCCAACTTCAAATCAGTCTTAGTCAATCAATTTTACTGTAAACAAAGTCACTTTGGGCTCAAATGTGCTTCTTGTGCAATACCTTTATGTGTTCACATCACATTGCAGTACAGTTCTCACACTCTTACCAACATGCCACATGTAATATTTTAAGTAACTTCAGAGTTATCATGGACCTTACATCCATAAAAAAAAGCTTTTATTATTCTTTATTAATTTTATAAATTGGATACTCACTTTGCTCTGGAAAACTTCAGCCTCTTTGTTAAATGACCACAGAAGTAGAATCAATATAGTAAAAAACACTTTTTTTTATAGTGGGATCATCCTCCGGAGCTATGCCTGCCTGGTTTCTGCTCATCCTGGTATAAAAGCACTGGTGGGAGGGTGCTGTGCATGTACTGTGAGACTCGCAGCCGAGGCCAGCTGGGGTTGCTGCAGGCTGAGGGGGCCTCTGAAGGCCCGGCATCATCAGATGCTGCTCAGCAACTCCCCCAGCGCATGTTTATTTTTATGGCAAGTGAAAAGCTGCTCAGTGCCCTATGAACTCTGGGGAACTTCTGCCACATTTGCAGGAGCAGAAGTGTAATAAAAATGACTGAATTCCCCTCTGGATAGAGGGACAGGATTCAGAGAAGCCGCAGGCTGCTGTGGTCTCATGGGCACTACTGTCTGGTAGAGGGAATAGAACTCAGATACAAACGACCAAACCACCGCTCATAACCCTCTCTGCTTCTGGGAGGGGAGGCGCCAGCTCCCAACAAACGAGTAATCAAAGCACATCACCTGTCCCAAGTGGAAACACTGCTGCTTTCTGGAAAGGTCTTGCTGCAGGCTTCAGCAGGAATAGGATCAAGCCCATCAGGTGTAAACTCCTCAGAACACTGGTAACCACAAGACGACATCCCCTAATTTAAGGTGCACAAATTACATTCCCTTTCCAGTAATCATAAATTGTGAAAGCAAATAAAAATACTTTTAAAAGTTTGTGGGCTTTCTTCTTACATCAGTCTTCAAAAATACTTTGATTTTTTTTAAACATTAAAAGCCAATCAAATCGATATTAGAAGAAGAAAATATTTGGAGTTGAGTTATAATCAAATGTCCTTGATGGAAAGAGTTAGTGTTTTTAATATGAATTTTTCCTCTTGCTTTTAGCACTGAACTCAGGATTCAATCAAACAGAAAATAAAATGCAAGTTCCCTATTACTTCCCCAGAGCGCTTAGTTAAAAAGAAAGCCTTTCATATTTACCAGAATATAAAAGTAGCCAAGCTAGACACATAGATAACTTGCCAGTGCTTTACCAAGTGGTAGTTTCCTGTATTTAGCACATCAAGGATATATTTGCCAAGTCTGTGTGCCCACCACTAAGTCTGTGGCATGTTAATGAGATGCTTTGCCCAGGATTTTGCCCATGCCTGCAGCACTGCCTCTGCATACAGAAGGTGGCTGATGTTGATCTCACGGCCTTATCCATTTTTGCAGAAACATCTGTTAGGCAAGCAGAGGGGACAACATATTAAAACTTTCCACAGCCACCTTTCGCTATCTGAAACAAGATAGGAGACCGCACATTAGAGTTTGCAAATTTAATAACCTATTCTGCAGGTAGGATATTTAATCAGCACAAAAATGATTGCTTTTGCTGTGACTGGGAGACTGAAGCCTGTCAGTACAAGGTTTTGTCAACAAAAAGGAGGAGTCATTAGGAAATTTTCTTCAAATCCTGTCCCCTTGCTTAAGAGTAACTTTAAGGGTGCATTTATATGTTCTTTTGGTGAAAAGGTAGGAGCTGTTGCATGATGCCAGTAGGAGCATGGACACCACACAGCAAGCTGGCTCCTGGGCTCCAAGCAATTGCCCCAACAGTGAGCAGCAAGTGCAATTACAACTCCTGCATCTATGAAAATGTAAGCATATTAACACCCATCCATACCTGTTACCTGAGAGATCTGCTAACATTTAACTTACCCCACTATTTATATCACTGCTTAATTAGGCCCCAAGGGTGACATTTAATCTAATTTATACCAGAGCTTGTTCAGACTTACTCCAGCATAAGCTGAACTGGGGTTCAGCTGCACAACATGCCCAATGCAAACATTTCTGTTTTCCATGGCTTTAGATCAACGAAGTTTTAAAACATATTTTCTCTACGGACTCCTGATTGACCATTTTCCAACACAGTCTATAACCTGCTGGCTTAACCTAGAAAAACTAAAGGTACGGGACACTGCTACTCCACAAGCCCAGGACTACTGAGACGAGGGTTAAGTTATCCCATGCTAAGTGCTGCAGTGCTCCTGGACTGCTGCTGGTGCCAGGTTGGCCCCAGCCCTTCTGCAGCCCATGCAACCACTCCTGGTGTAAAGGACAGGAGCTCCCTCTTGGTAGGGATTAACCTAAGAAATAAACTCTCACCTGATCTGAGCTCATTTTAGGTGTAATCCCCAACACACACAGCTTTGAGAGAGATCAGAGCCCTGCCTTCTCTCCACCTGCATTTTGCTGGGGCAGATCAGCACTGCCACAGGAAAAGCAGGAGGATCCACCACCTCCCTTCATCCCGAGCCCGCTCCTCTGCAAGGCACTGGCAAAGCCATGCAGTATCCTTCGTCCTGCTGCCGTGACACTAGTCCGCCACCTGGGAAGATGAGGTCAGGTGTTTGACACATTCTTTCCCTGCATCCAAGAAAAGCATTATCTGCCCAGCACACCTGATAATCTGTTGAGCAGACAAGCTGGAGTCCACTGAGTCTCCTCAAAACCAGGCTGGTGGCATGCCCTGTGTTATATCACATATAATTTATCTGCTTATTCCCCACCACTCTTTACAGAAGACGAATGAGAAGCTGGAACTATAGAATCCCTCACTGCTTACAGCATCCTTCATTGCCAGCAAGACCTGCTCCACTAACAGTGGAAGACAAATGAGATTATTTCAAGTCCACAGGCATAAATTATGAATATAAATGCTACAGAACATGCTACTTCACACTGCCCCACACATACGCAGTCAAGGAAGCAAACTGAGTGTACACAGGGAGACAAAGAGGATAACAGCATTTTCCATCCTGCCCTCAGCAAGTAACACTCGGCTCATATATATATTTATTTATTTAAAGACCCTGCCAGGCAAGATCCCTGATTTCTGGTCAAATTTCTCCTCATTTCTCAATACCTGTACAATTAAAATTAAAGCAGTGTCCCACTTTACAGCATTGCAGCCCTGGAGTTCCACATTTTTCAAAATGCTCTCTCCATGAAGCCCGAAACACGCAGCTTTCTGAGATCTTTCTCATTATCATTTTTCAAAGCTTGCCTCTGGGTTGGTTTGGGGGGGCTTGATTTGTCTCTACGTCCCATGTTGAAGTGCTGAGGGGTACAATAAGCATAGGTGTACGCTGTTAATATTGCAACTTCTCTCTGGATTTATTTGAAAAACAGTAGAAAGTCTAAAATGAGTAAAGACTGTAGTTTTCCTCTTCATTAAACTTCTTCTCATCCATGCATAAACACCTAATTCTCCACTGAGTTTCCCAGAGTATAAAAGTCATTTGAGAAAGAAATCCAGACAGCGTCTTACTTAAATTCTGTTTTATGAAAACACGCTTGAGTTTCTGCAGCAGGGCAGTCACAGAAATAGCGGCTGCCATTGCAGTGCTCAGGGTGAGGTTCCTCGGCTGGAAGCTGCCCCAGAGGTGACGCCAGCAGAGAAGCAAGATGAGCCACACCCTGCCCCAAACACCCTGAGCGCTGCCCACACCACCAACACGCAGCAAGGCCAGGGAGTTAATGAACCCTCAACTTCTCTGCCTGTTGTTTCATAGCAATCAAACCTAAACAGGCAGAGAGAGTCACCTGGACTTGGAAGGGACATTTACGCAAGTTAAATGGGGAGCAGGGAGCTAAGGACAGGAAGGAGTTTTTTTGCCCCAATGCATGAAGGAAGCTGGGCTGCGGGTTAGGAGAGATCACTACAACACTTTGTAGGGCAGCTTCTGGTCACTGACTGCCACAAGCAAAGTTGGAGGAGGCACAAAATATGCCAGCGGGCCAAAGTACCAGGGTAGGAGTGTACTGAGGCTCCCCAGTTCAAATTCACGAACCCACTGTACCAAGTACCCTGCTGCACAAAGACACCAGTGGGGCTGCTTCCCAGCCTAGCAGAAACACTTTATAAAAATCAGTGCTCAAGCATAAGCTTCAATTTTCTTTTTCTTTGAAAATAAATAAATAAAAAGCACTTCCATACCTGGATTTTTTTCCCCTCACATACCTGCTGTAAAGTTTTTTTTTTCTATTTTATAGATGAACAGCAAAATCATGAAAGAGACATATTTCAGTTCTCACAACCATATTAAACATAACTGTCTGTACTTATGGTACATCCAGCAGCACACAGTGCAGGAACATAGTTTGACGTGAAGTGTAGAACAAACAGCAGCCAGCATGGTCCAAATGTTGAGGCTGTGGCCACCACCTCAGGCTCCCCACAGCTACAGCAACTGCTCAAGCCTTGCTCTCACTCCTAATCGTATTAGCTAAAACTTCAGCTCTGTGACTTCAAGTTGCCTACTTACCTAACGTCAATAATCTCAGCCCAGGTTTTGTCATCTAAATTTTGCTGTCGTTTCAGAGCAAACTTTAAAAGCAACAAGATACAGCAGTCTCAGGCCTGCGTTTGGATCTATATTTAAATAATGGGAGATCAATTTCTCCCCTCTCCTGAGGATCAGTCATTAACCTTCTCACCAACGGTTCAGCATTCGCTCAGCACGGCTAGTGCAGAAGATGTTAACAGTCATGGTAGTTTTGTGTTAAAGGTTAATCACTTCCATTTCTTTTTTTTAAAAGGAGAGATAAAGATCTATTGGACTGTTCATTGCACCTCTCTCAAAACAGAGGTGAGAGCGCTGACAAAAACCTTTGGTTAATCACCTGAAGGAATGAAAATGCAGGGAGTTTTGCATTATTAATGAAAATCTAGGTAATTAGATAAGTAATAGCCTTATTCCATTGCATAAGGCAGTTAAAGTTGCTTATGAAGCTTCCTTGCAGACCACATTTCAAGCCAAATTAAAACAACTTCCCCAATTATGAATCGTCTTGCCTTATGCACAGGAGAGTTGCAGAGTTCATCCATGACTATCATTAAAACTGAACTGAAATGGCTTATTTCATACAGCAACTTTCTATGTGCTGCCTGATTATGAAGGTTACCTTTCTCACATATATTTTACATCAAAAATGTGAGAGATGCACCTCACTGCAGCTTCAGATTCAAAATCATCAACTGAATTCCAGAATTTTAATCCAAGTCCCAAGTCTAAATGAAGCCAGGAAGAGTTGATCTGAACTCAAGCATCCCTCGTTCTAATTCAAGCCCCACGCTCACCATTCTGGCTCTCTGCTGAATTACAAGAAATCCCACCGTGAACATGAAAAATTATTGATGAACTTCAATCAAGTCCAGAATATTTCATTAAGCTGTCTCTGTCACAATCATAGTTTTCTGGTAAGTAATATTTTGCATGAGGATGTTGGAAAAAGCTTTAGGCATTCCAACAACAGACGCTGTCCCTATGGATGTATTTATGCAATTCAGAAAACCGAGGGAAGGATGCACAGGACAGCTATTGTAAATTCAGAGGAAGAACTGCAACTCACTTTGCAATACAAAACATCTTCATAAAGTGACAGACCTTTCAACACATGTGCTATGAAAATAAATATGAATCTTCAGTAACCTTTCCCACTTAGTGAATAGTGAACTTCAGCTTCCCACATCAGGACTGAGCATAGTAAGTTTCAACCCAGTGTCTGAACTGAAGCATTTCCCTTTCTGTCCCGCACACGACTGCCTCCGCTGACTACAAGCGGGTCTCTCAGGTCTGTGCTACACACCCCATATGGCCTTGTTCATTAACCGTGCCATATAACTTCAAATATAAAAAAAATCATGACATGCGTGCATTGATTATATTCATAAAGGATATCCCTGATGCTTGGTTAAAAAAAAAAAGTGCAAAACCGGTACGTGAAGTGCACTCAAACTCACTAGTCTTTAAGATACAGCATTTTAGGCAGCTCTCATTGACACTCTTACCTCAGAAAAGACCAACAAACAGAATAATAAAACTATTAAATGTCAAGATGCGGTGCACTGCCAGAATTTATAGCATGCCAGCACACCTGCACAGCATAATGCTCACTTCTAGTAAGTCTTCCTAATTTATTTTTTTTAAACACAAATTCACAACTTTTAAAGGTGCAGATTTATGATATTACAATGAAATCAGGATTTCTCCTTACATTTCATTAATTCAATCACAAAATTTACTACAACAGTAATAAAACACAGCTCCACGTGGAAAAAAGATATGGCTAATATATTCAAGGAACAGCAAGGAAGAACTATCTGCGTATCTCTGAGTTCAGTCACCCACAGCCACAGAGAAGAGAAATTTAATCCAGAAGACCATGAAACATCTATTCTGCCCAACGCCTCAGACTCTACAGTCAGCATTACACAGCCAATAATGAAGTCCAGAATGAAAACACAATAGCCAGGATGGCAGCATGACACAGTAATACAGAACAGATTTGGGCAGTGTCTCTGTTAGATCAAACACCCAGATGATCCTCAAAAGTGAACGACTCCACGGGCTACAGAAAAAAGGCCAAAAAATCTTATCTCTTTGATCAAGACAAACATGCTTTCCGTTCCTTGTATCTAATAATTTGACTAACTCAAGCACACAGGTGAGACACCTGCAGCGCTAGCATGACCTAGCTCTTATACAGAGTGGAAATAAAACCAAAAAACTCTGGATTACATAGCATAGAAGGTGTATACCACACAGTGAAACTCCCTGGGATATAGCAGTGGGTACAAAGACTCCAGACACATTTCAGGACTTCTGTCACTTGTGGTTTAAACCCCCTCTCAATTTTCAGGCTAAAATTATTTTTGACAATGTGTGTCCAGGTCAACCAACTTCAAATTATCATTCACCTTGACATCTAAGGCCGATTTTCCATCCTCCTCACCATTTATTTGTGGAGGGGTGGGAGCACGAGCGAACAGACCCAAACCATCACATCACCTCGCTGCGATAACTGGAACAACACATTGCACATGGAGCTCCCACCACGCTCATTTCTCAAAATAGTAGAAAGAACTACTGGGGTTCGTAACAAAATTGTTGTCCCCATGTTACAGAAAGGCAGTATTTATATAATATAATGATAGTTAAGCAATCTACCTCAGTAATACCATACTAAAACCCAGGTGTTGGGCCAACTGGCATTCCAACACTGTCTTACAATGGTAGCTTTTTTTTCCTCAACTTTTCTAAGGTGTTACAGACCCATAAGACTTCAAAGGATACTCCAGTATTTTTATGTCTACAGTACTGCCTACACATATACTATACTTAAGTTATCTGTGTCTAAGTAGCATATTTGGATTGTTGAAAACAGACAACTAAAAAGGCCAGTTTTACGTCTCTTCTAATCAATTACCCTGTAAATCTGAGTATAAGTACAACATCCTACTTCTGTCTTTATATTTTTTCTCCTCAAAGAACAAGGAGCATTTCACACACTGAGAAACAGCATTTTTACTTTCTCTTAGCAATTATCTGCTTCAAAGAAGTCTGTCAAATCGACAAAAAAATTGTATCAACCCGAATCATTTTGATTTGTATTGTTTTAATGCCAATTTTGATACAGACTGGCCGCATAACAAAGAGTTCAAATAGTTCATTTCCTGCTTTCCCCCCACGTGCCTTATGGCCTCTCCGAAATTCCTGGACTTCTTCCAAGAGCCAGAAGTCAGAAACAGGTCTTCTTGTACATACAAGTAGCTCAGAAGAGCCCTGGTTTCTCAGGACCAACACTGGTTGTAAGACAAAGACTTTCCTTTAAGCCACTTCCTTCCAACTCCTTTAGGAAGGAGGTCACTTCTCTGCCCCAGAAATGGTCAGTGAGTGCAAACGCAGGGCTTGAGCCTTTTCCCACTACTTTATTGCTGTACAGCTGGGCAATTAAATATTTAATACAGAAATCCTCAATATTTAATTACAGACAAATAGCATTCTTTAGCATTTTCATTGAATTTGAAAACAACTTCTCCCATTGTACCTGTACGTGGGCACTTAATATGACAGTTTTAGATGTATTTACAGCTATTAGAAATTCGTTCATGACAATATTACAATGAATTAACATATTGTGAATGACTGCTGCATATTACAGTCTTATTATTATAGCCAAGAAATGTAATAAATCATTTATCATTACTAGATGAGGTAATGAGGAAAAATTACTTTGCTTCAAAATTCTTGCTTTTTTTTTTTTGAAGTTAAAGATGCAACACTGCAATAGCACATTTTTAATCAGTTATTATTTAAAGAATTTTAAATATTTATTTAATAACTAAACCTTTGCATAAATTTGGCCATGTCTAGTAATGACTGTTTTGAGGCTCCTGCTGATTTCAGTGATAGTACCCACCAACAAGAGTATTCTGGAAAGCTGGACTCTGCCATACTACAAGCCAAGGTGAAAGCAATCAAATCTCCAGATCACTGCAGAAACAAGGAAGCAAAATTTGTTCGTCATGCCCCTCATGCATCACTGTGCCTACACAGAGCAAGTGATTTCTAATGAGGTCTCATTTCCTTTTCAAACACAGAAAAATAAAAGCAATGGGCCAGAACAGATTTTGGATTGGAGTTCTTCCTCACATCTGGGCTCCCAAGAGATAATCAGCTAAAGTTTCAAGAGTCTTTCTACTTTTTGCTATCTGAAGTCAGCTGTCATAACCAACATATTACTGAATTTCATCCCAGGAACTACCTACCTGCACTCCCACGTGCTCAGTGCTGTAAGAGGCAATGAATTGCAGCAGGATGATGGTAGCCTCCACCACGCAAAGCTTTTGTGTTACAGACTGAAGCTGTTAAGTGTCAGAATTCTCTGCTAATGGGCAAACAATCTCTCAGAACCTATGATTATACAACTAACACAAGCAATCAGGAATCAGTCATATTTCCACCCTGAATTATCTATCTCAGAGCTGTTTCACCATCCTGAATAAGATTTCTGATGATTACCCAAACCTTTGTCATCTTCAAAAACATAAAATTAAAAATATTGCTAGAGAAAACATGCTCTTAATTCCATAACCACACACGTTGGGAGGAGGGAAAAAAAAAAAGAAGTTATAAATTATCCACAATTAAGATATCCATGTTCCCACATATATTTCAGTATTTTACATAAGCCTAAATAATTTAAAGTGATACAGATATGGTGTTTTATAAATCCCAGGTCTTGTCTTTTAGTTTAAAGACAACAAAGTCCCAGACCACTCAGTTTTTGCTATTTCCACGTTTGCATGACATTTCTAGCTTTGGTATTTAACCTACCATGAGAGGTTCATCTCTAACTAGAATGACAGCCAAGATAACTGCAAGCTGAACTACTAAATAGTCAGCAAGAGCCTTGAGAACATCTTTTCAGATCATGGATCAACTATCTTCTTTGAATTCAACCTACACTACATCAAAGGAGATATTAATTTTTACATAAAAGAAATATCAAATAACAGTAGCAGCATCATCTGGCAGGGTATTACCCTCACTCATTGCCAGGTCGTTTGGAGAAAGGAAACCCTGTTGGGGGTTACTGGGATGGAGTTGGGATAGAGTAATACAGGATGATTAAGAACAGTTTGAAGATGCTCTAGTTCTTCACCAGCAGCTGTTGTGGTTGTTCCTCAGCACCAATCCTTGGGAGAGGCAAGGAAGAGCAGGTAAGACAGCAGCACCTTGTGGCCAGAAGAAACCACGGCAGTGGCAGCTCCCTTCCAACCCCCAGGGAGGAATGAGATCCCACGTTCATCTCCTGCAAGTCACACAGCAGCCAGGCGTGCAGCTATAGCAGCGGGCATAAGCCACTGAGTCTTCATTCCCCTATACCCAGCTGCTCGTCTTGGCTACTGTATCCGTACTTTCCTTCTGTTCTCACTACATTATTTCAAACAAGAAAAATCTTGAAACATCTGTAAAAACAAAGAGCTTAAAGCCAATCTGGTGAATGATACATCTGCAAACACATCAACCGTGTTGCCCTAAATGGGCACAGGTGTGAGACAAGTTCCTGAGTGAAAGCACTCACCTCTGTTAATGCTTCATAAACAACACATTGATTTTACACACGTGAACTAGAAGATTAACTCACACTTAAATCTTAATAGCTTTGAGTAAAAATAGGAACAGAAATGATTGCCTTATAAACCAACATATTGTTTATACTGGTATTTGATAAGCCTTTTCTTCCCCTTTCTCCCCTTAACATGCTGAAGCTACAGAAAGAAAAAACACTGATTTTAATAAGAGTTAACATTTACACAGGGATTTCTGGCTACTGTCTATGACCACCTGCCTTAGTGGATTTGAAGACCAATCTTCTACACTGCTGAGTAGCTCTCATTTTCTTCTATATAATCAGAAATATTATTTAATCTCCAGAGTCCTATATTGCACTTACCATACAACCATTGCTCCTTCTATTAAAGGAAAGCAAGGCCAAACAAATATTCCCAACACTTGGTGGAGAGGTTTTCAATAATCCTGAGCTCCCCAAGGGAGCTATTCCACAAGTAGCTCACTAACACATTGCATCTCCCACACAAACAAGTCTCTTACCAAAGACACTCAGATTCTCAAGCTCAAAGTCACGCAGACTTTTAAATTCTCTTCACTACCTCACAGGTTCCTTTAAATGATTTTATAACTTGCTTCAAAAACACGTTAAGAATTCAGGTGGCATTTATTCTATTCTGGGCATTTACAGCAAGTTTTCTAGTTGGTTTTAAGCAGATTAACATTATCTGTACCTACAACATAGCGTGCCACTCTTATTGCCAAGTAGTTATACATGCAATTGCTTCTGCAGAGCTGAAAATTCTTTCCTGTAAATACATTATACATTATTTAATACTATATATTGATATCAAAGTACCTATATATAGTACCCTTATAAATATATTATTAACTTGCTGCTTTACAAGTGCTGGCTTCAGTTCATTCTCCTCTCTACATCTGCTGCCACCCCAGTGCTGCAGTGGTCAAACCAAGTTGTACCAAGCAACAACCAGAAAGAAGTTTGAGTAGAAACATCAGTAGAGCCACTTGAGTCAGGTAATCAATGGCTACAAAGAGTGAAGTTCTTTCTCTGTGAAAGAATAAGAATTTACAAGAGCAGACTTTTAACTTGCAAAAAGTCACATATTATTTCTTCAGCTTGATGTGAAGCCCAGTCTTGCTTCAAACAACTTGCATCTAAAAAAATAGCAAAGCAGAGGAAGTGATGGCAAATTAAACACAGTAACAATATGCACCTATTAAACACAACATGCAAATTCAGTTGTATGCAACGTTATCACAGCTCATTTGTTTTAACTTGTTCAATATATTTATGTTTTAATACAATAATTGCTCATTATTTGGTGCATAAATTTTGGTGTATATAAACATGCATACACATAAAGAAGCTCAACAGGCATAAAAATAAACTTTTGGACAAATCTTCAGCTCTTGCAGCTTGCCAGAGTGCCCACGTAAGCCCATTTCCAGCAGCTCAGGACGTGTGCATGATGTCGACTCAGCTCCAAGAAGAACTGGGCTCCTTCAGGGAGCACTGACTGATGGAATCAGACACTGGCAGAATACCCAGCGCAAAACACTAACAATTGCTTTGCAGCAAAAACACAACATAGAGGCATAAAAGAGCTAAACAAGTTAGAGACACTCTGTTGAACATCATGCACTGAGAGCAGCCTCCTTGCAGGATCCTGATCTGTTCACTACCCAGAGCATCCCTAGCTGGGCTGGAATCGCTCCAAGTGTATTCCACAGATCAGACAGAATATTTCTTTTTTTTTTTTTTTCTAATCAGAAAAACAGAAATATTTCCTTGTTGTTATTTCAACAGAACAGAATTTCAGAGTTATTCCGATAAGCAAAGAACTACAGCACACAGTCAGAAAATGTCCTTCTTTGATTTTCTTACTTGCCCACACTATGATGCTGGCTGTATTTTTGAAACTGGAACTACTACTGAAAAAAAAAAAAAAATCTTTCAAGGCTAGTCAGATGAAACACCTTTCTAATGTAAAAACATTTCCCTCATAGCAACAATAACTTCAGACCATCCTAACTGGGCCAATTTCAAAGTGAGCAGACTACCACAGCTGAAGACCCACAGACTGTAACAGGGGGAGAGAAAAGGATAACAGACCATCTCTATTTTCCTTTCATTTGCTATCAGTCGTCCTTGTAGTTTCATCTACCTTGGGAAAATTTCTTACTACCTTGAAAGCACATTTAATTTTGAAACAATTATAAAATTCAGAAATTTGTTCCATTTTTTAAAGTGGATGTTTTTAAAAGGTGTTTTTTTTTCCATTTTTTTTAAAAAAAAAAAAAAAAAAGCTGAAATGTTTTGTACCTTCACACTAGCAGAGCTTTCTCATTCCCTGAGATTATTGAAAGGTTACACAAAATATTTGGGCTAACTTTGAAAACCCAGCCAGGGAGAGGTACATACACTTAGGCCTTCTCTTCACAGGAACACCAACATGTGAGAGAGCAACAGCATCTTTTCTAGAGTCTGAGGCACAGAAATCAACACTACACGGAGGACTTAATCATTTCTGAGTGCTTTTTAATAGTAACATACAGAGGTCAGCACAAGTCATATCACGGTGCACTTGGGTTTTGTCACTCAGTACCACAAAGGATTTGAGCGTTATCAAACCACGGGCTATGGCACAGACAGGACATGGCATCAGATGAAGGCTTTCTATACCTTCAAAAGAAAATCAATATTGTATTAAACTTTTGAAGAGGTCTTAAAGAGACCTTATTTGGTCTTATTTCCAATTTTTCTACAGAGGTGTCAAAGGCCTTTGCAAACATACACTTTTTTTTTTTAAAACCTCCATTAGCGTAACTCCATCTGAGAGGCATACCAAGGAACCTGATGTTCTGTCCCTGAGCACTTCCAGGTACAAGGGAAGTTGAACAACATTGAATATGATACAGGTTATCAGGTGCCCCCCAAAAAATCAAGTTTAACACAGAACAAAGAGAAAAGAAATGAGAGAGAAAGATTCCAGCACAAAGACCATTTCTACATGGTAAATATAAAGTTATTTGCCTGCAAACCAGTGACACAAGTCTTGACTCCAGAACTCACAAGCTCAGTCCTTTTAGACCACTTTAACTCTGTTTTAAACCAGCAATGACTGCCTTCTAGTGCTGCAAAATCGAATCAATCGCTGATTGACTAGTCAGGAGGTACTGATTTATAGTGTGCCTGAACTGACCTGAAGGAAGTGACAGCTCTGACTACAACAGAGGATCACTGAACCCAAGATTAAGGTTTTTTCAGTAGAAACTACCTATCACATACTTTCTACAAGTAAGCTAAGGCTGTGATTCTACTAACTATTCAATATATACATATGAAAATATGAAATATCAAAGTAATAATATTGAAAGCTGCAAACAGACCCTACTCGAGGTTTTTCATTTTCAGTGAGGTTTTTTCAAAGTATGTTGATTTTCAGATGTCATATTACTATGACACAAGAGAAACAGGAAGGTGTCTGAAATATTTTCCAGATAGTGCCTCTATAGCAGAAAATTTATTTAAAACTAAATACAAAATCATTCATAATTAAATCAACAAGAAGCCTCACCCTGACTTCAGTTAGTTTCAAAACTTGTGTTTTTTGTATTTTCTCTTTTGGCTGCGTTCATACAAAGAGGTGATGAGGGCAAGAAGGGCACAGAGACTGAGAATGCATTAGAGGTGTTGTAAGCTCAAGCAGCAAGAGGTTTTCCGTCACGGTTGCATGTCATACACACTTGTCCTACACAAACTAGACTCTACTATCATTTGTAGTTTGAATAAGGATATCTCTGTAGTATAGCATTCTTAGAGTACATACAGTTGGGCTCAACCATGCCAGGTCAGGTAACTGTTACTACATCGTGGTCTCAGGCAAGAACCATTAACATGCAACAAACATTTTAGATACTTGTATCTACTATCAGAATTTATCACTTGTATCTTAGTTAGTATGCAGCATGATACAAGACTCACCAGAGGCGATATCTTGCACTGGGTTAATCAACAAGTCATCAAAGAGATGGAAGAGAAGGGTTTTAGCCTTCATTGAAGCATGGAGTAATTAAGTAGTCAATTAAATATAGGAAGTGATGTACATTTGGATTTCCAAAGAAATAAAGCAATGCCTACTTTAATTAAGGTGACTAGTCACACTAACCCCTGAATAATAAACTAGATTTTGATTAAAAGGTTAATCTGTCTACATATCTTGTCAGACCTCAAAAGAGAGATTGACCATAAGTGCAAGCATACTTATGAAAACTCTCCAATTAATGCTATCAGAAGCATCAGGAATGCAAGAAATCAAAACACTTGACCACCAAGAAATGCTACAGAATATCAGGTAGAAAAAGGAAGAAAGAAATCTTTCCAGTTTAACATTCATAAATATGCAAGTAAAGGAAGGCTTTATCTCATTTTTCCCATCTGCAATTTTACTATTTTGAATTTTGTAAATAAATAACTATTTGCATTTAGCAATAACTGTTTTGAGGTAAGTGTGATCTTGAGTTACCTGGAAAAAAAAAAAAACTCTCTCTTTCAGAAGTATGGCAAATCTGTTGAGCAAGGGCAGTTGTGAGCTAGTTTGGCCACAAGTTTTCCAGGGCATGCAAAGACTGAACATATTCCCCATATTTCCTTCAGCAAGCCTTCAGAGGATCGCTCACAATCTAAGGATCAAAATGAGTAGAAAAGTGTTGGTAGCCAGAAAAGTTCTCCATTATACAACACGAAGTATTGGAGAGTACATTTGACTCCTGAGCATCCCCGGGGATGTATTACCTGCATCCACCATCTTGCTGGAAATCAGGATCAGCAGTGGTTCCTTGTTTTTTAAAACCTCTTCAAGTGCTTCCCCCCCCAATACTGTTTTCCTACTAGAAACCCCCTTGAGACAAAGTCATCATCTCCCCTTATTCGTACATCTTCACAAACTGCTTGTTCTCATACCATCTACTGCATGTAATGTTAATGACAACAGGGAGACTAACATTATCCATTGGTCTTTACGAAGCTAGTTTGTCATTCAAACTTCATACTATCAGATGTTACATGAACTCTGCAGTTGTCTAATTTACTTCTTTTTCTCCTGTATGCATGGTTTCCTCTCAGAAAAGCACAAGCCCTTACAGATGATGCTACACTTTTCAAGAAAAAGAAATACAATATCTTATACTCTGGATACCGGCTCAAACAAATCACAAATACTCAAAATTGTGTCTTCCAGGTTAAAAGGGGGGATAAAATAGGGGGTAAAAGGGGGCTAAAATAGATTTTTTTTTGTCTTAGCTTCTTCTAGAAGTCAAACATTTCACTTCCTCCATAAAGTGGTTGCAATAAGCTAGAAACTAGCAATGGCTACATTTCCCCTACCCCCCAATATCTCATCCTTGATTCAAGGTTTCCTAACAGCAGCTCTTTTTGAGAATTAAAACATTTGGGGATGTGCATTACTTCCTCTGGTTAGGACTGGTCTCCCATAGGAGGAAATAATGGAAGCTATAGAACTCCATATATCTTGAACTGCTTCCTACGAAGTAACTTTCATCAGTCGTAACCTTCAGCATTTAAAAAAAAAAAAAAGAGAAAAAAGAAAAAGAAAAAAGTCCCCAGCACTCTCACCCCAATCTGTACAGAAAAGTATAATGTAAAAACACATATTTTCCATTCAAATACATCAAGAGATCATGGTCTACGCTTTTCACAATTACTCAAGGATTTTAATATGACACTCATAACAAACACTCTCTGCTTTTCTCTTCATTTTTCTTTTCCAAACTTTCAAACATCACCACCGCATTTATCACAGAACAAAGACTCCTCATTGCAATAAGTCACAGAGCTCCCCGGAGCTAAACTTCTTTAAGCCAGTACAGGCTCCTTGTAAGGAGTTCAAACCCTGTTCCCAACCTTTCAAGAACCCGACACCAACCTGCTCTGTTGTTCAGCAATCTGCGCGTCTCTCGAGGCTGCCTGGAGAAAAAAGCCAAATTCGTAATTCTTCCCTGTAGAAGCAGATGCCGTGCTACCTCAAAGCACGCGGAATTACAACAAGTATACGACTATCCATTGAAGAGCATATGTACAGATAACTTGAAATATTCTGATACAGGCTGTAGGGAGATCAAGAGCAGCTCTGAGAATGGAAAGGAACCAAAAATTCCTATTATCTTCTTTTCCATTCTGGTAACTCGGTATTTTTTCCGTGAATGTAGTTTCCTTGAATGCACTGCTGTATGACAAATGAGAATCCATCCAAATCTTCTTTAAAACCACGCAAAGCACACAAAGCATTACATAAAAACACAAAAATAGCCTAACAAGTAGAAACAACAACAACTTCCTAGCAGATACAGCATAGTCACTCAAAGTTCAACTACATTAACCTTTATTTTGCCCAAAAAAAAAAAAATTCCACCTGTAGAAGTTTGAATACTCACTTCTGCTCCAATGGCACGCAGGCTACTGCGAGACGTACAAAATATAATGAACGATAACAAAGGACCTCCCTGGGAATCAAGGTCAGCTTCAAGAAGTTACCTGAAGTCAAAACAACTTCAAACATACTCAAGTGCTGTTAAGTCCTTTGCTGAACTACGGTCTAAAGGAAATCCAGATCCAGAAAAATGAGAATTGAGATCAAGAATTGACAAAGCAATCAGAGCATGGGAACAACAAATGAAACTTTCATCTCAGTAGGACAAACAAACGCAATTTTGTAAATATTTACAAGCCTATCATCTAATGACTGGAGGTTATTATTTACTTCCTACTTCCCCAGAAAGTTTAAAGGACTTTAAAAATATAAGTTAGGTTTCTCTTGTTACTTTAAAATATCATTTGAAAGGGAAACTTAAGCCTAGTATTCTGAAGTTCCTTTTCTGGATCTCAGAATGGCTCAAAAACGTGGCTTAACTAGGAGAATTGGGGTTTTATTCTCTATTTTTCCTCACATAACTATTTGCACGATTATGATGAATAAACACAAAAAGAACACGGTCAAATCTAAAATAATGCTGTCACAGCAAAAATAAAAATTTAATAATGAACTGCAAAGACCTACTGTGGCACTCAGTGCTTAAATCCAGAAGGATTTTTTCATTTATTAACACCCTGTCCTTGTTCAACAGCATATTAATGAAGTTAATCTAAAGGCTAAATTTCAATTATGAATCACAGAACCGCATCTCTGCTCCCTGATTGCTTGGATAATCTGAATCAAGCATTCTCCTATACGAAGCACAATGGTTGACTGCACATAAAAGTTCCCAAAACATCAAAAATATTCGGTCCAGAAGGTAAAAACTGACAAACACCTGTTTTCACATCCATTCAATAACTCTGTGGCAAAGTAATGATTTCTAATAACTTGACAGACTGCTTGCTCACTTAAAATATGCAGCACAGGTTTGAACAATAAAAGGAACAGCAAATGTTTAAATCTCCCAGGCTTGCAGCCAAGACAAAGTCTTCAGCTAGAGTAAAAAAGGGTTTCCATTTGCTAAAATAATTTAGGAAAATATGTTTTCCTCCCGAGTACCTACAATGCATTTGTCCTGGAACAAAACCTCAAAGAACCACCACGGTAAAACTGAGATCAGCGGGAGGCAGTGCACCACCTGACAATTAATATGCATGACTACAGACCGAAATGTGTTGTTTCACAATGTGTCAGCGCGGCTCAAATAAGAGCTCAAGCCACAGAACTGGAAAGAACGCAAAATATGAGTAATAACAACGACCTGGATCATTTGCTTCCAATTGCTTCTGCAAACAGAATAATGATGAATGCTCACACGAGCTCCAGCCATGCTGCTATCGTGTTTGAAAGACAGATATGAAGGAAGTATTGCATCTGCTTTTTAACAAGAAAAAGAAGAAATTGAGCAGTCTGATTTTTAACCGAGAGGATAAGGAATCCAAGGACTGCTTGCTCCAGATGGGAGCTGAAGGAGTGAACAGAAGCCAGACGATTGGAAAAGCAAGAGTTTCAACTGGTAAAAACACGGGTCAGATAAGGCTGAGCCTTTCTGATGACCTTTCAGAAGAGTTTTTACCATACAGTGCATGAGATTCCTGGATAATGTAACAATATATATTACATATGACAACTCTGGGGTCAATTCTTCCATTTCTCATGGAGAAGGAAATCCAGAATAAATGCACTGTGTAACAAGCCATTATCTGACCATCTCCAGGAATTAAGACTTCATCCTTGATTTGCAAGAAATCCATGCACAAGACAGTGACAAATTCCTCCTATATACACACCTATCCACTCTCATCCATATGCCGAGAGAGACGAGCTCAGAAGTGGAGAGATTTCCAAGACTTGCTACCACCCAACAGCATTCAAACGCAGGTCAGACGCATTCAACTACTTTTCATTGAATAGCAAGATCTTTTTTCCTCCCCTCTCCAAGCTAGACAAAGGAAGTCAAACATACTCCCTCACACCTTCACAGCAGCCACTGCAAAACTAAAGGCTTCTATAGTCCTAAACAACAAACATTAATCCCAACAATTTTTCAGTTCTAGTTTTTCAGGATATAGGCTCAAATTGTACGCATTTTCTACCTCCGGATTCAATCTACTATTACCACTTTTCACTGCCTTTATCCTTCAAGTACATGTCACCCAGTGAGTAACTATCAGTACCCAGATAAACCTCAGACTTAATACAATTAACAAAAAATGAAAATAAATCCTTATAATTAAAAAAAAAAATCTTGCTTTTTTTCAGATTGCCAGGATATTCACAACTTTATCTGGTTTTGCTTGCTACTACACTGATATATATGCAAAATGCTTCAGAATCCCTTCAAAAATCCCTTCAAAGCACTAAATCTTCTCATTGTCAAATACCAAAATGGGCACCTTGCTTTGTGCCTGACGGGATACTGTGCAAGTTTTTCCTCTATGTCTTAGTCCTTAAATGAGCTGTTTCTCAGCAGTACACTCAGATTTGGCAGACCGAGCACTAGGTAGATGCATGCATTTCGCAACACGCTTGGTGGAAGCAGGGCAGTTGTCTTTCATGGTTCCTACAGAAATACATCTTAATTGACTAGTAGTATTACACCACAAATGAGCCAGGGAAAAAAAAAAAAAAAGCCAGCAATAATGACAGACCACTAGAAATAATCTGTTGTCTTCTGGGTAAACTGTTCAATGCTAAAACTTATTATCTATAAAACCACCTTTTGAATCACTTTTGTTTTGCCCTGTGGAACCTTAATGTTTCTGTTGGTAATATAATTTCTGACTCGCGGTACTGCCCTTGTCTATAAGACTGCAAAAGAAAGGAAAGGAATAGATGAAAACAGGGAAACACAGAACTGTTGTTATTATTAAACCTTTAAGTTACAGAGTTAATTCCAGCTAAACGCTTTTGTCTGTTGCACTGTTTATATGAAGTGGATTTTTTTGTCCTAGAAAGGAAATCAAATCGTTGTATCTGAGCATCAAACAACTCCATGGTCATCTATATCCACACCGACTGTACTTCCACTGCAAGTAATCTGTTAAGCAGCACATCCCCAGCTGGGGACTGTAATTAGGGTGCAAACTGCCATACAATCCCCTTGCCAGATTGATGAAGGAGACCTCTTACAAGGTGATCCAGAAGGCAGTGCTGAGACCATTAATCATTTATCCGGTGAGGAGAATACAAAAAGCTCTGCCATTGATAGCATTATATTGGAAAATATCTTGACAAAACTAGCACCAGAAAAATAGCAAAGTTTTAATTAAAAGGTCAGACATTAGGTAGAGTATTACTTTAAATATTTCAGGCAAGTTCACATACACACAAAAAAAAAAAAAAATCAGATTTTCAGCAGAATTTGACACTTGTAGTTCTGCTCCTCCTTTTAAAAGCTTGATAATGATCAGGTCACAGCTTTTTTAGCTCTGCTAGCAGCATCCCCAGATAGCGAACAACTGTAAGAGTAATCCACTGAGCCACTTTAAATGCACTGCCAGGCTGCCAGTATTTCAACCTGCAGCTACTTATTTGGGGGGATCTGAACCCACTAAAAAGGCAAACATTTTTGATAACAGGCAGTTACAGAACTGGTTGGCACAAAAAATTCAGCCTACAGTGAGCACACCGAACCCCAAACACCTGCCTCCTGTGGTCTCCTCTGACCACCCTGAACATATAAGTCTTGATGCTGCCAAACAACCATCAGCTAAAATTTCTTAAACATGTGTGATGTATGGAAATACCTAAAGTACTTAAAGCTGAGTTCAGACTAAAATGCTTGTCTTCTTCATTTTTATTTGGCTCGATAAAGAAGCCCACACTGTCCTTACAGAATTCATGAAACTTTTCTGACAGATAAACAGGGAAATGCAAAGATCAACATCACTTATGCAGTCGAAGGGTCTTGCTAGAGTCTGAAGTATTTTTCTTTGGAAACAAGTCTTTAACCTTCTTTAGGTGCAGAACCTCACGTTTCACTTACCACACACCACACAACAAGACAGTCAGCCTCCAGACTTTCTGAGCCGTGTCCACCTGCAGACCTCTGCACGTTTAACTGGAGTGCAGCTGCAAGAGGAGCAGGGAAAAGGCAAGGCAGTGGGCTGTACTCACCTGCCTCCCTCGAATTGCCAGGAATTTCATGGGCTGGCCTGAGAGACTTCTGCCATCTCAAAATGAAACAAAATCTATCCCTAACAACTCTCTACCAGCCTAATAGGAAATACGTTTTCCTGTAGAACATGCAAAAAGGGGGGAAATGATCCAAACACATCATTACATAGTCCAATAGGATTTCTTACAAACTCTAGAAACTGCTTCACTGAAAGCAGGCTCCTATTAACTAAGTCTAAAAGGCATATTGGCAAAATAACTGCAGAAGTCAAAGTCTAAATAATTTTCCACAGATTGTTAACAAGTGTATCTGAAATAAAGAGGATGGAAAAAAAAATCCACCACCTGTTGCTACACAATTAAACCAATTCAAAGATTTAAAAAGAAATGTTTACAAATCATCATGTTTTCCCTACAACTCCCCTCCTTCCCTAGAGATGAGAGGATCCTAAGGACACAAGGAGGGAGGCAGAGAGTAGCGAGAGCATCACAGCAGTGAGAAATCCTGGAAAAAATTTTAGCATCAAGTGACTTTACAAGAGATTCTTCTGCAAACAGAACTGTAGAAATGATGAAGAAGTTAATTCTTTCTGCAACACAGGGAAACTTTTGATTTCCAAACCCTTGCTTGGACAAATAATCATGCAATTAATCTATTGAATATGTTAGTTAGAGGAGGAAAGCAGAAACAGCTTCATTACCACTATACAGAATCATACAAGCAGCTGTAGAAATCCAAGTTCCTTAAAAATTATTGCCACAATGAAACACTATAATCTATTTCAATAGCAAGTTCTACCGCGTATCCATGATTCCCTGAATATTCACACATTTCCAATATAGCCTGAACCAATGCTAAGCATTCAGCAACATAGTGCAAGCATACATCAGATAATTCACATATTCTAAGCCAACATACCTCTTTAATAACTCCATAACATTAAAACATCAACTCGAGAGAATAGAACATAACTCGCAAACAAAAAGACGTCAGCCTGAAGATGGAAGATCAAGCATGACATTTACTGAAGGGCTGTGATAATAATATATCAGGAACTTCTTACCAAAATTTAACAACAAAAAATAAAAACACACACACACTTAGAGTGGTATCTAATTGGCCCAAGGCACTGACAGTATGTGCTGCACTACCTAATTCCTGCTGTTAACATTTCTTGAAGGTTGATCCTGAACCATCTGTGGCAATGGAATAGAAAGTATTAAACGCAGCACACAATTAGAGTAATGCCACAACACTTCAGACAGTCAACACCAAGTTACCAGCATGGCGATCCTATTTTGGAGTAACAAGGAAAAAAAATGACCCCCATTTTTGGTATCTTGCTGTGTCATCCCTTACAGGCATTAACATTGCCCTTCTCCACAAGCAAGCCCTTAAAGATTCTGATCTGTTATCCTTTAAAGGGAGCAATTAATGCTGCTATTCAAAGTTTCTGACCTTTAGCTCTCAGTCCCGGTAGGGTTATTCAGATTTTTCTTTTTAAGTTTAGCTGAAAACAGTAACTATTTGCATCTTCCTAAAGGCAGACATGCATTAATCCCAACCACAAACTGGAGTCAGTTTCAGAGAAGTAATTCCCAAAGCTTTCACCTCCAAACACGCTCTTCCCTTCAGGACCAGATGCTTTCCAAATTCTGCTAGCATTTCCAAATCACTTCAGTTTTGATGTTCTCCCTTCCAGAGGTATTTTAGCAAATAGCATTGAAAATGCTTTCAGAGCAGCATGAAGTTTCGCATCCCATGCTGCATTCCTCCTCCTCTGCAGGAGGATGACCATTGCTATGATTATTTTCAGCGAAGCTGCAGTGCTAGGTTCAATTTGCTTTATTTTCACTGACACTCTCCCCACTCCATTTTCCTGCCCCCCTTTCTTTTCCTCAAAATTATATACTCAGTTTCACTGCTGCTTCTTTTAGGAACATTCCTAAGGAAATGTCACAAAATCAAATTAATGTAATTACTATTCGTTGTCTTCATCTAATTTTTACTTTAAAGCCACCAAACGTGGAGAAAAAATGAGCATGTTATCTTCCAAACTGACCCACACTGGCATCTTACACTTTCTTTTCAAAGTATAATTAACACATGCTGTCTTTTACAAGGCAAAAATTCCCCCACACAAAAAAAATCGCATCCCTTACAGTCAAAAACAAATCATCAATTCCAACCTATCGATACTTCTGTGTTAAACATCCCTGATAGGAGAGTCGTTATCTTGGATAGGAGAGGCTCATCTTGGAGACTGACAGGCCAAGATTCCTCTAGACCCAGAGAAAGGGTACTCCAGAGCCGAGAATTATCCAAATAAAAAGACAAAAAGTTACGGCTATGTAAACGGAGAGAGAGCCAGGCTCAGCTAGCGCTGTGCAGGGAAGAGGCAATCAACTTGACAGTAAGCGTAATTAGTGTTGTACTTCCTGCCAAGATTAGACATGATATAAGCATATATATCAGATGAATTTGACGTGATATATTACTACTGATGTGCCCAAATATATAAAACGGGGTGGAGAGTGGATGGTGTGGCTTTTGGAGGGGTGGGAGTGTATTTTTTTGTTACTATTTTATGTTAAGGGAGGAAAAAAAGTATTTGACATGCCATTTCTGTCTCCATCTCATTTGTTCATTAAAGTTTCCTCTCCTTTCTAGCTTCTATTTCCATCATGATCAGAGTGACATAAAACATCCTCTTTGTTGCCGCTCACTAAAATCGAAGCTGCATCATGTCTCTTTTTCATGTCTTTTCTCCCCTCCTTGTCATTCAGAGGTTTCAATCCATCGGCTTTCTGCACACATTTGCAGTCCGAGCCTGTTTCTCAATGCCAGCCTTCTTGTTTGCCTCTTCTCTTTCTTGTTTTCACTCACCAAAACTCCTTCCTGTCATGTATCAGCTCCAAATTGCCACCATCTCATAGTTGTCACCCACACATCAACCCCTTTTCCTTGTCCCCATGCCAGACTCCCATCTTTGCAAACAGCCACTTAGTATGAGTAGTTTCCTATTGTTTTAAATACGCACCTACTGCTTTCCTTTCCATGAACCACGCATTTACACCTCACTGCTCTCCGTCAACTCCTAAAGCTCCTCTGCATTTGCTCTTTTTTCCACCAGGTTAGCCTCAGCACGGTGGACTGTCCCAGCCCATATTTTTCTTGCTCTCTGTGGCACACTGACCCAACATTTGAGACTCGTTTCAGATCTCTCTGCATTTAGCAAAACAAGACAAATTAGTGAGACACGGCACTGACTGCTGCAAAGAAATCTGTCCCTACCCAACTCCAGCCCCAAGCTCCACAGACACACAAGCCAAACCACAGCATGATCTAAACTGTCAACAGAAGCCTCAAAAACCCTTATTTGAGAGTTATTCTATCAAACACGTTTCTAATACCTAATTTGGGCCCAATACCTGAAAAGAAGAAAGAGAATCATGCCCAACTTGACACAAGAGCAGAAATAACAGGAAGACAGGAATCCTCAAGGCTCTTAGGGCTGGACCTGAAGATTAATGGGCTTCTCTGTTCAATTGCCGAACTGCAAAAACAGTGAAGAAGGAAAAGAAAAAGCTACCCAAACCTGAACACCACCCCTTCCAAAAAGAAAAAAAAAAAAAAAAAAAAGAACTGAATGAGAACTGAATGCTTATTTTCTTTCTAGCTTTTGCTAGAAAGCAATCCTAAAGTTTTCCCTTAGAAGCTGTCAAGTCTTATTGCAGAAAAGTGACCACTTCACTGAGAGGAAATTTAACCTTCTGCCTTTTTTTTTTTTTTTTTTTAAATTTCCACTTTTTCCAAATATTTACTTAAAACTATTGCAATGAAATCTTGCAACCCCTAGACAAAACATAGCAAGTTTCCAAATTATTTTAGTACTTCTAAAATGGTGATCTCTCACTAGCAATACACTCTCTGTAAACTAAGATTTAGCTTGAAGCTCTGACCCTCTCAGTTTAACTGAATCTCAAACTTCTTACTAAAGTACCTGAAATGGAAAAAATATATTTTTTTTTTTTGGATGGAAAGTTTAAAACAACTTCACCTCAAGAAGTAAGCCTTTACCTGGACTTGTCTGTACTACTCCAGCAAACACAGAGCGTATTGCTGTTCATTTCCTGACAAATTACTCTCCAAGAGAATACAAATCATCATCACTGAGCTTCAGAAACGCTCTGGAAGAGCTGTCTCAATTCACTAGAGACAAAAAGCCAGCCACCGAGCAGACTACATCCCAGTGGAAAGCCTCCCTCTCTCATAAACAGGAGTTTTAATCCCATTCACTAATGGCTGAATTACATTCACCTTTATTGTGCTACATCTTCAGACAGCTTTTCCATCCATTACATTTTTTGTTGTGGGCATATTCTCTATTTTATTAACAACTGTAACATAATTCAATACATATTTCTAAACAAGACATGTTATCTTCCTGACTGTTTTAAAACATTTCACAGCTAAAGCACAGCTAAATTTTTAATTAGGAAAACAAAACCAGGAAAAAAAAATCCTACTGTGTGTTTCTATTGGGATGATTCGTACAATATATTTGCCTTATCTGTCAAGCCTCCCCCACCACCCAAGTTTCCTCTTTCCCAAATGAATGCCCTGTATTAAAGCCGATGCTACACAAACCATACCTTATCTCCAGAGATTCTTGCAGTCACCGACTCCACCACATCCACTGTTACTGACGCCATATATCGTGTTTACTACAGATACCCAAAATGAATTACAGGATCTGAAATGTGTGCTGCCTGTAGTTTTCTAAGTATCCCAGGACACATAGGTTAATGCCCAGGAACCGCTGCCCCCATACTGCAGTAACCGCACTCTCACTGTCCTGGCCTCTCAAATACCTGGTAACAGAACAGCTGAAAACAATTTCACACACCCCAGTGAAAACACAGCAATTTACTGACAATAGACACCTGAGCAAAGACAAAAACCTCTACCTAATGACCAAATAACACTCTTGCCATGTATGTATATTTATATAAAAATCTACAAACCCTGCTATGGCGAGTTCCGCTCTCCACAATCTCCTGTTCTCAACACAACAGACAGAAATCTAGGCTGCTTTCGTAACATGCTGAAACTATGCCAACATGAGTTATTAGCTATTGCAGGAGATGGATCAAAAACTGCCTCCACTGTACCTGATAACTGAAGAGATTGTTTTGGGTGATCTTCCTTTTGGAAGGCTATGCCAGGCTGGAAGAGCCAAGAGGCAGGAGCATCCTTCTGCCCAGTCTTGTCAAGTTGGGGACAGATGAGAGCGATTCACTCGCTCTGAGCAAGGGCAGGAACATAAGTCTGCCACCCTAATTTAATCTGTTTCCAGCATTTCAAAAATCCTTACTATTCACTGCTTTCTCCTTCTCTGAAGGAATATTTACATCTTCTATTTAAAGAAGTGAGTCAGACTATTTCTCTGTTTCTGAATAGTTTTTAAATAGCTCGAAAGGTTTGTTTCATTTTTTAAACAGACTTTCTCTCTCTTCTCCATACAACCCTTCCAGGCCACATCACCCCAGCTGAAACACTTTTTATACTTTACTACACCACAGCTGGGTTTGTGAGCTCTTGCTGTGTCACAGACAGGGGGAGATGATCTCTTGAGGTCCCTTCCCCTAAAATCCTGTGATTCTGTGAGACAGGTGCTGCGGACAAGCAGGCAGCAGATCAGCCCAGGTGCTCCCCCACAACCTGCCCATAGCCAACTCAGCACATACACAGGGAGCCCAACACCTGCTGACCGTGTGAGCAGACACTTCTGCCCAGGAAAAGCCAGGGTCTGCAACCCCACTGAGAGCTACTTTCCAGCCCACAGTGGACAGTGCTGTGCCAGACAGGCAAGGATGGGGTCTTTTGGACTAAAATAAACCTGCTTAGGCAGGTTGAATTTATTATGTCATTAATACACATTTTTCTTTGCTTTCTTAGTGGCCCTTGAATGTCTCTGCCCTCATCCCTTTCATATATTTTCTCAGAAAAGCTTCCTACTATGTGAACACAAGGAAAGGAAAGATAAAAAGAAAAACAAACAAACAAACAAACAAACCCTTTAAACTAGCTAGTTTATTTTCAGATAAAATATATGCTTTAGCAAGTAAGTTGGTCCCAACAGAAAAGAAAGAGAAGCAATCAAAAAACCTTCCTCCCCAAAAATTAGAAGCAGATTATTGTTCAGAATGCTTTTACTTACACTTCCTTTTTTATGATTTTTATTTGTTGAGCTTTTATTTTGATGGAAACAGTAATGCAGCATGTCCTTACTACTCAAGCGTTTAAACTAAATACAGCAGAAATACAAAGGAATGCCTAAAGATGACTCAGTAAGGAGCACTCAACAAGGAGCAGAAAGAGCATTACCAGTATGTTCCTGCTAGGCTCGCTAGTCCAAAGCACAGTATTTTTAGCGTGTCATGTTCAAGACAAGATGGTACACAGCAAGCACTTGTGCTCAGACCCAGCAGCGAGTTAGGACGGTCTGTTGGTGATGCAGAGGCTGGACTTGTGCAGGCTCACAGAGCGAGCACAGAAACCTTGCAGAGTTTCTGATGTAACTTGACCAAACTAACTCTTTTTGTTGTTGTTATCCTCTGGCACAACTCCCTAGGGTTTTTCAAGTAAACGAACTCATCTTACTTGTGGTGCTTCGCCTGTTTCCCCTACCACAGCACCCATTTTGCCACCACCATGGAAAGAGGCCTGCACGCGGTGGGACACGGCCTACAGGCCTGCAGCATGCTGCCTGGGCAACCCCACTGCCTCCTCACGGCCTGCCCACCTATGCACTTGATCTTGGGGCAAACAACAGAAAATGTAACCTCGCTAGTATTTAAAATGCTGCCTCAGGAGTAAGTTCAGGAGAAGAGTGGGAGGTACGCATGGGCAAGCTCAGGATGCAGAAGGACCCAGAACATGCTGCACCACAACAGCACAGAGGGTTTTGGGCTAGTAAGTCAGATCTGTTGTACTAAGAAACTCAACTGTAATGAGGCAAGACGGCCCATCCACAGCTGCTAAACTTCCCTGGTTCACAGGCAAACCACATCAGCTCTCCCTCCCCTCAGCTGCACTGGTAACACAGGAGCCTGCAAGCTGTGGCCAGAACCAGAGAAATTTTCATCTTCTGTCTATTGTGTTTACTAACAGTAAAGCTAAGTTTTGCAAAAGCAATGCTTTTGTCTCACAGAACTGAAACAAACCCCTGAGATTCAAGCAAATTCCTAACTGTTGATAACCCAGACACGTGCTTTTTGAACACTCTCCCTGGCAGCCTGGCCGGACAGCATCTCTCAGCTATAAAACAACTCAAGTTCCTACAACAGCCTCTGCATCAGGCAGCTTGAGCAGACAGGCTTCCACTTTTCCTCTGATCTGGCCTATCAATAGCATTGACCCCCGGCACCACATTCACTGATAAAGCACAGCATACACCTGCAACAGAGAATGGAGAACTTACCTCGCTGAACAACAGCCTGAAGGCATTTCCATCACCTCTTTAATCGGCAACAGCATCCCTGTTGCTCAGCTTTCATAATCCCTTTAAGTTATGGTGGATGGCTGCAAGAAGCATTGCAGGGCAGAGAGGCAGAACAGACAGGCATTTATGTTGTCGGCACAGCGCTGACAACTCGGGGTATTTATTTATTTTTTTATTATTGTTTTCTTATCCCACTCTTCGCTTACAGCCTGTGCAGCCAGACAAGCTTAGTTGCCTTGGACACCTGGATAAGACCACTCACATCACAGCACATCTTCCAGCACGACCCCCTGCCCACCTACTAACAGCTACGGGCAATCAAAAGCTGCCAAAGTGCAGCCACCACCTGTTTTCTCCAGTCCCCAAGACCCTTCTCATGTCGCTACCTCTGTGCCATAATTCAACAGCGAGCTTGGCACGCGGTGCCCGCAGCATCTGGCATGTTTCACCTGCTCCAGCTCAGCTTCCTCACGTGCTTTCCTGTCACCAGCCGCGGTGCCAGTGGCTGCTGTTCCACGCACACAGAAGGAGCAAGTGTCTAAAGCAGGCACAAGACTGCTGCTGATCTGTTTGATAGCAGTGTTTCCGAGGGCAAGACGTAAGAGACTGAAAACTGGTTTAGGGGGGAAAAAAAAAAATTATACTGAAGTGCAAAGAGACCTCTGGGAATCCCCACAAAGCCAGACTTTTTGCCAGCAAACCCCAGAACTTTTGTGCTGTAAGAAGCAGTTAAAAGCAACAGCACGAGTGCCTCCTACCAGAGCAGCGTGTCAGCAAACACACATCAGCGCGATCCTTATCGGTAAAGCTTTCTAGTGAAGAGATGTCCCTAGAAAGCAGTCACTAACAAATACAGTTTTCCTGAATATCATTACTGATCCAGAAGTAATGAAATAGCAGATAATATGGCCCCAGGGTACAAATCAACCACCTACCCTAATGCATACAGATGGAGCTCAACAGCTCTTCTGGTCTTCCATTACCAGAGTGAAATGGGATCTCTGAAACACGATCATTGCAAAACAGAAGAGAAGCTTATTCATGAGCAGTGTTTATTTCTGATTTTTTCAGAAAATGCTTTTAAATGTTGCAAACAGAGGGAAAAAAAAATCTGCTTTCCTGATTGCATGAAGATGACCAGGCATAGCTTTCCCTCAGAGAAGAGAAATTAAAAAGCAGAATGTAAAATCTCCTGCTCTGATGTTGCAGAAAAAAAAAAAAAAAAAAAAAAAAAAAAAAAAAAAAAGCTTTGCTAAGAAAAGTATCTAAATACTTTCAATAATAATTAGCCATGAAACTGTACCCAGTCCCACCAAACAAAGTAGCAAAACTGTCAGGACTTACAGCAGGCTCATGCTCCTCCTGTTGATGTTACACCAGGTAAAGCAGTAACTTCCACAGTGCTCTCAAACTGCCTCAGCAAGCCTGTGAGGTACAGGCAGGCACAGAAACCCTCTGTTTCCACCCTTAGGAAAACGTAGCACTTAACAGCAAGAGCCTACTCCTGCAAAGACGTGATGTTGTGCATTTTGAGCTGGTCACACTCCCATGAACCAGCCAGCCCAGGGTACAGCTCCACACACACTGCACACGTGCCGACGTATCCATAAGTACGTCTCCGAGAGGTACCCCTGCACACCCAGTAATGTTATGCTTAAGTCATCTCTTTGGCACGACCTTACTTGAACCCCAATGAAATCCTTTCAGAAGCTAGCTTACCACTTTTGTAAAAAAAGTTTGAAGATTTTACAGTGCAGGTTGAACACCCACACAGGGCACCCACGTGGCAAAAGGCGCAAGAAACAGAAGTTCCCCTTGTCACCATGTCCCTTCTCAAGCGCTTTTGGTGGCACCTGTTTCTAACAGGTGCATCATCCTGCTCCTCCATGTAGGCAATAAAGACATCCTCTACAAGCTTTCTTTCAAAAAAAACACTGATTTTTTTGCTCTCACTAGATAAATTAAACAACATGCAATTACACAGAAGAGCTAGAGGCAGGGGTCAGCAAGTACCTCTGTGACCCCCAGCTCCCATAAAAGCATCCCCAGCCACCCGAGTGGGCGGCAGCAGGGGAGCAGGATCAGCTAGCCCTCCTCCTTACCTGCTCCCCCCCAAGAAACTCCACATGCTTTGACCTTGAGAGAACAACAAAGCACAAGATAAACAAACACACAAGCATGACAAATTCGGAATCAACGGTTACAGTAGCTCGCGGTTAAGGAAGCAGCAGATTACCTTATTTAAAATCACTGACCGAAGAACCAACGGAGGGAAAAGACAAGTCAAACATTTCAGTGGTGTGAGCGGGGCTAGGTGGTTGACAAAGTATGATTTTATCAGCCATCCTGCACGACGGAGAGAACCAAAAAAAAAAAAGAGAGAGAGGAGAGAGAGGCAGCTCCGCGAGCCGCCGCTGCGCTACTTTTAAAAGCCCTTTAAAGCCAGAGTTTGCAGCAGCCGCCTCCCGGAGCCCAGCCGGGCTCTGCCCGCTGCCCTAATACCGAGCCCTACTAACTAACACCTCACCGCGGACCTCCCCCGGCACCCCAGAGCGCAGGGGAGGCGCGCCGGGGCCGGGTACCCGCATCCCACCCGCAGAGCATCCCCATCCCGCCGGGCTCCCGGGGGCCCAAAGCGGAGAATTTGGGCCGGGGCTGCCCGGGACCCCTCCCGCAGACCCTCTCCCCATCCCGGAGGGTGGCCGCACCTCCTGTCGGCGGGGCGGCTGTGCGGTGCCGGCGCCGCGGGCGAGCCCCCGGGGCGGTCGGGGCGGCGCCCTGAGCCGCTCGGCCCCGCGGCGCGGAGGGGCTGCCTCGGGCGGGCGGAGCGAAGATGGAGGAGGCTCGGCAGCCGCCCCCCGGCCCGCCCAGCGCACCGGCACGGCTCCCGGCTCCGGCAGCAGGACGAACGGGAGCCGCCTGACGCCCTCTGCCGAGCGGCGCCGACAGGGAACGGGATGGGACGGGACGGGATGGCTTGGCATGGCATGGCATGGCATGGCATGGGAGGGGATGGTATGGCATGGCATGGCATCGGATGCCATGGGAGGGGAAGAGAAGGGGGCCCAAGGGTCTCCACTGTACCGGGCAGGCTCCTCCATCAAGAGCAGCGAGCCAACGTTGGGCGCTTGCAGCTTGGATACCCTTTGGGGCTACCCTTTGGGGGATGCTCCTCAGGCGTCTAAGGTCAAAACGGACTGACTTCTCCACGCATCCTATTAGCCACGAGGTGATCCTACCAACTGGGGCACCATTAGTTGTGGCTGTATGCTGCCACAGCACCAAACTCCCAACCCTGCGTTTTTCCATCCCTTCTCACCAAGGGCACCCCGCCTGCACCTGCAAAAAGCCCCCCTGGGTCAACCCCTGTTTTCAGGAATTCAATTAGTGCCCGAGATCACCGAGCAGGCTGACGGCCTCGATTAAGAAGGGAATATTTATTGATTGCAGGAAGAGGAGGAAGGGTGGATACTGAATCCATCACTTTTTAAATACACAAAGTGAATGATCTCAGTTTAGTTTATCGGCACTGCTTAGAAATTCAAGTAGGCATTATTCGGTGCAGCCAAGGCTTTTTTTACACCCAGTTAATACATTAAGGGATTATTCAGGAAAAATTAATGCACGTATCCAGCTTACCAAGTACCCGATGACTGTACGCACATTGCCATTACTACAATATTTATTCCACCTTTTCACACAGTTCTTATTTCTGCGCTCTTACAGAAGGCTCGTTCTCACACTATGCAGAGTGTGAAACTAATTATGACTACTGAGAGTGAAAAATAACTCCACAGACACAAAACTGCTATAAATGAATGACAGTCGGGCCCTGGAAGACTAACACATGACCTCTGCACTAACACTGCACCCCAGGGATAACCTAGTCAGGCTCTGAAAATTAGCTCACCCGGCAAGTTTTCCATTCAGTGAGAATAATGTATATAATGTTTCTTGTGACACAGTTGTCACTCACGCTTCTCATTTTATTTTCTCTTTACATAAATTTTACATATCAGAAAATCATTATGCGCTGACTGTTCATATTACCGTAGCATCCACAGATGCCAAATGAAACCAGAACTTCATTGTGCTGTGTAATAAGCAAGTGTTCTTCCTACAAAGGAAAGAAATAATAAGCAGTAGAATAGAGATGAAGGCAGAGAGATGTGATGATATTTTAGCACAGGGCATACAGTCATTATCCCAGACTGAAATGCGAGTTTCCTGCCCCAGGTCTGTTCTGCCCGTTTCTCTCACCGATGACTGGGCATCTTTCCTGGGACAGGAAAGTCCACCAGAAAATGCAGTTGACTGGGTGAGGAATGCCTCAAACCAGTTTTTGTGAGAAAAGTTGCACTTCCCAAAGTAGAAATGCTTCCTCAAAGTCAATTCCTTTAAAAAAAAAAGGTTTTCTCTGGGGGTGTCTCAGGGCAGAGAGCCCTGCCCCAGGTCCCAGCAGCGATTACCAGAGGGCAAGCTTGCCATCAGTATGCAAGCTCAGGGCCCGCTCCCTTCATTGCACACATTCGGGCTTTGCTTCTCTGTCTTGAAACTACAGTGTTCCTCAAAATCTTTGTGGAGGAACATATGTTACCTAAAAGATGTGTAGAAAACAAACACAGAGTGAATAGGTAGGAAATACATGAAATAAACCTACTTTTCTCCATTTGAGTAGAGTTGGAGTAAAAGAACAAGCAACATTAACAGAAAAATATAGCACAAATGTAGAGCTTGGAACTCAAAGTAACCTGTTTGGCTTTATTTCTCTTTAGCCCAAATCACTTGTTGTTTCTTCTAGTTTCTGCTGTTTCTGGTCCTCCTGTTACACAGGGTGTGCCTGCCTTGTGGGGCTCAACGAAAGGAAACTGGTACCCGAGTACTGTGGGTACTGGACACATTAAGCCAATTCCTGCTTATGGATGACTGGCTTGGACTAAGAAGAGAATAACAAAGCCACTTGAATGACAGCTTGGATCAAGTTCATAATGACCTGGTTTGTACAGGCCAGGTGTTATGTAGATTGGAGCTTGTTATTGTGCATAATTTTGGCAAGCCTTGCTACGCAACAGCCAGTTCCAGCAGAGCTGGGCATAAAGCCACATACTACAGGCAGGTCTATCTTCAGCAAGATGGGTAAAGAAGCCGTCTTTTTCTGTTCTCTGTACCGTGGGGATGTGAACCAACCTGCCCGCACAGCATCTGGAATTAAGCTTATGAAGGAATAGAGAACATTTTCAAAACATGGAAATACAGACTTAAAAATGAAGAGGAGAGCATGCATAAAAACACATCGACAAGTTTAGCCTGCTTCTTAGAGAGCAAAGATTCAGAGCAAAATTGTACAGAAATAAGCCTTCCACTACAGTATCAATGGAAAGTGATCAGACTATGTTACAAAATGTCCCTATCAATATATTCTGCATCTGTTAAAAAGTCTTCCATAATATTATATGAATTTTTATGTTATCTAACAGTAGTTACTTGAGTAATATGGATGAAGAGCTGTCAAAATCAGGGTTCACCTGTGATTTATTTTCTCACACTTTACACATTTAATATGATTTGTCACTCAAATGACTTGGTCTTAAATGTTATTCTTTCTTCAGATGGCCATTTTTAAAAAAGAGAAAGATAGGGAAAAAAGGATCAGGAAAAGCATCTTGGGTGCAATTTTTATAATCATAACTAATGGTGAACTTCCAGGATATCTGAACACTTTTCACCATCACTCGGAATGTATTCTTATGCCCGAAGTTAATACAAGGGACTGTGCAGATCAGATCAAACCTAGTCAGATTAATTAATCCAGTTTCTATTCTTTGTTATAATGAAGAGTGTATTAGTGTGGTGGTAGCAATGCTTTTTTTGCACCACAAAAGTGAACGTAACTTAGGGGAGGGAAAAAGCTAAAAAAAAAATAAAATCTGAACTATATAATCTTTACCAGAATGCTATAACTGAAAATAAGTGACAGCTTTTTCCATATATGAAATATGGCATTTTTACTGTAGTAGCATCAGCTTTCATATTGAAGTCAATGGCTCCACAAAAAAAAAAAAAAAAAAAAAAAAAAAAAAAAAAAAAAAAAAAAAAAAGGCAGATAATGAATGCCTGCCACAATGGATTTGCAGTCTAAAGGCACAGCTTTAAACAAGTGTTACATGCAGGACAGGCACCAAGTAGGTGTGGCTGTGTGTGCTTTAATGCTCCGCGGAAAGGTGGGTTACGAGGAGTTTCTTGAATCTCTCATTGTTCCAGAACTTACACCGAGATTTAGAAGTTATTTTTAATAGTCTATTATAAGTTGGGATCATGAGAATCTGAAAAAAGAAATTATCCTCTCATCCTTAGGGGCAGTGCCTCAGAAATCGATGCTAATGAACAGACTGCAGCATAAGGAAGCTTGCATTTCCCCTGCTGCACCAATTCTGTGCATTCACAAGGGACACTGCAAGTGCCATCATGTGTAATTAGAAACGGGGAGGGGAAAAAAAAAAGGGATATCATTCATTCACACTTCTCATGGTGTCATTTCTTTGTGGCAGACTTAACAGATTAAACAGGCATTCACTTTAATATTATTCCTATTTAAGGACCAAACATAATTTATTTTTAATTATGGAGTTATCAAGACACCTGCCATAATTGATGGCAGTCCTGTTGTGAACATACCCTTAGATGATGACTTCTTTAGTAACACAGAAGAAATGCATGCAGGCAGGATATTTATCTTTATTAAGCCTCTAGTTGGAGTACGCCTCGGTGAATACTTAGAGCCAGTCTTAATGTTGATTTAAGTCCAAACCCAGCACCCACTGTTGAGTACAATACCTCCTAGGCTGTTCTTCTCCACCCTGTTTCCGTGCGCCATGGTAGGAAGGAATTTCTAAAGGACACACAACTCTCCTTTAGATAACTTATTATATACTCCTGTTCAAGGCACAAGTACAGAGGGTGGTTCTGCTGGCTGCAAGGGGTAAGTGGTAAGTCAGAGCTAAATATTAGTAGAGATTTAATCCCCGTGGCATCCCCTGGTGGTTCCCTAATTACCACATGGAGGGTCACTCTCTCATCACTCCAGTTCCCACTTCCCACTGTGTACAGTACTACAACGGGTTATAGATGTTACCAATTACACCACCATACTGGAGGAGAAAAAACTCATGCAATCAAATAACTTTTCTGATAATGGGAGTGAAAGCAGAAAATTTCCTCCAGGACTTCCAGATCTTGGGCAGTTTCTTTTGTAGACATGTCAGCAACCAAAGTGTTTGAGGAAGACTGGGGTCAGCTTTTTGTACCTAGGAAGAACTGTGACAAACAGACCTTTGGCCAGAGCTGTCCTTTACCATTTTACACATTGAAAATCTTTCCAAGTGCAAGTTCACTTTTTCAAGAGGGAGGAAAAGGATTAAAGATTTACATTTTTAGCACTCCAGATGCAAGAAGAGATGTTTTGCCTAGATCACCAGTTGTTACAAAATACTTAAAAGGTTATAGTTTAGATTTTTAGAACCCATATCCTCCAACCCTTCAACCATACAGAAGCACTAGCTATTGGTACCCTAGATCCTTTTTGGACAGATCCTCTATCCACAGTTCTGCTCACACAGCTATACCAACATGAAGGTCAGATAACGCTACCTGCCCTCCTACAGACTCAGTATGTACAAGGACTTTTTTTGTTTTCACCAACCCTAGAATCATTTGTCCTGTTCAAATTTCAATATCATCTTGAAATTGAGAAGGCAGGATCAGACCTTTTGATGCCAATACTGGGTTGAAGAAGAGAGGATATTTATCAAATATATAATCAGAACAAATTGGAGTACAGACCAGAACCACTGAAAAAGACCAATTATCTTCTTGGCTAGAGTCCCTGGAGTTTAAAAATGTGATAGCCTTGTTAATGTTCAAGGAAACACAGTACTTGTGTTGGTGTGTAAGAGAAAGTCCTTTGTAAGTATCATGGCATGCCACTTAAAGAAAAACAGGAGGACAGCGCGGCATAAAGCAATGCCTCTGCCTCCTATTCAGCAGCCATGACAGGGCAAGAATTCCACCTGCCATGCAAAAGAAGAAAAGCTTCAATGGAGGCACTTCACAAGCTATTAACCTTTCCTGATTGGAGTCTTGCTTTACAGAAAGAGCAGCGAGCAGCGATTCTGCTCATAGAAAGAAGGGCTTCCCTGCAAGTAGCAACTGGCAATAATTTAGCTGCTGGGGAACCTGTCAAGTATTAAGGTTTTTGTGTTCTGAGACACTAGTTGGTAACAAAGGTGATAGGAAGAGATAAAGAGGGCTCCAGGCTAGTGGGTAATTATTAGGTCTGAAAGCTTTTGATGGCTATGGAGCAGAAAACTCAAAATCACGCCATTTTCTTATAATTTTGGTTTTGCTTTTGGCTTTTTTGATCTTTTTAGTGCTTCTGTTCCAGTTCTTTAATTAAACGTTGGAGGGGTTTGCCCTGCACAATCAATAATGGCATCCTGATACTGATGTTAAATTGACTTGCTATTTTTAACATGCTTTTAGTTATTGCCTGTCATCCTTAGCCACGCCTCTGGGGCTCTGCAGATACGCATCACTGCAGGAGGTTCCCGAGAAGGGTTTTTCCTCGAGGAGGTTCAATCCTGTCACATACTTCAGGAGCATCCACGCAAGAGATGAAGTCTGAGTTCCTGTGACAGATCACCATGCTATAAATGCTCAGAAATTTCTGCCTTGGAGTCACGGTCCAGTCCAGTGTCAGTGCACATCGATTGCTCTTGTGCCCCTGCTAGATGGACTGTGGCACACAAAAACCTGCTTCACAGGTAAAAAAGCACATATCGGGCAAGGACAGTCATGACTTATGTTCAGCCTCTGGAAACTGGGACCGTACTTCCAAATGTGTCAGCGGTGGGAAGAAGTTCCTGAATGTAGATAGCCCTATGCAGAAATCTGGTTTGACCCAGCCATCTTCCTAATGAACAGCTTCCACCTCGTAGTGCACTGCACTGAATCTGGCTGGCTCTGTCTTGTGAATATTTTACACAGCCAGTCGCTCTATACAGAAGAATTTCTAGCACTCATATATATGAAAAAAAAAAAAAAAATCTACCTTTAATAATACTACATAATACATTTCTAAATTTACTATTTAAATGAACTATTAAATTCCCTGTCAACAAGAAATAGGAAAGTGTATTTAAGATTCCACACAGAAATAGGATGAAAGAATTAATAGAAATTCAGTCTACAACTGAATATTCCCTTACATTTTCCAGAAGACTTGCACAAAAAGCAGTCACCACCTTTTGCCTAAGGAACCAAAGAGAGGGATGTTCAGCCCAGCTGATGGCCTTCCCTTTACAGCAGCTCTCCCTTTTCCAAGGGCTCCTTCCCACTGCTCAGCCATCCCTGCCCTCTTTGGAGTTTGCTCAGACCTTGTGTTTGCTTGTGGGTGTCTGAGTATCTGTCCTATCTATACACACACAAACACAATAAAAGCATTATACACAGTTTTCCATCAACTTACCAAGCTTTTCATATGTTTCTAAAATTGCACTTTTATGCACTTTTGAATATAAAATAAGATATTAAATTTAAGCAGTTCCCAATAGTATGGATTCAATTCAAATATTGTTCATATTTGCGTAAGTGGGATATATATAGAACAGAGCTAAACAAGAGTCCAAGAACAGGTACAAAGCAAGTTTGAAACAATTTTTGTTGCCTTTTTTTAAGGTTTAAACATTTTAAAATCATCCCCCACTTCTTTTCTGCCTCCCTATTTAAGGGTAATAGGGAATTTGTCTTACAATTAGGTTCATTTGTTCTGTAAGCTTGCTTACTATGCAGATTACTGTTCTGCCTAGGCCATCCTTTCAGAGAAACATATTCCAGCCCCTACACAGGTAGTGGCAGCCTCCTAACAACATCTAGGAATTAGTTCAGTGTGCTCGCTCCTCTCTTCACCACCACGTTTCTCCTGTTAAGCCCCCAAATCAGTATCATTTGACAAATCAGGTAATCTGTGAAGCAAGTAATTGACACATTCTCCCTCTTCTATAATTCACACAACCACCATGTGCAGCACATCCAGGAGCATCAGCAGTACAGGGAATAACAGATCCAACCTTTCTGAAGGCAACAATCATGTGCTGTAGTGTGTCTCAATACTGCTAACTGATTGAGGTCATAATTACTAACTTTAGAAATGTTTTTCTCCCCAAATCCTCATCTAGATATTTTTCTCTGATCCCTAGTGATTTGTTTTCCTTCTCTTGATGCATATAACAGAAGATGAAATCTTTTCCTTACTAATTGCTAATTCTCATGTTTGAGTGACATTTCTGTATTATAAAAAATGAATAATAATAATAATAAACATGTTTAAAAGATGCTCTGTAGTCCTAGAACCTACACAAATATGCTGAAAGCTTATCACTTCTTACAGTATAGCCTTGATTTCCAGAACCACACCAAATGCATTTACTGAGCAATGTGGTGTGTTTTTTTTCTTGATGCCAACAATACAACGATTTTAGGCAAAGTTTCATTGCTTCCTAAGGATATAGTGAACTGCTGGTGGAACTCTCTGAACTTTATATGAGTCTGTGTTGAAGTGCTGCAGGATTAGTTATAATTAACTGTCATCATGTCATTTTCTCCCAACCATTCAGATTCAAAGAAGAAGGAAAAAAAAAAAAAAAAAAAAAGAAAGAAAGAAAGAAAAAGAAACCTAGCAGGTATCATGATATGATTAACGTCTCTATTTGTTTCCTATCCCAAACTTCATTTTTAACTCACAGCTCTCTAGCTCTTCTCCATACACCCCTTAGCTTTCACATCAATACTTGTTCCTTGCTTACCACACAAAAATAAGCATTTCAACAATTTCAGCTAAAGAGTTACACAGAAAGTGCAAGAAGCTTAAGACAAATATTTAATATTAAATAAATGCTTTCTTACTAAGCCATTTATGCTCCCTAGTGTAATAGTTCTGTGGATACCTGTTGTTTATTTGTACTTTAGGAAGCCTGCTAGAGCCTGTAGGCACATGTTCAAAAATAATTTAAAAGGACACGAATTCATCAGTGATTCAATGACAACTAATGGTAATACACTAGTTGAACGAGTGCCAACTGCAAATAACATAAAACTACCTACAACTCACATTTCTCCTAGTTTAGAGCTATAAGCTCTCAACGTCATCTTGAAAGCCAACAGAATTCAAATCTCTCACCTGTAGGTGATAGCTTTCACCCAACCTATGGTAACTTACGATATGACAGCTTTGAGAATACAAAGCCCCTGGAGACAGCAGTTAATACAAAGATATACTTAAATCAAGTGACTGTGAATGATCATTAACTGTGAATGGTAAGAGGCAAAAAGTTGTCTCTTTGGCACAGATTGTCCCAAAACCTCAGTATTTACAATTCTCTTGTGAATAGGTTTTATTTAACTGCGGGAAGGGGGTGTTTTCAAAAATTAATGCAGTATTAAAGTAAACCAAATTTATCCTTTTTCATTGCTTGAAGTATTTTAGGATAATCTACTTTCATTTAAAAATCATGCTGCAACAACCTTAGTTCTGGGGAATTAGGATAGGAACAGGTACCTACATGTATGTGGGCAGGGCCCACATGCCCTCCCTCAGTAGCATCTCCGTTGCCACCATCAGAGACAGACCACGGGTCTGACCCAGTAAGTCATCTCTGTTTTGTTAAAAACCAGGAAATACAACCAGTACTACCCTAAATGAAAAAGATTTATACTTTTTTCAAAAGTTCCAAACAGATAGAGATTTTTTCTCACTACTTCTTTGCCCCACTCTCCCATCTTTCAAAAATGCTTTCATAATACAGACAGTGGTGTGTTCTGACTCATCCATCTTCTTGACCTATCTCTAGAGTCTACGCTGTAGGTGATCACAATACATCATGACTGGAATTGTCGCTGCTTTTTATAAAAATGCTGGACCAAGTAAGAGAAAACAGTGGAAGAGTCCTAATGTGCCTCTTATCCGCAGCTGATAATTGAAACACCCTGCAAAAGGTGTAAAGATTTCACTGGCTTGTCTTGGAGGACGTTTCTACAAAGTTAAGGTTTTATTTTGCAAAAGAAGCAAGTAAGCCATACCATATGCAAGAAACTTCATGTAATCCTTTGTGATCAGCTGTGGGAAATGGCTTAACTCCATCTCCCATTTACTCAGCACAAGCACTCTGAAGGCCAAAGCAGTAGCTTTCTGTAGTCTCTCTACAGCCTTTTAAAATTGATTACAAGGAAAATTTACTCAAAGATGATTTAAACAATATTTAATACAAGACCCAGTACAAAAACACTTTAATTAGATGTAAAGAAATAGGGAAACAAGATACATCTACTCACCTTTTGTGCTTTACTACACTGATTGCTAACCTGCTAAATAACATTTACACTAATGTAGCATAACATTGGTAACGGAGCCAAATGGCATTTGCAACACACATTCAGGTAGTTTCTAAACAATAATCAGCTGTATATGTTGGGCAAAGCAATTGAAGAGATTAACCAAAGCTACTGGTGTCAGTCTGATTTAACGTAGATAAATGCATTCAAATCCACGTGCACTTCCATGATAAGGAAAGGCATGGCATAGCTCCAATATTGTGTCCTTGGCTGGATTATCAGCACTGGATCTGAACCCAGCATTTTAAAGAAGGACCATCTATGAGTCTTTTATGCTCAATCCAAAACTTTAAAAAATTTTATCTATCACTACAGTACAACAGGTTCAATACTACAGCTAACTCAAATATGAGCAAGAGAAAAATTACCATATAATTAAATCTCAGCAGCAACTGATGAGGAATTTCATACCTGGAATAAAATCATTGCCCTTAAAAGTTACCAAAGGAAAACACACTTGGTGGATTCTCCCAAGCTGCTCTGTAGAAGTAATGCCCTTCTTTAGCATACATCAGATCTTTTCTGTGGGAGACTGCATGCCTCCATGACTCCCTTCAACCTACTCCAGATCTTCAGTGAGTACTGAAGAGAGAATGTCACTCGCGGGGTGTTTGGCTAGATCAAAAACCACTTTGTATATTTTGAGGTATTGATTTAGCTAGAGAAAAAAATTCACTTTGTGTCTGACAGTTCAGGTATCCCTCACTGGTTGCCAGCAGTTGCTGAAAGCTGGGCTCCCAGCTTGTTTTCATGCCTTCAAATATTCTCAATTGCCAGACAATCTTTAGAGCAGCCTCCCCATTCTGTGTTTTGTATTGGTCATCTTTGAAATCCTGTAAGCAGCTGTGTATTGCTGGTAGTTGGCCTCACTTTACCATGTCAAGGGAGTAAGACAGAAATAGCAAATGAGATACTACACTTTTGTACTTTGCTACAGATGAATCAAAGAAGTCACCAACTTTTAGCTTTTGTTTTCCACATTATATATATAACACAAAAGTCTCTAATTCAAAACTTTTTACTTTTGTATCTAGAATTACACAAGCCCAAATGAAAACAAATCAGAGGAACCTTGGTGTTTCCCCAACTCCTAAAAAAAAAAAACAAAAAAAAAGGCAGTCTGATTTAAATGGATTGAAGTTTTAGCAAAAATCTGAGACTGGTTCAGATTTTACTCTCAAGGGGAAACAAGGTGGGAAATGAGAAGAGGAACTCACAAGCTATTCAGTTTAACTTAATCCCCAGACACTAGAACAGTTTCATCTGCAGAGCACCAGAAAAGACTTTTTTTTTCCTGGGTCGTTAAATGTTAATCTAAATTCATTCATGCTCCTCTTAGCAGGCAGATCAAGTCCATATGATTGCCAGCAAGTCAGCAAATGCACATATTTTGATTGATGTCTTCTCTTCCATCTAGAAATCTGAAAATAATTCTTGTAAATGATTAAATATTTGATTTCTAGCAACAAAAGGAATGAAAAAAATACATGGGTAATAAGTGGCAAGCCCACTGGCTAAGGCCCTGAGGTACCTGGAAGTCTACTGCTTTTGCTGAGATAAAGTAGAACAAAGGTAGCTTTAAAGTTTGATTTGCACTTACAACCACAGTGGAAGGGGTAAGGCATTTGGACCCCAGACACAGTAATTTCCAGATCTGACGAGCACCAGTGAGTATTTCACAGCCTGGGATCACTGTAGAACTGGCTGCAGTAGCTAGAACACAAGCTAAGACCTCTGTACACCCAGCAACCCACTCCCTCAGTACCTAGGTAGGCAGAAAGAGACCTTAAAGTGGGGCAGAAACTGATCTCTAGACTTAGAAATAAGAATTTTGCAGCTCAATTCATAGTGAAAGCTAAATGCTTAACCACAGCAGTGATCAAACAGTGGTCATTCACTTGTTTTGAGGGGTTAACTGCACCCATGAGTTTGAAGAGACGGATCAGAGTTATTTAATGCAGTGTCTTTTTAAAAGGAAATCAAGAAAAGGAGACAAAAATGAAGACTAATGAGACAACTTTAGAAGACCACTTTTTCTATAAATGATTTATTAGAAACGAAATAACCTGGAAACCAGGATTCACAAAATCCCAACCAATCATCCACTTCATGTAAAGTTGCTGTCTTAACCTGCCAAGAGAAATCAAGTGTAAAAAAGTAATGAAAGAAATGGCACCTTCCTCTTGGACTTAAAGATAGTGTTTAGCTTTAAAGGCATAATCTAAAAATAAGCACTGCTGCTAGCTAGTCTCATTGTATACTAAGATTCACTCCTCTTCATTTAATAGGAAATAGATCTATTTGGTATCTGGTTGACCTGTTATGCAGTGGAAAAAAATAAAAACAATTTTAATATTTATTAAAATACTTATTTGTGATAATAACGAAAAAGACATCTGATAATTAACTAACATGCACACGCTGTGTCTTCTCAAATTGGGTTTATTTCTAGATTGCCAACACCATTTTTGTCAAACCACCTCAGTCTGAGGCAAAACAATTGTTAACATGAAACTATGGAATAACGTATGGCTACAGGAACAGGCAATTTCAACTTCTGTGTCAAAAACATGAGACTACTCATAGTATAATTATAACCTTACACTAAATTGCATTTCCTTATGTGAGTGATACCTTTGAAGCTAACATGACTCAAATATCTGCCCTGTTAGCAGTGGTTATATGAGGTTTTTAGTTGCAACATACCTGGAAGGTAAAACGTGACCATCCTCTCAAGTGATAGATGCCAGACATTTATTGGTCTGAACATCAATAACTCAATAACACTGTGCCCAGGTGGCCAAGAAGGCCAACGGCATCCTAGCTTGTATCATGAACAGTGCAGCCAGCAGGACCAGGAGGTGATCATCCCCTTGTACTCAGCTCTCGTGAGGCCACACCTCAAGTGCTATGTTCAGTTTTGGGCCCCTCACAAGAAGGACATCAAGGCTCTGGAGCGTGTCCAGAGCAGGGCTGCGAAGCTGGTGAAGAGCCTGGAGCACAAGTCCTGTGAGGAATGGCTGAGGGAACTGGGGGTGTTTGGTCTGGAGAAGGGGAGGCTCAGAGGAGACCTCATTGCTTTATACAACTGCCTGAAAGGAAGGTGTGGGGAGGTGGGGGGCACCCTCTTCTCACAGGTAACTAGTGATAGGACTAGAGGGAATGGCAACAAATTGTGCCAGGGGAGGCTTAGGTTGGAAATGAGGAGACATTTCTTCTCAGGAAGAGCAGTCAGGCATTGTAACATGTTGCCCAGGGAGATGGTGGTGTCACTGTCCCTAAGGGTGTTCAAGGAAAGGTTGGACGTGGTGCTTGGGGACATGGCTTAGTGGGTGAGATCAGTGGTAGGGGGGTGGTTGGATTATATGATCTTGAAGGTCTTTTCTAACTTTAATGACTCTATGACTTACGAACTCTGAGTTCTTCTCTTCCTCAAACTGTATTCAACAGCACCTAAAGACTTCCCTGCAAGGACTAATACCCACTACAGCTGTAATAGTCAGAACCCTTTCTTCCTCCTGTGAAAACATTGCAATGCATGCATTTTCTCTAGAGTTTTAAATTGAACTGCCAAGTGCTGGAGCACTTGACCTAGCACTCAAGAAACTCACCCAGTGCACTGCTGTAGTTATATGCACACAAAAATTTAAATAATAGAAAAGATAAGCTATTAGAAATGTATAGATTAAAGGGGGCAGGAGTAGGAGGAAAACCACTTTTTGATAGTGCCAGAAGCAGTCACTCAGACCTGAACACTGAACCTAATAAAGCCGACTGTCCTGTTGGCGTCTACTTTGTAAATAGCTCTGCAGAACCAGCAGGCACATCTTGTCCCTTAAAAACATATGTGATTCTGCACACGTAGTGCCAGGCAGCAAGGACAGGGGAGAGCAAACACCAGTTTATATCAGGTAGCATCTCTACTCCTCCTGACTTCAGCATGCACTGCTCAAATGAAACTTAGAGGGATGCAAGCAGAAGGTAGGGCTAAAAACAGACAGCAGATCTTGTTCTCGGAAACTCTCCACAAAAATAAATAAATAAATAAATCTGTACTAGGCTGCATGCAGACTGTCCTCCAGGAAAAAAAAAAAAAAAAAATCACCTTGTGCTTTTCAGATGGTTCTATGGTTCTGGAAATGGTCGTGGGTCATATGAATGAGTCTGACTCCTCAGCTCTTTGACAGAGTGCAAATTCAGCTGCTGCTGCCTTCCTCAGTGGAAGAAAGAGAAGGAGATAATGCCACAGCAGGAAATCCTTGAAATACTTCTTTTTTCCTTCTGATACTTTTGCTCCTATATATCTCATGGTTGCACAGATTTTTCCTCTGCAAAGCAGTAGCTCACAAAGACAAGTTAGTCGGTGAAAAAAAATGTGATTATACCTTAGACTTCTCATATCTGTAGTGATCAATAAGAGCTAATAATTAATCAAGGACTATCACCCCAAAAGTAGGTTCTTAGTAAAAAGGTTAACTTGAAAATATACAGCATCCTGTGGCCCAAAAAATTCCTTATAGTTAATCAGTTTGTCACATTTCAGACTGTACTATGACAGTCCACAAATCAAGCGAAGGCCAAGGAGGTCGGAAATCACTCCAACCTAATTACAGGCTCTGGCAGTGGCAAAAGACTCACAAGTCACATCCCAATAAAACAAAAACAGGATGTACTTTCTCAGCTTGAAGTTTGTCTTATGAGCACTCCAAGAGAAAACATTAGAAATAGCAATAATTTCTAGTCATGTTTTCCTAAAGAGTTTTTCACTTCAGCACTTTCTTTACATGTAAAGTCACACTGGGGGCAATAAGATCATTTCTTTGAAGCATCTCCCTTGTAAAGTGAGTTTATTAGTTCAGGTACTAAATATCTGTCTACGGGAAAGGAAGGCTTTCCACCATAACAGACCTACCATACAGTATCATCTCCATCCAATAAAGCCATATAGAACAAAACAGGATTTGATGTTTTGGCAGCAATCTGATTTTGGTATCATAGCTAGAAATAAACTGGAAGGAAGTTTCACATGGGATTAAATAACATACAAGCAATATCTTTACCAACTTGAAAGACTGAGTTTAAATACTGTTTAAAGTAAAAACAAATTGTTGAGACTTGTTTAAGTGCTCTAGCCAGATGAATCACTGTATGCCCAGAACTCCCACTAAATGTATTTATCCAAAGTGCTGCATGGATAAAACTGACAGAAAAATATGCTGTTAAAACTGATCGCATCAGTTGTTTCCCTACACTGATCACGCCTCCTCACTGCATCCTAAAGACACATCTTGGACCACGGAATTCTTCTTGACTGCTTGCCTTCAAGTACCTGTCCTACTTCAGAACAGACTGCGTGTTATTTCTAGACAAATCACAAGGACAATTTCAGAGATAATTTTGTCTAATTCTCTAAATTCCCTGTGGACTTTATCAGGAGCACTAAAAGTTCAAATTCTTGGACCTAGGAGGGGTTTTGTCATCAAAATTTGAGCCCAGCCACCTGCCAGAGCCACCAGCAGCCCCTGGTGCTCAGCTCAGCTGCCCAGGAGCAAGGGCATCACCCAGCGAGTGCCCCCATCACCGTCACCTCCTACTCGGGGACAAGGGGCTGCAGCACAGTGCCAGAACTGGGAAACCAAAATCCCTCTAAGTCACGGCATTTAGTTTGCAAAATAATTATTTATTCTACCTTCCAGCTAATTTAAGAGAAGAGTGACTGGGAAAAGAGCACATAAGGATGGAAATAAGGGCGTCTGGATATTGTCCAGCTCCTGCTGCAGTATGAGGAGAATCTGCATGCCTGCCTCTGAGCATGCTGTAACCCTAAGTACAACTAATGATGTTGGGGTTTGTTCCTTCAAGGGCAGACATAAAATAACAGGGAGTGCCACGTTTGACCACTGACTGCAGCAGAAAGCCCTCAAGGTGCAAGGAGCGGGGGATCATTAATACCTGCAGTGCATGTGCACAAAGGAAGAGAATTAACCTTGCCCATGCTGCCTTACCTTTGACATCACCTGAACTTTGAACAGCTCATTCGTCATTCATTTAAGTGTTCTTTCATCACTACTTTCTAGCAAAGAATTTTATAATTATTATGAATTGCTGTCTATAACATATGCAACTTTCTGTACTGCAGTTATATTTTACCGCTGAACTTTAAAACAAACATCTTTTAATTTAAAACCTACTCCTCCAACTGCATGACACAGTTACTCCAAGATAGCTGTCAAAGAAAAATCAGGCATAAATATTTACCTCATTAGTAAAAATAAGAAGACTGGAGTTAGGTTGGCACAGTAAAAATTATCTTGAATTCTGTCAGTGTCCATCTGCTTCAAAAGAAATCAGCCTTCCAATAATTTTAGATATGCAAAAATATATGGAGCTTAATACAGAATAACTCTCCTTTTCTGCATAACCCTGCAATAGCTCTTCAGGATTTGTAGCAGCCAGTGAGAGGCATTTAAGAAGCACCACTCACCCAAAGTATGCATATTTGCCATTGGGCAGCTGAAAATGCTTGGTCCGCAATGAACCTGTTTACTCAAGCTGTGCTGTGTGTTATAATTATGATCATCAGCCCAAAGGACTGCTAAATTAGCACAGCCAATAAAATCAATAAGATCAGGGGTACAAAGAGACTCGGGAAGGAAAGGATTTGCACAGAAAACTATTTAGTATGACACAGCCGCCCTGTGCCCGTACACTTTGTTGACTCAGCAGCTGGAGTGGACGTTGCTGATTGAGTGTCTGGCGTACGTCTTCGATAGGAAGCGATGTACAACATTAAATGGAAAAGCTCTTGTCTTAGAACAAGCCGTATCATAAGGTTTAAAGTATTTCCCACTCTGTTTTGCTCTGGTTTTCACGGCCCTGAATATCCAAGGAATCAGGGTAAGATACCAGAGAAAGTAGGTTTGCTGAGTAGAAAAGCAGAAAAGTGGCCCAAGCCAGCATTGAAATTTATAAACTAAAACTGGGCAGCTAAAGTCAGTGAGTAAATCCAGCTGCACAGCCCTGAGTTGCCAGCACGGCTCAATTTTCTGTGCTGGAGTGAGAGGCACTGGAAGGCAGGTGTGCCCCCCACTGCTGCAGCCCCAAGGAGGGGCTATTTGCAGCTCACTCTCAGCTACCTGCATTTGGTGGCAATGTTTTACGTCACCAAGCAGAAAACAATGCAAAGAGGAGCTCTTAAAAATGCCAGGAAGGAAGAGGAGACGGAAAGGATTGTGGATGGCCCAGAGCAGAAGACAAGTCATAGTCACTGAAATGCCTTTTTGGGGATTCAAGGGTTTAAATACAGCATTTCCAGCCAAATTGAAAGCAATTTCTGTCAACTTTCCAGAGCAATTTAAGTGAGAAAAAGGAAATGGGGGAACGGAAAGAATTCAGCACTTTGACTCTTCACTGCTTACTGTCTCCTTGCTTTTAACTTTGCTCCTATCGGCTTTTGTAAGCTGGTATATCTTGGTCTTAGGAAATGTGATTTAATACTTTTCTTTGTGTTTAGGGAAAAAAAAAATAGGGTTAGACAAAAATCCTTGCCCACAGAGAGCAATGGAGAGAACTGCTTTGCTCTTCATTTCTGTAGCTGTGGTGAGCTTCTGCTAACAGCCACCCTGTAGCATTAAGGAGTAAGAGTAGCATGTTTCCAAGAAAAGGGCGCCAGGGTTTCACACCTCAATATAACTCATTAACTCTGATCTCCAGCTCTCCAGGAAGTAAAAGACCAGGCTGTAGTTAAGGAAACTTTTCTGCCAAAGGTCAATGAAAATTTACTTCCAATGAAATAGTACAAAAACCCCACATCAGTCTCCAATTGTACCATTCTCCCCTTTATATGACAGAGGCATTTGGACTTGCAGGGACAGGGTTCAGATGCTTCTTCTTACAGACAGCCACTACAATAAGCTCTGCCATCCAAGTGTCTGCCATTAAATATACCAGACCGATAATGTAGGTGAGAGCCTTTAAATTCTGTCCATCTAATAGAAAACAAGGGTTCACATGCACCCACCCTTACATGGGTGCATGCTTAACAAACACTGCCTAAACCCTAGATACAAGAAAAACAGTTTGGTGTAACAGACTGAAATCAGTCTACAGCTTTTAAATTTTAAATTTATCCATAATTAAATGAATCGCTGCATTTGAATATCATTTGTGAAATCAAGCACAATGAACTGCAGTGATCAAAGTCAGCATAAAAGGAGATGAGATTCAGAGGACAATGTCAATAAATAAGTCCCTTGTAAAGCTATGCTAAAATCATACACAATCTTTCTGTTGCCTTTTCAGCTCCACCAGAAAGCGGCTGGAGGCTGCTATCTAGCTAATGCTGACCTTCAGTTGTGACTTAGTTTATCTGGATTAGCATAGTTATTTGCTAAAACCTTAAAAGAACAAAGAGCTAATCAATACGAGGTCAAAACAAAAGTGTCACAGACTGCTTTGACCATTCCAAAAAGGTGGCATCTGTCACTGAGAGTTACAGCAGGAGCTGGCACAATGCTCTGGTGGCTGATGCTGAGGGCATTTCTTTGGCAACATCTGCAGACAACATCCACAAGCTATTTCTCAGGCATATTTCATGCCCAGTAGTGGGTTACATGAACAGGCAGGTCAGATTGATCAACAGAATGAAAAATGTCAGGAAAAAAATAAAGGTAGGGGAAAAAAAAAGAGCAAGGAACAGAGGTTACAATATTGGAGAGTTTCATGAAGGAGTTTAACTCTTAGATGCTTTGTGCTCACTTACGCCAGTGGCTTGTAAGTGAAGCCACAGACAGTCAGGATAAGCACAAGGTTCCAGCTGTACAGCGTCTTGCATCTCAAGTAGCTCATTTACTAACATTCATTTACAAACTCTGCTCTCTGACACAAAGCCTCGTCTGCAAATGAAGTGCTCTAATAGTAGACAGCAAGCATATGATCCACCTTCCAGACAAAACTGCCAGAAACACGGAGATGAGTATAATGATTCACAGTGTTTATTTGATTTTTTTTTTGTTTTGTCTTTTGCCAAGCCACAAGGACCATCATGCTCCATAAACCTTTCTATGAATAAAAGTGTCTTCCTTGTGCAAGCCTCTTGCAGGGCTGGAGTAAGAGTCAATGCGTGAGGTCAGGCAGTTACAGCTCCAGGCATTGGAGGGGAGCACAACCTGCAGGGCTCAGCTTGGGGAGGTCAGAGCCTTTTCACCACGCAAAGTTCAGAGCAGGCTGTGGCTGCTGAGGATCTTGCATGCCACCTAGAATATGGTCCCAAAGAAAGCTGTGAGGTACAAGAGCATCCAAACTTGACATTCAAACTCAAAAAAACTCTTGAAAAGTCAAGATGACATCCTGGATATTCAGAAAACATCTTTTATATTACAAGTACTGATAAACTGCATCTGTTTATTGCAGAACCATTATACAGATAAGGATTCAGGATAAGCTAGACTGCCTTGGAGAAGATCAGTCTCAGACTTAGTTCTTCACATCCTGAATAAGGGAGAGGTGTAGGTGACAAAAAGCATCTAGTATTTGTTTAGAGAAGAAAGGAAACAGGAATGTGAGCCTGTTCTGCTCCACCTTCTCTCTCCAGTTATTTAGCAGCTAATGGAAGCTTTAGTTATCTCTCCTGCACATTGGAGGGGAGATCTGCTCATTCGTTAAAACATTTTGTAAATGAAGGGTAAGTCTATGAGTATCCACTCTCAAAAAATCTCTCATAAAGCCTTTGCCTTTCCTTTTTGTCACAGGGCAGGTAGAGAAGAACATGCTAATCAAAGACCCTAGAACTACGGCTTCTATATTTGGCAGCTTGGTATTCTCTGGTAGCCTTAATTTATGCATACTATTAAAAGGTTAAAGTTGGTCACAGGTCTCCTGTGACTGTCACCTGTGAAATAATGCTGTTGAAAATGTAGTTTGGGTTCTACCTCATTCCCGCCTGCAAATAAAACCACGCATATTCTGCACATCTTTCCCCTGAACGTTGACACCTCTAGCGACATAAAATCCGGCAAGCGATGTGACAGCTGCCAAGGTCAATAAGAGTTATACTGAACTGCTGAGTAAGTGCTGGTCACACAAATCAAAGCTGTATAAGGGCAGCTTAACATACACAAATCTGCAACTTATTCAAACTACTTTTTGAACCGAGACTTTTTTATCATTTTTCTCTTCTAGGAAATGTTATATAATGAAATGCGATCAAGTCAAAGGTATTTCGTGAAATCCAAGCACTATGTCCTTTGTGTCGAATTACTGATAGGAAAGTATGTTGAAAATACATCTCACATTTTTGAGAAACTTAACATTTGAAGGGAATTGTAGGAGGGCAATGATATAGAGAAGAAGGTCAAAATAATGTCGTAAGAAATTTTAAAGGCACATTGGGCAATGCTGTCTCATTAAGACCTAGATTCAGCTGCTTAGATGTTCCTAAATTAGGAATTACAGGTTGGGCATTTTCAGTACTTAAAGCCTTCTGCCTTTGCTGTACTTATCAAAAAGGTTTTGGTATTCATTGGCAGCTGCATGTTAACTTACTGAATGCTAGTATTTCTGAAGATGTTACCAATTGATTGGTAAGTATAATAAGATATTTGCTGGCAGACCCAATGGTTAGATTGAATTTTTTTATCTGAACTCTTCATTGAAATTCATAGACATAGAAACTGGTATATTGGATCAGCAAAGCTTGTATTTTTATTGTGTACTCCTGAAATATAGAGATTTAGAACAATTGCATAGAAAAATCATTTTGAACTTTGTGCCATGACTAAGGCCTTGTGTGCCAACCTGTTTCCATCAGAAAGTATTTACAGCCAAGCTGAGAAACCCTGAAAATAGAAATTGTTAATAGAAGCACTGATGTAACCGCAACTGGATTGCTGCGACAAGTAACACTCCAGTAATTACACTGAAACAAGCGTTAAAAGGGGAATGAGGACAGAAAGCTCTCCACCATCCATCAGGCACTTGCTTACTCTTGGATTTTTCTCTGAGAAGGAGAGCTACAAGCAGAAGGGCTCTGCAAGGGCTTCTGTCTTCCTTTATTCTATTTTAAGGTTGCTAATTGATCCTCTGAGGGAAGGTTTAGTCCTTTTGATGCAGTCTTTGTTAATGGAAGGGCTTTACAACAGTGGTTGGAGGTGTGTGGGTGTGGGATCCATGCAACCTTTCATGCCAGCTTTCTCCGCGATGACTCACAAGGCAGGGAAGCTGGAGAGCCTTCCTCACGCAGCGAGAAATGGAGCACTGTTCCCTGCTAATAGTGTGGGGGTTGATACTGAAGCAGGCTGCTCGGTTTGTTTTGCCTGAAATGAGCCTGGCTGACCTAAATTCCTGGTAGGGGTATGATAGCAGTTCAAGGAATGAGGGGATGGTGAGACAAAGAGACCAGACTGTGTTGGAGTAGTCATCTTGACTGACACTCATCCACATTGCAAGAACATTACCAGTGCTTGTTCTACTGGGACATCTTGCTCCAGATGAGCAAAATAAGTATCAGAACAATCATCTCTTTTTGAGCTACTACCTTGTAACTAGCATAACAATCATTTTTTAAATGCTAACTTTCTCTTGTAATGCAGAACAGCAAAAGCAAAAGAAGTGATCAGCCCGATGCAGTCAACTGGCAATGCCAGTGGGCAGACTAACAGTCTGTCCTTATCTGACTAATGTGTTAATTTTATTGAAGCACTACTAGACTAAGTAGTCTTATCAAGTGTTATGCCACTTAAAAAGCAAGGCAGTTTGCCAAGAAAAATGGCCCACGGTTAAGGAAAGTGTATCAGTTTTCTTGTTCCCTGAGCAGAGCATAGTTTAATTTAGGTCTAAGGAGCTATCGAGGAAACACTTCCATTTTTCTTAAACAAGGATGCTTGAGTTACATCTAAAAATACTACTACATACATGAAACAGAAGGAAGCTTTCTTGACCCTTCCATCCACATCTCTTACTTATTTGTTGTTTTTGCTACCAGCAGGATTACTTTCAGGGATGTCCAGTGGCCTCTGTCAGTTCTAACAGAAACCCATGGAGATCTCTACTCTATTTCCATGTGAAGACAGAGCATCCATCTGAGTTGAGGAAGGCTCTCAGATTTTAGATACACAATCTGTTTTGATAAGAATTTCACACGGGATTTTCTGTGCTAATTATTGTGTCTGAGCACCTTTTTGCCACTCAGTGCACAGACCATTGAAGGCAGGAAGGTGGCTGAATACAACAAGCTTTCTCTGGGGTCCAGGGCATTAGCAACAGTATTTAACAATTTAACAGAAAAAAAAGAAAAGAAAATAGAAAGAAAGACAGAAAAAAGCTGGTTTCAAGTAATAATCTGAGTCATCCAGAATTATGTCTCAAGCCTACTCAAGAGTTTTCAGCTATTTTGATTATTCGTGTACATTTGAGGAATAACCTAGTAAGTACTTAGTTACAAGGACCACTCAAAATTAAGAAAAATTCTCTAGTCTCTGGAGATATTACTTTCTTCATTAAGCTAAAACACCAATAAATGCCTATTTTTGCACTAATTATATGTAAATTGCTGATAAACCCAATTGTTAGATCATATTCTTTACTTAGAATATATTAAGTTTTCATACAGCAAAGGGCTAACTTTCAAATGGCATTTTTATGAAATGCATGAGACAGACAAGTTTTAGAGTCTGAAGTGAAATATTAAGATACTCAGATTTTCTGCAATTCACTTCAAATACCATAGGCAGTTCAACACTAACATGAGACTCACATACAAGTACAAGAGAAATAAAAGATTACTAAGAGACTACAGTACACAACTAAATGCAGACATTTTCATTTTATGAACTACAGAGACCCTGTGGTCAACAGAATAGCTGCACTGGATTGGACTGAAGGGTGTTCTCTCTCTTCAAAATGCAAAAAGTTGTTTTACTGTCTCCAACCATTTTGTAGGTATTCAAGCAACTCTCATAAAGGACTACGACTATGAAAATGAAGGGCAGGAAATGGGAGTCAGTCCTGGGGCACTACTACAGTTAGCTCTAACTCCATGTTTCTTAATCAACAGGTGGTTACAGGCAATATTCTTTCAATAACGTGTTATGGAATCACAGGTCTCAAATTCATTATGAGAAGGTTCATTCGGTGCAGATCCAGACTTACTGGTCAAAACATTAAGCAGACCTGGGTTGGTGAAATTGCAGTGATACATACAGTTCATAGAAATAAATAAATGACCATGTTAAGAGATTCATTTTGTTTTTAGACACCCCCAATAAAAGCCATTTGTCTTTATTTTTCTTTTGTGATCTTTGGCACGGCTTTGTTTGAAAAGAGATTTTATCTCTGGATTTCCTTTATCAGACATATCTGAGCAGCAAAGGTATCTTAGGGTAAAACAAAATTTCAGACATTACTGTAAAACAAAATTTAAGAAGCAGCTTCTAAACACAGATAGCAATCATGTCTTTAGACTGGATCTTTTTTAAAACTTTCTCCTTGTTTTTTTTGTTGGTTTTTTTTTTTTTTTTTTGTAGCTTTATTGATTTTTAATACAAGTTCAGTGATTTGTTTAATATAGAGCCAAAACAGCTTATTCTTGACCCTTCTTATCCAGTTCTCTGGAATTTTACTGATAAACAACCTTACAAAAAGAGTACACACTCTTACACTTGCAGCATGAGCTAGACAAGAGTTATTGGCCAGGGGGCTGGGGGCTGCCTGAGGCTATATGAGCATTTGTGTTTTTAGGTTTTGGCTGGTACATTCAGGCGCACATAATAAAATAGAGCTTTTATTTTAAAAATCAATAAAATGACTGATCTTAAGTCAGAAAATGGTTTTGTTTTACTTTTACCATCATTGTTTTTTTATTGTATCTCACATTTTGTGTTTTTTTTTCCTTCTCTTTTTCCTGCCAGACAATCAGTCTAGACTCCTTATGAGATTCAGCTTTCTATAGTACCTTATTTTTCTGAAGTAGTTCCTCCCCTTCTGTTAGCATTGCTGTTTTTATACCTTTCTCACCCAGCTTTTCCTACCACTTTTTCCATCAGGCTATTATAACTAACTCCAATACATAAGTCATGGTACAGTGAACGATGGCATTTAGAGACAAATTGCTCATTTTTTTCACTCTGAGCTACATGGACCAATAAAATAGAAAACCAGATGAAGCAATGAAAGGCAAGTTACATGGCTAGTTCATGTGCTAAGAGTTATTAATGCCAGGGCTGGGCATACCAAGACTATGCCCAAGTTAATTTAAGAAGATCCAACTCTTCCACCCTGCTCTGCGTTCATTCCCATTTCTAGTTCAATCGGCCACATACCAGTGATTGCCACAGTGTAAATCAGTAAAATTATCCAACTAACTAAAACCTTAGAGCTACTTAAAAACCTACTTCACCCAGATCATTTTATTGCTGTAATTTATGGTGCAGGCTGAAACATTTGCATGAACAACCACAGCACAGGTGGGAATTCACTGACTAAAGAGAGGCAGCTGGGTGCTTCTTAAGCTAGGGTAGCTTTTACATCTCATGATGCAAACCTAGTGTAAATAATTGTGTTTTCATTTGCATGGCTTCTTTTGCTATAGCTCATTAATAAGGCATGCTGAACAGCTTAATAGGCACCAACTCTTCCAGCTTTTATGGACTTACACCAAAAATTATTTCATATATGACCTTGCAATTTCCAAGGGAAAAAAGGAAAAGAAAGAAAAAAAAAAGTCATTCAAGCCAATTACATTCCTGACCTCTTTGATATCCTGCAAAAATAGTGAGTCTGACTATTTGTTACACCATATGTTGTTAATACCAATAAGTGTTAGGGATACAAAAATCAGTTCCTGTATAAATCTTGGTTCAAGGATGACGGGTAAGCAGCTAAAAAACATTTCTTCATGTCTTTTTCGCCCTAATGTAAAACTCTTAGTAGAAAAATGATAAGGATAAATGGCACCTATCCAACTGATTCCATTATAGAAGCTGGTTTGTCTGCGACAGATGATTCACTATTTATAGTGTCTTTAGTGCATGCCTCACGGTATACTCTCACAGTCAATCTCAAAGACATGTTATTTAGGCAGGGTAATGTACTCATCTTCTCTGAAAGAGAGAAACTTCTGCAGACAAAGAAAAGAACATCTAGGGGGATACAATCATCTATATCTACACCTGTTAAAACAGAGCTCAAGTACAACTGAACAAGAATACAAGTTTAAATCCAGAACAACCCTTCTGACTTTGGGGAGCTCCAAGACGTTCCCATGTATAAGAGGAACATTTAGCAGAACTGTCATTTCCTTCCAGAAATATTTAGACGCTCACAGCTAGAGCCAAAAACCCAACAAAACCAACTCTAATTTCTCCCAGCACAAAGGGTTTCTGCTGAACTGTCAGCTCTGACATGCATCAAATAACAATGTTGAAAATACAACTCTTGCTTCATGACAGTTACGCCGTAGACACTACCAGACTGCGGCATATAGCCGTCTTGTTCAGGCTTCAAGCTCCTGGTCTGTGAGGAAGTAGTACAAATCTCCATACAGACTGAAAAAAATACATGTTTAAGAAACTAGTAAGCACAGAGAACATAGCCACAGTGATCTTTAAGTACAGCAATATTGAGAACTAGGTAGAGTAATTGTTGCTCTGATACATCTACAGCATTGCAGCAGAAACTCCAGACACTCAGAGTATGCAACAACTGAAAAGCAGCGATAGCATCTATTTCACTGGTACTTGCTGTCCAGCCAGTATTTTAGTTGCTCTGTGCAAAATTGCCCTTTTCACAGTAAAGCCCAGGAATGATAGTTTCTTCTTCCACACACCAAAGAAAAACACAATTCTGAGATTGCAGATATTTCCCCTCGCTGGCCCCTATAGGAAGTGTTTGTTTTTTCTTCTAAACGTTGTTATTGTGCTATATAAATTGTAAAAATTGAAACAATGAAATATTTAAAGCAGTTTTGATAATAAAAGTGTTCCATTTTGAAAAACATATATATATATCACAATGGGGGTTTTCAACATCAAAGCATTTGTCAATAAAATACACAGAACCATCACAGAATAGTGCAACCCTTTTAGTTTTCTTGTTGAATATTTCTAAGTCACTGTCATCAACAAATAGCAAGGTTAAAATGCTTTGTTTTTTTTTTCTGTTTTTTTTTTTTTTGTTTGTTTGTTTGTTTGGGTTATTTTCTTTGGTTTTAAGCCTTCACATAGTGATACTTCTCTTCAAAATACTGAGATAAATCACCATAAAGAAACATGTATATTACCTTTGTAGCCTCTTTTTCCAGAAAACACAAAAGCATTTAAGAATGTATTATTCAGAATATTTCAGACCAGGAGACAACCCATCTTACTTTTAAGACTCTGTACGAATGATACATTGAAAATCTACATAGCTGATGTCCACTGGTTAAATGCATTTTCTAGAAACACAGCTACAGAAGCCAAGAAAAAGTTTAGACCAAAATCTACATTACAGATGAGTAGAAAAGCCCGTTAGATTGGCACAGAGCCTGCAAATCCTGAAAACAGTGGGTTTGGGCAGTTATTATCAAAGAGCAGTTAGAATTCCCTAGAGGACACTGACATTTTTTCCAGCAATAAGTGCAAAATCTCTTGTTGATTCTTTCTGATACCTTGGTTCTCGGACAACCTCAGTTAATAGTTCTGGTGGTCGCGTACATGTGCTCTTCATCCTGGGTTCACTTTCATAGACCTCTCTCTGCACTAAGCTATTTTCTGGGAGTGATTCATTACAAATACAGCTTCTCACATCATTTCTTCCTACCTCTTCCTCAAGGTAAAGAGGGGTCTTGACAGTATTTTCACTTCAGTTCCTTTCAAATAATATTAGAACTACAAGGATGGGGATGGTTATGCATATGAAAGCTCACATAATGGGCTAACACCTGACTGCACCACAGGTCAGGCAGTAACAGATAGTGAGACTTCACTGTCTGCCAGGCAGTGGTTCATTACACCTCCCCGACCTAACAAGGGTCCCCGCATAGCAGCTTTCCTCTGACTCCAGACAATTGGACTAGTCACTTGTTTTCCAGCCTTACCATGACATCTACCTCTAAGTCCATAAAACATGCCAGCAAAGTTCTACCTAAGAAAAAGAAGCAAAAGCCTTCCATATTTTACTCTCATTCTGTCTGTGGACAGGAATTTGGTTTTCGCTCCAGTTTTTGATCCAGAGTAGAGATCTTTTTGTCCTGGCTGTAGTGAAGACAGACTCCAAGGCTTCTCAGCTACACCTAGTTGCTCTGAGTTTTATGACACTTTATCCTTCATAGCTTCTCTGTATGCTACCTTTCTTTCCATACTGTGGACTTTATTTTGCTCAATGATGTGTGAAAATGCAGATCGGCACCATTCACTGCAACAATTAGTCAGGGTTTTCACTGGTGTCATCAACAGAAGAACTTGGCTATTATCTTCCTACTTCATGAAACTGAAATGAACCAGATGAATCTGCATTCAATAATTAATCTAGCAGCTGCTTGACGTGAAGATCTTTTACCAATAAAAATGTTTTACTATTAAAAAAAAAATCACAGTTCAGAACAAGCATTTTATAATTGGTAATGAATCCTCAAGCGAATGTTATAGAACAGTTAACATCGAGATGAGTTAAGAGTGAAAGGTAAGCCTGTCATTAAATGCTTAGTTAACAGTGCCAAAGGATTCATCACTACCATTAATAGACATCATTGCCATTAAAAAGTATAGTGAAGTGAAACCACACTACTTTTTCCTTGCTGGAAAAATAAAGGGTTTATAAGATCATTCTTCATCCTTGGAGTCTGAAGAAAATAGTGAAAACTCTGTGCACATAATACTCAAACCATTAAAATGAGTTAAAGAGAAAACCTAAACATTTAGCTCCACGTTTGAGCTGATTTAAAATTTCATACTTGTTCCACATCACCTCCCTATGTAAGACTCGGGTTTCTTTTATCCTTAATAACAAACTACTATTATAGGTAAGAATATTTTAGCCTTTCAGCAGAATGTTTCATTTTTCCAAAATACAGAGCTGTTATCTCGGCTTCAGCTACTTAGCGGCATCCCTTAACCTTATAGGAAGATGCCAAGTAAGGCAAACTGTACAAAGCAGGAAATAACAAGTCTTCATGAACCATATCTTGTACAAAGCAAATTCCTTTGACCTCTCTGCACACCAGAAGCTAACAGAAGCCAGATCCATTTACATTCAGACATCTTCCCTGCTTTCAATTCTAGAGGAAAGTCACCCACAGTATTATTTCCCCTCTTAGCAATAACGATAGGCAGCAAACCAAAGTCACAAGTCAAGCTGTCCTTCACATCACAAGAACTGAAATTTCGGGATTTTTTTCTTTGCCTTCAACTTTGAGACTTTAGGTTTTGCTTTTACAAGCCTGTCCACACAACTTCTTCTACCAGACCTCATCCCTTCAGTATTACACGTAACCTCACCTAGCTGAGCACAAAGCAACACTGCTGTAAACACTGCACACTGGAAAGGAATTTATCCCTCTTCATAGTATCAGTGTGGCATTGGAAAAGCTGATCCAACAAACCAGAATTAATATGTGAATGAGTCCTACCAATGCAACAAAAAATCATTCGATAATAAAGGCTGAGTGACACAATCAATACTGTCATAGACTGAGGAAAAAAAAACCTGAGGCAAGGAAAAAATGTTAATTGAATATAACAATCATTTTTAGACTGGTAGAAAATATAGAATATTTTTAAATGCCTCATGAAGGGTAAAGAACCTCACTGTCAGAGCATAAAGTGGAATATGACACACCCATGAAATATAGCTTACCTAAGAGCTAAGATTATAAACAAAAGACTTTTTAGACATCAGGATGCAAACCACACCTGTCCAGTGTATATTTAATCATACCTTAGACCTACGAGATTGTGTCTGTATGAATAAACTACTAGTGTAGCATCAAGATCAGTTATTAGTAAAAACGTGACGCTAGGAGAATGAAGTATATATAATATTATAATTATAATATATTTTATAATTATAATATAGATTATATAATATAAAGCAACATGAATTATTAATTCAGAAACATATTTGAGATGATCTATAGACTACGGAACAGAATAGCCATCATTTGTACTTCATATTGAGAACCTTATACCTACGTTCCTGGAAATTTTAAGAAGTCCATTACAGCACAACAAGATGATTTGGGGAACATAAAGAACCTGGTCAATTTATAAACCCTAAACTCTCTGGTACTGAATAAAGCGAAAAGGAGAAAGTTCATTTATGGATTGTTGACAGAACACACAACGCAATAGACTGATATGCACACTTAGCACTGGGCTAAATTCTGATGGCACTCATGGCCCAAAGATGGGCTGAATGAGCAAACACTGCTGAATGCACCTTCCGAGATGCACAGATCTGGGATTAACACTAAATAAGTCCAGACCATCATCACCATGGTGCTTACAGTTTAAATGAGCCAAAACAAGAGCTGTCCTTGGTTCTCTTTGCTGCTGGGTTGCATTCACCCATGATGCAGAGAAGTTCAAGGTATTTTCTTTCCACAATGGCAGCTAATCACCTGTGCAGCAATCCCTGCTCCACTGACCAGCATAAAGCATCACTTACAAGGCAGCTTCAGAAGCCTCTAGAAGAGACCAAACAATTCCACTCGACCTTTCCTTATGGACACATCATCTGCATTGTGGCAAGCGTTTTGCTCGCTTTTTTCTTATCTGCATAACAAACCATTGCAAATCTACATCCAAAATACCTCCCCTCTGCAGTATTTCCTTGTACTTCACTTTAGTGAAAGCCAGAAGACATCACGCAGTGGTAATCTTTAGTTACACAAAGTTGAGTATAGCTATCACAAAGAAAAAATAAATAAATTATTGTTCCATAAATTTATAGTGAGAGGTTTCTTGACTGTGAAGACCTCAAAGCTTTTCAAAGCAGACCTGTAAGCCTTGATATGCAAAAAAAGCTCCTGATTTGAAACTTTTTGCCAAAAGGCAAACTCAGAAGAGCAATAAATGGAACAAATCTAGACTGCCTTTGGACATTAGCCAAGGCTTCATGAATGGCACCACTTGCAAAGACAGGCAAGTGAAGCATCAATAAACCAGGAAACCAATAAACACTGAAATCTCTGTTGTTTTCATTATAAATTCACAGCACTTTCTAAACTTAGATAAGAACCAGTAATAATCCATTCGATACCCTGAATCTGATGCCTGGAAAAAAAAAAAAAAAAAAAGAAAGAAAGAAACATATGTACAGATTTATTTCTGTTCTCATTGTATAAACTTTTCCCTCTAATATGATTTGAAAATAAAATCATTCCCGCTGTTTAATTCTTTCTGAAGACTTTGATTTTTTTCCTTAAATGTTATAGCCCCAAATTTTAAATCCCGTCTTTATCGCAGAGGTGTTTGGAAAGCCTCACTCCACAAGAGAAAGCACTGTTAGAACAACTGTAGGAACACCCAGTTAGCACCTTCTGATACGCTAGCTAAGAACCTAGATGTGAATCTCCATGAAAACACTCTGTAGAAACAGAAACTACTGGTTTTAGGTATATATGAACTATAGTCAAAGGTGTGCTAGGAGCCAGAGCAGGCACGCTTGCCAAGACAGTGAATCTGCAGCAGCACCTTGCAGAGACAAGGAGAAATAGCCAGGCAGCTCACAGCATGGCTGACATACTATCTGAAACAGAAACGTAGATCAGACATGTCAAGCCAAGCTAGTCACACAGTCTGTAGCACAAAATAAGTCTTTAATGTGGGTGACCCAACAGGCGTCACATCAGTAGCATCTTCCCCGACCTCCCTCATGCTCAGCAGAGGTTTCACCAAGCTACTTTAACACCCTCAGCTCTTGTAGAGCGTTGTCTCTTGCCATGGAAAACTGCCCCACATGAGAGTCCGTGCAAGGTGTGGGACTGGGGATGGAAGAGGAGACCAGAACCAGCCTTACCCTGACGCTAGCGAGGAAGACTGGACAATTTTAGACACGGAGATGCACATCTGTGCGTCAGTATTGTCTCTGAAAACAGACTGAGGAGCAGACTGAAGGGCAGGGATGTGATATATGGCACCACCAGACTAGACAGCACCTAGTTTGCAGTATGATCCCCACACTGCAATACAACCCTCGTCACCTTCAGGGAGAAAGCAAACAAGTTTGTGTTCTGTTCAGTTTGAGGTTTGTCTTTTTTTTTTTTTTTTATTAACATCCAATTGCAGCTTGAGCAGCAGAGAAACATAAAGACCCACTGATATTTCAGATGAGAATCTTTATTAAAGCTATTTTTCATTGTTTTTAATTATTTCACAATCTGAACATGATCAAAAAGTTTGCTTTTTTTCTTTATTATTTAAACACCAGAAGGAATGTCCATTTTAATCACTGGGTACATCACCACACTTATTTTTCAAATTACAGACATGAAAATGCACATAAAGATTTTTCATTTTCCCTTGCAAACACACAATAAAATCCGAAGCCCTGCAACAAAAATTGCTAGTGGTGCTCCCCCTACAGCAACCTCACAAATCACCCTTTAATTTTAGCGAAATGAGACAAGATCACCTCAGAACTGAAGCCTCCCAACAGTATATCATCTAATAATGGCCATCAAAAGGCTGATGCATTTCAACTCTGGAAAAACATCACTTCAGCTACGGAAACTCTTACCAAGAAATATATTTTTGCTTCCTTCTAGCAATGGTTTCAGATGAATTGATCCAGATATACTCAAAAAAAAAAAAAAAAATCACCTTAGTAACTAATGACTTTGTAGGATAAGTTCCCAGAACTTTCTCCAGTTCTTACAGAGTTTTTCTCTGCATACAGTGCTGTGGTGCAAGGCTGATGGCCATAACAGCCACAAGAATATTTCATTTGAGTTAGCAACTGGATTGCACTTTATATGCTCAAGCAGCACTTTGCAATGAGTGTTCTGTCATTGTGGTTTACTTGGAGTATTACTTTTTATTTCTACAGTGGTGTCTCTCTGAGCCATGCAAGTGACAGAAGTTCCCACATTTTACACCTTGCCTCAGCTTTGATTTCGTGGATTTTATAACCCCTTGGAATCTGTGCTAGGTACTGCCAGTGGCTGATTTCCCACAGACACCTCAATGCCGGGCAAACCTGCTCATTTGAACCTCGTGTTCTGCTCTCACTTTTGTATTCTTTCTTGGAAAGTGCATGGGTAAACTGACTTCTGCATAAACTTTATTGAAACCTGACAGTTGCATTTTTTTCTTTTAAAAACAATATGGATATGAGCCATGTTCAGACTAATATAAAATACCTTCTAATGCTAGCAAAAATAAACATTTTAAGTGGCATTCGACACACCCAGTGTTGCCTAGAGACCTTCATTTGCTAGACCCCCAACCAACAGCTGAGGTCAATTCATAAGCTCTGATTCCTAAGAGCTCCAATTCTGTTTGGTGGAAATGTGTAAAAACTACATATGCATGGATTGTATATGAAAAATGGGGCTAAATTCAAAATTATATATATATTAATGCTGTGGGCATAATATCATGTTTGAGGAATAGAGTTCTGCATTACCTACAGCTTCTAGACCTGTTCTGATGTTTTACATTGTAAGCTTTAATTCAGAAAACAGAGGGTAAGATTCCATTTTCTTTCCTGCTACAGTCATATTGATATAAGAGTTTTGCTTCTGCATTATGATAACCATTAAGATTCTATGAATTGTACTGCAGATTTACAGCATCATAGCTTATTTTAGAAACCCTTCAGGTTTAAGGTGAGATGTGAAAGTTATTTTTCAGTACAAGTTCTCCTGAAAGGACACAGGATTAATAGTGTGTGTTGTTTTTTGTTTTTTTTTTTTCCAGCAGCCCCAGTGATTCAGCCTGTAGCTCTCAGCAGCCTGAATTCAACATGAAGCACCTATTCAGCTAGGCTACACTGTGTTCCCACCCACTGCCCAAAAAAGCCGAAACAATTCTATGACAAATCAGAGGATGCCAGAATGATAGTCAATAGGAAAGCTTAGAAGTTGTCTTTAAAAAAAAAAATTATTTTTTTTAAATCCTTCCCCCAATTTCAGTGTATTTTGAGGAAGACAAAGACAACTGTTCATGCAGTAAGGAAAAACAGTCAGAAAAGTGTCTTAAGGTAACACTGTTCATTTCATGCTTTATTAACACAATCCTATTACACATTTTTCCCCCTTCATTTTAATTAACAGAATTGCAGTATAATGGAGCCATCCGGACAGCCCTACAGTTAAAAGCAGAAACTTCCATTATAAACTCTATTTTTAGCAGTATACAATTTTGGCTAGGGAATTATAAAACAGCTTACACTGAGAACTGACAGGTTCCTCTTGAAAACAAACCAGATTGGAGGCTACAATCTGAAGACAACTTGGCATACTAGCATTGAGTTACAGGTCACTAACGTTGCCTTAATGTGAAGTGTTAACCCTCTCCCACAAAGCTCTCATCTCTGAATGCTACAGTACTTCGTGTCTTTGTAGGCAGGCTATACACAGCCTGTATGCAGACTTCAGATAAAGATAAAACTTTTGCATATTTATTGGTAGCATTTCTGTATACAAGCCCACAGTAAGGGATGTTCCTGCAAGGGGCAGCAGGGGTGGCAGCTCAGGGTGACCTTTCCCACCATGTGGGGAAAAAAATGCTGTCCTTTAGGCATGAGCAGCCCTCAGCATGGGTGTAGGGACCTCAGCACCTTACTGAGTGCTCCCATATTCAGCTCCTGGCTGGGCTGCAGCCAGATGTGCTCTCAGATGCCCTCCTTTCACTCCCATCAGCTGGCAATCATGCCCTGGGGCCATTTCGTAGCACCTGCCTGACATGCCAGGTCTCAGTTCTTTCATTGACCACACCTGCTCCTCATGAGGTGTCCTCTCTAGATCTTTCCCCATTTTTGTTGCCCTGAGTCATCATAGGAAGAGTGGTTGGTTCAGAAGAACCAGGGCTCTTGCACCAACTGACCAAGAAGGTGCTGTCTGAACACACAAACTCGCCTGGCCCCACAACTAAGCTAGAAGGTGACCTCTCTGTTACACAGGCCCAAAAAAATGCACTACAGGAGGAAAAAGCCCTGTGTCTAGGCAGAACATAGCTGATACTTCTAACTCTGATTCTGGAAATAAAGCTCTCAGGACTGCCACCTTGCTTAATGTTCGAGACTACATTCCAATCCTCCTGGATATCCTTGCACCATTTAAGAAACATAGCATTTCCTAGTTACTGCATCAATCTGCCTCGGAGCTCTAGCTATAGCAAAGCGCTATGCAAACTCTTTGGGAGCAATGAGAAATGAAAACAAGAAATGTTTATTTAACTGCAAATGCCTTAACTCCAATCATATTACTCTACCAAAAAAAAAAAAAAAAAAAATTGTGTGTGTATATATATATATATATATATATATACATATATATGATGATAGAAGTATTTCCAAAAAGATGCGAGCCTCAGACTTTCTCTGAATGAAAATAAGAGTCTACATCAGAAGGGCAGACTTTAATGTTTGGCAAAGCAAAACTTATTTTGCATGAACCCAATATTTACTTTTTTTTGAAGTCTACATCAAGCTAAGGGAGGCAGTTAGCATGGATTGGATGGAGAAATGATAGCAGTGTGGCCTCAGGAAGGCATGGCAAGATTTTGAATTGGATAAAAGGAGATTATTAGATAAGCAGACCCTGCTTTCTGCCTCATCACAGACTGGTATATAGATGAGCTATATTTTCTGGAGTGTATAGTGGAGAACAAATGGACATTATATCCCTCTCTTCACTGTAGGGGTACATTTCATAAAGGTAAAGACAACCCTGGACTGCCTTGATGGCAGGGTACAGGTGAGATTGCCTCTGTAGCCCAGGATCTGTTAGGCTGACTTTGGAGCCATAAGAGATGGGAAGAGAGGCTTAAGGGACTTGGTTTCATTTTCGAAAACATGTAATGGATAAGATGATATTAACAGCTTTTAAAAGCCTTCAACCTTTTCTCAGTGAAAGGATATGGATTTTTTTTGTTATTGACTTCAGTAGTAGAGGATTGTGCCTTAAAAAATGGAATACCTGGCCCAGTAATTTTTTTTTTTTTTTGGGGGGGGGAGGGGGGGGGGGGCATGATTTGTAGAGGGGCAGCTTGCCTTCACTTTTAATTTCACACCTTTAAACACTTTTGCTTCTTCCACCTGTAACATTCTGCTCATAAATATATATCCATGCATATATATATCACACTTATTACACACTAAATTTAAATTTTACCTTTATATTAAAAGCTTGCCTTTTTACGGTATGATGTATGTGCACCTTACTGGAAAAAGTTAATCCTCCTAAAATTACTGTTGTCAACGTAGGAGGATTTACTGGAGGAAATTAGCCTGAGAAGCATGCTTACAAAACGGTAACACAGCTAACTGGTGTGGTTCTTGGGTGATAATTAATCCAAGCATCACTTTATCCAACCACACATCCTCAAAAATCAGTATTTACATAATGTATAGGTCATGAGGGCTAACAAGTAAAGGTAAGGTGGTGCCTTAACTGGTGGAATCACTTACAAAATCTAACCGGTTTGTTTTACAGTGCACAAGTTACTTGACAGTGAGCAAGCCAAGTAATCCCTAGACAGGGTGTTAGGAACAGGCAGGAGGACAGTGACACAGTGAGACTACAAAGAAGTTGCAGCGCTGGAGCAGGTTCATCACACATACCGTTTCTTGCACACAATCTATTTGCCATTTACAGGTGTTATCTCCCCATCAATGAATCAATGGAATTACAAGCTTATTATGCACAGTCAGGCTTGGATTATAGCACATATTGAGATAAAATGTATGAGTTTTTTTAATGCTGAAACAATGTTTTGCTTGTTTAATTTTTAAACTCTTATTACTATCAGAGCACAAATCTTATCAGCTTTTGAAGTTATTACCTCAAGGTCATCCTCAACAGTATTTGCCATTATGTTACCAGTTCCTAAAAACTATCTTTGGAAGGGTTTTATATTTAAGGATTACACGTTTGGACCTTAAATCAGTCAAGTTACTTGATTTTGATGCAAACCAGGGAAAAATGTATGAATTAATTTCAGCAGAGATGAAAATTACTCACCAGCATCTCTGTTCAGAGAAGCACCGTAATCTATTGTAGTGGTATTGGCAGCAGGACAAGACACATTACATGTGCAATGCATCAGAGGAAGGAAAGGAAGCATGGTTGCCCATGAGGGATAGCAAAGCCAAGTTAAGTTGTCAGACTCTCCTCCATCCCGCAAGAGGCTGGGGATGACAGCATATTTTTGCTTATTATTTGGTGCCTAGTCCTGTACAAAAGAGGAAAGACAAAGAAAACAACCTCTAAAAACAAAAAGGAAGCAGCTGCAGCAGATCTAATCCAGAACATTATGAAATAAATATGGAGGTTACACTTCAGAAGTTGAGCATCTTCCATGGTGGTTTCAGACTGGAGTGCTCTGTTGCCTCCTAATCAATATTCAACATACAAGAGGTGGCCTTCCTTGCTCAGGAACTAATGAGTGGTTAATGACCCCAATCTGGTATATAACAGATTGCTAATACTGGTACAAGGAAAGCCCTAGTGAGATGAGCAGTTGCTGGCAGAACAGGAGGGCAAAGGAGTCATTTGATTGAAAAATGGTCACAAGCTGCACTTTATCAGAAAAGTTATGATATTCTTTGTTGTACAGCTCTGCTTTACATAAGCAGAACAAAAAAAAATAAGTTATTGTGATATTTTTAATATTACATCTATGAAGATGATGACACAGCTCCTATTTAATTCCCATTTGCGTTCTGCTGCATTTATACCATTAGTGCCACACTGTGGTTAGACAGACAGGCTCATATTTTGGAGGGGGAAAAAAAAAAAGTGTGGCTGACAACTATCATTTAACGTTGTGGAGCAGTAACAAATGGGCTTTTCTATCCACAGTTACCTACGAATCATAAAGACTGCCTTCTTTTGCAAGCTTTTCAAAAGCAGGCAAGGAACAGAAAGGCTCATGCAAAACCCAGCAGTTCTCTGCTATGCTGAAAGAAGTTGCCTCTGTGGTAATTTTGCAAAGCTTCAGCTTACACAGACTGAATAAAATCCCTCTCAGCAGGCAGTACATGATAATTTTTACATTAGGAAGATATTGCTTGTACCAATTTGTTTCCCTTATTTTATTAAACCTTGTTTATATATAATTCTCTGTTCATGCACAACAGAAAATCTGTTATCCTGTCCCAGTAAGGCACTAATGCTTTCCACATGGCAAATACACTTGTGCTCTCATAAAGTCATAAAATCAGGTTTTACAGAACACTCCCAGTGTGGTCTGGCAGCAAAGAGGACCATAGGACCATCTCGAACTCCTGTCTACCATTATGGCTTCTAAATAGGGCAGCAGTTCACTGCTAGAAAAGATTTCTAGGCTGCCTCCAGACAACCTCCTGTTCCCTCAGGGACAAGTAAAATGGGGTCTACAACCTGCCAAGTAAAAGCTGGAGGCTCCTCCTTTTCTCCTGCATCCTTGGAGTGCTCCCTTAATCCAGTTCCCTTGGCTCTGTTAATAGAAGTCCCCAAAGGGCTGAGACCATTCCTCAGAAGGCTACCTCAGATCGAGATGTCTGACAATTATTACAACCAAGGACCAGTTATGAGTTACCCAGCGGGATGCAGACTGTGGAGTAGAGCTCACAGAAGCCCCTTTCACAGAATGCTTCCACCCCCTTGAGCCTTCTTGACATGCCCCCGGGAAGTCCCCTTGTCCCAGCCCACCGGCACATCCTCATCAGAGGAGCACAATGCTGTGCCCCCATCACACGTTTTTAGTCACCTGCAACTCAGCTCTACTCCATAAGCTCCTATTATTTCCTTAGGCCAGCACACTTAGAATTTCATATCCCTTATGATCCTGGATATTGATTTGGAAAGACTACAGCTGATCCAGGTTGTTTTGACCCTGGTGGGAGGTATTTCCCTACCAATAGACCTTTTTACTGCTGCTCTATTTCTGCTGCAGGGGAGTATCATATATGCAACCCCAAAGCTGAGAATAACAGTTGTTGGTTTTCTTGTGTGTGTGTTTTGTTTTAAATTCTACATATTATTACCTCTTTTTGACAACAGGTTAGTCAGACGCCTCCAAAGTCAGTAACATAATATTTCTTGAAGAGAAGCAGAAATCACCCCCTTTGATTTTCCTCCTTTCCTTAGGTAAGGGCACCAGGCTGATTTTTCTAGAACGAGCCTCAGCTGTTTTCAGGCTGCCACTTAACCCCTACCTCTTCAGTCTGAAAACAAGCAGCTCCTTTGCTTCCCTCTACGACACCTTTGGTTGGGAATTTTCCTCTTCATAGCTAGTTCTTCACACTTAGAAGAGCTATAAATAGTAAAAATGGTGAATGGGCTTTGTTTTCTGAAAAACAGAGAATTCTTTTTTTTTTTACTGTTTTATCCGTTCCTTGATCTTTTCTTTTTAAAAGAAAATCCGCTTTCTTCTCTTAGTGAGCATTAGCTCGCAGGGATGCTGACCATTCCCTTTTTCTATTGATTAGTTTGGGGTATACCTTATACGCAAAAATCAGGCTCATTATGTGAATGCATAAAAAAAATAAGGTTCTAAAAATATGTAGCTCCAAACATAGACTTCGTGCTGTCTCAGGCAACTGTCTATAAATCTCTTCAGGTGCTAAAACTCAAGGACTTGAGCTCATCAAGAAACAGTTATCTTTATCCATATATCAAGCCAGCTTTCAGGCTGTGACAAACATGCAGTAATTTATACATCTAATAGAGACCTGCATTCTGTTCCAATTCATCACAGTAAATTCATCACGGGAGATCCAAAGTAACTGTGCTGTTTTCAAATACTTAGGCAAAGTGTGGGTGGTCAGAAAGCAGTGATGAGAACAGGATTGACAGCTTGCTCCTCTTCTGTTTATATGCTCTGGAACTCTCTTTCTATGCAATACTAGAAAAGAGTGATGTGGATTTAATACTGCATCACTGTATTACTGGTCAGAAAGTTGCAAAATCATACAGCTGAGAGAAGAAAGAGAAACCATGGGGAATACCAGGAACCTAACTTGTATTTTTGCCTTTGAAACTCTCCTCTTCAGCTAATTAAAGGATGTTTTACCCTACACTGAAAATCAACCATTCTCATGGGTTTCAGATGCACAGTACCTTCCTCCTTCCTAATAAATACTTTTTTTTTTTCTCTGAAAAAACTTCCTTTTCTCAAAAACATAGAAAAAATGTAACAGCAAATCTATCTTCGAAGCAATAATTTATCCATTACATTGGAATAGTATTTAAGTGACAACAAAGCATTCAATAAAAGAGCAACGTTATTTGCTCAGTCAATTTCTTTTAGAGTGATAAAATAAACCAAAGCCATTAAAATGCTTGGGGGAAGAAGGGAGGGGAGAAACCTGGGGAAAAAGAAGTATGGCAATAAAAAAAATTCAGAGTACTTACACATGACAAAGTTTCAGATACAGTGGCCACAAAATAGGAAAACAATTGCAGTGTTTGAAACTGAGAGCTGGGCAAATCAATGAGTGCTAGTCATCAGCCATGTCTCACACACATCATTTATTAAATCAGAATCCTTCCTTCATCTTCCTCTACAGAAACAATAAAAAAGTACTCTATGCAGTTAAGCCTCTGCCTGTATATCTCAGGAAGACAGAAATCAGATAAATTCATTTTAAGGGGGAAATCCTTCTCCTAATTTTCCTCGCAGGTAGCAGTTTTCCATCTCTCTCTGGTGTCCTACCACATGATTCTCAATCACAATTATTGCAGAAGCTTCCACATGGAAGTGGTGCTGACCTCAGCCGGGTGCAGGGGCCCTTTCTGCCACATGAAACCAAAAAGCATTTGGTATTGAGGACCCCAGAGGTCATCACTGAAATGTGAGGGAAAAGTGGGAGTTATTGGTATCATATTTGTCAAGAAATCCATGACTAAAATACAAGGGAAAGCTGTTCTTTGTTTGATGTCATTTTTTTTCCTGTATTTTTATCATTTCCATTAGCTTGATATGTGAAAGCCCTTGTCCTGGGAGCTAATCACTTTCTGCTAAATCCTTTAAACACATAGCAAAAAGATGGCTTCAGCCCCAAAATCAGAGGGGAAAGGAAGTCAGAAAAGGAATACAAGGAGCGAGAATCAATTGGGATGACAGGTCATGGTCTGCACACACGAGGAGCCTCACTTGTTTGTTATCTGTAGCCAGCACGAATCTTTAGGAGCAATGTGAGGGAGAGCAACAAAGCCATTCCGGAGACTGAAGGCAGCATAGAGGAGACGCCGCGTTTGTAAGTGCAACAAAGCCAGGCTGGTGTCTTGGGCTGGTCTGTCACTTCTCAGCAAAGATGATCCATCAAGAGGGGCTGTGACCAAGGGGATGGGAAAAACAGATAGCATTTTGCACAGCTACAGTTGTCAAAGTCAGGGAACGGGATGCTGCAGTACCCAAGGCACAAATAATCAAAGTCCAGTCAAGACTGTTAAGGACTTCTCATTAGGATCCTAATCAGAGACAACTCCCGAGGCCTCAGGTGCGTCTGTGTCCCTCAGCCACTGGTGGCAGTGCCTTTATCTCTTCTCCTCCCAGCCCTCTCAGCTCCCTCCCTTGTGCCAGCTCTTCAGCCTGTGCCCTCTCTTCCTTTTTTCTCAATCAAAGCAACATGTCAAGCAGCTTCTGTCATAACTGACACCGTGCTGTAAGCACCATATTAGCTAATTCATTAAATAGACACTGAAACAGGGAAAGGGATCAATTATACCCTTGTCTGTTTGCTCAGCTGCTGCACACCGTCAGGTGCATGTTGTGGTGTTTGTTTGTCCAGCCGTCCCCACGGAGAGCAGCACGCAGCATGCTCCAGTGCTGGCAGTGCTCCTGGCACCCCTCTTCCTGCTCACACAATTAAAATATTCCCCCTTCCCCCCAGAAGGGTCTGCAACCTCTTCAGATTTTGGATTTCTGGGTAATACTTTCAAACTAATGGGACTGGTGTACTGATTTGGAGCTAGAAGAGATTGAAGATGGTTAAAAACTGGAGCCACACATAGGACTGTACGTACAGTTCAAAAATACACAAAGAAATCATGGAATTTATATCCTAAAGCTGTAGAAAAATGAAAGTGATGTTTCAGTTTTAATTGTCACTATCAGGAAAAGCATCTTTGACCAGCTTTTTTATCCTAATGATAGATTTGAGGAAGGATATAGGGTTTGAGCTATTATTGCAAACGAAGATCAAACCTTTCTGCAACTTATTTTTCCAACAGATTGATGCATTCATGGGAAATATTTTTGTTCATTGATCACAAATGACAAGAGCCAACCTATACTGCTATACAAAATCACTGCAAAGCAAAATCATAAAGCATTCTAGCTAATTGTCTACCAAGTCCTAAAGAGACTCAGTATTGTGTCCCACTTTCCCTTTTACATCAGTGGAGTTCTGAAAAGTTCATAAAGACAGACGTAAAAAAAGGTGGCAGAAGATGGAGGAAAAAAAAAAAAAAGACAAAAAAAAATTAGCAGTGAATTTTTATAAATGTCATTAGAGACTCTTAGGTACTTAAAAGAGAAAATGTTAATTTTTTTTTCGTAATAGATACAGTGGCAATTGCAGTCATGCAAGCCTGGAATCACGTAGGTAAGAATTAATTTCAAAATGAATATTGGCCATTCTGCTTAACTCATGCAATTTATTCTTTTTGCTGGATCTAGCTGCAAAGTACACTTATTCAAGGAAACTTGCCAAGATATACAAAATTTAAGGATTATACCAAGGATTAAGCTTATAAGCATTATGTGGCACTCTACAATAATATTCGGACTTTCAAATTTTTCACAAATCACTTGTGCAAGGCAACCTGGGGTGAGGGATTCTCATACCAGCAGCACTGCAAATACAAATCCAGAGACTCACCTGAACTTGCTTTTGTTCCCAAAATAGCAAGGATTTCCTGGGGTATAAAACATCTGAAAACATTTGGCCTAAGCTATCTGATGAAGGCCTGAATAATGGGACTCTGGGGAATGAATGACAACCACCAACCCTTCCTTCTGAGAACTGCTGTTGTTGCAATGCAATTCCTCCCCTTCCAAAGGAAAACAGCACAGCCTCTATAAATCAACACCCTTCCAGAATACAAAGCCACAGGGATATCCCTATCAATACATCATTCAAGCCAGAAATTAACCTTAACATGCCATATAATCAGTAAATAGTCGGAGTTAGTGGTCAGAGAGCAAAGGAGTGTTGATAGATCCAGTCAATTATTATTTTCCTGATAAAATAATAGCTATGGGAGATCTCTTACCTGTGTTTCTGAAGCTGGCCTAGAGTCATTCTTTGAACCATGACCCTCAGATACCACGGATTTCAAGGATCTGTACCAAAACACTCATTCACTTCAGACACTTAAATCTATAAAGCTTCAAAGGAGGCAGAACAAACATTAGTTTTAGTCATCCAAAAGAACATCTGCATCTGTACCAGCCACATGTGGAGGCAAACAGCTTGGGTTGTTCTCTCCAGCTGAGCTAAGTGACCTTAGCTTAAATCTTCCTGAATTGCGACTAATGACCCAGAACATCCATTGCAGCAATTAAAGCAAATAAACAAACACCCTGTCCTCTCCTGTCAGCATCTGAGTCTTCTCTTTCTCTTTGCTTAGTATCTTTGCAGATGATCTCGATACTAGTCACGAAAAACAGTTCCAGGATCTGTCACCACAAGGCCACCTTAGCTCTGGAGTAGCATTGATGGCTGGCCAGGAGACAGGCAGCACAAAAACTGAAAACAGTCACACACACAGTCTGGTAGATTTTGCCCTTGGATGAAGGCAATGCTGAACCTGTCATGCTGGTCAAAGCAGCGATTTGCTCTGATGAATCAATATCTGCTTCATATCTGGGGAGGGGGCAGTAGTCAGTCTTTCATCCACTGAGTCAAACCATTTTAGCTTGTGCTTTTCTCACGTGGCTGATCAGGAAACAGCAGGCCAGCAGTGGAGCCCTCTGAAACCCTTTCATCCAGCACAGCTTCTTCCATCTCTCTTACAGCAGAAGCCAACGCATCTCCCTGAATGTGACGTGAGAGTCACGCAGTACTTCCAGAAGATTTAAGTCGAACAAGTGTACAAGAAAATTGGGAGCAATCCAGTAGCTCTTCCCATGATAACATAGATGAAGAGGGTCCAAACTCACCCTAAATGCTGACACTCACAAGCTGTTGTGAGGGATGGTAGCAAGCTACTGCTCAAAACCCATCCAATCTAGGGGAAACTGAGGCACAATTCCTCCTGATGTGCGTTACTACAACCATAAAGGCCAGCTCCTCAGTGGCAGCATTTGCACTACTGAGGTGGTTCTCCTGAGCAGTGGGTGGTCTGGCATCCTGGCCCAGCACACGCAGGTTTACGGCTCCCAAATGCAGCCAGGCTGAATCCCTGTTCCTGAAGCTGGGTCACTATTCCAAAAATACACAGGGCCAGATGGCGAACCCACTCAGCAGTCCAAAAGCAAGGGGATTCAGGCAAAAGGATGGTATCCTGGGGTCTGGCCCCTGCTTCCTGCATTCACTCTGTCTTTTGCAGTAATGAATAATTGGATAAAGTGCAGAAACAGTGCTAAGGGTCACCCAAAGCCTGTGCAGCACAGCAAGGATATGACTTTGCCTGTGTCCTAGCCTTTTGTTCCTCCAACTCAAATTGTCCACACCAGATTTGTCTCAGTTTGAACATACATTTCTGTTAATTTCCTGTAAAAACTGTATTTGGTTATGATGTTGTGATGGAATTACTATAATCACATTTAACAATGACTAAGCTCTGTGTAAATGATCTAGTTCACATAAACACACAGAGTCATTTTGCCAGAATGTGAAATGCTGGTCCTTGATTCCGTAGCTGCAAGTAATGATGGCAAAATAGGACAAGGAAATAACAATAGGGCTTGCTTGGAGCAGGCTTCTCTTCTGAAAAATCATTCTTCAGAGCCATGGGAAGTGCTTGCAGTTGCATTTCGGCCACAGCTGCATTTCAACATTTTTTGATTAAACACACCTAGAAAATGGGAAGAATTTCCTTTTCCCCACAAAGTCTTCATCTTACAAAGTCAGAGCATTGAAAAAGCCTGCCTTGGGTTGGTTCCCAGTGCCCCTCCTCTTTCCTAGCCTTTCCTTGTCAATGGTGGCTATAGCTTCTGTCCCCAGATCTCTGCTTTCATTTATAAATAAGCCTCTAGCCCCTTTGATCACAAAGAAAACCTTTGAAATGTGAAATGAGTTTAAACCCACACAGCAATGTGTGCTCAAGTCTTTAGACACCTGTAATAACAGCAGTTGGATGTGTGAGCTGGCCTATTCACTTCAGCAGAGTGCTCACTCTGAAGCCAAGTCAAATAGAAGCCACATGGTCCAGTGATTAGATCATTATTTTGGCATTTGTGATGTTCAGGTTTAGTTTTGTGCTGATCCACAGAGTTGGGGGAATTTGGACAAGCCGCTTGGCAGAAGGTTTAAGCCGTGTCTGCTCCCAGAGGGCTCCTGGAGCCACCTCGTGCCAGCGGCCGGGCTCAGCCGCGCTAGGCCTCAGCCTGCCATGCCCCTGCCGACCGACTCGTAGTGTTTGGCCCCAGGACGGAGATCAGCTAACAAAATGCGCCAGTTGCCATGTCATACCCCTTGAACAGGCCCTGCTCATGGCATTCATTAACTCCAGGAGTTAAGGGAGAAAGCAACGTGGCATTTATAAAGATATATGGCAAGTCAAGAGCAGTACAATAACAGATGTGAGCAGTGAAAGGAAGAGAGGCGCACCCTGTCACCACAGCACTGTGACTTGGGCTCTGACACGCAGCTCCTGTGTGACACCTCGGAAAAGGAATTTAAAGATGTTTAAGCATTTCTTTTCCTGACAGCAGATGTAACAGTAAGTTAGTGGAGTAACTGCTGCCAAAGACAGTGGTGGAAGGTCCGGCTCTCCTAAAAAATGAAGAAACATGATAGGGAGGGGGGGGTGTTTATAAAATTATTGCAGTTGCATGCATTGTTTCCCACTTAAGTGAATGTGTATTTGGATCAAAAGCCCTTCAGAAATGAACACAGAGGAATTCCCTGTTTCCTTCATCCACCCAGTTATGACAGATTCACAATATGGATGATATGTTGTCAGATGACTCACTGAAATAGCTCTGGCTGCTATTTAGGCTTTTTCTTTCATGAAAACCCTTGCCATGTTAAAGTCCAGTAAATCCATAACTTTATGAATGCGGACAGTTCCATTGACTTCAAGAGGACTGTGAGGAGGAAGAAAAGTCTGCATCTAGGCACTCTTTTGAGAAATTTGGCCCTACAACACATTCAAGACAAATGATAATGATCAGCCATATATATTTTTATACAGCATCCATAATTTTAAGATGTATAAAATGGCACCACTAAAAACCATCACAGGGATCAAAGCTGCAGCAGAATGAAAATTGTGCACGAGAATCGAATCTTTCCTCTCATTCCTTAGTCCCCCGATGAAAGCAAGAAGGGAATTTTTCCCTTCCAGCTGGCCTTTCACAGAAAGTGAGGCCATCCTATTTTCTGCCAAGCTTCAGGTAACTTACAAGGATAAGGTCATATCTTTCAAGATGTACCATTAGCTTCCTTACTGCTGGAGAAAATTAAAAAGGAAAATTGCCTGTCACACCCAGAGAGCTAAGCTGATGATGAAGGCTGAAGTCTGCTCAGATTTTCATTCCTGGGCTTAGACTTTAAGGTTACCTTATTTATTTATTTTCATGCACCTCAAGCGCTGCTTAAAATACAAAACCTACCAAGTATTTGCTTTCTTGCAAAGATGATAAATTGGGCTAGATTTTCAATGTGCTAGATACACACAACCCCACCTTTTGGGTGATCTGGAAGGGTCCCGGGTAATTTTATCTTTTTGATGGTATGTAATCTTCAGTGCTAGAATGAGACACATTTTCTCTCTGTTTTCCCCTTACCATCTAACTTGTGGTTGCCCTGATGATGTCAGGATTGATGTGCCTAGGAAGAGATTCTTGCTATTTTTTATTGCTAATATGTTATCTTTTAGTTTTACTATTATTTTTTCTGTACACACTGTTTGGAGAGCAGCAGACCCATCACACTGCATCTCTTTCCCAGTGTCAGATTATTCATCCTAGCAATGACCTTACTTTACTTCCACAAGCCTAAAGATGTGTTTGTTAAAATAGGCAATTGGACACATTGAGATAGCCTGCGGGGCATTGTAACTTTGTCCATATGAAGGATGCTACAGAAGCTGATGCATCCTAAAGTACCTTTTTGCTTGGCTACGTTATAGCTGACTCTTTCAGCATACCTCTTGTTTTACTGATACATGCCATGGAAATTTTTTAAACTGTCAAGATATAATGAAAAAGGATACATTAAAGTAACCATAAAAGTTGGTTTTAAACTAAAGGAAGCAAACTAGCTTGTTGTTTGTAACCTCTACTTATGCCTGTGTACAACAGATCTCAAGGGTTATTTCTGCTGGAGAGATGCATAAGCTATGCTTCTGTTAAAAATAAGGATGATGGTAATAATAACGATGATGACAATAATAATGATGAGAAGAAGAAAAATGTTACTGCACACTCAAATTATTTTCTCATTCTGTGAGCCATACGAGGCCAGGAAGACTGCAGAGAGCTGCTCTTCCTGCCAGGTGAGGCCAGCTGCAAGCTACCACAGCCCATGCAGCACACGGGCCAGGGTCACGCTGGAAACCAGGCAGGCACGCTGCAGCAGGAGCCTGTGAGGGCGTGGAGGTGTCTCAGAAGGTAGCCATGGACCTGAATGCCAGAGACTTAACTTGGATTCTTGTGGGGAAAAAAAAAAAAGAAAAAAGAAAAAAAAAAAGTCTTGGCAACTTAACTTCATAACGTCAAAGGCAAAAAAGGCAAAGCAAGATTTGCAAGTGGTTTCAGTACAACAGGTAGTTGTCTTTTCAAAATTCAATAAATTTGGGGGTTGATGAGCCCAGGTGATATCAAAATGCCTCATACATTCAAAACCAAACACAAAACCAAAACCTTGGTATTTGAGGGCCAGCCTATAGGCAAATATCATACTCCTTCAGCAGATCACACAAAGCCTTTTGACTGTGGCAGAATTTTCTCTGTGGTTGCAAGGAACTGGTTGACCCTCTCTTCCCTTACTGTGGGGAGGAAGAACATCCCCTATATCATAACTCTTAGAGCAGTGGTGGCAGTGACCTGCCTAACGCCCAAGTGGGTCAGTAGCCCACTTTTGCATGGTGCAAAGCAGCATGTACACTTGAAAACAATTGGTTCAAAAACAAAGGCTTCCTGAAATAGGCATCTCTTATTGCTGTCTACCCCAGTGGTCCTTCCCTCAAGCTCTTTGGCACCGCTCACCACTCTGTTCCCATTAGGTTTGCCATCCATCTTCAGGACACTGTCACTCCACACTGGAGCACATCCAGCAATCAAGTCCGTGCCTCCAAAACCCTGCTGATTTTCATCATTACGGAAAGGAGTCACATTCAAATATCTGATCTCTCTTGCAACAACCATCCACCAGCTTTTAAGACAGTCTTGGTTATTACAAGTATTTTGATTCATGTCTGAGCAGAGGATCTCCAGAGAACTGTGCAAGGGCAGGAGAAGCACAGAGCAGGTTTCCCTCTTACCACGTGAAGTCATTGCCTTACATGTACACCGGTTCTTGGTGGCCCCATCGTCTTCCAGGAAAGGATTTGCAGCAATAAACCCCATCCTGTGGCCAGTCTGTCGTGTTACAGACACTTGGCAAGACTTTAATAAAGTGACGGCTTGATGCAAAACCACAGGCTCCAAAAAAAGAAAAGGAGAAATTCGGGTATATGCAGCAAACCATGCACTTGACACAAAGAGGATTCCAGAAAGAGAATGCTCATTGGCTTTACATTTTTAGGCCATTTCTTCTCTGCCTTCTACCACTCAGAACAACTCTTCTCTTGGCAAAAACAAAGGGGATGTTACAGGCCAAAAAATGCATTTTTCTTTAGATCATCATGAATGTACAATGTTTAATTTACAGACCAAAACAATCGACAATGTGGAAATAGTATTTTTCAACAAATTCAGGTTTTATTCATAAATGCAGAATATTTCTATGCATAAAACATGATGTGAAACATAGCTTTATGTATTTTTACTACGCAAACTTAAACTTTGATTTATATCCATTTCACTAAAACTTTATTGCTTCCTCGTCAGATAGGACAGATTCCTTTCTGTACCTTAGATGGTAAATATAGTTAATGTGCTGAGGCTGCAATGGATCAGCAGTGAAGCTGTTTAATAGTGACATAAATTATTTCAGTGACTTTTCCTGCAAGTGAGAGATGACTCCATGTGCTATAAACTAATACCAAAGGAATGATGCTCTTTCATGCCAGCAAAGTGCCCGAGCTATATTGTTTTTGTATCCTGTTGGGGATGCTACAAATGCAGCATGTATTACAACTATATGCACTTAGGCGATTTTTCTCTGCTGTTTTTAATGCTCTCCTGCACTGAAAATTGAGCTTCAGTGTCTGAAAGAAGGCAAAGCCAATTACTTTCTTTGAAACCTCTCTTTAAAGCCTGCAAACCCCAACAGATATTAAAAAAAAAAAAAAAAAAAAAAAAAAAAAAAACTTTCCATTAGCTTAATAATATAGTTTAAGATAATTATGCTGTTGTTTGTAGAACTTGACAAGAGCAAGGCATGAATGAAGCCAGGTGGCCTGTGGGAGCCACATGCACGTGTCTGCAGGCTCTTTCCCGTGCAGCAGACGCTGCTCAGCAATGCTCCATCCCCATCTCTTGCTCTGTCTCCAGAGCCCGCGTACAGTTTCCACGGCATTTTGTTCAACTTACAGTTCAAGTGCACTTCTGCCAGGAAAACAGTTTCTATTTGTCCTCAAATTGGTCACTTATAAAAGACCTTTCATGTGCATTGTGGTTCCTCAATAGAAATAACAGGAGTAGAGAGGAACAGAGCAAAGTTTATTACAGCGCCAGAAAAAATGTAACTGAGGCAGAAGTTCACCCTAAGAGTAGTTTTCACCTATTCAGTGAATCTATATTTTCTGCTCACTTTAGTCCTTGACCCCATAGGAATTCATCCTCTTTCCTCCCTTGTGTTTTACCTTCCCATACCTCTTACTGAGTTAGCTTTGGCAGTCCCTTTGGTTCATCCCACCACTAGTTTGAGTGACCTCAAATGGGACTTCTGAACACCACATCACACTTTTCCTCTCTTCCCCAAGCACTTCTTCCAGCTGTGTTTCTCCTTCCTCTCCCACCTCTTTGCATGAACTTAAACTGGCCTCCTTCTTTTCACTGTCTTTTGTCTATCTCCGTGCAGACCGACCCCAACCTTTTTTGCTGTACCTCCAAAAGCAACTATATAGTCTTGCTCACTTTTTCTCCAACACCAACCCTTCCACCCAGCTCCATCCAGCTCTGCCCCACAGAGCAGAAGCTCCTTGGCCAAGTGGGTCTCTTCTAGAGCTGCCTCCTCCCTGACTTCTCAGCCCATGCCTGGCCACGACACTGACACTCAGCTCCTCAGACACTCGGCTCCTCACAGCCAAGCCCATGTCTCAGCCTTACCCGGTATCATCTCTTCACATGCATATATTGTCTGATAGTGGTTAAACAACTGAAATGAAAAATTCTTTCTGATTCTGAAAATCAATAGTCTCTCCTGTTAAATGTATTCATACCTTTTCTTCTATCCAGGACTGCAACCTGGGGCTCATTGCATGTATCTGCCTCTCCCTGCGTGTCACTGTGGTGGACCCATCATCTGCATCTGTTCAGGCTCATATTAATACAGCCACCAATTCTTATGACTGCCTTTATGCTTTATTCTCCTACTCTTCCTCCTTTCCCCACCACATCCACCTCAGTCTGCCAGTCCCAGTCCTCCAGGAGCCCCAGCACATGAAATGCCCTCAAAAACTCAACTAACAAGAGTGCTTTCATTGCAAAGGTAATTTTTCTGATTTCCTCTTCTCTCGAACTACTCAGACATTTCCATGGAAATCAGTGGGATCACACCTGACTGAAATTCCTGTAGCTGAGAATGAAATTGCCCATGTGTTTCCATCATCTGTAGGAGGACTCCACTCACTCAAGGTGGCGGATACTGCTGGACGTGGTGCTGTGTACCTACAGGCTAAAACAACAGCTCCAAAAGTTTTTCTTCCTACACCCTCTCTGTTTTCTCATTACCACCCAGGCTTCAAATCCTATCACTTTCAATGTAAAAGCAATGTAAAGGGGGAGGAGGCAGCTGGAAGCCTCACTTTAAATGTTAACATTATTCAGTATTCTTCTGATGTTTATTTCACCTGAAATGGTCCAGACATACACAGCTATTTACAGTGACTTATTACTTCCATTATTAGATATGATAACTGCAGAGAACAGACTGACATAATTCAAAATCCACAGAAAATGACAGTAAGCATCTCTGTGATGCCAGGCTGGCTTTCACCTTACTAGGAAGGCCTCTGCTTATCTGTGGGTGTTATGGCAGGGTTGTGTGCCCTGCCCAAGAGAATTCCTCCTTTTGTCCACAGTTACAGTACCACATTAACCTAGAACAGATGTGCACAGAAGACTTTATTCAGATGTGTCCATGGGCACCCTTGTAAATTTTCTGGCAAAAAAAATAACCTGAATTGGGGAAAAAAAACAACAACAAAAAAAAAGGTATTAGCAGGTAAAGCAATTAAGTTTTGTCCTAAAAATGCAAATTCATGTAGGGCAGGCTGAAGCTGTCAGCTGTCTGCCTAAATTACTGACATAATCCAAATCCTATCTCTGAAGTCCAGACTCACTGAAGTTTTTGTTTTCAACTCTTTGCCTCCCTTCACTTTTTCTTCTGGTTTTGCTTGAGGACTCATTCAGAGAGTCCATTTTTTTAGAAGCAGAGGAGAAGGACACGAACAGGTACATGTTGTTTTTTTCTCATGTACCGACAAGCTGTAAGTACAGGTAAAACTGAGAGATCAGCCAGTCAGAGGTCTGTAGTTCATCTTGTCTCTCATTTTCTCCTGTGGTTTTTTTTTTTTGGATTATCAAGAAAATCAATAAGGTTATGTCCAGTGATGTCTGGGACTTGTCTATCAACTCTGTATGCATGAAAAGTGATCGATTTCAATGATACTACAGAAAAAAGAAACTGCCATCACTTCTCTGACCCAGGCTCTGTATTTGAACTTGCCTGAGCTCATCAGCCTATAATCAAATGCTTACTGTGTCTTTCAGCCTTCAGAACTAGTAGATCCCATTTCAGCAATGTCTTCTATTTATTCCTAGAATGGAAGAACCCAGTATTTCTCACTTTTTCAATGCCCAGTTGGTTTATCAGTACTGAAATTGCCATTTGGCTAAACCAGGTGATAAAGTTGAAGGTTAAATGAAAACCCATTCCTCCTGTACTGCTCTAACAGCTCCAGTTCCCCAGTTAACTGATGGCTTCCAACTACTCAGCAAGCCAACTCTCTTTAACACATCATCTGTGGACCGCATTGCTTTTTACATTTTTTTCAGCATCTATAAGAAGTCTAGGATTTAATATAAATTGACACAATTCTTAAATTATTAGACGGTTTTATCCTTATAAATAGAAAAATAAAGGGGAAGTATATAAAATTCCTACTTGAGTTTTTAAAATGTGTTTCATCTATCAGTTTTACCCTGACTCATACCGGTACGTTTCGATCTGTTTAGACATCCACATATTGAACCATCCTACTGAATGCTCCAAGTACAGGAAGATCAGTAGGAGCTAAGGACTCACTGTCACTGGACAATGGGCTGAAAAATGCCACAAAACTTCAGCTCCCTGACATGTTCTCTAAAGTTACTCAATATTTCTATTAATTAAAGAAGAAACAGGTTTAACTTCACCAATTACACATTTCTGTTGTAACAAGTGTCCAGCTTCTGCCTATAGCAAAGCTGACCGAACTAGCTTTGAGGTGACTCTGCTACAAAACAGATAGAGCTCATGAAAATGACTTTTTTCCTGCATCCTGCTGCCCCTGTTCCTTCCCTAAAAAGTTTCCAGAATTGCGTACACAGACTAGAAACAAGGGGTCTCATTCCTTCCTGCATTGCAGTACTGTCAGTCACTGGTAGCTGTGCAAAATAAGCGCAGCATAAACAAAGTGCCAGGTCTGATTTGACATCAACTGTGCGATGCATAAATAAGGTGCAGAGCAGGGAACGACTGACCACAGAAACTTTATGGCAGGTTGCTGGGTAGGTACAGAAATACGGAAATGTTGGCTGCCAATAACTGTATGTAAATAAATAGGTTATGCAGAAATACAAGGCTGTATTTCCTACAAGTATACAGCATTTCTAGTATACATGTCACAGTTTCCTTAATACATTAGCTCTCTGAACATAGGAAATTGATGGCTTTTGCATATAGAGGATGTACAGAATAGCAGAAGCCACAATGACTGAAATAAAAATGAAAGTATTGCAAAAAGAAACAAATTCCTAAAACCCAATCTAACCTGATTCCTATCAGAAACAGTAAGGAATATCTCAACATATTTAGCCCAGAAAATATTCCTACTGGAGAGGATGACTGAGTTAACCCTAAGTTAACAGAAAGGTGGAAATCACACCTTTTCAAGCAGGTAAGAACCTGAGATGGTAACAGGGTGCAGAAAGGAAGCACAGATGGAAACTTCTGTATTAGAGGGGATGTAAAACTTCCCTGAAAGTAACCTTCATTAGAACATGAGTAGTGATCAAGTTAACAGAGTTCGAAGAAAGGAAATGACAGGTGAATGGGAATTTTTCTTGGTCTAAGAAAGGAAACCGTGAGCAAACAGCTCATCAATCCTGCACAAACCATAGCTTAGAGTACTGAGCATTGTTTACAGTAAGAACCATTGTAGGGTCTACCAAGGAAAAATATTTTATTAGATTCACATGTGTAATGGATTTGCTCTATTCTGAAATTAGCATACTACATTCTACCTAGACTTGCATCTTAATAGAGTTTACTGAGCAAATGCATAAATAAGAGGTTTTCATCCATCATCTTTCTGACATGCAAGCTAAAGTCACTTTTAATCTGCACATAATAAATGGGATTAAGCATTCACTGAGTGTGGTTTTATTGTGTCAGTTTGCAGGAGCCCAGAGGACAAATTCTTCTGAATGGTAGCCTATTTTTTCCACTCTTCTTGCCTGAGTACTCGATTTAATACGTCATGCAAGTACCTTTCGCTCTTCCACTGAGTCAGCTACTTGACAAGCAGTCTACACCATGGAGGGGTTCAAGGTCTTCCATTTCTAGCAAAGCTTTTGATTTCTGGAAAACAGTGGAAGGGCAAGTGATACCAAAAAGGAAAAGCAGGTTAAACACTCAGTCAGAAAGTCTTTGCTGAGCCAGTTCATCAAAGATATTAAAAGATTTGAATGTATTTCCATGTTTCTTCTTCACTATGAAAAGTAATGTAACTCATGTGCATAATGCCACTGACATTGCAACATTTTAAAGCTGTTCTCCATCAGCTCAGGATTTTTATCTGACCTAAATAAATGATAATTTATAAGATCAAATTCAATATCATCATATAATTTACTTTTTGTTTCTTTTCTTTCACCTGTAATTTACTGTTTAAGTTCCCACCCCCAAAAAAAAAAAAATCTGGTAACAGGAAAAAAGAGACACATTTGTCATATGTCTTTATCTGCGCAACCACCTCAACACTGTGAAGGCAAAATTGGCATTTTGAAAGCTATTAAAGAAGTCTCACTGTAAGCAGACACGCGCCTCAAAGCTCAGATCCTAAAAGACTCTCCTAATGCACAGAACAGGGGTCTAATGGTCTAACTGCAGTCCTAATGCACAGGACAGCAGTCTCCTGATCATACATATATGATCACAAGAAGTAGGCTGATTTTTAAAGGGCTTGGCAAGGTTCTGCATACCTATCTCTTTTTCTTTTTTTTAATAGGAAGGGTGATGATTCTTACTTAACTCAGTAAAATATTTTGAGATCAATAGATGAAAAGGTTGATACATGCACTTAGAACTATTACCGAGTACTTTGCAGCAGACAGCAGTGTGTCTGAAAGCATGCCAAATGCCCCATTTCTTATTCCACAATTTAGAATGATCCAGCGAATGCTGCAGGATCATGATTAAACTTTTAAATGTCACATCCACTAAGCAGCAGTATCAGTCAGTCATTGAGACAGTGTTATATGAACTTAGTTCACATCAGTGAATGAATTATACAACCCTTTTCCCATAATTTGTTTCAATAGGATATCTATACCTCATAGCCACAGTCAATCACTGTGTTGCTCATTGAAAGAGTGTGAAAAATAAACAGTCTTTATTCAGCTCTACAGGAAAAAAAAAAAATTTACATAAATTTTATACACTGAGCTGCACAGGGTATTATCTCTATACCCATCATCTCCTTGGGATTTCAAGCCTATAAAAATCAATAATAATGATGCCAGACTGAGTCCTGACCTATCTGCACCACAGGAACTGTCTCCTACAAACTCTATACAAGGTCAAGAAATGATGAGCTGCTAATTATGAGACAAGGACAAGTGATGCAAGCCTATGTTTTTATCTGCTAACTTTCCCTGAAGTTTTTTTTCCCTTCATTATAAATCTGTTTATGCAACTCAAATGCCTCGTATCATACAGTACTTGTATTCAGATTTGGACAGGCAAAACTACAGCGTGGAGTTCCTAACATCATATCTGCAATATTACAGCATTTGTAAATACTAGAAATCAACCAAGAGAAGTCAACTGGCTTGACGTGCTCAGTCACAAATCAGAGCCTTTGTCCGATTTCTGGCAGCAGCCACAAAAATCTGTCTTAGAGCAAGGAAAGAGGCATTGTTGAACTGCCTACACTTATCCACGACACAGTAGATGCTCATTTCCATGGCAGAGATGGGCATGTTTCTACAATCATGCCCACTGGTGGTCATCTGTAGCTGAAGACAAATAATCTGAAAGAATTCATGCTTAAATTTTCTTAAGTTAGTTCAACTGTCTGGTAACCCAGCTCTGGGTTACCCCTTTCTCTGGCCACCACTGCTCTTACTTAGGCAGAGTGGGCCATGTACAAGACTTTCACCAGGAGAGCTTGGTCTTTGCTCCCACCATGATGGCCTGCCTCCAGGGAGCCTACTTTTTTGCCTCGCCAAGGAGGAACGAAGGAATATCCTACAGATAAATCAGATCCCTCAAAGGTTGGTTCTCCTTATGGAAAGGCCACGCTCTAAATACCTGATGACACATAAAAGAAATCAAGTTCTTTTTTAAATGGGAAAATAAAAAACATTAAAAAACAGAGACACCTCAATGCTTTAAGCAGCTTTTCCAAAGACTCAAATGTTGAACTAGGAAGTGATAAAACACATCAGGAAAGCTCTAGTCAGTTGAAACAATACATATCCCCTTCTGAGAAACCTTCAAGGAGGAAAAATAAAATGTCTTTCATCTCAAAACACAGCAAATTGTTTTCTTTCTTTTGAGATCATTTGACCACAAGAACAAACCTCTCCGGGTTTCTTCTGAGCTATTCCTTGGGCAAAATCCACAAGCCAGTGTATTCAGAGCTACTGTGCAAAAGAACAGGAACAGAGAGGGCCCTCCCGGTGTCTCCCAGAAGTCAAATTCAGGCTTTGATTTGAGACAGGTGCATTTACATGCCAGGAACAATTCCCACTTCTATTCATACGATTAGCAGCAAGGAAAGCCTTAGAAGTTCAGATGAAAAAAACTGCCTGACCTTGAGTTGTAAAGGTCGCTCAAACTCAGCTGGACTGCAAAGCTTTCATCTGATGATGGGGAGGCCACAAACACAAGACGGTGCCAAGATCTGCTCTCGGTCTCTGTAAGGCTCGAGTGATTCCTTTTACATTTCAGTGTAAAAGTGAAATTTGGAGCAGTGACCTTGAGCCTTCTTCTCCAGCCACAAACCAGGCCCCCTGCGTGCCCATGCCTCTGTGGAGCATCATTAGCACTGCAGGAAGCAGAACTCCTGGAGGCTTCCTTGGGTTTCACCATCTTCCCTGCTCTCCCGTGGTTCTCTAATTGTGCTTTTTTAAAGGAGAGACACTGACAGCTTGCTTGTTTCTGATTAATGGCATAAATGCCTTTAAACTGCTGTTAACTTTGCCTCTTCTTGATTTTTAAAGCATTGTATGAAGGGTTAAGATTCACAGACCTCACTAATAACCGGAGCTATATGACTAAATTTCTGTGCTTCTGCCAAGCAGTAATTTTTGTCTGACTGACAAGGTCCTTCTCTCTCTGAGTAGCAGGGTCACAGAAGCCACCAGTCAATTACCCCTTCCCAGTCCAATGACTGCCTTTTCACCTGTCTGCCTGAAAGGACTCAACAGTGTTATTCACACTTCCACAGCTGTAAAGCTCTCCATGATCTTTATGGATAAGAGATGTTCTTCAGATAAAGGCTGGAATCCTCACGATGTGCTGCTTTCCTTTTGGCACGTTTGCACTGCTCCATCCTAGCACAGGTACAATTGCAAGGTCACCGGGTGTCCTTTTCTTCCTCACCATCTTTTTATTTCTGTCTTCTGCAGTGGCCTCGTAGACTTGAGTAATGGAGAGAAGGGAAAAAAAAAAATCACTCAGCACTAAATGCATGCCTGGCTCCATTCTCTTTATTGGAATTACACCAGGGATGAATTTAGGCATAAACTCTTTTCATTAGTTGTACAGTAAGTAGAGATGCTAAGCAACACTGTATCAAAGACATTCAATTTACAAGCCACAGCTCATCACAGCAGCACTGTACATAGTTGCATTACATCCATAAAGAGTGGAACCAGAAATAAAATAGTTAGATGCATTAAGCCAGAGCCCTTAACAAAAGGGAGACGGTGGTAAGAGCTGAGTTATGAGTTGTGGGTATTGCCATGTAGTCTTTATTCTGGTACCGATCCTGAGCACTTTCGTACATTATTCAAAGCTGTACCTTTAAAGCTTGACCACCAGACCAGCTAATAAAATCCTCACTCCCTGTCTGGATTCCTGTATAGAGCAAGGAGACGATTATTTAATTATAGATTGTGTATTCAACAGTGCAAAGGAATTTTGTATTTCACTGTGCCAGCAAGCGTATCACTGGTTGATCCAAATTGCTCAGAGAAGCTTGACAGTTCTCCTAAGTGTCATGAAAGGAAAATGTCCATGACTTGTTCATTTGAGAAGGTAACTCCTACTTAGCATAATCACCCTCCTCTTTGTCACATGCACATTGTTCTGGCATCACCAGGCTGAGATGCAGCCAGTATTTTAAATTGCTCTATGCATATGGTTTCAGCAATGTGGAATGGCCATCTCATTTCCATAAAGGTCAAAAGATGAGGTGTGCAAAGTGCTGCAAATACAGAGACTGCCGGGCTCTCTGTATTCTCTTTGAAAGGCAAGCCTCCTTCCAGACAGAAGCAATGTTGAGCAATAATTGCCTGATGTGGAACAATTCCTTCAGTAATAATAATACCTAAGTCTTACAAAACAGTTAATCTGTTTAAACACTTCATTCAGATTATCTGTAAGAGAGATAAGAAGAAAAAAAGCCAGTCATGTATGAAAGATCCCAAAGTGCAAAGAAAACAGTGAGAACACTGTGCACTCATTAAGACATCCCTTGGCCAAGTTTTGTCATGAAACTCTATTAGACTTTCTATCAATCAACTTAACTATGGTTTTTTTTAGAGATTTATATGCATGAAGTGCATGAAAAGAGTAGGAATAATACTAATGTGTTGTTCACTCTCCTTAGTCACAAGTTTGATAAGAAGTCTAACCTAAAGCACACCGTCACTCACTTCTCAGCTGGTGCTCATGGTTTTTTTAATCTATAAACATTGCTTCTGCCATAAACATTAGCAAATAAATAAATAAATTCAAGTATATAAGACTGCTAAGATGTGAGTTCACATCATTTTTAAGAGTAAAATATTCAAAGATATGACAGATCTCTTAGTTTCTATTGCTCCATTCAGTGAAAACCACATATTCCCTACCAGGCCTGGCCATAGATGAGACATGAAGCAAAAGATTCAGGCTTTCCTGAACAATGAAAAAGTAGGCAGAAAAAGAGTATTGAACAGCTTGATCTTGTGGAGAGGTTGTGAACTGTGACCACAACTAACTCTCATACTCAAGCCAGCAGAGGCTGTAGAAAAAAATGAGCAGATTGTACAAGTTTGCACTGGAGATTTGTAACATCTTGGAGGCCACTCTGAAACCAAGTGCGTGTGCCACCTGGCTGGCAGGAGCTGAGAAGAGAAGGGCCTGGCCACTTCATTGGCATACAGCATCTTTACCGTGACGGCAGCAACTACAGATGCAATGTTTACTACCTTGAAGGCTACGAACCTTCACTGCAAGTAATTTCCTGACCATGTTTCACTGACCTCGTTTTCAAAGCTTTTATTTTCGCAGGTCACCGTAACCCAGTTCCTTTTCTCCTCTCCATAAAGGAATGTGCGTGTATAAAGATGCAGCTGGGTCTTGGTTATACTGGGGTCACTCCCAAGCTGTGCTAGACACTGCCAACAGCATGTCACAGCTCCTTGACACAAAGGCAGAGTAAGAGCAGAGAAGGACTAAAACAGACATGTTAAGTGCTAGATGGAAAAGTGATAAGCTGTCTGGCACTAACCCAGAAAAATGCTTGTGTCCAGCTGAACTCTAGCGGTGAGCAGTGCTGTCATTGCCCATAGGTAATCAGTCCTCAGGACATGGATGTGCCCATGGCCAGGCTGAGGAATGCCTTACTGGTTCCATTCCTAGTGAACACACTGCACTGCCACTATCAGTTTTTTCCCCAGCATCACTACAAGAGCAGAATGAAGGTGCACGGAGACCTCTTCTTGCTCCAGCTAAGCACAACAGTGAAAATACTGCAAACGTAAGCCACAAAGACACTTCTAATTCCTGCCCACTATCAGCCAACCTGCAGATAGCCTCATCAGTGAGGTGTGACTTCCTCCATAACAATAAGAAGCTTGTCTTTCTATGGGACAAGTAGATTAGCAAGTTACTTAGCTACTCCTCTTCTTGTAAGCCTTGAGAGTTTACACACATAGCAGGTGACCTGCTCCTCATCACAAGCATGCAAATGCCAGACATCAAAGAGCACTTCTAACTGAATGCTCAGGGTAATTAATTTTCACCAGAAGATGTTTTAACCTTTTAATCCAGTGAAGCTAATAGATAGCAATGGCCTTCATTATGGCAACACCAGACCAGCTCCCCTGTACCCATATCTCTATGATGGGCAACCCCTCTCCCAGCTAAACAAGTCACTGCTTGGGGAATGAAATGCACTGCTCCTTTTCAAAACATGCACTTTCTTCCACAGAAATCAAATGTTGGAATTTTAAAATGGCCATTTCCCACAAAACATTTCCTATCTTTTCACCGCCTGTGCAGGACGTTCTCACTCCAGTTGTGAGTCCAGAAAGTTCAGAGATCTCCCTCTTTGCTTGATGAGTCGGTGTCTGGAATTCAAATCAGGATTCAAATCGCAGTTCAGAAGTTTGATTGTTGATGTAATGAAGCCAAACAGTGCCTCAGACCTGAACTCCCTGAGAATCACAGACCAAACCTCCCTGCTGAGCTGGGCAGCTCCAGTACAGCATGGCCGTGGCAGACAGTCATTGATCCGCTTTGCTAAAAGTAGGCAAAAAAGCTTCTGTAATGCAAGATGGCACTCAGCAGTCATCTGTTCTCTAAATCCTTCAAGAGCACAAAAATTCACTTTAGTGACTCAAAATTAGAAGTTTTTAATGGTTCATATGAAAAAGGCCCACCCAGTATCACACCTCTGATTTCTTTAGTGAATCACAATGCATAAGGGGATTTCTGTTGTCTTCCAAGTCTGACAGCAGAGATTGGATTTATGCAAATTATAAGGTTAAAATAATTAGAGATAGGTCAAAGGTATAAATCAAACAGCCAGAGCTGGCACGTCTAAAATTCTGCATGCAAAACAACCAAGGTGTTTCAAGTTAAAACATCCATTGGTACTTATCTTTATAAAGCAAAAATTAAGGAAGGATTTGCTAAACTACCTGGTTGTTAAAATTGCTTTTTGTCTGTCTGTTCTAGAGGTCTCACATGGGACGATGAAGTCCTGCTCTCACCTGTATTTCTGTAGCACAATTAAAGTCTCTTCCTTAGGTGTGGACTCAGACATCTCATGAAATAAAAAGCTATGTTGTGGATAGCTGTAGTAAAAATTCATTTGCAATGGAATAAACTTGATGTCAAGCAATGAAAGTTCAGACCCAACTTTCATTTTGCATTGTTGTGCAATTAAGCATTGTTGTGCTTACATTTGGGTATCTTGTTTTTTTCAGATTGATTCATCAATGTCCTATTTATTCAACTAGTGACAAAGTGGATGTAAGAAGGGACACAGCTTCAACTATGCATTCGTATCACCTGAAATGATATGCGTAATAGTCAATGTGCAATAATTAATATCCTTCTTGGTTAGTTTAGGAGCAGAGACATTCATATAAAATTAGGTTTTATATAGCAGAAAACAGATCCCTGCATGTTTTATGGTGAAATTAATCACCACATATAAGTGTACATTGACTTTTGCTAGCTAACGCAAATAAGTAAATAGATAAATGCATCTTTTAGTAGTCTGAAGTTTTTCTCCCTGCACTTACCAGGTGAAGAGGGGAGGGAAAATAGAGTCTGAGTTTACTTTATGACTTTTTTTTGCACACATTATGCTTCAGATATCAGTGACAGATAATGGCCTACATTTCTGAGCTGAGAAAGAGTACCTTTTTCAAAACACTGAGAGAAGTGGCACTCATGAGGTTTGCTCTCTTACTACTCACAGCATGACAGAATAATTTTACTCATACTCGATCCATTTTGTTTCTTCAATTCCATTTTTTCCCTGTTCATGTCTGTCCTCTCCTTCTACTTAAAAAGTCATTTACTAGGCTCCATAGCTCATTAAAATGTTCCCAGCTTCAAAGCCCCTTTACAATAACACATTACACATGTTTATTACTTCTTACACGAAATGATTTTAAGGCACTTCTTTTCTTATGGTTTTCAAGTGACCTTCCACTCCCGTTATTTTCCCTATGAGTGAAGTCCATTTAACAACCTAAGCACACATCACAATTTAGGGAAATTAGAGAATTCTTCAAATGCTCCACATCAGCAAGGGAGTGGTCATGCTGGAGTAAGGCAAAGCCAGTCTGTGTTTGTTATAAACACTTTTTTATTTCGAATTTGTGTAGAATTGGACAAACAGTTCACAATGAATTATTCACTTCATGAACGTAATCTCTTTCAGTTTGAATTATTTGTGAACAATTTACTATTTTCTATTTAATTAGTGTAAATCATTTGATATGTGATTTCGTGATGGATCCATGTGCATGAGCCAAGCCTTGTAAATACCAGCTTTCTGTTTGGAATAAACAATCCTAAGCATATCTGAGTCTTTTTTGAGCATTATTTTATAATTAGAGCTATCATTCTAAGGCAGCAAAGCTCCACTTAACAAGAAAATATCTTTAAAATATAAAAATTAGCACCATTTAGAAAATCGTAATTGATATTTAGTATAAAATTAGGTATTTAGCTTAGATATATAAAAATTGTATAACTTAATTCTAGCCTGAAAAATATATACATTATTGAAGAGGTACATCCATTTAAAAGAACTATTTTTCACATTTCCAGCTAAAGAAAGACAATCGAGAAGAAATTTCATACAAGAGACTTCAGGAATGCCATTCCTAAAATATTAAAGGTGTTTAATTTACTACAGCAGCGTCCTTAGCAGCATTATAATAAAAGCTATGTGTTTTCATTCTTTACCCTAACTTCAAAAATGTTATGTATAGCAGTCATAAAAATGTAGTGCAATTTAAAATTTAACTTGAAAATGAAACCAAAGAGAGGGAAAAGTTGCTTAAAAAATATTATTGGACTGTTTAGGTACTAAAAGACAGTTATTCAGAAAACATTTAGAGATGTACACAGACAGTTTGCATCTCCCTCTTGGAAAGAAAGGCCATTTTTGTCTTCTTGCTTCTTTCAAACTTTGCTTTAAAGCATTATAATAATAGTAATAAGCAGAGATATGAGTCCTTGAAGAGTTTCCCCAACGACAGGACAAAATCCTGAGCAGTCCTTGGTGGCAATGAAGCTCCCTGTGCATGTGCATTTCAGGACCAGGCGGCCCTGAAAGGTCCCTTCCAAACTGCATCTACTAAGATGCTGCAAATTCACTCCATGGAAATGACTTGCGTTTGGAAAGGGCTGAAGCTTTAATTTCAAACTTAAGCTGTTATTTTTTTATTTTCAGGGTTGTTTTTTTAAAGTGGAGGCAGTCAACATCTATTTAATGAGAGAACTTAACTGCTATTTGTCTTCTCCAAAAGTGCAATTTTGATGGCAATGTTTCTGGTCCTCCCGTAATAAAGACTTCTGCTGTTTTTTTTTTTGTTTTGTTTTGTTTTGTTTTGTTTTTTACTTCACTAGGCTTTTTACTACATGTTTACACAGGAACTAAAAGTTCCGAGTAGTTTGACTGAAAGAATTAATAACTGTTATTTCCTGAATGGAGACATTTCATTTCGAGTGCTGGTAAAATACGTTGCTTTTCTGAGGCACCTAAAGTCCAAGATTCTAAACGTCTTTGCTGACATTTATTTTTCTCTTCAAATATTTCTGCAAGAAGGGTCAGAAGGGAGGTTAAGAGAGACTCAAAGCACATCATTGAAAGACTCTATGACATTTCCAACCTCTTATTCTTCTGCTCTAGCCACTAGAATCATCCCCACACTCAGTATGGCCCTGACACTGGTATGATAAACCTTTGGAGCCATTCTAGTCCATCAAGTTAATGATGTGCGTTTTAGACAGTCCTTTTAACTAAGCCACCAACACCATCAAGGAGCAGTAAGTCTACAGATTCAACAATTCATCAGCTTTATACAGTCCCTAAGTGTATATTTACATGATGAATAGCAGTAGACTCATCACACACCCATCCTGTGCATGGAGAAGCCAAGAGCGCGCCCACGGCTCAGTGCAACGCCGCGGCGTTCGGCCACCTCTGCCATTAAGCCAGCATTGGTGCCAGCTCCAGGGCAATAAATCAAATCACTCCTAATGTTGTTCTACATTAGCATCGCATCCAAGCCAGCTCTGTTTCCCAGGCAGATTAGATCAGATCACTCCTGATGTCACTCTAGATTATCGCTGGTTGCCCACAGCTTTGCAGAAGAACTGTCAAGGTATAGATAAAATCCAAGCAAACATGCTAATAGATAAGATAAGGTGAGACAGTGGCACAGGAATCCCCGCAGTGTTTTTGTATCAAGAGGAAGTTCTCTCTTGAAGGAATTATGCTTTGCTTGACTGTTTATTTAATCTCCTGTCAGTTTCTCACTGAGATGAGAGGCTGAGTTTCTCAACTACACAGAACACACACAGCTGCAGGTAAAGGCTGGATCTTTTGCCAGGCTTTTTACTAGAGAATTTTCTTGTGCCTGTAGAAGTGTTCTGTGGAAATTAGCCAAGCCTAGAGCCAATATGTTGGGCAAGAGCATGTCTTCACTTCGGTTCCAAAAAGGTCTTTTATTGGAAGAGATGCTGTAACAGTCTCAAGCTTCAAGCTGTTTTCATGCCATAAAGCAATTCATTTTAAAACTTCCAAAGAAACGTGGAATGATCATTGTACAGAATTTCTGCTCAACTTTCCCAGTTTTCTTCCTTCCTTGACGGTGCTTTTGCCTTCCTAATGTCCTCAGACACATTTTACACATTGAGAATTTTGGACACCTGAACTACAGTTGCACAGAGGTTCACATTTTTATGCATCCATTCTTATCTATTTTAAAGGCATCTCAACACTGACCACCCTAATGCCATTTTACAGACCTCTGACGTACTCAAAGTGGGACAGTACCTCTGAAACAGCGGTGAGCCTTATAGAGACTCTAGAGGTAACACAGTCATGTCAGCATGCCTACACAGTAGTCAGCACCAGCACTGTTTTATTCAAGGCTCACATAAAATCTCATCTGGACACCAAGGCATGCCCATGAAGCGTATTACATTTAAAGACAGTAGCTGGGGGGAAGCATTTTTCCTCTGCATAAATGATAATCTGAAGGAGAATGCAGATACTGCACCTGAAATCTCCAAGCTAAAGACTAAATCCAAACCTGCATCCTGGAATTCCAGCCTTCTTTTCCCATATTCTCAGGTCATAAATACCAACTATGGAAATAAAATAAAATAAAATAAAATAAAATAAAATAAAATAAAATAAAATAAAATAAAATAAAATAAAATAAAATAAAATAAAATAAAATAAAATAAAATAAAATAAAATAAAAATAAAATAAAATAGATTCTCCACATGATATCCGGCAGCAAAACAGAGACTACCAATTCAAAACAGCCTTACAAGGCAAAATACAACACGAAAACATGTAAAAGGGCTCTGTTTTCAGCATTATGCCTGATGTAATAAATGCATTTCTACACACCAGCTTACAATTCCATCTGACTAGCTACACCCAACCTAATGATTCAAAGACTAATTAGTTCATTTACTTTACGGCCCATTTGCTGCAGTAACAATGAAACATTATCTAGATACAGCTCTTCCTGCAGGGGCCAGGAAGAATATACTGTTAACAGAAATTTAAATGAAAGGGAAAATGACATTTCCACTACACCTTCTCATAAGCAGTACATCAGCTTGCATTCATTCCCATGAAGGCTCAGTATTCTAGCCCTGATCCAGCAAAATATTAAGCCCATCCTACAGATTAAGTGCAAGTGGTCTCCGCATTTGCAGCATTTACATTGTTCACATTTTTAAAGTCAAGCGCCATCATGTATGATTTCAGAACAGAGCGTTGTATCACTGTTCTGGGACTGAAGTTTGAATGGTATCCATTAGGATGTCTATTAAGAGAAGAAAGCAAAAAGAAGCTAATTGCAGTACAATTTATGCTGCTTCCTTCCTGTTGCTTTATTGACATAATTCCTTATCATTTCTAATTACCTGGAGAAAGGGGAAAACTTGAAACTTTAAACTGTCTGAAATAACCCTGTCTGTTCCTGTCATAGCTAAATTTTGTAAATGCTACAGTAATGCAAACAGACTCACTCCAAAATTCAGAAGATGCTGGATTATGCACGTTAGTGTTGCTTTTTAAACAAGCTAATCAGCTGTAATAGTCCTTTCTCTGTGCCTACTTCACCGTATCACTACATGATTTACTGTACGAAAGGAGAGGTTTGGCACTCAAACCAGGCTCTGCTTCTGTATCTATCATTCCCTAATGACCACTTTTATTTCTCTTTGGATGAGGTACACTCATTAAATTCCCCAGGTCTTCACTTCTCTGCTTCGAAATTGCCATTGTGGAATAGGCATGGAGTGCTGTCTGTATTTTTTCCCCGCATTTGGTTAGCCAAATGGCCCCACTAACACTCGTGTTGGCGCAGCTGAAGAGGCGCTGTGGAAGGGGGAATGAGAGGCTGGAGGGCAGAAGCCAGCAGCTCCTTAAATCAGAGCCGCTGCTATGGAAGAAAGTACATGAAATCTTACTGCTAACCTTTAGAAAACAGGCAGACTGCAAACAAGAATAATAGTTATGGGCCAAGCCCTGCTGGTTTTACTCATGTTGGAAGTCCTATTGCCATTAAATGTAACTGTATGTGAGAATTAAGAAAGCACTATTTGGATTTTTATTTATGGAGTCTCCCGTGCAATAATGCTGAATGGAAGTGTACTTGTTCACTTTTAAATATGCTCCAAGTTTTACAAGTGTCACTGCCTTCACACTGCTTTTCCACAAAATCAAGTCTCTCACAATGCACTGCCCTTCATTTCAACTCCTCATTAGTAAATCATCAGATTTTTTAATCTACAATGCAAATAGGCAGGTTAATGTTCATTACATGCTATGTTTCTATATCTTTCTAAGCCTAATTTTTAAAACAGATACATTGCTGTCTTGTGAATATGTTGGTTCTCAATGTTCTAAACAGATTTTTAGTGTAGATACATGTTCTGGCTCCACTATTTTCCCTTTCACCCTAAATAAAGTTTTCCCTGATCACTCTCGCTACTGCAGAGAAATACATTTTCCATTTTGCCTTGAAAGAAATGTGAAAAAGGAAAATGCTGATGGCACAAGAAGCAATTTGAATCCCATGATAGAAAACATAGCCCTAGCAAACAATGCACAGTAATAAGTAATAGTATAGGAACACTTTTTTTTTTTTTTTAGTTATCAGAAGAGAAATGCAAGGTACACATTTTTAAACAAATAAATGTTTCCTTTTGCCCTTTTTGTAGCAGCAAAAGAAAGGTGGTAGAGGCAAGAGAATAGATTTGAAAAATACATACCCTGCCTATCACTCAGCAGCTACAGAATTGGTTTTGTTTTTAATAATGTGTATTGGTTCCACTTCTGTACAGGCGACTTATAAAGGACGGACAACAGATAGAGGTCAGGTACTATTACAACAAGTCATGTCCCTCAGGCTGTTTCGGTACCCTTTGCTGTTATTTTCATTGTCATTATCCTGCGTGTAGAATAGCAAAGGAAGCTGTATATCTTACTACTGTGAATGTGTTGGGCTGTTTGTTTTAGGCTTTGCTACAAGTAAATCAGCTTTAGTGGGAGTGATTCACCAGGTACATATCCTTCTTTAAGTGTAATAGCTCTATACAACACTGTGGAGTTTCAGGGATGACAAAGCATACATTAAGTGCTATCCAAGTGGATAGTTTGTGTCCTGTGCGACTACTCCAGCTTATTACGCTGCTCCTGATGTAGCAGGGTGAATTTAAAACTTTGTGAAGTGCTGCCTTGTGGCTGGCAAACTACTTCTGACATGGCGCTGAAAGCTGCTGCTCTTTAATGGCTCTTTGGTGACCTTTCAGGAGAGAAAGCATGGACTTGGTCCAAGTTACAGCGCACAGACTCCATGAGCAGCTTCTGCTCCACAGAACAAACTCAACCATTCTTGTGGGCAGGGATTTCCCAGCCAGACCCCATCTTTCAGGTACACTACCCACAACTCAGCTGCATTTTCTCGGTATTACACACTCAGAACATCCAGTGAATGAATGATAATGAGATGCACAGATGAAGATGATACACAGATCACTGGGCAATACTATTTTTCTCACCTAACTTCTTATGTAAATTATCACAGAGATAAACAAACAAGTAAACAAACTCATTGGGAACAGGTTCACAGTTGGGATAATCATGCCTTTTGCAAGGGCCCACCTTCCTGAAGTGGCTTCATTAAGAGATGATTTTTAAGTCACAGACACATTTCTGTGCTGCAGACAGGCCACCTAAATGTTGGTGGAGAGGAACATTAAAAGAAGTTCATACCTGTGTTACAGACAGTAGGCACCTTCTTCTGCTGTCACCAATGTGAAATTCCCACTGATCCTCTACCCACGTAACCCCACAACCTGGCTGCTCCACACCTGAAATGTTTGTTTCGTCTTTGGGCTGAAACCATAAGAAAATTTCCCATTCCTTTTGATGGCATGAGTTTTTGCAGCCATTTTCCCCAAGTTAACTAGTACACTCCATGTTATTTGTGTGTTACCTGCCCCAGCTGGAGGCTACGTGTCACCACCCAGTAGGGGCTGTAAAGCAGCTCGCTCTGTGTAATAGAAGCTATTAATATTGTTAATGCAGAGTTAACTGTAGAAAACGAGAATATGCTGACAGCTCGTGTTTAATCACCACTGTTGCAACAAATTATGCCTTATTTTCTAATGTGTATACACATCAGCTCCTTTGTTTCTAGTTATCACCAATTACTTGCCAATTCAGAAAGATTAAACAAATTTGAAACAAAAAAAAAATATATTACCAACAGAATCAATTCTCTTACAGCTGAGTTTATGTCTTTGAGCATGAAAGCCAGGGAATTTGTAGGAGTGGCAGAACAGGAGGAGAAATTATGCAGTCTTTTCTAAATGGAGTTAGTTTCCAGTGTGTACATGGCAGGAGGCTGGAGTTTAATGATCTTTAAGGTCCCTTGCGACCCAAACCATTCTATGATTTTATGATTCTATGACCAGAAATAAAATCCAGTTACATCCTATTTAATATATTGATGCTGCTGCAGGCACGTAGAAGCAAAACACAAAAGCCAAAGTGCAACTATAAATGCTCAAGGAAACAGCAACATGAACATACCTTCTGAGTACATTAGTAGTAAGTAGAAAGAGTTAGTCCAGGGAAAGAAACCAAGTAAAAGAAATGTTTTGTGCTGTTTTGGTTCAAACCTAGATCCTTTAGTGATTTACATTTGAAATAAGAGTGGCAGGCAAGCGTCTAACCACTGGAAAACACAAACACCAGTCTCTAGAGGGGAGGATGAGGAGAACCCAGGCTATTTGAAGCTAGGTTGGCTCCTCAACAAATAAAAATAATAAACATATAAAAATAATAAACACCTATAAAAGAACATGTTTTTTAAAAGCCAGCCTAACTTTTTTCTAGTACAAGTTAACAGGCTTTATAGGTCAGGATTAGTTTTAGATTAAACTCAGAAAAGCTTTTGACACAATCAAAATGAGCTACGGAAATACAATCTCGACAAAGTTATTCTAAAACTACTACAAAAATTTCAGCAAAGCTCTTGGTTTACTGCCAAGAGAAAAAATGATGTATTGAGTAAAGTTCCTGCAAGGGCTCAGTGCTATTCAGTATTTTTATGAATGACTTTAATGATGAAATAAAATACACAGTAATTAAATTTGCAGATAGCATCAAGCTGGAAAGATGCACTACAACTGGGGAGGACAGCACTAAAATCCAAAATGTATCTAGACAAATTAAAGAAACTGTAATAAATAAGATTACAATTCACTGAAGACAAGTGCAATATACTGCATTTATGCAGAAATCATCAGCTGCACAAATACAAGGTGGGATACAACTAATTACAGAACAATGAGTTAGGAAAAAGATGTGGCACCTAAAGAATTAAATACAGAACCCGAGTCAGTACTTTATTTTCTAACAAAACTGCCGTGGTACTGCAGGGTGTGATGAAGATGTCACATACGGGACACATGAAGTAGCCCTCAGCACACTGCAGCCTGAGGCTTGAGCACTGTAGATAGGCTTTAATCCACCAAACATCAAGAAGGATGAGAGCCAGCTGAACAGCTGCAAGCAGCAAGGATGATCAAAGGTTCAGAAAACAGATTCTGTGAGGAAACATTGGGAGAACTGGGTTTGTCTAACTTAACCAAGACCTAAGGACACATAACAGTCTTTGAATAACAAAGAAGTTTTGCAGGAAGTTGCTCTGCTTCCTACCCATTCTGAGAATACCTTTAACTTGCAGCCAGGAGTATTTAAGGACAAATTAGACAAGGGTTAGTCAGGAATGACTGGGCACAATTAATCCTGTCTTGAGTGGGCTGAGGGATCTCTTAGAGTCCTTCCAATCCTACCTGCTGCCCTTGTCCTCACACTGTTATTTTTAAAACTTCAGTTAAAAGCTTGCTTGTTCTGAACAGGAAAATCTAAGAAAACATAGATTAGAATCAATTACTAACAAAAAGATCAGTATGAGTGTTTATCTTTGAATCTACATTAAAGGGTTGAATCTTCCGGTTATTTTAGGTGAACTTCCGAAAATACCTAGTTACCCTTAAGTCACTTTTTTAGGCTAAACGATGCTACACAGACCTAAAAAGGGAAATTATTGCATTTAGACCCTTGTTGTGTGATTGAAGCAATGACAGGTTTGAGGGAGTGGATGATGGATTCTAGATATTGTGATCATTTTGTCCTCATCCGTCTGCCCATTTAAAAAGTACACAAAATATCAATGGCACAATTCTGAAGGGAACATAGACCAAAGCTTGTCCAGATAAAGTATTAACTAAACAGATGGCACTGATAATGAAGCTAGATAATGAGAGTGCTCAGCACAATGAAAGGTAATTAACTTGCTAAAGTGATCATGACAGGCTACATGATACGACACATAGGGACCTACAGCTAGGACGGAGCTGTAATTTGAATTCTTTGGATGTAGGATGCTGGAAAGCTGGACAGTACCGCGTGCTGTTTGGTCACCTGCACACAGAGCACTGCATCCAGAAGAAAGCTCAGGGCTCATTCAGTCACCACCAGCAGCTGGAGAGGGTACAGTCGGAGGTCTGGTCCTGAAAGACAGGATCTGAAATAGCTCCTGGAGTGGCCAGCAGTGGCTCTTGGGTGACCACCTGCCCTGGGAGTGCCCAGAGCCCCTGCAAAGCCCCGAGCCAGTAAGAGCAGCAGCCACTGGGAAGCAGCCAGCTCTGAAAATCATTGCAAGGAATCTTTCTTGCAGCAAAGTGTTAAGAATGAAAACATTGGCTTAGTTCAGCAGTGTTCAGAGTGCTTGCTTTTATCATTTTTTTTGAGTCTGCTGCCTTTTAGCTGCACGTAAGTAAACGGAAACATCCCTTTCACTCTATTTTATTGCAGATAAAAGGGGAAGACTCACCACACTATCATCCATCTATTATGTTGCCCCATATTAATTTCCTCCTAACACCATCTTAAATATCCTCATGTTTACTTCTCTGGGAATTGTTTTTGTATTTCTTCATCAGTTTAGTTGCTCTCTTTAGGACCTTTTCCATTATTTCATATGCCTTTTGAGATGGAATGACTGAGATTGAACACTTTAATACAGGCAACGGTGTACCATAAATTTCTGTAATGATACTCGTTTTGTCTTAATACAATCTAACATCTCAATTTCTTTCTAGACTGCACTGCATTGCAGCCTCCACTGTGCTGGTCCCTGCAATGATCAAGTATTTTTCTCAGAGTTGTTACAGCTAATTTAGAATCTATCAGGTAGTATGATTAGTTCCAATTGTCCCTTCAGAATCAGTTACCATCAGCTGTCTACCCTGAAGCTCACCTGTCATTTATTACTGAACGCTCTATCACCGCTTGATCCTTCTGCTTTCTTTGTATCTCCTCATAGCTAACAAGCCCCATGCAATTTCACCTCACCAACAAAAAATAAAGTACTACTTATTCCCTTTCCAGATAATTTTCACAAGTATGGGTCCTTACATTACTCAGCTATTAATCTTTTCCTCGAGCCCTTATTTTTTACCTTCTTAGGACTCCTTAATCCACAAGACAACTTTCTTCTTTTTCTATAGTGGTTTTATCCACACAAACTGTATTTACTATTGTAGTTAAGAGATTTCCTCTCTTCAAGTAATGAAAGAATTCTAATAGGATGCGAAGATAGTGTTTTCCTTTACAGGAACTACTTTGATTCATTCTTTGATAACAGTTTTATCTAAATGTTTCATAAAACTCCATACCAGCATGATCACTACATTTCTTTTAGGTAGTAGCCACGAAGCTGAGATTCACTCACTCAAACCATTTGTACTCCCTACATCTTCCCTTCTTCCCTTTATCTATTTGCTTTATCTTTATGTTTGCCTTTCACTTAGATTTTCAACTATTTGAGGCTGGCTTTTACTCTTTTTTATATTTGGATAGTGTATAGCACAGTAGGACTGGAGTCCACACATACAAGAAATAGCTTAAGAAAACAATAGTGACTTATTGCATGGAAAATGTTTCAAATAAAGTGATTTACCTCTTATCAAGAGCAAACAGACATTTCTATCTCTTCTGCTCAGGTACTTCTCTGCTCAGTCCTGCTACTAATAAAAATAACTCTCTTCTTTCCTAGCTATTTTCTACCATGAACACCACACTGATCCAAAAGAATGTTATTCTTAGATTAACTCTACCGGATATACAAGAAATGAATCTGGACACCTCTGCCTATGCAGTTACCATCCTTAGACGAAGATGGTATCAATTCAGTGGATGATTTTTTCTTATCTCCACTTCGGAGCAAGTTTTCTCCATTTCCCAAGATGTAATTCAGTATAAAAAGTTAGAAAATTCCATCACCTGGGTACACGCATCTCTCCTGTTAATGAAGTGAAATGATTGTTTGCAGAAATGATTACAGAATAAAATGGTATTTACACATATTAGCAAGCAACAAAAGCTGATGAACTACTGACACTTAACACTCACGGGGATAACACCTGGGCCCCAACACAGACCCCCTACCTCCTGACCCCCCTGACCCTCTACCTGACCTCCTATCTCGGACCAGCTGGTGCACATAAGGAATAACTAGGATGATGAGTTCACAAAATTCCTATTTAGTTGCACACTTTTAGGAGGTAAATTACTACCTGTGGTGGAGTGCTACAATCTCCTGTGTGGCTACTTTGTAGTAGGAGGCAGAGTACACAAGAATGCAACAGAGTAGTGTCCAGGGCATGCTTGGAAGATGACAGGGAGGGGGGTCACAACCAAGGAGCCCATCTCCATTTCCACAACTTGATCTGCCCAAGGCAGCAGTACAAAGCCACAGAACAGCACATTGAGAGGGACTTCCCATAGGAAGAGGGCATGCAGGTCAGCTTGTTGCCAGAGGAGGGATTCCAGGAGAGTTGCCAAAGAAGCTGTATCTTCCTCAGGTTCAGGGAACAGCAAGGCTAAAGGAAAAGCCTAAAGCAAGCCGTGTATGTCATCGCTTGCTGTAAAGATGCTTTTGTTAAGTGAACACTGCTTTAAAGAAACCGTGTTGCCATTGTTCTTTGAGAGCACAGAACTGCAGGGTCTGAGATGAAGCAGACTAACTGCCTACAGTCCAGAAGAGAGAAAATTGTATGATTCTTCCTCAAGAGAAATGGTAGATAGCAACTATCTCAGAGAATGGTAGATTAGAGATAGTATGAGCTACCTAGTAACTATCATAAGAAAGCACAGCCATTTTTCCAGTACCTGCCTTACCATCTAAGTGCAGAGCCCCCTTGCCAGATCACATATGCCCATCATCTGCATCGCTTACTTCATCATCAAACTCAGGAATGCTTCAGCAGAAGGCAGCTGAAATACCCTCTCTGCCCTAACAGAAGGTCTGAGTTCGTACTTGGGTGAGCCGTGCAGGTCAGGTCTGGGAAGAGCCAAGCACCTTGCAGACCAAGCCAGCAGCCACCCAAGCTCTCCTCTTCCTAAACGCTCATTAAAAATGTCCAGAAATATTCTTGTCTCTGTATTAAGGCTACACTGGAATAACAAATATGAGTCATAAAGCTCATTTAGCTCCAAGTTCTTTCCTTCATAGTGTAGATGTGGCTTTAGATGCTTTTCTGTGGGGCTCTGAACAAAACATCCCCAGGCAGAAGTGGCAGTCAGCTTCCCTCATGGGGGACTGGAGGCTTGGCATGCAGGAGCAGGCAAGGAACTCCACTCAGCAGCGACAGTTGCGAAATCTATTGTTCAGTCTCCAGTCCGGATCGGTGCTAAGATGAATCACTCTCCTTTTCATCTTCTAGTGTCTGCAGACCTTTTAAGTTTTATACATCGGGCGATTGTGAAAAAAAAAATAGCATTGAAAAAGAGATGAAATAATGTCTAATGAAATGAGACCATCTCAAGATACTGAGGTGTTTCAGTATGTATGACATTCAGCTTAAGCTCTAGACTACTCCTACCAACAGACTTATTACAAAATGTGGGAATGAGCAGGTTCAGATCATGGGAGACATCAGGATCATAAGTGATCGGTTCTGTCAAAAATCCCTACAAGCTTTGAAAACAATAGCTTCTTGTAAAAATAAGATAGTATTAAATGGATTTAAGAAAATAAAGCCAAACAAGCAAAAAAAAAAAAATATATATATATATATATATACACAATAATAGCAATGAACATATGACTGGTCCAACAGACTGCTTATGAGCATACAATGAAGAATTGAATCTGGTTCTAGGAAGGACCTTGGGAGATTTTCCAACCACACCTCCTCCTGCACAATATAGATGCATAATGCTTGGCCTTAGCAGGCTCAGAAACACTTACTCAATGCTTATGAAAACACACATTTTCACACAAGTATTTCATGTACTTTTCAAAAGATCTTGTACTTCAGTATCTGAAACATCCGATTATTCTTTCTCACTTAACTGGGAAATTGGCAATAACAGCTTACCAGGGTAAACATTTGTGAAGTCTCCACTAAGTTCATAATTACAACTCATAACTCATGTAAAACCAAAAAGCCCTCTAAAATAACTTCAATACAATCTTCCTTTTAAAGGAAGGATAAATATACGCCAGCTCTGTTCTCACATGTATTGTTTGTTTTACAAAAGGGTAAGTTAAAATAGATCTGGAAGTGTTGATGAGATGCCAGAGTCAAAACTGATGTGGCATTTTCTTTCTAAGCCTCTGTTTTCAGAAATAGCAGCTTTGAACTTCACCTTCTGGGGAAAATTGCTCATGCTTATTCTCAACATAGAGATAAATGATTCTTGAGGGAAAATTTCAAGAAAAGCCATGACCATATTTTTTAGTTAGCAAGAGTAGGAAGTATATCTGGCACTTAACAATGTACTTCTGTGTATTCATCAGGCCAGCAACACAAGTCTGCAGCAGTCCCTCCTCGCTCACCTATGCCCGTACCTCAGGTAGGAAGGCAGTCACAAGTGCAGTTTACAACCCCCCCTTAAAATATGGCAATAGATTTTAAAGGCAATGATATAACCTTGAAAATATGCACACATTGTGCATTATCAACAAATTTGAGCAGGAGCTTAGATTGCAGTAGGCAATTGATACATAGCACGCACATACTTGTCTACTGTGGGCAAAGGAAGATCAAAGAGTATTTTGCATTAAAACTCTGAAAGAGATATGCACAGCCCACCTTATTCTTAGCACTAACTTATTTAAATAGCAATAATATTTACCTTTCACACATAGCGTTGGCCAGCAGATTTCAAAACATATCACAAAGGCAGTCAGCGGTATTATCAGCACTTGGTAATCTCATAGCATTGTGAAAGCCGAAGCAAAGGGAGGTAAAGTGCTTTATAAAGAGTCACCCAAAATACAAAGGACTTAAGGAAAGGGTCATTAAGTCTGGCACACAGATGGTGTGAAGAGAAGGGCAGAACAGGACGAATGCAGCTCGTAGAAAAGAGGTGCTAAAGGAACACAAGACCCTGGTAAAGTGAAAGAAAGATAAAGATAAATGCAGAGAGAAAGATCACATATAAGGCGCTTAACGGGGAGAACAAGAGCAGTGCAGTAGAACTGAGTAGATGCAAAAGAAATCATCAGGGCCAGTGAAACAGGTGGCAAGAGGAGTGTGAGAAAGAAAAATGTAAAAAAGGAGCTCTTTGGTATGGACCATAAAGGGTCCATAAGGCCAGAAAAGAAGAGGCTGTAGCAGCCCAGATAAAACCAAGGACATGTGTCAGCAGAGAAGGGTTGAAGCTGAGCTTGGATGGCTTCCGACCCGTGTGGCTCAAGGTTGTTGTTTTTTCAAAGCTTCAAGCCTGACACTGATGCAGCCATCCACACAGGCTTTGCTAAGTGTGAAACAAATGAGTCGATTTGCTTTTCATGTCTCTCTTCTGCTCTAGCTAGATTTTCTCCGGGGCGTTTTTCACTTTTGCTCTGATTTATTCTCTCTCCCATCACGTTTTTTCTCCTATGCTGCTCTTTAGTATCAAGTTCAATGTTCCTTCTCCAATTTTGTGAGAGTCCTTCCCTCCCTGGACAGTACAAGGTTTTTTCATTTAAATTGATTTAAGCTTTAGTTTTGCAGTAAAGGATTTTTCTCCTCTTCTGCATCCCTATGACCACCACTTCTGCCCTTTACCTCAATCAACATGATAACGGCATTTGTGCTGCTATGCGCAAATGATCCAGCCTTTATGTCAGAACATCTTGTGGAGAGAAAAAAAAAAAAAAAAAGAGAACGACAGAGAATTCATCCATCTTAGATGCAAAGATACCAGGAAATTTTCTCTTACTCTCTATCACTGAACATGCCTGTGCATTTCATATACTGATCTGTATCAGTTTAGAAATGAACACAGTATGAGAGTAATGCCCTTGCACAGAAGCAGTTTTGTTCACATTTGGGCATTTCTCCACTGCTGAAAAGCAATATGTAGGTGTAAGAGCCTGTAATTGCAACTGCAGTGGTGGAGTGCAATAATTTCCCTACAGAAGCTCGTGTGTCTGTATGTGTATGGTACACACACTTAATCAGTACGACACATGAATTTTAGACTCAAAGACTGTTGGTAACTGGTGCTAAGCACTTTTAATACACGTGGCACATTCAGCATGTCAGCTGGTATGAGGTCTCTGCTGACTGCTATGTCTGGGTGTCACAGCATGACAGCCTTCTTACCTGTTAAAGGGTTTTTGAAAACAGCTTTTCTAAGCCCAAAGTTGTAAGATGCTGTATTTGTTTTCAGGGTATTTAATATTTCAGATCCACAGAAGCTCAGCCCATCTGGAATTCAGATATACAATCATAAAAGTTAAATATTACTAGCCTGTGTAAAGCATACCATGTTCCTGAGAACCCGCTGTTCCTTGTGATGTTTGTTAAGCATTACTGATATTTCTCTCATATTAGTCTCCTGAGACCTTCTCAATATCTCTTAAACATTTTCCATCTGTAGATGCATGAGCTCTGGGCAATCCAAAAATCCTTTAAGGTGTCACAGAATATTTTTTCTAATGATCATCCACATAGTCTGCATTTTTCAATTTATTTTGGTCACAAACGAATTAAAGCCATTTTAATTTGACACTGATAGCCCTTTGCAGTGCAATTTAACAAAATAGCCTACCTTCTGAAGAAAATTATAAAAGTAAAATCTTTATACTCTTCTACAACAGTTTCATGGATGAGAAGTCACTGAGAACTTTACTAACTATGTCTGTCACCAGACACAGAGATGGCTGAGAAATACACAGACACAAAGATATTTTTAACATAATTCCTTGAGTAAGTGCTTGAAGAATCGTGGTTCCCTATCAAGATCCTATTCCAAAAGGGTAGATTTGACTTTGTAAATAAGTTTCAAGACTGAAATAAAGCCAGCCAGGGTTCTGATCCTAGCTGCACAGTAGAGTCCTTACATGACTTTGGGTAAGTTACTTTCAATCAATTTTCAGCGAATCGAGTAAGTACTCACTACAGTTTTTATATTTAACTTGAAACATCTTGTACCTGTTTTTCACATTGCTGAGGAACTGGCATTCCTGCTAAGCTCTCGTAAGAGCTCGAGGCCTGCCAAAGAGCGTCTCAGGTTAGCTGCCTCACTAGTACAATCTCTGAACATCTTTCAGCATAACCTTTGGCACCACCTTCCTTACATCTCTCCAAGCAATGAGTTGAGTAGTCAATATTTAACATTGCCAAAATACAGAGGTCTTTGGGTGGAGTTTTCTCTACAAAGGGAATATATTCAAGTCCTTGGAAAATTATTCCTGCTACAATCAATAAAACACAAGAAAAAAAAAATCTAACAATATTATCCAGGAGCCAATTGCAGGTGAAGCCTAGAGCAGTTTTGCTTTAACACTGCCTGTATCTCCTGTGATGGCTTCATGTTAGTGCAGGCATCTTGAGGAGCCACCTCTGAATAGTCAGACTCTTTACTTGGCAACACTCTACTTCCAGGAGGTACACATTTTAACCAGAGGAAGTAATCTCTTCTCACACAGCTCATGATATCAAGCTCTTTTCTGAATGAGAAAGCACAGCAACCCTTGTAAAATGTAAAAGCAAAGCTGAATACCAAATCAGAGGAATTGATACCAGTATGGCTGACTGGTCAGAAAGGAATATGAAATAATAAATTTCTACATATACATATTTTTATTCATGAAGAATCATGGCATCAAAATTTGATTTTGTGTAACGTGATTGTTGAAATTATCCACTGTGGTTTTTTGTTCTTCTGAAAAGTCCTTGGGCTGTGCTTTTCACATGAAGCACTCTGGATCAAATAAAAAGATTAAGACTTAGACAAATGTTTTCATAATATCTGGATCTTCTGAGCTCTCCAGGTATAAAAAGAAATTAAACAAAATGCAGCACAATTTGAGCTCAGAAAACTAAATCAAATCTTTGGTTTATACTGTCAAAAAATACCAATACTTTTGGCAAACACGCATGAAAAAAATGGGAAACTTTTGTAAATATATGTGGAGAAAATAATATAAATGCATTGCCAAAAAGTGTCATTTGCAATTTCTTACATCAGGTCATCAACAATGGGCATCCAAACAACGAGGTAATGAGCAGGAACAAATAACACAACTTCTAAAGTACTACTTTGTCTTTCCATTTGTCCATGTATTCTCTTTTCACCAGCACCACACATTTCTGACATACTAACATAAATAACCATTAAATAAGCTTAATAAATGGTGCAGCATGAACTGCTTACTTTTGTGCATATTTCACTATCAGCTCATCAAAGTCAGATCAGAAATTAAGTTTTACTTATATAATGATATGATTTAAGAGCAAGTTATGGAAGATTGCCAGTTGTATCTGCTCATTAACAAGCTCAAACACCCTCTGTTGGGTATCATTTCCTTTCTGTTCAAGAAATCCCAGGAGGTAACCCTTAGTGTGTTGTTTTACTTTATTTGTATTTCTCCCTCCAGTATGAAATATTTCTGCAATAAGCATGAATGTTTGCCATACATTCTTACCAGTATTTCCAGACCTTGTTTTCCAATCTACTGAAGTAATTGGTGATTCTCAAAATAATGTACCCAATAACAACCAAGGATGAAGAAAATAAAATTGTTTTAATACTGAAACCATTTTTTTTTTATAATGAAAGAGCTTATATGCAGGTCTAAAAATTAATCTATACAGTGCACTTGAGAAAATGCATGTCTCCCTGAGTCTGCACTGCACAGGAAAGCATCAGGAGAGCAATGTATCTGATCTGCAAACCCAAGATATCAAAAATCACTCCCTTATCGAATCAGTTCAACTGATATTCACATTTGAATTAACTCATATTCTCAAATAACTCCCATTTTATTACCAAAAAAAAAAAAAAAGTTACCCTCTATCTTTAGGTTCTTTCTTTTGATACTAAGATTCCATATTTACAGTTAATTAATTGCATATAAAACCTCTTAAAAGAAACAGAAAAGGTCTCAGGAATTACTCTTGTGTTTTTTATCTAGGAAATCAAAGATTCCGGTTGATTACACAAAAAGATTGCAAAATTTCTCTTTTATATATAAATTACAGAAAAGTAAAAGGAAGATATTCATTCATCTTTATTATTAATACTTACCTCTAAGCCTAAAAGTACTTATATTATGTCTGTCAGAGTCCTAAAAAAAAAAATTCTTCAAGTCTTCATGCACTGTGCAATGGGCTTAAATCCATTAGAGGAAAATTTCACTTCATATCCACAGCATTACCTTCAAGTCATCCAGGGACACTTAAAAATGTAGGTCTCTAGTATTTTCAAAGTCAAGGATTTTAAAGGCATTTTAGATAATACGCGCCAACTGTATGGAATTACCTTTCTGCACTGGGGTAATGTCAGTATACAATTTCTTCCTGTGTCAAGATTCTGTGGCTTTAGATATGAATCACTGAGTTACTTGTATCATTCATAGTTTTAGTGCTGTGCTATTGTTCATCATTTAAGGCAATTAATATAAATAACAGATATTTTCCCTATTTTTTGTCAAATTCAACTTTACTTCAGTTGGTCCCTGGCTGTTCTTTCAGTTCCACTGAGAGGAAAAAGGATTCACAAGCAGGTATGTTGATCCTTCCTAAGCAAATGAGGTTATTCCACCAACACTAGCACTAAATGCAAGCAAAAGCAGATGCTGCTTGATTTCTCTGTAATATCCTCCTACTCCCAATCCAATCACGTTTTATGGCTACAAAAGGAACACTCAGCCCTCCAGCCCACCGAGAAGAAGCCTGAGACGAAAGGAGCTGTGGTTTCTTTTCCCCAACCCACCGGAGAGACTGACAGTCACAACATGGAAATACCACAGATGGGAGGGAATGGTGCTGTGTAGTGCTTCATTAGGTGACAAGCTCAGCAGTACCAGCCTGCCAGGGTGAACACAGAATGAACATTGATCACCTACCACCATCAGAGCACTTGCCCTAAAAATGTAAGTGCTTGTTATGGAGCAATTAGAGTAGGTATAACAGAGTTAGGATAAGTGACCTACTTACAGATTCGCAAGGTGATGGGTAAGGCTTGCTATTCTTCAGGAGGCAAGACAGCTTTCTGACTCTACAGCCACGTGCCTACAAAAGGAAGTGGACAAGGTACCATTCATTACTTGAGGCATGCTTTGTTCACTTCCCATAAAACTCACTTGTCAGGACAGTCTTCCCACTTGCACAAAGGCCTAAAACAAAATGCATTTATCATAACCTCTACACTTTCTTTTCCCCATGCCAAAATTTTATATATATATATATATATATATATATATATATATAAGTATGACATTCTCCCATTTTGCACATCGGAACTCCCTGTCCAGAACGTGTTATTTTCAAAGGCTTCTTTGGAAGACTCCTTCACCAATCTAAGCGATAGCTGTCTGTATCTTCCATCTAAACTCAACAGACAAATATCAGGTAAATCTCTATTCTTTTTTTACAGAAAACAATAATCCCTGTAAGAACTGGGAAAAAAAAAATTGAACTGGATAGGCAAAACCAGTCAGAATTAGTGCCATCAGAGATGGAAGAGATTACCAGAAAAAAATCCTTGCTCTGTAGTCTGGAAGAAGGATCCTCCTTATCTTTTAATAAAAAGACCTACTAGTACTGCAAATTATAGAGCTATACCCTTATCCAAGATTAATCATACAATTTTTAATTACATCCAGATTTGATGACTAGAATGAAGATTTTCAGGTGTTACCTCGACCTTCCATGAATTCAGCTCTAAGCATCACACTGACTTCTAAGGGTGCAGCTAGTAACTACAGTAGCTGAAATGCTACAGCTGAGCACTGCCAAGAATCCCTGTTTGAGACCATATAGCTTTTGATGGTATTTAGCCATGACCAGTCTTATATTTTTAGAAAAGATTGTGGTGATGATTGCGACAAGACAGCTTTGTCATCTAGCAGTTTACAGACCTCCTCCCTGCCTTTCCATCTGGCTTCTGGGTTGGCTTCTACACTATCAGAGATGTGTGGTTTCTTTGTTGAGTCCCTATGGTCATGAACACAGGAAAATGTTCTTTGTCTTATCAGCACTCCATACAGGTGGTGATACTGAATTATTTTGATACTGAACATTTTTAAATTTACCTTCTTGTTTGTTGAACATCTTATGATTAAATCCTAATATTTAAACTCCATGCAACACTTACAAGTCACTTACTTTCAATGTAATTACCTACTGCAAACTTCACTTACATACTCATAGTCAACAGAGCGATGTATAAACGTTAGTGATAGGCAACAGAAGGAAAAAAAATAAAAACAATAATAATAATAATAATAAAAAGTAAAAGGTCTTCCATGTAAACTACTGGGAAATTAAGAGGTCTTGCATTCAAATTCATCCCTCAGATTTAAGTTCTAGGTTGGATCCCAAATGGGAAAGGTGGTTTTCAGGTATAAATAGAAGCATGTCCTTTGCCTGGACCCCCTAGCCTTGTAACAGTGTTGTAACAAGACTTGTAACACTGAGGAACAAAGTCTTGTGAGGACACAATAGTCATTCATGTCAAACCACAGCCTTTATGATCTCCCCCAAATCTCCTAACACTAATCTGGATCTGAATTTTCACCAAAGATATTAAGGCTGCTCTATCCCTGCTGAATAGTGCATCTCTGAATCCTATATAGGATTTTAGTCTTCCAGTTACATAAACCACATCAGCATGTATGTTTTCTAGCCACTTTTAAAGCTGTATCCTCTACAAAGTGTTACTCAATACACTAAAGATCAGACAAAACACACCTAAGGGATATTGTAAAGCATTTTCATAGAAGGTCATCCTTTGGCACCTTCCTGAATGGCAAAGAAACCAACCTCCTTTGCTGTTTTCACTGAACTTGTCGCAGGATTCCTTTTCTCCTAAAGCAACTCACAGATGATGATCGGCTGCTGTTTTCATGCACAACAGCAAGATTGACCTCCCCTCGCTGCTCTGTGCTACGGCAGGAGCTGCACAAGAGGTAGCCACGCCAGCATCCTCCCCACCTGAGGGATCCTGCAGGTGGCGGTGGCATTGCTGGTGGGAAGCAAAACCCAGGAGCAGGAGAACGTCACCTGGGAAGCTGGTTCTGGCCAGAACACCCCACTGCAAATAAGTGCTCTCCTTATTACAAGGGGGTAATTTTTTCTTAGAATAGTTCCCGTTCCTCTGGCTTTATTTACCTCCCTCTGCTTATTTAGTGAAAGTCGCTCTTAGCTGTATAAAATTATAGCCACACAGACACGGGATAACAGTTCAAAGGCAGCACTTAGTGCTTTTAGAGACTTTCATGGGGCTTTTTGCTTTGACATTTCTGTGCAATCTGGGGTTAACACACGAGGTCAAACAGGAGGCAGCAGCTAGTTTTCCTTTTACTCGTTTTCTTTCAGCTCTAGCATCACACCTAGCTTTCCTCACGGCCCTGCCACAGCGCCTCGCTCCCCTCCAGGGCCCTGCAAGGCCGGGCCGGGCCGAACCGTGCCGAAAGCGGGCCGGGCCCGGCCGCCCTCGGTCTGTCAGCGGGGCGCAGGCTGCCCCCTGGCGGCGGCCGCCCAACGCCTCGGCACTGCCTCAGGGGCCTCGCCTGGGCCCGTGGGTGGGAAACAGCCGTCGTGCTCGGCTTCTGCACGACGAATATAAAAAATATATATATATTTAAAAATAAATAAATAAAATTGCTTGCTTTAGTTATTACACCGAGATAGGCAGGAAAATGCTCCGCGTTTGTTTTCAAAGAGGGTGGTTACTGTGCATCTCAACTGCAACGAGCAGTGTTTAGAGAAGAAAGCAGTGTTATTACCATACATTACAAAAGACCAGACTGCACCGGCATAGTTTTGAACGCCCCTCGGATGCAGAGCAGACACAGCAAGGTCTCCTCACATCCAGCCAGGGGGCAATCCACCCTGCACAAAGGCCATCCCTGGGTCACCGACGGGACAGGACTGTCCCTGCCCTCACCCAAAGCCAGAGCAACCTGTGGGAGCTCCGGGGTTCTTCTCCAGCACAGCAACGTGAAATGTCAAGGTGGTTAGAGGAGCTCCAAAGCGTTACACAATTACCTTGCACCCTCTGGAGAAGCCTGGCCTCTACTGATCTATCTGCAGAGGTGTTTCATATGAATACACTGGAGGTTGTTTGAACTCGCATGAGCTCAAAACATCACTGGTAATTGCACCCTGGCTGTCTCATTGCATGCTTTGATACAGAAAACTATCCAGTGCCATGCCACCCACGTCTTCCTAACAGCAGTATTTAACTTGTTGTGCAAAGTTAAAAACATGGACTAGTTCAAAGATGAACTAGTTTGTGAAGGAAACTGTTGGCCTATAAGGAAGTACTTTACTCAATTATGTAATTTAACTAGGAAACAATTCCCCCGGTTTACTCAGTTGCTGTGCACATAGCTCTCCAGTGCTTAAAAAGCATCTCCCAGAAACAATGTGTGGGAATATGGCTATTACATCAAGGAGATTCTTGTGCAGGTCACCTGTACACAGCACCACAAACCTAGCTGCAAATGTTATATACATGCTATATACAACACACAACTACCAGAGAGTCTGACAGGAATCATAAGCTGCTTAACAATTAGGTTATTGGATCAGATTTAACCTAACCAGGAATCTGGTTAGGGGTTGAGAACTGGAAGATTAAAGCCTTCTCTTGAAAGGGATTTTTTTTATTAAAAAGCGTGTAACTGAATGGTAAATAAGATTTAGACCTGTTAGAAGATTAAGTGTTCTGCTCTGTTCCTAAGCTTACACTTAAGGCAATTAATAGTTCTCAAGGTCTGAACAGTAAGGATATGCATGAATTTTCTTCATTCTGCCAGCTGAAAGAGATTTGAATGACTTTTGCCTTACCTTGTCACACAAACACTGGTATGGCTTGCAGTCAGGTAAATCAGTACTAGTACAAGATTATCCATCAGTGATCCATTAGAAGTGTCATATATCAAAATATATATCAGCAGATTAAAAATGTGCACAAAAACATTTTGCCACTAAAAATTCATAGCATGTTTGGATTTTTTCCCTTAATTTGCCCAATTACTCAAAATTTTCCAGTTAAAGTAAATGAAGTTTATGAAGAATTGAGTTTATAAATAATATATTTTAATATAGGCGTTACAAAACAGCAGATTTTCACCATATCTGCATCATATTTTTTGCTTCTCAGAAACATGAGGCTTATTATGCGTGGGGTGTATGGTCAGACGTATAAAGACATGCGTTTCCATCCCAGAACCATCAGCACAAGCATGAGCACAATCTAAGTTCTCCCAAGTCAGGATCCTGACCTGACGCCCCATCCCCAAGTGCCCCCTCTCTCCAAACCAAGACGACAAAAAACACAGTTTTGTGGTTTATGGAAAAAGCACAGTTTTTCCTTTCTGACTGCATATACTCATTGCATCAGCCTCTGCTCCCACACCCCAAGCAAGGAGTACAAAAGTGACAGTGTTTTGTGGGATCAGCTGCATGGACTCTGCTATCACACTTGGATCAAGGTGGAAGTTACAGATTGGTGTCACGGCAAGCTGTGATACCTTTGGGGGAAGTCAGCTTTAACCGAGTCCAGCATTAGGTTGGTGCTCTTGTTATGTGACAGTTTGATATACTTCATGGGCCAGCAGTGGGTCACATAGCAGAGCAGAGCACAGCTCAGGAGGTTCTGGATTACATGGTGCTGATAACAGCCATTTTTCTCTCTCAATCAGAGAAGCTTAAAGCTACAGCAAATACAGAATGTCATCATCACATAAGTGGCCTAATTATGTTTTCAGTCTACTTGCTTACATTGTTATGAATCACTTTATCAATAGGCATTATATCTTTATATAAAGTTCCTACACAAAATCTTTGTGTAGTAATTATAGTTGAAAACCCACACACGGCCTATTCACCCCATGATAGGAGAATTAAGTTGTTAGCTTTGCAGCTTAAATTGAAATTCCTAAATTCTACCACACAGAGAACATACACCTCTGGTGAGACTGTATGCCTATCCAGACACTTTCAAAGACCCATAGGCAACAAACTACCTGCAGCCAAATTAATTTTTCTTGATAATACTTCACCTTTTTTACTTTTTATAATAAGTCATGAGTTAACCTCCTAATCATATGAAATAGTCCAATAAATACCACTAGTTTCTGTGAATATAGAAACTCCTCCTGACTGGTTGCTATTCACTTTTCACTTGAAAGGTCCACTAGTCACTTTGCTATTGTCTCTGAATGAGCTGCACAAGGGGAATTGTTTTTTAGTTAAATTATACTTAAATGTATCGTACTTATAATTCTATCATAACTCTATTCTGCAAGCTCCTCAAATTAAATGGGCATGCAAGCCACTTCATTGTGAAGGCATATTTTCATTGCTCTCTGAAATACTTGTGCCTTCTCTTCACAAGTAAAGAAAAAAAAATGGGTACCTGCAAGGTATCCAGCAGATTTTCTTCTCACAAATGTGTTAGCAAATGTATTTCATTTGTGGCTTTACAGCTGTGTACCATACTATCAGGAGATTCTGATTAAATTCTCATTATTTTCAGCATTGTAGAAAAGGAGCTTTAACATTTCAAGTGGGTGTTAAGTTGCAGTAGGACTTGTGTACCCATTCTGCTTGAATTATTATTCAGGCATAAAGAGTTGTAAGAGCTTTTTTTTTTATATACATAAGTAGGGTGTTGCAGCCTTCACTCTAGAATTTGGTGTATATTTTCATCTCCCTATGGTGTAAGTGTCATAAGGAAAAACATAGAATATCATGCCAATGTTGGTTTCTCGGTTCAGCAAAAGATCATTCCACAAATCTGGGTGATCTGTCACAAGAAGTTTGTCTGCATTAAGACTCATCATAAACATATTCTTTCACATTTTCTCCTTAGCAAAGTTCTGTGCTATGTGTCATATTTCACCATTTAGTTCAGGGTTTAATTTTCTTCTGTCTTGTGCAAAAATGTACATAAATTCTTTGGGAAATTAGAAAGGGGACTTCAGATTGTGCTTCCTGATTACTATTACTAGTTTTATGCAACCTCTGTTGAAAAGGGTAGGAGATAGCAGCCTTCCTTCCCAAATGCCTGCCAACCACACTACCATGTTCCAAGCCATGCGACCCACAGCCGAAGACTCAATGTATTTCATGAGAACAAACTTGCAGAGAACTGTGATAGAATAAATACTGCACACTGCTTTGTCAATGATGCTATTTTCTTAAATGTAGTGTAAAAACAGTGACTTTCAGCTTACTTCCTGAATCTGAAGATGTAGCACATGTACAGCAAAGATGTAAGTACTGTCTCTACAGTACTTTAGTTTTACACTATAGTTTGTTCCTCTATAACAGCTTGATAAGTTGATTTATTGTGTTATAAAGCACTGAGAACTTGTAACACAACAATCTCTGTAATACACAAAATATAACCAAAAGATGTTGAGACTTAAATGTTTCCATATGACAAAAAAAAATAATAAATAAATAAACTAACCAGTACTATTCATAGTATTTACAAACATTCTTAAAACTGACCCATGAACATATTTATTTTCTTTTACAGAATGTGTTAAAAAAAAAAAAAAAGTGTATGAATTTTTCCATCAATATTAAACTTTTTTCCTAAGCTATGAAAAATGTAATCCATTTCTCTTTGGGAATTATTACCAGGCAAGCTGATGCTCTGCTGGATGCTGTTAAAGCTTTTCAGTGCAGTAAATATTGTTAGTATAACTTCAGTGACACATGGATCAGAATAATATAGATAGTTCATAGCCAATTGTTTGAAACAAATTTGTGTATGAGTATCTAAGAGGAGTGGGAAATAAAACAAAAGCTTGTAAAACTTGCTGCCACTGCCTAGATCAGTAAAGGAAGAGGTAAATGAAAACATACCAGAGTTTTATAGCAGGGAAAGGATTAATATCTGATACAAGGTCAATTGTGTAAAAGAAAAATAATCTTTTTTTTTTTTTTTTTTTTGAATAAAGTATAAATACTGAATAGATTTATCATAAAAGCCTGGAAATAAAATGATTTCTAGAAACAAGATTATCTATTAAATATTCCCCCAAAAATCAGAATAATAAGGTGACCAAGAGATGGTCTAGTATGTGAGCTGGAACAAACAGAGAATTACAAGCAGACTCCTTGCAGTGTAATCGATCAAAGACAGTTGCACTTAAAGTTACCTGTGCGGATGAGTACTGACAGGGTTCGTTACTAGCACAAATACAAAAAAAAAAAAAAAATAGCCATTTCCCAATAAACTGCAGTCTTTGCAGTGGACAACTACCTTCTTGAAGGAAAGTTGAGTCATTCATTCTCTCATTGTAACCCTGCAAAACTTCAGGTCTGAGAGAAAGAGGCATATCCTTACTCATCAGCAAGGCTCTGAACACACACACACACACATGCACACACGTACGCACGCACGCTTCTGCTCACATGTGGTGTTCTTTAAAGTCCCATGACTGACAAAAAAGGATTTGTTACCAGGAAAAAGAAGAATCAGTAGCAAAGTGTTTTATTTCTGAAGTGAAAACAAGAATAATTTTTAGCACCCCCAATTAAACTTGTAAGCCTGTTTTTAAGGTAAGGCATTTTCCAAGCTCCATGATGAGAAGTGTGAGAAGAAACAGCAATATTCTGTTCACAAAAACAGTAATTTCAGTTAAGACAGCAGAGTAGGCATGAAAACTATAGCTCATTTGGCAAGGTGGGACTGGGTAAAAACACCTTCCTGAGAGGTCATGTAATCAGCATTGCAGGTATTGTTATCCAGAGGCACCATAAGATACACATCAACATTAACATAAAAATCTGGAACTTCAATGAATACAAAATAAGGCTGTAGATGACAGAAAAACTTGTTCCCTGATTTCCACCAACCTTTCTGGTTCAACCTCGCAACCCATCCGATATCCCACATCCTATTAGTACTTGCGGAAGGGAATCTCATTTCTGATCCAGTGTTTTAGTTGGTGTCTCAAAACACTAACATTATGTGGGCATGGCCATCCTGCCTCCAAAATACTTCCCTGACATAAACAGTGCTCCAAAAGAAAGACCCATGATTCTGATACACGGTGCAGGGTTTCACTGGCCGTAGCAGCTGGCAAAGCAAGAGGAGCTTCTCATTTTGGAAGGGAACCTCGACTGCAGGAGGTCCAAAATCACACAGCAGTTTCAGGCTTGCTCTCATGGTGAGGGAAGAAGATAATACCTTTTCTGCCCCCATTTCAAATGCAGTATCCCAAGAGGTTATATAGAAAAGCATCAGTGAAGAAACAGTATCCTGACTTTTCTCTTAACACTGTAAATTTTGAAGCCCCTTCCACCCTTTCACATTCTTCAAACTGGAGGCTGTTTTTTTTGGTTGGTTGGTTGGTTGGTTTGGTTTTACATCTTGTTTTCCTGCAATGTTGCTAACGTGAACAAAAAGGAAAAGGATTTTCATGTAGACCTACTCCACCTGTCACATACAGCCTATAGTTCTAGTAAGAGCAAACCACCATTTTTTCCAAGTTTTACCAAATGTGTCCTTAGGCAGTAGTTTCAAAAGCACCTGAGTCGTTTTGAATTTTAAGTGTCATGAAAACGTTTTAAGACCTTCCATGAATATTGGATCCTCCCTCACAGAAAACAAGAAAACCAGAAGAGTTTTGCAGTCTTTAATTCATTCTCACCCACTTTACGAGGAATTTAGTAAGGATGATGTTATCAGAAACTGAATCAACCAATTAGCGAGACTATTTATCTCTGAAGGAGTAACAAGGGAGATCTGCAAATGCTGAAAGAGAGCAGAGTATGCAAATTGTCAGGGTGTTTTGTAGGCTGCAGCAGCCTTTCAGACAGAGCACGAGGATTAACAAAAATCTCATTTAATTATTTCCTCTCCTGCCACTGCTGTCACCTTCTATAAACAGTTGAGTAAAGAAAGATGAACCACAAAAAATAAACTAGGGCTTAATTAAGAAAATATTTTTCTTAGTTTCTTCTGACTAGGCCCATGTATGTATCTTGTCTCTAGGATACAGCAACCATGCCACTTCCTTACGCCGCTAATTAGGGACACCATATTCCCCGAATAGTGTTGGAGTTACGCTCGCTACCATTCATTTTTAAACCAGAATGACAGTCATGTTTATTATATAGAAGTAACGAGTATTCATGTAAACACTGCCTATTTGCACATAGCCACAGTAATGAAATTGACATTTCACACCTCAGAACTAAAACTCTTCCAAAAGAGATCACCTCTGAAAGCCTTGCACGTGACAAATAAAAGTTGTAGGTGGAGCTCAGATGGGAACATTTCGCAGGCAACCACTGAAAGGCTACAGAGGCCTGAAAGACGTGATATCTATTAGATCTGAACACAACTGAAACAATGGAAAACTCCACAGTGTGGCTGATAAGGTCACCAAGCAGGATGCCTGTAAATTATCACAGGACTAATAAAAATCTACTTGATGTATCTATGGTATGTGAAGATGTACAGATGAGGAAATACCTAACTGTAGAATTTGAAGATGCCTATCACCAACTGAAGAAACTGCTACTAATCACTGGAATTTTCTGGACGTTTAGTGCACAGATAAATAGCTAATCACAAACTGCATTATCAGAAGATAATAACCAGTAGGAGAATTCATAATACAACGTATAAGGAACTGGCATGTAAAGGAGATGCACAGCTTTCTTCCTTTGGATTGGGGCAGTTAAAACTCAGGGTGTATCGTTTAATCAGCACATAGCGTTATGTTTATCTACTGCTCTCACAAGAAACCCTCATGACAAACGTACCATCAAGAAGAGCTTTGTAGCTTTATGAGGTGGAGCGGGGCTTGGAGAAGCCAAGAGTTGCCAGTAGGTGAGCAGCTGCACGTTGAAATTCTTGGGGTGGGTCGAGGCTCCTGAGCATTTGGAGCAACCAGCAGCACCACAGGGACAAAGGTGCCTGAGATGCTGACTGAGTTCTCATTACTGTTGGCATTTTAGAGCAATGCTTCAACATTTCAAGTGAGTGCTAAGTTGCATTCATGGGATGACCAGTCACATGGGCCTGTCACACCTGGGGCCTCTGGTATCACCCCGGGCCCCTCCCAAGGCCTCTGCTACAGTCCCCTGCCCATACTTCTCTCTGCTGTGTTTTATTGTAGGCTCTTAGATAATTCACTCCACACTAAAGACTACTTGTCATTACCATCTATTAGTTACAGACATTTGTGTAACTGTAAACATTAGCACTCAATTGTACAAAGCTAAACAAAAGCTGAAACACTTTATGTAACAGACACCTGCTTGCTAGAGAATGCTGTTACAGCAATAACAAACTAAAGCACACGCCAGGCCAAGCACGGCTCAAGTCCTGAGTCTGTGGTCATTAGCTCAGCCAAAGCCTTTGGGGCTTTTGTGCCAACCGACAAGGGCAGCACTATATTTGCTGGGCTGCAATACGCCTGCACGGCCTCTCCTTGTCACTGCCAGCTACAGAACAGGGGACCACACACTTGTCATTTTAATGCCTTTGCCACTATTAAACCACTTTCTCAACAGCATCCACCCTGGCCATCTTAAATAGGAAGGACAACCTCAATGTCTCTCAAATATCACTGATAACATTGCTGGACAAATTAAATGCAAAATGTCTGCAAACATGTCGAGTATTAGAGCTGAGCGTCAGCCTTCACATAACAAACAGACATTTAGGGCGGGCATTCCCATCTAAGAAAAGTGCTGAATATCTTGCAACATATAATTTGCATAACCAAGAGATGGCAGCACTCCATCAACCATTTGCCTGAAGCATTTATTTGAAAATGATTATCCGTCTGTAAGCACGATGCCTCAGTGTATGAACAACGCTACAAGACTGAAAACAATGGAATAACAACTAACAGAACGAGGCCCGTGATTATTATTCTGTTGCTTTACAAAGGTCTGAAAAGATTAAATTCATTCACCGGTAACTTGAATTATTTTTACCCCGTTTATACTAAAAATAGGGCATAGCAAGTACGTTTTTAATTTAGTTGTCTCATAGATGTATCATTTCAAAACACGTTCTGTAAAATAATAACATGACCCAACTAACCTTCCACAAAACCTAAGAAGCACGTATATATCAAATATACACTAATTTAAGCACTCTCTCAACCTTTTCTCAGCAGCTGGAAAAGTTCCCTGGCAATAATCTGAAGAATCAACACGGCCCTAGAATTTAATTATGCTATATATATACTGCTGGTTGTCTCCTGCAGGCTGATGCCAACAGATATTGAAGGAGTTCAGCCTTTCCCAAAGGCTTTCAGTATCCTATATCATAGGTATACAAGAGATTCCTTAGCATTAGTAATTATCCTCTTTTAGCACATTCACTCTGATCTACTTTTAAAATCTGTGAACAGCATGTGGATTTCAGCAACAGCCTTCAAACAACGCTATGTAGGAAATTAGTAATATGAATATATGGATGATACCAGGTGATTAAGAAACTGGGTAAAATGGAGATGACACTGAAATGGACTGAAAAGAAATTGTTGACCTGAGATGTTGGTATTGGATGAGTTTTGAAGATGGTATTATTTAACTTAATGAGGAGGTTCGCAACTGACTCAAACCATCACTGGTTTCCACTTTTTTCCCTACTGCTAGAACTCATTTTCCTGAGAAGAAGGCCAGACTCAAACAACACTGATTATATTTCAGAAAAATATGTCACAAATAAGTTGTATAATTTTACAAAGGATCTTAATGTTTCTTCCGTCTATTTTTGCTTAAAATTTCTGTTTTGATTTTCTCCTATTGCAAGCAATTTTTCCTTTAGTTGCTCTCTAACTTCATTTATGTTACGCTTCATTTAACCCAATACATAAGGAACATCAGCTTGTTTTCACAGAATATACTGGACTTAAGCTCCCCACCATTCCTTCCCCCCACCCCCCACCCCACCCCCTTCCAATGTAATCTAGTTCTTGCAGCTTGTTTTCAGAACTTTTATAACAAAAAAATAGTATCTCTGTGTTGACTGGAAATATTCAACACTATTACATTTATTCCCAATATTTCTTGCTACACAGAAGATTATCTCTTTTAGAAGACCAGCAGATGGGTTCAGTTTCTTCTTTAACAGCTAAGCAGCAGAGTATTTCTCAAAAAAAATATAATGACAAAATACAAAATTGTTGAAATTTTAACTTCACACAATTTGAAACTTGAATTGTTGACATTCAGCATTTCAACAAAAGACACTGAGTGTAAGTATTAAAATAGCCAGTGAAATAGCAAGAATGTTTTTATTCTACCTTTTATTCTAACATGATGCATACTTCTTAAATGACAGCAATCACACTACAGGACACTAGAGACTACAGCTATCATAAGAAAATGTCTCTAACTGATCACCTCTTTCTGTTTTGTTTTCCCTAAAGCATCAGGCCTTAGCATCAGCTTTCTCTTCTTTCTCCCACAAATTAATCTTGCTGCTTATAATGATCTCCATTGTCACAGAAAGAATATCCATGGCATTGTACATAGTAGCTAGATCAGAACACTCCAAGGAATTCAACAAATTCTCCAAAATATGGATTGGAAGCTAAGTATTTCTGACTCCAACTATTTCTATTTATGGGATCGGAGTGCCCATTCGTTATTAGTTCAATACATTTTCAGAGGGTGACAAATGAAATCTGAAGAACACATATTGCAAATAATTTATAACAGCATGTTTCTGGAATTATAATTAACCGAACAGAAATACTGTCAAATAAATATGCTTTAAAAGACCAGACAAAATTAAATATCATTCCCGGGGGTAAAAATAATTTTCTTTTTTCCTCTCTGAGATGATCAATTCTTCCGGAGCTCTTCTTCCACCCACACTGTGATGTTGCTGTATCTGAATCAATAACCTATTTATAGATAAAAGGACAATTTTTTATTCAACAGTTAGTAGATTTCTACTGCTTTGAGTTGTATTTAGTATTCCTTTAAAGTTGTTTTTTTTTTTTCTTTTTTTTCTCTCCAGATAGAAAACTTCAGATAACTACTTTGAAGATAATTCCCATATCAAGCTGAAAGCACAAGAGATAACTAAAGTTCAAAACTTTTTAAATTTTGACCAAGGGAAGATAGGACAGCTCACTTCTTCCGTCTGTTCCCAACACAGGGACCTCAGGGCTGTCCTGAAACACTCTTCCTTAGCTCATTTTCTTCTTCTAGTTTTGTACTTTCCAACCTATAATTTTGCTTTGGATTCCTTGCCTGGTTCACATCCACAAACTGTCACACCAGTCTGCAGGCCAGCCAATAACTGGTTTCAATATTGTTCATTTCTGTGACAAAGAATTAATTAAGTTACCCACTCCCGATACATCAATTTGTAACACGTTCTTCTAAGAAGTGTTCTAAATAATCTTTTGCCTACATGAATTATGGATTGCTTTCATGATTTTTTATAGAAAAAATATGAAAACATGTCACACTGAAATTGAACACAACGTTTTTACAAATGAATTGGTGATACTTCAGAAGTTTTATTCCAACAGTTTTATTCAACAGAGCAAAACCTCTGAAGTATTGCTTCTAAGCAGTATCTGCTGTTATGTCTGCTACTCTTCCTATAAATTTGTCTAGGTCCTTAATTTGTTCTGGTGAACAGTAAGGTGGTTCCTGAGGTTCAAGAGATTTGGGTTCTAGTTAATCCATATTTCACAACATTTTGGACAAAAACCACACATAAAATATGGTCCTATCTTTCTTCTTTAGTGAATCTGATCTTTCATTGTGTTTCTATTCCGTCAGAAATTCTTTCCTAAATAAAACATAGAAATGCTTAGGGGCAAAGGATGGGACCACAACAGAGAGTTTAGATCCGATCTTTCCAGAGTTCAAATTTAAAATTTGGATCAAATCCTCCAAGGTACTTCTGTCATTATTTGGGCTACTCTACCAGTTTATCAGTCTTTGATGTCTCTGATTTACAACAATTTAAAGGCCAACATAAGTTTCAGGGCATTATTTGATGAAATTTAAGAGCAATATAACCTCAAACCAGTAGGAATACATATGGGCTCAATGCTGAGCACAGGTCCAGACTTTTCCTGCTCAAGTTCAGTGAACAGATAGGGAAGGTATATTGTGATTTTGTTTCACAAAGAAGTAGCTCATTATTCTTATCCGTGCTAAAGAAAATGTGTTGCTGAAAGGGATTTAAGTAAAAATTCCAAATTTTGAACCCATTCAGTGAAAAGCGTATGTACAGGATAGGTCTACAGTAAAACTGGCTGGTGTTTGAAGTAAATGCAAGCCAATTAACTATGACATGTTGGAATCTTTTGGTATGACATTTTTGGTGACTACCTGGGGGCAGAACTCAGCCATGGTAGCCTGTCCCGCATCACAACTAAACTGAAGGAAATTTAGGGAAGCTCAAATCGTATCTGTGAAATTATCTTCAACAAAAATTTTGCTTTCATCCTGCTTTAATCGTAATAAAACCTTTTGACACTCTGCCATGGGAGAGAGCCATAGTTCATTCGGTTCCTAAAATAAAGCAAATTAAGAGAGAGGCTGACTAATGCAATCCTGAGGAGGTTCTCTGATCACTTGCAAAGTGGTTTCTCAGTTCCTGGAAGATAACCATGGTTAGAACTAATGTCTCGGCATTAGCACCTAGATCTCAGCTCCTCTGACTTTTAAGGCAATCTGTCTGGGAACTGTAAATTTCCACTGTTGGCAACTATTTAAACACTGCATTTTGTTAAGCAATAATGCAAGGTTTACTTTAACCTTCAAAGGCAGCTGCTACCTGTTGGCAGGCACATCCACGAGCCAAGTTCTATCAATGAAAAATGCAGCTTATTAAAGGAAGAATGCACTTTTTTTTTTTTTCCTCCAAAGTAAACGTACCAGTTTCAGTATCTCTATACAGGAAGCTTCTGCCCACAAGCCACTTACAGTACATCCTTGCACTTGTCTGATGTCTGAGCCTGTCACACCACAGCGAAACCTCGCTACCGCTACATTCACCGACAAAGAGCACAGTAGGATATATCTCTGTGAACAGACTCCTACGTCAGTTATTGTTGATCATGATAAACAATCATCTCCTGGCTAACAAAGCACACACCAAGACCTATAGCTCACTTTCTTCATGATTTAACATTTCATAGATAAACCCAACAGCCCACTCTAATGAGTCAGATCTTCCTAAACACTTCGTTGAAGTCTGTTTACAGCAATGTCGTTTGCTACATCAGGGGGAGGAGGTGTCTGCGTTTCCTTTTTTTATTATTATTTTATTTTTTAATATTTTTTGAGCAAACACAACTGACAAAACTGTCAACTCTTTTTATTGTTTTCAACTTATATAAACAGAATTAAGCTGCGGGGAGTCTATTAATAAAGGCCTACACAACAAAATCACTGACAATCTTCAAGGCATGTTTTAATCTCCCAGAAAAAAAAAAAAAATCAATTTTGTTTAGAATAAACTAGTAGAGAATAAGAGATTACTCCAGGGAATTAGTCTTTAAAGTATGATGGAGAAATATTGATTTTTTTTCACTACGGGACTATGATGTTTCAGTACCTATAAAATGTGCCATAACATTTATACAAAAGACTACTTCAAAAATTCCAGGATTATTAACCCTACAGCTTTCTAGTAATAAGTATTTCTGATTAAAAAAAAAAAAAAAAAAAAAAAAAAAAAAGATAATTAGAGAGACAAACACCTGGAAGAAAAAAGCTTAGAGCCTCAAATAAGTTCCACTGCACTAATGAACCACTCCACAAAATCCCAGGAGGTCAAAATATATTATGTGTGTTGACTCCAGTGCAGAAGAACTAACCTTGTGCCCTTGCTTTCCATATCTATGGCATCTCCAAAGTGTCACAAAGGGATGAACACAGAGGGTGAAGTTATAATAATGCAAACTGAATGACCGCCCTGAATACAGCTGCCGAGACCTTCACTCACAGATGGTGACACTTTGTCTTGGGGGCTAAAGCTTTTCAAACAGCCGGAAAAACACAAATTCTGCTTTTGGTTGTACCTGCACCAGGCTACAGCTGAGCACGTCTTCATCAGCTACAGCAGGGAGAATGAAGCTGTTTTTATTGAACACGGAACTTGGTGCATTTTCACTCCGATGCAGGCACTACTGGGTTTTTAACATCTATAGCTTGGAGAAATCAGAATGACTCGAAGTCCTGACACTTTATATTTACTTGTTAACAGGGTCGGTATTTCACTTTTTTCCTCTGGCTTTTATTCCTTTTAGCCAGATAAGTGAGACCTGAACTCTGTGCCTATTATTCCCACTGCAAAAATTTAAAGAGCCTTTTGATTCACTACAAAACAAGCAGCATGAAGGCACCCATTTTTTGTAATGCTTGCAAAACCATCTCTCAACTCCTTACACTTTTTAACTGCCCATGCTAAGATCTTCATCAATATGAGTTAAAGCCTTCTCATAACACTTCATTAGGGAAAACCATCATTCCTAGTTTGCAGATGGGGAAACGATAGAGCTACAAGTCAAGTGACAGCTTAAGGCTATGTCTGCTTAGAAGGGATGTCTGGTGGTTAATGGAATTCACTTACATAAGCAATATACAAGTAAGTATCAAAATATATTTATCTTTTTTTTTTTTTTTTTTTTGGACATATGCAACCTAAAAACCCAGGCCTGAATACTTCATGGCTCTTAGAAGTTGTTGTTTAGCAGTCACAGCCGCTTTGGGCAAAAGGAAATCTTTTACCTGAACAGGGGGAAAAGTTCAGGTCTGATGCTGAGCTCAATCTCATAACTTTTTTGTCTTCATTGAACTCACAGGTATTCATGAACACTTAATGCCTGGAGTTTTACCATCACTGTATAAGTATTTCTCGTGCCTAGAAGCTGTTATATCCTGCTTTGTTCATACCTGAATTTGATTTTGCTCCCAAGCAGGCATTTTCTATTTTTGCAGAGACATTCAGTTTTCTAGAATAACTTTTCCCCTATCTATGCAAAATACCAGTTGGCCTTACTGATACATGAGCTTTGTATCAAGGTTGTATTACTAATATAGCACAGAATGAAATGAAGCTGACAGAGAAGATGTGGCATGTGTGGTTTGAAATGCACTTCACACAGGTGGCGCATTTGCATGGGAGGGTTTGATCTGATGTAACTTCAGTTGGGGGTTGGAGCTTGCACAGATGCCTTCAAAAAGACACAGCAACCTTGTGCTTGTGGGCATGGATGCGTGCACACAGATTTCGGTGGCAGTTAACACTTTTTCCGCAGACCCACACTTCTGAATGAAGCTGGTAGCTGTGTGACAGCTCTGCTCCTCGCTGCACATCAGGGTCCCCGCTAACACTGTCCCTGTAGCGTTTCAACACCGGCTGCCTTCCGTCCTCCTCCTTCATCCCAACTCCTCTATTCTTTGTTGTAGGAAATAACAACCCAGACAACGGCAATGCCTCTTTCCTTATTGGTAAACATTCTCTGGGCACATCTGCTGTGATGATGATAAGGCAGAGGTCTGCTCTCAAATGGGAAAACCAGAATGTCAGTTTACATAATGGCCAGAAAACAAGAAAAAGAGCCTACGCGCTAGAGCAGCAAGCCTGTTTCTATCTTGCTTCATTGTCTTAACAGGATTCTTATTGTGTTTATATTTAGAGACATGGGAAACTGTGCTAGCCATGTTCCCCATTGTTACTTAACCTCAAACAACCTATATAATACACTATCCATTAAGGAGCCTGAATATAGACGCTAATCAAGGTGGCTAAACAAGATATAGGAAAATAAAGCTCAGGGCTTCCTCCTTGTTTGGGAAAAAACAAACAGGAAGGCTCCCTCTTACACTCACCTCAAGAGAGTGGGGCTCTTTTTTCTGATTTGTTTCTACAGGCTCCCAGCAAATCTTAGCTCTCTGGTGTGTACCTGTTCAGCTTTTTCATCATTCACGCTGCCAGTAAACACTCCAGCAACCTGTTTCCCAGCTGGGAAACTTTTTCTTTACTTTTTTGGAGACAGTGTTTATTAGAAAACTGTTTACCAATGACAGTAGAAACCTGAAATAATTGAGATAGCATTGACTGCAACCAGCAGATCATCAGCAAGTTGCTTTTGATAACATTAGTGCATTGTGCTTGAGTAGGTTTGCTTGAATGCTGTATAACCAACAAAAAGTTATCAAGTAAGTTGAATCCACCTAGCTGATACTAAATTGAACACAATGCTCCTAATGAAGACACATCCTCAGCTGCTTGGAGTTCACAATTCCAGCTCAGACATAAGTATTGCAGAGGAGTAGCAGTAGCAATAGAGCCTTAAAGTCTGAATGCAAAATCATTTTAAACACAGAAAATTTGTAATGATTTCTGGTTAAAAATTTGGTAGATTTATTTACGTGCCATATTTCAGTCTTGCTTTGTCTTCAGGATCTGCAACATTTAGGCCTTTCAAATCAGCTAAGGATGAAATACCCAACTCCTCTAAGCCTTTAATTTACAATTTAACACAGACAGCTTTTGCCTCTTTCTGTGGCATTTTGCCTTACTACACATAACCATAGCATTCAAGATTTCCTTAATAAGTTTGGGCTTTTCCTATATGAATGTTCAATCTTTGTCATTTAACATAAAGCAGTAATAGTCCCTGGTACACTGTGGAGGGAGAGGCTGCCATCAGAAAGCAGCAGTTATTTTTCTTTGAATCTTTTTTTTTTTTTTTTTTTTTTTTGGCCCTGATGTACGTAAGGCTGTGAAGGCGACCTGTCAGGTATGCTACAGACTACGAACCCTTACACCAGAGAAGTATCTCTTTTAATAGATAAGAAATTCAAGGCAAGGTTGCTTCATCACTACCCTCGGAAAACTTATTTCCTTGGTAAGCATACTTCTTACCATCTTGTATTGTCACCCAGACATCACACCACATGAAACCAATGTAAAGATATGTAGCCATTGAACTAAGAGAAGAAAATGAAGCACCTATGCCAACACCTAGCAGGGAAGCGTGAAATGCCTGAAGTTCCTTCTCACCTCTCCACATCCCAGTACGTCTGCAATCCACCTGTGCAAAGACCAACAGGAAAGCGGGAGGCATGCAACAGGAGCATCAAGCTCTAGGAGGATCTCGGGGAAAAAGTCAGCCTACATTGCACCGTCCCACTCCACAGGCAAGGAAGGAAACCATAGCAGGAAAGGTTTCTCTTCTCTGCTGCTCAGGTTTCACATGCACATCATAAATTCTCTGTCTTGAACTTAGTGCTTAGTGCTGGAAATGCAAACAAACTTATTATTGGGAGAAAAGCCAAGGGCTGGCCTCGTTAGGCATGGCTGCAGTGAGATTTCGGTTAGATTTTAAGCTCAGACCTTTGTTTTCCTTTATTTTAATTATCCTCTCGGCTTTCTCCCCTCCCTTCAGAGTCTCTCCTTCTTGCAGGTGGTGGCACTGCTGCACCATTTGTGGCACTCAGCACAGATTCCTTTGCCAGGTTTCAGAGTCTCTCTTAACAAGTAATTAGAACAGTTTTCACCGGCTCATGCTGTCAGCTTTCGAGCTCCTGCATGATCCAAATGGCTCTCAGGGGATGTTACATTATGGTTGGTTTGTTATTGTTTGTTCCAGGCCAGTGCCACTAGACAAAAGCGTTATAAAACTGGTGAGTAGTATTAATCACAATTTCTTAGGTGTCTGTGTCTGCAATATGCCTGTTCTCACTTTCCTGGTTTTTTGCTTAGTTTCCATTTTGTCCTGAAAGAACAATAGGGATGTGATGCACAGGGTATTTTGCCATATAAAACCTCGGCAACGGGCTGACATATTTGTAGGGTTAAATAAAAAAAAGACTGAGAGCAAAACAAGCATTGCATTTCAACATCTACATCTCTTTGTTAGGAATGACGGGATTAGTACCCGAGAGCTCCCCTGCAAACAGCCCGACTCCAACCAGCTCCAAGTATTTCAAGCCCCTAAATTCAGCTGAAGCTTAACCACTTACCCATTGTGTGTCTCCACATCTAACTTGACTTCAGCATACAATGCAGAACGTCCCCTGCTGCGCATCCCCAAACAAGCCCCTTTGAAAACCCAGTGTTTATTTCAATTCGATTAATCCTTATTTCAAAATTCAAATAGTTCTGAAATTCGCTGAGCTGCATCCCTGTCCCCGTATTAAGAGACAGGTATTCAGTCATACATGGGGAGGAAAATAAACAGAGTAAACACAACTAATTTATTCCATTTCCGATCTTATTGATTTCAGGTCCAGAGGGCTTTTAAATCTGTTAAGTGAAGCAATAAGCAGAGCATCGCACACAAGAAATAGGACTTTAGCTTGTCTTCCTCCTGGGGCTCTTCAGTGCAATGAAGAGGTTTATTCAGTATTGGTACAAAAAAAGAAGCCCTGCAACTGAAAAACCACCAACACAACCAAAGGCCCTCTAAAAATATGAAAAAGAAAGAAGAAACACCTTTCTCAGGAAGGCTAAAAGCAACTCAACGGTTGTTAAATACATGAAGGGAGCTATGAGCCTGGTAGGCTACTGACTGATCTACAGCAGGTCTGCATTTACAGAGTGCTTTACATCTTCAAAGTGCTGTGTAAACATTAACTAATTGATCAAGTCAGAAAAACAACTGCTTCCAGTGTAATATCAAGTACGTATTCACAAGAGAACAAATTATTAACTAAAGGAAGCAATTAATTTAAAAATCTATTATCATAAATTATACTGAGCATTTCCCTCCTCTTTAAGATTATTCCCTCTGCAATCTGATTAATGTTTGGATTAATTTGCTCGTAATTTCTGGAAACTTACTAAGTGCAAACTTAATAGAAGGCTGATAGAAATGTCAGAGGTAATTGATGCTTTAATGGGCATGAAATCTGGAAAAGGAGCCGATCGAATAGCTTCACAATGGCCTTTGTTGAAGGCCAGGGGAAAGGCTCACCATGTTGGGCTCACTGCTTTAGACGAGTTTAGTGAATTGTGTAACGGGAACATTCTCTGCTTCCTAAACCTGGAGGGACAAAAGATCTATCAAAGCAATATAGCACTCCTCTCATTACCTCCAGACATTCTCTCATCAACTACTTTTTTTTTTATTTAATAATTTTTAACATTTTTAAATGATGGCATTTTCAACTCAATAGTTGCATGGAAGATTTTTTTTTTTTTTAATGCTAGCAAGCAGTTTTTATCTTGCCATATCAGCACAGAAGCATTACAGAAGCTGAGACAATTCTATTTATTTTTTCCCCCTCCTTGAATTGATAAAAAAGTTTCTGTTCCCATTCTTGCTTTGTCTCTTCTTTTAAGCAAGAAGGCCTGCTCTCTGTATCAGGTAAATCCTATTATTCAGTTTCAGTCAGGAATACAAAGGAAACATTCCTCAATCTGTCCACAAGAATCTCATCCAGGTCTGTTTCTTAATGGAATGCACTCTCAATGATAACACATATATTGGGTGTTACCCAGAGGCAAAAATATCTTCATTTGTGAATGCTGCTATGTGTAAACAGTATTTAAAACTATTCCACCTCCGAAAAAAAAAAACAAAAAAAAAAAAAAAAAAAAAAAAAAACAGAGCATAGGAGAGCATAGGAGTCTTGTTTGCAAAGTCGCTGCCACATATTTAAGGTCGGCTCTTAAGTTCTTTTCCCTCACTCTTAATGCCATGAAGTTCTGGCTGCTGCACTCACACTACCCATCTTCACATTAGCTCTTGTACCAGCCAATAAGTAAAAACCATTGTAACGCTGTCTGGCTTGTAAATGAGAAGAACAATAAGGAAAGTCTGAGCCTGACAGCCAGCAGTCCATGGTGATTACAGAGAAAAGGGACTGCATTTTTCCCTCTCTTTTTGTTATTGTTATTAAGGTCAGTGTCATCCATCAAGATGTGGAGTTATTTCTGACACAGTTTCAAAGGTCAATTGGTCATGTGCAACGACAAAAGAGATTCATGGAATAATGTACCCAAAAACTGGGGAATGTGCCTTTTCACTTTCTATTGTCATGCCCCTACTCATATTTCAATGCCAGAAATCAACAAAGAGAGACATTTGGAAATACCAGTTAAGTAAACAAGAAGAAACTGCAAACAACTCATGTATAGCTTGAAAGCCATGGAAATTTGCCTTCTAGGCTACCGTTTCCTTTATTCCAAACATTTGGTCCATTTTTAGCCAGGAGAAATATTTCATCGGCCTCCCCATGCATTGGAGTGGCAGACTTTGACAAAGGCTCCTGTTCCCACTTCAATGGGATAGCAAAACTCCAAATATAACCAACCTCTCATGCAATGATTCACTTGGCTGGCACACTGCTGCCTTTGTCCTTCATGCTAGGAGTCTGAAAACAGATCTTTTCCTGAGTTTCAATTCAGGGGAAATCTTGGGCAAAGCCTGTGGAGGTTTCATCACCATACCTGCCACATCTGCACAGTAAGGACTGCTGAAATTGGTAGCAAATGGGTGAAGACTGAATCCAGGAACAAGCTGAATGAAACTTTTACCCTCTACTATGCAATGGCTGCACAAATATAAAGCTGCAGTACCTTCTGACAAACTTATCCATCTCTCCCTGATAGGAGGAATATCAGTGCTTCACATGCACTGGAGCCAGGCAGAAGAGAACTCTCCACCATGTATGTGAAGCTATACCGGAGGCCCCTAAATCCTATACTCCACTCTTCTGTGACAAAGAAACTCACTGGCTGCTTGTTTCTAAGTGAATAACTTTGAAAATGAGGACTCCTTCTCCTAGTAAGCTCCAAACCTGACTTTTCTTGAAATATCAATAGTGTAATTCATAGCTAAAATCTGCTTCTCTTCTGAACTGACTTATCTATACCATATATCAAAAGAGCTTCTCAGTAGACAGGCCTGTACAGCACTTCTTGTAAATGAAATAGTAGCATTATCTTGTCCAAATTTACAGGTAGAAATGAGCATGCAGCCCAGCAGTATGATGACTGCACAGCCTACTTACAGCGTGGATCTGTACCTTCAGTGTTTCCTGTGCAGTTCAACTCATTTCACTTGATAACAGCTTATTTTACAGGCCATAAATCTCATGTGAGTGCTCCTGACACTCCTAGTCACTACTGTTCACGTAGTTGCAATGTAGTACTATAGTTCGGTGTGGAAATTATATGGGAAATAATTACAAACTTAGGCCCAAACAGGCCCTGTGCGTGGTAACAAAGTATTTAGCAGAAAAAATGTGCAGTTAACTTCTTCTCATCTCTAACGTTTGCAATAGAAAAACTAGAAAGCATATGAACACTGTAATGCATATTGAAGGATTCATTATACCATTTACATTTGGAACACAACGGCAGAGAATAAAAATGTTTTTGCTGAAGGATTTACTTGGAAGCGGATCTGCTAGGCACGAGGCAGTTATTACCTTCCCATTCGTGCTACTGCTCGTCCTTCTTACCCGTACTGTAACTTTACCCAGCACTGATTTACTAAACTAGTATAAATAGAAAACTGATATTTTGGATAGATATCATCATTCAGCCCGACACGTTCAGCTGAGCGGGACTCAGCGATGCGTGCAGTAGGTCAGTTGCACTGCCCGGTTATTTCCACTTCAGAGTCCACGGCATACTGACAAATACATACATTGACAAACAGCTCCCAGAAGTCAAAACATTCATTATTTAACTCTAAACTCCAAGCAGTTATTAAAGAAATTAGATTCTGGAAAGCTGGCCACGTTTCTTCCTTGCCGTTGCCACAGCCTCCCTCCATCACCTGCTAAGCCCGGCGCTTCCAGGCCCTGCTCTCCCTCAGGACCCCAAGGCACAAGGAAGGTGCTCTTCGCCACTCTGGGGGTTTTGCCCTTCCCAGATAAAACCACACTGTGAACTCTGCAGCAGGTTACCACGAAGTTCTGAAAACCAATGGTTCAAACATTGTTCCTCAATAGCTCTCAAGTGTGCACTCAAGATAACACCCTTCTCAGCAATAATTTCTTTTTTTTTTTTTTTTTTTTTTTTTTGTCCTGCTGCTTTGTCTTCTCACTGCTGCCTTTTACACAAACGTTAATGCATTCAAAACCCCAGTAATATAAGGTTAATGCACAGTATTCAAAAAAGTACTACAGAGCAGTCTCGACCTCTGACATTTTTTTTCTGTGCTTTGGTAGTGATCACATATTATGGCTACACAATTTTAAAATATCACTATAGGCTTTCAAGTTCTCTCAACTCCCCTCTTACATTGTGATTTATTTTATGAAAAACATTTAAAACACTGGCTAAATGATTACTTAATTTTGCCTCTGCAAAGCCAGGGATAACCTGTACTACTAGATCACATTGAGAAACTGAAATGTGCATTTTTTTAACTTCTCATATTTATCTCATATTTACAGACTAAGCTCTTCACTGAAAAGACTATCTTTTCTGAACTGCCAGAGGCCTTAAGCCACTCATGGGCCTTAATGTTCCTCATCAGCCTCACCTGGGGCTCCCAGCCCTGCCCATGGGGCACCCAGCCCTGCCCCTGGGCCCAAGGGCTCCATGCCATCCAGGCTTTCAGCCCTTGCCCAGGCTATTTTGTAGGCGTGCTTGCTCCCAGGCCTGCCTTCTGGCCAGACCTCAGAGCTGCACCGTGGCTCTAGTTGCGTGGATGCATGGATGGATGGATGGATGGATGGATGGATGGATGGATGGATGGATGGATATTACATCTTGCCTCCAGACCTCATCTCCTAGTTGGACTTTGGGCCCATGTTGTGACTTTGTTTGCAGTCCTGTCCTTGGCGCTGTCTTCAGTCATCCTTGTTGGGGCTCCCTGGATAGACCCTGGACCCTATTTATCTCTTGCCTTGTCTGGTGTTGTTGATGGACCCTGTTACCAGCATCTGCCTTGACACCATGGTCTGACCCTGTGGTGCTGTGCCTGGATTAGTGAGGGTGCTGCCTGAGGTAACCCTTGGCACCAGGCTCCCCTTCCCTTAAGTAATCACTGTCCTTTGCTGCTTCTTGACATAAAATTATAATACATAAATGTGCTGCAGTAATAGTAATAATAATTTAGTTTACAGTCTTGGAGAAAACTATACCAGAAACATGGAACTTAGTTGTTTTCTCCCTTACATGGCTGAAGGTGAAATCACTTGTTTTGAAGTCCCACAATCCTCTCAACAAAGTGCCTTCTGTTACAAGTGATTAAGATAAATTAGCTCCCATAAACATAATTTCATATGATGTGTTGCAATTATCATAATTATCATAGGTTTAACTTATTTATTTTTAAAAAATAAAAATAAAAATGGCACTAGTTAGCTACAGCCCTTGAAGTTTCCATCTGCTAACTGTTAAAACTCTTCAGATGAAAAAAAAAAAAAAAAAAAAGAACTGGAAATTTTCAAACTCAAAATCCTTTATCAGATGTAGAAATTCACTGAAAAACAATCAAGCCTTCAAGATGAAATCCTCTAACAAGCAGTATGTCTCCTGCACACATTCTGTGTTTGCAGAAGTTGAGAATGGCTGGCAGTCCTACCCAAACTTTACTTAGCTCAGAAAGATAGCTTTCATCTTAAAGTATAAGTTAGCTGCACACATGAACTCCCTTAGAAGTTGGCGCTACTGATGTAAATAGAAAAGCACAAATGTTACGAGGGGGAGAATCAAACTCACATGACTGGAAAAGGAGATAATTGTATCTGCTTAAAATATGCTGACCATGACATGTCAACACAATGCTTAGAGAAAACAGATTTGTCGCAGGATTTGCTTCTTTCCTAGGAAATAGTATTTATGCTGCACAGAGTACACTAGTATATAGGGATTTTCATTGTCATGTACAAATTGGAAGAGACAAATGAGGCTCACATGTCAAATTTTCACTAAGTAATGCTGTACAGGACGTGATTTTTTTTCATATGTTAGCTGAATGATGAACTAACTCAATATATCAGTATATATAATCAGCATCCATAAGTTGATGTAGAGATAGGCTGGTTAGACTGTTTGTGAGCAAAAATGGTTGGCCTCTACCCAACAGTCCAAATCTAATTCATGTCAGTAATTTATGTCAGGAACCTGGTTCAACTCCGGTGTGAAGAGACTCTTCCTATAAGTCACATCCTGCCCATTATACACTGTTGTAAAGTTAGTCACCCCACTGATGTTAACGGTGTTATTTTTTCATTATACAACTAGCTGAGAGCAGAATTTGTTACTGTATGACCTCAGTATGTCACTCCGTATTGACAGAGCTACACTGACTGTTTGCCAAACATTAAATTGATTTTTAACATTGTTTTAAAAGCCTATAAGGTGGTGCATAATTTCATAACTTGTCTATTAAACTGAATTGCTGACTCTAAGCCACTAATATCATTTGAGTCTGATCTATTGATCATACAAAAAATGCAGGCTAAAAGTGTGTGCGATGCTTACTATAAATTCCTACATACCAGACACAAAATGGGCAAGGTTGTGAAAGCAAAATGAACACTCAGTCTAGAGGTCTTTTATTCCTGATAACTTTATCCTCACAGGCAAAGAACAATTCTTTTTATCACAGAAATGCAGCTGTATTTTATTTTATTTTATTTTATTTTATTTTATTTTATTTTATTTTATTTTATTTTATTTTATTTTATTTTATTTTATTTTATTTTGTTAGAAAACACTTGGAATGTATTTGTATGTGAGCCCTTGTGCATCTGAATGATGAATTATGATAAGTAATGTCACATTGACAAATTGTTTTCTTTGCAAGTTATAACTTTTACAGACTGCACAGCTTTTACTGACTGATACCTGAGTAAAAAAAATAAAAAAATAAAAAAAATAAAAATCATCTACATTTCAACTTAAAAGAGAAAATAGATATTGTGAAAGATAATATGATAACCATCTTAGTATTTTACTTTCATTTTGTTAATGACATGCAGATATGTTGAATATGGTCATATGTTCCCATTCATAAATATTATCATTTTACATTTTCCATTGTATTGTGACCCAAAGGTCACCAATGGTATTAAAGCATCCCAGACAAGTATAGAGTTCACTGAAATGACAGGAAACATTAGCAGAATAAATACTTCCAGCCATTCCAGGCTCTCATCCTAAATTTGCTTAAATAAGAAGACAGAGACAGGAGAGAAGTTGGAGACACTCAAAACAAAAGGAGAAGTCACAAGGCTGGCAGATCCACTTTAACTAGGCTTCCCCCATGTGCGTTTAAATTTGCCTAAGCATCCGTAAATGCTGGTTGTTTGATTGATCTTTTGGACCACAGGTTCTCAGTTTACCAGTCCTAATCAGGAGTAGGCCCAGGAATCCCAGGACTGTTTGCTGCAGATAAATCCTCTTGCAGAGGTTCCCAAGAGCAGCTGCCCTTTGCAGCCCTGGACGAAACAATACATTATTACTCATGTTTCAAAGCTCAGCATTTTCACCCCTCATGAATCTTCCTTAGAGTTCACTCCAAATCCTTAAGGAATTCTGATCTCTTGCCTCTAAATTGTGACATCTAATCAGTGAAGGCTCAATCCAATGCCCACTGTCGGTGCTCAGCCATTTTCTTTCATTTCTCTGTCTTGCCTTTTCCTCTATTTCCTACCTATGAATCCCCCTTTGCTCCATAACTCCCTAATACATTTCAATAGGTGATTTGTGCCCCCATCCAGTAATCCATGCACAGTTGTTTCCCCGATCAAATTCAGACTTATAAACCTAATTTTCTTTGGCCAGCAGTCATTCCTTGTGCTAAGTCTGCTCCATCTGAATGTATGATCACCGGGGTTTAATGGACCCTCACTGCTAGCAGTCTAACTGGCACAGCGACATTTACTGTCACTGCTGTGAAATTATGCTCAGTTTGAAGGGAAAAGCGACAACAACAAAGCAAACAAAGCCCAATATTTGAAATATTTGCAATTCCACACAAATGCATATTAGATATAATACCTAAATTATGCAAAATATTCAAACCAGCCCAGAAGGTAAATCAGATGTGTTTGTTTAATTTCCTTACTGCTACAAGCGTAGATATATCTACTGAAAGTGAGAGCTTAATGAATTAATAAAAGATTTTTTTTAAACAAGGGCTGTGCTGTGCAACACCTTGCTATACAATATGAGTTTAGGGTTGTGAAGCCTAGGGTAGATTTGAAAAAAATATCTGTACTTACACTAATTAAAACACATTTGTAATGTCTATCTTCACGCTTTGGTGTAAACACTTCACCGTAACTACCTGAGCTGGAATTTTTTCATCTTTACCCATGACTTGGATTCCTGCAAACAGCCATGATCAGAGAAGGATGTATCAGTGCTCTGCCCTCTGCTACTGCTGTGAGTCTGTTACCAGAAAGGACAACACTACAGTACCCCATACTGGACCCAGTTGCTTCCAGCTCTCAGGCAGCAATCCAGCGCAGACCTGCAGGGCAGTGAGCAGGCAGCGCTTCCCCTCGCCATGCACAATGTAGAATTACAGAATCACAGAATATCCCGAGTTGGAAGGAACCCACAAGGATCATTGAGTCCAACTCCTGGCTCCGTACAGGACTACCTACAAATTAAACCATATGTCTGAGAGCGCTATGACAGAGTCCAGAGAACAGCCAGATAAACATCATATCCAAAACACCCAACACTGGGACATCTGGGTAGCCAGAAACAAATTCCTTTATTTCTACTGTGTTTTCTTTTTTCTTTGCTCATTATTTCCTATAGCCTCCATCACTTTCTCCTCCCCTCAGCATGGGTCCTCACTAATAGCTCTTACAATTCCCTTCCTTTATTTGTCTTCCTTACACCATTCCTTTTCCTTTACTTTCCACTGTGCAGACCCATGCCCCTAACGGAGCCTGCTCTCTCTTTACCTCTCAGAAAATCCAGCAATTTTTGTTGCCCACAAACTGTTCCTTCAACTTGTGTAATCCCTGCACTGTTTTATTTACTCACTGTGCATGGTTCTTGGAGTGTGAGCATTATGTTTATGAGCATGGTTATAGTAATAAAAAGAATAAAATAATAAAAGTTGTTTTTAATTGCTTACAATGAAGTATTATTCCAACAGACCAAATGAAATGTTACCATCCTATGGTTGTGTTTTACTCATAAAGAAAACCAGAGCTTGGACAATGTGGATAAATGCAAGCCCCGTCTGCAATTACAAAAAAAGCTGTCAATAACACTCCACAACTGTCACTTTTATTACCCAACTCCCCCTCCCATAGCACTATCTCATTTGTAGCCATGGTAAGATGCCAAATTGCTTTATTTCCAAAGTGTATGACTACGTTTTAAAAAAGCCTTTGTGTGCAATATATTCCACAGTGCTTAGTCTCATTAGTATTGCCTCAGCATGCATGCATTCATGACCAGCATCCTTATTTCATATGGAGGCATCCTTTAAAGAAATTGAATGCTACAGGGTCTATACATCAATGTTATGATGCTGTATTTTTCTTGAAATCTGTAAATAAGGTCAACAGGATAGGGATATTCCAGATGACAGAATCCTTAATAGTTTTTGAGGAGCAGACTGTTTCCTTCTAAAAAGTCAATTTGTTTTTGACCCATGCCTATTAAAACCCATACTTTGTATAGCAGAGGCAAAGCACCATTCCAGCAGTTTTCATGGCTTTCAGTAAAAATTGTTTGAAAGATTGTATGCAAGACTAGCTGCCCATAGATAAAGAAGGAAGGTAATGAGGACTCTGGATCATTGTAAGTGGCATTGTTTGACTCTGTATTTTAGGGTCTCAAATGTGATGAATTCATAACCAAGACACTATGGCAAGGGAGAATAAAAAGCAGCATTGGCCTTGCAAAAGCTGTAATTTAGAGAGCCAAGAATGTAATTTCTGTTTCTGACACAAAGATTTAAATAGCTTAAGCTTCTTTCAAGACTTTGGACCCAATCCTGATTCCCCAGGAATCACTGACTGTAGTGAATGGAAGGTCAGGCTCCATTTCACAACACAGCCTTCGTGGTTTCTCCTTCCTGCCCCTGTCAGCAGCTAATCGGAGCCTGTTACAGCAAAAGCTGTAGGGCTCAGGTCAAAGGTGTGAACGGGATCCAGGTCACTAGTGATTGAAGGTCACTACAACTGGGCAGCTGAGAAGTAAAATGGGGGGCTGAGACCAGTTCCTGGTGGACAGCCATCCCCCGTACAGAAATCATTATCACAACAAGAGCAGCAAAAGGGGAGAAACAGAAATTAATGGGAAGAGAAGACAGAGGCGTGAAACAGAAAAGCAGAATCATAGGGAATCAAACAAGGCAGGCTAAACTAGAGCATAAAACTCCAAACTGTTCATTATAGTTTATAACTTAGTAGGGCTCTTGTTCATCTCTAAGTCCAACAGCAAATAGATCAGATATTCAGGCCTCTATCATTCCTTGTCTTAGCTAGAATATAAAAAATAAATAAATGAGAAGAGGAAGACTAAAGTAATATGAACAAAAGTGAACAGAATTAAAAATGACCCGAAGAGGCCAAAACAAATTAGATGAGAGTATTTATAGCAAGAAGGACATGGCTCCACAGTCCATCACACACCTCTTTCTGTTCCTCACCATCTACCACTATTGGATGTACATCCTGTAACTGTCCCACAAGCACAGGACATAGGAACAAGTTAATAAAAAATAGGCAAGCATTAATGACAAGAAAGATTTGTGTTTCAGTCAGTGAATTCTCATTGTCCTGACCAGTTGGGCCTGGTCAACTTGAGAGTGGTTTCTTTTGAGAGACAGACGACCAGCCAGTGAACACAATCTTTAATTTTTCTTCATCTACTTCTATTTGCAATTCCCTCTGACGATTCTGAGTTTCCCTTTTTCCACCCTAGTCCCAAACCTTCTCCTTAAAGCAGAGTTTGCCTCTCTTTCTGCCCAGGCCTTGCCTGGCGGCCCCATCCCGTTCCTTTTGTTCCCAGGGGCAGCCACATGGCCCAGGCACCATGCAGGTGGGGAACCCGCCTGCTGGGCTCGGAGCCAGCCTGACTAGCATTCCCTTTCAACACCAAAGAGGCCACATAATCACTTTGTCACTTTCATGGCACCTATTTTACTGCAAAGGACTCTCCCTTTTAGAGAAAACCCCCAACTCCTTAATTGCTGTCTACTAAAGACCACTTGTTTGTCAGTACTGATTGGCTTTGGAGTTTAAACAGCCCTTTGGCAGAGGAAGATTTTTATATAAAATGGTCAGAATTTGCTTTACAAGATAAATCTCTCCCTATATCTTTGTGGGCAATATCTCATACCTGTCAGTGCAGTCAGCTGCCACTAACACGAAAATCCCAACCTGTGCTTGGGCTTCGGTACAGTACAGTGGAGAAAGGCACAGAGGGAATAGTCAACCTGTAGAAAAACCTTTTTGTGCTACCAGCAGAAGCTGGACACATTAGCGGCACCATTAAATCTGACCTGTTTTCAGTGGATTTCAGGATTTCCACCATGACGTGACTGTTCAGCCATCCCTTGTTCCTAAGAATCATGTAATACTGCTTGTTACTCCTTATAATCTTAGCCAGCATCCCACTTCCATTCTTATACAACTATTGCTGCTGCTACACCAGAATTAAGCAATTTTTCCTACCTAATCTAAACCCACCTCGCTACACACTTTCTTCATTTTAGCACTGTCCTCTAATATCTCATTCGCAACTCTGCAATTTTTATTCACTAGAGGAATAGAGGAATTTGTCCTACTCGGGATGCCACTGTCTGGACAGCCACACAAGTGATAGGCTGCTACCTGGAAGTCCCTCCAGCTTTCACCATCTTTGGGGACAGACAGATTAACCATAGAGATGTTGATAAAGAATATTCTGTAACTTGTTATTGCTTTGTTGTTCATTTGTTTGTTTAATCCATAGCTATTAATAGAAAAGGAATATTGGCAAATACAAGTTTGTTCTTGTAAGAGTTTTTAGTGAAGTTAACATTTCCATGGAATACAAGAATGAGGCAGTAGCTTACAAAATTGTGGTGCTGATCAGAGTCAGGAGTCCTAATTTCTACTATTGGCTCTTCAACCATATTTTGGATAATTTTCTTTAAAATAATAAAATAAAATAAATATATATTTTTTTTTACTTTGCCTCCTTGAGTCCCAATGTGTGTTTAACAATCCTTCATCACTTTTCATCAGCTCTATAGTTAAGGAGTACTAAACATTTCTGTTATAAGTTGATTGGAACAAAAATGCATGGGTGTCAAATTCTCAAGTTTTATTTTAAATAAAGCCTCGGATACAAATCTGTTACACAACAATTAAAGTCAAATGGAATTCTTTCAGAAAGCTTAGTGTCTGATTGACATGGCTGGTAGGTCAGCATTTTATCTGTAATACGGTAAAATAAAAAATGTCTAGTTTGTGCACCCTTTTTATGTTCTAATTGAATATTAGTAAAAATCTTATCCTGACAGTAGTTTAGTCTTTTTTGGCATTGGATTTCCTGATGTATTTTTTGGAGTCTGTCCAAAGAAGGGAAGAAGGAAGAAGGAAGGGAAGGGAAGGGAAGGGAAGGGAAGGGAAGGGAAGGGAAGGGAAGGGAAGGGAAGGGAAGGGAAGGGAAGGGAAGGGAAGGGAAGGGAAGGGAAGGGAAGGGAAGGGAAGGGAAGGGAAGGGAAGGGAAGGGAAGGGAAGGGAAGGGAAGGGAAGGGAAGGGAAGGGAAGGGAAGGGAAGGGAAGGGAAGGGAAGGGAAGGGAAGGGAAGGGAAGGGAAGGGAAGGGAAGGGAAGGGAAGGGAAGGGAAGGGAAGGGAAGGGAAGGGAAGGGAAGGGAAGGGAAGGGAAGGGAAGGGAAGGGAAGGGAAGGGAAGGGAAGGGAAGGGAAGGGAAGGGAAGGGAAGGGAAGGGAAGGGAAGGTTTTTATTTTAATCAATTCTCATTAAAAAACAAACAAACAAACAAACAAAAAAAAAAAAAAAAAACAAAAACAATGACCTACAGGGTTTCAGTGGTAAATGTTGAAATACATGTATTATAAGCAGTTCAAATGGCCATGGATTCTTCCAATCTGTCATGGACTGCAACTGAGTGATGTAACAGAAAAGTGGTATTAATTTCAAACTAAAAATAAATCATCAAGCCAAACCTAATCCTACCTACACTGCCCTACCCATAACCTTCCCATGGCCCATGGCCAGGAGAAATCATTCTTCATGCTAGCTCACTTCTGATCTCTTCATGAAAAAAAAAAAAAAAAAAAAAAAAGAACCACACAACCTTCCAGACAGCTCATACTGAACCCACTACAATAACGTTTCAGACTTTTTAATGTTAAGCTTTTCCCTATTACTGTCTAGCCAGACAACTTGCATACTTAACACCTCTGAATTTGTCTACAAGGAGTTTATAAGGGCTAAGGCATTAGGAGCTGAACCTGAAGCATTGGTGTAAAGGGAGGGAAAAATGATGGAATCTCATTCTAAGCATGGAGAAGATGCAAGGAAACATCCTTTCACAGGTAAAAGAGTAAGTGCAAAGACAACTTAGTAAGTGCAAAGACAACTTATGTGCATGTTTTGCATCTTTGTTTATGTTTTGCATCCTCTTCAAAGGCCTAAGCAGGTGCACTTAGAGGAACAGCAGAATTCCCTTGACTAGGTTTCTTCAGCATTGATACACAAGGCAAGATCAAAGCTGCTTCTCTCTTTCACACAATTGATTCAGGCCAAGCTAGATTCGTTGTTAAAGTTAGATTAATCTTGCTGCAATCTTCCTGTCAAATGACTTCTATTTTGTATAATCTTCATTCATAAATGTAAATAGTCTCATTATTTATGTGTCTTGTTCAAAAAAAATAATAGCACTAAAAAACCTAGTAATTGGAACCTATTAGTAGAAGGAAACAGCAACTTATTTCTTATTTTAAAATTAATCCCATCAGTGGTCCACAAAAAGGAAGTGAAAAAATGTTTTGCACAGTGGGCTTCTACATAAAAACAGAGAATTTAGGCTTTTTCACCTTGATTTATATTGGAAAAGCAAACAAACATATTTTTGCTTAAGACATGATTTTCAGAGTTGGAAACAACTAAAGTTTCTCACAGGCAACAATTAAAATCACAGATATACAGAAAGTCTGAAAAAAGAAAAACAAAAAAAAAAAAACCACAGGCCAAAGGTACCTATTGTGCCTGAAAACAGAAGTGCCCAAATTTACAGACCCTTAAAAAAAAATTCTTTATGTGACAAGGTCCAAGGGCAAACAAGATGTTTGTCTTTGAATCTGGGAAAGAACTCGGGCTTCCCAGATCCACGTCTTACACAAATGATTTGCCTTTGTTTGCTTCTTCAGAAAATGCTAATTTGCACATACAAATTACTGGTGTGCACCTATGTCCATACGGATTTGTGGGAGCAAATTCAGAGACTGCTTTCCCAAAGCTAACTCATGAATTGCAACTCATAAGAAAGTCTGCACACAAAAGATATGTTTCTGAATATAAAGAATCACAATTTCTAATCAGTTTCATTGATGCTTGGTGTTTCTGGTAACCATAGTAACAGGCGCACACAATAAATGGTGTTTTGTTGAATCAGTCATGAGAAAGAAGTCTGGGCATGGTGAATCAGACTGAATCAGAAACAGTTTCCTTTACTACCCTCATCAAAATAACTTCAGTGTAACTAGAGGACAATTCAAATCAGCAAGACAGGATAAGTCCACGAAATTCAGCTCTCGGTCCTGTTTTCAAACACTCCTCTCAGACGCTCAGATTAAAGTTTTACTTCCATTTCAAAGACTGGAGTTTACACAGGATAGGATTTAGTTCGAGGTTCAGATTTTATCTTGCCCATACTGCAGGTACTTTGCGTCAGGCTGAAGTCCACCCAAGACATTACAGATGTTCAGAGCCAAAAGACTCAGAGTAATTTCAGGCTTACATAATAACTGGAAAAAAATACATGAGAAAATATTTTTTTAATGTGAAATAGGGAAAATGTGCCAGGCAGTAACAATGCAAATAAAATTCTCTTGCCCCCGGTTATAAGGCATCAGTGGCCAGAGTTTGCTTTGCACCAGTGGAAAAGAAATATAATTAAGATATAGTTATACAATTTTAAAAAGAAAAACAAAAAATGGGTAAACTGAAGAGCATTGAGGAAGACGAGGTTTTCTGACAGCCGTTCTTAGAAAACAAGTACAAAAACGGCATTCATCTGGCAGGCCCTAAACCAACTGTAGACGTGAAAAGGGTTACCTTTGAAGTATAAAGATCAAAAAAAAAAATTTTTTTCAAGTAATAAGATCTCTCTCAGATGGATTTCAGTAATATGAACATGTTTTCCATAGCATGGCAATAAAAATAAAACAATGCAATAAAACTGGAACTAACTCAGTCACTCTTGAATTCTTAGAGTAAGGTCAACCAAAATTAGGGTCAGTGCTTACAGCTTCTGATGTCACAGTTTACCTAATGAAAGTTATAAAAGCATTGTGAGTAACGAGGCCTTAATTTGGTGGCTACGATGACATCATAACAGGTTTGATCAAGTGGCCTGTGATGTAATCAGAAATGTAACAGGTTTTTCCAGAAGGTCAGTTTTTTAAAGGAGCTTTGGGAACATGGGTGGAGAAAGAATAAAATATTTTCCTTTTATCTGTTTTCAATTCACGCTCAGGCTTTAGCATCTACTTTATTCTCTTTTTTGGTTGTACCATGTCTTTCTTCCACATTCCCTCCTAAAAACACTAAAACCAAATCTGAGCATCATCACAGCTATTGCTTTCATCACACATTTACAAATAACTCATTTTTTCAACCCCCCAAAAAATCTTTTTTTTTCCTCCATTGGGTATTTGATCTTAGGCTCTCCAAGTACCTCTGCCTTCCACATATAACAGCGTGTCTCATTGCAAATCCTGTACAGACAGCTAAGACAAAACCAGAGACCCAGCAGTAGATAGATGCGGGAAGGACGCCCCAATATTCTGGCGGCCCGAGCCTTTTCTCCCCAATCGTATAACCTTTTACAGTGTTATATTCACTTTGAGTGTTCATCTACTCAAGGCAGGACTAGAGGACCCAAAGCCATGGACCAAGGAGAAGTAAAAGTGGAAAAAATGCCCTTGACTATGGAAGCCACGTTCCTTATGGACAGCACCATCACAGCACACCAAGCAGCTGTATTTTAATTTATTTGTTAGAGGTTGCTTCCAGTGAGGAGCTACGTGTTATGAAAGACCATACTCAGCCAGAAAAAAATGCCAAACATTTGTTGTTTTCTGTCCTTTGTTTGAATCCTGCTATGGCTCCCATTGGTATCAACAGTGTAAGTGCAGGGAAACACCTGTACGTTTACTCATTTCATTTCATTTACTCAGCTCAGTTACAGAACCAAATTTCCACTACAGTCTTTGCTTTTTACCTAATTTTCCATCTGAGCTGGCAGAAGACCAAGGAGGTCAAGTGATTTTCTCGGGGTCACGTAGTGAGTCAGAACCCGGAGCCCAGATGAAATCCAGGATCCTGCCCAGCTCTGGCACTCAGGATTTGTCTGCTCAGTAGACCGCGTGGGTTCCAGCTGTTTTCCCTTCTCACATGAGCTGAATATGAGGAAGTTTGTTGAGAATGTCTTACGTACAAATTCAGCCAGCAGCGGGCTTTCTGTGGTCAAAAGTTAGATTTAAAATAACTTGAAATCAATACCCAATACTGGGTACTATCTAGTGCTGTTCATTTCTTATCCTCTTCAAATATCTGCCCATTCTCTTTCTTGTGGTTATCTAAGAAATAAGGAAAGTTTCTGTTTTTTGTTTGTTTGTTTTTTTAATTGTTTTAATTGTTTTTATCTCTAATCTCTGAAGAGAGAAACAAAGAGAATTATTTAACCACAGAACATTTCCTGCAGCCACTGGAGCTCGTGCTTTTGTTCACTCGGTGTGTGGAGAAGCTGCACCACTACTAGCATAGAGCTGCAACACGGGAGAAGCCTAATCTAGCTTAATTACAAGTAAGACTTGATGCTTCTAATAATCACCAGAGATACACCTGAACCCTCTTGTCAGAGTTAAAGAGCTTGTACAGGTTACTGAGCATTCCTGAAGGGAAAATGAGTAGCATACATAATTTCTCCTGTAGTAAGGTGGGAGCATTAGGACACGATCACTGCAGCTTGAGGGTTCTAATTTCTTGAGCATCTTTTCTAAGCTAATAATTTTGAACTTTATTTGGAAAATGGCTGAAATCTAACTTGCATGGGAGATCACTATAGTTCCAAAATAAAAGGGTGATAGGGAATTCAATGCTACCTTACCATTGATGCAAGTTCTGCAGTAAGCTGAGAACTAAGGTATATTTTATGCAATTAATTAATTATTAATCTTAATTTAAATTAAAGAACATTCCTGGTACAACTGTTGCTGAATACATCTAAAGGAATATGCATACGATCCAATAGCATAGATGAGGGCCTACTAATTTGTTCATTGGTAACGTCAGCCTTGGTAACTACCTGAATGCTGTACTGGTTGCTCCTCTATCACTGTTTAATGTCTCACATAGCAATAGTGCCAGCTGAACATGGACAAGTTACACACTTTCCCATCTTAGAACAAGAACTTCTTTTATGGGATATGACAGTTATGTGTATCCCATAGCAATGTAAGCCTCACCTCATCCTATGCACTAAAAAGAGACATTTTGGTCCATCCAGCTTTTATCACCTTGACTCTGTCAGACCTTTGATTCTGACAAATATTAAGTAAATATTCCTTAAAAAGCTGCTGAAAGACAATGACTTCCAAGCATTTCAGCACCTACTGATAAGCTGGACTGTAGTCTGCCCTAAATTTATCAATCCTATCATCACCATGATGCTGCTGTTACTAATAAAACCCTGAACATGGAGAGAGCAAACTGGTGGAGGACCATCCTCAGAGAAGATGCACTTTCCTCTTGAGGAGCTAGCTTGCACCCACATTAAGTGGTGCTCTCTACAGCCGACATGGGGCTTGGTGTGCAGCTTAACCTTGGTTTCCAGCAGGTGAGAACTACTTCCTGCACATCAGTAGCACAGAGGCTGTAGGCTGCATCACTCAAACACAGGCACAGAAAACCAACAGCTAAAACAAACGCCTCCAGTGCACTAAATATAAATACACCCTATGTGATCCTCCTCTAGGATCAGACCTGAGAAGCTGCTCTTTGTCACCTACCAGCACGAGCATGAAGGCACTAACCCTCAGGAAATGCTAACTGCTTGAAGCACAGCAACACGTGTTCTCTGAACCACAGACTCTCATGAATGTATTAAATGTGTCCTACCACGGCAGCCTGCAGAATGAAGAATAAGGTTCAAGATCATTCATTTTAATCGTATGGTGCTCCCCACAGTGCTAGCAAGTTGTATAAATTATTTTATACACCTTTAGGATAATGACTGTGGTTGGCAACTTTGTTGCTCAGAAATCTCAGAGCTTTATCGTGATGATGATGCTATTCATCTGTACCAGAGCAAGAATACTAGGAATTTCTGATACAGGCCTCCAGACTGAATTCCATCAAGATGGAAAATGTGTTATATTCTTATATTCTCCATGTTTCTGGTGCAGTTGTCTGACTTTATTTTCTCTTTAAAAAAAGAAAAAAAAAAGAAAAAAAAAAAAAAGAAGATCACTGCATGTACGTCTGCATTTCTCTTTGTATTTGTGTATGCATGTGTATGGATATGTGCATCTGGCTATGCATTAAAAGCTTGACAGATAAGTACACTTATGTGCATGCTTTCTCCCAGGGAACATGCTGAGAGAGCAAATGAGCCCTGCATAACAGATATCATGCACACGGCTTAATGCATGGTGGGAAGAGCCTCCAGGGGTGAGGGTAACATGGGAGCCTGCGGAACAAGCCACTGCCACTGTCACTCATGGAGAACTGTGACGTGGGAATATCCTGCCTCCAGCAAACTCTTCTTAGAAGTTACCTGATAAATTTCAACTTCATTATCTCTTCACAAAGTGAACTCATAAGAAAGCTGGTGGAATTCAGAAGTTATGAATATACAAACATAAAACTCAAGGTTCAAGACGGCAATGGCCAACTCAGAGATGCACAAAGCTCTCATTCATATTAAATGAACATGAAGTAAAAGAAAATGTTAATTCTCCGATTCCCCTCAAGGTCATCTGCACTCAGCTTTTTCCATTAGTACTACTCACAAACCGAGTACAACATTTGCTTTGACAGTCTGCATTTGTGCTGCAATTCAAGACATATAACTATCAAATAAATTCATTTTTAGAAAACACAATAGAGACAAGTGCACTGATTAGGAGACACTTTGTATTAGCAATGAATATCTCAGCTATGAAGAAGGTTTGCCTGTTTTGCTCAGGCAAAATAGTTATTCTGTTTGCCAAACAGAGGCAACTCCTCAGCTGTGACCAAAAACAAAATAAACAGACGGAAAATTCAGTGGGAACTATTCTTAATATATTGCTGCAGATTAAATGTAATTTCAATGCATAGGAGGTCATTTTACATTGTTATAGCTCTGCAAGGGTTCCTTAATTATAAATAAAAATAACACCTAAATATTCCAAATGCTTTTTCATTTTAAATGAGCAATAATCTCTTCTGGGGAGCTAATTAATCAAGCAGCACAGAACAGATGAATATGTACTTTCTTTTGCTGCAGAATAAACACACCTCGGGTTTAATTAAAGTTCCTTGGAGTTCATGTTGACGCAGAAAAGGAAGAGCAGGCCAGTTTTGAGTGTGCTCCATCTGCTACACCCTTGCTAACTCTCCAGATTTTATGGCACTTAAAGTATTGCTTTCTGTTTTTCTTCAGGCCTCAGCTGATGTAATGCAGGGTCAGCATGTGACCTTTTTGGAGGAAAGCTTGCCAGTGTGACTTGGGTGTATCCCGAAGACGCAAAAACAAGAAGTCAAGTAAAAAGAACTTCATACGTATGGCAGCTTCAAATTCTCATGATTTAAGCGAATCTCATGATTCTTTGAAGGCTTATGGGTAAGGGAGGGGAAGCTTGCACTTGTGGCTGGCACTGCTGCTGGTATTTCAGAAATAACAGCAACAGAAAGCTACCTTGAGAAACTCCAGCGCTCGCAGCAGAGAGAAGCAACATTCCTTGTCATCCAGAATCCTCAGCATAGGACAAAGTGAAAAAATCTCCAGAAGAGCCACCTGTTGGGGTTGTTTCTTTACAGTGCCAACCAGCCTGGCACTGTGGCAGAAATGGCTCTGGGGAGCTCACGCTGACCCATCGGAGTCATCCTTACAGAAACTATGAATTTTCTTTTTAGAGTCAGGACACACATTTCCTACTTCCTAACAAAATCTCTCTTGGAAGTCCTGGATTTCAGGATAATGTGGGATTGGGAATGCCCCTTCACTCTCCTTTTCACTTCCAGGCAGAGGGAACAGCACACATACACAGGTGGGCAGCCTTTCTTGCTGGTGTGCAGAGTATGCAAATGTATTATTATTTCACCCAAGATTTTACGCACCTTTACAGCCTTTGCCTCCAAATGAAACTTCCACAGCTATAAACTTTTTGCATTGGGCCACCAGAATTCAGTGGGAGTTGTGTCTGAACGGCGTTTTCCTCCCAGAGAAATAATGTGAGTATTTTTAAGTGGCCGAGTTGCGCATCAAGAAACACGAATTGTAAATAAGGAAGTACTTTGACTAGTGCAGAAGATTGATACAGCACCTGACAGCTTTCATTACGTAAATCTAATTTATTTCAGCAAACAAGTGACTGGAATCATGCATCATTTCTGAACGCGCTGACCCTCAGGTTTACATGGTTGGCTGCTACGGGTTTGAAAACAGGAAGCTCCAGCTGTAACATGAGTGACCCAGACAGCAAAAAGCTAGACACCAAACTAAATTGGAAGGCAGGAAGTCAAAGTTCATGCTCATACCACAAACAATACAAAAATAATAAAGTTCCTCTGAGATACATTTGGCAAAGCCAAAAGGCATTGTGAGGTATAAAATATAAAAGACCTGATAATATAAACGTTTATAGAAAATCAGAGCAAAGAATAAATTACCAACAGCGTTCCAAGGAGCTAACTCCATCCATATACATTTTCATAAACACTGGATGCACACAATAAACTGAACACTAACTCTAGCAGGATGCTAACTCCCTGAGGTTCGTTTAACTAGTCCATTCAAAAGCCCTGAGTTTTGAATACTGTTACTCTTTGCTTCCCAAAACCTTGATCTCAGCTCCCTCGCAGCTCCAGGATGCTGCTATACTCCCTGCTCTGTTGGGCACTTTTTTTCTGGTCCTCTGACACTCTCTCTTAAAGCCCTTTTTACTTCTCTAGTGACCTGCTTCTCAATGCTTTTGATCTCTAGAGCCTTCCCTGGGCTCATAGCAAGCCTTTACAGCCCACATCCAGAAATATATCACATCCTGTTCGCAGAAGAACTCCCCAATGGTTTCCCCAACAGCTACACTTGGTCTGCTGTTGTTGCCTTCTGGGGACCCAGCTTCTGCACAAAACATGTACAGGCAAGTTTATCTGCCTACAGCTGACTGCATTTTTCATTTTAGGGACAGAATGAACCATTACAGAGGAAAGTCTAACACCTGGCATGGATGCCAGCCCCGCAGGTCAGGAGTAATGCTGCTGAAGCCATGGGAGTCCTGTGGGATTCACATTGGAGCAACTGGTGGGTGCCAGAGCTATGATCAAAATTTCTGCAGATCCCTAAAAGCAGGAGCTCAATTCTGCACCAGGGTTGCAGCAGTTACCCTAAAATTCTCCTACTTCCACTCTGCAGAAAATAATGGGAACTTTTAATTTTATTTCATTTACATTTAATTTCTCTGGGAATATCATGTGTCCCTAGACTCCTGCCAAGGTCATCTGTCTAATCACTAGCTTTGTATTCCAGCTCCATTTTTTGACTCCTCTGCATCCTTGTGTTTTACAGCCACCTTTCATTTGCTATGATCTGTCCCATAGCCTTCTGCCCAGAAAAGTGCCTCTGTCTCTCCAAGACCAACTATTCTCCTCATTATACCTATGGAGAAAAAGGGGTTAATATTGACAGCATCCTACATATATGCTACATAAAACACTTTCTGCAAATCTAAAGCAGCTATAGCTTGCAGGCACAGAATTTTCTGGGAAGGTTAGATGTTTGTTGTCACACGTCTGCAGTAGATCACAGCTGATCTAATACAGTATTTTACCGCAGAAACAACATTGGTATTTCCCACAAACTTGCTTGGAGGACTTTTTTGCTGAAGTTCCCTTTTCATCTTGTTTGCCTTTTTACATTCCAACTTCTCCTGTTTACTCCCTTGCCGTATTTATTACAATGAGTCTGAAAACACACTATACCTTTTAAAGGAGAGGCAACCTTTCCCAAACTCTGAACCAAGTCAATGCTCAGCTTATGCATGCACTAATGATCTGCTGAAATCAATGGGCTTCAGCATGTACATGTTTGATATGTCTTGTTGAACTCATTTCTATTTAAGTATGTGGATATACTCTTTTAAATTGCAACATAATAGAATAGGAAAATGTAAACAGAAAAGACTGAAATAAAATACAGCAGTTTAAAAAATAAAAGGCTTTCTCTTTATCAAATACCTCTTTTCATCTTTGTGTTGGCACTTTCTGTGTAAAAAAAGGTTTTAGTGTTTGAAACCCTAGAAAAGTACTGTTAATTTACCTGACAGCTACCAGCACTGTAAACCACACGAATCCAGGAGCTTTCTAAAAGCTTGCTTTCTGCTAACAGTTACAGTATTACCCAGAGGCCGTTGTCACAAGCCACCATCATTACTAGCAATTTGATTCACAATAGATGTCAAAGCACTTCAAGGAAATGCAAGAACTACAATAATAACCAGTGAAGTTACCTTCGTCATCAGGATTTTGTAAATGACAAATTATGGAGCCCATAGGCCAGGGTCTCCATTTTGGAGACCATCTAACATTTTGCATTCTGAAACTTTATATGCTGCTCTTAAGATAATGGACCTGTTTTTCAAAGTCAGTTTTACTGCCACTGTTTACTTTTGCTTTGGTAGGACAACTACTGACTGCACTGTCCTGTGATGCAACAGTGTGGAGAGAAACACAGGGCAATAGTGAGCCAGTTCAGGCTGTGAGATAAACTTCTACCTGCATGTACGTTGATCTCCATTGAAAATGTAGATGTGTAAATCTCTGAAAACCAAACATGGCATTCTTAAATTGGATATTCAAAGACAAGCAGTCACTTTACTGCTCCAAGTGTTCAAGTTAAGCTTAAAGTAGGAAACAAATTGAAGATCTAGGGGCAGAATTTGGTCATCCTAGGATATTACTACATGTGTTGTACAATGTTAAGGTAAATGAACATGCTGGAAAATATCTCAGGAAACCATTCAGTCCAGGTTAGTTTAGCCTAGTAAAATGCTGGCTTTGCATTCTTCACTAAATGTCATTAGTAGAGTTTCTGTGGTTTCTGTAAACCTTTTCTAAAAGGTTTCTAAAAAGACAGCGTTTTAAACCTTCCTTCCACACAATTCCACTTACAGTAAAAAATGTGTACAGTCTTGGGGAAAAAATAAATAAATAAATAAATAAAAGGAAGAAAGAAAGAGAAAAGAATTAGCAAAATGGATAAATGGCCTTAATGACTGGCATATTTTTACTAATGTTTGGTGTTTTTAGATTTTGCAACCAGAATTGTGACACAGCTTCAATTTGTTTCCTCACTCAAGTAATTTAAGTTGCAATACTGTTTCCTGAATTTGCAATTTCAATTTGCTCATTCTTCTCCCCAAACTTATCTTTCCTCTTCATAGTTAAGGTTTACAGAATCACTCAAATATGCCTAGTGTGTGTCCCTGATAAGATCAGTGAGAATTTATACAGAATGTTCTGTACTTTACCTGGTTTGGTATAAAGAGGTTGTAAATGTTTAGGAAGGGAAAACAATAGTTTTCCCCTGTGTTTAATTGTGCTTGATGTGACTACTAAACATTGTTTCAGGGAACAAAATAGTTTTTTGCCACCTAAATTAGGAATTCTAGTTCTATTCCCATACTATCAGCAATTTCTAATAATGCATTTGTAATTCTAGAGATCTGTACAAGCTAAGTACATAGAACATGTAATTCAAGAGTAACTTTGCATCAACAGTACAGTGCAGAGTGTTGCTTCAGTACTGATAGGTACACAGATAGGGGATTCTAGCTCTATTTTCTTTAAAGTTACAGGTTTGTGGTCCTTGCACACAATATTCTATAAATATTCTATATGTTCTATATAAAACTTTGTTTTTCTCCCATACACTAATAGGGTGGCTTAGATGTGATTCAGTATTATCACATTGTTAAGGACCAGCTTTTGCCTTGTAATTTGCACACAAACATGCAGACATATTTATGTACACTTACTTTACACCCCTGGTAGCTGTCAGCTTTTCTGGTATTTTGAAAAAACCACAAGTGTTATTTAGCAATGTCTAATATGCAGACTATCAAAACAGATTCCATCTTAACACCAAGCTCAAATTTCAAGCCATAACATCAGTAGGTGCAGCAGAGAACTCTGTCAAACCACTGGTAATTACTTCCCACTGCGGGCTTTGGGCCGTTTAGTGGCAAGAAAATGTCACTGGCACTCAGTTGACTCACCTCACCACCCACGTCTTGGCATCTGCAAACCCCTGGAAGAAAGCTCTCTCCTCAGGACAGTGCTAACATGGCAGACACAACCCATTTTGAGATCCTCCAGGAGAATCACAACGTTTTTTTCCAAGAGACAGAATGATTTGAACCCAGCATCTTCAAACTCTGAAAACATGCCTGTCCATCACTTGGCCAAATGGAGCAATTCAATAACTAGCAGATGTGCAAACACACTCTTGGTGTGTTTTACTGATATGTTCCCAGTCTCTCAAAATGCTGCTCTCCATGAAACAGGACTACATGTAGCTTGAAGAACAGTCTTGGGCAAAATCTAAGTCTTCATAGTAGAAGAATGTGATTTGCAAGAGGCCAGCTATGGATTTGCCTGCACAAAATAATGAGAACAGCTACTTTTCAGTGCACTGAACAACAGCAGTGGAGTTTTAGATGTATATTTGTATAAATCATGATGAAAATATCTGGTGGCAATTTTAATGTATCAAGCAGCTCTGTCCACATTTTTCTGTTATGTAACTTGAATAGACATCCAAAGGCATGTATGTGCCTGAAGTTTTGGACCTAAAACATTCTTCCTCATTTTATTTCTCTCTGTGTCCTTTCCCATAATGAGACTGTGTAAACATTCAAAAACTAATCTCTGTTAACCACAGAAAACAGCAGTGTTCTTGCTTCTGCTGCTATATCTGAAATGGCATAATTTGGATCAGACTATTCCTAGGCATATGCACAGCACAAAGCACACCACAACTGGCTCCAAATCCCAGCAAACACTGCTCAGGAGACAGAGACAATGAGCAGAAATGTGAGGTACTAAGCATTTAGCAACCGCAGCAGTATGATATTTTGCTCTAATTTAAAATTGAAACACTTCCAGTAGACAGAGCTTGGAGGTTCATGTTTTTTCAAGGAAAGGGAGATTAATTTTTTTAAGTAATTAAACAGAAGAGTGAAGATCCTCAGGAATATAGGACGCAGTCAGATGTGTCCAACTCTTCTTCACATGTGCTCTATCCATCAAAGAAAGAGGAGGCCTCACCTGCCAAGCAAATGTTTTATATGGAGCTGGAGGGTTCCAAATGTCTCACGAAGGTGTCAGATAAACAAAAGGAGACAGGAGAAGGTGACGGGACACTCTCACTGAAGTGTTGCTTCTGTTTCGAAGATGAGTGACAGACAAAGAATTTTCCCCCATCCAGAAACAAAGAAAAAACCATCTCAGACTATTCAAACTAGATGTCTCTGCAAAATACCTGTGTTGTACAAGATATTTTCTAAGACAAAGTATACAAATTAATTTTGGATGTAAAGAGAAAGGCAATTAAAACAGGATAAAATATGCTTCCAACAGTAACTTTTAATAACAAAACCAATACTACAGTAAGAATACTTCAATAATTTCATTAAATATTAAACTTTACTGACCAAACACATTGCCTACGTATCAATTTGATTTATTTCCCCCTAGAAATAGTTGTAGCAGGTAGTTATCGACTGGCCAGCAGTAATTTTGGGCACATTTAATAAATGCAATAAATATGCATTTAGTTTCACACAAAATTACTGTGAAAACAGATCTCCCCAGAAGAAGCATGAGATGCCAAAATCAACCCGACGGATAGTATGTGATCCACATGGGTCTCAAGATACTTTTGAACAGCAGCAGGAAGGCACTTTGTGGTAATTCTCATTATTTAAAGGCACCAGTTGGGGCCTACCTCACCGCTGGGAGCCCAGAGCACCGGCATACACACAGTGAAGGCCGCAGCCAGGCTGGGACCATGGCCAGGCCCATGGGTCATGGGTCGCATGGCCATGGGGAGATGCTGTGCAGGGGCACCCAAGGCTGACAGCTCCCAAGGGACCCAGGACTGGGTCAGAGGGAAGCACCTCATGCCAGGCTCCATCACGGCGCGCTGCTCTGGGAAGGGACGCGGCTGTCGGCCCGGGCACGAGTAGGAGACATATACAGGCGGGAATGAAAGGAATCAAAAAGCTGCTTAACATACCAAATTTGTGCAAATTTAGTTGTTTCTTGTGAGGGATATAGCCATCTTCCTGGCTTTAAAAATATTCCTAGCACTTTCCCGCTATTTTAAATCTACTCTCTTCAGCAAAGTTAATGTAAAGTTAAGCCTATGCAAGGCAGAAATCATAGGGCAAATGTTCTCACTCTGTAAATCAGCAAATCTCCCCCTCTCCTAAAAGTGAGATTTCACAGTCAATTTAAGCTGATCTGAGACTGCACTGCTCCCGAACAGGGCAATCCAACTTCCTTTTATCTCCAGCTGCGTGTTCCCACCACTTCCCTTGTGCGGGCTCTAGAGATCATACAGGCGAAGGATAAACAAGATCAGCTCACTGATCCTACTGAAAACTAACACTGAAAATACTTAGGTTTTAGCCATTTTCTAAAGAGTTGAGAGCAGCTCCTTCCATGACAATTTACAGTTAACTCTCACACAAATTGATTTTGAAACCTCTCTGTTACACATAGAGAAATTTGGAAAAAAAATATATATATGTATACATATTAGTATCTAAGCAAGAAGTGAGACAGTACAGAAAAACTGGAAGTCTGTTACAGGTAATTACAGTATTTCAAAAGAACCATTTTTATCCCAGCTTCAAAAAACCCCCAGTCTACACAGATCCTAACGTACAAGAAGTGAACAGTTAAAATGAAACAAATTATAGCAAGAGACTCATTTTGAGAAATGCATTTCAAATTTACAAGTACTCAGCTTACACGAGAAACATAATTCAAAGAAAATCATTACAATGTCATTTTCCTTTACACTTTTCTTTACTATTTTTCTTACCTGACTGTTTTAAATTGTTACGCATTTTTAACATTGCAATGGGGTTTTTATTTTGTAATTTATTGAGCTGGAATTCGTTGATCTGGTATCTAACCCTACTTGTAAAGCAATTAGAAAGATCTTCTTTCCCCTCTTCCAGCCTTCTTGTTTGTTAGATTTTATCTGTGCGGTATTGTGATAATAAGCATACTGTTCCTTTCTGATGTTTATTTCTTGCTGGTTCTGATTTTATCTATCTAGTGTGTGTTGTAACAAGAGAAAGTGTACCTTTTGTGGGAGCTAAAGATACAACAAAGGAATAATGTGGAAAAAAATGGTTGCTTTTAATACCTTATACCATTATCAAGAGGTATGTGATATACATATGTAAACATATGCAATGTTTATATTAGAGAACTTACGGGTAATATGGATAATTAACACCATCGTAAATATATGAATTAATAATATCAAAATACTTGGTTGACTTTTGAACTTCCAAAAACCATCAAGATCAGAAACTGAATCACTGTATTTTGTTATCCCTGTTCTGATGCTTGCATATTATAAATATACAGCTTTCTGATCTAAATATAGTGCTTATAAGGATGGTAGCCCATCTACATGTGGTGTATATGCAGGCAGAATCCCCAAAAAATAGTTATTACAGTTACCAAGTGTCCAAATCTAGTCAAGAGTAAGTTAACAGCATCTGTGAAGTCTACTAAAACAAGATTTTATTGCAGTCATAGTTTTCATGAGACAAGCAACTTACGACAAGTAAATGTCTTTGATATAAGATTTGTGAAAAGCAATCAAATGATAACGTTTGGTTGGTAAAGTCCTAAACTTGATTTGAATTGAGGACTTAAAAGCCATAGGCAAAATGTGATATGTCCCATTACTGATCTCTGTAATATATGTGATTTCTTAACATGTTAACCTTTTGTAGTATTATTATAAGCTGGGTTCCTAACTATCTGCTTGAAAGCGTGGTTTTACCTCTTTGTACTGATTTGTATTTTTAATACTTTAGCACCCATTCACACTTAAAAAAAAATCACACAATATATGTAATCATATATTGAGATGCTATGCACAGAGAACCAGATGAGAGTGGTTCATCATCAGTAGGAGCTGCATGCCTAAACCTTATTTAAATGCATGGTTTTTGCTCATTACCCTCTCAAATCAACAGCTAGGGCAAATAAGAGAACTATCCTAAGAATGGGCAACAGTCATTTGCATGCAAATAATTAAAAATGGGATGATCCTTCTTTCAGGTTGATCATGGCCAGACTGGTGTCCTTGGAGGTTACTCAGTGACTCAATAAACTCACTAAACGTGACAAGATGTTAGAACACTAGCGGTTTCTATTTTGACCTTTTCTACTCTTTATCTTTTTGCCTGTTTTTTTTATCATGTAACCTCTTAGGGAAGGAAATATTGCCTTCTTTTATGTTGGGAAATTGCCCAGAACATTACAGACACTACCCAAACAAAGAGTAAGTATAATAAAAAGGGGAGGAGGAGGAGGTTTACTTGACCCCATACAGAAATCCTTTAAAGACTTCTTATGAAACTTAATACAACTGCAACCTGTCTTATTGCTTAACTAAAATATTCCACAGTTAATTGTACTATTATAATCATTCCTATCGAAATGAACAACAGAAAAGATGCTAGTTGTCAAGAGACAACTGAAATTACTTTGGGGATAGTTAACATAGCCACTTAGAAATATGTAAATAGGTTGGTACCTTTTCTCTTCTGCTGGGATGGAGTTAAAGAGATCTAGAGTTTCCTCTCAGTTCTGCTCCTGACTTCATAATCTTCAGTATGACACTGTTAGGTAACTCTCTGTGGCTTCATCTTGTAATCTGTAAAAAGGAGATAATAGTTTTCTTCTCAGAGCATTTTGAGACATACAAGTAAAATGCTACAGAAGAGTTCAATACCATTAATACACATTTTCCCCACTGGATAAGGTCTTAAAGCAAAACCTTTCCCTTTGATCGTATGCTGCAACATGCCCTCTGCCAGTCCTCAACAGCACATTTTAAGTAATGTATGATAAAAAGAAGGTCAATACAATGAAATAAACTCTGCAAATACCTCATTTTCCCTAGATTTAATTATGATTAATCTTATCTACTGCGATTACATTTTTTAACCTTTATAATTTTACAAAATGCTTGTACCAAATTCTGTTAGTCCCTAATATTTCATGCTATGTAGTTCCATTTGTCTCCCATCTATGAAATATATAGCAAGCATGACATTTCATATTTTAGAAACTTGCACTATTACACAAGGAACACTGCCTTCCTGCACCATTAATACCAACATTATGATTCAGACCCATGGTTTCTAAGTCCTTCTTTTAGGTTAATTTATTGTGGTAATAAACCAATTTCATTGCTTGCTTCTGGTATTTTATATAACAGTGGAAAAATTTGGAAAGTATAGTATCAAGACCTCAGTTATCCTTAAAATCATCTTAATACTTCTGTGGTCTGATTTACACGATTTTACGATCAGCTATGAAAACATCAGCCTTGTGAGTACTGGTGGGGCTCCCCACTGAGATTTGTTCAATTTTTGGGGATGCCTTTGTGCATTTGGTATATCAGAAAGTACAACATTCTATCCTGTATAATTATCAAAATCTCTTCTCCTTAATTTAGATGGATCTTGTTACATGTTAGTAGAAAAGACAGTCTTCAGAGAAAAACAAAACAAAACAAAAAAGCTATAAATACATATGCAGAGAGAGAATAAGAATGAAAACAAACAAACAAACAAACAACAATTTGTCATATATTAGAAAGTGGATGCAATGGTATCTCTGGCCAAGGCTGTATATACATTTTTGTTAGTGGTGTAGGGGCTATCTCAGCTATCCTTAGAAATTTTCTTGGGGAAAATTATCTTCATTGTTCAGGCCTTAAGTATGTTTTTGCTTTAGGTCCTGGGAAAAAAAGATTCGACTCCACATGCATGACTGCTTCTCCCATGAGCCAGCTTTCAGTTTCATTTTGTCTCTGAACAGTACCAACAACCAAACAAAGAAATCTGCCATAAACTGAGTGAAAGTTCATTTGTTATATTTGATAGTTTTCAGGGTAAGAATGTTAACATTTCAACAATGTCTCAAATAATATAATATTAATATTAAAAATTCTAAATGATTGTATGCAGAAAATTTGAGAACAAGTACCTTGCATAGGAGTCAAAATCACTGAAAGCTTTTCCACTTCAGTTGTTGCTGAAGACTATGCATCAAATGAAGTTGAAAAGCTATAATATGCATGGATTTGAACTTCTGTATACATGGATTTGAACTTCTGATATATCGTTTTTTGTTACAAATTGGGACCTTATAGGACAATCAAGACCAGTGTGATGAATGATAATAAATACAATTCTGAAGCCTTTAGTTAAGAAATATAGCTGAATCCAAAATTACTCACTTTGTATTGAGAATCTGCACAGGCAATTTTGCCTTAATAAATAAAGCTATCAGAAATGGCCTAAAAAGATGATTTTAAAAATGGAAGAAATCAGTGGAGTCTTTACCAATGACTCTTTAAATAGAAGGCCCGATTAAATGAAAAAGTCAGTAAATGGCTGCAAGAAATACCTCTGAAGAAAATACTGAGTCCATAAACAACCTGGCAAGATCCTGAGAAATTCAACCTTTGGAAAACTCAAACAAAGGCTTGTGGATAGATCAAGAGTGCCCAATCAGTCCAGTAGCACAGAAAACAGAAGCTAAACTACGAGTGAAGGGAAAGTTCTAAAGACACTTGCATCTCTTCACCATTCAGCTAGGGGATCAATGTTTTATGTGACAAATATTTCAGAAGGCATGTGATTTACCCATAAGACTAAAAATAAATGTGTGCAGTGTGCACACATTTGGCTGCTAGGGAATCTTGCTGCTTTTCTTGGTAGCCTCTTTGGCTTGATACGTGCATCTGTGGAGAAAGTCCCTGTTGCTCCTCAGGAAAATGTTCTGGGGACATGTCCTGGCAAAGAGACTGCAGGACTAGTTTAGAAATTGAATTTTTAAATGCAGATGAAGAGCTGGAAACAAGTTTCCCAGCTAAATTATTCTGTAGCATGGTAAAGTTTGTGTTAAAGGGTATTTATAAGCACAATAAAATGCAAATACAAATACAAATAATGCATTTCTCTCAAGACAAAGCTATTCCACAGATACACGCACTAAAGTACATCCCACTAAAGAAACAGCTGCAGTTTCTTCCTTGGATTTTGTCCCCTAGGCATACTCTGTTTGAACACAGTTAATGCATAGAAGACTGTACCTCTGTGAATTGCTTTAATGTTTGAGGCTGTTGCAAAGGACTGAAGCAAATACATTTGCATTAAAAGGTGTTAAAAATAATTATAATTTTGTAAAGATTTCCAAAATGACAGATTATGAGAGAAAACTAACAAATGAAGATTGCTTGTCATATTAGATTTGTTTCCAATCCCATCTTCCTGTCGTCCTGTCATTGCATTACTTCTATCCATTAAAAAACTAACATTCATGGGAACATTTATAACCTTAAGGTCACCGTACAGAAATGCCATTATGTGGAACCACATAAAAATGTTGTCAGCGGTACCTCTACTGTATTCTACAGCTGGCATTTCAGCCTGTCCTCTTCTGCAATTAATAGTCGCAGTAATAAGATTTTGAAGTTTGAAGCTCTTTATAGGAGAAAAGCTGCTTTTTCATCCCTTTCTCAAAGCTTACAATATGATTGGCAAAGTATCAAGAATAATAAGACAACTGGTGACGTAAACCCCAGGAGGAACAGAACAGCTTTTGTTCTGAACTCTCATCAAAATCTTGGAAATCTTGCAATAGGAAATGTTGCTGGAATGTAGGTTCTTACTCAGAGTTCGTACATGTTGGGCCTGCAATATCTGAAATCTCTTAACTGCTTCAATAAGTATTATTTCCATCCCATTATATGTTTGTAGCTGAAACAGCTATACAGTTAACTATTTAAATTTTCTTGATATACAAAATGTATGTTTCATTCTCTATTAATGCATCATTATTCTTGTTGTCACAATGAAGATGCTGGCTATCCTGTTTGTTAATGCAATGGTTTCTGTGAAGCACTGAATACCTGTTCCAACCATGAATATTATAGATCATAGAAAAAAGACCATGCTTCCTAGACCGTACGTTAAATGTAAGGTTAAATGTAAACAGCCTTGTGTGGGTTAAAAATTAATGCTGTATAGTCAACATGACCAAGTCAGAAAAAGCCAAAGCTATATTATATCCACCATCTATGCAAGCTGAGTTATCCTGAGCATTTTAAAAAATATATATACAGTAATGTTTTCACAAGACAAAAACCAGAATAGCAGTACCATTGGTCCTAACCCCCCCAGAATTTACTGCAAACGGGAGGTTTTGTTAAACATGCAGATATTTTTGCAAAACTCAAAATTTTACAAAAGTTTCAGTTATGTAAGCATCAGTGTGACCTTTGGAACTTAATTTCTTCTTTTTTAAATGAGAAAAAAAAAGAAAGATTTCCTTGTGGAGCTTGCATTTATTGTATACTGTGCTGTGCAAGTACTCTTATCAAACGCGGTTTTAAGTGTGCCTTGGCGTGCAATTCAAGTTCTCTGGACTTGAGTTACTTCTTCCTAATCAGCCTAGCAACCTAAAGGAGAGCACCCACTCCTTAAAAGCTGCTTGAACTGCCATGCTCTTATTGGCACTGCACTCACTTGGGTTTGATGCTAAGATGTCTGGGGACATATCTCACAGACAAGTCAAGTGGGCTGCGTGAGATTGTCTGTGCTGCTGGTGACCACACTGAAAGAACTGTAACTTAAATACCAACCCTTTCAGGCTGCAAGCAACATTAACAAAAGCATTAGCTCTTATGCTAGTTAGCTTTGCAGAATATATTAATCACTGACATTTTGCTGGAACCCAAGCAAGTGGATCAATTAAACCATTCAACTCTTCTGTCAACTCTGAGAGTAAAAATGAAGAGGTTGGAGCTCTCACTATCTCTTATGTCCATACAGAAATGTAGTGTGGTTCAAAACGTTCCCAGGTAAGAGCAGCAGGAAGACATTACACAGTGAGAAGCCTGAGCTGGATCTGTTCCCATAAGGAACAGATTGGCTTTGAGTAGATGCCTATTATGCCTTTGAAAAACAGAGGCATAAAAGCAGCTTTTTGGAAAGGGAAAATGTTATTTTAACAGATTTGTCTGACAGAGAGCTTTTTGTTTGAAATTTGCTTCTACTATTGCTCAGATAAACAGTGTATGAGTATTGTATAGTATGAGTATTTTTTTTGAATAAATTATACCAAGAAATAGCTCAAGGCATATGCCCAAATCAGTTTTCATACAATTCAACAAAGTCTCGAGGTAAGAAGCAGAAGGGGTGCCAGGGTTATGTGCAGGAGGTTTGGGATCAGTTGGTGTCACCACTGGCCTTTTGGTTGAGTCAGATACCATGTACCACAGAAGCAGGACTGCCATCTGGGGCATCTTGATGGATCAAATCTCCATCTTCTGCAATGCAACAAGAAAACAAAATTATTTTAAAGATCGGAATGATTAGCTTGTATGTTTATAAAACCCAAATCATTTCTGATTCATGTATACTATCTATTTTGTTGTAAGATGTTACTCTTCCTGTGCTTTGTTTTTTTCTTTTCTTTTCCATTTTAACTCTGCACTCTCAATCACAATTTGAATTACAATCTCTTAAATTAGAAGTGTAAGATAAGAGCCATGCCTTCTGTCTGGTTCTTTATTTTATTCAAGTTGCAGTGATCATAAAATGGTCACTGGTCATAAGTAGTGTGAGCTTTCAAATAAAGCACTCAGCATTACAAAAGATGCTTATAAATTCCGCATGCTGGGGGGTTCTTATAGACCTCTGAGAGACACAAACACAAAAAGGGCCATGCACTACATGACAAGAGGCACATAAACAAAACAACTCGCCGGTGGGTCCCAGTTCTCTATAAAAATCCATTTAACAATACTGATGTATTTGCTAGTTACTGGAAGCTAGGAAAATGTTTGAGTCTAATGTGTGCAGTTTCTTCTTTCAGAATGAAATGTAAGTTGGTGGGGATTTTTCAGGATGAGGGACTGGGGGAGGAACAGGAGGAGGAACAGGGGGGTTATTGTGGAGATGCAGCGTTGAGCAGGCAGTAGTAGGCAGCTATTGCTCTGCAAAGAAATCAAGCTGTAGCAAGAGGAAAAGGAAGGTTACACAAAAGCTCCATATCACTTCTTTGCTTTCATTCTATTGAGACATACTCATACCTGCAAGACTGATCCCCTGATTTCAGCTTTCTAACTGTTTTAGAAGCGCTGCAGCGATGCCAGCTGGTATAGCCAAGAGCTTGAGGTTAAACACAGATAGAGAAACATTGTCTAGCGGAGAGTCAGTTAAACAGCTCCCCCAATTAACTGGTGCTGCCTAGCCCAAGGCTATAAAAAATCTCGACTGGGCCAGCAAACTTTCAAGCCTGCATCCTGCCTATCTTCCTGCCCTGGGGAGCCTTTGTATGAGGCTCATTGTTACACAGCAGCTACTTCAGCAAAGGGCTCACTGCAGGAATTTAAGCCTTACTGGGGAGGATTATCAGAACTCATTGTTTTGATGTTCCTTAATTTCCAGGGTTTAAGAGAAGAGACACTAGCACAGTTTATGGGATGAGTTCATTAAATTGAGTTCTGAATTCCTTACTATCCATGGCAAGATAATTTACCAGAAACTGTAAAATTGAGTTTTACGGAGTATATTAATTCACACCCCGAAATTTCCTCAAGGTACTCTCTGTTTAAATATAATCTCTTCTGCACCTAGCACTCATTAAGCATTCTAAATATAACCACAAACACATAAAGATCTTATTTGATCCAAGACATTTATTTAAAGGAACTATTTAAATATTTTGTCACCCTGTACTTAACTAGTAGCAATATACCAGAACTAGTTACAATTTTCACAAGTGAATTAGAAGTCAAGATTTCTTAGTACTTTCCCTGAGTGCTCACTGGTTTTGGAAAATCAGTGGTTAAATGCATGCATAGCAGTAACCCTGGATGGCTGAGATACACTTCTGTATTTTTCTGTCAGCTTGTGCCTGTTGCAAATTCTCCCTGTGCAAAGCTGTATTCTGTGTATTGGGCCTCATTATTTGTGAATTTGTTTGTATGTTTGAGAGAATATCACATGTTTCTTGTTGAGGAGAAGCCTCAGAATTTTTCCAACTGACAGATAATTCGCTTTGCAGGCACCTATAGATGGGCACCATTAATACCGAGGTCATTCAGTTTGTACATGTACTGCAAACAAGGGATTTTCTGCATAAACTACAAACTTATTTCCCCCTACCTTGTTAGCTTAGTCCAGGCATACATTCCTTCTAAACCCAGGTAAAGCCATTTCAATTTGGATTGCAGCAGTTCTATACTAAAACCAAAATACAAACCTAAGTAATAGGTATGGTTTTTCCCATCTATGAATTCCTGGGTAGTAAAACCCTTTTATTCCTTTGATCAATAGTAGAAGAGTTCTTTACCAGTGGATTAGAAATTTACTATAGAAATTCCTGCACTAATGATCTGAGGAGCCCAAGGTTTTGTAGCTATATGTGATTGTGAAATATGCCACAGAAACATTGTCTTCAATCCAGAGCAAACCACTGTAAGACCATCATAATCTACATGTTCAGTCCCCTTCATTCATCTCACTGTGGGCTCTCAGTAAGGTCAAATTATTTGTTCTCCATGTCCAAAACTCTCCTTCAGTGTCTTTTAAATGAGGGACCATTTCATGCTGTGTGATCTCAACTTCCCTTGATGACAGCTCTATCCTACTGAAACTATGAAACTGTCAACATCAAGAGCAAAATGTAGGTGTGCAGAAGACAAAAATGGCTCAGCTGCTATCCCACAAACTCTCTCAATAGAGGTCAACAACCTCAGCATCCATGGAGAAAGCTGCAAAATGCAGTGTTTCCATCAGCCTCACAAAAAAACACCACCCGAAATTTCTTGCTGGCAGCAAAAGGAAAATACTTTGCACACATTACAGTTTCAGAAACTGTAGTAGAGTAGATAGTGCCATGACAGACATGGAATACAACAACAGATCACCTTGATTTAGTAGAGGTAAAAGGTGTACATGGTCAGCCATTGGAAAGTAATGCCCTGTAGTAAATGTGAAGTAATGTAAGGCAACTCTGCATCTGCAAGAGAAGGCCAAGCAGCTCACACCAAATGTTTTTCCTCTGCACTTGGGCACTGTGTGGTCACAGTCAATGTAAGGTAAGCTGAGGTCACCTTTATCAACAGATCGAAACCAAAGATTTTAAAAAATAAAAATAAGAAACATTAATTTATCATGCATCTTTCCAAATCCTACCCATATGAGATCATCTAATGCTCAAGGTTCTCTTGGATTCAAGTACACACAATGTTATCTTTTTTTAAAAAGCATTAAGCTGGTGGTTAAATGACTTGCCTGCAGACATCCAGGGCACGAAAGGTAGAGCCATTAATATGGAGTCCCAGCTGACAAGTTCTGTGTTAGCAAGGATTAGAGTGTAGTTCCTTCTCCAAGTAAATTACAATGTTGTGCTCTATGTCATTAGAAATATGAGTGTTTCCCCACTGTGTTAGACCCTAGCACATATTACACAGTATCCTTCATTTGACAGTGGCCAGCATTAAAAAAAGAAAAGAAAAGAAAAAACTAAAAAAAAAACACAGTTGATAAATGTTTTGCCTTTCCTCCATGCCAGACACTATATTTTTCACAGATATCTAAAAATGCATTTTCGCATTACTGGTAAGAAGATGTAATGCCTTGTCCCACTGATGTCAGTCTTGATCCTAGCAATATGATCCCACCACTTCCCTTGCATGGGATCCGATTCCACAATGAATCAGTTCAGGGTACAAAAACAGCAGCAAATAGAAAATTAACCCTACAAAAAAAAAAAAAAAAAAAAAAAAAATCATGAATAGTCATCCACCACTTTTTACCCTAAAAGGGAGATAAAAGCATTTTTCCTTCCTGAAATCCCTGTATATTTTTAGCTTCAATGATCTGAAAATTCTTGTAGCAGAATTTCAGTTGAAATTTCACAGTATGGGGAAAAAATATTTCCAATTCCTACATTTGAACTTCCCATATTTTGTATCAGAGATCAGCTGCAGCCCACAGGCAGCCCAGCAGGTCAGTTCTCTGAGTCTCAAGTCTTGTAGCATTTTCACCTGGAGAGCATGTGTAGCGAGCACGCTACAGACAAGGTGAGTCTTCCAGAGGGGGCTGTCTGCTCTTGGATACCAACTAACCCCTCATTTTCTCCTTTTTCACACCAGAGACATCTAATATAACCAGCTGATATTGACAAGAAGGAAAAGAGGGCAGACAGGAGTGGCTGCTCTGTACTAGAACAATTAATCCAGATCCCTGTGAATTCTCAAGCGGACGCAGCGACAGGCAGCGTGAGAGCTAGCAGTGGCAGTGGGCTCATGTTTACCCGCTTGTCCTGCAGAAAATTCAGCAGATGCAGCTTCCGAGAGTGTGCACACACACAGCATGGCTGGGCAGTGACCTTGCTCTGCTGCTGCGACTCAGGCACGCCAGCTGCCTGGCTCCCTCAGCCAAAAGAGCAATAGGTCACCACTATTTTAAGTTCATTGACTGTCCCCTTATTTTAGTCTTGTAAATTAGATGACAATAAGCTCCTCCTCTGTTTTCTCCAGGCCATTCATTATTTTCTAATTTAGCCCCATTATTCATGTTTGGTGAAAACCTAAGTGTCCATCTTTTTTACCCATGCCTTTGCCCTGCATCTGTCTCGTTATGCAGCCCCGGGTACCTCCCCTGTCAGGGACAACTGAAGAAGCATCTTGCTGATTTCCAAATGCACTTAGCAATTCCACTCATTTCCATAAATGCAAATATGTACTTTAAGAGTTTGATTCCTTATCTCTTTTCTGTTCATGAGTTAATTTAACTTCATGCTAAGTTGCTACAAAACATTACTATTCTTATGATGTAGGATTTTACATTCATTACAAATGATGGTATCAAGCAAAAAATAATCCAACCTAGAAAAATACAAGCATATTAGTTAAAACACACTGTCTGTTCCTTACTGAATTATACATTTCTAAATCTTTCAGAAGCATGCCTTTTAAAGTAACTCGGGGGATTTGCAGTTGCCTTCCAAGCTTTTCATTTCTAGGTCACTTGTTAAATCTACCCCAGGTCAGCACTGACTGAAAATTATTACTGTCTGGCAGCTGTTTTGTAGTCTACATAAAATGAATTAGTGGTTTCATTCCACTTCCTAATGGACAAGTGGCCCCATCTTACACTTCGACCTAAATGGCACCCTGTTGACTACTGCAGGGAAAGAACTAAATAAACTCTTTTTATTCTGTAGGTAGGTCCTCACGGTGAGGAACAAGACTGGTGGGACCCTCGGAGCTGTTATAGTACAACTCTACAAAAAATAATGTCCTCCACGTATGGAATTCGTGTAATCCAACCAGATAAATGCTGTTTTGGTGAGCTGTTATGGTGATTATTTTGGTCCTCTGAGGATCTTTGTCATGTCATACGGTGGGGAACATGCTACAAGTTGCCCACTATTAAAAAGAAAGCCCTTTCACACATCATTTCACAGTTCCAAGCTCAGAAAATGTGTGCATGGATGTGTGCACATGTGCTTGCATGGGTATGTTTCAGTTTTTATGCCAGAAACCAGAAGAATAATCCAGAAGATCTCCTATCTAATTGTAGCAAAAGGGAAATTTTAATAATAACAATGTGGACAAACAGATAAAGAGACTTCCTATTAACAGACAGTCAGAAATTATAATGGGATCTATGTTTGACTTCTACTCGTTGTGCTTTACTTGCACTAGGAATAATACGGGTTTTCCCCAGCCTCACACTTCCAGATCACAACATTCCTTTCTTGTTAGAGTACACACAAGCACAAATGCACCAAAATGTATTATAAAACAATTTTGTGTTTGTCTTTTGGTACCCAAACTATTTCACACGGAAATTTATAGAAGGCCATCATTTCCTATACCATCCCTTGTCTTTTTTCCTTGGATGATAGATAAGTCTCTGTGAATCTGGTACTATCCTTGTCCTTACTGAGCTAGGACAAATTTTCCCTGAGGCCCCCATTTCCCTTTGCATTCCCATTTATCATTCTGCTCAGCCTGCAGCAATTCAGACAGACCTGCTCCTTTACTGAGAAATCTTCACCTCTTCCTACCCATCAGGATAAGGTTGTTTTTCTACAAGGTCTATCAGCTCCATATGTCACCATCTTTTCTTGTTCTTGTCCCCCAGTGACCCAACTCTGTCTCTTCCTATTTGTTTGCTTCTTCTGAACTTATTGTTCATCTTTCCTTCTTTGCTACTTTTCTCTCTCTTCACTGCTTACCCTACCTTTATCCGAAGCCTAACTTTATCCAAAGCAGCCAAAGCAACCTTCATCCCACAAATAAAGAGCATTAACTTCAAGGCAAGTTCTCTACCTTGAGAACAACACCAGGAGCCAGGTTTTGCTCAGTCCCATGTTCTTTTCATATTTCACCACATAACTTTTATGAAAATCCACATGCAAGAGTTAGACTGGCTTCTAGAGACATCACACCTCTGTTACTAGCACTTGCAAGTAAATAAACGAGTTGATATTGATCTTTCTATTACGATGTTGATCCTTCCATGTACATATTAGAATGAGCCAAGAGGAGCACCTCGAAGATGATGCTGGAGCACCTCTCCTATGAAGAGAAGCTGAGAGAGCTGGGGTTGTTCATCCTGGGGCAGAGAAAGCCCCAGGCAGACCTTACAGCAGCCTTCCAGTACCTAAAAGGGATGTACGGGAAAGCTGGGGAGGGACTCTTTGTCAGGGGGTGCAGTGACAGGACATGGAGTAAGGGCTTTAAACTAAAAAAAACAGTAGATTTGGATTATATATGAGGAAGAAGTTCTTTACTCCGAGGGTGGTGAGGCCCTGGCACAGCCTGCCCAGAGAAGCTGTGGCTGCCCCATCTCTGGAGGTGTCCAAGGCCAGGCTGGATGGGGTTTTGGGCAGCCTGTGCTTGGTGGGAGGTGTTCCTGCCCAGGGCAGGGGGTTGGAACTGGATGGGCTTTAAGGTCCCTTCCAACCCAAACTATTCTGTGTTTCAAAACATTCTGTGATTATTTCATGTGTATCTTCTGTTACACAAGCTTTTCTAGGATGATTGTACCTAAGCCTTTGTTTTGGTATTACATGTACAGGCGTTGTATAAACAGTTTTATTTTTACATTTTATCCTTTTATCCATAATCACTAAGTTAATTGCCTTTTTTAGTTTTATACTGTGGACCTTCCTCACATGTGAAATAAAACAACTTCTCCCTGTGAGAAGGAATTTACCCTAATGGTAAGTGGTTTCCATGTAACATAGATTACAAAGTATCACAGGCAAAATCACCAGATCTTTGTTGCTCCGAACTTAAGTTTTTTCAGGGACTTCAGTCCAAAGAATAGGCATGAGGCCAGTTAAACACTCAGTCATTTCTTGTCTATCTGTCCCTGATGGGAGGGTAAGTTGCACAGGTTTTGCTTTGTAATCAACTAGACATTACCTAGAGTAGAGACAACCTGTTCATTAACACATTATTTCTATTTCATTGTGTACATCCCATTTATAAGAATAGACACAAACTCACATTCAAATTCTACAGAACATTTCATAATAAAAAATAAAAAATAAAAATAATAAAAAACATATTCTGGTAACCTCCAAGCTACCAGTCCAAAAATTAACAAAGCCAACTGTCCAGTGGATTTGTGGTTGTGGTCATAGTCACTAATATCTAACTTAATGCCAAGCAACACTCACTTTATCTCCTGTTGAGACTGCAGCCTCTCCTTCTTTGGGGCACTAATTTGAAAATCGAAGTCAAAGAATACAATTAAACTTTGCGTTTACCATGTCAGGCACTGACCTGCTCCTAACCCCTAGATTCTGGCTCTGTATGTTTACAGATTGCTCTTACTTGCCCTTTCTTGCCTTTGATTGCTACCTGTCTTATAGGAAACCACCTTCCACTGGCAATAAGACAGACAGATGATGAAAAGGCCCTTCTGTCTCTTTGTTCGTAACACTTGAATCGTTTGTTCTTAGAATTATTCAAAGACTAACAGTTTGTTTATGACTGGCTCTTCTTTAAGCTTCTCTAGAATAATGGCTCTTCCACAGCCAGTCAGGCACTGCTGAATTAATTATTGTGATTGATTTTGTGATAAACAAGACCGATTTTATGTGCTACGCTAAAATCTCTGTTTTCAAGTCACAGGCACTAACATCGGATACAAGCAGTACAGTTGCTGTGTTGGTCAGTGGAGACCTGCTCACCAACTCTGGCATGGATTCATGGCTTATACATGAGAATCTGACATTTGTGGCTGAAAATTGCTTCTCTCTTAGAGCAAAATCAGGATTTTAGGAACTACTCAATACAACTTTGCCTTTAGGCACCAGAAGGGTACTTTCTCAACAGTTATCTCCATCTCCCATAAAATTGATTTTGCTACCCTATTAGCAACTAAATCCTAAAAAAATAGGGGTGTGAAGTCTTTTGAATTAAACAAAATGTGTAGTATAGAAGTTATACAAATGCTGATATTCTTTGGTCATCGGTTATGTGATATTTTATCATTCACAGACAGAGCAGCTCTCAAAGGAACAAAATTTCAAAAAACCTAGGATAACAAGACTGAACTTGGCTCAATAAGTCCCAGTAAATTTGTCAAAGCAGTGAACTACTTTGCTCCATCTTAAAATTTTCTTTTCTTAAGAAACTGTTTCTAAAGCTTGTTCCTCTGATAGTTCAAAACGTTTTCATCTTTTTACATAATGTGTTCATCATGATATTACATCCAGTTATTTGTGTGCTAATACTGGTTCAAGTATTTCTTTTCCTTTTCAGGATCTTACCATCGTGCTTCGTTGGCCCCTTCTACCTTCATTTTGTGAACAAAGGAAGAAAAGCTCTCTGTCTCTTCTCACAACAGAAGTTCTCCATTCCACACTTTATGACAATAGTCCTTCCCTGGTTCCATTCCATTTGACTTCATTTTTCTTGTTCAGAATTGTAAAAAGTATTTCAGAAGACACCTTTCCAGTTCACTGTATGGCAGTGATACTATGTCTTTCTCTCTTTCACTACACCCTATTTGCTACATTCAATAATCAAGGACATCTTTTTCTCAGCTATACAGAGTTGGTGGTTCAGACTTAGCCTGCCACTGGCTGATATATTTATGTTTTCCTCCCTTCTGCCATGCCAGAGGTTATCCCAGTTTTTAACAGTGACACCTAATTTTCTACTGCTAGTGAATTTCAGCAGCTTACTACTTCTTGTCCCAAAGTTAATGGAAAATAGTAAGTATAACTGCGTCTAATATCAAACCTTTAAGAGCTCTAGTGATTACCTTCCTGCACTTTACTGTTTCCTTCTAAGTGTCACCATTGTAATTTCCCATTTAGAAACTTCCTTATTAGATATATTGTACTAATTCCCACATACTCTAGCTTAACAAACTAAGGTAGTAAACACTCAAATAGCATCATACGAAATGCTTTACTAAAGTTCAGACAAGTGGAACCTTCCTCTATTTCCTTTGCCTAGAAAATGAGTTACCAAAGTAAGCTATTAAGTAGTCCTACTACAATATACCTTTATAAACTCTATAGCCTTCTTGCTTTGTTTTCTATTTACTTCCACACCTATAAATATTCTTCCCACCACAGCTTGTTCTAAAGCTCTGCATGCTAATAAGACAACCCGAGTGATACTAGCCCGTGCTGTTCTTTTTCAATGTCGGTCTCGTGTTTGCTATTCAAATGTCACATGACTTTGTTTTGGTTTTGACAGATTTGTCAAAACCGTTTCAAGACCTCTCATCTAACATGGTTATTTTAGAATCTGATGGAGCTGATAAGGTTCTTCTGATCTGATCACGTGGCACTTCTTGAGCTTTTTTCCACATCCAGTAGGGCAGTTTCCACTTCTATATACTCATTCACATTAGATACCCTTGCCTTTGTCCCCTTATTCAACACCCCTGAGGTTGTTGAAAGGTGAAAAGAATCTATAATTAGTTTCTCCCCTCTGTATGGCACTGCTCCTTCAACCAGACTTAGATCCTTTGTAAACCTATATCCAAGCAGCAGAGGAGGATTGGCAGACTGCTTTGTGGAAAATAAGTATTCCACTTTTCAGTAAAATACATTAACAAATCTTTCTACGACTGACTTTTATCGTACAGGTTAAAAACAGATCATCTTTTTGAATTCCTAAGTGCATTTTGACAGATGCCAGGAATTGAAAAGCCTCTTTCCAAACCCAGTAAAATGCTGCAGATTTTGCATTGAACATCGTGCTCCAGTAAAGTGGTTTCTTGGTTTGGTTTCAGTTTTAAACCACACGACAATCAATCCTTCCCAAAAAGACTTTATTTTGGTGGAATAATTGTTATCAAGTAGCTTTGCTTTAACATCTTCTTTGCTTAGAAAAGAAGGGGGAATAAAAAACACAGCTTTCAAACCACAGAGCAACCGTTGAAAACTTAAAACCACAATACCAAGAACAGACTGAGCCTATGATTACCTAACACAAAGTGTGGTTTAAACTGGGCATCATACCAAGTTTTTCACAGAAACCCAAGGGGAAAGAGGAGTATAAGTATCCATGGTTACAGTGACCCTTGCTTGGCACCTGAAGAGATCTTTCTAGAAGAAGACAGGTAGAGACATTTATCAGGGTCCTCAAAAGTAGCAAGGCTTCTTCCTGTTTTTATAGCTTCAACAAAAAGATAAAATAGCACTTAGTACAGACCGTCCTGAACACAGACTGTAACCTACAAATATTTTTAGAATTCCCCTCTTGTATGTTTTTCACAATATTCACCCAGTGCTGAAAAATAACCTCAGAAATCTAGAACCTTCTATTGAGATAATGGCAAATTCCTGGAATAATAAGTTCATTTATAAAGTGACCATTTCAAAACCAGGCTTTCTGCACATTCTCAGCTGTACTGAGCTCATGAATGAAGGAGAATAACTGCAGGGTACAACTTTTAATGGGAAAAGTTGGAAGTGCAAATTAAGCTAAATTGGACCCGTCTCTGCTGAGCATTGAAGCTTCTGTGCTCCCTGTAACTCTGTTCAGTTATGCCTTGGGAGGCAGCGATGCAGCTAAACCCTGTCCAAACTCTGCCTGAATGGCATTTTTTTCTTACTTCTTCACTGACACTTACTCACCTGTTTTCTGTTTATGTGTGTGTTTGGGGGAGATTTCTTTTTAAATCTATGCTGATGCACTTATGCATAACCAGATATACCGAAGCATGAACAAACATGCAGACATGAACAAATATTCATAACAACTGATTTTCTAAATGCTTCTTCTGTGTCTGCAATAATCTGATGAGGCAGTGAAAAACGAGCTGCCCAAAGCTCCAGCAGTAAGTTCCCCTCACCCTCACAGGGAGGAACGCAGATACTTCACATTAAGACATATGTACAAGCCAAATGCAGTTCTCTTTCTTGTAAAAAAGAAGAAAAGATGGGAAGGAATTTCTAATGCCCTATATTTTCTAGGATGCTCGTGTTCTCTTTTGCATGCTCCTTAAGGATTCTGCCTCATCTTCACTTCTAGAGGTGATGGCTCAACAGCTACTACTGACAGACTGTAGCTGAATCACCCACCTGTATAGATCTGATCTGGATCAGGCACTAGCATGCTATTGTCAGGTCAGTCAGAGCACATGCCCTGGTGTTTGTAAAGGCTTCATTCTGTCCATCATGTGAAATTACATGGAATGATGCCTGGTTCAGCATCGGGTTTGCCCAGGCAAAGCTGCCTTTTGCCTCATTACAAAATGAATTTGAGCCAGCAAGCTGAAAGTTTAGCAAGTCCAATGGTAAGAGATTAGCTCTTCATATCAGGGGGCTGGAACGCTCTCGATGCAGTAAGAGATATCCTGAAAATTGGATTTACCTCCCCAGTAAATCAAAAACAGAGGTTCAACATCCCAGTCAAGCAGATCTCCTGCTTTTACAGAGGCTGGCCACCTAATGACAGAGATGAAATCATACTGTGTGACCTCGGTGGTTATTTATAAAGATTAGGCCCCAAATCTTACCTATCAGATGTTCGAGAGAGCATTTTCATCAGAGTCAGAAAACTCCAGGAGTGCCACTACATTTATAGAAATGTTGCTTTCTGCAAAGAGTAAATATCACCAATCAAACCCAGTCAGTTCTATATAATACAGGTGCAGCATCACGCTCACTTCGCTGACAGTTAATGATCAGAGAAAGGAACGCAGCTGCCAGAAAGACTCCAGCAGCTGTCAATATCCTTATATTTGACAATAAACACAGCAGGCTGTACTTACTCATGTATGTAAGCAAGGACTGTACACAGAGGGCCTTGACTCTGCAGCACTGAAAATCTGGCAACATTTAGTGGAGATTCTTTGGTTGTTTTAGGAATGTTGAGCCATGTTTTCAACAGACATCAAATTGACAGACAGTCGCTGAATAAATGGGATTGATTTTACTACCAAAGGAGGAAACACTGACTCAGAAATGTAAGCCCAGGCTTACTCCTGCATCTCCTGCTAAAAAAAAGGCAGCGCCTCAAAGGCTTTCCAGTCATGGCATACGGCAATCCTGGCTTCAGCAGAACAGAAATGTTTGGGATTCTGGAGTGAATTTTCAGGGCACTAAGTGGAAAAACAGACCCAAAAGAAAGAACACTGAAAATGCACATCGCTGGATTTGGCTGACCTCCCTGCTGAACAGCAGATTTGGTCGCCAGCTTTGAGAGGAAGCACAGACAGGAGCAATCCCTGGCACACAGATTCAAAACCAAGAATCCAAGCTGAGGCTCAGCACCCATATGCACAGACTTTCCTTCAAAGCTGTTGCAATAAAACCATTTCATTTGTGTGCTTCAGCCTGCAAAACTGAGCTAAACAGGAAGGGTTGTTGCTCCTAATTCTGCTTTCAGTGCCACTTTCCAGACACAAAACAACTGGGCAAATGAGCTAAATCAACTATTTCAGAAAACTCAGAAGCTCAGAACATGTGAAAAATCAGTAGCCACTTCCACTTCCAAAGAAGCAATTAAAATAAGTGTTTGAAAATGATAAAGAAAACATGGTACATAGTAGCATACATCACTATAACCTAAGCACGTGGGTCCAGAGACACCATTTCAACAAAAGATTGATCCAAAACTGTTGGGATGGAAAAACAATGTCAAAACACTGTTCCCATTGCATCCAGCAAACAGTTTGAATGTATGCAAACATGAGCGGATGTATTTTGATCCAGGTACCTCTGGGCACTGCTGGTAGCAGAGGTACATGGTCTGGTGGACCTACTTTGAGTCACAAAGTCAGGTTGGATGCTAAGCTAGATACAGCTGCTCATGGCCGTACTCTCTATTATTCCCCAAGTAGCCATGTGCTGGTAGGAGTGGCACTGCACAGGCCTAGATAAAACTGTACCTGAAAAACTGGGTACAAAGAAATCCCAAAATTACAATAGTGCATACCCGTATCCATGAAAATCTAACTAGATTAATTATATATTACACATATTATTTTCTAAGCATATGTGTTTTTAAGACAGGAATTTAGCATGCTCTTAGCACGGGTCCACAGAAACAAGCACTGTCCTTAATAACCCAAACAACTGCAAGCAAGTCTCTAATGGAATTTTCCAGCATAAAATAACATCACAAGAAACCCATCTCATAGCTAAACAGAAATGTATCTGAATGCTGGCAAAGCCCAAATCTTAGCTGGTTATAGTAAAGAAGTGACTTAGGATAGTTACTTTGTTTTCATAATTCTGATCTGAGCACAATTCTGGAAAAAAAATCACTTTACCATGACTCCAGACGTGCTCTGCTCCAGCGTCATCAAACATAAAACCTTCAGCTTCAGTGAGATGCAAACGAAGACATGTTTGTAAAAAGGATTAACAAAGTTGTTCAAAGCATCTTTTTAGTCTTCTCTGCTTCCAAACAAACAATAAACTATCCCCATGCAGTGAGATTTGCTAACCCATAAACACCGCCAAATGGAGGAAGAAGATCAGAACTTTAATGGGTTTGGTCCCCTTTGAATTTTAGCTGATCAGTGTCACCAATAATTTTGACAGGCTCTAAAATAAGCACTTTCTGTCTTCAAAGTGCCTCGCAAACATCACCAATTAATCCCTGCAACTCTCCTCTGAGGTAGGTAAGTAGGTATTGTTATCCCCATTTTACAGTTGGGTGAGCACAGTCAGAAGGGTTAAGTGATTTGCCGCAGGCCGGTGATGGAGGTGGGATTAAAACAGAGGGGTGACTATGGTTCCTTTTAGAGGACAGCACTTTTTTTTCACTTCTGCTGCGAGTTTTCTGTGCTGACTTTAGACATCTTGGCCTCGTGGCTATACTTGAAAGCAACAAAATAAATGCTCCTTGTTAAAAGCAAGGAACCATAAAGAAATCTGTCTTTTATGCCAGTGTACATAACACTTCCGTCACCTTTTCCTGACGTAAGGCTTTTCGTTTAATTTCGTTCCAATATTCAAGCATCATTCCTGCCGCACAAGGTTTCTTCCCATGTACAGTGTAACGTGCTACCAATCGAATATGTCCTGGTTCTAATTTTGTGCTTTGAAATGAATGGCCGGGCTGACGTCCTCCCTCCAGGAGCAGGGGAGCAGTCGGAGGGCTTTGCTGCTCCACAGCCCTGGCAGGGCGAGGAGAAACGGAGACGGGAGCTCGGAGAAGCACGAGCCATTAGCTGAAACCCAACCCCGACAAACCGTCTGCAGCCGTTCTAACGGGAGGAAGATTGATCCCTTTCCCACTCCAGCAGAAGGATCAGATGGAAGGAGCAGTAGATATCCCTTTCCTCTGTATGTATACAACTTCAGGCCACTTGAAGACCCATTTGTCAAGAAGTCAATCTGGTGTATGGCAATAAACATCTGAGGTTTGTAAGGAAAGCACTTTTCATCTAGTGGCCAGCGAGTCCAAAATATCAGTTCCCTGGAGTAGTTTTAGATTAGAACAGCCCACTACTCAAGGCTGATGTCTCTCGAATCCTGAGCACATTTTCTGTTATTCTTTCAAAAGATACTTCCCCTCGCTTTGAGAAGCCCTGCAGTACAGGGGTTGACATGTACAGGGAAAAACAGGGAATGATTGAAAGTTATTCACTCCCTACTACATACTGCAGTAATTTCAGCCGTGCTGCTGAGCTTGTATTTTTAAGACACAGTCATTTATGTATCTTGAAAGGATAGCTCCATTAATCCTCAAAAGTAAAGAACAGCTTATTAATATATCACTGTAATTATTACACTATGGTGGCATTTCGGTTTTACATAAATCAGGGATCCTATCTCCTTTGTGTTAGCTGTCACCAAAAGACAATGTTGTCATCAACCTTTTATTAGCTGCAAGTTTGTTTTGCTAAAGACACTTGTGAAGACTTCAAATCAAGTAAGTCATTTAACATAGTCAAACAAAATGCCATTTATTTTTCGGCTTCTATGGATACTGGATCTAAAGGGTACTTTTCCCTCTGGAAAGACTTCTTACAAATTTTTTTGCTCATGCACGAGCAGCACTTTATGTTTCTTTTTAGAAGACAAAAAATAGGTTAATGATTCACAACTTGGGGAATTGTTTTGTTAGCTTAATAGTGTAAGAACATGTAAAATTTTGCATCTCAGGGGGCACACTTTCAGAAACAAAATGCATATTACATGGGTTAGGAAGTGTCTGATTTTCACAGTAATTCATGGACCAGAAAAACATGTAATGCAAAACAAGCTTGAAAATTGCTATTTGCTAACTGCGTCTTAAGAAGATTTGTAGCTAACTCTCTGAATTACATGCTCTGCAGAAACGGCCCCCTTCTTTTATCACTTTGGGAATCATTAACTTGCCCTCGATGGTCCTCCAAGCAACAAAGGAAGTTTTCACATGGATTTTCTGATAGGAGAAACAAAAGGGGTTGTAGATAACAAACTAGCAGTGTGACTGCTAGCTTCAGAGGACCTTCATCCCAACACGTTTCAGTGACGTCTCGTCAGATAGGGTATCAATCCCCGAATTTACCACCATTCAGCACTGCTACGCTTCAGAGCCAATCCATGGAACTAGATTATTCACCACTTCCGAATTTCTTATGTTATCTGTGAACACAAATAACTGTCTGGGTCACTGCCTGCTATCCTGTTAATTAATTAAATCAATCTCCAGGTAATATCCTTTTCTGTTATGGGCCTACCTGCATGGCAAAACCAAGGTGCGATGATAACACTTGGCTACTTGCACTGTAACTACACCTTCAGTACTGTGCATATGGATACCTCACGCGTTAATGCAATCCATGCCATGCACCCCAATAAACAGCCAACCAGTCCTCAGACTTGTCAAATCGCTCTAGAGTTCGTGTACCATTTTTTTTTTTTCATCCTCTACCACTGAACACAAACCATCTGCATTACGGTTATATTTTAATGCCCTGCACTGCATACCCAGAGAAGGAGCGGTGCTGAATCTTCTGTGCCCCTCCCAGATGAGAATACATTCTCCATAAAAATGCATCAGCCACCACAGGAACTTCTGGCAAGGTAGGATATATTCTTCCATGTCCCAATCCATTTTTTAGTACCTATTCAACACAACTATGTCTGAAAAGCTGGTTCACATGTTTGCAAGTTCAGTAGGCTGGAGAGCCTTTCAAAAAGCACACCCTTGCTGCAAACTGCACAGCAATTCCTGGTGCCGCCAGCTGGGTATCCTCCATACAAGAAAAAGTAAAAGATGATTATACAGAAGTGATCCCACTCATCCCTATATGAAAATCCCTCATCTCATTTTATTGCCCATTTCTCTGCCTGGTCATCGAATGGCAGATTACTCAGGGCATGTATTTTCCCATTTGTACAAAGTAGTGAATGCATCATAGGTTCTACAGAAAATAAAGAGAAAATGGCAATATTTATAATTTTGTCATACTTTTTTTTTTTTCTCAAAGGAGTTCAGAAGGGTAGAAATATCGCAAACTAAGGCTAGGTCTAGTATCTTAAAATCGGGATTCAGTAGAAGAGTTTTTATTTCTACAGAGTTCTGGTATGGTGCCTCTCTTACATTTTTCCAGACATAAACTCAAAGTAGATATTGAGTTTTCTGAAGACTGTTAATTCTGGAGTTGTAATCAATTAAAGTCTGCCTTTAGAGCAACTTACATGTGATATTCCAGAGCTTCTAACAAAATCTGAATGTCTATAAAATTATGATCCAGTTAAAGTACATAATGACATTAAGGTTCATACCTTACATACCATATTTTTAACAAAAGGAAATATAAGCAGCAGCCTGACAGTACCTAAAGGGGGCCCACAAGCATGCAGGAGAGGAACTCTTTCATCAATGAGTATAGTGATAGGACAAGGAGTAATGGATTTAGACTAGAAAAGGTAGATTTAGATTAGATATTAGGTAGTGAGGCACTGGCACAGGCTGCCCAGAGAAGCTGTGGCTGCCCCATCGCTGGAAGCATTTCAGGCCAGGCTGAATGGGGCTTTGGGCAACCTGGGCTGGTGGGAGGTGTCGCTGCCCATGGCAGGGAGGTTGTTCTGGATCAACCTCCTCAAGGCCCCTTCCAACCCACACCATCCTGTGATTCGATCTTTCTATACTAGTCATAAACATGAGAGTGCATAAGAAGTTCTAGAGTTATTAGGGGAATAGTCGGAGAGTAGCTCTTGTCAAATACCTGCAAATAATCTTTATATCTAAAACTGGTAGCTAACTCAGGCCAAGCAAACTGGCAAGAGGAGGATTTAAGAATAAAGTTTTTGACAGACTTTCACTTTATTCATCCCTTGAGACTGCCAGTGTAATCTGAGCACATTGTTATTACATACAGAATGCCCTTCTCCCCTCTTCTTCTCTTCTTCCCAAATTCCAACTGTAAAGACTAAATCCATATAGCTGAATCAATCATTCCCAGTGTAATTACTCACCATGCTGTGAGTTGTGAAATCATGGGAAAAAGAAAGAAAACTACTCTCATCAAAACTAGTGAAAACATTTCTGCAAATTAGTCTACCTGCATGAGTATCAACAGCACTGAGTCCCTAGGGATACCTGTAAAGGGAATTCATGATTCTCTTTTATTTTTATTTGGCTTAGTTTTTCCTTGCAAACCTATTTTATGACTGCTATTTTTATCCTGTATCCACAGTTTTAGTTTTTTTTTCTCTTTTGTTTTAGACTATCCAAGTACCAGAAACAGGTCAGAACCGAGGATGCTCAGCCCTCACCTTTAAAAAGGTAATTTCCTCGCCTCGAGGCTGGAGATGAGCAGTTCCTGATATTAGCGGGCAAATAAATAAAAATAAAGAAACGGGTTTTCACTATTTTTAGAAAATCCCTGATGTTCGCTGAAGTTGGCGGCTCGTTTTATTCTCGTCCCGTTTCCTATTGTTCCACTTCACCCCATTGTCTCCTCAGCACTCGCACCGCCCGCGGTGCCCCGCTGCCCCCAAGCCCCGAGATGCCGGGCACCTGCAGCTCCTGCCCTGCCTCCCGACCCCAACCCCGGGCTGCGAGGGGCTGCGGGGGGACCCCGGCTGCCCGGGACCCCTGAGGGGGGACTCTCCCCGATGCGGACAGCCCCCCCCGGAGGGCTGAGCGCCCCGCCAGCCGCCCCCAGGCGGACAAAGGGCGGCCCGAGGCCGGGCCCCGGTGCCACCCGTCGGGGAGGAGCCAGGCGGGGGCTGCCCCCGGGGCGGGGGGGGGCGGTAGGGAACTGATAAAGGGCCGCGTCCCGCCGGGGCGGCTGCTAGAAGAGAGCTCAGCATGGCTCGGAGCATGGACGCCAGCCTCGACAGCCTGGATGTAAGTGCCGGGGGGCAGCAGCGCACGGAGGGGCTGAGGGTGTGCTCTGGCTCCGCTCTGTGCTCTGTGAGCCCAAGGGGGGCGACGCGAAGCAGGGGAGGGTTGGCGCCTCTGTCCGCGCTGCCCTGGGGCTCCGTGAGGGTCCCGGCATCTTCCCTTTGGGGCTCCGGCTGCGGGTGCTGCCCCCGTAGCGCTGGGTGCCCCCGGGCTTCGCCGCCTGCCGCCCCCCGACGGGGCTGCGAGGGGCCAGGTGGCCGCCCCAGCGCCCCGCCGCCCCTCAGCGCCGTGCCCGGACCGTTGGTGGTTTCCGGGCGCGCTTTTCGTGCCCTCGCCAGAATTTCGCTTCCTTTTTCCACCGCTCGCCTCAGGCACGGCGCCCAGGGGGAGCCCCTCGGCTGGCTCCGCCGCACGGGTACCCGGCCCCGGCCCCTCCGCGGCGCTCCGAGGGCCCGTCCCGGTGCCACCGCGCTGCGGCTCCCGTGTGCGCTCGGCGTGGAGGTAGCGCCGAGGTGTCCCGAGGGGAGGCAGGCTCACGGGGAGCCCTTAGCGAGCCCTTGCCCTTCCATCCCGTCCTCGGTTACAAGGGCTTAACTGCTCAGAGGAGGACAAAGCAAGTTCTTCTTAGCTAGCTCCTATTTGCTGAATGCTTTATGCATCTATATACATCAGGTATTTTGGTCTTCAAAAAGTTTGCCGCTTTGTGGTGATGGACACTGCTGAGTGTCCTAACACATCATATAGCACGTTGCATAGACTGAACCTTTCTAAAGTGCTAATGTCTAATTTTAATTCTTTTTTTTTTTTCAGCTGTCCTCTGGGCTGATCATCGAATTTTCTGATAATGGCACGGATGAGATCGGCTCAGGTGACTACGGAGACTACGGAGAGCCCTGCTTCCAGCATGAAAACGCTGATTTCAACCGGATCTTCTTGCCGACTATCTACTCCATCATCTTCCTAACGGGAATAATCGGGAATGGATTGGTTATTGTTGTTATGGGCTACCAGAAGAAGCAGAGGAGCATGACTGATAAATACAGGCTGCACCTCTCTGTGGCTGACCTCCTTTTCGTCATCACCTTGCCGTTCTGGTCTGTGGATGCGGCGATAAGCTGGTACTTTGGGAATGTGCTCTGTAAGGCAGTTCACGTCATTTACACAGTCAACCTCTATAGCAGTGTCTTGATTCTGGCCTTCATAAGTTTAGATCGTTACCTGGCAATAGTCCATGCCACCAACAGCCAGCGCCCACGAAAGCTGTTGGCTGAGAAGGTGGTGTATGTAGGCGTGTGGCTACCCGCCGTGCTTCTGACAGTGCCTGATATAATTTTTGCCAGTACTAGTGAAGTAGAAGGAAAGTATCTGTGTGATCGCATATACCCTCATGAGAACTGGCTGATTTCGTTCAGATTTCAGCATATCTTGGTAGGACTTGTCTTGCCTGGTCTGATAATCCTGACATGCTACTGTATTATAATATCCAAGCTGTCACATTCAAAAGGCCACCAGAAGCGCAAAGCCTTGAAGACAACAGTCATCCTCATCCTCGCCTTCTTTGCCTGCTGGCTGCCGTATTACATTGGCATCAGCATAGATACATTCATCTTGCTTGGAGTCATCAGACATCGCTGCAGCTTGGAGACGATCGTGCATAAATGGATCTCCATTACAGAAGCCCTAGCATTCTTCCATTGCTGCCTGAATCCGATTCTCTATGCCTTCCTGGGTGCCAAATTCAAGACATCAGCACAAAACGCCTTGACATCAGTTAGCAGAGGATCAAGCCTCAAGATTCTTTCAAAAAGCAAACGTGGGGGACATTCTTCTGTTTCTACAGAGTCAGAGTCATCGAGTTTCCATTCCAGCTAACACTGCCCCTTGCCATCATTTTATAAAGAGACACTTTAAAAGTTGCTCAAGAATGAGACTGACCTTAATGTACAGATTTATTTACAGTTGGATTTTTTTATTGTTTCTTTTAGTCTCTGTGGAGTTTAATTGACTTATTTATATAAAACTTTCGTATTGATGATAAACTGTCTAGGCAGGTCCTGTGGACAAGTGGCTAGTTCACAAAAGTTTTAGTGCTTGTTTGTTTGTATAGATATGTGAACTAAACACTTCTGGATTGTAGCAAGTGGCTGTTAAAAGTTTAGAAAATATTTCTCTGTTGTTTATATGTAAATGTTTTCAGTGTTGCTGTTAAATTCTTAAAAAAGGAAAACTTTTTGCTGGAGATTTTTACCTTACTACGAGATGTTTGGTTTACAATAGCTTAACTCTGCTGTAGAAATGGCACTTATAACCAAAGCCGCCTCTGTTACATGCTAGGTTTTTTTTCCCCATTCTCTCAGTAGTTGATGGTTTGCAAACTTTTCTGTTCGAGGTAAATAAAAGTATATGACAAAAAGTTATTTTGAGTGGTATTTTTATTTCAGGTTAAATGTGCTTCTCAATGCTTTTAAGTACAATACTCACTGCACAATAATTTTGAAAACTGCATGGCTCTTAGATGAATAGGGGGAAAACGAGTTTCAGTATACTGATTGTTCAGTTGACACCTGTGAGTTCGAGATCGGTTGTTGGGTTTTGTTTTTCTTAACCAGAATGCATTTACTCCCGGTTAACATCTTTAGAATGACTTAAACTATCATTAAACAGAGATTGAGAGCAAAACATCCACAAATGAAGAGCCATCTAGTCAAGCACTTGCTAATGCTCACAGCCTCTGAAGTGTCAAACTGAGTACTGCATGTGACTAACCTTCATGCCATACATATAAAGTCAATGATACTCTTTTTCTGCCTTGTACTATTCTAAGTTTAGTTTCACATGCTAACAATAATCAAAAGTAGCTGAATGAAAGACATTTTATTATTTGACCTTGTTTGAACTAAAGTCCTTGGATTATGTCTACTGTGGAAGGTATTTGTCTCTACAGAGCCTTCCCTGTCCCATCTACATCCACATTTTCTTTATATAACCCTGTTGATTTTCTTTTAAAAAACAAGTACATAATGGATTTTTTGACTTTTTTAGTAGGAACTAGCCACACTATAGAATTTCCAATAACTAATCTTCTCTAAGTTAGCCATGTCTTCATGTTAGAGTGTGTTCAAAAGTAATAAATACACAAGAGGAAAGTGTCATGGGGAATATTTGTATGTTCTTACACTAAAAACAAACAACTTCTACTTATCTAAATAGTTAACAGTTCCTAAATGGTTAACAGTTCGGTAGTCTTCTGAAAAGGCAAAAAATAAACAACGCTATGTCACATAGAACTTAAGTGAAATGAACAACATGGTTATTTAGTGATATAACCAAGAAAAAATGTCTTTTCATAAACACAGTAACTGAATGTATGTCTCACCATGTTAAACCATATATTAAATTGTATGTTTTATTTTAGATATTTTCATAAATGCAAGACCTTTCTGCTTTCGCCTCCCCTGCTCTTCAGTCAGGAAGCTGCAGCACCTTGGCTGCATCCTGCATGCTTCCAATGACTTTTTGCAATAGTCATCTGATTCTGTGTTGAGCTGACTCAGTTTGCCGAATCAGCACAAAGCTAACATGGCAGGAAAAATTAGCAGTTTAGTGAACTGAATTAGCTCAACAAGGTGTCCAAAAAGCATTAGGAAAGGGCAAGACCCTGTAACCTGGAGCCAGGCACAGGGAGAGAAAAGTAAGAGGAAGAGGTAAAAAGAGAGGAAGCAGGTCCCCCCCTTTTAGTAACTAACCTTTTGGATCAATTAAACTCAAATGTGTAACTTCACTTGGCATAACATAAACTAACAACAGAAAATGATGCAATCTCACGAAACAAAAGGTCTTGTTTTCATCAAATTTCTCCTCACAGAGTTGAGAAACGAGGAAAATGTGACATGGGAGCAGAACTTCTTCAATGGTTTATTTTTGTTGTTCATTTGTGTGTTTTCTTAATTTAGTGAGCATTTCCCCATGAAGAATTTGTTGTTCTAAAAGATTCTGATTTCCACCCCAGCCCAATCAATCACTGTGACTTAATTGCACTTATAAAATACTTACTGGCTATCAACACATCACTGCTTATTTGTTGAGGAAATGTTTAGAGCCCTCTAGCATTAACTTAGATTATTCCCATTATACTTCACAGTCAGCCAACTGTTACCTCTTGCAGAGTTAGCAGGAAAGAGGGTGCAAGCCGGAATAATCCCAGCAGTCCATGTTACTGCCAAAGACCACCAAAAGGACACTTTAAACAATCAACAGAAAGCATATGTGTAGAAAACCCATATTAAAACAGAACCCGAGTCACGGAGAGATGAGACCTACATTAGTTTTATAACACTGCCATTGTTCTCAGTAGAATTAGTGACACTACGGACAGAAGGATGTCTTTAAAAAGATTACTGGGGTTTGGCTCCAGCAAAGACATGAGTCAAAAGCCATGCATTTTTAAACAACTTTATCCATCAATAAATACGAATATATCTGTAGGGGTAATAGAGAACATATTTGCAAATTGAATAAAGTTGCCATGAGGAAACAATAAGAAAGCATGATTCCAATTCTGTCCTTTTACCTCTGATTTCAACAACATTTTTACCTCTGTTTCAACAAACAAATTTCACTCAAAGCTTCTACAAATATACTAAGTTGGTTAAAAAAAAATAAAAATCAATTAATTCCCTTTTACAGCCACATTGCCTGTAAGCAGATTTTTGTTGAGGGCATGACTGTTTTTATGCCTTTGTGAATCAAAAGTATTTCTTGTAAATGTATTTCTCAAAGTGTAAATTCAGTCACACAGGTGAAAAGCCATAACTATGAAATATATACAGCAAACAAGTCCACATACATGGAGAACTTTCCAAAGTTTCCAAGGAGCTTTTCCAAGTCTTTTCCAATTTTTTCCTGTCTAGCATAGAGAATAATGTTACGATTTTTTTTCTTTAAGACATACAAAATACATAATCTCAGCACTTATTTGGTGTAAAACAAAGCTCAACTACTTTAAATATGCAACCTGAGATATAGAAAACAGACATGAGGACTGTTTACAAAACAGTTAAAATGCTTTCACATCTTAAAAGTTATGTCGTAAATTAAAAAAAAAAAAAAAAAAAAAAAAAGAATGTATTTACAAAGACATTATAATTTATTTACAAAGACTCTCTACAGAATTCAGAATTTGCCTTCTATGGCTGATGCAATGTGCCGGCAGCAGTGCCTGGACTGAAACGTGGATATTCACCTAATACTATAATGCACGCCTGGTGAGTGCTTAAGATTAGTTAGAAATCCTTTGGATCAGGCGAGTCTAAACCAAGAAAGGAACAGATGTATGAACTTACTTTTGCTTCATCTGAAATGCTGTTTGGAGGTAAAGTTAGACTACTTCAAGCAGTGGGATAAAATTACACAATAACCCGTTATTTGTATGGTGTATTTGCACTCCTCCTGATCAGGTTGTGTGGAGTCCCCATTTGAGGAGGATGGGAGAAGCCGAGTGGTTGTGAGGGTGTCAGAGCTAATGTATGCAGGCTATAGAGGTGGCGTGTCTTGTTTTTTCTTGGCTGGTCCTATGACGCAGTCATTGTACAGGGGGTTCAACTCCTATGCATATACATAAATCAAAACAAAATCACCATGAAAATAAAAAGGAAGTCGCAGACATAACATGGAGCCATTCATACAAATGAATGGTTTATCTCATGATGGTTGAGCTCTAGTTGGACAATGTACAAAGTGACCACCTCTAGATGTTTGGCTGAAAAGGCCATTTTTTATATTGTTTGGGAAAGGAAACAGCATGACGAGGAAGCACTTCCTTGATCCAGGCATGCCTCCAGAATCCCCTAACAATGGAGCATTCTCATATTCTCATAGTGCTGAAACTTAGGAAACACTTAAGCAGATAGGGCACCAGAGTTTTTGCTCAAAGGATGCCACTCCCTCACTTTATGTTTTGAAAGAGCGATAGACTCTTTTTCACAGTCATAAATCACATGTCAATTGAAATTCTATGAGCACTGGGATTATTTCTTGTAAGGGAGGCACAGATTCTTAAAATCTTTTCTCTTTATTCAACAAATCTTCTGTTATTGTTTTAATTTTCCCTGAAAATATTTATTCTTTATCAGGATGAAGTTTAAAGACCATTTGTTTCAACATCAATGCTGTTACTATCTTCCTATCATTCTAGTACTAACAAGACATGGAGAAAATAATGCTATGCTTATTGGTTTTGAAACTAAATTTTAATAGTAGTTGTAGCACACTTTGTGCTCACTTTAGACAGAAGATACAAATAAATTTACATATGGATGACAATGTAGATTATAAGGACCTTTTTCAATTGCTGATACAAGTCATCCAGGCTCCAGGAAAGCTACTACTGACTTTCCAAGAAGTCCGGACTCATTGCAGATAGAGACGATATTAATTAAAATTACTACTTTTTTAAAAGGGCAGGAGGCTTCAGTGACAAGCTCCTGCTGAACTCAGAGGTCAGAGTACCTAAAGAATTATGCTTCTTAAAGAGTATGCCCTTCTAGCCCAAATCAATTACAAATGAAGATTATGAGTTCCTCTGATTTCAGCTGCAGCCAGAGACCTACAAGAAATTAGATCTTCCAGTATGGAGCAGGTGGAATTGTTCTGGTGAGCCTAACAGAAATAAATTTTCAGCAAAAAGGCTTTCTCTTACTAGAGGCATGCAAGCTTTGCATACCCAGCTATCAACAGTCTGATAATAATTTGTCTGTAGTGGCATAATGTTTGAAAGAAATAGGTCAACATTTTCAATATCCTTATCTTTTGGAATTCACACCAGAACAGATTCTTACCACACAAACTTGTCAAACTGAGCAGAAATTATTAGGGATTTTGTGAAGGGATACATCGTGAGGAGATGTTGGGCTGTTTTGTTTTGTTTCTACTATCCCCTTCTTACAACTTCTATTCTACTTGACTTTTCCTTTAGAAATATAACTTTATAGAATTTGCAGTGGTTCCATTCTGTTAGGACTACACACCATAACCTAGACAAGTAAGAAAAAGTAAAGAGAAACTGTTCAAAATAAAAATGCAGCCTTCACAAGTTTCTATGTCCTCACATGCATTTCCCTTCCAACATCTGCTTTCCTTTAGCCAAAAAGATAAATTACTTCTACATCATATGCAAAGTTTTAACTCAAAGATTGTTTTTATTCTCAAGTTTCGTAAAGCGCAAACACAGCAACATTTGTTTACCTCCTTGATTTCTACTCAGCACTCCCTGATGTGGCAGATCTTCCCCAGGAGAGGGCTGGGTAAGCCCGGCTGGGGGATCCCTCACCCGTGTGTTGGTGCCATCACTGCTGCCAAGACGGCTACATGACCACCAGCTGCCCCTGAGTTTGCTCTCCTTACTGATGCGCTCTGCAAGGCGGCAATAGGGCTGACCAGCAATAATAATCACTGGCAGAATTCCTAATGTGTCAGCTTGCCAAAAGTGAGCAGAACAGTCCTCAACAGCCAAAAATAAACCTGAAAAGTTCAAAGAATATCTTTCTTTATTTTCCTCTCCCAGCCACTCAGCCTTTTACTGGACATTCCACCTGTCACCTTTCTTATGCCTATCCCTCCTCTTCAGCTCTGCTCCCTTGTAGGCTAATATTTTATTTTATTTTTTCTTGGGGAAAATATCAGGTATTTAAAGTATCTTTCAAAATGCTTTTTCTGCCAAGTCAGTCTATATGAGTTCACCAAGGAGATAAATGTTGGTATGTTTGCTAGCAGAAGCCCAGACTGGGGCCTCAGTTTCCCTAGATCAACTGTCTCTAAAACAGTGAAAAGCAAGACAGTAATTCTGTTTTTCAATAAGCACCTTTTAATGTGACGGCAATAGATGAGTCCTGTCAAAACTGGGTTCATCACAAGCCTGCAATCTATTCTTCCTGCTCCTTGGGGAAGGAATTGCATCTATCATACAAGTGTTGAGTGCACTGCTGGAGCTCAGTACAGGGATGTATCAGTAACAGAAGCTAGAGTCTCTAACATGAATAATGGGGACGAAGGGATTATTGTACAAGGGCATAGTTTCATGTTAGATTTAACCTGACAGCAAAGTAGATCTAATGAATTCCTGCTGTCCTCAGCCCTTACTTTTGACTACCTTCCTTTTCATGGCCTTCCAGGTCAGCCCTGTCCCCCAGTGCCCTTGCTTGCTGTCTTTCTCCCACATCTCACTGCAGTGTTTCAACTGGGTAAATTTTCTCTGACGGTGCTATCCTGCATGGAGCTGGGCCCTCACGATGCACTGACATGCAGCAACTGGGCTGATCTAATAGTCAGCAGGGCCAGAAAGGATTTTCTCACACCTCACAGTGCCCTTCCTGCTCTCATTTACTATTACCCCTGCAGCACATGTGACTCTTGGCAAGCCAGTTCAGCTGCTGAAGACTGGTTTTCGCAGGAGTTTGAAGCAATCTAATAGTTTGCTCTGATGGGAAGGTCTCCAACCTCCTTCACTCCCTTTGTCTTCGAATCCTTTCATTTCGTATCTTCAGTACTCTCCAATTCTTAGTCCTGTGAGCCTATATCCTGCCATGAATTATCTATAGAATCACTCACACTGTCTTTTGAACAGATTTCATTGACTAAATAGATAGCATCTTTTTTTTTTTTCTAATTTATTTTATGCCATTTTAATGAAGTTAACTCACAAAGAGGGCTGGCTACATCCATGATAAAAAAGTAAGCTGCCAGGCACATGGATCAGGAAGAAAGAAAAGCGGTGACGCAGACTTGCTGAACTTTTTCTTTCAATGGCAATGAGCTCTCGGTTCCCTATGTTTTGTGAAACCCTCCACCCACGAAAAGAAACCAGCAAAATAAAGTGAATAGATCTGAATTAGCTCACTAAAGCATCAAAAGCCAGAGCATTTGTGAGTGAGGGTGGAACAAGGCACCTGGGAGCTGGGAGGGAAGTGGGATCCTGCCTTTTGGGAGCAGCAAGTTGTTAAGACTGGTTTAGCTATCTTGTCAAAACTTCCCTGAGTAAACACCCAAAGTGTTAAACAAACATAAAACGGTTCTCAGGTAGAGGGCAAGAGGCTGAAAAGGCGCAGAGAGAACAGATGCCCCTGCCTAAGGGAGGTGAGCCCTGCTTCCTCTGTAACCAAACCATGATTCCCGCTTACTACCTGACAGCAGACTTCTCCCTGAAACAAGGCTCAAATAAGTGAGGGTATTTTAAACTAAAGAGATCTGTAATAGTGTGATGAATCACGTTCTTGATTATAACTTATATCACTCATCAGATTGAATGTAGCCATTTGTTAACGCAAACTCTAAATCTACATTCATATATAGTCCACAGGACTTTCTGAATGTGATGTATATTTTTTAAAAGCAGATTCCTTGAAAGGTAGAGAGCCTGTCCACTGTTTAACAGAGCCACTAAATTTTAACAGGGCTTCCTATTAAGAAAAACGCCAAGAATTTACCTTAAGTATTATGCTGTGACTCTCTCTACTTTTAATTATCCTATCGATCACGGAAAGAAGAAATTGCCTCTTGGTGTGAAGTATGCTCAGGAAGAAAACATTAAATATCTGCCTCAAACCTGAATTTAGTTCCACTGAAGAAAAGCAGTCAGCCTGGTTATGCTGAAGCCAAATTAAATATGTTCGGATTGTATGGTGTAAATGTGTGGAGCTGTACGTCTCTCCTACTACTCTGTAATGAAGGGGAGAGCCTGAATGCATGAGTGTAGTGTGCACCCATCTAACTATAGTTGAGTCCAGAGAATAAATAAACTACAGAGCCATGAATTCTTGAATCTGCTCCCTCTTGCTTCTTCCTACAAGCTAATGGGTATGAAACTTCACCTCTTCATCAGGCACTTTGTGGACACTCCCTAATAAAAACTGTGACAGATGAAGGACGCGAGATCCTTTGTCTGTGATATTTAAGAACCACTCTGCTACCCAGGTGTTTGAAAGAGATCCTCTTCATTCATTCAGCAGTTCCAGTAACAATTAACACTCAGAACAAAGATTTTTGTATCTTTGTAGAATAAATCCAGTTTCTAAAGCTAATCCATTTTAAAATCCTTTTGCTAGTACCACATGCATCACCCTACATGTGCTCTTTCAGTTGCTTTCCGAACTAGGACCTATTATGCCCTCTAAAAGCAACCAATCTGATGCATCATCTTATACAAACTTACTTAAAACTTTTAATAAAAAGCATTACAAGAAAACAAGTGGTTTACCCACCCCTCCTCCTATTTATCAAAATCCACCTTCAGCTCTGTTCCAGTAGGAAACTGGTAAATGATTATGGACATTTTTGCAAACTAGTTGTAATTACCATCCTGCAGCATTTACACAAAATTGATGCAGGTAGCCAGTTATCCCTGCTATTGTGAAATCTTCAGCAAGGACAGTTACTGAAGGCAGGATTTTAAGTGCTGCCACCTGTTTCTCAAGAAGAAATTATGTAGTTGTATCTCACCTGCACAATCTTTAGTCAGAAATAACAACTTGATTTAAAAGCTTGCTAACACACCAGCATCATGTACAGACACCAGTTTGTCTATGCACCACGCAGCTTATACAACCAAAGAAATACACCAATGTGAATTATTTCGTTTACTGAAGAAAGGGGGCAATTAGATCCATTTAAAGAAAGTGAACCTATCCCTGTGCTTTGCAATTTTTAAGATCATTTGCTGTTGTGCATCAGAAGAGTCAGCCCTCATCAGCTCACTTGCTTGTCTGGCTCCTGGTAATGAATCTTTACCACTCTGACTGTGGTGCAATCATGCCATCAGAATTCACAACTTCAGGACACCCTTCCTATAAAATACATGAAACAGATATGCACAAATTGGATTTTAAAAGGGTATTGTGCAGAGAAGGGTGCTGCCTAAACTTACAAATGGCAAATACTGGAGAAAATGATGAGGCACAAGCCACAGCCTGCAAGCAAAACGAGGGTAAACCTACATGATGTGGAACAGGGTATTGAAACACAGTGGTGATTAGGCACACTCCCAGGAGAGCATGCAAGGAAACCTGAGCTTTTGCACCCATGTCCTTCTCCTCTTCAATGTTTTATATAGGATTAGGTGTTCATTTATAAAAGCACCTCTAGGAGCAAATGCTGTCCTTGAAACAAGCTGGGAAGTGCTTTGGTTATGACTTCTGCTAGGGGCTTGGCAGCTCAGACTTTGCCATTCAGCGCTATCAAGTACGAAGCGGTTCTGTTCAGAAGCAGCAGTAGATGTTTCGGTACTTAGATCTGCTGCAATTCAACAACAGCCTTTTAAGTTTTATGTTCAAAGCATCCAATCTGTAGAAACCTAAATTTCTCTTGTAAATCTAGCAAATGGAGTCTAGACCACTGCAGAACTCTCCCACTCTCTAGTTGGTTAAAACTAGAGCTGCAGATAATATTCATACACCAATAATCCAAGCTGTACACCAGACATAAAATAGCTACATTTTTTTTCTCCTTTCTTTTCCATAGGTGAATGGACAGCTCATCCTAACAAGCTCTTAGGCCGCTGATGTACACTGAATCAGCAAAACCCGTTAATAATTCTCAGCTACTTGAAATGGAATTATTTTCTGATGACTGCATTTAATCTAACCAAAGGTCAGTAGAAATAATAAATGCTGTCGGCTCAGGAGTTAATGATATATGCCTACCTCTCTAGGCCTATAATTTCTTTAGATACCTAAGAGGTCATGTCAATCCTAATGTCTCCCAGTTTTATGAATGCAACCATAAGCCCCTTTAAATGAGATTACAAATGATTATTATAACTCTAAACCAAGCGAAAGGCCCACCATTTTCTCTAATTGGAAAGGGTAATTTAATTATAATTCTTTTCTTTCCAGATGCTTTGTTTTTGTTCCATTACATTACAATAACTACTCAGGGTTTATGGAAGAGAAACAGTTAATTGTTTACGACTCCAAAAGGATGAGAAATTAGATCACACGCGGTGGAGCCACGCTCCAGCCACGCTTCTATTGTTGCTCTTGAGCTGCAGGTAGTGCCGTACGCTGTGCGCGATGGCTTTGCTGCTAAAGAACCTGAGAAGACTGTAACTGGAGAGCTTGTGCTCTTCTCATTTTTAAGAGATCTCATTCCACCCAAAGTAGGCAATTAATAAAACCATCTGAAGTAAAAAAACTAATAATTCAAGGTTTACAAGTCAGCGGGCACGAAGTAGAAAATGGTTAATGTATTCAGTATTCCAGCGTGATTTTGCACTTAATTAACATAAACTGACAGAGCCTTCAAAGTGATCTTGTCAACAAACTCACCTTGACTTATTCAAATGACTGTATCTAAATGAATGTTGTTTGTCAAAAAATAAGTAGCTTTCCAAATATTAAATGAGCCAAATCTATATTCTGCGTAGGTTTACTGAAGCCAGTGCTTAATTATTTATTAGATATCAAATGTAGAACATCTGTGTAGGAAGGCTGGCATATGTTAGGACCTTTGACTTTGATATACAAAAACTGTCTGCTGAGTTAGGAGTCTCTCTGAAAATTAATTAGATAAGCATGAATATAGTATGTATATTCTTTTAAGTCTTTGCCTCCCTAGAGATAAGGATAATGCTTATACAAAGAGCACACGACTGAATGTACGAACGGATCCTTTTGTCTTTGAATTAACAAGGATATACTTCATGCCTTCTTAACTTTTTAGCGGGTGGCTTTCACAGTTTAATGATTTCACAGTCTGAAGGTTGATCCTTAGACTGCTTCTGAAACTCTGTCAATATTACAGAAAGTTATAGAAGTGTAGCCACCTAGATGTTATTTCATCAGTATAGACTTTGTAGGCAAGGCCTTAAGAACATTCTCCTGGAAAGATAAATTGTTTGTCTTCCTCATTCATATATACAAGCACATTGACACATGCGCACAAATCCAACTGATTATACTTTGGGTCATAATCTTGTATTTTGTTAGAAAAACTTTAATTCCATTTATCTCCTTGCTGGTACTTCTGACTTGGAAACTTTCTAAAACTTGCTTCTCCAGCTGCTTCTCATTCCACTGTACAATAAAAAATCACTTTCTTTAACACCCTTTAGAAAGTAGAGCCTGCTATCTATACAAAGGTATTTCTTCTTGTAGCTGTATATGAAAAGTAGGATTTTATCAAGGTAAAGGGAAAGGTCACAGCTGGTCTTCTAGTAAAGTACTGAGCCTTTGCTCCACAAAATTTTTTCCCCTCTAGAGATCCCTCAGTAGAGATCCACAGTTTTTATTCATGATTTAAGTCAGGACTTTACAATAGAAAAGGAGCAGTTTATCAGCAAGCATTCAAGGTAATAATTGTGCCCATTCTCACTACTGAAAAGGTATAATCTTCCAAACGAGGCTGCATATAGCAGTATATCCAAGGAAACTAGAGAAGTAGACCTGTGCCAAGTGCATCAAACAGAGTTCTTTGCCTGAGTAGGGTCCATAGTGACATGCATGCAAAAGAACTCTTGCTTTTTGAAAAAGCAATCCTGAATAAACACTCTTCTCATTCAAGATAGAGGCCTTAAGGAACATCCTGCATGTTAACAAACATCTTCAGATAATGCCTAGTTTGATGCTCATTTCCTAGTTATTCACAAACTCTCTTAAATGGAGCTCTTTCACTTCTGCAGCTTAGCCTAAGGAAATCCTGCAAGAACAATGTGTGACTGAAATACACACAGGTTTCCCAAATGGTAGCAAGACCCATTGATGCTGCTTCAGATAGCACCAAGACAGCAAGTTATAATGCACACTAAACAAGAAAGGGTCTTGTTTGTATAGGATTGATTTGGATGCAAGCTTTTTTCCTTTCAAATTGTAGTATATTATGTAAAGTGTCCTTCAGTGAAGATATTTAGCTGCCAAACTACATTACCTTTCCTCAAGTACATCAGTAGTCCGAATTTCATCAGGACCTATGCAATTGCTTACTCTCCAAATAAGCATTCCCACAGCAATCACTCAGTAATTTAGTCTGAAATCTCCTTTCAGATGCTGAAAGTCTGGTAATGGAAAAAGATAAGTCTTAAAAATATTCTATTTCTAAAATCAGGTACCATGGCAATGACACAGTTACTGATTAAGGTTGCTTTATTACTTTAGAAGATGCCTAATTTGATGTACCTGGTGTCTGTACAACCTGTACACTGATACAGAACGAGCGCACCACTAAGGACATCACTTCCCTGGGACCACCTTTGTAAACAAAGAGGGATCATTAGGACCTCTACGTTACCCAGAGGTTATCAACAGGGTATAATTGATTCCAGTATACGGATATCTTTCAATTGTACAATAGATTTAGACTTCGAATGTATTTCAAGATGGTTAACACTTAATGGATGGGATGGCTTTCAACAGTTTTCAAGACAGATTACTTTTGGATCCCAATGAGAACTAGCTCTTTATCCCATTAATAAAATTCAGAGGAAAACAATCTTCTTTCTTTTTCTTCTCCATTTCTGTAGCATTTTTTTTGCGTCTTCTCTAGTCACAGTGTACTTAGAGCTTGCGCTAGTATTTTGGTAATCAGAGCACCCCCGGTGAGTGTTTATGCTCTTACTTTTCTTATTGCCCTCACTGCACAGCACTTCTTCAACAAAGGGTACACTTTTTTTTTTTCTTTGTATTCACAGAAGGGACTGTTCAACACACAGCACTACATATGGGTTAGTGGATATATCTCATTATCTGTCTTCCCCAGAAGGAATCATATTGATCAGCCAAACAACTTCTAAAGCACTTTAAAGTCTAGATTTCTGTTCTCATTTTGTTTGTGAAAACAGATTATTTCTCTTTTGAGATGCTAGGTATGGTTCTAGGAAAGTTGTGTTTTGGCTGAAACAATGACAGGAAAAGGAGCTTGCTTAATATGTAAGCTAAAGAGATGTAGTAACATAAAATATATTAAATTTTCAACAACAACAAAAATACTTTTAAATAAAATCATTTATGACACTAACTGACATTAATAATAACAAATAAATGACACTAATTCTAGCCACAAAGAAATGGAAAATAGTATTCTGTCCAATAACCGATTTCAGTGTGTTTATATACAGGCTTACACAGTTATCAATTCAGATATATCATTCAGAAGTAAAAGCAAGGCATATGGAATATTATATGCATTAAATGTATCCTATTATAACTTTTTCCCCCTATAATCACTAATAATTAAGCTTTTGGGACACAACAGAAGGGTTCATTGCAAGTACAGCTTTCCTGAAATCTAATAAAAGAAAAGGCAGAACTAAAGTACAATGCTTCTGTCTAGCAAATCTTATAATACTCAGTTATCCCAGTTACCATAGCTTCACTTATGCTCTTAAAAAGAAGTGAAGAAGATCAGATTAGAACCTTATGCAAACCTGCTAAAATCAGCAGAGACTGCTAGTGGATAAGCTTTGGATCATGACACACGGTCTCTTGCACCCTGGCTGTCTCCATTCTTTTCTACCGTTATCACAGCTACCTAAGTAATTATGATTAATTTTTCTTTCAGATAGTTGGAGCTTTTCAGAAGAATCGTTACAGTGGGGCCTGTGTGGTTTAAGTGATGTGCTGAGCAAGAGTGATATATTGCAAGTGAAGTATCAGGCTGGAAAACTAAAACAACGAGTTACTCAGAAAATTGTAATATACCCTGTTTGTTCTTTGCCTTCATATACATAAAAAAAAATAATATATGCTTTTGAGCATGTTTGTTCAAATGTTAAAATGTATACAACTATAAATTTGACTTCAAAATCTAACATCTCCAATTGTATTTACAAAAAAAAAAAAAAAAAAAAAAAAAAAGCAAAGCTCATTTACCCATCAGGCACTTCTAAGCACATCTTTGGATGTTGTTGCTGTTGTTTTTTTGTATAGTTGAGCTATTTGTCTTAAGGAAAAAAAAAGTGGCATCTGTATGTAATTTCCATGCTCACTTGGCAACACTACCTCCTTTTGATGACAGTCTGTACTGTTTCCCTTTCTTCTTCTAGTCACTCCAGCTGCAGGACCCAGATGTCAAACTCAGGAATGCATTTTTTCCCAGCAGCGATATCTGATTCGGTTGCTGGCACCTCTGCTGGTGGTTATTCTGAAGCTGCCTGTGTACAGCTTCTGAAGTTTAATCTGCAGAAAGCTTTTTTTATTTATAAGCTAAAACCTTTTCAGTTGCCTTAGTTATGGGAAGTGAATATTGTGAATTTATCAAACTACTGATTCCATTATTTACCTTATTTGTTCTATGGCAACTACCTGCTCCTGTAACCAGAAACTGGGAGGCAAGAGCAAAGCTTTCAAAAAAAAAACAAAGATTCAAGGCAAAAAGTCCTTCCCAATTAATAACTTTCTGTGATTTTCTCTTTTTCTTTCTCCTAACTTCATGCTGCAGTTACTCACACACTGCTCTTGAGTACTGAGTGAGTCAAGCATCCTCCCAGCAGCACCGGATGGCACCTGCGTGCTTACCCTGCTGCAGTCTACGTGACAAACTCATTTTCCTGTGAACAGATCCCTTAAAGAAAGCACATCCTCCCCCCTGTTTATGCTCCTGTGTAACAAATTTCATTTGGGGACAGCTTCTATCTTACATAATTACTACCAATTGCTTTACATTATATGCACATGCAATCAAGGGAACAGCTTATAAAGACAACAGCAGACAATCTGCCTTGTGGCATTGATTAACAAACTGCTTGGTCAAGAAGCTAACTAGTGCTAGGCCAAAAGAGCTAACTCAGCAGCTAAGAGAAGGGAGGTTAATGGCTAAAGCCATTAATGAAGGAAAGAAATGGTAAGTGGTAAGTAACCCCACTCAGGCAGGTAGGCAGACTGGAAGGTTTGGAGCTATGAGAATGTTAACAGCAGCATTTGTATTATCTGCATACCTGATCTCTGCCTCAATGCATCTGTTGGAAGTTGAACGCTGAATTGATAAACTGAACCTAAGGCTTGGTAAATTAAAGGACTAAAGGCTAAAAGTTTAAAGACTCAAATTTTTAAAAAACATCTCTTCTGGGATCCACAACTGGAGTGCCAGGTTTGAGATATACACGTGACCTGTTCTCCGGCAGTATTCGCTGTCTGTCACTACAGAATAAATGAGAGCTGTAAGGGCTCAGGTTACTGTTGGCTCTGCCATTTCCCAAGGCCTACAGTATCTGAAATTAGGCATGGAAATATGTAGTAACGTTTTGAAAGCTTAAATACTTGGCTAATGTTCCAGATTGATGACTAGATTCTATTTAGTTTGCTGTTCAGCCTAGCAAGATGCCACCACCATGATTCCTATTCATCACAGATGTTTATGTGCACCACAGGTATGGAACAAATAATAAATGAGGAACAACAAAATACACAGGAGTTCTCAGCACCTAGACAGATAGATAGATTAAGTAATTTTTGCAATACGAAGAAGATAAAAACAGATGACAGAGTGTACAAACAGGCCGACAAAAAAACTAAAAGGCATCAGATTCAGGCTATTACAAGGAGGTATAGCTTCATACTCCATAGTTAATCTGTAGAACTAAAAGCTGCTGTAAGTTTATAGGTATGCAAAAAGGGATAGCAAAAAATTAATAAGAGAAAATACAGGCAATTAATGCAGAGAGGCTATATTTGTCTCCAGAAATTCCTAGTCTGAAGATCACTGGAGGCTGGAAGAACATACTGAGGAAATATCTCTGTAAACTTACTGTCTTCTTATACTCTTTCCCATACTCCAACGCTGGCCAGAGGAAAGATGATGAGTCACTGACTTAGACATTACTTTGGTCTAAGACAGTGAAGTTGTTCTTATGTTCAATTTTTGGTGTTTGAAAAGTCTTATGGAAACCAGAAGGATGTCTAAATTCTCATACATTACAGTTCTGACAACCCAGCTTTTTGTAGGAACAACCAGGAGGAAAAGGCATGTGCTGGAAGAGAGAAATGTATTGAAAGTGTACAACATTGTAAGTCCAAAAAAAGGGAGCTTCACCACAGAGAGCTATTTTTTTAATATAACTTTTTTTTTTTTTTTTTTTTTTTTTTTAAGTGAGCAACATAAAGTGAGCAACAAGTGTGTGAGTTCTGTGAGAGAGGAAGAAACCACTTCATGAGAAAATGCAAAGCAGGAAGACAGTTCTGCCTCAGATTTGGCCCTAGATGGAAAGCTAATGAAGCTGCGAATGGTGGCAGAACTGTATTTCTTCAGTGAGACTGTGGGTGACTGCTGCCCTCCTACTTTGGACAACAAGAATGTTTTATTATTATTATTATTTTTAATTTGAACTGTTCAGATTCTGCAACTGTGTCTCACTTTCAGCACAGTAACTTCAGAAATGTCCAGATATGTACCCTCAACCAACAGACATTTCTAAAAATGTATTCTCAACAATTTAGGAACGTGCAGAAAACCACCATTACAAATCACAGCTGAGATTAATACACAGCTACAGACTATGGGAGTGTGCAGTGTCCATAGCTAGGAGCACAGGGATGATAACAGGCAGCCCAATCAATAAGAAGAACCCAGTGGGAAAAGACCGGTGTGAAAGAATAAATTCCACTGTTTCAGTGTTGAAGGTGAAAACAAAGGACAATATGAAGAGTAATGGCAAGTCCAAAGTTACAGAGACAAAAGGCATTTTACATCAGGAGAAAATGTACTTCAATCTTCAGTCATGACAGGTACATTACACTTGCCTCAAAAATATTTTACTTGAGCAGCATGAAAAATTCTAGTTATTCTTACAGTTTTCCTAAAATTATGGAGATTAGATGCTGTTTAGAGTTTGCAATCAAGGCCTTAGAAACAATCAGTTACACTTGTAAGTGTGAAAACTGAAAATGTTAGCATATTAATGGAAAAAGGAAAGCATGTCTTTAGTTAGCTGGTTTGCATATAAAAGTCAAAACTGTGACAACATCTCACCTACGAGTGAGATTAGAGATAACACACAAACAAAGGCAATGAGTTGAGAAGTGCTGAAGACATTACCACATTCTTCCATTCAAATTATTTTTGAACACGACAAGGTTTTATACAAGTGGGACAAAGTGAAAGAAGAACAAGCCTACATGTACATAAGCAAGTCACCTTGTCTATGAACTTGGCCTCCTACTCCTCAGCCTCTAATAAGTGGAATTTATTTCCTTCCACACCTACTGCCCAAGTACTTCTTCACATTGTTTGTGTAAAAAACAGGTGTTCAAAAGAGCAGGGGCCTTTTTTTTGCCTCCATAGCACTGGCAGAGCATGCTCAGACCTGGTCACAGCCTTACCTCCCAGAGGTAAGCACTCTGGAATACACATAACAAGAACCAAAAAGACAGTCCTAGTCTGCCACAGAAAGAGTGGCTCTTCTTTTAGGTCCTCAAGGCAAGGAGATCGCTTTCACAGTACCCACAACTCCTGGAAAAGGACTCGGAGAATTGCTCCTCAGCTCTCATTTAATTCATCAGACCTCAGCAGCACAAGTTGCACAGCAATGTGTCTGGGGTTCTTGAGAGGTCAAGAATCGTGGCATTGAACAAACCAGTTTCAATAACAGAACTTTTATAGGCAGAGAAGAAGGGATCAAATGCTATTTTTACATTGATGTAAAATGCATAGGTGGTATGAGCAACTGCCACTGCAAGAACCTTTGATATTGATCCTCAGGGTAACAGAAAGTGATTAAACTGTACAATCCTATGCAAACAGAAATGCTGGGCTGCAACCAAGCGAAGACATTTCCTATGAAATTGTTTACAATGTGGAAGTAGATTAAGAAGAGAAAAAAAAGACTTTACCCCTTGAAATAATTCATGGCCAACATCACCATCCTGAAATTGAATTTGAAATTAGAAGCATTTAGTTAAAGTCTAAGATGGCAACCTAGCCTCTTTTCTTCTTCTTGATACTAGAAGATAAATACCATAAAACTCATTTTCATTGATATAAGAGTAATTCGTAACTCCTAGACTGTATGAGCAGATACTTTATTTCGAAGGCCTACTGTGAGGAAAACAGCTGTGGAGTGTACAGACTTAAGCAAGTTAGTGGAAAAGTGGTCAATACTTTAAATACATGGCATGAGATAACATACATAAAGCAATAACATCTCAGGAGCAGACAATAAATGTATCCTTTCAAAATTCCATGAAGGTATTTGTTAGAATTTGAACAGTCATGGGATTGTCCTAGTAAAAGCAGTTACACATGAGAAACTGAGAGTGGGTAGAGCAAAAAGGATATGGCAGAAAATGAGATATTTTAGTACAATGCTATAATTAAAAAAAAAAAAAAGAAAATAAAAAAAATGGAAGTGCCTAAAATGGCAACATCACTATCATCAGTATAACAGCAAGCAGAATAAAGACCAAAAAAAAAAAAAAAAAAAAAAAAAAAAAAACCAACAAAAAAAAAACAACTGTACAAAATAGTATTGCTGTTTTTTTCTTTACTTTTTTTTATTATGGTCTTGGAAAAGATTACCCAAGTGCTTTTTTCCGCTGACAGTCAAGCAAGATATAATTAGACAGTCTACTAAACTTGATATGTGAAAATACAATGAGATTTTCTTCCTCTTTCAGTAACTTCTTCCAGCCAATTGAATACCCACATTGAGGAAGGAATAGTGCATATTGCTAATATGCACAGATTTCATGTCTGAGTGTCTATTTTGGTCTCTAATTTAAAACTGTGAAGAGATTTACATTTCCCTAACTCCAAAACTGGACTTGCAATGCCATGTAATTCATAACGTGTTACTTGACTTTTTGCAGATTTTCCTCTAACAGTCAAAGTCTTCTACATACGGATATGCAAAAAGGAATTTTTAGTTCAAAATCCAATATAATCCAGTATAGGAAAAAAAATAATTAATTGTTCCTTACTGAAAATACAATGTTTATGACTGTCGATGTGTTTAGCTCTAGTTTAGTCTAGTTTCTTTATGGGAACAAATGGAAATATAGGAAATTCCATTTAACTATAACTATAAGAAGATTTTTTTTTTTTCCCTGTGAAGGTGGTAAAAGATGGAACACAGAGCCCAGGGAAGTTACAGAAGCTCAGTCTTTGGAGAAACTGAAAACCCAGCTGGACACAGCCCTGGACAACCTGCTGTAGCTGTCCCTGTTTTGAGCAGGACCTTTGGACTAGGCAGTCTGCAGAGAACCCTTCCAGCATCAACCATGCTGTGATTCTGTGAATGGAAAACACCAGTATTTAGGAGTTTTCTTTAATTTCAATTCATCATCAGTTCTTTTTCAAAAGCACCAAATGTCTAAGTGTCATCTCCATGCCCCATTTAAAATCACGGTAGTTTTGATTCTCAATTTTTCTGTTTACTAGTAATGAAGCCATGCCATCTTAACTACATAGCCTGATTTACAAATAATCATTCACTATCCTACTCTCTTTTGTCCTTTTCCTCCTTAACCTTCCAGAGCACAAAAGTATTCTACCTTATAATATCTTTTCCCTGGTGCAGTCCCTTCCCTTCCAAACTCTTAAGACAATGTTTTTTCAGCATTTTTTGTGTCAAAATTTTCTGCATGTTTTGTCATAAACATTTCTCTATGCCCTCCTTTAAATTATACACTTGCTTATATAAATTTATGTTTCACTGTGTAGAATCATGGAGGAATACTGTGGTATCCTTTTTACCTTTTATAAAACTGTTATCATTAAGGAAACTCATAGCTTACTCATTGCCTGATTCAGAAGATTCCAGCTCATCCAGAAGAACTAATTTTTTAAGTAAGCATACAAAAACCTTAGCTCTCCCATCCTTAAACATCTACTGTAAACTAAGTACATTCATTATCCAATGTTACATTGCAATTAAATACACAATCCTTTTATTTTCACAGAAATTAATTAAAACTACACAATTGTTACTGTCCTCAGCTCTTGCTTGTACTAGAAGTACCCAGCTACATGAGGAATTGTACTTTCAAATTATCTACTTGCATATCTACATATTCAACATTTTTCAGGCACACATAGGTTTAGAACACACAAATTCCTGGTTTTGCATATGCAAACATGCTGCCTGCCAATGTTTGCCTTCATGCTTGCATTCACAAGTGATTACAAGTGCCACTTTGAAAACCATCTTGGGTATTTTGTTTTTTATTATGATACATATTTGATTATATTAAATGAATATTTGTCCTTCTATCAATTCCATAATAAAAATCTAGTATTAAAAGTATTAGTAGAAATGTAAGATACACCTTCTCAGAAGTACATCTTCAGTGAGATTTTTGCAGTAACAAATGACCAATGCTAACCATCAGCCTTGTCCTGTGTTTCACAGCAGAAGTGTATAATATTTTGGTAGGACAATTCACAGGCAAAAAGGGAAACTTTGTAAACATTTACATTCATCAATACTAAAAATAAAATGTATACACAAACAAAGGCATTTAATAAACAACTCTTGTTTGGGAATCATACGTTAAAAGAAACACTTCAGTAGGACTCCAACCATGTCTTCTTTAGAAATTTTGTAAGATATCTTCCTTTGAAAGCATTTCAGACACATTTGTTGTGAAAGAAGGAATATTGATATTGCCAAAGAACAAACTATCTATAAAGTTCATATAATTGAGTGTTTACAAAAAAATTGCACCTTACATACAATATGAGAGGCAATGAATTTTTGGATGCTGTTGTAAATACAATCAAAGCACGTTTAGTTTCTTTTTGGTTTGTTAGAACTACAACAGAAGAAGAAAGAAACGGCAATTTGCAAGCAGACAAAAAACAAGGCAATATAAATAGGAAAAATAGTTACACTTAATGAGATTTGTTTTCATTGCAACTGCTGCTGGGTTTCACTTTCAAACTACAGAGTTATCTGCTTTCATTTGATTAGAGACAATGCTATGCAATCTGTCAGAGTTGCTTTGATTGCCTCACCAAATAAAAGAACGAGTGTGTCACACTTAAGAGAGAGAAAACATTCAATTTAAGGAAATGCAAGAACAAAGAAAGAGCCTACTTACTTTAAATACAAATGTGAGGATGATTACATTAAAGATAGTAAATCACTGTCTGGCAGGGATATTGGTGGAGAAATTCTGTCCTGACACAAACCACAAGGAACCACAAAGGATTGCTTTGGAAGAGCATAGTTGGGGGGCTGTTTATACTGAACTCTTTATCTCAGTAGATTAGTTTTTTTCTCTGTAGTAGTTGCTTCTAAGTAGTTGCTTCCAAGCTTTCCCTTTGTTCCAGTTTTCCACCACAATCCTTCAGTCTCCCAGTGCCTAATGACTTTTCCATCTCTCCCTGTGCCACAGCAATACTTGCCACTTTTTTTTTTCTTCTCTCAAACTGTTTAATAGATTCACATGATTAAGTAATTTAAATTATCAAAGTAATTGTTCCCAAACAGAATGCAGTTTGTAATTTCCTGCTAATCCACTTAGACTGGAAAAGACCAAGACCATCAAGTCCACCCATTAATCCAGCACTGCCAAGTCTACCACTGGACCATGCCCCTAAGCATCACAGCTACACCTCTTTTGAAGACCTCTAGGGATGGGACTCAGCTACTTCCTTAGGCAGCCTGTTCCAAAGCCTTACAAAGTCACAGATAAAAGAATAACTGTATTTATACTCTAGAAGTTACATTGGTTTAAATAGTGAAGTAAGCAGTGATAAAATCTAAAGAATCCCTTGAGAGTTAGCAAGAATGCACAGACTGTACAGACAGCGTGATCCCTCTAGATTTCATGATTCAACACAACTTCTCATTCAGCCTAAGCAGGGGAGTCAATCTTCAATCTATCTGAAAAGGTTGCCAGACCGCACCATTAGTCTTACACAGAAATAAAACTTAAGAACTTACTAAAGGTTTCAGAATGGGGTTCAAAAGACCAAATATTAATTGGTGTTTTCCCTATGAGAAATCATAAAATATGACCTCAAACGATATCAAGTTATCAATGGTTCAGCCTCAGAGGATAAATGCTCAGCTGTAGATGACAAAAGGAGTCTGCAGGCACAGTCTCTAGCAAACCCTGTGTCTACAAATTTGAAACACATCTAATGGACCCTGACAACAATTCCATGCAAGCCTTGTCTAAGGATCTCCAGCTCAAAGCATACCACTTCTAGCTGGGATCGCATGGTACATGGCACTGCTGTCAGCTCTGCACTCCTTGTGTTGTATCTGAGTTTGCCCCAGAAAGGAATCAATCACTTTGTAAAGCAAAATGGGGACTAATTAGGAAACAAAAAACTCTTTTCACAAATACGTTATATATCTAGTAGCAATGATGCTGCAACTATGTGCATATAAATGATTTAAGCTGTATATGTATAGCTAATATCTTTACTAGACAAAACAATGTATTTCAGAGTTGCTTTACTTGAAGTCTAAGAGGTAATTCCCCAGAAAGTTTAGTTGTTATTTCAGTTAAATCAGTTTGTCCAGTAAAAGATACTACTTCTTCATACAAGACTTGACTTAATATTCTCCTATTTGCTGCTTCAAATTATTTGAAATTGAGTTCACATGTTAAGTGTGTAGTTGCAATGCACTAAAAGACAGATTGTTGACCTCATCCTTTATTTCACTTATAAGGATGTTATTTTTTACTGTACTTTTTGCTTTTTGAAGGCTTCTAATACTTGAATATTTCAAGCTCTTTCCTTCGCTGACAGAGAAAGTCTACTGTCAGTGGTAACATGTTAATTCAAGGATATGTTTTAACGGGATTCCCAGGCCCTAATAACCATTACTTCCTGCATTCATAATAAAAACAGTGTGAGATGGCTACATTCTCACATATCAAACAAAACTTCAAGACTGCCCAGTTAAATGATTTGCCAAAAGACTGTTTGATACAGCAATTTTCTAAGTCTTTCTCAATTATCCACATAGCTGTATCAGGTTAAACACTAATGAGTGCTACTAAAGCGCTCGATTTAAATTACTTGTTCTGTGCTTGGAGATAACTCTGGTAATCTTAAAATAAGAGTTTGAATGATATGCAGTATTTTTTAAAAACAGTTTGCCGAACCTTGATGTGTTTCTTTACGACATATGGTATAGTCATTACTTAAAGGCTGGTTTCTCAGCAGTACACATCTTTCACTACAACCAAGTACAGGGATTGAGGCTGGGAACCCATCTGCTCATATCTATTAAATTCTCAATACAATTTCAATCATGATGACACTTTCAAATGTGACAGGGTTTTTATAACATAGGTGAAGAAGAAGAACATGATTTCACTTAAGCCAAAATCATCTTATATTGTCCTCAGAGAAAAGAAAAAAGGGAATAAACAGATGCAGTATTGAAACATGTAAACACAATGACAGGGCTGTGTAAAACAGGCTCCATGTTATAAAGCCTTCTTTTTTCCTTTAAACTAAGGAATGTGCAAATGGTAATCAAAGTAGTTCAACAGAAAAGCACTTTACAGCACACCCAAGAATGTGGAGGTGATCCTTTTTATTGGGGCAACTAAAAATATAAAGAAGAAGTCTTTGAGAAATTTTATTTTAATTTGTTTTATCAAAGCTCATGAGCAGTAAAAGAAGAGAATCAAAGGGTTGCCCTGTGTGGTGCCTCTTGGTAAAATAATCAGCTTTGAAGTTATTCTTTGGATAACACAAAATACTGGGTTAAGCAAGGGCCACCTCTGTAGCATTTACTCCCATTTGACACAGCATTGCCAAACACATGTAAATTTTATAGCAAACTAAATGTGAAAACATGTATTGTATTGGACAACCCTAAATACACAATGATCATTCCCTAAATGATCAGCACAGCTGAGAAAAAGTTAGAGGAAAACTTGAGAGAGTAAATTGATTAAATTCTAGGGGGGGGAAAAAAAAAAAAAAGGAACGAAAACCTGAACCATTGATCCATAGATATTCTTACACTGGCCAGTCCCCAGCTGGGGAACATCACAGTTCAACAAGTTATCTGTGACAAAACAGACAATAAGGAATCTATACCTAAATACAAAATAAATGACATCAGAATTGGTCTTAGTCTGATAGCCATATCTCAACAGTTGATTCTGTTCATTTAAAAAAAAAAAATAATAATTCATGAGCACTAAAATGCTCACAATGGCTGAAAACCAGATCATTTTTACCTCATTATTTTTCCACTAATTCATTGATTTTGTTGTTTAACACCAAGAAGAAAAGTTTAAAAATTGTGGGGAATGAGAAAGAAACAAAAAAAATAATCCAACAGCAGAAAAAAGATTAATAATAGAATGAGAAAAAAATATGTAACTCCTCAGAGCAGCAGTATTTTGAGTTCAGGATTACAAACGTACATTAAACCTCAGAATTTCAACAGAATTCTTTAACTGAATGTGTTCTGCTTTGGACTGTAGCTTTCCATAACTTTATCTTGCAATAAAAACCTGCATATTATACAATGGAATCCTGACAAAAGCTAAGGCCTTGCCTAAACTTGCTCGTACAAATAAGGTATATTTGTTTGAAGTAAAATAGCTACTTAAAAACACAACTGTCTATGTATGGACATTTTTTTTTTTTCAGAATAAAGGCATCCAAGAATGACTTACACCAACAAGAAAATCCTCAGAGCTTGTTTCAACACATTTAACATTTTGTTTCCTATACGAAAGTGCAGTTAAATATAAACACTTTGGAAATTTTTGTCTCCTTTGACCTAAGAGTGTTTATTAATTATCTGTATGCACAATAATAGGACCTTAATCTTTAATATGGTAATAAATCATGTATCTAAACTGGAGATTAGTTTGGTATGTTACTTTGCGTATAAATCATGCTGCAAAAGGTGTTCATAACTTCATGCTTGTAGCCAGGCAATCAGAAAGCATCAGAATTGGATTTACTGTTTAAAGAGACTTCAGAAGTAGCAGCAACCACAGCAGGGTCCTGAGCACTGCTGTGCTCCTCACTGATCCTCTGTTAACACCCAGGTCTTCTGAAGTGTGCTCAAACCTTCAGAAAAACTGCTCACAGCTCTTCCTGTGCTGAACAGATGAATGAATACTACATATTTTAATTTACTTGAAGGCAGAGAATATTTGCAAAAGGTGTGACTTAGTGATGCTAGTATGGTCATTATGGCTTCCTCCATTATTGGAATTAGCAAAGTGTAGCTTTTGCTTGACATTTATTTATTACCAGCTGATTCTATTTTATCATCACAATATACTTACAGATTATAGCAATTTAATTTAAAAATTGAATTTCTTGCTAGCAAATACCGCAGGGAAAAAATCTACTGAGGATACTGACATCTTTCTGATAGTATTGCACCCCTGGAATATGGTATTCTAATTAAAATACACTGTGGCTTTCCAGTAAAGTAATCTCAGACAAGACAGCATGAAATTCATTAAATTATTCCATGAAATTCCATAATTTGAGGTGATTTTTAAATTATATGGAGGATTGATACCATGCCAAAATGGAGGCAAGTAGAAGAGGGAGTCAAGAAAAAAATAATAAATCTGGGTGTCAAATCTTATTTGTGAAATCTCTGAAAACCACATCAAAGTGAATGAGATTTGTATCAAAGACTTTTTTCTGATATCCGAGTGAAACTGAGTAACTGTACTTGGAAATCCATGTCTGGACAAAATCAAACAGCTTGGCGCGGGTACGTAAAACTTAGACTATCAATTGACAATTAGTAATATGCACAGAAGGCGCAGCCTTCAATTCAGGTACTCAAGCTGGCATTTCTGACCTTAAAATACATAACAGGATGATCAGAGGAAGTTTGTAAAAGGCGGATGATTTCAGCATTGCACATAGGCTTTCAGCTTTCAGTGTTGTCTCTAGACATCAAAGAAAAAAAAAAAAAACAACTACGAGTGCATAAAAATGTACAGCAGTGAGTATCGCAACTAATCTACTGTAATAACTTTTTATTCACTTTGATAGTGGATGGGATTATCAAGCTGGAGCAGATCACCGAACAATCATTTTGTACAATAAAGCTCATACCACAGCAGTAAAAAATTTAGGATAGTTTTAGTTCTTCTCAGCCACAGACCCTTCATCTTTTGATAACACTCTGCTTGTTGAGTGAAGATTTTAATGAAAACAGTATTTCAGAACTTCCTTCCTTTGTGAGTCTATGTCCTCACCTTAACCTTATTTTAACATTGTTTTTTGTGTGGGCGTTTATTGTATTGTAGGGTATGGCAAATCTGATAAGAGAAAAGTAAAGGCTGAGCCCAGCACTATTGTATCAGAATGGCTGAAATATTCACATATCCTGGAAAACCTGGGAAATTCTGGTCTTACTTTCAGGCACAGAGTGGATACATAGCTTTTGATTACAGAAAATCCTCTTGCAGTCAAACACAAGGCTAAACTTCAGTTTTATTCCCTGATGAACAATCAACATGGCTCATTTCCTGGGCTTTGGAAGAAAAATTGTTTCTTCTTGCACAACCTAGTGAACTGCGAATAATACGAATGATATGCTTGATGACAGCCGCAACGGAGAATCAAAAAAATACCCCAGATGTCTGCGCTTTTGAATTAAAGTATGAATGTCATAGGTGCAGCAGCACATAGGATGTTTGATCCAAAAAGTTTTGCTTCTTTCAGTGCCCTAAATGCTACAGCTCCAACTGTTACAACCACTTGTTATCTAGGTGGTTAATTCTCCCCAGACATTCTACCTTGTTTGGAAAAAAATCACAACGCTTATTAAAAGGCAACAAAAAATATTAAAAAGACAACCAGTAATTTACATTCTGGTTTCCAAAGGAGACAAAATTGTTTCCTTTATCTACATTTTATTTTATTTTATTGCAGCTTCCTTTACATCTCACTCTGTGTGAAAGTGTAATTGTATACGTTTGTTACCTCAAATGACAGAATTTTTCAGACATAATTGAAATATTATGCCTCCTTCTTTGGGTATGTTTTGCAAAGAGAGCTTCCTACTCTCAGCTTTCACCATAAAACATCAACCAACCATGTAAGTGAGAAAAGATCTGAGGCTGTTGGTATCATTCCCGAAATTCGAATGCGGTTGGATGCTGCTGAAGAGTGCCCCGCACACACCAGGATAGTAGGACACCACATCCACGCTCCTGGAGGGTATGTCTGATCCCTAACATCTCATCGGTCTCATGCACAATAAGAACTGTGCAGTCCCTTTCCTAATTTAAATGTATTAAGCAAATTCATGCTAGCTGCTGGATTCCTGTACATACCTAGAGGAAACCCAAGGACTGAACAACTTAGGGTGAGCAGAGCTCCTGGCAGAATGCATCTCAGAAATTGTTCACCACAGAAAAATAATTCAGACTTACAACAGATGCATTTGTCTGTAGGGACCCTGCAGCTCTTCTGGAGTTCTTACAATGACTGATCGTATTAATATATATTTTCTTTAAGCTTTATATTTAAAAACATAATCCTACGAGCAACATGTTACGGTTTGAAAGAGATTCCCTTTACAGGCAATCCTTTTCAAAATTACTCGTAATATACTTCCCTGCGTTTCTGGTAGCTGTCAAAAATTGACTTCGTGTCAGATGGAATACTGGTCTGATTTAATGCAGCATTTCCTGTTTGGATATTTAAATAATTCCAATATTTTCTCTAGGTCTTGAGTTTTCTCTAGGAAAGCATCCTGCAATAGCCTGCAGTGAAGGCTGACTCAGCTCTCATCCAATGATTTTAATCTTGACTTTTAGAAGATCTAACCACCTAGTTCAGTGAGTTGCTAACTCTCAAAGTGGTCAGGGTGTCAGTCTACACAACTATTTATTTCACAACTCTGACAATAGGATTTAATTGGAAATATTTTAAAAGTTTGTTCCAGAACAGCAAGGACTCCAAATTTCTGAACTGTCACTAACTGAAATTTCTGATAAATCTTTCTGCATGTGAAAATGAATGCCCTGCATCTACGAATGAGGGGGAAAACAGAACTGGGCAACAAACAATAAATGCAGGCTCCTCTTCAAACAGCAAGGTTTCTTAGGACTCAGCTCATTAATTTTCCCTGGGAGATATGCAATTGAAATTCAGCGAGAGCTGAACACTTGACTCCCTTAGGTTCTTTAAATTCCCAGATGAAGTGATATTTAAGCAGTTCCCACACTACCAGAAGTCAGTCCCTTGGCACGGCGGTGCTGTCTGATTGTTGGTCACTATAATGGCTCTGCTCCCAGCCCAGCGCTCAGTGACGTCAGGGCAGGGGCTCACATGTCCTGTCCCGCTGGGCTGGTGGCAGCCGAGTGTCGTGGCCTGAAAGCCCCCCAGTGCCACGCAAGGCACACGGCTGCGGTGGAGGATGCCTTTCACCACCCACAGTAAGGCTGTGTGTGCAAATCCAGCTTTCCACAAGCATTTTCTGATTTTCAGATGCATATTTAACATGTAAGAAGTAATATATCCTGTGGGTGTGACCCTCCTCACACGTTCTATAAAACCAGTGACATTACCTCCCTCTCTGCCTACGAAATAAAATGAGACATCTCTGGAGAGATTTACTCTTGAATAGCCCTGGCTTTTCTCCCTTTTCCCACTTTGCCTCCCCTCTTTCATGCCTGGCGGCCTCACTTTGCTGCCAGAACTGTCTGAACTGGTGAGCTCACTCCCCCCCTGCTCCTTTTTTTCCCTTTCTCTCCTTCCCTCTTGGCCTTCCCTGGCTTTCAATGGGCTCCTGCAGCTACCCAGGCGGACAGCATTTCGTTGCCACGCAACTCCCTGAAAAGAAGCACATGCTGCTGCTGCACAGACAGAGCCTGCCCGGCTGCTCCAGTGATGCTGTGGCCTAATTTCTACCTCTCTTGTACAGACTACAAAAGGGAACATCTCCACAGTGGAGGGCTGGGGAGGACTGAATTATCTGTGCTTTTTTGTTGTTGTTTGTTTTTTTTTTCCCGCTCCCCTGACGGGGCGCATCCCCTTCCATCTCAGGGCCCCCAGAAGTCATGCATGTCTAATCAGTGCACATGCATTTAGTGCTGCTCGCTGGGCTTTGCAGAGTACCGAGCTTTCCCTTAGCTTCTGGCCGAGGTAACAGCACTCACAGGGGTTTGCTGAGCTTTCCTGTAGGTCTCCTTTAAGGGCGGTTTTGCATGCAAATTCTCAAGGCCATTCATCGTTTCCTACCTGACTCTTTATCTCCTGGGTGTTTTTTTCTTTTTTAAGGCCTCTTTAGGAATGTGAGCGTAGCCTTTCTCATTTTCCCTCCTTTCACTGGGCCTTCCTGAGAACAAAGCCCAGCAAACTAAGAAATTCCTTTGGTTTTTCCACAGCCTGAAGAGAGATGACTGTTTTATACATGGATTTAGGTTTGGACGGCCTAATCTGCTTAAAAGCCAAGGCCATACACATTCAGATTTTGAGGTCTGAACTCAGCTCTGCTCCTGTAATTCATCACTGTCTATTAGAGACAGTATTATTAGGTAAAAAACTGCAGTCAGAATAACAAGCCAATTTCCTTAGATTTATTGCTAGTTTCTTTATATTTATTGTTAGCATGGTTTTAATATGAAGGTTGCCTACATTTGTTGCCTTTTGTCAGTTCTGTTACCAACTCAGCAGCTCCCTCAACCTGCAAGCCAATGTGAAACTCAGAGAGAAGCTGTGCTGAATTCAGCCTGACACAGTCTGATATTGCTCTGGGGCTCTGGGTATTCCACCGATCCTCCTCTCACCTCTGGACCAAGGCTGAAGTCCCAGTCCTAATCTACAAATCCCTAATTTGGTTAGTATACATCTACTTTAAGGGCAGCCAAGAATCTTCATCCCCTGATCCCTTGAGTCAGCACTACGGTACAAATTTCTGCCAGCATAGCTACATCAACACAAACCGTGAAAAATGTGTGTAACCTCCAGCTGACACTGCCATGCCAGTGAACGCCTGCTGCAGGCTCATTTATGCCATCAGGGCAGCGCATTTGTCAGCTTAGTTTGCACCTTTCAGAAATGTGCCGTAACTAAACAGGCAAGAACCACTGTGGCATGGAAAAACACGGACATGGCAGATGCTCTGTAATAGACAAGGCCGAGGCCAATGTCTGTGGACACATTACAATTAAGAAAGACTCTATGAGGACACAGAGATCCAAGAGCTCTCTGTAGAAGAGCAGTCCCAGCCCAAATGTTCCAATTCTTCCCTTCACGACTATGACACAGTAATTACACGACCGCAGCCACTTCCATTCCAGTGTACTTTATGTGTATATTGCTCTGAACGTGATTCTGCTTATTTTTTCCTTACCTTTTGCTTATGTCCTACACAAAGGATCAGAACTGTTGAGCTGCATGGTAGCCACTGTTCTGGAACTCTAAAAGCAAATGCAGTGGCAAAAGTGAAGTCTTGTCCTTTGGGAGCAAAAAAAAAGAATTGCAGTCCCTGATAGTTTCATGTGCTATGAAATCATTGTATTATTTACAACATGGTTCGAGACTTTCTGGAGAGAAAAGTCCTATACACATGCAGAACAATAGTACTTGCATGAGTCACACGTATACTGCAGTATACAGTTCCTCAAATATCCTTCCTTCCCAAACACACAAGATGAAACACAACTTAATAGCACTAAAGAAACAACAAAATGTCTTAGCACTACATTAAAAATTCACACTCCCATTTGAAGGGGAAAACCTAAAGGGAATCTAAAAAAGAAAATAAGGCCCCAAAATAGCTTGTGGCCACGACAAAGCTAAAGAAAAAAGGAGGTAATCCCCTGTAAAAGAGGTAAAGAACTGAAGAATAGCAGCACAAGTTGATTTGCCATACAGGTATCAGTTTGTGACTCACTGCTCGGAAGCAGCCTGTGTTACCCTACATGTTTTCAGCCCCTGCATCAATTCAAGATGATACTGGAGTTTGGCCCCCAGCCAGAAAGTGGCAAGTGAAATAACGTTCCAGTGCTCGCACTGTGAACACACAGCTGGCTTCAAAGGGAAATGGACTAATCCTACTTCATTTCCCTTCTTCAGTAGGTGTTTAAAGAGCTTTGGTGTGCTGAAGGAAATCGACCAGAATTCATTAGTTTCCTTCTGATTCAGCTCATTGCTGTTGGAAAGGGAAACAGGTAGGGATTGCAGGATCCTACTCAATTTCCTTTTGAAGTAGACTTTGAGCCAATTCTGCTCTCACTTGTGCACACATGGATCTTCACTAATGCTGTCTGTAGTTAAATGCAACAGCTCTCCAATCTGACTAAAACATATAAAGTCAATAAAGGGGAAAGGAAATATTATATTAAAAGAAAAAATATAGCCTTCATTGAGAACTTTTGCCAATTGCTAGAAATGAAGCATTACTGAGAAACAAACCCAGAAAATGAAGAGAGGAATTTCTAGAAAGAGACAAAAGAGAAGAGAGAAGGGGAAAAAACAATAGATAATAGGAAAAAAGCACAATGAAGGAGAAAAAAAAAAAAAAAAAAAAAAGAAGAAGAGAATCATTTTATAAATTTATCATATACATTTTTTGTTATTCAGTGGAAAGCTACAGCTAACTAAACCACTAATTCTAATAGCTGAACTAAACCCTAAGCATCATTCTGATCTCCTTTGGAGGTGGTTTAGGAAATAGAGACATTAATTTTAAATCAGTTACTCTAGACAGAAAGTTTCTCTTCCCGTTCATAAACAGATCTTTCCATTTCTGTCTTCAGAGGTCATGTCATGTTTATAGGAGCCATCCCTATGTTACTGGAAGCAGTTGGATTCCAAGCACTTCCAGGCTGCACTCTGTTCAGTTTAACGCCACTGCTTTCTAGACACAAAGTCAGAGCACGAGCCCTTCCAAAGAAAACTTAAAATTAACCACCTAAGCAGAAAATGGCTCGTGGCAAACAAAGCAGAAAGGAAGAAAGCTACAGAATTCATGATAAGAGCATGGCTTGAGATAAATCAAATGGGAACAACATGCATAAATCTTTTAAATCTTTTTCTTTTTTGTAATTGCAGTGAAGACTAAGAAGTATTTTTGCAGTACTGAGACCTCTTCTAAGTTTGCACTGTGATACTTTAAATGTTGAACTGCCTTATGAAGTTGCTTTTCACTAATGATTATGAATCATAATAAGTTTGAAGCAGCATATTGCAAAGAAAACCTGTCCTGAACATGGAACCAACCAAAAAAGCTTTTGAGATAGCAATGCTGTATCTGAGAAGACATGGGTAATGCTCTCTCTGAGCAAGTCGTTTGAAATGTAATTCAGCCTACTCCAGAAGAAGTTATATGGCATTTATGACTTGCAAAGATTGAGAGTTTGGTATAGAAACACTGGGACAACTACAACAATAATAGAGATAACTTGTTCTCTTTGCATGCACAACTTAGTCTCTTCTTCCAAAGACAAAGGTTGAATGTCCCATCCCTCTCTTTAGTTGCAGTGAATGGATATTGTACAGGAAGAAATCAGTCACCATTTGTAGATAACATCACAAACAAATAAATAAACAAAAGCATTTCACAGCTCAAACATCCGAAGTCAAAACTAGCTTGTTAGGCATTTTTCTTTTTTCTTGTTTAGTGTACTTCAAATTGGTTTCAAAGTACAAGAGAGTCTATGACATAAAAAGACAATTCCAGATCGATCAGCTCACTGAGTATAAATAACTATATTTTCTTAATCCTGTCTTGTTTGCTGCATTTATTTCTCTGTTTTGCTACATGGATTACACAAAATGGTTTGCTTGCTTGTTTCATATTCCTTTTGCAAAAACTGCATTCTCCTCCTTCCTGTCTCCTCAGTTTTGCTATCCTTCACACAGAGCCATTTCCTTTTGTTCCTGCTGTGCATGCATAATATATTTCATCTCATATGGTGTCTCTTTAGAATTCAAATTTCCCTCAAATTTGAGATAAATTATTGTGGATAAAACCATTTCCTAAATGTAGCCAAACCTTTAACAGAGATGAGAATTTCTTTTTTAATGTCAGAATCATTTCAGCTTGCAAAATGTTCCAGTAAAACCTCCCCTTCATTCCTAACGTAAAGAGTCATAGATTGCTTTTCTGAAAATAAAAATGAAGTCTAAAACGAGAAGTGTAGTTCAATAACTTAACCAACCACAGAGGCAGAGTTACTATTTACAAATGGGAGTTAGTCTATGCAAGGAGAATTGGGCTTTTGAAGATGTAAAAAGAAAAGAAAATGTCTTTTGATTTATATCAGAGTTGCCTCTAAGATTTCAAATAGGAGGCAGTGAAAATCTGAGGAAGAGAGATTAAATACTGTTGCACGAGGTAGGACACAGTGACAGAGGGACACCTGCCCCCAGTGCCATTCTTTGACAGGTACCAAACGGCAAAATCTGCCTGCAAGCAAGACTTAATGCATCATGGAGAGCGATGCAGGCTGCACAGTGGAGGAACAAAAGGGAAAGCAAAGCAGTTAGGGTCAGGAAACATCCAGTCCTCCCACTGAGCACTGCACACAGTGCAAGGGCTTGCCCAGACCACCCTGGACAACAAAGGCATTGCATGGTGTTTCCACTCATGCACCATTAAGCAAAGAACAGGGATCAAGGACACTACGTAATGTTACAGTGACCGTGGTAATAGGTACTCTGGAAGAGCATGATGGTCACTTCAAATTACAGACACCTGCATTCATCAACCATACCACCTAGATCCAACACCTTTCTTACACATCACAAACCAGGAAGAGTTAGATTTGGTACCTACAAACTTGCTTTCACTCATAGTTTTAATCTATGACTTGTCAATATTACCCCATCTCCTTGAATCTTCAGATATAAAATATGACACGCTACTAACAATTCAACATTCTTCACAGTACAGCCTCCTAAGCAAGAGGTTCAGAATTTTGACATTACATAAATAAGATGTATTTCCCAGTTCCTGGACAAATGTGCTTGCTGTGGTTATTGTGTCCAAAATGAGAAAAATGAGAGAAAGCCAAGTCACTAAACTGCAAGGGAAAAATGGATGCACTAAAATCTTATCCTGTTCAATGTTAGATTAAGCAGCTGTCTATTTACCAGGCCTATATGAAGACTGCAAACAGAATCCAGCCTATTATCATGCATTAAAAACGGAGTTTTATGTATGAGAATGCCCCCACTTGCTTCATTGTACCAGTTCAAAAAATGTAATCTGAAATTACTGAGGAGAGTGGAGAAATCACTCCACATTAAAAGCTTCCATTATTAGTGCCTAGTGCACCCTCTTAGAACTTACCTGTGAAAACTGCTTTAAATTGCAAATCCCAGCATTACCTTAAATGACTAGAACAGAAAGTCAAACAATGTTTCAGCAACACCCCATTAAAAAAAAAAATAAATAAATAAAAAGAAAAAAACTAGATTTACCTTCATTTATTTGTTTCATATCTATATTTCTGGTTCTTGTTAAGAAGGGCTTGCTGCAACACTTACAAACTACTGACAACACCAGGTGAAGATTCAAGCAGGGAAGCTGTGCCCGTATTACCAACATCCATTGCTTGTTTAAAAAATGTAGTAATGTCCCCAAAGACAATGCTGTGGGCTCTGCACTATCTCAAAATAAAAGAAAGAAAAAGGCTTTCCAGGCTGCAAGTGCATGTTACCAGGCCACGTTACCAGGCCTCATCAACCAAAAGCCCTGGGTCTTTCTCCTCAGGGCTGCTCTCAATCCACCCAGCCTGTGTCTGTGCTTGGGATTGCCCCAGCCCAGATGCAGGGACTTGCATTTGGCTTTGTTGATCCTCATGAGGTTTGCACAGGCCCAGCTCTCAGCCTGCCCAGGTCCCTCTGGATGCCATCCCTTCCCTCCAGCATGTTGACCACACCTCTTCTCTGAGACTGTGTGTCACTATACAACTATTAGAGGTTGTGTTTAACACTAACCGGTCCAGTTGGCTTCTTTTCCTTCCCAACAGTCTTCATAGCTTCCTTGAGTTGTTTTCTAAGGTCTTCTTTCAGCTAGGCATGTTTATAGCACTGGAAGAGGAAGAAACAAAGCAATTGTAAAGCTTGCTAAGAAATTGTTCACATGCTATTAAAGGTGAGCTTCCTACTTGCAGTTCTATTTGTCCTTCCTTCCCAAAGTGGGTCAAATCTTTCCGTTTAAAATCTGAGCACTTGTCAGCACTCAGGTCTCTGAGATAAGCATTCAAAGCTACGTCCTGATCTGTCCTGAGCTTCTGAAAAGCTTACAGCCACATTCTAACAACCTGCCAAAGGATCCCCCCATAGCAGTTAGGAGTCTGCAGATACAACACAGCTCTCAAGTTGGCTGAGGCACTGCTAGTCACGACAGTGCAGACAGCAGAGTGGTAGTCTCCAAATACAAAAAACAAACCCTGAGTTTCACATCTTCTCGGAATGATTCACACTGTAGACAAGCCTGCCTTTGCAAACAGCCGTACTGTACGAGATACTGCCCACTGGCTCTTTCTCAGTTGTTCATCGTGCCACACTTAGTGGAAATCACTAATCCTTACCTATGCTGCCTGCTCTTCAGAGGGTTTCCTGCTCTGTTTCAAGTAAGGTCAGCCAGGTTAGCTTAAACTGAAGAACTTTGCTCAGCTGGATGATCCCGTCTGAAATGAACAGGGGTGCATCTACACCAGTAGCTCAGTCTGAGGCATGGTTTCACATTGAGTTTTGGTGTAAAGGCAAGCAAGTTACCACAAGAGCAATGTGGTAGCCTGCTTTCTTTAGGAGAAAGTACTCTAAGAGAAAGTGCTTTTTCTGTAAGAGCACTCTGCACAGACAGCCTCTACTGGTTGTACTGGTAGAAAAGGCTGCAGGCCCTGGCTTGCCATTAAATATTCATTATGGAAAATCTGCAGATTCCCAGATTCTTCATCCACATGATCTCTGGATTTTTTTTTTCTTTCTGTATCTCAGTCCTCCAAATGATAAAACCCTGCACTCAGTTCTTGAACCTAATGCTCAGCTTTGCTAACTGTTCTTCTTCCAGGAAGGCAGCTGAGGTGTTGCCTTTGTGCTAGCATCTGTGCTATGACCCAAAGAAAAGGGCATCTCAGTCTTTATTAATGAGTCTTATTTTCCAGTCAGATGGCTGCAAGTCCATAGATCATGTAATCTGATATGTAACTATAAAAATATGAAAAAATAACAGGCAAATCTTGATGACCACAGAGTTAAATCATAGGTAGCAGCCAAGCACAAATTAACAGGAATGTTCTCAACTATCCAAAAAAGATGAGTCTATCAAGGTCTGGAAAACAGTATCTTTAGAACAAAAAAAAACCCAACACATTCTGACAACAGGTGAAGTTTTGAGTCATTCTGAATGAAGGACAGTTAAAACAAAACCAATTATCATACGAGATTTATATGTTCATTTGTAAAAAGGAGATGAGATGTGACACGTTAATCGCCCTGTTTATCTGTTTCTCTGCTATCGGCTGTGAATATCCTCCATATCCTCATCAGTTCATCACCTATAAAACCAGCTAAATGTAAAGGGGAAACACCTACAGTCGAATAAAGAACTAACCTAGGAGTTCTGTGTGCACTCCCTACAATCCTAAACACCATGAAGCCTATGAGTGTCTGCAAGTTCTGCTCACCAGACAAGGGGGAGAGGAAGAATAGCAGCGAGTAGGAGCTGCAGTTTGCAGAGCATACAGCCCATAGTGGTGCCCCAGAACTGTACTATATAGGTATGTGTTTCAGTTAACCACACAGGTTGCTCAGACCTGCTAATTGGTATCATTTTCTTCCTTCTCCCCGTGGAAGAAACTAACAAAATATTTCCAGAAGTCGAGATTGCCTCACGTGAAAACATAACGGTTTAGGCTTGCAACATGAGGTGCTCAAAATGAAGCCCAGATCTTACAGAGATGTGATAAACTTGGCAATGTATGCTTGCAGGCTTGAATTCTAGGTATTCAGATTGTTCTGAAAACATAAAATTCAATGCCATAGAAAGTAATTAACTTCAACCTAAAACACTACATTTGTGAACCTGCTCTGATCAAATTTAAGATCTCTACTGTTTCTTCCCGACACGTGTGAACCATCCATAAAGGACCTCCTGTAAGTAACAACCATGAAATTTAAACAATAAAAGCACATTCTCCTTTTTCCCCAACACAAAAATGACAATCCCTCTTTTCTCCAAAACTCAGAAAAAAATTACCTATAACCTGAGAACAAAGATAAGCAAACAGAAAAACCTCCCCAGCAAAATGTTTGCAATTAGAAGAAATTTCGAACAGAGTACATCCTTTAAAACCAAATTTGATGAATATCTTTGTCTAAATCCCCCATCAAAAGTGATTTTTCTTATGAGGGTGAAAGAAAAGGCTGAAGTCATACCTAATTCAAATCACACCACCCCAGTGAGATGGAATTATCTCAGTTTACAGAAGGAGAGGTTTGATCCTAATGGTGTTTGCCTGAAGCTCTCTGGTAGAGAAAAGCTTGAGCTATAATGACAGAGTGTGCACAATGACACACATTACCTTTTGGCTAAGTACTATTTTAGCAAGCTTTAGAAGTTTATCATCACTATATGGTAATTATGACTTTTCTCAGACACAAAGAATTATGGTTTTTATCAATGGTTCATGCCAAATCTAAGTCCTTAAAAGAAATCAGCCCAAAGCAGGTGCACAGAGCTGTCAGACCTTGAAATTTGTTTTGAAACCAACCACCTGTTAGTGTAATTGTGTAGCTGTTTTTCCTGGCTTATGGGATTTTAGTTCAGCTGTTGTTCTCATGCTAACACTTATTTCCTCTAAGAATCAGTCTGTCCATGTACTCTAACTTACGAATTTCCATGTGACTGTCTTCACAGTCTGTTTCAATGTATACACGCAGAATGTCTGTTGCAGCAGCCTTAACCAATAACATACTTTGTTTAAAAAATAGCTCATGATTGCTATAGGAAAATGTCTGAGAAACAGTATTTAGCGTCCCCTGTGTCGCATTTAATCACTTAGATGACTCGTCACTGCTTCTTGTTTGTTTTAGACAGCAACAAAGAACATTTACTCTTAATGGATGATCTCAAAGACAGATTTTGTGTTGGTGCCTGACTCACTTTTTGCTGATAACGGAGCATTGTTCCTGACGGTGAAAGTCCCAAGTCAGGATTCCCATTAAAACCTTCTGTTTCTAAAGATTTACAGCTTCACCAGAAGCTGATTCTGGGTTAGAAGTTAGCAAGTGCACCAGAACACTTACTCAAAAATTCTGATAGAAGAAATCTGCCTGTGTGTGAGATAAAAGTGTAAAAAATATTATCAGAAGGACAATGGCTTAATATGCTTTTTGTAAATGAGAAATGGCATTTGAGAAATAACAATGAGCTTGCACTTCAGGGGCCACTTAGAATTGCTGTTCCTTTATTCTCCAGCTTACTGTTTTCAGCACCCTTTGGACGTAAGCCACCCCAGAAAAAGAATTGGACACTTGGGTCAGAACAATAGATGAGCTGTTCATGAAATGTCTCCTGGCACGCTCATTCCCAGTCATCCTGCAGCTCCACACTGCCCTCCAGGGAGGGCTGTCCACAAAGTCACAGCATATCCCTCAGTTTCCCTCTGTCAGGAGACTACTCCTTGGGAATATACACAAAGCGAGGAGGAAAAATAGAGCTGACATAAACATAAAAATATTCATAAGATATTTCATGACATAAACCCAGCAAAAGATAAATTATAAAGATTAAATATTCCATGTGTTCTTATTCATGCACAGATAACGGCTATCCAAATGCCTTTTTCAAGCATCACATAAAGGAAACAATAAACAATTTATGGGTAATAGTTCATAAATATATGCAGTGCTGTATATCCAATGGGCATAGATGCTTCATTGTGTAAGACACGATTACTGGGTTTATGCATGATATGAAATGTGAGTTGTTTGCAGCTATTTAAAATCATTTTGGGACACAATAAACCATTGACAAGATTTATCCTATTTAAATATATTGCCCATCCCCGACTGCAGAGCATGTTGTCTTGTGTTTATCAGAAGGAACACTTTCAAAATGCATTGAGAAACTCAATTGTTTATCATTGTCCCAACTTAAAAGGACTACACCTTTGTATAGAGTTCTGTTAAAAGAAATCCTGCTGCTTATCATAATCACGTACTTCCCCAAAGTTCCTGTTTTTTTAGAAGTCTTATTAATTGCAAATGTTGTTTACTAGAGGAAGACCATGATTGAACCTCTAAAACAAAGGGAATAGTTGTAACTTTAATCCTTTCAATAAGCCTTTGTTTCCCATTGACTAAAAACTTCCTAAAGGAAGTAGAGCTGCGAAAATCCAGGAAGGAATTAGATTTGCCAAATTCTGTTCCTACTTGGATTTAGATGCAAAGCCTTTGTTACTCATTGCACAAATGTTGGAGTATAAACAGAATGATCAATTAAAAAAAAATTATGCATTTTTGCCAAGGATGAAAATTATAAATAGGAGAGCTTTCTCTATCACAGTGAACTATGAACTTACTTAACTTAGAAAATAAATAACATGTTTATTTTTTAGCTGCTGATTTTTTTTTCCAGTATTTTTCCCTTTTTGTTATCTAAGAGGAACTTGGCTAATGGACTGATGAGGTTTACACAAGAACCTAAATATATAAATTAATATGGAAAGGAAAAAATCAAATGTGACCTCTTACTTAAATTAAGTATGCTTTGCAGCATCCAGAAGAAGAGAAATCTTCAAAATCCCTTTCCATGACAACGAGTAATTGCATACTAGAAAGTGTACTATTGTGGCAGTAAAGCTGAATTCCCTGAAGACCTTTCAGAGACTCTACCAATTTGGTTTGTATTTTTTTCCACATGCTCCTTTTAACTCTCCAGGTTTTATCTAGCCAAATATGTAGTCTAGGTAAATATAATCTCACTTATTCCATAAGCCAGAAGCCCTTTTAATTTCATATGCTAAATAACTTAAATGCAATTCCTATCTCCTTCCCATCAACACAGTGTATATTTAACCATCCATTTCTTGATCAACACTAAAGTGGAAGATTAAAGAATATTTGAGCAATCATTTTTGTGAAGTGCTACATAAGCATAGACAGTGGAAGGTGCTGTCTACCTCCAACTCCTCATGGCTTCAGTTTAGCGTGATGCGGTACCCAGCCCTTAAGAAAAAGCAGCACTATATTTTAACAGAAATATGTCAAAGGTTAGGCCCTGCTTAGCTGGATCATTGAGCTGGAAAGACTACACTACAAGTGCCAGCAGCCACCAGCAGGCAAAGAAATGCTGTGGTTAACATCACATCCAGCCTCTGTTCACTGCTAGCTCAAACCATCCAGTACAGAGGGTGATCTTCAGCCTACACAGAGACAAATGCCACTGGATTCCTAGAGAGAGACTCTGCTATGGAAACACCTATGTAATGTTTTTAAGATGGATATACATGTACATATGACCAGTAGCTTCAGTTTAGGATACTGCAGGTGCTAATGCCTAAGTTTCAAGGATATATCAAATATCGGTATTTATAGTGATGGAGAAGAGAGGAGAGGAGGAGGAGGGGAAGGAGAAGGAGGAGGAGGAGGAGGAGGAGTATTTCTGCATCTCACCATTGATCCCAACACTTGACAAGCTTCTCTCTCCCTTTAAGACAGAAAAGGCAGCTTTAATTTAAACTACAAACTGTTGACCAGGCCTCAGCTTGGCTGTGCAATTCGCTGTATGCCTGAGGGATAAATTATTTAGCATTAGCACATGGTATGTCATGTCTTGTTACCTAAGTGGACTGTGGCTCCCATCCAGCTGCACCCCCGGGGCCGCAGGATTGGCTGTGGCTGATGTCACCTCCATTTGGAAATCCTCGCCATGGCCCCCGGGATGCTGCTGGCGGCCGCCAGGCTCCCAGCTCCCAGCCCTCCGCCTCCCCCTGGGCCCAGCAGCGGCTTTTTCCTCTCACTTTCCACTCCTCGGCTGGCTGCAGGTACTGCCCCAATTAAGCAGTTGGTGGTAGCGCTGCAGCGAGACAGGAGGTGCAGCAGATGAGCTGCAGCATCCTCACGCAGCGTTTTGTGCTCTTCACAGGAGAGTCATAACAAGTCCGGTGAGATGGATGTGGCAAAAGGCATTTCTGCTGCAGACCCAGATTGCTTCAGAATTGTGCGGGTTTTAACCAAATATGAAGTAACTGTTGTCAGTGAAACTTTTCTTCAATTGTTTTATTTGTCTGTTTTCAGTCTCTTGTAGAGTTTTGTTCTAAAAACCTGTTTCTGCCACTGCAAGGCAAAGGTATTCCAGACAAATGGCCTGAGAGGATGAATTCTGGAAAATGTTCCTGGTAATTTGGCAATGGAGTAATTAACTAGAGTGCCCCCTGAGCGGCCATATTTCATCTTCAGTTAACACCCCCATTATGTTAAAAGGGGATTTTCCTTCAGAACCGCCTTCAGGTTAGTTGCCCACAGAGGAAATACTCATTATGCTCTTCTCTACTGGAAGGCTCCCAGCATAAAAACAAGGCTTACAGGGTTGGTTTGTTTTTATTGAATTTTGCAGCAAAGCCAATGAAATGCTGAGAATCACAGAGCGCTCGGTCACGCAGATGGTACTGCCTGCTCAGCGGTGAGGCACCAGATTTGCATCTGCCTGTTAGTTAAGATTCAGCAGCGGCTCTCTTCAGCCTTGTGATCTAGGCGACAGGTAACAGAAAAGACACAACTGGCGTGCTGCAAGAAATCCACGTGGTTTATTACCGTTACATTACTGTTAAATAGAGTACTCGATACCCTACCACCAGAACTTTGTGTCTCTTGGTAAGAAGGTATGAAAACCATGATTTGTCCTTTCTGTTACTGGATCTTAATAGCTTGAAACAGCGTTTCACATGAGAAGAAAGGATTTTGTGAAAGCTGTGTGGTCTTTTGGTGGTGAAGTGCGTAATTCTGTGAGACAGAGGCAGAAGGGGAACTTTGCGAGGGGATTCCCACCAGAAAAGACGCTGAACTAATGCAGAACAAAACGCCGTAAAATAAACAACTGTAGGACAGGAAATGAAGAACTCTAATCGATACCGCAAGAGGGATTAGTTAGTCAAATGTGAGAACTCAAAACTGCAATTTAAATCAGGACAGCTAACTCCCTCTTCTTGTCCTGCATAAAATAAACAAACTGTGGCCACAGGACTCAACAGCTGCTCGCAACTTTGATTTTGGGTATTTGAAAGTTGCCACCTGCAGCAAGGCCCAGCCTCAATACTACCACATTGATTTAGGCACCCAGCTGGAGGGAAACACCTGGATTTTCTCTAATGCTCATTCTCCCCAAATTACCAGGGCTACTTTTGGGTTTTAGCTAGCTAATAATAAACTGCAGGATCCAGAGGAAGAGAGGAAACTCGGGGCAGGCACTGGTGACTCAATTTTATTTATGAGACACCAAAATCATGCATTGGTTGGCACCAGCCTGCTGGCACCAGGCTGCATGCCACAGCATCTCAGCGCCACGCGTCACCCCCAAGTGACAACGGGCTGGGTCGTGAGGCAGGACAAGCCCTGTGGGGCCAGCAGCAATCGAAATGGGGCGTTTTGCGGAAAAATGGGGCGTTCTGCGGAAAAATGGGGCGCCCCCACAGGGGCGCTGAGGCGTCGCCCACCCCCTGCCCCTGCTGCCCACGGGCAGCTCTGAGGCGAGCAGTCCCGCCCTCCGAGCCGCCAAGCTCAAGTCTCGCGAGAGTTGCACCGGTAGCAAGGGCTGGCGGAGATCTCGCGAGAGTTGGCCGTGAGGGACCGTGAGGGGCCGCAGGATGCCGAGCGCCGCCGGCCGCGGGCAGGGCCCGGAGCGCGATCGCCGCCCGGAGAACGGGGAGCAGCCGGCGGCCGATGTGGGTCTCCGCCGGGAGGGAGAGAGGAGGGGATGGGAGGCGTTATGGCCGCCTTGTTGGGGCTGCCGGGCCCCGAAAGGGGGAAAGGAGAGCGCCCGGCCTAGCGCGGGGCCGGCCTAGGGGAGGGGTGTGGGGAGGTGGCAGCGAGGCCGCAGCGTCCCCTGAGGGGTTTTTGGGGTGGGGGGCGCTGAAGGAGGCCCCAGCCCCAGCCCCAGCCCCTGCCCCGTCCCGGGCCCTGCCAAGTACCCGGGCCAGCTCAGCGCCAGGCTGCTTCAGCAGGGGCACAGCTGGCTCCTGCCGGCCCGGCTGGAGGCTGGGGCTTGTGCTTGAACGCCTCAGAGCCCTGCTGGAGTGTTGTAGGCCAGGGTTTGTTCGGGGAGGAAAAACGTGGCCATAACGAGCAGCAGTTCATTTTGTTGTAACGTCATGTCACACTGGCTTTCTTTGGAAAGGCCAAGTGTGCATCAGCAATGAGTTCTCACTACAGGTGGCTTCTGTAAAATTTGGTATGTTGGCCACGATTCCTCAAAAGTTGAGAAACCAGGACCCCCCCCATCTAAAGTGTTTAGTGTGAGCTCATTCATTTGCTCAGTGTAATAATATAAAACAAATTTTATTTCTTGTTTGTAAATGAATGGGCTTAGTTGGGAAACTATGTAGAAGTGTCATCGTTTTAAAGAAAAGGCCCCATCCCCATGCCTTACCTAACAGATTTTGTTAGTCAGGCTTGCTTTGGCTGCCATACTGGCATACAGTCTTGTTTTTCTCAGGGGACCTGAATTTCGGAAGGAAATAGTTAGCAATGGATCTGCTTCTGTGGGAATTAAATATATTTTCAGGAGTGAACTCTTTGTAGAGGCATTTATACTAACTTCTGTGTAGCAGAGTGATCCTATCGTGTGTGGTGTTGAATTTTTTTCTTTCACAGGGCACAATTATTTTGCTTGTGCATCTGTCAGTCTGAAACACACTTTTTTCACTTCAGTGTTACAGCTAATTGTTCTATATTATCTCAGTTAACTAATGATTTTATTTGTCATTTTGTGTGTACTTCTTTGATATATATTTTCACCTCCTTTTTAGGATTATGCCAAGGAAAGATATGGAGTGTCATCAATGATACAATCCCAGGAGAAACCAGGTCAGTTTAAAAACAAAAAAAAAACAATTGAAAAAGGCCAAAGAGGGCAAGTTACGTACTGCATATTTTCAGTACTTGTTTGAAAAATCATTTACCAAACTTTTTCATTCAGATTCTGCTGCTCTTCTTTATCTGAATATCTTTGGTGCTTGTGAGACTGCATTTGAAGTGCTGTGTCCAGATTTGAGCTCTCCAGTGCAAGGAAGACACTGATCTGTGGAGCCAGTCTGATGGAGCCCTGACAGCCTGGGCAGGGGAAGGAGCACAGGATCCCCGAGGAGGGGCTGATGGAAATGGGCTTGTGCAGCATGGAGGAGAAGCAGCTGAGGGATGATCTTGTCACTATCTAAGGTTACTTTATGGGGGGGTATAGAGAAGATAAAGCCAGACTCTTGAAAGTGTGTGGCAATCAGACAGGAGGTCATGGACATAAATTGGAACAGAAGAAAATCTGATTGGACAGAAGAAAAGAAAATCGCGATAATAGTTGGATATCAGAGCAGGGTCCAGGGAGATTATGGAATTACAATCTTAGCGCTCGCCTGGACCTTGCCCTGTGCTGCCTGTCAGTTTTTTACGGTTTGTCACTGCAAGTTTGACTTTCTTGTATTCAATTATTGTTATTTCTAATATACCAACTCCTGAGGTGTCGGGTGGTTGGGGTCTTTTTTGAGTAAGTTCTGCTATGTTTTGCTGCAACAGCTCTCTCTGAGTAGGATATATAAATATTTATAGTTCTTATTGTTGTTCACACTGCTGTGTACTCAGAAATCCTCATTTCGTACTGGTACAGAATTGGGATTCAGGAAGACATTTCAGCTAGAGAACAGTGTCCCAGATCAGCATCCCAAGAAATATCAATCTTCACATGATTTAGCTTATGAAACAGGAATGAGGGAAGGTAACAGACTGGCTACTTGTAACTTTTTCATAGTGGAATGAAAAAAAAAAAAGTACATCTTCTCTGACTAGGTAACTTTTCTCTCCTCTGGATGGTTGTTTGGGTTGACTTCCCTTAGGAAAGGAAATGCAGAATGTAGGGAAGAGGAGCGGCCACAAAAACAATCATAGTTTGCAAACAACTGAAGGGGAACATTATGCAAAAAAAATGTCAGGACAAGAAAATCACCAGAGACGGTATCTACAGTCATTATTGAATAAAATATGCATTAGCTGCCAAAGAAACAGGACTAAAGTTGAAATTCTGTCACGATGTTAGCCAGCCCAGCTGCTGGCTGCACTGGTCTTGTGCTCCATTTCAACATGTTTAATTGTGAACAATATCAAGTTGTTTAGCCAGCTTAACAAAGTAAAAGAAGCTGGCTGGGGGTGTGATGAGTGCTGGAAGAGGCAGCAGCACAGCCATCCAGCCTTGCATGCTGTGCAGCCATAACTCAAAGGGTGTAATGACAAGAAAAAGCCACCTTCTCAGAGGTAGCAGCTGACTAGTTAAACTGCACTGCTGACTGTAGGCTGAAGGATCACGCAGTTGGAGCTCCTCACCCTGCACTCTCTGCGATGGCGTTTGGCTCAGCAGAGCTTGTGCAGGCTTTGTCCCCTGTGCCAGTTTCACACCCTCTATCAACAGCTCTGTGGGAGCCCCAGCTGCAGGCTTGGATGGCGGATCGAGTCCTACTGTCTTGGAGGAAGTCTACCCTGCCAGCTGTCTCATACTCAAAAGAAACACTCAAAAATACTCTGGAGAAAAAATATGTTGAGAAGGCAAATGGTAAAAGCTATGGGAAACGATGTGAAAAGGGCAGAGTGCTGTAGGTTGGGTTGTTGTCCCCTCAATCATTTAAAAAAAAGTCTCAGCCAATGCATGGACAAGATTTAGTAGGGTTTCCATCGGACATAAAATAAACCCTACATCCACTCCTGCTGTTCTATTCGTTAGAAAGCTGCTACCCAGAACACCAAATCGGGTAACAATAAAAAACAAAATGTCTGTAATAAAAGATCTCAAGATCAGCCCAATGCCTTCCTGTAGATTGATGCACTTTCAATTAAAAGAAGTTCCTGCCAGGGAAAGCTCTTATCAAAGGACTCATGGGAGCGTGTAGTCATCATTCAACATCAGTAGCACACATATGCTTTTCTCTGAAGTATTCTGGTCGCATTGACTGTCTTGAAGGAACTACTGCATGGGGCATGGGGTGCCATGAATGCGGGTTTTCCATCTGTTTGTGCAGTATTTAATTTCTTTCTCAAGTCCATGTGGATAGGTGCCATGTCTAAGTCAGAATAATGAGGTCTGGGTGGTGTGTGCAGATTGGCGTACGGTCTGGGAACTGGAGCCAAGAGCACAGGTGTGGGCCGGAGCTCAGTTTGATGCCTGTGGTACGGTTGGTTTTAGGCTTGATGTAGTAGCTGCACTGAGCTGAGGACACTGGCTGGACATGGGAAGCTAAAATGTTTAGGTGGATTGGAGCAAATTATTTTCTCCAAGGGAATAGCTTATTGTCATTTCACTGCACTCAGAGATTCTAGTTCTTCTCCAGGCAAAACAAAAGGTCTTTCACTTGATCACAAAGTTTATGCAGAGATATTCTGCCCTACTCCACTGTATTCACACACCCACACCTGTGCCTTCATACTTGGCCCACCTCAGTCTTTTTTTGTGCTAGTGTTGGCTGCCCTGCCTGTGTGGTGTGCTTACCTCCCATTACTTCATGTCTTTACAGTCCTTCCTGCCAGCTCGCGGCTATGATTACTAGTAAACTCCATTTGCCTTTCCCTTTTTGTCTGTTCAGACCTGTTGGTTTCACCTCCTCTCTCTGGAAGCTGCTTTCATCTTAAACTGCTTTTGGCTTTTAGTTTATTATTATTAAACTTCCACTTTCTTCGTTTTTTCAAATTTATCCAACATTGTAATGATGGCACTTCACAGCGATACCAGAAATATTTATTGCCCTTTCAAAATTCAGTGATGTAAGTTAGACAAACCTAGAAGAAAGGGTATGTAAAAGTGATTTTGACTTATACGACCCATATAGCTTTTTGGATTTTTATTCTCTCCTCCCATGCTTAAAAAATGGTAGAGTTCTGCAAGAAAGATAATCCTTATTTAGTATGTTGAAAAGAAGAGGTTGTGCTATACATGAAGGAAACGAAATAAAAAAAATAGAATCAGGTTCTCCTTAAATACAATTTTAAATAGCAATGAAGGTAAAATAACATGTATATTGAATGGGTGCTGGCCATGTAAATTCAGACTTAATTAAGGAGTGTTTTGTCTGATCTTTAATCTGTATCCCTTGTCTTTGCTGCAACTGTAGCACAATCTGAAATGTCTTTTATTTTTGCAATATTATCTGTAAGTGTTTATGCAGCAAGAAGAGGCAAGAAAACAAAATGTAAGTATAGCTTGCATTTGCGAAAAAACAAATAGATGGTAGGCTGGAGAGTATGGTGGGAGAACCGCAAAGGTGAGAACAAGAAGCTTCATTTTTATCATGGAAAAGATAGAAATGAACTGAAAGGAATTCCATGTGAAATGATAGGTGAGAATACAGAAGGAAAATAGGAGCTACAATATGTTGGCTGGACAAGAGAAAATGAGTGACAAAGATAAATGATTGCTTATGCTAACAAGCATAGACATTGCCATGAACTAACAAGCATTGAGACCACTGTGAACTACCAGCATTTTAGAAGCAAGATGAAAGAAGAGTGGATTTGGGGCATATATGGAAACAGTGATGGGAAAGTTGCTGTGTCTACTGCTGAAAAAATCACTTAATTGTGCCTGTTTTTAGATATTGTTTTGTTACCCTCTTTATGGAAGTTGAAATAGTTTTTAGTAATTATATGTGTGTATATATATAATATATATATATATATATTTTGCACTAAAGGTGTCATTTCATCTTGGTGAAATATGGACCATTATGTATCAAAAAGATTTTAAAGAAATATTTATGTAATGTTCTTGAAACACTAAGGATCCATAAAACGAGTAACACCTCATTTTGTCTTTATAATTGTGCCTGGAAAATATTTTGGGTTTCTAGTAATACAGTTTTAAGTTGACTGAGGTCATTTTAACTGTAAAACTCTTAAATACCAAACTCTTAGAAGTACTAAAGCTTATAGTTTATGCTGGTTGCTTGTTTCCTATAGTACTGATGAGGTTTGAACAACAGGGGTTGCTGGCAAGCAATAACATCTTTACTCCCCTTTCTCCCTTCCCTAGTGCAGGTGCACATGCACACACTTACAAATGTATTCAAGCCAATTTTGTATCATGTTTCTATATGCACTTTCATTCTGTTCTTACTTTGATGCGCGTCTATGAAGAAAAAAATGTTACCCTGAGCATAAGGGCATACAAAACATTTAAACACTACCACCCCCTTTCATATTTGCAGAGTTCAGAATACCAGTCCAGTGCAGAATAATAGGATTTCAGGGCAAGCTGTGACTAATATTCAGGGACAGAAGGAAGGAGTCCAGAATGGCAGATGGTAAGCTGTATTAGACAAACTTTGAAAAAGTTCTGTTGGGAAGAGAAGCCTTAGTCTTAGACTAGTTGAAGAGTCTTGGTGAATTTAATGTTTTGCAACATGGGAGAAGTCTGTGATGACAGAGGGAATTTGTTGTGTATTTCCCATGAAAAAGATCTTCTTGTATAATCAGTAGTTTTAATTGCATACAAACTATGAAGTCCTGATTTGTTTAGAAATATTTTTCTTTAACTTTTTTTATTACCCAAATTCTACCCTTTATTAACCCTGCATTAAATATTCCTTTAATTTTCAGTGCACATTTGTTTGTAGATTCATTTTATTTAAAATAATGATTATTTTACAGCGATATTCACCCTGCTAATGTATAGAAAGAGAACAGCAATGTCTCCTTTGAGCCATACGTTCAACATACCAGTGTCCATCTTGTATGGTGGAGCAAGGCAGGGATCCCTTAGTGAGCAGAAATCCAGGCTTGTAAGTCCAGGTTTGCCGTGCAGCAGAGTGAAGTCCTACCAAAATAATGTAGTCATTCTGGGTTTGCCATCCACAAACTACAATAAGTCTTGCTTTTGTTTTAGGGGAGTCTGACCCTGCTGTGTTAAGTCAAACGTTAAGCTTGAGACAATTTAAAACTCCTTGATTAAGTGTTATTCACAGAGAAACGAAACAGGATCCTGTGTGTTTTCAGTACAAACTTCTATTATGCTGTAGGTACACAAAATAGTATTTTGGATTTATTGTAAATTTTAGCAGTGATAGAAAATGTATCTGGAGTTTAAATGAAAAATGTTTTCCTTCCAAAAAACAATTCTAAAATGTGTTATTTTTCTGTAATGCAGATCGAGTTTTGGTTCGAATAAAAGACTTGACAGAGGAGAAGGCTGATGAGGTGGTTTGGGTTCGTGGCAGAATTCATACGAGCAGAGCTAAAGGTGAGATGCCTCCAGGGATCTGATTTTTATTTTCTCATTTTGTTGATATAAACTGGACATTTATTTTGGTTTCATGATTTTTCAGTAAAAGGAAGCAAAGCAAATACTATTTGTTAATTATGTCTTGCATATAAGAAAACTTTGCCACTTGGTTACTCAGTGTGCACTTCAATTGGCTTACTCTATTTTCCACTCCTCTTCTCCTGAAAGGTGAAGAGGACATTTCATTTTCAGCTGAGCAGAAAATCAGGTATTATTATTACACTGTTGTAAAAGTAATTTTTGTTTTTATCACATTACAAAATACTGTGTGGACAACTGTAAATAATAATTGTAAAAAATTATGGTCATTCTGCTTTGGGGGAGCTCTTTGGGGGTGTTGAGATGAACCAATTTAAAGGCTCTGTGGAAAAAAAAATACTTTAAATACGTCAGTTGTCAGGCCAGCCGTATTTATTCTGCTGCGTATGAATAGTTTTACTGTACCTTTTCTTTGATAGGAAACAAAAATATGTATTAAAATTACAGATTTATTTCTTTTGGTTGTCTGTATCTAATTATTTCAGTTTGGATATAAGGTAGAGGAGAATCCTTTTGTGGGTTCTGCATAGTGTGGGCTGTCACAGTTGGCTGTCTGACAGCCATGTTTTTTCACTAGAATCAGAAGTTCTCTCTGGAGATCAGTTTGCCATATGCAAACTTAAACAGGCTTTGGCCTTTTCAGTTGACATCAGATCCTGACAACTGTTGTACTGGTTTCAGTTATGTTTGGCAGCTCTGTAGCGAGATACAAATATGTTGTCTTCCCAAGAGTTGAAAGAAAAGATCATAAAGAAATTATCTTCACAAATGAAGCTTAGCAGTAGTTGTAGAACTGGGAATAATACAAATAATTAGGGATGAAAATCCAGTGCAGACTATTGTCACAGAGTGTAGATTATTTTCTCTTTTTTTTGGGATTCATTTTCTTTTCTTAAAAAAAAAAAAAAAAGTCATCTGATGATTGTCTGTAATGCTGTTAGTTAAGATAAGGAGCTCAATGTAAATATATATGTATCACATATGTTTTAATGTATATTAGAATCTTACATTTAGGATGACCTGTGTGATTTCCTCAGTAGTTTTGTGGTATGGTATAACATGGAAGTTGTTCTTTGCTAGTTACAGAAATTGTGTAACCCCAAAAGCTGTGAAAACCTCAGTCATTACAACTTGGAATTATTCAGGCAGGAGACATGATCTAATTTAAATGTTAGTATACAAACATGAGTATCCTCATGGCTTTTTATTTTGTAAGTAGAGGAAAAGTTCAGATTACTAACAGTGTTTACTGTACTAAAGACAAATGTCTTACACAAACCTCTAAACCAAAATGGAATTGTTGTTTATTACTTGATGTATTTTATATAAGATAACTAATATGAAACATACATTTACTTCAGTCACAACAACATGTAACATGGCAACATTAACTTCCAGGAAGCTGTTGCTTTTCACCCTTCACCTTTGACCTCAGGAGAGACCGTGTTTCTTCATGAAATAATAATGTCTATTTTCAAAACTCTTAGTGCAACCTGAAGAATAAAAGCAAAGGAATCGATTATGGACACAGAGTGTTCTCAATTTATTGATTGTGCTTCTTGTTCCCATTCTTAGACTGACAAGACAGAACAATTCTGACGTTCAGGGAATGCTCTTAGGGAATACTGTATGCTTGTTTACTTAAGCTTTGGAGGAAAGAATCTTACAACAAAAGCAAATGTTTAAGAATAAAAAGTAATGTTAGCCTTTCCCACACACACTGTGGCGCTATTCCTACCGTTACGGAGAGGAAAATCTTGCAGGAAACAGGAAAATCTTGCACAAAAATAGCTTTATTTTTCTTAGAAGCTTGGATTTGACTTCTAAATAACCAACATAGCCTTTACTTAACCCTGTCTGGTTCTGACCAATAAACCAAATAAATGAATGTGAACAACTGCAAAATCCAGCTGTCTCATACAGCGAGCCACTCATGAAGTCCAATGGAAATTAACTGAAAGATGTGTAAAGAATGGGGTGTTGGGAATTTCTGTGAGTTGCACTAAAATTAAAGTGCTTGAGGCCCTGTGTTTTTTATCATAGATGAAATGTTATTTCTGGCTTTATTTTAAAGCCAGCCTAAGCTACTGATTGCGTTTATCATTGAACAGCAGTTGGGAAATCAGTCTGGGTTCTGCCAGGCAGCTGGGACTTCAGTGGCATGGAAGGCTGGAACTTGTTTTTGTTTTATGGATGCAAAGCTTTTATAAAACATCAAAATAGTATGTCTGAAAATAAGACGACCATGAAGTGCAAGTGGACCAAATTTTATTTTTTAAAAAGTGTTTTTTTCCTTTGCTGATAGATGTCTGTAACTAACGGTATATTAATTTGTATGACAAACAAATTTTCACAGTTTATGCAAAGTTCTTGCTTGCATCCTTTTCTTTCAAAAGGTCTCGTGTCATTTGGTATTTCTAAGAAAGGACATCCATTCCTGTTTGGTTTTCCATGCTACATTTTGATGGAATTCTGTGTGATGTATTCTTATTTGTTCAGTGACTAAAAGTTTCTACCAATAAACTATCAAACTTTTTTAACCAAATTTTCTTTTGAAACTCTTTATCTGTTTAGGTCTTCGTGTATAGGACACAATATTGGTTTATTTTATAGAAGCTTAAAATAGTTTATTGTTGTTGAATAATTAAAGTTGGTCTTACTCTTTTCACTGAAATACCATGTAAAGATTTTGAAACACATGGAGAGCATCCTATAATCCTATTTTTTTTCACACTCTAATGCTTCCTTTTTTCCCGTCTCTTGATCTGGAACGGCATCTAATCGTGAACTAGATTTGGTTATGCCTCATCTGTTTGGTACTTTATTTTGCACGCATTAGGTTCTTTGGGGAAAAGTTGTTTCCTACTACAATTTTTGTAACTCCGATGTTTTAATTATTTCTATCAGTGAGGTTTGTTTCATCACTTATCTTCCATGTGATTAGAAATGATTATATTCTACAAACCATTTTCTTTTATCATAGAAACAACTACCATTACTCATGACAAGATTTGAGTCCTTTTGAAATGCAAATATCGATCAGACTTACAGTCTTGGGTTTAAATACAACTGCCAAACAAGTTTCCTCATTTGTTTCACTTGCTTTTCCTTAACTTTATCCAAGTTGAGTGACATTGTTGCTGTCTTCAGCTGTGTATTTTTGTTTGAACACCTAATATTCTGTTGCAGAATCTCCATCATACTTCCTTAACTTCTTTGTGACTGAGATCCCAGAGAAAAATACTGTTTTCAATGAAATACTGTATCAAATACAAGACTAAGTAAGAAATATTGAGATGTTAAAGATGAGAGATAAGCCTAGCTCGTCCAAAAAACCCTTAGCACATAATGTCCTATGGAAAAATTGTACTTTAATTAGTTTGTCAACTTGCTGAAACACAGGCATATATATTGCTGAAGGCTGTATTTAATTTATGAAGCCTGTACTTTTCTAATTTAAATCTATGGGTTAATGTTTGCTTGTAGGAAAAATGTAAATCCTTACTATATTAGCTTTCTTAAGATATTGCAGCCTCTGGAATATGGAAATAGTTGTATGCTTTTTTTTTTTTTTCTCCTGAAAATATGCAGTTATTTTTATTGCACTTTTTTGAAATCACAATCACAGGATAAAGGTATTTCACGTAATTGTTATGTTTAATAGCATTTTAGTTGTTTTATGTGTTTGATTTTATTTCTGACATTGTATGTCATGATGTACATCTATCATGATTGTCTAATATCATGTAAATCATCTGCAGCTATGTGTCAAATTGTAATCTACATAATCACAAGTGAAAACCACAACTGTCTTTTTGGTATCACTGTTCACATTGGATATATGTTGTTTTGAATGTTTTCTAGTGTAAGGCAGCAGTAATTGGGAAGTAGCTCTAACAAAGCTAGCTCCTTATTCTCACAATTTTAATGGAAATGTCATGTTATGAGTCAGAATTTGGAACTGAAAAAGTATTGATGCATTTTGTCATTGTGCAACTGTGAGTATTTGTTGTCAGTATTCTCTCTCTGAAGAAACGTTTAAAATCACCATGTTTCCTTAAATGTAAGTTAAGTAATGAATATTTATTAGAGATGTGAACAGAAATATGAAATGATTGTAACTGTCACTTGAACAAATTAAAGGAGTTTTGTTGACTTGGAAATATCCATTTTAAAAGTCAACAAAGTGCATTTTATTCTTTGTAAATTACTATTACGTCCTATTAACTTCTTTTTCCCTAAGCTGTTCATGAATAAATTGCTCTTGCAGGAATTTTTATTTGGGTCTTTTAGGTTCTTGTCATTTATCAGAATCAATACTCCTTTTGTTCCCGTTCATTCTGAGTGTGTGGTGTATTATAGAATGAACATTGTTGGTATAGACCCTTGTGGTGCAAAATCAAGCCCATTTCTCTCAGAGTACATTTTTCAAATAAGCTCTATGCCTTTAATTTTAGAAGTGATGAAGTACATTTTAGAAGAGAAGAACTTATTTTAAAATAATGTATACTTAAAGCAGTTGTGACTGAGGCAACAAGTATGATTTCTTCTTACAGTTGAAGAACACTTGATATTCAAAAAGTTATGAATTGCAGTTTGTTCTGTCTAAATATTACTTATCTTGGAAGGCTTATTGGTACTTTAAGAAAGTGTCTGTTCACAGGTTCTGTAAGTCAGAATTACTTGATTTATCTCAAGTTTGGTGTGTGTACTTGCAGAGCTGAACGTAGTTAGATCTAGCTATTTAGACAGGGAGAGGGAGAGGGAAACTTCCACCTCCCGTCTCCCCCTTAAGAGCTCAGCTTAATATCAAAACAGTAAAGCATTTTTCTCATTCACAAAGCTATCGAGTAACTTGTCCTTAATACACCTGCGTTGTTTTTCTTTGTATTCAGGGAAGCAGTGTTTCTTAGTCCTGCGTCAGCAGCAGTTTAATATCCAGGCTCTTGTGGCTGTGGGACAGCATGCGAGCAAGCAGATGGTAAAGTTTGCTGCCAAGTAAGTAAGCAATTATATCCTGTTGTCAGAGTAAACAATGGTGGGAACCAGGACTCCCAGGGGTTGGGACCATTTTCACACATTAACATCAATGCTTCGTTTGTTTTAAAATGTAGTTATTTAAATTGTCAGTTCACTATTGCATTGAATACATTACACTGACAAAAGATAAAATAGAGAACAGGCTTGAAATTCATTCTGAACTGCTGAAGCAGCATTCTCTCGCCATAGACAACCTACATTTACTTTCAAGCTGGCTAACAAAAAGTCTGGCAAGCCGAGCTTAGTGGGGCACTTCATTTTGTGTGATGTTTGTGTGTGTCTGCACGTGTTAAAGGTTTTTCTTCTACAAGATTTGCAGTGTGGTAACATTATATTGCTAGAACTGGTGCAAAGAAGCTCCACATTACAAGCGTCTTACTGAGCTGAAATTAAGAGTTGTTTCTATGCCCTGAATTAATCTTATTTGCACGCCTTTTTTTTTTGGCCCAAAAAGTTGAGAGGAGGTTGAGTTACTTTTCAAAAATATTCTGGTTTTACTTGCAGTAATATTTAGACTTGCTAATTAAAAAAAAAAAAAAAAAAAGTTTGAAACAATCTAAATTCAGTTAATTGGTTTGTTTTATTCTTAATTATATTAAAAAAAAAAACAAACAACAAAAAACAAAAACAAAAAACAATGTTCACCCTACTTCTTGCTTCAGGATTGTGCTTTCAGGTTGTCCATTACTAAATATGTTCATATGACAATGGTGTTTTTATAATAGAGCTTTTTAGTCATTTTTTAGTCATGTATAACTACTTACTCACAAACAGAAATGTGGATCAGTTCGGTGCGGTAGTATGTTTAACATGTGGTACTCGAGTTGCTTCTGTGTAGTTCTTGGCACTACTCTTGTGCCTGGGAAGGGAGCCCCCACTAATTAGCTGCAAGAGTGCCACAGCCTTCAACCTTCAATATGTCAGGGAGAGGAGGGATTCATTATAGTATAGACTTGCAGAAGCCAAGTTAAGAAGGTTAGGATAATGCCTCTGCTGATTGAGGTTCAAGGCAACGGGAGAACAGAACCAGCAGTGTTTGTTGTTTGGCGGTGCTTAGAGTTGGCAGTGCCAGTGCAAAGCATGCTGTTTACAGGTGTTCATGAGCCAGAGTGTTCCGTTTCTTCATGAAGTAGTTTTTTCTCTCCAGCACTTAGAAGCTTTGAAAAGAATTGAGTGCACAATCTCTTGGTTCCCCACTTCCTCTCCTTGTAACCCACTAACAGTCTGCTGGTGCTCTCTCAACAAAGTTGCACTACAGAGCAGTGAAACAATTTTATAGTAGTGATACTCTCCTATCCTCCAGTTTTCTTCAATATCTGTTTCTTCAATTTTTCTTCATGTTTCTTGGCTCCACGACTGAATGTCTTAGATTTGTTTCATGAGTAGCAGAGCTCTGTGGTAGGAGCTTGCGTAAAGGAAGTTGGTCCTTACTCTTCTGTGAGCTGACTGCCACTTGTAAGCCTTCCACGACCCTTTGTAGACTTACTGATCTTTTATACTAGGCTATTTTTCTGTTAGGGTAGTGATTTAAAGTAGGTCCTGGAGGTGCAGAGCTACCAAGAGGTGGTATCTGGAAAGAGCAGAGGGCAAAGCTCCTTTATCTTCTGGCAGCAGTGAGCTGTTAAATCAGATGGAACCATATCCTTTAATTTCTTTCCAATTCCCTTTCATCTCCCCACTTTTGTTGATGTGACAGACCTGATTTCCCCTGAGTAGCCAAATTCATGTTTATACTGTGTTTTGACTTTTCAATCTGTTCCCTTTTATGGTAGTATTTTATGTCCAAATCCTGATACTTCAGACTTTATAGCATGCATATTGTACTCATTTGTGCTTCTGAAATGCCTGTATGCTGACTATAATGTGCTTTGATACAGCTTTCAGTACTACAACCATCCTGGGTTTTGTTTTGCAGAGTTACTTTATTTTTAAACACTATTAGTGCAATCATCTTAGGATTCCTTCCCACCAACAAACCTATTTCATTAATATCCTCCTACACTCTCAGTTTTTCCAGTGTTTTATCTTGTTCTACAATTCTGTCTACCGTCATTGCAGCTGCCTCTTATCCTTCAGAGGCTGCTGTTCCCTGACTTCCAAGTGCACTTGTGGTCACCACGTCAGTGACACCTGAAGCACAGTGACAGTACGTGCCTTGTCTTCAGTCATTTTCCTGCTTGTTTTCATGGGCTGTGGAATAATGCCATTATTATTAGCAGATGAAGCTGGTCTCAGATGTCTAAAAATAACTATATTGTTTCTCTGCCTTTCTTGGTGTCTTTTTCATCATCTCCTCTTGTTTCCTAAACATTAACTGAGGAAATACACATTTATTGAAGAAAATATTTAATAACTTACATCTCAATTTCAATGTAAACTAAACTTTTCTCATTGGCAGTAGGTAAACGTTAGTTTACATGTGCTGCTTTCTCATTTTGGTAGCAGCTCCAAAACTTTCTTTAAAACAGCTTGTGAAATTACAGGTCATGAATTTTAAGGAGAGGTTAAGATAAAGGTTGGTTAAATTGTGAGCAATTTCTGTACAAATTTTCATAAATAATAAACAAACCAGTTCCTCTTTTAGATATTGGCACATGGGAACAAAACTTTCATAACCTTCTGTGGTCTAGAAACCACAGAATGTAATATGAATATACGTATAGTAACATAATATTCGTATACTGAACCTCTCCATGATCATAGCAATGTGAGTTATGTTTATTGAAAGATACTTTTCACACTGATTTCTCTCAGGTTTTAAAAGAGATTTCTTTGAGGTTAACTGTAAAAAGTTTCTAGTTGATCTCTTAAAAAATACAGAGCTGGCAGTGTAGTGTCCGTAAAGGTTGGCAGCCATGGAGTTCCCTATAAGGTCCTTCATCAAAGAAAACCTCTGCACATTCCTGCAAGGAATTACAGAGGCAGTTGTCTCTTTCAGTCTTTCAGACAGCAAAGGTGCCCAGTGGTGAAATTAGTAATTTATCAACTTGTTTTTTTTTTTTGTTTTGTTTTTTTGTTTTGTTTTTTTTTTTTTTTTTTCTCCAGAATGTACTGGGTGTGATCACTTTTGGTTTTCTTTTTTTTTTTCTTTTTTTTAAACCAGCACTGGGCTTTACCCCACTACTGGCATTAATCCAGAAATAGCGGTGATATGATGTAGCAGCTGAGGGAGGTGGTTACCAGATCCTAATTTAGCTGCTGAAACAGTTTGCCCTCTCTCAGAAAGTACATGGCTCTCTGTGGCAGGCTAGAGAACGAAAATCTAGAAAAGAGATAAAACATAAGAAAAAACAAAAATGTGATGGGTAAACTTTTAGGATTAAACTTAGATCGTAGAAAAGTATACTTAACTTGATTGGCTACATGACTTGGTAATACCAGGGAAAATTGAAATCACAGTGGTTACTTTTGCTGATGGCACAGCAATTGGAATGGTAAACTGGTGACTAGATTACTGCTACAGGATATATAGTAACCAGGGCTTATTTGGAGTAATCACTCTAATACTCCTCCATTTGAATTTGTCCCTTTGTGAACATTAGTTCAGATTTTGTGTATGTTCAGGATTAATACTGAAAAATGTATGTAATTAGGATATTGAGATCATCATAGATAACCAACTTAACAGGAGTTCATGCAGGTCTCTTCCCTACTATGCTAGAAGATCTTGTGAGTTTTGGAAAAGAAGAATAAAATAGTTGTCAGTCAGATGATTTCTGGAATATTTTGTCCTCTTGTTGTCTTTATTTCTTAATATATGTCAAATGAGAAAAGGTTGCTGATGAAGCTGCAAGATGAAGTCATGCAGTCAGGTAAATCTGCTTTCCTTTGAGGCTGAAGAAACCTGTCTAGTTTATCCAAGAGTAGGTAAAATTTAAATTAAACCCAGTCTGATGGGTTTAAATCTACCTGTGCATGCTTTCAACTACAAAGTGAATTTTTAAAGTATTTTTTTTTATACCCAGCTTTCTCTGATATTGACATAAATGACAACTGATGATTGTTTTATAAAAAATATTTAATGTTTTAAGATTTAATAAAGTATAATCAAGTTTCTTCTAATTTTTTAGACTTTTGATCAAGAAAATTCTATGATTCAAGTAGAGGGGCCCACATGGGGTTCAGCTTGCAACACGAAGCTGTTGATGAAAGGTGTTGTCATACAGACTGCAATAATGCAATCCTGTGGTTAGAAGAGAAAGTCTTGGCTAACAGGCACACAGATAATTAAAAGCTACATAAGGCATCTAATGGACATTTTAATAATTAGTCTTGATTTTGGGGAAGAAATATTACAATAAAATTTTGATATACAGAGGAAGTTTTTAGCTTTGGGCTTTGAGTCTGTCACTACGATAATTTTATTCAGGGTTAAGCAACATAAAGGTATCATCTGTCTTCTTCATGCATACCAATTTATTTTCTGGTCCTTTGCAATTTTAGTTAGAGATAGAAATATTGTTGTCTTTAATGGAAATGGTGATAGCTTTGGTGTTTTTCTGCTCTTTGTTCACTTTGGTTTGGCTTGATTGTTTTTTGTTACTCATGGGAATTCTATCAAAAAGTTACTGAGATGGTTTAGGGCTGATGTTGTGGGGAACGCTTTGAAGATTTTGCTGTAGTTACCACCATTTAACTAAAGCATCTTTTTTGTTCTAATTTGAACTGAAATTACCATTTCAGTAACATCCTTGGAATTAACTGTTAGGACGAAAACAGCATCTTCTAGGTTTCTGTAGTTTACATTTGATGAACTACATTAGGAGCTTTAGGCTTCACCAGCACTAGATTTTGCTGAATTCAGTTCAAATAGAACTCAAAGCATGAGCTTTTACTTGCATACCAAATCAGATATGTATTTGGATACAGGTATTTACATAGGTAGGAACTGAGTTCAAAGGCATCATGAAGTTACAAAAAAATTAGGGACTAAGGGATGTCACAGTTTTTAAAGTGTGTTCCAGACCAAGAAATACATCGTTTCAATTGTAGTTCTAGTTCAGAGAGAGAGGGGAAAAAAAGTGAAAGCACACTTAATCACAACTGCAAAGTTTTGGAGTTGTTTTGCAAGTTTGCAAAGTGATATTACGGTTGCAGTGATGTAAAAGTCAGTTTCTTCCTGTATTTTTAAACTTTTAGACTTTCGTGTGTTGTGAATTCTGGGCACATTCTGAGCATAGCTCTGTAATGACTTCTTTAATACTGGTTTGCTGCCATAGGATCAGTGGTTTGAGTCATAAAACACATTAACTATTATTTTCTTTTTTGCAACATGTAGAATTTGCTTCGATGCACTAAAAGCATTCTCATTAGCAATTATTAGTGGGAGGGGTTTTATTCAGCAGACTAGAAAATTATAATTTCAATTAATACACTGCTGCTGGTGTCATTAGTAGTATTTTTCTGGGCATTTGACAAAATGTTGATGTGAAAAAGGAAGCAGGAGAATTAGAAGAGAACTGTTTTGGGGCGGGGGGAGAAAGTTAGCAGAAGAGTACAGCTTGTTTTCTTTTAAACTTTCACTTATTGGAAAAGTAGGTGGAATTTGTAGTTATAGCTAGTACTGTTTTACCATGAGGCATTCTCTGTGCATTTCTTATCTTCGTGTTGTCTTTTGCATTCGAAGTGATGTATTCCTGCCTTATTTTTTTTCAGTAGTTTTAAACAAAACCATTTGTAAGAGAGCAAACTCTTTGTAGGCGCTTACTGTCATTACTATGTGCTGAATTTGTTGTCTCATCTTCAGTATTTGAGATGAATGGATGCTCAACCTTTACTTAATGAATTCTGATTTAAAGCCTACTGCTGGCCTTTGCTTTGTACAAATGCAGTCATTTGTTCGTTATACTGATTTTGGCAACTGTAGCTCTTTCAAAATATAAATAAAACAAAAAAGCACACTATTCAGGAATATTAAATAGGAAATGGAATTACCTAATGGTTAGGCATATAAAGCACCATGGTCTGTATAACTTTTAGAGCAGCTGCCAATGAGTTCTATCACCTGAAAGTATTGCCATCAAAGAAATAGTTGAATGCTGAAATGCTAAAATGCTGATTTTTTTTTCTTTTTTTTAGCCACTTCTGATACATTTCTAGTGATGCTGTTAAGTTTTGAGAATTTTAGTGCTTGAATTGCCCACTGTTACTTCAACTTCAATAGATTTTTAAAAACTTTGATCACTTTTATTCAAAAAATCTGTTGGATAACTTATTTTTTTAATTAAAAACTTAATAATTTTAATAACTTCAAATAACTTAGATTTTGAACTTAACTTCATAACATAAAACAGTTTGTAGACCAAAGATCCATCTAGCTTCTCCTAGGGCTTGTGTGGATGCTTCCGGAATAGTAGAAAGCAGGACAAGGGAGTAGTCATACTCTGCAACATGTACTGTTTTGCATCTCCGTTGCTTCTGGGTCATAGCACTTGGGCTTTGTCAGAGAAGAAGGCCAAGTTCCCATCATCAACTAAAAAGAGAAACTTCTTTGTTTAGCTGGGTAATTCATGTGAGAGGATGACTAGTTCCAAACATACATATTTCTAAAAAGAGAATTTTTAATCCTAATGAGTTTCTCATGTGGCTTTACTGTAGCTGTACAAAAAGACTGTCTGTCTAGAATATCTAGATTTTGTTCACCTCTCTTAGGCTGACTCTGGGCAGTGCTAGATAAACTGATGCAGATGCAAGTGATTAGGACTGTAGTTACCATCAGCAGTAGCTTGTATCTGCTTGCACTGTGTCCTCTCCTTTAACTGGGTGGGGGTTATTGCCCCTCAGTTTTGTACAGTAAAATATTTCTCATTAACCCAACCTTTTGCCATTTAGTTAAGTTAGAGGATTTATTGTTTTGGGGATTTCTGGGGTGTGGGGAGGAGTCTTGCTAACTAGTGAGCTGACCTCGTAAACCTGAAGATTGCTAATTGATGTTTGATTTCCCAAAGTCAGTAGTGGCCCACTTGTCTAACGACATCCTTGCTCAACTCATTTGAAGTCAAATTATGGGTCTACTACCTGCTTGCTTTCTGAGGGCTTACGTGGTCAAGTGATGAGTTAAAGCGCTTTCCAATCATCTCAAAAGTGCTTGAGAAGTGAAAGATAAAGTTAATGGTAACAGTTATTTTTCAAAAAGAGGATAAGTATTTTCAGATATTTTGCTTTTTGTACTCAGGCTGCCAAAGACTCAAAGTAAAGATGTATTTCCAGTAGGGATGAAATTACATGTAGAAAGTAATTGGCTTAAAGTCCAATATTTAAGTACCTAAATGAAAACCATTCGTAGGAATTGTTTTTCATCTGTCGCTCTTGAGGCTTTTGTTACTGATTGCTTAGCACACATACTTTCCATCATATCATTGGAAGATTTTCAAGATAGTATATAGTGTTTTAGTATACTATTAGTGACTGTTAATGGAGAGCAATTAAGATGTCCTCTGTCTTAAAGAAATGGCGTACAAGCATCTTGCATCTTTCAGTAACAAGTCATCTAGTTTAAACAAGCTCAATCAGTTTGATTTTCCCTTCCAGATCTAGGACTTCCTTTCAGTCTGTTGTTCTGCTGCTCAAGACCCATCTTTCAGATAATTGCATCAACTGACACATGCAAGAGTGTATGTGGCCTAGAAAAAGAACTATGCAACTTGTCACTTAATGTATACACACACAAAGAATGAGCAATCGCTGAGCTTAATTATAATTCTTTCCCTCCCAAGTCTTCCATCCCAGTTTGAGTTTGTTGTGGCTGGGAATACTTCAGTGACATCCTTTATTATTAAGCGATTATATATAATAAAGAACTATTTAAATCCTTAACTGTTTTGTTGTTGCAGCAGTTCATACAGTACATAAACATCCTTGTGCAAAGTATACTGAATCTGGTGCAGTGTGCAATGAAATTTAGTAAGCCTACTATCTTTATTGACAGCATCAACAAAGAGAGCATTGTGGATGTAGAAGGCGTTGTGAGGAAAGCACATCAGAAAATCGGAGGTTGTACTCAGCAAGACGTTGAGCTGCACGTTCAAAGGGTAATTTTTTGAGAAAACTGAGCGCTGGTTAATTGGTAGAGAAATTATCTGTCCTATCTAGTCTGTCTTTTTACATTTATAAACCTTGTAAGTAAGCAGTCCAATACCAGAGAAATATACTGCTTTAAACTACGAACTTCAATATATAGTACATAAACATGAAACATTCCTGTTTTTAAAAGATTTGATTTTTACCTGCCACTTGAAGTACACTAACAAGTAAAATAGAGAATCTCACTGGAACAATTTGGCTAAGAGTGCTTGTCATTTTGTTTTGATTCTTAACTGCAGCAAGTACTGTAATGCAAGACAGAAGTTTCTTCTATATCAGGGAGTTACAATCTTCCCCTTAGTGAAATGGAGTGGAAATATATAACTCTCAGCTAAAGTAAAGTACTGGCTTAACAATAGGGGAGCTCTTGAAATCTAAATTTTCCATAGCTTGTTCCATAGGGCTGGAGGAAGCGTAGCTTTATGGTTTATTTAAATAGAATGTGTATTTAAACCTTTATGCAGTATATTCTTCATCTAAAGGTTTTCAGCCAATATATAAACTGTATATTTACAGTACTACTGAAACACAGTCACTTCAACAGTAGAGTACAATAGCTATTATAGTTGTAGTAGTAAGGTAAATTTAAGTTAACAGCATTATGGAAATCATGCACCTATGACTAGCCTGTATGTCAAGGTGCCTTTCTCTGCCTGTGCTTTTTCAGTCAAATGAATTACCAGTCTGAAATGGCTCTTTCAGCTCCAGTTAGGTGGTAAGTAAAACAGTACTTTAACAACAGAGAGAATGAGATGATCTGGCTGCAAGCTGAACCTAAAACTGTGAAATCTTGTAGTTCCATACCTGACATTAGGCTTGTCCTGTAGGCAGTGTGTACTTGTTCAACTCAGTGGTTTTTTTTTACTCCCTGGGAAAAAAAATCTTTCCAAAGGAAAATCAGATTTAAGCACTTTGAGTATTATTGTGAGAATGCACCCGTGTATCTTGGCTATATGAATAAAATCACAGTCTTCCAGCTAACAGCCTATGCAAACACTGTTTCATGTTTATGCCAAAAATATCCTTTTGTAAATCACACCTCCTTTTGTGAGCTGAAATTCATGTTATTTTTGTTCTTCTTTCACTTTCAGATCTATGTGATCAGTTTAGCTGAACCCCGACTCCCCTTACAGCTGGATGATGCTGTTCGTCCAGAAGTGGAAGGCGAGGAGGTGAAAACTTTGCATCTTCAAATATGTTTTCCTATATCTGTAATTGAAGAAAGGCATGAAAGCCTGGCATTTGCTTTGTGCAGTGCTTTTGGGGTTTTGTTAGGCTTGCATTTTACTTCCCTTATATTTCTCCAGAACTATGTTAGAAATTTCTATAGATTTCTTCTCTACTGAACTGCAGTAGAAAAACAAAACCAGAGGGCTTGAAGTCTTGTGTTTGTGTTGTTGATCCTCTTAGCTGGTTTCTGTATGTGACCACTGGGAAGTTATACCTTAAGCCTTGCTACACTGGCAGTTTATTGTATGATCTTCAGACTGATCTGGAAGTTCTGAATTCAGAAGTAACCCTGTTGTTTTTTTTTTTAACCAAAAGATGTTTTTCTCTACTAATCTTTTTTAGGTGTGTATATTAATTATGTATTTTTTGCACAACTGTTTAGGATGGAAGAGCTACTGTAAACCAAGACACAAGACTGGACAACAGAGTCATTGATCTGAGGGTAAGCAATATGCTTTATGTGCTTACCTGCAAGCATTGATTGTCCACACCACTCATATCCATGAAGTAATAAAGCAGTGGATTTGATGGAAATGTTTTGTTGGCCAGAGGGAAAACTAAACAATTTTTTACTAAACTAAACGTGTTTTTCAATTTGTGAGTGACATTGTGAGGACTCAGTTTCATCTACATATGGACATGCAAACAACAGAAAAAAAAAAAAAAGAAGCAACTTTCCTGACATTCATGAGAGAATCACTTACTAGTCGTTTAAAGGTGAACATTTAGAATTTGGCATGTGGCCATCTACAGCAGTTCGTTTTTTTTTTTTTTAGTCAAAGGTGACTGAATAAAGACAATTTGGAGACATTTCTTCTCAAGTATAGTACCCGAAAGTGTAGTAAGAGCTCTGTTTTGAAATACAGGATGGAAATTTTGAACTTAACATATAGCTGAGGTGCTGTAATCCATCTCTTGCAAGTGAAATTGTAGCAGGCTGTCACACCAGTCTCATTGTTTGTTTCTTCCACAGTTTACCCATTTTTTTTTTCTATCTGGAATACTTTTCTTTGCAGCTTTCTGCTAGTTAATATACTTCCCAAATACTTACTGTTTCTGATCAGCAATAAAAAAAATTGCAGAACTGTTCTTTAAAAATTAAAAATAGCAACACTGAATGCATAATTAACTAACTGCAGCCCTGTTGATGTGACTTTTTCTGGTCACGTTTGTTTTTCTCATACTTGGCTCTCCATGATACAATTTTAATTAGCTTTTCATTGACTGATGAGTGTGCTTAGCTTGTTTTTATGGTGTTTCTAGTACTGCCTTCAAAATTAGGATTATGGTAGCTTCTCAGTAAACCAATCCATGGGCCTGGGAAATAAAAAAGTCATTTATTTATTGGAAAATGTAGAAAAGTTCTGGGACTGAGGTGTTTAAAGCATTTGAACATACGATCTCTATTTCAGCAACTAAAACTACTTGTGCAAATTGTTTTATTTGGATCAATGCTAATGGCTTTTCACCTGACCTTATCATGTGTGATACTTAGCAACTTCAATTTGTAATTACTTTTCAGGATATTTAGTATCTCATTATATATTTTTTTTTTTGTCTTTGTTTTAAGTCTTTCACAAAAAGAATTCTGTACTAGTGAGAAATATTTAAAGGATCATCACATCATGGTGATGGTAAGGCAGTTTTCTAAATTGAAGGTAGAACTCTGGGATCTTAAAAAGTAAAGTTTCACTTGAGCTTCTGATGATGCAGAAAAATGCTGAATAACAGGCCAGAGAAACTTAAGAAAACTCTTTAAATGAATGAAATACCTGTATGATAAACTGAAAAGAGCTTTGAACCCTGAAAAGAAGAGAGAAGTAATACAAATGGATATAACATGAAAATAATAGCTGAAAATAATGGCATGAAAACTGTAAGTCAGGTGAGAGCATCTGTGGAGTAAAACCTGAGAAGGTATCTAGTAATGGAAAAAGAAGGAAGACTGTAATGCCAGAGTAAATACAAGAGATGAAACAAAGAGATGGGCTAAAATTCTTCCATCCCTAGACATAGCCAGTAGTCCAGCAGGACTCTCCAAATACTTCTGATGTATCTGCCAATAAATAAGTTGTCACCAGTCTACTTGGAGGGTACAACTTCTGACCTAAGTGGATCCTTCTTTTCTAAATTATATGATTGTAGACAATTCTGATGTTTGGGGGACATGGCTTAGTGGGTGCTGTTGGTAGTAGGGTGATGTTTGGACCAGATTATCTTGAAGGTCTCTTCTAACCTTAATGATTCTATGATTATATGGTACATATATTATATGGTACATATAATATATATAACATATATTATATGGTACAGCCTAACCATCGTCAGTATCCCATTTATTCAGCAATTACTGTTTGGCCCCTCATTTTGAGGTCTGAACCTTAACTCTGTCTTCTGTAGAAGTCATTTTTCTCCACATTTCCAACAGCTACTGGATAAAGGTGCTAAACAGCTGTTTCTTTTCATGCTAAAAGGGAATTCAGATTAAATTTTTACTAAACTGATGGAAGGATGAAATATTAAATTTCAGAGCCTTATATATGTCTTGTTCTCTGCTTGTTCCTGTGGCTGGATGTAACCTGGCCACAGCTTCCCCTTGATTAGGCTTAGTTATCTATTCTGCCTTCCTTCTACGTGTAGAAAAAGTTCCCGTGTCTGCCTGTGTCACATTTTTGTGTCTTCTGTTGCTTATTTCATTCTTTGTTTCAGAACAAAGGTTATTTTGGGTAGGCTCATGCCTGATCATATGTTTGCTTTCTCTGTTCTGCAGGAGCTATGCTTGTGCAAAAGAGGATTAGAAGTATTTATGTGTTACTTTTTTTTTTTTTTTTTTTTTAAGGGGAGAGCTGAATAAGCAGAAAAAGTGTTTAATGCAGAAAGGGAAAATCCCAGTGAGAACAGAGGTACTAATATATATGTGCACATTCAAAGTACTGTATGCACACAAGCAAGGAAAAGAAGTCAGTTTATCCTTCAAAATAACTTTAAAAGAAAAAAAAAATTCCTGACAAGTAGTAATTGATTTTCAGTGATTTGGTTTCATAGACTGAAGCTGTAGTACAAGTGGGACTTCAGAGAGCCCCCAGTGTTTCAAATGCACTGCGTAAGTTACATTCTAAGGAGGATTAGGCATGATGTATTAAAAGCTCACAGGGGTATCTGAAATCATTGCTAGCTACTTTGTTCCTCCATACCTCTTCTTTCTAGTATCAACCAAATCATGGGCGCCAGGGAAGAAGTGTTAACAGAACAGTTTTCTGATGGAGATGCTGTGATGATCTGTGCTTGCAGGTGCGGGAGGAAGTCCAACCACAGACGTGCCATCTAGTTCTGGTTTCCTTAGCGCCCCAATTTTTTAAGGAAGAAGGAGGTCATTGAATATAAAAAATAAAGATACTGATTTAAGAAACTGAAGATTTAAACTAAATGCATGTACCTTGGCTAGACATGGACTAAAAAAATCCTTAGCATGGAACTAAAATTACATTTGTCCATTTAATACAATCTTTAAATTACTTTAGTAGTGATTTATCTAATCTTAAGTAGTGATTAACGGTAAATTCTTTGGGTGGGATGAAATAATGATGAAGAGGAGCTGTGAAGCTTGCATAAATGAAAGGAGCTGGTTTTCAAAAAAAAACCACAACAACAAACAACAGCTTTCCAAGGAATGATGACTTAGGTAGACTCTTCCTGATGAGTTAACTCATAAAATACAGATCCCATAATTTTAGAGTTAGAAAAACTGAGGGTCTAGTGTCAAGAGAGATGGTGTGAATGAAGAGGAGTCCTTGTACAGATCAGATATCCTTTAACTTAGCCACAGGTGACTGTGAGGAAACTGCTGCTGACCTAAGTATCCGTTTTTCATGATATCTTAATGGAGTTCAAGTATTTGATTCTGTATACATTTCCTTTATAGCTCCTTCTTGGAACAAGTCAAAAAAGTAAACTGGAGCACTGATGGTATTTTTAAATCTCTACTTTCTGCTGTGCTAAAGTTTGACTGCAGTATTCAGTGACTTATCATATATGTAAGAACACCTACAGAAATTGTTAAACAGACATTTCATGAAGATTAGTGGTAAGCAAAAAGCAATAAAGACAAGGCATCAAGTGAAACACTGTTTTTTTGGATTTTGCTTCTTAGTATGTCTTGCTCTGAATTAAAAACCAATTCAGGTTCATTGGGTTTTAACAGTGTCCTGACTGATGTCCTTGCTCTGGCTTATTTTTTGATGTCCAGCAGCGTTTTTATCTTTATGGTATCTGTCTGCATTTGGCTTGAATTATATGCATTTAGTGGTCCTGATGCTATAATTATGTCTGCTAATGCACAGCTCACTGAGACCAAAGCATAGTCCTTTTAGAGTCAATATTATCTTGTTTAAACTGCTCAGGGTAGTGCATAACCATTAAACCTGTATGTTTAGTAGTTTATGGATGTCAGACTGTTATGTGATAGTGCGGTTCATAGATCTTAATGTAGTTTGGTTTTTCAAAATACTTGATTACTTTAAGCTTGATTTCATTGTGTTGAATTCAATTTACTCATTGCAAAAGCTGTAGTTTTCCTGACTGACTTCAAGCTATAATGAACAACCTGATATACAGCTTGTTTTATTGTGTGTAGTGATTTGGCTGTGATGACATAACACACTCCCAGTCTCTTAGGCAAACTTCACATTCATATCTTTCTGTTGTACTATAAACTGATACTGAATCTGAATGAAACAATTGATTTCGACCACTTAGGATTTACCTTAAGTAACAATCTTTTAATCCTGGTTTCCTAGCAAAATAATCCTGGTTTCCTAGCAAAAACTTTATTCCTCACATATAAGATAAAGGATTTGGGAAATTATCTACCTTATTTAAAATAATGTATGTTATTTGAAGCAATAGTTGACATTATTTTCCCTTTTTGTTTAGCCCACAGTATGTATTAGTGATTGTGATAGAAGATAGGTAGCTACAGCAGGCAAACAAAAATGTAAAAAGTGCAGAACAAATTCTGTGGCTGATGTGCGTAAAAAAAAAATTCACAGCTTTGCACATCTATGCCTCAGTCACACCTCTTGGAGATACAATCATGTAAGGTGTTAACTGCCCTCGATTCTTCTGAAACATATTCATCTCTGACTTACATAACTGCAATTATTTTAATGCTGCAGATTGTGTTAAATAGAATTTGATAATTGTTTTTATAGTTGTACAGTGTTAAACTACTCTGTTCTAATACCATTTCCCTTTATAGCATTTAAATACTAAACACAGTGAAGTTATGATGAAAACTTGTATTTCAGCACTCATAGAATCATTAAGGTTGGAAGAGACCTCCAAGATCATCTGGTCCAACTGTAAGCTATTGTTAGCTAAACATCTTTTCTGCTTTGATTATTAGAAATAACAAATTTTCTTGTGAAATAAATTCTGCTGACCAAGTTTAAACATCAACACTGTTAACAGCAACAACATTTAAGTGGCATAAGTTTGTTTCAGTTTCTGCTTCACACTTGAAGGATCATTTACTGTCTTTGTCATTGTCTCAGATAAGAATTTCCCAGTATACAAGGGGAAGAGTTTGTATTAGAGTAAACACCACAGGAAAAGAATGCCATAGTGAAATGTTGTTTGAGACAAAGGTAAAAATCGATTCGCTTTGACAGCTGTCTCTGCCTTCAGATTGTTATGTTTGCAGCTAAGTGTGGTATCTCAAATGGGAACTGTTACCTACCAGTATAACCAGACGTCATAACACACATACCAGTGTCTCAGTTCAAGACAACAGCATGAATTATTTTCTTCAGATAAATTTAGTCTCTTTTTTTCCCAAACATTCCAGTGCAGAGGACATAATTGGATCCAAAAAAATTGCTTTGTGTAGACACATATTTAAAATCTTTGGAAAGTTGTAGTTTGAGGTCATCCATTTGACTCCACTGCGTGTTGATAGATGCAGTTCTTTAGGAATTTATCTCAAATGTCTTCTTGGCCTGTTTAATTCTTGCAAGGAGACTGACTGCAGGATCATATACTCAACAGTTACCCTTCTGGCAGTCTCTGAATGAATGAGCACTGAAGGTCAGCTACCTTTGGTAGTAAGAAGAGTGGTCTTGTCAGATGTAATTTGAGGTGTGGAGAATTGCTGCTTGTTCTTTTCTTGGTCTATAGTTAAAGTAAAAGCTTCAGTGTGTCCAGACCAGTGAATTTGGCTGTTTTCATAAGCATTATTTTTGAAGATAGTTTATCATTACAGGTGGGATTGGGAAGGCAGTGTCTTTGCTCTGCGTCCTCACTAAGGCAAAGGGTTGTTACTACCTGGCAAAGTATTGTTAGTAGAGGTGTGTCAGCTATTTACCAGCTGTGTTTTTGTGCACACCTCTAGGCTTCAGAGCAAGTAATTGCTCTCAGATTGGGCTTAGCACATCACCATTTCTCTTTTTCCTGAGAGTGTATACCTTAGTACTATTCCTACCTGCTCTGGCACGGAGCTGGTGCTGGTTCATAAGAAGGATAGAGGAGTCGTCGTTGATGACCTGTCTTAAGTAATTGTTGCACGTTTTGTTTCTTACTTTTTTAAAGTTTGTCTGCTTTATCGAAAACTGTATTGGTAAACCCAAATGTGACTGTTTGGGTTGTAATCTCTTGTAAAATCTCTTTCAGCTTCTAAATAGGAGATAGTTAAATAGATATACGCATATGTAAAATGTGTATTTATTATATCCCTTTGAATCATTTGGGTGCTTTGATATAACGCTACCATAAATTACACACCCAGCTTGGGCTACCTTTCTGGTCCTAGCATATGTCTGACTCTGGGAGACCCGTGGAAAAAAGGTGAAAAAGTTTGAGGGTACTTTTGTAACTGTTGCTCAAAACCTCATTTCCTTCATTTTGAAAGCAGTGGGAGTAGTGGCTGTGGTTAATGCTATCAGACAGCGAGAGCTGCTAGCAATTATTGACTAGGCTCAGCCCCTTACACTCCTGAGATACCAGTCTGCTAAAATTGCAGATAACTCCAAATTACTACAAATATGCAGTATTATTACAGTTTTCTTTCAGTTTTTCAGTTAGGTGCTGTCTTCATCTCCCAGAGATGATAAATGTAGATTTATTTCAACATATCCACTAACTGACTGTCTAAATTTGGGTGCTTATGTATTTTGTTTTGACTGCGTTCTTTTGTTTTGTGGTTTGGTAGGAGTCATGTGAAAAAGCCCACAAGGCTCTCCTTACCCTAACTGACAAGTAGGGTACCTTGCAGAAAGGAGAAGTAAACAGTGCTGTGACGCAGGTTGTCGTAAAGAAATGTTTTCTAAGTTGTTTGCAGGAATTCGTTAGGTTCTGTCTACGCTTGTAGGCTGCTAACTGCCAGTTCTTAAATGCTGCAAGCACAAAATCAGATACGGGTTCAGTGCTGACGTGCTGCAGTGCTTTGAGCATTTGCTAAGGGATTTTTTTTTTCTTCACACTAAAACCCATGAGTGTTCAAAGAACGTTTAGTGTAGATATTTGTTAACCAGATAAGTGGCTTACCTGTGTCATGTGCATAAACAAGTAGAAGCTGATCAGTTCAGGTTTTCAGCTAAATGTACTTCTGAAGTAAACTTGGAAAGGACAGAAAAACTGCAGTTCATGTGATCAGATGCTACGTGGACTGTTAAATGCTGTTGGGGGTTCAGACCTTCTTTTGAGGATGTTTTTGTGCCTGTGTCATATGTGGTTAGCACGTGACTGGTTTTACGTGACAAACATGTATTCTGTAGTCTTTAGTAGGCACAAACATTTTGACCTTATGTAAGTAAGGGCTTTGCTCTTATCATGCATGGTATATTGCTGCAACTGTTCTAGCTCAGTGTGCTGAAAGCTTTTTAATAAGTTTAGTGTTTTTATTCAATTTTTTACCATAAAACCTTTATTTGCAGAAGCATAACTTATAAATCAGTGTTTAAATGTTGAATTGACCATAATGCCTCCTTTATAACAGAATATGCTGTAAACTGAAATGAGGAGTTTCTGTTGTTTCCATTACTATTTCTTCTTGTGTATTAAATAATTACTAAACTGCACTTTTCTCTGTTTAAGCAAATACAACAGCCTACTGTTCCTAAGAGAATAAATGTAGTTTATATTGTCCTGACAGCTGTCCAGAAAAAGCAACAGAGTTGGGAAAATTAAACTAACTTAGGATTCTTTATTTTATCTTCTCTTTATAGACCTCCACCAGTCAGGCAGTTTTCTGCCTTCAGTCTGGTATTTGTCAGCTTTTCAGAGAAACTCTCATTCGCAAAGGATTTGTGGAAATTCAGACTCCCAAAATCATTTCAGGTACTGTATATTTGATCCAGGAGCTATAGATCTGCTTCCTTTATATTTGCTCAGTGTACCTCTCTGCTAAAAATTTGGTAACTACTCTATTAACAAAAAAATAAAATTGTATTTCTCATTTAGATAACAAACAAACAAATTTAGACAACCTAACAAACAAAGGAAGTATGGAAGTTGTTCTTTGTTCTTCTCCTGTCTTTGGATGCTAAAAGTTTGATAAGACAAATTCTGTATATACCTGACTTAGGTATTTGGCAGTACCTTTAAAGTTTTAATTTGTTTAAATATGGATGCCTGATCATATACATTGGTCTTCAGATCAGTGTTCTTAGTGTTGAGTCTAAAATTCCATTCCCAGTATTGAAATAAAAAATTCTAAATTAGACTAAAAGCAGCTTGCATCATAAAGAAGCTACAACTAACACACCATGGTATAACATGATGCCACTGTATAAAGTGTGTCACTTCTGTACCGATGAACAGATGGCTGGATGGAGGATTGGTAGTATCGTTTTCCTGTTAGTATGGTCCAAAGGTTTTAGCCTGACTAAAAGTCTGGCTGTGTTGATTTTGCTTCTGATTCTGTTGCTGATCTGTTATATTGTCAAAATCCCTGATTTACAGGTGGATGTTTTTTCTTCAATCTTATTGGTGTGCTTTTAGATGTTATTGATGTCACTAAGACATGTAAAACATTACTGGAGGGCAGAATGTTTGTATTATTCTCATTGTATGTGCTCATTGTATGCATTCCTTTTGCCTACTGAGTTTTACACCTCTGTATTTATATTTTTGAAGACAGCTCTTGATTGAGATGAAACCAGGACTTTTTAAGAAAATTCATTCAAGCAACTATTCTTACAATATGGAAAGTATCATTGAAAATAGGATAACTTTTCCTACAGAGACAGATGAATATCATGAAGTGTTAAAGACTCCCAGGCAGCCAGTTTATTTACCTAGGACCTTTGAGGAAGTGTGCTATTCTTACTGTGCAATGTACCATTGAAAGCAAGCAAGCAAGCATGCATCCTATTGTTTGAATGACATGATGTTTTTAAAAAATAACTAAGTTAAATCAATGCAGTCCTTACTAAACTTTGAAGCTACATATCAAGTTGTTTTAAGATTTGAGATTTAAAAGGTTACCTGTATTCAAAAATAACGAGTCACTGAAACTATTTCAGTGGGAGTAGTGGTGATGAAAGAAGAAGATTAATTATAGTGGAAAGGCTAGTAATAATAGTAATTAGCACTTTGTTTAGTGTTATCTTAACATAAGAATCTTCAAAGACTATTAAGTAATGTTATTCTCTGATGCACTTCTGTCAGTATGGTAGGAAGCTGTAACTGGGAAATGGAAATTGACTCAGTTTTGGTAGGCACTTCACAATTAGGGGTTCAAATGCACATGTTCTTGGCTAGCGTTCTCCTGGTAACTTCCTGTGATAATTCTCTCAGAGAGAGATAGCTTTATACCTTTGGCAGATGTCCTCTGGTAAATCTAGTTTGGGCTCTGAGATAATATTAGTGCCTTCAGACAACTCAGACATTTGCCCGGTCCTCTGTTAGAAAGGACGGTCCTGGCAAAACAGGATGTGCCTCAGATCTCGGCCTCTGCAGTTAACTGTCTTTGAAGCTTGCATCGCTGATAAAGATTGGTTTCTACAAAAATGTTGGGCTGCAAGTAGATGTGGTGTGGTATGAGCATACGTTCTCTGCCATCCTCACTAAAAGGTGAGGGTGAGGGACAGCTGGGAATAGTAACATATTAAACTCTCTCAACTCAATTTGCAGATTTGCAAGACAATGTCTGACAGTCCTGAGCTGCAAAGCTTCCCTTAGCATTAAGAAAGCCTATCTTTTTCCTCTTTACATGCTTTGTACAAAAATCTGCTTATCTTTAAATGTATGGCTATCAGTTTACCTTTTTTTTTTTTTTACATTTTTATTTTAATGATTAAGCATTTGCTTTTCAGCTGCCAGTGAAGGAGGAGCCAATGTGTTTACTGTATCATACTTCAAAAGCAGTGCCTACCTGGCTCAGTCCCCCCAGCTGTACAAGCAGATGTGTATATGTGCTGACTTTGAAAAAGTTTTCTGTGTTGGGCCAGGTAAGAAACATAAGAAATTCATTGGCTTATCTATAATATAACGTTTGCAGTGATGGCTTTTAGCAGTTACAAGTAAGATATCACATAACTTGAAAGTCTTGAATGCTTTCACTTAATATGGTTTCACACACCAAACACAAATTTCAGTTGGGGTGACAAATGAGAATAAAGTTGACGGGGAGGTTGCTGGAAGTATAACAAAGATGCTGAAATACAGATGGAATTGTCTTCTCCAGTGTCTGCTGTTTTCTGGGGAGAAAGAATAGAGTTGCACTGGAAGCTAATAGTATGATGGAGAACTTGGAAGAACACTGCAATTACTGAAGCCATAGTTTGCTATTAAGCATGCTTTAGTTGCCCAGTAGCAAGCAGCTAAAATAGGCAAGCTAAGTTTTATGTACTTCAGATTGCATATTAACAAGTACTTATCCCTTGCTCTTGTATATGTACCAAACAGCGTTGTTTTGAAAATGTGTACTTGTAACTGGGCTGTCAGTAAATAATCCAAATTTAATATTTTCTTGTCTCATACTCTGACTTTCTCATAAGCTGATAGGATGTTGCCTATCAGGTGGCAATAAAGCATCTTTTGCTAAGACCTCAAAGACAGGTTTAAAGATATGTAAAGTGAAAATGCTGGAAAACAAATCAATAACAGCATGTAAAACTGAAAAAAAAAAAAAAAAGCAAGTAATTCAAAAGACCTTAAATGTCTCATTAATTACTAACACGGGTCATGTTTTTTAGGAAGGCATGTTTATATATCAGACTCATATACCTGAAAAAAAAAATCATACATTCACACATACAAGTATGTTTCCTGTGAAAAAGGTAGTTTTTAAATCTGAGAATTGTGTGTGCCTGAAGGCTCGTCTGTTTTTCCCACTTCTGTCTGTTAGTGTGACAAGAGGTACTACCTCTCTGCAAGTCTTGTCTGTCTTGCATCCTTTGACCACCACAGCTACAATAATGCTGTCACTGTTGTTAGAAATGATGCTTTGAGGCAGCTAGTTTTCTTCTTGTTTCTCAGTAAAAATTGTTGTGTCTGGAGACAGCATTGTCTGTGGTCCAATTACTGATGTGTTTGATTGTCTGTTATTTTTTCAAAACAGAATTACAATTTCAGGTCAGTTAGAATTTCTGTTTAATTTTACAGTTTTTAGAGCTGAGGACTCCAATACACACAGACACCTGACCGAGTTTGTTGGTCTGGATATTGAAATGGCTTTTAACTATCACTATCATGAAGTGGTAGATGAGATTGCAGATACCATGGTGCAGATATTCAAGGGACTTCAGGAGAGGTAATGAGAACATTTTCCATTTCATGAGCAACTTCATTTGTTTGAAATCTCTTGCACTGTGTTATCAAATGGGTAAGCATTTTGTCCTCAGCCTGTCAGAGAATCAATCACTAGTAACCTGATTTACAACAAGAGAACTTCAAACACTGTTGTTTTGCTCTTAACCATTTCTTTGTACTTGACTTCAAAAGTTTGCTAAAACTATAGGCCAGTACATTGTCTGTTTTTAGCTAAACTTGAATTTCCTACAGTATGCCAGTTTGTGCCACAAAAACTTGCTGTTCATTGCTGAATGGGCTTTCTAATACAAATGATCTATCATTAATGTAAAATATGCTTCCTGTTGTTCCACCACAGGTAGACTGATTGTTCTGTTTTGAAATTAAGATCAATATTAACTGTTTAAGGTGGCTTTCCTGAATAAAATTTATTGTAACAGCCCACGTCTTTGCCATGACAGCAACAAAAACTAGTTTCCATTATTCATAGTCTAACTCATTAAAAAGCCAGGCCAGAAGTTTAGGAAGTGGTTTTCATTTGCTTACAAGTTAGACTATTTTGCCAGAAGAAATGCAAATCTTTTCATCAGTCTAGAAAGAAATTTCTCTTTTATATTTGAAATAGGGTATTACTTAAATCAAAGGAGAACTCTGCTAAAGATTACAAATGAAAGGGTTGGTTTCTAGATGTATTAACTGTGAAAATTTGACCTAGTCAATTATTTCTTACAAAAGGAGTAAAACAGAAGTAATAGTAAAATATTAACACGTATATCATTGGATTGCATGTGAAACATTTGTGAAACATTATGTGAAATGTCTCATTGGGATTATACAGAATTTCTCCAGGAAGATGCTTTAAAAAAGTTTTTTATGTTGCAAGAGGGACCTCTTGTGGCAGACTTGTATTCTTCTTGTATGGTCAATGAAAAATCATTATTAGATACGCTTCATAATTATTTTGTATTTTGTGTCTATTCTTGTTTTCTTCTGTGTAGATTCCAAACTGAAATTCAGACGGTGAACAAACAGTTCCCATGTGAGCCATTTAAGTTCTTGGAGCCAACTCTGAGACTGGAATACCGTGAAGGTGTGGCCATGCTTAGGGAGGCTGGTGTTGAGATGGGTGATGAAGATGACCTGAGGTACTTTGGCAATGCCCAAATGTGTCAGTTGAAGTTAAGGTTTAAATCCTGTACTGTGCAACTGAGCCCTCAAGAAGGAACTGCAAAGTTTGAGAGGAATAAACAGCATTTATATCCAGATCACTTGACAAATAAAGGAATGGATATGGGAGTAGTCCTTTCTCTTACTGTAGGCTATACATATAAACTCTGAGATTTAAAAAAACAAAAGTTACAACATGAAGTGAGAGGAACTTGAACCTTCTAAGGTTAGAAGAAGTGCTTTTTTTATATAACAATTGCAGTCCTTCATGTGAATTGACGTATGTATTTGGATAGGGTTAATCAAAAAGATTCTTCAGTCTTAAGGTCTGTCTTTTCGGTAATGCCTTCCCATTTCCTTTTTCCACCCCTGAGGAAAATGGTTAAGCAGTTGATTGCATTCCCATTGATTGGCTTGAAAGATGGTTTTAATTAACTGATTATATATAGATATTTCTGAAGATGCTTACTATGATAAAACATTTCTGTTCTTTCCAATAATATATCCGGAACCATTAGGATAATATGTGATATTACAATTAAAGGAACTTTGTGTCAAAGACATTTCAGTTGTAAGACCTTGCTATAGCAAAATAATTTCCTCGCTAGCTGCTTACAGCATTTCTCACTGTGTCTGAAAAGAAATCATTGCACAAGATATATGCCCATATAAAACAGATTACACAAGTATTCAGTAATATGAATACAGTGACTAGAAAGTAGCTATAATAAGAACAAGAATATTGTTAGGTATCAGTTAATTTAAGGGACTCCTGGGACCCATACGAAGTACTTAGGAACAGAAATAAATGTACTTGATTTCTGAAATTTGTTTGTACAATCCAAAACACACAGAAACAAAGAATACATTTTCTGAAGGACAGACTGCAGCAAACCTGTAGCTTAATCTTTTTAGCTTTATGAAGTATATAATCAGTAAAAGTTTAAATCACTTAATGATAATGATGATAATCTTTTTCAGCACACCTAATGAAAAGCTCCTGGGACGCCTGGTAAAGGAAAAGGTAATGATTATTTTAGAATAAATATGTTTGTCATTGAATCTGAAGCCTGATATAATGGAATCACTGGGTACATATAAATGGCTACTTCGTGTAACTTAATTTCTTACACACTGATTAAGAAAACAGTATCAACATGCAGAAGTTGTGAAGGATTTGTGATTTGCATAAGCATTTCCTAATTGTCTGACTGCATTACCATTTTGTTTTTGCCATTTTAATCTACCAACAGCTTTGTCTTTATTAATAATATATTCCAAACCATTTTCAATATTTTACTATTTATGTTGAACATACCAAACAGGATAGTACTTCTGAAAAAATGTTTATTAGGATAATTAAAAACCAGCAGAACGGATTCTAAGTTCTTCAGGAAGAAAAGTGAGATCTTGGGAGAGGGGGCTATTACTTTGGCAAGATGTTTTGCTGCTAAAAATTCTTAAGTTCATGATAGAAGTAGTATTGGGACATGGATAAATAATATACTACTTTTATTGACAACTGATTTTTGAAGATAATACTGTCAAACTTATGCAAAGTTAATGGAATTTTTTTTTTAAGATTTCAAAGGTTCACTGACTGTGTGTAGTATTAAATTGTTCTTCACTTTGTTTTCACTTTTGCTAACTTCTGAAAATCATCATCTTTCAGTATGACACAGACTTCTATATACTTGACAAATACCCTCTTGCTGTGAGGCCTTTTTACACAATGCCAGACCCAGTAAACCCTGTAAGTAAAGTTCTTTGTCGATGTCTGTGGGGGTTTCTTGAAGTTGAAATTACTCTGTATAGGGATAACTTGACAGAATAGATAAAGTATTTTTATATGATCTGCTGTTGTAATTGAAATTGTAGTAACAAGAGTAGGTCAGATGTGTGTGGCCCATAAAGTGTTTACAGTTGCCCTTCACCAGTGAAAACATACGAGAAAGAAATACATATATATAGCTGAAATTGGAGGAGCTTTACTGAAGAGATCTCCACGGCCACTAGAAGAGATCTCCAGTTCCTCCATCGCTAAAAAGAGACAAAAACATTCTTTGAGGGCAACAGACATTTCAACAGAAATCCACTTTTTTACATTGATAGAAAATTCCCCAGTTTATTCCAGAATCCAGAGTAAATATGTTTACAGCATCTTTTGCTTGGATTACTGCCTGCAAATGCAATGTCTTTTTCAAAGTGTGTGTGGATGAACTTTTGTTCTTTTCAATCGACTCCAAACTAATGAAGGGAGAAAATATACTCTAATTCCAGGGCAGACCCACATACATTGTGCTGTTACTACATAGCTTTGGGTATCTAAGTGAAGTTACTGAGATGTGTGTATTTGCCACCTAAGGATGAAGCAACTTTAGATGGGAAATAAACTAATCTTTGTCTTTCCAGAAAAACTCTAACTCTTACGATATGTTCATGAGGGGAGAAGAGATTTTGTCTGGAGCTCAGAGAATTCACGATCCTCAGCTGCTGACAGAAAGAGCTCAGCATCACGGCATTGGTAACAAGATAAACAACTTAAAGCTCAGTTTAAAAGATTATAAATTGTGATTGGATTAGCTTTGTTTAGAGGAAGAATTTGGGGCAGAATTTAATATGTGGTGGTAATGCTAAAATCACAACACTGTTTCATGCATAATGTTGATCCATCTAATTATTCAACCATTTTAATCTAGAGTGGTGGTATTAAGAAACTAATTAGTTTCCCAGCAACACCTTGATGAAAAGGAATTGTTTCCAAGGGCTTTAGAGAGGATGTAACACAGGAAATACCTTCAATAGAAGGAGGGTAGGCAAACAAGTCTCATTCTGTACTCTCACAGACTTCTTGTGGAGTACTCCAGCAGAGTGGTTGGTTGTCCCTTTTTTATATCTTGAACTGAGAGCAAATAAGCAATAAGTGATGAAATTTAAGGACAAAGCTGACTAATAGTAAAAGGGTAGAAGAGTAAATTAGGTAGAGATCGGGAATGTAAAGTGTAGATTGAAATTATGCTTTCAGTGGATAGTGAAGTGAAATGTCAAGAAGATACTAGCAAAAAAGGAGTATCTCTCACTGTAGCATGAGAGAAAAACAGTTATTAAATCATTACTTTCTCATTGCAGTTTATTCAGGAATTCACTAGTTTCCATAAATTATGACAAGCTTAGCTCTTACTCAGTTCCCTGATTTAAATTATTAACAGTAATAGAATAAAATTGCTACGGGCATAACTTGTAGACGTTGCTGGGTAATTTATTTGCACTTTATGAGTGAAACCACACTGTTAGTTTTTAAGTCACCTTGGTAGATTTTTTGTTTTGTTTGCAGTCCCCTAGTCACTTATATGTTTCTCACCTGTTTAATGAACCCCAAGCCAAATGCGCCTTTTTCTTGCCTAGATCTGGAGAAAATAAAGGCATATATCGATTCCTTTCGGTTTGGTGCACCTCCACATGCTGGTGGTGGTATAGGTAAGTATGTTTATTTTATTATATTCTGTGTTAGCCTGACCTTAACTTAAGCTGTTTAGTCTCTGTCAGGGTTCAATATAAAATTCATGGTAGTAGTCTTGTTAGCAAAATGTGTGGAAATGTTTATCCTGAGGAATTTAAGGAGAGAAGGTAAACAGTAAGATGTAATGGCAAAAAATAATGGCAGAGTGTGCCAAATTTAAAAGGTAGGTGATCACAAGAGAAAATACACTGATTTATTAGCCTAGCAGGTCACCTTTGAATTTTACCAAAGAGAAAAATGTAAGGAGGCAAGAAAATACTGCATTATGTATGGATATATCACAGTCTACTAATACCAGAAGCCACTGGTATCTCAATGCATTTGATGAAGCTGTTGTGCAGTGAAAAGAAGCAAGTGATTGCTTCTGTCTTTATTCACTGCAATTTGACTGAATGTTACTGATTAACTTCGGCTGATGCTAATAGTTTCTGCAAAGGTATTGATGTCTACAGCCTTCCTGTCTTGGTTGTGAGCATTTTACATACTAAAATGAACAAAGAGTTTTTTCATATCTTAATGATAACAATTTTCACTTATAGACACTGCTTTCATTAGCAGAATGAAATCTCTTTATGCATGTAGAAATAAGATACTTTGTTAGGTCCTGAGCAATATGCACAGTGAGTTCTTTGATTCAGTCTTTCTGCGTTTGCCTCACTGTGGTAAGGTATGCTTAATATATTCCTGGCACGTTAAGAGAACAACCTCCTAAGTATGCCTTTAGTAAATGCGTTGAAATGCAATATGCATTTGGGACAGCTGTTTTGAAATACTTAAAAGATGTTAGCATCAGTGATCATCAGCATTTATAAACAATCCCCAATCATTTAGGCCAGTCACAACTGATATTGAGGAGGCTGAAGCTGTGTCTTTTCTGCAGTGTAAATGCTCCTCATCACACATCCCAGAGGCCAGGCCCAAGTATCTGCCAATCCAAAGATGCTGTGAGAATGATCACTGTTCTCTAGTTGTTTTAGCTGGAAACTGTAACACAGGGGGAGCAGCGTGTGAATACGAGTAGGCATCTGGGTTTCATGTCAGTGTGGCTGGGGTGCATATCTAGCCCCATGGATGTGGACGTCTTTACACGTTTTTCAGTATGCACAAACCTCTTAAGGTTTCAGGAAGAAAGAACACAATGACCAGTGAAGTATTTATTATCTAAGATCATCTAGTCCAACTTTTAACCTAGTACTGACAAGTCCACCACTGTCTAGACCATGCTATTGAAGACATTAGTCTTTGGTAACACTACTACGTGAAGCTGGCTGTAGCTATAAAGTACTTCTTAAGGGTTTTGAAGAAAAGACTTACTATACTGATGTGTGTTCTTTTCATTTGTTGCAGGGCTAGAAAGAGTAACTATGTTGTACCTAGGGCTGCATAATGTTCGTCAGACCTCCATGTTCCCACGGGATCCCAAACGACTGACACCCTAATAAGAGCTTCTGAAAATTTGAGGTGATTTGCCCTGAGAATATGATTGTGAGCATATCTGTTGCTACTGATGAACCTGTATTGATCTAAGCATTATAATATGCAATAAAAGAAGATCATCTCATTTGCTAAAGTGCCACAATAATTTTTTTTATCCTTTGGTATTTATTTAAAAAAATATTTTAACAGATCAAGACTTTGTATTGGCAACTGCACATTTTTAATGAAAATGTGATACTTTGAGCTAGCGTTCTAGTGTCACATTAAATTGTATCAAGTTTCTAAACATTTAAATAAATTATGCAATAAAAAAAATCTGCATTTTTAACTCATGTCACTAAGATTTAATATTCTGGAGTACAGAAGTGGCTCAAAGCTGAAATAGCTGGATGTTTGCAATTCAAAAAGCAGGAGGAAACCAGCCAATTGTTAATTTACATGAGTGTTAGGTAGAGAAAGCAGGTGAGAAGTGGAACATTCTTAACAAAAAATCTTAACAGATCGCAATAAATCTCTCAAAATAAATTAGATACGATATCTGTCTTTCTGGTTTTTGCTTTATATCCTCACAAGATAATCATGAATCGTTAATGTTGTTTTTGAAACAAACAAAAAAAACCCTGATGTAATAACTGTCTAAAGTTTAAATTTATTTTTTGTATTTTTTTTTTTAAGTTGTATAGAAGTCATGCCCATTCTTTATTTTGTTACTGTTTGAGACTGGATAGGAGGTTATATACATTCATGGGATGCATGATGGATATATAATATTCTCAGAAAATGAAAGGATGGTGAGTTTGAGAACAGGTCACGTGTTTGCATGCCCCTATGACAACTAAGTAAATCAATGAGGATTTCATATATCTATTGCCAATGAAACAAAAGGAAATAATGTAAGCAAACCTATCTTATTTTTTTCCATCTATAAATGCCACAAACTGTTTGAAAGTTGTACATCTAGAGAAATTGGGTGTTTCTCTGAGTCAGAGTACTTCTAAAATTCTCAACATCCCTTTTCTCAAACGAATCACCTCCTTGAATCTCCTCATTTTGCAGTGGCGTGTAAACCTACTTCTCTTCCTCCTCCCAACCCCAAAGATACGCCCTGCATTTTGTGAGGAACCACTTGGAACTTCATTTTATGTACTTTATCCAAAGGTTGTTTTTCAAATTTAAAGTGTTTAAGCATCGACGCCAAAGAACAAAGGATTCCATTCCATGCCTGGGCACTACAATACAGTTAGTCTGATTTTCATACATATCTGTGACTCCTGACTTAATTTTTCCTTAACATTTTCCATGCTAAAGAGTTTTCCGTAGGAGGTGTAGTTCAGACAGTCTGTGTTACTGTTGCTACCTTGATTTTTAAATGTCAGAGAAGTCATATATCGGTTATGCTACAGAAAGGTCACTGAGGCTGTGTATAAGTTGTGTAGAATTTCACAAAAGGGCAAATCATCTTTTGCAGCTGCCATTGAACAAGACTTAATTTTCATGTTTTGTGACAAGTTCTCCATTATAAAACAATCATTTTAGGAATACTAAAGGTCAGTTTGGTAAAGTACTGGAAATGTAAAAGTTAAACTTTGTTTAGAAGTCACACAATTCAAAGAATAACACATTTTACAGCTTTGCTTGTAAGTGTTCTGCAATTAATTTACTATGGAATCTTCCCCAAATCATTTACTTTCATTTAAAATGTTACAGTGTACCCAGTTGTACTTTACAAAGCTAAGTGGCTTATAAGTACAGCTTATCTTCACAGACTTACTACTGATGAATCCAAGTTTCAAAACAGTTGTTTATTCAGCTAAGCCAACTGGAATTAATTTAATTACTTTATTTAATCCAGAGTTGGTAATGTATTCCAGATTGGAAGCACTTCCTCTTAATACTAAGCAAAATTACTGGCTTACATTTCATGCCAACAAAAAAAAATGTTCTGAAGATTAAGTCCATTGCTCTAGATGCAGCAGCAAGTTTTGTACAAATGCTCCTGTAACAACTGTGCTTATCCCAGTTCTGTTAAGAGTTATTCAAGCTCATGTTTTAGTTTGATTTATTCACAGTAGCTGCAAAAGAACTCGAATTTGGCTGGAGGCCCTGATTCCTTTGTATGCAGAATTTTTTAATGCAATTTTTCATAGCTAACTGAGAATAATTATGATCATAAATCAAAATGCAAAAATGCATTTGTCCTGGATGTCATTTAAACAGGATACATCAGTGCTGCACAGTGTTAGAATTTGGTTAAAACTCTCCAAATCGTAATTCAGAACTACGTCGTGTTTTGATATGTAGCAATTGTGGTTTGATAGTTCTGGAAAACCTGTGTAGTCGTTTATTTGCACTATTTCTGGCTGTAACTTTTTTCATTGATGATGTACAGATGAAGATAATAATAATTATGGTACAACTTTTTAAATACTTAGGAATAAAAATGATAATAGTAAGGGATAGCCAGGGAGTCTTTGGTTATCAGCTAACACCAGAAAGCCTTAGTTTACTACTGCAGTTTAACTACAATATTTTCCTGTGAAAACCCATCTGTGTCTGAATCTGCCCACCAGGAGTGAGGACTCAGGCTAGTTTTCTGGAAGTCAAGTGCAGGACTGATTGCCAGTGGCTGTGCGTTGCTGGTGTGATGCTGGTGCACCATCGTGGGGGCAATTGGTACCCGCTTTGGTTCTTGACACGCAGCAACCCTGCAGCAGAAGGATCCTTCTCAAGGCTGGATGAGGTAGGCAGCTGATTATTCTTGTTTGCATCTATAGCAGCTATACCAAAGGCACACTCATACCCCTTTGGGTCCTTGAACTACCCTCTTGGGATAGTGCCAAGGATATGTGGGGCCTCTAAACTGGCCACAATAGGATGCTTTTGCCACTTGTTTCCCGTCCAGCTCACCTCAGTTTCCAACACAGACAACAGCTGTGATCCCACTGTCACTCCAGAAATCCAGCCTCTTGCCCAGGCTATGTTTCCAGGCCTGTTAGAGGTGTAAACCTATTACAAACTGGCACAGTCCTTCTGTAGTGCTAGGTGTGGAGTTGGAACTCACATGGACAGACATCCATTGTATAAGTATCCAAAAGAGGAGAGGTGTCCTTGGCCCATCTGCTGTTTCTGGGGAATCGCTTGACAGCAACCGGAGCAGTAGTCTGCTCGGACGTGCCTACTTTAGCCACTGTTTTTTCCCTCTAAGTGCTGATCTCCATTTTTTTATTTATGTACGTACAAAATAGGCATTGATTTGGTTCCACCCACGATTACAAAAGTTGCTAAGCTTGTTCTTTTACAGTTTCCTATTAGTGAAGGAACTTCATTGTGAAGGAAAATCACTGAACTCACTGAAGCACAGCTTACAGTGAAAAGATAAAATAATAAATATGTGGGCAATACAGAATCTGTTGCCTGCTTTGTGTTTATACTTCTAAGAGTCTGTCTATAGATATGAGGGAAGTACTGTTAATGACCTAGAGATTAAGAGCAAGCAAAAATGATGAACAAGTGTCTGTTTTAATCTACCTCTGATTTCACCTTTTCGCTTCAGCCTTTTCCTTTTATTGATGACTTCTATTTTAGTGGTATTCCCCAAATCCATAACTGTCTGTAACAGAGAAGCTCTAAACATATTTGTTCCACTAGACACCAAGGGCCTTTTCTGAGATGATGCTCATCATCTGTAAGGAGTTCAAAGAGTTCCCTTACTTTAATCTTATTAGCTGACTCAAAATCTTGCATCACTGTGATGATTTATAGATGCTTTCAAGTTGCTTTAAAAATAAAACAACAAAAAACCACTGATATTCTTGCAGACTTGTGAAGCTTGAAACGATTTGTTCTTTTGACTCACATTCATGCAGGAGCTGCGTAAGTTTAATCAGATATTACTTGATGTAAAAGGCAAAGTGCTTCATTCACATACTGATTGTGCCAGTAACTTCACCATCCTTTGTCCCTTAAGGCTTTCCTGATAATAGAAGGAAGATTAAATGAAACTGATAGGCTGCTCTCACAGGATCTTTTTGAGGGAAGATGCTAAGCCTTGCGTGTTTCAGTTTCCAAATAAAACTTGAGGAGTCTTTCAGACTCTGGTCTCAGTTGTGGGTTGTGTGTGGTTTCCCCCATCCCACTGTTTAAAAGGGTTAGAAGTGTGAAGATGAGAGGGAACAGAGGTCCTGTACAACACAGTGCCGATTTTCTCATACAAGGCATGTACAAGAGCACAAATAGGTTGGTTTCTGCTGGTAAACCACAGCAAAGAGCCACTGTGTTCCAGCCAGAGTGACTCACCTGCAGCAGGACACTCCTCTACATACACCGCTTGTGCACTCGCTGTAGGGCAACCTGGGGACCTTTCGGTGTTAACCACCAACACTTCAGCACTTCGGTATTTTGGCTGTTCACACTTAACCAGCGGTCATGCCTCAGGTACGTAAGCAAAAACTGAAACATGGAGTCCTCTAACACATGCACTGGGCTATTTTTTTCTCCTCCTCCCCAAAAAGCCTCGGGGAATAAATAAATAAGAGCACAGGGCAAAAAGAAAGACCATGGGGTAAAAAGCATGTACGAAGAGACTGAAAAAGATATAATTTTTTTTTTGGTGGTGGTGTCATTTTTAAAGGGAGACTGGGAAAAAAAGATTACCCACCTTTTTCCAGAGAGTCCCATAGAAAAAGAGAGACCAGGGGAGGGGAGACTGGAAAAATAAACTGTGGAAGGGGATGACTAGAAAATAAAGACTGAAAAGAGACTGAATAGGGAGAGGCTCCGGAAAAACACAGTGAGGCAGGGAAAGGTGCAGCTCTAGGGGGGAAAAAAAAAGAAATGCAGCTCTTGAAAACAAATCCTAGAGTCTCTTTTTTTTTTTTTAAATGGAGACTGGGAAAAACAGCTCTGTGTTTTTTTTTAAAAAAAAAAAAGATTCTGTCGGAAAGAAAGAGCATGGGGAAACCTTTTTTTCCACATTTTTTTTTCCTCAAAGAGACTGAAAAAAAATGCCCCATGAACTCATGGGACAGGGAATGACACTTTTTTCCTATCTTTCTCTTTGTTTCCCAAACAGACTCTGAAAAGGGCACCTGGAGAAAAGGGAGTCTGAAAAAAAAGAGAGGAGACTCTTTCTTTCTTTTTTAAGGAGAGACTTGAAAAAGAGACTGAAAACAAAAACTCTGGAAAAATAGAGTGATTTTTGTTGTTGCTTTTGTTTTTGTTTGTTTGTTTAGGAGTCCAGAAAATGAGAGGCTCTGGGAGAGAGATGGAAGAAAACTAAAGACTAAGAAAAAAAATGAGGCAAAAATGACAAAAGCAACAGATGATGACAACATGATAAAAAAAGAGGCTTAAACTATAGATACACAAACTCAGGAAAAGAGCTGAGAAGAAAAAGGCATGTTTTCTTGATAGCTGTATCTAGACTATACAGTTAACTTGCTATCTTTTAATTATTTACTGTTCCTTGTTAGTATTATCACTGTCTGTGTAGAGTGGCAGCAGACTCGTTTTGGTAAAGAAAAATTATGAAAACTCGAGAAATAATTATTATAGGTGAATTATGATTTCTACTGATATAAGCCTGACAACCAACTTGCTTTTGTGCCCATTTTTGCTTGTAAGGTCTCACAAAGTATGGTATTTATGGACTGCATGCAAACCATTTGAAAGGAAATCTAAGAATACCTTCCTTTGCCATATTGCAAAGACAAGGCTCCGTGTGCTGCATGGTAAGGGCACTGCAACATAAGGGAACACCACTGCAGGAAGCTCATGATTTTGGGTTTTATTTTTTAAAGGTTTTGAAGTTTTAGAAGTGCAAGAAGCCAGCCCCTGGCTGCCTTCATGACAAGACTCTGGCAGATGGATGTTTCTGCAGGTGGCATCGCACCTGCGACCACTTCTTCCCAGATATTAAAGCTCTCCCTGCTGGCAGCTGTCCCTGCCACCAGGTGCCCCTCAGCCGCTGCAGCCGGCTTGGGACAACGCCGGGTGCCCGCCGCCATCCCTCCCTCCCTCCCTCCCGACAGCCGCCATGGCTGCGGGCGGCCCAAGATGGCGGCGGGCGGGCCGAGATGGCGGCCGGCAGCGTGGCGCCGAGGCCCCTCCTCCCTGAGGCGTTTGGCGCGAAAATCCCCGTGAGGGGCCGGGGCCCGGCGCGGCGGCGGCCGCTGATTGGCTGGCGGGGCCGAGGCGGGAAAGGCGGCGGGGCGGGGCCGGGGCTGAGTGGGCTGAGGGGACGGCGGTCGCCATGGACCTGGCGGCGGCGGCGGGCGGCGGGGCGGCAGCGGCGGCGCCTCAGCAGCTGCGGGATGAGGTGGCCGAGAAGTGCCAGAAGCTGTTCCTGGCCTTCCTGGAGGAGTGAGTGGCGCCGGGCTGGGGCGGCGGCGGCGGGCGGGCAGGGCTGAGGGAGGGGGCGCTGAGGGGCAGTGGGGAGGGCTCGGCCTGTGGGGAGCTCCCTGGGCAGCCTTCGTGTGGGGATTTGGGTGCTCCGGGGGCTCCTCGGGGGAACTGTGTGGGGTTTGGGCTTTGGAGGGGGCCTCCTGCAGCGAACAACGATCACAGAGCCCAGATCATTGAGTGTTGGGCCTGGTTAGCCTGGAAGACAATAGGCTGAGGGGAGACCTCATCTATATATATATAATTTATATAATATATATACACATATATATATTAATACCAGAGGGGAGGCTGTCAAGGGGGAGGGACCAGCCTCTTTTCAGTTGTGCCCGGTGACAGGACAGCGGGCACAAACAGAAGCACAGGAAGTTCTGGCTCAATATGAGGGGGCGTTTCTTTACGGTGAGGGTGGCAGCACTGGGACAGGCTGCCCAATGAGGTTGTGGAGTCTTTCTCTGTAGAAACATCTCCAGATGTTTTTGGATATCTTATATATATTCAAACTCTCCCTGGATGCCATCCTGCACAATGTGCTCTAAGCTATCCTAGGTAGGGAAGTTGGACTAGATGAGTTTCAGAGGTCCCTTCCAACCTCAGCCATTCTGTGATTGGGTGAATAAGGTTGGAAAAGACCTCCAAGATCATCTAGTCAACTGTCCCCCTGCCACCACTGTCACCCTTCTAAACCATGTCCCTAAGCACCATGTCCCAAGAAAGCTGTTCACCTGATCCTAAGGGAACAAAGCCTGTCTTACTGCTGCAGGTCATGGTTAGACCACAGCTAGGAGGCTGCGTAGGAGAGCAGTAGGGCAAGAAGCAGATCCGTGTGTTTGCAAGGCGTCTGTGGAATGGGGACAGAAGGAAAAGCATCACTGGAAAAGTTGTTTGCAAGGGGATGGGGGGCACCATCGTTTCCTTGCACACTCCCCAGCACACATCATCCTTTTCTCGTCCCGTGACAGCAGAAGTTTTTTGCTGCTGCCTGATGTATAACTGTCAAACATTTTCCTGAATCGTGCTCACTTTCAGGTTCCAGAACAGTGATGGGGAAGTCAAATACCTGCGTGATGCTGAAGAACTGATTCGGCCAGAGCGGAACACGCTGATCGTCAGCTTTGTGGATTTGGAGCAGTTCAATCAGCAGCTCTCTACCACTGTTCAGGAGGAATTTTACAGGTAAAATGTAGAGGTTACATGAGGGCTGACCTGTGCTGCCATCTCAGGCCTATAAAGTCTTACCTGAGGTTATTTGCTTTCTGTATTCTGTAAACCCTTACATATAATTAGTTTTACTGGATCGAAGTTTATTGCTTAATGGTTTCATAATTACTACTTTATTATTTTTTGTATTTCAGGGTTTATCCTTACCTTTGCCGAGCAGTAAAGACTTTTGCCAGAGACCATGGAAATATTCCCTCAAACAAGGATTTCTATGTTGCCTTCCAAGATCTGCCTACCAGGCACAAGTAAGATGATTCCTTATGTGTTTTTAGTACTGGAAAAAAGTGTCAAAGGATACTGAAAACGTTTTTGATTATCAGAATAAAACATACAGTTTACCAGTACAATTGTGAAGAAGCTGCCTGATCTTAGGGCTGATCTTTGAAACAGTTTTTCATTTGTGAATCATACAAAAGTTAGACTGGAAAGGCTCTTAAATACTGACGTTCATAGTGTTCTGCAAACTAATGTAACCTCTCTGTTTGCAAAGCTGGTGTAGATAGTGTGTTGCTTTTGAAGTACCAATGAAGTAACCTTTGCATAGGTTTGGCCTTTAGTATTAATCTAAAATTTTAAGTAAAATCAGGAAATGGGAAAATAGAAACCTTGTTTTCTTTGGCTATTACAACTGTTCTCTAGTCACAGATTGAATGAAACTATGTAGCTACTGATTGGGTAGTACCTTTGGCCTAGAAATGGCAACCCTACTAAGAATTTAAGCCCGATTAATTTCCATTTTAAACAGAATTCGAGAACTGACATCGGCGAAAATTGGCTCTCTGATGCGTATCAGTGGACAGGTGGTACGTACCCACCCAGTTCATCCTGAGCTTGTAAGTGGAACCTTCCTGTGCCTGGACTGTCAGACAGTGATAAAAGATGTGGAACAGCAATTTAAATACACGCAGCCAAACATCTGCAGAAACCCAGTCTGTGCCAACAGAAGGAGATTCCTGCTGGACACAAACAAATCAAGATTTGTTGACTTCCAAAAGGTACAGCGGGGAGGTTGGGGCAGAGTGACAACAAAAGATGACATTCCTGTGTTCTAGTGGTAGCTGCAAGGTGTTGTTTGTACTTCTGCATATCAGAGGTGGTTGATTTTGGTTCTGTCAACCTCAAAAAGAGATCTCAAGGCACTGGAGTTTCTGCAAATAATTTCTTTCTGTCTGTGGAAGACTTTTGTGTAAGCATGGGAAATTATGCATAGAATCAAAGCATTTTTATTGCATGACTTGGTGTGTAAACAAGTCACTGAAAACTCATGTATTTGAGCCATTGTCAGTCTCCTGTCACAGGTACATCGTGTGTAATTATTTCATGCAAGTATGAAAAGGGATATCAGCAGGGCTATTTAGTATCAGCAGTGTTTTGTTCTAGACAGGTTTACTCTGCCAAATCCTCAGCACATGCTATTCCACAATAATGCTTTGTCAGTCACGTTAACTGGACTCTAACTTGCCCAAATACTTGTCCTTAACTTCAGAATTATCACTGTGGCTCTTGTGTATACTCTAAGTTTCCCTAACACTCCTTAGATACTGATTAGTAAAGTGTGATTTTATTTCATTAAAAAAAATAGTTTCATGATTGATATGGATGGCAGTCAGCAAATGCCACTTCCTGTATTTATTTTTTAAGCTATTTTAGCTTTAAAAACAGTTTGAAATTCGGTGACATCCTGAGCACTTGATGTTCTGTACCTCCTCAGGTCCGCATTCAGGAGACACAGGCTGAGCTGCCGCGAGGCAGCATTCCTCGCAGCGTGGAGGTGATCTTGCGTGCAGAAGCAGTGGAGTCTGCCCAGGCAGGTGACAAATGTGACTTCACAGGATCACTGATTGTCGTGCCTGATGTGGCTCAGCTCTCAACACCAGGTTTGTTGCTGCTGCTCCTGACCTCCGTGTGACATCCCCGCAGCTTGTTCTGGCGGCTGCTGACTCTTCCTTCTCATGGCAGGAGTGCGCGCGGAAACCAGCTCCCGGCTGAGCGGGACAGAGGGCTACGAAACCGAAGGCATCCGAGGACTTCGTGCCCTTGGAGTCAGAGAACTGTCCTATAAACTAGTCTTTCTAGCCTGTTACGTCGCACCAACAAATCCACGGGTGAGTCTACAGAGAAAAATAGATCCAAGAGTACTGAAGATTTCCACTGTGTTTTCACCTCAAATTAGGGGGGTGAGGATAGGTAAAGCTATAAAGAGGTGCGTGTACCACCTTTCTTTGCATTTAACTGCCCTCATATTCTGATTGAGTTTACGTATCAAGTTCTTATCTTGTCTTTATTGTTCATAGCAATTTTCATGGATATGAAATTGGAGTTTGCCAATTTCATCTATTCTAAAAAGCTAAATGATTCATTTATTTCATTCAAATTTCATACATTTCTCCAGTATTTGCTTTTCCTCCAGAAAATCCTATTGATTCATATTGTTCCAGGGGAAAAAAGCTAACCTTCATGTTCCCTCTATTTTATCATATTAAATTTTGGGATGTTATTACCACATAATAAGTAACACTGAATGTGACTGGGTTTTAGTGTGGTGCTATATTTTAGGATATAATTTCCTGCCTCATTTCAGAGTAATAAAAGGCCATGGAAATTCTGGTTGAAGAATACTTAAAAAGGCAAATTTTAGCCAAAGGAAGCTGTACTATTTTTGCTCTCTTTTTACTCTCTAGACAAGCATCCCTGTTGTTTTTTTTATTGTTAACTGAGCTTAGACTCAATTTTCCTGCTACAGAATTGTTTGTGTGTTTTTCTGTTTGTTTGTTTTAAAGATACCAGGTGATGAGCTTCCTTAGCCTAAGGCTAGTCTTTCTGAATGTGTTCTACTCAGCTTAGAGTGCATAAGAGTTTGTATAAGCTCCTGTCTGCAGTACTCGCATTCAGTAGTAATCACATTTGTCATGGTTATTTATTTTTTTTAATTTCCTTGTTTAGTTTGGTGGAAAAGAGCTCCGAGATGAAGAACAGACTGCAGAAAGCATCAAAAACCAAATGACCGTGAAAGAGTGGGAGAAGGTGTTTGAAATGAGCCAAGATAAGAACCTTTATCACAATCTGTGTACCAGCCTCTTCCCCACTATCCATGGTAAGAGTCCAGTTGTTGCTTCAGAGAAAGGAGATTTCCCCTGTGAAAATATTAGTTCTTATTAATATCTTTGTAGTACCATTTTGGGAATTCATGAAAGCCCAGTACCAACTATCTCAAACTCTTCCTTCCAGAATTGGTTTTGCTAGAAAAGGAAGACCTAATTCCCAAAGACTTCATTTGTTAAATTAGTAAGGGTTGTAATGGAAGTCAAAATGGTTTTGCTCTGTGGTGATCTGCCACTTAACCCTACAGCTGACAGTTGGATATGAGCTTTATTTTATATGGGCATCCTTTGAAAGATTTAAGAGTTCCAAATCCATATGCTGTTGTGCGTGGATGTGTGTGCATATGTCTGGTGTTGCTTCTGGCTTGGAACTGGTTTGAGAACTTATGTTGGTTATGTCTGAAAAGTTTGATCAGCTGAATTTTGTCCATATTTGGAGCCACCCTAGTGTAAAGGAACTCAGTTGCCTTTCGAGTTATTCTTCCCTGAAACTGTATCAAGAACATAAATAGGCTTCTAGGGGATGTTTAGTAAATAAGTAATTCTGAGTTGATGTGCCTAAGTGCTCTAAAATTCTTCCAGTGGGCTAAAATTTTCTTAAAATACATGGTGTTGCATGTTGAGTGTCCTTTCTTGGGTAGGTAATGATGAAGTGAAACGGGGGGTCCTGCTGATGCTTTTTGGAGGAGTCCCTAAGACCACTTCTGAAGGCACTTCTTTGCGTGGGGACATCAATGTTTGTGTTGTTGGCGATCCAAGTACAGCCAAGAGTCAATTTCTAAAGTAAGTTTCTCTTTAAAATTCAGTATTTAAATATTGTCCAGTGTGACTAGAGCTATGAATGTATTACTCTGCCTTTCCTACGTTAAACAGAGGTAAGGGAAGTAAAATGGTAGAGAAAATTTTCCAGGAATAATTTGGATGTGGTTGAATTATTTGGGCTGAAGTAAATTCAACTGGTCCATAAGGTAATAAAAAAGAATTAATTTAAGAGGTGGTTGTTGTTTTTCAGATAATTATGAAAGTACAAGTTTTTATGTTTTTGAAAGTCATTGAATGTTAAAAATGTAACATTGAATATCTTAAAATATTAGAGATGGATAAAATAGTGATTTTTTTTTTTCCCCTCTGCTTTAGCGTAGTCTAAACTGGTAGGTCCCAATACCGATCAACCAGACAGCTATTAAGCCTGAACAATAATTATGAAATAAGTATATCTAATGGTACACATTCAAGCTATAATGCTTTTTTTTTTTAACCTCAAGTTCTATTTAATATGTTTTTTTTTCTCATGATGCTCTTTTACCTCTGGATCACTCTCTGTGAGGCTGAGGTCTACTGCATCTCAGAAATGTGGAGGCACCACAAAAGTTGCCTTTGACTGCCTGTGGTCAGCATAGCTGCTTCCTGCTGTGCAGCCTTGTGCTGTTCCTTTGTGCTGACTTCTACCTGACCTGTGAGGAGCTGCCTAAGCTTGTGAAGTCAGCAGAAAACTGTGGGAGGAGGTCTGGATTATTTTTTCTGCTGGTATAACCAAGAGTGAATAACAGACCTGTTACAGACTGCAGTTAGATAAGGTTTAGTTCCCAAGGCTCGCTCAAATATCATTACAGATAGGAGGACCTAACTAAATGTTAACTGCTTCCAGAAGGAAGGAATAAGTCCTGGCCCTAGGGCTTGAAAGCAGTCATGCATTAAAGTTGTCTTGTTTCTGCAGGTCTCAGTCTGTCTTTTTAAGTTTGTATAACACAGTTTCTCACTTTCAATAGGCACGTGGATGAATTCAGTCCTCGCGCTGTATACACCAGCGGAAAAGCCTCCAGTGCTGCTGGTCTAACAGCAGCTGTTGTAAAAGATGAAGAGTCACATGAGTTTGTAATTGAAGCTGGAGCACTGATGTTGGCAGATAATGTGAGTACAGGAACTAGAGAAGTTTCTGCACCCCTAGAATGGTTTTGATTAATGACAAAAGGCCCCAAACTGTCTTAAAAATGCTTTTGCTCCAAATGTGATTGAATTTGAGTAACTTGTTATTTTTTGTTCTTCTGCTGCAGGGTGTATGTTGCATTGATGAATTTGACAAAATGGACTTGCGGGATCAAGTTGCCATCCATGAAGCAATGGAGCAGCAGACAATATCCATTACTAAAGCCGGAGTAAAGGTACCTTGTGCTATTCCTTTGGCTGTGTAGTCTCCATGACTGTGTGAGTGTTTGTGGCACACACTGATCCAACATCATCTCTCAGACTTTGATGTCAGCTCTGCAGCTGCCTTGCTGTGGCAGAGAGAGATCACTTATCTGCAAAGTTTTCATGCCACTTGCTCATAAATAATTGGAAACTGTACTGAAGGGGAAAAAGAGACAGTAGTGGGAAGGAACAGAAAATGGGAATGAGTATGGGGAAATTCAAACCCTGACGTAACCCTCAAATGGTGTAGATTTTTTCACTTGCGGAACGATTTGTATATATGCACTGTGTAACAGTTTTAAAGGCTTATTTCAGTATTGGTGGTAGCTGTATGACAATGTCAAAAATTTAATCATTAAATTGCAATGTCAAAAATTTAATCATTAAATTAAGTATCTGAGCAGAATAGAATACTGGAGCTGGATTAAAGGACTGGTTAGAAGAGTTTGGACTCTTGAGGAGCTGTTGTTGTAATATAATCATTGCAATTCTGTATAAAAGACTTCATGCGGATCTTTTGGAGTTGCAATAAGTTGGTTTAGCAAGTCATGACTTCTTTTTCTTTTCTTTTCTTTTTTTTTTTTTTTTTTTTTTTGTCAGGCTACCTTGAATGCCAGGACCTCCATTTTAGCTGCAGCAAACCCAGTTGGTGGGCGCTATGATAGATCCAAGTCATTGAAACAGAATATAAACTTATCTGCTCCCATCATGTCTCGGTTTGATCTCTTCTTCATTCTTGTGGATGAATGTAATGAGGTAATTTTGAGCAATTGTAGAATAATTTACATCAGAAAAGACCTCTGGACGCCTCTAGTCTAACCTCTTGCTCAGAGCAGATCATTAAGAGCAGGTTGCCAAGACCTTGACCTGGCAAATTTTGAGCATCTTCACAGATGGAGATTCTTCAGTTTCTTTAGGCTGCTATGGCAATGTTTGACAACTCTGCTTTTTATATTAAAAAAAAAAAAAAAAAAGAAGTTATATCTAATCAGAATTTCACATGGTTCAATTTGTGTCAGTTGCCTCTTGTTAATTTGTACTTTCAGGAACAATCTAGCCCCATTACATCTTGCCAATGAGGCACTTGTTTCTTTACAGGCTGAACTCATGCAGCTCTGTCGCTCCTCACACATAATGTGCTCCTGCCCTCTGACCATCTCTGTGTCCCTCTGCAATTTTAGGTGAAACTGATCTCATGAGAGCCTCTTGCTTCTGCTTTTATTCTCTGTCTGCGAAGTTAAAAAGCTGGCAGTACAAATTTGAACACACTGATGAATACAAGGATACTTGTGGTGATTTGACCTGCAAACGTAACAACATTAGTCAGTTTTACAAATTGCTAGTCACTAAGGCTAAGACTGCTACCACCTGTCTATGTGGCATTTGCCTCGAGAGTATAAAAGATGCAGAGATTCATGGTGTCTCAGTACAGTTCTTTCAGATGTTTTGCTCAGCATCATTATCTAATTGAGAAGGGACTATTGAAAGAGAGAGTAGGTTGTAAAGAAAGCCAGCAGTTCCCACGCTGCAAAGTGCTGCTTTCTGCCTGTTCTATGGCTAATTTGTAGCCCAGGAGAATACCAGAAGTTGTAAATCCTAAAATTGCCTTTCATGCCTTCTCTGCTGCGTCCTTGTATTGAAACCTTCCAGGGCATTCTCCTGGGTCTTCTGGCAATGTCTTGCTTCTGGAAAGAGTAGCTCAGCCGTGACGAGTGCAAGTGAGGGAAGGGGATGGGAAGAAGAATACAGCTGTTGCTCTGACGTTTGGCTGGTGTTGCAAAAGTGATCTAACAGAGCAATATTATTCCAGGTTACAGATTATGCCATTGCCAGACGTATAGTGGATCTGCATGCCAGAGTAGAAGAATCTGTTGATCGTGTGTATTCATTAGACGATATCAGAAGGTATCTGCTGTTTGCAAGACAGTTTAAACCCAAGGTAATACTGCCTTTTTGTATAAATTAATCTGTGTGAGAAAGTCCAAAGGATTAGTCACTCTGTAGCTTGCTTTCTTCAGACAAATGCTCCTCACGAGAGGAGCACTAAACTCAGTTGTTATCTAGAAACATAATGTATTTTGGAGCCATGCACTCTTTCTTTTTTTTTTTTTTCCACTCCAGAAGTCCAGACAGCCCAGATGAGATTATGCTATAATCAGTGACCTTAATCTCTTACCTCAAGAGCATGGGTTATTTGATACATGAATACAGAGATATTCGTATTTTATTGACCTCTTGCTTAATCAAGCAGATTGTTTGTCTTTATTTTAAAAGGGTGGTGTTCCTCAATATTTCTTTGCTCTTGTTACGGTAAAACACAGAACATGTGAAACTGCTCTAAGTACAGATTTTTGTGGTCTACCCAAGTAGCTTTTTGGATGTGCTGTTTTCTAGCTCTGTTGGAAATTATTCTAATGTCATTCTTCTCAAATGGGAGGAGAGGACACCCTCCCTTTACAGAGTTCTGCAAACTTCCATTTCATTTCTATGTGGTGGGAAGTTTGTTTTCCAGTTGGATCTGTGTATGTGCAGATAGACAAAAGCTAATAAAAAGCACGCACACAAAGCTGTACTTGGTGTTAGTATTCTTGAGCATATACTTGTGTGTGTGTGTGTTTGCATGTAGAACAATCATAGAGACAGGCCTTAATTATGCCTAGAAGCAAGTCTAGAACAGAAAAACAAATTAATAAAAAATTTGCTGTAAGATAATTGATGAGTCAATGTACTTACTATGTAACTGTTACTATAACCATTATTACAATGTAATTCTGTTACGATTGTCCATTGTATTTATGTATGGTAAGTGTAATAGAATTAAATATTTCACAGAAAAGTTTGGAAACTGCTAATATGATTCAAGAAGCATAAACTTGAATGCTTTTAACATGGCAAACTGTCTTACTATCTTATGTCACAAAGATATCCAAGGAGTCTGAGGACTTTATAGTGGAGCAGTATAAACGGCTACGGCAGCGCGATGGCTCTGGAGTGACAAAGTCATCTTGGAGAATCACAGTGCGGCAGCTGGAAAGCATGATTCGGCTCTCTGAAGCTATGGCCCGTATGCACTGCTGTGATGAGGTATCAGGTTTTTCATGAAGGTTTATAGAAATGTTGTGGCAGCTCTGGCTTTTCTATGTGACTATGGTATTGTGCATATTTAAATCCCATAAGTGAGGAGGTGGGTTATTTTTTAATTAAACACAACTTACAAAGAAACTGATGGCTTTTAGCTAAAGGCTGAAGTAAGGAAGATTTGTCCAGTTTTTTCACTTCAGTTCCAGAGGAGAGTCTCATTAATTATAACCTTTTTTTATTATATTGTTTTAGACCCATTTCTTTCGTGTTTCTTGTTCCACTGATCCTTCTTCAAAATATTCTTGGTATAAGTAAAAAATCTTTACTGACACCACGTGATAACTAAAGTCTAAAAGGTTCATCAGGTTGTTTATTCCTTCTGTAACCTTATGTTGCAGAATACCTGTAGTAGAATGTAATTTGACTTGTGGGGTCTTTACTGCTTATGATTAATTAGCTGAGATGGGTAGAGAGACTGTCAGAATCAGGGGTGAACTGGAACTATTGGAGAAAGAAACCTTTAATACCAGAAGAGCCACCATGCCTATGTAATTCACGTTTTTTAAAATCTTCCCCAGGTTCACCCAAAGCATGTGAAGGAGGCTTTCAGGCTTTTAAATAAATCCATCATTAGAGTTGAGACTCCTGACATCAATTTAGACCAAGAAGATGAACAGCAAATGGAGGATCAAGAAGACCAAGATGGAGTCAATGGTAAATTATTTGTAGAGAGCTTTTCAAAGGGGAAAGTACCTCCAGTCTTTATAGCTTACCCTTTTTGAGTATACACTTCTCTTCAGTTTCCCACCTATTTCTCTTCTAACACTGTCTAGGAATCTTTATTCCTGCTACTAACTCCTGTTTCTTCAGCTTTTTTGTAGGCTCCACTTGCCTAGGTTGGTCAGTGCCACACTTTTTAGTGGGTCAGATTATTAGCCAGTTACACTATGTTGTAGAGTTAAAGCTAAGCACGTGTCCAAACAGGTGCAGCAGAACCTCCAGCTGGGGTTAATGGCCTTGTGAATGGGATCAATGGCCATTCTGAGGACACGAACAAGGATGGTGCACCAAAAGCTTCTCTTAGGCTGGGCTTCTCTGAATACCGACGAATTTCTAATCTTCTTGTGCTGCACCTCAGGAAAGCAGAGGAAGGTAAGGATTTGTTTGTTAAAAATATGGCAGACTGAGTTGTGTCAACGTGTGTGAACTGGCTCTTCATTAAAACAAATTCACCTGAAACTTAGAAGGTTTGCATTTTTCAGTGGTATTTGTTAAACGTTTCTGTGTTAAACATTTATACTCCAATTAAACCATGATAAAGCAGTCTCCTGTGCAAAGCATGGTGTTTTAAGAAGCACAAGAGAGCTATTGTGTGTTTATCTTTTCAACGTTACAAATGTTAACATAGATACCCTTTTCTTTTATGGTTTGAAAATTATCTTACTGCTGCTATGTTTATGCAAATTATGTGGAATGGTATTGTAATCATTTTTTTAATGCTTTCCGTTTGCAGAAGAGGACGATTCGTCATTAAAGAAGAGTGAACTTATTAATTGGTATCTAAAGGAAATTGAATCTGAAATAGAATCTGAAGAAGAGCTAATAAATAAAAAGAAGATCATAGAGAGAGTCATTCACCGACTTACACGTTATGTATGTATAAAAATGTGTGGATAGTGAAAAAGGGTTTTAATATATGGTACAATAACTCATTTTTAATAGATTTCTCTAATTTGAGAAATGTGTTTTGTGTTTCTATGTCATTGACTGATGCAGCATAATGCCATCTTTGTTTAATAACTGTTAAAATTCATCTCAGAGAAAACACTGAAATAAATTAGAGGTGTGTATTAGTACAAGTTTAAACTGCTATTATATTTTCTACTGTTTATTTATAGAAGCATAAGTGCTATTTTTCTGTATTTTTGTAGTTTCAGTTTTATTAGCACACAAATATTAACAAAACATTTTACTTACTTTAGGTTTTAGAGTGTCTTAAAATATTTCTCTGAAGTAGAAATCGTTACTTCCCAGGATCCAGTACATGCTCTGAAGTTACTTGTTTCACATTTGGGGATTTTTGTAAGAAAAAAATGTCAAAGTAGGAAAGAGATGGAATACTTCTCAATTTTAAAAGTATAAAAACACTAGAATGACGTATTCCCAGAAAGCATACTACATATAGGAGATTTCAACAATTACCTTCAGTGGTAATTAGGAACCTATTAAAGAGGGAGTTGACAGCTAAAAGGGTTGAATAATTTGTTAATTAGAGGTGCTACCAGCAGAAAAAAGGAGATTCTTTTTAAAAAAGGACAAACAAAACAGTCCTTTTCATTCTTGTCTGAATACAATTTTCTTGTCTGTTGCAGGACCACATTCTGATAGAGCTGTCTCAGTCAGGCCTGAGGGGTTCCAGAGAAGAGGAGACTTTTGATGAAGACCCATACCTGGTTGTCAACCCAAACTATCTGCTGGAAGACTAAAGGCAGAGATCTGGGTTGTAGAACAGACTCAGACTAGTTACGTGTTGGAAAACGCATTCTTTTCTGCATTCTTGCAATGGTTGTTACATAGCTATCTGATTCATATGAATGCTTTACTGTGTAACGCATCAATATGCAATTAATAATATATGATTGATTGTAGACACTGAGCATACCTGAAAATTTTTTAAAGTGCCATGTATTAGTTTCATTTTTAATTCTGTTTTCACTGCCATCGTCCAGATGCAGAGGAGGGTCACTCAACAGCTCTTTTTAGCATCAAGCTACGTAGATGCTTTGGTTTTAAAGGGGGGGAATTTTGTTCTATTCATTGTTCTTATTGTATTTGGTAAATTTTTTATACTGTAGATTTTAAATGTTTTTCTTAATAACATAAATAAAATATCATTAAATGTCTGGAGATCTCTGGGGGTGGATTTGTTGGTTCTGGTATGTGGGGATGTTGTTTCTATGCCTGTGCTTTGAAACTGAAAAGTCAGTGATCTAAACGCCTCATGTCTTAAGAAAGATTAAATTTCCCATATGACAGGCATTGTTTTTAAGAATTCCAGTAATAGATGATGAAAAACCGATTGCTTCTCTTTCTTTTCAGATGTAATAAGGATGTGTATGCTCCTGTTGCATATTTAAAATAGAAAATTAAAAATAGTCAAGTTCAAAGCAAAGCATTAAGTCAGGATGGCACCCCCCCAGCTTGAGGAGTATCTTGACTTGTAAGTGAATTGAAAAGTGCCATCATTTGTGAGGGATTTTAAAGTGTATATTAGTAAACTTGCTTATAGATAATTCTATAAGAAAATTTTGCCTAAATTCCTATGAGTCTCTTCAGTCCTGTACAGTATGGGAATATTAAATTATTTATTAAGAATTACAAATACTTGAATATTTGTAAGTATTTGTACATACAAATACTTGAACATAGAAATATCTGAATTTCCAATTTAACTGAAGTTTCTGCATTCTAAAATAATGACTAGACTAAGTTACTTGGCAATTTAACTTTTCAAACTAGAGCAGTAAAGCAATGGCCAAATGTATCAGGCACTGTATGTTTTAATAAGGCCTTTTTTTGTTGGATCCTTTTGGAATGCTAAAAGCTGCAGTAAACATTTGGGTCTGTTTGAGTGTTACTGCAAGGCCAAGCTTTGCCCTTTAACGTCCTAGGAATTTGTTGGTAGTTCAATAGGGTACCAAAAGAGAACAAAATTTGAGCTGAAAGAAAACATTCTAAGCTGATTTTGTGACCATTTCCTTGTTTGTTTCAACTCATGGTGGATAAGGAAATAACTAACTCCAGTCTGAATGTTAGCAGGATTTCAGAACAATGCTGTCACCCCAAGGGAACAGAGTACTTCTCATGCACTTCTGAGGGGTAAATATTTTCTTAAGGTGCAGTGTTTTTTTGTTTTTTTGTTTTTTTTTTTGTTTTTTTTTGATGTATCCTCTGGGATTAATGCCTTAGTTTCTTTTCCAGCACACCATCCTGCATTTGCCGAGACTGGGAATGTTCTCATTCCTTTCCATGATGTATCCAGTTAGCAGCCTTTCACATGGAGAACTGTCATGTTAGGAGTTCTACATCAGGAATTCTTTGAGCTGTACTGGAGGTGATACTTATCTATGGGTTTTGGAAGTCTTTTTGTTAGTTTACATTTGATTAGTAATTCTTATTTATTTAATCATTCATTCACAGTCCTCAGTAGTTTTTATTAAAATTTGAAATCAATCCAATTGAATTGGATGCCTGCTCGCATCAACAGATTAATCTTGTGAACTCAAACTAGCGGGCATTAATTCTATATGCAGTAATGTTGCTCTGCTAATATTTTTCATAAACTGCATCTTGGCAAATGCTTCATTGCATTAAAAAGAACTACCCACCTGCAACAAGTCTTATTTCATTCTATATTGTTCATAACTTACTTTTAAAATAAGGACAGGGAAAGAAATATTTGTTCTTCATTATATGTTCCTTCTTCCCCTATTCTGATCTTTGTTAATAAGCATTTGTATTAATGCTTATTAATGCTTGTAATAATTGTATTAATCTTGTAAGGAGAAAGTAAGTGTTTTTTTTCTACTTCTTTTCCCCACAGGTCTATAAGTTCCATAGGTTGAGAGGGGTCTTCTCTTTCTGGAATTAACACGGCTGTACTGAGAAATCAGCAGCAGGTGGTGCTGTAAAGTTCCTAGTCAAGCTTGTCAAATCCACTAGAGGAAAAAAAAAAAAAAAAAGTACTTATGCTTTCAGAACAGCAAGCACAATGTTTCAGGAAGCTTTTCAAGGCTTCTTAATATAAAATAGTTGGCTGAGAATCAAATAGTCAGTCCTTGTATAAGCAAGGAGGTTGGCTGTTGGGAGTAACAGCAGAAGCTGAGAGAGTTTCTACTATGACTTAAATAACAAAGAAAAGATTGCTTGAGAACATATATTGCCCAAATGATTCTATCGGTATTTTAGACAAAAACTATTGGTATTTTAGACAAAAAATGGGACTGACTTTTCAATATGGTTTCAATATAGTTTATGTAGGATTTTATTTAGTTAATTTAAACATGTTCTGCACTTAGGCAGCACAGACGGCAGTTCCAGGCAAATGTTCTCAGCTCTTCCATTTTGCTGTATTTGGATGTAGAAAAGTAGAATTATCTCCTCCTGCAGCAACCTAGGTAGGCGATCTGTGTGAGTGCATGCCTTCTCAAGGCTGAAGGAGGGAGTACTTTGGAAAGCAATAATATTATATTATTTGAATTTCCTGATATTATTAGAATGGGAACACATGTTGCTGCTGCCTGAATTCATGTAACAACCACTTTTCCAAGGGGGTAAGATGCCACCTCTCAGATTTCCTTCACGAACCCAAGAACAGAACAAAATGAGCCTCCCTCCCCTTCTGCTCACCTGAGTGGTTGGTGGCACCCAGCCCCATCAAAGCAGGTAATTGGTTTTGTTATTTTTGCATCCAGAACTGTGCTAGAATTGCTTTTAAACCAAACCAAAACAAAAAAAAGGCAAGGAGATGAAAAGCATTGTCTACTTACTTTCTCTTCCTCTGAAATGGAAGTGGTGTCAGCGAGTGTCAATTTATGTTCAAGTATAAAGGGAAACCTGCATGTTGCAGAAAATGAACCCAGTGTTTCCCCATGACCTTTCTCCAAATTATTGCTTGACAGATCTGTTTATCATAAAAAGATATTCATCTATTTATTCAGTTGTTCGTCTGTTAACTGAAAGTCCTGATTTGTTATCATTTGAGTGTCAGCTGGTTCTGGGAAGGCTTATCTGTGTAATAGATAATTTTGGTTAAATATTACTTCTACTATAATATAAATAGGATGGACTAACTTTGCGAAGCAGATCCAGAAATGGAGCTGGTTTATAGGATAGTTGTCTTTTTCATGTTAGCCTGTCCCAGCTTTGGGATCAATGGGGAGTTAGCTCAGATCTCTGTGGCCATTGCTGGACCTCTACCCAGGGAGTTTATACATAGACTCCAGCTGCAAAACCACATCCTAACCAAAGAAGCTCCAGGCCCTGCTGTGGCTGAAGCCAGCGATTACCCTTGCCAACAAGATCCTGCGACTTCCGAGCTGCCCCAGTACTTTTCCCACCTTCATGAGGTTGGGGTGACGCATTACAAAATCTTTTTGCCGTGGGAGCGCATTCTTCCCAAGGGGGATGCCAGAAAGCCAGACGAAGCTCAAGTGCAGTGCTACCAGCAGTTGCTCAAGACGCTGGTTGCTGCAAACCTCAGGCCGGTGGTAGTTCTGCATCACAAGCACATCCCTGGCAATGTGGCCACACAGGCTGCAGGCAACAAAACCAACGCTTTTGCTGACCTTTTTGTGGACTATGCAGAGTTTAGTTTCAATGTTTTTGGGGGTCTGGTTGATGTGTGGCTCACTTTCAGTGACCTGCCAGAGGTCTTGAAAAGCCTGCCTTACGATGAGCCCCAGCTCCGTGTCCAGGCTCTTGCTGCTGCTCATGAGAGAGCCTATAGTGTCTACCACGAGAAATACTCACTGGCAGGTAAGAATAGGCAGAGGGATTTTTGTGTATGACCTTTTCACAAAATAGTTTGTAATGAGATTAAATGGCAACTGCTACATGTAATCTCTGAATGTGCTGTCAGTGGTCTCAGAATTGCATAGGAATACTTGAGTAACAGGTTCCTTCAAATACCTTATTTTGATATTTTTTTTTATGATTCCTGGTAATTCCATTTTACTTGATATCCAAAGTAGTTGTGGAGAATGTAGGCATGTATCTCTGTGTGTGTATTTATATATAATTTCTCATTTAACTGAAATGCAGTGTGTCAAGTAAACCAACAAGAAATAGTTACTTTTAACCTAAAAGGAAAATAAAATATCTTTTTTTTTTTTTTTTTTTTTTTTAAATTAATATGTGTGTACGTTAACAAAGCTCTAACGATCAAGCTATTTTGTAGATGGTAGTAGCTTCAGAACACAGGCCTCATAGAATAGTTTGGGTTGGAAAGGACCTTCAAGCTCATCCAGTTCCAGTCCCCCTGCCCTGGGCAGGGACACCTCCCACCAGCCCAGGTTGCCCAAAGACTCATCCAGCCTGGTCTTGGGCACTGCCAGGGATGGGGCAGCCATGCCTATTGGGGCAGCCTGTGCCAGTGCCATGTTCTACTGTCAGTTTGCAGGTTTTGTATTCACGTACTTTCCTTATATTTTGTGGGGTTTTGTTCGTTTGTTTTGGGGCTGTCTCTGTTTCTGTCTTTTTTTTTTTTTTTTTTTTCCCTCTGTGGTCCAGCACAGAATGGGTATTTAAAAATAAACCACCATAGAAAAACCACAAAGGCATGAGAATTATTATTATTATTATCCATGGAGTGGAACGGTTCCTGTTGGATGGCTGTATTCAGGTCTTATTCAGATCCTGCAAACAACATTGTTATTGCTCCTCATGAACATCTTAAAGATTCACTGAAAAAGACTCTTTGGGCTCTGCCTTTGAATTTCTACCTTCTGCAACTCTCTATTGATAAAATAATGGATGTTCTGAAATCAGCTATCTAGGGCACTGACTGATAATCCACAAATTCAAAAAGTTCCAACTGATTTTAAAGTAACTACAGCAACCCAAAATTCTTCATCTGTACTTAATGCACTACTAATAGATTGTCTCCTTTTCTTCAAGGTGGAAAGCTGTCCATTGCTTTAGGAATGGATCATGGCTTGGATAGTGCTTCATCAGAGCTGCTTTCAGTTTCTCTTCAGGTAACACCTTAATGGAATGATTTCCAAAATTATTTTCATTTTATTTCATTTCACTTGATTTGTATGCACAAGATCAAGTGGCCTATTGCAAGTTAAATACAATTTCAGCAAACTGACCAATAGGGTAAAATCTATTTTTTTTGATCAGTTCAATCATGAAGCTTTTTTGTAAAAGCTTTGAAGTACTCTTAAAATACTTCAACCACATGTTGAAATATTTAAAAAAAATGCTTCAACATACCTTCTTGGCTAGTGAGCAGTGGTAAAAATATATGGGAACATATTTCATAATTGGCAATTTTAGCAACATACATGCTTAAATAATGTATACCCATTGCTCTTTTATTCACAAGTCTACTTAATGATCAACCAATTAAAAAAAAACTTTTTTTTTTTTTCAGTATCTTTTTAAAAATAGTAGTTAATATGTTAAAGCACAGCCTGAGCTCTGATACAAGTGGTCTAGTTGTACAGGGGTAGCACAATATGAGGAAAACCTATTTTCTACAAAGATGATGACATCCTTTGTGTAAAGACCAAACCCTCTATCAGTACTTCTTTTCACCTAGATAACGTTGACATGGGATGCAGTGAACAAATGCCAGTGCAGGTTTTTGGCTTATATTCACAGTCCTTCAAAATTCAATGATAGGATAAGTGGTGACGCAGGCATGACATTTCAGCGATATAAGCAAGGTGTGGTTTGTATGGGGAGGAAAGAAGTACTAAATGAGCTGACTAAACTGAAAAAAAAAAACAAAAAAACAAAAACAACCTTGGACTGAAAAATAAACTGGAAGCTTATCAATTTTTTATGCCTACTTCAGCAGCTGGTTTAATAAAAGAATACTATCTATTCCCTTGAATATAATGACCTTTAGCGGAGTAGCATTGGTAGCGTGCAACGGTTAAAGATTCCTGAAGTGGACTTCCTGCAGAGGATTATTGATAAAGCCTCCCTGAACCACATGCTGATAAAGGTTTCTCTGCCTGGTTAGTCTCTGAGTAACCAATCTTACTGATTTAAAAAATCAGTTGTAATTCAGGAATATTAAATGCACAAAATGTTCTTACAACTTCATTTAATTCTTCAAAATTTAGTATTGTTGTTTAGGACAGACATCTCTCCATACACCACCCAGTTTGTACTCATTGTATTGTCCCACATAGCTGTGTGGCTTGTTACTTCAGCAATGTACCTGTATCTAACATTTAACAATTTTATATTTTGAACAGAATACCTGCAAAAAAAAAATAAATCTCCAGGATGATTCTCTTCCTTTTCTTGTTTCCAGGATTCGGTAGACTTTCTATCTCTCAACCTTCAGTACAGTTGTGGAAAAGAAACAGATTTCTACATGCAAATGAGTGAATTCCAGGTACCATTATGAACAGTGTGCAAATGAGCATTTCACTTCATGGCTACCTTGGGGAATTGAAGTTCTAGTAATAGAGGAGAACAGATAGAACAAATCCATCGCTGTTCTTAGAATTCTGCTGAACCTCATAGACCATCTATAACACGTTATTTTGCAAAGAGATCAGGTACAGGACTTTAAACTGTATTCAAAGTAATTGACCATTAATTTACTGTCTTAAATCCTTCAGCATTGAGGTATATGTAGTCCACGTGTCTGCACAAACGAGCACAGAGATTATATGCCACGCCTCAGGATCATGCAGCATAGGTAATAGCAGCCTGAAAAGGAGTATGCCAGGCTCTACCTTAACTCTCTTTGCTTCGTGTATTTGTGGCAGGTCGCTTATTCCCTGTAAATGATAAAGTGTTGGCCTGGCCAGAAGTGTGCTGCAAGAAGAGGAGACTCCCCACAGAGCATCTCTGGAACGCTTGTGTTTCTTGATGCGTGTCTAAACAGTTCTGATTGCTGTGAGAGCTCAGGCAGCAGCTACACTACGAAACAGCTGCATACAGCTCACTGTAACTTCCCCGTTGTTTTTCTGACTTAAAGACAGGTGTTTAAAAGTGTTGACAATGTTTTTGGTCAGCGATCATTATTGATGCATTAGTAACTGAACAGGTATAATTCTTCTGTCCAGGACTGGAAAACCTCTATCACATCCTAAAGATATGATATATGATTTGGCTAATACCTTTACACAAAAAGATCTTATTTTATTCTAGCACTGGTTCTGCAACTATAATACCAAAACTCACAAGTCCTCATCAGTAAAGGCAATGCTAGAAACATTAATTAGGACAAATTTGTGAAAGGATTAGATCACATAGCAGCAATAATGGCAGTGATGTTATAGGCTAGTACCTGATATTATACATCTGAGTGTGAATTGCATTCTTAAAATACGTAAGAAAGTCATGCAGCACCCGATGAGCAGAATAAGGAGCTATTTGACTCATTAGCTCTAGGGTTGCATGCTGGAGTGGTTCAAACATTGACAGCAAGATACTACTTCGGAGCTTTTCAAAGGGAGGTCAAACTAAAAGTGTCTGGGGTTTATGCTTTGATTTGCATTGGGCTTTTTTGGATCAAAGTGGGGGATGGTATTTAATGCTTACTCTGTTTTATGAATTTAATTCTGAAGAACGTTATTGCTAATTCTCAGACTTCTAGATGTTTCCTGTTCTGTGTTAAAAGAACAGATGCCAAGAACAGGGTTTTACTAGCTGGCCATTGTTTATTTTCATACAGTTCTTTGTTATAATTTTGTTTTTGCAGAATCTCTGGAAGGACATAGAGATCTTGATTTTCACTCTAAAATTCCTTGACTGTGGTTCCCTGGAAGAGAATCCATTCATACGAGTAGCTGCCATCGTCACAGGTGAGTGACCTATTTCAAGGAGTGGTAGAGTTTTGTATTTAGGCTCTGAATGGGAAACTATAGAATTGTCCTGTCCAGACCGCTGCTATTAGGCAAAATAATTTCATAGCTTCTTTCATAACCCTCTTGGAATATAAAAATATATATCTAAAGCATATAAAAAGTATAAAAATGTAAATCTAACATACTGGATTTGAGAAAAAAGAGCTATTATTACTTATTTAAAAACAAACAAACAAAAAAACCCACAAATATACTCTTATTTCAAAAGGTGTAACTATATGTTCAAGTGGTGTCATGCAGTCTGTCATCTCATTTGTGACTAAGCCCATCGCTTATTGTGTGTTTTCAGCTCTTAATAAAGAAAAAGCACGTACAATTGGGTATGATGTGAGTGAACTATTGGACTTCTCATCTCGTGTTTTAAGGTACAGTTTTTCTCCCTTAAATCAGATACTGTAATAAAGAGGTGTCCTCTAGGGACAAATACGCTAGGCAGATATATGACAGTTTTGGTGGTAAAATCTGCTGATAGTTGCTGAAAGGACTTGAAAGGAATTAAGTACATAAAATAACATCTGTCCTAGGAGAGAAGCTCATTGTGCCCCCAGAGATGCCTTCATCTGCCAGTGGGGTGGCAGGAGATTGGATTGATCAGATTACAAAAGGACTGTACCTTAAGTGGCAAATAAGCTGAGTGGGAAGCAAACAACTCTTTTATCCTCCTTGTTTGCAAGTTCTTTGGCATTGGCATCTACCTTGGAGATTGTAATTCCTTTTTATTCTGTTTTCAGCAAAGCCAGTACTCTACAGGAGAACCCAGATGCAGTTCTCACCCCTCGCTCCTCCTATCAAACAGTTTGGGAAATGTTTGCTAGCCAGTCTGAATTGGAGAGGGATTCTTTTCTGCAAGATGTTTTCCCGAGCGGTTTCCTCTGGGGCGCCTCCACGGGTGCCTTTAATATTGAAGGAGCTTGGGCAGAGGATGGGAAAGGAGAGAGCATCTGGGATCGGTTTGGGCATGAAGGCCATGTCTACATGAACCAGACAACAGACGTGGCGTGTGACAGCTACTATAAAACCAGCTATGATGTTTACTTGCTGAGGGGTCTTCATCCCCAGCTGTACAAATTTTCTATATCCTGGCCTAGAATTTTCCCCACTGGCACCAATGAGACCATCAGCTCCAAGGGCGTGGATTATTACAGCCGGTTAATTGACAGGTTGCTGGATGCTAACATTGAGCCCATGGTGACTCTGTTCCACTGGGACCTCCCACAAGCTCTCCAGGTTCTTGGTGGCTGGCAGAATGACAGCATCATAGATGCTTTTGTGGACTACGCAGACTTCTGCTTTGCCACTTTTGGGGATCGGGTCAAGCTCTGGATTACTTTCCACGAGCCTTGGGTTATCAGCTATGCTGGCTACGGCACCGGCGAGCATCCTCCAGGAATCGCTGACCCAGGAGTCGCATCTTACAAGGTAGGGATGCAGGAATCCTGCAGCTGCCATTCTTGTGTTGTTCTCTGATTCTGTACTTTTAACTATGTGCAAGCCTAATGAGGCCTCTGAGACAGTTATCTGCCTGTTGGATTTTTGATACTCCCCAGGAAATGGGGTAGTTCATGGATATTAGCTTTTATTTTCCATTCTGAAATCAGCCAGATTCTTACGCTTAATCCAAACCCCACAAAGCAGTGTGACACACAGCCATCCCTCTGCTCTCTGCCCCCAGGTGGCTCACACAATTCTCAAGGCTCACGCCAAGGTCTGGCACCTGTACAACGACAGGTACCGTTCTCAGCAACAGGGAAAAGTGGGGCTGGTGCTGAACTCAGATTGGGCTGAACCCAAGACTCCAACCAGCTCCGAGGATGTGAGTGCATCGGAGCGGTACCTGCAGTTCATGCTCGGCTGGTTTGCTCACCCCATATTTGTTAACGGTGATTACCCAGACGTCCTGAAGGCTCAGATCCAGCAGGTAAACCAGCAGTGCTCCACGACAGTTGCACAGCTGCCTGTGTTTACGGAGGAGGAGAAAGCCTGGGTGAATGGGACCGCAGACTTTTTTGGTCTTTCCCATTACACCTCCTACCTGGTTAGTGCCGTGACTAATGGGACCTGCGCACCAGGCTACGAGAGCATCGGGAACTTCTCCTTGCATGTGGATCCTGCGTGGCCAAAGACTGCCTCTGCTTGGATCCACGTGGTCCCCTGGGGATTAAGAAGGTTGCTGAAGTTTGTGTCCCAGGAATACACCAGGGCAAAGATCCCAATTTACATAGCAGGAAACGGTGTGCCCACAGAGCCCATAGGGGATCATATTAATGACACTCTGCGAGTGGATTATTTCCGCCGGTACATCAATGAGGCTCTGAAAGGTACGGATTTGTTTTTGTTTTTTTTTAATTTTAAGTAAAGGCAACTGGTTAATCCATCTCTTCCGCCATGATTAACTTTAAAACATCACCATTTGTGTGGGGCTATGGAACTCCCCATTGTTTAGGTCATGCAACAGGTCTTTCATACATGCAGACAAATACAGCCTGGATCCTAAAGCCATTCTCTGTGAGAACAATGTTCGTTATTTCAGCTCTCCTGAAGATAACCTGACTGCAGGCAGGCCCTTACCTACAGAGATCTCATAGATCAGGACTGAATGAAGTCTTCACTGACAAGGCAGATATAACTGACAGCGTCCTGCACCACTGAGGGTTAGAATTTTTAGGGAGATGTTTGGGTCTCAAATATTTTGAGTAAAGTTCAAGGTATGACTGTATCTTTGCAAACTGTATCCAAGTGATGCAAAAAATAATGCTTGTGACTGAAGTTCTGGACAACTATAGATCTGAGACTTCAAATAGAGATTTTACTGTTCCTCTCTTCAGATACACAAATCAATAGCATCAGAAAACTTTATTAAATATGTTGTATTAAGTATGTCGGTGATCAGTATAGAGCTTTTGATCTTCTTTACCTAGTTCCCAACAGACATACAAGAGCTATGAGGGGCACAAGAATCCTGTACTCAAATATTTCTCTTCTGATGCATTTTAATCACTCAGCTTTTGACCAGCTCCTATGGCAGTGCTGACTGCTCTTCTTGCCAGGTGTTCTAATTGTTTTGTTTTGTTTTCCCTGGAAGTCCATTCCCAATTGTTTGGCTATCGCCCCGTTACCCTCTGCTGTAGTGCTTGTGTTAGGCGATGATGTGTTCAGAAAATGTCCTGTTGACTAACAGTCTTGTGCTGTTTCTGTGGCAGCGGTGAAACTAGACACGGTTGACGTCCAGTCATACATTGCTCGATCACTGATTGATGGTTTTGAAGGCCCGGTGGGGTACAGCCAAAAATTCGGGCTACATCATGTGAATTTTGAAGACAGCAACAGAGCAAGGACTCCCAAGGCATCCGCTTATTTCTATGCCAGCGTTATTGAAAAGAATGGTTTCCCACCCCAAGTCTCAAACAGACTCCCTGCGCCGGTGATGTTTGACCTACCCGTGCCGTCAAAGTTGCCAAATTTACCAGCATCAGAAGTTCCCTCCAAGTCCAAGGTTGTCTGGCAGAAGTTTTCATCTCAAACAGACTTTGAAAGGGACATGTACTTTTATGGGACGTTCCCGGAGGACTTTCTGTGGGGTGTGTCTTCTTCTGCATACCAGATAGAGGGAGGCTGGGATGCTGATGGCAAAGGGCCCAGCATCTGGGATAACTTCACCCATGTGCCAGGGAATATAGTTAACAACGACACTGGCGATGTAGCTTGCGATAGCTACAACAAGCTGGAGGAAGATATTTACCTGCTGAGAGCCTTAGGGGTAAAAAACTACCGTTTCTCTCTGTCCTGGCCTCGAATTTTCCCCACTGGAAGGAACGACTCAATAAATAGACATGGAGTTGACTACTACAACCGCCTCATTGACGGGCTGGTGTCAAACAACATCACACCAATCGTCACCCTCTACCACTGGGACCTGCCCCAGGCTCTCCAGGACATCGGTGGCTGGGAGAGCACTTTGCTGATTGAACTCTTTGATAGTTTTGCAGACTTCTGTTTCCAGACCTTTGGGGACAGAGTGAAGTTCTGGATCACATTCAACGAACCCCAAGTCATTGCATGGGTTGGCTACGGCCTGGGGGCATTCCCACCCAACGTCAAAGACCCCGGGAGCACTCCCTACAAGGTGGGACACATCTTGCTGAAAGCTCACGCCAGGGTGTACCACACGTACGACGACAAATACAGAGCAAGCCAGGGAGGGGTCATTTCTCTGTGTCCCAACATTGACTGGGCTGAACCGAAGACACCGAGTGACCCCAGGGACCTGGAAGCTGCAGACAGGTACTTGCAGTTCTTGGTGGGGTGGTTTACCCACCCAATCTTCAAAAACGGGGACTATCCTGAGGTCATGAAGTGGAAAGTTGGGAACAGGAGCGAACTGCAGAACCTGCCATCATCCCGCCTACCCGTTTTCACAGCTGAGGAGCGTGACTACATCCGGGGCACAGCAGATGTCTTCTACTTCAACACCTACACTTCCAAAATCGTAACCCATAAAACGACCCCTCTGAAGCCCTACTCTTACGAGCACGACCAGGAAGTTTCGACAAGTATTGACAGCTCCTGGCCTTCCTCAGCACTTTCTGAACATAAGGCTGTGGCCTGGGGGCTGAGGAGGGTGCTGAACTGGATCAAGGAGGAGTATGGCAATCCCCCGATATACATCATTGAGAATGGGGTGGGGATAAATAGCAGCTCGGATGTTGATGACCACACCAGGATCCTTTACCACAAAACATACATTGATGAAGCTTTAAAAGGTACAAACCTTTGCTTTTGTTCTCTGTCTGGTGACTCCTCTAGATTCTCCATCACATCTTCCCCTGACAGGTGGTTTTTAAAAGCAGCTGTTAGCAGTCTTTGAACATCCTGAATGCAACATAAACGGTGATTTTTTATGCTCTCCTTTGCATGGCCATTTGTATCCTCTGACTGTGAGGTCTTTCATGATTTTTCTGGTCTAGTGCCAGTCAGCTTTGTGAAGCTGGCAGTGTGTGTGTGTTTGCCAGTGACTTCCTTGTGGTTCCTTCAATGCGCGATGTATTACTGATGCTCTTCTGTTGCTTCTGGTCTTTCAGCTTACAAGCTCGACGGTGTTAATCTGCGAGGATACAATGCTTGGTCTTTTATGGATAACTTCGAGTGGTTGAATGGCTATGATTCAAGATTTGGGCTGCACCAGGTTGATTTTGATGATCCCAACAGACCAAGAACCCCAAAGCGCTCGGCTGTGTACTACGCAGAAATCATCCGCAATAACGGCATCCCGCTGCCCAAGGAGGATGAGTTTTTCTACGGGGAGTTTCCAAAGAACTTCTGGTGGAGTGTAGCGACAGCAGCGTACCAGGTTAGGAAATGAGGGCTGACTCTTGGGGTACCGGTGGCCGTTAATTCATTTTGGATGAGACATCCACAGCTTCTGTGACATTAGGTTCTACGGTAATTGGGGGTTGCTGTAAAAACTGCCTGACTTATCTCCAAGTTCTTCCCTTCTAATGGCGTGGTTATACCACAGGAATTGAGATAGCAGCATGGGCTTCACAGGAACCAGCAAACACCGAGCAGCGGGTTGAACTGCCACAACACCTCCCCTGTGACACTGCACTTCAGTAAAACTTCTGTGCTATGGGGCCCAAGAGCTCTTACTAGTTTGGTGCAGCCAATGTTACAACAGATCATGTGGTGCCACAAAGGCCAAAAGGCTGAATTCTTTGCTGGGCCAAGATGTAAATCTGGTGTTGTTAATGATTTCTCCGTTCCCTCCTCCATCTTCAATTACAGATTGAGGGAGCATGGAGAGCAGACGGGAAAGGACTTAGCATTTGGGACCAGTTTTCTCACACTCCCCTGAAAATCAGCAATAATGACAATGGGGATGTGGCTTGTGACAGCTACCACAAGATTGAGGAGGATGTGGAAATGCTGAAAAACCTCAAGGTGTCTCACTACCGCTTTTCCATCTCCTGGTCCCGTGTTCTCCCAGACGGGACCACCAGCTACGTCAATGAAGCGGGACTGAACTACTACGAAAGGCTGATTGACGCACTTCTGGCAGCCAACATAATGCCGCAGGTAACTGTGAACGTGGAAATCCAGGAGTGCAGGAGCTGAGAATTATCCTGATGTTGAAAGATTAGATAGTTTATCCCTGTGTTCTGATCCCCATGCGGGAAACCCTCACTCCTTACAAACTTCCCAGGCTGTTCAAGACCCGTTAAGACCCGTTGATGTGTAGGCCAGTAGCAGAACCCAAGTCTGACACTCAGAGCACGGGTGTGTGTTTAAGTCTACTCCCTCCTTCACAGAGAATTTTTTTTCATTGTGTAAACATGTTTTTTGAACAGCTAAATGTGCTAGGAATTTAGGGATACATTCACAATTACTACCCAGGAGATCACAGTAGCCTTACTGCTGGCTGTTACCAAACACCCTGCTGTTTCCCAAGTCCCACCAACCTGTTGCCTCCCCACTGCTGGCTGGGTCCCCCCAAACCACTCTAGAAAAGGTGCTCATCTGGGGAGGGCGAGGCAAGGAGGTTGTTCTGTGCTTCTGACACTGTGCAGCTTCTCAGCAGCCCACCCAAGTTTTCTCAGAGCTTTTTTCTTGCAGTGGACTTGCAGAATTGGGAGGGCTTTGGCCTTTCTTTTTTCCTAAAAGCCCAAGCGGTGCTTTTATGTGCCTTCTGCACTGCTGGCCCTTGTTCCTGCTTACTAGGCACTTGCTTTTTGAGTTATAGCTCATTAAGAAACTCCTTGCTTAGCCCTGAAGGCTTTCTGTCAGCTTGGACTCTGGTCCTAAGTTAGAGTGTTTGGGTTCCTTGCTGGGAGTGCTTTGGTTAATATGTCACTGACACATTTGTCACATATTTGGTTAATATGTCAATAAGTTGTAGGATTAGTGTCACTGAAATGGAACAGTCCCTCCTAATGGGAATTTTTTTACAGAGATTAATGAATTTTATAGGAATTTGGTATTTAACACGATTTGGATGTGTTCTTGGGAGAAGAATAAGTTATACAAAGTGTATAGTTATAAATTAATTCTAAAGTTATAAATAAATTATAAAGTTATAAATAAGCTACAAAAATGTACCTACTTACAGGTGGGATGAGCAAGTGTAAGAGATAATTACAGATGTTCTTGTTGTGTAGAACTGTTTTACTCATTTGTTCATGGTTTTGCCAAGTTCCTACTCTATTGAAATGAAGAAGAAAACAGCCTTTTTCTAGCTGCAGATCCCAGCAGGGTTTATGCTTGGAAATGAGGCTGGTTTGTTGTCCCTATCCCTGAAGGGAAGGAATGACTGGCTGAGCCCTTTCTCTGCTCGCTCCCCACAGGTGACCATCTACCACTGGGACCTCCCACAGGCGCTGCAGAACGTTGGCGGGTGGGAGAACGATACCATAGTTCAGAGGTTTAAGGAATACGCCGAGCTGCTTTTCCAGAGGCTGGGAGATAAGGTGAAGTTCTGGATCACCCTCAATGAACCCTACAACACGGCATATCTCGGCTATGGCTTTGGGACAGCTGCTCCAGGTGAGGCTGCTGAGCACGGTTTCAAAGCTTTGCTGAGGCAGTATCTCAGCCCTGGGCTGGGCCTCAGGGCCCCAGGTGCTGCACATTGCATTTAATAGCAGGCAGCTGGTTTATTTCTCTCAGAGGAGGGCAGCTCTGGGTGTCCTGGATGTGTTTACCTGGGAGGAAGCAAAAGGGGAAGCTGGGGATGGCTGCTCCAGCACCTGAGCTGTCGCTGTCTCTGCAGGAATCTCTGTTAGGCCGGGGCGAGCCCCTTACATAGTGGGGCACAACCTGATAAAGGCCCATGCAGAAGCCTGGCACCTGTACAATGAGACGTACCGGCCCAAACAGGGAGGATTGATCTCCATCACCATCAACTCGGACTGGACAGAGCCGAGGAACCCCCACAAACAGGAGGACTGGGATGCTGCCAGGCGCTACCTGCAGGTAGGAGGCACGCAGGCAGCCCCAGCTCTCCTGGCTGCTCGCGGAGTGTTCAGGTTGGCATCTGGAGCTGCCCAGAGCCCAGGCTGGCATCTCAGATACATTTCCTTGCTTCTCTAATACACCACCTTCTTCTGGCAGCTGGTTGAGAATGCAGTGGAACTGAGACAAAATATGACTGCAGTTCCAGCTTATTCAATTTGTTGTCGTTACATGGACATCCCTGCGTATCTCTTTGTGCTTGTTCATTATAAATCTGGTACTACGTGTAAAAGCAGCAAATGGAGAGGAATGGTGAAGGCCCTTGTTTTTATACCTAATTTAAACTTATTTCCTGGGTTAGTTTCTCATAGGTTGGTTTGCTCACCCCATTTTCAAAAACGGTGATTACAACGAAGTGATGAAAACAAGGATTCGGGAGCGCAGCCTGGCTCAGGGTCTGAAGCAGTCTCGGTAAGAGCACAGGCACACAGGTGCTCTCATGTTCCCTGCTGTGCTGAAACCTGCTTTTCTGATGGTGCTGTTAAGTGGAAGGATTCTGGTGAAATGGTGCGGTAAAAATCTGTCCCCTCAACGGGAAAACTGTTTGTTTTTTCTGGTCCTTGTCTTTACCTCTCTTGCAAACTAAATTTACTAATATGAATAAATCTCTCTCTAAGCTCCAACCTGTGGGGTACTAGGTTGGCAGCTCAGAATGAGGTAATGAATGATCCGCATTAGATGCTGTGATTTGCCTGACAGTGATAAATGTGCTTTAATCGTTCATAAAATGATGTACTGAACTCATCGGTGCCTCCGAATTACATTTCTAGTTTGCCATTCCAGTTAATTATGTGTAACCCTATTTCACTATCCGTGTTGCAGTGTGAATGTTTTTCCTTTTTTCTCTCTTTCTAGACTCGTACCAGGAAAGCACTTTTTCTTTCTCCCTCTTGACTCTAATAACAATTTCTTGGGGGTATGTTAGGTGTGGGGGTATTACTGATCAGTCCTTTCTGATAAGACCCCTTGTTCTGAAATGAGGGAGGTGACAGAAGAGTTGGTGTGTGCTCTGCAGCAAAGACAGGGCTCTTCAAGACTTAAATCTTGTTTTTATGCGCCTAAAATATTTGAATTCTTGAGCATTTTTTAAAATGTTATTTCTTCTGTGGTGGTTGCTACCACAAATAAGAGCACAGTCACTGTGTGTTGCCTTATGAGTTGAAGTGTGCAAGTGTCTCTGTCTGGGGAAGAAGTCCTGTCCTCAGCCTAAGAGCGAACTCTCAAGCATCACCGAATTGCCAGGAGTGCACGTTGAGCAGTGGTTGCCTAGGGACTGAATTCCCAAAAGAATTTTCTCTCTTTTCTGGCTAAAAGAGAACTGAAAACTCTCCCTTGCTCCAGGGCACCCTGGATGTTCCTGACTGTTTCTTGCTCTCTCACCACAGCAGTGATCATGTAGAGCTGAGATCCCAAAGGTTCTCTGAGGCCTCCCTTTTGGAGGGAACCAAGTGCTTTGGGGATTAACTAGCAGAGCTCCCCTCACCCGGGCTAGTTACCAGTTTCTTCTGGGTTTTCCCGTCTTCCTCCAAGAAGATCAGGGTGCAGCTCTCTGCTGCGCTTCTCCTGTGCTCTGCGTTTCTTCACGGCTGGGGGCCTTGGCCATGGCCACATTGTTCCAGCTCCCTTCTGGGTGATCCAGCTGAACATGGAGTAGGTCCCCAGGTCACCAGTACAGAAGTGCCTCCCACCTCATCTGATTTTCTCAGCTGTAGAGCTTGTTTGTGTTGTTTCTTTTCAGCACTGCTCTGACTCCTGCTGAAAGCCACTTTATATCTTTACTTGAAAGCCTCTTGCCCCATGCAAATGCACCTATAAACACGTTAGCTACTTTCCTTCATCATTCCTTTGTGCTTTTCAACACCTCGGTGTTACAGCCCACAAACTGCTTCAGTGAAGACAAACCCTGTGCCAGTTTAACCTTTCTGGGTCCCAGAATAAAGGGATACAGGGACGAAGTCACGTCAGTGTTACAGGTGCTCTTAGGGAAAGTTTCTGACTTCTCTGACTCCAAGGTACTTCTGAGCTCAAGCACAGCAAAAGAAAACAGCAGGACTGGTAAAGAACAGCCTTGTCTTTAGTTCTGTTGTCTGCTCTAGAGCAGGTGTTAGTGGGTCGTGGAGCCCCGTGGCTGTCAGCAGCTCTGTGCTGAGGTTGTGTTTCTGTCACTACCTTTTATTTGAGTGTGAACCATGCAGGGTTTCGCTTCCAGTCAGTGGAAGGTCCGCTCCTCTCCTGGGGAACTCTACATCAGGCAACGTGAATTGCCTGAGTTCTAGCAAAAGCTTCATTTAGTTAGCCACCGGGACCGAGGGAGGGGTAGAAACAAAAGAAGGGGAAATCCTGAAAAGAGCTGCATTTCTATGGGTTTATGCTTTTTCTCTGTTTTCTGTTGCAGACTTCCAGAATTCACTGAAAGTGAAAAGCAAAGAATTAAAGGCACATATGACTACTTCGGTCTAAATCACTACACTACGGTTTTAGCATACAACTTTAATTATTCTACTGGGATCCTGTCATACGACTCTGACAGGTAAGATATAAATGTACGCTACTGGTCAAGTCAAATGTGCGTGCCTGGAGCCTGGGCCAACTAAGCAATATAAACTAACAGCACATAAAGCCATGAGAGATTTATTAGGCTCTTATAACCAATACTAGGGAAAATATCCCCAAACAATACCCGTGATGCTATTATTTTCACAAAAGCCCCTTCTTTATGACCCAAAATGAATGGTTAAAACAGAACAAGAAAAATTAGAGCATCTACTAAAAGGAAGGAATCAGCTCTTCTGAGTCTCCTCCCACCTGGTATCAGCTCTCAAGAGTATTTATTGTATTTCCTTCCCCCAGTCCGTAGTTTGAAGAGGGAGATTTTCCTGGTTTGTGGGTACTACTGTATTTACTGTTAAACAGTTGTTGGCTCTCTCTGCACATTAGTTTAGCTTAAATTTAAAGCCTAAGTAGTTAAATCACTTCTTAAATATATGTAAATCAAGCTTTTTGACACATTGATTTCTCTCCCAAGTTACAAAAGGTAAATGATAGGAGCTTATTGAGTTTTTCTGCTGAGAATTAACGCAATTGTGGGATCACTCATGAGGGTGATCATGATCATGATTGGCTGTTTTCTGAGCTATTTTCACAAAAGAGTGGAATTGGGGTAACCTCCCCTTGCCCTTTGCTGCCGCAGCACTGCCCTTGAGCTGTGTCCCTTGGTGGATGCTGGGATCTGTCCTGCATTCCTGCAGAGATGTGTGCTCAGTCACTGTGTTGTGGATCAGAGGTTGAAAGTAGAAATTGCTTTAAATGCAAAGATGGGGCAGGCTCATGAGTTGGGCACACAGCACACCCTCAGTGACTGCCAATGAAGGCAGAATGTAATTTCTAAAGTGAAGTATGAGGTGTTTTCTCGAGGTTTGTGAGCATCAGTAGCTCTTTACCTCCCCAGAGCTCTGTGCTCTTCCCACCCTGCCACAGTCACTTCTCAGGTGAGCAGTGACACGGGGCCAGGCACCAGGGACAGGACTGTGATCAGTGTCCTCCTCCACAGGGGTGTCGCTTCAGTAACCGACCGCACCTGGCTGAACTCGGGGTCCTTCTGGCTCAAGGTGACGCCCTTTGGCTTCCGAAAGCTCCTGAGGTGGATAAAGGAAGAGTACGGTGACCTTCCCATTTATGTGACTGAAAATGGGGTATCGGAACGGGGAGACACAGATCTCAATGACACCTGGCGGATACATTACCATCGGAACTACATTAACGAAGCACTGAAAGGTAAGAGTGACTATTTAAAGCTGATTAGTGGTGTCTCCCAACAAGCCTGGCACGTACAAAGTGAGCTGTACAGAGCTGAAAGGCCACTGGCGACACATTTGTCAACTACACGTACGCATGGGGTTAACTCTGGGTCTGCAGCTGCGAGCCTTTGGGTGTGTGGAGACTCGTGCAGGGAAAGATGAAGCAGAGGCAGAGCAAACCATGGGGTTAGTAGAGTGGGATAAGGGAGGGCAGATTCCTTGTACAGCTGCATCTGGCAAGAGAGGGTTCTTTGCTGCTGGTTCTATAAATAGCACCTTACTCAGAACAAACACACAGGGACCTGGTTTCAGTTACAGCTGTGGTCAGTTTTGCTGCCTTGCCATAGGGGAGCTGACTGCCAGGTGTTCCCAACACACTTGTTTACTGCCTTTTAGCAGCGAGGGCCCCATGAACACTTGTTTGAACACCCATGGTGTGTTGTTAAGTTCTTCTCTCTGTACTTAGACCTTTGTGTACTGAATGAAAGCTTTGATTTTGGGAGGAGAGAGGAGCAGTCTCCAGGGCTGACAGAGCTGCCCTGGTCAGTGGCTAGGTGTAACTTGGCTGTTGAACCACCTCAGAGCAGCACGTGCCAGAGGTGGGGACAGGGAGGTGGTGAGCCCCCCCCGAGGCTGGGTTGGCAATAGGTTCATTGCACCCAGCTGCATTTTTGTGTGGTGCCCTGTTCATAGCGCTGCGGGCTGAGGGGCAGCTCCGTGCTGCCTGCCTGCTCAGCCCCCTGCTGTGTGTGCTCCTGAGCAGCTGTTGTGCTGGACGATGTCGACCTGCGAGGCTACACGGCCTGGACGCTGATGGACAACTTCGAGTGGGCCGTGGGCTTTGATGAGAAGTTTGGCTTCTACCACGTCAACTACACAGACCCCAGCCTGCCGCGGCTCCCCAAGGCCTCCGCCAGGTACTACTCGCAGATCATAAGCTGCAACGGGTTTCCAGATCCAGCGGCAGGCCCACATCCCTGTCTGGAACCGGAGCCGGAAGGTGAGTGATGCAGCAGAAATCATGCGTCTGATGCTAAACCCAGACACCTTCTATAAACTGTAGTCCTAAAAGACACCAGCTATTTTTACAATATTATTTTTAAGGGTTTTGGCAGCAAACTGCCTGACAGTCAGCCTCTGTTAGGACTAAAGGTAGCCGTGTGGAATTAGGTCACTTCTGTTTGCAAAGCCAGAATAACTTTAAAGGATGTTGTGGTAGCACCCAGCTATGTGCCTGTACTGAAAATACAGCAAAGAGTTGGGCCATTCTACTCTTTTCTGATTCACAAAATGTATCCCCAGTCACGCCCATCTAGTAGTCCTGCAGTATTTTTTAAAAAACAATTTTGACTGCATTCTAAGAAACATTGGAAATACTTCCATTGTTTGTGTTCTCTGGGTTAAGTATGTTAACTTGTCAGTTGGGGCTGTTCAGAGGTTTGTTTTTATTAGCCATGACTGCCAGGGAACACTTGCCCCTCCTCTGGCCTCAAGAGCTCTCTCTTAACCCTGGGTTGTGCCTTTCCCCTGAGCTGGAGTTGTCAGTCCCTGATCCCAAAGACCTACAGCTACAGCCAGGGCCCTGCCCAGCACCACTGAGCCTCCTGCAGAGGAAGGAAGAAGTGATGCACACATACATGAGTAAGTTCACAACAGGCTGGGTACTAATTCTTGTTGTCTTCCCCTGCACAGCGACCCCGACGGTCCCCACGACAGTGGAACTGGCTGACAATGTGCGCTTCCTGGGCTTGGACTTAACGTCACACAGTGCCGAAATCGCGCTGTACGTGCTTTTTGCTCTTTCTGGAGTTGGAGCACTGGGCCTGGCTCTTCTTGCTTATAAATATGGAACATTATCCAAAAAATCCCGTAAACAATCACCCATGGAACTCAGTAAAATGTGAAGTTCAATCGGATTAAATATGGGGAATGGACTGAAACAATGAAACCCTATCACATTGTATTCTACTGCAGCAGAAAGAACGATAGAGCGCTCGTACTACTGCACCTTAATGAGGGGAAGGAAGCCTTAGAGATAGCGTTTCGTCTTTTTGTTGTTCGTTAAAATATGAAGCAAAAAATGTTCTGTTAATTGACTTCTTCCCAGCTGTTACTGATTTGATTTCTTCACATCAGAACTAAAATAGCTTGTTCCTAGTCGTGCAAGAACTTTGAACCTGACCGTTCATCTGTTCGCCTTCGTCACCTTCCCTGGTGTCCTGCTGGTCTCTTCAAGGCATCTGAGAGAATTCCCATGAAGCTCTACTGAACCTTAATGGTCCAAAGACAAGGTAGGGCTGGTAAGAACAGGTGGAGGAGGATATTGTTCTCACAGACACTGTACAGCATGGGTTTTTCTATTCCTCTTTTTGAATTTTATCATAAATTATTAAAAAATGAAAATTGGCCTAGCCCTCTGCCTTCGCATTTGTAGTGATACTTCACTGAAGCATCTTTAAATAGAAGGCTGAAGCAGCACAGAACACCTGTGATGTTTAGGGCCGTACAAAAAATATAAATGCACAATTCCACAGAGGAAAGCTTTGTTCCTACTTCCAAAGTAAGTTTCCCCATTCTTCTATTACAGCCCCTCTTTCCAGCAATATTTCTATTTTATGCGAGAAAGAAGAAAGTACTTACTTTCTCTCTGTGCCATCTCCTGGATGTAACAATTTTTCATACACATTTGACCAGATTTCAACAGGAACAACTCCCAAGTAAGATCTTTTAAACTGCAACAAAAAGCTTGAAGGTCTTTTTCCAACCTTTATGATTCTATGAAAAAGATTGCTCACTGTATTTTAAGTTTTAGTGCCTAAGCCTAGCTGTTTACTTGGTTGTGACTCCAGTACTTCAGAGGAATGTTACAAGAAATGACAGTTATGTTTTCTGGAAAATATTTTATTGAGTGCTTGGGGAATTAAAAACTACAAGGTTTTGCTTGCAGTTGCAGAAGCAAGAAAAAAGTTAAACATAAATTAGTTACCTGATTTGCTACTTATAGTGCTTCTGAAAACCTCATTTTAACCAGTCATTCCCCTCTCACAACCTTTATATTAATATATCTGACCCTTAAATTTATGTAGCAGAATATTTAAAGATTAAAAAGTGCCTTCCTAAGGGCAGTAGGGTATTGATTATGAAAGCTGATGTAGATTTTCAGTCTTAACTTGCCTTCTAAGCCTCAGCGCCACCCCCTTCATTTCTCTGACTTAGGCAAATTTATTCCATCCTCCCCTGCAGGAATAAGAATTAAGTAACTCACTTGGTGTGAAATAAGCCCCACTTGTCCAGAAGCTGTAGTTGACTTAGATCAATTAAGGAGAGAAAAAAAGAAAGCCAGACAGTAGTTACTGCAGTTACTCAAAACTACATTTGTTGTGTAGAATTTCCATTCCAAGTGTTGTTTTCATCTTCTCCGTCATCTTGAGTCCTCAGTCTATAGATTTTGCCTTCTTTTTTGAAGTCTTCCCCTCGCTTCTCCATGACTCGTTTCCTGACTGTTTGCCTAGGGTACAAATGACAGTGAAGTTTGACACTTTCCCCTAGTTACTGCATTGGCTTCTCTTGTGCAAGCAAGGCCTCCTCCTTCTCTTCTCCCCCAGAACAAGCTTCTTCAGCCCTTTGGCTCACAGGGAAGCTCTCCCCAGCTGAAAATGTGGCACTTAGGAGTCAGACAAACTGACAGAATCTCCTTTTCCTTGGAAAGGATGAGGTAATACATGGCTGCTTCACATGCAACAGCTGAGCTGCTCTGCTTGTGTTTTGTGTACAACCACACTGTAACAACATAAAAATGTTGAAAATCCAATCTCATCTTTCAAGTGATGGTGCTCACACCTGTAGCTACAGTTGAACTCCCTAGTCATAAATGACTGCAAGACAATGCTTTTTTTCTGCTCTGTAGTTGGAAATCAAAGCAAACAGTAAAGCGTTGGATTAATCACACACGTAAAAATCAAGATACCCTCAGCAGGGCTGCAGTGCAGTTTACTAGCCACCAGTTTATCCACCATCCATAGGAAGGATGGTGGCCAGAAAAGGCCAGGACAGAGCAGCAGTTCGAGGAGGACAGGCATGCAGTTCTCCAACATAAGACAAAAATCTTTCTAAGAAGTATTTTGAGAAACGGCCACCCAAAACAGTTTTGATTACCTGCTTTGCTCACTGTTGCTGGGCTTTGAAGGATTTGAATGGTCTTGCTGATGCGCGGTTCTCGCAGCAGACTGTGAGGGAGGTGGACTTGTAAACAGGAAATTGCTAATAAATCTCCAGACTGCTAAGAGGGGATAAAGTATTGTGCCCAAGAACTTCCACAGATCACCACCTGAAGCCTGAACAACCGAAGTAGCCGGTCTTCCCGCCTGGACGTGAACACAGAGCAAGCTTCTCAGGTATTAAAGCGCTACTCGTTTAGACAGAGTACTTCATACCGAATTTAGAAGCTTTTCAGTAGATACGAGAAAAGAACCCCTTTGGTTACACATTAAAAAAATCCCTATGCCACCACCTATCCATCTCAGAAAAAAGTCCTTTTTATAGTCTTGATTAGGCTATCTTAGACAAAGGAACGACCAAAATTCAAGCTGAATGTTTTAACGGCTGACTAAAAGCAGCTAGACAGCAACAGTGTCACTGCTTGGGGGTAAGTGAAGAACAAACCAACCAAACCCCAGCACCTACCGGCAGCAGCACCACTGAAGCGCTGGGTACCAGCTCTAGCTCCAGTAATTTCTTTCCATAATCTTCTTTGGTAAATTCCCTTCTGGGAAACATTGTCGCCAGCGAAAAATTGCCATAAGCATTACCAACCGTCTGTGAAAATATGAATAAAACACTTTATTTCTAACTGCTCACTTCCTAACAATCACCGAGTTGCCAATTGAGCACCCCTCGCTTTACTGACAAGGAGTTTTTTTTGTTGTTGTTGTTGTTTTTGTTTTGTTTTTTTATCAAAATGACAACGCTGTCCACCTGAAGAAATGGAGAATTTCTCGTATCTTGCAGCTCACCAGTTACACAAAGGCAGCTGGTGGCAGCAGAAAAGGGTGCTAACCAAACCTGCTTCATACAAAGAAAAAGGCAAGCAGCTGGTGGCAATCCCACCACACTTACTGACTAGGTGCTGCTACACCACACTAATCAGCATGCATCAACATGAGACACTGACTTACCTGTGCAGCAAACTGCCTTGCCTCTTCCAGCCGTGCTTCGGAGGGGAACTGGTTAGTGAACGAAGACCCATCTGGCAGGCGGAACTGAATCCTGGCTACCAGGCTGCGGGACATGCACCACGGTCAGTCAGCACTTACAGACAGCCGCTCCTGGGGCTTTAGCTGGGCAGTAGTCACGTGGGGGGGAACAGTCATCCTACTTAGGGCAGTGTCGATGGTTTACGAATTTGGATCCTGCTTACGTATCACAATGCATCTCCTCTGCATTTTTATCAGAATCCAAAACCCACCGATATTCAGAGAGGATGCTTACGTTGATATGCAGAATTTAGTAAATACATGGAAGAAATACAAACCACACAATATTTTGTGTAGCCTCACTTAGGCTGGCTTGGCAAATAACTATTCTCAGCTAGCTAAGGCCCAGCATTTCTGTCTGAGGTCCATCATCAGCACAGCTCCAAGCCAACTCCACGCACAGCTGCACAACTGGGCCTGTACCATGCACTCGGGCATGGTTCGGACACAGTCACCTTATCCAGCTCCCTACCCAGCCCATTGTGCATGGCATTCAAATCAAGGCTCAGACAGAAAAAGCTCTTCCCTACTAAACATGCAAGAAAAGGAGGTGAGCACCACGATTAGAAATGTTTAACCAATGCAAGTTATCAGAGAACGTAACATTCACGTAGATAGCTGTCAGTAACCATTGCAAGAGAAAGCTACTTTTCATGTCACTAAACATTCCAACCTAGCATCAAATAACAGATTAGGATATACTATTTAATTTCCTAAAGCTTATATAAACTTTTTTTTTAAACCTTTTCCCAAAAACATACACTTCTGCTTTCTTTCCAACAACTCACCTTCGTTCCTTTTGAGATGCTTCTTTTCTGGCCTCCAGCTCAGCCTGTTTAGCCTGAAGAGCTGCAGCTTTTGCAGCTTCTGCTTCTTCCTTGGATTTTGCAAAGCGAGCCGCTCTCTCAGCACGATCCTTTGGAAAGACCAAACAAAACTTCATTTTTACCATAAACCGTAGCTTAACTCTCACTAAAGCACAACCTGTACTGCAAACCCAACGGCACTGATACAAGTAGGAGAGACAGTCAGGCTGCAGAGCTGTGCTCACTGCCAAACTTCATGAGCCCATCGTTAGACGAGATGACACACGCTTTGCAATGAGTCACTTCATCCACGTAGTTAACAGATGGTCTTCCCATGGAAGTTTAACATTCCAGGGAAGAGAAAGGGAAAAAAAATCTTACAAGTTGCAGTGCTGCTGTTTTCTAGGCCAAAACTTAGAAATGAGGTGGAATTTCAGATGTTGTGAAATGCTTGTATATATAGATGTTTGTGTGTAGATACAAATTTAAAACAAAAAATAACCCCCGCCACTTGGAAGCCAGCATTCCTTGGCATGCTCCACAATGAAGTACTCCCTGTGTTTCTGTTTCCGATCTCAGTTAAATTGTGTATTTTTTTTATTTTAATATTTAATGATAATCCACCACTTGGCTCCAACAATGTAGAAGACAAGTTGGTATGCTCATTCTGATAGATATCATCATGAATATGAAAGCAGAAGCTTCATTTTATACACCACAAGTGCTACTATAAAACCACAAATGCAGATTGTTATCACCCAAGGCCACGGGATTCCAAACAGAAAAAAAATAAGATCTTTCAATGTTTCTCCTAACAAGAAAGTTTACTTTTTTAGTATGCTGTTGGCCCTTGCAAGAGAGAGAAGCAGCAAGCTACCCTTCAAAACACAAAATTTTACCATTGCAATCTGTTGTCTTATACGCTCTCTAGCTGCCTTCTCTTCTGCCTTTTCTCTGTTCCTTTCCTCTAACATCCGTTTTGTCAATTCTTCTTCTTGCCGTCTTTTGTACTCTAGCATTTCTTTACCGGTTTTTCTCCGTTCGATTTCTTTCTTAATTTCTTTCTGCATAAAGAACAGAGACAATAAAAACAGGACCACAAAATTGCCTTAGACAAGACTGAAACATATTTTTTTTTTAACGGGAATTAAGCATTTATTCAAATACAGGTATCTAAATAAATACTGCAAGCAATTTTACATTTTTGTGTTACCTGTTCTTCTTCTTTCCTTTTCTCTTCTCGCCTTTCTTCAAGCTTTTTTGTTATCCTAAATTTACAAACAAAGTGAAAAGTCTTAAAATCACAGTATCTACTGTTATTACTATTTTTTTTAATTTTGATGATGCATTTGCAAACACAGAAGAAGGAAACACATGAAAATGAACAGAAACAGGAACACATTGCTAACCCCTAGTGTAAAGGGTAATGATCCATCCACATGTGGCTGTGCAGTCCATAAAACCATGAGGTTGGGATCCACCCCCTAGCTTCCAGTTTTTGAATGGTAGTTCTATCACATTCCTTCTATCCTCTTCCGCTCAGAAAATGAATAATATCACATATTCTTATTGTTGAATCAACTTTTAGAACATACAATAAGCAATACTATTTATGACCTGTGGTAGAAGAAACACCAAGCAAGTCTCAATCTGTTCTTAACTATGTAACGTGTCGGGTTTCTTCTGCACATCACTTCCTAAACTGGAGAAAAAATATTACATAGCACTCAGCTGTAATACAGATGCACATGTGTCTCATTTCTCCAGAAAGATGCCTTAAAATGAGGACTGATTTCCAAAAACATACTGAGGTGCAACATATTTCAAGTCTGGGAACAGATATGACCAAATAATACGAGCAGTCTGATAAAAGGAGAAACTTTTTTGTTTGTACAGTAGCTGTCGTTTTGTCATTTTAAAAGAAAATGGGAACTACCACACAGTCTTCTCTTTTCTTCTGCCCAGAAGAAATGCTTTAGGTGTATGCAAATATGGTACAATTTAAGATTAATACAGGTTTAAAAAAGGAATGACAGTATCTACATAAAAACACTGACTTTCTTATCAGTCTTGCCAGTGCATTTTCTGAGCTGTTACAGGTAAAATTACGCTCACTGTCCAACTTCTTTGGAATAACATGGAAATTAAGTATGAAGTTTTAAAAATAGGATGATTTATGCTACTAAAATATATTTACTACATATGTGTTACTGGTTTTAGGTAGGATATTATAAACAGTATCTGTCTTACATATACTTTCCCTTCAGTGTTTTAACTCCTTCAAAACAGTCTGAATTCAAGTTCTATCAAAATAATTGCAAAGTTGTATCAAAGTAGTGACAATAATAGTTTTTCCAGATCACCCTCTTCTTTCAGAGTATACAAGAAATTAATTTAAAAGTTGGGTTTTGTATCAACCTTACTACTATCTCAAACATCCAAACAAAAATAAGGCCACATAAATGCCTGGATGACAGCAGAATCAGCACCAAAATCCTGTAACTGAGCCTGTCTGATCCAGAAGTGCCTCCCGAGAAACAAATACAGTACACTGAAAGGCTACAAAAGAAGAGTTACCTTTCTACTTTGAGTGCAAGGTCATTCGCGGGCTGAGCACCACTCGCTTGTGCATCTGAAGACTGAGCAGCTTCCTGGCTTGCTTGACCTGAATTTGCTCCATCTTCAAGTGATTTACAAGAAGGTAACGCACAAGAGAAAAGGCATGCCTCTTAGCACAGAAGTATTATCAAACGCTCATTATTAGCCATAACTGGCAGCAGCTAGAACATCTCAAGAAGATAAGAAATTCTGCTGTTTAAACTCTTTGTGCCATTCCCCCCCTCTTGGTTCAGGTTACTAACCTAGAGAAACCTCTTTTACCGAATGTTATTGCAAGACAGCACACACAGGTTGTGTTGTGTTATAAATGGGTAAACGGGGCACGCCTCTCGTGTTACAACAGGAGGAGAATGACAAGTCCTGTAAGAAGCATCTCCTATACTCAAGTTTTTCCTCAGCAAGTCCATTCTGTCTTTTACGTAACATATAACACTGTAAGACAAGGAAAGCCATTTCCAAGCAAATCAGGTATAATTTTGGTAACAATACTAACCGTTAGCAGCAGAAGGCCTTACTGTCTCTGACGTAACAGACTCAGCAGAGTCACAGAACCCTGCTGCTGTGGATTGCACGTTTTCTGGAGCACCATCAGATTGAGATGAGGGACACGGAGCAGATGACTGACCAGGATTTTCCAGAGGTTGCCCTTTTTCTGCATGCATCTAGGAAATTGGGGTGAAAAGCCAGACTATGAAACTTCAGGTGTTTTCCTCAGGTTCGAAAGCCAAGGCTACTGAATTATTTTTGGAGAATCACTCTTATTTAAAATATAAAACTATAATTATCCTATATTGTTCAGTGTGACACAGAATATTAATTTTTTTTCCTAACTGTAGTCTCACAATTGAAATCAAAGTGATAAAAACTACCTATGCTTGTAGTACATCACACGTTCCAGTTTAGGGTTCTTGATATACTTCATTTCTGTAGGTGTTACACAAATCAATATAAAAATATAATCTGTGAAACAACACAACATAGCGCAGCACTTCTGCACAGTGCTTTCAAACCTGTTCAGCTTTTGTATTGAATTTAAAATTTGCTGAGTTTGTTGCTGGAGGGATATAAACCCAGTAATTCAGACTTCAGCAAGGTGCACGCTAAGGGCCTGTCTTGAACACGCATGCGTATCTGTGTGACAGCTCTAGCCTGCCAGCCAGCGTTACCTGTTTGACTTTATGGATTCTGGTAACGAGCTCTTCTACAGAAACACTGCCAGCAATTACTTCCAGAGGGATTCCATTGTCTCCTATAAAAAAACTGGATGGAACACACACTACAGGATCTGCACAGCTACAGTTAAGGGGAACAAACAACAAAAATTTATAGAGTGACATTTAAAGCAAAAGCAGAAGTCCTCCCCACAGCATCCTCTAGCCCAATACTCTATTTCCACCTGCTACTAGTATTAAGTGCCAGAGGAGAAAGAAAAAAGGAGCTACCAAATATGCTGGAAAACACTACGTACAACTGATTGGTATTTCTTCTTTTCCTTGAAATGGTCTGAGCCAAAATAAATTACTCCAACACACGCGTAGCCAACCAACTACACTTTGAAGCTGAAAGACTTTGTTTTGAAGTGAGATGACTTCTAATGTAGATACTACCGAAATCTTTACAATACCATGATGATGCACGCCAAGGTACAGCTCTCCCTTTCTCAGCATCCCACAGCATTTCTGAGCTACAAACAGCAACCTACCTAACCTCATACCTATGTATCTGGCAGAACCCAACCCACTTGTTCCTCCTCCTCTGCAATTCTGAACTACACATCTTATTACACGTTTTTCTGCACTCAGAAGTACCTTTAATAACATTGCCTGTAATTATTTGTCTTAAGAACATTATTATCTTCTGGATTTCAATTAGCTATGATCATAATGCAGTATCTAAATTGTTTTCAAAGGATACAAATTTGAGAAAACTGCAGGCATGCTTCACTGTTTGAAAGAAAAGATGCATGTTTAGGAGAAGCAATCACTTTGCAACAACTTTAAGTCTTTCAACATAAAAATAACTGTCCTACCACCACACACAAAACTATTTAAATACTTGAGAGAACACTAAAAAACACATCTTCTCATTAACATTTTGCATAAGTGTTGACATGGTGACAATCCCTGCTTGTCACAGTTGACTACAGATTATTATTTATGGAAGTAATTCTAAGAAGCAATTCAAGAAAAAGACATCAAGTGTACTGTGTGCAAATAAGACAAATTCTTCTAAAATGCCTATAGAGCATTCCAAAATAATGCAACTTTTGGAAATGTCAACGTGTTTTCTGCACAAGAACTGGGGTGCTCATACTAACAAAACTGAGTAACTCATCCAGGAATATTACTGCTTCTGCACTGCGTGTCACAAGACAGAAGCATTTTTTCTCCAGGGCCTTACAGACCTATCTTAATGAATTCCTAAGAATTTTCAAATTCATGATGTAGCTTGGCAAACCAAGAATTGCCTTGTAAGTACTTGCATTTTTATTCCTTTTTTTTTCTTGGCTTGTTTTTTTTTTTTTTTTTTTTGCTATCCTTTTCTGTTGATGAAGGACATCCTCAAATATTCTTTACTATATTCTAAAACTCTAGTATTCTAAAACTGAAATTCAGTAGGAAAAATACAGTGAATATTCTGCACACTATAACAGGAAACCTGGGAATTTTGAATTTTCTCTGACTCCATAGGCTCCAGCAGCACCAAACTCACTCATGCTCTGGAACATGTTATTTAGACTACTTTCAAATCAGGGACAGGACTTCAAAAGCCTCCTACTTTCATCATCATCAAAGGAAGATCATGTAAGAAACAGAATGAGAATAGGATCAAACCTTTTGGTGTCAATTTTAATAGCAACAAAACCATCTGAAGCAGCCTCGGTCACCTTCTCATCTTCCCACCTCGCAGCCATCTCAGTAGATTGTTCATCTTCACCTGCAAAATGCAGCACACATGAAGCAAACCGTGCCACAAGCAAATGCCTCCAGCCCGATTTAAGCTGATTTAAGCTTTGCTTCAGCCACTTGAAATCAGCTTTGCAAAAGTCTCTCACAATCATTTTCAAATGGGTTGATTTTTTTTTTACTATAATCTGAAGGCAATTCACTCCAGCTGATGCACTGGATGGACAGAAGGGACTGGACACACTGACGGAGGAGAGATCAAGGGACTGGATCTGACAGCGAGTCTGGAGATCAGCTCGGTGGCATCACCTCACTGCCCAACTTGTGACGGGCCTTGTTTTCATGTTACAGGAATACGTTCATGCTTTAACATTCTGCTTTGGTGTACGCTCCAAACACGCACAGAGCGCTCGCAGCAGTCATCAAAACACTGTGCCTCCCCAGCGCTAGCCTTCACCTACCATCCTTTGCTCACCAGTCCTTACAAATATAAGTACGCGTTGGTGCAACAGCTGCTAACAGAGATAGAACTGCACTTCTCACCCCGTGGAAAACATAATTCAGCAAACAGCGCTTCGGAGTTTAATAATGTTAAAAAATCCATTTATTTTGTTTAAAAGGAGTCAGGAACCCACCAGAACCAGATCGGCAGTAGGAGAGCTACATAAGCCAGGAAAAGTGAAAGTGTTTTGGTGACGCACACTCGGGACGTTATTTTAACCAGGTGAAACAATGCCAGTCATCCTTTTACCTTCCCAAGCACCTGTTTAGTGAGGACTTGGGTTAATAAATACATTCAGATGAGTTTGTTATTTTTCCACAAGCGAACCAACCTACAAGCTTTTGTTTATCTTTCATTTCTAGTACTTCCTCGCAGCTTGGGATTGCCTGTGCTCTTGATGAAGAATTGAGTCACACGTTGGCTTCCAGCACAAGTCCATTATTCAACAACAAACGGTTTGTTTGTTTCATCCCAATTGCTATTTCATGCAGTGCTTTTCACTCGTTAAAGATCAGAGCTTTCTGCGCAGCTCCCCGGTGAAGCCCTGCTCCCTCAAGGCTACAACTGGCTGGCCATAACGCTGCTCAGCAAGAAAGGCATCTAAAATACACCGATTTTGGAAACGTGGCTTTTCACTGGAAGGACTGTAGATGCTAAGGAAGTACTCGGCTCTATTGCTCTTACTCTGCACATCCCGAGTTACTAACTAGGATGACTTACACAGCAGCCCTTCGTTCTCCTGTGGCTGCAGCGCTTCCCACTGTGGCCTATGGATGCAGCTGCCGTGCCGAGAGCGCCACAGCCTCCTCCCCGTTCCCAAATGCTCAGGGACAGGCAGCCCCTGCACTGCACGCACTTCTTCGGAGCACATGTGCTCATCCGATTAGGCTACTAAAAATATCTCAGTGCTTGCCTAACGCAACTTGTCCATCCCAACAACTGCTGCAGTTGGAGAAAGAATGTTGAAAGACAAAAGCAGGTTGGAGATCACTCACAGCACATCTCAGAGATATGCCCCGGGAACAAAAATGCTGGTAACTCATGTATTGCAGGCCTGAATGTCAGGGAGCACGGTTTAATGTTGTGACTACCCACAGAAAAAACACTCGTGTAGCTTTTTGATTTAATAACCTTGTCCCATTTGCGGGTTAAGGTTCATCTGTCACGGTTTTGTAGCAGTAACAACATCCTGGAAACGAAGCACAAAAAGCATCAGAGAAGTCTAGAGGCTGAGCTCAACAGGACTTGACAAAATTCACGACGTCCTAAGTTACAGCTCGCGTAGCACACAGTCATCAGGGAAAAATGTTTCCCTTACAGAAGACAACAAGCCCAGCTGACTTCACACAAACCGTTCACCGTTTCGTAACTACCCACTAGGGGTAAGGACTGCCCGCTCCATGGGCTGGAGCGCTGAGCTGCTCACCTCCTCCTCCTCGCGGCATCCCACACAGCCAGCTTGAAAAGCACTTTGATACAGCTTGGATAGAAAACACTAACAAATAACTTGGGATTGCAAATCTGGGTTCTGTTACAAAAAATAATCAACTACAAATAAAGTTATAAGCAAAACCATTTCCACAAATGTTTCTAAAAACAAACATTCTAGCTTGAAGTCCTTTCTACACTTTCCCCTTCCTCTTCCACTTCTGAAAACGCACTGGTTATGAGTGGCCTGGTATTTTTGTTATCAGAACATGTCAAACTTTTGGTAACAACAATCTCAAACACCTCAGTCAGCACAGAGGAGGCATCTGAAGAAGTTCCATTAAAAAAAGAAACACACCAAAACCACACAACTTCAGATGAAGTAACTCAAACCATTAAAGGAGTCTTCTAACCCTGAAGGCAAGAAAATCATCTGCAGAACCTCTTCCAAGGTACTCAGGGTGTTCATGAGATGGGATCTTTAACACACTCACACAACTGCATCATCAGAACCATGCCGTGAAGGTTTAAAAAGTAAACTACAAGTGTTAGGATTACAGCTGCAAACAAAAATGTTAACAATAAAAACTGGCTGAACAACATGCAACTGCAGTCTCACACAGCACCTCCTCATCATTAAGGTAAACAGCTATGTTATTTCTTGCTTGGCTAAAAATTATTCTAGAATCAGAACGAACAATCCAGTTCTTCATTTTGCACCACTTGTTTAGAGAAGTGCAGGGAGCAGGATGAGAGGCGCAGACAGATGGTGGCAGGAACCAGAGCAAATGAAGCGAGCCCAACGGGCTTCAGCACTTTCCATCAAGACTGGCTCTAGTAACCGTCCATCACAGTGGCCACCCTAAAACCACAACTGATTTATAGCTGTCATTTCTCTTGCTAACTGTTCCCCTTTATTAACGTTTTCTCCAGATGGAGATTACTGGGCAAAGTGCACAAAACCAAAGCACAGAGCGTGTCCTGCACAGAAAGCTGCCCCCAGCGCTTCTCCTCTCTGCCCGTGGCCACGCGTGAGGTTTCCAGCGTGGATCCACCTGAGCCACAACCCCCGCCGCTGCCGGCAGTGTGCTGGCCCCCGGCACCCTTCGAGCAGGGCTCCCAGAGCCCAACACGCACATCCTTGCGTTGTTTACACCAAGGCCCTGCAAGCACAACCCGGCCAGCCGCACCTGAGGGACGGGGCCCGCTCTGCGCGGAGCCGCAGCTCCGCAGAGACACCAGGAGCCAGCCGCGACGCTCGCTGCTCAGCCACCCACCGAGCCCCGGGCAGCCCCGGGCAGCCCCGGACACTGAGGCGCCACCGAACACCTCCAAGGATCCGAAGGCTCCGTGCCCCGGGGGCACCCGCGGAGCCGCCTCAGCGCCGGGCGGGCTCTGTGAGGGCTCCGTGAGGGCTCTGGGGGGGCTCCGCGCGGCGCCGCCGTCCCCTCACGGAGCCGAGGCGGGGGCGCAGCGCCCGGCCCTGACACAGCACAACGCGCCGGGCCGGGCCGTGCCGGGCAGCGCCGAGCCGAGCCCAGCCGAGCCCCTCCCCGCTGTCCCCCGCTGCCCCCCGGTACCTGAGACGACGACGACGAAGACGGCGCCGCGCTGCTTGGCCGCGGCGATGGCGGCGGGGATGGAGCCGCCGAACCACAACATGGCGCCCGCACGGCCCCGCTCCCGGCCCGCCGCCGCCGCCGCCCCCGGGGCGCATGCGCGCGGCCCCGCCCCCTCCCAACAGCCTCCAAGGGCCCCCCGCGTGCGCGCGCCCGGAGCCGCCTCCTGAGGGGAGGGGAGGGGAGGGGAAGGGGCGGGCGCCATCTTGGGGGCTGGGGGCAGGGAGGGGGCTGCGGGATGAGGGGGGGAGGGAGCGCGGGGGGACCCTGAGGGGAAAGTGGGGGAACTGCGCGCTGTGTGAGCGATGGGGCCACAGGGAACAGCCCCAGGGTGCGCCAGGGAGGCTCAGGTTGGAAATGAGGAGATATTTCTCCTCAGAAAGCAGCCAGGCGCTGGGACGGGTTGCCCAGGGAGGGGGGGGTCACCGCCCCTCGGGGTGCTGGAGGAGGGGCTGGGGCTGGCGCCTGGGGACAGGGTTAGTGGGAGGTGGGGGGGGTGGTAGCAATGTAAACAATACACATTTTTTAGAGATGACTTTTTGTTCATCCCTGTTATGTATCTTCGTGTAAAGGCAGAGGTTAGGGTGTAACGTGTACAAGCATCATGAGCTCGATGCAGACGTGTGATACGTTGCTGTGCTCATCCTCATGGCGTTCCCGGCAGCTGCAGTTTGCATTAATCACCCACCCTGCGTTTGGAACCTCCAGTTAGAAGCTGAGTTGCACAAGAAGGGTAAGAGGTGCTGAACACCACTCGTTTGGGAAATTGTTTTGCAAACATGATTCTCAAAAATTTTTATACCACTTCAAGAAAGGAATTTTGTTTAAACATAAAAGTGAAAGGCTTACTAATGACTGGATAGGTGACTTTTGTGAGAGCGGACAATCTTTACATCTTGAAGAAGTATTAGAATTTTCAAATAATTAAAATGTAACAAGTATAATTCTCTAACCGTGGGGCCATTGAGTTGCTGCAGTTGCACGTGTCTCTGCAGGTATAACTAATTAATCTGAGAGCCCCTTGAGCAGGTGTCCCTGAGGAGCAGCAGAACGCTCCATGCATAGGGAGCATTTGTAGTGCAGGGCAGAGGGATGGAGTTGGGCGGGTTGCACCACCTCAGACACTAGGTGGGGACAAATAAGAACCCTAAAGGAAAAAAATGCCACATGTGGATTAGGGAACCTTCCTGAGCCTTTCTTTAAAGTGATTTGGAAAGGCTTCTCTCACATCCAGCCTGCTTCCCAAATCACTTGTAATGGCAACATTGCGTAATGTGTGAGGTAGCTTCACAGTCCACCTCCAGAGCATTTGGTATTGCAAGTCTGAAACTTTTCAGAACATACTGATCCAAATTTGATGGAAATCACATCTGTTGCTCTTGGGGAAACTTCAGCTAGTTTAAGATAAAATACACAAAGCTTGAATTTGGCAATTAGTATGGGAAACAATGCAAGAGACTCATTTACATTTTAAGAGATTGGTGAATCACGACCCCCTCAAAAAAAAAACACAACACCAAGCAATAAATAGCAGCAGCAACAACAACAGAACAACACTGCAGATTGACTTTGTACAGGAAAATATTTTTATTAGTGAATTATTTTTAATTGCACTGTCACTTGATGCTAATCAGTGGTTCATTAACAGTTCAAAGTATCAATTTAAGCCAGGTTAAAAGGCAAATAATTTGACTAAACAAGACAAGCTGTGGTGCACTTCCTCATATCTATAAACCAATACTGGAGGCTATCATAGCACACTTAATGGTGCTATTTCTTAGAGTAACTAATTTGGAAACCATCAGAAGGGCAAGGCTGTGCTGCATACCCATCTCCCTAACTAATCTTATAACTAGTGCAAAAAAGTTACAAGTTAGGTGTTAGAAAGAAGGAGAATGCCAGTGTCCCCATTTCAAGTTCCGTCTGAGGTCCTATGTAAATTGTGCATGATGTGCATTAGTCCATTTTTATAAATAGATATGTATAGATTTTCTTTAAGTTAGCTGTCAAGTGATTTTAGGAAAACAAATGTAGCAGATCGTTTAGGGTTGAAACCAGTGCATGCTGCAGCCATCTTCTAGCACTTCTACCTCTGCTGCGCCTATGTCTGAGAGGTTTCACTGCTGTCAGCACGGTTTATCATCATAACTTAGTCTAACTCCGATTTGCAGTTAACTGGGGCATGGGATCTGAATTAAGAATAAACTTCACTGTTAAAAATTATACACAGCAGCACAGTTTATTTTTATATTTTTAACCAGTTTTAAAAGCAAACAAGTGTCAGCAACATACAGGTTTTCCTACAGAGCTCTTTGGTTTACAGCACTAGTCTTATCTGACATTCAAATTTCTCTTCAGAAGTGCAGAAACAGTTCATTACAGTTGCATGCAGCCCATATGATGACTAGGCTTGTCTGCTTTAACAGTAAGACTGAAAATTAACATTAAAAAAGCAGCAAATGGTAAAGTCTTTGTGCCCTGTACCAATTTTTAATGCTTCTTAATCATCTCTTAAGCAAGACCCGCTTTCAACCTGACAAATTTTGACAATATCTGCTAGCATTGCAAAGCAGTCAAGTAGTTACAAGCAGGATAAAAAATAAGCCTTGCTAACAAGGGGCTGCCAGACAGGTCCCAACTCCAGCCCTACAAGCCTAAACACAGAAGGTAGACATTGAACCAAAGGGAGGCTCGTACGTGTTACGGTAACAACACAACTGCATCATTTTCAAGGCAACCAAGAGACTTCCTCATTTACATTGGACCTTACATCTAAAATTTTCAGCTGTGAATAGTGACTTTGCTCTTCGGTTCCAGAATAAGATAGCTTAAAGAGACTTAATGTTCAGGTTTTGGAAACTGGACCCTTTTAAGTGTTCTCAACTACACACAGGAATTAAGACTTCCAAAATGAAGTAACATTAACATTGTGCACTGTTTTTACGCTTATCGACATCACTAACCGGAAATACCCAAACCCAGAACACTTTAAATGTGAGCAGAACCAACACTTTGAATAGAGGTACCTCATCAGTGATGTTATAAGAGATGGCACAAGACTGGACTGTAGAAGAACCAAAGGGATTGAAGGCTGTCCTTTTTGAGCTACAATAATTTGTCATGACCCTTGGCATAAAAGCGGTTTGATCAATTTCCTCTAAAACTTCATGCAAGTGTTCCTTGCCTCAGGGCTAAATACATGAAATTGCAGCCCATGCCACTTTTTTTTTTTTTAGGGAAAAATAAATTCATGGAGCTAAATTAGATCTTCATAGAAGTTAGTTGCAATTTTGACTCCCTTTCAGACATCCAAACAAGCTACTACAGGATCAACTCAAAACAACGTGCTGGATGTGCAATTTTAAGGCACAAATGAGTGTTAAAGCATGAGAACGTGACTTTATTCTACCTTCAGAGGGAAAGGGCTTGCATTACTGGATAGGAAAGGGGTATAGAGCAGTTTGACTAATACAGGACAACAAAACTGGTTTTGCTGGGAAAGGCAAGCTGCGTATCAAAGTGCCTTATTCAATACTAAATGATTCTTCTCATGCTTCAACAGAACTAAACTCCCATCTCTGTGCCACCGTCCTCATCTGGACCTTGAAATGTAAGGGATGGGCTTCTGAGATCAGGGACAGTCACAGGTAGGAGCACCCAAGTTCTGTAGTCTTCAGTTGCTAGTACACAACAGTGCTGAAGTCCTTTCTTTGTAGATGATGTTCCACTACTTTTTACAGTCATCTTCTACATGTGTGAGCAAAAGAAAAGACTTTCAGATTAAAATGGGTTAGATTTGCTCAGGGTAAGATTTGTTTTAGGTAAGGTGCAGCGTACTGGTTTTTTAATTTTATACCACTCCAGACTTAATGAAACGTGAAGCACACAAGGGCAGTTTGGCAGCTCTGCAGTGCTGTGAGGAGATCTTCCTGAGTCCAACCTCATGCCCATTGTTTTTTCACTGTTCCTAAAGGATGGGGTTTGCTTGTTTTCTTGATTTTAAGCAATCATTTTCGTTGTACTATCACAAATAACATTGAATCTGTCCACAGTTCAGGGATGCATTTTATACAGTAATGTTACTGCATTAATAAAAGCTTACTCGAGTAGTAGCCTTACCACTTGGGGGGTAGGTAATAGCCAGATGAGCTTGTGTTTTCTGGTTATTCTTCCAGTGCTTTTTCCTCACCTTCAACAGTTAAGACATGCTCACAGACAAATAAAAAGCCTTAAACCACTGCAACAGTTCGAGTCCCTGTTTAATTCTGTTGGCTGTTACTTACTTTTAAAATAGCTTCACTGTGGAATGACAGGAAGCTCAAATAGGCTGGTTCTGGATTAGCTGAGCACACTTGAGAAAGCGAGTTTTATATATAGCGTCTATTTCAAGCCATGAAGTACAGTCATTTGCTTTGTAGAACGTGATCCAAACCCATGGAATAAACCTAGTTTCAGGGTTTTTGTGCAGTCCCTAGACTTGGGTGTTTTAGGGAACCAGAAGGGGCAGAAGTGTAAAAGCCAGGAGAGTGGGGCTGGTCTTGGTTCAACAAGTTTGAGAGCTGATGTCTGATGAACCCTGGCCAGTTACTAGAGACAGTATGAAATGGCACAACAGCTGGAATGAACAAAAGACTGTAAAGTGGAAATATGTTAGTTTGTGCCCATTTTAGACATCAGAGACCTTTATAATTAATAGGACTTCAGGGGTGTTAATCAATGAAGTACACATCAGCATACCCAGATCAAAAACTTTAACGGCCCCTACTTAACAGGAAAGAAAGCATGCCCAGAAAGGGGAAACTAACTGTAGATAAGAGTCATTCAGGATTAGAATAAAACTGACTTACTAAATGCTTTTTTTCTTCTGGAGGAACTTTCACTCAAATTTACAACATACTTGTTAAGAAATATTGGCTGAGACTTGTTCCTCTCCTCCTTTTGTTTGCCTCGCTCACATTCTCCATGCTTACCTCTCTCCTCTTTGTTTTCTTCTCTTTGGTTATTACGGGGAAAGTTTATTAAATGAAGCGAGTCATGCAGCATCCTTTGGAAATACCTAGATTTAATGTTACGCTTAGCTCTGGTCTTAGGTCATTCAGAATAGATGAAAAGTCTCCGTTATACATTCCTCTTCTACATTTATGGAACAATGTCCTGGAAATGTTTAGCCACAGGAAGCAGCTGCCTTTCTTTGTTTCAACACCCGTCAGTACAGACATTTAATTTGTTAACTACTTTCACGGGAGTAAAACAGTAATCTTGAGCTAGTGCTGGAGAATTGACAAGAAGCAGTGATGTAGCCTGTGCAGTGGTTGTGTTACCACCTCTGGGCTGCTGAGAGGAGCGGAATATTGTAATCCGCGTAACTTGGGGGTGATAGAGGCACTGAGTGCTACAGCACTCCCACCTCAGGAGGAAGAAATACGTCCTCTCAGGCATGACTCTTCATTCAAGTAGTAACAAATGAACTTGAATGCCAAGAAACATCCATCCTTTTAGTGAAACGGACTTAGCAAAGTGGATCTGCTTATCTGTTGATAAGTAAATCTGTCTTTTGGCTAAGGGCTTGAAGTTGAACATTTTCCCTCTACTTCAGGAGAACATCCAAGCGTAAGTGTACCCTCAGCCATGTAAATACCTGTCACTATGGCATTTTGCAGGGTCAAGTCCCACATGCCTCGTTCGTTAGGCTGCATCATTCCCAGACTAATCAAAAATACGTAGAAGAAAATTGATCTATCACATGAATGATTTGAGCATGCACAGGACTGTTACTACCACTTCACATGTTTACATTTGGTTGTTGAGTGGTAGAGTTTTCAAAACATGGTGAAAATTAATGCCTCTAAATTCTTTCCCTCTGTAAAATGTATTTTTATAATATAACATTTACCTCAAGTTTCCACTTATGGAAATTACAAATGAATGTTTTACAGAACTACAGCTGTAAAGGAAGGGAACAAGTTATTACTTGTCTATGCAGCAAGTCAGTGCCCATGCTAAGAATAATAAAAAACAAAAACAGGAGCAGCACCTCATGGTCCCTGATCAATTTCTTCCTAGTTTTACTTATATAGGGAAACACTTAAAAACAAAAAAAAAAACAAAAAAAAACCCAAAAAAAACAAGGAGGCTGACATAAATAAATGCTTCAAGAAGAGGAACAGAGAGAGCGGTTCTTTGAGAAATTCTAGTGTTTATGTTATTAACAAGTTATTTTCTCACATTAAAGGATCCAAACCATCGATGCGTTCATCCAGGTTTCAGAAGAATCCTAGAAGTTTAAACAAGTGCACTGAAAAAGTTTGTTTGTAAACATTTATTTTCTTGAACTGAAAAAGGCTTGCATCAGCACACATTGTACAGCCTTGCAAATTACACAAATTGAAAAAAAAAATGTTTGTTTCATTTTTATGTGCAATTAATCTTTAATGTCCAGTGAGCATCTGCAAATGATGAAAACTTAAACCATTAAAAAGGTTTCCAGCACTTATCAAATACAATTATCTTAGCGTGAAAAGGAAGAGAAAGAGATTCATACTGGTGGGAACACAATTAAAGTGCAAACATTTTGTCACTTGTGAAGACAATTTAGTTTCTTCACCTTTTTGCTAAAAAGAAATATTAAAATGTGATTCAGTGAACATTCTTTGTAATCTATTCATATTCCCCCTTAAATACTTATTAAACTTGTTGGATCAGAAGCAAATCCTTCAAGGTTACAACCAACTTCTGATTTCTTTTGACATTGCTTGAATGAATCTCAAAAGAAAACCACCATCTAAGGAGTTAGCTAGTTACTAAAATTATATTTTTTTCCTTTAAAAAAAAAACAACAAAACAAAACAAAAAAAACACAAGGGGAAAGGAACAGGTTAATTTGAAGATTTGGGGTACTTCGCTAGAAAATGAGAGTAATTCCTTGGACATGGTTCTCTTTTCCCCTCCACCAATCCTCAGGCTCCTGCTTTGGAATGGACAGCTGCGTGCTGGCTGTGAAAAGGGATTATAAAATACAAATCTGGACGTGGGATTTTATGAATGTTTGCTGTACAATAGAACTTTGGATCTGATACAAGAATTCAAAAATATAAAACAAAACTATTATAAAAGTAGGGGGCATCTCAGCGGCATTCCTTATAGAAAGCTGCCTTTTCTCAAAGGTGATTCCTTGCTATTGTCTGGGATCAACTCTTTATTTTTTTTTCTTCATCTCGCTGGATCACTGGGTTATTCTTCAATGGTTAATGTCACATGACAAAACATCCCAGGAGTCTCTCTAAAGAGAGCAGAAACCCCGTAACATCAAGCCAATCGAGGAGAGGAGGACATGAAGTAGTAAAGGCTGAGTGTCCACTGATAGAACTGCTACTGAGAACTAGCCCTTTCCAGAATGTGAAAGTCGTAGTGCTTCTTGCTCGTTCTCAGCCTGAACTTGTTCACTGAGGTACTATTTTGTTTCTTCAATGCGTTCTGAGCAGCTGACATCGTAGGGAACGTAGCTAGAACCGTGTACGTGGAGGCCAAGTCACTGGGTTTGGATGGCTCAGTGTTCACATTGCTATCCCCGCTGCCACAGTAACGACGGTGCTGCTGCGTCTGCAGACACTGCGAATCCCTTAGCCACCGAATCTTGGCACCAACTTTTAAAAGTTCTCCGAATAGTTTCTCTGCTTCCATACGAGTTATGCCTTCTGGCAGTTCAGTTATTTCTAGAACTTTTCCCACAACTGAAACAAGAAAAAGATGGAATCAAAATCGGCAGTTGTATTGAAATGTACATCACACAGCGGAAAGTGAGTTATTTCATCTCACATCTCCAACTGCCTGATGCCATGAAACTTGAGGGGCATTCTGCTGTCACAGAAAAGCTGAGGATACAAAGAGGCCCCTCAGAAGAGTGGGGCAGGGAATCCACACCAAATTTTGCAGTAGATTTGAACACTCACTCTACCACCTGACGCTCTTCACACATCACTGTGCTAAACAGCTAGTCTCTCTGCTTTCAGAATCTTCTCCAGAAAATGGTTAGAAAGAACTGATTTATCAGTAATTTTCTGCAAAGAGCTGATGGTAGGTAACACTTGCAACACAAGTAATTTCCAGTAAAGATGGGAGAACAGCTGATGTCAGGTTTTATTTGGATGACATCTTTACCAACTCCGAAGACCCAACCTGCAGATCTCCTAGCGTGTTCTCAAAATTCATGGATTTATTTTTATTAGAAGGAAAAAACTAAGTATTAACTTTTTTCTGGTTTAGGTATGATTTTGCATTTCACAGAAGTAAGAGGAAGCAGGGGTACACGTTTACTAAAATATTATGGGAGAAGGGTTTTGGACTTGGCTTGAATCCAGTAAACTTGCTTTTCCTTTTAGTACTGTCCAGTCCTGGTCTTCTCTAGTCTTTTCTCCAGCTTTCAAAACTACGCTTTTCTCATTCCTCTCTCTCTCTCATTATCTTTCCTCTCTCTCCTAATCAAGTCTTCTGTCCATCTTTGTTTCCATGGTTTGCCATGCCCATTTCTGCCCAGTTACATTTCATTCTGGCCCTTTTCTCACCTGTGCTTTTCTCATTACATCCCTAGCCTGTCACCACAATTTATTCTGCTGGAGGACTGTGTCAGTCAGCAATTCTATACCTGGTTCTCCCGCACCAAGATCTGTTGAAGCAGCCTTCTTTGCTGGTTTCTTCCCCCTGTTTCCGTGTCTGTTTCCAGGCTGACACTGGAGAGATGGATATAAATGATGTACTTTAATGACAGCGCATCAGTAATTTGAAATATCTGGGTTAGCTCAGTGAAAAATGATGCAGAAGAATGTCTGAAAAGTAACCTGTGCTACTGCGGTATAGAAAAGATTTCCATGTCTGATTTTAGTCATGGAGTTTAGCAATCCTGCAGTCAGGGGCATTCAATCCTTCAGAAGAAAGGAAGCAAATGACGAAAAATCACCTCAACCCTTCTTGGAAAAAAAATCCATCCCCGCCCCCAAACCCAACACACCTTCTGGCTGATCTCAGGTAGAACTGAGCAAGGGAGAGGGTCTATGTCTGTCCCAGAAATTAAATAGATGGCAAGACTTGTGAGCTTTGCCAACTCTTAATATTTTGGCTTTCTTGTAAGAAACAAAGACACCCTTTGCTTAGAAAGACCCGTATGTATTTTCTATTTTTAAAAAACTTATTCAAATAAAACAATAATTTACAGAAACAGTCTCTCTCCAATTTTTGGAACTGCTGGCAAACTGCCTCCAAAAGAATCCATATTCTACACTGGGCTTCTATCTTTTGTAGGTTGGAATTTCGTTTCAAAAGAAAAGCTACATTTCATGATGCTTCTCTATATTTTTGCAACAGGAACAATGGGAAGGATCAACACAGAATAAAAACAGTTATTGGAAAGCACGTGCTTTCCAATCAGTTACTTTTCTAATGCAATGATATATTCTCCTGTTCATGGTTATTATAACTGTAGTCCTGAACTGTTTTCTTCAGTGTTTCCAGGAGAGTGTTGTCTTTAATACCTGTTGGCTTGCTACTTGTCCACGTAACAAAGATGGTGGATTGTATTGCAGGGGCTGGCCGAGCAATGGGTATCTGGCATCTCCTTAAAGAGAAAGGTAATTAGAAAGCTTTTTTTTTTTCTGTAATATAAAAACTCTCTCCAAATTCTCTTACACCAAAGAGAAATCAGAATGACTTCACAAAGCAGTGTATTTAGCTAAGCTAAGAAAATAAGATTTGGCAGTTAAGTAAATGCATATAAATAAGTCTTACTGATCACAAGGTGGAAGGCTACAAGCCTAAGGCTCTCTTGTATTTCAGAGTTCCACGGGAAAATGTACTATTTTTTTTCCCCTTCAAAGCAGTCTTCTCTAAATCCTGTCACATCAAAATGAGCTTAATGAGGCTGCTCTCAGTGTAACAGTTTAACCATTTCCATGGTAATATCCCTATATTCCTGGTAATCTAGTGCCAGGTACATCTGTATATCCTTTTTGCGCCAAGGAGCCACAAGATCGGTGAACATAAATTTTTAATAAATCACAGAAGATTAAGAAAGTTGAGGGACACGACTTACAACAGGCAACCTGGATTTTTTTTTTTTTTTTTTTACAAGAGGAATGGAACACAAAGCAATAGTGTAAAGATCATGCAGAAGGTAAGACAAAGGCAAACAAAGGAAAATAAGGTCTTCTCTATCAGTAAGGAAGACCTAACAGATTTTTCTCTAAGTTTTGTTTTACTTTAATGCAATTTTTCTATAAAGTAAGACCCACTGATTTCAAGTTTGGCAATTGCAGATGTCCAAACATAATGGGCATCCTTGGTCACTGACACAGGATTTATCATTTGTTTTTCCAATTTTTAATCACATCTCAGTGAAAATTCCCTATTTTCTGTTTTACGATAACATGGCAGCAGAGGAATGAATGAAATTATTCTACAAGGATTTTTCTTCTATCATGCTAGTTTTTCTAAAAGGAATGAAGAATTTGCACTTAGGCAGTGGTTTGATTCATTGCATCATCAACGAGTAAATGAGTTTGGTAGAACATTCATCTTAACGTGACATTTCTGTGTCCTTTTCTCCAAAAGATACCATTACCACCCAATGTGTTAAGGTCAGTTTGTCCCACATGATTTATCTTTGTAGCTCTAAAATTATGCCTTTTGTAAATAGATGTAGAGTTCTTGATTTATGGTTAAAACTTGAAACTAAATTATATCAAACATTGTATTAATATTTTCAATTCTACAGTGGGCAATTTCTCATGAGAGAAAGCTAGTGAGTTAAAGAAGGTCCAACAACAAAAGATTGAGGCGTTTGAGAATATGGGGAATGATACCAGTGCAGAGTGATAAGGCCAAATTGTACATGATGCAAGGTGGGCAGTTTTGATGATCCTGCTTCAGCAGCAAGACTACTCAAGTGAGCCACAGTTCGTCACAAAATCCTTATATAGCTTGTATTTTAAAACATTTATTGAAAATAAAACCACAGAAATATTTTAGTTAACTAAAAATATACCTTGTCCAGGGACGAAAGGTCTAGAAAACTGGGGCACAATAGAAAGAGGTGTTAATGTGGGACGGATGTTCTTCATGTTTGATAGCTGAGCTGGTGCTGGTGATTGGGCCGGTGAGGTGACGGGACTACCTACTTGAGGACTATGCTGCAACTGGATAAACAAGTTAGTGTTTTAGAAAGTATCTAGGTGAGCAATGACATCTACAGCATTCAAACGCTGGAAGCAAAATTAAAATTGGTATATTAAATACCATCAGAACAGATTTTATTCCCCAAAAGCACTTTTGGGGAGAAAGAAAACCAACACAAAATGACATGCAAAGGTGCAATTTATGCAAATAAGTCATGCTGGAAAATAAATCCAAAAGCTCATACCTGTGCAGCACTGTCTAAAGTGCTAAGTTCTGCGGACTTCTGCCCCCTTTGATGATCACAGTAGTATTTATTCTGTTTCCACTGTGGAGGTGAATGGTTCCGAGGCTGAGGATTGTTAGGTATATTTAGCTGCATCATTACTACTCCTCCACCTGGTGGTGCTGCTACTGCTGCAAGACAAGAAATTGGTAGAATACAGTTAGCTTATCATATATTTAAATTTTTATTTTACAAGAAAAAATGTGAAAAAAGAGAAATAGCATAATGGATATCTTGCTAAATAAGCTGCTCAATTACAGAAAACTAGGACAAGTATCTTCTGAACAATTATATTTCCACTATCAGATAAACGTGCACTAGACTAACTTGAGAAGGCTTCCCAGAACTATAAAAGATAAATGGAACCAATGAAACTCATTATTGAGAATATTTTTGAAATAAATTCTATTTAATGGTAGTTGAAATTACTCAACATTCATTGCAGTTACTGTCAGAGTAATGCATTGAAGAACAATCCTATCAAGAAAAATATACATCATTTAAAAACAGTTTACCTAGTTAGTTTACAAGATACGCCAGATGTTTTATCTGATATTATACCATACATTAGAAAGACCTAATTAATCTTCAGTCCGAGGCAAAATTACCCTCATTTACAAATTTTACAATGGATTTTTACATAACTGAGATTGTTCTTCTGCGCAGAGACTGCAAGCTGATCCCCACATCCTGTACCACTTTGCCACTGTGGTAGCTACACAAACTCCAGTTAGAGAATGGCCAAACAGCTGATGCTGTTCCTTACAGTTTTGTGTAAGAGTTGTGATGAGAGGTTTCCAGAGAGAAAACTGGCCCTCCCCCTGTTGACCTGTCCCTTTCCCAGGTAATTTATATAATATCATGTTCATGTGAAAATGGTTGTTTTCAGTTTCCTTTTTTCCTCTACCCACTGCTTACATAATTTATTTGAAACAATGATTAAAATATGTGATTGAAACTGCATTTAATCATTCACCTATAAAGATGGGATCTACAATCTTCTCAACTCACCGCCTATGTTGTAGCATCAGTTAGGAACAGTAAGTCAGATATGGATTTTTTTTTAAATGCATTTTATATGTACTATTGTTTCTTTTTGGACCGTAGGGGCAGTGAAAACAATCTGACTCCTTTGAAATGCAAACCAAGTAACATAAAATAACAAATTCAATAATAAAACTATATTAGCTTTTCTAAACTGTATTCTGAAATACTTATTATACTGATTTTTATCAAAATAAAGTGATACAAGCAGTACTTTCGCATCTATATTCCATTTACAATCTTTTTAATGGCAAAAACGTTCTACCCAGGTATTACAGACTTAGATGTAATCATCAGATTACCTCACCAATTTTAGTGGATATAAATTTGAGTGTTCCTGTAAGAGCCACATTGCGAATTGTTCTATTTTGTTGCATGGCAAAAGAAAACATACATCTACTTACAGGTATCTGCTACACAATCAGAACAACACACCCCACAACACTTTCCAAGTGGCCAAGCCATAAGCTTATGTAAACCCTATACATAAACCTGAGGTGTACCAAGCAAACATCTATGTACACACTGTTTTACACATTAAAAAATATTTCATTTTTATGCATATATTTATATTTATATTATTTAATTTTTATGCATATATTTATAAACATTAAAATGGTATATTTACATCTTACTGTCTTAAAATACTATATTTTATATTATTCTGCAACACTTGGCATACAACTCTTTTGTCTCATCTCTGTTCAATAAGAATGCCCAACAAAAACACGCTTGTATTTCAGAATTATCAATAGCATCATTTCTAAAATGTGTCACAATCTGTAAATTCTACTTAAACTACAAAAAAAACACCCTCCATAAATCCCCCAAATGCTGGTTCTTTCTACTTCTACAGCATTTCAGTAAGTGAAAACAAATGGAAATCTTTGCCTAAACAAGCATGCTTGAAATAAAGCGTCATCGATAGCATAGCTGTTTGTAGACACTTCACTTCAATTATCAAAATGCATGAGAAGAAAAAACACAGAAGAAACCCCTGAAAAATCTCCCAGATTGGGAGTCTGGTCTTCTACAAATCTACCACTCAGCTGCTTGTCTGCATATGTCCTCACCTCAATCACCTTGAGGTATCATCTCAGTATCACTGTAGCTGGAGCGCATGCTTTTCTTTATTCACTCGGTACTTGTTCTCTGTCACAGAGGCTCTCCCCTTCCCCAAACTTGTATTAATCACAGTTCAACAGCTTTGAATCAGGCCTTCAAAATGGCATAAAACCAAAACTACCAAGGTAAGGGTAGAACCAAGTAGGGCTAGACTGATTTTGGACATCCTGAAATGACAGTCTTCTAGAACTACATCCAAACAAATTTGAAGTGTTGAAGAACTGGAAACAAAACCAGAACTGCTGTGAACAGCTATCCTGCCACTTAACTGGATGTTACCTATTTACTAATAAACAGGCTCTAAAAGTATCTTATAAGTTTGTAAGAACCATCACATCTATACTGGAAACTAGGACACTGACCTAGTTGTTTAATCTATTACTTGCCTGAAAAATACTGAGATAGCAATGTTTGAGATTACTCCCTTTTTTGCCAACCAAATCTCTCTGATGCATCAAACATCAGCAGTGAAATAAGGACAGTACCACTCGCTATGATTGATCTATAACCTCTGGTTTGAAGGCTACTTTATACTCTTAACCTCCTGACCAGCCCAATTTTATGATAATTGTGTTTGGAAATTCAGAGGTTTTAAGTGTTTGGATGTTAATATTTACAAACGTTTCACGCATAAGACAAGCTCTGTATCACTGGTGTTTTCACACGCCACTGAAGCTGCTATTTATATGCCTTTTAAAAATTACCTAAAAGACTGAAACACTCCAAACCTGATTTAAATGCTTCTGCTATGTGACAATCTTCTCTGTTGAAGAAGGCTGCCTCCAAGCTGCCCACGTGAGGTTGGCTTTTGTTTCATTTCAGTTCAAAAGTTGTAATTTTTAATGTTACAATGATAGCAATTTAGACGAAGAATTAAGAAAAAAGTATTCATTCAAGTCACAACTGTTCTAGCAGGGAGCCATAAAATCAGTCTGACCATTTACAACAGATGTCTAGACAGAATGGTGTAGATGAAAATCCCAATAAAATATACCTTTTATTGGCTGCATGATGGAAAGACCAGTGGGTGAACTTTTACATGATGAGGGTGGAGACACTATGCTGTAGTGCACAATGGAAGCAGCCTGTTGCGGCTTTGACTTTGATGAAGGTGGCAATAATGTAGGAGGTGATGGCTTCTGACTTGAATGGTTGCTATAAACTATGAAAGCAGAAGCAGTAAATAAGGCTAACAGAAAAAAACAAACAGGAAAACAGAATGCACCACACAACTTATGAGTATTACATTTCCCCTTTCAACAGTAAAAAAAAAAAAAAAAGTGACTACTCGTCTCAGTCCAGACCCAGAATGATTACAATTTTTAGCCTCTTCTCAGGAACTCCAAAAATAAATAAATCAATCAGACCCACATAGCTCCCATAATTGAGGAAAAGATGAAAGTCATTTGGGTGAGAAAGCATTGTTCCCATGTCTGTCTCAATTCAAAAGCTGACTTGCAAGCCATTATGCCATACAGGACTAAATTCTAAGAAAGTAACTTGAGGGCTCTCAGTGATAAATTAAGATGTGAAGTTAATCTGCTTGCAATATAATTTTAAACATAGTATACAGAAGGAAATACAATACAATAGTTAATTCTAAATTAAACCCTTATGCAATCACCCAGCATAATAATTGTTAGAAACTTATAAGTCTTTCAAAAAAAACAAAAACAAACAACACAAACTAACAAACAAAACCACAACACACACACACAAAAACACACTTCAATCCTCCAACCTGCACATTGCTGTCCTTGAAGCTGCTGTGAGTTACATGGTGATGATGTTCTAGGAAACTGTATCTGCTCTGATCCAGGAGGCTGCAAATATCCTACTGATGAACTATAATAACAATAAAAAACAAACATGACTACCAGAGGTTTATGTCATGTATTTATTTAATCATAACCATTGTGTTTGCTGTCTACACAGACGGCAAGTTACTGGGGTATTGCTAACTTCAATCAGCAATATTCCCCGTTAACTTCAATCAGCAATATTCCCCGCTATTCCCCACCCAGGAATCTGCTTCTGAAGACGACAGAAGTTTCACAGCTCTTCCTTGGCCATAACTTACAGTCTGCGTATATCAAAAACAGTACTAATTTAATATTTTGATGTACTACCTTTGTGCAAAGAGAACTGTATAGGTATAAAGATGCATAGAATATGGAAAAATGGCAATTCATTGTCTTAATTAACCGTAACTAGGTCTTGGTTAAATGGCCACCACAGAACCTGCCACAAGGATTTCAGATGCTTCAGTGCAGAGTAACACAGCCTAAACAGATGTCTGCAGGGGTTGCCTTACTGCGGCTTCACCAAATCAGAAAAACACCTGGTCATGGAAGAAGACTCAAGGAAAGAAACAGCCTTGCATTTGTAATACTTAAGAAAAGAACAAAGTTTATTTATGCCAGGTATTTTTTATGGCATTAAGGGCAAAAACAGGTAAGTAACAGATTCTATCGTAACAGTAACTGATCATTCTGCCAGAGGCAGAACATCAGGTTGGTGGACTATAAGCAGGATGTTGTCTACAGCATCTGGTACTTCAGCATAAAGTTGAAGTTTTCATCAACAGATGAACTGAATGTTCTGAGGGAATGAGAAATAAGTTTTTATAACTCCAAACTGTGGAAAAAAGGAGGGACAATCTTTTTAAGCCTCCACTGGGAATCCATTTTCACCTGTAACTTCACATGAAAATTTTCCCATCCTTTGTCCCATGTGTCAAGTATATGATTTTAATTTAAAGATGCCATTGAAACAAACCAAACTCAGAAAGCAACCTGTTTCAGTTTTCAATCTGCGTGGGATGTATTGCCTCACACAGCTTCTCGTCTGTCTAATGATTATAGTTCTCAGTGGTGACCCACAGGTTTGAGACTATTCAGTTCCTGCAGAACAGTATTCCACCTCTCTGTTGAAATGTATTACGACCTATTACTGCAATAAAGGCAAGACGCTGTCCTTAGCTGCTAGTCTGCTTTGAATTCCAAACAGAAGTTACCCTGTTTGATAGAGATGGCCATTGTAAATGATGCAAGGGAATAAGCAATAAAACTGATTTACAAAACAAATCTGGGATTACGTCTACAGGTGAATTCACTGAGCCTCAAACATAACTACAGAAAAGGTTAAGAACCGTTTGAGTACAAAGAACAAGAACTCAGATTAATTTAAGTAGACAAAGCCATGCAGCAGTGACACAAAAACTGAATTGCATAAGAGAAAAAAACAGCTAATAAAGTGTTTTTAAGTCTACCTTTAAAATATACATGCAGTAATGTAGCAGATCCTATCAGTTACTACAAGGCAATTAAACCTGGTTGCTGAGAAATCAAATAACCAACCTTAAGTTATTCTGTTGACCTGATGGAATGACACTGTAGTAAACTGGCATTCCTGTTGTGGGCAATCCTTGATTTGACTGACCGGGAATTATTACAGGCTGTTGATATGTCTGCTGGGGCACTGCCTGGGAACCTTGAGGCACCGAAACCTAAAATTGAGAACACGTTAAGACCTTCTTGTGCAGAAAATTTTTCCTTCTGCTTCTTGACCATCACCTACTTTAAGATTTTTTATCAAAATTTTTTTTTTTAACAAAACAACAAAGATCTACCAGAATTCTCTAAATCCAGAACACTAGTGATAACACGAGTTGAAATAACAGTGCTTTATAAAACAAAAGTTTTTACCTTCTTCCCTAAAAATGGATATTTTGCATCCAAGGGACTCCATAAATTAACAAAAGAATTTCTCTACAATAGTTAAGGAGTGGAGTGGGTGGAATTCTTACAAGCTTTTTCTTCCCTATCCTCTGAACCACAATTAATGCAGCACTTAGTATTCAAGAGGGATAAAATCTGTCAATTTGTGATAGGTCTGCTTCATGCTTCAATCATTTATTTATTTATTTTAAATCTCTCTCCTCCAAGTCACCTTTAAAATGTACTTGCAGCTTTCCTGCATTTACAAAGCAATGCACTTCAATAAAAAAGATCACTCAACAGTACAGAAGAGTGACTGGAAAGTTATGAGTAAATTACCCACCTGATACGATGGCACTGAAGGATATGGAACAATCACACCTTGAATTTGATTCCCAACATTGTTGTGTTGGCCACTGACTAGATTCTGATTCTGAGACTGCTGAACTCCAACTAACCCCTGGTAGTTTTGCTGCTGGTTAGGCAAAACTTGGTAACCTGAAATTATACATTTAAATATTACTTTGGAAGTACTGTCTAAATGTAAGACATTTTATACAGAGCTGCCTGTATGAAAAAGTATGTGTGGCATTTTCCAATGGCTTTTTACATCTGGCAACTTCTTAAGAGTTGAACTTACCATGCATATAAAAAGAAGCCCACATTAAAAAATCAACAGATTTCATTCATTTACAACCACCTGGCCCCACCATTACATACCACACATACTGTCTGCAAGGCTGCACTCACATGCTTGCAATATTTCTTTGCACTCTACTGAGTTACATGCGTTGACACCTTGATTTGATTGGTGAAAGCTGAAAGCATTTGAAAAAACCATGCTAAATAATGTCAAAAACAATTCATTGTCTATTATTATAAACAAGGCTGTTTATAATACTTCAGCTTTGAAATTCTGGTTATGATAAATTCTGCTAGCATCTCAGGTGCCCCACGATGAAAGTATCTCACCTATGAGTCAAGGCTGAAGCACACTGTGCAATGCACTTGTGCAAGTCCTTTAAAAAACAATAACCAAAACCAAACTGATTTTTCATATTCACCCCACTGTAGTGCCTCCGCAACGCTTTATTACTGCTTAAGCTGGCACCCTTTGCTGTCTTTCAAAAATGTCCTAAATAAAAAAAATATAAATAAATAATGAAAAAAAGAAGAAAAAACAAGCATGAGTGCCAAACAGGAAATGGCACCTGAGCGTTTATTACGCTCCAGCCTTGTTCCCACTTTTTTTTAAGCATATAGTAGGTACCTGTTACAGGTAATGATCAAAACACATGCAGGACATGAGTTCTTTTTGTCCTATTCCATCATACAGGTTATGTGCTTAAATACTTACCACATCAGCAACAAAACCATAACTAACTGTGCTTCTGAGACTATGCCAGTTACCACTGTAGAGTAAAAATCTGGGCTTGTCAGAAGGACCAATGGCAAGAGGAGTCCTGTATTACTTGGACACATTGATATTCCAAGGAATCTGACATTCCCCATGCTCCCTGGCTTGATATGGAACTATGTATTTGCTAAAGCAATACAGCTGCAAAAAGTCACATGGATTTTTTTTTTTAAATTATGTTTAAAAATTGCTTGGTCTATTTAGAAAATAATTATTCAGTTAACAAACACTTTTCTTTTTAAAAAAAAAAAACAACAAAACCCAGAGACATTCACTGATTACATACATCCAAGGTACAATGAACATTATGAATTAAGTCTCAGCTGGCTATCTCTCTTACAGAAATTGCAACAATGAAGACTAACAACGCCTGTTAACATCACCAAATAATGCTGGAGAAAATTAAAGGGAAGAAGGTTCAGTTCGTTAAAACCAAGAGAGCTATTCATTAGAAACACAGAAGACACTATAAATATTTTCAGAGTACTATGTAACTTCACAACCATGCCTGCTCAAATAGGTCAGTAGTTACAATTTTTAATAACTGAGCTTGGACTGCATAGAAAAATCCATCTCTCATCTGTAACAAACAAAATATTTAAATGTGCTTTGTTACCAAGTGATCTATGGCACCTAAAAAGCAATAGAATGCAAAGCTGCAGTATACAACAGATACAATTACTACATCTGCAATCTAAAGCCCTCACTTCCCCGCCACTGTAACATCGCTGAGAATATTTTTCAGCTTTTTTTCCTGACTCTTTCAGCGACAGACATAATCAATTTTGCAAGCGGAGAGAACTGGAACAATATAAATTGAGTGCCAAGAAGGTTCCCCACAGAATTCTGAAGAATGCTCTATTTTTAGTTTCCCAGTTTCACCTCTGCATAGAAAGTGGTATGACAGAAATGCAACACTCAGCAGAAAAAGAAAACCCGCACCTGCCTGAGCAGACTGCCTCATTACCAAGAAATATTCCAGAACAGCAGCTACAAAAAGCAGCAGCTACAAAAAGAAGCATATTTCTTGGTATTTCCATAAAGTAATTACTTAATATAAGAGGAATTAACCCACAGGATATAGAAATACATTTCTGAATAACATGTTAAGAGTGAAAAATGGCTTTTATTCAAGAACAAGAAAGTAAAATAACCTGGTTAACCAGCTCTGAATAAGGCTCGGTATCTATTACAAATAGAGCTATTATTACTGTGACAGTGATGATTGGCAGTTTTGTAGCAGAAGCTAGTTGAACTTCAGCTGATGTTCCTACAGTAACTGCTGTTCAGATAAGACTTTTAATCAACCTACAGTTAGGTCTTTTGGTCAGTTGGCCCTCACGATCATGAGGACATGGAATACCTCTGTTTTGGGCAAAGCATTTAAAACAGAAGTGGGAAAACAAACAAACAAAAAAAACAGACAACTAAATATTACAGGTGAAACCCCTTTAGCAAGGAAGCTAGGAAGCAGCTGAAAAAGAGACCGGTTCACTGTGAGAAATGTAAACCTCTCAGACAGTGTTACGGCCCCGAATTCAACAGCTCAAAGTCAGGCCAGCTCATAATGTTAAACCAAACGTGGCTTCAGGTGCCACGCTCTCAGAAGCTGTCATCTTTCACTTAACTTTGTGTTTGGAAAGCAATTTCAGAGTTAGCAACTGCTTTACAAAATGAGTAAAACCCCTGGTTTTTATGTAACATGTGATTTGTTTGTTCTCACTCTTGAGCAGAGCCAGAATCCCAGAATATCCGCAGTTGGAAGGGCCCCAGCCCAAAGGACTCATTGCCACGTTAGCCAAGTAGCATGCTGTCCTTCAGCTCACCACCAGCCATCGCTAGTAAGCATCAACCATTTCAGATGTAGCTTTGTGTTAGCTCAGTACAAATGTTTAAAATAAACCCACGAGAGGTAATTACAAAACATACAATCTCATAAGCAGTTTGCAGAACAAAAACTACAAGGTGAAACCTTTTTAATGTCCAGAATGGAGATTCGGAGTTGTCTATAAAGCAGTAAATGAGAGCCAGCAATGGCAAGGTAGCAATTGGTTCCTAGTAAAATGTTTTTCTTTACCATTAGTGCTATCCACACACCAAGTAACCAAGCAGGAATGAGTGGAATTGAATTATTGGCTGGACCATCCTTTCACTACCCTAACAAGATCCCTTGATATTGGGAATAGAGGCACAAGGTACTTTATCAAAGCAGTAAGAGTTGTCTGCACAGCTATCTTTCTCCCGTTATTATATTTATTTCTTCTAGGCCAGAAATAGATTTTTGTGGCTGCTACTTTTCACCCGTCCATGTTACAGACGGTGAAATTCAAGTAAAGCATCAACAGTTGAAAACACACAAGCACCAAATTTGCTTACATAATAGCAACTGATTCCTCCCTTTGCATCTTAATGCTGATGCACATCACCCCATGCTTTTAAACTCAGATTTGGGGGGCGGGAGGTGCAAATAAATGAATCCTTCTTTCTGAATGACACTAAATCCCTGATTTTTAAGGGACTCAGCCAAAATGTTCTCTGCCTTCATATGTCACTAGCTACTTCTGAAAGTTTTTACTATGAGTTAAGATACTACTCAGAAATAAATTTGCTTTAGGAATCCAAACCTTACTGAAGAAGTTGCAACAATATTTGTAAGTATGAAGGCTATTAGAATATGATGGCTATACTTAATTCAAAAGGAAAAAAAGACAACAGGAAAGCAGGGGAACAGACAAAGCTTGATAACATTCATAGGAAGGTAAGTCAAAACACTAGAGAAGCCTTTACCGAAATAGGAGGATCAGAAAACTAATTCTAGCCACTTAAGTCTCATGATATATACCGTTCAATATCCAGATACCTTTAGTCAAAGGACAAAAAAATTACTCTATATTATTTTCAACTGCATTTAAAAATAAATGACAGTATTACCAACATGGTCTGCATAGCAGTGTTTTCATGCCACATCTAAAATTAGTAACCAAAGCTTCAAAACAAGAGATAAGGTGATAAGGTGTATCTCTGCAGCGTTACGTCATTTAAAGTTATTTATTCACTTTAAAACAGGAAAAAACACACCCAAGGTATTCAAAATGCTGAATTAAGTTCAACAAACCTGTCTGCTGTCCAGGCTGTGCCAATGGTTGGTTTTGCTGCGTGTTGTAATGGACAGAAACAGGTCGATACTGTTGGCTGGAGTGCGAGTACTGATTGGGTGTACAATAACAAGCTGGCATCTAAAGACAAATGACAATTAAAGAGATGTACTACCTGCAAGTTTGTAGCAGGCATACACATAAACACAAAAAGAGGTGCACACAATAAAAGAGGTGCAAAACTTTAATGGTGCAACTAATGTTAAATGCTTTAGCAAATAAAAATACTTACTCTGTATTATATAAAGTCTCTCTTTTAACAGCTGATTTCTTGTACTTTCATTGTAGAAGAAATAAGTTCCAAAACACTAAATTCCCCTACATCAGCACTATTTTCATGAACTGTTTTTAGCAGTCTCTGGTGACAATACATGTCATTTTAGCCAATGCCAGAGGAAAGTAATGCACTGCTACTTTTAAACTGCAATAACTACGTGGTGGAACCATGGAGAAGGTTGGAGGGGAGATGGGAGCAGATTCAGGATCTTTGGATCAATTTGCATAAGGAAACATCTGAGACACTAGAAAACAATGGAGAACACAAGGATGTACAAAATCCACATTTGCTAGTTTTAAAATGTCACTACCAGTAACACAGTGCTCTGATATTTATGGTTTTTGTTTGTTTTTATTTAACTAGCTAAATAGACAAATCTGAGTGATTATTCCTCCTCAAGTAAACCAAGGTCATTCATTTCAAAACACAAACGAGAAAAAAAAATGCACACAGCCACAAATTAACAGGGAGCCCCACAGCATATAAAAAGCCCATTAATGGAACTGCATCATCATATTTTAATTTTAGCTTTTGGTAGACTGGAAACAGAACCATTGTACCTGTGGCACAGGTTGCTGCATATATCCCTGCTGCTGGAGCACTTGCTGGCTGACAGGGTGGCTAGACGTAGAGTAGCCTTGAGTAGAAACTGGTTGGCCAGAGGGTGGTGGAGGTGGAGCAGCTGCGATGATATAACCAGACTGCTGTGGGGGCTGAAGGACTACAGTGGACTGGAACATAGTGGTATGAGGTTCAGCTGGATCAGCAGGTGGCTGACGGGCAAGACTCATATGGCTAAATTGTGATCCTAGGTTGTCTTGCTGTAGTTGTTAAAAAAAAAAAAAAAGCAAAAATTACATTCACAGGTACTCAAAATAAAGTAAGTATATCACAGTAAGTGAAAGACAAATAGCTCAGTAAGTAAAATTTTCATATAGGAATGTCTCAAATTACAACATCAGCCAAACAGCAAGAGGAAGGATGATGGCACATGATAGAACACAGCAGCAAATTATCTTCAGGGCTGACAGTGGGAAAGAACATCCATGTTGAGAGACTTTACTCACTCCACATCTGCCTCTATCTACTTATTGTAAGAATTCAATTTATTTTCTGATTGGACTCCAAAGCCTGAGTAATAACATTAACCCGCAGTTAAGACAGCAGAAGGCAACAGTATTGTTAAAGTAATTTTTAATTTTCAGTTAATGAGGCTCTAATCCTGGATAACAAGAGACATTTGTCTAGCTTGGTATTATACTACATACTTGTCATGCTAAAAAAACAACAATCCTTCCAACAGCTGCAAAAATCTATTCTAGCGGCTACCCATTATCTGTATTTTATTAACATCTGAAACTATGGTACTGACAGCACTGAGCACTGCAGGAGTCCCATGGAATATGAAACTCCTCTTCCTGTAACCCCAAGCATTTTTCTTTTCAAGCAATTCAGCATCAAATGGATTACCAGCATTCTGAAAATAAGAAGTGATCTCTAATAAATTATCTTTTGTTAAAAATGAAGGTTCACAAGTAAAATCCAAATGTGAAGAAACTCAAAAATTTGAAGACAACATGACGAAATATGAGTTAATTGACAAAATCTAAGTTCAACCTCTGTCTTTTATGGATCTATATTCACATTGTTTGATGAAGTTAAATACTAGAAATGTGAATTTGCACTTAAAACTTTATTTAGAATACCTTTACATCTTAAAAAGACTTATTTTCATTGTATCAACTATTTAACTTGTCGTTGTCACTTCATTTTGAGATAAGGCCTATTAATGCAACCATAATACTTCTCTACACTGGATTTTACATTCTGCTCCCCATAATATCTAGTTAAGAGAAGAGATCCTGATATTTAGTTCTGATTAAATATTACTTTTACAAATGGCTAAAGCACCACCGCAAGTTTATTTATGTTATACACTGAATACAAGTTAATTCTGATCTGGTCAATTCTTCCCACAACAACAGGTACAGTACAAGTATGATCAACCATTGAAACACTATTGCCAGACATGGATAAAGCAAACTTTCCTGCTACCAACTATGAAGGTGTTCAATTTAGATTACGAGCCTAGACCATCATTCCTTTTCCCTACATTATGTAAGTTGCCATAAGTAGAAATACATTTTTGAAGCTGACAGCACAATTAGTACTTCAACTCATTTCCTGAACATGAAATGGTTTGAAACTATTATAAACCTGGGGAAGTTTCATTGTTTTAAGAAACGTATGCCTAACAATGATTGCAAATTACAGCACAGAAACCTAAGCTATGTTTGAACTAGCTGCCACAGGCAGCAATTTATTCATATGCTAAAACTGCGTAGGAAGTTCACATTGGTTAATTACCTTCTCAGTTAATGAGATGAGAATGGTTAAGTTATTTTCAATGCAATTCACATGTATTCAAACTCTAAAATACCATGAGAAACAACACTGCTAAAAACAATACACCCTTTGTGAGGTGCAATTCCTTTTTAGGATTGTATATCTAAAGTACAGATAACACTTATAATACAGTTTTAATTATATGCAGCCTATTGAATTCAGATCTATATTTATTACTAGACAATGTTTCTGATTAATACCAAAACCAGTAACAAAATACTCTGAATACATATTGAAATAGCTATTGTATAACATGTAGAGCTGCATGGAAAGCTGGGAAGCCTAATTTTTGACCCAAACCCCAGTTTATATTCTGTTTTGGGTAACTTTTCTTCTTTCCTAGGCTTCATTTTGTCTTGGTGTTAAGATTCTTAGTGAATATTAATTTTTTTGTTTCCAGCTTCCATCTATTTAATACTGGATGCTCATGAACTGGGAGTGTTAAAGTTCTGGCAAAGAGGCTAGAAAATATAACCACAAAAACAACAACACCGTACATGTGATCCCTGAAAAGAGATTAGGGGTCAGCAGAAGAGAGAGCAGACATAGCAACAAGAAGAAAGGATGGAGAAAAGTTAATTGAAAGACATAGAAGGTATTGATTGACTGGCTAACAAAACTTTGAAAAAGCTTCCCCTCTACAAAGGAAAAAAAAAAAAATAAATCAATTAATACAAGTATATAGGAATAGTCCAATTGTATGTATTTCTGTTGAGCTTGAAATTTAGAGGGTAAAACCTCAGGAACTATTTTCAACCACTCAGGTAATATTTTACTGCGATTAAGAAGCCAGCCAGTCATTACACTGGTATCAGACACCACTTACAAACAACCCAACCAAAGGTCAGCACCCACTAAAGATTAACCCATGCAGAGAGGAAATGAACAGAAGATATAATACCACAGAATATTGCTGGGTAGAGGAGACTGGCAGGAGCGGGGGTGGATAAGAGACTGCAGAGTACTGAACAGGCTGGGAAGAAGGCTGCAGAGGCCGGATAGGCTGAAGAAATAACAGGTTTAGAAACATGGTTAACATTAGGAGTAAGAGAAGTGAAAACAAAGTCTTTTGTAATAGGAAAAAAAAAAAAAAAGCAACCGTGCTCCAGTCATTACCAGAGAGGGAAGGGATACATTTTCTCCCCAATTAAATCAAGCTGAAGACTGAACAGAATTAAAATAAACGTAATTTTCAATATCTGTATCCCAGCAGAAATGCATTTGCTTTATTTCTGAGCTTATGTATAACAAATAAGTCAAATTGCTTCTATTTAGCATATACTATTTGAGAGAGAGATTCTTTTGAAATTATAAATAAGAACTGCACATGCATTCTAAATACAAGTTATTTTAAAGCATCTCAATACAGAATGAATCTAGTACTAACCACAGATTAGAACGTATTACTTTCCTTTATCCAACAACACTGAAATATTTTGTATGCATTGGGGTTATTTAAACATCAGAGATCTATCATTGCTAATAATATTTTGAGCAGGTTTAACTCCAGCAGCCATTGAGAAAGCAATTATAGAAGTGGTAAAGGATTTGCGAAGAAAACTACAAATACTGCACGCTTTTGTAGATCAGACAGAGAGAAATTGTATAAACGAACCTGTTTCAAAAACAGCCCATCATTACTGTGTCACATGCAGGTAGCCTGAACAGAAGATTTAAGCCAAGGAAAATGGACAAGGATAAAGCCAGATAAAGTTCTATAAATAACTTTCTGACAAAACTTGAGAACAATTTGAAAACACCACAGGGGACTATAGCCAATACCTTGGTGCTTGAAATAGCTGCTGCAAAAAGAGGTAGAACTCTACTTTCTCCTGCCTATAACACATTGCTCACTTTTCTTTTCTTCTTCAAGGGCTGAGTCATCTTTAATCTGGCTTATTTTACCAAATTCCTCTTGTGCAAGATGAGAAAAATAAAAAAGCCTGTTCTTCAGCATGGGGTTTTTCTTCAGCACAGGGTTTTCTAAGTAGGGTAAGCCAAGGTACTACCAAAGAGGCATTCATACCCACCAGTCCTAAACCACCTCTTTTGTGCCACCGTACTGCTTGTACAGTATGGCCCAGGAATTCATCAGACTGAAAAATAACCTTAATGAAAAGAGATTTCAACTGGATTAACTCCCTACCCAGTTTGCTGACTATGTGACTGTATGCTAGGGGTGTTTGTGTGTGTGTGTGACTAAGTGTGACACGGGATGAAGGCAGAACTCCTTTTCCAGAGCAATCTAGGCATGCTATATTCTTGATACCGTAACATTTTCACTATTTTTTCTTTAGTTTTCTGTTTTTATAAGAAAAGGCTGCCTACGACATTCAGTTATTGGGAGAACTGATAGTTCTGAGGGTTGTGGGGAAGAAGCCCAGCCCCACTCATCTCTGCAGCCATTGCTGCTGCTTTTAACATACGCGTCACCAGAGCAGCCCTACTAATCCCTGATTATCAGACAGCAATATGACAGCATCAATCATCAGAACAAGCAGCATGTGTTTGACATGTGCACCTGTGAGAGGATGTGATTAGCTGCTGGCTGTTGCTGAGGTGGTGGGGGAAGAGGTGGCTGTTGTGGAGGTCCAGGCACTTGGGTCCTAACGGGCTGCTGAGGCATAGGAGGATTGTAGACAACAGGAGTGCCATCTGGATTGAGGAACGGCTGACCTGGGAAGTTGAAAAAGAACACAACCAGAGACAGGCAGCTGTATTAACCAAGTTTGGAGAAAATGAAGACAAATGTGTTTACAGTAAGCAAAACGAATCAATTAATACAATTTAAAAACAAAGCCACACCATTTCATGCAAGATTTATGCCAAATCCCCACAACTACGTTTAGAATTGCCATGATTAAAAGGGCCTTAACTGCCAAACTTCATGCAGCTAAGACATGTGTTTAAAGTAAACAAAGAAACCCAGTCTTTACTTAGTGATCACTCATAAATATTTGTCATACCCTGCTAAAAATTCATTTTTATTAAGTAGACTAAAAAAACTCAAGAGTAATAAACCCCTAATAAAAACACTGTTTTAAAAACCTTTTAAAAAGACAATTAAATGAATCTTCTTTAATCAGTTTGAACACTGGACATCTTAAAGGCAAACATTTTTATAAAATATATATAAAACGGTAGCTGCAATTGTACTCTTATAACTGCTACTTAGTAAGATTGAAGTACTCTCTTCCCCTATTCATAGATGAACTGGCTCTTCAATAAAATAAGCAATGATTCTCCTATTTAATAGTCTGCATCTTCAGCATAGACTACAGCGTTGGACTACTGCAAAACTTCTTAAAAATAAACTATTTAAAAGTAAATTGTAAGCAAACAGTGATTAATTTGGTTGTCTGGGTCGGAGGAAAAAAAAAGAACTAAAGGAACAACAGATTAGTCAGCAAGGGCCTGTGTTTCGGTCTAGCTGCTTAATGACACGTGGCTTGCCTTGGCTCATTTTGATGCTTAAGAAGGTCCAAAGACTCCTGTAAATTTTCCCCTCCTCCAATATAAATATTTTCCTTTGTGGGATTCTTTCCAGAGGCATAAGCTGAGACTAAAGCCTTTGCATCCTATCCCAGGTCCTGTTAAAAGCAGACTGTAATGTTCCCTCAGACCTCTTCATCCCATCCCATTTCAAAGCAAGTGGCCAACCCAGAAGTTATTGGAGACAGGACTGAGGCAGCTGATGCGAGACAGGAGAAGCATGTGCACAGCTACAAAAAGTAAGCAGCACAGACACACTGCAGGTGGTGAAGCTATATTCAATATAGCTTAATGGATTCCTCTCTAACGTTCTAGAATCGTGAATATTCATGTAAATAAGGAACGGGATTTCTTTCTACCACTTAACTAGCAATCCCTGGAGCATGTTTCCTGTAGCGACCGAGTAAGAACTGACTTTTCTCAAGCATGGTCCTCAATTGCTAAGAACAAGTCCTTTGACCTATGCCTATGAGATCTTCTGTCAGAAGCGCTGACAAACTCATCTATGGGTTTTGAACCCTGACTGTCATTTGGAACAGTAAAGCCAAATGAACAGTTACAGAATGTGATGATGCCACTACATTAGAAATCAAAAGTTTAGCTGAACCTAGATTCTCCTCGCTCTGGAATTGCGCTTGAGCTTCTGCTACACAGTCAGATATTAAGATAATCTTCTATTATGAAAGAACATTAATGGCTGGTCTAAATACATTAAAAATAAATAAAATATAAGAATCACCACAACTTGAAAGTCAAGCTAATTTAAATGAACATTGAACAGTCAGTTCTACAATCCTGCTGCCTTTACTGAGGAGGGTGTGAGTAAAAGGAATGTTTGCAGATGAAAACTCTTTTACAATTACTTTTCTCTGCCCTTCCTCACTGCTGTATGTGGAAGCCTCATCAACGTCACTGGGAAAACGACCGACACTACAGGAGGAAGAAAGTGAAACTAATATCACATGCAAAGCGATGACATATAAGTCAAATTAGGATGACTCAAAAAAAAGAATCACTGCTTAAGCTGTGTCATCTTTTAGATGCCGCTACTTTCTAACTGACAGCGTCCTGCCTGCTATACCTGCAGTTATCTGTTTTGTTGTTTGGTAACTCCAAAGACTTCAGCATGGTCATGCTATAAACTCATAACATAAAAATGACAGCCAGCATTCTTCGTATTGATGTAAGCCACAGAATACTCTAGCATACACAAATGCTAGAATTTATTGCTCTAGCAAAACTTTATCACTAGTCACATTTGTCTTCACACAACGGAAAATTCACAAATAAGCTGTGCAACAAATCCATCAGGACCAGAAAAGCTAAGTCAGTAGTGCTATGTCCAGAAGCTGGATATAAGACAGCAAATACACCCCCCTCCAAATTCAACAGCTATCTAGGAAGATGATATGCTACATATAGCTTCTAGCAGGACCAGCTTTAACTATTTGTTTAGAAGCTTTTAAGAGCCCTTAGGTGGCCTCCCAATAGTCAGAATCATTAACTAAAAAAGATTCTCTAGTTTCATATGTAAGAATGGCAACCAAGTTACATAAAAAAAGAAGAAAAATAGAATATAAAACTATTTAGTTTCAGGAGAGAAATTTAATAATTATTTTAGCAGCACTAGTGAGAAAAAGTTAGTTAAAAAGTACATGCAATTATATTCAAATACAATAAAGCGTATCTACAAAGTGATGGGAGAGATCCTAAAGCATTTCCTTGTCTACAAGCAAAACAAATCTTTAGACTATGATTATATTTTAATTTTAGTGTAATGATAAAGATGGGTTGCACAAAAAAGGTAAAAATAAAAATTTCAGGATTTCTTAATTTCTACAACCAAGGTTTTTTTTTTGTTTGTTTTGTTTTTTTAAATCCAGACAAGTAGTTACACATCTCTGCATCTACACAATGAAGTATCATTCTCCCACTGCTTATTGAAAATATCAGTATTGGCCAAATACAGCAACAGTGATTTAAATCTTGTTTTAAACTGAAACAGAAGTTTAAAAATAGCATGTAATCTCATCCTCATTTCTTTCTCTTGTATTAAGTCAGCGTCATGAGTACACAGAGAAAGAATGTATGTTGTGACAAACAAAATGAAGGATGATAGATTCCTTCAAGTCAATGTGAATACTTGCTCAGGAGCTCTCCCCTCCCCGCAACTTTTATACTAGCACTGGAAAAAAGACTTTTCCATCTCCCCACAAAAAAAAAAAAAAAAAAAAAAAGAATTTTAATTATTCTGTGTTCTGGATAATAATCATAGTATTTTCATAGTTTGTGCTAGTCACCATTAAGATAGTATGTATAAATTAAAACTCTTAATATCAAAACCCAAGTGAGTTTACTTATCCCTTTTATCCAAGACTCATGCTCTCTTTTTAAAATTAGTACACTGAACAGATACACACACCAAAAAATAAAAAGAACAATACTGAAATTAAGTCTCACGTAAACACTCGCACACTTTTGCCCAGGTTCTCAACTGTAACAAGAACATCCGCGAGCGGTACCAACCTGTTTGCGGGTTGATCAGAATACTGCCAGGTGGTATGCCTGCCGCTTCCAAGGGAAGCAAAAAGAAGCTAGTGCTAGTAGGTGCCACTTGCCCATTTATGCCACCATCAAAGGAAAGAGAGTTACTAGTGCTGACAGTTGGATAGACGGCAGGCGTGCCATGAGAAGGCTGGCTTAGAGCTGGCAGTGGAAGAGGCTGCTGGGTGTGAGAAAGAGAACCCGTGGATGACCCTACACTACTAGAAGACTCTGAACCTAGGAAAGGAGTAATGAGAAATTGTTTTTACCTAGAGACAGAAACATCACACTCACTTTATATACATATATGTATATGCTTCATAAGCGCTTACCCTTAAAGCTTAGCATAAATACATTAGCAAACAGTGCCCTTCCAATGAAGTCCCCCTTTATCTCCCCTGGAATGCCATTACAAGACTCTTTCTGTAAACCAAGGGTCAATTCAGCACTGCTTTGCACTGAGAAGTGATCATCTCTAGACCTGATTTCTGGACAGATAGTATGTCCCTGTATGTGTGCACATGTGCTATGGTGCAGTTCTTCCACAATTCACAGAACTAGTTGCTATTCCCAGATGATGCACACATACGTGTTGATGTACCCAAGGGTCTGGATACACCAGAGCTCTGCACATGCAGGCTCAAAGGATTGATTGCATGTGCACAGGCCATAAATTTATGTGCTACATAGACACAGCCTGCATGCAAGCAATGACCACTTTTCTGTGCCTACTAGATGTCAGATCTGTCTCACCTGCTGGACAAATTGCAGAATACTAAAACCCCCCCAACACACCCCTTTTTTTTGTTGTTGTTCCCCCACGTCACCCCAATTTTCAGGCTCACGTTGGGAATGGAGCTGGAAATAAGTTAAGGTAATATGGTAGTTTTAAAAATAGTCTAAAGCAACAATTCAAAGTTTGAAAGGAATATAAAAGAGCTTACTGAAAGCAATTATTTTACAGATATGAATAGCTATAAACATTGCAAGGCAGTGGAGAACCAGACCCTGAGCTTTCTGAAAGCCAATGCATGCAGCCAAAAGCAATAATCCAGAAGTCCAATATGAGGTGTTCTACAGAACTGCACAGTCTCTAAGCATACCGTTTAACATATTCTTTAGTAAGTCTTTGCTATGATACTTGCAGGACTTGGAAACAAAATATTGAAGAGCTCTTTATTAGCAGCCTCTATACAATCTAGAAGAGAAAGCAAGACTCAAACAGGGCTGTGATGAAATTTATCTACTATTTTAAGTCATGTCCTTTAAGTCCTTCACAACGAGTTCTAATTGCAACCATTTTGTTAGTATGAAAAATTAGTACAGCTCAAAGCATTTGCTGATGCTGCCTGTTAGCCTTTGTTCTACTGCTAGATGAAGTGAAATACAAAGCTATCAATTGTAAATTGGGCAGAACAGCATATCCCAGCTCTGTTAAACAAGCCTTGCTTGACCCGTTACTTTGATTCGATTTGTTTACAAACATATCCACTTCTAGATTATACAGAGAAATTTGGCTAATGCTATCATAATTAAAGCCAATTACACCCTTTATCAAAATGAACAAACAGAAACAACCCCAACACATGCTAAATCACCACCACCTGTAGCTGCAGTGAAGCATCAACACAGGCATCCTGAACTCGGAGCGTTAACTCTCCAAATGCCAAAATAATGTTTCCAGCAACATTTTAAGAATTCATTTACCTTCTTGCAATTTAGAAAAAAGATTTATACGAACATACATGTTTTGAAACATCAGTAGAAGTACTCTTGGAATACATTTTTATACAAGTACACAGTAGACAAACAATCTTTACTGCATTAAGATACAGAAGTGTGGCCATGTACCTGTGAGGTAGTGGTGGTTTCAGGGAAAGCAAAAACTTAAATGGTTTCTACTTAGAAATCAGTTTTATAAATAATAGCAAAGCCAAGCACAATACAGACAAGAAAACATTCTGCTTTTTTGAAGTTCTACTTCAAATTCGCAAGTAGAACATCTGTCACCCTCCTATCCCCTTCAGGCCTCAAAATTCTCCACAACCAAGCTCATTTATTGTGTCAAATCACTTTAGCATTCAGAACAGAAATATTTACCAAATTTCATTTCTGATCTACAGAATTGTACCCATATTTTCTGAGATTGTTTTGACATCAGTTACATATTAGCACACCTTTGAAATCCAAAACCTTATAAAATTAGTATTTTACCCCAAAATTTCTGAATCTTACAATTAAACAGTACACTTTGTTCGTCTCTTTTGATTTTTTTCAGCAGTTTAAGAATTAAGTAAACTTTTTAGACATATTCACTTAAATTCTGACAATGGCATTGAAAGATACCACAACAGATATAATTAATAGATCATAGGTTTTAATGCTGTTTTTTCCTAGCTAGTAGGATAGCAGCACAGTTTCCTCAGGCTGCACAAAGCAGCTTTGCCCCACTGAAACTAGAGTTTAACTCCAAATATGTTTTTATTTCATATAAAGTACTTATGTTGGTAAGTCCTTTCAAATCCTTTGTATCAGATGAAATGCATTTAGCTTAATTTAAAGCCACCTGTAATGCATTTTTAAGTTCTACTTCCAAAGTCAAAAGCCTTCATTTAATTTGTAACCTGAATTCTAGTTCTCCGAGGCAGTTTTGCACTATAGGCCTAGGTCTGTAGTCATTCTATGTATGCAGCACCCACTGCGTCCAGAGGGAGTTGTATGCACGGAGCACCTACAAGACTGAGGCCACTACTTATGCACATGTCTGCAATATTCATCACGTCTCAAACCATCAGGTACTTCACTGCTATGGAACTATGTAGTTGTACAGATTTTGTAATACCTGTCTTAGACAGCCTGCCTGTGCTTTTGCTGCTTCCAGAGCTATCTCCTCTTGTCAGAACTGATATCCCACTGAAGCTGCTGGCTTTCGTTACAGCTGGCTTCAGATTGCGGATGGAACTATCAGAGTCGGTGCTGCTCCAGGGACGGGGTTCACAATACTTCAGCTCATTCTCAGTACTGCTCTGATGGCTGTTGGCTGATCTCCCTGATGTTTCCTTATTGACTCTGTAAGTTATAAACTAAACTTTTAGCACAAGCATCAATTGCAAAATAAGGGAAAAGAAAAAAAAAAAAGAAGAAAGAAAAAGGTGAAATGCATGCAGAATACTTTGGGATTTTATTTTTTTTTAAAGAATGCATCAAATACCTAAATATCTGTCGTCTTTGTTGTGTACTATTAGTTTCTTCCTCCTGGATTCTGTTGACATTTTAATAAGATAGCTTAATATTTATTAAGAAAACAGAAAAACAAAACAGAATTGAACTGCAAATTCTCTTACCTTTTATCAGTGAAATAATTCTCTTGGGAACACAGGGACTGAGTGGCAAAAAAAGTGTAGAAATTACATTAATGGCATCTGGAACCCCTACTGTGGCACAGTAACAAAACAAGGTGCAATTTAAAACCTTTTATATTATGTATGGACTTTTATAACCCTCTCTATATATTAAGCTGCTTGAAAACAACCTTTTTGGTGAGTAATTCCACGTTATGGGGAAGAAACAATGTAAGACCACCTATGCACAAGAAATAAAAGTTAACTTCAGAAAAACACTGATACGAGTAAGATAGCATTATAACTATTCTAAAGTTACAGTTCTTTACAGGGGGCCTTTCCTCCCTTATGCAACTTCCAGTTGACGTCTGCACAAGTCTGCTAACAAGACCTTGGTGCCCTTTCTTCTTCTTGAAAGCATGAATCAATACTACTGGCTACTGCAGTAACTTTTCCGAACTCATTAGGTACAAACACGGATACAGTTAAAAGGAAAGAGAATATATGATCAAAAAGGCTCTTAATAACTTAATTGCATTGTCCTTAATGACTTCTAAGATAAGGTAAAAAGCTTTCTAAGAGTACAACATATGGTAAACGAGTATGAAAAATGTCATTTTAAAACTAGAAGTCTATCCTTTTGTAAGTAGGGTGAACAAAAAAACATTTTTGGAACATATTTGAATATAGCCAATTAGCCTCACAGAGCTCATTACACTTTCTTCAGAATACGAATCTGGTTTTGGATGTAGGAAAGCTACAGAAAATGTCAGGAAAAGTAGATTATTAAAAGTAACTTTTTTCAAGACGCATTTCTTATTTCAGTCAGTATTATTTAAAATACATATTACTTGGAAAAAAAATGTAAAGTTGAACTGTAGTTTACAAAATGTCATCATATGACAGTGTGGAACAGCTTAGTATATTTTTATGGCTTGCACATCATCAACACCACAAACCTATTAACTAAACTACAGGTGCAGAATTTTTATCCTACTTGTTACCTCCAGTCAAGAGACTGGACTTCCAGATTTCTGACTCATTTTTCACGTGTGAGAATTCAAATCATTTTACTGTGATTAGTCATAAGGTGCATTTGAAATAGACACAAGTGAGAAAAAGTTATTTAAAATAAACAAGCAAACAAAAAATATTGCTCTGAGTTACACTGCATTACCAGAACTAAACTTAAATTTCAGTAAGGGGCAAGCTTTTGCATTGAAGTAGATAATGCTAAATAATTCACCAAAATCATTCCTGAAGGTTGCCCGGGATTCATGCAATAATGGTTAAAGAAAGATTTTTCTGTGACTTCGATATCATTTAAAACTCACTCAAACCACATTAATGATTCTTATCTGCTCAGCCCTCTTCAGATATAGAAAGTTTCCTGGAAGGAAGCACCTCTTAACAAAAACCAGAAGCACACGCATATATATATATGTATGAAGTATTTGTACATTAAGATTTTCTTTGATACATACATCTTGTGCAAATATTCTTTCTCTAGCCCTCTGGTATTCTTCTTCACGTTCTTCTATTGATTTACTTCTTCTGTCATCTTTTAATCGTATTCTCATCTAAATTAAGTGATAAAGTGTCAACTTCTACGTGAAAATAGTATAAATACACAATCAAATATAACAAATTGAAGGGAAAAATAACCAATATGGATTTACCTGGTTGTCATCTTTGTCTAAACTAGAGTTATCTCTTTTAAGGATGTACCGCTTCTGAAAATCATCACCCTTCTCATCCTTTATATGCTCACAAAACTTTTGGTCAGGTCTATGAAAAGTTGTTAGAAAGAGAAGATTTATGGGCTTGTAAACATACACTATACACAGTGGAACCAACTGAAATGCATTCAATATATTTAATTGTTTAACAGAAGTGATTGATTTTGGTTGTCTAAACAATGAAAAGGTACCAAAAATACACACTGTTGAATACACCTAACAACTCCTGTTCCTGAAACATAACAAACCTGCTTTTAAATCTCCTCCTCCTCCAAAACTTTTGCTCCAGTTTCCAATTAAGGTGGCAAGCAACCATGCCCTTGGGGAACCAGACGTGTTCTTGAATCCAGACTGGTGCCATGCAATGGATATTGGGCAGGCACAGAAGTGAAGAAAGGTTTTTTTTTCTGCTACAGTTGTAATACCTCAGTTCATTTCAAGGGAAAACAGAAGATAAAGAGATATAGAGAGAAGAAAGCACTGAAACTTAGAAGATTCTAAAACAAAATTAAGGAGAAATAAGCAAGAGAAGAATGATACAAAAATGCAGGAAAGCAAGAGCTTCACAAGACCATAGTGAGAGGATGAAGCAACAAATTATATATATTCTTTCGGTACTTCATCTACATTGGGAAAGAAAACACAGTATTTTGCAATCTTGTCACCAATTTTGGATAACAAATACCTAGACAATAAAACTACTACTATTGTAAGAGATAATCTCAGATAACCAGGAAGAATTTGCCTATTAAAAAACAAGACATATGTATACTCTTCTGTTTACTCTTCGCTACTCAGGGCATATATATAAAATCAGGAGATCTTCTTCTGTACAACAGCCAAGCCTAACTATTAGATACTGGATGCCCAAACATAATTAGCAGGCATTTCAGAGAACCTTTAGACTGTCTTACCTCTTTCTTTTAAAGGTCCCTGAATTTACTGCCCTGCAATCACCAACTTCCCACTCCACTGAGACGTGCCAGTACGCACTGGGTTGTTGATGTCAGTAACATCACTGATCGGCGCTGGAGCCGGGAATCTGCCTATGAGGAAAAGGTAAGTTTGGTTTTATTCAACATGGAGCAGATCTCCAAGGTTTTCTTTCTAAATTCTTATTTTATATCCAAAGTGATTTAAAATAAGAATACTGAAAACATTAAGACTCTTAATGTCTGCGGGTTAGATGAAATGCCTGCTAATTAGTAACTACACCTACAGGGGGCTTCCAGAGGCAATCGGCTATTTTAATACAGTTTAGAAAAAAATTAATTCATCTTTTAATAGTTCTTATTCCACACTTGAATGTGTGAATCTTCAGCCTAGGGATGATGGTAGATGCTAAGGCAACAGATTGAAATGCATGGCTTTATAATTATATTCCAATAGAGAATTTATAGCCAAAGCAGAAACACATACATGAATACATAAATTATTTAACATATATTTAGGCTCTACATGTTTTTCTAAAAACTTCTGAGGAGGAAACTATCTACTTAATTGAAATTTCAATGTGGTATATTATTTTAGTTCTGCTGACTCTAAAATGAGGGCGGATAATTAGATTTTGTTCCTCCAAAACTATGGGTAGTCTATAGAGGCTGGGATTAGAATGCAGGAGCTGTGAACTCCTGTTTCCATGCTCATATCACAGTACTTAAAATGTCATGCAAAGCTAAAACCAGAAACTAGGTAACACAAAACTTTATCATACCAAACACATTAATCCTTCATCTTTCTGAGAAAGAACAGGAGACAGAACAAGCACAGAAGACAGAATAGCTAGGTCCTTGGAATGAAAGTGTCAACTACTTGAGTTTTGGAGATGCTGTGACCCCCATGCTTGTATTTTTAAACACAGATTTTTCTAACAGTTTCTCCAAGAACTCCCCAGCTGTCACAGCAAACTAGCACGCCATGAGCAGTTAACCTGGCTGACACTTCCACTAATGAGATGTCTGTCTTCCTTGCTACGTTTACTTTGTAAGGCTCGTGACTTGAAGGCAACATTAGTCTAGCAACAGATTTCAATGCCTGAATTTTCCCATTAGATTTTTATAGTACCTATCTTGTTATATATATATATATATATATATATATATATATATATATATATATATATATATATATTTCTACAGTATCTATCTTGTAGCCAGGTCTCCAAGTCTGTTCCCCTATGTTCACCCTGTTATAAAGCGGCCATGTTCTAAGGGCTGTTTTGCTTCCCAAAAGGAAAAAAAAATGTGCTTGAAGCTGGTGTAAATCTTTAAACAGACAAATGGTTGATATAAATTCATATTTTATGGAAACACAGTTCACAAAGCATCTCTGAAAGAAAAGCAACAAAACCTTGATCTACAGATAGCATATTTTTTCCTCCCTGAATGTTTAAATGTGAAGCAGATCACATTATCTGGAGCATAAACAGTGAAGATCTCAGAAACACCTTTCTCCTTGCTGCATGCTTCCCAATGAATAGACAAACTTCTACTGCTACAGATGCAGCATCACTGCACATCCCAGGTGTTTAATCTGTGTACCAAGAATTTTTTTTTCAAGACGTTTACACTTACATTCTTGTATTGCTAGTTTTATTTACTATGACTGACTTCCCACTCTGGTCCACGTTGTGCTCTAATCCAAAATAAGCAGCTACCCTGTGCAACAGCATTCTATGGTAAGATGTCATTGGGGGAAACTTTTTTCTTGGAACTCTGGAAGAGAGGAATAGTAGCTTTATTAAATAAACAGGAACGCTCTTCAGTTTTTTTTTTTTTTTCTCCTATAAGAATACAGTACTTACTCATTATTACCAATGAAATCTAAAATTTCCTGTTCTAATTTCAGCAGCATCATTCTGTCCCTGAAAATAAAAACACAGCAGCTCACATATGAGACACTCCAATAACTGCAGCTGTATTCACCTTAAGAATACACAGATAACATCTGTGATCAAGCGATGATTGAAGACTCTAAATAGGACCACCGAATCTCAAAATGCAGGATTTTTAGGAGAAACTATTCATTTTTCACTAAGCTGTATTTTATTGAACCCACCTACTAAAACGAGCTGTTTTTATCTCAGAAATAAGAGTACAAAGACTCTCCAAGTAATCTCTGCCCAATAGAAAGCACAATCATTGGCAAGACTCAGAAAGAAGGGAAAGTGTGACCAGGTTTGTTCTCATTAGCAGAGATTTGCAGAGGTCTGAACTGACCCTTGGATTGTGAAACACATCACAGGATCATCGAGATACACCGTAAGCAGGGCACTTTAAGTGGTTAAAAACCAGCATAAATTACTATGTGTTGAGATGTTAAGATAATATGAAAAAGCTAAAACTCAAGCTGACTGAAAGGAACATTAGCTGAAACACTATAAAATAGTATCTTAAAAACGCTTATGCCAATTTCAGTAAATCATTAACATATAATAAAATTAACTGTCCCACAGCTGATAATTTGCATGCATCAGATAACTAAGCTTCTCAGATATTGCAAGAATAAAGGCCTACAGTAGGTCTTCATCTGCGATTCTTATTTTCACTGTGAAGATTTATGACTTCCAATATGGCCAAAGTATGAGTCTAGCACAGGTCTGTGCTTCCTAATTTTACTCTATAGGACTAAAAGCTGTTGGACACTTATGATAGCCTCTTCAAAAATTTTTTTTCAATAAAGCAGAATCCCAATACATTATCACATGGGAAATGCTAACTATAATATGCACGAGTAACAAATAGCAGTGGAATAGTTTTTTGCGATAGCAGCGCAACTACAGCAAGTTTATTTCTTGCCTTGTATGTACAGCCACAGACCTAGTATTAAACCCTGTTTAGGAAAAGAACAAACAAGACAATGCACTCCAAACCTCAAAGCAACCAAATTATGTCAACTCTTGCTAAATGATGGACTTGGATAAGGTCAGATTTGGTTTCTGATGTGCAGACTGAATGTATACTGATCTATGGTTTATATAGTACAGCTTAAAAGAAACTCCTTTGTCTAGAAATTCACTAAAAGGCAGACAAAAGTAAAAGGTAGTTTGGTACCTAACAAGTAGATGCTAAACAAGTATAAGTTTTAGAACTAAATACAGAAGAGACTCTAAAACTCTATCTGAACTCCTTATTTGTTTATTAAACATGAATACCATTTAAAACAGTTCAGTGTCCTGAACCTGCATTCACATAACACACAAATTACCGTGGACTGGTGTTTCAGATAGCCTCCATAACAAAAATTCATCCTAAATAAATGTCTAGCGCTACATGTCAGTGAAGAGGAAAGATAAAAAAACAAAAAGAACAGAACAAAATGTGGTGTTATACTTCAGGTAACAACAAAACAGAAGAACAAAGTTAAGCTTAATGATGCTTACCTGGGATTGTTTTTTAACGTATTTACTAAAAATTCATGAAGATCTATACCAGTGGAATCTGTGTATTCTTGGCTGGAATCTAAGGGTAGGGGGGAAGAGAGCACAATTACACTTTGCAAAAAAAAGTATTTTTCCTCAATTATTGCTGAACATATTATTTATGGATCAGAACTAATAGGCATGTTATTCTAAACTGGATACTTTCATTTTCCAAAGAAAAGGCTCAAATAAAAAAAAACAAAAACAGAAAACCCAGTATGACCTCCCCAATTCTCCCACTGAAGTGTAATACAGAAGGCAAAAGCTCCAGTAATGCTGTCAATCTATTAACAAACTGCTATACATTTTGAAGCAGCATATCACCTTGAGTCGTGTCATTCCCATCAACCCCCCAAGTTTTCTCCACTGCACTGTTGTATGCACTTCTGTGGACCACTAGCTGATGTCCAGAATTACTGGATGCTGCCCAAAGAAATACTGTAAGTTGGTATCTAACAGTTTAATCACCATTATTGTTGTTCTGCACTACTAAAAATCCATGTTCAGTTGGTCTTCTTTTCACAACATGATATTTGAAAATTTTCAGAGAAGTCCCACAAAGGTCTGACTTGGAACAAGTGTTTCCAGGTTACATTGTGTCACTGAAAGAAATACTTCTAACACCAAGTCTTTCCTTACACCAGCACCTTCCAGAGTTCTGTATCCCAGAATTAAAAGCTAGAGATGCTTTAATAACCTTTGGAACTAGGTTTCTTCCAAGAACTACTCAAGCGCCAACCTCTTAATTTATGCACACTTCAGACTTATGCCTTGCTGTTCCAGGTCTTTCTGTGGTTAGTATGAAGTACAATCCTCGCAAATTAGCTTTTATTAGCAATGATTGAGGGGACTACTGCACAAAGAAGGAAAGATTCAGTGGATGCAGAATCTATGCTTTTTTTTTTTTATTACAAGCAACAGTGCCAAGAGAGCTCAGTCTCTTGGCGTAGTGGGAAACAGGGTGACTAAAGTGTTTGATTTTCACAAATGAGACTGAAATTGTTCCTGGAGAGACTCCAAGTCCATCTGAGGACAGGGAACCTCTAGTTCCCTAAAGAAGAATGACAGTGAGTTCCTTGAGCTCTGCAGAGCTCAGTACACTATCAATCCTGCCCTAGCATTGTCAAGAGAATAGAAATGAAACCAAGCAAGTCTGAGCATTTATCTTTTGTGATTACTTTTGATTCCAAAGAGGAAGAAGAAAAAGAGGCATGCCTGGTAAAAAAAAAAAAAAAAAAAAAAGAAAAAACTTGTATAATTATTTACCTTCGTTTTCTTAATTTGCCAAGTGAACAATAATTAAGTAATTACTGGAAGATTGATGTTTAAATTCCATCACAATATATTTTGACATGTCTTAAATTAGAGAGCAATTAACCTCCACAGGTTATGCTGGGTGTATTTACAACAGCTTAGACGTTTTGTCACTCAGCTCTCAACTCTTCAACATTACTTAGCCTTTGCTGTCTTTTTTTTTTTTTTTTTTTTTTTAAATTTCAGAAGGTGGGAATGTACTTTAAAGGTTAGGCAAGTTAGTTCTGATACAATACACAAAGCATTAGACAACATGGACAGAGACAGTCTTCTGTTGTTACACCTGGCAGTTCCACTCCAAATTAAAATGAATGAATTCCAGATTCTTTCTATACCCAGGACATAACCTACTATCTGATTAACACAGGGATTAGGCCATTTGATGACACTTAAGTATTTGCTGGTATGCAGACAGATAATTAATTTCACCAACAGGTATACTAAAAAGCTGGATAAGATTTGAGCTTGTCACATCTGGACAGGTGCTAACTATAAAAATCTTTTATTTAAATTTAAGCTAACAAAAGACAGAGAAAAGGGGGCCTGACTTTTCACCAGGTGACAACTCCATCTGTACATGCCATTTTTTCATCTCTATCCATATAATACAGATACTACTCTCTGGATATTACTACCTGTATCTATGCATACTACTTTGACATAGCGAAATGAGTAATTTAGCTCTGCAAATTATCTTCCACATGCAAGTCTGGACTATCATATATTCAGGTACACAATATACAGTGAAATATTAACATGCACAAAAATTCACTGCAGCTCACACACCCACAAAAAAATTTTTAGTCTTAAGAAAACACTTTTTACATTAAAAACATTCTAACACTTTTCCCAAAGACAAGGTCACTTGAGGTCATTAACAGATTTTATAGAAAGTGTGATCTAAAAATACAAATTAAAAGCAGATAGCAAACCTCTTGATAACATTTTTCTGGGTAATTTATCACTGGACTTTTCCTTTTCCGTTTCATCTTTTGCAGGCTTTTCTTCTTTTTCAAAACAATGTGACAACTGGATTTGAATTTTCTCCTGTCAAAAGTAAAAGTCAGTCATCATGGAAATTATTTCAAATAATACAGATCTGCAGGAAAACTGTTCTGTACTATATCACCTGCAAAAATGAAGAGCTAACAAGGAAAATAACTGTCCTCATATTTTTTCTGATCACACATATACTTTATGCAAACAAAATGGAATTATTTATCAGTGAATCAACAACTACACAGAAGACATGGAAAGTAATGTACACATTTTTGAATTCACACACACGCTTCCAAGCCCTGAATGCTTTTTCAAAATGACTCTAAACTACCTTGAGACAAGCATGAAAATGTCCCAGTTTTTCAGGTGCGCAAATTTTATACATTTACTTTTTTTTTTTTTTTAAGGTAACACATCATCCACAATGCTTTTTTTTTTTTTCCCTTCATTACTCACAGTTTTCGACTGTAACAGCTGGGTTCAAGTTTTGATTTGGTTTATATCAAGGAAAAAGAGTAAAAAAAATGTTGCGATTTCTAAGACTGACCAGCATTATCAGACTTGCAAAAAAAGAAAAAAAAATACAGTACAATAATACACCAAGGCAAAATGTGCAGACCTTACCGTCATCAAGGCTTAGCTTTATCTTTTTGTATATTTTGACAGAGTAGCTTTGTGTGCAATCATCTCAAAAATCCACTTTTCTACACAAGTCAGTGAAGTATCATGAACCCTGTTTTCCAAATACAGAAAAAAAAGCCTTTCCCTTTTAAAATAAAGTGACAAAATGGTTCCCTAATTAGTAGGCAAGAGTCATTTTGTTCTTCATGCCTCTTTTGTCTTCAACAGGACTGTTAGAACAAAGGACTATCATATTTCAGACAGCAAAACGAGAGGGAGTAGAGAGAAATGGAGAAAAATCCTGTGTCGGAGTGATGCTAAGAAGAAGGGTGGCAAAGTCCCATAGTAACACTCCCCCATTCCTTGTATATGGAAGTCCCTCAGACATCACTTCTGTTCCCCCAGAAGCCAACTCGAGATGCTGTCATCGCCCCTATGCGTGAACATCCCATCCCTCCCAGCCCAAGGCTCAGACCTGCCCCATATCCAGGTTTCCCTACCACTCCTGACTCCTGCACCAAATCCTTTCCCACTCAAGTCCTCACTCTTCCTTCAAGCCCATGCTTACCCACATCGAGGCACCTGCTGTAAGCTTCTCCTGATGTCTTATACCACAGACTTGATCTGACAATTAAAGCCAAGGCTGAAGACTGCTTCACCTGCAAACACATCTCTACATAACCTGTACTAAAGCTCCTCCCTGCCCTAGCTAGCATAAACTGCTTGCCACCTTGGTTTCTTCCGATCTGAGCCATAGGAGCCCTGCACTAAGGAGGCTATGGTTAAAAGTCTGTTTGAATAAGTTTGCGGAGTTAAAACTGTTTCAAATAAGCGAAAAAGCTTAGCTGAGAAAACTACCAGCTCTCCCTTTCATTATGACATGTTCCCCCCCAAAAAATGTTCTAATTAAAGTTATTAATCCATCAGCACCCTGCAAAACAGCACTGTAAGTGTGAAGACTTCTCAGCTTCTATGAGGTTATCTATATTCAAGCCTGATAAAAACATTATCTTTCACAACTAATGAACTCGTTAGCATGCTTCTTTACTGGTCTTGAGAATTCACTTGGCTGAAAACCTTAAAGATTCCAAAACAAAACTTTGCATTCCTTACCTCATACATATAAACATAAGCAAATTGTTTTTCACTATATAGTGCATTACATGCTGACTGTTCACCTAGTAGCTACGTAACTTCTATTTGAAAAAGAATAAAAGAAGCACAGTGCATGAGCTATTAAGAAATTAATTCTGACTCTCATCCACCAATGTGACATGTTTTTCTCCACTTTTCAATGTTCTATAAATCTATTAGTAAATTAAGTTTTTTTTTTTTTTACAGAGTCTGATTCAGATTTTCCTTTATTAGGAAAGAGATTGATTGGCTACATGCTCTAAACCTACCCAGAGGACAAAAAAAAAAAAAAAGCATGCAGCAATAGTTTAGTCAAAGGGCTTCAGCAAGCAATCATTTTCATACTTCTTTCCCCACCAAGTGCTAAAAAAGGAAGAGCCATCTGAGCAGCCAATTCTGCTAGCATCAATTCGACTTCAAAGTGTGATACAGAACTGTGTACCAAAGGGCACTTTCTTGTGATTTCATGCTATAAAAATGTAGCATCTAATTAAACATGACCTACTTCATGGCAAAGCTGCTGAAAAATATTTTAGCTTCTTTTCCTTAAAATTCTTTTTAATCCCACCCTGGTGATAGCTGGTCTCTGCTAGCACATACTAATTTAACAGACTCTTTTTGGTAACACAAATCACCTTCCTACCTGAATTCCTTGTTGCAGCAGCACGAATTGTCACCAAATTTTGGGGAAAAAAAAAAAAAGTAGCCAAACAGTAAAGCAAAAACCTCCAAACCAGAACCATCAAAATCTGAAAATCCCTCCAGTTTAATACACTTGGAAAAAAAAAAAAAAAAGTAGTATAAGAACATTGGGAAGCATAACTGAAGGATTAATCAAAGGTCCTAGGTTGGGTAAAGGTAACCCATCCTGGGTTGCTTTACCAGTAATCTGAATTTACCCAAGTCAATATAAACTCACTGACGTTGCAGACGCCGGTTGTTTTTTTTTTATTATTATTTTTTTTCTTTCCCTTTGGGCTGTTTTATTATATTAAAGTTCAATCTTGCAAAGATCGGTTTACTTGTTAATATCAGTAACAGCTCATTCACAAGAAACCAGCCCTTTCTCAATCAGGGCTGAAATTGATCACACTTTGGCTAATGTTTGTACTTCGTATCAGAGCACACAGAAGCGGAAAAATTCCAGCACCTAAATTTAGACAAAGGACGGCAAAAGAATAAAGAGTTAGCATATTTGCAAAAATAAAAGATCAAATAAATCAGTTCTGGTTTTCTTCAAGCAATAAATTGACAAGCTCACACTTCGACAGCACCGTTTACTTAAAGGGCTGCTAGTGCTTTTCAACAACTAAGGCGAAACGCTTATGAGCTCTCTGGTTTCTCAGTAACAAAGAGCATCTTCTCCCATGTTACAATTGCTCCAGAAAATATAAACAAGTATTTCAGAAAATAAAATGATCTTCCAGAGGTGATTTGTCTGGGCCATCACCTCCTCCGCTGCAGCCTTCTGAGGAGAGACAGGCAGCAGTGGCAGAGTGGCTTGCAGAACTACTTCTGTACCTGGATACATCGAGGAGCTTTACACCCTGCAAAGAGCTGCGGCACAGCCGTGTGGAAGGGGTGACTGTGAACAGGCAAGACTACAGTTATTCCAACACTCACACCAGTTCCTGCTTTCTACAGACCAAAAATCAGGACTCTTTAAGGATTATCAGCAACTCTATCCTGAATTTTATTCTTCCTAAGGCTTAAAGTCTATTTTAAGTGCAAACAGAAAAAGGAAAGCTGTGTTTCAGCTGCAGTCTCACTGCCACAACGGAGCAGTGACTTTTCCAGCAAGGGGAGGCACTCGCACACTATTCCAATGCTGCCAGGGAGGGCTGTGCCATACAGCCCATCACCTCCCACGCATAGCATGCTTCCAGCGTGGGGCTCGAGGCACCCACCTGCAGATTGCTGCCTTCCACAGTTCCCAAAAAAATCCTTGGGAAAGGAAGCAAGCAGTTGAAGAAATTGTCTGTGTTGTTTTAGAAGGTCACACAAGACCTACGGCCATTAAGATGTGCACTGCAGCACCAGGAATTGCAACAAATTCCCACTTCTGACTCTCCTCCTAACATGCATCTCTCTCTATTCAAAGCAGAATTCAATTTGTTCTCTCCATCATTTGCATAGTTACTGGGATCCCTAAACCATTTTTTTCTAGATTACTGTTTCTAAAGAAAATTTGCAGCCTGATCTAGTTTTCTTTCTAATATACAGTCTCATTTATGACATTCATTCTGTACAAACTTAGATTATCCCACAATTCAGTTCGTTCTGTAGAATTGGCCTTTACATCTCTTCTGCTGCTGCACTAATTGCTTTCAAGAAGCACTCAGCAGTACGTGCAGCTAAGGAGAGACTCCCCTAGGGCACTGCAACAAATGCCACCTGCAGAGCATGCTTATAATAAGGCTGTGATATTAAACCATTAAATACAAGGTGTCATGTAGTGCTGGAGTTCTAAAAATCCTCCTGACTTACATTTAAAATGTGCTGTGGATGAATAGTTCATCAAATTAGGATTCTCTCCTCTTGTACTCAGATACAATGCCTGATGCAGCAAAGCCCTACCACTTCAAGCCTGAACAACTAAGCCAGAATTAGATCTCTTAGTTTGGGTAATCTGATGGGAAACACTGCAACAGGAATATAAATCACGGTAAATGGCATGAATTTTTCTGTTGGCTTTTAAATTCTTACACCATGTGCTGTACCAGACTTGGATTTTTATTAAATTAGCAGGCCCAGTTCTAAAATTTCTCCTGTGAACTGTTCAAGTATCAGTAAGTATACACGTATTAGTGCAGGACTGAGGAAAAAACAGCAACACATTTTTCAGTTTTCCGAAGACCAAAACCTAGATACTTGACAGTTCATTCTTCATAAGATTTAACTCGTTTGAGTTTTCAACCTCCTTTCCTCCCCAAAACTGAATTAGTAGTCCCACAGCAATAAACCCTCACTGTCTGCTATTCTATGGTTCCTTCTGCTCGTTAAGGAAAGCGAGACTTCTCACAAGAAGACCATTCAGAAGCTTTTCAGATAACAGTAAAATATTTCAACATGCTTCACAAGAAAGCCACTAAGAATCATTTCACTTTTGTTAGGAGTGAAAACAAGAGCAGCATGAAAATCATTTCAGTGCCTCTCTTCCATGGCCCAAACTAAAGCTAGTAACAGCATTTCACTCTAAAGATACAGGCTTCTATAAAAGCAAAATCAGGAAAGTTAGATTGAAAATTCTCTAAACCCATTTTACATATTTTGCCCGTTATTTAGGAATTTCTTTGAGTATGTTAAAAAATCTTAACAGATTAGTCTCCAGGCATACCTCAGGCATGCGTTAACCAGCAATAATGAATAACATGCAGAAATTCCATCACCAAATTTACAAACACCAAAACTTACAACCATTTACATCTTTAGATATGAAAAGTTGTTAAATTATGCCGCATATTAACACATTTGTCTTAATGATGCCACACAGCATTAAGCAGTTTGCAACTGCCAAGTGCACTGTAACACCAGAAAGCTGAAACAACTAACCAAGCCCCCCTTTTTCTGTTCCCCAGATATCAACCATAATACTTCAGAAAACCACAGTAGCAGACTCTTCGCCAGATATTACCACCTCTGTTAAAACTGTATCAAAAATAATCATAATCATATGGTGTCTGCATATTTAAAGAGTACCCAAAATAACTTCTTTTGAACAGTAAGTTATTTTAAATTGTTTTAGAAACTTCAGTAATGTGACTTTTACCTGGAAGTCCTGTGATATTTCAGCTGTAGGAGGTGGTGGATATTCTTCACATACAGCAAGGCTCCGAACTAACTTTAACTTTGTGTTTGACTAAAGGAAAGTATGTAAAATTAAAAACTATGGCTTATAAATATTATATAAGTATACCATAAGCCGTTATTTTTCCATTCATGTTATGTAAAACAAATTGGCTGAGAACTGCATTTTTAATGTTTTCAAAAGAACAAATTATTTCCTTTAGGAAAAAATTACCCAAGCAATTGCAGCTTTTGAAGGCACTGTCAGCACAATAGCGCACATCTAATGAAAAGTAAATAAAATCGTTGGGAAAGTGCTGCTCTCCATAACAATAAAAAGCCACCAAAAATATAAAGGCAAACCACAAAAGCAGACAACTAGGCAAGACAAAAATCCAACAGAAGAAAACAAAGCTTCATTGCCAAAAAAATAAAGGATGAAACTAAAGGCACTTTTCACAAAGTAACAAGGCTTCACCAAGCATGAAGGGCTTCCTTAGCATGCCAGCACACAAGGCTACCGTACCTTCGACCTTTTGGCTGTCTGTCCAAAAGACTGCACTGGCCGCTGGATGATGGGCACAACAGAAAAGGTTTATATTACACTTAGGACTTCAACTTTAGTAATGCAAAAGACTGCTTAACAGAGAAAGTTTTAACAGTTATTACTGACATGGCGGTTAAGTCTGTGAAAGGAACAGCAGGTGCTTTTGGCTGAAGGATTATATGCTCTCTTTTTCATTGTGCTTGTCCTTGAAAATCTCTTTCATTTATCAGCAATAGATAGTACAGAAATTTAACAGGAAGTAAGCATTGTTCTTGGTCAGTAAGATCCAGGCTGTTTACTCTGTCCGCTCCTATGTTTAAAATTATCATGTCCTAATTTCCTTGGCAACATGACTGGCTTTAAATTTTCTTCCTATTTCCTGAAACCTACCTAAAAAAAATGATGAAAACGGGCAAAGAAGGGAAAAAAAACACAAAGCACAAACACATTGCCTCTACAAGGCAATCAATACTAACAATTTAAATGTATTTGATTCATATTAAAATATAGAAGATGATTAGGAGCTATAAAAAACAACTTTAGAAAAAGCTGCTGGTCAAAGGTAACTTACTGTGCACAGATATGATCTTCATCTACCCAGAAACCTTTTCCCATTTACTTTTTTTTAAAGAAACTATTAATCACAAACTTGCAGCATGCATGATTGAAATGTATATTTGAGAGTTTGTCAGGTTTTTAACTCCATGGTTAAAATGCACCCCTGTGATACCTGCACAGGTATGGAGGCATTTCGAGTGGCACAAGATAATGAAAGCACTGGTTTCACTACAGAACTAAAACTGATGGATACACAAGCCTTTACCAGAATCAATTTTAGTGAGCACAAGCCTAATACTTGTAAGTGAAAGCTAACATTGGAAATACAGTTTCAAGTGTTGTTTAATGGACAACATTCGCTCCTTTATGAAAGGGGAATCCTGCCAGAAGCAAACTAAACAAAAACCCAGTCTGAAAACTACATGAAGAAAGGAAACTCTGCCCATAGCTCATACACAAGGCACTTGATAGACATCTGCTCCTAATTTCTTGCAGGAAATACATGTTGTTAAAAAACTGCTAACCTAAATTGAAGGGTTCAGCCATGTCAAGGCAGAAGAACAGCTCTCTCTCATTTTCCTCAAGTATCAAGTATCTTTTTTCGGATGTTGACCCAGCTTCACTGAGAAGCTCATTTAAATATTATTCATTTCACTGTGTAACAGGATTTTAAATAGCTGTGCTGAAAACTGACTGAACTGATATCTATATATAGAGATAGATTTTTTCTTCTTTTTTTTTTTTTAAAAAAAAAAAAAAGCTTGCTGAGATTCTGAGCAAAGTCAGTTCAACTTTTCACATACCTGGAACAATACAAAGATGAAAATGTATTGGTATCTGAAAGTCATTTTTTCCTCCTCAATCAATCAATCCCCTGAACCTATGCCGAAAGCATGCCCTGTTTACTGAAAGCTGGCATTTGTATATCCTTGGCAAAGTTTGCATTATGCCAAGCTAATGAGCTTTCAAGAACTGGATGATTTCCCAGCTGCTATCAATTAATGCAGCATCAATTATCTTAGGTAGGTTCAAATCAAGCAGTATAAACATAAAATCAATCAACAATGCTAGTGGGATCCTCAGTTGACTATCAAAACAACATGCAGAAGAACCTACTCAAGAAATTGTTTACGTCTTGGAAAATTTTGGAAGCTTTGAATCCGGTACATAACTAAAAACAGTCTAATGAAGCAAACACCCTGGATCCACCATTTACATGGAAAAAAATAAAGTCAACTTAGTTATGCAGAACATTTTAAACTAGCCAAATAGACTTCTATGATTTACTGAAGACACATATTCCATTACTTTTAGGAAAATAATTTAAAGGAAAGAAAAAGAGTAGAGAAAGTTGCTGGAAAGCAGTTCTATACAAAGCACAGATCTCCTCCTCACCTTACCTCAACGCAGTAAAGTCTCAGGAATCCACAGCAGCCAAAGTAAAGTGTATTTGGTTATGCCAGATAAAGTGCAGAAAATCTCAAAATTAAATTGATATACTAAAATTGAGATAAGCTGGTATCAAACCCAAAATATTTGTAGCAATGCTTAAAATGAGTATGTTTTTCAGAATTCAGCCACAATAGGCTATGGTTGACAGTACATTCCCATCACCTTTCATTTCGCTTGCAGAATTAGAGTTTTGGTTCCAGGCGGAAAAGCCAACTAAGCTGACACTGTCAGTCACACCGCATTTCAGATTTCTTGAAGTTAGGTGTTTGCAGCCCATGAGGAATAAGATAAGGTATTCAGGGTAGCAAACAGAAGTATTTGAATACTCTGGTGCTCAATTTCATAAACACCTGAAAATTTTTAGGGACCAATCCGATAGCAATAACACTGGGGACAGTCAGGGGCAGGGGCATTGTAGGAGGGAGCGTTCCCAATTTTTAGGGACCTGTCAATCTCCCATGATTGAAATGAATCAAACCTCAGAGCTGCACATGAGATGAGCGTCATCAGATCCATCATTAACATCTGTTAACTGGCGACAACAACTTTCTTATGCCTTGTAAATCAATTCTTTGCCAGCCTCAATTGTTTGCCTTCCCGTATGACTAAAGATATCCAAGCCTGCAATACAAGCCTCTGCGTCCAGCTCAAACTCTGTGGGATAGGCACCAACTTCACCTGGAATTTTAGTACTGATTTCTGCATTTGCTTTGTTCCTATGCTACACCTTTATGTTCCTAATTGTAAAGACAATTCCTAGCTATTTTAGAATATACAGTCCATAGCGAGTGCAAGTTAAGCAACTTCTTTGTAACTGCAGCTCTCAGAGTTTTACTGACATGAGAAAATACTGTTAATAAAAGCTACATTAAAAATATATTTATGCTCCATTTAAAGTTGCTACAGGCACAATATCAAGACACTTTAAAAGCAAGTGTTGCAAAAAATTTGCATAATGAAAACAATGACCTGTTTTTTGCCTTAAAAGTTTTTTTTTTTTTTTTTTTTGAGACAAACTACTGTGTTTCACTTCCATCTAATTAATACAATGCAATCAACAAAATAAAGTGGACGTTAAGATAGTTTACTGAACACATACAACCCTATATATCCAGGTTTTAATGGAAGTATTTCCCTGTTCTTTTTTCCTAATTACCCCACAGATCATGTATATTAACTACAAAGTAAAGATCTGGAACATTTACATCCCTTCTTCTACCACCGCTGTGCTGCCCAAACAAGCAGCTCAGGCACAAGAATACAAATTCAGAAGCAAGAAAAGCCTTGTGAAAAGGTACTACACAGATTTTTGCATTACTATTGGGACATTTCAGAGGTCAGGCATGACATGGCAGACCTGAAAAGAGCACTCTAAGGCCTTGCAGTTTTCCATCGTTTTACTAAACTAGGCTTCAGTTTTAAATTCAGATAAGGGCTACAGTTCTAACAACCATAGTTAGCTTGTATAATGCTGAAGGAAAAACCAGCATGGTGTATGGTTACTCGCGTTCCTGCACTAGTGAGTGGTGACAGCAATTTTCCGTGACACAGCAGAGGACGACTTAGGAATATAACTAGAAAAATAGCTTCCCTACTGGATGCAGAAGCATTTTCTACAGTTTAAAAGAAGCTGATCAGAATCTGTCTATTAAAAATTACTAAAGTTGTGTATTTTGGAAACAAGTACATAAATTTTGACAAGATCAGAATAGCTGAGGAGGAGGCAAAGAAAGGCCTCACAGAGCTCAGCTGTGGAACAGAGAAAGAAAACAAAGATTCGTCCTAGTATGAAGGGAAGAAACATGTCAAGAAGCACGTCCAGTTGTTAAGAACAAACATTTCAGCCTAGTCCCTTGGAGAAACTAGGTATCTGCTTAATTAGTATAAATCAAAACCAGAATTACACCTACTTAATACAACATTTACCTTGCTCCTATCAAACAACGAATGCACGCAAGTCTTGCATTCATGCATCAGCCTCTATCACTTGGTGAGTTTTTTTTCCTTTTATTTTCTAGTTTGCAAGTGTCTTTACTGCAGCACGGTAATGTGCAGCTTGCTTTCTCCCAGTCTTCTACTGCCTTGGTTATCACCATCCACTAAGGACCTTCTATCCACATAGCAGTGATTTTTTTTTTAATTGCAGAGATGATGGCAATTAAGATTAACGTTCTTCTCCCCACCCTACTCCACAGTGCATGGACTGTGGGGTAAGTACTAGCCTGCCTTTTCTAGAATAGCCAGCATGAATTAGTAGAGAGGCGTTAAATATTTTCTTTAAAAAAATAAATATTCTTAGCATGAATAAAAAGCTGTCATAGAAACCCCACCCCACAACAACAAAAAAACACCACCACCAAAACACCTCCATAGTACTGACAACGCACTCCTCTACAAGTACTTTTCATGCGTGCCACTGATTTCCAGTGCCATTTAAGTGTTACTTGATGGCAATTTTAAACCATGACAATTAAAAAATGGTCCCTAATAGCCCCTGTATCAATTAATGTACTTTCCCACTACTTAAAAGGACTGTGAAAGTTGCCCATACACTGAGACATTTTTCTCATTCACACTATACACAACAGCAAAGTGGGGACTAGTGCACAACATATGAAAGCAATCTTGTATTTCAAAACATAACAATCAGTTAGTTACTCGACTGCAAAGATTCAGAAGCATATCTGAATTCAAACCCGCTAGGTTTAGACAGAGGAGCAATCAAAGCTAGTTTCTTACTTGACTTTAGAGAAATTAAATAGCAACTTCCAAAGCAAGTATATGTCATGTGTGTTTGCACTACCAGCGATCATATTGCAAGTAACATTAACTCACTGACGTGGTTTATGTGCAGTTGCAAAGGCCTTACATGAACAACTTTCTTCATAAACAGCTGTCTACCTCCTGCTCTGGAAATCCACCTTCTCAGACCACAGTTTTTAATTACACTACTCATGTAATGGCAGCACTCTGGTTCTGATGGACACTCCTAGACACAACGTTCACATCAACACTAGATGAAAAAGACAGCAAAGCTGCCTGCATCAAGAAGCCTTCATTACACAGTTGTACAGTTCCTAGGGTGCGTGCTAGATAATTATTTCAGCCACCAGATATTACTCCCACACAAGACCAAAACCAACCAACCAAAAACCCCTGTCAAACAAGCCAGAGCCAAAGCTCATAGCCACTGACAGCTTCATTTCTCTGGACAGGAACACTTGTTTGCAGGAAGGCAGATTTGCCACCTGAGTCTCATAAGTTTCTACACTAATAGTTGTTGAATGAGAAAATGTGAATGAGTTTCTTCTAAGTTACTGAACTGTAGGAAAATAAACCTTAAAAACATTTCTAAATGTTGACTACTGGGATATTCCATTGATTAAAGAGAATATCAGCTCAGTTCTAACATCCACCAATGTTTCAGCAGCAGTTATTTCTCATATGTTACAGGAGAAGTATTTCATTTTAAGGATTTGCTTTCCATAAAAATTATCCATTTACGCTGATGCCAACTTTAATAAAGCCAGCAGATATTAAAGAGTAAAACTGTATTGTTATTATAGTGGTCGACAAGATTTATTTGGAAGCAATTTAACCTAGCAAACAGAGTTTACTTCACTCAGCAGAATATTGAATTGCTAGTCATGAGCAAAACTACTCCCCAAAGAACGTTTTACTCAATTCTCAATAACAAGAATCTAATAAGCCACTGTCCTGGTTTTGCAACCCACAAGAGAATACTGGCATACCCCATATCCCAGTCATGATTTTTATCAGGAGATTTTTTATTCATAACCCACAGATTTAAAAAAAAACTACAGGAAGTTAATTTCTTCCAAGCCTTCTTAGAAATCTGCCCCTTTTCCCAAGTTATGGCAGAAAATTTCAGTTGCCTTCCTCAAGTTCACCTCAGGTGCTTACTGTCCCCAGCGAGCATGGGCAGCCTCGGCCAGGAGTTCACCAGTTTGTGCCACACAAGACGCCCTTCTTTCAGGGCTCTTACACATAAATGCAGCATAGCTGAATCTCAGAGGTATCAAACATGCCACCATACCTACTGAACTGGTGTTACAAACACTGCTGTGCTTCCCCCTAACACAAGACGTTTCCACAGCATTTCCCCACTACCCATCTCACTTGAAATCTGATACTGTATTTTTTTGTAGGTACATCTCCAAAGACCGTATGTTTATGTGTATCAGCTCCTTCAGGTATGCAAGAGGACAGCCTAAGCTTTCCCACCTGATAGATTACATACCAAAACTGACAAGAGGTGGAGAACTGAAGGAAAGGGAAGCTATGGGAGTACTCACTAGCAGCCAAGACAGGACAGTAAGTCCCCATTCTACTCCACCATTGATGCAGGGAGGAAGGCTGGACTTTCTGCTATCTAGGGCAGGACCTGAACCCACTGGCCTTAGCAGCTCTGCTGGCTTGATTCCTCTGATACCTGAGGATTTACATTACCTACATCTGCTTACTTTAGCCTTGCACAGTACAGCTCTGCTCTAAGAGTTACACCTGAGCCCATTTGTAGCTTGAGAGCTCTATACTGATTACCACTACTCCGTGCAGCTGTGCTGAGGAACAACACTCACCATTTTAGTGCCTTGACCAAACCATATTATTACTAGATAGAGTATTGCCAGTGCAGCACAGTCTCTGAAACTTGGTCAAGATTCAGCAATAACCAAAAGGTGATTTGAGTGCTAAGTTTTTCCCCTGTTCTGCTAAGGTAGGAGAAGATTTGACTCAACTTCACATGTGCACTTCGGAGAACATATGTAACGGACAATTTGGCTTTCCCATGAAAACCACTTACACAACTCAAACAATTAAAAATGACTGACCCTCATGAATATAAATATAAATATACATGAGTATAAACAAAGAAGTGAGGCAAAGGAAGAAACAATCATCCTACTTGATTCCAAAAAAAGGGCAAAATTTTCCCAGCCAATACCAAAATAACATGTAAGAGGACCATGACAAAAAGAAGAACATGACAAAGACTCATTTAACAAGATATATTAGTGACAAATGAAGTGAAAAGCTTCTTACCGGCATATTGTTTTTGCTATCAGGACAATTTTCATCCTTTTCCGCTTGGATCTGCTCCTGACTTCCTGATTTTATAAGGTTTTCATCTGGTTCTGTATCTTTAAATTCAGCTTCTGAACCCTTCATTGCATCAGTTTCATCTTTTACAGTAAGAATATCAGACATCCTCATTAGTAAAGATTATTTTAAAATTCTACAAGAAATATGGAACCTTTAGGACAAAGAAAAAGGGGATCACTGAGTATTTTTAAATTAAATAAATGCACATATTTAAACAGCTATCCAAAATAGAAATGATTTCACTACCATGAAGATTTGCACTCCTGTATTTCTCATTTCTCATATCGGAGGGGAGGAGTGATCATCATCTTTTCACCACTTCTATCAAGAGGCATATAACCACATATCTATATGAGAGAACTAAACAACTACACTGTGGGATAACACTTGCAGATTTTCCCTTCTGTATTTAAAAATAAATGCTTGAACATTTCAATGCTCCAAATCAAATTAGGTTCTAACAGAAACAGGGATAGATTTTCTCATTTGAAATGAAGAAGGAATTACAGGTAGATTTACTTTGAAAGGGTTGAGAAAAAACAGATAAATGACAATGCACGAGGAGTGCAAATACATTAAGTTTCATTAAATCATTTTAAGTTTCCTGGTTGCCAATAACAAATGGGCAAGTACTGAACACAGGAACTCTCTTACATAAGATACGTAATGAAACTGGTCCTGATAAAATTAAGCACTCTCAGAAGCAATAAAGACAGAAACAGCTTTGGCAATTATAATAATGACCATTATCAATAATTACTGATAACAATAATTTATAATAAATTCAGAGAACTCTAATGATTCAAGCTAATAACAGAACCATCTTAGTTTTCCCTAATAAATACAAAATACAACTTATTCCCATGACTCAGTTGCAGTGTAATATGTAAAACCAAGAATTATCCATTTTTTATTTATTTTTGTTTTTAAAGAAACAGAGTAAGTTCTGCATGCTTAAAGTCTTTTATAGGGAAAAAAATAAAATGAGAGTATAGAAGAGTCTAAGCAAACATCTGATTTATTACCTGATGTGTTCTACAGTTTGGGGATTGTGGTCTACCACAAAAATAAAATAAAATAATCCAAAGTTCCTTTTCACAGTTGTCAACCAAGATGTCAGTTGTAATGAACCATCTGGAATCTGCCAGGAGGAGTCCCATGTCCTTATCCCCAGTGTAGAGTCTTGAACAGAACTATGTTGTCTTGAATTAGGAAGAACATCCCTTTCAAATGCCTAAATAAACAAACAGATTTTTAAAATCAACAAAGGAAATACATGATAATTATATTTGGGAGGAGGGAACCAACCCAGAAACGTGAATTCATTTTAAGAAAAAAGAAAACAAAACAAAAACACAATAAATCTGCATTTCTCATATGACTTGCTTTAGCTAGCAGCAGCTATACTTTTCATCAGGCTTCCAAAAATATTTTTGTATTACAGAATTAACAAGTAGTCATAATAAGCATTTTCTTGGCATTCCTTGTGAAACTCTGTTCCTATAAACAAGCAGGTATCTTCCAGAAAAGTCTGAAAAGACAGTTTGTAATAAGAAACCCAGTAGGTGTGGAGGAGTAATAGCCATGAAAGCACAGAAAACCCTGTAAATATAAGCAATTCTCTTTTTGTCATACTTAATAATCTACAGGCACAATACAAAACCCATATTTTAGGCAACCAGAATTACAGAAGACATTTTTATTTTATTCAATAAAGGAATCGCCTTTGAATGAGGGTTTACAAATTTCTAGAAAACCAACACTGTTCCAACTCCCCTCTTTTACAGACTTGCTTTCCTGAGAAATAATTATCACCACTACCCACAAGGAAGTGTGTGTTTGAAGTGGTAGGCAACAACAGAGACATCTAATATCAAACGAAACACAACCCATGAAGGTAGCAGAAATACCCTAAAACAAAGGAAATAAATAACTTCCTTTCAAGCCTGTGAAAGACATGCTGAAAAGGATCTCCATACTGCATTCCCCAGACACTTTTCTCACAACTACATGGTGCTTATTAAGAACAGCACAAACGCTAATAAAGATCAAGAATATCTTCTGTCACCCCAGTTGAACTACTTCATTTCCATGTCAGTAGCAAGATAATTAGAATGACTTCAGGAAAATAAACAAGTGAAAAACATCCAAATTGTTTGAGGTGAAATAAGAAACCAATGAGCCATTTATTCCATGGTTATAAATGCATTTTTAATCGATTTAAGTAGAGAACTCGCACTAAACTGTTCTCTTACAACATGAGCTGCCCTACATGAAGGAAGAAGGAACCAAAACACCTGCCCTGAAAGATCTTAAATGTCTCCAACTAGCTGCACTTGGTCACTAGAAAGCAATTAATAACAAAATTACAAGGTCAGGCTGTGACAGTGCCCAGCCCTTCCTCAGTTTTACTGTTTTGTCAATACAATAACTCTACATTTAATATAAAGTAACAGAAAGCTAGCTAAATATATCACTGACTTTACATTGTGAGAGAAAAGCTGCATCTCCTTTCACCGAATACCTACAGAACTGAAGATGGGCAGTAGGCTTTACCATGAAACAAAAGCAAGCAAATACTTCACATTCTCCACATTCCCCAACAGCAACTCTCACCAGCCTTTATTCAAATTGCTTTGTGTACACCCAGAGATACTGCAATGTCGTGCTGGAAAACAATAACTGGGAAAACAGCACAACACTTCAGAAGATACATGCAAATAAAGAATGAAGAATATTGTATTCCTCCCACATGCACCTCATTCTCCTCCCAAAAAAACATGCAAGAAACCAAAACCCACCACCCTGTAAAAAGAGGTTTGAGTAGGAAGAATTTTAGATTATCATTTAAACAGTGTTCAGCTTTTAACACCTCCTCCTGAAGCACTAAGGGATCTTAATTCATCATTCATTCATCACCCTCAGTATCTCAGTGTCAAGTACTCCAGTGCTCTTCCCGGTACGACCCAGAAGACTGCAGCAGTGGCATGGTGGCCCACAGGCTGCCAGGCTGCCCTGTAGGTGAGATTAAAGCCCAGCAACAAATTCAGTTTTATTTAGATCTGAAGAAACAAACAGGTTGATAAAGGACAGGAGATGCTACAAACATTTTGGCTTAATAAATTTCATTGAAAAGAAGCACACAAAGGTGAAACAATGGGCCATGATTCAAGCCTGTAAGTTTTTTGACATCCTACTTATTGAATCATTAATGGGGGGAGAAAGGATTACAGATGAAAGAACAAATTGGAAATAACAAGACACAGGAAGGCAACAAAGCAGGAACTTTATGTGCTGCACAGACCACAGACCAGCCTTATGAACCCCACCCCTTCCACCTCCCTGTGTATCTGAACGTTCACTTTGTGTCCCACACAGGGCAGGAAAACAAAGCAAGAAGGCTGACCTCAGGAATCACTTTATTGTTTGGAGGGAAAATAGGTTCTGGTAAGCAAATGTGTATTTTCTGATTTTCTCTTTATTAACACAGTCCACAAACACACTGTAGTACTATTAACATTTTGGCACGGGAGGAGTTTTCAATAAGCATGTTTGGCAATTTTGTTTTCCCTTGGATACTGAAGAATTAAGTTCATTTATATAAATCCCAACACTCACCATACACTGGATGACAATAAGCTATCCAAAGTTATCCCTAGAATTATCCAGAAGATTGAAAAGATCAGATTTAAAAAAGCAGTAAAGCATTACCTAGTTTTCCCTTAAAAATCCCTACCAAAACAGCTAGCAGTATGTCTCATGAAAAAAGCCTTCCAATTTTAGCATCTTTTATAGGTGGCAACAAAGAGCACCTACTTCAATAGATAGCAAGCACAGGGACAGCTGCTGCAGTAATTCAGTTTAGACAGCACATATGGGTGGAGTATAACACCTTATATTTGTTCTTCAACCTCTGGGATTACTTGCAACTAAACATTTGCTTGTCGAAATGTACATGCTTCCTTTTCCATCACATTGATAACACTATACCACCAATCACCCTAAATTCTTTTACTTCTTCTGAAAAGCAGAAACTACTTTGTCTAGACACTACTCTGAAAGTGCCCCTTTTCAGAGGGAAGATTATTATCAGCTGCAAGATGGATGCCTAGTGCTAGGTAGGCATATGTTTCGGGCAGCAAAAAAAGAGCAAAAAAAAGTTATCAATGTTGAGCTTTTACTGCTTTCTTTTGTACAATCCAGAGAACAAGTAATAAAAAAGACATCAAATTAAGCTGCTGATGAGTTTTATAACAGAATCATGACGTGGGAAACCATTGGATCCTTTGTTTCAGTTTCTGACTTGAAAAGCATCATTTGCAAACCACTAAATTGACTTGTAATGAGCAAGGATATTTCTGGGAACAGGATCTACTCAACTTAATCCAATTTCTGTAATAGGCATCAGGACTTCTATCTGCTCCTTGGTAGGCAATGGAGATGGAGATAGGAAGCTTTGCTTTGCCCATAACAGAAAAAAAATCGATTATTTTTTCTTTTGAAAAGAAGATAGAGACAGAAGGCAATTTTCCATTCCTTGTTGAAGCAATTGTTGATACCATCACAGTGGAGAAAAAAAAGAAAACAAAACACAGAACAGCTGTCTAAATAATTGTTATCAATCAAATGCAGGGCAGGAAATTGGATTAGAAGGGTGGGAGGGTAGAAATTATATTCAACATGCAAAGTGGACACGCTGTCAGTAGAGAGGGAAAATTAAAATTTCTTTCTTGAAGAGGTTCATCAGGTATTTCAGCAGAATTCTTCCACAGGTTTTAAAGAGTATCCCTTGCTGGGTACAATACCTCTCTCATTTTTGTTAGAAGTGTGCTTAACCTTTAACCTGACAGCCTAAATCACAGCCAGTACTAAATTCCCAGTGAGGCTTGTTGGAAGTCATTCAGAAATTTCCAAACTGTACACAACCATTTACCTCGTCTCAGCACTCAACATTTGCCCCTAGGTTCAGATAAAGTTGTACCTCTTCAGGAGCTGCTTTATATCTGAGCACTAAAGGCTGGAACTTGATTATCCATCTGTACTCGCCCTGAAACCAGATATTCATATTTATGTAAGTATGAAGAAAGCCACGCTTGCTGCAACGTGTACCTTTGCTAGCATATTAAAAGAAATCAAAATTAATATTTAAATTTGAGGCAGCAGTTGAGTTGTCTATCCTAGCAGTAGAAGGCCAGCAACCTTGGGCAAGCCAGGTGAGGTATAAGATCAAGTAGGAATCATTACTGTGCATTTTCCATATGCTAAATGTGAGAAAACAGTGATTCTCCCTGGTACCTCTGCATTTTCTATATGCTTATAAAACACTTCATACTTCCAAACACTCCATGTCTTTCAGAAAAGCAAACCTACGATGAACATCGGATGTAACGCAGTTGTCTAACCAACCTCAAGAATCCCCCACTGACAACTATAAGAGCTGCCTTCACCATGAAATTAAGTAAAGAGCCTGGGCACTGCGCTCCAAGCTTAGCTGGGATACAGCTGAGGACAAGCTAAATCAATCCAATAAAACATAACCAATTGCACATTTTTGCTGTTGGTTTGCTTTTGCTGCATTTTATTTCTTAACTCTGCTAGCTCGGAGTCACAGAGTCATTCCTCTGCTTAAAGGAAATACATGCACACAAGCCCAGAGGAATCACGGTGGGATGTTATTTTCTATACTCTGTGCTCTGTTCCATGAAACCGAGAAGAATCAACATTGGGCTTACTTGCCTCTATTCTCTTTGAAGCAGGATTATAAGGATTAATCTTCCCTAGAGAGGAAGTATCAGGAAGGAAAAAGATGCATAAAAATGCTCTGTACTAAACAACAATTACCTTTACTACAAAAAGACTAGACTAGCATCGCCCTTGTAAGAAGGTATACTGCTACATGCTAATTTGTAGATTCCCCTCAAGATTTTTCCTTTGGGAGAGCTGAGCTTGCTAGACGATCCATATTATTTCAAAATGTCTTTTACAAAAAGAAGTAGCTACATAAAGAAAAAAAAATAAGACAAGAACACTGGCGTCGTAAGCTTATTACCATAACTTATATGTGCACCATAACTTACACATGAGGTAACTCCCTCCACAGTGTAAGTGGAAGAATTGACTGATGAGCACAGCAAAGTCTCTGGGAAGAGTCTTGCTGTATCTTTAGCAGTTTGGTGACAACACAAGCCTTCTTCAGATGGGGAAGTACGATTTTTTCCTCCCTTCTCTCTTCACTGAGGAAATTCAGGACCTTCCCCACAAAAAAAAAAAAAAAAAAAATCTCTGAAGAGACCTATATAAAAGCCTTGCCACACAAGACCCTTTCCAGCTATTTTTCACCTCGATTATTCTCGGCAACATTTAAACACAATATAAAGATATTTCTATTAGCAGCATAACCCCAGGGTTCCTATGATTAGAACACCAACCTGCCCAACCAACCAAAAACACTCGTAAAAAGTTACATGTGTTTCTTTGTTAGGATGAAAGAGGAAAATGTTTATGCCTTAAGCAGAAAGATATTGATCAAAATTAGCTCATTCTTATGCTAACAAAACCTATGGGTATAACTAAAAGAGAATTACTGCATCCAGCTACCGCTTAGTTCTTGAGGATCACTACCTCTATTCAGTTCTTAGACAAACTCAGAGTGGAAGCAGTTACTTTTGGCAAGTAATACTGGTTATTCAGGCAGGTAAATCAACAAAAAACACTGCTGTTAAAAAGTGAAGGTCTCACTTCTTCCTTCCCCCTTCTGTGTTCCCCCGCTACTGGAGTGTGGTCCCACCTCCACACCTGCCGAGCTCTTCCCTGCTGTGAGTCAATGCAAAGGGGCCGAGAACCGTGAAAGCCATTAGCTAAGGTAGCTTTTTGCTGGCTACCAAGTTCCCGTGGTGCACAGGAAGGCTTTTATGACTGCTAGGCAGCATGAAGTTAGCAACAAGAGGAACGGAGAAAGAATCATACCTCCCTCTTTTTGCAGCAGCAACTTTTATGTGAGATCTGCAACAGGGGTCACGTAAGGACAGTGCAGTTGAACTACAGCTATGTGAAGGTGCAGATTAACATTTCTGGGAAAAAAACAGCAAACTCTATATATAACCTGATAGCCTGGTGATAAATTCCAAGTCAAAAGATGAGCAAAATGCCGGGCACCTGTATTTGGAAGAGATTAGTCCTGCTGGGAACCTTTCTTAGGGCAGGTTCCCTATTAAGCTATGATATTGTGCAGAAATCATTAATAGTACAGCATTTAATGAAGGTCTTTGTCCATTTTTGAAGCATGAATCAAAGAATCCCCAATTGCTTACATTTATTTACTGAAAAATGCTGTACAGATGAATCCATACTGCACATTTAAATCAAAGCTGTATGCTTTTCCCACCGCTACTATCTACAGAGATGTTTAGGTTATGCACTAATCAGTTGACAACCGAAAGCTATTTACTGCATTAGCATTAGAAGATACTTTTTATTTGTTTCAATTAGCAAGCTATTTAGTAATCAGATTTTCAAAAGAAACACTATGATGATGAATGCAAATACAAAAGCATACCACGGAGCTGCTCTGCCTCTTACAAAATTAATTAAGGGCTGGATACATTCCCCTGTCGGTGCAAATTATGCCCTACCACCTAGTGAGTGTGTAAACGTCACTAAAAAAAAAAAAAAGCCAACTAGACAAAAATAGCACCAAATTCAGCACAGGGTATTTGCAGCCTTACGTGAGCAACGTGTCTCTAAAGGAAATGCAGAAGGCAGAAAGAAATCCCAGAGTTGCAAACCTGATAAAAGGCTCTTCTAGGCATGCTGTAGCTCATCTTGCTGCACTGGCTTTATATAGATGGTCTCTTATTTAAACCACAACAGCAAGATTCAGCAGAAAATCTCCCTCATGCATCTATCTGCTTCAAACCTACACACCCTGGGTACAGGTTAGCAGCACTTCATTATTTGTACACAATAATGCTGCACATCAGAAAAAAATAAAGAGAAACCTGTCCTTTTAGTTCATTACACTGAGACCTCTCTTTCTTTCCTGACAAGTTCTGCATGCTACGATCTCCCAAACAATTTTAAGAACAATCCAGTTATCAGGCTAGCAGCTGGGCACTACCGTTGTTCACAGGCCCGTTGACAGCTGAAAAGAGGACACCTTTCACAGTAACAGACGTGAGAAACCAAGATGTATTATATGCAACTGGCACCCTGCCTGTATCCCCTCCCTTTATATACAAGAATCCTGAGCAATACCCTAAGCCTTTTTAACCATACCGTACCCACTCTTAGTCCCCTACTGAATGTAAAAGAAACCCCCACGTGACAGTGACAGAGTATCAAAAAAACCCTTTCAGGAATGTATCTGCATACATGAGAATAAGGAGCTTAAGAACCAGCAAGACTAGAGCGATCTTTATCTGTAACTCAGAATTTCTGCCCTAGGAGTGTTTCCACGTATGCTGACTGAAAGCTGTGGCACCATACAGTGCTTCTGCAGTCACCCGCAGCACTGGGTCCTCACAAGGGTCAGCTGTTCCACTCTGCACACAGCACTGCTGCTCTCTTATTAGTTCTATTCTTGGACTTCACTTTGGACTTTTAGGATATGAACGATCAGAGCAAAGTACAGCCAAGGAAGTAAACAACCATGCCTGCTTCCTCCTGGTGAACGAACCAGTCCTCAGCATGCAGCCACTGCTACAGCGTAAGGCATCAAAGAGGTTCCCCTGAGGTGCTTCCAGCTAACAACAAAATCTTTCAGACTTCAGGTGTTCTTGTATGGTGCCAAAACATGCACATCTAATATAAAAAATTCAGACAACCATAGCCATTTAGAAGAAAAGGGCTGGCATACCAGGCTACTGTCTAAAAAGAATGCTATCCTTGTTTGCCTTGGGGAACTATACAACATCATGACCAACAGATGTCCTCCAACAGACCAGGAAAGTTCAATCCACATGTTTCAATAGATGCAGGGTTGCTGATGAAATTAAAATTCTAACATTGAACAACCTGTGTTGGATGAAAACCAACTTGACTAGCTGATGTGTATTGTTATAAAACACAACTCTGCTGACAGTTGACTCTCATTTGAGTAATTGAAATCATCTAAGTAGTTTATACAGGATTTAAACTTGTAGAGATGGTAGGCCCAGTTCTGTTCTCACCTTTCTGTTTTGGCTGAAACAGGAGACAGAGCGAAATAAAGTTTCTGAAAAAGACTTCAAGACAGATGAAAACTATTTATGATATCACTGTCTCAGAGGCAAGCACCTGCACTGGACACCTTACATTGGCAAACAAAAGCCATTTATCCCGAACATTATAGCATTACGCTTTCAAAAACCACACACTTAGAAACAGCGAAGCATTAGGCTAGTAGACAGTAAGTATTGAACGGCCAAGCCTATCTTTCCCACGAGAGCATGCCTGTCTAAAGCCAGGAGGAAAAGCCAATTTAGAAATCCCTATGAAATAAACCATGGCTTATCTTCACTTTTGTTACCACAGATCGGTTGGCTTGGGAGGTAAAAGATGTATGCCCTTCTCACAAGACATTGCTGTACCAGCAAAAGCTCTGTACGTCTAACTGTGCTGACGAAGATTTTGCTGGCTTAGCTTACAGCGTTCAGAGAAACCTAACTGGCAGCAGAAAGACTTCCCCTGGCTCTTAAGCTGTTTCTGCTCTGGGAGCTCTGCTGCAGATGTATGCAGTTCTGCAGCCATATCCCCACACCAACTTCAAGCCACTTCACGTTTCAAGTTTGGTAATGAAAAAAGCTATGAAGCAAAAGCGTCAACAGGCATTCTCCTCCTTCCCCAAGACAAGTCACACACTTGGTGAATTACCACGCCATTATGGTCTCACCTAGCATAAGGATAATGAAGATAAAAAAAAAAAAAAAAAAAAAAACCAGAAAATTCACACGAAAGACCAAAAAACAACATGACAACAAATGAGAAATTCCATAAATGTTTCCACAGGCTAATATCGATATGCTCACCTATGTGCTGTTTCCATAGCTTCACTAAATATTACATCACAGACACAAGATACACACATATATTATTTGGCAGCTTAAAAAAAATGTTAGTTATAAATATCAGTTAATACTAAATCTAAGTTTTAAAACCATCTACCTAATAAACACTGATCCTTTAGTTCAGTCTATGACAAAGCCATAGCAGTTCTGACATCTGCTGTGCCACTGAAGAAACTTTAAAAAATTGAAGTGACCATTGATCTCCATGAAATCAACTGCCACAAGTTTTAAATAACCACCCAAAACTATTCCGTATCTCAAGAAAAGGAGATTTAGTCCACAATAAAGTTGTCAACATCCTGCAAGGGAAAACAGATTTCTTTGTAGCTTACTGCAAATAGTCTTGCTATCTTGATTTGAAGTCTATTCAGTTCAAAGGTTTTCACAAAAAAATCTGAATCTTACAGTTGCTCATCCCAATGGAAAAACCAATAGCACCGTTAAAAAGACATCTCCATTTTTGCAAACCAGAAACTGTCTTGTTTTGTCAGAACAATTCATAAAGGTTTTCCAATCCTAGCACCACTAGAATAACCAATAAATAAAAAAGTTAGCAAGAATGCCATTATTAAACCAGATGATATAAGAAAAAGGATTATTTTAAAGTCAAATGTTTACAGAAAAGAGATTTAGGCACCAATCATCTGTGTTAAACACTACTTCTGAACTGACATACCTGCATCCTATAGGCACGTTACGTCCTTACGCAGTCCCTGAAGGCGTGCTTTCCATCACTGCCCATAGCAGGCTGCTTGCACCTTTAGGGGGCTTACCGCACAGGCGCTCAGCTGATGCCTGGGCACTGGCAGGGCCATGCTGAAGCAGTCGAGGTGCTGGCTGAAGCTGCTCAGACAACAGGAAAGCAAGAGCAGGGCGCCATGCCGCCGGTGGCACCTACACATCGTCATGTACCACCACCAGCATGCACGGAGCCTACAGCAAGCTCCTCGTTAGCGATTCACAATCTACTGATAAAGCATCAGAAGCTGTGGCTGTGCTATAAGATGGCTGTATGGATTGTAATCATCAGCGCCTCTAACATTCTCTAACACAGTAAGACTGCTCCCAGAATAAAAATTTGTTCTATGCTAAAATAAATCCTGATATTTGAGACAGAAGTAGCATAAAACCATTTTGAAAGACACTAGTTTCCTTTCTAAATATTTTTAGATCTTCAGTTTGACACTGTGAACACAACTACAACAAAAAAATCAGTAAGTTAGCTCCCAGTGCTAGCAGCTAAATGCAGTTTTTTCTCAGCAGCACGAATACCGTGATATTTTCTGGAGTGGCGCACAGCTGCTATCAGAACACAAGCAAAGAAGAAAAATGCTGTCAAACAGAAGGGTAGAAAAAGAAAGGCAGCTATTACGGTATGCTAATTATCCTACTTCTAAAGTCAGTACCAGGCTTCTCTCATCTTCTTGCTTGCAAGAAGCTGCCATCACCACCCCGTCCACACCGTAGCACCACCACAGCTCAGCAGTACTCCTGCAGAACAACCACCCCTGGCTGCACCGCTGGCTCTCCAGCCACCATACATGAAGTTAGGCTGGAAGGCAAAATGCAGCAGTGTTTTGCACTCGGAGCTCCATGGAGGGGAGTCAAAAAACAGTTATACAAAAAGATCTTTTGGTACTGACGCTGCTACTGCCTGCGACACGTTTAAAACGTCCTTGGTGTTCTCTTCTGCCACCTCTGTGCTCCACCTTTAAAGCCCCCATTTCCCCACTGCTGCAAAGTGGGGATGGTGCTCACTGCATGCAGCTCTGCTGTCATCTCTCACCAGCTGGGTCTACTGTTTTTTTGTTGTTGTTGTTGTTTTATTTTTTTTTTTTTATTTAGTAAGATCAGCAACAGCTGCAGCTAACACTGAAGAGGAAACAAAGAAGCACCAATGGCAAACCGAGGAGAACTGGGCAATGATCTTGTGTGATATATTCCATACTGTGCCTCAGAAAATTTTCCTTGATTTCCCTGAAACTTTCACACCCTCAGACTGTAGTATCAAGAGCACATCAGATACTTATTTCTTTTTGGCTTTTATTAGCTTTTCTAATTCCTATCCTGGAGGCTGCCACCCTACAGGAGAGGACAGACTGGTCTGTAATATTTTTCATAAGTAAAGCAAAACAAATCCTCCCCCCCTTCCACCATTTTATTGGTCTGCTCTGATAGATTAAAAATTGGAATAGCAGTCACGTTCTCACACTCATAACTAGAAGCTCACCCTTCAGCAGGAGTGTATATAAGAAAAAAATGAAGCCTTCAGTGAATTCCACAAGGCACTTTCACATAATCCCCACCTTCTAGCTGTCCAGCTTCTACTGGATAACAGATAACAGAGATAATCTTCCCTTTTTCCAGAAGTTCACTGCTTCTCATTATTTCCAGCAGAGGAGATTCTGTAATAGCTTTCTCTCCTGAAAATGTTAGCCCATGTATCTGATGGCTTAGAATGTCCTACTTTTCCAATTTCTAAGATCAAAGCAGGCTGGTAGTTGCTATTATACCCTGTATACACTAGCACCACGGGATGGATCCTCTTATTACTTCAGATGTGTATCAGCACTATGAACTAAGCTTCATATTAACAGCTTCCCTTTCTGTAACTGCTCTATAAATTGCAGTCTTGCTGATAACAGCAGGTAATTAGAAATAGATTCTTACAAACAGTCAAACAATCAACTGGAAGATGTAATGTGTACCCATGGCCAATTGTTTAGGTCTATTAACTACTATCATCATCAGACATCCTCACAGAGAGGTATGACATCGTTAACTAAAACATTTACACTAGGAATCAATGAAGTGGTATCTTTAAAACTACAGATTTTTAAATAAAAATGGAAATGTCAACTTAATATGAAGGCATCAGTACAATTTGGCTATTAGTACAGTATTCCACAAGACTGTCTGCAGTTAGTTTCCATCAGCTCCAATCTATTACAAGATGTTGCTTTTGGATGTTGTTATATACAATACAAGAAGAATGGCAATAGAAAATTTTGTTTCTTTAAATTTCAAGATGGGTATAGAGACATTTAACATCTACATTAAGTAGAGCAAAATATTAGCTTAATATCTAGGATCTTCTCTACCCCATGGTTGTAGCAAGAGTGGATTTGAACCCCTTCTACTGAAGTTTGTACCATCTGTTCAACTCCACTCTCCTTTCCTTCCCATCAGGTTGTTCTCTTTCAGTTGCTGCTGCTCCATATAGGCTGGTGCAGGAACATGTGGTTTTAGCAGTGGATTTCATTAAAGTGGGAGATGGGAAAACACTGCTGAAGTGAGGTGAAAAAAAGAAAGAAAAGAGGTACTCTACAGTGGAAGATCCCAAAATGCAGATTTAGTTATTACAATTGCTAACAGAAAAAAGTTTTTAATCCCTTCACAGGGTTTCCTTACAAACATTATATTGAAACCAAAAGAAAACCACCAATGCCTGCAACAATCAAAGTTTTCCTTAAGAGACATGAAATAAATTTCAGCTTAATATTAAAATACTCTTCAGGACATCTGTGCTTAATATTAAAAAGGAAAACGGGATTTAGAGAGGGAACAATAGCTACCCAAAATATTCCTGCCTAGGAAACATACTGCATAAATGCTCACTTGATGACGTGTCTACAGCTCTCCGAATGTCCTTCTACAGAAATTATGCCAGATACAACTACATGTACAAGAACACAGAAAACTCATTAAAGCACGTGAAGTGGGAAAATAATTTGAACTGCATATCAAAAAATAACGCCTTAATGTTTCTCTTAAACAAGAAATGACACAGGAGCAATAAGTTTCTACTTATCTTAAGCTTATATCCTAGAAACGCGTGTTGGAGCACTTTGGGGTAGTTTACCAGAACATTAGTAACCCTAACATAGTTGAAGATCAGTTAAGAACATGTAAACTCTATCTGTTACCAAATACACAATTACAATTGCAGAACACTATCTAACAGAATAGGCATTGTAAGCTCAGAAACCAATACACAAAGTTCAATTAAATTTAAATTTCAAAGCAATACTACATGAACACAAAGGAGAGATAGTCAAGAGATAAATGAAAAACGGTCTAGAAAGCAATCAGACGCTTAATAAAGAAAGAAAGATTCTCCAGGCTTGCTCAAGAAGAGCAAAGATATGCCACACGGGGACAGCCCCTTCAAAACCATTCTCCTGACAAAAGAATACTCCCTGTGATGGCTGCACTGATACCCTAAACACAAGCGATACGGGAAATTAGTATTTATTTATGCTTTTACAACACAAGAAATTACACAATGCCGTAAGTGGTCAAAGGGCACCACAAAGTGCCCCCAGACTGGTATCTGACCCCCATACTAAACTCTCCAGGCCTTCACATGTTCAGAACCAAAAAGGAGGGATGCAAACTTCTGAAGGAGGAGGCATGCAGTTAATTCACTGAAACATGTTAACTAAGGACAACCTTTGCTTTTAGCAAGAATGAAGAAGAAAATGAGAAGAAAAGATGCAGAGTGGGAAACACAGCAACCTTCCAGACCAAAAGACTAGTTAAGAGAAAGCTTGATAAAGGAAAAAGCCCTTTTTTTAAGAAGAAAAAACAAAAATTAGAATGAGATACTTTAATTAGACCACTTACCCTAATTCCAAAATGAAGTTTACCTATAAACCCAATGAAAATAGCCCACCTTTTCACAGTTACATGAGGGAGACACTTCAGTATGTAACATTTGGCCTAGCCACATGAACATAACAAAGGTTCCAAAGGAAGCCATCTTTTCATCACACCAAGTTTCATCCACTTAATTGATCTTGAATTTGTCTCTTCTGAACTCCCGATAAATCTTTGGACATTTGATTGAACAGAAATATCCCGATCTCCACTGCTAGGGAGATTACATTACTGCAGACTGCTCATAAATGCCTAATTTGTGTTTGCAACCCATAACCTCACTACAAACCCCTGCCCCTCCAAGGAAGAACAAATTGTCAAGTGCTGCAGTTTCATTCATCCCTTTGCACCATAAGCACAGTTTAGAATTAAAAGAATTTACAATAAACATCTTTCTCTGCAGTTTTTATTTTGTTCTAAGAAGTCAAATGTATCCTCTTTGTTACTATCAGAAATGAAAATTTTACTGCTGTTTAATATCGAGTCACCAATTAGCTCTGGTTACCAATTAGCTATGGTAATGACAAAGTGATGCACAGATCTAAATACAGCAGGCCTTAAGCCACAGCCCTAAATTTAAACCCCAAAACACTGACTACGCACATCTTCTCTTAAATGCAATCATGTTTCAAATTCCAAATGGACAACAGATTCGAGATAAGCGTTGTCTGTCTGGTGGGCCCACCTGTAGGGCTGATTGTTGATAAAGACTGACTTATTGTTAACTAAAAAGCCTACAGTATTGGACACAAGCAGTTAAAAACAAGCTACAAATACTTTTAGCATTCGCGGAATTCAAGACTAAAAATTTCTGTGTTTAAGTAAATGTTTGGTGCTGTTTACAGGGAGTATTTAATTATTTACAAGTTCTATAAAAGTAACAGTCACATGACCAGACTTTTCAGGGAGGGGTGGGGGGGAACACCACAATTCTGTCAAATGGTGAGGAAGAATTAACTGAAAGCAAATTTCAGTAGAGGATGATCCTGAAGTTACTGAGGCTGTCATCCGTTGCATTAATTCTGATCCTGAAATTTGTGCTTAGAGAAGTAAAACAGCACCCAATACTTAAGTTTTTTTATTCTCAAGAAGGCACACTGGAACATATTTAAAAGGCCATCCTTTTCTCTTTCTGAGACCCGGATAGCTGTGCTGTATAAAAAGGGGAAAAGAAAGACCTACCCGTTGAAGCTCTAGCCTGTTTCCATAACCTGGAAGAAAACCACCCACGTAACATTCAACCACAGACTGACTTTTGAGATCTAGAGAAAACATTGCTGCTTATTAAATTTAATCAAGTATAGTTTATGCAGTTTAAGCAAACAACTGAAAAATGTCTCATGCTAAACAAAGGAGAGAATACATCACAAAATCGGTTACAGACTAAAGATCAGTTACTTAGTTCTGTCAGATACAAGTTTTTAATCACTGTAATCTGTCCTTCCACCCCCAGCTGTTCCTATTACCAACCATTCTCATCCTGTTATTTCTAAAAAAGGCTATAGCCCTTTCAACACCTTCGCATTTTCTCCACAAACCGTCCAACCTATTGCATTGGTGATAAAAAAAGGCAAAAAAAAAATCAGTTGTAAATTTAGGCTGAAGATAATAAATTGGTACAAATCTAATGAGCATGCTATGTCTAGTTGTGCATACATATCTTGATATAAACTACAGTTAAGGAGAAATTTAAAGTTCAGGCTTGTTTAAATATTGTGCTTCTACATGTTTTCATCCAAATGGTCAGGCGTTAGCTGAGCAAAAAGTTAAGCTACTTCTCACTTGCTGTTTGGGGTTTAAGGTCATTCTAAGTGCCAAAAGCCAAACCAATACACTGTAATGGCCTCTCAGGCACATGATGTTCATGTTATTTTTCATAATGAAAAGAAAACCAACAGCCTGAAACAAAAAGTAACATCTCTGATAAATTTCATCTGAGCTTCCCCATAAATGACTGGGTAAGTGAACTGACAGAGTGGGTCAGACATAGGAAGGTTCCAGATGATAAAGTAGGTTTTAAAACGAAAAAATAAAAGAGGAAAATAATAATAAAATAATAAAACACTAGTGCTATCACTCTGGATACAGTTTTCCATTTTTTTCCAAAACAAAACCTGGTCTCCATAAGGTACATGAGGCAACGCTGTTCAAAAACACCAAGCAATTCACACTGGGCTAGGTGGTGGCAGGGAAATACTGAGGAGTAGAGTAAGTGTGGGGACAGAAATCAACATTTTTTCGGTAACATTGCCAAGCTACCAATAAAACTAAGCTTTTGTCTATTCCAGCAAAAAGATACACTGACCAGCAGGTTTGTGAAGGCAGAGAACGTGAGAATAGGGACCTGTAGGAAACTGTTTTTTCTAAACCAGCATTATTTTCTGTAAAGGGACAGCTGAAATAGAAGTTCCCCAATACCAACATCCACTCCCAATACAACAAAAACCCAAGCAATAAACTCTCTCTCATATCTGTAAAAGCCTCTGTTTGGGAAGCTGACTTCAAATTGCTGGGTTATCACCCCAAAGAATTCCAAACAACTACAAGCAGGAGCACGGCTGTGGCTGCCAGGTGCCTAATTCTAGGAAAGCCTGGAAACGGGGAGGCTTCAGCAGAGATCACGAAGAGCAACTTCTCTCATCAGTTCCAAGCTCCCTGTACTTCAGAGGTAAAAGACAAAGGAATGTATTAACTTAAGCCAAGGGAGACCTGACTTATCCAGACAAATAAGCAATTTTCTAAAGAGCAGTTTGACTACAGCTTGCCAGTTCAGTACGAGCCTTCTTCATTATTCACACCTGAAGATCAACAGGTCAGGAAAACCAAGAGCAACCAGCTCCCTTTGGGGCAGGTTCATGCTCCCCCCACACTGACAGAAAGGAACGAGAAGCTGTAGGGCTGAACCAAGTGACAACACAACTGGGAATGAGGATCTGAACCACATATAGAAGGGGGACAGGGAAAAAAAGACTGGAGCTTTTCTCTTGTTTTGTGACAGGGGAGAGTATTTGGGAACCTGGATATTTTAAATATCATTTTTCAATTTCTTTTTCTCCCTTCCAAAAAGAAAGAGGTCCAGAATATCAGCTCCACCCCTTCATTTTGTTCCAGAAGTAAATGGTGTCGGTACATCTTGTGAGAGAAACATGTTCAACTTGTAACAGCAAGAGCTCAAGTTGAGAGAGACTTCTGTTAGCTGCAGCATTAACACTTCCTTGGACTGTGTTAACATCCTCCCCCCTCCCCAAATCTGTCTAATGTTAACTTTGTGAGCACAAGGAAAGATCTTTTTAAATCCCAAAGCACTCAACGCTAAACGAGCTCTGACTTCCCATGTAAAAGGCAACAAGGAAAGGGGAAACAGAGGGAAGAGAGAGCAGGAAGGAGAGGGAAGAGCCCTGAGAAGAACACTGGGAGTCAAAGTGGGGTTTTCACTTTCTCACACATCCCTATAGTAAAGCACCCCTACTCAAACAGCATAATGGAAGGGCATTATCGGCCACTAAAGGGACTTTTAAGGTAAATCAGCATATTTAATATCTATGAATAGTTAAAAAAAAGGAGAACAATCTTCAATTAATGCCACATAAGAGGAGATCATTATTTTTTAAACAACGAGGGCTGGGACCTAGAGCACCCACTTGAGATGCATCCTGCAATATTACAGAGCAGCTAGCGGGCTGTGCTAGATAAACAAAAGCTTTTTCAGAGATGCAATCCTAATTTTCAGAATGTTGCTAAGGCAACAGCAGACTGTAACGAGAAATTCCGAATAATGAGCAGGTTGCAATATACGAAGATCTTAGGCTCCCAACTGAATTATTCATACACGCTCCTGAATAGTGAGATTTATAAAAGCAATAGCCTTATTCCATCACTACAGATGGAAATACTATATATCCTGTCTAGAATATTTATTCGAGTTCCAAACACGCATCTCTTTATTACTGAACATGATATGTAAGGCAAGATCACTAGGCTGAACAAAAGAGGCTCGTGGCTCCAGCATAAAGACACTCGCAGTAATTTTGCATAAAATCCCGAGCTATCTGCTGAATGATCTAGAAGAATGGTTTCCTAAACACAAGCTAAACCCAATGTTCAGTTTCAGATAATCCTTGTACTGATTCAACAGTAATTCCAGAAGGACAGGACAAACTAAGCAATTAGGATCTAAGGCCCACATTTGAGAAGAACTGGCTGTACTTTACCCATCGTGCACACACACAGCATTTCATTTGTGGAAAAATTCCTGCTGTGGTGGGGGAAGCCTTATGTAGAGCCTAGATAGCCTGCTATTGATCTCCAAAAGCGATGGCAGCAAGACTCAGCAAGAGTTTGTTGCTTTAAAACCTTCATTCAACTCTGGTAACAACGCACTGCTAGAACATCAGAACAAATTCACATCCTTTCCTTTGGTTTGCCAGCAAAGTCTCCGATTAACTGGCTAGCAGTGAGCTGAGCATCTGCCCACAGCCAGCCACGACCATGCTTTTGCTCAATGTACCCGAAGGTAGCTATTTTATCTTTTTCTAGGACTGAGCTGATGCTCCCTGCGAGTTCACCATATGGAGACAGGCAAAAAAAAAATCTGCCCTAGCTACCTCTGGGGGCTTTTTGTCACAGATCTCAGATCTCCATTTTAAACATCGATCAAATAGTAAAAAGCGTGGTCATTTTAAGCAATATTCTCAATTTCTAGGGATTAACACTGTTTATGCATTAAGTTATAAATGCATAAACTATAAGATGACTGTACATTAATGTTTGTAACTATAAACTACAAAGCTGTTTTACAAACCTGACAATGAAAACATGTTGCAAAAACACAGTACAAGGTAGATAAAATTATTTGGTATCAGTTTGATGAATTGAGAACTCCATTATTCGTGAAGCATCTCTATTTACTAAATGCAATTGTTTCAGTTCAGCAGATTTTCAATTAATGTGCATTAATTGCAGGTCAAGCTCGAGAACCCAAAAGCCCCCATAAAAATGCCATATCACATGTGACAGTCCCACAGACCTGAGTACTCCAGACAGCTAGAAATAATTTTCAAACAGAAGTTCATTCAGTGAAATCTCCCAACAAGGAGTTTACATCTGGTCAAGTCTTATCAACAAAGCTTCCATGCCAGCAAAGCTTCTTGAACTGAGCTATAGCTAAACCATCCTTCTTCTGCAGAATCCACAACTCAAGAAGTACGTCCAGTGGAGATAGTTTAACGCACTGAAAATTAAATTATCTGATTCTTACAGTTAGTCCTCCTAAATTGTTTGTAAGCGAGCTATTGGCCTCTGCAGAAGCTCCAGTCTAAATGGGTTTACGATCCAGTGTCCAGCAGTGCCTTGCACTGCAGTTTAATCTTGGGAATTCCTTGGTTCAACTTTCTTGTCAGAGGGAGGATAGCAGACAATTGCCTCACTAATATGGCAGCCTGATCTAACAGCTGCTTAAGCATGATTTTCTATTGCTAAACTTAAAATCCTGGTGACACAGAAAGTAGAGTAAAATCAGCATCCTGCTGCTTCTTAATGAACACTTTAGAAAGCACATCATCAGAAGAGCAGCCTAATTGCTCAGGCCCAAGCACAGGGAGATGGAGAGCCAATTCCTCCTTTCCCCATCTGAGAACAAACACAAAACATTGTTTTCTGTCATCTTGTTACTCCTAGCTTTGAAAGTGATCTCATTTTCTTAGTAAGTAGAGGGTTCATTCAAGAAAGTATTGCTAACTTTTGTACTAAGTATCTTTTTTTTGTGTGTGTGTGTGTGATGGGGTATCTTCCTCTTTCATAGTATAATCAGTGAAACAAAAGGCTATGTTAAAGAAATATACTGGGATCAAACACTGCATAAGCATTTCTTTAGAAGGAATGGAATAAGAGCAGACACAATGAGGGTTTCAAAAGAAAATTCCAATGTGCTATAAAAGTGTGAATATAGGACAAAGGCTGCCACCAATAAACCTAAACTCAGAAGCATCTCAATTTCTTACTGTTTAATGTTTAGATGAGAAACTAATGCAGTGCATAAGAATTTAGTGAATTTATTTGAAAAATGTCTGGAAAACTAGTTTAGAGACAAGTAAAAATGCATGAGCAAGACAAAAAAATAAGCACCTTTGTTTTCTTCAAAAATACCTCAAAGATCAGATGACCATGTAAATGTGACAGGGAAAAAAACACTCACCTCAGCACCCAAATACCAAAAACCCCTTCCCCTAGCTAAACACCTGCATACACACACTAACTGGGGGCAGAAAGGTTGTCAAAGCTTAAAGCAACAGAAAAGAAAAATTTGCTGGAAAGCCAATTTTCACATTTTTAGGGTGTTTACACATTGCCTAACACTGAGGAAAGGGGAGCAGACCAGAAGGTTACTGCTACAGACATACTCTGTAACACCAAAGGTGGGATGAAGAGAGGGGGGTTAAACAGACAGCAACTTCACTGCTTCATCAATGAATACAGCAATGTTAGTCATCTTTTCAGAATATTCGAGCAAAGAAGCATTATTATGAATTAAGAGAGAACGTATCAATAAGTATTAGAAGCCCTCATTACTCTGACCAAAAGGCAGTTCAGGGCAGGGACTTGCTTACAGCCTCAGGCTGCAGCAATCCAGGGATTGAGGATAATCAGCCTGGCCTTGAGGCATCCTTTCTTTATATAGATATACCAGTTAAAATAAAATTAGTCAAGATTTTTCATATATATTATGTGGTTTTTTTTGTTTGTTTTTTAAAAAGTTACATTTGTAGCTTACTTGAGTATTCCTCTTTAAGATACCTATGCAACTATTCCCCAGGGCAAAGGGGGAAGGAGCTGAGAAGGCGAGGAGCCCTTTAAAAGGAAGAACTGCAAATTTAGCTGCATGAATAAATACAGAAGAATAGAAAAATTTAACAGAGAGAAACCAAATAAACAACAGACTGACCAACAAAAAGCAACTCTTCAAAGTGAGAAACATGAGTTACCGGCCTGACACAGAACTTGCTTACAAAAGGTTCATTATTCGTATAAATAGAAGAACAAGAGCAGATCAGGAGAAAACCACTACAGCACATGTGAAATTGAAGTTGAAAGACTACATTCAAAGTAAAAACAAGATTCACAATGTAAGTGCTGAAGACAGCATACCCAACGACTACAGAAAATTACAATCGTCTCTCTTCTGAGATCAGAAGTCCCAAAGCAGATTTTTCGCAGCAGTACAAAATACATGACAGTATCATTTGATGTTAGAATGACAAGCAGAGAACTAAACAAGGAAAAAAAATAACTGTATACCTGGCTTTTCGATTAATTTTAAAGGGAAGCATGAATCAAAGGCAGCAAGATCAGTGGAAACGGAGTTTAGAGAAAAACATGTGCAACACAGATTGTGCCAAATAGCTCAATTTATTAAGGGAATATTTCTTAGGAAAAATAAGGTAGGCGTAACCCATTTGAATTATATGCAGTATAAAGAAAATAGGTAGATATTTAGACAAATACAGGGAACAGATAAAGCAGATACAATGGAGATTAATACAAATAAGGTTAGGTAATTAGAAGGCTCTCTAACAAAAGATATTATATCAAGCAGTAGACTAAAAGAGGGGGAAAACTGACAAGGGGGTTAGCAGTGGGGTTTCGTGAGACTGAGACCAGCTTTGTTTCATTTCATGTCTAATGCACGAGCTGAAATACCAACCTCTCTGGATCACTGTCGTGGTTTAACCCGGCCAGCAGCTAAACACCACGCAGCCGTTCGCTCACCCTCCCCCCTCCCTCTCTGGGACGGGGGAGAGAAACGGAAAGTGAAGCCCGTGAGTTGAGATAAAGACAGTTTAATAAGACAGGAAAATAATAATAACAAAAATAATAATAACAATAATAATAATAATGATACAATGGTGATAATAGGAAAGTAATAATAATATGTACAAACAAGTGATGCACAATGCAATTGCTCACCACCCGCTGACCGATGCCCAGCCTCACCCCGAGCAGTCCGGCCCCCTCCCCCCGGCTAGCCACCCCTATATATTGTTTAGCATGACGTCAGATGGTATGGAATACCCCTTTGGCTAGTTTGGGTCACCTGTCCTGGGTCTGTCCCCTCCCAGCTCTTACTGCACCCCCAGCCTGCCCGTTGGCAGGACAGAGCAAAAGGCTGAGATGTCCTTGGCTTAGTATAAGCACTGCTCTGCAACAATTAAAGCATCGGGGTGTTATCAGCACTCTTCTCATCCCAAGCCAAAACACAGCATTCCACCAGCTACTAGGAAGAAAATTAATTCTAACTGAAACCAGGACAATCACAAACATGGGAAACGCCACCAGCAGAGGCAGAACTATGATCCTGAAGAGACTGATAGCAGTACGGACTTACTGCATCCTTTAATGAGAGTTCTCAAACCAAGAAGTCATCAGCTAGAAAAAGATGGAAGATAAGCAGCTAACCAGTCATTAGATGAGTAGTGATTCTGTGAGTACAGGAACAGCTACACAACGCAATGTAGCCATGAAGAAGGCCAATGCCCTAAGATGCACCATTCAAGGAATACTCAGACAAACTAAAGGAACAGAAATGTCATTCTAAGCAAGCCCTGGTGAGACCTTATACAGAAAGAGGTTATTTGCACTGGTAAAACATAATTTTTAGAATGCAGTGGTATTTTTCATATCAAAGAATAGACTGAAAAGATAGTCTAGTTTTTCAAAACCCAGATGGAGCAGCAATTAGTCTATGAGGTGGCACGTGTGGCTGCAAGAGACAACTGGTTGGCAGAAGAGCTGTTCAAGCTAAAGGAAAACGTCACCAAACGACCACATGCCTACGAATGTGCAGTTATGATTGGATTATTTTCTGCAACAACATGGACCAGGACACAGTGACCCCCAGAGTCTCCCCTTTCAATTTTCAGAGACACTCACATTGCACAGAGTGCATTAAGTTTCACACCTGCCCACAAACATTCCATTATTTCACCAATAATTAGTGCTATATAACACCCAAGCACGTGAATAGCCTAGATTCAGTGGGAACCAATGGAAAGTTGTTTGTCCGACTTGACCTTCAGTTAGCCTGGTAAGAAGTCTTTTTAGGGTCAGCAAGACTTTTTTCCTTCAAATTAAAAGATACTGGAGAACATCTACTTACTTGTGAAAGAATCCTAGCTACCTGCTGAATACATTTTTTGATTTTTATTTTTTTAAATTTCAAAGAACAGTTTAATAATCAATTTTATATCCTCCGACATTTTCTATGGAAGTTTATCTTTGAACAGCAAACATTTGAGGGAATCCAGCCTCCTTACAGTAGCCATGACTGTGCTCAACCTATGTATAGTGCATAACAGCCTGAATTCAGACTGAGTTTCAAAGTTTTAGGATCAGTGCAATCACAGCCATGTGCTTGCAGTGCATGTAGGTGTGTGTACCACATGGCTACAGAAGATTCTGCAACCCCAAGTGTCCTGAAGGTAGCAGGTTATGAGCAGTACTGAGGCTGAATGCCTGTTAACATCATGCTCAAGAACTTTCTTGCTACACCAAGAGCTCGTCAGCTGCCCAGACAGCCATGGAGTGTGGACAGACAGGGCACATCTGCAGGAGACAGCACTGCCTTTCAAAGCAGCATGGGGAGAGAAGACATATAGGACAGCACTGGGCAACTGAGAATCCCATCAGCTCACCCTGATCTCAACCAAGCAACACATTTAGAACTTGGCATTGCTCTAAAACATGCCTGAATTCACATACTACCTGAAATGATCTTTTCATGGTTCCCCATCCCCAATTATTCCTTAAGATAGAAACGGGTTAAACTGTTTCCTGCTTAAAATCGGCCTATATTTCACTTTATGTTGAAAGGCAGGACAAAAGAGATAGAGACATTTCCATTTCTTGATCTTCATGGAACACATTAATTTTAAGCCTTCACATCACTAGGGGCCCAGGAAGATATAAGCACGAATCCATTCTGAAATTGTCCGACATTTTAACAGAAAAGGCCAGGGGAAAAAAAAACACAACAATTATACTCTGAGCTACAACAGCATTCATTACTGTTTTGATATACAAGTCTTACTCAAGGCTACAGCTCTTTGTGCTTTGCAAATTAAACTCTACAGTAGTAGATTAGGTTGAAACTACTGGGATGTCATCACAACTAAATGAACAACCTAGCACTGGAGCATCACACATTGCAATAACCGGATTATCCCAGTACCATCATTTATTCTGCTCATAGTACTGCTTAAGAATTCAGTCGAAAAGAACCCTTCAGAGCTCAGAAATCTTAGTCAATACATGGTCTTATTTATGATGCCAGAGAAAGGCTCTGGTGTATTTAAATCTTTACTAGCTAAGCTCAGTCTGGACTCAGCTGCTTCTCTAAGTAACAAGAAAGTCCACGTAAATACAAATGTTCTGCTCTGGTTGCAGTTATCTGAAGAGATGGAAAACAGGACCCGTGTAGTCTTACTATGCAAAGCATTCGGGTCAGATTCTTAGTATTTTTATAAAGTAACACTGAAGTTTAGGTGCTGAAAGATTCATATCCATTTCATAACCATGAGTCTAGCCAGAAGGCATTAGCATTCCTATGGCTGCCTCCATGAAGTCACTGAATAGCTTTGCATGTCCTCTTTCTCATCCTGACCCACACCACAAGGATGACACCTCAGAGCAGGAACAGCACTGGTATCTGGTACAGCTTTACACCCTTGAAAGAAGTTCAAATTTCCATGAAAATAATGTAATGTGCAATGATACACGGGCTTAGAATCCTTTTCAGGTATTATTTGCAATGGAAATACAATAAAGATTATTTTGATGTGCTTAAAAAGCCACACAACACCTACCTAGAAGACTAATCATCTGCAATCTTCAGTGCAAGTCAAAAAAAATAAATAAATAAAAGTCTCATTACTGCCACTTCTAACAACAGAACTGCGATCAGCAGATACAACCTGTATCTAATTAGTCATTTTACCAGTTTCTTTCACTGAACTGAATGCAACAGTCTAGCACTAAAAGAATTAATCAGCTTTCCCTGGTCAGAAGGCAAGTCCTTAGGCAAGATGCTTGGGAACAGTCTGGCTTCCCAAAAGTAAAACATAAGGATGCCCCAACTCTAAAACACAGCCAAGCTCTGTTTTGAGTCCAGGTACAACCGTCCCAGGTAGCTACACTAAGCAAACAAGCTAGTTTTAATGGAAGGTAGAAATTAGCAAGGAATTGGCTCGCGCTTTAAAGTTACAGAGAAAATTCAGTATGTGATGAAAGAAAATTATATAATCCATGCAGCAAGTTTTACTCTTTAAACACCTACAGAGTACACCAAACCTGGAGTGTCTTCCTTCATCCAAGTGACAGAGGAATTTATGATGCTTTAAAGGAAACAGGCTTTCAACCAGGCCTTCTGTTGAAACCCTCCACGTCACTCCTTGAGGACACGGACAAGAAAACCCCTGAAATGATTTGTTGATTTCTCTATTAGGTAATCTGGGTGCAAAAAAAATGGATGTTTGATCAAAGCCTAAATTATAAGGGTCAATAATTTTCCAAAGCCTCTCAAAACTCCTACTATATCAGCACAATAACATTCCAAATTCTTCTGAACTCTCTTAGATAATGAAAACAACTGGAAGTTTGTGTGGATCCAGCATGCTGGTCAACAATGCAAGTACTCCCAACTACTCACCGCCAGCAGGAGGCTTTCAGACCCCAAAGCTCTGCCATCAAAAAGGACTCTGGGAACACTCCTCAATCTGCTGTTGGCAAAAGCACTCGAGTTAGCTCAAACTTCCCTCACCAGCTGCACACCAACAGCCTAGATTCAGATTTCTAGATTCAGCTGCACCAGGGAAAGAAGTCACTGATCTCACTTCAAGTCACCATTTCTTCCATCTGCCAGCTAAACTGTTCCTGTGAGCTTCCCTAGACATGTTTCAATTAGATAGGAAAAAAACAGACCTACATCCTACACAGTCTGAAGTGAAATGTTCAGAAACTGCTCCCAATAACAGCTCAACTAACAGATCACAGCGGGTGACAGAGGGTGTCAACGAAAAGCTAAGGACATGTCAATATGACAGCCTCTTCCATACAGGCAGATATTTGCAAGGAACAAATCTGTTTATATCCTGCTCTGCTGTAACATGAAGTAAAAAGGGTTAGATTTCTGTTAGTGTGAAGTCAAAAACTATTAGGCTTCACTTAGCAGAAAACATACTTCTTCAAAACAAGTGTGGTAGTTTAACCATTAGCTGATCATACAAAACATTTTTCAGAAAAAATCTGAAATTCAGCACTGGATTTTTGCTAAGAATGGCAAGCTGGGCCAAACCCAACTATGACAGCTTCCACACTTGTGCTTTTTAGAGATAATTTTTTTCCCCCACTAATACATGTTATCATGTATTATATGTCAATGTATTCATGTATTATGTTTCAAAATGAAGGAACAATTATGTTATGCTATTTAGCCATTGCTTTAATGACAGTTAAGATATTTGTCCTGACAAGCTTCAGTCAGCAATCTATCCTGTACGCAACTGGACACAGACCTTTCACAGATGGCAGCACCAACCAACTTGCTAGCAAATAAAACTGGGGAGGGAGCAGAGGAGAAAGCTGAGTGTGTTAAAGGACAAAATTCCATTTTGTACACAAATAATTTAATTACAGATTAAAAATATTAAAAATTGGCATTAGGAAAAGGATAAAAACACAAAACCTTAGCAGCAGGTGAACAAAGATGAACAATACAGATGTTTATGCAGAAGGCAATAGCTGCAGAGAAAAAATGCCCTATTCTCTCCTTGAGACCAGCAATGAAGAATGGAAAAGAAGCCTTTGAACGAGCATCCACAGCCATGCTCCTCAAATCTACAGTTTGCTTCATCAGTTGCACACAGGTATACAACTACCCACTATAATATGCTTGGAAACTTAAATTTTGTGTATTGGAGAACAGATCATATCACAATGTGATGCAGTCTCATAACACCCGCATTAAGCTGGTGGAGATCAACTTATGCACAGGAATGGCAGTGGAGGCTCTCCTGTAATTAAAGCTGCTGTGCTTCCATAAATCTGGTTTCAGACATTATTTCCTCAGAATGACTCCCTCAAAAAGTTTTGAAATCATATTAAGATTATAGGTAGGCTGAAAGTACGATTTTCCCAACAATATTAAATCAGAATCTGTTGCTGATTTATGACCTCCTAGAAATAGAGCTTTCAGAAAATCTCCTAATGTTGCTATACAGTGCATCAGTCTGCCACCTGAAAGAAAAGGCAGCAAAAGATTTCATAAAACATACTTCGGTGGGCTTGCATAGATGCTACCTATTGTCCAGAATAAGCACCACATTAAGGCATTCTCAGAGTCTTCTTTCCAAAAAAAATAAAAATAATGTGAATGACCTTATTATGCAGGTCCTGCGGAGCCAAACAACTCATCTTCCCATTATTAAGAGGCTCAATTTGGAACGCACCGTTTAACAAAAGCCCCTGGGTCATTCCTATCTAACCGCTACGATGTGGAATGTACGTGGGAAAACTGCCACTGAAAGCTTCACCGGGCTCCCAAACCCAAACATTTCTGCAGCTCTCCCAGCCAAACGGTGCCAGGGTCACGGAATACTCACTACTCCCGTGAAAGCTCCCTAGGCATCACACCCAACAATTACAATATTTTGTATTTATTAGCTACTGCTTGGCTCCAAACTATACAACGATTTAGAATTTACTGGAAAATTCCAGAATCCGTGCGCTTTATAGTAATTTGTTTTTTAATGCATTAAATCCATGCACTTTACAGCCAGTTTGTTTACAGACTAAACAAATCAGCACATCCAAAGGTGCTAATGTTTTTCGCTAGTGAGGTTACAGCATAGAGGTACATAGCTCACCAAAACTGAGCAAAATTGTCAATATATTCCAAGATTTTTAAAAATTGAATCTATGCTGCACTGCAGCCAAAGTTTGTATGGCTTGATGAGCATTACCTGACTACTCGTCCTTTAGGGACACCCCTTAAGAAGTCCCACATACCCCAAAGGGACAAAGAAATGCAATTGTATCAAGTACTTTTAAAAGCCTAAAATACAGTGCCTTGAAACTTGACACGTATCATCTTATTTAAGGAGATGTGGCACTACAGTTCTTCATCAAACTCACCCTGGGGAGAAGTTAATGTCTGAAAGTGGTGATACAAGGATGTATGAACTTTAGTTAACCTGTGCTACTGGCCAAACTGATGGCACCTTTCAACCCGATTAAACACCAAACACACAATCTTTACATTTTCTATCCAGAGCTATACCTAATGCAGTTCACCTACAATGTCCAGTTAGTTTGAAGCGATTACAAACAGACCTCAAGCAGGTAGTATCAAGACTTCCGTAAGGCATCTATACTGAAACATAAGCAATGAAAACTTAATACAACTTGACAGAAAGAAGAAAAAAGCGTATGACAGAATTATGTTTCAGACAAGAAATATGAATAATTCCTGTCGTGTGTGTGCACATGCACAGGAATAATGAAAAAACAGAGAACCACATCAACAGATTCAAGTAATTCAGTTCTCCCAAAGCTGAAGAACCGTTAACAAATCCAACCCAGCACACTGCACGCCCCTCAGAATTACTGACATTTAGTCGTACCTGGTTTTGTTCAGGAGAAAGGCAGCGGTTAATCTTTATAGCAATTTACAGCTTTGTAAAATAAGAAGTAGCAGCGAGTAACGCAGTTACAAGTGCTACATGCTTACTACATTCTTGAGCTTCCAATGTTTAGGACACAAGTCTTTATATTATCTTTATCACTGGGGCTTTTTTTTTTTAATTACAGTGTACAAACCAGGAATTGCAGATTTTCTACAAAATACTCAAACCCTGGAAACCACCATATTTTATTTTCAAAAAAAAAAAAAAAAAACGATAATACCCTTTCTTTTAAATCAGCCTTCAGGTAATAACATTATCACTTGTAACAAAAGCAAGGCTGTCAAAGAAAACACGTTTCCAGTGCTGTTTCCTCCTCCTGAGCGGAAAATTGTTTGAATAAAACCTTCTGAAAAAATAATGTAATTTCGCTATTTTATTTTTGTCGCTTTCAGTTCAACAGCAAAGGTGCATTCCTAACCCAACGTTTACGAAAAATACCGCACTGTAAGACTGCCGTCATCGTGCCTTCTGCTTAGCATGCAGGCAAGAACCGAGCGTGCCATGCAGTGCGGTGTAGAAGTCGAGGCGGAGAGCAATCCCGTTGCAGATCGCTTGCTAACGCCTCATGGCAAAAAAGCTTAATCCCAAGCGCTCTGTAGGAAGTAAATATAAAAAAAACAACGAAACCACGTATTCTTTAGTTGAATTAGGGTCAGATCTCTGTTGTATCAGGCTGCTGGAAGAAGGGCACGATTATTAAAAGCCAAGGAAGGCACCCAAAAGGCAACGCATTTCTGCAGGGCGCTGCCGAGCACCCCGAGGGCAGCCCCCGTGCCTCCTCCGGCACTGACCCCCCCCCACCTTCCTCCTGCGGCTCAGCAGGGCCCGCACGGGCACCCCAGGCACGCCTCACGCCTCAGCCGCCCCAAATTCACCTCAGCCTCAGCGCCGCGCTCCCCTCATGTTCTCCTCTCCTTCCCGGGCGAAGCGAAGCCGCTCTCCGGCGCTGCAACCCCAACGCAAAGCGTTACCCGGGGCGGGCGGCGGCTCCCTCCTGCCTCCCCTCAGCACCCCCCCGTACACGAGGGGCACCCCCGCGGCCGCCCCCCCCCCGCCCGCTCCCTCCCCTCCCTCCCTGAGGCGCCCGGGCAGGTGCGCGCAGCCCGCCCCAACGGCCGCGCCCCTCCCCCCCGCCCGCCCCAACGGCCGCGCTCCCCCCCCCCCCCCAGCAACGTGGGCGCGCCCGCTCTCCCCCCCCCCCGCTCTTTTCCCTTCTCCTCAGTGCAGCGCGCGCGCGGCCCGGCCGCGACCACTCGGCCCGCGGGGGGGGGGCCCCCTCCTTCCTTCTCTCCCTCCCTCCTTCCCTCATGGGAGCCTCCCCCCTCCCTCTCTCGGCGGGCCGCTTACCGCGGCGGGTGCCCTCCCTCAGCGGGGCGCTCCCCGCGGCGGCAGCGGGCTCACGCACGAGGGGCGCTTAACGCCATCGCCAGCCCCGCCAGCCGCCTGGGTTCCTCCTGCTGCCGCGGCGGGGAGAAAGGCCCGCCCCCCTCGCCTGAGCGCTGCCCAATAGCCGCGCCGGACGTCTTTGAGTTACGGCCCCGCTGGCCAATCAGCGGCGCGGCGCCCGCCTCCCGAGCCGCCGGGCAGCGGCGCTGCTCAGCGCTGAGGCGGGCGCGAGCTCGCCCAGATAGACGACGGCCAATCAGCGGGCGCCGCCGCTTTGACGGACAGCCGCGACCACCACTAAGATGCGGAGACCGGCAGCGCAGCGCCCTCCCCCCTCTCTCCTGCACCCCGGGCGGCGATAGCCCCGCCCCGTTCCCGCAGCCGTCCGCGAGCCGCAGCGGCCCCGCGGGGCATGCTGGGAGCTGTAGTCCCTCACCCCCCTCCCTCCCTCCCAGTGCGGAGCGTGCGCGCGCTCCCGGCTCGCGTCACCTCCGGCCGGCGGCGGTTTGAGCCGGGAGCCCGCCAAGGGCGCGAGGAGCCCGTGAGTGGGGGGGGGGAGGGGCGGGGCGGGGGCGCTGTGAGGGGGCCCTCAGGGGTTCCTCAGGGGTCCCGCCCTGTCCGCAGCGCCCCTAAAGCGCCTGATGGGGGCTGTTGGGGGCGGTTTGAGCTTCGTGTGGTTTCTCCTGACGGGCAGCCCGAGCAGCTGAGGGCAGCCGGGGGTGCTGCGTGAGGTGAATGTGCCCCCCGTGAGGTGAATGTGCACCCCGTGTTAACAAGGGGTTGCCTCAGGAGCTGCCCCAAGCAGGCTCTGGGAGATTCCTGGAGTCCATCGTGGACCATCTCCTTTGTTAGGCAAACCCACCAGAGGTTTTCCTCGGTGTAGTTCCCCGTATGTAACAAATCAAGCAGGGAAGGTAGGAAACTGGCACGGTTGAACAAGGGTCAAACTTAGGCAAAAGATGGAAATGCTTCACTGTGAGGGTGGTGAGGCCCTGGCACAGGCTGCCCAGAGGAGCTGTGGCTGCCCCATCCCTGCAGGTGCTCAAGGCCAGGCTGGGTGGAGCCTTGGCCAACCTGATCCAATGGGTGGCATCCCTGCCCATGGCAGGGGGTTGGAGCTAGAGGATCTTCAAGGTCCCTTCGGACCTGAGCCCTTCTGTGATAGCAGTGAGCTGTGTTCCATGGATCTGTGTTATTACTGTTTTCAAAACGTGTGATTGCTTATCACTCCCTAGTCGTGAGATACTAAGGCCATTTTTGATGAATAGCTACTATTTTTAGCAATTCAGCCACTTCAACCTTGAGCTCCTTCAAAACACTCGAAGGAACACTTGGATTTTCATTTAGTGTTTTTGTGGTTTTGATTTGTTAGTCACGAAGCTTCTGTAGCTGCTGTTTACTCGATGAGCCTCTGAGTGAAAAGCTTGGTCTCCGCATCTAACCTTTAAGGTCTATTTTATCTAAGAAAACTAAAGTTCCTGAATTTGTGATCTAGAAATGTGGGAGGGTTGTCAGGATGCATATTACAACATGTTAGGAACACACCAGCAAATGGAAAAAATAACAATTAGAGAAAATGTGTGCACTAATCCTTTCTCTCTGTTCTTAGAGCTTCTGAATCTGCATTGGGTAGAACAACAGGCGTGAACTGGTCGTTTTCCTTTCAGTGTACAGCGATGCTTCTGCTACACTTTCTGACTTTAAAATAGGCTTTGGTTTGTTTAAATTATTTGCTGAAATTACTATGATGCTGTTCATAATGGATCTGTCTAAAAACAAAATATAAATAACTACCACTACCGCAGTAATTATATACAAGGCATTGATTTTCAGTTTAATTATTACTTTAAAAGATCAATAAAAGGCAATTCGCTGAAATTCATTTGTTTCACTGCCTTGTTTCATCATTGTTCATTCTTATTTTCTATATGCCCAGCATAAATCTTTCATAGGGTCAATATGCCTTTCATAGTGTCTTCTGCAGCGTTGGGTATTGGAATAGTACGACAGGCATGAGAATTGGCTGAATGTGGGTTCTTAACGCTGCTGGTGTTATTCAGAAATCGTGGCAGAGATTTTTTAAGTCTTCAGCATATAATTCTTTGTATAATCATTAACAAGTTCATGCTAACAATAATTGCAATAATCTGTAAATGTGGGGTAGAGCTATGGGACAGTGCTGTTATTACAATAGCATTCACTGCATGCAGATTTCTTTAATTATTTACCTACTATTCTTTAATTATTCACCATTCATTTCATTATTCACTTAGGGGAAAAAAAAAACACAACGAAGAAAAACTCATACGTGTTTGGTAGCTAGTGCTTTCTGTGTTGCTGCTGGTACTTAAGATAGGTCTGCCAAGTTGGTTTTAACTCATTTTGTGACTGTGATCCAGACGCATTTTTTAATAGCATTACTACATACCAATGAATTATATGTGCTTTTTCTCTCTAATTCAGATTTATACATGTGAAACTGCATTTTTTATTCAAGGTTTCGGTAGACGAATGTTGTCATAATCTAATTCAACAGGAGGTTAGTTATGTTAACATTTCATTTTCATTTTGTCACTCACCACAAGCTGTGTAGCAAGTCGATCGAAAGCATTCATTTTCTCCACTTCTGTATAGAAAGGGAAAATCATCACAGAAAGTGAGTCAGAGATGTTGCTCGGTGGTGAATCACAGAGCTGAGCACTGAATGGGTCTGTTGGCCCACCAGTCATCCAGCATACTCGGTAAAGGCTGGCACTAGAGGAATGTTGTGTTTGTTTTTGCCAGTAGTCTTGAAGTGCATTCATCAACTTTTAAAGGAAGAAAAAAACCAACCCACTCTGTGGAAAATACTGTAATTGAATTCTTGAAGTGATTATGATTGATTTCACAACAGTTAGAGCTGAAACATTTCTGTTTGCTCAACCGAGAGATGAAATTAGTGTTTACCAGCGTTTTACAGCTTCTCGTCTGTGCAATGCATCACCTAGAGCAAGCTAGAGGGTTGCCCTTTTCCATTGAGCAATGTTCAGCGATGGACATCTGCAGAAGAGCCTTGATACTGATTGTAGCACTTTTATCTGCTGTTGAGTGTTCCAGGAACCCAAGGTACAAAATGTCATTTCCTTAAGGATACGAGAGAGATTCCACTTACAAAACAGGGAAAAAAGCCACAGCGAATAGTGTGATGACAGATGACACCGTATGTCTGTTTCGCAAAAGGAACACAGATTTCCTTACCCCGTAACTGCCACAGAGTTCTCATTGCTGGGTGAATCGCTAAAAATAGATTCTGTGGTAGCTAGATAATTTGATACAAAATAGAACCAAATCCATAGCAATAGTAAATGCAATCCTTATACCTCAACTTTGAGTGTTGCTTGAAATCTTCAATTCCAATTCAGATGTGCTTGCTTGTTTCCTCCCACATTCTCCAGCAGAATGATGCATCAAAACAGCTGTGGTTACCCACCACTTTGTTGTAGAAGTAAGTGGTAAAAGATGCCCAAGAAAGTATGGACAGAAGTTCCCCAGTATTACCAGCATTTTCCTTCCAGCTCTCTAAGCGTGATGTGTTTCTTGATAGGTATGCCTATAATTCATCATATAACCAAAAAAGCAATTACTCATTTTCGGTCTGAATGTCATTAGTCTGGCCAGTGGTGCAAGTGACAGGATACACCAAAATCCTGAATTTTTTTTCCTAGGGTTGTGAAACAGTTGAGTGGGTTTACAGAGTAATCTGGTCCCTTGTTGTGTACGTCTGTTTACAGACATTTTTGTCCACAGTACTTCAGTACTACCAGATTTGTTTGCTACAGAAAGGCAAATTCCCAATAACTTCTTTTTGCTGCTCTTTCTAGTCCTCCCTTCTTTTCCCTTTTTTTTGGATCAATTTTAGGACAGCCTCAGCTATCAGACAAGGCAGGGCACAAGTGGCTCAGCAGTGGTAGGAGGCTACGGCAGTGGGTCTGCCAGACCTGCTCTGGGATCTCCACTGGGATCGTGCAGCACCACGGCCAGAGTCTCACCACACCATGCCAGGGAGTTCTGATGGCCTGGGACATCCCACCTCGCCAAATGGGAAGATTTCTCAGTTTTAGTAACATAATGGCCCTTGGAAGATGGAGGTGTTTGTACAGTCGTGCCAGAACAAAACCCCAAGCTCTTTCAGCATATGTATTGAAGTAGCGTTATTTGAGTGTGCCACAGCACAGTTACGGCTGGATTCTGTTCACTGAAGAGAATGTAACTTCGGTTGGAAGAGTGCACATCAGGTTTTGTAGCTAAAAAATCATAAATGGAATTCCTTAGGAATACAGAGGTGCTGTTCTCTGTCACCATGGCATATAATTCCTTTTGAATGAATGTTTTCCTTGCCAGTTCCCCGGAAAGTTAGAAGGCATCTGTTGCAACCTCTGTTTTGCATAATCTTGCTTTACTGTGTTGATTACTGAACCCCTTGCATTGTCCTCAGGTTGGGCTTACCACGTAACTAGTCAGTGCAAGAACCAGATGGTTTAGTCCTGCAGATCTTTGAAGTGAATGGCCATGTAGCTCAGTACATTTCTTACTGTGATTACAATGAATCATTAAATTCACAGGAAGAATCATACATCATGCTCGCTAAATCGTATCTGAATTGTTCTGAGTTGCTTCAGAAATGTATCAATAGAAAAGAATCTGGGCACAACGTGTTCTTATAGAAATTTGTTACTGAGCCTGGTAGTATGATACCTACTGTTGACAATCCAAGAGGCATATTTTGCCTGATATTTTGTGTTCTCAGCATAACTAAGGTCCCAATCCTCACACAGGCTGTGAATCCAAAATTAGGTAATTAGGCAGTGTGGGGTTAAAGACTTTTCCTCTATGGTTTGATGTAAAGGTTTGTTCCTTTCCTCGTGTTTAGTTAGTGTACTGCTACTGAGCACTAACATATACAATTTTTGGAAGTTATAAGAGAAAAAAAGCTAGGATTTCTTCTCCAGCTCTTTTCCCTTGCACAAAAGTGAATCAAATTCATATTTATACCCTGAAGAATATGAAAATCTTTAGTATGAGAATTGGCATTGATTAATTCTTGGTTTAAGATTTTATTTCTGAAAGGAATAAAGTTTCTTTTGTAGTTCTAGATTTCTTGTGTAATTTCTTGTGATTTCTTGTAAACAATGCTGGTCAGGTCCACCTGAGATCATTGGTAGCCAAACAAGCCAAAAAATGAAAATGAATCAATTTTAGAAGAAAAGGAAAAAAGAAGTAATGTGTTTTCAAGGACATTGTTATAAAAGAAAAATACCAAGATCTCACCATCGTTCTCTAATGATCTTGGTGACATTTTTGCTGTTGAAGACAGCATTCTTCCTCCACTCCTTTCCTGAATGTTCTTGCAACTGACTTCTCATGGGCAAAACTTCCTAGCCATGCTCACATGTTGCCATGATCATGTCTGTAAAGAGAGGTACAAAGCTTTACTGCCCGTTTCTTGTTCTAAACTGAGGCAGGCTGCTTTGTGTGTGGCAAGTTGGTTTAGCTCTTTATTTCCATGCTAATACAAATGAAGTTGTGCTACTTTGGAAATGGGAAGGATATTTGAAATGTGGGGATGTTTTTGTTGTCTTTTTTTTTTTTTCTTTTTTTTGGGGGGGGGTATTTTGCGGAGATTGATGTTCCTTATCAATCAATTCAATGTACATTGAATTACAACAACTTTGTGACTTTGCCCTTCTTTAAAAAAAAAAAGTTATCACGCTTTTGTTTTTTTTGACCTTCATAGTTACTAATTAATATGGTGATTCTGGTGGTCTTAATTTGCAATATGTTTTCTATTAATTAAATTGTCATATGTGACATCTGTGAAAAGCCAGGTGTTTGGTTGTGTTGTTGTTTTTTTTGTAAAAACCTGTAAGAAATAGTCAACTGGCTAGTCTGAGCATTTCCTTTTCGTTTCCACCTAATGTTGTTATTGTAAGGGCGACTTACTTAGATATCAATTATTTCAAGTTACCGTTATTCCATGAAGCTTTATTCTGTAATGTGTTGCAGACCTATCTTTTAAGTTAGATATCTTTTTTGATTTTGTTTCCCCTAGGGTCAACATGGCTTGTGTGTTCCAAGGAACACCTACACTTGAAGCTTCTGATTCTGAAAATGTTGATGCTAAGCTGTCCTTTCTACCTGAAAGACTGAGAAAGAAACTGCTGCCTTTTCAGGAGAAAGGCATCATATTTGCACTTCAGAGAAATGGCAGGTAAAATCCTTATTCTGTCATGTGCTAAATAGAATTATTCTAGGTAGAAATAATGAATGGTTACAAAAGCTATGCAAATACAGCAACACTTAGGAGAGTTATATTACAGATTTTTTATTGCAAACTGTAAGATAACATGGCTTATAATGAGGTGTTTTTTCTTCCTCCAGAGGAGGAAGAAATATTTAATAGTGCAAAAGAGGCTTGTAGTATCCAAGATCTCCTCATACAAGAGGAGGCTGCTATCAGCAGGACCATCCTTTTTGTCATGTTAATGGAGAATGCTTAAAATAAATTGATTCACATTTGCTTCTGTAGTTCTTAATGGCGTGGTAGAGCTGTTAAGAGAATGACTAACAGATCTTGATGCATCTGTGTGGTATTCTATTTTAAACTTTGTACAATTCTGGTATGTAATCAGGGTGTTCTGGAACTCACTGAGCTGCAACAGCAGAGCAGAAGAAGACTAGCAGAATGCTCGGTTAGCAAGTGCAGTAACTGATAAAAAAAGGCATTGGACAATTAGGTACCTGATAAATCAGAAAAATAGTTTATGCAGCAGAGTCTGTAAATATTTTGCTGAGTAAGAGCATGTTGCTGAGTTACAGGCTTGAAGAAGTGGGAAGGGAAATGCGATTTCTGATTTATAAGTTTTCTAATAACTAGGCAATTGCAGCCTAAAGCCATGAAACTACTGGATGTTGTTCTTTTGGAAAGTAATGACATCTTAGAGGTCTGGCACAAAAGAAACAGTTTGGGCTTAAGTTGTGAGGAAGGATGAAGTTAGTTTCTGATAACCTCATCATCTTGCTCAATACAAGAGGCTTGGGGCCTAAGAGGGTTGCCTGATACTGTTTGTGATGTTTTTGTAGGAGATGATAAATGTGCATGGCCTTCTCTAAAGATTAAAAATGGGAAAGGAAATGTTTCTCATCAGTCCCTGCAGTTATATGGAACTTCTGATCAAGTCAAATTTTCTCTGAAGTATTTCACTTTATTTCTAGTCATCTGGCCAAAAAACTTCAGTAATGGTAATATTTCTGTCTCATAAGCCATATATTTTAGGCTGCCAGAGTAGGTAGCAGAGTAGAAAGATGGGTCCAGCCATTCATGTGCAAGCTTGAATTTAAAGCCTGGGATTTTAACAGCTTTATGCTGTGTTGTCGTGAACTTCTCTGTGACCACCAGTCATGTGAGGTACTTCACTGCTGCCCGATGTAACTGTGAGGATAAACATACACAGTTTTAACAGATCACTAAGACTTGGAGAGAATAGACAGCAAAAGTCTGTATTTGAGTTGAATTTAGTAAGTTCAGAGCCTTAGGCTACTACTATATCACAGTTGATCTGATTCTAGTAAGGGGAAGTGAAGTTTATATTGTATGTAATAGAGGTGCATTTGTATACACAAACTGAAATAACACAAAAATATAAATGTATTTATTGTCTTTAATGTTAACTACTGTAGGCTAATGGGTGCATTTGAAAGTGGCATAAAGCTTTGCAGCCTACCATGTAATATACAGGTTCCTCAGGAAACTGTTTAACTGTAAATTTTAATTACGTTTTTCTTTCTTCTTCCTTGAGCAGAAACAATTGTCTGCAGTAAGTATGTAGAAAGGTTTGGAATGACCATAAAAGAGGGAATGAGACTGTTTTTATTAGGATTAGGGGTTTTGCTTTTTTCTTTTCTTGAAACCTGTCATTAACAAAAGATTGTTGAGTAATATGGCACTGATATTTTTACTATAAAATGGGTAGGAATGTATTTTCGTCATGAGTGCAAGAAATCTCATTCACTGGCATAGCAAGTTCTATTCAGTAGCTGGGTCAAGTTGAGGAGAACAGTATGCCTGCTCCCAGCCAGCCTCTGTATAAAGTAAAATGTGTTATGTCAAACTTTCCAGAGCAGTATTTTTAAAAAAATCTGTGCTTTGCTCAGGCAGATCTAATTTTTTCTTAGTCCCAAAACAGAACAAGAGCCTGTGCTGCAGCTTGTAGCTGAATTTTCCTATTAGTGTATCAGCCCTTGGCTCACACAAATCTCTCCCTTTTGTGTAATCCTTAATGATTTAAGCCTTCTTTCACTATTTCCATCAGTATATTTTAGCAAGGTCTGGTGCTTTTCCATAAAAGTGTCTTTTCTAATTTTAAAAATATATAAACCTGGGACTTGAAGTAAGCAATATGTGCATCTGGGCTCGTCTTTCTTCTCTCCCTTGGGCTGTGTGCTCCCTGTGCAGCCATCACTTAATCCATGCTTTGCTGTAGTGGCAGGAAACTGGTGTAGAGAAAGTGCTCTACTGCTGGCTGTAGACATTCAGTTCATGTTATCTCAGGTTAGACAAGCTCGCAGCATTATTAGAACAAAAAGAAAATATGCTCTTGGATGAAATGCACCCTCTGAGACACTAATGGGGCAGGGATTAATTTATTAATTCCCCCATAGTTCCCCTAATGGTAAGATAAATATGCTGTTGTGATTTGTGCTTTTGATTCAATGGTAAAAGGGAGGCAGGAGAAGCAGACAGATCCTGTGTGTTTATTTATTTTTTTTTGCAATAAATGCTGCAAAGGCTTTGTCTAGAGCAACACATGCTGCCTAACGCTTTTCTAGGAAATAATAAAAATACAGTAATTCTAGAGCCAACAAGACTGTGTAATTCAAAATATGGTAAGATACCTTTTAGCTGACAGCCATGCCTTAAGAAGCCATAGAGTTACTGATCTTTACTCCTTACTAGAGATTGTTCTTCAGAAGTGCATTTGGGAAGAAGGTACCTAGGGATGGAAATCTTTATTTATAACCTGAACCATTAATGTGCAGAAAAGGTGGTTACATGCAAATTCCATACCTGAAAACTATTTTATTTCTTTTTTTTTTCATCCAGGGAAACTAGTTTACTTTTAAAACATTATAAATATATATTTGTATTCATATATTTATATTATGTTATTTACTTTAATTATAGACAGCTTGCTCACCTAAATACACTGTAAAAGTTAGAAGCTTGTTATTTTAGAGTTATGTCTCTTGCTGCTAACACATACAAACCATATTGCTGAATACTTTACCAACTTTTGTAATAAAATTTGCTAGCATGTGATTTACAAAAACCATTTTTAGTGTTGCTTGCCTTGTTGGTGGTATCTGAGGAAGATGCCTTCAGACATACAGATTTTTTTTCCTAGAAGCGTTGGCAGAACAATGTGTTTAAGCTACCTTGCTTGTGGATGAGAAAGAAGAGTTGTTTACCACGTATGAAATGAGCTTTTCTATTATAACTGCATGCTCAAACAGTTTAACTAGCATAGACTAGTTCCCTGTTGTGCTTTTTTCTCCTTTTCTTGTACATGGTTCAATGCGTACAAGTGCATTACCATTGTAACTCTTTTTCTCTGACAAGTAATATTTTTTAAAATAAAAGTTTTTATAAATATTGAAACACTTATTGATACTTTTGCTAATACCTATATTTTATTCCAGCTGTGATTCATAGATAATTTTTGCTTTTTAATGCAAAAATTATTAATTAATTATTAATGCTTTTTTTTTTTTAACCTGTATAAGTTTTAGAGTTAATATGTTAACTTGTGTGTTCTAAAGTATGTGATATTTAGTATCTTATACATGCTGGCTTAAAATTATTTGAGTATAGTTACAGTAATAAAGAGGCAACATGTTATGGGGACCTCATATCTGGCATTAAGAGCTATCTTTTAATGAAGAGATTTATTTTGTTAGGCAGGTCATTTAATAGAGTAATAAAGATTGTTATGTTATTTAATGTTGTTTTGGTTAATAGGCTACAGAAAATCATTGTGATAGAGAGTTCATTATAGAACAGAGTGTCACCTAGTATAATAGCAAGTCAGTTGGCTGCAATTCAAAATAATATATTTATTTTCCATTGACTGTGTCTCTGAACTCTACCAGTCAACACAGGAGAAGCACTTAGTTAATTCTTCATAAATTAAAATATATTTTTGGCTCAAAAACTTTTATCAGTCTTCATAGAAATTAATTTCCTTCTCCCAACCTCTCAGAATAGACCAGAAAAGCAAAGGCTCAAATCAGAATTTTCTCAAAGTTTATGAACAAGGCTAAAAGATTCTCGCTCCAGTTCCTTACAGGAAAGGTAGAGTGGATACAGTCTGATGAGGTTTTAGTTGTTGAATCGTAGAAATGATAGCTCTTGGGCAGGAAACAAATAGAAATTTTAAAATTCCTGGTGATGGAATACCAGTTTGTTGGGTCAGGAATTCCTGATATATGTTGTATCGAAATTCTTGGACGAATTTCTGCACAATTTTCTTTAACTTTCTAGGACAGTAATAAGAAGGGAAGAGAATGCAAGGAAATTGAGTCTGGATGTGGCAGCATCCAATAGACTAACGTTTTTTTCCCTTGAAGTCTCAAATTCTCAGAAGTCCTTATTCTGAATCGGCTTTGTTCTATTTCATTCAACCTGCCAGAAAATAAACCTATAGTCTGCGTGTGTGGTACATCGGGTGGGGGTGGAAAGGTTCCTTTTTATAGAATTCTTCATAACACGAGAGAGAGGTTATCTGTGTTAAGGTTTCTTTGTCTAGACTCTGAACAAGGAAGCCTTAATCAGCTTAACTTTTCTATATCAGCCACTGAGCAGCATGAAGGGTATCATTTCTGTATGTTTGAGAGTGTAGTGGAGATATATTTCTAGGTTTTGGAATTGGATACAGTAAGAGAAAATATGTTGGTCTACACTTGTCTCTATGCATGTTTTAATTGCTGCTAGAGCAGCAGATCCTTCTCTTTTTGTTTAATTATTTGTCCTTTTAATTCTTTTTTTTTTATCATTTTTACTGTGATTCTGTATTTTATGTTAGTAGTTATGAATAAAAAGAAACATTGGAAAAGTAAAATATTTTCATCCATTTCCGTTTTGAAACACTAAGCTTAGATGCGTGTACATGTGTTGCTGTCTGCATCTATTTTTTCTGTCCTTTGTTTGAGAGGTCATAGATTGCTGAAGTCTGTATTGTGATTGTGTGGCCAACTGTTTTTTACTCTTCTCTAAAGCCATTTCTTTTTCAGAATCAGCTACATGTTTCAAAGTAATACTTATCAAAAATACTTTACAGAGTACTTCTGGACTGTCCTCTAAAAGTACTTCTCAATATTTTTCTTGTGGAAGCTGTGGCATATTTTTTTTTCAGTTGAGCCTTATAATTTTTCATCTCTATTATTATGTCTTCAAAACACAACAGCGTACTGAACTTCTTCTTTCCATATAAGTTAGTTGCATGCAACTTCATTTATGCAATGAAAGCATTAACCATTAATTGCTATAGGCAGAAAAATTTAACAGAAATGGTTGACATGGAGAGTTTGCATTTTATGGAACAATTTAATCATTCTCAGTATGTTGTACCTGACACTGACATTTATGGAGAACATTTTAAAGAAGATTTTTTCTTCAAGTTTTACTTATATTGGGCCACTTTGGTAAGAGTAATGTGTTTGAAATCTGAGTGAGAGTTCTGACTGCTAAGCACATAATGAATGTCATTCTTACATGCTGCAGGTAAGGATGTTGGGTTGGTATAATTACCAAATACAGTATCCGTTAAGGAGTGCAAATGTTACAGTATCAATTTTGTTGTGAAATTGGAGTTAATCTGATTTCTTGTTGCTAAACTTTTGATTGATTTGGTTTTAAGATGGGGAGTTCAGACTTGAAAATATAGAGAAGAATTTCCAAAATAGGAAGGGTGAAGATAATCATCATTTCTTTTGGGAGATCTTCTTACTTTCTCTGCTTTTTTCACAATGACTTTGATAGATGCCACATTAATTAAATTTGCATGTTTCAAAATGAAATTCCTTTCTTTTTTTTTTTTTTTTGAGTCATGCCTATGAATGTTATATTTTTATGAATGTTTAATTTTTATTTTAATTTATACTTGGTGACTTGAAGCATTAAGTGCTGTCAACAACTATCTCTGTTGACTGTATATCTTCAGATCAGATGGGAATAAGGAGGAAGATTTTGAAGAGATTAGTTCTGCAGCTTTTGCAGTGCACATCACTGCAGGGAATGTCACATGGGAAAGCAAATTTTATTGGTAAAGTAATGACAGGTAACTAATTTTCATTGAAAGTCATTAGACTGCATCCTAAAGAAGAGCTACCATTGATTACATATATTTCAATCATGCCAATTAATATCTAGGTTAAAGCTTGTAGCCTACACTGTGAGTAGTTGAAATTAGCTGATGTTATTCCAACTATTCCAATTAACTGATGTCAACTTTTCTTGCAATGAATCGGCTGGTGAACTCATTGGGGCTGAGGGGGCTTATAAGAAAGATGGAGAGAGACTTTTTGCCAGGTCTTCTAGAGATAGGACAAGGGGTAACAGTTTTAAGATGAAAGAGGGTAGATTTAGGTTAGACCTAAAGATGAAATTCTTTACTCAGAGAGCAGTGAGACACTGGAACAAGTTGCCCAGAGAAGCTGTGGATTCCCCATCCCTGGAGACTGGATGGGGCTTGAGCAACCTGGTGTAGTGGGAGGTGTCCCTGCCCATAGCAGGGGGGGGAATTGCATAATTTTTAAGGCCCTTTCGACCCAAACCATTCAGTGATTCTAGCTCTCTGAGCTTAAACTTCACCTTGACCACTTTGATACGTATTATTCCACACATCCTTGCCCATGCTTAAATCCTGAAATATGTAGGCTAATGTGCTCTCCTAGATTGCAAATCTTCATAAGCATGGAACATTTTAGATGTTTCATTCAGTTGTAGGTTGAGCAGTGTTGGAGAAAAGCATAAAACTTGGCACAACCGTTCTACTCCATATTCCTTTAGGGAATCAGTAACACTGTATATGGGGCAATTTACTGCATTTTACATTAGCTTGAGGGTTGTTTTTTCATTTATTTTTTTAAATACATAGTGTACTTCAAGAGCAAGGGTATCATCTAGCTTAAATCTTCTGGGGCTCTATTTCTGGTAAAACAACCTTGATTATTTTTGCAAGGAAGTCATCTCTCTTTGTTCTAGTTTTAGGACTGTGTGCTGTGATTACTGACACACAAATGTAACGGTTGCTTGCGCAGTTTTATATAAAAATGTACTAAGTTCAGATTCCTTAAATAACCCTTGGTTAAGATGTTAGTGCTAAAGTGTTGGCTTGTGAGTAGGAGGTAAATTATATGTTGTAGCGTTATATAAAACTGACTCACATGAGTAGGTGAGAATCCCAAGAATATCAGGACACCCACACTAGTGAAAGAAAGACGCAAGCTTCCTCTGTACAACATGTTCCAAAGATTACATTAACAAAAACAGCTTTAATTTGTTTGAGTAGTAACAAAATTTTTCAGTGTTTTAAGAAATCAAGTGCTACTGCTTTGAGTGTTTATGTTGGAAAATGTAACTAAAAGTAAAGCATTTTGTTCTGAAAAGGCTACCTGCAGCTCTATATTTTCTGGATAAACAGATGTTGAAAATAAATCAAAAGGTTAAATTATCCCCACAAGCAAGCAATAAGTATATTGTATTGCTATATCCCCTTCAACTTTTAATCCATGATGCATAAGGAGGCAGAACTGTCTACTTTAGGGAGAATATTATTGCAAAATATTTCTGTAGTTACAAGAAACGTGTAGCACTGTGTGACTTATTCGTGGTTAAATACATATTTCTTTTTAATCTATATATAAATTATATAGATTATAAGGTTAAACCTCACATATGTCAGCGTGTTGGTAATCAGTATTTTTCCAAGAAGAAAGTTCAAAAAGAGATTTTGTCTTTGCAAAGATACCTTGCTGAAGTAGTCATAATTAATATAAGAAGCTATAATGGCATCACTTACTTGGTAATATCGAAATACCATTTCAGAAGGATGACCTGAATGTAACCCATACACACAGAAATAGAAATGATTTTCATTTAAATGTTCTGCTTCTCCAATCTCATCTGCATACAGTGTTAAAGATCTGTTTCTCCTTATTCTTTACAAAGCTGGCTCAGTCTTCTTGACATCAATATAACCAGAAGCTCTTCCTGTGCATTGTGAGGTTTGAAAAATTATCCCTTCTCTCTTGGCAGAGCTTTCCTGACCAGAGCTTTCTTAGACGTGGGTTTGGGGTTGCTTCCTTCTGTAAGTGCACTTTTGCTTGGCGCTTGATACCTTTACAAGACTGTTTTGATAGTGTTTGCTAACGCTTGAATATCTGGTTCTGGGGTTCTGATTCATCCAGCTTTGTGTGGTCACTTAAATTACAGCTTTAGGTGTTTGTATTCTGTTGTGTGGGGATCTACAAAAAGGTTTCAGACCTACATGCATGTGGGGTGAACCAACGCAATAGGTTTCTTGCTCTTTCTGCTTTGCATGCATATTCACTTACCAGGATACTTTCTCTTAGTTTTATTTTAAAGCTAATACATCTTGAAATGAAAAGGTTATTAAAATCTAGTGGAAATCAGACTGGGTGGTTCCCTTCTGTTTATGAAAATACATGGAAAGCTGTGTCCAAAGCCCGCTGCTAAGCCTACACCTGTGAATGGCTCATGAATATTAGGAAGTTTATAGCAGCATGTGCAGTGCACCACAGTGAGATTCTGATGAGATTTTCTGTTAAGAAAAAATAGCAGAATTTCTTCACAAATGGACAGAGATTCAAGTGGTAGCCATGGGATTCACTGTGAAGGCGGCAAACATTTAGAAATTAAATGGGGAAGAAACAGAGAACTTGCTATTGACTGTGATACTTTTTCATGGTTGGACTTTTTCACTGATGGGAAATGTAACTGAGGCATCTCAAATGCTTTTTCCTGGTTTTCAGAAACTTTTGACCGTGTGGGCTGAGCTTATAACAGGATATGGAACTGCGTATCATAGCTCTGATTTGTATTCTTGGATAGAGCTATTATTAAGGTGTCATATGAACAGATGGGATATGAATGATGAAGCTCAAATTGGGTAACTACCAGTTGAGAGGAAATGACTAATTGAACTTCAGAGAACAAGAAGTCTGTCTTCTTGCAGTCAAAATATGTGAAACAAAAATACGTATTTGTCCCTTCAGTGTATCTGAAGATCTGTTTCTTCTGCTTTGACAGCATGAAACCTTTATGTTCGTGTTGGCAGCTTGTCTGACTGCAGTAATATAGAACATACTGAAGTTTGTTATAAATAGAGGCTGCATATTTTTAAGGTTACGTAAAGCAAAATGTGAAGTAGTTCTTCTTACCAGTTTAATGTGACTATTGGATCTTATGAGTTCTGTACAATCTGGGTTCTAATGATAGGGAAATTCTGTACATTTCAAAACTAATTGCTGTGATTATAAACTGGGACACTTGACGATTTCCCTCTCGGTAATATAAGCTATTTTATGTTGCTTTAGAGTAACAAATATAGGACCTCTGATATATACCAACTAGGTTAAGCAAGCTGGTTTAAGTATCTAAAACTGGGAAAACTACAGAGTTTTAATGCTCCGAAACGCATCAAGTCATAATATAACTTGAACATACCCAATTTCTACTAACATTGGTTTTATTAACTTCTACCTGCATCATAAACTCATCTTGTGTATAATGTCAAAACTTCGTTAGTTGTGCTGATAATGTTAGTTAGCTGACATAAATCAGCAGTTTTGAAACTGTAGCACTTCAGGGATTTGAATGTGAATGGTGTGGATCAAAGCAGTGATTCATGTTGGAAACTGTATCATAACAGGACCTAACACATTCAGATACTTGAAATGGAGTGTTAAAAACAACTTTGTGCACCTGATTCATAGCAGTCTGTGATGTGTCTAGTCAAATGTTTAAATGACTGAAAGGTGTATGGATTGCAAGCATAGGACAAAAATCCAATACAAAGCTATTTCAGCATTGAGTGAGGGAAGAGAATTAATACTTAACTAAATAGCAAATATCACTATTGAGCCACAACCATTTGCAGCAGAATTCAATAAGTATCTAAGTGACAATTATTATACTTTCCCTTCTGATGATACTAACAAAAGCAAAAATATTGTGATTCATAAGCAGTGTGGGTTATGTTCAGGTAACGAAGAGATAATTTTGCTTCCAGAATCTGCATGGCCTCCAATGCTGTGCATCTTTCCTCTGCTTAGTAGTTTCCCCACTTTGATTTTACTGCAAATTATTGCAAAATGGATAGGGGACAACTACATTTGAGGATTTATTGTTGAGTTATAGTACTTTTTAAAGAGACCCAGACTTAATAGGGTGTGAGTTGTATGTAGAAGTACCATATCTTTTGTAATTCTGTTAACAGAAACTGTACTGTCATTGTGGGAACATAGAATTGGAGGTCACCTGTGTCCTGAAGTTTCTGTTGCTGGAAGGATCCACACTGTACGAATTCCTAGCACAATTGCGGTTCCGCCTTGTACTAAATTACTTTTTTGCCCCAGGATTCTTTACAGATACTGTTATTAGTGTGATTAAGAACATCATTCTAATTTCTAGCTTAAATGTAAGCCAAGTATTTTATGTACCAACACTGTTGTACTTTCTACCCGTGGAATTTTTCTTCTTTGTGGATTTACAGAACAGTGAGGGGAGGAATAAGCATTCCATGTCAGCGTTTACTTTCAGAGATGAAGAAACTGTTTCTCTACTGGTGTCTCCTACCATGGTGTCCTGGTTTCAGCTAGAATAGGGTAGCTTTGTTTTCCCTTAATCTTTCTAGTAGATCTTTCTTGCATCTCTTCTGGCTTGAATTTGTCAGAAGACAGTGGGATGTGGATGATCAAAATGTGATGCAGTATTCTGGATGGGTGGCATTCACCAATATGTTATATAGTGGTGTTTATATTTCTCCATCTCCCCTGAAAAGTGATGATATCTTTATCTAACAAACGAACAACACCAAAAAAGAAACAAACAAACAAAAAAAAAAAGTTGTTTTTTTTTTTTCCTTTTGTCATTCTAATATCTGTTTATTTTACCCGATGTACATTCATTCTAGGTTTCCATTGAATTCTAATACTTCTCAACTAATGTTACTTGATTTTGCAGGGCTGTTCAGGAAACTTTATCAATAGCTGCCCAGCAGGAAGAAGTGCACCAGACCCAGCTCTTCATAATCAGCAAGGTGCTGAGTATTAGAATCACAGCTGGAAATGTGAATAGTGTCAAGAGAGGCTATGAAAATGATTGTTAAAAGCAAAATCTAGAGTCAGACTTACAGTGTAGGAGCTTAGCAAAGTTCAGGTAAAGCTTATTTATGTTATGAATCAATTTGCATTTTTCAGTAGCTTAGACAAATGTGCACGAGTGACCAGATAAGTTTCCACTATTTAAAATATGGATAATGCTTTGTTAAAAATAATAATGTCCAGTATGCTAGCAAACTACTATTTTTGAGAAATGCTGTGAAAAAATTCTCTTCTGATAGGTGTAGAAATAGATCAGTATACATTAAAATCCAGATTAGCTAGAGAGTGGAAATGTGTCAATAGCAACTTTTCTTATGCTACAATTTAGAGTATTGATGAGAATTCTAATTGCTGCTGTCCTTAATTATGTAGCTATTTTAAGCAAATAGGTGTTTCTGTGGGATCTCTTTGTATTGTTACTGCAGAATCAAGGAAGTTAAAGCTGTGTTGATCATTTTACCATGTTTATCTTTTAGGAGTGGCTATTATATGGATAAAAAGATGGCAGTGACTTTGTTCTTCCACTCATTTACCAGCAACAAAACTGAATTTCTATAAATATTTTAAAGCCAACACTTTTGTCCCTGCTTCATTAGAAGTTTCACATAAGACATACTAATTTGAAGCTAATAGGCACGAAAGCAGAAGATTCTATGTGCACAGTGTGAAAACGTTTGAAAACAATAAAACAGAACAACTTCCTGTTGTTCTGCAGGTATTCAAGTCACTAAAGTTTAAGTGGCTACAGTAAACTAATGGAAAAAAAAACAACTTGTTTAGTGGAAAAAAACTCCTGTTCCAGTGGTTGACAAATTTTTAAGGCTTTTTATTTTGATTGCTCTTTAGCTTTTAGTGGTCAGACCACTCCATAAATGACTCTGAATTTCTTCATTTTAGCTTGTTACTCTGAAATAAGGAATGAAGGTATAAGTAGTTGGTCACATATGCCAAAAAATAGTACAATGGCATCTTAGATATTCTCGCTTAAATTCTCAAAATCTGTGGCTCATGTTAACGTAGATTTATTGCCTCTACATAGAAGATGCATGTCTGAAGTGACATGATGTACATTTATTTATGCAACTCTGCTAAAAATGTAAGTTGATATGCTGAGAAATACTGCATTTGTCAGTGTAAGTTGGCAAGGAACATTTGTGTTCTTGTTCTCTTTACCACAATTCCTTACTAGCAGATGCTACTCAGATGCAACACACTTTCGGATATTGCTGTATTTACATATTTGCTCTGTTATTCTTTAGGATTAAACATACTGTATTGTTGAGGAATGTTTTTGGTTTATTCTTGAGATGCCTCTGCTCTGTAGCAGATTGGCATTCTCATTTTCATACTCATTTTCTGTATCTGTTTAAGGAGTTAAAAAAAATAAAAATAAATCCTGCAACATTAGGTTGTTGTACATTCCAGCTGATTTCAGGCTTCAAACTGTTTTTAAAAAATGATTAATCTGAAAGGGGTTGGCCTCTTAAAGAATCTGCAGGAAAGACGATTTGTTTTCTAAACTACAGTTGAAGCAATTAACTAAGAGTATTACATGGAAAAAAAACAAACAACCACAAACCTGGCATTATTTTAAAATTAGAATTTTTTATTGGTTTTCTGCAAATAAATGTATTCACCTGGCTGCAAATCACAAACATGAAGGCTCCACAGACATGAGTTGCCACTAAAAATATTCTTTTCCTGCCTTTTTGTAAATCAGTGCAGATTTGGTGTTTTTATTTTGTTATGTTTTCAATCTTTGCTTTTATCACTCCATCCCTACCAAGCGTGAAGTGAAAAACATCTAAAAATCAGAAAAAATATATGGTTAAAGCTGGGGTTTTGTTGGGGAGTGGGGGGTGTTGTTACAAAATTATTACAAGTAGATAGTTATTTATAAAAACTGGAGTTATATAAGATATGTTTTGAGTTACTCTTATGTCAGCTGAAAGAAAATGTTGCAATTAGTTGACGTTGAACCTGTCAGGTTGAATGAGTAAACGACAGTATACCAGATTTCTCAGAATATCAAATTGTTATCTCGCACGTCATGTCTGTAAAGTCCCACTGTACATTTTCTGCCCCAGAACCATCCATTTTGGGCTCATGGTAAAAGATACGTTACTGACTACAGTCACAGCTGATGGGGCTGCTGCAGGCATTAATCATTAATGTAAAGCGGCTGTGGCTTGTGCTGAAAAGAGGGCTTCTGTTGTGCTGTTGGGCAGCTGCATGAACTTCCAAGTACCTGACATACAAACACAAAAAAAAAGGTTATCAAAATACAGAATTTTTATATCTTCATGTGTTAAATTTAGATATAGATACAGAGACCTGGAAGGCCTCCAATTTTTTCATGGAATCAGCATTTCACTTGGGTTGCATGGTGCACTGGGTGCATGTCTAGTTATGTGGCATAAGAGTAGGAGAAATTCCAGTTTCCTCAGAAGATGCAGTGGGTGGGAATACACAGTAAGAAACTCATCCAGAGCAATTCATCAAGACTATTTTGGGTCTGACTGAAGGCTCCTGAGGATGAGAAGCCAAAAACCAAGGCAGAAGTCTTTTGCTTTTTCTCCTTGAGACAGGGGAAAATAAGTAGAGTGGCCTGCAAAGTCTGTTCCCTTCTAGAGCTCAAAGTATCTCATTTTCTGAGACTTGGTGCTCACCTGTTGGTAAACATATATAAGTCCTAAAGCACAGTGATGGACTGCATACAGCTGTCAATCTATTGCTGCCATTTGTTCAAGCAACAGCACCCCGTGCTATATTTGCCAATGGTTTGACTAAGCCTCTGCTGTTTGTGTGGCACTGTAACGAAGTGGTGGGAATTATTCTGCCACTGCTTTTTATGAAAATTTGGAAAATGATATGGTGCTTGAAAAGCTACCCAGATTAGTTAATACCTGGAAGATTCATCTAATTGCCAATTTCTTAACTGAAACCCAAGCAGGTATTGCTATTGAACTCTGACATTTCTTCCAAACTTGCAGAAATTTACACTTTGAGCTTATTTTAGATCTTGCTTCTTAACTCCCGGTGCTGATTCTGCTCAGAAAATTCTTTGTAAGCCTATAGTTTTACGCAGTCTGCTGTTGCTACGGGAAAAAAGGAAACTTATGTCTTGCAGCAAATGATGACTTATAGGGAGTAGATTGTTTTTTCTACTCCTCTTTATTATGTTCACAGCTTTTTCTTGGAATTTGTCTTCCTCTGAATTTGTTGGTGTGTGAATTGAATGTAGTTATTTCATCTAGTAATTACTAGAGTTAGAACAAACTTTCTTAATTCTTTAGATAATGCTTTCAAATTGGATAAGCTTTTTTGTTGTGGTGTTGGTTTTGTTTGCTTTTTTGTTTTTGTGTTTTTGTGCTTTTTCTTGTGGTTGTTGTTATTGTAGTTTGTTTTTATTATTTTCATTTTTTTTCCCCAGCTTGCATAAGCTTGTAAAATAGCAGAGGTAAAAGTTTGTGAAATAGCTGAGGGCAAGTGTTTGGAAAGCTGTAGCATTATCCAATTAATGGAATCCCTAAATGTCCACCAAATAATCGCATTTGTCCTTCATCCAGTCTCAAAAATTTTATGAAGAAACTTCTGTGTGCTCCTAAGTTCCCTAGATCCTATATGAGTTAAGAATGAGTTAAGGCAACTTAAAATACCTGTAAGAAATTTATATCAAAGATGGCATTTGATATGTAGAAAATGTAAAGCATGTGCTAGTTTTGCCTGTAGACTCGTCATTATTGTCTTTACATGGAGTAGCATAAACTAAATGATCCAAAATGGAAAAAAAATGAGTTCATTTTCTAATGGTTTAGCTAGTACAGTTATGGGTTGAGAAGGTGTCTGTTTCTATTTCAACACAAATTGTTCTGGAAATCAGCCTTTTCTAAATCAGTCAATCAAATAAACAATCTTAATCATGAAGCAGCAAAAACATTGCTGTTTCTGAAAGACAACAAAACTGAAGATGTACTTCACAACCTGAAAATGTCTCTTAAGATTATATTTAATATAGCACTAGACCAAAGCAGCAATTCAATTTCACTATGCATGTTCTTTATTAGTACTAATAAATTGAATATAAAACTAGAGTAAGTGGTATGCTTATTTTTACATTTATACCAAATTTTATAGTTGTTATCAAGGATGCTGTAGAAAGGAAGTCTACCTTTTTTGATCTGGTGACAGAGGAAACCCTTTGGTTTTGGTAAATCCTTAACTTAAATTTATAGCAAACAATTTATAAGTATTTATTCATATGTTATATTTACTGTTTGTTTCTGTTTTTTTTTCCCCTATCTTCTCATTTCATGCTTAGGTGTATGATTGCTGATGAGGTAAGTTATGTTCCTGTTCCTTTAACACCATTTTTCTTGTTTTAATGTACTCCATTCAGATGTGATTTTTCTTGTCTGGGGGATGTGGGCAGAACAGTTGGCAGTGAAGGAAGCCCAATTCATATAATATTCAGTAGATATTCTGAAAATACCTAATTAAAAAAATATATATATCTGACACAAGATTAAGACAAGCTTTGAGAAAGCTTTGAAAGGTACTTTTATTCTACTTAGGCTAAATCTCATATGCTGTTAGGTCCTTAAAATCTTAATGCAGTTTATTTTTATTTTTAGCACTTTATTATTGTATAGATAACTTTTTTTTTTTCTTTTTTAATGGGTTAGGAGACGTTTGTGTACCAGAGGTATGCTTCCAAAGAAGAATTTTTGTAACAAGGACAAGTACTATTAATGAAATTCATGACTGTATACATTTTCAAATATATGAATTTATGCCATATTAGGGAAATCTGAGTTCAGAATTTCTTACTACAGAAAAAAAGCATTTTTGTAATAGGGTATAATTATTTTATTTTACATTAATTGATGTATAAAACCTTATTGAAAAAGAGGTAATGATTGAGGATTGATGTAGCTTCCCATTTATAATTTGGGATATTATTTAGCAAAAAGGAGCTAGAAGAAAAATCAACTTCAAGAAAGAATTATCTTTCCTTTGAGTAGTCTTTTTAAAATGCTTTTGGCAGTTAAAGGGTTAACTTGTTAAAGGGTTAACAAGTTAAAGGGTTTGATTACCCTTATAGTCCATCCTACTAAAGCCATGAGTAAAAAACCTTCTGAAATCAATGGAAATGCTTTTTTTTTACCTTTAATGAGCTAGCCAAATATGCAATATGTATTAATCCTGTTAAAGAGAAGTATCTTTTTTCATGAAAGATTATCCGTAGTAACAAATTGACGATTAAATATATATTGTGGAACTACCTCTTTGGTTTTGTTCCCTGCATCTGGTTCTTTTTTTGCAAAATAGAGAGGCTCTTGAGACTTGAGTATGTTTTCTGAGCATAGACTTCTAATTTTTTTTTCTTTTCCCAGATGGGTTTAGGTAAAACAATTCAAGCAATTGCCATTTCCTACTACTACAAAAAGGAATGGCCTCTCTTAATTGTCGTGCCTTCATCTCTGAGATACCCTTGGGTTGATGAGATGGAGAAGTGGATTCCAGAACTCTCTCCAGATGATATTATCATCATTCAGAACAAAACCGATACTGGGTGAGTAAAGTTCATTAATGAACTATGGAAAGGCTTGTTTCATTCTGTGACCTGATTCCAGTATATATGTGAAAAAGGTACAGTATATATTATGGCCATAATGGAAGGTAAGGATTCCAGCAAAATAAAAGATATTTCAATTAGGTGCTATATCTTCCAGTTGAGAGTTGGAATTATGTTTGTTTTTCATCTCCTTTGAAACTGAGAGGTCTGATTGTACAGTAGCAAGGGTCGTCTGCTTAAAATTTGGTTACCTTAGTGTGTCTCTCATTGAACATATTCAGTTCTGTGTCAACTCTGTTGAATTAGCTAGGATTTGTTATTTGTTGTAAAACAGTTTGAGCACATTTTTTGCAAACTTCTGGTATGCATTATAAAATAAGGAAGTAATTACCATTAATATTATATTTAACGCACTGACAAAATTTAGAAGTTAAAATAAGTATTCTCTAAGTAACTGCAAAGGTCCTTGTGACCTGAGCTTTCTATCTTTAGACTTAATAGCATAAATTCATCAGTGTGTGACTACAAGTCTTGGGTGCTGTTAGAATAACTCTCCTATTGGGAGGAAACACTCAATTACAAAGGTATTTTTTTTTAGTCTCTTTTACTGTAAATGACGTGGTTGATGTCATGGGAATGTCAAGATATTGTTCTAAAATGTGTGGATTTAGAAGATTGATCTCCACATTTTCTGGGGAGTATCAGAAAGTGACTTAACTGCCAAGACATGCTGATGAGACAGTAGCTTGGAACCTTCCTTGTGGTAACAGCATAAATTAAAAGCTTGATCAAGGGATAGTTGCTACTGATAGTCAAAATATAACTTTCTCATAGGAATATGGGAAATAAAATAAAGATTTAATGAGCCTTTTTTTTGTAGTTCTTCAGCTAAAATGCACACAAACTCCATGCTTATAGTTTTAAATGCAGAAAGGAGAAATGTGGAATAAGGGTAAATGATGGGAAAAGTAAGTGGCAAACAGAATTCTGTTCATTTTATCGTGAGATTTTAAAAAAAGGAGTAGACGGTAACCACTATTACTTACTTTTGTTCATAACAATAAAAGAGGAAAAACCCTGGCTTTCTGTTTAACTCCCACGAAGCTTCATAGCTGTAAGTGAGGTAGCTCTTGAGCTAATTAAATTTTTGCAAAAACAGAGCAGCTACACTTGGTTTTGCACTTCGGGAAATTGTGCTTCTCTATGTTCAGCCTTTGATTTCTCTCAGTTCAATACTTTGCTTTTCTTCAAAACTTCAACAATGAAATTTACTGCTTGAATGTTGTTTAACTTAATGTGAATAGGTTAAAATATACTCAGAAATCAGTTCAGGGTGTCTAAATTTCTAACTACGTTTGAAAGCAGATATTTCTTGAATTAACTTTCAACTAATAATAAACAATTTTATTTCTAATTTCTTTTCCACCATGTTCCACAGAGGAGGAGAAATCCTTGTTTTCCTGGTTGCTGCGCAGTAGCAGCCAGAGGGTGCAAAGTGTTGGCCACAGTGCCAGTACTCTGACCATTGCCTCTCCCTCCATATCCAGAAGCATGAATGTGCATGTGCACGTACTTTCTTCTGCATAAGTACTGTAAAAAAATTCCACTTAGTTGATTGGGTTTTGATCCATTGCTACTGGGGAACAAATAAAAATCATGCCAGCAGAGCAGTAGTGTCTGACAGATGGACAGACCAGCTAAGACTCGAGTTCTGGTAACTTGTTTGTCTAACAACTAAGTGTTCGTGTGTTGCTCAAAGGCTTCTGAAGGGCCACAGTGCTCTCTAGTGATTTTAAAAACAATTCATGCCTTGGGCCTGGGTATGTTCTTACACGAATAGTAAGAAATTATTTACAAATAATTGTTTTTTAAAAAAAAAAAGTCCTTATCTTAACCCACAAAGTTTTTTTCATTGTATTTTCTCCCTCTGCCTCTTTGATGAGGGCGAATGAGAGAAGGGCATGGTGTTACTTAGCTGCTCATTTCACACAACAATGTCTTCTGAAAATGGTTATGAAATGTGTGTGATTTAGAAGTGTCATATGCTAGATTTTCTTCTAAATGAAAAGCCTATATTATTAGCCAACCTGACAGCTTACTAATTAACCAATCTAAAAGGTATCATACATACCTGCTTAAAAAAATCAGTTTTAGTTTAAACTAAGCTAACTATACTAATTAATAATTCCATTGCTATATTAATTTTTCTACGATGAAAATTTACTAAGACAACTTCTGGATTTTCTCTTCTAGGAGAATATCAACCAGCAAAGTGACGATTCTGGGGTACGGCCTGTTAACTTCTGATGCCCAGACTTTAGTAGACACGTTATACAAGCAGAACTTTAAGGTAGTTGTGATTGATGAATCACACTACATGAAATCCAGAAATGCCACCCGCAGCAAGATCTTGTTGCCAATTGTGCAGAAAGCTGTTAGAGCTATTCTTCTTACTGGAACTCCTGCTCTGGGAAGACCTGAAGAGGTATTTGACATGCTGTGCTTTTTTGAGGGATAGTATCACTAATGAGCTTACAATTTTGTAAGTTTCTTGAATACGTACAATTATATGCATTAGAAAATAAAGCAGGTCACTAGCTATGTTAGGAAGCACAAATGAGAAAGTAAAAAAGTGTTCTTTAATTTGATTGTATTGATGTTTTTACAAACTCCTTTTAGGCTTATGAACAGGTGACTTGGGACTGTTTCTTATAAGAAATTAATCTTTCTCATAATAGACCAGACTGTTGGCTGAAATAGAAAATAGAGGATTTGAGGAGAGAACTATTTATTTCTGCTGGATAAGAGAGTCCTTGGTAGACACAAATTTGCATTAAGTCTTCTATATCCTCATCTGATATAGGCAGTAATTTATTTCTCTCTGGTCTTTTTGTTATTGCTAACATTCTCTAATAGCAAAATTTTGCTAATGGCAAAAGTGGAAAAAATCTATCTAGTGCTAGTTGCTCTCCAGAATGATGAATTTTCCTTGATGGAAGATCAATTTATGGAACTGGGGAGGAGCAGAGTAGAAACAAAAATCTCTTGGATTTTATAATGAACCCAACAAACTGTTTTGTTTTGTTTTAATCAAATGTAGAAATAAATGGAGTATAGGATCTAATTTTCTATCAAGGGAATGTAGAGGGCTTAAAATAATATTTGTGCATTTCATAGAATCACAGAATCGTTAAGGTTGGAAAAACCCTCCAAGATCATCTGGTCCAACCACCTCCCTAACACCAATGTCACCCACTAAACCATGTCCCTAAGCACCAGGTCCAACCTCTCCTTGAACACCCCCAGGATGGTGACAGCCTCCCTGGGCAACCCGTCCCAATGTCTGACCACTCTTTCTGAGAATAAATGTCTCCTCATTTCCAACCTGAACCTCCCCATCACAATTTGGTTCAAAGCGACCTCTGGAGATCATCTAGTCCAAAATGTACAGTAGACTTAAGAGGATAACAGGGAAAGACAGAGAGCCTTCCAGACTAATGCTGTCTTGATGTCCTCTCTGTTCTCCCTTAGCAATGGGTCTTGGATTCATTGCTGAATCCAGAAAGGTTTGACAGTAAAACAGCTTGTAAGGTAGGATTCTTTCTGGTTAAGGTTGTGTAAACTGTTCCTGTCCCTATCCCTGTTACTCAGCTGTGACAAAAGGTATGGAATTTCTGGTCCTCAATGACACTGTCTATTTTTTAAAGTAGAACTTAGTACATGAAAATCCCACTCATTCTTTTAAGAAACAGGACTCTGCTTGCCACTACAGAGCATTGAATGCCTGCACTGATGCTTTGCAGAAGTTTATGTACCTGGCAAATCACAAATGTTATGTTATTAGGAAGAATATCTTCTTGTCCATGTTTTCTTGTTCAGTTTTTCTTTTCCAAGTCTCCAACACCGCTGTGGTGTTCAGGTACTCTGCTCTTTGAGGGCTTTATACAGCAGTCCTGCCTGAAGACATGAGCATAGCCTTAAAAAATGTCCTTTGCATATGTGCTGAGCTAGTTATTTTCTGTGCAACTGCTGAATGTAAGCTTAATGCAATAATCATGTAATAAGTGAGAATTATTTCTGAATAGTCTTACATTTACAGGCAATTTGTCACTGTCACTTTTTTTTTTTTTTTTTTACAGCTTTTCATGCAGATTGAGGCACTTTTTCCAAAAAGATTCGGAACTTGGAATGAATATGCCAAGAAATACTGCAATGCTCATCTCAGGTATTATTGTACTTGTCCTTTTATTTTCTTATTAATTGTCTTTGGTGTCTTTGATTTTCTTCTCATGTGAAATGAGAGAATCAATAAATAGCATCTCTATTGCTGTATGTTTGCCATTGTGTTTGTAGACATAGGATCAGATAACATCTCCTCCATCAAAGAGAATTAGGGACCTTGCAGAGGAAAAGTATAAATACATATTTTGTACAAACGTAGAAGATAGCTTGGCTTCCACACAGGTTTTTTTGTCAGTGTTTAGGAAGATTTGGAGAGAGGATTAAATTGACAGAAGACTTTACTTAAAGAATAAATTGGAAGCTATTAAAGTTTGAGAGAAAGTGGAAGTGCCAACATTCTGTTAAGTAAAATGATTTCCAAATTTACCATTGTTAGTATGAAATGTGTATGTTTTACCTTTAGAGCTAGTGTTTCAGTTAAAGCTGAAACTTTAATTTTTGATTGTCAGTCCTTTATGCATATCATGTAATAATTTACATTTCTTTTTATTATGGGATCCAAACTTTTTACTGTCCCTTAACACTTGGAGAAAAGAACACCGTATATGGTAAAAAGAGATAAAGGCATGACATTCCTCAAAGCCTGGTAGTGTGTTTGTACTTCAGTTTCAGGATTTGAATATGGGCATTGTAAGTTCTTGTCCACTACCTTGTCTCCTATTTGCTTCTTTCAAATACATTCCTAATTAAATTTTAACCCATTTTTACCCCTTGCATCTTTCATGTGCTTTCATATTTCATGTGTTTAAAATCATTAATTTCATGAGTATCCATACCCCTCTGTTTGCTTTCCTCAGCTTTAGTTTAATGATCAGTTTCTCTGGATATATTCCAAAATAGAGGGGACAGAAGAAGTTCTGATATGAAATGCTTAGCTTTCCCCATCTGAATCTGTTTTGCAATCTGGAATGAAAGAAGTTTTGAGAAGGGAAGAACCTTTACAAAAAATTTCTTATCTACAATTTTACATATATTTGGAACAGTAGATTTTGTCAGCGAAATTGTCTAGCATTTAGATTTTTTTTACAGTAATAATTACACAGTTTCATTTTCATATAGCTTGGTATAGCTTGGTTTTTCTTTCATCATATGTGTTTTATCAGCATTAAACTTTTAATAACAAGGAAGGGTGCTGCCTAATTTTCAGACAGAGAAATGCTATTTTTTCCATGGTGTTTTGACTGAATGCATGTGTAATTTTCACACCACAAGTGTGCGTGGGTACAGCATGGTTAACTACACAATCATAGATGATTATCTTATTTTTGGAATGGCATAAATGTAATAAGAATCAAGTTCAGGGTTTGGCAAGCTCTCAATAAAAAACTTTGTCTTAATGACTGAAACAAAACATCCTGTGGTAATAAACTTGATGGGATTGTTTTACACAGAACTTTCCATGAAAATGGTTTTTTGACTTAGGTGTTCATAGGTACCTGTTTCTAAGGATGAGGTCCAAAGTATTTCTGAGAGTTTTCAGCTAACATTTCTTTTATCCCCAATGCTCAAGTTGGAGGGAGGAACCCTTTCTAAGGACAGTCATATAAACAGACTAAAGAAGTGAGGTGAGTAAAGGATGTAGCTGTCATCCCTCTAAGTGAGCTACATCATTACTTTGCCAGTGCAGAAATGAGTCCCTCAGCTCCTTCCAAAACTGATCATAGTCAGCCAATGAAATACTGTTGATAAGCTCACTAAGGCTTAAAATTCTTAAATTTTTAAAATAATTTTTACCAGTGGAATTACATGCTTGCAATGTGCTCTTTTGTCTTGGAAAATGCCACCTGGGCTTTTCTCTAAGCCAGCAAAATCTGTCGTACTAGTTGTTTTCTTTACATCTTGACAATATTGACACTAAAAAGCTGTTCTTTCTGCTGCAACATGTCCTTGAAAACAACTAAAGGAAGAAAAAGGAACAATAATTTAGTAATTTATTTCTGTTTCAACCTTTAGTTTTTTAACCTTAAACCTACTTCCTTTATTTAGCCTTGTTCATTAAATAGCATTGCATTTAAAACAGGAAGCTGACTGTAACTAGCAGGGAATTCTCAGGGGGAAACAAAGAAATATTAATGGTGATATTTGCAGCATTTTTGTCAGTTTCTCTATCATTTGTTCCCCTCTATAATATAATATGGAACATTCTTACTATGGTATATTATTTTCATTAGTCCCTTGAAAGAAGAGTTTTAAAGTGATATCTGGAACTTCTGCTTCTCACAGAAAGGGTAGTGCAGCTGGGATGAGATACAGGACTGTGTACATCTGATGGGTAGTCAGGCCTGCAGGTAGCAATAACTGCTGGAAAATTGAAAAAGCTCTGGCTTCAGTGTTGGAAAGAATCAGAGAGAAAGCAATCATCTCTCCAGTGTAACCAGGAACACTGAATATTGCTATCCAGCGTGCCTTCATATCTAACTGTGTGTTTTAAAATTAATTACGTACTGAAAGTTTCTGTTGGATTTGGAAGAGCCAGTTTTCACTGTTAATGCTGATTTTTATTTTTTTTCCAGATTTTTTGGTAAAAGAGCTCAATGGGACTGTAGAGGAGCTTCAAATTTAGAAGAATTGCATCAGCTTTTAAGAGAAATTATGATCAGAAGACTCAAGAATGATGTTCTAACTCAGTTGCCTCCCAAAGTTAGGCAACGTATTCCATTTGACCTCCCACAAGCCACAGCTAAGGTGTATTTTCCACTTAATGCTAAAACCATATTTGTTAGTAATGTCTATAAATTTTATATATATATATATATATATATGTATATATATATGTATATATATATATTTATATGCATGTGTATTATATTCACATATTCTTTGTAACTACATATATAACATAGCATCTGTATTATTCTTTTTAAAATATGTGAAGAACATGAATATGCCACTTTGTCATGAAATAATTATAAAATATGCCTAATTTTAAAACAGTCTTCTTCCTTTTTGTCTTCTTTTCTATTAGATTTTGAATCCTGCAATTACTTTTAGCCAAATTTGATACTCTCATAAGTATTCCGTTCCTAAATGTTTCATGCAAATCAATATTGTGGTAGAGAATGCTTTGTACTGTCTAAACTGTCAATAAATTATTTGTACATATATCTAACCACTGATCTCTTCTGCCACTCAGAATTTGAATGCTACTTTTGCAGAGTGGGAGAAATTAATGAGAAACCTGAATTCAGATGCCAATGAAAGCCACTTTGTTGAAGTCATGAGTCTAATCACACGCATGTATAAAGAAACAGCCATTGCCAAGGTAAGCATGGAAGTATTTTTTTAGAATACATTTATTTTTTTCAGTGTGGTTTAACTTAATAAAATCAGTTGTATTGGCATCTCCTAGACTAGGAATGTACTGAAGGCGGGTACTTCAGCGATGTGTCTGTGTGTTGGCAGCTGCTGCAGCTGATCCAGTTGGCATGTGGTGCAGGATGGTGCTGATAGAGCCCTTATGCAGACTGTGCTCTGCCAGTACTGGTTCTCTCCACGGATAAACAAAAAGAATAATCTGCTCTAGCTAGTCTCTGTTTTAACAGATGGAGTCCCCTGTTCTGTATTTTCCTCCTATACTTAAGATGTGAGAAAAAACAAGTTGTTAACCAAAAGTTTTACACCCTTACTTTTTAATGTTATCAGATTTCTTTATGCTAATCTATTTTTAGAAAAAAGTATTTAAAAATAAATAAAAGTTCTGCAGGCTGCTGTATCAATAAGGACAGAGACTGACTACTTGAAATTTTTTCTTAATTTTTTTTTACATATCTTAAAGATATTATTGTGGTTGTGTTGCTATTCCTTCCATACTTTTTTATTCTCTCCCCTATCACTGTCAACCCATTTTTAGACAGAAAGTTGAAAGAGGAAAAAGAGAAAAAGTCAGGGGACTGCAACTGTGGGTATTGCATTAACCATTGATACTGATCTTGATAAATCTTATTAGTTGCTATTAACTATTTAATCTTACTAGTTACCATTGATAAATCTTATTAGTAACTGTCATTATTTTAATTGCTGTTGTAAAAGCTATTGAAAATGATACTTGACAGAAAAGAATTCTATGAATGTTTAAATATGCAAATGCTAACAGTTCATGATTGCAGTATCATGAAAGTATCAAAACTATTTTTTTGGTTTTGATACATGGATTTATGGCTGCAGATACAGATGTTCTCATTAAGCAATGTCTTATCCGTTTATGTTTGGACAGAAATTAGGAGGTTTATTTTAGCATGGTTTGAAACACCAGATAATGGTGTCATAACTAAAAGTATTTTTATTTGCATCTAAATCTGAAAGAAGTGACATCTAATTGTGTGATCTTTTGAGGATGAAGGTTACTTCTCTAAAGAAAGGAAATAAGTTTCACTATTAAGACATAAATTTATGGTACTTTTTAAAACAATTTGAATAATTTAATAATTACTGTTCCATAAAATCTTAAATGGATAACAAAAACCATGGCCATTTACCTTTTCATTTCAAAAGAAATTGAAAGGCATTAAAGTAAAAACTGTCATTTTGAATGTTTTATATATTTAACTAATGAAAACTTACTCTCTTACTCCAGGCAGGAGCAGTAAAGGACTATATCAAAATGATGCTTGAAAATGACAAATTGAAGTTTCTAGTTTTTGCTCACCACTTAAGCATGCTTCAAGCCTGTACGGAGGCAGTTATAGAAAATAAGGTAATAATTTATCAAATGTGCACTCATTTAATTTCAGACTTTACAAATACACAACAGGTGTGTTTGAACTGAGCAGAACTACCTGGAATTTAAGGAGTTTAAGTGTATACAGGTCAGTGCCACTGGATTAAAAGGATTGTGGAGTTTGGAAAAACTGTTTTGTACACAAGGATAATGTAAACACTTATCTGGTATGATACTTCATTATTGAATTAATGTTGTAGGCAGTTGTTTCCCAAGTGGCTTTTTTTTTTTTTTTTATATACCAATATGCTTCTGTGTACTTTGTTTTTTTTCTCTGTTTAATTCAAAGCAATAAAAATGTCTACAAACCACCTTCATGTTATTGGTCATAGACTCTCATCCATTGCTAGGGAATAATGGCTAACTGTGCTATTTAATATTAAGCTCTTATTTTGCAAGTGCTTTGAATTTTAATTAGTCATATCAGGGAAATTGCAGGTTCTGTGGAGTATACAATTTCAAGAGTCTGTCACTCTGTTGTCTTCTGTAAATGGGGAGTGCTGAGTCATCAGTTTTCTAGATAAACAGGCTTAATTGTAGATCAAAAGGCAAAAAGCTACTGAGTTACCCCTGTCCCCATGACTGGAATAGAACAGATGTTTTTGTATTTGTATTGGGGGACAGAGGGTGATTGGATCAAAAAATGAGCAGGGATGATTTAATTTTTGTCTCTATTATAATATGTTACAGGTTCGCTACATACGGATAGATGGAAGTGTTCCTTCCTCGGAAAGAATACATCTTGTTAATCAGTTTCAGAAGGATCCTGATACACGAGTTGCTATTTTGAGTATTCAGGCAGCTGGTCAGGTAGGATTAAAAAAAAGGAAGTATGTGAAATAAGAAACTTCAAGAATAAATACTGATGTCACTTGATGACTCAAGTTATTTAATTGAAGGCAGTTCATACAGCATATATTTTGGAGACATATGTATTTGTTTTTTGCACTAATCATGTTAACTGTTTTAAGCCTCCATTAAAATTACATGAGTAAAATCAAGATAAGCAGCAGCATCTTGTGCTTGAATAATTAGTAAAAAACAACAACAACAACAACAAAAAAAAACACACTCCATTTTCTCTCTTAAAGTACCAGATTAATAAGTAACATTTATTTCCATAACGAAAAGCAGTATGCAGTCTTTGCATAATATTGGAGTGTTTATTGAATCTTATTGTACCTACCTGAGGGTCAAAGAACAAATCAATGTAGAAGGCCCATCTCCTGTCCCCGTGGTCCCCCTTATTAACATATAAGAATGTTCTGTGCAGCATGTAGCTTTGTGTGGAGATTTTTTTTCCTAAAATTTATCTACTTGCTTATTTTGGTTAGGGTTTAACTTTCACTGCTGCTACTCATGTTGTGTTTGCTGAATTATATTGGGATCCAGGCCATATTAAGCAAGCAGAAGACAGAGCACACCGAATTGGGCAGTGCAGTTCTGTGAATATTCACTTCCTTATTGCAAAAGGAACATTGGATCCTCTTATGTGGGCAATGCTGAATCGCAAGGTATGTGTGGAACAGAACCAAATAACCAGGAACTCACTGTGTTTAAGATACCACTTAAGTGAGAGTGGCAAATAACATTTTTGTTTGTCTAGAGCACTGTTCTAGTATAAGACAAATCAATAGACCAAGAATTGCTAATTATCAAAATGACTGTTCTGAATTAGTGTTTCCTATCTTTTGCTCTCCATTTAAGGTTGAAAGATAAATAAGGTAACTCTTTGCTAAGGTGAATGGGATAGTTCACATTTATTGTTTTTTCTTCGTTCTAGCCTTTTATTGCTCTGGTTGCTCAATTTATAAATTTAAGGTTTTCCGTGCAGTCATAACACCTAGAGATTTTTTTATTAGTATTATTGAGTGAATGTTATACCTTTCTAACTTCATTTCTGAGAGACAGGAGCATTCCCAAATAACATTTCTTAATCTCACCCAAGGTTCAAGTAGTCTTACCTTCTTGTTGTCAGGTACTACCCCGTTGTTTTAGGAAGGTTAGTTCCCCATTCTACATTCTTTCAGTATTTGGTAGATCTTCACAGAACTAAAAGTCATTTAGCTGTTTTGCTTTTGTGACCTTTTTATAACCTTTGATGCCATTTATTATGTGTCTTGCTTTGATAGCTGAGGTGTGTTAGTGTTGTGTCAGCTCTCATCTTCTGACAGTTCCAGAGGTGTAAAGCTAGAAAGAGAATAGCCTTTTAAACTCTAATTGTCAGAACTTAATGAGATTGTGGTTATGCAATTTCTTCTGATGCAAATGCCAGTTAAGTGCTCTATTCCAATTTGTGGCAATTCATTCTTACGTTTGGCTACCCCTTTGTTGAAGTGGTGCAATTGCTTCTGTCCATATTGTTATTATATTGAGAAACTGATAACCATTTTTGTCAACATTTTCCTCTGCTGCTGGAAAGTAATCACAGTTTACAGAATCAAGGAACTGCAAACTGTATTTGAAATTCATTTGAGGAATGAAACTATTCTAATTCCTGTAGGTACTGACATTTTATATGTCACATGTTAGATATGCTACTTATTCTTGCAGAAAAATGACTTTTGATTTGGACAACTGAAAGAAGAACAGTTTTAACCAAAGTTATTTTAAGTTACTACAGAGTTTCTCACTTTTCTCTTGCAAACTCTGTTCAACCTTTGTAATGAGCACATTTAGGTAACTAAATTTGTTCCAACGTGAATTCTTCAGAACTTTTATGCAAGTCTTCTTTCTGCAGGCCAAAGTTACAGGCAGCACCTTGAATGGCAAGAAAGAGAGAATGCAGGCTGAAGAAGGTGACAAGGAGAAATGGGATTTTTTGAGTTTTGCTGAAACTTGGGCCCCAAATGAAAGTCTAGAAGATATCCAAAATGAAGTTCTATTTACACATGTAAGACTTAAAACTTATGTTTTTCAGTATTCTGTCATTTCAAAAAAACATAACCATTGCTTACCTAAGCTTTGTGTGCACTGCAGATTTTACTAGTAGAGAAACACTGAATGAGTGGAATAAATACAACGTGAGTTCCATTTCAAAAAGTTAGTGAAGTTGGAGAAAGTGATTTGTTGGGCATAAATGTCACCAGTTTTTGCATAGGTCCTTATGTTATCATTTAGGTGTTTGAATCACTCTCAGTCTGATAAGAGCATGTCATTTCTGTTTAAATCATAACTTCATTAATAGACAATTAAATTCAATATGATTATTTTAAAAGCAGTGTTTAAAGGCTTTCTTTGTAATAGGCATGGTCAGAAAAAAGGCATGCAGCATATCAATTCTGTGTCACTGTTTTCAGACTTCTGTTAAGAATATTGAAAATAATTTTTACAAAACAGAAGATCAGTGTTGAATTGCTTTTTTCCTAGCTGTTTATTCTTTAAGGAAAATATCTTTTGTAAAATATCTCCAAACTGAAACTAGCTTCCTGTATTAGTGAGCACTACTAATGGATAAAAGCAATAATTTTGGCCATTTCTGATGCTGTAAATACAAGATGGGTTTACATATTTCTTTCTCCTTTCCTAGTTTGAAAAGGAAAGACAGCATGACATACGTTCCTTCTTTTCCCCCAAATCCTCCTCTGAGAAGAAACGCAAAATATTTTCAGGTAGTGAATCATTAAATACTGATCCAGAATCTTTTGAAGTCACAAAAGAAGAGGATGCAGAGAAGAGCAGTGAAAACCTGGATTCCACAAGACTAAACAATGTGGATACAATTTGTCATGAAAGTTCATCTGAACGTGAAGTTAAAAGAGCAAGAAGCGTAAGTGGATCTACTCCAGTCAGCTCCAGTAAGAAAAAGAAAAAATCTTTAACTGGAAAAAAGTCCACTTTGTTTACAGAAAAAAATGCTGAAGTCCTTCCTTGTGACTCAAACACTTCAAGTAAAAGCACAACTTTAACTAAAGTTTGGCACTGTAGTGCTTGCACTTACAGTAATAACGAATTGCTGCCTTACTGTGAAATGTGCAGTTGCCCTCAGAACAGCAATGGTAAGTGACCCATGCTGTAGAGAAAGTATGTGTTCTTCATTCCAGTTGTGATTAGTTTCAGAAAATAAAGTATTTTTAAATATATAAATATACACAGTTACAGGCAAACTGTGAAGAATTATACCTTTACATTAACAGACAGACACCTGTTAAGTGATCTTTCTTAATTTTATTTTTCCTGAGGATTTTTTCAGTTATTCTAATTTGAAACAAATAGAGACTTCAGCTGAAAGTTAACGAGATACAGATAGAGTGAGCAAGAATATACATTTCGTTTTCTTTGCAGCAAACGTATCTTTTCTTTGCAAAGCTTTATGGTTATTCTGAATCCAATTAAATGGTAAAGTTTTTCACAGCTTGTCAAAACTAAATGATGTAGCGTAGATGTTTTTATTAACTTGGGTATTGTACAGTTATCATGGGAGCCATTGCCTTGAAAATACAGCATTTCTCACTCCAACAGATCAGAATAAATATCTTTTATTAAATTTATTTATGCTATCTGGGAACTTATTAAAACATATTTATAAATCTATCCCCATATTTGCAATTTAAATTGCAAAGAAAGGAGTGAGGTTCTTTTTCTTTTTTCTTTTTTCTTTTTTCTTTTTTCTTTTTTCTTTTTTCTTTTTCTTTTTCTTTTTCTTTTTCTTTTTCTTTTTCTTTTTCTTTTTCTTTTTCTTTTTCTTTTTCTTTTTCTTTTTCTTGTCTCTCTGGTTGATTAAGTAAGGACAACTTCTGAATTTCTTAAGTATAGATCAATGCCTGGAAAACTACTTCATGTGTTTAAGGTGTACAATAAATATATATAATAGGCGATTGCTAACCACATTATTACATGTATGTTGACATAAAGCTGGGTACATGAAATTGCTGAAGTGGAATACCGTGGTCCATGTGTTTATGCTCCTAATATTGAAGTTAGCTTTTTTTAAAAGTGGTTGCACCATGATGATATTAGAGAGCAAAATGCAATTTCTTTGCATTTCAGTTGCATAGTTTTGCGTCCATATACGTACTGAGTAGCTCTAGCTGTTTATATGGATAGTATAAGTGATCACTTTTCTTCATCTGTAGCTGAGAGAAATCCTGCTAGCCAGATTGAAGAAAGCATGTCAGAAGACTCTGGAAGAAATGAACAGAGAACAGCATGGAATGCTGAAGATAAAGGAGAAGACTTGGGGGAAACAGTGACTGAACGATCTGTTGAAATCAGTGAACAAGAAGCTGTTAAAATTGAAAGTGAAGAAGGTGAAAAAAAGTGTGGAGAAGGTAAAGTGGGACTACTGCGAAAGAAAGATGATAGTATCTTGTCTGTGAAACTGTCTTAACTGCCTCTGGCAAGAAACAGAACTTTTAAATGAAAACCTTTCAAAAGTGTATTTGAAAGAAAGAAGTACATAGACTAGCACATGACTTTTCATTTCAGCCTGGGATGTTTACTGAATTCTGATGATGTCTAAACCTACTCTTTTCAAACGCCAGAGGAAATACAGGGGTTTTGGCTGACATAGGAACTATGTCAAACTAGCGAGTGTGAACCTTAAGTTACAACATAGAGATTTATTGAAACTTATGATGGTGTTTACTTGTGTTCAGGACAGCCACAGATAAAAGAGATGATGGGTAGTTCAGGAGAAACAGAAAATACAGAGACATCTTAATAGCTTGCAGCTTGAGTTGTGTGTATCTTGTTATTCTGGAATTAGATATAGAATCCTAGTGTGGTATATATATTTTCTTCAAGTTGGTGCCACAATTTCTGAAAATTGGAAGGGGGTAGGGAAGAAAAGATGAGAGATTAACAGTGTTCCTAGAAAAAAGTTTGTATGTGCACCAAATTGGGAAATTTCATAACTCCTTAAAAGACAGGTATAATATTGTTTTTAATGTCTGAGTGGACAAAATGAAGAAAATTTCTTAATTTCAAAATTTTTTGTCTTTATAGAAGATTTAGATCAATCGGACACATTTCTAGTGTATGATGGGCTTATGTTCTGTGCAAGCAGGAACACTGATAGAATTCACCTCTATACAAAGGTAAACCTGAAATGAGCATGCTTTTTATCATTTTTAAATGCCAAAGTAGAATGTCCTATGAAATACTGATGTTTCATTTGTTATGCTTTATATAAAAAAAACTGTATTTTTTTATTAACTGAAATATACAAAAATTAGGTAGTTTATTATTCTAGTTCTTTCTCTCTGTGGAACTAAGTAATAATTCTCTAGATATATAGCTTCTAACACTTCTCCTAGCTTATCTTTATAAGGTGCTAATGCACTAGATGTATGTTCAGATTACCTGTTAGGAATTGAAGTGATATTTAAGATTCCTGTTTTTATTATAGTATCTTACCACAACTTTGAATCACTGGAATGATAAACTATTCTCCTTTTTGCAGCTAGTGTGCTATTCCAAAATATTTGTAGACTTACAGTAATCAGTGAATCCCACCAGACTAAATAAGTAAATAAAATATTGCCACCACATTTTCACAAAGGTAGGCATTGGTGCTGTGTATAAGTAATTTCTTGAATAAAACACATTATCATTAATCCAGCGGTCATAGTAGGACAGAAACTAGCAGGTGATAATTTTCTAGGTCACCTTTCATAGAGAAGACAGGACTTGCTGATCACTTCTTTTAAGGGTTGGAAGCCTTTACTTAGAAGGTTTCTCCGAAGCTACTGAATGAGTCAGTGTATTTAGGTGCAACTGTAAAGCATCACGAATAGCTGAGGGCAAGTCTTTGAGGCAGTACATTTTTATTAGTTAAGCTGATAGAGCTGGAAAAAACAGTCAAAAAAAAAAAGTGTTGTCTTGTATCTGCAAATTTGTGTGATATACATGATATACATAAAGCATATTATGCTTCCTAGCTTCGCACATTTTACTTTAAGATAAAAACACATTTTGGATGGTATTGGTCAACTGTTTGTTTTGGCTTGAATCAGAACTTTGTTATGCTATATATCGCACAAAATCTTTCTACTGAACCATAATACACGGGGGAAATCTGCTTTAAATCCTTCCCTCAAATTTTTGTGAATCATCAATAAGTTCCTGGGTCATGTGAATGCTCTGGGGCAACTTGTTCCTGAAAAATTAGGTAGAGTCGAACATGTTCATATATAAAAAAAAAAAAAAACAAAACACAACATTAAAAACAAAAAATAAAATCTGAATTTAAATGGTAATGAAGGATGACGTTCTCTATTCTATAATTATTCATTTCACTTGGAAATTCAGTCAAGAGAATTATAATTTCTGTTTATTACTTTAAGGCAGTTTGTTTGTCTCTGAACTATTTGGAAGGAATCAGTTTCAAATGTAAAACTTTCACCCTGTTTACTTTTGGATATATTAATGTGAGTAATGTTTCTTGCATCTGCAGTGTTATCATGCATGTGTGGCTTATCATTTGTTCCTGGAAAAATCTTACCTTCAGGGTCTAAATTTAGTTGGAAGAGGAGGATAATCCAGTTGAAACAGATCATTTTTTCTAGATTGTACTACATTTCATCTGTAAACAAAACTGTTTTCTTGTGTAGGATGGTGAACCACTGAATCATAATTTCATTCCGTTGGACATACAGCTGGATAACTGGGAGGATTTGCCAGAGACCTTCCAGCATAAACAAAATCGTTCATTGGCAAGTACAAATTTTACTGGCACAGTACTATAATGTTTAATATGGAGTGCTTGGACTTTTTTTTTTAATAAATGCAGAACACTTTCAGGCCTTGGGATCTAGGCACAGTTTCATCAGTGCAAGCAGATGTTATAAATGTTGATGTGAATATTAATTATGCAGTCTGTTCCTCTGGCAGATTATCATACCTCCTGTTAACATTTCTGTAGATGGAGTCAACCAGGCATCATTTAGTTTCTCATTTACAGAATTAGTAACTAACTTTCATAAGTCAACAAAATAGCATTTTAAAGGTTATGAATTATGTATGGTGCGTGATGAATACGAACGTGCTAGATTGTATCAGAGCTGCAGTTCTGAGCAGGCCTCCTCTCTCACTTCATCCTTTGGTCTCCTAACAATGTTCAACACTGTGTAGGGCGTAACTCCACTACGATAAGCATCTTCAGTTATTTCAGCAATAATGGGCACATTCATAATGGTGTGTGAGAACATGAATGCTGTTAAACCAAGAACTAAAAGTAATGAAATCAGAATTTAAATTGGATGCGCTATGTTACCTTGTAGATTAAAATACCCACATTAGTAACTGCTCCCATGTTTGTTATATCCTGCAGTTTCCTTGACTTCTTTCTTGTGGCTCTGATTTAGAAGTAAGACTGATCAGTACACTTTCACATTTGCCATGAAAAAAATACTTTAAAGAGAAAAAGAAAATTATTGATGTGTCATTGTCTTGAAGAACGTTGCTGGATGAAGCTGAAATCACAATTAAGTCCATACTGCACAATGCACAATTTATTCTTACCACAGTCCACGTTCAGAAACACCGTGATACTGCCTACTAGATTGTTTCAAGTCAGCAAATAGTGGAAAAAAACAAAACTGGGTCCTATCACTACTGGCTCATATTGTTGTCACTGGGGGTCATGTTGTTACTCCCACTTGTTTCCTGTTGGAGAGGTGGTGGTGGGATGAAACCATTTTTCCTCTACACACATCCTAAAGAAAGCAGCCATGTTGTAAATTCTAAATTCCTATGTAGGAACATTTTTTCTACTCAATTCCTCTTGGTTAATCCATTAATCATCCAATTTTTGTCAGTTTACAGCTTCAAAATTTTATGTGGCTTCCTGGCCTGTAAAAATCCATGAGGTTCACTACCAGAAATGATTAAGTCCCTCAGAGCAGCTTTATTTTATTATACTTTCAAATTCTAAATGCAAAATAAGGAAAGCTGATCAATACTATGCTATATTCTCCATTTCCTTTCTGAAATATAGTGTTAAGCAGTTCATCAGTTTTTCTGTAGGATCCTACAGTTGTATCAGTTTGAGATTGCTCTGATAAAAGATGAAGTACAGGTTAAATTGCTCAAAATTATTGTCCTTTGAATATTTTGATGCTAAGCCATATCTCTACCTTCATAGATCACCGTGTGCTGCACTATAATGCCCCAGAGAAGAGTGGAATTGTGGTAGAACCAGCTGTATAATTTTAAGATAATTTGGTGATGTCATACCACTAATAGCAAATCTAACACAGTAATTTTGATAATATATGTGGGTTTTTTTGGCACTGTATTATCGTAAAAGAATACAGTCACCTCAGAGCAGGTACCTCTATGGTTCTGTTAAAATTCCACAGCTGAAACAATTGTACACCAACCAACTGTTAACCTGGTGTTAAGCATGTATCAGAAGGTTAGAGGAAAGAAGAAAGGTGATGTGTAAACCAAATGATAAATGCAGTTCAAGTAACTGGAGCAAACCTTCCTTTTCTGAGCGGCCTAGTGCAAAAAGAACAGGGCAGCTGTAAGAAAACTTCTGCCCATCTGTTTTTCCCATCAGCAGTTTCACTCGCACAAGAAGGGTTATTTCAGGCTTTCTCACAAAACCATTCTCCTATCACTGTAGCTCAGATTTAAAAAGTCAATTTCTAACCTTATTTTCTACCTTCTGAAGCAGCATACCTCTCAGAGCAGAGCCATAGTAGACAATGCCAAAGCTGTCTCAGCTTGAGCAAGAACAGGGGGCTGCAGCTTGCATGAAAGCTGACCTGAAGAGACCATCTCAGCTTTTTTGTACCAGCTTTTTTCCATCGAGTTTTGAATATAGTAATTCCTAGCTCCCTTTCTCTGTAATTAAGTGTTTCTGCTTGATGCCTGTCATGCTGCTGACAATAGCATTCTCCACCAGATACTGAGGTTTGTGAAAGAATGGAATCGCCTCACAGCAGTGAAACAGAAAATTGTCAGAAAAAGTGGTCAGATATTTTGTAGTCCTATTCATGCTGCAGAGGAGTTGTCTAAAAAGCAGTCAGTGGCCGGCAGCACAAAAAGGTACGTATTTTTTCCCCCCTTATTTATTGCTGCATGAAGCTCCATGTGTTTAATGTAACTTTCAGAGGAGAGATGCTGGGACTGTAAACCCACAGCTCAATGACTGTCTCATAGTGACAGGAGTAGGCGACTGAGCACGTCAGTAAATCTGTTGGAAGGGAAGTATCTGCTTCCCTGTCCCTCAGTGTGTCACATTCAGCAGCTATTCTGGCCTTCTGCTTTGCATGTTTAAACACCTGGAGCTTGCTAGAAATTGTTGAGGAAAAATCGTGACCGTTAGGGACTCAAAAGCAAGGTTAAAAAAAAATCTTGTTGCATTTCCTGCTTTGAAGCAGGAATAAATCATTAGTTGCCATCAATGCTACAATCCTTTAATTATAATTCACAGCCTAGTCCAAACCTTTCTCATACTCAGTTTTTCTTCAAATAATTCTTTTCCCTGTGGGTGACATTTCTCAAAATTATTGTTTTTCTCACTGGGTGGTATTGAACAATGATAGCGTTTAATCCTAGTTAAAATCTGAATTCACCTTTTTCCACTTTCTGTCCTTTTTCTGATGCATTATCTTCCCCAGTACACACTTGCAGCTTACCTGCTGTCATCGCTCTTCACAAAAATTCTCATTTGTACAGGTTTACCTTACTTAGCTTACTCACCAAGGTGCCTCTGCCTGTTTATGCCTCTCAGTCCCTACTGTTAAATTCTCCAGGGTGAGAATTTGCATTTTATATGTATTATTTGATGGAGGTAAGCATTCAAGTAAGAGAACAGAGTTTTTTAATTCCAATAGTATAAGTAGTATGTATTTCTTAACCTGATGCCTGATCATTTTCTTCCATAAAATGTAAGAAAGATCTAACTGCAAACTGTGTTAGAAAATCTACTGTAACTTACGCTGGTGTCCTAAGGTGGTATATGGGGTTTAGCATTTGTATAACACAGAGAGGTGTATTTATAAGAAGTTGTCTGAATGTCGTTCTTTGAATAATGATCAGAGTGAAGGGATTTTAAGATAATTTTACTTAAAAGCGGTGGTGGTTTGTATATTTTCATGTGAAAATTGATTTCTAAGATAAATAACTGAGCAAGAGTCCTCCAGAGTTTTTAAAGCCTCCTGTATCAACTAGAATATCTGTTAACACTTCTCTGAACTGAAACAAAATAGCTTTCAGATACTACTGTCAATCAGTGTCAGATTACTTTCACCTTTTTAATTCTTCTATGCAAAATAATTTGTTTGCTGAATGGAGTTGATCCTGGTTTTAGAAGATGCAATCTTATGTAATACGGAAGTCATATGGAGATGTATGTTTTCCCAAACTATTCATTTCTAGTCCAGGATATAAGGAATGTTTCAAGAGAATATGCAGCACCAATCTTGTTGCAGCCAAGTATGAATATTCTTTGAGAGAGATTTTTCATGTTTTAATGTATTGACAGAATTTTGAATTATTTTAGGTATGTGACCAAGGAGGATGTGGCAGCAGCCTCACTTAGCAAAGCTAGCAGCAGCGGGGGCAGTGTTCGCCTCATCTCTAAAGAAAATAAGGTTTGTCTGAAGAATGAAAGTGCTTCTACTGAACAATCAGGCCACTTCACAAAGTAAGTTTAATGCAGTAAAATGATTAAGCTTATCTTCATAGACTTTGTTTTTAAAGTAGCAAAGTTGTTATGAGTGTTTACCTTGCTGAGCTATAGTATTTAGGTAGGAAATTTGCTGAAATTGGTAATGAGCCATTAACGATTTAGCTTGTGCATATATACCTGTTGTCTGCTGATATAGCTTCTAATTAACTGAGTAACAAAATGAAACAAGAAAATAGTTACACTATTTGGTAAGAGCTTTAGCTCAGGCTAGCTTGTGCAGTCAACCTCAAATTAGGTAGCAAATTTTCTTCTCTTCTACTTCATAATATAGAATAAGGCATAAAATATGAAAATTTTGGACAGAAAATGCCCTCTGTTCTCAGACAGTTCTTGCCTCAAGGCAAACTTTATTTGGAAAATTGATAGGCAGCTGTGAAAGTTGCAGAGAGAAACCAGGATGTTTTCCTTTGACTTCTGCTGAAAAGGGGACATATACATTCATGTGTATATGTGCATGAAAGGAACCACCTTTTCTTTATAAACGCACCATTATTTTAGCTAGTATGACGTGCAGCTGTGCAGATACCAACCCAAGTAAGACGATCTTCCAACTGAAATGTGTATTTTTGAGCATAAAAGATATCTAATGGAAATATGCAATGCATATCCAGAGTGACTTTTTACTCAGTCAGGTAATGATAGGACGAAGGGAAATGGTTTTAAACTAAAAGAGGTTTAGATTAAAAGTTAGGAGGAAATTCTTCACTCAGAGGGTTGGAACTAGATGGTCTTTAACATCCCTTCCAACGCAAACTACTCTGATTCTATGACAAAATGACTTACAGAATTGTGTTGTTGAATACCTGCTTTACTAATAGCAGTATTTTGTTCTCTGTAAACAGGTTGCTTTTGGAGAACAGAAAAGGTTTTTCAGCTCTTTGTCCAGATCAGACTGAAACTGAAGGCTCTCCCCTGCCCAAAGGCTATTTGCAAGCCTTGGACAGTGAAGGGAACCCGCTTTGTCTCAGCTGTCAGCAGCCCACGACTCAGCTTGACCAGGCCCGTGCCTGGGACACGCGATTCTGCTCTCTTGCGTGCCAGGAGGACTTCTCGATTCGTTCTAGTCATAGCTACATCAGGACTAAGGTGTTTGAAATTGAACACGGCGTTTGCCAGTTCTGTCATCAGAATGCCCACGAGCTTTATCTGAACATCAGAGATGCGCCTAAGAGTCAGCGTAAGAAACTCCTGGAGAGCTCTTGGATGTCTCACCTTCCACTTGGGCAGGTATTAATATTGCTTTTTGAACACTTAGAGCTAATCTGTGTAGTTCTGGAGTAGACAGTGCAGAGAAATCTAAAATGTTACTCTTGCAGGCTTAAGGTAGGTTACCCAGCACCAACAACAGAGTTAAAAAAAAAAAAAATTAAAAAAAGGCCACATACACTGAACACAAACAAAACCAAACAATCAAAACGTCAGTGTCATCAAAGACATAAAGACATCTAAAAGGGACAATTAGGGATGTAATTCCTAATTACAGGAGTTCTGATTCCCTATGGATATCTACATTGCAGCCAATTTTATTTGAAATGCATTTTGTTCACAAACTGTATGGTTGTGGGCAGAATTAAGGAATGGATGTAGTCAGTAGTATGAGGCTACTCCTGCTTTGCAGAATGTTTGGCAGGAGCTTAGCAAAAGCCAGATGACACAGTTCCTCTCAATATCACCTCAAAATGCATAAGAAAATACTGTTCTTTCCCGGCTGTAATTGCTTCTTTACTGATAGGAGGCAATGGAGCTGGGAGAGAGAACATTCCTACACAAGTCAGTATTTTGATTTCTGAATACCATTTTTTTCTGCTGTGAAGTTGAAATTCAGAAGTTACTGGTTCTAGATTTTAAAAGAAATCCTGCTTACACCCCTATAAACTTGCAAAAGAACAAACATCATTTACCATTACTGGCCATATGTATGAGATTAGCTTACTGTTGCTTGTGGCTTTTGAAAATGCAAGTTAATGAAAATCTAAAATACTAAAATACTGAGATGAAAAGTCCTGTGGAGAGTGGGTTTCTTACAACCTTTTTAATATCAGCACTTGATATTGATAAAATTACATTGAAGATAATTTACTGTACTGGTCAAGAAAACTGAACCTTTCCTTCTGTTTTTTCTTGATCTGCTGTCATGTGCTTCAATGTGCTGCAGGCTGGGTAAAACTAGGCCAATTAAAATTACAGCTCTTTGCCTGTCTGCAGGGAGTAACAAAATTGTTAACACTTTCATTCTCTTGATGAAGACTATGAATAGCTACTTTCCTGAATTATTTTCTTGTTCTTACTGGAGAACATACATGTACTTCAGAAGGAATATCTAATGCTCCTGTTGTCATGTCCTCTGCTTATTGCAGTTGAATGAAATTATAACAAATCCCACAGAAGGTCACTTCTGGCAGGTGGATCACATCAAGCCTGTCTATAGTGGAGGAGGGCAGTGCTCCCTGGAAAACCTTCAGACTCTGTGCACGATCTGCCACAGAGAGGTCAGTATGGTACAGGCAAAAAAATCACTGTCTTCAAGCATGGAAACATAACGTGTATCAGGGCAGTATGTCTGCGTGCCGGTATTCACCAGCCCAGACCTACTCTGGGCTGGTAATCTCTAGGGAGTAGACTTCAGAGCACTGCCTCTCCAGGCAGTAGATTTTCACTAGGGCCCTACTGAGCCCCCTTGTCACCAGCTGAACACCCCCTGTGCCCTCAGCCTCTCCATTCCCATACAGTCACGGCTCCTTCTGGCTGTCCTCGATATCCCCTCCCCATCCGTGGGAGGTGTTGTGCTGTTGCTGGCCTGAAAAGCTGTGCAACCAAACAAGAAATGCATTGTCTGAGGACAGCTGCCTATTGATAGCTTCTCTCCTCATTTGACCTATCCTGGTAAGTACTTGGAACATAACTTGTAGCAAATTACAGGTTTGCTCTGGCAAGAGAAACTAAAACTGTCTTATAGGTAATTGAGATCATGTTATTATATTTACAGTAAAAATCAGTTATTGCTTTGTGCCTCTCATGAGGAAGAGTGCCCAAGTTGTTATAAATGAGAAGAAAAGCTCCCAGTAAAAAAGAACTTTAGTCAGAAATACTTCATTAGTACTCATTTAGTTTGTACTCAGTAATGGAAGCTTTGTTACCTTGTCTGTGGCATGGCACAGCTCAGCCCATAGGAAGGCCCCAGAGAGAATGCAAGTCAGCAGCATTAAAGTGTTATGATGCAACAGGTTACTCACCTTAATAAATACTTGCATTTTAGTACGTTGTCTGCTGCAAATTAGATTAAAGTCTTAACTGTGCAATAATGCTTTCCTGGTAGGTGCCAAGCAACAACAGTACCTTTGTCTTTTGCAGAGAACTGCAAAACAGGCCAAGGAAAGAAGTCAGATGAAGCGACGTTCCTTAGCTACAAAGTATGGCTGTGATATCACTAAGTTTTTTGTGAAGATGTAAAATAGTAAATATATTCAGTTACATTGTAAGTCAGGAACTAGTATCATTACATAGTTTTCCTTGTGTACATATTTAAAAAATAAGTCTATCAGTGTGTTGATAAAGAGAAGAAAATGTGTAACTAAATCCTAAAAATTTATAACACTGATTTTCAGAGATGAGTGAATCCAAGATACTCAATCATGGTTATATTTTTGTGACCCCCTCAGTTTAAAGCTGAATTGCTGTGTGCAGCTATAACACAACGTTGTTGCTGTACTATTTTCATGAGTGTGTTTACACCTACAGGAATTAGAGAAAGTGCTGTTGCAACTTGCGTTAGTCTTGGCGTTCAACTGTTACAGAGCTTAGTTTAAGTTCTTTTCTTTGTTCACATAATTAAAATTACTGGAAAAAATATAGCCTCAGATCTCTGTTGTACCAGTGCAGGCCATCTGTTTCTTTTAAAACCCTCTCATACCTATACAGGAAGTTAGATAATAGCAGCCTTGCGAATATTGTAATCAGCAATGGCAGACATAGTATTGGCACTGGACCTGACTTAAAGGACTTAGATTAAGAGACATTACGTGTCCATTTTTATTTAAAGCAGTTAGTATTTAAAACTTACTCATGCTAAAAATAGTACCTATTGCTCCTATCTTATCTAGGGTAAGTTCTGGGAAATGCTACTTTATCATGAGTGTAGTGATAATGGTTATTTTGCATTGTTCATGTCACTTTCTCTATGGTTCCTTCAAATAAACCAATGTCATCTTTTAATGTTTTTGTGTTTCTTCCCTGACCCTTGTATGCTCTCAGGGCAGCAGCAATGCACATCTGTGCACCAATCATTTTTCTGAAAGCATTACCTGTTATACACTTCCAGGTAGAGCTAGTTAAAATACACTGAAAAGCTTTCAGCAGTTATCCTTATCAGAAAATTCTTACTGCTTTATACATTCTTTTTCTCAGTTAAAGATCAAGATGGATAGTGCTGGGACTATTCCATCTTCTATGCAGTGAAACTACTGGACTTCTCCAGCAGCCACAACCACGATGCAAATTTAACTGAGGGAACCATTCTAAGTCCTGGCAGCTATCCTTGCAGGGCAGGTTTAGGGTAACAGCTGGGAGCCTATTCTGTGAGACAGAACTTCCCTTTCTGTACTTGATACAGTCACAAGCCATTTTGTTCCTACATCAAATTCCACAAGGATGACATTTTAAAAAGTGTTTTGACAAAACCAACACTATTCATCCAAAGAAGCCGAGAACAAATCCTAAGTCGATATTTATTAATGACAACACTGCTGTTCTTACAGTTCACTTTATAAAGTAACTGATCTGACCGATAAAAACACACCGGGATCACTGTAGAGCAGCATTGGCACATACACATCACAGTGTCCGCATGATATTCAAGGGGGTTAGGTTACAGCATGTGATAGAATTGTGTCATCACATCAGGTTAAAGACAGGCTGCATTCAGATGGGCTCTAACGATCACTACATTGGCTACAGTAAAACACCTCTGTACATGTATTTTACATACAGCTTTGGCCCTTGCATGCAGAGAAGGATATGAAGTATCCCAAAGTAAGTGATCCACTTACAGCTATTAGGGGTATGTTAGCTAATAGCCCTAAATATCCTTAGTTATATTTATCAGGAGCATCCAAGACAAGATCTTTTTTGGACAACTATTGCAGTGCTAGGAGAGGTAAGCATGAACTAGGATGTACTGTATACTTAAAAAAAGGGTATTTCAAAAGTATTTGCAACATACTGATTAACAAAAAAATACTGAGCTCAATATTTGTGATTAGCAATAAATACAAATTACTTCATGTTTGCACATCAATTTGAGTAAGCTAATATCATTTTATCATGTCTGATTAAGAACTATAAAGCAGCACGTTTTCCATAAATTTCAACATAAAGTATTTGCATATAGCCCATTAATGTTAATTATTAAACAAGCCTATGCAACAAAATTTGCTCCCTTGGGACAGAGGGGAGAAGCTGAACTTCCTTCCCCAAAGGTCTGAATAAAACTACTTGCATGTCCGTGCCAAACCTCCAAGACAGAGTTGCTGCAAGCATTCTTCCCAGCCATTAGTTCTGCTCTGTCCTTGGGACTGCTCCTCTCTGTCACTAATGACAACCGTGCTTTCTCCTCACCACAAGCTGGTAAATCTCTAAGTGATAACTTCCCTGAAGGAAAATGAATAGCATTCTACTTGTGAAGACACAAGCTACCCCAGCTAGTTACATCAGAAGAACGTTGTGTCCGCTGAAAAGGCACCTGCAAGTCGAAAATCTTCTTTTGTAAGCACGCTGTACATGCGCTGGGGCAATGGTTTCGAGTAGGGTGCGGGGCGGGGGACAGTTGTGCGCAAAATAACCTCCCGCCCTGTGGGGGGTGGGAAGTCTGAAACGGTGCCCGTGTTGAGTCTTCGCTCGTCTGATGAACCTGATCTCCTCAGTTCTTCGTCAAGTGGAGGCATTGCAGAAACCTTAAATAAAAGCAGAAGTATAATTGCAGGGCGAGCTGTTTATCAAGAGTGAGATTCAGAAAATAATTCTTAAGAGAAAAAGAGGAAGATTAGAAATGGTAACACATCAGAAGGCTTTACATGTACACAGTGCGAGACACTAATGGGATGTCGAGAAATAAACTGCACACGGTCAAATGGAAGAACCTTCGTATGTGGATGGTAAAGCTCAGCCTAGACTAAACTCCCTGGTTTTTGACAAGTGTGAAGCAAGGGTTTTCACCAGACAAAACAGCCCTTTCTCAGTCAGGGCTCCAGCCTCAGCTTCTTGTGGCTACACATGGCCAAGCCAACCTCCTTTTAGAAGCAACCAGCAAACATCCTGGAGTCTTGACTGAAAGCTACCTGCCTTTCGAACAGCATGCTACTTCCATACTTGCCCTTCGTGGCCAAAGAGCAGCTTACTGAGGGTATGTCACAGAGCAGATGGCTGTCACTGCCATCACTACCCATTGCCTCAGAGCTGGTAAGCAACAATGCTGGAGTCTGAACACTGAAGAATGACCAGCATGCTCCAGCTTCTGGCTGCTCCTCAGACAGCCAATAAGACACTTTCTAATTACACACCAACACGCTAACAGTGTCTGTGTTTAGCTGTCCACAACTCAAGACCACAGAAGAACCCCAGGATGAGCCTCACACCCATGCTGCTTCCAACCTCTCTCCCCCCAGTCCTCAGGAGCAGGGACCCAGCTCTGCAGCCAGTGACATAGGGTAAGTCACCAGGCTAAGTGCCAGTTGTTCCTACAAGAACTGTTTAAAGAAACCAACAGAGGATATTCCCTTTGCTACACTCCTTCACAGGTTTCCCTGGTTCTCCCTCCCAGCCCCTCCGTACCTTTGTCCAAAAGTTTCAGTAGTGTTAATAAGCATTGCTATCTCGATAGTTTTGGTGGTATCTGGACTGTGACATCCACCATGTCGTACCGTCCATCAATACCTCCCCCAAAACATCTGGCTGTTTAATAAGCAAAAAACAGTGACAGTAACAGAGATGAGTATGAAGGTGAGGCTATGTATTTCAGCATCAGAAAATTCAGTATTTACTGGAAGAAATGTTTGTGGGTGGGCTGGTTTTCTTTGTTTTGCTCTTTTTTTTTTTCCTCCACTTTCTGTTAGGCTCTAAGAAGTCTGTGAATAAGGAAAAACCATTCTGGAAACACAAAATTATTTTTACACTTAATACGTGAACAACAGTATAAACCATGCCAGGCTTTGTGCTGTATCTACCAAAAGGTTCAGCTCTATGCAACTAGGGAAGATGAGTGGGAAATGAGGGACAAAGTTGGTTACCTCATCAGAAGATTCAGTCAGCTTGAAAAAGGATGAGAAAAGAACCAATGATGAAAGATAGAAACAAAGGCAAGTCAGAGATGACTTACAAGAGGTTAGAAGGAGACTGTAGGTTTAAGAGATATCATGCACGCTACTTCCAAGAACATGCATTTGCTATCATAATTTTCCTGAGAAAGCTTGAGAATATAACAAGACGTTTTACACAACTCAGAGGAGAGTCCAGAAGCAAAAGGTAATGAACAAAAAAGTCATTCAACTTCTATTTACCGAACAGCTCTCTATCAAAATAATTCACGGCAGATTAAATGTGAGGGTTTTCTGTATCAAGCGCGCTCCCATCCCACTAAGAAGTCTTAACAGTGACCAGTGACTAGTGAAAGGTACCCAAAAGCTAGCTTTAGTTACTGATGGTTCAAAAGAAACAAACCCATAGACATTACATATATCTTTATCGATTATTAATGTTACAAGCTTGTACTCAACTTCAAAAACATAATACCAAGTTACTAAAAAGGCAAGTGCCTACGCTTACGGGCACAATCTTAAGCTTTAAAGGGAAGCTGGTAAGTCAGGCTGGCTTACACACTGAGATTTGTATGCTACAGACTCAAGTTCTCCTAAAGGTAAACCTAATGTTCCAATTTTCATTTCTCAGAATAACCAGGGCTGTTTTCAGAATGGTCCTTTTTATGTTGAGTTGCAAAATGGAGATTATTATTAAAAGCATCTGCATCTTAGTTTTTGTTGTTGTTGTTGGCTTTTTTTTTTTTTTTTTTTAAAAAAAAAAAACAGCAGTGATATCCAAACAGGATTTCAGGCTTTAAGGTGTCTGTAACATTATGCCACCTTGTTATTAGCAATGCAGTTAAATTTTAATTAGGCAATTTGATGCTATGAATAGGTGAAATTCTGAGAGAAACTGTAGGCTGACTGCAGTCCAAGAAGTCTGGAAATCAATACTTACCAAGCTAGTTATTAAAAAATACTGCTTAAGAGAAGAAGGGATTATTTATAACAATATAGGTCATGGAAAGGTTTCAAGAAAACAGATGCAACACTGACGGTAAGTAAAGTGAATGTAGAGTTGTACTGGAAAAGAAAGGAACTCTTCCTAAGCACATGAATTTCCATACAACAAAGTATTCCAAATACAAGCCTCAGTCTAAAGAGTTCCTCCTTCTAAAGTATTAAACATTAGAACATGCATTCCTCCATTCCTTTGTGAAACCATAAGCACACTTGATTCTTCTCGCTGTGATGTTGCATATATTGTGCAACTTGAATAAAGCAGAAATTTGTGCTATAGTTCCATTACTGATGTCACCATTTAAGTACATCAAACATTGAATGCTTAGTACCTAACAGCTTCCTTCAGTGTTTCACATCCCAGGTCATCTCTTGTCTCATGAGGTTCTGTTATGGCTAAAATCATGTTGAATATCACACAAAAAACCCACCCCCTTCAATCATATTTATAAAAGTACATGCACATATGGAGACAACATAAACTGCCATCACATGTTAAGCACTGCCTCAAACCATTTGAATCAGAAGCATCAGCAAAGCAGTCAAGAACTCTCTCTTACCCTCTGGGCATTCACGAACAGCTTGTGAATAACGCTGCCAGCAGGTCCTCTTCCTGCACCAAGAACGGACACTTCTGGCTGCTCCAGGAGGCAGTTTACAAATCTGACAGTGCAAATTATTGAAAAAAATAAATATATGTATCATGCTTACTGCATTTTCTAATCTAAAACTAGCGTTGTTTCCCATGAGGAGACCTCCACCTAGCGTTATTAGCACAGAGTAAGAACTGGCAGACACAGTTCTCTGTTGAAAAAAAAATCTAAGGCAAACAAATGACATTTCCCAGCATCACACAAACACCATCAGCTTCACTCCTTTTCCTTTAGCCTAGGCCTCCAGCCCTCAGCCTTCTGTGCTGCCCCCTACCTCATGGCTCCTCCTCTCACACTAAGCAGCTGTTTTCCCACAGAAGCAGGCTAGAACTGAGCGGCACAAGGCAGCCTCCCAGCTGAGGTCAGGAAAGGCAGATTATGCAGCTGTTTTGTTGTAACTCCCCCAGACTGCAGGTCGCTCCCTGAAAGGACCTGGTGCCCTCCGTTAATTCACCTGGCAGCCAGGCTCCTAAGGAAGATGGGTAAACTGTAAGGAGCAGGTGGATGTGCCCTGAAGGAGGCTGCAGCCCAGGGAGAGCCCCACAACTCTCCATGTTCATCTGCTTAAGCAAAAAGTAAATAGTCTGACAGCAGTCAGATGCAGTGAAACGTATTGTCACTTTTCATTCCTTTGGTTCCTCAATAATACATTTAAAATTAGTATGGAGAGTAGAATGAGAAAATGCAACTCTGGGCAGCATTTCATTCCATATTATAGAAAACACTAAATTCCTTGTCCTTCCATTTTTACATATATTGCAACAAAGTTGATCGTGTGCACCACTCACTTAACACAAAAATAATGAAATCTCCAGCACCATCAACAGAAAACAAATTTAATGGAAATTATCTGTATCACACGCTTTTAAAGAGATGGTTACTTTGATGGGCATACAGGGTACCCACAAACCACATCTTGGTAGCACAGGAACATGGACACTGAATTTTTACAGCTATTAGGTGTGATTCTTCAGTATCTCTTTATTATCACCACTTTCTGATGTCCTAAAATTTTGAAACTCCTAAAAAAGGGCATCACAAGAAAAAGGGAAGAAAATCAGTTACCTTTGCAGATCTTCCTTCTCCTCCTCGTTTTCACATTTCTCTACTCCAAATTTTGCTTTCAAAGACCTGGCTCTGGCGATGATAGCTTCCACACTCATAATCTGAGCAATGATTTCCTGCAGGAGTTTAATAAAAACAAAAAATATGTTATGTTAGCACTCCCATGAACAGTACACACATCTATCAAGTTTTCAACTATGGCCAATATAGAAGTCTTACTTCCAGCTTCTTGTCCTCTGGATTTGGAAATCGTAGAACTTTACTGGAATGGGATATTATCTGTTTAATAATCTTCTTAACTGAAGATATATCTTCTAGTACTTCTATTAGGAGAAAAATAAACAAGCAAGTTCTCATTTTAGGTTGAACACTGATGTGATAATATCTTAATAATTTATTAAACATTATTTACCTTCTTCCTTTACCTTGAGTACAGCTGCATGGATGATGCAAGACAAGAGATGTCTTGCAAGGTCAGCTGGTTTCTGAACTGCAAGGTAATGAAGCACCTAGAACGTTAGAAAATTTAATACATTAGTGCTCCAAACTTCTTCTCAAAGATAAGGTTAAGCACAAAAGACGAGTAGCTACATGAAAGTAACAAGAAGGGAGTATCATTACGAGACAGGAATCAATAGGTAGATGTTACTCAACTCCTAGTGGTTGCTTACAGTTCCAGCAAGTTAGAATGAAACTAAAAATAATCACTATTTAGGAACATTTAGTTTCCTAACACACAAATGCTGATACTGATCTATTTACTTATAATTCAAAGAAGTACCTATGTAAAACTGTTTGTAAAGCTACAATCCACACAGTTTTAGATTTTAGATTCCAAACACACTTGTATGGCAGCAAGGACTTCTGATTAACTCTAAGCCATTTACGGAACAGTTGAATCACTCAAAGGATATAGTTCTAATCTTGATGGATGAAGAAAGGGCTGCTGTAAGGTCTGTACAAGCATTACAGATCAGACTATCACTAGCCACAAAATTTTTACCTTCTCTGCTTCTCTGGTGTCATCAAAGAGTCTCTTCTGCCTCCGTGCTGGGACTGGTTTTGCTGTCTCCCAGGCCTCTACCCACATGTTGCTAGGGATCTTCATTCGGGCGCTCAGCTCACCTTTAATTACCACATTCCCCTTTTCATCAACCACTTCCTCTTCAATGTAATCCCGAGGGGAGTACCACCTCACAAAGTCTTCCAGACAACAGCCAGGATTAGCTGCCTGGAAAGAAAATGAGATAAAATTTGTACCTGAAAAATCCTACAAAGATGTCATAGCCTGGGTAGGAAGGCAATGTCGTTTATAGGGCGAAGCACAGGCTACAAGCCAGAAACTCTGAGAATTCTGCTTGCAGTCAAAGTACAGTACAAAAGAAACCTGGGTGAGGGGAGAAAGTAACTGCAAACTAAGAGAATGGCAGCTGGGGAGCAGACAGTGTGTGTGGAACCCACATCAATACATAATAAAGCTTCCTCTTATTCCCAAAATTCAGTACATTCATGAGTTACTTTGGGCAAGCTCAAAATTTCACTGTTAAGCCAAGCTTCTATCTGGTGCTTTATAGATGCAATGAATATTAATTTTCACATATAAGCTTACACCAGAACAAAAAGGAAACCCAGCCATCTATGCAAGGTACCTATGGGAAGTGCACTTCCCTGTCAAACCACGGTTCTATAGCTCTACTGCAAGGTTTAAGATCACTTGCAGCACAGAAATAAAACTGCTATGTCCATCTAATATGATATGGATTACTGCTAATAAATTGATGCTGATGTTATAAATAGTCTGGCTGTACAGTGCACCTGCATCCTTTTATTACACAGCCGCACTGCAACATATGCATGCCCACACACATATATATTTCATGACAGAATCTCAAATCCTTTTAGAGTTTTGAAATCCTTTGTTAAAAACAGCGTATGTGCTCTTAGCTCCCTCTACAGAATTCAGCAAAGAAATGAAGCAAGTTACTCAAAACCACAGCTAGTCCAATCCCAATTTAATGAACAGCCGTACAGAACCTTTAAATAGTGATAACATATCCCTCCTACTAAATAACAAAACATCCTCAGCTGTACTTTGAAGTTGTATCCATCTCTTCCCCAAATTCCAAATACAGAATTGTGAAAATTATTTTGTTTTCTGCACCTTTACCTTTCATTCTTACAAGGTGGTGTGAGGGAGGCACACATAATTTTGATTCAGAACACTGATGCTCAATTTTCTTCTGACACTTTTGTACAGCCTATCCTGAGTTTTAATTCCCAATATCAACTGAGTGCATTTTTTCCCGTTTTAAAGAAAGCCACACAAGTCAGACTTTGTACAAATTTACTGGAACATTACGTTATAATTGACTCGATAGCCATAGGTTCTAAAGTGTTCAGTTTTCTCAATAGGTTTTTATTATCAACTTTAAACTATATTGAAACTATTTTGTGGAAGGAAAACAATAAAACTCATCATAAAAACCTTCACACTTGTTCAACACAAGCACAAGAAACAATTTAATTAAGAGGAAAGCAGTCTCACAGAGTTTTTCAAGTCGTACTACCTTAAAGGACTCCATATCTGAGAGCAAGCAGGCACTCTGCATGCGTGCTCGAAGATGTGCACCTTCTGCCGAGGTCCCTAGTTTTGCTAGCACCTCAGACTGTTCTTCCAACAAATCTTCAGTCATGGGTGCTGGTTCCTGTAACATGGAAAAAGGCAAGCTTACAAATAGTTCTCCTACTCTTAGCCCTTACTAAGGAAAATGTAAGGTAGCCAAGACAATTTAGTTCTTGGTTTAAAAGGGAAAAAAAAGTTGGTTTCAGTGAAATTTTGTAAGGAGACACACTCTTAAATAAAACAAGAGCATGTGAGATTTCACTTTAAGCAGCCTCACCAAGTTTTCAAAATGGAAAACAAGGTTTTCAGGCAAAAGCCCTTAGCAATTTTAAGCACAAATAAATCTATAACCTTCACGCTATATACAATTTCACAACCCTAGGTATGACTCATACTGCATCAGTCTCACATTGCACACCGGGCTCATCTCTGGCCACCTAACCTGTGTTATCGGGATGTAGAGAGGTTCTCCTGGGTGCAGCAGTGTCAGCTTTCCATGAGGATGCAGGCGACCTTCTGGTTTTAAGTTCACAGGCTCTTTGCTGCCCTCTTTGGTTCCTCCTTTCTTTCCATTTTCCTGCCCATTTCCTTTCAGATCTTCTGTGTCACTTAGACATTCAAAAAACTCTTCCTCACTGTCACTCCACGATTCCCAAGACTTGCCAACTTCTTTTTCCTTATCAATCTCCTTTGAGTTATCTCCAGAGTGGTCTGCTCCTTTTCCAGCATCACCAGAAGAACCACCAGGTGAACGATCAGACACGCTCCCCCTTTTCCCCTCATCTCTTGCTTTCTTTCTTTCAATGCAACAATTTAACATCTAACAAGTTAAAGGAAAAACAACAAGTGCTTAACAATTACTTCTCTTATGGAAACAATGCCTAAGAGTACTTGGAGAGTCACTAATAATCTCTTAAAACTCCAAAAGTTATTATTTCAATTGAATTGGTGCTATAACAAAGATTTTCCCAAGGAACGATGTCCAGACCCAAATAGTAAAGGATAACTAAGTCTACAAACCCAACATATTTAGCTAATAATGGTTATGATTTTGACTGTTTCCCTAGGAGAAAAATCATTCTTAAATTTGGGATATTTACCTGAAGCTTCTGATGCAGTAAACAGCATCTCAGATCTGGAGGGCCATTAGCTAATCTAACAAAAAGTAGAAGTCACTATTATCATTTATGAAGTTGAATCTTTCACACATGCACAGCCTTAAATCATACGAAACCCAAGAAAAGGACAAATATCCACACTGAACCCACTCCCACCAGTCAAACTATGCAGCAATTCTGTGGTATCAGAAGACAAGTTATGATTGAACAAGCCCAGAATTTAAACTACGTTTATTTCCTAGAGATCATATCTGGAGCTCAAAGATCATTCACAGCAGTACAAGACAGAGACATTCTGCATTTCCTGTCAATTTTCTGTTTGGATGTTAAAAGAGTAACTGTTTTCAAGCAACAAATTAAGCACCTTTGACCCCATTTTAAAACAGTTCACATTCCATTTTATTTGTTAGTGTACCCAGTCCAACACACAAAAAAATAAAAGGAACTGATACATTTACTCTACACTGATACCTCCTCCTGACAGAGCCCTTCATTTGGTCTGCAACAAGCAGGGAAGGGTGTGGATAGGTGAGACAGCACGAACTGCCCAAAAAGGCTACTATACCAGCAGGAACTTGGAACTGCTCCCTTGGAAAAGTGGTGAAACCACCACAAAGAAAAGGTATTTCAGATTATATTATCTCCTTCTTTTTTATCTCATGATAGACTGGAAGCTAAGCATTTGCATAAGCTTCTTTTTCCTCCTTCATATAATCTTTAACTTGAGCTTCCTACAGACATCTCGAAGATCAATGGAGGGCACAGACACTTCCTAGTCTCTCTTGCCTTTCTTGCTTTAGGGAAGAAAGGTAATAAAAATGGAAGATAGCATTTGAAAGCAAACAAATAAATATAAATATTGGCATATTTCAAAGTCATAGTGAACTTGCTCTGTTCCTGAAATGATGTTTTCTATGACACAACAACAAACAAATCTTACCCTGGGATAAGGTAGTTGTTTTCCCATCTGTAGCGCATTTCTAACACAAATTCTTGCCAAAGATGTGCCACTCCTTTTACTCCTCCGTGGTAGAAGTTTATCATACAAAGGCATAAAGCTAGTTTGTACGTCAGACTATCAGAAGGAGCAGATTTAAACTGACTGAAGAGATTCTACACAAAAAATAAAAGAAAGCAAGAAATGTAGAATCAATGGCATTTTCTCCAAAACCATACCATCTGTGTCCTGGTTGTCAATACAAGTGGCTAACTAATGCTTTAAGCCTGTAAGGTACCAAAAATGAGCCTTTGGAAGGAAAAAAATAAATAAGGAAAACCACCACCTACAAACATTCACTATTTTCTACCTGGAGATTCCACAAAGATAAGATTATCTATTAGAAGGCAACCACAGCAAAGTCTGTATTAACACGCACTAAAAATTGTGCATTCCCTCTCTCAAGTGTCAGTCAGTAAAACTCACATAATCTTCATTCTCTGGAGGAGGATTGTTCCCTGATGAAGGGCTAGTTCCACTTTCAACTCCATCTGCAAGCTTTTCAGCAGCATCAGGAAATAAGAACTTGAAGAAACAAAAACAAAAATTCAAACTTGCACCAGTAACAACTTAGGCTGTGTTTCAAGAAGCTGATCAATGGTAATTCAAAAATTGAACTGACATTTGAAGCTTTTTTAATTGCAATTCTGCTATAAACCAAATGTATCAGTCCAAGCAGGAAATATAATTTTTATGAATCTGGTGTGCACTGGTAGCTCACTTACCAGAAGAATAGTGTTCAGAACTTCATTGTTCAAAGGTGATTCATCTACACCTCTGTGTTTGCGAATCTTTTTCTTTGCACTGTGAACCATATTTGTGACTGATAACTTATGGATTGGAACAGGTGCTGGCTCTGTGAGCTTCGACAAAGCATGAGTAATATCAGCAACCTCTGTAACATTAAAAAAGGAAAAAAAAGAAAGAAACAGCTCTTATAGTTCGTGTGTCATATTCAGCCTACGCATCTTGTATTGATTTTCAACACTCTATACCCTTGTGCTGTTATGTTTGATCCTCAATACTCACTGTTCTTAGCCACAAAGACATACAGCACAACCAGGAGTCACAAACCAACCGCCTTGATTTATTTTTCTGAACAAAGACTAGACTGGGTTGGCTGCAGGTAGTGCCTGCCACCTGCTGCAAGCACTGCATACTTGCAGACAGGCAGTGTATCAGCAAAAAGCCTGCTATAAAGCCACTGTATAAACTTCATTTACACACAGCAAAAAGAGAGTATGTTTAAGTTAAAGACTATTCAAACGTATGCTGAAGCTTTAGATTAGCCTTATGTAAATCCCGTTTTATCACTATATATGACCATACGTGGTCTATGCATATTCTAGAGTCTTCAGGGAACTCAAACAAGATGATTTTTTTCCAGACAAAGTTGCTGCTCGTAAACTTTGGAACTTCTTTTATAATAAAATGAATTACATTGTTAGAAAGAATTAAAACAAATTTAAGTGAACAATTACAGCAGCCTGGAAAACCTCATCTTGGTAAATGTTTTAAGGAAATTAGAGGACAGACTCTCAAACAGTTTAAACTGGCTGTTAAAAACATAGAACATGGTACTTCAAAAGGTAGAAAAAAGTTAAGAAAATAAGAAACCACAAAGTGATAGTCAAAAACAACTCTTGTACATACTAGTACATTGTCAAGTCTAGTTCTCCAATTAAAAAAATAACTGTGACACAGGAATTTGTCCTCAGGGACTTTGGCAGCTAGGCTCGCCAAGAATTCTTGAGAAATGGTACCAGGCAGCACTGACCAGACAACTCAGAAATGTTCCAGAAAGTGCCTAAGAGTAACAAGTAAAACATGCTAGAGAATCTGAAGTCAGGAAAAGGGGGGTAAGAAAGGCAAAATTTGTGAAACATCTAAATACCAAGTAACACAAATCAACAAGATTTCAGTGTTACCTTTTCCATCCTCTTCAAACGCAGACCTTCCAAGTATCTCATCGGTTGACTCCTTCCGACGGCAAAGCTTGAAGAATTCATTAAGAAAGTCACCTGTAAGAGAAACAAAGTTTCTGAACCACTACAATTAAAATGTCATTGAACAATAAACTAAATCTCAAAGTAATTCTTGAAGGATGATAAATTCTCTCTTAGTCTGCAAGAACATGATAATCTGTTCTGAAGCACAAACATCTTTAAACCACATAATTAAAGCCTCAGGAAATGCACAGCTAAACAGCTATCGGCCACCGCTCCACAGCACAGTCCTGCATGCAGTTTAATCCGTTTCTTCACCCCTTTCCTCCACAAGCTCAAAGGCCAGGATGGGCAATAGTACTGTTCTCCAGGCTTATCAATCCTGTCACAGACAAATTGATCCAACTAAGGAAATTGATATACACACACAGTGCTTAATGCAAGCTTGTTTTCTTGGAAAAAGAAGCCCATAATATAGTCCACTCAAAGAAATGAGGGGAGTGAGGAAACAGAGGTCATCAGGTAATCAACCATTCAGTTCTAAACTCAAGTCTTAATAGCCTAAAAGCTATAGTAGAAGATTGGAAATTCAGTTATCTTACCTAATAGACACTGAGGATTATCTGCTTTTCTGATTCTCACAGACCACTGTGGTGCTTGAATAGGATCCAGGTCACTAAAAAAAGAAAAAATAGAAAAAAAGGTAATTCTGTCACTATAGGTATGCAAGAGATGAGTATCAAATTCTTAACAAATGGAACATCATAGCCATGAAGCTATAACATACACCACATTACACGAAAGAATATGACAAACATTATGACATTCAAGCAAGAGTCCTTGTTTCATCAACACAATTAACAAGAATAAGAAGTGTAAGTAGAATTCAGCTCAACTTTAGCACACATTAAAAGAAAGTAATTTTACATGTCAAAAACTCATTTCTGCATTAATTAAATCAGTAGACAGCAATTATTTTTTTCCTTTCTGAAATATCAGTATATATTGTTCCTACTCTTTAGAAAGCTTAACAAAAAACATGGGAATGGGGTAACTAAAATGCAGTAGTTAACAAGGCAGTACACAGGTAGATACTACAGTTCAAGCAAAATACTTACGAGTAAACATCATTGTCAACAATTATACCTTCTGTTAGGTGAGGCCATGTGGTAGCCAAGTGGAGCTCACTGAAACAGAGCAAGATTTAAGACTCCATCACAGTTAAGATCTTGACATACATGACAGCTCATATTTAAATTTCTATACATATTTTGCAGCTAAGTCCAGAAGCGTGCATGTTTTCCTCGCTGTATACGTTCCTTTGGTTATTCTAAAGCATGTCACCCAGCATTACACTGAACCTTAGTGGTAGCTGGCACACAGAACTCTTTCAACACTCCTCTCCATTATATCCTAGGTATCCCAGTACAGAAAAAAATAAATCATACATTTCCTACAGCATTAAACACTAATGCATTAAATGACTCCTTGATTTGTTGAGTGGTGATGGGCATTCAGAAGAGGGTGTTAGAGGGATTTTAATAACTCAGTTACTAGACCCTCTCATTTTAAGTTTCCCACAAATGTCATAGTACAAGAAAAAAAACAAGTCCAACTGCTGAATGAAAGTACATCATTTTTAAGGTTTATCCCAATTTAAGGTACACTTCAACATAATAATTTCAGAGACAAACTGAGTACTCTAAAAGTTTATGGTGAAACATTTACAAGCTGGAACTCTGAATACCATTACACAGCTTCGTAAATGGTATTATTTGTGATTAGAGCAAGTACTTGAATAACAAAACCTTCTATTAGTGACATAATAAGTGAGGTGCAGGCAAAGCTCAGATTTCAAATAACACACATTTAAGTCCTCTTACTAAGGAGGTTATAAAAAACTGGTTTTTGTTTTTTGTTTGTTTTTTTTTAAACTCTTATCTTACCTAATAGGGTCCTCACAGGCACCAAACGGTAACTTCCCAAACTCAAGACCTCCAACTTCTCCCCCAACTAGTGCATCTATATCTGAAGACAGATCAATACAGAATTTGTGGAGTATTTTAAGAAGCGTATCATTTTAATTTGATAGGAAAAAGATTACAGTATGTAAGCTCATCAGAAACAAGCTGAACAGCTAAGGTTACAGAGATATGAAGATGTAATCCTAGCACAAAGCCAAAGTAGTTGTTTCCAACAGAAACTAGAAATTAATCTTGAAACTGGACAATAAAAAACACAGACAAAACTCTTGTCGCTTGCGTTGAACAAACGTTATTCCATTTATGCAGGAACAGATGACTATAAAGCTATAAGGGTATCCTTAAAGAGTCTATGTCCACAAAAGAACAAACAGACACAAATTTGTCATGAAATGATTTAGGCAAGAGATCAGTTCCAGGCAGAAAAGAGAGACTCTGGAAAATCAACTCTGCAGGAGTGAGAAACCAACTACTTTGAAAATGTTGTTTGAAAATTTTATGGAAAGAATTTGTTGTCTGTTGCAGTTAAAGCCTTAACCCAATGATGTGGGGGATTCCTTTTACCACAAAAAAAATAAATAAATAAAATTTAAAAAAGCTAAAGATGCCTCCCAGCATCCCAAACCACTTCCCACGTTATACATTTTAAAGACAAACCAAACGTTGACACTCTTTCCCGATCAAAAATTTAAATGGGTAATAACATATTGTAAAGACATTGTAATAATGTTATTACAACCTCTGATCCTTAATTTCAAATGTATCTGATAAATTGTTTGCATACAAAACAACAGAGGAATTAGAACAGACAAAGTATTTGAATAAATTAATTAAGTTATTTCTCCAACTTTCTTCTTCAGAGAAGATAAAGTACATATTCAAATTCTTTGGCTTTATTTGAGAATAACTAATTGAGTGGTTGAGGGCAATAAATTCCTGGTCTAGTTATTCACAAAGAAGATACAACCACAACTGCATGTAGCAACAGCAGTAAAAACACTGTTTGTCTCAAGATTATGCAATACACTATGTTACTCCTGGTTCTTTATCCAGAAACTTCTAGAAGAGTAGAGTTTATTTAACCTGCTTAAAGCAAGACACATGACCAGAGTAGCATGATTCATTGCTACTCTGTAGGGATCCTTCAAAACACATCTGTGCATCTGATTTGTTTGTTTGTTTTTTGTTGTTTTTAGCAAACAAAAGTCAAATAATTAGCAACCAGACTAATGTCATACAGGTTCTGTCCCTCTAAGTACACCCTAAATACTTCATCCTGTTATGCAAACCTACTACCAAGCTAAGAATAGATCTTGGGCCTTTTAATTGCTCTACCACCTTGTGCCTAAAATACCACGTTACTAATAAAAACACATGTTGAGAAGAAACTAACCTACCTTTTTCCTATAGATTTGCTTAACTTTGAGCCAGAAGTTTATAATTTATTTCCTGATGCTATCTCTATATGAATAGGTCTGTTAAAAGCAAATCCTTGGAGCCCAAGAAAACGTTACCACCAAGCAAGCTTGTAAGAGTTCAGTGTGAGATTACCAAGTGAGTAAACTAGCACAGATTTTTCTAAAGAGCATTACTGTTGCATAAACTTATCAAGTCTGGTATACGTACTTTAGGTTTAAGACTACACATTACTTTTCTTCTTTCCTTTCTTTCCTAAGACCTCCTATAGTAAAAAGCTTGATCAGCACTTTTTCCTACACAAAAAGAATGTATCAACTACTTAGCTTACTTGACACTGTGGACTTTTTAAATTCAAAGTTTAAATGAACATAGAAAAGACGTCTCCTGTTCCATTGTTAGTAGAGATAAATAAGTAAATAATGAAGCACTAAAATCAGTTATTTTACTGAAATTATTGCCCAATACTAGTGTGAAGTATTAGCATCTATCAAAACCTAAATCCAACCGTTTCCCTGTGGAGCCCAGGGCAGAATTCTTTACAGATCTATAAACAGTCACCCATTTCTCTTCCAATAGACCCTACAGTTTTAGAAGCATCACAAACTGTATCTCTGAATTCTAATGAAAAAAAAAAAAAGTATATTTCTAACTCATGATTTCAGAGGAGCTTTAGATTTACTAGCTCATCACAGAGAGTTGTAACTAAAGCGTTTTGTAGTAATGCAGAAAACAATGTTTAATTCCTCCAGCAAGATACACAAACATTTTCTTTAGCATCAACTAATTGTTTATCTTAAAACAAGTTATTCTGTGGACACAAAACTCCCACCTGGTGGCTGCTGCGGCCAGAAATACTGTTGCCAGTCTTGAAGCACATATGTAAGCCTAATGGCCATGCTAACTGGAGGCAGTGGCATTAGTGGGCATCCCTTGAAAATATTAAAGGAAAAATTAAGTGTAAAGAATACATCTTTTACAATATCCTTGAACAGAACCTAAGTTATGACAGTTCGTATTATAGCTAATTTTATCTGAACTGCAACACCCCAAGAATTACTAATAAAGTCTTTGCTCAACAAGACACTCATTGCAAAACTAAGCTTATAAGCTTTCTAAAACCTATGCAACATTTACATGCTCCATTTAACTGTTTATTCACAAGTAACTCTAATCTAGAATATGTTAGATTTTCAATAATGACTTCTCTCAGTGTTTTGATGAGACTGCTGACTACCAGTATCAGTTGTCAAGTGTTGCAGTCCCCCATACTCCTCTATAAAAGTCCACTTAGACTTCTCAGATTTCCATCATGTTCTTCTTCCCTCTTAATTTATTGGTTGGGTGCAGGAACTACAAAGTATCAGAATAAAAATTGCACCCCAACCTTTCTCTCTCTTTTCAAAGAGGAAATAGTGTTTGCTTGAAGGAAATTGAGAAGAGACTTATTACAAGTAAACTGCAAAACAGAAACATTCTTTCACATGCCCTGTGGAAAACAAAGATGGAAGAATGAAATACAACTGAGCAACAAAACATATTTTTTTTACTTTCTACTACTAGACACAGAGTAGCAGTATCTGGAAGGAGACTTTGTTGGTATTGTCAGTGTGAGTCTTACCCTTGCAAAATAAATCCCTGGAAGACAGAAGTGAACGTACAGCAATCAGATAATAGAATTATTCTTAGTATCAGGCATACACATACAGATGCACTTACAATCTTGGACTTGAAGATATCCAGCAATCCCGATAAGTGCGTGTACTGATTTGGCACTTTGCGGAGATGAACCATTTCAAAGTCAGTTCGAACTCCTGGACCTTGGCATTCTCCAACATACATTCGTCGCCATTTCTGATGTATTTGCACAAATAATGGTACCTGACTATAAAACATATTTCAGATTATTTAAAACGTCATGCTATCTCATAGCCTTTTGAACTAGCTAAAAAAATTTTGAATATCATATTTTTGGAATACATTTTCTTAGTGGAACACAAAATGCTCAATATGAATCATAGAAAAATATTAATTGCACCATTACATGGAATGCCTAACAAATTGTTGTTTCATAAACACAAACACAAAAGCTTATCAATGGTTAATTTTTAGTCTAAGTATTTTTGAGGAATATGATAAGTTACTGTTACCACACAGATAAGAAAGCTTCTTCCAGAGTTTATGCTCTGTATGCCAATTATTCGACTAACTTGCATCAGTTTTTAAAGACTTGGAGGTTTTTAAATAACAATGAATATAAACATACCGAATCAATCATTTTATAGTTACCATGGGAAGACTGTTTTTTAATCTTTTTTTTTTTTTTAAACATCATGGTGCAAATACAACGAACTCAGAATGTAATTCATTAATAAATTAATACTTTTTTTCCTAAAAATAGAAGTATAGTAGTTCATCTTGGCATACTAAAAAAGTTTAGGCTTTCACTTACCAGCCAGTGTTGCCCAATGCAATAGAAACAGAACTCAGCAGAAGGTTACATTTGGATTCACTAAGAACTGCATCGTTATTTGCAGCTGGAGCAATAACCACAAACTCCCGCAAGCCATACCTTGGAGGGGGCGAGAAGGAAAAAAGAAAAAACAACAAAAAAACATGACTTTTCTATTTTCTAGTAAATCAGCTTAAACACAGAATTGTTAGAGATATTACAATCTGAATAATGGAATTGCCACCAACAGACTGTGAATCTGTTATTTGGACTTGAGACCCTCTTTCAGAGAGGTCAAGAAGTGACTGGATATGTAGCACTGCAGATTCTCACATCAGTAACTACAGGCATTCATGAGCATTCAAACACTATTAAAGTAGCATGACGATTTCCAGATCTATCAGTTCTGAGTTTATTACTTAAGTTAATAATAACTGTAATTATTTATACTTTAAAACAATCTCTTGATGAATACAATAATCTGCTACAGATTTGCTTTATTAAGAAGTATTTGGTTGTTATTACAGTTTTTTCCTCTCTTAAGGTGCTAAAGCTTTGTTTTTGAGAATGCATCTGATTTCACACATGTTAAAGCCTGATTAGTCTAAGAAATTCAGAAAAAAATATTTTGGAAAGACTGTGGGTTTTTTTTTTTTCAGCTCTTTATTGCATCCCATACAAAGAGCCATTTTTCTTAAGCTTTAACACTGGATGGAAAAAAAAAAAAAAAAAAGATTTTGTCAGCATCAAAGATTTTTCAATTGCTATGTTTATTTGTTTTAGGGAAGAAGAGAGGCAGCATACATACCATCTTACCAGACAGTGAGCTCTAGGAGGAAAGTCGTTGTTCATGCACAACAAGTCCTGCATAGGCAGAGGAAGGGCATCTGCAAAACAAATTGATACATAAGAGCATCAGCATCCATTCAGCTAACTTACAATTTACTTTTTCAGCAGTTTGTAAATTCTTTAGCATTTGTCCAATGTAAAACGCTAAAATCAGAGATGTCAGATCCCACCCATCAGACACCTCAAAATTCCACACAAATTCAAATCAATGCACTATGAATTCCAAATTTTGAAATTGTCTTCTGTCATATGCTTATGCCAGTGACATAATTCAGATGCAAAAGAGAATTGTAAGCTACCTTCTGCAGGTTCTTCCTTCCCATCTCTGTCACTGGGTTCTTGTACAAGATAATGATGGGTAACTGAGAATTTGAAGTCTGCAAATGAAATTTCATCTGATTTCTCTTCCCATGTTCCTGTGGTATATATACCCTATAGATTAAAAAATAAACAAACACACACACAAGGCTTTTGTTTCAGCACATAAATTTAGGTTAACATTCATGAACTTTACAAAATATACTGCCTAAACAATCTCTAACATTTGTCCACCTTTTTCTGCTACCGTTTTATTCTACATAGCAAGGCATGGTTTAAAGATATATGAATACGATTCTCAAAACACTTCATACTAAAGGTATCTGAATGTTAAAATCCACATTACTAATAATGTTCATCTCAAGGAAATCTTGTCCCCCACAAAATCTTGAGATTTATGAGGTAATAAAGAGGTAAATATTTCCCCTCACATGAAGGGAACTACACATCTTAAGCATCTGCACCCCCTACCTGTCAACCCTACCAATCTACGCAAATGCTTCTTTAGTATTTACTTTGAACATGCTTTCACTGATAAATGATTACGTATCTAAAACCTGCAAAACTTCTGTGAGGATAATTAAATTTTAAGCAACAATACTACATGTGAGGATATATAAGGGGGAAAAAAATAAACAGCACTGTACAGAATTTTACAGCTGCTAGTAAACTAAGCAAATTGGACAACCACCCTTTGTAAAGAGTGTCTTCTCACTAGAAAGCAAAAAGAGAGGTCTGGTCTAGAAAACAAAACATGTATGAATACACTGACAAATAAAATAGTGAACTAGTTGTCAACCTTAAATATTAATTCTGAATAGTTTGTATCATGACTAAAATTAAGTATCATAAAACTTGCCTGGAAACATGGCAACCATTCAAACCAAAACAGCTAATTTTATTCACGATAATAAGCATATTCTATTTATGTATTTAAATATTCTAATATGCAGAAGAGCTCAGTAATTTCCTGTCTGTTTTACAAGACTGAAAAAGCACCACAAAGGCTCTAATTAGACTTTGGGAAAAAAAAAAAAATCTCTCTGATCTATGAAACGTACTGAGTCACCAGAAACTCAATGAAAACCTCAACCATAAGTACATGAGGTGTGACGAAGGCATGAGGTCAGGCAAAAAGAAACTCCTTGAGAATTTCAAACAGCTTGAACTGTATTTCCAGACTGAAAACTGGCAATTAAAAAAAAAAAAGAAAAAGAAAAAAGGAGACCATTTTCCAGACAACCCACCAAGAGACTTACAGCACTTGTTCATCCAGTAGCCAGCTTTACAAGTGAAATTCCCAATATAAATCATTACCTGGCACACTTACGTAAATGACAGCACATGTAAACACATCCATACGGATTGCTAGTTAAGAATTCTAACAGAACATCTGGAAGCAGCAACTGACCTTTTCTAGAGGTTTGCCTGAAGAAATCCCAATAAGTTTCCAGTCATTCAATACTTCTTCTATTTTTGAAATGAATCTAGTAGGAAGGGGAAAAGTCATTATTTCCTGAAGACTTGTTCAGCTTGCACTGTAATTCAGCTCCCTAAAGCAGCCAGTATGTTGTCCTACTATGGAATACTTTAAAAAAACACCAAGTATCACAACAGGAACAGAACCACTTCCTTGTATGAATGAAGTGGTACTTCTACGTTTACATTGCAGATTATAGTTATTTTTAGCAATTGCTATGAACATGCTTTGAGTGATTATAGAATCTCGCTTATTTTTGTCCGGTACTGCAGCAGATTGGTTTTAAGAAAATATTCCCTTATTTCACTGTTGACAGAAAGAATAAATGTTTGACACATAATTGTAATTGAAATTCAGATTTAAAGACAGCGCTTAAAATCTTTGCCTGCATCTGTCATAGTCATTATTACCAATACAGACATTTTAAGAAACAGGGGTCGGCCTCTTCTTGCAAATAACTAGTGAAAGGACTATAGAGAACGGCCTCAAGTTGCGCCAGGAGAGGCTCAGGTTGGAAATTAGGAGATATTTCTTCTCAGAAAGAATGGTTAGGTATTGGGACTGGTTGCCCAGGGAGGTGGTGGAGTCACCGTCCCCTGGGGTGTTCAAGGAAAGGCTGGATGTGGTGCTTGGGGACATGGGTTAGTGGGTGACACTGGTGGTAGGGGAACGGTTGGACCAGATGATCTTGGAGGCCTTTTCTAACCTTAATGATTCCAGGATTTCTATGAAATAGTACACCAAGAATGCAAGAGCAATCTTCACCTTAAATTTTCTTCTAACTTTTGAGGGCTTCATCTGAGACGACTACATTATTAATACAACATAAAAACCCACAGAGCTCTTCCAGATGTTTATTCCGATCCCCTTCAAACAGACATTAAGCCAGATCTTTCGCTAAGCTCAGGAAGGGCTTGGCTGGATCCTCTTAGCCTGCCGAGCAGTACCACCAGCAGGCACACTGTCCCGGTCCCCCTGCCCCTGGCGCTGCGTTAAGCCCGATGATGGGGCACAGACACCTTCTGGGGCCGCCTAAGTTCACCTAACAACAAAACAAGGCCACGGAGTAGCTGAAAACTTGGAAAAACTGCTCCCGAAGCCGCCAGAAAGGCGGCCGGGCCGGGAAGGAGACGAACAGTCCCGGCGGCGCCTGCCAGCCCTCAGAGCCCCCCGGAGCCCCGGCAGGAGCCGCGCAGCCCCTCTCCCCGGTCCCGCAGCAGCACGTACCGCTCCCACTCGGAGGCGGTGGTGAAATCCGTGATCTCGAACACCTCCGACTCGGGCTGTGGGGAGAGAGGGGCAGGCGGTGAGCGGGGAGGCGGCGGCTGAGGCACCGAGGGGAGAGAGAGGGAAGGGAGCGGGGGGGGTTAACGCTCACCTCGCTGTCCGCCGCCATTTTGCGACGCTGCCCGGCCCCCCGCCCTGCCTGCTGCGGCTGACGGAAAGGCGACGCCGGGCGCTCCGCCCGCTCCTCGCCTCCTCACGGGGCCGCCCCGGCTCGCTTCGCCCTGCCCCAGGAGGCGGCACCGGCCGCGGAGCAGCGGTGCCTCAGGGCTGCTCCTCCCGGACGTGCTGTATCAAAGCTGGGCTCGCCTGTCGAAGCTCCCCGGCTCCCTCAGGGCCGGCCCGAGAGGGTACACAAAATGGCTGCCCGGCCGGCCGCCCACCCGCTTGGGCGTCGCAGCTTGTCCCCATGGGGCCGGCTGGACCTGGGGGCGGACGAGGCGGTCGGCCAGGAGCCGAGCTGCCCCTGAGGAGCGGGTGGTCCTCAAGAAAACAGAGCGAGCCCTAAGTCCCCGGGTGTCGGGGCACGCAACCTCCAGGCGCCTCCCACAGCAGCTCCCCCAAAAATCCCGTCACACCATCATCCCCCGAGCCCCCTCACGCCAGCTCCCCCCAAGCCCCTCTCACACCATTTTCTCCCCACTCCCCCTCGGCTCGCCCCACAGCCGGCCCTGCCCCAAGCAGCGCCTCCCAGCCCGGTTCCCGGCCCGCAGCCGGAGTTCCCCCGGCAACGCCGTGTAAACGCACCCGCCCCGCTCCGCCAGAGCGGCACGCAGCGAAGGGCTCGGGCCGTGAGGTTGGGGTTTGGAGGTGGTGCCGCCCTGCCAGGGGGCACGGCTGCCAGCTGGGGATGCCCTGCGGCTCCTGGGCGGGTTGCTGCGCCTCTGTCACCCCTTCACACGGTAAGATGGGGGTTGTGGCCGCTTGGTAGGGCCTCGTCAGCCAGTGCTCTGAAGGGGGTCTCGTGTATCCAAGAAAGGTCGAAGTTTGGAGAAGTTCACGATCTGATATAACTCTTAACAGACTAATACAACGGAATAAGCATTTTAAAGGATTATCTTGTGTTTAGCATAAGAATGATAAAACAGGAGTGCTTACTCAAGCTACTTTTGCACAGCTCGTTGGGTGACCTTGGTCATAACATTCAACATTTCTCTTTCCTCCTCTGTGAACTAAGATGAGGAACTCGTTTCCACTGAGCTGTGCAGTGACGCTGAGATGGAATGGTTCGTAAGGACAGGCAGCTACATGGCTCGCCACCTTCCATCTGTTGCATACATCTCGCCATTAATAAATGGTACCTTGACGTTAGGCAGTTCTCCCAGATGCATTAGTAGCTCTGCTGAGACCCCTGAGCTCAGGTGCAGAGAAAAAATAGAAATGTCAATTTATTCATAAATAAATTGACATGAAGTATTTATGAGGGAACTTAAAACAACAAAAACACACAGACATGCCGCCAAAAAAAAAAAAAAGCATTGCTAGGGTAGTATCTGACGTTGTTGTTAGGAAAAACTTTTAATAAAACTTACAAAGAATGTTGAAAATGTTATTTGCTACTAACCATGAAAAAATTATAATATCATTTTATTCCGTTGAGTCATGCAAGGACAAGGAATGAGGTAGAAACCAGCATGTGAGAAAAAGATCCGAGAGAAAATTTTGTGAAGAAATTAACATAAGAGCCACTAGGTGTCCCATTTTTCACAGTCCATCTATTGATAGATTTAATAGCCATAAACAATCTTCTAAAAACTATACCTTTATTTTAGCCTGCCATACAAATTAAGTTCTAAAACTAGCTACTTAGGTAGCATGTGTATGGTGGTTAAGTAATGTTTTTGTTTGAGGAGGGAATATATCGCAATAAATTAAATTGAAGATGCAAATGCAAAAAAAAAAAAGTTTAATGAAAAATCACTGTTTTAAATGGACATAGTATGTATTTCTTGCACAGTTAAAAAGGAGAGTTCATTGCCACACTATATCAATTATGTCAATATAATAAAGCATGCCACGTAATCTAGAAAGGAGAATATATTTATGCTGCAGGAAAAGTTAGACCTCATTCAATACTATTAGCAAGAATATGAATGTGTAAAATACATAAATTGTGGTACTATATTGATTAGACAGTAGGAAAAAAATACTTATTTTTACATTATTACATATTCCATTATGGACTTTACAATCTTCCACTCAGAGGAATGTTGCCCAGAGTTACCCTGTAGGAATTTGAGACTTTTATTCATATATCTTTAAATGTATATTCATATTCATTCACATATTTTTATACACATAAGGTATCTAACAATATCTTCTGTATTTTTGAACCTATAAATTGTTTGCTAAATAATAAAGACAATGGGAAATATTGTAATATAGTTAGGCAATATTAATAATAGTATCTTTTATTCATTTAATTTCACTGTCTTTAATTACATTATGTGTTCTTGTTGCTTGAGTAACAAAAGTTCATAGTGTTTTTCAGAAATGACCCCAAATCCATAAGAAGTATTAATTGAGATTTATTTTAAAGGTTAGCCATCAAAAAGTTCTGATCTTCAAAAGCTTTAATTTCACCCTCTCATTCTTCTTCTGCAATTTATCATTGTTTCTTATTGTTTACATCACTAGCACCTTATGGCATTTTTCACCTTTGAATTTCTTAGAAAAGAGGGTTGTTGTTTTTGTAATTGTGAACCAGCTCACGGTGTGGTTACTCACCATATTCAGGAATGTTGTTAACTGTAGAGGATCAATATTGCCCACACATAGCTATATTTAGCAAGAGGGTGATATCTAGCTCCTTCAGTGTATGCTGATTAGTTGGGAGAAAGGTTCACTGTAACCTTCTAATTAAGGGTAAAGCCTAATAAAAGCATCTTTTATAGCACAGGTCACAGACATCCAGTGGCAACAACAACGAAACAATCATATAATGGCAAGTTATTTTTTATAATATGTACATTTTTAAACACTTAAAAATTACCTTTGTAATATTCAGAGATAATGCATTGCCATGTGTGTACTTATGAGTTTATAATAGATCTGAGATAAAGGATGAAATTTATAGTTTGTTGATATCAGTGAGACTGTGGCTCTGTAGAGAAAAATAACTAGCTAGTTTTTGAGCATACATTTAAAACTACGCTGTTTTTGTATTATAGAACAATTCTTTCTCAAGATACTTACAAATTATTTTTAAAGTAAATTAATGGCAAGTTCATATTTCTCTCAAATTGCTAGAAAGATTCCAGTTGGCTTCATGTTTCATTGGAATAAGCTGTCATTGAAACTTTGTTGAGACTGCAGTGTACAAGCTCAGAAAGTTTTGGTTCTTGAGCCTCTTTTGCTGTGAGTGTTGGGTATTCAAAAATGAAGACAAAGCAGGTATTAGCTTGTCAGTATGAAAAAATGTACTTAGTGCCAGATGCTAGATGCAACCCTATGAGTTATACAGTGTTTCTTTCTTCCCAAAGTCAATTCCTGGTCATTGCCGGAGGCAGGATATTGCACTAGATTAACTAATTATTTGGTGGTACAGTATGAGGAAAAAATGTATATGGTTTTACATCAGTGTTTGATTTAATTAAAAAGACAATTATCTCACATACAGCTTTAAGATTAATGTAGACTGGTATTTTCAACCTCTTTTCAGTCACAGGATTTCTTTTTTTCCATATTTGGATTTTCCATTCTTCAGAAAGCAGATGGCTGAAATCTGAGTCTTGTCTACATAGCCTCTATTCTTTCAGGCAGGCCATAGCACATTTTATGAATAACAAAGGTGCACCTGGTCTCTGGAATTCTTCTGACATACTTTCCTGATGGTTCTTAAAAAAAAAAAAAAAATCATGCTGAAAGCAGTCAGGTTTTATCAAGAAGGAGAAGGTGGGTAATACTTTTTCCCCTTCATGTGTTGGATTTGTCTGTGTTGTCTGTCATTTGTTGTCATTTGTAATCAGTCCCTGGTATTGCAGTCAGATGCTGCTGGGGAGAGCACCAACTTCCCGGATGGATCAAGAAAGAGAAAATACTTTTTGACATTCTTGGATCTTACAGTCTTCTTGTTCACATTATTTCCATGTCACTTGATTATTTGATCTGAGTAGGCTCCTTACACTTTTTTTTATACTGTTTTGTTTTTTGCTTTTTGCCTTTTAGCCAGATAATACCAACAACCGGATTGTGGCCAGATAAACAAGTGGCATGTTTTAAAAGTAAAAATCAGTTAGCGTTACAGATGGGAGAGCACACTACTCTACCTTTCTTGCTGAAGAAAGAGAACATAAGACATGGCTTTGACTTCAGCTTTCTGCTACAGGCCACATGCACAGAATCCAACATTTCAAAATCATTTATGGATTTGGGTGCCTTTCAGATAATACAAGCACATGCACGACAAAGTAAGCTCTATTTTAAAAGTCACAACTTTTATATATAGCTATACATTGCTATCAAGTGAGGTTCCAAAGCCTCAGAAGTCCTTTTTATTTAAATTTTAAATTGTCTTTATGTTTGTTCAACTTCTTCATATTAAGTAGACTTTCAACCATGTTGAACATCTTCTTTAATGATATGTATGTGTATTTGGGAAATGAAGGAGACAAAGAGAAGCGATGACAGAGAACATTACTCTGTATAATGAAACTGAGTCCACAAAACATATAGGGGAATTCTCAGCAGCTTCAGTGCGGCCAGGATAGCATATCTTTCACTTTTTTCCTCATAATGGAATTAATTAATTCATAATGTCATTAATTGACATTATGAATGTCAATTTTGCATGTTGAAGTTAGCAAACATCTGAAATTGAGAAGAGATATTTGCTTAAATTATTAGAATAAAACTATTTTAAAATTACTATATTTCACCATGTTCTACAGAAAGTGCAGTTATAAGATTCAGTATCACAATTCACTTTCAACTTTCTTCTTTATAGCAGATTTATAACATGGATTGCAACTGCACATTAGACAGATTCCTGGTCCTCAGAGCCCTACAGTTTGAAATTAATTTATGCATGAAAACTGTACTCTGTTTAAGAATGCCAAACCAATATTACATTTGTTTTGATTTTCAAGGGTTAAATATAACAGTACGAGAAAAGAGGAACAAGAAATCTGAGGTAAGATGGTGTTATGTATAAAGCTGAACACAATTAAAAGTATTACATACTTTCAAAACTTGAAATACAGCAACACGAAAGAAGCGTGGGTTGTTTCTTCTACTTATTCTTCAGCCTTTCAGATGAACATCAGTTATTTGTACATATATTTTATATATACATATATATCAGCAAATGTTCAGATCTATATAAAAAATTGTCAGTGAAGTGTTACATCAGGGATTTTGGGGGGTGGAAGGGACTGGAAGTTCGAGAAGATATAGAACCTCTTATAATGGAAATACATAAGTTAATTTCAGGTATGTATATTCTGTATGTTAGGCACAGTTGTCTAGCTTTGCTGAATTCAAAAACAAAATAATTCCATGTATTGATGGGTAATTTAAAATTGAAGCAGAATTGAAGAGCTGTCTTGATATTAAATGATGGCTGAAATTTATTTTCCTAACATATAAAAATAATGTTTTAGAATTAAACATATTTGACATGAAATTTTGTGATGTGTAAACAGGATTTGTGACAAAACAGTTTTGATAGCTACTTCTGCACACACAACCAAGTTAGTTGTTTAACATAAATCAGTGCTTCACACCAGGTGAGCCTTAAATGTTGCAAAAGATCAAATATACTATTTTTGGAAACAAAGATAATTTGGTCATTATAGTTATTAATTAATAGCCCTTTGTACAGAAGACTTAATGAATCATCTGTGTGCTTTAGTGTACCTACTGCAGAATATGAAAGTATTCACAGGAAAAAAGTTACAGAAAAGTCTAGAAGTTCTGACAGAAAGTCATAAAAGGAGCTATGGAAAAAAATATTCCTAGTGGAGGGAAGTGTTTAAGAAAATAATTCAGTTGACCTCAATGTGACTTAATACAGCTTTATTTCACATCTTAGGCTCTGGTGATTTCTAGAGAATATCATTTGGAATAAATTGAGCATTCAGACTAAAACCATGCAGACTAGACAAAGTCTTCCAAACTATAAATTTCAAAACAGCACTCATTGCTTTTTCTGGCACATTCAAGCCTCAGTTTGCCCTTGGAATGCAAACAAAAATTTCCTGCAGATTGCAAACTGATGTTGAATATAGACATGCAAGTGTGTAGTCAGAGCATGTGACTATGTAATTATTTCTATTGCATTCATTTGCATAAAAGTATACAGTGTATTTGAGTTTATTTTTTCTCCCTTTCCTATAAAAAAAAAAGAATAGAAATAATATTTTCAGAAAATTATTTTCACAGTTCATCTGAATAATCACAACAATGCACTCAAATTCTCAAATTTGTTCTCTTTCAAAGACATACAGTACCTTTTGATTAAGGGGAGAGAGAAGAAAGAAGGGAAGAATAATAAAATACATCCTAAGCACAACAGACTACTGCATTAGCTGCCATACCAGAAAATGGTCTTTTGGTAGCTATCCATTAAACTTCACTGACAAAATGTAGTGCAGACTGTGCTATTTTCCAACATACTTTAAATTCTGTGAGCTAAATCTGTGGCCTGTCTGACATGGTTTATGAAGTTTTTTATAATACTACATTGAACACATGAAAGAGGTACATATTTAGAATTATAGCAACATCTCTTAAAAGCAATAAATAATTTGTAAAGATTGTTTTTTTGCATGGGTAAAATAGCATTCTGTTATAACACTATAGTTTTTGATTTTTAAAAACTGCTTTCATGAGCCTTAGTTCCGTTGGGAATATAATTACTGCTGTCAGCACACTTTGGAGGGTTACATAAAAAGGCTTTAAATATCAGCATGAGAGTGGTGCTTTCGTTCAGTGAGAGTGCACAGCAAGAAAACTTTGGCACATGAAAGTTTTGAATTCCTATATCAAACATGCTATATAGCTCAACACGTGGTTAATAACTGATGAGATAATTTGTGTATGCGGACAAAGTTTATTATTTTTAAGGCATGAATAGTGACTTAGGCCATAAACAAAGGATCCCATTTTCTGTGCTAAAAATACTTAGGAATAACTCTGGATGTGAGAAAAATAATGTGTTTTTGAAATTACACTTCATGTTAAGTTAAATATGGGAATATATCAAAGAGTAATCATTTTCTGATTATTTTTCCTTCACCTACTCGGTTCTTAGTGATTAGATTTTACCTGTATCTGTTCTGTAGTACATTATTAACTTTTTTTTTTCTTTTAATGGAAATTACAGTTTCATTTGCCACCAGTGACATTTCAGCCTGTAAGAACAATTCATCTTGCTCTTCTAGAGGAAAATTTTGTCAATGGAAGCACCAAGATCAGAAATATCTTCAATATTATGAACTTTATTCCTCAGCCTGTAAAACCAGCTAACAAATTTTATCAGTATCAGTTAGACAATCTATTAAAAAGAGACGCTGAAAAGTCAAAGTCTTCAGGTCTGATTGTGGCTACTATTTATGATAAATTCACTCCAACAGAAGACCTGTGCTGCTTCAGCAAGGATAAATATAAGTACTCTAGTGACACCAAAGAAGAAATTGAAAACTATTTGAAATGGAGGGAAGCTGATGTAGCTACCAATATTGAAAAGAATGACCAGATGAAGCATCAGTTTTCAGTGGCTTGTAAGGACGTAGATATTATGACCCAAGTCAGTTATTGGGATGATAGCTCTTCCTACTTCAGCTCAAGTTACACTGTGATAAACTGTGGAATATTTACAGCTCTATGTCCTGTGTCAAACAACACAGACACGTTAAGAGCTGGCGAGAAGGAAAAAAGAGTGGAGAATTCCTGCACAACTGCTATAGGAGGAGATGTTCCAGAAATGACAGTGGGTTATATACCCTGTGAAGATGCTGAGGGCATGAACTTCATGCTTGGCAACCATGATTTAGTTTCTTCCTGTACAAATGAAGTGATAGAGGCCTACCATGCCTTAGAAGGTAACTCTGGAGCTGCAGTCGTTCCCAGAGTGCAAGATTGTTCTGGAAAACAAACAGAAAATAATGTTTGTCTTCTTGATTTTGAAAAGAAAAAAGAAGCAACGCAAGAAACTACTGCAAAAGATCAAAGTGAGCTTGTACCTGTTGCTCATGTTATGTTCTCTGAACAAAAACCAGCCAAGGAACCACACGTTGCTAAATGTCCTGCCGGGAGAAGGGGTGTCATTCGTAGCCTCCCTCCTCGTGCTAGTCAGAGCTGCAATGTTCCTGCTCACAAAGAAAATGACAAAGGTGAGATAAAGATGAATAGAAACAAACATTCATCAAAATCTAAAATAAGTAGCAAGATAAAGATAACTGAAGGAGTAATTGTTTCTGATGAGATTTCCACAAAATATAATACACAAGAGATGAATGCCAAGAATCGGATTTTTCCATCTTTGCGTCTGCCATGCATGGAACCTGAGACTTCCCTAAAATGTCAGAAAAAAATACCTCAAGCAAACAAATACCATTTTCCTCAGAGTGATCAAAAACTTAAAAAGCAAAGTTTCTCCCGTTGCCAAAATCCAGTTATTTTAAAGAAACCTGTTACTCCTCTTTCTCTACCATGTGCACAGTCTGCTTCAGATTTTGTACATCTGAAATACAGTGACATGTTCAAGAAAATAAATTCAAATGACAATGGTCCAGGTATTTACGAAATGTTTGCAACTCCAGTCTATTCCCACATGCGTGAGCTTGATCAACACAAGAACAGTTTTTACAGAGATGTTTGTTCTGCTCCACCTGGGAGATGCGCTGCTAGCACCTGCAGATCTACCTGCAATAAAAGGAGAGAGGGCAGCCAAGTAAGAAACACTCAAAAGAGAACGTATTCTAAGCCAAAGAAGACCGTATCTGGTACCAAAAAAAAGCAGAAAAGCTTAATTCCAAAGGACAAAAGTATCAAATTGAGTGATTGCAGCACAGAGCAAGATAATGTAAAAACTTCTGGTCCAGATTGTCAAATACAGACTCCAAGGAGCATGTCGCTGGTTTGTGGAGACTTAGATGATCAGCTTATATTTTTAGAAGAGCTTTCACAATCAACCAGACAAAATAAAAAAAATTCAAGTTCAAAGTTATCTCCTATTACAGAAGTCTCTTTGGAGAATTCTTTAGACAGTCAGGATCTATCCAACCATCAGATAGCTTCTACCTGTAGCCAGAATCTTCTTCAGTTCAGTAATAAAGACTACACAGAATGTGCTGCTGAGCGCAGCAGTTCATTTACTGACCAGAACAATTGTGTACCCCAGTGCAGGGTGGATAAGGACGGCTGCACAGGCCTAGGATCAGACCAGACCTCCTTCAGGACTATAAACCCACATGAATCATTGCACTTTTCAGACAGTCTGCAGTGTCAATCCCTTGCAAAAAAATTAAGTCAGAGTTGGGCATACACACCTCAGGGCAGCAGTCTGGCAAATGAATTGACTCAGCCTTCAGTGATTCAGGCAACAAATGTTACAAGTCCCAGTTTCCAGACAAGTCAAAACATTTTGTCCTGGGCAGGTACAAAGGACATGACTGACGAGTTGCTTTGTTGTCTGGCTGCAGAATTGCGAGTGCTTGAAGAAAAAGACATCAACTCTGCAAGAACAAAAATTGCAGATTCTAAAATGCAGAATGCCCATACGAAAGAAGGAAATACGATGAATGGAGATGGAGAAATAGTAAATAGTGCTCTAGTGAAGGTAAAAATAACTTCTTGTAACTTGCTAGATCCTTTGGGTAATGCTCCAACACAACTGTGGATGAACGATGAGTCATGATGTTAACAAAGAACACAGTGTTTAACTGAAGTACGGGTGATGTGTGCTCATTAATGATCGGGTCTCTTCTCCTTGGGCTGTCCACTGCATCTTCTGGTACCCAGCTGAGGACACCCATGTTAGATGCTGCCTGTCTGACACAAGGCAGATGGTGTTCAGGCATGACAGAGATAGACAGCGAGGAGGCAAGTTTCTGTTTCAGGAGCTGTTGTATCAATGTGCCAGGCAATGATTGTATGGGGGGGAGGAGGAAGAGAAAGAGTGAGAATCATGCCAGGTGAAAGTTACTCCTTATAAAAAATGTAATGATAATATGAAGCTTTTTTTTTCCCCCTTGCTTTCTCCTCACGCTGCCCATCATCTTTCAAGCAGAGTTACAGTAGAGCCTTTTGGGGATCAAATGAAGAAAGAGACCTGCTAAACTTTGAGGAATCCACTGAAGTGCACGGAAGCATTTTAACTAACAAGGATACTATCATGTGGACGAGGGGTGAAGTTCTTGGAAAGGGAGCCTATGGCACAGTAAGTTAAAGTCTCAGTATGTTAAGAGATGCACTGATCATCTCAGAGCTACATCTCACCTTGCAACTGTCTGTTGTCCAGTGCAATAAATAAATATTTTTGATTATGCAGTGAAACGACAAACGGAAATATACCCTGTAAAATAAGTGAACATACACTTTTATTCATGTTTCATTTTAATAACTGCTAGTTTCGTTGTAGGTATACTGCGGTCTGACAAGCCAGGGACAATTAATAGCAGTAAAACAGGTTGTTCTGGATGCATCAGATCAACTCACTACAGAAAAGGAGTACCAGAAGTTGCATGAGGAAGTCGATCTTTTGAAGACACTGAAACATGTCAATATTGTAACTTACTTAGGAACTTGTCTGGAAGATAACATTTTAAGCATTTTCATGGAGTTCGTTCCTGGTGGCTCAATTTCTAGTATTATTCATCGGTTTGGTCCATTGACAGAAATTGTCTTTTGTAAATACACGAAACAAATTCTAGAGGGGGTTGCATACTTGCACAGCAATGGTGTGGTGCACAGAGATATCAAGGGCAATAACGTTATGCTCATGCCAAGCGGTGTAGTAAAGCTGATCGACTTTGGCTGTGCCCGGCGCTTAGCCTGGGCCAGCCTCAGCGGCACACACAGCGAGATGCTCAAGTCCGTGCACGGGACTCCGTACTGGATGGCACCAGAAGTTATAAATGAGTCTGGATACGGAAGGAAATCGGACATCTGGAGCGTTGGCTGCACCGTGTTTGAGATGGCAACAGGAAAACCACCGCTGGCTTCCATGGACAGGATAGCTGCCATGTTCTATATCGGGGCCCACAGAGGGCTGATGCCTTCCCTGCCTGACCGATTCTCGGGAGCTGCAGCGGACTTTGTGCATGCGTGCTTAACCAGGTATGTGGATTTTTAGGTGAAAAAGAAAAGGAAAAATGCACATAGTGTGTGTGGAAGCTTAGGCTATCTTAAATGGCACATATGGCTGTGTAGAAGAATTGTACTGTAAATCCTTAGGTTTTACAGCATTTCAGGAAAGCCATTGAATAGCAGTATACATAAAAGAGATTTACTCTCCATAATGGTGTTAAAAATAGTCACGTGTTCTTTTTGAGGGGACCTTATGCACAGCGTTTACTTTTCCTGTAATTTTCATGCAGAAACATGTTACCGTTGCATTTTAGACAAATGCTGGCTTAATTCTTAATCCTTGGATTAGAATTGTTATGGTCCCTGTGGACCATATAACAGTAACCAGAATAACTGTTGTCAGTAAATAGCAATATCATAGAAATGTTGATTCAGAGATACTAGTAGTTAAAAGATATCAGGAGTTGTTAGGGAGAAGGAAATATACAAATAGAAAGATTTTTAATACAGTATTTTTTTTCCTTTTTCTTTTAAATGATGCATCTTTAGCGGCAAAATTTTAATATATGATCTCACCATGTCCTAAATATAAAACACCTTCCTCATCCTGTCTTTCCTATTATTTTTTTTACTTAAGAAATCAGTGCCTTTTATTGTTTCCCTTGTTTCACTTTTCTCCAAGTTGAGGGTTGAAAAAAAACAAACTCCTTGATTCTTGCAATGCTATAAGCCCAAATGGCCTCCTTAACATGAATCATGTTGACTGGAGATGACAAAACTGACTGACACAAGGCCAAACAAATAATTACATGTTTCTTAAATACACTTTTTGTGCACATGAAATAGTTGAATAAGAATTATTCCAAGTTTTGGTAGGAATTCAGAGGAGCAAAGAAAGATTTTTGTAATAAGTTATTTCACTTTTATAAGTCATACATGGTAACAATCTCTTCCCCTAAATTCTGCCTTCCTTTCTACCAGCTTTATAAAATACAAAACAAAAAACTGAAAAGGAGTAATGACAGCAGAGTTAAGAAAAAAGCCTAAGTTTGTATTTAAATTTTACAAATAATTACATTACAGGAATGCATATTCATTTTATGTACTGATTTTTCAAACCCTCAATGCAGAGATCAACATGAACGCCCTTCTGCTCTGCAGTTGCTGGACCATCCCTTTGTGAAAGGAAGACAGTGAATTTTTCAAAACTCCTGCCAAACCAGTTTACCTTTCACACAAAAGAAGATTTCCTCCTGTGGAAAACATCAGAAGGAACTGGACTTAAAAGTGACAGCCGAACTTACTAGAGGTAAATTTGTAGACAAGAAGGCTATTTTTAGGCGGTGATTAACATTTTTTGTGATGTCTGTGCTCATTGGAATGGGTATTCCTTCGCTGTGAACACAGGGCTGTACAATTTGTTGCATTTGAGGAGACTTAAAAAAACCACTCCACAACACTATCACCAGTCCGTGACAAGCAAGGTAAGTTGGGAGTGCCAATTTGTCTGTAAAAGCCTTTGGAAAACATGGTATCAGCAGAAAGCATTGCAGATTCAGAAAGCTCTACTCAGACTCACAGATGAGTGTTTAAATGTGCCTGTAATCTCAGGAAAATGCCAAACCATGTGGTTATGTTGGCATAAAACATACTGATGCTTTTGTTTAGGTAGATGTGCCTTTCAATTTTAGCTGGTGGAAAGAACCACACAACTAGTCTGTACACACGTATCAATCCTTTTTATCCTTTGCTGCTGAGGTTTATCAGCTACAAGATACTGGAGTGATAATGAGAAGAGATGCCCAGTTGTACACAGATGTATCCTTATGGAGCTTACATCAAGATAATTTCTTAATCTCTCTGGAATTATGAATCAGAGATTTGAGATTCTTTTCTGGAGATGGCCCTGTCTAACCCCACTGCTAAGGCAGCCCTCGGCCATTTGGCTTTTGCATATTGCCAAGGGTGGAGTTGTTTTTTTTTTTACAGGTAGTTAGTGTAACTAGCTACTACCTACTAGTAACAATGTAATGAAACACTATTTGAAGAATGTTATGATATATCAATAATAATAATTAAAAAAAAAGATTCAGCCTAGTAATAGGCTGTCCTCTTCCTGATGGGGCTTCCTTCTCAGTATATTTAAGATTTCAGGGGAATAGAACATTGCAGAAACTATTAAAATGGGGTGAATCTCTTGTGAGCACCTAGTTTCTAGGAAGACGTAGTAAAACTCAGCCCTAGAACTTTCAAGGGCTGAGCCCTCAAGAGTTCAAGACTCTGACTCTTGTACCAACAGCGAATTCAAAAATGGTTGCTTTACAAAACAAAGAAGGAAAGCAACAAACAGTTTTGGTTTATATAAGATCAGCTTCCCCCAGAGTGCTTAGCATTTTAGTTACTTAAATAGCTTTCAAATTTTATCTTATTCCAGTAGCCTGACTTCAGAGAGCAATTTGGTCTAAACTTTATAAAAATGAAGAGAAATCAGTAAGTACTTTTAGCAAAACTCTTTATTTGTTTAGTTTCTGTAGGTATGATGTCACATAACAGACAGAGCATTATGCCATTATGAGAGAAATCCTAGCATCAGAGTAATCTTCCAATCTTAAACAGTTATCAGTCCCATTTTGAGGAATACCGCTTGGTCCTCATGCCAAAATCCATGGCAACTTGAGTATCTTCACATTAAAGTACCTTGCAGAAAAAAAGGTAGGAGCCCTGGCACGTGAACTCAAGTGAGATGTACGTAACTCCAAGGTGTATATTAATTCTTCCTAGATTAAGGGAGTGTTTCCAAAAAAAGCTGAAAAGTAAATATGAATTTTTATTTAGCATGAAATGATACTGCGATGACAGTCACAAGTGGGGAAAGAATGGGAATGCTCGAGGATATGCAATTAATTCGAATTTTCAGAGCTATGAATCCTCCTCCTCATGCATGTCTTATAACCGAAACTAAGATCCGTTAGAGTGTGAGTTCTCTAATGTTAGGGTTAGTAGTTATTTGGAATTTAAATGTAATGTTTAGTCCAGCTACACTAACATTAATTTTCAACTTTTTAAAAAAAAAGGTTTAAAGTTTTTAAGACAAGACTCTGAGTTTTTTTACTTGTTTAACCAGATTTAGAGAATGAGGGTATTATTTAATGCCAGCACTTGCAAAAAGTTTTTCTTTCAGCTTAAGCGTACTTGAGAACAGGGGATATGTGCTCATGTACCAGCCCTGTTCTCAGCACAGCTTAACCAAGAAGTATGTTGATGTAGGGAATCTTGGGCATTGCGTAGACAAGTCTAACTTTGCGTATTTCTTACTTAAGGAGATATAGATGTTTCACATCAAAATCCAGATACCTGTAATGAGGCATCTAAGCTGATAAGGAGATAATTTTTTTAAATCTTCTTAAATCTTTATTTTTAATGAAAAGTGCCTCACTGAAAAGAGACATGCTTTACAATTTACAGTATTTGAGTAGGACAAACCTTATTTATTTTTTTGAATTTGCTGCCTTCATTTCTAAAAAACAGAGGCCAGAAGCAAAACAGCAGTGAAGACCCCACTGTAAAGTATGCAGGCTACCAAGCAGCAGGTACAGCCACTTTGCTGTAATGCTAAGTTTCCTCAACATTTAGAGTTTAATACAAGCATATGAAAGTATGTGTCCCTTTATCACTGTAGGGGATACCTAGTATATTTTTCTTATTGTATACAGTAATATTTAAAGCTCTGAGCTCTGTTCAGGAGTTAGATTTTGTAGGTGTGCCAGCCCAACTATTCTGCACTGGGCTTGAAACTACAACCACCCATGACATAAAAATTTGCATCTCAAAATACATTTATCGACCGTACTTCTCAAGGAAGCAGACATCAAGCTCAGAAACCCACAGTCTTTGGAGATTCAGGTTCAAAATTAGCACCAACTTGCACAGCTTTCTCACAACTTCTGGCAGGAACTGCTGCCATTATCTACAGCCCTTTCTAAATTCCAGTTTTTGCACGTAATCCAAAAAGGCCAAAAGTTCTCCCCTGAGGAAGGGATTCAAGCACTCAGAGTAGAGTAAGTTTTCTCCCCTAAGAAAGTTTACTTTGCTTTACTTTTTTTGCTTTTACTTTTACTTTACTTGCCCAAGGCAGCCTCAGGAACTGCAGTTTACAGGTATTGCCAAGGAACACAAAACTTCTGAACTACAGTAAGAAAAAGGGTGCAGTTTTGAGTACAGGAACACCTAGGAATCAAAACCAGGTACTTCCAGCTTTTTAGTTTAGAGAGTTGAATTGGGTTTGCTACATCCACCTCCGGAGAAGTCAGAGAGAGTCATTCTCCACAGCAATGTGAGAGAAAACTCCTGGTGTTATTTTTTAATTTAAAGTATACAGAATTAAGCATTTCAGAGAACGAATGAATTAATTAGCTAGTTCACCTTTCAAGTCTTTTAAGATGTATTTTTAGAATTCATTTCTGGAACATGTGTTTACATTGCAATTAAAGAAAGCAAAGAACTTGTTTGCTAAATTCCCCTTTAAGCAAAACTGACTGGGAACCTTTCCCCTGTGGTCTTACAGAGACAAAAAGCTGTTGTCACCACCCTCTCCCCTCCGTCCCCTCCCATTCACTAAAAGGAAAAGCTATCAAGTATGGCCAGCCACTGCACGCTGAAGTTACATGGTACAGGCTCATAGACCCAGGCTGGATAAGAAAACATACATGCATCTCTTAAGATGCTGTAAAGTGTCTAGGTTTTGCTTTTCTGGCACGCAAACAGAATTTGCAGCGTGTTCCTAAGCCTGAGCACCATAACATGAAGGAAGCAAGGGAAACAAGTTATACGTAGAACTTTAAAGTAATTTACTATTTGATTGTTTTGATGGAAAACAGTGTTTTTGCCAATAATTAACAGGGATCTGCACATGAAGTTGGAAAATTAAACAGGAAATGGGATAATTTCTGCACAATAGAGGTGAGGTAGGGAATTTTATTGAAAATACTTTTTTTTTTTTTTTTTTACAATTTCTTAGAAATAAAGTTTCTTTCTAATCTCACACAAATGGCTGTACCTCAAAAATTCAACTATGCTAATATGAAACATTTATATTTACAATTTGCCAAAAGAATATACAGAACTGCTGTTTTATGCAAATACCGAAGTACCAGATCACAGTGAGATACATTACTTCAGCACTCCCACCATTAGGAACAGAATTAAGTTTCAACATACAAAAGAATCTCACTATTCTACAAACCTTGTATCTCACAAAAAGGGAATATTTTTAATAGTGTCATAGCAAGGTCTGCACTAAAGCTTAATTTTACAAAATTACATAATGCATGTACTCAATTTACAACAAAAAACTTGTAATCGGTGATGAACAGAGTAATAGTGTCATCTGTTAGCCTTTTATTGCATTTATTCAGTCATTCACTTGGGAGGTTGAGGCTGATCAGTGAGTGAATTTTCACTCCTTTCAGACACCTCAGCCAGGCCCCAGTTCACACGATTCACTAATTGGCAGTGGGTTTCGGTCAGGGAACATCAGTGGCATCTCGCTGCATGTCCTCTCCCTTCCTCTCACCCCCTACTCCCACCACACTGAATTTAGTTCCGGACACAAAGACAAATACAGTTTCACATATTTACAGTCACATTGAAAATCAAAACCAATGACTTGTATGGATATTCTTTACAGAGAAACCAAAAATCAGTTCGGATCTCAATGTAGCATAGCAACATTTTGTCCACAAGGTTTCACAATTTCCTAGAATCAAAATAGGAAATAGTTATTTTGAAACAGCACCTTAAGATGAAGACCTATGCTCTTTTCCAATTTCTATTAGACAGGCACTAGTTATCATCCAGACATTTCAACTCCAACTTATGACAGGAATTGCTATATTTACAGTACAATATATTGCTTATCCAAAGTGGCTGTGTAAGATGCATTTAATGGCACAACTATTTAAACAGACTTGAAAAGCAGTGTAGTGCTTTAAAAGAAGAGCAGTGTAGTGCTTTAAAGACAAAATGTAGACAACTTACTGCTTTTTCATCCATCTGCCCATGCTATAGCCTAGGACAGTACATAATGCAGATTACATTTGCTAAAAGCCAGATCTAAGAGTAGAGCTGAGATGGAAAGGAAACAGACTACAAAAGGATAGAAAATACTCAACAATGCAGAAATGTAACAAAGGGTTTAAATACATTCTGAACAGAGAAAATCAACCACAGTAAGGATAAGACAGCTTTGCGTTTTGTACATGGGCCAAGATTTCAGGTTAGATTTAGCAGAAGATGCCATCAGGTTTCCATTTAAATATTCCTTAGTGTAAAAAAAAGTATCCATAGTTCATTCAAATAAAACTTATTCAAGTAATTACAAGCGTTTGCATTACTGGAAAGAGAGTATTACATAGTAATTGATATACCTGTATCATACAGCAACTACCATCTGGGTAGGTTTTGAGCAGTTTTCATCATTTAAAGCACGCTTGAGTAACACAACTGGAAGGGCTAGGTGCCGGGTCTGACATCTGAGATGACAGAATTACACAAGCACGAAGTGAAGGAGGTGGCTTAGCAAAACTAGCAAAAGCCTACTTCACATCCTGTTTGCTTCTGAGTTAAAATAAGTGACTAAGAACTGTCTGTTGCTACCATATACTGAGTTTGTGTTGAGGTACTTCATAGCTTATGAATAGTTTTGAGTAACAACCCAGAAAGTCAGTTCACTTATCCAGGCTGAGCTGTAGTATTGGCTTTGAGAACACGTGAACATTCACACCTGTCATATACTTTGAAACACTGTGGAAAGAGCACACAAGCTGTAACACTGACACTTGCAGGCAGATAAAAATGTATGCTAGTGGTTTAACTGGGAGACTGATTTTTTTCCCCACAGAGCTGAAAAAACAGAACAAGTATCTTCCAATTTGGTAACTAATGACAAGTACAATGCACAGAATCAATGATAACTATTTTATTGTTGGAATATAAAGTTGGGATATCAATAGTTTTATTCTTATTTACTGTGAAGACTGCATTCACCTGTAAAAGAAATATGGCATCACACACAAGTACACTTTTTGGATTTCAGAACATGGATATTATTCTGAAATGGTAATGGGAACAGTGACTCCTGTTTACTATTAAAATAAATTATGACTTCTTAAAAAAAGATGATTTTCCCACCATGACAGTTAGGAATTGCAGTTAAGTCACATTAAATCTACATAACCATTATTAACAGCTCTGTGTCTATTTTACTGCATCAAGCCAATAAACATTTAAATGCACTTCACATCAAGATATTATGTAAACTTTTATTTTAATTCCTTTTTCCTTCAAGAAATTAGGGACATTTCAAAGCTCTGGCCACAGTCAGCAAGCAGAGGCCCACCCTGTTTCCTGCCTCGCGGGTAATACTGTCTGGTGGAGACCCTACATGGTACTGGATACCTTCTCTAGTGAAGTGTCCCTTTTAAGTGGCTTCCAATAAGGCCTACAGTTTATAAAGATAAACAAGACAAAGTGCCATCTCGGTTTGGGTAACTGATGGACTCTGACAAGATAAAATAAAGTTATGTGTATTTTGTTATACTTACAAGCAGCTCCAATCCTGAGTATTTATGGTATATCTAAACATACAAAAATGTATGTACATTTTTCTCCACTTTCTTGTAAACAGTTGTCAGTATACTGTTTTAATCCCTTTATCTTCAAAACATGCAAATCATACATACAGTATAAATACACAAGAAAACAATTACACTCATTCAAAAACTAAGCAACAAAAAAGTTGTGGCTGCGGTACTCAAAATTATAAATAATCAATGCTCGAGGCATCCTATGCACCTAAAAGCAGACGTTCATTCTACTGTTCTTAGCTGCAGTTGTAGAAATACTGAGATTTTTTGCACCTTCCATGCTATTACAGTATTTATAACACTATCATATGTGGAGATAAAGACTCGTTTACTATACCTCTTCTTTTCAGAGTGAAGGATAAAGCAGCACTTACATATACTGAAACCACGGCAGCAACAGCTGGTGTTGCCACTGCTAGAGTAGGAAGTTTTCCGTTCTAACAATTCTTAAATTAAAAAAAAAAAAGAAAAACAACCTAAGAATCGACTACATGTTCATTCCTTGGGCACTTAACAGCGAATCCAGCATGTCGAATGTGTCTTTGTAGTCCATATGCTGGCTGTTTGTACTGTACTGGTGATGGGCATCAGGACCGTTCTCCACTGGCTTCTTGTCCAGTTTCACGAGGGTGCTGAGATGTCCGTAGCCCACCTGGTATGTGACAGGGGGAGGAGGGGGTAAGGGAAGGTTAAAAACAGAGCTGTGAGAGGATACATACTGCTTAACAGAGGAAGAACTAGATGAACTACCTGAACTTTTGGAACTTTTGCTCATTTTGGAGTGGTGGTTGTGAGAAGCATCGTTGCTGTGTAACCTCTTCCTTGACGAGCCGGAACTAGAGGAATTGCCGTCACTACTCAGGCCAACGGGGCTCCTCAGAGCAGTCGGTGTTAAGCCGTCAGCACTATGCTTACTGCCGCCACTGCTGCTGCCACTGTGCGAGTGGGAGTGCTTGTGACCCATGCTGTGGTGGCGATTTAAGGAGTGGTCTTTGTGCTTCTCCTTGTGTTCCTTGCTAACGTGTGGACTGGAGTGCTTACTTTTTCCACTGCCCTCATCCGATGAGCTATGTCTTTCTGAGGAGGAAACTTTAATTTTCATTTTCAGCTCCTCCTTACTGGCACCCTTTTCTGTGGGCGGGATGGGTATGCGCAGTTTGAGCGAGCCTCCCTTTTCTTTTTTATCAGACACGTGTTTTTCAGGCTTCTCTGCGTTCGTGATGGGGATTTTCATTTTAATAGGAGACGTAACGGAAGCACTGCTGGCTGTCTGCGCCGGCATGTGTTTTTTGTGTGGCTGTTCGCCTGGGGTTGCTACGTAGTGTTCTCTCACATCCAATTCAAGGGTTTCTAGTTTGCGTTTCTCTCTGTATTTATCCAGAGACATTTTCTGAGGAATTATTACGGGAGCAGCAACTTGTCCGTGGTGTTTGTTTCCTGACTTATGAGAATACTCTTGCTTGACAGCAGAATGCTCGGCAAGTTTGTCGGGTCTGTGATGTACTCCCGAGTGCAGCTGTACAGACGTCCCTGGCTGGAAGTTCATGTTATACTGACTAGGAGGTAATGTCTCCTGTTTCTGAGAGTATATTTGTTCTGTCCTGTTTTGTTCTTGATGCTGAGGCCATTCCTGGTGGGATGCCAAATTGTATGAGGTACTTGGCATCCCTGTTGTTAGTATTGCCAAATTTTCAGGTGCATGACTATCTGGAACAGAAATACTTCCTGAGGTCAGAGGTACCGGTGCAGGAAATGATGTCGATGGTTTTTGGAAACTTGTATTTGCGGCCACACCAGTAACTGTATCCACCAAAATGGAATTCTGGACCAAAGACGAGCCAAGAAGCGAGTTCTCGGATACCTGCCCATCACCTTTAGGTTTCCTAGCAGCCTGGTTAGCCTATGCAGAAAGGAAACAAGTGAGAAAATACACAGCTTAGAATACTTGTAAAGAACATCCAGTTTAGCTCAAAGGAGAGGATAAAAGCTGACTCAAGGTTTCATCCCCCAGTCCAGCTACAGGAATAAAGAACAAACAGGATAAACCTCCTTTTTTTCCCTTGATTCATAGTTCTCCTACAAGTTCATCATTCCTTTTGGCTAAATTGTTACAGGAAAATTTCTTACCCGCCAATTTCTAATTCTCTTCAGCCTGCTAGGTGTTTTTTCCAGTATTTGCAGAAACTCGTGCGTTAGTTCTGGGTAGAAAAACAACAAAAAAAAAATATATAAAATATCTGATTCTGTAATAAGCAGGTTTGCCTTCAATCAGTTTTCTAGACAAACAGCATACTGCTTTAGCGGTACAGGTTACACATGACTTGAATTGATATTTAATCAAAAATCTTGTTTGATAAGTGCTGAACAAAAATGGCTGCAGTATTTCACCACAACAGGCTTTAACCACTACATGCATTCTGAAAAGCAGATCCGCGTTTAAGATTTATACTCTTGCAGAGTCTGTATTTATTAGACCAAAAATTTCTAGAGCTGTACAAACAGCAGCTCTTAAAATAACACATTTGCCATCCAGCTTAAGCATTTCTTGCGTGACGTTAAATTTCCCTTAAAATCTAAACCTCTAAGTCACCATTTCAGTCATTTCACTGAACTTCAGGAGCAACCAGTAACAGATCTGGGCAAAACATCAGCCATGGGACCGTAGGAAGCACTATTTTAAACAACAGGTTTCAGTTCATTTGTGTTCAAGGCAAAGCAGCTGGCTGTGTTTAAAAAAAAGTCCTTGCAATTAGTAGGCCCGCAAGGAAACCTAGGGCTCTACACTTGTCAGCTGCAACAAAAATACTTTCAACTGAAATTTTGTGTTACTCGTAAGCTAAAAATAAATTAGGTACAGTCAGAACTCAAATGGGAGAGTGGCTCTGTTGCAGGTCTGGAAGAACTGGCTCCTCCAGAACCCCACAGCAGGTCACAAACCAAGTTGCTCCTAAGTGCAAAAGCACCTCACCACTTCAGTCTGCTCCCACATCTTTGCTTCAGACACCAGCTCCACAGACACTTACAGAGTTAAGCAGTGGTCACTGCAGGCTCGCAGCACACATCTCACAGGATTTTAAAAATTACAAGGATGCATGCCTACCAAACACACACAGGCGACAGACAGCTGAGAAGGCAGGGTAGTGGCTGAATTTGAAGGGACAGCTTAAAAGAATCCTAAGACAGAGCCATTTGAGCTTGCAATTTCAAGCTCACTCAGGTGCTGTGATTCATGTGGCACCTACTCTGGTTTGCGTTTTCAAAATATACTCAGGCCATTAAGAAATGAAAGCTCAGCCAACAGGAAGAGCACGTCACGGGGAGCTATGCTGGGCTGTACCACGCCTGGAGGCTTCCATCAGCACCTCTCTGAAATAATTCTTCGCTCTAGAACTACAAGCAAAGCCCAATGGATGTGAGCCCCCCAGAAATCACCACCTACATAAGGCAGCTACAAAGGCCGTAAGTTCAGGCCCCACTGCAGTAAGTGCCATTTCTGCCTTCTAAACCCTATAATCCACAGAGCAATAGGATAGCACACAGGTAGTACTGGGTAACAACACGGAAAGCAGGGTCAGAACAAAAGCTAGTAAGACGTCTAGGCGTATGGTCTTCTAAGCGTGTTTTCTTCCTGAAAGAAGCCATTTAACAACAAGAAAACTATTTCTGCAGGAGTTTGAGGTATCATAGGCTCTGCTTACGTTAACACAGAATTATGTTTGTTGATGTTAGATTTATGTAGTTTTAAGAACGGCTGTCTCAGTGACACTGTACACTTGAACACCTGTGTACATAAAATTATCTGGATTCCATGGATTTGCCGAGATGCTCCTCTATCTGTTTTCCCTGTCTTGGAAAGCCCTAAAAAGCCAACCTCTAGCCTGTACCTAACAAAAGGTCTGTGCATATCCCAGCTTACATATTGAAATCAGAAGGGTCTCAGAACTATCCTCCTAAGCTCTTCCCTCTCCTATACCTTCCTCATACCTGAGGACTCTCAGCACGAAGTCAGTGAAACTTATTTTAGGCTTAAAGCTATGCTCTTACTATGCTCTACTCCTATTCTTAGGGACATTATCAATAAGCACTTGAAACTCAGATGTGGAAAGGCAGCACTACTTACCATCCAGCAATTCCAGAGTAACCGAAGGATCCACATATTCCCACCAGTGTTTCCCATCAGTCGATACTGGAATCTCCCAGTTAGACCACTTGCAGGCCAAGTGAATGCACACACATGCTATCACCGTAGGCTTGTATTGAAGACAGAATGTAGTAAGGTGAAGACTGTTGCATAAATTTCATAATGAGGAACCAAAGGAAATCAAACATGTAAAATAAAAAAAAAACAACAACAAATCAACCATTAACACACAGCATAAGATAATTTGTCAAGTAACAGCAGTTAAACATTAATTCAAGGAACATATTTTGGATTAAGTTCTTAATATATCTTGCTGCCCTAACAAAACAAAGGATAGGGCATTTATCTGCAGAAAGTTTAATTTGCCTTTTCTATAAAAGCGTGGTTAACAGTAAAGAAATTTACCAATTATTATACTGTACTTAAGTACTAAGAAAGAAATTAGTATAATATGGTCAATTAAATTCTACCTACAGTAAAAAAAAGAAAAAACAAAACACCATACAGCTCATTATGCAGCCTCCAAATTAGTCTAGTAAATGAAGGTACACCCAAGTTCGACAGAGGCCCAGTGAATTACTTGTCAGCTTAGCTTTAACTAGGCCAGAACCTGTGATATTTGTGAACTCAGCTTCAGCTTCCAGCTGGCACCAGCACAAAGGCATTGGTTCAGTATCACCACTTTATCACAGCTTATCTTAACAGCTGCTTCAAATACAGAATCCTGCCCGCTAAGGAACCCCCAGAAAATGCTTGGCTGGAAGACTTCTGACCAACCAGTAGTAGATATTACTTAAAACTTAGCTACATACAGTTTAATTCTGATTAAATAAAGCTCAAAGTTGTCTTGCAAGAAATAAATTGGAATAATCAAGAAATCAATACTGAAGTCTGCTCTCAAATTTTATCTTTCTACAACAGGCTACCCATATACAATCCCCATCTGGAATCCTTTAACTTAAATTTAATACAAGTACTTAAGTTTTCAAACTGTATATTAAATTTAAAGAGCTGTTTCTAAAAGGAAGAACATTGGACTACTTCTAGTATATTGGAAAAGAAAAATCAACTGGTTGAAAAGATCTTAGGCCCACTACGATTTTATAAGTTAAGATTGGATCAATATATTTAAAGTTAAGAGAAAACTGCCATTAACTACAAGTGTAAACTGGAAATAGTTTTGTACTTACCAAGATGCTCGAATTTCTAGGTTAAGTTTATCTCTTTGTAATCTTTAGCTGCTATTCAGGCTACCAATTTTAGACTTATGCACTCACAATCGAGAAAATGTCATCAGAAAGCACCACTACACTTCTCATTGTGCATTTAACCCCTTTGTGCCGTCAGGCCCTTGTACAATACACCGCACTGCAAACAGAAAGGTACCACCACTGTAGATGGCCCAGTCTCCTGTTGCAACAAGGGTAAGACACATGTAGGGGGCCCTGCAGTAAAGGAAGCTATAGTGTGCTACAACAGTGCAACAAAGAGGTTCAGGATAACAACCTGTTGGTAGCCATGAAATAGGATGTCTGTGCCAAATCCTTGCTTGCTGTAAGAAAAAGAAAAACAGAGAGATTAAGCATCTACTCTAACTCCTGTTTATTCCAAAACTGAAGCAATTTTGCCTTCCATAAGCACCATTTCCTATTTTCACAGAACTGATTTGAATTTAACTAGCTAGCCTTTAAAATCTTTCCAAGATACCGACGTGCCCATTACATTCAGCAAGTGGAGATGGCCCAGTCCTTCAGTTTCCTGACTCTGCCCCCCAAGACAACCCACAGAACAAAGTTCCCCTTTGCTTATCTACCCCACAAAAGCCTCATACTCTCCTCTAGAAAAAAGCCTCAGCACTCTCCTCTAGGCACACCTGCTTCCCCACCCTCACCTTACGCTGCCCACCAGCGTAACCCTGCCCCACCTGCATACTGCAGCAAGGCAGTCAATAGAAGCCAGTTCCTGGTACAGCGCAAGTTCTGCCCTTTGAGAACACAGTGGGATAGCTGGAGAACCCACCACACCCCCTAAACACAACCACGTCTCTCCCCCAGCACCTCAGAACACAGCAAGCTCCCAAGACAGATGGTTAACAAAACTAGGCAAGTTTTCTGCTCCCCCGATCAAGGGCACAGCGCTCATAGCATTTTGTTACACATTTCTGATAAACCTCCGTTGAAAAGTCTAATATGAATTAAATGACTACATTTTAGCCAGACAAAAACAAACAAACAAAAAAACAAACCAAACACACAACCCAAGACCTCAACATACCAAAAAGGACAAGCCAATGACTGCCACTGCTACAACATCTAGCACTAACCCTACCAGGAAAGCCCCCGTGATCCTCACTCAAGTAAAGGACTTACTGTAACACGTACATAATGGGATAGCTGGGCACAATGGCTTAAACCGAGGATTGAACGCAGCCTTCATTGAATTCTTACTTTGACACTACCACTTGAAATCAGTGCTACCTGCAGAAAGTGCATTGTTGAATTTTATGTCAAAGAGTACACTGTCACAAAGCTTTGTTTTAAAAGTGACCTTTCTATTAAATTTGAGAAACACTGCAATGGCCTTTAAAATTTAATTTAAGGAACATGTATTAAAAATGGGATGATTGCCAGAGGGTGTAAATCAGGTTTGTCTTCACACTACACAGCTGGGCAGAACACAGAATAGAAAAGAATACAGAAGTAGCAAGGTAACAGGAACCACTGCTACACAGATCTTACTAATCCATAATAATCAGAAGGTGAGCTATGTGACAACATTATACTATAACATTTAGTTTCCAAACTATAATGGTAATTTTATGCCAGAGAGGTATGTTCAACTTCCTCTCCCTCCCATCAGAAGTACCAGGCAGTATTAACAATGTGAAATGAGACTATTAAAACAAATGAAAATATAGAATGCTTTAATAAGACTGGAATTGATATCTTGCTTTTAATTTTCATCGAAGTAATGTTTAAAAGCTCTTCAATCACATCTACGTTCTGTACAGTTACACCGTATTTGAATTTTGGGACCAGACCAAGAAGCATCTCTACTCTCACTGAAATGGCACATCTGAAAAAGGAGGAAAAGCAGATGCCAGAAAACTTCTATTTAACATCAGCTTCAAAGTTGAGTAAATCAAAACACACACCTGGAAGAAAAGAATCACATCTTGAAACACACGTTTTAGCCTCAACAAAAAGTCAATGTGATAAAGACCTTAACCTATCTTACAGGCAGTATCGTACTTGTTTCAATGTGCTTACAGCTAAACAATCAACATTGCCAAAACCATGCACCACTGAGAACAACTGTCCCAAACTCTTACATTTGGGACAACTTTGGTTTAGCAGAATCTATCCACTAAAAGCTAATCAATCTTGGTTCCTGTATTTTGTTATTTCCTTTTGTGTGAAGTGCATCTCCAAGCTAAAATCATCTGGAAGTGCAGAGGTTAAAACAAGCCAGCACAGCTGGTCTGTTACAACTCACAAGCCTCAGGACAGATGACTGACAGCAGCCATTAACAATCAGTTTTATATTTTATCATTCAGGAGTGATTTAAAAACACCTAACCTGTCTCACTGCTGCAGAAGTGACTGTAAGGCAGGGGATTACTTAATTAGTAATCAAGATTTTCAATCAGGACTTGCAGTCTCGATACACATCCCAAAAAAGCTACTGAGTTCAAGAAATTACCAACATGAAGCCAAAATATTTCTTACTGGACATGGCCACACAGTTCAGCTGATGCAATTCCAAGACATTCTGAATCTTTTCTTCACGCTATCTTTGATCTTGAGATAATCACGAAAACGCAACTGGCAAGTCACCCTTAGGAGTATGGTGGCTTGCTGTGCCTAGGACCCTGGGAATGTAGGCAAGCATCCCCAGAAAGAGGAGGCTGCAGATATGCCAGTCATTATCAAAAGACAGAAAAGGTTGCCGAAATCCTTCTGAGCAAAAAGAAAACAAAAGCCACAGGCTCTGAATGGAGCTACGTAGGCAGACACCTGCTGGAAAGGACTGGAGGCAGCCACGGTGTTCAGGTCTGAGCAGTCCTGGTGGCTTCTCTCTTGGAAGCTTTTAAATGCTGGGAACAGGCCTGTGAAAGCCTAAGGTGAAAGTTCAGAATGTGAAGGCCGCCGATAGCGCAGCTGGAGTCTAAGATCTCTCCACACCACTGAGATTTAGGTTTTCCTTAAAGTACCCTCTGAAAAAGCATATTCGTTCAGATTCACTGCCTCTTCTGCAGCCTTTATCAGCCTGACTTAACCAACAGCAGCAGCGCACACAGACACTGCGGTATGTTTGCAGAATTTGCTACTGCAACTTCTAAAAGATTAGTAAGGATCACGGGTGTTCGAGATACCTGATAACCTGCAGAGCAGCAAGAACAATCCTAGAAATCCTTGTGATCCAATCTTCAGTTCCAAAAGAGTGTCGTGTACCAACATGGAAAAAGGAATGACTGAAGACTTCCCAAGACGTGGATAACAATATAGATTCTTCCCCTTCAAGCTCCACCAGGAGGCTGAGAACAGACTTGATTTTGCCCCAGAGCTTAAGAGAACACTGCGATGGTCTCAGCACTAGGGCAGCTTCACTGCTGAACTAGCATGCAAGCCAGTAAAGGTAGTTTGACACCAGGAGCAGTTTTTTTTTTTCCCCTCTTCTCCTCTTCAGCACAGAGCATCCATGGAATGGGCACTGGAGCTTGCCAACAGGCCTTCACAGATCCACTGCCCCAGATTCCTCAGAGGACCTAAGGAACGATGGCCCTGTTTCCTCTTCTCAGTCTCTCGACACTGAGGAAGAACGGTGCAGAAAAAAGACTGAGCCCACACCTTTCCTTGTCCACTACCCTGCCTAAGCTGTACAGATGGAACAATCTAACGCACCCATGGATCTCTGAAGATCAGAATGAATAATTAGATACACCTCATGCCTGAGCATCACGAGTCACTACGCACCTTCCCAGTTACCCCTTACTGACAATCTGTCTTGTCTAATACTACTTTCAGACAGCCCTTCAAACAGAGACAAAGGGTTCAACTTTTCCTTTAGTTGTACGTTGAAGCAGATTATGGCTGTTTGCACCAAGTCCCCCTCACTAGTTCAGCTTCCAGGAATTTGTTCTGGTAGGCCTCTATTAGTCACTGGGTCATCTGACAAAGGACTTGGCTAGAACTTGTGAGCCTCAGCAACAGAACCCATTTCTTAAAGATAATTACAGATTACTACAGGTGAGAGCATGAAGCGCACCATCCTGGATGCGAGATAACAAGAATTAATATAGGAATCAGCCCGTTTCTTAGCACCTTTGTTAAACTTGTTTTAGCCAGCTTCTCTGAGGCACCAGGGCACTTCCTCACCACACGGCAATTCAACACACAGGTGCTGAGCCAGAGCCTTGTTAAACACAGCCACAGACCTCAGCTACCTTGTAGCCTCTCTTTTGACTGCTCAGTCAGCCAAATTATCTCCTTCCCTTCCTTCTCCTCTCAAACACACAGTTGAAAGTTTTAATCATAATAGTCCCGGATAAATTAATCCCCTTTAATATAAGAGGGGATCACTTTGCCCTTTAGAATAATACTTCATGTCCAAGACAGCATATTACCAGAACTGGATGAAGAAACCTTAAAATTTCTTCAGCTTCTCAGTCAAGCCCTTCGGGCTAAAGGGATCATACACTGACAACAGTTTGTGATATCTATGGAAAGCTTCAGGACTGGATATTTAAGTGTAGCACTCACTTCCATTAAAACAACGTAATGTCCAAGAAGTAAGATTTTGAGAACTAAAACCATGCCACAGTTATCACTGTGCCCCAAAGTCCATCTCTATTTACTCAATACATTCAACGGATGCTCTATGGAAATTATTGTCTACTCACTTTACTTGTGAGCGTGATTATAGATTTCATGCTCTACATTTTTAATATATGTTGTTTTTTTTCTTTCATGCTTTTTAAATGAGTTATTCAAGCCTTGTGTTTGCCGCCCATATCACCCCTAGGAGGGGGATATGCTGCCAGGAATTCTACTTGTGTGTACATACACCAGGAAGCATGCCTACCCGAGACAGGAGGTTTTCAAGCACCTGTTGTATTAAATTCACTTTGCGCCAGTTCTTGGGGTATGTAGATTTTCAGCCCTCAGTGCAGTCTTCAGATTTCAAGACTTCATATAATTTTGAATTTTATGTATTTTGTTAAACTGCACTGACATTAAATACTAGCTTGAAAATGTCAAGTTTTAAAAGTAGCACTAAAAGCAGCATGTACCTTCAGTGTATGAACTGTGTTAGTACACAAAAGCAGCACGCAAAACGCACAGGAAAGAGCTGAACTGTCTTAGAGGGTTATGTACTTGAGTAAAAGAAATGAAGTTTATGTAACATATGCCTTTCTTCTTCTAAGCTCCAGGAAAACACGCTTGCTAATGGGGAAATCTACCATACTGCTTATCACCCCTTCCCACTCCCCTAAGACACAGAGCTGAAGTGCAGGGGCTCACACGAAATCAACAAGAAGTGTGCTAACTTTTATACTGACCAAGAGCTGAAAAAAAAAAAAACAAAAAACAAAAACCATGACAGAACTTTCGAGCTGCTGATTCACTGAGACACTAGGTGCAATCAGACTTATGCACTGAGTCACAATCAAATCTGGACAGAAAGCAAAGAATCTTCTTAAAGAATTGCAATAAAGCTACTTTATATGCAAATAAGCTACAAATGGCACCAGCTCTCCTCAAACTCTGAAGACACTACACCACTAAGCTACTTCAAAACGGGAAACAAAATATTTCTCTCTCAAAGAACAGCTTTAATTCTAGAGTTACTAGCAAACAGATCTAGTTAACATGATAATGTTATGCCTACCTTTCCTACATTTTATAGGGGGGGGAGAAAAACAACTTTGAAGCATTTAACTTCGCATTTTTCAATGTCAACAACAACTAATGACTAAAGATCAACAACTACAGCCTAATAATTTCCAGTTCAAGAACACGATCAAAGTGAAAAAGCTGGCGATCAATTGAAAAAGCACTTAAAATCAATTTTTCATCCTCCATCTTATGAAAAGCTCTTTAGAACTCTAAAGGAAACTGATTTAAGAGTTAAAGAAGGTGTACCAACACTCAACAAAAAAAATACTAGATATAAAGAACAAAACAGATTTCTAGCTAGAGTCACGTTAATGAACTGCATGTAAGTTAAGAGGATACGAAACACCAGAGGTTGGAGGTTTGCTACCACCCCATCCAAATTAAGCACGTCCTTTTATCCCACAGCTCATTACCTAAAAAAATTAAGGTAGAAAGCTACTGTTAGCTATCAACCAGCACAAAGACTAACTTTATTACTATTTTGTAAAGCTACTTCAGAGTGAAAATCAACCCAGAATTTCTTTCTCAACTAGTAATTGCTCTGTTATTTGAAAGAACATGGAACAGATTATTCAATCAAAGCTACTAAGCAAGCAAAAGAAAATTTCATGAAGGACAAAGAACTGGACTCTTCATCAGACTGTAATGGTTAAGATCAAACTTTTAGTAGTTAGCCTTAAACAAACTCTTTGGACAACATAATTGTTCATATTGCACAAATAACATCACCTATAAATTTTACTAGAAACGTAAAAAAAAAAAAAAAAGGGCTTACAGAAGGGGATAAAAGCCACTGACCTCTCACTAATTGCGTACATTTCACAACATCTGTGTGCGGATGTTCAATGGTAATCTCAAAACCTGAAGAGTTAAGAATATGTTTTAGAACTACACATTTCCATCTGTACCATAAAAAAGAGACCTTTTCCTTCCCCCAGAGACCTAATACCTACTAAACCTTTGCACTGCAGATCATATAACACTATTTAACTGTCTCTTACTCTGCACTTTTGTATTTCTGAATGGTAGAGCCATTTCCAGATCAATTAGTAAAACATCCCTGCATTACCCTCAAGTCCTACATAGAATATGTGAAGTTACTGCATTTTTCAGGCTGAACATACACGAACAGTTTCTAGTATACTTATCAGTATGAGCTGTATCACAGACACTGAAACGTGTATGTGTGCACACGTCTGCTTTATTCAATCATTTCTGGGGCTTGAACATATTCCATCTATGAGATTACCAATTAAGTCAATTTGTAGGTCAGTCACTTCAAAAGCCTTTGTTTATTAAGCTATTTTAAGAAGTAGGTCACTACTATTTTCTTCCCTTTTTTTTTTTTAAAGCAATACACTCAAAGTGGTATTTAGTAAGTCAACGTTCTCAGGGCTGCCAGCTGTAGTTGTCTCTATTTATGTTAGTTTAAAGCCAGAAAAGTTTCTTATCAGAACACTGCATTTTTGATTTTGGAATTACCTGAATCCATTAAATGGTTACATTACAAATTGCAATGTTCAGAGGTAACAACTCTGCTCAACTAGATAGTATTTTTCTATTGAAAGGCAAAACAGGGAAGAGCACTTGGTATATAAAGCTTTTGCCAAGTGCTTCAGAACACACACAGCTGACCTAGCACATGCTATGTTGTGTAAAGTAACACAATTACTACTTTGGAATAACATTATTTGGAAGGGTATACATTTCTACTCCATCAAACTGTCAGAAACATTTATTTGACAAGTATTGGTATGCCTTTTTTCTCCAGAGTGAACACAACAGCAACTGGTGATATAAAACTAGACTCACAGGTCAGAAGTTGCATACAAAAAAAATAGTAAAATTCTAGCATACCAAAGGCACATCAAAAATCCAGCTACCTGGGTCCCATGACTGGCTCATGGCAAATGGGCTGCACAACAGGCATTTAAAAAGACATACCTAAAGTTTGAAGCATTATTGTTTCAAGTATAACCAGCTCTTGAGCTTGCTGAAGGTATGCCTGAAACAAATAAGCAAACACGTCAAGACGTAGGCATCTATCGTCTCAAAATTTCAATTACACACTTCCTACTTGAACACTGGCATTATCAACATAAATTAAAGACCAGTACCCATGCCAGTGAGCACTGAGCATTCAGAATACTTTACTGCAGTAAGACTTCCTTCTACTTGTATAGGCCTCACTGTAAATTCAGTTATCCCTCAGTTACAGCAGCCTAACCATCTTTCACAGTAAGATTTACTTCATTTCAATCTTACACAGTTATTCCAGCAAAGCATCGTTGGGAGGATGAGGAATGCTATGTACATTATGGAGGCTTGCCAGTGCAAACAAACTCAACTATCTCTACGCAGGTTCTCCATTTCGGTACTTTAAAATACAGCTGGAGATACCCAGTTGGCCTGTGTTCTGGGCTCCACCGTATATATAGTACACCTCCATGTGTCATTCCAAGAACTGGGAGCATGGCAAATAGCTTATATGTCAGTTCAGGTCCAGCGGGGTATAACTAGCTCAGCCTGACCTTCCAGCAGAGCAACTCTGGTGCATTTCCACCATACTTCCTCACAGTTGTTTCCAGGAAGCTTCATCACAGGAAAGAAAATGGAAACTGTGAAGTAAGTGGAAGCTGTACAAAGTCTGGCAAATCAAGGAAGGAAGACCAATGTACAGCAGAGACAGTAGCTGACTGCCTGCATGGCATCCTTTAAAACAGAAGGTAGACAACAGCACAGTCAGCCTCTGGCTGAGAGAGAGGAATACTCAGCGTCCTCAACTCTCTACACGAAGTATGGAACTCACAAAGCCATGCGTGAAACCTCTCATTTAATGTCTCATCAAGATTTCTACTACACATGGGGAAGTTTTAAAAATAATGCAAGTTTAAGGTGAAGCAACCCCTCCAAGTGTCATAACACAGATACCTGAGTCCTCAATTAGTTACATTAAGTAATACAAAAGATCTGAATGGTTTAAACACAGGTGTTTTTTCTAGTATGCAGACAGCAATAATCCAGTCAAGACAATGTAACAACTCATCAGATGAAGCGTCATTTGATTATCTCTAAAACCATGACTTCCACCTACATCACTCTTTGTATCCAGTAGTGGCTCTTGAGGGTGAAGACAGGCATGTGCTACTTTAATAACATGTTCGAGTTTCCGCGGCTGTTCTTCCACTTTTGCAGCCAAGAACAATGCCGTAGGAGATATTATCTGAAGAAGAAAAACACACAGATTTAACTTTTTACAAGTAGGACTTTATTTTTTATGGAGAACACAAACAAGTAATTAGAAAAGGTTTAGAGGTTTAATTTTTTTTAAACAGTTCTGAAATCATGTAGCACGGTAAAAATAACCGATCATGTTTTATTTTATAAGTAATGCAATCCTCCCAGCACCATGTGGAAGGAGTAGCATAAATGCAACATTACACTGAGTGAGATGTCTGTGGTCAAGCTAATTCTAGTTCAACACAAAAATCACAGACTTGGTCCAGAAGATTTAGCCACACCAGAAGTGACTTTTCAGGTTAAAAACACTCGATGAGAAAGCTCATCCAAGTCCTAGTACATTAGTGAGCCGTCACACCACCTTTTCAGCACGAGCTAGAACTGCTGATCTCAGGTTCTGCAAGCATGTGTTTCTCCTAAAAAGCAAGCAACTTGGCAGAGAACTTTAAGGAAAATAGTTTGTTACATAAACATAGGTTATAGAAGTATAATCATAGTAAGCGTAACCTCTTAGCACAGCCACTGATGGCACAGAAGTTTATTCCTAGAAACTTTGCTATACACCCAGTAGTATCTGGAGAGCAAAGCACAAAGATTCACAAAATACCAGTTATATCAGATATTACTAACGACTACAAGTTACATTTAAAGATAATTAAAAAAAAAACAACTCTAGGTGTCATAAGCTGGCAGCAAAGCACCTACTCAGTGCTGTATCACCTAGGATTTTGCAATTAAAATAGTTTTGATGCTTAGCTGTCAGCTAGAATAACTGATTTATCTACACGTGGAACATGGCTAACCACACATGACTGAAAAGAATCAGGGTCCTCCTTGTATGCAGAAGTTGTCTGTGTTAAACATGAATTAAGATGACAGCAGAAATCTTCATGTAGATATCAGCAGATCGAATTGGTTAAAATTAAGCATTTCTTCAGGAATTTAAATAGCTGCTTGTTGAGTATGTAATTGATGCACAGTGTCAATAGTGCAGGTACTGGATTTTTTATCCAGCGCCCACACACAATTAGACTGAATGAGCTGAACAGCAGTCATACTTCCCCCTAGAATTTTCTTGTAAGTAGCTCTTTGTTATGCCAAAATTAAACATTTGGTATGAAATTCCCAATATACAAAAAACTGCAATAGGCTAATTAGAACTGAACATTTAATGATTACCCATTACATTTAAAGAGGCAACAAGTGCTCCCTTGATACATTTAAAGGCTCCTCAAATCACTCTGAAATGTCCACTTAGATCTTAAGGAGAACTTGTAAGCTGGCAGACTCGAGGAGAATTGATACCCTGGGAAGGTGATACCCTTTGATGCACAGAAACGTGCTATTAAAAAACCTAGTGCTCTAAAACAACAACCAAACCACCACCACCAAGTCACAGGCAGCAAATTCTCACAACTGAGACCAAAAACTCCTTCCTCTTCAAGGACTTTGTAACTTGACCCTTACGAACGAGTGAAATAAAAGCCTGAAGTGAAGTGGTGCTGAACCAGGCCACATTAGCACTCACATTTAAGATCCTAACATTTTTTGAGAAGTTCATACCCACATTGTTTGAAGTAAAGACATGAAGTTCTGGAAGAAACTCCCTTTCCTAGGGCTGTACTACTTAAAATATGCCTCACTTAAGCCAGGAGACAAATTTCTAAATATTACATGTGAAGGAAAGACTTTCTGGAGTTCAGAAAGCTGAAGTAACAACAGCTTTGAGGAGAAGTACAGTAGTACACACATGTAAGGGCAGTCACATCCAAAGCTGACACCTGATGCTAAAGATTACAGTCTCCAACATAATCCTGAGCTTCTGGGAAAACCCAAGTTAGCAGACAGGGCTGGGAAGCCAAAGAAATGCGAACTACTGAGAAGAAAGGAAATTGAGAACAGTTAAGAATCAACAGTTTTAGGGAAACAAGTTTGACAAGATGTTGTACAGACACGAGGAGGCATTACCTAACTAGAACAGGCTCCACTTTTTACCCAAGAGAGAGCTGCAGTAAGTGGACTGTGATGACTGAACCTGGCATAGGAAGGACTCAGCTCGGTGGAATCACTGAGGGAGGAAAACTGAGTCATGAAGTGGATGGAATCAGGAACAGCCTGGACAGTGTGAAGCAGCTTCATTTGAAGATAAAATGATCCTTCCCGTGCCTTCACGACCACTCAGTTTTTATTAGTAGTTGTTTTTGTGTTTAAACAAGAGAGTCAGCAGTCACAGTTGGAGAGGAAGACAACAAAAGCTGTTTTCCTCTACGCAGCAAACCCAACTACGCTCTTCTCTCTCTCCTTCCTGCACTGCCATCTCACCATTCAGGTTGCTGCATTCAGGCCTTAGTTCTCCTAGCTTCACATAGAAATTTAAGTCAAATACACCTAAATACAAGGCCTATTTCTACCCAGTCTGTGGTTCTGTTCCAAATTCTATACAGGGCATTTCCACATTTTACTTTTCTGAAAAACAAAACAAAATCCACCTATTACTATAGAAAATATTTACAATTCACAACCAATTCTTCAGAACCAAGCAACGAAGAGCTGCACAACTCAATTATCAGCAAATTCTCTCGCTCGCTGTTACTCTACATCTGACCGCATCAAGGTTTTACTTCATTCCAAAAACGCGCAGCCTTCACCAGGCTGACTTCTGGATATTTTCTAATACACTGAAAAGGCTGAGATCATGCCAAGAAGTCTCCACGTAATCCCTGATCTCCAAGACCTTACATTAAGCAGTTCTGTATGTTTATACAATTCAAAGTGATTAAGTGGCGTTTAACTCTGGTTCATCAGAAACCTACGTACGCCACAATTATCTACTTACTTAATGAAGTGTTGGCTTCAGGCCAAAGGATTTCAGGTCTTTGTCTTGTCTAGAACTAGGGTTCGCTTTCCCCGTTTAGAGTAGGTCAGTACTTTTGCCTCCCTTGGTATTTGAGGAAAATAGACATCCTAGTAACATTTCAGACTCGGCTTGCAATTCTTCAGTGAAGAACACATCACTTGCTAAGTGTCTAACTGCAAAGTTACTCATAAAGGCTTCAACCACTTCCATTTCTCAAAAATGGCAGAAAAAGCAAGGTAGAAAAAAAAGCAGTATTAAAGACAGACTTGGCAAAGCTGTAAGCTTTCTGCTACATGACCATCCTCATTTGATATAAAACAAAATAATTAAAGTGAATTATTCCAAAATATTCCAAAATACATCCAAAATATTTAAGACTTGAGAAATATCTTCAGAAGACACATGATTTATGAAGTTAAATCCCACTTTCCTACTAGCTAAGAGTATCAGAAATCAAGTTCCAATGAAATAAAAATACAAAACACACAATCCTTATTATTATGATAGTCAAAGGGCATTATATGGCAAGTTTTATTGGTAGAAGTGGTACAAGTCCTTTTTGACACAAAAAGTACCAGACACCTTGTACAAAGTCTCGCTGCAATGAAGACATTTGGAATAACCTCAGAATGCATCTGCAGCATGCACACAGCTTCCTGAGAACTCCTTCTCCCTTTTAACACAAATAGTAGTATGTTTTTAGGCTTGATGTGCAGCAGCTCAAGATACTAAGTGGTTTCAGTCTATGATGGAGCTGCAAGTGCCACTCTATGGAGTTGGAGCAACAAAGAACTGCAAGTTGTTTTTTTTTTTTTTCAAAAGTAATAATTACCAGCAGCTTACACTGTATAAAAACAGCAACTATGTTAAACTGCAAGATTGAAAACAGAAGTGTCTACAACCAGCCTCCCTGAAGTGTGGTGCATATTATGAAAGTTTTTAGAACTAGCACAGCTGCAAAGTCGATTCTTTAATATTGCAATTTGGATGGGGTGTGGAAGACAGGGAAGTAATAGAAAAACAGGAAACAAAAGAACTCCCCCCAAACTCTGCACACTCAACTCACCTACCTTGCACCTCAGGAAAAATTCCTCCCGCAGCCTCTCTTTAGGCACTTTACTATGTCCCACTGCATATCAGAAAAAAAACTGGCCGTCATCTAGTATATTTTCAACTAATTGTTTGCTATTCCACACAGCACTTCTAAGTGTTAGATTTAAAAATACAGCTACCGTTTGGATGCCTTACCTCTCATTTCCAACATACCACAAATTCTTCCCCCTTCTGCTCTTGAAATCAGTGTACTGCAGAGTACACTTCTACCAAGCGGTATTCCTACACAGTATTAACTGACAGAGTATCACAGACGTAGTATTTTCAGAAGAATTTTAATTTTCGAGATGTTTTGAAGTATTACTGTTAAATGCTAATATTTCCCATTAAAAGTCAGCAAGCTCTCCCACTCCCTGATCTTTGGGCAAAGTTTGTGCTCAGCAAACCAAAGTCACCATGCCCTGGTCAGCTGCAAAAATAGAAGTAATGATTTGTACTACTGCTGAGGTGATTCACACTGAAACACTATTTTCATGGCTAGGGAAGATTAGTAGTCAGGGCATCCAATTCTCTTGACCAGCTTTAAGCAAGTTTCCACCATACTGGAGCACTGCAACTGCACTTTGACTGCGGCATCAAAGAAACACACTCTTCTTTATGACTGGAAGTACCCTATAGATAAACCATAGCATTTCAAAATGCTAAACCACAGTAATTTATTAAAAATATGGATATTGGGTCCTTAGAGCAGTAGATGCAACACAATCATAACACGCTGGCCACATTAACTGTTGTGTCCCAGCCCTGTGGCTCTACAGATTGAAAATACGGTTGTGAGTTCTGGTCCCTATTCACAAATGATCCTCAAAATCTTGAAAGCCTGCAGAATTGTTCATGAATAAAATTAAATTAAGATAAAAAGAACAGCATCAGGCCAACAGTTATTCAGTAAATGAGCTTCCCCTAGAAGACCTGTTTACTAACAGCAATGAAGTGCACGTGCCTTATATGTAAGACACACACATGTATTTGCATAACCCAGCGACTGTACAGGACCACAAACACCCAAGTGGGTGTTACTTAACTGAAAACATTAACCTACCAATAAGGCAAGAAAATAAAGGCTAATTTTCTTCAATTAGAGATCATAAGGAATTCCTGCTAAAGGCGGTCTAAATTTCTAGCCCACCCATCAGCTCCCTTCTTTCCAAGGATACACATCACTGCATGCACACGTTGATTGACACGCTGCATGTACTGTAAACCTTTTTAGCTAGGTCTTCCATCTGGCAGGACCTTATTACTTAATTTTCAAGCGCTAGTTTCTTCTTGCAGTGGATGAACACTGTTAGTATTTTTCAGCTTGCCTAGTACTCTGGAGATTTGATATTAAGTATTTATTACAGTCCTTAGCTTTTTGTTTCTCAACACAGAACCTGCCAGATGGTTTGGGAGTAAGAATTCTGAAAGAGGCCCCCCATTCACTCTAGAAGAATAGGAAAATAAGTAATTTCTCCATCAGCACACCCAGAAAGCTACTGCCTGGCCTTATTAAGAACTACTGGAAGTTATTCAGCATGAATCAATATTACCGAGTGCAAACTTGCAGCGCACTTCCTTTCAACTTTTAGCTGCATGTTATTACCTGAGATTTAATGTAACAATGCACTTTATTCTGCTTTAACAGTTGGAGTTCTCATGGCATTCAGCCATTTCATAGCTAACTTGTAAATGTTAAGATTCACAAATATAACTGAAAGTTTACTTTTCATAACAAGGGCACCGCATATCCACGTACCACTGTACTTTCAGTTCCAAGTGACCCGGCAATTTCTAGCATCTGGCGAAAACCAGAACACGGCAACTAAAGCTTCTTGCTACCTAAATCTATCCTTGATTACCAGCTAAGAGGACAAACCGTAATCTAGCAGGCAATGCATCACAGCACAAGCCCTTGCTCAGGCACCTTTGCAGAGCAACCTCTCCATTCCTAGTTCAAGTCCACAAACCACCCACAAAGAGCCCCAGAAAGCTCCAGATGCCTCCGCAGCTCCAGGTTACTGCTGCACTGGTGGCACAGCGCACGGAGGGGGAGAAGATGGAATGAGCGCTTTACTGCCTTCGCTTGATATAGTACAGAAGTGCTTCTAAAAGACGTATTTCGTTACAAAGCTTGTTGGAACTTGATTCTCGTGTGTGCTATTCTTGCTCTACAACTAGAGAACTGTTTCAGGGGAGCACCTTCTGGTTTATACGTCTATCAGTTCAACACACAGCTCTCTAACACTACATAAAACCCACGTTATACAGCTATTCCTATTGAGTGTTTCAGATTGATGCACACTTAGCTCCAGTTGCATTTATAGGCTTAGCTTTTATCTCAGATCCAAAGAACTACAGTCTTGGTAACAAGCTTGCTGCCTGAGTTTGAATTTATCTCCGATTACGCACAAAAATAATTAGACACACCTCTGAAATCCATCTACAAATTACTATGTATTCCTTCCCCAGTGACCACCAAATAAGATGCCCATTTGCTCAGCCAACAACAATAAAGTCAACACCAGACACAAGAGTTGGCTAACGCTATGACCAACTGCGATCACTGTCTGCCCAAATTTCCAACCAAGGTTTGCAACACTCCACCCCTTGGTAGACCAAGGCCTACTCTGGTCAAGATCGCAACATCTTTCACACACCTAATTTATTTTGTCATAAAAAAACAAGGTCTGAAAAAGAGTCATCCTTTATGACATACCACCAGCATCACTGTTCTTGCAAAGTTAGAATGAAGTACTTAAAAAAAACAAAACAACACACACACAAAAAAAAACAAATACAAAAGATATCTAGAATACTATTTTACTGTTTTTTTCCTATTACATCCAGTACTCTGGACATAAAATAAGCTTGAATTCTTGAAATCAGTATCACAAGATCCGTACTTATTTAAAAAACAACACTTAATTACAAAGAATAGTTTTACTGAAGAATTCTGCTCTTCATAACACACTAATCAAATTCAGCATGCTCATTTCATTAGATGAAACAGGACGACCAGCATTTTCTCAGCAGATTTTGCTTGTCTAACATGACTTATTGTCAAGCTCCTTAAAACAGGAGTAGTGAAATGAATTTATGCTGGTTTTCAAGAGGAGATGCATAATCCATATGGATACACATCTAACCACGTCAGAATTGTCAGACACACCATGCTAGCTCTGCCACTGCCTTCATTAAGAAAAATGTGTGTTCCTGCACATCAGCCCTTCCAACTACAGCACATAAGCATCAGCCAGCTTCAAAACATCTAAACGCATTCTTCACACATCTGAGATATGTTTGCTGATGGTGCCTAATTTTTTTCTTTAGGAGGCAGAAAACAAAACAAAATAGTTCGAAGTTGAAGAGGAAGTATTGTTACCGCTAGTAAACCCCTGGCAAGAGACTGGAAGGCCTATAAACACATTGAACTTTGCAATCCAGCAGAGGAACATAACCTTTGATAGCTATGATGCCAAAATCACAGGCACATTATTACAACGTGTAAAATCGTACTTACGTTCCGATTAAACTTTGTGAAGGAATGGTGCATATAAAACCTGTGCATGTAAACAATCGCAGTATTTATTGTCAGCTGAGATCTGGAGAACTAGATTAAGGAAAGAGCAGGTATTATGAAAACCGTTTGTAACTAATGAGATTGTTGTTCCTTCTACACCAACCCTGGGTTCCAACACAGCTTCTTCACCTGGAAACGGCCCGAGAAGGCGATGCTGAGCGGCTCTGAGGAGCACTGAGCGGGCGCTAGCGCGGATCCCCACAGGCAGCGTGGCGGTAGCAGGCGGGCCCCCTCATTCATCACGCGAGCCCTCCTCGCCTGATGACACGCGCTGCGATACGGGCTCGAGCATTCGCGTTTTACCCCAATTTCATCATTTTTTTGGCCGGGGTTGGGGGGAGCCCCCAGCCGGCGGCGCGGGGCCCGCCCGCCCACAAAGCCGCTGAGGAAGGGGCTTCGGCCTCCTCCTCCTCCTCCCGCCCAGCGGCTAACAAGCGTTAGGGACGGTTAACGACGGTTACCGCGGGTTACCGCCCGCTGCCGCCCCCACCCGCCCCAGCCCCAGCCCCGCCGGGATACACGTTGAGGCGCTGGCCCATGTCCTGGATGAGGTTGGCCGCCTGCTGCCGGTACGAGAGCTCCTTGTCGGCCTCCACGCCGCAGCGCCGGGAGGGCGTGTTGTCCAGCTGCTCGCGGCTGAAGAACCACCGCGACGCCGCCGTGGAGCCGCCGCCTCCTCCTCCTCCTCCTCCTCCTCCGCCGCCGCCACCACAGCCCCGCGCTGAGGAGCCCGCGCCTGAGCCTGGTCCCGATCCCGCCGCCGCCGCCATGGCGCCGCCGCCCCCTCCCCCCCCCGCGGCCGCGGCCCCGGCCCCGCCCGCAGCCGCCGCCACCGCCCCCCCCGCCCTCCGCGGCGCCTCTCGCGAGAGCGGCCGCGCCTCCGCGACGGGGTTACGCCGTTTGCGTGGCCCGGCCCCTCTCCGGCTGCGTAAAGGAGCCGCCCAGGTTCTGGAATACGGAAATGACGTAGGGGGCATAGATCCGTTGGCGGGCTCGGGGTCTGTCAGGCGGCTCCTCAGGGGGTGGGCGAGCCGAAGGCAGCCGCACAAAAATGTTTTGGTTTTGTTTTGCTTTAATTTTTTTTACACCCCCAGTTGGGATTAATGGGAGGCTGAGCGGGCGGGGCGTCGAAGCTCAGATTCACCTGGCTCCTTGCTGAGTCGCGCTTCCCGTCTGATAAATTTACTTCTAATAAACGCTCAATCTCTCCTAACGTTTGCGTGCTTTTCTTTTCCTTCTAAAGTTTAAAAACCAGCACCTCCCCTCGACGTGGAAGCAGCCACGAGTGGAGCTTTGGTGTCCCAACTTCATGTAACTGCCTCAGAACCGGGTGTGGGTGTGGGTGTGTGAGGAGCGGCGCCCCGGCTGCTGCCTGCTCCCAGCTGTCGAGGCTCGCCCAGCACCAGGCACTGGTTATTTTGCTGGGACCAGGTTAAAAAAATCGCTTACTGCGTGTCTAAGGGACTTCCCACACAAACAAAAAGCCTAGTGGAGCAGGTCTTGCTCTGAGGTGCTGCCAGGTGCTGTTGTATCATACTTCTTAGACAGCAGTTAGGGATGCTGGCAGCTCGGTGTAACTCGCCTCTTGCCTCTCTGAACATTTTTGTATGAATAAAGGCTCACAGATTTCTTCAGATCTCGGTTATTTCAGTGATCCTATTTATTGCCTCACAAATAGCACGCAATGGCACGAAGAAGGAGGCAGAAGCCGTCATATGGGAATATGCAGCAGGGGTAGGAGAAAACTTTAAAGAGCTTTGACAGGTTTGAGTTTAGCATTTTAGTAACCCCTCCCTCCTCCTGACAAAAAAAAAAATAAAAAAATAAGCACTGTGTAATGTTTTGTGAGGTACCCAGGGAACCGGGTTCATTTAAAGTCATTTAAATCTATTTTATCACCTGCTAATTGCAGATATTTCTCCCTGTGTGCTCACACAGGATAGATACCAATTTTCAGTAGCAGTTTGAGACAACTGCATTCAGTGGTCCAAAGGTACCAAAAAGTGTCTGTATTTAAAGTGGTGATCACCATGGCTCAAAACGAGAGCTTCTTCTCCTGTAGCATGTGCCACTAGCATTGCACAGCAGCTTTGGTCACTTACAATGAGGTCACAACTAGTTCTTCTAAACTTCAGTGCTAATTTTATATAAGCAGTTACGATTTTATAACCAGACATGACAAAACCCTAATCATACATACAGAAATACCATGCAGCATGGAATTACTGGCCCGATCTTTCCAATTGCAGAACATCTTTAAGATTTTGCATGTCCACCTTAAATTCAACTACCAAGGCTTCTGTTGTCATTAAGAGCTTACCTTTGCCATCATATTTTTGGGCCCTTAGCAATCTTAAAGAAGTGCAGTGTTTTATCTCATTGTTTAAATCATTGTGCAAAACTTTTGGAACTCAAGTGTTCTCTGTATATTTTTAGTTCCCTTAAAAACTCATGGAAGAGTATTAGGAATGTTCTTGTCTATGTAATTTATATTTACATCAATCAGCATTGTTAATGGAAAAAAAAAAAAAAAAGGAAGACAGAATTATATCCCTGGCTTAAAAAACTTAATACATCAAGAATAAGTAGAACATCATTAAATAATGACAGTACATAATGAATATGATTTATGCAGGGTATGCACTACTTACTTGTCATGCAGAGTGCTGCAATCACCCCTTCAGTCATAGGTGAAGGTAATTAAATACTGGGTTTGCTGTTGGGTAAGCTTCTGACCTCTGTCCCCGAAGATGCAACAGTGCATTCTCACTTAACAGGTTTTGATCATTAAAAAGCTGAAGAATTAATTGATTAATCTGATTAAAATGTATTGCAGGAATCATAACATATTTTCCTCTTACATCCATTTCAACATCTGTGAAAATCAAACATACTGAAGGTAGAAGAAAGTTGCCTTTTTTCTACTTTGAAATTTAATTAAAACAATCTGGTTGAAAAATCAGTCAGTTAACTCAATACTTGCATGTAGATATTTAAATAATCAACAGAAGTCTTGCAAACCTGAGGACAATTAATATTGTTAAAGAAGTTTTATTTAGGCCTTTTTTTTTTTTTTTTTTCCTCCTCTTACCTAATATTCACAGGGCCCAAATCTCTGAGTTGCTGACTACTACTGAGTTGCCTCTGATATCCATTAGTCTTTAATGGGGTATATTTGGAGAAGCAATAAAGGAAAGATTGAAATGCAATATTTGGGCAAACATATAATTAAACTGTACACACTTTTTTTTTTTTTTTTTAACTCTATAAAGAAGGACAAAGCCTTCTCAGTAGTCCAACAGAGGCTGTTATCAGCAGGACCTGCTGAATCCTTCAGGTTCATTCTGTGATTATAAGGACAGTTACAGACACAGCCGCAAACAAAACTCTGCCTAATATTATTTTTCCTGGAGTGGCTGGAGACTAAACAGAAAAATAGTGACACCTGATGCAGCAAACAAACGTGCACATGAGGATGGAGAGTCTCAGTGAACAACAGCATTGTTCTGACTAGCACAAAAACTTCTCAGGAGGAGGATGCCCTTCTGAGGCATCATGAAAACCCATTTGAGTAGCCTACAAAGAAAACCGTCTTTCCATACTTACAGCAGCACTGAAACTGGAAAGCGCATTAACATCTCAACAGTTAAAGTATCCAACCTTACCATTAGAAAGTGTTTTTATGGCATCTAACATTAATCCATGCCAATGTTAAGCAGCATTACTTATTCTGACACTAACAGTGATGCATAAAGTATTATCTACACAAATTCCTCATTTTTGCACCAACAATCATTTTGTTCCAATTGTTCCTGATCAATTAATTGCCAGGGGCATAGGCAGCAGCTAAAAAGAACACATCCCTGCATAGACCTTTTTCTGCCTACCACATCTACAAAGTGTCAGAGCACATGCTCAAAGTGCTGGGCTGACATACTGTATGCTGCAGTTTCAGTCAGTGGATAAAGGCAAAAGTAGTCTTGCAAATTCTGTATATCATGCATTTCCAGTTCCCCTGTTTTGGAAATAACAGTAGACTGAAACGTACTTGTCAAATTTATTTTTCACAGTACAATTGCACATGCAAAGTTGAAGTATCCCTAAGGAGTCAATGTTTTATCTGAAGTTTGGTCTTTTTAATATCTTCATAGTCATTCAAATTGTTTTCTGCTAAGACCCAAAAATTCCAGAGCATTGCCAGCCTTGAGTTTATCCTGTAAAAATAAAACACTTATATATGTTTGTGTGTATTTAAGTCATGTTTTAGTCAATTGTTTTTACTCAGATGCTTTCACTCTTGCTTTAAAATGCTCTCAAGAATTGCTTTAAAGAGACTGAAGGGCCTCTTCCAATCTTTGCAGGAATTACTGTACTCCACTGATTTTTCATATTTTTCCCCCCCCAGGTCTAAAACTAGAGCCTTAAAAATGATACATTCCCTCCCCCCCCCGCCCTTCTCCTCTCCCCCCCCTCACCCCCGCAGCAAACAAAACCCAAAAAATCCACCCAAATTATACCTTCAGTTTATGGTCAAAATCTTCCATTGAGTCAATCAGTTTTCCAGGTTCCAGTTCTCCCAGTGGAAAAGGATAATCTGTCCCTAAAATAACTTTGTCCTAGTGATAAAGAAACACATTGCACATTCTGTAGTATCAACAAAGGATATAGTTTCACATGCTTTCTGGAATTTAGAATAAATCACAGGAAGTTAAATATATACATTGAACTGATTCATTATGAAAGTGAATGTGAACATAGTCTCTGGATTCCAATTTACATTAAAAAAAAAAAACGACAAAAAACAACAAAGCTTAAAAACAAGTATTCAAGATTATTTGGGAATTTAAATTTTAAAAATAGTATTGTCTGTTTCTTAATTGTTTCTGTGTTGCCTAACTAAAGCATTGAGTACTTTTATTTCTGATATACAGAAAATTCAAAATGTAAAACCTGGGCATGTGGAATTGAGCGGCTGCTCCGATGACTACAGTACAAGTACAAATGGTAATTTCCTATGGAGATCGACTTTCTTTATTGTGGAGCAGCTTTGAAATGTTACAAAATGCATCTATTTTTCATCTCCTGCCCTACTAGTACTGTTTCTACTTCTGAATTATTTTTCATGTTCAAGGAAGTTATTTGCATGCTCTGCACTGCTGTCCAAAAAGACCATGAAATCTTTTGGCAGATTCCTTGAAGGATCTCAGGAAGTTCTCCACCAAACTCACAAAAGAAGCTTGGATTTGGATTCTTGAATTTGAAATTCTTGAGTATACACACACATAAATGCACTCACTCAGACAAACCTGAATTTATATATACTTGAAAAGAATGTGTAATAAAACAAACAAACAAACAACCCAAAGCAATCAAAACTGTCTTTCATGAAATACTTTAAAAGCTGTAATACTTGCAACGTGATGCTACTTTAGCGTGGTAAAATGTAGAACTATTACAAACATTTAAATTCAAAAAATATTTAACTGGTATTTAACTTCATAATTTATCTGGTATTCAGCTTCAGATAATACAATCAAAATCTCATTTCTGAATTTCCTATATTTTTGGAAGCCTATGATTTTCTTAAAATGTCATTGTCTTTGACTGGGATTGGGTATTAACTGTGAGCTGGAAACCCGTATGTGAGAATCTGAGTGACATGATCCGATTTATTTCTGAAAGCAACAGTAAGGGAATAGAAAATTCAGTAAGAATCTGTATGCATCACTCCTGTTATCAGAGGCGGAAACGAATAGGCAGATTCTCAATGGGTTCGTATTGTTATATGTTCATTTCCATGCCGCGATGATATTTCTCATATTATCATCTACCCTAGAGATTGAATATTGCCAACTCACTTGATTTTATCAAAAGTCTATTTTCTTTCAAGCTTCATCTCCTGGAGACATGAATATTTGAAAACCACCATTTTCATTAAAAATGTATGTTTTGAAATGTCTCATAAATTTAAAGTCAAGCTCATGAATTTTGGGGAACTTGTTATAGCATTTAAATTCAGTTGCCAGTACTGAAATAGGACAAAGAAAACATATTTCAGTTATTTTATGAAATTGTTCTTTTTCTTGTTTGCCAAATGCTGCTTATTTATTTTACCTCCAATAGATGTCACCAGAGAGTCTGTGAAAGAGTCTAAACGAACCCTTACAGGAAATCCAGATACAAATTCTATTGTTCTCTCCTATATTATTGTATTATAATTTATTACAGAAGTCCTGCCATATGATTAGAACAGGAGAATTTATATTCCTCTGTCTACTGCATCAATTTCTGAGTGCAGATTAAACAAAATATATTTGGGTATGTGTACGATTAAACAGCCAAATACATTCTTTTATTCATTATAAAGTGCAATCTGGTACCAAAGCCATTTTCTGCACATATGAAAAACAAATGTATGCCACAAAAAAATACAACAACTAAACAACAAAAAAAAACCCCATACCAATTAGCATACTAACTTTATATTGGAAAACGGATTTCTTAGTAAAGGAGAAAGTACCTCCTCAGCTCCTTATTACTGAAAGTTAAGAAGGTCAGGAAGGTTTGTACATTCTTGCTTAAGTTTTCTGTATACCAGAGCAGAAAGAAATCTCACTCCGTCATTGGAATAATCTGTATATGTTATTTCAATTATCTTTCTATTTTCCTCTAGTTTACAGTGTTTCATTGTATTTCAGGGGATCTGTTCATAAACGGTAAAATTAAGAGCTGTAAATTAATGAGAACATCTAGAAGCAGAATTATTGCTGCTATTTATTTATAATCTTTGAGCTTCAGTTTATACCCATTTGTAAAATGGGGTTTGCAATCCTTGTATTTATCAGCTGGCCTCAGAGAAGTCCTGTGAAGTCTCTGCAGATAAACAATACTCCTGGCATATTGTCTATCATTGTACGTGTATAAATTATAAAGATATCAGCAAAGTTCATTTTCCTTAGTAGACCTTAATGTTCAATGCCTTAATGAAGCACTTAATGAAGCCTCTAGCCTTTCAGAAAGGTAAATATGGCTGACAATTTGCCTCAACAGACCCTTCTGCTCAAGAGAATTTTTTTCACAGCAGTACAGACCTGAATCTTGAAATGAATCTCAAAGAATGTCAAGCATGGTTTCTTCCTCTTACGTCAGTGAAAAATTGTATTTCTCCTGAATCTCACCTTCTTTCCTGCTGTCGGAATACATCTCAAGAAAAGGCCAGATTGTTATAGCCAGTTCAGCTCCACCTTCGGGCCTGAGAACATTTTACCTGCTGGTGATGGACGCTGAAGAATCACCATGAGGTTTTTGCAGAGATGCACTGAATCATTTAATCGTCTGCCAACCCAGATCTTCACTTTTTATAGCCAGAATCTTTAGGGACTTTTTGTTTAGTTTATTCACTTCATGCTACCTCATTGTGGGGAGAGCAAAGGACTGCAGCAAATCTGCAGCCTCACAAAAGTATTTCTCAGAAATGTTTACTCCTGCCTCCTTTAACTGGGATAGGCTCCAATTAACCTGCACCCCAAACTAAGAAGGGCTGAAGTTAAATGTACGTGACTCAGAGCTATCCCTGGATTTTAATATTCATAAGCTCAAGGCCCACACATGACATTTTGATACCACGTAATGGCTGTTCCCTGAGGACCTGATGCCACTTGTATGCAGATCTTTACACACACTGATGCCCTTCCTGAACAGCTCCCAGCTATACTCCCGAGAGCTGTCCTATTTCAAACCTTTGGTTTATAAAGTTACACGTCATGCGAGAGACCCAATCGCAATGTTTTTAGCCTGGCATTTATTCATCTTACCCTTGTTATTCTGCCAACACATGAGTTGACTTTTGGAATGGTATTATGTGAGAACGTCAGCTTTAATGGGAAAATTAGGGAAGTTTTTCATCTTCATGGTTATAAAGTGAAGCTTGAAAATATGTTTCTTCAAGGATAAGATGCCCTAGGCTTTGAAAAAGAGAAAGACAATATAATGCTTTCCAAGTTCTAATTCTTAAAAGCATTTGAGTTTTTGGGATCTGACTCATGACTTTTCAGTACCATGGTTGCCAAATATTGCAACAAGAAGCCAAATCTGCTTCTTCGTTAAATACACGTAACTCTTACTGTGTTTCACATTAAGAAAGAAGAAAGTCTCATTTTAATTAAACTGCTCCTTTATTTTGAAAGAAATCTGGCTCTATGAGAAGTTCCACTGGACTGAGACTTTTCTTGAAAATATCTGCCATAAATACAACGCTATTTCCATCAAGTGCTTCTTCTTGGCAGCTTGATCTTTAGCCAGTAAAATAAATAGCTGCTCATTTTATGTGCCTGACTCAAAGCTCTTCCTACCTCATATAATTTATATAGGTGATGTATTTTACTAATTCAATGGACTTCACATTGCTCTGAACCTCTGCAAAGTAGAGCTTAGATTTCAACCTGTTCAGTTTCTCCCCCCACCTTCTCCCCTCAGAATTAAAGATAACAGAGCTCACTCCATCCTATCAGTGCTGTTCTGGATAAGGAATCCCTTGGAGTAGGGGAATTTTAGAATGATGTAACACAGGCATGGCTAATTATATTGCCAGCACATGGCCCACTCAGACATAGTCATGTCAAAGACTGTGTATGCACTTGTAGATAAAGCAGGCTGTAGACGGTTTTCTGGCCCTGAGGCCAACCACCCAATACCACCCAAGTATTTTCCCCCTCCAAGACAGGATGGCTGCATTTATTCTGTTTAGATATCTGCATTCTGTTTGTACTTGTTAATGTGAAAAATTGATATAAAACACAACATTCTGCAAAGGAGATAGTGAAAATGAAGACGCACACTGAAAAAAGTAGATTTACTACTCACTAAAGTTATCAACTGGTCAGTCGAGCTCAGATTATACCCAACCTGGCAAAGAAAGCTGCCTCTCATGAAACAATAATTATTATACTGAACAAAGCAGGACTGCCTCCTAAACCAGAAAGAAAGAGGTGGTAGGAAGAAGATAAAATTCATCTAAATTTCTATAAGACTTTTAAAAAAGAAATTGGCTATAAAAGTTAGCATGTTCCACCAATAAAAGGGTTTACTAAAAAATAACAGCCTGAAAGGGAATCCCTGTGCTTTCACAAATGCCCAGCCCTGCAGTGCATCCTCCACAGGGTAACCAAATCTGATCCCAGAGAGGCTACAGAGGTCCAGTGAAGGCTCACTACTCCATGAGAGGTATCTTCTAATGACCAGTTAAGCAGGAATGTTCTCTGGCATGCAGCAGAGGACTAGAGAGTTGCTTGAACCCAACACAAATTGAATATACCTAAGGAGTCTTTCTTCCCTAGACTACAAGCTACATAGGGGCAAATGGTTGCAAAAGAATTTTATGTAAAATACATGATTCGGTATTATGTAGAGATACAAAGAGTGGATGATAATATTTATGTGTATAGAAAGGGTAACAGGCACAACAACTAAAATGTGCCATCTTATCACAGAGATATGAGAGAATATGAGTAAGTATCAGTGAGGCTGTTGAAAACAAGAGTGCAAAGGTAACGTATACCTGCAAGACCAGACTTAATGTAAAATGACTGTACACAGCAGAATTTGTATTTGGATCTTAAATCTTTCATTTTCCTTCAATAATTCCTTGTTTCTGGCACTGTTTTTATACTGGGAAAGATTCTACTGCTGTTATCATCAGAGACATTTGTTATTGTCTGGACTTCACAACTGTGTTCATTAAAAGCCAAGTACAAGCACAGATAGATACTTAAATGACAACACTAATATGTCATAGGCAGAACAATAAAGTGGGAAGAGGATGACTTACTTCCTATCAGATAGAAAACAAAAGACAGCAAATCCAGTTTCTCAGATTGAATTTAAAGAATAGAATCAGTTGCAGAAGCCCTATTCCATTCCCTTCAGCCAGTAACCTCTCCCAGACCTTTCCACCTCATGTCATATTGCTGAGCTCAATCCACTCAGAGAATTAAGGATACCAACATCCCAAGTAGTACACTGAGCTAATGTATTGCATCAAGAAGCTTAATTTCAGAAATCTGTGGGCAAGGGAAGAGACACCGGAGAGGCTCCTGCACATGATTTTTAACAACGCCAAGTAACTTTTAGATTAGGCAATTGCAATCCACAACAAATTACCAGCTATACAGTCTATGTGTTGCTTCTTAGGAGGCAAGGTATGGAAGTTAAGAGTTTAAGCATGATGCATAGACAGCACAATTCCCACAGTCACCATAGCTCAGAGCAGCCTTGAGGTGGAAAGCTAACTTGCTACTCTAAAGCAGAACTGCTCTGAGACTTGAATTCTATGCATGTTAAAGAGAAAAAAATAAAAAAAGTTAAGCTCCTCAGTAATGTATTAATGTATTAAGCATCCTGTTGTACTTTCTTTCCTGCTTTGCTCTTGAATTCAATAGTTTAACTTAAAAACAGTATCAGACCAGAAAAAAAGGATGTGTGGGTTTCAGCTATGTTGAATCTCACAGCTTCTAATTTACCAAGGTCTTTCTAATGATGGCAAAATGTCTCCCAACATTTAAAAATGCATACAACAAAACAAGCAAGTGGTCTTGTCTCCTTGGCAATAATAATAAATAATAACAACAACAAAGGTATCTGACCACCTATATGTGGCAATTTAAAATTCAAGAACTAGACTCATCCCTGCTATACTACGCCTGTATGTAGAATGAGAATATACTTATGACAAACATGGCCTGGATGCGGGGAGACTTCTTGGAAAATGAGATAACAGAAGGCAAGTGCCAAACAGTTATTCCATAAGCTTTCAGGTATCTTATAAAGTTGAAGTGCACATCACATATAGTAACATTTTCAAATCTTTTCTCAAAATGACTTAATGCCATTGGATACTGTAAATTACAGTTACATTCAAAAGGTAATAATACATCATAAAAAGTTATTTACTGTTGACCATGATATATTTACCATTTAAAGGTTGGTAGCAGAAATTAACAGAAATCAATATTGGGCTGGAGCCCTAGAATTTTGTTAATAATGAGTTTGGTGCCTAAAACTTCATCCCTGACATAGATCTCTCCATCAGTGCTCAGGAGGGCTAACATTGCCAAAAAAATGCTGTAATATGCCTGGAAAGAACTTGGCAAATGCCACCTGAGTTAATACCCACTGATGTTATAAGAACTTGCCAATACTAAGAGCTCATTAGCAGATCTTCTGACAAGTAAATCAAGCCGGGATTTATCTTTCTTGCTGATAATGGAACTAAAGCTTCATGGCAGTTTCTTTGCACATTTTATGGGGCTTCTCCTACAAATCTATTTTTGATTCATGATGGATTTAAGAGAGAAATATTCTCCCTCCTGTTCTTACAGCTGTAGTGTTATTGTATCCGTATATAAATACATTGTGTATATACACTTCACAAAATCTTGTGACAGCATTGTGTCAAGGTGTATATGTGCTGTCACTGTTGAATTTTTCATGTATCTTCAAATGCAGTTTTCCTAAAAAGTGAAAGTATTGTAGGGAAGCTGAGTCCAATCTCAAGGATACAGATTTCCTGTGCAGCACAGACTGAAAACCCATGGATTTCAAACAGATGTGATCTGGGTCCACAGTACCAAGATAAGGAAAAGCAATAATTTATTCTGCTTTATTATTTTTGGTTGACCCAGGCAAGTCATTTCTGTATCAGTTTTTGTACAGACTTATTGCAGCAACCCATTCAGACTTTAATGATAAAAATGGGAAATCAACAGTAACTTTTTCTCTAAAAAGAAGGAAAACATCTTTCTTAGCTGTTTTTCTGAACTTTGGTCATACAAGAGGCCCTGGCGACAACAGCCTCATACCTGAGGAAGTACTAAGTAGCCTAGAAACTAATATACAGGAAGATGAATACAGTTGTCGACACAAGAAAGCCAACATCAACAGTTTGTATTTCTGTATTTGTTATCTGGTGAGATCAAGAGATCAGGACACAAATACAAGCCTCTTGTTGATTTGTAGCTATCCATTAGAAGTTGGCAAGAGTTATGCTGTCTTCCCCTCCTTCCTGAGTATTTAATAATAAGAAGGAATCATTTGAATTACTAATAAGAAGGAATTATTTGAATGGCCTTGGATTTTTCTGATGCACACTGTTTGTGTTTAAACAGTTTGCAAAAGTACAAAGATTTCTTCACATTCTATTCTAACAATTAAAATATTTTTGCAGGCCGTGATGTTTAATGTGCTAGCCAGGATGCTCACAAAAATCATCTTTATTACTGACTTTTTAATGCCTTCAACTTGCCAAGCAGAAATACTACTTGATTTCTTCAGGTATGCACTTGAAGTAGCATGCACTTAAGACATTTAAAAGCAAGGCTCCAAATGAGGCAGCCTTTGTTTGCAGTCCCATCCTAGAATCACAGAATATCCTGAGTCAGAAGGGACCCACCATGAACATTGAGGCCAATTCCTGGCTCCAATCAGGACCACCCAAAAACCAGACCCTATGTCTGAGAGCATTGTTGAAATGGTTCTAGAACTCCATCAGGCTGGTTGCTGTGACCGCTTCTCTGGAGAGCCTGTCTCAGTGTCACATCATCTCTTAGAGAAGAATCTTTTCATAATATCCAACCTGACCTTTCCCTGATGCAACGTCTTGCCATTCCCGCAGTTCTAAATCCTGGTTAACCTTATGCAAGGAACTAGTCTCTGTGAACTAGTCTGGCTCACAGTGGATGATTTCCTTGATTAAAACCAGCACCTCAAAAGCACCCTACTATAGTAAGGAACATAATCAACACTACAAAAGCACGTCAGTTTATAATAACTCTAGGTGAATAGTAACTAGGTGAATATGCTGTCTTTTTCTTGCTTTCTTCCTTTCTTCTCCTTTTGCTATTTCATAGAGAGAAATAATCTCAGAATGACTTACCTACTTCTGGAAGCATTAAAACTCACCTCTCCTATTACACTTGTTAGAAGCCTTAGTGCACCACTATCATGGACAAGAGAGTCTGTGTAAAATGAACCAAGGTATTTTCTTGGATCCACCTTATTATCCACTGCACACAGATCAGGGCGCACGTTGAATCCATGGGAGATTCGCCCCACTGTGTATGGAAAAGCTCCACCTACAAGGACAAATTTTTAGCAACAGAAATTGAAAATATGAAGGAGGGAAAGAGTGACATTATCAACAAAGAGATACGTAAGTTTTATTGTTAACTATATAGAATGAAAGTGCCCTGTACTGGCAATTCTTTTATTCCTTCCCTTTCATTACCTTCTTTCTCTGTTTCCCCCACTTCACAACAGTAACGCCCAAATTCCTACTGCTCCCTACTCCTCCTTTCCCTAAGCCCATAAACTGACTCCTGTCTCCTCTCACTCCTCAATTTCCTTAAAGGCTACCATAGGAGTTCAAACACTGGCTGAAACATGCTACAGAACATTAGTATGAGCAACCCATCTGGCAGATATCCTCACTGGGCTAAGAGTACTCAGCAGGTGGCAGGCTTACGGTGGTAACCACATTAACTGGTATAGCAGAAAACACAATTGTACCATGTTCAACTGAAAACCAAGTATATTACTCACCTCCATGTGCAAAGCAAACTTTAAGCTTAGGAAATTTTTCAAAAATTCCTCCCATAATCATGGAACAAATGGCCATAGTTGTTTCTGCTGGCATGCCTAGGAACAAAAAAAGCTTTATCATATATGGCCAAACCTTGAATTTTAGATGTTATCTTCATTTTCCTCAAAAAGCCTTGAGCATACTGAAAAAGTAAGTTACAGAGCAGCTGCTAAAGGTTATGCATTTTCCCTGCTAGAGGAACATAGTCCTCCATGCTAATTAAATTAAATGAGGAAATGGGACAAGAAGCTGGGATCTTCTGAATTCTAAACCCACTTTTTATCCTATACCACAGGGACAGCTGTCTGGCAAGCTGGGTTATGTCCTGAACGGCATTTCACTGGCTTAGCTCCACAGTTATCCTGGCTCAAAGGCAAGTCTGGAATCTACCATGTTCTCTTCTCACCTGTGCTTCTGGGTTTTCTTTGTGTGGAAAGTAGAGCAGATACATGTTGGGGCATATTCCAACATGGAACTGCGGTTTAGTTATGACATGGTGCCAATTTCTTACAGTTTAGAAAGAACTGATATCTCTCAATAGCTTGGATGCCCAGTGCTAGGGATCTAACAGGAGTTTAGGTTCCTATATCAACCCTCCATTTCTGAGCACACCTATTATATTTAGAATATTATGTCATTTATGTACATAACTTTAGCTTGGAAATAAGGAACTGTTGGAGTTACCCTCTTCTTGGTGGAAACAATACCTATACCACACAAAAGGGTGTCTTTAATTCATGTTTGTTCTGTACTCTCAGATGCAAAGTCTTCTAGACTAATTAGGAAAATAGTGTAGATTATTATGCTTTGTTAGGTAAATGTAACAATTTTAATCTCTTTTTAAGTCTATGTTGTAGAACCTGCTCTGATTAAGACTAACTGATATTGTTCTAAAATAATGCACTGTTGCTTGGGACACTACGATTTTCAAGAGTGTTTTGCAGAACATGTATTATATACTTATTGCATATATTGTTCAGAGCATCTCTACTAGAGGCAGAGCAAACCTCTGAAAAACAAACAAAAGAAAAACAAAACAAAAACACAAAAAAGAGTGAGGGTGGAATCAGTCTTAAACATTTCCATTTCTAAGTAGCAAGCTAACCTACTTCTGGTTATTCAATGTCATCCACATTTACCTAGTGGATGGGGAATAAAACAGAAACTAGATAAATTCCCTCCATCTCTGGGGAGCTTCTGAAGTACACGTTGTTTCAGCTATAGTTGATGTGAACTTAGATTCAGTATTTCTTCTCCAATCAACCTATTACTAGGAAATAGTCCAATGAAATTCTAGGGAACAGTGTTTGGTTTTGCTTACTCTTTTTACTTAGTCCAGTGACAGTCTGTAAACAAAAATTAAGCAAAGTAAACATACACTTACCTATCAGCCATGGAAACCAGTACTTGGACATCCTTCCATCTAGTTGCATGTCCCAGGGATGTACAAAAAGACAGCAATTTAATTGCTCAGCAGCCTGCAGCAAATACAAAACATCTAAATCTTGACTTAATCCTACCAAAATGCATCTTAGTTTTTAGCTATGCTTTAAAGGTTTCCTACAAAACTGGACCAAATTTTAGTACTAGCAATATAAACAGGTGCAAAATTCTAAGAACTATAAGCAATAGTTTGTTTTATTTACTCCTCTGGTACGTATCCTCTGGTACATATCCTGAAGTCCTCACTCAGACTCAAAGTTCTTTTTGAGACTACAGGGTTGGAAACACTGATGATAATATCCTTCTAGTAAGCCAAGTGTTCCTCACATTGATGTGCTACAAACCCATTTTTTAGCTGTGTGTACGTCAGTCATCCTGCAGTATAAAACTCAGTTCAAATTAAGCTTCTATTGGTTTCGTTTCACATATAAGGATTACTTCTCACAATGTTTTATAGAACCATTTTAGGATGGTTTTCTAGAATTGTTCCTGCTTCATTAAGGAGTTTTTATAGTTGTTGTGCTACATTTGCCCCCTTTGGCCCTCTGCTTGGTTTAAAAAAAAAAAGTTAAAACTGTTCCTAATCCACCCTGAGTCAGAAATCTAGCTGCATTCTGATCAAGAAAGAACCCATGTCCACGCTGATACATTAATTTTTCCAATTACTCCTACCTTTGGAAAGGAAAGCAGAGAAACAACATAGGATGCTGATCCCAATTGTGACTATGTGCTTAATGCTATGTGCTTAACTATGTGCTTAATTTTAAGTATACACTCATCAACATCATTCATATCCTTAACTGGGATTTAACAGGTTCATTTTGTCAGTTGTATTTCTGAACCTCCTCTTGTTGCTAAGGAGACTATCACACATTTGAAGAATTTTGGTTTATTTACCCACACATACATAAATAAAACTGCAACTTTTGGATTGTACGGAGTAATTGTCATATACGTTTGCAAATTGAAAATAGCAATTCAGTAACTGGCTTGGCAGATTGATAAATTTCAGTATCAAATATGGCTTAATTTCACAATCTTTATTATCCAGGAACATTTCTAAAAATGACAGTGGTTTCTTCCTACACGTGCTAAACATAAGCTGAAGAACGTACAGTACATTAGAGAGATCCCAGTACAAGGGAAATGTGGAGCTACTGCAGAAAGTTTAGTGAAGAGTCCCTAAGGGACTGGATCAGCTCTCCCATGAAGAAAGGCTGAGAGAGTTGGGAGTATTCAGCCTAGAGAAAAGGAGGCACAGGGGCATCTTATCAATGTATATAAATACCTAAAGGGAAGGTACAAAAATGATGGAGCCAAGCTCTCTGTGATGCCCAGTGCCAGGACAAGAGACAGGGGGCACCAACTGAAACACAAGAGGTTCCACCTAAACATCAGGAAACACTCCTGCACTGTGTGGGTGACAGAGCACTGGCAGAGGTTGCCCAGAGAGGTTGTGGAATCTCCCTCCTTGGAGGTCTTCAAAATCAGCCTGGACATGGTCCTGGACAAACTGCTGTAGGTGGCGCTGCTAGAGCAGAGGCCCTGGACCAGATTACTTCCAGACATCCCTTCCAACCTCAACTATTCTGCAAGTCTGAGAGTGTATGCATCTCCAAGAGCAGAAGCTGATAGCAGACTGCTTGTGACCACGAAAACAAACAGCCTAGATGCTGTGCTAATAACATTATTGAGTAAATAGAGAATTCTGAAAAACAACCTCTATGGATCAATTTCAAGATGACACCTATAATAACCTGTGAAACAGATAAAGAATGTACATTGATGAAACTCTGTAAGTTAGAAAAATGGCCATCCCTAAATGAACCTCAGACTATTTAAGAAATGCAATCTATAAGCTCATTTTATAACCAAAACATTCATTTTATCACCAAAACATTTGGAATTTTTGGTCCCATTTGCATATAGGATACTTTGGCTCTATTGGTATCTCACTTTGAAATCTCTGAAAATCTCAGAGAGTTTATCAATTATCTCAATAGGATTGGATATAGTAACTTGAACCCCAAAGCAAACAGTGTAGAAATGCTTTACTTCATACTGCACTTCTCTTTACAAACCAAGAAGGCAACTCTGCGGTAAGAATTCATATCATAAAAAGATTTCATTATTCATTATTATGAAGTAGGTTCCAGGATGTTTTATATCACTTTCTTGTCATTACATCATATGATCAATTATCATGTATAATTAAAGCTGAAGCTCTCTGACCACTGGTGATTAGTCAGATGTAACTGCATGGTGTGAAAGTGGGATTGTGTTGATTTCACTTGGGTGAATAAGAAACCTGGTACCAAGCACTAACACAAGTCTCAGACCTCAGCGTTATTTCACAGGTCTAAGCAGGCTGGATAAATGAATCCACAATTAAAAAACATTTGAGGTGCACTCTTTAAGAAAGCTTGTGTAATTTTAAATGAATGTTCTTAGTAGCTTGATTTCCCAGTCACTAAAGAAAATTACTGACAGTCTCCTGTAAATGTTCTTTCTTTTACACTAAGCAGAATAGGAGGGTCAATTGTTTTAATGTATATATAAATTTAGCTGATGATTGAACACATCCCAAGATATTTTTAGACAGAATTCCATGTCACAGAATTCCATCAAATAAAAAAAGAAACATTTACTCACAGCATAAACATCATACAGTTCTGGTGCATTCAGGTCCCATTTGTTGACATGAGATCCTATTTGTACTCCAGGAAAGCCAAGTTCATTCACACACCGATGCATTTCCTTCACAGCCAGGTCTGGAGCTTGCAAAGGTAACGTACCCAAGCCAACGAACCTCTTGGGGTACTTTTTTACTGTAGCAGCTAAGTCATTATTTAATATCTGGGATAGATCTAAAGTATCCTGAGGTTTGGCCTGATAAGATATTAAGCAGAATAGTACATTAAAATATAGTTCTCAAATGTTATCACCTTTGGAAGATATTGGATAAATGTCACTGCAAACAATTCAGAGACAGTGTTTGAATTTGAAATTTACAGTTCTGAATGGCCGGAAATCAGTAGGGCTAAATTTTGCCTTGTTTTAAATCCTCTGGGTAAAGTTCTCCTTCTTGTCTCAAATATTATATCAACTGTGGCTGCCTTTAGTGCTCAGGAAGAATGTAAGAAGGCCCAGGTTGCTGATGCACTAAAGTATCTGGTCTATTGTGTAAACCAGTCCTTTGTTTTTGTTTATCCAAATGCAAAAACCTGAGCAAACGATTTTCAAACACAGCAATGAATATTTACTATCCTATTATCAGAGTTGAAGAGAGAAATATAATAAATGTGGAATGATGGAGCACGAGAATTTTACAGAGAAAATTTGAGCAAAGCTCTTTAACATTTAGAAAAGGATAAGTTATAATTCAAGTAAGGGAACTGCAATATCTAGCTAAGGAACTGCAATATTCACCCAATTAGTTTGCTGTTTTCCCCCTAATATATTCGTAGAGGAAAAAATTACCATAAATATCAGAGTGAAATTTTAAACATATTTCATGCAACAAGAAATTCTGAAATTCAGTGGCACTACTTATACATGGACTTAACACAATGACCTTCATGTAGCATGTCTGTTTACTTGACTTTGGTCAAAAAGTTCAAACAGTCAAATTAAGAATGTATTGAGAAAATCATATTGCTATGATATATCTTCTCAGACTATTTTAACTTCCTTGATGCATTCAGGATCAAGCCGTGCACGGAACGTATTAGCTACAATTTGCAACTGAATTTTAAGTTTCAAAGGATTCTATGTCAACGAGTGCTCCTCCCACGCCACATTTAAAAGGAAGTGGACTGAAGTCACAAAAATACCTTTAATTTTTAGTTCATGAGAAGATACTGGTTGATGCCTAACTCCTGGAATCAGTCCATACACACCTTCCTGCTAACCAGGGACTTGTGTTAAGTGAACGCTCTCTCCATGTTTCCAGCTACCCCCTGATAAGATCCCCAGCAAAAATTCTGTTGCTGGGTTATTTTTAATTACTGTGTGTTCTCCAGAGTGGAGCTTTGCCAGGACACCCTGCTGGCTCCTCCAATTCCTGGACTACTTTTTCTTTCGTTTTTCTCAGCAAAACAATTCCCCATTTACTTCAGTGCTCTAGTGCCTATTTCAATCACCTAATTTACTGGAGGTTGAGGAATTTTTCAGAAAAATTGTAACATATGAATTACAAAATATGCTAGTAGGAACCTACCCAGTAGCTGAACATTACAGGGACTGTGGAAAGGACTTGGACTGTGACTCCTGAGAAGGAAAAGAACAGTTATTAACATTTCATTTTCAACATTTTATCAAAAGAATAAGAAAGTACTTTGGTTTGAAAGGCAGAGGCCTAGAAGTTAACTACTAAAATGGAAAGAATGTTCTAACTTTGGTATGAACAGAACCTGTTTTTGGCTAGTTGATGGTCATGGTATTAAATCTTGTGGTGTATCAGCTTATTAGGATTCCAATGTTTTACTTAAGGAGATAAAAAACTTACAGCAGATTATTTTGTGAAATTAAGTATTTTGATTTTAGCAGTGTTCGATATGCATGCATAAAATTTAATAAAATAGCAATTTAATGTTATATAAATGAATGAATCTTTGTTAAACAAACAGTATTCAATATCTTGTTTACTTTGGGTCACATTTCTTATATATAATTATATATATATAATTAATAAATAAATATGTAAATTCGATCAAAGATAAACAATGTTATGTTAACAATGGTTGTTAACATAACATGTTAACAAATGTTAATGTTTTCCTAAATCTTTCCAAAAGCTGTGTTGTGTTAGGTTTTATTCATCCTGTGGCTGTACTACTGAGCTTTTAAGTATAAGAAAGTCTATCTGGTGTTAGAAATAACTTTGATGATAGCAGTAGAGAATTAACTCTACGTTGTTTGGTTTCTGTTCAAAGACAAGTCTATACCCTCACATGTGTTTAAAAGAATGAACTTTACAAATATACAACAGAACAAACAACAAATAGTAATTAGGACTTCACTAAACAGTTACATGCATAAATGTATTTTTCTTTAATTTTTAGTCTGATTGCAGCACCATCTCATATTGTAACAGGTATGCATGCATTTTATCATGCTGAAAAAAAAAATTAACATGGCTGTTAGTAATAAAAACACTAATCCAAAAGATTGCAGAAAAACCCTATGAGAATTTAAGAGAATGACCTTGATAAAGCACTTAAATTTTTAGCAAAATGCTTTATATCCTTCTCTTTATTTTGAGTAGGAAACAAGAGGAAAAGCTGACTCAGCATCTCTCTTTGCAAGATCTGATTAACATAATGTGCAGCAGCCATGGTTTGGAGGTTAAGAATCACATCTACAATGACATATTAATCTAAGTACAGCCTATGTTGTATTGTCCACCAATATGCTGCTGGACACTTGATTAGTATGCTTGAGAACCTTCTCCAGGTTTTCCACACAATGCTTTGTATCTGGTTCCAGTCCATTTTTACATTTCCAAGCAAATTTAACATAATCTAACATAGGTAGATTTCTATGCTGAACAATCCCAGACACTAGATTTAGTAAGAAGATGAATCAGAATGGGAAAAAAAAAAAAAAAGACCCTCTACTTTATATTCCGAATATGTTTTCTCTTAGCTTTCTGAATCCCCTTGGTGCGAAGGGATTAGCAGATGATATACCATAATGGCAGGCATGTCATTACTAACCATACCACTGCAATGACACACAGACCAGTGCACGTTTGGTTTGATTGTGGAGGTAAGAAGCACCTTTTCAGAAAGTTTTACAAAGTGAAAATAATAAGAAGAGGCAGTTAGGATTAACTGAAAGATTTTAGCCCACAAAATTGTGATGATTTGTATCACAGAACTGTGTTATTAATTGCCTTTACAACTTGTTTTACTGAATTACCTTTATAGTTTGTGTTATTGAGTAGATCAAGACACAAGTTTATACACTAATTAGACCTAGGACACATGATTATGAGAATTAATTCAGTCTCTTTGGTACATTGGCTACCATTTCTTATCATCGGCAAGATTTCTAGGGCACTGCACAAAGCCTTTTAGCAACCAAGCTCTAAGTTATTTCTCTGAATAAATAACATCTTACAAAGACTGCTACTAGCTTTGTTCAGTGTGGAGTTATGCCATATTTGGATATTTATTTTTTCAGTATGATCCATCTTGGTCTGTGTTACATAAAGTTGTCATTGAACTAAGTAGCCACAAGCTTTGTAAACTGACAGGAATAAACATAGACCACAATCTTTATTATTAAAAGAATGAAAAACAGTAAGATTTTTTTTTTAAAAACACTTAATTAGCTGATGCCTGTATCTTTGGAGTGCAGTAATAAAAAGGGACATTTTTAGAGCACAAGTCACCAGATGGTGCTGTAACACACAGTTTTAGAGGTTTTTTTTTTTTTTTTTTTTTTTTAACACAAGTAAGCAAGCACTGTTTAGTTTGTGAGGAAATACCATGGTGCTGCTTTTATGATACGTTTTATTTTCTGCCATTACAAATAGAAAAATAATTGATCAGACTAAAAATTTCTTTGCTCATTCTCAGTCTCACATCTTGCAAATCTCATTTAGTGGCATGAAGGAACCTGGTGGAAAATAAACTACATGCCAAATTTTCAAATTTATTTCTAAATCAGGAAAACTCTTTCCTGAAAGACTAATGGTAGCAGTTCTCTAAGCTCAGAATCCTCTAGCAAAAATACGGAATGAAATTGCATCACCTAAACAGAAAAAATATTACAAAAGGAAACAATTATATAAAAAAAATCCTACAAGAAACGCAGACTCTTGACATTTGTGGAAAAAAAAAGTGGGGGAATGAATTGCTACTGAAAATGAGAAAAGTTATTGGAACACGTCCCATTTGTGTCTGAATATAAAACGTAACATTTTTCACTGATTCTTAGTGGATTTAAATTAAGGAAGTAGTTTGCTAAACCTTTTGATTTTGATATGGTTATTAACTACTTTCAGATGCACTAACAGAGATGTTATTCTGAATGAGACACAATCATTTCAGTTCCTTAACAGAGGTACCTGAGAGGTCCATCTCCTTGATCCGTACTTCCGGATCCCAGCAGTTCTCTTGAATAACTCTAAAAACCTTTCCATCCTTCATCATCCTTGCCTGTCCCTGTGAAATGACATTTTCATATATTATAAATGTGACAAAGTAGTACATGATAATTTATATAGTGACTTGAGTATATTGTGCTTTACAGGAATTCAGAGACAGATTTTTTTTTTTTTTTTTATTCAGCAGGTATTTTTAAATCAAAAATTATTTTAAAATAGTAATTAATAAAAGACTATAAAAATAGTCACTTATAGTTCAGATGACATGAATTAATTCTTTAAAATGAAAAAAAATCCCTTTATATTGCAATGCGTATCACTCCATATGTTTGGAAAAGATACAAGCTGTTTTAACCAAAGTTTATCTCCAAATCAAATGCTGACCTCCAGATAACACTCTAATTAAATCTGTGCTAAATTTTCCCCTTGGGTATGCGTGTGTTCTTTTAAAATCAACACCATAAAATGCTTCCAATAACTACAGAAATAATTGTGCAACTCTCTTAAATTCCAGCCAGTTGTTTCAGATCACCAGTCAGTATGAGGCAAAAGCAGACCTATTACGTTGTCTTCAGATTACATTTCCTCCTTAGGAACAGAATTACTGAAAAACTGTATTTGGAAAAAACAAGCAAGCAAGCAAACAAACAAAAAACAACAACCAAAGCACAAAGCTGAACACACTATAAACCATGACCTGAATTACGGTAATACCTTTCCCATTCCTCCACCAATTCCCAAACTTACAAAGTTCAAAATATTATCAAGGTCAGGAAATTTAATACTGTTCCATTAACTGTCAACACGGAAACTTCCTTTTCAAACTTATTTTTTGGTTGATACGTCAACTATGCAAAGATGATGAGTAGGACAATGACATCACATTAACCAAAGGAAAATGTTTGTGCAGGTTTTACATAACCATGCTTCTATGATCTTGTAAAGACAGACCAGACAGTATTTCTGTTGGCTTAGAAGTAATTGATTAGCTATAATTCACCAATAGTTGTAAGGCCTGAGTGTTATTTGGTTGCTTGCAGCTACTTTGGGTGTAAGTGAAATAGCTGAAGTCCTCAAGATCTCCATCTTGGATCTGAGGATACGGAATCGGTGAGCGTGCTCATGCAGGAAACATACTGGACAGAAGGGACACTGAATTTGCAGTTGAAAATTGAAAACCAGATAAACTGTGAGAAAGCACAGCAGTTACTCTTTCACCTTCACAGTAAACACAAGCTAAGTGTAGGGCAGTCTTCTGACACTTCCGGAAAGGGAATTCTTTCTCTCTAAAGGCCACTTTATTTTCCCCACAAAAATATTTTATTTAGGATCCCCAAGACACTTGTCTATATTGCTAAATAAAAATCTGATAAACCAGAATATTCCCTGTTATTATTTTTAAAACAGAAATAACCCACCAAATTTCACTAATCAGTGAAGAGCTGGGTTTCTATCACCTCCTTCAGGGAAGCCAGACTTCTTAACCTTGAATTTGTTATTAACTTCAAGCATCATTCACAAATACACTGCCCTAATGAATATTTTACAGCTCTCTTCAACAAATCTAACTGTGCTGCCTTGGCAAACTGTCAAGGTACTTGATAGCTCTAACACAGTTTGTGAAAATTACTTGAAATATTACAGTCAGTAATAACAATCACATTGTCCTGATCCTCTGGTAAAATACTTCAGGTTCTTGTAAAATTGATTTTCCAACCTGACAAGAAGTTTTACTCTGGCCATATACTCCGATGCATTAAAAAAAGATCAGCCCATTGCAGCAGATTGCCTAATAAATGGAAAAATATTCAGGGTGTGAGCAGAGAAAACAGAGTAGAACTGAGCATTGTACCACATACAAATAGATTGTGTGGCCTTTATTGGTTTACCGCTGGGAGTATTTCTGTGAACACAGGCGAATTTTAATTCTTTACTCAGACACAGCTACAGCACAGCAGCAGAACAACTCATATATACAAATATATATATACACACACATATATATATTTCCTTCTGCTAACACATGAAAACTGTAATTTCACCTGCAACCTTGACATTGCTTATACATAAATGCTGAGATGAACAGTGGTTTTCTGCAAGCTGCAGCAGGGTTTGCAAAATAAGAAAGGTTTCTAATAAGCCATGTGTTGTTCTCATTGAAGACTTCATCGAACAGCTTCCTATTTTCATTTGCATTAACTGATTCTTTGTGAACAAAAACATGCTCCAGGTCAAGGCTAAACTCACAGCATTGTGTGTGAGGAACAACAGACTTGATTATGCAGGAAAGCAGAACATCATCTTCTGAATAGATTCATGCTCATGTCTGTCAGAATTGAAAGATCTACCCCAGCAACGCTGTAACTGGAAATTCAGTCATACTGCTATTGTCTTTAGCCACTGCCACTAATCTGCACCTGATATTTTTTAAAATAAAAAATTACTCAGACACTTCAATTGCTGAGATTTTTTTTTTTTTTTTTTTCAGCAATGAGAATGAAACATGGATGAGAATGAAAATTTTCAGGTTGCAAAGAAATGGATGCTTTTATGAAAATTTCTGAAAAGACATTAGATCTCTATTTGGCAAATTAACACAATTTTCTAAGGGAACAGATGGAAAATTCTATCACCTACTCTATTCTATTCTTAATATTATCTAATATTCAAGACTTTAATTAATTTATGTGGAAATTAAGAGAGAGAGATTTAAGAATGAAGTCTAGGAGGCTGATCTGGTTCAGCAATCTACATTTAAATTACTGCATTGCTAAACCACTCAGTTACACCCCAAATTGCACTTCCTTAAAAATGCATGGAATTATTTTCTTCCAGTTTGACCCTGATGCTTCTTCACAGAATGGCATCTGAAGTTTTACCTTTTTTAAAAATTTCAAGAGTTAACTTCCCCAGCCAAACAGATCTGAACAAGATTTTCTTTTGCCATGATTATTTTCTTGCAACATTTTCAGACAGAAGTGGGCTAGACAGAATTTTCTGCAGAGTGTATCAGGCTATTATTAACTTGCCACAAAGTTCCTTTGCAAACTATTTTTAGCAAGGAGTGTTAGCATCAGGCCTATAAAAACAGTTAAGCTGCTAAAAATGTCTCCACGTCTCCCCTTCCTGCACCTACCAGAATCTCAGAAGCTGTGCCATCCACACTTTGGTTCAGCAGGTGGCTTGTTCTCTCCTCCCATGCCTGCTTAGACTCATATCTGAAATTTCAGCATAATATCTGTTTCCTCCTCATTCTCAGTCCCAGCCTTCCTATTCTGTGGCCCTCTTTCAAAAACAATTGTTAGGCACTTGACAGCATAGCCTTGCATACTATAGCATGACAACAGCATGTATCATTAGGTTGCAATAAATAGGCACTATCGTATCCATCTTACTAGCTTTTTTTTTGTTTAAAAAAGTTACTGTGTACTTATGTATACAAAGAAGTATGATTTTGCAAAATGACCAGTGGAGTGTCTAGTTCCACCAAAATTAACACAGTATACAACTGGATTTAACCAGTTATTTGCACTCCTCACATGATTTATGGGGGTCATGTGTTGACACTGTTGAGCTATTCATGCTCCTAATTTTGTATCTATTGTCTTGCAGCTGTCTATATCCAAATTGTTATTTCTGCTCTTACCTATCTATCCTCTGTTACCTTCATATCTTTTCCTTAATTATCCTCCTAACACCTTGCATTGTCTTTATCCCTTCAGTACAACTAACAGCATACCTCTGGTAGGCAGTTACAGATGGCATTTCTCAAATCAGGGCAGGTACATATGAAATAGAGTTGGAAGTGAACTGAGGTCTCCTGAGACACCTTTCCAATCTTCCTGCTTCCAGAGGTCAGTGCCATTTGCAGTGACAGGTTCTCTGAAAGATTCCTAGAAGCAGGGAGCTGACAGGTCACAGGAGGAAGCTGGCTTCCCATGACAGTGTTGGAGATACACAGGGATATCTGACTGCCAAAGCCATTATACGGTAATCGAGGGAACATCTTTAAAATAAGTCAGTATAGTTCACCTACATAGTAATGTGTAAAGGGTATTACTTTGCCTTATCAGCCTTGCCTCTCTTAGGTCATTATGCCTTCCTGTACAAAAATAAAATAAAAATAAAAATAAAAAAACACTTACTCTAGTATCTTTTAAATGCTCTTACCAAAAGATATACAGCAACATTTTGATCTTGCTTTCAGAAGTTTTACGTTGCTGTCTCACTGTGGATGTCACTGAAATTCCTTCTGATTTGCTCTACTGTGAGTGAGATCAGAACCAAGCCTTCAAAAACACAGTTCTGTCTCCATCACAGTAAATGCACGTATTTTGCTAAATTCACTACAAGAAGAATGGATTCTGAATGCAGATAGACTGTTAGCATAGACTCATAGCATGTGGAGACATGTTCCTGTTATATTTATGTAGCTTAGAAGTGGCTTTGTGAAGTTAATGGAGTGGGTGAAGGATGAAGTATAATCAGACTGTCTGCCTTCTACTTGCCAAGAAACCTCAGGCTCCTACTGTTGTGTATAACGATTCCCAAATCTAGGTATTTTTCCTACTGTTCCTGGATATTGAAACCAGTTTGTTCTCCTTGTCATAACATTACAGAAGTTACTCTTTCCCTTTGAAGATATTTTCATGACTGAGTTAACTTTTATTAAAATACCAGTTCCTTTTGGTTTTGCTTCTCATACAGAAGAATTCTTTTAGTTAAAAGTAGTCAATACATTATCTGCTTTAGGCTTATCTTGCTATAGACTTATTGAAAACAATTCCTAAGAGCTATCTGTTCCAAGTGTTTAGATGATATTATGACAAAAAAAGGATAATGGAAAATGGCTCATACAAGCGTATGTGAAATTCAGTATAGTCATTTCACATCTTAAGCAAAAAGTTCTGCTGAGGTATATTTGGACTTTGAATGATATTACTTCAGAAAAGATAAACCTCTAGATAAATATGTATCAAAGACTTGGCCAATCTTATTGCCACTTTGCTTCTTAATGGATATCCTAGGAATTTTTACTCCTAATGACAACACAAGACCAACCAAACAGCCCACACCTTGCAGTGATGATCCAGCTGTACCCATCCACCATATCCATATCTCTGTAAAAGAAAGAAGAAAAAGCCAGTAACTAGTTAGCACTCTGCAATAATAATCAAAATTTCTTTCTTATAACCCAGCAGTACCTTATTCAGGAGAAATACTGAAGCATATGCTCAGCATTGAGCCCACAAGTAGCCCCAAACTTCAACAAAAGCACCAAAGTTTAACCAGACTGTACTATTGCTGTTTGTAAATCTGAACTTTTAGCTCCAAGTTCAACAGCATTTTAAAATAAGCCTGAAAACTGATTTCAAAGTGCTTAAAGTTGCATAATATGTATTGAGGTTCTAATTGGAATAGTATTTTAACACTGCAAAAATTGAATCAAGCACTTGGCAATATGAAAATTGAGCTGACAATCTTCCAATTCTAACAAATTGTAATCAGTTAATCATTAGCACGAAGATGTATCGATTCCACTTTTCAGCTTTCATGATTCATCAGCAGTACTGAAGGTCAGTCTCTCTCTATTAATATTTAAACAGCCAAGAGAAGCTTAAAGGAGAAGCTTAGATGCTCATTGATTCTTTCAGAGAGATTCAAAATTGTTTATACAAAAAAAAAAAAAAAAAGAAAAAGAAAAAACACACCAAAACCAAAACATACCACAAAAGAAGCTGATTGCATTTTCATAACTTATCAGATTAGAAATCTCAAAATAACATAGTAGACTGAAAACAATGCTCAAAATTCCTTTTTTTCTATTACGAAAAGTTTAAAAGGAATCTGAGTAAAAGCAGGGATTTCTTTCACTGAAGTGTAAACAATTTGAATACAATCCTGAATTTCCCGTGATAAGACATCATTACGAAATGCAGCTGTCAGCTTTCCCTCGGTAGGCGTGTAGAGCCAAGCCTCCTGACTTCAGTCAATCAGAGATCATAATTTCCACAGCTAAGAATATTTCAGTCAATTATTTACTTTTAGCTATGTAGCTAGGTAAATTTTATTTAAATTCAAACTTTTATTTTTTATATATATTTATATATAAACTACATATATATATTTATATATATTTACATACATAACACATTTACAGTTAAGGAAAAATTTATGACATCTAATGAGAACTTTACTTTTTTCTAGCTCCATGCTAATTGCAGTTAGAAGCTGTACAAAAAATGAGTACCTTAAAGGTGCTCAGGGAGAATAGAGAATCTCACTGGTCTGATTTTGAACTGCTAGTCTTCTTTTTACCTGCTCGTTATTAATTGGATGCATTGATGGTCCTTACTGAATGATTTCATTAATTTATATGCATTTTTGTACTTATTATGGGTTCTTAAGCTCTTAATAATTATCTTGATAATAGAACGTTCTAGTCAGAGATTCAAGATTCAGCATTTATAAGATGGAAAAAAAGAAAGAAGTTTAACACTACGTGAGCATGCTAGGATTGCCTAATTGGTCTTCCATGCATGGGATGTAGAGGGCCACGTTAATGGCTTGAATTTTCAGAGGGCTCTAGGGAATCCTGAGGGTTGTTTTCTATTCTGTTTTCTTCTTTCTAACAAACCTTTGAAATGCTCAAACTTTAGAAAAGAGGAAACAAAAACTAGCAGGCGGAGATTACCTTTAAAAAAATTGTATTAGCCTCTTTAATCAGCATTTAAATAAATGCAACACTGGCCTATAGCTGACCTCAGGGATTAACAGCAAGGAATTCATCTTTCACATACATCTATGAACATCAAGGGACTCTTGACGTGATTTTATCCCAATGAACTTATTGTCCTTTTAAATCATAGACAGACAAAAGTATGTAAATAATTCAAAATCAGAATAAAGAATTTTTATAGGGATTTTTATAGGGATATTGCACAGACAAGGACTACAAAATCTGAAACAAACAAGAGTAGTCTTTTTTTTTTTTTTTTTGTGGACTAGATATTTAAACTCCTATCCACTCAATACAAAAATAATTGTTCTCAAAAATACCTATCATCTCACCTACATTATCCTGTGTGTATGTGTTTTTCATTGAAGAGCTCTTACAATTACAAATAGGAAGTTCAAACAGATGTTTAAAAAGCCCTTCCTAGGTAAAAGAGGAAACAAACATTCCCTTCCAGGAGGCTTTATGCATAATAATGTTACTCTTCACTACTAACGAAGAAATAATCCCATATATGTTTTTAGCAACAGGTTTTCTCCTGACTATTTTTTCTTACATTTTGTAGCTGCTCTCTGGCTAACATCTAACTGATACTGGACTGTCATGTTTAAAGTCCCAGAAACATGGAGCTAATGCACACAAAATGCTTACCTGGGAGTTTGCCATCATCAACCTCAAAAGAGTAAAGTGAAAGAGATGTACGGTGTCAAACAGAGTGTCAGTTAGTGTGCCCGAGGCCTAAGAGCATGGCTGAAACAATGGCATTCTTTTGTTGTCAAAGGCAGGCACAATGAAATCAAGTGGTTCCATACCACTGGCAATGCTCATTCAAACTGCTACCAGCACAGAATTACAATAAGAGAAGAACCAACAATGCAGTGTTTCTAGTCTGACTTTTCTACCATGAGTTATAAAAGATAGCTATCCTAGAATTCTGTAAATTGCAAACAATTTTGTTTGTGTGTATAACCAATATATACAGTTTTACCCGTGTGATCTTTTTCAGTACCCTTTGTACCATTGAAGATGTGATCCCTTATGAATCCAAGATCCTTAGATCAGCCACCCCTGTATTCAGTTGTGATTATAATTATTCAGGCAACAACTCTAAAACCTAATTCAGAACCAGATGACTACATTGCTTTTGATAATCTGAAGTAAGAAAAGGAGTAGAATTATTACATAAAAACCTAAATGACACTTTCCATTCTCAAATACTTTTCAGAGTCATAAAATTGCTACTGACAAGCATAAATCTATGTTGTTAAACACTAATAATAATAATAGCACGCAGAAATGCAAAGTTAAGACAAGTTGACTTATAGCTTCAGTGTTGTGACAACTGAAATTTAGTATTTGTGATACAATATGCAACTCCTTCCCAGTAACTGAAAAAAACAACAGATATTAGTAAAACAATCATAATCATCAGTTAACCATACTTAGAGTTCTCCCATACCTACTGAAATGAATGAATGACTTTCATGCCTGTGGGCATAAGATGAGAATGAATGACTTCTGTCTTAGGTAACATTAATCTTGTCACACTTTTGCTTATTTCTCCTATTTAAAACAAAGGTGAATACCATTTGGGAGCTTGACAGCTCTACTTTCATCAAGAAAATGGAATTTATGCCTCATCATTCAATAGTTATAGGTCTCATAAAAAACAACAAAAAATGACATGAGTCTAAATAGAAAGTGGGTAACAGCCCAGTTTTCTTACAAGGACTCTTGTTTTGCATAGTAATTTAATATGAATATCTTACATCTGAAAAAAAAATCGAATCAGACAAAAACCTACTGAAAACAGGAATTTCTAAGAGAACCTTTCATTCACTGATTTTTCAAGAATTACATTGGTACCAATGGTTGCTGATAACATAAGGCACTGAATATCTAAACTCTTATTACCTTTTCTAGGTCAGGCCATTCCTTAGGAAGAATGTGGCTATGAATATCAATTTTCATTTTTGAAGTATCAAAGGAGAAATACTCTTTCTCAGAAAATGTTTTCTGTGTAATTGCTACTATCCTTCCTGTCCCTGGTTCAGCAGTTATTGACTTCGGCTGCGGTTCAGATCCACCTGCTGCGGGTCATGAGAACTAAATACAGTAACCAGCCAGGGAGCCTGGATCCCAGAGGAGTGGCTCTGTGAAAGAACAAAGGCTTCTAGCAGAAAGTCCCTGTTAATGCATAAACTACAGCTGGCTGAGGGCAAAGGGAAGCATTCATGTTTATATTGGCAGTATAAAGGGGTTTGTTACCTAGAATCTAAAATGCAAGCTCACTTACAGACTCAGCATTACGAACTGAAAATCACTCAATGAAATTGAATCAGAATAAATGTATTAAACAGGTTGATTTGAATTTCCTCCTTTCTCCCTCTTAGATGCTGAAATGATTTGTAGTGAGTGTATAATATGCTCTTGGTAAACAGTCATACCTCCTCTCTTCATTCCTTTGCATTTTCTTAAGTTATATTAAAAATTTCACAGAAATACTGAATCATAGCCAAATCTATGCTGTGCACTTCATTTCCTCCCTTTGATTATTGGTTTTCTGAGGATATTTACACATGCTACTGTGTATTGGTGCTCAGAGCCTCTCGAATTGGTTCAAGACCAGGGGGGAGAATGGCTGAGATTACCATTAGTTAAGACCAGTGGAGTGCACTAGTTAATATGGCAAATGACTTCTGCATCCAAAGTGAAGCTTAACTGGAGCTCCCTCAGATTTTCTGCGTAATTACATCTCACGGTTCACCCTTTACTCAATTTAATATTACACTTCTTTCCTCCAAATACCCTTGTCTTTTACTTGTGTCGTACTGTTCTTTCTATAATTTATTTCTAATTAATAATTTAATAAAATAATTTATTTATATAAATTATTTCAACACAAGCTACTCACATGGTGTCTTCTTGCCAAAGCTGGTTAACCATTTATTGATTAAATTGTTTCTGATGAAAAAAGCAGATATTTTAAAACTAAATTTTGCTGTGAATCTTTCACCCTGAAATCAAGGAACTTGAAAAACAAGTGGTCCATTTTGTTTCAACCTTTTTCTGAGTTTGCTATTTTATTTGGGCTTGATTTTTTTTTTTTTAATGACTTTGTTGTATTTCCCTGCTTGTTCCTTCATTCAGCAAGTCTGCTTCTGATGTGGTCAGTTAACCTGCCTAATCTTGAAGTCAACTGCTTGTAACATGGTTGGTTGTTTGCTTGATTGTGTGCTTCTCTGCAACCTGAGATCAATGAAGACTGAATGTTAAATAGGAAGCAGCAGCTTTTGGGAGAGTATTTGCTACAGTAAGCAGGACAGCAAATAATTCACTTTTCCACATCAGAAAAAATGGGATTGAAAATAGCAATTATTTCCATTCCAAAATCCTAACCAGTCTGTTCTTGACCAGGCTGACAGGTCAAGCTGCAAATTTGCTCTCTTGCTCCCAAATGTGACAGGTATGTTGAACAATCCAGTACTCCAGTGTTAGCCAGCTGGCAAGAAACAACCTTGTATATACAAGAGCAGAGATAAGGAAGAATTATTGATTCATTGTCTTCAATGAAGAGAGCTCTGGAGGACAATTCCCCATTTAAGCATAGAAGGCAGAAGTACTAGTGAAGGAGAGGACCACGAGAGGTTTGTGTGTCTAGATAGTCCAAGATCCACAACAGTAGTCCAATAGTTTCTCCTCTTAAGTCACCATGGCTGCAGAGATCAGCTTTTCTTCAAAACTGTGCTTTACTTTTCTCAGCTCTAAAAAAAGATGGAGTTGTTAGTTGCTGCTCCCAAGACACAGATTAGCTTGCAAACAGTGTGTACTCCCACACTGCATTTCATTTAACAGCAAGCATCACTTGGAAACCATACCAGTCAAAGGCAAAATTTGCATCCATTTCAACTTGATCTTAGTGCCAGTAAGACATCTGGCTGGATCCATCACGGTCCATTGGATCAGCAGCAGAAGGACTGGCAGTGGCTACAAACAAGAGCATCTCCAGTTATCCTTGCACCCCGCTTTGAGTGCATAGGTTTGAAAAACAGGAAACCTTGCCTAAAATTTTGGACAATCTGCCTTTTACCAGCTGAGTGACTTACATGCCTCGGCCTCTATGCTGAGTTTGTGCTCTAATACAACGTGACGGCTTTTAGCATGGCCCTTGCTATCTGTCTCCATCTGGTTGGGAATTTCTGGAGTGTGATGCAGAGGTGCAGGAGCTGGCAATGGTAGCTAGGAAGACATGCAACTTTTTCAGGCTGCCCTAGAGAGAGGGAGAGAAGCTGAAACTCACTGTGCTTTCTGTCAAGCAGGAGGTTCTGACCAGATGGAAGCTTTCACACACAGAACGACTGGGACAACAGAAAGTACATCCTACCATTTGAGCACATATAAAAGACCTGTTAGGTATCAGCCTCTGACCTGTACCCACTCTTGGGCTACCCACAGAGTATTTACATCCTAGAGCATTTAGATGAGATGGCAAAGTGCTATGGTTTAACACTGATAGGCAGCGAAGTCCCACACAGCTGCTCTCTCACTCCCCGTCCTCAGCAGGATGAGGGAGAGGGAGAAAATGAAAAAGAAGGAAAAGTAAAAAATAAAATAATAAAAAAAATAAATCCAAATCTTGCAGTTTAATGAAAGGGGAAAAAATAGCAAAGGCAGCAAGTGATGCTCAGGAACATCTTGGGAAGTAGGGCCTTGATACATGTAGCTGTTGCTCAGGAAGACCAACACCTTCATAACAAAAATGTTATGAAGCTTTTGCCCACCTCTTGCCCACCCCCAGCCTACTGGCCTTTGGAGAGGCAGCCTTGATGCTGTGCCAGCACTGTTCAGCAGTGGAAAAAACACGGTGGAAAGTTAGCTCCAGCCCATCCAGGCCCAGTACACAAAGTGTGGAAAAAAAAAAGTACATAAATCAGTCAATGAATGTACTCACAACACCTGCTGGAGAGAACTAAAGTGCACAGACATCTTCCCAGCCAAAAGGAGCCTCCTATGTACATTAAGAGGGAACATACATAACGGTGACATGCCCCACCTGCCTCACTACATTTATGTATGGCACTAGTTTCTTTTAGACCACTTGCAGAACTTAATCCTTTTCTGGGACTCCAGAGAACCCAGAATTTAGTGGAAATGGTAAGGCTTCCCTTCTGTGGGGAACAACAGCAATGGTTGTGGTTTCTGTTCTCACGAGCAATAATAGGATGAAGTTCCTATGCACTAGCTTCCATATGTAGATATCAAAATACTACGCAAAGGATTTATTTTTGTTAGGAAAACATCAGTGTACATAGCACAGCTACACCAGGAGGACACGTCCAGCTACAATTACACCCGTAAAACCCTTTATGAAGCTGTATCCCAGAGAGTGGGTGGCATTACAATTCCCCCTTCTTAAATGCCATCTACCAAACACTCCGACTGGACTGGCTGAACGCACAAGGGCTTGCCTAGCTCGCTGGGCTGTGATGTCTGCAGTTCCTTTATGCGTGTCTGCAGAATTCAAGAGCAGAGATACACACGTCTCTAGTCTGGATGCCACAGCATCAGCTCAAGATGACAGCAGTACCGGTGTACTGATTCCAAAATCTGAGGACAAGGAAACTACACTTTTCATTTTGTTACTCAAAACCCTCTGCAGAAATGAACAACTGAAAGAGCTTCTGTTTAGACAAACATCAGAGCTGATGCTGCTCTGTGTCTGAGTCAGTTTAGTCTTGCAGAGAAATTGAGCTTTTTAGCTCAGATGTCACTGTACTGATGCATCTCTGATGCTTCTGAAGCTATCAAACTTGCCTGGCGAAGCTTCATGGTCGCACAAGCTCAGGATGACCTCACCAGGTGGTCGAACTATTAGACCTGCCACAGCCAGCACAGGACGTCACTAAAATTTATTGTGTAGAGGTGGCCAAGGTTGCTGATGCCTTTGGCAGCACATGAATCACACAGTGGTGAAAGCAAACAGTGTGTCTCGTGCCAAATTTCTGGCCACTACTGCATGCTCTGCCATGTAAAGTAAGCCTTAATAACTTCTCATTTATTTTCACATTTCTAAAAATTGATAATTTTTTGAAACTCAGATGGCATTCTGAATCCAAATAAAACCATATTACTGTCCTTCAAATAATATCATTTTCTTAATACACCACAACTGCAGTATTGTGATTTACACTTACCATGCATTTATCTTGCATAGAAATGTTCTACCAAATACAATTAAATAGATATTTTCCAGAATTTCAGCACAAGTAAAATAGAATTTTTTTTCTTTTTTTTTTTCTCTTTTAGATATAAAAGAGATTCTACTTAAGAACATATCAGGCCAAGTGTCACTCTTGTGCAGTGAGAGCAACCAGACAGATACCAGTAGTGTGGGCCAGAAAGAACAGATGGATTGAAGCTTACAGCTACTGATATTAAAAGCATAATTTTCAAGTTAATACCCCACGGAAACATATGAGATTGTTGCAATCATTTAGAAGGTCGGTTTCTAAAATAAATAAATAATTATATGGTGCCAAATGTTGTCTTACAACTTTTTTTCATGTGCTGGACACATCCCCACCTTTCTTTCCACAGGTCTCTCTGTGCCATTGTTTGGGGATGTCTGAATTTTGGGGATAAGAATGGTCTTCTCAGAGCTTTTGCTGCTTCAGAAAGACAGACAAGTAACCAACTATTCAAAATAGTATCTGAATTTGTACTACTGCTTAAAAAAATCCTACACGTGCCTCTAGAACACTGCAGAAGTGTGCTTATGTCTCCTCTGTGCTACTAAGCCTGAGATGAAGAAACAGGCTTCTTCCTGGATCCTCAAGGTCTGCTTGAACACGAAGTCGTATGATCCATTATTTCTGAGTGGCTGGGAATCCCACTCACCAAGGAGATCTTCTGCGAGGGACTAAGATGAAAGCCTGGTTTCCAGAAATTGTTGTGCAAATCATTAGTCCCAGCTTCAGTGATTTTAAATGATGCATTTACAAAGTCTCTGAGAGACAGGAATATTGATATCTGTAGACCTACAGCAATGAGTGCCAGTGCAAAGATCTTTCCAGCTATGCAGATATTTACAATGTAAATGTTCAGGGTTTCGTAGTGCAGGTGCACTTATTCATTCATCTGGAAGACGTTCAGCAGAGGAATGCCTCCACAGGGGATTTCTGGAGCCTACTTTCACTTGCTGAGTTCAAATATAGGTATTTTTGTTTCACGTTTCAGGATTTATTTTCCCCCATACAATAATTCCAAAATAGGATTCATACTTCAAAACTATTTCTTTTGAAATCCACAACATATTACAATTATTTACCAGAATGAGAATACAGTTCAGATTATCATAGGGATTAAGAAAGCTGCAAATATTGAAGCTTTCACTCAGTTTTACTCATTCCAGTTCTTCTACAGAAGTTGCACCAGCAATCTCAGCAAAAATTTGTCCCAATGATTACCACTTTCATGTCTACATATCACAGAAAATGCGGTCAGTTGGAAAAAACAACCAGTTGTTAACAGATGATTATAAGAATATAGTCATGACACTCATACTCTCCCACTGGTGTTGACCCTGAATGAAGCCTGGCACTGTGGAGGGTTATCTGGTGGTTAGCATTACTTCCATCAAATATAATATAAATACTGATGGAGTATTGCTCTGTTGTCTGGTGACAAGCAATTTTACAGTAGAATCAGAAGGTGATGCTACAGGTCAGACTACATTTCTGTAATGCAAAAGGGGCCATAATGCTGCTGCACAGGCTGTGATTGAGTAAAGCTTTACAGAATATCCTATTAGCAGTTCTTAATGTTACTGTAAGGCAATGAACTGCTAATAGAACACTAGTAATCGGTCAACACAATAAAACTGTCACTAGTCTTTTCAGAAGAGATCTAGTAAGAGATAGTTTCAGATCAAAAAGTAGTTTTTGCAAAGATGGACCAATTTAAATGAGGAATTAGAGGTAAACTTTTCCCAAAGTTCAGTAGTTAAATACAAAAGCAGTTTAGAGTTTTTGGATTATGTCTGATTGCCCATGTCAGTATGGTGCCTCAGGGTAGAAAATTGCATTATAATATTATTGCATTATAAACCATACATTTGAACAATATTTGTGCAGCTCACTCCAAATACTACTGGTCACAATTTGTAGTGCATTAAGCGGAGCACCAACTAGTGATTGCAATATATACATAGAACACTTATTTAATATTGATTGAAATGGATTTTGCCTGTGGTAAGTGACGCAAGTTGCTGCCATCTAATTTTGTGGCTGGGGCTTCAATGTCAAAGTACAATTGGGTTGAACTCCTGCTGCTAAGTGCTGGGAATTTGTAATGAATGTTTTACACACTCATACAATTTATTGCTTGATGAATGGTTGTTTTAAATTTCCTTCGTCTCTGGTAAAACAGCATTGTTAGGAACAGAAAAGTCCATGCTTCCAAATATTCACTCTTCTCACACATTTACTCAACTCTGCAATATGTTCTTAAACAAGTGGATGTATTAAAATCCCCAAGGGGCCTGGAGCACTACCATTTGGATCACATTGTAGAACATACATTTCATATACAAGGTTTTTATGTTGATTTTCAATAAATGCTCACCACTTACCAAACAGTAAAGGAAGGCCTTGCACTAATCTTTTTCATATGAATATCTGCGTATTAATGATAAGATTTGATGCTATTTGTGAAGCTTTTGAGTTTCACATCCTAGTAACAAAACAGGTGTGCTTATAAAAAATAACCAATAATAAAATTTTAAAATAATTTCTGATACTACTAACAAACAAAAACCTACAAACTCTTCATCTCAAGACAAAAAGAAAGCAGTTATACCAATTCAGTGGAATTATATTCTAATCCAGAGTTGCAGTTTATAGGTGCTTCAACAATATAGCTGAAATACAGTTAGATTGCTTCTTAAGTTAGTCTGCTTTTCCATGATTCAGTGCAGTTCACTCAAAATCAAATATATATATGTGTATATATATATATATATATATGTATCTCAGAAGAGCACAGAGTGAGCCTGAACCAGCTGAAATAAAATAAACGATCCCCTACCTTGGTATGACAGCAGATGTCAGACGCTACCACCAGCATTCACTTGTGCTACAGTCTCCATCATACCATGATGTACCTATCAGCAGATCCAGGCCTCTGCAACACGAGCTGGAGGATGAAGAAAGAAAAGGTTAGTGTTGGAAAAAAGACAGATGCCTATACAAAACCTCCTGATGCCCAACCTGCTGACCTGAGCTTCCAAAGGCTTAATAACAGTGTGGTAGAAAGCAGGTACTGTGACATGTTTTACATCAGTGTCACTGAAGCATTGAATCACATTGACCATCACAGGCAAGTACAAACTATAAACACTGCTAAGGCAAAGAGTCATAAATTGCATTATCTATACCATGCACTGCATACAGCAATTAAAACTATACTTTATTAAAACTCAGGGGCTACCACAAGTAAAATAAAGCTTTGAGTAGAAAACATAAATAGCTTAACAGTCTGAATTTAGGGCAATTATTCTGATATTTTTTTACAACAGACATTGGTAGGTACTCTTCACAGAAGCCCAATTCAGAGACAACCTTAAACACAAGTTGTTAAAAAAAAAAAATAAATTAAAAAAGTATTTTCCTACTCCATGCTTTATTACCAGGAAAATTTAAGAGACCTGTTTAATACTAAGCTCATATTTAGGGTTTTCTTCGCCTTGGATGATTTTCCATTTTTGGCCCAGCTCAACCAAACTGGTTCATCTCAGTTTGTATTCTAGACCCCCTTTTACATATTATTTAAGATTTCGTAGACAGTAACATGCACCATCACAATAAAATAACGTGCCCATTTCCAGCCTGGAATCTCTCATATTCTACATAACAAATCAAGATACAAATAACCTCAGAAAACAGAATGCAGAGAACTGCACCCTGGACAATACATATCCGATCAGCAATATGATAAGCACTCTTTTGAGAATCCCATCTGTAGTTATGGAAAACAAGTTAAAACCAGAGGACCACCTAGCTATCTTTTCCCCCATATCATGGATTTAAAACTAATACCCATGTGCCTACACACACTGACACACACAAAAAATTAGCAAGCTTGGCATAAAAATTTGGGCCTTCCTGTCACCACATTCTTCACCCTCATGGTTCCTTTTTTCCTCCACCACTGGCTTTGCTACCTGCCTGTTTCATTTCCTCTCCTCTCCCTGCACCACTAGTGCTGCATCCTTGCTTCTCACGTACCAAATCCTTGCCCTTGCCTTCTTCTTGCTGTTGGGAGAGCTGCTTGCTCCTTGCCTAATCACCACAAATTTTAGGATTAAAGCAAAAATCTTCTTTCGAAGGTGTTTGACCTTTGTTCCACTGCAGATGGTGCTTTGCTAGTTAGGACCTTCTGTTTTAGAAACCTCGCTCTTGAGCAGCATCTAATTGTGCAGTGTAAGGGGTCACTAATAGTTCATTTTACCTAGGTGAAGGCAACAACAGCTTACCTATATTTATACTTGCAGCGATAAATTATTCTGATAAGCTTGCCTGAATTACTTACTAAATAGAAAACAAAGTCTCTTATAAGACTCTCTATTTAAAAGCTATCTTCTGCCTTTACTTAGGACTCTTCCTGTTACTTCAGCTGAAGCCATGTAGCCAGAAAGGAAGCAATTTGCAGCACTGAAGTCACTCTTCAAATGTTAAATGCAGAAAAGGTTGGAAGAGTTTTATTCTAAAAAGTGCACAGCACACAGGATCAGATATTGTTGCCATGGCTCACTTCCTTTATTGCTTTGAGCAAATCCATATTTGATGCATTAAGGATGGATTGGCTTACTCTTAGGTAGAAGTAGGTCAAGTGATTTTTAAGCCACAGTTCTTTCCCTCTTGCATAGGATAGGAGTAAGCACTATAGATCATTTCTTGTTTTTAAAGTCTTTAGCACATTCAATTATAGGGAAGTTTATAAATTAACTTGCAGTTAATGCATAATGCCATCTAGTGGAAAAATCAACAAGTATAGAGGCAACAAGTCTGTCTACATATCCCATGAAATGTAAGTCAGTGTTGCAACTACTTGACAGTTTTAATACTGAATTAAACTTAAGGCAGAAGAACTATAACTTAATTTTCAAAACCTCCATGATAAAAGATCTTTACCAAATTTAAATATATTCCAAAGACATTTTATCCCCAAAGGCAAGACACACAAATCTTAATCCCAGTGAACTTGTATTTACAATGATTGTAGGATATGTAATAGACCTTGGAAGCCTCTTGATTTTCTTTTCCATTTTAATTTTACATAGACGTTGATTTTTTTGATCAACGGAATGACACCCAAATCATCTGGTAAAGGAGGCAATTCAAAGAAGTTTACTGATACATCAGCCAAAACTACCTGTAATTCTGGAGAGTTTTAGAATGAAGAACATCATCTTCAGAACTATGAGGTCACTTTTCGGTGCCCATAAACAGATACAAGTCAGAATTAAGACAGTGAAAAAAAGAGCCTAAAAATCAAATTTATACAATCTAAAGGAAATAGGCTTGTCATAAAAAGATCAGAGTAGACTAAGTGGTCAAGAGAGGCTATTTGTACCAGATAAGTAATATGCTCCATTAATAGCCTTTCCAAAGCCAACAGGAAAGGCACAAGCCAAGGGAAGAAAGCCATTAGACTCTTTTCCTTCACAAAAACATAACACCCGCCATTTATTGGTGAATTAACCTGCTCAGAGGCCTGAGTTAACACTGTCTCTTATCCTCTGCACATGTTGTGTCAACCTATTTTGATATTGCTTAATTTAGGTAAAACCTTACAGTTACATAGCCCCTGATGTTTTATTGGCAGAATCCTACAAATTCGGACACGAGGTACCCAGTGGGATCATTCACTTCAACTCACATCTCTGAGGACTATCAGCACGCCTATACCAAGTCAGATGTGGTTGCCTGTGGCTTTTTTCCCAGTTGAATTTAGAAATTCTCCAGGGAGGAAGACTACCACGTCTCTCAGTAAGCTGTTCAAGTGCTGCTCTAATATCACAGTGAAGAATATTTTTGATGTCCTTTCTGAACCTCTCAAGCCACAGCTTGTGGCCATTGTCCCAGGTTATCTATTCTGATGATTCTGCTTATATTTCCCCTTTAGTTTTGAAAACAATACCAAGGTAAAGGTTTTTAAGGATAGGATGACAAAGAAGCAGTTCTACTGAAGAAGTACAACACATTTTGGAGCCTCAAGTGATGTAGACATCTGCCTACAGTGCCAGGCAGAACAGTCAAGCCTCATGTCTGAGGTTCGAACCTCAGACAAATGCCCCCTTACCAATGCTGCCCTACAGCCAAGGCTGCATTTCCTGAACTTGCAGCATCCTGCCATTGTTAACTGCCTCTTTGGGAGTTGTACTTCCTAAATTCAGTTTATCAGCCCAATCTGTGATTCACCAGCCAGTGGGACAAGACACAGTGCTGATACATTGCATTAGCAAGACAGCAATTACATTTTTTTTTTTTGTAAGCCATGAGTTGAATCTCGAATAATTACATTTATAGAACTTAAAGGGAATCTGAGGTTCTTTTGGGAACCGAGATGAAAAACAAAATCGAGTGCTATTGCTATTTTTTTCCTTCTGCAAGCTGATCTTTTCAGAATTTCAAACTTTTGGCAAAGAAATTGTTTCCCACATGACACAAGTCATCATTTCTGACCCAAGTAAGGTTCAAAGCTGATGTAACCTGAAAAGTTATTCTATAAAAAGGGCTGTACCTTAGCACCTCCTGATAACAGATTATACAGTTAGATCTTAAACATGTAAAAAACCACCACCACCACCAAAAACAAAAACAAAACAAACAAACAAACAACAACAACAAAAAAAAAAACAGATTATAAGAAATAAAGACACCCTGGTACAAAGAAATGACTTTTTTTTTTTTTTTTAATTAAACCATCAGGTGAAAAAAGTAGGCACTGTTGCACATGCAAACCCTTCTTGAAGTCATGAGGACTGTCTGCCCAGCTACACTTTCTGAGTGTATTACTTGGAAACGAATTATACCAACTGGTTTAGGAAAATCTATTACTTATTTTTTATACAAATATTGTCTCAAATTGACCAAAATTATAAGTAAAATGTACCTAATTTGTACAGCCTACATACACCTGTGTCAGTCAATAGATAAATTAAAATGAAACCAAGTACATAAACTTTATAAGTAATGTAAACACCCTAAAATACATATTTTCTAACACGATGTGAAAATTAAGTGAAACATCTGTGGCTGTTGAAGTGTTTTTGAACCCTGATATTGAAGGTACATGTAGTCTTGATGGCGGAGAAGAAGCTGTCTGTATTACTGTATGATCGACCATCTCTTGATTATTTTTAGGGCACCATTGACAGCTTTGCAGAAAATGAAAAATGTGACTAGAACTCAGCTTATTAAAGATGCTACTCTTCCCTGTAAAATTAGCAAATGCTGGTAGCCATGCATAACTCCATGTCACTGCTAAATGTAATATAAATGTTTTAGTATGCTTATTAACCAATTACCCTGTCACCTTATACAAATTCAGATGATATTCAGTATGGATAGATAAATGTCAATATTCACAGCACATTTCATCATTCTAGATCAAACAGATCCATCACTTTTGCTACTGCTGCACATGAAAAATGGCTTAGCTGCAATACAATAGAAAATTTTGGTCTTCAATTCCACAAAAAACTAGCTCCTGTTTCTTCTCACTAGAATAATACAGTGAATTATGTGATTCATGTTCTTAAAATCACAAAGGGAATTTTAATCACTGTTTCCTATTTTTCCCATTGCCCACTGAACCTTTTACCTAAGAGGATGAGAAATAATAAATATATCCAGAAAATCGAGGATGCAAGGATCCTATTAAAATTGCTCTACATGCTGCCTGCATTATTTTTGCTTAACCCAGTAATATTCCTAAAATTAGTATCTGAAGAATTTCATGATTTTACCTACAGTGATAGAAATGAAATATTCAAACTCAAATTGCATGCCACGAGTCAGGAAACTAATTCTGCTACCACTCAGGAAAAAAAAAAAAAAATCAGAAACAAAACCAAACAAAGAAATGTAAGCTGGCAACAGGTGGACTAAGTACCTGGGAATTTGATCTCCATCAAAACCTAGAAGAGTGAGATGATTTAAACAGTCAAGCCTCTCTCTGGACAGATAAAAAACAACAACAACAAAAAAAAAAAACACAAAAAACTGGCACACAATAGAATGAATGTAGTTTCCTGGTTATGAAGAACATGTTTTTACAAAACATTCATGTTGGCTGTGGCTAACATTCTATTTTCAAACACTTTCTACAATCATCCTGGCTAAGTACTCAAGTGGAAATGCACAGAACCCTAGTTGCAATTCACTTGGCATAAGAAAAGGATAAGATATTCTTTTCCAACTCTCTAAACAATGTGGATTAGCTATTCAAAACAATACAAAAATATTGTCATATACATTTTATCAGACAATTCACAGCATAAGTGAAGTGTGGAGTCTTTACTTACCAGTAGAGTGGAAGAAATATACATATAGTTAGTTTGCTACAGGTTAACAATAATGTATTTCCTCAAATACTTCTACATCATCTTCTGATAAAAAAAATAAATATACAGCAAGGCAAAAGAAGATCACTCTTTTGTTGATGATGCTACTTGCCAAAGAATAAGATTTTAATCCAAGTCACAGCTTAGAGAGTTTAAAAGATTGGAAAAGCAAATAGGTATGGGTTGGACAACATTATGCATAAATCCCATCATGTCTTTCTTCAGACACAGGCAAATCCTATAAATAAATGCAACTAGTCCCTTTTTCTCACGAAATCCTTACATTCAAGGTAGTCATTATGACTCTTATTTTTTAATATATTTTTAATGCATAAGGCTAAATACATTTGTTTAGAATAGAGGCATGCAATCTTGCATGATGTTATGCTTCTCTAAACAAAATATTAAGTTTAGTTTTTGCGGGTAAACCTTTGGTTTCCCATATTTATATTTAATTTTTAATTCAAAACCAGCTTTAAAAAAGTTTTAAGATGAGAAATGTCCATTGTGCAGAATCTTCTTCAAGATCTGCTCACTTAAGGATGACATATTTTGCACAGTGTTTCACTCCTCTTTTGAAGCCACAATAGCATTTATTAATGCTCATGGCTCCAGATCGCTTGGGCATTTTTTGCAAATATGATCCTGCAACATCATATAGAGGAAGAGTAGGTGCTTATGTGAGGTGTCATCAATTACTTACCAAGGTCATTGCAAGCTGTATCCCCTGGGAATAGTATTATATGCACTCTTTCATAGCCTGAAGGAAAAAATACCGAATTATCATATCCTTTTCTCAAAATAACAATCTGATTATTTTTGACCCAAGTTAATGTTCAGTCTAAAAATGCCAAGAAGAGAGATTAGTTCAATTTAAACTCTATTTAACCCATTGTAAGAGAAAAACACTAAGTGACCTCCATACATTGGGTAATAATTTAACTCTGCTGTGCAGTTTAAAAATTAATGTACCATTGTTGTATTAATATCATTACTATTGCATTATTTTAGATTAAAAAATAGGGTGACTAATGCTAGGTTCAGAGGTATATATACAGAGTTAAGAGAACATAGTATAGAATTTCTCATCCTGTAGACTGTAGAACATGCTGTGGGACTACAAGTGATCTATAAAACAATAGGAAAATACGTATCCTCCTCCATCTACATGCAAAAAAAAATAAGAAAACAAAGAAACAGTTAAAAACATCCCACAAAATTTAGCCTAATTTGTATTTGCTCATAAAACATAACTATGGAAGCCAATACTGCACAAGATGGTCAAGAGACTATAAAAATAAAAGATTAGGTTTGTTATAAGAAGGCTGTGAAATACAGAATCTAGAGGATTTCATCACTTTAGAGATGTATTTCATGTATTAGTTTTGCTAGAGAAAATGTCTAAATGGCAAAGAATCATACTGTCTCACCCACACAATGGACACAAAATGGTAGTTGTATGGCATGCACTGAGTGTTTAAAAAATACCAACACTTACTTGAAGGCTTTGCCTTTAGAAGTATTTGGATGAATCAGTCTCAGAGCTTGGCCTTAGAGGAGTAACAGTGAATTTTATCTATAGCGATGACCTTTACAGGATAGTTGTCTGCCCATCCACTTGGAATTGGATTGGTACTTAGTTTTTGTTTCAGATGTGTCTCCTGTGGAACTGAATGGGGATGCTATTACCTCCTGCTGGGGTTCCATGAAATACCAACTGATGAAAGTACGAAGTGAATGTTTTCTTTTGAATGTCATAAGGCCTCTGACCAAACTAATAAACCATCCTGGCCTACACTAGCACTCCTGATACTGCAATAAAATGTCAGTGACAAATACAGTATTTTGCTGCCAGAAAAAGGCAGTTTTTCCATTTAAGATGTGTATGAAACACAACCCTGCAAACAACCTGGCTAATGGTGACAGTATTGTATTGCTCTTATGCCTTTAAACATACTAAAACATAATCACTGGGCCAGCTGACACTCTTCCCAAATATGCAAGAGTGCTCTCAACTTAAGTGCTGCACTCAAGGTGCTGGTCAATATGGAATATTGACTAGTTAATGTCAATCAAAACAAGCAAACTTCCTTCTTAGGAGTCTCTGAATGCACCACAGTGTTCTGCTAATTCAGGTGAAAATGTTCCTGTAAGTAGTGCTAAAAGAAAAGGAAATATAAGTCTAGAATAGATGTACCTCTCATTTTCGCCATGACAAATGAACATATAATACTAACACATCCAACTGTGCTTATAATGAAAATGGATTTATTTCACTCTACAGAGACTGACGAGGGATAACAGATGTTCTACACTCGCACAGTGACCACTATCTGACAGAAGAACCGGGACCTGTTTTCCTATTGCCACCCATTGGTTCCACTCTGCAGAATGAGGTAATACCACGTTCTTTCTGCCTCGTTGCACTGTGCTGCTCTTTATCATGCCATAGTGGGTGCTGACGGTAGTATGACACTGTTCAAGTGAAACAAGGGGACTATAACAGGACGACAGCTTACTCTACTCTCAAGAGAATGCTATTTCCCCAGGAGAATGTCTACCTTGGAAATGAGTAAAATGATGGACCTCATCCAAACTTTGTCAAATATATTTTTTTTTCTGTGACTGCTAAGAGTTAGAGTGGGCCTGAAGGAAGTATCACAAATCTGATAGGTATTTTTCACTTATTCAGTAGAAGGAAGGAGGAGGGGCAGGAAGAAGGAACAAATGAACCACCACCACCACCACAAGTAACCTCAGCAAAAACAGAATATAGACAATCTGGATAAAGAAAAACAAGGCTCTCTTCATTATCATTGGTTGCTGGGGTGCAAGAGACCTCCATCCAATTTGGAACCACCTTTTCTATGGAAGGCAAAACGTTATGGAAATTACAGGCAGTTCCAGCAGGGAAGAAAGTTTTGCAAGTGGATGTTAATCTTGCAGCAGCTACAGAACATGGGATGGCATCAGCTGATTTAGATTGAACCCAGGGAAGCGATTTTTCATTGATTTTTTGTTTGTTTGTTTGTTTTTAATTGATTTGGGGTTCTCCTGGTTCCTCTCCAACAAAGGGATATTAGAGAAGCCAAGAAATAATATCATATAATAACACAGTGATTATGGCCAGGTCTTTTTGTCTTTGTTGACTTTGCGTACAGACTTGCTACACAAAAAGTCCAACAGGGATGGAAAACGGGACCCAGGTCTTTAAACCCCTAACCTTACCTCTTTATCCAATGTAATATACTTTGGGTCAAAGAGGTGTCATGAGAAATTATAGGCAATGCTGGAAAAGAAAGCAGCTTCTAGCTTCTATGATGTTGCAGTCTTTCTGCTTCTCAATAGCCAGCTTATATAAATAATGGTCTGATCTGAAAGACTCTGCATTGTGGAGTTGAATGTTTTGAATTTGTATTTACTTACAGACAGAGTACACCCCTTCTCGTGAGGCCATGTTTGAAAGCACTGAAAAGAGTAATTTAGAAGAAACACCAATATTCTTTGCAAGCCTCATATTCTTTTCTATAGCCTGAACACTATAGCATTTATACAAATAGAGACAGCTGCAGCCCCTACCAGACAGTTTCATGCAAGAACAGCAATTGAGAACATCTAAAAAAAGAAAACGAAACATATTAAAGTTGAAAATTTCTGGTTAGGTCTTCCTAGCTTTTTTTTTTTTTTAATTGTTATTATTTTAACTTTCATTTCCAAGTCATTTGGAAACCTGCCTCTTTCACCTCCTTTTAAAGAAATAGAATTAGGAATCTCCAGGAACTTTCCTCTTGTGATGATTTCTGGAAGTTATAAGAATGCTAAAGTAACTTAGAGAGACTTACAGAAAGGAAGTAGTGTTCGATGCGAATCGGTGGTCTGTTTTCCATTTATGCAAGGAATCCTGCTGGAATCCATTTGATATGGACATACCTCCCTAGAAGAGAGAGAATCTTGCAGTAGTTGCATTAGGGAGCGTTAAATCCGTTGCAGCAATTTCAAGGGATTCTTCATGGCTTGCAATGGATAAACTCTGCATGGGAGCATGACTCCCAAATCTGACTCAGAGGTTTTGTATCCCTGCCAGGTGCTGAAAAGTGATTTGGCCCCAATCCTTTGTCTCTCATCAGGTTACAAAATTGGTTCTACTCAAAGGTAAGGATTCTCTTTTCTTTACAAACACATTATAAGTGCTACAGAGATGTGGCAATCTAATACTTTGAGCAAATAACAAAAGTTATTTTCTACTTTTCATTCTCATGTCTCATATCTATATCTCATATCTATGAACAGCCCATAAAGAAAAAAAATATATTTGGAGTTACTAGTTTCCAATCTCTCCCAGCCAAGCCCAAACCCCAAAAAGCATTTTCCTCAGAATAACTCACTTGTGTTAGCTTATGCAAGTGAGAATGTCTTTTGACATTAACATCAAATAGACACTTTACAATATTGCATCTATTACATGAAGGAAAATAAAAATACCGTAGGCATTGTTTATATTCACATTTATGTCAATCCAACTAGAAGAGCAAAAGCCCTGAGATCACCAAGCACAGTAAGATAGATAAGGGTGAAGATCAAATTTAAGTGAGAGGCAGAAGACTTCAAAAATATTTCATTTAGTATGCACAGCAGACCATACATGAAGGAATCATGAGGTTAGGTAAAAAGCAAACACCAGTCCCTCTCGTCATGATAGCCAACTCAATTCTATAAGGTTGAATTCCATCTTCATTCTATAAGGCCTGAACATCAATAAGTTTCTAAAATTATAGTTTATATACCTTTCCTTAATGTTTACTTATATTTACTTTTTAAAATAATCAATGTTTTAAAATACAGCTGAAAAGATTATCACACAGCATTGAGGCATTTGCTTAAACCTAAGTCAGCTCACTAGCTCACAAACCATTCCCAAATAGGTATTCCTAAAGCGTCACAAAACTTTTTTAAGGCAAGATTGACAGGATACAAAATCATGTTCCTCGGTTTGCATAAATATTGGTTTCCCATTGGTCTTTGCATACTCCCCAGATTTGCTAACCTGTCAAAAGAGAAAGGCAACCTGAACTTTATATAACATAAATGGAGATTATACGTTTACATACCGACTGAGGACCCGGGCTGCAATGTCTAATTGTCTTCTGGTATTTTCCTAGATGCAAGTCAGAGCACAGCGCAGTTTCAACATTTATCTGCATGCCAGTGAGCACGCAACTGGGAGCCTGTGCTAGCACAGAAAACGCTTTTCCTTATTTGCACTTCTCTATTTAGTCATTAGAAACCAGCAGAGAGGAAGAAGCTAACAGCTCTGGCACAGATCTATCAGTAAAATTCTCTATTTTTTCCCCACTTCTGTTCTCCTAAGGTTGTGGTTTTTTTTTTTTGTTTGTTTTGTTTTGTTTTTGTTTTTGTTTTTGTTTTCCACCAGTGTTTTTCTGTGGCCCTAGGAAGGCCAAGCGAGAGAACTGTGCGTGTCTGTGGACACCACCAAGTCTCCAGCTCTAATCCCATGCACCCCCATGACACCGCCGTATGTTTTGGGACAGATTTTAGCCTAATATTAACTAATGGCTGTCAACATGACCAAATTTCACCTCTGCGGGATCTGAGAGGGGTGCATGTGGTCCTGAAAAATGGCAATAGCCGATGGAGAGAGAGCAAATTCACCTGCAAATCTGGCAGGAGGGGCGGATGGCGCCTTGCTCCCCTGCTGGACCAGCACCTCGGGAGCGGGGGGCAGCGTTTGCCCCTCATCCTAAGGGGGCCACGGGGGGCTCTGCCCTCTGAAGACACCCCAAACCCCGCAGGGGGAAGGCAGAGCCCGGCATGGCGAGGGGAGCCCGCCAGGCCAAGCGCCTCAAGCCCGAGGTCCCTGCGGGCTGTGGGGGGCTTCCCTCAGCCTCAGCCAGCCCCGGCGGCCCTGAGGGGAGGGAGCGCCGCCACCTCTCCCCTCCCCAACACCCCGGCGGGACGGCGGCTCCTCACAGGCCGCTCGGCACGGGGCACAGCTGCCCCCCGGTCCCGGTGCCATCCCCGGTCCCGTCCCCGGAGCCGGGCGCTGCTGCTGCCGCCTCCGAAGGCGCTCCCCGGGGCGGGGAGGGGAAGGGCAGCGCCGGGAGGCGGCACCGCTCTCCCACCTGCCCCCCGGCGGCGGCGGCGGCGCCGAGGTTCGCGATGAGGCGGCCGCGGGGAGCAGCCGGAGGAGTTTGTTCGCCGCCTGGCCCCGGCTCCCTGATGCTCTGAGCCGGAGTCTGTCTCCTCCTCTCCCCGGGCTCGCACCCGGGCTGGATGCTCCCGCTCGCTCCTCGCCTCGCCGCTCCGCTCGCCAGCCGCCTCCTCGCCAGCCATGGAGCCGTCCGCAGCCGCCCTGGACAGCACCCCGGACCCCGCCATCGTGCAGCCCCCCGGGAGCAGCCCGGCGCTGCCCCCCCGGGAGCAGCAGCAGCAGCAGCAGCAGCAGCAGCAGCAGCAGCTGCGGATCGGGGAGAGCGGGCAGTTCAGCGAGGGGCTGGAGGACCGAGGTGAGCGCCCGGCGTCCCTCACCGCGCACCCGCCTTCCCCTGGGGCAGCGTCCCTCCGGCCCCGGCCGCCCGACGCCCACCCCCGGCAGTTTTTTAATTTTTTATTTTTTTTTCCCTCCGTCTTCCCCTGCAGCCCCCTGACAGCCGCAGCACTACCTCCTCACGCCTCCACAGGAGCCCTTCCCACCCCTGTCAGCCCCACACCGGCTCTGCCCGGACCCCGCGGGCACTCCTTCACAGCACCCCGCTCCCCGAGCCTCTCCCTTTTCGTTTCCCAGCTTTAAAAATCTCCTCACAAACTCCACTCGGGGCTGCTCCCACCGAAAACTTGCCTGCCCCGGGGCGCACATGGCGCCGCCGGGCTCCTGTCAGCGGGGCCCCGGGCGGCCAGGTCAGTCAGGGCCCTCCTGAGTCCCCGTCCCCCGACTGGTGTTTTATTCTTTTTATTCTTTACCGAAGACCCTGACCAGGGGTGGAAGGCTGCCTGCTTCCCAGCCGTGCTAGCCCCAAACACGTTAATTTTTGGACGTCTGTTGGTGGTGTGCAAGGCACTTTGCTTACCTGCCGCCCGTCTGGGAATACAGGCAGCTGCCATTTTAACCCTCCGCCTTGCCCCGGCCTCCGTAACGCCTCCAGGCTCCTGTTCCACACAATTTGTCTCTATTTTTTATTTCACATACTGGGTTTTCCATAGCATCTCTGTTCCATTTTGTCCCATTTCTCTTTTTTTTTTTTTTTTTCGTTGTGCATCCCAAAGTCCCTTTTGTGTTCCCAGTCTTCACCCCATCCTACACGTAACCTCTGTATTCCCCTGTTCTCTCCGGCTTTCCAAACTCCCGTGCTTGCTCGCTTATTTTAGCCATGAAATAGATGTACTGGGGAAGAGGAATCACCACCTTCCCTGCCTGCTTTTGGTCACGTTGGGACTGGGGACAACCCTTTTCCCAAGGGTGCCCTTACTGTCACAGCCAATGGCAGGTGGCAGGCATCTCGACTGAGGGCAGCTTGAGGCTTCAGTTCTGTTTTAAGTAGTAGGAATCGGAAATTTTGGTTAGGGTTCAAACGTGGAAGTTTGAGTGCAGAAATTTCCCATTTGTGCCCAGTATGACAGAGCTAAAGATGAAAGCTGGGCCTTTTGCTACTAAGGGTAGTTCCAAAAAGAGAGAGCGCAATGTTCCTAACCTTTCTTTCCAGGAGGGAGAAGAGACTAAAGCTGCTGATTATTTCTTTCTTTGCATTCACACTCTTCCAATGGCCCTTGTGGTAGCTTTTTCTTGCAGTCTTTCATAGGAAAGTCACCAATTCCATCTCCCAGCTTAATTCCCAGCCATCATAGAGGATATTCTGGTCTGCTTTTTGCAGGTTGTCCCCATTGGAATTGTTACAGTCTGTCCTTTTAGATTGTACTCTTTCTTATGCTCTTTTCCTATGAATCATAGCTGATCCAGTTATAGAGATGATACTTCCATGTTTGCTAAAAATAAAAAATAACCTCAAATTTCAGAACAAGATATTTGCTCTTAGAGATCTAGACTCAAATTTGGTGGTATTTTTTTTTTTTTTATGGGGTCCTTAAATTGACATCTTACGTGAACAATTTTTCTATTTGCCTTATCTCTTTCACAAATTCTAACTTGACATTTTAAAATGATCCTTTAGCCAAATAGAAAAGTACTTCTGGTAAGTCAGCATATGGTAAAGAATATCCTAGAATCACTTCACAAATATGCCAAGCTTGTGTTCTGCAACTGTTAGGCAGGTTTTTTTTCTTCTGATTTTTTTTTTGGAAGAAAATCATTTAATATAGGAAGATACTAAAAGATAAAGTAAAAATCCAGTGGATTTAACCAGCTCATCATTTCTTCTTTAACGTAGGGTTATCTATGTGTTAAATAAATAATTGTCAGTAAAATTATTCAGTATGTTAATATCAGGGTGGAGGAATTTTATCAGCAGATACAAGCTTTTCATTTTTGTTGCAATGCAGGTTATACTGAAAGTATCATTCAGCCTGCCTCCAATGGATGCTTAAAATTTGTTTTCTTATGGTCAGAGAAAAAATGTGGAGGTTTACCTTGTGAATCGTGTTGTTGTGTGTAAATTAATGAGCAGGTGTTGATTCTCAATAATTTCCATGTTATGGGTTTGGTAGTCCTGTGAATGAGTTTGTATTTTTGTGTGCTGTCCCTTGGGACACTCCTGAGAAAAATACAGTCTTTTCAGGAAAGAGAATTTTAATTACGGAAAATACTACTTTAGGAAGGAAAGGATCATATCTGATAGCTAGAATATGCCAGCCATTTTGAGAGAGAGAGAGAGAGAAAGACACACGCACACACACATGCACGGCAGAAGTGGTTCAGTTTTATAAGGATTGCAGTCTCTGTCATACTGGACACGTGCTTGACATGTGAATACTAATTAGTAGCGCTTTGCCAGCTCTGGGGCTTATTATTCACTTCTCAACTTAATTAGGATATTATTTGAATTGTAATTATCAACCGTATATGTTGGTCTTCCCAGGTAATAGTGAGCAGTAGCCATGAACTATAGGATGTCTTTAAAGAAAGAACCAGGTGAAGGATGTTTCTTTCTCTGTTTTGTGTTTATTTCATGTTTGAAGTCTTGAGAATCAAAATTGGCTAAGGAAACCTACTTTGCTTTATACTCCAGCAAGATTTGGGCCTTAATTTAAAATGCTTGTACTGGGGAGGGGGCAGGAAGGGGGAATCACAAAAACATGAGATTGTTTCTATGTGGTTTTATTGGTAGAAGTTAATCCTTCATTTCAAAATCTGTTGTTATTGATCTCATATCAGATTGCAATTAAACTGTTAATCATTATGTGTCCTGTCAGAAGATAGGTGAAACATTGCAAAAAATATGTATTTCTTCACACAAATGAAGGGAGGCTATGTGAGAAATGGCTGTGCAGTGCTGTAGGTAAAGGACCCCAACCTTTCAGAGTTGTCATCTGGTGATTTTCAGGTGTCAGACAAAGAATTTGCATAGTAAGACACAGACATTGTTTTCTGTTGGGCCTAGTAATTCTCTTGTGCGCAAGTTTGCAAATTCTTTTTCATTCATGAAGAGTGTAGCCTAGAAGGGAGGAAATATTTGAAGTTGTCTGAAAACACAGCATTAATTTAAATTCTCCCTGTGTCTTTCTGAACTCTCTAATAGAGAAACTCTCTCTGCTTTCCAGGCAGAGTAATTGACGTGAAAAAGCGTAAGGCATTTTTCCAAGAGAGGGTGAATTCCACCAACTATTCTGGGATTAGAGTTCTGACAGGCTGGAAGTGGCAGAATAAAATCTGGTGGCTCAAATTGCTACCAGCCCTGGATGCCTACCCTGCTGCTGACACATTGCTGCCCCTGAGGCAGAGATGTCTGATTCACTTCTGCGTTGATTCTGAAACCACTGCAGTGTTGAGCCAGCGCATTACAGCCAGCTGAAATTAATATCTGCTAGCATTAATAAACTGGGCTAAGCATGGTGTGGGCTCAGGAGTACGCTCATAACCAGATCAGGTGTCCCTACCTCCAGGGTTGCAGTAGCCATCAGAAAGGTTGGAGATAAAACTGGGGGAGGCGAGGACAGTGACAGCTTCAGCTGTTAGATTTTAATCTGCTGCTTTGTCTGCCAGCACTCCTCTTCCCTACCCTTTGCCTAAGACATTGGACTGAAAGACCGTGCTATTTCTACACACATTTCAATGACATTTCTACACACGGCGCCCTACTTCTGCACATTGTGGGCAGGCAAGTCCCTCTGAAAAGGGATCATCACCTGAGAAGGACCACCCACAATTTCTGGAGTAATTCATTAAGAAAGTTAAAAGTCATCAGGCCTTCTGTCACCAGCAGATTTGAGCTGGAACTTGCTGGTGAAAAAAAATGTATTTGCATGTTTCAAATTAGATGAATATCATATGCAGAAAAGAATCTGGATGGGATAAACAAATGGCAAATATGTTTAATTATGAACGCATCAGAAAAGTGCCTTAAGACTCAGACTGAGAGAACGAAAACCAAAAAATGTACTTTATTTTTAACTTGGGTTCTTTTCTGCAATTTAAGATGAGTGGACAAAAGATTCCCACAAATTGAAAGCATCAAAGAAGAGAGGAAGCAGTCCTGTTCCCTTTTGTTAGAAGACTTTTGTGCTGATTAGAGTAAGGCCCGAATTGTTCTTCAGACAGTTCCTGGTGCAGCTTCTAGATGGGGATGTATTCTTACCTTTGGGGGAGGACATTATGCTTCAAGAGTTCTTTTCAACTGTGCTAGCTTTGATTCTAAAGTGTGCCTGCTTCTACTTTGATGCTCAACATGTGCAGTGTGTTCCCGTGCATCGGTAGGTTATTTCTCAGAGGCTGGCGGACACAAGTTTTTCTCCTATGTTAATTACGTGCAGGATCCTGAACTGCAGAAATGATTTTTGATCTCAGTGAGTGTAGGATGGGGCTCGCTCTTGTGTAGATGTACAGGTGGAAAACACAAGTGATGTGAATTTCTGTTAACTGCCACACAACTGCAGTGCTCTTACAAGTGGCTGAGGTGTGGGCCTTACCTTCCGTGTGGAATCAAACCAGCTTGTGTGTGTTGTGCTTGCTTACTCATACATTTCTGATGGCTTTATTCACCTAACTGTGCTAATGTGAGGAGGATTTGATTCTGTATTGATTCGATATGTAATGTAGAATGTAAATATGCGAACTAGGTCTGAACTAACACAGCTGTGTTTTTAAAAAGAGCATTGTATTGTTCATACCCTCTTTGCTTATTGCTTATCAGGTTTACTAGAAAGCAGTACAAGGCTAAAACCTCATGAAGCTCAAAGCTACAGAAAGAAGGCATTGTGGGTTTCCTGGGTCTCCATTATTGTCACACTGGCTCTTGCAGTGGCTGCTTTCAGTGAGTATTGGGAATATTTTAAATCTTCACACCTCTTTCTTTTTTTTTTTTCCTTCCTTTTTTTTTTTTTTCTCCTTTATTCTGTTTGATTCCCAGAATTTTTCAGAATCTGTATGGAAGCTTTCTCATGTTTTTTCTTTGCAACTGCTAAAAAGGTTTCTCTCTAGACTGCCTGTGTCTGCATGGTGCTTATAAATTAGTAAAACTGTTGTTTTTTTTTTTTCTGCAGAGAATAGGGTTGTTGAAGGTCAGAGAAAGAAACAGGAGATGTTCATTCCTGTTAGCATTTATGTATGTGGAACTGTTCATTTTACAGAACAGTGTAAAAAAAAATCATTATGGAGTGGATTGCCTTTAACCAAAGGGGTCAAATATGATAAGCCTTAATCCACCTGGGATTCATGGTTGGAACACCATAATAAACGGCAGTGAATTATAAGGGGGAAATATATAATTTTTCTTACACTAGCAGATAACCTAACAACTTGTTCATGTGAAAGAGAAATACCAGCCTGTTTTTAAGCCAGTGTTTTTCCCTAAGTTTCAAGACATTTGTCTATTTTACCTTTACACAAAATTTTGAAAAACAAACAAACAAAAACCCCTTTATTTGGAAAAGTGAAATATATTTATTTTATTTCAAAACAGGAAAAAATGCTGCATTGTGTAGATAAAGATATATTTCAGTTCAATGCAAAATTTTAAACCACTAGCATTCAAACTTAGTCAGCTGAGGAATACTACATTCCCATAAGAACCAAAAGAAACGTGGAGTCTGGATCAAAATCTTTGCAATGGCACATTCTTTGTTTAAAAGAGGAAAAAACAAGAATTATTACATGTGTATGTTTGTATAAGCAAAAGGAAAGCTCTGTCTAAGAGACAAGGCATCAAAATGATGGTTTGATGTCTCAAACCATCATTCTTCAGCTTGAAAAAGACACTTGCATTTTTTTTGGAAGCTGCAGCAGCATGTGTTTTATTATTCTAATCTGCAGTGTTCGACCTGCTGCTGGAAGTTGGTGTCAGCTCCCAGGAGAGATTATTAGAATCTGACCAAATGGTCTCTGAAACCCAAAATACATTACTTGGAGCGGTTTTTATGGAAACATAGGTACAACAGCTTGATTCAAAAAGCAGAGAAAAGAGCAGGAACACTTAAAAGCAGAGTCTAACACTAAAGAATTTGAGCATTAACAAGAAAGCAGGGCACCAGAGTTTCCATTTTGTTCTGCTTCATGAAAATGCAATAGTCTGTCTTTTGTACTGCAGCAACATAAAACTGTGTTTTAGAATATATTTAATTCCTTTCATATTAACAATATAATTTTAGGAAATATTGAGAAATAGCTTTATTTTATTTTAAACTTAGGTCAGATTTGCAAGATATAAGCACAAAAAGAGCAGTTAAACCACTCTATTTCTTTTAAAAAGGTCTCTTAACATTTTGTAATTTAGTTAGGTTATCTGCTATCTTTATTTATTTTTTTTCCCCTCTTTATTTTCCTTATTTGTGTCATTCTGGTAGTGTTTAGAAATCCTAACAACAAATAAAGGCAGATTGAGTAGTCCCTGCCTGCATGTATATTGTGACTCAGGTGGAATGGTCATTGAAGGACTGCAATCAGCTATGTTTATGCAATCTTTCCTCATGGCCTGAAGGGGTTAAATTTATGAAGAACAAAAGAGGAAGCAGCACACATACATATTCAATTTGTAGGGGATCTCTTAATAAACAATTGACAGTTAACTTATGTGCCACTGAACTATTGTCAGGGTGTTTGGTATGCTTAGTATTAAAACTTTTTAATCTTTGAGGAAAATGCAGTGGTTCTAGAATCATTTTGCTCCCCCATGCAATTTTGCAGTTGTGTTCAGTTTATTGTCTCACATCTCTTTTGCTGTCCTTTTAGCAGGTTTTTCTAGCCACTCCGTGATCTGGGAGACATGTCAGGTTCCCAGAGTTTGCTGCCTGTTTTATATAAATGACTGGTTGTCACCCTGGGGTGTCTGACACTGCCAATTCTTTGCAAACACCTGCTATTTAAAGTATCCTGCTTCCTTTTTACGTCTTGTCTGTAATGGTAAGGTGTTAGCAACATAGCCGTGATGTGCAGTGAGAAATGGGAACCTGCTGTAATTGTCAGGCTACACTGACGCACTCTCACTACTCTTTCTGATTTCCTCATACGGTCTTTATGCAAATTTCTGGTTTATACTCTTACAGGCCATAAAATCCTTTCTTCTGAATGTATCTTACAATGCTGCTTTGCAGCTGCAATTGATATGGTGAAGATACTGGGCCAGGGAATTGGCATTGCTTGGTAACTGCAGCTGAAGAAATGGGGCACCTGGAGGACAGGAAAAATGCTAAGGAAAGTGATACTTGTTGCACGGACTGTGTGCAGAGTGGGGAGGTGGTTCCCAAGCCTCCTTGTCCAACCAAGGATTTGTAACTAGACTTCCTTCCCTTTTTTTATGACCTTTCCTGTCACTTGTGTGCTGCATCTTGATTATGTCCAGCCTTTCAAAGACCAAAGTTGCTTCCCAAGCTATTTTTGCATTAAAGTGTGTTGGAATAGCTGCTTTACATTGGTGTGAGACGTTTCCTTCCAGTGGGATTACAGTGCCCCAGCTGAACCCTGATCTTTTGCTTGGTAATATTGAAAGAGACTGATAAATCTTGAGTTGATCTGAATACATAAAGAAGTTCCTTATTTCAGTAATGATCCGTGGCACTTGAGGCTAGAGCTCCACTGAACTCTGTGTGACTTATTAACTTATTATTAAAAGTGTGACTTATTATTAAAAGTACATATGGTCAAAATTTCTGGAAAGATCTATTCTTTTTTACTGTCAGGTATTTAATATACTTAATTTTACTGCAGAATCTCTGTGCTCTTAAGAGACCTTTCGGCAGCTTGAGCTGCTGTCTGTAAATACCGCTTCCTGTCTGCAGAAGCACCGTGCGGTAATTGTCGTGGTCTCCCTAGCTCTGGGTGCTGTTGAAGACATTGCTTGCCAGCACAAGGTTGCACAAGGCTTCTATAAAGTCTTTACAGACTTCACTTTGTAAAATCCTTGATGTTAGCAGAGCCCTCTGGTGCTGTCTTCAGCGGCTGTAAGTTAGGCTTGCTTAGGATCAGCTCTGTGTATTCTGACATTTGTGGGTTTTGTGCAACATGTTTATGATCAGATACTAAGCAATGCCTGACAGATAAGTTCATTTCCCTTTTGCTTTCTATATTGCCTGAAATATGCATGCTTGTAGAGTTCTCATCAAGAGTGTATTTTCATTTTTATAAAAACAGCCGTAAACTGAGACTGGGCATGGTGAAAGTTACTAAAATCAGCATTAAGTTGCTGCTCAGCACCCCAAGTAAGTACTGGAATAATCACCTTAACATAATTATTTCTTTTTGCTTCACAATAATACAAGAAAAGAATCATAGCGTAGTAAAACATTTTTATAATGTATGTATGTGTAGTATAATGGTGTGATCTAAATCACTTTGTAATAACAACTATAATTTCTCCTTCCTGTAGCTGCAGTGTTGTAGGTTCATCTTGAGCCTCGTTTCAGTGTCATAAGAGAGGATGAGGGATTATTACAGGTGGAATGGAACTTTTGTGTTTTGCAACCCATTGTTCTTAGTTTCTTGACGTTTATGTGACTAAAACCTAATTTTGAAAAAAAATACAAATACGTCTTTTGCTGTTAGAGTTTATTTTCTGCCCAATGAGCTAATCTCTGATCATATTACCAAAGCAGAAACCAAACTCTCATTCTGCCTGGTATTTCTTGTCCCGTTTAGACTTGTGATTCACAGAACGCGTTCTGTTCATTCATCTTTTTGATCTAATTAGCTAAAATTGTTTCGTAACAAATGGAGTGGTCATATCGATATGTCAAAACAACGTGTAGACCAAATTCTGCACTGCAAGCTCCCTTTGTAGCCAGAGATTAATTTAGATTGTATGTCAGCTTCGTAAAGGGCAGTGGTCAAGGTGGGACTTGAGTCCCAGTGAGGTCAGAGCATGCCTGAATAGGCTCTGCATGTTAATGCACGACGGGAAAAGTTGACGCTGGGCTATTTGCAAAATGCTGGGGAAATAGCAGGCAGGTTGTGGAATCCATCCCAGTTGCTTGATGGACCACAGTTGCTTGTTTTAGACCACTGTAGACATACTTGAGGGCTGAGCTTTGTAGAAATCACTGAAGACTTTAGTGCAAGTGATATGTGTATGATCTGAAGTTTCACCCTGGTAACTGTTTAGGCTGGTGTAATAAATATGCACTGTTATTTTGAGAAGGTGAATTCTATTAATCTGTCCAGTGTTACAGTTGCAAACTTGGTAGCTATAGTTCTGTAAGTGGAAGTATTTTATAGAATTAACTATTGGTCCAAGGATCAGACATTGCAAGAAAATGCAGAGAAACTGATGTTCTGATTTTGTATGCAAAATCGTTTGTGTTTAAACACGAATTCCTGACAAATTGTTTATTAAAGCAAACTTTCACATACTGGGATTGGAGAGGCATTTTGTTTGAAATGCAGGGAAAATGAAGTTTTAGGATAGAGCTTGCTTTCAGACAGGAGGTTCATGCTAGCTTAGACTCCGCAGACATTGAAATGCCAACAAACCTTAGAAAGTCTGGATCCGGGTTCACTTTCCTCATTCAAATGACTAAACTGAGCCAGAAAATCTCATTTTGGCTAGCTGTAGGACATGGTTGCTGATTCTTCTCCCCTATTATGGTACTCCAGTGCAGTTCAAATGGAGTTACATGGACAAACACTGGGCAAGTGAAGACATTGTCCTCTGGATGCTTGGATGTGGATATATTGATGTCATCTGTCACTCCTCATCTCAGACATGCTACACATACAACTAAGTTGGGGAATGACTGTATTCATTTAGTAATGAAAATCTGATTTTCCCAGTGATCCATTCCTATCGTTGCTAGAAAAATTAAATATATGCAGACTTTGCCTTGTTTGCACAATACTTAGTATGCCCTGGACGCAGCTGTGAATAATAATACTAATAATGAATGTAGCTGAAGGCTCATGATTCTGAGCCTCTTTACTTTGGTTATCCAATCCAACGGTCTTTAAAGGTCATTGAATTTCAGAAAAATGCTGGGCATTCAGAACTCAGGTTGGTTTAAGAGCGTCTCAGCTGGGCACCTAAACAGAATTCTCCAGGATCACTGACCACATGGCAAGTCTTGGTCTTTGTGTTTTCTCTTCTGGGAGCTATAAAGCATTGCATTTCTCAGTCCTAAAAATCTGAATTTTTTTTTTTTTTTTTCAGCAGAACATTTGTTGTGTCTATTGAGAAAGTTACATTTTATGTCACAATGCCATGCAGAAACTTAAAATGAAGTCAAGGCTAAGTACAAAATAGAACCTCTGTGTGATAGTATGCAGATCCCTCATTTTGCATACTTCTCAGGGCATTTAATTACATCATTTACAAAAAGGCAGCTGCTTCATGGTTGTAGTCTCACAGAAGCGTTAATGAAATATAGAATTTAAATTCCCAAGGTAGAGTTCTGATATTGGTGACATTTGTGCAGCCCTATTGTGCTCCTTATAGCTGTATTACTACAGTTGAAAACAGAGCTTGGCCTTATATCATATGATATGTAATATCTAAAGGACAAAAACCGAATTGCCTGTGCAGCACTGGCAGAAGAGAGTCTTGTATAGGTCAGTCTGTACTTAGTAACAGCAAAATACAATTTTCATTCACTGAAAATGAAATGAGAAGCCAGTAAGGGCCTGTCTTTTTTTAGGCATACAAAACTCTAAGTGACTTTCTTGGTAGGAGAAAATAGCATATGGATGTCAAGTTCAAGACTGATGACTGCTGAACAGAAGTATGGGTCTGAAATCTGCAGTGCTTCACACGTCATGAAATCTTCTGCTGAGCTGATGGGCAAAATGATGACAGAAGTCTGTGAAATCTAGAGTAGCATAGAGGCAGTAGATGATCTGTATCTATATACTTAAGCAGTAAAGAAAAGTAAAAAATTATTGCTGTGGTGAAAGTTTGTTAAAACACCTGAATTCATTTTTAAATGCTAACCTTTACAATATAAGAGCCTGTTGTATTTTTGCATTAGAAAACTGAAGCTTAATCATTCCTTTATCTATATGCTGATTCCTTCCTGATGAGAGAAGGTGATCCCAAGGAATTTTGAAATTAAAATCTGGTGGTAATATTGAGGGAAAGCCAGCACTATAACATCATTTCATATAGAATAGGAATCCTCAGGTATGTTAGATCTAAGGTATGTGGTGTAAAAATCATAATCACAATTCTGTTCCTTTTATTTTTCCTTGCTGAGATTCAGAGCTTTGTTGTGCAAGACTCTGAAATAAGTCTAGGCAATACCTAGTCCTGAAGAACTATAATCGTTTTTAACATCTATTATATAATATAAATCTTATACCATACAAAATACCTTTATATATAATATACTTATTCTAATATATATTATTCCTTTATATTGCCTATATAATATTCTCTTCTAGTACCTAAAGGGGGACTGTGGGAAAGCAGGAGAGGGACTCTGTCAGGGAGTGTAGTCATAGGACAAGGAATCATGGTTTTAAACTGAAAAAAGGTGGATTTAGGTTAGATATTTGGAAGAGATTCTTTACTGTGATGGTTGTGAGGCCCTGGACCAGGTTGCCCAGAGAAGCTGTGGCTGCCCCATCCCTGGAGGTGCTCAAGGCCAGGCTGGATGGGCTTGGAGCAACCTGGCTTGGTGGGAGGTGTCCCTGCCTGTGGCAGGGGGTTGGAACTGGATGGGCTTTAAGGCCCCTTCCAACCCAAACCATTCAGTGATTCTGTATTTTTACATAATATCATGAATATATTTTCGTATTACATCATGAGATTTTAGGCACTTGCAATTCAGCCCTGAGTTCTGCTGTCGGAGTTCTGCTGGGTTTCCACTACAGGCAGCCTTGTGTTTGGTGGTTCAGAGTTTCCAATTAGGAGAGTGCAGCTGGGTGGCAAGGTACAGTGTGCAGGTGAGTAAGGTAAACAACAAGGGGGTGGTAAGTAATTGGGCTGCTGTTGGGCATCCTGCTCATAGCCCTCAGAGAATTACTCTGTGCCATTAGAGATAGGTGTAGATGCAGACTCTTTTGTGTTTGGGAAGAGATGAACTGAGTATTTAATGGGGTGGGTTGTAGGCCCACCAGGTGGTGAAGGCTGATGGGTGTGGGGATGATGTGCCCTACAGCCATCCCTAGCCTGCAGCAGAAGAAAAACGTGTGTTTTGCCTGAAAGTAGACAAAATATTTAGAAAAAGAATGGATATTAGGTTTATTGCATGTGATCAGTATTAACCATTGTACATAAAACCCCCTGACTTTTTTTTTTTGGATAAAATTTAGTTTAAATGATTCTCTAGTACAAGTCTGAATTGCTGCTCTGGCTTTTTTTGGCACATCACGTAGACAAGTGATTATATACCTGCCCTTGAAGAAACATGACTGCAGTCTTAAAAGTCAAACGTATTTTCAATCAATTGATGTAGTATCAGTTCCCCACAGCAATAACTTGCTTATCACACACTTAGCCATTGCACAGGGGCACAAATGTGTTAGCAGGCTGCTTTATGAACGCCTGATGTACCAGCAGAGCTTGCTTTTCATAAAGCATGAGGATTCTTCTCTGCTCCCCTCAATTAAAACCTGCTTCTTTGCTTATTGTCAACGATGAGCTTGTAACTCTTTGTATCTGGAACTGAAAATCAAGAGTAATGAAAGAAAACAGGCGTTTAATATTCATTGTGCATTGTCACTTCATTGTTTGATGTTTGTGAGGTCCTAAGTCACTACTGAGGTATGACAAACTACTTGGGCAGCAGGGAAAGGGATGAGTAATGGCTTTCTTTTCTTTAGGTTTTCTTTACTTCTGCCAGAAATTTTTAAAGATGAGATATTTTAACTTGGTAGACAGCAAAATGTAAAACTTGTACCGGATTTGAACTTTTAAATAACAACTGGTTTGATTTGTGGGGAGGTTGGTAGCGCGTGGTGTTTACTTTTTGGCACCCACTTGCTGGGGTTTTTCGCTAGGAGTGTTTGAGGTCCTTTTGAGGTCTGGAGCCTGTTAGATTTTAATACTTTTCAGGACAGATTTTCATTTCCAGATGACTCATCTCGTTTTGGTATGGCTGCACCATAGGAGGAGCTTATTACCAGTGGAATAATCACATAAATAATGTCTGCTGCTTTACAACACAGCATCAATCCCAGCAGCTCTGTTTACCACGTCCCGGCAGAAACCCTGCGGGCTGGCTGACAAACGTGCTCCCAGTGCCAGCACCAGGGGAAGTGGGTGCCTCGGGTGGGCTGGGTGGTGGTGGAGGAGAAATCTACTTACAGCAAAGGGTGGCGTGCCCCTTCTGGGGTTAATTACCCAGCTTTAACCTCAGGATGCGTTTGTTTCTGAAAATACCAGCAAGACTGTAAAACTAATGTCCTAGGTACTCCTGTTTTTTACCTGCTATGACACTTTTTAAGGAAAAGCAATACTAATCTTGTTTGAAATACAGTTGTATAAATTAATCTAGTATTTATTATTATTTTTTTTTTAAAAGATCACTGTATGTCATAAACTCTGATTGATCCTCACTATGCTCTGTTAAACTGCTGGGCTATTTCAGTGTAGTGGTGGATGCATTTCTGGCATGTAGCAAACAATCTGCATGTCTTTTGGTACAACTACTATCAGTCCTAGTAGAAAATGTTACACAAACAGTAGTCTAAAATAAAAATAGGCAAAAATACTTTTTTTATTTTATTTTTTCTTCCCATTGAGGTGATGGTGCTTTGAGGGTAAGGGTCTACAGTTCCGATCTCTGTTTTACATTCCCAGATTTTGATAGCCTCTCAAGCAACTGCAGTGTCAGTTGGTCAATTAGCTCAGGCTGAAAGCTGGGAAGACTTTGATGCTTTGCATTAAAAGGGCAGTATTACTGGGTCAAATTAGTTTTGTTCAAATAAGGATTATCTTAAATCTTTGGTAAAGATTGAAGCCTAATGTCTGGAGATAAGGCAAGACAAGTTAACTTTTATTAAAACGCTAACCTTCATTTGCAAATTAGCCTTCTCTGGGGAAAAAAAAAAAAAAAAAAAGCATAAAGAGCTCCTGTGTATCTCTTCTGACTTTCTTGTATGACCTGTTACTGTCTCGTTTTCTCTGCACGTGCAGAAAAAGGGAAAGAAAAGCTCAACTTCAGAGTGAGAAGAAGCTGATTAGTCAGTGCTAAGTCAAAGAAGTGACCAGAAATAACCAGCTGGTATTTTGCTAGACATAAAAACTGCAGAGGCAGGGGGATAGTCTGACAAGTAACATAAAAATAGTTAGGCAAGAGGCACAGTGCCTTCCAGGAACTGATGCAAAATAAGGGGCTTTTGGTACCTGCACCACAAACTCTGCCTTTCTGGAGAGATCTCTGGGCCATTTTCAAGCTAGGTGCAATGCTTAGAACGTGAGTAAGACCTACTGCAGGACTGGATCCTCAGCTGAATCCTAAATGAAGTTTTCTCATCAGGTCTGAAGTCTCTGTATCTCCTGCCGTTAAAGATTATGCATCAGGGAACTGTTACGTATGATGTGTCTTTTCAATATGTCAAGGTGAAGGAAATGAACCTTTAATCACATTGTCCTCGGATCCCATTTTTTAAAGAAATGTATCAGTGACCAAAAGATAGCAGTATTCCCCCAGGCTCTGAAAAGAAATACTCTCAAATTTTAGAGAAAAGATCTATTGTCATTCAGTGGGAGATTTAATAGGATGCAAATGCAGCCTGCAGTGTCAGCTAGGATCTGTAGCTGGGCAAAATAAAAGTAGTTCCTTGAGTTCCTGTTCTGGTAGGCTGATAGACAGCTTTGGTTGAGATGGAATGGAAATACTGAAGTCCAAATTAGAAAGGAGTTACTCAGAAGTAGGATTTTGTGGAAACTGCCTATTTTACTGTGACTGAAAGAATGATGTGTGATCCTGCCATGGTAAGAATACTTTTCTCAAAGCAATGAATGGCTTTGGATATTTAATAGTAGGTTGGTGCTGGGCACAGTAAAATTCGCATGTAGTGTAAATGGAGTTAATCACAGAAAAGTGTTTCTAACTGATCCATGGAAAACATCGGGCAGAGCTGAGTAACCAGCATCAGGCCTGGCTAGTGCTAGGGAAGCCACTGGCAAAACTGCTAATGATTTTGGTGGTAAAAGTGGTGGTTCCTAACTCCATGGCTAATGAGTGCAGGGGTAGAAGATCGCTTCCTACCTGCTTGGCTGAGGAGTCATGAGCAAACTGCTGAGCAGCACAGGCAGCCCAGACTGGCAGGGTTTGATGCTGATCAATTTGTGTGTGCGTAAGTGCACGCTGCTGGGGATACAGGAAGGCAGACCAAAGGCATCGGTCTCGGCTTGTTCTGTAAGCGAGTGACTGAGGGCTGGATGTAGCCTGCAGGACTGCTGTCTGCCTCCCCACTTGACAGACCCCGCTGTTAACATATATCGGGCTATAATGCCTAACTGTGTGGAACTAATCGTACCCCAAAGGGCCCATTCGCTTGTTCTTCTTTGTGGCACATTAGAAACTGATAATAAACTGCGCATCCTTTTTAGTTAGCATGACTCGGTATTTCTGTGCGTAATTAACTGCAACAGGAAAAAGAAAGATTATTTAACAATCCTCTTGCTAGACGTGAAGAAATAGGACAGCAAATTAATTTTTACAGATTGTTAGTTAAAGAGGTAAAATCCATTATGGCCCTTTTACTGTGTGGGCTCAGATTGCGTGAAGACCTTTGTTACTGCTGGTGCGTGTGGTTTTACAAATATAAGAATCTGCTGTTGAGATGTGGGCAGAAAAATGACCTGATCTGGTGATTTTTGATTTCTGGTGAATGCTCAGGTGAACAGTGCTCAAAGGGAGTTTCCCTGCCATTCTCCCACCAAGGGATGCTCGTTGGGTTAGCATATGTACATTTCCCTGCTGAGAAGCATCTGGTGGATGAAAACAAGGCTTGGATTAAGGAATAATGTGGCAAGTAATATTTAATGGGATATTTGGTCTTAATATTATGTGATCTTTGGGCTTAAAATCTCCTAAATATTCTTATAACAATTTACAGGGGCAGATCTTCAGCTGGAGAAAATGCATATAGATTTGACTTGCATGGCTTTACATGTATGTTAGTCTGAAATAGATAACGCATCCAACACTAAAACATATGGCAAGTGATAGGATGAACTTACAATAGGTGAGGTGTTTTCAAACTTATTTATCCTTCTGGCATTTTCTTGTTCTTTTAATGGTTAGGCTTGCTTTTCATCCTTTATTTCTTGGAGAGAGAATATTTGTTTAAGACAGCCTGCTAAAACTTTCACAAGTACTTTTAAAGGCTGAGGAAGAAAGGGGAATTAACACTAACTCAGATACTGCTGGGTTTACAGGGATTTGGCCAAGGTTTTGCTTCAGGGACTGTTCTGATCCAGGCTTTCTTCGTAGCCATGGGAAAATCATTTTGCTGCTGTAAGCTTCTTCTCCATCTGCACACCTCAGGTTTTGATACATGAAAAAGTAAATGAATTTTCTGCCAAAAGCCAGAGTGTTGTGCTGTATAGTAGCTGACGTGTTTATGTGCACTGTAAGTCTTTTGTAGTGAAAACAGGCTCTGAATTCTGGATTTTGAGCTCTGGGCAAAGAAGTCTGAGACTTTGTCTCAGCCCTGGACCTGCTGATTTGTGGGACAGTTTCCATGGTTTGCTGTGGCTCACCTGATGACAGCTATGTTGAAGTGACAGAATAGGTTAGGCTCAGATGTATGTGACTCACACATACAGCCCAGCAACGTTTTTATGAAGAAGTGTGTGGTTTTGCCCCAAACCTGGGAAGGGATCACGCTGCTATTAGAGCTGCCTGATGTGTTCAGAGTGTGTAACTCGTTGTTGGTGTGGCTTCCAGCATTTGTGGCTGCTGAGCACTTTGTCACCACCACTGGTGAACATTACACCTGATCTGCTGGAGCTGTGTGCTGCTACCAGGAGGGAAGCATTGCCTGATAAAATCCCGCTGTTCATTAAGGCACCTGGACTTGGAGAAGTCCACTAGAGAGAAGTGCCAGAATGTGAGACAGCATGTGAAAATCACCCTACCCAAGTATTTACTTAGCAGCTTGGACTTTCTATCTCTGCCTCTCCCCTAGCTTTGGTAGACAGTAGAGAGAGGTAAACGTTTCCGCATTTCTTCTGTCACTCTCATTACTAGTTTTGTAACAGTTTTCATTAGTCAGATAGATTTTTGGAAAGAACTTTTTACAACGTAAACCTGCTAACAAATGAGTACTGTAGGGAAACAAGGGAAGATGGGAGAATGCTAGGAAATACTTGCCTTGAATTCTGTGTGCACAAAGTTTTTGACAGCAAGGAAGAGATCTTATGGAGGTTGGCAGCTTAAAAACTTCTTAAGTCTCTGAGCAGCAAGTATGGTGCCTTTAGTCCATTGACAGGAACGCATTAGTGAGGCATTGAATATTTACTTCCAGGAAAGAACCTTTTATTTATTTATTTATTAAACTCTGTTTGACCTGATGTTCTCTGTAACTTGTCTTTTCAGCACAATCTGAGGTTATTCTTTTGCAGGGCTATGCTAGGTTTGCTGCTTTTACTATTTGGGTGAGAAAACCTGAGCCTGAAGATAGGGAGGCTTTTGTAGGGAAACTCCGCAGTTCAAAAGTGAGGTTTGAAAACTGTGTGGTTGGATTCCACCAGGTTACAAAATGGTTTGTCCTTTATTCTTTCTTCATTTTTTTTTTTTTTCCCCCAGGAGTTGGGCAGGCATTTTTAAGAGCCATTTGGATAATGCTCTTAATGATCTGTTTTAGCTTTGCGTCAGCCCTGGAGTGGTGGGGTGGTTGGACTTGGTGGTCTTTGTAGGTCCTACTGCTACTCTTCTGTTTCTTTCAGGGTTTGGCTGGCTCAGGTGTGCCCTGGTAGAACTAAGTTAGCTGTATCTTTCACAGAGCATGTGGACTTGACTGCATTTGGTACTGTAAGAGTCTGCTGATAGTTTGTTACTGAGCTGTGAATGTTTTTCAGGGCACGATGCAGGGATGTGAAACAGGAGTCTGATGGGTCAGGCTAGTTGAGTCCTGTAGGTCCCTGAAGGTTGTTGTGGCGGGGAAGGTTTTTCCCTGCTCCAAGGGGCTGAAAATCTAAGCAAGGATGTTTCTGAAGACTAAGGAGGTCTATCAACATGAACGGTCATGCTGTCGACCAGCATGGTGTTCCTGACCGGTTTTCCTAGGTGGCTGAAAGTTTGTATCTGCCTTTTTTTGAGAATGTAGAGGGTGGCCATGCCCTCCTGTCTTAGGACTTTCTGCACATGAAGTTTTACTCTGTATCTCCTGCTGGTGTGCTTAGAGTTTGTTGTGAAATAGCTGCTATTTTGCAATGACAGCTAGGCATACTAGAATTTAGTGGAGTTAGTGATGAGTTGTTCTTGCTATGTACTGTATGTATTTTCTAAATAGGCTTACTGCTGCAATGCAGCTTTCTGCTGAGTGGGAAAAAAAAAAACCTTGCTAAATTTTGATCTTATGAAAGCAAGCCAAAATTATGTGCAAAATTCTGTAGTATAAGAAAAAAAAAAAAAAAAAAAGGTTTCCTAAATATGGTAGTGATTTGAAAGAAAACAAAAGAAAGCACCCCCAAAATTGTGATAAATTTGTTTTAAAAGTAAAGTCAGAAAATGCTTGTCACTATGACATAATTTTTTTGTGTTCTAATGCAGTTCACTTATTGAGCATACGGGATGTGTGTTTCCATGATATTGCTTTCTTTTTTGAGCCTGTTATACTTACCATTTCAGTGCCTACTGGGGAGAGGAGCTTCAGGTAGATGGCTTGAACCACCTACAAAAGAATTACTGTCTGGTCTAGTCAGTGCACAGGAGAGTATTGCAGCCTCAGGTGGTGTAGTGTTTGAAAATGTTGTTGAGAATTAGGGAAGACGCATGGAGGAATTCTTAAGGAAAGAAGATTAAATACTAACAGAGAATCTATTGCATCTGCAGGTCAGCATTGGGAAGGGTTCTGTGTCTTGGGTGTCCCACATGTTTGTGGCTGTTGGGTCTTTGTTTTTATCAGACTGTTTACAGAGCTGCCTTCACAGCACCTTCAGTATTCTCATGCTCCGTGTCCCTGGAATGAGAAAAGTCTTGTCTGATCATCATATGGACTTGAGTGACTTGAGTGCTTTTAAAGATGAGAGATTTCTGATTTTTGCTTTTCCCCAGGGGACTTTTGTAATCTTGGTATTACTGATATGTTACACAGCTTCGAGCGTGATCAGCCTCAAAACTGTGAATGGTAGGGGGACCTGCAGATTGCCATGGCATTCCCATCATTCAAGAGAACAGGCATGCTCTCAGTTGGAAAGGAAGGCTGGTACCCAGCTATGGCTGTGCTAAGCAGAGGTGGAAATGGACTCGTCCGTGGATCATCCCGAACTTGGCTGCACTCCACTTTACAAAGGGGGAAGTGATACTTGGTCATCCTGTTCTGTGTAGCAGAGGACACAAAGGAAAACAGATCGTGTGACTGGATTGCAAAGAAGCTGCAGGACTGAAAAATTGGTCGGACGATCTAATGTGTAAATATAAGCATGCAGATACCGTGATTTAAAGCAGGAGCACAAGCTGGTGCCTTGCTAAGTACAATGTGATAAGGAATTAAGTTGTGTGGATGCAGTGTTTCTCAAAATGTAGTCTCAGTTTCCAACAAAGTAAGTTCTCCAGCAAGCTGGGACAGCAAGGGGTCAGGGTTTATAGAACCAGGCGTACACTCCTTTGTGCTCTATGCTGCTTGGCAGAGTGAGCAAGGTTGCTTATAGCTGATACTGATACTGACACAAAACTGATTTAATTCAAAAAGAGTGTTCCATGCTGTTTGTTTTTGAAACACTCACATATCTTAGGAGAAAAGGAACTTCTGAAGGTAAAGAATTGCATTTGCTGATTCTTGTCATGTTCACCTATGTCTTTTTTTTTAGAATTTCCCATGCAAGTATAAATAGGTCATTTATCAGAAGTAGTGGACACATGAAGGCCTGACCTTTGCTCGTAATGAATCTATTTAACTATCATCCAAGTGATGTATTTCACAGTCAACTGTAGTTTAAGAAGTGATACTACCTGAGCTTTACAGCCAGTTTCACAGCCGCTTGATTTTGACAAGCAGCAGATTTGATCCTCAGTTTGAATGTGTCCATCTCTGGGGCAAGTTAGGAATGAATGCATATGGTATGTTCCTCCTTTCACGGTGTCCTAGGCCTCACATTTGGAACAAGCTGAACATGGAAGAAGTGTCAGTTACTACCATATAATGCAAGAACACCTTTTAGACCTAAGCATTTATAATCTTGTTTTCCACGCTCTAACTTTTTGTGTGCACATTCAACGATTACACTAGGAGGTTGGGTAAGAAGCATGGAAATTAATGAAATGTATCCCATTAATGATGATGCATAGCTCTTGCACTCACAGTAATGCATCACCCTTGATTTCACTTGTGTGACTTTAATCAGAATTGATTTAGACTTTCATACCCTATGGCATGTGTCTTGTGACACTGAAAAAAATTGAGTTAAGGTAAGTCAACATCCTGGGTCAGCAGAAGATGTTAATAAAGGGGCTCTGTTTGGGAGATACTTGGTATTCATTATCTTCCCTGCAATCTATAAAAATTCTTTGACGTAGGGGGAGATCAATAGCTGAGAAGATTTGACTTTGTAAAAAGAACGCACAAAATACAAAGAATAAAAAAGTACATAAAGGAACTATTTAGGCTGTGTTTTCCAATTCACGGTTACCTAGTTGTGACATAAAATGATACCAATAAGCATACAAGGTAAGCCATGCAATATGCCCGCAGTACTACAGCTGTTTGCAAAGAGCAGCCTAATGAACCTAGGAATCAGTTTACTTCAAAGAAAGACATTTTCAATTTGAAGATACTGCCAGGGAGCACTTGTTCGTGCTTTCAAGGTAGGATTTTGACTGAAGCAATCAAGGTCTGTAAACCCTACTACAGCAGTTTAAGAAATTATCACTAAACTGTCCTCAAATGTCTCCTCAGTGCCTTTGCCTCTAGCTTTGTTTGCTACCTTGTAAAGTCCGGATTTGTTTTAATAGAAGTTATTTATTTTAGCTTTAGGCAAATGTTAGGCTTCAGAAAATCTGCATTCAGTTTCTAGTTCTGATGCTGTAACTTCATTTTTCTGTCACTATGTTGCACTCAGATTTTGAAGGCTGCACCCAGGTCTAGCCATTTTAATTTAAGGTAAAGAATTAGAAGGGAATTAGAGATTAGAAATTTGAATGGCAGATGTAATTATTTGTTTTGTGTTCGTTGAGATTATTCACATCCTCTTCATACACTTAGTAGGATCATGGCCTTGGGCTTTGAGTTCTGCAGAGATCTGTTTCTAAGTGTTGGTATAGTGTAGAATACAGTGCAGCAGCCCACCACTCTTTGATAAAAGTGACGGTGTTGGTATAGTGACAGAAATCACAGAAATACAGAAGGTGGCACCCAGGACTTTGAAAGAGGTTCTAATGTGGCTGCATATGGCTTTAATTCTATTTTCTTACATCTACCTTTTAAAAAAAAAAAAGTCATGATCATTCTGAATTCTGATTCTCTCTTTTTAAATAATCTTCGGTTCTTCCTACTGCAGATGGATGAGATGAGATCAAAATTTCGTGCTCCCGTGTCACCTACAGGTGTATCACTGGGGAGTTTGAGGTGGGGAGGGGAACCCTCAGTGAGACTCATGGTGATGTTAAGTCAAAAGGGAAGATCAAAACCTAACCCTTCCCGTCCCACAATTATATCTGACAATGCTTTCTGTCCCTGTTGTCTCATCTGTTCCCATGCTTATTTTAGAAGGAATCTAATGGCCACTTAGAAAAACATTGTTTTCTTGTTTCTTGCTCTCTGGAAGGACAAAGGGTTAGAGCAAAGAGGGATTGTACATTAGTACAGAAGCAATTCTATTGTGTTACAGCATCTGGAAGCAAGGGTATTAAAAGTCACCGAAACACAAATTCAAACTCTGAAATTCAAGTGAATTCATGTGGTTTAAAATGGGCCGTGAGTTTAGGGAATGTCTAAAAATTAAATTTATATTAATTTTTCATTGAAGTGCTGATGAGAGAATGGAAAGCTGTCGGTGAGGCAGTGAGGGATGTTGAGAAAATGATGAGAAAAACAGCCTTTGATTTTAGTTTCTGCGATTTTAAGTGCAATTTTAAGCTCGTTATGAGGGGCTTATAATCTTTGACATGTAATGGAGTTCACTGAGAACGAGAGAAGAAGCAGTAACTGCCATTGGAAATGTAGCTATTCGGATTAATTTTTTTATTACATAGAGAATAATAAAAACAAGCCCCCCGCCCCCCCTTTTTTTTTGTGTATGTGTACAGTAAGGCTGACTTCCTTATATATAGGAACAAGTATCATGTTTCAATCCTATATTGCATACTGGCATACTCTACTTTCTAGGCCAAGTGTTTACACCCTCAGTTGCCCTTTTCCCAGTGGTAAATGGAAATAACAACATTTTATTTCTGTTTCAGAAAGAGCGACTTGTTAAGCACATTAGCACTGCCCAGTAGGAACCATGCCTCGGATCACAGGCTAAGGGAGAAGGCTGCATTGCTGTGCAGCTCATTTTATCTGTTCTCCTGCCTCCAGCACTACAGCTATTCAGGCATTGCCATTAAAACAGTGCAGTGTGTTGTGGATCAATGCACGGAAAATGGGAGTTTTTATGTACAGATGATGGAAATTGCAATGCTTTGGTTATGGCATTTACTGGTGTACAGGTTTAGTTGTAGCATATAGGAGTACAGGGGGCATCCCTTTCATATAATTTGGCATTAAGAAGGTTGAGTACCCATTTCCCTGTACATTTCTGGAAGGACAGGCTGTCTCACCCTATGTGCCTTACTACTTCATATTCCACTGACATAGGGTGGTTTGAAAATCCAAGCTCTGAACTCTGCCGGGTGCTGCTGTCAGTGGCTCACAGGCAGTACCCAGGTGTGGCCGGCCTGGTTCGCTTCTTGTTCCACACAGAGCCAAACTTTTCTCTACTTGGCAAATGGAGAGATGATGTATTCTGGCTGTTGGCAATTATTAGTCTTACTTTTTTGTTCACCTGCTTGTTTGCAAGGATTACCGTGCTCTGTTTTGACTTCCTGTAGGCTATGACCCCGTATCACACAGCTCACAGTGTTTGCCTCTAGTGCCGTGCCCCCTTCCCCGGTTACTGGTGAAGGATCCAGAACATCGTGTTACTTCTCTGTTTGGTGAAACGATGATTAAATCTGAGCTGGTTTAGAAAATAACATAGTGATTCATAATGCTGCACATAGCTCATGTTGAATTTTAAGATTAGTAAAAATAGCAAGGGTAGCTGCTTTCAACAACTGTCAAGTTTGCGACGCCAAAATTAATTGACAATTTTTTTTTTTCTTTCTCCCCTGATTTGCTTGGATTATAGAAAGGCAGAATTTAGCTTGGTGTGAAAGCAGCAGAACCTGGAGACATGAATTCTTTATGCATATGCACTCTTATCCATCAGATGAAACTCTGACTCAACTCAGCCAAGTTTCTTAGCTTGGATTTTAATGGAAAGAAAAATGATTTATCTAATAGATTAGGAATATTAAGCAACTTCCTCTCTTCTGTGCTCACTGCACAAGTAATGACATGGTATTTCTGCAGTTCCACGATATAAACCTGTTAAGTTCATATGGTTAATTGCCTTCAGCTGGCATTGGGTCAGCGTTGCAAGTAGTGGACGTCAAAGCAGTTGACATTAGTTTGAATGGTTTTCTGTCCCCAGCAACTGAATAGCTTGCCATCTTAAAAAATTAAATTAGGATTTCCAGAAGGACTCGGGAAAGCCGGGGTTTTGTATGTGAGGTGTAAAATGCAAAAAGAAAGGTTGGAGAAGGAGAAGCAATCTTGTGCTGGAAGCGCTGCTGTTTGTTGGGTGAGAGGCTGAGCGCCGAGCCAGGCAGGAGCTGTGTTTGTACCAAGCCTCTGGGGGACTGCACCAGCCCTCTGCTTCTGCTCTTCTGTGGGCAGCGTCTCCCGAAAGGGGAGAGTGAGAAAGCAGGGGCAGTCCACGTGCCAGTTTTCTGCTGTTGCTCTACTTACTCCTAGAGGAAGATGAGGACAAATTGAGTCAGGTGTGGCAGGGAGGTGGGTTGTGGGGATACCAAGCAGCGGATAATTTGTCCCGTCTAGTCACTGGGCTGTACATTTTCTCTTTTTGCTGTGGGCATGAATCTTCTGAAAAGCAGGGGAAAATCTTTCTTTTGTGAAGAAACGGCCTCTAGAATAAAAATTCCATTAGAATCAAATTACATGTTTAATAATTTAGGATACTATTTTAGATGTTATAAAACTGAAAGAACTGCGTATTGCCTTTCGCTCACTTCTTCCTCCCTGTTTTTCCTCCTCCTATTTTTTTTTCTTTGAAAGTGCCCATTTGTTTTGTACCTGAACCTGTTTTAGTCAAGTGCTTAAACAGCATACTTTATACCCTTCTGATCACTGAACACTGTTTTTTTATTACATTTTTACCATTCTTGGGTGAAAGTTTACTCTCTAGGTTACATACACAGCATTACTTTGGGGACAAGCACCTGTTCTTGGACAGGCTGATGAGCACTGATAGCACTGATTGCCTTGATTAGCATTGGTAACCTTGCCATGTGGTTTTCCAGGGGGGTGTTAACCAGGTCCTTTTTGCTTCTGTGCTTTCCCTGGATCTAACTCTGCTCTAGTCTTGGTCATGTCTTGGAACTACAATTCCAGATCCATTGTATCTACTGAGTAGCAGTTATGTTATGTGTTTGGTTTATACATGTAGTTTATCACTAGCAACTAAATGCCAGTGAATCAGACCATACTTACTGTTTAGTGCCACTGGGAAGGGTACATTAGAAAAAGAATCATTTGAATACTGACTTCAGAGGCCTAACACTGACTCTTAGTACCCCAGATCAGCTCTTGGCATCTTCTCCTAAGGGATGGTTTTGCCTTCCGTGATTTTTTTTTCTGTGAATTGTTGGAGAAGGGTTATTATAGAAGTATTGTGGTTCTTTTTTCCCCCATACCATCTTTATATCAGATGAACTTCCCTTAAAATAAAGCTAATTTTGAAAATATTAATTCCAGAGGACTTGCAGGCCAGGTCGCCATTTTTTATCATATTTGTTATTTTCAAAACATAATCTATTCATTTTCAAAATCTAACCTATCACTTGTTGGGATTGGCAGCTCAGGATTTCCAAACAGTGAAGTTTAACATCATTTGACATCGCGTGCCCTGTGACAGCAGGGTGTTGGAATTTATGAAGTCAGGTTTTGAACTTTATGAAGTTTTGAAATTTGAGTCACTGCTCTGTAAGCCAAATTTCAGTAGAAAGCCTGTGAGCATTAATGAAAAGGTTATTTTATAACTGTTTGTGAGGCTTGTTTTCACAGTAATTACCTCTCAGAAACACAATATATTAGTTGAAGCATGTTTCATTTCACAATCAAAGATGAAAGACTTGTGTAGCTGAGAAATACAGTAATGAATTACTGACAAATAGTATGTAGAGTTAACATGTGAGCTGCACTGTGATTTGGGCACGTGTTGCTTTGCAATGTGTAACAACACTATAATTATCAGAAAGAAAGCATGGGATAGTAATAGTACCCTGGTACTGGGTAGTGGGTACTTCCAGTAATATATTTAAGTTCAGTAAATAGTCCTAAATGTGCATTGATGTTTGAAAAGATGAAAAACTAGTCAAGTTATTTCCAAAGCAATACTTATTTTGTTGGTGCAAGGGTTCAGAAGGCATCTTATACATTTGCAGTTCTGCTTTGAAGCAATCTAGTGGGGGAAATTGTAATTTAAAAAATTACACCAGGAGTTAAATTTATACAAACTCAATCCACCAGGCTATTTTAACAAGAAGAGTGCTGTATAAATGCATAGATTAAATCTGTGTTTGTGTCGGAACCTGAAGGTGCTACCACTGTGGAATTCTACGCCATCGGATTTCACACATCACATGTCAGCTGGGTAGGATGCAGTGCTATTAAAACAGCAAAAATATCAAAGGAAGTGCCTTTGAGGTGTCTGATCTATTTCATCTGATAATTAAATGGTAATTATGCAACAAACCGTTCCTATGAAAAGGTTTAGTTGAGGCAATGTTGGAAATGGTATGTATAGAAATAGGGACTTCTTTGGGAGTACTGGTTATTTTCTTGATGCTTGAAAACACAGGTATCAACAAAAGGATATTCATGGACCTAAACCAAGAAAGTTCACTTAAAAATGGTGTGGCAATTTCTGAAGTGCCATGAAACTCCATGAGATTTTAGAGAAACTTGAAGCTCTCTTGCTGTCATCAGTGGCTCAAATGTCTGGCATAGGACTTTCCACTATAGAATTTACTTTAAAAAATCCATACTTTAAAATATTCCATTGTATTAGAGAGTAGATGTTTTCTGAAATAAATTAAAATCCTATTGTGGGTATTCATACCAACTAAAGTGTGTGAAACTTTTTTTTTCTTTTTTTTTTTTCCTGCAGAATTATTGGACTTAAAGGATCCAATGTGCAAGGGATCTTCCTTATTAGAGGTTATTTTATGATCTTAACACTGGTTGGATGCTGTGGAAAACCTATATATCCAAGACTAGGCCCCGTTTCTCCTCCTGCAATGGGAGAATGTTTCCCTCCTTAATGAATCTTATCTGTTTTGTCTTCCAAATGTAGTTTTGCTACTATAAATTTTAAGTTAGCACAAGCTTTTTGTATTTTGATTTCTTAATATTAACATTTTGTCTTCATATACATATGTATATATATACATACACACACATAGGTAATTTCAGGAATCTTGTAAAAAGGTACAATTCTGTTCAGAAATACACATGTGCTATTCCTGCTGTCTTTCAGACCAAGTGATACTTGTCCTTGAAGGGAATGGTTGGGTTATGTGCTTTGCTGCACTGGTGGCATCATAGCATGAGCTCTGCTGGTGCCGATTTTGAAAGTCAGAAACATTTGGAGGAACTTGAAAATCTCACTTATATTTTTGGTAGCTAATATTTTGCCTAAGGGGAACAGCTCCTTCCAACTTATGCAGTGCTTATTTCCTATCCTGGAATAGTGCCTCCTGATGCCTTAGCATTTGGAAGTACAAGTGGTATTTGATATAAATTATTCAGTGTTCCTGAAATACCATTTATAACACAATACCGGATAGTCCTACTGGTGGCTGCACGACATGCCTGGCCTGGGAGCTAGCTTGGTACCGGCCTGGACCAAGGGAGGCTGCTGTCACCATTCATTCATTGCACTGAAAGAGGGGCCCTTCTCCCCGCTGGGTGGCTGTGGCCAGGGCTCATGCACTCCTCAGCTCCAGCCATTAAACCGATCACCTTACCTGAAAAAAAAAAAAAAAAAAAAGAAGGTTTGGAGCTGCTTTGGAAAAAGAAACTTTTTCTTATTCCATCTGTTCAGTTGATCACATTTTATTAGGTTTATGAACAAGTTAATTTCAACTTCTTGGCATGTATTTGTGTGTGTAGTTCTCAGTATACATAGACAGAAAAAGATTTTTGACTTGCTCTTTTGTGTCATTAGGGCAAAGGCTACTTAGGACAAAAGTGGTTCTCCAGACATATCTTCATTAAAACCCTGAAATTAGTAAGTGGCAACATCTGAAGGCCTTGTTTTTTACCAAATAAGGTCCCGCTTTGGAGAAAGGCACAAATAGTTGCTGTCAGTGCATGCTGCACTTCTGAAGTAGCTATGAATTAAAATGTAGGCTATGGACCTGGGCGTCTGATATTGATCAATCTGGAACCTGAGGAACCTGCGTACTTTTCAGTATATGCTCTTCTAATGCATTTTGAGTCATAAAACATCCCGAGTTGGAAGGGACCCACAAGGATCATCCAGTCCAACTCCTGGCTCCACACAGGACCACCAAAAACCAGACCCCATATCTGGGAGCTCTGTCCAAACACTTCTTGAACTCCAGCAGCTCGGTGCTGTGACCACTGCCCAGGGGAACCTGTCCCATTGCCTGACCACGCTCTGGGTGAAGAACCTTTTCTGAATATCCGGCCCAAGCCTCAAAATCCTAAAAAAATCTGATAGAGTTACATGGGCATCCCCCCCATATCACTGGTCTGCAATTTTAGAATAACAACCATCAGCTGCTTTTTGATAGCTGGGCTTTATGTTTTTGCTAATGGAGTAGTACCATGTTGTGCATGCATATTGAATTGCCCTATTATTAGTTAGCTCTGCAGATGAGCACAAAAGCCACAAACACAAGACATAAATATGTCAATGGAAGCATTCAGGAAGGCTCATTTAACTTTATTTAATATTAGAGAGATCACTTACAAAAGATTATGGGATGCTTCGTTTACGGTTTGGTGCTTTGACTGTTTTTCTTGGAAGAGGCTGCTATTTGGAAGCATAAACACATTTTCTGCTAAAAAATGTTTAAAGCAAAGCAATAATTGGATGTCATCCTTTTCTAACACTCGTCTGAGAGTATAGTAGTGAATTTTGTAGGACTTAGCTGGCGTCTGAACTGTGTGTATGGAGCACAGTGATCTGGGCTCAGGGCACCACACAAAGGGTAGCTCAGAGCGTTTTCTCTCCTGCTTCCCTCCCTACCCCCATCCCAAGTTCAGCATCCTCGTGATACTTGTGAGTGTCCTGGCGTAAATAGGTCACTGTGGGACCTGCTAACGTCTCAAAAAGCAGAGAACTGGAAAGCCTCTCGCTAGCAGAAGCTGACTGTCACAGGAATCACTGCCTTTCCTCCCTCCTGCCACTGATTTCCTTCTGCATCAGGGTGAGCCCCTGAGAACCCCACAGAATGTACCTCATTTGCTCTGACCCATTGGTGATGTGACACAAAATGGCATGTTGTTGTCAGGCTGACAGACTTCACGCTGTTGTTTGCTAGAAGCTCCCTTTTAGCTTTTTAGTTAGCTGTTTCCCCTAACAGTATCTTAAGTGGTGCATTTTTAATGTGACACACCTGAGCGATCAATGTCTTTAAAATGCATTTCAAGGAAAAGCTATTGAATGATTTATCCAGAAAATGCAGAGCATGGACAGATCCTTGTCCCTTGCCTGTATAAAGCTCACACTCTAGCCGTTGAGCCTAATGACAATAAATCGCAGAATTCGCAGTTGTAGCTGTTAATCTTTCTTAATGAATGTAGGGGCTTTTAGACCTTCGTTATGTAAAAACCATTTTCAGATAGGAAGATCCTGAATTATTCATCTCGCAGTCATGCATCAACATGTATATGGGTCCCTTGAGAAACCAGTGCTGTGTGTTCTGTTTGTTATTTTTGGTTTTGTTTTGTCAACGTTTTGCAGGGAGACCGGCAATTAGGAAACCCGAATAATGAAGCCCTGCTGTTGTGATGGTAGGCATGAAAAAGCCAAAGTAATTTGACCCACTGGAAGGGATTACCTCTAAAATGTATTTGGATTTTATGTTTTTCTACTTTTTTAATATATCTCCCTGCTAATTTTGTCGTCCTTACCTTTTAAATAAAATCAGCTGTAATAGGCTTACAGGTCCATTTAAATACATTCCTGCAGAGTCTGTACAAAATGGCTGTTGTTTTGTAAACCATTTTTATCTCAAACAGGATATCCCAAAGACTCTTGATGGTGCAATGTACTTAAAAGGCACTTTCCCAATGAGAACCTTAACAGAGTTTATTTTTTATATACTACAATGGGCCTTTTCCCAAGCCCTGCAAGGTGTGCTATGAATAGAGCACAGAAATACAAAAGCCCTCAAATAGTTTGCATGCAAAATGACATATGGCAACACAGGGATAGCCTGGATTTATGTGTGTAGGCAGCTGCAGTGTGTCTGGGGAGCACTGATCTGACTGGAGATGCTGCATGCCCTGGAGCTCTCTATAGATGTTGTAGCCTACGAGGAGACTTTGTAGATGTGGAGATCCAGGTGATTATTTAGGCAGTAGTGACTTTGGGGTTTCTTCCTGCAGTAGCACTGGATTTGAATGCTTGTTGCAGGAAAAACTACTCAGTTAATGTAGATTAAATCAAACAAGGATCAAAGTGGCTTGTTCATTTATTAATGACGTGTAATTGGCAATCAGTAAATTGTACATGAAGGCTCAGTATCAGCAATACAATGGATAACCCACAGAATTAGATGCTTACAAACTCCTTACTTGTAACTGTGAATTTCTAAACACTTTTATAGCTCACCTAAGGCTGTATGTGCACCCCCATCCCTCCTCACAGACAGGAGTGTTATGGGGACACATCTTGCTGGGCACATTTGCACACCTCCAGTTGGGGACATGGCGATTCATGCCGGTGGATGCTAACGAGGGCAGGTTTTGCCCACTGCTGTTTCTACCACTCTTCCCCACTGATACAGATGTTAGTATTGTTTTGTTTTAAAAGTTTTGTTTTTCATGCTTATCTTGTTACTCTGTAATCACATGATTATTGTCCTTGTCTTTAGCATTATCAGTGTTGGGTGAACACTTTCTATGTTGTTTTTTAGTGTTTCATTCACACACACCATTTGCACTAGCATCCATATCTTAATAATTGTTCTTATTAAGGCCATTTTGCCAAGGCCTCTGCAAATGCTTGAAATACTTTTTCAAGTCCTGGAAGTCCTGAAACCATCAAGCAATTGAAACCTGGAGAGTCCTACTGTTGAATACTCTAGATCTTTCTGCCCCAACACCTTTTTTTTATTCTGCATAGCTAAAGAAACCATTGCAGTGTTGAAAGATGCCATACCATGAGAACTGAAATAAGAAGGTTTAGATTTAAGAATAGGTTCCTCCATGCTTTTATGTCTCCACCCATTAAAAGGCTTTCACAGAATGAAACTGAATTCCTACGTACCTATTCCACACACTACCTCACCTGGCACTTTTTTGTCCTTTTCTTCCATTTGCCACCTTCTCACCAGGCTGATCTTGTAGCGATTGCTTGAATCAGAACATTTTGTTCTCAGACAAGGAATGCTGAAGGTTTGTCCCCTTTTAAGTAAGCATTTCAAAGAGTGATGGATGTTTCCTATTCTGTCTGTTGTGAAGTCATAGAACAGGGCCAAAACGTACCTACCTGATTGAGCCCTACAAGGATCTTTACATTTTACATTTTATATCACACTCTCTGAAGCCCCAGAATTGGTCAATAGCAGAGCTGGAAATAGGACCCCAGAGATCAGACTGCTAACTCCTGGCCTAAGCAGTCATCAGAGACAACTCTACCTTTTTGCTCAGCAGTTCTTGCCTACTCCAGCCTGTGTAAGTTTTTCTGAAGTTTAAACTCTGATAAACATTTAAGGTATGAAGATAATTTGTATTTGGTTTAGTATGCATACATGTTTCTTTGCATTACGAAATCTCCAAACATTTTTTTCCTTTCAGTAGTAACTTGAAGTATAATAGGTGTATGTATCTATACGATGAATGACTTGCAAAAAGTGGCAGTGAAAACATGGCAGAGAATTGTTCCTGGGCTTCGGGTCTTTGTGTTGAGGAGTTAGAATTGCAGCCTTCAGCATTTCTGGAAGCCCTGGGAGGTGTAAATGCTGGCTTAGCTAAAAAGCCGAGTAATTCACTTGGAAAACAGTGAACAGTCTGGTGTGTTTTTTCTCTGAGCTCTGCCAATGTATGTTATGGAGAAATGGCTAAATGAGGAAACGCATGAAAACATTTCCTCAATTCACACCTCCCACTCAACTGACAGTTCAAAAACTGAGTCAGAAGGGCTAAGAATTGCTCAAAAGTACTGTTGGAATTTGGCATTGACTTTGGAGCCAGGATTTCATCTTCAATTCATAGTACATTACCTACTACTGTTATCAAGTGCCGTAAGTCTTGACCAGTGAAAATCCTTTATTGAAGACTGAGAGTTCCAAGTCAATTATTTTTTTCTCACCTCTTATTCAAATTTTTGGTTTTGGAAATCCTTTGAGGTTCTGTTTTGGCAAAGAGTAGCGAACTGCTGTTGCTTTGATTTCCTGTACTTGTTCCATATTTGAATAGGTGAAGTTTAACTGTATTGTCCATGGCTATAGGTATCTGAAGAAGTGAAATACTAATGGATCACCAACGTAACGGTAAAAACTAAATAAGTGTTAATCCTGTAAGCATCAGGAGGCAGTTTTATTCCTAGATTTAGGTGTTTCATAGGCTGGGGTCTGTGCAACACCTGATTCTGAAGAACAAAATGCAACAGCTACCAACTGCCAAACTCAGAATTTCAGCAGCTGAATATCAGGTATAGGAGAGATGCTGAATTTGAACTACCCAGGAGAGGTATGGCTTACTGCAAAACAGTCTTAAAAATACTTTACCTTAAGAAAACTTCTTTATTATGGGAGTTATCAGTCCTGTGCTTCATCACTCTATAACATTATGAAGTAAATGCCTATAAAAGCAGAGAAAAGAATGTATACAATCAGATTTGCATGTTGATCATGAAAATTAGGTATAGTGTGGGAAGGAAAGGCAGCCTTATCCATAATGGGTTTTTATTTTTTTTTTGGCTAGTACATGATTTCCTGGCATATATTCCTAGTGTATCAGGAGGGTGGGTGGAAGGGAAGAGATAGAGAGAAAAGAAAGTTACAGAATAGGCAGCAATATTCTGTACATTATATCAATATTTATTTATTTGAATTTTTAAAATCCTGATACCATTTGATGTAAACGGAATTGCCTCAGTGCATTTGTTAGAACTTGAATTGAAATTGATGCATGAAAGTTTTTATTTTCAGCCTAATTGTGTTAGTCGTCACCAGGGTGACGTTAGATTGCAAGTTGCTCCTTGTATAAAGGTTTGTATCTGACTCCACAAGGAGAGTTGAAAAATGTATGTTTCTAGGAACCTGCTGTGTGCAAAAGCATTTTCAGCAGCAGAACTGATATTTCACCATACTCAAGAAATATTTTTTTACTCTGGTCTTTTATGATTTATTTATTTTTATTGTAAAATAAAATGTGATCATACATAATTGCTCATTTTGCCTGGATAAACAAAACTGGCATTGTGTAAGTGTAGAATTTCAGTCTAAATTCTGATTAACTAACTTATTTTTGATTTAATCAATCTCTTACTATATATTGCAGTTTTAAGCCTTGCTTTTGGGAAGGAACTGACTACAACAATACAGGGATTGTAAAAACATTACAACATCCCATATTTACAAGGTATATTTGAAATGGGTCTTTCCAGATAAAACAACTGACTAATTGAGTATTTATTTAATTTTCTAAAAGACGTTATTGATATGGTAGACTGTAGTGTCATTAAGTGCATATATTTGTCTCTCAAATAGATACAAACACAAATAATTTTTGTTGTTGTCATTAATATTTGTGTTTCCAGGCCTGCATTTGGAATAGGAAGTTTGCTGGTGAAAATAGAGAAATCTGTTCCAGGCTCACTGTACATATGACATTTTGTACCATTGTTTTAGTCTAGTTATTTTAGAACCAGAGATCAATATATTATTATATATTATATAATATATAAATACTCAATTATACAATATATTATATAATTATATATTATATAATATATAATATTATATATATTATTATAATACTATATATATATATATAATATTATAATATATAATATATACATATTATATATTATATATTATATAATATATAATATATATTAATATATATTATAATATATATTTCAGTATGCAAATTGGACATGATGCAAGGCCTTTTAGATCGTATTATAGAAGACTGGAAAGAGAAAATAAAAATGCAAAATACTCTCAAGTTTTAATACAGGCAATCCCTGCACGTATAACTAAGGAACTCAAAATGTTGATGTAGTTTGATGCCAGTAGAAATGCAGTAATTATGTATAGGCTCATGCTAGGTGAAGTCCTTTGCATTGTCCAGATGTGAGTCTGGAGCATCACTACGGTTTTACTCCAAATGAACAGGTCTAAGGGAAGCTGATTTTGGCAGCAAATGCACATACCAGAGAATTTCGGTTAAAAATGATTCCTGTAATAGTAAGGCTGAAATCAGTGATGTATTCTCCTCTTTTACCTTAACTAAGACCTTGACCTGAGCTACTAGAGAAGAATAGCTAAACACTTAGCTGCACATTCATTAAGGTGGGACGTTGTTTTGCTTAAACAGACTGTCCAGATGGCTTTGTTTCGAGTATCGCTTTCCCTGTTTGCTTGGCTTGCTCTGGGAATTCTGTAAATATGACAATATGCTGACCACATCTGCAGCACACACAGAATACCCACTGTATTTCTTCATGGACCTTTCATTTATATGCCACAGTGTGAGAATTCCATAGAATCATTTATGTAATATAATTTCTTCCCTATTTCTGAACAAAATTTATATACCTTCATTGGAAGGTTTTTACATGAGTTGAGCAAGTAACGTATTTGGCTGGCCTGTTCTCAGATCGCATGGATGACAAGAATATGGTTAGAGAAATAAAAAAACATTTACAGAGGAAAGAGCTATTGCCAGTTTTTGAAGTCAGGCCATGATAGATATGTATTAAATGAACATAATTGGCATTATTTTTCATTGCACAAAGCCTGAGTTCTTTACCTTTTGGTGCATGTAAATAAGATTTCTGTGCTCAGAAATCTTCAGAGGGATGCAGAGCAGGCAATTTCCAATTTTTATTAAGTTGTCTTCTGGAAGTTACACTGTTGAGAGTGCAGTTCCTTTTAATCCTTCATAAAATTTTGGAAGTTAGATGAGAATGATCTATGTACAGTATCTTTATGGCCATGACATTTGTAACAATAACAAAATACCCTTTAGATTTCTCAGCATTCTTATCCCAAGGATTGAAATGCTGAATAACATAAATGGCTCTTCAGTTGTGGCTTTGTTAATAGTAGATACTTTTAAAAACAGGACCGAAAAATAATTAAAAGAATGTAACACAGGAGTATCTTTTATTTCATTATTTTAACTTCACAACTACGTGTTGCTTCTTTAGAAAAGCATTCTCTCAAGAAGTATAGGCAGTGCTGTGGGGTACACATTTGGTCCAGATGTTTCTCAAGTGCTCTGAGACAGTCTGCTTTACTGATAAACCATCAGCTCTTGTTGAGTGGTTATTTTTTCCTTTTTTTCCCTTTCCATCAAGCTGAAAAATATTCCTGGTATCTCAGATGGAGAGTGCTGTAGACAAGTGATAAAGAACAGAAATACTTCTTGAGCACGGTCAATCTATAGTAACTCAAGACATCAACACCTTACACCAGAAATTTAGCATACACCAGCGTATGAAATATTCATGAATCTATTATAGGCAAGGATTTGTACCTTTCCCTTGTCACTGAAAGAAGTAGACAGTTTGTCACATATAGACATGTACACCACAGTGGTTTTGTTTTTCAAGTTTCTGACATACACCCCCCAAGATCCGCAACCACGTCTACATTACTTGACTTTCTCTGAATAGCTCTCGGCTTCGGTGACCAAAGTTCACATGCGGGACGTAATTGGAGGCTGTTAGCATTTTTGTGGCTCTAGGCTGGCTTCTGTGCTGCTGGAGCTTGAACACACCTGGCTGTGTCTGCTGCTGTCATACGTGCTGCAGATGGCCAGGTTGGTGGCAAACGAGACCGGTCTGCAGCTGCCAGCACCGAGCCGTCATTTTTCTGGTTGCTGGATAGGTGGCTGAGGCATCATTTTGCTCGTCTCAGATGTCCCCAGTCACTGCACACTGCTGCTCAGATTTTGGGCGTAGGAGGTCCTGGAACTAAACCCGCATTGCAATGGCTTGGAGGAAATGGAGGAGGAGATGGCAGCACGGCAGCCAAGAACAGCAGCAGCCCAGACTGCGCGCCGTATTTTGGTTAGCTGGGAGAAGGTGAAAGAATAAAGCTCTGCTGCTGCTAGGATAAGTCTGACAGTTCTCTCTTCCTGTCTCATCCTTTCTGGTTCCAGATGTCTAGCTTGTCAGTGGAGTATCAGTTCGAGAGAGATTTACTGGCTGTAGATGCAATCTCTGGAGCATTTGGTGGGCACATAGTAACTCAAAACCCTGAACTAGAATGGAAAAGAAGGAAATTCCCAGAGCTAATAAATGACACATAGCCCGTAGATATCACACTTTTTGTGTCTCTTCCCACATGTGAAATATAGTTGCTTAAATAAGCTTTTGTAGTAAAATGATCTTATTTTAAAGTCCTGCCTCGAGTTGGATGATTTCAAAGCATAATGGACTCTGGCTACTCTGTGTCCCCAGGAGGAGTTGGCACAACCTTGGGGTGTCAGGGTGGAAGGATCCCCAAGAATCTGTGGGGTATGCCCATTCTTCACTCCATCTTAGCATGCGCTGTTTCTTAGAGAAGTCTCTCTTTGTGTTTTTTTTTTCTTTTTCTTTTTCCTTTTCTTTTTTTTTTCACTGTATATGTTTTTCATCTGCTGAAATCCTACTGAGGATAATTAGCAAATAAACCTCAGAAAGATTATCTAATTAATGGGAAATTGGAGTTGTACAGTTTGGCTCCAGAGATGAAAGGAACCCATGTGTCTGCATGCACGGATGGCCCCGTGTTATCTTTCCTTAATGGATTTCAGGGGTGTAAAGTGATAGGTCGGGAAGGCTCCAAATCTTTTCATAATTAACCTACAATCTACTGAAATAACGAGGGAGATAGAGTTACTTATGAGAGTTTGGGCAATGCTACCAGTTTAAATGAGATATTAATGTGGCTGAAATTTGCCAGTTTCTGTTGGAGTTTACAAAATCAAGACCACTAATTGATGCCTATTTATTGATTCGATTCATTTATTTATTTTCATCCCTTCTTTAATCCACGTTACGGCTAAATGACTTGTTTGGCACTATCACCTTTGAACGCGACACGCCAGCCCATGTGCCAGCAAATGCTGTGCTCGTAAGCCTGCTATTTTCAGTTCTAATTAACTTTTAGATGTGTACATTCATCAGAAAGAAGGGTAATATTGCGATTAAAGGTTTTATTCATTTGTTTAATAAAACCTTTGTTCGAGCGATAATAATTAGCACGCTCTTGTAGACTAGGAAGCTTGGCATAGTAAATTTAAATCTGCCTTCCCACCAACAGCTCCAGCCCTGCACACGTGTCCCTTTATGACTTCCACATATGCAGTAGGTATAGGTTTTCAGATGTAAATTAGATAATCCTCATTAGATGAAGGATGGACGTTGCAGTACAGTTTTAAAATAATCCTTTGCCCTTTTCCCCTCAACCCAAATCATATTATGGCATAGACAGAGGCTGCCTCACAGTTCAAACAGTAGACAATGGCTAAACCTGATGCAGAGGCACATCCTCTTTATTCCAGGAGGAGCAAGTGTTGATTGAATGCAGTTGCTGAACATCCCTTGAGCCGTGCGGTTCTGTTCGTGGTACTTGCCTTTGCTCCGGAGGGAATTGATTATCTCCATTTCAATGCTACAGCAGAAAAGGGAGCCTAAAAGAAAAAATGAGATGAAATACTTCACCTATTATTATCCACTATTATTATTATTATCAACAACTATTATTATCTATTATTATCTAATATAACATATTTTATCTCTCTATAAAGAAAATGAAGGGACTAATTAAGATGAGCCCGATCTTATCTCATACATTTCCCTATAGGTCACTGCAGCGTTGCTGTGTATGTGCAGGCAAGAACACCCTGCTCCCCAGTGCCACTGTATTGTGGGATAGAAGTCATGGCAGATGCACATCTATGGCAGGAGACCTTAGGAGGAGCTCCGTGTTCTTTGCATGGGAAGAAGCAGCCATGATGTAGCTCACAAAAGAGGCTGATCCCATCGAGGCCAAAGAACCTCAAGGGTGGGGATTATCGGGGTAGTCTAAGCACACTGCCTCTGATGTTAATGGTGTGTGCTGCATCACATGCACTGCTGATCCTGCCAGCTATGTTCGGTCCTAAATAAACTCATCCAGATTTTGTGCCAATGTGGATGGAAATTATCAGCTCTCTCTGTGAGGTGCTGGCCTCAGAGGCCCAGCCCCTACAAGACGGCCCCACTGAAAGAGCAAGTGGTGTCAATGCTGGAGACGTGATGTGTCGTCAGCATATCAACTGCATGCCAGCTTTGCCTTGTAGTACCTGTATGAGTGTCTTCCTAGGATTTTGTGGTGGAAAAGTCCTGTTTTGCTGTTTGTTTTTTTTTTTGAAAAGGTTGCCTCTTCTTTTCTTCCTTATGTTTTTGTGTGTTCATTCCAAAATTCCTTTAATCAAATATAAAATGCTGAAGATCTAATTTCCTTGTAGGGTTATCACCAATGCTTATCTGAATATAGGACTGAAAATAATGGAAACATTTTTATGGATCTATGTGCCCATGGTGATAGAAGCCATACTCTGTCTTAGAGATTTTTTACAGATCCTCAAGTGCAGAAAGCCCCCAAGGAAGGCATGGGGTCACCTTTGAGATTTGCAACTCTGCTAGGGACAGGCAGGAGTGTTGTTACCCTCTGTTGTTACCCTCTTCAGTGTTTATAAACATAATCAAAGAGGAATTAAAAAATAAAATCTCAAAACCTATTAATTGAAAATCTCCCTCAAATGTTCACTTTGAATACTAAAACATTAAAAAAAAAATCATTTACTTGAGCTATTTTAAGGTTCTATATGGAAAATAAGTTACAGTGGAGGTCCCCAGTTTTCCAACACACCTGAATTTTTCAAGAGAGAAAATTTGTTGAAATTGACCTTTCCTGCATTCAAGATACAGTTCCACTTTCCTGTTTTTCATAAAAAAAAATAATAAAAATATAATTATGCCAGGTTGGGCTATCAGATTTTTCTGTGCTCAGTGCGTAACAATCCCTGCTTTTTCCTCCAGTAAATTTTTTAAATATTTCTTCCTCTGGTCAAGCTGAGAAGAGGAATATGGCTCCCACTTCACAAACAATAGCTGCCCGAGGAATATGAAAGATTTATGTTCATTTATACAATATTTAAACTCAGAGCGCCTCGCAGCATGTGGCGATGTTGGCGTTGTCACGGCAACAGCTGAAGATGTGGCGGGGATGGACAAAGCCCAAGTCTTGGCTTTGCCCAAGCCGAGGCCAGCAGCTCAGCTGTCGCTTTTCAGGGCTGTGTTTTAAAGGAGCAGGAGCCACAGCTGTTTTTCTCACTGATTTCCTCATTTAGAAGCAGTGGCTCCTCTGCTGAAAAAAAAATAGGAAAACCAGAGCCAGATGAACACCAGGAAACCCACACGCCATCCGCTTGCTTCTCTCCTTTTGCTGTAGCAGTATGTATCATAACAGAAAGGTGGAAAAAGAGTAGCTACCGTCGAGTGGGTGAACTTGAAGACTGTTTAAGCCTGTATGTAGTTCTCCTTCCTTTCCCCCACCTGAAGGATTTTCTGCTGATGGCACAAGGCTGGGATGTGAGGAGCGATCTGCTGCTGGCTCTTCTTTGGGGCTCTGTGGGTTCATGGGGAGCTCTGCTTCTCCCAGCTGGTCACAAGTTGGAAAAGCCCTCCCAGATCACCTGGTCCAACCATCCCCCTACCACCAATGTCACCCACTAAACCATGTCCCTAAGCACCACGTCCAGCTTTTCCTTGAACACCCCCAGGGATGGTGACACCACCACCTCCCTGGGCAACCCATCCCAACGCCTGGCTGTTCTTTCTGAGGAGAAATGTCTCCTCATTTCCAACCTGAACCTCCCAGTGTAGGCACTGTTCTGGGTTTCTACAAATGTAGGATATTGCCACATCTGTCAGCCTAGTTTGGCTTGCTTTCCTCCCAGTGTTTGTGTTGCCTATGTCTACATGAAAACACTCGGAAGGATATTTTGCTTTGCAGTGCTAAACTTTCTTCAGTTGGCACATGTGCGCAAATGACAACTTCACATTTGTTTTGGTTTGACGTGAAGCATGCCTTGTTGTACACTACTGCAGCTTCTTGAATTCTTAGTCAAGTGTAGAGGCAGTGGGATTTGTTTTGGACACTTGTTTTTACTATGCTTCCCATCACTTGCACAGCTTTGGAGATGATGCTGGTGCAGCAATCGTTCCAAACCACAAGGGAAAAATAAGAATACGTGCCTTTGTGTGTGGTATCTCTCTAATTATGTAGTTGTGTCATCAGAACAGGTTACACTAAGATCTGTGATAAAGAGAGGACCTGCATCTTTAAAGCACCGTAAGTGGTTCTGTAATCAGTTGACCACATTCTTTAGGAAATCAGCTCGTCTCCTCTACAGGACTTGCTATGCGGATTTTTCTTTGTCTCATAGCATTTTAAATAATCTATACAAACCTTAGTAATAACATTATGCAGGGTTTTCTTTGATGCTGTTTCTAGATGTGTGTATTTAGACATTTCTAAAATAAATGGTAGTTACATCTTGTTCTTCAGGCTACGTTAGATTTCTTTAGGAAAGAAAGGACATACTTACTATCCTCTTTATAATAAACTTCTATGTGGACTCACATATTTCCTTTCACATGTCTAACGACGAACCAATATCTTATCGATGCACTTTGCTGTGACAGTGTTTTGTCTATGGATCAGAATTTCCTTGTAAAATTCATTCTAAAATGAACTGAAAATGTTTTCAAGTCATGAAAACCTACTGAACCACTGGAATTCAGGCACAGGGCTTAGGGTAACATTGAAAGAACAGAAGTGCTTCCATTTTGTTAGAGTCGATTAGCTTTAAAAGTAAGGCCTAATAAGTATAGAGCTTTGGAGTACCTTCAAGAGCGACCAAGGACACTGGTTCACTTTTGAATAGGTTTTAATGTGTTTGTATGAAAGGTCAAAAATACACTTATGTAAGTATATCTACTTTTCCACTAAAATTGAGAAACAATGAGATGATGTTGTAGATCTGGTCCAGTGTATACTAGGATCAATTGAAGTAATTCCATTGATTTCCTGGGCACTGGATGAGAGCTGAGTTTAGCAACAGGCTCTGTATTAAAATGAGCTGGAATGAATAGGTATATAACTGCATTTACATTTTGTGTTTGTTTTCCAGTTCTCTCCTTGTGTAACCAGTGGCAAGGTTACGTTAATCTTTCTCAAAGCATAGGAGCTGTGTACAAGTACTGTGAGTCACTGCACGTCAGCGAGGTTTTGTAAATGCCGTGCTACAGAAGAAGGTGACTAACACAGAGTGATCAGTCTTTGTCATTGTCATTGGCTTGGCTTTCAAAAGGGCCTGGGAGTATTTTATTTTAGAAAACAAACAATTTTTCTCATTGTACACAGGAATATTTTTTTTTCTTTACAATGGCCATATAAATGGTCATGTAAAAGTAATTGGCCATATAAATGGTCATATAAAATTAATTAAGTATTTTTTGAAATTCTTTGCTCAACTCTGTTTTTACAGGGAGATTTTTCAATATAAAGTCTATCTTTTGTATGGAACTGTCCAAGTTGGAAGTGATGCAGCGAGGAAATATACCATACATCCACTTCAGGTCAACTGCAAGACAGAAATGCAAAAAACAGCAAGAGCAAAAGGGCTTTTCTGAGAGCCTTCCCGAACATCATGCAGTGCTAAAGGCCTAGGTATTTTACTGTCCCTAGTGTCAGATCCAAAATTGCAAATAACCAAAGTTGCAGTTAATATTTAATGTTTTTGTAAGGCATAAAAATCAGAAATTGGATTGCCGAATACTAATTCAGACTCCTGTCCAAATCTGACAGACTAATTGTATCAGTAGATGATAAAGACTGCATATTTTTAGGTTGAAGTAACCTGAATTATAAAGGGAAACAAGATTGGTACATACAGCCAACTTGAATTAATTTTAAATAAGCAATTTTACCAAGTATTAATTAATTTTTTAATGCATATATTCTTTTAGCTGTATTTCTATCCCAATGAACCTTTCTCTTTAGGATTGCATTTTGGGATACCTGTCATGGTATTCATCATCTGGTCTGGTTTCAGTATACAGCTCCCAAATGCAAACAGCTGTTTTTACAATTTCGTTAACAGCAGCCGTTAACAATCCTGCAGCTACAAACCCAGTCCAGAATTTATTAGAGAACAACAAAGATACGGATCAATCACTGCTGTGTTTGTTCCATGACAGGTTAGTAGAAACAGTTGAGAAAATCCTTTCCATTGAATAATGTACAGCATCAACAAAAATCATTCACAATTTTATTTAAAGTTCTTGCCATTTTGTTACCTTACTAACTCCCGATGAACAACTTTTACTCTTTGACTGTATTTGCTGTTGAGAAAAAAATCTCGTTTTCAACAAAAGCAACAACTTGTCAGAAGGAGTTACCAAATTATTACTGAAGTGGATTTTTTTGGACCCCTAGTTTACCAGTATTCATTCCCCAACTAGCCATTATCTATTGAGAATCTTATCTTGAAGTTGTTTTAAACTATATGGAGGTCCCCGTTCTGGGTTGATGTAGTATCATGATGAGATGAGATGAGATAAAAGCCAGTGTGATGGAGGCCAGTCCACTGTGGAGGAGTGGACCTTGAGCAGTGTGGACGCAAGCCACAGTCATGGAGAGGAGGAGGTGTTTAAGCTAATGGTTAAGATCACTCAGAAGTACAAGAGCAAATAAACACAGGGATTTCCTCTAGTGTAGACATCAGAAGAATATTAAAAGTCATGCAGGCAAACAGGCTTGCTCATAGCTCGGACTGTAAGGTTTGAAACTTGTTGAGCTATTTAAATTGAAGCTTATCTCCTACTGTGCAATCAAGTAAGAATCAGCATTGCTATCATATTTAATGTATAGCAGTCCAAATAACAGCTTGTCATTTTGTTTCTGCTATGGTTTACGACAAAAGGAGATTCCAAACAGGTCTTGTATGGAAAAGAGCAGATATTTTGTTACATATTCCTTTGAAAGCTATGCATGTGAAGAAACCAAATTGATAGCCTTATATAAATGGAGTCTTCAGATTTATTATTTAGTCTTTTGATCATTTCCTCCCTCTGAAATTTTCCTTTTACAACTGAGATCACTTACAGGGTTTCAGTTACATTAGTTTGGAATATCTGTAGGAAACGTAGCATGGTTTGAAGAGGTAATTTGTGTGCCAGAACTTTGGATAACATGACTGCGAGATTTGAACCCCAAGGTCCCTCTTCACGAGAGAAGCAGAGGGGCAGGCTGTGTACAGGGCAAGTATACATCTAGCATAAAGATTGGCTTCTGTGTCACAAGGACTTTCTGGCACAGAGTAGAGTTTATTTGACTTAGCATATTGCAAATTCATTTTACACATGTTATTGTTAACTGTCCATATTCTATATAGAGAGGGTGATCACCTCCATTCGTGTACAAGGTAAAAACCTTGTCAAGACTTCACACGTGTGCTGTGACTAATCTCGTGCTTCCCATCAGAAGTAGCCATGGCATTCCTGCATCCTGCCACAGGAGAACCTCAACTCAAGCTCCAAATTCTCTCCCTGGCCATTTCTTTCAGTTGCCTATTCTACATTTTAATCTTTGGTAGAATGAAAACGTATCTTGGGCTGTTTTTGAAAAGATGGTATGCAGAAGGAAGATATACTGCTAAGGTATTTGACAAGCCATTACAAATTTTGAAGAAAGGATATTATCTTTCCAAGGGTATTGTCTTTCTGGCGTTAAAAAATACATTTCCAGAATAAAGTTTTCAATTGTAAATATTCTTTTTATCCAGCAGTACCATAGATCAAGTTCTGTCAATAATTTCCATGGAAATATTTATACTTCGTCACATTGTGGTCAAAATGGGAAATTTGTAAATTTAGGCTGATTGTTAGAAACAGTCAATTATATAAAAGCTGGATGATCAAGCAATATAATAAGGATACCTGAAGAGCATGATGTAGATTTATAGTCTGAGACCCTAGGTGCATACATTACAATCAAGTTACTGTGAAATGTACTGGGAGAGAAATATACAGTACTTCAGAACTCACAGTCATTTTCTTTGCACAGTGAATAATATGTAGCTTGCTCTTTCTACGTTTCAAAAGTAAGCTATTTTTCTCATATAATCTTTTTTGAACAACTACTTGTTTGAATCTTGGCAGCAGTATCTTATGGGCTAAGAGAAGTTGAACTGCTTGGGGTGGTAGAAGGGAAATATTTGTTAAGATTCTTCTCAGACATAGCTGCAAACTTGTTTGAATTCTGTGCTTGTACACATTAACTTTAGATCATTTATGTTAGCTTTGCAGTGCTGATTTTATTCTTATGCTCTCTTAATTGTGGTGAAAACTAGGCTGAAGGAACTTTCTGCAATTTCTCTTGTACATTGCTGCAGGGCATACCCAGTGTCTGGCTCTGACCATAGGGCAGCTGGAAAGAAAAGATGAATAGGAGCAATGCAGGCAAAACAATTCAATAACTTGTGGACTTTAAAGAATGTCTTACCTGGGAGGGAGGCTGAGGGGTCATGAAAAAGAGTGAGTAGGTAAACATAATGAGAGCTGTGACTGAATATGGACACCAGTTTTGGTGCGCAGGGCTTTGCAGGAGGAGCATCTTTCCTGCAGCAGGCAGCTGAGCTTGCTTGGGGCAGTGGTGCTCACGTCACAGGCTGAAGCCCTACTGGTGCATCTCGAAGCCTTTCAGCACCAGGAAAGGAGAGCAGCAAATCTGGCACAGAGGGAATAGTGAGCGAGAGAGCTTTGGCTGGTGTAACATGCTACAGTGGCGTTACGATTCTCAGCCACTGAAGACCTAACACTTCTAGGGAATTAATCTCAGGCTCAAGGACAGGATTGGAGAATACAAATTCAGAGCCCTGGACTTTTTAAATAAAGATCCATTATAATTGTAGAAGATGTGTTAATCCTTTGTAAGTTTGCCCTTTTCAGGAGTGCTGTTGGCAGGAAACAGCTGTTTTTCTGACTGCTTATCATTTTAGAAATATTAAGTTGGAATATTTTAGGTGACTCCATTGAATGTTGGTGCTTTTGCTCTTCCATTGAAAAGTCATTTTAGCTGCAAGTCAGTTACATCTCAATTCTGCTTTCAACAATCCCAGTATGCTGAAATGTGGAACATTTCCTTTTAGTTTCATTCTAATAAGAAGCCTTTATATCGCACACAGACACACACACACACACACAAAGGCAACAAAACCCCTTTGTGTGCTAAAAGAAGAGGTGCATGCTGTTTGACATAAAGGGATACATCCTGGGATTGCATTTCTGACATTTTTCAGGAGCTTGCTCCTTGGAGCAATTGTACATTGAAAACAAAAAATAACAGATGCACTTTGAGTTTTATTAGTATGGTTACATGTTGTAAATAGCAATATACAGCTTTTTAATGTCCTTCTGCCTTATCATCACATTTTATCTGATGTTACCTGGACTATTTTTTCTCCAGATAAATTAGGCTCACCTAGTACAGACAGGAATGAGAGTTTTCTGTAACTTTGATCAGAATTAGCGGTTGATGTGTCAAGCCAATTACTCCAAAATTGGAGAGATGCAAAGTAGTGCGGTATGTCAATCACTGGCTGTTTTTTCTTGTAGTTTTAGAGCTCCGCATCCTTCTGGATGCTGTTGTGATCTTCCTGGTTGTGTGAATTGCTGAGTGGCATTTCCTACCTATTGTCCAGGTTGAGCAACTAAAAGAAAGCAGTAATAGTTTTAAAATGGTTTTGTTAGAAAAATCAGCATTACGTGTTTCCAGAAAAAAAAAGAAAAAAAATAATAATTATTTTATTAAAAAGCAACTAACAAAGCCACCTTAAAAACACAGAACAAAGGAAATTTGTTTTTAAGGCTCACATTTCATTGTAATTTTTACTGGATGGCTTAGAGCCCACAGCTAACTTAATATATGGGGTTTGCATACCGAGCCTGACTGCAGTGCTGTTCTCTGTGTCCCATGTGTCTGCTCTCTCTGTGCCATCCTTGCTAGCAGAACATCTCCATATTACAACACTGAAGTAGGATTGATGACAGGCTTCTTTATTGTGGCCCTTAGCAATAGATTGCTAAGATTAGCATGCTGCCTGAGAAGGAGATTTGTCTGAAGGGCTTTCAATTCCTTCCTGCGGTTATAGTCAACAGAGAGCTATCAGACAGCTGCTTCTGTCCCTGACAGGTGTGTTTATATTTCAGCCTAGAAAGATAAAAAAGATAACATGGGATTTCCTTTTCTTCTTCATGACTTTTGATTTATTTAGCAGGAATGTCCGTGTTCAGAACTTGGATTTTTAATTAAATCTGCCTAAGGAGGATGAATTCTCATTGTTTGGTGATCCGTAGAGAAGAAGAATTAATAACCCAGCTGAAACTTTGTCTTTACATTCCAGCAGACATACGAGAAATAAAGCAAGGGTTTGCAATCTTTGCTGGACTGAAATCATAATGAAAGAAAATGTGTTTTAGTTAAAAATGGGTGGGCAAAGAAGGTCCAGCCAAGTAAAAGTCTTCTGGACTTGTGCACTTCAAAGTGTTTTGTGGGAATAGAAAAGAGTAAAATTATTATACAATAATGAACTAACATGTCTTCCATTGAAGACAAAGTTAAAATAAAGCTCAGAGTAGATTGTATTTTTATAATAAGAGCTGTAGGGAGTATCTATGTTGAACATTTCTTCTTGAATAACCTTCACTAGGAAGCAGTCAGCAAGCACCATTTTCTCTGTGTTTAGAGAATTCAGATAAGTAACTTTATAGATATTATATCCTAGTTTCACCATTTATTTCATGAGCAAACCTCTTTTGTTCCTCAGAGCCCAGCTGACTTGGGTGGAAGTCGCTACATTCGATAGTTTGCTTACACCCAACGAGCAGGAATTTATATAAGCCTGCAATTCCCTCCCTTCTCTACCAATGCATTCTGCTTGCAGTTATCTGGGCTATTGAATTAGTTTGTGCAAATATGATGATCTTTGCTAACAGAGATAGAAATGAAAGTGAAATGTGACTTTGGTCAGAAGCTGTGATTGCCTGTCGATGTAAGTGCCAAAATCCGCCAGCTGGTCTGAATGAACAGCAAGGTAACATTTACGGTTATCTCTTGCTTTCCAGTCATTTGATCATAGAAATGAGTTTATAGGGTAAGATTCTAGGTATTATTGTGCCACAAGATAGCCGATGATACAATAAACATACATAAATGTTGATAAGACAGTATCAAAATAAAATTAAATGATAAAAATAGTTGCTTATTCAGAACTACTAGTTGGTTGGGTAACTTTTACTCATATTAATAACATTGACCAGTAAAAGTATTGTGTAAAATTGTGACAGTTTTCCCAACTTACACTCAGTTCCAAAATAAATGTGATTTTATTCCAATGTAATTTTTCCATGTCTGAATTGAAATTCATGTTTGAATTTCAGTGTTTTGTCAAATACCCAATGTAGATGAGTTCTTGAAGATAAAAAACAGCAAAGGGATTGCAAATGATGTTGCATTTTAAAAAATGCAGATTCTTGGAGTGTGGGAACTCCCCTGTCAGAGTTCTCCAAGTCTGAGCTGGGAGATGTCTACACGCCCATGCTGGCTGCACCCACGGGCAGAGAAGTTTGAATGGATGTCCTCTCCCACAGTCAGGAGGAGTAGCTAAAACTCTACACCAAAAAGCAACTTGCACATTTAAAAATCCTTGTTCCAATTTTATCTGAAGCCAGGCTTAAAGTTTCTCTACTAGTTCACGGAGGTGTCTGGTAGGGTTTGCATTCTTAATCTCTCTGTAAAAAGAAAGTGTGTAATGTTGTGCTGTATTCTGACAACCTGCTTAATTGTATTTGGCAGCTTGTTTTGGTTCTTGGGCAGCTTGCTAGCCATCTAATTAAAATGGAAGTTACTGTGATATGTGGCTTGTCTTTATAGGGATGGTGACAAAGGATAGAAAGAAAATCAACGACCAAAGCTTTCCAGTTTGAATCTTCCTTGTTTTTCATATTCTCAGGTCATTAAAATGCTCAGAGGACAAACATCTAATATAAGACTGAATGCCAAAAGTGTGAATTTCGTCTGGTCTTGTCTTACACACCATGCTCCATTCCTCCCATGCTCATGAAAGCAGCATGTAGATAAATAAATCCAAGCCCTCTTTTTCTTTACCTTTAAATGGGGATGAGAAAAAGCTGTCAATCTGTGCATTATTAGGCTCCTCTCTCGCACTGCTCTCGCTGACGATGGAGGGAGGCAGTGGTGACGTTAGTGACTGGCTGGTGTAGGAAGTGCTGTGGAAGGCATCGATCCACGTGGCGACAAGAACAGTTGGCTCCGAGAACAAGCCTGCTGCACTGCTGCGTGGGGCAGATCTGTGTCGGATCGTGCTCTGTGCCCCCCAGCTTCCAGGTTAGGTCCCTGTCTCAGGTTCCTTCGTGAGCCAAAGCCACAGACGGGTTTCAGTCAGGGTAGCAGGCTCAGATTTCTAAATCCTGAATGCATATTTGCAGAGAAATTATTTCTAATTCTGCTTATCTTCCCCAAGAACAGCATTGCGGGACTTACCACCTGTTAGCTGAGGGAGGAACCAGACAAAAATACCCAGGAAGGTGTGAAGCAAATATCTTAGTTTACCTTCACTCCTCTGACAGATTTCCTGTTGAATTCATGTGATTTTTTTTTGCCAAAAATAGAGCACAGATAAATCATTACGCTAGAAATTGCTTAAAACAAACAAACCGACCAGCCTATCTGTTCTCATTTACCTGAATTTGTCCTTAATAGCTCTTTCACATAATTATTTCGGGTATCTTCGTTACTGGGTGTCCAGCTGTCAATTCTGTGTGAACTCATTTTTCTGTGCTTCAAATTTAAAAGCTTTCAAAGCCGTCTAAAACCAAGGATGCTTAAAATAGCTACTTTTGTGTTCAGAGGTCTCATTGCACTTGTGTTACATGGCTTGCAGCGAGAAGAAAAAGTGCTTATAATAACCCAGCAAAGGGGGTTGCATTAGTCTCATGAAATATTAGGACAATTAATTAAAAAAACTATAATTACATTACACTAACATAAGACAAAGGGCAGTACAAGATTCAGTTCACTCTGTGTTTTATGCAGCACCTGATCCACTTCTCAAGTGCTGCAGTATTTCTGTCTAAAAGCAAGTCTGCTTTGATTTTCAGAAGTCTGTTGAAACACTTCTAGTATAAAAATAGCATCTCTTAAAACTGGTAGGCTATGGGAATGCCACAGAGATCACGCAGATCGTTTCTAATTGGGTTACCACTTTCAGTAGTTAATGTTTGCATTCCCAAAAGTTGAGGCAGTGCTTTGAGTGTGAAATATCACAAAAGGCAAATTATCATGCTAACCAACTTCTTCAGATAGATGAGATATTCATGGTGCCTGCTGTCACTCTTTGCAGAATTGCTAGATGCTTCCATCTGGTAAAACTGTTTTTCGTTTGTGTACCATCCTGAAGTGTTGAAGTACTGTAGTGCCATTGTGTAGCTAAAAACTCTAAAAAAGGGGAAGATTTAAGGGGTTTCCAAAAGTAACTTAGTAAGGCAGTATGAGGTGTGAACACATGACGACCTCCTGGACCTGGCTGCCTTTTCCAACATTTACAATTCCTCTTCAGAGTCCAGTTGTTCTGCTCCCATTATCTTCAGATCTCCTGAGATCCTTGCTCCAGGTCTTTTTCCTTGTCTGCTAACTGGGGAAACCGCTGTAATTTGGGTTTATTGTAAATATACCTTTGTGTCTCTAACAACCTCATAACTCCGTCCACACACATACAGAATTAAGAAGTTAAAATCCATCAATTAAAAACTTGTCTGTTTCCCCCAAATCAGCCATTTCAGTTCAGGTCAAGTTAAGCCCTTTTACATGTTACATCCAGCTGTGATTCCAGGTTCCTGAGCCATTTCGTAACTGCAGTGGAAGTAGTGCTGCTACTCATGTAAAGCAAATCAACAACATTACAAAACAATACTGAATATATAACGTTTTAATATTTAGCAGTGGTGAACGTAGCTAGGACTACATTTACCCTTCAGGGTAAAAAAGCAAAGAGGAAACATAAACAAAGAAAAAATAGGTTCCCATTTGTTTGGAAAATGTTGTAGGGTAAACACAAAATAGTGCAATTTATTGTTACAGCACATTAACGGCTTAAAATTGTACTGAAATTCAAGGAAAAAAAAAAAAGATCTTTGATCAAAAATGTGTATATTGAAGTTTACAGTGAGAATATGATCCAGCAGGTCCGTGTTTATTTATAACCAGAAAACACACGTGTGTTGTGATGCGGAGAGCAGACAGTGAGAAGGGGTTCCTGCGGTTAGGATGGGAGCTTAGCCAATGCACAGATGTTTTTGTGGGCTGTTTTTAAATGCTTACCATGGCTAAAACGTTTCTTTTCTGAAAATTTATGGAATTTCAGGAGGAATTCAACCTGAGTAGATTTAAAGCACAGCCATATTTTTTTCTGATGATATTTAAGAACGATATGTCAGGTAAGGGATAGATGGGATACTTCTAGAAAGGAGCATGATGGATGGCAAAGCTACCTAAATCCTCACACACCTAAATCCTCCATGCTGCACTTCAGTCAGCCAATTTATATGGAGCAGAGGTTTCTCTGGAGTATGTTTCCAGGTATTTAAGGCTGGGCTGGGTTTGTCTGCTGGTGTGAGGATTTGGAACCTGGAATACCAAGCAATGAAATGCTGCCTGGATACACCATAAAGCCGGTGTTTTGAAGTTAGTAACACCCTGATAGGTTGAAAATTAGGTTTTACAATACTGGACAGTTATTTAAGTTTCTTTGGAAGGCTTTTAAACTGCACCTGTTATTTTAATAGCAGCATTGATGATTCTTTAAATGTTCCTGGTGCCTAATATACCACAATTGAGGAAAATAAAATTCACAATCAAGCCAAACCTGAAATACTAGGATAAAAATAGGGTCAAATTTAAAAATAGCTTCTGAATCTGGAGGTCTGGAGTTTGGAGTTTTCTGATCCATTTCCTTCAGTCTAAACTTGGCAACCTTCAAGTGAAATATCTTGTGGAACTTAAACCTCCATGCTTCCTCACAGTAATGGAGCCCAGTAACCTTGGGCTGGGTGGGGGGATGCAGTTTGCAGTGGTTATATTCTTCTTAATGTGCTTATGTTCTAACTAAAAGCTGATAAACAGTCTCATTTTTTATAGAGAGACATTTATTGTTGGTTGGGCTGTACAGTTAGCTTGAATTTAAATTTAATTTAAATATAATTTAAATTCAGGCATTTTATATGTAGCAAATGTGTAGCATTTAAATTCTATCCATCTGAGCTGTAGCTTGTGTATGCTATTGTTCTTTATGTAGGTTTTTGTGAGGGTCTCAGTCTTTTTAGTGTGACCCCAGGACATGAACTTCCCAGACCATGAGAAAGATGGCAATATTTCATCTCTTTTATTAACAGTTCAAAGCCCTGCTGACAGCATCCAGGCTGGGCGTTCCCATAAGCTAACAGCTGGGGCTGACAGATCTTCAGGGACTGGTAAAAGACATTCAGCCTGTGTCCAGGGTCTGGGGGTACAGGTATAAAATACGAGTTCAGTGGATCTCTGCGAAGCTTCCAGAAACCCAGTTAGATAAGCATTTCCAAACTTTCACCATACTATTCTGGCTTTTTCTGTTAATGTCGGTAAAATCTGCTCAAAGCAACTGGCCAAGCTCCTGAGAATAAACTCCTCGTACTGTGGAGGATCTGAGCACTTCTCTGCTAGCTTTCCCTCTGGTCAGTAAAACACAACAAGATGGGAGACATTTTACCTCTGGAGAGTCTCCTAGGTCATTAAATGTGCAATAACCTTCATTTGGATACAGAGAGTTACACATCTTGGTCCCAGGGCTTTAGAAAGAGCTGTTGAGTATGTCTAGCATCACTCAGCAGTTCTGGTCATCTGTGGGGTTTTTAAACAAAGTACCACCCATTCCTTGTCTGTGTCTGGGGCCAGACTGCTTCCTTTGGGTTTGGAAGCCAACATCAGACTCCAAAAGGCAAAGCCTGTGGGTTTTGGGTATAAACTGCAGATGCTGCCCTAGTAAATGTGAAGCTGGGGCACACACAACATCACAGACTTCTTCTGTTGTTGTCTTTGGCGCTGGAGCTTCAATAATACATGTGTCATTAAAAGATGATGTGCTTTAATGTCACTGCACTGAGTTATTTTGGGTGAGTCAAGTGACCCCGTTTGAAATACAGCAGCCCATACACCTGTATGTTCGGTAGCACAGAGTTAGCACCGTGGGTGTGGAAGGAAAAGTAGCATCTCTTACACACCTTCAAGAGTTAATATTCCTATACTTAAATGCAAACGTTTGCATTTAGCATCCCGATAAAGGTCAACCTGAGAAAACAGGAGCATTAACATAAGGACCCTCTACTTGTTCCTGCCCCCTGCAAAGCCAAAACTGACCCAAAATAGTGGTTTCTTCTCTTTCTGTCTCTCTGCCTATTTTTTTTTTTTGCATGCTTTTATTTATTTATTTGTTTATTTTTGAGGTGATCCAGTTTGAAAACAGAAGGTTGGCATAAGGCAAAGGAAGCACAGGAGTGTGTGAAGCAGTGGGATGCTGGACAGGAGGGCTCCTGCTTCCTCCCTGCTCTGCTCACAGCTTGGACGTGCTGCATGATTGCTGCTGCACGGGTTTTGGAGCATCCCTGGAAATTGTTGGTAACTCTGCCTTGCAGGAGTTGCCTGATTTCTGTTGGTTTTGTTTTATTTTGTTGTTGTTTGTTTGTTTATTTTTTCAAAAAGCTTTCCCTGAATGAATAATTTTTAGCCTAGCTGTGCTGGAAAGAGTGCCGTGCACCACTGGCTGCTCTGGTGTACTTGATTTACCATTTCTTAGTGTTACATCTACCAAAGTGCGTCAGCGAAGGCTCGTTGTTTATGGAAGTTATTTCAGCAGCTGTTAAAAGAGACATTATTTTTTTCTGAAATCAGGAACTGATTTATCTTCGGTCTGTGTCTCTTCATCAGTCTATGTTTGCTTGTTTTTTTTTACACTACTGGTATGCTCTTGGGGGCTGTTTACTGTGTATTGCAGAGAAAATTATTCATTGTTTTCTCCACGTGGATAATTTTTTTCATCTTCTGAAAGTAATAGCTTGGTTTTTCCAGTAGGAATATTTCATAATTCAAGATCTAACAACCAGAGAGCATAGTTCAGCCCTGCTCAGCTGCCAGGGCTGTTCTGCTCATTTGGGGGACCTGCCAGGGATGCTCTTTTGGTAGTGAAGAGGAGTAAAATGAGTGACTACTCATTAGTCCCTTTGGGACAATGGCATCCATGCTGCCTGCCTGAACAGGCATATAGATACCAGTCCTGTGAACAGGTAACTCCTGAAATGGACGTCTTCTGGTCCTTTACAATAAGACAATGATGCAGTGACAAGACAGATATCATCAGAAAACATGGGAATTCCCTTAAGCAAAGGGAATTAAAGGAGAACTGATCCTTAATTATTTGTAAGAACCATGAAAAATAGATTTTGAAACAAACATAGAAAAATGTATGATTTCTGTTTAAAAAAATCCTGGAGTCAGAGGTGATAATCATTAGTACTTTTGTTACAATGCCAGCAAATGGAAAAGGATTGTTTGGATTAAACTCCAACAAAAAATTTTGCACAAGGCCATGAAGTTGTGCTGTTTATTTATTTATTTATTTATTTTTACTGTTAATAAATGAGAAAAATCTTCTCCTGGTACACACTTATAGTTCACTGAAGTAAATAAAGCTATGGAAATTTGTAGCTGCTAAAGATTCAACTATTGCAATAAAATTAAACAAAAGAGTATTAGCTGAGTACAAGGAAAGAATGAACGATAGTCCCGGAAAATTTTATCACTACCAATGGCAGCATTTGTCACCAACCTGAATCTGCAAAGATATTTAGGATACCTTGAGCTTTTTTTGTTTTGTTTTACTATGGAAGCAGTAAAGAAAAGTAACATCAAACAGAGTCACTCATTTACATCAAGGACCTCAGTCCTTTAAAAAAATGAAGGAAAGGGTAAAGCTGATTAATACTTTTGGTGGGATTGCACCTTTCTTTTTGAAGGAAAGGAGCTGTCAATCCTAGGTTCCTTGGCTTTGCTGCTTTAGTGCACATTAAGGTCCAGCTCTGCCTGCAGTCCAGGGAGCAGTAGAAGCAGGCTGGATGATGCAGTGCTGCTCTGAAGTGTGTAGGATGTGTGCAGAAAACAAATTCAGAAACTGGAAAAAACCAACAACTTAGAGGAGAGTGGTTTCTTGGCCTTACAGGCGTACCCTGGTCAGTGGCAGAGCTGAGGGAGGGTCCCCAAATCACACTGCCCATCCCGCTGCTTCTTCCCCTGGGACAGAAATCTCTTGAATGCCCTTCTGCATGTCATTCTGCACAGAGTCTTCCAGACAGGTGGAAAAATCAGCACTCCTATGTATCTATCATAACTCGACTGAGATCAAGGGCCAAGTTTAATATCGTAACTCTCTGGGGCTCAAGGTCAAAGTTAGGCTTCCACTTGAAACCAAACTGGTAAATTGGTATTGCCCAGAATTAAGGATCTTTACCATGGGGATATCATTATCAAACTGGCAAAGTCTTCACGTTTTGTACAGATGGGGTTGGTACAGTTTTGTCTTTTTAACTTTCAGACAGAAACACGAGTGTAGGAACACGATGCTGATGGACAGCACAGGATCTGCCCACGCAGATTCGATGTCTGGCAGAGTCAGCTCCGAGGTACCGGGTGTTTAGCAGCTATTTGCAGCTCCTCTGCTTATTGCAGATACTGCAGGCGTGTGCATAAACATCTGTAAATCTTGCTTTCCTAAAATTTCTGTGTGGGGAAAACTTGGTACCTGGGGAAAGGCATGTGTACCTGCTGGCCCTGCTGTGCATTAGTAGGGGTCAGTACAAGTAGTAAAGGACTCGAGCCATGTCTGCTCTTGGTGTTTTGTTGTTGTGAGGGACTTTTTGTGGATTTTTTAAAAAGTTTTTCTCCTTTGGTTTTCTGTGCTTGGATTTACTTTGAAATATTTATTGTAATACTAGGTTTTGATGTTGTGCCAACACCGGGAGATGAAAACACAGCACTTCAGTTTCGCTTGGGATTCAGTGCAGCTCTCAGCCCTCTTGCTCACGACTGCACAACCTGCACGATGTGCATGGTAATACACACAGAAATAAACCCAACACTTCGAGTGATGCTTAAATTGCCTGCCTGGTTTCTGCCAAGTGCAGGTCATGTGCATTGAAGCCTGATCATTTATATGCTGACTCTCACGTGTGCCTTTCAAAGGACTACCTTTAAAGTGAATGCTAGATGGATTATCTCATCAAGAAGCTTCCAAAAAACACTTTCCCCTCCCTAAATTGGTAATAGGAGATTTTGGTACAGACAGAGGAGGTGCTTTTATGTACCATCCTTCTGATAAGCCAGACCCAGAGATTTCTGGCTGGGAGAGCAGGAGGCAGAGTTATTTCTGTCCTATTTCTTGCCTCACTGGGTTGTGCAGAAAGGTGCCAGTGCTCTGCCCAGTCCCAGGTACCTGTAGGTCTGGGTTTTCCAGGACTATGTTTTAGATGGGTTAAACCTGGCAAAGCCTGGCAGGAGACTGGGCAGCTGAAGAGTTAAATTGGCGTGGTTTTGTTAGGGGCCTAACCATATGGTTTTTCTGGGGTACATGGGAACAGGAATGGGAAAAATATATTTTTTTTTCTGAGGACAGAATTTGTGGGAAAAGGGGGTATTTCTCCTTATTTGGAATTACTTTGGAGGGGGTGAAGGAGCTGTAGTAAAATCTGACCTGGCTCTTGGCAGACTTCACAGATTGATGTCACTGTGCAGGTGGAGACAGTGCTAGCTTTGTGGCTCACTGTGCTGCCTCTATTTTTAGGTTCTGGCTGCTCGGAAGTTCTGTTTACAAATGTCAGGGAAATGCATTAGGATTATCTCCTTTGTTTTCGAGGTAATAAAATGCTGCCCAATTCAGCCAATTGAATAGCTAAAAGCTGGCTCCCCCGGTCATGTTGCTGGAGCTGCTGAATGCATGCAGGGACTCCACAGGATTTTTAAGCTATGAGCTCTGCTCTTTCGTCATTGCTTGTTTCCTACCATCATCCTGATTCAATATGGAGATGGGGAATCTGTGTGTTATGTTTTGTTTTAATATCAGGGAGTCACCTGGGAATAACTGAGCACGTATATCAAGGAGAAAGGGGGTAAACCCCTCGCCTCGTGATCTATTCCTGTGCACGGCAGTGATGCTGCGGTCATGAGGACCACTGGTGGTCCTCAGTCCTTCACCCAGGGGTCTCAGGTGCTGGGATGGTAACAAGAACTTCCCCAAAAGCCCTTTTCTCAGGGACAGGATGGGAGCCAGTGGTTGTTTTTACGGGAGGTGGTTGGACTGGCCACATCCAGTAGTCAATGCCCTGTCTGCAACTATTGCAGTTGATTTCTTTGCCATAGAGCCTAGACTGCTGGACAGAGATCCCGTGTAAGCTGGAGTGATTTACTGATGAACTTTATTACTGTACTTGTCAGCTGGAAGGATTAACATGCTTAAATCACTGCTGAAGGTACTTTACCATCGTTATTTGACATGGAAAGAATGACAAATGGGTTGTTAAAACCGGTATGTAATTAAATAACACAAAAATACATCTTCCCCTTGCTTAAATGGTCCTATTTTTATTATAGTCTTTTACCACTACAAGTTAGTACTGAAAGGATACCCAAGGATAACAGTCCTTGGAAAGTCTTTTCTACCTAACTTATTCACTGGCTAGCAAGAAGGTTTGAGCAGACTTGTGACACTGTTGGTCCAGTGATTAACCAATGATTAATTCTTGTTTTTAATTCCTGTTTCAGATAGCTCGGGCCAAGCAGATTGTACATTAGTGCTGTGGGTATGCACTGCGGTAGAATACATAAAAATAAAGACAGCTAGGCTTTAAAGGCACTAAATATATCTCCTAAAGCATTCTTAAGATGTATCTCCCATAGAAACTCAGTTTAGTACTCATTTTTAAGGGAACCACAGAGTTAATGTTTTAAATCTGGATTAGAGTAGGGGGAAAAAAGCTGGAAAATTAGCCAAAACTGGGGAGAGAAATCCACTTTAGTGGCAGTCCAGAGACACAGTAGGAAGAAAGTGGCTTTAAATGGCATCACATGAAAACAATAAATACTGGCACAGGGCAGGCACACGTGTGCCTGTGAGTGCCCATGTTTTTGATGCAGCCTATGCAATTCGGGGAACTGGACGACTCTAAGGAGGTATGCTTTGGGAATCTGATAAGAAACATATTTTTATGCAGTGAAGTGTTCAAATTTGCAGCTGGAACACTGCAAGCTGGTGTCAGCTTGTCAAGTGGAGCTCTTGCCTGGCGCATCTGACCAAGGAGTACAGCCTATTTTTGCACCTAGGAGCTGAAGTGCGGGAAATCATGATTTAGTAATGAGAGGCAGCTCTAAATCCACACTTACTGCTTGAGTATGCTTCAACTTTGAGAATAAAAGCAAATCTGGAAAGGAACTTGATGGCTTTTCTTTGTTTTTTGGTCAGCTGTAATGAGAAAGTCCAAATATTTGTGGTATCTGGTGTGCTTGTAGCCAGAGCTACGTCTTAGATGAATAAGAAAAAGGGTATTTATTCCAAGATTTTAATCACTGATTATCCAATAAGTGCCACAGAACTCGAGTTTGCCATTAATGAAAAAGATTTTGGCAAAAAGGATGGCAGTCAAGGTGCCTGGATGGACCTCCATAATTTTGTGGCAGCGAATTCATTGTCAAAGAGGTGGACTTCGTGCCCTGGTGGAGCAAAAATCACTCTGAGACATGAAATTTCTGAGAATTTCAAACTGTGGTTTCAACATATTTTTACCCAAAACCTCATCCAAAAGGCAGCATACTTCATAAACACACAGTTTCTGAATGCTGTGGTAAACTCTGTCCCATTCCTGTTTTGGAAGAAAGAAAAGCATCTCGAGTGACCTAACCATGTCCTGGAGCATGAGGTCTTCCTCGTAGACCTTCTGTAAGTGTGGGTCAGATCTTTCTAGTGGCAGCTGGCTGAAACTAAGCCCATGTGTTGAAACTAATTTGTAGCTTCCAGGTGAGATAAAAAGAAAGGGTAAAACAAATTAATTGATTCTAACTAATATTTTCTTTCCTTTAGCTGTCTCCGTAATGAGATACAGTGCATCATCATTTGGATTTGCTGTAAGTAGAGATACAACTTAAATATTCCCTAACTTTTTTTTTCATCTTTCTGAACATGAAATACTCTATTTTTTTATTGTAAGTTCTTGGTAAGGTTTGCAAAATCATTGATGGTTAGAAAAATTAATGTTGAAGTCCGATGATGGAAGGGATAGTAAAAATATTTTTGTTACACTTTTTCAGTTTCTGCCTATTAAGTCTTACACTGGAGTTAATATTGATATTTATATCTCATCATTGATAGGTAATATCCACCAGATATGGTTTTCTTTTACAAAATCTATCAACTTACTCGGTTTCCTTGTTGAACTTGAGCCAAATTCTGAAGTTCCTTCTCAATTTTGCATGACCTTGCTGTTGAAGTCTATAGCAAAACTTCTGTTGACTTCTGTTGATACCTTCTTCTTTAATTGCTGCCATGACTTTCCTGATTGGTGGCAGAGCAAAAAATTCCTTATGACATACAAAATGCCTCTTTTCAAACTGTTTAGCCTTTAAATTTGAAGGTTAGATGAACTCCATGTAAAGTTTGACTTGGGTATGAAAGTTCTTACAGGGGGTCAAGCATGTTTTTTTTGCAATTTTTAGGTGTTACCTAACATCATGTCTTCATTTGCTGGAAATACAAACCTTCTCTGTCTTGCTAATGATATAGAATAATATGAAATCTCGATAAAATGGGATTTTGAAAAAAAGTTAATATTTCCTTGCTTTGAAACCAAACCTACTACTGAAGAAAAATAGTGAATTTCCAGGGAAAAGTAATGTTTGACAGGCATTTTCAATCACTTTTAGAGTCCTTGCTTATGAATATATTAATAATTTAACTCTTGTGGTGCCACAGTGGCAGGTTTTTTTTGAACTCCTTCACAGGTGATGGATTACAAATAAATGTTCTTGATCCCTTGATGACTTAATGAGCTCTGAAGTGTATCATTGTGCAATAACACATGGCAAAAATGTGAAGATCAATTTAATGAATGTAAATCCTCCATTCATTAAAATGATTTATTTGAAGCTGCGTTGTGCCTGTGCAGCAGGATGGTAAATGCATTCCTCCTGGTACAGGGCGTATTAATGGCCCACAAGCCGATTGACTTTGTATCTCTTTCAGTTTGATGCTACCCTGGATGTTTTGTCATCAGCGATAGTTCTGTGGCGTTACAGCAACGCAGCTGCTGTACATTCTGCACACAGGGAGTACATGTAAGTACACTTAATTACTTTTGGCTTTGATAAAGGCCTGCAGAGCTTTTGCTGTCAAGCTGTGATGTTACAGATTCCAGAGCTTTGGCAAAAAAAGTTTTGTCCTGTCAGCAAGAATTCATTCCTTGTGCCCATTTACTGCTTGCACCCAAACAGGCAGCCTGTACTTGGGCAGACCTCCCTGTGACTAGGATTTTTTTTTTCAGCCAATACAGTAATTGTTAGGGCTTTGTTTTTTGTTGTTGTTGTTGTTGTTTGCTGTTTTTCTCCTTGCAGCATCTGTATCAGATGAACTGTATTTACAGTCTGTAATGGATACATAAATCTCTTATTTTGCATTTTTCTCCATTACTCTTACCATTCTTATCATATCCCTTTAAAATTGGTGTTTATATTATAACAAAAACCCTTAACCAAACTTGAATTCACATTTTGATGTTGAACCCCTTCTCTATGAATGCAGATGACTTCAGCTGCTAGAGATATTATTAGAAGTTGGGGTTAACATCTGATAAGATCAAGCCTCTTTTAGTGTTATGACAGTAGGGTGATGTAGTTTACCTGTGCTGCTGTACAAAGAGAGGGAAATACACACACAAATTTGCTTTTATTGTCGAACTACTGTGGTTTTAGTAAGTAAGAGTTTAACAATATTTGTATGTCTTCTTTATGGAAAAAGGCGTATGCTGGCAAAGGAGGAATATTTAATTATTCTTATAGGAATCCTGTGGGGAAAAAAATCTTCTTCAGTTTGCAGAGCAGCACTGATCACAGTGGAGGTTGCATTCTGCGTCATTTCACTGTGTAGCATTTCTGCTGGCAATACGTGTGGTAGCTGAGAAGATCAGGTGGAGATTGGCTGGAGAATTATTCCCGCTAGTGCTTTTGCCTCCTACTCTATATTTATGGTACATCAAGATGGAAAACTGTATTGCATTTATCTGCCTTGTTTCTGTTCTGTGCTGCCATTGCAAGCAGTCCCCCATCTGGCTTGTTTGAAGATAATTCAACTATCCCCTGGAAAGGACTGGAATTAGGGGGGATAAGGTGCTCTTGTCCTGAAACATGTCTAATGAAGTCCCTTCCACAAAAGGTGATGCCTGATGAAACTGGCCTTTTATATGACCTGTGGAATCAAGGAAAAATACACAGAGGGGACTATAACTTGTCTCCGTAATCCTTTCCTAAAAACTAAGAAAACAGTGAGCAGTATTTTTAAATGCATTAACTCAGGCTCATGCAACAGCTTGCCAGTGCTGTGAATCCCTTTCTGGCGGGGTTCCATACAGAACGGTTGGGAATAAAAGGCCATAGAAGATTGATGTGGCATTGATTCATAAAAATAAATCCAGAAATGTGTGATTAAAATTAGTCTTCCTGCACAAATTTGGAGATCTTAACAGACATTTCCTGGGTATCTTGCTTTTGTGGGCGTCCACAGAGATTCCTGTCAACATTTAATTAACATATTTTTGAAATCTCCTTCTGCTGAGCTTTTTCAAGTGAGCATTGTAAAGTAGTTTATAGAGAAAATAAATCCCAATACAAAAGAAGAATCAACATATCCCTATGGCTAAGCCAGCAAAGTGAACAAGCAAAGTGGCAAACATATTTTCCTGCTTTTTATGCTCATTTTTAATTGCTTTCATAGAATCCCTCTGCTTTACATAAAGCTAAATTAAGTCAATGAATTACTTGCCATGCCCTCTAGTTGAAGACAGCTAAGGTTACATGATGAAATCAGAATGGAGTGAAAGAATATTGCCATATGCTGGGAATATTAATCACTGCTTAGGCAGTCTGGTTATTGCTCAGTTTCTAGATTTGACAAGAGAATCATCATTGCATGGCCAAGCAAAGAGAGGGCTGGATCTCTTAAGGCAGTTCCTACTGGGTCAGATTTTTAGGGGAAGCACACTTCTAATTTCCTGTTGTGTGTAATCAGCCTCTTGCCTGAAACCCCAAATGCAATTATTTTTTCCTCTACGCTGAGAAAATGTTGCACGGCTCCTCCTGGCTGCTTTCTTAACTTGTAAATAATTTGTGTATCACGTGCACTATAACTACACCTGTTCTTTCACAGTCCTTGTTTTCTCTGTGCCAGTGCCTCAGTGGGAAAGTCTGCTTTAAGCCCCCCAGACAGATTGGTCATAATTCCTGCAGGTGCTGCTGTCATGCTGTGCGTTATTCATGTTTCTGTGTGCCTAGCCATGCTTTGCCTTAGTGGAGAAACTACATGCCTGTGCAAAACTCAGCTTTTCTGTAAACACATTATTACTGTTTACCAGAGAAAGGTGTGCCACGGCTTGTGCAGTTTAGTTCTTTATCTATAGGTCTTTTATTCATTTAAATATTATATTTCTGTGTATCCTAATGTATCTGAAAATAATCTGTATTCTTAAGTTCTTTACCAGGAGTCAAATGAAATTGCCAATAGATTACATGTTGCAAATGTATAAAAATTCATGTTTTATAATCTTGACAGCTGAAGATTGATCCAGAACCTGCTGAAATCAGTGGGAAGCCTTTCCTGGAAGGGCAAAGTTGGATCCAGTCCTGTTAGACTTTGTGGAGAGAGGGCATCAACGTAGAATGAAAAACTAAACCCCAGAAAAAGATACAGGGAATACAGCCTGACTCATGATATGTGATGAATTAAATGCTTACAATAAAATCCTAGGATAGAAAAGAACTGCGTAATCTTGCTAAGATGCAGCCATATGGAAGTGAGATGCAGCATTTTGTGAGCTGGTACGGGAAGGAGCAGTAGAAAAGCACTTGCTGTGCCAAGTGCTGTTAAGCTGAACTGATGCATTTCCATTTGACTTCAGGGGGCTGTAGTTTTGTAACTACCAAGAAAATTTGTCCTGCTGAGTTTAACTTGTTTCATTTTTGCTAGGGTGTTTGATTCTTCTTTTCTGGGGCAAGAGGAGAACTTTCTTGGTGTACATGTGACTGAAGTTATACAACATACATCTTTGCTGATTCTCTTGGTAGTTCAGCTAGAGTAATCTCAAATATAACTCACCTTTGGGATTCACCCCACTTGAAAACTCCTTGCAATCGATGGCCTGAGGAGCTGAGGCTCACAGGCCTTTCAAGTATTTATTGGAGAATTTTTCATGAGAAGGTATATCTGGTTAGGTTCAAGTTCCAGCTTTAATTATGATGAAATATTTATGCTTTATTTTTAGATATACCAAGTGGCTTTGAAAATAGAGTGAATATTCACAAGGATCAGGTATAAGCCCCTGTAAGATTGTAAGGTGTATGAGATGCTGCTTGAGTCTGTCTAGCCGGCTCATTAATAGCATATAGGAGTGGGGTGGACATTTGATATGCTTGTGACTGGTACTTTTGGGATAGTTTCTCACTATCTTTCTGTTTTGGCAGTCAAATACAAGAGGGCAAAATCTCGCAATCAATTTGCTTTCCAGCGGCCATAACCAGTGTACAAATACTCTGGTGTATTCTACCCTCCAGTTAATCTTTAGCAACACAATCATTTCTTGGGTTGCTGAAGCAAACCTAAATTTTGTTGAAGGGAGAAATTTGTTGAAATTGATGTGGTAGCAGTGGTTTTTCATGTACATAAACTCAGTAAATAGCAGTAGATGCCATTTCTTAATAGAAGACTGAGTCATTAGGGACCTGGGAAATGTCTCATGCGAGGTTGAAATAGTAACTAGCTGTACAGCCAAAGGGCAGCTCTTTGATCGGGGAAACGCAGGGATGAAGGATTGGACTGGAGTGATGGAACTGGGGCTGAGGAGGAGATGGTGAGAACCACCACTAAAGGAGACTGAGAAGCAGAATAACAAAGTTTGGGCACACAGCCTCGTGAAAAATCAGTAAAAGACGGAGCTTTTTATGTGTAGGTAGTTGGAAAAGTCTCAAAACTGCGAACAAAGGAAACATCTCCTGTTTGATTCCCGTCTGTTCAGGGAAACAGGACTTTGCTCTCCCTAAATTAATGCTGTTGGCAGCCTACTTGGGTCAAGCAGAAATGCTACTTTTTAAGTTATAAAGCAACAAACCTGCTAGATTACAGAGCTACGATTGCATTTCTCTGCAGTGCAGGGGCTGAGTATCTGCTTATGTCCTCAGGGTCCATTGCTCCTCGGATTTTTTGGGGGGCCTATTTTTTATTTTATTTTATTTTATTTTATTTTTGGGCTTGTGTGTTCGGTATTGCAGAAACTAACTGTGCAGCGTATTTAACATGGTGATTTGTGACAGTTGCAGCTGGTGTTTATTATATATTATTTTGTTGATGGTGCCAGCTTAAATTCTGTGTTTCCCAAGAAGCAGTCTGTCAACATCTTTCTTAACTCAGTGCCAGAGTAAATAAGAACCCTTACTGTTAATGAGCATGCTGGATAAAGCCAAGAGCAAAATGCTCACATTTCTTTCACAGTTTTTTTGATTGTGTATGTCAGACTCCAGCTAGTCCCACCTTCATTACTGTAATAAGAAAATGAAGTTGTACCATGGGCAAATAATTGCTAATGAACTCATAGTGCTCCATGTTGCCATGACATGATACGTAATGAATGCAGATGTGTCTTTTATTCTGATGTTGGTGAAACTGTCATCCAAGGCGTAGGCTGGAGAATTAAAATAACAGGAATTTGATGGAGGCTGCTGCGTGTCAGACAAGGCTGCAGATATCTGTCACACCTCCACTGCTGCTGAGAAAGCTTTGTGCTGGGTGCAAATAGGCGTTCCTGTCTGCAATGGAGCAGCGTATTAGTCTGGAGTGCTTGTTCTCTGTGGCTAAGATGACACGTGGAACAGTAGGTGGCTTAAATTATCTCCCTTCCTGTACCTGTATTGCATATCTTTTCTCACTTTACGCAAGGTTAAAAAACAATGGATCAAGAACTGGGAAGGTCTTGCAGTCTTTCCAGCCTTGCTATTAGATATCGTCTAAAAGCTTCTCCATGTGTCAGTAACTTAACTTTCATCTCTGTACATTATATCTCAGCTGTGGCAGCCAGATTTGAGACTGTCAGAGTGCTGGACTCATTGGCCAAGTGAAAAATGCCTGCCCTGAGGATTTGATTCTTAATAGGTTCTTAAATTATGGGGAGAATGAACCGGGGTTCTCATCTATTTTTACATTTCTTTCCAGAGAAGTACATCTGTAAGAAATGCAAGAATGTCTGACTTAGTTGGAGCTACCTGTAGTAGTGCAGCTACAGGTGCACTCATTATGTCTTATGTCATGGCAACACAGAGCAGCACGAGTTCATTAGGAATTATTTGCCCACTATGCGATTTAATTTTCTTATTACAGTAATAAAGGTAAGAATAGTCTGACACACTCAATCAAAAAATATCTCTAAGCAAGATATTTGACTGTTCCTCAGGGACGAAGTAAATAGGAAACCTGACTCATAATGGACATGCTAGATGCAACAATTAGAAAACCTCTCACATTTGTCCCTACTCTACCCCTATGTTTAAGTAAGCTCACTGGTGAAGATGTACACCTGATTTCTCATCTGTGTGTGTTACACAACATATATGCACAGGCATGTATGTCAGAGAACTTCTCTAGAAATATGCTGTGTGGATACCCGTACACCTCGATTATCCACTGCGTATGGGTGTGTAGTGAAAGGAAGGAGGAAAGAAGGGAGGGAGGAAGGTAAGAAAAGGAAGGAAAGAAGGAAAGAAGCAAGGAAGCAGGAAGGAAAAAAGGATGTGCTGACCCTTTCCTGGGACTTTATGCACTAGATGTAAAATTTAGGGCTATGTGACAGTATGACAGGTAGATGGGGCAGGGCAGCAACTGGGCATGTAAATGCTGCAAATGCTGCCAGGGACCAGTGGATGTTTTTTTCTAGGAGAAAGATGCAGCTTTGAACAGTTTTTGTTGTTGTTTTTTTTTTTTTTTAATAGTCATACATCTTCTTAGGCATGTGACCTTTGAAGAAGCCTAGTCAAGTGATCAGAAACCCTTAACAGTTGCTTAGTTACCTTCTCTCTGGAATTTAGAGTTAAATAAACAGCAATAATAAAACCATCTGTAAATGTCCGTGTAGTAAGTAGACATCCACCCTGAAAATACCTGAAGGAAGAGTCTTGCTGTAACATTCCCTTTGTCAGCATGGGTATCTTATGGATACAGATTTTCTTTTTACATCTTCTTCTCCTGCTCTTTACTTTCTGGTGCATCACATTTTTGGAAGCCGGGGATGTCAGGGGTGAGCATGAAGTTGTATCGAGTGTATGTGTATGACATTTGGACATGCAGTATGGGCATCATCATGTAACCTCCTTTTGCCCTCAGAGCTTAAAATAGTTAGAAACTGCCCCTAATGGGAGGAAACGACTGTGGTACTGCCAGGTGAGGTCTGCCTCGGCTTTCTTTTCCTTTGATTCACAAGAAGAGAGCATGCTGATCTGCAGTGTCACAGGGTATGTTCTCTCATGATACAAAATAATAAAACAAAACAAAAAACTGAACTTTTTCAGTATGTGTACATTATTTAAATTCTCACATGCAGATTGACTCCACTGTACTGGCTAGCCCTACTAAATGAGTGCTGTCAACGTAGGTAGTGTTGAATGAAAATAATCCTCTCAATGCAGACCCAACAGTATCAGCCACATCTGAAAGAACTGCAGATAATTTTGTCTATGCTGTACGTAAGAAAGAGATGCACAGATGGCAGAATCCACACCTGCCCACAGTTAAGGGCAAACCTCTGTGGCTGGAGGAAAAACTCTTTTGTGATGAGTGAAAGGAATAGCTAAGTGATCTGGAAAAACATCAAATGCACGGAGATTGCCTGCCATCTGCAAAGAGCTCAGAATTGAGCTGCAGATCTTGTGCAGTCCTCAGCTCCTGTGAGTTGGTCCTCCTGTGGCACGTGTGTGTCTCTGCTACCTGGAGGAGCACAGAGCAGAGTTTGTGTTCGGCTATGCTTGAATATTTACTTTATAAGAGGAGAATTATTATTATTTTTTTAATCACTGAAAATTTGTAAACCATTTTTCTTCTGAAATACTTAGTCTGCAAATGCTGCATCCAGGTACAGTGCTGGATACAAGTTTCAGAGGTCCTGCATTAGACTGATTTGCAAGGCTGCATCCTTTCTTCATAAATCTATTATCCCCTCTTCAGGCAAAAAGTGAAGCAATCATAAACTTTGCTCTTATTCAGGCAGAAATGCATGTATGCATACATTTAGGCACACACACACACAAAATTCTCACACATAGAATTTATATTAAATACGAAATAGCAAATGTATATATTTATACATTCTAAAATCTGTTTCAAAAAGTGTGGCATCTGTAGACTTGGCAATGATTTTACTAGAGCTAGATCCAAAATCTATTTAGTTTATGAAAGCCTCTCCTTTTACTTCACGAGTAGTTGATTAGGTGGTATTTGTGGTTATTGCCTAGTATGCACACACATACACACTATGTAAAATATAATGTTCTGTGCTGCAATTTGATAATCCCCCTAAAAATGAGTATTACAGAAATTCTCAGAAGGCTTTAATTTCCAGCTTCAGAGGAAGGACAGGATCTTCACTCACCTGCTATGTGGCTACCGAGACCAGGAGCTCTGCATGAGTTCTGATGGAAGTTGAAAGGCAAAGGCAGGCGTGCCCTAAGTACAGTTGTACAGTCCATACAGACCACAAACTACAAAGCTGGTCCTAAGAGTTTTCAAAATCTCTGAGTTGCAGAGAAGTCTTTTAACCTAAAAGCAGATATTTAAGATATCATTTAAGATACAAGCAGATATTGGCAGATATATAATACCTAGAGACTCAAATTATTTGTGGAAATGATGTCTCATTTCAGCTGCATGATTTTAAAGGATGTTAATACCCTGTTCTGCAGCAACTAGTTGCCTTTGCGAGGGTAATAAAAAGTTCTAGAAGACATTTTCTACATGAAATGGATCCCTAGCGTGGCTAACCTGGGTGTCAGATATAAACAGCATCTTCCTGCATGTTGTGGAAGGAGAGGTTAGGCCATGTGATAACACTGTATATGTTTTAATATAATAAGTGAGGAAAGTGCTTTCAATGATGGTTTGGAATATGACTTGAAGCCCCTTTGGGTTGTAATTTGGTGATTTTATTTTTTTATTTTTTTTTTTTGTGTGGTGAGGAAAAGGAGTAGGTGTAATGCTGCTGATCTGGATTCTGGCAGTTGGAGGTGGATTGGGACATGTGCAGTGAACATCGAGCTTACTTTGTTCCTGTGCATTTTGAAGCGACTCTCTTCACCCAGCAACAGGCAGGTGTAAAGACAGAACAGCTGTGATTATGTACAGCTTGGTGTCCAAGCCTTCATCAGTAACTAAACCTGATAACAAATAAGTCACACCACAAACATAAACAACCAGTACAACTGTCTGACTGGGTACAAAGAAGCTTGATATCCAACAGCAGAGTATGATGAAGAAGCAGGAACCTCCCTTGTCTCCCCAGATGTCTGTAAACCAAAATGAGCACTTTTAGCACCTTCTCTCTAAAATGTCCTCTGACTTCTTCCATTACCTGTTCTTTGTCCACCGCCTTTTCTGACTTTGGCTTCTCTACTCTGCTGTACACCGTTCCCACCAGCCAGAAGCCACTGGTTTGCCCCCACAGAATAGCTTGTTGGTGACCAAGGGATTGGGTTTGTTCCTCTGAGTTCTCCCCCTTGGAGTATCAACATTCAGTCTTGCCTACACTTACATCTTAGTCTGGCTGTGAGTGGAACTACATACTTGGCTACTGTCATCAGACTATAAGAGCTGCCGTAATACAAATATTAATGAAAGTAGCCTCGCTCTGTTGAAGCAGGCAGACTGCCTCTCATCTAGCAGTGTGGTGCAGGCTATTGCCAGCTCCAAGTTACTGCCTTGCAGTGTTGTGCCATATGACTTCCCCTGAATAATTGCATACATGATGCTCATGCTGTCACCCACTAATATTAAAGTCCTTTCAAATCGCATGGAAACAGGAATTAGCACATTTCTGGTCTTTATTAAATTAATTAGTTTTATCATTTTAATTTTGTTTCTCGCTTAAACTCCAGAGGATTCATTAGTGGGTTTATTCAGAGATTAAATCACATATCCATCACAAAACTGATTTGTTCAGCTTTGCTGAAAAGTCTCATATTACTCATGGGTTTAGAAATCATATTGCACTTATTGGCCTGCAGCATCACATTTTAACAGTAACTTACAATTCCTTGCAAAGTTTCATGCTACCTCTTCACTCCAGCAGTGAAAACAGCCTGTAGAGACTGTAACGTTGCCTTTTCTGTGGTCTATTAGTGCTAGAAGATCTTGAAAGAACCTTCAGAGATAAATGTTTTGTGGGTAAAGATCCATGGGATCATAGGATAATTCAGGTTGGAAGGGCCCTTTGAAGATCTGTAGCCCAACCTCCTGCTCAAAGCAGTCAGCTCTGTGATCAGAACAGGTTGCCCAGAGCTTTATCCAGGAGGCTCTTGAAAACTTCCAAGGATGAAGGCTGCACAATCTCGATGGGCAGTCAGTTCTCAGGGTGGAAAGTCCATTTCTCGTAGAGAAATACATCACGGTAAGGTTCTTAACAACCCAAAAGCCCAGAATTAAACTAAATTACAGTTAGCCATCTCTACCTGCAGGCTAAGGAAAGTTTGGGGCCTAATTCAGCCGCAGGATGTATGTTTTCACTAAGGAACACCTGGGGCTTTTACATATTAGTACCACAAGCTGAGACCAAAAAGTGCAGGTACGTAAACTATTGATACAGCCTAGTGAAATTCGGTATTACCCGGGAAGAGAAAAGTGAGGAGGGAGAGCAATAAAATCGAACTTGTGGATATTGGAGGAAGCACGCTCATTTGGGAAAAAGGTAAATTGAATGAGTGAATGAAATATGGATATACTGAATGCATATTATACAGTGTAAAGTAATCCAGGCTATGAGAGTTAAGGAGGGGCCAGGAAGGATTGAACACAACTGACCAAAACCACTTTGGAATTGCTTTGTGGTGAAACTGGGAATCTGCACTAGCACCTAATGCAATGAAATGAGCTACCGCTGTATGCACCTATGTTGTCAGAGAGAGTCATTCCACTAGAAGTTCTGTTGTTATGGGAAAGTTTAACTTCCAGATTTAGCCTAGTAAAAATGTCACGGGGATGTGCAGATGTGGGTTAGAGCTGAGCCAGTCTGAAATCAGAGAGTCTTTTATTGCAGGTGTTGATTTGTGATTCCTGGTCCTCACAAACTACACCTTTGAAATCCTCAGCAAAAAATAATACCTGCAGATAGTTTGTTTTCTGCTCAAGATATTACTGTAGCTGTATTACCAGTAGAACTGAAAGCTTTTAAAAACCTGAATACATCTTTGCATTGAAGTCCTGTTTCGCTCTGATTCAGTACACAGTGTCAGAGAACCAAAATAGCAAGATATTTAGTGACAGATATAATTCCTAAATGAGGAGGGAGACCAGGTTTTTAATATTGCATTTTAGATGTATCAAGTTAGCAGAACTGGGAAGTAATTAGACTGCTACTGGCAATCTTGTATTATCCCACATGGTGTCATCACGTTGCAGGGACTATTTTAATGAATTTGAAGTGTGCTGGTAAAATTGGTTCCAGGATGTAACAGACAAACTACCAGGTAAATGAGAATCTTTTTCCTCTCTACTGCCCCAAAACAACAGTAGCTGTGAGCTGCTAAGAGAAGGCTAGCACATATTTGCAGGTTGTGTTCACATGCATCCTTAATTTTTTTCTGAATCCTTAATTCTGCTGCACCACCTCTGCTGCATATTAGAGCAGATTGACTTGAGAGGAGTAATTACCAAGAGCTTCATTACGGACCCTTGCTGGTACTGTGTCACTGTATTCCATTTGCCAGAAAGATAGAAGGATGATAATTAAGAAGCAAAGCACCTTCCAGTGGGTATTTTATAGCAGTGAATTGATATGAGGAAACCTCTGCTGTCAGTCATCCTTGTGTAGCTTAGTAAAGATCCCTTCTGAGGTAATACATAGCAGAGCTTGTTTCTGGGGGTGTATTCATAACTTTTCAATTATATTTATCTATTTATTTTTCTTTCCAAATCATTACAGAACATGTAGCTGAGTGTCTAAATCTGCAATCTTAATTCAGTTTGGCTGCTGCTTACACAGAAGAGCAAGTAATGGGCTGACTCTTGTAATGAGTAATCAGTGTGGCAAGAGCCATACAAGAGGTAAAATTGTTCTATTACATTGAAAAATAATCACCATTGAAATCTGAGTGAGATTGGACTTCAGTTCCAAGACTGAAATATCACAGGATTTTGCTCTTATCACTACCTGTAGGGAATCCTAACAAATGATTCCAAATGCAAGACAGAATTAAAGAGAAATCTGTGAATTAGTAGGCTATTTTGCTGTGTCTGCTAGATGCAAATGTATTGCATAGTTAGACTTTTTTTTTTTCTTCCCCAAATTAAATCTGTGGCAAGAATGAAAAACAAAACAAAACAAAACAAAAAGATAACTAGGTAACTTATTGATAGCAGCCTGAAAATACAGTTTGTGGAGTTGGAACCCCCTGAATCTCAGTCCTTTTCATAGCTACTTGCTTAAAAGCCGTTAACGTATGCAAAATAGCAAACTGTTGATTAAGGGAAAGACTATCAGCTGCCTGCTTTGATGGATTTCCTCTTCGTCTTTCCTTTTGAGTTATGAGACTTTGTCCTCAAAATGAAGAATTTTGTCTATTTGAGCTCCACAGGGGGGAATGTGCTATGGCAGATGAGGTGGCAGCAGTATGTTGTGAAATACAATTACAGTTATCCTCATAATGATTGGTTTTAGTGGAAATATCCAGGACTGGTGTAAATCAAAATGGGTATTTATAGGGCTGTATAAATATACACGGGTTGCGTCTGAGTTGTTGTACTGCTACTGTAGTGGGTTGTAGCACTGCTTTCAGAAAAAGGTCTTTGGGAAATGGTCAGGTTGTAGTGCACCCAGAACCCAGTTTTACTTCGAGACAGGGGTTTAATTATTAGAATTCAGACATAATCAAATTTCTGAATTCCACTACAAGTAGACTAAGAGTAATCAAAGCTTGAAAGCCGTATAAATTATTTTTAAAGTCCAAATAGTTTCATACTTAATGCTCAAGGCAGTGGTATGACTGATTTAACAGTTTCATCTGTGACAAAGTTAGATTGAAAAGCTGACAAAATTTATGAGTTCATTTTTTAATACAATGAATTATACTTTATATTGTCTTCTGGCTTCTTGTATAGAAATACGGCATCAAAAATGCATCAAGAAATATCTTCTGCAGATCACCATATGTTACCAATTCCTACAGCAGACTAAAGAAGACCTTATGGTTTCACTGTTAAAATTGTAGTATTAAATTCTTTCTACTAACTACTTAGCATGCAAATTTAATTACTCTTACCTTCCCAGTGCTGTTGCACTAAGAAAAAACCTTTGAATGTTTGAGCTGTAGTTGTCCTAAAAGTTGGTTATTGCTTGCATATCAGAGAGGTGCCCTCACCTTGTCCTTTCTGAATTAGTCTCTGGTTCTTTATATTCTGCACTCCGAACAATTCCAGAAAGCTCATTGTTTCTGGAAATCCAATCATCTTTTTCCATTAGGTTTTAAAATGTTTTGACTAAATTCTCTCTGCTCCTCTTTCTGTTTAGAAGCCATTAAAGTAATACATTACACGGAAATGAAGGAAATTTCAGATTCATGCATTCTTCGTTAGACCTTTTCTGTAGCCTGCCAAACCTGTAGTGATTGATTATTTTGCATTATAGATACATCATATCTCTGATGATGTAGTAAATAGTGGGAAGATCATATTTTATCTTAGGTAGAAATGGCTGTAAATAAGTACTTTAAAAAAAAAATCTACTTATGTTTCTTTTTAAGTAAGAGTAGGGTATTCACGTAAATTTGAAGAACAGATTTCTTTGATAGCTAATGGTGAATTTTGCAGACAATGCACTCATCATTTTCTGTTTCTATTTAATATGGTACTTGTAATGTTTCAGATTTTTAAGATCAAGTAGGGAGATGCTTTGTCTGAGGAGTGTTTTTTGACGCCATGGTGATCCCAAGCCAGTGGTATCTGGAAAATCAGATACCAGTCAAACCTCACTTTTATCTAACTACTCTTTCATTAATTTTTACAGTCACTTCTAAGTGAACTTGTTTAGAAATGCCATTTGGCTCATCCAATTTAATTGAATGTTATTAATGAAATTGCATTTATCTACAACCTTGGCACTAACACCCTTCATGAGCAGCTGGAAACATTTCATTTGGTTACAAAGCAGTTGAATAATTGTTAGCAGATGAAAGTTAGCAGGCTTCTATTAAAGTTTTTGTTGTCTAATGGCTTGAAAAGAAAGCAAGGTTGTACTAATCATTTACAATTTTTCATTATTTACTATAGTTAAAATTTCCAATTAATTTTGGAGGTTTCTTATTCTGCATTTTTATTTGTGTTTTGCATAGTTTGCAGTCTAGATAGAAATTATTTTTCTGGCTAATGAGATTGAAAGAAGCTACTTCAGTAGGCTCAGTAGTAATGCAGTGTTTTGCTCTAGTGGTTTTGCAGATGAATTGATACACTCAAGAGGACAAGAAACATGTATTTTAGCACTTAAAGTACTATACCATTGCTCATGAATTTTGCATGGCTGTGGATTCCAAAAGCCCGAATGTAAAGGAGATGCTAGGCTTGCTAAATATGATGTCTGAATGCTGATTCAAGCCTCAGACTGCATTTCTCTCTGCTATTAATACTCATGTCACTGTTATTAATGTATTTCTTTTTTCTTTCTTCTTTTAGCTATTTCTGGCTAAGTAGGTATATGGGATTTCTTTTGACACAGTAAAACCGATCTGGAGAGTAAGATAAGCAGCTCAAGATTGCTGAAGTCATGGTTTGTCTGCTGGCAATAGCAAAGATGCAAAATGTTTGCTGTTAGGCTTGTGGTGGGAGAGTTTACAGAGATCAGGGTAAGCACAAACAGTCCAACAGGAGTGAGAACCAAATCAGGCAATGACCAGGGCAAGTGCTGATTCCCTGGACACATTAAACTTGTGCCAGCTAGTCTGCTGTTTGCTTGCCTGTCTTCCTCAGAGGATGTGTACAGGGAATAGGAGATGTGCCAAGGGAAGGTGATGATGTTTCGCTGTCTTCTCTTGCCCATTCCCTTGGCGTTAAACAATATTGGCACAAAGAAGTTTAATCCATTCTTTCCAGCTGATGAATCTGTGGTTGTGTTGGTTTAAGCCTGCTGGGAATGACAGAAAAGTTTTTCTTTCCGTGTTGCTTTCAGATGAGATGTCAGTAATTCTTGCATGAAGTGTATGTATCTTATTTCTGCCTGTCACTGGCTCAGCACGTGAAGGATTTAATTAATAAACTTTGTAGGTTACAACAGTGCTAAATATTACAGAAGTAGTAAAAGGCAGTACTGGAAATTTTTGAGTTGGACAAAACTAGGTCAAGAGGCTCTGGACAGATGTCTGCAGTGATCCATTTGGACAGGGTGAAACTGCAAATCTCTGAAGGAACCAACTGCAGAACTGGGATCTGCTTGCAAATGCACTATAGAAAACCGAAAGCCCTCTGATTTTTTATTTTGCTCATTCTTTTTGGGAAATGAACTTTCCTCCCAGCCTTTTGACTATTTAATGATCATTGCAGGATTGCAGGGAATCCATTCTGCAAGTTTCTTTCTCTGCCACAGGTTGTGGACCAAATTTTTGTTCTCCTGTTGGAATCTAGGGGTAGGACTCTGGGGTAACAGGACTGTCTCTAAACTTTTCTTCAGGCTTTTTACAGCACATCAAGTTGGACAAGACTGAGGGCTGTGCTGCAGTTTATTGCAAAGACTATAAGGAGCTGAGCATCTCCTAAAATAGATGGAGCAGAGCTGTGCCTACCTGAGACAGTACCTTGTTGAGCATACTACCCTGGTGCTGGGAAGGATGCTGGCCTCTGTTACCTGTGCTCCTCTGTGTGAGGGCTGCCTCTTTACTGAGATCTCACCCGCAGGATTATGTGGATTGTCCACGGTGTGGTTCTGTGTTCCTTGTGTTAGGGAATTAAATGACCAGCTCCTCCAGCTCCTCACCTGTGCCACTGCTGCAGCTGCATCTTCTGTCGTAGGCACAGCAGTACCAGTCCAACTGCAGTCCCCAGATTGAGCTTGATGTGAACATTGCTTGTGCTGCCAACCACCAGATGGCCTGATGTCTGAATTGGTAAAAATAGTAGCATGCTACTGGAATAATTATAGCACCCATAGACCGAGCTAACAGATAGGTACCAAGCGATGAATACCACAGAAAGGAAATAGAACTTCTGGGGGAAAAAAATGTACATGTAGAAATCAATTCTTAAATATTTAATGCTTCAAACAGTAAAATTGCTCTTACTGTGTATCTGTTTATGTTATTTTGCTATTTTCTAATAGAATTGTATATGAAGAGCTACTTGTGGAGTTATGGATATATCAATACTGTAGTAGACTGGCTGTTATTGTTTGTGTAGAGAAAATCAAAGCCTTAAATCCTGTAGTATTTCTAAGCAAGAGGAACTCCATCTCAAAGTGGTATTAGTCCATGTTTGAACAAAACAAAGAATTTTCTTTTTGACTGGGAACTTCTGGGTCTGCATTACCTGCTTTATAAGCCCTTTATTTTGCCTGTGTCCCATCCAAAACAATTATTCTGTTACTTTATTGTCTCTTCGATGGCCTATTTGTTTGCTTTTTCTAAAACCAGATTGTGGGGCAGGATCAAAAAGTCTAATTCCACACAGCACCTAATTTGGTGAGGCTCTGTTCCTTTCTTCTGACATTTAGTACTGAGACGTTTAGATATAGAGCTTAGGGTATGGTTTAGTGGGGACTGTTAGCATTAGGTCAGAGGTTGGACTCGATGATCTCGAGGTCTCTTCCAACCTAGAAATTCTGTGATTCTGTGAGAGACCTCTGGACAGCCTGTGAAACAATCCCAGTGACGTAACCTGCTGGATTTTTTTAATACTTGTGTTTAATTAAATAATTTATTTATGGAGATTTGGGGAGGAAACAGAGGTTTCACATTCAGTTGCACCAATCATCTTCCCTAGTTTGGTAAAGAGGATGAAGTTCCCTTGCTTATTTCTAATGCCATACAAAACAACAACAAAAAAAAATGAATGGAGAAGCAGACCTAACAGACCTCTAGAGGACTGCGTGGTAAGTCATCAGGATCAGAAGAAGCATGTTTTTCTGCCTCACTCATACTCTGAAACATCATCTGGTCTACCCTGTCTTCTCACATACAATCCAAGTTTGAAGAACTGGGAAGGATCCAGATGCCTCTTTTTTTGAGAAATGCTTTTTTTTTTTTTTTTTTCCTCTTCTTTGATCCAAGTCTCTATCTTTAACTACATAAGATTTTTTATCATTAAAATTTAGTTGTGTGTTACCCATCAGCAGAAGGAGAGTTGAAAACTCCAAATATATTCTTAGCAAATTTTTAACCATTTTTTTTTTTCTCCACAGAGCTTGTGTTATCTTGGGTGTCATATTCCTCCTATCATCTATATGTATTGTGATCAAAGCCATCCACGATCTAGCAAAGAAGGTGCTTCCAGAAGTGGTAAGGTGATTCATGTTCTTTAAAATGTTCTCTTTACACTGCCAGTGAAACTGAGAAAGGCCAGCGTCTCCTTTTATCAAACCTTGTTGAACTTGGTGAAGCTGTGGCAGCTGCAGATCCTGCCTGGCTGCACGTACAGGTCCTGGTCTTCAAGCAGTATTTTTTTCTCATGTGATGGAGTCTGGACTTTATAGGTTTTTACAGGCTTGACTCCATCTTCTCTCCTTCATATTTACCTTTACAGGCCAAATCTTTTGCAGCATAATCACTTAAAACTTTTATACAGGTTTTTATACAGGAATAGAAGTTCACTTAAAGTGAGGCAGTCTCTCGGGGCTTAAAGAAAGTGGTAGAATTTTAAGATGAGAATCTTTCCACAGTTTAGTACTCCAATAGCTTTAGTATTTTATTTTTAATGTGGAAAATGTATTTTGGGATTCTACTTTTTTGTTTTCCAGCTCTTGCCTCCAATTCCAGAGCCATGTACAAGTAGCAAGAATGAAACAGGTGAGGGGAGCATGCTGAGTGAAAGAGCTGGCTTTTCAACTGGTTCACCATGGGGCATCACAAAGGGCTTTTCTCCGGCTCTCTGCTTTCTTTTGGTTATGAAAGCCAGCCCCTACCTGGCCAATAGAGCAGCTCTCTGCAGCAGCCTTTCTCTCAGTTCTGCTCTGTCCTGTCCTGCTTGCTTCCTTCCAGTAGTGGTTGTTAACTTTCCTGAGCTCTACTCATCCAAATCACTGGAAGAGCCATTTGGCAACAATTCCACTCCCAGAAGACTCTCTCTAATATGCCCAAACAAAATTAGGCTTTGGTTCAGGTATTGCATATGCAACCTGACCCGGACCTTTTGCATTCAGCCTTCATGAAGTTTGGGCTATATACATACTAAATTTGGGCTGTATACAGTCTTTCGGCTTCTCGCCAGCAAGTCCCATTATTCACACATTGCTGGAGGGAAGCCTCAACTCTTTGCTTTTGACCAGGAGATGGAGGCAGAGCTGGAAAAAGAGACAATGGAATTTGAACCTGTTACCCACTGCTAGCACTGCAGATGAATTCTGGGTACTGTACGCCCTTGGTAACTTCTAAGTAGTAGCTGGGCAACTACAGAAAGTTATTTTCAGTAGTTTAGTGAAGTTTGGGCAACCACGAGTAGCATAGCAAAAGCCCATGAATTAATGCATTACTGAATTGCAGCCAGGTGCATTGTTTGGCTACAGGTGACTCCTGTTTTCTTTGCATTTCTCTTCCTCTCTTTTCCACTCTTCATAATTTACTGCCTCCTCAGCTCTGCCAGCATAACAGCACATGTAGTTGCTCCCCAGCCTGGTTCTGTCAAAATGATCTAGGTTAGCTCAAATGCTTTTGTTAGTCAGTTCTCCAATTCAACCAGAGCTTTTCGACAGAACTGGGTTAGGGAGCGAGCATGGATGCCATTGTGCCAGTAAGGCTGAAGGAGATCTTGGTAAGGGTGAGGTAAGACCCTACATTGAAGGCCAGTTGAAGATGGACAACCTCTTAACTTGGCTTGGCCCAAACAGTGCATCTGGCTACAGCTTGACTCCTATTTAATGAGAAAATTCAATATAAATACATACTATTGACCGTGCAAAGCAGAAATAAGAAGGGAGGCCGTGATTAAAAATAAAAGACCCATTTGGTGACTTGATGGTAGTATCCATCAGATTAATTTAGATGGCTCAGTCTAACTCATTGTGCCCTAGTAATTTCAGCAGTAGGAACAAAAGTTTAAAAGGCATGGCATATCTCACTCTTCCATCATTACAGGTATCACCTGCAGGTGAGGGTTCTGTTTCTTACACAGGAAGAAATGTCTCTTATTTGCACCATTAAAGTTACATATGAATTTCAGACATGTTGTACTTCCTCACATTTTAACTTTTAATTTTTGAAATTTATTTACAGCAGGAATAAAACATGAAATCTACAGACAGGTGATCTCAGAGCAAATCCCACTGTGTTTCAAGTGTCCTGTAGGGATAATTTGTGCAGATCCCTTATGTCCCAGGCTATTTTGGATTTAGACTTTGGTGGCCTAAAAACTGTGTTGAGTAGGCACAAGTTGGGGTGGATACCGCTTACGTTTGACCTGGTATCAGAATAAGTGGACAGTATTGTTCCTGTGACATCTGACTGACTGCTCTCACTCATGCATGTGCTCCAGTAATATCAGTGGTTTGAAAGACGTGTCTGGCAGGGCACACAAATGCACGCACAAAGGGATTTTCATACCTTGCGGTTCTCCCTGGAAAGTAGGTTAAAACAAGGGATGAAAAAAGATGATTCTGTTGAGTGTCTCCTAAATGACATGGCAAGGGTTCTCTTTTCAAAGTCTGCCAGTACATCTCACTGTGAAACTGGTGCAGGTAAGGGTTGCATGACAGGTGAAAGATCTCTGTATAAACCAGGAATAACAATGAAAAAAGAGGGGACTGAGAGAACAGCGTTGTAGTGAAGATACTGCTGCAAGTAGTGGCCAGTGAGGTATTAAACTTAAGTGTTGCTACATTAAAACTACTTGGGCAGAAGGATGTTGTTTAATAAAACTTTTTCATTTGCTCCAGCTGTGCCTGAATCTGATCCTGATTTTGTCCCTTAGCATTATGCAGTGCTCTCTGTCTCAGTGGAAGCAGTTATTCCTCCCAGTTGTTTAGGTCTTTGCTGATCACGGGGAGTTCTCAGTTCATGCACAGCTGCCTAGGCAATATCATTAGCTTCTCAGAAGGGCAGAAATCTGCTCAAATGAAATGAGTAGTGGAAGAAGTTTCTTTGTCTACTTTTATCTAGGCTGATATCTTCTACTTCTTGAACTACCAGTGAATTAACCACTAATAAAACCAATCTCTGTAACATCATATAACCTAGACACATATGGAAAAAGAACATTTTCTGCTATGGCATTTTGTTTAGAAATGAACTAACCCGTTCTGCATCAAATAATGACATGGACTATTTTATGGTGGTGATTTCTGTATCATTGGGATTTCATATTAGCATGCTACTCTGATGCCAGGAATGTTATCCTAGTGGCATGAACAAGAATAGAACATCAAGATGAAGAAAAGATCAGTGTAACTCCACTGGTGTCCCAAACTGATATAAAAGTAGCATGAAAAACTCCTTACCAGGTTAAGAAGATGTAGGTTACAGTGTACGTGTTCACATCTGAGTCATAATTGCATGATGCTTTTGTACAATATGTCTGAATTTGCCTTTCCTGAAGCAAAGGTCATGGAAGGTGTGGGTACTTTTCAGAGCATCGTGTGAAATTTTAGATGTGTGACTTCAGTCTGAGGGGATAATGTGGTTAAACTCAGATGGAAAATGACTTGGTGTTCAGATGGTGAACACAAAACTAATTAAATCAGTCTTGAAGACAGAAATGTTTTTGAATGCATTGCTCTACCATTTGTGTGGGATTCCAGATTAACAAAAATGTTAATGCAGAGCACCATGGCTGACTGCATCACAGCCAGAACTATAAAGTCTTTTTTACATCTTAATTTTTGGGAAACTTCAGTGACTTTGTCAAAGTTACTAATTCCGAGCAGTTATAACTTCTGAGTTCATCTTAATTTGTGCAGGTTTTGGAGAAAATAGTGTATGATGTGGAGAAATTTAATTTAACAAATGAAACAGATCAAGCAATCAAGTAACCTTTAGTGAACTGTAACATGCTATGATTAAAGACCTAAAAGTGCAGTTACTCACTTCTGAATCATTTTGGATCACTTATACAAAGTTAATTGTATTTCTTGTTTGATATAAGATACATTGGTTACTTCTCTGTTGGTTCTTAATATGCATGCAGAGAGAAAGATACTTCCTTAAAAAAGAATTTATGAGCTCTTTAGTATAGAGATTCTGTTGTCCTTGAAGTGGATGGATCTCAGACAAGTGGCTTTCATGGCAAAACTGCTAGCTAGAAACGATGCAAACTTCACATGACTGAGAAATCAATTGAATGCTTTTTCGAGTGTTTGGAACACAGCTTTTATTTTATTTATGTGGACATTTGGAAGCAGGAGTCTGTGATATTTTTGTCATTTCATATGATGATTTCAGTTGCAGGTCTGCTAGTCCTCACCAGGATTCAGACAAACAAAAGGAGAATGACAGGCTTACATATTCATGGCATTTCCAGCTCAGTTTGCAGCACTGGAGCTCAAGTTTAGCTCTGGCAGGCATTTTTCACTCACCTAGCTGAGTTCTCTTTTATTCCTTGCTGAATGTAATTTCATTCAAACACACTGAATTACAACACTCCCAATGTATATTGGCCTAGAAGAGAGACCAATTAGAACTACTGACTTTCTGCATTTTTTGATACTGGTTCTCCCTTTCTTTTCTGCTTTTATTTATTTTACCTTTTCCTCTGTGTTAAGTAATTACAAATAATATGTAGTGTATATGCTGTCAGCAGACAATGTTTTTTGCAGTTTTTCAAATACTTCAAAACCCTGGAAAACACAGAAATGCTCTATTTCTATTTATAGTTCCTTTGCTTGATATACCAAGAACTCTATTTGCCTTCGAAATAGCTTGCAAGGTAGAATATAAATGACTAGATAGATTAATTGGTTTAAAATCTGGTCCATTTTAATAATACATGCTTGTCTGGAATTTTGGCTGCTGGTAATGCATGTGTTTTCTATATGCAACCACAACAGTGGCCGTGCTGAGTTGGGCTGAAGGCCCTGGCTCCTGTTCCTGTTCCTGACAGCAGCAGGGGCCCGGTGGTCCTGGTTCTGGCCATCTGCATCTCAGCAAGCCCCATGGTCGTGGGGATGCTAGCTACTGATACCCTTGTTCTTCTAGGAATTTCTATTAACACTTTTTAAAGCACTTTTTAGGTTTTTAGTATTGTCAACATCATATGATGTTGTAATTAGGTACTGTAGGAAGAAATATTGCCATTGTGCTTTTTTGAATTTACTACATTTTGACTTCATTTGTTGCCTCCATAATTCCTGTACTGGAAGAGGTAAATGATGGCAACAGCATTTTCCTGTTAATCATCTCCATCCCAGTCTTAAGTCTTCTCTATTGTATGCTCCACCAGTCTATTCTGACAGCAGTAGAATCCTTTTCTGTTTAATCCTTCCTCATGTGGGAGGCATTCATTATCTTTGGTCATCACTGACTTTCTTCATGACTTATGAAGAAATTATGACTTACGAATTTCTTATGTTCATTTTACCAAATTACTACTGAGCACTGAACTGGTATTTTTGCAGAACTTTCACAAATGTAGATTCCAACTCCTGCGGTTAATGGCAAGTTCAGAAATTGTCGCTGTTAGATAAACTTAGGATTTTCCCTATGCATATTACTTTATATAATAATTAAAAAGAAGCCTGCCCTGAAAAATGACATCATGTGTCAGGAGAGTTGGCCAGTGAATTAATTTTTTCACATACTCTGTAATTCTGTACTTGTATTAATTATATACTTTTTAATATCATGGGAAAAAGTTTCTTTTGAAGTAAATGAGATATATATTAATCCTCAAGGTCTGAAATAAAATCCCTTCTGCTAGTGTTTTCAACATTTGTGACATAGAGCAGTGTTTTCTAACAACTGGTCCATAGAATTATATTGTTTACTGTGTTTTTAAATTAATTAATCCATGAATTAGGGAGTAGATGATAAAAGTGTAGATGTAGGAGAAGTACTGCAGCTAAAGGCATCTGTTTGTCCAAAGGGTCTGGAAAGCATTAAAATTGAATATATGCATTGAGAAGCATAATGGATTGTTTTTCTCTCACACCTGATTTTAGGAACAACAAAAAGTGCCTGCAGGTGAGTTTCCCTTCATACTTACTGCAAGTACTGCCCTGGCAGGGGATGGATGTACAGTTCCTCCTGTGTTTCTACAATTACTGTGACAAATACTCTGAAACTAAAAATTCTCTCTATATAGGGCAGTCACATTTTGAAAGCTGTGGAAATTACTTTTACTGAGCACCAGAGAACAGAACCAAAGAGCCATCTAGGTTGAAAGTGACCTTCAAGATCATCAGGTCTAATTGTCAACCTGACCGTCCAAGTTCCATCACTAAACCATGTCCCTCAGTGCCACATCCGTGTGTCTCTCCAGGGATGGCCACTTTACCACCTCCCCATTCCAATGCCTGAAGAAATTTCTTCTCTGTGAAGAAATTCTTGTAGTGAGGGCCCCACTATTGAAGGTGCAGTCTCATCAGGGCTGACTGGGGACGCAGGGACAATCACCTCCCTGGTCCTGCTGGCCATGCTGTTTCTGATGCAGGCCCATGTGGCATTGGCCTTCTTGCCCACCTGGCACACCTCTGGCTCATGTTCAGCCATCAGCAGACCAGCACCTCCAGGTCCTTCTCTGCTGGGCAGCTTCCCAGCCACTCTTCCCTGAGCTTGTATGGCTGCATAGGGTTGTGTGCCCCAACTGCAGCACCAGGCCCCAAGCCTTGTTGAAGGGTAAGCAGATCATCTTGTCACAGGAGATGTGGTTAGTCAGGCAGGGCCTACCTTTCATAAAGCCATGCTGACTGCATCCAATCACACGATTGTCCCGTGTATGCCATGAGATGACGTTCCAGGTGATCTGCTCCACGGCCTTCCTTTGTACTGAGGTCAGATGGACAGGCCTGGATCCCTGGGTCCTCCTTCCTGCCCTTCTTGTAGATTGGAGTCACATTTGCTAACCTCTGGTCAACTGGAACCTCCCCAGTTAGCCAGGGTGGTAAATGATGAGCATACAGCTTCTGTGTACCTTCCAGAGAGCATCTGACTGACATCCAACCTTGCCTTGAGTTTGCAGAGATGCTTCATTTTCCTTTGGAGACAAATCTGTGTGGGCGTCTATGTAGACGCAGTTTGTGCATGCATCAACACATATGCGCAAGTCATTTTCTTTATCAAGCTGTGACCTCCTTTCTCATTTGTCTGAAAATGTTTTTAATTAAAGCTTTCATATTTTATGAATTTAGAGATGTGATGACATTTTACACTTGTTTTGGAACATGTTGTTTTTGAAAGAAATCATACTGTTCCTCTCCTATTTTTTTCATATAGCTAGGATGCTTAAATATTTGCTTAAGATTTCTTGAAAAATATTGGGTATAGGTGTGGTGCACAGAACAGTGAGTAGAGAATATATATACAGAATAGTGGATATAGATGTGCTGTACAGAACCTGTGCAGTGCCCTCAGCTCTCACGTAAGTGTGTAACACTGGCTTGAACTTCCTGGGGGGGGGGGGTTATACAGTGCCCAAACACTGTGAATACAGTTCTCATGAGAGATAGCTATGTGCAAGTACGCTTGGAAGACTTTAAAAAATACAGAAAGGTCACAAAATCCTTGAAAAACTTTATTTTCACAGCAAAGAGTGATGTGACATTACAGCTATAACTTCCACTTTTTTTTTTTCTGTTTTCTTTTTTTTTTTTTTTTTTCTTATTTCTTACGTAGCTGTGAAGCTTTATTTTTGTAGGGTCTGTTTCAGCATGACATGCCAAAGTTGTTAAGTTGTTATTTCACTTACATATTCTTGACTCATAAGGAAATTTGTTTTCACTCATCAGTTCTTTTTTTTTCCTTCTTCTCTTTTTCTTTGTTCCTAATACACATGCTGGAATTGTTAGAAGTAGGCCAGCTGCTCTTCCTTTCTGGTTTATTTGGAACTAAGCTTTTTGATAATTTTAGCAGTTCTTCATTATATCCAACTTATTAAGTTAATCAACATTTGGCATTTGGAATATAAAACCTTCATTCTGTTTACCCTTCCACTTAATTTTAAATGAATCATTCTCAGATTGTATAATTTTATTTTATTTTTTCCTACAATGTTGAGTACTGAAGCTAAAATAGAATCACTTCTTAACGGCTCAGAAGTGATTTACTATTTTTTTTTATAGCTATCAGATTCAGAATATTACCCCTATTGTTCCTCACAGCATTTGTTCTCCAGCCAGTGTTGGCCATAATAAGGTAATTCCCAGTAGGAAAAGGAATTGCCATTCCTTTATTGATGTTTCAGGGCTATATCCATACCCAGTACTGACCCTGAGGATTTGGTGCACACGTTTCATTACAAATAAGGAGGAGTTATGTCATTTTCCATGACATTGATGACATTATGATTAGATTTCTGGGTAAAATTTAGTAATTTCTTGATGTTTTGTTAGTATTTTAGGAAATGGGTTTAAAACTCAAATTAAGCATAGTTTTCAAGCATTGTTTTGTGTTTGGATTTACTAGTGTTAACTCTTGACATCTCTCTGATAAAAACCTTTTTTCATTTGCCTTTTAACCTTCCTCATGTCAATCACCATATATTCTTGAATAAAATAAATATAATTTGTGTAAAATGGTGAGATTTAGCTTGACTGTTGCCACAAAGAATTTGCAGACAATTTCTTGTTTATTAAGAAGGCTAAAAAAGCCCAACCCAGCAACACTGAGAGTGACTCTTTTAATTTCACCTGGGGTTGTAAATCAATATCCATTTACTATTCAGTTACTGCTTGCGTTTCCCTAGATAATAGTATAACACATGTAATGTCAATGCAGTTTGGCATTTGTCCTCATTAGTATGGCAAAGGACACTTTTTTGCAAGAGTAAGCAAGCATCATGCCATATTTCTGACATTTCCTGCAGAACAAAGAAGGAAAATGTAATCAGTTTGTATACAAAAGACGTGATGCACATCTGATGTGGTGCCTCCAATGCTTTTATAAAAGAAATCCCTTGTAAGATTAGGCCGCGTGTAATTCTATCATATATTATTGATTAAAGTTGAAGAGGGAGCTTGAAGTGGCACAGTGTAGCGTTTTGAGTTCTAGTTTATTTGCAAATTCAATCATTTATAATAAATACATAATATATTTAACAACATCAACAGCTGAATTATAGGTCAATAGCAATAAAGCAATGCTTGTGTTTATATGTACATGTGTCCCTATACGTACTTCTCTATACACTTCTAGTCTCTCACGTATATATATATAATTTATTGCACATAATTTCAAATCAAAGTACTGTATATATTAATTATACATCAGAATCCTGCTTTGTTACTGTTACAGTAAGTTTGGTTTGATGGTTCATTGTTTGACCTTAAACAATGAATTTAACCCTAAAACACACATGCTGTTACTGGTTGGTGAGAATGTTGCAGATACATGAAAAAAATGTGTAGTTGATAGCTTTTATCCTAAATTGTGGGTTACTAGCTAATTGAAGTGATTGATGAAGTCTTGTTTTCAGGTCTTGGTGCGGTGATACAAAGTGAGTGTGGAATTGCTTCGTCACAGTGCCTTGGCACTAAGGATACAAGTTTAAACATTCATAAGGATTTTGTTTTGGAGCTAATAATAGATCTTTGTGTCTCCATGCGAAGAGTCTGCTACTTGAGTCAGAGGCTGGGCTGTCGGTTTGTTTTCTGACAGTGAAAAGCAATTAAAACTCTTGTCCCTTTTGAAGCTAGCTGGTGAGGTAGGCCCTCTGGCTTCCCAGAAGCTCCCTGTAGACTGATTACATAAACTATTTATTACTTCTGAGAAAGTGTGGTAGAGATTTTGACTTTTTTAAAAAAGTGTTTGTGTTAGGAACATCTCTAAGGGCAGGAGACCAAAATCTGTTTAAGTGAGGTGCTCCCTGCCAGCCGGCATGCCCAGGTGAGGTGAGGGCGGGTGGCAGTCAAGGGTACGTGGAGGTGGGGACGGGGAACAGGGTGGCAGCAGGCCCTGGTGGGTGCTGGAGAGGATAGTGACCCATCCTGGACTGAAAAAGGGTCATTGTGGGGATGTGTGAGACAGCAGGGATGGGAAAAACCAGTATTTAGCAGCACAAACTCGGCGTGGTTTGGGCTAGTCACATCACTTCTGCCAACAGCAGCTGTAGCGTTCCAGGAATACGTCCCTACCTCCTCAGCCAAGACGTCTCATTTCATTTCAAACCCTTCTTTCCTGGGCAAGACTCAGCAGAGAAGAGGTGGGACATGCTGAGAGGCTGCCTTCTGTGGGAAGGGCAGAGCGGGATGAAGAAATGGTACCAGCAGCTCCTGGCTGTGATGCTGGGGGGCTGCTGGTGGCGGCTGACGGAGGAAGGAGGCTCACCACTGATGAGGAACATTGGAGAGGCCTTCTTCTTCCCATGCCAATAAATACCTTTTTACTCGACGCTGTAAACTTAGGGTGAAATAAGAACATTTCTACATCCCAAAAGAAGAAATGAAAGGTGTGTAAATGAAGGACAGAAGAGAAAAAAAATAATTGGTAGAAATAATGTGGTAATATGGTATGAAATCTGGGCAAATTATTAGGGTCAGAACAAGTAAGACATTCTAGGAAAAGGCTAGGAGCACAGATCAGCTAAAATTCAGTTACTATGCTGGGAATTGTGTTAAAATATCTCCACCTACTAAGCTAAGCACTGAAGCATCCCCTACAGCTTTTTTTGTAGTTTTTACAGTAGATTCAGAAAGAGATCAAAGTCACAACATCATCATCAACAAATTTTCCTTAAGCCATAAGAAGACTGCTGCTTTTGGTGAGATCCTTGAAAGCAGGGATGGAAATGTTGTCACGTTTTTGAAGACCTCTGTTCTCATCTGCACTGGTGGGGACAATGCATTTGGATAAAGTGCAGGAAAGCTGCCTGCGGACTGCTATTATTCCTTTTTTAGGAGCAAAGAAAGCATCCTAGGAAAGCTCTCTTTTTTTCAGGGAAGCTACCATGGTGTAAAATTTTGCATTAAAAAAAAATAATCTTAAATTGGGAGATTGCAGCTGTTAGAGTGCTGTGTAATGAGATGGCGGCCCAGGATGAGCACCTAGCTTTGTGTACACTGCTGTTTTATACATGAAGCCATCTAGCCAGATAACGTGTGCCTATTAATTGAGGTCTCATGTACGGTGTAATAGTAATGAGGGAATATGATGAAAAGAAATGGAAAAGGAAAGAGCTTTATTTACAAGGCTGAGAAGCCTTTATCATATGGAAATGATCAGAATTTAAATTTTTATCATCTGTCCCAATTTGCTGCTGCTGCTTTAATTAAAATAACACCAGGAATGTGTGCAGTGAGTCTGGCTAGATCTGCTGCGTGCTCTTGATGACCGTCAGATGCTAAGGCAAGGGCTACAGAGAGGGCACGACTGAGGGAACATCCTGAGGGAGACGGTGCCAGATGGCCAGGCTTATTTTATTAATTTGGCTCTCCGTTATGGCTTCTCTTGTCTTCGTATCTCCAAATGATGGTTAGTTTAATGGGCAGCATTTCACAGCCCCAGTATGATGTGCTTAACTCTTCAGGCCCCGTGGCGCTGCAGCAAGGGGGGTGCGTCAGCCCTAAGTCCTGTCATGCGGCGGCCCTGAGGGATCAGGTAATATGCTGAGCCCCTTTTAGCGGTCACATCCTGCAGGCTGGTGGTGTACCAGCACAGACAGATGCTCTCCTAAACTACTTACAGCTTCTGGTCCTGTATGTAGCCTCCAAGGAGCATTTTGAGCCCATTTCTGCCCTTTTGCTGCCTCACCTGCTCGGCCTGTGTGCCGTAGGTACCAGCCAAGCTGCTGGGCTTCACCTCGGATTTTGAGCTGATCTCTTACATCTACAAAACCTTCTTGCTAGCAGCATGTAGCCTCACGCTGCTTCTTCCAGCTGGGTGCCTGGAGATCCAGCAAGCGAGGAAAAGGACTGAGGAAAGTGAATTTAGGTGATTTTTTTTCCCTTCAGTTTTGTCTCCTCGCCTTGTACTGAAGTATCGGCCGCCTCCTTGTGGCTGTTGTGTAGAACTGCGACGAACCGGAGATCATTCTTTAAATACTGCTTAGAGAGACAAAAAGAGATAAAATCTTCTGAAAGTCTATTCTGCACAGTCTAAAGCAAGAAATTACTGAGGTGTTCACATTAAGAGCAGAGTTTTTTACCTTCTTCTCTTTCTATGTCCACTGTGATTGCAAAGGAGCGATGGTTGATCCGGTCACTTTGGTATTAGCAATAAAATGAGCCTGTGTTTTGTTATTAAACAAAAAGAGCTTAGGAAAACTTTTTAGTTCCTGAAACCTTGATAAAAATCTTATTCATAAATTCACTCTATGAGTTTATTCAGAAACCTGTATCACATATAAGTTGCCTTGGCTGTCACTAAAGCTGTTAGACTGATTTTGATCACAGTATATATACTGCTATTTTTCAGGGTCAATAACTGATGAGAGGCAGTTCCTATCAGTTGGTGACCAGCTGGGTCGAGATTCTGTAGGGAAAAAAGAAAGTTCAGGTCCTTCAGACTCGGGGGGATCACGAGCAGGTTTGCTCGCCATGCTTACTATTGCAAAGAAAGTGAAAATGAACTTGCTCATCTGTAGAAAAGTTGTATTCTGCCTGATGGCATGAGAGCAGTGCTCTGACTGCTAGCTCAGGGTAGAGACTCTGTGGTCATTAGGTTGAGGGAGCGTGTCATTCTTCTTCAGGTTATTCTGAACTCTTACACCTATGCTGTACATTAAACATCAGATGAACTATTTAATAAAATGTTAGATGAGATCAAAATCCCCAAACCAACCAGAATTTGTCAAACTATCAAAATTAAATCATTGGGCGTGGTAAATATACATTTTTGAGGAAGAAGCACAACATATAGAAGCATGAATTTGGCAGGAGCTTTTTGCAAAGCTTATCCAGCCTTTGGAAGCTTTGTTTTTGTTTCATATCTTCTGGAAGCTTCCAGCTTTACCTGCTGGGCTGTCACCAAGCAAACATTCCCAGTCTTTCCCTACTCCTCCAAAACTGACTGGGTATCTTCCAGTTATTTTGGTTAAAATAATTTCACAAATGCCTTTTTTTTTTTTTTTTTTTTCCTACCGTTACCCAGTTGCTCTAGTTCTTTGTTCTAACCTCTTCTGTTTTGTGCTCCTTCCCTCAGTGCGTTCCGTCTTGCTGTTCAATACTGCGCCAGCACTAGAGAATGAGCTCATGGCTGACAGAGAATGAAGTAGACTTGGAAAATACAACTTAAAAAAATTGTTGGAAAACATATGGAATTAATTATTTGGGGGATGTGAGCACACTGCATTAGTAATCCAGTTCCCAGTGTATCTTCCTATGCAACCTTCAAAACCTTTTTTTGATTTCTTTGGGTGTTGAATTGCTGCTGAAATAACGAAAATGGATGGAGGTGATGATGACTCATGATGACAGTGTTTACTATCAACAGGGATTTTTGCCAGGGTATTTTAATCGGTAACAGGGTCCCTGTGGCACTGGCCCACTTAGACCTGCAGATAAAAAAAAAGTATTCTTGCTATTTCCTTTATTTCTACTGATGTTGCAACAGCTTAAATTAAAGCTTCTATGAAGAGTAATAAATTAATCTATTCCAAATCTCTGTGGTTAGGTGGCAGGCAGGCATGGTAGTGCTTCTGCATTGCCCGTGGGCTGATGGACCTCACTGGGAAGGAAGCACAGGGACCCCTTTTGGGCACCTGGCTGCGGTGCTGGTGTTTCAGCACCCAAAAGTGGCTCTGCTCACCCCAGCTGAACACTAAATAGTCAGGGGAAAGAGGTAGGTGCCTGCAGACGACCTCTTAGAGAACGTATGTTAAACAATAATTAAATTTGCCCTACATAGACATTCAGCTTTCCGTCAGGGGAGCCTAGGGAGCTCATGTTATGTATTCAAATTAAGCAATGTGGATATTTCTGTAGCTTTGAAATGAAAGCCTGGTGAAAATTTGTTTTCTAAGAGCTAAACCCAATTTTGCACATCAGTAGCAAAACTCATATGGCTATAGCTTAGACCAGACTTTACCTTAGGAAAGAAGGAAACCAAACATAACCAAAGCAATTGTTGACTCAGAAATTAATTAAATTATTATTTCTCACGTTAAAAAAAAAAAAAAAAAATCAACAAAGATCTGGTAAGTGGGATTTTGCTCTCAGTCTTTTATCCTGCATGCAGAGCCTTTGTGTTTGATTGCATTAGACATCAGATTACTAGGCAGTCTGCAGTCAGCCCAGCAGGTACATAAGCTGAATCTGAGGAGTTTGGGTCTGTTCAAATTGTGTTGCTTGGAACCATCATTAATTATGTTTGGAAGAGCAATTACTGACAGTAGTATAAACAAAATAAGCACCGGCTGTCATGAAAGTCATAACTCAGGAAATCTTTTTCTCAGGTTGTATAATTCAGTGGCACAAGTAATTGCATATTAACGAGTACTATTTGTCATTTAATATGTAGGACAGGACCATAAGATATACTAATGTCTAATGTCTTTTCTTTCAGGATGATTTCCTGTATAGCGTCTCCGTTTTAAGTGGCATCCTTTGCACTGTTTTGGCAGTAATCAAATTTATGCTGGGAAAGGTCCTTACAAGCAGAGCGCTGATAACTGACGGTGAGTGTGGAGATGATCCTGCTGCACTTACAGACTCCCCAAGGGAATTCTGCAGACACATAGGGTGCTAGTGACCCCTTGCCCAAGGGAAACAAAATGAGAAAGCCACTGGAAAACAAACAAACAAACAAACAAAAAACAGAACAATCCATGGTACCACTGGAATCTTACGTAGATACTGAAATGGGTTTGTCTGATGGATGTCAAGCAGTTAATGGCTAGATAGTAAGCAATAATACACGTATAGAGAGAGCATATAATCAATGAGGTGTGTGTCAGAGGTTAGACTGCAGCGTGGGGCTATGACACCAATTTATATAGCTTTGGCAAAGTCACATCCATCCTTGCTGCCTACACCTGGTGAATAAACTCATGCCTACAGTGCATGTGTAGCAAGTCTGTTGCAGAAAATGCCTCCCTGCCTTCAGCAGCAATCAGCCATCATGCATATAATTGCTTTAGTATGAGTAATTTAAATCTACTTCATTTTTCTTTTTGTGATGTGTGATAACACGAGTATTTATATTTTTTGTTGTCCCACTTATATAAATACTTTGTGAGTATCTATATTATAAATACAAAAGAAGCAAAAAAAAAAATCAAAACAGCAGTGCAGGGAGGTAGGAGTAAGTTACTGCTTCCCTGCAGGTGTAATTCTCTCCCAGCAGACCACATTGGTCAGTGATCCTATTCCTTACTAGGGACCCCCTTTTTGTGTGAAACAAAAAGATCAGCAACCTGCAAAAAGGATTCTGGAAAGGATCCTGGGAACTGGACCAGTGAGTCTGACTTCCTTTGCTGTCAGAGTGTAAGCGAGATGTGTTGACTGTTTTAGAACTATTTCTAAGCAGGCAAAATCTAACCCTCCCTTTAAAAAAGGTGCCCTGTTTTTTAAACAATCAACTTTTTTTTCAGACAAAACATTAGCTGACAAAATCCTGTATCACTTTAGCTCTGAATTGGTCTCCTGTATAACACAGAAATCACTTTGCCCATAATTACATCCTTGTGCTAATTATATTGCTTCTGAGCTAGAGCTTGCTCATCCTTTGATTAAAAAATTAGGGAATAAAGTAAACAGTTAACTCATTCTGCTTTTTATTTCCATTTTTTTCTTTCTAGAGCTATTTTAGAAAATGTGAGAGGCTGATCTTACCACGTGTAGTTAGATAACTTCTTTCACAAAAAATATTTACATGTATACTTGGTTTATTAACAATCAGGAGGAGACAATATGATTCAGTGTTTGAGACAGATTTAACACTCCCTTGCATTTCTTTTATTAGTGTTTTCTGTTTCCTGCTGTTTTACCTCCTGTGATCACTGGCTGTATAGCAGCAAACTGTTCTGAGTAAGCTGAGCATACATTCTTCTTTCTGAAAAATAGGTTTATTTCCAAAACTTCAGATTCTCTGCCATACATGTCAACTTCTATTGAGGATACTTGTTCTTAGAAAAAGTTTGTTTTCAAATAGGGCTTTACAACAGTAGCTCTTTAAAGCCTTAATATTTTAATCCTGATAAGGCAGAATATCCTTTATACAGTTTGTGTATAGCAAAAGTTCATGGCCTTTTGGATAATAAATGCAGCCCTTTCCTATCTTGAATTTTGCACCATCTCAAAGGACAGGTGCAGAGATGAGACAAACTGGTAGTGTCACCCAGCTTTCCTGTAGGTTTTAGACACCCGTTTCCCTCCTAGATTTAGCCACCTGTTTTATCCTGTGCTAGCGAGCCTTATGCACAGAACTTGGCATCTGGTTTCATACCTGCAGCCTGATTTCCTGCTGCACCAGCAAAGAAAGGTTTGACTGAAGGACAGGCAGGAAGAGAGGACAATTTCCTCTGAAAGTAGCTTTTAGATCATTTGGAACCGTCAGCCAATAATAGCAAGAAAATGTCTTATTATTTCCTGCCTTTTGCATATCATGGTGATGGGATCTGACTTCAGCTGGAGCAGGGGAAGTAACACTGGTTTAAATATATAGTTAATTAATTTATACTTAATATATTTATACACACACTATATTTCATTGACAAGTATAAGCAGTTATATTGCTTGGGAATGAAAAAGAGCAGGAGCTCATTCGAGTGCTTTGTGTCAATATTGGTTTAGCGAGACTGGTATAATTAATTCAGCAATCAAGCACTTACGTGCAAGTTTCGAGATTCCTATTGCAGAATGCACTACCATAGCTGGAAAACAAACAAACAAACAAACAACAACACGAATAAACACAGCCCCAAAGACTTTTCTCACAGGTTGGGGAGCCTGAGACCTTTCGCTCCCTATTCTGCCACAGAAGCGCTAGGTAACATGTGCTTGTCCATGCCAGGGTTTCCTTTGCACTTAAATTCCCCCTGACAGGAACCCAGTGCATCTTAATCAAAATATGGATGGATTATACAAGTAGGTCAGCTATAGAAGGTCAAGTCTTAGCTACATCTTTCAGAAAAAATGAACACAACTTAGGTAGGGCTGGGATGTGGGAGGTGTGGATCAAAGGAGACGTTCAGGAGTAATTGCCATGCATGTGGTTCTTGGCAGACATGGAGAGCTGGAAAAAAATGGGCAATTAGTATAAGCTGCAGCTGACTGGAGTTGGCTCATGACACAGCACAGACTATTTCAAGTTAGTCTTCTTCATTTGTCATCATGGTATCGAGCATTTGGAACTCAACAGAGAATGAAAAGTTTGGGACCAACTAAATCAAGACACAGTATGGGGAAATTAATGTAAAATATTTTAAATCAGAACTGACAAGTGACAGAGGTCTTACAAAACACTGGTCAGACACCAAATATTCCAAGTTTGTTGTGTAGACGTGCCTTGGCTCACTTCACGTATGGGTCCCTCTCTGGTGGTACCGCTACAACCACGGCTTTTCTCCCTACAGGTGACCTTGTCTCCTTATGTGAGGTTATTGAGATTTGATTCTCCCTTTTTTCCCCCCGTCTAGGTTTCAACTCTCTTGTAGGTGGAATAATGGGATTTTCCATCCTTCTTAGTGCAGAAGTGTTTAAACACAATTCTTCTGTCTGGTTTCTGGATGGCAGTATAGGAGTTTTAATTGGACTAACAATATTTGCCTATGGGATCAAGTGAGTATCTCCTGCTAGTAGGTATTTCTCTATATACTGTAGGTGGGCTGTCTTGTTAATGGAAAAAGCTATAGCTCTTAAATGCCAGCGTAACTTCTGTGAAATCTGTCACTGGATTTTGTTAGACTAGCTGCCAGTATAGAAGCACAGTGCATGAATAAGGACAAAAGACTGTCTGGCTGTCTCTCATCAGGAGGAAGGAAGGTTTTTCTATACCTGAATTTAGAGTTTTGGCCTTGAAATATAAAAAAAATAAAATAATTACAAATATGTGGTAAGATCACTCCATGCTGCTCTTACGGGACACTTCTAAGCACTGTTTTTTCCAGTGAAACCATAGCTTTAAGGTAAGATGCCTAAGCTTAAAGAATGGTCTTACCTCTGATTTCTTTCTTAGTCTGACCCTGTAGCAACTTCAGAACTGAAGGTTAGCCAGTTATATTTCAAATAATACTGTTTCCACTAAATTGCAAGATGATTTCTTGATTCGTGACATCAGAAATAGAGGAAGATCAAATGAAGCTCTGCCACATGCTCCTTTACTGCCACAATTTCCCTTGACGGCTTGAAATCTAAGGGTTTTGTGTTTCATCTCTCTTTCTGCCATAAGACAAAGGGGGAGATGCAGCAACCTATTTAATTGGAGTCGCCACTGTAGAGAACAGCCCTAGGCTGCAGTAAGCCCTCTGGAAGCTGTGTGCTTTTTTTTTCCCCTTAAACTTGGAAAACTAAATTAACATTTTAATGGGGAATACCATTCTTGGAAAAGCACTGTAATTGCTGTTACTTCAATTGCAAAGCTAGCTATTCTGGAAAACTGTAGCAGCAAATCAGTACCAAAATATTTAAATGTACCAAACAGTGCTGGAAACCTTTCCTACAGCCTCTGAAATTTGTGCCACTACATCCCTGCCAACATTCTGCCCGACAGGCAGCTCAGCCATTGTGTCACCAAGACACAGTAAGGGATAATGAAGAAAACAAAGGGTAAAACTGCATTCTGTTTTAGCAGCTGACCTGATTTTTTCCAGTTGCTGGAACTGCTGCAGTTCTGTGTGGTTAGAGACCTCCTTACAGCAGCTGTGTGGGAATCAGGTGGCTACAAGATGCCTTCATCCACTAATGCCCCATCTTCCCTAGCTAGAAGTGACTGCTGCTGTGCATTTCAGTTTCCAAATGCAGCTGTGTGTCCAAACTTTCTAAAGGCAACACCATCCCTGTACAGTTTTAGACTCCCTTTTGGGCAGAATCAGTTCTGGGGCAGAATTAATTTAGATCGGGAGAAAGCAAGATAAGGGTTACTACGTGTGAGTTTTCTTTTACTTATAAAATAAATGTGTGTGTATAAATGAGTAAATAAAGCCCCCCAATTCTAGGGCCTTCTTTTTGTGTCTCTGCATAACCGCTTCTGTGCTCTCCCCTGCAGGCTGCTCATTGACATGGTTCCCCGCGTAAGGCAAACGCGCCACTACGAAATGTTTGAGTGAAGCTCACACCCTCTTCTTTGTAAGGACTGTAGACCTACAGCATCATGCATTTTGGCAAGTGGTGCCAATGGTATTTTATTAACTATGCGGTTTGTTTCCCGTGGTCTGTTTTTGTTAAAGTTTGTTTTAATGGGAAATCTCTCTGTAAAACCGGCATATGTGCACACTGCTTGCAATTCAGCGAAACAGCAGCATTTTTCTGTCAAGTATGCTATCGATTCCTGTGAAAATAGAAAACATGCAGTTTGCAGTTTTAACCCAGCTGCCATGTTGTATACTCTAGAGTGAAAGTGTTCTTAATGATGTGATAAACCTGTGGGTAAAGAAGTGCCAGTTTCAGATCCTGTTTTTTTTCCCCCAGCCTGTATTTTCCTCAACATGTGCTGTAACAGAAGTGCAAGCCTTGCTAACCTCTTTGGCTAACAGAATACCCTGTGTAGACAGTGGACACCGAGAGCTGTGTTGCTTGAAACACTTAAGTAGCAACTTCTTCCACCCCTTTTTAAATAGACCCACAGAAAGAGCAGTTGCAAACCTTTCTGTGAGCAGAGAGGTACTCCGTTTTAATCTTAAACCAACTGAAACTATCCCTCCTCAGTTTAAATTCTGATTTTTCCTAACAAGACACCATCCATTGCTTTGCATGGATCAAACAAGCACACGCAGTATTACTGTACAGACCAAAGCCAAAAAGTCCTGCAAGGAAGAGGAGCTGCTTGAGGAATGGGATTCTCATCTTCTATTGTACTTTGCACAGATGTGTCAGCGTGTGTGACTTTGTGGTTGCTCTGTAGTCTGACAATGACACAGCAGTGGCTCAACCTGGTGGTGAGATAGAGATCTATTTATTAGACTTAGATTGTTCCGTAAAGTGTTGCTCACCTTCCATCACACGTCTTATGTATTACTAAATAGCAGGTTAAATTATCAAAGAATCTTGATGTATAGTCAATAAAACTGGTATCTATTTTATACAGTACCTGTAAGTAACATTTGAAAACTATTTCCAGAATGTATCATAGAGCAAAGTCTTCCTGTATAGCAGCCTATTAAACTGGATTCTCTGGCTATATCCATTTTCTCTTTATTTTATATATTTCAGGTTGGCTTTCACAACACAGAGACAGTATTGTTGCTTCTGTTTATCAAAGGTGGATAAAAAATAGCAGACAGTCCACTGTAGAGGTTGAAATAGGACTATGGTAAGTAGCCAAGTAGCTAGAAATTCCTATTTCTAGCTACTCTACAATAGGTTATGTAAATGACAGTAGCCCTACAATGAGTAGTTTAGTGACTGAAGTAAAGTGGGGACTCTGTTTACTGGCACCTTGTGTTATCTAAAACCATGTTTCCCATCATGTGTCACTTAGCAAGTTCTTAGCCAGGTTCTCAAGGATCTTTATTAAAAGCAAACCCCAAATGACACTTGCAGGGAGAGACCCCAGAGGTTTCACTGGCCAGACAGTGCCTACGTGAGGTGTGCAGTGCTGGGGAGGTGACACACTTCTTTTTGAAACACAACAGAAAATGCTTCACTGCAAAATGAATTTTGTTTGGCTGCTATAGCTGGTTTACACGTATCTTGGATTGATCAAGTTTGTATAAATGGCTGTAAACAAACTTCATACTACTGTTCGTATCAGTATCCTGGTGCTGCTTATGCCCGACTGTCACTGGGTGTTCATAAATGCATTCAGCAAGAAGTCCAGAAGGAGCTAGCGTAGAGGATTTGTCACCATACAAAAGGTGGACTTCTAAATAGCACATACCACCCCAAAACCCTTTCTTCATGCACAAGGTCCTAATTTGTTATGCTTTTGCTTAATCCTCATATTTTCCCACTGTGTTTCCCAAGTCCCCTGAAGAGAGCCATGAAACTGGTACTTCGCTGCTGCTGAACTCACTTGTGTCGAGCATCTACAGCATCAGAATCATAGCCCCATGGCCTGAACCTACCTGTATTACACGTTTCGTGGGTTTGTTAGTTCTGTTCATACTGTTCACCCTTTTTCACCTCTTCAGGGGCTTTGTTACTTCTCCAGTCCCAGTGCTAGTCACTAGAATGACCCCTGGGACCTACTAACAGAGCTGCCCCGCAGGGCTGCGTGCACCAGCAGCAGGTTCCTAGCAGAGCCCAGTGCCAGCTGCTTCAGAAGAGAAGCAAGAAGGTAAAATTGGTTGTGGCAAGATACTTAACTCCTGATATAATCTTGGCAACATGGTCCCAGACCATTGAAAGCACGTAGACATTCAAAGCAGTGTCCAGCTCCAGTGTTAAAGCAGCCTGTTAAAATGCTGAGCACAGGACGATGCAGATGCGTTCCTGCATGAGGTAAAGGTAAAAGCTGAGTAAATGAAGTTTCACACCTCTCAGAGGATGTTTGTAAGCACAGCCTCCAGCTGCATAGCCTGGGAAAAGGTGAGGTTAAACAACTTCATCTTTTTTCTTACCAGATTAACTTTACTGTGAGGGTGGGCAGACGGTGACACAGGCGACACAGTGAGGGTAACGTCCCGGCACTGCCAGTGGTCAGCAGGCACCTGTATAACGCTCCCAGTAACGTGCTTCTGGTGAGAAAGTGGTCAGGCAGTTGGACTTGGGGATCTTTGAAAACCCCTGCCAACCATCCTGTTCTGTCCTATCCTGTCCTGTCCTGGCCTATCCTATCCTAATCCTATCCTATCCCTAATCGTGTCCTATCCTAAACTGCAGAAACTTTTCAGGTGCTTCAAAGCACTTCTGATATTAGCAGGTAAGTACAAGAAAATAACTGAAACACTTGTGCGACTTCAAAGGAAAAAGACCAGGAAACGATACCTCAGAAATGAGAACAAATACGCGCCGATGAAGCCAGCTAGCATCAAAGCCACTTCTTTTGGTGCACCACATAAGGAACGACAATCACTGCTCATCCAGTTTACTGAGATGTCCTGATCTAGCCGGGCACCCAAAGGTAACACTTTCTGTATTGATTTTCTTCAGTAAATGTCTGCACCAGTTGTTTCCTAACTATGACATAACAAGTGCCCAGCTACGCTAACTGAAGGTGGACTTTTCAAAAAAGCTGAGGTAGCTCAGGACGAATCACCTGAACCTCAGCACTGCCCAGCGTGCCATTTCACTTGGTGATCACAAGATGCACACTAAAGCCTACCCAAACTCAGAGCTGCAAAGTAATCCCTGAAAGTGGTGATGAATCTGAGCAGAGGCTTTGAGTTTGCCTTGCAGTTCAGCAGAGAAGGAAGCTATCAACAGCTCTCACAGCAAGGATTACAGCAGCTGCAGTCCTGAGCCCCAAGCCGTGCCTTGCATATGCCAGGTAGGGATGTGGTACATGTTGAATACCTCCCTTGTTAGATAATGGAAATTGGTCACGTTCCCTTTGTAATTAAAAGCTACATATATTTTTTAAACTCAGAAATCACCAAGTTCGCCTCCTGCACTGCTTTAGTCTGCTTCCAGCTTTGTAGGGAAGCCGTAACTGAGCATGCTGCCTCTGCAGCCACAGAGGCAGGGAAGCACCGGGGCTGCTCCCAAGGGTGTCCCCGGGCTGCATTTCTGCAGCCGCCCCATCCTGGACTTGCAAGGTGGAGAGTGCTTTTCGCTGTGCTCACAGCACCCTTCGCTTCTGTTAGGCTGCTGCTGCGGGGGGAGCAGTGCCACCACGCGGTGCTGTGGCTGCACACACACAGCCCATACCCGTAACTGCAGGAGGAAGCCGGGGCACTTCGGGGCTGTTCCCTGCCTGGTGCTGCAGGCTGGGGCTAGCACGGCTGCTGCTCCGGCAGTGTGAGAAAGGAGACCCCACCACCACCTGCACGCCCAGAAGTGGCCCCACCGCCAGGGAAAGCAGGTGCAGGAAGGCTGTGATACGTTTTATACCAAGCCTTTACAGAAGGGCTACGATGTTTAAAGTCTGGTTCACAAGTAACAAGGGCACATGGCCACTTGTCAGCCAATGCTCTTGCCACCAACTGGTATTTTTCAGAAGTCACGTCTCAGTGACACGGACCTTACAGGACTTGGCCTCATGGGACCATCACCCTTCACCTCAGCACGCTCGAAGGAGTAAAGGAGCCATCGAGCACAGCCCTGGGCAGGTCCCATTGCCTCCTGCCTGCTCTGGAAAGGGGAAATCAAAGCCGAGAGGGGGCTTCAGAGCTCTGCTGCGCTTATCTTATCGCGAACACCAGCTGTCACTCGCTGGAACAGCAAAGCCTCGCTCCATGGTACAATTTCTTTAAGAGATGCTGCCACTATTCCAGCATCTGTGTCCGGCACGCTTTGCTCTGAAGGCTCCCTTGTCACAGCTGTGCACAAAGCGATGCCTCCGCTCCCCCAGGCTGAGGGCTCCAGTAAAGCGAGACTTCACACCCAGAGCCTGCTCCGTGCAAACATCCCTAAGTTTTTGGCAACAAAGATTTACTGTGAGGAGTTCAGTGAAATGCAACCCCCCTGATGGGTACAGTAATAAAACGTGCAAGTCCCGACAAGCACAACCATAAATTAGGAGCATCATTAGGCAGTCAGCTGGCCTGCTGCAAGCTGAAGTGGAAAGTAGCAGCGTGAGGGAAGCCTTCTGCGAGCAGCACGAAGCAGTCACTGCAAATGTTTCCATCTGTGGGCTCTCTACCAGCTGGAGTTTGACTGAAACCAGTCTAAATGTGCAAGAGTTAAAGCACTTAGTATTTAATCTCCCTCAGTGATCTTCTTTCCAATACAGCTGCACAACACGTGTGGTTTTTATTCCAAGTTCGAGCACTCATACATTTTTTTTCTGTTACGTGACTGCAGCACATCTGACTGTAGCTGGCTGCCGTCTTACAGATGTCTCCTTACAGTGTCAGAGCTGAACAACAAGTAGGGGAACGAAGCAGGAAAGAAAACAGTTCAAAAACTAACCAGAATGAGGGACTAAGTGAGGAGGGTCCCCTGCTAATTGTTTCTGATGTTAACATTTGGGAATTGGGGTATGTTGAACAGCAACACAGAACCAATTTATTTTTTTTAAACTATTTTAATCTAAGGTGAAATAAGCCAAGGAAATGTCCATAGGGAGGAGGGGCTAGTGAGGGATATCCAGATACCCCACCCCACAGAAAGAGGGCTGAAGCACAGCTAGCAACCTGCTGCAGAAAACCACCACGTTTAATCATGAGGCACTAAGATCCCTCATTCCAGAGAGCAAAAAGACCTGCAGCTGGATATCCACAACCAAGGCACAAGCCTTCTCCCAGCTTGCAGGCGGTTCACGTTCTTGCTTCAGCCTGACATCTTGATTAATGCTATTGATTACTAGTGGTGTGTGTCATTAATCAGAATAGGAAAAAAGGGGAAAAAAAACAAGCCCAAGGTGATAGTCACAGCTTTCTGTACTGTTCTAACTTTCAACTACTCAGTTGTGTGACCAGATTAAAAAAAAAGTCCAAAACATACAAACTTGGAAAAAGGTAGAAAAAGGGAGTGGTTGTAGCCAAGTAAGCAGTTGCTTCCCTCCAGTGTAGTTTTAAAAAGTATGAAACAATTGTCTTACAAATGGGCATTTCTATAACATAAAGAGCTCCTGTTCCTGCTCTTGATCTTTTACACACATTCCCCCCCCCCAATCATTTTACTACCCAATACAATCTGTGCTCCCCTCTTAGCCTCTTCTATTAGGCCTGGATGGCTCCACTGAAACCTCTCAGCGCTCCTAAACTGACCGCTTAGCATAAGAAATTTCTCTTTGTAGACATACATTGCATGTCTTTTCTGACACATCAGCTCATAACCTCCCAGGCATTTTATTACAGCACCTATCAAGTGCCTGGGCAGCACATCTGTCCCTGATGACACAAGTTACATCTCATACAGTCCTGGCACTTCCCAGGAGGTTGCTGCAGTACCCACCAGCTGCTCTCCAGCAGCAACTCCAGCCTGGCCGTCGGAGTGATGCGAACCGCAGCGATGCAGGCGTCTGGTCCGAAGTTTCCTGCCTGATCTCTTGTTCCACATGTGAGCGTTTTTTAAGCAGAGCAAGCTCTTTGCTTTTGAACGTGGATTTTGATAGACAACACTTTGTAAGGCCATGCTAGCACAACACAGCTTTTCTCTTTGAATGGCATGATGTACCTACCATGTGAGTCCTGTATGTCAGTGTCTCAGCGTGCAATTCCCAAATCTTCCTTTTGTGCTTGAAATTTCTAGGAAACAGAATTCCTAACTAGTGCAGTGTAGACCTGTCCTCCTGAAATGAAGCTTGATTTTATGCCTTTTTTAATCCAACGTAGATTTAAACAAACCCAAACCAGAAGATGATTACTTGCCTGTTCCGATCACCAGGACGTGGGTCAGTGGGACAGCTCAGGCGATGGCTGGCTTTGCAAGAGGTGGGCCAGCAGCAGCGGCAGAATTGCAGGACAGGCCACGCAGATGCCATACAGAAATAGGCAGCTCGTGGGCTCCCCATTTAAGCACAAATCAATCATAAATCCAAATCACACAAGAAAAAAGTTTATTGAAAAATAAAGTTCTCCCTAGTTTTTTTTCTACAACAGTGAAAACAAAGCATTTGTCTATGCCATTAAAGTACAGACATTTACTTTTCTAAAAAACAAAATAAAATAATCCCATCCTACTGAACCCCAGTAACTTGACAGTATGCGAACCACTGTGTTCTGTTCTTTTGGAATCAAACTGCTTGAACAAAATATAGTGGAACACAAGCATTTAAATACAACAAAGAATCAAGATTTTAGGAGAGATTCAGACCAAACACACGTGGTACCAGCCAGCTCACAGACACCTAAAAACTCTCACTGATTCCAAATTACTACCTGAAAAAAACAGCTTTTTATTTTTACAGATTCAGTAAGTTTTTGTTTTGTTTTCTCCCATTTATGGTGCTATGGGGATTAGTCAGAATTTTACAGCCTTTGCCCATGGAGAGACTCCTCCAGGGGATGAATCAGAGCAGAGCCCAGAGAGCTGCCCCACGTTACCCTCCAGAGGCTGACCCTACAGTGGCCAGCCAAACAAGCTTCAGGAGACAAACCTCTCTAAGCTTAAACTAATTTCTTAAACTAGTTTTGTGAGTATTCCCCTATTTTTGTCATTTCTCTCTTAGAATCTTCAGGGTAATCCTTCTCAAAAATATTTATTTTTCCCTTTGGTAAACACTGCCATTTCCTCCTCCTCTACTATACTTCTTTGTGAAAACCAAATAAACCCAGGGCTTCTTAAAAATGGTTTTCACTGTCATTGTAGCGCTACAGCCTTGTTAATGACCATAACAAATTAGTTGTGGGCATAACCCTATTAAAATGAACTGCCTTCAGACAGCAGTCGATTAGATTAACTTGATTTATCGTGTACCTGTGTGATACCTTGAACTCCTTTGCAGCTGCTAGGATCGAGGCAGGCCGTGCCACCTGAGGGCTGGCCGGTGCCTGCAGGCACCTCAGCGCACTGCGATCTGGGCATCTTTCCCTGGTACAGGGAGGCAGCAGCGCGTTTCACCCTTGCTGAGAAACGTGGGGACAGCAGGGTCCGTGATGCATCAGTTCTGCAAGCCCTTGTGCACCCTGAGGGATGCTGCTCCCATGCCTTCGATAAAGGGACACGGAGTCTCAGTGCAGGATGCCCACCCCAGTCCCCAGCAGAGCAAGGTGCTTCTGATTTGGTTACAGCTGAGCATGTTTTTAGTGCTGTGTGTGTGGGCCGTGGGGTTATGACTCATTTTATCAATACTTAAGGACCTGATTGATTTACCCATTTAATAAGCAGGTGGCTTAGTGCTGTTGCGAGGCCTGCTGAATCAAAAGCTACTACTGGTTTTCATTAGGTGGATATGTGAAGGATTACAAGATACATCTACAATGGTTGCATTTTGTTTTTCCCTGGAAAAAGACCACAAACAATGCCTCAAATCTGAGGTTCAGCCCCTGGTATTTTCAGCACATTCCTACAGTAAACATTTCACACTCGATACACAGAGCTTGCTGTTTACATGTTCCATTTAAATATAATATCTGGAAGTTAAAAACTAACTTTAAAAAAAAAAACACACTATAGAGCTGTTTAAAAATGTGAAGACGAGCTAAGTCACTGCCCATAAAACAGGTTTTGATGTTACATTTACAGCAGTATTAAAGCACATCTAAAGGAAACTGTATCTGTCCCAGGCCCCTTCAGCCTGAAGAGAAAACATACATGTGTCAGTGCATTGCTCTCCTTGACTTTACAGTGGTCCCTAAAACGACGGGATCAGAGAACTACAAATGGAAATCACAAGTTGTAAGCTGAAGGCATAGCAGCCGTAGGGCAAACATCACAAAGGAATAGCCATGCCAAAAAAGTTAGCACCCCTGGAAAAAAAAGACTGTAAAACCGTAAATGGAGAGCTAATACTCTCTTTAAAAACCGCAACAACAAAAAACCAGCCTCCACTGCCCCCAGCACTTCAAAATGTAGGCTGGACAGACAGACAGCCAAGTTCTGCAGTGACACTCCTGAACAAGTAACACCAACCCAGCAGGCGATGGCAGGTGCCACAGCAGAGACAGAACCAGTTGCTGATAACGCGTGCAGTGCAACCTGCATCTGATTTCCATGCTGTAGCACAGAGTGCTTTATTAAAAAGGGAGAGCTGCTTTTTTTAATTTGTGGAGAAATTAAAGGAGGAGTTGCACTATCACTGAAGCCAGTGGGAGTCGTGAAGTTAATTAGACTTGGATGAGATTGCACCCAGCCTGATTCATCCCCTTTAATTTATTTTCCTAGGAGCAAAATCTGGTCCTGAAATGTATCTTGAGCAAAATTTATACTTAAAAAAGCAATTTGAACTTTGTTTATGTTGAGAGCAGAAAACTTGTAAATCACCTTTATGACGCAGAGGGGCCACTCGCTTTTCAGAGGGGTGAGAGTCTTTCATTTAAAGGGTAAACCGAGGACCTCGAGTAGGATTTAACGGACAGCAATAGCGTGACCAGGTAAGGAGAGAGGACATAGCTAACAACCTCATCTGCAGCTGCCAGACACTTTGAACAAGGCAGAATGCTTTCAATAAGCATGTTTTGAAGTCCGGTACAAGTGTTTGGGAGCGGAGCTGGACAGGGAATGCACAGAATCCTGGCTCTGCCCACAAACAGGCCCATTCTGCCGAGACCTGGGCAGCAGCTCTCAGGCAAAGTGTGCTTCTGACAGCAAAGCAGTAGCATTAAAAGGAAAATCACCTGCAGTAAGATGAACAGCCAGAGGTCCCTCTCCACTGAGACCTGTAAATTCAGGTGTCATAAAGGACTGTAGGGGCACCTGGCTCACCCCATGCATTTCCTCCTACAGACATCCCCATCTGAAAAAACGAGCTCCTCACCAACTTGAACGCAGTTCTTAGCTCTTCCTATTGATCAAATCAGGTATGACTACCAGGTATTTTTTGTTAGCATTGTCTCCCTGGGGAATGTAACCGCTTTAGTCTGCTCTCTGGCCATTACACAGACATCCCATCCTAGCAGGAGCACGCCTGGCAAATTACAGGTATTCAGTAACGGGCATTTTGCTTGCAGAACCAACTTTTTGCAAGAATCATTAATATGTTACAGTTTCTTTTATCTTACTAACCCTTACCTTGTATTTTATTTTTTTTTTAGAACCAATTTCCCTGCTGTGTAAAAACATTCAAAACTCATCCTGCTAACAGGTATATGCTCATCAAGCACCACTTTTACCTGCAATTAGTGTTCCATTATACTTGTTCAGACAGTGTCCACATTCAAAACACCCATCCAAACCCCAAAGTTAAAAAAAAAAAAAAAGGCACATAAACATTAAATATTTGTAGGAGAAACAATCTGATATAAACAAACACAGAGCTGCAACTATAAAGTACAAAAAGAAACAAAGAAACTAAGCAAAAAATGCAAAAAGCAACTCTATTTATACATGTGCAAATCAACTTGCATATATGAAATAAATGAGGTTTATATTGGCATTTTTAAACAGTGTGTATTTACCAACTTCACCTTTCAAAGGCAAGCCATAATTTTATGTTAATTTTAATAAATATGTAAATGTTTCTCTCAAGTCTTCTAATCTCGTAGGAACAAGATCTTTTGAAAAAACTAGGTCACATACAAAAATACAAAATTTCAAAACAAAGAATGTCTTGATATGAGAGATATGTTTAAAAGCTTGTAAAATGTTTTTCTATGCAACTTTTGACATTTTTCCCCATCAATCACTGGTCAATATATTCAAACGCAAGTCATGCAGAAACCTGATTTTGGAGTAAAAGAAGCTGTACACTCAGCTGTCCGACCGCAGCCAGTAGCACAGCCCCAGCTCGAATACCCTTAAGTGCAATACTCGGACTACATCTTTAGCCTTTAGTTAGGAAGGAAAATAGTTCTGGAATGTGGACAGAAGGCTGGCCTCCATCCTCAAACACGGATTTATTACACATTTTACTAAATCACTCAAACTTTTAAGTAGTCCCACGTGGATTTGCCAAGTGCCTGTCTGTGGGTGGATTCCCTTATGTACCAATGCACGAATTAATGCTGCTTGGGGACGGGGCAGTGCGGTATCAGCACTTCAAAGTTTATCCACTTACAGTTCTTGTATGTCTTCCTTTTACAGAAATTTAGACTGAAGCTGTATTTCATGAAAGTAATATTTCTTCTGAAAATAGAGGTCCAGCGACTATGTTCAAAATGAATAATACGGGCCTATGAAATTACAGGCCTCGATTCTTTTTTCTTTACGATTAAGGACTCATTCTCCATAGGTTTCAGTGGAAACTGGATCAGACCCAACTGATCGCCAAGCCAGTTCAGATAGCCTGTCTCTGGCTGAAATGCAAGCGGCATTGGTGTTTGCTGTTTCATTTGTGCCAGAATGCAGTAATTCAGTTCAGTAGATTAGAAAGAAATAGTGCTACAGCATGTAAAAAAAAAACAACAACAAAAACAGAGCTTATAATAGACTCTCCCTGCTGTGGTAAATGCAGACTTAACATTGAGCAAAGCACTAGACCAGAAAATCTTATAACAACAAAACCTTCCCCATCTATAAAAACTTCAGAGGCAAAATAAAAAGCAGAATGCCAAGTGGGCCGCAGAGCGGTGGGCATCAAGCACATCGGTATTTACAGCAAGGAATTACACTACAGCCCGAGCGACGCGGTTCGCATTCGTAAGTGCACACACACACATCTTCGTTTCTGATGTGATTCTGTGATATGTCCTTCTGAATGAAATGCCTGCCTGAAGAACCTGGGGCTGAACTAAACGACCAATTCAGCCGTCGCCTGGACTTCCAGCACCAGGTAGAAGCATGGGCTTCCTTTAATACGCAGGATTTTCCAGTTGCACAAATACGCAGTTATGTGGGGAATATTTTATATAAATACAAAGCGAACTGTCGCACCTGCTCAGAGGCATTTCTAATCCTCCTCCCCCAGCTTTGCGAGGGCATTAAAACAACTGCAGGCTACATTTGTGCTGACTGCAGCAAGTGCTGGGATATGCTAGCAGTAAGAGTTTCAGACTAGTTTGTGTTTGTTTTCTTTTCATACAAAATGTTTGCCTCCCCTTAAAGGACCCCACTGCGCTGGGTTTGGAAAACTACCCTAAAATACAGCAGATTTTATCATCACAACCCAGTCAGGGGTACTGCTGCTGCTCAGCATCTCCCATGGATGCTTTGTGGATGCTCAGCAAGCTCAGGATTCAGGTCCTCTGTAGTCCACAGCAGTGCTACGGGCAGTACAGCGTGACACCCTCGGGAGTGCTGAGGCAAGAAACAAACTCGAGAAAGCGAACACTGCTCGCAGATTGAAACTTTCAATTGGTACTTCTCTGTGCTCCTCAAAATTTATCCAAGATTACACGGCATTTCCCTTGATTGGTCTTTGGTCAGGAGATACGTGAATGCTCACACAGATAATGAATGCCAGTTACAAGAAAAATCTGACCAGATGTTTCCAAAAAAGGAAAATTTGAAGTTTCTATGCTTTTCATTGGTGCTTCTCATGATTATCTGGTAATATTAACCTTTATGAAAAAGCCCTCATGCCAATGTGATTTTTTCCACTATGATGAGAGCACAACCGAATTTGGAACATGCAGACGATGGCTGCTTTCGAAACATACTGCCGAGTTGTTTCTCACTAACCTTAGCATATTGCTTCCTGACTACAAATGGTGCTGTCAGGCATGCCACCTTCTGCTGAAAATAACAAAAATCCGCTCTATGAAAGTAAGATTTAACCCGCTGTTTCAAATCAAACTCAGACTCTTGATTTTTTTTTTTTTCCTAATTTTGTAACCGGTGTGCCCGTTAAAAACTAAAGACCAAAAAGCAGCAGAAAACCCTCCCCTCTAAAGAGAAAAATGATCAAACAACCCCCAAGATTGATCAGTACTTTTCTTACCAGTTGTTTGTCTCCTCTTGTTCTTCAGAAAAAGTTTCTCTTTAAAAAACCTAGCTAGTTATGACGACATTTTACATTTCTACCATACAATAATTATAGTTAGCTTAGTTTAACCTTTCTATGTCATTCAGCGACACTTGAACTACTGGAAGGCGCAACAAACTGAGGCTCTAACGATAATATTGCTCCAAAGATGCTGAATACTTTTTGCTTCACACAGAATTTCTAGTAGACAAACTACAACAGAAGCGTGGGCAAATTCCAAGGGTCACTCTCTAAAAGGGACCAGTAAACTGGGACGAGTCCGTCCGTGACGCGGCAGCACGTTCTTGGGGCTGTTCCACCCCGGGGAACGCCACCACCCGAGCCAGTCGTCGAGTCACCGAGATGTGTCACACTCTGGCAACTGCCTGTTGGCTCACTCGTGATGCTCGCTGTTCAGGCTGCTGTGGTGCAGCAGCCACGGTGCAGACAATACCTTGTTGAATACAAAGTTAAAAACAAACAAACACAAAAAAAAACGAAGAACTGGGCCCAGATAAGCCAATAACAGATAAAGAGCTATCTTGTGATTCCAAATTCTTGTGAAGTAAGCCACTTTACAGCCATTCGAGATAAAGCAGGCCCCAAAACAGTGCACCTATAATAAATTGTAGTCCTCCCTCCCCTGCACCCACCCCCCCAAGCACACTTTTTTTCAGTTTTCTACTGGAATGATGCTGACATCCTTTAGCTAACCATGGTCGGGGATGTTCTAACTCGTTAAAAAAAATAGAAAACACGTCACCCAAAGAACCAAGAAGGAAGTTTGATGGGTGTGGGAATTTTCTACAAACTATTCTGTGCAGTCATCTTCAAATCACTGTAGAACACGAAACTCATTTCTCTTCGCAAACAGATGAAGCAATTTGAAGAGTTACACAGCAAATGTTCTTATAGGAAAAAAAAGATCAGTTAGCTGTTTGTTATGAATCCTTCCTCTCTTAGTAGATAATTCTGCCCAGCAATGATAGCTCTGCCTGCAGCCAAAAACCTGGACAAAAGTGCAGGAAGTAATAAGTAGCTCCTCTCAAAACTACTTACATTTTGTCCTCAACTCAAAAGAAGCTCTTCTGCTGCTATAGGCAGTCTTTACAAAGCGCAACCTGTCCCTTAATATAGTCCCTGCATGGGCAGATTCTTCTATGGGTTGGGTGGGATCCAGCACAGCTGAACAGTAAGAGGTCACCTTGGAAAACGCAGTGCTTCCTTCTGCCATCAAAGGAGGGGACCAGAATGTCATTCACAGACTCGATGGTGAGACACTCGATGTTATGCCTAAAAAGTGAAGCACATGATCAAAATCAGTGGACTTTATGGGAGCTGAGTACTAAACTCACTAAAAATAAAGTAAAATACCCTATTACAAACTAAACCAAGTACCTTTAGAACTGTTTTTTTTCAGGTACTACTCATTACAGCCAAAGCTGTGGAGCAGTGCACCTGCTCAGCCAGGGCTGCAGAGGGCCCCAGGTTTTACAAGTCCCTTCAAACACAATCACATTTCTGGCATCTGTGATGCTGCAGCACAAGCACCTTTGCTTAATGCAGGCAGCCCAATGTTGAAGGGCACTGTACCGAGCTTGCACGTAGGAGGTGGAAGAAGGAAGGCAAAGATGTAAATTTTTGGCTCTGCGCTTGTCTCGGGGCTGTATCCTCACTGCAAAAACACACGCTAGGTGAAACAGCTCACAGCACAGCAGTAACTTCTGCCATCCACCCGCTGCTGTGAAGGACTGACTGCTGACCTCACAGGCTGCTGCTGCCAAAACCAACAGCGCTTCTACTCCCACCTGCCCTTCTCCTAGAACTCGTACACCAAGCATCGTATGTGGCAAAAAAACAGAGCAACATAGAGAGACCAAATAACGTATTTGTGCTTTTAAGTACTTACTTAAGCAGGGCTTTGTCCTTGTTAAGATGCTGGAAGAAGGAAGGCTCACAGATGAGCTGGCTTTCCTGACAAACTTGCTTACAGGATTTTCCAGGATCAGCGATTTTCACTTGAAGGGCACTTAACGGGGGCCACATCACCTGCCCGTGACAGAAGTCCTGCAGCGACAGACAATATCTTGTTATGATGCAGCCAGTCCCTTGGTAGCAATTTCCCCATTAGTTAAATAAGTGATTATAACCCCAAACACTCATTTTTCAGTTCACCTTGGTTGTACTAAAATTACTAAGAAACATAACAAAAAGAATTTTTAGCATGAGGGAATTGCCACCTCTGATTATTCGTTAAAATGAGGTAAGGTGGGGTCATGGCTCCCCAAGAAGCTTCTTTCCACCTGTACCTTGCTTCATTAATCATAAGCAACTGTAGATCCTCTCTTTAATTTCACAAATCCAACCCATTTTGGCTTTCTCAGTAGTACCACGAGGAAGTTGCAGAGGCCAGCTACCCCACAGGTGGGAAATGCCTCAAGTGGGCCATGTGGCGACTGCTCTGGAAAGGGTCAGGGGACTCACGGTGCTACTGAGTAAGCGGCCAGGGTTCAAAGAGTTCATTTGCCCTTCTGGGTGGAAGTGCTGCTGGTGGTGCTCTCCCAGCGATGAGAGAAGCTGGCTGAGAGTAATGTGTGCAGCCAAGCATCACATGTAGCAGAAAAGGGAAGGAAGAAACTACCTAAACACTCCTGCCAGCAAAGACTAGTACAAGTTTTTTACAGTCTTGACATTTAAAGTGTGAAAAAGATAAAAATTTAATTGGTGCCCTTATGTAACACTGCTTTATACTCAGCCAGCACTTTAGCATTTGGCAGCTCTCATCAGAAGGACATCAAAAGGTTTGGGCCCATTCCATGAGGGTTTGCTTTGCTTTCTCCTGACAAAACTAGGAACAGGTCCCAGACTGCGACCCAAGGCTTAGGAAGGCTGGGCTACCTGAGATTTTAATGGAGACAAGACCTCAAAACATCTACCAATTCTCAATATCAGTTCTTTGATTTTTCTCTCCTCTGTTTAGATTTCCCCTGCTGAAGCCGGAGGCTTTAGTAACCCTAGGTCTAACCATAAATTTAATATCCTAAATCATTTGTCAAACATTTGATAGGACAGAGCAGATGTTCACAGTTAGACCGTATCAGTCCACATTTTATAAATATTATCCTCACAAACACTTTAATATAACCACAGTGACTGAACTACTGGTTTGTACAGCTGCTTTATCTGCACAGTAGCATTTTGGTGTACCAAAGTAGTATGATACGCCTCTATAGTCTAAATATGTCTCAATTTATGCTTCAGGCATAAATTGAGAAGGAAAAAATCAGTGTCCTGATTTTTCATGAAGTCACAGTGCAAATGAATTAATTTTTTAGTCATACACATTTACATTGATAGGTGCCATTGATCTATTTGGTTTAGTGCATTCAATGGCAAAGGAATGAGCTTTCAGATTTGAAAGAAACGAGTAATTTTAGAGGACATTTGTGGTAGAATGATTTTAACAGCATCTACAGGAAGCAGGTTCACAACAGATGGTCGAAGGTATTTCTAATGAAGTTGCTTATGGAGGTTGTTGTGTTATTTGGACTTTGGTGCTCTGCTTATTCTGCACTTTTATAATCGACATTTAAATACTGTATGCAGGAGGAAATTCATCTGGGTTCCAAATCCAACCCAATACTGTAACACTGGATGGGATTGCCAGCTTATGCAGACAGAAGACAAGGTTATTCAGACAGGGAAACCACTTGTGAGGCTTCACCATTTGCTGGGGACTTCAGCTTTTAATATTTCTTGGCAATAACGCCAAGCCTCCCATTTCTGGTCCGTAGCTCAGTGGGAAGGCTTCCCCAGCACACACTGCCTGTAAGCACGTCTCAGGACGTTGCCCCTGCAGGTAATAGCACACACACACGGCTGTGCTGTAGCCATGCTGCACTCAGCTGTCACTGTCTGGTTTCCTGATCAACCACAGCAGGCAACCTAAGTGGTAACTTCACCCCAGTCTGGCTTGCCCCACAATCAGACACACATAAGGGTTAAATAAAGAAAAGATGCTATGCAAAACCAGAGGTGAAGGTTCACCAGAGGTGGTGTTTATACTCCACCTATAACCACAATTTTAAGGTGAGGCACTTAGCCTACTAAGTAAGCTGCTGCTGACAAAGGAGGATGCTGTTCTGCCTGCCTCCAACACCAAACTCTTTAAAAAAAAAAAAAAAAGGTTTTAACTTTTTTTGTTTTGCTTCATCTGACATGGCAGGCACAACACTAAGTACATAGAGCTAGTAATGGTACTTGAGCATCCTGGTGGCTGTGAAATAACAACAGTTTTTGACAATTAGTCAAAGCAGTGAACAAAATGATACTGCTGCATTTATTTCTGAGGGCCTTGCACTAAAGGTCAGGGCTTAGTCCTCAGGAGAGGTGTAGAGGGGAAAGAAACAGTTTTGCCCAAAGATGCTCTCTCTGCTTTGACTCTATCTTCGTTGTATGGAGCTCCATTTCTCCCTTATTGACCAAAAATCTCATTTACAGCTAACTCAGAAGAATCAACAGCAGCAGAGGTATTTCTACAGGCTACAGCATCAGCACAGCAGCAAAAAACATCGAAGTGTTTATTGGCAGGAAGTTGGAAGTAGCTATGCTATGTTAACTGAACTTTTGTTCTGACGCCATGTTATTCTTTACTACTGCCTGTAACACTGTCATCTTCAGAAATAAAGGTACGGGAGCCCATCCAGAGCTCCTGAAAGAAACTCCAGAAGTTAATTGGCATAACAGAGATACAGGTTATTCTTATCACTCTCCTGCAGCAGCCAGGACAAAAGGGAAAAGTTGGCATTGGCAACAGATCTGGTTTTGGCAGGAGACCAAGCAAACACACCACAAAATTATCTTGATATTTATGTGACACTTCATGGTCCAGAGGTGCTTTTTGTGTGTACACACCAACAATGCCAGCTGTAAAAGTGGCCACGTACATGCTGAAAAATTACTTTGCCTGTCTGCTTCGATACAATACCAGAAGAAGGAAGGTTCTTTGTATAAATGTGTATACACGGTTATATAATAATTTTAAAAGCTCCTGTAAATCCTGAAATACAAACAAGTATACCCATTTTTTGCAAAGACATATGGCAAATCAGACATTCATGGATAAATCAGAACCCAGTGCCAAAACTGAAATGCAGAATGAATATTTTAGTAGCCAGCATGCTATCTTAGCTGCTCAACATCCTCTGTGTATACAAAAAATCCCAGTGGTACGGTACCTGGTAGGAGCTTTATGAGCCATGTACACAAAAGTGAACGTCCCCATACCTGTAGACCGCCAGTGGAACCTCAGCAGACCAAGCAACCGCCCAGCCACAGACTGCACAGTTAAGTTCATTTTGACTTGAACAGCAGCAGCATTAAGAAGCTTTAGAACTGAGAGGGTCTTCCCTTTCCAACATGAAGATCTGCCCACAATAAAAGTCTAAAATTTCATACCTGTCTTTCAATAAATGCATTCATCCTCTGAAGCATTCCCTCACACGTAAATTCGTAGGGCAAATAGGGGTCGATCTGTTGAAACAGTATGTTAGAGATTTTTATTCAAATCAGCATCATGGTGCACTGTGGTAGCAGCTTGTATTCCAAATACTATGTTATAGAAGCAAAAATAAATGAAAATATACTCCTTAACAAACCACAATTGTACAGAGTCAGCAGCAGCTTGAGCTGATTTTTACTCCTTTGTAATGGCTATAAAGTTGCTCAGTGACTATCTTTAAGGAGATGTCAAATGCTGGAACTTCATGGTTTATTGCAAAGTAATAGATATAAAACTACCCTGAGACCCTTCTGGATACTAGGGCTCCTGTTTTAACTAACTTTCAGCTCTAGGAGTTTAAGTGAAAAAACAAAACATTGAGACAAAAAAGAACATGATACCTTTGAACATGCTGTCAACATTTTTTCAAACTTTTTGTTTCTTTTGAAAGTGCTCTGATTAGAATCCCCATGCTGCAAGTGTACGGGCACTTCAGTGGCAGTTATGTTAAGGCTATAAAATCAGTCAAAATAGTTAAGTATGTGCTTGGACAGCTTGCACTGCTCTAAGAATCAACAAGGAAACCTCACTGAATGCACAGAACATATGTATTGCTTCATAAATTACATGCAAAATTCGTACTTCTATCCAAATTCACTTTTTTTTTTTTTAATTCAGGTAAAAAACTGACTTGTCTAGTACAAAATCATGATAACTATATCCCATAGAGTTGTAAAGACAACATTTTTTTCCCCAATAACATACAAAGCACAGCCCTCTAATTAGACTAACATTACGGAAGCCTACGCATGTTCCATTATATGCTCTCAGGTGTTGATTACAAATCAACAATACATTTCTCACCTTTTGATTCAAAATTGATTTCACAGCCCTCTCAACTTCAGAAAGATCATTGATGTCCACAGTCCAGACATGGGGCTTCCCAATGTAAACTTCAGCATAGGGATGCTGAGACGTTAACTGAAAGGAAGAAACGACATCGGTAAAAATTCCAGTTTCAGGATATCATTTCCTCTCTCCCTTCACCAGACTGAACAGATAGGATGTGCTACACTAACCCAGGGGTTCTGCTAGAACTGAGAAGTCAGCTTCATTCCTTCTGAGCTACCTTTCAGATTTTTTTTGAGTTTACAATTTAGAGAGCAACTATAGCTGGAAAACTGAATATGAACTGGGCTAAGGCCCCTTGGCAGAAAGCCGCCCGTTGTCTCAGCAGCAGTTGCTACCAGTCCAGGCTGGTCCCACGTGACTGCCCCCCAGAGCTGTCATCCCTGCCCTGTCCCACCTCCAGACTGTGTCCCTGCTCAATCTCCCCAAATTTCAAGCAATTACAAGCTTCCATGAGTAGCAAATGACCATTTCTATGGCTTCGGATGAGTTCTGACTCTTGCTGCTGCTACTGCAAGCGTGATCTGACCTCAGGAAGGGTTAACTGCATTGTGCTCACCCCTTTGTCAGAAAACAATTTCAATAAATACTCAAGTAGGTAACTGAGAAAAGCGCTATCAGAGATTGCTTGTTAGATGCTTCAGAACTAGCAGGACAGCACTGAGGGTATATTTGGTGACAGGCTCGTGGGAGTGAAATGAACATGCAAGGGAACACATCGAAGGGAAGGAAAAGCTGCAGAAGAGAGGGGAACGTTTCACACTGGTCTCAGAAGAAAACTTTTCAAAATAAACACAAAAAACTGCAGGATAGATTAGTCATAGACAATTTTTGTACACCTGCCGCTTTATGCATGATGCTAAAAAAATACACCATGCTTGCTCTCTTGCTTTAGTGAACACAAGGAACTAAATTTGCAAATTTGCCCATTGCATTTAGTTTGTGAACAAAAGTAATCAGTCTTACAATTATACATGGGATCACAAAAAAAACTTCCATTGTGCTCTTAAAAATATGAATACAGACAGCATTGTAAATTACCCAAAGCTTTCAGCATTAGGCTTCAGACCACCCTTTTCTCTACCACATTGGCCAGACCTGATCTGGCCGATGAAGAGCTGTGCTTCTCAGGCCAGTCACTGCTCCCGTTCTCACCAGGTTTTACTGCACAGGTTATTCTGCACCTGCTCTTTCAAAACGTATTATTTCCTAATACTGAAATGATTTAATGAGCTGAGGCGTAACGTTTCGTCTGTTCAGGAGATACTTCTCCTGGCTATGGTAAAAGCCCCTAAGAGTTCTCATAAATGCATTTGGAATTTCTAAGTGAAAGTCTCTTTTCCTTCTTCCTAAAAGCAGAAAATGATTTCTGTAGAGAAAGAAACTGCACCCACCAAACACATTTTGACTAGATTTAGCACACAGTGTTTTATTTCCCCCCTTTTCTGGTCTTTTCCAGCTTTCATATAGAGTTTTTGCCAGAGGACCCCATCTCAGGAGCAGAAGGGAACCTGGCCACCTCCTGCCCCAGATCCACTAAATAAATCCCACCTGAACAAGAGATACAGTGACTCGCAATGGTTCCCTGCACTGTACTAAATATAAAATTTATTCATAGACCAACTTGAAGATAACCAATTACTTTGCAGAATTACACAAGCTCTTGTTCTCCTTTAATACCTAAAAACACTGGCAGAGGTATTGTACTGTAAGGACTTCCTCGATTCCTAGGAACCAGCACCAGGGTAAGAGGCAATGGGATCTAAAGGCAGCCGTGGCAGTTCCAGCAGAGGCTGCGCTTACGATAGATCAGCTGCGCACGTGAACAGAGCCATGTTTGTGACGAACACCCATTATATTGTTTTGTAGCAGAGCTGCCAACAGGGATGACTTTTGTGTGGTCAAGCACACGGCATTTCTGTTCCAGCCAACAGAAGCCGGCAGGATTTAGCACAGCGCTCCCTGCGCTATGATTCCTGCTGGGTTGGGTGGGTCCTGATGATTTACTGGGCCTGGCTGGTTCCAGCATCTGGGCACAGAACAACTGGAAAAAGAGACACACTGCTGAGCAGCTCAGGGAAGGAAAGCTTCGAAAGGTGCCAAAGAGGAGGTTTAAATGGACTTCTTACTGTGATCTCCTTCATTAGCAATGGGAGCTGTGAGCAGGGGTCAGTTTGGACTCAGTGTCCTGTACCTGCTGAGTGTGTAATGAGCTGAACGATGGCCACAGCCCTGGCACACAGAGTTGTGAGTAACTCATGTTCATTGTTTTAAATGGGAAGCTGTCCTATGCTCGTGAGCTACCTGGTGCTGCTCAGTGCACAGTTTGTAAAGCCCAAGTGCAACTTCTCCTCGGAAATACTGCTGTGCGTGCTTCACATCACCCAAGTGTTACCACAGAGCTGTCCTTCAGACAAGCACGGAAAGGAAATAGACACACACATACACACACACTGCTGAGGAACGGCCCCAAGTAAAAGTGTTCATGTCAGAAATGGCTACGCGACTATCAGATGTTTGCATGTGCTGAATTTTACCTACATCAAAGAAGAAAAATCTGGTGTTGAACATCAGTGCCAGGATGAGGAACTGGCTTCCTTAGCATTGTTTTTCCCTTACCAGAGTCTTAACACCCTGTCTGTTATGAAACCTTGAGGTTTGGTTTTCCTGTTCTCTTGAAGAATCACTTCTCCAAATTTATTCAGTGTTCAACCACAAATGCAGTGGGTTGTTAGTGTTAATACCAGCATGCAACAGTGCCTTGAGTGGATCTTTTCTGAAGAAAAAAAATCCCAAAACATACACAGTGACCTGCAAATACTGTTTTTCTCATTTACTTAAACACCTATTCACTTCCCGAGAAGTATACAGTAACATTTCCTCAGCCAAACAAAAACTTTCAAATGATGCATCAGCATCACAGGACACAGAAGCTTAAGAGTTACCTTGGTTGGAGAAGTCCTTGCTCTAAGACCACCAAGCCCAACCACTTACCTAGCACTGCCCAGTCCACCCCTGGGCCATGCCCCTAAGCACCACATCTACACCTCCTTTGAACACCTCCAGAGATGCTGACCTACCTGTTCAGCTCAGAACATCAGGTGTCCTAATGAAATTCCTGTTTGTGGTCTCTCAACAAGTATTAGCAGAATGCACAGACAGACACAGAAGTAAAGCTTAACAGTATGGGAATGAATTTTTTATTATTCTTTAGAAATAAGGACCGAAAATACCACTGATGGCTAAGGAAAATGACAGTTGTACACTTTTTGCTACAAATTGTGAACATTTATGTGACTTTTCCTATATTGTGTTACTAAAAAGAAACCCACAAAAATTTTCAATACAGGAATTACCAATATTAACAAAGCTTACCTCTCGGAGTGTAGGCTTGCCTTTGAAAAATTCTGTGTTTTTGCTACTTTTTGGTGGATTAAATCTTAAATTCAGAAAAGCACATCCATTAGCAATAGCTTCTAAAGGAGCAGGCCCTTCATATGGAAATCCAAGACCAACAAAGAGCTGAAAAATAGAAAACATCGCCTATCTTCATTTTGTTCTTCACAAAAATTGAAAGCTAATAACTAACATAAACTAAACAATAACACATTCAAAATGTACAAGCCTAAGAGAACTTAATGTTAAGAAGAAAATGGGAGGGATCCAGTAGCTCACTCCCTCACACCCGAGCAGTACTGGAATGTCTCGTCAAACATCTGACCAAAATCTTCTGTAATGAGCTGAGTGTTTTTACATTTGGCTGAGACAACAATGGACTCTTTCAGTTTTTTGGGGTGGGAGAGGGGAAAGAAGTCATTTGGTGGTTCGATTAGCATTCACACGAAGCTGCTGGGCTCTCTTGCAGGTCCAGGTTTTACTGCAATGACCTCCCTGAACAGCTACACGACTGTCTTCCCCCTCTCCCCCACATCAGCCAACTTGCTCGTTTGCCAGTACGACCATGCTCCTGCCAGACTGATTAAGTCTAATTAAAACGGTAGATGGCAGCAAACAGCAGCTGAAGAGACTGTAACTAGTCAGCAAGAGCTTGCATAGGCTTAGGTGGATTCAGTGCCCCCAAGGCAAATGGAAGGAGAAAAAAATGCACCGCAAAGCTATCCTTGTTGTCAGCTGAGATCACAGGTGCTCCAAAAAGGCAGTGTTTGTCCTCAATGCAAAGAAATGTAATATTCTGTCAGTGGCACAGCATTTATTTAGATCTTGCCCCTTTCCTTGGCCTAGCATAATTAAACCCCCTGAATTAAATATTTTTATTTGGAAGTCTGTGTGTAATAGGAGATGAAAAGCTCTGATACCATCAAGTTCCCAGCACCGCTGAATGACTTCATGTACATACACACACTTATAAAGCTGCCCATTTTTTTCAAAACAAAAGGGAATCTTCGTCACTATTAGAATCAAGTACTCAGAACCATTCAAATTATACTATTCTACATTTAGTTTTCTCCCACACAGCAGTGAAACCTAGTAACAGGATATTCCCAACCAAAGGGCCCTTCCAGGAGCTACCCGTGGCATCGATGCACGTCGGGCTGGGCGCAGGCACTGCAGCCTCGCTCCTCTCTGACCCACGACAACAGCACAAATTCCAAGTTGGCTGGCTAAAAAGAAAGTTAACACCTCTCACCTCGTTTGAGAGCATGCAATTTTCACTGCACAGAGCTGAAGATTGGTCTTTCAGTTTCCAATTTTCAGGTTAAAAAAAAAGTCACCCACTTGCAAAATGTTTCTCAGCTATCTTGCTGAGAAATCTTGCAGAAAACTCTCCAGTGGCTGATAAAAACAGATCTGAAAGCCTCACTCCACTAAAGCTAGATTATGTAAATTTGGGTTTTATATATGGCATAAGATACATCACCTTTTTGCCAGAAAAAAAAAAGTTACATACTGACATTCACCTCGAGGCTTAATTTAAAGGAACTCCAGTTTCTTGAGAAGAACGAATTACAGATGTGAAACCATTTCATGCAATCTGCACATAGGATGTTATTGTTGTCATTATTATTATTTTTTAACTACTCCCTAGTTCAAGCAGCCAACCAGATGAGAACCAGCAATTAGAACCACCTGAAGCATCAATTCTCCCATGATCCAGCGTTTGCCTGTTATGCAGAGAAGGCTGGTTTGTTTGCTTCGTCCTTCACTTTTCTAATAAACTGCTGCTGTGCACTGCTGAACAGTTTTGTGTCTGACTGGTCCGTTTGTTTAGGAGGAAGCTCCATGGGGAAAGAAACGGGTTTTTATGTTTTGACAGCACAGAGCACACTGTCAACACTTAATCTATAATAAATAGCCTACCACCTGTTTCATATCCATTTTCAAACCTTACTTCTAAGCAGCACCACACCTTTGAAGAAATAAAGAAGGATGCTCCTCATGGCTAGAATGCTGGGTCCGTGTGTGCTGCCTGCCGGCCCTGAGTCCAAGGTTGCTGTTGCTCGCAGTCCCAAGCTCCTACTTGCAGCCCTCCAAAGTCTTCTGTTAGTCACCATCACAACACCTTCATCAGCTCAGCTGAGATCGCCAAACTGAATCTCCACCCTGCTCCTGAAAACTGGCCTTACAAAGTTCCTTGGTAAGTATTGTTGTACAGGATAAAGATCAAAGCTGAGGGCTATCTTAATTGCTCCAAGAAAGCCACATTCATTAGGATTCATAAGGCAAGTATTAGAGAAGTCCTTTCCATAACTCATTGGCATGATGCTCTAATTTGCTAATCCTTTGAATTACATGCAACTTGTTACTTCCCAAAAGGCTAAAACAATCCCTCAAGGTACTTCCTAAAGGCATGTAATAGAAACGCTGCAAGTCACTAATTGAAAAAGAAGGAAAAACATACAGTAGAAACAACAAAGACTAAAAATGGACAACTACTGTCAGCTACCAGCGAAGTACCATCCATCCTCAGTACAGATAAGGCTGTGTGGAAGAGAAGGCGCCCTCCCCCAGAAATGGCAGGTTAGGAGCAGACGGCGTTTCCACTGTTTTCTGAAATAAATGCACTCTGCTGCCTCCACATAAGGCTCCTGACCATGGCTTGCATTGTCCTCTCTTACCAGGTGCTGTGCACGATAATGCAGCCTGCAGAGGACAGGCACCTTCACCCCGCACCTGGAGGTCCATAAAGCAAAGCTTCCAATCCGGGTTGATAACGTAACCTTGGCTACACGATGTTCAGAAACAGTCCTGACCTTGCTTTATTAGCTGGAGCCAGATTACTAGGCAGAGTGGAATTCCTTTGTACTCCACTGGTGGGTTGGTTCTTGTAAGCATCTCGTTATGTGTGAGCATTTTTCTGAACTTTAAAATGTTTTTGACAGCCACACTGTTATTATTAACACAGCGCTTCCAGTGGGCACATGCCACAGCAGGCGGTGTATGCTTATGCCACATACAACAAGATGATTGTCAGAAGTTTATAAAAGTGTATCTACAGGAGATAACAGCAGAAAAATGCAGATGTAGAAAGATTATTAGCATCAGGGTGGTTTTGTTTTTTTGGCTTCCGCGTGTATGTTTTAAAACCACTTCCCTGTCTGCAAGGTCTGCTACCCAGCCGTACCTGTAGGGCTGCATGAATCAAAACCAGGGTCTCACTTGCCCAAGTGAAACAAATAAAGCAGGAGTTCAAACCTTTCAGCTGGAATACTTTGGTTTCATGAGAAAAGCTCCTTAGGAACCTTTTCTGCATTTGCAGTGAACTGAATCCCTGTTAGGAAATTTCAGGCTCTGGAGCTGGCCAGCAAGCACCATATCAGCCAAGACGCCACTTGTCTGATCCCAGTGTTGGCATTCTCTTCATGGTGTAGTAGCTCAATGGAAACTTCCCTGACATGACATCCAACTCGACGAGGGCTTTACAACCACTCCCATGAAAAAGCAGATTTAAAAAAAAAATCTGTATTCTTTAAAACCAGTGACTTTCAGTTGGCACTAAGCAATTTATCCACGGAGTTTACAGCAGCAGATTGGACCATTATTATAATGAGTACTTGAACAAATAGTCTTTCTCATTTACGGGCAAAAGAATAAAATGAGGAATGAATGTTGCAACTGTATAGTCCTGAATAGCAATATTTAAGAGAAGTATTTCATATTCCAGAGACTAAGTGCTATACTTCCATGAACAGGAGTGTTTATCTTTTCTTCTCCTCTTTTTAATGTTAGTGCAGTTCATTTAATTTATTCCGTTGGGCTGGTGGGGTTATCATCACTTTTGTATGCCTCCTTACTGAACTACTTCATACATTTTCTTCTGAACAACAGAAAGAGACATGCAATAAAGACTATTGTTAACTATCTTGATATATTTTTCCTCAAGAATATACAATGCTTTCTGAAGAAGTTGATCCTTTTGAGATTGAAACTCCTTTAGAATAGATTCTCTAGTTAAATGTCTATGCAGCTGATTTTGTGAAGTGTGTGAAAGTATATTACATCCTAAAAGGCAATATAAGAAAAAAATGTAGAAGTTCATTTCCCTATTTAAACTTTGCCAACACCACAGCAGGAATTTTCCCAAACCGCCTCAACAGGGTACTGGTTCTGCTTTTATGAATTACCATTCAGAAAATGTAAAAATCATTTAATAGAAGAATTTGGATTCCCTCAAAAATGCTCAGTGACTGGAAGCAAAAACTTGCATCTGAAACTTTCTCTAAAGGAGGAGTGTTCTTCAAAAATTCAGTACTGGTTCTTCCAAGACAGCCTGGTCCAACTCCTCCAGCTGCCCACTTGGCTGGAAGTCAGCTAAGTTGGCAGGAAGGCTGCCAGCTTGCCTACCCTATTTTCCTCTGACGTGATGAATGGCTCTCCACCTTCTCATCAGGAACTGTTGGCATCTCCACTTTGTGTCACGCACTGCACAGCTGAGCTAGCCACGATGAATCTCAAACAGCCCCCTCCTGCTTGAAAAGCATACTTATTCTGAAATACATTGCTTTGTAACATACTCTAGAAGAAAACGGCAGCTGCATGCTTTCAAGAATAACTATGTACTGTACCAACTACTTCAGGGACCAATTTTTGGGATTGCAAAGCTCCGATCAAGAATCATGACTGTTACCTATTGGTATTTCACTGTCTAAGGGCAAAACAAGGCAGTGGAAAGTAAGTTGACAGGTGCGAGTTCCTTTAACAAGTCATCCAGCTAAAAAGAAAAAGAACTGTAAGTTTTCAAAGAACTTTCCTCAATGATAGGAGGAAAAAAAAAATAAAAATCCAACAACACACCAATTGTATAGAAAATCATTAAAATGCCTGTAGGGCTCTGAAAACACTACAGCTTGGATCCACACTTCTCACAGAAATATAGTTTGTGAAGAATAAGGAACTTACTGAGCACAGGAGTACTTCACTGTCACAAGCTAGTATCTTCCATTCAGTCTTGCAATTACTAGTCAAAGGATGGAGTAAAGCTAGTCTCACTACTTCCTGACATAAAACCCCGTGTAAACTGCATATTATGCACTAGCTTTGATTTGTCCTAAACTGTGTCTTTATGTTGCATCTTAGCGTACAGCAAATATAACCAATAACTAGATGAGCTATCCTGTTAACAATGAAAATCAAGTCTTTTATTGTAACGCATGTAAGACAGACAATAAAGAATTCAAGATCAAGACTTACTCAAATATAACTAGTATTATGAACTGTTCTTTGTAAATTTAGAGTTCAGCAACTCAATAAGAAGCTCATTAGCTTATTTTACTATTTTGGTGAACAGAATGCAGTTTTTTCCAGAAAGAAGTCATTGTTTGTACTTGGGGTTATTACTATGTCAATATTCTACCCACGTTAGTACTATGATTAACACAGTGATTTCAGACTCCATGAAGGTGAAAGCTGTGTAATCTCAGTATTATCTATGATGAAAGTAAATGTTGACTTTTTAATCTGCAACATTATGTGTATCTGTATGCATCAAGTACATACACCCAGTGGTTGCCTTTAAAAAGTCATAATTTGCCAACAGCTGTCACGCAGAGATGTCAAATTACCATCATTTTCCCAAATATTTCAAAAAGGAGATCTCTACAGTTGTGTGGGAAGACTGGAGAAGTACTTGCTTTTTCTTTTCTTCTTTAATAGATTCTTTCAGTAAAAGTGCACAGCAAGGAACCATCAGCGATGGAGAGTAAGTTCCATATATTTCTGCTAATTTTAAACACGACCCATTTATTTCAGCAACTGAAAGTTAAACATTCTACTTAAAAGTGCTTTAGTAGACTACCTTTATGTTGTAAAGTGTTCCACAAAGATTATGGGAATGGCATTGAAAATCCAAAGTATTCTAATTTCCTGGACAAAAAATTATTTAAATATATACACTGTCCTTTATCTTGAGCTCCCTTGACTATGGGGCCACAGGCAAAGCATACCACAAAAAGCACACAATGTTTTTCTCTCTCTCTGCACAACTGGAACAGAGGAAAGAACTGAATCGAGCATGAAGTGCTTGCCTTCTTTCTTTTCTACCCTAGAGAGTAGGATTAGTCTAGGTTAAAGTCATTGGTAGGGCAGAGCAACCATTTCTATTGCATGTCTTTTGGATAATGCTTAACTTTCACATTACAAATCTAAAACTATACTCTTAGCTAGTAATCTTGAGCTGAATATCACATTTAGGAAACTGAAAAATGCGTTCATCCACATTTTTCAAGTTGGTTGTTAAGCATCTCTCTCAAACTGTAGGTTGTGGTCCTGATTTTCTAGGAACAGCTGTCAATCCACAAAACACGGACATGATGAAAAATGTATTCTTAGCATACAGAAGACAGTTAAATCTCCTTTTTATCGGTCATTTATTTTTCCAGTACTTTAAAATTAGGAGCGCAACCGTAGGAGGTGAGATGCATGTACTTCAGATACTGTCTATCTTTAGCTATTTTTGCCATTTCTCCTTTACCAACTTACCTTGGTTTCTCTCAGCAGAAACTGCAAATCCCGCCCACTGAGTATACCGTGGTTTTTTACATAGCCAGGAATATACATTGTGCTTGTCCCGTGAACAGTTCCATGGACTTCCATATAGGTGTGAATGACGTCCAGGTAAGCCTTCTTATCCTGCAGCAGCAACAGTAAAATATTTTACACATTTCAAGCAGAAGCTAGAAAGGGAAGAAGCTTCTCATTCTTATTTATTTTTTACATGATTCCTTACATCCTGCTTCTTATATATATATTTTTTTTTACATGGTTCCTACAATATCTGATATTTCATACATCATTAATTTTCTTTGTTACTAGTTTGGAAGAGAACTGCAGCTTTTTTTGTTTCATAGTATATGTATAAATAAAGATCAAGGTCCTATTAATTTCCAACTGGACCAAAAATAGGTCACCAGATAGCTGTATTCTTAGCACTGCATAAACAACACTTGTCCTAAAAGGAGGAAAAAAAGAGAAATCAAATTGTCATTCTGCTTTAGTCACAGATGCAACAAAATTCATTATTGTTCATCATCTTTGTGAAGAAAAGGGTGAATTTCACCTGGTAAGCTGCACTCCTGCCAAATGAAAACACATTCTTATCTAAGTACGTGGTATCTGAATCACAAGATACCTCCAAATATCCAAATTACCTAAAGTTTTAAAAAGCATTTTGGAAAAGACCCAGAGTAACAGTTCTATATTGTTGCAATAATCAAAACAAAAAACCCACAAGAAAACAGTACACCACCCTAGTTTGCAAACAAGAATTACTTTAATTTTCAATGCCATATGTTTTTGAGTTTTAAAGACTACTAGCATTCCAAAAGCAATTAGCTAAAGACTGTATTTACAGCCAGTATGCAGCACAGATCAGAGACTTTCCCTCAATATTTGCACATAGTCTTAGTAATAACTCTGAAATCATGCAACAAGTTTCTGTACTTCTTGGCAGCAAGGGAGTTTTTAAGAACTCTACTTCAAATCACTATTTTTGTCATGTAAATTCTGCACACTGTTCTTCCACAGACCTATGTGAAAGCTGGCCAACAATTTGACTGAAGTTCATTCAGAGGGCAAGTAGACTGGAAAAACCCTGTCTTTTGAAATCATGGAGGAACAATAAGGCATCAGGCCTAAAAGAATGAACACCATTGCTTCATGAAACTTCCTTACCAAATGAACTGGTGATAGACGTTCAAATACACAGGTTATTCAATGTCACATAATGATTGGCTTGTAGCTGCACCTTCTTCTGCTGGCGATTCTGTTTGTGAAGAAATAAACTGCCTGCCTCGTTACTGAACTGCTCTAGGCTGGTGGCTATGCCAAGATCACACCATTGAATGTCCTGGGCTGAGTATTATATAAAATAGCCAACAAATGGAGACAAACGTGCTTTCTTCTTTGATACAGTTGCTGTTATTGTTAATTGACACAAACTATTAGGAAAAGCTTATTCTTTTTTATTTCACTTCTACTTAAGTTTGAATTACTCTGAAAGAGATGCTCCTTCCTTTATGTGTAAAATAAAGTACCAAGATTAGAAACTGTAGAGAAGCCATATATTTTGTTAAACAAAAGTCCATTTTGGAACTTTGCAAACGTTTAGGAGAAATACAAATGGTGTAGCCTCCTCTTCTTCCCAGAACGAAGCACCAGCCTGTTGTCAGAAGAACTAAATCCTGTCTGCCCAGCGCTTGCTACAAACAAAGCCTGCAAGTTTGGCTTCAGTGTTCTGAATGCAAAGAGAAAGCCGTGAAGCACGGGCATTAATGACAACACGACCTGCCTGTGCACTGCAGGAACAGTCAGAACAGTACCGCATCTGTGGCATTCATCACTTAAATCCTGCTGGAAACATTCTTTGATACACATAATGGACCTTCAGTGTATCCCAAAATATTTCCCGAATCATCTATAACAAGGTGAACCTTCCTACTGTATTGTATTTATGTGCTGTCCTCTATATAAATACCAGCACCTGCTTGTTACAAAACAGGGAATATAGCAAAAGAAAGCAGTACAGGATGAAACAAATAGGTTTCTATGCTGCATTTACAGTAGCACTTCTGGGGAATGGAAGTATACTTTAAGTGAGCAAAACATTCTAATTCAATGTTTTTAATGTTTAGAAAGTGAGAGAGCATAAATACGGCATTTATAAATACAAGGGCTATAAGTAAATAAATCAAGGAATGTGATTTGCAAACAAACAGAATCCCAACATTCCTTCCGCTGTTAATCCATTTCCTGAGTTTGCTTGCTTGCCAGCAGATTCAAATGTTCTTTTATCTTAAAGAATAAAAATAAACTGAAGATTTTTCCTTTTCCAAAGGTAATTTAAAGAGAACAGATCATGGGCTGCTGGCTAGTAATGCAAAATCAGCATTCTCCGCAGAGTTTGGGTCAGATTGCATTATTCACTGTACGTCTGGTGTCTGCAGTACAAATCTAGACCTACAGCATGAAAGATAATCACATCACAAAAGAGGCAATTATTTCTCCTCAGAACCAAAATGTAAGAGTAGCAGTGACTAAGAGTCATACAAGCCTTTTCTGAAACAAGTTTTTAGCAGCTAAAATAAACTTGCCATTCAGGAACGACATTTTTGTTGATCACTGAGTGCAGAACTGTTATTACTGTACATCAATTATTTCTACCTACTTCTAAAAGCATCATAAAGCCCTTCTCATCAAAGAAATCAAATGACAACTGTCTGGTAAGTCTTTCCCTAAGACAATGTTGACAGGGAGACATAGCAATTTCAGTCCTGAAGGGCTGAAATTTTAAGTTTGTTGGATGAAAATGTAAGAAGTATTAATGTGACAAAAAAATCATAGTAGAAACACGAAGCATGAAGAACTGAACTTTCATTTTCTTGATGTGGTAGACAGAAGGCACGACCAAGTTTTACTATGACTTTGCCAGTCTGAGTCTATAATTATTCTTTACAAATTTAGACCACTTGGACAACTGCACAGAACACGGTAAATTCCACAGGGAATGAAAGTAGCCATCACATATGCAGAGCTACAGGCTCATTACGTTACACAAGATCTTGATTCAAAGTCCCAAAGCGGATTATGAGGCCAAAAGTTGAAACTGCAAAACACATGTAAAACAGCTCGTATAACCTTTCCACACCTTCAAACACTGAAAAAAATCAGAACGCAATGCTTTTATAAAATCTGACATATGCAATTCAGGTAAGAAAGAACTACTGGGACAGGTCTTTGCATATTTCCTAAGTGCATACTGTTACATCTAGAGGCCCAAACATTTGGGTGCTTATTCGCCCAAGTGTCAATCCCAAGATAAGCCAAAATCCAGTGGTATATGCAGTGTGTAACTGAGACGGATAGAAGTGTAAGATGCATGAATCATGAATCTTGACTCTTCTTTTTAGGATTGAAGGCATAAGTATTGGAATAGCACGACAGGAAGTTGCAGAAAGAAGAACAAAGAGACTTAGACCTAAAAAGGAGCTAAGGCGACATGAAAGGCTTCAAACATGCCCTTTGAATTGAATTGAAATGTTCTGTAATTAAATCATAATGGAGAGAATTAGAGGTTTCACTCACATTTTATTCCTTCTTTTACACTTAGGAAGAGAGAGGTCTCTCTGCTCCATAGTGCTGCCATATCCACACAAAACCCCTAACTTTTGATTACAAACATTCAAAATTTGTACGTGTTGCACTTGATAGGTTACCTCTAAGAACAATATTTAGAAATGTTGTAAAATTCTTTACAGTCTCCTATGTGTAATCCTCAATCCACTTAAGACTGATTTGTCAGAAGACAGTAAACAAGAAGACATTTCTTACAGTCTCTGCAGCACTTTCTTGACCTCCAGCAAGACATATCTAGACTTCCCCACTGCAACACGGGACTAATGCCACTGGTCTGGGGCCATGGACTCATGTGTTTCACTGTATCCAGTAGAGCTGACAGAAGAGATCACAGTATTCTTTCCCTCCACCACTCATCATGCTTATATCAGAGTTTAACCCCACTGAATGAGGTGGCAAGACAGATCGTTGTCTGGAAGCAATCCATAGTTCTCTTTAGCTACAATAACCAGGTTAGTTCACCAGTTTAAGTAGATGGTCTGAGCTAGCCTCTCCAGCCCTGTCTAGTCATGCAGCAGGGATGGGTGTATGGGGATTTCCAGCAAATACTAAGTAACTAGCAAATTGGGATCTTTCTTCTACATGTTTAGCTAGATGCAGAGAAGGACCCTTGTCCATGGCTATAGGAAACCATGATGGCAGTTAGCTATTTTAGTCCCACTCCCAGGGAAGAAAAAAGAAAAGAATTCACTCTGAACTGACAATGTAGTGTCCTCAGTTCCATTTCAACTTTTCAACAATTTTTGGTTTAAAATTTAACAAGTTATCTGCAAGCGATATTCTGACAAAGCACTTTAGTCTGGGAAACCCTTCCCCTTCACACTGTGCTTCTCCAGCAACTGACCAGAACCAGCAGAGACGTGTGTTCAGCTGAGATTACGCTTTTTGTTAACTGGCCGTGTTCAATATAAAGAAAGATAGCAGGACAAATAGATTAGCCTGGTTCAGTATATGCCATGACAGCAGATGAAAAGAACATTGCACAGGGAAAACGAGAAAACATGAAATAAATTACAGATACAAGATTAGTTCAGGCCTTTTGGTAATCACAAGAACCAGAATTTCTCTCCATTGTCACCAATTCCAAGCCTATCTGCAGTGACTGCATTTCACGTACGGGTGCATATAGGCATGACTGCTGTTGCAGCCTGCAAGTTACAGTTATGATGCGCTTCATGTAACAAGCCCTCAGTAAGCATTTTAATACCACCAAATATTAAGTTATAGCTCTTAGAAGAAACAAGACAGGCATTACTTACAGAAATGGAGCACTGACTTGGAACAAGCAATTTGAAAATACGAGATACAAGGGTTTTGGCTGAGAAGTCATCTAAACATGAGTTCCCAATGGTGAAAAGGGTATGTGCATAATAATGCACGTAGTATTTCTTTCTGACTTCAAGGCTCTTATGGCCACACACCCTTTGCCAACACTCACATTGCAAGAGGAATGTGAACGATCTTGAAAAGGTTCAGCGAAAAGGGACATGAGAGAACTCTTAAAGATTAGAAAGCACAAAGCTCTCAGTGGCTCAGCACATCCAGGCTTTTCAGAAGATGACTATGAGAGCTGCTTTAGCCTCAATCTATGTATTTCTATAGGAAAACAGAACAGAAACATCAGTCCAGTAGACAAAGTCTATACCTGCTATTAAAACTGGAAATTAGTTTGGAAATCTGTAGTAGAAATAATGCAGTCTTGAGGGAGAAGGCAATTAAGGAATTTACCAGAGGAAGTAGTGGGGTTTCCACTGTGTGCTATTTAAAAATCAAGATTGGATGTTCTTTTCCAAAAAAAAAAAAACAACAACATATTTTTGTCTTAATCAGCTCATGAATATCCTCTGTGTCACACCAAATCTCAGACTACACAATCACAAGTCTTCCCTCTGGGCATATAATCTATTAATACATATTTCTGAATTAATGCAGGCTGAATAAACTGAAAAAGATATATATATATCAGTGGGAAAAAAACAAATGCTGGTGACTACACCAGTATCTTGTTCCTTAAATCTAACCAGTACTCAACAGGTTGTTGTACTGATAGGCAGTACAATTCAGGTCAGGAAGCGCAGACGATTATTACATGCAACTGTTCCTGAGAGACTGATAATGAGATCAGGAACTAAAAGTGCATGAGCCTCAGCTAGAAGAGACATGAATTAAAGGAACCCAGCTCTGCACCAGCATTCTGCAGGCAGAAGAACAGAGGGCAAATGGGGACAAACCAAGCCATTCTATTCCACGAGCTCAAAAAGAGTAACTGCCACAGTATTTAGTACGATGCTAAGTGCAATTTCCTTTTAAGACACAGATTACATAGCTTAGGGCAGTAAAACCAAATTTAAACCTGAGAGATTGAAATTGAACAAGCATAACTAATGTACATATTTTTCTCAGCAGAGGAGCCAAGAAACATTCAGCTCTACCTTTTCTCTAACACAAAACCTGTTAGGATTCTCCCATTTCCCGTAAGTTTTTCTTTTGTCTCACAGATGGACCACTTGTAGCTATCAGTTTTCAAGAACGTATTCTGTATAGTCACAGTTACCAGACAATGTTAGTCCTATGGGTCAGAAAACTGTGTAAGACTGACATGCTTAGGCCAAGGAAGAGAAAAGGAAGGAAAATGTGAGAAACAGATGCTCTCACACTGTTGTATCATTTGGTCCTATGTATGACACAGCACGTACTGATGAGTTCCATTTTCAATTGACAAGGAGCTTAAAATATAAGGTCTTAAGGCACACCAGGAATATGGACACACAGACATAAGTGAAAAAGAAATACTGTTATTAAGGAATAATCCTTTTTCTTTGAAAGCTGTAGAAAATTTACACTCCCAGGTGTATGAGCCTATAAAAAAAAGAGCTCCAGAAAAGGACAGTGGACAAAAAGCAGTGAGCACTGTGAGCTTAACAGTCCAACATATGATACTTGGTGAAAATATGACCAAATCTCAGTGTTGTTATTCTGGAGCTCTCCTCTGCAAATGGAAGAGACATTGCAGCAATTGAAGTATTAAAGAAACACAAATCTGTTATTATTACAGGGAGATAAAATGAGATTTCACACTTCTAGGGTTTTCAGTGAAACACAGCTTCTAGCACAAAATACAGCACATTTTTGTTTGTAGATATATTAAAATAAATCATCGAGACATTTGTTTACGAAAACAATTTAAGTCTACAAAGTCTATGACACCTTCAATTTCACATTACTTGTAATAGCTTCTGCATTTTCTAAAATTGTGATATCGAGACTATCAAAACTTTATTATACTATGAAAGTGTGCATAAATAACAAATGATCCATCTCAGCCTAGATTGATACAATCTTGTTCATCAGAAAGACTTCAAATCGTTCAACTGAATTCTTTGATTATTTTCAGAAAAAGAACTTAACAGATTTATAGAAAAGGAATACTTAAGTTTAGAATTATGCACTATTACATTGATCAAAATAAATCTGCTCAAGCATATCAGATATGGAAAACTCACCTTCCAGAAGTTATCCACTTTGCCATAAACGAGAGATTGATTTTGCCTTTTGATGTCGTTAATGTGTTTGATGTCACTGGAATTCAGATGCTGCTCTACCACAAATCCAAGGAAGCTGTTGTCTGGAGTGTGAGCTGTAAGAAATGGAGAATATTCAAAACATTTTAAAGCATTAATTAATATTACAACAGTATAAGCATTGACAAAAATAAAAGTAGGTATAAGGAACACAACGTACAACAGATACCTCTTTTCTCCACATTCACACAGATGTATTTGCTTACTTTATTATTGAGAAGAGTTCTTATTAAGTCCTGCTGCATATGTCTACTGAAGTAAGCAGTTATTTTCTGGCTCATTTCCTGCAATGAAACTCTGCAGCTGGACCCAGGCCAATGATAACGATTCTTTGTGTGTTCAGCTTTGCTTTACTATTAGAGATAAGAGAGCCAGAAGGAATCTAGCTTGACAATCCCAGAGACGCAACACCAACACTTGGAAAAAACACTGGGTTTATGCTGGTTAACAAAGCTGTATGTTTCTCAATGTGATAAATTTTTGTGAATTTCTGGGGCTCATCTCTTATATTAGGAGAGCTAACACTCCATCCAGCTTGCTGCCTATTATGTATCTGTGTTAGGTATTAGCTTACGAAGTCACACCATGCAAACCAGAACAGAAATTTCACTGCCTAATTCACTACATATATCTACGTTAAAATATCAAAAAGTGGCAACTGAAATGATCAAAACTGTTGTGTTAATTGCAAAGGTTATGGAATTTGGTCTTAATTTCCTGTATTTTTAGCCTCCATTGTTCTTTCTTCAGCACTGACATCCAGCGATACTAGGCACCGCTCTCCTCCTTTAAAGGCACAGAGCTGTAGGCTTATTACAGCTAAGTTGTTTGCTTGTTTGCTGAAAATGTGTTTAATTGCATGGATGGACTGCAGCGTTCACAGATTCAGGTAAGAATTCATTCCTGTTGTATAAAAATACTGCAATATATGGGGGTATTGCACCTATCTAAAAAGTGGCACAGCCTTGCATGTCTACACAGAACAACACTGCAATGAAAACCAGGATCTCCTCTGCAAGTCTCACCTTTCAAATTCTGTTAATTCAAGTTGACAACTTGTTGGTAAGTGCGCTTTGCCAAAGAAAAGGTGGAAAAAGGTGGAAAAACGGAGGAAAAGATGGAGGAAAAAAAGATCCCAGACATACAACATACAATGCTAAACCCATAGTCAAAGTTCTACAAAAAGAAATTCTATTGCTATTATGACACTTTACTTTTGATTCCTCAAACCCAGCAAATTGGAAAACACAACAGAACAGAAACTATACGCAGTACATGGTTCCCTTTATTGTTATATTTAATCTTTCAAATGACAATTATCCTTCTTTCACAGAAAAATGTCTCAGCAACCGTTAGGCACTCACTTAAACCCAAGGACTCCTTAACATTTAGCACAGTGAATGGCATGTTGCAAATATTCCTGAAAAGGGGCATTTTTCTATCCTTTTGTATTTTTGGATAAGAGACCGCATTCAAAGAGAGGCAAGGCAGTACACACTCGAAAAATAAACCTTTCTTGAAGTTTTATAACTGGTGGAATTCAGGGCCTTAAATATCATTGACAGAAAGTACTCAGATTTTTAAGCAAGACCATACAGTTTTAAGAAGTACCAATGCTGCTATTTTGCATAAAAGATTTTAAAAAGAACATAAAAAAGGGAAAAGAAGTTCACGCCTCTGGAAAGCTCAAGCATTTGGTAATATGCCACAGGTTTGAATATGGCTTTCTTTTCACTCAGTAATAATTTTTGCCCTTATAATCAGAGTTCTCAAAACATAATAGAGTCTGGGGATCTTGGGAAGGTGTCCAGGGTTCCAACCTGGTGTAAAAATTGTAATGATTCATAACATGAACTTCCAATCGTAACCCAATAAAGATGCTGCTCTCTCTGCAGCAGAGGACAAAATACAAAAATAAACTTTAGATATCCAAACATGCTGATTCTTCAGCACCTAGCACAAAAAGGAAAAATTCTTGAACAATCTATAGCACTGTAATCACTCATGCTTCAGAATGAGTTTGCTTGCAGTCTCTTCAGCACTTTCCCTGCAAAGCCAAACAGCAGTCACTGCTAGTATTAAAACCCAGAAATGGTTATCTACTGGAGTTTCAATACATTCATACTCTTCCGAAAATTTATTATGAAGTGATCTGCTCCAAACAACAGAATGTAACATTAGTCTGTACTGCAACAGATAACAGATCTTCCTTATAGGGAAGATTTACTTTTTTCTGCCTTTCTTGGAGTGGGATTGAGAAGTGAACACAGCTGTACCACAAGTAGTCATGCAACTACTTTCCTCAAGTGCACCGTCACCCTTGGTGCTACCTTGAAGCAGGATCTCACAATCAGATTTCCTAATAGCTGTTCTACTTAAATACAGCACAATTGGGCCTTTGGCTCATTTTCCATGTATGACAAACCAAAAAATGTTAACAAGTCATGTGGACAAGGAACAAGCTCTGCTCACTGAAGTCCAGGCACTAACTCTACAACCACTCCCAAGTCCCATTTCCCCGCCACGCCTTTAGTTGCTTGCTTCTACATAACTGGGAATGGAAAAAACTTGCACAGTAAATGTTAACAGACAAAATGTGCCTCTTCAAAGAATTTTACAAGGCAACCGAATTCAAAAGCATGTCAGCTAGACAGCAGCATGCATACTTCTGCTGTGAAGAGCAGGAAAGTTTGAAAGATGTGACTATGAAGTCTGATTTGGAAAAAAAAAAAAAAGCGTATGTCCCTGATCTTGGTGTCAGGTAAGAATCACCAGCAAACTTCGGAGGTCAGGCTGGTCACTGCCCAGGACTTCCTTATGGGCTTGAGCTGAGAAACTCCTGTAAGTAACAGCGTGCACCTCCCTCTTTCCTAAGCTTCATATACGCTCAAGCTAGCTCGCGGTGGTGAATCGTTCTGCTCTTTTCAGAGATAACAAACTTAAAGTACTACAGCACGCAAAAGAATGTTCCTTTGATTCTAGAACTGAGTTCCATAAAGTCAAAGACTAGCGCTAGAATAGGTCACTGCAATCATTTAATATGATAAAATTTACAGAGAATTTATTTTCCTGGGGTGGTGGTGGGGAATATTTAAAGATTCCTTAAATGTTTATAACAATACTGACCTCTACTACTTGTTTTCCAATAGCTTTGTACTCTGCTGGGAAAAAAGTGAGAATCAGTTCATCTCAGGATGAATGCTCACAACATAACGATAAGTTTGGTGAAAATTTGTGAGAAATCCACTCCAAAAACTGAGACAAAAAATTTTTGAAGGAAACGCCAGCCATCACTTTCCACAGGTATACTATGCCCTATCATTTTCTTTGCTATTGTGCTTTTTTGTGTATGACAGTACACAAAAAGTATGGTAGAGTATTTGCATAGTCTACACTTATGATTCCGCCCTTTTACATGCATTTTATTAAGCCATGAACTTGTTTTAAATAATACAAGAATTCTTCTCAATGACAGCATTCCTTTTTAAAACCCGAACTTCTTTATAAACCCAGGGATACTTACGGAACATCGTATAGAACTGCTGGGGGTTAAGGTTCCACTTTCCCCATGGTGTCTTGTGGCCTTTAGACTGTGCGTAATGGGCATGGTTAAACTCTGGTTCGGTTCCAAATGAATCCAGAACTCTTAGCATACACCTAAAAGAAAAAAATAAAGACTTACTGCAGGTACACAAGCATATATATATATATATATATAAAAGCATGTGTACATAGTTATAATTAAGATGTGCTTTGTTTGTATTTGCAACTGTGAATGATTTATAAACTGAAGGCATATTTCAATTTCAAAGGCACTACAATCAGCAAGTTGAAGGACATTTCAGACATTCAAATAGAAACCCTGGAGCTTAGTTTTGGTTTCCTTGTTCTCAGAAAATGAATTCATGCTTCAACATCCAAGAACAGCTTATGGGAACACTACTGCGGTCACCTACATTCCCGGGGCTCTGAAGTAGAATTTAGGCAGAAGAAGAGAGGATTCTTCATCTATTTCCTAATGTTCTTACCCACTACTACAAAACCAGTGCAACAGCCAAAGGCTACATACCAAGATCAGAGCAGAATAGTATTTTGTCTTTAGACAACTCTATTTAGTCTCCAGATTCTGACTTTTGGGTCAGTTAGACCTACTGGAGAAGCCTTGAAGACAGTTTAATTTGCAGACTTGCAGTCAGACAGGCCGTTTGTTTGTAATACTGTTTGTTAGAGACATTTGAAAAAAATAATACAAAAGTCAAATGTCTGCAACTAAGAGAAACCTTGGCATTGGATTACAAGGAGTCTGGAGAAGAGATTCACACTCAGTTCTTTATTGAAAAGTCTGATTAACTCCTTGAAAAAAAAAACAAAACAAAAAAAACCTACTTCAGTCATGAGTCGTGTTATTTTTAAAAAGAATCCACAGCACATGAAAGGCTGAAAAAACCCACCCTCAATATAAGACGGTGGATATTCTAGCATACAGGTTCAAGGATTTATGTTTCCAAAATGCAGCCTTGTAAAATTTTGATATGGCTTAGACAGAAACTTTATTTGTAGTGGTCACACTGACCGTTAGCTCTACTGCAAATGAATTGTGTTACTTGGCTCTAAAGCTGCTGACCCTTCTGTTCTTCAGCCCTCCACAAATAAAATCTGGGGAAAAGATTGATACAGGCTGTGCAGGGCCATGTGCCACGTTGGGTTGTGATGTAAAGACATCAACTCTTATCACGACACACTTTGTCACTAAGAAAGAAACACAACCTCACAGGTGGCACAAAACATCGGTAGCTGGTAAAAGTGACTTTAAAAAATGCCTGTATTTCTCACTCTTCAAAAAGTTTCCCATGCCTCAAGCCCATACACATTCTCATCGGTAAAACATCAAGTTCTTGGCTTCAAGAGGTAACAGAACTTAACTCCAAATATAGTTCAGCAATTAAAAAGTGAAAAAAACTTAGTCCCCAAAACACACTTACATACATACATGTCACTCTTTTCACTGAAGTATTCATTAAATTGTGAAAAAGAAAAAAAACAACAAAACCAAATAAAACAACATGAAATGCCACCTTTGTATTTCAGAGTACAAAAGGGGCAAATTTACTTTGTTTTTAAATCTTCATAGAGATCTTTCAAGCAAAAAAAGAAAGTCAAAAGATACAACACATTGTGATTCACCAAACAACAAAGCTGACAGATCCGTTTCTGTGCAGTGTTTTATGTCAACTGTTCTCAATGAAAATATTTTACAACAGTAGCAATTATCTCTGCATCATACAAAATACTCTAGCAAGACCAAAACAACTTCTGCACTGATGAATCACTGAGTAATAAAAGCCCTCTTACTTCTTGGCAGGCCTTAAAACAGAATTCTTAGCAAATGTACAGCTTTTGGCCAGGTACAGGAATGCAGGGGAATAAGAAAATGGGTGAAAGCTACTGAAAACCTGCAGCACTACTGGAGTCTGTCAAATCATACATTTAAGGAGCACTGCAGTGCATGCAAATGTCTCAATGTGCTTCATTTCCTCTCGTTTTTCTGTATTCAGGTGTAAGGTATGTTAGCACCAATTATTTAGAGTGATATAGTGTCACTAAGTCCAACTTACACAGGGCTCTGAAGCAGAAGTACAGGAAACATGATGCAATGGAAAGTAAGTGAAGCAATGAAGCAGGGAAAACAAAACCTGTGTTTATAGTATTAGGGCATGAAGAAAGTCAGGAAGACAGGAAGAGATCACAGCAGAAGGAACTGGTGTGAGATTGATTTGCCTATTCATTGACACGGTTGATTCACGAGATGTTAAATTAAAAATGAAACGGACCGATCTCCTTTTTAAAATGAGGAACTGAACTTTTTTTTTTCTAATTTTACGAAGCTAACAGAACTACTGAAAAGTAGTGATTATATGTGTAGTTGTAACTCACTGAAGCTGACAGTATTTAAAATAAATTATGTCTGAAACCTCTCTCACACCCAAAGAAGAGAAAACAAGGGGTACATCACCCCCATAGAATAGAGTGCTGTCCTTTGACACACTAGTGTGGCACCACTGAATATTTCACATTGAGTGTACCAGAAAGCACTCTTCCCATCTAAAAAAGATTTCCACAAACCATAGAACAGTTCTTCTAAAACAAGGATTGGTGGGTAGCAAATTGCCTATGGAAACAACAACATCGATGTTTTCTTTCTTCTGATATATTAGAAGTGACAAATGTTGTGTTTACAAAAAAAGGGACAAAAGTAACCCAGAATTATCACCATTTTTCAAGTTAGCGTTTTTCCATAAATATTGGGCATTCGCACAATCTGAACTGGGCTGCCCTGGTGGAAATATTTATACATATTTATTCAGGTCATTCTCCCACCTGAGGTTATAGTTGTTCCCTCCTTGTATATCCTCTGTCTGGGTGAGCAGTGCTGTCCAGCAGCACCCATCACTGTCAGCAGCTAACACCTATGCCAGCAAGCACTGCTAAATGAAGGGCATGTGGCTGCAGACAGACAGCAGACATTTTCCTGGGAGCAAGCCGGTCAAAACCCAAGCAGTTCTGGTGCAGAAGCTCTGTAGGTGCACTGAGCTCAAGCACAGCAACATGCCCGCACACATACACAGACTCCAGACTGCTTTGGCTCATGCCCAGCCAAGCTCACGTCTGCCTACAGCAAGCTCTGCAGACGCACGTATTTTTTCAGGCCCCTCACTACTTAAATTCAAAAACGTAAGAACTTAGTCAGAAAATATCCCTCCTAAAACAGACGTATTCTAGAAAACACGTAAACAGCGGGAATGTTGCTCATTTTGCAGGATACCTGTCATGTTCATTTGTTTCAAGAATAAAGCCAGTTAGATTTTAGGCATATGGGAATGAGTCATTGCTAGAGAGGCTGTAGAAAAATGAAAAAATACCAGATTCATCTGCGCTGTACAGAGGACGCGGGTGACAAGAAAAGCAATGAGCTGCACCCCTCAATCTATATTAAGCCACTAATTTTTATGTTGCTTCATTGCATGTGAACTGCATTCAAATATCCAAACTTCAGAAGAGAAAAACGCAGCTTGTCCAGGCATTCTGCTTGACAATACGGTGCTCGGAACAAATAAAATCTGTTTTGATGTATTCCTGCTATTTGTAGCACAGTTATACCCCAGATAAAGCACATACTATCAGGAGTCACTGGTGCTACAGACCTCAGAAGTACAAAGCGGTATTCCAGCTACTGAGAAGCACTCACCTCTCACAGCAGGGCATTTTTGTGAGCTACCAGTCCTAGAAACCTGATTTGAGACAGCCAAAACTTTCCTCGGGGCTCAAGTTCACCCAAAGATTACATACTGCGCTCTTATGAAGAGCCTGTTCTGAAGGCACAGGTTAATTCTACCGCTCTACTTCAATCTGAAGCGAATAAACACATTTTATTTGTATTTGAGTCTGGTCTGCACACAAGACTAAGCTGACCAGCATGTGTCTGCTGAAGTACATGGTGTAAAACAAGACACCTCTTTCGAGACAAAAAAAATCTTTCCTGCTGACATTAGATACTAATGAGTGAGGAAGAGAAGTTTGTGAAGAACAAAGCCTACAAGGCAGCTTTATAGGTGATAATGCTTATTTTACTGGAATGCATTCAACAAGAATACGTAAATACGATCTTTTATACCAGGCTTACTCTCTTAACTTAAAAATATTATTATGACAAACTTTATGAGGGAACTCATGATGCTGAAAGAAAAAAGGTTGCAACAGGATCATTTAACAGGAGACAGCTTACTTGAAACTAAGAATCAATTCTTCTTCTCTGATAGTCTCTGCTAGACTCTGGACCCTGTTTTCTACACTAACCTTGAAGAACAGTATCAAGTAACTACAGAGATCCCCAGCAAATGCAATGAAAACCTGAATTATAAGGAGTGATCCAAACCTCTGAATTTATTTATTTATGTGGGGGCAGGGGAGAGAAGGCAAATTGAAGCAAGCACAGTACATAAGATATTCTACAAGCTGGCAGAGAGAGGGAGGAAGTAATTTATTTTCTGAAACCATGGGGGATAAGCAGGAACATGCAGTTTGCAAGAGATCAAGCCAAGAAAGATACTATTAAACTTCTCTTTAAGGTATGAAATACTGTGGCGTCTTTTGGAGTCTCCTCTAAGAGACTAGGCAAAAATCTCTCAAGAAAGATAAATACACCTGATCTACAACAGTATATACCTGATGAGGTCCTGTTCAATCCCCAGATACACAATGCTGGCTGTGGAAGAGAACTAGTGGTATTTTTTCTTCCTCAAAAGCATAGATAAAAAACATCTCATACTGCCTAACGTATGTATTTACAGTGAAATTTAATTCTTCTCTCCTTAAACAAAAAAAAAAGTCAGTCATTACTACAAATTAGGAATCAATGAAAAACAGATTGGCAGCTTAAGATTTAATGATTCATGAAACAAGCAAGAACAATTGAAGAGCTGATCTAATAAACTCAATGTCATGCTGCATTTCCACCATCTTTGCTACAGAATATGCCAAGTAGAAATTTAAAACGCTTCTTCCCTTTTGGTTACAATTTCCTAAGCCTGGTTTTCTATCCCGACCACAATACTGTATGTGATTGCCTAATGACAATTACATCTGGCAGACAGACAGCCAACACTAGCTCAGTGGAAAATGGGATTAGCTTTATTAGCAGGCTCCTAAAAACCCAAGTATCTGTTTACTCCTCTACTTTAAAAAAGAGATTAAGAGTAATCTAATATGCGACGTTAATCACAGTACTTTTATTTAAAATTATGCTGAAAAGATGCAATGTTCTAGCAAATCCTGAAGTAGAAAGAAACACAATTCTTCTGCCTTCAGAGAACCTTTCAATTTCTTCCCTCAGCTAGGATTTACTGGACTTTACAGATCATAAAACACAGCTAATTTGATTAGGTCTAAAAAAAATAAATCAAAGTCAGTGATTTAGGTTTGGTTTTATTTCATGCTGATCTATATCAATGCAACATGTGTGAGGCTTGCTCATTTAAACATATTGACAAAAAGAAATCTGGTTCTAAAACCGCAGACAATAAGAAGGCCATTCCAAGTAATTTCTTGTGACAACCATCTTCCATCCCTAATGGAAAAATGCTTATAGATTACAGAAGCAACAGCAACTGCAGTTAACAGCAGATTTATTCTTTAGAATTACTAGTGAAGACAATTCTGCCCCCAACATTTTTAGGGATGGGACAGAAAATATGACGTTGTTAAACAATAAAATTTAAATAGATAAATCCCCACAACCATCAATCCAGTATGGAGACAAACACAGACAAGCAAAACATGCATGTTCTGCTCCAACTCAACAGCAAAGTTCAATAATCTTTCAGCCCATCTATTAATTTACAAATAGATGGGAAGAACAAAACTTGGGAGAGGGGATGAAGAAGAGACAGACAAAGATGATGACTCAGCAATATAATGCATTAAGATTAAAAATGCTTTGATCTACAACAAGTATTCCATACATGTGTGGGGAGGGCCTTACATCTGGTATGCAACAAACAGGTAACAGTTGCTTTATTCTTAAGAATGAAGGACAACAGAGAACTGTATTTTTACTTTTAAATAAATTCCAATTCATGTAAGCGTACCCACTTTTGTATTTTTACATGTTATTCCACAAAAGCTCTTCAACAAAGCAGTTTAGAGGTCAAATAAATATTATACTCACTGGTAATGTACCCACGATGGACCAAGGGTTTTCTTAAACTGAGTGAGTCCCACAATATCAATGTAAATGAGTTCTACAACTTTATCTCCCTGGGTAGGACAGCCAGATCTGTTACCTACAACCTTCTTCATAATCCTAAACGGAAAAAGAAGGAACATGGAAAAGTATTATTTTCAGACCAACCTTGAAATTCATGCTATATTACTTATACCAATAGTTCACCTTTTCACAAAGGCCTTAGTTTTATCTCTTCCAAATCAGTAACTATGTAGAAACATTCAAATGCTAAAGATCCTCAGCATTTATTAAAGAGCTGCATATGCATCAGTAAAGAGCTAATTTCACTAAAAATCCCATCCACTTAAAAAAAATAATAATACGATCTGAACGTTTAAAAATAGTGTTCTGAAATGATTGGAAATAGTTTCTTCTATTGGCAGCTTGATGGAATAAGAGCTCTCTACAAAATGATGCTGTCATGTTTTAAAAAAATGAAAGCTACGGAAAAGGTGCATGTTCCCAACCTTAAAATAGCTGTATTATGCTTAATGCTGAACGTCTCATGTAAAGCAAGACAAAGATGAGTGAGGCAGCAATGTGACCTAACATAAGCAATTAACTACATCAAAAGTAATCTGTTTAAAGGATTAAAACCTCTATGTTAAAATCAGATACTGAGTGAAAAATAGTAAAAACTGAAGGAGAGGACACAGAATTAGGATAATCTGTAAAACTTCTTACTGCAGCTGGTTAAAGCACCTGGAATGTTAAAGAATAAGCTGCTTAGTCTGAATTTTACAGCATTCATTTATGAAGTCTTATGAGCCTGAAGCTACAATGAAAACACATTATCCTTTTATAGCACATATTTAGCTCATGAAAATAATCTTATTGTCTGTTTAGTGAATTATCACTTTCATTTTATGCTTCAAGAAATTATACACTTTGTTAATAGAAGCTTCAAGAGTTTACAATTTCCGATTTTTATTTATTTTTTTTGTATTCCAGTTTCAAAATTGAAAGTAATCTCCTTACTCCTTGAGCTCTGCCAGAGAAGCTGAAATCCTGATGTCATGGCCCAGTAAGTAGAGAGATGTAATTAAATCACTCCACTGGACTAATTCACCAAGTGGGCCACCACTAAATGCATTCTCAGCAATCTTGAATCCAGATTCTTTCGTCAAAAGCCCCAGATGAACAAGAATCTGAAAAGAAAAGTTGTATGTTAGTTACCAACATTAAACACGCAACTAGCATACTTCACAGCATTTTCTCTCTCTTAAATTCCCACTATGGACACACACAAAAAAACAACCAAACAATGAAGCCAAACACACAAGAACAACAATCAACAACAACCTAACACCTCCACCCTAATTGGAGACCCTGTAAATAATTTAATTCTGTAATAGATCTCTGGAACAGTAATTGTAAGAATGTTACTATATTCTTTTGCACTGTGATATGCCAGCAGATCAGTTACAAAACGCTTAAATCAGTGTTATTCACAAAACAACATGTAATTCTGCACAGAAAGTAAGTTGTGGTTCACATTAATTTCTTTTGTTTGAATAACCACTTATATTCTCAAGTAGGATATTCTCGCTTATGCAACAGGACAATTTGGTCCAGGAAGAGTATGTTCTTTTGGATGAGCCATTAAGGAACTTGGAAAGATTGCGTAAGAATGACAGGATGCTTTATCAACCTTTTTCTGCACTGCCACTGGAGGAGAGTTTTCTCTAAAGTTCCTTGAAATCTGTGCTTGCCTTTCTAATAGAGCACAACAGCCAAGTTCAAACACTTCGCTACACATCTGGACTACTCTTTGAGTGTTGATACATATAGTGCCAAACATAAAACCCCAAACACCAAAAACCTTATCCTTCACTCTTTAAAAAAGAAGCAGCATTCATAAAAACATCTTTTTCTCATCTCTGCTCCCAGAAGAGAACTGGGCACATTAAAATGAAATCACCATATGTTTGCAGACTTTAAAGGTCTTAAAAAAGACCTTAAAGACCTTAAAGGACTTTTAAAAGCAAAGAATAAGCACTAGAACATCCCATCAAAACTGCCTATACAGGACAGTGCTGCTTTTGTTTATTTCTGTGTTTCTGTATTCTCAGATGTTATATTTCTTTAATAAAACAGGCTGCACTGCTGCTTGAAAGAAAAGCATTGCTCCTTGACAGAGAGTGAGCCTCCACAAGGACTATGATAAGTGACAAACACGAGAGCCACAATGTGGAGCCCAGGTCTCCTGCAGGGACTGAGGATCGCAAGCAAGGAGCTGAGCCACAGACAGGCAGCCTTCTGAGGGGACAGGAACACAACTCTGACTGTCGCTCAGGATTGGCTCCAGTAAGCACAAGGCAGGAAGGGAAATTTCTGCGTTTAAGAGCTTCAGCTTTATCTTAACTAATTGAAGTAATTAAAAAAATAATTCAAATAAAATAGACTTGTTGATTTCAAGAGTCTCACAGACTTTAAACTGGACTCACTACAAATCAAAAGAAATCTGATTGAAAGTTGTGATCAACTTCAAGCCTACTCCAACCCAAACCAGAAAGATGCCACGTAAGATTTTAGTTGTGGACAAAGGAAATATACAACTGTTGTTTTCTACAACTATGTAAAACATTCCAGTGTAATCAGTTTGTGGTAAATTTATAGTTCATTTCTTTAAAACCTTCTGCATAACTTCTCTTTTATCCAAAATTAAAGATGTTAGAAAACTTATTCAAAGACTGACTTACTGGATGTATACTAACACAAATCCATTTTACAAATAATTCCAAACAACAAAATACTCATTGAAAAGAGACAAATGTACGAACATGAGCCTTTTACTCATACTTGGTATTCCTGCTCCAAAGTTACTTTTGGAAAATTTAGCTTATTTAAGGCAAATGTTTGCAAGTGGCAAGTGCTAAAAAATGTTTTAACTTACCTTCTTTCGTTTTCTCTTCTCCAAATTTTGCTTTTCTGCAAGTGATTTAATTGCTTCAATCCAGGTATCAGCCATTCGTCTGATGCGTAACATCATCCACCTGAATTCCTCATGCCTTGACATCATTTTGTAGAGAGGATCAAAGTTGATACGAATTTCAGCCTTCAATTAAGTCATTAAAACAAACAAAAAAACAATGTTATTGTGTGTACCTTTCAGAAGTGATGAAACTACACAAACATGAGTTTTTCTTTACATTATTTGGTGTAAAAAAAATAAAATAAAAGCAAACAAAAAAGGATAATGCTTCTTATGCTAAAGTCAAGATTTTACTTTGCAATTACCTTAGAAGAGGTTGTAGCAAGATGGAAATTGGGCTCCTCCCATGTCCATTTAAATGGACATTTCTAAGCCATATAAATTACGGTTATTTTTGTTAGTAGTACTTATTAGCACTGGAGTATATTTGCAATGTTTCACCATGTATTTATTTCTGCAGTACAAGATTTAGTTTTGTTCATGTGTTTGCAAAAGGAGTCTAAAAGTATCTCTAGGACACAATATAAATTCAGAAAATTACACTGAGGATTCAGATATCATCATGAATCTTCAAAATACAAGGAAGGCTCTTACAATAACATTAAGGCAGAAACATTGCTACAGTATTCCTTTAAAAAGAAATATTCATCCGAAAGCCAGACTGATGCAAAACAATTGCTTTTACTAAGTATGACATTCTACACCAAAATTCTATAGGCGATGTTCATTTGCAGCCCAATAATTATCTTAAAATACCTAAGTGCTACATAATTAGGCTGTAACAGTTTAAAAACTCTACTGCATACTGAGTTATTTCTCAAGGAAAAAATCAAAACCTTACAAAACTGAAATGTACGTAGGCCTTTTCTGTTACAGCATTGTTTTATATAAAGCCCAGATTTATGGGATAATAAAAACAGATAGTTTCACATATGGTCACTTAATACTGGTGAATGGTCTATAGATTTGCAAATTTTCTCAGTGTCTGTGTTATGTAGTGTACAACGCTACATAAACTAGAACACTTAAATGTTTTTAGTGGAAATCTGCCACCAAGACTGCAGTATGACTGGAGAAAATATGTGACGAGCTACATATACACAGTCAAGGAAGCTGCCCTTCAGTTTTGAGGAGCTGAGGAATAACAATAGTAAATTCTAGTCTTACTAGCATTTATGTGGCACAGGCTTCCAGGGTCTTTTGAGTGAACAGTTACTGAACACTCATGTTTTAATGTTTTTCTTACCACTGTTTTTTGATCGGTTTCTTCATTAGGATTTTTTGCTCTCCAAGGTAAACGAGGACACCAATTTTCAACCTGCAAAACAATTAAATTAAAACAAACAATTCTATTTTACTTTCAGCTCCTCTACCAAACTCTGACTGCCTTTATGTTGCACTTTCCTATGGTTTGAATACAACATCAGCTGATTAGTAAGTCACTGCATGGCAAACCCCGACTTCTAAGAGAAGCTTAAGAAGACTTTTTGCAATTCAATTCTACTTTAACCTTGCAAATTTGCAACTAAAAGTAGCATTTAGATATTCATTCATGATAATGAATACATAACAGAAAACCCTTTCAAGTCAGAGGTCAGCTGCTAAATGCTTTTTCTGAGCAGGTCCTAAATTATTTTCAAAAAGCACTGAGTTTTCTGTGCTTCTAGACCTTACAAAATATGTATTCTATAAATACACATTTCCCATCTGCCTAGGATATCTCTATAAAAAGACTGAGAAAAAACAAGGACCAAAAAACAAGGATTGGAGTTCTACTTTGTAGAAATCTAGACAAAAAATTGAAAGAAAGATTACTTCACCAAAATATCTTATTTGATAAGTAATAGGATAATAACTTAGGTAACGGTATCCGCAAGTACTAATAGCCATAATTCTGAGAGAAACAATCCATGCAAATACAGTACTACCACTGTCTACTAGAAAAACAACGGCTAGTAGGTAAGGAAGAAACAGCAAATGGACACAAGTCACTGAAAGTGCCTGCACTTTCCATAGGAATCTCACTTGTCCTGTGGAATCTGTACAACCCACATCAAATAATCAGCCCATTCAGTGTTGTGAAGGAATTTCACTGTTGGAGGCAAACCATGAAAGCACAACAGAAACAGAACTGTATTGCAAAAAGGGAGGGTCCCTCCAGTCACAGACCTGTAAGCCTGAAGCATTAGAGATTGATACCTCAAAACTGAACGATTGCCTAGAAAACCAGTCACATGAAAATAATAAATTAGCAAATATCACAACCTCATTAAAAAGAAGAAACGTATCGAGCGTAGTTTTCTTTGACAAATTATATAAAAGCCTTAATTTGAATGCTATGAATTCATCTACCCAACATACTTAATGCAACGTTTGAAAGCCATGACATGAACAACCTTGTTTGAAATACCTGATTATTCATTATCTCCAGCTCTGGAAGGATACTAGAAATTGTAGCAATTAACAGTCCTAACTTTAGCTGTGGAATCGCTACTAGGAAACATTTGTATTAAAAACTGTACACAGTCTCAATTTCTCTCTTCTCCTGTCATGGCTTTGGCTGGGACAGAGTTCATTTTCTTCACAGAGGCTCACCCAGTGCTGTGTTTTGAATTTTTGATGAAAATAGCAGTGATAACACAGCAGTGTTTCAGCTGCTGCAGAGCAGGGCTCACCCAGAGCCAAGGACTGCTCAGCTCCTGGGGCTGCCCTGCCAGCCAGGGGCTGGGAGGGGACACAGCCAGGACAGCTGGACCAAGCTGCCCAAAGGGACGCCCCACACCATGGGGCATCATGCTGAACAATACATTACCCTCGTGCTTTTAGTAATATTCCATTTTCCTTCTAATTTAAATCAAAATACTGCATTTCAGCTCAGAGATAAACATTGCAGGAATAGGCTCAAGGATATATCACAACTGGTCTGGCATTCATTTTTTCCATATTGGCATTTAGTCAATTCCTCTTTTCATTTGAAAACAGTAACAAAAAAAACTACAAAAAAAAAAAACCATAACTTGGCTCACCAGAAGATTTTTAAACACATACTCTTCGAAGCATTCTGGTTGTCTCGTTATTTTCAGGAGTGGTAAATGCAGTAGGAAGAACGCAGAGGCATTCTCTTACAGAAGAAGGATTTGCACATTTTGCTAAGCCAGTGGCTCACAAAGTGAGAGCTGTTAGATGTGGGATAATAATGAACAGGAGCACCCGGAAAGCAAAGTTGAAGACTAAAAATGTGATGTACAGGAGGAGGGGAAAGAAGATAATCACTGTATTAACTTAATCTACTGACTCATGGGGAAGCAGGGTTGGAGAGGCAAAGCACTGACTGACACACTCACCAAGCCAGGTGTAACCTAGCAGTGACTTTCAGGTAGTTTTGAGCAATAACCAGCAGAGGCGCACACGCCTCCAGGAAGAAAACATTATGATGACCAAAACAGCCAAAATACTGTTGTGTTGATCAAAACAAAAGTGAATTCTGCAGGCAATTAAAGAAAGAACTGGAATTACCATGCAGCGGTTCAAGAAGAGAGAGGAAAATCAGAAGGTGATCAGAGCCACGGCAGGGCTCAACACACACACTGCAGCTTACTCAGAAGTTACTTTCAGAACATGGAGATACCATCACAGACACAGAATGAAGAAAGCAGAAATGAAAAGCTATAGTAGAGAAGCCCACGCACGCTGTAATACCTGTGCTTATAAAGGTGCCTAGCACTCAAGAAATATCACACTTCTAACGAAGACGAGGTTTTCAGGGGGAACAGAGAGATTTCTCTGTTTCAGGTTCTTGCTTCCCTGCTCAGTGCGAGCAACAGATGATCAATGATTTATGCTCTTCGGCAGCAGAGAGAGGGATTTCAGCCTAGGCAACTACACAAGTTATCTAAAACTTGAGAGGCTTTGTCAAGTTACTGGAAAGGGAAACAATAGCACTGACAGGCTTTGACTGCAGAATGTAACAGCCTGTTGATGTGATGTTACCTACACAAGAACTATCAGGCTGCTAAATTTTAATTGCAGCTTTCCTCAGGAAACACAACGATTGTATTTTCCTATGCATTTCAAGTAAGAAGCCTCCAGTTAGCCATGGTTTTGGATGGCAGCAGCCTTCCAGTACCTGCAGGGGCCTCCAGGAAAGCAGGGGAGGGACTCTGTCAGGGATGTAGTGATGGGACAAAGGGTAATGATTTTGAAATGAAAGAGGGGAGATTTAGATCAGACATTACGAAGATGTTCTTGAAGGTTGGTGGGGCACTGGCACAGGTTGCCCAGGGTTCACAGAGAATAGCACAAGGATTCCTCTCACTCAAAATGAAACCTCAAAGGGTTCAGTAATTTCCTTGGTTGCCTTGTGTGACCAAATACGGTCTGGAGCAGACAGTTACTGTGCTCATCAGTTCTGAGCAAGCCCCACAGTTGCTTGTCTCAGCTTCAGCCCAGTAACCACTGCCAAGCCAACTTCTCCGAAAACAGAGGGAGGTGCTCTGAGCATCCTTCCGCATTTCAGTGACAATGAAATGATCTTTCTCTCAGAAACTGTGTTTTACCTCTTGGAGCAGTAACCTCCAATTATAAATGTGGGCGAAAACCATTCAGATCGGTTTGAGCGAAGGCCTTTAATCTCCTTGGCCTTATAGCCAAGCACCAACAGCAATGCCTGCTCAGGGAAGAGACCTGATGCTTGGAGCTTCCTTCTCTCCCCTTGCTCTCGTGGTGCCCAAAAGAAGTTTTCCTGTGGGACCCATCAGCTTTTGTTGAAGCTATGAGGGATGAGACAGCAACATGCTGGGGAACATAAGGGGTTGAATTAAGGATTTGTGTTGCAAAACATCTTCTGGAAGCTGCTGCAGTGGGACGTGAAAAAAAAAATACTGCCTTGGTTAATTTTAGACTGTACCACCTAACTAATGAAAAAAAGTGTGCAGGAAATGCAACAGCACAGAAGTGTACCTTGTCCTGGGCCAGCAATCTTTATGATCATGTGGCAGGTACAACAGAAAAATCCATGTGCATACACATACATACACACATATACATGATTATAAATAGCAAGACTACACAGAATGTGCATAAGGCTGCAGTATGGAGTTACAAACATGGTATTGTTGCTTGCTGTTACGGATGTTTTCCTTGTCATGGGAAACGATGACAAATGATTACTTTATCACTAAAGCGTGTCTAGATGAAATCTGTCAGAAATGTACAAACACTGCAGCTTTGTGTTTGTTTAGTTACAGATAACCACTTGGCCAAAAGCCACAAGTCTGAACAAAAGGAAGGAGGGCAGCAGTATTTGTTCAGATCTTGCCTTTCAACTAGTTTATGCATTTTACTTGATCATTTAAGAAAAAAAAAACAAACATAAACTAATCCCTGAAGAAGGAACTGGGACTTCTCTTTGTGCTTTCCAGGACAGCCTTACTCTCCCTGGGTTAGCATCGGTTCTTCCTCTAGCTTCTTCTCTCCATAGCAACTGAGTGCTCTGCTGTTCTGCATGATTGGGTAGGAAGGATGTGATAAAGCACAGAACAGCAGTTACAGGAGATTGTTGGGAAGCAGCAAGTGCAGATTTGAAGACTGCCCATTTTTTGGATGAGTGATACAAATGCTAAGCTGTTTGTCAGAGCAGACTATATTTATCTTTCTCCTGTCATATTTCTGACTAAGAACAGCTGTGCCTCCTGTAACTAGTGTTGAATTCAACGCAAATCAAATGTATTGGGTAGCCTTTGATCACGCTCAAGAGACTAAGTCCACCTGAGAAGACTAGCGTCTCCTGCCTGATTCTGAATCACAGGAGACACAGCGCTGTCTACAGCGTATGTAGATAGCCCTGTAAGGTTGGCTTACAGGCTACTTTAGAAGCCCCAAATTGCTACACAATTCCTGGTATTAGTGGAAAGTGCTCTGAACTGCTTAAACTGAACAATAGAGTTAACATGAAAAAAAAAGAACAAAAACCCCAAACAAACCTAGGCAATCAGAAGAGTATCTCAGAGGCTTTGCAGCTTTCATCTGTTCCAATAATTCTTCCTCAGAAATACAATGAAACTGAGGAGATGTCAGGCTTGCAGTGCTCAGCTATATTACAGAGCAAGGACCTTGATTACACTCCTAAAAAGCTGGCAAGCGTCTGTAGCACAGGCCACTCTGAGCATTTCCAAACTGAATGGGAGTGTACTCTGCCAGAGGCTCTCCACATCCCCAACTTCAGGAGGTCCTTTATATTTTCACAAACAGCACTAGTGGGAGTTGGACAAAGCAGGAGCTGAAGGATACTCGCTGAACACCTGGCAGTAACTTCATTTTGAACTCTTCTGAAGGAAAGGTGCAGCACGTCTACGGGGAAACTAAAGCGCGTTTGCACTTCGGGTGAGCGGAGTTATTGCTCAGTGTAATTCAATCCACGGCGAAGCGCTGCTATTAACAATCTTCTGTCAATAAGAGCAGGAAATAAACAACGCTGCAGTACCTGGTGAAAGACTGCATCTTGAAATTTATTGGACAGTATGCAGGTAGGCAGAGAAGATAACTCAACGTTCACTTAGAAAACCCATTTAGGCATTTGAGACAAATGAAATGCTACCTTTGGGAAGGTGACTTTCTCTGCTCCTCCAGAAGCCGTAACATCTACATTTTGTTTAGCATTTGCTCAGTGATACATAATCATTTTGAAGATGGGACAAAAGCTGTGGTGTGTAAGATAACTGCCAGCTTGTTCAGTGAAATTGAGAAGCGCATACAGGTAGCGTTGGGAGTTTGTTTCCACAGGCAATCCCAAACAGTCTCTTATCTAACTTCAGTAACGTGTGCTCAATTTTATCCCTCTCTTACACTGGCATCCTCCAACAAGACAGAAAAATAATAATCCTTTTTTAAAAAAGTGCCCAAGGTAGAAAAGATAGCTGAGCTCCTATCTCCCAAATCCAGGCTGATTTGGGGACAAAATACTGAATAGCATCAGCATTTCAATTTCTTAGGAACTGCAGAAGTTCAGTTCAAGCTTTTTGCTAATTTACATTTCAGACAAGAATGCTATTTTAGTCTTTTTTTTTTTTTAAGTAATGCTTTAGTATTTAAGGAAGTTGGTGTAATGTTATGTTACACTGAAGAAGTGGAAATCGCTAACTCACCTCATTGTTAGAGATTATCTAACACGCAGAAGCAGCTGGGGAAATGGGACTTCCACACAGAAGCTAGCAAACAGCAGTAAACTAGCAAAACCACAAGGATTTAAGGAACCTGCATAACTGTAATTACCAGATGTTTTCACTATTTCACTAAAACATGCCTTAGACTACAGCCTGCATTCTGGGAACAAGTCCACATTGAAAATCACCTTTGGTCTGTATTGTTCTGCTCCACCCCTTCACAGCATAAAGAATAATATTACTGTAAAAATAAAAGCGTTGGTTCTATGAAGTCTAGAGAACTAAAAATAAGAATTCTCTCCAGTGGTATACTAGGAAACACAAAAGCTACAGAAGTTTCAAAGACTGGTTGCTGAAACAGCTTTTTAGTCTTTTGAAGTGTTGGATCCACTTTGAAAAAGAACACCAAACACTGCACTTGCACCTGAAAGCTGAGTTTGGGATCCAAAGCCTGGAATCCTCATGATAGCTGCCCAGCTCCTGCCTCAAATCTCAAGGGAGCACAAAAGAGCAAAACAGAGAGAGCTTCCCTGGGCTGCAGGAACTTGCACCACAGCCACCGGCTGACCAGCAGGCACAGCAGCAGTCCCGCTCCTGGGTGGCAGGCAGTCCTCTGAGGACACAAATGTCTAAATGAAGGAAAGGAGCAATAAGATCCCTCCACCTTTTGTTGTTATTAAGCTGGGAAACTGTGCCAAATTTATTTTCTAGAAGATATTTGCTCAAGTTTAATTCTTAAGCTGCAAACTGATATTTTGCAGTGAAGCATGTTCTTGTACTGTCCAGAAATTCATTCTGTCACATTTCTCACCAGAAGCAATGCCAACCATCAACCAGTGTGGCAATGACATAGTGTTAACCAACTGGCTTTTTTCATAACTAAATAAGGTTAGAAGGGAAACCTCTTCTCAGTGGGTAAGTTTGTATCACAGTTAAAAGGAAATCATGCCCTCAGTTATTCAGAAACCTTAGTTAGCTTAACTTCCTTTTCAACTTTTGCCATTTCTAATCCCTGCCTTGCTCTTTCCTTCCAGAAAACACAAGTCTGGTTTTGCTATTCAGGACATTTGTTTCTCCTCCAGTCTTTCAAAGGCTCCAGCACAAATGGAGTACTGCACGGTTGTGCATCATCCACCAGGAGTGACCTGGTGCCTCCAGCAAGGCAGCTGGTTTGAAGTGCAAAATCCTTGCAGCTTTACCTGCAAGTCTGTACAGGATAGAGCTTTAAATAATAAAAGAAACTAAACCTGAACGCCTTGGACAGCTTCTTGCTTTCCCTCTGCTGCCATGCTCGCCTCCCAGTCTGCTCAAGTAGCCAAGACACCAGAAGAGAAGAGGAGAAGAGCTGTTAAGCTCGCTGTTGATGACTCGTACTCCTATGGGAGTGCCATCTAAAGCAAACCAGAGGAGGCAGAGCTGCTAATACTTGCATTTGTGCAGGCTCTGCAGAAAAGACGACTTGGATTTTCACTGTGCTGTGTTTGTTTTGCAGATACATGGTGACAACATAACCAGGGTGTAGGACAGTTTTATTCCTAGCTGTGTTTTTAAGGCTTTGCATAAACCATGGGCAAATGACTGTGTCTCTCTGTGGTTCTGACCCACATTACAGAATGAAAAGTAACATTCTGGGCTCCTCTGTTTATAGGTTTGAAATCAGTTTACTAGGGAGAGGTGAGTTAAACATAACATCCTAATAGAATTGCTTTAGAAGAAAAAATCAGATCCTGAAAAAGTATGAAAGAGCACATGTGCTTGTCACACTAGATTGTAGAAGTGATTTTAAGAGCAGAAGTAGACACACAAAGATAATCAAAGGGCTACTGCACCTCTCCTATGAAGACAAGCTGAGGGCATTGGGGTTGTTCAGCCTGGAGAAGAGAAGTCCCCAGGCAGACCTTACAGCAGCCTTCCTGTACCTAAAGGCGGCTACAGGAAAGCTGGGGAGGGCCTCTTTGTCAGGGGCCCCTACGATGAAACTTTAAACTGAAAGAGTGGAGACTTAGAGTAGATATAAGGAAGAAATTCTTCTCTATAAGGGTGGTGAAGACCTGGACCAGGCTGCCCAGAAAAGCTGTGGCTGCCCCATCCCTGGCAGTATCCAAGACCAGGCTGGATGGGGCTTTGGGCAGCCTTGGCTGGTGGGAGGTGTCGCTATCCAGGGCAGGGGGATGGAACTGGATGGGCTTTAAGTTCCCTTCCAACCCCAACCATTCTGTGATTCTACACGTAACTTAATATTGCCTTTTCAAACAGAAGATGTATACACAACTATTTTATTCCTAGATAGTTACCTTGAAGTGAAAAAAAAAATCTTAACAGTAATAACCTGCCAGAACCCTAACACAGTTGGATGTTTTAAACCAGCGGTTTTTACTTGAGAGCTCTGTAGGCACATTTATCATTCAGCTGTGCAACCATACTATAAACTGTCAACTCTTCATCCCTGTCCACTTTGACAAATTACTCTTGCAGTAGCATTTCCAGTTATCCTTAGCAGTCAACACACCTCATAAATCCACATCATTGTAGTGTTATTAGAATTTCATTTCATGCTTGCATTCGCAAACATTTAAGCTTTCAACCTCTGCTGCTGGGCATTAATCATGGAATTAATCATAGGATTAAGAATGCCAAATTTAAACTCAAGGTTAATAACATGCTCAACCAATATTAGTTTTACATTCTGCCATGGGGACAAAACTTCCAAAAAATATGTAAGGCCTTAGTCTGAAGTTCCCAAATATACCCACAAACAGTGCTAACTGTACCTTTGTTCCATCAGGCAACAAGTTGCCCAAATTCTACATTTCTTCCTAAAGAAAAAATCAACTTCCTGCACCCTTGAAAAAAAACACCCATTTGCCTCTTGTGAAGTGACACAAGCCTTACATTGGAAAAACATCTCCTTTAATGTATCTGTTACCTTGGCTTAAATTTTAAGAGAAATACGACTAAACTTCCAAAATATTACAGGTAGCAGAGCAGACTGTAAGGACAGAAACATGGAAAAGGCCTTACAACTATGATCTTTGTAAAAGTATTTGATACATTCTTATGCACACAGTAGGCAGTTTATGCAATTTAAAAATTATTTCAAATAGACTAGCTTATTTCACAGCATTCTGAAAACTCAAGCTGAAAGCTCTTATACCATTTAACAATTACGAGATACATTTCATCCACTAGCAAAATAAAAAGAATTTTTTCATACTACTTCCTGCTAGCTGTGAACTTAAAAGCAAAAGGTCAACAATTCATAGAATAACAACTGAACTGTTATTTATTCATATATTTTTTTTATCCAGAATGTTTAATGTTTACTGACTAAAGGATACAATATTTAATGCTATAAAGTAATAAAGTTCTGCATTGAGTAGTTGTAAGTGATAACTTTTCCCTGCTCCTGAAAGTTTGATTCAAAATTTCCCTAAAAGCCTTGAAGCTTTAGCAGAACAAAATAACTTAAGTACAACTTCTGCTTCTGTAACCAAGTTCCAGGTGCAAATCAGAAGGCCCTTAAACTAGTTTCTGTAGGCTCAGCAGTTCATTTGAGGAAGGTACTATCTATTTGGCACTGTTTGTGAGTATAACACAATGTGGTCCTGATCCAAGACTGCAGGTCCTACCTGTTGCAGCTGAATAGCTACCAAATGCAGTAAAAAGTGAGGAAAGAAGGATTGGGGCCAGTAGGAATCCACAACTGGCACTACACCTTCATAAACTTCACTGGTGTGTGAAGGAACAAGCGTTTATGTGCCTACAACGACATCTTCCTACATGCACTGTTATGTTCTCAATAAAGATACACTACACTAAATAGCATTTCACTAACGAGGAATAGTATTTGATGAGGAACCTAACAAAAATTCTCAGAAGTTATTTTATAAAAAGATTCTGTACTTAACATTCTTTACATATCACTACACTTTAAAAATGGATCCCCTTCTCAGAGGCAAAAGAAAGTTGTTTTTGTCAACACAAGAGCATTTCACAAACAGCCTTCCTGGCAAGCTGAGGCACATTGTTTTAGAGTGGGAGAACACAGTACTGTAACTGATGCACATAAGAAGTGGTTATCTGTATAACCACGAGGTACATCTGCATTCTGAAATATACGACATCAGGAACAAGAGCTACTCACATTTTGCCACAGGGATGAGCTGAAAGATCAATTATGAAAAAACTAACAGCATCAACTTAGTTTTCAAAGCTGATGATCAAACAGAAGTTTGTCACAGAAAATACTGTGACTCAACAGGAACACAAAATAATAAATTTGTCATTTAAGAATACCAGATTCTCACATTCAGTTGACAGGTATTCTCATTTTTAAGATACATTTGCATTAGAGACATGAAGCACCAGCTGGCTGACAATATACTACTGCACTAATATAAATCTACTAAAAGATTGTTGTAACCTTAGTGGAAACTTCGATCAGCTTCAGATGATTACGAAACCGTACCTTCAGCTTTTTTGAAAAATAACAGGATAAATAACACAGTCATACTGGATCTTTTCCTACACCAGCTTTATAGCCCATAAATAAATCAACACTAAGTGCTAGCAAGTAGTGAGTCAAATTTGTGATAAAACCTAGCATTTTTTATTTCTTCAGATGTGTGTTTTGGACACGCATTTAACTACTAATGCTGCCTAAAGCAGTGCCCTGAAAAGTTCAGCTACAGCAGGCTGAGTAACTGAACAGAATCTGCTTTCATTATAACTGAGTTACTCATAACAGACTTACTGTTTTCATCTCTGATACAGAATTTAAAAACCCAGCCCTTCCTCCTGGAATCCTGCAGAAACTGTGTAATTAAAATCAGTTCACAATTCTGTAACTGCACTGGCTCTCTCAGTTCTGTACAACTAGGAAGCCACTAGGCATCAAAACTTCTACCCAAGTCAATTGCTGTAAATTATCAGAATTTTACTATTAAGAAAGGGGTCAAGCCATCAAATACATTTGACTATTTCTGGCATACACACCACCAACTAGTGACAGAGTTCACAGTGAGTCTTGTTTGCCAGAATTTCTTCTTGGAAAACAAGCATTGCTCAGGAAATGAGAGATCCATGGAAAAAAAAACCCTACAAAAACACCATGGCAAGCACCTTATTCAGCTGTGTGCAAAACTGGGCTTTAAGCAGGAAGTGACCATGCTTCCTAGGAGGATGTACTACCGCATACCACTTTCTAAATTTCACACTCCAAACACCCCCCCCTAGAATTCCTATCTACTGCTACCTTAGGAACTACATAGAAGACAACACCAAGCATTCAGAGGCAAGGATCTATGACTGAACTTCACACTTCAGTTTTATAGGGTATCTTGTGTGGACTCACTGAGCAGTCGCTGTTTACATCACTTCAGTTACAAACATTTGAATTCTCCAATGCTAGAAACACCTGGTAGACTGAAGAAAAATAGCAAAATACTTCCCAAAAAATCTGTTTTACTATTTTCCTTTCTAGAATTTTTCTGAAGAAAGCTATTTGTTTTGAAAAATGTTTACAAACAGTTACCAAAAGCTAGTGAGGCACTATGATATTCCCCTTATGCAGATAAAGATTACTGACCTCACTGAGGTAAATAAAAAAGGAGCACGTGGACCCATCTACACCGTAACTTGCATAACAGGGATCCGATCGCCACATATCTTTCATCCACTGAAACAGAACAAGAACAGGGTTATGTTTAAGCCTCACAGAATCTCTCTGAAACATACCATTTCATACTGAAGTCACAAATAACAAAGGAAAGCTGCAAGCCACTATATCCAAACTGATAAAACCCACAAATAACAGAAAGAGTTCTATGAATATTTTGCAGCAGACTGCATCTCAGCATTCAACTGCAGTGGGGAAGGAACTACATGTAAGGTGTGGGTACAGTTTGCACAAACTGTAAGCAAGGCAAGCAGAGGCAAATACCAAAAGGAGAATATAATCGGGATTCATACACATGGGTGTGGCTGGAACTGACTTTCATTGCGCCGTTACACATGCTCTGCAAATTAACTGGTCATTTTAGTTACCAAGACAGTAATCTGACTCTGCCAAGAACATGCCAATTCTGCAGAAGTAAATAATTCATTTAACTTATTTTAACATAGAAGTGATGTATTTCATAGCCACCACACAGCCCATTTGTCAAAATGGATCAAAACAGATTTATATACAATCATATTTATTTTAAATACTATAGTGTTAGAATTTTATTTAAAGACGAAAAGGTAAGGAAATTTCAGGTACACTTTGCCAGCTTCACTTTCAGAAATAAATCCTAGCATTTGATAATCATATGAAAGTACTCAACAATTGTTCATACATATGAAGTATGAACAAGCATCTTGCTGAAAGAGAAAGAGGGCTGGAGTGAGGTGCACACAAAATCCCAACCCTGGGTGGGGAGACATCCAATGACTCACTATGGGGAATAAAACAGACAGGGCTTTTTAAAAACAAGAAGGTGTCTAAATAACAAAACAGCATTCAAAGAGTAATTTCATTAAATAATGTGGCATTTTAATATAACATGGCATTTTATGTCTTTCTTAATAGGAAGACCCTTTGTTTCTCTGCAGGAGTATTAAAGGGTAAGGTGAGGAGTTTTGTAGTGACACCTGCTCCTAAATACCCTCTTTTTTGACCCAGTTGTTCTTGTATTACAACACTGAGTAGTGATTTCTTGCAACAAAACACACATAATTTTACAAAACACACATAATAAGATTAAGAACAGTTCACAGTTACCTTTATTTTCCCTTCACAGTGAGGAAAACCATCCATAGGAGGCAATTCACACTGTTCTTGGGCTCCATTTATGAGATCTAAAGAGAAACAGAGACCATAACTGAATTTTGTTTTACAGTTCTGACAGATAGCCTAATGAATCCTTCCTTTTATTTTTATGAATCCACATCCAGACTGACTGAAGAGTCCCACTGTGTAACATTTGTTATATCATTAAAACTCGGTGTGCTCTTTTTTGATTATAGAAAAAGGTTACATAGCTTTCAACTTTGACTTGCAGTAAGTGCTGAATTATACAACATGATCTATGAAGACTTAAATAAAAATAAAGCTAACCTATACTGAAAATAATAAAAAGCAAAACAGCTTCCTAATCAAAGCATGCTTAAAGCTACTAAACTGCAATAATTTGTTTTTAATTGCCAAACACTTGTAAGACGTACATTACTCTAGACGCGAACTCAAGATTTTTCCAATTCTGTTATCATTTCATAAAATACTCGATCAGCAGGCTTGGCACCAGATACTTGACCCAATTAAATACTGTAATATGATCTAAATTTACAACTAACACTGCAACATAAAAAATATTATGGTCTCCTAATGCATATACATTTAACTATTTTAATACCTTATAATTCTCAGTTTTTGCAGCATGTTAAAGAATGACAGATCAACTCTTTTAGACCATAAACCAAGGAAAAATGAGCAGTATTTAAAGGACATTATCACACCAGTTCCAGGATGGGACTTTCTGCTAAGAACCCACTAACACAGGCCTTTGAGGCAAGAAAAATGATTAATGTGGTGGAGAGATTCTCACCAGAGTCAGTGGAGGATAAGTTTTTTAATTTAGCTAGTTCCTCCCGGAGTTATCTAAATTACACCTGCATCATTTCTGGCTTTTCCCATGGACTAGAACCAAGATCATTAAAGCCAACCATCCATCAACATAGGAACACTTCACACCACGGCATTTTTGTAGTTATATTGCACAACCTCACCCTGAATATGCTAATTAGAAATCTCAGTTAAAAAAAAATAAAAAAGGCTGCAGCATTAGAATAGAGTATGGCCAAAATCCATGGAAAAAAAAGCCAGAGTAATCGCGGTTTTGCTGTATAATAAAAAAAGCCTTTTCCTGATTTATCTGAATATTTTGCTTTTTATTTAGTCAGGTTTTTTTTGAAATAGTTTATTTTCAAGATAAAGCTTGAAATGCAAGTGAAGTGTTACAAAACGGATTGGATGGGGAAAGAAGAATTATGCCTGGAAGAAGATGCATTTGGCAGTCTCCGCAGCAGCAGCAATTTGACAAACCGAGCTGTACCGCCACCGAGAACAACACTGGAGCTAAGCAGTTTTTCAGATGACTTTATAATTTCAAATCAATAAGCGCTTTCAAAATACTCTGATGTTGCTATCTGTACAGGATTCTTGCAGACCAGACTGCTGACATCTACGGCTTTGATTTCTGCCCAAAGAAGGAACACACAGAGCACGCAGACAGGTGTCAAGAGCTTGGACCTATGTTCTACTTTGCCTCAGTAACGGTAAATAACACTGGGACTTTCTGCTGTACTCAGTTCAGGAGTCAGACCTCCCACCTGTATTGTACTGAAAGTGCTTGAGATCAAATAATACACACCCTCAAACAAAAAGAGGCATGGATAAAACTGTGGTGATTATTGATAATTAGTATAATGCCATTAGGTAAACATTAGTTTGTGGTCTAAAGTCTGGCCCTTACTTTTTTTCCCTTTCAGGCAAAATAAAACGGTATTGAGGTTTATTTATTTATGTTTACAGAAGAGTTCCTCTTCCAGAAAGGACTGTTCTAGTTTTAACAATTCATATCCTTTGTAATAACGAACAATTACAGAATAAATCTTTAAAGGCATTCTGAAAATTAAAATTCCAGTACTGCAAAAGAATGGTGTTGCATAAATACAAAGTAATACATCAGTAACACATCAGTAACACACCAGTATTCAGGTCTTGTCTTTAGCAGTTTGAGCGAAGTAGTTGGTATTCTGAGCAGTTTCACAAAGATCTAAGATCTGGGTGGTAGCTAAGTTCTCTCCTCACTTGTCAACTAATTCTGTGAGAATTTCAAGAAATCAAATATATTCTATGCTAGATATGCTATCCATTACTAAATTAGGAACTCGTAAGCCTGAATACAAAATAAGTACTGAGCTTTTTATAAGACATGTTAAATCCAGATCTTCCCTAAACATAAAAGACACTTTAAATGTATGATATCATATCAGAAATATAGTTCAACTGCAGGAAAAATTCAACTTTCAACATTGTACTGAACTCAGGGTTGAAAATACTGAATGTCTAGGCAACAAACCATCTCTTCTTCTAAAGGCTATTTACTACCCTCTGCTTAAAGAAATACAACTATAATGCTTTATTTTTGAGCAAAACCTTTTAGTGTGCCAAGTCTGTCACACCATATTAGATTTGCATTGGTATCTTGTGACACTCCTGAGAATGGGAGGAAGGAGAAAAAACACAAGATAGAGAGAATGGACTCTCTAGGTACATACGCATTTGTAGTCTAGATAGTTCACTTTTGGCATGCATAAACAGTCTCTGCACTCAAATGGTTTTATAGGTGAGCATGTTAACGCCTTTCTTGAACATACTGGTCTCCATACATTAGTGTGAGAAATAAATGCACAAGTCTGAGTTCACTTGTGAAAAGCGGTGGTGGATCTGGGCTTGCCCCGAAGCAGTACGCTTCCATCTTAGCCACAGTCAGTGCGAGTTCTAGACTGAGAACCATCCCTCCCCACTTCTCCTTTGTCCTCGATCAGAGCCTGCATGAAGAATTACATTTCAACCAGCTCGCTGCCAGCTAGGTGTAAGGAATGTGCTCCTTTCTGGGCAGCAGAAAGGCTCCTTTCCACACCCTTACTGCATTAGCTCCTGTGAACTATAGACAAAGAAAACAGCCTTGTAAAATATTGAAAGTCAAGGGCAGAGTGGCCAGCCTCTAACTATGAGCTGATAGCTACAGATTAACAGCCCAGGTTGCCCTCATCACACCCTGCTGTGCAGCTGCAGCAGCGGAGGAAGCATGGGCTTGACAGCATTTCCTCATGCACGTCTAGCTCACAATGTGCCTGCGCTGCCAAAGCAGCTCATGCTGTTTTGTTCCGAGGCTGCCACCATCCATGCTAGCACAGAGCACACTCCCCTTCATCAGAAATCCAGAGGTGAACAAATCATATGTATCCCACGGACAGCTGTGACCACCTCAGACAGACTCTAGCAACGTACCCTTTTATATGGCTTACAAAGAGCACGTGAAGCAAACAGAAACCTGGGGATGCTGACCTACACCAATCTTGGTCTTGCAGTGTGAAAAAGCGAGTTCAAAATACAAGTCAAGAGCACAGAGCTTCTTCCTGGTGGGAAGATGATGAAAAAAACCCAAACCCAAAACACATCAAGCCAGACATTTTTAATGCTGCTTTCGTGAGAAAATAGTATAAGAAACCACACAGATTTTTATTCTTAATTAGGATTTATAGCAATTAAAATATGAGTTCTGAGATACTTTTCCAGCCAAAACTTAGAACTTTATGCCAACAGTTAAAAATGCAAACTGTCAAGTCAGCACAGAACACCAGATAACACACTTTTTTCCTCTTAAGTTAGGTCCATGATGCCAGTTTCCATTCTACAGACACCCAAGTGTTTTTCAACATCAAGCACAACTTATATCCTCTTGATTGCTATTATGCACAGATTAAACATTTACCTAATACGATATTACACTGATATATTGAAAACTTGGATGTGAGCACATAATAAACCTAAGAGCACAGAGGCTTTTTTAATGCAGTGCTTCGTTTGTGCAGTCCTGGGCCATTGGATATGTAACTAAAACTCCATGTCGGCACTCGGAAAGCGGCCATATGTTCACTTCACCAACGTCTGGGGCTGTTTGAAGACTACCAGCTCTGCATCAGAGATCGCTAGTGCACAGCAGGCAGAACTGAACTTGTGAACAACTAGCAGTTATTTCAGTGCAAAGTCTGGCGCATTAGCATGAATGACGTGGCAGCTTGAAGCTGAGCCACCTGACCTTGCTCTGCAAAGGATGCTTCTCCTTTGTTGCTGTGTACAGCTAAGGACAGATTGGTTCCAGTCACCTACCTTTGACACTGAACTCTTGAAACGCCACTTTGCAGGTACAGGTCTTTAATGCTCATGCAATCCAACTCCGTATCAGGGGTTTTCTTTGTTTTAGGGAAGCTTTAAAATCTCAAGAGCGAGCTGTGTGGCTCAAAGAATAATATGTGATGAGGCATTCATTTTTTGTTTGCTCTCTAGTTACTCACTAACAAAACAGTAAAAATAAGGCTTAGTAACTGCTGCATACATACTTTGTCCCTTTGCTATACATGTCTTATAATAATAAATACCCTTACAATAAATAATGTGCTTTGTGATACGCTCAAAAATTGCTTGTTTTTCTCAGTATGGTTTTGAAGCCTAGAAATAATCTGCAAAGACAGTAAGCTGAATAATAGTAATAGAAAAAAGATGCAATTGCATAGTTATTTAATAATGATTGTTGTTTTATGACAAACAGAATACCTAACAAAGTTCTAAAATAGCACTCTTGGTTAAAGCAAATCAAGAAGCCCCAACACCATTGAACTGCAAACTGTGACACCAGTGGCATATCTAGCTGGGTAAGGACCAACTCTTTGTTCTTACAAGAGCAGGAATACCCTAAGAATTTAGATGCTGTCAAGTTTATACACTTTGGAACATCAAGGCCATTTTCAGACTAGCGTGAAGAAGCACATTAGAGTACCTTGTGATGATGTAGAGCACAAATAATAGCTCAACTCAGTGTTTCCGATCAGGAAATCTCATAAAAGCAGAAACCTCCTTAATATTAAAAGGATGGAGTAATCATCTGATCAGTCTATTCACCGATTTTCTCTCTACCTGCTCTCTTTCTGGTTTTGATCATTAAATAAATGTACTATTCTTACTTTAATTTATGGAATCTTTCTGCTTCTATTTCTGTTCTGAAATCTGGAATCCAAGGTTACTTGCTATACTCTAGTTAAGGCAATTTTCATTTGTGTAAGATCTCCCTTCCCTTCCCTTCTCCTACTAATTAACACATTCTCAAGTTAATTCACATTTTTCTTCTCCAGCTGGGAAGGTTTCTTTAAAGAGAGAATTTGCAGTGTGAGCTGAAAGCACTATCGACACTTTCAAAGAAACAAACTAGAGGTTACACGATTGTAAATGCAAAGCACAAACCGCTTTCTACTAACATTTCAGAAACTTTAGGAGCAAAGCATTGGTATGATTTAGAGAAAATTAACTTTTCGACTGCTAGTCCATCCTCACACCAGCTGTGCTGCTGTGTTCCATTAATGCTACTGAAATCAATGCGATGTTAGGAGAATTCAAGTAGTAGTCAAGTAGTTAATCAGAATGCAGCCCGGGGGACCACTAACAGCCCCTTTCAGCATTACTAATACAGCTTAGCACTGCAGTGGAAAATATTCACGTGTGGTCTTCTGCACGGTCATTATGCTGAGCTGGAACAGCGAGGCTTGAAAACACAGCTCTCCTCAGCTCCAAGCTACTGCCTTTGCAGGAGGCAAACTGACAGGAAAATGGGAAAAAGCACTCACTATTACACACAATGTGGAGAAGAATACAACAGAGAAGGCACAATAAATACTAATCAAAGTGTTGCCCTGAGCAAGCTGTAATCTTGACTCCTGGTATCAGTGGAGCCCACATCCTATTGCATCCAGTACTCACAGATGTTTTGTGAGGACTAGTTTGTTTTTAAGGCATGGCCATAGCTAATATCATATGTACTACTCTGTAACTGAAGAAAAACCTACTGTAGTCTTCTGAAGACGGGAGGACAGCTTTGGAAATTCAAAATAATATGCAATACTTAGCTTTTTATCAAGTTTGTCTCTGCAAGCACAGCATTATGGGATAAACCATCATCGCAGCCTGTTAAACCAACAGGTCTGTCCTGCACATAAAGTTCTTTGAAACAAGCCATGGAAACAAACCAACTTCTCACAAAGTTACCCAAGTCTTCCTTCCCACCTCAAAGTCTTCATCATGTCACCCCAAACTCTGCAGGAAGAAGTACATGGAAATACAAAGCCAAATGTTCTTCTCACCATAGCAACATTAAATAAAAATGCCTGCTCGCAGCATTGCCAGAACTGACTTGTCAGTCTGCCTTGCTACATATTCACGGGTGATGCCAGCTAGCTGACAGGCATCCACGCATCATCTTTTAGATGACAAGTAAATACTGAAGTCTGCATCCAAATGAGTGACTTGAACAACTTTAGTCTTCACATCTTTAAAGAGAACTCAGCCTATACACCAGAACATGCTAATACATAAGCTCAAAATGCTGTGGAAGCTAAGAACAGATACACCAGGAGTTTCTCCCTCCCTGAGTAGGGCTAAGTACAGCACGCTGGTACTGAACTGGGCTCAGGCTCGGAAGGAGTCCTCCAAGTGTCACCTATGTGCAAGGGGGGAATTTGAACACAGACCATCATTTTCTCATTTTTATGAGATCAAAGGCACAAAAAATCTTCCAAAGTCACATTTTTCAATGCAAATAACACTGCTAACAACCACACTGGTACACTTTTCAGTGCAATTATACCATCTGAAACACTAAGACTGTGACACTTACCGCAATTTGTTTTACTGAACACGCACTGAAATACAGTGAGGGTAATGGCCTCAGAGCACCTTCACCCTTACTTTAAAATCAACATTTTAACAAAAAAAATGTTTCTAACAACTATATTCATAATTAATACCACTATTGTTTAGCAGTGGTTTGAAGAATAAGGTACTGAAAGTTTCCTTCAATTTACTTGAATCAAATTTTTCCCATGGCTGCCTGAAGTACACAGCGAGATTTCAGGGAAAAAATAAACAAGAAAAGCCCAACCAACCAAAAAAATAAACAACCCGCAACACAAAACCCACATGCCCTGCTTATCAAAAAATAAAAACTCAAAGAAAACAGGACACGCTCTTTGATCATTTTTGTTCAAGGAGATTGTCCTATTGGACGAAATACGCTTAGCAGAATACTGTTCCACACAACCAGCAAACAAATAAATGCTTTATCTTAGAAAAGCCCTGGTGTTAAAAGCCAAACTGCCTAAATGAAACTGATCTTGTGCCCGCTACAAGGATCCAACAATTCAGCTGCAAAAGAAGCTGTGCTGTAGAGAAGCCCTGCCTGAAGGTGCCACGGTTTCCCATTCTCCCATTTTTATTTTATCTTAAAACCAGTAATTTAAGGTTGACCTAGTATGTTATTGGCAGTGGCTTGGAGCATCCTGTTTTAAGACTGACAATAACTCTTATCTGCTTTGCACCTCAGATGTAGATAAATATGTTATTATGTATATGAGAATATACCACTTCCCACAAAGCCAGAGAAGATCACTACCAGAACTCTTAAAAACTTTTCATCAAGTAAAATTTGGACAAATGAAAACAGAGGGGGGAGAGAGAAGGAAAAAAAAGGACTTCATTGCATCTGAAACCAGTCAGATGAAGCCTTGTAAGCATCACTATTAACAACTTACTCTTTCATAAAGCAAATGGAGGTTCTGGAAAAGCAGTTGAAAATTGTCAGTATCAAATCAACAAGCTTGTTTGATGCTTTTGAGGAGGGAAGAAGAGAAAAGAAAGCATGCTTATAGTTTTACTCATGGATCTTAAGAGGGAGAAAAAAGGAGCACCTACCCTCCCACTCAAGCTACCCAAGGGAATTCATGGCTTTGCCTTTCAACCTCGCCTATGCAGTGCATCAGCTCACCCCATCTCATGCTCTAGCAGAGGTCCCAACCTCAACTCCTTGGGATTAGGATTAAAGATATTTGTGACACAAATCTTGCACTTCACTATCCTTTCATGCAAGCCAAACAAAAAGAGAAGCTTTTGCTCTTACGCTTCTCAATGAATGATTCTGCAAAACTAAATTCAGAGGAAGAAACCAGGTGTAGCAACACTACACAAACACTGAACCTAAACAAAACACAGATGCGAATACACTGTATGTTTCTATATCCAAATCAACAATGTAATTTGTCTGAGAGTCTGAGGAGAAAGACATTTCTGGTTTCTAAATGTGAACTGAAAAATGAATCCAAGACAACTTTAAATTTACCTACTTCAGAGACAGCCGAGCTCCAGCCCTTGCTAAATCCTCAACATTTCCTCCTACCAGCTGTTATCACCTTCTTATCATGAACGAGCGTAATCCAGATGGATTTTCTTCAGATCATTTAATGTGCCAAGAACTGTGCACACCACTCTAATATCTTCTGCTGCAGATTTCACCACTGCTGTCTCAGTTGTACAGCTGGCTTGACAGCCAGAGGTGGAACAACAGAAAAAAAGCTACATTTCTCGATGGCTTGCCAAACAAGAAGCACAACTGATAAAGAGACTTTTGGAAAGTAATGAATAATTAATTTGACACAGCCTCTAAATTTCAAAAACTGAGTCATGTTCCTACGATTTCTGCACCTCTGCCCAAAAGTACAATTATAAATATTGTTCAAAGAATACATTTTACTTATGTTAGGTAATCTCCCAATAGCAGCATGTCGTGGGTTTCATTATGATAACGAGGAGGCTACCCCACTGAAAGAAAAAGTCATGGGCTCCGTACCAAGTAATATCCATCACAGAAATTGCTTGTTCATGCTACTGTGGTCAAAGCACAGGCTGAAGGATTGATGAAAACTGTTTTTAGGAAGCCACAAATATTTCTATTAGGCTGTTACAAGAGCAAAATAGCCGTGATGGGTGCTGTTTAGCCAGACTTAATTCAACTTCTGGCTGTGTTGTTAATCCTAAAATAAAGACAGATCATTCGTCAAATCTGCCAAGCAGTTCTGCTATTTCCCAGGCCGGTGCCTCCTTTTTCGTTCACCGACAGGCTCTTTCACAGAAGGCATTGCTCATTCCTTTATTGCACAATGCCCCTGGTTGTAACACCGCCCAGCTCAACACCCATCTGGACATCCCGAGACTCGGTGGCTCATTGCTCACGCCTTCCAAGGGCAGACTCGATTCTGTTTGTTGGACATCGTGCTGTGGGGCTTGGCGGTTTTAAACTTGGATATCCAGGTAGTCTCCCACGTATGTTCTTTTCCTCAGACTGTCTTACTTCATCTTTTTCATTTTACTTATCAAGATAACCTACAGAAGTTACTGAACGAAGTTTAAGATGACCTTCGGTAGCCCTTTAAATGACTTTCTGATGACAAACAGTAGTTAGTTGTTTTCAAAGCAGCTACAAAACTGATTATTAAGTCTTTCCTCATTTCATTTGTTTCTATATAAGGCTGTGAAGGTCATGCATCCCTTTCTCAACACTGAGAGTTAGAGGCACCTGCTGCCCACCAGCAAACACACAGCAGGTCTGTTCAGGCAGCTGCAATGACCACTCTCCAAGTCTGGATATGTATATCCACAAAAGAATTTGAAAACATCAAAAAGTACATAACAGGTTATTATTTTTCTTCCTTAGAAGGACAGATGATAGATTCAGTATCAAGGGAATGCAGTAACTAAAGGTGGTGTTAGCTTATGTGTAGTGCATTAGAAGAAGTATCCTTGCAAGTTCATTAATTATACATAAGAGCTTTCCTGGACCAGCAGATATTTTACCATCGACATGTGTACTGGGCAAAACTAAATATCCCGACCTCAGCTCATTGAAAAACACATCAGCATTTTCTTAACAAATTGATTTCTCAACCACTTGTTCAGCAAGTGTAACAGCCAGCCATTTCTCAGAACACATTAACTTCACTACCTGGATTACTTGCATACTCAGACACAAACTCCCATCCGAGCTAAAAAACAACGTACATATGAACAGGGGGAAAACACCCATCCATTTTAATATGGTAAATATTATCTTCTACACTATTATTCTGGTTGTTCATATAATGCCAATAAATGTGAAAAATTAAAAAACTAGAAATCCTGATCTGGTCCGAGTGTCAGTGTTTTCATCTCACAAAAGGGAATTTTGCAATCCGTAAATCTGAGCCACAACCACATACCGGCTCTGTTTATTACAGCCGGAAAAAAAAAACATAAAACCAAACTGGATTTATTCTAGTAATTGGACTGTGGAAATAAACCAGGATTCCTTCATTATTACCATCCACTACCTGTAGCACATAGATACTGCTTTTACAACAGCTGTCTGTTTACAGCAACGTAACTGATAAAGAGATTCCACTTACAGGCAGACTTCGAGAGAAGAAATGTTGACTAATCATTTTTTTTGTTCTTCCTAGTATGCGGGTAAAAAGTACCCTTTTTTGTTTCCTTCATGAAAGCATTAGCATTATGTAAAATATGTAACAAAAAATCTCAAGGTGCTCAGACTGACAAGTCTAGTCCGCCATGGTAGTCAGGTTTCAATTTATAAGAAAAAAAAAGTTTGTTGTTGAGCTTGTGACTAGTAATAATCAGCAATGAAAACAGACAAACATTTACAATGTAATCAGCTTCTTGTCTTTCTGTTATATCCTATTTTATCACCTGTAGCTAAGCAGATAGTACATAGCACATAAAAAACTTTGTAAAAGGTCAGGGAGGACAAAAGTAAGATTTTACAGTCACTGAATAGATATTATGGTGCAGCTTAAGCGAGCATGAAGCTTCATTTATTTCAGGAAGCCTTACCATAGATAAAGGAGCATGGTTACACAGCTTATAGGTTTTAGAGTATTGCGACAAAAATCATAAATGCATCAAGTAGCTCTACTGGAAGCAGCACACTTCTATGAAAGTCTGGTAGAAGTCTGCACTGTTACTCTGCTGAATGAGGCTTTAAATGCTTATTTTACTCCAGAGGTTAAAAAAAACAAAACATCTGCAAAAACAAATTCAAGTGCTCTTTAAAAAATATTAATAGTAATATTAAACACAAGTTTATTATTTATGGAACATCCTAGCATAGTTGTCCACATGGAAAGAGTAAATTACTAGCAATAAATAACATAATTCCTCTAAAGTCAGCATTAAAATATTACAGCTGATAGAGAGAAACAGTAATCCTATCGTGTCTGCATTTTGTGATCACTTCATCAGCTAAGAGCTGAATAAGCTATTACAAAGAAAGCAATGGAAATACCACATGTGTTTGTATGCATACGTGTTTCAGTTTCAATAAACTGACAAACCATTGGTAACAAAATCCCTCCTCTACAACAATTTGCAGATTATCTCAGTTGCTCTATAACAAGAAAAAGGAGACACTTGAATCACAATAGAAAAAACCACCACTGCGGCTGGTATTGTAATCACAATATTTACTTACCCAGCTTATTTTCTGAACAACTCACTGCTAACATAAAATATACTTACATTTGACCTCAAAGCAATAACTGTATGGCTTCTAGAGTCTGTTACTGTCAGAGAACTACTATGAAGACAGAAGTAGAAACAAACTTCATTTCCACTGGGAAATGCCTCCAATGAAATGAGTTCTACTCACTGCTTCAAATGGACAATTAGTAAACACTTTAACCAGCAGATACACATGGGTTAGTGCCAAGCTCTATTTTAGCCATTGGTTCTATCCAGCCTGGAGATACTTGAGCAGTAATGTCATCCAAACAGACACCAGCACAATATATTAATCAAACCTTAAGATATTGTTTCTTAAAGTTTTTTTCCATCATCACTATTTATTGTAATTGCTTCAGGGAGGTATTTTAAACTTAATGCATCAAGAGTCAAAGAAAAAAAAAGCCTGAAGCTCTAATAAGACAAATAGTGTTCTTTGCCACAGATCAAGCCCGAGGCAGCATAAAGCTAGATAGATTCAGCAAACTGAAAACTACACAGCTCCTTAAAGGTTGCTTGCGAGTACTAACGCTGCAACTCTGGCCAACTCCAACAACAACAAAATTAATTCACCCTGAGAACTGATTAGTCATGTATCCTAGTCAAGCAGGAACAATGGTCCTTTGCCTACCAACATGTAAACAACAACCTGAGTTTGCTTCTTCAAATTATCCGCAAATCTATTGAAAATAACAGCATCAGGTCTCTCTTTTGTCCTACTACAGAAGCAAAATATACAGGTCTGTTTTTCATTTTATATGTAACTCAGAACCTGTAACAATCCTGTCCTATCTCAAATTCCATCTGCGATTAAGATGTTGTGTTGTATTCCTTGTGGCAGTGATGTGGTTCACCCTGTCACTAGTCTGCAAGTGCCATACCTCTTTAGTTGCTTGTTTCTAATCTGTCTTCAGTCTAACCAAAACCAGAGATACAAGGGAAAGAATTCCAGAGATACAAGGGGAAAAGCATTACTGCAAGAAAAGCAGTAGCATAAAATGCACACACAGGGCTTTACTACATGCCTATGAGCATGCTTTTATTTTGTGACAAATGAGACACAGAAGACTTCTCTCACCATGTGATGACTTGAACATCCTGGTATGGACAAATGCTGGTGGGACAGAGCAGCTGACACTAACTCTGCTGGCATGCTGTAGCTGTGTTGTCACTTGCAGAACCCCTCTCCCAGGCTTCTTGTCAAAGGCATGACCCTAACAAAGCTTGCATCTGCTCCTTTTTGCCATATTTAAACACCCTCTCAACACAAGTATTTATTTTGCTAGGAAAACCAAGCGTAGGAAAGATTTAAGCATGCAGTTATGACAAAAGACAAAACTAATGATTTCAAATGACTTTTTAAAATGCATAAGCTGAAGGTACCAGGGTAGGTCATCTCTGTGTGTCAAATCATAAGAGCTATTAGCCAGGGCAGGGAATTACATTTTTATCTCATAACCAGAACACATATGTTTTCTTTTAATTAACACCCAGTCAAGTGCATATGGTAGAAATGCAGAGCATATTCGTACCAACTCAAGTAATAAGGCTTAGTGAAAAAATATATGCTGAGTTTCATCTTTCTAATGCACACACATTTAAAAGTATAAAACATTTACTGTGAATAAAGTAGCTTATACATTTTGGCATAGAATATAATTTTCCTTGGTGTGTCCAAGTTACCACTGAAAGTCTTTCTCTGAGACTATAAAAGATCAGTGGACTTACGAGTGCAATTGGTATGGGCTAGACTTTTGAATTCTGTTTAAGATACTTCAAATTTCTTTAACTGAAAAAACATATTGTTGCATAGAGAGAGAAAATACAGATTAAACAGCCCACATGTGCTGCCATACCCACCTGCTACATTAAGCTTTTCGACTGCTCCTAAGCTGGGAGCAGGAGTGGTGCTAGTATTGTTGGTAGAGTTTGCTCCTGTTCCATTCAGTACAAGATTTTCCACCTTGGACTCTAGCTTCCCAATGCGCTGCAAGATATTATCCAACAAGACAGCAAGCGTTTTCTTCAAATCTGTAAGTGAAAAAGGAAGTTATGCTTAATAATGCAATGCACGCTATAAGCACCAAAAAATAGAGACAAGAATGAGACTGAAATACACACACACACACAATCAGTGCAAGTCTTTGTCATTAGCAGTTTTGTGCTCTAATGTTCCCTGCTTTGTTGAGCCTCAGGTATAAGTTTCCCTGGATGTAGAACTGGTCTTTCTATGCATTTTATAAAGCACACTGCAACTCACGTATGCATCCTACACTCGAGGGGGAAATGTGCACCCATGTGGGTATAACCACAGAAGAAAAATAAAAAAAATACTTGCTTTGTAGTAGCTCAAGTAATAGTATGTTGCTTAAGTAACAATGAATGTCTGCATCTTACAAGCACCTACCACTTGCCTTCAGGTACTATGGCGGAACTTTGCATAGACACACAAACACCTGCTGCCCACCTCTAATTCAGTACCTACACGTTGCTGGTGGGTTTTGGGATGTCTTAAGCAAAATGAAAGAGCTTGACTCCAGCACAAATACATGGGGCACAAATCATTCCAATTTTGCAAAACTGCTCATTCAATTTACCAGAATCAGCTGGAGCTATCAAAATTAAGCATCAAGTAGAAAGGAAAAAAGGAGAAATCAAGGACAAAGTACTTGAATTTAAAAGCAAAGCAGGCATTAGACTTGATTGAGGTATCTGGCAGGGAAGTCTTTGCCATATTTCCCAACTACTCCAATAGCAAGACCTTAATCCATATTCAAGTGCCATCAGAGGAACAGAATTTAATGCTCTGTAAGATTCTCAGTCACTTGGAAACCACAATGCCAGTCCCAAAAGAGGGGACAGCTTTGGGCCAGCATCAAAACCTTCTCCTGCATCTATTCCGCCACAATCAGGTTCTGCACTGGCACACAGTGTTGAAGTCCAAACTTTCTGTTGTATACCCAAAACACAAAAAAATCACCCATTTCTTTTGTTCATTGTGCTGGCAATTGTTTGTACTTATCTGTTTGTACTTATCTGTTGGATCAGAAGTGGCACTTCACTTTGCATGGAAAGCAACAAACAGCAGTAGGAGTTTGCATATCCATATGACAACCAAGCAAATGTTTCCCGATTTTTTGTTTTCTAGTTCTTTTGTTCAGTTTTCTTAAAGTAACAAACATGTGGGTAAGCTAAAAGAACTGTGGGCAATGGGGGGGAGGGAGGGAAATAGACCGCTATAATACTACACTTTAATTAAAGTGGCAACAAGCCAAATAAGATGAAAGAAAAGTACTGTTCTTTGTTCGTTTACTTGTCTCATGATTAAAGAATTTGGTATGATGAATTTACATTATTTTCCCATTTAATTACATAAAATAATTACATGTACATTGTATAATACACTTTCTGCTTTCCACAAATTTAAAATCAAACAGCTTTCTGATCTGCAATAAAAAATTCCTCCATACACCTGAAGGGATTCATTTGCCCTGGTATCAGCTGCAGTTTTGCCATAAGAGATTTTGTGCTCCTTATTGTTTTTCTTAGGGACAGCTCAATTCTTGTGCAAATGTGAGAGTAAATAAGAGAAGGCTACTGCATTTAGAAAGCTTATTATTTTTATTTTTTTCTAACAAACGAGTTACATTTCTTCCATGGAGCCATAAAGAATGTATTTTTCTTTGTGATTGTGTGTTTTCTTTAGTCTACATTAAAGATCAGAATGTGGAACCTTAAGTGCTAATAATACAGTGCCTTCATACAATTTTAAATATTGATGTGGTGCAACAAATAAAAGAAGCATTTATGAAAATCAAATGATTCAGTCAAAGTCCAGAAGTTACTTAATGGGATAGTGTGCAGAAGAAAAGCAAAGTGTGGAGGAGGGACTTAAGATCAACAAAACCATGGTAGAGAGAAGGAAAATCTAAGAAAAAATGGTAGTACAAAAAATTCAGGAAACAGTGAGGAAGAAACACAGTACACAAAGGCACAGACAGAGCATCAAGAGAAAAACAGCTGAAACTTGTAATCTTTTAACCCTGATAGTGAAACTTTTTAACCCTAATGCTGAAACATGGAGGTAAGAGACTGCTTCCTGGAACAAAAAAGCAACTGAAGGCCAGTTTGAGAAGGGGAGTGTAAAACAACTCTTTACTGTTATAAAAAACTAATACTCATTTATATTTGGAATACAACTTTTTAAATGAAGATGTTTGATCCACCTGACAGGCCGATAATACAGTAGAAAGCAAAAGAAAGAAAACAAGCTATGCAATCAAGATTAATGAGTGACTGAAAATCTTTTGAGTGGGTAAAAGTGGCCAAAATCAAGGAAACTTGGAGCCTGCACACAGGAATCACGAAGCCTGTTCACTAAGAGCAATCAGAGGATTACAAGAAATAAAAAGGCCAAATAGCAAGGGCAGTTGTCATGGAATAATGAACCAATTTCTACACACTATCACTAACCTTAGACATTAATGGGTTTATTTCTGAACAGCTAACCTGATAATTTGCTATTAATAAATCATTTGGTGCACTAAGGAAGACAGACTAACGCTCTTACTCAGTTTAATGCAGCATTATTTCATAGGGTGCCATTCGCTCCCCATAGCACCTTTCCCACTAGCATTTTAAATACATATATTACCATGATTTTACATCCTTCAAAACTCCTTAATTTGAAAATGCTTGTCTACACTTGTCTTTAAATTGCAAATTCTTCTTAGCTGTAGACCTTGAAATTTCTCTGCAAGATTTAGCTGTAACTTACAGAAGTGTTACAGAGTTATTTCTCCCACCTTCAAATGCTGTTAACTTCTCCTGGGGAACCTGACCACTATTTGGCAGCAAGTCAATGTATTCCACAGCAGGACTTGGAGCAGGAAATGAAAGTCACAGGCAAAAAATTGCAGGGGGAGCTTAGCTTAAGGATATCCTAGCTATGGCACGGATTCACGCAGTTACCCTTCAACTTCTGGAGGAATATATTGTTTTGCTTTATTTATTTTTTTCTTCAATTCACCTAAAATCAAGCAACCTTACAAGATAAAGGGATATTGATAATGGTTATGTATTAGATAGTTTTTATTTTTTTAAAAAACTATGCAAACAATGTAACTGCAGGTTAAGAGAGGCAACCCTTCCCTTCTTGTCACCATTGGTGAGGCCCCACCTGGACAAGAGGCCACGGGCACCACCCAGAACACAAGAGCTTCCATCTGCCACCTGTGCAGGTAACAGAGCACTGGCAGAGCTTGCCCAGAGAAGCTGTGGAGTGTCCCGCCTTGGAGGTCTTGAGAAGTCACCTGGACGTGGTGCTGGGTGGGCCCTACAGGGGGCTGGGACCAGGTGACCTCCAGAGCTCCCTTCCAACCTCAACCATTCCGTGATTCTGTGAATCCTTTAGGGACCTCTATGTGCTTGGAGATATTCAATCCAGATATTTATCTAGCACCTCTCTATTTTGCTTGTGTTGCTCTGTAAGATTACAATAGCAGTAGAGATCAAAGTTAAAGTCACAGAGGAACTGAAGAACAGGGAATGCTCGTTATTTAAGCAACAAAGCAATTTAATTGTTAGCTATGTCAGGGACAACAATATCAGCCTTACAAAAAAGCATCGTCATACAAACTTTTTTTTTTTTAAGAGAAGTGGTAACAGAAACAAGATGACATCCCAGCATGATATTTTCATTATATGCAAAGAGAAAAACAAAAGAAAAGAAGCGCAGCTTTGATCTGCTGCACCCTAACCTTCATTCCTTTTTAAGCCTAGAAAAACCAGATGATCTTCTATAGCAAAATATGAAGACAAATATTAAAAGAAAGACATCAAGATGACTAATTAGCAATTAATTCTCCAGATAGTCTGAAAGGACAAAGATAAGTAGTAAAGAAAGTGAGCTTAAAAATCAATCAGATTCTATCAGATTAAAAAGGGACCTCACCTCACTTGAAATTAAATGATATATTTTTTTCATGACATTTTGTAGTAACACACCACGAATTTCTTTCTTTCATGCTTTCACACAAACCGAACTGCCATGTAGTATGAAATGGAGGTGGGGGAGCATTACAACCTACTACGCAGAAATAACTGCCAGACAAGCACTGAAACTCATGAAAGAAACTTTTCTACCCTGAGGTAAATATGACGTATTCAAGCTTAACAGTAAGCCTAGGCCACATCCATAATCTTAAATGTTAGGTAAATTGACTGGACACAGAAGTGCAATGGAAAAGAGGAAAAATAAACATTGCAGGTCTCTGCTTTATCGCTGAGGCAAGTTATTTTTCCAGAACGAATTTTTTAAATCACTGACATGTAAACTGAAAAGCTTCCCAAGGTTCTCAAGAACAGCAAAACCACACATTTTTTTAAATCAAGTTCTAACAAATAACCTGAGGCATAACAGACACTGTTACAAGACGGATGCAGTAAAAAAAAAATAATTAAAAATTAGCTGATAACTTCATTCCCAAATGACTGAAAATTTAAATTTTGTCCCACTTCGTAACTTTCAAGTAAAGAACGTTCTCTCCATCTGTGCAGAAAACCCACAGTATGAAGTACTGTCAACTGAGCAGCATTAGGAAGTACAATGTTTGGACAACTTCGAAAAACCCTTTATCAGATTATCACATAATCTAGGACACACGCTTACCGTATGCTGTCACTGTTCCGACATAAGGCCCATCAACCACATTTTTATTTTCTTCAGCTAATGCTTTGATGTATCTTTTGCTGAGATCCAAAATTTGCTCACGCAGGACTGAACTGCTTTCGTGCTGTGTTTGCTGCTGAATAGTAAAATGCAGAAGCATCATTCCCCAAATAAAACCAAAAGTCACCAGAAAAAAGCCAAGTTTCTGAGAGGACAGCTTCCATGGAGAGAATGCCATGATTCCCAACAGCTTCTCACGGAGTTACTACAAAGGGTCCTAAAGCATAAAGCCAAAGAGCAAGTTCATGGTCCGGGTATATACAGATCACAGAGCAGGACTCAATCTTGTTCCAACTCCTTAGTCAACGTGTATCTGTATCTCAGTTCCATCCTGTTGAAAGAGGAAAAGAAAAGTAGCACAGTTAACACAAAATACTAGGAATTTTTACCAGCTTTACTAGGTCTCCATTGTAAGTAGTATAAAACAAGAGTAGACAATATGCTTTTTTTGTAAATGTTTAGTTTGTACATATCAATATTGTACTATACTAAAGCACAAACAAGCCAAGAAAAGCCCTGGAAAAAGAACAAAGAGTGATGCGCCTGAGCAGGTGAAGAGCACCTCTCAGTACCTGGATCAAATTCAATGCTTGAAGCTGTTTCCAAGCTGAATTTCAAGGTAAGGCTGCTTTAACATTTTTTTTCTCCTCCCCTGTGTGTGTACACAAAAAACTTTGTGATGTTGCCAATGCAGCAATTTAAGACAATTCTTAACATAATTCAGTTCTCAGAAAACACGTAATTTTAGCTGGCAGTGACACTGTTAGGAGTTCCTGGCAAGAGCTATGGCATATGGCTAGATAGATGATCAGGAAATCAGACTCCCTCAGGGGTAAAGAGCAAAAAAAAAAAAAAAAAAAAAAAAAAGTAGTCTACATTATTTAAACCAATCCACTCTCCTGGCTTACATTGCAAGAAGTCAGAAGGCTGAAATAATCTCTTCTTGCTCCTGTGTGGCCTCTGCCATGCATCATTACTCCTTATTCATAAAATGGAGTCCAATGAGTTTGCACTTCACAACTAAATTCTACACACGTCCCTCTGAATGCTACAACACATCTTTTGTATATAAAAATTAATATTCTCAGAGCCTTTCCCACACTAAGGAAAAAAGTTGGCTAACTGCCTTCAAGACAAACAGTAGGACCATCTTTTCATGGTGAACTCAAAAATAAAACCTGGCATAAGCTACCCAAAGGCAAGGAAAGCTCTGTGATGAGGGCTGGAGGCAGGGTCCTTAGCGAAAAACCCTACAAGAGAAGAAAGGTAATTAAAAGGTAATTAAGCGTAAGCTATCGTGTTAAAACACGGATTTGGTAAAATGCGATCCTTTTAACTTCATAATGCTCCCAGACAGGATTAGAAAACAATGTTCCCTCCCATTCTGCACTTGCCCAGATAATGCAGATGTTACTCTCATTTAATAGGATAATTACACAGATGCATGCTAGCAGCACTCTGCTTTTGTGAAAATTCCCTTTAGATCTTCCCCTTTCAGTCCAGCTAGGGGTTCTGCAGAGGGACAGAAATACCCCCGGACTACCTGACTTCCACCATGACTTCTGCGTGCGTTTACTGATGACCACTGACTGTGGAAGTGTGTTGTTACACAGAACTGGAAGCAGAAGCGGAGTAACCGCACCGAGCGTCTTTGCTGCTAAAAGAACAATTTGAAGCCATCTGTTGCTTAAGGAAGAATGGTGCAGAAAAATGAATCACGAGTTCATGGAAAAAAAGATTACAAAGGATTAATGCTGCTCTTCATAAACTTAAGTGAATTTTCCCAGAAACAGCAGAGGGAAGTTTCACTTCTTTTGGTTTATTTAGCTATAGTCTTGGGACATTCTTGGGCTGTCTGAGAAGTGCAACACTTATTTCACTACAAATTGAATGCTTTACTAATTCTCTTACAACATCTGATGTGAAAAAAATACAGAAGATTGTTGTTTAAAACAGCATTGCAATTTGGAAATGAAATACCTAATATCCAACAGGAATCCCTTCAGTGACTTAATTTCACCTAAGAATTGACAGAGTCCTCTGCAGCAATAAGATCTGTGGTTAGAACAGTCAACATTTTGTTCCCCATTATCAGCTTTATGCAACAAATTAAATATTGAACAAGAAGGTAAAGCTACCACCACCCTTGTTTTAACAGACAAGCCCTAAACAACTGTTCATAAAACATTGTTAGCAAAAGCACACAGAACATTAACAATATCAATTACAAAATAATGCAAGTATCCCACAGTTTTATTTAAGTTCTAGAGGAAAACCAAGGATGATTTTAAACATCTGTCTAACCTATGAGCATTACCTACTTAAATACAGCTGTTGACTTCTTTATTCTGTTCATCAACAATCAGATAAGAGCCTTAAACACACCCCCAAATGGTAAGAAGGCAGTCAGGAAATATGAAGGTTTTTCCGTAAGAAAAACAGAGAAACTACTCCCCACATCCAGCCCTATTTTTTGCTGCCATTAAAGCACTTCCAGCGAGTAGCACCGAGATGACCAGGCAGTATTTGTGCAGCTCATCAACTTACAGCGCTGCTGGTGGGCAGGAAGGCTTTCAGAGCACACAGGACAAGACTCTGGGCTTCAGGCTCCTTCCGTGGCTGGACTGCACGCCTGTGCTGGCCTTGGTGTATGTTTAATCCTAGCTTTGATAGACGTTGATGACAACACAACTATTCCACAGGCAGTGACTGCCACGTACTTACAACGACACATACGGTATCTAAACAGACATGGGTCAGAAGACACCAAGGGATAGGTGAAGGGCATGGAGACAGAAATATCACAGAGATGTTCTGGCAATAAATTAATGAGTGACTGAAGTGAGCCACAGGTGAAGTTATAAACGCATGCGTGCCCATCATAATTGCTTATGGACTTTGGCCATGCCTTCTGACTAGTTATTTCTCTGCCCATATCAAGTAAGCCAATGCCAAGCTGTAGGTGGCAGCTTATTTCCCTATTCCCCACCTCCCCCTTCATAAGTCCCCTGAAAGGAGCTGATGCTCCTTACTCCGACCTCGCCTGTTCTCCGAAGTGCAAAATGGTAAGCAGTAGCTGAAGAGGATTTGCAAACAGATTTGTACATGCTTCTGCAGAATGTGGGACTGCATCCCCCTTCCTCAGGGCTTGGAAAGAGGTGCTCTCACTCTAGCAGAACTCCTGAACTACTTCCAGCACCCCTCTAGGAACTGGCTATGTCATAGTTGTGAAGTTGTATAGGAAACTGTTAGAAAGATGACCCCTCTGAATTCCTGGGAGCCCCTACTGTACCAAAACTACAAGTCGAGCGTGAAAAACAGGGTGAAAGTGAAAAAACATACCAGGCAAAGCAAAAAAATGAACCACAACACTAATAAAAAATGGTTTTGTTCTTCTTCAAATTCAACTGCAGCCAGCCAAATCTCACCACAACTGAATCCACGCAGTCATACTTCTTGGTTGTTTTTCTTTTTTTTTCTTTTAGTTGCTGACCATCTTCACACCACCAAGCAGTGGGCAGACAGCAGGCACAGCAAAAGGCTCACTCCGTATCTGCAAAGGGCAGCACACTGCCCTCCCAGCCTGGTGGGCTCGCAGAAGCAGAGGAAGAGCACTGCAGCCTCAGGACCCACTGAGAGCTTCCAGCAGCTGCTTTTTGTTTGTTCTTCCAAGAGGTAAGTTCCGCAATAACCCATTTCACAAGACTTCGGGAGAAACCTGACACCAAAGTAACTCCCAGCACCAACCTGGTGGTTTCCCCGACGAGAGCACAGATGCAGCCAGATCATTTAGTCTGCTGATTCCAACAACTGATCACTTAATTTACTTCAACTGCTAAGGTCATACACTTGAACCACCCCAAAAATAAATTCTCCTAATTCTGCTGGGATCAGTCCTGTAACAGACAAGGCACACAGATCTGAAAGGAGCAGAAGCAGCTAGCAAAGCCTGCAATGCTAACCCAAGTAGGCATACACAAGATTTGCAGCTCACTGGAGCTGCACACATCCTCTACGTACCTCAAAGACAATGCCAGCATCTCAGGAGGGAGAGGTAGCTGAAAATTCATGCAACTATCCCAGCCTTGTCTAGTAACCAATGTTTACGCATGCTTTTAGTAGGGGTACAATTTAGGTTCCTTAGTATATAAAAGAAGGCATAACAACATTTCCTCATCTGAACTACGGAGCCTGAGTTTTGTTCTTCCTACTGCTCAACTTTATTTTCAGCAATGCTCCCACCAGCTGGTTCCTTTCTTCTAGCTGACAGATGTCACTGCTTCTCCTCTCTCACCCCCCTCCACAGCTGAAAGGGCACCGCACGCTGCTCCCGAAGCGGCAATTTGGGATGCAACACCACCAAGTGAGAAAAGCAGAACACCACCGGGGCACAACAGGAGAAGCAGGCCAGATGGACTGAGGGAGAGTAGGAGTATAAATACTCCGAGTTTGTTTTTTAGACGGGGGGGGCATGTTTGCTTTCACGCGTATATATATGTGTGTGTGTGTGTGTGTGTGTAGTAGAAATTGGCAGGAGGCGGTGGGAAGAAAGTTGAAGGAGAGGAATTGATAAGATGCCATAAAGAAGTAAATTTGCATCTTGAGCAAGCAGCTTGCCTGCACTTTCAAAAATAAATTTCTCCACTTAGAAACAGTTTGGGTGGCAACTCAAGCAGCATTTCCCCATGTGGGCCTGTGATTTCACAGAGCACTCCAAAATGTTTCCAATTTTCTACCAAGCACAGCATTTTCTGCAGTTTAGTCCTACATAACATACATTGTCATTCTTCTTTTTGTGTTGTTTGCTTACCTTGGTATTTCAGGGAGGAAAGACAAATAAAGAGGAATGTTTACACAGAAGTGATGACAATGGCAAACCTCCCCACAAACACATAGTAAATCACAGCCAAGATAGAAGAGAAGGATACAGGACACTCTCCAGAATGCAGAAAGCCTGTTTTTCCCAAAACTGTGCAGAAGGATCAATCTACCTGCTTCAGCCATCATGCAGAGTGTCCCAACCACTACTCTTTGCTCTTTCACACTGAGCACTCACTGCTAAGTGCCATCCTCCAGCATCCTACCTAAAACCCTCTCCAAACTCACTAATTGTACCAATTTTATATTGCACAAACAGTTTTCCAAATGTTTTCTGATCAATAAGATGCATCTCGTATCTTCTTATACTGCTTAATTCAACGTTTTACTGTACCTGCTCTGTCTTCAAAGAACTCATAAAGGACTTTCAATAGATCAGAGACCATTCTTGTTTTACGTTAAGATGCACGCCAGCTTACGCATGTTTGGAGCATGGACTGGCCAGAGCAAAGAACTGCATCAAAACACAGTTGATGAACAAGCCAATGAAAGAATACCGCTCAGACAGTTGACCTACAGCTCAAAATTTCTTTAGTTTCAATACCAAAGAAGCTCAGAACTGAAGATTTTACATGGAAGAAAGATGTGACAACGAATTTTGTGTGATCCCGTTGTTTTTAACCCACGCATGTTAAAAAGGGGAAAAAAGGCTGCAAGAAAATCCATATGAAAAAATCCTTACAGACTGAAATTCTTATGGTTCAAGTAATTCTTATGGTCTAAAGACATTCCAGACAATGAATTTAAGGTCATAACCAAAACCTATCCCAGTCTTTTAATAACAGTACTTACAGATCAAAAACCTGAATTAATTTTAGGATTAGGAATTGGAAGACTTCCTCAAAGTTCAGAAAACCAGAAATATCCCTGACCTTGAACAAAATTAATTTAAATGTTTGCAGCCATTTACAGGCAAATTGCAGGGTACATTAATAACATTTATCTTGTCATTACATTAAAACAAGATTCCTGAAATATAATTTTCTCACTGAAAAAATGACATTTGGGGATGTCAGCATGGTGATCAACAGATTAGGAAATAGTTACTTTTTTGTTATATATAGGAGGAAGTAACTGAAAAACAGACTGTGAGCCCCAGTCATTTTAAGACTTAGAAAACATCCCTAAAATCAACAAAGAAGTATGCATGAGTCATATTTTCTTGCCTTCAAGAGTCCCTCATAACTCAACAGGCAAACCTTAAGTCACTTCATTAATTTTAATGAATTTAAGGAACAGGAATCATGGATCAGATTTTTTCTGATCCAAGCACACACCTTTTTGTCTTCCCCTCTTTGCACCTACCCAAAGGTGACATCCTACTCAAAGCCTAACACACAACATCCTCGTACGCCATTCTCAAACTTACAGCTGAATTATGACCACTGAGAGACATAACGCTGGGACTTGCTGAGAAACACAGTCTCACAGTTTTTAGATCACCTGGAAATTCTCCAAGCCTATGAGCAAAATGCCTTCGGTTATTACACAGCAGTCCTGTGTGTGCAGCTTGGGCTCAGGGAATTCTCTCCCGCCTCCATGGGTCAGAGAGTATAGCTGAAGCTGGAGGAGCTAACAAAAATTGCTTTGAACTTAGTCAGAAAATATTTTAAATGAAAAATGGAATTGAATTCAGCTGATAATCAAAGCACCCAAATTACTTCGCACTCTGGGAACTAATGTTTATTACAGAAAAATGGAATCGTTAGCTCATTTCACGCACCGAGCAGACACTCCAGGCCCCCGTCTCTCCCACCGCTATTAACCACAACTCCGCCTGTTACATCACATCTTGCGGTCTGTCCAAGAGAAAAACAAGCAGCTCTCAACAGCAGCCCTGTCCAGCTCACAGAGCAAAGTCAAAAAGTGCTTTGTGTTCAGCAAAAAAGCTCTCATCGATGTGGATGCCCAAGTACCATCTCTCATCAACCTGATGGCCAACAGGCTAAATGCAGCCTCTGGCAATTGTGCCAGACCCCATGCAGGCAGCTGAGAAAGTTCAAGATTTAAGGAAAGATCCAAACATGTTGATGTTTACTACATCTTATTGGAAAAGTTTTAGACAACAAAAGATGCTGAAGAATTAATACATCTCTGTAAGAAAATTAACTTACTTCAAGTTCTTATCATTTGCAGGGGATGCAGAATAATCAAAACATGAAAGAAATTCTTATTAAGCTGGCTTTCAATAAATTGCAGCTACAGGATTATACATCCAAGCTTTCCATAAAGGTCACACCAAGACAAAAAGACAGGAGACTCAAGTTAAAATAGAGAAGAATTAGAAAGAAATGCATAGGAAATTAATGTGTGTGTGCTACTGAGCAAGTGCGTATCAGATCATAGATTGTTTTTTCCCCTAGCTGAGCATTAAATAAGTCTTCAGAAATATTTATTTCTCGTTGCTTTAGAACACGTTGAACCTGGGTCAAAGTATAACATCTCTTCCTACAGATTTGTTCTTGGCAAGCGTTTTGAACACATTCCAATTTATGTGGTTAGACAAATGGTTGAGAATACGAGCTGCATCTCCGAAGCACAGAATTTAATGGAATTAAAGTTTCAGCAGTCGCCCATTTGGAAGTGACAGCGCTGTTGATTATTCCGTTGCTCTAGTTTCTGTATTTAAGGCCTTTTCTTTATTATGGGAAAAGATTAGATACGAAACAAATTGCAATCTCATTTGAAAGTTAGTAAAACTTAGTAGAACAGCAAAACATTCCAACATATATCCCACACCGCCTGTGTACACCCTGTTTATAAGCATTGGTATTTATCAACTGCTGACACAATTAGATGAGCACTCAAAATTAAAGCTGCTAATGGTTCTTATTTCTCTTTCTAAGTAACATTTTGGAGCAGGGAGATCAGCTCTACTTAGCACTAAAAGGCAGTCTGTCCCGTCCTAGCTGATGAGGGGCTGCAGTATTGCTGAGTCAGCAACAGCAGCAGGGCTACAAAGCTTGCTTTTTGTTAAACTCTAACGTCGTACCAGAAACATTGCAATCCCACTATCAAAACGTTTAAAGGGGCATATGTGTAGGTCTGCACACATCCCAAAAGCCCACTTAGAAAACCACAGTCACACAAGACAGAGCTGTCCAGTTATCTTTAAGATGTAATAAACTATACAGCTTCCTCTGCACAAATACGAGCTTTACTTCATATTGTGTAGGGCACAAAAAACCTAGGAACTATTTTAAGTAGGTGGAAAACAGCCTCCCTTTTTCCAACATCCCTAGACAGCTGTAGAACAGCTTGTACTGGCAAACTCAGAGGAATACTTCAGCTGTGGCCCTTACAGAACTAAGTGAAAAAAAATTAAATGTAGAAAACAGCCAGCACAGTCAAGCAGCATAAGGCAAGTAAATCTGTATTATCGCTTTGTTGCTCTCTCAAATTGAGACTGCTGCCAGGCAGGGAAAGGGGGAGGGAGAGGACACACATATGCATGCACACACACAGAGGAAATAATTTTAAGAAGCCCTAGCAAGCGACACAGGTTTCTAAGCTGCTATTCTGCATAACGGAGCATTTTGGGAACCTACTGGTACGTAAGGACAGATGCAGAACCCAGACAGCTCTTTGTTGCTTATAGCCCATCGTTAACAATGCATCTTTTTTAGCCTCTCTCCCTCCCAAGTTTTCAGGTCCTTTAGATAGCCACCATCTATTATTACTCAAGAAAGCCATTTTGCCTGCTGGTTCTGGTCCACAGCACGACGACGCTTTGGGTAATGAACTTTCTTCAAAGCCTCAATGCTTTTTATAAATCATCTAAATTACTGGAAAGGCATCCTTTCCAGAGCATGCTTTGCTGAGGCTGTTGTCAATGCTCTCATTCAAAGTTCGGTAGCAAGAGTAGCTTCATTTGCAGTGCTGAAAGCAAACCTTTATTCCTTCTGCAGAGTAGTTCCAAAGCAAATGTTAACATCTTGGCAAATTTAATTATTTACAGTATCAAATGCTTTCATTTCAGAGTCATCATGGATTTGCTCTTCCTCCTCAAAGAAGGTAGTTAGATCTTACACAAGACATTTCCTCACTGAAGGTATCCTGAAATGAACCAGGAAGTGAAGCCTGAAGCCTGTCTGTACCAGCCAAAAGCACACCTTAGGTGTCAAAATCTCTATTTATGTTAGTAAGTACCACAACAGAACAGGAGCACATCTGCAAAATAAAACAACAGGTTTTGAGGATCTGACATCCACATGTGTGTTAATACTGGAGGGGGGGGGGGGGACGGGACAGGACAGTGCTGTGCGTTGTACCTACTCCTCTTAATGAGGAATTGCTAACAGCTTGAGGGCATTTGGTACATTCCTAGAATATCTTCACTAAGGGGGAATCCCATTTGTGATCTCCAAGAGTACTCCACCATACAAGCTGAAGTGTTCTTAACAGGGTTTAACTTCACTTCTAAAAGCTTCTCGTTTGCACCTATGTTTGGAAACAACCTGAACTACTCTGAACTACCAAACTCATTCACGTCATAGATATTACCACAGGAATTGCCAAGAAAATTAACTCGAATCAAGTACCTGCAGTTACTCCCTCAAGTAACAAAACACGTAGCAACTTCAAAGGCTAAAAAGGAATACAAGAAGCTGCGCCTTTACTCAGGTACATTTTGGTTACAGAATGGCTACAGCTGCAGGTTTACTAAGGCAGAACCTGTCTTAAACCAGAAGTCAGCTTCTGTTTGAATGAGCTGCAACTGTATCAAAAGGGTTACCTGAATTCCTGCCACATGCTGAAGCTGCCCAGATCTCACACTGGCCATTTTACAGCCAGGTAACCATTGTAACAACATGCAAATACTTCAAAGAGGAAGCTGTAGTTTAGCTTTCTGCATTTTTCATCATCTCTTTTGATTCCATGTCTTCCCTTGCGGCGCTAGCAAGGGTCTTCTGAGCCTGCTGCTAATTTACACAAACTTGCACAAGTGTAACCAGCAGTCCCACAGTAATTCCATCTGATTCTGAAATTATGAGGGACAAAAATAAGATGACTGGAAGAGCCTTGTTTCACTGGAAAATTAGACTAGAAAAATCAAAGGGGCATAAATTTTGTATTCCCATTTTCAGTATAACAAGCCAGGGATGATAATATGAGCCACAGAAGAGAAGGTGAGATCTTCCTTTTAATTATGAGCAAGACTTCGAAAATATCATCAGCAATTCATTGACGCAGCAATTGATGCAATTACAGAATAACAGATACAGGAAGAAAGCCAGAGAGAACAAGAATAAGAAAGGGGAAAAAAACTTGAACATCTGAGAAAGAAATCACTACAATAAAGACTAAAATGAAGTATTAGGCTAGCCAAGAAAGTGAAAGGTGACACAGCGAGAAGGAAAACAAACGCTCCAAATGAGGAGATGAGGCAACAAAACACTTCAATGCAAGTCAAAGTAAACCAAACACGCCATAAGCAGATGAAAAGGCACTAGCAGAAGTGATCTGAAAAGACAAGGGCTTAACAAACTGAACACACTGGCCGATGCATGAGAAAACAAAACCAACAAAAGCAAACACAGCAAACCACTAAGTGTTATTAAATCAACATTATGACTGAGATGCCAACAGATGAAAAGGAGATTACAGGGGCAACTAGTGATGTATAACTAATAAAGTCACACACACAAACGGGTCGGTAAACATCAATGAAGGAAACAGTTTGCTCACGGTGTTACTGGTGCTTCCTGATACACTTAAAGCTGGCAGAGCTTTCACCTTCAGCGAGGAATAGGCAGACCAGCTCCTGTCTGAGAAAGCCACAGGCAGTGATTACCTTCTGTAAATACATTCTCCGAGATAAGGGGATACTCCCTCATTATTACTATTCCTCAGTACTGCTGCTGTATTGATGGATCAGCTTAACAAAAAACATCTCATATGGTCAGATGCCAGATTACCCCATAAGGATCTGGCCCTTAGTGTGTAAATATATACATGCAATAAAGCAGATCTTATGCTCACAAGTGTAACTATTTCTACAGCTCTCCATTGCCACCAGGGCTGAGACACAACATTACCTTTGCCTGAGAAATCACGGGTCTGTGTTAAGGTTGCTGCCCAGGTAGCAAGGTGATGCTGGATGCAAACAGTAGGAAATAGAGCTAGAGGCACTGCAAGAAGATATTCAAGATTTACATGCAGGATTATGAAAAAAATTAGTACAAATTGCATATTAGCATTTACATCTCACAAACCACAAGGTGTAGTGTCACAGTAATTAATTAATTGGTGAACATGATCTCCTTGCATGCGGTCAGTAAGAATTTAGAGTTCCTTTACACTTGTTTTTCAGAACTGTGAGCAGTGCTTCCAAATGTTCCAAAGCAGCCACCCTCCTCAAAACACTTTATGCGCAGCCTTACGCAGGCAGAGATGTTCAGAAACACTGCACATCCACACATCTAACCACAGGTGACAGAAGAGGCACAACTAGACATCCTTTAAAGACTTCAGCAACTGCCAGTAGCTATTCCCCATGGTTTCTGAGAAGGATCCCCTCTCACTGTTCTGACAGCACATAATTTGGTATGGCTAGTGATACCGAGTTCAGACTCGGTTAAGGGTTCTCACGAGAGTATCAAGAGTTCTTCTGATACTCTTAAATCTAAACAGTCAAAAAATAAGATGCTTTTAAACCCAGCCTTGTCCGCATCTGTAGTTTAGAAGTACACTGGAATTTTCTACAGGAGTCAGCTGGGCTGTTTCAGTTACTAGAACACCACTAGCCTCTGCCCAACTCTCACAGTTCATACACATTCACTTTTTCAAGCTCTCAATTTTTCCTTTGGTAACAAAGTGTGCTTTCTGGTTAGTAAACATTTCACCACAAGCAGCAAAGCGTTTGTATCTCATGCTGGGACTCATCCATACCGTTATGTTTTAACAGGTGGCTGCGTAGTGAGTGTCAAGCTAAAAAACACTTATTTGCATAACATCCTTTCTGCACTTTTATATAAGCACAAACCAAGAAGCACATCCTGTTGGAGAAAAGGATGACTGTGGTATGTATCAGATTGTTCAGATTTCTTTATTAAGTAAGATTTAAATATCTAACCCTTGCCTCTTCCCCTTCACATCTGAACTTCAAACTCCAAACCCAACAGAAAAGCAACCCACTAAACACCTGGCTTAGAGATGCAACAAGTTTGGTGTGATCAGCTGAAAGTACAAGGCTTGTTTGTTAGGGCTGCTGCTCACGGAGCTTCAGCCGCAGCTCTGCTTTGGGTTCCAAAGAGGCAAAAACCCATCTCCTCATGCTATTTCTACCAGAGAGAGCTTCTATCTGCGTGACCAACAGAAAACATTCTAACCAAGCACGTGTGTGTCATTAGCTGAAGTTGTTTCCCAGCATACAGACTCAATCCTTGCAGCGTGCCCGGTACTGACTGCAGCAGCTCCTTAGGATTTATGACCACAACGCAGAGGTCACTGAAGTAAAGAAGGAACAGCTTGTTAGGCCCTCACACGGGTAGAGTTTCACTTGCAGTAAGCTGCCCCAGTCTGTAAAAGAGCAACTGACTGTATGCGCACCCAAATAAATATTTTCTGTACCTTGGTGTCAATCTAGGTACTACAGAAATGCAGTGTCCTCTGTTGGTCTCCTTCACTTTACAGTAAAGTAGAAAATCTGGACCACCAAGTCTGATGGGCTTGGATTTTCCAGTACTAGGAGGAAGACATACACGTTATGCAGAACACAAAAGCCCACAAAAATCCCCTTGCAGCTCTACTCAGGTTTCACAGCCAGGGACAAATCACACAGAAACTCCCGAAGCTGATGCCCTTAAATTTCCTCCTGCCAATTTCCTCCAAGCACCAGTCTGCGCTCAGCACCCCTTCAATTATTTCCCATTACTAACTGCACCGTGCTTCCCTTGCATTATGGCCTGGCTCCTTGATGTTTTCAATTAAAATAGAATGAAACCCCAGTTTTTCTGCATGATAATGAAAAAATAACCTAGAAGATAAGCTTTTTCTCCCAATTTAATAGACATTTCAGTCTTTTGACGAGATGGAGAGAATTACTCCAATTTTCTACACTCTCAAAAACAAAGACAAAACCCAATATAACACCAGTTTCTTTAAAAAAGGAGTTATAATGGTAATTCTCATCATTTAGCTTCTGAGTATTATAATGCACCAGATATAAAACTAAAAGCATCTCATTCTCCATCGAAGGCAGGCTCTCTCTGAGGCAACTATCAACAAGCAAACAGAACCATTTTCATCACTTTAGAAAAAGTAGTTTAGTAGGGGGAAAAAAGCATTAAAAGTATTTTGACAAACATGCACAACATAAGTAATTTTCACCTAAGTGCACAGAGATCTAAACCACACAGGACTTTATTAAATGTGCTTTACAAAGGTACAGAAGCAAACCACATTTAAAACTGCACAATAATGAAAAGTTAACCTGTCAGATAGCATTTTTCACCACTTTAGTTGGTAATTCAGTCTTTTTAGGGAGTAGGGAAGAAAAAGGAAGAGTTTGAAGGACAAAGGTGGGAACCAAAACTACACAAGATCTAATGTTAGCAGTGGGTGAAGGATAAATGCCTAAAAAAATCATGAGCATAATTGAAGTGACACTGCAAACACTGCAAGCAAATAAACATCAGGGAGATTTGAAATGCAAACCAGTAAGCCTTAGAAAAGCGTCAGCAAAAACAGTAACAGAAAGCTCTCCACACTGTAGCCAACTCCAAGGAAAAAGTTTTCAGAGAACAAATAGTTTTCAGAAAAGAGAAAGGGACCAAGACATCCCACTTTTTTTCCCCAAGAACCTTGACAAGAATTCATTTTTGAAGCGAGCATTTGCATAACTACAAACCAGGTCACCCACTGAATTCCATTTATTTTAAATAAAAATTTATTCCCTAACATTCCTTGCTTCTCCTCCTCCACTGAAACCGCTCCATTTCAACATGGCAAGAAAATTCCAGATGCTAGGGTTTGGAAAGATAAATGAAGTGCCTGTTGTGCAATTTCTCAAGAGGAGCAAATCAAAGGGGACTGCCTAAAACACAACCAACGAACAAAAGGAGCTGACCGAGGCTACTTGGAGAAGCAGCAACACCAAGGTCTCAGTGGACTGTGTAATCTTATGTACCACTCCCAATGAAAAAAAAAAAAAGAATTAAAAGAAGCTAAAGGAATAATAAAGGCTGTAGGAAGGCACGGCTGGTTACAGGTTGCATTGAAACAAGTAATCCATTCGCCTGAACTAAACAACTGATGGAAGCAGAAGGAAGAAATCAGCTTGTTAAAGACATGGTATCGAAGAGGTTTTGAGCAGACATTCAAGATAAAGGACACAGTACAAAACTCCCTGTTTGTACACACAACAGAGAGACAAGTAGGAACAGTTATCTAATCACCACACCGCTCTCCCCTATTACATTTCAGATCGTACAAATTGGCAGCCTGGAGGATGAGTAAACACTGAAATGTCACCTAAAAGGGTGGAAATGATTAGGTGAGACAATAACCAGGTTGATCCTACCACCTACCATCTGCTGACGATAGCGCTATTTGTAGCTGTAAGCATGGAGAACGTACAAACATTTTCTTAGAAGAAAATTTCCAAAGTTCTGAAGAGTCCCCAGTTCCTTTGAAACACAAAAACCCCGTGAGCCTGCCCACATTTTTCATGTCAAGTTGTAATTCATGTCTGTGTATTTCTGTCTGGAAAGCTAAATTTGAGATACGTAAATGTATCAAACCGTACAATTGTGTAACCTGTAGAGCATAACAAAAGGTGGAAGGGAAAGAAAGGAAAGACGCACAACTGCTATTTCCTAGCCAAGAAGTGGCTGGATTTCACCAGAATACACCAGTGACTGTGTCATATTGCACATGCAGCGTTTTGAGCAATATAGCCTTACCCCTCCAGACTAGTATTACTGCATTACAGCAAATCCTCCATATGGATTAGGAGCCTTGGGTTTGTCATCTGACAGCACTGAGGACAAGACAGGTCCTGCCCCAGCAGCCGAGCCGTGTAAATGCTGAGGGTGCAAGCAGATGGAGTGGCAATACAAAGAACGAGCAGGAAGAAGTCATGCCAACGAGACTGGCAGTCTTCTGACATTTTTTTTTCCCCCCCTTTAGAAATCACAGCAAAGTAGAGTTTGGGGGAGATAAAAATAATAATGAATTAAATGTGTTCACATTCAGCTTGGGAGAAGAACATGGTTTCAAGAACATGAAATCTGACTTCTTAGTTTAATGGAGGCTTACTGGTCAATACAGGAATTACATGTAAGAACATATCATTACCAAAAATGCTCATTCACAGTTTTTATTATTAAACAACAAAGCCATGTTATTCTCCACATTTAATCATTAAGACTATTAATGAATGAGAACAAATTCTGAATTTCTTTCAAGGCCAATGTTTTCCATTACAATAGAAGCATGGCTGAAGTGCAAGTAACATACACAGAACAAGCATTTTTGTCAGACAGTCATGCCAGGTGACTGTCACTAAAAATGCAAAGAGTTTGTTAACAGATTCTACTTTTTTTTTTTTTAAGAGATAAAAATTCTTTGTAATGAAGAGGTGCAACTATGGAAGATTGTTTTCTTTTAAAGTTTTTTTTTTTATTATTATTAAGAACTCTTAAAGCAGATAAAGTCCTTTACCTGGATTTTAATGTATCATATAGGTTCATTTCTCCCACAGAAATCTTTTGTTTTATGCAAAGTATTGTCCTTGAAAGTTTTTGTCTCTAGTCTTTAGCCCACACCATCAGGATTTGGTATAGTTAACAAAGAACTATAAGCCAAGCCCTACAGAACTCCCCTTAATTATGGCTACTGTCAACAGCAGAGCAAAAATCAAGGATGTTAAAGATATCTCAAAAGATGCAAAGAGGCATCTAAGAGATTTAAGAACACACCCAAAAGCACAATTTCCACTGCACTTAACGAGGCTCCCGAAGGTGTCTGCACACCTTTTAGGAATCAGCCTCTAAGGATGTGTCTGAGCACACTTTGCACCTGTAGCTCTCATCAACATCATCTTGGCATTGTGGGCTTTTGGCACCTCGGGAAATGCCTACACATTTAAGTCACTTCTGATTATCTCCATCTGTGCGCTTTTATTCGTGTATAAAAGTATCTCATCTCTGTTTATAGCTTAAACCACAAGCCTGGACCTTGGGCTCACACACGGAGACAGGAATACTAAACAGCAATTTATAATAGGGTAAGAGGGAGGGCTGAATTTTTCAGCACCAGCTTTTTCTTTTTATTTTGTTCCAGAAGGACTTTTTTCAGTCTTTTTCAATATTAAACAAGAAAAAATAATAATTTATTTAGGATTTGGTATATATTTGCAGCTGTTAGAAAGTCAACCTAAATCACAACTGGAAATCAAGAATTCACAAAAGAAAGAAACCTTTTCTGGAAATTTGAGAACTGGGACCGAAAAGTTTTCGTCTACTTCTCATGATTTGCTTAAATATTGGAAAATTAAGGTGACCCATATTTTACCAATTATCCCCATAACAAGAAATCACAGTTTACTGCCACATCGTTTACGCTGTATCAGTTTTATAGCAGATTAAGTATAATTTGACTATAAAAATATCTTAAGTTACGAATTTAAATACCTTCATAGCATATTCAATATATACATATGAATGCACACGAATACAAGAACAGCTCTAATACAGACTAATATTCCAGATGAGTGAAAAACAGTAAGAACAAAGGAAATATATAGGTGATGAAGGCCAAAGGAGGGCATTTCCTGCCCCTTGTCTTTTGAGAAGGTGGTCAAAAGCTGCTTAATTTTGGTATTTGAGAAAATTTGATCAGTTCAAGGACTGGGCAGTCCCAGAAGGAGTACTTATATTTAGTACATTCCTTCTTGGCATCATCTCCAGAACATGCATAGTAACAGATGGAATGAAACTGTGGCTCATAGGTAGGCCAGACCAACCTTTTAGGACAGGATTCTTTTAACCCAAGGGCAGATGGGTCAGCACATTTCAGAGACGCTGCAGATTTCTGTTACCAGTTAAAGTTTGTGGGGGTCAGTCACTCAACCCTGAACACGTAATTGTGTTATAACTTCAAGAGCTGCAGACTACGTGAGTTCAGTAACACATGGCCAGGACTTCTTTGCTAAAACACTGGTAAGCTGCCTCTGCTGTAGGAATTGTTGCTGTTTTCACAAAGTTAATGTTATCAAGAAACGTGGCCTTCCTGAAAACACAACAAGACTGATAGAGATCTTGCAGGGGTTGCACCAGGCACAGACTGCTGTTCTGTTTTCTTGAAGCTCATTAGCATTGCACAACTGATGCCACACAATGACAGCCCCAAGGGATCTGACAAACACAGGTTGCAGTGAAGGTAGGAAGAAAGAGATTTGAGGACAAACTTGAAAAGAAGAAACCCAACATATTAAGCTTTGTAAACTGAAGCAGATTTTGTTAGTGTGTTTTTGCTGTGCAGAGATCAGCTTTCTTCAGAGATGCCAACAAATGGAGAGATGGCTTAACTCGGACGAGGATGACCTGGCATGCCAGGTGGAGGAGACTAATTTCACTGCTACCCACACCATTTAGCCATGGTTCCAGGCTGCGTGCCCAGAGCACTAGCTAGCAATGTCGTGCTGGTAGGCAGTACAGCAGCGCAACCCCACAGGTCAGCACGAGCAGTCAGAGCACATGGGCACTCTCCTCTGAGCTTTAGCCAACACGTCATGAGCACAGCAAGTCAGCCTTACTCTGCTTGGTCATGACATTGGTAGCGTGGCTTCCCATAACCCAGCTGTACCAAAATTATCCTCAGCTCTTCCTGTGCATTCCACCAAAGGAGAGAAAACAAAACTAGAAAGCTGCCCAGAAATGTAAAATCTTATTTTGAAGGTATACAGATTTATTTTGGATTACTTACAAGGAATTATGGATATACAGAGTTGATTTCTATAGCATCTAAAACAAATACGTCACTTTTCCAAGAGTCCATTCGATCTTGAATGGGGGGAATTATCAACACTGCATGTTCAGGGACAGGAGGAAGAAAATGGAACACAGCTGGTATCAAGTAACAGACTCAGTCCCATAGAGTTTGGTCTAAGGAAAAGAACTGCACCGTTAAAAAAATAAATAAATCACAACACTGAACAACTTAAGGAATAATTTCCACCATTCAGAAATCCAACTTAATGATGCTTCTCAACTTAAAGTGCATTTGCTTACAGTACTGAGAAAATAAATACTATAAAAGCCATCTCTACTCATGCATTCTTGATTCTTTTTTAGTTAAGTAATGAAAATAGAGCGTTTCATTTAGCAAAATAAAAACATAATACACGGCGTGATTACACTGACAACACTTGAGAAGAAAAGCCCACCACTGAATGCTCTTCAGGCTCAGTTTATACAAGATCATTAGCAATGTACTTTCCTGCGGCAGAAGAAGAAAAAGAATGACCCCAAAACAGCAGCCCTCACTTTACATGTTTTCAGCATTACGCTTGATAGGTACAGCATCTTTAACCCCTACTGCCATGCCTGCTTCTCACCTATTGCTACATCCTTGCAATGTGACTGAGCAAGTCTTGAATTTTATTGTACTGGGAAGAATAAGAAATTAACTCTCTTAAACTTCTTTAAAGCTCATTCATCCCACTGAATTCATCCCACTGAACACAGACAGCTGTTCAGTGGCAATTTATGTAAAAGCAAGATCATTTCTTGACAGCGTAGGAGTTGCTGCCCAGTCTTTAAAAGAGCAATTGACATTTCTCCCTTTGCCCCTTCTAAGTACCTAATTGCCTTGGTCTCCTGATACACTGAGCCACTTAAAAATTGTTACATAAATCCCACAGGACACACAGTCATTACACCAAATAAAACAAATCTGCGTTCTGAGTTTAGATTTCTATCGCATGTTTTTGTCCAGTGCTGTAAAGTTTTTATTTGGCTTTGAAAGGGATTAATTTAATTATTTTTGAGTTAAGGCCATCAAACGACGCACATAAACACTACAAGGTTTGTGACAGCAGTCATAAACATACTGGTATGTATTCAATACACAAGGAGCACTTAGAGCACTGGATGCTCTTTATGGTATCTTTTAAAGTGGGATAGCCCAAGCTACTTCCATCCTCACTTTCCCATCTTTCCAACTCACCTTAACATCTTGCTGCATCAGTGCCACTTGTCAGCAAAATTTCTAAGCAAAGCAGACCAATTCTCGGCACAATCCTTCCCTTTTAGTAGTACCCTAACTTGTTGGTTAGCTTTTTAATGATTATGTCACTTTATTGCATTCAGAAAAGTTGTTATGGGGTGGGTTCTGTGGCCAGACAGCTTGAGGCCCCCTTCAGACTGGAACTGATGCTTGTTCTTATCACCTGTGAGCCACTCCCATGGTTAGCTGGGAGCATGTGACACTTTCAGTGGCTCTTTCATGCTTTGAGCATACTCTACCTCAACACCACACCTTGGGCTTTTTCTCTTTAGACTGAACGCTCCTCCACACCATGTGCACAATCAGCCCTTCCCTAGCAGGTGAGATGGGGTTCAACACCTGCACTGAATACAAACAAAAAGCAGCCTTCCTTAGCATGTCATCTCCTCTCGCACTTACCAGAATCCAGCTCACTTGGGTATTTAGGCAGTAGAGCCTCTTTCCATGTGAGCACTGCCAGAATAACTGAACCAGGCAATTAAAGAGTAGAAAGCTCAAGTTGCGTGATTTATACAATATTCAGATCAGATGAATACAGATAATTAAATAAGTCTGCAAAAATGTCTACAGCTTCAGCTTTAGAAGAGTTTCATGAATTAAGTTCTGCAAATACCTGATTATTATTTACTCAGATATTGTAGAGGTGAATAAAAACCAGGAGTGATATACAGAAACTGCAGAGGAAAGAGGAGGTAAAAAGAAGACAGGGGAGTAAAAATGGAGGAAGGACAATTATTAAGGTAGCTCTGAAGGAAGCGCAGAAAGCCTCAGTGAGAAGTGTTTCATACACCCAAACATCTGGTTGATGAGTGGTAGCTGAATCAGTTTCTTCCCAGAAAACACTGAAATAACTCTCAAAAGTTGGTAAGGAAGGCAGAAGAAGGAAAGAAAAAAAATAAGAACTACATTGTGCTGCAGAACTGCAGAATTTGTCTTGACTTGCGTGGGAGACCTCTTGAGAGTTAGCTGCTCTCTTTCACTGTTAACACTGCCCACAGAACTGCAGCCGTCTGCTCCGAGGAGACACGGGCTTGGCTATAGCTGTGTGCTAGGACACAGGGATGTCTTGCAAGGCATAGCATCGCCCATATAGATGTGACACCCTCCTACTCCCCTGCCTTTCACTCCAACCCCTCATCGCCACTGAAATGAAGGCCTCACCAAGCCATGATGGGAGCTTTCTGTGGCAATAAAAGAGGTTTCACTACACAAACTATGTATTACGAGGGTTCTTAGCAGGCAGCAGTTCAGAGCAAGGGGTGGTGGAAGTCGAAAATTAAATCGAGATTGGTCCAATGTTTCCACTTTCACTAAAAAGGGAAGGACCCATTTATATTATCAAGTTAAACTGGCAACAAAAGCCCCACAGTTCAATTTGAGCCAACAATTCCAAATTAAATTATGGCACAGCTATTGCTCATATGACAATAACAGTATTAAACAGGTGTTGAATGTGCTTTAATTATCCTTTAACAACTCGAGGCAGTCAAAAAGCAGAACACGGTCAGCAAGAGCCACTGCCATGAGATACAGCCTCAAAAGTAGCTCACAGCAAGAACCTCACCTGTAGGCAATCCTGAAAGCCTTGCTCACTTTCTTAGCTCTAACTGAACAATCCTTCTTCACATAAAGATCACCTTACCTCATCAAAACTGTCCGACTCTCACTTCATTACCTACATGCACAACTCTATGTGTAGTGGAACAGATACTCAGGTGGAAGCTGTGGCACTCCATAAAGCCTTCCAAGTTGGGTCCTCTCTGTAAATAACACCTTCAATTCTAACTGGGATAGCAGCAATAGAGCGAGTTACAGTATTTTCAGTACAACCTAGTACTATTCATACACATTCTATTTTCAGTCCAAATTCCCATCTTTCCACTTAACTTTGACTTCCCTTCCCATCAACATGTACAACTGAAAGGAAACAGAACGGCTACAAGACAATATAAACCTGGATATAACACTCCAGCAGAGATGCCCTTTCTTTTCCTGCTTCTTCTTAATTTTTATGATGTTTAATAAAAAAATTACACGGGTGGACTCATCTAAAGGATTCCATAGTAAGCTCTGTGGACTCCATCTGTAGAAACTAGTGACATAACACTTCATCTACTAACTTATCAATTTAACAGACATAGCAGATAACCCCACTGTAAGACTGGAATTAAAGAGCACGTTTGCCTCTGCCATAGGCTACAAGTGCAAGAAAGCAACTGCTAACAAGAAGAAAACATCTGGAAGATGTGTTTATATATGGAACACAGCTTCTGACTAAGCAAACAGAACAGGGAATTTGCATTTGTTAGTTTATCTACAGTATGGCTGCTATGCAAACAGCTACAAGGCAGTATGAGAAAAATCCAGAAGGAAAGGCTCCAAACATCTTCGGTGTGCAATGTTTTTCCATACCTCCTCTGGAGTACATGCAAAATTAACAGCTTCAATACAAGATTTTCATTCTGCTCAATCATAAATAAATACCACTTCTTAAACACACGCATGCAGAGAATCCTTATCTAGATGAGAGCACCACAGCACAAGGCACTTGGAAATAGGCAATCAATCCTTTGCTTTTTCTGTACACTTCCCATTTGTCATCATAAAGCAAAATGGGAAGAATTTAAAGACCTGTCAGTTTTCAGATGAGAATCCTATTCCTAAACAGGATTAGCTGGTGGCCTAAAAATATCAGCCAGTAATCTCCCGAAGTCGTAAGCTCACGTACCCCACCAACTTTTATACCGATCACTAACTAACAGAGATTAGGTCAGAATCCAAATCAGATCACACCGGAGCAGCATCAATCTTCTTATTTCAGAGCTGTCACATTTTACATCTTTCATAGAGCTTCCACATAAATTATTAAAAACAGATCTTTCTTTGAACAGAGACTAAACTGGAATGTCGCTCTTGGTTAACATTACAGTTCATTTAAAAAAAGCAGCATAAAAAGAAGTTCATCTTCAGTCACTTGAGACATATTCCTCTAAATGTATGTGCACATCCCTGTCAAGCAAACAAACAACAGATACCTAGCAGACTGCTTTAGGGTTTCCAGAAAATGATCTGGGCTCAGGTTGCAGTACTTGTGCCACTGCAGTCTGATAATACAAGTTCTTACCTGGCCAAATTCTGTGCCTCACTAATTTCTAGTAGATGGATACATCCTACCCACATCAGTTCCGTTAAAACCAGGGATGCTCCCATTTTAATTCTGCACATCTATAATCTCTTCCCACTGATGAACTGCACTCTGGAACATGAGATGTCATGTAGTTTGACTCTAATGCTGGCCTGCTACTCCTGTACAGCCCTGTACCTTATTTACTACATACACAATAAAACAAGCAACATCATAACCTCCAACCTTTGAAATCTGTTCATATGAAGCCACGCAAAAATTAGTGATAGTTGGCACAAGTAGAGCTCACGATACTGTAGATATCCAAATATTTGGCCCCTGAATCTATTAAAATAAATCAATTTGAACTTCTAGCCTCCAAGACTTCTCCTACTCAGCTGAATTGGAATTTACCAACATCATCAAAAAGAACAACAAAAACTTCAAGTGCCACCAACAGACATGTTATCTGTTCACCATCACAACTTGCTACTTTAAAGTATTGAGACCTTTTATCATCTTATCAATTGGTAAAGTGATTCACGCAAGCTTTTCCTGTCCTGTTTCTAGTTTCCTTCTCACAATGTCAACAGTCTTCTGAGATGCAGATTACAGGATCCCACCTACACGTAAAGTATTTGAGCAAATTATTATGATTCTATGATTTGCATCTGGAAATCATCAGCTGCACTACTCAAGAAGTGGCCGCTTCAGCCTATGCTGTTATGCTCCAGACCTTGACTGCCTGCCATTTACTCAGAGAACACAAAGATTCAGTGAAAGCCTCTCATTGATGCCATGTTCCCAGAAGTGTCATCAGTGACTTAATTTACAGTTTTTACCGTTGCATTTATTGCTTTTAAACTCTGTGCGGGACATTGACTCATACTGCTGACAAAAGAGGTAGGCAGTAGATAAGACCAGAAAGAAGTTTCCAACTCCAGCTTTCAGCTCCGCAGGCATGTCTCTTCCCATGACAAGGAGCAGCAAGCTCTCCAAGTCCTGACATCTTCAACTATAAAATTCACACTTTATCTACCAACTTGTCACCACAACCAAACCAGCTGTAGAACTAATGACAGCAAGACGCTAACACTCTTATTTTAAGTAATTTTACAGTGACATTTATGAGCAGTAATGAGCTATATGAATCAGTGGCATAAACCTACTTGAGACATAATGAACTAGAGGGCCAAAGAAGTGGTTTGAGTGCTAATTAAACAACTCTATATTTTTGCCATGAAGAATTAGTATCTTGTTAAATATCATAGTTTAGACTTGTTACACAACATGTTTCCATGGCTGACTTAGAATAACAATCACAAGTCTACAGACTGGCAATTCCTTTGGGAAGGGACATTTATTGACTGCAGCTTGAGAAAATACAGAGAATGTCATGAGAAAAGCCAAACAAAGCCTTCACTCCTCACACAGATCCACAAAAAAACCTACCCAGTGATTCAACCACTGGCTACAGCCAATGTCTTTGCTAGCAGACACAAGCTCCCCCTTTGCTCACGTGCTCTGAGCCCACCAGAAACTCAAGAGCATTGTCAGCATAACCTGGGAGATGAACAAATGCTCTGGAAATACTGGGTGCAACCAGAAGAGCCAGCCCCCCCCTAGTTGGGTCAATATTGTGCAAACCACATTCAACAACAGTTTTTTTTTATTATTATTATATTTTTTAATTTTTTTAATTTTTCTCCTCCATTGGTTCTGCTTGTGTGCAGGGAACGATGTCTTCTCATTTCAACAGCACTCCTCAGTTGAACTGAGAAATGGGAATACGCTCTCAGGAGCCCATGCTCACAGGCAGATAGCATCACACTGCTCAACTCTGAGCATGCTGACAAAACAGTTTTGCATATTTCTGTAATAGACAATACAGAAAAATCTACTGAGTTCTCTTCATCCCAAAATCTAGGAGAGCTGCATTTAAAAAAAAGCACTGCTGTGAAGACACCCTAACAGCTCCATTAGCTTCGTGTGCTCCCTTCTGATGGGATAGAATAGATATGCAGAGATAAAGCAAATCGCAGAAGCAGCCAACACAAGCTCAGCTTGAAGGCAAAACACAATAAAGAGCTTCCACAGACCCAGCTCACACAGCCTATCATGGCAAACAGACATGAGGACTTCTTGCTGGCAAGAAGTTTCCCAGGACAGAAACAAATCAACTGTCTTGCTGCCCTAGCTGCGAAGAGGACTGCTGCTTTTCCTTCTACTTGTCTTCAAAACCTAAACAAGTTCAATAGAAAGTGTTGAAGTTATCTGTTCTCTTCTTTCCCTCTCCAGGGGCTACAAATTCATCATAAAAGCTTAGGCAGCTATAAAAGCCATCAGCAAGAGAATGGCAGGAGTACATTAAATAAGCCCGGTAATCTAAATGCCACACCGCAGGCAGCAGTTGAGCACAATATTCCAGCATTTCCTTCAACACAAGCAAGTTTGCAAGAGCACCATGTTACAATCTCTGCCTAAAGAGCAAGTCTCTTTAGGCATGCATATCAAGATTTTCACTCTCTAATGCAGGAAAGAAAACAGCCCAAAGGTCCAGCTGAAATAACTGTTCTAGTAATCATCTAGCCTTTATTCTCAGTTAAAAGCTTGACCTGAATTGTTAATGCTTATAAAGATAAAAAGCATCAGGCCTCCATCACTTGTTCAACTCCTCGTCCTGAAACAGGCACCAAGACTGACATTTCTCTTCAAAGAGGAGACAAAACTTGTAGAATATCCTGGCAGTTCAACAAAAGGATTTTTATTTTTATTTTTTTTTTTTTAACAGAGCTCTTCAATCAGGTTGCAGGGCAGCACAGATCCTCCAGGAACTGCTTATGTACCATGCAAGTCCCAACTCAGTCTTTCTAATCACAAACATGCAGCTTCCTTAATTCTTGGAAATGGGGAGTCAGAATTGATTTGGGGAGGGGTGAGGAGGGTGTGAAGGAATGAAAAAAAACACACATAAATGACTACTTCTCTGCTGAGGGCACAAACATCAGGAGTTCTAAAACAGGTGAGGCGACTGAACCTTTTAAAGGAGGATGTTCAAGGCATTTTCAACCAACATCCACTAAGAACGCAGAAGTCAAAGGGAGCCTTCACGCTGGTAATAAATGCCACATGAAAAATATGGGGCAACTGCAGAGAAAAAGTGCATGCGCATAAGGAAGCAGGAATGGACAGAAAAAAATAGTTGGCAGAATCTTTAGATTTAAACTGGGAGGTATGTTTCCTTCGTCTTCCTCATTCATCTTGAGCAGCTGATAAACTGTAATGTATTTTACATCTCTGTAGTGCTGCTCTTTCAGAGCAGCTGATAAGAAGTCAAGCCTTGGCAGCAGGTGTATACTCTGAGGGTTGCGACCTTCGGTAGGTGAACTGAGTTCATTATTACTTCTCAAAAGAACTCTCTCTCTATATGTAACAAACTAACCATGATTTATCAAGCCCTTTAAGTAGATAATCTAATATTAGATATTCATTCCAAAATAGTTGGCAGACAATTAAAGTTAGTGGGTAGTTTTGCTATCTTCAGAATTAGGATCTGGAAAAAAAGAAAGGCTTTTTTGCAACTATAACAAGCAGCAGAGACATTTCTTCTGTGTGTTTCTTTGGAACTCATTATAGTCACAACGCAATTTCAAATCACCTAGGTTAAAATCTGATTAATTGTAAATAAAGATCACAACTGCTTATATCTGAGCCGAAATAGTACACTGGAAACAAGTATGCACCCACCATCTGGCGCACCGTAATTACAGAAATTAAAAACGCATTTCTGTGGCCTGCCTTTAACAATTTTTACTGATACAGTAATACGTGATCTTCTTAGGGAACATAATCTAAATTCATGCTGTTAAATGATCACAGGACTATCCACTGTATGGCGTAAGCAGTTCATTAATCTGGAATCTTTAAAAAAAAAGCTTGCTTGCTCCCTAGTAATAACAGAAATGGTTTCTGTAGTTTCACGTCACGCCGTTAAATTTAATCCACAGTCAAGGCAAGTTAATTTCACACCTGCTGAGTGATATCCTGATGGATGGCACCACAGCAGGTCATTAATTTTCTTTCCTTTTGATTAATTTCACACCACACACTGGACACAGTCTTTTGAGTTACAATGTCTGAGAGCAACGCTTAATCCCTGTAAAGGGCTAAATCGGTTTTTGACCGTGTGCCAAAACACAAAGCACCCAGATGTGACCCACGAAAGGAAGCGTCAATAGGCTTGGTACTGCACTCTGACACTGCCCCAGGTGTGGCAGGGCATTCTCAGTCAGAAGCCCTTTTTAAGTGCATCCTTCTTGACAACAGCCTCAAAACAAAAATGCTGGCTGTTCCTTACATTTGAAGCATTTTTATACAAACATTCTGCAGCATCAGGAGTGAGGCTGTGGTGACATAACCAAAACAAATGAGAAATTGGCTTTTTTTTTTTTTTGCCACAGAATCCCCTTAGTGTTTAGTTACTGCCTTTGTACCTAGCAAGGTATAAAGGTTTACCAAGACTACCACATCTGCTGTTTTCAAATGAACATCAGGAGCATGTGGGGCAAAAGAGGAGGAAGAAGGGGCAGCCCTGTTTCACGCCCCTCATCCCTCTGCTCCAGCCACTCATTTCCTCACCCTCCTTTGGAGGAGCGGTGCCAAATCAACAGATCCCTTGATGAGCTGTTCAGATCACGAAAACAAAAGGAGCCTCTCTCTTACACAAGCTTTCGGCTTGTTGTGCAAACCAAGCTGTCTGACAGATGGGTCAGGTGCGTATCCAAGCTGGTGAAAACAAAAAGGAGAAATTGTATCTTTTCATAATGAAGAGCTGTTCAGCTTGGCCATTCTCTACCTTTGGGGGAATGATTCCAAGCAGCAGCCTCAAAAGCATCGCGCTCCGTGCTGACCATGGATGGAGCCGGCCCCCTGAGCTCTGAGCAATCCCTGCTTTTATCTCTTCCTCTCTCTCCACGCCCCCCAGTATCCTACAACACAGCAAATAGTCAGGACCCGTTAGTGCCTGCAACTCATTCAAGATTTTGTATCTTTTGTTCTTACTTCCTAATGCTGCTTCCCAATATAGAATGAGCAACTTTTTAATCTCTTCCTGAACATCAGGAAAAATAATTTAGAAAATAGAAAGCAGGCTCACGTGCTTACCCACAGCCCTTTTTGGCAGCAGAAGCTATCACAGTGAAGTTGAAGCGGTGGAGAGAGTGAAGAGGAAAATGGTTACCGGATTTGCTGAATGGAAGTCACGAGGACCATGGGATTCAGTATGCCCTGCTTACATTTCTGGATGTGACAGGCTGGGGCCAGGAAGGTGTGACCTCTGCCAGATCCACCCCTGCCAGCAGAAACCCAACTCTTTCTCCAAGCAGAAGTCATTGCCTCCTCACATCTGCCCAAGGAATTAACCTGAGAGTCCCCCAGACATTTCAGTCAAATGAAAGCAGGTAAGAAGTCATTTGCTATTTGAACTACAAAGCTGGCTGGTCTGGCTATTTTGATTAGAATAGCTCAGACAGTATAAATTGCCCTTCAATCAAGATCAAGAATACCTTCTACTACCACTCTGTTGTCCTCTCCAGGCCAGCATGCTGCCACCATGTCTCCCTAGTAAGTTTTCGATCAAAGGGTGTGCATAAAGCTTGAGGAGATGCTCCTGTGATGTGTGTTGTAATGGCTACTCGTTTATTTGCCAACACACATTTCCAGTATGAACTCGCAATTTTTACTGTCAGCTCCTACAAAGGATAAAATACTGGATGAACTAGAAGCTGGATTAACAGGATTTAGCTACAGACTGGAAAGTCAGAGTAAATGATCGCAACCAGTAGAACTTCCAAGCCTGGCTTTCAGGACAAGGCTGCCGTTGCTGGCAACTGGTTATGCCAATTCTGAGATTCAGGAGTATCAAAAGCAAAGCCAGAGCTTGAATACTGTTTACAGCAGAATGAAACTTATTCCTCATTGTTGCTTGGCTCCCATTACCAATGGGAAAGGGAACCTTCCAGTCCTTTCCTCAGTTACCCAAAGCACAGCAAAAAAGACTTAAAGGAACAAGGTTTTGATGTCTACATTTTAAATGTCTACAGCACACCTAGATACACCTAGACTTTCTTTTGTACCTCTGAGCACTAATGGACTGCTGAAGAAGCCACACTCTTTCTACCTGAAGCCTCTTCTCCAGCCGCTGTCTCCCAGGCTTGCTTCTCCGGAGACGTACATTGCTCTCCTCAGGCTGGCCTTTAGGCTGCTCGAGCTGGTGCTTCAGAAAGCAAGAACACCAACCAAAAATGCACAGCTAGGCCACAGGTCATGGCCTTCAAACCCAGCCGGCTTCCTCACCCTCACGGAAAGGGCGGTGCTTTGAAAGAAGAGAAATGTCACCTTCCTACATAGCATTTGAAACCAGAAAACTAAACAACAACAACAAAAACTTGCAAGCTGAGTCCTATGCCATTTTCTTTCCTCTTCACACAAATCGAGGTGAAATTTCCCCAAGTGCCTGGATTAATGCTTACAAAGTCCCTTTCATTTTTACAGCACTTTGTAAACTAAAACCAAAGTGCAATAAAGAATGAATTTTAAATTGCTATGTCTCTATTCATTATGCATGTCACCAAATATCAGGCAGAACCTCTGAAGGTAAAACTCAAATAATAACCACTGAAGCAACGTGATGGAGAATACAGCCGACAAGTGATATATTTAGCTTCATCCTATCTCTGTCCCCAGAGGAAAAAGTGTTCCTTCTAGTGTGGGAAGGGGAGGAGGAAAAAACACTTATTTGGTACGTTAAAAAAAAGAGCCTAGAAAATAAAGACATGTTTTCCCCAACACTGATAACCACTTTAAACAGCCTTATACAACTACAAAATAGCATTACATTTGCCTTGACATGAATTTAAGCTTGTGTTTTTCACTCTGAGTGACATCAAAGGGTTATTTTCTTCTGCTGCCCACTGCAGTTATCTTGAACAATTTCAGCGTAAGGAATTCTGCCCCTCTCCACCTTTTCAAATCAATTTGAAGCAACTGAAACAAATCTGGTGAGTTAATTTTGCACTTGGCTGAACCATACAAAGATTATATGATCTATGGGCATGTTTTATACCTGTTGCCCTCCTCTTTGATTTCACTAGACCAGGAATTTCACCATGCAAGCTCTTTGGCACGCTCTCAGACAGGCAAATTGAGGTTTTTCTCCCTACAGTGCTTAGAACACAAGTCAGTTCTTAGAAAACACTTTTCTGTGAACTAAAGCATTGTAATCAAATGAAACTGCTTAAAAAACAAAAAAACACAACTAGCAGAACCTTAAAAAATGCTCTAAAAATGTCTCTGGTTGTGACAAGTGGTGCTATCAACAGCAGATGAGCTGCTGTGGCTATAACGTAGGAAACATCTTTCCACTGTAGCTGCGTTCTAAACTCCTGGCAACATCTACAGCAGGACGTGTTACTTCCACAAAGCTCTTTACTGTCCTAAACCAAACTGTTTCCAGAGTCCAAAAGGAAATCCAAGAGGCAATAATGTTCATCTCTGGAATGGTCACAGTGGGGGAAAAATACGGGGTGCAGAAAATAAGTGTATTTTGAGGTAACAAGAAAAAGCTAGGAGACTTTCCAGGACAAATACAGTGGTAGTAGGCTTGCCTCAAAAGGAACTTTCATTAGCAGCAAGGACAACATTTATTTGCCATATATCTAATTAAACATTAGGTGGAGAACATGGTAATGAGCTCTTAAAGGCACCCAGTATCAAATATGCAAACCCACTGGAATTACTTCTACTTTCTGATTTTCTTCTGGACCTCAGGGCCAGGTTCAGCATCCATTCTCTCTGACTGTTGTAAAACTCCGGTATGACAAACCTTCCTACTACCAAGGTCCTGTTAATGAGCTAAAGGCACAGGGTGTGAAATAAATCCACACCTCTAAGACAAATACCACCTATAAATACACACAAAAACATCCACTTTCAGACAAGCCTTTTAAAAATTATTGCAACCTAGCACTTAATGTAAAAGCATATGTAAGGCTGCCAAAAAAGATCACCTAGAGCTCTGAGCAGAATTTAAATGGTCTTCAAACAGTACTGTAGTAGCGGCAGAAGGGAAGAGGCCACATCACTGATGCTACCGCAGCTGAATGGATTTCTTTGTGGGTTAGTCATAGCTAGCGAAGATAATAAGGCAGAGACACAGAGGAACAGATTTTCCAATATTATGAAAATATTCATTCCTTTCTACTCACTGGGGGAATGTGCTGGCAAACGCATCTTTAAAGGCTAAGTGGATACAGGAAGCCTTACTCTTTTAAACCTTGTATAACCAGGCTATATAGATTTACCTTGGTAACCGCCAGGATTTGACAGAACTTGCAGAAAACTATTGAAGACATTTTAGCACATTTTTAACACCCGGAGCAATCCACTTTCTTTATAAGCTACAAGCACAAGGACCCAAGACAGGCTATCCTACTACCGTTTTGTACCTTAGCCTACTGACTTCCACCTGCAGCCCACTGCAGAAGACATAAACCCATAGCTGAGCCATGTGAATGCAGAGTGTAACAGTACCTCTAATCAGGGGCAGCAAAATAAAACCCTTCAGATGTCAGTCACTCATGTTCATTAGGGCTGGTCTTAAAGAGAAGAGCTGTTCCTACTAACAGCCTGACAAAAGACAGCCTATATTTATTATTTATCTTTATACTATATATATTTGTTATCATTTCCCTCCGTGCTTCAGGAGGTTACGATATTCCTTCCTACAGCTTCATATCACTCAAGAGCTTCCAGGCTTTATTCCAGCTTAGGCTGCTGTTTTAATGCTGGGAAGAGATGCACCCCACGATTTGGACCCAACACATGACTTACGGCTTAATTGTGAAGAGTGCTTTGAAAATCATCTCTGTAGTCCTGTAACATTACTTAGTATAAAATAATAATCAGGGATTTAAGAAGCAGTTATTTCGAACAGTTATTTCAGCATATGGCTTTTGAGCAGTTTTCATTTATTCTTTAAACCTGATAAAATACCTGATCTTCACAGTAGTCCAGCAACTAAGCTTGTTTTCCCATAGGTAAGGTTTCATTTAACCCCTAACCTCTCCTTCATTAACTACGTTGCTCCTGCTCTCCATATGCAAGTTTGCTTTACCTTAAAGACAGACGAACTCCACCAGTTACTTCAACAATTCCTTAACAACAGCTTCACCACCACCAGACTCTCTGCCTATCATTCTGTAAGATTCTTTAGAACTAGAAATACTTTTTCTCTGCTTAGCTAAAAAATGAAAATGAAACACCGCTTCATGGTTACAGGCATCTAGCTGCTATGACACTCAGTTCCACATCAGGTACCTAAAATCTGTATACAACGAAATGGAGAGCATCACTGCAAAAAGGGTCTCAAAAAAGCCCACTTGCAAAAGAAGTATAGAAGAAGTGTAAGCTTTCTGTGGAAAAGAAATTTCAAATGATATTAAAAAGCTAGGTTCAGAAATTTAGATTCATTTGATGACTTGCTTGGCTCAGCTCTCCGATGTTCTAACAGGCCGCTGAGACAATCTGAAGTAGTAAGGTCACGTTTTCTTTGTAATTGTCATAACATCACATTTGTTTCTCCTGCTCAGCCAGTTGTTTTTTTTTGTTGTTTTTTTTTTTAATATAATGACTGGCCTAGAAGAGATGCTTATATAGACATCCAGAATAGAATCATAGAATCATTAAGGTTGGAAAAGCCCTCCAGGATCACCTGGTCCAACCATCCCCCTACCACTAATGTCACCCACTAATCATGTCCCCAAGCACCACGTCCTTGAACACCCCCAGGGACAGTGACTCCACCACCTCCCTGGGCAACCCATCCCAATGGCTGACCATGCAGCAACGAAGCCCGATATGTGATTAGAACAGCAAAATATGGAAGTCAATTCTGGTGCCAATAACCCCCCAGGGAAAAAAAAAATCTGCAGATCCAGACAAACTACAGGACACTTAATGATCACTCACCTCTTCAACACGCTACATTGATTTTCTGTAGATTCAAAGCTTGTGCAACATGGGCAGAGTCTGACCTTCAGTAAAATGACTCAATCATTTCAGACAGTTGCTTGAGGTTGGTTGAAAAAAGCCACATCAGAAAAAAAAGGAAGAGGAACTGCGTGAAAGTGTTATGGATGTGACAAAGAAATAGATAAAAGATCCACTGGCCTTCTAAAGGCACGCAAGCCATCTTTGAAATCAGCTGGTTTGACAATTAGTTGGTGGGCAACCTAATAGAAATGTTCATCTCATATCTATTATCAGCTGACTACACAAATATTCTGCATAGCTACAACCATACCTCTCAGACTTCATGAATTTCTACTTAATTTTTACAAATGAAGAATCCATCCAGGTTTGTTGATTGGATGGGGAAGGACAAGATCTGTTTTAGCCCAGGTCAGTAAAGATTTTCTAAAATATCTAATAAGGAAACAGGTTACAAAGACATGAGAAAGAACTGGAAGATGGGAAGGAACATGCAAGGTAAAGCATAAACATTGAGTGTATGATATATGTCAAGTCATACAGTGCAACCACAGCCTTGAAGAGAAGATGCTTGGGGAAAACAGACAAAAGCCATCAGAAGTCTGTATTGAGAAAAAGAGCTTGCCTCTTTCTGAGCACTGCAGAGGACACTCAAACACTTCTCACACACAACAGAAATCCAGCTTAACATCAATAACAACAAAACAACAATCAAGCAAAAGACAACAAAAAACAATATGCAAGACTGTTTTGACTTAACATTGAGAAACAGCTGAATAGAAAGTAACGTTCACTAAAATTTTCATGCTCTAGCTGAAGGCTGCTTCCAGTGGAGAAGCAGCCAGGCTGAGCAGAACAGAAATACGTATGTTGCCTGCATTTTTTCTGAATGCCAAATGAAAAGAGAGCACAACACCATTAGCCTCTCAGTCTTTTTGAGGTGTGGAACACAGGAGGCAGTGCTAATAGCAACAGTTCAGTAGCAGTGACAAAGAAATCATGCTTCAAATTACACAAAAACAGGGAAGGAAGGAGAAAGACACAAGCCCAGATGAAAAGGAAGGTACAACCAAAACCCTGAAACCTCTTACACAATGTCCTGGAGAATTTCTAATGCTTCTCCCTGTTTATTTTTTTCCTAAATCAGTTTTACAGCTCAAACACTGGTGTACTATCCAAAAATTTCTTAAATATCAAATTAGGAAATGAAGACCTTAACACAATAATAGCTGGACAACCATCAGCAGTACTGTCAGCCACACCAGCAAGCCAAATGAGAAAACAGCAGCAAAGGGGAAAAAAAGGAAGACAGTTTGCTAATACCATTTGACAAATTTCTTCTTCTATTTGTCAAATGCAAGGATGACAGAGGAGGTCAGTACAAAATCAGCAATGGAAATGTTCTTCACCTGTTTTTCTATAGACAGGTCACATTTTTATCCTGAGCAATTAGGCCTGATCCCCATATGATAGGCATGGTGGAAATACTGAGCACTGTAGGGTTCCTGGAGTAATTTCTGCCAAAATACAATGCTGCATCAGCAGCCTTTCTAATAAAATGCCAAATTTTAGTTATTTAGAGAGTGAGGTGGGTGGCATATTTAAAAATACTCTGTAGCTTGTGGAAGGGCAAGAGTCTGCCTTCGTTAAAAAAAAACCTCTTTGCATAACACACATCCAAAATCAATAGCACGAAATCTGATTTGAATATCAGAAGTTTTTGTAGCGAGTAGGATATTTTTGTCCTAATTACAATAGGCACAAACATGTATGTTAATAGTACTTCCACAGCACATTTCGGGAAAGGGGAAAGGCCATCACTTTCTTAAATAAAACTGGGGCCACCTGGCCTACTGGAGGGAGCTTTAACCCATATTAACCCCCTAGTAACACAGAATTTTAAGGAATAAAGCCAGTCTTCTAAATTAGACTGATGTTCAAACAGCCAAAGCCAGCACTGCCACTGACAGCAGCAGCTTTACCACCTCCTGAGCTCCTTCCCCAGCTGACACAGGTAAAAGGTGAAGAAGCCAGGGAACAGCTGGTGGGGTTTTCTTAAAAGACCATTTTTTGCTCGATAAGGCTGACCGCTTTCTTTGCTGTAGATGTGGCCACACGCATACTAAGACCTCAGCACGCAAGGAAGTGCTCTTAGACATGTTTTAAGTAGCTTACACAATATTGGCATTCTTCTGTACCATTACACAGCGTGCAAGCCACGGAACTGGGACACACGAAAGCTAGTATGGCAGGAAACATATCAAGGTACAAGGACTTTAATACAAGCTGAACAGAAGCTAAACCTGTAACAAGCTGATTTTTATTTTTAAATCAGCCACTACAGACCTCAAAGGAAACTTTAAGAGCACACTCGGGCCTCGTTGTCCTAGTTTCAATAAACAAAGCCAGAGGTTTAAATAGCATCTACTCGAGAGCTAAAGTAAGCGGCAACACGCCTTTTACATCAGGATGGCACTTCATCCACTACACTTGGCCTCTCGCTGCAGTGTGATGAAAATCCCTTCCTCCAGGCCAGGGGCACACTGAATCACCACTGGAGACCCACCAGTGGCAACAGATCCTGAACAGATTGAGCTGAACTTCCAGACCATCAGTTGGTGAGCGCTACTTCCAGGGAACCTCCATCTCAGCTGCTAGCAAGCCTCAATGGAAGCCAGCAGCGAGGCCAAAATCTTTGTCATTTTCCAGTGTGAAAATCTTCCTCACTCCCCCTTTAACTTACTTGGTGAGAATTTGGATAAAACTGGTGAGGTGAGAGTCACTGCAGCCTGCTGCTCAAAAGGAATCATGCATAGTCCTATCAGGTTCTCCAGACAGCCCTAAGGAGAGGCAGCAAAGAGAATTCAAAGATTTCACAATATTGAACAACTAGTGCCATAAAGCAGGGGCAGTAGGCGTCCCCAGAAGTCTCAAAGCACTGAGACCTAGGCTCAGAATTAACATATCAATTTGCTTTGTTACGTGTGTGACCCGGTTTCATTTTTTTACATCATTACAAGGAACGCAGAAGTTCTTGTTTTACTGATTATCCCATTTCTCGAACGTAACTGCCAAACTACTCAAGAAAAAAAATCTGGAGAAGTATTCCAACAAGAACTACTACTACCTAGCAGGAAAGGAGGACAATTTGTAACTTCTCTTGAAAGAGGAATACAATATTGAGGCAAAGATTATTTCTGGAACTGGTTTACCAATAAACTCAATTAGTATCTAAGAAAATGGCTATTAGAAATAAAAGCCAATTGTTTTAAAGTATAACCATAAAAATCATTTAATTTGATCACAGGCTCTTAAAATTTGTCTAAATATTCAGAACTGGTCAATTTTTTGCATAGTAAAATAGCCGTTAGCTGCAAGTGCTTTCACTGTATTTTCCTACTTAAGCTTTCTCCTCCTACATGCTTTTTTTCCCCACTGTAGTAAAAGAAACGTAACTACCTAACATGTATATAGATCTTAAGCGCCAACAGAGCGACGCTACATTTCTCCATGCTCCTGGAGGATCAATAGTGTCGCTTGAGAAACTGCATTTCATGAAGGGAAATACAGGGAGGGGAGCTGTTCATGTTAAGAACTTGCAAAGCAAAACAATGTGCCAGGGAACTGATTGAAATGATGCAGCTGTAATTATCCGGTCAAATATGCAGCACAACCCATGCTGAAGTCTGAGCGGTAAAGAGAGAGAAGGAACCTCCTTTTCTAATTTAGCTTTATATCTGTTTAAAGTTCACACCTGATTTCTAAACCTAGAAACTAAACTTACAGACAAACAGGCTGAGCCCTTCAAAAGCCTCTCTCAAACAAGTCATTTTGTTCAGTCCTCCAAATATTTTTTTCCAGACTCTTTCCTGAGCTCTATAGACCTGTGTCCACAACCTCTTCAACAGAGGTACATATTTTAACTTTCCACCTGAAATTCCACCAGTACATGGACTGCGAAATAGTCCCTTTTCTGCTCATGCTCTTTACTTGCAAGCCTACCTCTAAGATGTCCTCTGCCCAAGCACTAAAAAGGTACCTTGCTTGGACTCCTTGCCTACTTGTGTTTTAAACATCTCCTTACTGCCCAGGGCACAGCCCCTCCTCCTGCCAGAATTATCACTAAACACACCATGTGGCTACCACTAGCCAAATGTATTTTTGTCAGGACTTTCAGTGTTTCAGGAGGGAGTTTCAGAGCTGTTTCTTCACCTGATTTTGGTTTTACAGTGTGTTAATCACATTGAAAAGTTCGTATCCGCTTCCAGCAAATTATCTTGTACAGAGAACACTGCTGCCAAGCTCCTTTGTCACAGGCATTTGCAAAACAAGTATGAAAGTCCCAGTGTTAAGAGTATTTCTGGATTTTTCTAGACATGAAATACATGGCTGCTTCATTCCTCTTTTTTTTTTTTTCCAGGGAGAAGACTCCTTGTCAGGTGGCTCAAATTCTGAGATCAGGTAAACAAAGACACACCAAGATTCATTTTAGGAAAGGTGCATGTATGTGTGTTCATTTTAATGTACAATTCATACCAAAAGCAAAACAGAAAGAAAACTCATCCAGACAGGATGATGATGATGCTTTAATTGCATCTTGGCAGAAATAGGCAGTTCAAACCAACTTCAGGAAAAGAAAACTATTTGATGGCTCCCGTTACTTGGAGCAATGTCTGAGAAGCCCTAGTAGTGGAAGCATTTCTGTCACGCAGAAACAGCCTTCACACAACAGTGGACTGCAGCAGTGTGGGACTTGGGCTCTACAGTTAGGTCAAGCAAACAGTGTCACTGCTTTTAAGGCAGTCACGTCACCATGTTTCAGAATAGAATAAGAAGAGAATGGGATGGTGAAAATTTTCTTCACAGGAACTTCACGCTAGCATTTTCACTCTTCTTTGTCTACAACATCCAAAATTAAATCAATGCACACGCTGTCTTGAACAGAACCTATCAAGACAGACTCGTTGAAATTACATAAAAGCATTTTAAGAAGTAAATGATCTGTTCAAAGATTTATTTTCGCTATGAATACCGTATCAGAAAGGTGCAAATTTACTAAACGAGTTAAGAAAAACACGCGTAACTCCTTCATGTATCCCACCTTGGCAAGTTTTACACCACCAATGAAGCGTTTCAAATAGACCATCTACGCTCAAACCATGAAGTTGTTTTAACAAAATAAGTCATAACAGCAGAGAAAAATGAAAGTTTGATTACATTGGGTCCCTAATACTTGGAATCATCTTCCAGGTATACCGGATGCATATTACAGCCACATTCTGCAGAGTTCAAGGGCAACTTCCAAAAACAGCCCTGAAGCAACTGATGGAGATTTGTTTTCATTCTGTCAGACACAGCCGTGGGGAGGGAAGGAGAAAAGAACAAATTTTTGCAGCAAGGGAACAGACACACGGAGAGAACAGAGAGGTAAAAAAGAGGAGAGGGATAAGAGAGAGTATTTTAAGCCCAAGAGAACCACTGCCTAAGTGAATCCACACATACAGAAGACCTCCAGCAGTGCAAAGCTGTAGGAGTGGGTGACTCCACTCCACTCCCACGCGTTTCAGACAAGAGAACTATCACATAACAGGCTGGAATCCAGAGGGTCCATATCTTGACATGTAACACATCCAATAAACCTCCAGACCACAGAATATGGCAGGATTTGTAATTCACTGCAGCTTGTACCTTCAATGACCACTTCATCAGTAGCTATCTGAAAATGTTTTGATAGGACCTCAAAAGAGGTCATGTAAACTGCTGTGCAACAGTCAGAGTGCTCACGTGGCTCACCTGACTCTTTGGGAAGCAGGGAATACAACCTTAACAGGCAACAGACAGGAAGCAGCAACAAGCTTCTTCACTCAAATCTCTGACTTCAGAAAGACATTCTAGTTACAAAACTATTCTCAGGAAGCGTAACCAAAAGCAATACACTGTATGGGGAAAACAAAACAAAAAACGGTGACACAAAGAAACAAAACAAACTCCATGATTCAAGGCCAGCAACTGATACAAGTGAAATCAGTTTTTTTCCTAACAGTACGAATCTCCTTCCTTCTTATGTAAGGAAAAAACAAGTCACTAAAACAATCTGCCTGCTACTTATAACCCACGTAAACCCTTTTGTCTAAAGGACGAGGTCAAAAGAAGTGGTTGATAGCTTTCAAATACTACAGTCTTCTATCAGGAAAGAAAAAGCAGTAAGACAAACACCAGTGAGCTGGACTAATAATCAAGGTTAAACAGTTTGGAATGCCTGTGGGATGTATGAAGAAATATGCTTAGCTAATAGGAATAACAGGACCTTGTGAGCCTCAACGAAGGGCAAGGATCACAGGATTCTTAGCTCATACAAACCATAAATAATAAATCAAATGAATCACATCATTGACTTAAGCTTTCCTTGTGTAAAGGACTTTGCTACTTTGAATCATGGACTGTGCTACTTGGAGCATTCAAAGAGGGAATCCCTGTCCCCCGAACTAATTTTGTTTTCTCCATTCCTTCCTTCGGGTCTCCCTAGTACACAGAACTGCCACATTTTTAGCAGAAGTTCCTGGCAGAAGCAACAACCTGGCTTGAGTGCCTGCATTGTGGCCTTGAAGGAACCACCCAATTAAAACCAACAAGACTTCTTTTTGTTGCAAGGCGAGAACAAACCCTGCCACTTTGTCTCAAGACAGCTCAACCATCACCCAAGCTTGAGCAGAAGAGTGAGGCTATCCACCTTGATGAAAGTTTGCACGGTCACAAAAGCAGCTGCCACGCATCTGAGGTTGTGCTAGCACTGGTGTCACTAGTTCTAATCACGGCTGTTCCTCCTCAAACGCTGTCCAAATAGAGCTCCTATGTCAATAACTAAAGTCTTGCACAGAACTAATAAAAACTGGTAGAAAGTTTTTCTCTCCTTCCCTCTGTGGCTGGGGAGTAACTCACAGTAACTGTTACCAACACACACACACAAAAAAAAAAAAGAAAAAAAAAACAAGAAACTGACAAAAGCACATGGGGTCACAAGTGAGGGAAACCAAGCCACTACCAGAACCGGATCTGAACAATGAAACTCATTTCTCACAGAAGTTACATGCCCTCATACTCATCCAGGCTGTTCAAGAAATGCAAGTGAGATGCAGTGAAGCCTTCACAGATCCAATAATGTATACCAGTAACAGGAGGCTAAAACAAGAAAACCAGAGGGGTTTGCATGTGTGTGCATACACACAGAGGCAAATACAAAACTCTACTTTTCCTTCTGAAGCATCACAGACAAAAGGGGTTTTTGCTTTTTATTTAACTGTTACAATATATGAATTGCAGAGCCGTGTAAATACTAACTGCAAAAGCAGAGAAGATTAAAGGACGGCATCGTACCACTCCAACCACTTAAGAAATTTCTTAAATTGAAGACACAATAATAGCAGAACTGCTTGATTCGTGGAAGAGCTTCCCCTCATCAGATTCGCAGCTAATTAGCGCTGTGCAGCATGTTCATCTCCTCCAGCAGCTACTCCTGCGTTTCATTACCAAGTGACTGCAGGAGCACTGCTCGGGTTCCAAACGCAGCTAAGCAAGCGAGTTCAGCAGGCACTTTTGGAATAACATGACGTAAATGAAACTACTACCAGAACCTGGCTTTTTGATATTTATCATATCAGATTTCTTTCCACCATCTGCTCTATAGACTACGTCAATGTCAGCAAGTAACCATAAAGTAATGTTTGCTGCTCTATCTCCCTTATCGGTCCCTTTTCACAACAATAAAACCAAATTCTCTCATAAAATACTAAGGTAATCTTCTTTAGCATTCAACCTGCTCAAAACGTGAACGCTGTGTTCACAAAAGCCTTCAAAACACCTACCACACAGCTAATAATCAAGTTACTACATCAGTGCAGGGCACTTCACGTCAACAACCTCTGAATTTTAGTAAAATTTGAGAGCCAAGATGGGGAGGAAAACTGCACAATAAGCCAATTTTATTAAAATAGTGAAGCGAACCTGTTAGATGACAGCAGAATATAATGCCAGAAACGTAACCTTGTAAAAATAATAAAAAAATAAATAAATTCAGACTGAAATGAATGGCGCTACTAAAATCCTTCATATTACCTCAAGAATAGAAGTTGATGATATAACTTTTTGTTTGCTTTTTGTTTAAATCAAGGGAAAGGAATTTGGTTGGAAGGAGATGACAAACTGGAGAGCAATTGCTGTTAATCTAAATCGTTTCAGGAATGCAGAGCACCTCATTATTTTGCCCGATTCTACATCACGAAGCAGATTAAGGATTTTAGATGATCTGCACTCAGTGTTGCTGGCCGCTTCCTAAGTTTTAGGCAGTTTAGTTCCTGGAGCTTAAGCAACCTGATCTTCTTACACTCGGTATTCAGCCACTTGGTCTTTCAGCATCTTTTCAGTCCAGGCTGTACAAGCTGGCTCCTTCTTAGACAGCAGGATGGATTTACCACCCAGAAAAGGGACGCGTATATTGTTTAATCCTTATTTGCTGATGGAAAATAAATCCATATTCTACATAGAAGAAAGAAAAAACAGCCTGTACACCTTAAATTAAGGCGAGTAGCCAGTCCTTTCAGTACACATAGCGCTCTGCTTAAGACTGAACTATTCCCTATATTCTCCTGTACAGGTACAGAGCAGGAGGCAGCACTGCAAGTTGCCTTATATGTAATAAAAACACCAGAAAAAGTGATGGATTTTTTACCACTATTAGGCTTGGCTCAGCCACCAGTCACTACGTGAACCGCGGGTCCCGCAGCCAGCACGATTTCTCCTGGAGAACTCAGCCATTGCGCGAGGTGAAGGCAGGAGGAGGCAAATCCCCCCTTCAGCCGAACCCGGACCGAGTGCCCCCAGGCAAAATGGCTCCAAGAGCGACCGACACCAACCAACCGGTTCCTCCTCCGGAGAGCGGCTGTCAGCCCTTTACGAAATGGTGAAACTATTTGGGAAGAGCCGCGAGCAGCAAGCCTGCAGCCGGAGGAGGAGGCGGGGGGGGAGGACACACGGGACACAGCCCCAGTGGGGACGGGCGGCTAAGGGAAAGCGGAGCGGGCACCCCAGCGGCACCGCTCCCAGCCCGCAGCATCAAGGGCACGGCGCGTCCCCGGCTCACCGCGGCTCCGAGGCGCCCAGCCCCGACCCGGCGCCGCCCCCGAACTTCATCGCCCTGAGGGGAGGCAACGGGCGCCCTGAGGGGAACCAACGGGCGCCACCAACGCCCCCGGGGCCATCTTCCCTCACTCCCCTCACCCCCCTCACACCCCCACGACCCCCGCGTCCCCCCCTCCCCATCTCCCCCAGCCGCCCGCCGCCCCCCAGGGGAGCCGTGAGGCGCCCCCCGCTCCCGCCTCGCCTCACCTCAGCGCCTCGCCCGAGCGCAGCCCCCCGCGGCGGGCGGGGCGCGGCGCCCATGGGCCCGCGGCCTGAGGGGCGGCCGGGCCGCCTGCAGGAGGGCGCAGGGAGCGTCTGCAAAGTGCCGGGCGCGGAGAGAGGAGGAGGAGGAGGAGGAGGAGGGAGAGCGGCGCGGCGCTGAGGAGAGGGGAGGGGAATGGGGAGGGAGGGGGGGGGAATGCGCGCGCGCACGCCCGGGCGTATGACAGGCTGAGGCACCGCAAGGGAGCGTCTGCAAAGTGCGAGCCCGCCCGGCAGGCGGGAGGGAGGAGGAGGAGGAGGGGGCGGGAAGGCGCCGCCCCTCAGCGCCCGGCGCTCCGTCAGGGGGCGGCTGCGGGCGGAGGGGGACCTCTGGCGGGCGGCCCCGCTCCTCCTGCCGGCCTCCTGCTGCCTGCCCCGGGGGGGAGAGTGCTCCAGGGCAAGCCGTGAGGCGAGGCGGTGGTGGTGGGCTGGCTGCTGCCACAGCGGGATAAAGCGGCTGTGGGGGCGATGGGCACATTTGCGCTCCTCTGAGGGTTGAATTTGGGGATGCGCGCACACAGCAGCTGATGTAGAGCCCATCCGTCACTTTTGGGTTCGCCGTGATGTATTGCTGAAGTAACATACCCAGAAAATAACCGCTCAAGTCCCCCAGCAGAGCCCTTTCCAAAGGCAGCAGTAGGAACTTACAGCTCAGGAGCTCACAGCTCGCTGAGGTGATCCCGTGTACAGGGTGAGGAAGTCACGGCGATTCCACAGCGTTTGTGTCTGACACGGCCGAATGGCAAAGCCTGGCAGAGATGAGCAAGCCAAGCACATTCATGAAGGAAGCGAGAGCCGCAGGGCTGAGGGTGCTGCCTGCCCAGGGAACCGCGCTGAGGAAAGGAGGGCTCCTGGGAGCACAGGGGCGAGAGGCTGAGGGAAGACAGAGCGGAGATCCCCACGGCGTTAAAGCATTAAGAGCTCCCAAACATCAGCTGGCGTTTACCCGTTGGTTCCTGACTGCAGTGTGTAGCAAGTGGGCCACCACTTAATGAAGAGTTAGCTCTCTCAGGCCTGTTCTACGCTCAGCAAGAAAGTCGAGGTTAAATCTTCACCCATACGCTTGCTCATTCTTTGCCTACAGGAACAGAGCGTGTGTGGGGGGGTGAAAGCACAAGGAGAGGCTGATTAGGACCATTAAGGCCAATTAATGCAATCAGGGCCCTGATGCTGGCATCTCGTCTTGCCTGTTTGCATCGCTGAGTCACAAGCTCTCCACCTCCAGGACGCTGCCTGCTAATCCCCCCCACCTCTGGGTGCTGCGAGGAACGATGTGGAAGTGCTACATGGGAATTTAGGGTGCCTCCGAAGGGCACCTATGTGTTCAAGGAGTAGCCAGAAGTGTGCGTCCCAGGGGCCATCACACTCCGCCATGTAGCTCTGCACATGCTTCCTGAGTGTCACCACAGGTATATCTGCAGTGCCTGCAAACAAGCACATCCCGTGAGCCCACGTTCAGTGGTTGAAGACAAACTTGTAAGTCTGTTGCGTTTGTGGGAACGCTTAAGCTTTGCATAAGGCTGGGACTGAGGGTCTTGGCTATACCTCTTGTTCATGGAGGTCTTCCAGCTTACTGATTAGTCAAGGACTCAGACTATGTTAAGAAGTCACAGATTTATGAAGTCCTGATTGTGAACTGTGAACACAACACAGCAGGACAGAAGTAATCCTTAAAAGACATTGAAGGGACAATTTAAGGAAAGTTTACATTATGAGACCAATTATTTTGTACTTCTCTATACCGATTTTGGGGAAATTCTTATTATGGAACAGCAGTGGTTGTTAACCTAAAATGTAAATGCACAGAACTTATCAGTGCTAACTCCAGAATTGCTCCAAGTCAGCATTTGACTCGTAACAAGAGTATAAAGTATAACAAGAGGCAAGGTGTAATGATATTACAGCATACATATGTTATTGTAAAATTTAGTTTTCCTTTCCTAATAGCAAAATTATAAAATACCTATTATTAGAGAATATACATATACAAAATATGTTTTTTATATAGAAATTTCTTTCTTCTGAGGTCGACTACCTCTAATGTCCCTGCCTTGGTTCTGGTTGAAAGCCCATACATGTCTCAGGTAAATGGGCACAGCATTCCATCACTTAATGCTCCTTGGATGAACAAAGCAATAAAGAACTTGGGATGGAACGAGAGAGAACCTCATTATAATCTGTATCTCCTTCAAAGTCCTATTGTTTGGACTCTGGAAGGTCTCCATACCTTCTGTACAGGGTTTCTTACCTTCTTTTATAAACCCCACACGTTATCTGTTAGCTTTGCAGATACCAGGTGGACTCTGCTGGTAGGCCAAGTGCTGCGTTGTTAATGTTGAATGTGACTTCAATAGAATGAAAAAGAAGAAGAAGGGAAAGAAGAAGGAAAAACTGTCTGAAGTTTGAAACATAGAGAAAATGAAAGACCTTCCTGAAAAGCATGTTTCTCTCTTCATTGTCAAGCACAGTAGCTGTGTCCTGAGGCTTCCAACATAACCTTTTAAAGCTTTCTGAGGTCTCTCCCTCAGCTTTATTCATACAAATGCGTTTACCACAAAATGACTCCAACCTCTATGCTGGAGATCAGAAAACTTGTGTGGTCTTATTCAAGAATGTATCCTGCTTTTTTTTTTTTTTTTTTTTTTTTGTCTGATTGCACCTTTCTCAGGGCCTCATCTGTGTTTCAGATTTTTTTTTTTTGAAGTGCAATGCAAAATAATTTTGAAGCTCTGTATTTTTCATATTCAACATGACTAGTATTCTGATCACAAACTGAAATCTTGAAGAATCACCCTCTCTTTTATTCCTCATTCACAATTCAAGGTTGCTAAAGGATAACCTCGATTTAACTCTGATTAAATATCGAAAGAGTAGGAAATGGGAAATGTTCCTGTCCTTTGCCCGCATTCAGGTAAAGCCCCTGGTTTTAAAGCAGTTAAGACTTTGCAGTTAGACTTTAGTTGTATCCTTCCCACCTAATTTTTATGGATATGAAAAAATTCTGTTTTAAAAGGTATTATAAACTCTGCCCATCACAAAAGACCAAACCAATAATTATTTGAGCCTCACCTTTGAAGGTTTTCTTCTGTCCCTCGTTCATAAATGTAACAACTAGGTTATACGATGTTCTGTCACCGGAAAACTGATCAGTATTCCAACAGATCTTCCCATTACCACAGGCATTGTAAATATAAATTGTATTTGTACAAACATTTCCATTAACTTTGCATTAAGTTATCAAACAGGAAATAAACCATTGCTTTTCAGTACCAAAACAGACATTTCCAATCGGTATGTAACGTCTGCAAAAAGTATATTAAGCAGCGCCGTGTTTGCAGGAAAATTGAGATTTTTTTCAGAGATCACAGTGGCATTTCAGTGCAAAGTGGCATGTAATTGGAAAAATTCATAGGCACAGTCTAAATTTGATAGATCTGATTGATTCTCCGGTGTCTCATGCTCTTCATAGTAATTAGTAAGAATGGTCATATTTTACATCCACCTTGCACAGGTTTGAATGACTTCTCAAGGTGCAAGAGATACTCTGTGTTCTCATTTGAATGCAAACTGAAATTGCACCGTGATTTATTTTAGAGACTTCATTGGACCCGGAGGAATTAGAGATTTTACTGAGCAAACAAGTCACTGGCCGCTCAAGGAGATTTGCCAGAGGGACTGTGCGGCAGATACACGGTCAAGGTAGAAACGGAGTAAAACTGAGAAGGAACAAAGGTGGTAAGGACACAGTAGAAAATCTGGGTGGGTTATTTGTGTTGGTGTTTGCTACCAAGGCGGTCATTTGGGAAATTTCCATTCCAGTATCATCTTTGTGGAGCAATCGTCTCAAACTGAAAAAATCAATGCAAAAGTTTTTGGATTGAATTAATGAAATTAACAGTACTAGGGCTAGATGGTATTCATCCAAGTGCTTTAAAGGAATGAAGGTAGGAAAATTCTGAGCATTTATCTCCAGTACATTGCCTAAGCAGCCTCTTTTCATAATTACCAGAGGCACCAGTTTCAGAGGGTGCTGTAGTTACTCTGAAAATTGGAAATGGATGGCTTAGCTTGACTTCTGTCCCTGATGGATTGGCTGGAAATATGCATAAAATATATACAGATGACAAATGTATAATAGATTAATATCTATACACGATGCTATTCTTTGGAGGTAAACAATAAGCTCCCAGGTTTGTTTGCTATTTTAAGGAGTCGGTAACCATCTTTCTGATCGGGGTGATCTCTGTTCAGGTATCAGCCAACTTTTAAACAAAATCTTAAGCCAAATGCTTAGTGACTTAAAGAAATTAAATTGTCATGAGATTTGTCATAGAAGGCTAAAAAAATAGGAGTAGAAAAAAAAAACAACAACAAAACAAACACAGGAAACAAAAATAGAATTAGGAATATAGGGTCATTTGTCACCGTGGAGGGAATTTATCTTTGGAATCCCTCAGTACCTTGTTTTGTGACCTTGCTTTTTTAGCATGTTTGTAAGCCATCTGAAAAGGGAAGGAATATCGAGGTGACAACTGCAGATGATATAAAATTGCTCATGATAATAAAATCTAAAGCTGATTGCAAAATGTTGCAGAAGGATACAGTGATACTACGTGACAGGAAAATAGAACAGCAGATATAATTTAGTGTTGATATTGCTTTGCATGATAAATGCAAAGTTGCACAAAAAAGTGACAGCCTATATCACCAAATGGATGTTTGATGTTGCTAATCAGGAATGAGATTATGAGATTATTTTGAAGAGTCTCAGAAAATATCAGCTCATGTTCAAGTGATCAAAAGAACAGAATTTGGGGACTTATTAAGAAAAGGTCTGTAAACAAAATAAAACACTCCTATGTCTGTACAGATCTGTGGTACACTCAGATTTGTTTTCCCCTGGCAGTTCTCTTCCCCTACCTCAAAAAGGATACAGTAAAGCAGGAAAGGATGGTAAGAGTGATCAGAGACTTTGAATTACATCATATGAGAAGACTAAACTGACTAGAGACTTAAGAAAGAGGTCATAGAGATTAAATACAACAAGATTATGAAATCTCAGATCATATAAACATGAATGGGGCAGAGTTGTTCAGTGTTTTCAGCAGCAAAAGAACCTGTGATGCCCAAAGAGTTTTTAGCAGTGGATTTCAAGCAAACAACATGAAATTCTCGTTCAGGCAACATACAAGTTAAATTGTAGAATCTGCAGGATTTTCTGGAGGCCAAAAATTTAAATAGGTTCGAAAATGAATTGCATAGTTCAAGGATAAGAGATCCTTTAGCTGCTGCTAATTAGGTAATGACTTCAAAGAGGCCTCTAAATCTGTGACTGTTAGGAAGCTGGGAAGACGTTCCCTGGGGGGCATCATTCTGTATTTGTCCTGTCCCTTCCTCTGCCTACCAAAGTGTCTCCTCCTGTTCTTTCTTTGTGACAGGGAGCAGATGGGCCTTCATCTGGCTGAGCGCAGCTGCTGCTACATTCTTATTTGCTGACTGATCTGCGGAATCTTTTCTAAGGACTGTCTGCTTCACCTTAACAGAAATGACCTGAACAGGGCAGAATGCTTTGTGTTTACACTGAAATTCAACCTCCTCAAGGTGCAGAATGCCTCTAATTCAGTAAGTCATAACAACCTGTAGATGTTACACCTCTTTATCCCCAGTATAGCCCCAATAATTTGGTGCTATAGTACCACATCTCATAGAACTGTCTCATGTACAAATTTATTTATTTATTTATAAACTAATGTGCACCCTTGGTGTGGTTGCAAGCAGTGTAATGGAGAGATGAATTTGGAATACAGATCTACTTGCATCTCTGCTGCATTATCGCTGGCGTAACCAAGGACTCTGGGTCAATGCCAAAACAAAATCATGAAACTGATTGTTTTTCAGCCTTACATTATTAATTGTTTCTGCATTTCTGTTGTTCTTCATATCCAAAACAAATATTAGGAGACAAATAAACCTTAATTTTGATTCTGGTTTTACAGTATAAACTGGGATGCTATTTGAGATTTCAGAACCAGGCCTAGTACTTTATAAGATGTACAGGAAATGTCACATTTCCTATAAATTTCACAATCTGGATAGTAATGTTGTCCGTATGTGTAGTTGTTCTTAAATGATTTTTTTTTTTCTTTAAAATATTTTATTAACTTGTTTATTTGAAACTCAAAAGGATATAGAGATTCAGAAATGCACTTTAAAAGTTCACTCTTCACTAATGCTAAATGCATTACCACACAGGGGTGAAGAAAACAGATCACGTAGGCAGTCACTGAAATTGGCATCTTTTCTCTCTCAAGTAGCCAGGTGACATTTCACTTATGGGAACTGTTAAACCAGGGTGTTAAAAATAGATGTAGTTTACTTTCTATCTACTTAAAAGGGAGCTGTTGTCACTATTTTGGTAATTAAAGTTTGGAAGTGGGAGGCATTTGATTTATAGAAAACATTAAACTGGAGACTGCTTTATAAAGCCAAGAAAGAACTGATTCTAAAACTTCACAAAAAGGAAACTGTTTTCAACAATTTATGAACTGTGACAAAACAGACTCAACAGGAGATAGATGAAGCTTCTGTTATTATTAGAAACACTCAAACTGTGAGATTTAGATCAACAGCTTTGAACACTCTTCCTGTCAGTCCCCAAAAAGAAGGAAATTTTTTGTAGGGTACTGATTCACTGTAATTCACCCCACGTCTGAAATCCTGGAATATTTTTAAGCACCAGGAAATTATTTATAGTAGGTCTTGTATGTTAATTATGAGATGATCAAAAAAGACAGAATTCTTGACTGGAGAACTGCCACATATGAGAGCTTACCTGTAGGGTTTCTGCTAGTAAACTGGATCTGGTAGGTACCCTTTGCTTTAATTTAGAAGTCTAAAAGGTTAAGAGTCCCATGGTCTATGAATACGAAGCTGAGGTATGTTTATGTTGTTGTTTGCTGTTATTAATAACGAAAACATTCAGGTTGGCTAAGGTCTGGACAATACCAAGCATGTACTTGCCATTGTTGGTGCTAAATGAAAGCATTTGTGAAGTTTAGTTCCTAAATAATAACTCAGTTCTGTAGGTTATCCTAAATGGTATCTCCTTAAAAGTAATTTAAAATTTCAGCTTGAAAATTTTCATCTGACATCAGTGAGAATCTTTTAGATGCTTGCAGTTCTCTGGAATGCTGACATTATGCAATCTGTGGTCCCACCAAGTTTGTACAACAGAGAATATAGACACAGTCTTTCAAGCACTGCAAAAGCCCCGGAGGAGTGCTCGTCCACCTGGAATGTCAGTGACCTCTGAGTCTAGTCTCCTCGTGCAGTGACTGGACACTTCTGGAAATTGAAAGTCTATGCAAAGGATCCCCCTTGCTTTACTTCTGCAGTTTTCTGAATGCGGTGCCTGACTAGTTGCAAAGTTTAGCCCAACGTCAATATTCACTCAACATATTTAGAATAGACAAAATACAATGGAGTTCCTAAACTGGCTCTTGCAAGAATTTGATAAATTCTAACAAATTAAAATTGTCTTCACTACTTACTAGCAGAAATACCATATTTTCTCTGTCCTACCACTGCCTTCCATCTTTTACCTTAAACTCCCAAGACTCGTTATTTTTGTATTTATACTATACTGCAGTTGAAGATCTTTTAAAAAAGGATCGTTTCTTTTTTTTTGCAGAGAGTGGACTTTATGGACTTTTTTGCATAATACAGTGGGCTTTATAGAAATGGATTATACTGACTGTAAAGTATCTTAACCTTAACAGACTGCTTTCTCTGAGATGCTTTTCTTGAACAAGGACATGTCATGCATGACAAAAAAATATATATTTGAAGTGAAATTATTATGAGAAAGAAATAATTCTGTACAAGGTCTCTTAAAATAATAAGCTACTTAATGGTAAATGCAGCCACTAGACACGCACCAAGTCATTTGACCTTATGTATATGCCAGCCTGAGAGAAGCATTGCAGAAGGGAGTCAGAAAACAGAGGCTTCCATTCATTAAGGGAAAATATTCCTTTGTCAGACATCCCTTTGAATAGAAAGGACTCTAGCTGGAACCTGGGAGAGTTTTTACTTACTCAGAAATGTATTCCTTTTCTAAAAAAAAAGGTGTGTGTGTGCAGAAAATAACAACACATCGTCACTATTTCACCCAGGTCTGCTCTATAGCAATAGGTAGACATTGTGAGATAGTTCAGAATTCAAAGATGGAATCGGTTGTGTTTGCTTTCTGCAGCTGTAAAATTCACATTATTCTGGATCACAGAAGAGTGAATTACTACTTATTTGATAAAAGATATGCATTAACAGGAAAAATCTCAGGTGTGAGTATTGGTCAGGACACAAGAATTGGGGAAGCTCTTCTTTAAGTAACAAGTCTAACTTCATTTTCCAAGAACAAGACAGTATTAAAGAAAAAAAAATCCAGTTTTCTAAAGCTTTTCTTTTCTTTGTTTGTATCCTTCAACTTTAAATCATTCCCAAAACTCAGTTTCCTTCTGTGTTTTGTCCTCAACCATCACTTCTGCTGTTGCTGGGAGCTGCCACCTTCATAAGAAATTCTGTGTTGTAGATGGCCAATAAAACCAGTCATCAAGTGGAAGTTTTTATTTAGCTTGCTAATGTAATAAGCTCCTAAGCCATTCAGGACTTATAAATGTGATAAAAACAACTGCAACCAGAAGGAATCTGGGAAAGCAATGCAAGGAACTTATAGCAGCTTGTCCATTATAATGGATGCTATTTCTGCATGAAAAATGTACTAGAAAATGGGCAATTTTTTATTTTTATTTTTTCTTTTCTCCCCTGGATTTGAGGTATTCTGTGGATTTCCCAGATACTGAAATATACCTGTATATTTATTTCTTTTTCTTACTCTTTGCCAAAAGAATATTTTTATTATACAAAAATCAACAGTCACAAGCAAAATTCAAGTAGAATCTCCAAATCCGATTCTCATGTCACTCTGGTCTTTGACCCATACCAATTCCCATGGATAGGAAGCATTTAGACATACTTGGTTATCCCTGGAGATACATCCCATTGCTAAGCAGATGCAGCCCAGCTTTTGAGTTTTCTCATATGACTGAGATCCTGGAATTTTAATTCCTAATCAAGTATTCCTAATCAAGTTAGGTCCCTGGCTTCAAATGACTCTCTGCTCTCTGGTTTCCTTCCTTAGGCATTCTAGAATATATTTCTCATAGGTAATTTTATCTCCTTAGACACAACATGCCTGACAGGCACAAGACAGAAAGAAAGATTGGGTGGCTTCATCTAAAATTGTAGAACTGAATTCTAGCCAGATTTATGACAGATATTTCAGCATCAAATTCCTAAACATCTTTTGTGATTTGTTGCAAGAGAAAGACCATTGGACAAAGTCTTTTGATACAGACTCCGTCAGCCCAAGCTGGGGAGAGGTATTGCAGATTATCCCCTACTGACCCTCAGCAGCCTCACATTTGCACATGGTAGAGGACCAGGAGATCTTAACAAGCATTTAGATCTTAGCAAGCAGGAAGATGTGTCTATTTATGGGTTGCCTAGTTTATGGAGTAGCAGGTGATTTAGGACATCACTGCACTTTAAGTAAATCTGGCTAAATAATACAGTTAGTAGTTTGAAGACTTGTTTTTTGAAGTCACTAGGAATTAGGATGGTTGACAAGTAACAAGGACAAATGTTGAGTCAGGAGAAGCAGAGTTTAGAGAAATGTCATCTTATAATGTGTATAAATATTGCAGGGAGGTAGATTAATGAGGTATAAGATGCTAGCAGGAAAGAAAGTTTTTTGCATATACTGGTGATTTACCATTAATCATCCCCTAAAAAATATTGCAGGCTGAGTATGTCAAATCAGGTAGGTGAAAGGTTTACTTTGGTAAAATCTAACCAGCCTGCTGAAGCTGGGGTTGAGTGAGGATGGTACCAGAAAGTGTAGGAATCATCAGAGCTATCCTGTCAGCTCAGCAGGTGGAACTGCAAAGGCCTGGGGCAGGTGCAAAGCAAGCTTCAAACCGCTCTTCCTTCAGAAAGAACTTGAGAAGCGACCACTGTTCTAGCCCATAGGCTTAGGTGCTTGACTGTTTTGTGGAAAGCTCCACATTGCCCTTTTGCTGTAAAGATGCTTAAAACCAGTGGAGTCACTTCTGAAACCACCCACACAACTTTTAATTGTCTATTTTATACCAACATTCATAGATTTCCCTATCACTGCAAAGCCCTCCTGAACCCCTTCTGGCAAAAAATGAAAACAGCTGCTAAAATAGAGACGAATTTAATGGCAAACCCTAGACAAACAATACGTACCCCTGTAAATGTAGAAGCCTGTGGATATTTCCCTTTTAGATGGCATTTTTGTTTTAAAATTACATACGTACCACAGAGAACCCAATGAACATATTTCAAATGTTTATTTTGCATTTGCTTTCCTAGGAATTATATCTACTCGTTTATGTATTCACATATAGATGTACTCACTTATATGTGCTTATTCAAAAAAGTCAGAAACTGTTTCAATCTCCTGTTCCGTTCCTTGCACGTACAGACTTACAGCAGTTACACACAGAAAAGACCAGTCAGGGCTTGTCTGTCCTGCTGCGAATGTGGAATAGCTTTCTCCCACACAGTGTATTTGCTGATGTCTTTGTTTAAGCTGTTTTTAAGAACTTTCCAAATTCCTACACTTTCTTCATATCTAACTGATACTAGGGAATCCAACAGCTGTATTTACTGTTTTCTCATTAAGTTTTCTTAGTTTCATGTAATTCCAGTTGTTTCCATTTACAGAACTCAAAACAATTCCTCTCCTGTATTTTTTGATCTTTCAAATGTTTTGGGAAATAACATGTTTTAGTATAAATTACAAAGCTAATAGCCTTCAGTAGGCTGCTGGTTTGTCTCTGAAAGCACATTTGTTTTTTCTTTCTCACTCTGTACAAATTACTTCTTTCCTAACTGTTCTCTGGATATTCTTTCTCATTTTTCTAGTTCTGCTGGTCTTCCTTCCTGCTGATTGAGCCTAAACACCAGCCAGGGTTAATAGCTGACTCCCTTCATGGGAAAAGATGTCAGATTTGGGATTCAAATAAGGGTTCCAAAGAATGGAAAAATGACTACCCATTAATAGAAAGGAAATCTGAACTCACAGTCATCTGACTCACATCTCAATGATTTTTGTCAGAGTTTCAGAGAGTTCGGATGGTTTGCTGATCTCTGTGGGACATTCTGCATAATCTGTTACAAATTATGAAGAGTAATTACAAAGTAGACTGGAAACTGCGGAAATTGAGCTCTTCCAAGTTCAACAGATTGTTGAGCAGTAGGTCCAGAAGTACCGGAATCACAGAATAATGGGATTATAGGCTTTGATTCCTCTCAGAAATACATTACAGCTACTCTTTTGGAAAGTCCTTTTCAAGGGAGCAATTACTGACATGCAAAATATCACCAGGAAACATGAATAAAAGCAGTATTTCTATATAAACAATTGTTATTAAAGGCTAGCATTCAGAGTTTACTGCAGGACTGCAAATAAATCCAGGTCACGAACTCCGTGACTGTTCCAAATGGCTCCTGACACATGATGCTAAAATTTGTTTTGTCTTCCTCATGAGTCACACATGAATCTAAAATCATTGGACAGCTTGCACACAGAACTTTAAGAAAGTTAATGCCACAGAATTCAGCTTCTTCTGAATTTTTTTTTTCAATCTTAATTTTGAAAAGCAGCTATACTGTTAATCTGGATTTTTAGTCTCATTCTTTTTTTGGCCAAATTAGATTTGGAGCCTATTAACTGTGACCATGTCCTGTTGCGTATCGATCATAAGAGAAGGGAATCTGTTATGCACAACCTAGGAAACTATTTAAAGGATAATAGCATCTTTTGCTTCTGGGTATAAGCTGATTGTCAAAGTGGAAAAGAAATGTTGCCCTTATGGGTACCATTGCATAATTGCTTATTGCATTAGGAGGATTTGCACCTTCCTCTGAGATCTCGTAAAGACAGAATAGGAAGCCTGATGGACCAGTAGGCTGATCTGCCATGACAACTCTTTGTGTTCTGGTACATGTGACCTGTCAGTGTCTATATTGAAAAGATAAAAAATGAAGCTATTGGTGAGTGAAGGCTAAGGCATGTGGAAAGAGATTTCTAAAGGAGCAGTTTTCAGCTGTCGGGATGCAGTGAGCCACCACCGCGGAGCTGAAGCAATGCGTGGCAGCCATTTACAGAGAACAATTTACCAGAACCACTGGGGTTCTGTTATTTATTTTTGTTTACTTAGTTATACAAAAAGCACTGCTATATGAAATAACGATAAGGCAGCTATTACAGGGAGACAAAATTTAAGCTGAGAAACTGTTTGGGGTTGGAGTAATTCACAGATGAGCTGCGGTTGTACAATTGGTAACAATTGTCTGTCCTTCATAGAAAAAAAATTTAGAAAACAGAAATATCGATCAGCATGTCCTTAATAGTGTGTTTCCCGAGGAAAATGAGTGTAGCTAAGTGTGAAAATTGGCCACGTTGGCAGAGTCTGGTGGACAGGGCTGCTTTTCTCTGTGGAAGAACTGATAAGGGTCTGTGCAGTTGGAATACAATTGTTTGCAAAAATGTACTTGTCGGTTCTTCTTGTACTTGTCGGACTTCTCTGTTTGAAGAGCTGAGCTCTGTGGGATGCTGGATGCTGTAAGGTCCTGTCAGCTCTCGGAACAGCGTTTAGCAAGGGCTCCATAGAATTTGCATCAGCTGTATTGTACTATCTGGATAAAAGCATGCATTTTGTGTCACAGTCTCCCCTCCAAGAAAAAGCGAAGGACTCTGCATCCTTGTCTGGGTGTCTGATTTTGTACTTACACTGATAGTGTGGAGTCAAATCCAGCTCTAGCATTTCAAATTGAGCAAATTAATCAAAACAAAAGACATCCCTGTTGTAGCTGATTTTACTTCAAAAATGATCCATTTGAATTTTAAACAGAGCAAAATAAATCTAGCATCTGATACCACATTCCTTAAGGACTCACAGCTCATGCTAACTCCTTGATTTGAGAAGGAATGAAGAGAGTCTCTTCAACAACAAAAATAAATGCCTGAAACACGTTGTGAATACAAAGACTGATGAATAGTGAATCTTATTTAGGGCATTACCTGCTACTCACTTTTCAGAGACCAAAGGTGTTTTAATTTGTTACAAGAGGTTTCCATCAGATACCTCCCATCTGATGTGACAGTCCATTATTTCCTCTTGCATTTTAGTTGCTTTGATCAAATAGTTCATGCTACGTCCCGTCACGTTCAACCACAACTTCAGTGACTTCATAAACACTACATGCAACCGCCTGTTCTGGGAAAGAATATGTACTGAAATAGTGCTGAAGGAGGAGGATTTGATTTAAACTTGTTCTGGCAGATATTTGGCTTGGTTAATGGAAAAAAAAAAAAAAAAGCTCTCTTCTGACATGAAGAATATTATCATATTCTTTACAAGCAGGTACATTTAAAATGATAGTAAATGAGGTGGTAATACAATATTTATTTTTAAATGGATGGTTTTACACTCTATAAGTGGTGTAGGTACATGAATAATATCTAACTACCATCAAGGAATCTGACCTAATTGCTTTTATTCTTTCGAGGATTTTTCCATCATTTAAATTTAGGGGAAAAAAAAGTCTTGTGTTATTAGGTCTTTTTATTATTCCTAATCTGTTTTATCACTTTACCACAATACAGTAAAACTGCTGTTACAGAAGTAAATGTGCATAGCATGTTATTGCCTGGATTTGGGATAACAGGATTAATTGTCTGGGGCTGAATACTGATGTAGCTTGGATTGTAGAATAATGGAATTTAATGCTTAACTCTTCCACTGAAGCTCTATACGTGACCTTTGTCAAATTAGTTTGACCCTGGTCCAGCAAAAAACTCAGACACTGGGGCAGTCAGACACTAATGTTCGTACACCTGAAGTTGGGCGTTTTACGCATCCTGCTCACCACGGCATTAATTGCACTGTGCCTCTGTTCCTCTCTTCCTCTTACCTTAGCTTTTTATAGTTTAGACAGTAGAAGCCAGAAGACCTTTCAATGTGTATAAACAATATCTAGCACAGCAGAGTTCCTGGTCCCTGTTGGTTCCAAGGAAATGCCGTTGCACATCCTGCTCGCTGTGCTCCCATTGACCCTCGTGGACATGTTTGCATGAATAATGTGAGCTCTGCCTAAGTATTCACACAGGAAAATGATACTGCCCTGGGAAGAATGAGTGGCTCCTCCTTTTTACTTTCCAGATACGCCTTCTTCATTGTGGTAGGTTTGATCCCTCTGTGTAGCTTTTTATTCCCTGACCTCAGTGTCAAAGAGCTTTTATTTATTTTATTTATTGTTGTTGTTGTTGGGGTGGGGTGGGGTAGTGAACTGTTTTCCCCAGATGTCTGATGCAACCCATGGCAATAGCAGAAGTCAAATAAAGAAATGTAGAGTTCTGTTAGAAGCCACAGAAGCAATTCCCTGAGCTGTCCACGGGGTTAAACAACTGTAAAAGTAATTTGCCCAAAGTGGACTGCTTTAAAAGTAAAACCAGCTACAGCAGTAGTGTTTTATTAGTTTGTTTGTTTGTTATCCTGCCTCATTATCTCAACAAGTACGTTGTTTTAGTGTTTTCTTGTGTTATGGATGTACATGCCACTCACACCTTCATAAACCTTAAATTATCAAAATTAAAGAATGGGTGAATATGTTGTTTAAGTATATACTATAAAATGTTATAGATATGCTATGAAGTATTTTTGTAAATGTAAAAGCAAAGGAAAAATCAAGTAGTATAAACGTGTTTCAAGCTCTGTTAACACCTTGAAACACCTGCTTTCAAACATTATGCTTCACAGAAAGTTTTGAGAAGAAAATCCTTCCTATTCTTGTTTTTGAGATTGTGTATCGAGTAGACTTATAAGCATAAGCTCTCCTAACTTCATTAAAAAACATTTTATAGGCAGAGTTTCTTTTGTAAAAAATACTGGATTTAAGATTGTGATAACATATTTTTTTAAGTGCCTGAACTGAGTAATCTGTAGAAATAAATGGTACAAGAAAGAGTAAAGAAGAAAAGTTAAAATTGGGAAAAAATGAAGTGTCAGGAAGGCTGCATCATTGTCCCCAGACTGTACTATGCCGATAGGTACCTTGCTCAGAGACAACAGCAGCAAGCCCTCTGCCTCTGCGTCTTCTATGCTCTATGTATAAAGATATATGTGCCAGAATATGACATACCACAGTAATTTTATTTTAAAAATCCATCTTCTGCTAATGAATCAGTTATACTAACAGACAACACTGATGCAGGTTATATCTTCAGTCTTACAGTCTAGACCAAACCTTTAATTGCTGTTTATTTGGGATCTCTGGTTTGTTCCCTTACTACCCAGCCGTCTGGCCTTAACTAAGATATGAAACAACTTCCTGAGCTCCTGGGGGTTCTCTAAAATCATATTACTGCCATTAGCTCCTTCTAACTGAGCAGCCTTGTTGGCCATACAATAAATAAATAAATAAATAAAGTATTCTTAATCTTGTGAAAGATTCCCCCAAGCCATGATAAATCTGGGAAGTGCTGCTGGATCAGCGTGGCACTATTCCGTGCGGGTTAATGGTTCCATTAGGCCCTGCGTCCATGGACTGCCACGTCCCTGCTGGTCATTATCTGTCTTGGTTTTGTAAGCCAAGCAATGTCTCTTCCAAATAGAAGATTAAATTTTGCTTGACAGCCACAATTTGTTTTGCTTTCTATGTTTCTGAGACTCATCCTGACCATTGTGAATCTTCCAAAATGCACTTTGGATTTATAAAAATTCTTTGATTAATTAACCCTTGACAAACTGTCCTGTTTTTCCTTTACATGCTGGCAGCACTGATGTGCTGTCCTTGAAGGCATACACAGCATACAGATTAGTACAACAACTGCTCTGGAAAGCAAGAGTCTTTTAGCCAAATGAAAGCAAACGGAGTTCCTTCTCATCTTTGCAGTTTGAAAGCTTTGACTGTGGATTTGGAAGTGTGCTGAGTCTGGCTGTGCCATGGTTAATTTTCTTCATAGCAGCCCATATGGTGAAACCGCCATTTTTGTCGTTTGGGTTCTGACATTGTCTTCTGGAAAAAGCAGCATTACCGTAAATAAGAAAATAATAATAAATTGTTGCGAACCAGGAAGAAGCTTGAGCAAATGCACAGTATATTTATGTACCACTTACATACCATTAAAGCTTACCTTTTAGATAATTTTAGAACTGGTATTAATGTAAGAATTGTAAATACACTTTAGGAATGGCTTGAAGGAGTACAATTAGTATTAAAGGGAAGTTATGCTAAAGGAAGAAACATAGTTCTGGAGAAGGAATAATAAGAAAGCTCCTCAGTTGAGGTGGCAACCACTTTTATTTCAGATTTTTGCTGAGAACTGAAGGATAAAGTGATTCCCCAAGGATGGAAAAGATTGCGCTCCCCAAAGGGGCTTACAAACGGTTGAGAAGAGCTATCTTACCTTGCTTGTAGAAATGGCTTTCAATTTAGTGTTGTAGAATACGAAGTCCTAATTTAGGCAGATAAAACAAAAATGTTTACTATGAACCGAAAGATTGCCTGTTCATAATGACAGCAGCTGAGAAGACCCCAGTAATAACAGCCATATGACTGAGCTCTTCCCAACTTGTTCGGGGGATATCCTTCAATCGGGTTATGAAGGGGACTGTGTGCCATAGCTGGCTGATAGCAGGGACAGAATTTGTTAATTTGAGAAGCCCATTCTAGTATCTTGTCATGGGTATTGATAGTTTCTTCTGGCTGCCAGGAACAGGTAAGCACACGGCACCAGCTGTAGGGAAGGTATTTGTACTGTCTCACGGAGCGCTGTCATGCTGTCAACGTTTTATGTGTAATGAAACCACTCATCACTCACCAGTCCTAGAAATGGAAATTGCAATTGTTATAACTCAGCGTTCAATTTTTCACTGCTGGGAAGTGAGCCTTACCTTTAGCACTTGGCATTTGGAAATTTTAGCCTCATCAACAGGCTTAAATAAAAGTCTGAGACACAGAGGGGGAGATGCGAGGTCTGTGTTACCCAGAAGGTACCTGCAGCTTTTCCATGAAGTGTTTTGTTTTAGTTACAGTTTTCCTTGGAATGTGCAGACCATCTTAGAAAGCACAAGACAACTTCACCGTGCCTGAAGAACCTCGTTGTTGTTCTTTTTATGCAGGAGGCTCTTCCCTGTAGCACCACTGCTTAGTAATTTCCTGAAAGCACCATACACACAAGTATAGAGAGGCATTAACCTAAAAATACTTAAAAATCCAAGGTGACTAAACACAAATGCTCTTGACTTCCTGCATTGCATCTGTGTACGAAGTTCAGTTATTTTTGCTGAATGCCTTTAAGAGGGCAGTCGATGCTATACATCTTCAATATGAGAGCAGGCGTTGCAGAACGGGCAGAGTGTCTGGGCTAAGGTCATAGCCAAGTAGCACTTCGAATATCTTTAGAAATGATCTGCTCTTCAGCTGTATGGAGGAGTCAGGGAAAACTTAGGAGTGACTAAGCAAGCAAATGGTGTTTGTTGTCTCAGTTCTTTCTCCTCTCTATCAGTTTAGCAAGGCAGATTTTTAATAGAACCTTTTCCTCTTCTAATAAGATGCTTGTAAAAGATAGAGTTTGCATCTGAAGAATATAGGAGGTGGTGTCTTTACATGTCCTTGTCATGGGAATCTGCAATTTCTCATCTGCTGGTTTTGCCCACCAGGCAGTTGCCTATTATGAAAGCAAGTTCTTCTGCTGTTATATTAAGAGTCATCCACTGGGGTAACTTGCTTATTAGGTTAAGCTGCTACTGGCTGCTTTTCTTGAGTCAACAGAGGAGCTTTTTGTTTGTTTGTTTGTTTTAAAATAAGTAGTTTAGTTTAAACAAGTGGTGTACTTTTGCAAGGGGTGATAGAATAGTTAACAGCTATGAAGACAAGGTGAGGTTATTAAAAATAACCTTTATCATAAAATAAGAAAATATTATCAATGACCATAGTCATGAATCACAATGGTGAACAGACAGGAAAATAGACCTGTAAACAGGTCTTTGGGAGGTCATAACTCAAGTTACATGTATTATTCATGTGGTAATAAAGCCTGGAATCTCCATTTGGAGATAAATATTTCATTGTGCAAAGCACTGTGCAGGTAAAACACATTCTCCTTCCCAACCACCTTTTAATCTAATGAGGAAATAAATGCAACAAAGAAGCAATGGGATCTCACCAGAACAATGAGCAATTTTAAATCATTGCAAATTTAAATCATTGGTTTGTGAGGACAACATGGTAGCTTTGGAATTTCAATTTCTACACATTAGGATCTCATATTTCCCGTTGGTGAGATACGTCTTTGTTTTCCAAAAGTAAATGTACTTTAAAGGGTGGGCAGGTGCAAGCATGTTGGGAGTTTTCATGTAAGCCATCTGCAGAATTCCTGTTCCTTTTAGCTTGTATTTGTTAGAAAACCAAAATCCCCATCTATTGGCTTTGATTTCATTCAATATTTAGAATTCGTTTAGATGGGTTATCTTTCCTTTTGAATCCTCCTTCTATCAGAGAGCAGGTAACACAGGGAGATGTGCAGTGACCCTGCAGAGTCTGATTCACTCGTTCATATCATGACCTCTCAATGACTCGCATGGATATTCGGCTAAGAACTGCCACTGAGATAATCTGGCAGCCAAATAATTTAATCCTTGTCATTCATTTTGTGGCCTGCTGGATGTTAAAAGGACAGGGAAAAATAAGAATGAAAGGAGATAAAAGCTCTCTTGTTTGTTGCTTGCTTTTATTCCCCTTCAGCTGCTGTTGTAAGTATTTTATTATTCAGCCTAGGCAGTGGTGACTTGTAATTTAGGACACATGACAGTGGAAGATGGATAATCTACACAAGAAGCACAGGGCATCACCGAGTGTACATTCTCTCTATGCTAAATAATAGAGGAAAAAATTACAAAGAAGCAGACTACCATTTCAGTTTTGCCTCAAGTTTTTCACCGGGAAGGCACGTCAATAACCTCATCTTTCAACTCACCATCTCTTTCTGGTAGTACACCTTAATAGCCCCAGGGTGTAATTTGAAATTATCAAAGCTACTAAAACACAGAAGCAATGTCCTCCCTTTCACCAGCCTGTGGGCACAGATCAGGTGAGTAACTTAAATGCTTTCATTTGAGTAAACAAGCCTGCAGTTCTGCTATCCTCTGTTAGTAGTGGTGGCTTGAGAAGCATGAATTCAGCTCCCGGTGCAGTGTGGTATTAAGGCATTCCTTCTATTGATGGCTTAGGAGGCAGGGATTACTTGGGCAGGAAAATGAACTCTTCTCTTAATTGCTGCACTTAGTGTTTCTCTGGGGCACTTATTGCACTAGAAAGTACAAACCATAATCCAGGAAATACATAATCCAGGAAATACAGGGATATAAATAAATCCCTGGAGAAAAGTTTTGCTGCTGTTGTCTGCAAATGGCATTATTATCCATAAATGGAGGCAGCAGATGGAGAACGCATGGATGAAGTACTCTGTGGTTATTTAGTTTTAGTGCCATTTATACCTAGCTTTTCCCAGTCTCCATTGTGATAACTGCAAGGAGCTACCGGGAATGAATCAGCAGTTACTAGGTGGGGCTGGATGTGACCAGGGTCAGAAGCGGTGTTAAGTATTGATCATTTTCCTAAAACAAGACACCAAGAGAGCTGTTGTGACAGCCCAGCAGGCTGCACAGCACCACCCAGCCGCTTGCTCACTGTCCCCAGGTGGGATGGGGAAGAGAATCAGAAAGGTAAAAGTGCGAGAGCTCATGGAGTGAGATGCAGACGGTCAGTAAAGCAAAAGCTGCGTGTGCAAGCAAAGCAAGGAGCCTGTTCACCACATCCCATCAGCTGCCACATTCAGCCACTCCCAGGAAGGCAGGGCTCAGCACATGGAATGATTTCTTGGGAAGACAAACTCCAAATGTCCCTCCCTTTCTTCCTTCTTTACCCCAGTGTTATTGCTGAGCACAACGCCCCATGGTGTGGGACGTCCCTTTGGGCAGCTTGGTCCAGCTGTCCTGGCTGTGTCCCCTCCCAGCCCCTGGCTGGCAGGGCAGCCCCAGGAGCTGAGCAGTCCTTGGCTCTGGGTGAGCCCTGCTCTGCAGCTACTGAAACATGGCTGTGTTACCACCGCTATTTTCATCAAAAATTCAAAACACAGCATTGTGTGAGCCTCTGTGAAGAAAATTAACTCCATCCCAGCCCAAACCATAACAGTAGTTGATAAAAGGGCATGACATTAATTACTCAAATGCTGCGGTAACTCTGTCTGTTTCCATTTAAAGAGCTCTTGCTTCCATTTGTATGATACATAGCTAGCAGTTAATCAGCTTTTCCAGGCAAGTTTTTTTCTGCTTTTCACTTTTTTTTTTTTCTTTTCAGGAAGAGGCATAACCACATGCCTCTTTGTTGTGCTGATGGCTCCTATGATGCTGCAAATTTTTTGATTTATCAAAGCATCTCTGGCCTCGGCACATGTGGGCTGCTGTCACTGACTGGTTGCATGAAGTATACTGGGCTGATAACATCTGACTTTTTCTTGTTGCTTCTCATTTGGAGGCAGAGCTCATGTGTACTTAAAAATGTCCTGTAATATTTACACCTACTCACAACTGTAAAAGTTGTTTTCAGCTGTATGAGAAATGCTGCTTTAAGTAGGATTGGCACAATGCCTTTTCGATACAATCTTTTGAAACTACTTCATTTTTTTTTTTTCTCTTCTGTAATAAACAAAAAACAGCAAAACAATTTCCAAGACCATCTGTTGACTACAGAAATGAGCTTAGTAACAGTAATGTTTCTCCTGCCACATGTCATGGAACAAGAAAATGCTTAAACTGCCTTCCTTTTTTCCCTTTCCCTTTTCCTTTCCCTTTCCCTTTTCCTTTTTATCCTCTTCCTTTCCCCTTCTCTCCTTTTCCTTTTCTCTCTTTCCCATCATATACCTCTTCTAATGTCAAGTGAAATCTAATACCTGTATTTTGGTTTTGAACACACGTTATGGGGCACTTCTGAGACTCATTTTAGCTGTGTCTCGAAAAGGACATAGAGGTTGGAAAAGGGGGCAATGGGGACAGGGTGGGAAAGAGCAAGATTACAGTGTCACTATTCTAGTCTGTAAAAATCTCGTCACTGACTATTTCTTGTCTGCCTCTCCCCTGGTAAATGCCAGTGTGCAGACAGTGAGCAGACAGCATGCATAGCAGTTTATTTTGAGTTAATGGGCTGGTGGAACTTGAAACTGTGCACCATGATTAAGAAAGTTTTTTTCATTTTCTTCTCACCATTTTTCTTCACAGAAGCATCAATTATTTATGGCTCAGTCACACCTTGGGAAAAGAAGAAGAGAAATGTACTCAGTTTATGGGAAGCTCCTATATGCAACTGCCAGGAACAAGAAGTGAAATGAAAAAGAATACAATGCCTATTCACAAAAAATGTGTCTTGGTGTACCTTTTGTATCACAATGACTGTAGCTCCGTGTAGAATTGATTTGCACAATGCATTCGAAAAGGAAACCTGGGAGAGTAGGTACATGTTTTTTGGGCCAAATGTCACAAAACACTGTTGATAAGAGACTTGGAAAAAAATTCTATAGACATTCTGCTATCCTGAAGGCAATGAAATATCAATGAGGATTGTGCAGTAGAAACCATGGCTTGAGAGGAAAAAGAATCTTTCATTCAAAACCCACAAGATCTCTTCACCATTAAAATTCAGCGCGTTTTCAGAAAGCAGACTGAAGGAGGAATCAAATAGAGTTTTATGACTTTATAACTTTTACCAGTCTTTTTAAGCTCTCAATTATTGCTCACTCTTCAAAGACAGTCTATGGCATTACAGAATATCAAAGGAGCAGTCTGAAGAAAGTAAGCTTTGAGAACCAATTATGAGAAACCACTAGTAACAAAACACAAAAAGCAACAAAGTGCATTTATCAGCTTATCAAGACTAAGAATTGATTCAGAGAGGAGCAGCATGGCTTCACAACATTTCCTGATGTTAAATCACCTGTCAGGAGTCCTTGGGGAACACCTGTGTAACTAAAATCAATACACACATCCAAGTACAAAAGACGTCTGTGGCTCAAGTTGTCAGAAAACAGTGTACCTATATTCCTATGTCTTCATAAGTTGAGGTAGGTAATCCCTGGCTGTGTACATTGGAGTTCCAGGTTGTCCCTGACCACTTTGGTCTCTGAATAATATCATGTAATTTACCCAGCACAAAATGTCTCTGAATGGATGGCATGATATCGTCCTATTTCTCCCTTTTTCAGGACCAAAATTCTGTTTGGGAAATTAATGCAGGATATGATTTTACTGTCAGTTTTTATTCATTTCATTTTTGTGTATGCACTTTGTTGTAGACTTCTAAAGAAAATGTATTTCCTTTCCCCCTCACTCCCAGCTTAGTTGCCCCACGCTGTACAAGTGTTTGTGTCTGGGAAGCAGGGAATGGTCAGTATTGTGAATTGTTCTTGTCATGGGTGGACTTATTTAAAGGTAAGCTTGCCTTGCCATCTTCTGTAAGGATGCCTGAACTCTGAAATTATCTAATCTCCTTCATAATAGTCAAAGCTAGATCCTTCTGGCTAACCATGGTCTATCCTTAGCTCTTATGTATGTCACTCTGACCTGTGAATTCAGTGTTGTAAGTCAGCCAAGTGTAACACCTCTAGAAGAAAGTTGTTAATAGTAAGAAGAGCAAGGTAAGAGTATGTCTGCATGTACATGTGTGCTGTGGGAGACACGAATCAAATAAATTAAGTGATACCCAGTCCCCTATCATGACAAACAAGCTCATCATGACTCAGGAGCTATTTCTAGTCCTTTCCGTATTCGTAGATTGGGTGGCAGCTGCATATTATCTTTTATAAAAACAAACATTGGCATAAGATTATATATTTATCACCGACACATTAACAACAATTGTAGCAGCATCTTAGGGCTATGTAGCAGCTTCTGTTAGAGAGAGTCAGGATATGCAGTTTGCTGCAGAGATTCCCTGCAGTGTGGCAAGGCAGGGAGGAGCAACTGCTGGAATGGCGTCTAGAAGGAAGAGGCTACACCTCTTACAGAGATCTCCCCTTCTCCCCTTGGCTTTTTTTGGCTTTTTTTTTTTCTTTTTTCCACTCTGCTCCACTTTCTGTTAAGTGCTAGACTGTAGTTGTAATACGAGGCTGCTACACGGAGACCTGAATTTGAGTGATTCACTGTGGTTTTACCAAGAAGTTTTTGTGGAAGCCATGCACATCCTGAAGCTATAGACCGAAGTAGATAATAATAGTTGTTGTTAATTAGAAATAAGAATCCAAGGCACAAATAAATATTTCCATTTGTAATCCTGACTGGAAAGCTAAAAATATGAAAAAGAGAAGATATTCTTTGCTTTTCACTTACCAACAGGACAAACTTTATTTTTTTATGTTAGACTCTCAGCTATTTTAGAAAATTGTGTGGTCTTTTTTTGTTTGTTTAATTTATTAATATCCTCCATATATTCCTAAGCCTTTCAACAACGGGTTTAATTGCAGGTAAGTTTCCATAAAAGCTCTGCATGTTACAAACAGCAAGCTCAGGCCCTGGTCAGATGAAAAATACAAAGCCCTGCACCTATTTTAAATTCATACAATTTGATGCACATGGTCAGCCCTAACCCTTCACTGTGTGCACGTGTCTGCACAGCCACACCGTGCGTTCACAGCTGGCGTGCTGTTACATCTATCACCTTCCACCTGAGCAGGGCTGAACCCACAGGGATCTGCTCTGCTACTTGTAACAACTCCAGTCCTTTTTAAACAATATGGTAAAAGATTTGAAAAGTTTGGTCTTTAGACCAATGAAGGAAGAAATTAAAATTCTCTTTTGTTTCTTCCTTCTTTTTCCCCCTCTCTTCTGTCTGCCTCTTTCCAATGGTTTATATTCAGATGGGAACCAGAAGTGATCCCTCCCTTCTGCCCTCAGGTTACCCTGAGAGAACAAGTATTTGTTTTCATGTTTTGACTCCACATGTAACCCTTACTTACAGATCCTTGTTTACCTCTTCTGCTTAATATATGGCAAGAGTTTCCATTCCACCAAATTACAGTGAAGTTTGCTGGCACAATGACGGTGAGACCTCCATTTTCCAAGATCAGTAGCTCTCAGGCAAACTTGCCAGCTAAACTACTTCAGGCTTGGCAACCCTGCGAATCCGAGCAGACAGTTTCTCCAGACATCTCAGGATTTGCATTGGGAAGCTTGAGAGCCCAGTTCTAAGTAGCCGGTAACATCATGCTACTGGCAGCAGATAGCATATTTCATATCTGAAATGTGTTTTGTATTATTTCTTAAACAAAGTTACTGCCAAATATCCATCCTTGAAAACTCTTGATTTTAGTCCCAGTGGACTGCAGTCGTGTTTCAGAAAACAAACTCATCCTAAATGTTTGTGTGTAACAGAATCTTTCTTTTTCAACCTGCTCTGGTTTCTGCTTTGGGAGGAAATACAGCTGTGCTGCTGAGTTCTTCAAACCTTCCATTAGTAAATCAACTGCATCCTCCAAACTAGCCATAGATTTATTTCTGTAGATATTTAATTAAAAGCTTATGACTTTTTGATATTATTTTTTTTCAGTGCCTTAAGCTCAACATGCTTACCTTTAAACAATCTAATTGATTTAGTAACAGGAGACCAAATGCTGATCATTGACCCCATGATCATTGACCCCCCCCCCTTTATGATCCCTCAGTCTTAAAATCTGAAGGTTTCTTTTGTGGACAGTTACGTGCTCCTTCTCTACTCTCCCCTTGACAATGAGCAATGCCTACTCACTGTGGGATTGAAAACTGTCACACTTTTTTTCCCTCACTCAAGCATCATTGTCGATGCTACTGAAAATAGGTAAAGCAAAACAGAATTGAGCTTGCTGTGCTAGCCCTGAAGATTTGATGAATGATGCTAGCAAAAAGGTAGGGCTCTGGTCCTAAAGGGAACTGTTCACAAGCTCCTGTGGAGGGACAGCACTGAAGAGGGGAATTCTGCCTAACGTACAAGGCTGCACGGGGTGTTGTGACATGCAGTTCAAAAGAACAAGTGTTTTAGGCTGCCAGTTTTCCTCAGCTGTCAGTCAGGCTTCCTGTACAATCTGTGGTGTGTCCTGACACCAAAACTAAGCCACCAGCCATGGTGCTTAAATTAGGCACTCCAGGCTTATGTCTGATCTCCCTATCTAAGCAGTGGAGACAAATATGCTTCCTGTAAATTGTATTTGTATTTTGGGGACTGTATCTCTGAATGCCTATGAATTACAAAGGCACAGCCTGCTGAACTCAGTCAAAAGGTTTGCAGTTCAGATTGTTTGTGAAGTCTTCTAAAATGTAGTTTTTAAACTTTTTTTTTTTTTTTTTTCATATATAATAGGAACTAAGAAACACTTTGTGAGTTGTCACTTATTTTTTTCAAGTGCTGGGGTGAGTTCTGAGGCCCATACGCAGGCAGACTTCTCACAGTTTCTGTTCATATGTTGGAATTCAATTTCCCTGAAGGTAAAATGCTCCTCCAGTACAAATCCAATTCATTTTTTTGAGAGACATAATGCCACCTTTCCCACTGCTCTGCTTGATACAGCCACTGCAAGCTCATGTGATTTTTAATGGCATTTTTAAGTGAGTTAGGAAAGAGCAGGGGAAAATGATATTAAGATGTACATTAAAAATTAAAATTGCATAAAAGTGCTTAAAGTTCAAGTCATTACAAGTTACATTTGAATTTATACAGAGAATGAGGATCAAAGCAATAAATAAATCAGGTTTCATAACATCATGAGACTTGTCAAAAATGCAGTCATAGAGCAGGAATCACAAAGCAATTAGGACTGCTATGAATGAGCAGCTAAATCAAAATTCACTAGTCAAAATTAGGTGATTTTGTACAGTGATACAGACAGCTAGATCCACAAAAGGAATCCCTAGTTCCTCTCTTCTCCATCAATATAAGTCTGGAAGAAATCCTAATCTTCTTGAGACCAGTGGGAATTTCAGTCAGGCTGCAGGTTTGCCCACAATTCTTGCTGCTGCGAAAGGAGCAGCGGCCGCAGTGTACCCAGGTGTGGGGCCTAGTGCTGAGTGAAGTATTTCTGGGAACTTCAGCAGCTGGATGAGAGCACTCAACAGGGAGGAAAGACTGGCAGAGAAACTAGCAGCTGTTACCTTTAGTGGATGGCATGCATGAGATGGGAGGGAGAAACAGATGGATTTTCATAAGGACCGAGCCTCTGCTCTGTAGGTGGGAGCAGAGGAAGAACAGGTCTGTGAGGAAGAACAAGCAGTAACTCATGGCCTCTACAGAAAGGGGAGTGATGTACAGGAAGGTGTTGTATATTATAAATTCATTAGAAGCAAAAAAAAGACAGGAAAGTGGCTCCAGTGTTACACAGACAGTGGTTAAATGCTCTGTGGGGGATAGAGCCAGGGAGGACTGAATTAGTCTGGTATGCATTTATACCAGCAAGCCATCAATAACTATTTCATATAAAGCGGGGGAGCCAAGGACTGATCATTTTTTCTTTTTATCAGGAAACAAAACAAAACAAAACAAAAAACAGCAATCAATCAAACAAAAAACCCCACAAGCTTCCTTTTAGCTCTCTTAGAGTGAAAACAAAGAGCAACAACAACAAAAGACCAAACCACCACAAATTATTGCCTTCTCCCTCTGGATCAGTTCCACTAAATAAAAATAAAAATAAATAAAAATAAAAATAAAAATAAAAATAAAAATAAAAATAATAAAAATAAAATGAATAGTATGAGAGTCACATTCAGAATCAAGGTAGAAAACAAACTTTCTGTCTCGTGGTGCAGACTAAAAGCAGTAGCTAGAGCTGTAAGCATGGTAGCAATAACATTTTGCCTTATTTTGCACAAGGTTATCCAGCATGCTGTCAGGGAGGAAGAAAGTCGAATTGGTGACGGGCGCATGGCACAGACGGCTGCCTTCTACCAGCTACCGGGTGTCCGTGGTGGGCACCAATTCGGCATTTAAACCATCCAGTACCAGCAGTGGCTTTTTTGTGCTTAGGAACAGATGGCCTTGGCGAAAGGGCCGAGAAGGAATTGCTCTAAGTGTGGAGTGAAAAGGGAGCAGTTAGTACAGCCTGTAGAAACTCTGGCATTTTGTACAACACTCACAAACCACCTGGGACAAACCACTTCGGGTCCCACTGGCTGTATCAAGGGCGGTGAACTTCTGCCAAGCCCTAGATCTGCATCAGCACCCGTGGTGCTCAGCACCGAAACTTGTCAGTGATGCTCAGGCACAGGAACTGCTGCTCCCTTTCAGCCAAGGCTTCGGGATGGGCTGCTGCTCGGCACAGGGTGCACGCTCCTGCCTGGGAGCCGGTAAATGGTGTTGGCCATGCTTACAGACAGGTATTTTTCCCTCTCTGCCTTTTGAGACATTTTTCAGCGACATCTAGTGACTAGTCAGTTAAATGCAGGTGTGCATTCAGGCCTCCTGTCGGGCCTCCAGCCAGCTCCACTTCGTGCCACTCTAGCAGGAGGTCCACGGCCTGGAGCCGAGGACATGGCCGGGCACTGCTGCTCCCCATTTCTGGACTCTCGGTGCCTCCCTCTGCCCCTGTCCCCGGCTGGCTGCCCGGCAGGGTGGGTGCAGCGGGCTGGGGAATTGCAGCGTTGAATTTCTGCCCATCTCAGACAGATGAGGCTGTGCAATTCTTTCGGCATGCGTGAAGACGTATTCTGAGTAATTAGCACTGCTTTCCTATTCTGTGTTACCTGAAGCTTTAGGACCACACACCTCTTTGGATCACCTTTTTCTTGGACCAAGATTTTTATTAAAATATAAGCAGAGCTGAGCACAGCACTGGTATCAGGAGGATGCTCCTTTTTCTCCCAGTGGTGTAAACAATTACAATCTCCACTTCTTACCTACTTAATAGTTATTCTCTTAATCTCCATTTTTTCCGCTTTAATAATCTGCCTGGAGGCACCGAAGGAAATGCCTGGTTTAAGTCTATAGAGATTAGTTCCAATCGTTGAACTTGTATAAGGAAACAATTCTCTTATTGAACAGGGATGCTACAGGCTGCCACCATCAAGCTTGATAAAACCATGGGGCATTTCATCACAGTTTTAATTTACCTCCCTCTCCTAGGTTGACTCATTTCTCCACTAATGGTACTAAAGTCTTGCAAAATGTTATTTCTCTCTTACCACTCCCTACTTTTAAAAATACACACAATGTTTTTTGCTCTGGATCATAGCATATCACTGTCAAATTAAAAGACAGATATGCTATCTGACAGACTGGTGATCTTTGTACCTCTTTGGATGGAGACCATTTACCCTTTATTTTAAGTTTTGTTGTGATTTTCCAAATTTTGGTAGTTCCTAGGATGTGGTTAATGCTTCACTGCTGTGAGGTGCCCTCCTATTATCCCCATGAATGTAACCATCTCTGTTAAAAACAGCAGAAAAGCTGTATTTAACTGCTAGGCCAGACCTAAATTATCTTTTGACTCCACAGCATTTTGAGTGGCTAAAGGCCTCACTTCTTGCCTCTTTAGCCTTTCTCTACTTAGGAACTAAAGAGTCAGCTCAATTTTCTTTGTATGGGTCAGCTAAACCCTCCTGGGTATATTTCTATACCTTTCGTTTATGAAAAATGCTCTTTGCAAATGAATGCCCTTCCCATCCCTTTACAAACTCTACATAGACACATTTTACATTGGGATGTCTGTTTGGCCAAGTTTTCCTTTCTCTTGAGACTCTTTCTTTTTGTTTGTTTTTTTTTCTTTGGTCATTTCCATACTCTAATTACTCTGTCTGGGCAACCTTGCTAGCTAGTTTCCTTGGTTTCTCAGCGTTTGTAATTCGGGGACAAAAGATGGATTAAAATGGATTGAAGCAGCTTGTGATTGCTCCAGTTCAAGAGAACGTGGATGCACCTGAAAACAGACCCATTGTCCTGAGAGTGCTTTTCAGTTGTGCTCTGTCAGTTCGTTCCTTATTAGAGCTAGGTTGTATAATTTGGATTTTCAGGTCAGGGGCAACATATGGATCTGAGCAGGCCTCACCCCCTTGGATCTCATGCCCCGTGGATGTCACAGCTCCTGAGGACTGGCTTAGAGCCTTTCAAAGCTATGGAAGCAGCGTAATGACCTGGAGGCATACTGCGTGTTTGGGAATGAGAAGTGTTATGAAAAACAAGGGAGATGGGGATGGCTGCCAAAACAAAGGTGTAATTCAGCATGGTATCTCAGATGTGTGCTGAATGAATTAGCTCAAAGGAAATGCCAAGTGCTGTCCGTAGCTCAGATATTTCCCCTTGCTTAGGGAGATTATGACATCTGAGGCAGACACTCTCAGAGCTGATGCTCCAAAGTACACAGCCTGCTCCCAAGTGTAGCTGCTGGTGGCCTGAATGGCTGTGAATTCCCTTTGCTTTTTCACCAAAGAGCCTCCCAGCATGAGGATGTAAACAGAGGGAGAAATCTCTTGTGCCCGGTCTAAAAGTGGGTCACTGTGCAGTATTCCTGGGGCCAAGAGGAGATCAAACAGAGATGGAAATAATTGTGGTGTCTGGTGTTCAAGGTGCTTGGCTGGAACGGGAAGCTCCTGTGCCTGGTCTCTGCTCTGAGGCTGATTTATTTTTTAACTAATACTTGTTTAATGTAAATTGTGTGTGCAGAACTGAGAGCTGGGACTAGCATCAAATGAAAGGCATATTCTGTCTACCTTGCACTTAGCCCTATTGCACAAGCTCAGTGCTGAGCTGCGTAGGGCAGGGGAGCCCTGAGTGTTTGCTTTGCACACAACCCTAGACATTTCATAAATTATTGCTTGAAAAAGGGGATGTTGTGCTCCTCATTCTTGAGAAAGCTTTTCTGTATTTCAGCAAGTAAAATCCCTCTTTAGTGAACTAAAATCTTGCCTTATTTAAGGTACATAAAGGGGATATAGAGATTCTGTCCAATTACATTTTCAACCACTTTGGGTTATCCACAGAAGTTCAATCCATAGGCACGGTGCCAAATCCACGTTTCTTTAGACAGGTATGTTTGTGAAACACAACAGAACAAAGCAAGCGAAAGGGAAGGTTGTATTCACAACAACTTCTCAGGCTCCATCAAAACTTCATTTACTTTCTCTGGGTTCTTACTTCACTGAAACTTCCAGGCATAATACAAATTAGGATAATGCACTGTGGGTTTTGACAAACACAGAAGTTTCAAAATAATTAAGAATGCAGACTACTGATGAAAGAGTTTTTGAAATGCTGTATCAGTTCATGAATCATCTGCCCATTGGTCATATTATACAGGCAAATTAAAAATTAGCTGACAGATATTAATTAAAGAAGATTAAAAGAAAGATGCTACTTATCATGCAAGAGAATGCAGCGTGCTCTTTGTTGAAGCGAACCTCTTACACTTCAGTAAGGATATAAGCTTACGACGTGTCTTCTGCTCGTTAGTGCAGTATGTGGAATATCAAACACGTCAGATGTGCTCCAGCGCTGAGGATTTCTTACAGTGCTGAGATTCTTTCACTCCCCTCTTTTTGAAATAGCCAGCCAAACTCAGAGGCTGCTCATACTGATGGAATTACATTGCTTTTAAACAAGTTCTTAAATATCGTTGTATTTGGGAGCTTTCTGTTCTATAACAGCAAAAACTGACAGTTGTTTAGTTGCCAGGAGTATTCCTAGATGTTGTGGGCAACAGCCCTTTGGTTTTGGGTGACTGAACAGACTACTGCTTGATCTGTCTGTGTTTTGCTGTTTCTGAAGTGGCATGCTAATATTTGAGGCACGGAGCAAAGGTATCCTGGGCTTACAATCTCCCAGTAATGCATGAATGAAAGTGTTACCTTCTGTTAAAGTATCTTCCATTAAAGCTCCAGATTGCTTATAGGAAGGAAAATCTATTTTAGGAACCACTTATGAAGAGTGGGAGGAAGGAGGAAATGGACTCTCTTGGGTACTCTTCCTTCTAACAGTGTTGCAGTAAACTTTTCTTTCTGAGTAGAAAAAGATGCCCAATTGCTTTCTGTTTGCTTTCTATTTGTATACTTTAAAATATTTTGAAGGGTCTTACCCCTACTAAAAAAGTCTGATACCTATTATATCTATACTTCAGTGCACCAAAATCAAACTCAAATCTTGGGTGCATTAGATGAAGAGAGAAGCGGCTGTGATATATCCCCCAAACTCATTTCCTATGCAGTATCTGCCACTTTTTGACATCTTGTTCTTTTAAAATGCTGAAACCAGTATACGCAGACAAGAGGTGGCCTTGTATAATGACTGTAGCATTAGACTGATGGAAAACCAATGGAAACTTGGTTTTAATTGGTTTTTAATCTTGGTCTTAGCATGACTGAGGCTACTGGTGACACACTGCAACAGGTATGGCTGGCTTAAAAATGGCCAGGCTTGTTTGTTGTTTTCCCAATTAAATTTTCCAAATTAAATGCTAATATGAGGCCACAACTGTCCATGGGGTTGAAAGTACTGGAAGGGAACCATTTTCTTGATAATCCTTATCACGCTGCAGTTGTTCATTGGAAAAATGCATTTGCAGATGGGGCTGGATGCCTCCGCAGGGTGTTTGAAGGATGGGCTGCCTCGCAAGGGGTGCTTGTTTCACATGACCTGCTTCATGTACGGTGAAGAGCTCAATGTCATAAAAGCCTGTAGTGCTGGTAAAATCTGAGAGGAAAAACCCAGCAGCCCGTACTGTGCAGAAATGCATGTCAGAGGGATATCACTCCTCATCCTGGCTGCCTGTGTCATCCAGCTCATTCCACCACGCCTATGTTCTGCGTACCTGAACACCTCTTCTGCCACAGGACATTGCCTGGTAGCAGAACCAGGGTGCTAAGAAACTAAATGGATTTTACAAGGGCATTCAAGAATTTGTATCTAAAAAGGAATTTGAGCCTAAATTTCCTGTGTTCCAGGCTGAGGGTCTAACTGGCACTGCTACCTCTCTGGAAGGAAACAACCCATAAAAACCTCCCTCAGTAGATTCTGGGGTCAGCAGGTGCCGAAGGTGGGCACCTCCGTAGCTGGTGCTGGTTCAAACCAGCTAACTCATTTCCTCAAATTGAGGTTGCAGAGCAGGGCACGAGGTGCCAGCAATACTGATCCTGTCACAGTTTGGTATCAGCGCTAATGCTGTGGCTTAGAGCCGGCTGGACGTTCCTCACATTACAATCTTCTGCCACCGAAAAACGCTGATCTCAACAGCCGAGGTATCCCTCTGCCTGCAGACTTGTCTGCAAAATTTCTCAGAGGTTATTCATTTTGATAAGATTGGAAACAGGCAATAAATCCCTGCAAATCTAGATGACATCGCTCGCCAGCTCTCTAATAAGAAAATGAGAACAGAGAATATCAGGCTCTTCCCAGCCTAGTCCAGGCATGGCCTGGACCTCTGTGGGCCTCACTTATCTGTAATGCTGCGTGTTGACGTGCTTCTCAGAGCTTTGTGAAATGCTGATTTCAATGCTTTGGGTTTGTTTTGGAGCAAGATACTCCAGGAGGACTTATTATTGCCTATCTGGGTTCGGAGCAGGAGGATGTACAGGACTAAAAACTGTGCACTGTTCAGGCCATCCTGACATTTCCTCCCTCCCGTCTTGAAAAGATTGCAGCTTTGACACCCGTCTTTGATCTAGCTTCTTTTATGCCAAATATATATCATTAGGCTGCGTTTCCTCCATTGAAAATTTATCTGTGGAATAGCGCTGGGGTATGCTTGCATGATTACACAAAAGATGTAGTGATTGCAAGCTCAGTCACACGTACTTATCAGCATACCTATGTGTTTGATGATAATGTGTATGAGTCTGTCTGCGGTATTTGTCAGGAAGTGCTCTCAGATCAAAGTCTGTCATTTCTTTAAATACCCCTCTGTTGCTTCTGAATCTATGAACCACTCTGTTCTCTTCCAGTTCAAAGAAAAGCTGGTTCCCTTTAACCATTTGTAGTTTGTTCTAAAACAGAGCAGAGGAAGAGATCACAAATCATGCAGGGGTTTCTTGCCAGAAGCAGCAATCGCTTGCCCCTGTGATAGGGAAACATGACAAATGTGATGTCCCAGGACCTCAGAAGAATCTGGTCTACTTACTTGTGACTATTAGAAATGGACAATTTTTGGTTGGAGACAGAGGCATGTTATCAGTACACGTTCTTATTACAGTGCTCAGTATCTCTGTGCTTTCTAAAGAGTTTTTTTCACTATATTATCTAGAAACCTGGAGTCTTTCTGAGTGCTGGGGCTGCTGTAACTGCTAGCTGTCACATTAGTCACAATCTTGCTGTCACCTTGTGCCCCTTGCCAATTAATTGTCTTTTCGTGTTTAGTTCAGCTGTGAGAGCAATCACTGGGGAATTTATGGGTGCCTTTCCCAACAAGGTGCCAATTTAACTCTTCCTCTTCTCTCTCATCACAGTATTTCAATATAAATGTTAGGAATCACATCAGTGCCTAAAGAGATTCCACTCCCAGGAATGCTTTGCTGGTTTTGAAATCACTTCTTCTCTCTGGAGACTCCATCCAACATTAGAGAGTTGTAGGAGAAGCTGGGAGCCAGTTGCCACCTAGCTTGAAGGAAGCACGGATCAGAGCAGTGGCTCCTGTTATCTTATGTACTGGGCTAGACTTAATTAAAATTATACCTAGATTTGAATGTTTAGTTTTTAGCAGGATCAACCCCAGTTAGTCCTGATTTAAAATTAACGTGAGACACCATACAGCCACTGAATGATAATTTTAGGATTTCTTCAGTTATTCTAAAACCTTTTTTTCATCATATCTAGTTTTCTTCTAGCTAAATTAAATGCAAGGAGAGACAGTATTCCAGCTAGCTGGCCCAGGTTTCCTACCTAATGGACAGGCTCTAAGATACATCTATTAAATCACTCTGCGGCAGAAAAGCCTTGTGTGGACATGCTAGGTGACACCACACCGGTGGTTATGGATTAAAGCCAAATGCATTCTGTTCCAGATCAGGCTGAGGTTCCCGGCCTTTTCCCTTTTATTGAATGCAATTGCAAGGTTCCCTCCTTCCTGAGGCTCCCCAGCCAGTTCACTCCCCAGTGAGGCTGTTCACCCAGCAGAAGGGATGAGTCCCTGCCAAGAAGTGTCGCAAAAAAAAAGGGAGCTTTTTGCCCTCGGAACATCCCCGGCAAAACTTGAAGGCAACTGTGGTGCACTGAGACTTTAGTGCAGAAGCTGTCATGTAAGAGCAGCCAATAGGTAGCCCCTGGGGCAGGCTGTAGAGCCAGCTGCCTCTTTTTGCAAGCCTGACCAAAAAGCTGTGAAGCTGTCCAAGGCCTACGACAGAGCTTGTTTCTCCATGTTCTGGCATAGGTGCGTGCACCTCTTAAAAGCTGCAGGTGAGGTGCAGCATTATGGTGGGTAGCCCAGCTTTAGCACGGCCTTGGTCCTCTGCCTCTGAGAGCATGCTGGCTTCTGGAGAAGATGTTCTGCTCTGGGCTGTGCCATGGGGACACGCTGTGCTCTTTGGGTAAGCAGAGAGCAGAGATGCAGCAGAGAACACTGTGGGCAAAATAAGTAAAAAAGATCCTTTGTGTACAGAGGCCTTTTAACTTAATTTTCTGCTAGCACATGGATTTGCAGGAAATAAAATGATTGTGACACGTGCTGTTCCTTATGGCAAAATCCTGGGATCTGCTGGGCATGACCTGGCTCAGCTCGAGTTATTCCTTTCAGATGAGGCTTCAGAAGCTACCTATTATTTGAAAAATCTGTCATTTGAAACAATTGTGCTTTTCTTTTTTTGGTAATGCATTCACAGTGAATGCCACCTCGTCTGGCAGGGAAATCATCGTGAAACTGATTCAGACTTTGCATTTGGCTTCTCTGAGTATCTCAAACAAAACTGACAGAATGCTAACCTATGGGAGCTCACGTGCTCCTAAACGTGTCTCTTTGCTCTTCTCAGCTTTCTAGTGCTTCTGTCCCAGCACTTCCATATTGACTTTTTGGATGTTAAGAATATTCACAGCAATAAGAGGGGCTCAAAACTTGTGTGGCAGCTCAGGAACTACAGCCCTAAAATGAGCAATACACTTCGTAGTGAGTGTGACCAGCATAGGAGGCTGGTGATTCTCCATGGGCTTATTTGGACTAATTTTGAAGGTGTCTCTGAAGAAGTGCCAACAATCAACACAGACGTCACTACAAGGGGACACCTATCACCTTTTTGTTTCTTGGGTACAGAGCCACCTCAACTCACAGCAAGGTGGCAGGTCCCACAGCTGAGCCACCTAACTGAGGTCAGTCCTGGTGCCCCGTGTAAGGAGATGATGACACCGTCCAGGCTGGTTGGCCAGTCATGCCCCAGCTCAGCACCAGGAAGCAATCGAGACTTTTCTAACAGTGCAGGTGCTGTTTATTTTTCTTTACAGAGAGCCCTTCCTTTGTTCCAGAATTGCAATTCTGACACAGTTTTATCCAAGCCCTTCCTTTATGTGTACCCTAACAGCAAAAGATGGAACACATCAAACGTTTCTTTTGAAAGAAAATGCCTTTTAAAACCTTTCTAGAGAGCGTTCACTTGGTTCTGAATCCCTCTTTCACCAGTGAGATGCACGGGAGAGAACCTCTCATTTTAACTCTTTCTGCTCTTCTATAAACTGAGTTATAAAGTTGGAACTCCTCCTTTGTCTCTTCTCTTTTTTTCTTGTTGTTGTTCTGAATGTTGCAAAATGCTTCATTTCAGCCCAGATCTGTGCCTTACCTTAGCAAAATTGCCATTAGGAGCCCAGCCAGCCTACAAAAAGGGAGGCAGCAAGGCTCTGTGACATCGAAGATGCATTAGGTGAGGGTGCTGGCCACGGCTGTGAGATGCCCGGAGTGCATCAGACAAGCGGTGAGACTGCAGGGACAGGCTGACCGGGGCTATGGTCTGTCCTCAGCCTCTGCACATCCACCTCACCTCACCTGCTGTTCCTAGAAGCAGATGGCAGATCTCTCTTCCCACCAGGCTCACAGCCACCGTATCCGTGAGATTTTTCTCAGGCAAGCCGTGGGAGTTGCAGCTTCGCAGGAATCTCGCCCAGAGAGGAGGGTGGATGCTGGAAGTACTGATCGCTGAAAGCGGCGTCAGGGGGGTGCTGCTGCAGCTCTCATGTTGGTCTGATCTGAAATATGTAAGGATAACCTGAAAAAAAAATGGTTTGGAGCAACTTTCTTTTAATAAAATAAAAATATAGTGTTAGAAACTTGAAAATTAGTCGAATAGAAACTTGTTTTTGTGTTTTGCTGCTCTTGGTAATAAATTTGCCTTCTTTTATTTTATTCCTTTCAATCCCAAACCCATGGTGGTAGATTTTTACTTTTCTTCTGGTGTTTAGGAAAATCCTTTACTTCTTTGGTTTAGGATACACCTAAAGATAACAAGCTGAAGTCTCCTTTCCCTTTCCCTGACACTGTCGGAGCTCCTGTTTGCTTCCATGGGGTTAATGTAGAGGCGCAGGGTGCCAGGGCTGCAAGCCAGTCAGAGGGCACCTAAGGACATTATTCCAGCAAGTTGCTTGTGAGCCTTTTAGAAAACTGCTGTCATTCCTCATGCAATAGCAGAAGACGCTGGAGTGGCAAGATAGAAAAGCAAAGTGTGATTAGTTTTAAAGGATAGCACAAACAATAAATGAAAGTTATGACCGGTTGTGAACAGGGGAAGCGTGAAGGACTGAGATGAATTTATACTCTTCTAGCTCCCTTCCAAGTGAAAAATGGGCATAAAATCTCCTGTGTGCTGATTTGCATGCATGAGGAAAGGCGTTGGCTGGGTGAAAAATAGCCTGTAGTGCCCATTCTTCACTTGTTAAATAATCCAGACGAAGGATAAGAGAGCGATTCATTGTCAGTGTATTTCTACCTGAGGGATTTCGGCGCTGCTCTCCCAGCTGGATTAGGCCCACGTTTTCCTGCACCTAAACTGTTCCAGTTTCATTTCTGGCAGCAGGCAGCCCTGGACAATCCGATCGTGAGGATCTCTGCTCCCGGCAGGCGGCTGGGTCGTGCTGCCAGCACAGGTACACAGACCTGCTTGGGAGCGAGCATACCTGGGGCTCTGCTTAGAGCAAGACTCGGGTGGCTGGCAATACAAGGTAGGCCTGGCCTCGTGCTGTTGTCTCAGCTGTTACAGGACAGCTCCTCCACAAACACGCACTCTCTGCGAGTAAAACTAGAGGGTAAATGATCTCACAACAGGCTTTACGCTCCCTAATGAGCCCCGCCGCGTGGGAGTGATATTTATACTTCATGCTGCGATATAACACGGTCTGTACCGTGCAGTGCACCAGGATTTGCACAATCACACGAAGTTGTCACAAAGCCAGCCCGCCGAGCAGAGCCAGACCCCCGGGGCTGTGCGGGACCCCGCCGCGGACGAGCAGCAGCCCGGGAGGTGGCAGCAAAAGGCCGGGGAGTTAGGAGGGAATCCAGCATCAGTGCAAAACTGCGGCGTAAAGAATTGTCAGATTTATTTGTTTATTAATTCTTCACATCCATCTTAATATCCTACAGATCACGTGCTAATAAGCTGCATCTCCATAGCGACTTCACCCTTCCTTCAGAGCTCCTTTCTACCTGTGCCCTGGTGCTCTTCCTCGCAGCGTAAGCAACACTGCAAGGTCTTAAAAGTGGCTGTTCAGTGTTTGCCTACCTTGTTACTCCTAATGAGGTGCATGATTTCATAACGCATATTGAGATAACATTAAGATTTGTAACCTAAAGGGGGGGGGGGGGGGGGGGGAAAGCAGAATGGCAAGTACTTGGCCTTTGCTCGTAACCTGCTTGGTTGTAAAGGGAAGGTCAAAATTCATATGCTCTGCAATGAGTCTCTAGCAATTGTCAGCTGCTTCCCCAGACCTCGTGTCACTCTGCATACACGTGATTTTCATATTTAACTTCTGCATTAAAGAATTTATGAGAGCTCCATGTCTGTCTCTGTTAGCCATGGGGGAAGATGTGCTGTCTCACAGCCCTCTCATCCTTATACATCAGCCCATGAGTTTTAAAGTTGCATGCAAAGTTATGCATTAGCCTAATCGTGCCCACCCACTTTATCTGATCTGATGAGAGATTTTTTTTGGAGGCTGGACTGAAACTAAGAAATGCTATGTTTTAAGAGCTGTTCTAACACAGCTCAATCACAAATGGTTTTTATAATGTATTTTATTTTTTATTTATTTATTTTTTTTTTTAGCAAGGAAAGCAATAATACCACCCAGTAGGTATTAATCAAAATTGTTGAAACTGTTTTCAGAAATTGCCTAGGTGTCTAGGAAGCTGTCTTATTAGCAGGCAGGAATGATGAATAACTCTGTCCTGCATATCTGCTTTTGTGCCAAAGCACTTATCATTTGCAGATCTGAAAATGCTTTGTTTTCAGTGACTCAGGCACTTCCACGATCCTTCTCTTTTATAGACAGGTGTGTCAGATGAGTTACTTCTTGTTAATGACCAACAGAGCTAGTAAGAAATGTCTCTCATGATCCTCTAGAGTTTAGGAAGCCAAATTTGCCTCCTTTGAAATGCAAATGCATTTTACTGTTGCCCTTAATGGGGCATTTCTTCTTCGAATGTGTTCCCATACAGGAAAATTCATTTTTTTATTTTTTTTTTCAAGGAGCAGCAGGAGGAGTTAGCTGCTTGCTAACTGACATAATGAGAAACCTTTAGTGGAGATGATTGGGTCAGGTTGTTCCCATGTACACAAGGTTGTTAATCAGCCCCAAGTGGTGTGTGGCAAGCTGTGGGCCAGAGAAATGGCTGTGGGATGCACGTGAACCAGGTGAGTCAGTCTTTGCTGTGGCATTTGTTTGTTTTCAGGAGAGCAATTCCCAGCCACAGATGTCCAAAGCAGAGCTCTTGGGTACTGTACTGTACCACAGCGTGTTTCTGAATGTTTTGGTGTAGTGATATATGGCAAGACCTTCTTGGTATGCCTACAGGACAGGTGTGAGTTGGAATGGGTTGGCACATCTACACAGCCCAGCTGGTTTCTGCCCGGAGTTGGTGGGCAGAAATCAGGAGGCTCAGCAGCCTGAGCACTAGCTGGCTGCAGCTGCGGCTCTTCAGGTCCCAGCACTAGCTCGTTGAGGGTTAGCTCAGAGCTGCCTTGGGAGAGGTAGGTATTCCTCCTTCCCCTAACTGGAGGGGTGTGGGAGAGTCTAATCATGGCTTTTGGTCCTCACGAGGTGTTGCTGTTCTCCTCCTGGCTCCTCAGTTGTCTTACTGTGTGGGTGGTAGAGAGCTGTGCCTCTCCAAGTGGAAGGTGACTCGAGGCAGCACGAGCAGTCTCATGGGATACGCAGCAGGTATGTGCCTTGTCCAGGGGCTGCTGCCCTCCCTGCAGGCCCTGCTTGCTGTGGGAAATGTGGCAGAGTTCACTCTGATAGTGAGATCTGTGTGTCTTAATCTTATGTTAGGGCAAAAAAATGGCTATGACCACCTATGGCCCTAGGAAAAGGGCTATAGTCTCCCATTCCCTGTCTGTTTGCTGCGTCTCTTTTGCTTCAGTAGCCCACTCAAGAAAAAACTCACTTACCTTTTCTACATGTTTTTCAATATTTTTTTACCTATGACCTCTGCTCATCAATACTTGCGTTCAAACAGGAAGCTACTACTTCAGCTGATAATTTGATTGATTTTCTCCAAAAGTTATTTTACCAAGTTGATTGACTTTAACTGGAGTGGCAGAAAATCTGGAAGCAAGGTGTAAGGGGTCTCAGCCTTTTTTCTCTCCCTCAAGTTTTATTTGTTAGCATCCTAATAGCTTGAATGTATATGAGAGAAAGCAGGATGGATAGGAAGAGGCAACATAACATACAATTAGTTTGATTTTGTAGAGTGTACACAGGTTGTCTTGACATTTCTCTATGTACATTAGAGGATGGAGTACTCAAACAAGTTTGCCTTTTTCCCCTCTGCATTGATCCAGTAGGGTTCAGCACACCTGGCCAAAAGCTCATCGTTGTTATGTGAGTCAGCAGATGGAAGCAGCTCTCCTGCTAAATGTGCTGATCCCAGGAAGCTGTAAGTGATTTTAAATCGTCTTTTCTTTTAGCTGGAGAAATAAGGAAGTGTGTATCACCTCTGTGGGATCACATATTTCTTGGGGTTTGCACAAATTTGTTTGTGCAAATGGAAGTGTAAACACAAGTACTTCACTTCCTTGCTGAACCAGTCACAGTACCCGTCTGTGTTGAGGGAAGAGGGACAGCATCAGATGTTACTCTGGGAGCACAGAGAAAAGGGGGGATCTTAGCGGTGCTGTGAGGTGTGAACGCAGAGTGAAGCTGGAACAAGAAGCGGATGAGCCATCTGTCCCCAAAGCAGACCTGGCCCAGCTCTGGCCACATCTGGCACTTTTGGGGTGTAGTGCTGGGGCAGCCCTCTGGAGGCAGGTGGTCAGAACATGCCGGGACCTGTGTGCCCGGGCACATCTGGTGTTTGAGCTGGCAGCTGGTGCATGCAGCTGGGCTCCTGCATGGTCGGGCTTGTCTGGCAGCTCCGTGCAGAGTCCTGGTCTCAGGTCGGTGCCTGCTGCGCTTCCAGAGCCACGTGTGGCTGTCCTGGGGGTCTGCTTGTAAGGGGGTAATGTGGAAGCAGGGGGAGTCAGCACTTTGTCTCATCATAAAAGGTCCCATCACCATTTTTTAAAGGGCTTCCCAGCATGTCTTGTTAGAACCAACCCCCCCCAGATGATGCTTCAGCTTTTGCAGGGTTTTGAGGTAGATCTTGTAGTGCTCAGAGGCTCTTCTGGTTACTTCTGTAGGGAATAACACACGTTTTAGCTACCCTTCAGACAAGAAGTTTCAGTGGGAGACTGCAAATACGATTGACCGATTTTGCCACTGGAAATCTGTGAGCATTGCCAGGTGTGCTGTATAGGGTAGTGACACTATGCGGCTGTGCAGCTTAGGGTGATGGTTGCTAAAAATGAAACATGACTATTCACTTAAAATGATAATAAATGGTGTTCTTGGGCACGTACTTGTCCTGAGCTGAATTGCAGCTAGGGGTCTCTGTGTACATGTGGGAAGCAGCAAAACGTCAGGCTGAAATGTGTACCAGAACTCGTTTGTCACATTCAGAAGTTTTGTCTGCTAGTGCTTTGGAATGGATTTTTAGATTCCAGATAAGTAAAATACAGGCTTTGTGCTGCACGTACGCCTAGGCTTCCTCCTCCTGACAGCTTTCCCTCACATGTCTCTGCGTTATGCACCTACCAGCACATAAAGGATTGTCATGTCATGATTTGCTTCCCTGGGATTTAAGATGCTCCTTCACGGCTTGCTTGGCAAGGAAGGACAGGGCATGGCTGCGGGGCTGTTTCCTTCATGGCAGCTACTGCCCTTTCGTTACTTGGCCTAGGAGTGTTTGCCCAGGGAGCAGCATTTAATGGCAGGCAAAGAACTCAGATTTTAGCCCTCTATTAGTGGCACGGGCTCTCTCTCTCTCTGCAGGTCACTGTATCCTGCCTGCTGCAGAGGAGTTACGTGCGTTGCAGTGACAGCATGTCAGTCTCTGGGTAGGAGCAGTGACGCTTCTGTCAGAAAAGGAGCTGTCTTCAGCACAGAGTTTGGCTAATCAAAGCTTGCCATTAACAACCTGGAACCTTTTCAGCAATGAAACACAGCATAAGAAGTGATGCTCACTTGTGTGAGAGAGGTGTATGGTACCCAAGTGATTTGCATGAGCGCAGGAGGCACAGCTGGGAACAGCTTCGCCCTTCCCTAATCCTGAGGTCAGTGGAGGTATAAGAAAGACAGCCTTATGTGCTGTAGTGACGTCTGTATTTTCCAAATTGAAATTAAAAAGAATTGTTAAAAAGTGCCTGCAGTAGAAAATGTGATAAGCACCCAGGAGTGAACAGAGAAGCCATGTAAATCTCCTGGATTGGTTCAGCCCCCGGTGGCTGAGATCTTTTTAGATCAAAGAAATGGAAAGGAATATAGAAGTAGGAACATGACATCTCCAAAAATGTAACTGCTACAGGTTTCTTTCTTTCTTTTTCTTTTTCTTTTTTTCTTTTTTCCCCACCAGAGCTGACTCACAATAGAGGGAATGGATTTTTTTTTTCCCTTTTGCGTTTTTTTTTTTCTCCATTATTTTTGGGTCAGAAGATTGTTAGTTTCTCTTTGAAGAATTTACTTTATAGCTTCCTGATGAGCTGCAGGTGGCTTGTGGAGTCAGGGTGGCAATATATCATTCACTGTGACACTTTCTGCTGACTAAGAGCATCTTTTTAAAAATGAATTGGTTGATTAATGCGCATTTTTATTAACATTGTTAATTCTTTACCTCCTTTGTGCGTGGAACTGACCTGCAAGAAACTTGCTCAAAAAAGAATCAAAAACTTGCCAACAGCATAAGCTGAAATGGCAGCCTTCTCTCTGCTGCAGGTCATTTAGTGCAAGGGAGACATATAACTTAGCAGAACTGGGTATTTCTCATTCTAAAATTAACAGCGTAAAAAACCTTTTATGTGTTATGTATGATTTAGCACATAATAGCTTCAAGAGAAGTTATTCCTTTCACTGATACAGTATGCATGTGGGAAAGTGCTGAAACGCAGAGGAGACGAGACGTGCCTGTCATCACTGACCAGCTCTTGTGAAGTGCTTGGTGCTCTCATGGACTTCTCAAAGAAAAAGGAGAGTTGGAGGTATGCTGCACTTTGCACAAGGCACTTAGCACGTCTAATCTAATCCAATCCATTTTTAATGTGACTTTCACGTTGAAGCATCCTGCTGTATAGGAAATCAGATACAGCAGCGTGATGTTATTGCTAATATTTTAGATGCAGTGAGGTTGCAATGTACAAAACTATGGGTCTCATAGCAACTACCTGCTTTTATTCGTGGTTAACAGTTGTAGAAGGTAACAAGGCAGACATTTGTTTCGGTTTTCAGCATGCTAATGTAGTTTGACGTATTCTTTCTTTTAGTTTACAGAAGCAGGGTGTTTTGTCCATCAGCAGAGTCTAGGCTTGACCCATCTTACGCTCATGTCAACAGTACTTCTATTCTTGGCTTTGCTGGAGCAATTTGGATCTTTGCTTCTGATTCTTCTAAAAATGAAACCAAGGGACATGTATTTATAGGGGAAGACTGTGGCTGTACCATTGGACCTCTTCTGTTCACACACCGAAGTCCTTTTACAGCCTTACTTGGCTGCATTTCTTCTGTGGTCAGATGCTGCTCCCTATAGTTGGGGTGTGTTAGGTATGAGTGCCTCTGAATGTCCTCAGTTGTTTCCTCCTATTCTTGTGAGAGCATATCAGTGAGAAAAACAAATCCAAAAACGGGTTTCTTGCTGTGATTCAGTTCTGCTTCTTACCGGCCAAGAGATGCAAAGGTTGCACAGACACAGAGTGATGCTACAAGTGCGTAGTTCTGATGTCCAGTTGGCATCGCTTTGTCCTGAGGAGTTCCTGGTCTAAATGTGGTTTCTCCCACTGCCCTGTGGTGCTCTGAAGGATAAGGAGAATAATGGAAACTTGGGTAACTGTGAAAGTTCTTGTCATCACCTGATTGCTCATTAGTGTTTGAATAAGCTGCTTCTTCCTGCCTTCTTTACTGGTTGGGAAAAAAAAAAAGTTGGGCTCACCCTGCATTAACTACAGCTTGCTGTTCCCTAGAAATGCAAGCCAGTTCCGTAGAAAAAGGAGGCCCATTTTCCTTTTCCACATCAAAGCACACTAAGCTTCTTGTCCAAGCCTCATCAAAGGGATGATTTCAGCACATGTATTCCTTAGAAAATGACAGGAGGAACTAGGCAACAAAATTGAAATGAAACATTAATTTAAAAGAACACAAGCATCCTAATTGGAGATTTACTTTAACAGATTTCCCTCTGTCTGAAAAATGATGTCTGGGAGCATAATCAGGCTTTCAGCAGGCACCATCTCTGAATTGTTTGTAATAACTCTTAAATCCTTTCCCTGCGATTTTTAAAATGAATTTGGAAGCCATCATCCATGTGGGTAATCTAAAGGACCACATCTTGATCCTTTGCTCAGGAAAGATGTATTCATTAAAACTGCTAAAAACAACAGCGAACAGAAGGCATGTCAAGGTCACTGTGATATTCCTGTTCTGAAATTACTGCAGCAGGCTGTACAGCAGATATATAAATCATAGCCAGGCCAGCTAAGTTCCACTGACTCAGCTAACATTACACCAGGGATGAAGTGGTACAGGCTATCAGGGCTTTTTGTGAGAAACCAAGTAAAGTGTGTCTCCAGACCACATGCCACTGGATGAGATGCAAAATTCACATCCCAAACGCTGATTGCTTGGGGTGCACTGTGGTACAAAGAGCACTCCTCGTGGCTGAGGAGTGCGAACTGGCACACTGCACTCAGCACAGAGAAACTGCCCCTGAGCCCTTTGTAAAGAAAATAATTCTCATTAATATTAACAGAAATACTCTGCCACATCCATTGGGTTAAATTCAAGACCGTATTGTGAACGTTTGAGTATATCGCAGCCTACATGTGCAAAGACATCCCATCCTGATTCTTTCTGAATGCCCTGATGATGGGCTTTGGCGTGTTTAAAGGCAAGAGATTAGGAAAGCCCCATGTTGAGAGTGACAGGGAGACAGAGGCAGAAGCAGAGCCTGCAGTGGAGGAGCGTTTATTAATAAAAGCAGACGTGCCTACAGTGCTGGCTGCTGGCGAGTGATGCGCTCCCGTGGAGTGGGTGGGAGTTTCCCAGGGAATTGAGTTCCATTTAATCCTGTTTATTATTTAATTAAAAGGCAGGGTAGCGGGAAGCCTGCGTCTCCTCAGCTGGAGCCCTGCACTTCTTAGTGCTCAGCTCTGTATCATGAAGTGTGAGGTGGAACAGAGCCGCCAGGCAGTGCCCTGGATTTCAGGGCCCAGGGACAGCGCTGTGCTCACAGAGAGGATCTGTGTTACTGCATGTTGGTGCTTCACTGCTAGTGCTGGGGAGGAGAAAAGAGGGATGGCAGAGTCAGACAGAGGACTTCTCAGTGGACAGACAGTGTAATCAGACCGGTATTTATGCTGGAGGGCTGCTCTCAGAAGTCTCTGCTCTCACTTTCCTTTTCTAGATTTACACAGTGCAGCCTAAACTAAGCTCCTAATGACAAATCCATTAGGACCACATGGGAAAGGGTTGGGGGAGAAGCTGTTTGCCTGGGCTCTGCAATGAAAACAGGAGAACTTGGCCTTGGCCTTCTGGATAGGCAATAAATGACGGATGCTATGATAATATTTTTTCATAGCATTAAAGGTCAGGATGCTTATTCTGAGACTTGGTCTGTTTCTATTTGAATCTCTGTATTTCCTTCAGGAAAATGCAATGAAATATCTGTGTTCTTTGGTCAGGTTCCTGATGAACTCAGGATCTGAAGAAGGCCAGACAGGGTACAGAGTTCCAGTGGAAGAAGTTATGGTGTCTTCCTGCAAACGCATCGCTGCTGCTACAAGCCCTTAAGCAAGGTGATCTCTGTGTTAGTTTTTCAGGTGTTTGAGTCTAGAAAGCATGCAAAGGGGTTGCTTTCTAGCTTAGTTCTTCAGTATGCAGGCCAGCTAGTTGTGCTGCTTTTGTGTTGTGTGTGTACACAGGGCATATTTAAGTACAAAATGCCTGGCAGAATGGAGTTCTTGCTGCTGACTGGTGTTTTTAGGTACAACTAGGATGCAAGTACCAAAAATAGGTGGCTATGATAAACCATGAGCTGGGTACACGGATTGATGTTCAGCTGAGTCACAGTGTGATGGCCCAGCCTCTGGGCTTTCTCAACACCTGCCTTAGGGGCCTGCCTGACAACCAGCTTTTCTGAAGATTGCCAGACCAGATTGAAGTGATGCAAGAGAGCAGGACAATGTGGTGAGAGGCATATCTCTTAAATCCCCTCTGTTAATGAAGCTAGCAGCCCAAGAGGTACCTTCTGTTTGGGAGCGATGGGAGGGTGCAGACTTCTAAGGTAGCAGAGGCAACCAGGAGAACGGTTTGGAGTTTGTCTGGACTCTTTCTATTTTATTTTATTTTTTTGACACACATCACAAAGATTCTCTGGGAGATCTCTGTGTGTGTGGTGTATCTCTTTGCTTCCTGTACTGCGCTAGCTGTCTGTTTCCAAACACAATGGAAACTGATGACTAATCAGCAAAGCCGAGGCTACCTTACAGGCTGTCTCTGCCTTTATTCACCCTCTTGAAAGAACATCTGGGACTCTTCTTCCAAAAGTGCTTTGATTTTTAGCTCAGGAGGAATGGGGGCAGGATGTTCTCTGTGAATCAGCCCTAACCCCTGTTGGTCCGACAAAGCAAAACCCAAGTTTTTTGACCTTGTTGGCAAGTCTTTTCTGTTTATTCATGAATTTTACTGTGGTTGGGACATGGGAAAGATTTTGGCTTTACATGTTTGCACTGGAAAATGCTCCTGCTTTTGTTCATTCAAATGGAGAAAAGGTTTTTGTTCTGCTCCTTGTACTGGGAGTATAAGAGGAAACTGCCTGTATTTCCATTGCTGTCTCTACATTGCCATGGGAACAGATTTGAAGTGCTGCATCCATTAAGTCACTTAGTTGAAAAATGGCACAGTTTATCCATTCAAACTGCACTTCTGCCACCGCTCTGTGTATGTCTACGTGGCACAATGTAGTTTTTTAGCTAGCTTGATCCCAGAAGCAATGTAGCTGCCTGGATTGCAGTTGCATGTGATAGTTTGGCTTGGGGTAAGTAACGCAAGCAGGGCATCATGCTAACACAGCTGTGCTGCCAACTCGGCCTTGTGTGAGATAATTCAGAAGTAGTTCAGGTGTACATGCTGACGGACTGCTGCATTTCGTTGCACAGGATTGTGTCTTAAGACTTCCCATAGCACTTTGTGTTCAGTTACTATTTACTAGTGTAAAAAGGTAATGTCCTGCCTACTACTTTTGTTCATTTTGAGGTTGGTTTCTGTTTCTGGAATACTAAGTCAGGCTTAATGCTACTAGAACAAAACTTTCAAGTGTAATTCTTCTGAGTCTAGTAATTACTGCTTGTAAAGCAGGGAAGAATCAGAGCAAGTGAAGCACAAATGGAGGCAAAATGAGGCCTCCAGAAGGAAGAGCAGTGCTTGTATTCTTGGCTGCACAATATTTTACTGCCAAAGAATTTCTAGGTACATGTTAATATGAAAAAAAAATATAATAATTTTAATATAAAAAAAGGCAAAATTGTACAAATTTGATTACTCTTTTTAGAGTAAACTCTTCCTCCATACCCTTAAAACCTACTTCAGGCATGAATATTGCAGGATGGTTTGGGTTGGAAGGGGCCTTAAACACCATCTCATTCCAGCACACTGCCATAGGCAAGGGCACCTCCCACCAGCCCAGGCTGCCCAAAGCCCCATCCAGCCTGGCCTTGAGCAGAGGGGTGACCTCTGAGTTTATTCACACTTCAAATGAGACACCTTCATAGCATTTAAATCTTGTCTGCAGGATCTGCCAGTAAAGGCTTTTTCTACGAGGAATAGCGTCACTGTTCCAGGTTGTCTGTTTGAACAGACAGGGAATGCAGAATGCCCATGACAGAAGTTTACAGGGGGAGATGGAAGTATTTGATAGACGCTGCCAGCGTTCTGCTACTCGGCGTTTGTCACGCTTCCTGCTGTAGGTGTTTCAGATGAGATTGCTGGCTGAGTTCAAAAGGGCACTGGCTCTGCAGCCAGGTTGGAGAAGATGGGCTGCTAGCAAATTGCACTAAGTCACCAGGGGAGTAAGGCGAGGAAAGAAGGAGGAAAAGAGCAAAATTTTTTTCCCTTGCATTACTTTAAATAGCTCCCACTTTAATACCAGCAGCCTTTCTCTAGCAGCCAGTAAAATGTTATGTCTCTATTGCTTGGATGGACAGGTATAGATTAATTTTCAGATTCTTGGCAATGATAAATTATTTACAACTCTGCAGAGAACTAACTATTCTTTTAAAACTGTTTAAGCAGTTGACAATTCATGAGGAGGGAGCTGTGTACAAATAAGAAGCCCTGTGGTAGTACATGGGTAGTGGAAAAACTTGAAGGAAGCTCACTATTTTCCTAGGCAAGAACTTAAAAGACTAATGCTGAAATAGCTGTTTAAGTACTCTTACAGTCTGTGCAGAGCTGTGGTAGAGTCGCTCACTGCACTGATTCTGGAGACCATGGTAGGTTTTGAAGTGCAAGGAGGGAAGTGGTTAATCTGAGATTTGACTTTTTACAAAAAAGGTGCAGGTTGGAGTGACACCGGGCACATGGTGCAAATGTCTCCTGTGACAGCTCTCTGCAGTGGACTCTGTGTTTCTGAGAGGGAATTACATTTGGTAATTTGGCTGATGAACTCTTCTTCGTTTGGAATCTACTTGAATCGAGCTGATCCGCAGCTGATAGTTGTCAAGAGCACGAGAGAGAGTGAGCATTTGGGATGTCTCAAGGTTTCATGGATTAAAATGAGAACTGCCCAGTTACGTGTCTCAGTCTTATTTAGTGGGACGAGTGCTGTGTGTTTTGCTTGGCAAGGGATGTAAAAGACAACCCAAGTGGGTTTTATGAATATATTAGGAATAAGGAGGGGAGGAAGAAAAAAAAGGAAAACATAGGTTTCCTGCTAAATGGGGGAAGAGAGAAAATGAGAAAATAATGGATGAAGCAGACAGGACTGGAGTAGTCAATGCCGCCTTTGTTTCAGTCTTCACCGAACAGTTAATTGTGATCAGATGCTTAATGAGATTAATTTTAATAAGGGGATAGATGTGTAGGCCAATGCAGGGAAAGAATAAATTCTGTGTTTTCTAGTTAAAAGGTTTGGTAAACTTCAGGCTTAGTTTAGAGTATGTAAGGAGTCAACTGCAATGATCTCTCAACTATCTGAGGCTATCCACAAGATTTCATGAATTATATCCCAAAGGAGGGGAGAAAAATGAGCATAGCAAGTACCTTTACAGTGAAAAAGTGTGGAAGAGCTAGTGCACAGCAGAACAGTCAGTCAAATTTTGATTTCTGAAAGATCCTGAGCTGAAGACAATCAAGAGCCTTACCTTGACACAATGTAAATGCAGTACGTCAGCTGAACTCCCAACAGGGTGGAAGCAGTACCTTTGGTATAGCTGAGAGCTTTGAAGTATTTTTAGGTAAAGCTTTTTTTTAACACTCCCAAATGCCATGATCCAGCTAGGTGGGCAGGCCTGGAGGTCATTGCTTTAATGCGCTCTCTCTCCCTCTCTCTCTCTCACACACACTCACTCACACACACACACACACACACACACACACACACACAAAAAGCAGTTTTTAAAAGTTTTTCATGAGCCTGAGTGGTGTGCAGTGGCTTGCTGTGAAACTGGTGGGAGGGCTTCTGGAGTTGGGGCAGACCAGGTCTGTCATGTACTCAGTTCTGGACAGCATTTTCCTTTAGCAACTTGGCTAATGGAGCAGCAATGCAGTTACAACAATATTTGTTATGACTCAAAATGAAGAAGAGGAGAGCTATCAAACACTCTGAAGGATGGCATCAGAACAGAGGCTAAACTGGAAATAAAGTTAGGCTCTGTTTTTGGAAATGAAATACATATGTATCGCAAGTCTTTGGCTACTCAGGTGTGTGCCAGCTACATGACGCAGTTGCAAAAAGGCAAATATCATTGCAGAAGGCTGTAGGAGGAGTGTCAGATGTAATTATTCTGCTCACCTCGGTGCTGGTGAAGGCTCAGCTGGAATCCTGCCTTCAGCTCTAGGCACCACGCTTCAAGAAAGAGTTTGAAAGAAATGAGAGAAGAGTAATGAGAACAGCAGGTGGTTCTCAGGACATGAGATGGGAGATAAATGACTATTATTTCTTCCCCCTCGAAGAAAAAAGGAATCATTTAAGTTGCAGCGAAGACTTGTAGAGGTGTTCTAATTGGATTCCTAATTGCTGCCTGAGCAGAGAAGCATTTTAGGAAGACGGAGTTGTAGCCACAGCCTCGGTGCAGAATAGCCAAGCTGTTCATGGAGTAACTTGCAACATGTGGTAAGAAAACTGGTTGGTGTTACTCTACCTGCACACATTGGAGTAAAGTTTCTGCAGTCCAGAATCTGTTTCCTGAGCCGTCCTGCAGTGCAGCTGGGGCAGTTGCCTCTGCTCCAGGGTTCCCATCTCTGGGTGTGGGACCTTGAGCATCCTGGGGATGGGAATGGTATTTTCCCGGTGCTAGTGTGATGACTTCTGAGCTTTTTTTCCCACAAGCACCCCCTAATTTCTTTAAACATCCTTCTAATGCTGTCTGACTCTCTCCTCTAACATCTTTCCCATGTGTTTTCCAAGGTTTTCTGCTTGGCCTGGCTTTGCCAGCCATGCCACTGGCCTCTTGCTGTCCAGGTTCTTGCAACCACCAGAGGGCTTTCTCATGGCCCCACCGTGAAGGGTGTCAGCGTGTGAAGCCAGCATCTGCTTTCTTACTAGCAATGGCAAAGTAATCATCTAGACCTTTTAGGTCAATGATTTATGTGATGAAGCAGGATGCAAGCTATATGGAGATCCATTTCACTGACACTTCAGTGGGCTTCTAAATTAGCCAAAGCCTGTGCAGCTTACCTAGGGAAGATAGAGCGATGATTTTTTTTCCATGGACAGATCTCAGGGTTTTCTCACCTAAATCATTCTGTACAGTGTAAAACATGTTCTTTTACTGTTGAAATTGGACATACAGGGTGCATAATATCTGTGATTTTTCAGGCAGTACCTGAATTCAAATGCATGTATTTAAACTGAAGAAGAGCCTTGACAGTATTTATTTTACATACATATTTTAGTCTCGCTTACCTATCCCTCTAGGCTAGGTAGACTGTTACTGTTATCGGAGGAGTTGCCATGGAAACAGTTTTACCCTCTCCTTCCTTTTCAGTCTGCTTCCCTTCGCCAATATCCGTCTCTTTAATTCTTAGGGTTTTACTTCCATTTTAGCATGGCCATAGTCTTAAACACCCTGTTACCAGGGGACCCTGAGTGCAATAAATCTGTTGAAATCAATGAAACAGTTTCAGATGTAAAGGTGAGACCATGTCTCTGGGTTTTCAATCCTTCCTCTTCTCTTTTCCCTCCAAAATTAAGTATAAAACTGCTTTGAGGTCAAAGGCAGATATTTGGAAGTCGGAAGTCTTTCAGGCGATGAATGGGCTCTTTTCATCCATGGTAGGAACGTCTTCACCTCATTGCTGCCCCTGGGTAATGTCAGTGGTTTACATGAACGTAACTGAGAGAAAGTATTAATGATTTTACATTTTGAAGAGTCTTCAGTGACGTCTTCAAGAGGAAGATGTTCCACTTGGATAGCATTTAAGTACTGGAATGTGTGCACTCCACATGGCAACCAGCTACAAAGGTCATTCACCAAATTGAAAAATGTATTAGAAATGTGGGATTTGATAATTTGTAGCCATCAAAGCAATCACAGACAGCAAAACACAGTGAGGAGGAAGCGGCTTGTCTTATTCTTAAAGCTCAAATTTCAATGGAGAAATGGGAGCTACAATGAAAGACTCAAGAAAGCTTGTATTCATGTGATCCCTTATCATGGTGGTGAACTTTTATCAGCCTCTGATGAAAGAGGCTCAGCAATACTCCCAGCAAAAGGTTAGGATTGTGTGTTTGCAAAGTGAACTCCTGACTTCATGGGCTATTTGACAGAAGGGGCTGTAGTCAAGGCAACCAAGCAGAATGATGGGCATCAGTCCAGGCTGTGGTCAGTCTCAGGAGGACCAATATCCTTGCCTTAGGTTTACTGATCCAGCAGTGGTAACACAGCAGATAGCCTTTAGAACATAGTGGCTGCTCTGTTAGTTTGAAATGGATCTGATAGTGACCAGGTAATGTATGAGTGTGATTGTAAAATAGTGCTCTGTGCAACTGTTAACCTGACTTAACAGCAAGTGGAGACATCACAAACAACCTTGACTAAATTTCCTTTTATCTCAGGAAAAAAAATCTAGTGCCTGGGAGATGAGTGGCTGATACAAATATGGGCTGAAAGTATGGAACGTGGTCAGGGTTATGCATGAGAAGAAATGATTTAAGAGTAGGGGACAGAGTTAAAGATCAGAAGTGCTGAAGGACCAGAGATTGTTGGGATAGATACAGGGCAGGTGCCTTCGAGAATTGTTTAGGTTTCTGTGGTTGGCAGAAGCAGTGGCTTAGGAGTAAGGATGGGATATGAACTGGCAGAGTCTGAGATACACTGATAGGTCTAAAAGGGCCCTGGGGCTTCTAGGGGTCTTGGGCTGTGACAAGCATTGCTGGAGGTCAGGGGTGGGGATCTGGTCCGACTTTAGGGCTGTTGCTTGTCAATCTGGACCACAAGTTTAGGTCTGTGTTATAAAGAATTTTTAGAAAAATGCAAAGCTTGGGCTGGATTTGGGATTGGAGGTAGGGCTGTTAGGTACAGAAAGGCTGCTAGTTCAAGCTGAAAATCTTTAGCTGATGCAGCCTTTTATGTGGGCAATATTTCATGCGGTCCAAATCATGCGGTGCCTCTTGAGAGAGACTAAAGTTCAGCAGATCATTCATGTCTTCTCAGCTGCCTTGTCATGATAGTGCAAAAGAGGATATAAAATAAGTCTCTGCCCTCAGATATTTATTTCCACTTCCTTTATTAATCCTTTAATTGCAATGTGACTTTCTGGTGGGAGGTCTGCACGAACACGTGAGCTGCCCTGAAGTCTATTGATTTCAGCTTGAACATCTCTCGTTCTATAGTTACAGCTGACTTAATTTCTGCACAAATTGTCCTGTCGTACCAAATCCTGTAGTGAGGGTGCAATGAGACAGAAGTATGGTAAGAGCTATTCCCACACTCGGTGTGATGTAATGAGCTAAACATCTGCTGGATTTCAGGAGGCTTAGGATTGTGTTTGGGGTGGCACAACTTCACGGGCAAGATGATACAAGTTTTAAGGCTGTGCTATGAGTTCCTCTGAAAAGGAGAATTAAAAATGACTAGTGCAATTAAAGCTTGTCAAAGTAATTACAAGAATGAGAGGAAATATGAGAGTTTATCTGCTTATGCATAGTATAAATGCCAAGAATAGGTAAGATAAACAGCAAACGCGAGAATTAGAATAATACCATAAAAATATCAGAGGCTATATCATTAACTGAAGGTTCTTTCATCTTCTTCTGACTATGCCTATTCATTTAAACCTGCATTGTATAATAGAAGCTTCTTTGTATGGTTCAGTGTATCTCAATTAAGATTTTACTGCCCTGTCATAAAGCTTATCACAGGCTAAAAGTTTGCTTTTATTTCTCGTTCTGTGAAGCCTGCCAAGTTCTGTATAAGCTGTCACTCACTGCATTACACTCAGCGGATGAATAGAAGTTTGTTCACAATGAAGTTGTCCCAAATTTCTCGGGGTTTTTTTAGACCATTTGCAGCCTGTCCTATCTTTCTAAATCCCCTGCACAGAGCTTTTGAGTCAGAAATGACTGCACTGCAGTGCACCAAAACACCAGACAATGGGTCTGAAAAACCAGCGAGAACATCAATCATTCGATAGGCATTTCTAGCAGCAGCTTCATTTTGGTCTCCTTTATACTTGTAACTTATAATCAAATGATATGGTGTGTTAATGACAACACAGAAGAACTGATTCACCACTTCACACTGTAAATATGAAATGTCAGGATTTGTACTAAGTAATATCTCTTGGACCCAAGAAAAAATCAAGAGTGAAGGTGTTAGTAATAGTTTCTTACACCTGTTGTCTCAGTATCGCTGCGGTGTTACTCATGATGTATTTGTGACACATGGCACAGATGCATAGTGCCCACTAACAAAAGCCTAAACTACTCTAAGTACTTAAGTAAAGGGCCGCTAAGGAATGTCTGCTTGGTTTTGTGCAGGTAAGTACCTGGCAGAGAAGTTCACACCAGGTAGTAAGTCGTTGTAGTGTCTCTATTTCTGAGATAAATGAGTTCATTCAGTATGAACTATGGGCTCTGCATGTATAATGCAGGTATATTTGGTGCTAAATTGCATGAAGGCATTAAACTTGAGTAACAATTTAGGATATTCTTGGAGAATTTGCATAAATATAAGAATATGAAAGGTCAGACAGTGTTTTCATTTACAGAAGGCTCACAGAGGCTACTCATCCTCAATTTCTCTTCACTTCAATGAGATGTGAGTTCCCCAGCCCCATTTCCATGCTGCATATGCAAGAACAGGTTTAAAACAAAACTATATTTCAGTGAGGGAGGGGGGCATTCAGCTTTTCGGGAGGAAGAATTTGTGAGGGTGTAGTCCAGATCTTGTGTGTGTCCTCTCTTAAGGCAGATGAGAATGTAAGGAATTAAATGTTTGGGTGACTTAAAGGATGAGCAGTCTTTCTCCTGATGCTGCAGTACCTTATTTCCTTTATCTTGAAATGAGTCTTGTCTTGTGGACAAATGATGTTCCAGTTCAGTTCAGTTTTTTATTTATTGTGTTTGTTTTGGGGCTGTTTGCACATACACAGTGGGGTGAAATTGATACCAACTTAAGCCATTTGCAGTATTTCTTTAAATTCATTTTCTTTTCTCAGCAGTATGCAGAACCATGGAAAACAGCTCTTACTGGGATGTGTTTCAAACTGGTTGTGAATGCAGGAATTGAAATGTGTATTTGCAAAGTAGCAAACGTCCGTGTACCTTTAAGCAGCATAACAGGAATAAAAAGCCACATTACAAAGATTATTGCTAAACTGAAGCTTTCCTGACATCTGTGTCTTGTCTCTTTTGGATATTTTGGTATAAATCATTCTGCTTTCATGTGGAAGCATTGATTATATTCATTTTGAGTACTGTAAATCAACTAGTTTTAGGTGTGTGTGTGTGTGTGTGTTTTTTCTTGGTGGGGGGTGTGACATTGTTTTTGTGTCAGCATCTCTAGATTTGGGCTAAAATTCTGGCCCTTCTGAAGTTAAGTGGGAGCTTTGGCTTTAATGTCGTTATATCCAAAGTTTTCATATACTGTTTTATGACTGTCCTTCTCTCGTCCTTCTCTCATTATACTTAAATGCCATGAGGCACAGTCAGATGCCAGCGAAAAGTTCAGTTCAGCTGTAGTTTAGCAGTGTTTTGTTCTCAAACCAAGAAGGAAACTAAGGTTTCAGTTGAGGGCTTGTGATTTGTTTCCTTTCCAAGGAAAGCATGACTATGTGATGTTATGCATGTGTTGCAATATGCGTACACCCCGACAGCTTTACCACCTGTGTGAGCTGTTAACCAGGTACGGAGGAGCTGGGATAATTGTTGCATCCTGAAAGCAGAGACATAGGAGGGTATGGTACACCTTTTCTCTTCTCCTTCCATCACTTGGGTGATGATTTGTTGGAGTATGACCCTTGGCAAGTACTGCAACAGGCTGCTAGGATTCACAGGGTGATTAAAGGGCCCACTAAATAAGCAAATGTTTAATTCTACAGTTGCACTGCAAGCTTGCAGTCTGTGTTTTCACTAGCATAACACATTGAGCAATAGATAACTACAGCAGTGTTCACACAGAACTTCACAAATCATGGTCACAGTGAACAAATATTCTAAGCAGAAGTAACCCAAAAAAAAAGGAGCAGTAACATTTCATACACACACTTCCAGAACAAAACCATTGTCCTGTTGAATTGGCTCCTACTTCCAGTTTTAAATTCTTTGGTGTCTTCTCTCCCTGGATTCCTACTGGAGGAATTATTGGACAATTTATCATCATTTCTGTATTATTTCCCTTGTGAAAATCAAATGCCCGGTCAGGGCCATAAAACATGAGTATCTTATTTTTAAAACCGCCACACATTTGTGTGGGAACAAGAGCTGAAAATGAGCTGGAGAGAGAGAGAGCCCTGCTCAGTCCTCAGCCCCGGAGGCCTTCAGCAAGCTGCTGAAAGCAGTGCATGGGGAACCCCACACCAACACATAAGATATTTGGGTTCAACTTGCTTTGGCTTTAAAAGTGCCCAGGTTATGCTGAAACCCATGCCATTAAAATTACTTGTGGGAGGGAGAGGTAAGTGAAGGATTTTAACTCCCTGAGCTCAGGGGCTGGGGTTTCCTGGGCTTCTCCAAGCAGACAAGCTGTGTGCAGACAAAACCCCCAAGAGATGAGTTACATGTAACAGCATTCTGCTAAATTGGGAAGGTGTTCTGTGGGGGTAATGGCTGTCGTTTCTTCTCCTGGCCTGGAAGAGGGCTTTTAATGATCTGAGGGGATCATTTGTGTCAAAGAATCTGTATTTCTCATCCAGTAGCTACAGATCAATATAAACACAATTACTTTTATTTTAATTAATGGTAATAATAAACAGGAGAACTGACTTTATCCTTATTTTCCTTGGGCTTTTATGCTTGTTGATTTAGGTTTTTAATAGCACTGATGTATCCAGAAGGAAGTTGCACAGTTTCCATCCATGTATTAGCTGACAGGACTGACAAATAATATTTGTAGCTCTATTTCTTTGGGGATATAAAACTTCTTCAAAAGAAAGATGGTTCTGTGAAAACTGTTGATCTTGTATATCTGTTACTGCATCCTAATTTCTGAGCTTTTTTTATTTTTCCACAAATACCATAATTTAAAAACTTGTTACTTAAAAAGTTTCAATTTCTTAACACTTTTTTTTGTTTGGTTTTACAACACTTTTTCAGAAACTTAAAAACAAAACAAAAAACAAAACAAAAAAAAAAAACAAACACAAAAAATACAGATAAAGCTTGTCAAAAATTAAAGTTGTAATGATATATTCTTGGAAATTTGATAAACAACACTTTCAATTAAAAATACTTAGTGAAGGTAAGTTTACTTTTTTATGGTACTCAGTTCTTTTGGGAAAAAATTTAGATAGCAGCTCTGACTTTATGATAATAACCTTTGATAGGTATGGCTCATTTTGTCTTACAGACTTTACTAACAACTGTAATTCTAGAAGTAATTGTGTTTGTGGAATAACAACAATGGCAACAGATAAAAAACATTCGGAATAACAAAGGAGATGATGGAAATAGTTGCCATTAGGTGTTGCCTTTCATTTGTGCCTCGGGAATGCTGAATTTCATTAGTAGTAATTCTTTGTGCTAAAAATTAGGATAGAAAAGGTTCTACTGTTAACACTAGGAGGCTGACGACTGCATTTGACTGCTTGCAAGGTGTATTTCTGCAAGATGTGCTCCTGTATTATTGGGCTACGGAAAACAAGGGCTTAAAGTGCAGTCTTTGAGGACTACTGCGAATAGGTTTTCAATATATTGTATATTTTTAAAGCTCTGAGATGAGAAAGATGATGCGTCTTAAATTGATTAGAGAACATCTTTTACAGTTAGAGATGCTGCATGACCACTGAGTTGCGCATAAATCTTATTTCTTTTTGGCAATGATTTTTATATGCTGGTTGATTTATGTTCGGAGGTGGATGCCAAGAGACGAGCGCCATAAATCATGGAAATGGAACAGGCTAATATGCAATAGCTAGTTACAAGATTCATACTTGGTATTAGATGAAATAAAGTGTAAATATTCAGGAGATGATAGAGTGTGTTAATCTCCAGAGTTAATCCAGCTCTACGTGCGGAGACTTGACAAGAGATCGGTGCTGGTTCCTTAGGGCACTGAAACCTTTGGGCCAAGTCTTCCCCCTGTCGTGTTAGTGGCCACTGGGCTTGGCTGATGCCAAGGTTTCATCTTAGGTCGTGATTCTTCCCCCCAAATCCAGAATGTTTTCATAGAAGGAGCAGAAAGATGTTTCAATCCAACTGCCCAGCAGAAAACAGGGAGCAGAGCATTAGGAAGGAGGCTTTGCTCAGAGACTGTGCATGTAGCAGAATTTTTCTGTAGCACGGTGACATTAACCTGTAGCAGTTGGTAGTCTGGGGGGTCTTTCCCGGGTACATTGTAGGAGCCTTTTAGCTGGCAGGCAAGATTTTCTTTCCTGCCCACAGTCCTGGGTTATGTTTAATAGGGAGCTGGCTGAGGGGCAGAGCTTTAAAAACCCACCAGACTGTGTTTGCTGGAAGTCCAACAAGTAGTACAAGCCGGCAAAAATTTGTATGCAAGAGTTTTTATGAGCTTTTTAGCGCCTGTGTCAGTAAAGGGGGAGCATCTCCGTCTTATTCTGGTGGGGATAAGGAAGATTGAAATGGCAGCTGAATACTGAATATGAAAACATGTCATGGGCAAACAAGCCTACAGGGTATAGGATTTATCAAATCGTGCAGCTGGTATGGAAGAACACTTAATAAACCTCATGGACAGAAAGCTCTACAGAGTAGAAGCACAATCAAAGAAAGTCCTGGGGTTTCCAATTGAATTTTGAGAGATTATTGAGGAGACTGAGGCTCGTCGTAAGTCTGGCAAGTTGCAGATAGCTGATGCTCAAGAGGAGCATCATCTCTAAATTGCAGACCCTTTTATGAGGAGGTTAATAAACAGAAGAATGTGAGTGTGAGGAAGGGTGGTGGAGAAATCAGCCAGTGCAGGAAAACAGAGATAAATGGCATGTAAGGGGGGAAGACTCCCAATAGCAGATGATGAAGCCTGAGTGAGGAACAGCCAGTCAGTCTGAGGCTAACAGGAAGCAGTGAGGGGATTTCTGGGAGGAAATGTTTGTGGAAGATACCAGAGAGGTTGGTGGAGTCGGATGTAGTGTCAGGTGGTGTAATAATCTATTAGCTTGTAAGGAAAATAAGTACACTTCCTAGTTGTGCAATAATGGAAGTGTTTAAAAAAGTGTTTACAAAACTGAGGACAAAGGTATGAGTATGGAGACTGAAAATAGACACATGCTGAAGCTTTAATTCTAGGCAGAAAGTGCTGGGAAATGAGACCAGTTCCTCTTGATGAGTGAGAACTTAAAGCAGGGCATTAGGAGCAAGCAAAGAAAGGAGAATGGCTGCAAACCTGGCTGAGATGGGTCTTGCACATACAATTGTGGTACAGAGGTGTAATCACAAAGAGCTAAGAGGCCCTGTTGTGTACAGTAGCTTAAGGAAAACCTGTGCAAGTCCAATTCTGAATGACCATTTGACACAGCTTTAAAAAATGTTGGTGATAATGCTTTAGGATAATCTAAATAATCTGTATTGTATCACATGGAACGAACTAACAGACGAAATTGTATAGCCAGTAAGAAGGGTGTTTAATCGATGTGTAAATATGGAGATCTCTCTGCCTGGAGTTCTCAGATTCAGAAAGGAAAGGAGGGAAGCACCTGCACAAGCATAGGCATGCTGTTCTGAACTTTAAAACTATGCGAGGTCTTGGATTTTGAAAGAAAACTATTCAACGACATGGAGGCAAACCTGAATTTGGAATAGCAGTAGAAGCAGCTAGAAGATCTTGTGTAGCTCTCCAGTATGAGCAATCCTTTTATAAGGTGGTCGTTCATGCTTTCCGTTCTGCTGTACCCACGCTATTTCTGAGATGAGTGTCTAAGACTCCACCATAGAAGCCCCCAGTAGTTTGTACCTTGAATTAAGGTTGCCTCAAATCTGTGCTGTGCAAATTGTATCTGCTGGACTCCTGCCAGCTCTCCTGTCACATCTTGCTCTCTCTAGCGTTAGGGCTCTTCTCAGGGCATAACCTGAGAACTAGTAGAGACTTGAAATGCACCAGGCACAAAAGAGTATTTGTAAGAGATGGAGGAGAGGGATTTTCTTTGAATGATAAGTTCTCAAATGATAGGTGTGGGAAACATCTCCCTTTCTCTTTTCTTTTACTTATAACCATTTAATTCCCACCACTGGATATGTGGGCTCCGTGCCAGTAGATATATATATATTTTAGATTTATGCCGTTGCAAATGTCTTGGCCACTAAAGGGATGAAATATATGCTGAGTGCTCCTCGTGGACGGCTCTAAGCGTGTTTTCTGCGTGTGGCTCTCTCTGGCTGACCTTGCTGAGGAGACCTGGAAGTCAGCGTGGGAGCCCTTTGGAAGAGCACAAGACAAACAATTACAGGTTTGTGCGCCCAACCTTACTGGCAGGCAGTGTCCTGGAGGCATTAATAAGCTGTGAGATCACAAAACATCTGGAGAGGTATCAGCTGACAAAAGCTAGCTAGTATTGATTCATAGGGAATGAATTCACTCTGACAAATGTGGAAATGGAGACAAATGGGAAAAGCCGATTGGCAGCTTGAAAAGACTTGGTGAGGAGTTGCAATATTGATGTTACATGTACGGATTTGCAAGTACATCCGTAGAAATTGCTTTAGTAGCCATGCTTAGATAAGAGGACAGGCACTTGCTCTGCAGGTTTCTTTATACGCAGTCTTTAATTAGCCTTTAATTAAATTAAGACTTTAATTAGTCTTTAATCCATAGCTGATCTGTGCTCAGTGGGTTCTGATCCCTTCACTAGAAGCACAACATTTCTGAGAGGACACTAAGAAAACGTAAGAAGCAAAGACAGAACGAAGACCATCTGATCTTAATTTGTTAGTGGAACAGAGCCCTCGTGGACAGGTGCTTTTGGTATCCAACATCAAATAATCGATCATCACTCTGCAACCTGGAAACAACTTCATGTTGGTGATCCAAGTGTGTACGCTTGCAGCAGGGCTGATAATAACATCGCTGTTCCTTAGTTGGGGTAAGTAACCGGTACTGCACTGCAGGGGATTAACTCTACCGGCCTCCATCCTATTGTCCCTTCCTAGCAGAGGCTGTAGGAGGGGAAGAAAGGGATTGGGGGTTCCTGGAGGCTGCAGACAGTGCAGTTGGCCACCTATTCTGGCTGCTTATCACAGGCTCTAGCTTACTGAATGCGTTGAGATCCATAGGGATTTCATCTTTGTGTGTAAATGAATTAGTGTGATCTATTTTATCCCGTAGCTGTTTGTGTGGAATTACGCTGTGTATAAACCACTGATATTTCTGTGCAGAGTCATTACATAGGAGCTACTGAAATGATCTGCCTGTCTTATAAGAGCCCAGTGTCTTCCTATAGGTTTTTGCAGATGTGTTCATTATGTTGACTCCTTGATTGTTACGCTAGTGACTTCATTCTTTCCCCAGCCTAGTGCATGATTTTGAGCAAGATTTGGTGTAGCCCTCAAGTCAGTGCAGGTTATTTAGCACAGAAACCGAATGAGTGCAAATAGATATCTGCTTTCTAATTTCACCATTGACAGACATCTGGGAGCCTGAGCTGAAGCTGATGAGAAACTCCTAACTCCCAGATGTGGCCCTAGGTCAGGAAAGTACTCAAGCATGTATTTAGCCGTAGGTAGGTGCCTCAGTCCTGCGGATTTTCACACATTCTAAGATTCATTTTAAATATATATCTTCTAATTGTAGTTGCTTTCCTCGAGCAACTTTATAAATGCTCGTGTCGGAGCTTCAATTCCACTTCCACTCCTGGAGGAGAGCGGAGTTCCAGTCTTATGTCTGCCAACGTTATTTATCATTTGAGGGATGCCTCCCAGTGGAGGCATCTGAAAACAGAACATGATGCTTTTTTTCTTGCTGTGAAAGATGAAGTCTCTACTATAATGATGAAGTTTCTTCCATAAATTATAATAAAACAGTAAATCTTTCCCTTTTTTTTCCCCTCCCCCTCTCTCTCACAGAGTGCCTATTGCAGATGACTAGCATAGTTTTTGACACAGGAGGAAGCTTATGATGATGCTGTGCAGAGAGATAGGAGTAGTTATACCACACAGCTTTATATTTCTTCATAAGAAAGTCTGCATGCATCAGCGTTAGAGAAAGCACTTTTCCAGACGTGCCTCTGAAGGGCGGTGTTTGAGGATGAATGCATTTTCCCAAATGATTAAGAGCCAGTGTTTGCAAAGCACTTCATTATCTTTGGATGGGCAAGGATGCAAATTTGGAGCACTGACAATGATTGCTTTGGAATGCTTACGCACAGCTATTGTATGCAAACTGCACAAAACAGCAAGGTGGCCCATTGTTCAGGTAAGAGTGTAATTTAGATTTTTTTCAGATGATGTCATAACTTTATTCTTGTCTTGGCAAAACCACTTGTAGAAGGCAAAACAGACTTTGCACATTAAATCTGCTTGCTGGGTGTCAGATTTGACCATGTTAAGGCCAATCCTGCAAATGATTACTATCAAGCATAATACTTCCCACTAATTCTGACTGGACAGTGACCCAGGTTTGTGTCACCTCTATATATACACAGACACGTGCTTTATTTGTGCCATAGATTTCAGCAGAATACCTACTATTTCAGAAGCTGACATCCCTCCATGTTTTGTTGGATTTATTGCTGGTTAAAGTTCTGTTTGTTTATTTTCTACTTCATTATCTCTTATCTTGTTATGAAGACAATGGATTTAATTTTGTGCAATCACTTATACTTTCTGTCAAAAAGGCAGAAATGTCATCTTTATACTGCGGGAAGCTAACATAGTTCTACAGAACCAGAGCCACAACAATCATATGCTGATAAATAGAAACCTACACTACCTCACGGACAAATAACTCCAATCTGGATTTCTTCCCCCAAATGGGAAATGTTCCTGCAAGTGAGACCAGGCAAAAATCATGTGATCAATTATAAATGTGAAGTGCCAGTAAACCACTCAGTTATGTGCTATAAAATTAAATAGGAAATATATAAACATGAAGGTTCTTTAAAATGCATATGCAAATGCCATGATTCTATTAGGGGTACAGGAAGATAAGAACTGATTACAAATGTAATGTTTTATACTTTTAAAAACAAAATGTGGTGAAATATTTTAACTTGATTTTATCTTTATTTAACACATTTTTTTGGGGGGGTTGCATTAAAAATGTAAGACTTCTACATAAGTAGCTGAACTAACTGCTTAGCAGATAAACCAAATTGGGCAGCTGTCATGGAGCCCTTTTACTTTACAGATGCCAGTAAATCAATGTTGTTCAGCGTCAATCAGGATCCATCTCCAAATCCACTCTCTAGAGGACTCAATGCCACTAGCACATGTGTCTGTCTTATACATTTGGCACGCTACTGTTAGTGATGGGTGTACTTTTAACTGTACACTTCTATTATCATGTGGCTCCAAAATGACTGATAAATTCAATATTGCACAACCAGGGTCAACTCATGCTTAAACAGATTTCAGTGAGATGGAGACTCTGCATTTAGAAAGAGGCATGGCAGAAATACAAACACAGATTTTAGTTTACAAACAAACAAACAAACAAGGGTAGCTCTTTCCAAGGAAGTTATTCTTGAGGTGCATAATGTGATTTTTCCATAGAGATAAAAATAGGGGAGCTGCAGAGTGGACTCTTAATTTCTTGATGAGCAAAGGTAAAGACTGACTTTCTGGAAGATACTTGCCAACCAAATGCAGTTTGCTGACTGTACACAGAATTGAGAGAGTGAAATCATGTTTGTTGTTATTATTATTTTATTTTCAATGCAGGTGTTAGACGAGATGATCTAATGGTCCCTTCTGGCCCTCTGGCTAAGTGTAGCCTCCACTTGACAATATTTGTGGAGCTCGCTCAAACGCTTTTTACCAGGCCTTTGGGGAAGGAGGTTCCTAATGGGGAAGAACTTTATAGAGCAGAAAAGTGTTCGCCAGTGGAAATATTTGCTGTTGGCAGTTGATTTTTTCTTTTTTTTTTTTTTTTTTTTTTTTGAGGGGGGGGGTGGTAGAAGGGGGATGTTTGCCAAGGTTTTCATTTGAAATGTCTTTTAAATTTTCATTAAAGGTGCCTATGGCAATACTCAGGCATGTCTTTGTATATTTAGCTCTGGAAAAAAAAAGTAGCAGCTTTTTTCTTTCTTTTTTTTTTTTTATTCTCCAAGGCAGAGAAACAAGAGTGCACATATTATTTCATGGCAGAGGTAAATTTCAACTCTTATTTGTAAGTCTCAGGAAAAAAATAGGGGGATATGACTAGCATCTGTCTCATGTCACCTTTCTTGGAAGCAATGCTTTCCAGCTATGCTAAATTCATCCATCTCTTGAGCAACCTGTCAGATTTAGAGAATCAGAGTTGTGCTTTTGTTAGCTCTGGTTCACCTAAGAGGACTGTGGACTCCCTTTTGGAAATCATAGCGATTATTTAAAAGCAGGCCTAGCTGCGTTTATAAAAGTAGCACAGTGTAATGGTGTGATTTGTAACCACGGATAAGCCATCAAATATCCAACCTGCCAGACGAGCAAGGTATTAGGCAGTCCATTGTACAGGTTATGCACAGTTGCCAGCTGGATTTGTGGCTGCAAAGCAATCTGGAAAACTTAGGACGGCTTGTGGGTGGGAATGCCGACAAAATGTTTGCAAGCCTTTTGCGCAGTTTAGCCATTTCTAATTTAGAAATGATAACAGCTTTTTGGGCAAACACTTCGCTTATGACCCGCTGCATTCAATACGATGCTCAGAGCAGAGGTCGGTGCACGGAGCCATGCTGTGTGGCACAATCTGTCACGGAGCTGCATGAATAATGCCTAAGTGAGCCTTTTGTGCTGGCCACAACAGAGACAACTGGCTCTCCGGGTGTAGGTGCTGCTGGGGTGGATTGTCCTCTGAGGAGACAGCTGTCACCAACGCCTGATATGCAACAGGCAGTGTGGCTTGTGGGCTTACAATGGCTGCAACATCCAAAGGCCATATGTAGTGGTCTCATTAATTTCTTGGTTGCCTCCTGCACAGGCTGTTGGAAATGTTTAAAAGTGCAAGTTCAAAAGGGAGAGTAATGTATCATGTCAGGATTTTCTCCCTCAGTCATGCAAAGCAAACGGAGAACCTGCTGAGTTTGGAAGCAAGAAGTTGTAACGACGAGGGGATATCTTAATTGTGGGCCTCTTAAATGGCTTCACTTTACACTGTACTGCGTTACTCACACAGTCAAACCGTCCAAAAAGATACTGAAGACACGCAAAGTCCTTCGGGTATTTCCAACCTGAGATATTTATTCACTTGGTTCTGTCTCATTGCCCAGCAGATGTTTATCTTTTGCGAGGAATGTAAGGAAGACATCTGCAGAATTCCTTGGATGTTCAGCTATGGATACAGCTGTGAAGAAAAACACATGATGTGTGTAATGTTTTATTGTAATCTTCTTAGCTTTATTTCTCCTTTCTCGGCTTACGATGGGTATTGTAGGCATAGCCATGTTCTGCATCTCACTCTGGGGTTGTTCACCTCTGGCTTACTTTAACAGCTTTGGGAAAACATTTTGATTTTGAGCAGCACTTTGCATCATCTTTGCTCCCTGTTTTTGCCAATGGGAAGTTCCTTTCCAGTCCATTCCTTGATATTTCATTTTAACTACACTTTCCCACCCTCTCAGTAGAGGCTGCTTTTGCCTGAACTGGGCAGGCCTTTTACAGCAAGCACCAAGTGTGGAAATATTCCCGGGCAGGGCTTTTTACAGGACAACAGCTTTGCTTTCAGAAGGATATATTTGATTACAATTGGCAGCTTTGAAACCACAGTAGACCATTTAAAATTTAAGTTATAGCAGCTTGTGTGTGTTTTAGGTTTATTTCTTATCTGCAACTGAATGTCTTTAAAAATGATGCAAAGTAAAATTAGCCCCATGCTTTGTAAAACAAAAATGTCAATAAAATCGCTTCTAATCTTAGCTGTACTACAAATTTACAAACTCCTTAGTACAAATGCAAAGTGTTGTAAAGTGTGAACAGATAAACATTGCTTAGTGGTAGCTACAGCTAGAGCTAGCAGGAATAGCAGTCAGGAAGGATTCTTCTGTTTCCTCTTTGTTGTCCTGCTCTGTCACATGGTTTCCTTTTTAGGTATAAAAGTTAATCTGAAAACCCGATTTTTGGATTCAAAACTCAGCTGTTCCTGAGGGAGGAGGATGGTTGAATTATTAATAGCTGATGTCCAGTTCAGCCTTTTTTCCTCAGCTTTGCTGTCTCGGCAGTTCTAAGTTCAGAGTCACCATGATCCTTATTGCTCTGCATCTAAAATCTATCAGCATCGTCCTGTATCCTTCTTTTTGTTCTCCACAGACTGTCTTTTCTGAAGAGAGCATTATGCCTTCTACCTACTCCATAGTGCTTTGTGTTCCCTTTATTTCCAAATGAAAATGTCTGTAGACCGAGTTAACAATCAGTACAGGAAAATGGTGGGGCCATAGTGAAATATGACAAATATTTCTACACCTGCCCTGTTAATTACTCCTGCAAACATTATAACCATGAATGTAAACTGTGGTTGCAGACCATACTGGGGTGGCTTTGAAAACCTTAGCACTAGTGGAAACTTCTGAATGTTGTGTCTGGCTGGCAGAGCGTGTGGTGGTGGCCTTGCCTTGAGTACCACGTGCAGCTTTTTGCACCACAATATAAGGACATAAAACTATTAGAGCATCCCAAGGAGGGCTACGAAGATGGTGAAGGTTCTGGAGGGCAAGATGTATGAGGAGCAGCTGAGGTCCCTGGGTTTGCTCAGCCCTGAGTAGAGCAGGCTGAGGGGAGGCCTCATGGCGGCCTGCAGCTCCCTCAGGAGGGGAGCGGAGGGGCAGGCACTGAGCTCTGCTCTCTGGGGACAGTGACAGGACCCGAGGGGACGGCATGGAGCTGGGACAGGGGAGGGTCAGGCTGGGGGTTAGGGAAAGGTTCTGCACCCAGAGGGTGGTCGGGCATTTACCAAGGATGTGGTCACAGCACTGAGCCCCCCAGAGTTCAAGAAGTGTTTGGACACTGCTCTCAGACACAGAGCCTGGCTTTGGGTGGTCCTGTGTGGAGCCAGGAGTCGGACCTGATAATTCTTGTGGGCCCCTTCCAACTCAGACACTACAGAATCACAGAGTATCCCAAAACCTGAGGGCCAGTGGAGCCTTGTTTCTTCCAAGTGGTGGTAACTGAGGTTGGAGTCACATCCCTTGTGTATCTATAGATTTCTGGTGGGATATCCCAGGGCAGCACTTTAAAATTGGTTGCAGTATTAGTCATTTCCTGGCTGCTCTTCCCCTTTAAAAATCCATTATCTATGCCCATGGCATGAGAATAAATACTTTTATGTAAATATTTTCCAAATGAAATTACTCATTATTAATACAGATAGTTATGAAGGCAAATACAAACAACGTGTCAGCAAAAAGCATAATTATTAAAGAATTTAGTCCACAAGCCACATAATGATTCATAGAACACCTGACTTTTTTTTTTTTTTTTACTTCTCAGGTTTTTTTCTTCCTCATTAGATATATATTCCATAAGACATTTTTATTTCCTCTAATTATGGATCTGACTGGTGTTACAGCACAGGTTTACCAGAAAACTTGTTTTGGTGTCTGATAAACTGGAAGCACAGGGGCAGGATTCCTTGAGTAGCAGGTCTGCTCAAATGGAGGAGTGGAGGAGGTGACATCAGGTTAACATAAACTGAATTACATAAACTGAGTTACAGTTACATGAGGTTCACCTGACGTGAAGCTGCATTATGAGATGGGAAGGCAAGCAACAGCTTTTTGCTGTAAAGGAAAGGCTTCAGTGACACTTGATTGAAGCCTGCACACATAAGGTGCTAGGATGGTGGTGAATACTACTGGAAAATGAAGAAGGCAAAATATCATTAAATTCTGGAATGCCTTCTAATTTTCACTGTAGTGAGAAACTGCCTTGCTGGAAGGTTAGTGCTTTGGAGCAGGTCTGAACTTCATTTTGCTGGAAGAGGGATGGGGCAAAACTTGTTCCTGTTTAGCTGCTGTTACTTTAATCTTACTGTCCTGCAAAGAGGACTTTAATTTTGTTTTCTTCCTTAGGAATACTTCGCATGGAAGCACATCAATATAGCAATAGATTTTTATCGTCTTATGGGATGGGAGAAGATGAGAGGATGAAAATTTATATATATATAGAGAGATATATATAACTATATATAAAAAACTATATATATATATAGTTTTTTTATATATAGTTAAGTGCATATTATCTTGTCTGTAATGTTTTGAGTAACTAATTTAAAGACAAAAAACAAAAAATAAGTCAATCTTCAGTGTTCTGTGATGCCTTCCTGCCTCAGGTCTCTTAAATCACAGCTGAATCTCTTTTATGAAGCCTCAGGGAAAGTTGAAGGTTATGTTCCTTGCTTTCTTTTGTAAATATGTTACAGTCCATTTCATCTAGAATCACTCTTTTCACAGCTGGCTGTTGAGTCAGTTCTAGTTTACCGTGATTTAAGTTACTTTACATCTTAATATCCTGGTTTTTAGTTTTGTAGATTTTTTTTTTCCAGATACGAAGAACATTAATGTTTATATAGATGAAGGTGGTTTCAGTGGACATCTAAAACTACATCTTTCCTTTTGCACATTCCAGATCTATGAAGAAAATGTAAAAATTTTCATCCAGAGCCACATTCTTAAAAAATGACTACATGTTCATGCTTAAGGAATAATCACATTGAATAATTCTCTCGCTATTTAGTTTATATTTAAAAAAAAATCCAAAAAACACAAGTTTTATCAGATTTTCCAGGTCAAAGGAAGTAAGTATACTGAGAAGTATGTTAGGAGGAACCATGGTCATTTCAGAGAAATGTTTGACTGCAGTTCTGTTTGTAACTCTTACTTATGTTAAGGGATTTTCCTCTATATGCATGCTCCCTCAGTACTTATCAGCAAATCAGCTACCAGACCATAAAATAACTGCAGACTGTTTTATTATACTGCTTTTTGTGCAAACTTCATGATTTGAGGTCAGAAATTTTTGTTTTTTCTTCTGCTTTTTATTTAAGACTCCTTGTTTCCACAGATTCCATAGGCTCTGTCAATCTGAATTCGAGCATCTTGCATGCAGAGCTGGACTATAACATTACTTGAAATCAAGGGGGTAACAAAGTCAGAAGGAAATGACACCAGTCTATTTGCTGCATTCACTTGAAGGTCTTTGGCTGGGGCCAGGTTCAGAGGTTTAGGGACACAACTGAATTTTCCAAACACAAAATTATAACAGCAATGTTTTTGCCACTTGTAAAACAGAAGAAAAAGATGGACTGAGCAGCACCGTGGTGCTGCTTGTAAGATACTTACCAGTGTTCATGGGGATGATCTAAACTTTGGATGTTTTGCTGGGTTTATCTTTGAAACTTAAATCAGGATCCTATTTTATCTGCAATTGAAGCTGACAGATGGTTAAGGAGAATAAAAAAGCTTTGGGGTTTTGGCCTATCATTAACTGCTTTATAGTGAAAGCTTCTAAGCGTCTGGGCTTAAAAATGCGGTGTGTGTCCTCCAGTAGTACATGTTTATTCTTGATTCTTACATCTTTCATTTTCTTGCCAGAGGGGTAGGTGGATTTGCTGTGCTGGGGAAATATGACTAAACTTGGCCTGAAACTTAACAAATTGTATGCTCTTTGCTTATAATTATTAAGCCACAGATTAGCAGATCTAGCTTTAAATAAGCAGCAGCTCTGAGCCTCTCCTTTCTGCACTATGAGATGCTGAGGAGCTGATGGAGCAGGACTCCTTATCTTGCAGCTCTGAGGAGCCTATCTTCCCTCTTGTTTGTCTAACAAAGGTCTAATCACCACTCAGGCCAGAGTCCATCAGACTATTTTTTGGCAAGACAGTATTCCAGTGCTCCCAGCTCTTTTCCCATAAAAAGTTACTTTTTCTTCCTCTCTCCCCTCCCAAATCAGCTTTACTGTTCTGTGGCTTGGTCAGCCTTTTTGTATCTCTTTCATCTGTGACACAACACCAACAAATGTCTCATGTTTTCTTCTTGCACAGTTGGAATAAATAAGTATTATTCCAGGAACTCCACGGAAGATGAGAATACAATAGGTCAGTTGGGATGGACCTATAAAGAATGACCTTTAGGAGGCTTGGGACATTAACCACCTTGCTAGGAAGCCTGTGCCAGTGCCTGCCAACCCTCCTGGTAAATAAACTTTTCCTCATGCCCAGTCTGAACGTCCCCTGGCACAGCTGTGTGCCATTCCCACGTGTCCTGCCATCAGATACCAGGGACAGAATGACAGAATCAGTCCCGCAGTGCAATAGGAAAACTTTGGACAACCTAGAAGTCCTCAAAGACCAATATAGCTCCTGAGCTGCAAAGCTGTGACATCATTTGTACAGTGATGTTTAGTCCTGTTTTCTCCCTGATCATGGACCAAATGAATGTATCCTGTTCTATTTATTCTTCATATTGGATGGAAGAAGTCCCTTTTCATGTAAAAGGGTTACTGAATCCCTGTAAATTCCCACTGCGCAGCTGCAGACTACTGCATTGGTGCTGCAGACAGTATTGCTGTTTTTCTTAATGAATGTAATTCCTTATTTCCCTAAAAATTGTTGATTAAATGAAGATAAATTCCCTCTTCGCTTCACTTTATCGTCTATCTTTTTGGATTGCTATCTGCCATGCCCAATCTACTTCCATCTGGAGATTTTTAATTGGGAAGAAAGAGGTGGTAATCTTTTCTTTTAATTACAGTATGGAAGTAGCATAAAAATAGAACATGAAATATGTTCTGTGTGCTAGGGTTATTATGGCTTAAAGGCTGGGTCTACGTTTCCAACTGCTTGCTGCACAATCAAAAGCTGAACTTGTCCTTTTTATTGAAGAGTACCGACCAGAATATAGTTAGCGATGGTAGCTGAGGAAAAGTAATGTGATGCCGTTGAGGCCCCGTGCAGCCCCGTGCCCCGTTGCTGTGAGGAGGCAGCCCAAAGAATAGCTGCAGAAGAAAAGAACAATGAAACGCTCCCCACGTGCTGTCGTCGTGTAGACAAGTCAATCCATCACGGGCGCACAGCCTAGCATCTGGGAGATCCAGATGATACACACTGTAGTTTTCCTGTATCAGCAGTAGTGTCTCTATTGTTGCCTTTTAAAAGCGCTTTCCTAGGGAGGCCTAGGGCATGATTGAAATGCTTGTTATTGCAACTGCTCTGGCTCCATCAATCTTCATGCATGATCCAAGGCCAACCTGGTCTGGGGCTCTTTATCCACCCCTTCTGCTTGCAATTTTTAAGAATGAGCTTACTGACCGTAGTGCTAACAATCTCTTCCATTTGAACCATACGCACCTACCACGTAGTGAAGAGGACACCTTCTAATTGTGACTCTAATTGCTTAGTGCAAAAATATTTGTCTTAACTGACTAAATCCCCGTCAGACCTTCATCTTGGTGTGTTTATGGCTGTTTTTTCTCATGTACATTCCTGTGGATTATTTTGCAAGCCATCTCATGGGTGTGTTGAGCATCCAAGCATCCTCACAAACAGTTACTGCAGATGTATAGCTGTAATTCAGGTGAATCATCATTCCCCTTGTTAAAGTTTTACAGCAAAATATTTGGCTAAACACAAATGGGAGAGGTCTATTTAGGGATCAGAACAAAAGCAAACTAGGCTTATCATGCAAGGAAGAAAATTGCTTCAGACATGCAGTTTATTTAGATTTAATAAGACCACAGCTGGGCAATATGTTTAGAAGTTAAGTGCTGTTCTATTGTCAAAATACTCAGGGACTTATTCACTCTTGGTGTGTATCAACACAAGACCCTTGACTAGGATTCCTGGAGTGGAAATCTGGGGTAAGCAATCATTTGCAGAAGCATACTGTGTTCGAATCTCTGTTGCAACTGGAGAAGGGATAAATGTGATCCCAAAATACGTGATACTGGTCTGGGTAGCTAGAGAATGCACTGATTCAGAGCATCACTACTGAGGCTCTGGAAACTCCAGCTACAAACAGAATCACATTTCTTCTTGCAGACATCCAGCTGTCCGTTTTTGCTCCTGCACTATGGAATATGATTAACAGTGCTTTGTCATCAGAAGGTGTTTAAAATATTTCTGTGGATTATTTAAAACTTAGAATGCATCTGTGAGAAGTTGTCTGTGGGCTCTGTGGTTAAGACGACAAATTCTAGTTCACTGGGGAAAAAATGTCCTGGCACAAGTCTCCTTTGATCTGGTGAACGCTTGTTGTTGCCTTGGAAATGAAAACAGGATAGAAGATTCAGCTGCCCATCCTATAGCACCTTAAGGCCTAAGAACTCATAGTGGGGGGGGGGGGGGGAAATCCTTAAAAGTGAGTATCAGGTCTGGGAAACTGAAATGCTGAACTTGCTACCTCTTCCCAGACTGGCTGTTTATTCTCTTGTCCTTCTTTGTCAGCTCTATTACCTTTATTTCTGTCTTTTGCTGGTTCGTTGACAAAAATACCCTAATTCTGGCTTGACTGTTTACATGTGCACATGTCTACTTAGCTGAGTAATCATAAATACCCCTATCCTGCAGTTCTGTTTGTTCAGAATTCACCCACAGAGTTACTTGGTGGAGGATGAGCAAACTCAGTAAAGAATGATATGGTCAGGGAGCTTTATTTGCTTTTGGAGGAAGAGTGAGGTAATTGGAAGATCTTACAGCTAATATACAGAACTGTCTTGCTTTATTTTTATGACCTTAGAAAACATGGACTTGTGTACTAGTCATGCTGTAACTCTTTGTCCCCCTTTCTTTCCTGTGCCTTTACAAGAAAAATTCTACTAAAATGTTACTTGTGCTCAGGAGAACTTAGTACAGCATTGTGAATAGTTTTTTTTTTTTTGGTGATAGTTCTCATGTAACGCAGTTACAGGACCTGAACTGTCTCTTCTAGCAATGCAGTTACAGGACCTGAACTGTCTCTTCTAGCAGAGGATTTTGTAAGTAAATTCTTCAATATAACTGATGGAAGTTCCTCTCCTGCCACTGCAGTCATCAGAAGAGAAGGTTATCCCTATTCTGCAGAACAAGGAACTAAGAAGAAAGGATATCAGCAAGTCTGTAGCTGAATCTGACAGATGTCAGTTCTCTTGTTTCCACCTCGTGGCCACAATTCCTGCCCCAGCTCTGCCTCTCCAATCTGTGCTTTGCCCCTGCATCACCCTCAGACTGAAGTCAGAGGGTCTCTACAGTAAGAGTTGGGCTGTTTCAGTAGATGTCTGTTGCTGGCTTACTGCTGACACTGAGAACAGTCTGGGGGCACCTTTCTTTGACACGTTTTACCTCTAGCTGCTATTTAGGAACACAGAGTAGTAGCTTGCTTCCTATGGTATCCTTAGGTGTAAGTTTTGTCAGAGAACTGGCATTGCCCAGTTCCTTTTAGAGAGGGATCCACAGGTTAGAATAGAAATGGGCGGAAAGATTTCTGCCCAGCTCTGATAAGGTTCTTCAGGTACAAGAGGGACTGAGGTTTAATGTGTACTTGACTTCAGCACATGCTGCTGTTTTTGTTTTCTAAGTCTCTCCCCGTGCACCATACTGAATGCTGTGGCCAGCCACCGTCTGGGAGATCTCCCTCCAAGCACAAAGCAGCCAACACTAAGTTTACATAGTGCTCAGTAATGTGGTGCCAGCAAGCGATGCTGCCTTTGTGGATGTACTTTCTATGCCTGCAGATAGTGAGTGGTGAGTACCGCCACAAAGAAACCCCGTTGTTAACCGAGAAAGCTAAGTAACTTGCCCAAGGACACACTTTCAAGTGGCTAGTTCCACCCTGCTTAATTTTTCGTGGTGTACTGTTGAAGGCAGTGCAGTTTAGCATGAGCAGAAGGGATCACCCATGCAATCTTTCAGCAGCATGCTACAAAGGCCAAGTTTTCTATATGAAGCAGAACAAATCCTGACTGTTTTGTTTCCAGGTATTATAAACTAGTCCAGACTGAGCAGGGTACAGGTGGAAGCAAAACTTACTCCTGACTGTTACTGTTTTTCCTCTTTTGCTGCACAGAGAGACTACAATTGTGTAACAGGAGAGACAATTTTAGACTCTTTTGTACTCAGGAATACAGTAAGTTATGTTTTACCTGTCCGTCTCCGGAGAAGAAAAGCTTTAATTAAGTCTTGCTTTAATTATGTCCCATCTATGCAGTACCTAAATGCATTATGAAAGTACGACACTTGCTTTTTGCCTGCCTTCTGGGAAGGGTTAGATGCTGAGCTCTCTGATACTGTATAGAGTTCCAAGTACTGTTATTAAAAGAGTATGTGAAACAAAATTCTTAATATATGAATTGTTATGGTAATTGCTAAGTAGTGTTGAAAACCTGATTAAGGGATGATACGGTACTTTCTGCTGAAATAACTTCCCCAACACCAGTGGGACTTCATGCAGGCACCGATAATCTGCTAGTACGGCTGGTATCCTGGGCCACAACACTATTTCACAAAACTCAGTGGTTGACCACTTTCACTGGTAACACTGTGTATTATTGTTCTGTGCTGTTTCAATTAATATTTTAATAATAATAATAAAATCTTTGTAGGCTGTCTTACCGTAACAAAGCTAGTGCAAATGTAATTGTTTCTTATGTTTATTGAAAATGCTTTCCTTGAAATAACTTCCCAGGCATTATTTTATTACAAGCTGTGAGTCCGTATGACCAAGGCTTTGTTAGGAATGTGTAAACCAAACCTTAAGCTTTTCTAGGTGTCCATAGTTACTCTCTATGCTGAGTATCCGTTGGTCTTCCTCTACCTGTTTGCTCAATAGAAATTTAAGCTAATAGAGGTAATACGAAAGAGCAGCTGTGGGCTTGCATCTCCCCCTGACTCCTCTAACTGTAAGCACTCTTGATTCTTCATTTAATCCCCAGTGAGATGACCTATTAGAGTAGTAGATGATGTAAATATTTTTAAGTATCTACAGTGGGGTGTGAAACACGGATTCTTTTCTCTCTATATATAGCTTTTCTGTTATTTCTTTTCAAGTTGTCACAGTTTGGTATGTGACTCTGCTTGGTCCTAAGGTAAACCAGCATGGCACAGATGAAAATGGCATTTGCCTTAACTCACCAAAGGAAATATGCACCTGCAGATGACGCATCTCTCCAGGGCAGCAGACTGACTACCCTGGAGGTAAATGTGCATCCACACAAGATGCATAATTTGGATTGTTTTTGCTCCACGCCTGTTTACTTTTGCCCTGCAGTCAGTTATGTTGTCCAGACCTGTTTGTAGCCAACTGCATTCTCCCACAACCTTTACTGTCTTCTGCACATGCCTGTCTTCTGCCTTGAAAATGTGAACTTTCAGACCGTGCCCTTGCAAAGGGGTGGTCTGAAGTTTTCCATAACCACCCTGCTTGGTCATATGCTTCTCTTCAGGAGCAGATTACCTTATCTGGTAGCAGCAGTTTGCAGGGCATATGATTGCAGCAATTCTGAATGCTAACTGATGTTTAAAATACCTTATTTATTTTCAAGTGATAAAAAGGGAACACAAAAGTAATAACAACGAGTTTGTGGGTATGATATTTTGAAGGGAAAGATTAAGAAGTGATGCTATGGGTTTTAATATACATTAAACTTCCATGGGTTTTAATATACATTAAACTTCCAAAGTGATGTTAATGCTAAGTAATATGATTTTGTGCCTAGCCGTATTTGGTAAGGGTATAAATTTGGTCTAGAACACAAATAATTTGTTATTTTTTGAGAAATCTTTTCCACGTTAACGCTGTTTGGGCCTTCTTTGAAGACTGTAGTAGTGCAGCAAATGCCAATTCACAAGAGTGTGTGTAGCAGATAATGGACCAACAACACGTATCTTAGCTTTAGGGAACTGATCAGTCAAAGGTTGTCTATCATCTCTGCTCTTGGTATTTCAGCAGCATGCCCTGTGCTCCACTTCCAGGATCAGAGAATTTTTTTTCCTTCCAAGTTGGTACAGACAGATTACATTTGAAATCCCAGGAGACTGACAACATGGAAACACTTCTCAGTGCTGCCTACTGTGAAGGAAGGGGCTGCTTTCTGACATCCCCAGCTCCCTTTGCTGTTGCTGTCAAGCAGTCAAGGTGCTCAAGGAAGGAGACTGTCTTCCTTACTTGTTCTGCCATCCAAAAAAATTATCAGGTATATTTTCTATGCATTCTTTTGTTTACAAAGCCTAGACTTTCTTATTCAAAAGCATAAGACGTTAATCAACGGCCATCTTGCCTTTGTTCAGCCCTGAGGGGGCTTCCAATAGGGATATGTCAACATTAGTCAGTAGTGCAATGCAGCAGGAGTGGCATAGTGGAGTACAATAGTTTCTTCATGAGCAAGGGGTGCAGAACCAGATCTAAATAGGTCACAGAAGGAAGTGTATTTTCATAAACATACATCCTTCCCCATACACCTCAGCATGGTGGAGGTGTGGGTGTGCTATGACAGCCTTTGTGGTGATGCTTAGGAGAACACTGTAGGGCAGTGGAGCTGAAGTCTGCTGCTACCCTGTTCTTGCCTGCCCAGGTCTGGAAACCTTGAAATGTGCAGAATGAAGATGGGCAGGCAGAAAGTGATAAGAAATGTACAGAAGGTATGGTCTGTCTTTGTGAGCACAAGGGCTGTGATTTGTCCTCTGCTTTCCTTCTGCCTGTCTACCTCAATTAGGGCCAGGGAGAGTCTGATCATCTAATTACTTGCATTTACAGCATTTCAGGTAGGCAATCTCTGTGTTGAGGAGAAATATCTGACTGGGCGGTATTCTCACCTAATTTGTAAAAGCCTGTAATAAGCCTTATTATAATGGTTCTACCTCCTGGTTTCTAGCATGCTGGTCAGAGGACGTATTCTTTCTAATGTCCTTTTCAGAGACATCATTCTTGTATTTTGTCATGTGTTTCGCTAGGACCCTGCTGGTGTTTCAATAAATCCTCCATGCTTATATTCTCATCTGCCTCGCTTCCTTCATTTTTAACCAGGTATCAGTTACACCAATAGCCTTTATATATTTCCTCAAGATGGTTCTGTTTGACTGGAAACTGTTTCATTGATGCGTAGCATTTGCATAAGGGAAAATCGGCTTTCCATTCACTGTGGGATTTCTCCTTCGCCATAGTTCATTCATGCCTGTGTGTAGTACTGTAATGTTTTTTCCTCTTGTCCAGCTGAATGCCAACAGCAGTTAGAGCAGGAAGGCAGCAGAGAATTGCCATTAGGCATGGTGGAAGTGTTCTTTATGGCTTGATGTCCCTGCTTTTGAAGGATTGATTATCTTCCCTTTGATAGCAGCCATATTTCTCTTGATGTTGTTTTTTTAATAGTTTCTGAAATTTCAAAGTAATGCTTTTCTTTTTCACTGCGCTAAGGGCTATTAACTGTCTTAATAGTAAATGTTTCATATGCTTAAGTTTTTGTCAATGCATGGGTTTTCTTGTGTAACTGTTACCAGAAAATCAGTTTAGTGTACAGCTTTTCTGAGGCTTATTGTGGCTGTGACTTGAATCCCACACGAGTCTTGAAAATAAATCAGTCTCCTTCTTTTGAAAATCACACCAGCGCTGTTTCTCTGGAAACACTGGCCAGTGTCTCTGATTTAAATAATAGTAAAGATAGATATTGAAGCTAAATAATGGCTGATTGTCTTCAGTGTCCTCTAACAATCAGTGCCACATCAAGGCTTCATGGCTGTCATCACGCAGCCCATGACAACGCAAGGGATTCCCAGAGCGGCAGCATGAATAGAGCTCCGACCTTTCTCTGCAGATCAGGGCTCGGCAGAGGCAGCGGGACGGGGCAGGCTGTGCTGCTGTGCCCTCAGCCATCCCGCCTGGACCTCCTCCTGGTCCACCACATGATTCCTGCTGATACATCCCCAGATGCTTGCACTGTAGCAGATTTATCAGGAAGGCTTTTGTTTTTTAAATAAATACATGAAGTTGTATAGGTAATGTGGCTACGGATTGAAATACGGTGAGTTGCAATTGCTGGTGATGATCTAGGATTTTCTTTTTGTTTATGGCTGAGGTCACTGCGGTTCTCCTTCCTTCACCCATATCACCTTGTGAACTTGTTTGGAGTTTTGTCATCAGTTTTGGTAGGCTACAGATGAGATAGAGGTGACCAGTGCTCTCTAATAATCTGTTCCCACTTGGATGAGGAGGGAAAGTCTGGATTTAAGCCTCTACTTCTGTTCCCTTTGGCTTTCAAAGATCTAAGATGCTTTGTAGTGCTTTTCAGCTGTTAACCTGGGTCAGCTCTAACCTGTGCTGTAGCTGCAAGCAGGTCTGCATGGGACATCTATAGATGCATAATGAAAGAAGGAAGGCATTGAGGTGCTGGGTTCATGTCCCAGTTTGGTCAGAGGTGTCGTGCCTTCAAAAGCAGGAAGACAAGAATACGTCTGTATGTCATGAATATATTTGAGGATAAAATACATGAAGTGATTGTGATACACTGGGTTACCATAAGAATGTGGACAGAGTCTGGATGGCTGCTTGACCCTCTCTCAGTGAAGTATCACGAGGTAGTTAAAACTAACAAATCCTCAGGTTTCTCATCGTTTATCATCCGCTTTGGCTGCTTCTTCATGTCTGCTTTTTTTTTCTTTCTCCCAAGTGCTACTTCCAGTAAGTTCCCTCAAGACCTTCGTACACTGAGGGTTTGTACTTCTTAGGAGCATAAGCCAGTTAACTATGGAAATTTCCAGAGCTGGATGGAGTCAAATTATTAAAATATGCAACCCTTCTGCAGCATAATGGTCTCTCTCTGTGGCATTAATCCTTCTCCTTTTCATACAATGCACTTGAAATGCTGCTTTTCTCTGTAGGCGGCAAGTATTGTCATAACTTCACTTCAAGAACTATTCACCTTTTAAATGTAAAAAACAGTTCTCATTGTGCTTCAGCTAGAGAATAATCCCCTTTCTTTTGCGCCTTCATCCTCCGTGGCGCACTGATGATAAGTGAACTCTCAAGCAGTTACAATTTCACAGGAGCTTTCATGGGCTGCAGAGCTCTGGGTTTTTCAGATACCACGCGTTCAATCAGCATGGCTTGGAATGTCTCTCTGTTTTTAAATCTGACTTCTTAATGTTGCTACATTCAGCCTAAATATTGCATTTTGCAGTGTGAATTCTTGTGGTTCTTTCATTAATGTCTTCTCATTCTTTTCTCTGAGCAGCTGTTGGTAGCTCTCCCTAATGCTGTCAGCCCTTAAACCTCTGCATTACAAACTGCAGAGCAGGATGAACTCGCTGCATTAAACTAAGGCCCGGCAAAGTTGGCTTGCAGTGCACATTAGGAGCCCAAAAATAAAGAGAAAGGGGAAAAATGAGCCATTACTAATATAATGGACTAAATTTGCTTTATACTTTGATCCTCGAATAACTAACACATTAGCTTTTAAAATAACTTTATATCCAGAAATCCAGCTGGTAACATTCTTGATGCGTTGCAAGTGTAGAAACAATAATACCATTGTCATTTCCACAGAGTGGCTCAGATCAGATAGAGAGAAAGCAGAAGGAAGGCCTCTCTCTGGAAGCGCAGCGATGTTGGGAAACTAACACCGAGCTCTGTAAGTCTGCAGACCGCTCTCAATTTCTCAGTTCGTAAGGCTTTGTGCTCCCAGGATAAGCAAAAATGCAGCGAGGAATTATTAATTGCATCACCACACCTATATAATGGAGTTCACTGTAGTTATGTAGGAGTCAACGGTATTCAAACAGTTTCTTTTGATGAAGTAATCGGGCTGCTTCTGGGGCCTGTTTCAGCTGCTAGGGGCGTGCTTCAAATGTAAATGACTGCCAAATGGATTCCTTCGAAATTCCAGCCAATTAAAATACATTTAAAGTGCAGCTGGTGGAAAGCAAAAGGCTCGTAATTGCCTAAGAACCGTTTGGGCATGAAACAAATCCCTGAAGTTTGGTGAAGGCGATTATTAAATGCTGCATTTCTGCAGAAGCACGGCAGTCGAACAAAGCTGTCCTCAACCACAGTCCAGCAGCAACGATGACACTTTTAGCACCACCTTAACTGGGACAAAGCGGGGAGTGTGTTTGTTAGGGTGTCAGTTTTCCACCCTTGGCTCTTTAAACCATGCAAGTTTGGCAGCTTGCCCTGTGTGGTGCTGCATACAAATATTGACAGAACACTGTGGTATTTGTTAAACCCCTTCTTGGGAAGCGAATGATTAAAACTCTGAAGGAAGATCTGAGAACCTCAGACTTGATATTTTTTTCAGTAGCACTGTAATATTTACAGAAAGAAACAGAAAATAGTGAATGGGGTGTCATGAATGACCTTCCTTTTCTGCTTTGCCTTGTAAGTAAGGAGAGATTTTTTTTGTTTAATGTTTTAAATGTTGCTCGGAAGGAGGTGTGCAGTTAGAGCTCTGAAAGAAGCCATCAATGCTTCTGATTTAACCTCGTGTTTTGGGAGGAAGCGACAATGTGAAGAGGTGAAAGACCTTACCAGAAGTAGCTGTACACAGTCACTGCTGATACTGTGTGCAATAGGTGCACAAATGAATGCACATCTAGGTTTGAATGGCTACGCTGCCCTGCTAGGTTAGAAGCTAGCCTTCAAAATTTGATGCTTGTAATATGCCTGTGTAAAGTTTACTTTTTGCTGTTTAACTGATTATTGTGCTGATTTTAGAAATGCAAATGCAAATATTTTTATAGATGGCTCAGTGTTTTTTACCTAATAGTGTATCAGAGAATACTCTCATTACCTTTTGGTATTTAACAAGCAGCTGAAAGTAGGGGAATGAAAAGTTTTTCCTATGTTCTCTCTTTTTTTTTTTTTTTTTTTTTTTTAAGTCTTATCAGAAAATAATGCAGAATTCAGAGAACGTCTTCCATAAGTAACAAGTATTTGTTTCTACCTATGGTTATGTCTTATCGTATTAAATTCATATGAAATTATACAAAATCCTAATTCCTTCCTATTCCAGTATATAATGGTCAGTCAGTCTTGGCTTCATTTTTTTTTTTTTTAACTGTGAGTAAAGTTTCCTGCAAATTTCATGGTGACAGATCATATTGCAGCAGTAGGGGTGCGTTTAAAAGTGCCTTGTTAATTGCTGATGTGTGAGTAGCACAGAGAGAGTGCCAAAGGGAGGCTTATAAAAAAAAAACAAACCACCAACAAGCTTATTGCCAAAATAAATGTCAAATTATAAAACTTTAAAAACACTTATCAAGAAACTTAAATAAGAGTACACTTATACTATGAAAATCAATGCAGTTAAGACAATAAAATTCAAGAGAATCAACATTAAAAAATCTCTAAATTGAGAGGTTGGTGTTCTTGTTAAAATACCCTTTTTGAACTGCAGGTATTCAGAGTGAAATCTATTGACAGATTAGGAACTATTTTGTTTGGGTAAGTCCTACTCACCACCATTCACTGTTACTTATTGCAATTAAACAAGCGTTGGCCCCAATTTTGTATCACGGAAATTATATATATGTACATGAAATACGTAGGTACATAAAATATAATGTTGATTTTTTTTTTTGACTTAAGTGACTTGAATCATGCATATAAGTTTTAGCAGCACCTGGTCTGCTATAGCATTAAAGATCTGATCCAAGCCCAAAGGCAGTCGGAGCACAGAAGGGAGTGTGAAGGAGTTAGCTGACCTTAAAGAAAGGGGCTAGACCAAGCCCACTATGGCTGCAGTAGTGTGCTAACACTGTTAGTAGTTAGTTTCGTATGCTCTCTGACTTTTAATAAATGGTATGTTTTAGAACATTTTTCAGATCTGCAAAATTTGTTGGGTCTGCAGATAAACAGGGCTATATGAGCATATTTTTGTTATAGAATACCAAATGACTTCTTTCTAAACATTTACTAAGTAAATGAGGTGGGAGATGAGGAAGCCAATACATGAGTAGAGAGGCCCACCAAAAAGTGGGCTGTTAACCTTTTTGATGGACCTTCAGGGCCAGCAATGGGCAAAACTTGCTTCAAACTAAGTCTCCATCTTAAACAGGCTTGGCTGACTCAGGATAAATCAAAAGATGAATCTGTCCTCCTGCACAATGATGTTTTGCATTTCGTGTACTTTTCCTGTATGCAATGATGGATGTATCTCCGAGGTCCAGTGATTCAGCTAATACACTGTTTACCTCAAGGAAAACGAGAGAGGTGCTTAGAAAGGATGCAAACAGGTGAAGAGGATGTATTAGTACTTCTGTATTTCCTTCTTCTCGTACCAGCGTTTGGGCTTCAGCCGTTTGCAGTCCTTTGCTGCACAATTAAACTTGGAGCAAGCATCTCTTTGGGGAGCGTACTGACCTACGGGCACGCTGCTGCCTGGTCTCTGGAGTTTAGGTGGAGCTACGTGTGAAACTTTCCAAACTACAGTGTGCTTCTACACAGGTGTTAAGGAAATAGTTTGGGAATTCTAAAAAGCTTTTTAGGTCTCCCCAAGGTTAAATATCCTTTGGAAAGCTTGCTTTTTTTTTTTTTTTTCCTTGGATATTAGTCCTTAAATTCTGCCAAAACACGGGCAGATTTCTATTAGGCTTTTCCCCCAGAATGACTTGCTGAAAAGTTGTATGGCTCTGGTGTGACTCCACAGGGAAAATTACATGAGTCCAACTGAAGGGTCGGCATAATTTATAATGGCAAACAGATGAGAACTTTCCTGCAGTATTCCCCTGGGCAGTATTAGTGATTCTGGTACGGCTATAGCCACTACTACTTCATGTCTTTGGCAGGTCAAACTCTGAAATCTTTGGGTATCTGAACATATACCCTTCTTTATTAAAAGGCTTGCAAGGAGTCCGTAATGATTATACTGCCCACAGGACCAGAGAACGGCTATTCTGCTGCTTTCCTGAAAATCAAAGTGCTCTCTGGTTTCTGCATTAAAGCATCTATTCATTTTACTTAGGATTTGCTGTTCATTCCCTTATTATGTTGCTGATGCTCTAGAGGACTCCAGAGGACAGAACCTGTCCCCAGCCTCACAGTAAGTGGAATGGCAGCAGAGGGAAAGCTAATTAGTGGATGAAGATGAGTCTCATGCAGCCTGAACTCTAACTGAAGTCCTTTTACCTGGCAGAGGGGGAGACTTCTCCTGTGCATGGTATTTTCCTGTAGCTCTGAGAATAGATGCCTCTGCCTCTTACATTGGGTCCACCTTCGTGGCCTTGATGAGGACTCCTGTAGGATGTGCAGGAGAAGATGTACAGGTGATGAAGGAGTTGGCCCAAGGGGGCTGTTGCCCTGTGTCAGCCCTCATAGCTCTGGTGGTTGGTTTCTGTGACAGGTGCTGTATGGCACGTGCTTCTCTCTGCCGCAAGTGTCTTCTGCCATGGTCATTGGATCTGGTCCTGAGGTCCCCAGCCTGGTGGCATATGGCCAGGAAGAAGCTGTTGATAATGGGAGACTGCAGAAAGACTTAACTTGGAGTAAACCTGATGCATCTTCCAGAGTTTCTTCTTATGTTTGTTGTCCCTCCAGCATGATTGCACACCACCGTGTTCCTCCCCAGATGGGAGGCAGTAGCACACTGCACACAGTGAGTTGGGACTGGCTTCCATTTGCCTCAGCAGGCGGTGGCCTACAGGTCTCTTTGGGGCTTTGCAAGTGCTGTAAATTCTTGAGCTGACTCCACTCTGAGCATGTGGTAATCACATCCCATCATGATGATGGCAGAACTGGTGCCAGCGGAGGATCAAACCCTATTCCCAAGCCAGCTAAGATTTAGGAACTCTTGGGGGGAGAAGGAAAGACAGGGTTGAAAATATGAGTACGGCTCTTTCAGAGTGGTAGAGAGGAAAGGGAGACCCTCAAGTCTAGATCCTCTGATGTGAATGCAGTCAGTGCAAGAACAAAAATGTTTCTGTATGAAATGGATCTGCAGCTGAATACCTAGCAGGCCATTGGGTGGACTGTGCAGGGTCAGAAAGATGTAGGAAATACATACCTATGTATTTGAATTTTGTGTTCATTTCTGTTAATTGTGGAATAGCATCGCTTATATTTTGTATTTAGTAAGAGAATTCTTCATTTTACCCTTACTGGAACCTGAGTGCAGTAAGAATAACTTAGGAGGAATTGTTAGCCATGAGGACAGCCTATTCTAGGAAGCATGGTGAAGGTTAAATTTCCACGACTGTTCCAGAGACCTGAAAAGCTCTGGTAGGGCCAGTGTTGTTGATATTTTCTACTGAACCATAAAAAGTAATTGCATGGGCTGGCTGGGGTCATGTTCCATGCAAAACCCTGGATCAGGACGTGTCCTCTGTTGATCAGACTTAACCAGATAAATATCTCTGCAGCAATGTGCGGCACAGGGGTGGAGAGATCTCATAACTTTCAAGTCTCAAGAGGGAGTTGAGAGTTATGTTTAGAGTATGAAAAATTTGGAATGGGATATCATTTTTTTTTTTTAAAGGCCGAAAGGATGGTGCTTGTTTTCTAGATTAAAAGGGAGAATTCAGGGCGCTTACAAAGTAGATTTTTTCGTTTACACCAAAGCTGTGCTTGAGAGTTTCCTCAAAACCTTGGACCTGTGAAGTGAAAGCTGAAAGCAAGTGCAACGGCTGCACCTGTGTGCATATAGAGAAACTGCTGGAAGAAGCTAGAGTAGCACTCGTGTTCCTTCAGTTTCGACAGACAGTAGGGTCTGGTCCTCAGTGAGGTGGTCAGTTCTTTTCTCATTCATCTCATACCAGTAGTTTACTCGTAATGGACAATTAAAACTTTCCATATCACTTTCTAGGGGTGTCTTAAAGCCAAAACATGGATTTCTGTTCATTTCAGGCATGTTTGCTGTTGCAAAACAACTCTACTGGGGCTTCAGTTCTGGGATTTCTGGTTCTGTGGGATTCTTAAAAATAACTTTCCTATTTTGTTTGGTCAGTCATTGATTTGGTTCCTATTTGCTTAGGATCCCGCGTAGTGAAGTCAGGGGCAAGTTGTTGGAAGGATGGATAACTATTTCCAAACACAGAGTTTTGTGCAACGTGTAAAGGAAGAGAAGAAATACTCAGCTAACATAAATTGTTAAACTCTCTGACATGGTTATTGGAAAGCTTAAAGGAAAGAGTAATGTATACCAGATACGTGTGTAACAAGAACTACATTTTTGGTAGGATTGATTTTGAGTGAGAAATAGTAAAAGGCAAGCAGGGCAAATCAGAACTTATTGCAGGAAATCTCTTAGTGGGACTTGCTGTGTGAGTACTTATTATTTTTTTTTGTGGAGCTAGTTCTAATGTAAAGTTCCTCTTCTTGTTATTTTTATGTTATAAGGATAAAGGGGGTTGGTGATCAGTACTCATGACAGAACATAAACATAGAGCTATCCTTTAATTACCCAAATTATGGGATTGTCAAGGCTGGTTCAGGTAGTCCTTCAAAATCTGGTAAGAGCTCTGGTAGGCTTCTCTCTGCAGAACTTTGCTCTGGTAATGAATGTAACTCTTAATCTATAGTCTTTAAAGTGATTATTTCGAATCTCACGCTGTCTGTCTGAGATCCTATGGATAACCCAAGAAGACAGACCTTCTCAAAGCTGCTCACATACTTCAGTGGCAGAAGAGGCAACTCCCCAGCCTCTCACCTAAGCAATGAAATCATTGTGCATACAATTAAGTTGCTGACCATCCTTTCCTCTCCAGAGAGCTATTCCAATGCAATCACTATTTTAGTTACCCAGAGTTGCGCAGTTCAATGCAGTAGCCTGGAACTTTAATCTTGTAGCAGTAACTAAAGCTGATAAATGAGGGCATCGGAGTCAAATGAGGTTTTAGGGCCTTGGTGATCAGTGTGTGTAGCTGTGGTGCACAGCCTGGATCCTGGGCCTTAATGAAATTATTCCTTCAAACTTGAATCCAGCCTACAGGACCAAAGTTATTTTTTTCCTGTCCAAAGTCGAGGAGTTCTCCCCTTCCTTTCTTTTGTGGTAGGAGTGACTAAACAGAAATTGAGGGTAATTTTTATGAGACTTCTTCTGCAGTAGCCCATGTGAATGTTGTCTTTGTCGCATTGACCCAGGAGAATTTCTCAGATAGGCAGCTGGGCTCATTACGCAAAGCTTTGTTCCTGTAGGGTTAGGCTGTGTCTCTAGACACCGATTTGTATAAATGCGACTGCTCCAAGGAAGGAACTGCCTTTATTTCCTTAATTTGTTGGAAGAGAAGTAATTTGCTTCTGTTTTCTAGTCTCTCACCCACACTGGCTTTTTGTGGCTAGTCCTAAAGGAAAAGCCAATTCATTAGTCTTTCCAAGTCGCCATTCCAGAGAAAATAACAGTAGCTGTGTAGTTCCTACTCTTTCCTTTCTATTCCCTCTATGCCCGTAGGGGATATATGCGGGGAAACTACCAAAGTAACACCTGCATTTAGAGTCTTTCTTTTTTTATTCTAGAAGGGCTGTGTACAGCTAAGAAAGAAACTGACCCACCACAAAGGGTTGTGTATGGGAGGCTGCTGTAATGGGGAACAGACTGTGTTCCTGGAGCTATGTGCACTTTCAAAGCAACACAGTTTGAGCAGCATGCTCTGGCATTGCAAAGTCCAAGGAACAAGTATCGTTACGCCTATTAGTGCAGGTTAGCTTTTAAAACTATTTTATACTTTCTTGACACTCCTGTGGAGAAGCACAGTGGATTTTTTTTGCCATTTTTCTTGTTAACTCCTTATTTTCAATAATGTGATGCAGGTTTTTGTGATGCGAGTTGTTAATACACTCTTGACGCTTAGGAATACATGATGCAGGGAATAACCAGGTGTGAAATTTCATCTCTTACAAAGCCCTGCAGACTTTGCTCTGCTCCCTTTTGCAGGGCAGGTACTCAGTGGGGAGGTCTGAAGGCTGGCCTGGGCACACAGGCAGAAGGGGCAGCGATCAGGTGCTGCAATCCCTGCTCAGCCTCGGCGTGCATGGCTCTTTGTGAGGGTAGGATGTGTGATTATAGCTGTTCTGCAAAATAAGGTATTTAAAGTGCTTTGTGATTGCCTGGCCTCAAGCGTGTGCTGCAAACACAGTGCATTGCTAGTGAGAGTACGAACTGGAAGAATATTTTATTGACTAGCTCTCGATGATGGAGCTTTATGAGAACAGAAAGCAGCTCTGCCTGTACTGTACTTGGTCACCTCAGGAGGCTGTCAGGGGTTGCTGAAACAGTAATTTTGAAGCTAAGTATCAGTAAATGGATTTTTTTATTTTATTTTTTTTTTGCATTTGAAGGATCCTAGAGAGGAGAAGTATGGAGGCTTCCCCCAGAATGTCATGGCTTTGTTGTTCAAGGTGTGGGTACCTCTGGCAAGATCCTTCCTAGCGCTGGGAGGCATACACTGCAATTTCTCCAGCACGCAGTATATAATTGGCATTAGCTCTTTGAGCTTGCCTTCCATCTCTTCTTCTGAGCTAACCTTTCCTCCACCATGGAGGATCTGTTGATGGTGTGTTTATTTCATTGATTACTAAATGTTTCACACAATTGGTACTGTAAGCAAAGACACATTTTCTTGAATAGTAAAAGCATTGATTCTTCTGCAAAGCAGCAGGTTATCTACGTGACAGGACACCGAAGTGGAGTTTTTTTGTGATTTGTTGTTTATTTTTTAACTCCTACAAAGCTATTTCCTTCATGCACAAGAGGAAAACAACAAAAAAAAAAAATAAGGGGGGGGGGGAGGGTGAGGAGGAGGAGAGAGGTAAGGGAAAAGAGAGCTGAGCAAACATGAATCTCAAATCACCCTTTACTACTCTCCAGCTAAAGTCCACCTTACATTAGGAAATAGTTTATCTTTGCCCTAGCTCACTGGAATGGATCCTAAGGTGGGGTTTATTGTCATTGCTGCACTGAACTTGCTTGCTGAACCTCAGAGCACAGCTGGTGCACAACTGGAACCTCTGGCAATTGGTGTCACCCAAAAATATGCTTTACCGATTAATTCAGGTGGTGTTGGAGAACAAGAACTACTTATTCTTCAGTAAGATTTAAGATTTTGGAATCCAGGTGCAACTTCATTTGGACTTTGATACTGAGGGCATCCAGCTTCGGGCACCAGGTGCAGGACAGCACAGGAACGCTGGAGGTGGCACTCCCAGTTGGTGATGCCTTACTCCCCAGGGCATTGCTGTCACTGCAGCTTCACCCTGCCACTGCTGGCTTGCTCCTGGCACCCAGATCTTGGCAGTCAGAATCAACTGAGTGGAGAAGAAAAGGGTACCTCAAAGTGAGAGAGGTGTAGAGTGGGGCAGAAATTCAGATGGGTAAGGGGTTGGCCCAAAGCCCCACAGGTGCCAGTGGCAAAGTTTAAAACAAACAAAAAAGACCCAAATCATCTTGGTTAAGTGCTCGTGCTTTAACAACCACACCATCACCCTTTCTCTATGAAGCTCTTAAATAATTTTGCTCCTAGCAATGACAGTCACTGTTATAGGACTTCTTCAAAAGATGAGCGTGTTCCTGCCTTTTGACAGTTGCAAAGTTATTTCCTTTGAGCTGTTATAATCTTGGCTTTGCAGAAGAACTTCCCAAAATGACTGATGATTGTACGGAGCTGCTGGTCTCTGCCTCACATAAAGCAGCGGCTTGTGGAATGCCTGCTGAAGTTCGAGTCAACAGCGTAGTTTGTCTCTTGTCAAGTGCTCCTTTTAATACATGAAAGGGAAGAAAAATTCATTCTGTGTGACACTGCTCGCTAGGCACGCAGCTGCATAGCGCATTCTGCTGTGAAATCCTCAGCTACTGCACAGGGGTACTTAGGTTGTGCATTTGGTCTGAAAGGCCTGAAATATCTTCTGGAGGGGGACTGTGTTCGTTGGTAGAGTTTTTAATTTTAGAGGATGACAGTAAGGAGCCTTCTGGTGACTCCTGTGAGAACAGGATTCTGTCACAGGCAGAAGACCACCAGAAACCTGAAGGGACAGCTGTACAAAGCCAGATGGGTCCAGACATTTGGCCTGATCTCTTCATTTAGCCCTGAACCAAAACTGTTTTGAGAGCTTGTGCTTTTGGCATATGGGACAGTCCCTGTACCTCACTGCCTATGTCTTTTGCAGAACAGAGATGCTAAGATGTGCTGAGACCACACCTAACAGACACAACAAACCTTGGGGGGTCACTCATTCTGAGGGAAAGGATGCCATACCAACATTAATTCCCCAAACAAAGTTTTGTAGATGGGGAAAAAAAAAAGGAAATGCTCTTCAATGGAATATTGGGATGCAGTAAAGAAATAGAGGACAAACTGTAACTAGCACAAATGGGTGCTGTCTACTTTTACCAGAGTGAGTCAAGTTGTGTAAGAGGTATTTCTGATGTGGACCTGGATGACTCTGTGGTAACCTGTGACAAGTGGCAGTGGCTCACCAACTCAACATGTGTGACTTTTATCCTTTTCCCAGTGAGATGGACAAAAAAATAAACTGAACTGTTGAAGTCAGAGTCAACAGCGTGGTCAGTCTGTTGAGTTCTTTGCTATCGAACATATGGCATCACGAACCATTTATATGAGAAGTTTAACCGGTGGAGTAAAAGTTCAATTTCTACCTGGGAAGAAACATTTCATAAAGGGACTTGTCCTGGGATAGACAACAGATCCCATACACACCATCAGGTGTATTTGCACGTAGGAGTATAATCCAAAGCTCTGGATGTTGTACAGCGATGAAGAAGAGAAGAAGTGGATTTCCCTAGAGCTTCACTCTAAGATCCCACTATGTGGATGCTTTTTTTCCCCCACTACACTTTGCATTTTGCTTAGCATCTTGGGAAGATCTCATAGACTGTTTTCCTCTGCAGAACCCCAGTAATTACTGCTGCCTTTTTTTGAGCAAAGTTTTTGGCTGTTGCTGAGGATTGTTTGAACTCACCTGATCCAGGAATAAATGGTCTGAGAACGCTCCGCCACGACCACACGGACAGCTTTATTCTGCACGCTGGAGGTGGAGGCTAGAATCCGCTGGCAAATGCTGTCACAGATCTCAGTAGGGTCATTTTGCTGCCTGGCTTGAGAGAAAACAATAAAATAATTATTCAGAAAAAAATCTTTTAGAGCTTGAAACATTTTCCCTTTATGTACACCACATCCACAACTGGCCAGACAATAAACAATGGGAATTTTTGTCCTAGTAACATAACTTAGCAGAATAAAAAAGCTGGAATTCTTTCAACAAAGTATTTTCTATTCTTTTTGGATATTATGAAAACTGATGTCACTTCTAATTCTTCAGGGAAGAAAAAATCCTTACAGTTTGCAGCACATCAATGCAGTCATTTTTTCCCCTGACTAATCTATAAAAAGACATTGTATATGAATGTTATTTTCTCTGCCAGAAATGCATTCCTGGAACATAATAAATGCTTTTTTTTTGTTTTTGTTCAGTAATTTAGATAATAGTTTCTCCATGAGGTTTCATAACATTTATTTACTACCATAAACGATTGGACCAAGTGATTTCAGCAGTCAGAATTGGAATCCCTCAGCAGTAAGCTTTCTTATTGAATTAATTTTGTAAATATTATGCTTAAAATAATTTCAAATGACAACTTTATATGAGCAGCATAGTATGTATATGAAATAAATCTGTAGAGCTCTGCGTATGAAATACAGGAGACTTTAATGGCAGAGGCATCAGCTGCGGAAATTCAACTAAGCAAAACTTGTTCTTGAAGTATTGACAGCCTTGGATAGTTACAAGTATTTCTTGTTCAGATCAATCGGATTGCAGTGGATGTGACCAACAGCACTTTCATGCTTTGCAAATACAGCCTCTCGGGAATTCACAGTTCTCACAGAGCAAGGATCTGGGTCTCAGCAAAGCCTCCCCCTGCTGCTGCATCCTTCGCTGGCCACGAGCCCGCAGCCAGGCCCACTGCCTCCTGCTCGAGCGGTGAGCGCTTGGGCTCTGCACATCTCCTGGGGGTGGACTGTGGTTAGCCACGGCTGTGGTGGCCCTACTCTGGGAAGTGTGTTGGGCTGGGTGGCACACAGCTGGAAGGTCTGCTGGTGGCAAGGAGGGTGGCTTTGGGGTCGGAACTGCCACTTCCACGGCCAGCCTTTGGGTGAAGCACACGTAACCACTTGGTGAGCATCTGCTGCAAGTGCTCTTGCGGAGACAATCCAACTTTGCTGTGCTGGTCCTTATTTGCATACAGCCCACCGGGAAGATGGTGGTATAATGAATAATGCTGTGCCCTCTTGGCTTTGCTCGTGTAATTGAAAGGAAATCAATGACAGCTCAGCCTCTCTCTCACTCTAGCCATGTATCGCTCAAGAAAATGCTTGTGCGTGTCAATCTGCCTGAAATTCCACTTCCTTTTTTGTTTTTTAATCTGATTCCTTGGCATCTTTTCTTCACCCTCTAGTTACGGTTTACATCACCCTTCCTGCATGCAGTAATGATTGCTGAAGGTGACCAGAACACTGTGAATTATCATATCTAAATTAAAGATTGCACCCACCTGTTTTGTTTCTCTGTTGTCTGTTGCATTCTACTATTTTCTGGTGATGCTCATTTTATCTGAAAGATGAATCACTTACTGATGGGTTTAACCACCTTCATTTTTTTTTCACAGAGATGCTAAGCATCATCCCCCTTCAATCAACTTGAGTTTGAAGTTTAATTGTGTTCAGGGGCACAATGAAGTAAGATGTTGGCCTGAAACAGTACTGTGCTGTACAGTCTGGAGGACTCTCCAGGGTTAGACAAGTTAAAAAAAAAAAATAATAAGAGGGGGAGGAAATGCCCACAGCTTGTACTATCTGTGGGGGCATCATTAGAGTGCTGTGGGAGGGTCTGGGAGTGTGGTGACAGCACCCCCTGCTCCCCCACGGCCGCTTCACATCTGCAAGTCAGGCAACGATGAGCAGACCAGATTTAGCCTGACTCTGTTTTTCCAAATACCTAATACTCCCTACAGCCAGAGATATTATCAGTATCATCACAGCTCACAAGGACAATTTTTTTTTTTTTTTGCTGAATTCAAAGATATTGGAGGATGAATGTTGCTTCAAGTTTTTTGTTTTGTTGAATGGAAGTTTTGCTTGATTCTCATCTGTATGCATGTTTGCCACAGTTTTTGTTTATCTGTTAGTTTAATGATGTTGCCCTCCAAAGAATTTGCCTTTTTCCTTAAATCAGGCTTTGATTTTAAATAGTGTAAATAGTGCATTGGGCTGAGGGTTTTCACAAGCCTCCCGAGGGCAGTTTCAGCTGCACAAATCCCAGTGCATTATCCCCTCAGTGGGATGTCACCGAGGTGAATGTCATCAGGTGGATGGAGATGACTCCCTGTGCTGCTTCTTGGAAACTTGTGGACATTGGGAAAGGATCTGTAGTGTTGGGGTGGTCGGAGTGCTTGTGTGAACTGTTACCGTACATGTAGCTTGCTCAGCAGTGCTCCTTAAATTCCCACTGGTACACGTTCTTTTTACCTTGCTGTTCCTGGGCAATTAGCATATGAAATGAGAATCATCTTTAGTAGGGCTCTTTTGAAATTTCTTACATAATTTTCTGCATGGAAGGAGCGCCACATCAATGACCCTTATGACACGGAGGGACAGTGGCTAGGTCAGAATCCTTCCGGAGCATGGCAGCCCATTTTGATATGTTTTTCATGTGGAGAGAGTGAATGTTTTGGGAAAAGGACACTAACTTAGAAAGTGGTTTCCATTTTTCTGAGGTTTCTATCAGATCAGATCTGTAGTCTAATGATAAAGTAAATCACTGGAAAAATTAGTGGATTTTAAAATAGGTTTTGGCTTTTATTCTTCACATCCAGAAAAGCCTACGGCACTTAGGCCCATATCCTTGTAGAGACTAAGATATCCTAACTCTCACTGAAATACTTTTCCTCCTGTATGCTAATTATGTTAATATATTTCAAGTTTTACTCCACACTGGTGAAGAATTAAGCTTTTTTTCTTTTTTTTTTTTTTTTTTTTTTTTTTTTTTTTTTTTTTTTTCCCCAGTTGCAGTTCCCATTTACTTCCAAATAGAAAACCTGCAAAATCCTCAGGTTTGGGCTTGCTTAACGTGCAATTACCTGCAGACAAACAACTGAAGAAAAGCCATCAAATGATATGTTTCTACAGATAATTAAACCCCCTCTTTTTTCACCGAAGGAAGTCTTTTATCAGAGAGAGCAGTGAAAAGTTCAAATCACAAAATTTTTAGACCTTTTGACTCGTGTTATGTTAGGATCCCACTCCAACCAAGTGAATTGTGTTGTTGATGCCCTTTTATTTATACTTATTCGTTTGAACCTATCTGTAGTGTGTACGCATGCATACACGCACATTTATCTTTGTGGCTGTACAAAATCTGGAGAAATACTGGGGAAACATGCTTTTAAATACAAATTGTATTGCTTCATTCTGCCCAGACGAAATGACGTGGGGAAATATCTCTTTTGGCAGTCATACAGAGTGACATGTTTTTAATTTCCAGAATTATTAGTCACCTGGGCTTGCAAAAACACCTGTTGCCTGTGTAAACCTGCTGGTCTAAATACCCTTGCTGTGATGAAAATATCCTCGCAGCGATGCTCCTTATCCAGTAGGTCTCATTTTCCCTTAACTTCAAAAGATGATTGTCCTCTTGATACTCACTCGTGCTCTCTTATCTAACAAGGAAATGTCAGAGCCAGTGGGGGCTAGAGACCTGAAAAATAATATTCAAAAGGAAGCCCCTTGATGTGGCGGTGTCTGGGATCTTCCTTTTGGCAGCTACAAATGGCACATTAACACCTGAGAACAGAAAATCGTTCCCTTTCTCAATTCTGCATGTAGTTGTACTGCAGCAGCGTTCCACTTGTATGTATTGTGAGTTAAAATAACGCCCTGATGTGGTCAGTGAAACAGTATCATCCTCTAACCATCCTGGAACAGAAAACCCCCAAAAAACTTTAAAATAATTGGTTATAATTGAACCTCAGCAGCTTTGATGCATTTTCCAACTAACAGAGTCCAAAACGGACTCATTAACAGACTAAATGCTGACTAAATGCATTGAGCTAAGCAGCAGTCAGCTAAAGGCTGGCCTGGCTGTTCTCACGGAGAGCTTTTGAGGAAGGAGACCTTTGGAGAAAGATCTGATCTCCTCCTGCAAGGTGCCAGAGCCAGACGCTGAGGTGTTTTGATAATCAGTCCTTTCATGCCCATCAGTCATTTGTGCCCTGTTAGTACAACTTAACAGCGTTTTTTTTTTTTTTTTTTTTTTTTTTTTTTTTTTCAGTGCCCTTAAAAATAGATTTTACTGCAGTTGGAAAAGTTATTTTGCAGTTTAATTTCCATAGTCAGAGGTTTTTCATTAGCACAGCTTCTTACGACATGAGTTTATTCTGCATGTAAGTTCAGTTACATTATGGAAAATCATAGTAGTAAATATCTGCTAGGTATACAGGTTTTTGTAATCAGCCCCTGACAACATCTGTCAAAACAATATGGGAAAATTCGGGTTTGCTTTGTCATTACAGAATGGGACTGCTTGTTTGTTCAGCAGAAGAAATAAAGCATATTGAGAGGAGGCCAAAAGAGTCACACTGACTCAGTCACTGAGACTTCCAGTTTCCAGCTACAGGATATTTTGGTTCCAACATTTCACATCAATAATAAACAATCTTTATGGGAACCATCAAATGATAAAAATGAGAACATGAATTGGGAGCTAGGCTATATATTTTTTAATCTGTTGTATGCTATAGTTTACATTAGGGTCGATCTCAAGATTGGAAGGAAGCAGGTTCTGTATCACAGGAGTCTGATTTTCAAATAAATGTTTGCCAGCTATGTGAGATACTATCAATAATTCATCACTGTAGTTCTTCCGAGATGGTCTGCTGATGCATGTGCTCTGTCAGAGCACATGGTAATAATATGAGCATTTATGTGATTTACAGATCTACAAAATAGCAAATAACTAGAAATTTCTTCAAGTGACAGTATGCATAGGCTCTTGAATGTCAAAAATAGTGTGCGTGACAGCTGCAGTACGTGTAAATCATGCTCGGCTGTTTAAAGTGGTCTCTGGGTATAAGTACGTGCACTTACACTGGCATCCTTATAGTCCATTCCCAATAGCTGACTGACAGATTGTGTTTTATGTAATTGTGCATTTTCTGACGTTTCTGTTAACTGTTTAATCCCCTGTGGCATCCGGTAGTTGCAATTGTATCTCTTGGCAAATAGAAATTGTGGGGCTCAACACATGGATATTTCCCTGTCACACACTGTCACACAGGCCTTGGCATTTATTTATTTATTTATTTATTTATTTTTAGTAATGTGGGACTTCAGCGATGTGCTGGAAATTGTGTTGCACAAAGAGGTTTGTAAATTTTTTTGCATGTGCTCTACTTCAGTAACAAACTTAGAAATGGTGACTCCCATGGTAATTTGTCTTTGTGTCTTCACAAAATTCAGGTGAGATTTGTTTGATCGCAGCTATGTGAGTGCCAGTAGCACTGGGAGGAGCTTCATCAGCTTTCAGCCAAATTCCCACCTCTGTACAAGCTTTGGTCCCAGAGCTGCTCAGGTCTGTGTGGTGCAGCAAAGCACCATCCTGACAGCACGCTGCATTTGCTCCCTCTTGTCTGAGTTTTTCCCTTTTGTGGTCCAATCTTTTAGGAGTGTACATTAACCTTAAACTTGCTCAGTATTTATCAGACCCTGCGTGCAACCAACCTATGGAAGCGTGATTGGGAAAGTGAGGTCAGAAAATGTTTTTCCCCCTTCAAAAGGAATGAAAACCTCTACCTTTCTGGTCTATTTTCTGTGGCACGGTGGGCAGGTAGAGCTGAGCTGAATCCATCTTCCTAGCACCAGTGTGGTTGCCGAGTGCTGTGGAGGGAGAGGAGCCGTCACTCACACTGGGAAGCTGTGTGTTAGAAGAACACTTGGCAGCTTGAAGTGCGTCCTTCAAGAGAGCAACACGTCTGCATGGAAGGAAGCTCCATTCTTGCCAGAAGCGTGTCCATGGGATGCTGTCATTCATACTTAGCAAGAGCAAAGAAAGAGAAAAGGGAATGAGGGGCAACCTCTGGCATTCAGTCAAGGAGAGGGGATGGTGCGTTGGGTTCCCTCTTGTTTTCCTCTTTTCTCCCATATAATCGTGTGAAGGTACTTGTGTATTAACTGGGTGAGTGTCTGTAAGCTGTAAGGCTGGATAGATTTGAGACAGTCCATGGGTGTGGAAGACTTCAAAACTAGTCTGTACGAAAGGACTGCCTACCGTAGCACTGTCACTGAACATCAGTGTGGCTGCAAAGCTTAGCTCGGTATGGATGATAAATTAGATTTTTGCATGGGGAAAGTTTAATAACTTCATCTCTTTCATTACGGTAGGGACAAAAACCAGAATGCAATCATGTGGGGGTATTTTGTGCAAACCCAGCACGTCTCTCCGAGCTGAATGGTGCACGGAGGGCAACCGCATTGCGGCCTTTTACCTTGTAGCCCACCTGGACATCGCTCCGTCTTTGCCTGGCCCTGCCGTACCCACACAGCTTTCCAGTCCTTCCTGTGTGGGATGGCCTGGCTGTGGGGCGGCCCGGCTCAGTTGAAGCATGTCTCTGTGGCCAAATGGGTGCCATGCGCCCAGCTGGGGAAGTTTTGGGTGTTTTCCACCTGGGAGCTGAGGGAAGCTCCCTAGCCCTCCCGGCCAGCAGCAGGCAGGACCCAGCAGCATCTGTGACCCCAGTGCCGTGCCTCGTTGTTTCTGTGGTTCTGTCCCGAAACAAAACTGGTTTTGTATGCCCGCAGCGGTGCACCGTGATTAAACTGTTTGCCTGCCGTTCCCCCGAGGCTGAAAGATTTGCTGTCTGAGGCAGGGCTGCGGGACGGGACGTGTCCCTGCGGCTTCTGCTCCTGCTGGCAATGCACACCGTGGAGCCGCCCTGCAGCTCGCCTCTCCGCCTGCCCAAAGCCCCGGGCACCCCACGGGTTCCCAGTGGCCATCAGCAGACCCCCGGCTGGGTTTTGATCAGGATGCTAAATATGTGGATCAGAGCCAGTTTCTGAGTGCCTGTGACACCCCCAGCAGGCTCTGTGCAGCCTCTGTAGAGGCCTTGCCCCGGCGCTGAAGTCTCTCTTCGTTTTCTGAAATTCCAGGTCAGCAGCCCAGCTGTTTTTGAAAGGAGGGTGCTTTTGCCGAATTAAACATGTAAACATATATTTTTAAAAACGTTCTACTAAGTAAGTCCATTATACTGTTGTTCAATCTATTATAGTCTTTTAATACCTTGTTTCTAAATAAGTTTTAAATTTTAAATTGGAAAAATAATACAGATTTCCTTTTGGGGTCACCAGGAGGAAAGCAGTAAGACCTGAAGGTAAAATCTGTTAGGGCACCTTTAAAATGGTGCCAAAAGAAAAACAGCAAGAGTTGTTCTTTAATTTTTATTTAATAAGTTGGTGTTCTCAGTGAAGCTGCCTCTACAAAGTACTGTTATTTCATCTCAGCATCATGCTAAGAAAGACTAGCAGAATTTCAGGGCTGGTGTCTCAGGCTTTATATAGGCTCAAGGTTTATGTTCTGCTCCTGTTTTGATAAATCTTCCTTCCAGGCATAAGGTGTAGAAACATTTAATTAAAGCTCACATTCTAGAGCAAGGGGTAAGCGCTGTGGTGAGGCGCAGGCACCGGTAGTGGGGTAACTGCAGGCAGCAAGAAGAGATCGTGGTAAAGATGCTCCAGACCTGAGGTGGCCAGGGAGACTTCTCCAGCATTCATGGGAACTCTGGGGGAAAATTTTCCAGATAAATGTCTGTCCATGAGCAGTGCCCCTGAGACTGCCTTGCTCCCCAAACCCGTGTTACTTTCCTCACAAACATTTCCAGAACGTGCCATCTTGAGGGAGGGCAGCTATCTTCCCCAAGGGTCCATAGCAAATAAATACTTGATAATTGGAAGGCATGGGATTTGCCAGTTCAGGGGGCCTGGCAGCGTTACCTGCTGCCCAGGTCACTGGGGCCGTGCTTCTCCCCTGCTTTGGCATCGGTTTGGGAAGCTGGGTTTCCAGTTCCTGCCACTGGCGGACAGTGCTGTTCCCAGTGGAAGCAGGAGTATTTAGATAGGTTTCTAATGCCTTTATTTTGAGTAAATTAAAGCTGTGCTGACTCGGATGCCTTGATTTACAGCTCTGCCTCAGGAGCGGACCACAAGCGAGAGCCCAGCTCCAGTGGCCGCCAGCAGCACCGGCAGGCTGGTGCAGCACAGGGCAGCGCATCCTACGCAGCTGCTTGGATAGCAGGCGGCTGTGGTTTCAGCCCTTAGCACCAAACCCTTCCGAAACAAACCAGCTCTGTAGCTCTGAGGCAGAGGAGCAGTGATTCGGCGTCAGTTATCTGCCCTGTAGGGTCTGACTTCTGCACTCGGCTTTGGGAGAATTAGCTTGAGTCAGGGCTACAGGAAGAGCTTCATTCCGAGCTCTTCTCCTTCTTGAAGACTGCTGGCAGTATTTTAATAACTGTACAGATAGCCCCAGTATGTAGGCTGATTTTCAGCGTGTACGTGAAGTTATCATTCTAGGTGAAAAACTCAAATGGCTGCATACATGTATTTTAAATAATTGTTGTGGCTAGGGGGAAAATATTGGAGCAATGAGGACATTCTCACTGACTTGAGATTAGAGAGGCCTTTTTGGCAGGATAAAAATGTAGTTTGCTTATAACACCTGCATATACTTGCATGTCTATGATCTTCTGTTTTTTACAGCCTTTGGTGTCTATTCTCTCCTTGATATATTTGCAGAATTCATATGATCTTCTGCTGGAAGTGCTGTTGGGTGGAGGGGAAATACAGTGCCTAGTACAAACAGTTCCTTGTGAATGCTGCATTCCTACAGTTATCTGTCATTTAGAAAAAATGCAGCTCAATAACCTATTTTTAGCACAGCTTCTGACAGTAGTAATTAAATATATTTTTAAAAATCATAGCATATAATATTAAACCAACTCCTGCCACAGTATTTACCATTTCTGCTTTGTACATACATAGTGCCCAGGAAGACACAGTGGCATTTATTGTCACTGTCTTGTCACTGAATCTCTCTAAGGAAAGGAGGAGAGGAGAAGAAAGCAGCTTGCTTGTGTTCAGTTTACCTATATTTTAATAGCATCGGTTCAGCCTTGTCCTGGTTGTAAAGAATTTCTGTTTTGTAATGTATCTGGGTATACTAATAAAATATTTCTCAATCTGTTCTGAATACGACAGCCAGGATTCTGAGGTTGGTGGAAATTTTCAGGTATGTTAGGTAGCAGCTGGAAACCACAGCAAGTGAACAGTCCTAGTGGATCAAGCAAAGCTGCTGAGAATTAATTCAGAGGGTTCCTAGTGCACTGCAGGTGGAGAAAAACTCGTGAACCGTACAGCTAATTAGGAAGAAGTGTCATCTTATTATTTGCCTAGAGTTGCCTGGTTTTAAAATAGTAAGTAATCACAGCAAAGTTTTCATGAACAGGACAAAGTTCAAGAATTGCCATGAGCATTTCAAGCATTCATAAACTGACTTTTTAAGGGGGGAGTGGTAACCCTGGTCCTGATGGGTAAATAAGCTATAATTAAGTTATTCATTTGCAATGTTTTATAAATACTGCATTTTCATGGGTATCATTTTCTGTAAAAGCTTTTGAGATTTATAAGTCTTAAAAATAGAAACCTAGTTTTAGGGCTTTGTCTACACAGAAAAGTTACTGCAAAATTAGCAGTGAATCACACTACAAAACAGCTATTCCACACTGATTCTCTGTGCAGATGTTTCTAATGCTTGCCATGTGGTAAGATTGCACAGTGACAACTGCTCTGTCCCATCCTATTTTGCAGCAAAACTTCCATGGAGGCTTCCCCAAAGATTATCTAGCTCAATAATATTACTCTAATTTGAAGCCTGATGAAGATATAATGTTGCTTCTGCAATGGGAAAGGGAAGTCTTTTGTAGTAGGTGTATTTTGAATATAGCAGAATACCTGAGTTTCCTATAGAATGACTATCATTACTGATGTTGATATTGGTTTAGATAATTACAGTTAGATTAAATCATGAAAGCACACATCAGCGTGGCTGTTCTGGCTGAAATCCTGATATTTTGAAATCATTTGAGTGGCAGAAAGTCGTAGGTATTAATTGGGCCTCATTATGGAAACAAAAAGAGATCTTGATATGTCCTAAGGCTGCATAACAGTAATTTCCATCTGTTTAAAGACATGTGCCAAACTTAGAGCGCTGGAGAAATTATTCACGTCCAAGCTTCTGGGATGTTTGGGAGGAAAGCTCTGAAAGGAAATTGTCAATATTATGGGCAGTGAATGAAATGTTTGGGGCCTTATTTAAAATTCTTAGACGTTGTCCATAAACCTGTGGTATGGTATGAGCAATACCAACCGGTAATGCTAACTTGTGCAGCGTGAGACACACTTCTGCATTCTGCGGGCTGCTGTATCCGTCTTGTTGGAGGGGTAAGGAAGCAGCAACAGGGCAGGGGAGATGCCCGAGAAGCTGTCCCAAGTGTCTGTGATGACCGACCCCTTGGTCAGCACACAAGACTTGATCCAAGTAGTTTGGTAATGCAGCCTAGAACCCAAATTAGAGCTAGAATCTCTGAGTTAAAACTGTAAAGTGCTTGTATTTTTAGGATGTGCCAAATGCACTAAGCAAGTGGTTCTGGCTGGTGATAGCCCATTTCATTAATCATGTATCCATGGGTATATGAAGTTTGTGTGTGGAGGACCATGACCGCAGCGATGCTGAGAAGTGCTCCTTTCCTTCTGCTCCGTGCAGGGAGCTGACGTGGCGGGGCTGCTTCCCATAACCCAGGTAGCTTGTTGAAAGACACTTCGAGCCCCTCTGCAGGTCACTGCGTTGCACTGTGTGAATATCACCTAGTACTGCTTTTCTGCACTATTGTGCACTTTCCCATCACATACACTGGCACAAAGTCAATGTAAAATGCAGCTATGCTGAGTCGCAAGCGTGTTACACAACTTGATCATCGGTTTGGTTCCAGATGAATAAAAATTTATCACAGATCTACTGCTGTCTGTTAGTCACGTTTGTGTTTATAATAATGTCACTGAGAAAAATGTGGATCGTGAGATTAAAGCAAGCAAAGAATAACGTATCTGTAGCGACCTGCTGCAGGAATTGAGGAAGGTTCGGTGTAAAATATGAGACCAAAAGCTGGACAGTTATTTCATTTAGATCTAATCTGTAGAGAAGTCAGCAGCAGCTGATTGCATTTCTCTGTTGTGGTTGTTTCTTTTAACCGTGGGTTCACATTAAAACAGCGTTTTGACATCAAAATTATTCATTTTATTTTAATGTGTGGCGTTAAGTAAGCTGGGTGGCAAATTGTCTTCTCAAGCAGATTGACTTGTTTTACCTGTGGGGAAGGAACAGCTGAACAGCTAGGAGGGAAATCTGCCAGTTCAGAAAATTTATTGTAACTTAGGTAGCTGAGAGTGAATTGTTTGTTTTTGAACGCTAGCTTGCTTTTGATGCTTTTAATCTAACTGAAGTCTTTATCATACCATTTGAAATTATCCTCAGGGGCTGAGGCTATCACTGAAACTTGAAAAGTAATTGATACTTATTCTGTGTTGTTCACTGTGTTTATATGATTACAAGATGAGTTTTTCCTCTCTTTATAGCGTGCCATAAAATCTTCAGTACTGTAGTAGAGGAGGCAGCGTGATAAACCAGCACAGCCTTCATTTGATATACTTGCCCCTTTCGAGCCAGACACACAGAACGGAGGGCTTTATTTTGCAGGAGGCCTGAGAAACTTTTCTTCTCACAAAAATAATTTCAGGCTGTTTCATCATCCCTTTTGCAAAGCCACACTTGGTCCCCTTCCCTGAAAACTGTTTAGCTGGCTGTTACGAACTGTTATATTTCACAGATTTAAGGTAATCATAGCAGATTGTTGAAATCCTGTGTGTTGAAAGTGGGTGTGCAATTTATCACCCTCTTCTACAACAACCCAGGATTTTTCAAGAGGGCAGTGGAGGGAGGCCAGAGGCCTTGAATTGAGGTACTTTTTGGTAAGAATTAGTGGTGCTGTTCAGGGGCCTGTTGGCAGTACAGAGAACAGTAACTCCCAGACTTTAATTTGTTGGTGGCTCTATTTTGGCTTTAAGCAGGGAACTGACCCCCGGGGGTTTTACCTGTGCTGCCGGATCAGCTTTCTGTGGGTCTCAGGGGTGCTGTGGGAGCAGCGTACTTGCAGGGTGTTTCAGGCAGACTGTTGTTTATCACAGTCAGGAAAACGGGATGCTTTTATCAGCCCTGCGGCGTGTCACAGTATGGAATTGTGTGGTATTAAAACATGGCCTGTTGTTGCGCCTCTTATTTGACAAGTCATATGCTGGTAGTGGCTCCTCCCCGTCCTGCTCTGAAGACAGAATTTGAAAGACCCAAAGAGAGCTTTAAATGATATGAATGTTTGTCTAACAGTTCCAGGATTTCTGTTTTTTTTTGCAGCCTTTGGGCAAGAGTGGTGCTGAGAGCCCCATTTTGGTCGCCATGCTGGGCCTCATGGGCCCTGGTGTGGCTGGGCCCTGTGGGGACGCCACTGCCTTACTCTCACCGCAGTGCTTTGGCCAGTGACCACAGCTGCTCATGGGTACTGATTAACTACGTGTGTGCCCTTTGGCAAATAGAGTGGGTGATAGGACCCATCAGATGGTTACTATGTCCTCATCAAGAGATCGATGAAACACATGCAGGTAGATAGCGGGCAGCTTTGTTCCCGCCTCAGGCTCACCTCACAGCAGGAGCAAGAAGCGGCCCCTTTGTGACAGAAAGGCAGAAGCAGGAGCGGTGGCACCCCACAAAAAGAGCTTCCTGTGGCGAGTACAAGAAGAACTTGGAGTAAAAGCCTGGTAAGAGAGAAAGTAGGCTAACCCAGCCAGTTCGTTACTTGGTTTTCCTCCACGAGCAGCAATACACAGGAGAAAAAGAGGGCATCTGTGACAGAGAGACAGGGGTTATCGCTGGGAGTGAGAGGGCAGAGAGGGGCTCACAAATGGCTGGGAGCTGCCACCTCCCAGTGTTCAGGAGGTCTCTGAGAGCTTTCAAAAGATGTGGTGTTATCCCTAACACCACCCCAGCTGTTACAGTGCGACGTGCTTGTTCATTCAAGGGAACTATTTGGAACTGTTTGCTGTATTATGGACTTGCGTTATGTGTTTAAAAGCAATTTACATAAATTTTGGTTCTGATTTATATAATCTTTGAGGATTTTTTCCTCTTAGTACGCTGATGTGCTACTACCTCTGTGCCGCACAGCGTAAGGGTACAGCTTCCAGCCAGATCCGTATCTCCATCTGGTGCGTGCACATGGGAGGACGGTTTATAAAGCCATCTGAAATATATAAATTGTTTTCCTCATTTCCTCTGTTCAGTCTGATTACCAGGTCCTGTAATAGAACAGGAGCAAGGCAATTCCATGTCTGAGGGCTGGAGGGCAATATGCTAGCACTTGCCCTCGCTTTGGGAAGACGACCAACCCTTCCTTTGGTGGGTGAGGGTGTCAGGGTGCAGCCTGAGGAGCGCAACCATCCAGTCGAGAGCTCAGGGCTGTGAGGCTGGCATTCCCCGGGCAAGAATCTCTGCTCTGACATGTACAAAAATGTAACTGATTGCTCCAATCCAACGGCCAGTTCATTGATTAAAAGGGCAAATGGGCTTTCATCCAGGAGTGCAGCAGAAAACAAACAGCAAGGCTAGAAAACAAGGCTGTTTAAGCATCTGAAAGAGCATGGAGCCATCACAGCTGCTGCAGAACCTGTCACGACTTGGCTGCCAAGAGGCCAGATGCTCGCATCAGAGGAATGTGTGTTTCACAAGCTGATACCTCTGCTTCCTGACACACAGGGACACGTCCGAAAAGGCAGGAGGAGAGTGCAAATTAGTCAGCGTTCCCATTAGCTGCCAGCCTTGCTGGAACACCAACACCTGCAGAAATAGGTATTTTCACCAGAAAGAAATTATGGAAATAACCTTCTCCTCTTAGTAGAGAACACATTTGATAACCAGAGAGGGACCACTGTCCATATGTGAAATCAAACGCTGCATAACTGATCTAATGATTGGACCCATTGGAATCTAAATTTGCAGAGACTTACCCGTGTGATTAAGGATACACAAAAGCCCTTGAACGCAGGTTGATTTTGGGCCTGCTCCAGAATGCACTAATGCCATTGATTTCAATTAACTCTGGCTAAGGTCACTGGTGGCTGAATCAATCTCACGACTCCAGAAACAACAAGAAAGGCAGAGAAAGAATAATGGCTTAAATTGGGAAATTAATGAAAGCCAGTCAAAGGTACTTGTATTTAGTAATCACATTTAAAATGTTTCTGAGTTCCTTTGCAAGCTAAAAATCCAGCTTCTGCGTCCCCTTTCCTGGCTCAAGTGGCAACACTCGGAAGAGACTTCGTATGATTTGCTTAAAAATGTATTTTACAGTGAGGCAATTTATAGTGAAAGTCAATGTCCTTTGAAGGCATCACATCAATTTTCACCTGTGAATGCTTTTTTGGAATTCTATTGAAGCATAAACTATGGAACTGAAAAAGATTTAGGAATTGATTTCACATCACTGTTACAGCTGGAAAAATGGTAGGTGCTCATTTTAGTCCTCAGCTCATCTAAAAAGGTTAGATAAAACATTTCATTTTAGCCATTCGCTTTCTTATGTGTAAGCATGTGGTGTCAAGTTTATCCTGACACTTAAGGACAGGATTCCCCTAGTATAGGATGTGAGGTAGAAGAAATGTTTCTGTGTGACTGTCCTCTTCCAGGAGATGGAATATCATCTTTTTAGGTGCCGGAGTGCCAGGTACAGGGGAGCAGGCAGCCCATTACACAGAGCTGTCTGCGAGGTGGTGGGGAGCATGCGGCAGTACATGTGCAGAGCAGGGCTGGGAAGGACAAACCAGATGGATAATGTCCCGTGACCCCAGATGGGGCAGAATGGCCAACTGGGCACACTTATTGTTGTTACATCTTACTTGCTGCTTTCTCTGAAGCTTAAATTCGTAAATGTGACAAAGGAGAGATCTATCGTTTGTTCCAGCAATAAAACCTTCCTTTGCTGAGGACCTTTCCCCTATTCCTGACATGCAGGGGAGGTAAAAAGCTTTGAAAAATCACCTAGTAAGGTTAAAACCCAAACTGTTTCTGTGATCAAAAGCTTACCAGCCTGATCAAACTGCTTCAGCTGAAGACCCTTTTTTGACAGTGAGTATTTGAGGAGATTCATACACCGCCTCCACACATTTCCTTTTATTCTCTCCACATATTTTTACTTGGTTCTGTTGTTTATCCTCTCTGCCAGCTACCCCAGGCTTAGAAAAGTGTTTACTGTGCTAACATGTGATGATCCCACATGCTTTTAGGTATTTGTTTTATGAAACTGATACTTAATTGTGATGGTAAAAGAGAGAATAATTTTAATTTCCAGAGAGCATTTTGCTTTCCAGTTCCCTGGTGCCATTCTGGGGAAATTTCTGTGATATTTTAAGGATCAGCCCGAGACTTCCAACTATGTGCAACTCCAAGGAGGGCAAGTTCTGCAGCCTGTGATTTGTTTTACTATTTTTCAAATTTGCCCTCCAGTGATCTGAGTATTTATTGTGGAATAATACTATAACATATTGGGGTTATTCTATTCTATGTAGTATGAGTTATTGTATTGCATTATGCTACATAACCTCATATTATATTGTGTTGCAATCTGTTGGGATGTGAACATCCTGCAGTTTAATCCTTCTAGGCCATGCTGTTCTGCAGTCTGCCAGCTTGCCTGCCCTTGCCCCAGGCATTGGGTACAAAAAGGCTTTTGCACGGCCCGCGGGCTCACCGCGTGAAGCTGTGCTGGAGCACGCACAACTCCCTGCGCTGTTAGGTGGCCCTGGCTGGAAATCCTCTCAGCAATTGCCACCTCCTGTTCAACTGATGGGAGCCGAGCAGCTCACACCACGGCTTTATGGCTCTGTCGCGAAGAGGGGACTGCAAGCATCTGGGATCCCAGCTGTTTTCTGATCTCATGCTGGTGAGCAGCAAACAGCGGTATTGGAGATGGTATGGATTTGTATTAGCATGAGACACTGGGTCTTTAACAGATCCTGCCTACGCTGCGATAGGTGAATTGACAAGCTTTACTAATGGCTGTGTGTACTTAGGTCACTTCATTATGTCTCATCTGAGCTGTCTGCCCATTGGAAATGTGGCAGCACGAAGCAGAGCTAGTCCCTTGATGCAGTCCTCAGATGTTAAGCCCGGGAGTGACTGCTGTAGCTCACGACTTCCACTCATTTATCTTTGCAGTCAACCTGTAGCTCGTCAAGGACAGGCTTCTGTTGTGAGTTTTGTTCTAACAAAAGCCATGGCATTCCTGCCAAAAATAAGCTGTATCCGCACAGCCAGTAACTGTATCTTATGATGACCTAGAATAGAAGTTAGATGGATAAATGCACTCGGAGGGTGAGCTAATGGCCACTCCCGTAATAAGGGCTGCAATGTGAAGAATGCAGAATCTGTTTGTCCCCCCACATGGGAATTCTCATCTTGGGAAGAATAACCTACTGCTTAACCCCACCAGCCTCAATACTGGTTTCTTTGCGTGTTTATTTTTGCAAGATCCACCAGTTCTGAAAAGGATTAAGAGAGAACTTATTTTGGTGGAAGTCTCCAAAAAACTGGTTTCAGGGAATTGACGCCACTGCCCTGCAGAGCTGCCTGACCAGAGAGGTCTGCCTGGTGTCTGCTCTCCTGATCCTCTGCAGCTGGGTGTAGTTAGCCTGGAAACACATCACAGTTCTGTAGGAAGTTGAGTAAATGATGAATTTTGCTAAATGCTACAAATACTTCCTGGTAACAGGCTGCATTTTCTCTTAAGGCTTGTCTTTTCTCATTTCATGAAGTATCTGGCTTTTTCTATTAAATCAGGGGTTTCCTTGCTTTATGAATCTTGCTTTCTTCTACACATGTGTGCCTGCATGAGCATCATGCTACAAGCCAGTTTTGTTGTCGAGAGCTGGAGCGTAATCTGTGTTTTGCAATTATTTAACGTCCATCAGTACTGGTAATGGCAGGTGAAAAAATAAATCTTATCCTTGGCCTGAGATGGTGCACTGCAAGCTGGCATTGAATTTAAACAGAATGTGACCCTTCTACTGATCTTATGGATGGGCCTGTTCCTCTGATGTCTTGTGGACCTGTACGTGTGAGCATGCAATCTCTCTCTTTTTTTTTTTTAATTATTTTTATTTTTAAAGGAGTAGCTGCAGCACAGCCCTTGCATAGCTAGGCCTAAAGCTGCTTTTTTTTAAGTGTATGTTATTGCATGTTATGTGTTAGTACTCACTACTCCCATGGCCCACTTCATCTTCAAAGTCTTTTGAAGGCTTCCTGGACCAGGGCTTAAGGAGCAAGACACAAACCCAACACAAACCCATCACAAACCCATGCTGACTGTGACAGAAGATGAAGCGCAGCCCCATGAGGCAGGGCACTGAACGCAGCTCCTGGTGGCACTGCCTGTTGCTGTTCTGGTGTGCTCGGGCTGATGAGCCACAGGAGTGAAGGTAGGGGAATTACAGCACAGCTCCTTCAAGGCAGAAACTTAGGTTTCGAGGCAGCACGTGCTGGTGCGAACAGTTCCAGTGAGCTCCACGGCACTGTGGCAGCAGGGAATTGCTGCCCCTTTGGGCAAGCACCAGGGAAATCAGGCACTTTGCCATCTAGGCCACACAATTTTTTTTTTTAATGATGCTGTTGCAGGGAAGAGCAAGATCTTCAGCCAATGTTAACTGCTGTCGTTCAGCTGTGTCGTTGCAACTAGCATGAGTTGCATCAGCTGAGGATCTGGCCCCAGGTTGATTTGCTCACTGTAAATCCTGGCAGAAATGTGGGTTGCTACTCTTCTGTGTAGCAGTGGAGAACATCGTAAAAACTTGGCTTCAGCTCGTCTCTGAGCTCAGGTTTCTGTTTTGTTGTGTGTGGAACGTGCAATCTGGGGTGTTTGGATGCGAGTGGTGAGGCGTTTCCCAATATCGAAGCTCTTTGTGTGGAAGAGCGTGCAGATAAGAGAGAGCTCTGTCTGTCACAGCCCTTGGTGGTGCCCTTCCAGCGTTTGAAGTTCTGACTTGAAAGCACAGACTTCTGAGAAACCAAGGCACAGGCTCCCAGCCCCTCTCTTTCAGCAGGAGCTCTCAGTGACAGGGGATAGATTGAGATGAGTGCCTGTGCCAGTGCTCAGGTGAGTACCCCCTGCCCCCCAGGTGCTGAGCGGGTGTTTCAGCTCCAAAACACCTCCTAGTCGTGGACCTCTGACTCAGTGGAGGAAAGGTCAGTATTTACACCCTCATCACCAAGTGAAAAACTCCATTTGAGGCTGTTTCTTGCTTTCTTATATTTTCACCCTGGGAAAGTGAGGAGAGTTTCTTCAGAACGTGTCATAACTGACATTGAACTGCCTTAAATCTTGTAAGGATAGAAGTCTGTAATTGTGTAACTTTTAAAATTAGGACTTAGTTGAAATACTCATTTCAACTTAATAAAACTCTGTGCTCTGTGCTTTTAAATCCATGCAGATTTGCACCCCTGGTTGCATATCGTTAAAATAAACAAAAGAATTAGGAGAATGCAGGGGTGAATTCTGAAAAAGGCGCTGCTGACACTTCTAATTTTTCTTTTTCTCCCTGCACTCTTTGCATTTTGAAGCTCTGGTGAGGTTGTTCTTAATTTTGTGCTTTCCCTGCAAACACTGTTTATTCATTCTAAGAAAACATCAGTTGGGTAAACAGAAGTATTTATGTGTGTAGCACTGCAACTCCTACTAAGATGCAAATTGTGCTGCAGGGAAGATAGTTTGTGCTTTTCTTTCCTCTTCTCTTTTCTTTTTTTGACAGTCAGTTAATAAAGACTCAACAATAAGCAGCTGCCTGTGATGTCATTTGGGACTTTGTCCACAGAGCTTGTATTTACAAGTACTGAGCAACTACATAGCAGCAGAAAACCCAACTATCAGCAAACTTCATGTCTGCTGTTACTGGAGGACTTCTGTAGTGCTGTGGATGGTGCAGAAAGCTAACTCTGTTCTTCTAACCACAGACTTTTAAAGCTTGGTAAATAAACACTGGATAAACTCGAGAGAATTTCTGGACTGCAAAGACTTCTTACGGTTCTGAGTTCTCCAGGGCTGGCATGTTTTGACTGAACTGCTGCAAGTAAGACTTTTGCTGTTTTAGTGTTTTTATCATCTCTGTAAAGCTTATTTTCTCTAGGAATTTGTCAGCATTGCTGTTTGTAGTTTAATTAAAAGAGCAGCAAGTATGTAGTTAGGAATTGCAGCCATGTATCTGTAACAGGATAAAGGGCAAATGAAAACTTGAATCTAGCTTTTGTTTGTATGAGGCTGCACTGAAGTGACTCTCTTAATATAATTGATGAAACTCTAAGGTTCTTAAAATATCATATTGCCATTAAGCAAACAAAAAGCAGTCTGTCTTTTAAAGATTGTTCTTTTATCAGTTTGTGGCATTTATTTGAATACTCAAAATTAGTGTGAATTTTTAATATAATTTCCTTGTAGTCTTTAACATATTTTCTTTTAAAACTGTTTTGCTGCTTATGCAGGCAGAGATTTAAAGTAAAACTTGGCTATTTCTACTCTTTTTCCTTGTTCAAGTTCTGGAGGTAGTTAAGTTTAAAAGAGAGTCGGACCCTGCTTTGAAATCTGACGCCTTTTGGATTAAATGAATTGTCAATTATATGAGAAACAGTGATTTTTACTTTGTTTTGAGTATTAATGTTAGAAATCCAACAAATCCTGACACATCAGGACAAAACCACTACTACTTTGGTAACTGCTGTGAAATAAACTTTTTCTGCACTGCCTGCTGTTTGAGGACTGAGCTGTGTTTATAGCCACCAATTAACTCATTTTCGTGACAACCAGGTGAGATTGTCATGCTGTTATTCCCATTTTACAGAGGGGGACACTGACCCAGAGCGGTGATTTATTAAAACTTAGTTTACCTTCTTCAAAAGCTGGTAACAGACCACAGCTCTCCTGCTTCTCATTTCAGCCCTTCACAGGAGCCCGTTCTAAATTACTGCAATTTCAATTGCTGTGGCTCTTCCAGAAAGTAACCTGATCACAGGACCGTGTATGAGGATCTCTTTTATTACTGTTTACCTCTGTTTAATGATCTTTGGGGAGACAAAGCACATTTCTAAAGAATGAAATCAGAAATCTATGATTCTAGAGGGCAAGTATTATGAGGCTAAGCCAGCACAAATCAATCAAACAGGAGGATTCCTCCTTAATTATTAGCACTAATGTTTTATTTTATTTTATTTTATTTTTGCCTCTCCTGCCACTGACTTTGTTTACAAGGCCTCTCAGTCACACACAGCAACAGATTACTGGGGCTTCACTCCCAGGCTTGGGTGGCTGCAACTGCAGATGCCTCTCTCAAGTGACCTTGTTTCTATAGCAGATCAAAACCTGTCTGTCTTTTCTTTTGATGTTTTAATGTGGCTTGGCATGTCAAGATGTGTAACTTAGGACCCGTTGTTCTGTCTTTGGAACTGAAGTGTATTCTCTTGGAAGAAAAAAAAAGAGCCCTAAATTTAGCTCTGCATTGATGCCATGCCATGAGAATGGCAAAGGTTTGGGGGGCTTTAAATAGGGGCTTAAGTGAGGGCATAGAGTTTTGTTCTGTGCATTCATCCTCTTCCTTCAGAAATAGTATAAATAAAAAAGTTTATATGTTCTTTAAAAGAGTTTTTCCTTTAAAAGACCTTTTTGTAGAAGCTGCCACTGAATTTGGAAGTGGAGAACAGGGCATTGTGATAGAGCCTTTCGCTGGGGAGAGGGAATGGGCTGAAGGCAAGGTGCTTTGAGCCCTACCACACTGACTCCTGTGGCCAGTCTTTCCTTCCCTCTGTCAGCCTGTGGTCAGTAATGATGATCTACTGCTGTGAGCTGATAAGTGTATTCATGTTTGCAAAGCTCATGCATCGTGGTGGCAAATGCCCACAAGACCTTCAGAACAAAAACTGAGATTAAAAAAAAAAATAATAATCAGGGCCCACTTAGCTTTCCCACCTAATTTCATTTTATGTGCAAGTCCTGCTCTTACAAATGTGGATGTCACTCCTGTTTTAAGAAAATTTCATGGACTTTTCTGCTCTTATTCTTGCGCATAGTGTGAGTTGCATACTAGTGTTTTGAGGCTTAGATTTAAACAAGTAGAAATCTTGCCCCATTAAATGCCCTGTGGTAGGGTCCAATTCCCCTTCCACTTGAGTCAAGAGCAAATTTTCAGATAATTGCTTTAAGAGCAGGAGCAGACTCTCGAAACCTGATGAGCTTGAGGCCATTTGATTTTCATTTTTCTTTCTTACATTTCCCTTCTCACATTTACATTTTCTTTCCTATATTTCAATGTCGCAAATTAGGCTACAGAGCAAGCTCGGTTTTCAGTCGAGCGATCCCCTGGTTGGATTTTCCCTGGGTAGAGGCCACAGGTCTGAGAAATAAGCCCAAGGACACCGCATATTATCTGATAACATTGTGGGATGGCATTAAAGGGGACAATTGCCAGCAGAATGGCAATTCTTCGGGCTTTCTGGCTGTCTGAAAAGAAGTGGAATGAGTGCAGGCTCCAGCCTGTCATCAGCCGACAAGTGGGACTGAGGCTGGGATAAAAGCCACCGAACAAAGGTGCCAAGGGGAGCACAGCTGGCGGCAGGGCTTAGCAGGAGGTGCTCTGCCATGTTCAGCTCCTGGCAGGATGGAGTTATGCTTCCCAAAAATCCCTACCAAAGCTGCTAATATACACCTTTGGAAGTTTTAGCATCTAAAGTAGAGTTTTATTGCTAAAATAGGATAAATGTACAATGTAAGTACAACACGAACCGTTAGCACCTGCAGTACTGTTCCGTGCTGCCTGATGATCCCTCTCATATACCGTGCAGAAACCTGAAGTGCATTAAGTGTTCCCTGATGGTTGCATACATTAGTCACAGTGTTTTGGGGATGGAAAGTTAGATAGCTGAAAAATACTTAGAAATTGTGTATGATTCCCTAGCCTGGCATGCGGAGTTGGATGGGGTGAGTCCCAGGGATGGGGTCAGTGCTGCAGCAGCGGGTTCGGGAAGCTGGCAGTAACACTGGGCTGTGAATGATGCAGGCCCTGAGCAGTAGCTTGGATTATAAAACAGTGGATAAAAATTATGTTGCTGAAAAATGGACTACTGGTATTGACACAGAGCAAGAACAAATGCTACCGGGAAACCGCGGGGTTGATAAGCTGCCCACAAGACGCCGCTATTTGTTTTCCTGAGCCAAACTAGCCTTGGATAGTGCACACAATAGGTCTGTGCAGAACCAAATATGCCATAAATTCTGGTCTTTGACAGTGCTAATTGATTATTATAATTCATTGTTATCTAAATTGTTAAATTCAACAGTTTACCGTATCCTTTTGTTTCGTTGTTGCTCAGGCATAATGCAAACAGGAAGAGTTAATTACTGCATGCAACAACAGAGGCGAATTGCATTGTCTGCTTCACTTTGATTGAAGCTGTGTTGAATCACCACTGCGGGTTGTCAGTAATGGTGGGGGAAAAAAAAAGAAGCAGGACTCCTTGTGCACTGAATTTGCTTTTTGGTGGTGGTTATCATTTGTTTTTTGAGAGCTATTCTTCTTGTTGCAGCTGGGTTGTATCATGCTTACTTCCCCAGCACTAAGTATTAGCTAATCGTGCAAACTGAGCTCACACGTGTGATTTGATCCACTTTGGAATCAGCAGCGCTCCTTGAGGAATACAGCACAACTTGACACACGAGTAAGAGGATGGCTTTTGCTTCTGAAATGACTTACCCCACCAGACATGAGCGCTTGGCTTTTCTCTCCAGTGCTCGGGTGGATGGCCAGAGCTGCATCTGCTGGGTAAAAGGAGTAGTGGGGAACTCGAGAGGAGATTAACAATGGCTCAATTTCTACACATTCCTAAAGCTCTGCTCCACGTTGCTGTTTTCTAAAATATGGGGTAACTCTGCTGTAAAATGTAGGATCTTTTCAGCTGCTTAGCTCCCTGGATCTGACAAAATGGTTCATAGTGGTAAGATTTTGGGGGCTATTTTGCCAGTAGAGGGCCACGTTAAACTGGATAAAGTAACTCCCTCTTGGGCTCGCATTTTCAGTGAGTAGCAGCTTAAAGCATATGGTTGTTTTCAAGGGCAAAATGAGTAAATAATTAGATTTTTTAGAAGCTACGGAATGATTAATTATTTAAAATAAGAATCACATCATTTTTGCAGCACACCACAGTTCCGTGTCAGTCTAATTAGACTGAATTCTGATCCTTGAAATGCATCGTAGCTACCTGTTTATTCGCAACTGTTCAAGGTTGATAGATACAGCTCTAATAAGTCATTAAGCTGACGTGATATACAGCAGCAGCATGTGCTTTTGCTATAATGACACAAATGAGAAAAGAATTGTTTTTCAGAGGTACAATCACGTTTGTTTTTGATGTGGCCTCTAAACTAGCTGTCATTATTCAGGCTCTTGTGCTGCAGGAGTTGACCTTTGGCAAAATATTTTGTTATCCTCAATCTTTTATACAGGCCTTTTGTGAACTCTGCACAGCTCTCATTTTGCTGATTGCATTTAAAGTCATTTATTGCACAGTGTTTGCCCTTCTAGCAGATGTTAAAGGATTCCCTGCCTCCCCCCTTAAAGGCTACTCCTCCGCAGCATCTAATTATAACCTACACAAAAGATTAACAGATGTTATAATTGTCTTTACTCATTGATTAAATAGTTTCTGCATGATTTGCTCTCTCTTCTCCCTCACTGCTGATTTGTGAGGTCTTTCTGGATAGGTCTCATGCATCTGCAATTTGTTAACAGTGGCCATCTTCACAGTTTGTAACTTTGGGGTTTTGTGTTTCAGGCTGAGCAGGCTATGTATGTTCTTCTGGAACAAAAATACGTGACGGAAATGTGTTAAAATGGGTGTGTGATACTTGCTTTGGTTACGCATTTCTGTTTTCCTCCTGCTCTTAACCATTCCTTCGGAAATACATGTAAAAAGCAGACTAGCTTTAATGAATATAAATTGGGGAATGAGGGGTGAATGCTGAGATCTGTTTGGCAGTGTGTTTGCCTCTGTATTCCAGTTGCCAAGTGCAGAGGAAATGAGTGGCTAAGAAAAACAATTTGAGGAGAAACTTCCTAGTAGGAGAAAGTTTCTAGAGAACTTTTCAAATAGAACCCTATAGATGTCCCTAGCAGGACCACTGTAATGCCTTGGCTTTGCTTTTTGGGGACAGTGGGGGTGTGGGGATGGGTGTATGCTTTCATTTCGCCTTCCTACAAAATGAAGCTTACTCAATTCTTGATCTAAATAATCTCTTCTGTTTTGTTCCCACCCTGAGATGGGAGCTCATGCCATCCATGCGTAATGGTGTTCTTACACATCTTTTAACATCTCAAACGAGGTCAGAACAAATGATGTTTCTGTCTAGAGGTGAAACATCATGCACGTGTGTTGTGCTTAACTATCCTTCCTTGGTGCTTGGATTCCATATAACTTTCTCCTTATTTCTTTGATTGGCACAGATGTGAGTTGCTGGTGAATCCACAAAGATCCCCACGACAGCCTCTGAGCATCCCCCAGTTCTGTGCAGCTGCATCTGTCCCACGGCCTCAGCCTGCAGCGCTCTGCCTTGCTTAGCTCTCCCTTACTGCACGAGGAGATCAGTGTGTCGTGTTTTCCAAGAAAACCTCTGCCTAAAGAGGTTAGAGAAGAGGAACAGGGTAAAGGCTTGAGGCTTGGATTGTGGCTTGCTTAGTCAAAAGTCAAAAAATGTTGTGCTGTTCCCCTGCCTGCCCTCCAAATCCTGCTAAAACATAAAACTGTTGTCTTGATTTCTAGTCAGCGAAACTGCCTCATGTTGAGCTTGGGCATATCTTCTCCTGTTAAGACCCTCATTGTATTTTTTGCTACAAAAAGTACTCTGAGTCAGCGTGGATATCTGGGCATGCTACCTCAATTAATGCAGATTCACAGATACATGGGATACGCTGTGTTATGCTGCTGTGTTGCCAGTGTGGAAACAGCATCTCTGCAGTGAATGCTGGGCATAACACCAGCTGGGAGATCTTGTCATGCACCTATCGGGCTCTGGGTTTTTATCAGTTTTTAAAGCTGATCTTTTACTTACAATTCCTGAGTTTTACTAGACTGAATAATAATCTTTGCAGTGCACAAAAGCATTTGTCTAGGGATTTAAAACTGCTCTAGAAACAGAGGTACTTTGTTTGCGGGATTTATGAAGAACACTGTATCCTCCTTGTTTTCAAATGACATATCAGTGCTCCTGAATGCTTCCCATTTATGAGCTGGGGGGAGCAAATTATAGAGTCATAATAAGAAAATTCCAGGGTGCCAACTGTGCTTGCAAAGTGTATTTTAATTATATAGACACCTGTCCACTACCAAGTTGCAATATTTCACAGAGGTCACTGAGCAGCCTGCAGATGGAAATTACTTTTATTCAATACCAGCCCGGTGTGAGTTTGAAACACTGATCCAGGGGTGAAAGGCTAAAGTCCCAATTACCAGAAATCAGCCCAGTATGGGGATCGGATAAACCTGGTGCTAAGTTGTAGGTGCTCTTTGCAGTCACACATGAGAAACATTTAGAAATTAATGACTTACTAAAAGTTCAGCTAAATCATTAAGGATTTTTAACATCCACTGTTGGCTGCTACTGAAGGACAATTTAGGTGAAACCTGGCCTAACATTTTAATAAACAGTTCTCTGTTATGTCACTGGCTATTTGCCCTAACATGTGAGACTAAGATCTTCACCTTTCTTAAAATTGCACAATTAAATGAAAGCACCAAATCAACTGAAAAGAAGAGAAAAAAAAGTAGAACAATCTGAAAAGTCTTGCCTGGGCATTCTCCTTGCCTCTCTGCTTGGGAATCTGTAGACTTATATTTAATTATATGAGCCTTTACTAAAACTAATAACTTCCTTCCCTTAAGCTCCAATTCTCTCATGGGGTTATCGATTGGGGACACATCATGATGTTCATAGGAAACCATTTCTGTCACTTGTATTTACCAATCTTTAATCAAGTGAATTGCTTTTCTTCTCGATTACCACAAAAATCTTCCGTCCCAAGAAAAAGCTTTAAACAGACATCAATGAGAATTTAGCAAAGAGATTATGGTTTTTGACACAACTCTGAGAGGAGGACGGCTCATGAGATGGCCATGGGCAGCATGAGGATGCGGAGGCAGGTACCACCACTCCTAGCCACTATTCCTTGCTCATGGCAGCGAGGTCATGTTACCGATGGGCTCTGGCTCGCTAGTAAAGCACACACTGTCTGGCTTTCCCCCACTGACTATTGTCAGTTGTGGAAGCAAGTTTTTCTTTCCTCGTTTTACTTATTCCTCTCTACCTGAGCTCCAGGTTTGAGTCCTGTGCGTTACAGGGTGATGCTGAGCTCGGCTCCGTAGATACCCGCCCTGGTAGCCTAGGAGGCTGAGTCCCCTTAGCGCCCACTGCACTCATCTGAGATGGCGTGGCTCACCCAGGGATGAGGAGGGGCACAGCTGAAGCTCTAACTCGGAGGGTCCTCACCTGGGAAGGGAGGGAGGATGTGACACTTTCATGCGGCTTTAGGGCACAGCCTTGGGCGAGAAGTCCCGTGGTACCAACCTAAACCACCCACTTGAGCCAGGATCCAACTCCAAATATGGGTCAGTGCTTAGCACTTTCTTGAAATGAGCCAGGTGTGCTTTCTTTCCTCAGTGCCTGTGTCCTAGGCTGTTCTCCCCCCCCCCAAGAAAACAATTAAAAAACCTCATGCTGAGCACAGTACTTTAAAAGGTTATATTTGGGCTCAAAATACACTTTAAAATTCCAAGTGCTTCCTTTAAAATGTATGAGTGTATTAACTCTTTCCCCTTCCCCATTAAAAGTACTGTTGTTTTTTTCAGTTATTGTTATTTTCCACAGCCAGAATAGAGGCAAAGCAATAACTTTGAATAACTTCAGTTATTCCAATACTGCAGGTCCATAAACTATAATCTTTAAAAAAAATAATTATCTGAACCTACATGGCATTGCTTATAAGGAAACAACCTGAGGAAGACAATCCTGTTTGAGTAATTAACGTGAATTCTACAAGTAAAAAATAAACCTAACAAACTGTTGCTACCACAAGCAAAAATATAATTCAGATTTTAATGAATTATGAACTTCTGAAACATCAGCGGAGTGCTTTTTTCTTTTGTGTCACTTTTTGACTTTTACTTTGCATTCTAAACAGGCAGGCACTTGAGAGAGAGAAATACTATAGGGTTTTAATAGTATGCTTCCTCTCTTTCTAATATTTTCTGGATATTACTGTATCCATAACCCGAATGTGTTGGATTATTATCTGTGATGGCAGACTATACGTTCTTTTCCATTTTGCTCGGTAGAACTGAGTGCAGATGAGTTAAAGATTGGTAGGATGACATAAAACATAGGAGAGTTATGAACCTTTTAAGTAGGAAATTTGTGAATGTTTTTAATTTACATTTTTATTAAGTTTCTGACAGATGGAAAAATTTGAAGCCAGTGTGTGACAGCCAGTCTTCACAGTGAGAAACTGAAGTAAGCACTGCAGGCAGCTGACTGCGTGGGGGAAGGATGGAGTGGCTCTTTTTTATTTTCTCCCCAAAGGAAAAGCCTTCCACTCTAATAGTCTCTAATGTGGAACAACCATGGCAATGTATCGGCTCTGAGAAGAAAGGGAGAACTCTTTTTTTGCCCATCAGGATCCTCACACAACTCATTCCTGGCAGCATCCCCACTGTCAGTGCATTTCCTCGTACTTTATCCCGCCTTATTTTTTTTATATGACAAGTGTTGCTCTGATTCTCTGGGAATCACTGTATTGGATTTCACTTTAGGTAATTTCTTCAGATACTCAGCATCATTTCCCTGTCTTTATTTCTTTTCAGCCTATTGTCAATAGCCTAGTCAATTCCTCCCTGTCTCTACTGTTAGTACATGTCCCTCAAACCCATGTAGATGTGGTCATTCCTTCCTCTCTTAGCCTTCTCTTGGCGTTGTTTGAAGCTGCTATGAGACTTGTTAATCGTTTTCCCACCAAATCAATATCTTAATCGTCTTTACAGCTATTGTCTGAATTTCATCAAGTTTGTCTATATCCTTTTGGCCCAGAACTGAAGCCAGTGTTTGAGATGAGATCTCTCCACAGTTGCAGAGAAAAAAGTTGCAGGGCTGTTCAGTATGCCGGTGCTGTTCAGTGCTCTGTCACTGTCGGAGGATATATGGATGAGGACATAACATCTTTCATTTTTAACGTTTTCACAATAGTTTTCTTGGCTATAAGCTGAAGATGGAGCTTAATCAATGTGTATCTGTTCCTTTTAATTTTACAGCCTTGATGTCCCACAGTCCTACATGCTCTGTTGTGTAACAAGAATAAAGTGAATTTGAATTGGCTGGGCAAATCTCTCTGCGCTTTTTCTTAATGTGTGTCCATTGATTTATAGAGAATACATCCCACTACAAAACTGGAGGAGGTAGAGCTGAGTTGTACCCTGTTATCTTTCTGTTATGAGCATGAAGGAGAGAAGAGACGTCCCCAGAGTGTGTTTGGGAACAATGGAGATGAATTTCTTTGGTCTGATCCTTGGATGAAGTTATATCGGCTGAAATTAGAGTAGGTTTGGTCCAACATCCGCAGGCTGAACAGCTGGGGAGCCAGCTGAAGGATTTTAGTGCCCACACTTAGATGAGCAAAGGACTAGAGCTAGGGGGTTTGCTGTTAGTGCAGGCAGCTCTGAATTCAGCTCGGGTACTGCCTGGCTTTTGGTTCGTGTCTGTACCTGTGGGCAGAGGTGACTGCAAGGGGCTGCTGCTGGAGTTATGGCTGGCCCAACTACGCATTTACAGGACTCGGTGGAGGTCTTTGCACAGCAAAATAAGGAATGTATAGAGAATTCTTCCGATAAAAATGTGTATGGGGGCCTGTGCGGGAAGCAGCTGGAGCTGCACGGCGTAATAAGGCTGCGTGTTCCTGCTTCAGGCCCGTGCTACAGTCCTTTCTTTCAAGCCATGGGCTTGGGTTTGGTGTTCCTGGCACTGGAAGAGATTGTCACCATCTTCCCTCTCTTGTTCCTCCCCAGGGCTGCCTTTTCTCATGGTGCTGTGAAGGAGCTATTTTCAGGTCCTGCCGATAGCCAAGCTGAGCCTCTTCTTAGTGACTCTGTGCCTGGATGATGCAGGGATCCCATGTGTTTCATTGTACCTTATCCTCCCTTATTTTTCATAGGACAAAAAGGGATTATGAGTTTGATTCAGCTTCTTTTCTGGGCTGTTCCTGAGTGAGTATCTTCATTATAAAGATATTACCTTTAATGTAAGGTTAGGCCCTGGCCCTCCGGGAGTGTCTGAACAGCACGGTGGGATGTGAGACAGCACATTGCAACCCACAGGGCCCCACATTCATCAGAAAGTAATTCTGTGCTCTAGATGTTGAAATATTCCTTCTGCTGCAAATACCTTTGGTTATCTAAGGAGGACATGCACAGCCGGATGCTGAAGATGTTACTAGTAGCCCCAGAAATATTTTTACAGTGCTTGTTTAATATTGAGAGTTTTACATTGAGCCAAGTGAATGTTTTAAAGCGTTACCCAGTGCTCTGTGGAGTGAAGCCAGTGGTCTGGGCATTATCACTAAGATAATTTTAATAATTCCTCATTTTAATGGGTTGGAGTGCCTCAGTAAGGAAATGGTCTTTGATGCCTTTCACCTCCGTGGCTGGGAAAGACCAAATCAGGTAGCATTTATTTGCGACACTTAATTTCATAAAACTGTGGTTGTTCGCCAAAAATGGACTATTAGAAAATGTTTTGTAGCAAAATCTTTTATTCAGGGTGTGGAAAATGAGCGAATGAGAGGTAATTGTGACAAAGGGCTCCTGGCCACATTGGCTCGCTGGCGTCTGTTGGGCTGGTGCTCAGGTCGCTCGGCCATCCCGTGGCCACTGCAGCCATCGTCCCTCTCCGCACTGCAGGTGGAAGGGGTGGGACGTGCACAAAGGACTGCGATTTTTAGTGGTCCCTCTGGAGTACAATTAGGGCAGATGGGCAGGCAGAAGAGATGCCGGCTGAAATGCATCTGTTCCAGGGAAGAAGCCGTATTTGAGCACGTTTCACAAGCTCCTAGGTCTAGTTTCAAGAATTGAGCTTTTAATCCAACAGTTTGCTTCCAGCTGAAGTCTTATGGGTGGGTTTGTAACTCTTGGACTTTCCTGAATAGTGTTTTGATTGATATTAATAAAAGAAAAATGCAGAGGAAACAAAAGAAGTGAACAAACTCTAGGAATCTTGACTGTATGTTTTAAATTCTTCCTTCTGCTTTGTTGTCTGTTGGAAAAATTCAGGTTTTGGATTTAATTGCTTGCAGTTTTCTGAACCTTGCAACATATTATATGAACACGTGTGAATTTGGTGTGTTATCTTCACTGGCCTCCTCAACCAGATGCTGCTCCCTCTGTTGAAGGTGTCCTGTGCAGAAGCCTATGCCTGACAGATTTTTCTTCTATAGTAAAAATGTAGTGAAAAGATTCTTTCTGATTTCTTTCCTGGCATACAAAGAGTCAAAAATGACCATGACTTCTTCATGAATTTCCCATACCTGGCCATTATATACGATATGCCAGGTTTGGGATACTTGCTCTATCAGTTTGAAACTTGCTCTTGAACTTCTTAAACAAATGTTATTTAAATGCTGAGTTTCAATGTGATTTCCCCACCTTACCCTCTGATGTACCCGCATTCAAATGTTGTGTGCTAAGACCTTCCCGTTAGTTTACAGCATGTAAATTTTGATAAAATATTTTGCCGTGAGAAACAGCAAGCCCTAAGAATGGTTTAGGAAGTTAGAGAAGTTGTTTCCAGCATTTCATACTTACCGGCCTGAAACCATGAAATGCCAGAGGCATCTTTATTGGCATATAAAAGGGACATTTGTTTTTGAACCTCACGATCTCCACATATTCCTTTAGGGTGGGTGCCCTACAACAGTTCCCCAAGGTTGGCAGTGCCTCACAGAGGAGACAAATCTGCGCTGAAGCCTGCAGAGGTGCCTGTGGCTGTAGCTGTCTGCAGAGCGTGCCTTCTGCAGATGAACAGCCCATATTGCAAAACATTGCTGGTGGAGCTTTAGTGGCTGAGGGAATCCATTTTTACCATATAATAAGCTATATTATGTAATTTAGAGTAGTATATGGTAATAAATAATGTATGATAATGAGTGGTTAGAAACGCTCCCAAGAAATGGAAGCTCTGGGCCTGGTGTTTCCTTCAACCTAAGTAGCTTCTTGGATCTTACTTGGGTATCCCGTTCCTGGCTATAGGTCTTAGGGCACGGAGAAGGATTTGATTTCAGTGCAGGAGCCAGGGGTACATAACCATCATTGTCAGAGCTTATTTCTTATTGATGATAACGCTGTAATAAATCCTTTTTTCCATCCTTACCGATTGCTGTCCTGACAACAGATTCATGCTTTCTGTCTGCTTATCTTTCATCATTTTTGTCTCAGTAATTTTATTGCATGATATGAATGCTTCATATGTTCCATAAAAGCAAACAGGGGAGGGTAATCCTTTGACCTTTCCAGCATTCTTTGGTGTAATTTACTGGCGATTCTTCTCTTCCCTGCAGCATGGCCTGTGGAGCTCTGCGATAAAAATGGACAGCCAATGCAAACACAAAACGCTGAAAAGGTTAAGGCTTTGATTATGTTAGTCTATAAATGTTCATGGTCTTTTTTTGTTGCCAGAAAGAAAATGAGAGCTGAAAATGGCAGTGGATGAATCACGCTTATTACAGAATACGGAAATGATATCGGTTCAACCCATTCTTGTTAATGCTGAAAGAACGTAATCTTATGCCCTCTCATTTTATGTCACTGCAACCCACCTTATCCTCTTAAATGAATGCATGCATCCATTTAATTAACCTGGTGAGATTCGGAGATATAAATCTTTTAAATGCTTCTCATGCAATTCATCTTGACAGCTGTCAGAGTAATAACATCTTTAATGCCATATTCTTTATTTTCTGATTTATTGAAATTCCTGGTATTATTTTGAGCACACTGATAGGTCTGCTAGATTTAAGCCCCTAATCTTAACTTGTTTAAATCCTAGAGGCAATGCTATAGAAAGCTTTACTGGCTGTTTAGTTTGCCAAATAAATGGAAGATTATCTTGCGTGGAGATAGCATAAATGTATATTGAAAACGGTGGTTTGGACAGATTCAAATGGGGAATTTAGCAGCTGAGATGCTTTGTTTTAAATGCTGTATTTCTAGGACACTGTGCTCTGAGTCTGTTCAGTGCTGACAAGTGATCACCATTAAAAATTTGCTTTAGACAATGCTATGTGCTCTGCTGATTCCCTTTCAAGAGCTGGGATCTGAGCAAGAGTGATCCACGTAATTTGGCTCTAAAATAAGTCAGTTCTCGGTTTCTTTGTAGACTGCCATGCATCAGTGTGATGGGAAGAAGACTAGGAAGGAGTTTTTTTTTTCCAATCTGGATATTTTCTCACTGTCTTGACATACTTTGGTTTAACTCACCTTTCCAAAACCAATCAGAATACCTTGGTCTGCATGCAGAATGGTACAGCAGTGTTTGCTGCTTTGCAATTCCCATAGTATTCCACTTATCTAAGCATTTTAGGGTCTTGCATTGGAATTTTTCTAATTTAATTAACTCATTAATGCTGGCACATGGCACATTCTCCTTCCCTCTCTGCAAAAATGCGGCTTGCTTATCTAAATAGCAGCCTAATCCAGTGGGTGTGCTTGTACAATGCATACATTAGCGCCAACAAACTGCTGACCAGCCTCAGCAAATACCTGAGTGTATTGAGCATTAGGCAGGCCATGCTCATGGCGTTGCTCTGAAATGCACTGCAGGCAAAATAAAAAAACATTTAGCTAAGTTGCAGGTTGCATAAGTGCAGATGTTGCTGTAGCTTGCTAGTTCCCAAGTGTTGAAGTTAGAAACATCAGCTCAGAAGAGAATTTGGGAATTATTTTTTCCACTTCACCACTTAAAGTCATGACCAGGCTGAACACCATGACAGGGAGGGATAGGGGTGTGGTAATGAAACTGGATTCATGGCTCACTTTTAGTCACTAGGCAAAATTTTCTCATCTCTCATGAAGGTGAAATTCTCTGCTGTTAACTGCTCTGGTGATTTTAACACCCTGCCATTTAAAAAAGAACAGGAAACACTCAAAAACTTAGTACAGACCTAGTGTTTTAGGCCTAGGAAGAATAAATGTAGTGAGCTTGTAGGACTGAACAATTTCTGATCTATTGAATGAATGTACATCAAGTTCATCATCCTGGATGGAGCCTTTTGTTATTCCAGCTCTGAGAAGGCGTGGACAAACTGTACTGTACTTACTTCTGCTTCTTTTCCTACAAAGACCACAACAAAAGCAAGCATTCAGACATCGGTGTTAGCACCAGAGTTGGCAAAAGAACCCAGCTGTACAGTGAAAGACTCAATTCAATTCAATTAGGTTCTCAGGAAACGGAATCATCCAGAGGCTGGTAATGAGCTATAAAATCTTTCACCTTTAGGTCACCTGTTCATTCTAACTAACATTTGCATTGATGAAAATTTGTACTTTCTCATAGCTGCCTCCTGACCTGTGCTAGTGACACTATTTTCATTTTCCTTTCCTTGCTAAAGGATAATACCAGTTCTGGTTATTCCCTTTCGGCTTTAAAGTATGCCTGGTGAACAAGTACAACTGGCCAAGTAGAAAAAAGGGCTCAAAGGTGATCACTGCGAAACTTTGGCCTCGTTCCATTACCTGAGAGTTTGACGTCCACATCACAAAAGCTGTCCTCTCGTTAACGCTCAGACAGACAAACAGATTGCAGGGGGAGAATGAGCTGGTGCCCACCAGGTATCGTGCTTTCTGCCAGTGGTAAGGTACAGTAAGCAGGGGGTGGGGGGGCTGAATTAGCATCTACGTTGAATTTAAACAAAAGGACACTAGGTTCTGGAGCTGTCGTTTGTGTCACCTGTCAGAACTGCTAGATTTATACTAATTTGTGAGACGGAAAAATAAATACAGTCCATTTCCAGTTAGCAAAAAGATTTCCTACGTGTTAGTTCCCAGCTGGTATGTGTTGGCATAGCTCTGCTGAAATGTAACTGCACAGTTTCAAACTGTCTGAAAATATCTTGGCTGCTTATCTGAGGGATGTAATACATATATTACCCGTTTTCATCAGCTAAAGCAATAGGCATCAATCATGCTTTGTTACTACTAGAAATGGAGAAGGTATTATAATCCAAGAAATTTCTTGCATAGATTATGGAGAGTGCTTTTCTATGTTAATCACACCATTTCTCCAGGGCATAGTTTTAGAGCCATCTCCCGAAGTACTGAACGTGCTTGTGTTGAGTACTGAAATTGCTGCACTTTAAGATATGTAATCAAGCTGGTGCCTCTGGCTTGCTGGCTTTATGAACGGTGAGGGTACACCGTATTGACGCAAGATGCCACTTAGGGCATCCCCTGGGACTTTTTTTGTCTGCATCCACACAAAACCTACTTCTCTGAGCTCAGTGCTAAAGTGAGCAGGCAGCAGGCAAACATCTGGGACCTGCATTCTCACTGACTGATCCCCACGTACCTCTTCAGGATACGGGCATAATCGCCGAGTGCCTCTGACTTCAGTGCCTCCCCCAGTGTGCTCAGCATAGCTGAGCTCTGTAGTCCCACAGGGAAGAGTCCTGCAGTGGGCAAGCTTCCTTCAGCACAAAGGTATGGCCCCAAAACTCAGCTCCCAATGTGAGCACAGTATCAGTGAAGACACCAGAAATCAAGAGTGAGTTTGCAATGTAGGTCCCACTTCAGCCAAGCCAAATGGGATCGTCAGGGTCTGAATGCTGATCACTGGGGGCTCTGCTGTGAAGACATCATCTGAGAGATATCGACAACCAAACGGTCAGGGAAGGCTGATAAATTTCTACAGCCTGTTCTCTTGATAACACAAAAATGGTATTTTTGATGGTTGGGCAAACTGATTCTCAGTGTTTTTACATTTCAAGAGTGCTCCATCTGGATGGCTGTTCTCCGGTGCTGAGCTTCCCGGGAGATGCATTACTTGCAGCTTGAATTCATTTTAGTCTCTGGGTTGGTCTCAGAGGAAGACAGATTTACCTAGGAAGGTCATTTTTCTCTGTGACAAGAAGCATACTGCACAGAAATGACCATTCCACGTGGAAACTTGTTCTGGTTTTGTTAAGTACTTCACTCTGATGATCAGGGCGTTTTTAAGACCTCCCGAGTTGGGTGCCCTGAGCCACCAGCATATGTTGATACAGGCGCTGTATTATCTCGTAAGGTAATTACCTCTGATTCAGAAGTTTGGGTGGGTTCAGCCTTAGGTTGTTAACTTTTCAGGAGAGATCCCTGGCAGCCTGCTAATCGTGATGTGCCCCGAGATTTGAGCTCCCGTGGTGTACATGGGGAAGGAGTCTGCAGGTCGGAGGCAGCCTCACCGTTGCTCACGTAGGTAGGTGTGCTGCACCTGCCAGGGCTACAGAGGGACAGTAAATCCACCCTCTGAAGTGCCCAAGGCAGCTCAGTGTATAAGCTGTTGGAATAACGAATAATCCTTTCTCCTTCTGAACTAGGATTTGGGGTTGTTCTGCCAAATACCTGCAGACAGGCACTTCAGGCACTGAAGTTAAATACTTGACCTTCTGCCGGGATAATTGGCTCCAACTGTAGCTGTCACCAGCTCACTCATCTGTAGTGCTGTGCTTACTGATCAACAAAGACTGCCTTGGTGGAAATCATGCTCTCCAGGCATGACAAACGCACGGAAAAATGACACAAAGATTACATTAAGTTTTTTCTTTCGCTGATTTCTGTCATGATCGCAAGAACAGTGTAATACATTGCCTCTGTGTTTGTAAGGATTGCGGTATGTCTTCTGAGACATGATAGCTAATCAGGAAGCAATGGCAATTGTGTGATAGCATGCCATTGTTCTTCCTTATTAGCTCAATTAAGTAGTGGGTGTAGCTTTAGGATTGGTGCTACAGATGGGAAGCAAGAGCTTGCAGGTAAAACTGGAACAAAATACACCTAAAGAATGATCGCTGTGATAGAACAGATATTCCTACCATCATGGGTGCTATTTAGATTCATGTTATAGAAGCTGATTTTTGTCCATTTTGGAGGAAAAGGGGTGAATACTGGCCTCGTGGAAGTGCAAACCAGAAGTACAAAGTGTAAGAGAGACCAGGTGCTGTTTCTTAGAGCGCTGAATTACCGTTGGATCGCTTGCTAACTGGACCAATTACTGATTCCCCATGGGAAATGCTTTACAAGAGCAGTCCCACTTGTGATGTCCACGTTGTACCTGATTGATTATCACAATTTGCATGCCTCTGGGAGCCCTCTGAATTCCAGCTGGCTTCTGAGGCTTTGCCCAGAGCATCCTGATCTCCTTGCAGGCAGCCCGTGCTCGGCCCACGTGCTGAGTCCCCTGTGCCCTTGTGGCAGAGCATTCGGGGGCAATTTGGGGGAAGAGTTGGGGTGGATTTATCTGCTTGACATCACTGCAGTGACAGATGGTCTAGTTCACAGGTGCACGAGAAGTCAAGGCTATCCACAGGCATGTAAGCACATCTGGAGGCCAAATGTAAGGCTTCTTTTGGGAACGCCAGCTGCATTACCCTGCAGCCAAGTCCAGTGATATTCGTGCCTGTTGTAGTCACCTGGCTCTTGGCAACTGAAGTTGCTGTTCACAAAGAGTACAAGGGATCAGAAACAGATAGATCTGATAGATTTGTATTTTTTATCTTTTTTTTTTTTTTTCTTCCAGTTAAATGCAATGAACTACTCTAGGTTTAGAATTAAGTAGCGCTGTATGAATATCACAACCTTGCTAGAATTATGATTTTAAATAGGCTTCCATATCAAGCCTTGACTAAAAAAAGTGGACAAAATCTTATGGTGAAAGTCCTCAGTCTTTAATGAGAGTTATTCCAGAGGAAGAGAGAGGATATTCCCCCTGATATAGCAAATGAAGTCACTACAAGGTACAGGAGAAAATTCCTCTGTTTGGTTCAGCATTCATGGGCTATCTGCCCACTTCAATTTAAACTCTGATTTCTGTTACTATTTTCTGTAAATCCTGAACAACTTCTTTAGCTTTGCCCATGCTGCCAAATCATGCACAACAAATACTACCTCGATGTAGAAGCCAAAACTTTCAAATACAAGTTTCACCAGAAACTTGTAGTAAAGGAGAGACTTGGAAGTAGCTATGTGTAAATTATGCCTTGATTTTAGTAGAAATCATCAGTGGAATAAACGAATCCTACCAAATCAGTAAGACTATTGCCCTCCATGCTTTAGGTGAAGTTCCCCGGCCATTCTGCACAGTCAGTGGGACTCTTTGATTATCACAGCCAAATATTTGACCTTAAAAATATACGAAAAGCGCTGAGGGCATTAGTGTCTCATTAAGGATAATAGGAGTTGAAAGCTTTTAGAACTTGTCAGGATTAGTTCCAAAATTTGTACATCACAGTAGCAGCACAGATGTGCCAACAAGCAAGGCTTACTGAGGAGTGCAAATAATATGAAACGAACTGTTTCCCTCCTGCAAACCCCAGGTAGTTCGCTGGCTCTACAAATCCATTTCCCAGCCTGGTTAAACAGAGACTGTTAAAACACAGGGTGTATTGATAAAGACAGTAGTAGTAGTAGTAGTAGTAGATTTTCTTTTTTTCCTTTATTTTATTTTATTTTATTTTATTTTATTTTATTTTATTTTATTTTATTTTATTTTATTTTATTTTATTTTATTTTATTTTATTTTATTTTATTTTATTTTATTTTATTTTATTTTATTTTATTTTATTTTTATTTTTTTTTGTTGTTGTTGTTGTTGTTGTTGTTGATTGTTTTTGTTATGTTGGAGACGTGACCCAAACATTGTGGTGATATTTCTGTCTGGAGAGTTTAGCTTTTTTGGCACAGAAAATTTGTTCCTGGAGCACAGCCTACTATGGACACAAAGTCATTAGCTGCTGGGTTATTACAAAGTTAATGATGAAAGACAGAAACTGTTAAGTAGAATATTGAAATGTGCATTTTTTATTTTTTTTTTTCAGTGATGCTGGAAAGAGTCTGACATTTCTAGTAGATGAAAAGGAAAACAAATAACCTCAGCTATGGAGAGAAAAAGACAGCTCCAGAAAAGGGAATTTGGGAAAAGACTTTCTCTGGACAGCAGTCTTGTGGTAAGAATTAATATTTACTGAATTTACTGAATATATCTTGTGTCATAAAGATACAGTTGTTAAGAAGCAATACTCATAATGATGTACATTTTGAAGATGTTTATTTATTAATCACAGTATCACAACCTTTCCTCATTTTTAAGATTCTCTAGAACAAAAGTGGTGGAGGAATTTTAAAGCATCCTAAATAGAAACATGTCATCATATAGAAGAACCTCCCTGAATTCACTGCATTCTAGAAAAGAATCCAGATGAGTTACCAAACTTGTAATTAAAATCTTACCTCTGTGAGCCTCTGCTTCTTTATACTGACTGTATGAGAGCTGTAGGTAGATGAGGTCATCTAATCTGAAATGCTTGTTGAGGATACCAGGAAAAAATTGTTCACCATAGTGAATGTATAAACTACTCTAATATCACCTGAAAGCGAAATATAAATGCCACGTGCTGTAAAGTGATTGTTTTTGATATATGTAGGATGTGAATTTATTGGGATTATATTCTAGATTTATATTTACCTGTAGGTAATGTTTTCAAATGATGATTGAGATTAACAAGGAGTTTTTATAGCTCTACTAAGGATACATGACTGGAAAATGCTCAAAGATGTTGAACAGTTAAGTGAGAGGATAAACATACCAAAGTCAAGTACTCAGCATGCTAGTGGGACTATTAATGGAACAAACACTGAAACAAGCAAAGCTAAGAGCTCTGAGGAAGCCCATGCCATCTCTTTGACTTCCATAGACAGTGTCTTCTGCGGAAGAAGTGTGTCCTTAGCTTTTGTTAACAGAGCTGCCTCTTTTTTCAAGTGTTCGTACTGCTGGGCTGATGCTTGGAAGTGCTGGGAGCTGGGAGGTTTGGCACTGGGAGCAGCAAGAGTTGCGTTTGGTTTCTGGGGGTCAGCAATATGGAAACTGGGTAGTGAATGCTAACGGAAATGCCAGCAGTTGTGAATTTTGCACAAAGATGATGCTTAGTATGGCAAATCAGAACTGTTTTTGCTGGGGTGATAGGCTAGATTCAGCCTTTCCTTCGTGTATAAGACAGGAATTATCTTTTCCCTGAGGTGACAGCATGGTCTGCTGTCTGGATGGGAACAAGGAACTAGGTATTTCTGGCTTCCAAACCCATCTAGTGCTAATTTGGGCTTATTTACAGCCAGGTTAGTGCTCTGTGCTTAATTCTTACCCTTTCGCATCAGTAAGGGGGGAGTAGAGAGAGACATTTATTGTTGTCGTTGGGAATACTGTGGGTGTAACACCATGAAAAGTGCTTTGTGTAGTAATTAATGCTGTCTGCATATTAAAACGCTCCTTGTGGAGGAAAAAAAAATGAACCTGTGACTCCAAGAAAAGGTGATGTTTCCTCCCTACTCTTTGGCAAGTCATACGTAGGGTGGGAGACTGCTCACAGTTTAAAACCAGCATTCAGGTGCTGGCTTGAGGTCAGTGCATCTATGTCAGCGCGTGCCAGATTTGTCTTCGACTAACCCATGTCGTGATAAGGTGTTGAAGGAAATGTGTGAGGGAAAGATGAAAGGGGTGTTATTTTGTGGTATGTTTTGAACATGTAAACCTATCATACCATCAGGCTGACACACATTTTTTTTACAATGGCTTCTTCTGCCCGTGACAGCTAAAGGTTATGCTTGCCTCCATAGTTTGTCAGTGCAAACTTGCATTTTTAGTACTTGTATGTTACAGGTCAGTGTCCATTGAAAGTTTGTATTGAATAGACTACATATAACTAGATTAAAGAGTGTCATCCATAAATTTAATTAGAAACACGTGACCACTGTTCATAGTTAACTGCCAGCTATTACTTCTTAACAAACTGATAGAGACATTTTGAGATATGAGTGCCTTCAGCAGCACGTTAGTGATTCACACTACATATCCCGTCCCATGAAATTCAACCAGGCAAAACGAAGCACTCCTCTCATTTTCCCCAATTTCCTGTTCTATCCTACCTTTGTCTGTAACTTCTTAATTGTTGCCTTCATATTGTATGTCTGTCTTCGTTACTCCTGTTGCCAAATTCCGTCCAAGTGCTATGTTTTACTCCTGCTCCTGCCCCCTCAAGTCTTCGCATCTCTTTCTTCTTGTGTCTTTTCCCAAAGGTGTTGTGTTTAACCTCTCAAGTATTCAGGGCTGGACACTTTGCTTGAAATCTTGGCTCGGATTTGCTTGTAAACTATGGCTTGCCCTTGTTTGGTGGAGTCTTCCAGCATTCTCGTATCTTTGAAAGAATTCTGATTTCTGTGTGTTTAAATGAAACACATTTCTGCTTTTGTATTCTGGACCATGAGTTACAAATAGGCATTTCTGATAACATTCCCCACCCTGCTTGGCTCTGCTGCTTTTCCCATCTGTATCAGACTGTACTCTTCTTCTAGAATGTTTTTGCCATGATATAATCTACAAGAATTGTTCAGAGATACTTAAAGCCAAAAAATTCCCTCTGCCTCCCTTATCTCTTAGATTCTGAGTATATAGGCTATGATGCTATTTGAAAGAAGTGGGAGGAGAGGAAAGAGATGTTTCTAAACAATAGAGATGGCCTCCACCTGCTTAGAATATGTATCTGGGCCTTCGAAATATGAATATAAATTTCATCAGAGTGTTCTGTATTCAGGTCTAGCCCATCAAACAGCAAATGTCAGGCTTCAAATGATGTGGATCAGTTTCAGAAACCAGATCCTTCAAATGACATGCCAGTGAGAAATTTCGTAGACATTAAAACACTCTTCCTTACAACACAGGCACAGTAACTGCTTTTTGATCACCTCAGATAAAGGAGAAGAGTTCACAGTTGTTCCGTGTACTACTGTTCCTGTTTCCAGCTTGTGTCTGGGGGAAATAAGCTTTAAAATGAGGGCAGATAAACCTTTTAAAAAGCAAAAAATATAAATGCACATATATGCTCATAGGATGAGCATCATAGGATGTATTCTTTCAGTGATTGGTTACGGGCCCAATGGGTATTTTCATTAATGCTTCGCAGGAAGTAAGTAGTTTGAAGCCGTGTGTTTTAACAAGATTCAGAATCCTACCTTTGATCTGACTTTTCATGTCATCCAGCAGAGGAATCAATTCAACGACCGTTCAGGTCAAAGGGGAGACTTTCTGTTCGCTCCAATGGAATTAGATTCCTATGAGCATTTAGTCATAATATCACACCTATTACTCCTGAAATCCCTACTATAGCTAATGGCTCTTATCGCTCTGTAGGATCCCAGTATTGGAGAACCTTTATACACAAAGATGCTCATTTACATTCACAGACAAAGAAGTCTGCAGTAACCATGATGTTTTATAGCTCTATGTTTAGATGAAGCAATAACAAATTTTAACTTTTTAACAATTCATACAGGTAATCCTATAAGATCAGTTATAGAAAATTATATATTTGCAATTTATCTTCATATTCTGCCTGACATTTTAAAATGGAAACACACCGTACAAGAAGGATATACTTTTTACAGTTTTAAAATAACTTTATAATAACTTCGTGTTTTCATCTGTTGTAAAAGTGATGCTACTATGTTTTAGTTTTAGAAATTGTCTTATGCAAATTGCTTATAAACAGAACGCCACGAATTAGGAGGACTAAAGAAGATCTTTGATTCTTTTTGAGTTCCACGTAATGGATCTCTGTCCCATAATGTATTATGGCATTAGTAAGTAATATATTTTACCCTACGTGAACCAGTTATAAGATGATAAGATAGACAACAATCAAAGAAAAAGGTGGAAGCTTATGCTCTTCTGGATTGCTGTGTATAGAAATTGAGGCCAAAGCCTTTACAATGATTGCTGAAGTACATCTGATTGGAATTAAAATAAATCACAAAAATTGTAATGGTGGTAAAATATATTTATTTGCAACATATTGCTTAGCTGTCACCTATCACAGTGTCAGATTGGTTTTTATTTAGAATGGAAATATAACTAGTAAAAAAGAAACAGATCTTTCTGAAGAGCATTGTACCTTATGCAGCTTAAATCCCTAAATTCTTTAGGTTTTGTTAAAAAGAACAGCTTTACAAAGTTAAGTAGTGTGAATATTTCATGATTGTAAAATTTTTCATAAATAATTTTTCCATGTTAAATCTTTCATTTCAGCATATATAGTTGAAAACCCCTAATGAATGAAACTAGGTAAAAACAAGATGCAAAAGGATATGCATTGTTTTTTCACTTTAGACTAAAGTACATAAAGAAAACAGATATGGGAACACAGAAAAGTACATTTAATGCTATTTTATATTTGATTTTAACAAAATCACAGCACACAGTTCCTTTGTACTGGTATAATGAAGACACTTTTTGGGTGACAATGCTTCTTTGGTAACATTTGCAATTTATTACTTGGTATGTAGGGGTGAAGCAGCTTAGACAGGGAATGCTATTAAAAAAGTTAATGAAAGGGTAGATTGTATATCACATTTCCCTTACAGAATTTCTTCAACAAAAATAAATAATAAAGGCAAAAAAAAAATTACCAACAAGCAGATCCAAAGCCAAGCTTTCAATAACTTGCGTGGGAGGAGGAGAGTGTTACAGCGTATCGCTGCCACCGGGGCCACATTGGCTACTCTGTTCACTGGGGCACTCTTTGAAAAAAATAAAAGCCCTATCCTTTGCCTGATCCAAACTGTCCAGTTGTCTCCAAGACCCTTTTGATCAGGAAAAAGTCGATGTTTCAAGCTGTGCTCTTTATTTGTGTGGATAATTCCCAGCCTGACTGCACACGTGGTTGGCCCTTACAACTGTGGTGGCATTTTGCCGGGGAGATTTGAGAACAGAATATCTTTTAGAAGCAGCCAGCATTTATCAAAGTAAAAGTTTTTGTTTTATTTAAAATGAGGGTTTTACTTCTGAAAGCAAGCTGCAGGAAAGTGCCTCTCTGGTGGCTCATGAACTGTGCCCTGCTTCTTTCATTCTGGTCACACGCTCCCGTGGGTCTCTGTAGCATTAGCTTTAATGACAGCACTTGGTTGTAATAAGGGTAGCAGTGTAATGTAACGAATCGTACATGGGGATGGGAGTACTACCTACATCCAGCCTGCCCACGGTTGCATTAGCATCATGCACAAGATCCCTTAGTTGTATTGGAGACCTTTGCTGAGAAGCGTGCACGTTATCTGTGAGCAATGCCTGGGGCTGGGAGCCACCAATTTGGGGTGTAAATCCCAAATCTGTCATCACCAACAAATCGCTAACCCAGTTTGCTAATCAATAAACTGGAGATTATATATATATATATATATATTTACCTTGTAAGTATTCTGAGAGTGGTCTGTTATTAGCATGTGTCTGCAGCTTGCTTCAGTTTCTTCAGATGAAAGGTGCCACAGAGAGAACAACGTTATGCCAAAGCTGTGAAGAATGCTGCACCAGCAGCACATGGAGGGGATTCTTCATGTGTAGGAATTAAATCTGCTGAAGAGAATAGCCCTGACCTTTTTACTAGTTGACTGTGACACTCACAATTTGTCTAGCGTTACTATGTAGCATAACATATTCCAGCATTTGGAAGTGAAAGGTGTCACTAAAAATATTTACTGGTCAGATGCTCGCTAATGTTTTAACATTTGCACCCTGATTACATTTTTTTCCACCTAAAACTGCTGTCAAATTCCATATGAATCTGAAAATACTTTCAGTGCTCTCAAAACTTGGATTTTTTTGTATGTGTGAATTAAAGTTTTATTCAGTTCTGCTTGCATTCAGCATCAGAAGAAAAGGATCAGCCAAGGGCAGTCAGGCACTGCAAAAACGTGGTGCAGCACTGGAAAAGCCATGCAGAATGTGAGCCTCAAGCATGCAGTTTTCACTATGTGTTGGAGAAGCAAGTTAAACATCCATAACATTCAGCGCATACAGCAAGAGCATATGTCAAAGAGAACAGTTTAATGAAGTCAGCAAGAGTGTTGTTTGGGGGTAGAAGGCAGAAGAGAACAGCAATGAAGTCCGTGAAGTGGTACTAACTTAATAGATTAGTGTTTGCACATTCATAGGGAAAACCTTAAAATTTAGAACTGACATAAGGACTCAGTAAACTGAATTACCAAGGCAATATTGGGAAAGTCTTTTCCTTATGGCGACGTTAGTGATGCCTGCACTGTTCTGCGAATCTGCCAGTAAGGACATCACTCCGCAGACTGGGCAAATGCAGCCTTAAAGGCATAAACTAAAGTGCTATTAGCTGTCTATATAATATACAGCCCTGTAATTTGCTTGAAACATCATATAAAAAGAAAATCCTAGGGTCTATAGAATGTGTAAAGACAGAAGAAGAGAGTAAGAACAGATTGTTGTGCTTAATGGCACTGGGCATGCACCAGGATTTTGCAAAAACTGAGCTGTCTAAACGTATTGCCAGTAGCATATATTTATCTGCATTTGCATTTTTAATTAATTTTAATCAGAAAAAGAATTCTGGAATGTCAGGGACTAGAAAACACGAACAAAAAGAACCATCTGAATGGAGCAGTTCACAGCAGCAGCTGGCAAGAAAGGAGAAACCACTGGTGGGGCAGGAATGCCTTTACTGACAGCAGCGTACCATTAGCACTGCTGTGGGAAACGCTGTGGTCTGCATGGGTAGTTTAAGGGCATCATTTACGAGCAAGGCAGTGTGTCCAAGGTACTAGAAGAAAATCTACATCAGCTTGGATAAAGACAGCATAAAGTGACCAGTATCACCAAGTGAGATGGAAGGTGGTGTAGCAGTCGTGGGAGATGTCAGTTTGGGATTTCATTGAGGAAGAGGTTCAAAACCCAAATGTGCAAAGCAGTGGGTGTCCCAGTGGCAGGCAGTTAGAGTAAGTGCCTGTCTTGGAGTCTGGAGCAGCCTAATGAGGTAAGTCAGAAAATACGGGGGCTGCAAGTTCATAGGAACTCAGCGCACTTGGAATTTTCTGAGAAAAAAGAAGCATCAGGCCTAATGGGAAGAAACAGCTCTGTTGTCTGCCAGCACCCCAGGAAGAGCTGGAATCCCTGCTTGGAGTGATACAGGTAGTGACCTCTTACTTCAATTAAAACTAACTTACACCAATAGAAACCAGTGAGCCTTTTCAGGAGCTGGAGATGTGGATAAACAGCGAGCAGTACTTGCAAAGCAAGCCAGATAGGATGCTTCCTGAAGAGAGAGAAAAAGTAAAAGCCTCATATATTGCATTCAAACCAAGGAAATAGTGCATGGAGCATGTTGTTCCTGAACAACAGCTGGAACAATATTCCTGCTGGAAGATGCCTCAGTGGTTTATTGATGAAAAGCACTGACACCAACACAGCCAGAAGTGCACTTGGAGAAGGGAATTATTTACCATTTGTTGCTGCACATCAGAAGTTGCATCGATACATATATATGGCGACACGGTGACAGCTGAAACAGAACACAAATCCCAAGACAGCATGCTTTGACAAACTGCTGGCTTGTGCTTTCTCCCGTCTTTGGCACATAAACTTCAAGCAACAAACATGAGACTCGAAGGTTACAATGAAAGCTTGAAGAGAAATTTCTGTAGCTGATCTGCCCTTGTTCATTGTCACAGAACTCAATGCAAAAGTAGAGGAAAACTGAGAAAGAAGTATGGAGAAGAGGTGATTTAACTAGTTCCTGCAAATTAGCTGACAGATTGGCTGAGAAAAACAGAGGGCAATGAAATTCTGTGGCCTTTAAGAGAAGCAGGAGAAATCAGCCTGTGTTACAACAGGGTCTCTGCAAATTCCCTGTCAGACTTTCAACATGAAAACATTAAATCCTAGATAACTTTTAAAAAACCTTTTAAAGACATTGATTTGATTGCAAAGGAGGAGCTGAAAATGAAAATAAAGGAGAAGACAAGACAAATGTCTGCATGGATTTTGAGGGGAGGGAGGAAGGGAGCTCACAGCAATGCGGTTGTGGATTCACCTCAGCGTGGGAGAGACAGTGTGTGTGTGCCTTGAGCTGACTTCTGCGGGATTTCTCAGCATCCTTCAGCCAAGGACATGTTCAGGTTTGGATTAAGGGCCAGGATTTGGAGGCTCTGGGGCAATTTGCAGCCTGCAGCTCAGGTGTTTGGGCCCCGGGGATGGCTGCCACCTGGCCCCCAGCTCAGCTGCCCCTCAGGGTGAGGAGGGAAGAGCCCGTGTGGTGCAGGCCTGTCCCGGCCGTGCTGCCGGGCCTCTCTCTCCTTGCCCCCTGCCCCTTCCCCATAAATTACGGTGTGGCTGTGGCAGATGCGGGCCCAGCCACAGAAAAGGAAAGGTCGCGGGGCATAAAGGTTGCGTATGGTTGGGCTGGCTGCAGATAAGCTGTTACCAAGGGAAATGGATACACCGGGGGGCCCTTATCTGGGTCTATTAAGCTACCAAATCCAGCAGTGTAATTGGAGGCTTTGCCTGCCCAGATGTTGAGAGCAGAAGGCTGTCTGTAACAAGAGATCTGAGGAGATTGGGGTTAACTAAATAGGGATTTTATTGACAAACCTTTAAAAATGCTTCTTGCCTTCAGCAATTAAACATAACACCCTGAGCAGGACAGGTCTCCTCTGTCTCTCACAGTTGCCTGATTTTGCTTGAATACAATCCCGGGGAGAAGAGAGCGAGGAATTATGTCCTGTGTTGTTTTATGGTGTTGATATAATTCCCTGCCCTGCGAGACTGAGTACGAGCAGCGCATCTACCTCCTGCGGGCTCAGTCATGGCCTGGCATCCTCTCAAATGTCCTATTTTCAATATTGTTACATCCCTGGGAGGATCTGCATTTCTCTCATGGAGTTGTGTCCATGCAACCATAAAAAGGGCAAAAGGGATAGAAAACCTAGGTCCAGGTAGATTTATTTTACAGATACTATGGTTAATGAAAAAAGGTTTCCCTGGTGTCTCAAGTTTTGTGTATTTTGTCCAGCTACTCGCAATGATTGTGGGATAGCCTTGAATCAAAACTGTGATTTTGAACTGTCTGCATTTCCAGCCTATGTGGGAAATTCCGAGATTTTGATACTTGGTTTGGTCCCAGCTGGAATATCCTGGGTTTTGTTCTAAAATATATATATATTCACTTGTCTTTCTGGCTCATTTGATTCTCTAGCTATAATGTTAGTTAGTTTCAAATTGAAAATACTCTGCTTTATATTGTGAACAGAGCTACCCAGAACTGTGCAGTGTGACTCGGATATGGCTTTTGCTCAGCTCCCGTGGAGGCAGGGACATTCAGAGACATTCAGGTGCTCTGAAACCAGACATTTTGCTGTTCTAGGTACTCTGTGAGTGCTCCTCGAGCTCTAATTGCTGTGATTGGCTTTGCTGCTGTTTTCTCGTTACTTCTGTTCTTGTGTCTTGGAGCTTGCCTCTCTGCTTTTTGTTTTTAGGGCCTCATTTGACCCAGATAGGAAGTGATCTAGGATCACCGTAAAGCTTTTAGAGTGACTCTGGGTATCAACATCTGGCATTATGAGGAGGTGACAGTGTAAATCCAAAGAGTTTGTGTGATGTCAATGGGTATTTTTTTCTAGCGTACAAAGCAGACCCAAGTAATTTGGGCTGGGAAACACTTTCTCAGTTCATTTCTAGAAAACGTATTTCTGTAATTATGCCTCAGAGTTTTTCATTATAGTGAAAACCTCTGCTAGGTCCAAGGGGAAAAATTACCTCCACTGTTTCCAGACACCCAATATGTTTTCCCTTTGCTTGAATTTATGAGTTTTGGCAAAGATAACTCACAATGTGATCGTGTTTCAGGGTAGTGGTTTCTCTCACTGAATCCAAAACCAAAGTATGACTGCTCAGAAAGCTCCTATGCATCTTTGGTGATGTATGCATGTGGTACATGGCCCTCCAAAATCCCACCAGTCTGTTTTTGCCTCCTGCATATTATTCACTGGTGTAATGAAACAGTTTTTTGAAGTAGGAATTACTTCTTGTTTGCCTTTAAAGCATGAATTGCAGTCCTATTGAAAAAAAAAAAAAAAAAAAAGCAAAATCTGACTCTTAATGAAAATACTTTTGCTTCCATTAATTTGTAAGAAGGTTCAAATAAACCCGTTTATCAAAGATCTTTACTGGAAAACGAGCCTTAATCAAGAGACTCCTCTAGATGCAATGCAAAATGCCTCTGAGAGTTACGCATCGGACCTGGACAGCATTTGAAATTGGAAATCAGAAGTTGGAAAGTAGAAAGTAGAAATTAGAAATAATTAGAATGGGTATTTCCATCCTGGGAAATTTGATTAATTATTTTGATATTTGTCTTTTCAGCTAGAACTGTTTTTTTGTTTTTGTTGTTGTTTTTTACTTAGAAATTTTTAATATGTCTCCTCTTAAAATGAATTTTGAAGTGTTTTTACTTTCTTCCCAGTCTAGCTGCAATGCCTTCAGAGAGTTGCCATTTCCCCGCCTTGTGTTCCCTGCTGCACAGCCACCCCATGGCACGCACGCAGCCACAGGTTACGCAGTTGTCATCTGCTGAGGTGCTCTGTCTGGAGGGAAACCAACCCCAAACCTTATGACTCATTTTAAGAAAGGGTTTGTGTAGACGTGTATAGGTTAATTCATGCAGATTACCCCCAAAATTAAACATTTTCTGTTATCTTAAAGGAAATCTGATTTTTAAGAATGATGTTGGCATTTTCTTTCAAAAATTCTGCTTTTTCTTGTAGAAACTGTAGTCTCCTGAAGAGTATTCAGATAGAAAAAACCTGACCAGCTTTACTAAAGATATACAAGATGATGCTTTTAGCTTCAGCCAGTCTATATATTGCATTATTCCACAAAGCAGAAACCTCAGTGGCACTGATTAGACAGATATCTCAGACAGAAAAATGCGTACTCCATAAGGTGACAGAATCTGACATTGCAGGTGTCTGCTTCTTTATTTCACTTGTGTGCCTTTTACATTGTGTAAACTCCAGGAACGTCAATGGACTTGTTCCTGATGTACGTGTGTCTAAATTAGCCAATAACCAAGCTAACATCCTGTATTTGTTCCATAACTATTTTGACTCAAACGCTTTCAGTTCTCAACTCATACCTTGTATCTGTTTCTCCTGCTGTTACCAAGGATTGGATTGGACTTTTCTTTCATTTTTTGTCTTTGTAAATTGGATTGTCTTGTGATACTGAATCACACGGGCTGTCACTGGCTAAGCAGCAGGTTCCTCCTAACCCCCTTCCATGTGTGGTTCTGTTTGATGGGATTGTTATTTACTTTCCAACCACCTTGTAATCTTGGTTTCATCTGCGACTTCAAGCTCTCCTTTGAGTACCACATCAACTACATTGTCAGGGCTTTTTTTTCTTTTCCTTTTTTTTTTTTTTTTTTTTTTTTTATCAGTGTAGGGATTCAGCAAAGCTTGGGTCTTGCTGTCTCAGCAGGATACAGAGGGTTTGATTTATGTCTGGATAACGGCACAAGCTGAATTATTGCAGTAGCTGCCTCCCAGCCTCCCAGATTGGCTGCTACACGGTATTGGTAAGTTTGTGCAAAATTCAGCAGCTAAGGGACACACAATTAAACATGCTGAGGTATCGGCACACCACGCCTAGGCAAGGCACGGAATTATTTCTGAATGGAGCTTTGTTTAAACTTCGGTTAAACTTTGGGGCATTCAACTTTGGGTACCTAGATTGCAGAAATGTTGGAAATCTGAAACACAGATCCCATCAAGTGGGACACTGGAAACTTTCAGACTCCATAAGTTCCTTTGAAGGTCTGAGCCATTAAACCTCCACCTACCTAGACGTTACATTTACAAAGACACATTTGGCAGGGAAATGCTAGCTGCAGAAGTGCAAACCATGCCAACGTAAAGATTTGTAATTACACACAGATCAAAGTATTCTTCATGGCCAAAAACTTTCCTAATCCGGATTTGACAATTAAAATAGGGATTCAGCTACTTTAATATCTGTAAAGAATAGTTTATGTGGCACCAATATTATAGCATCTACTCTTTTGAGTACAGAATTAACTTTCTGAAATGAGCAATTATATTAGTTAATTCATTTATACATTAAGATTAATTAAAAAATAAATCCTTTAAGTATTTCAGGACTGTGAGATAATTTTAAACATTTTATGAATAGAGGAATAGCACTAACTCTGAACTTTCAAAAAAAAGTCAAAACTAATTAAAAACTTACAGTAAGTGCAGTTAAAACTTTTTCACACTTCTTTGTATCTGAAAGATCCTTCTTCAGAAGAGAAACGTGCAGTGTTCTTCCTTCCAGATGGTAAATACATTTTCAGTGTTTTTCCATTTGCCTAAAGTGGAAGGCATGGGAAGGCAGCGTGTTGGGATGGGACAGGACTGAAAAGATGCTCGCTGCTGGTCCATATGCGCTCTGCCCTAGCTTCTTGAGGAAGATGCACAAGACAGAAGGTCAGTTACAGCACTCCTAGAGCTGTTAAGGTGTATTGTATATCTTATTGTCTCATCTGTAACCACATCAGCTCTTTGTAAGAAGGATGCTGACTCATCTGCCCCTCATTGGTGCTGCTATCTGGGACAACTCCATACAGCTGGTCAGGACCAGTTTCAGGTGGTGGAAAGGGAAGTCCAACACAGGCTGTGGTTTTCTTACCTAGCATGTCCCCAGTGTCACCCATAGATGTGAGCTTCTGTTGAAGGGAGCTATACCAACTGGAGCCTGGATTCAGGGTAGTCTTGGTGCATTCGCAACCCTTGTGCTTTAATAACATGAGGCAGCCAGAAAAAGGTGAGGTTTTAAAAAACTAAAATAGGCAAGTACCGAAAAATAATTTCCTGCTGATAATGTTGGCTCTACTTTAATCCCTTTTGCACTGAATTTTGTTGGCATGGCTGCGTGGCTCTGTGCAGCCGTGCTGTCAGCTCAGCTCCCACGTGCAAAGCTCATTTGGCACAGCTGTGGCAGGAGGGGTGGTGCTGGGGCACCCGATCAGCCAGCACTGACTCAGCATCTGGGTTTCAACGTGCCCATTGCACCCAACTCCGTGATGGGTTTGGAGGTCTAAACCTACATTACAGAGCTACAATATCATTAATGATTGTAAATGTGCCTGCTCCGTTTGTAGAACTGGCTGCTGGTATTTATTGCAGTGGCAGCCCGCAGTCCAAAGGCAGGAGGTGTAATCAGCATCAAGGTTAATGATGCTGTTCCCTGGGCTTTTAGCAAAGTGTGCTCCCAGATGCCTGAGAGAAGGAAATAAGACACCTTCTGAAATGAAAGAACTGCTGCGAATTAAAACTGTGTCGACTCAAATCCTTGGATCCGAACACTTCTTAATAAGTTTAGCTTGGGGCCCGTCTCAAATAAGAGGCAATAAGTAAGCCAATATGTTGTCACCCAGTGGAATTCAAGATCGCTGGAGGTCACTGAGGTATAAGTACTTTGGATGAACTTTTAATAGTATTCAATAATTTTCTGACCTTGGATAATAGTGGTGACCATAATTGCACCTCTTGCTGCAGGGAATAGTGTGGTCTCCTGTAAAGCTGGGAGAGAGTTTCTACTTTTCTGGTTCCTACCTTTCACTAAGGTAGTTGGCTAAACAGGCAGCTTCTTTGATCTGTATTTCATCATTCCTGTAGGATTAAAATATGAACAAATATTCAGGAGCGAGTGTTCAGTGTTTTAATGTGCATGATTTAGAAGTAAGTTTAATACTAAAACGATTATTAAGTTGATTTTTCTCATATTAACGTTAAAACCTAACGCATGTTTTGGGAGCTGTGTTAATATCTAGAAGTTTGGAGTTAGTGGTTTCCAATTTCAAAACAAGGGTTTGAAATATTGAAATATTTGAAAGTAGAAAAAGTATCAAATTTCATTGAAAGTAAACAAGGGGAAGCCTCCTAACTCTTGTTTACCTTGTTTTGACTGTTTGAGTTTGCAATTTCCATCCTTTTCTTCCTTTAGGACTGGAGACTGATAGGTATTTTTATCATTGCCTGTTATGCTTATTAAAATACAAAGTCCTAAGCACACTAGTTGGGCTTTGAACTTACTCTTATTTTCATTCATATATAATCATATGTAAAATTTTAAGAAAGTATCAATCCCTACAGGCAAGATAAAGAACACATAAACATATACAATATATATGTTTAAAACCACTTTTAATGTGCTTTTGGAGCACCAAATGCAATTGTGAGATAAAATATGCAACCTGAACTGGTTCTTGTTTATTTAAAGGGTAAGCTGAGTGTTCTGGTGGATTAGACAGGCAGAGGGAGGGGAGGACAGTGAAGTTTAATGCCAACTGGCCCATTTTCTGCCCCTCTAATCTATATATTAGAGAAGAACTTTTCTGTCAAGCCCCTTTTCAAAATTAGGCTTGCAGTTTGAAACTCCAGTGTAAAGATTTCGCCCCCATAAGCTTTGGAGTAAATTGAGAAGCCTTTTAAGAAAGCCAGCAGACCGAGCCCTTATGTGGTATAAATCGGCATCGATGCTAATCAAACTATTTCAGTTTATACTAACCTGGTATCAGCCGGAATTAAGAGCTTAGCAATCAAGCAAGCATGACTAAAATCAGGTCAAGAGACCAGAAACCTGAAATATTTCCTTTGGCTAAGGCTGCTTAAGGCTCGATGCTGTTTGGTGAAGGGCAGTCTGGTGAAGTTTCTGCAGATTTCTGCTGGTCTGAGTGAAAGCAGGAGCCTGGCCCCGCAGCTTGGTGAGATTGCTTTTTCCCTCAGTGGAAATCTCGTCAGCATACTCTTGTCTCTGTTTTTCATGTGTCTCTGTCAGAGAAAGAAGTGCTGATAGCTTAAGCACTTTAAGCCTTTCTCAGTGTTTGAACTGATTGCTTAGGTTGTGTAGCAGCTGTGGAAATCAAGTGTTCACTTTAAGTATCCTTCCTGCCATCGGAGGGATTCAGCCTGGGTTCAGATGTCTTATAACCTGCAGGTATTACAAGTCCTCTCCTGTCAGCTGAGAGCAGGAATATTGGCAACACAGTCCCTGTAACCACTTACAGTGTCTTATCTAAACACCCCTTGCTCAGTCTCCGATGTGTGAGCCGGGAGGATGAGAGTCACATGAGATGGAAGATAATGTTTTGTTGGATTTCCCTTCCCTTCGGGGAAAGCCTGTAAGAGTGCAGAGCACTGATTGCCCATTTCCAGTTCCCTTAACAATGATAGCGGTGAGAAAGCTTTATTTAAACAAAACCGAAGACATAACCTGTATTTTCTGGGAAGAAAACATTTTTCATGGAGGACATAGGGCTTTCAAACACCAACATGTTTGGCAGTCTGTTGGAAATGAATCTCAAGACGAGAAGATGCAGCCACTGGGTCTGTCCAGCCCCTCTGGTGTCCATGCTAACAGATGTGAGGCTTTTATAAAGTCCTGCATGTTCCATGCTCAACATCGATGGCAGAAACCTGTTCCATGCTCCTCAGAGGAACCATGCCAGGTGTTTTTAGTTCTCAAAATGTATTTCAGTGAGGCTGAAAAGTTAGGAGCTAATGCAAAAGCAATAGGGTTAACTTGGGTGAGCTGCGTTGAATTTCCCACGTGAAGGAACTGGTGTTTTGTTACTCGGTCGGTGTTAAATGCACCCAGGGTGCATGCAAGATGTGTCAGAAGCATGGTAAGGAAGGCAATTAGTTGTGCAGGGAGGTAAGCAGTGAGCTGCTGCTCATTTCGTATACTTAGGGAGCAGCGAGGTAATACAATGTGTGCTGTTTCCACCTACAGAGCTTCTCAGATCCACTAATTTCTGTGTGTTTAGTCTGAAGGTTTCCTCAAGAAACAGATCCACTTAGAGGCAGCCAGGATTTTATTCATGGCACCGAGGCAGGGTTTTGCACAGACTCCAACAACAAAGCATGAGGCAACGCCGAATGCACCCAGCGCAAACATGCCTCAGTGACTAGAGCTCCCTAAGCTTATTTAGCACTGCGCGCTGCAAAATATGCTAAACAAAGAACAAATTGCTGCTCTAAAGAGCTCGCAGACATAAGAACCTGGATCCATATGATGCAGTGAATAATCTGTGCCAGATAAGCCTCCTAGCTGAAATGTTCTGAAGAAGTTCTTAATTGGAAGGAGCAGGGGGATGGAAGTGGGAGTTGTGTGTGTATCATTAGCAAGAGAACAAATGTCTCCAGCTTTAACTAATGTTGACTACAATAAATTAAAATAAAAAGGAGCAAACTGACACTTGATTTGAAGCTTGCGATGAGCGTTAATTTGAATTTTTGTGCTGCACCTGGCTTGTTTCATAATCTCGGCATTACTTAATTGGGCTCTTTGTACTTCAATTTTGGTATTTTAAGAAATGTCAGGTTATTACAAGTTCCAGAACAAAATAATGGGGGGAAAAAATCCTTTCAAGTCAGATACTGTTACAATTCGTTATTTTGTGGTTTTGAATGGAGTTTGACTTGCCTTCCCTACACATCCCTGGCTCAGCCTGGTCTTTGTGCCTCGGCTTTTCCTTCAGCTCTTCTCAGCAGCCGTGCTGCTGCTGGGCACCCTGTGCTGCCTTGGGGCCTGGGGCTCTCCCCTGGGGGTGAGGGGATGGGGGAGAGGATTTGCTCATCTGTAACTTGTAAATGCAGGTGATTGTCTGAGGAATTTACATAACATGTTTGTTTACTGAGGCTCATCCTTGATGAGCAGTAAGGAAGGATCCAGAGGAGGGAAAGCATATTTAAATTTGAACCAGGAGCTTTGACATTACGCTGGTTAGTGTAGCATTAAATTAACATGCTCTGTTGATACTTCTCAAGAGCTTATGTAGCAGTGCTGCTTAGGTGCCCATTAAAATCAGTTTTAAGGAATGCTGTAGAAATGATAAGGTAAATTATACTGAATTATAGGACAGGGACAGAGCGTTCAGAGTTTTCCTTTTTCATACTCCAGAGTCAGGTAAGAAATTTCATGTTCTAGTGGGAAACAATTAACTTCTCTCACATCTCTTGAAACCTCCTGTTGGTTTAAAGTTTGTATTCTCTCTTCCCTGACTTAGCTCTCCCACAGGCTGCAGTTCGTCTCCTGCTTTGGGGAGGAGAACACAGTACTTAGGGAGAGACCTTAGGCTGACTCTTAACTCTCTGTTTGGGGAGTTTGCAGGTTGAAATGCTGCCACATGCAGTGCCCAGCATTTCTCATCTCAGTTCATTCCCCCCAGCGGAGCTGGTCTTATCTTTTCACCATAACATATATCTGAGTGATGGGTGGCTGTGGGTATAATAAGTCTCATGGCTGCTTTTTCCATAAGTAATCTGAGCAACTTGACTATAAATAATGTCAAAAACATGACCTGTGTCCCTAATCCTGCCATTTTGAAAAAGCATTTTGAGGGATATGTTTAAATGTGACATTTCTATATCCTACAGGAATGTCAAATTTACAGTGCACTCCCTGCTTCTGTAAACTTTTAAAGTAATAACATTGGCAGCTCAAGCAAGCAGAGTTATTCAGTTCTGTGCCGATCCTGGGATACAATGAAATTATGATGTCAAGAAGATTCAAGCCTTTCTTTAGTCAAGCAAAAATATTGGCAGAAAACAAATAAGATCCAGCTTTTGTTAGTGACCCAAGCATCCTTCTTGGGCACGGTGATTTGAGTCGAGAATATTGTTTTATCAAATACCATTTGAGCTGTAGAATTCCATATAATGCAATTCAAACTACATTCAATATTTCAGTTTCTTGCAATTTTCTATGATGTCCATTGTAGCAAATATTTCTGAGACAAACAAGCAATAAACCTGTCACTGAATGAACTCCGTTTGTTCAAAAATGTAATGACTGTCCTTGCTACAAAAGCTGTCCCTTCAGCTTCGCGGAAGATGAAAATGCAGAAAGAGAAATTGCAGCCGTAGCTCGATTCTGTAAGCACTTGTATTTTAAACCTAATGGCAAAGTGTATGCAACAAGTACAGCACTTTAGAAGATTTTAATTATTATAAGTATATGAGTTGGGTTCAGAACTGGAAAGTTTTTAAAATTAATTGCATGTATATTAATGCATTATAGGTGGCATAATGGAATGCTAGCTTGGAGCCTTTCAATTCAGAGCACCTACAGTGGAACCCAAACTGGTAAGGTCAGTGGAGACTTTTGTCGTGCTGTCAGTAGAGGAACCTGTTGTGGACCAAATGAGGACAAAATGGTTACAGTAGAGGAGAGAGGAGACAGAGTGATGCTTATTTACTCTGATTCCACTGTTGGTTCATGCGAGGAAACTTCTTGTGCTGCGAATTCTGTCCGTCATCCTGAAATTTTTCAAAACATAAGTTGAAGGGCAGTCTGGAGGGGGAGCTTTATTTTGGGGTGCAGACATGGGGTGGGATTGGAGCCTTTAAGCACTGGGGCTGTTTTCCAGCAGAGGACAAGTTGCCAGCAGCTGCACCGACCCAAGCAGCTGATTACATGGACTCCTCACCTGGCACGCTCGCTGTGAGTTTAAGTGTGCAGTAGCTTCATCTGATCAATTGACACGTCCTTGCAGCTTCACGTGTGAAAGCAGTCAGGAAAAGAAAACAAAACATCCAGTGTCTGTGTGGGGTCTTTCAGATGGCAAACAAATGGCTAATAAACCACTGAACCAAGGTGGTTTCTGCCAAATGGGCATCCCCAGGATACATCCCGCATGTCACAGCAGGGGCGGAGGAAAGGCACTGTTCTGAACCTTCCTAAAGTTGCAGAGTTTCCGCATGTATAAAGAAGGAAGTGATGGCAGTGTTTATATATGATGGACTTGTCTTCTTCTGGATGTGCAGTGCAGCTTTGGGACACACAGGGTGTCTGGGCAGTGACCTCTCCTGCTGTTCCTGGAGCAAATGTCCCCGCGGAGAAGTGATTCGTAAGAAACTCCTCAGGTGGGAACTGGGGAAGCTCCACAGGACGGGGCTGAAACTGGGGGTACTCCCTGTTGCAATGGGCTACTGGTCACTTGCTTAAAAGCTTCTCTACAGCTCGTGCTGAATCTCATCATTTGATGGGTTGGCCATGTTCTGGGCTGCATTGCGTGTGGCAACTTCTGTCTGAATTTGCTTGAAGGGAGAAGATCCTGCTGTGATTTTTACTGGGATTTCCCTCCTGTAAATTTACTGTTATTAGTGTGTTCTAGTTTTTCGCTCTCTTTCACCATAGTTTTATCCCTGTAAAATAAGGACAAAAGAAATCCCAGAAGCACGGTTTATACAATGTTTTCCTAGTATTTTTCTGGTATTTGAGATAGAAATGCCTTGCTAAACTTTTCAAAGGCTGTTTTCTTCTGTTTTCTTTCCCTTCCTTACTGAGATTTCTGGCCACTACAGACCTGGAAAAAAGCAGTAAGAAAAGGCAGTATGTGGTGCATCCCCGGCCATTTTTTGAACTTTTCCACTCTCTGTGACTGTGAGTAACACAGAGTTTGCTGCAGAGTGGCAACATTTCAGCAAGGTCTGCCGCATGGCTGGCCAGTAGCTTTAGGGTGATGGGTCTGTCCTGGTAGGCAAAGCTTGGAAAAGTTGTTAAATGAGTTTATAAATGAGAATAAAGGCTTATCTATATTTTCATACTTGGAAGTTTTACATTTGGAGAGTACAGAATTAATGGAGCTTTCACTGCCTGGAAGGAGCACGGAAGGGATGACCTTACCCTCCTGGTAACCTCCTACTGCCTCAGCTGCCTCAAGAGCTCCTGCAGCAGGCAGAATCAAACTCCCCTTATTAATTCCCTCCACCGCCCCAGTTACCAAATGAAATTCAGTGGCCTTCATTACGCAGGAGGTCAGCCTGGGGATAATGATGGCCCTGCTGCCTATGCAATCCAGTACTTCTGCAGTTCGAGAGGGGTAAGGATCAGGAACCAGGTTTAGGTGTCATGCTCTCATTGTTTCACTCCTTGTTTTTCAGCCTAGTAATGTTATGAAGCAACTATATCACTGGGTCGGTTCTCAGAGGGAAAAGGGATTTGCAGCAGTTTATTCTTCTGCGTAAGCAAACAGCTGAGGAAGGCATGATCTGGCATAACTAACTTTTCAGTGATGATGGACAAAATAGTGGTGGAAAAGAGAAACCAGTAATTAGTGGCTGCTTCCACTTCGTGGCTCCGTTTTCACAGTGGCTAATGCTGTGTCTCAGTTCCTTCACCAGTAACTTGAGGCTAAGAGCTGCTACCTTTCCTCAAGCGCTTTGCAGTCTTGCCTGAGTGCTCTGGAGGACAGGGTGTCATTACGGTACGTCACTGACTTTATGGGCAGAAGCACTGCCAATAACTTGACACATGGGCAATCTTTCCTCATCCCCCGTGGCAGCAATGCATGAAGAGCCACTGGAAGCAGTGTGGAAGTCGCAAGGAAAGATGTGTGAAGGGAGGCACGAGTAGGTAAGAGAGCAGCCCTGCAAGAAGTGGTTCATCCTCTCCTAATGCAGCGGCCCATTGCCTTGAGCTCCTCTCCTTCCCCTGACTTCGGGGCAGAAGGCAGAGTGGTTGTTGTAACAGGAATGTGCCACCTGTAGAATCCCTTTGACCTTTAGGCTGGAGGAAAATAACATTCAAAATGTTACTTTCAAAACAAGAATTTCTGAAGATATGTGAATAGTGATGTTTTTTTTTTTCACCAGTAAGAGGGCTGTTTCAAAGAACAAAAATGCTTTTGTATTTATTTTGTGTTCAACTGGTTTGTACAAAATCTGTCTCTTCCTGTTCTGTCTCGACTAACACATCAGATAGTGACTTATCTTGTCTGCTTGCATTAATAGCATTGATTTATGATAAATGCTGTAACACAGTGTGACTCATCTGAGTTGTCTCGTGCCTTCAGTGCAGGACTGTCAGCATGAAGCCTTAAAGGATGTGTGCCTTTTGATTCACTACTCTATCAGCACTGTGCTGATCCTCCAGCAATTTTTAGAGCTATTTGTTTTATCTTTGCCACACGTTGGGTGTGCTTTTGCTTTTGCTTTTAGATTCCAGTGGAAATCTGAAATTGATCTGTCAAAGACCAAGGCGATCTTGGTCCTCAGTTTAATTTTTAGCTGTGGATTTTCCATGACAGAGAAGCATTCCGAGTAAGTCCTGGGGAACTGGGCAAGAAATTGTTTTCCAGGACTGTCCCAACCAATGCAGATCACGGGATGGGTCAAAGCTGGGTGCCTTTATCACTTTGTATTGCAATCAGGAAAAATAAAAGGGATAGTCATTTGTTTTTCCTTAACTTTTCATAGTAACATGCCCGTTTTAAGATTATGACATTTCTTGCTGAAATGTATCAGATCTTTATTTTTTAAACTGATAAATCTTTCATATTGCAGTTTATAATTAAATAAGACAGAGATAAAGAACCTGGACTGAAATAAGACAGACTACACCAGCACCTGCTTAGTCATGCTTTTTTATGTTTCAGATGAATGCCCAAACCATCTACCTCCTTCATCTACTATGAAAACTGTTGAAAGGTCTCTGTCATTTCCCACTTCAGCATGGAAAAGTTACAAAATGTGCACTTAGACATTTCTTGCCCAGCTCTCTTTGCAATATTTGTATCCACTATGGGACGTGTTAGGTTGTGCCACTGACACATAACATGAAAATTGCTTTTTCCTAGAAGAACTGGCATAAATATTGTGAATATTGTGAAATTCCTTTAAAGAAGAGCTATAGGACACAAGTGGGGTGGGCACAGAAACAAAATCTAGGAGCTTATTCTGCCACTGACTTTCTAGCAATTCTTTCCATATAACAGGAATAGTAATACTTAACCCACAAGGATATCTGTGAATCATATTTGAATTAAATTGCAATGTATGAATATTGTGCTAGATTTCTATTAACTATTTTGAAGTTATACATATTTTATCATATGAAGTATGATAAAAATGGTCCAGATCTCCTGCTTGCCTGTTTTATTTTAACCAGCGTTGACAGCTAGAGCTGGTAGAAGCAATCTGAATTAAAATTAAAAGGCAACGCACCCCCCACCAACTTTTTCTGTGAAATAATTAGTTAATTTTGTTGATGAACTCCATTTTCAAAACACACAAAGTCTTGTTGAACAAAGATAACAGTATAATGGATATCCACGACACTTGTACACCTGAGGCATATGCTGCTTTATAAAATTCGGGGGCTAGACTGTCCTCTCATTCTGCCTGTCCCTATCACTTTCTGTGTGCATACACACATAATTGTAAGTGACACATTATTTTTTGAGGGCAGAATTTGGTTCTGAGCTAGGTGCAGTGTGTTTGTGGAACTAATGGCTATGATAGTTCTTTTGAAATGCTCTATTCTGTCTTCTGTTTCTTTCTTTTTTTTTTCTTTTTTTTTTTTTTTTTTCCCCTCTAGGGAAGCAGAAACATTTAGAGTCAACTGCTGTCAAGTGAGACATGACTGTAGTGATTGTATAAGGTTAGGAAAGCCGAAAACTGAAGTTAAAATTTTTGGATTCTTCTCCGCTCAGCAGTCAGTGCATGTACTGTTGACAAAGGAAGAAATTACTCTGCAGAAGAGAAGCATATGTTTTGGTTAAAGGTCTCATATACATAAAAGGCATGCATGGAAGTGTAAAGGACTTAATTTTATCGGAGAAAATAGTCGTTTTGGCACAAAATCTTTGACGCTGTCTCATTTGAAGAGCACCCATCCATAAAGTTTATGCGTTAGACTGTTAATGCTTAAATATTGAGTGTCTAAGAGTGAAGTGAAAATCAAATGAAGGTGTGGTACGTGGTGCCACCCCACTGATCTCTCCCTGTGCATTTTACAAGCGTGATTCTCCACACACTGCATAGTGAGGAAAATACACAGCGGTGTCATTGCTGGTATCCTTCATGCACTGTGTGTGACAGTCTGAAGTAAAAGAGGGCTGGGAAATGACAGATGGGAAAGTTCTCTCAGCTTTTACAATCTCTGCTCGTGTAGGGTTGGTATCCCGAGCCTGTGGGATGTGTCTGTGTGGCTGCTGGGTTCCTCACAGCCCTGGGGATTTCCCACTTTCAGTTGCAATAAGGGAAGGGATACAGAGGGGGGAAATGGAAGCGAACCAAAGGAAATCTTGGTCCCTGTGGAACTGGATAGCTTCAGCTATCTAGTGCCCTGTGCTAGTTATAGTCCCTATGTAGTGTACACCACCCCCTCTGAGTTTGGGCATCCCACCTTTTGTATCTGTACAGGCTGGAACGGTGAGTCAGGAGCCACTGGGACTCAGAAAAGCTTTTCTTTTTGAATCAAACTTAAATCCATCTAATTTATTTTTTATCATTTCTTCTGACTCCTTCCCACCCCTCTCCTGAAGTTCCTTTGCCAGGTTCCTGACGTGCATCCAGCAATTCAGAACTCCCGCAGGGATCCGGCGTCCATTGCTTAGAAACAGAAGGCACCGAGTTAGCAGGAGAATGAGGGCTGCCATCCCAGGCTGTACGACTGACAGCCTGATGCCAAGCCAATAGCCTGGGAGTTGAAATCTGGACCAGACATTTTGGGCCAAAAGAAGTCTTATTCAAGTGTGTGAATGTGTGGATGTGCTGTTGCAATGGCACGCTGCCTTTCTCTGTGCTAAGAAGTTATCCGAGTGATTCACAGGCTGATGGCTGGAGTCATAATGTTTACTCTTTCCATGAAGGTTGTTCCCCCAAAACCCCCACATCAGCCCTTAAATACTGTTGAAGACTCTGCAGTGGGATGTATGAGAGCTCTGCATGTTCTCTGCAGATAAGAAAACCCCTATCCCATGGAGAGATACTTTCCTGATGAAAAGGAAAGGAGTGGAGCAAGGATGCTGTATGTTAGGGTAAAGCTGTCCCCTGAACTCCCAGCCCCGAGGGCATTTATGCTGTGTATAAATAAACATGGTGTCAGCACAGCACACATTGCGTGGACTTCCACCAGACACAGCTCACCTTCACCACACAAATGATCAAAACCCATTCCTCTCCTTTTGACTCAATTGGTTTTACATCTTTGTTCTTTGTGAAGCCTTTTACTCCCATCCTGTTAAAGGATTCTGCACCTCAGAGGCAATTTGGGTGAATTCGATGTCAGGGATGCCAATCCTAGCTTCGGCCCAGGGTCTGCACTGAAGATCCTTCCCATGTGCCGGAAGAAGGCTGCTGTGCTGTGCTCTTTTCTAAGTTTTATCATTTTTTTTTTACTATTTGTGGTACAGAATTGAAAGTTAAATGCAGTAAATCTACCTCTTACTGCTACACTAGAAAACTTGTGGCAGAAAAAGCTCATTATTGCCCAAGGAAGATGAACACAGATTTGCTTAGAAGACTCTTTTAACTTGCAGACAACCTTAAGTTGACAAACCTGTGTTTTTTTCTATTTTGTTCTCAACTCTGGGGACAGATCCTGAGGTCATTGCTCTATTATATCTTTGCTTGGGAGATGTTAAGCAGTTAAAGATTTAAACTCTGTGCTGTGTCGCTGTCTTGTTGGTATTGATAAACAGCTATATGAAGGCAACATTTGTTCTCCAAACAGATTTTTTTTTTCTCTTAGATTTCTTTTCAGTCAAGCTTGCAATTTCATAAATTTATTAAATGAACATAAAACATCTGGTAGTTAGTCTCTTCCCTGTGGAGTCTGCTTCATGTGAAATGTTATTTCTGTTCAAATAGTAGCTTCTGGAGTATCATTTTTGCAAAAGAATAAATTGTCTGTTGAATTAATGAACCTTGGACTGTGAGCACATACAGTTAAAGCACAACGACTCTATAGAAACCTTCCGCTTTAAGAGATAATTCTCACAAAGCCTTCCCTGAAATAATAGCTGATACGCAGCTTTCAGGGCATTATCGCAGTTCTAGAAATATGCAATAGCAAATGACAGCAAAATTATTAGGTGTTAATCCTACCGTGGCATTGTGTTATCCACATTGCTGGCATTGCAGAGCTGGTAATCCAGGCCTGCACAGATGACCTGTCCCAGGGCTGGGGGATGCTACCTGGGTGTCTGCTCTGGAAAGCCTCTGCTTCTCCCTCTGCTCCTGCACCCCAGTGCTGCGCTGAGCAGAGCTTTGGCAGTGATGAGGTCTGTCAGCTCTGGAAGAGGCAACGAAGAGGCTTTGCCTCCAGGAGACTGCAGAAGTGGCAAACACCGTGACCTCCGGCAAAGGGGAAGTTTCTTCGGGGGTAGGACCTGGCATTCCTTATCCTAGCATGAGATCACACAGGACAAGGGACACAAACCGAGTGTATCTTCCCCTAAATACATTCCCCTAAAGCCCCACCGATCTCTTCCCCAAAATACCTAGCGGAATTTCAATATTTAATGGTATTTTGATACTTTTTGCTATTCTTGCTTTCTTCCTTGGGAGCCACAGTTGTTTCTGTTCCCTTGAATTGCTGCTTAAGTCTTCCCTGCTCATCCTCCTAAGCACTGATTTGGCCAGCAGCCTAGATTTTTATAGTTTGTGAGGATGTAGAAGTGTCTGTGCTCAAAATTAGCAGTCTTGGGCATAAATTCTTCCCCTCTATCCAGGAGGACAGGTTCTGCGCAGAATTACTTGAGGCCTCTGCGGAGCCCATTGCAGCTGCCAATGTTACATGTAGATGGATGGCAACTGATGGGCTAACTTTAGAAGAAGCTGTCAGAAACATTTTAAGGCTGTGTTGCTCTCAGAGGCAGAGAATCAGAATCCAGCAATGTCTGTAGCTGGGCTGAGATGGAGACTTCAGCCTCCTCTGGGGGAACTGCCACAGAGTTTTCCTTCACCTTCTCATATTTCTGCTGCCTGGGTGAGAAGAGAAGAAAAATGTTGTTATAGAATAATGTGCTGTAATTCTTAAAGGACAAATTTTGCTTTAGGGCAGGGTAGGAGTTGTTCAAGAAGATTAATATACAGTATTCCCAGATGATACGTGGAGTTTCTGGGCTCGTCTTTGTGAATGAGCAATGATCTCGTGTGAGGAAGTCCATTGGCTTACCAGCTGTGTGTTTCCGAGGGTAAAGTGCAGAAAAGCTAGAAAGTCCCCTCTTTTTTCCATTGTCTATGGGATTCAGGATGGGCAAGTTTTACTCACATGAGTTATTTAAGAGAAAGGCGATGGTAATTTTATTTATAGCCAACGTGAATGATGGGTGTAAATGAGGCAAGATTTGAGGCATGAAGTGAAATGTTTCATCCAATTGATATTATGAAAAGCAAGTAGCTTATTAGAAAGGAGTCGTTACAGGAGACTACCTTTAAAAAGCAAACAAAATCACAAAAGCTTATAATGTCTTTTCAGCTTAAGTGACTGCTGGTAAGAATGAATCAAATACAGGCTGGGAATTCATAGACCCATGGCAGAAGCAATTTCAGAGCCCAGTCACAGAAATAAATAAATAAATAAATAAATAATAAACAAATGGGAAAGTATATAAGTTTTATCCATTTTATACATGGGAAAAAAAAAAAGGATCATTGAGAATAGAGGCCTATGTACATCGTCTGTTACAGTGACCTACTGATACACTGGTTGCAAATGATGCGATTTGTTTCTGGTGAGCTGTTTGCTCGGCACAGGGACAGCAACTGCAATATTGCCATGGTTTATGGCCTCCAAATGCTCCTCTGCTAACATTATTGGGATCTATTTTTCACAGAAGCTTAGCAGTTCTTATTTCATGTGAATTGAGTTGCTCTTAGATTTTTAATCTACCCCTCTGCTTTTGATTTTTACCACCATATGGAGTAATTTTGTTGTAAATGATTCAAAGCAGGAAAGCAGATCATTTCTGAGCAACTTGAAGTATTGATTAAAAAAAAAAAAATCATGGCACAGCTACAGCTTGAGCCTGTAGTTCTGCTAGTGGCCACTGCTGGAAGGCAAGAAATGCTGCCACCACTTCAGAAAGAGTTTGTTTGTTGTTCTGCCTGCTGTCCTTTAAGTCATGGCAGTCATTTATTTCAGAAGTATTGCCCAGAACCTGACGAACCCCATAGCCTAGTGTTAAAAGTGACCTTTTCTGTGCAATTCTACAGGAATGAAATGAGTTGAATACGTTAATGGACTTGTCGTGGGTACAGACGGGTTGTGGGCTTACTTGCTGTGAAGAACGTCACACAAATCTTTGTCCAACTGAATAAATTACCAACACTTAGCACACCAGAATTATTTAAAGAAAAATAGTTGGCAAGTAAAATTTGTATGCTTCTGTGGACTCTTCAAAATTTCTGAGTGTTTCTAACACCATTAATTATCTCTGTGAACTCTTGGGACCTCAACTGCTAACGTGTCTGCAGGATTAGACTCCTAAATCTGACTGCTGCAAAACCAGAAAAACAGTATTTTTCAGCCTTTCACCCCAATTTCAGATCAATGTCTCCTAAAATGTTTGTGTTCTATGGTTTAAAAAAATAATAAATAAGATTGATAATATAATTCTTGGACTTACTGCAGACTCTTCCTCCCTTTAGTCATTAGGAAAATATTTTGTCTGACTGATCGTGTTGTAAAATGTGTTATTTCAAACCACAGATATTGACAATTAGTATAAATCAAACTGAACAGGGATAATTAAAATTTAATTCTAAGTTTGTCAAGGTCTTTGGAAGCATATCCTGAGGGCCAACTGTGTCTAGGTTGTGGCTTGTTTCCAGCTGACTTTGGGCCAACAATTGACATTGTTGTTCGGCGCTTTTCGGAAAAAAACTCCCAGGCAGGCACTTCAGAGGGTGAGCGCATGTTTGGATGAATAAGGATCAAATGGAGTTTCCAGAATTTGACTTCAAATATGGGTTGTGGGAAGAAATGGTTGTGAGAATTGAGATTACTTTAACTAGTATTGCTCTCTAATTGCTCCTAATTTTCTTACCACTGTTGGCAAATTCCATGCATAGCATTGCTACCGAGCACGTTTTGACAGCCCAGCTACAAATGAGGGAAATTCAAGGAAACAGGATGACTCCCAAGTGTTTTCCACTGTGTTTGAAATGTGCATCCACTTGGTGGTCTTGTGGAAAAAACGTGAGGCTGTGTTTTGAGATCAGACTTCCATTCTTGACTTTGCTATGGGCTTCTTCGTGTAGCTCACTGAACATTTTAGTCACTTCTGGGAGACATCACTGCGTTTTACGGGCACCCCTTCTAGTGTTGAGGTTGAATAGAGACAGCTCTTTCATATACCCTTTGTGGGAGTGTGTGGCTTGAAACTATGCATGGTGTAATGAGGATGGTTGCTCCACTGTATCACAGAGAATCATAGAATATCCCAAGTTGGAAAGGACCCACAAGGATCACTGAGTCCAACTGCTGTGGGGCATATAGTTACTAATGTGATGCAGTTGTACAATAAACTTTAAAGGGTAGCTTTTGCACTTTCTTTTTGATAAATGTGGTTTACAAAGTGTCAGATACTCTTGAAATGCTTGTGGGAATGTGCTTTTGTAGCAAACACCAAAACTCTACAAGTTGAATGACATTTTTGTAGGTTCTCCTCCTACGAACTCTTGTATGTGTTTCACTTCTTATCCATTGTGCCTTTTCTCATTGACATCAGCCAGCCTGTTTGCAGTACATAAAAAAATATGGGCGTAAGTCTGCAAGTTCAAGGCTTTACTGACTCCAGCATAGTTGTACAGATATTATTCTGAACAAAATTGGCTCCCTGTCAAAGAACACACAAAGTAATTCATTGTAAGCAAAACCCTAAACTGACGCAGCCCCAAGCTAGTGTAGGTAGATGTCTTTGTAGTAAATGAAGTAATTTATTTGAGAAAAAAAGAATACAAAAAACAACAAAACCAAATGCTTGCTTTCAGCTTTCTGTTTGCTCTTGGCTAGATCAAGTACTGATGCAAATTTTCAGTATAAGTTTGACCACTCAGCAACAATTCTAAGATATTAGCAAATTAGTAGTAGTATCATTACTTTTAATATGGGCACAGTCCTGCCATTTTGCCAGAAGAAATTCTGGAAGCACAGCAGTGAGGCAATGACCTACAACTTTCACTGACTCATGAGCAACAATATATAGCAGGTCATTTTTTTTATTTTTATTTTTTTACTTTTCTTTCAGTTGTCTCATAACTGCTTATGGTATACAGTCAGAAAGCCTTGAATGAGCACATCAGGACATACTTGTGAATTAATAATAATTCTAATACCCTCTGTGTGATTTTGGTGGAAAAAGCAACCCAAGAGACCAAAACCAAACCCTCAAAGTGCTTAGAAAATCTCTTTGTTTCTGCTTCTGAATGGCTGAAAACAGCTAAGAAGCTATTGGATGTATTTATTGTTCAGGCATAGTCCACAAATGTATCTTCATTTTTAAAAATTATGATTGCTATAGGGACTAGTGACGAAATGAAAATATTCAGTATATTCAGGATGTGAACTAAGTGCTACGGTTCATGAATGAGGTACAGTAGTTACTATAGGTAGCTCAATGAAAATGTCATCTCAATATTCAGTAGCAGTCAAGGAAGAAAATTGAATTTAGGCATTATTAGAGAAACAATTGAGACCAGAGCTGTCTGAAAGTATCCCATGGATGTAAGATTTTATGCTTGCCATCCTCTTATGTTCTTCCCTTGACGTCTTCTGCTGGCCTCTCAGAACCCTTGGTCTCACCAGTTTGGCTGTTCTTTCCTTACCTAATGCTTGAAAGTCACGCTATGTTTTGTCATATTACTGCTATAAGTTGTGTTTATCATATGCTCTAAGACTTCCTCTGATTCTTTTCTTCCTGATCTATACAGAAAAGACAAATCAAACAATGGTGAATGTAAGCAAGAAAGATGATACATCTTCTTGGAAATGCAATCCTAAACATCCTGTAATAATTCTGGAAGAGGAAAAACACAAAGAGAACAAAATGTCTCCCACAGCTGTGTTTTTCCTTCCACCAAGTTGCATGCGTGCTCCTTCCATTAGAAAGTGTATTGCTTGGGCAGAGTTTTAGGAGCAAGAACCTCAGGGTCTGGTTCTATGGTCTGCAATATGTGAACTGGAATTAATTTTACTCATGTGGTCAGCCCAATGGAAGTCAATGAAACTATTCCTGCATGTTATGTCTGGCAATTGCTTCAGTGTCTGCAGCTGCATAGTCACTCGTCTAATGCTTTTTGATTCTTCTGATTGATAGTATTACATGCTGTTTAAGTTAATTTATGCATATTTTTCTGGCAGCGATTTAACTGGAAAGTCATACGGTAGCCATGAGAAATCTTTCTATTTGTCATGTGGATATTCTTAGAATATGAAAGACCTTCAAAAGCAGCTGTTGGGCTGTTTTCTTGCACTTTGACTCGCCTCCTGCCCACAGTCACAATCCATACGGCAGAATGGGTTGAGAATGTATTTGGTAGGATGAGGTCAAACAAATTACCCTTAGGAGATTAAAGCCTTAATTATTTTGCTTAAACATGATTATTAATCCTACTAGGACTCCTATTGTGTTTATTAACTGCGATAAAATATCACATGGGATTATGGACTCGTGACTACTTCTGGTTCTGAACAGAAAGTAAAGAATGAGGACATATTTGAAGATGAATTCCATTAATAAATTCTGTCACCAGTTAAGACATTAATGGGGTAGGACAGTATCTGTGAAATCAGCGTGGTACAGGATTGCTTATCGTACACTGATAACTGTGCGTGTAACCTAAGAACTTTGTTAGCAGTGCTGGCAACTTTAATTGCAGCAGCATGGCCGTTGGAGTATTTGAGTGCCAGATGATTAGAATTGATGAACCTTGGTTAATGAAAAGCCCTAAAGGTTAGTCAGCTGTGTTTATGTAATGGAAGACAATCCCAATTAACTGATAAGTTTTTTTTTAGATTTCATATTTTATTTTATTACCTGGTTAAAGACAAAAGTAAGGTTTCACTTTGTGTTCCATCCAGTTGAGAGGTTTAGTTAGACGGGATTTCTGAATTTGAAAGCGTTTTTCACTCCTTCAGTCATCCACTGTAATAAGTCTGATTATGCCCTTGTTTATGCCTTGCATCACCCCATTGACTTCTCTGCCTTAATGCAATTGTAAATGAGGGAAGAGTGTGGCTCCATAATAGGAACGACAAATGCCATATTAGTGCAGCGGCTGAAGTGGTTGCCAAGGCATGCAGGTATCTCAGTCATTTCATTGAGCCAATGCTGTTACAGAAAAGGCAGGCGTGGAGACAGTAATTTTAGCAATTAAGATGGTCTGGTTGTGAAGTGATTCATAATATGCTTGTTTCTATCTCATCAAAGCAGATACTAGGTGTTATTATCTATGAATGCTAAATACAGTGATTAATTACACTGATGTACAAGAAAACAAGATTACGCCGAGTTTTATGATAAGAAAATGCTGATTTCCTTTGTCACTATAATAAATGGTTGTGTCTTCCCTTTCTTGTCTGTGTTTAGATGTATTGAGATAATACTAATTACTTTGTAATTAGTTACATGTACAAATGAATATGGCCCAACAAATGCATAGATTTCAAAGCATCTCTTTTCAGTCCACTGGGAGAAGGAATTTAGGGCTATTAATCTAGATTCAGAGCAAAAGAATACAAAATCTAATACCCTTCCTTTGGGGCCAGGACTCCTGGCATATAATCTAAGCCCATGAATACTGCAAAAATGCTGTCAAATTAGAGACGGTTCAGAAAAAAATAAATGTGAGCTACCCACTGTTTTTCAGCAAGCTGCTTTAACCAGAGAGAGTTGAATCGGAGATGGGATCCAAAAATCCTGGGTCCCTGTGCCAGGCTGGCAGGAGGCCAGTCTGAGGAGCGCTTGGGAAATCAGGGCCCATCAGGCTGCTCTGGACCTGCACTTCCAACGCTCAAATCACATTTATTTTAGGTAATTCGTGCTGCAAACGCAGAAGAGTGTGCAAGTTCGGCAGTGCTAACTGGAACACGCGTGCAGCTAAATTATCTAGGCAGGGAAAATGACTAGCTTCTCTCTGCTGATGAGAATATGGGCCTGGTTAAATGTTAACCCTGGCAGTGTGCAGCCCCCAGAAAGGGCTGGTTTGTACCCTGAGTCCCTCCAGGTACCTCTCAGGCGGTTCCAACGCAGGCAGCAGCAGAGAAGCCGCCTGGGCTGGACCCACCACGGTGGCACACACGCAGGCAGCGCCTCGCAGAGAGAGGCCTCTCACAGCTGCAATTTTACATACTCATTAACCATGTAATCTTTAATTTTATCTACCGTCTACTTTCTTGAACAGCACTATGAACTTGAGCTGGTCTTCGGAAAGAATGCGGTTAATGCTATTCTTAACGCGTAATTGTGTGTGTCCATGGGAAGCACTTTGGTTTATATTCTTGTGGCCAGATATTATTTGGCTCGCTCTCTAACAACACATCGCCGACCAAGGCCAGCGCTTCTCTAGAGAGTGGGCACTTCAGAATTTCATTGTCAGTTTAAAGGCATCTGCCTTCAGATCTCAGTCACACCAGTCTGAAATGTGTCTGAATCGATGCCCGTCTTAATAGGCATTAAAACCTTTCCTTCAGTTTTATATCTGTGAAACTGAGGGGGGAAATAAAGCAGCATCTCAAAGAGCCAACAGGCTATTTTGGCATGCATGTGATGTGAGCATGTTCTGCAAGCTATGTCATAACTCTACCGAGGACCATCTTTTTACAAAATATTTGTTTTAAAAGACGTAAAATACACAAATGAAGTCTATTAGCTCGGCGAATAGCTACCAAATGCATGCTATGCATTTATATAATATATATATATGTATAAATTTACCATAATATACTTGCATTTGCAATAACAAATAAAGTGGCCTGGAAGATGACTGAAAATAGAACAATATGATTAGGGGAGTTAAACCCTGATTTGCATCTAAAAAATGTAGTGTATGCTCATTTATGTGCAAATGTAATGGAAAAAGGCTGCAGGTAAAGTGGCGAAAGCCTAAACAAAATAAACACTTAATTTTCTTTTATTGTACTTGGTGACTATTAATAATATTACGGTACTAAGGCAGAAACATTAAACTAAGCAGGGGAGCAATAAATGTTCCTAGACTGTGCAATGCTGTTGATATTAGTGGCTAATAGCTCCAGAGTTCACATAAAATGCAGATTGAAGTACAAAGAAGATGTTTAGTGGAGTCAGCAGTGGCAATGAACTGTTTACAGGTGAAACTAATAACCAGAGGACAGACACAGCAGGGGCATTTTCTGCAAAAGATATCAAAAAGGAACTTTTTGAAGCACTTAATCAGGCCGTCTCTGTCCTCAGGGAAGAGATTTGGTAATCCCAGTTTATTTCCTTCAAAACTGGCTTTTGAAATGATTAATTATAATGTGCTGTGTTTTCATTTATAAATATTATGAAAACGCAAGGGCTATAGGATATGTTGATATTAAAAAAAAAAAAAAAGCTCACATTGATTTAAGAACATCATGCTGAAGTTATGAGAGATGGTTTGATACCACACTGTTGGGTACATGAATGAGAAACTGGATTTGTGGTTAATGAACCGTGATTAAGTTCACTCACTGTGACATACAGAAGAATGCAATACTTGGCAGTAGTCAGATTGTGTTTTGTTTTGCCTTGCAAATTTGGATGTTAACCATTTCCCACATCTTTATCTGAGAGACCATAAAGAAAATACTGACTGCAGAACAATAAATAGCCCTATATTTAACTGCAGGGAGAAGATCTCTTCTTCTGTGCCCTTCATGCTGAATGGGTGTGGGCAGCAAAAGTATAAAACTTACATAGGAGTAAACAATATTCATCTTTAGAGTGATGCAATTTACCACTGCCAGTAGAAGAACTGGAATTAAAGTAAGTGTAAAATTATATTAGTATGGAAAGTGCTCGCTTAAATCATAAAGTCAAAACCAGGGGAAATATTTTTTCTGGAGCGTTTTCATTGTAAAAATGATATATCATCTTATTTTTGGATGTTTTACTGAAAGATAAAATCTGTGTTTATTGGCCAAAATGAGAGAAAAAATATCATTCTCTTGCCTGGCTAATCACTGACTCTGATCAGCGTATGCATTTCTTTGTGTGTTTTTTTTTTTTTTTTTTTTTTCCCCCTTGATTTAATTTATGATTGGAATAGTATGGCTGGTAACCTGAGTCATTAAAATATCTTGTCTGTGGGCACAGTCACACAGTGGAAGAGGACTGATTAGTGCATCTCTCAAAATGGATGGCTCTCCAAGACAAAGAGTACAGTTTAGGGACTGGGCTACTACCAATAATTGAAAACACAGCGAGGCAAACAAATTCAATTGTATACATTATTTATGCTCCTAGCCAGCTCTGCAGCAAGCTGCTCTGTTGGGTTTCTTGATGCAAGAGGAAGCACAAGCTCAACTGGGATTTCTTCTGTGAACATTCCCAGACTTGGGGTGAAATTATCCTCTTAAGCATCTCTGGCTCCATACATGTGTATCTAGGAAGAACAGGAAGACAGCTGGTAGCGTTAGACATATCGTTTAACTCAAGAGCTAATTAATGTGGCTTAATCTAGAATTAGAAGTGAATACAAGCCAGTTACAAATAAGTTGGTTAAAGTTTAAGTTATTAAGATTTCAGACCACTTTTACTTGCTGCTGTGATGTTTAACCTTCTGTGGAAGCACCGCACGGTTTGTCTCCAGAAGGTAATCCAGCATTCACTTGTCAGCAGTCTGCGGGTCTCCCTTCCAACAGGAGCAGTGCCGCTGGAGGGCTGGGGCTCTTCAGCAGTCCTCAGGGCTGAGTGATAACAGCAGGCTGTCACCAGAGCTCTGCCAACCCCACCAGGAGCAAGTGCAAGGTGCGAACTTGACTGAACTTGACAGCTTTCTCTGGGCTGGTCGGAGGGCAGGTTGGTTTTCCTTCAGTAATTTGTTAGCCAGGTTGGAGATGAAAAAATCTAGTTTAAATTGTCAAATGGAGGGACTTGCTTTCCTATCTGCTCACTCACTCAGATCATCTCTCTCTTTGTGGTCCTTCATTAGCTCTCCTTTCCCTATATCTTACCTCTTGAGGCCTCTTGTGGAGGGTCGGCTGGGCTCCCTGACCGGCCGCTGGCGTCAGGCTCGGCTCCCCGCTTTGCTTGAAGAGGCACTGAAAGGCATTCAGACTGCTTCCCAGGCTCTTCTGCACGCTTTGGGAAAGTGCTCCATAAAAAGCCAAAAAATGCCTCACTGCCCTCCTTCAAAAGCCTTTAAAACACTTTCCTGCCCCATATACTGGAAAAAATGGGGAGGTTAGGGTGGCTTCTGTTCCTTTCTTCTTCTGCTGCCCCAAATCCACAGCTTCTACAGCATTGAACCAGTGGGGTTTCTGGATAACAACTGGGCCTCTTAGATCCTAATATAGCTTAAGGTATTAATAGTAATTGCACACAGCAGAACTGGAAACAAGATTCGTGGTGGTGCGGGAGGAAGGATTCCTATCACTTTCAAGATCTGGATCATTATCCTATGGAGCTGAAAATACATCCTGGTGATAAGTATTTAACGTTTCCTCAGTGACAGAAAATTCTCCTCCCTGCTTCTCAGAAGTAGGTGGCTGTCCTTAGTTTACCTCGTGGTCCCTTGTTTCCATTCTGTTTTACAGCAGGATGGCAAAGAGCATTTCAGGGAGGACCAGAGCTTTGTTATGCACTCTGGCAAAGTTCAGTTGCCTGGAAACTGCTTGTGAATTTGGGTCAAATTTTCCTTCTCGTTTCAGGAAAAAAAAAAAAAAGAGGTAAAGAGCTATATTATCCAGGGAGAGGGAGATGATTTTGTCCTGCTTTTATAAGGTTCAGTTCTCTCCTCTGCCTCAGGAGCATCACAGACTCTGAGCGATAGGTCATTATGTTGTATAGGGCATTCACAGTCCCTCCTGTTGACTTTCTTCTCCTTTGTATAAATAATTGATGATCCACTAGTGCAGCAACAGGAATCCAAATCTCCCACTACAGGACAAGAAAATCTTTCTGGCTAATTAAGTATTCTGTGCAAAGTGGGGAAGCTTTAACACAAATAGAGGGTGAGATCCACTCCAGAATCATTTATCTCCACCTCACTTAAATGATAGTTGCATCCCCTCAGTTCATCATTTTTGTCCAGACCGTGCTTTGGTCCCAAGCGCGGGAGGTATCCAGCATTCCAAGTCTTAGGCTTTCAATTATTTTTGCTCAGGTCATTGAAATGAATTTCTGTCTTCTGACTATTAGAGGAATGAGATGCCTACTGTGGTGGGCAACTGCAGTGCATTATTACGCTAGTACAAGAAAAGCCTGAATAAAAGTCATTAAAGGTATAAAAAGGTATATAAAATTTATGTGCATATTCAACTATAAAAAAACAAACAAGTTAGGCATGGTCAACACTACTAAAAAACCGAACACACCTGTTCAGATCCTAGAACTTGGCATATGTGAATAAACAGAACCCTCCTTGGCATGGAATAGCCCAGGACTTCCAACACTGTCAGTCTTAAAGGAGCTTGTGTGCTTTTAAGATGGTAGCATCTTTAGGACCACGTACAAGCCATCTCTTTGTGGAGTCCATTCCCTCCAAATAGTGAAATGTTACTTTGTGAGCCATGGCGTGACTCCCTGTATATTTGTGTTCTTAAACCACAGCCATTCTGGTATGCTGCATTTCACACCTTTGTTTTCATATGTCTTCTTACGCTCCTTACGTGATAGCACTTGCCTTGCAGGTTCTATTTATAAGAACAGGAAGTATTTCAAGAGCATTGGCACTTAATACACCGCAGTTTACAGGTCTTGACTTTAAGCCAAACTGTTGTTTTTGGCAAATATATATTGCTCTGAACCTGCTGCATTTGAAATATTAATGCAGTAGAATTAACTAGGTGGTTCCAGCTCAACAAATTTACTCTGCTGGATCAGCTGTCCTCCAGAGGTCCAAATGTGGTCCTTCCATTTAGGGTTTTTTCATCTCATTAGTGATGTAGGATTTCGATGCACAGGTCAAGAGGTTACTTGACCCTCTTTTGCTCTTAGCAGTGCACACTGAATTTACACAGAGTTAAATGGGAACTTCACGTTGGAATGTAGATACTAACACAATATTTCAAAAAATGACCCCAAATGACCTGCTTGTTCTCATGCATCTGGGTGAGAAAATAAAACAGTGGTGTTTCTAGAGCCCACCATGCCCTGATTCAGCTAAGGGAGTTGTATCTATTTCATCACCATTCTTCACCATCATTTTGATTCTTTTGACTACCAGCGGAATTTATCTAATTTCGGAGCTTAAAAATATGTGTGTGCTTGCAGCACGGGTGAATGCTATGGTTAGCCATTTTCTGGCACTTATTTTGTTAATGTTCAGAAGAGCACATAGGGAAGCTCTTCTTGTAGGATTGTTGGCTCAAAGAGCTAAAAATAATAAAATACGTTTTTCTCAATAACATAGGCAAATGGGACTTCAGCTTAAATAACTGGATATACAGTTACCCTTACAGTATCCTAATTCTGATTATGGACCTGCAGGTCTTAGTCAAAACTTCTGTCCTAAGCAACAGGCTGGTGAATTCATTTCAAAAGCCCTCTTGAGGGCATAGAATTTTGGACGTCTTTGACCAACTAAAGCAAGAGAAAATTTGGTTATCCATTTTATATAATATATGAAGCCCAGCCATGCAGAAAATTTGCATTGGCAATGAATGATCTTGTTCCTTCTTTTACTGATGTATTCATCTTGAGTTTTGTGGCATCTCTGATTCCATGTGCCTGGTGCAGCACTTACAGGTATAAAACTGCATTTGAAAGTTAGCACAAGTATGCTTTAGTATTTATTTTTAGATATAGTTTCAGTTGGATATATTGTAGAACTGGAAATGGGTAGGAACGGAGACCAAAACCGTGAGATATGACAGCGGTGTTTAAGTGAAATTCATCCCATGGTGAAGATGAGAGGTACAATGTCCGTGAACCACTTACACCCTGCTGTTACTCACGTCTGAGGACAGAAGGGGAAATTTAAACACTTTCCTGCTGGCTTTTGTTAACATTGAATTTCTCACAGCTGTGGACTCTACACTGAACATGTTCATCATTTGGTTCACAGCTTCCCTTTCTGCAGAGGTTTCTTGTAATACCATGCTGCATAGAAAAGAACTGAGGAGTTAAGTATCAAAGGAATGGAGTAGAGGAGGAGGAGGAGGAGGAAAGAAATCATGTTAGAAATTATAGATGACTGGACTCTGGAATAATGAAATCTAACAGATTATTTATCATTGTACAAAACTGGAAGTCAAGTACAGCCAGAAATGTGCTGTCATTGGCAGTGGAAACTGTATGTGAGCCTGTACAAGGATCCTATCACCAGCTGGATTAATTCGAGTTGCTTGAATGTGGGCTGGCTGCTGAGGCTTTTTTAATTTTGCTCTTGGCTCTTCTGATATCTTATGAGTCACAGGTCTTTTACTGGCTTTGTTTTATAGATCTGAGAGCAAGGGAGTGACGGTGTTTACCTACCTCATATGGAAAATGTGAGGCTTAATTAATGTTTGTAAAGACCTGGTGGATCATCCACCAAGCAAGATTATAATTACATCTGTGCTATGTTATTCTTATCCACCACATAAAGATCTCCCTCAACCTTTGTTCACCTTCTAATGGCCTTTTAAAACTGAACAAATGTTATTGAAAATGGTTCGAGTTTTATTTAATATGTTACATGATTTTCAGGGCAGATGTTGTGAGGACACGTGCTAATTATGGGCGCAATAAACTTGCATTATGGTACCTTCATATCAAGTTCCATAAGTTGTCCGGCCCTGCGTGGATTGCAGGACGGCGCTTTGAAGTGAGGATATGGACTTCAGCAAGCACGAACATGAATCTGGGCTCACTGAGTACACGATGAACCCTGATGGCAGTGAATGAGAAACAAAGGACGTCTTTTCAATTGCTTTTGCATCAAGGCTAAGAGTGTTTTTCCCAAAATGCTGGATAAAACAGGAAGTTTTCACTGATGGGAAGAAATATGTCTAATTGGCGTTGCTGATATCTTATGGAATGACTTGAATTATTTATGATGATAAAATCATTGTTTATACTGTGCTCACAAAATGGTGGTGAGGAAGGAAATATGGAGGACAGCGCTTTGTATTGGACACAATTATCATCTATTTTTAGGGTTATTTTTGGAAGTCAGAAATGCAAGGTCTTTATATCTAATCTATATTTATATATCCATGTATATGGTTCAATGCACTAATTAGCAAAGCTCAGGAAGTGGTGCCAGCAGAGATAGGGATAGAGGGAAGTGAGAAATGACTGGCAAACCTCAAAATAGGGTGAGTTACTCTTTATACACTTGTTGGTACCATACAGAGCATAGAATGGTGCTTTTCTGTGTGACCTCACCTTGGGGTGTACGTTGTGTTTATTTGTGGCATCCAATACTGTACCACAGGAGCTTCAAAAAATCATACCGTACAATTTTCTAACCCCAAATATCCCCTCCGCCAGTGTGAAGCGAGTCCATTTTGGACATCAGCGTGCTTCTGGCTGAAGATGAATCGATCAGTGGACTGGAAGCTGGTGCTCGCCCACAGACCAGTGGCCACCACCCCATGACGTTGTGTACGCACAGTGCCAAACCCGTGTCCCGTCAGTGCCTCTGGAAACTGTACGGCTCGTGTATGCTGGAGTGTGAACGGCCTTTGGTACTGAGAAAAGCTGCCTAAACAAGCGGAGGGCAGGGCTGGTTGAACTCAGCAGAGAAACCTTCAGACAATGAAAGCAAGCTCTTCCCAAGTGCTGTTTTTTTGTTCTGGCCTTCCCAAGCCATTCTCCTTGACTGATCAGCTGAGACTACTGCATTTATGATCTGGCTGGGTAAATGAATTTCAAAAGTCAGGGCTGCTCTTTTTTTTTTTTTTTTTTTTTTTTTCCCCTAAGTGAATGAGCCCTGTGGGCCTCCTCTAAACTCCCTGTGCAATTGTTAGACTGTGTTTTTTAGAGCTGGTTCACGAGTGTGTGAGCTGCACCTCTGCATGCCTGCATGGGAGGCATCTCGTGTCCCCTGATGGAGAGGGGAAGGTGGCACCTTGCTCCTAGAGCTTCTTTCCCTGCCTGTCACAGGGCACAGGTCAGCAAGCAGAACGAGCTGCAGGGAGGCAGGGAATCAGTCACAGGCTGCAGATTTCTCTGTTTATTTTAAATATTTGCTTGTCTGATCCCTGCTACTAACTAGGCTTCAGCCTTTGCTTGTGATGTGGGTCGTCTCCAGAGAGTCTGCTGCCATTGCGTGTAGAAGGTGACACATCCTAAGACTAAGTGGCTTAAAAGGGCACAGATATTATGAATTAAAGACCTTTAGCTGAATCCCTCATAAATACTTATTGCTGTTTTGTATCATTTAACTGGAAACACAGAAAGCGTGTCTTGTATTTAGAGACCTGGGATGCTCACACACTTGTGAGGCTGAACTAGAGAGTCTGCCTGTTGATGAGATTGCCTGGTTTAGGGGGGGTTTTGGGTAGGAATGGGCTTGTTTTTCCAATCTCTGAAAATAATGAGCATTAATACACATTAATAAATTATTTAAGGATGTTCTGCCTTGATTTACAAACCACTCAGAAAGTCCTGTTAATTCTTCAAAAAGGAAATTTTTCCAATGAGAAAAAAATATCTGTACTTGTTTTCATTATTCTAGTACTTCTTCAAATATGTAATAATGACTCGTTTTCAGTTCAGAGCCATCAGAGATAAATTCCATTCATCTCTATGAGGAGCAGAGTGTTTTAAGCAGAGCTTTATTTCTCCGTAATGGCAGTACAGGGCTTTATTAGTTAATCAGAGGCAATGCATCTATTGCCTTTTATTGAAATCCTTGATAGCCTTGCAAAACAAATAAAATGGTCTTCTCCTCTTCACGGGGTGCATTTTGCCCTCTTTGTATTTAGGCAGTATCCCTCAGCACAGACGGTAGTCACCCGAGTCTGACCCCACCGGCGATGTCCCTTACGCTGTGCCAGGGAATTGGGCAGTGGGTGGGGGCTGGACGCACGCTGCTCTCGCTGTTGTCATCGTTAGGTGAACAGAAAGGATCCCAAACCGAGAACGTGAGTAGCAAAAAGGATTTATATTTTCTCTTGGAAAATATTCCTGGTGTGGCTGACTGCTCTCAAAGCTGAGGGCAACGTGTCTTTTGTCCCTTTGCTCTGGTGACTGCTTGCTGAGTGGAGGCTGGAGTGTGATGTACAAGAGCACTTAAGGCCAGAGTCAGGCAGTCAAGGAAAGCAGCCACACCAAATGGCTACAGGTAGGAAAAGGTGGTTTCGTTCTTTGAGCCCCAAAGTTTCGTGATCCCAGTCTGCTATCCCTGCTTGCTACATAAATTCTCAGTAAGGAATTTTGATATGAAAGAGGTTTTGATGGCCTTTGATTGAGGTGGTGTATTACAGCTAATGCTAACATACCTGTCTTCTTTCCATAATCTTCCAATAAACCTTTAGGGAAGAAAATAGTTAACCCAGCCCATCTACCTTGATTATGTCAGTTATACCAAAATGTGATGAGCACAAAGGATGGTACAATTAGATTTACTTTGGTGTATGTGGCAGTGTGTTGCTGACAGAGCCTTTAAAAGAGTGAACCTGGAAAAACAGTTAATAGAAATTCAGAGCCAATTAACTCAGCATCAAAGCCAATTGCTCAGGATAAGGATTCATTCTTTTTTTTTCCCCTCGTAATTTGCAGTACAGTCAGTATGCTGAGAGTACAGAATCGGGCTCAAGAGAGAACAGGTATCAAACAAAAAATCAGATTTCCAGTGGCCATAGAGATGTAAATGACTTGAAGAAATGAGATTTTTGAGCAAAGGTATGTACACGACCGTGCTGGTTGTCCTGGGGTGACAATGAACTTACGTGTCTTATGCAGAAGATGAAATGTGCTGTCTTTTGCTTGGTCACAGAAAAAATCCTTTAACTGTTTTAAGGTTTGAAAAATGCAAATCTTGCAAGCAATGCTGTCTTCTTTAAAGAATTTGATAAATGTTGAAATGCTTGTAATTTGCCTTTTTTCCTACATTACCACAGAACATGCTTAGTTGGCCAAATAAAACACAAAGCTCTCAGTAGGTAGAAGATAATTTTCACTATAGGCATAGCAGTAAATATCGATTTCCTTCTGAAATAGATAAATCACTTATTCTGGAAGGGAAAAATTGTTCTTAAATATTTTGTCCAACCTTAACTATAACTACAGGATCAGGAAATATTTTCTTTTTTTTGAATCTGTGGCACATAATTTGTATATTGTATGTGCTGCAGCTAGTGTATATAGATATATAAATCTTTAAGCAGCTGAAAATCTTTTGACTGCATTCAGGAGCAAAGTAAAATAGAGCTCTTAACTTTGATCACACAAAAGCTGAAGTGGAGGCTTTCAGGCATACTCAACTGGGTTGGGAAATGCTTTCCAAAACTTCTTGTTTAGTCCACAAGACCAAACAGTGAGTCAATATTTAGACTGAGGGCTGGGTCCTCAGCTGGCAGAAAATCACAGAGTTCCACTGAGGGGAGCTGGAACTGGACAGATTTTGCAGCCACAAGCTCTCATGGTTTTGTTGCTTGTTTTATGGTATTTGGTTCCAGGTCTGTCTTTCACTCCCTGACACCCAGATTTGGGGCACTACCCACAGTCTCCATTTGCATGAAGACAACGTGTGACCAAGTGCCTTGCTTGTCTGATTTTTAGAAAGTGTCTTGAAAACAATAGGCCTAGAGGCCCTCAAACTATGAGGCAAAGAAAGCAGACCCCAGACTGATCATCTCAAATAATACGGTTTATACAATGATGTCAAGATTTTTGCAAACATATGGCTAAAGATGCTCTAATTTATCCCAGTGGAGAATGTGATCCTAAATATTAGTCAGGAGACAAAAATGAACTGTTTATCCAATATACATAGCCTCCCCCTTTCTGTCTCTGAGTCGACTGTTCCTATGGAGATTGCTTGTTTCTTCTGCAAGTTCATGTTATATTGTGGTAGATGGCTCCTCACAGCTGAGACCTGCAGGACATTGACTCTTCCCCATTTTCTTTGGAGACAGCAAATTTTGGCAGTAGAACAGCTTCAAGTGCCACTTGGCATAAGCTTTGACACAGCTGTAGTAGAGGGAGAAGAATGTACTTACAAAGCAGTCGGCCTATTTAAACCCCACGTTACCATCCTGACAGCTTGTAAATGTACTGAAATGTTTTTCCGAAACTCAGAGGATGCTCAGGAAGCTAAGATTTCTACAACTCGGAGGCCAAGAGGCAGCCAGTTGACTGAAGCCCTGCTTCCCACTGCTTGTGGAATGTTCTGCTCCGTTCCCATTCCCTCCTCCAAGCCTCACATAGGTGTTCTGGGACCTACAGTGAAAGCAGGCATATGCTCCACGCCGTGCTGGGAATTGCCTACCTGAGACCTGGGTGCTGCAAAAATCAACACACTGCTGGCCTCAGGTGCTTTGTCTTATCTCCGATGTTTGCGAGTTACTGGTAGGACCCACTGGGGAATACTGTGTATTTTCCAGCTCTGCCTTGTGTGGCTGTGTTCTGCTGTTTAACTTGGGTGTTGCAAATAACCTTCCTTCTAAAAAGCATTGAGTGGAAAAACCTGTATTTCTGATTAGATTCTTAGACTGGAACATGGAGAGCAAAGGATTCAGGTCTATGCAAGAATGATCAACAAGAAATGAAATTGTATTTCTTTTATTAAATTCAGTAGGTTCATATTAAGCTTGCTAGAAGCATCCCCAAATAAATATACACTTTACCAGGACTGCTATAATGCATATATTTTCATTGCCATGGATTTCTGTCTCTTCTGCTGGATTTTCTTCTAGAGATAAGAGATTAAGAGAACGCTGCCTCATGTGAAACCAGTGCCCTGAGCTCAATCCCTCCCTTCTGCTTTTGTCTCCGGTTGGTAAAAGCCCTTTGTAATCTGGTAAAGCAACCTGAACAAGGAACTGTTTTGTGTAAAACAATGTATTCCATCCTGAAAGCTTCTCTAGCTCTTAGTCTCTAACATTTGCAAATTAGTCCTTTTCTTTGCCTTCCTCTTCTCCTGGATTTACGGTGCATTATCCTAACACACATTTCTTCACCTGGCGGAAGCTGCCCTGCCACAAGTGCTCTCGAGACCTTAAAAAATCAGAGCTGAGAGTCTTCCCCAAAGGGAAGAGAATAACAGAAGGTGGACTGACTGAGAAAACAGGGTTCAAATTTAGCAGAACTGAATGGATTCAACAGTTTTCTACCCTGTATCTACCTGGTGAGAATGAGGAAATGCAGTAATCAACATTACCAAGACTAAAAAAAATAATTGAAAAAGAACAAATTGATGTGCAAAACAGGAGACTGTAAAGGTATATTTGAAATTTGTCCCATTTGCCTTCTTAGCTCAGTCCTTTGGCTTTGGGCATGGATTCCCTGCTGTTTGCTGTGTCCTGGAGCCTCCCAGCAGGGCGGACAGGCAGCGGGGCTTTGGGCAGGCGGCCGCTGTCACTGGGGAGCTCCAGGCTGGCAGTGATGTGGGATCTGCACCGGGTGCTGCCTGTGTTTTTAGAAAATAGTTCGGTTTCAGAGTCTACTAAGAGCTCTGACTGGTCATGATCTACACCGCGGTAGGAACAATAGGGTGTCAGCTAGAGCTGTGTTTATTTTTATGTATAGAATATCCGAAGTTAGAGACCTGTCAAAAGTCTGCCTAATGTAAGGCTGCCGCTTCCTGACACAAGTCCCGGGAAGCCCATTTTAAAACCTGCTTTACAGTTTCTTGATTCTCTCCCTCCCAAGGGCAGCCTAATGGTGAATGTGAAGTGTGTCATAATGGATGTTTTCCCTCAAATCCTTCAGCCTTAAATCCTTTCTTTTTCTAATTCTAGTGTGAGTTCATCTTACATTTCCCCTTTTGTACTATTATCTGCTGTCTATAGAGACGTAGATTTGATCTAGTAAGAAAGTGCTGTGTGTCACAACAGATACTTTACACTTCCTTAAGGCTTCTATTTGGCAATAAACAAATAAATAAAGTCAGCATCTGAACAACTTCCCAGACAAAGACCAGAATTACTTTTTTTTTTCCTTTTAACTTTACAAAGAAGCCAAGGAAAATAATGCAATAGTAATATGTTCATAAATTGAAACTGCTGTAAACATACTTAAATCAGTGTTTATGTGAATGTACTCGGTTTGACAAGTTTTATGTAGAGGCTCGTTGCTCTTTGCATTGTTTTCTAACACTGCCACTGTATACCTGGCCAGGTCTAATACTGGCTTCCCAGCTGGCCAGATCCTCCTGATCTTTTCTATTGTTTAGAAGCTGCTAAGGAAAACTAATGCCTTGGTTTTGCATGGATCAAAATATTCCCTGTTCGAAAGAGTCACAGGCTCAGAGGTCTCCCAAAGACTTGTCCTCCAAGACTCCTGAAGATTTGTCCTCCAGCTATTCAGGGGCACGCTGACATTTCCTTATCTGTAGTTGCCCTGGTGATGTGGGAGGCTGACCAAAAGGTTACACTTACCCGAGTTTGTATCAGTAGCTTGTAATTTTTAAATGGATTTATGAATTAAAATATCCACTTTGTTTTAAATCTTTTATCTTACTGTAGTTACAGAAGTTGTACTTTGGTTGTAGGTAGTTTCATTGGGATTACAAGTTCTTTCTTCCCTTTTGTTTAAGTCCAGCAAATTTCTGCTCAGTCTGGTAGTGGAGATAAAACAAGTTGCCATTCGTACTGCCAGCGAGCAGTTAAATTCATACAGGAGACAGCGATCCAGTTCTGCAGATCCTGTTTATTCAGAAGTTATTTCATACTGCAGTGACATGATGGGATGCTCAGCTGATTGTACCTGCTCTTAGGACTCTGAAGCCTCCTCTGCTGCTTTGAGGAGCTCTGAGTTAACTTCTTGTAGAAACAACATCCAGATCCCCTCTACCTCTTGTAAAAGGTGACAGTTCGCAGGCAGCCATTTGGCAGTAAGTGTTTTCACATTTCTTGAACTCTGCTTGCAAAAGCTGGCAAAGTATCCAGAGCACTCTGGCCTTTTTATAATTTGCACTGTGAGTGCTCTCTTTTGGTGCTATGTAAGTGATACTTATTGGCAATAGTCACTCAAATCAACAACTATTTTTTATTTATTTTTTATTGTTCCTTGTAATTTATAGTTTATTGCTACTTTCCTTGCACTGATTAGGCTCACCATAATAGTCAGTAAATCCTTTTTTTTTTTTTTTTTTTTTTTTTTTTTTTTCTTGAAACAAAACCTTTTAAGTCTGTGTGGTTTTGTCTCAGTTTGCTGTAAGTCCCAATGGTATCAGCCTTGCGGAGCAGAAGGAAGGCAGAGGGAAGGAGAACTAAGGGACTTGCTTCACTTAATGACCTTCAGCTGACCAACATTTGATTTAAATTTTATGGGTATAACATGTTGTTAATCTCACAGCTATTTGCATTTATGGCCTGCAGCCATCCTTCCCTGGGCTGTGATCTCTTTCAATCTCACATTAAGCCAAGTTTGGCTGGCCCATATCTGGATGTTAGGTTTTGCAGCCTTTTGGTATATGGATGTCATGGGAAACTGTTTGTCTTTCTTGGGTGCCACGCTCACCTCCCATCGGCTACTGAACTGATTCCTTGGAACCTGCTGATACTCATTGTACTTGCTAAGGTGCTAACATTTAGATGGGATGAAGAAACTGTGGGATGTATAGGGTGAAGCCAAGGAAGATGATCTTTTACTAGTCTTGTTGTGGCCACAAATGGGAAACAGAGAGAAATGAGTGGCAATGGGAAGAAAGGAAACAAACAGTTTCCTCATCATTCTCCTTTGGCATCCATGAGTACAGGAAAAAAAATCAAGATGAATGAGGTCAAAGGAAGGTCTTTTCTGTCTTAGGAAAGATAAGGTTTTTTTTCAGGGAAAGTCAATGAAGGACAAAATAAACAAATAAAGGAATAAAAAAGAAAAAGTATCCTTTGCTCAGGTGTAGTATGGGGGCAGAAGGCAGCAGAAATTTGGCAGAAATGTGGTGATGCTTTGCAGAGAAGCCAATGGAGGAGGAAAGCAGTCTCCTTATTTTCCCTGGTGGTTTTTAAAAAAAAACACATAATGACCTCACTGTAGACAAATGTCCACATACAAAAGAATGACCCTCAGGTCACTGGAAGCTGCCCGCGCAATGTTCCCACTCCTGCAGGGGAATGCTGGACTGCAGGACTAATCACCTTTTGTGCAAGCCAACGGGGTTATCATCATGGCTGCATTTGGAAATATTTAGTGTTTCAGAGATTTCTTATCAATTGACTTGTTCTAAAAAGATCAAGATAGAGTGTGGTGAAAGTACAGTTTTATTTTCAGAAATGCTGAACTGCCTACTGCATTCTGTGGATGGCAGGTATTTATTTTTTAGCCCAAGGCCATAGTTATATATAGGATAGCAGTGAGGGTCCTGAATGCCTTTGTGTTTAAAATGGTGAAATTCAGATGCCAGGCAATGCCCTAAACAAGGTGTTAGGGTGGCTGGGCCTGATATCAGAAATCCAAAGTATTTAGTGTGTGCATAACTGACATGTGGAAAGAGATATTTTATTTTGTGTTTTTTTTTTTTTTTTTTCTTCAACCATAAGTGCTGAAAAGAAAACTTTAATAATTGATGAACATTTTTTATTGTTTCTCATGAAAAAGTCATGTTCAGTTTGTTGTGTGATGGGGCTGACATGGCAGTGTTAGGACCACAGTTATGTTGGATGCTGTGTGATGTACACTATTCAAAGTTTAATGAGCACATTCTAAGACAAAGAAAAACATTATGAGCTTACCAGGAATTGGCTCTTCTTATTTAGCCTGTGGCATTATAAGCAATTTATTTAAGTGACATTGAAAAACAATTGCACTTATTCAGCCTCTTCCAACATCTACTGCAAAAGATTCATTGCCAATAGATTTGATGGAGAAAAAGGTTTAATAAAATAGTGCTTGGAAAGGTATGTTGTCTAGTACGTAAAACTTGCACACTTGAATTTTAAAATGCTTAATGTTAGTTTAAATCTGTTCCCACTGAGGTCAATGGAAGTTTAATCACTGACTGATTTCACTGGGAACAGAGGCCAAAAGTAAGCACCTTTTAAAATCCCACACAACAATTTCTGGCACACAAATGTGGCAGCTACCAAGACAGTTCATTTTTCTCCCAAACACAAAGCATGATCCATTTTTTTTGTTGTTGGTAGATTTTATTTACTTATTTATTTATTTATTCATTCCATTTTGGACCAATTTCCACTGGGGGCCGTGGGAGTTTGACAGAATGCATTCAGCACTCATTGGAAGACAGTACGACCTCAATGGGTATGTCTAAGATGCTTAAGTGAATCTGTGAGTTAAGATCGTTGCAGTGTGTACCAGGAAAATGTTGCCTTGATGCAAGTGCAAAACCAATACACAAGCGTAAATGGCTTTCAAGAAAAGGATCTGGACTGAGATCAGAAGGTCAGAATTTACTTCTGAGGTCAGAATTTACTCTTGTTCTGCAAACAACACAGAACATCTCACAACATAATAATATGCTTCGAGGTGCCCATTTCATTTAAAGTATTTTTTAAGAATGCAAAACCAGGGATTTGTGATGAAAGAAACATGTAACTCTTCGATGTGGGTGCTGTGGTAAAGGCAGATTTTGGAGACAATTGCCAAAAGCCACATAACCACTGAAATAGCTGCTTTATACTAGGCTGAGCTGGTCCACAGACTCTCTTATTAAAGAGCTAATTCTGCTCTATGTGAAATTTTGGTCTTCAGCTCTGAATACTGTCAGGGGAGACATCAGCTGGCAGCAGATGTGGAAAGCTATTCATGCTGGCATCCCAAACAGCTTGGCTGGGGATGCTCACGCAATGCTTCGATAAATAAATAAATAAACAGTCAGAATTGCATTCAGTAAACAAAGATTGCGCTTTACCTAATTTGTAGTGAATTCTTCTGAGATGCTTTGTATTGCTTACAATATTCGGCGTAGTTTGAGTGTTTTCAGTTTTTCTGCATTCCCTTTTGGTTTGCAAACTTTGAATCCAATTATTTATTTGCAAAAAAAAAAAAAAAAAAAAAAAAAAGCAGAAAGCACCTGAAAACATTAGCAGTGTTTCAGTTTCATAGTAAAAAAACATTCTAGGCTCAAGAGTGTTGTCTTTTCTAACGGCTTCTGATGTTGAAAATTTTTGGCATTTTCTCAAATTTTATACAAACTGGGATTACTAAAAATTCCTTTTTGGGTCTGCAGATTTTAGGTATTAGAAGTAATTTTCACCAAAATTACATTTAGTGACAATACACTTGGGACAAAACACCCCCCTCCTACCAGCCTCCTCCTACCAGTGGCTGCATTTGCTGACAGTGATGAGTCCACAGAGATACGTCCCCAGTGAAAAATAACATTTAATAAGGCATAACTGGAAAGCCTTCACTTTTTTTTTTTTTTAAGCTAATTTCAGGATGTAAAGAACCACATGAAAATCTTCTATTGAGTGATTGCCAATGCGATTCCTCCTGTCGCTGCCGCACGCAGTGATGCTGTTCTCCGTGGTCTGAGGGTTCACAGCCCTCAGCAGCTCAGTGCCTCCAGTGGCAGCGTCACGGAAAATTTCCCCATTTCGTAGCTCCCCCAGTTAGGAAATATGGGTCAGCTGATTTCCCTGTGACTATTGCACGTCAGCTAATATTTATCAGAGATGAAAATGTCTTGCTGCGGAAGAGTAGCATTTGTTCCCCTGGTTTCAGAGACCAGTTGTACGTGGTTTGGATGTAGAACTACAAAATAGCTTTTGACTGTTTGAGGCTCAGCATCTATTTCGGTACAGGCTGTGGGTTTCAGAGCAGCAGCAGGGAAGGGGAGGGGAATTAGGTTGCTCAAGAGATCGGGTGCAGGTTAAGAATCCCTTTTTATCTTAAGTAACCGACTATTGCATACACGATTTCACTGACTGGCAATGAATATGAAGGTTCGTGGCCATCTGTCTGAATGGCAAATGTGAGCTTCTGTCGGTTTCTGGTGGTCTGAAATCACGTAATGAGGGACAAGACTGTATAGATCAACCTCAAACCATCTTGTGAGATTTTTGGTCTCAGGAGGCAGAGGTAGGGGCACTGAGGCAATCCGCCCCCAGGCCCCAGTGCAGGTACTGGCGTGGCCTGGCCCGGCCCTGAGCCCTGAGAAGGGAGCAGGAAAACTTCCAGAACGTTCAGTGGCCTTGGGGTCAGGCCCAGTTGTAGTGATTCTGCTCTGATAACCCACTAAGAGAGCAAAACTGGATTTATTTTATTTTATTTTTTTCCAATAAGTGAAATTTGTTGTTGAAAGTCACTATTTTCCCTCAACAAATGACTGAGGCGTTGTAATATTTCTTTAAAAAATTGTACCTCCTGAGAGAAAATATTCCAGCGGGATGGTGATAATTGACTTTTTAGTGTTAACTACCATAGCTTGAAGCACCATATGGGTTTTGCATCATTGTTTTTCCTGCTTGATGCCTTTAAATTTGCAGAGCAAAATTTTGTTCCGTTGAGGCCTGTGTCGGCAAATTGCCTGTGCCTGAGAGACTCACTTAGCCTGCAAATAAATGTACATAAGTAGAGCAAAAAGCAAAGCCACGTAAGCCTGTCCGTAATAGTGTATAGTTGAATCTTCAGTGAGTCAAACAGAAGAGGCCTGTTTGTAGGCCCAGGAGCCCCTCCGGGTGTTGTGGGGTCTGTACAGGGAGTGGGCAGCTGCCGGCCACGTCCCAGCCTTCAGAGGAAAAGTCTGAAAAGCAGGCCATTTGGTACTAGTCTGCTGAAAAGGATGGGTGGATTGGAATTCTTCCTGTTGTTGTGAATGCTACTTTTATATATGCTTCCTTCTGTGGCAAATAATCCTGAGGAGATGCTGCAAATCCAAGTAAGTCCTTGTTTTCTGGGCATGTTGCTGTCAAACACAGAAATCATTACAGCTTTTTTACCCCATCAGTTTCTCTTCAGTCCACTGGTTTGGTAACCATATTGCCTATGTATGATAATGCACTCAGGAAGAAATCTGGGTACCTTTCAGGTCAAGCAAATGGCTTTGATAAGGTATCAATATTTGCCTAAGAGGCTGCGTTGGAAGCACACCCGCTGAGTTGGAATGAAAGGAGTATGATTTAGGACAGGCGATATAATCCATCTTGACAAACTAGTTAAATATTGACAAGAAGCGGAAGAGCAGCCAAGCTCGGGCTGAGGAGAAGACTCTTGCTTTTCTGATTGAGCACGACCAGGACTTGCACACCCAGAATGAGCGGCTGCCGGAGCCCTGGTGACGCGCCCCCATCCAGTGACCTGCATGGCTCGCCATCTCTCCTGCTCAAGGTAGGGCTGCTCTCCCAGCAGGGCTGCTCCTGGGGGCACAGCACCTTGTCAGAAAGCTGTGTGGGTATCTCCGGGCTGGTTTGACTTCAGGAGATATTTTTATCATGGACTGCTCGGTTGCATACAGGCGTGCGCTGTTCAAAATTTAATGAAGAAAACTAATTGTGTTTTTTTAGTACGACATTATGTTGTACATTTTTTACCTTATAAATCAGAGCGATTATGCACATGTGTGTCTGTTCATTTAAAAATGTGTATTTAGTTGGTAGAATTATTATAAGACTGTGTTTAAAACCGGCTATTAGCTAATGGAGAGGCCTCATCGTCAAAGGGTATTATGAGATTACTGCTTCATTTGCCATAATGCACAGAGATAGTCTGAGGGTTCTGCTTTTTGTTTATGTGTTTGTTTAAATTTATTTACATACTTTAACCCATTCCCTAGCATTTTATCTTTCAACAAAATCCTTTTATAATCCAAAAGGTTGGGCAGATATGCTGCTCCACATGATAACTGAAGAGCTATGTAAATAAAACCTGACATATTAACTGCCTTGCATTCCTGTAGTTTCATATTTAGAAATAAGAAAGTGTAGTGGAGATACGGGAAACAGCCATGTTTGCTTTTCCAAAGGGTAATTAGTCAGCAGCTGGAGCTTTTGAGACTAACTAACGGTAGCCAATCACCTTTTCTCTATTCCCACAACAGCAATGAAATTGGGACATAGAAGAAAATAACCAAAAACGCCAACATATTTTTTATTAGCACAAATGATTTTATAAACAAATAATATAGAAGCAAAATGGTAACAAGCACTCAAGAGAGCGAGCAGTAAAATATTTACTGTTTATTTTAACATTTAGTCTCCTTGGGAGACATTTCATAAACTGGCGATGATATAGATGTCAGATATGGATTGTTATTTACCCCCACAAACAGAGCATTGTACTGTACAATTCCGGTGTGCCATATGGCCTGAACATACCATGCAATTCATTAGTGAACATGTTACAGCTTTATATAGCCTCAGAGAAACGTGGCAACATGTGATGTAATGCTCATGGACAGTAGTTTGTTGGCTCAGTTACCAGTGCTTTAAATAGAATGATGCAGTGCATGTTGCATTTGATGTTTGTTTCTTCTGGGAAATTCCCTGAACTGTTTTTCGTTATCAGTCCCTTGGTATGAATTGTTACAGAAGAAGCAGATTACGGAAAGAAGGAAGTGTAACATATATGCAAATGTGCAATCTACATCGCCTGATTCTGCAAATGCGGGGCGCAGAACTGAATGCCTGCCTTGTTCCTAGGCCGAAATCCCAACCTTTCTGCTTGATAAAAACATAGAGCTTGTCTCACAGTGCTGCAGCTCAGGCACCAACCTGGGAAGAAAGCCATGTGTGACACTGTTTTACTAAGGCTTAATAAGCTGTGACTTTGTGTCATCAGGACCATTTAATCAATTTTGCTGTCTCATAACATGATAACCTTTGGTATCTCATATAGCTTCAGGTCACTGATGTGTACAGATCATGAACATCAAAATCAACTCTTAGTTTCTTTGTTTTGTGTAAGTTTTTTATGTGTACTTAGGCACACTGAACACGTTTCAGAGTGCAATGCAGCCAGCACATGGTAAGAACGAAATGCATTCATTGATTACTCTTCGGACACATCCAGAACCCTTCCACATGTAGAGCTGCCTGGGTGTGACTCACTGCTGTGTTACTCCAGTTTTCTGCTGTTACAGCTTTATGGAGATCAGGGGAGTTACTGCGGCTTAACCCAGAATTGCACAGTGGTGACATCAGCCTTGTTAAGCCAGGAGGGAATTCTGCATATGGAAAGCCTTCCAAGCCGAGCATAGTTTTTCGGAAAGGAAAAATGGGGCTAGGAATCCAAGCAGTACAAGGAACTGGCATTAGTATGTGTGTTAATAAAGCAATGTATTTTTTCTACAAACAATTTTGTGATACTGTTCAAACAACCCATTTCCAGGAATGATTACGAATACAAAAGAATATTAAAACAGAAAGATGTAACAATGTAAATGTGTGTAGTGAAGGTCAGACACTGATGAACTCTAAAATATTTTTGAGAACTTGCAAGAGATCTTTAAAACTTATTCTTGAAGCCTTTAATTTCTTGTGATTCAAAGAAAAAATTCCAAGATACTCTCCAAATCTTCATGTAACTTTTGCATTCAAAGTGTTTGTTGTGATTACCGGGGTTGAATTTGGCCTACCTGGAGCAAATGTCTAACTATGGGCTGTATCTGCTCTGTGTTGCTGTTGGTGGTCTCATGTTCCTGCTTTTCCTGGTGCTGATGCAGAAGGGAAAGAAACTATGGGTTTCCCATGAGAGTTTCTTAAGCTAGGGAGGCTGCTTTCATGCACCTAAAAGCCTTCAAAAGGACAGTGCTTTTCCTCAAACAAAAGCTTCACACAGAAGAGCAAAGAAAAGAAATATCCTTCACATTTATGAATGGGAGATGCTGGAAAAGAAAATGTGTAGGTGGAGTTCTAGGCTGAAGTGCATGTTCTTTGGCAGAGCACAAACCAAAATTCAGAAAGGTAAATTACTGGGAGAAGTGTGGACATGGAGCAGTGTCTGCTGAGAGTGATGCACAGAGCTCCCATGTACATTCCTATGCATCAGAGCTGTACAAATAATTCGGAAATCTGATACCAACAGAGGTATTTCCCTGCCCATTCTGCAGGGATAAGTCATGAAGGCCTAGGAGGACGCTCAGTAACAAATAGTCTTTTGCAAACAATGCTCAGACATGAACATAATTCATCCTTTATTCATTAGGTTGGCAGTTTTGCCAACATGTTGCAGTAAGTGTTAATTAGGAGAAAGTACTTATGCAGATGTGCAAAACACAATTTTTGAAGCTGCGACAAGATGAGATTTGAGCCTTTCTCAGTTTTCACTGCTGCAGGTGGACAGAGCATGCTCAGTTCTACCTCTCATGAAAACAGAGCTCAAGCAGCAGAGAGCTGCTAATTATGAGCCCATACTTTGTGCCTAGCTCCTCCGAGAGAAGCATGGTGATTACTGATGTGCAGGCAGCTTGTAACAGCACCTGTTTTCCCTAACTTTCTATCCAACGAGGGCCTGATCACCTTAGGCGTACAGTGAAAATTCGCAGGATTGGGATATCAATTTATGGGCCCAAGGCCAGGTGAGTAAAGGAATAAGGAAATGAAGGAAGTTGCTTTGAGTTGGCTAGAAATGAGGGAAATGTCAGGAGATTTCTGTCACAGCATCGGAATTTCACAATAACCGCTGCTAGGAGCCTCATTCCATGCATATTTGAATGCTTGCTCTGATTTGGCTTCGAATCTGAATGCTGACTCTGTTCTCATGCTGAATCCAGAGCCCAAATACATTTTCTCTATCCCATTTATTTTCCCAGGCCTCGTTAATTAATAAGATCTGTGTGCATTCCAGTCCAAGCTCCAGAAGTTGACATCCTATGGACTTTGGCTATTTAAAGCATCATTCCCATGAATAAGTCATGGTAAACAAGGATCAGCAGGAAATTATCATTTGTTGCTCAAAAGTAGTCAGTGCTAAATCAAATAAATACCCCGTCTTTTTAATGTTCTGTCACACAGACTAAAATCAGATAGAGCTTTTATTGAATCCGGCCCAGAAGCTATGAAGTAAAATAAATATAATGGAGTTGATTTCATTCTCCTGTTTGTTTCACTGTACTCGGAGAAAATGTTTGCTTATGTAGGCACAGGAAACATTCTGAACAAATCCAGAAATACTTTTACTATGCATCTCCGAAACTTATAAGAAAGTACTGTAGTTCAGAGGAAACTTAACTGTGAATGATCATGCTTAACAGAATTTTTTGTTCAGTTGTCACTTAATATCATGCTCCTATTTATGCAGTGGAGCTGTTCTGTGTGATTAAGCTAAGCCAAATGTTTGGCAGAGGACTGGGGACTTTCAAAATTAGAAGATGCTCCTTTTGGTGCCTGGTTTTGTTTAACTATGGAAACAGAAGCTTCAGAGGAGTGAAATTTTACTTTGTAATTAAACGGGTGAAAATAAAATTGTCTGTAAAATTTCCTCTAACGAAGCAAGACTGGTAATCTGAGTTTTCCTGCTGGTTTCTAAAAGAACACAACATCTGTTCAGGCAATGTTTTTCATTGTACTTTTTATCATTTTAAAAACAAAGCCAAGGAGAACAGCAAAGATGTTGTAAGAACAGGATTCCAAGCCAAGTTCATAAATTGGCTTTAAAAGTGATTAATAAGCACTCAACACTAGCAGGCAACAGAATGTAATCACATTTGGGTAAGGCACAAGGGGTTCATCAGGCTCTCCCTACAAATGCTACAGAAAGCAGCTATTTGTTAGTTACATTTTATGTTTCTTTAGCTCTGAAAGGAATTTTGCCCTGGAAAGAAACAGGGATTTGTCTATTAATGCAGTATGTTATCCTCGTACAGAACTAGCCACCTTCCCATAAATAAACAGCGATGGTTCTGGTTTGGTGGCAGTAATAAAACATTGGTCCAGTTGCTGCACTTTCTTGATATTCTGGTCCAGAGTAGTTCTCCCTACCCGTAATACCTTTGAGTTGGATGTAGTTTCAGCACAGGCTGAGTTTTGAGGAAAGAATCTTTGCAACTTGTATTTTCTTTGGATTGTGTTCTGATCCTTGGCCCTGCCTCGGACAGAAATCAAATTGCATGGAAACTCTTCCCTGAGATAGGAGCTTTAAAATCCAATTTGGGGATTTTCATTTTGAAATGTGACTCGAATTCTTCTCAAACTTCGCTGTCTACTGTGTTCATTTCTCCTATGTAATCCACTCTTCAGGCTCCAAAATATGACATAAAATGATATTTTAAAAGATGTATTATATGGAATATAGTGAATGTCTTCAAAGCTTAGCAGGAGAATAAACTCTGGAAATAGCTGTGTGTTTTTAGAGGCAAGAAGAGAAATGCAGTGTGTCAGCAGTGTATAGTAAAAGAAATTTACTCCTCAAAATAAAACGAATGGAAGATTTGACAATATTACTCAAATTGTAAGTAAATCTTAGCTCTTACTAGAGAGTCTTTATACTTAATGTGAGGGTAAACAATGACTTTGTGAATTATTGCCTGTTTTATGGAAAACAATCAAGCAGCACCAGGTAAAACTCTGTCGTTACAAATAGCGAGCAGAGCCTCTCTGACCGCACCATCAGCATATCAGCCTAGATAGTGGTGGTGCTTTCCTTATCCTGCTTTGCTGCGATCCCATATGGTCCCACCGCTGACTGCCAGACATATGGGAAAGGGAAGGTTTGGGCTGCACATACAGTGACAGGCCGGCTAAAACCCGCAGATATTCTGAGTAGGGTCCGGCTGGCTCAAAGGGTTTGCTTCTCTCCATGTCATGCTTGTACGTGGTTTGTCAGGTGAATCACTGGAGACATTTCTAGCCTTGTCAACTGATTGCTGCACATCTCCTGTTTTCAATTCATAGGTATTCAAAAGCTGGGAAGTTATTTGCAGTACATCGTCACAGGCACAGAACTCAATCTATTTCCCGTATAATTTTAATCAAACAAACATCTGTTTGGCAAAATATTTACTAGGCAAGGCCAGCACCTAATAAGGCACGTACAGCAAACACTGATTGAGCGAATTCAAGGTAGAACAGGACTGAAGAAGACACGCCTTGAATGCAGCTGCTAAGAGGTGGATATTCCCTGTAATTACTACTGATGGTTGGCAACATGATTTTAAAGATGTTTGGGTAGCTAGCAAGCGTTAACTTAGGAGCTTGGCTGGGCTGATGGACGTGGCTGGTCCTTGAGGACCTTGAAGGCAGCACAGCTCCATGCCCTGTGTATGCTCACCTTTACCTGCAGTAAAGTATCTTACATCTTTTCTCTCAAAAATGAGGTTTCTCTTCACATACTATGTGTGCTTGTATTTGTGGAAGTTGGCACCAACGTGCCTTGATGGCATGTTTGATGGAACAATACTCAAAAGCAGACGCGTAATACAGACAGTGAAATCCCTTCTGAATTATTTTTCATTCCAATCCTGACATACATCTAAAATCCTGGATTTGTCTCTGGTTTTCAAGAACTTTATTATTAATATTTATTTATTTTCCCCCTTCTTGGTCTAACTTGCAGATGTGGGGTCAGTGCTAAGTGCAGTCTGTGCACACAGCTCGGCTCCCGAGTGCGGCTCCCAGCGTTTGCAGCTCGTGCTGGAGAGGCTCTGTGCAAGGACCTCTCTCCCTTGCATGCTTGCCCTCTGCTACTGGCAATCAATCATGCTTTTCTGCAGTCTTTCCTCTCTTATTCTAATCCTTGCTTGTGTTTCTTATGGGATATATTTATTTATTTATTCAAATTTAACATCCTGAAATCACTTTCCTAACATCACCCAAACCTTTTGACATGATACAACATTTAAGTAGAAGCCACCAGACTGGCCCTGGACACCTTTCCTATGAAATCCTGTGATGTACTAATTGCAGCTTTTTTCTCTTTCTGGGAAGGCATTGGGAAACCTGCAGATCTGACATTACCTGGATGTGGTGCTCTTCGAGAGATGGCTTAATGCAACGGCATTTTAGATGTAATGACCTAAATACTCTCTCAGCTGGCTGTAAAGCAAATGGACAAATGAAGCACATTGTTTATGCTTCGTTGTGTAATGTTTTAATACTCCGTCATGTTTGGTGACAGTGGCTTCAGCTTAACCCATTATTTTTACATTTGAAAATCTTAATTAGAAGTTTGTAATCCCGAGGAAAATCTATCAGGGAGCTGTTCCATTTTTTATTTTTCCAAGTTCTCTGAACTCACCAGCCTGGGACAGTGTTGAGATAAGAAGGGCGTTGGATGATGTACGATGCTCTGCCTGCTCCTGCGTGAGGGTCCAAACGTCACCCTCAGGAAGGCTCAGCAAAGGCTCAAATCCTAGCTGGGGAAAAACCTAGGCCCCAGGCATTTTTGGATATTTGGAGCCCTTGGGGAATGAGGCAGGGGGTGCCTCAGATGGGGCCGCACAGCGGCAGTGCCTCACTCTGCTCACTGCCTGTCGGGTGCCGACTGGGAGGCAAGCACCATGCAGACACACATCATCAGGAGTCCAGAGCTCTCTGGAGGGCTGTTTCCCCTACAACGATAATCAAACAAACATCTGTTTGGCTAAATACCTACCAGGCGCTGCCAGTACAGAAATAGATAGGTACATTGTGGTTCTGCTTTAGCATTACTTTTTAAAAATTCACTGGTTACCTAAGCAAAAGCTCCAGCTCATCCCTCATAGCAGAGCGTGCGTGGCTCTGGCTTATCCTCTGCAGCAGAGCTTCCTCTGGCGAGGGGCCTGCCAAGAAGACCGCATCTCATACCTCATTTTCTGCCTCTTGTCTGAGTGAAGCTCCCACAGAGACTGATAGTTTGTGGTTTTACCTCCAAGTTTTAATCCTGGTGAATGCTTCACGGATTGCAGTGAGGGAACAATTAGTGTAAGACCTGTGGCATGGGGCTCCATTAATAAAAAATGTGCGAATGCAGACCTTCAAGGATTGACATGGTAAGGGTATATACAGCTATAGCTAATACCCAGCATTTATTGGAGCCTCCCAATAAATCTTTTTATAGGGTATATGACTACAAGGAGAATGGAAAGTGGGAAAATTATAAGTGGAAAGTCTTGTATTTGCCAAATCTCTGTGTTTTAGACATTTTACATAGTCAGCTATGTATTTGTGCAAAGATTGACTGGGAGTAGAAAATCTGGCTTGTGTCACCAGGATTTTTCTCTTCTCACCTGACATTAATCTGTGCTTTCTTTACACTCTCATTATAAGTTTTCAGTTAGTTTTTGTGCTGCCAACTTGGAAATTGATGAGGCAAACCAAGTATATTTAAAATCAGATCTCCTTGTGGCAGACAGATGAAGCAGTTACTGTCTCAGTGCGGGTGGCCACGGGATCTGCTCAGAGACAAGCAGAACTAAGGCCACGAATGGATCTAGGGAGATGAAGATGTGAAGTTAAAGATACTGCATGTTTGACACCCTAATGACATGGGGTATTAATAGCACAGCTCTTCCATATTACTAATAGCTTCCTTGTTTCCCTCTTAATTTCACAAGACGGTCACACATCTTCTAGTTCCCCCAGTAGGCAAAGTAACTTACAAGCATATGCTCCTTCAGACTCTGCTGCACAAGTAAATAAATGGTGACAGCCTTGTAAAACCCTTGACACTGTTCCAGCATTTAAAACCTCTGTTTATCCAGGATTCAGCAAGTACAGAAATGACTTTCATGACAGAACTCAAGCAAGGCAGCCTGCTAAAGCTCGGCTCCTTGAGATACCATTCATTAGCTCTGAAATTTATGGCTACCGTACGCTGGCTTCAGGCAGAATAGGACAAACGCTTTTAATGAAGGAGAGCTGGATTTTTCTCCTTGATCCACGTAAGTCAGCATCCGATGTTATCTTGGAGATAACTAACAAACATCAAGTTTAAAATAGCACGGCAATGAGCTGCTCCCCCGGGCAGGAAGCCCTGCAGAGCTCCCCAGTGTGTGCTGTGCGCCCAGGGGGTTAGCCTGCAATGGGAACGTAAATATGGCCAGGGAATTGTAAAGGAGAGGAAGTTTCAATGTAAACAAGATAGTAAAAACAGCACAAATAGCACGGGGAGTAGCCAGGAAATGATGGTATTTATAAAGAATGATGAAAGGGGAAAGGGATGGAGAGGGGGCAGAGGAGTGCAGGGTGTCATGGGATGAGTTCCCATGCTGAGAAGGGTGAGGGTGGGTTGGGCGCCCTGCGTCCTGCTCGTCCTTCATCCCAGCCATCCAGCGAGAAGCTCTGAGCCCTTAGAGCTCTGATCCCTGCATGCTACAGAGAAACTTGTGGTTTGGTTGTGTTTTTTCCAAGAGAACCCTTGCATTTTAATAGTCTATGGAATGAAACTCTAGGTGGTCTCAAACTCATAAAGGACACCAGAGTATTTAGGTAATGATGAAGGAACTCTTTTGTACCAGACTCTTTGGGATGTTCATTTACATGCTTACTATAGTAATTCATTATAGCATCTTCTTATAGCTGGGAACACATCAAACTTTGAAATCCTGCACCTTTAAATACAACCAAAAGCCCTAAAACACAAGCAGTAACTTCTCTACATCCGCTGAGCTTGTCTTCATTCAAGAAGTGGCTTAACAGCATAGCTGAGGGTGCACAGCAAGCAGGCTTTGTGCTGGTGGAGAAAGGCACATCTGGATTCCCTGCCATTTATCAGTTCATCGTTGTTCTAACCTGGGCAGCGAGAGGTTACAGAATTAGGCTGGTTTTTAGAAATAACCATCTGCTCCCTGATGAGCAGATACTACTCAGTATCAGGCAAGTCTCAGTGCGGAGTGTCTCTATCAGTAAGCACTTACTGATTACATGCTATAGAGAGGCTCAGGGAGCTCTCTCCTTACCTTTTTAAGCAGTATTTCAAACACGTGGGAATGGCTGTAATCTGTATTGTCGGGTCAGACGTGGTAGATTATTTGCCAGAGTAAATAAATTAGACTAAACTGCTCTGCAGCTGAATTGTCATAGCGAGGTCAGTCCTAAGCAAATGCTACAACAAATTTCTTCTGAAGTGTGTCGCAGCCTACACAGAATAGGAAATCTCCAGAGGAGCAGAGCAGCTTTACTTATGTTATGCTTTTCTTATTTAGTCTGAATGACTGTGACCAAGTATGCAGTGTTGCTGAAGACACATCTCATGCTATTTAAGGTGCTGTGGGTGCCTTCTGTGCACCTCCTTTCGGTGTAGGATGGGGAAGGTACATTACTGCTGCTACTTTTTGTACCCTGAAAGGTGCTCCCAGAAAGCAGGTAGTCAAGTCTGAGCTGTAACAGGGGTTTTGAGAGCCGTTTTCCAATGGCTGTTTGGCTTTTAATAGGAACAAAAGTTTGCTTGGCTTGGGGCTTTACTTACTTGTAACAACCAAAACTCAGATGCTGTGTTATCCTGCACTTGCTTGGCTGCCTTCAGAGGAGTATTTGTGAGCTTGGCACACCTTTCATTTGAAATGAAGTGGAAAATATCCAGCGTTGAGTCTGGTTTTGGGTTTCATCACATAACTTTCAAGCTACCATAATCTGCAGTGAATTTTTTGCTAAAATAAGCTACATATTTCCTCGGAGTTAGTAAAGAGAGCAATAAAATGTGGATTAGCTGATAAAAAAATCTTATGAAAAGTTATTTTCAGTACAGGAAAGGGAAAGAAAATGATTTCTTTGTCTCCGTGATGAAACTGAGAGAAATAAGTATGTAATTTTAAAATAGCTCAGTCCTTTTTGCCCTATCACTGACATCCACAGTACTCTGGACTCCCTGTACCTTTGTGCTAGCGCCACGTACAGAAACCTCATGAATGATGTCCCTTTGTAGACACAGTTGCAATGGCTTCAGCCCTGCATGTCTTCCTGTGAAGGTTAAATAAATAAAACAAGTGGCCAGTAGCGGGTTCTGGAATTCCTGCCGAAAACCAAGATTTAACACCCTTTCAGCAGTGTAAGGTTGAATTTATTACAAGAGGCTTCAGTGATAAAAAAACAAACCAAACTTCCCTCTGAACTGCAGAAAATGGGGATTGTACAGTTCCTCAGCTTCCTGCAGAGTTCTTGTCTACCCTCAGGAGGCATGGGGCACAATTTTAGCTCCTTGCAGTGCTTTAAAAGCTGCTCGCTCTGTGTATTGCACCCCTCAGTTGTGGCGATGGTTGCCACATGGCATTAACATCAAGTAACATCCCAGGTAAGGACTGTTCCCCCTTCGAGCTGAGGTACTCTGTTGCAGTCATGCTGCAGCCTCCCTCAGACCCCATCTTTGTGTAATACCTCACAATTTCCTAGGTGCCCTTTTACCCTAATTTTCCCTCTCCTCATTCACTCTAAATCGTGCAATAATTGCAAGTCGCAGTGTGTCCTGATATTATAGGTCACTTTACAGTTTTGTTCTCCTCTCCAGCGTGTTTGCTAGCCCTTAGCTTTGTTTGCCGGCACATTTGATCATGGTTGAACTTATATCAAAGGAGCATTCAACAAAGCACTGCTCGTTAGCCCGTAAATTCACTGTTTGTTAGCCGACTTGCAGTCCTGCCCGGCAATCCAAACAGACAGAGGGGCACAGGGGGAGCCTTGGCAGGGGCGAAGGGGGCTCCACTGGAGGACTGATGAGTGCACAATCGACGCTTTCTGCAGCAGCACGATGGCCTCTTCTTTTAATTGCACTTTACTGAGCGGAGCTGATTTGTGCACTTGTGGGAAGTGCTCTCAGGCAGCTGATTTTTAAGCTTCACGTGCAGCCGGTCAGTAGGTTGCAACCCAAGCTATGGGGCACGCACCTGACCAACATGATGGCCACATCAATGATTCATAATATTGGTTATGACAGAGCATTATAAGCAAGGCTGTGTAGCCTGACAACTCCACAAGCAGAGTGCCAGTCCGTGGAGCAACACGTCCTGGTTTGCCATTCCCTGTGCTGACTCTCAGCTTCCCCGTGCTTTGGCAGAGAGTTCACTCTATCAAAGTGAACGTTCCTCATGTAGAATAAGAAGGGAAAGATGAAGTGGATGGTTTGTTATTTCTCCTTCCACGTGTCCTGAATTTCTTGGGTAAGCTGGTGAAGGGGACCACGTAAATAGGTTGCAGTTTAGGGAAGACTTATGAAATAAGCTAGAAAGAGCTGCAGTTGGGTGTTTTTTCCATGATTCCCTCTTAGCAAGCATGTACAGGGTGTGAGGGAAGAAACATCACAGAAGATTCTCAGCAGTTTGTTCTTTCTTTTGCTCTTTCATGCTTGTTTCATTTAAAGCTATCTGGGCTGCATCACTGAGCCGAAGGCAGAAATATTAAGCCTTGCAAGAGAATAATAGATGTAATCACCAATTTTTATTAACTAACACAGAAGACTGAAATGTGGAAATACTTTCTCTCCTAGTGACACGGAACTATGAATGCATCTACCGTTCTGACTGGCAAAAAATCTCACTCATGTTTAGTTAGAAAATATTTGACATGCTCTCCTCAATGAGATGAGTCCCCTCAGATCTCCGTGTCTGGGAAGCACCAGGCAGGCAGCAGTGAGGCTGTCACTGCCAGGATCCCAGCGCTGCCTGCTGCCAGGTGCTTAGTGCCACACTGCAAGCATTTCAACATGAACCCTGCTTCAGAAATGTCAGTCTTGCAGCTCATCTGCTTTGGGGTAAGGTCTTGTTGAAGACTGGCAGGGTAGCAGCTCACAGAGATCTTTCCTTATAGGATGTATATGTCTGTGTCAGGTTGAAACACAAACAGATGGTCTCAGAAAACAATGCTGGAGACAATATATGAAGTATGTGATGGGTTCACTGATGTTCTTGTTTGCTTTGTTAGAGCTTTACGTAATTCCTGTCCAAATGGAGGGAGTGAATGCCCATACACTCCGAAAGCAGGGTACCTGTGTAGCTGAGGGTACACGTGCAGTTTTCTTTGTTGTCACTTTGATCTTGTGATTGCAGTTTGGAAGGCAGATACTGAGGAAAAATGATGCATCCCAGAGTATTTATTCCATTGCAAGCAACCTAAAAGGTGCATGATGTTATTAAAGACAGTGCTCTTTACCAGGTTGACATTAATGCATATGCAAAATGATAGCCAAAGCCTTTACCTTCCTCTTACTGTGCTCAAAGCGCTGAGCTGTGAAATAATGCTTCGAGTTGATCATAGATGCATGACACAGCCCACCTAATGTGATAAAATTCCTTTTGGTATCAGGCACAATTACACAGAACTCAAATGCAAGCACAAGATGTGAGTACTTTGTAAAATTCATAATGAAATAAATGTTCATTGTTACTTTAGAACTTGAGTGTTATTCTCAAACGTCTATGGATCTTAATGGAATAAATGCTGTATCTGAAAGTGAAGAATACTACAGCTTACTTTGGCATAAATTGCTTGATTATTGGAACTCGCTATTAGAATTTCCTGTAAAGCTCATTTATGGAAATAATTAGAAACAAACTCTTCAGATCCACTTTGCCAGACTAATCTTCTTTACAAATTGCCACTCTAAAGTAATTTCTAGCTCTCTGTTCTGAGAAACTTTATCACAAGGAAGAAATGCAATATTAGGTTTTAAAATTAATACGCGATAATCTTCTGATGAGTGTTGGACAGTGCATAATGAGCTTACACTTTCGCAAGCAACTGAGTGAGAAAAATGTTGTTGAAATGAAGGAGATTTGGGATGAGTCGGAATCCTTTTGAAATACGTATCTTACTTGAGAGGATGTGTGTAACTCTAGTATCTGGCTTGCAGTTGAACAGGGTAACTAGTGTTGTGACCCTTTGGGAAGGTATATTCAGTTTTCAGGGGGCTGAGGCTGACTAGGGGGGTGAGGCAGAGCTGTAGACAGTACATAATGCCATACTTCTGGAGCCTGCCGAGACATGCCAAGTGTTTCTGAGGCCATCTCAACTTTCCTTTGAGATGGAAGAAGCATCGATACCAACATCTCTAAGCAGAGATGAGATGATTTGTTCTTCCAGAACAAATACGGGTATGACACCCTAATGACAATGGCAATGTCTCACCCAGTTATTGTTTGGAGTCCAAGACCTAAGCAAGAGACCTACTGCTTCATTAAGGGTGTAAATCTAGCTCACGGTGCAGACTGGACAACACCATGACTCACTTTTGTTCGTACAAGATCCTCCTTGAGGTCTAGCCCTTCTCCAGTGGAAACCCACACCACTGTTTGAAATTTCAGCCTCCTGATTCTGTGGGACTGGCACTTTTCTTCGCTTCATTGGCAGTGAAGACAGGCGCATCTCAGACTATCTAGACTCTCATGCTGAGCCCACTATGCACATAAGGATGGGTTTTGCATACCCTTATTGCTTTCCAACACCCAGCCTCATTTATTTTAGAGATTGCTTTCAACCTCATTACTTCCTTCCTATTTACCCTTCCCTAATCACCATTTGAAGGCCCAGGATTTGGGGAAACAAATCTTCTCCATCACCTATTCCGGCCCTGCCATGACAGAGAGTTGGCCTATGATCTTCCCAAGTTTATAATTTCATTTTTATTTCTTTTATTTTCCTTTGGCAGTTAAACTATTTGTCATGTTGGAGGTGCTGGGAGCCTGGCACAGATGATGTGGAGGCACAGCTGATGTGCATTGCTGTGCATGGTTAATACCCTCAGAAGATACCCAGCTGCAGAGCCAGCTTCTTAAGGCACCTGCTGCTCCATGCTCTCATACAGCAGCTTTTGTGCTACAACCTTTCTCTCCATTGGCCTCACAGGACAGAATATTACAAATACGTTTCATTGAAATATTCCTCAGGAAAAAAAAAAAGCTGTAGTATTTATAATCTTTGATGAAAATCACTTAAACCTAATATGTTTACTGTTTGTGTGTGATTGGACTGAACATGATGTACAGCTTCCTAGGTAAATTTCAGCTTTGTTGTTCAATTGCTTATTTCTATTAGTTTAGTTTTAGCTTGAAGTGAAAATATAGATGTAAATTTACCTTCTCATAAAATCTTTATTTTTTAAATACATTCTCATAACAGATAAATAAAAAATCAATATTTGCTGCTTAGCAAGACAGAAGGGATCTGATATGCTTACCAAATGGAAGATAAGGATAAATTAGGAGAAGGGGAAAATAGTAGAAAACAGTATCACTGCTGTTAAGAGAATACGTATCTGTGAACTCCTTCCTTGTTAAAAAGTAGATATATGACTGATGTCAGCTGGTAACATCACTTTCTGTTGCACTGCAACTTGGAACAGACATCACCAGGAGCTTTAAAATGTCATTTTACTTCTGCAGAGTCATCTCATGAAGCCCAATGCCTTACAGATAACATGGTGCTGTTTTTTTTTTTGGCCATGGTTTACTTAAGAAATGATAAATAAAACACGTATATGTCGTATACATGTACAAGAATTTTCTCAGGTAGCAGTGCCTGAAACAATTTTGGGCAACCCAAAAGTGACCCCTTGCAAATGTATGGCCTGGTAAGCAGTACCAAGAGGATGGCCAAAAAAAAATCTGAATTCCCCTATTCAAAGATGATGAGAAGAACTGAGGTTATAAATACACTAAGCACCAGGATGATTAAAGGTGATGTGCAGGAACATCTCCCAGGCTGACTCCCAGTGTGGATCTTTAACAAAAAGCCGACTTGCTCCCGGAGCTGGAGCCAGCCCTCTAGTTTGTGCCAAGCTGGGTGGCAGCTGTAAGCAGCCAGCTTTGAAGAACTGTTTACAGACAGCAGGTGAACACTTCTCCTAGCAAAGGTGTCAGCAAGATCCTCACACTAGCTAACTGCACGTTACCTAACTAACCGCAGGTTTCTGTTTGAGCCTGCCCTCGCTGGATGTGGAACAAAGTCAGGCGCCTGGATCTCAGCACAGCTGGGGAAAGCACAGGGTGAGGCTGTGCCTTTCGGTGCAATCGAGAAACTGCTTCACTCCTGGGTTTTACAGGGAGACCTATGACCAGTCCAATAAACCCTGTTAGTGGGAAGCGAGGACAGGGCACAGCCTCGTGGCCCTGCTGGGGCCAATGGCAGCTTTAGACTTTGATCCCTGCAGGGATTGAGATTCAGTCCCAGGCTCTGCTGTGATCAATGCTAAACTCGTGGTAATTCCCAGTCGCTGAGCACAGAAGTCATTTCTGGAGCTGGGGCAAAAGTGGATTTGCCAAAGCCAGTACATGAAAATCACAAAAACATTTTCTGCAAGCAGTTGTTGATGCCAAACAACACATTTTTTTTTCTAATTTCTCCTAATGTAGAACTAGCCAGAACAGGTTTCATTACACCTGATGATTTGTGGATGCTTCTTGTTCACAGCTTTGATTTTCTGACCAAAATTCAATCTTATGTTTTTTTTAACCATCAAATGACCAAGAATTATTTCTTGGAAATTCACAAATAGTATCTGCTGCTTAGAAAGAAGTGCAGGGGGGTTTAACTCAGAACCTCATTTCTTCATTGCAGGTCAAGACAGGTCTGTTTTCCTATGTGCAGGTGCTGAGGTGTAAAAATCTTCTCCTGACAATGTGTATGTACATGAATGATGGTTCCCCTTTGAAACATTTCCTTAACACTTATTTATTTATTTAATTTTAACAAGATGACAGTAATAGGAGCTGAAAACTGAGAACAATAGAGTCTTCTACTAAGGGTTTTGTGGACTCTCAATTGTTACAGTTGTAAATGATGGCTCTGTGCCTTGTAGCTTTGTTTATTCAAGCCACTGGGTATTCTAAAGCAAAGAGGGATTCACAATGCAGTTCTAAAATCCTGAAGAAAATACAATTTTCCATTAAATTTCATGCTTTTTTCTAGAAAACCTCATTTCTTAAATGGGTGGTGGTGGTGAGGGATGAATAGGGAAAAGAAGTATTAAGATCTGTTTAGAAAATTAGACTTCAGAGCACCAAATACATTAGTAAAAATTGGCTTCATTAACTTCTCTAAATTATGTAGGCATTAATAGGATTCTTATTATTAATTCATGTAATTGTTTATATGAGTTTTTTGATTGGACTTTACTTATTTATTTATTTATCTGTGCTATTCCAGCACTGCATTGATGGGACTCATTAAATGTAATGGCATTTGGCAATTTATCACACAGATTAAAAGCCCTTTCCAGATCACCTCTACTCACCCTTTCTTTGGGAGAACATCTTTGGTGTGTATCAGGGACAGAATGAATTGCACAATTTTCTTGTACACAGCGTTCAAGACCAGTATGCCTCAGAGTATAAGAAAGGCACGCAATTGATTATCAGACCACCATCCCTTCCTTTCTCTCATTTATTCTGATTAAAACAAACAAACAAGACAAAACAAAAAAACTGACTTCTTTATGTTAGTTCTAACTGTCAAAAATTAAAGGGGCTTAAAAATGCATAGAGTCATGCCTTGTTCAAGTCAATAATTGGCTTTACCTGGCCATATTTTATCAACTACCTTCGAAAGTGCTGTAGAGGAGCTTTTTAAGTACTAAAAAGTTCTATTATTCAACCCAATTGTAACATTAGCAGTATATAGAATAATGTATTCCCATTTGTGCATAATGAGGTTGTAAATTCATTCAAGGGTTCTGCCAACATTGTGAACCACCAGAGCAAACTCTATTTTTTTTTTTTAATGTCACCAAAGTCAGGCCAATCAATTTGCGCAGCTTTTGAAGCAGATTGCCCCTCCTGAGCATGGTAGGGCAGCAATCAAAGTGCTGCCAGCATCAGCCAGGCTGCATGGTAAGTGCACAGTGTAGGGCATGGAAGACACAAAAGAATTGTTCAAAGTCCTGTTGCTTCTGAAGTCTAAATCACTGAATCAAAGAATTGGCCATAGTAGTTATATTTTTTATCAAAAGTCGGATTTTAATTAAGGAGTCTCTCCATTTCAGATGTGTTCCTGTGCTCGTAGTCAGCAGTACTGAACAGTAGGTTAATGCAAGATTATGCGGCAATACAGCTCTCTGCATAAAAATACATACACCTCAGGGTGTGTTTGTCCTTCTGTTACAAGCTCAGTCTGAATGTTTCTGATATTGCTCATTTGAGGATTGCTTAGGCCAGCAAACGCCCATAACTAATTGAATAAAAACAAAAATTGCAAGGTGGTCTGTAGGAGGGCAGTAAAAATGAAAAGGGTCACTTACAGGGAGTGAACGAATGGTAGATGATGATGAATGTTTTGAACTTTTTAAAGCTTTTGCTATTTTTTTTGTTGTGTGTACGGTTTGCCCCTTCCCTTCCACCCAGCATTTTTGGGTGGTAGAGCATATCACACCTGCACTAACCTCGTGATGATGACCCGCACTGAATGATGCCTGTGATTGCTGGAGGATTTAGTTTAGACTTCGGAGCTGTCACGTGAAAAGGTTTTTAAAAAAGCTCCTTGAATTGCACTTTCCTTATGAAATGTGTGTTTCTGTGAGAACATTTCCTCGCCTCCAGGAGTTTGGTGTCTTTGTGCTGCACCTCCCCTGCCTGACATGGGGGCATTTTCCTACCAAGTCCCTGTGAATTCTTCTGGCGACTCTTCCATGGTGGAAATGTTTGGAGTGTTCCTGTGCCTCTCTGTCCACTTGCTACGCAAATAGGTACATTTTCCTAGATAGTCCCGGCCTGAGGAAGGAGGGAAGTTGTTAAATGGGGTGAGGAAGAACTAACCCATGACCTTGCTTGAAAGCAGCATGAGAGGTTTCAGCTATTGTTCAGCCCAAACTGGATGGCCTGAATTGCTCGTGACTGATGTGCCGTAATCAATCACACCGTAAACTTTCCTGGCTCTAAAAAAGATGCAGAACTAGGAATAGAGGACTTAATGTTTCAAGGTACTGCTAGCAAGATCATTTACAAAGTTCCTAAATTTCATCTGGTTTGGGACCTTATCTGTGCCTTATCTTCGTGTGAAGTTGTACACATTGACTAAGGGATTTTCACCAAAGGAAAAAATTAACTTCATAACCACTGACACCTACCTTTTGTGAAAACCCCACCCCGTACAAGTTCATATCCGTCTGTCTAAAAAGAGAAAGTTTTTGTCCTCTGTGCAGAGCACACTGTCCTGCTCATGAAGTCTGCTTGGCTTGCAGCTGGTGACACCCATGCAGGTAGCTTCTCCTAATCCCTGGCAGGGGAAGAAGAAAGATTTGGCGGTCATTAGTGAGCAGAATTATCTCAAACACAATAGATTTTCCTCATGACAAATCACACATAATCTCCATAGCAACCTCCCATAATTATGCATAAGATTTCAATGTAGCAACAAAAATAAGCATGGCAGGAATTGTAAAGAACAGCTATGTAGGGTGAGACAGATGTGGGAGTAGATGGGGTATAGAAGACTGAAAAGCAACTGTTCTAAGATGTAAAAAATGAACAAAAGACAGAAAGATTGCCTGCTTTGTATTGTGGAGAGTGGTGATTAAGTCAGTACATTATCTGGAAATTGGAGACGAGGGGCTCAAATATCTCCTAATAATGCAGAGTTTCCTGATAGTGCCACGCAGTTTAAAGAACATCAGCAGCAGTTTTACCCCAATTTCACAGGATTATTATAGTTGTAAAAAAGATTTCTGAGTAGGAACTTGGCATTCAAGACCTAAATGCAGCAGGGTTTTTTTTTCTTTCTTTTTTTTTTTTTTTTCCCAAATTTTGTTTCGATCTGTTTGAACAGTTTTTACTAATGGGATCTTAAAAGTAATATGTGGATTTTTGCTGTCATCCTTATTATCTATCTATCTATCTGCTCTTTGGAATTCAAAGGTTGTTTTTAACTTCCATATGAGCAGATTTCCACATGTGAAAAAAGGATAGTTTTTCTTTTCAAAAGTGCACATGGATTTGGGCGAGAATGTGAAAATAAGAGAAATTAAATTTTTATGCATGAGAAATACTTTATTTTTTTGTTGTTGGTGGCGGTTTTTTGTCTTACTGTGCTCATAGCACTTTGTATGGCATCCTAGATTAACAGCCGGTGCAATCATTCTGTATCATTATCAAACACATTAGCAGTGTAAATGCAGCAGGTAGATTGTATATCCTGCTTATATATCGCTGTGCTGATGAACTCAATGATCCCATTGTTGGTGCTGATCCATCACAGAGGTGGGGGCATCTCAGAGGCCCCTAGGTACCTTCAGCTTCAGTAGTATCTGAGGATTCCCAGCAGCTGGTTCAATAATTAAGTTCACACTTCAAAGGCAATAATCCTATGTCAAGACATCTGTGATTACATCATTATGATTATGATTTTCTTTTAATTGCCATGGCCTGATCCAGAGCTCTACAATTAACCTGGCTTCTCTGAACTCAGTCAGGTAGTTTGACGCTGACTTTTGGCTATCATAATATTAAAAAAAAAGTATAATCACTTTATTAACATTTTAGCTAAAAATATGGGAGAATATATACTATATTTATCCATAAAATTACATTCAGCTATTACCATTCAACGAATGAAATAGTGCTTTATTTAAATTCAAAGATTTATTTTGGTCTAGAACAGATTTAGACTGCAATAGGAATGGATAACCTTACATTTTAATGCTGTATGTGACTGTATCACTTCATTCCAAACTTGTATTCCTCTTACAGCAGATCTTAGGGATAGGAGAGGTGGTTTTAGTATGCTGCCCTATTACCACATTCACATTGCTAATGTGTCTTATAGAAGACTCTCAGTTTAGTTCTCAGGAGATGAGAGAAGTTAAACTTCATGACTCCTATTCCATGTTTTTCCTGGTTATGACCAATTAATAATTCTTAATTTAAATAACCTTGCATCCCTTGTGAAACTCCCAAGTGAGAATCAAGCCAAGACATTTTTTTGCCCTTATGCCTTTCAGTTTTCTAGAGACAGCACCCTTTCCTCTTCAGGTCTCCTGGATGTTTCCTTTATTTAAAAAACAAAGGTCATGTCTTCAAGAGCTGGTGAACATCTTCACTTTCCTTATTTATGGCTGATGGCAGGCAGTGGACTGTTGCTTTGGGCACCTCAGGAATAAATGTCCTGGTATGCCAAACTCCAGAGCATCTTTTTTCTATAAAAACAAGTAATAATCCAACCACGTATTATAGGTAGGTAGTGACAGAAGAGTTCCTTATCATGAATGCAGGTGCAAGCAACTTCCTAATTTGTTCAAAATATCTGAAAATTAACTATCAAAGCTCAGTTACGGTGTAGCCAGACGGTGTTCGATACTCAGACAAGCAACTGCAACTAAGGATGAAAATTAAAGTCTGTTCTTGAGATTCCTTCTTCTCTTGAATATCTAATTTTTTTGTGTGACCAAAGAGTGCAGTGCTAAATTAGTTGCTGGTTTGAATCATCTCTTGTAGAATGTTCAAGTTCACATTAGCTCCTATTTTTAATTTACATCACTTCTGTTAAATAGGTTTACTAATATTGGGTATTAATGAACTTCAGATATTTTTCTTGCATTCAGTGTGTAACTTTTTCTTACTGTTCAGTTAAAATTAAACCAACGTGACTAACATAAAATAAGTGAAAGTTTGACTAAGATTTTTTAGAAACCAGGAAGCAAGTACTGCATCCTGTTGAACTCTATTAACATTTCATACCACAAGATGTTCCACTTGCTAATATAAAACATAATAAGATGATTTGTCAGTAGATATATGCCGAACTTTTTATTCCACTCTCAGTCTATTTTATTTGCATATAAAGTGGCACATTTACACTCAACAATAACTAGTCCTGAAGGAATGATATTTAAGAGGAGAATATAATTAATCTATTCAGGTCATAAACATTTTCTTCAGGGCAATGGGCAACCATCTATGACAACCTTCATAATCATTCATGCCCATTACTAAAATACTTTAGAATGAGCTCGCAAAGCTGAAGATAGACAAAACATTGTCGTTTTATTCCAAGGAATCATTTATGTTTGTCTTACGTAGCATTTCGAGAGTTATCTGAAGAAAAAATTGCTTTGTGTTTTTTATGTTTGACTGTGTCGATGCTGCATTCTCTTCCGTAGTGTGCTTAAACGATGTATGTATTGTGTTTCCCAGCGCTTTATGCCGTAGCTCAAAAAGCATACAGGAATTTCGCTGTTTCTCAAATATTATGACTGCCTTATATGGAAACGAATTATAAAGCTACTTAGTAGTTCTAATTATGATAAAAGGTTTCCAGCAGGTCTGCCAAAAGAGAAAGCATTTTCCAAATACATTTTCATGCTTCTTTGTCTTGGTGGTCTGGACACATTGTTTTATAAATTTTAACTATTTCAGTATTTTTTAAAAGTTACCTAGATTGAAGATTAAGGTGTGGGGAGGGTACATATTGATTGCAAATTCTGTCTGTAGGGAGCAGTGCATAGAAACAGATTTGTATGGGCACAAATGAGATCCAAATCTATGTAATTTTTCCCATACCTCAGTTACCACATTGGCTCTGGAGAGCATTGTTATGCACTGGGATCTCATTTAAACTTTCTAGCCCATTCCCCTAACTCTGGCCCCATATCTTATAGTCATAAACTCATTTATATTCCAGGAGGAAGGGTCAGAATATCCATAGTTCACCCTGTGCACTCACTCTCGGAGCTGTAAGACTTATCTCTGCCTTTGCAGGCTGAGCACATCCTCTCTCTATGGCTTTTAGTTCCCAGCAGCCGTGAGAACAAGGGCTCAAGCCATGTCCTTTTGCATGGAGGTCTCCCAAAGTTCAGTACAGTCTGCTGCCACTCGCTGTGCGTGATCTTTCAGAATTTCACAGAAATCACCTCAGCTCAGTTTTGCTGTTGTTGAAACTTCCAAAATGTTGGCTGTTCGCTTTCCAAGAGGCAATGCCCCAGCGCCAAGGAGTACACAGCTCAGTACCCAAGGATGATGAATGGGTAGGTTGGCAAAGAGGGGAGTGAGAAAACACGGGGGCTTCAATTTATATGCGTAGGTATTTTGACATAATACAAATTTAAAAAATAAAAATAAAAAGGAAAAACCACTTACTCACAAAAGCCCCTAGTCAAGAAAGCATTTGCTTAAACCTCTGTATTGATTTGGGATGGACTCCAGGTTGTGGAGACAACCTTTTAATGTCAATGCAAGTTGTCTGTGGAGCCCTATGAAACAAAATGTTTTATATGACAATATTTTTTAAGTATTCTCTATATTTTCTTAGGCATGGAAGGACCAGCAGGTAATATTTAAGCCCAGGTAGGCTCAGCCTCTTCTGAAGCATCACTGTTGCCTTGTGACAGTGACTTAGCACACGTAGATAAGTCACAGACAAGTAACTCACAAGAGTGAATCTGAAATAACTGGCAATTACTGGATCACGGCACAATTCACACCTTTCATACATTGATTAACCATAGCTCATTATGTGATTTTATCATCTTTGTAATCTATTTTAAATATTTTGTGGAAGTAGCTGGAGAAAACAACGGCCCACATTTCCCCACCAGACACCGCTCAGGTATCGCAGATGCAGTAAGCGATTGAATCCCATCCTTAAACTTCAACCTTGTTTGATCTCATGTTCCCCACAAATTCAAGCAGCTCTTAGAGCAGCGTCAAAGGACTCGCCAGAGAAGCAGATCAATTTGTCATGCTCTTATTATCAGCGTGCTTCGACTCGGAGGGAAACAGCGTTTGGCCGGAGCTTGGCAGCCAGAGGAGCTGGTGGCTGCGTGCCCGTGGCGCCAGGCGGACGGACAGACTGCTGCTGGTGCTGTGCGCGAGGCAGACAAAGTCTGTAGCTGCCCTTTGTGAATCATTCCCTTTTCCTTCTGACTGGATTGTTAATATCTAATTGGCCAAACAAGGGGCTGCTAAGAGAAAAATTAGAAGGCTTTAGGGACAGAGCTGCCTTTCTGAAAGCCATGCACCTATCTGTGACTTGGTCTTCTCTGAAAATGTGTTTCTAATTTTGGCATATCAGCGGGGGAAAATTCCGAGCCTAAGCTGGATGGAGAGAAATGGTTACTTCATACATACATATATCTATATATGTATATAGATAGGTTCAGGGTCTTGAGTTTTAGCAGCTTTAAAAAATGTAATCCCATTTATCCTGTCAGCTCTTGAGGTTCTCTCACTCTTAATTTTCTCCTGAGACCCGTGCACCTATCTCACAAGACCCAGAGGGATCCCTGCTCAGCGTGTCTCATCGAGCAGGTGTGCAGATATGATACGGCCCTTCCCCTGCCGCTGGTAGGGCCGACACTGTTTCATCCTCTCCTGCTCTCTGTCCTCTGCCATGGGCTTTCACCTTCCTGATGAAAAACCGAGCCCTGGATAACGCAGGAAGCAAATGGCAGGGCCAGCGAGGACAAGGTAAGGGGATTTTCCATTAGCTCCGTCTCCACAAATTTTCCCTGGCATAAAGTGAGTTTTGGCAGTGGTAAAATTCATTGCATCTTGACGAACCTCACAGAAGGGGGCTTTCTGTCTGTGGCATGACAGCAGAGGCATGGCCTGGAGAAAATCAATGATGAGGCAGTTGAGAGCAGTGAGCTGTTTCTGTAAAGTGCAAACTTATCACTATCGCGGGCAGATAATAAGAATCATTTCATTTACACTGCAGAAACTTGTTCAAGGCAGCAGTAGAAGTGTAATAATGGACTTTGCTTCTGGAACTGACAGCAGGTTATTGAGGTAATCCTCAGGCAAACACTGTTCCCTGGATTTCCCCCCCTGTTCTATGAAAGGTCATATTTCTTCCCTGAAACCTGAGGCCTTTTTGCATTTCTTGAAATCTTGTGCCTGCAGTGGAAGGGCTGCCAGACCCAGGGCCTGGGAGTGCTGCCACCTTCTTCCTACAGCCCAAACCCACCCCACACCACTGCTAGCAACAACACTGGCAGAAAGGGGGGCTTGCTGAAACCCCCACTGCCCTCCCTCGGTGAGAGCACCACAGGCAGACCCAGTGTCTGGGGCCCCTGGACTGGGACACGCTTGCTCACGGGCTGCTTGCTGTCATTCCTTCTGATTAACCAAGAAACCTTTCATTCAATGGGATGATGCCCACATTATGAAGGGCAATTTGGAAATTCCTGTGAGGATGGCATATAGCATTTGAATCTTTCAGGGTAGTAATATTTTTTTTTATTTTTTGTTTTGAACTAATTTCATGTGGTAATAACTATGAAACAATGGCACTGCTGGCCTCAGAGAGTCCATGGGATTTCAGGGGTCTTGGGAGAGGACGTTCTTGTCTTCTCCTTCACTACTGCATCACTTGCCACCCAAACTGAGCTTTTTGTCCCCATCCTGGGGTAGACATGCAGGGCTGGGATCCTTCCCCTGTCTGAGGAGATTCTCTTGAGGTTCCTCCTGAGATCTGAACAACCTGCCTCCAGTGTTTCTCTCTGAATGCCTGTGCTTTCTTACCTCCTACGAAGCTCCCAGCGCTCTCAGTGAAATTTGTGCAAATGTTTGCAATCAAACCAACCAGCCGCCCATCCCCATGAAGGCATGCACAACATCTCCAGGATGCCAAATGTCGTAGGCACTTTCTCTTTGCCTGTGAAGTCCAGGATCCCTGTACGAGCCCTGGCCCAAGCCCAAGCTTACTTGAGGCTTACAGAGCGATGCATTTGCTTTTTATTAAGTAGAAGCCCCTGAGACTGGTTTTAAAATGAAAACAAAACAAAAAAATGCACAGGAGCTTAAATATCCATCAGTTTCGTAATGTGCAAGACTCTCCAGAAAGTCATAATGCAATTGATACATTGCACAATTGATGTTACAAGCTAATCATGTCAAGATGGCTAAAATGGCCTGTTAATTCATTTATATCCTTTCTTGTGTTGTTAAGGATCTAATACATTCACTTTAACACTAATAAGGATGAATTGCATAGTTAATAAAAAGAGGAAAGCACTTTTCATTAATCAAAATGTTTTTGGTGAAGTAGATTTTTGAAGTGTTTATGGTCCAGATGGATTGCATGACTATTGCTACTGTTCTTGCTGTTTCAACCATTTTACTGTAAGTGGAGTCAACGACCAAATTTTACATTAAGCAAAGCAGAAATTAGACACTTGAATTATTTCTTGTCTATTAAACCATTATAATTTGTTTTAAACATGGGGGTTTATTGCATGTTAATAGTTAAAATAACACAACCACCAGGATGAAATGAGACATTCACAGTACTCAGCTTTTGGCTAATGTGCTTTAGAAATTCACAAGATGACTTATATCTCGAACTATGGTGGCGACAAGACCTGTTTAAAACAAATAGGATCAGAAATGTATCTGAAACTGAAAGAGTCGGAGTTTTAGGGAATCAAGTACTCCTTTAGAAAACTGTGCTGAGCCTGGATCTTACAAATGACTGCACACACGTGGGTTTCTGCCAACACGGGGCAAGAATCTGCCTGCTTAGAGTAAAAATGGCCCCAAAACCATGGGCTAAAGTGCTGCAATGACACTGTGGCATCTGCATTTAATTTAAACTCTAACCAGATGCATTGGTTGGAAGGCTGTATAAAATCAGGCAGCTGCAGCCTGGGCTAGGAAAGATGCTGGCATAGAGCTAACTCCTCTTACAGGTATGAGGCCACATTTTGCCTTTCCTCAGTGGAGACTCCTTGACTTCTGGACAGTAAATGACAAAAATTACACTGTGGTGACATTGTCATTTACAAGCTAGCAAAAATCCTCTAAATGATATTCAACATCTTGTGATGAGCAGAGGTTGAGCATCCACTTATTTTAAAAGGTACGTTTATTTTGTTCAACCCCTAGCAGCTATTGTTGACACTGGACCATTGGTTTTAATCGTCTCACTTAAATAGCACATTTTGAAGCCTGCAATTGTTTTTATGATTGTTAAAGAATTGGTAGCACAACTAATATCAAAAAACAATTTATTTTTTTGCGCTTGAATTTTCAGCCCAGCAAATGCTTGAACTTTAAGTGACACTCAAGTAAGCTGTCCCATGGAAGACCAACTTTAATAATCACTTTTTATGCAGTGCAGAGGTACCGAACAGCTGCAGAGTCACCTCATATTTAATGCGAGCTGGCAAAGAGCACAGCTGGTCCTTGCATTTGTAAAAACAGCACAGAGCTACCAACATACACCTAAAGGCAGCCCTAGCGACTGTGGTGGGCCAGCAACCAAAAAAGGCCTTGACCCCTTTCTGCATCTGTTCTGGGTGCATCTGTTCTTGGAAAGAAGATGTGTTTAGATCCCACAAAAAGGACTACAATTATTTTATGAACTCATTTCCATGCAGTGCTCTGTGAGATAGTGGCCACTTGTGGGATAGTCCTCTTTTTTCTTCAGCAAAATCTATTCTCATACAAATCTGTATGTAAACTGCCTTCCAATTGTATGGACAGACACATAATCTGGATTTATTTTGCTCTGTCTAGAGGAGAATGGGCTGTTTTAGGTAGAAAGTTGTTTTGTAGCATGCAAGCATCTTGGATAAACTCCATGTTTCCTATAGAATGTACTGAATATATATAAATGTCATGTCAGTCCCTTCCCTTCTCTTCTCTGTTTAATTGAAATAATGCAAAGAGAAAGTTCCGGACACCCAGTGCCAGGCACAACAGGCACCCAGGCTCAGCTGCAGGCCTGACCCAGCTGGTGACACTGCGTTGGACTGCATGGCCACCCAGTTACGTTACCTCACTGCTCTGCTTTGCTTCTTCCTGATCAAAACTTACGTTGCTGTGCCTCTTATTACAAGGACATTCTGTTGACTTCTCTGCTTTCGTGAGTGTATTCATTTGAGTCACTGCTCTCATTACTTCTGGCCGTTATGCTGGGTAGTTTGACAGCCATGTACAAGGAAATCTTGTGCAAGAAGCAGCTTTGTAAGCTTGGGCAGTGAAGGGATGGAGGGATATTGATTTGTAAGATTACCACCCTGAATCTGCTAACAAAGTCCTGCCAAAAAGCAGTGACAAATTCTCAGCAAGCTGTACAGAGAGCCACAGGCACGGGGATGCAATTTATCCATGACTAGTGTTCAGCTGCCTGGTACAGACCTCAAAAGTGGATGAAGTTAGTGGGGTAAGTTCTGATTTTTTGACCCGTACTGGGCAGTCAGATAGCAGTAGCTGTGATATAAAATCCTTCAATTAGTTCATTTTCAGTGGCATAATGCTTCCCTCCTCACTCTTGTTTCTCATCCCTTTCTAGCCTGCTTGCTTCCATGTAAACAGGTGAGAAGAATTTTGACATAAGAATGAAATGCAACCTCTTTTCAATGCTCATGCACTCAGTTGCTTTGGTACCTTAAACCACGAAATATTTAACAAATTGTGCTATGATACTTTTTTTTTTTTTCATTTTTTAATATATTATTATTATTTTACCTTTTGGTTAGTCATTATTTCCAGAAGGTAAGTTCTGGTAAGAAATCTGGGACTTTTTGATGAACTAAGAATTATAAATTTATAATTGAGAGATGTAAAGAACGCTATAAATGCTAAGTGTTACTCATGCGGAACCAACGGAACAATTACCATAAAGAATGGCATTCCTCTTACTTGCACTTTTGATGTTAAATGAAGAGAGACCAATAATACATAATGAATGCAGATAAAGCCAGATGAATTTCTGAATTTCATTTGTAAATGAGTACATACAACAAATGGCCATCTGCCCATATAGAAGGGATTAGTGGCCGTGTACCACTTTCATCCGCAGCTGAGAAAAGAAGAGAAATACAGTATTTCTCCTCTGTAGTCTCCAGTGCAAATCTGTTGTAGACATTACTCTGATATTGGTTGTGACTCGACATGAGAAGACCATATGAAGTTAGAAAGCAGAGGATACAAAGCAGTATTAAAGCAGCAATTGTGAAACTCGTGAACCTTTCACACTGCATAGTGAGATGGCAGTTCCCTGATCAAAGGTGAACTAACAATGAATCTGGAATTAAAAGTTAGTGTAGCCAGAGTATTTTAAGAGAAATGGAAGAGAAATGAAATGAAATAAAATAAAATATGTCCATATGCTATAGCTTTTGGCAACTCTTATATACAATATGATCTGGAAAGGAAGTACCCGGTCTTGTTGTGTTTATGTTATCACTGAATCTTTTGGTATGTCTCAGCAAAGACCATATGCTCTATTTATTTTCATAGTCACAATTTAGGAAAGATTTTATAGGTCAAGCTGTTAAATACTGTTTTATTTCATGGACTACAATTTTGAACAGTTACCTATGAATATGCCAGAGTGGTTGAATTTGGCCAAATGCTAAAAGCCCTTGTTTCTAGCAGATCATGTGAAGGAAAACGTGCTCTGTGATGTGTAGCCCTCTGATTTTTGCTGGTCTGTTTCTGGACTTCTGGTCAGAAATTCTGTGACAAAATGGATAAGGACCATTGAAGCGAAATGAACAGAAGGTTGCTCTTCAGCATGGCAATTTTCCACTGCCTTTCCTAGTAACAAATTACATTAAAGCACAATATTTAATTTTGTAATAGAAGAATTCTCTTAGAAAAATGTTTGGTGGTACAGAGAGGGGAAAGCTGGGGCAATATTTTATATACTCTATAATACAGTGTTTCTTCTTCACGTGAAATTAGTTCTTTGCCAACAAGAATTGGTGTCTTTAGAGGGCTTTTGAGAATGTATAACTTGTATGTAAAATCATAATTTTCTTGTTCTGAGTCAGTTTTCAAAGATAGAGCACCCTGCATATTTGTAGTAAAACAAGCACAGAGAAAAGGTTGTCAATTGATCAAACCACTGCAAATAGAATTGGGATATTTTTTAAAACAAACAACCAAAATCTGGTGTTTCTACTAGTTTGTCCAGGGGTAAAATCTCCCACATGTGTATTCATTAAAAAAAAAAAAAAAAAAAAAAAAAAAAGGGTTTAATTTATGTTAGGGAAAATAGATCTTCCTGACAATTATTGTAATTGGTTGGGATCATATGGTAGTAAAAATTGGCAACCCTTTTATTACCTAAAATGATGCCTGATACTGACCCTGCTGATCATTCTCCTAGAAGCATCCTAGATCTACTTCCCTAGATCCCAGGGCAGTGATCAGCAGCGTTAGAAACTTCCTTTCATACTTGGTCCAATATTACTTTTTCTTAAATTTAGTCATGCTCTTTCCCTTTGCAGTATCTGTATGCATTTTCTTTAATGAATATACAGGAGAAATAAAAAATATATAAATAACAATAGACTCACCAGAAACAAATTTTGTATATTAAAATCTACCATCTCTTAGCATACAACTGTATATCCTTTCTTATGTTTATACACACACACACACATTTTGTGAGTTTGTTTCTTGTTGCTTTTTGCCAACTGCAAATGTAAAATTCCAGTTGCTTTACTTCCCCTTTTGATTATAAGACTTCTTTAGTTTGATAACAGGGATTGCACAAAAAAGAGCATCTTAGAGTGTGCAAATAAAATACCTGTGCCTTTGTCAGACAGGTTTACAGTCACATAAAGACACACAGAAGGAGTGAAAACAACCACACAGATGCAAGGCAGACAGAAATGTTGTTTGTGAAGCTGAGAAGTATAATCTGGCTCCTGGAATAAGGGGGGAGAGGGAGAACCTAATTTTTAGCACTTGAGGTGTCCTGTGCAGGAACTCTGAGCCCATCATTCACGTTTACCTTCCATTGATTAGACACAGTTACAGGAAAGGCACTCGGGTTTGGCATCTCTCCCCGTGCTTAACAGGCGCCGAAGGTGACATGCAGGGGATCCCAGCTGGGTCCCAAAGTGCCTCCCCGCTGCCACTGGCACAGGGAGGCATGTTTATATTTTTAAGCTCTAAAGCCTACACAAATAGGCCCAAGATTTAGCTAGGACACAATAATTGCTTTCCTTTCACCAGCAGGTGACACATTTCCCACTGAGAAAAATATAATCCTGCTGCTTTTAGTCATAACAGGAGCAACAGGAGAAAAATAGACGAGGAAGTGGGAAATGTCACCAGCCGTGCCTTGGAAATGCCATTTGCAGCCATGACTGAGCCCTGAAAGTACACAAATGTAAAACATTGTCAGGTCCAAGTTATAGTTTATAATCCAAATGATGTTATTTAATCCTTAGTTTAAATGATTAACCTTAAAACCTTGAGGTGGCCAAGGCAGGAGCAGCACCTTTGTAAGCCAGTAGAGCTGGGCTCCATGTCTGACTGGTTCTGCAAATTATATTAATGAATATAATTCATATTAATGAATATTAATGCTGATGAAAATAATAATATTAATTGGTAGTAGAAATAGTGAAATCTAGCCTAATATTGTGCTACCGTGTTGCTGGAATTGCAGTGCTCTCCATGGGAAAGCAGCCTGTTTTACAAATTTTCCCAAAGCTTTTAGAGGATGCAAATAATTGGATGTGGTCATGCAACTAATCAGTGTTCCCATAGACTGTAAGTTAGTAACTGCTTTGCAATCATGCTCATGAATTTCTTGTGGTGGGTATTAGTATGTGTCTCATATCTTTGGTGGGCTTAACCACAGGTTTATTTTTCAGATAAAAGTTATAGCATAACAACGCTGTAAATTAAAATTAGATGAGGAGCAAATCCTCAGACCTCCCGGCAGAACTGTACACCTCTACACTATCCCAGCTTCCAAGCTGAGGTTTTGATGCACTGTATCTGTTAGAGGTTGAACACTGCCTGTTCTAAAACTAAGGTTTCGCAGTGTAGCACATAGCTAAATGGATAATTACCAGTCTGTGGAAAGCAGAAAACTCTGCCTTGATAAATAACTTAATATCAGATTTGAAAGAACAAGCGCTAATCAGGAGTGTTCTAGGAGACAAATAATCCAAAGGTCTTTTTCATCAAAATTTAGAAGATAAAACAATGCAATATGGCTTGAGATCTATTAGCTGATGCATTTTAGCATCGGCAGTGCAATCTGTCAAAGCAGAAAAATCAATTGTTCCTGAGCCATCCCTAGAGCCGACTGCATAACTCTCTTTTGCAAAGGACCTCTCCAATTTTCAAGACCATAAGATGAAGTCATTGCATCCTAACTACATACATGTTTCAAAGAAGCTTATTTCTGTATATGTATGTGTCCACACATATAAAGCACGTGCATGCTTGGTGTGTTTCTGGTAACAGGCTATGGAGATGGATGGGAGGACTGAGGACGTCTAGATTTCAGCCACATCTAGATTTCATTGCCAGAAGGACTCAGTGAATGTGACTGGTTCAGTGACTCAGTTTCCCCTGGCTTGGAGATAAATCCAATCATCTCTGTGAAACGCGTCGCTCTTATGGCATTGCAGGAGAGCCTGCAAAGTCTGTCTGAAATGACAGACTCATTTGCCTCACTCTAATCCTCCCCTTGCCCCATATTTACTTTGTGGCTAGACAGACACTCTCACATTCAGCTGCCCTTCTAGCCCCAGGCATGCGGTGCGTGAGTGCAAACTAGTAGAAGGGGAAATTCAGCCATCCACAAAAGTGATTGTGTTTTTCAAATATGTACAGACGAGGCTGTATTTCACCTTATGCAGTATGAATGTGAGTATCAAAGGAAAGGAATTTATACGCTGTGCTTCCCTGCCCTCCCCACTCAAAGCAAAGCAAAGCTGTCGGATTCATGGGAAGGATCTGGGAGACAGATCCGAAAATTCACCACAGATCCAGAGGGATTTCAGAAATCTCTGAGGGGGCAGAATGTGCACATTCTCCTGAAAATCTCATTAGGTGCCTATTTGCATCTTCAGATATTGAAACGCCTCGTCTAACCCTGTGCTGGTTTGATTCCTGTGCCATTTGTGCTTCTCTCTTCGGCCAGAGAAGCGGTGCAGGCCGCAGCATGGCCCCAGGGCACTCGGAGCTCTGAGGTGCACTTGTGGGAGAGCTGCGGGGCCTGGCGTGACCTGGAGGCCTCTGTGAGCATCCTCAGGAGAGGCCACGACAAGAGACCTCGTCAGGATGCCAGGCCCAGGGCCTTTTCTACAGGGGGGCTGTTGTAGCCACGTCCTCAGAGCGAGAAGGAGGATTAAGGTCTGAGCTATGCGGTCTCTTTCAGGCCCTGTTCCTTCCCTGCTCCTGCAAAACGCTTCTGGCTGAACAATTTTGTTTTATGAGTTGCAGGGTTTTTAAGGGTATGTGGAAGTGAGGCAGGAGAAACGGCTCTGCTCAGCAGCAAAACTTCTGAGCGCTTCCCTCCAAGCCTCAGCCCATAAAGCGCTATGAGGCATTTCCCTGCAGGGAAGGCACGCCGTGCTCTCACAGCGTGTCACCGCTTCCACATCCTGAGTTTGTGACAAAATCTCCTCTGAGTCCCGTCAGAGCGGGGGATAGTCCTGTCATGCAGAGGGGCTGTCTGATACCCAGGCAGAAACAGTTGGGAAGGAGAAGAAGAGGTAGGTCATTACTCAGCGCAAGGGCTTTTTCTTTGAGAGGGGAATTTCTGAAATATGCACGATATGCATTTATATGGAAGTAATCTGAAAGCTTTACACTGAATAGCATGCATTTGTTCTTAAAGCTTTTGTGGATGATTTATGAAAAGTGTTATTTCTATTACTCAGGCGTATGAAAGGAAGCAAATTATCTTATTACATTATGTGGACAGTCAAAAGAAGAGTTAAATGGACCATATGAGTTTCTCTTAAAACATTAATTTTCTTGTGTTGTCTTTAATTCCTTGATAATGAAATGTTCACAATAGCCACTGGGTATTACTGTATGAAAGATAAATTAGATCGTTCCCGTTAGATGTAAATCCTCTCCTAGACTTGTCATCAGGATATGATTACTGTAAATTTCTCTATACATGTGAAATGCCAGTCCCTGAAAACATTTCCTGTTGGAAAACAAGAGGTTTTCAGAGTCTTTTCATTTAAACACTGTCAAGTTGATGGCTATGGAAATTCTTTTTAAATGAATGATTAAGGACTGTATCTAAAGTTTGAAAATTGCTTTTCCTCCCCTGAATAAGTTTAATTCTGTGATATCAATGAGACTTGCAGATGCTCAGCGCTTTTCACAATGAAGCTGTGCAAGATTATAGGAGTATGGCTGAGCGGGTAAAATGGCTCAGTTTTATGGCTGCCTTGATGTCTGCAACACCTTAAAACCATAGGTATGTGGTAGGCTTCTCTTTAAGGCAGAGGTGAGAGCATTTCTGCAGACTTTTAGTGAGAGCTGGGCACCAGAGCCCTGTCCCATTTCCAGCTGGAGGCTCTGCAACTGCGTAAGCCATGAGACAGGGCAGCACTTTTAAAGACTTATCAACCTTTCCCATAATAATATGCATGAAATGAATCTCTCTTTTAAAGTTTCTTTTTTTTTTTTTCTTTTTTTCCTCCTGTGATTTAATATTTCTGATTTAGAGCATGCATGCAAACGTCTGAAGTCTTACGTAAGTTAATTCCATCATCAGCCCTTGCGACAATCATGCAGTATATAGTCTGTGAGTCATGCATGGAGCACATACTCAGTTGAGACACAGCATTCCAACTCTCCTTTTTTATATAAACTATTGCCACTATTTTAAGTACTTAAAAACATGAGATGCTTAATAACTGTGAGATCTGACTTTTTTTTTAAGAAATGTATTTGAAACTCTTTTTGTCCAATTACTCCAAAAATCACCCATTAATAGTAGAGAGGAAAAGCTGATCACCTTGTGACTCGCTTGTCTGTCTTCATTTTGGACTGCCATGCCCTAAGTTAATTCCATCTCAAGGTCAGCATGATTCCAGCTGAAGTTGATCCATATCACCCTTAACCACAGGAAATGTGATGTCACCTTTGTGTGAAACTAATTCTTTTAGGTCCAGGGTTAATATGTATTTTGCTTTAATTTGTCCTTTGTGTCTTAGATACTGGGAACCAAGGCATCTGCAGGAAATTGTGTATGTCTGTCTCCCAAGAGAGAGACGCGGTATCTAAATATCACAAAGTCTGCAGTAGAGCAGAAGGTACACTAACGTGACTCATCACTTGTTGCCATAGATTTTCCAGCCGATGATGAGAAAGATCTTTAAAATGTAATTCAGTTAAATGTTGTGAAGAACTTTTCCAGTAAGCCGCAGATAATGGCAAGAATTAGATTTGCAGAAATATAAAGGGCTACGCTTCTGTCCTCACTGTTAATTCACATTAAGTTTGAAGTGGATTGAAAGATTCATGTTTAAGAAATATGGAAAGCTAAGTATTTCTCTTGCTATTTCACACATTAAATTAAGGACATTTTTAAAGATACACTTTTGAATGCTAACTAGCAAGACAGGGTATAAAACAGAAAGCCATCATGTAATCTGAATTTTCACTATATATCCTGCAAAGAAGCTGACAATGAATATTTATCTAAACGAGTGTTTTCAAACCTTTCATTTTACAGTTTATATTTGTTTTGGTCTTATTTGAATAAATATAATGTTTTGCAATAGCTGTAACTAGTATCTCTAGGCGCATAACATTTGAGACAGATCTGCAATTCAGTGCAGCAATACTCAATGGCAGAAAAATTATTAGTGTTACTGGGAGCTAAATTACGGCTTTGATTTCACCAATACCACATCGTACCTGTGAATTCTAAAATGCGGAACAAAATTAAAGGTTCACTTTAATTTTTATGAAAAGGACATAGATTATCTTTAAATTGAGAAATGTCATTATATTTGTTTAGCATCTACTGTATATATGGCAACACTGAAGTTACAAGTGTTCAGAAGACAAAACATGAACAATGCATTAGACCACTTATAGAAGCACAAGATAATAATGATTATTAATACAATTGTTACATGCAAGAATTGAAGGGGGAGTTCTTTGCTTTGTCTGGAACACAAGTGAGGAGGAAAAACTACTAATTTCTGCTTTATGACAACCTTTATGTTATATTCTGGTACTCCTACACATTACATCTAGCAGTGTGCATCCCTTTCTCTCCAGTACAGCATCTCCCCGCTCCACATCTGGCTCCAGGCAGTCTCCCAAGCTGCCCCCTCCATGCATTGCAGCTGCTCTGTTTGTGAGCATGGGTCTGGCTCGCAGCTTTCCATCAGAGCAACCTTTAACGCTTGCCTTAGGTGCACAGCTTTCTCCTGGCTGTGTGAAGGACACGGAGACGTCCTGCATGGCTGCTTGCAAAATGGGAACCCATCACTGAGGCCAGCTGAGGAGCAGGAGCAGCGTGCCCATGTAAAAATCTATGTGTGTGCCAGAACAGTCCTCAGTTATATCATTTTGCATCTCATCTAGTCCATGTAGGCTCTAATCTTGTCATAAGCCCCTGTTATGAAGGGAGGCTGCTGGAGATGTGCGGTGGCTGGGATCGGAGCTTGGCATGGGACACGGCGCTGCAGAGGTCTCAGGGAAGGTTAGCTTCCTCACACACACCTCATGTAATTGTTACCTGCAAGAAAATACAGTGAGGGTCTCAGTTCTGTCTATTCCCATCTGTGCATGTAAATGCACAAACCGGAGCCAATCCAGTTGCACTTAGGAATGGTTTTGTTTTCCTGAATATCTCATGGAAATTAGTGGGGATTTCAGCTGGATAAATGGTGTGATTTGGGCCCCAGTTTACAACCGATGCATGCCTTGGGCTCAGTGGTGCCCAATGCTCAGTCAATACCCAAACTGAACGGCGCAGAGCCAAGCCTGGCAATGACAGCAGGCAATGGATGTGCCCCAGGACGTACCTGAGCTCACGCAGCTCCCTGCAGCGAGGCTGCTGGCTCTGGTTGTCGTAAGCGTGCAGACATGCAGAGGTCTGTTTGTGTGGTAGCTTTTGATTCATTCCTCTATACACAGAGTGAAAAAGCAAAGCAGTAAGAGCTGTTCAGGAGCTTATTTATGTGCGTGTTCTGTCATTTATCTGCATGTCCGTGTCTGCACCGTACTGGTTATGGATGGATGGGTGTCAGCCAGGGGCGTGCTGCTGAATGCAGCTGGCCAGGAGGAGGCAGAGTGCCAGAAGCAGCTTCTGAGGAAAGGGGCTTTGCTACCTTTCTAACTCCCAGATTAATTTTTCTTTATTATAATTATGCGTGTGCAAGGCATTGCAAGCAGAGCCATTGACACAAATACTAATTTCCAAAATGTGGAGTGTGGCAAAAGAGCATGGCAAAAGAGGGGCAGCAGGAAAAGGCATGGCCGCAATGTCTGGGAGGCAGGTCTGAGAATATTGCCCTCTCTTTGCTCATCTCCTTTTTTTTTTTTCTCATTTTTCCTACCATACAACCCCTAACAGGTTGATAATTGGGCTTTTGCTAAACAGCAGGTCACCCTGGTGCTCAGAGCAGGGGGTGGAGCTGGGTGTCCTCACTCTGTTTTGCCCAGTGCTGCTTGGAAGCATTTTGGGATGACCAGAATGACACCCCTGTGACACTGTGTGGGATTGTTTTGTTAAGTATTGAAATAAATTTTACTATGGACTCTTAATAAGTGACTGATTGAACTCAGCATAGCTTTGTTTCATATATAGTTGCTTTTAAGAAGAGATACAAAGGTGAAGATACACTTGATTTTTGAGTATGTGCCTTGATCCTTGTCAGAAGTTGCCAGAATATATGCGAAGACAGCGATAATGAAGCAGTGAGAGGAACTGGTAGGAAACTTCAGGTCCCGATGTATTTGCTAGGATAGATGATAGCGGTTATTCCAGATGAGTTAACACATCTGACACATGCAGAGAATGAAGAAGGTCTTTATTTGTGACTGCCGAGTGTCTGTAATAACATTAGAATGAGATTTCCCCACCTCTGCAATAGAGCCCAGGAATGTTTTTCTCTCCTTGCTATAACTCCTTGTCTTCAGCCACCGTGAGTCCCACGTGAGCCCCACGTGTCTACGTATGTCAGATGCCTGCAACCAGCACTTCTACTGTGTGTTCTGCTTGGTTTGTATTCCTAAAAAACATCAAGAAGTGATTCAGAAATTATAATTACCTGGTAATGTCAGAAATTGATTAATTAAATGCTCCAGTGTTTACCCTGCATCGTTATGACTGCTAACATTTCTGGGCAATTTCTTACAGCATCAGTGTCTTTGCTGTGAGAAGTTTATTAATGGAAATTGGATTTGACATAAACAAGACTACAGCTAATTACTTCACGTACATATACACATTCTGAGCCCATAAAATCTGCACATCTTCTTGCACTCAGTTTTTTTTTTTACTCTGAATGTCTGTTTTTAAGTTCCTACTGCCCTAAATAACATCGAGGCCTTTCCATAGGTGGAATTTCTGAGACACAAGCTTTTCTGTCACTCCGACACCTTCTTAACTTGCACACAGCCATTAATAACCTCAAACAACCAGGAGCTGTCAGGTACCACTCCACTAAGCCTCTTCATCTCTTGGCTTTGCATTTCTCTGTGCAGAGGGGTTCCACACTGCCTGAGGACAAGAGCTTCCCGTACTCGAGGAAATGGGGAGAGCAGCCTCCGAGCCTGCCCAGGAGATGTGGGCAGGGCACAGTGGTGCAACCTGCTCATCCCCATCTCTTCCTTCCCTGAAAAAGGCCTGCTTGTCCCACCTCCCCCCTAAAATCCTTGCCTGCTGCAAATGTTGATTTTTTTTTTTTTTTAAGCTTTCAAAGCTCAAAGAGCTCTCAGCTCTTGGCGAGGGTGAGCCCAGCCCACAGGGCCGCCTTGTGCACCTTCATCACCCACCTCTGCTGCATCTCATGCTCCCTGCCTGCTGGCCAGGAGCAGGCCCTGTGCAGTCCTCTTGAATGCAGTCACAAGGAACTACACTCCAGAAGAGATGTGTATCAAAGGAGGTTGAGGGATTACCCCAAACACAAATCAAGCGCATCCACTTCTCTTTTGGAAGCACCCCTGGTGATGCTGTAGGACACAAAGCTGTACAATCTTGGGGTTTGTTCCTGCAGTAGTGATGTGTACCTCTGACGTATTGCTCACTAGAGCTGTTAACTGGTGTTAAAAGCTCTGTGACTTGGAGGATGTCTAATAAATTCACATTTTTCTGGTATGATATTATCCTTTCCTATTTCACGATAATTACAGTAAATTCCAGTTAATGCTTTGTATTTGCTTTGGCTGATTTGTTTTCTTTCAAGGAAAGAAAAACAACCAAAAATAGCGTGGATTTGTCTGTTGGACAAAATGTCTGGTTTCTTATACAGCCAAACAGAAGAATTAGCTCAATATTGAGTAGAAATGACAACACTTCTCATCCCTATTATTTGCATATGTGCATAGAGCCTTTGGGGACAAAGGAATGATAAATTTTTTGGAGTCAAAGATATTTGGTAGAAAAAAAATCTGTCAGGTTCTAGACACATTCTCTGTACTTATTCCCATTCTCCTTTTTTCTGTTTTTAGTTAGCCCTCCCTCTTGTATTTCATCCATCTTCTTGGTTTCTGACTTCACTTCCCGCTATCTTATTTTATATCATATCTCATTTTGCAAAATATTCCATTCTGTCAAATAAGCACTTTTTTGTTAATGGATCCCGGTTTGAAATTGTCTGCCCAAGTGCCTATTTTCTGTAAAATATTATTTTCATCTATCTGTTTGATCTCAGGAATTTTTCCTACCACTCACCTACTTCATCTTGGGCTGTGTTTCATTGCCCTGAGAGAAGGAAGCTGCCATACTGCTTTATAAATTGGCATTTGCCCTTTAACACGGCTGTTTCTAAAACCGTTAAGTGCTTTGAAAATGAGGGGCCAGAGGATTACACTGACATGGGATGCAGCACAGTGGTGTTACCACTGCCAGAGATCTTCCAGGCCATGGGAAACTCGGGCAACAGCTGGACCTTCTGCATTATTTTTATCTTGATCTAAACGGCTTGGGTTGCAAGCACTGCGATGTCCAGGTGGTGCTGCAATGATTTCTGTGACCCCTGCTTAGCCATCTGGGTTTGGTGAGGGAAGTTTGGTGTTTCTTCAGGACCCTGAGAACAGTCCTGTCCTTACAGAAGGCAGCAGGTATTGCTGAGAAGGAAGGGGAGATACGTGCATCTCCTACAGGGGAGATGCAGCATTGTACTGCAATGTATTATGACAGGGTACTGCTCACTTGTAACAAAAAGGGCTGAATTCAGCAGAGCCGTGCTGATTCTGTCTGTCTGAAAACTGCTGTCCTATTTTTCTGTCTGAGTCTTTCATCAGGCTTCCCTTTGGGAAGCTGAAACTATTTTTTTGTCGTTCCATCTTCACTCCTTAGTGTCACAGGAGCTGGGGCGCTGGGACTCTTCCCTTCATTCTTCTTCCCTTCTCCCTTCATACATTGACTTAATGTAGATCTGCTTTAATGCAATTAACCTCAGTTAGGCCAACATTTGAGCTTTTTCTCTCCCAGTACCATTGCTATCCACCTACCTGTTAGGATCTATTGCCCCTGTCCAAGCCCACATATGTTGTATAAGTGACATGAGAAGTAACTCCCTGAGGGTGAGCAAACCAAACCAGGCAGCATCTGGAAGTCCAGGTGGTGCTGGAGGCTCCTGCCAAACCCATTGTTCACTTCCCAGCTGTGGTCTGCTAAGCTGGGGGAGAGCTCACTCGGAATACTGGTCCCAACATCTCTCGTGTATGTAACTGCCTGGGAATTGCATGTAGAAAGTGTCTTGTTGGAAAACAGAAGGTTTTGTATGAAAACGTAAAAATTACAGCATTCTCAGGTCTCACTGATCAGCAGAGCACCCACATTGATGTTCCAGAGCCTGTGCTTCTTTGGGGACAAACTGGCAAAAACCCAAATGCAGTGGGGCTCTGTGAGTCTGGGCATTGCTCCTGGGGGACGTATCATCCCTGCCTGCACGGGGTGCAGGATCTGTCCATTAGCTAACAAGCTTGAGCTATTTCAAGCTTTATTAAGCTCTGCTGTCCTCTGTGGTTGGTGACATTTAATAGGGTGCTGAGCAGAAACCAGGCAGCAGCAGGAGGAAAACCCAGCTGATTCCCATGAAAACAACTGGCTTCAGATGAGTCGGTAAATCAGTTTTAATCACTGCAGCTGAGATGTAATATGAACTGTTCACTGAGGCTTGAGTGATTTTAAACAATTAAGAAATTTGCTCAACACATTTATTAAAATAATCATTACTGTTTTTACCATAATGGTGTAATTCCACAGTATGTGCACAAGGGCTCTTGCCAGCCTTCGGCTCCATTGCAGACACTCTGAACATACACATTTTGTTTGATCATTAATAAAACTGACAATTAAAATAACATGTTGAAATCAGGTAGGCAAATAATAAATTAGCAATAATGGCAGCTTAAAAAGATCTGATTTGCTTAAGCTGCACAGTTCAGCTTTTGTTGCTGTTGAGCACTGACAGCGAGCAGACTGGCCAGGTGTGGTATTGAAGGAAGTGACAGAAAAATATCTAATGCAAAGAGGTTTTTATCTTTTTTAATATGTGATTTATTTTTAGTGCATAGCTGAGTAATGTTGTATAACAGACAGCTCACTCAAATCCTCAATTATAACGCTTTCAGACATGTGAAAAACACAGTCCAGACAAGAATATGTATATATATCCTCTCGGGCTGCTGGAAAAAAAGCCTCTTTTCCATCAAAGGTCTATGCGGCAGGATGATAACAAAAATAAATATTTTACAAAATGTACAATATTCTCTGAAGGCACCCTCCCTAGATCTAAAGCCTTACCCCAGGGCACCCTTCCAAGATCCTTCAAAGCTGACTTGTGTCTCCGCATTGGTGCAACAGCTCCCGTCTCCCCCTCGCAGGTCAGTCGCATCCACTCTGTGCTTTGCTAACATCATTTCCTAATTGCAACAGTCTGCTTTGGGCTGCAGACAGCTTTGTTGTTGTTTGATTGCTAATAACCTTTCCCTGTGAAAACACGACTTCCCCCGTTGGGGCAGACGACCGGGGCTCCCCAAGGCAGCTCCGTGTCCCCAGGGCCGGCCGGCTCCAGACGCTCGCAGCAACTTGTCTGTGCTTTTACTGCCGTGTTCACTCCCTGTTTTTCTCAACCCCCTGGATAACAAACGCCTTCCCTTGTGAAGCCTGAACCCACACTGGTGTTTTCCTGTCTGGTTTCAGATGCAAATATCAGAGGAGGAACTGGGCGCTGTGGCATGAGGGCTGCGAGCTCAGTGTCCCAACCCCATCGGGAGCAGTGTTAGATGAGCCAAAAGGAGAACGGGACATTTGGGGCTCTGTGACATTTACCTCCCAGCCCTGCAGGAGGATGAGTGCTGGCCCAAACTATCCAAATTTCCCCATTTTCTGCAACTCGGGCACCTCAGCTGTGTGTCCAGGGTGTACTCTGGGAGCTGCTTCAGAGCAGGAGAGAGGTGGCAGATGGGGCAGCTGCCTTGTCCCCACACACGTGTGGGTTTAGGGGTAAGCATCGAGGGGCCAGATCCAGACTTGGGTGCCTCAGCCCCACAGCAGGACTTCCTACCACCCACTGCCCACTGCTCGTGGGCACACCCTGAACTTTGAGCACAAGTGGCCCTATTGAATTAAGTATGTAATCAAGTGATTTGCTGGATCAGCGACTGTATCCTTAATCCTTTTCACATATTGCTAAGCTCATTAAACTCTCTTTGATACCAAGCTGTGCAAGTTCCTTACGAGAGGCAGAGAATACGCGTTATTTCCTTAGCCTGAATTTGTAACCTTCCAGCGAGGGAACCCAGTGTTAGGAGCCTGAGGTTGCCCCTGGGTTTGCTCTGTAGCAGTGGATGGGAAAATGCTCCGGGTGCTGCATAATTGTTGATCCCCTGCCCAGCACAACAGCACGCAGATGCCAGAACAAATACCCACCGAACCAACCCAAATACCGAGCGGTGCATCCCAGGCCTCTGTGGAGGCGCTTCATTTCCTTTCTCTTCCCTTTCTTCCTGACCAGCAGACTTTCCTGCCTTTTGTCCAGCTAACAAAGAAGGGGGAAAAAAAAAAAAGTAATTAAAGCATCACAAAGCTTGATATTTAGTCCTGTCAAAAAGCCTAAGTAGGTAGGCTCGTGCCTCAGCTCAGTGCAGTGACAATTTCGGTAAAGCGATTCTCTGATTCTCTCTAAATTTTTCTAAATTAGATGAGCCGTTAAGTGACATTTGCATCCCAGCTCCTCCTGGAAGCCTGAATCTACGCAGCTGCTAGGAAGATTTCCTACCCTAGTTAAGCACATTACAGAAGGTTTTTGCCTTAAAACGGCACAGTTATGTGCCATCACAGGAGGAGAGATGGAGCGGTGAAATCCTGGCTGGAAAGCTACCAACTTTGTTTTGCCACTGGGAAGATAGGGGGCGGGTTTCCCCCCTTTTGATTTGAGGGATATAAGAGAAAAGACTTGAGGCCAGGCCTCCTGCTGGTCCTGCAGGCTGGGGCAGCCGCCGGAGGTGGGAGTGGGCGCAGCATGGGGCCTTGCTCTGCTCCAGTGTGGCAGGGATCACAGAATCACAGAACCATTAGGGCTGGAAAAGGCCTCCAAGATCATCTGATCCGACCACCCCTCTAACACCAATGTCACCCACTAACCATGTCCCCAAGCACCACGTCCAACCTCTCCTTGAACACCCCCAGGCACAGTGACTCCACCACCTCCCTGGGCAACCCATCCCAATGTCTGACCGCTCTTTCTGAGCAGAAATGTCTCCTCATGTCCAACCTGAACCTCCCGTGGCACAACTTGAGGCCATTCCCTCTGGTCCTGTCACTAGTTACCCATGAGAACAGGCAGACTGGTTCCGCGGCCTGCAGAGTCACCGTGTGATACCAGCAGATTCACAACAGGCCTGTGTGTGGACTCTCCAGCTTCAGACAGCTTTGGAAACGTTGTCTTGCCCTTACAGAGACCTGCCTGTTCCCAGGTGCTGAGCACTCAGCCCTCCCACCCCTCAGGCTTTGTTAGGAACGTGCACACTTCTTGTGCAAACCTGGCACCACTGTGCTCCCCAGGCCTTCTCCACCATTTGGTGGGGCTGTTTTATCAGTAACTAGTAAAAGTACAGGTTTTGTCTCCCTCAGTGGTTCTTATCCCTGCTCCGTTATGGGATTTGTTTCTGTTTTCATATGGAAGAGGTATTTTTCTTAACTACATTTGGGTCTCTAGGATCCTTCTTTCAATAATGCAAACTCCTAAAGTCAGGTGCTTGTACCAGAAAATGACGCTTTGTGTAATTTTGCATATTTGAGTCAACCGTGCTGCCCAAACCCTACACGGTGCAAGCATGCACACAACATTGCTCCGAGGAAGCCTCAAAACATTTGTAATTCCTCTCTCGATGTGATCTGTTGGGAACTGAAAAGTGTTGGTACTTTACTAAGCTGCAGACTTTGTGAAAAAGTGTGGGTACTATGGCTTCTTTTTCCAGATTTTTGTTTTAATTGAACATGCCAAGTTATTTTAAACCACCAAGTTGCTTAAAATCTCAAAGCACTGCATGCTTCATGTAGACAAAATGATAATACTGGCTTCTGGTCCAGAATTTGCAGAATTTGGCTTATTGGGATGGCTGATAACAGAAAAGCACAGAAACCTGGCCTTGGGAACAGAGACCTGGCCTTAAGCAGATGGCTCGCTTTGGACACAGCTGGCACATTAAGGTGCTAGAGAGGTGCAGAAGAACGAAGGTGCTTCCAATCGTGGTATTTACATCAAATCACGACTGATTTTTTTACACTTTTGCAGATTGACAGCGTACATACTTCTGAGCTGCAGGTCTTCAAAGAGAAATAGAATATTCCTGATTTGCCACAGGAAAAACCTGATATGAGGGCAGGAATCATACAGTATAAACACATGGCTTTCTTTTTCCCCATTGTCTTCATTTTCTTCACCATATTTTTCAGAAAATTGCTTCAGAATGAGTTTTTTATATTATCATGATAGAATTATGCAGAAGAAAACTGCTGATCCTATCCTTGCCTGTGGGGCAAAGTGCACTGATGAATAAATCAGGAATATTGTTTAATATTACATTAAAAATATAAAGGTATTAATAATAATTTACAATAGGTACAATGTAGTAAAAAATAATAAGAAAAAAAAGCCTATTCTAAAGAACTTGGTTCTGCAACTAACCATCATTATACATATGTATGGCATAATTTTTCTAAACTGTGATGTGTGTGTGTTACAGAATGGCTTGACTTGTTTTGGCTTAGAAGAAGCTTGCTGCCTACTTTACGTGGTGTACTCCGTGTGAAACACAGCTCAGCTGATTAACAGGGAGAGCCACAGCCCGTGCTCGAGCCAGTGTCTGGTCTAACAGCACTGGTATAAAGGCTGTGTTATGAAGTTCATGGCATTTCCCAGTATTTACATTTTGAGTGTTTTCTGAGAGCAACATTACAAAATATGTCTACCTACAGCGGTTAGATTAAAATTCAAGCTTAGGGCAAGCACGGAGTTTAATGCAAAGTTTCACAATACGCGGAGGTTTTCAAGCAAGGCAGCCTTGTAGCAAACGGCAGCAGATGCATCGCACAACTCCCTGGGAGCAAGGTCCTGCTCTTGCTTTCTTCAGAAAACTCCTGCTCATGCCAGGAAATATTGCTGGGTACCTTTGGGGAGGATCCTTCTCAGTCAGACCAGCCTGTGGGCAGAAACATGGTGTGGAGGATCCTCCACCACTGGTAGCACCCACTGGCACCCAAAGGTGCAGGCACAGCTCCTGCAAGGGATGGCACAAGCCCCACACTACCTTGGCCCAGCTATCTTCTGCCTCGGGGCAGAGCTGTACCGCTCAGCAACGATGGGCACCCACTGAGTGTGCTTGTGTATATGCACAGGAAAATATTTGCCATTGATTGTATGTATCTTACGTCTTTCGCTACTTTATACAGAGTATTAAAAGTTTAATGAGATTTCAAGAAATATTGTATGACTGCCTCGTACTATTACCCAATCACTTAGAGCAGTTTCAGTCCCAAGAAATGAAAATGTACATTTCTATATAAATTATGATCATTAGAATCAGCTAACATTTATCTCCAGCCTGAGAAGACATGATGATGTACTGTCCCTGCGGTGGCTGTCTCATATTCCTGATTATAAAGATAAATGGCTAAGAAGAACCAGCTGCTTTGTAATGAAAAAACATATTTGTACACAGAATAAATAATAATACGAGTGAAACAACCCCTAATACAAACAGGAACCCCACAAAGTGGTTTTGTGATAAGTCCAAAGCTATAAAATCGGAGCTATAAAACTGGAACTTTTGTCTCCAGGAGCTGTAGATGGATTCTTTCCCGGATAGCACTCCGGTACTTGTTATTTGCTGAAGTATGAGGTTGGAAACATATATATGTTTTTGAGCTATTTCAAGAGAGTTACGTTACTACTGATAGGTTTTCAGAATTATAGTAATGTTGCTGTATTGTTACCAATGTCATATGAATATATCATGCTATATGACACGTTATTCTGTGGGCTCATTCTGAAATATTTTTATATATATAGCACTCAAGTTGCCTTCTTCCTGGAAATTAAGTGGTGTATTTCTATTACTGAAATATTTCTCTGATGATCATCTCTTTACATTGAGTTTAAAAAATAGGCTTCAATTTAAAAAGTACAAATTGTTCATCTGATCATGATTATTTATCAGAAGTTTGGTCTAGACACAAATACAGTATCTTTCATATAGCTGATATTGCAAGTTAGAGCATCTGCAAAAGTTGAACTGGGAAATGATATAGGAGTTGAATTATAGCTCCATTTTCAAATAGGGTACATAGTATAATATTTTTCATACCAGGCACGAAATAAATATTTGAGTCAAATATTCAGCTCGCTTTGATATATACCTGAAGTAAACAAAATGTACACCAAAATAATGACAGCACCAAAACACTGATGAAAAGTTATTTTTCAGTCCAAATCCAAGGTATATAATTCTGGGCTTAGAATATGGATACGTATTTATATGTACTCTAATTCATTTGAGCTGCTTGCAGATCCTCACTGCCTTTCATCTTCCCCTCGCATAATCACTGAGGAGTGTGTTGGGCTACTACCTTACTCATTTGGAATGAATAGAAATTTGATTTTAATCTAGATTTTTCATCACTGGGACTTGTATGTATGTGGGATAACCTTGGGTGCAAAATGAAGGTGGACTCCACAAACTATCACTGTGTCTTTCACTCAAACATTTACAAATGCTTTGAACATTGAAGAAATAACTTCTGCTCTTTTTTCTTTTAGGAATATATGGACTCAAACAAATACATAGAGCATCTAGTGACTCAGCTGGAGGAACAACGCTGGAATTTATGGAGGCAAGTACAATAGATATACATCTTTATTTATGTTGTTCTGTTGGAAGAAATACTCCACTCCATAGTTCTTGATTTCAAATAAATGGTTGGGTATTGAGTTTCTGCACTTTTAGTGCTTTGCGGACTGTCCTTACCGAATCTTACCTAAATGAAATAACTCAGTAAGGCATCACACACCAGTTGAACTTTGATACTCAGGGCAGTTAAATACATGCACAGTTTTCCCGTCCTATTTTCAAAGCAGTGGATGCTAACTCTATTTCAAATTCTTTTAACTGGACTGAATTTAATAAATGCTTTGATATTCTTGAGTATAAGCGTTTTGGCACAAAACCCAGCATAACAGCATTTTAGATAGCGTAACAGAATTTGAGAGTTTCAAAACTGAAATAAACAAGATTTAAAATTTTTGCAGTACTTTTGATAGTCCAGAATTTTCTCTTTCTCCTATGTTCATATTGCTCAGTGCAGGTTGCCCAGATTTAACTCTGATTTAAGCAAAGCAGCAATTTAGACGTTTAGATGTAGAGCTTAGGGATATGTTTTAGTGGGGACTGTTAGTGTTAGGTTAGAGGTTGGACTCGATGATCTTGAGGTCTCTTCCAACCTAGAAATTCTGTGATTCTGTGAATTTCCACATGCTAATGTAAAACTAGCGGTCATTTCTACTCAGCAAATGTGATAACTGCACCAGCACTTCTGAAGATCTCCTCAAAATTTGTGTTCCTCTGGTATGATGGCTATAGGGCCCTGCAAATCTCTGGGCATTTGTCTGATCTAGTAAATGTCATTTACTCACAGGGGTAGGTTGTCCGCTCTCTTGCAAAAAGGTGCTTCCCTCATTGCAGACACAGTTTCCTCTTTACAACAACCACTTTATTACATAATTTACTTCAGTAGTTTTGCTGCTGTTTTACTGTTGATGTCTTCATTGGATAGGACAAACTTTTGTGTATTGTTTGCATCTTCACAAAATTTATCAAGTGACATCTCTAACTGTGACACATTGGTGCAAATACTGAAGATTTTTTAGGTATTTCTGCAGTACTGCTCTCCAGCTGTATTTCAGGGCTGTTCTGGTGTAAAATGATAAAGATAGCTGAGAAACTACCTAATCTTGGAAAGCCACAGAAGTCTCTTGCTCTTAATGAGTTAATTATCTCTTGATCACTTTTAAATTAATTCTTCCAGAATTTTATTATATATAGAGTTGTTATCAAGTTGGTATAAAGAGATCTGTATGACAGCACTTCGCAGAATTTCCTTGTACTTATATTTACTTAAGTATGCAGTATCTCAGTTTTAACTGCTCAGTATCTCATATTTTTATAGTTAATAGCTAGATTCATATCTGGAATAACTTTTAATACAGAGGAAATGGAATAATACCAGTGATGAAACTAATTCAACATTCTCAATTCCTATATTTTTAAATGCAATATTTGATTTAACTTTTTTTTTCTAAAGGCACAGAAGAGATGACAATCTCTATTAATACATATTCAACTGTAAATTAATCTTTATAGATTAATTTAGTCTTTGTAGACTAAAACCTGATTCTCCTTAGTTCTGATCAAGGGGAGACGTAATGATCTGTCTGATTTTTCAGTTGAATGCCTCTCATGCACAGAAGAAGTAGCTTTGCACATCACAGTACTAGTTAGCATGCATCTCACAAACTTCCTGTCCTGAAGGATACGAAAGTAGTGTTACAGCATTTAAAGCATACGGCATTTGAGATATGGGCTTCATCTTTTTATAGGGAAAACTCTGAAAGTTTGTGTGTAATTTCTGCTTAAAAAAATACAGAAATAGTCAAAATAATTGATATAAAACCCATAACTTTACTTTTAAGATCACAGTATCTGGGAAATTGTGTTTGTCTGAATGAAGGTAGTAAGTGCAGAAGACAATGCAGTGGTTAAATATAAATGAAAAGTAAAAAAATGAAGAGATGAAAAAGTCTGAAAAGTGTCAGAGAGTGACTTCATTTTATTATGAACAGACATTCAGATGTGGGCTGAAAATTCAGTGTTTTTGGAAAACTCAAGACTAATTTTTGGTTTTAATGTTAATTTATGTTTAATGTTATTTTTATGGTGTGTTGGCACAAAAGGTTAAGACTTAAAATGAGCCCTAGAAGGTAAACCCTTCTGGTTTGCCAGCCGTCTTTGAACACTTCATTTCTCTCTTTTAAATCTGTAATATGTTTCATGTGAGGATTATGCTAATAGCTCACACAACGCAAGGGCAGGACTAGACTGTCTACAGGCAGACAGATGTCCTAATAAATCAGCATGGACCTCTTCTCAGACTTCATTATGCTCTTGATTTGTGACTACCACAGTTTTAACCTGGTGGGTCACTGGGCGCTGAACCTGACACTGACCGATAACCCCTACTTTACTCTAGGCGAGCTAATAAAAAGGGCAGACACAAATCCTCAGCGCTTAGCTCCTTCAGTGTTGCTTACAGCCGGACAGATTTATAGCAGCCGGGCTAAGACCGAGGAGACTAAAGCCGATGTCATGGTGCGCATATCAATTTTACATTTCCTTTACATTTCCACATGTACAATGGGACCCTAAAAGACATGCGGGGGCAAAAATTTCTTTTCATTTTAGAGGACTACTGTTTATACATGGCTTAAGCATCTGCTGTCAAACATTTATTGCTGTAATTGCAGTCCCCGGAGATCTGGCTGTGGTTAGCTCACGTTTTATAGCTTTCTGCTAAAGCAGGCCTTTAGCCCAGCTTTGGAGTTCCTGTTCTTAAAGACCTTCGCAACGAGCAGAGTTACCCCACTAGCACATGGACACGTGGGCTTTCTTAAGCTTTTCTGGCACTGAGGATCTTCCAATAATTATTTTCATCTGAAGAATGATGAATATGGCAGCATGCTTGAATGGTCAGTGGCTCCCCCCATTTCTCTAGCTTGTTAGAACAAAATAAACTTATTTGATGTGAGGCAAATTCAACTCCCCTTGCCAACATTTATCAGTGGAGTTACATGAATAACATGTATCAGTGTGTGAGCTTGAGCTAGAGCACTGCTTTACTTTAGATTTCTCTGCCCTATCGTGCCTGGAAATAACTTTAAATAGGACAGAAAGGGGTCATGGGCGAGGGGAGCTCCTGCAGTGGCATTTCTCACATACTCATTTAATGCTCGTTCTAATTCGGCTGACCTGTATTACTCTGTAGCATCCTTTAGGGCAAAATCACATGAAGAAACAATGTGAGAGGCAGAAATTTGCTCCTACAGTCTTTGCTAATTGACCTTGACAATAGATCATAATTTTTTATTCTTGACATTAAGGTCAATGACAGCAATTACTACTTCCCTTAACAGAAGGAAGAATTTCAGCACATCGAAATATGCAAGGGTCAGGTCCTGTTCTTAAGGACGTTCAGGGGAATTTTATTATTAGTGCTCCTGGAACCGGGACCAAACCTTCAGTCTGTCTTGGTGAAAGCGTTAGGATATACTGCATATAAAGCATGGCTGCTTTTCAGACATGACAATCATAAAACAAACCACGGAGCAACAACACCTTATTACCTTGTAAAAGGAAGGAAAAACACAGAGGGGGAGCACCACAAAATTTGCGAGGACCAGATGGCATCTCACCGATTTCGTGTTTTAAAAACAGAGTTTACTAAATAGATTTGCTCTACTTTCATCTCCAGCATTAGCGTGCTTCTATGCTCCTGGGTTTAATGCCTGTATACTAAAGAGGTGCCAAGCATTAAACAGGTTGCTTTTGCTGTAATCACAAACTTCCATTGGGAGACCATAATTGCTAACAAGCAAAATAGCTCTGCAAGAATTCTTAATGGTAAGCACAGATTAAAATAACAACTGTGATTAGCTTTAAACTGCTTGACTAGAAAAGGACTAATCTTGGGGGAATAAGTTGCATGGCAAACAAATGAAAACCCAATGTATGATATTACAGTAATGAAGGCTATGAAAAAAACCCAAATGCTACCCCAGCTCCATAAGGTCATGCTCTGCACAAATATCTTTTTCTCGTCAGGGGCTTAGTAACTTGGTCTGAGTGGAACTAAGGTCAAAGCAGCCAGATACTGGGGCTGCAACCCTGGTTTAACCCTTTCTGGAAGATTCTTAATAACAAATATTGCCTCTGGTCTATGATGCTAGCCTGAGTTACAGACTGCATGCAGAATCTTGCCAAAATGCTGTTGTAGCCCTTGACCAGCTGGGATTGGTTTGGTTGGTTTGATTTGTAAGAGCGAGAGGTTTCCTTCCCCTTTGCTTCTTGGTATTCAGTCCCCTGCCTTATCCCACCATCTTGCCAGTGGATAAAGCCAGGAAAGGTGTTTTGTGCTATTACCCATTAGCACCTACCTATCATCTCTTTGTCGGCGTTTTGGGTGGTTGTTGGTTAGTTTTGATTTTGTCACATCCCTAGAACACTGGAGAAATTAGCATGATGTTAAATTCGTGAAGTTCCCTCAAACACTGATGTATTTCTTTCAGGAAATCCTTCGAGTTAGGAGGTGAGGCTGGCAGGGGCAGAGCACAATTTAGTTTGGCACTTTGAAGTCATTCAGTCATCACAATTACTCAGATGTTTCCAACTAAAATTACAATATCATGTATTTGTCTCTCTGAAGCTGGGGCTTCTGATTTGTGCCTTTAATGTTTAAAAATAAAATAAATCACACATTATATGGCTGTGAAATACATAAGGCTGCATTTCCACCACAGATTAGTGTTTGAATATGCACATTAGGAGACTACCAATTAATAATGTATCTGATTTTTGGCCAAATGTGCTTTTCTTTAGACAAGTGTAAATTTGGATGGTTCAGTGAGCAGTGTGTGTGTAGCTACCAGGTCACAGAAAGCACTGCCATTGTATGAGCAGTGAATGAAAAAGACTCGCTTCCTTTGAATCCCTGCTACAATGCCTGTGTCACCCCATGGCTGGTAAAGATACTTTTCCATGACTGAGCTGGATGAGAGTAATGTGAATAACTGGGACATAGAAAAGCAGCCATTTTACTGTGATTGCCATTTAGCCATGCAAATCATATTTCTAATAGGATCCTAGAAAAGTAAGAGGTGGTAGGTTAAAGATCACATGTGAACCTTATGTAGCGCCTCAGTCCCCTCTAAATACTAACCTAACAAAGGGAAAAGGTTGGCTGGAAGCTAGAGCACTTGTTGCAAGTTGCAAGGAAAACTGTGTGTGTAAGGGAGCATAATTTAACTCCCTGTTCAGATCAAGACTGATCACTGCCTTTTGAACAAATATCAAGTCAAATAGATAGATGCCTTACTAAAGTTTACACCTGTTCAAAAGATTTTATCAGGTGCAGGAATCAGTCAAATAACACATTTGTCCACAACTGATTAAAGTTAATAGTCACTTTATGGGCAATCTGCCTGATCAATAAGTAAATCTGCTCTGACAGCAAGTCATTGTAACACCAACTGGGCCTGCTTTCGTGGACTATTTACTAAGATGGCTTAAAATAAGGACAAATTGATGTGCTGTGCTATATGAGAAACAGGACTTGGGATGGTTTCGGTATAATAAATTCATTAAATGTATTAATTCTGAAGAATGCATCTCAGCCCATTTTCTTTAATCGGAGAAAACTGCCATTAACACTGCCCATCAGTGCCGCGGGAGTCGGGGGTGAAGCGTCAAGCCTCAGTTCCTGAGGTCATTACAGAAAGGATCTGGAACCATCCGAATATAAAATCATCATGGTGTGAGCAAGTATCTCCATACCTATGATAAACTACCCGAATAGTAAGGCTGCAGACAAAAGGATGGAAAAACGTTCTTTAAAAAGTAACTCGGTGTGATCATGTTTATGAAATTAAATAAATTAACCAGAGTTAAAATGTTAATAACATTCTGTAATTAATTAGGGACTGGGTTATTTTTGCATAGATGTATGCTCGTCTTAATAGCAAGACTGCCTGAACCAGGAATTGATTTGTTTCTCTTAAATTAAAAAAAAAATAGAAGGCCTTGAGCAAAATATATTCTTTAGATATATTTGGTAGAATAAGGATCACAAATGTTCCCTACCAAGTTGAAAGGAAAAAGGAAAAAAAAAAACCTCCAGCGGGGAAGTATGCAGAAGGTCTATTTGACATATGGATGTTTGTTAAAAGCAAAATGCATGAACGGCCCAGAGTAAATTAGATCCTCATTTGTATGCTGGGAAATGAAATGTATAATCTTGGCACGGCTCTCTGTTTGTTTTACATTTCTATAAAAATGAACTCTTTTGTGTATGCAGATACACATATTACCTTGGTGGCTCTGTAGGTCAGGAAGAAACGGGATGCTCGGGGCTGCTGCTGTCTGACCCAGCCCAGCACCCTGCTCCAGCACGGGCACGTGGCCGTGCTCCAGTCCGAAAGTGCCGCCCTGCTCTGTGCTGTGAATCCAAGCAACAGATCAAAACACCCGACTGCAAGAAATGAATAGCAATTAGCTGTTTATCTCCAGTTTATCTCAGCCGTGTTTAAAAATCACACAGCTCCACGTGTAAAATTGTGTGTGGGCTGCTTTTATTATTTTGTACTGAATACAGCCTTCCGATCCCACTGGTGGCTAGACACAGCCACGCTTACCGTGTTGAATCATATTTAATTCCTCAGATAATTCCAATGATTTCACTGGAATTATTCACAGAGCAAGGGATAATTTGGACGCGTGACAGTGACATTGCCCTGAAGTCTTCTCGGTGACCCAACAGCAGCAGCATCTGCAGCGCTGTTTCCTATTTGGTAGAGGAAAACCCATGGATTTACATCGAGGTAACAACATGACAAGTTGTGTTGTTACAAAACCAGGATTTGAAAAGATATTTTAGAAAGGAGTGGTGCACAGACACAGGCTGTGAAGGAGGAACCTTGTCAAGAGGGTTTTCCAGGGGGTTTTGAGGGGTAGGCAGGCAGGCTTGAGCACAGAGAAATGGGCAATTTTTGAATCCATAATTTTTGAAGGAACGCCACATCACTGATGTATTTCACTAAAGTGTTTGGATAGCAGCACTGATGGCAGCGTTAGCCGAGGACCAGGAGGAGCTGCACATGAAGTCATGCGAGTCACGTTAGCAGCTCTCCCTGTAAATCAGTCCCACTTGTGGAAGCAAAGTTAAATAATCACGTTTAGCATTTCTACTTCATTCTGTAACACTCTACCGTTTTTATTTCTCCTAAATTACGTTAAAGCAAGGCTTTAAGATCCCACGTAAGAACAAGGCCTCATTGTTCCAGTCCTACACAAAGTGAGAAATGCTTTTCGTCCCCCAGCCCCAAGGATGAAACCAGAAATAACATAATTCCCTTCTTACAGAGGAAAGTAAAGTTGTGAATATACTAAGTGATGGAGCTTATAGAAGAGATCTGTGTCTAAGCCAGGAGCTGAGCCGAGTTGTTCAGTGCTCCAGTTTGGTGTCTGAATAATAAGATTGTGTTTCCCATGTCACGGTACTGCGTGTCAGCCTGCCGCTGCTGTCCAGGGAATGAAGTTCCTACAGCACTGCCTGAATCTTTAAAAGGTTTTGCTGCTTAAAGCAGTCTCGGTGACAACCTTATCCTGTGCTCTGCAAGAGAAGAGCATTTTCCTCTGTCTGCAGCTCGCAGCGTGGTGAGGTGTGGAAGAGGAGCCCTGTCTGAGGAAGCGTCCCCTCCAGCTCTTGTCTGTGGCCCCGCTCCACAGTACAGAAGTCCACTGCAAATGATCTTCATCAGGAGATGGGCATTCACGAGGGCAGAAGGAGAAAAGAGCCCTACCCTCTTCTCTTAAGAAAGTTTAGTTGAATGTACATTGATGTTGCTGCGCTGCTGCAAAGGATTTTTACTGCAGACAAAACCATGGATGTAGATGTGTCACATCCAGCTGGGCTCTTAAAGGACAAATACCGCAGGACACCTGGGCAACACCAATATTCCTGTGCCATCATCTCTTACTCTTCTCCAGCAGCCAAAGCGGGCCCTGGCCTGTCACTGCTACCTTTCTGCTGTCCCCCTGACACTCAGCGCCCTCCCTGAAGGGCGTTACCGCAGACGTGAAATTTAGATCACGTCACTACCTTCTGAAAGTCTCCTTTAATGCTGCAGGATTTGGCTGCCCTCCTGTTCGCACACATTGCACGGGACCCAGAGTGCACTTCTGTGAATGCTGCCCGCCTTCTCATATTAACAAATTAAATTTTTATTGCTTTATTTGTTAATAAGAGGGCATCGCTGTGACAGCAGCAGCCCGTGTTCTGGGATACGGCCCATCTGCAATTTTTTTTTTCTTTAATCAGGAATAAATTCCAACATATTCTGCTGTAGGGAAAATATCATGCATTACAGCATACGCCTGTATAAACATTATTGTAATGGGTTCCACTAGGGACAAGGTTTCAAATATAAGGCAGTATTCATTAGATATTAAAGACCCGAGCATATTTTTTCTTATTTAAATCAGCACAGCTCAGAATTTGCAAACTCTTGCTTATGTAGACATTCCCCAGAGATTTTGGAAAATGAATAAAACCTTGCAAAATACAGTCCTCATGGTTTCATTACCACCTGATTAGCTAAGCCGAGTCTAGAAAGTGTAACGTAAATATGCAAAAAAAAAAAAAAAACAGAAACCCCAGCTTAATTTCCAGCACAGCTTAGCAGCCAGGAGATACCAGCTTTGGCAGGATATTGCTGCAGTTTATGGAGCACCTCTGAGGATGGCAGAGGAATGACTGACCCTGTTTGCTTCCCTGTGCTGCCCGGAGAGGCTCATTCCCAGTCCTGGAGGAGGCTTGATGCTATCTTGATGCTACTCTCAAATTCTTCCCAGTTCAGGCACACTCATGGTAATGCCGTAATGAAACAAATACTGTTTTTCATTCACTCCAGTGGAAGCAGATTCTCAGTCCTCCACCAGGCAATTTGGGAGCCTTTTAAGCCCTTTTGAGCAGTAAGCACGTACAGCGTGGCTCCTGTTGGGCCGCCTGTATTTTTATGATCTTCCTCTTCCTGGCTGAGGAAGGGAGATCAAATGCAAAGGAAGGACCTATCTTCCTGCAAAGCCCGGGGAGAGATTGATCCAGAAACACAGATCAAAGCTGTAAGCACGCTGAATCTGTCTGCTCCTTTTCTCTACCAACACTGGTATAAACACTTGCAGAACTGGCTAAGTGCTGCTCTTCTGCCAGCGCTAGCAGTGGCAGGATTCCTTGCACTTCTCTGCTGCAGCGCAGAAACGTGCAAATGGCAGCACTCGTGCCTTTCTTCAGACGTTTCAAAATATGCACAGAATTCCCACGTGGGGTCTGAATTCTGAATTGCCATCGACTGAAAACTCACATGGGGTCGGACCGAGGCTGAACCCAACAGCCCGCAGCAGGAGCTGACAGCCAAGGAAGACAACCCAAGGCAGCAGCGGGACCACAGCTCTTCCCGTAGCCCTTCTCACCACGTTGGAAACCTGCTTCTTAAGGACTGGAGTGCTTGGGTGCTGCTCTGTGCAGTGATGCTTTATTTCAGCATGGGAAGCTCAGTGAGTGCCAGCTCTGTGGTTGCAGAGCTCAGGGTATAGGAGCTTCGCCTGGTGGGCTTCCCAGATCCACAGGTAATTGTCTCTGTAGCTGAACTGAAGCCCCCAAAAGCGCAGGGCTGTCTCAGGTCTTGATGAATAGTGTTTGGTGGTGGGTTGAAAGTGACACCAGCCATGTGATTTCTGCCCTACTCGTGTTTTATGGAGTTTTGGGACAGCGCGCGTTAAGTGCCAGTAACCTTTGGGTATAACGCCTGAAAATCTAGTAGTACAGTGCTTGTGTATAGCTTCAGTCCAACGTAAATCACCATCCAATACGGAGAAGTGAGTTAAACTTAATAACTATACCTTTCTGAAGGCTTTTTTCCCCCAAATTTCCAAATACGTTTTCTCCCTGAAGCGCAGACCCTCTTGAAGATGACGTGGTCATTGTGTATCACTGATGTCAAGGCACACACATTACTTCCAACCTGTCAATGCGTCTGCTCTTTCCCAAGTATCTCCTGTTTGGAAGATCTGCAGAAAGCAGCAGTAGGCAGAGGTAAATCACCTCTACATTTTCGCTACCCCAGTCGAGAAACAGAAGCCAGCTGAAAGAACTGTCTGTCCTGTCTTTCACAGTTGCTAGGTATCTCTGAGAAAACGATAAAATTCCTATACTGGGCAATTTCGGAATGTGCCAGCTGCCAGGTTTCTATATTTAAACGATGGCTACCATTAATGTATCCACTTCATTCTGGTGTTCTGAAATACGAGCCTTGCATTTCTAGTATCACCCCAAAGTACTGGTAAGCAAAGTCATGAATTTGGTTGGAGGACCAGTGTATTGTCTTAAAAATGCTAGATAAAACTGCACAAACCCAGGGTCAAGAAATAATTAACGATCTGGGTCATGTACGTACTGCTGGGTATGAAACTGAGATACAATTAATCTTAAAGAGACACAAAGAACAGTATCTCAGCTGTCAGGACCAGAAGCTCGATATGCATGAAAATATTTAAAAAATGTAATTATAGCTTCAAGTTGTAGATGAATACTGGTTCTTGTTAATTCTAAAACACTTCTAGTTATAGAATAGGAGACCAATTCCATTGTTATTGATTTCAGTGGATGTAAGCTCATGCCTGAAAATAATTAAAGAACTGACAATATTATTTTTTTCATTCTAGTAGTCCAGCTTATCTAGCATACCTGGTAAGATCACTCAGTGACCTAACACCTGCAGATTTCACTAGGAATTTGAAGAAACCAGAATTGCAGAAAGGTAGCTGTGGTATTTAAATAAATGCTTTCTGTTCAATAATTTACAGCTGACTGAGGGATTTGTTGACAAGACTAGAACTGTATTTTAAAATCTGCCGCATCAGGCTTAGGAAAGGCTCATCATTATGCCAGTGATTTTCTTGCACGTTGGATATTGGCTGCAGTTCAAGTTCCCCACCTTGGAGAAGGTGCAAAAGAACTGGAAAGGTTCAGAGGAGGGCAGAGAAGGGCAGAAGCACGAGATGATGGCTTTCATTTATGGCACTACCTGGACTCCTTGGTCTGAAGAAGCAGGAACTTAGGCAGGGGAGCGACAGATCCGAGAACGTGAGCTGCATGGAGAGGAGCAGGTTGTCTGCTGCTTCTTGCAATACACGAAATACACGGTATCAGATGAAACTAACAGGTGGCATGCCAAAAAACAAATGAAGAGATTTTTCATGCAGTAAGTAATCAGGCTTCAGAGCCCCTGCAACAGGATATTGAGGACTTTGAAGGTGTGCGTGGGTTCAGCTGGAGACTGGACTAAGTCACGGCAGAAAGCCAGTGAGAGGTACCACAGGCAGAGAGGGCAAGCTTGGCTCTGGAAGTCGCCGAGCTCCTGGATGGTGGGGGAGCAGAAAAGTACTTTGTCCTTCTCTGGACATTCAGTTTTTGCCACTGTCAGAGAGGTGATGCTGAGCTACACAGACGCTTCAGTCAGATCTGCTGCTGCTGCTGCGATGTTACCCAAGCCTCGGAAACATTTAGTGCTTGCAGTTTGAATCACTAATTATAAAGGAATCTGAACAGGTGATTTAGATTGATTGTGCAAGCAACAAGCATTACAATGTGATTACATTTTATTGGAATGTTGTTATTTCTACTTAAACACAACATTAACATATTTTAAACTCAGTAATTAAAACCTAGCTCTTAGGAGAGTTGCTCAAGGTGTTTCCCTGCACAACAAAGCAATTAAACACATCAATTGACATTACTCCAGTACTGTGTGACTGCTGCAGGATCCTGGTTTAAGGCGTGAGAATGAACGAGAAATCACAATCCATTTGGAGAACCCCAAACTGGCTGGATTTAAGGACTTTTTAGCTACCATTCTGCCTAGCTCCCTTCTCATGTTTCTTTGCAGTTCACTTTTGCAGTTTTGTAGTATTTCGAGCAGGAGTCATGACTAAATCATCGGCTCTGATTCTCAGGGGAGCACAGGCTTTATACTTCACGCAGTCGTACTGAATGAAACCCGGAGACTTTGGCTAGCCCAGGACTCGCCATCGGCCCTCAGAAAACAGCGGCTGCATCTCTCCGAGAGAGACAGAGGTGCCAGCACAGGCTGCTGTCCTGGAGAGGGCATTTTCTCGTTGGCAGATCCAAGCAATGCTGGAGGTTCCCGTTACACACTGCAGACAGGGATGCCCAACCTGGAAGCCTGCACAAAGCTAGCTGCTGGTCTACCCAACCCACAGCAGCCCGGCTGCAGGACCGCTCCTTGCCCTTGCGCTACTCCAGCCTGCCTCAGCTTTCCTCACCTCCCGAGGCCTCTACCTTGCCCTTTCACTAATTAAACCCGCAACTCACCAATTAACCCCCCAGTTCTCCCCGAGCTCCGTCCGTGTCCCCATGAGGCCCCCACACCCCGACCCAGCACCCCGCTACCCCTCAGCCTTTCCCCTGCGGGCCGCTCCCCGCGGCTCCCCCCGGTTCCGCGCCCCCCAACCCGGGGGGGGCTTCACCTCCCGCCCCGGGCCGCCCCCCCCCGCCGCGGGGAGCCCCCTCCGCCGCCGCCGAGCTGCCGGAGCCATTGAGCCGCGGCTGATGGCGGCAGATGGGCTGCAGCTGACAGCCCGCCGCTGCTGCTGCTGCTGCTGCTGCTGCTCCCGGGGACGGCCACGGGGACGGGGCACGGCCGCCCGGCGGGAGGAGCCGCCCCCGCGCCTTAAACGCACGGGGACCGAGCCGGGGGACGGGGACGCGGCCACGGCCACGGGCGGAGAGCGCCGTGAGGCAGCGGGGCGCGGGCTGCCCCCGCCAGGTAAGCGCCGGCCCCGCCGCTCCCCTCAGCCGCCCGCTTCCCCCTCGCCTGCCCCCGGCGGGGCGCGGCCGGAGGCGGGCCCCAGTCCCGGCCCCGGCACCTGCTCCCGCCCCGCTCCGCTCCCCGCTGCCGGGCAGCGCCGGGCCCAAACGGTCGGGGCCCGAGAGCCCCGGAGGGCCCGGCCCGGCCGCCCTCCCTCCCTCCTGCCCCGCTGCCCTCCCTCCCCGCTGCCTCCGCCCCGCCGGGCTTCCCCCCCAAGCCCGCCTCAGCGCGGCCCTGTTGCTCCCGAGGCAGCGGGTTTGCTTCTGGCAGGAGCGCCCGGGGTTGTTTTGGGGGTGGCTGTGTTTATTCATGTTTGCTCTGGGGTTTCTGCTCGGCTCCTCTGCACCCATGGAAAAAGGCGGTGGTGCTGTGGGGAAGGAGGGTGCCCCAAAATGAGCTGGAGCCATGGGGTGGAAGGGAAGGCAGTGTGGGGTCACCCAGCGCTGGTTGTCACTGGGTTGGCTTTACGTGGGTGTTGGATCCCCTGTTTGTCTTCTGAGGTGTGTTTGACCTGAAAATACCCTAAATGAGCCTGAAGAAGCATGACTGGGCCTCACAGTTTCCCCATAAGAAGAAAAGAACCTCATAAACAACAGCATTGCTAACCTGCTGTATACAAGACCCCTTTTCTCCGCATAACAATAAACAAATTTAAACCATTTCAGCCTCGGACCCATAAACGTACAGCACAAATTTTCACTTCCCTTGAAAGCGGGTATTTCAGCTAAAACCCCTTGTTTACCCGTGGAAAGCTGGCGAAGTTTGTAACAAGTGAAGTAACGTTCAATAGACAAGTGATTTACATCGGCGGGGTCAGCTGTATACATTACGGGATTGCAGATAAGCCGTGTAAGTAAACAGGAGCACAGCGCTCTGTTATTGTGCGTGGCTATGGAGATATCGTGGGACTTCTTTGCCAGTTAATAGCATGAGGCTTCGTGGGAACTGTTTGATCTGCAGGACTTTTGCTTGGCAGTAGTTTACTTAAGGTTATTACACTCCGTTTGGAGACTCGTATTTGCTAGCCATTATTGCATTCTTAGCTCCAGGCTTCCCAGAGTTACAGGTTAGTAGGTCAATAAAAATTGCGCTGAAATGCTGGAATTGACAGGCTGGATTTTTAAACGTGGTTGGGGAATAACTATGCAGCAGGCGGAACTCTAAGGAATTTTTTTTTTCTGTGGGTCTTGATGCTTGTTAGTGGTGATGAACCAAAAATACTTGTTTGGCCTTGAATACTGAGAATGTTTCTCCATTTTTTTGTTAACAGAAGGATCAAGCTGCATAAGCCAAATGCAGTACGTGCTTTCAGGTTCAAGTGGCCAGTAGCCCTACCTGAATTTACCAAGACTTGCTTCCTTCTGCCAGTGAGCACTGGGAGTAATGCCACTGGCATTGGATGAGGCTTGCCAGTAGCAAGAATAACAATGTCATCAGGTCCCTGCTACTGCAGGCTTACATGTTCCTTTAAAACTTGAAAATTACCATGCTGTTACAGGCCAACAGTATGAAGAAGTGCACTGTTAGATTGCCATTGCTTTAAAAATACCCTGACAAAATCCTGAGTCTTCTGAGTTCAAGCATCCCAGAACTTGCTCGTGAACCAGCGATGTGTTGCAGAAGCCCAGGTCTGACTCTTCAAGCAGCTGCAGTGCAGGGTACAGTCACAAACGCAAGTTTCAAGTATTCTGCCAAATACTTGAGACGTGTGATTGACTGTGTGCGTGGAGCAGCTCCATTCATGTCATGCCGTACAATTTACGCGCTTAAAGAGAAGCATATGGCCCCCTGTGCCCAGCTCAGCAGTGTGCTGACAGTTAAGGATGGGTTGGAAGCTGGGTGAGGAGCTCTGACAGGAAAATGGGAAAGAACAAAACTTCAGGATGGCTTTGGCATCTCTTGTACTGTTTCTTCTCTCACTGCACATTGTTAAATAGTTCTGATAGGAGCGTTACATCCTTTAGCTCAAATATAATCAGTTGTATTACTTGGCATTTTCAGTCTGGTCTTTTCATCTTGGTGTTTTTAGAGAGTTTCCTCAAAGGTATTCCTGCCTCTGCTTTTTCTCATCTGTGTCTTTGCTGTTAATTGCATGCAGCACTCAATTACTGACAGGATTTGTTGCTGGAGTGAAGTCTAAGTGTATGTTTTAATAGATATTTGGTGATGCCTTCTTTCTTAAGCAAAGAACCTCTGTTGCTGTAGTAATTATGTCATGGTGAACTTCTCCACTCCTGGGCCAGGTCAGGTTGGTTCCAGCTCTTGCAGAGCTGTACCACTCTGGCGGACGAATCCTTATGCAGAGATTGAGTCACCGAAACCAGGTGTTGTGTATAAATCCACTTCTCACGCTGATTAATTTTCCATTTACAATCCTGATTTTGCAACTGGTTGACCACCTGCTTAACCTCAGAGTTACAGCATTGAAAGAGATAGGTGACTGGGTGTAAAGTCAGGTGTGTGTGGAGGTATTTGCAGGATTAAGGCTTGCAAAGATGTGCTGCACAAAAAATGTAGAAGACTTAAAAACAAAAAACAATCCCTTTTGTTTTGCTCCTATTCTCAAGAATCATGGTTGGTAGTTGCTATCAGTTCATTTAGTTAAAACGTATTCACATAGTGGGATGGAGCTGGCTTGGGACTGGTATCAAGCAGCAGGGGTTGTTTCTACTTGTGGCTTGTGCGTCTGCAGAGGTTGGAACCATTTCTTCCTACTGAGTCTGCACTGTGATAAAGTTGAGATGTGCAGAGCTGGCACTGCTCAGAAGTCAGACAGTGGAGAGGCAATTGTAATAATACTTGTCTGAGAAAACCGACCAGGAGCCTGGTAGGTTTTAGGTTTGTTTCCATTTTGAAGAAGGTCCAGAGGAATTGCTACAGCAAAATTCTGTTCATTGTTTCTAACTCTGTCATATTTAGACCTCATTTAAATTGTGTAATGGAAACTCCTAGGAATGACCAAAGAATTGACAGAATTAGGATATTAGATAGTGCATACAGACCTAAGCTGATGTGGATAGAATTAAAAATAAATGATAAAAAAAAAAAGGAAATTCTTCTTCTTTTCTTAATATATTCAAATGATTTAAACATTAAGAGAGAGAGACTGGGTGTTCTGCCAGCAAGAGTCGATATGCAAAATTCTTCTAAAAGGCAGAGACCCTGGAGTTCTCTACTTCTTTGAGAACTGATTTTTCTTCTATACTTTTCCTTGAAATGAAAATAGGATTCTTCCTTTTTCAAAAGGAGAAAAGCTTTAAAATACAGAAACTAATGGCTCATAAAGGAGAGTCAAGTACTTCTTCCTCTCTTGCTGTGGCGTATGCACTGACAGTTCACATCTGAAACATAAATTATTCCTCAGAGTAATCAGAATGGAAGTAAGATCAGGAGGGGAAAAAAACAAGGTATGGAAAAAAGTTTGATGTATCACAGAAACAAAACTTTTACTGCTGCTGTATATTGGGAAAAATAAAAGTATTTCTTCTTGTTTTTTCACATCTCCCTTCTTAGGATCTCCCTTAAATCTGAGGCTCTGAGCCAAACATTTACCAGTTGCTTTCCATATACATCTTTGTTCCATTTTCTAATAACTTTCCTTGCATTGTGTATAACCCCCTTTAAATAGACTCCTGGCTCCTTGTGGCCTGTGTTGTTCTAAATAGACAATGCAGCTGTTCTCTCATTACATTCACTTGGATCCTTAAGGCTTTACAGTTCTTCTCTGTGCCAAGATTTTGCCCATGTTGTTGCTCTAATCCACTACAGGAAGCTAAAATCTTTATCCCATTGTATATTTGCTAATAAGAAAACTTCTTGTGAACGACTGCGTGTACCAATTTCTTATGAGTGACTCTGTTTCCGAAGGTGCCTGATGATGTCCTTAGAATGGTCAGTCCATTTTTTGTTGTCACATCATTGCCATATGCACAATTATATTTTTTTTTCCATGGAAAGAGAAGTGGATCTCTGATGTTTGTTTTGCTCTTTCTCCTTTACATTAGTTGCCTGCATACCTCTTCTCTACATCCACTGTGTATGTCTGCATTCTAGCATATGTTGCTAGACTCAGATACAGAAGCCAAAGTGCACTCTGTAAGATGCTGACCCGACTGACTTGCAACCCGAAGAGCAGCTGTGTCTGTAATAAGTATGCAAGATGCAATAAATAGGGAATGTAGACCAAACCAGTGTAATAAACTCATCTTCCTCTTAATTTGGGATGAAGTCCAGAGCTACTAGTTGAACCATACTCAATATGTGGCACGTCTTGGCCTTCTTTGCATTGGCAATGAAGTGGTTCCTAGGGGCTGCTGAAAATGAGGTGGAGTCATAATCATTCCTGCAGAGGAAGACTACTCCGGGTGTTTGGCTAGGAAAGAGATGGGTGAAAAGTCTAGGCAGCCACCCATCCTTGCCACAATGTTCAATGATCCCACAGAAGGAAGAAAAACATGGGGCAAGTAGGATGACTGTTTTAAGCTGGGGAAGGCTAATAGATCTGCATGGCAAGGAATGGGACCCACAGGCAGCAAAATCCTGAGGAAGAGCAGGGCAAGCATTGTGAACAGGTGAGAGAAGGGATTGGGAGGTGAAATGACGAGCTTCGTCTTCTCAGGTGAGGAGGAAGAAAATGGCCATGTTGGATCTTGGTTTACTTCCTCTTGAAAGAAAATGATGAAATCATGTTCAGAAAGAGAACTGCAGGTTTGGAGAAATGAATCAAAGGTAGAAAATACTCAGCTGAAGTTGTATGTTCTGTGAAGTTTGAAAAGTAGTACTAGGAAATCGTGAGAACTATGGAATAAAAATGTAGCAGGACAGTCTGTCAGGTCTTTAGATTCGTGATACAGATGTTACAAAGTGTGAAACCACATTGTAAAACTGGAAGAAAGGAAATGTGCTATTAACAGCTGTTAGAAGTCCTTTGTTTTCACTGGGATTTTTCTGGGATGGAGATGCTTATATCAAACAAAGGGACAATCTGTTTATAAGTTGTTAAAATTTTTTAATAAAAGCTAATGCTGTCACTCATCACTGTAGTATGAATGCAGTTAACATAAAAAAAAAAAAGATGATGGCAGTGCTCCCAGATGTTCATTACTCCATGAAGTAAAGCCAGGTACTTGGGTACTTAGCATGTATTTTGTTGGCTGATTTTAGATTTTGTGCTAGGGTGGAGGTAGGGTAGGTTGGGATGTAGCAGTATGTGAGCTTCTCTTTCCCTTGGCATGGAAAGGCTTTTTTTTTTTTTTTTTTTAAATAGATATTTATGGCAATACTTAGATAAATATTATTAGAGTCTGGATTAATCTCCTTAACATCTTCACTCAGCAGCGGTGTAGCTGTGATAGGCTTAAGGATGGGTAAGCACCACAAGGTTTTCAGTCGTGGGTGTCTCTTAAGAGATTAACAGAACTAAAAAGGCAGACAATAGGGCTTATGTGCCAAAAGCTTGACTTCCTTTTCCATGTTAATCTCCTCTTTTTAATGATGGTAGCACAGCCCAACTATTTTTGAGTGAAATCCAAGAGAGTTAAAATGTACCTGCCTTGTTTAGTAGTAGTTGGATCGGCTCAGTGTGAGGTGTGTAATAAATGGTTCTGCTTCATTTTACTGCAGTCTTACACTGATAAATCTGTTTGAGGATAACAGGTAAATTGATGAGCTCTCATGAACCCCATGATTGTAATCTGTGAGCTAAATCCAGTGTTAATGTTCGATAGGTGTCCTGGAGTTAGGCCTACACCCTGCCTTTAGTTGTCTTCTGCCAACAGGCGTAGGTACTTTTGAATGCAACCATATTTACGGATGCTAGCTGGTTATCTGAATAATCAGCTACCAGCTGTTAGCCTAGTGTCTCTTGGTATATTAACCAAAATCATACACTCATTTCTTTTATGAACTCGTGTAGCAAAGTACCAGCGTTTCAAGCGTCCTTCAGGTGCTGTTTCCTTACCTGAGTAGGCCCACATCCAGGGAGGGCCGCTTGGCAGCTGGGAGCACTTGGGCCTTGATTAAACCCGAACCAGGTCCGTGTAGTTCTGACCTGCCTGGGTGGTTCCCAAAAGCCATGTAAATGAGAATTGCTGTTGTGGGCAGAAGCTTCAGATGAGACTTAAGTGCTTTCCAGAAGTGCTGCTGTAACAGGGTACCGCAGGGGGACAAAATGGTGTCGCTCTGTGAAGAGCTGAGCTCTGCATGCGTACTTGAGGTGTATACATGCTGCTTCCTTTCATACAGGTACATTTATGTATGAATAAAATCTTTCACTACTTTCTGAATATCATTCTTGAAGAAAACTGTACTTCCTAAAATTTAGGAGCCCTGTTACCAGCCTGTGGCTGCTGGTGGAAGTTGCCACATGCGTTTGCAGTAGGGCATCTCTGCCTTGTTTGTGTCTTACCGTTTGAGGGAAAGACCTTGCATAAGCTATCAGCATTCATAAAAAATGATTTTGTCAGGCTGTATTAGGAATTGCAGCTTTTGTTCAGGCTCGGTGTATGAGATAAATCCCTTCCAAAAGATAGGTGTTTCAGCTGATACAATGTGACAGAGTTAAATCAGATTAGAGGTTTCTTCTTTGGCTGCAATATCTACCTAAAGATAAGACAAAATTATTTATATCATAATAATTAATAAAATATATTATATATAAGGAACTGAATAATATGCACATTGATATTTGAGGTATCTGTCTAGTTTTCCACATTTTACAGGTTCTTTGTAACAGGTTATCATTATAATTATCAATATAGGCACGGTTCATAAGGTGTATATTATCTAACTCTGTAATATTACTATAACGTCCTACTAGCTGTGCTCCCAATAACATCAATGAATACTTTGCTTTAGCTAACATGCAGCCAAGTTGTAAAGGTTGACAATTAAGACTGGTGCCTCTGGCTATCCCAGTGAAAGTAGCGTTTTGATTTTTTCTTTTAATGTTGTGCTGGGATGAAGGCCAGTTGGCCTCTAAAGATAGTTTCCATAGCTACTGTCCTACACGGAAAGAAACTGCTGTTACAGCATTTTTCCTTTGGACCTTTATAGGTTTTATGCAAGCTGTCAAGACAATTAATTTTCATCAGATGTATGGGTTATTAGCTGTTGAAAGCAAGGGGGCATGGGAAGGTATATATGATGAAAAAAGCACTAAACTATTTAAAATATCAAGAGATTTCTTTATGTACACAATATGAACATGTTTCAGATTTACAAAATCCCATTACCGCAGCATCTGATATGCCAGAATGCAATCTATGCTCAAAAGACAAGGTCCTGAAATTGCTCAGCTTTTTCTGAGAATAAGTGACCTGTCACTGATTTTCACTGCTGTTTGGTGTTGGATGTTGGGATTTAGATTTATTTTTCATGCCTTTTAAAAATGAAACTTAAAAAAAGAACACCTAACTGTCAGAAAAGCTTACCAACTTTCAGAAGTCTAAAATAAAAACTGTTTCATGCTTCGTATGTATGGAAGAGGATAAAAAAGGCAGTAAATACTATGGCAGTATGTTGTGTAAAAAATAAGTATTGAGCGTGAGCTTGGTTCCCAAGGCAAATAGGGGTGATGAAGCCTTGGTTTTGCCCCGTGGTGAGGCTGCAGGCATGCCACCTGCTCACCACGGCTGGTTCTGGGAGCCATCAATGTGCCATGGAGTTAGCAGCATACACCTTGTGCTTCCCCTAGAGGCTGAGGCAGAAGTATTTGAGTACTCAGACTGTAATATTAGAGCAATTTGTGTAAATTTGACACCTTTTCTTATTCCCTCCATGTGAAGTTTTGGGCTGGGCTGTGTAACATCTGAAGGGTCAGCGGGGCAGCAAGAGCTTTTTCTTCCCAATTGTGGCATTTGGCAATTCCTGAACCCTGCTAGCTCCAGCTCTGTGGAGGTGTGCCTCTTGAAGATCCAGCTAGGCGTTCACCTGGGGTAAATCAGCTGGTGAAGTACGTGTCATTGGGGGTGGGCTCCTTTCCTGAAGTCTTACATCGCTTCTTGGTATGATGAGTGCAATTTGCTAGGGTATTTTTTATGCTGTTCCTCATTGGCGTTATGAGGTCCTTGTGTACATTTACTTAAAAACGTTTTCCTCATACAAAGGCTGGTGGCTGATGTTGCTTTGTTAAATGTTTTGCAGTCTTTGATCTGCAAGATACCACTAATTTTAAAGAAAATATGGCTTTGGGAAAGCCATGAGACATGACCTGTGGATAGGGGAAAATAGGAATTATTTAGTACCTATCTAGAAAATAGTTTTCTCTTTGTCATTTGCACTTCTGAGAGGCTGACAGCTTTGTATTCTTAAGTAAAACTGTGTTTTTTATAGACAACTATAGGAACACTGTTTATAAGGAGGTAAAGTTTTTCATAACATTTTCACAAGACAGTACTGGGGGAAGATGCTTGCTGAACAGTAACATGACCTCATGTGTCTTGAGCATTTCTTTCTTCCTGCATCTGAGATTTGGAAAAAGCATGAGTAAGCTGACTGCAGTAACTAAGTTTAGCAGGTAGCTGTATAACCATTGTGCACTAGGCCATTGCATTGATGCAGGGTGAGAACTTATCCAAAAGAGGACATCGTAAGAGGTGCTGATGGAAACCCTGAACATAATAAACTGAGCCAGTGGCTGTAGGGCAACACAAGACCATTGGGTTTTGGCCACATATTCTCAATGATCCAGCTTCTGAAGAGATGAATATGGATGTAGAGTGCAGAACAAAATCCTAACACTTTGCTTCCACGTGAAATTAGATATTAATAGCTTTCACTATGAAACATGTTTTTATGGGAGTTGCAGCAAAGAGCATCTGCTGCTTTTACAGTAAGGAATAATCTAAAACCATGGGTTTTTCTGCTTCACTAAAAAAAAAATCCTTAACTTGCCCTGTAGGTAACCTTTTAATGACAGACAAAACTAATTAAGACAGTAGCTTGTTAAGAAAAATATGTCAGCATGGAAGTAACCTTAGTGTATCAAAATATGATTATTTTTGCAGCATGATTAAACAGGAGAAGCTATTCTGTTCTGCTTTGGGGACTTTAAGAAAGGAAGGTGAATGCAAACATCCCCTAGATATTGATCCTCTGAGTTTGGAAAAGCTCTTGACGCCCGTTTTACTAACTCAGAACACTAATAGCATGCATTCTGTATTGAAGAGGATGTTCAGTTCTTTTAGCACTCTTGTAAAATACTGTTAAGAGCCACTGATAAAAGTTTCCTGGTGAACCCTGGTTCTTGAGAAGATTGCTTCAGCTGCCTTTTGCACAGACGTTTGCCAGTTACTGGTGGGGCTGGATGTGAAAGCAGCTGCTTACTGCAGCCTCACACCGATCCTCTGAATCCCAGGTGAACGCATACCTTTGGTTTAAGCAGCAAATATTCAAGATGTCCATATGTGTGTTGTCTGTCAGCTGTCTTGATCTCATAACCTGAAGGCATGACCATGTAGTGACATGGAGTTCACCCGCAAAGTTGATCACCAATTTCATATATGGCTGTTTGTCTTCTTCACTAATGTAAGTACTTTAAGTGTAGTTCAACTTAAGCTCAAGATTAGGCTCACCTGGGTAATAGGCAGATGCCCTTTACTGGATTTATTTGTCAGTCTGGCTTTTGCCTGGGGAATTAAATTTTGAAATAATCAATACCTTGATTTCAGACTGATGTTTTCCTGATTCTGTTAATGAGATAATTCTTGAGGTGATGTTATGTGACCACTGTTCGTGGTTTGGATTTTGCTTCCTAGAAAGGTGAGGTATCTGGCTAGTGGCAGTGACTGTAATAAGTCATTTCAGACCACAATTTATTACTCAGCCTCATAGATAAAATATCAGATTTTTTTTTTCTGCTGTGAAATAATGGCAAGGAGTTCTGTTCAAATATCAAATTGGCTTCAAAATGTTATTCTTAAACTGGAGAAATGCAGACTTGTGTAAGCATCTGGTTGACAGTTGAACATCTGAAGATCTTTCTATGTTAATATTTCAGACAGTTAATATTTAAATCATTGTTAATATACATTTAATGTTTGTTTGGAAATGCCTGAATGCTAAACATCTGCATCGTGATTCACCCTTATCTTTTAAATTATTTATTTTGTTTGCTGAAATTAAACTTCCATTGAAGTTGATGCTATTTGAGCTCTGAGAAGCTGTCCTCATTCATAGAGGAGAGCTTGCTGATGTCCTTGGGGAAGATCTTTTATGATGCCCTAAAAGGGTTTAAGTTGTCTGGGGTTTCTTGAAGGTGTTTGCTTCCCTGGTTCAGCTTTTAAACAGAAATCTTTCTTTTTTTTTTTTTTTTTTATCTTTCTCCAGGTATCATTTTCAAGGAAATGCTAGGAGTACACATTTTCATAATTTTGTTACAATTTGGCAATGCATCATGAGTAATTAGAAAAGTTTTAAATTACAATTTTGTCCCAGACATGTTGAGCTGTACTAGCTGAAAGGACAGCTCAGGATGTGCCTGTGCTTATCTGAAAGTTTTTCATTTAACATGAAGAGATCAATGTTTAAAGTTTCTGTATTGAAGCAAGTCCTTGTTGCTGTATAACTGCGTGTGCTCAGTAAAACAACTTGAGTGAAGCAGGTGGATCTTGTGCCAGTTGCTGTTCAGCTCTTGCATCATCACCAGACAATTACCGAGGCTGTGATTTGACTGTGTGAGTTTAAACGGCTTCATAAATACACACAAATACTTCCATTGCTCCAGTAATAATCGTGATGTGCTTTGGATTTAATTTTCACTGTCATTAAGTGTTACGCTGGCAGAACTGTCACTGAGAAGTGAGGTTCTCTATCTTTACTTGACCGTGTTTGAAAGCATTTTGCATACATTACCAAACGCTGTGCCCATTATTTAAAGTGACACGGGTAATTTCTGCATTAAAATTAGCCTGTGTGCGTGCCAGCCACTGTTTGATCCAATGCAAATACTGCTCTTTGAGAAGCTCTCCTCAGTCTGGGCGAGGGTCCCTGTAGAGCCGTGTCCTTCTCACAGCCGGTCTTTTCTTCTCTTTTGGGTCTACTGAGATTGCGGAGCTTGAGTTAGAGGTTCCAGTTAATCATCTAATTTGTCAAAACACATAATCAGCCAGAGGCCACTGGCTTTGACTTTATCTAGTTGTCTTTTGTAGACAGAGTGATAGAAGAAACAATTATATCATTAGCATGTAACTGATTTTATTGCTGTAAGGCTGCATAAATATGAATTCATGGATTGGGTTACTGAAGGATACTTCAAAGTGGTTTTCAGCATGCTAATTTTTTTTTATTTCTGGCATAATGAGACATGATTTAGACCACATTATTTTGTTTAAGGCATGGCAAAGCACGTTCCTGAAGCTGGGAGAGTACTGGGGGAAGTCCAACAGTTTGTAACTTCTCCAAGAAAATTGTTATGCTATCACTTTTTTTCTTTGAATAAACAAGGGATTCTCTGTTACTTCCTTCCCTGCTTCTCTCCTCTTCACAAAACTGGTAGGTATGCTGAAGTTTACATGGACTCGTGTTTCTGAAATCTAAAATCTAAGTGGTGATTACTGTCTATCAGTAAATCCAAACCATTTTTATGTCGACATTTGAGGATGCGTGTAGGAAAGGATGCGTTTCTTTCATCTCTCTCCTGCTGGGAGTCCGAGCAGAAGGCCCCTGCGGGGCTTGCCTTGATGCTCGGCGTCTGCCAGGAGCGGGCAGCTCTTGCTGCTGGCTGTTTGCAGGTGGCCCGAGAGCCAACTGTTGCACACCACCGAGCGACCTGTTGCTCTGTAAGTAAACATCATCTGCTTTACCTTGTACTGCAGGCACATCTTTTGTACAAAGATGACCTTGGCAGACTATCTAATGTGTCCTTTAACTATGAAATAGGCTTTTTCCTTCCAGAATTATGAAAAATGGATGGTCATCTGAAATTATTTTCATAATTGGTTTATTTTTCACTGCCACAGTGTAAGCTAATGTGATTGAATAGGTGCACAAGAGCTTTTAATAATGGAGATCAAGGATATACACATGTAAAACGGAGTAGCTGATTTCATAGCAGTGTTGCAAGTATTACAGGTATTGCTCATCTTCCAGCATATGTACTCAGTATTGATCAATTATTAAATTCTGTGCTGCAAACTGTATTTCTGTCTTTTTAGTAGCCCTTTTTGTTTCTTCTATTGGTCCTTTCTTCAAAGCGCATTTAGGAAACTGTTACCTGTCTTGTATGATTAGTTTTGTTTACCTGCTCTCACTTTGACTTTTACTTGTTGGGCACCCACAGACTTGTGAGGGGTTTCTGTGCATGGTATCCCAGAATGGAAATTTGGAGGCATAAATACAGGAAATGTGTGGTTTACACATGTATGTTTCCCCTCGTACTTCAAGTATTAATATGTACCTGCTGGTTTGGTGTATATTTTGACCTATTCTGATTGCTTCCTGGGTACAAAGCACTCGGCAGTACTGCTCTGCAATCGAAGTGCCCAGTGCTGGGTGTTGATGCACGCAGTTAATACCCGTGGGAGGTGGTGGTGCTACTGTCCTGCTGCACCCACAGATCTGCAGAGCATCTCACTGTTCAGTTTGTTTTCCTGTAAAATGATGTGAGAAGAAATTCTCTCAGCTGAGTTGGTAGAGGAAAGCAGAGATGGGATGCGGGACAGAACTCTGCTGCAGGGACTTGATCCAAGTGTGAGCTGCCTCTGGCCCTGAAACGGAGCCATCCCCAGCCTGCATGACTGAGCATTATTCATGAGCCTTAATAAAAGGATATTGGTAGTCTTGAGGGTGCTAAAGGGAATGACAAGAAGCAACGAGCAGTTTAAAGAGTAAAGAAAGGGAATTTTTCTGAACAACTCTGATTCTCTTTGAGCAGAGGGTCATTATAGATTTGCTAGCGTGTGTGGCAGAATACTTGAAAGCATTGAACTGCTACAGAAATGGAAAAAGTCAAGAAAAAAATCCAGGGAGTCAAATGGAATGAAATCACTTTTATTTTATTTCTTGTCCATCAAGGGGAAAAAAAAAGGACGTTTTTTTCAAGGTATATTCCAGTGCTTAATTGGAACAGGACATGAATGACAGCACGAAGGTTACAGAGCATGTAATAAATGACACTCAGAGAAAAGACATGGTGTTTGTAAGTGCAGTCTGGTAAGAAAAACACAAGTCCTGATGCTGTGGGCTTTCTGGATGGTTTAAAAACCTATTGCACTGTACAGCACCCTAAAAAAGTGATTACAAAGAATACCAGGAATGTGTTATGATGATCTGGGAACAAAGGAGAGGAAATGGAGGTAATAGGTCAACCAGTAATGAAGCAAAATCAGATATCCTCTTTGATTTGTAAGTGTGAAACTGAGAAGAATTTGTAGAGAATGAGGAGAAAATCTTCCTAAACATTGTCACAGCCAACTTGAGAGATGAGTGCATCACTGAGGCATAGCAGAAGGAAAGCTAGTTAGGAAGAAAGCAGTAGGATCTAAGAGATGCTTGTTGACATACCAGTGTATTTGATTTTTTTTTTTTTTTTGAGCTTTACACCCTCATTTTTCTTCAGTCTTGCATTTGGTCCTTTTTTTCCCAAAGAAATGTATGTACTCCTTTGATTTGATTTCCATAGAAATACAAGAGAAGGCTCAGCAGTTTGTTTATAGGATCTCTGATTTGCAGGCCCAGTTGTCTACAGCCTTCATTGCTCTTTTGCACATTCAATGAAATGAAGTTTCAGAAGCTGGTAATTCACTAAAAGCATGTGGAAGGAGCATTTTGTGCGAATGTTAATTGTGGAATTTAAGAGCAATTAGGATTAGGACTAAGAAAAGATCTGCTAGTGATGAAAGGCTTGCATTGAAGGAACAGACACCAGAAGCAATGGCAGTTTGCTGCTCTTGGCTGCTGTTAGCTTTATGTCTGAGTAATATTGGTTATGAAGAAATGTTTCCCCTATTTTCAGCCTTATGTGAAACAAGGGTTCTGACTTCATCCTGCGAGGGGACTGTCATAAATATCAGTTAGCACCCGCGCAGAGAGCCTCAGGGAACGGGATGGAAGGAGTGAGAATGCTTTCATGCTTTGATGCAGTGGTTGGGAAAGTAAAAGTACTGTTGAGCACGATGCATTTTATGTTAATAAACAAAGATCATTAGCTGAAGACAGAAGTGCTGCCAATCCTGAATCTTTCATGAGCAATAAATTCTCATTAAAAATCCTTTAGGGAAATGCAGATCCTTTCAGAAGAATTTCCACAGCACATCATGTCCATGTGACAAATCTCCGGAGGAAAAAATGTATACGAACCACCAGTGATTGGGGGATTTGTTAGCTTAACTTTCAAGTCTTTTGCAGAAAGAATGTATTTCTTGATTGTTTGTTCCTTTCTTTTTCTTTTTTCAAGGTCTTCTTGGGAGCAGGCTTATTTTTTTTAAAATAATTTATTATTGTTTTACTGGGAATGGCTGAACCGGGTCAGGTCTCTCAGCCAGTTCTGTCTGGGTAACAATCCAGAGAGTTCTTCATGTGTTGGGGGACAGCTTCTGACTTCAAAATGTTTAATTCTTGAAACAATTAACACCAGTAAAAAGTGTAACAAGAAGGAACATAGATAGATAGTTCCATATGCTCTAAGGATCTAGTACTTCAAGCCATACCAAGTCCCCCACCCAGAAACACGAGAGCTGAGAATCCATTTTACCTAGAGAGCAGCTTCGTCCAACTTAAAAACAACATGGAAAGTAAAAAGATACGTGCTCACAGGATGAAATGCCACGAGGAGCAGTTAAGCTGGGGGGAAGCAGCTACAGGTCCCTGTCTGGTGCTGGTGTGTTCAGTTTTAAACCTGGAGCAGTGTGAAGGAGAAACAAGATGCACCATTATTCATAAAGGTACTTTTTGCAAGATAAAAGGAGGTAAAAGGTGGCGGCTAAAGCAGCACTCAGCTCTGGCCTGGTGCCTCTTTCAGCGCCTTCTCTGTGGCTGCCTGCAGTATAAAGCTAAAACGGGAGACTTTTAGCAGCCTGTCTTCTTGTCTCATCCTCTCATTTAAAGAAGTGGAGCTGCTGGACCACGAACTGCTGCAAAGCAATGAGCAGGGTTAGTGATGCAGAAGGGGTAGCATAAAACGTGCTCTTCACACTGCCCTGTACTGGATAAGGTTATAAGAATGACTCAGCCACTCGGAGCATGCTGTCAGGATGATGATGTACACTGTTGTTTTCTTTTTATTATGGAAAAGTGCTAACTGCAGCCCTTCTACTGTGACAGAAGTCTCAGGAAGAATTTTAGTACAATTTTAGAGTGTTTCAGGGCTTGCATTAAACAGATGCTTTCATTTGCATAACAATTTAAGCTATCACCTGGAAAGAAGAACAAGCAGTTATTCTCGAAGTGAAGTGCAGGGATCTACACGCAACTGCGTCCTATATTACACTTTAAAGTTTCTTTGGCTAAATTAATATTCCAAACTGACTTCTATTAGTCCTTTTCATCTCTTTCCCTATCTGCCCAAATACCGAGCTTTTCCACGATAAGTCTTTGAGAAGTTGGCAGCTTGCCTAATCATACACATTTGCTCTGTATGCTTCTTGGATTGCAACTTATGGGCTGAAATAATACAGCATTAAATCTGAGTATTACTGTTAATGTAACATTAAAATTGATAAATCAATCACTGCTGTCAAGAAATTCCGAAGTTGTAGCCACGCTGTTGAATTTTGTTAAATTGCTTTTGCTATCTATTGTGTGGCGAGGATTATAGAAGAGAGACGATAAGGTTTATGGCTAACGTATTGCTTCTTAGAAGAAAAAAGTAACTGTGGGACAGATCCTGTGCTGACTTATTTGTAGTAGTGTGTTTCAGTCGTTTGTGGGATGTACTAAATCATCAGGTTTAAATGGGGAACAAATCTGGGCAGACTCTGGCCCTGCTAAAATCCTCACGTGCTTTTTGAGAAATGTGAGGTTCTCATAATGCTTGGAATATTTTACTTGTAATGTGAAAAACTGTGTGTTAGAAGCATTCCAGGGCTCAGTACTGTAGTTCTGCTTATTTCTTCTTGAAACTTGGGTATTTGAAGTGTCATACTTGCTGGTGCATTAGAGTGAACATCTGTAATTCCCTTGCCTGCTGCAGTTTACTGGTTTATGTTTGAGCTGACTTTTAAAAACAAATCTTTAAGTATCTCTCACTACTGCCCCTGGACTTCAGAAATTATTAGGATTTTTTTCTGTTTTTGTGTTTCATAAATGAATTTTGAACCCCCCCATTTTCCTCCTCCTTTTGGGCTGGGGTTCCAGGTGAAAGGTGTCAGAGGAATAGATCTGAAACACACACAAATACATTTTCTCTCACATGCTGGTCACAAGCGAGATGCTCCAGGAGATCTGTGGAATGATCACTTGGTGTAATGTGTAATTACCCTGCTGGTTTGGCATTGCGCCACCCAGACATCAGTCTCTCATTCTATGAGTAAATGTGTGTGCCACAAGGAAGGAGTCACCTGCTCGCCTTTTCTTCATCTGGAAACTGCTTTGACTGTGCTAGCTGCTGCTGTCTGTGTGTCCGGGCAGTGACAGGTGCTGCTGGCTCTATTTGCTGTCATTCTCATTAGCAGCAGGTTACTAATGAGTGTTAGGGACTTCTACTTAAAAAGCTTTTACCCTTTGCTTGCTGGCTTTTCTACAATACCAAAGTTTTAAAAAAAAAAAAAAAAACAAAAAAAAAAAACAACAACAACAAAAAAACACCCCAAAGCTTGAGGGGGAAAGAAAAAAAAGCACTTTAAAGTCCCTGTGTAGGTGTGTCCCTGGCTGTCTGATGCTGCTGGCCCAGACGTGTACAGGATTTGGGAGGTGGCTGTGCTGTGGGGTCAGTGCTCACCGTGGAAGGAGACTTTTTCCTCAGCATTAAAAAAAAAAATCGCTGTTTGAGATGTTGACTGAGATAACAGTGAATAATTAATGTGTGCAAGCTTGCACCCAGGATTCCCCTGTTGAAAGCAATAAATGGCAGAGAAGTAATGAGGATTGTCCATGTGAGAGAAGATAGTTCTACTGCCAGCCCCACACGTGAGCTCAGCACCAGTGATGTGACCGTACCTGGCTGGCCTCTGCTGATGGACCAGGACTGGGAGAGGAATTTGTCACAAAAACTAGCCTGTCATCACCTGACAGGGACTGCTGACAACCTTTCCTTTCCCCCTCGCCTAGCAATTGGGGGCCTTTGGGCTCTTATCACAGTTCTGCCTCCTCCAGGTGTGTCTGCTGCTTGTGCTGCTTCTCGCTTCTAGCCCAGGTGTGTGACTGAGCCCCGTGGCACCCCCCTGGTCTCCCATGGGATTTTGTTGTATGTGGTCTCGTGGATGCTTCTGGAGGTAATTAGACGGTCTTTGAACCTGCTGCTTCAGATTTCACATACTTTCAAATCTACTGGAAATCGGTGAGAGCCCTGGGGGTGGCTGATTGATATTTTAGATCACAGTTGTACATCCTGTGTTCCCCCAACGCACACTGCCTCATCCCCAAGGAAATGCACTTTAAGTAAGTTGCTACCTGTTCGGCTTGTCTGGATTTGGCAGGAACATGTCCTGTGGAAGAGAGCTTTAATGTAAATGATGTTTTCAGTATGCTTATCTCTTACTCAAAAATAAATTAGCAATAATTGGGAGCCTGTGCTTTGCTGGTGGCTCTTCCTATCTATTCTGCTTCTCCTTGACAGCATTGCTCCTTCTATTGTAGTAACCACAGTCTGCAATTATTATAAAAATAATTAAATAAAGCTCGTACTCTGCTCAGCGTTAAATTTTCAATTAATATTTCTTTGCAAGACGACTCTCTTTATTGCCAGATCTAGCTAAACTGTTGTGATTCTAAACTACCAGCTTCAAAAAGAGCACAGCGCTGACACTTACAGCACGCCAAACACACCCCTTGTGCCTGATCTTCAGCTGCAAGGAAGGTCGTGGCATCGCCAAACACTGAAGGAGGCACGTCAGCTCCCCTCAACACCTGTGGCTGTCTCTTGTCAGGTCCCAGCAGGCGAGGGGCTCGAGCACAGCTCGGTGGGCTTGGTGCTGGGGTTTCTGGTGCCTTGGGAAGTCAGGGTTATGACGACTGGGTGCTTGGGGGAGAAAATTACAAAGAACGAATTTTAGGTGATAAATAGGGAGACATTTCAGCGCGTAATGAGTAGGGACACTTTGCAAATTCACATTCTGAGCTCTTCTCATTTTGCTGACTTTTACATGGTGAAATATATTTTTTCCTATTGTGAGCTGTTTATTCACTTTCTGAATCTCCATAGCGTAGAGCAGGAACCTCCTGCTAATTTCTCTGCTCCAAAGTGGTCTGCAGAAAGACACCAAAGCGCTCCCTGGAATATAGCACAGTTGCTGTGGTTGGACACAAGCACTAAAAATAAAACCAATTGTAAGAGCAACACTTTCAAACCTGACTTTTTCCATAGGTTAAGTGATTGTTTTCCATCTTTGCAAATGGTGAAAGCTGTAAGATGAAAGATGAAGCCAGGGTTTATTTTCTGGTGCAGAACTGACCACTTCTAAGGGAAATTGCTGCTGAGTGAAAGTTTCCAAGAAAGGATGAAACATGAAGAAAACACTTTCCTGGTCATGAAATAAATAAATCGGAGAGTAAAAAAGCAATTAAGTTAGTAACTTGGGAACTGCCATACCTATTAAATCTTGTCCTCATTCACTCCAGGTGTAGGAATGTAATAAGTTATAAGGAATAAGAAAAGGTGAAAATCTTTTCATTAATGCTGAAAATGCAAGATGCTGATACTTGGTGGTGTGTAGTGACATTGATGTGTAAAATGTGGATGAACAATGTTGGGGTCTGGTGTAACCATCCTGTTCTCAGTGGATCATAGCAATTAAGATTCAGTGAAGCATTAACTTGAGTTTCAGGGGATGTCACAAGGAAATTCTGCATTCTTTTAGAGTTTGGGATTTGTTCTTTTTCATTGTTAACACTAAAATTATTTCTCTTCATTAAAACTGTAGAATCATTATCTAGCATTGAAAATCTACTCTGAGTCTGCAGGGCTGAGGTCTTGGCAAATAGTTCCAATCCAGCATGTCGTAATGAAGTCTTTACTTCGTGCCTTTATCAAGAAACTATTTTAAGAAATACCTTTCCTGTGTGAGATGCAGAAGCAACACCGTATATATCTACGAGCTGCTGAGTCTGAGGTTGCAAAATACGAATGAAAATCTCGCTCTAACATTTGGGAAGTTGAACTTTGCTGCTAGAGGTTTCTGTTTGTCTCAGCAATGTAAAACACGCACAAAGAAGAACCGAAAGAACAAGGCAGTCTTCCCTGCATCCAGTACTGCCTTCATCGCCTTGGTGGATCTGATGAGGAACTGGATCAGCGTTTGTTCAAATTTAGGTGGTAGGTGGGGGTCTGCAATTGCATCTTTTTGACTTTCTTAATCCCTGTGGACTGCAAGAAGTCCAAGTGACGCAGTTCTGCAGGGAAAACCTGAGCTGTGCTGGTGGCTGCCACTGCTGGTAGGAGACTGCTTTTGTCTGGTGGCTGGTGGAGCCTCGCTGGTGGGGAAGAGAGAAGGAGAAACGTCGGTTTGAGGAGAGTTTAGCATGTGCAGGATTATTTAAAACACTGGTGTTTTTCTTGGACTAAATGGGCTTTCCTCAAACTGTTGTTTTTTAGAACAAGCTACTGCAAAATCTAGTGGTGATACTGAGACTTGAAATGTATCTTTCTTACATCCACACACTGAACACTTGTGTGCCTGCTTCCATCTGGAAAGGATATAATTGCATCCTTGTTTGGCTCCTTTAATTATCTCTTTGCAAAGGCCTCGGCTGGGAGTTTTGCCACTTACAATGCAAATATTCAAACTTAGGAGCATAAACTGTGCTTTCAAAGAACGTTTTTGTAAACCTTTTATCATTTGGTAGTTTTTCAAAAGCGAACATGAGAACTTCTCAATGAACATGTTTTAGGTTTTTTAAATGCTCAGAAGGATTTTGTTTTCTTGTAGGTTGGCTGTAGTTGCTAATTAACTTCGTTAATTAATCATGCTATAGGGATGAAACATGCTTGATTAAAAATAAATAAAGCCATATAGGCACAAAGCAACGCTACTGATTTTTTTCCTATTTAAAAGCAAAGATTAAAAAAACAAGATTAACGCTGAAGCTGCATGTCAAATGTTCTTTGCATCTGAAAGGCTAAAGTAGCTGAAAGCTTGTTATTTTTGCAGCTCAGTCATAGTAAAAGTGCTTATCCAGTTGTAACACTGGTTAAAAAAAGGAAAAAAAAAAAAACAAAAAAGAAGTGAAAACTCACTGTGCTGAGGACGAGCTGGGTGATTTGGTTGTGCTTGCACACGAAGGTCCCACTTCTCCCTTGCCTCGTAGCTTACACGAAAACTTCCAGCGCTGCAAATTGGTGCTAAACGCTGTTGGCTCACGGCAGGATTTTGACCACATTTCTCACCCCTGGTACTGGTGGGTATTTACAGAGGTAATGTGGGCACATTTACACAGAGCGGCTCACTGTGGGCAATGGGCCAGATGCGTCCCAAAACTGGATGGAGTTAACCAAGGGATTATTGTGCTCTGGGGGCACACGGCATGCCCTGCACAGATGAGGACAACCATCTGCTTGGGGCTGGTGCCCCGTGCCCGGATCCTTTGCCTAGAGGAAAGGAGAAAGAGCACTGGGACCCCTCTGAATGGGGAGCACGGAGCTTGCCTTCCTCTACGTTTGCTTATTTGTAGATGCCGCTGAAACAGGTGGCTCTTCTGCATCCCCTGGTGCAAGTTTTCCCATACATGATGATCTGGTTTATTTGTTGCTTTCTACTGTTGAAGAGTCATTCCACTCCCAATAGCAGGAGTGTTGTAGGCACAGTATGGGAACACCTGGCTCTGCTCTCCTTTGCTGGGAAAATTGTTCAGGAAGCCCCCTCTGACTCTTCCCCTGTAAGAATGGTGAAAATTGGATCTCATTAAGCGCAGCTCTCTTTGCTGATGGAGCTTGAATAGAATTTATCTTTATAAAAGCTACAGAATTCCAGAAATGTGTAAATAGATCTCTGTTAGGGGTAAAATGGAGAGGGAAAAGCATTGTCCTCATTCAGGAGGAATAACTAAACCTATGCAGATTGGAAGTACATGGAAGACTGGTTCGTGGATTGTTTCTTTGTTTGTTTCCCTAAATCTTTTCTCATAAAATATCTTCAGGCATTTGTTTTGCAATTAAAAAGTCAACTCCCCCTCAAAGGGTATGCAAGCTTTTTCCGCTAAAACATATTAGGGCACTGAACCAGCGCAAAAAGGCAACTGGCTATTTTTATTACATCCTTAAAATAGGTTTAACCAATGTTGTAAGTTGTGATACTGTGTGATAGTGTGACGCTGACCAAGCAGGGCAGAGGGAGGGTTACATGTGTGGTTTAGAAGCAGTTTGTAGGATACTTGCATTAAGGCTCTCTCTTATATTATTGCCACTCCTCCATTTTCAGTCATTTTTCACATGTTCACAAAAGCATCCAAATATTCTGCAGTAACACAAATGCAGCCTCTCTGGGGTGGTGGCTGCGTTGTGTTTAGCTTTTGCCAATATTCATTTTTTTCAGCACTGTACGTTCACAGATCACAATATTACTAATGCCTACGATTACTCTGATGACCATTTGGGACCTCCTGAACACGGGGGGATTTTGTTCCTTGTGGGTCTCCCATGCCACAGTATTCTGTAGTTCACAGACTTGGTACGTGCTACATTCTCCCAGTCCATACACTGAAAACATCTCCCTTTCTGCACATACTAAAAGTGTAATTCCAGTCCTTTCTTACAACTTTTCAGGAGAACCTGTGTTGTGATTGCCAAATTCTTAATTAAGCACGTGAATTGCTATATGAGTCAAGACAAAGATTTGGGTAAAGGCCTTGTACAAAAAAAAAAAAAGCTTAATAGAAAGAATAAAATTGCAAAATATCTACACTATGTTTAGAAATGGAGCATATTTATTTTAATTTTATGCATACATTTACTGATAATTTAACAGTCTTCTAGCTTGTGGTAATGCAGTGCAGCAGAGGCTGATGTGCAGGGCCGCAGGAAAACAAATCACGCGGCCTGATTTGCACGGTCTGCTTCTGTACCAGCAGCGTGATGAGCTGTTCTGGTGTTTGAACGGAGCAAATGATGTTGAGATTCTGTTGATTTATTGCCAGTTCTGTCAGACTGCCGCAAAATGAAACAATAACACAGCCGTTAAATACCTCACAGAAATATGGCAGCGCTCTGCCAGGAGGGTTACCCGAGCGGCGTGCAGGAACGCCGCCGTGACGTGGATGTGGCGCGTCCTCTCCAGCAGTGAGAAATGAAATGCTATTCACACGCTTTTCTTTCCGTAGGGAGAAGCTGTCTGTGGCTCGGCTGCAGCGAGAAGTTGCACAAAGTAAGAGTGAAGGAACCATGGTAAGCTGCGGCACCCCTCTGCTTTGCGGTTCTTACTGTACTGCTTCTGTCCAGGCCTTAGGTCCATTTCGTCTTGCTGAAGATGAACACCCAAGTGTTAAAGCTGTCATGGATGTAACGATGGGTGCCAACCATGCATTCATACCTCTGAGGAAGCTCAATGCTCTGTCTTGGCTTCTGGGGAAAGTTGCGGTAGTGAAAAGCTGTTTCCTTTTCCCTGCTGATGGTGCTCACTGGAATGGGAAGAGAGGCAAGCAAGACCATGAGCACAGAAGGGCAATTTCAGATCAAAATGTAGTAGATTTAGTTGCCTTTAGTTGGCCTTAAATCTTGGCCAGCTGCAGAAAGATGGAAGAGTGCAAGCATGGAAGCTTTAATTAAAAACAAAGTCAATCCAATCAATTTGTAAATCATGTAATGTTCTTTATATCTTCATTTTTCTCATAGCAGTTTGAGATTAGGCTTGTGAGCAAAAGTTGAAATGAGTGATTTTTGGTTAACCAGAGCTCTCAATTAACAGAGTGCCTTATCTCTTCAAAACAATTTTCTTTCGGAGCCAACATGTGCAGAATGTGCTTAATTATTTAATATCTGAGGAACTCTTCCCATCTGTTAAGAAGTTTGTTTGTCCCTGTCTTTGGATAAAATGTTGTAGGCTTCCATGGGATAACAAAGCAGAAAAGTCCCAAACCCAGATCCACTCCCTCAGACACACTTAGGAAGCTGCTGTTGATCTGAGTGGGTCTCATAGATGGCTGTGAAATAATCTGGGGCAAAGCTTGTTTAACCTGGTGGAGAGAAGCTGTGTAGGAGCTGTACACTCAGTTAGCTGTGTGCTTCCAGATCCTTAAAATCCCAGCTGCCTCTGGTGAGTGCATTTTATGAATCATTATTAGTGATCAATGCAATGCAAGAAGGTTTGGAGGGATGTGGGTGAGAGGTAGGAGAAACCTGCCATGAGCCATATGATAGCCACGTGCAGCTCCGTAACAGAGGAAGGGTGGCTGACAGGAGCCTTGGCAATCTTCATGGCTCGTAGTGAGGGGAAGGAGGGCAGTGGGATTTGCACCAAATCCTGCTGTGTGCCAGGCATGGTGCAAGCATTACCCCAAGACCCTTGGGTCTGTGCTGGGGCTGATTTGGCCACCAGAAAGTTTTGAGAGTTCAGCAGTCAGGCGATGGGGCACTTGGTTATGGGGTGCGTGTTGGGGCAGAAGTTCTCTAGGAACTGAGAAGCAAACTTCTGTCACGTTGAGCTGTAATCCAGCAGCCGATAACCACGATGTAACTCCTGCTGACTTCAGAGGGGATTTTGCCTCAGGAAGGATGGCAAAGATCAGGCATGGGGTTTAGAATTGCATTTTAGTTTCCAGCGTAAACAATTTTCAAAATCTGAAAAGAGCTGTTTACTGTATTTGAAGTGTTTCCTTTAATTTTTTTTTTAAACCAGTTTTCCCTGGGAGGCATAGAACTAATATAATATATTGCATGTAAAATACACTTAGCGGGATAATTCAAGACTTCATGAAATAAGCAACAGTGATTAACCTTCTAGACCTGGTAATGCTTTTGGTATATGCAATTCCAGAGACCCCCTATTTTTAGTAGAAAACCTATAATTTGTAGGTTGTCACTCTCCTGAAGTAATTTATAGTGGAAGAAGAGTTGTCATAACAAGTGAACTGCTGCAAGACCTCTCTGCCTGATAAATGACACTCGGATTCAAAGACCATTACAATTCCTTTTATTTACTGTTCAGTAACTTTGCTTACATACTTTTTGGACTCAAGGAACAGCACAGAATAATGGGAATCGAGCTTCCTCTGTCCCAGCAGCTCTCAGCAGCTTGGAGATGATAACATGCCTTTGGGAGAGGGCTGCAGCAGGGCAGGGAAGCAGTGGGGCCTCTGAAAAAGCCCCAGGCTTGGGCTTCTGGCCTTGGTGTCGCACCCACCTGGTGGTTTCATCTCCTGGGGGTCAGGAACGCCGGGTGCCTTTTCCTGCAGGCTTGTGAGATTCCTCACACGGCACTGCTAAGCAGAGTGTGATTTTTGGATAATTGGTTGCGAGGCTGAGTGCTGTAGCCCGTTACAAGCTGACAGGTAGCTCCCCAGGGGTGCAGCCTCTCCCCAAGGTAAATATCAGACTGTTTTCCTGCTCTTTCCCGAGGGGTCATTTCCACAATTATCCTGCAACTACTGCTGAGGCAGAGTGCGCCTGGAGAGACAATTGCTTTGAAGCAGCTGATGTATGGAAACTTGCCTGTGTCTCAGAGCTCAAAACCGGTAATTTTAATACGAAACACAGCAGTCATTAATTAACATTAATGAACTCAGCTGTGAGCGAGCAGTGTGGAAGCGGTATGGGTCCGGGAGATGGAGTATCTGAATGCAGGGGAGGCCGTGGACCAAGTAATTCCGGTAGGCTGCATTCCTGGGCCGTCGAGCACGGAGCCCACACCGCAGGCCGGTCTCAGGGCACATTGTTAGGAAAGATGCACAGAGAAATTTTGGAGGGGGATTTTGGGCAGAGCAAGCCTTTGGCTTTGGCCTTTTGATGAGCTAACACCTTCATTTGGGAAGGGCAGGGGTGACAGCAGTTGCTGCTATTAGCACTGTGCTGTCTTGCAGAGAGTACACGGTGTGGGGTGGGTGGAAAGCAGCCTGCAGGAGGAGCCGTGCCGCCTCTCCTGCATCTGCAAACCGCACGAAACATCACCCAGCCTTCTGCAGGGGGGCACCTCATTTAGTACCGTGCCAGTGCTCCTTCCTTCCTTCAAAGAATTTACATTTTATTGGGGTTTTGCAATACAGATGGGTCATGAGTGTAAGAGGTGGTGGCATTACACCAACCCACGGCCACTTCTAGGACAAGCAGAGTCAGAGGGCCAGAGGTGTTTGTCCCCGGCACCGCGTGGCTGCAGGACGGGGTTCGGCCTGCCCTGCCTGCTCTCCGTTCGGTGTCTGTTTGATCGCAGTGTGAGAAAGTTGTGCGTAGACTTCACTATTGCCTTCTCTGCAGAAATCATGTGAAGAATATGCTATTTATAATTCGCTTCCCTGCACGGGGGCCCGTCAGTATTTGCGGTCTCTGCATTTCGCATGTGGTCCCTGGAAGCTGAGGCAGGGACTGCTGCGGCGAGGCCTGCTCGGACACAGGAACAACATCAAACAATCAACACTAAGCATGTGCTGTAGAAACTAGTTAAGCTGTGATATCTTTGCTCAAAAAGGGATTTGTGCATCTGTGTAAATAACACGGTGAGTGATGAGGGAATGTGGTTTTTATGAGGAGACCTTTTTTAAAAGCTAAGGCTAAAAGATCAGGCATGCTGTACTGTGTGCGATACCAGTGTGTCAGCTCCACAACAGTCCCTGTAGAAATGTATTTTTTCCAATGTCCCAGACATGTATTTTTCATGACTGGATTATTGGAAGTAGATATGTACCAGAAGATACTCTAAAGAAGAGAACAAATGAAGGTATTGCACTTCAAGACTAGTGTTCATCACCAAAAATATGAGCTGACTCTAAGATCCCATTTTTTCCGTATGGCTGTATAGAAATTGATACCTCATACATAAGATTGCATGAACGTGCATTTATAAATTGTTTGAATTAGGAGAACCAAATAAATTTAGGCTGTGAATACCTGACATTTGCTCAAGTTTCTCATCAGTAAATATTAATGATTAGTCATTACCAGAAGGCACATCTGCTCTGCTGCCAGTCAAGCTACTGGAAGCACCAGCAGCAGTGAGCCTAGCTGTGGTGAGGCTCTTTTGCTTTTGGCCTTCAGTTCTTTAATGTGCATTTTAGAAATGTTCTTAGTCATGTTACTTCTGACTCATCAAAGATATTTTACCTTTCTGTAAAGGAAAAGAATACGATCACTTCATGTGTGTACAGTGCGTATGAATTTGATGGAGACTGTGCAGGTGTCTCCTTTATTAAAATTATCAGCTTTCCATACAGATGAAGTGTTTATTTCAAAAGATCATAAAAGCTAGAAACTGTTTTAGTCAGTCCTCTTTTATTTATTTATTTTTGACTCATTAAATCCACATGTTTTTACCAAACCTTAAGTGCCTGACTTTGGATCTTTAGGACACAGAACAATACCAGGAAAAGTGTTCATTTTTGTGAGATTTTATTAACAGTGAACAATGCTGGGTTAGGAAAAATACAAGAAAAATGATTCCATAGTTACATAGCAGAGTCTTTGTGATAGATTAAGTGTTGTGTTAGCAGACATCTAGATTAAATACCTTGAGTGAACCAAACATACACAGAATTACATCATGTTTTAATAACTTCAGTTGATAATTACCTAGAAAAAGTTCAAGATTTTATTTATTCGATCCTTTTATATTCATACATGTTACAGGGTTGCTTCATTAGTTTGTACTTCTGCATCCAAGTACTTTAAATCTACTCTATTTTCCATTAGTTCAGTGGCCTGTAACCTGCACAAAAGAAATTGTGCCACTTTGGCAATTTAGCTGTGAAGGTTAAAGTGGGATGATGGCGCCTTTTATGTGTACATGGCTTTCACTTAGGGTGGGCCCTAGGCTCTGATTTACCATGTGTCCCGCTGCGTATTTAAGTGATGCAAAGTGATTATCGTGGGCTCTTCCCGGTGTCTGTCTATTCCACACCTGCACCCTTTTGTTAAAAACCACCATGTTAACTGAATGTGAGGTCCCCACTGAATAGGTTTCCACCCTCTGGTAATCCTTCTGCATTAGATTGATTTATGAATGTATCAGATTCTTTGTTAGCATGTAAACCACTAATTAATTTAAAGCTCTCTGTGGAAAAATTAAAGCCCTGGTTAAGGCTTTCAACAGGCTCAGATGGTGCTAATAATGGAAAAACAAGTTATATTAATGAGTTCTGATGCGATCAGCACAATTCTTGCTTTACAAACAGTTTTTGCTATAAAATACTAGAGACTGCAAGTTTTAAAATAAAGAGTGGAAAAAGTAAGAGGGAAAGGCAGGAAAAGTCTCCCTGCAGTAAGATACCCCGCTATTACTAGGAACGGAGTCACTTTTGCTTGTTACAACTTTTTAAAATGTAATTTCCTAGATATACATAACAGCCTCTTGTAAAACTGCTGGGATTGAAATGCAAACCAGTCTTTTTCCCGGATTGAAGCTGAACTTCTAATGTAATCAGCTGTGATAAGATCTCTCTCTTGCTCCCTCTTCTCATCATGGGCTGCTGAACTGGAGCATTCACAAGGAGATGGATGTGCTAGAGTGCAGAAAAGGTCTTGATTGAAATCTTATGAAAATCAGTAGAGACTCTGACCATATTCTCTACTTTTCCAAGCTCCAGGTTGTTTTGTGTGTAATTTCAGTTGTTTCCTCTTTCACCTTAATGTAGGTATGAGGTTTTGGTGAGAAGAAAGAGGAGATCAGAGCCCTGCCTGACGATGCTTTGTTGAGCTGAAGTGAAATGAAGTCAGAAACAAAAAGCTAAATCTCCGTCTTTTTTTGCAGGAAGCTGGAAATGTGCATTTATAGGGGCAGGCCATGATTATAGGAAGTTGCCCTTTTTCTGCACCTGTTCCCCCTCCAGAAAGCTAAGCTGCGTGTACCACTCCTGGCTCCCAGCACAGTCCAGGCACCCAGTCTCGTGCCACATTCTGGCTGTGCGCTCAGCGCCAAAGCTGATGCTCACGCTGCCCCGCTAATCGTCAAGCAGGGAGCATTCTTAAAAGGAGCACAGGCAGCATTTTCAGAGGCCCAGCCCCTCACATCTGCACCAGGCACCTTGCCCTTATGCCCGAGAGGGAATCGTGAGGTTGTGCGCGAGCTCCAGCCTGACGGATGGCAGCACGATGCCATGAGCGGCCGCGGCCGGGGGGCACTCGCTGTCATCGGCATGATGGGTCCGCACCATGGCCAGGGGCAGCCAGGACTGCTGCAGAAGCACCCGGATCAGGCAAAAATAGATGATATTTAGTAATAAATGAAGTGTTAAAGATGAGGTACAAAAGGCTAAATTATCTTTCCCAACTTCTGGGTTCTTACATCTATGAAATCATCTATCTGTGCTCTAATTAGAAAGTAGCAGAGAGAGAGGCAAAGCCGCTGTTGTAAAATGTCTCTTTGAATATTCAACATCCTAAACCTAAGAAAGGAGCAGTCTGACCCTCGTGCCTTCTCTGTGAAGCTGTGTGTTTATACAACCAGCCATGCTGTCTAGCTCCTCTTTCTTAGAAACTTTGTCACATGGCTGTCAGAGAAACTAGGTGGCATTAGTAGTAGTTAACATCAATAATGGCTATTGAAATTCTCTGCGAACCTGCTTTAATGCTCCTGGACCTCATTAATTGTCCATACCTCATTAGTCCAACTGTCCTTATCTACAACTTAGCAGTTTCATTTTTAGTTGTTTTAGAATTTTTAGTCCAGGAGAGGATTTTAGTTCTTTTTAGATCTTTACAACTCCTAAGTGTGTGTTTGTGTGTGCATGCATGTATGTGTGTATATATATGTATGTATATACGTACATACATATTTGGTTTGGTTTCTACAACTTTGCAAGCACATTGACATTTTATTTTTTTACTTTATGGATTTTATGAATCTAATGATTCTTCATGAGTTAAGGTAGTTAGACCTTTCAAGAGTTACTTTAAAGTTAAATAAATAAATAAATAAATTGCTCACTCTTCTGAAATTGAAGTAATAAAAGCCTGATTATGTCTGCTCAGAATAATTCTGCCTTTCAGGCCTATGTCAGTTCCTGGTTAATTAATTTCAGAGCCTGGTTTGGTCACCAAATTGAACAATAAATTGTAAGGAGCATATTCGTTAAAACCAATTTACTTTCAGTCTCGTTGTTTAAAATGTAATAGAAATGGTGTGAGCATATATAGGGATAAAAAGATGCCGGTCAATTCCCCCTGCCCCAGTTAGTGGCCTTTCTGAATCTGGCTTTCAACCAGGAGAGGGAGCTACGTTCACTTACAATAACACCTATGTCCAAAGCCCTGTTAAAAAGCAAACCATCTGTTCAAGCGCAGAATATGTGACTTACTGTAAAAGTAGAACACAAACCCAGTCACTTTTGGTTCACTGGAATTTATGGGTTTTTGTTTGTTTAGTTTCTGAGATGGAAAATATTAGTTACAGTATTTGAAAATAAGCTGAGCTTTGCAGGTACTCTTGGTGCTTGGCGCTGTAAAGGCAGCGATACGCTCTCCTCACTTTTGGTATTCTCTTGCTGCACTTGCCTGGGATGCTGCTGTAGGTGCCAGCACTGAGGAAGACCATAGTTAAATCCAAAGGAGCAGAAATAAATTTTGCCTCTCCTGCTGGAATCTACCAAAGTGGTCTGTCTCTCCAACGAGTCTCTGGAAGTATTTAGTCAACATAAAAAAGAGAGAAATAGCATTATATAAGAATCATTGAACAGAGAAAAAATATATATACAAAATGCATTTATATAAGGTCTGAAAGGCAATCTGTAGAAAGTATGTCATAAACTAAATTGCCCTCAAGTGGAAATTGCCATTTATACATTAGATAACAAAGGCAGGGGATGTTGAAGGCAGCACAGAAAAAGCACATGCAGTCTCATAGTAGCTATGGATATATTTGCTATCAGAGTGGCAGTTGGCTTCAACGTGAAGCAAATCCCACTTTATGACTCGAAACAGCTGTACCCCGCTCTAGGCAATACCTCACTGCCTAATAGGAGTGATGCGCACATGCACTAATAACAGTGAATTGTAGCCATTTTCATATCAAAGGTTAAGCTCTGCAATCCTGAACTCCTCCAGGCAATGGCATGAGTTGACTCCGGGAAGCTGCACACTCACTGGATTAATATTCTTGCAAGGATGACCTGAATAGAGCCGTCGTTCTGCAGCCCGAGCAGGCAGAGTGTTTACGGGCAGCTTTTCCCTAATGCCGGAAAGCAATCTCGGCTAGCGCTGAATTAGTCGCAGCATCTGAGGCTCTGAAGAGGAAAGGTGAGTGGATAAAGTGGGCCAACAATTGGAATTTCCTGCGAACTGGGAAGGTAAATTTATTCAGATTAATAGGAGCGAAACCCCTGTGATACACTTGGTGTTGTTTTTTTTTTGTTTGTTTGTTTGTTTTAAATAAACCTCTTTGTTAGTATTTTTAGGTTTTGTTCTCCAATCTTGGTAGGCCCTCTTGTAAGACCAAAGAACTGTTGTCTTTCTGTTTTCAGTCCATTGATGCAGCTCTGGTCACAATATCCCTCCAAAAACTTGCAGCCTTTTCCTCTTACAGCATCTGTATCAACTCTTCCAGTGGTTCTGTGGGTTGTTGCTTTGCAGTTGCCCTCATGGCAATTGGAGCCAGTTACTGATTTGTTGCGTAGAGCATGGCTAAAACAGGGCAGAGAGGGTGCGGCCAAGCAGCAATATTGATTCCCTCAATTTGCCTCTGTCTAATCAAGCCAACCAATGCCAGTGAGCACTTTCACTGCTGGAGAGATGGAGAAAGTAAGGTTTTAATTTCTTCATTGTTGTTATTATAGAAATGTGAACTTAAATATAACTTTTTTTTTTTTTTTTTTGTATGTGGCACTAGGTAATACACAAACCAAGGCGCTTTTTTGTCTGGGTCCCACAGAATGACCTTATTTTCCAAATGCAGAAGAAAAGGTTATCAGGAGAGAGAGAAACAAAATTTCTGCATGAGGAAGGACAAAGTTTATGTACCAAGAGTATTGCTCAGTTGTGATTCCATTAAATGCCCATTTATTTAAATGAATGCAGTGCTCTTGGAGCTTGTACCATTAAGTTGGTGCTGACCCTTAGAATGAGTCAGCTCAAGCAGTGCTTTAGATTGCATCGTATTAGAGGAAAACTTCACTGCACCAGCTCTGTTCAGCATCTTGTGCAATGGAGTCCTGGTCCATGCTTGAGTTCTGCAGCACCAAGGTAACATCAAAATGTATCAGTGTCTTGACCGGTTCCCAAAACATATATATATATGTATATATATATATGTGTATATATATATATATATATATATATATATATATACAGAAAATATTCTATTGGAGATGAGTGAAACAGAGAGAGAAGAAGCTGGAAAAAACTATTTGCCTGTTTCAGAGCACAGAGCGCTTTTTGAGTAGACATGAAAACCAGTCACAGCAACCAGAGCAAGACTTGGACTTGTGACTGTTCTTTATGCCGTAAAGCAGAGGTTTACTTTGTTGTTTTGTTTTGTTTTGTTCTCTTGGCATTTAGTAATCACCTTGCTCTCTGCAACTTCGGGTCAAGGTTTAGAAGAAATATTAAAATAGAGCGAGGAAATTGTATGTTAAACTTGCATAGCTTTGCATAGATCCGTATGGCTTGAGCTATCAACTCTGATTCTTCCTCTCTTTTCCGCCCTACTTCAGTCTCATAATCTTTAATTCAGTTTTTGCTTTGTCAGGAATTTGCTTTTACATACTTTATGTTTGTTTTGGCTCTCTGCTCACTGCATTGTGATAAAGCATCTTTTGATATTCTATGGGATCTTTCATAACGAAGATCTCATGACATAGTTTTCCAAGTCTGGAACTGGTGATCAGACTTGCTTAAATGTCCTGCGAGAGGAGACTGTCTAGACTGTGGGAATGACTGTGATGTTTGGACTGTGTTATTTCCATACCACTTGGCATGTTGCACTCCACAGTTATTCTGGAAACTAATACAAATAAAAGTACCAGGCCTGATACAGGGCCTTACCTGGCTGTGAAGCGGCTTTCACTCATTCTCCAAACTGTGCTGCTAAGTCCTTCTCTCTTTCCAATACCTGCTGTGGCCTTCAGATAACCAGGTGGATAAAATCCCTACTCGCTGTTCTCATTAAAGGCCATATTCTTCTTTAGCGTTAGCGTTGTACAAGGCAGGATACTACCTCTGCCACCAAATTCTTTAATAATCTTGGCAAATGCTTGATGTCTGATCCAAACAGCTTATTTGTCAAACAGCCTTTATTCTGACTTTTCTGCTGGCTGTGTGATTGCCAGTGTAGGTAGTGAACTTGTTGGGGAAGAGGCAGGATCTTACTACGCTTGTAAGTAGTGCTGGGAGCCATTTGGAGCCCGGGGGTGCTGATGTGCTGTGGATAATCACAGCCCAGCCACTTGGGATGAATACTGAGAGGGAATTTGGCTCAGTATGCACAAGCCGTGCAGCAGGCGTTTTGTAATTACATCTTTACACTGCAGATTTGTGATTGGCATCCATGGTGACACTGCTTATTTAGAAACGATTTCTGAGTGCCAGAGAAAATTTGTTATCTCTTGGGAACATCCTGTTTCTGGTAGTATCCATTAACAAGCGCCCTGGAGCGCTGGCTGGCAGAGTTTTCCAGTTAAAAAACTTTCCCCGTGGCTGTCGCTGGTGGAGCAGGTCAGGATTCCCAGGCTGTTGCTGGAAACCTTGTGCTACGTCCAGTTGCCCAACAGATGTTGCTGAGGTGATGTTACCCCTCCGATGGAAAACTTGTCATGTGGGAGATACCGTACGAGAAGATGTGCCTTAAATCTGAAGCTGAAAAGGATTTTCAGGCTAAAACTGGCTTTTCAGAGTTGTTGGTTGCATTCAGCAGCTGTATGTTACAGCAGCTGGTAAGGGCAGCCTGCTCACAAACTGGAATATGTAGGAGGAGGTGAATGAAAGTTGAGGTGCGAAGAAGGAGTGTACGTGTAAAACACATTACAAAAGGAAGAGCTTTATACGGGACATAAACAGGTCTGCAGAAATATCCGTGTGAGCCCTGAAGAAGCAAGAACATCAAGTTTCTGGAAATTTAATGCAAACGGGATGAAGAAACTTCTCTCAGCTTTACTCTTCCCATGTAGCTCCTGACTTGGTTCTGGATGCCAGGGCTGGGGCAGAGCCACCAGTACTAGCTGGGATTCACCCCCCTGTCCCCACAACAGCCAAGTAATTGACCAAAACTCTGGTGCACCCCAATTCCAGTCAACCCAGCTCTGTTTGACTTTGCCTCTGTGGTCAGTGCAGCTGGGTTATTTCTTTCAGCCCTATTTAGATAAAGATTGTTCATATTTCACCTCTATGGAAATTGATATCGAGCCTGATGTCTTGAGTGAGTTCCAGGAAGTACTAATATTTTACAGCGGTCCACAGAAGCATTAGTGAACAGCAAATTTCCTGTTTTGCAGATAAACAGCAACATTTCTTTCTCACCACAGCTTAAGCACTGTATAATTACAAGTAGTTTGCTCTTCATACTTCTTACACCCAGTGGACAGACAAACGTGGCTGTGAACCAGGCAATCTCAAGAGCATTGCTGAGCATTCGTGATTTGGGGAGGTCGCTCTGTTGCTTCTACAGAGCATCTGTAAGGGAACCTTGTGTGGAAGCGATGGGAAGCCTTGATATGCTGGCCAAAACGTACCAAAAATTTAGCACGATTCCCCTGACTCCTATTCTAGTGCTCTACACAATACATGTGGAAGGTCTCACTTGGAAAGAACATGGCATGTTAATTATGTGATTAAGTGTTTTATTGTTCAGAGACAAATCTTCTCTCAGCCTAATAGCTGCACCTCCTTCTTTATGATATTTTCAACCAGTGTGAAGGTGGAAGAGGCAGCAGAGAGGAGAGTCACACTCTTTGGTTTTAGTAGTTGGCACTTTCTGTAAAGAAAGAAACGCCTTTTCTATTTTTCTTCAAGAAAATCAAGCAGCTGTAATTGTCAACATTTGCTGTTAGGTTGGAAAATAGCAGACTTTTTAGTCATGTCGTAAATGAGAGATGAGTACATGACTAAGTGCAATTAACAAATTAGAATAAACTATGGTTAGATGCAGTAAAACTGTTATATCCTATGTAAATAGATAAACATGGCAATGAAAACCAGAGAGCTCGATGTCAGAGGCTTTGTATCTGGTTTTGATCTGCTCCTGTAGAAGTACACCTACCCCAGCTGTCCTAGTAAGGGAAGGAGACTGAAGGGGTAGAGCCTGGCTGCTGCTTAGAGTCGAGCTGAAATTGGTCTGTGGAAACTTGAACAGACATTGAAGTGAACCTATTACTGAAAAGGGACTCTGCAAAATGCTATCAGGTTGTGATACAGTCTTTCAATTACTCTGGTTGGACCAGTGAACAAATGAAAAACACGATGCAAACTTGTTGTGTTTTTTTTTTTTTTTTCTTTTCTCTTTTTTTTTTTTTTTTATTTCAAGTTCTTCCATCTACCAGGCTTGCAAACTCAGTCTGGCCTCTGCAAGTGATGTCAGTTCTTCTGGATGAGTGCATCATCAGCCCTCATAAAGATTTTGCAGTGGCAGCTCGGTTAAAAATACCATTTAAGACATGCCAGCCAACAAAAAATGCACCATATTTCCCCATTGCTTACAGCAGTGCCTGCAATGCCTAAGGAGTGAAAACGATAGAGGTCCATTCGTCAGAAAACTAAAGCAATAGGCCTCTGGAATACGTGCATGAAACAGCTGAGTAAATAAGGTGCCTTTTTTTGCAGTTACTTACCAGCCATAAATGGACTCTTCAAGTGAACACAGAAAAAATTGTAATAAGATCTGACATGTTCATGAGCAATGCTGTAAAGAGCCTGGGAAATAGAAATGCTAGATGGAAAGGTAGCTAGCAGCAAAACAGTGTTGCCGGAGGTGTTGAGTGTGTCAGCTGAGAAAGGCAAAAAGAAGTGTGTCTGGAAACTAAAATATCAGCATATCCCAGATCCGCGGGGGCTTGGTGGCACTGCAGATGTTTCTGAGCCACTTCTGACAATCATTGTGATCAGTTCTGCATCTCCCGTCCTCGCAATTCTTGTTTAGCCTGACATCTACTTCAGTTAACTTCTTGATATCCCATTTATTAGCTGAAAATACGAATACCTTCATGAGAAGTGCAGAGAGGGAAGAAATGCTAACTGTCCCTAGCATCAGGGCAGGGAGTGCATGCTACTCCCTGCTTCTGCGTAAATACCAGAGGTCCCCGGAGTAGTGAAGCACAGTTCCGCTGGCCTTTCCCATTACACCAAATGAAACTCTTAGAAGTTATTTATTTATTTTAATGCTTATCCTGTGCTCTGCTGCTTATCTCCTATCTCTCTAACCCAGCTCCAAGTGGGAAATGCTCGGTTCAGCCACGTGCCCGTTTGTTCTGTGAGCACCCAGCCGTTTAGGAAAGAAGCCGTTCGTATCATCTAACAAACACATTGGTCAGTTACAGGGGGGAAAAAAAGCACATTTGCTTTGGGTATAGGCTCACGTTCATTTCAGATAAGCAGAAGTAATTTACGCTGTGACAGTAACCCCAGCAGAGGTGGCGAGGGTCACAGCACTGCTCCGTCGCCTGCCTCTGCGCACAGGGGACTTCAAAGCTCGTTTGGTGGTGGGCTGGCAGCCACGGAGGTGTCAGTCCGTCACAGTTCACGTGCTGAGCAATACCCTGTTATACCTCTATTAGCAGTTCCAAGAGTGAATTATAAGCGTAAGGATTTTTGTGTTTGGGCTGGTATCCATAGCTGCTGGGAATGGCAGCCAGCATTACCTGTGGTTTGACCTAGCCCAGAGAGGTGCTTCTCTGGGTCGTGCCTGCAGCCATGAAGCGTAAGCCACACGGTGCTCATTAAGCAATGAAGACACTCTGCACAGCTATGTGGATTGGACTGTAATTAATCTTGGGGATTAATCAGCTTGGAGAAGTTGATTGGTTTCTGATGGCCGATAAGTCCTGGTGCTAATCACAAGTTAATGAAAATAGCACTGAACAAAGTAGCACAGTACTGTAATAAGGTTCTCCTTTGTTCTTTATGGGACTTTATTTTTTCTTTCTATGAAATCACAACAGTGCTTAGGCTGGAACTTCATCTAAACAGACAGCAATTATCTACTACTTAACTATGAAACACAGCTGTGCCCTATCAAAAAATTAAATGTCATCTGAGCATGTGCAAGTGTGGAAACAACCCTCTGTCATACGGCCACACCTGTGTGTTCAGTGCTAGTCCTGCCCCCGTCAGGTCCTGTGAGGATAGGTACCTTCTGACCCGTCCTTCCACCAGCAGAAGGAACATCAGAAGGGCACACTACTCTTCTTTTTGGTTCCTGTCTTGCTCTTTTTACTCTTCTACTTTGGTTGCCCTTTGCCCAGCACAGCAGCAGAAAGCAAGCATAAAGCAGAGACCTGTCTGCTGCTGGCAGCTCCAGCCCCAAGCAATACCAGCCCCACCACGACTCTTCCTTCAGGTTCTGCTGGCCTTCTCAGGGACGTGGTCAACGAGAACAGTGAAAATGGCTGGTATTCATTCCTCAGTTCCTTCCTCTGCCTCCAGAAGGGATGGGTAACTCTCTGCAGCCGAGTTTTTGAGCAGCAGAGGAAAATGTGGAAGAAGAGTTCATGTTTGTCTCTGTTGGTTGTAGAATGGTAACAGTAAAGAAACATCATTTTAATTAAATGTTTTGCTGGCCTACTGGTTTTCTTGCCAAAACACTCTTCCCTAAGTGAGAGTTTTCTTTATTTACAAACTTCCTTGACTTTTTTTTTTTCTAGATAGTTGTTTTGAAAGCATTGCTGTAGGGCACAAAACAACACGTAAAGCACTCGAGAGAACTTTAGTCAATGTTCTGCCTGCGCTGCAAGTTAAAATAGCATTAAAAAAAAATAAAATCCCATGTCTGTACTTAGTTAGACGTCTTAATATAATCATGTCACCTTATCAAAAAAATGTGTAGCAAAGAGCTTGGAATTATAATCAGCTATTAAAACTTAACGTGTTAGGGGAGAAAAAAATTTCCATTACATTACATATTACTTGCACTGGTTCTCATTTTGGTATTGACAGAAGTTTGTTCTGCACGCTTCTGAATACTGGGTATTCATATGAGTTATCTCTGTCTTAATACTGTTTCGAAGTTTTTACTTGATCTTGAAAAACATTACATTATGTTTAATTTAGGGAAATGAAATTTCTTTAATTACTGTCTGGTGAAGCTATTAAAAGCTCAATTACATTTGCAAATTCATTTTTGAAAAGCATTATCATTTTAAGATTAATAATTAAAAAAAAAAAACAAAAAAACTTGATCTGTGTGGGACTTCCTTGTTCACTAAGAGTATTCTCTTTACACTCATCCCCTGTGAGGAAATAATATATCCAAAATGGAAAAAGAATTAGGCTGAGAATGGAGGATCAATACCAGTCTTGGAAATTGGGCTATCAGTTGTGAATTTGAGTGAACAGCAATTGTTGTATGATGGAGACAGGATTAAAAATAAAAAATAAAATAAAAATCCTTGCCTTTGTTCAACTTTGAAAACGTGATCTGGAGATGATCTTTAAGAAGTTCTAGCTAATGGTGGCTACTGGGGATGCAGGTGGTTCACCTCCGTAAAGCGTGTCTGCAAATGGTGCGAGTCACTGTGGTCGATTGGGTGTAACCCAATAGACATCTACAGGTGTGACTCCAGGAAAAGTGATAAAAGAAAAGTCAACCATATACTTTCCTTCAGTTGATTCTGGAAGACTAGGAGTGGGTTTTGGTGTTGGTGTTGGTTTTTATTTTACTATATTTTCAATGGCAATTCCAATTTTCTGTGGCCTTTGTTGTATGTTTCATAGAATTAAAGAGCTGTTGGCAGTAAGAGTTTCCTTTCCAAGAGGTGGCCATAGTTGTCGAGGGAGATGGGCAGGCAGTAGTGCTAGCTATCTAGCTCTGCATTGAAAGGCTTTATGAATTATTCTGTTAAAAAAATCTGTAAAATAAATGTTACAACTCCAACTATATATACAGCGCTGCTCATGTAATAGCCTGCCTAATTCAGATTAATTGTAGGCTTGCAATGATAAAGGAGCTTCAGCACAGCAGTTATTCTGTTGTACAGATGCAATTAAATCTATATCAGTGCAGCATAAATAATGCTAAATTAAGTTGCTGTCCTGCCACATGGTGGCAATTTTGAGCTACTGCACAATGAAAGGCAGCGTTACTTTATTCGGAAGTAGTAACCATACCAAGAAAGTGTTTCTAATTTACTTGAATTGCTCTGGAGCAGTGTTATCACCCAAGAATATAAAGTCTGTAAACTACTGTCACTAAAATATCACTAGTAATAATAAATGTTTCCTATCCTGCTATTCATCTCAGAGCCAAGCAAAGCCTGAAGTTTACATCTGGTAGTCACGGAACACACGCGCTAGTCTGTTATGGGGCAAAAGGGAGAGATCTATCAGCATATTAAAACTTAATAGTGAAAAATAAATTATTTGCTTGAAATTACTCACTTTAACTGTTTATAAGGCAGTTTTAGGAAATGCTAATACAAATTATTTAGTGCCAATTAGATTTTCCTGGCTTATTCGGGGCAGCTTGTCATTTTGGGAGCAGAATCCTATTCCAGAGAGTCATCATTTTTTCTTACTGGAATGAAAGAGCTAGAAGATACCAGCCTAAAATTCAGAGATGCTTTTTATACTGTTTATATCTTGCTGTTGCAGAGCTTTAGTGAGAATAGGGTTAGGAAAAATGATTACATCGTGAAATAATTGGGGAAAAAAATTAGAGATGTAACATAAGTCAAAGAATTGTCTTCTTAAGCCTCTGTGGTACAAGCCTGTATCAGATGAAAGGGTAATTCATTTTGATTACAAAGCAATGACATAATTTTACCCTTAAGTTTATTTTGAAGAGATGGGGAAATAAAACTACCTCTCCCTCCATGAACCCTCCAAGTGCTTAAGTTATTACTGTTTATATCTTAATGCTTCACAGTGGTTTAAAAACACCTATAACTTCATCACTGGGAAAGCTTTGAGTGTTTAAGAGTATTTGTCAGTTTTCCCAGTATAGCTGGAAACATTAATAAAGGACAAAGGCATATTAACTGCCACTGTTGGAAAGTTCTGGCTTCAATAGCTGGCTGATTTAATAAAGTCTTGTTACAGTAAAATGATTCAGCTGTAAGCAGCCTGTTAAAATTGTAATAAGTACAATAAGCAATGCACTTCTTTTTTTCTGTTCGTTGGGGTAGTGTTTTTTCATGCTGTCAAAGTCCGCTACAAGGAAAGCTGCAGTGTGCTGCAAAGTTGTTTGTCAGTGCCTTGGTTTATTTTTGCAGAGAAGTATTGATTACAGAATGAGAAACATTTGGTTTAACAGCGATCGATGAGGAGCAAACAAAGGACACTGAAGTTTCACTCATTTTAATTTGAACAAAAGTACAGTACCTGGTACAATTTATGATGGAGTAACAAATGACATCTACTCTCTCTATTCTTATAATCATGATTCTTTCCTGTCATCTGTGAGTGAAGTAAGTTTAGACAGAGGACCTTAGTCTCCTGTGTGCTGGTTTTGGGACCAGGTTGCACAAGGGGAATTTGATGGAAAGGTCCCGCCTCATGTGGGAGCCCGGGGCTTTGGGCTCCAGGCAATGGGGGTTCAGGTGTCTTCTGTGGACAAGAGGCACTTGCTCAAATACTGTTTGATTACTATGTTTTATATTGGGGGAATTAAATACTCATTGCATCAGGAAAAGTTACCCTGTTAAAGTAACCAACTAAGAGATGAAGTAACAAATTCCAGTTTCCATTTCAATTAATATTTCACACTTAATTCTTGGAAAACAGAAGTGTTCCACCAGCAAGGGGATGGGGGTTAGCCCTCCTCATCCCCCTTTCCTTACTGCATGCTGTTCCATGGCTGCTGCCTGAAGCAGGCTTTCAAAAGTGGAGTGTAAGTGTCTAGCTCCTCTCAGGCAGAAGAAAAACTTAAAGCTTTTTCTTCCTTATCTTTATGAGTATATCTTTACATTTTGAGTATGCTTTTCACCTAGTATGGAGCTACCACTATCTCTTCATGCTTCCCAGGCCATTTGCCTGTGTGTGCACAGGGACTGAAGGCAGTGATGAAATGAAGGTCTTGGGGCAGAGGGCCCACATCTAGGTTTAGACCGATGTGACCTGTCCCAGGCTTCTTGCACATCATCTTGAACAGGCAATTTATATTTCTGTACACACCTTCCTGACAGTAATTTTCCAAACCCTTGTATATGTTGCAGCACAGCCTTTATATTGATGAATGTCCTTATGTTTGTATCCTGCCCAGTGAGCTGGAATCCACTAATTTGGTTAAGAGGCTCCAGAGTTACTGAATGCTGATATGACAGTGATTGCAGTATGCAGCACACTCTGAACACCCCCAGCACTACTGCATTGGTACAGATAGTCCCCAGTATTATAGCAAAATAGTGTTTCTGAGTACTTTGAATATATATATTTATTCATAACAGTATTGGGCATTGACTTGCTCTAAAAACTGATTTGCAGAATTTTAATGTGCTTCTAGTAGCTATTTGTTTGCTTGGTTTTGTTTTTGTTGTCTGCTTCCTCCAGTTGATCCTCAGGCTGGTACCGTGTTTTTTTTTCCAGACCAGGCTGTGATTCTATTAAATTATTACTCTTAATGCAAGGTATCAGATGCTTATCATCAGAAATTGTATAAGAACTTGCAGACAGACTCACTTCAGGTTAGTGGTGCTGCAGACTGTATACAACAATAACAAAAAAATGTATTATTTTCTCCCCCTCATTTAAATTCAGTGCAAAGTAACTGTTTGAAATCAATATTAATTATACAGAAATTGTAGCCCTCTTTAGCAAATGCTTAAAAATAGTTGTTAAAAAATTAATGTGCAGGTTAATAGCCCGATTTAGAGCAACATTAAGCCTGTGTTAAGTATCCTGACGTCGACTTTTTTTGACAAAATTGTTCTCTGATGTTAACATGATTGGTAGTGCCATAGTAGTACCATCTTATGATACACTGGGAAAGCAATGAACAAATTCAAGAAGAAAGAGGAATCTTGCTTCTGTGTAAACAGCAGCCCATTTTACTACTTAGGAATTAATCTTAAATATGAGGGGAGGTTCCATTTGTGCCTCCTATAAGACATCTTTCGTATTTGAGCTGAGCAGTCCTGTAACACCCGTCTGTTTGTAAGAACAGTAGTTTGTAAGAAGGGCTAAGCAGAAAAAGGAGGGACCACTTTCTGTGGTGCTGTCAGGCTGACTCCCTTTTGAACACCTACAACCTGTGCAGCACGTGTGGCATGTGTAGGCCAAATGCCTTGAGTATTTCATTTGCAGGTGTCTATAGTTTTAAATCTTGATGCACAGCCATGTTTTAACATAGAGATAATATTATTGATCAATGGAGTAGTATGATTTTTATGTGGAAGACAACTAGCGAAGTTAAAAATAAAATATTTTGGTGTGGTGGAGTCCTTCAACAGGACTGGGGAGAAAACAAGATGGAAAAGCTCCTGGGCTGAGGTTAGGACAGGGAGATCACATGCCAATTACCATCACAGGCAAAACAGACTTGACTCGGGGAAGATCAATTTAATTTATTGCCAATTAAAATAGATCTGGACAGCGAGAAACAAATTTAATCCAACACCTCGCTGCCCTGCAGAGCTTTGGCCTTTCTTAACTACACTGAGGCACCCCCGGGGTGGCTGAGGGGCTCAGCGGGGCCCTGTGGTAGGGCTGGAACTGGCTGGAATCAGACAGAAGCATCTGGAACTGCCTGGAACCAGCTGGAAGCAGCCGGAGCCAGCTGTGCCCACACAGGGCAGCCCTGGCCTCTCCTCACAGAACCCCCTGCCTGCACCCAGCCATGCAGGCCCAGCACATCTAACCTACAGAAAACCTACTTTAAGAAAAAGCGAGGTTGTTGGCATGGCACAGTAGGGTAGGGAAGGAGGAAATGTGTTTGTTTGTTTGTTTTTGAGTGCAAAGGATACAAGATCATCAGTACTCGGGAGGGCAGTCAAGTACATCCAGCAAAAAAAAAGTAGGATGAGACTAGAGGATTTTGAAATAAGAAACCTGCTTGAGTTAGGCAAATACTTGACCCCCGTGAAGAGAGTACTCTGGTAAGTTTTTGTCATGGTAGCCTGCTTTGAGTGACAGGACTGGATTCTGCTTGTTTTATTTGCAATAACGATTAAAGGAGTTTAACTGCAAGTCTCCACATTCAAAGGCATGACTGTTGTCCACATATAAATGTAGGGTTGACAGTGAAATAGCCCTGAGAGGAAAAAAAATGGGTAAGAAGGTATCCTTCCCATACAAAACCTTAACCTACTACATGTTTGAGTCACAGTGGGTGTAAAGCTCTCACCAGAAATGAAACCCTGATCGTACAGCCCCTGCCCTGTACAACATGCCCCTTGCTCTGCCTTTTGTGGCTGCCACTCGTGCTGTGTACTTTTATTTTTTGTAACTTCTGTATTTTCCGCTGGGTGTTGTAGCATTAGGGGTCATTCAAGAGCTCCAGAGCGGAGAGGTTCGCAGTTGGGTGTAAGGTGGAGGAACCAGGTCCTGACATTTGCGACATGGTCCCGGTGAATTTCAGGAGACGTAAAGGCTGCGTTGGGCCAGTCCTGGGGCCGAGAGCACGGCTATTAACCAGGGACTCTGAAAATAAGCTTTGTCTGTTTGTCTCTTCCTGGAGTGCTGAGGAGCAATTTGGATCTTTCTGTCAAATACATGTCCTAATTTCGGTTGAGCCATAAATAGTTTTCCTGCATTTTGTTTTGATCATGAATCTCGCTCTGATTTCTTGCTTAACTTTGAGAAGACGAATTAATGTGTGGTACATGTCCCTGACTGGATGAGAAAGGAAACATTTTGACATGAACGTTTCTACAGCTACACAAAAAGGAACTTGTTGACGTGCAAATGCTTGCTCACGAGCATAATGAGCAGCTAGTGAAACTCAAATTGCTCACACGTTCATGAAAAAGTAATTACAAACAGTACTTGTTCAAGTGTTAAAATATTCTAGTACTTAACACAAAAGTATTGGTTGAGCTTGCAAACCCCGACTTTCAGTCTAGTTTGTTCACTTGAAATTTTTGCATATTTGGAAAGCTACCAGAGATTTGACAGGGAGATGTGATGAAAGTGAGGCTATCTGGAGAGGCTGAAAAAGGGGAAACGAGAGTGAGGTAAGGGTTATACTTCTAAGAGGAGAAGGTTATAGCTGTGCGAGGAGAGGCAACAGGGAAAAGTTTGAGCAGAGCTCGTGGTGAGAAGAAGCTGCGATTAAAGAAGAATTGACAAGTGGGAATACATATCACTTCATTTGAAGATAGCAACGATGTTTCTGGTGTTAAAACATATTGATGTTTCACAACACTTTCTTTTTTATTTAACCTTTTCTTCATGTTGCATGCTAATTGTATCCCTTTCCAGTAAGCATACATTCAGTATAAAAACAGGAACTACTTGTGGCTACTTCATTTCTTTTCACACACCTTTATTTTGCACAGGAATAAAGTGGGTTTAGCACAGATGAGTTTATAAAGGGTGTTATGACAATGCAAAATTTCTGGAGAATTCAGGGTTGTAGTCTACTCCAGGGACAAAAAAAAATCTGTGTTTAATCCTGGCCTTTCAGTGCATGAGGTTCACTTCTCTCTTTTGACTCTTCATTATGGCTTCTCTGTGTTTGAATAAAAATGTAGTCATCTTTTCTTGTAGATAAGATCGCTGCTGCTGGGAGCTGCTTACTGTACGTAGTATGTGTGAGTGTTTTGTGTCCTGGAGACTGAAAACTCTCCAAGTGTGGGTGGTGTCTTACTTGTTTTTTCTCCCTTTGGATTCTTTAGTCTTCTCCTCATTCATATGGGAAATTTATTGTTGTTGGGAAGAGAACCTACAATTTCAGGGTCATAGGCTAGTACTTTTGTTTCTGGTCTTGTAGAGAGTCTTGTGATTTGCTTGTTATTCGTCCCATACCCTCAAAGAAGCATAAGCTTTGTACAGCGAGTTGCTCATATAACTAATACTGTGTCGTGATGCCGGCCCTTGAGGTGACTGAATAAAGACTGGACATTTAACTCAGTCCAGAAGTTCTTTATGCTAAAACGTTTAATTCCTATAATATTATTGTTCTTGATAGGTGCGTTTGTTACTGCATTACGGATAGTTTTCTTAAGGTAACTCCCACATCCTTTTCTCTTCCTACTCTTCAAAAAAAAAAAAAAGAAAAAAATCCTGTGGATGTGCTGATCTTTTTGTGTAGGATGATAATGCAGACTTTCCCACCTGAAAATACGAAGTAAGTGGTAGCAACAGCATTCTCTGAACTATCAGCAAGAGGTAAATGAAACCTCGAGATAGCTTACGCTGCCCTTCGACCTGTAGGGGACAGTTTGAATTTGTGAATCTGCTGTATATTCTATGTTCTGCTAGAAAATGTGGTTTTGTGGTTAGTGGCAACATAGCTGTACACAGAGATGCAGCACAGTCATTCTGCAGGGCAGCATCAGTGAAGCTGTACACAACCTACAAAAGATTTGGGCAGTGAGATGGAAGAAAGGACGTTCATCTGCTTTTTGAAGTGTCATATTTTGGTAAGAAACGCTGTGTAGTACCCAAAATATTCACAACAACTGTATTTCTCTGTAGTCCTCCCCGTGGAGATGTGGCTTTGTACCTAATATAGAAAGAAGGTTTATCCAAGGACCAAGAGTATGGCCAGTGTAGCAGAGACACGGAGGTTGGTGCTGTATCAGAGTAAGATCATTGTGGCAGTAATGACGCTGGATTAGCGCAGAAGGCATGGCTGAATCTCTGTTCTTCAGCGTGTAACCACAGTGGAGCTGTTACTGCATCACGAGGCTCAGGCACAGCCTGGTGCTTTGAATTAGCTTGGGCACTCCGCGGTTCAGAGCAGTTCCTCCAAGGTAGCTTATCAGTTACTGTAGGGACAGTTATCGGGGTTTAAGTCCAATTTCCGTAGTCCTGTGAACTTGTCTTAAGCACTGATTAGTAACCATGCCTTTCTACTGGGTCATTTTCTATGCTATTCTCTGACTCCCTGCAAGCTCCAGGTGTCTCCTTAGCAGCAGCGAAATGCATCTATTAGAAGAGTGTTCAGCAAGGGCCACTGGAACAACATAATCTTAAAAATTGGTGTTGATGGAATCAAATCTCAAGAAATTCTAACAGTTTTTAATATTATTCTCATATCACTGGCCCGAGTTACTGTTCATGGGACAAATTCTCTTTCTCAAAGGTGCTGTGTTTCTTCTTCTTGGTGCTGAGCACTCTGCTCTTTTCATTTTAGCAGGAACAAAGGATTACTCAGCACCTGTCAGAACGTGGTTATGCAACCGTAAGAACAGAAATTAGATAGTTTAGTTAGAACAATATCTTTATTTTCCAATAATTTGTTTCTCATTTTGCAGTTTTACATTTTCCAGATATTGTGTGTGACTTAATAGACAAACCCCCTCTATTCTCTGAGTAATTCCCCATATTTTTGCACAAGTATGTGGATATTTCATTTAATCCTGTGCAGTCTCCCTTTGTGGCATCTGCTTATTTATCACTGTCTTTAAGATCCCTTTTCCACTTGGTAATGTTCTTATTTTTGGTCCCTTGGTTACCACTATTATAAATTATTATCCAGTAAGATTTATAGCTGTAAGACTTGTACAAATAATATATCTCTCCAATTTAATGGCTTAACACTAAGATGCCCTTGTTATTTTCTAATGAAATTGTATGTATAATTTCTAGATAGTTTTTTGCAGGTATGTCATGAAAATTTAGGTCAGCAATGGAACTCCATTAGAATGTCAGACAGGCTACAAATCGCAATTCACCAAGCACACAGAAATTTTTTAAAGCATATAGGTGGTGCATCCAGTATAACTTTACAGTAACTTAACCTGTTCTTAGGCAACTAACGCCTTCGTTGGAGGAGTATAATGCAGTACCATGTTAATTGCTTTTTTTTTTAAATTGACTTTTTATCCCATTTAAACGCACAAGGATAAATTTAATTTAATTTAATTTAATTTCTGTGTAACAAGGTCACATGGAAAAGGCTGTGCATACATTTTTTTTAAATTAAATTCACATTTTTTATAACTTTTCAGTTCATTCTACTCCTCCTAAATCACATGTAGCTACTTTTTAAATAGAGTTTTGAAATCATTAGGATGCTTTTCTATGATGTTTTTGTATCTGGACCTGAAGTTTAAAAAAAAACAAACAAAAACACACAAAAAAACAGATACTCCAAGACATATGTCGATATATCCAGGTAGCACAGTATATTTGTTCCTGTAGTTCAAGAATTAACAACAAGCATTATCTATTTGCCTTTGAGAACTAGTAGTAAAAATAATGGCATTTTTATTCCTCTAATTGTTCAGATTCCCAGTTTTTACAGACATATTCATATGTTTGTCATAGTATCTCTCTATATAGACTCGAATAGACTCTGTCCTATTCATAGGAATCCTGCCCCTTATTTTTTGGTTTTGTTTGTTTGTTTTGTTTTGTTTTGTCTTATTTTTCTGGTTTGGTTACAGCAAAACCAGGGCTGCAGAATCATGTCCTTCTCTGTTCTTGTGACTGAATCATTAAGGGATAGGTGCAAGTTTTCATCATGACTTGATTCAGGCTTCCTGTATCTATCACCAAGCAAGATAGATCACAGATCTTAAATATTTTTGCAAAATTTATTTTGAGTCGAGGTGAAGAAAAAGCACTTGGAAGGAGAGGATGGTGTTTGGTTTTAAATAGCTTTTAAGCTGACTTCAGTAAGTCTGAGCTATGTAAGTGTAGCTCACTGTGATGGGGATACTCTGAAAGGCTCTCAATCCCTCGTTTGTTATTCTGTGTATCATTGCCATTCCAAAAATAAAATGTTCGGACTGCATAGTTGAATATCTGATGATTTTAACCAAATTAAATATAAAATTTATCCTAAAAGTGTTTTACATGTACAATTAATAAATAACTTTCTATGGTCTTTCAGCGTGAGAAACTGATACATGAGTTGGAGGAAGAAAGACATTTAAGACTTGAGAGTGAAAAAAGATTACGGGAGGTAACACTGGAGTCAGAGCGTAGCAGAGCTCAGATGCGTGGGCTACAAGAACAGTTTTCCAGGTATGTTGCATAAATAAATTACGTTCAAAATAAGAGAAGAACAAACTTTGATTCAAAAAGACTGATCAAACCTCTTCATAGCTTGAATGGGTGGAATCTAAGGCAAAAACTGCTTTCCCTCTGAAGTTCTGTAAACATAGCAGGATTTTGTCAGAATGACTGTTGTGACTGTTCTACATGAGGTAAAATTTAAAAGGCTTATGCCATTTTTCACTATAATGGTGAACATTTTAATTTCCAGGATTTTGTATTGGTTAGAATTCCCGGTAATATTCTAAGATGTACAGGTCTTCACTTCTCAAAATAAGTCCATGTTTGGTTGCTTTTCTGTTAACCAACAGCAGTGGTTTTGATCAATCTCAATAATGACAAAAAAGTGATGCCTTTTGCCAGCTGGGTAATCATTCTCCTTGGACAAGCTCAGTGCCTCATCCTGCATTTACTGGAGCAGAGCGTTGTGCTAGAGCAGAGCTCCACGTACAGGGGAGCCAGCCTTGAAAGGGGGATGGAAGACAAACTGTTAATTCAGATGGCCACATTAAGGATTGGAGTTCTTTATCGTTTTTATGAGGCGTGATGAGATCTTGTACATCAAATAGAATTTTTTATTGTTTTTGTCACATGAACAGAAACAAAACAATCAAACCAGAATTGAAAGAGACAATGGAATTTTATGTTGTATATTTTCCATCAAGATCCAGTATTTTAACTCACTCCCTTAGGTCTCCTTCCCTTAGGCCCCCAAATCATTGAAAAGTTCAAGTTCAGTTTCATATGATGAAAACAAGCTATGGGATGTGTTTTTTCCTTTGGTTGTTTTGTGTGTGTGTGTTTTGTTTTTTTTTAAGGCTTTCTTTTTAAAAATTTTTTTTAGTTCTTGGGTTTTTTTTGCTCAGTGTCTGCCATGCTGATCCTCTGTCTGAGATTGGGTTTCTAGGCAACGACAAAAAAGCAGTTAATAGCAATAATAAAATTTGTTCTGATCTGTTATTTTGTTTTTGGAAAAATTCCATTAATGTTCTTTAGATTTAAAAGTGTTCAGAGAAATTTGAAATTCTTTTTCTAAAAATGTTAAAGATGTTCTTTTTCTTTTTTCTTTTTTTTTGGTTGCTGTTTTTCTATGATTTTTGTTTTCAATTTTTATTTATTCTGATCAGAGTCCCTGTATAATATACACAAATTAAATACACCTGTAATCTTGTTTAGAAAATGTTCTTATATATTAATCTTTGTTTATGGACAAATTTCTTGAGGTGCTGATTTTAGAACAATAATTACAGTCACAATAATTAGAAACCTTTGAAATAAACTTTTTAAGTTGGTGCAGTCCTGATTAAGAAAAAGGAAGGAATGAGGTGAGAGGAAACCAGAATATGTCCGTAACTTGGTAAAATTTTATCTGTTGCATATTCAGATCTTTTCAGGATAAAGCTTCATTATTCCTGTGAAGCTGTGGTAGCCTGATTCTTTTCTACAGTATTTCTGAAAAGAACTACTGTATTATTAGTTAGGATCCCTGAAGTCCACTATCTTCAAATTAATCCATTCTTTTTCTTCTATTATTTTATTTGCAGTCTAGCTTGCTCTATCTATAAAGAAGCAGAGGGATACAAGCTCTTTGGATTAAAGCTGTTTGTCTCTTTATTTTTGTATCTCTGATTTAGATAAAGGTGAATACAGTCTAAATCAGTGTTATGTTCCGTATAAGACTGTCTGCACATTAGCTATATTAATTGAAGACAAACTTAAATACCACTTTTCATTAATAGCACCTGAGGTTGGCCCTGTTATTGCCTGTGATGAAAACTGCCATGGGCTTCGTTGTGCTATGATTTTATTTTGGTGTAGACCAGTGCTAGGAAGAGAATGCCTCACTTAAATGTACTTCAGTTGCTTTTAAAACCTTGTGTTTGTCATTATGAACATTGGTGGTTACTTTTTCTTATATTTAGTAGAATATTAAGGTACAGAACTTCTCCTTAAATGAGAGTGTTTTTCTCACCCTGTTTGAGCAAGTAATGGCAACAGGATAATCTTGTGTTCTTTGGAGACTCTGTGTTGTTTGAAGGATATGAGGCTTTTTTTCTCCAGTTTGAGCGTAGTTAAATGGGACAAGACAGGTGGTGATAGGAAATATTAAAATTAAGCAAATAGGAAGTACTTTAGGAGAAAATGACCAGAGAATAATACTCTGGGCCCAAATGTTCGGGATTTCAAATGAAGATAGACTGAAGTAAGAACATGTATTAAAGCATAAATCTTTTAAATCTGCGTAATTCCTGAACTGAGTTCATTTACATGTAGTGCAGTTGGTTAAGCTGTGATTTGGAGGTGTTTCTTTGCATCTCAAATATTTTATTTGAAAGAGTGAAACATAATGGTTCGTGGATAGTGGCTACCTGTGGCAGGGGGGGTGGAATTAGGTGGTCTTCCAGGTCCCTTCCAACACAAACCATTCTGTGGTTTCCATGATTCCACGACTCTATGAAAGCTATAAGTTGACCTTTCTAATCAGTCAAGGAAAGCTGCTTGTTCCACGCTGAAATTTTGTGAAGACTTCAGTCTATCAAATAAGCATCTAGTTTGAGATTGAGGAATTCAGAACACAAGGGTTTTTTGTCTGATTTTTGTTGTTGTTGTTGTTTAATTGATTGACGTTTCTGTTCTTACCAAGTAAGCAGTATTCCAGGCTAAGAGTCTGAAGTAAATCGAAGTTCTCTTTCTTAACATCTATATAAATCTGCCAGAGCCTTAAGATGACACAGTGGTTAGTTTGATAAATATGTGACAGTTACACAGAAGAAGAAAGAGCTTTTAAAACCAAACTTCTTCTCCAGAATTCCATTGTGAATTCCATGCAGTTTTAAATTTGTCTTCTAATTTTATTGGAGGGGAATGTATTGGAGGTGCGCAAAGGTCCTGAAAAAAATATATTTAATGCTAAAACTAGGATTTTACGCTCTAGTTGAATGCAGTTATTTTTTCATTGCCTTAGTATAATCTCACCTTGAAGTGAAATCTGTGATGTTTTCTCTCTTAAACCACGGAGATCTGTTGCTTTACTACAACTACTCTGTTACTATATAAGGCCCTTTTTGGCATGGCAGTGTATAGATGAACGTTGCTTAAATGCACAGTGACTAACCCTATAAATACCTATCACCCAGTTCCTTCCAAGATAGTGTCACACAGTCCAACTTCTCCATTTTGACTGTTGGCATCTCTCATGCATATACTGACAGGTTAGCATTCACGATAGGATTATGCCTGCTGTCTCTTTATCCAGCTCTGGAAGAAATTGGGTCAATTCTTCTCGATTTATTTTATTTTATTTTATTTTATTTTATTTTATTTTATTTTATTTTATTTTATTTTATTTTATTTTATTATTTTTTATTATTTTTTATTTTATTTATCTTTGATGGCTCACAGTTTAACATTAACTCCTCCTTGGACGTGTTCCATTTTGGACATTAGAGAAGAAAATGCAACCACTGCGTCTTGTGTATCTCCTTGTTCTTAGATTCAACTGTGCTTTTCCTAATTTCAGCATCTTCCTACAGCAGTAAGAGCAGAAACACAACAACCCTGCCCGAAGCAGTAGTGATTTATAGTTTCACTCTAAAAAGCACACTGATATACGCAATATAAATTGATTACATTTCTCTGCTATATATCAGTAAGTAATACAAATTGGTTTTTGTTGAGCGCATACAGTAGATGTGACTCCAAACTGGGATTAAATGGTAAAGCAGTAAAAGAAGTAGCTTTACTTAAGTTATTTTGATTAGTGTTTTGGTTTAAATGGAACCAGTTTAATAGAGCACGCCATTGCAAAGTGTATCTTTAAACAATAATTGAGGAAACTGGTATCAAATCTTTAAAATCCCTTTTGGGTAAATTTAAAAAATTCTTTCAGTTAAGACGATGTTGTTTATAGGTATCAATGCCTGTGACTGGAAAGCTGCCTCAGGCTTTTAGGAGGAGATGTTACTGGAATAGTAGGAAATGATCCTTGTTTGGTCTGCCAGAGTCCTGCAAATGGGATGAGTGTAATTCTCATTAGACCATATTTCAGCATTCCCTCACGTCAGTGGTGGCCTGTTGCTTCTGATGAGGGGAAACGTGACTCCTACAAACCTGGTAACACTTTGTGTGAAAGGACTGTGTGCCCATTATTTTGAGCATAGCCTACATGCTTTTCTGCAACTATTTTTAATTCCTCTTGCTCTATTCAGGCTTGTCCACAGGTGAGTGGAGATGGTAACTGTTTTCCTAGCAATTGTGACAAAGAGATCTTTCCCATTTCCAGCATCATCACATCATCATGTCTAACCGTCACATCTGCTTGATGTGAGAGTGCGAGAGGTCACCACCTGCTTGCGCTTCAGAGAGGCCTTACTGCCATGACTGGCAGTCCATATAGAGCAGAGATCATTTCTGAGAGCATAAACCAGCAGGATGTATCTGTAGCTCCTGTGGTCGGTCAGTTTGTCTAATGCCTATTGAATGCCAATTTAAACCATTAATAGCATTTCAGTCTCATTTCTGGGTGATTAAAATGCTCTCCTGGCAGCAATTTATGCTATTCCTCTGATTTTCTCATAGAAGGGATGAATAAAATACTGTGTAGGAATTCGTTCTTTTTCTCAGAGAAGTATCACAGGAGGAGCTGTCTGCAGTCTTCCTCTTGTTTGTGTAGTTCTGCAGAAATCTCTTGTCCTCCCCGAGTGGCCTGAACAGAAGGTTGTTGGGGGCCAGGCAGTCACAAAGATAGCGTTTGTATCAAAGTCTGACCTTGTCATACTGCCTTACAAAACTGAGGCATTTAGGTACCTCTGGATATCTCTAGATGTGCCTGTGTGAAATGTCATGTAGAAAACTGGTGAATAAATACGAAACTAAACTTCAGGACTTGAAAGTGTTACATGTTGGGTGCGTGTCTCACTCCTACACTTACTGCTTGCTTTGCTGCTGACTGCAAGTCCTCCATCCTCAGCCACGTTGTGCTAGGTTGACCTTGGCCATGCCGCTTTGTCCCTGCTACTCCTTCCTCATCACACTTTTCCCTGCTCCAGCTTGATCCCACCTTGGTTTGGGAGTGCTGGGAGGCCTGGGAGGTGTACGGGGTGTGTGAGGGGGGCTGGTGGCAGGGCCACAGGCGTCAGCTCTGGAGCTGCTGCTCGCAGGGCGCTGGGCAGGGTGCTTTCGCTGCTCAGCTCTTGGCTCGCCTTGCTAAGCCTCAGGACGTGGTATGAATAGCATTTTACTGGGGCTTTGACCTAATGCTTAGGATATCGATCTGGACTTTTTATTAGAATTGACAGAGTAAAAGGATGAAGTTTCTTTTAGATTAACACTGATGGGGTGAGCATATTAGTATTTTTATTTATGTGCATGTACAACCCTTAGGTACATATTTCATCCCTAATCCTTGCTCAGAAGTGTCAAGCACTGTTTTAAGTAAGATCAAGGAGCTTTTGTGTGAATAGTTTTTATGTGGCAGAAAATAAAAGAATGGTTTTACCAAACCCCTGAACTTGAGTCTGAAGAGGAGGTCGCCTTGAGTTGTATAGGAGTTTTGGTCCCATTTCACAGGCTAGTCTGGACTAAACATTGTAGTGTCACATTGTTTTACCAACAGGAAGAAAAAACGAATTTTATAACTTCTCATCAAGCTTCATTTTTTATCTAAATACTGTAGTTTTGAAGGTACATACTCATGAGGAATATCTTCGTAGAGTTTATTACCTCAGTTTCCTTCAAATTCTCATTCTGATGTTCAAAACCATCTGGTTGAGCTACACATATTTTCATAACGAAGTTGAGAAGGAAAACAAGCAATGAGGTCAGAGTGACCATAGAATACTGAAGAATCTGTAACCTCAAAACACAGAAGTGAGAGAAGGAACAAAAGTTCTAAGAGACTACATTGTACGACATACATTGACATACGTAACACTTTTAGAGAGCAATGGATTGCTTTGCTTCAGACATTATTGTAGACACATGGAGAGGTATGTGGAGATCCTGAACTTCTGTGGACTCTTCAGGCACTGAAGCTACATTAAGAGGAAGCTTATTTTAGTACCCCAACACAGTAGTAAATCAGGTGGTGAAGTTTCATGACAATTCTTAGTTGATGAAAGACCGCTCTCTCAAGGGTTCCAGGTAAGTAGGTAATCTTTGTCTTCACAGAAAAAAAAAAGATGGTTATCTGTGTGCTCAGAAAATCCTGATTTTGGTTTGTATTTGTATGCTGACAGTATGCAATACAAGTATGCATACTTGTATTTATGGACAGTTGCATCTATTGCCTGTTTATTAGATTTATCAGAGCATGAAATGATACTGTTTCCTCTGTTCTCCTATGTAGCGCTACACTTTAATAGGACATTGTGTTGTGTTTTGTTTCTTTTTTCTTTTCCTTTGCATAATGTAGTAGATAAGCACCAAAGTAGTAGTAGACTGTTTACCCTGTCTAGGGTAAAGACAGGTAAAGAAAAAACTATCAAAAATTCAAGACATTAAAATTTTCACTCTAAGCTAACAGTAGGTTACCATACGTAGGTCCACACAAAGCATGTTATCCACTCTACTCCTTGCTTTTACGTGACAGAAAGCTGGTTTGAATATTCTTCTCATTCCCCATACCATGATCATCGATAAAGCAGGACCTATCTGTGTTAGACAGTGAGTGGTTTGTAGCCATAATTTCTCTTGTTATGTGGCTGTTTCATTCCCAAAGTGAGATCCTCACTTATGCTGAAGAAAACTCCTCATCAAAACTCCTGGAAGCATATTCCAAATAATATTGTAAGTGCAGGGATTCGTGTGCAGATTATGTGATTGGGTTTACAGACCCTTTTATGTCAGAGGACAGAGAAAACCTCTTTGGGGTGAAATTGCAGACTCCCTTGTTACTGCTGTTTAAAGAGATTAAGGTTCATGTTTGCTGTTTATGTACTGTAAAATCCTCTACCTGTTGAAGTTCACAGCTCTGTGCATTTTATTTTGCACTATAATAGGTATATTTCTTGCAGATATTCCTAGCTACAGATAATTCTCGGTTGTAAAACATGTTTACATTTATGAAAGGAAAGTGCTGATATAGGAGCTAAGTACTATTATGGAGTAATGCTGCTGCCTAAGTGCTGTGCAGTCGTGAATGGTAAGATGTTTCCAAAGGTAGGACCTGTGGCTGTCAAGAGAGCTTACACTTAGTACTAGTTTGCTGTTCTTATGGATATATTTTTACAGTTGCATTGAAACATGCAAGTACAAGTACTGACGGCTTCTTTACTGTGGATCTTGTCATTACTTTGGTTTCTTTTGAGCTTGTGAAAGCAGGAAAGTCACAGTTACCGTACATGTTATTCTGCAATTCCTTGATGCAATATAAAAGGACTATTCAAACCAACACACTCCTCCACATATTTAATAAAAAGATTCCTGTGCTAGACATGATAGATACTTTAATTCCAAGGACCAGCAGAAAGATCAGCACATCTGCGAGGAAAAGATCTGCAAAGATCAGCAGAAAATGATTTGTTTTCCTTAGGTTTAGTTTTTCCTTTAAGTCAAGCCATTTCATACTAGAAAGTATCTTCTTAAAAGAAGAACATCTCTTAAAAGGCTTTCTTTTAACATTATATTGTAATTTCAGAGCCATTTTTCAGGAAAGAACCTGTCCTAATTAATCTGGAAGATTGTCATCACTTCTTATTCATACCTTACCTTGGTGTGCCCATGCATGATTATCCCCTTACACGAAAGACTAAACTCCTTCATACTTGACATCTCTTTTTTATTTGGAAGTATGATTGATATATATATGTACATATATATACATGTATATATTTATATTTGCATATATAGCTAAGGCATCTTTGCAAAGATTATAAAAGGATTAGAAGTGATTATAAACAGAAAAGCATGTGCAAGATATGAAACAGAAGAGTATATAATAGATGTGAAAGCAGGAATGCTTAGCAGCTGTTCTGTCTTAGTCTTCCCTGAAGGAAAGTAACAGCGTAAACACACCAATAAAGACCAGCAAGGATGATCTGAGATTGCAAGATGGAATGTGGAAGAAAACTAGTTAAAGAATTAAGATAACAGAAGTGGGTTCCATGGAGCCAGGATTTCTTGATTGTACTCACAGGCATCAACCATACCCAAACCATCACTGACAATTATGTGTGTAGGCAGTCTGGAGAATGAGTGAAGTCCCAAAGGAGTGTTATTTACTTGTATATAAATAAGGAATTGTGCACAGAAGATTAGACCGATTTGCAGTTTATAAAATTCAGATATGGTTCCACAATAATATTCATAAAGAAGACAAAACAATTATGGTCCCAGTGCTCAGTTCAGTTGCTTGTGCTCTGATAAGTACATTGGGAGAAACTCTTCTAGTATGTTTCTTTTTTTTTTTTTTTTGACTTAAATGTACTCATACAGGAAGTGCCAAGGTTAGCAATGCTCTGTCGTGTGTCTCTCACATCACTTTTGAAGTTAGAACATGGCTAGATTCAGGCACTAAGTCCTTAGTGGTGGCTAGAGATATCTGCTCTGGGAAAGCTTTTTCATGATGGAAAAAATTGTGATGTTCCCATGTCCTGAGGTGTGAGGTCAATCCCTTACTAGTCTCATTAGGAACTCCTGACAACCCAACGTATTAGAATAATTTTTCATTGTTTGGAGAAGACATAATAAGCAATATATTTGCAGGTGACAAGCTTCTGTCTAGATTGCAGTCATAAATCTATAAATCACCTTTGTGTGTTTGTTAAAAGTTCAGGTATGCTTTAAAAATATCAGCATGGGAGATCGCCTTGGCTTGTATATTGTGCATATTTAATTTTGTGTATTGAGTATATAACTCTATTAATTCTGTATGCTAACTTTCTCTTTGTTAATGGACTTTACTATTTATATGCTTTGAAAAAGTAAGTAGTAAAGAATGGCTTCATATAATCTTAAAGTTCCTAGGTTTCAAAAAAGAAGGCCTTTCCTACAATAAAGACCTTTAAAAATATCAGTAATGCTTTCTGGCATGATCCCTACCAAAACAGAGTGAGTGTGAAGCTGCAGTGGGATGGAAGTCTTCAACAGAGTGTTTTACTCGGCATGTAAAAGCCAGATCCACCTTTTTGAACCTGAAAGTGGAAAAAATCCCTACTTCAGATTATATGTGTACCTCTGTCCTTGGAAAAGATTATCTTCATTTCATACTACCTGTATAACAAAGGAATATTAAAAAGGAAATGGATGGAATACCTGTGAGAGAAAGACAATGTAGTGATAAAGATCTTGAATCCTTACAATAGAATATATTACAGTCACCTTTGAGGCAGCATTCATTGACATTTTTGAATTCAGTAATTCAAAGAGATCTGTTTAAATGAAGATCATGTCCTGTTAAAATGATTAGAGAAGTTAAACTAGACAAAGCAAACAGCGAGAAGAAAGCAGGCAGAGAGCAGATGTTACTTTAGGGTCTGTCACGGATGATTGTGGTAAGTTTAAAGGATGTTTTTTAAAAAGCATCAGTCTGGTTTGAGCTGCAGGATTGTCTCCTGGAGTTGTTTTCTACACCAATACGATAACTCAGTCTGTCCTTAAGGTCTTGTTTCCTTACAGTGCTGTCCAGTGGTGCCTTTTATTAGATACCCTTTTCCTAGCAATGAAGAAAACACAAAATGGAAAGCACAAGACTGTTTTGACAATTTCCATTGCCTGTGCCCCTCACAACTGGCCATCTTATGCTCTCTGTGCGTACTTACACTTACTTCTTGCCATGTGTACATGTGCTACCTATGCTTTGAGACTCATTTCTTAATAGGGCGGGCAGTTCTCCTGGAGAGTCAAAAAGACAAGCATTCCAAAAATCAATACGTAGAATGCTGGTTGAGACTGGTTGTCTGATTGCATGATTAGATTTAAGTTTACTGCTCAGATAACATGGATTTATCCCATTTTAATTTACTGAGCCCGTCACACTTGTGGTTCCTTTTGTCACTTGATAGTGAACCTATACTTGAAAGTGGTAACTGATGTGCAACAGCTTATAGACTGTTTTTCTTTACTAGTGCTTCACTGAGAAATGTGAGTTTATGATCAGGATTTTTGTTCTGGTTGTTTTTCTGGTAGGTGCTTGAGGTGGCTTGTATTAATAATTCTCCTGTCCTATAAAATTTGTGTTGTAAACTCTAAATATATCATTAATGGGCAGTGGAGCATATTCAGATTGATGGTGTTAGGTACAGTACAAATTAAATTATGAGGGAATATTATGATTAAAAAGCTGACATAAAACTAAATGATCTTGATAGTGATGCTTCGCTTTTATGAGTGTGATTGGAGTTCTTCAACGGACCGTTGGTTGACTGAGTCCAAATTTTACCTTTACAATCTTACAACAAACTAAGAAGGAGAAGCCTGCACTTCCTTTCTAATTGCAAGCAGATATAAATCTGATCCAGAAAAGTGCTCAGCCTTTTTAAGGTACTCATGTGCATTCTGCTCTCATTGAAATCAGGAGGAAAAAAGTACTTCAGGTACCCTTGAGGAGTTTGTTGCCTTACATCGTACAGATGTGCAGATTTGTGCTGCAAGGTAATAGTAACATGAAATCCTGGATGTTACCTCTCAGCATAGAATAATAGGTGAGTGCTTTGTCTTGTAGGGATCTCAAAACAAGTTTTCTCATGTGTGTATGAGGCCTAGAGGAGAAAAGGGCTTTCTCCAAAGAGCACGGAAGCGGCACAGGTGGCAGAATAATCGAGAAACGTGCACAAAGACCTGCCCAACATCATGTTGCCTGTTCTACCCAAAGGTGGGCCCTGTAGGTTGGGCTATTCACTCTAGCCAGTGACAACCTGTTGTAGAGTCTTTACTCACAGTTTGCTCAGCCAATTCCTACTGCTGCTGTGCAAGGAAGCAGCTGGTCTCTGAACGTGACCAGTACAGAATTTGTAAATATAATCAGTTTGTCATCTTGCTCTGCATAACCTCTTAAGTAGCTATATTAACTAATGGAAACAGAATAATTTTTCTGCCTGACTTGAAGTGGTAATATATTTTTTCAACCTAGCAGCAATTTGTAGCCTGTGTAGATTGGATTGTTTCACAGGAGAATTATTATGGTAATTTTAATTTTATCTTAGAACTTGTAATTATTCTACAGTATTGTTCTAATGTAACAGGCCATGCAGCAGTCAATTTGTTGTCAGTGCTCAGAATTGGACAGGGCAACTTAAAAATTTAGTTATAATCTTTTCCTTTTATCAAAATGTTTTGGGTGTGTGTTTTCCCCTATGAGCAACTTTCAAATATGATTATTAAAAGTTGCAGCGAGTATATTTAACACTGAAAAGCTGTAAGGCACAAACCCTCCATTTCAGAGTTATGCTTCTCTGAGTGTATGACAAACTTTAAGAGAACACGATGGGATTTGCTGCTCTTGTATAGGCTTATAGCTTTAGTTCTTCTAACTGTTCATCTCTTACTCTGGTGCTGCATTTTGCTAGGTACTTTACTGATGTATCCTCAGGGATTTATGCCCTGAAGGCAGAATAAGTTTGTTTCAGCTACATGGATGTAGATTGTTCATTTTCTTGAGGCTTGTCATGGAATTTGCTTAGAGGGAAAATGTGACCAAAAAAAAAAAAAAAAGGCAAAAAAAGCTTGTTTATAGTCAATCTGTATCAGGAAGGACAGCTATGAGGTCTTTATTCAGTCCTGTTTGAGGAAAAGCTTTAGGGTTCTCACTAAATTTGGATCTAGACCTAGCAGAGGGAATAACTCCTGGGGAGGAATGGACATTTCCCTTCTTCAGGATGAAGAAAGCATTAAAGGACAAACAATGCAGTTTTAACTCATATAGCATGACTCAAGCTAATCAACTAGGCTAGGAAAATTGGTGGGCCAGATCCTCACCAACTCCTGAAGGATGCTAGATGACTGCCCTGGAAATGCAAGACAAGAGTTAACTGTGTATAGTTTGTGGCAGGATTGGACCTGGGTACTTGCCATGGGCTTTTCCTGTAAGGGATTTATTGCTTTAAAACTTTTTTTTTTTTCTTTCAGTGTCATTAATCATGCTGAACCTGTACGACTAATATGGTTATAATACCTAACTCCATAGGGATTCTGCTACAGTTTAGTAATAATTACTGTCTGCTCTTGCAGATAGCTTTCATTGTAAAGCATTGCCAAAAATCTTAATGTGATTATCTTTAGTCATAATGTATGCTTCAGTTTGCAGATACTGTAAGAAAACGTAGATTGATATGAATGATTGTTTCAGTGTAACTTGGTTTTAGTTCCATTTGAAAAGTCTGCCTCATAATCTGAAATTTTGCTAATTGGGCAGTGCTACCCTTCAGTACAATTATGTATTAAATAGCATTAGGTAAACATATATTTCAGAAATCATCCATTATCCTCCCTGAACGCAGATCTTGGTAAAAGGCCCTCTTCTTCTTGCTTTTCTTAAAGGAAGAAGTGGCATGCTGAGGGAGTTGGGTTTGTCATGAGAAAAGTGCTTTGGAGGTGTCAGACAGTGAGACTTAATGCTGGAAGGGAGCAGAGATCTCTGCAGTCTCTTGGTCTTGAGCAAGATGTTGGGCTGCACTTTAAAACTTGACATACCTTTTCCTGCAAGCTTTTTTAATCCTCCTTTTTTCTTTTTCTTCAGTATTTGTGAGATTTATTTCTTCATTTTTTCCTATGCTAGTGCACTGCAGGCCTAGCAGAGAAAGTACATCTTGCCATACATTGTGACTGCATTGGAAATCCAAGTACGCTGTCTGTTCTGAACTAAGTTTTCATTCTCTAGGAGCACAGATTAGATCATTAAGTTGTAGTGCCCTTATCAGTGTTTGCAAGCTGCAGAGTCTATTAATTGAATGAATGTGGCATGGGTTGATATACCACCTGGCCTAATCAGAAGGTAACCTTTTTCTGTCTTTAGCTATGGGTTTCATCCATCATCGTAACGCCTTTTTAGAGGCACGGTGTTGATTGGGGTTTTATTGCTGTGTTCTTTGTGTCTTAAGTTGTGCACAGATTCCTTCCAGTTTGTTCCTACTAAACAGGAGAAAGCTAGTTGTGTATATTTCATGCATTGATAATGAACAAGTCACTGTGAGCCTTTGTGTATATTCCTTTTGACTAGAAAAACTAAAACTAAATAAGAAAACAGAAAATTCTGACCACCCGTACTACTTTCTGAAAGGCAGAGCAGAGGCAAGCAGTAGCTTTAAAATCCAGGGAGTTGACAGACTTCAAAGCTGCCTTTAGATTATGGTATATCAAAATGAATCTGTGTTAAAAACAGTGTACTGTGGAAATCCCTCCCCTTGCTTGTTGAATGCAAACATAGCTCAGAATATGAATTCTGCTAAAAAAAAAAAAAAAGCGTTTCTTAACCTTGCAAGCACTGTACATTGCTGCTGCTACAAGGCACATGTTCTTAAATTGCAGAGAAAAAGATACCAAGAACCGACCCAACTGTTAATGCAAGGCAAAATGTGTCTCAAATTCTGTTCTTATATTTTAATCTCAGCCCTTCCCAGAGAAAAGTGCTCATTTTGTCTTTGACTATGTGGTAGTGAATAGTGGGAGAGTATGTTATATTGGTGTGAATTTACTGTAGAACTTGTTAGAGGGAGGAATGAGGAATACTTGATTTTTTTTAAACATATTTGAGTTTCACAGAGGCCGTTTAGATTTGTTTCTGAGATTTTTGTTGCAGACAGTGGATACAGGGAAGTAAAATGGGTCACAGGTTTCACTAGTTTCATACTTCAGTCAGTATTCTTTTTGTAAAAGTACCTGAAATATTCTGGGTTTTGTAGCAGTCTTGTACTGAACTGCTGAAATTTGTAATATTGCAAACTAATGGGCAATATTTTCCCATTCCAGATACGGCCACGTTTCACTGTGAGCCCTCTGTTGCATATTTTGTGACATATTTGGTGCTTGTTGGAGCCCTGTATGTATTTTCTTAATCAGCGTGTTTGTAATAGGACAATTATACTGGCAAGCACAACGTGAAGCACATGCATCGTGATCCCTTGTGGTGCTGGCAGGATGAGAAATGTGATTGAGGTTGTTTAAGAGGTTCCCTAATCCTGCTGAATTAAGGAGGGGGGTTCTTTCTGAATCATTGGTGTTTGCAGTATATAAAAATGTGAAATAATTTGTTAGAAGAAATGTGTTATCATTAGGTTGGCACGTGCTGCTGGTGCAGTGTTGGGGTTGGCAAAATTCTGATGAAATGAATGAAGAACTAAGCGCTGAGAAAAGCTGTGTCATGATTTAGTCTAGGTTCTTCAGAACCCTACCTTCCAATTTATGGAGGATACTGAGTAGTTAATAACATTTTAAATCTAAAATGCATAGGGTCTATATTTAAAATAATCTGGCATTTTCATACGGATATTAACCTAGTTACAAATATAAAACAATATGCATGTATTGGAGAATAATTTGTAATTCACAACATAACCAGGTAGTTTAGCTCACTCTTACTGTTTTCTTGACTTGCTCTACTTACTTGACAGGTATTTAACGCCCAGAAACTTTAGGGTCTAAAATTAGGCCAAGAGGTTCATCCCCCACCTTGTTAAAGCAGTCCTGGCTCATAATCCTTCTGCAATCTGACCGCACGCCCTGCTGAGCAGTTGTTCTGTCCCTCTGCTGCTACAGCACGACTGGTCTGGCTTCAGCTGCTCAGATTTGTTGGATATAGAGTACTGCTCCATGCAGGCCTATTTGTTCATGCATCACCTTCATTTAAATAAATACACGTTGCCTAACGCTGTCCCCGCTGAAGCTTGCTTTGCCAAACTAAATTTAACCAGGTCTTTCAGCCTCTTTCCTGTGTCTATTACAATATGATTAATTTTTCCCAGGTCTGAAATATATTTCAGAAGGGTCTTACCAACGCCTTGCACAGTGCACGAAGCCTTTCCTGTCTGTCTTCTCTTACTTGTTCATCCTTCAGTCCTCTGGTTACGCGGATCTTCTCCTTCAGTTAAAATACCCAGCTGAGTTTCTGGATGGCCAGTATTATTATTCTTGCTTCCAGGAGAGACTTTGCCATTTGCTCTGCATTTGCTACTGTTTAGCATATCTAAAATGGTTAGGCACATTTTTAGTTAAAAATACCATCTGAGTCAGATGTGGAATCTTAATCACTTTGCATCTTCCCTCCGTGCCCCACGTTCTCATTTGGAAGGGTTAATCACCACGGCATTCAGAGAACTAGATGAGAGTCCTCTCTTCTTCAGATTAAACAATACGAAGGCTGAGAGGTAGGGCTGGATTTAGAAGATGAAGGATTAGGACTGTTTAACTAATTCTTTCGAGGATGTGATTTCATTCTGTCTTGCTTAAATTGAAGTGGACCAGTGATTTTGTGATCCCATAAATATAGTAGATGAGAATATATTTTTATTTCCAGCATCTTGTTTAGCCCCCATATATTTTTGTGCAATTCTAACATAAATTTATGTCTGCAGCACTGAGATTAATTTAACATTGTGAAAGTGCTAGCCAGTTGTTGTGCTGATAGTGTTTATTTCTGCTATGTAGACAAGAACAAAACATTGCTGATTTTTTTGATATCACCATCAATTTTGTAAATGCATTGGGAATAAATAAAGGATATGAGTATCCTGTCCTGTACCACTTACTTCTTAATGATCTATATTACCACTTGTTGGTAAAGTCTCTAAGTGTGTGTGCCACTGTGTGTGGTGTATACTTACTTTTGCTCAAGATAGTAAGAATGCACAAATCCCACTGCAGGCATTCCGACAGCACACTTGATTTACCTGCTCTATAATGATTTTCCAAGAAGCACGTTGCTTTTACAGTTACCTAATAACCTGTAAAGCTACACAGATCAATTAAAAAGCAAAATAGCATTCCTCCTCCCTCCAGAACACTTAGAAATAAATCCGAATTGGGATGGTAGCTAACACACAGGTATTTGAGCCGGCATTCGGTGAGTAATGCAGCCCCCCACATAGTGTATATAGCAGTGTATTCTCTAAGCTTCCCTGTTCCACAGACGAATATTCTGTTGACTGCCCTGCGCCAAGCTCCTTGATGTAGTGCTGTTGATCAGGAGCAGAGCCAGCTCATTTAAAGTTAGCTTGGTTATTTGAGCTGCAGCAGTGGTTTTGATGAAGAGCATGCACCTCTTGCAGAAATAACATTCAGCAAATTATGTTGGGAAGATAAGCTGTGCTTTAGAGGAGAAATAATCACACTTTCAGAAATTTAAAATCTACATTTGAAAAATACATTAATTTACAAAATGAAAGAAGGAATTATCTGGTGGTAGTAACTGTGTCATTGCCTTCCTGGGCTATGGAAATAGAGATATTTGTAAAGGAGCCGATACAAGTCGAATAAACAATATTATCTCTTGCTAATAATTCAGCCAGTACTTAGCCTGAATTTTTATTTATTTATTTTTTGGTGAAGAAACACTTCTGTAAACATGTTTTGCTCTTTGTTTTTCAGTATTTAAATCAGTTGCTTTACAAAAAGATTATAAAGCTGACTCCAGATTTCTTGGGATTTTTTTCCTTTGTTGGCTCCTAAACGAAAATAATGATGCTTTACAGCTAAGCAAGCAGAACAATTCTGAACTATTTACTAATATTGCTGTGAAATTATACATAGCATCAAGAAGTAGAAAGGGAGATATTTAAACACTGAAAGAAAACTTTGGTAACTGCAAATCTAATCCGCCTACCTGGTTTAAAAAAAAAATAAAACTGTGCAAATGAAAAGACACAAATGAACTCTAACTGAATGTCAAGTTTTTCACAGGCAGATTGCTTTTAACGGAAGCCATGTCAGTGTTTCAAGTGCCTGCTGATCCCATCGTTTCTAACCCCATACTCACTGGCAGGACATCAGTCAGCCTTGATGTCTTTCAAAGTAGTTGTATGTGTGTGCTCATAAAAAATCTGTCTTGTGGACCACTGAAGAGAACCTTGTATGTACATAATCCAGTGTGGTGTTTGGTATTGTGGTCCTAATGAATCAGAGCCAAAGAGCGTGTCCACTTGAAGCAGGTATGATTGATCGAAATCACATAGCTATGTCATGAAATGGGCAAACATGGTGATTATGCAATGGAAAATGTACCCCTCTGCTCAGACTCAGCCAAACTCCCATTCATGAGGTTCCATAACAGCCATTTCTGAGGGAACCAGGCAGGAAAAGAAAAGAAGTTTCTAGGTCTTGTCTCCCGTTCCAAAACTGGGAAAGGTAAATCCGGGTAACTTGTGCTTACTAAGGAAGCAAATACTGAAATGTTTCTTGTCAAGATTTTTCAATAAAATTTTGAAAAGCACACGTGAGAATAATGCTCGTCACAAGCTTTTAGGCTTGGTGACAGTTCTATAAGACATAGGGTGTTAGAACATGGACACAAGACATGGACACAAGACCTTCCCCAGGAGTTCTAAAACAATAAAATTAAATTCCTCAGTGGGATGTGCATGGAAGAGTGTCTGAATCATCTCTCCTTTAAGAAAATAACCTCATTAAACAGGCTGCACTTACCTCATAAGAAATCTTTATGAGTTTTGATCCCTCCCTTGCATGGGCTTCAGATGCAGCAGGTGTGCCCTGGGACATCATCAAGAACTATTCTGGGTTCAGACCTCAGCTGGGGGATTCGAGGGCTGAATAACCCAGCACATCTGAGTTGTGGATTTCATTCCCTTCTGTTAATGCACTCTGCAAAAACAAGAGAAGAAAACACTGAGAATAAAGTAAATTTATATGTAAACTTTTACTTATGGGACTTCTTACCTACAGAGTTCATAGTGTTTTGCAAAGTAAATCTTTGTTTATTTGGTAAAACAGCAGCATGCCTGAGACTAAGAATCCACGTCTTAACTCTGTGTTGAATTTCATAAAGCACCCAGTAGAATTGTTTCTTCTTCAGGCATTGAAGTTTATTTGAAAAGCATAGTGGGGTAATAGTAAATCAACTAGTAAGCAGCATTGAAAAGATTTTAAAAATACTAAAAAGATTAAAATTACACATGAAAAAATGGGTAAGTGGGAGAGGACTGTGTTGCTGGATGTCAGGAAACTGTTTTCCTATCTGCATTTGCAAACTGCATGGTCTAACTACCAGTATGCTACTGATAATACAAGAACTTTTTTTTTTTTTTTCCCTGTAGGAGAGCACTGGGGACACTAGCTTGAAAAATACCTGATAGACATTTCTAAATGTTCCTGTCCAGTGAAATGAAATTTTCAGTAAGTGCCAGTCGTCTCGCTAATTCAGACCATGAAAGCCACAGTTATCCAGTGCTGAGTCTGTAGGCTTCCAAATCAGTTTAACGATAAAATCTTTGGAAGGGAAAAAAAAATCCACTGCATAATTTTGGATTTCATGGTTTGATGTAGCATAGATGAGTCTATTTCGATAAACAAGTTGCAGGTCCAGTACTGAATATTGCTTACTGTAAGCACATTCTGATTGAGTTCTGTTAAAGCTGATTTAAAAGGTTTATTGTATTAAAAACTACAGCGGAGATACCTAGCTTGCTGATAAATGGAGTACCAGCGGATCATATCTTTGAAATTTATGAACATAGTAGATTATTATAAATGTCATTAATTCACTCTGAAATCATTTTGCAAAGAGAACAAGAGGATATGAAAAAAGTTGAGGAGCAGGAATATTAAATAAAAGGTGGGGGCAGGAGTAATGCTTCTTGTCACATGCCTGGCTTTCCTGTTTGGGGTTTAAGAAAGTCTGGCTATTAGGATGTGGATTAGTGGAAGATCATTCTTCTTCATGATGTAGGTCAGACACTAGCAAACATGTGGTGGAGAAAAAGCCTGTTTTCCCCAGTAGCAAGTGGAAACAGTAGCTCTGCGGACTTTGAAAGAGAGGACCAGACAGAGTGATTAGTTTTGATGTCCTGTGTGCTGTGCAACAGTTTTGAAATGTATGAGTAATGAAGGCTTCATGCAGAAGAGTCTCTGACTGCACAGTGTGGGGCCACGTTAATGCTTTTTTAAAAAGCAGCTCAGTTCCTGAGTAGCCTTTTGTGAGAAGTCATTTGTCCAAGTCAGAAAAAGGAACTGGCAATGTCCCGGAACATGCACAGGAGGAGTGTCCCCGGGAGAGCCTATTCACAGGAGCCTGACTTTAATTTCATGCTAAGAGAGGCTGTTTGCAGGTACTGCATCTTTCTGGAGAAACTTTTCTTATTGATTGTGTTAAGTCTGAGAGAATTTAAGATGAATGATACAGTGAAATTCATAAAGTTGATTGTATACTAAGAGCGAGAGTTCACACTTGTGTGCAATCAATTTGAAGAGGTCTTAAGAAGTGGAGCACTGTCCTTTGACAGCACTTTAAATGTTGGTCTGAAGAACTGTTTCTTCTTTCAGTGTTTCATCTGAAATCTCATCATTTCTCATGCCATGGAAAGCATATAACTCTGATGTGTAGCAGTGTGTGATTGTAGCAAGCCACAAATTTATGTGTCATTCACCCGTGGTTTAGATACTTTTATTGTACTTGTGGTAGTTTCATAGATTTATCAGAAACTAGTTCCATTGCAGCAAAAATCTTTTAAAAGCACACTTAATCTCATTTGCAAGTTGTGATAATGATATTTTTGGCTAAGAAACGAACTTCCACATTTTAGTCTCTGTCTTCTCTCCCCTCTCCATTTTTAGATTGACTTTTACAATTCCGAATATTTAAAGAACTGTCATGACTATGACTTCAGAGAACCGACTGCACATAGACCAGCTCAGTCTCATTTGCATCTCTGTGGACCTGTAGAAGTATTGCCTTCTTTATAGATAAAGTTGTCATTGTGCATCCATCCTGCTTCTAATTCTTTTTTCACTCTTACAGTTAATATTCATGTTTTGTAGATTTTGCTCCTTGATAAGATACTGCTCTTTTAAGAGATAGTTGTTAGAAAGATGATCAAAGACAGACTTTATTTGTAAATAGTTGTTGGTTTTTTAAACACTGATAAACCCAATACTAGGTGTCTGTTTTTTTTTCCCTTCGGTTTCTTACTTCCACTGTCTGAAGTTGCTCAGTTTTAATCATCAAAGGTGTAGAATAAAAATGAAGGATTGTTTCTTTGCTGTTCAGTCCCTGAGGTTTTATGCTTTGATATCAAGAAAGACCCTCGGTGTCTAGGAGCAGCTACAGAAAAATTATAAATTATATGGGAAGAATTCTCAGAGAATGAAGTTTTTTGATACACTACTTTGCAGTCCTTGTAAGAAGTAGAAAAATTGTAAGTTTGTTATTTTTGTCTTCTATTTTTCAAGAATTAAAAACTTAATTTTCCAGCCTCTATATACTGGAAAACTTACATTTCAAGATAAATTGCAACCATAGCCAGGATTAGGCATTGAAATCATCACTGTCATTTTCCTTGTCTGGCTCCCCTATTGTCTTTTAGATTGATGTCTCATGAAAGAGACAAGATTGTCTAAATTTCAAAATGATGTAAGAATTGGAAGTGGTGGATTGTGTTTTTCAGTTTACGAATCAAATTATTTGTACCTTCATGTTGCTACTGTAAAAGCAGTAGCTTGAACATCTTTGAATACTTCTTGTTGGCATTTTTTATTGTGCATCGTGTTTGTTAGGTATAAGTGTCCTCATTTATAGATGGCAAACCTTGCTAAATCTGTTGATGTTTTTAGTATATTTTCATAGCCTGTAATTCCTAATAAGTCACTGGAGAAAGTGTGCGTACTGTAATGAGATTTGTCATACCCATCCAGGTTAATTGTCATGTATAAAAGCAGGTTTTCATAATTGTCTTCCTTCAGACACCTCACAAAATTGGCTGGTACTATTTTAAGAAAGTTTAGTGTGGAAATTTTGGTAATTGGAGTATTGATTATATGTTCAAAGCATGACATTTGGAATCATATCTTCATTTCTTTTCTAAGGAAAGATTATATCTACCCCCTGCAGGCATTTTAGTAACTAATCTAGATAAATCAAATTCTTCCTGCTGAGTGTAATTAATTTTTAAGCCAATCTAGTGTTTTGTAGACTTCTTGTTTTGTGTAGATCAGCTTGATTGCAATGAGACTTGCACTAAGATTAAATTTCTTTTTGGTTATATCAGCCAGCTGAAGACACAAATCTGCCTTTTAGTGAATGTATACGTTTCCTAGTGGTAGCACCAGGCATCTGTTTTCTGCATGTTTGTGGGAAAACAATCCCTCTGTCCTCCTTGCATGGTACTGATCAGAGCACAAGATTGCTGTAGAGGTTTTGGGTATTTTATTTCTTGTTCTAGGTAGCATAGGTACCTCTCTGAGAAGGTGCTAGTAACAAAAACAAAACAAAATAATATAAAACAAAACAAAATTTTTAAAAAAGCAAAATGTTTGGCTACTTGTACTATCTTCTGATATCTAAAGTATCTATCTACTGCGTTATCCTATACAAATATAATTGGGGTGGGATGGGGAGAGGTTTGTTCAGACTACAGGCTCTTTACACCTGGGATTCTCTTTCCTTCTGCTACTCAGTTTTTTATGTACAAATATATAAGACATTCTAATTCCAGGAATTACATTCTTCTCCATCTTCTCAATCCCTTTAAGTTCAAATCCTGCAGTTACGTTAATGCAAATGGCAATTACAGTCATCCAGCAGCTCTAACGGTGCTGCTTACTATGGGTATGTTCCACCCACTTGGTGTAACAGAGCAATAAAATGGGAAAATTTGTCTATAGGCATTTCTGTATGTCTCAGCAGCGCATAAAATCCTAGCAGAGGAATTCTGTGATAAGTGTGCAGCCTTTCTTTCCCATTGGTGACCTGCAATCTGGGGAATCGTTTCAGCCACAACAGTGTTTTTTTGGGCAGGTGAAGTTAATGGTTTCTGACAGGAATCACTATGTAGGCTTGTTTTCTTCAGCTTGAGCTTTCATGTGTTAAGCTTTAACATGTTGGACCTGCAAGAACTTATCTGTATTTGCAACCAAAAGAATTATAAATAGGACAGCTGTTGATGTCACCATTCTAAGATTGCTTTATGATTTTTCTGTTCTAGAGTGGTATAAGTTTGAATTTCACTTTGCATCGTCTTCTGAATCATAATTTAAGCCTGACTCAAAGGTTCTCATTTGTTATCTATCAGTGATGAATTTTCATGTGCTTAAATATCCTGAATACCTTTTGTTCTTGCAGGGAAGTTACCTGGTATAAAGCTGGGTCTCCAAGCATTCCAAACAAAACTGGTGGCATTTGGCTCCAAAAATGGAGAGACTATATAGAGGGAATCCAAATTTGTACAATTAGTCATTCAAATTCTTTTCCAGTTAACAGGAAATCTACTTTTATGTCGATAAAGAGCACAGCAAGTTGAGACATTTTTACAGAACTATTTTAATCAAAAGGGTAAAACCCACAAACCAAAAGAAAATTTCACATAGTTTTTCCATAGAGGGGTATATGCAGGTTAATCTAGTTAATAACCCACCTGTAACTTGTAATTGCTGAAATATGTACGTGAGAAAAAAGGAGAAAGCATGACAATATCATTTGTTCATACAATTCACAACTTTCCCTTGTAAGTGCCTTATGAAAACATTTTATGCCACTGCTATGAAATTGGTTGATTGTATGAAACATAGTAAAGAACAATAGGAAGTCTTTGTTGCAACATTCTGCAGTTACATATATCTAGCAGTGACTGTACACTGGGGAGTTGAAGGCCAGTACAGTATAGATGAGCAAAGTCCTGACCGAGATTTTGTAGAGGATCATCACCTTGTCCATGGACAGATACACGCTTACATCTGATATTAATGGAATTAGTTTCATTTACAATTTCACTGAATTTATCTTAGTATATGCAGAAGAAATACATAGGGAAGATATTTGATGCTAAAGAGGTTGAGCACTGCTGTGGGCATATGGAGAATCCAAGATACTTAACACAAAAGAAAAAATACTGTTTTTTCACGTATCATGTAGCAGCTTTCTTTTTGGTGCTTTTCTCTTACAAATCTGATATGTAATTAATTTAGATTGGAAAATCCCCCTACTGGGGAGTACAGACCTCTTCTACCAACAGGCATGTAGAATTAGAAAGACGTGAAATTACTTAAATTCAAAACCTAAAATCTGTGAACTGTGGCTGTCACCTTTCTTCTGTGAAGACATATTGTTAGACTTCATGTGAATGGAGGTAAGTAGATACTGGATGATATATTTCTTTGGCTCTCCTTGCACTTACATAATTCATCAGCACGTATTAACATGTACATAAAGCAGCTTTTCGTAATACTTCAGAATCCTGTCTTTGTACTGGAATCTGTATGTGAATAGAGATTGTAATATTCCCTGTGACTATTGCTAAAGAGAGGAAGTTGCAAGTGAGGAAAACAAATGTCTTCCAGCAGAGGGTGAATGTGGTGGCCGGTGTTGGAGTAAGTTATGTTAATTCATGGTTAGACTTTAATTTGTTGCTTATTGTCATCTTTGTTAAAAATCATTAAGCAAAAGCCTTGCCATGTATCTAAAAATGATACCAGGAATGAACACTTGTGTATCTGCATGAGCCTGATGTCCTTACTGCATACCTGAAATACTTAGAAAAATTTTATTCCATTGAGAAGAATGGGCCATTGGTTTCAGGAGAGCTTTGTAGTTCTGTGATGCAAGTTTTACCCCACAGCTAGTTATGCTTGTAGCATAGATGCTGTTGGAATTGAGTAACTTTTCTCAAATGTTATTGGTCCACTTAAATGTTTTTCAGCAGTTTGTTGATCTCACATCCCTTACAATTGCCAAGATGCTGATGGTAAGGAAGATCTCTTCTGGTCACCTGGATTTGCTCAGTGATGTCTGTGCCATTGAGCTTGCTTCATGAGGTGGCAGGCATTGCGTAGGGGAGTTATATACAGTGAGAAAATCAAACTCCATTGGCTGTTTTTGTTTTTTTAATGAGAACTTCTGTTTGCTTTTTTTTTTGGAAGAAGCCACTTTATTCCCTTTAGAAATCCTGTTGATTTACAAGTGATGGCACTCACACAGCAGAAATCACTAACAGCAAGCACAAGAAATACCAAGGGAACATTTGGTAGTCCAATAGATTTTCACTCAGCATGTTCTTTTTTTTTTTTTTTTTTTTTTTTTTTTTTAATCCCCGTCTTTTTCTGTAGACTTTTAATTCATCTTTAAGTTGCGTGCTGGTGATCAGCATCTTTATGCTGTTATTTCTAATTAAAAAAAGAAAAAGAAAAAAAAAAAAGACACTCCTGGGAGGTCTTTAATTTTAAACTCATCATTTTGTTTGATGCTGTTTAGTAATAGCTCACTGGAACCATAAAACAGAATTCTGCTTCTTTATTAACTTGTTTTTACTAATGAACATGCTTGTTTGTTTAGCATAGGATTTTTATGTGTACTGGGCCAATGAAAATTTCTTAAAATATCTCACAAATTTCATATGCCGTCTTCTGAGGATTTAAGGTCTAGCATTCGACATGTATTTTTCTTTCTATAAACTTTGGCAGAGTCCAAAGAGCGCATTTTTGCCTTTTGCTCTCATAGATACACCTTGCTGTCAAGATATACTACTGTATTTCTGCTTGATAAACATACATTATCTCTCCAGCCAGCACTGTCAAAACATGTGGCATTAACCATATGTAACTGAAGTGATGTATGTCATGTTTTTTGTTTCTTCCTCTCCCTCTGTGAGCTACACATGGATGTATTTTTCACCAGTCCATGTAGAATAAGAGGGGAAGAGGAAACTTTATGGATGTTAACTCATAGAACTATGATTCTATAATTCTGTGATTCAGAAAATATAGTTACAACAGTAACAATAAATCTTTGTCCTATTTATAAGTCATTCCATCATCTGGAGAGGGGAACTTGTCCCTAACTTTACATTTCTGTGTCTCTTGGTACCTCTGAAAGTGACGGGAAATAAGCAGGCTGTAAAATTTCAGCAGATAAATCTGTGCTTGGGAGGGGAAAGTAAGACAGGCTATCTTCAAAACTGAGCAGTTTTGCTTAGTCTCTGAAGTACCTTGCATTAGCATCTTTCATGCTGTAATTGGCATTAATAGTGTGTTGTGATGGAATTGAAATGCCTCATTGAGCTGCATGCTCTCAAAAACTTTACTGGCTGTCCCATACCATTTACTGCTGGAGACTTGTAATGGCTCCATACTGATTCTGAGTTAGTTTAAAGGAGTTGCGGTCCTGATACAAGGTCATTGCCTGAATATTGCACCCATTTCTCTTCCATTAGTGTTTCACAAGCACAAAAGGACAACGAATGAAATGTGTTTCCTAGCTTATCAGTGCTATGAGAGGCGTTGCTATTAATTACTGGAACAGAGCGATAATATTAATATCCTTGCCCAGCTGCTCCTGTGAGTACACAGTATGCTGTTAAATGGAGTAAGAAAGTGTTCACTTGTCTTGAAGAAGCAAATTAGTTCTCCCTTCTCTCTACTACATTTGTCTGTTGTATAGTTGGAATATGTTGTGGACAAATTTTGTTTTTTTAATTTTTAACATTTTTTTTTTTTAGTGAAATAAAAACACACCTGTAGAGGGAATAAAAAAAAAGTCACAATTAGACACCCAGGTTCCACTTACAGTGCACAGCAAAAGGCACTTCTGAAGGTGACTCATAAAGCCTTCATGCTAAGTGAGAAACCAGCTAGGGCTGTTGGAAAGAGTATGTCCCATCACACAGCTCATGCACAAGCTGGTGCTGGAGGCAAGCTGCTCAGAATTGGTCTTTAAACTGGTTGGGAGAAGCAGTGATGGTGTAGGGAATCCTCTTTTCTGACCCCTTAATGGAGGCAGCACTTGGGCCAGAATTGGAAGACATAGTGTCCGTGCACTGCTTCAGCCCATTGAGTCTAGCTGCTTTCTCCCATCTTTCAGGAGGGTGTCCCCTCACCAGCATAAGGGTGGCCTCATCGTGGAAATAGTCTTCTGTTCTCCCCTTAAAGCTGGGCTTTGTCGGGAATTAGATCATTTTACATGGACTCACATACCCATAAAGTCACTGAATAAAAATTGCCCATATCTCCTACCTGAGTGTTCCACCTACTAATTGAGGGACCCTTCATGCCTCTTTTTCCCAGTTGTCATCATGGGTTGAATGTGAATGTACAAAGCTATGCTGTAAAAGGTCGACATCAGCTTCCCCTCCCCCAAAACAGGGTTATCATGACTGCATTTTATGAGAGTTCCAGTCCTTGGTGTAAGCAGTAGCTGTGCTCAGAGCCTGGGCACCAAATCTGGTGGCCTTCGAAGACTAATTCTGCTCTGCCCCATTCCTGATTCCTTAAGACTAAGCATTCTGGCACACACCAGCTCTCTTAGGGATTCAACTCGCAGTGATCTTGCTGATGAAATCCTGAATTATCCTTGGCAGGGCTGGGCTTTCTCCTATTTGAACTGAGTTTGGCCAAAAGAATCAAAATTCACTATAGCTCTTAATATTTCAGCCTTCTTTACATTGTGCACAAAGCTTATTGTGTCCTGTTTGCTGATAGCAGGGAATGCAATTTGTTAAGTACATATAATTAAGATATTTTATGCCTAGTAGCTATGTACTAAGAGGACAAGTTTCATAATAATTTAAACTACAATTAATATAATGATTAATTAGGAGGTGAGAGAGCTGTAAGAATATAGTAAACATTGCCAACATTGGGGATTTTAGTAAGTAAAACCAAGGTATAAGCAAAAGAACCTGAAACTGGAACTTTATTTTGAAACCTATCCTTTAGGCAACTTAGAAAATGACAAAAATATCATTCATCCAAGGACAGTTTAAATAACAAAGAAACCAAGATAAGATTTACCAGACAAGTGATGGTCATGGCCTGATGCAGCATGGTCCTGACAGAATGCACAATTAACCTTTTTGTTTTATTCTGCCTGCTTCAAATACCTGCAAGGTTATAATATTACCCTGTGAAAATGAATTTGAGTGACCTACGGCTAAATAATGACATGAACAGTAACAAGAGAGGATAGGTGCAGTGAAGAGATGAGTATTCTTGCTTAACCACTGAACCTTAATAACCGTATACGTTACACTTTATTTAGTTCAAGTATTTGGTTAACAACCATTTATTTTCTATCAGTTCTTTACTGTGGGGTAATGTTAGTGCTTCATAAAAACATTCTTTGGGCACACTTAGTCACGGAATAAAATTAAAACTATTTTGTTCCTACTTTACAGTATGTTGCGTTCTGGAAGTGCTGCAGACTTTTCATGTTTATCACTAGTGCAGATGCGTGAAAATTTATTGAACATATTGTCTGGTGTCGTTATATATCTGGGGAAGATGCAATGTTTGAATTCTAAGTATAGTCATTGGAAAAAAATGCTGTAAATCCTTTGTCTTTCTAGAATACTTTATTGGATTCTTGTAAGTTGAAAGGCATGAACTCATTTTGCTTCTCTCTTCTTTTACATAGAAGTTTCTGCTATTGCAAGATACTTGCCTTGGTAGTAAAGGTACATCACCCAAAGCATAAACCTAAATCTCAATGCATTCCACTGCATTCAGGCAGACTCTCCACAGTTCCTTCACCTGTTATCAGCATCATTTCAAAGCTGGGCAGTTACTCTTGCAGAAACTGAAAAACCTCCCAGACACTTTGCAGCAAATGGAGGAAAAAACAAAAACACTTTTGTAATGCCCCTGTTAATAAAAAGTTAAAAATGAGGATAGGAAAATGTGCTGAGAGGTTCCAGACAAGAACTGGCCAAAGTGACCAGTGTAGGGATTGGGTTATAAAGCATTTGGTTGTTGATGATCTGCTAATGACCAGCTCTCAAGAGTGACATCTTTATTACTGTTCCACCTCCATGCTCTGTGAATTTTAGATTTAGAATACTAATAATAACAATTTATATAATTACGGAAGTTAATATCTGAATAACATTTTCCAAGTGTCTACTGCTACTAGTAAGGTAACGCAAAGTACATGGACAGTATGGTGATTCTTCTTAGGATGCCATGAAAAAAGGGTTGGGCTTACTAACACCGTGTTTTAAATAAGGATTTCAAACACGGTTTTCCGATACCGCTGATTTCTTTTTCAATTGTTTACTTGGACTGGAAAGAGCTATGTACTGACCTAGTGCTGAACTCCAGGATTTAGCTTTGGCTGACTTCACAGAAGTGCTTTTGTACAATAGGCTTCTATTCATGCCGGAGGTCTTGTTGCATTTGCTGTCTTCAAACCAATGGATTTAATATGCCAATGATTTTGGTGCTACAAAAAATTCCCAGGTAGTGGGAAAAAAAGCATCTGCTGCCTCTTCAGATGCCAAGATTAAAAGAAAAATCTTTTTTATTACTCAAAAAATTTCCTTAAACATACTACTGTGTCACAAATGCTGTTTATTCTGCAGCAGTTTAGTCTTGCATTGCAAGAATTACTCAGAGAAAGAGAGAAACACGGTGTTTAAGATGGGGAGATGGAGAAGTAGAATGGGAGAAAAGGATAAAGAGAACAGCCCTGCAAGAAGGATTTTTTTCTGAACAACATTTGATTGTACTCTTTGCTTACAGCAAAATAGGAAGATAGTGCTGTTTAATGTATTGCAGATAGGCAGTGTACTAAAAATCAACCTATTGGTGTTGAACTTGAGGTCAAAACATCTTTTTCTTCTTTATGGCAGCACTCTGCTTCTAGTAGGAATCCAAAGAACTTAAAGGCCATTTTGTTTGAGGAAACCCGTGGAGGTCACATCCCTACAACATGATTTACTGTCCTACAGGAAAAGTAGGAAGCAGCAAGAGAAACAAAACTTTCCAGCAGTAAGAACCTTTCTCTTGTTTGGATGATCAGATCTTCTTTATACAACTGGAGAACAGTTTTATTTGTTATTACTTGCAGATATGAATCGACCATAATAAGTGATTAATCTGACCTGGTAGAGCTAATGGTTGGCAGTTATGATGGATAGTCATAAATGTTGACTTACAGGTCCCATTTGAAAACAAACTGGCTGAGCCATCTTAATGAGTTTTTTTCTGGAGTGTGTACACAGTGCAAATAATTAAAATTAAATTGAATCTGAGTCCCATGTAATTACAACTGAATTTATTTGATTATGCTTCCCGTAAGGAGGGTAGATACAAAGGGATTCAGTCATTTTAAAGCTTGTTGCAGTTTGTAGATAATATGTCTCTGTTGTCAGCTTGGAGGAGTTAATGGAATTGGAAATATTTCATATGCTTATGTCACCTTTTATCATAGATTTCAGCAATACTCCTTTAATTCCAGCTTCGATTTATACTTTTCTAGCGATGGTTTTGTGCAGTGGGCTTGAGGAAGGTTGGATTGCACCCTCTGGTCATTTACTGGGAAAGGACCAAAGGTGGGGGAGGTTTTCCGCTTGTATTCAAGATCTTAAAACTTGTTTTATAGTGTGTTTGTTTTTTTCCCCTCAATATTCAATAAATCAATATTTATAGAAGTAAAAGCTGAACGTAGAAGAGAAGGTAGCAGTCTCCTAGAGCATTTGTGATGGATCACTTCTGTGCAGCTTCTTACAGTATTGTCTGTGTTTCTGTTCACAATAGAAGAGAAGAAGAAAAGTTCTCTGTTTAAAAGAAAAAGTTCTAAATTGCTGTTAAACTGCTGTGAATTATTCATTCAATTAATGTGTGTCTGTAAACTTCAAAAATTTTTAGTCCACTGTTTGTTGGACTAGGCCAGTAATAATACATTGTTCAACAAAGTGATAATCAAAGTAAATCTGTCAGATAATGCAGAAGAGACTGTAGGTGTGTCTCCTGGAGAATGCTATTAGAGTTTATGAATAGATTTTTAAGTGTTCCTAAGTACAGCATGCGTTTATTATCTAGTTCAGAAGTTAGAAAAATCCTGCATTAAGATTCCCAAACTTGCTTTTCGTAGTGGTGGATATACTCAGTAACTCTCAGATAAAATGCAAGAGTGATCATAAGCTCCTGAAAGTAATGATAATTCACTACCAACCTTTTTCTTAATTATAGAAATAAAAGCAGTCAAAATATTTAAGGAAATCTGTCCAGCAAAATTTTTTAAATGATCATGTGAGTTCTTTCTTCTTCACCATTTTTCCTTTAATTAAATGATAAGTTCATATTAAAATTAGCTCGGTATTTGGGTAAATTAAATCTGCCTATCACATCCACGGCAGTCATGTTTGTGGCAGTATCAGCACAACAATCTAGTGCATGGACTGAGCTTTTATAAAAATTTAAAGTAAGGCATGAAGATGAAAGCCCTGGAGCCAAACAGATAAAGTGCACATGCGATGGTATGAATAGTGTTCAATCAAAATGACAATGAAACTCTAAAGCACCAAAGGTAAGGTTAACAAATTCTTTAAAAAAAAAAAAAAAAAAGTCATGGCATTTCCCAACACTGCTCAAATACCACAAAGGTGGAACCAAGTGGTATCTTCACATCACGTCTATGCCTTTCACAAATATAGTGTAAAGCAAAACTTCAAGACTGCAGGTGCTGTGTGTTGGTGAAAGTTGTTTATTTTCCAGCAGTGCCTAGAGTCTAGCTTTGAATTTTTTCTCACTGAAAAAAGTTGGAGACCTGTTACTAAGGTTTGTCTTCTAGGAGATCACCTGAATTAAGGAATTGGTTTAAAAACATGAGTCTCTTCCTCTATTCAGTCTTCCTCTTACATCATGAAATACAAGGACCTAAATGCAGGCACACTCACCAAACTGAACTTTAAGCAAGAAATTAAATATATTTAATGCAATTAAACTGATGTTAAACGTGTATGTCTATTTAAAGTACAATACTCTAAATAAACATTTTCCTGAAAGTATTTTCCTATCTGATATTTCTACAAACAAGACAGGGCAGAATTTCTATATGCTGCCACAGCAAGGCATGCCGTGATGTGGTGTTGAACACAGACAGCTCCTGAAAAAAAGAAACGCAAGGAAAATGGCCACCATTAGGTTAAAACAAAGTCTTGTGTCTTTTTCGTATTACCAGATCATGTATGCAAGTGATATTGAAAATTGTATTAAAAGACCTGGCTGGAATTTATGTGAAAATCCTGTCTGAGCAGACTGCTAGTATCAATGCAAATTACAAGTCAGGATTTATCCTTGTTCTTCCTCAAGTGCCTGGTGAAGAGGGATGTGTAAGCTCTGGTTTCTGACTCTTGGAAGAAAACAGCCTTTCCATTGCCCTATATGTATGTAGTAATCCTGTCAAATCTTAGCTGGATTCAAACTTTTTTCCTACCAGGTGCCATCTGCACCTTCTATCATCTTATACCTCAAGATCTTGAGGTTTTGTTATCTTTTTTGTTTGTTTGTTTATTTTATATTTTATTATGTTTTTAAGATCTGAAACAGGCTGTTTCATATCTCCATTTCCTTCTCCAATGACTGTAAGCCTGCAGCCTACTTTAATGGTTTTGACCTGCTGCAAATAACACCGCCTTTTAAAAAATTCTGTTTTGGAAGGAGCCTGAACTCAGGATGCCAACTGCAGTCTGAATCCAGCTGCGAGGTAGGGTGGGCACTAGCTTCACCTACAGAGCACGAAGCGCAGCCGTGCCGATGGTGGCTGCACTGGGCACTGCCAGTGAGCGGAGCAGGGAGGTGCCCACAGTACAGCTCCAGTGCTGGTGCTCAGACTCGCAATGATCCAGCAGAATCCACCAGCAATGCAGTGGGTGCAAGGTTTAGGTGCTCTGATTTTGTATCCTAGGTAGACACTGTGAGTAGCTCTGTAAGGAGTGATGCTATCTGTCTGACCTCGTGTTAAACACCAGGCACTCTTATGGTGGATACTGCCTGCTTGTCCTGCTTTTATGTTGCTGTCCTTCATGGCATCTGAGTGATTTCTCAGCTAAAAACAGTAAATTCTGCCACAAATGTTGAATGCGGAGTATGACAGATACAATAGCTCTGGGAATATTCCAGCAGTTAAAGCTGCTGGTGCAGCTCGTATCCATCCGCAGCTTTTCCTCCCTCTGTGTAATGATGGGCCAGTTGCTCTGGCAAATATTATATGGTATTATAAGTAAATCTTAGCCTGGTAAATAGCCAGTCAGGCACACACCTGGCTTTATTGTGATTGTCACAAGTATTTGCAAATTTAACTGGTAAAAAAAAATCCTAAAACTTTAGAAAAAAGCTTCCTTTTTGTTAGATTCCCTGTAGTTCTTACTGTACGTTTCCCTCATGCTGTGATTTCATCTTTGGCTCTACTAAGACAATACAAACAACTTTCATTTGGTTACTATTTCTGGTTCTGTTCTGCATGTGCTGTTCACATGCTAGAGAAAATTATAGAAAAAAAATAATGCTTAGACAAATATAGCTAGTACTTCAGCTTTGCATTGCTCTTTAAATATTAGGACATCAGAGCAAAGATTAAACCAAACCACAGAGTTCATATTGTGTCTACACAAAGGACTAAGATGTAAAAGAATGCCTTTAAATTATTACAGAAAATGGGAGCAAAGTATAATTGGTGCAGTTTGGTAATGAAGGATGAAGCTAGGCTGCTGTGTTTTGCTCTTGACTGAATTACTAACCCAGTCAGACACTGCTGTCATGGAAATCTGAAAGGGAGTTTGAGCCCTTTGGAGTGACTGGCTCTAGGCAAGCTACCTAGCTTTTACCCTGCCTTTTACTTCTATTAAAAATGTGAAAGCTTTTAGTACAAAACACAGGATATAAGAAGTGCAGGATGACTGTAGATGTCTTGGTTCTTGGTTGCACAACATGGGGCTTGTTCAAAACATCTGGTGTCTCAGGATAGAATTCTGCCTGTGCAATCTATGCCTGTTTAAGGCAGACTTAATGGCATGTGTGATCCACTTGCTAGTTCTGAAAAACTATTGTGATGGAAGTATGTTTGTGTAAGTGTAAGGAACTGTTTGAAGTACTGTTCCCATCATTAGGTCTTGACCCCTAGAACAACTTCAAATCGTGTTTGACTTTTTCACTCTGTCACAATAATGAATTGAGTTACATGAGTAAAGAAATATCAGATATCTTTACATCATCAGGTATTCTACTGAACATAGAAATATCTGAATTTCATATCCATAATTGAAGACTGTGCTGTTTATTACAAGACAAGTTTGTCCTGCAGATACATTCTTTTGGACCTACTAATAATACGCAGTCTTTTGGGTTTATAAGCCATTCTCCAGGCCTTAATGGTTAACTGACCCAGGTTCCTCTTAACTTTGTATTTGTCTTTATATGGTTTGGAAGCAGGTCCTTAAAAGAACTTTTTTAACAGCAGCATGGGATACCAATAATAAAGTGAGTACGATTGGTTATATTTTAAGTTAACAACAGCTTTTTTCTCTGTTGTTTGTCATCAGTGATAAACTGAAAGATTTGTTCCCAAATGAGTTTAAAACTTAGAAGCTTTCCACTTGCTCAAAGAGGTGAAGATATAATCTATAAAATCAAGATATATTTGCTCAAGTTTTAAAAGATTTGTCTTTAGCAAACAGCGTTAGTAGTCAAACACTGGAAGTGATCAACCTGCCAGATACAGATTTGGCTCCCTTCCTCCCACTAGACTATTTTCCATTTGGTGATGCATCAGTGTAAATATCAGAACAAAAAAATGCCCATGTTTTACGGAAGAATGTGGCCTTTATTACAAAATGAGTTACCATATTCTTTCAGCAATTCAAACACTGTGGGATTTATAATTTTTACAATTGTAAAAAATACCTTTTTTTTTTTTTTTTAGCAGGTTTAGTGTATATAGGTTGTAGACCAAGGGATTTCTTAAAACACGCAATTTGCTTGGAGGCATGAACAGCGAATGGGGGTGTAGGATAATGAAGATTAAGGGCAATACATTACACTTCCTTTTAATCTGAACTAATTTTGAAATGACTCATTAATGATGAGCTTAACACAGGTAAAAATAAATAAATAAATAAACAAATAAACATGGTGCTAGCATTATCTTAATAAAAATACTGTCAGCATCTTTATTTTATAAGAATCTTGAAATAAAAACACTGTTTAGAAGATACTGATAAAACAGGCAAATATGGATAATTTACAAATTACTATTATGGCAGTTATTTTAAAAATAAAGTGATCATGCATGATCTAAAATAATTCTATTTCATTTTAGTTCCATTTTGCAGTCATTCCTAGCATTATATTTTCTGCAAGGTGACATTACTTGCATTTGTGTCAGCTCGGATTGCCTTGGCTGGGAAGACAGCGAGCCTGCTGACCTACACCATCAGCACTTCACTGGTCTGGATGCAGTTTTTTAGCACAGTTATGATGTTTGCCCTCTTGCTTTATTGTTCCTCCTACCTCCTATACCCACAGGTTTCATTGTGTTTGTTTAAGGACTGGAGAGTCCTGCCCTTCCCCCTGCCCAGCTATGGATATAAAAGGACCCGACGTAACTTCTCTTCACATTACCAGAATCCTGTCACACACAGTTTCCTGCCCTATGTAGTGTTTTTGCTCACAAGGAAGGTAAGCTGTCCTTCCGTTCTGAAGAACAAAGGGAATTTTTAAGGCTGTCGCGCTGTGAGCTGCTGTTCAGCAGTTTTCCCGTATCTCCAGCCCAGCCTCTTTCCCATCTCTTCCATACGTCTCTATGGCTTTTTTGTTGGTATTGCCCTTTCCCCTTATGAACACTGATATCTAAATTGGGTTTTCAGAAGTTGGTCTCCTGCATTGCAAGGGTGTATTTATAAGATAATGATTGTTTTCTTTCATCTTTTTATATTAATTAAGTATTCAAAAGGATCTTTTTCTTTGTGTTGATTCTTGCTTTGAGGGGGGAAAAAAGTTCCCTCAGGAGAACTACTAAATTATTTCTTAGTACAGTGGGCTTATGAAGCTTTGTTTCAGCCAGATTAGCTAAAATACATGTTCTCACTTCACTTATGTCACAAAGACCCTGATTCTATGAAATGAACTGTTAATTCAATGAAATGACTTCTGACCAAAGCTATTCAATTTTGCAGTAATTCACGTGGGTACATGTTGAAGCTGGTAGGCACAGTACTTTCTAGTCATCTAATTTTTCTGCATTGCACTGACAAACTCAGATTCTCACAAAAGGTTGAATTTCATGTGTTACAGGTATTTCCCTAGGCTGTAATGGCAGATCTTTATGTTCAGTATCTGTTCTGTAAGACTAGGAAAAAGTGCCTAATTGGTTCATGACTGAAGAATTGTATTTGCTGAGCCTAATTCTTTGAGTTATCTTAATATAAGTACATGTATTCCTGAAGTGATCTCCCACCTACATGGTAGCACAAATCTCATGTATAAGCATAAGCATAAATTTATAGTGAGCTGTTGAGATTAACATTACATCTAATGTTCACTTCTGAAGCCAAAACTATAAGCTCTGTACGTTACCTCGTTGCTGTTCCTTGGATAAACTTTTGCTTAACAAACGTGCCAGCCTTCTCTTCTCTACAGTAACTCAGTTCTGCTTCGTAGAGGTTGAGGATCTGTCTTCTGAAACTGAAATACCTGAAGTTCTTTATGGAGCTGAGGCTATTTGGATCATATTGCAAAACATGATGGAATATGATCCACTGTCTGGTCGCAAGAAAGCTGATTAAAACTGCATCTTTGTGGATTTATTTTGACGGCTGCTTCTGAAAGGTGAAAGCACAGAAACCCTGGTATTTTCTTTATAGAGCACAGGTGGCAAGAATTTACATTTCTCAAAACTTTCATGTTATCTCAGACCTGATTGTGGACACAGTCCTCATCTTGAAGGGAGAGAGAGAATGAATACTGGAACATTCTTCTGTCTCTGGTGAATCTTTGATTAATACTTCACTGGTATTTATTATCATTGTAAAGCCATTATGAAATAGAAACTATTAAACCAATTTTCAGAGGAAAATCTGAAACAAAACCACAGAGGTATCCTGTCACAGTGTGAAGTCTTGAAGAAGGGCTTCTCGAATCTCAGGCTGATGTGTTAACTGTCAGATCTTACTTTCTGAAGCAAATGTGGCTGATTTCAAGTTTGTCCTCTTGTTTAGGTATTATGGGGGAAAAAAAAAAATCTAAATAGTCATTTTAAATATTTATAGAGAGGAAAAATAGCTTTATAGGAAACACTGATGAGCTTCCCAATAAATACTACTTTTATAAAAGACCTATCCTTTGTTTCATTTTAGTTGTGTACTATGAGAAGTAAACAGGGTAATGTTCAACTAGTGCATTATTTAGAGATTTTTTGAGTACATTTTGAAAGCCTCATACAGAGCTCTGTTCACAGGATTCCCATTAAACACAATGGGAGCTGCATGGCTAAAATCCTGCAAAGCAGTTTTAAAATGTATCCCGTGCTGTGCTGAAGATAGATGATTAAAGAATGAGTGCTTGAAAAGGAAGGAGGGAGCGATGTAGTGATTCTCCATTTAGGGCTATAGTTAGACTAAAAATCCTTCTCTAAACCCTTCATAAATGATGTTCTGTTGGAAGTCCAAGCTAATAGCTCTTTTGTTTCTGAAAATGAAATTCCAATACTATGCAAATAATGATACATTTGCATCTCTGAGATGCGTAGATGTCTAGATGTCCTCTCTCTTCTTTTGTCTTTATATTTACCTTTTTGTTGTTGATGTTGATCCGCTGTAGTCTTTTTGTTTTCTTACGTCTTGCTTACATTTGCATATCCTTTTATCTTCTTTTCCTTAAAGTTCTCTTAGATCTTTTATGCCGTTTTCTTTATTTGTGATCCTCATGCCATGCTCTGTTCTCTTTCTCTCCATTCACTCCTTAAGAGGCTTTCTCAGAACTTTTCACTCTCTTTTCCCTCTTTGTTTATAAGTATTTCCTTCTCTCTTCTCCTAATCCAAATCTTAGTTTGTCCAGTTGTTCTACACTCCTTTACCTTCTCTTTTTCTTTTTTTTTTTTGTGTGTGTGTGGTTTTTTTTCCTTCCATATTGACAGCTGCCCAGCAATCTGAAGTGTCCTTTCCTCTTCTAACCCAATTACTGGCATCATGCAACTTACAACCTACAAGGCATGGAAGATTTCAGACACTGCATCTGATATAAATTCAGCAAGGGAAAAGTGGGAACATGCAGCAGTGGAAGCACAACATGCACAAAGCTTCTTCCGTATATTTCAGTGTAAATCATACACAGAGAAACACAAATGTTTTCCTCCTGTTTTTATTGAATTAATCTCCAAGATAATGCAATTTAAAAGGATGAGCTTCAATAGTGTAGAATTTGGCATTTTGAGCTGATCTGATCAGGTTTTTGTTTCCTGTTGTTGCATCATACAATGGATAATGGTTGTGACTGAGTAATTTGTTTGGAAAGATATGAAAGATGTGGGGAGTGCTTTATGCCACTTAACAGAGTCACAGAAATGTTCTTTTTCTTTTAAATGCAGTTTTTAATTCTTCACCTTGAATTTATTTGTACCTTGATATTCTTCCCTTCCCCCCCCCCTTTTTTTTTTTCTCTCCCTTTCTGTTAGGGTTGCACACCTAGCAAGGGGGAACACTAAAAGTGATTGATGGCAAAATGTTTCATATCAGGTACTTTCTGATTCTTTTGTGACCAGATCACAAATAATTTAATTCAGCTCTTCTTGTTCATTGGCATCAAGGATGTTGATGCTTTATGTGACACCATTCCAGCCCTCTTCTCTGTGCATTGTCCTGTATTTTTATTGCCTCATTATCAACGGCGTAGATGTAGAAGAGCTGTCAATACAGTTTTAAGAGAGATTACCACTATCTAATGGTCCAGGCAATTAGCCCTTGGAGACCATTATTCTAACCATGTGTTACTTGTTTAGGCCCTTTGCTGTGTTACTAGGGTTTGGGAATCTACAACCAGGAAGTTTTCATTCTTATGTCTCCAACATGATTTGTTTTCATGATTGTTTTCTAACCATCTGAAATTTGAAACAGGAAGAGTAATTACTTCTACATCTCATTCTTTGGTAGTAGGTGTGTGTTGCTGTTAACCGAATCTGTCCTCCACAAGATCAAACTCCTTTTGAGCCAGGTGCCATTAGAATAGAAAACTGCCTTGTTGCAGGGCAGTGCTGCAGGAAACTTGTGCTGGAGAAGGCTTTCTTCAGGCTCAGGAGAAGGCATTTGGCATTCACTATCCTGGCAGTCATTCCCCACCTGCTTTGTGGGAAAAACATAGAAATATTTTGTTTAAATTACTTATTATTTTTCATGCCGTAAATTGGTCATTTGAAAATCTAGACACAATGTTGGAAAGGTGTCTGAATGTCACTGTTTGTAGAATCATAGAATATCCCAGGTTGGAAAGGACCCGCAAGGATCCTCAAGTCCAACTCCTGGTTCCATATAGGACCACACAAAACCAGACCGCATATCTGAGAGCAGTGTCCAAACTCTCCTTTAACTTCAGCAGACTTGGTGCTGTGCCCAGTGCCCTGAGCAGCCTGTGCCAGTGCCCGACCACCTCTGGGTGCAGACCCTTTCCCTAACCCCCAGCCTGACCCTCCCTGTCCCCACTCCATGCTGTTCCCTTGGGTCCTGTCACTGCCCCAGATCAGAGCTCAGCGCCTGCCCCTCCGCTCCCCTCCTGAGGGAGCTGCAGGCCGCCATGAGGCCTCCTGTCAGCCTGCTCTGCTCAGGGCTGAACAAACCAAGGGACCTCAGCCGCTCCTCAGATGTCTTTCTCTCTAGACTCTTCCCTATCTCTGGAACTTTCCTTGGAACTCTGTACTATCTTTATGTCCTTCTGATATTGGATCGCCCCAAACTGCACAGTGCTCAAGGTGAGGCCGCACCAGGCAGAGCAAAGTGGGACGATCCCTTCCCTTGACCAGCCAGCAGTGCTGTGCCTGATGCACCTCAGGGTGCAGTTGGCCCTCCTGGCTGCCAGGGCACCCTGCTGGCTCATGTTCAACTTGCCATCGACCAGAGTCCCCAGATCCCTTTTTGCAGCCTCTTGCCCCACAGTCTACATATATCCAGGGTTGCCCCACCCTGGGTGCAGAATCCAGCACTTATTTTTAATTTCATGTGATTTGTGATTGCCCAGACCTCTGATTTGTCAGGATTTCTCTGCAAGACCTCTCCACCCTCAAGGGAGTCAACAGTTCCTCCTAATTTAGTATCATCCACAAATTTAATCAGTATGCATTCGAGTCCTGCATCTAGCATTTATAAAAACATTTCTTCCAGGAAGATTTCAGCCTTGGGAAATAAAATCCTATGCACATTTTCCATGTTAAAAAAACTTCACCATGGTGTAGCTAATGCCATGGTAGGCCATCCCCCTGTGCCTGCACAGCCTCCCTGGCCAGCAGAGGTATGTGAGAAGGTCCCAGTCACACAGAGAGGGCATCAGCAATTCATGAAGTGTACCAGGAAAACCCTTGATTGTAGTTGATCAGTCAAGAACTGTCTCATACTCCCTGTTTATAAAGGTCTATTTGAATATTCAAAGCAAGCTTTCTGCTGAGGAGAAAAATGGAATGACATATTCTAGATACACCTACAATAGCACACTGTCCCGCTTAGGAATTAAAATATTAATGTATCATTATATGTAACATAGAAATCACTTGGAATATTCCTGCGCATTTTGTCTGCCTTTGCTAGTCTCATACGTAGAGGCTTTCAGGAAGCCATAGCTGAATTGAAAATCTCAAGTTCTTTTCTTGTCTTATTCTACTCCTTATAAGCTGTAATTTGGAAAGGCTAAGTTGAATAGGTCAAAAGAAATTATATTTATTAAGACTCCATGTTGTCTTTAAAAGTATTTCTAAGCAACTCGCATGGTTGGGAACCTGCCTGGTTCATGCTGTTCTGTTGATTCTTGCTGTTCTTTGTGAACATCTGAGGTGATTCGTTTTGGGGGGCATCTGAGTTCAAAGTATAAATCTTTCCTGACATACCTGAGTCCTGTGTAGTTACATCTGCAGGAGTTCGGCCTCTGTGCCTTTGCAGTAGGCGGTATGGTGTCAGGAAGAGGCTGGTGCTCTCTTATGAGTTTGACTGATTTTTAATGTAAGGGGTAGTTTACTGAATTAAACCAGGAGTGGTTGAATGTTGTGTAGTTAGACTCCCTTTAGCTCCATTAGTACTTATTTTTTTATAGACATTAAATTCGCAAACAGCATTTGAAGAGAAAAATATTCTAGAAAAACTTCCCAGTCTTTGTCTCTCAAGGCATTGGGGCATGTTGCACAGAGTTGAATATAATGAAACTTTCTGAAAAAACTTCAGTGATATGCATATTTAGTAGTCACTTAATCAAAAGAATTATGTATCTTTCTGTACAGCAATAATATGCATCCACACTAGCCGCTTAATCAAAATAATTATATATTTTAAACGGTTTTTGTTCTTTTTATTGCTAAACAATCGCAGAATGGTGAGAGATAAATATCTTTTTATATCATTTCACAAGTCCTCCAGGTTTCATTTTAATGCAGAATGGTAGAAATGTCAGAATGATAAAAAGACAGAATGAAGTTTTTGATACCATACCTCATTCCAGATCGAACGGCTTGTTTAAGGTTATGTGAGCACGAGCATAAGCTATTCATTGAAATGTGTGAAACATTAACATGCCAGTAAAGAGATAGAAAAACTACCAATTTATTTGAAGTTACTCAAATATTTTCTGAGATATAGAGCGCAAATCACTGAAGAAAGGACCTTAAGATTTGTTGTCATATCAACAGAAAGATATGAAGTAGAGAGGACCTCATCTGCTGGTTAGACCCAGCACAGTGAACAGTTGGTATCCTGGCTTCTGTCACTGATATTGGCCATGTTGTTTAACCCTGCTGTGTTTTTTTATTCACCTGTAAGACGAAAATATATATTATGTTGTGTTAACCTGTGTAATCACAGCACAAAAGCTATGAACATTCAAACCTCTCACAAGTACATTCTGGGATGAGGACTCACGTCACTGATCTTTCTAAGAGAATAACCATATTTACCAGCACATGGTGAGTTATGATAACTAAAGCTAATCTGATCTGTCAGTTAGAAGAACAAACTCCACTTTGTGATAAATCATCCTTGGATTTTTATTGCTGTTGTTCACTACTGGGAAAATGTCTGTACTTTGCAATGGATTTCCCAGATGTGTGAATCTGAAAGGTACTGCTACTACAAGAGTACTCACACATGTGTTGTGAAGGGTAATTAACAGTGAATCTGTCACCAAATACAAACAAATCTTCTGTTGCCATCAGTGGTGTACATATGAGCTAGGGAGAATCCAAATTTATAGGTGAAAATGTTACGGTAAAGAAAATACTATTATTTATTGGTTCCATTAAGTTGGCATTTTACTTACAGAAAACCTTATCCACCCATCTTCCCAAGGCTTTTCCAGATATTTGTCACAGCCCTGGAACTGTCTCAATTCTCCTATAAGATATGCAGAGAGGTGGAGCTATGAAGAAAGTGAAATATCTTCATATTATGTAGAGTTTGAGATTGGAATCCAGAATCTGATGGCCTAAAAAAGCCTTCACTGGGGAGCTGGAGAGACTGAAAACAAATCATGATAATTTCAGTAGTAGGAAAAAAAAATCCTCCTCTTTTTAGCTTTCTTTCAGCTGCTGTCTGTACTCTGGGCAGTACAGGTGGGTGTCTACACTTTGCAGTCGGAGCCTGAATGTTTCCTGATGGGCTGCCTAGTGTGAAAATGCAGGAGATGCACTAGTTTGCACTGTGGGCAGTGGGCAAATGCTTGCAGATGACAGGCAAGGCTTTCAGCTTGTGCATCTCTATACCTCTTAAACCACACAAAAGCTGCCTTCGTTCATGACAAACAAAGAAATTCATGCAGCCATGTCAGCACATACAAAGCGGAACACAAGCGTTTGGTTTTGGGTGGCATTACATTCCCGTGAGTACTGAAAAGCAACAGTGGTTTGTCTATATCAGGGCGCTTGTATATACAAAATAAAACATGTTTTTGGGGGAGCTGGTAGATGCATCTATTCACCTATCTGGGTGTTTGCAAATATGGAAAAAACAAGTATTTGTTTAAAATATAGAAAACGGGGAGGGAGGAGTAAAAAATCATTGCTTGAAATTGGAAATATTTGCAGTCTGGTCATATAGTTGTCTGTAATCTTTCCGATGCTTTTAGATGTGCTGAAACACTGCAACTATTTCTGGTGCCTCCAGCATGAATAAAGTTTGAACTTATGAGCATATGTTTAAGCTGACATGAGAATTAGCTTTCGCTGTGTGTCTGCTTCTATCCATTTATAGCTAATGAAAATATCTCCTTTCATAAGGTCCCGAATGTGTTACTGGGGAGTTGTAGGAGGGACAGTCTTAGCATTTGAAAAATCCTTTCTGTTGCCTGTAAGCAGCTTTTCTGTGAGGCTTAGTCTTGGACTATATTTTATTTAATCCTCCTCCATGCCTGTAACTTACAACATCTTACATGGGGCTGGTGATGGAAGACACCCATACAGTCCATATGGCATTTGTCTATCTGTCAACACAGAAATAAACATTACCACTGGTTTCTATTGCAGTTCCAAAACTTTTTGCTGTAGGTATGAGTTTGATGATTGAAATCTGTATGGCTGAAAGACGATGGAAACATTTCCAACTTTTCCTGGCTCCAATGGTAGTTAGAGGAGTTTCAGAGAAATGTCAGGTCTGCCATTGCACGATGACAGAGTTCAGGCTTGCGTGGGTGCAGTGATGTGCCAATGCTGAGGTCTTCCAAAATCCTACCCCACTTATCTCAGGCTTGAGGCATGTACATTATTTTCAGGATACCTTGAAAATTTCCAGTGTGTTCGACCATCAGCGTTCAACTAAGCACATGTTGTGCTCAGTGCTTCAACCCTCTGTAATTTTGAGGTGGTGTGGGCTAGTGGAGATTTGGTTCTCCACCTGAAGGAAGGGGCCTTCTCCACTTGTATTAATAGGGCTTGAGACCTGATTCATTTTGGCACAGCCATGCTATAATGGCCCGCATCTTGTACAAGATGCTTTGTTTGTTTTATGTGCCACTGTTGGGTAGACAGCTTGCCCTGCAGGCAAAACTTTGAGTAGGCTCCGAGTGCTTTCAGCAGAGTGGTTTAGCATCAGCATGTGAGCAGAGCACGGCTGGCGCAGTTTGGCTTTGCCACCAGCAAAAGCCCCGGGGCTGAGCGGGCTGCTCCGAGCCTGTGCTGGGGACGGGGCCATGCTGGGGCTGCGTGAGGAGGCTTTGCCGTGGTATTCCTTTGGTGGTGAGCTGCTTGTGAGCAGAATGAGTTAAATGTACATCACGGGTTATATGGGTGTCTTTCTGTTGCTGTTGTAGAGTGTTAGTACTTTGTTTTCCAGCTGAAAAGCTAAGGCTGGATTTTGTGCATTTGTAGGCTTTGCCCAGCGCACTGCTATAAGGCATGTACCAGTGTCATATCCTAAGCAGAACTGAAAACGCTGAGAAAACCCCTTGGGGTTTAGAGCCTCAACATTGCCCATCTGTCACTTCTCTTTAAAGTTTACCACGTATCTGTTTTCACTTCTCTCTTTGCTTTTTTTAAATCCATTTTCAATATCTGAATTATTTGAAGAAGCTTGCATCAGTCTGCGGGCTGCCTACCATTCGAGGCAGTGCTCTGGTTCACAGGAGTGAGCCTCAGGAAGGCAGCTGCTGAATGAGCTGACATCAGGTACAAGGATGCAGCGAACAGGAGCAGTTGTTTGCTGAGCTCTTTGTGTTTCTGGTGTGGCCCGTAAAGCCCCTTTGATATTTTCTCTGTTTAAAAAGTCCAGCATTTAATCTACAATCTGGATTCGTTGTTTGTGAGGGGGAGGCATGCTTGTTTATTCTGAAGCCTTTTGGTAGTCTGAGGAGCTCACTGTAAGGAGTCTCACCTTTGAACATCTCTGGGTCCTGTCGGAGTGGTGAGGACGCAAGGTGCAGGTAGCCCCAAAAGTGAAGTTTGAACGAGCAATGTTTAGTCACGGTGCTGCACAGGAGTGCTTGGGCAGAGCTGGCAGAGGCCAAAGGAGCTGAGAGACCACATGGGAACTTGTTCCTTGGTCCACGATCAGTCTGTAGGGAAGGGTCAAGACAGCTCAAGGACCTGAAACCCAGGCCATGTCACCAGGGAGGCTGTAACTAGAAATAGCAATGAGCAAATCTGAGCTGGAGACTGCCCAGGGGAGAGGCAGGAAGCTCCACTGTCTCACAGAGAGGAGCTGGAAGAAAATACCCATCTGAGAGTTTGGAATACACAGAGGTAAGTTAAGCTAAAGATGTAGAAGGATCTGCCATTGATATTTTGTCTACGGCCTTAAAAAGAGTCCTGTGCCTGCTGCATGGCATGGGCAAGTGGAAAAAATGAAATACAAAAATGGGAAAAAATGAAATACAAACTTCAACTGCTGCAGTGAGACTCTAGAAACACCTCTCTGTAAGGCTGTAAGTCAGGACAAAGCTGCAGGAGTTGTTGTGACATGCCTTTGAAATAACCACCAAGTACTGTCACCTCAGCTTGAGGGTGATGAAGAGGGAAGGTGATGGCACCTAGCAAAAGGTAGCAGCCAGCCTGTGGAAATATTGAAGGAAATAGGTCACGGGAGAAGGGGCTGGAGCTGTCGAGCACCTTCTAGAGCTGCAGTGACTGCGTGCTGCCTGTCCCCTGCGGGGAGAGTCATCAGCTGGGCTGTGGGGATGCAGCTGAGCAGAGGGAAGGCTACAGAGTGTATATCCCCGGTGCTGGAAAGGGAATCGAAGATCAGGATTTATGGAAAGGCTTTTTTTTTTTTTTATCTTTCTCAAGGAGAGCTTGCTCTGTCAAGAAAAGGTTTTAGGTCTGGGGAGATCAAACAGCTCTAAGCGATATGCTGCAGAGGGCCACAAAAGAGAAGGAGTTTCCTCTGCAGTGAAACAGGGCATAAAGGCATGTGCTGTACAGTGGGGAGCTGGTCGGAGAAAATCCCCTCTTTATGTGAAACTGCAGTGGCAAACTGTGAGACAGACATCTCTCAGGGAAGGAAATCCATAAACCTCATTGAACAGGGTCTGAAAGCTCTATTGGGGAAGGATATGTACGGGGAAGGCTCTCCAGAGTTGGAGGGCTGAGAAAACCTGACACTTGTGCCTCCTGGAATGGTGTATGTGAGGGAACTTCAATTCCTGTGTGGTATTAAATTCTGTTCTTGGGGAGGACCCCAGTAAAATACTGTATGGCTATGGGCCACTTGAATAGGAAGAACTGGGCCAGGCACAAAATGGGCAAGTTTTCTGACCATGTCCCAACATTGCTGGGGGACAGCACCAGGAGCTGCCGGTCTGTGAGGGTGATGGCCCTAAGAAAAGTGAGGGGACAGTCAGGAACTTGCCGGTCTTTCAGGGAGCTGTCAACCCCAGCAGGGCCTGTCTCGCCAGAAACACACACAGAAAAAAGGCCAAACTAAACACTGTATGTTGCAGCTGGGTTGATTTCCTGGTGTTCTTGCAACAGCACTGGACAAATTACATTTTAAATATGTAGGAATGACTGATTTTGTTTCAGGATGCAAGGACCTGCGGGTCATAAATTCAAGTCCTCAGACCCTGTTATCTAATTAATTTCACAAACTGCTCAACTGGCTTAAAGCTGTTCAGGTTTCCCATCCCGTTACGCTGCCTGGCAGGCAGTTTCAGAGTCTCACTTTTTCAGTGATTAAAAACATTCTCATTTCAGCCCAAATGTATTTGTAGCCACTGCATTTCCATTTTGTTTTATCAATCATTGACCTCAACTTGCTGTTGTTTTCTTCTCCGTGTTACTTTTTCTCACTGATTCATTTGGGGAAGTCATACCTCTGTGAGCCTGTTCTCTTCGGTTCAGGAAGATAAGTTGTTCAGCCTCTGCTCATGACACAGCTTCTCCGTTCCTCTAAACAACCTCCGAGCTGCCTCTTCACTGAATCCTCTGTGAGTGAGCTGCTCCTGAACACTGCTAATCGCAATTGCAGATAATATTCTAGATGAAATCTTGACAGTGCTTTCCACAGTAACATTAATATTTTATGTTCCTTAAACTCCTGTATTCCTCGAACAGATTCTGGTCTCAGAGTGCCTCATTTCTTCTTCTGTTTAATGCTCTGAGAAATTTATCCTGAGTTTAGGGCTGGTGGAGGACTGTTTCCTTACTCTGACATTATGTCAAGAAACTTTAAAAAGCTCCTATCAAACGCAGGTTTCATTTATTTTTCTCCTGAAGAGAAAATCCATTATTTTTTTTTAGTATATATATATAAATTGAAAGGAACACTGCAGTTTGAGAAACTTAAATTTTCTCTTCAAATAATGGATGTAACAAGAATTTTAATGATACTAACTAAGATGCTTCAGATGAGTAGACGCTAAACAGCACACTAAAAGAAAAGGGAAAAGAAATGTTCTTAAAGTGGTTGGAAAACGTAGACTTGGGAATGGAGAGATTTAGAGACCATTTTTGCAGATTTTAACAGCTTGATAGTTATGTAAGATATACAGAATCCTTGACAAAACAGGTTTTTTAGCATCGGCCAGCAAGCAGCCAGAATATATGCGTGGGGGATAGCTATTCTAGATGTAATCGGCAAGTGCTCGATGTTGGAGTGGGTCCATCTAGGATAGTCGAATCGCAACCAAGAGCAGATAACCTTTCGTGGCTACCAGAAGGGGCAAAGGCACGGTTTGATGTGTAGAAATAGCCTTTCATAAAGCGCTTTATTTTTCTGCTTCACTTCCAAAATTTACATGTCCTCTGGAAGCCTTGTTCAGGGAATAAAACATGGTATTTCGCATTAAATTTACAGAGGCTCAACTGTTCTTGCATTCTTTAAAAGAATTTATACTAAATCTTCCTGGCATATAATGTCACTGCGGGGAGCGTTACAGACTGTGATATAACAATCACTTTTTAATTACTGCGCCATTAATTCAGGCTTCAAAGAGTCTAATTTATGGGGAAAAAGTCTGAATTATTACCCTGTGCAATGTTTGGTTAAACAATCCTTCCTAAAAAAAGTAGCAAACTGGGATACTAGTGAAGAAGCAGCAGCTTATAAGCTGCAGGAGCGCTGGCCATCGGAGCTCTGCAGTAAATCTGACCAAAAGCATATTTCACCTCCTTGTCTGACAGAAACTAGTTTGCTCTTTCCATTTTCGGAGATGCCATGGGTACCAAAAGCTTCTGAGCTCCTCTCCGTGCTGGTTTTGCAGCGACATGACAGCTCAGGCAATGTCTGTACTATCCCCGTCCTTCAGCTTCGTGGCTGTCGACTTCTACAAACTTTTGTAATAACTGTAAGGAAAACAACAAGTTTCCCCTGCGTTTAGCTGAGCTCTTTTTCAGGTTGAAAATATTATTATGTTGCTTAGAAATCTATGTCCTGCTGGGAGGTGTTTCTAATTGCCACATGAAACAGTGTGCCAGCCAGTCCCTGTAAGGTTTTTGGATGAGATAGGCCTGTTATCCAAAATACCTGACTTTGAAGGTGAAACGACCTACTGAGTTCAATAATTCTGCTTAATGTTTCTGAATGGCTTATTGGTGATGCTAATATGCAGCTCGACTTTATTTTCATTAATGCTATTAGGCCTAAGTTGAAAAACTCTGATTTTAGTGAAAGTCGAATCTATCTTTTCTCCCATTTTTCATTGTTTATTAATTTTGTTTAACTTTCTATAGGACTGGAGCTGGAATTGTATATGCATGTGTAAACCCAGTAATTAAAATAAGAATTGTACTACATTGTTAATTTAAAAACTGAATTAGTAAGCACATTAGGAAAGGAAATACAAGGATACTTCTATTGTGAACCACAAAAAGATTTGTTCTTTTGTGTAAAATGGATCTGATTAAGGTCAGCCTGTGAACAGAAATGGTTCCAATCTGCAAGTGAAAAACTGCACCACTGTCTGCACTAGAGATTAGAGCTGGCTTATTTTTATTCACATTTGGTCAACAGATGGTCCAACTATTCTGTGGGCATTCTGGCAATGTAGAAGTCTGCACATCAATGACAAAAAAAAATATCATACATATAAGTAAAATGTCAGTGGGCACCTTGGTAGAATGAATACCTCACAGTGTCAGCTTCTTGAAAAGTAGCCTAGCTGGCTGGCTTGAAAGGAGAAAACCTAGTAAAAGCTGGTATTATTGCTACATTAGCCGATACCATTCATTCTGATAAGACTGAAAGAACAGAAAGGCTACGAGGCAGACATAGCTTATATAAAAGATAATGTTATTGGCCTCTGGCCAGAGCAGTTAGCTAATATTTGCAGTCTCACTAGATTGTTACCTTAGAAATAAAATAAAATAATAATAAAAAAGATATGCTGTGAATAATTCTGCTCAATTGCATTTGCAGAGAATGGTACACGAAAGTCATGTTTCCCTAAACACAGTAGGAATGAGCAACTGGCAGTTTCTAGCCTGACTCCTAGGAATATTGGCTCTTTTCTCAAGGTTGCAGTTTTGATGTGTAGCTTATCTGGCAATATGGCAGAAGGTATTCCTCCTCCTCTCCTGCCTTTGCATCACCCTCACACCTATGCCACAGCATTTTTCCTTTCTCCAGCCCCTCTTCCAGCTGGGCTGCTCTTCCAGCTGCATCTTCCAGACCTAGACAGCCTAAAAGGAGGGGAACAGAAAACAAAAGTGAGCATCAGAGAAACTTGCATCCACACAGCTAAGAAGCTGCATGGGGGTGAGAATTCATGTGAGAAGGAGAAGCACGAGGAACTGTGTGTGGATGACACTCCGTAATCTTTGTCCTGAAAGCCAGCCTCTTCATGGCTTGGCCATCACTGCTTCTCTGCTTGTGATGCCTTTCCTCTTCTTACACATACTCGCAGAGGTGAAACCAGCTGTAGCCCCAGTTGCTTGTTGTGTAGTCAGTCTCAGTGACATCCTCATAGCCCACAGGATTTAATTTGTGATCTGCCTGGAACGGGCCCAAGTGTTTCATGGGTGCCTGCAGTGGTCCTCCTGCGTGGCGGAGCAGAACTCTCCGCTCTGTTCTGCCGCCACCCAGGAGGGGTAGCAGTTACCATTATTCTCAGTCCTGATGTGCTGGATGAATCTGTGAAGATCAAAGGCAACTTCTGATGGTAGCATTAATACCTTGTAAAGTGAAAGTACAAACCTTCCTTCTTTCACTGATGGAACTGAAGTTGATTACGTTTTCATGAGATGGTAATGCCAGATTGTAGCCTACACTTGCTTTTACATCCCTTTGAAAGGGCAAAGAGGGGTGAATGTATTCAAGCAGCTGTGCCTCTATAAACAAATGTACTGGCACATGCTGCTGCACCTATAACATAGAGTAAATACTGGTAATGTATTTGACAGCTTGCCTAAATTGCACAAAACTGACAATTGGCTGGCGATACAACAGTTTATTTTGGAATCTGACTGATTTTGTTCCTAAATGACAGTAATTTTTTGATGGTGTTTGGTTACAGTGTTGACAAGGTGAGGTTTTTAGCTGACACTTGTTTTTAATTTTTGTAACTGAGCTACAGTAGGATTTTAACAATGCACCTAATTACCGTGCATATTCAAAAGATAAAAGAGTGCCCTTAATGTGTTATTCATAACATGGAGTATGAGAACATTATAAGGCCAGGATTTCCTTTAAATATTAATTTCATGGTAGCCATGGATGCATTAGGCTCTTCTAAAGAACAAAAACACTGAATGCAAGTCTAAAATTTTCTTCCATATGGTTGACTTACATAAATGTTTTCATTCTCTAGAATGGAGGAGACAGTAAGGAATCTACTACAGAGCCAAGGATCCCCAGGCCAGAATGGAGAAGGAACTGTCAATATCATGAAGGTATATCAGGTATTAGTGACTTATTGCCTGTTTTCTTGTGTTAGAAAAATTCTTTAAAACAAAAATCTCACTAGTGAGATAAATGAGTCTGGCATTGTTTCCTCTATTTGTTATATTAGTTATGAATGTGTGTAAGTGGCTGTTGGTACCAGCTACTTTTTTCCAGGTGTTTTCTCACCTCAGTTACAGGTTTTCCATTTTTGTGACATTGTTATTTGCAGTTGTTGCTTCTCACTCACAGTTAGCAGGGGACAGTGAAACTAGTTTTGAGGACTTTATTACTGTGTTTATCATTTTAATAAAGTCATATATTTCAGCATCCCTAAAAGACATAGATGTTTTTGGCAACTTGACCTTCAGATTGTGATGGATAATATTATCAACACATATGCTTACTTGGTTTGAGGTTTCCTTATGAATCTGCATAATTTCTTCTTACTGCTTGTGGTAGGTGCATTTTTCTGTCCTCATCTGCTGTAAAGGGAGAGTCTCAGGACAGTTTATAAGAGGGCAATGATTTTAGAGGTTTTAAAAGGAACCAGGTTTGTTTATGCTGTTTATGAGAAATAACACTTTTATAATGCACTGCTGTGTTCTGGAAGCAGGGAACATGAGGTGGTAGAAAGCCTTTTTTTAGTCTCTGGAAATGGGAATGATATACGTCCCAGTTAACCAGATTTTCTGCACATTAGTTCTTATAAAAAAAAACACGTAATGAAGGTCAGTCCTGCATTTTCTCTTTTTAAAATAGAATAAGCATTTTTAAAGGGTATGAAATGCTGAAACAATATGTTAAAGTCTGCCACCAGGTAGCAAACCTTCTGATAAGAGATTTTTCATAAAATTGTAGTTACCTTAGTCCTTTCTAACAACCGATGGATCAAATATACAGCCATAGAGCTAAACAGAAATGTGTACTGGAGAGTATTTATCACTGTAATTGAATTTTCATTTTAAGTTGGAATTGAGGGGAAAAGAATCTTTTAGATTAACCTTCCAAAATAATCAATTTTTCTTGTTAAAATGATAGCCTGTAAAATTTAATTTCAGGATGAATTAAACTTTTTGTTGAACTCATGATAGAACCATTGTGCTTTCAGAAACTGATTATAAAAGCATCTATATTTTACTCACTGCCCTTTGGGATGCGAAAATGAAGCTCAGTTCCCTCCTCCTGGTACAGAGTTTAAATCAATGCTTCCTGCTCACTCTTGCCACCAAGCGGTGGGCGTTCTGAAGTGGGCTTGGCCTCTGTCTCTGCCTTGGGTGGATCACGTTTGTCTTTTTATAACAGATGCTGGAATGACTTCATTACCTGCTTTTCTGTGTACTGTTTTACCTTGGAAACTGGTCCAACAAAAGAAAAAGATCTGCCTGGTTAGAAACAAGAACAATTGTTGCTTCCCTTCATCTCTAGAAAACAGCCTCCTCCACCTAGCAAAGTGCCCTCCAACACTTTTTTCCCTTCTTTCTGGACATCGGCTTTTCTCTGAATCTGCTAGGCTTATTCCCCAGACAGAGCCTAACTCTCTTTTAAAATCATAGAATCATTTAGGTTAGAAAAGACAGCTAAGGTCATCAAGTCCAACCATTAACTGTTAACCTAGAGTGAAGCTACCTCCATCCCAGGACCTTCAAGGACCCATATACCTGTTATTCTGGAGTTGTTTTCAATTGTGTGCTCCACATTGCATACCAGCGTCCTTCTCTTCCTGCTCTCTTCTTGTTCTTGGGAAAGTTTGACTGTTTGTTTTAATTTGGCTCATGGTATGCAAGTCAGCTTGCAGTTTAGCAATTTTGATTTCCTTCTTATGGCCAATATGCTGTTTGCCTTGCTTATGAATTTCTTTTCCCAATTTGTGACTCAGAAGCAATGTTTTTTCCTTTCCTGAAGGAAAGTCTACTGCAGCTAGTCTACTGCATCATATACCAGTCTGTGATGAGTAAAACAGGCATAAACATGGAACATTTCCATGAATGTTGTGGTTTATTCTTCCTGACATACCTTTTGTTCATGTTTTATGCCAAACTTTTGAACAGTTTGTTTACTGAAAATGTTAACGAATGGCTCCATTCACATGCAAAACAGGGCATTTCTACCCTCCTACTGTTGTGTAGGCTAGAGGTGGATTCCCTTGTATGGTTGTTACTCAGTCACCAGGTGAAAACTATGCAGTGATTTAGGCAACAATCGCATATAATAGCAAAAGTTAATACTTGAAAGACTCATTGAAACAAATAGCTGGCAATGAATCTGCAATCTAAAATGTTCATAAAGTATTTTAGCATTGAGAAACATATTAATGAAGCAATGTATGAATAATGGATGTGTTACTGAAATAAACCGTGTGGAAGTCATAGACAAACATATCATTGAAATATATGACGAATTTTATTGTAAATAATTTATTGTATTTTATTGCAATATATACTTTTATTTTGTATAAAAATACTTTAAATATACTTTATTTTATATAAAATACTTTTATTGTATTTTATTGTAATGTTTTATTGCAAATATTGCAAGTCCAGTTTTGGCAAGAGGCACCAATATTGTGATAGAAACATTTCATTTCTATCTTTTTCCAAATGTGCTCAGACAGTTTTTGATATATTTATAAGGGTAATTCACAAATGGAGGTAGAACTTGAAAGTACAACCAAGGTAATGTTTCTTTATACCCTGATGTATTCGGCTTTTTGGGAACATGATAACCATATTGTCATCCTGTATTTGGGAGTGAACTATCAATGTGAGCTAACACATGAGAAAAGATTTTTATGATATGAATAGCAAGTGATATATATACCCATATCTATATCTATCTATATATATATACAAAATGTATTGAATATATAAATATTAGCATTGTTTTGAAAGCTAGCCTTTACAGTCAAGCAGCTAGCTTATAGAATGTGTTGGTAACTGTTCTTCGTAATTAGTATGACATGTTCTGCACTCAGTGCACCAGAGGATCAGATTTTACTGCTGTTTCACAGCCACGTATTTTGTAACAAATGAGGACATGTACTAGGAGATCTCCAGCGTGACATATCAACATATGTCCCATATTCTTTGACACTATGGTAAGCTAGTTTTAGTGTGTGAAGCCTGTTCAAATTAATATCTGAATAGTCATAAAAGATACCTCTGTGCAATAAACGCTGTTGATCTATTGACCGTTGTCTACATATTTGCTTTTTTACAAATCTAATTATTGTTCTGGGATGTATGAAATTGAGTTCTTATTATAATATCAATACGGCTGACTCCAGAATAAATATTGTTGCTAATGAACATTAAATGTTGCATAGTGTTCGTGTTAGAAGAATAATAATAAGATAGAGCCCAGAGCGTGCAGTATTATTGCAATATTTTGTTAGGTCTTGTCAGGATTCTTACTTGAAGCAAAATATTCTAACCCCTTCTGTAGAGCTAGCTGCCCTATGGGAATTTAATTTGCTGGACTTACAGATGGATGATGTGATTTCTTTGGGGTAAATGACTTCAGAAGCGGGATTGTAAATAAAATTCGTTGTTACCATTCTGCATAATAATATCTGATGGAAAATTCATAATGAATGCTCACGAAAATGTAGATAAGAATATGTGTGATTTGAATTGATGTGAACCATCGTGCTTCTTTCACTTCTTCAAGTTTATTTGACTAAAAGGCTCTAGTGTATAAGAGCTTTTAGGACATTTCCAAGAGGCATTATCCACGTGCATTAAGACCATGAAAGGCCAAACCAATATCTTATGTACTATTTTTATTGTCATTCAAGATACTAATACTTTATCTAAGAAGGAAAGTGATCTACAGAAATAATTGTGAGCACCACTGCAGACTTTTCTTCCTAGCGTTGTCCTTGTCTTCTGGATATCAAAAACTAGCCTGTTCCCTGCCTGGTCGCATTACTGGGTATCTAGACTCCTACCTGATTACAAATCACGCAAACAAAGTCTTTCAAGTTTTCTTTGAACTCCTTTTGACTTTATCTGTCACTGCATAGTAATCAAAATAGATGAGGAAGAGTGTTTGTTGTGAGTTTATGATTTGTTACAATTCTGGAACCGTCAATATACGCACTGAAGCTCAGAACAGACGTGCCACAGTCACATCAGAGAGGAGAGGAGGGACGACAATCTGCTGTTTAAAACACTGCATTTGGGAGACTAGATTTTGATTCCTTCGTTTGCCACAAATGTCTCAATTTTCTTGGACAAATACATTTATCTGTCCGTCTTTTACATTGTCTATAAAAAAGATGGTAACAATACGCTAGTTATGTTTAAAATGTTATCAGTATGTATGAACTGCTATTTCTGGTAACAGGAACTCTTATAAGTACTGGGTCAGATAATGAATAGAAAAAGAAAAACAGACTTTTGATATTTTTTGGTAAACTTGAAAAAAGGCCTGTTTCTCCCAAAGAATTTGCTTGGCATACGAATATTTCTGATAGAAAAGGAATCAGTTTTGAAGTGGAGCTTGGATGGTCTTTGAGTAAAGTTGTTTTGTCTTATTTAAAAGTGTGGAAGTGAGTTGTGCTCGTTTTATGGAAATGAGCACTTGGGACTAAAACCATTGCAACCTTTTCTGAGCCCTACTGTGCTTCTTTGAGATTTAGTCTCCAAAAGAACACTGCTGTGGGGAGCAGGCACAGTCTTTTGCTCAGTGGGAACTAAAATCCTGCGATTTACACAGCCTGAAGCCCGTACCCATCTAACATCACAGGTCCTGTCATCCCTGAACTTCTGTGCTAGGAAGTTTATCGAGGAGAAGATTCCCACACTGAGGTCAGTGCTGTTGAGTCATCACCAAACAAAGTCTGGCTGAGAGACTGAATGGGGATCACAGGTAGCCTTTGTAGTGGGATGCTTCGGGTTTCTTTGGCCCTGGGCACAACAGAGAATATCAGTGTGATTCCTTCCAGTTCTTTCTGGTAGAGGTATGTGTCCTGTCTCATTTCTGTTCCTCTGCTCATTTCTGCACCCAAAGCAACATCAAAGTGGTGGCAGACAGTTTGAGCAGTTGCAGCCTGGCATTTGTGTGGGCTCTTCTTGCCAAGTAAGGGCTGGCTGGGTGATGGTGGTTCAGCTCCGGACTTCTCCTCAGTCAGAGGAATGACAAGGTTTTGGGAAGGAATGACTTCCAAAGAGGCGTCTTACATGTAGGTTTCATTGTGCACCACGAGAAGGACAACACGCAGCCCCATGGGGGAGATCTGTCATGTTTGCAGGGCATCACCACCGGTCATCTGCTTCTCTGCAGTGGCTTTGAACGTAGGAAAGTTCAGTTCCTTTTCCTGCCCTCTTGCTGGATATGTTTACATGCTTCTGCTTTAATGAAAAGTAGGAAAGGAGATAGATGAAGATTTGTCAGGAGTGTTAATACTGATAACTTCCATACGAAGATAAAGCAATGCCAATTCTGAAAGACCTCCAGCTCTTTCTCATGAAGTCTGCAGTGTTTTGCTGATTGCTTTCTGAAGCAGGTGTCAGCGAGGTGTGACTGCATGGGTGATGCAGGCACATTTCAGGTGGCATTGTTGGGCAGATCAACCCTTTTTTTGTCTGTGTGTTGTGTGGAACAACAAATTCGGAACAGTTGTTGTGGCTGGCACTGGTAATTTGCACAGCCATTGGTGTCAACAGGTCTTTCAGGAGAAGAAAAATTGTATCTTCTGGCAATATAATTTTATCTTAACACAAAATTATGCAAGTTTGATGTTCAGGCTGCTGATACGTAACATTTTATAGAAGGGGCATGGTCATGAATTGAAAAAAAGGCAGTAGTTGAATTCCCTAGCTGAAATCCACATAGGATTTTTAATGCTAACTGCTGTTGCAGAGAGAGGAAATATATCCTTAAAATTAAACTTACATCTCTGGATTGGAAGGACACGCAGGAGACTGCATCAGCCGGGTTCCCTCGGCTACCAAGGAGAATGTTAGTAGGCAAAGGCTGGCAGCTTTGTGTCGCCCAGAGAAGGACTGAGGAGCAGCCACCCACACTCCTGGGACCTCCACCAGAAATCCTGGGCGGTCAGCTACACCAGCCTCTGCTCTCAGACTGCTTTCCACACGGAGAAACTCAGAGCTAGCTCTGTAACAACTAATTCCTTACAGCTTTTCTTTTGGTAGCCTTCCATCAGTGTGCAGAGACTGTTAGATATTTGTTCCCTCTTTATCTAAATTGAGGTTGGATTCTTGCCCCCAAAGGGCAGTGATGGTGCTTCTCAGACACTGCTCAAAATGACAACGTCGCTGCAAGGAAGTTGTGTGCAAATAGTTTTCCCTTCCTGATTGTTTGTTTGTAGTACGGTAACGAAGCAGTGGAGTTCTGTTTAACATAATGAAGTCTCAGAACTGAAATTTGCAATTTGTGTGTCTGTGTTTCTCAGAAAACAAGCTGCTCTTTCCTTCCTGGGATTTTCTATATATCTTTAGTAACAAGTGGTGCAGATTGACTGGTATGATGATACTGTTATGTACTGTACTGATTTTAAGTCTCTGGTTAGATTTTTCTCTACAATACAGAATTTGTCTTTTGATATACCATTCTTCTAGATCTTATTTTTGAAAGGAGTCCACAAAAATCAGCCCATAAACCCTGCCTGAAGCCTGTGCATATGAAACAGACATAAGGGAAATTCGGAGACACTCAGGAAAACAAGGTGATGATGTGCTTCACAGCCTGGCAGGTGCAGGTCATCCTAGCGCATACAGGGACTTCCCAAACATGCACAGCAGGCTGCCTGCAGCCTAAATCTTGCCCTTAATGGTGTTCTTGTGATTGCCCTTTTTTTTTTAATTCAGGGTTTGTATCTGAGAGAAGAACATGGCTCTGACACGCCTCTGCCTGGTAGTCCAAAGAGACTGCAATAACCTCCAGGAGCTCCTAGCACCTCTCAGTTTTCAGATAATCTGTCTGCTGCTCAGAGAGATGCCAGTATCTTGGAATGCGAAGGCCAATTTGTTGCTCCTTATCTGCATGTCTTCCTTAAGCAGGTCAGCTCCAAGCTGCCAGCAGGGGCTGAGGCTGGCCCATGCTTCGGCAGCAGGAGGAAGCAAGCCTGCTGCAGCGCACTCGCTGTGGGACCGGCACCACTTGCAGCCCTGCTCCAGTTCTCAGCAGAGCAGTGAGATCCCCAGGGAGCTGTTGTCATCTCCCATCTGGCGACTGCTTTCTGAGCTCCCAGGTCTGTAGGGTGTCTCCTGGCTCTTGACCAGAAGATTTTTATAGGCTAGGGACCGGCTGGATCTCTGTTGGGATCCAGAAGTGCTTTTTTGACCTACATAGCATTGTGCATCCTGGGCTGCTATTGAGCTTCTGGTTGGGCAGGAGGGACGAGCGAGTAAATAAGAAGCATCCTTATCTCTCTAATCCTTTTGTGGTTTCTGAGAAAAAAATAAAAATGAATAAGAAATGATAAATAGAGTCCAGAAAGAAAATAATAAATAGAAATAAGAAATTAGAAATAGAGACTGCAATCAGCTGCCTAGTGACAAAGAAGTTGAATTCCAGTTTGTGTTCCTTGGTATTCCAAGGATGGGTTGTGTATATGGCCAAGTCACTTGCTCTCTATTTCCACATCTCAGTTAAAGATATTGCTCCTTCTGCATTTTGAACTGTGATTCATTTATGTTTGTAAAAAGGCAGTTGGGAATGCTGTTTTTTAAATTCTAAAAAAAATGAAAAAATTCTAGACAAAATTTTGCTTGTTTTCTGAGAAAAAAAAAAAAAAAAGGAATGTATTATATATTTACAAACATTCTCCTTGAAAACTTCTTTAAACATAAGAATGAACTCAGAAGTATACCAATAGAGGTATATCTGTTCTGGAAATAATTTACAGTACTGATCAAGAAAAGTATATATATTTTTTAATTCAGTTTAATGTATTTGATACAAACTATAATAACAGATTTGAAAAGGTGGAGTTTTGATGAGATTGATGAGTTGTTCCTCTGTTATATTTTTTTGTGGAGATGCATTTTGAGTTTGTTTCAGGAGTTGCCCCAACAAGATTGTGAGACAAACCAACTGTCCTGCAATTTGCAAAAATTACCTGGTTATGTAATATTACACTTTTTTTTTTTTTTTTTGGTCCAAATCACACAGGTAGCTTCTTAGGTCAGCTTCAGCATTTGTGCTTATGGTGGGAAACAAGTCAGTTAATGTATTGCTTTCATTCCAAAGTACTAGTTAATACTCGTCTTCAGGTATGTTCTTTAGAGCTGCTTTGTGGTATTCCCAAGAGAAACCATGTACAGAAAACTGGATCAACAAGTATAAATTCTCAGGAGACTTTCTTGTGGTGAAAAAAAACAAAACACTGCACTTAAAGTTTTTTATTTCATTAAAAAGAGCAATTTGGCCTTCATCCAAGTAGTGAAAAGATATTATTTTTTAGAATGTGAAAGGGTTGCAAAGGGAAGAAAAATAGGCTTGTTTCTAGCAATTTAAATCCAGAGTAAATCTGTTGTCTTAATTGCCATCACATGGAATTTACCCAATTTAATTATCATAATAGTTTGGTTTGTTTGTACTTCAGTCAAAGGTAGATATTTTAATACAGTCACTTCAGTCAAGTGCAGTCACTTTAACACATACAAACTCATTTGTAAAAGTTGAAATGCTGCATGTAGGTTTCCTGTGAAGAAAGATGGTTACTTCAAGGGTGGTACTAACGAACCAACTAGTAGGAGAATATCTGCGTGAAAAACTATGCTGCAGATTCTTCTCATAAAGCCGTATGAAGAAGAAACATAGGAAGAAGAAACAGCTTAGCTCTTGAATACCTCCTTTCTGCCAATTGCTGTTGAATGTTGCTGCAGCCTTCCATTTTGAGAAGGCAGTGACACAACACAGACCTGCTGCCACCTTGCCCTGCCATCGACGTGCCTGAGACCTGGCACACAAGGGTCACCTCCAGAATTGTTACTCCCTGATTTCGCTTCTGACAGCTGAAGTGCCAGAGGTGAGAGTGCTGCTGATCCTGTGAATGCCCATTTACTAAAGTCAGGATGGTGTCAACAGCAATATTTGGTCACAGGTTGGTGCAGTTCCCTTTGGCACCCAGGACTGACTTTAATCTGGGGACCTCAAGACAAGAAGCTCCATCTAATCTTTCTGATTTTCTAAGTTCACTTAGCAGTGAACTTCAGTGCGAAGGTTTTCTTCTCTTAGAGTCCTTTTTGATCGGAACTTTTTCAAAACTACTTGTTTCTGATGCATAGAGCAGCCAATAAAAGCATCATCAGGAAGTTTATTAATGTGACTGCAGAAGTGCTCATAGGGGTGGTAGCCTGCACTGCTGAAGAGAGTTTTGAGTGAAGAATAATATGTAGTACATTGAGATTGATATGTGAGCGGTAGGAGGCTCGTATCAGAAACATAAAGAAAGTACTTTGTTCTCTTATCCATCACCCATATTTAATCTAGGGAATGTTACTGCTCACTCTGTTCACTCTGTAAGTCAAAACCAGAGATGAAAAAGAAGAACTTTATATGTTCTTCCTGACAACAGTAATGTTAACCTGTGAACAATTTGGGATGTTTGTGTAAAATGTTGTGATATATGTGCATTCCTTCCTTTTTCTTCAATTTTGTCAGCTTGTTCAGAACAAAAGCTGTTGGCTAAACAAAAATATATTATTATTGCATTTGCTGATGCGCTATCAGAAACAAGGCTATATTTTAGTCTACCCTTCCACTGGGAAGAAGTGAAAGAAAACAGCTGAATACATCGAGACAAATAAGCAGCTAAAACAGAAGTTGTGTTTGTAGCCTTATATTGAGAGATCATTTAGATTGCACAATCCAGTTGTGTGTAATTTTTTTTTCATTGTAACTTGATTGTTCAGTTACTTTTTTTTGGGGCCTGAGTCATGGTGTTCAATTGGATTGCCATTAGCAGATAGAGCAAATAATAATAAAAGAAAAATGTTGCAGCTAGAACAGACATATTCATGTCACAGTGACATCAGTAATTACTTGTGTACAGGGCATCTTGCAGGAAGCACTTAGTGAATTCATCAGTCCTACTTCATATCGCATTGACTTAATGTACAAGCGTCCTTTATGCACTTCAGGTTTTTCCAAGTGAAATTGGCCAAACAGCCTATCAGAAGAAACTGCAAACATGTCAAATGGCGTATTTAAGAGGGATTGAGTCCCAGTAAATGTGTTAATTATGATAAAGGAAAAAAAGACTATGGTGGGAGGTAAAAGGAGAGCAAGGTGCCACTGAAAAACAATTTTAAACTTGTTGGAATGTTAAGTCAGTAGTCCTTGGAGCAATTGCTGTCTTTTTCAGCTTCTGCAGTCAAATTATTGGAGCTAGTTGTGCATTGCTTGGGGCTGTTTTTTCCTGAAAGTACAAAGAAACCCTCATCTACTGTTTTTATCTACATTGACAGTCTAAAAATTCTCGTTTCATATTGCTCACTCGCAGTGAAGAATAGTGCTGAACACTAGGAGGTCTGCAGTGGAAATAACACTGAAAGTACATAATCTAAGAATACATCAAGACTATAGAACGGCCTTGCAAGAAGCAGCATTCAGAATTTATTATTACAGACACAATTCTGTATATGGTTTTGTAAATTGCAGTTCAGGTTTGGAGGTTAAGAGTCTGTCTTTCTGATAGCACAAGAGAGTGTTAAAAGCGTAGAACTAAAGGAATTTACCTGAATTACCAAACTGAGTTACTGACAGCTCAGTACCTATCTTACTCAGAAAGAACTGCAGAAGCTCCTGAGACGTGCTCATGAGAAGTGCTAACTGGTTTGAGACGCTGAGCTAGCCACATAGCTTGGGTTCAGTATTGACTGGATTCTTGGGGGCATCTAACTACAATCTGCTAGTAGAGATTTACATTGTGAAAGTTGCTAAGTTTCTTCTAAAATCAGTCTTTATAGCCAATTATAAACACTATTTAATTATATGTCTTACTTTTTTTTTTTTTTCCTGTGTGATTAAAGTATGCTATTTGGAAAAATGCAGGCACGAATCTTCGAAGAATTTGAATTTGTAACCCTTATAAAACCATTGTCTAATGAATTTCATAGGTTGAAGAATTAAAAGGAAAAAAAAAAAAAAAAAGAACTCTAGCATCACAGCATCACAACCTGACACCCCAAATGGAAAAAGGGATAGTTTGTATTTGAGGGATCTTTACTGTGTTGCATCTGAAACACTTCACTTCTGTGGAGGGCTTGGGTTAATCACCTGAGAATGATCTCTAGCTGCTGTAAGTAAAGATGTCATTTATAATTATTACTTATCAGTTTCCAGACAAGCAATTCATCATCAAATGCTCATTGAGAAAATCAGCATCTCAAGTATCTTGATCTTTTTTTAATTCGTTTGGTTCAAACAGGATTATGTCACATGTCCTTGTGAGAGATAGCTGTTTATAATCAGCACTGTAGAGTATAGATCCAGTTATATCAGGTTAAAATTAGGCTGTTATATTATTGTAGCCACTTGTCCAGTGAACTCGAGAAGCAGGTTAACCTGTTCTAGTGACCATATAACCACTCTCCCCCAGTGCAGGACTTTGCATTTGCCATGCTGACAGCTATGGCACGTGCTGTGCAATTGCTGGCTCTTTTAGTTTCATGTCTGGCAAGCGCTCCTCCTGTGGAAGCCTGTCTGCTGCATTAACAGCGTTAAAGACTTTTGTTTTCTTAAAGTTTTCTCATTTGTGTAGGCAGTTCCTGCATGGTAACATCTCAAAGTAGCAAAAATTGGAACATAAGGTACTGAGGAATTATATGATCATTTTGTATAATGTATTTGTCCTTACTACTAGAGAAGAGTCCTGATTACAATTAGTGCCTAATCATTTTGTTCATTATAAAAAAGAAAATCTAAAATAGATTTTTTGGAGATACCTTTTTTGTTAGTATTATTATTATTCTTTGCATCATCTGACTTTTAGCCCTCATTTTGAAATTTTGTAGTTACAAATTGAAATATTTTAAATTGTATTCATTTTTTTTCCAGTTTTCACGCGCGCGCGTGTGTGTAGTGTGATTCCTAGGAAGCATCTTAAGAAAGATGAAAGGCCAAGGAATGACAAACCACACTATTGCCAATAAAACTTCAAAAGTACACTCATTTGTGAGATTGCAGTGGTTAAGAACTAGCTGGCTAAGCATCCCTTTGACATTTGGCTGTTCCCCGGAAAGGTGACCAGACTCAGAGGACTGGCATTGGCCACAGCTCCCAGCGACTAAAGCTGTGTCTAGAAGGTCAGCCTGTTGCCTTCCTTGGGATGAAGGAGGAATTCCTGAAGTAAGCACTTTTGTGTCTTTTCATCTTCTTGCAAGCTGCTATGTGATCTTTCCCATCACTTCAGTTACACTCCTTTATTTATAAACAGCAGAAACACTTCCTTGCTCAGTGTTCTCAGACGTGGGCAGAAGGGGGAAGACTGGCTTTAAAAGTTTATTTATATTCCTACATATTCCAGGAAAATTATTATTTGGAATTTCAATTGGGTTTCCTGCTCTCTTAGTTTGTTGTTCTCACTTACATTTATTAATGGAAAGAGGAAGTATTATACTGTTCTTTTCTACTTGATCTAACTGAAAACCAACTTTTTGATGAGTCTCAGTGAGGTCGCTGTCTTGTACAGCTTCATAGATCAATGTCTTCAGTGATTTATATCTTCCCATTGATTCTAGAAAGCTTGCCATTTCCAGACTGCCGGCTGTGTTTTCATCGGTTGTTTTCTATTGGCTGGAGGGCCTACAGCGTTTGATCAAAAGGTTCATCATCAGTGTACTATTTGTTTGATTTATAGAGCAAACAATGCATAGAAATAATGATCAGGCTAGGATGTCATTTTAGATTTGGAAAGTGAAGTTGGCTTCAAAAAAGCCATGACAGTTTAAACCAGTTTGAGAAGCTTCCATGAGGTGGGACTTGATAGCAAGTCTCTCATTAGTTTCAGTGAGATGGGTCCATAGTGAGCAGCATAATCCTAGTTTCCTTTTAGAAAGATTTGAATATTTAATGTTCTTATTGTCTCTTTGTTGATACAGAGCATTAGAGACGTGGATGAGTCTTTACTGTACAATTCTCATCAGGCTGCTGTGCTTGCATCCTCTTAGGGTACAGGCACGTGTCTTAAATTCTTAGTGCTCTGGGGAGACCAAGCTGGGCTATTGCTTGTTTTTTGGTGTCCAGCTTACTTCCAGAGTGCAGTTTTCATCTGTTACCTTTCAAGAGAAGTGAAGCAGCATTGATCAGCAGGACAACACTTACTCTGCCCTTGCAGGACTTCCAACCTAAAGTATTTTGCGGTTCAGCTTGCAAATCCAGCCTGCCTTTCATTGTGCAATGAAAGGGTGCATAACAGAGACATTGTAGAAGATTCCAAATATGGTCTTTGTTCCAGGTAACTCCAGCTGTACAGGAATCTAAGGAAAAAGAAAAAAAAAAAAAGAAAGAAAGCTGTTCCATGCCATTGTTTTCTGCCTTCAGCATGCTCACTCCAGAGCTTTCTGTAAGATTTGATCAACATCATGTAGGAGATGCATATTTCCTCTTGCCCCTCCCTGTCTTCTGCCCCTCCCTGTCTTCCCCTTGCAGGCAGCTGCCTTTGACATTAGCAGGCTTATCACTTTTAAGAGGATTCTGTCATCTTCCCCCTTACTTGACTTGATTTTAAACACAAATAGTATTTATCCTGCACCTTTTCCAGATAGGATATGTGATATATCGGGGCCTTTTTAACTCATGAAACACTGAAACTAGTTTATTATTAAATATGTGAGCTGTATTTAAATACTCAAGCAGGGGTACAGTGTGAAGTATTTGCAATTATTCTAGTGCACATCATAGCAAAGCAGGATGTGTATTCTTGTTTATGCCACTGGTGTGCAAAGTTCACCAGGTTTTGTAATTAGAAGATGAATTGGTTACTTCTTCAGCTGATGGACGTCTGGGATTTACTCTGATTGAAGTTACATTACTCCTGTTCTGCGATGAAATCGCAGAGCCTGTGCTTTCTCCTATCTGTTCTACCATTGTTAGCTACATCTAAAACATGTCAGTCTCTCTCCTAAAAATAATTGTGTTTGAATTACTTCAGAGGTACCTTTGTCAATGTTTTTCTGAGTTCATTGAAATACTTTATGTGAATGTACTCATCGGGGTAACTTGAAGGGAAAGGTGTTCAATGGCTCTTCTATAGATGCTTGATCATTGTTATCAGTTAGTAACAATCACATAGAATCACAGAATTTCTAGGTTGGAAGAGACCTCAAGATCATCGAGTCCAACCTCTGACCTAATGCTAACAGTCCCCACTAAACCATATCCCTAAGCTCTACATCTAAACGTCTTTTAAAGACTTCCAGGGATGGTGACTCCACCACCTCCCTGGGCAGCCTGTTCCAGTGTCTAACAACCCTTTTGGTAAAAAAGTTCTTCCTAACAACCAACCTAAAACTCCCCTGGCACAACTTAAGCCCATTCCCCTTCATCCTGTCACCAGGCACGTGGGAGAACAGACCAACCCCCACCTCTCTACAGCCTCCTTTAATGTACTTATGAAGAGCGATAAGGTCACCCCTGAGCCTCCTTTTCTCCAGGCTGAACAAGCCCAGCTCCTTCAGCCGCTCCTCGTAGGACTTGTTCTCCAGGCCCCTCACCAGCTTCGTCGCCCTTCTCTGGACCCGCTCAAGCACCTCCATGTCCTTCTTGTAGCGAGGGGCAAGAAAAAAAAACAAAAAAACAAACTGTATTTATGGTTTTCATGTGATCAGGATAACACTAATGCTGGAAACCTGATGGAATGGCTCTTTGAAGTCAATGTTTTGAGGCTTTGTGCCCCCTGGTTTCTGTAAGAGTATTCAATGATTAAGCCCATAGCTTATAAAATTGATTCTTGATTAAAGTTTTAAAATGGTAACAGTCCATTTCTAAGCTAGCTAATTTTTTAAAAAGGCATTGCTAGAATTGTGATTCACAGTGCTAATTTTTAATTCAGTTATGTTTATGGGTTTTAATTAAGATAATGTTTTGCTGTTAAGTCTTTGAAGAGTTATCAGATATTTGCGCAGTTATTCAAGCTGAACAGTTCTTCATGAAAATACATATTTTTATGTCTAGAGTTATTGTTGCCTGTTTTTGTAGTCTAGATCTTTTGCTTGCTCTATCTCATTCTCTCAACAGAGAACTTGGGCACATAATTAATGGTGTTAGTAGCATTCAAGTGTTCAAATCTAGCATTTTTATAGACATCTTGTAAAACCGAACAGCCGTAAAACAGCAGCAGCTAATAATACCCAGTCTGACTGACTTGTAATAGACTGGGGCACTTCGGAAAATTTTGCTGTCAGGTTGATTCTCTCTAGTTGTCTGTTAGTGTGGGTCTTAAATCAGTATTCAGGTAGTAGCTTGGTTCTCAGCCCATTATTTAGTAATTCAAATATTAGCTCAAGATGAAGAAAGGTGAAATACATCAGACATGAACATATGTTAGCTTTTCGTTAATAAACTGTTTTATATCTCAGTGGCAGAATGTTTCCATTGAAAGAAGATACACTCAATTTTCGTTGCAACCTTAAAAGAAAAAAATGCAAGTTACTCTATTTAAAAATGATAAGTTCCAAATTTTAAGTATCTTAAGTAGATGTAGCAGTTCATTTGTGCATACACTTTTGTAGAACTAGCATAGCAGCATGTTTAATAAACCCTTCATGACTCCATTTATTTAGTTCTGTAAGTCGCAATTTGCTCTGTCTTTTTTTCATTCATATACAAGGGAGATTTGAAGATACTTGCATAGTTAACTTCATTTCCACCTGTGAGTAATGACATTTTAAAAAATCGTTTCAGGAAAAGCTGTCAGAAGACAGTAGGAAATGTAAAGAAGGCATGGAAAAAATTCACACAGTAGTAGATGAAGATTCAAGAAGTGAAAGCAGCAGCACTGAAGAGGAAAGAGAAAAGACAAAATTGCTATTAGAGCGTTTGAAGGCTCTGGAGGTAAGAAATACAACAGTTTCACACATAAAAGCCCACCTTGTCCCCTGCCTCATTCGTTTATTGTCACTGAATCTCCCCTGTAGTATAAATCTAATCTTTCACACTTCACCTGTACTCATATTATGGGATATTTCTTTTTTATAATTCATTTACCAGGGATGAATAAGAAACTCAGTCTTAGAATCACTGAAAGGATTTCTCTCTAATGTTGAGCATCATATATCTTTATAAAAGTCTTCATACTTGATTTTAATTCAACTGAGATCATTTAAAGAGAGGTTTTTTACTGTTTTTATTTCAATTATTAATATTTTCAGACAAATACAGATGGTTTAACAACTGTCATAAAACCAATGCCGCTTCATTGTAGTTTATTGCTCAGCGTGCTCAAAGACTTGGCTCAAGTCTTTTTACTGCTGGACTGTGGAAAATCTATTTCTTTGTAGACCACAAGGAAAACTGCACTCTTCACATTTTTAGTCCAATGGAAAATCAAGGCATGCAAAGTACTGAATCTTGTGGTACTTATTAATCATAATCTCTACAATTCAAGATGGTTAAAAATTCCTGAAGAAAAAGTTCTAGTTTTGTTAAGCAACCATGAAGAAGGTGCAGGTAGGATTGTAACCACTATATATTGATATATGTATGTTTACATATATGAACTTACTTTGTTCTCCCTGATAGAAACATGGATTTCAATGTGTATAAAACATTAAGACTATGCAGAGTTTAATATAAATTAAACTAGTAATAAGACATTTTGAATTTACAAAGCATTTGCTTCATTCTCTTCTGTTCAAGCTATGTTGCATTCTGTGTATTTATAAATGAATGCATTGCAGTGACTGTAGCGGCCTTTTACCTACTCTTGGTAAGCAAGGTCTTCATCACTGGGCCTTATACATTTTCAGATCAAAGTGATGGCTCTTTTGCCATCACTTTTTCTCATCACAGTTTCTATTTTTGAGTTATACTCTGATCAAAATAAAACTCTGGATTTTTGTTCTTGAGGACTTTGTTAAAAGTAAAACATGGACAGTTATAACCCTGTTTGGATCTAAATACAGATTCCGAAATCTGAAAGGTACACAAAGTCACTGTAGTTTTTCTTTCCTTTAAGATAATGAGCAGTTTGTAAAGTAAACACATTTAATATTGGCCCAGAGAAGTTGTGGATGTCCCATCCCTGGAGGTGTTCAAGGCGAGGCTGGATGGGGCATTGGCTAACCTGGTGGGTGGCATCCCTGCCTATGGCAGGGGTTGGAACTAGATGATCTTTGAGGTCCCTTCCAACCCAAGCCATTCTATGATTCTATGAATATTAATTAACCTTAACTTTGCACAGAAACCAACTGCTCAATAGGAAATTTTTAAGGCCCGTAAACCACTGATAAATATACAGTTTACTATCGTCTTGCTTTATCTGTCAGTGGAGGATGACTGTATGTTCTTTGTGGTCTTTAATTTTCAAATACGCGTGACTTGTGTTTACTTGGCCAGAATCTTAATTGGTCTGCGTGACAGTTTCAGTTTTTTATGTCCCCAGTTAATAGGAAGTTGTTCAGCAATGTCACGGCCTTTATCAGTTGTGGCAAACTGCCCAGATATGTAACATAACATAATGGACAGACAGAATCTAGGCCTGGAAGGTGAGTGAACAGATCCCCTCACTGATGCCAGTGCTGTGCAGTGGCTTGTTAAAAAAGCACTTATTAGTGAATGCCAATACTTCAATAATTAATCTACATAAGTAGTCTAAGTAGCTATCAAAGTTGAAGGATGAACTGTAGGACTATCATTAATTGTGGCCCAAGATAATTAAAACAAAGTGTTGTTAATTGTGTGTTGTTCAGTGGCATATATTCTCACACTTGTTTTTTCTTGTGAAGAATATAAATTGTAATGTCAAAGACTTTATGGTTTATTAATTGAGACATACTTTTTTTTTTTTAAGTTATATGCAATTAGGACTTCTAATCCTTTACTATTTGCAAAGCAATTACTCTAAATATTTTATTAGTCTATATAAAAAGGAACGAAAAATTGCTGTTTGCTAGTTCCTGTGCAGTGGGTGTCAGAATCTTTAATCTTACTTTACATTATTAGATGTTACAGTATGATACACAATTAATAAAATCAGCAAGACTAGTAAAATACTTAGTAAAGTTGGTCCTCCATCTGTGCACTGTAGAATCTGAACACTGCATATAAACAGAACTACTGAAAAGATAGTGAAAATGTGGGGCCTAACTCATTAAAACCTCTTAGTATAATTTCAGGAATATCAGCACTTAAAAAAATATATATTAATATGCCTTTGTATAACTTTGTTTCTTTAGTTAGCTTCGTTTTCCTGTCTATGTTACCAGTTTAACCCATGTAGCCTGGTCTGCTAGAGCATTCCATCCTCCCTCCCTACCTGTCCTACTGCTGGGGTGCGCTTCTCCTGAAATGAGGGCCTGTGTGTACGTATGTGTATATAAAGGGATATTACAATGTCCATGTGGGGAAAAGTGTGATGAATTGGTGTAATGTTTTTATTATAGAAAGGTTTTTATTCAGTAGTTAATTTTTTTTTCCTGATTAATATGTTCTCTTGACTGGTGATATTCAAACAAACAAACAAACAAACAAAAGGATAAGTCCAAGCTGGTTTTCAAGTGAATGAAGAGAAAAAGAGAAAAGCCATCCACCAGCACAGGAATAAATGGACAGCTCAGCAAGTACATATATAAGATAATAAATTGTTTAGTTTTTTTTTTGTTTTTTTCTTTGTTTTTAATATCTACATGGGGAAAAAAACGCTCCTGATCCATGCATGAAATAGTTTTTTATCCCATCCTTTGTCAATTACTCCTATGGTAGACATGAGGTGAGTGGTGGTTTTCTTCAGGAAGTTGTGGCAAGGTGAAGAGAACTGCAGTCATCTTGGACTGTCAGATACTGACCAGCAAATTATCAGCTTCAAGTGGAATAAAGGGCTTAGGCTTCATTTTCAGAGAAAAACTTTCTTTAAATGACTTCCTTATCAGTGGAGCTGTATTTAACATTTCTTTTCTTATACTTGGGTGCTGTCAAATGTATTGCCAAATAAATGTCTGTAGTATGTTTTAGGTTTTATTAAATTCTGTTTAACCTAGAAATTTTCTCACTGAACAGTAAAAACCAGTATAATACAGTGTCTTTGTAGTCAGCCCAAGTGAAAGCTATCATATACTTCGATAAGAAATATATATACATATTCCCCAATTGCTCCTTTTACCTGTAATCTTTTTACATTCTTTATCGTTTACAGCAAATTCTATTTCCACTCTACTGACTGATAAATACCATACGTTTCTAATCAAATGAAACAGGTGACAAATAACAAATGGTTCATACAGTCTTGTATTCCATTTTATATAGTTGAAATTAATTGTGATTTCCTGGATATCAAAACTACTTTGTGCCTTCAGCATTTTTAGTTGGCTGCTCATGAAATGCCACTTAATTTACTTCAGCAGTTGTTATGATCAAATGCCTTAAAACTCTTACAAAGAAAAAAAAAATCCCTGATAACTCTGTGTATTTGGAGTGCTGCAAAAAATGAAATGTTAACGAAGTACAGGGAATAACATCCACTCCTCGGTGGAATTTCATTTTTTAATCTGTTTTCATCAGCAGACGGATTGCATTCTTTTATGTTTTGTTTTTGAAACCAGTAGCCAGCATGTACAAAAAATATAAATTATTCTGGACATGCATCAACCCCTGTATAATGATTTCAGGTGTATATATATATATATAAAATTACATTAAAACAATATTATTGCTTTTCCAAAGTCATATGCATGTAAGTTGGGAAATTTTCACAAAGGCTTTGTTTGACCTCCTGGGGACGATGGGTATTACACAGACTCAAACTGAAAGGTTTTATACTATTACTTTCCCTGTGACAGCCTTTTTCCAGCAAGAACAGATTACACAGTCACAGTGCACAGAGGAAAACTTTGGGAATATTCTACATTTGAAAATCATTATCTGTCTCCTGAGACAAGGGCTTCATTATCCAACATGGATAAGGGCTCTTTGCCCCAATTTAGCCTTAAGTGACAGAGCTACAGGCTGCCCAAGCACCTGCATAATTGCAAGTGACTTAAACTGATATACTGAGTTAGTGTCAGTCTTAATCTAAACATGTCTGTAAAAGCCATAGTTACTTTGATTTAAAAAATTTAATCAGTGATAAATAGTGTGTCAGCTTTGAAGGCTTATTAAAGTCTGTCATTTGCACAGACATTTATGCGGTGACGATAATTCAGCATGAATTAACTATGTCTAACTGTATGAAATGTTTGAGTTCTTCCAGACTTCCTACTTTGCCATTGCAGTACTGCAACTTTCTTTTCAAAGCAACTTTCTTTTCACAGTATTTGCTTTTGAATTTATTATCGCAAATCAACCTGAGGGCTCAGTCATCCCCACAAAAAAGTTTTTGTTTATGCTCAGATAGAACTTCTGTGTTGTAGTTTGTGCCCATTGCCTCTTGTCTTGTCACTGGGCACCACTGAGAAGAGTCTGGACCCATCGTCTTGATGCCCTCCCTCCAGATATGAGCCTTTTCTTATCCAGGCTGAGCAGGCCCAGCTCCCTCAGCCTTTCCTCATATGAAAGATGCTCCTTTGCCAGTAAAAAAAATAAATTTCTCGATACTATGTCCTTTCACACAGTCCATGTCCCCTCAATTCTTCAAAAAGAAAGGGGATTGTGAGTCAAGGTGGGATGAAAACTCAAGAAGACTGGATTCAGTTCCTGTCTCAGCTCCAGATTTCCTGCATCTTTGTACAGACTGTTTTACTTCTACCTTGGTACTACACCTGGAGGCAAGCAAAGAGGTAGAATGGGGCATGCAGTCAAATGCCTTGGGAAGCTGGTTGGTTTCACCTAGCTTCTTCTGTACATACTCTTTTACTTAAAAACATGGAACTGGAAACAACTCCGGCCATAATACCCTGGTTTAGTCTGGTAGGGTAACATTTTACACATGAAACAAAGAGGAAAATGGACAACTTTGGCAGAATTAAGGTTTTAAGTCTGGATGTGTCTATCCAGCCATTACCACATACAAGGAAAATCTAAACTATAGATCCTAGATCCATTCTGCAGGGGAAAAAAAAAAAAAAAAGTAAAAAAAAAAAAAAAAGTGGTTTCAGTGGTTGGCCTGGTTTGCTGACTACCCTTACTTCCCTTCCAGACCTTCTGCAATGGGAACAAATTCTGTTGGCCTCAAAAACTAATGATTGAAGGCTGCTCACAACCTTGCAGCGCGGCACCAAATTGCAAGCCACTGGAGTAGCATTAAATTGTAACGTTGAAGTTATCAAATGAAAAGCCTAATTCATGTGTGAAAATCTCATTGCTTGCGGGTGAGTGAGACTCAATGAAAGTTTCAGCAAACTAAGCTGCAGTAGAACCAATATCCGCTAGGGAAGAGTCAAGGAAATACTCTGATTTTAATTATGAAATTTTGCCCTCTTGTCCTTTTGCAGTTCATCATAGAAAGATGTGTTTTGTTTTAATAAATTGAGCTTTTGGGACAAAACTCACTCAGGATAATAAGCTAAATGTTCAAATATATTAGAGGGGTAATTTCCCTTGTATCATCACCATTAAACAAATGAGAAAGTATGTCAAGTATTTCCCATATTATGCTTTTATTACCCTGTAGAAGAAGAGACACATGGTTTTAACAAACTGTGAGATGAAAAAGAGATATGAGAAGGTGACTTAATTCCTTTGGGCGTGTTGAGAAGAGAGCCTTATTTTGGCATTGTGTGATTTTTGTTTTGCTTTTAGATGGTTTTCCTGTTTTTTCTCATTTTCCATGTAATACAATGTCAATTGTAAAGAAAATTAATAATTGTATCATTTTATGTGAAAAGAAACATGCAGTATCTAAGTGCATTTAAACTAATTCAGCCAGAGGCCTCTTCTTAGCCCAATGCCTTGACAATCCGCATAAATAGATTCAATATGCTGATCACCAAAGGCCAACGTACTTAATCCTAATTATTGGATTATTTTACTTTTAAATCTTCCTTCCTTTTAAATCTCTCCTCGTAGGAGACTTATAATTTGTTTTCTGAACTGTGCCTAAGAAGTCTTTTTTTTTTTTTTTTTCTTAATAAATAGCCAGGGATCAGAAGATGAGGCTGGAAAAGTTTTATTTCCAAAGTTACACAAAGGCTGATAATGAATCAGCATTGACTCACATCACTGGTTTCAAATACAGCCCAGTTTATTCCAGCTCTGTGCTGGTAACAGTACTGTCAAACTGCTGTGGCTTCCTAAGAAGTGAATACGTTTTTAAATGAAAACCAAACAAGTACTATCATGCGGAACGTATGCTATAATCTGTTGATGCTTGAACTCTTTCATTGTAGATCTTCAGTGGCTCAGTTATTCCTAGTGTTTGAGAAACAAATCCCATGGCTTCTACCTGTCTCATTGCCTTTGTGCTCTAGGATGCATTCCTCTTTGCCATCTGTCCTTACCCTTTCCTGCTGCAGTCTCTAAATGCACATCTTTGCCACATGCTTGTACCTTCCCTTTTGCCAACATGGGCCTTCCTGCCCATCAGATCTTCCTCTGTGCTTTCTCCATCCCATCCTACATGCTGCAGATGAATGCATGAAGCTGCATTCTCCATAGATGGCACACACCCTGAATTGCTTTCAGTGTCAACGCACCTTATCAGTTTGGATGTTAATAGAAATTATATCTTCATACAGAAGGTGAATACTAAGAGAAACCTCTTCTGGGCAGACTAATTGAATTCAGTTAGGAGGTGATGAGTGTTTAAGAAAAGAGAATATAGTTCTCACAGACATTTAAAATATTGAGGATCTAAATGGACTTTCTTATTTTCTCACTCCCTTTACAATTTTTTATCTAAGCCAGACAAAGTTCATGACAATTTCTTTTCTGGCATGCAAAAATCAAGAAGATCTACTGTGGGTATAAATTTACACAGGGAGGTTGAAAATAGCCCACTGGAAGAGCTGTTGGGATTTGTTCTTTCTTGTTGCTGTAACCATTTGATGGTATCATTAGACTGCTGATCCTCTGTTCCACCAAAACAGCTCCATCTCCTGAGCTAGGATAGAGGCTTCATATAAATAAGTCTGCATGGTAAGTCGTTGCATCCATGACTGGTGGGGGAGGTCGTGCATATCTGAGTTTTTCTGACTATCCAGTTGAATGAGAGCTTAAAGTACTTAGTTTCCAAAATCAACCATGGTGCCTCCTGGGAATTCTAGTCCAAATGACAGATGGTATTGTTTTCATTTCTAGCAAAGTCTAGAAAAAAAAAAAAGGAAGAAGAAGAAAAAAATATTCAGTTACATCTCCCACAAAGCAACACAGCAGTGGTTCAGAAGTTAAATGTTTTGGGTTTGGTCAAAACATGCAGGGCTTCTGAATTTTTGGCATGTGGTGAAAAGGTAAAAGCTTTCAGATTGATTCTCTGCTTTCTGCTATGAGATTCCCGTGTAGCAGTAATCTTTCAAGATGTGCTATTTCCTTGATCCACAGAATATGTGCTGATTAGCATTTCTGTTCTATGACGTTTTAAAACTGCATTTAATTCTGTGTCATACACCATCACCAGCAATTTTGGTGCATATCAGAATTTTTCTTCATTAGCCTGCTTATGGAAGGAATTTAGGTTTTAGTAAAGGTTAGTAGCTTTCTAAACTAGACTCAGATATTTCAGATATGCTCTTATCACACACATCAGTCTTATCTGAGTGAGGTACAAAGCACCTCTACCTGAGAGAGGTAGAAAGGCAGAGCTAATAACTTAGGTTATTCCTGATTTGTACCTTCTCAGGGTAGATTAACAAAAGATGTCATTTTCCATGACAGTAAATCCAACATCTTCCATGTGGAAGAAACATCTCTTCTGTACAATTTTTAATTTACATTCATATTTGGGTCAGCATACTGTTTAGAAATGTATTTAGTTTACCTGTACTGTTCATTTTCTGCCCAAATTATTCAAGTGTGTGCACACTTGAAAATTGCAATAATACTTTAAGATACCTAAGATGTTATATTGAGCTCTAGAACTTTTACAAAAAATAGTGAGAACAGAGATAAACATTTAGATGTTTGCTTTACCACAGCTAATTGTAATTGCTTGTATTTATTGTAAGGGCAGATTTTTCTATGATATTCCAATTTTTTACAATGGCTTTTTTCTTTATGCTTCTTTTTCTGTGGTACTTACTTGGCTGAACCACTCTGTAAGAAGTTCAAAATACTGAATATAGCAACAAGAAAAATGATTTGGTGCCAGAAGGTCTGAGAAATAGGTCTAGGTAGTGGAGAAAAGGTAAGTTACAGAAGTGAAGGAAAATCATCGTGGTTTTATTAAACCTGTCAAATTTTCTCTATTGAAATAAATGTTAACCATGTTCTGCAAAGAGTCCTTGCTAGGTTGCACCAAAGGAATCTGATATTTTGGTCTGACTTTTATAATTTAAATAAGGGTAGTTTTTCAGTGCCCTTCTCTCCATTTGTAGTGCCTTCTTGCACGTAATCAGTAGATAATGCGACTTACCTTTTATAGCAATCAGGCATGTGATACAATTGAAAATTCACTCTCCTCTCTGAGTGAAATGAGATTTTCCAATAGTATGTTATAGATCTAGGTGACTGTGTTTATCCCAACACATCTATCATTTCAGAGTGAGACTCAGAAGTTTTTTAAAACAGTCTCTATCAGGTGTGCCAGGCTGGGCCAGGCTCCACGAAAGCCCCTTTTGTGAGCCTTCTCATTCCTCACAGCGGCACTTATTTCAGAGGAAAGATTCTGCATAACAGATTTTAGAATCATGCCTTATATTTTTAATTTGCATACTAATGCATGCAATTTGGCTGACAGTAATGGGAGTCGTATTGTTCATAAACTAAATAAATAGCTGCAGTTCATGTCAAAGTAGCATTATCAAGAAAATCCCTGTATTCTGCGGGCATTCTCTACTGGTTGTGCAGGAAATCCCAATTAATTTACCTCAACTGCTGAATTGAATCCCTTACAACCCTTACATAGCAAAAATAATTACTCTCTTTTCATTTCTTTGCACTGGCCTTGGAAAATGAAACAATAATGAGGTCCACATGGTGATGCACTTTTTAGTAGTTTGACAGTGATTTCCATCTTGCAGGAACACAAAATTAGAGATTACAGCTGAGACTCTGGGCAGGTATAGTTACACTCAAATTACTGGAATTACCAGAGCCATGCTGACTGGCAGCATATAAGTGCTTGTCACGATGTGGATTTGGGCTCTTGCGTTGGCTGTATGTTTACCTGCACATGTGAAATCTATCCAGTTAACATACTTGTGGAATTCAATATTCACTGGCATTATTATGCAGCCACTTCAATAAATCTACAGCAGAAAAAAAAGCAATTATTTCTAAATCTACTTAATCTATCATATCTACAAGCCCAGATCTTAAGATTAGTAATAAATATATAAAAAGAATAGATAAATCAAATGTGGAATAGTCTTACTTCGGTGTATTATGTAGGACTGTGATTTTTCTTGGTGGTTCCATAGATGCTTGGTAACCACTAACCAAATATTTAAGTTTTTCATCAAAAGTGCTATATGTGGATATGACGTAACCTTATATCCACTGACATTCATGCCTGCATGTATATATCCATGCTTTAATACACATTTACAAGATACAATACTATTAAATGCCAAGTATAGTTGTTTTTTGTTGTTTTTTGTTGTTTTTTTTTTTTTTTTCATAAGGACAATCTTTTTTCTGCAAGTGTTTGATAATTATTTGTTTTCAGACACTGCCCATCACTGCCTGCTCTAAGTTCCCTTTCCCCATATGGTGTCGGGGAGAGCCTCCATTCTGCTGCTTCTCAGGATGAGCACCTTTCCTCTGCTTCCCACGTCAAACGGCTCAGACAGGGTCTCTGCCCTGGGTAGCCTCTGCTCTGCCTTTTAGCAACGTGCAGCTGTCACCTTTCCGTTGAGACCAAGAACTGCCATCTGATCTTCTTGACGTATGTGCCCGCGTTTCCTCTGCAGGTGGAGAAATGATTAAATTGCCTGGCAGGGCTCTGCACGCGCCTGGGATATGCAGGTGCATAATGCCATCTAGAGGGCAGAGTTCCTTCCCTTCCCACAGGAATACCTGGGATAACTAGTAGCCTTCCATTACGAGTGGTGACAGAGCCCATTCATCTTTGCAATTCATGGACTTTCCTATTCCTGGTCTGCTTAGTATAGATGCATGCAAGGCCAAGACCTGGATATTATTTAGAAGATAAAAGGTTCCTTTAGTAATTATAACTCTTCCCATTTATAAGCTTTCAAGTTTCCTTATTGTCTTCCAACAATCAAATGACAAGTTCTTCCAGAGGAATCTTTCTGATTTTAATGACCTTGCTCTTAATATTCAGGTTCTTAAGAAAAAGAAAAAAAGAGGAAACAAGTAAGACCAAGGTTTTTCATTCACTTTTTCAGTAAATTATTCACTAACAAATCTAAGACTAAAATACTAAAAAATGGTTATTTTCTTAGTCACTGTCCTCCATAAAGTTATTTTAACAACAGTATCAGGTCAGCCGAAGAAGTGGATCCAAGGTTTGTTGGGCTGTGGAGGCTATTGTGCATTCCACACTGCCAAGCAAGGTATTTCACGTAGCAGAAGCATCATTTTTGTTGGGACTAATTAACTCCTCTGGAAACCCAGGGCCTTAGCGCTGATAGAACAGGATGTTAGCAACCTGAGCTGGTATGGGGGGATCTTTGTAGAGCTGCTTGGCGAGTGTTGACTTATCTTCAAAGCTAAGGAAAGAGCTTGTGTCTTTCTCTTGGTCCTCTTTGTGGGGGAATATATATATATATATAAAAATATATATTTTTACATACCGGTGATGGTATTTTTTGTACTCTTTATCAAATGTTTTGTCCTTCACAGTGACTCAAGGGTATCTATTCAAACTTTTACCGAATTAGGTTGGTAAAACTAGACATTCTTAGTTCATTGTAACAAAGGACTTGCTAATATTAGGAGAAAAATCTATTTTTCACAGAGAAATTGAATAGAAATAAGAGATGAGAACTTCTGATGTTTTTAAGCAACTGATTTGCCCTGCTGGTGACCTCTGCCAGGCAGGGATATTTCCCAACTGCAGCCTGTACTGACAGAGCAGTAATATGATCGATCCTAGGTATATATTACATTGCATAGTATTTCACACATTGATTTATTTTTGTTCTTTTTTCCACATTTTCCCTTTAGGCCAATCAATTAATCACACATACTGCTCTTGAACAGCAGCTTGGAATAAGATAACAGAAACATATCCTCATGTTTGATCCTAGCAGTAGTGTATTTGGCTATCTTGTGTCAGACTGGGAGGTGTGCAGGTGGGTGCAGTTCCAGTGGCTGTACTCGAGTTGTGCTTACTTATGTGTGACACCACTTTGGCTCAGTTTGTAGATCCCAGCTGGGCTGTTGGGCTGGTGCTGCTGCACTTTCCATGCCTGAGTTTCTTGCTGGAACACCTCCGAATCCCATCAAATTTGACTTAATATATGTTCTATTCTTATTTTTTAAATAGCAAATGACTCAATACAATATGCTAATGAATACACTTCCTGTAATACACACAACATTTAAGAAATAACTGTTTCCTGTCTTAAAAAAAAAAAATCCATATGAAACTGTTATTGGTATCCAAAGCTTGTTTTTTTCTAAGAATTTTTGCAATTTGCTACATGTTCCCATAGTGTGTAGTGTAAGTCTTTTCTTGGACATCTTAGGGGTATAGTTTACCAGTGAACGAAAGTACAAAGTATAAGCTCTGAGTAGAATTTTATATACTGAAAAGCAAGATTGAATAAATAGTAGGAAAGTATTTAGTCTTTCACTGTAACACTTCATAATATATAATTAAAATAAAGGGTTTTTTTGTTGTTTTTTTTTTTTTGTTTGTTTGTTTTCTGTGTAGCTAACTTTATTGTTTATGTTTCTGTACAGTTTCATATTTTATATTTTCATGAAATACCAAGTTGTAAAATTATCCAAGTAAAAAAAATGCCTCTGGCACATCTGTGTTTCATGCAGGAGAAAGCCTTCCCAACAGGCCTGCCTTTCCCTTTGGTGCAGGGAGGTGCAGTCCTTTGGTCTAGCTCTAGTCAAGCCCAGGAGGTGTTGGAGTTCCTCCTCTAGTTCTGTCTGCAAGAAACTCAGACAGTTGTCTGTGGTCCCAAAGCCACACCACAGTGTGAACTGCAACCTGGTCAGTTTCTGATTTTTATCAGAAAAATACTTGAGAAGGATGCTCACTGCTTATCCAAGTCAAAAAGCTGATGTAGGTGCACCAGACATCAGCCAGCCCAATGGGAGAAATTCCCTGTGAGAAATTAGGGTAGCAGTCAGGTACTGTCACATCAGACAGCTTCGAAGGGATTCTCGTTCCTCTACATCTGTCTTCTTTAACATGAATGCAGTCCGCAGGGCAGAAAGAACAGACGGAACTCCAAAATGTTGAAACTTTAAATAGACAGAATTTGAGGCCTGAGCTGTTTATCTATCAAGCAAAAGGCAATTACTTTGTAAACTCACTATTCTGCTCTCAAAGATTAAAAATAAATCATTTAAAAAATGTCCATGCAGAAGTCAGCCCACCACGTATTGCTGTGTGGAGTGAGGGGCATCATTTGGTACTTGCTCCGTCTCTTAAAATATATATATATATGTGTGTGTGTGTGTGTATGTATATATATAAAGCTTTCAGGAGATGCAAACTGATTACAAATTGAGTTTTATTTCAGCAAGAAATGAAACAGTAATTTTGTGATTCAGTTATGAGAAGTTAGCTATTGGCTACAAAACAATTCCTGCACATTATATGGCATTTGATGCTATTCATAGCACAGCAAACCACTACCTTGTTCTGCTTTGCTTTGCTTCTCGCCTCCTTACCTGGAAGGGAGAGACATAACTGAAACCATCAAAAGAAGTTCATTTTTAAGTACCTGGGGCTGTTGACTTATGGGTGACTTGGATGAAGAAAGTGAAATTGCAGGAAACATTGCCTTCAGAAATAACTCAATGCTCCTGTGTAGTTAAGAACAGAGAAACTTGTTATAAATTTACGTTATGCCTTGTGAAATGGTTGACATTAATAGCTTATTGTGGTGGAAACCTTTTAACTCTGAGTCTTTAAAGGAGTAGAATAAAATGATTCATCACAGAAGGAAGAAAATAACATATTTTATATTTTATTATGTTTAAAAGAAATTTTCTGACAATATCAATTATAATATTGTGTAATACTTTAAATCTATTGCATAGTGTGGCAAAGAAAAATCGTTCTTTTTACTCACAGTTCAAATCAAAATAAGCTCACAGGATATTTTTATAAAGGAAAACCGCTTGTGTATTTTCTGCCATTGCATCAGGAACCACACATGTTTACTTGGAGAAGAAAAATCAGGTGGTCCCACTTAAAGAATCATTGGATACCAGGGAACTAATACGAGTTTCACATCACACAGTCAATGGATGTGACATTTCAGCACAGGGGATCTGTGTCTGCCAGGCTGTCAGTTTCAATTACTGCATACATAGAATTATTTTTGTTTTAACTACATGCAAAAGCTTTGAATAAATAACCAGCATAAAAAATTATTTCTTGATAAAAATTCACCATCCTCATTTACCAAGACAGGGCAAAACATCTGTTGTTTCACCTTTCAGTGAGAACTAAAATAACCAGTTAATGGGAGACAGTGAATAGTATTGTTGATCATATGATACACAGGGAAAAAAGGCAGGAATGCATTAAAGTTTTGCACATTTTCTTTCTATTATCAGCCCCCAAACGTGCTCAGTTCCTTAGTTTCCTGGGGAACAGGGAGCGTGGGGTGTGTTGGTGTTCCATGGAGACAGCGCCAACTTTAGATCCAAATTTGCAGTTTACTATCATTTATTAATACCCTTTCCATTTGAGTGCAAGGAGCACCCTGGGATTACTGCTTGAGGGCCACTGCTTGTGTTAACCTATGAAATTATATCCCATGTTCATTCCAGTGATATTAGAAAAAATAGATAAAAGCCATTTTAAAAGAGAAAAGCTGCTCTTGATGGATTGAATTTCTAGAAATCAAAAAAAAAAAAAAAAAATCCTATTTATAGATATTTAAATTCCTTGGCTTTCTTCTACTTTATTTTAAGGTTTTCTATCTCATTCCATTGACTATGACTTTAATTGTAGTTTTTAAAGGAAAAATACATCATCATTATTTTTTAAATTAGATTCTAAAATTGGATTATATTCCTGAATTGAATATTTTAGTGTGACCTGCCAAACTTTGAAAAGCTGCAATAACATTACAAAAAAGAATAGCTAAATTTCACCTTTTGAAGAAACCAAGCTTAAGGCCTTTGTGGTTTACTCCTATACTTAGGTACTGTCTTTCTTCTGAAGACAAACTGTTCATCTCTTGGGTTTCTCTTCCATACTTGTTTCCCAAGGCCACAAATTGATAGTATTATTACCTCTATTTGCTATGAAAATCTCAGCTAGGCAAGTGGGAAAAATAAGAAATGGTTTCTGTTGGAACAAAGTTGTCCAAAGATTAATTTTCATACATAAATCTGAAATGCTGTATTCTTTTCATACTCTACATTAGATTAACCTTGGTGTTGAGTGTGCTACTCAGGAAGGTGTAGATAATGGAGTTGTAGAAAATAGAAAGCTGTGACTGCGTCAGTAACCTCATGGTCAAGATTGCAAAGGTTTGAAGGATAAGTTGTTCAAAGTTTTAGGATTCTAAAGTTACCCTGCTCATTGCTTGAAAAAACTGTCCTGAAAGTATATAAGTTTTGATCAAGATCTGATTTTCTATTTTTTATTTTTATAAAGAAAACTTCTAGTTTGTCAAGTGACTTTTCTTTAAAAAATAGTTGCCATGTATATCACTTCAGAAGGACCCAAAGCCCTGCAAAATAGTTGTGCTGTACAAATATTTGTGTATATATATAGGTATATCAGTGTAATTTTTAAATTTGATCTAAATCTTCTGCAAAAAGGTTCCCTTTCAAATGAAAGTCAATATTTTACTTGAAAATGGATTCATTGAAAGTTTTTTTCATGAAGCGTCTGTGTTGGCTGCAAGGTTTTCAACTACTCTTTACTAATTTCAAAGAAGTAGAATTTTCCCTGAAGAGTTTGGTCTTTTGGTCTTTTTACCAAAAAAAAAAAAAAAAATCCAGGTAAGAGCTTAAAATACAAAGATATATATGTATATGTTACATACAAATTAATATTAAACACAAAATGTCCCTTAAGTTGAATCAGGTCCACTCTGCTTGCTCTTATCTACCTGTATTAATTGTAAGAATCTTAATTTCAGTTCCAATTTCGGGACTGCTTACTTTTTTTTATTGACCAGGGATTTTATTTTTAGTTCTTTGATAGAGGAAGTAACTGCCTCTTAATATTACATGGGGAAGCACTGTAAGGCTGCCGGAGCGAGGTCCTGTGAGTTCTTCAGGGACAGCCTGTTTCAAAGGGGAACAAATCACTTAAAACAAGAGGAAAATGAAGGAGATCGAGCAGCTGCCTCAGGTTTACAACTTGCAAGGGGAAGGATCACCAAATGTAAATACTGGAAAATCAGAAAATAAACAAATTTTGCGATAGGCACACACAGTTCCTTGCATAACATTTCAGTCTTATATCATACAATTGTGTGACGGTGTTGGAGCCTGTAGCATCGTGCTCAGGTGCATGCTCTAGGGAGATGCCCCTTACTGTTGGCACAGTGGCGTTTTTGGGATGGGTGAATGACTTCCAGCATTCCTCCTTCCTGCTGCCCAAGTCAACAGGTCCATAGCACAGAGCTTCTTGGGGCTGCTGAGAGCTGTCTTGCCTGTGGTTTACAGGCAAGCTGAGTGCCACAGTCCCTGTGCAGAGCGTGGCGTCACACCAAGGTGCACAGCTTAGCACTTTGTGTGGAGGATGAGCGGTGAAAAGCAGGAGTTCTGCTGGGGCTTTTGGGTCTCCATCCTCATACTTTTGTGCTTCATCAAGTGTGTGCACAGTACATGTACAATTACCCCTATATGTGTATCTTTAACTTCAGAAAATACACATGGCTTTATATCGCCTGTCTTTGCTTATTTGTATCTATTTACTTCTTGTCCTCAAAAATGTTTTATTGGTGATCATTTGGAATAATTTTGGGGAAAAAAAAATGTCATCTTTCACAATTTTAACCTATTTTTTCAAAAGCCTGTATTGACAGTGCATTGCCAGTGGGCATATTGTAAGTCTATTATAGTCTCAGTAAATAATGCTAGAATTTGCCATTTGCTACAATTTGCATGCAAGGAAACAGACAAAGCTATTATTGATAGATCTGTTGGTAGCCTAGATATTTATTTGCTGGAAGATAAGCCTGGGCAGTCTGTTTTGCTAGATCCATTCCTAACCTTCTCTTTAAAATGTCAACTGCAGACATTTCTGTGGTGTCAGGAGGGAAAATGTTGAAGGTTTTAAAGGCTTGTCATTCTTAAACACATTAGAGTCAACCAAAATAATAAAAAGAAGACAAATATTACCATGCTTGAACCAGTTAAAAATTTCCAGCCACAGCTTCTGGAAATAACAATGGCGGGGGGGGGGGGGGGGGGGGGAGGATCACAGAGGAATTCCCAGGAATGTGAGGTTCATTTTTAGCACATTTTAGGAGGCAGTCTCATCAGATGTGTATGAATCATTCGATTTGGGTTTGTTTGGTTCATCTGCTGAAGTTTGTACGTTCCTCCAGCATAAGTAGGTTTGAAGGATTAGGTTATAGCTGTCCCCTTACAAAAAGGAGGCTTTGCCTTGTAAGCCGAGAACCAGTTTTGTCTTCCCATGGGAAGTGGGAGACGCTCAGTGGGCAGGAGAGGAGCTCCCTGCCTGTGAGCCCTGTCCAGGACCCAGGGTTGGGTCTCCTTCCATCTGCTCCAGATCTGGGCATATAACGGGCAAGTTCTGTTATCTGATCTCTGGCAGCATGAAATCTGTATGATTTTTAAAGCTAATATAATCTCCAGTGTAAATTCCTGTTTAAATACACGAATCAGCTCATCAATAATTCGTAAAACACCATATGCAGCTGCAGAGACCTTGGGCTGCTTTTACTTAAAAACATTTAAAGCCAAGTTTTTACATAGTCTTAAGTGGTTAGCCTTTTGATGTTGAATAATCTTCTGATTTCTAGCACACATTAAAACAAGAAGGTTATGCTGCTCTCTGCAAGGCTACAACCCCACTTTGCTGGCAGCACAGCTATAATTCAGCACGGCTGTGAGATAGGCTGCTTGTGAGAGCTGGTGGTGGCTTCTTCTAATCTCATGGGATTTTTGCATCAGTAAAGAACTAAAAAACAAGACTAAAATTTTTAATTTCAAGAATGATCCCTCCCAGAGAGCTTTGTTGTGGCCTTCTTACAGACAGAATTATGGTTAACTCTTTTATGGTTCTGTATTTTGTAATTTAAAATAGCACGCGTTGCTTTCATCCTGCTTTATTTGAATTGTGTTGAGCATTGGCTGAATATTTCAGATAAAATGTGTCAAATCTTATAAGTGCGGTTGAAGAGGAAAGACTATTTTATCATGCTGAAAAGAAAGCTGCAAATGCGTCAGTTGACAAGGCTTAGGGCCCCTGTGTTCCCAAGCAAGGGTGAGAAGCTTGGCTGTCATATCAATAATTTGTCCTTCTTGCTTCTTTTTCCCCATCTCCACGAGGTGGAAGAAACAGATGAGACTGGAACAGTTGAAAAAGCATCTGGTAGTGTTCAGTTAAGTATTAGCCTGCCCAGTGCCCTGTTACTCCATCAGCACGTGGCTTTCCTCAGTCGGTCTCTGCCCCTGGGGGGGGAACAGCTCTGCATGGAGGCTCTGGGGCTCTCTGGCGTTGTCCTGCTGCAGGGCAGGATCGGGGAGCAGCCCGGTGCTGACAGGTTGTGGGGAGCAGTTCCCAGCTTATTCCTAGCAAGGAGACATCTGTAGCAACATAAAAAACATCGGCAAATGACCAGTGGCAATGCTTCTGTACTGCTAGAAATAAATTTAGGCTGTTGTTCCTATCGTTATGTTGAGTTTAAAGCAAAGATGCCACTTTATCTACTTCTAGCCAGCATAACTCTGCTGTTAAACTTTAGTCTGACAACTTGTTTAATTGAAAAGAAAGCGTGATTACTGGGCTAGATCTCAAAGGACAAGTTTTCTGGGTAAGGTGGGCAGAATAATACCAAGTTTCCTGCGACCAAATATATGGAGGTGGTTCAAGTGGTAAACTCTTCCTGGGGTGGCAGCTTAGGAAAAAAAAAAAAAAAGCCATAAGGACCTCATAAGGACCTAGGGGAATATTACAACAATGTTGTTACTTACTTTTACCAGCAACAGGCTGTAACCTCTCCAATAGTGTGCTGTATGCAGCTGTGACCACAGAAGTATACAAAATCAGAGGCTGAAAGCATGAAGAAATTGCTGAGCACTTCTGAAGTGCTTGGACAGCTATTAATATACTGCGCGGGGCATGACAAATGAGTGTCTGTGTAAATCGATAAACCTTTCTATAAATGCACTAATGGTTTAGTATGAATAGCAAAGAAGTGCACATGGTAACCACTGTTGTAGCGTTCTGTCAGGGATTTTAAAGTTCACTGTCATAACTTTGTTCCTCTTGACCTTTATTGATGATACCTTCAAAGCATGTTGAGCTGCTAACTTGACACACAACCTTTAGACCTTCATCTGCTTTTCCCTCAGTGCACAGTAAATGCTTTCTATCCTTCCTTTTCTTCTCCCTTCTTCCACCCATTCTTTTATGTTGTTTCAACTCTACAATGGTTGAATAAGGACAACTGGTTTTATGTGCTTCTCTTTTATTCATGTCTTCTAGCAGAAACTTTGGTGCTTTAATTCTTTTCAGCATGGTGCTAAAGGTGTAGAGGACTGCCTGTTGAAGATTCCCTAATAGGTACATTAAGTAATTCTTCACTTAAAGACCCCAAAGCACCCAGCATATCCTCGTTCTTATCTCATTGAAATAGGCTAGCTAAATAACAAAATGTTGTTCCTGTTCTCCTGCCTTAATAAATCAAGGCACATAAAGGTTAAGATTAAACTTTTTGAAAAGCACTTTAGGGACTAAAATCCAAATCTCATTTCAAACATGATTTAAGCATTTCACTCCTCTTTCAAGAAGCACACAGAAAGGGCTTTTGCAAGATGTTAAGTGAGAGATGTCCTCTCAAGTGCCACTTAGAGACGCAAATCTGGAGGAGACATGGATGTCTCATGGCGTTCTCAGACGCGAGAATGTCTGCCACTCCTACCAAACACGGGTAAGTGCTGAACAAAGTATAGCTAGTCGGCAGTCCTTAACCTGTTCTAATAATCCTCTCTGAGACAGTTAAGAGGGAAGAGGAGAGAATGAAGAAATCGTCCTAAATGTGTGTATCGATGTAAGAGTATATTTATGATGAGCATATTGATTTCAGCTATTTATAGTCTGATACTATTTAGCTGAAAGGTGCCAGGCTCTATCAGTGTGGGTGAGGATATCTTGAGGATATAAAAACTCAGAAAAAAATGGAAGGCAGCAGAGCACTTTTTGTCTTAGAGCCTACTGGTAATAAATGCTTCTGGGAAGATAGCACTTTTCTCTTTTTTGGGAGTGTTAGGGGGATATTTGTGTTGTGTTTTTTGTTGTTGTTTGTTTGTTTGTTTGTTTTTAACAAAATAGTAAGTATGACCGTGTTAAGGATACATTTGACATCCATTTTAGACTTCAGGTGAAGATGATTTTCACAAGAATTTGAAGAATAGGTAAATATCGTGCTTGAATAGATGCTCCTTGTTTCTTGGTGTTAAGGGTATCATAACGATCATTACCATTTTACAGTTATTATTTTTTTTTAAATTGTAATTAATTGGTGTGCCTTTACTGATTGGGTATAGTAACACGTTTTTAGTAACGTGAAAAAAGCCATGGCTGCTTTCTGTCTCCTTGTTTCTTCTATAGCATCAAGAGCAATAAATCATTGTGAACCAAGGAGCTTCCTGCTGTCCCAGAGGGAAAAAAAAAATAGTTTTAAGGAAACATTGTGTAATGTGAAATCAAACATAGTTTATTTCTTTGCATTGGACCTGGATCTTCATTCATTGGAAATAAACGTCAGATTCTTAGTGACTTCAGCACGAACAGGACTGGACCTCAGAGTATCAGTCTGTCTGTTACTGGTCTCAAATGAAACAGTGAGCAGCTGCCCCGCAGGTGAAAATAGTTTTCTTCAGCATCTGTGAAGGAGAAAGAAGACTCTTAGTTGACCTGAAGATCATCATTGTTACTATGGCTATGTTTTCCACCCCAAGAAAAGGATTAAAAATAGAGTTGACAAAGTCTTCTGTAATGACTGTATCTTAGCAGTGTTACTTCTGGTTTATGCAAAGTAATCTGAAGTTTTCAATTTCAAATTGATTTTCCATAAACTCACTCTCACCATTCATAACAAAGCTGTCTCTAATTAAGGCAGCTGATGGCTGTTTAACATTTCCCAAGTCTTGACTGAAATATTTAAATTTTCCAATGTTTGGAGAGACTTTTGTGGGCAATAATTTTTCCAAATCAGAACTAGGAGGTCCCTCTGTTCCGACATCTGTAGGATCCTTGACTCTGTGATGACCCAAAAACCACATGCAATGTTTCATTTAGTGATAAGTTCTGCACAGTTACTGCTGGCTGTAAGGATGATACCATGCTTTGGGAGCTGACCCCCAAGAAAACACAGGCTTGCCTATGGACGCTGGTGGCAAGTGCTGAATGTCGTGTGCCTGCAGCAGCGTGCTGGGCTGCATCACTTCTAGTGCCTGTGAGGCTGAAGGGCAGAGGTGTTTTATTTCCATCTGTAACAAAATACATATAAATACCTAGATGATAGCTATACCTAAGACTAGAAATCACCGTAGAAAGGAGGTGGTATCTCAGAGGGTATTCTCAGCAGTCTCGATTTTGCTGCCCTGCTAGGCTATCTGTGTGTGGGAGAAGTGACTGGAGAGGGGTCAGTACTTCTCTGCCACTGCCTCTGGGTGCCTGCAAGCGTGCAATAGCCTTCGTGCTGAGAGAACTGGGGGCTTCTTATTGCGGCTTAGCCTACTAAAAGCACGGCCTGAAAATAAAAATGAAAATAAAATGTAATAGTGATTTCTTCAATGAGACCTACTTTGCTTAACAGGCGGAAGATGCCCAGAATGAGCAATACCGGAGGTGGGCTCAGAGGTGGGCAGGTCCCTCTGAGCAAGAAAGAGCAGACGTACGGCAACAACAAAGCCCAGTGGTTTCTGTTCAATAAATGAAGGTTTGGATTAGGAGGCAGGGTTTTGAGACCACAAGTGCTATTACAGATTTTCTAAATGAATACTTTTGGGGGATTGTGGATTATTATCAAGTATTCAGTTGCTGAATAGGGTGATTTAGTGTATCAAGTCCTGGTTTTCCCACGTTGTGGGAAGTGGCACAAAATCTTAAGCAAAGTCGGTCAAGTGTTCCCTTCTAGTCCAGTCCTCATTACAAAAACGCCAAATAAATGGGCATGATTTGCTCAGCAATCAAGAAGCACAGAAGTCAAGCTAACATTGGCTGCATTACATCCTTTCTCTGCACTTTCAGAGCTACTGGTGTGAAAAGGATTTTATTATACAGATGTTTCCACTATGGCTTGATAAGAGGAAAAATGTACCATTTATTTATAATGCTGTCAAGTTCAGATTTCCTAATTTTGGTAGCCTGTTTGTAAAGGGATAGCTCACTGAAATCAGAGATTCAGCTAACAGAGCCAGGAAGGCTTAGCTTCCATTTTAAAACCTCACAGCATTCAAAGGAAAAAAGGACTAAGAAATAATGGGGACTTCTCTGGGTATTTTGTATAGTACAACTGCAGGTAGTAGGTCTTTTAGACATCTCTATATGGAAGCAATCTGCTCAGACTGTTCTAGGATAAAATCACACAGTATATTTTCACATTATGGAAAATGAAAATTCCAAAAATTAAACCCATAGGTACACCACATGGGTGAGTTAAACGGCCATGCAGACTAATCCTTTAATGAGAGTTTCAAAACAGTAAGAATTTATCTTGGATGACATTTTAAGGTGATAGTCGTAGAGAAAACATCTGAAGATCTTTAACTCATAGAAATACCTTTTTATATAGCAATCGTCTCTTTATTTTATCAATCAATCTGCAGGAATGCATCTGTAAAAGCAAACTGATAACTGTATGTGATAGCGTCTTCAGTGCGGAGGAGGACTATTTACCCTCCAGCTCCTAATTTCTTACTGCTGCTCTTGCTTTTTGTGGCTTCTGCTACTTCTACCTTGCTACTTCTGCATCTGTATTTTTTGTTCCCTCGTCTTACATTGTTCCCTGCAGGATCACCCACAGAATTTTTATAGCCATATGTTGAATCCATTGGGAGGAAGCACTGTGAAAATATTATGCTGAGCATTTTACCACCTTTGCTGGCTTGGACTGTGACCACAGTGACCACAAATCAATTTATTGGACTTAGGGCTTTTCATTTTGCTGAAACATTGACCTTTCTTAACACAGAAGTGATAACTGTGCATCTTTCTGTAGACTCTTTCCGTGCAGTCCATTGCATTATTTTTTCTCCTAATATTATGCATTAACCATATTTATGAGTGTTGTATTATATAACCATGACGCTTCTGAAACAGCACTTGTTAAACTTTTAAAGATTGACAGAACAGTTATAGTGAAGCGAGTAATGTAAATTGTATAATAGTTGTAATTATCTGAATGCAATGATTGTGGTGTTATGGTTACGTGATGAGAAGTTATACAGGGGAGGCAAAGAGCTTTCTGGAGCCTATTTTAACTCACAGCTTTTTATATATTGTTTTAGTTTCTCAGTCTTTAAAAGAAAACTAGTTGAAACTTGTTCTGATGCAGCTGTATACATCTCACTTAAGAGATTTTCCTTTTCTAACACTGACAGTATTCCTAAAGTCCAAGTCATAATATATAGAAAAATGCATTGATTTCCTTTAATTTATGTACCAGATTCTGCTATTCTGAAGTTTGCACTATGCAAAAATACGAGTGTAATGGAAATTAAAGATAGATAAAAGGCACTACTGTACAGAAAACTTTATCATATTTAAATTGACATACACTAGAGAAAAAATTTCTGACTTTAAGATTGCATTTAGAGGTACTAAAATACCACTTGTATTCTTGAAGTGATGGTAGCTTTTTTAAGGTAAAGATTAATAAATTTCTCTGGTTTTGCTAAAGGGTGTAATTTACCAATTATTTATTACGTGTCAGTGCATCTGGAGTTACTCGATGCAGAAACCTGGCTTATGAAAAGCTGCCATGAGTAAATGTTTACATAAGATTGCCCGTCATTACCTTTTGATAGTAGCTGCTTCTGTTCGCTTCCAAGTGGCTTTCTCAGGCAGCAAGTTCACTCTAAGAATAAAAAAGGGAGAAAGAAAGATATATGAAGATCTTTTATAATGTTTCATTGCAGACTCTGTTGCACCTGGCAAGATGAGACTGTAGACATACTTCTGCTGGTATTTTGTTCTAAATTGTAATGCATGGTGTGAATAATTTCAGAAACTATTTTTACTCAAACAAATTGTATCGTGCTTTTTATTTTGGATCTTGAAGAAGCACACAAAGCACTCACCTTAAGAAAATTTATGAATTGGCCTGTAATTCAAAATACCTATTTATTTGTTTATTGTATTTTATTGTAGGCAGAGAATTCAGCACTGGCTCTGGAAAACGAAAATCAGAGAGAACAGTATGAAAGATGTCTTGATGAGGTAAGGTAGCTAAAAAGGGGTGTTCTTACCTGGTACTGCAATGAAATGAATGGAAACAAATTTCTCCTCTCATACAAGGTTGACATTGTTCTGCAATTTTCTGATACTACCTCAGTCTATGTAATTCCAAGAACATGTGTCTGTCAGTCATAAATACTCCATGACCTCTGCTGTAAATTGTTGTTTGTCTTCACCAAAAAGTTGGTATCTCCGTGACCAATATTTGGAACTTGACTGCTATACTGGCTTTGCCACCAAAAATGTTGTTATTCTGGAATTAAATTGTCAGATAGTTGCCCTTTTGCAGGGATGCCTTCTCCCAGTAAATTATCCTAAGAGGAGAAAATTATCATTTACCTGTTTGGTTTTGTGTGCTCTTGCTTTTCTGTAGCGTGGAACACAGGTGGCAGTGCTTCTGTCAGAACTCCCCCAGCTTTCCTATGTAATAGGAATTGTCTCTCTGCTCCCCCTTGTGTTTACATACCCAGGTCTTTATGCTGTTTGTTTTTTTGTTTTGTTTTTTTTTGTTTGTTTGTTTTGTTTTGTTTTGTTTTTTGTTTTTTTGTTTTTCCTATCAGTTGGCTGACTTCTACTGCATGCCTCATCTTCTGATCATTTACAGCTATCTAATTCACCCATCAGTTACTGCCTGAGCACTCCATCAATGCTTACCATTCCAGAAATGTCTGCCTTAGGACATACAAGATTTTGGGCAGTGTCTCTCCTATTGCTTACAGCTTTCTCTGTATGATGAGATGTTTACTGGTGTTTACTTATTCCTCTCATTTTCCTGAAATAATGCTCTTAAAGACGTGCAAGAGCTTAAAATAAGTTTGAGACTTTTAGTAGCTTAAAGTGTTACTTAGTGAAAATCATTTGCTCATTCTACGATGGGAATGCGTAGTAGTGAAAGTAATTAGCTAACATGCAACCAAAAAAAAACACCATAAAACCTATTCTGGCTTCTTAGCTCTACCTTTGAAAAAAGAGTACACCGAGTATCTAAACCACACATAGCAGATAACAATTCATGCATTCATACCAGCTTTTTAAATTTTCAATCAGCATTTGCTGAAGTTTTACTGTCATGATCAATATAGCTGTGGTACAACAAGCTTCCAATTTAGGTTGACTTTCATCAGCACATGCACACTTTCACCAGTGTAGTATATTTGCAGATGCACTTTCCCACCAGGCTGCGTGCTGTCTCTTCTGTGGCTGTGGGCCAGCTGCAGAGCCTTGGTCTGTGTTGGCCTGAGTGAAATTAGCACATTGGCCTGATGAAATTACCACATAGTTATTTACTTTAGTTTAAATTACAGAGCTTAAAATTATTTTTTAGATTGTCTTGGACAAAATCTGTCTACACTTTGGAGATGTGTAAAGCACCATAACTGTCCCTCCCAGAAAAAACACTGCAGGCACACTACAAGGACAGATGATATGTATTTATTCTGTGTTTGCAGTAACATGATGGATTTCTGATCCAAGGCTGTATTTTTTACATGCTGTTGCAGTTCGAAGAATGAATAATTATATCAAACTATGCTCTGAACTTTATTATTTTCAACATTAGGCTGGTTGTTTACAGTTCTTCGATATTATCACAGCTGTATCCATCTTCTCCCACTGTGTCAACTTTTTCAGGAGAGTGTGCTTCTTGTCACCTGTGGTTTTGTGCTTCCCTACTTTTTTGTTTTGTTTGCTTATCTTTTTGTGTGTGTGCAATGCCCTTTCTTGTCCTTTCCCATTATTTGGTATCACTTTTTTTCTCCTCCTTCCCCTTTGAGCTCCCATGGTGCTTTGGCAGGGACACTGCAGCCAGCGTTGTTTTAGCTGGCACAGACTTGGACCCACTGCTTTCTGAGCACTGAGGTGAAGAAGTTGTTACCGTTGGCTTAGGCAGCAAAATCGTTTTTTAATAATCATAAGTTCTGCAGGATTCCTGAGTTAGCACCCACCTGAGCACATCCCCTTGGGGGCCTCCCCAGGAAATTCTGCTTCATTACAGTACCAATATAGAGATTAGATATAAAAGTAATTAGTGAATAACTCAGTCCATGTGAGAACCTTCACTTCCATCTAGAGTCTTCTGAGGATGTATTGCATGTGAAAAAGTCCTTTCCAAAAAAAGGATTCTTACTGGAGATCTCGAGAAAATAAAATGTATTGCATGAATATTTTTGTGGGAAAAAAAAAAAGAGTCCTTCATGAAATTAAATAAATACTCACTGATTTTTAAAGTAATTGTTCATATTGGAATGTATATATAAACAACTTTAGAAGAAACATCTGGAAGAAAGTGTTATCATCCCAGTACTTAATACTTAAAAGAGCTCATTTAATTTCACAAATACCACAAATACGTATCTTTCCATCTCTGAAGAATTTAATGCTAAAACCAGGATTGTCTTCCTATATTTTCAGTGTTTGAGGTTAGCATGCCTAATCCTAGTTTCCTATCCTAGAATTCAGCTCTCAGTTTATTGGCAAGTGGTAATGTCATGTTTATTCACTTTACAGTGCCAGCTGAGATTTCTGTCAAGCTTCACTATACTTATAAGCAGGAAATTGTGTAACTTAGCTTAGATAATATGTTTGCTGATGTTTTAAGAATTAAACTGTAACATTATTGAATACGTATCCATTTAGCTAATAAAAAATACAAAGTCATCGTAAAAACTCATTCTGAAGTTTGAATAAAATATAACACCTTTCATTTTAGTACAGTTGAAATGTCTTTGTGCGTATGTAAAAATCCATTAAAGGCAGCCCTGTAAAATCTGAGTACTTGTAAAAGATGTAATAGATGTTACACTAGGGTCTCTTTTCTCTGATTCATTCTTTTATACCTTTCCTATTAAGACCACTTTATAATATGTATATGTAAACATAATCGTGTAAGGGAAAAGTGGAGCTTGATCTTTTATCTCTTTTATTGCAGTCCACAAAAAGAAATCTCACCAAAAAATCTTAGCGATTAAGCCAAAAGTAGAGGCAGGCAGTGTGAAGGCAAGCAGTGTCATATGCTGAGTAACAGCAGACTGAGGAACCAGCCACGTTGGTTCTATGCCTTGTGTTTGCCCTGTTAACTTCATGACTCACAGGTCAAGTCATTTTACAGTCTCTTGCCTGCAGGGATTGAGGCACAGTTCTGTCTCATATCAGTGGGAATTTCACGTATTCTCAGGTACCAGTCCTTCAGCCTTCAGTGGTCTCAGTTTGGTAGTAGTGACTATCCGCTTTGTAGTGCTGGCTTACATTGTTCATATCCATGGTGTCTCTTGATACCTGTAAGTAAAAATACCTTATAGCTTAGAAGTTTATTTCCATCTGGACACTAACCCTGTTGTAGGACTAGAATGACAACCTCATTTGAAATGCAAAAGTTTGGACACGATTCCACTTACAGACTGCTAAATTAACTGTAGTTGCTGCAGAACATTTCACTGGAGGCTTCCCACCACTGTTCCCACCAAGCATAAAGACCTAAAAATCTTTGAATAGTAATAGCAACACATTTTGCCAAGTTGCTAGATACAAGAATCAAATAGCCTAATTTTGTTAAGAAACTAGCTCCATGTCTTTCTTACTGAGATCTAGGGGAGCTATGGATCATAGGCAAGTACGTCCATTTAGATACCTAACTTCATACACTCAGAGTTAGAAAATTTGTCCCATATGCACTGGAAAATTGTTTGTTTTTTTTTTCTAATTTGGCGGATCATGTCATTTACACTCAATATATAAAGGTATAGGTGTAATTTCATAGGCAATTCTGTTGCAAGAGACTTGTATACACTTCTAAGAACCTTTTAGTTCTTGGTAAAGTAACTCCATGTCAGAAAGTAAAGAAATAATGTATTAGACATGGCTTGTTCAATTTTCAGGTAGAGCAAACAGACATTGGAAGAATATGCCAGAAGGAACGCTGTTGGATGTAGATTGTGAAAGCCCATAGGGCAAGGCACATGGTTTTTCAAAACTGCAACATATTTACTTCTGTTGCTTATTACTGTTCTAATATTAGTCTGTCTTCTGTTAAATCATGTATAGAGCAATTTTATGGGACCATTGTTCCACAGGCTGCCTTAACTTAGGGACCAGCTCAGAGGAAAAGACTGATACTAGGCAATTTTGTGAGAGTACGAATCTAAGGTACCTTTTAGATCAAATAGCACTGAATCTTTTGAAGAAATGAATTAGCTTCAACTCTTATATTACACTGAAAACATAACTTGCAAGTTAGACATCATCAACAGAAAATCTTACCTCGGCCCTTCTTTCCATTCCTCCTTCTTCCCCCCATGCCTGCTGGTAAATATAAATTAGAAAGGGTGTATAATATAAATAACTTCAACAATTCCCCATTGAATATATAGTTCCACTAATCAATGGTGTGTAATGTCATTCAAGTCAATTATACTGTGTGGTGTGAATGCCTTCCAACCACATTTTGATGACAGTAGGTACTTTAATTTTCTGTGGCTCTTTATGGTTTCTGCTTGTCATGATAGATGTACCATTTTGTCAATATTGAATCAAGAAGCAATTAAACTTCATGAAAACATTCAGGACTCCTCAGCTGGTAAAAATCAGCTCTAGTGAATGCAAGTCAATCCATGCTGATGCACAACAGCTGCATATAAACCTGTGAAGTTTTAATCTAGTTTAAAGAAAGGATGACAGAAGTTAAGGAAATGTCCATCATGTCACACTAAAATTGATAGATGTTTGTTTATAAAGACTAGCACAGAAGTAATGACTGGCATTTCATATATTCTTTCTAGTATAACCTGATGAAAATGCTAGTAAATAATGAAAATAGTAGGTTTCATGGTGGTTTTAGATGGAAAATGGAGTATAAAGCCACAGAAGAAGGTAATGTTATGCAAAAACACATATGATCATGTACTTAAACTATATTATCTATTTCTTTCAGGTAGCTAATCAGGTTGTTCAGGCTTTACTTACTCAAAAGGTAAGTTGTATTTCGGTGTAACTTAAAGCTTACAGAAGTTCATTCATTTAAGATATACATATTGTTATATAGGGTACTTTTTTTTAAATAGTTTTCGCACACTTAATTACCAATGCTGCAACATGACTGGCCCAAATTCAAGGGCTTTCTGAAATACAGGTCAATAAAAGTCCATGAAACTGTACATCTTCAAGGCTCAATCAAATAGGAGCCATGTCCAGTTCTTACTGTTTACCTACACCAAAACAGTGTCTGAAAATCATCCCCAGATGGTGACTTCTCCATTCCTTACCCATAATTAGCTCTGGCTCTCCCACAGCCTGTTCCTGTGTGAAATAAAATACAAAAAAATAACAGTGCAAGTCAGTAGTTGGCACTTCCACTCATGTTCAGGGAAAGGAAAGACTTCCTGGTGTCAGCTTGTGCTTCCCTGGGTAAAAGAGAGGGTACTGAGTCTAGAATGGCAATTTCGCTACTCTGCTTGTGGGCTGGGGACCAGCAACAGAGATTGTGTATTTTGTCTTTTGATGGCCTCATGCTCCATTATTCTGGATAAGCAAGGGAAGCACTGTATAAACAACATTCTTGTGGGGTTGTGCAAACCTGTCAAAATGAAAACATTCACTGCAGATACTGTAAAGGTCCACTCTGGATCAAGTCATGTCTGAAGTTTCCATTCACACTCCAAACTGTTGAATATGAAGTGTGGTAGTTTCAAATAGAACCTAGCTGGACAAGTAAAATTAAAAAAAGATCTTGGCAAAATGAAAAAGTGTTCTGGGAAAAAAAAGTAAGACGGAATTCAATAGAGAGAAAAGCAAGGTAATTACATATAAGCAGAAATAATCAGCTGCCCAGAGAGAGCAGGGATTAACTGGTAGGACAAACAATTATACAAAGATGTGGTCTTTAAGCTGAACACAATTCCATGATGTCATTGTCTTAGGGGAAAAAGAACAAAAAATAAACAAACCCAAGATATAAAGATTTATAATAAGCTATAAACACTGCAGTATTCATGAAATGATCCTTTGTGTGATCTAGAACACTTGATGAATGTGCAATTATTAAAATGTTTTGGATCATTTAGCTTTAAAAAGACAAGTCTGAAAGGAACATAAATACAGTCTTTTAGTGCAGATAGTGCAAGGAAGAATATAAACTGTTTTGTCTACACTGAATGACAGGACAAGAAATAATGTTCTTAAAATGCAGCAAGAAACACCAAGATAATCAAAAACCTCCTCCATGCACCTAAAACCTTTGCAGATGCAAATATAACAACATATGGGAATAGTTTTAGGGGAGAGGCTCCAAAGCCTGTTAGGTTCATTGTTTGGGGCAGGCATTCAAGGAAAGCTGAGGCAGTGGTCAGGATGCAGCTCAGGACTGAGGTGGTAGGAGGCTGGGCATAGGTGTAGCTTCGGGGTGGCTGCTGCACTGCTTTGGCATGAGTGTGATGACCTTCAGCTTCGCCAACTAAATTAACAGAAGGGAGCATGCCCTGGCAGCAGGAGAGACAAACAGCTACAGCCCTAAACATCTGCATGTCAGTGAATACTAATACGTGCAGACTAGTTCATCTGGACAGCAGGGAAAAGGATGGAGACCCTGCTCAGCGCCTTGTTGGACCAATTTTTTTGCGAATCAACTTTATGACCTTCTGGACGGGATTAGGAGATGTTCAGGCAGATGTTCTGCCCCCAGTAAGTCTGCTTTTGGCTACCCTGCTGTGGAGGCAGAGATGGGTGGAGGTGATGTGTAGGTGAGTGATGCAAGATTCTGGAGGGTGCCATTGCCAGTTTGGGCCACATGTTCCTGGAATCAGAAATCCAGAAGTAAGAATATTCCCTAAATCTCTTCCCCCAAGAATTGTGGCCACAAAACAGCTGTTTCCACAGGTTGGGGATTCATGTATCATTATTTTATCCCATGACTTACTGAAGCATGACAAAGCCTTTTTTGCTCTAGAAGAGGGATATTTCCTTACAGCTCTTGGAATTATTGTAACTTGGAAGTGATCTTCGTGAACCACAACATATGGGCAAGTTTGCACGGCTGCTGTCTGCCTTGTATTACTCTGCCTATACTCCCTATTCTCCATATACGCATATACTGTATGGGCTGCATATTGTCAGAGGACTGCAGCCTACAGAGCTATTGCTGTAACACCTTTTAGAAACATCAGCTATTTTTTAAAAATCCCAAACCTGCATTTCAGTACAGCTTAAATGAAGATGGAGGCACTTTCTGATGTATTAACACACACAAAAAAATGGATCCACATATTGTAATATAAAACCATTTGTGATTAAATATTTACCAGAGGGTTAATCTCAGTGTATTCATCTCTACTTTGGGAATAACGTGGTTGTTTTCCAGTGAATAGAGGAGTTTCCTGAATCCCATTTCAAAGGTGTCAGACATTTTGATGACTATGTACTTTCTCAGTAATGAATCCTCCCAAGCCCATAGGAACCAGCGCGTTCATATGGATACAATAAAAACAGATCTGAATACATTTTAATAAAGTGATTTACTTAGTATTGATGGGAAGTAACAGCTGCTTACCTATTACTGAGTAATAACAGCTAATTTAATATCCATAGTAGGAGAAAAGAGGGTACTTTTCTAAATGCTAATGAATATTTAACTGTTAGAGTTCTCCTGACACCATTCATACAAGTCCTTTTATAAGAAAAGACAGGAACACAATAGCATGCAATAAAGAGGAACCTGGGCTCCTCACACCAGTCCCAAATAAGTGGATATCTGAATCCAAATAGTAACCAGTAAACAGATAAATCTAGGGTAATGCAGCTAAGCAGTAAGACAGAGCCAGTCATGCCACAGTGAGATAACACACCTCTGGGGCATAGTGAGACATGAAGAAAAGCCGGGAGCTTTCAGAAAATGGAGAGGAGTGATTTTGTACAGTAACGCATACTGCGTAGGCTTTGCTGTGAGTTTGAAATTGTCCCTCAAGGACTAATTTTTGTTTAAATTAAGTACATGCTGTAATGTAACGAATAAAGCACTGTGTACTCACCAGTATGTGGAAGGACTGTGATTCCACCGAGAGATTCTGGTGACACAAATTGAGTGAGCAAAGCCTGAGTGATTTATCAATGTCACTGAAACCTTGAAATGGAATTACAGTCTTAAATGTGCACGTTTCAAGTTGGTCGGTTGTTACAATACATATAGAATTTCTCTAATGTGGGAGGCTTTTTCTTTTTTTTACTGTGGATTGTGGAAAAAACTATATTAAATTGAGGTTTGTGCTGAATTAGCCAAACAGCAAAAATTCACAATTCTATATGGCAAAATTATATGGATTTTCCACCACTAACTAATAGAAAATTTTACCTCTGGGAAATTTAAAAAGTCAGAAAAAAAATGAGACAAATGTGTGTGCTCTGATACTTACTGGAAGCATCTATTCTTTCTCCTTCTATCCAAAGACTCTTCATATCACATGAGATGGTAAAAGTGCTAGGGACTGTATGTTTTATTTTATTTTCTTCATGTAAAACCTAGATCAGCAGTTTGAAATTTGAGCTATACCACTTAATTAAATTATCTTCTGATCTACGTATTTGCTTTTTGCATATTACCTTCTTCATTAGTATATTGAGGGAATATTGTTTTTTCAGGGTTTTGTAGGAAAGTCATTTCTCCTTTTTCATCAGTGAAATAAAATGAACTGGATTATTCAAACAGAAGAAGCACATTCAGAGGAAGAGCAGCACATTTCTGGAACCTCTAGAAATGGGCACTGAATCCCATTTTGGAGAAGAGTGGGACTCATACTGCAGAGAAAAAGCAAGAATAGAGAGATGCTCAGTTATTGCTATAGTGAGACCGTAGGAATACCTTACATATTTGGGAGATTGTGATCTTAATAGCTGGTCGTTTTGCGCTCAGGAGGGGAAAGAGTTGTTTCAGACATTTGATAGTTTTATTAATTGGTAATTTTAAGACTTCAACTTTCTAAACTGAGATTTTATTTTACCAGAATACTGCTACCTTAATGTGCTTCATTTCTTCTCTGTACTATAAGTGGCATTGCCATTGGCACAGTTTATAGCATCTGGGTGGGTAATCTACTATCTTATATTTCACTTTTTACAGGAAGTCTAAAGTTTCAAACATAAATCTTATGGTTTTAGGACTGTACGATAAGAAAGTTTTGAGCAGAGGCATTGCTAAGATTTAATTTCTTTCTACAGTGTCAGTTTCTGTGAATCATTTTTCCCTTTCAGTACACTTAGTAGTGTTGAAATGTTAAATAATGTTGTAACAACCAAGGCTTTGTTTTAAATTCTCTGATTATTTGTGAAAGGCAGATAATGATGAGTCTTGATGCTTGCACTTTCCTATTAGTGATTGCTTTCTGTGAGACCAGAGATAAAATAGGTCTCACTGTCAGAAATCAAAGCTTTAGATTTTTTATATAACATCAAATTCAAGATTTTTGGGGGGGTTATGTTAAAAGGCTCTAACAATTTTACTTACAGCCTGATGGCCACTTAAAACAAATATTAAGCTGAGAACCTATCAAGAGAAAATAACTGCGTTCATCCAGTAGCATCATAAAATCTGATGCATACTATATGCATAAAAAGATGTTTACAATTTTCTGAAAGTCTCAAGATGAGCTTACTTTATTGGGTATTCACCTCTTATAACCTCAATGCTGGCTACAGTGGAGACAAGAGCTACTGTAGGCAAGAATTTAGGCTACATCTGACTGCAGTTTCCTCCTCTGTGTTGTTTTCTCATGAGGGTAGGTCATTATGTTGATAATGGTATTGACAGGACAGCATATGGGGATCCAGAGGCCTGTTTCTCCACCTTCATATGGTGGGAAGTAAAATCAGTTAGGCAATACCACAGGGCAGCAACTGGCCTAAATTTAAAAGCATAAGGCAAGGTGTTTGGGGGGGGTTCATTATTTATTTATTTTTTTAATAAAACTAGACATGGCTGCAGCTTATTACTTTTATATGTGATCTTTATTAGCAAACAGCTCTTCTTAATTTAAGAAGCTCCCATACCTCAAAGTAGACAGCTTCAGAAATTATGGGGGAAGGAGGAGTATCCAATTCAGCTCTTTCCAAAATCAAAATCCTCTTTCTGATAGAATCCCTTACTCCTCCATGTGGCCAGGAAAAGCAGGTCTTGTATTGACATTAGAAATTAGATAGATAGATAGATAGATGGATAGATAGAAGGATAGATAATTTGCTGTATAGGGAAGCCACTAATGGCTTGTTCATGATGAACTTGCCATAGCCTTGGCTAAAAGACCTGCATCTTTCAGTTGTGGCAGTTACATCCCGTGCCTTACGATGCAGAGGTTTCACACTCTGTCTCTGCTTCTAATGGTCTTTACGCATTACTGCTGCTCTAATGGCCTATCTGAAGGCTTTTTGGTACCTCATATTGGAAATGGCAGGCAGGATCGTGTTCACAAGTGTGTCTGGTGAATCGACATCTAAGGCCTGGCCTCCTCTACAGTGACTAGTTACAGTGGGGAAGATACAGACCATCCACAACATGCAGCCAGCATTGCTGACTTGGTTATTCCAGAAAAAGCAGGGAAGGGATGCGACTTCAGAAGAGTACCTTGAAGGCACAGTGCCTCTTTGAACTTTTTTCTGCTATGGTGTGGCTGAAGCTTTTTCCTTAGCGTATGCTTATTACAATATTCATATCTTAATTGCTGTTTTCTGCTTTGAGCAGGATGCAAAATGAAACATGTTGCTAGCAGTCAGTTTTTATACTAACAGAAACTCCTAAAGGATGTAGCATGTAACTGTCATTTTTCATTACAAGAATTTTTTGATGTTATCATGTGATGATCGAATAACCAGAGAAAATGAAGTAGCAAATTTTTCTGATCTGTATTATTTTAAAAGCTGTCTATGTTGTTCATATATATACAAGTTGATGCTCCATGCCTGTCAGTGTTCAAGAGGCATTTTGATAATGCCCTCAATAACATGCTCTAATTTCTTTATCCCTGAAGTGGTCAGGCAGTTGGTTTTGATGATCTTTGTAGGTCCCTTCCGACTGCACTATTCTAAATTCTAAATTCCTTCTTAGAGTCTGACATTACATAGAGATTTTAAAATTGCTTCTGTTACCTGCTTTCTAATCTTCCTGTTTTCCCTTGTGCTGCAGGATCTGAGGGAAGAATGTATAAAGCTGAAAACGAGAGTTTTTGATTTGGAACAACAGAATCGAACGCTAAGTGTGCTTTTCCAGCAGAGAGTCAAACCAGCTTCTGACCTCCTCCTTCAGGTAGGAAATGGCCTTTGCAGAAGGAAAGCCATGAGCATTATATTTCTCACAATTATAAAATTCTCTTCTTCTCTTCTTCTCTTTTTCTTAAGGTTATGTCAATAAGCAGGAAATGACAGTTGGTAGATTTAATATATCAGAAGAATGTCAGTTATCTATAATCTAATACCACTGAAACTGAAAGTGTACACCAATGAGTTATGATTACATATTATGTGCAAATGTGGAAAAAGGAGTATACCTGTGGAGTGACTTTCTTTTTCAGTGCTTCTTCACTATGATAAATGGAATTATATGGGTTCATTATCCCTCTGCAGGAGAGAAACTCAGATTCCTTAACATTCTGCTTGATGGTGAACAGTGTAATTTCCTGCAAGAAGACAGCCCATTTATTTAACTCCTGCCATATGTGTTACGAGGACTTAAGTACATCTTCACAAGCTTACAGAGATATTTTTTTTAACCTTTCATGGGAGGATATAGCTGAGGAACCAATTGACCCATCTCCCACTCCTTTGCCATTCTGGAATAATAAGAGATGTTTCAGTATCCCTTTTGATTTGGCAAAGTCCATTATTATGAATTAATCCATCTTTTTGACATCCTTTTGTAGAAGTAGAATTGCTTTGCAGAACTTCCAACAAATCTGACCACGAGCTAGAAGAACAGTAAATGAAGACTAACTAGATTTTGCGAGTTTCAAACAACGGGGCAAAGTCTGGCTTTGGCAATGCATGTTATTATTATTAGAGAAAAAAAAATCATAAACTTAAGGGGAGAAATTTGGGTAACTCACCTAGTTAAATGATATTAAATGTGCATCTTATTAAAATTGTCTGATGCTGTGCAAGTATATCTTGAAGTAAAATTTAGCCTTTGCACTATCACTCAACACTTGACAGCTGCTAACTCTCATCCTTTTGGGTTCTTTATTGAGAAAACATTGGTCTGCTCACCAACTGGTGCTTAAGGGCAAGGAATCCCCACAGTGAGAGCAAATAGCTGTGAAACTAAAGCACAGGCAGAGTGGTGCTAGGTCACCATCACAGGGATCTGTGTTCCTGCATTGTCCTCATATTCCTCATTTTGTGTTGATTTGGGTATTGCTTGGTCAAGACCCTCGTTCTTTTGTTTTCTTTTCTCCTGCCCCCCGCTTTCTTGCCTGTTTGTTCATCCTCCATAGACTCATGATTGCTGTGTAAAACTGTTACATCTTTATTTATTCAGTCTTTAATGCATCCACTGCAGCATGCACGTTTATTGCTCACTTCTGATTTTGACAGTTCCATCACCTGCTCCTTCTTCCCATTTTCTTATTTTGTTCTGTTTCCAAAGTGCCTAACTCTAGCCAGTGTTAGTATTGGGTTAGGTTGCACAGAAGTCAGACATTTCACATTCCTTACTGCCTAGTTATGTGGCAACAATAAGGCCAGGTTATTTTGGGAGTGTTACAGAAGTGTAAGATAACATCTGAAAAGTGGGATCGATGGTTTGACTTCAGTTCCTTGAAACTGGGTTGTGTCACTGCTGCAAAGGAAGTTGAAAGAGATGAACCTGCACCAAGTAGAAGAAAGGACTAAATGATGTAGGTTTTAGAGAGGGCTTCAAATTGTTTTACATTGTTGTCCCTGCACAGTTTGGCAGGCAGGCAATGTGTGTAGATTCCCCCCACACCCCTCACCCCTGCCCTTTTTTCACTGCTTTGTCTTTTTTGCCAAAGAAGAAAGAGAATTAAGATCATTCTTAAGGTCCATGTCACACAGATGACAAAATGTGCTGTTATGTCCCTACACTATCAACAGATTTTAACCCCCCTCGGGGGAAAAAAAAAAAAAAAAAAAAAAAAAGGCAGCGAACAAGTTGCAGTGTACAGGAGAAAATGAAGAACTTCTGTTAAAACACTTCATATGTCACTTTTACACACACACACACACACACACAAAAAGTCAGTTAGTGAGTTTCCAGAAATCTATTTTTTTCTCCAATTTTACTCCAGGCTTGAATTAGTGGTGTGTCATCTGTGATCTTGTAGACTGGGATGTAAAATCTAAAGAAGACTGTTTCCTTAGGGCTGAAATTAAGCAAATATTGTTGTGTGCCTGAAACAAAAATGGAAGAAAAGTTTGGATTATGTCTTTTTTGGAAATGCATAAACAGCAGGTTTAGAGCAAGAACTAAATATTTGTTTAAATCTCTCACTCTCCAGTAGAGTACTAACTGTGTGGTTAAGGAGACTTCTGTTAATTCACAGCCCTGATCAAAGTGAATGGACAAATACTGTTGGGGGTGGTGGTGGTGTTACTTTTACCTTTCCCATACTGTCTGGTACAGCAAAGTTTAATATAATTTACATTTTGGTCTCATCCTACAAGTATTTATACTCAGTACAATTAGAAATTTTCAATAAAGCTCCAGAACAGGGTCTAAGCTAAAAATAAGTAACACTAGTTACTTTGTCTGAATCTGTGATTTGTTTCTATGTTACCATCAATTCATTCTGTGATTGGCACTAGAAAACTCTTGTATGAAAGACTGAGCTTATTTTTAAATCATAAACATTCTGAGTATCTCAGAGTTCAACAGAAATATAGATTTCTTAAATAAGGTGAAATAGATTTCACCATTACCCTAAGTTTCTTTGTTATTTGGTTTTAAGCAAATTTTACACAATTTGTGTCTTCTTAGAAATCAGTTCATTCACTTTTTTTCCCAGTAAACAAATTGATTTAAATGTCTTGAACTTGACTGCAGAATAGCAGCCTGTGTACAGTACTGATTGCACTGCGTTGTTTTTCATCGTGCTTCTCACATAGATCAGAAGAAAAACTGATTGCTTCCAATTTAAAAACGAAATCATGTAGTGAAGGTTTTCATGACTGCTTCTGGAATCCTTCACTATAAAACTATTATTGAAAGTATTACACTCTCATGCATTTACAAGAAAAGTAAGTACTCATGAAATTGAAGGGCCTAATAATATTTTAAAAGAAATACATGTGTTTTCTTGAGGCATGTGATTAAGTAGATTGCCATATAAGTTCTTTGCTGCTAGAAATTCTGGTGTACTTACTGCTTGTAGTGACTGTGATACAGAGGACATCTCATTCCTGTCATGAAAAGATTAAATAACACAGGCTCCGATGCAAAATATAAGGAGGAGAAAGAGATAACTCAAGCTTTTTTTTTTTCACTGCTTCTTTTGTGGATGATTTTAAGAGCTACCCTGTCTTTCTAGGGACGTTCTTTCTAACTGAACAGTGTGATTTACAAATCCAGTATTAGGGTTATTAGGTTAGGTAAATAAGGAAGAATCTGATAACCTGTGGGTTTTTTGTTTGTTTTTATTTTTGTTTTATATTATCCAATAAATCTCTCTGAAATGGCTTTCTGAAAATTTAGAAGCCTTGGAAAAGTGCTTCTGTCTCAGCACCATCTGAAGAAGAGGAATAGCTTAGTTAGAAACTATCACAGAGGAGTGGCTTCTGCCAAGACAGCCTTCCTTTTCCTCAGTTGATATGGTTGCTAAAAGGAGACGAAATTCTGCCTGTCATGGCAAAAAAAAGGTTTGGGAAAGAAAAACAGGAACTCCATTATGGTGAGGTACTTTGTATTTCATCTGCCAGTGGGAGATATAGTTGGGAATGACAGACAAAGGTTTAAAATAGGGTAGAGTGGAACTGGTTGGAAGCAAAGAGGCAAATTTGTTCAGGTGATGCTCAGAAGATTGATGAAGGGGTGAGATAAATCTAAATAGAGGGTAAGGATAAGAAGGGTAAGGGTAGGAAAACCGGTGAGAAAAAGGTAAGAAAAAGGGTAAGGGTAGGAAAAAGAAGCAGCCTTAGATTAAACCTACCACTTTTGATTTGCCCATGGTCATGTATAGCATATATGAAATAGGTTTAAATGTAAATGTTAATATCACTTAATTTCTGTCTTTCCTTTATTTATTCATTTTTAATAAATGGCACAGTGTTTTGTTCAGAGAAACGTAAAACTATTAAAATAACCAAATTATAGACTTTTATACTTTTTCTCTGTCTTCTCATAAAGTTGTTTGACTTTACTGGATATAGACTACTCAGTCTTGAGACAGATCTGTCTCGGGCCTTTTTTTTTTCTAGTTAGCCCTCTTGTTCTACTCCTACTTGACAATATAGTGATTGCCATCAAACCTGATTCTAGAATTGAATGTTTTTCCTTTGCAACAAGGATGACATTCATAGAGTTTTTGAGAGGTAAAAGGGGTTGGTGTTTGCCTTCTGATAGATATTGCAGTCGTTTATATAATGTATCTCTGTTTACATAAAAGGAAAATGTTTGTTAGATAAATTCTTCTCATGGATAAAATTCTTGTTTTCACTTTTCATCCAGGAGGTTGCTGTTTATAAAGCAGGCAGGGAACTTACAGTGAAAGGTGTTAAAAAGTGCAGAGTAGCAACATTTATTGAATTGATTTACTTGATTAAATAAGTAATAAAATTTTCATAGTTGGGAAAGCATAAAATAATACTACTAATCACAAGATTTACAGTATCTCTGATCCCAAACTGTATTTTCATTGCCTTTTTATTCCCATCATAAAAATGCTACTTTACCAACTCCAGAACAAGGTAGGGAGAACTCCTGAAGCATCCATTTTCTCATTGTGTTTCTCTGGCTAGATTAGTTTCATTTATTACTCACGGACCATCCACATTGTTTAATTTCATGTCTAAGATTTTGTTTCGAGTGCTATAGCACAGTCTGCTGAATCCTTAGATTCAAATAATAACTACTTTGTTGTAACTGCATTGACATTAGCTCTTGTAATAACCTGACAACTGCGAGACATATGAGATAGACTGTAACTGTACGCACTTGGATGGAAACAGTTGTGCAACTTAGCAGGAAGGGGTAAATTACACTGACGACATTATTATATATGAGAAGGAAAAAGGGCAATTAATTGCCCTAACACCTGACAAAAGGAGATGGAGTGTCTGGCCTCAGAGCCTGACCTCTGGTTCAGACATCGTTAGACACGATGATGTCTGAATGCGGAAGGTTAAAAGTGAAGTTGCATCACCTTCCAGCAATTAGATATATGAAATGGTTAAGTATTTCAGAAAGAAAGTATTGGAGGGTTTGAAATTAAAGCTAAAGATCATCGCACATTGTTAGAAAACAGTTTGTCAGCAGTCCAAATCTATTTAAATAACTGGATCGTTACACGCTGAGCAGCAGCATAATTCCCGTCTGACAGAAGCCAGCCACTCGTCCTGCCTGCTGCCTCTGGGCTCTTCACAGAGCACGCAGACTTGAGACCAAGATCAGCAAATTTGTGTGTGAAGTTTGGAAACTCCCGCGGTTGACCTGCTTATTTTCTTACTTCACTTCTCTTCCTTGGTATCCATCACATTGTCAGGGCACTCGTATTTGCAAATCTTCTGAAACTCCAACTCCCGAACAGATTGGCAAATGGCCTTTTTTTCTCAGAAAATATTAAAGTAAAAATAAGGCATAACAGCTTCTGCAGTGATACATAATGCTCTGTATTTCATCTCAGCTTAAATCACCGACATGGAATAATATATTCCATATATCGGAATATATTATTGGAACCATATTTCTTACCCTTTTTACAGCTTCACATACATGCTGAAGAAATGTTACAGGAATAAAGTATGGCTGAGAGCCTACTGGTTAAATGTATGGGTGACCAAAGTCAGTGATGAGAGAAGGAAAGAAAATATCCTCCAAAGCAAGTCCATCTAACCTCCCTAAATTAAGCTGCATGACCTCTAGTTTTGAAGGAACAGTGATAGGAGAATGCTTGGAAGAATGAGGCTAGACATCTGATAACCTGACAGCTCTAGAAGGCTCTGAGACGAGCAGATTTTTGGGAGAGCACCTCGCATCGCTGGATGTCATCCACAACAGTGGCTCCCTACAGGTCATCTCTAGTCACAAGGATGTAAGCTGACAGAAGCAAATTTATCGAATAGTTCAGTTGGAAGAGACCTTACAAAGATCCTCGAGTCCAACTGCCTGACCACTTCAGGGATAACCAAAAGCTCGAGCATATTAGTGAGGGCATTATCCCAATGCCTCCTGACCACCGACAGGCTTGGGGCACCAACCACCTCACTAGGAAGCCTGTGCCAGTGTTTGCCCACCTTCGTGGCACAGAAATGTTTCCTCATGTCCAGTCTGAACATCCCTTGAGGCAGCTTTGTGCCATTCCTTTTTGTTATATCACGGATTACCAGGAAGATCAGTGTGAAAATCATGGCTGTGTTGTGCAGACTTTCAAAAAGCTTTGTGAGATAGATCCCTTGAACCACATGGCTGAGGAGGCCTTTCTTGTCCCTTACGAATACCAGTCTGTAGCACCGGGGAAACCTGTCGTGCTCTTTTATGACTAGGGAAACTGTAAAACTCTCATTCTGAAAATAGAACATTTGCCAAAATGCTTTGCTGGATCTAAATCTAATTCAGGCTGATAAAGGAACATCACACACACACACACACACACACAAAGTTATAGACTGTGGCATGATATATGAAAGGAGAGCGAGGGTATTATCCTTCACAGCTTTTAAAACTAGAGCAAGCAAAGCACAGCTAGGTGTTGTGTGGAGAAGGGTATTTTTATTATCAGGGAGTTAGATCAACGTAGCTGATAGGTCTGCCCCATCTGTAATTTGTGTCTTGGTGACCTCCCTTCTTGTCAGACTGTTAATCCTTATTCCAGTACCTAAACTCTTCACTGATGTACTCTTAAACAAAAAGAAAATAATGACTAAAGCTCACCAAGTGCTGAAGAGCAGAGATGGTCTTTCAGAGTAAGCATACGTCAAGGAAACAGTGGGGCTGTGCTGATGCGACAGACCTTAACAAAAGAAGTCAGATTTTGCTGCCTATTTTTTTAGACAAACATGCAACTGATGCTGAGTGAGCTGTAGATTTCTCTTTATTTTATGCATGGATTTTTACTATCAGTGATGATACACATGATGGCAGGAATCCAATATGGCATTTGAAACCCTGAGCGAGTATGTAAGCAGTCATTAAGTACAACAGCGTATTTCAAAGCTTTTCCTATCATTGTGTACATTCAGTGAGAGACGACAAATAAGACAAAAGGTAAGAGTCCCACAGTACAAAACCGTATTTCTGTATTCCAAACTCTTGCCCTGTGCTTCAAACTTACAGTAAGCATGAAAAAGATACACTTTTTTTTTTTTTTAATTTTCTGCAGTTACATTTAACCTATAGCAATGCTTAACTTAGAGAGAATAACCCACTGGATGCAGTTTCAACCTGTGCTATTTGCTGACTGTATTGGCAACGTACTGTGTAAATCATTGCATGAATGGTCAAAGAATAAGTATAGAGGCTGGTTACAAGGAATGCTTATTGTAGACTGAGAACTTTGTGAAAACTCTTTGATTTATTCATGCCTTTAAATTTTGTATGACCAGCATCTTTTTTTTTTTTTTTTTTTTTTTTGTATGATATATTTCAGGTTTTGATTAAATTTACAACGTTTTTGTTATGTTAGGTGTATTTAATCAAAAGTCATTCACTCTGGTTTCCTTTCTAAATGGAAAAATCTTTCTCATTGAAATTCTGATAGCAGAAATTAGCATGTATTTGTTCTAATGCTATCTCAGTGTATGATATGCACAGTACAAGCCAAGTGTTACATATGGAAGTGTAATTTTGTGTCATCAGGTCATTTCTTAAAGCTTCCTGATTTTGAATTGCACAGCGGATTGAAATAGTAGCCACTGCAGGCCCTTCTTAAATACAGTGTGGATAAACAACAGGTGTGCTAGATAATTGTTGTTTCATCATGGTGCATATTTCACACTCCATAACTCCCAAATGAATTACCAAAAGAATGCATAAAATTAAATGATTCGAAGATTTTGAGGCCTTCTTCTTGTGGCAAAGTAGAAATCTATTGAAATTCTAAGGCAGTATAAAAGCATAATCATTATTATTACAGACGTGTCATGTTTCTCCTATTGCTCTAGTGGAGCTATGCATGTCGTTTGTTTTCCTAAAAGACTTTGAAACTTAAATGAAGGACAACTGCTCAGAAGTATGCATGTATGGAATAAATAACAATAAGTAAATGATTAATTTAATTTCTAATTTTACTACACTTAATACGTGTGGAATTTCATTTAAATTGTACTTTACTCGTAACTGTGTTTCTGTTACTGTTGAAGCATAGTGGCAGAGTCTAAGGACATGAATCAATCTGGAACTATGGCTCCTTTACTTCAAAAGTGGTGTGCCAATAAGTGCTTTGCTTAGTAACATTTAAGCATTTCAGATTATATCAGGTCAGTGTAATTTGCTAGTAATTTTAAATTACACATTCAATCAGATGAACCCAACATCATGGTAAGTGGTTTTTAGCACATAAAATTACTCAATAAGTATTTTCTGTTGCCATCTGTTACGAAAAAAAATAATTTCCCTGGCATGTGCTCTGTATGTTTTGTGTACTTTTATGTATACTGTGCATGGAAGAAAGGGTTGGTAATTAAAATGAAATGTTATTCATAATGAATCATAAAACACCTACTGAACCAACCCCATCTTTTAGTATTGAATTTTACTAATGCTCTCCTTTGTTTCCCAAATGACCTATCTTCTTTAATGATGGTTTGGATACTGGTAAGATTCAGATCCTCATCCAGAGGCTGTGACACTATTGACTACGTCTCTGTTGACTTCGCTGAGAATGTGAAATACTGTATTGCAAGATAAAATCAGCACGTAGATGCTCAGTGAAACTGAAGAGTCCATTAGTGCCTTAACTCTTGTATTACCATCTGGGTATCTCTTGATAAGGGCAAGCTGAAAGGAAAAGTTACCTTTGTCATTAAATCTTTAATAATGTGATATTGACAAACTTGAGTCTTACTGTATTTTTAGCATTTTTAGATTGCATTCCTGCTCATTTCTGCCTGGATGTGAGCAAGCCCTGTTTCATTAGTCACTAACAGATGTCTGGATGCAGGGAGGAGCAGTGATTTGTCTGTGTCCTGTGTGCATTACAAGGGCATCTTGAACATTATGAATTAAACTCCGTCTTACTGGGTTAAAAGTATGGAAACCAGAGTGTCAAAGTAATGACATCTGGAATTAATATCAGTGCTTTAAAAACTCAAACAGATAGCACTTTTCTGTTCCTTCTTCTGGTATACACCTTCTGAGATGAATTACTTCATTTTGTAGTGTTTTGATTCTAAATTTTTATAGTCAGTCATATTCTAAAAGCAGAAATACTTCATCTAATGTGTTTAAGTTTCCTTTCGCTTACTCTTAACCCTCCCCCTTTTTTTTTCCCTAAATAAGCATTGCATCCTCCTCCTGTTCTGTAGATACATATATGTCTAGGTACACTTATTATGGATTATAGATAATGTGAGTGTGAACACGAACCAGACATTAGCATTGTATTTTAGAGGCTTGCTTAAATTTATTCCATTAAATGGTCCTTAGGAGGTTCTTGACAATAATTAGACATATGGGTACTCAGCTTTGCTACCAGTCTTTACCAGTTCATGGGGGAATAACAAATGGAATTAACCTTTAATTTAGGTCTTTAGGTCCTTCGCATACACAGGCCCAGACTTTCAAGTGTTCAGGCATTTTGCTGAGCTCTTCTAAAACTCTGGCTACTTATTTGGTGCTGAACCGGGGGCTGACCCTTTTTGAAACTCCTATATAATACCTCCTAAGCCCTTAAGCTTTTATCTACAGGAAAATAATGATCAATTCACAAGGTCACAGATTCCTAATCAAAAGTTGGCACCGCTTCTTCCGAGCACGTACAGCTGCCGAAGGGGTCTGCAGCTCTCAGCTTTCCATGGTAAAGTTCATGGCTGCTTCGAGCCCAGGGCAGGCTGCCTCCAGGGACATTCTTGCAGCAGGTTGGGAGAGGAACTCTCTTTAATGCCATCGTGTGCCAGGGCTTGGCACTCACAGGGCTGGTCCAGGTCCTGCACAGCACTTAGAGGGCACTGTACTCGCAAGAGCCCAGTTTGGCCCAGGAGCAATGGCTGGTGGTATTTATTTTCCATTTCCATAAGTACCTGGTATCCAGGCATCCAAGAAAACCACTGTAAAAAGGCTCTTCTTATTTGAAATTGTTCTGTCAGAGCCAAAAACAATGCATTAGTTTTGGAGAGAAAATATGTATTTAAAAGCCTTAAACTAACAATAACATTATTTCCTTAAATCCTCCTACTACTTTTACACTCTTTTCAGTCCAGCTGACATTTCAACAATTTCACCAAAAAAAATGAAAAAAAAAAAGAATAAGGAAGGGTGGAGGGATTGCAAAACCTTTCAAATGCGTAATTTTGAAGCACGGAAAATGCGACTTGTTCAACATTAACCTTGACAAATTCGTGCTCCTGTCATTTAAATGAATGAACCTTTCCAGTGTCTAGCTTGCTGGACCTTGAGAAACAGCAGTGAGGAAGGACTCTAAAAATGATGCTCATATCTCTTAAATTATTTTTTCTGAGTAAATGAATGATTTCAGTGCAAACCAAATAAGGATGAATCTGCTCGCTTGAATCACCTGTTCACAGCCAATGAACTTCCATGTGAAGCAGCGTTCACCCTCCTCTGTTGCCATGTATTGATCTAAAACATCTTCCCCGAGCCTTCTCTCTCCTTTTCCTCCTACAGGCAAAAGGTTAGAGTTAGATAATAGTATTAATTTTCCAGACATCTGCACATGTTTTAATAGCCTTTAGAAGGTTTGAAATGGTTTCTGTTTGACCACCACAGGGCTAAAATGCCATTAAGACTTAGATTGTAGCAATACATAACAATCATAGCCCCGTAGTTCAACCTGGCAATAAAAAAGCTAATTTATTTTATTGTAGATTTAAATTAATGTGATGAACTCCTCTCTCAACAGGGGCTGTTACACCACTCTTACAAAAATACCATTGCCCTGCATATTTTCAAAACCAGATAAAAACCTCTGCAACAAACCCCGAGTATAATTTTGTTCTGTGTGCTTTTGAGTGCTCGTACATGTGTTTGTGTTCACATAATGCCATTCCTGAAACCACATTGTTTCTTCTATCATACCTACATTCTTACACTCATTTTTATCTAACATCTCTTCACTCTTAGAGGCAACAGAAAGAAGGTGATTAATAAATCCAGGGCAATGTCTAGTGTTAACCTTTATTTTTTTTATTTTTTTTTTACCACCCTGAGAACTAGTATTTTCTCATGGGGAAGAATTTTTACTAGTTAAGTAAATTGAGTTTTAAGTAGCTTTTAAAAATTAGACATATGCGGTTAATAAGGATAATTTTGAAAATCTGTAAAAACAATTCTAAGAGCTCAGCCAGTTTTCATTTCCAACTATATGCCAGAGGAAAGCTTCAGTGTATCCTATTATAAAGTGATAAAGCAGCATTTGATAGCAGCAGCTTCTGTGATAAAATGATCATGGCAGCACTGAGAACGAATCTAATAAGGGAATTGATCTGTAGATTCCAATTCTGTAAGAGCCAACATCGATCAACATAAATGTCAATAACAAGATCGTATTGAGGGCTGCCTAATTCCTTTAGATGATTTTGGGGCATAGTCAGAAAGTGAATGTGAAAATGAGTTTTAAACTGTAAGAATCACAAATTCAAAGACCAAAATTATTTTGTGCTACCAGGAATATCTCTGGCTGTCATAGTATCAGTGATCAGTATCAATTTCGCAGCATGTTGAAATTAGTGAGTAATTTAATCAGATTATTATTGATAACGCGATTGCAATCGTCTAAGTGACACTAAACCTTCAACACTTTTCAGCTGTGTTTTCATGTTAAAGCGTTTCTTAAATACAGTGAAATAATAACAAACACTCCACCTTTTCACTGTTAAAGCACAGATAGCATGTGAAAGGCATGCCATAAAAGATTAATGGCATTGTTCTTCCTTGTCACAGAAGTTTAGTATAAAGCTGTTTTCTAGACTGATTTTGACCATGCTGAGATGTGAAGGAAAACTGGTGTTGTTTGTGAGCAGTGCAGGAAGGGAAGGTTGCAGAACGTGCAGATGTCTGCCTCCACGCTCGGGTGTTCCTATAACTCATAGCACCAGCATGAGGCTGGCATCCATTTAGCAAAGTGGAATTAACATATGGATTGCTATCAGATCAATAGAAAGGTATTTACAAAAAGCATGTACTGTTTTGTACCAAATTAATGAGAAAAAGTAAATATATAAACTTAATAAGAGGCTTGACTCTTCTACAATACTATTCTCACAAAACTGCTGTTTTACCATACTCCAAGGACTCTTCCAAGAGAAAGCTTGTTTAAAACATTTATTTCATTAATTGTTTACATTCTGAGTAGCTGATTACCAGGTCATTGATGTAAACTGTTGACTTTACAGTAATTACAAACCACAGGGAACTTTATGCGTACATTTTCCTAAGAAATTAAATTAGCTCCTTGTATTATTACTGCAATATTTACAGGCTCCTACTGTAGTGCTATTAAAACCACATTGGAGTCTTAGAGCTTGAGAACACTGATAGAGTTATAAAAACAAAACTAGGATCAGGGAGGATTACTTTCTGTCTTTCAGTGTAACTTTTATTTAAAACAGTTTATGAAAATTAATGAAACGAAGGGATTTGGAAGAGGAGTAATTTTAGGCTTACAATAATATTGCCAACTCTGTGAAGAATTCAGAGAGATTATGTTATTTATGTTTATGCATCAAATGTCTGCTTAATACCTCCCAATTTATACCCTAGGATATAAGTTTTCAACCTTATGAGTTCCTTACTTTGGAATCTAATTGACTGTTTTTTTCCTCTCTCTGAATGGTTTGATAATAACAGAGAGCGGCAAGCCTGGAAAACCTGAAGTAGATGCAAGTGAAGCTTTTGTTTTGTTTTGTTTTGTGTTTTTTTTTTGTGCTGGATTTGCCTTGTTAACAGGATTTTCCGATGTAGTTTTAGCACCCTAATCTTCTATACAAATGTTTGTAATATCATACCCGTGTACTTTGTCTTGGACGTTGTCAGTTAAGTCTCAGTGAACTCGCCTGGAGGATTTGCCAGCAAAACTGACAAACTGCTGTTATACTGGGTATGAATTTAAAGTCTAGCATCTGCTAGATATTAGATCTCCAGACGTCAAGTTTTTTAGCAATGTCCACCTAGTAGTGGGGGAGACAGCAAAAACAAATGGCAAAAATCAAATTAGAACTTGCATGGAAATATTTTTGTTAGATTAATAGAAAATTCAAATCTGCTTGACTTGAAATTTCTGGAATAACTGGAGGCTGCCTTTTTTGTACCATGAAATGTTTTAGCTTACTGAAATGTATTTTATAGTTGAGCCTTTAGTATTCATATTTTCTATAACTCTTTCCCCTTTTAACGCTGGGCAATACTGTAAGTTTGTGATTCTGTTTCCTGTATTTTACACAGCCAGTAAATAAGGCCAATAAATACCAGTCTCTCGCTGCTCGCTCCTAGCACTGTGAGAGTTATCCTGGGGTTCACTCGCTGTGGATTAACCCCCCTCCTCCCACCAGAAATAAATCTAACCAGCTGTAGAGGCGTGTTTCCCACGGTATGAGAGGTGAGAACCCTAGCAGCATCATACAGGGCAATGAATTTCAGGTGACCCACCAGGCAGACAGAGCAGAGTACTAAGTATCAAAGGCAGTATATTTGTTGGTGCTGATTACCACGGGGTGTAAGACCTCTGCGTTGCTTTGTCTATTCCAGACAGAGCTGTATAACGTTTCATGTTGTGTGCTTTTGCCAAATATCATGTACCTCTGCTGAGAGCCTGATCTGTTAGAAATGGAGCCTGTAACAACAAGGAAAGAGTAAGAAGAGTTTTGTGTGATGCCTTAGCTTTACGATGAGAAGTTGTGTGTGCCTGCTGGTATAGAGGCAAACTTGTGCATTGACAGCTTCTTGATGTCTAAGAAGTGATGAGAGTAGAGCAATTTGGGGCCGGGAGCAGCATTTGGAACAGACAGAGGCTGTTCGTTTCCCACTCTGTGTTTAGCCTCAGTCCTGGACAAGGTTTGGCAGGAGAAAGGAGCTCCCTGACAAGTTGGCTGCACAGTGCGCGTTCTCCCAGCTGTCTCCTGTGGCTGACTCCCGTTGCCCATACTGCAGAGAGATATTCACTTTCTGCAGGGGATGCTCTGCAGCAGCAGAGCAGGCCAGAGCAGAGCTATGGCGAACCTCTCGTTGCTCCTGTGCTTCACCCATACCTTGCCATTTCTTTTTCCTTGATGCAGTATTTTGTTGCTTAAGGAAATGCACAGGTACAGACTGATTGGTCACTTTTGCTATAGGTACAAGTGAAAATACAAATCTAAGTATTTGTGTCAATCTCACGTAGTCCTATAAAACTTGGTCTCTTTCTAACACTTGTTAAAAATATAGAAAAGCATACCCTTACGTGGTTCATGTTGCATTGCACTACTCTGTGCAACTTATAAGATAAGGCTATGTTTTGTTTTCAGAACTGGTGGAAAAATTCATTTTATTAACTGCCTATTTCTGTGAAGAAATACCAGAACACAATTGTGAATAAGGGACCTTATTTGATGTAAAGGCACTCCTGAAAAGTGGTTAAAAAGGACATAAATGCTTCTTAAAGACATGCTGAATTCTTCAGCTCAAGCACCATAAGGCTGGACATGATTTTAGTCTAAAATATTTATCAGAGAGAAACAGTCAGAGGTAATGTCATGCTGTTAGGGTAAATGATTGCAAAGCAGATTATCAGGGAATTAGAAGGAAAAAAGCATGGATATTTCCACAGTGAAATGTCCTTGAAATTAACCTAAAGGATACAGGTATAAAAAGGAGTATGAGGTGGTATAAATGATGCACAAGAAGTCTGCTAGGAAGCTGCCTGTCTTCATATTCAATAGACAGCTGGAAGGATGAAGGCAAGTTCTTAACCAAGCTGATTTACTCGTGTAAAGTGCTCAGTATGCCAACTGCTATTGCCATTATAAACTGTGAAATGTTCTGTTTATAGGAAGTGAGCAGTAAGAAAGTAGGACATAATTCTGAATTTTCTATTAAATATATAACTTCCGAGTGTTGAAATATTTATCATTTTATTTTCATTGCATCAGTTACATATGATGAAACATCAGGCATTGCTGCATGCACACAGTGTACGATTTCAAGTGTATTTCCTACGTTAGTGATTATTGGAATTAAATACGATGGAAGCACCTTTATATAACATTCACTTTTGCTTCATAGTTGGCTGTTTTCTGTTGACAACAACTTGTTCTGCTCACTTTAAAAAGCAGATTTACCAGATGCCAGAAGCACATGTATTGCAGTCTCTGATTTGTCTAAAGGCAAAATCTACTTCTGCTTTCAGAAGTTGAACTTCATTTTATTATTTTTCCATACATTTAACATTCTCCTTTATTTCAGAATATCAGCTGTATGAGAAGTTCACCCTTCATGCTTTGAATAGTGTGTGTTCTTAATCTAGCTAACCTCTGATGGAGTATGTGAAAGTTATTGTCTCTCCATCTGAATCCCTCTGCAATGCATCTAGGGACGAAAATGCACCTAGGGACTGAAAAAATCAGCATTCAGTTTCAAGACAGATGTTATTTCTGCATAAACCAGTATTAAGTGAATTGCATACCTAATCACATACATATATATTTGGTCTGCTATCTGCCAGGGTGCAATGGAAATGCAGGATGGAGTGCTATTTCTGTAAGACCTTTGAAACTAAATCTCATCCTAGGTGGGATTAATTCATAGCTGGACTCTGCTTTGGATGGATATAGCAGTTATGAGCAAGGGATCAGGAGTGAAAAAGTCACCTAGCAAGAGTTCTGGAGCTTCTGTCACAGCTGTATCAGCACTCTTCTCGTGTTGTACATTTATTGTGTGTTTTTGGTAGAGCTACTAAGGCTTGCTTATTTAGTACAGCCAGGGTAGAACCTGAGCAGGTGTGTTGCTGCCTGTGGATTTGAGAGGAACCTTCTTTGTGCAGAGAATTATTAAAAATGGGTGGTGTGAAGGCTGCAGAGAAGGTATTCCCTGCCAGTAGTGTTGCAACAGCTGCTCTATGTGGGAGAGAAGTCCAGAGTTTGCCTTTTCAGCGTTGTGATGCCCCGGATAGCAGCAGAGATGAGGGGATGCACCAAACAAACATTTGCAGCTCTGGCTCAGAGCACCAGGATGAAAATGTCTCTCTCAGAACCTCGAGAATTTCTTTCTTGTGAATGATGGGCTTTGGCTCATGTGAGAAAAACAAAGCCAATTGATTTAATAGCAATTAACTCATCCGATATTGGAGAGTCATACGCAGTTTGGCATAATTCATTGAAAATTGTTCTGGCAATGCTGCAGGCCATTAGACATTTTAAAAAGGAGATGGGAACTGATAGATATTCTGTGCAGATCCAGTCACGAGGCACTGTGGAGTCTCCTCGTAATACTGCCTCATGCCAGGAGGCCGGAGCCTTCTTTTATCTTCCTAGAAAGCCTTAATAAGGATGTCGCTGTGGGGAGGGGGGCTGGCCTTCCGTCTGATGGATTGGTTATCTGCTGCCAGATAATTGTATTTCCTATTGCACTTGATATAATAGGTTTCCACCTAAATTATCAATTACTTTGTTTTTATTTTTTATGTGGGTTACAGGAGTTATTCTTGACTTTGAGCCATATTGCTCCATCTTGGCTGAAAACACAGGCAAGCCGGGAGAGAGACCATGGCAATAAAGCCTGGGAAACACCACGATCTCATAGTCGAAGGTGGAGCTTTTCTGCCACTGCTCAGAGGCAGCCCCAGAGATGCCCCTTCTGCTCTGCCTGGCCTGCGCCTCCCCACCAGCCCCAGAGACGTGGCTGCAGCCCAGCCATGATGCTGGTAACTTTTTCATCTGCACCTGCCCCAGCACTGCTCAGCACAGGGTAATTTCTGAGCAAATGGGTCCAACCCATGCTGTGTTCGCTTCCATAATGGATTCCCATCCTGCAGCTCTTGATACTTTCCTGTTTTCAGAGGGGCTGATATGTCCCATGCACAAATACTGCCCAGTTTCCCCTTATCCCCGAAGGTCACCAGCTACCTCAATACATTCCAAATGGGGCAGATGAAGTGAATTTATAGTTATAACTCTTTGGCTTGTATTTAAATATTCATTTGAACTGATGTGGTCTTTTCTGTGAAAGCTGGTCTGTGCTGTGGTCAGCCTTGCGTTGCTCTGCACTGCGATAGCACCAACAGTGATTTTCCCATTGTGTGATTTTCAAGGCAGCGGTGACTCCTTGATCTGGGTATGTGACCATCCGAAAATAACCACAAAGGACACAGTACATTTTGTTATCTGAGAAGAAATCAGAATCAAGTTACATAGTTAGCACAATCTGCTACTTGATTTTAAATGGATCGTTAATGAGATTTTTTTAACAGAGTTTTTCCTATTTTTGATTTGGAAAATGGAGAAGGAAGAAAAACAAATAAATGAAAGAAAAACAATTTTCTTATCATTTTTCTTCTGTAATTGGATGACTTGCTTCAGTGCTGTGTGACTGTATTTAATTAATGATCTCAAAGTTTGCTAGGCTGTTTGTTAATGCTAGTCATTGTGCTGGCCGTGTGGCTGTTGGTGTCTTTGCATATGCATGGGGGGGATATTTCCAATGTGGCAGTCTTTCACTTGATGCAGAAATACATGTATAATCACATTACACATCTTGAAAGCATTTTCCTCCATTTCAGTCTGCTGGTTCACCTTTGTTATTATAAGTCAGTCAAAGCCCATTGAAACGGAGCGTGAGCCATGCACAGCCCAGCCTGCCCAGTGATGGAGCTGATGTGGTTGGAGCCCTGCAGCTCTGGACTGTTGGCAGCGTGCTCTGCTGGGCTGTGTCTTATCACCAGCCAGCTCTCTGGCCAGAAATGTTTGGTTCTTCTGCCTGTTCAAAGGTGTTAGATCCAAGTGGGCTGACCTCTGCTCTCAAGTCTGACATGGACAATAACAGCAGCGCGCTAAGTCCCACTGGATGACATTGTAGGGTGTATTTTGTTTCCCTTACTGAGATGCATGCACGTTCCCATTTAAGTAATGAGCTACTTAAAATGCTTTGCTGGAAAAAGAAGACAATTTCACAACTGTAAAACTCCTATAGCACTATTTCTAGAATACTTTGGGGAAAATAGATGTTCAGGTGTAAATGTTCATCCATCTCAGATGTCCCTTGTCATCAGTTTGAATGCACAGGTCTGGCTATTGTAACTCACCCAAAAAATCTCTGGAAGCAAAAATCAGATGGCTGGTTTCATTGGAGAAATTAATCCTCTGCCAAGAGCAAGCACAACACTTGTTCGTAGCATCAGGTTCTCCTGTTTCAGAAAACAGTGGAATTTTCTGGTGGTTCAATGACGCACTTGGAATTATTGTCAAGAATAACACGTGTACTAAGTCAGTAAATCTGTGAGCTTGGGAAAGCATTTTACCTGGAGCTTAAATCTTGAGCAAACACCCAACGGTAACTCTAGTAATAACGTTTTAAAGGGTACACACTGAATAACTAGGGAATAGGCATCCCTGGTGTTAAAAAACACATAGCCTGAGTGTACTTAATATTTATAATAAAATGTATATTGGATGCTGAGTGCTTGTAGCATTTTAATCTACCCAACAATATGTTGGAGAAAATATGATTCTGCAGAGCATTGGTCACTGAAGCTATTTGCCATAATCTGCAGCAGGACAGCACCTCCTGAAGAGCCAGCGCATAAAACCTGTATCAATATGTAACTCTTCAGAAATTATTCCCAAATTACTAATTACTGTTTAGAAAAAAAAAAAAAAAAAAAAAAAAAGGTTTGCTAGCATTTCTGAAATGCGCCTGAAGCACAGCATGCAGATCCAGAGGCTGTAGCAATGGCCCTGTGGCTCTGCCTGCTTGGTTTCCAGCAGATGAATTTCTGCAGCGAGTACTAGGAGAGCAGGCAGGGGCACATCCAGCTGTAAGGTACTGTGTAACTGATGTTTCGGGGCCCTGCAAAGAGCTGCATTGTCACTGTTACTGCTGAGCTGTGGGGAAGGACTTCAGTGGGTAGAGAGTCTCCTTCCGTCTTTTACCAGGTTTTTGGATGGGCAGGGTGAAGGGCCACGCAAGCAGCCTCAGCAAATCTCGCCCCTGGTTTACATCCTTTGCAAGGAAGGGAGCCTGGAGCAGTGCTAGGGCAGGGGCTGTGCTGCTGGTTCCTGCAGGTGGAAGGTGTTTGTGTTGATTTTTTTTTTCTTTTAAAGTCCTTTTTCATTGATTTTGGTGGACTGTGAATAAGATCCATACTGCCTGTTACATGATATGTGGGCCCAGTGACTGACAAGACTGCAGGTATTTCTTCTGTTGAAGTCATTGGCCAAGGCATTCACATAAATCATGGATTTTATTGAAACTGCAATTAAAACAAATCAGGTTTAATGCACACTGAAAGCCTTAGTAATTGGTATACAGGTGAATATGGGGGAAGTGGCACCAGCTTAGTCGTTCTTCCAAGCAAAACCCAAGGAAAGAACAGTGTATATAATCGAACAGCATCTGAATATTAATGCACAAAATCCTCTGAGTCCCTAGTTCCCTGATGCAATTATTTTCTATTCACATTAATTGTTCCTAACAGATGACATTAATGACTTTGAGTTAAAATGTGTGCAAAGGAGGCCTTCAGCAGATCAATGCTGTTTAAAAATTGGGTCACTTTTGCAATCATTCATTCAAGGTGTAGCAGCTCGTAAATAAAACAACATTAACATGTTGATTGATTTATAAATGTTAATTTTGTAGTTCATTTTTATGCTTTTTCCCTGAAACCTGTCAGACTCTATGGATAGTGGTGGAACTCATGGTCATTTGTCATTGTTGCATATTAAATAATGATAAGTTGCAAAACAGAGGCTGGAAGAAAAAGTATGGTTTGTTTTAGATGAAGAACAACCTGTTCTTCAGACAGGACGTCTGGAACAAAACAAGCACGAACAGCAACACTTCGAAATAGAACAAATCCTCTTTTACCTCGGGGTCCTCATTTCCCTTGAAATTTAACCACAGAGTTTGGAATTTTAAAAATGCTGATCTGTTGCATACTTGACAAGTGCTTATGCTTTGCTCATTCCCTTCTAACCTCCCCACCCCCCAGAAACTCCATTCACGCATCTTAGACCTCTCGTCTGGGGATTTGCTTTCAGAAGTAGAAAGAAACAGAAGCTTGATGCAATCGCGAACTGCTGATGCTCAGATCCACGTGAGTTTTTGTGCTGTCCTTGTGTTCCTCGTTCGGCACCTTCCTTTTCGCCTCTGAAGTCTGATGTCAGGGATGAGGCATAAAGCTGATCTCTGAATTGAAACACTGTTGAGGCAGATAACAATACTTCTTCTTCCTTCTGTTCTCTGAAATTCAATATTGTGTCCTCGGTTGATATAGTAAGCAGATAGTGTCACTCTGTGCAAAAAAGCATAAATCTTAGCAATGTCCCCAAGATACCTTTCTGGGTATTGATTACATCTCAGAATCTCTGAGAAATGGTCAAGGAGCTTTTTATTAAAGCCCATACACCATATTATTCATCCACTTTTATGATATATTATGTATGAACTTTTAAAAATTCATGGGCTCTGCTTTTTTTTTTTTTTTTTTTTTTTTTCCAAATAGAGTTAGCTTTGTGCTTATTTGGCAAAATCTTAGCCAGTGTGGCTTTCATGTTTCATTGTCAAAGAGAAAAGTAGCTTAAAAAACAAAAGTCACATGAAGATAGAGAGGAATAAAGAGAAATAAAGAGGACAAGAACAGAACATTGAACCTGTGTGTGCCTTTGATCTTGAAGTGTAGTAGTGTCAACAAAAATGTAATCTCCTTTGTAGTATGTATTATAATGAAAAGGCATTGTTTCAAAGGTTCACGAAAATGCTAACAACCCTTTGTATGATATGTAATTAAGCCTTCAGGTTAGGTTTTTCTAAGTGTATAGTTTTGTCTCTTTTATAGTCTGATTCAGTTCTCTGTGATGTCTAGCAAAAATTAGGTATTTAAATTGTAGTATTACATTCGGGCCTTTGTACTCCAGTTTTGTTAAAGGTAATGATTTAAAAGTCATGATTACAAAAAATTAACATTTCACCATGTCAGTTAATAAACCCATATACAAGTTAAATGTATTTAATTAATGCATCATAAACATACAATTTAAAGTACTTTCTGAGAGAATTTAGAGAATAAAGGCAAATTGCCAGAGAATATTCCAGTTCTTAGTAATCTGAATGCAATCTAGATGTTGGGTAGGCATCCTAACTCAAAATCTCCAATGGCATGATATTTTTTGCACGTTTTCTTATCTCTTCAACAGTAAAGATGATTACAGTAATATATTGTTCTTTTGCTTCACTTGTATATCCTCTTTTCATATTGTTAAAACTAGAAAACCAACCATACCTTTCTTCTCTTTTGGTGCAAAGGAAACGAAGCGAGGGGATGGACAGGCCCACACACTAGCCAAGGTGATAGGAAGGGAAGGGGCTCCGATCCCTTCTTTTCTCTTATAGGATGTTCTTATTGGAAAGGATTATCCAGGCATCCTTCCCTTCAACACTATGATGGCTAGGACATAGCTTAGTATAAAGGGCAGAAATTTGACATGACATCTTTTTCCAGTGCCACAGCTGAAAGGCACTGAAATAGCCAGAGCTGGCATATGCTGCCATTGGCCTCTGTTCAGTCAGCCTTACAGGGAACGACGCCGTCGTGGCTGTGGCAGCTGATGAGAGGGTCTCCCATGGGAGCCATGGCGTCAGAAATAAAGTGTAATTTGTCTCCACAAAGCAAAAAGTCTGCTTCAGAGCTAAAAACAAAGGCATCATCCTGCGTCTGATGCTGAAACATGTATTCCTCCAAGAGTCAACAGATTTAAAGGCTATTCCTCCTGCATCCATTTGACTTCCTAGGAGGACATGTACCAATAACTCCCAGAGGTGAAATGTGCTCTTTCTACCTCTAAATGATTTTCCCATTCATAAGTTTGGCCTGTGACAGAGAATAATGATTTGCCCTGTAGTTAAGTTTGTCAAAAACAGAACATTATTATGTCAGCTGAGCAATGAACAGCTGTACTGATGAACTCCTCAGCAGTAAAAATTCTGCTCTCCCATTTAACCAAAAGCGGTTCAGCCCTAGCAATAATAAATGGGAGGTTGTGGAGGAATAAGTGGAAGAAATAAGCAGAAGTCCAATAAACATGCTGGTGTATGAGAAATGCGTACAAACTGAACATTTTTCCAGAAATTTGCATGAAGCAGCTGTGTCTGTTGCATGTGCAGTTTTGATATTTCTTTTGTGGATCCTGTAACTTCAGATTTCTTGTGACTTCCTGAATATAAAGGTAAATTTTTCATCTATGCAAAATTAATTGGGGCTATATCCATGTGCAAAAAGCAATAAATATTTGAGGTTGCACAATCATACTCTGCCTTAATGAAATTCAAACCAAAGTTTTATGAAATAGAGTTGTATCGTTCTTTCTGGTGTTACTGGTAATTAAAAAGATGTCAGATTTGGTAAGGAAACTGGAGAATCGCCTAACAGAATGGTGCAGGCGCTTAACGTTAAAGAAGCTCTAACATTGTTAGGCACAAGAGTATTAGTTTGGAAACAAATTAAAGTAATCCTAGATACTCCTACGGAGGTTTAATATTTTACCTAAAGTGCTATCTGCTCTTCATTACTCTCTTCCTCAAAGCTGGCACTTAGTCACAGTCAGCTGAAATTGCATTTGGAGAGGGGCGATAACTACACAAGTACTAAAGGCAGCCATAAAGTGTCAATAAATTGCATAAGCAAGAGGCTTCAGCTGTCTGCAAGTGACACAAAGATGGATTGTCCTACGTCAGAGAGTTTCTTAGACAAAGCTTTGAACTAGATAGGAAACCAAAATTAGACTGTAATGGAGAGATTCCATTCTCAGTGGACATTCTGCTTGGGATACTAAATTAATTTACCTTGTCTAGGGTGTACAGCCTCATCTGTTACATTCCAGGGCTATAATGCAGTTGTCAAGATGTACTTGTATTCTTATAACTTTGTTTTCTGTATCTTACTGGAGCATGCTGCTTATGTACAAAGCATAATTCAAGCAGACTCAGAATAATCTTTAGCAAAAGAAGAGGACAATACTTGTTCAAGAATAAAGAAAAAACATGGAGGATCGGGGATTTTTCCCCTGACAAATGAAAATATTAGCAATTTTTAACTTAGTTCTCTGTATGAAAATCACCAAACACTAATGGCATAGTAGGAAGGTGTAAGTAGCTTACTGGCTTTTCTTTGTCCTTCTTTATCAGGGGGAAGTTAAATGATCTTTTTCCAGCCATGAGATATTTCTATTTCTTCTCATGTTTTAGGAATGCCAGCAGAATGTGAAATCCAGTATACCTGTCTTGAAATGCCAGAGTCAATTAAATACGACAGGTCCTAGCCGCCTATATCCCCGGAGCAGCTGCAGTAGCAGTGAACTCTCCCTCTCAAGTGCTTGCAGTGAATATTCCAGTGGTTCCTCCTACACCTGGAATGATGGGAAGACATGCAGCAAAAGGGTAAATGAAATTAATTTGTTTCATTTGTTAGCTTAAGCTGACTTTCAGATTTTTTTTTTTAATTTTCTTCCTTCTTTTGTATTTAAAACAGTTGTCACTAAACTCAGGAGTTCTCTCCCTGCCATCTCCCTCCCTTTCTCTCTCCCTCATTTATTTTTTTTAACAATTCCTTTATCACTCCAATTTGCTCGCAGTTTCCACATTTATTCTGACATTTATTCTGTCTTTTCACAATCCAAATTGTTCTTCTCCTTCTTTATCTTAATCCTTCCATTCATATTGTTCTTCCTACAGGTTTTAAATCCACTGCAGCTTTCACACCAGTATGAAATCCTGTATTAAAAAAGAACATTGCTATTAATAGCAATGGATGAAACGTAATGCCCTATGCACTCCTAAATCTCTTTAATAAAATGGTAACATTTTTATTAACGGCACTTGTGAGTAATATGTGAGTTCTATTTTGTTTTGACAGTCATCCGTGAGCTGGGATAAAAGAATAAGCATTGGTTCTTCACTCCCAAGTAACCTCTCAAGTCCTGCAGATGATCTACCTCCAACTCGTATCAAGGAAAACCACATCCTAGAAGGGCTGAAGAAATTACAGAAGCAAAAAATATTACTTGAATCACCTTCAGTAATATCGAAATGGGGTTACAAAGACTGCATGAACTCCAATGAAGGAATATATTCCCCTGGTGTTAAATGTGGCAGCCATAATGAACAGACTCATTGTAAGCCAATGGAGATGGGAAGTATTTGCATTGAACATAAAACTTTCTCTTATGATTCAGATTCACATGATGATGCAGATGACGATTCTTCATCCTTATTATTGCTGCAGGAAGTACCCAGCAAAGACTGCAGGATCTATTGTAACAAATTAACTCACAGTGTTTCTGACAGTCTCTTTGACTGGGACCCTAATAGGAAACATTTGCCAGAAAGAAGTTCATATTTTAATTCAAAGGAAAGACCTGAAAAATTAACTAGTTTTGTCAGTGGATTTCAGGCAGAAGTAAAACTGTGCACCAGAGCAAAGCTGCCTGAGTTACAGTTAGATCAAAGCCATGCTAATACGGGCTGGAAGGACCTTAATTTTCAGCTTTCAGATACTGATGACAATGAAGTCTTGGATGAATTGCGTATAGAAAGCAGTGATGAGAAGAGTCCATCAGATCTATTATCAAGTCCTTTTTCTGAGAAGTACACAAAGAACTCTGACGTCCTCGTAGTCACAGAGAATTCTCAGTTTACTGACAAAGAGGAAAAACAGGTATCTGCTCAGTCAGATATTAGGCCAAAGACATGTAATTTCATTAAACAACAAAAGGTCGTAAAAAAGACCTCTTCTGAAGAGTGCATTACCGTAATATTTGATGCCGAGGATGGTGAGCCTATTGAATTCAGCTCGCATCAAACTGGAGTTGTCACTGTAACAAGAAATGAAATTTCAATCAACCAGCCACAAACTAGGTCCAGTGCTGAATATACTGAACTTATGCCTCAGGGAATAACTAATTTGCAGACAGGAAGCAGTGCTAGAAACTACACTGCTTTAGAAGGATCTGAAGATAAAACCAAGAACACTCTTGAGGATAATACAGGTAATAAAAATACGGTTGTCCCCCTGACCTGCAGTGAATCTTCACGCTGTGGAAGAATAATACTGCAAAATGCTCCACGGCAAAAAATAGTGAAGCCAGTGAATGAGGTATCATACAAGGCCAATTCAAGCTTCACTGTTCATACAGGAATCAATCAAAAGCCAAACTTGACTAAAATACCCAGCAGAGGGAAATTTTCTCCACAAAAAACTATGATGATGGAGAGCCAGGAGACACCTGTAGCTACATCAGTGAGCCATGTAACCCTTGAAAAATCACCTGCTCTGCCACCTGTAAAGCTTTCCAGATTCAAAAAGGCCCAAAGTCCACCTCATAATTTTGACTCAAAAGTCGACTTCCAGGTTCCAAAGCCCCCTGCCCACCTCCTGCCCAGCTCAAAGCGTCCAGGCAGGGCCAATGGGACAAAGTATCCAAAGAGTCAGAGCCCAGCATCACCACTGTTGCCTCAGCACCTTATAGAGCCCAGTGACTATGGAGAACCTCCAACCAGAGACTTTCATTGCGACTTGGCAACTGTAGAAGCCCGATCACCATCCCCACCCCTTCCTCCGGGCAGGTCAACATCCCTGTTGATTCGGCCTGATTATGCTCATTCATCACCTGTAGCTGTAAAGTTTGAAGGAGCTGGTCCCAGTGAAACAGCAAAAAATATACTGAAATCATCACCATTAAAAGGAGCTGTGAACTCCGGCTTTCATAATCAATCTAGTCATGAAGTGCAAGCAAAAGCTGTATCTTCTGGGGCCAAAATTGAGTTATCTTACCTTCAGGAAAATGCAGAAGCAATTATGCAAAATAAATGTGTATCTCAGCAACCCCATACTGCATGCCAAGGACTTTCCAAAGTTTTCACAAAGCAAGTCTGCCCAAAAAGCCCTAATCAGCCAGGTCTCCACAGGAATCGTGAGCTCCTGAAAACAAACTTTCAAACAGACAGGTCCTTTCCCCTGGGCTGTCCGTCACTGGAAACAACTTCTTCGACAGAAGCATATTCCAGCAAAAAAGATATTTCCAGTGACAGTGGGGTTGATCAGCCTCAAAAGATGCCAAACATTCTCCCCGCAACTCCTCAATGTCACGCCACAAGCACAAGCGAGCCCTTACTATCTCAGGTAAACAATTCCCCGTTGTCATCCTTTCATGGCAGCGACACTGCAAATACTACGCAAAACTCTAATGAGAAAGGAATGAAAACCCGTCTCCCCGTAGGACTGAAATTATTTGTCAAATCTCCTCAACTTCTCCGAAAGAGCTCTACCGTCCCAGGGAAGCAGGAAAAAGACAGTATAAATGCAGCTTCCAAAAGCAATGTGAGTTCAAGTAAGTACAAGCAAAATGAATGCCTAACCACCAGGGGTGCAATGGATGCTGAATTAAAAGACTCTAAGTCTGATACTGATATAAAAGATAATTTTACTGTGGGACTTAGTATGGATACAGCATCACCTCAGCCACATGAAAACTGCAGCTTGGTGGTAGACAGAGTAGATGGATTAGAAAGCAAATTAGTTAAGAGATCTGCTTCTTCCAGCAACAAGTCACACTTGAAACCAGCTCTGGGCATGAATGGAGCGAAAGCTCGTAGTCAGAGTTTTAGCATTCATACAGGGGAAAAGCCATCTGCTCTTGTTACAGAAGGTCTTGGAAAAGTACGGACTCAGATTATTACAAATACTTCTGACAGAGGAAATTCTCTAACAAGGCAGAACTCAGCCATGGAAGGACTTCAAATCAAGGCCATTCCTGGGTCAGCAGTGACACAAGAGACTCCTTCAAATGCTTCAAAAACCACTGAAAATTCGTACTCTAGACAAGGTTCTCTTGGAAATAAGAGTAATTGCAATAGCCAGCATGGAAGCCCAAGCAAACTGCCATTCAGATCGTCTCCAAAAGTAGACTTGTTTCACAGCACTTCAAAATGTGATGGAAACAAAGCATTTTCTCAAAAAGATGCACGCAGTCCATCTGTCCAGAGTGAGAAAAACAGTGAAAATGTAAAACATGAAGTTCTAAATAAAAAAAGCATTTTGCCTGCAGAATTGGAGTTAGAAGCATCAGCTACTGCATCTTCCAAACAGATTTCATCATTTCAAAGCTTGGATGGAATAAAGTGTCCTCATAAACTGGAAGCAACAAAATCACAAAGACAGCAGATGTCTTTAAAGTTAGCGGAAGCCTCTGAGGTTACTGATGTTTTCAGTTCGCCTGCTCTACAGCCTACAATAGAGGAGAAGGTCATGTTATGCATCCAAGAAAATGTCCAGAAGGGTCAGGAACAAAACAAATCTCCCACTGTGGAGACTAAACAAAAGACAGGGCCCTCTATAGCTAATTGGTTTGGCTTTCGAAAGAGTAAGCTCCCAGCACTGAGTAGCAGGAAACCTGATGTTCCTAAAACAAAGGTAGAAAAAAAAGAAGCAAAGGTTTCAGGATTTGGAATTAAGCAGGCAAAATTAGAGAGAAGAAAAGAAAAAAAGCAAACTGAACAACGCTGTGAAATGGAAAATGAAATTAACAGGAAAACAAACAATGACATTTTAGGTGATGCTATGGAGAGTAAAATTTTGAAATCATCACAAAACAAGTCCGGCCACATTGGGTGTGAACAAGTCAGAGGTTCCACCACAGCTGCATACTCACCGAAAGACAGTTTTATGAAGGAACTTTTGAACAGGTATGGGATATTTTGTTGTGCCGTGTAACTTTGCTGGCATCCTCAGATGCTAAGTTCAATGTATGTTCCTCTTAGACTAAGAATGGATGGGAGCAATCGGTTTGTAAACTAACAGGACTCTCATCTTTAAGGGAAAAAAGTATTAATAATGAAATGATAATTCTGTTGACTTTTTCTTGTTAACCAAACCAATGGTCTTTGAAATTAAAGAATGGGAAGTTACATCCAAGTTGATAGAAATACAAAATTATTGTAGAAATCAAGAATGTAGGCAGACAATGTGTAAATATAGAGGATACTTAGGTACATCTTTTAATGAATTCCATTTCCATGTATTCTAACCAGTAGACATGTTTGCAAACTAGTCAGAATTAGTTACATTTCTAGCTACCATAACCTTTGGTCACAGAACAACGTAGCAATTGCTATATTGTGTTTTCACATTTGCCCCACAGCAGTCACAAATATAAAATAAATCATTACATGTGAAAGACTAAATTGATATACTACCTGAAATTGCAAGTGACAGATTTGATCAAGGCTAGTTAGAAACATTTATCACTCAAAGGTCTAGAGACAGAAAGATATGGAGAGGTTACTTTAAACATTAAAGGAATGGAAAAGTAGAGTGATTGAAGAAGGGCAATGTAATTTATCAGAGGAATCACTCTCTACCTGCAGAGTTGATAAGAAAGCAGCTCAGCAGACAGAAAGTGGATCAAATAATGTTTCCTACAGGAGTGTGTCGAAGGGCAGCTCCCAGGGCTCCTCTCTTCACAGCAACTCTATCAGCTCTCAAGGAAACCACAAGAAAAACAGCAACACAAAAGCTGATATGGAAATGCAGAATCAGACCCTGGTAAGTGCTTTAGAACATGAAAACGTTATTACCTTCTTTTTAACTTCTGGATGTGTTCCTTATTGCCAGTACAGACAAACAGGATAATAACTGTTTATATATGATTTTGTGCAGCGAGAGAATTGTGAATTAATACCGAAGTTGGCAGCTTGACTATAGGCCAGATTATACAGCTAGTCATGAAGGTCCTACTGCTTCTGCTGGCAATTCAATTTCAGTGGAGATATATGCACAGCGATGTTATAATCATACTGCAGTACAGTGTAATAATAGGACCATTTTCTTTTTTTCCATTTTTTCCCCTTTCCCTGAAAATTGCATGCCTGCCAGTGTTGAACATTACTCTGAATGTTATAGAAAACATTAAGCCCAAAAAGTGCAATGCTGGTGGGGAAAAGGCAAAGCATTTGACCACACTGGGGAATATTTGTCACTTCAGAAGGAGTCTTTCAAAAGCAAAAGCATACATTTCACCCATGACTCTGTACCGCGGAAAATCTCCCTGTTAATGCCTTGTGGTTAGTTTTACATTTTAATAAGGTACTAACCATACCTGATTTTTTAATTTACCTAGCGAATAGCAATGTTGTGATTTTGAAGAAAAATAATTTTATTTTCTGTTAACTGCTAAATTCTGATTCTTGAAAGGTTATGTGAGTGGCTAACTTTTCTGTACCTTGAATAGTTTAAGCACAGCCCAGGACTGTAGCCTAAAGTGAAACTGAATGGGTGCCCTTCCTTGTGAAGCTTTTAATAATTAACCTTGGAATTTAGCGAGTGATTTCTTGCCCAGAAAGGGCCTTTCCCATTATGTTTTAAAGCCCAAGCACCATGAGAGCAGAGATACTTTGACTTGATCTCATGTAATTGAACTTCATAAGCATTCTTTTCTCATTCCTGGTAGCTGTCTTGACCATATCATTATGATTGTTATTACAAATAATCACTTTTCACAAAATAATCTGAAAATTTATGTCAAATATATATACTGAACATGAAGCTACTACTTCTGTTGTTCTGATAAAATGAATTATTGAAGTACATCACATGCAACTATTTCATTTTAGAGAGTTTGAAATACATTTTGGGGGGGATGTGTTTCAAGGTTAAAACAATTCAAAAAGCTTCATAATGGGAACTGGAGAAACTCTTTGTTGTTGTTTCAGATGGTTAAGGCTGAAGTATGAACACACATGGTTTCAACTTCAGGCAAAAGATATTTTACTTCAGTGCAAATGTCTTTCCTAAGAATATCCACAAGGTCATTTTTTAAAACTTAAAGGGAATATGCGCAGAATGCGTGTGTTGGAAAACTTTTTTCTCCTGACTATTGTGGTATCATCTCTTCTTTGAAAATGTAGATGTCTCCTGCATTATAACACCACAAATTATAAGCGTATCTAAGGCTGTCCTTGTAGTGTCACGGAAAGGAAAGAGAGAGAATGAAAGTCTGGAAATGTGCAATATGCAGGAAATTCAATCCAACTGATCTAGAACTTTGATAGCAAAGCAGAGCCCCTTATCAGAGCCACTCAGTTTAACTATGCCCCATTTAATATGGTCCTGACAGCTTAGGGTATATCTTCACTGTACAGAAGTACAAAAAACCCTGCACATCGCTTCTACAATTTCTTTCTAACTTATTATTTTCTAATGCTGTAATAATTTGCTGTGCTTTTTGTCTGTCAATTTGTGCAGTCTTTCTAAATGCAGCAATAATAGTCGTTTAGGACTTTAAGTGTATCTTCAAGAAACACACTTCAATTTATTAAGGAACTACAAGATTGCCCTTAATATATATAAATAATGGAGGAATCCTAATTATTCTGTTTAGCTTTTAAGGACACATTAGTCACAGAGAAAAGGCATTACCTATCCTATACCACGCACTCTTTTGTTCACTGAGAATCAAAGTATTTTTAATATTGTTTTGGGAGATTGAGTTGCATTATATGCTTCATCTCTGTGAGTTTCATGTTTTGTTTTTGCGGCATTCAATTCCTGAATGAAATATCTAGTGCTAAAAGGCTGAAGACATCTAGAATAAAGAGAATAAAAACATGCTTGCAGTTGTTAATGCTTACTTCTGAAAGAAATATACCATAAGACTCCAAAGTATGTGAGATTTCATCTTGTCCTCCAAACTTGCACAAGAAAAACAATAGAAAGTCTGTAAATTCAAAGTTCATGCATCTTATTACTATCATTTTCAGTTATTCTTTGGTGCCAGCTTCCTTTGAAGCAGATTGCAAAGGACTGGGATATAGTTGAGACTGAAAACAGTTGTGTGTGGTAGAACGGCCTATTGTGCATTTTTTTGCTTGTATGAAGACAAAATGAATACTTTTGGAGAAAAGAGCATAAATCTTTTGCAAAGCCCTAAACTAAGAGCATTTTTTTTCTTCTTTGAACAATGCAAAGTGCATTTAGTGACACAGGTACAGTGCAGAAACTGCATATCGTATATACCTCTTATTTAAGTCTAGCCATAACATTTTAAATATTAATTTTATAGAAAGTTTTTCCTTTAAAGCCCATTTAATTTTTGACAATTAAATTTCTTCTCTTATGATGTGCCAGGAAAAGACTTGAGGCACTATTATGCCATAACATATGCACTAATTACGTCTGATTACTGTTCATACAAAGAACACGATTGCTTGACTGCCACTGAATTTATGGAAAAAGCAATGTTCCACCAATGGCAGCCTTGTGCATTCACCTTCAAAGGGATACACTTCCCGTTAGTGTTCATCAAAAAAGCACTTTGCTGTAAAGGCCAGCCAACAGAAATACATAATCCTTTAGCCTACACCAAGGATGTTCCATGTTCCTGAATACTTTTTCATGTCCTTGGCTGAAGCTTAAGGTGAGATACAATCATTTTTGTGCCGCACTGCTTCATTTCACCTTTGTGATTTTATTACAGCCCAGTGTAATTTAGAAAAGCCATGAGCTTTACTTTGTGAGGTGGAAGTGTGGCACCAAAATCAAGACACCAGTTCTGTATAGCACTGTCAGCCTGTAGTCTGTGTGGTTGGGGAACACCCAAGATCTATCCTAATATTGTGAACTGTCCCAGCACTAGCAAGCAACAGACTGCCATATGCACATGTGAGAGATGGTTTTGCCTGTATTTTGATGCCAAATAGTTATGCATCCTCCTCTTCATTTTCCATAGCCTGAAAATCCTTATTTCAGAAGAAAAAAAAAATAAAAAAAAAGATGTAATTAAATACCTGGGATTAAGAGATTATAAATGCACTTTTATAAATATAGAGAATAAATCTTTCATGTTTTGCTGAGGCTAGTCACAAGAGGTCAATAGGGCTACTACTTTAAGCCAGACAAGCAAAATATATACAATGATCAAAGATATGTCATGCAAATGATGATAAATTCTGCTGTTTTAGATTACAGAATGTATCTAATGCTACTGGAGTGTGCTATAAGTGGTTTAAATGGCAGATAGTGATTAGCAAACAATTTAAGATCTGTGAGATACTGACAGTAATTTTTTCTGCAGGGCTGGCTTTCTTCTCAGCACTCTACAAGTATCTTCATTCCTGTTTGATTTATATACCATAGCAGAAAAATATGTCCCTAGCATCTGAATTATGGCCACTCGTGACATGTAATTGAGGGGGTTTTCACTGTATTATAGGAAGATACTGACCTTACATACACGCTTTGGAAATACTCATGCAGAAGAACAGGCCAATCTAGGGGATCTGAGTAACACATACTTGAAACAGGTTTAAAGAGCTCGATGTAAGAGCTCTTAGTGAATTCTGAAATTTGGGTTTTCTCGCTGTTTAGCTAATAAAATGTTTTTAAAGAGATGCAGAAACAAAAATGCCAAAGTTAAGTGCTTGGAAACTGGATTAAATAAGGTATCACTTATTAAATTCACTTTTTTTTTTTCTTTTTAGCATAGGAACTGAAACATGGTATTTCTCAAGGAAAAACAAGTATGAGGTCAACAGTCCTGAGTGTAATTCTTGATTCTTAGGTTTTTTTAAATGCATAAAAATATTTTTTCTTCAGAGGAATTGCATTTTCCAAGGGTATTTTTTGACTACTGCATGTTGTGACTTTTAATGAAGTTAAAGTTGTTGTCCTCTGATATAATTAATAGAATGGGACAGGCTATATACTTCCACTCTTAGCTGCCCTGTAACTTTACTGTGGTTTATTTCTGAAAATATATTCAGTAGTTATCATATAGCAACATAAGCAGAGTCACAGATGTTCCTCACTTTTGTCATTGTTGTACTATGTACAGGCTAAAGTAGTGACAGAAAACCTGCAAGAAGAAGAGGAGGACACCATGACAAGGACTACATGTCAGAGTCATGACATAGGTACAAAACTATGTTTTACAATGGATTTTATTGCTGTCTCCATTCATAGAAAAAAACATGCTTAATCCTCATTACTTTATTTGTTTGCCCACCTAATGCCAGTTTTAGCATTCATTTAGCTCTGCGTTCACCACCAGTCAGATTTCACCAACTATATAAAAGATCAGTACATGCCATTACTGATTGTGGATCAAAGCAATGTTTGATAGAAGATCTTTGGAATATGACTATGAAATACCATTTCAGTCTCCAAAACATGGGGGTTACATACAACAGCCTAACTCAAGGGATATTGCACATGATACTTTCAGTGGAAATTATACTGATTTTCTGTAACTCTGCAGTCTGTCCTTGAGTTTGTAAGATTCAGAGTAAAATTCCAAATAGCAGAATAACTGTGATAAACTATCCCAGAGTGGGTACCAAACCAGGTGTCTGTTCAGCAAACATTGAAGTTGTAATTGCAAATATAGCTGCCCTTGCTCTAAACTTTTCAGGAGAGTGGCACCGTCAGTCCTTCTTGATTGGCAGGTACTAATTTTTAACCGCAGGTGAACTTTCAATACTTGTTATAAAATATCTAATAGACAACGGAGGATGAAACAGAAGTTTGTTTGAGATCTGTAATAGAGCAATGTGTCACCAATATAAGAAAAAGATTCTGAATTTAAAAAAATATATAATAATCTTTAGCAAGTTCCCTTTGCAGGCAGAGACTGCTGCAGTAGTTAAAATCTGATTCGGTGTTTTCAGGACACTGTCAGTAACTGTACTAGCCCAGAGCTCTTTCATTTCACTAATGCTCTCAATCCAGAAAGTGGGGCTGAACCAGAGGTATCATGTTGAAACACATTTCTCTTTGGGATAACGTTTGTGTGCCTTGTTGACTTGTCCAATGTTTTCAGTCCTAATATCAAGTAAATGAACTCTGTCTTCCTTGCAGCAGAGATCCCTAAATTCTCTGATCTCTAGCAACCCATCCAAAACTTGGCTCTGTTACAGTAACTAAATAACAAGAACTTTGAACAATGCACTGTAAGACTGTGATGGGGCTCTGCAGCTGGATAGGTGCAAGCCCTGAAAAGTGAAATACTTGCTACTCCCTCTAAGAATAAAGGCCTTTCTTTCTGATGCTAGAAATTGCCAAAAAGAGAATAACTCACTTAAGTTAGTTCAGAATTGTTTTGCCCTCACTCCCAGCCCCAAAGTTCTGAAAACTTTTACTTTGAATTGATTTGAAATATTTTGGTTTTGTTTTTAATCCAGTTACTGAATAAGAAGAAACAGCTATATGTAAAGTGTTGTCCTGAAAAGACTGCAGTTCTTCCTTGGTGTTCATCAGTGTAATTGGTGGTTGTGGCTGACACCTAATCACTATGCATTTTCATATATTACTGTGTCAGTGGGTCCTGTAATATGTCATGGGGGGGAGGGGTGAGGATGCTAATGTGCTACTCCTCCTGCATACATCAAGTCTGAGTCTCTGACAGGACAGAGTGGCTGTGGAGTAGGGTGGCTGGCGCACCCAAAAGCCAGACTTCTATTGTGCCTTAGGTTCATGAGGCCCTCAGTTAGCTGAGACATCGTCACTGTGGATCTGATGGTCCTGTGCACCAAAGCCCCTTTTCTCAGCAAAAAGCTCCTTTTCTGTGCCATTTTGCAGGGCTGGTCACATGGATGGAGTGACAGGTAGGTCTGTGGACTGGGTGTGTACAAGTCCACTGTATGTGGCTCTGCAGAGTAGCCAGGCAGTGCTGTTCTTGGGAAACTCATACAGCTTGTACAAGAACTTCCCACCATCTGAATTATACTAATTACATCTGAATTATACTAATTATAAAAGACACATCTTTACCCTATACAGTTCCATCTCTTTAAGGCTCAACACAGTGTGGTATCTACCCCTGTTTCTGCCTTTTTAAAGCATCTAGAATAACTCAAGTATTTTGCTCTAAGGATCTAGTTGATGTAAGGAAACTCCTTGATGATGAGAGACATGCAGTAGATAGTTTTGGCATGGTAAAAATAATCGAAGTCTGAGCAAAGTTTTTGGCACTAGCACAGAGTCCTAACACAGAATGTCCTAGTCATTACTTACTTCAGCAGGATGAGAACAAGGCCGGGAAATTGGAAGCATGGATCTAAGTGAGCTTCCTGAATACTCCTAAATCAGTATCATGCTGTGTTTTATGCCCCTCTCACCAGGCTGTGTTTTATACCACACTGGAATTTTTGCTTCTGTATGTCCACGTTGCTCTTTGGTGGATAGCAAACTTTGCTAGCTCTGGTTCAGATTCTTTTACCGAATTCCTTGCTAGATGTTCTTGGATTTTTCTGATACATACATTTTTCTGATACATACCACATTTTTCTGGTTTACATAGAACAAATGTGTTTGTTGTTGTTGTTTTGTTTGTTTGTTTGCTTGCTTGCTTGCTTGTTTTTTCTTTTCAAAACTGATCTCTGTGCAGCTTTGAGAAACTTTAGTTGGAATACTTCCCACGTCATGCTGGTATTCTTAGAACCATACACAACTTGTGAAGATTATAAAGAACCTGCTGGTAAGAAGGATTACTTGAGATGTGATAGAGGCAAATTCAGCTTTCTTTGTTATGAACTAAGCTTCTGGTTGTCAGAAGCTGAAAGGAATAATACAGGAAGGATGGCTCCACAATGCTCTGCCTCACTGCCATCAAGCACACAATGGTGACCCAGGTCCTTGGTGTGATCAGAGGGCAGTTGCTTTGTCCCCTCAGCAGTTCCTGTCCTGGTGGAAGCTTTTGGTCTGTTGTTTTCATGGAACAGTTTCACAGATTGCAGGGTTCTTGAAGAACAGGAACGTCTTTGAAATCTTGAAAATTTCAGTGGGTAGTAAATTAGTTTTTTACTAGTCTCCATTCTTCGCCATCATAAACAGTCATTTTTAGAAACAAAGTTCATTGTGGTTTTGTAGCTGTACTTTAAGGACTTCATTCTACTAGTTTTGTTCTGAAATGTTAACAAAACAGAGTTGAATGTACAGAAGATGTAGAGAAGCTGTGATTAAGTAGGAAAGATGTTCTTTACTGTGGTAAAGAAATAATAGAAAAGATAAGTGTTGCTGTAGTTGTAAATTGCCAGTTGCTAGGTTTTTAATTTATTACCATTTGGTGATCTGAACAAATTTAAGTACTTTGCTGATTCTTTGGTTTTGCTGCATTGAAAGAATACAAGAAAGCACGATAATACAAAATTACTTGTCTAGTGTACTTGTATCTCAGGTACACATCATTTCCCTATGTAGCAGTCATTTATGTTGTTGTATTGTGCTTAAGCACATATTTAAAACAGTTTTAATCTTTTTTTAAAAATAACTGCGTTACACCCTGGATGTTTTTGCTGGATTGTAGGTGAGGATGCCAAATGTGGCCCTGGCAGCAGAGATGCTACCTGTACTCTCTCTTCCCCCAAATAAGAGACCTGAAAATCCAGGTGTATTGCTTTCAGGTCCAGCTATCCTCAGAGCTCATTCCTCAAGCCCTTTGCAGTGAAGTAGTTGGGTTTAAAAGGAGTGGTGAAGAGGGAAATTCTAAAGTACATAATAATAGAAATGGCATGATAAAAAGGTTGCCTTTCCCTTCATGTCATGAGAGATTCCCCAGCTCAGACAGGTGCAATGGGGTTGCAAGACGTTCTTATCAATAAATTCCTTTATTGAATACAAAGACAATGTGTCAGGCTTCTGACAGTATTGCTCCCACGTAAACATAAAAAAGCCTTCACTTCACAAAGGAAGAGAATTCTCTCAATGGAATAGAATATTCAGTGTTTGCTTCCTGTCTTGAATTTCCCCATTGTCACAACGACCAAAAACATTACAAGACAGTTACAAATGACAGCTTTACACAAAGAGGCAAATAAGTGGACATATTGAGAAGAAAAAAAGCATTTACAAAGTTTAATGTTCCTATTAGCAACCACTCCAGGAAAAGTGTGATTGTACTAATTATAATGTATTCAGAGTTTTCATTGATAAACAGGGAAAAGACAAAAATCCATGGCACAAGCAAACAAATGCTAATTACTGAAGAATTCATTCTTATAGACAATTTCGCATGACAATACTGTGGTATACAGTCATAGTCATACCAAATACAGAGTTTCTTTGATCATAATATTTATCTGTTACATCTAAAATACAGTTGACATAGAATCACTGAATGGTTTGGGTTAGATGGGATCTTAAAGCCCATCCAGTTCCAACCCCCTGCCATGGGCAGGGACACCGCCCACCAGCCCAGGTTGTCCAAAGCCCCATCCAGCCTGGTCTTGAGCACCTCCAGGGATGGGACATCCACAGCTTCTCTGGGCAACCTTTTCCTGTGCCTCACACCCTCTGAGTAAAGAATTTCTTCATTATATCTAATCTAAATTTCCCCTCTCTAAGCTTAAAATCACTTCTCATTGTCCTATCACTACACTACCTGACAAAGAGTCCCTCCCTAGCTTTCTTGTAGGCCATGGAAAGTACTGGGAGGCTGCTCTAAGTTCTAAATGAAGGTGCAAGGGTATTCGGTATGGAAGGGTATGTAAGGTCCCTATACAAATGGAAAGATTTCTGAGCTTATCTATTTTTATATATATATATTTTTTAGAAATATATATATATATGTAATGAAGAGGTAAGTTAGTAGTAATTAACCATATTATTCTTCAGGGTTCATGTAAACCTATGCTGATGCTGAAGGAGGAGAGACTGAGTGTGACCTTTTCTCAGTAATCAACACTTTGGTAATTTAAAAAACACCCTGTTTGAAAGCTGCATGATAATCATTTCTTTGGATCCAGTTTCCTTTTCTCTTTGTTACCCCAAGTGGATGACAAATTCACTAGAGGAACAAATCAGCAATGAAAATGATATACTTAAGCTGCACAAAATACACGATCTCAGTATGTCCTCACCAACCTGAATAGGCTGATGAGAGGTTTCTGAGATTTCAAGTCTATTCTTAAATCTATACTCAGGTTTCAATACAAAGAAAGAATTTTCTGTTTGTTTTTTGTTTTTTTTTCTTGTCCCAGATATTTCTATGTGCAAATGTCTTTATTCACCCTAGAGGACTTCCAGTGGTCATTCAGTCCTCAGCAGTCCCTAAATGTATCAAACAAGCAATTCTGGTCAAAAGCACTGAAGCTCAGGGATGTGAACGCATGGACAATTCATCTAGAGGAATTGTTTTACTGAACTGCAAGCTTTTTGGTTTGAAATGTTAACTTCAATATGCCACTGATTGAACTGAAGGGCCAATTTCATTCTTTAAGGAAAGCCTGTTGAGAGAGAGAAAGCGCTGGTTTTGTCCTCTGGGTTCTTGGAATGACATTACAGGTAAAAATAAATCCCCCAAAAAAGTAATTCTGAACAGACCTGCAATTTGCATTAGCATTGTGGGTACTGTACAGAGCAAATACTTGATAATGCAAGAATTGGTAGGGGCAATCCAAAATCTATCCATTTGGTGGTGGTACTGTCTGATCCACTAGAAGTACAGGATATTACCTACTGAAGCTGTATGGGAGTTAATTCACTGAAGCTGCCTGGAGTTAGGATCCACGGTAGAAAGATTCACAGCTCTTGGAAATAAATTATCTGTCTGTGGCATTGACCCATATTGTTTGTTTTGACTATGTCAGGTGAAATTCAGAACCAAGTAAAGATTATGAAGATAAGCGTAGGCAGAATTTTTCGAACTTTAAAGAAAGACTTATGTCTAATTTCTGTCAAATTTTCATTAGAGGTCCAGGTCAGTTGCTCAAAATTGATTCATCCGGCATTAAATGGAACATTGTAGATACTGGCATTTCTATAATACAGAGAAAAGGCCTGCAGATGCTTAAAAGGGTATTGAAAAGTCTCAAGCTAGATGGAGGGTTGGGCATCCACACTATCAAAGCAACATTAAAAGTGCATTGTAGACCGTGCTGCTTTGTGCTAGAACAAAACCACACATTGAGGTCAAGGGATTCTTTTGTAGTTGTGCTGTATCCCAGCGCTCAATTCCATTAAAGTTCTTGATAATCATCTCCCTTATAGCAGGCTTTATCATCTTTTTTTTCTACTTTCCAAGAACAACCCTGCAGAAGGGTTTTGCAGTGTAATTTAAAGCCAATCTGGTCAAAAAAGAAAAAAAAAAAAAAAAAAAGTCTTTTAAGCAACTTTTAGAAGGTTTTGTCTTCTCCAGAGAACATTTGGTTGAATTCCGTGTATTCCCGATGTTCCAGAATGGAACGTTTGTTGGTTATTTTTGCCATTTTGCATGTTGTATTGTATTTTAAAGTCCACCACTCTAAGTTTTGTATGCAGAAAAGTGATCAGACTACATTTTCAATAGAAAACAGGGATGTCCTTGACAGCAAGTTTTATAGAGAAGTTGCCAGCAACTTGATAGCAATTTTGAAGATAAAATGATAGCAAAAATAGGATATATAAAATGTATATGTGAGTAGGTTCAACATAAAATGAAATGTCAGTATTATAATTATTTGTATCAAGGTATCAAAATAGTGAAGATGATAGCCTTATCTGTGCTTTCTGATAATGTTTTGTCCAGCATCCAGTAGCTATACTAGAAGCTATAGAAATGATAAGAAAAAAAAAAAAAAAAACCATACTTCCTAAGCAGTTTTTTTCTATGAGGAAAAGGACATACATTCTTTGTAGTATCCCAAGTAAATTCATTTGTCTCTGACTCTTCTTTTCTTTCTGATTCTTCTGATTTTCCCACAGATACATTCATTCGCTGCCAAGGCATATCCTCATGCCTGTTCACCTGCATTGTTTAAAAGTCATAGTCGTTCTAAACTTTACTCATAGGCTGCTGTCCCAGCTTATCTGACTCCCTATGAATCTCAACCATGACACAGAGCCTGCCTTTTTGCTTTCACACTGATACAAGTTGTAATCAGTGGATCCTTAACTCCAGTATCATCTGCCTTTGTCTCTTGGATAAGCCTAGGCTTCTTCCTGAAATCTAGATCTGATGTACACTGGAACTGAAAAAATGCATTTCACATTTTATTTCTAAATGTGCCATTTCATGTACATACTCAAAATGCTTAATTACGTAAGTTATTCAGTGGCCTTTTCCAAAGCTTGATGTAAACAATAGCAGTTCTTCTACTTGTTTAATAAGATTGCACCAAGCTTCCCATAGGAGAACAAAAAATACCGGACAATCCCCTCTACTAAACAAAAGACTTGGTTTCATTCACTGTTTTGTAGACTGCCAAAACTTAGGTTATTTTTCCTGGATTGCTAAGTAAATAATTATTTAATTCATGTTTTCTCATTCTAAGGGAATGGAAATAGATGTGAAGGAAGCGAGCTTGATTAATGTGGTAAATACATTAAGTCTGACATGCATCATCCTAAAACATGTCCATTAAGCCTGACATATTTGAGCAAACACATTCACGTTAAAGAACCCTCAAAACCTGGAGGCAGATTAGGTGAGGTCTGTAATGAATTACTGAGATAAATGTAACAGAATAAGTGACAGAGGAAAGATGGTGAACAAATTGATCTGAATTACAGCCTGTGCATTCAGTAAAGAGAGGTGATCCACATCAGAAAGGCAAAAGAATAATCCAGAAGTTGTTTAAATGTCAGGCGAATCCTTGGACGCCTCTAATGCATTTAATGAAGAAGAATATTCAACTGATAAAATGTCTTTTGACCACAAAAGAAATCCTCCTTTGTCATGAAGTCTCAATGCCTGAGAAAATAACTTATCCCTGTCAGTGTTAATTCCTTTCATCAGACCATTGATAGAAGTTGAGAAGAACCATTTAGCAAACATCTTATCACTGATACAGGAGTTGATTTGTTCATTTACACATGATCAGATAAAGGAAAAATGTTTGTTTTATCTTCCCCATCACCACCCAGTAAAGCTGTGGAATATCTCAAAAATCTACAAGTGAGTGTGAGGTTGCTGTCTGTAAAAGCCATCAAACAAACCCAGTTATCACTGAGTAAGTTTCCAGCATGGGGCTGTTATTTGGAATCTGCATACTCAAAAGTTTTATGGCTTGATACAAGTTGTGATAAAGTGTGAAATTTTTCATTAATCCCTTCTATATGGGCAATGTCACAAATATGTGTATGTGTGCATTTATTTGTACCTCAATAACAAAGCCATTTTCTAAAGCCCTGTGTACATGTGCTGGCTGAGAGGTAAGTATTAAATCTGTAGATGCTGACTAGGAAGCACACTTTAATAAGTGTGCTTCCTGGGCTGCAGCTTTGAAATGGGACTTCAGTGTAGCAGACAACTTAATGACACGCCCTCTCACTGTATCTAGCCAACTTGGGTGTTAATCCAAAGGACTTGTTCTCAGTTGCTAAAATGCTGAATTAATAAACGCTGAAATAAGCTGCTTACTTCTATGAACATCAGAATTCATCCGTGACAGTAATGGCTTAAAAAACAAACAAACAAACTCAACATCCAGACCCATAAGTGGCCTGGAAGATACCTGGCAGACCCTCACAACCTCCTTACCTATCATTATCTCTCTGTCCTCAGGATTTTTCAGACAAGAGGTACGTATGAAAGCGCAGAAGCAGAACTGAGCTCAGCTGGGTAAAGAGCAGTTGTATTTGTACTTTCACTCACTTAAATGTCTGTCAGTTCCTTTAATCTTGGTGTGCCCAAGACACGGGATACTGGCTGTGTGCTCAGAGGAGAATCTGCCATGTTGTCATGTGCACAGAAGCTTTATACAGATATTAGTTATACATCTAAATCATGAGTATAGAGGGGCAGTGTCTCCACTAGAATTAAAATTTTCTCCTTCTTTCCCTCTTCCACTTCAGTGCAGAATTGGTTGTTTTGTTCCCTGGGTTCGAAGTCTGTGGCATTTCATGCCTCCATCTAATTTCCCCAAATTGCTCACACTTGAATGCTATTATCAAGCACTGTTCTACCCCTTTTTGTACTTCAAAATCTTCCTTCTTTGTTCCTTCAGCGCTGCTGAAATGACCCCTATCTGTGGTTTACTTACTCTTCTGAGCTCAAGTAGCTGAAAGAAGACATTGTTAAAGAGAAACCTTGTTTAGTAACCACTAGGCATTGCAAGAACTGACTTTCTTGTGTGTAGCAACATGCCCCTAGGAGCATATAGGGCAGAAGGGACCCCCAGAGGTCCAGACGCTTCTTGCTCAGGGACTTACCAGTTCAGGTTTGAATGTCTTCAAGGATATTGTTCTAAATTGGTCCATGGCCAATGCATCATTGCTTTGGGAGGTTTTACATAACATTTAGCAGTCCTGTGTTTTTGTGCTGCAGTATTCTTGTTACTGACAATCAGTGTGGTCATGTTGTTGAATGGCCTTCCAAGTCAGCATGGAGCAGCCTTCTGTAGTGCCTCATTTACTGCCCCAGGGCTTGCTCATCAGAAACAGCCCATGCACTGGTGCATAAAGCTGATTAAATACCTTCTTCTTCTGAGTTGCTCCACATCTTTTCAGTGGGGATTTATTAGTTTTGGGGTGAGATAGGACATGAATAGGTGACTTTGCAGAATGGAAAGATCTGCAAGAGGAAGAGCATTATGTTGGTTTGGGCCACTAGAAAAGGGACTGTCTGCTGTACTGTGTTCTTCACTCTTCTTTGGCATTTGGGTATTTCTGCAGGGATTAATTTTGAAATGACGTTCTGAAGGAGTCTATTATAATAGAGTGAAACTTTCTGTGTATTTTTGTAATTGTTACTTATGTAGGCTGAAGATGATGGAGAACCTTGCCAATGTAAATAATACGAAACTAACATCCATTAGTGTCTTCTAATTTATGTCAGCTTACCTTCTTCACAGTCTGGCAGAGACAAATCATTTCTTTGTACTTTAACAGATAGTACACAGAGCACTTGTCTAATTGCCAGTTCTTCTGCAGCGCTGCTGCAGCCTACTGTCTAGCTTGTCTTCTTCGATGCAGAGTATTCATATTTTGGATCAACACTTCCTTATTAGCCACAATGATTTTCTGTTAATTTCATTCTTTTGTCATTATGGTTGTTCACCCAGAAATACTATATTTTATCACTAGAATGAGTAGAAGTGTGGCTCTTTGTACATTATATATAGGATGCAGTCTAATTATTATTCAAGATACTGAGAATCTGCTGGTCTCATTCAGGCTTAAAATGTCAATTAAACACGATAGTCTGGTTCTTCAGCTCTGAAGTTAATGCTGCTGTGTTGATTTTCACTGGCTTACAGTCTGACCCAATCTATATTTGTTTTTATCACTCATATCAGAACTGTACCTGATTAGCATACTTAATACAGACTAGGATATGCTGGTATTCTCTATGTTAGTTTAAGTCCTTCTGTTTGAAACTTTTCTGTTTTGCCTGGTTTTTGCTCCTGGCTAGGACCATCTGTAGGCATTTGTATGGATCTTCAGTCATGCATTTCCTATTAACTCTAATTCATACACCTGAAATACAACTGAGCAAACTGAAAAGCATTTTGAGGGAGTATGTGTTCAGTTACTCCAAGCATTTGTTTCAACCGTCCTCATATGAGCTCCGTGTTCCTTTTCTAAAATGACATTTAGGAGAATTTTCATGGGAAACACATTTTCACCTGAATTATCAATTATATTTAAGCTCTATCAGCATATGCCTTTCTAAATCTTCAGTATGAGGATGAGATACCAATTCCTAATTTGATGCTGTCTTTGCCATTTTTAATGGAGTTTGAGGAGCTTTGATTTGTATCTTAAGTCAGAGACTGAACTGTTGACATTTAATTATGCAATTAGTAATTATGGCATCTCGTAGAAAAGCAGGCTCTTCAAAAATAAATATAGAGAAATAATAATTATACAATTAGTGCATTGTTTTTTTAATTCTAGATGATCTTGAAAATTTCTCAGTATTTGGATAATGCACTGTGAGAAAAAGAAAAAGCAAAAAATATAGTGATTTCCCTACTTACTGTCTTTAACATGCAAAGAGATCTAGTATGTTGTTTTAAACTGCTCATTCTAATGGTGTTTTTGAAACGCCATTTAACATCACATACTTTTTTCTTTTTTTTCCAAAAAAAAACAGACTTCCTGAAAAAAATCACTGTTCGTTCTTCTGGCTTTAAATCATGATGGTTTCTCACCAACCCCTACTTCCTTGCAGATACTTTCACAGTGATTCAGCTGATTTGGAGGAGCTGAACTTGAGTACTGAAATTAAAAGATTATAGTTCACCTAAAAGTCAGTCAGAGCTCTCTGTGCTCACTCTGTTAATGAGTTTTCACTTCATTAATTAAGAAATAAAATCAGGCTGTTTCAGGTGTGCATGTATATATTTAACTGTTTATTGCTAGTACCCTTAAGTAAAGCCATCTGCAGGGCAAAACTAAAAATAAATTATTTAAAGCCTCATTTAATATTTATGTGGCTTTAATTACAGTCTTGTTTTCTATTAATAAACAAAAAGCAACGATGTTACTAAAATAAATATAGCGTGTTCTCCTGTGTATTTACAAAACCCAGAGCTTTCTGTGCATTTAGTAATTGGTCAGTGTTACCAGGGAGAGCATTTATGGTTACGCACCATCACTAGTCCTGTGCGTTGGGAACAGAACATCAAAGAAAGTCTCAACATGAGTGAAACCAAACTCCAATTTTTAAGAGATGTTTAAGTGCAAGTAAATCAGTGATTCCATGTCTTTGTCCTTAAGGGCTTCTAATGTACCAGTCAGTGAACTCAAGCCCTCGAGGGACCAGCCAAGTAATACCAGCAGCAAATGTTCCCTTGGGCACTGTGTGCAGCCCATGTATGGGATGCTACGTGTGCCCTCAGCTCTTCTGTAAATGTGGTCTAATGGAGATGTTCCCAACTAAAGTCAACCCAGCTACCTCTAATAGTAAGAGCAAAAATAATGATCGTAATGCTTCTTGGAAGTCTTTTGCAGCACAGTTCCTGAACAGCCTCCAAAATAGCTGCATTAAACTGAGTTTGGGTATTTCCACACAAGCATTACAGATTGAAGTGACTGCAGGGTGGTTATATGCTGCCTGTGAAGCTCTGAGGTTCTTTACCCTTACACCGTCACTATGTAATGGGGAGGTGCAGTTAGCTCGGTGTTTTAATATGAAGAACTGAAGCATAGTGAGAGAAAGAGAAAGGCCTGTGGTTACATGGAAGAGGCATGGCTGAGGCAGCCCTTTTAGGTTGCCTCTTAGGTTTTGCTAATTTATTATGTACAATTTCAGAGCGTGGGGATGGGTCTCTTCTATTAGACAGCAGGAAATGAAAGGAAGGATCCATCCTTGCCTTGAATGAGTATTGCCATATTGAGTTGTTCCTTATGACAACATGCAATTATTGGCTTCTGACCTTTGCATTTCAGGGTTCTAAGGGAAACAGAAAGCTACTCTCTCTTCATGAAAGTTCCTGGAAAAGCCAAATTTCTGCATTTCTGCAGATCTGTTGCTTATCCAGGATTCACCCTTGCATCAGGTTCCTTTTCTTTTCAACTATTACTCGTCTATCAGGATGTCTTAAAGATAGTTGCAGGTCTCTAAGGCTCATTGGCAGCTGCAGAGGTAAAACTAAAAGGACATACAGCCATAAAGAAGAGGGATGGTTCCTCAAATTATTTGTAGGCTGGCCTCATTGGCAGCCAGGCTGCGCTGGACTGCAGTTAATTACCTTTTACATGGAGCTTAAAGTTGCTGTTCACATGAATTGGAGGTCTCAGTCTTTCTATTCTAAAGATTCCAAAATCGTTTCTAAAGGGCTAAAACCATATCTCTTTCTAATATCCTGGCTCCTGAGAACAGTGAATAGATTTTTAGAAAGAAAGTATTCCAACGTAATACAGAGAGATTATGTCAGCAGTCATCTGTTGTGGGACCATGTGGAAGCTGCAAGGTACACCTATGTATTTAGCAGACACCCAGGGAAGTGGAACACAAAATTTCAAGCATTATCTTAGTTCTTGTTACAACTTATTTAAAGTTTTGTTCTGTGTAACAACCCTGCTCAAAATAGCTTACCACCAGTCTTTCCAAGTATGCAAGGAAGGGACCTAAATGCCTGGAGGGAGATTGAAAGTGCCCATATGTAACTGTTAAACTGGTGAACAGAATTATCAGTACTCACTAATAATTAAAACTAATCTTTTGACTTATTTTGAATTGCATTTTAAAGCGGGACTTGAAGTGAAATGAGGCAGCAATTGCATGTTTCAACATAGGAAATACATTTCAAAGATGCAATTATGGGCATGGAAAACTGTGAAGACAACTGTCAAACTGCTGGACAAATGACATATTGAGGTTAGTGATTTTTGCAAAGAACTTTAGGAAGAAGCAGTAGAAGAAATACTAAATTGATAAAGTTGGTAAAGTCTGTATTTAGTGTTTATTATTATTGTTATTATTGCCATTATAAATAGGCATAAACTCTAATCCTACATTCAAACAGCCATGAATTTAGTTCAAGTCTACTTACAGATTCATTATTTGAAAATCCACTGCACAGTCCTCCTCCCATTTACCCTTTCTCAGTATACATTAGAAATAATTACGTTTCACCAGTGCAGTGCCTAGGGGAGTATCAGGGCTGTGAAAACTTGTGGTTTATATAGTTTTACTTAGGATAGCCTTCAGTTTTTGTAGTTTTGCATAATGGTTACATTCAGATCCAGATAGAAAACAATAATGCATTCATCTTTGTTGGATCAAATGATGGCATAAACCCAGAAGGAATAATTTGCTTAAAATTGACATTGATTTGGCAGAAATACGTTCATTTTTTTTGTGGTTGCTTTAGCATTGCAGATGAAGAGAAGGATGTGCAAATAAAGAGATCTGTTTTGCCATCTGTAGTTTAAGTTCTTCCTGCCAATGCCACATGTAGCTTAAAGATGTTTATTAACTGATAAAGCAATTTTGCAGAGACCTATTTACATTTGAGATTTTATATGTTAAAAAAAGAAAAAGAAAAAGTATTAATTAATAATTTGGCGTGTTTGATAATACTAGAAAAATGATACTACCACTGTGTGTCAAGAAAAAAAAAATTACATATTCTCTGGTTCCCCATGTCAGCTTAATAGAAGTCTTGATCTTTCTAATGCAGAGAAAGATAATTTGTTAGAATTTGTGTACTGATGGGATTAATGCCCTTTCATTCTTAGTGGTGTAGGTACTCCTTGCAGAAAGCCCACTCGGTGTTAGATATCTCTCAAAACCTTCTTTTAAGGCTTAAGTGAGTCTGTACTTCTGAAAACAGCTTGCTGGAAATTTCCCAGTGAAACTGTTCTTGATACAGAGCTATTTATGACTGATTTTTTTTTTTTCTTAAAAATGTCTGCTTTCTGTGGAAAATTCTGGTTGTTATTCAAAAGTTTCAGCTGAAATTTGTGTCAATCATATGCAGTTTGGGAGGCCAGAACTTGAAAATTTATGTGAGGAAGATATCAAACCAGCTGTAGTGGTGAGCACAGAGGAGAACTCCACACTTTTCCTGAGGTGGGATGCTTCTTTGGTAGAAAATGTGTCCCTGTGCTATGAGCATTATCTAGAAAGGCTGGTTTAAGCAGAACACCCTGTGATCTTTTTTTCTTTTTTTTTTCTTTCTTTTATTTTTTTTTGGACCTAAAATACAATTGTCCTGTTTGTTGCTGTTCGATGCGTTTTTGATGTTAAGATAGATCAGCCATCACAGTTAAGTGACATACACGCTTCTGTAGCTTTGCTACCTTCAAATAGAAACTGTTTAAAGTAGAGATTATGGCTGTTCGCGGTAATTGCATCTTGGAATCCGTCGATATGTTTTATTAGTATCCTCGTGGCTCCAAGTGACAGGGGATGGCTGAAGTTACTGAACTGCTTCTGGAAATCCTGACCCCTCAAGCAGTGCTGAGAGGCGGCTGTGTCAGTCATAGCACAAGTTGGTGGAGAGGCAAAACTTGACTTACAGCACAGTAGGACCTACAATTACATCCTCTTGAGACCTGTAAATCCTTCCCTATGTGCCCGCATCCAAAAATGTCTCCTATTATTATGTTTAATTCAAAGTGAGTCAATTGCCCGATCATTTTGAATGAGATTATGTGTACCATAAGACAATATACCTGCTTAATACAATTGCTGATCGAGGGCTTATTACTTTAGTTCTATGAATAAAACTTTGGATCTTGTGGTTTCTGTAAAGATTTTTACATGTGATTTAAGCAGCATAAGAAAACTCATATTCTTTTAACTAAGTGCTCAAAATAACAGCGGGTAAATACATGAGCTTCTGGAAATTATAACGGCCCCTATGGAAAGGAAGACTGATGTGATTTGTGAATAGACTAAGAATTTCTTAAACCCCTTTTAAGATAAGACTTTATTAGGATGTGAATCTTTATTAGAGTAAATATTTTGAAATACTCTCCAGTCATTCAATTAAAGGTTTGTATACAATTATACGTGGCATTACGTTCCCCTTAGTAAAAGCATCTTGAAGAGGTGTGTATAAGCAGTTTTTAAAAGCTGTATTACAGCTGTGTTATCACTTTTTGTGTCTTCTTTTGTATGATCTTCATGAAATCTCTTGGATATGTCCTGGGACTCAATATAAGTTTACCGAAGTTCAACACTAGAAAGACTTCTATATACCTAATGTGAGAGAGGCTTGGGTCCATTGTGTATTTTGAATTATATCCTATTTTTAAGTATCAGTATAGAGCTTACCCTGAGGGAGGCTGGACCCACGTCTCTTGTGTTGTGCTGGAAGCAATTCCCTTCATAGTAGCTGTTCTATGTTTTCTTGTATTTTTTCCCCAAAATTGATTTTCCTTTCACATGTGTTGTGTAAAAAGAGGAGCACAGAAGGGTGCTTTGTAAGAGACTGAGAGCTCCTCTTGTTCACTGACCTTAGAGTGACCAATACAGAGGCTTCAGGAGGAACACAAAAATGAGGCCAGCAGTTGGCTTCCCTGGGTATTTTCTCCAAGCCAGCACAATGATTTGTAATGAGGGTAGGTCCTGAGCTAGAGATAGTGTCTTTAGAAACAATAACAAAGTTTGAAAATAATTAGGTTTAATGATCTGTTGCTGGTATTTAAGATGTATTTTTAAATGATATGTGCTCAGGAGAATGTGACTAATACATTCTGGGTTGTCAGTTCCTGTCAGCAGGCTATGTTTATTTCAAACTTCTAATTTTTGCATTTTGGAGGAAGACATAAGAAACCTACAGAGGGAGTTGCTATTGTAATTTTTCTCTGTTGAAGAAAAATGTCATTTTCAGAATTCCTAATACCTACCAGCCTAAGTGTATGTCCCATTTCTATTCTCCTCTTGCCTATACCCTCAGAGTAGTGCACAGTTTTCAAAGATATTTTTTATTCCATTTAATTTGGGTGCTGTCTCCATATTGAAGATGTCTTGGTGGTCTACTGATACCAGAAAACTCTGGTGGAACACCAGTAATGTTACAGTGTGCCAAAGCCTGTCCAACTGCACAAACTTACATGGTGTCCTGCTGATGCAGAACATGGACTGAATGATTGAATGATTGTCTTGCCTATGAAAATATTAAAACTCAAATTTATTCAGGAGTAGGGTGTTCAGCAAACTTTCAGAAAACTTCCTGCTCAGTGTTAATGTCTTGGCTGATGTTTTCTCTAAACTCTTATTGGGAAGAAGCTTCTCAACATTGAAGGTCTTCCTCAGATTGTCCACATCTGTCTTACAACAGCCTGTTGTCAAAAGATTCCCATGCAGTAAGGAATTTCTTGATTTCCTTATTTCCTTATTTCCATTTTCAGTTGTATGTTCCTCTACTGTAGGACTTCCAGGCACTTTGTTTTCTGCCTCGAATCAAATCCCCATGATGGGAGGGAAGGGCTATTTCAATATTTCAGTCTTGATTCTAGTCTGACTGTTCGGTAAATGGCAGATGGTAAGTCTATCTGTGCCTACTATAAAAGCTAGTGCTATTGTGTGAGCTTCTTTCTTCCTTGACAGGGAAAGAGACAAAACAAAACAAAATCAGGCAAGGAATTTGCCTTGTTTGCCAGAAAAGATTCACAAGCAAAATCAATTAAGCTGAAATACAACTTTTTTTTTCAGACTTTAATGTTCTGCAGAAACACTTTTTATCTATCAAGTAGTACTGTTGCAGCATCAGAGATTTTACTTTTACAAATTTTCATTATGTAGTCTTGTGCAGCTCTCGCTGATAACAGCCATTTGAAGTGTCAGCACGACTGATGAAATCAGATGGGCCATGAACTGATTGGTTTGAAAGCTGTCACTGAGATGTGTAACATATTCTTTTTGAATTTGCGGTTGCCTCATAAAAGTTTAAAAACAACACAAGATAATGTTGTATGTTCATTCATTCAGTAATGCAAATTGTTCTCACAGATACTTCTTTGTTTGTTGAATATAAAACAAGTGATTAGTTACTTCTGTTAGTGCACAGTTGACATTAGTACAGAATATTGTGGCGTACTCTGTGGATTTAGGACTAAGTTTTTCAGGATTACTCAGCATAGTCCAGTCAGGAGTTTTCAAAAATTTGTCTTTTAAGTGTCACAGTGGGAGCTGCTGAGCTTTGAGCAGTTTGAAAGCCAGAGCACTTTGTAGTTGAGAATTAAAAATTAGTGAGATGTTTTAAAAATCTGTTTTCCACATGGTGTATTTCCTTTCTTGTGGATAAAGTGAAGGCAGAATTGATTTAAACTATTTTTCCTTTTAATTAAGTGTTATGCTTTTGGTGTGTTCTTCTATCACTCTCTCAATTATTTTAAAAATGGCAGACTATGTGTTCTTGGAAGTATGATTCATTTTTCTTGATTTTATACTCTGTGTGTTTTCTTGATCCATTCATAGACTTACAAAAGGTAACCGCGGGCAGGACATAGATTATGTAAATTTAAGAAACATGACCTTAGAAGATAAAACAGAGTTCATCTTCCAGTTTGCCCTGAGCAAAGGACATAGCTTTGCTGTTCAGATTTTGAGTCTACTTGGCTTTCTTGCAGTAAGCAGGAAGGACTGGACTACCTTTTTAGCTTCTTAGAGAATGTTTGGGAAGGAAACAGTGCTACAAAATCGTTCAAAGTCCCTGTGAAACTGAGTTGTGGAATTGGGTCTGGCATTAGCCATACATACAGCAAAGGGATATCTCTTCTGATTTTTGCCTTCAGGATGTTCTTTTATGTGGTGCTTCTAATTTACTCCGTGTCTCCACTGAAGAGCTCTGCATCTCCAATAAGCCAGTGTTGCATGAATGTCTTTCTTCTGGTCAAAAAGAAACTACTGGAGGACCTTTCTTACCCTATATTTTTCTTTACTTGATGACTCTGTCACTGACAGTCATTAGCTAAAGTGCTGCCTATCCATGAGCTAATGCATTTTTTAAGTTTATTTATGTAGAGTGTAAATGGCAAGGACAGACACCTAACATTTTAACTTACTTTTCTGTACTCTGTTATATCCTAAGAGGAACAGCTCACCCACTTCCAGCTAGGTGTTTGACTATTCAAAAAGAAGCAACAAAAATATCTTAGGGGAAGGACTAAGACTGTACAAGGGTTCAGTAGTTGGGAAACCTCCACATGACTTAGCAGATCCAAATATAATTCTCTTCTTTGTCACATTTCCTGGACAACCTTTAGCAGCTTCAAAAATCAGTATGGCACATTAGCTCAAAAATGTGATGGAAAATGGAGTTGCCAGCTGGCCACAGCTTCCACACCTTATCTCATTTTATCAGCGGGAAGAACTGATTGTGGTGTAGTAATTGTGTAAGAGAAATCAGAGTCACTTCTTACCCTTTTAAAACAGGGCATAGTTGTTGGGATTGTTGATGCAGCTCAGCTAGGCCCTGTAAGGTAAGAGTGCTCAATATGACTTCCAATCTTTCTGTGATTCTAAATCCTCTGTTTTTAATGAGGGGAGAAAATGCTTCACTTCCTCTTAAAAATGTTATCAGGAAAATCACATTCGAGAGACTAAGAATTACTAGGATAAGATAACGAGCACCATGAAAGTATAAATTGCTCCTTTTTTGACAAGAACCAAGAAACATAAATAAACATTTATTTGTAAGTAATTCCTTACATGCTATCAAACAAGGCCCATTGAGATTGAGATAGTAATGGAAAACGACCATGGTAATGTTCTTTTTTTTTGAAAAGAAACAGGAAAAACTGTAGAAGAGAAATATTTCCAAATTTCTCAAAGTATTAGAAACACTACAGAGGAAAAAAATCACAAGAAATGATTTGACAGAAGACTGCTAACTACAACAGACTTACATAACAAATGGGGATATCATAAAAAAAAATAATCAATACTCAGGAACACAGGAAGTAGAGAAGAAAAGATGTATTGGGTCATATTTTGCATCTCCTGCTAGAGTACAGTTGTTCACTGCAGTATGTCTTTTATCCAGTGTAGCCTTAAATTGTTCAAGCAAAGGAAATTTTTCTACTTCCTTTGGGAGTGTCTGCCACAGACTGAAGATCTTGCTGTCAAGGGATGTTTCCAGATGTTTAACCTACATTATGCTCATTTTCCAACCATTAGTGCTGAAGTTCCCTTCTTGATGTTTATACAGCTCAAAAGGACTTTGCCATCATGGTCTCTTCAATATTGTTTGTTCAGTATACAAACAAAAGGCAAGTCACTGGGAATGAGCAGAAAATGTTGGGGCAGGATGGTGTTGCTAGAACAGCAGTGGGCGTGTATCTGCACTTGCATCTTCTGCTATTCTGTGTTTAGCAGAGGACGTTTCCAGTAGTGTGAATTAGCTGAAGAGCTGTGTGTGACCATCCTGCTTCCAAACCAAGTCTTCAAGGTACCCCAGCCTGGCATTGTGTTGTAAGATGTACACTTACCCAAAGCAGGATGTGCTGAGCCAGAGTGTGGCAAGGTGAACAAAGGCATAACTGTTGCTATTCGAGTTTTTGAGGAAGCTCTGAGAGACCAGTATCTCTAGGAAATATATACATTAATTTTTGGTAAGAATAAATGGCACATTTTGATGAACACACTTCTTATAACAGAAACAATGAAGTAAACAGAAATAAATAAGGAGAAGCCAAGCATAGTTCTGTTTAGCAAGGGGTGTTACCTAACTTAATCCCTCACATTGGTAGTCTCCAGACCTGTGGGTCTTGAAACTAAGTCATTCAAAAATTCTATCCGTAATCACTTTCTAGGACAATGCCTTTCATATTCATTATCACACCATAAGTCTGAAGCAGGCCAGTTTCAGTGTCTTGGCATATGTTAGATTCATTGCACCTGAAAATGGTATTTCATTGCACTCGTTTAAATAGATGCGTTGTGTCAAAAGCATGCAAATGACAGGTACCAGCACACTCACAAAATGCAAAATGTTTTTTTCCCTTGAAATGTTCCCTTGAAGATGCCCTTTTTTCCCGTAGACCCTTTCACTGTCCTTAAGAACCAGTGACTCCTTTAGCTCCACCCTGTCACACAATTTTCCTGTGTCTTATTAGAGTCTTGCTGCCAGATGAGGACACTGGACAGCGGAATCGGAACCTTCCCCCTCCCCGACTCAGGGAACCGATCTGCAGGGCGACACATTTCTAAGCAAGAATCAACCTTGGAAACAGAAGCCCTTGCAGCGTCTGAGCAAGTTCTTCTTTCAGCTCCTTCAGTAAGAGCCAAAACTCTTGAGCGAGAAGTGCCTTCAACAGCTAAGAGTCAGGAGTCTGTGGAAAGCATAATTAGTCACTCAACATCTGATCCGGCCATGACTGCCAAAGGTATACGACCTTTTCAAAGTCGCCTTCCAAAACCAGCTTCCTCAGGTAAAATGTCAATTACACTGAAAATCACATTATTTCTGTCCTGATGTCTGTTTTGATTAGCAGAAGTCCTACAATAATGACGATTGATAACAGAAATGTTAAATACAGAGCAGAAAATATTCTTTGTGTGAATGCATAAGGTTAACAAGTTTGTGACCTGAGCCATATGGAAATTTTGCTACACATAATGCTTATCTGTAACTGAGGAAGAAAAATGTGTTAAGTACTTAAATCCTTTTCTCAAGAAACAGTACTTGAAGAAAAAAAACATTCCTGCTTTGGAAATTGAATTGAATAAGAATGCAGATGTTCAGCAGTATTCAGGATCAGACTTTGTAGCAAAGTACAATGCATAGCTATGCTGTGACATAGAAAAGACACATTCATAAAGACTTGCTTTTGAAACCAGAGTTAGTCTAAACATTCATTTGGCCTCAATGCATAAATTCTATCCCACTGAATATATGGCCTTGACCTCAAAGAGGACTCCTGTTATTTTACTACATTACACAAATATTTATGTATATGAACATAAAGTACTTCACTTTAACTTGTCAGCCGAGTAGATGTTTACTATAAAGTATAAAACAAAAGCTGACAAAGGAATAAATGTAATAGCAATTCAGCAAAACATGAACAAATAACTTCATATTAGTAAATAGTTCTATTGAACTTTGTGCAATTCCTTATAAATGCACACTAACTATTTGTATACATTTTTGAAGGTTTTTGAGCAACGAATATATATGCCAATAGAGTTAGAAATCATTACTTATAGCATTTAGCTTTATAAAACAATTTTTCATGTATGATAGATATGGAACAAAACTCAGCAAAATTAATTGGCTTAATGGGGAAGAGTGTTTTTTTTTAATCTTGATGGAATGCAATGTCACTGGTATTATGGCTGTTAACACTGTCAACATGAGTATTTTTTGCCCATATAACAACTTGTGAGTGCTTAACTTCCATAAATCTGTATTGCTCCAAGAAAGATTCCATATAATTAGCATGTAAGGTTAAGTATAAAGTTTAAGCTTAGTTTAAGACCATCAAATATGTGTTCTGCTAATGAGTTGATGTATATTGAGCCTAGGAGGAAAGAAGGCTCTTTAATATGTTCATAAGATGCATAACAGAAGAATTCTAATTAAACATCTTAGAACTGGTTGATTTAGCAATATTCCCTATGCAGTATTGTAATGGTATAAAAGACTGCAAACACACATTGTATGCTTAATTGTGGTCTCCCCTGCTCATTTCAAATCAAAGCTAAATAAAAGATATTTTAATACTTAGTATTTTTTAAATAAATGTACTGTTAATTAATGGTACAGCTAAGAAGGATTCAGAAGAGAAATCTTAGTTATAGATTATATGCTACATGCTTGAATAGCCACATGTGTGACCTCAGTTCAGCATTGTGCTATAGAGTAGACTCCATGATTAAACACTGTCATTATAACAAATTGAATAGAAACTGCAAGCACTGAATTGCTTCATAAGAAGTCAGTAGCAGTAAGATTGTTCTGATCTTAATGCTAATATTCACTGCACCAACCTTGCAAGGTTTGTATCTTAATTAAATTGTCATGAAGAGATGTTAAAAAAAAGTAGTATACACCAGACAGTGAGGTCAACTCATTCTTTACTAGAATATTTTCAATTGAATCTTCTCCTCTCCCTCACTTTTTCTTCCAAATTACAATTATCACTTTATTCCATGTGCACCATAGATCTTCTTTGATGTTCTGATTTTGCATAGTGCAAATATAGCAAATAAAAAGGCTAGCTGATTGAGAATTTCTGCTAGAAAGGTACTTCTAATTATATTTATGTTAACACGCTGTTCTCGCTCTGAGAACATAAAATAGCAAAGCAGATCCTACAATGCCTGGAAGTAGTTATTGAATGTTTTTTCTTATTTGAAAGAACATACATTATAAAACTAAAAGAGGGATTTAAGTCCATGCCTTCCTCTTCTCTTGTTAACTGGAAAAGGCTTTGGATCAAATTCTGCCACTATAGTTGTTAGAATTATTCTGGTAAGAAGGTAAGTAGTTCCTTTGAATAGTAAGATACTATTTGACACAATAAAAGTATCATGATTAGTTCCCATTTTTTACCAAATTATAATTGAAACTCTCAAGAAGATGCTGATGAGACCTACAGTTTAAATAATGTCTCTCTTAATTCAGGAATAATTAACCTTGCAAAGCAAAGTGAACAAGAACCAAGTTCTGTGACCTCTGCCTCATTACAGCTTACTGAAGAAACTGTGGAAAATAGAAAAGTTCTTCCAGGCTGGACCACCAAGAAAACTGCTAAAACACAGGTATAAATTAAGAAGTGTCATCTCTTAAGTGAGATCGGTATTGTGGTGTAAAGAGTCAGAAATGGTGAATGTTATTAATGCAGTGGAAAGAATAACAATCTAATAGCTACATTTATTTTCTCGACCTTCATTAGCAATCTCATTATTTATTATTAATAATAATACAGCACCAAAAGGTACTTTGTCCTCATGGTTTGCAAACCATGATTAATTAAAATGCACAGCCATTTTATAAGCAAGGAAATAGAGACCTTTTCACTCTGTTTTTCTCTTCTAGGAACTTGATCTTGCTTGTTTGCTTTCCTTTGGAGAATCAGATCTGTTGTGTTCCGGTTTTATTTCCCAGGTCTAGGTTTCCTTTTCTCTTTGGCTGTGTAGTATGAGTGTTTGAGCAGCTGTGCTGGGAAAGTATTGTGAAAGAGAAAATAGTCTTCTTACATGTTTCTGTGGGGTTTTGGGTAATTCCTGCAGTGATCTGTCTGTCCTTTGACGTTTTCAAGAAAACTGCAGGAAGAACAGGCAAATACATGTACCTGTGTAAAAGCTACTGCTGATGGTTGTTATTCATATTCAGGAATTCCAGGCTGCCAAGTCCTGTGAGAAGCACAGGGTCAGGAGGTTAGCAAGTAAAGAGAACAACCCTCTCCAGAAAGTGGGCATTAAGGCAAGGAAGCTGTCAGACCTTTAGCTAATAAGACTTGCATTGTAAGAGGCTGAAAACCTTTTGTTGCTTACTTAACGTTTTTGCATGTCTGCTTCATCCATTTATTTACTGACTGGAGTATCTTCCATTTTTATATAGCTCGTGCTCTGGATATTTAGGACAGAAATAGAGAGAAAACAATGGCTTGTCTTGTATATTATTGGCAAACGGGCAGTGAACCCTCTGTGGTGCAACATGTTGGCTTCCAAGTCACAACCACATTACTGTCATATTCACCCTGCCTCAGTTACGACAGACCAGCCCCAAAACCATGTTAGCATGATTCATGGGTAATTAGTCTGCCTCAGAGTCAGGAGCTTGCACCCTCCCCGTTTTAGCAGTAGAGTAGTGCTGGGCATATCTGGCTCCATGCAGGTATCCTCAGGTCCGGTACCCACTTCACAGCTATGTGCTCCCTCTCTAGTGAATGGCCTTCTGCATCAGTTAAAAGCTGCACCATGGCTGGGAAGATGGGGAAATTAATATTGCTCTTTGAAAAATACAGTGAGCCACGGAGAGGCAGTTGAAGTTAGGACAGTAGGTGGTAGCTGATTACTTACCTGAAGGGTAAGTGGCTAGTTAAACTGGTAAAGCAGACATTTTACCAACTGAATTATCCATTTCCCTTGCATGAAGAATATAAACTGTTCCACTCCTCATTCCATCTTCTGCATTATTTTGGTATGTATGCATCATCTGAGTGATTGCAATACCCTTATTTGTACAGGACACAGCTCTGAGAGTGTGCACTTATTCTGCCAGCAGCAGTGACACTGAGCCGGAGCCAGAGTATGAAACAAATTATTTTCGAACCGCAGAGGAGACATTATTAGAGTTAACAAAGAGCAACAAACAAGGTAATTGAAAATTTGTACATAAGAAATGTGTATCTCTCATCTCCACACTGACTCAGCAACAGATAATGTCCTTCATTGGAGTCTCTAATTTTCACTTTCTAACCCCAGATCTTACTTCAGTCTAATTTTCCATTAACTTTTTATTGCTTTTTGCTTTTTATTCGTGTATCTTTTTTTCCCTTCTTCCACTGCTTTTGCTGGCAAGGGCTTAACTCATAGGTTTTTATGCATAAATTGCTTCAGTGTAGGTAAAAAGTCTTCTGTTACGTTATTACAGAATTTAAAAGGTGACTATAAAGATAGTTTCCCCCCCTTTTAAAAAAAAAAAAAAAATATTAGCTGGTTGTAATAATCCAATGATCAAGGCCATAGTTTTCCAACCTCTACATCAAAATGATGTTGGTTGTGATGCCGTAGTGAGGTCTCCCTCAGTGTCCCCCATGTACATATTGCCATTTTCAAGTATCAAACCTTTCTGCAGCAACTGATAGCAATTTGGAATTTACTGAATTCCAGTAGATGAAAGCACCTTAAGCAAAGTTCTTGAGATAATAGTTTTCTGTGTGTTTAATAACCCGGGAAATTGCTGTCTTGTCATGACCACCAGCTTGCCACGCTGCCAGCCACCTTTCAGTGCAGATGGGTGTCCCCTGAGAGCGGGAGGAGACGGTGGCTGATATCCTATGCAGCTGATGGCTTCCCTGCTGGTGATGAATTCTGGCGAGTGCAAAGGCCAGTGCAAGGTCTCAGCCACCACTGAAGCCCTGAGAGCTTAAGCAGCACTTCAGCGATACGGAGGATTTGTGCCGGCTCTCAGCACAGCAGTGAGCCTGACCTAGCAGAGATTAGCACCTACAGTAGATACTGCAGTGATGAATGCATTAAAAATGCCGTGGACCGTTAGATACTGTAGACAGGCATACTGTGCTCTTTAGTGTCTGCTGGGAGTTGGACTTAAATATTTGGCATTTTCAGAGATAATCCATTTTGTGTGATTCCACCACAGAAAGAGCAAAGTAGGAAGCTAGGACCATTTATTTACATTATTCCTGTAACGTTCCATATTTAATCTGTATGAAACATTGGAAGTAATTTAACTCAGCCAATAAACACTTCTTGTTACTGAATTGCTTTTTACAAATCACATTCTCTCTTGCTTTTTTTTTTCTTTTCCAAAAGGGTATGTAAGGAATTCTTTCATGATTGATCACAGTTTGAGAAAAAAGGATTTTAGCATGTGTAAGCAGTTGCATTAAATGACAGCAGGTTCCACGTTTAGTGATACATAAGCAAGACTTAAAATCACCGTTTTACACAGCAAACCATTTATTTTGTGTATATGCCTAACTTTGGGGCTAGTAACAGAACTAAAATTCATAGCTGTGACTGAGACAAATAGAAAATAAAATTACAAAGCATTATTGCAAAATTATTTCTGCCATGGTCATTCTTTCTGAACAGGATTTCTGCTCTGTTCTCTATAAATGCAGTTCCCACATCAGATTATTAACAGTACTTTATTCCATTCTGTGTTCAAAGATCTTGGCTTCTTTTTGCACACAAGTGATACAGCCTCAAAACATCCACGTGAGATTGGAGCAGGGGCTGCAGCAAACCAAGTCACTGAGTATATTTTAATATGCAGAGATAATTATATTTATTAGACGAGTCCTCAAAACATTAATGAACTTTCCTTGTTGCAGTATTATAATGTTAGAATGATTTTCATTTTCCATATATGAGCAGGAAATTGAAAGGTTGAGAGACTGCCTAATGCAAAGGCTATTAAGAGTTAGTGGTAAGACCTTCATTGATTTGGAGGACTTTGGATGAGACTCCCAGTACTTTACCCAGTGTTACAGAGAAAGTCAGTAGAATAGCAGGGAATCGTCCAAATATTCCAGCTTCTTCTGTTTCAACCATGAGAATGTTTTGATTCCAGTTTCATAGAGGTTTTATTCTAATGAGATTCTGCTTTAGACTCTGGAGGCAGAGGCTCTTGTAATGGTATAGGTTATAAGATAGAGTTGAAGTTTGTGTAACAAGAAGTGTGAGGAAAGAGGCTAATGATCATCCAAGCCTCTATCCCTTGTGCTTTTTATTGAAGCTGCAGAAAATTTCTTTGTTTTTGATCTTTAGTATGAGTTTTGAGCTTTGGACTTTGGAAACTGAGGTTCTACTCCTCGTATTCTTGTATTACAGTAGGATCTATAACAAATGAACAGAGCCTGTTTTTTAACCTTGCTAATGTATTTTTATACTGTTGTTTTCATTAGCTAAAATGTAATTACAATGAAAGAATTATCAGAAATAGTCAAACTTCAAACTGAAAGACATGCTAAAGCAGCTTAGCATATCTGCCCTGTAAAGCTATTAAGAGAGGAGAATGAAAACTTACAGGAAATAAATAAATGGAACAATCCTCCCAAATTAACCATCTTGTCCACATTTAGAAAAGAAAGGAAATTAATTTTGGCTTTCTCATACCATCTCTTTCACCTTGAATGTTAAATATGAACAGTCCCATGTATATGTATTGATTGGAGAACAGCTAGTATTCTAATGTTTTTATTACTACTGAATTCTAGATACTTTAAAATACTTGAAATGCATTTTGAAATTGTAAAATTACATTAACAGTATATTTAGACTGTATTTCATCGAGTAAATAAGCCATAATAACATTATTTTTAATAACTCTTACAGCTGAGCAGGAAAAACAGAAGCAGAAAAAGTCAAATCTGGGGAACCCGATGTCAATCTTGGATTTATACCAGCACAGTCTCTATGGCCATTTTGGAGAGGATGGACCTGAACAATTAGCACATTACAGTTTAATTGAGCAGCTGAGTGGACCTTCCAGTAAAGACAGCAGGGACAAAGAGAGCCCAAGTGTGAGTTGCCATGATTTTTATATTACTTCTTGTTTTCTTCATGATTTTTACTTGCTGCTTATTTTCTCCTCAATGTGTTGGTTAGTTACTGAAACCAGGCAGACCTGAATAAACAGCTTGACATCCAGAAGCGTAAAGATCTAAATATTTTTAGAACAGGATGTTACATTGTGATGTTTGTCTGTCATAGAATTAGACTTCCAAAATTGACAATTAGAGACAGTCTAGAGCTAGCACTCTGCCATTAAAAAAGAGTTGACATTTAAGGCTAGCAAGAAAACACAGAATTTATCTTTTAAAGCTGCTCTTTCATACACAGTTAGCTAATATGTGTAGCACAACATGTAGTAAATGACTTCAGCATCTGAAGTAATATTCCTGAAAATATGAATGAGACTGTGCTATAGAAGGCAGCTCCTTCTGGGCTCTGGTGCAACATACTTGATGTTAGCTCTGGTACTCCTGACTTGAGAGTTTTAAACATTATTTTTGTGATCAGTCCTAATGTGATCGGTAGATCTTGATACTAAACAAAACCAAATTAGTTTTCTCCCATTATTTCATGTGAACCCACTTGTAATTTCTATCTCTAAAAATGCTGAACCTGACATCATGCAGTCTAAACATTCCTGAAAAGCACCCCTTCAACCTGTTCTTTTTTCTCATGCCTTCTCCTTTCATTCTCATGCTTTTTTCTCACTTGGTCTCTCCTTTGCTTTGACAAGCCTACTTGTTTGAAAGCACAGACACCCAACCATGATCCACTGTTATCATTTTGCCTCCATGTTCTTTTTTTTCTTTTTAAATACAAGCTCTTTTATTTCCATGCCTAAGCAATTTTGGGTACCTTACAGTATAAACAAAAGTGGTAGCATAAAATAATGAACGAGCTGCTGTTTGTAGCACACTGGTGTAGTTCATGGAGTGAAAAGAATTTTTATCTGTTCTGAGACCCCAGTTTTAGCTTTCAGAGAATCACAGTGCATTGCAACTTCAGAGGTGATTAACTCTAACCAAAGTTAGAGTCTTACAGCTTTCAGGAATCTGGGCCAAGTGTGCAGAAGGAATGTGTGGAACAAACTGGCAGTGCCCCTGTTTATTCCAACTCTGCTGGCATAAAAACCCCGCTTAACTGAATATTAAATTGACTCACAAACTTCTGAAATGTATCAGCCTCATTTCCCAATCAACCAGATTTTGCTAGTACCTAGAATATGATTCAATCTGAATACATTTGAGTCATATTAGAAAGAATAATTTTAAAGAATCTATTTTCATAGTTGGGAAGAAGAAAAGGAAAAAAAAGGTAGAAGAGCATTAAGAAGGATAGATAAAGGAAAATAATATGAGCATCCACTTAATTCCTCACCTTGAATTTTTACAGATTCATAGCTTAATTATGTAGATGAGATGAATTATAATTATATATATGTAAGATATATACATAAAATCAGTTCTGCCTTCTGAAGGCCAAGGTATTTTGCTATTATTGGAGTAATTAGATTTGGTTCCACTAGAGAAAAGTTGCTCAGAGTTGTGTCTGCATTTAATTCATTCTTCTTGTGCATTTGTTGTACACAACAAATCTCTGCAATGCGCCCAATCAGCACCAAGGCTTAAACAACACTCATTAAAAGAGCCTTAGGGTCCTTGTAAAAGTCCATCATTAAACTGGAAGGCAACAGGTATAACTCAGCATTAACATTTTTCATGTATTATGGTGGGGGGGTTTTGAGATTACTTTTGAGGATCTGAAAGAGCTCTCAAAACAGCATTGCCTCTCGGTGAGCAGTGGAAGCTCAATAAAGTGTTAGAGATTTCCCTATTAGTATTAAACTTTTCAAAATGACAAATGAGAAGCGGTAACCATGAAAAGCAGGTTGCCCTGAACTCCTTGTTTGAACCAGAACAGCAAATTTTTCTCAGCTGTAATTTGTCCAATCTGAGAAGATCCACAGCCTGTTTAAATTAGAACTGTGTGATCTAGAACTTTACCCACAAAGAAGGGGGACGCCAGTTACCGAGACACTGATGGCCAGCAACTCTGAAAAAAAAGACCAACAGATACATTTTGAGGAGAAGGGGGAATGCAGCTTTCATGCAGAATATTTGACATTTTGAAAAAGGAAATGTTACGTGCTTTGAATTTCCTTCCCAAATGGTGTGTGCGAAGCCATAAGAAAAAAAAAAAAAAACACACAAAAAAACACAAGTGTCGTGATGGACAGAATGAGTTTACTCTGCTTGTCGAAAGAGCAGTGTGCTGTATCAGTCTCTTAGTCCAATTAAATTGGACTGTACAGCACCAGTAAGATAGTGGCTTCAGACTGGGTGCTCTAATGAGACAGTCTGGCAGGGAGCTCTTTTAGCCTGGACTTATTTCATTTGAGTTGTCTCCTTCTCACCAAATGTATTCACCAGTGTTACCCCCAGAGTATACACACAAGTTTTATCAGCAAAAAGTATTGCACAGAAGGAGTTTCAGAGGGGAAACGATCAATGGGCAATTCCTATAATGAAAGGACACTGAATGCACAGTTTGAGAAATCAAAAAGGCTTCTACGTGTTGAAAGAAGTATTTATTGTTCCAGTTCCTTATCTGCAAAGTCTTAAACAGCACCCTAGTTAAATTCTCTTGGCCCTAAAACCAATTTGACGTTACATCTATTTTGACCTGGGAAACATATTCCAGAATAATGTCATTCTTTTGTACACTGCAGTATCTTGGACAAGAAAAGCAAATCACAGTGTCAAAGAAAGGAATAAAATACATTGAGTCGTGGACAAAACTTCCACTTAAATTAACAGCCATGTTGTATTTTTCTCGTGTAGGATTTTCAAAACTAGAAACTGTTACTTTTATACCTCTCAATTAATTTTAATTAATCAGGAACTTCTCCAATTTAATAAAACATAGGCAGTGCCAAAGTCCACTGCAGTCACAGCATGGGAGAGACACCAATTCAGTGAAACTTCAGAGAGACCTACATTGCACAGCTGCTTCTCCTGCTAGTAGCAGTACCTGCTAGCACCTTGAGCAGTTTTTTGACATTGTGATTGCTACCATATTTTCTCAATGAAAAAAATATTTCACATTTCAATTAATTTACTGCTCAGATTTTAGAAGCATTTATTTTTCTTAAAATAATCCAGAAAACAAGATGAATTTCCCTCACCCAAGCCTACTGTTTATTGACTTACTTTATGATCAAATGAGAAGCAATACAAGTTGTTTTTGTTGTTTTTTTTTGTCTTCTATGTTCACTTGGAGAAGTAATGGTGTTGTTCAAAGACTTTATTACTTAATCTTCCTTATGATCCCAAGCATTATGAAAAATGTGTTTTTTTTCTGTCCTTAACCAACCATCACATACATTTTTTTCTGTGCTACGTCTTGGTTGTATTTTAAGGAATGTCTTGAGGAGCACTTTTAAAGAAAAGATCATTCATGGAGGGGGCTGGTACCCACCACAAGTTTCTAAATTCTCTTGCTTTCCCTCAGTTGTGATGACATACATGAGAAACTTGACATTTCTATCACAACTACTATGTTAACTACATCAACAATTTAACTAAGCAGCTCAAGTAACTGAAGAGACTTGTAGGTGCAACATGAAGTTATGGTCTTACTCAACACAGCAGAGTTTGTATGTATTGTATAATTGATTGATGAAGGAGATGCAGTGCTCAAATCACCATGTCTTTTGCAATTCAAGTAGATATTAGAGCTTGTTGGCAAATACAGGAAAAGGAAAAATTAGAGAAGTTTCTACTGTTTTGGCCGTACTTACATTTGGGACTGACATGGCGGCATTCCCAGATAAATTTGAGGGTTTTTTACAGATGAGTAAGCTGATTGGGAGTTAATGCTATATGATTATCTCATTGTGCTCACAACCCTTCAAATGTATCATTTTAAAGAGAATTAAATATCCACAATTGGGCTAGCAACAATAATAAGAAAGTTTGGTAATTGCACACCATTTGCCATCCTCTAGGCTCACAGAGTAGTAAGCTGATACTATGGAGGATGTTCCAGCGTCCCTGAATTACAGCAATAGTTAAAGTCACCTCTGCAGGCTGCACTAAACACAAGAAAGAGGAAAACAAAGAAAGGCATGAGCTAGTTCTGCTTGCGGCTTGTCTCCTACAGAGATCAGTAAGTGGTGAGCTAGGGTATGAATTGGCTGCACACTGGGCACTTGACACTGTTCAGCTATTTAGGCAGCTCTTGGAGAACACGCCAGTGAAGTTTAGGTGCCTGATTTGGGTTCTTTGAATCATTTTCTGTAGTTGCCTTGTTCTATCTTAATTATATGGGCTTTTCAATGGAGCCTCTCTTAAAAGAAACTGTCTATATTTAAATGTCTAAAGTAGTTTAAGGGAGACTCTGCACTGTGCTTTCACAGAGAACTAATCTTTTCCACATTATCAGATGTGCTTAGGGAAGGATTCTGCCTATCACACGTGAAAAAAAAAAAAAAAAAAAAAAAAAAAAAAAAAAAGTAAGATAATGATTTAGGACCAATTATTAGTTGGGAAGAGCTGCAACCAAAGACCTTAAAGTGGTAAGGAGGTGTTTACCCATGGAACTAGCCTTGACCACAGACAGGGAGCCTGCACAGATAACTTATACCGGATACCAAACTTCTTACCCAAAGATAGGAGGATAAACTTTGCCCCAAGCTTGTCTGTGTGGGAAGCTGGTAAAAAGCAGCTATTGTAGATACCATTTATATTTTAGAGTGAAATTCAGTTATAAGGTATCAAGCACAGAAACCTCACATCCTTTTTGCTATTTTCCTTGCCTGCCTTAAGACAGAGGAATATGATGAGGTGAGGAGGGAATCAGCTATATCTCCTTTCCTAGACCTGATGAGATTGATGCTGAGAAAGATACTGCCATCGCAAAATTGTAGATAGGGAATAAGTCTGCAGTCATTCACCTGACTTTTGTGTTGTCAGATCAATGCTTTTCTTCCATGTAGGGAATCGGTGTATCAAATCATTGCATATATTTAGGGAGGTGGTTTGTTGATATAAACATTAGGTGAGGCCAGTCTGGCACCACACGTTGTAATTCAGTCAGGATCAGGTATCCTTTCATCTTCCCTGTCAACAAAATGTGAAAATGACCTGTACTGTATTTATGCTGTTGTATGTCATCTTCAAAATTGAGATCACGTTAGTGCAGGGCGTGCAGAGAAGATCCAGCAGCAGTTCTGAGAAGGGCAGTGTTATGAAAGGAAAGCAAACTGCCTGGCAGACTCATGTGCCCATTTAGGACACGGCACATCAGCCCTGCAAGCAGAGACCTACCTCTCCCAGAAGAGAGGGCCCCGTTTCTGAGCACTGTGCTTGAGTTGCCTGGGACCCCAGCCAGAAGGCCCATGGAGGTATAAAGCCAGGCAGACTTACCTGCTCAGCTCAAGCTGTCTCGTCCTGGCAGCAGCACGGCTGGGCTGTCCCTGAGCTCACCAGCCTCGTGTGTGCCAGCACAGGGTCTCATGGAGATGCCACCACTGCGGGACAGCCCTGTCAGCACACACCAGGCCTTGCCTAGCAGATGCCAGCCCCACAGTCCCCATGTCCCCCACATGTGGTGTGCGAGGGGGTCTTTAGCTGACTTTGCTTCCTCATACCAAAATTGCCTCAGCAGTGTTTGCCTCCTGACAGGCTCAGGGCTGCGAGGCTTTCTTTGTGTTTAGCCGAAGGGTTTTGATCCTCGGATGAATGATGCAATGCTCGTTCCGCCAAAGCAAAGACTGTCTGAGTAATTACCCAAGTTGATGTAAGATCTATTGTCAGGGGAATTTCATAGGAGTATTTGACAACATAAGTGACAAAAACCACAGGAGCATGATCTGATAAGAAAACAGATCTTACATTATCACCCATGGGAGTATTACAGAATTAAAAATATTTTTCCTAGCCTCAAGTCTGATTCAACACAGTGTGGGGAAATACGGAATCACAAATAGGCTAGGATGTCTCCAGACATCAACAAATCCCACGTCTCTGCATGTTTTTTCCCCTCCATAGGGCAAGTTCACATTCGAAGATCTGCTACCGAGTCTTATATACCTAATCAGGTCTCATTGTTTCTAGTATCTTGCCATCAAAGTTGCCTCCAAAAAGTAAAGTGAAGAGACAGCTAAACAAGCAATTTGAAGACTGCTAGGCAGTCTCCTGGGACCAAAGTCTCACTTGACGTGTATCACTTAAAAGAAATGTTGTGTAGTGTGGAAGAACATTCCTAGAGTTAGCCTGAGGAACTAGCTTGGCAACAATAAAAAGCTGCAGTTATACAGAGACTCATCTCTCTCCCTCTGCCTTCTAGGCGAAACAAGTGAGGCTTCTTACGCTGCTGAGCCTTTTAGAAAAACCATGCAATGGAGAGTGGTTCAGCAACGAGGATGATACCAGGATGATAACGTTCCCCATAACTTGATTAAGCTTTTAAAAGGCTCTGGCGAGGCAAAAGGACATATGTAAAGCAGAGTCCACCAGAGAAAAAACTTTTAAAATAGTATGCAAAGGACATTTATACCCTACAAAAATGGAAGTTGTAATCTGCTGATGCAGTTCTGTTTCTAACACTAACGAACTCTTTAATTTTAGTGCTGTGCCACCAAATCCCATTCTGACTAGCCCTCCAGCTGGTGTAAAAGTTCTCTCTATTTTATGTTTGTTTAGTGTATTTATGGGGATGGGTAGGTGGCGACATTTTAACTCAGTATCTTTTAGCATAGGGTTTTAAAAGAGTATTTGGATATTGGTGAGGGACACGAAGTATTTGGCATAGTGCAGCAGGCTGTGTGGCATTTAAAACACATGGTGTGCAAGGCTAGCAGGAGAATAGTTTGGATGTGAGTCTGAGAGAAGATGCGGAGGAAGTGAAAAGCTGTAGACACGGTAGGAAAGTTAAAGACATGAAGCATCACTGGCACGTAGGTGCAGTTCTAGTGCCTATGGCACGGTGTCATGTAGCGCTAAATCCCCAAATAACTCACAGCACCAACAGCAGTATGCCTCTGGTTTGCCAGGTGCCAGATGCAGGTGTGTGGGCTTGGCTGACTGAAGGCAGCACACCGAGCTGCCGCTGGGGCGGCGTGCCGCTGACTGTGACCCCATGGCACTGTAAGCATGGAGAACTTTGCCCTTTGCAAAGGGAAAAACATGATCACCGGAGCAGAAACCCCATGCCCCACCATCTCAGCAAGTAATTTTGAATTGCGAAGAGACCCTTTTGTTTTCAAGAAATGTATGTAAGCGCCCCATAACCACCCAGCACACTGCTCACCTGTCACAGAAAGGCCTGCAGCTCGTGTGCTGGAGTCCCCGGAGGAGCAGTTTGACACGGCGAGCATACGGATGCCCAGAGCAAAGCAGAACCATCCAGAGCTAATTTACAGTGAGCCTGCTCAGGCCCAGCGTTAGCACCACTCAGTGTCTCAGCAGGGCTGAGTGCCCGTGATAAGAGGGCGTTGGTAAGACTCCTTCCACCACTCTCGGTCCCAGCCCACCAACCCCTACCTTCACACCTCCGCCGTGCAGATGTGCCCTGAGCACTGTCAATGTCTATTTGCCTGCGTAACTGAAGATTACATCAGGATTTAATCGACGCTGCGGCTCCTGGGCGTAAGTAGGTAGATGCTTTAGTCTAATAAGAACCAAAAGTAGATACTGAGTAGAAGTATCATTTGCTAGCTGATTTCCCTGAGTGGAAAATGTTCTGAGCTGTTTTTCAAAGGTTTGACAGATGGAGCTACTGTGATTTGCAGCATGGCCCAAAGTGCACTAATGTTTCTGCCATTTGTAACCAGCCACCCTTCAGCCGTCCATCTTTGGAAATAATGCTTTAGTTTCATTTCTCTGTGTTGACTTGGAATATTATAATAACACCGTAGGCCAAAATGGAATTCAGGGCACATTAACAGCAACAAATGATGAATATTAGTAAGCTTGCAAGATAGTGTAATTGTTGTAATGGTAGAAATGATATTAGTAATGAAAGAAAAAGCTAAAAAAGAAATTGGATATAATAAACACTGGATTGAGTCAATCAAGAGCAGTAGGGCAGAGAGGTATTCAGTGAGCTGTTTGTTTTCTGAAACTGGAAAATATTTTCACTCCAAGAGGAGCATCTGATTAGCAGAGTTAAATGAGATGAATAATGCTGTAATATTTTTGTGAATTGTGTTTCCAGCTGAAACTTGCCTTCTCCATCTACAACAGTGATATGTTTTGCATAAAGCACTCAAACATCATGCAGGGAAGGGGAATGACAGATCTTTTAGTATGAGAGCTCTGTTCTGAGCAGAATACGTGAGGAACAAGTTACACAGCTGATGCTAGCAGCAACTGTGGCGGTACACTGGAAATATGTTAGTAAACAATTTTGTAGGAGGATGCCTTCTCTTTTCATATGAACAAAAGAAATAATACCCTAATCAGCATACTATTTGAAAAGAGGGCAAATTTTATATCAAATGTTTGCAAAACTCATACTGAAATAATTTGAAGGTGTTCATAGTTTGCTCCACCATCTACTTTCATCTCCCCAAAGTGATTTCATTTAAATGAGAAAGCATATTGGATTTTATGCAGTATGGCATATGGATTGTTTGCATCCTGTTGAAAAGTATTAGTTAAGTATTTTTGTGAGCCTAAACACTCTCATTTATGGTGCGCCCCAAAGTAAAATATTTTAATTTTTTTGCTGTGTTTTTAGGTCCCATTACATGAATTCCAGGCCTTGTGCATCATCTGTGTTACTGTAATGGAAAGCAGGATTTGTATTTGGTAGGACAAATAAACATTGAGCACTTATTAGCAGTAACTGGCACAGGGAAGTCTGGGAAGTTTATAAGATACAGCTGTGTAATTTAAATACCTAATTACCTTTCACAAAAGCTAAGAAGAGTGATGTAAGTTTTTGTAGCATGTCAGAGTCCCCCCAGCCTGAGCTGCCTTCCATTCAAGACTGAGGCACATCCTAATGGCTCAGCTCCCATTACTGCCTTCTTCTCTGGATTACTCCATCCTTTTTTCTGATCATTAAAAGAGGTCACTTAAATGTCTAGATGCTATAAAAACTGTAGCCTTAAGAACTTCCCTTAACTACTCTAATTTTATTCTCGGTAAATAAAATCCCAAGTGATTACTATCTGAATAATTAACGGTTAAACATTTAAAAGTGATTTTTCTAACACCCTATTGCACATGCACATATCCCATGTGTTACTGAATACGTGACATAGCATACTGTAAAAAAAAGACATCAAATGGATTTGGGAGGATGAAGAATAAAGCAAGTGGGTGGGAATGAAGAAATTAAATATGAATATATTATATGGCTGAGTCTTTTAAAATTCAAATGTTAATCATATATTAATACTCTGTGATATTTCTTATAACAGAAATGTCTAAAATTCACCAAGATACTGTATATGCAGAAGAGTTGCCAGACTGGGAAACCTGTTGCATAACACACGTACTAAGATGCAGAGCAGATTTGAAATGCACGAGCTTTTCAGACAATGCCTGAAAATGGTGGATAAAAGCAGCTAAGCAGTCGGCACACTTTCTGATCGCTCTTGCAAGGATTAGTTTGTCTTGCATAGCCCAACTGCAGCCTTACTTTTGGGCACTGATCAGTAAAAATAGAGGCCAGTTTTCCCAAGCTTCATTTCCTAATGGTGGTACCTAAATTCGTCTTTAGACACTTCAGCTGCCTTGTTTTCAAGGGTGCTAGAAAATTGCAGCTTTTGCTGATGTCTGTGACAGTTTCTCATGTTGGATCCTGTGAAAATCATGGTGTTTACATAGGTGCTCAAAACCTGCTTTAGATATTCTCCCTCTGTCTGGTAGAATTTATGCCTGTAGCATCCTACTGCAGTGCTCGTGGGCAATGTCAGGGAACCTCAGCAGGCAATTTCCCATGAGTTAAAGGGAAGGCCAAATGCTGAGTATTTTTTAATCTGCTTCTACAATGTTACAACTAAGATCATATCATAATGAAACTGTTTGCACTTCTATACCTATTTCTTTATTGCATTTTCCATACCATTAGAGTATGACTGACTGTAAAATGCTGAAACTCTATCATCTATTTCATTTTATAGAATATTTTTATCATCACTGTTATTGGAATAGAGTCCATTGTTTCTGAGAACCACTATAAGAAGCCAGGATACCAAAGAGTTCAACATTTATAATGCAGTATTTCTATAAATAAATAAGTTTGTAAAAAATGGAATCTGTATTATGCCATCATTAGTAGCACAGTGATGAAAACAGAGGCAGCAGAGCAAGCCAAAGAACAGCAGTCACCATCTAAAACAGCTGAGTAATGTGGAGAGATGTAGCCTTTCTCATTATCAGATAAAGACTGAATAGTCTTTGGAGTTTCTGTTTGCTCGTGGTAGTTTCATCGCTTGCAGTGATGATACGAGAAGATGAAGTTATCTGGCTATGTAGGAAATCTAGGTGTAAGGACATTTATCTTCTTGTCTTGTTCTACAGGGCAAATATGGAGGATGTTGATGGCACCCACTAGTACCACATGCACTGCATTTAGCTTAGCAATGTCCTTCTGTCCCTGTGAAAGTGTTTGGGAGCCTGCATGTTCTCTACCAGAGCCAAAAGCTTTGATACCAAGTGGGGAATGCTCTGGTCTGGGGATTTCAGGTAGCTCCTGCCATTCCTGTGAGAAATGGAGCCTCTTTTGCCTCCATGTCCTGTTCTCCAGAAGGTCATTTGATGTGGAGTCTGTATGTCAAAGTCCAGATTTATAACAATATGCATATCATTATATAGATATTTACCATGCATATTTACTCAGGGGTAGAAGCTACTCAGTGTCTGTAGGCCCTAGGACACAAAGCATGAAGAGAAACTTCTCCATAGGCTCCAGAGGCTCTGAATAGCAGAAATCCCCCAAGCTTTCAGACAGGGCAGTCCAATAGAAATAAAATTACAGACAACTCCAATTGATATATCAGAGTCTGGCTTGCTGTTGCTCATGGCATTAGCATTTGCTAACCTGTGCTAAGCCAATTTTGTGAGACAGTTGGGAGTTTAACAAACCTCTTTCAGATTGCATTTTGGAAGAATCTCAAGCATGGGGGAAACTGGTTGTGGTCTGTTCATTGCAGCAGATGGTATCCCATTTGGTGTTTGTTAGCTTTGTTTGCAGCTCAATATTTTGTTTCTAGGGGAACTCAGTAAGTTAAATAATTTATCTCTCTAATGCATTAAGAGTCTGATCCAAAGTCTACTGAAGTCAGTGCAAAACATTTGATTAACTACCACATACACTGGATCAAATGCCAGGTCCTGTCTGGTGAAGAGCATTTCAGATGCACTGTAGTGAGGAGAACAACAGAGGCCTCTGCCCCAGTTTTTTCCACAGAGAATTTCTGCCTGCAAAGAAAAAAATAAATGTTCAAATAGTGACAAAGTGCTCAGCAGTTAAAAATGCAGGACTGTGGAGATTAGGGTAATGGTCTGGCTGACTGTCCAAACTGCCAAACTTCTCTTGATATTAAATTTCCCATTTTTAACTAAAGAATATAAATAATACCTTCCAGCTGCATTTAGAATGTAATCTGACTGCTTTGAGGGCTTTGAAGGCCCTATCGCAACGCTGAGCAAGTAATCAGTGTCATTTCTCATCGAGCACTCTTACTCACGAGAGGATCTCGCACCACAAGGGCTCACCACAAACACCTTGCCCCTTTGCTAAGGAATCTTCAGAATATCAGAAGCCAGTTTACACCCTGCCCCTGCCCTGAGTTTTGCCTGAGCTGAGCTGTGCCACCTTCAGTGGTCGTACTGCCCATGCAGAGCTCTGCACAGTATTGACATGGCAGAAATTTGTATTCCATCCTTACAAATATTTGAATCCTGAATAATCTGAAACATTGAAGAATTAACATTTTAAAGGTTTGCTTTGTACTCCAATAAATACCAAATGCCTGTTCATTTTCAACAATTTTCAAGTTACTAATTTGCTAATAAGGCTGGGAACTGCTTTATTTTTCTCTGAGTTTCCTGTTTGTGTCATCATTGGTCATTCACAAAATGAGTGCACATTACCTCCACAACGTGTCTGCATGAATTCCAGTTGTATTTTAGTCCTCCTAGTGGCCTATTATATTAACAATATTGTCATCTTTATTTTAGGCATAAGAACACGTTCTGCACTACCAGTATCTCACAACAGTTTGCAGTGTAAATACTGCAGTAACACTTATGTATTGCTAAGGGCAATAAATCTTTCTCAGCATTTGTCCAACAAATCCACTCATGTGGCTGGCTATCACTTCACTTACACATTTCTGTATTTATACACAAACTGTAGCAAAATCAATACAAAAATATTACATTATTCTGTCACTGCAGGGAAGCCTACAGTGGGAACAGGAGACTGAATCCACGTCTTCACACTGAATTCCTTCTCTCATTCCTGACAAAGATTTTCTCACAGCCAAACCGGGGATCAGGCCCCACAGAACTGTGGTTCCCAGCATGTGCTTTCACCAGGTTTCAATTCTCTGGGGGAAAAAAAAAAAAAAAAAAAAAAAAAAAAAAAAAGCCTTGTCAGAAAAACATCTCACATTCAAAAAGATTTTTATAGCCTGGATAGGCTCAGCACAAACATTTACCAGCCTTGCAGATCCTGTTAGCTGCATAGCCTGAACCTTGCTGGCATCTAGGGGAGGTAAAGGTGGAAAGATGAAGATCTGTCCAGCACACGTGGCTTTCAGTCCTTGCTGTTTGGAGGCTGTTCCCCTCCCAGAGAGCCTGCAGCCACCAATGCCTCCTCCCAGCTCCAGGTGAGGGACATTTTCTGTGCCTGGTTGAAACACGAGTAGGGTAGAGGTTCTCTTGACCTGAAACGGATGTGCTTGTATCTAAAGGATGAAGCAAACAAACCTAAAAACACAAATTAACTAACATTCCCCCAGATCGCACCCAAATGATATGTTTATTAATCCAAATGTGTATCACTGCTTTAATTTTGTGAGGAGGCGAGCTGAACACTTCAGAAATCTCCTGGCTGTGGGAACTTCCATCTGCATCTCCAGCAGTAGTCTTCTTGATGCCCAGCATTATTTTGCTTATTCACAGTGTTTCTTTTTGATCATCCTTTAGTGCTGGGCTAAGGAATATCATCTACAACCTGCATTTATGGCCAGAATTGCCTATTCCCTGCATGCAGCCCTGTCTGTCTCATCTCCTTCTGGATTAATCCCCAGGGTTACTGGGTCACAGCCCAGGACCATATCCTTGAATTGTCTGATAAACATGAGATTAGTTGCAACCTATATTTTTTCCATCAAGCTACGTTTTAGTCCACTGGCTAAATTATCACATCTCGTTTTAGCCTGTTTCTATTCTGGGCATTGTCACCACCAGCGCAGGCATCCTTCTTTACACTGGTGACTGACGGCTGTGTCAGATGCTCCTGGATCATCGCAGGCAGTGAGGTGTACAGCAGGGCTCAGAGTGCACCAGATCCCATAAAAAACAGGTGAAGAGACCCTTTCCCTTACACCAGTTGAACAGGGGACAAGCAGGAGGGCTGAGCGAGGAAGCACAGATTCTGGAGCCGTGCACTTCTGCTGCCTGACGGACACAGGCAGGACAGCTTTACCTAGTTCATGTGCTCAAAGTAGCATTTGGGGAGAGGCAGGCACTCTACGAGTGTGAGCACATAGCACCAACGGTGGCCATGGTCAAACAAATCTGGAATAATGATGGAGGTGAGATGAGGGAAGCACCTCGGGCGGGGAAGCCGTGTAGCAGACACCTGCAGCTCTCCATGCCTTCACCGGGGAGCTGGCAGCCTGTGCCAGCGGGCCGCCGAGTTAACAAACATGGCCTTGAGCATATCTGAAACTCAGCCCTGAATTTCTCAGCTCTTAAATTGCTTTTTTTTTTTTTTTCACTTGATTATCTTCCAACAGTTTTTTCTAATTCTTGATTAATTTTTGCTTGGCTATTTAATACATTGTTTGGTTAACTAATTCATGTAGCTGTTTGTAATTATTGCCTTACTATAAAATCATCTTAATAGAAGGTTGGTTGTTTTTTTTTTGTTGTTGTTGTTTTCTTTCCAGTAGAATAACAAGTTATTTTATTATTCAAACAGGGCTTACTTCCTGCTGTTTTCAATAAGATTTTTAATAAATATGTAAATTTAAAAATTAATTTACTGCATACGTTTGGCAGCATGATTCTTGAACTGACAAAAGGTTGATGGATTGTAAAATTATCCCCCCTAAAAATCATCAGTCATAGTAAACAGAATTTATCAACCCCTGGTAATTTTACAGCTTTTTCCTCATCTTATCTTCTGTTAGGAACTCACTTAAAATTGATTATAATATAGTATATTTCTAGAACCGTAATTCATTCATAGATTAATTAGATTTTAGGTTAATATCCCATCATGGTATGGGACATGAGCCAACAGTGTTTTCCAGTTGTTACAGAACTGCAGCAGAGAAGCCTTGATTACTGTTCCCATGTGGTTTAACCGCCAGGACTAATCACTAATCAAATTCCAACCACATAAAATGGAACATCCTTCATAGCATTTATTTCCTAGCTGACTTATACTATGGGCTCTTTATTGATATGACTGGATGTACTGAAATGAACTAAATATTGCAAGAGGATTTTTCCTTCTACTTTAATTTGGTTCTGCAGCCTTTATCTGAAATTCTTGCTCAAATTTTCTGTGCATGTTGTGCCTCTGTCCCTCAAAATGTTCTGCCCTACAGCAAAGTTAAATTGTTTGCATAGATTTGGGAAGTGCTTGTAAATAACTGTTTTGTTAGGTAGGATTTGATGGCAGATGAACTTAAACGCAGGTTTCCACTCTGCAATTCATACTTTGCTTGAATAAGTACTGAGAATTGTGCCGATCATAATGTCAGCTGAAGAGGCAGCAAGTGCAGTCACATAACCAGCATTATTTGCACCTCTCCTGTCCCAGTGTGTCCTGATTACATGGAAGCTTTTGCAGTCTCACTGCACGGGATCAGGAAACAGAACACATGCAGTTCAGGCTGCAACAGGTCCACGGGGAAGGCAGCCAGTGCTACAGCCTCTTCCTCCGCTGCCTCCAGGAGCACTCACCAGTGCAAGGTGTGGTGGGATTGCCCAGCTGCACCCTCCAACCCACATCCCTCCTTTAGGGAGGGCCCTATCCTCTTCCTAATAGAGCCCCTGGGGGCACTCGTTACTGGTTTCCAGAGCAGGCAATGGTTTGGGTTAGATTCATTAGAAGTAAAAAAGGCCTCCAGTATTTAGAAAGTTGATTGAAGTCTGAAATGGAAAGGAAAATGACAGCTCCTAAAATAATCAGTTTTGTTGGGATAGGGCTGGCAGCTAAGCGTGTGTATTCAGACTTTTTTTAGGAATAAAAAAAACTATTTCTGCTTGGTGAGAGCTTGGGAGAGGTGTCATTCTGATGTGTGTGCACCAAGTACACACGCCGTGGAGGCTCCCTCCACAGTGGCTAAATGTGCAGTCACGCAGAGGTGGACTGATGGCTCTGGAAAGATTGCTTTTCTCTTCCCAGCTGTCCTCCTTAGAGGCTAAAAATGAGAAAACTACTGGCTGTGGAGCTCACTCCTGTTTTTAAATGACCTCTGTGAATCATCTCTAGAACTTGTAAGAAGGGACATTACCTTTCTGTCCTCTGCAGATCTCCCAGCAGAGATTTGTACTCTTTGAACTCACCTGCAGACAACGCGGTCCTATTAGTGCATAGAAGCCAGTTCCCATAGCTGAAAATTATTACTGTGTGGTGTCTTCATACTGCTGACTTGCTCTTGGTTCTGCCACTTAACATTGCTCCTTCTCTACCTGCTCCTTCTGTCTTTTTGTCACTAGGTCAGCTGATGTGCCTAGGGTACTCAGAGGCTAACCTGGAGGGAATCTAGTCCAGTACTCAGAAGAGAGGATTACTAGCAGGGAAAGTCATTACCCACTACCAACTGCCATCCGCAGTACAGTCCTGAAGTACAGTTCTGCTTTCCATCAATATGCTGGGTGGCTGATATTACAGGCCAGGAGCTCAGACATCACTAGAGAGGGAGAGGATAAGTGCCCTTGTAATTACCAAAATAAATAGTCTTGTTCAAAAAAGCCAAAGGTGGAAGATGAAGACAGGTAAGAACACAGCTAATACTTAGGAACAGTAGTCTGAGAAGAGTTCAGCCATACAGAAAAATGCCCCCGATTACTGAAAATGTCAGTGAGATTATATGTTGTATGAGTGTGATCCTGCATTTACTGGATTTGAGACTTTTTTTTTTTTTTTTTTTGCTACAGTCTAATGTGGGATAGAATCTGAGTCTTCAGGAGCAGCACTTTGCATTAGCTTTCAAAAATCTTTCTTGAACTGTGCTTTTTGCCCCTTTCTCGATTCAGTTCTAAATGAGTATCTCAATATATAGAAAAAATCCTCCAAATTTCTGGTCTAGAATAAAATTGTAGCCCATTGTTTATAAAGCCTCTTCTTTACTGAAACAAGCATCCACACTTTCATCAAGGTAACTCCTCAGTAGGACATAACCTCTTTATACTAAAATATCGCTTGGTAAAATAGTATCTGAAGACTGAAACAGTGAAGTTCTTTAGGACCACATCGTTTCAGTAACATTCAGTTGGTCATCACTGACATAATGACCTTAAACCTGATTCTGTTAAGGAATGGTATCGGACTTCAGATGGTTTAGCAAAGTTCAATAACTTTTTCACCAATCTTATATTTCAGTGTGAATTTTTTTTACTGTGATTTTTTTTCATCACTAGAAAATCAGGACAATTTTGTTATTGAACTCCCTCCATGAGTAAAGCTAAAAGGATCTCTGAAAAGTAAAGTGTATCCTATGCATGTCTTGTTCATTTTCAGTCTCTTAAGTTCTAAAAACTAAGCATCAGCTTCCTTTTTCACCATGGGTATTTCTTCCTTAATGCCTTGTGATGAGCCTCTGATTGCAGTAAGCATTGCTTTTAGTGGTCAGGTTCTTTCTGTGAGAAGGAAAATTGGTCGTTCCACCAGTGTGAACAGTCAGGCCTGATCATCTTCTGGAAAAAGTACATATTTAATTGATTCTCTTTTTAATATCTCTTCTCAACACACTTGACTGAGCATGAGTGTATTACGTTGTCACTATTTTCCAAGGTATTAGTATTATGTTTTCTTACTCAATTTTAAATGAACTTTGCCCACACATTTTTGATCCATCCAGTGACCAGCCTGATGCACTACAAGAAAACAACCATATTTGTGACATTCAGTCCTTAACACAGCAAAAGGTAAAAGGTGAGATTTACCTGACCTTGAAATTGGGTCCTGAAAGTTCAGGTTTATTAAATTATGCAAAAGCGCAAAGAGGGTTGGTATGTACCTAATCAGGTCAAACAGTTTTGTCCTGTCATCAACAACAAAAAAATCATATGCTTTGTAAATTGTGAAAATGAGATTCTTGGCATTAGACTGCTGATTGCACCTTGTCACCTCATCATTTTGTGAAAACTGTGCTTTTAAAACTGTAAGTTGCAGTTCACTGAAATATCTTTTATCTTCTAAACCATGTGAGGATTCAAGCCAGGCAATGTAAGTCTCAATTCCTCAGTCACCTATTCATTAAGCAACAACTGTTTTGTCCAGATCTGCAGTTATGAATCATGCACAATACATGCTAATCAGCTTTATTTCCTCTAAGGTAATTGACTTACAATTCAGGAGCATCAGAAATGCTGTCTTTGCGGTACTAAAACTTCAATGTATTTGTAGATTGTTACACTCCTAAATAGAGCAGGCAAGCTTTGGATCTGTTGTCATTGTTATATTACCATAACACCAAATGTGGTTGATATTTCCCTATGCGTATGTGGCTATCTCATAAACTGCTGAGCAGACTAATGAACTTAAGAATACTTCGTATCAATACATCTCTTCCCAAGAAAAGACATCATCAATTATTGTTTATCTTGAAAATCTCATGGTGTTACCTTGAAAATGTCATTTTCTGTAAAATAGTCATGGGATTTCTGCTCAAGTAGGAAAAAGAAAAGTGATTCATTATTTCAAAAATTATTTTACTGTCAGTCCAGAAAATGGATGAAAGCTTCTGACAATATACAGCAGAGAGCAAGGCTTAACTTATTATTTAAGGTTATGCTTTAAAGGGAAAGAAGTTCAAACATCACATTTTTAGCTCAGCTGTAACGCAGCGGAGGTCATGCAGTTACAGCTTTCACCTTTGTAGTTTTCCTGGATGTGTCTTTATGACTATTTTCACTGTGGAGTGTTATCTGTCCACCTGATGTTCTCATCAGTTTGGTTAAATGAGGTCTGGAGATTGTTCACTTTCCACAGGTAGCCTACCATTGCGTTCTGTCCTGGCTAGCTGGTAGAAAACTACTCCACAGTAGCTCTCAGAGGTAGCTCTTTTCATGTTACACCTTTTTACTCCGCGCAAAAACCTGCAAACCAGTAGTGAAACACCATTCAGTGAGACGTTACTTCCAATGACAACAATATATCCCTGAGCAGGGTACTGCTCTGTATCTCAGTGCGTCTGTTTTACAAGAAGCCATGAACATATTAAAACTGTCCTACTAAACATTATATATGAGCAATTTATGTAATGCTGCAACTGCTTATACCACTCAGACCTACTGTGTCATAAATACAAAGTAGTGGACTATGAGATATCTAAATTTGTAAACCTCTAAATTTAAAGTAATAAACAGTGGCATTATGGGATTAAGTTTACCTTGAATATATGCAAACAAAGTAACTAACAGAATTTTTAAAAAGGTGAAAACCTAGAAAATTGTTTTCACTCACAATAAAGTTTTAAATAACTACCAAAAAAAAAAAAAAAGTGAACATACTATGTACCTTCTATTAGAGATCAGATCTGAAATGAAAGACCTTGAGTTATACAATTAAGTATTGATTCTGTTGATCTATATTTAATTCTCATAGCAATTTAGTTGTTTTTACCCAATAGTGGTTTGCAGTTATACTGCACTTGAAGCAGTGCCCTTTTTGCTTTTGTGTTAATCTAAAAACTAAATTGCCCAGTGCATGAGAGACATAAATAAAGTTCATTTTGTTCTTGTGTGTAAATGACTCTGAGCCCCTTAAACTGCTGGTTAACTAAACTTAGACAGCTGGAAAATACATATATCTCGCAGAACGGTTCATTGCTAATTCTGGACTCTGGCATGCCTTATAAGCATCGCCTGACCTCCAGGCTACCAGAGCTTCTGCATGTTACTACATAGAAGAAGAAATGGACTTGCTGTAGCATTCCTTCCTGCATGCCAACTGTGAGCCCTTTGTACCTATGAACTAGCCCGTCCTTCTGCCCACCTTTCTGCTACACCTGCAAAACCTTCCTGCCATTCAGAGCAGCTCTGGCTAGTCCATGATCACACAGCACTGAACGTGCATTCTACCCACATGTAACCTCTCGTTTTTAAAGTTTGAAAAAATCTATTTTGATGTATTAATGTAGAAATAGCACCTATTTATAATGCATCAGTGTAGCTGCAGGCTAGTTGTGTTTTCCTAATTTGCTGTGCTTGAAGCGACATGCCAAATTTTATTATATCATTAATGGCTTTTAGTTATTCCCTTTAGGATGACGCCAACAAGGGAACATTATTCTGATTCATGACTCGTGAGTTTATTTCAAAGTGATGTGGCTCGAGATGAATGTCTGGGTTATGTCAGGTAGAGTTTCTCCTCTTGTAACGACCAGCCGCTGCTCTCAGGTGGTGTAAGGCACCCCGTAACTGACCAGCTCCGAAACTCTGAAACTAGTTAATAAAAGTAAAATAAGCTATAAACTGAGCTGCTTTAGGATAATGGGTCAGCGCTTTTACAAAGGCACAGTGAAAATTAGTCCTTTCCTGCACTGAGCCTATTTTGGCTTGGGCCAAAATCTGTGACTGCATCTTCTTATCTTTTCCCTGAAGCTAATACTCAGGAAAACATAAATGGCCGCACTGAATGTAGTAGGCACTTTATTTATTCATAGGACAGGTGCAGAATAGTCAGCAGCAAAGTCAACACCTCTGGGAGGAAATGGCCTTTCAGTATTACTCCTCGAAAGAACCAAGTCTGAGAGCAAGAACATACTGTTGGGCCCATCTTAGCTCTTCTAGCAACACTCAAGAAAATAGCTAAGTGCTTTTCTTTTTATGGTGATAAAAGCATCTGTTCATCATGCAGAAAGCTGCTATAAATATGGGAAAGGTTTGATTGGAGCCCAGGACCTTCAGGCTAGGTGCTCTGCACACTATTACCAGATCTCACCCAGCTCGCATGGATACAAAATGCATCTCAGCTGCTGCCAGATGTTCCTTATCTGCAGGAAAAGCTATCAAGTCTCATTCGTGTGACTCTCAAATGCATTAGTAAAATAACTACATTCAAATGCACAATAGTAACATCTTTGGGCTAACCCTTGTTCTTTGTGGTATCTGTGTCTCTGCTCAAGTCATAAAAATGTACATCGACAGAACTATGGACACATTTAACCACTTACATGCTTTAGCAACAGATTCTAGTAGTTGGTTTGGTTTTGCCTTTTGTTTCATCTAGTAGCTGTTGTGGCTGCCCTGAAAAACAGGAAACTTAATTTAAGGATGGATCTAAATGAATAATCTGATAGTTTTTTCCAGGTTGTATCTATAGTGACTAGAGAGAAGATTCTTAAAGAAAAACTTGGGGTAACTTTTGTTCCAAGATACCAAGTTTACAGAAATTATCAGTGGCTTTTCACCTCTAGGAACATAATTTTGGTACTGTGGGAGAAAATTATTAGCTGGTTATAGGGATCCCTGCATTAATATCTTTGCACAAACTTTTTAGTTTTTCTCATGGAGCACAGGTTGTGAACATGTTTTCTTCTGTATGTCAAGGACTGGAATATCATAGTTTAACTTTCTAACTGCATTTACATTATATTACTGTATTTCAAACAAGTTTTAAGAGAAAATTTAAGATTATTAAAGTATATCTGTAGTAATAAAGCTGTCAGATAAAATCACTCTTATTGTACATCTGATATCTTAGTACAGCTCTAGCATATTAATATTCCCTACCCAAAAGTCTAATCTGGATGACCTCTCATTCTTGTTTAGATATAAAATCAGCAATAGGTGGTCATAGCTCCTAGAGTAATACTATGCCAGAAAGTGTATCATATCCAAACAGATTTCATCTACATCAAGTGAAAATCCCCTATGTGTTGCTTTCCAGATCGCGAGCATTACCTTTACAAATTTGCATGCTGTTGCAATAATGTGTTAAAGAAAACATCTCTTTTTTTTCTTTTTTTTTTTTTTTTCAACAGAAGGGCATAACTGGGGCTTAAGATGTGCAAAAAGGACAGCTGTACATCCTAAATTATCCATAACTTATTTCTGGATACAAATATTGTCTCTATTTTAGAAATAAATTTTGCTACAACTTTTATCTATATTTTTCCTTTGTTTCCTCATGAATGGTAGTAGGGTCTGCTATACTAGTAGCACTTACATGCATCAAATTTATGACTCTGATACTGTTCACTACTCTATGTATCTTTTGTGAATGGGTTTCATGATGGGCTTCACTTCAGTTCACTTCAATTTCATTTGGTTCAATGATTTGACTTAAAATTTGTAGAGAATACTTTTGTACCCTGCAGTTTCTCTAATATATTTTTTTAACTGTTACCCTTATATTAAATGACAAACTAGGGTGTGATTAAGGTAGGATTTTAGTCTAGGTCATGCTTGTAGGGTATAATAAATTACTGATACCACATATATGTAGATTATCCTGATGAGTTTTTTCCAGTCTGTCCTGTGATTTAAATCTATCCTTCAGCCAGCCAAAGATCCTGCTCTTATTTTGGTACTTTGTCTGGACTGCTCTGCACAGCAAACACTTTAGGTCTCTCTAGTTCCTCCTGCTCAACAGTTGAAATTGGCCTTCATTTGAATCAATAAAAGTTTTATCATAGACTTTATTAACACCAGTATTGACTTCTTGCAGACCCAAGTCTGTGCTAAGCAGACACATTCAATTTATCCAAAGAAAAGCTGTGAGGTGGGAAAAATATATACAAAGAAAAACCATTTAGTCTTTCATATAATAAAGTATTTCAGGTTTAGTAGTCTGACAAGCAAAAAGTGCTAATATGTATTTTATTGATGCTATGTCTCCAAATTATCTCATCTGACCTACACAGAAGTGAAACAACTGTTCTGATAATAGCTTATAATATTTTAAATGAGAGCAAAGAGAAGAACTTTTTGAGCTGAAATTGGAAGAAATTTCTATTGAAGAGTTTAAATTTGTGTTTGTTCCTGTTATAAAAGGTTATATTCCTCTGTTTCAGAAACTATTGTCATTCCAGACAGTGAAGACCTTAGGTTTAACTGTCATCTAAAACCAGCACCTAACATAGCATCCCCTGAAACTTTTGCACTAAAGATTATTTAATGAACCAAATGGCAGATCCTCAGTTACTAAGACTTTAGCATCTCTTATTGCTTTGTTGAATCTTGCTTGAAACTTTTGATGAAAATACTAACCTAAGCCAGGCATTGTTAGTTTTCAAAAAATGACAGGATCACAGCATCAACAGTCACTAGATTGGCATTTCCATTTTTATTTCAAAAGTTGGAAAAAGAAGCATTCAAGGCATGTAGCAATGTCTTCGTTTTGCCCAAGACTTCCTAGGTGAGCAGCCCAGCACACATGAAGTGACTTGGAACTTGAATTTTTCTAAAAGTTCCAATGACCATTTACAACTGCATATTTAGTGACCCACATCCTCCATACACCTGGCCATGCTGTTTTCGGTGTGCTTAAAATACCATCTCATTTTCTATCTAAACCAAAATACTAATGTCCTAGATTGGCAGTAATTTACTGATTCAATCTATACTATCTGATGGTTTCACTGAAAACGAGGACCGGCTTGCACTGTGACAGCGTATCTCAAAATTCTTGCATCTTGCCTCTCCGAGCATCCTATGAAACGCTGAACGTTATCTCATACTTCTGTGATAACATCTTCTGTAAGAGCAGGTAGTTACACGGGTTTTGAAACACCCTGTATATGGAAGGCGGGTCAGTTTTATTGAACTGCTCCCTAAGCTGTTCCCTAAGTATTCCTTGGTCAGATCTCTGATTGAAGATAGCAGTAGGCAACAAAGGGATAAAATTACTCTTGTATAATCCTACTGTGAATTTTTAATATAAAGTGCTAATACTTTTTCCGGTGTTCCAGCAGAATTACAGCACTTCTCAGAGTAGGCCTGGCCAATATCTGATTGATTCTGGTCTGTGAGGATTGGCCCGGTTCAGTATAATTTCCTGTCTTGTTGCTTTCTTTTCTATTAGAGAGGGTGTGGGTTCTTGGAAATCAATAGGCTTACACATGCAAAATGTGAGGTTATTTTCTAGCAACTTTCATTGTTGTCTGTAATTTATAGAAAACGCTATTTTCTCCTCTGAATGTGTCTATGCACCTTTTTTTGGCAGACTCCAAATTCCACCAAAACAACTACCCATTTAAACATACCCCCAAAGTACTCTTGAAGGAGAAGATGTACATTATTATCTGTGAAGATGCCAAAGATGCTTAACACATACAAATATAGGATCTGCTAGTTAAAATGTACATTTTTTTGTTTTGTACATGGAGTCCTATTTGTCTCAGCAGAATTGCCAAAGCTATGATTTATCCTAAAATGGACATTCATGTTCTATTTAATTATAATAGAGATTTAAGCATCTACTAATCTATTTCCTTTAACCTTGTGAACTTTGGAAAGAAGGTAGCTAATGGTGTACAGTACGATAACTTTATAAGATATATGTTTCTAATATTTTTCTCATTCATTACAGAAATTGAAGCAAACTGAAGAAACAAAAGAAGATTCTCAGACTAGATTATCTAAAATTTCCCTGGAGTCTCTCAATAAATTTAACAGCAATACCGTACTTTTATTAGAAACAGAGAACTGTCTGAATAAGGGTGAAGGACAAAAGGAAGAAAATGGAAAGAAAGAAGAAGCTTCCTTAAATAGCTCCGATAGGCACGACATGGACAATTTAGAATCCTTGAGTGATTCTTTGTATGATAGCTTCTCCTCTTGCGCCAGCCAAGGCTCTAATGATGTATAAAGACACTTTCCAGTGGGCTGTGAATGGAGCACTTACGGAGCGAAAGGCAAATGGGGAGAGAGGGGGGAGAAGAGACACTTGTTGAAAATCCTCACTCCAGATCGCTGTACTCACAGCGGGGTATTCCTGACTTTTTTTCTCATGACACAGCAATAAGAAAGGCAGGACTGCATTCGCCGCGATGCAGGAGACTCAACGCTGAACACAACAAATGGTTCCACACACACAAAAAAAGTCTTAATTTTGCACTTTTCTGAATATTTGTATAGATGTAAATATGTGGGGAAAATATATTTGTAGGGAGAAATGACAGCAATAAATATTAAATTGGTGCTATGCTCCTGTAATGGCAGATTACTAACTTAAAGAACTTGATGTTAATATTAACAAGAAAAGTTGGTAGATTTTTTAAAAAAGATTTATAATTGTTCTAGTCTTAAAACTGTATGTAGAAACACTGCGTGACCATAAACCTGAGCCTGCCAAATCGTCTGTAATAAACTTTCTAGGAGTCCCTTTTATGGAACATTTTTTATTTTTCATTTTTAGTGCAATTCCATACTCGTGTTCTAGGGAAATGTGCATTTCGGTTACTACAATGTCACAACAGATGTCTTATTTCAAAAGGTTTTTGACTTTTGACGTGGCAAGAAAATGAATAGATTAAAAGGCCTGATACTGCTGGCACTGACTTCATAAATCATCTGCGTAACAGTTTGAAAGATCAGGGCCGGAGTAATTCACTGCTGACACAAATGGGAGGCTTGTTGAATGGGAACTACACAAGCCTCTTTAATTCTGACAGCAACAAAGTTTCTCTACTTCTGCCTCCTCTGTAATTATTTCCTATCAATTTCTGAATGTAGCATATTGTGCTATCCTTTGTAGTCCCCGTTTGGTCTTAATTAAGTCGTAAATGCTAAATAATTTTTCAAAATTGGAACTCCGCTCCTGTTTGTGGTACGTGTAAGGAGGATGTGGGTGCTAGCCAGCGCCAGCTCCAACATATCTCGGAGGATTGGGGTGTCTCGGTTTTGTTTTTCTACAGAGGCTGTTTATATGTAAGGGAAAGTCTATTTCAAAGGTTCCGTGTATTTTTTCTAGATGTGAAGTATTTATAACTGCTTTTTGTACAGTGATCTGTAAACTAGATATATTTGGGATATTTCTAGACTCGACAGTTTCTCTAGCACACGCCTGTTAATCTTTGAAACGATATTGTATCATCAGTGTTAATACTTTGTGCAATTTGCTATATTTTAAGTAATTTCGGCCGTAAGCTCGCATTGTCCTTTTCGACTTTTCAGAAATTTTCATCGAGACGTCTTTCTTAAATAAAACCTCCTCTTGTATATGTGCCTCTGGTGGCTGTGTACAGTGCCTGGGGGGGGGGGGGGGGGGGGGGGGCGGCTGGCCGGGGGCTCCCTCAGCGCGGTCCCGTAACGGCCGCGGCCGCTCGCGCCGCCTCAGCCGTGCCCGGTAACGGCTCCCGCCAACGGCTCCGGCCGCTCGCGCCGCCTCAGCCGCCTCGCCCCGCCAACGGCTGCCGGCCCCTCGGCGCCCCGCCGCTCCCTCCGTGCCTCCGTCCCTGCCTCCTTCCCTCCCTCCTTCCCTGCCATCCATCCCGGCCGCCCCGCCCCGCCCCGGCACAGAGGCGTCAACGCGGCCGTTTGGGGGCAGCGGCGGCCGGCTCCGCACCGCCCGGCAGCCCGCGGCCACCCGCGGCCGTTCTCTCGCCCGTCACGCTCCGGTCCCCGCCGGAGGGAGCGGGACACGCGTGGGGCCGGCCCCGCTCCGCCACCTGTGGAGGAGGAGGAGGAGGAGGAGGAGGAGGAGGCGGAGGAGCGGGGCTGAGGGGCTCGGCGGCAGCGGGGCTCCCTCCTCCCTCTCTCAACTTTCCCCGTCGGCGCTCCCCGCCCCGCTCGGCTCGGCGGCATCACATGGTGCTGAGGGAGGGAGAGAGGGAGGGGGGGAGCCGCCCCCCAGCCCTCGCCTCTCGTACGGCTGCCGCCAGCCTCGGCGCTCAACTCCGGCGGGGCTGGAGCGGGCAGGCGGGCAGGGAGGCTCCCGGGGCTCCTGAGCGCGGCGCAAGGCGGCGGGGAAGCGGCAGCAGCGCTCCCGGGGCGCCTCCCTCCCGCTGATGCCCCTTCGCGACCGCTGCACGCCAGCCCGGCGGCCGCGGCTCCGGGAGGATGCGGCTCTTCCTCCTCGCCGCAACTTTCTGGGGATTGTGCCTGGGTGCAGGTAAGGGGCTGCCCCCCCTACACACACACACACGGAGGCGCCCCGGCTGCCGGGCGAGGCACCCCGACGGAGCCGCGCGGAGCTCCCCGCTTGCCGTGCCGAGAGCGGGAGGTGAAGGATGCTCTGCGGCTGTTATTGCGCGTGGCAAAACAGTAATTAAACCGTTTGCACCGGATTAGGGGGGAAGGAAGCCCGGCGGCGTGGATCAGGGGTCCCTCTCCCTGGAGCCGGGCGGTTCTGAGCTGAGGGCACGGTGCGGAGCTGTGCTGGGTCCCCGCCGGGTCCCCGCCGCCTGCTGGCGGCTGCCGCCCGGCGGAGCGGGGCACACACCTGCCCGCCCTCCCCGGAGCCCCCCGGAGCGGAGCCGGCTCGTAACGGGGTGCTGAGCGCACCGGGCATCGCCTCCGGGAAGCAGGAGACGCGTTGGGTGCGTTTTGGTTTTGCCGAAGTCCCACTTGAAGCTGCAGAGCTGTTAAGATCAGTGAAACGCAGAGAGAAAGGGATAAGCAGGACTTCTGCCACGCATTGGGTTGCCTCTAATATTATTACTATTCTGAGCAAACCTCTGTCTGTTCCAGGTTTTGGTTTGCAAATACAGTGCTACCAGTGTGAGGAGTTCCAGCTGAACAATGACTGCTCTTCTCCAGAGTTTATTGTGAATTGTACAGTGAACGTTCAAGATATGTGTCAGAAAGAAGTCATGGAGAAAAGTTTTGGTAAGAATGTCATGATTATGCTCCTGTTTATTGGCGTTGGGCAGGATTTTTTGCTTCTTGCTCCACCCTTTCACAGTCTTCAGCTGCAAATAAATGTGGTATTCCCACCGAGAGACTTCTGATTCAATTTCTTACACTTCAGAGTGACTTTGCAACTCAATAGAGTTAATCATTTCCCTTTAAAACTGGTGTCAAAACTGAAGGATATAAGCCAAATGTTGATAAAGCTGTTAATGCTCAGTCTTACAGGTCTCAGATTTAGTTTCCCAGCACTGGGAAATTAATAACAACAAGTTAGTTTAATCTCATTACAGTTAATTACATGGCTTTTTTCCCCAAGAGATGTAAGGAAAGAGCATTAAATTAATAATTCCCTCCTTTCTTTTATTTACTCTAGCAATTCATATACTCTGAAGGTTTATCTTAAGGGAAGGAAAGTTTAGTCATCTTTGCTTTCATCCATAAAAGAAAACATCAAGCAAAAGGGAGAGAAGAATATACTGAACAATTTTTTTTTAATTTTTTTTTTTTTTTGAGTTCGGGGCAGAGTGGGAGGGCATAAATGGATGTATTTGCTATGCTCATTTTCTAAGTCTAAGGAGGTTTTTCCCTTACTGTAATTAATATTGAGTTAGCATATTTGGAGATAAATGTGTTCACAAACCAGCTGTGATTCTGCTTTTCAACCGTATTGTCTTTTGAGCTGTGCTAGAAATTGCTATTTTATTCAGCCTCATGGAAGAAATCTGAGATTTTTAGAGAGCTGCCTTGACTCTCAGAACACCGTGTTGCTCTGTAGCTTTCTGCGTGTGTAGAAGACTACAGCTTTATTAGGGACTTTGGGGCTGGGTAGATGATGAGGAAATGTGTTTGCTGGAGTTTCTGTATCATCCTGCTTTTCCTGCAAACAGAGATTAAGGTGTTTTTAGGCATTAGAAGGGTAAGATAGCAACAGCACTGGTACGCTTCCATGTAGATGTGACCCCTGTACCAAGTGGTAGGCTTATGGAGCAAAAGGCAGGACTGGACTTAACCATGATTTAAGGAGAACTTGCTCTCTGTAGCATAACAGCTTGCAGCCGAGGGTAATGCTTTAGAACACGGACGTTACTGATGTAAAGGACTGTTATGCTGTTCATATAAATCCAGCTGAAGTATGTCCTTCCTCAGCGAGTCGTTCAGGGACAGGGGAGTCCCTCGCTTCCTAGCAAATGTGTGCAGCCTCTGTCTTGAACTGTAACATTGGTTCTTTTGCATTAGGGAACCATTCATCAGTATTTTCAAGGTGCTTATCAATTAGCTAGTGCTGCTTGTGCTGGTAGCTGCAGATCATTGCATTACGAGCAATATGAAAATACTAGCAGTTGTTGTTAACTGTTCAGCAGTAGCTGAGCTGCTGGCACTTTGTATCATCCTGGGTAACATCATGCACAGTGCCTGTTTCTGTACAGTATTCAGAAGCTCTCCAGTGTAGAGAAAAAGATGCATGTTTAAAGGAACATTAGTCTTCTTCAAGCTGTATTTTATTGGAGTATTTTATTTCAAGTTTACTTGTAAAAGATGGTGATGATGTGAGATAGTTATGGCTTGCTAGGTACTTTGAAAGTCTTAGCATCTCTAAATGAATATTTGAAGGTTTTGCTATCTGCACACCAAAGATTCAATAATAATTTTAATCAGTCTGAGCTGATGCTGTGGAGGTTTGAAGTGCTGTCAATATGGTATGTAGACAAATGTAAAAATACCTGTCCTTTACAATAGACAGTTGTTCTCAGTTAATTCTTAACATTTGTGTATGTGTTTTTATATTTTTAAATATCTTCCTGGGGTCCTTCATGTTTCAATTCAGTGCTACCTCAGAGTGTGTCAGCCTTCCAGGAACACTGCTGTAATGTCTTCAGGTGGATGGTAGAGGAGTGTTTTCAGTCAGGGGAACCACTCACATGTTGAAGCGCGATGCTTCTGGATAAGCGTGCTGCACATGTGCGTGCGCACACCTGCGGGTATGTTGGGAGACAGCCTCTTGTGTGCCACATGTACTGGGGGTAAGCGGTCATGCTCCTTCTCACAGAGTAGCAAACAAGACTGCAATCTGGCCAGTGTGTCTGTGACACACTGAAAATTCTAGTTGGAACAGTTTTAATAGATTTTAGACATCCAGAGATGCATAACAACTTGACCTTACTCCTACGAAGAAATTGATTTGCAAGTTGTATTTTTCTTTTCTGTGCAATTTTATACCATCTCTGGGCTGGTACTTGGATTTTCCCTTTAGGAGATAACTAGCATGCTGTGCATAGCAGGTACTACTGTTCTATTTTATTTAATTTACTTCTGTAAATGCAGTCCTTGTTCATTTGAAGCTGCGAGATTTAAATTTATTCACAAGCTGGAATTTAGAATTTTTAACCTAAGTATTTCAAATTGAGTGAAATTTACATTGTGAGCATAGTTTGTTATTCTCAGTCAATTCTAGAGAGAATGGGTTGTAAAACTGATATGATTCAGTTCATCATCCTTTATTGTTTTTATTCCTAATTGATATTTAAATGTGCGTAATATAAATGCCTTATTCTCACAAGTTTTATTTAATAATTCATTCTACTTCTACCAATACATCTCATAACTTCGTGGGTTTTTTCAGTTGTTGCTTATCACTGAAAGCTGAAGTGTTTCAAATATTGATTTTAATTTATAATAGATTTGAGTTCGAGTTTCTAACCCAGAATATGAAAGATGAGAATTTGCATTTATTTGACAATGCAATCTCATAATTAGAGTTTTTCCTCTTGACTAGATACAGCCAAAGGAGTGTAATTTAATTTTTATAGACTAACCCACTTTTATCCTTAGTAAAATATAGCTGTGTCAGTAAGCAAAATGTTAAGTTCTTCTAAACCATATTTAAAAGTTGAATGTGATATATTGAGGTAGAGTTCATGGTCTAAATGAGTAACCTACTGATCCAGTCACCCGGCCTTTGCAATATGTATCAGTCTGGTTAGCAGTGAAGGGGGTCGCCCCCTTACATTTTGTGGTGTGCCTACAACACAGTCCCCAGCTTGTAGCCAGTGACTTTTTCCTGGGGCACTTGTTAGTGCCTATTTAGTCACACAGCCACACTTGGATGGTTCAGCCTCAGTTCTGTATTAAACTTCTGTAAGCAACTCAGTGGAGAACTTTGACTATGCAGTTTTTTCATTTATGTTGTAAATTATTCCTTCTGTCCGACTGTAGTTAAACAAACCACCCTTCTTCATTTGCTATAAATTAGGGTTAGTGCTTCAAATACTACTATTTTCTCAGAACATTTTCCCAATTTCTGGAGAGCCAATCTCACAAAGCGTATTTCAGGTTCAGGTGAGACAGAAGTAACAGCAGCTTAGACACATTTCTAAGCCAGTGCTTCAAAAAGCAGCTATTATTGTGACAGCCTCTGATGGGAGTAGCTCAGAATGCAGGTATTTGTCACTTATGTTTTGAATCAGATAGGCGGGCATGGTATCCCAGCTGTTGGTATTGTTGGGTAGAAACTTGCTTCAGTGCACAACTTAAAATGAATTGAGAATCCAGCAGTAATTAAGTATGTACCTGAGTGATAACGTGGAACTAGGATAACTCTGTCTCCCCTGCAAAGATGCGCTTTGCTATGGCAATTTATTTTTAGTTGCACTTGGGGATTTATCAGTGCACAGAATTAGAGCCTTTGTCAAGTAAATGACAAAATATTTTTCTCACTTTAAGCAGAGTTTTATTTAAAATTTTTGCTGGCATAAGTTTTATGCAGTTATGCTAATGTTCTGCTGCAGTGGGATAGACAGAAGGACAAGATTTTGCCTGTGAAGCAGAATCTTACAAATTACTTTGTTAATTTATTATTTGTTTTTTAGAGATTAAGTTATCGGTGCTTTTTACTTTTAGAGGGAAGAACGGTGAACATGGGATGTGGCACTGAAGACTACACCAAGTAATTTTTGTCCCGTAGAAAGTAACATAAGGGATAAGTTTCCAGTGCATTTAGCTGGATATGCTGGTGTTTGAAAACAGCATAAATGAAATGTTTGACAAAGGATCAGAATTCTTGCTTATAATAATTCCACGTGCAGATACTTTGTGGAAATACCCATGGCAGACCCCTTCATCCTGCTTGCCTCTCTCCTTTCCCTCCATGGGCTTTTAACTCAGAAATTTCCATGCTGCTGCATTTTAGAATGTAAGTAGGGACAAAGAAATCCCATGGTGTACTGGGATCGGATGAAACATCTTGATGATACTTATATGAGTCTATAATATATATGTGCTTTTATACATACGTCATAGAAAACCTAATGTTTACCTTTTACTTAGGGCAAGAGCTCAGCCTCTGAGCATTAAAGCTGATCTAAAATCTACTTAGGGCAAAATGAAACTTGCAATATGAATAGCTCAGAAAGGACTTGAGCTTGAAGGATGAGACCATCAACGCAGAAGGCAGCAAATGCAAATTTCACAGACCTTACTGTAAGTAAACCTGCCTATGTAAATGTTCTGAACAGTATACTTTGTGCTGTAATGTAGCAGTGAACATACTTTCACGAAATATCTTTCTTAGTATGGGGGGGGAAGGATGTGCAATAACAAGGCTGATATTTTATAACATCTGTATATATAAAACTAAGATTGTTTATGAATTTCCCTTTGCAAATGAATTGGAAAACAAGCTCATTGCTTCTATTAATCTACAGTAAGAAACTTCTTATTTGTTTGGTTTACAATGACCTTTCTAATGTATTTACATTGTATGTAATCATCCTGCAATGTAATTAAAGCAATTACTGTAATTGTATGCTTAAGAGTAGTGCATGGGAACATCAGGAACAAGATGATCATCTCACCGTTGTAATTTTTTTTTTCTTTACTTTCTTCAGTATTGGTTTCCAAGTTACTTGATTTATCCAGCAGAGGAAAGCAGTGTCTTAAGTTGTGCCGTGATTTGGCCTACGTTAACTTTTCTACTTATGATTTATTTATTTTTCAATCTTACTGTGTTGCTGCCATGCTTAAACTGCTTTGTGTGTGGCTGTTCAGGGTTACAGAAGCGCATACTCTTCTCTGTTTTCATGCGTAGCATCCATTAGTACTAATACTAACTGCACATTTGTATCAAGGGGAAATTATACTCTGGTGCACATGTATTGACTAAATGATTAAAATAGCAAACACAGTTTAATGCCTACAGCAATTCTGAAGACATTAAAGTTTTTCAGGTAATAGCTGTATCTCCAGTATCCGTTTAGAAACAGTAAGGAACATACACTGAGCTGGCAGTGAATCTTTTTTTCCCTCCACACTGTCCCTTTTGGCCAAGGCTTATTAAAACAATTCAACTTTTGATATGTTTTTAAAATTAAAGTGTAATACAATCTTTATTGACAATTAAAAAAAAACTTAGCATGTGACAGTTGTTGTATCGTACCTCCTACTGTTGGGTACCCGATTAAATGAAGACACAGTAATACTGAAAGCATGCTATTTGTTTTTGATGCTGGCTTGAATAAAAAGCATACAGTATATGTTGGTAATTTGTACTGCATGCTGAAAACTTAGAGCTGTGGATATATTTCCATTCAGAAACACTTTCCAGATGCCAAAGCTTTTCTTAGGAAATTGTTTCCAATCTTTGAGTTGCTTGGAAAACTTCCAGACACACATGATGAACCGAACTAAGTGCATCAGCTAAGGAGAAATTATGGACAGTACTTAATAGGTTGCTGTTTTGACTGTCTTTAAATACACAAGAGTAATGGCAGAGTTAACAGTTCAAGTAGTTTATGACTCAAAAGTCATGACAAATATCCAAGTGCAAAAGTGATGAAGGGCTGTATTATTTTAAGGAAGTTGTGGTAACTGGTCCAGTGAATTTCATTTTTCACCGGACATGGACAATAGCTTTTTATGTTTTTCTATTTCTCAGACTTGTATGAAAGGTATACAATTGAATTTGGGGAGGATACAGTGCACACAGCCTGGTATCTTTTAAACCTCCTTTAAGACTACTGCACTTCACACACAAGTGATCTGCATTTCCAAAACCTTCCCTGTGGACTGACCCTATCACTTCTCGTAGCTTCCAGTGACTTTATCAAAATGTAGGCAAATGCATTTTTATTAGATCTAAACTCTTTTCATCTCCATTTTTCATTTTTAGTCTGGACATTTATTGGAAGGGTTGGTGTAACCTACTTTGCCAAATTAGCAATGATGCTATGAATGTGGGGAAAATATACATAAACAAATAAACAGGCCAAGCCTGTTCTAAAGTTGAACAGGTTATAAAACTGTAGGTATAAAATAACTAAGCTATAAAAGCTGAATGGATTTTTAAAATCCATTAGCACCATAGCAGCACACCAGTATAAACATGTGAGACATTCCACATGAATGGCAAGATCATGTGGAATTGGCAAGATCATCAGTGAGTAAGATGTATCAAGACATTTTGCATGTAAAATTATTTATGGGACTTACTACAGAAGTATATAATTTTGTAAAGGCATAAAGGATTGTGGCTTTCCACTTCATTTCAGCAGATACGGATTGTGTCAAGAAAAATGCTGACACACAAGCCTGAAAGTGAAGTCCAAGTTCACCTCTCTTGCTAGAAGATAAAGTATATTTTGGTCTTGATATCCAAGGCATTTCCTTTTGTTGTTGTTGTTGTAGCATGAACATACAGATGATGGAGAACTGTGAACCAGCTTTGCTTGAAAGAATTAATTTGTTAATGCTTGGCTCTAAGTCCCCATTAGTGAGCAGAGAAATTAATAAGGACAGTAGGAAACAAAAGAATTAGACATGCAGGTGAAAGTTGAGCTTTGCCTTTTGGTTTGTAGCCTCCAGTGGCTTTAAAAAATGCTTGATAATACCAGCATTAGCAGCTGTACTTAACTTTCTCCGTCTATGCATTTTTAAGCAGTTGAATGCCTTGCTTCTGCTTTGTGATGCTGCAAGCAGTAATAAAGGCTACTTTGTGCTGTTATTTACATTATTAACAGTGTAGTTTTGATTCAGATTTCCAGTACCAGAATTAGAAGGCACGATTTATGAAGAGATAGCACGGTAATCCAGACTGCTGTCATCTGTCGGTCAACGATTATCCAGTTTTCTTCTAAAATGTTTTAATTTCTGCAAGATGATGTGGAAGTTCAGGTCAGAAGGAGAATGAGGAGGCCATTATTTCATTTTCGAAAACCTCCTATTATTTTCCACAAAAAAGTGCAAAAAATAATTTTAAAATACACCAGATATAGGAGGGTTTGTGATCCTGTAGGAGGATTTGTGAGTTTTCGCTGAAAATTATGATGAAAATATGCTAATATGAGCAGGTAGGTTTCGGTTTGCTTTTTTTCTTTCAGAATTATGTACTCCATAAGAGTCTAATCGCATGGATATGCTTTTATCTTGCCTACTGAACACATCAAAGGGAGGAGATAGGGATGAAATAGCTGTGGTCCTAAAACACAGGATTAAAAATCGGGAAGTATGTGTCCCAGCTTTGTAAAAGATTTCAGGTCACCTAATTTCAGTGCCTAAGTTTCTTCAACTAAAGAACAGTGATTATCCTTGCTTGTAGTATTTAATTAGTTGTTTATAAGGCATTTAGTACATTTCATGAGAATTTCTAGCAAGGTACAAATTATTTAACCCACTCATGAGCTCCAGAAAGAAAGCTGAGAAGATGGGATAGAAAGAGTTTGTGCAAAATGAAGCACAGAGGATGTGGTTGGATATGGTTATACTTTATAGTGGTTATACTTTAAACTTTCTCTTCCTAACTTTGCACTTACAATCATAAATAAATAAATTAAGCTTCCCCAGCATAAATTCTGTTTTAAACCAATATAAACATGATCCAGCTGTAACCATGACTGTGCATGGAAGCACAGCGTTGGAAGAATGTTACCTTTCCAACATTCAGTCATTTTCTAAGATATTTAGAACCTTATTAGATGAAACATTTCTATTGAAACATAATCTAGAAGATTATTATAAGATCTCTAGAAGACAGCAAGTCACAATGGGAACTGTTGCCTCTGTCACTGTATGAAGTATGCAAGCAGGTTCTAGCTAAGGAGCAGACAATTTATAATGGCAAAACCACTGATGTCATAAAAAGATGGGCACAAAACCTAATATGAAAACTAGAACTTAGAAATGTATTTCTTTATATTTTGAATGCAATTTTGAACTTTACTGGTACAGTAAAATCCAGAAATAGTCACATTGTATATTTTATGTGCTTCAGAAAAGGGTATTAAATGTTTACGTGTTGCTGTAGAGTAAGTTCTCGTTTTAGGTTTCAGCATACATCACAGAACTTTTATAACTCCTGCTGGGTGCTGAATTTCACTCAACTGGAGGGATGACAGTTTAGGACAAGAAATAAAGGTTGATATATAATCGAAACCAAAGTCAAAGTGTGGGTAGGCACACAAGACAACAAGTCCAAGTACAACAAAAAGGAAAACTTGCAGACTTACCAGGACTGAACGTTGACTGCTGTGAAATAACATAATTGGAGCTATTGGGGATACTGTAACAGAGGAGGAGTATCAGTTCAAACACATGGTCCTCGGGCTTGTCTTTATGAACGTGAAAATAACACGAAACAAATGGCATGCAAATCATAAAAATATGCTAATACTAGATAACTACAGGTTTCACAGGGGTTGTGTGTGCTGTAATACGAAGTGCCCACTGTTGGCCAGTTTTCCACCTCTTGTTTGAAGGAGACAGACAAAGATTAAAAGACACAAGGGGATAACTTCTGCCAAAGTCTGTTAATGGTACACCTCAAAATTTATGTTCACCTATCTGCTAACTTTTTTAAGTTACTTATCCTAAGATACAGAACTTCCCTACATGCTTGAAGCTGTGCTTGTGTGTACATCCACACCTCCTACTCCAAGCTGGACAAGGGGATTTTGTGACTGCTCAAGGATGACTTGTTCCTGAACCCTTGCTTGGCACAGAGTTTCTTCCAGCACTGCAGAAGATTTGATGCAGCCTGCATGCTTGGAGTACACAGAGAAGATTTCTCTAAAGCAGTATTGTGGAAGGAATTGCAGAAGACAAATATGACTTCATGCCTACAGAGTTCATGCCTACAGAGTTGGATGTGTACAAAACACTGGAGCAAGTGTGGGTTTTTGTTTGTTTTTAATGAGGGTTTGTCAGTCGTAGCCCAACAGATAGAATGTTTGGCTTGAAAGAGTTGGCATTGGGCTAAACAGCATTGTGTGTTTGGTGTGAGTTAAACTTACAGCTACCAGTTTTGTGGCCATAGCCAGTTCTGGTGTAGAGCAGAGTGCAGCAGTTTCTTGCTGAGGTGTATCTTTGCAGGAAACAGGTTAAGAGTAGTTGGGTCATCAAGTGGGAAGGTGGCTGTCTTTTTTGGAAATGAGGTCATGGATCTTGGGTGTGGTATCTAGTTGCCGAGTTTGGCTTCAAAGACTTTTACTGAAGGATGGTCTTCAGTGTACAGGTGCAAAGCAAAGTTACCTATTTTTAGGATTATGGTTGGCTCTGAGGTTGGTGGGTCAGACTTGCTCTTTTTTCTCTGCACCTTCTATAGCAGAAGAATTTGAGGTGCCTAATAAGCAGTAAGAAAAGCAGTAGGAAAAAATGTTTGGATATTCTAACGTCTTTTATATACGGTGTAAGAAGTAGGTAGGTATGATGTCACCTTGTTGTTGTCCCAGAAACATGTTTAGCTGCTACTCAACATGTAGACAACATGCACTGAGCTTTGCAGACAGGGTAGGTGGAAGAACTCTCATATTTTAGATTTGAATAAATTGTAGCATCAATTGTTTGTTGCTATCAAGACTGAATGCATCTGCATGCGACTGAAACAGAGTACCAGGGTGTGGATGTGTGGAGCTAGACAGCAGCTAAGCAGGGGCTTTGAGCATTGCAATACAGTTCTCGGGTGTGTGTGTAGTGTGGATCTTGATGAGAAAATCGGTATTGCAAACCGGAGCTATGGAACAGCCTTCAGGACCTTTACCTTCATCACTTAATTGCATGGAATAGGGCAGAAATGCTGCAGAAATAGTTCTGGGCCTTCACACTCTCTCAATGTATGATCAGATGGGGCAGAGAGAAGCATAAGGTTGGCAGGTTGCTCAGTCCAGGAGTAAATTGTCAATGTTTGGTTTTACCTCAGAGTGTTGGATTTGTTTATTTGTTGGTGTCTTTTGTTTGTTTTAATGTGTAGTAGGTGCGTGTGGAAGAGGGGGTGGAGTATTACTGCACTGTCACACAGGCACTCCAGCCTTGTCTACTCCCCTCTCTTCTTAAAAGTACTGGTAAAGTGCATCTTCAGCCAACCACACAGGCCTTGAGGCTAAAATGAAGGAAAATCAATCTGTCAGCAATAGATACTTTATAGTAAAACATCTTTATAGTACCTATGCATATGCATAGCACACACTGCCCTGCTGAATCAGTGAAAAGGCTGAATTACTCAGTACTCAGCTACCAAGAGAATGCACAGCACATACAGTAATTGTGCACCAGTGTAAACTGTTGAGGGTAGGTAGCTGGGAACAACCCTGTCCCGATAAAAGCAGAGTACAAAACATGAGCTGTCCTTACCCAGCCAGAAACTCAGAACATTTGTAGATAGAAGAAGAGCTCCCCCAAAGTTTGGCAATTATATTTCTGTGTGATGCATTAATGACAGTATCAAGCTGATTGCTCAAGCAAGAATATCCAGTAATTAGCAGTTGTCTGTGGTATGAGCCTTACGAGGCAGATAACCACTCTGAAGCACTGTCTGCTGTTCAGACTGCTGGTGGCAGATGGTGCCGGAAGATCTCAGAACTGGCTCAACACTAAAATAAACCACTGCAAGTGTCAAGTATGAGGAAGGACATCCTTGTGATAAAAAAGCAATTCGTTTTCCACAGATAATGTGGAAAGGATGCTGTTGTCCTACCTGAGCTCAGTGGGCAAACAGCAGTAGCTGTGGTATATTAGCTGGAGCAAGGAGAGTGGCATTTCACAGAGTCACAGAATAGTTTCAGTTGGAAAGAACCTTAAATATATAATTCCGGACCCCCTGCCATAAACAGGGACACCTCCTGCAAGCCCAGGCTGCCCAAAGCCCCATCCAGCCTGGCCTTCAGCACTGTCAGGGATGGGGCAGCCACAGCTTCTTTGGGCAGCCTGTGCCAGGGCCTCTCAGTGAAGAACTTCTTTCTAATGTCTGCTCTAAATCTCCCCTCTTTCCATTTAAAGCCATTACCCCTTGTCCTATCGCTGCACCCCCTGACAAAGGGTATTTTCCCAGCTTTGCCGTAGGCCTCCTTTAGGTACTGAAAGGCTACTACAAGGTCTCCCCAAAGCCTTCTCTTCTCCAGGCTGAACAACCCCAGTGCCCTCAGCCTGCCTTCACAGGAGAGGTGCTTCACAGGTAGTTGTGCCCCAGGTGCAGGACCTGGCACGTGGACTTGTTGAACTTCATGCAGTTGGCCTCAGCCCATCGGTCCGGCCTATCCAGATCCCGCTGCAGACCCTTCCTACCCTCAAGCAGATCAAGACTCCTGCCCTACTTGGTGTCACCAGCAAATTTGCTGCAGGTGCGCTCCATCCCCTCATCCAGATCATCGATGAAGATATTGAAGAGAACTGGCCCAAGTACTGAGCCCTGGGGGACACCACTAGCGACTGGCCTCCAACTGGATTTAGCTCCATTCACCACGACTCTTTGGGCCCAGCTACCCAGCTGTTTTTTAACCCAACAAAGTGTACACCCATCCAAGCCTTGAGCAGCCAGTTTCTTCAGGAGAATGCCATGGGAAATGTTGTCAACAGCCCTACTGAAGTCTGGGTAGATCACGTCCACAGCCTTTCCCTCATCCACTGAGTGTGTCACCTTGTTGTAGAAGGAGATCAGGTTCGTCAAGCAGGATCTGCCTTTCATAAACCCCTGCTGACTGGGCCTGATCGCCTCGTTGCCCTGTAAGTGCTGTGATGGCGTTCAAGATAGTCTGCTCCAGGGGCTTCCCCAGCTCTGAGGTTAGACTGACAGGCTTGTAATTTCCTGGATCCCCCTTCCAGCCTTTCTTGTAGATGGGCGAAAAATTTGCTAGCTGCCAGTTGACTGGGACCTCCCCTGATAGCTAGGGCTGCTGATAAATGATGGAAACATCCTGACTAGCACTTCTCTCAGTACCCTTGGGTGGATGTCACCTGAACCTATAGACTGGCACACATTTAAGTGGATAGCAGGTCACTAAGCATTTCCTCATGGATTATGAGGTCTCTATTCTGCTCCCTCTCCCTATCTACCAGCTCAGGGGGCAACAAGTGGTCTGGCTGCTAAAGACTGAGGAAAAAAAGGCAGTAAGTACCTCAGCCTTTTCCTCATCCCTTGTCACTGTTTCCCCCCACATCTAATATAGGATGGAGAGTCTCTTTAGTCCTCCTTTTTTTCTTTGTGTGTTTATAAAGACATTTTTTATTGTCTTTGACAGTAATAGCCAGATTGAGCTCCAGCTGGGCTTTGGCCCTTCTAATTTTCTCCCTGCACAGCCTCATGACATCTTTGCAGTTCTCCTGAGTGCCCGCCCCTTCTTCCGAAGGCTATAAACCCTCTTTCTCTTCCTGAGCTCTAGCCACAGCTCTCTGGTCTGCCAGGCTGGTTTCTTTTGCACTGACTTATCTCTTAGCATGTGGGGACAGCCTGCTCCTGGGCCTTTAGGATTTCTAAGCCAGTGGTCAACTGCAGTAGCTGTGGTATATTAAGCCATTGCTGGGGCAAGAGGGGTAGTGCTTCTGGCATTGAATCATGGAAGTCAGTTGTGCTAATTTATTTTCTACCACAATTTATTTCACTGGAATCACAATACGGTGTGAAAAAGGCTTAAGAGTATTTTCCTGCCTTTAAATCATACAGTTAAGGGTGTCATTCCTTTCTGACACTCAAAGTTAAAAAAAAAAAAAAAAAAAAGTGAACTTGTGGCTGAAATGTTCTAAAAATGCCACTCTTGTAGTAGCAATGTTCTTTCTTTTTCCATTAATCTTCTATGCCTGTTTTCATTTTCATTATGTCTTGCCATAAAGATACTACAGAACTACAGAAGAGGGACAGCCATTTTATCCTGATCAAGTTTAGTTCACGCCTGATGCTTCATAAATTCTTGGAAGCTTAATTAGTGTACAATAACATCTAATTTGTGAGCTGAAAAGGATCCATAAGTATTTAAAGAAAAAAGAAAGCTTGGCTGTGGAGGATGTCTTAACTTAGTAGCTATTGAAAAACTGATGGAAGTGATGACTTTTTTTAATTCTGTCAAGAATCTTGTTACAATTCAGATTATAGCTGGAAATGGGAGTAAACAATCATTTGGGAGTGGAATTTCCAACTGGAAAAAAATAGTTACAGAAAAGACACAGGAGAAGCATTACAATGGGATTTTATTACTGGTGAGATTATTCTCTCTATTTATGCGTGAACATGGTCCATGTGTGTGAAACTCCAGTGCTAAAGTTGTAAAATTCTGGTCTGTGCCGGAATATTGGGGTTTGACTTTAAAAAGAGCTCAGGATTATTCTGTGGAATTTATCCTGTAGAACAGAGCTGTTGTAAATGCCTGGAGTTACGCTGCAGGACTTCGATTTCTGCAGGAGAGGTCTCCTGGAGTTGTCAGGTGAAAAACATGCATCCGAGCACATTGCCTAATTGTTCACAGCACTGTACAGCTCTCATCTCCTAGTCTACTGGAATATTGCAAGGTATATGATATTTTCAGGGACTTTGCTAAATCATTTGCTGTTGAGAACAGGGCCTTGCAGGAATTCCACAAAAAAGAAATGGCAGACAGGCAATGATCTATAAAACAATGGGAGTAGCAAATCTGCCAATGTCAAAAGCTTTTGGCAGACATGGGCTTTGAGGAGAAAACTGAGATTTGCTGCTGTGTATGGAAGACTGAAGAATGGCTGAGTTAGGCAGGTGGCTGTAGCTGTAGGGAAGGAATAGATGATGAAGAGGTGCTGGATTAGAGGGGGGAAAACAACCACTGTGTTTAGTTCCACTGAATGTAGGACTTCTTTTTTTTCAGGAGAGAAAGGGAAAGAAAAAAGTTAACTGCAGCCATGGGAAGTGTCACGTCTGCCTCAGCTGTAGGAAGACTTCGGACAAAATACCAGATCTTTGTGGGAGACATCTACTGAGATGTCAGTATCATAAGCCTATTGATGGCAGCATAGTCGAGGCCCCTTGGCAATGGTTTGTCAGCAGGGCCAGAGCTCTCCTTTTTGTGACCTACACCAATATTGTGCCTCCTGATCAGTCAGCCGTTGCTGGTATGGTTAGAGCCGCCTGTAGCTCCTCTACCTTCCTAAGAAAAGACTCCACCTGCTGTGTTGATTGATTGAAGCTCACTGGAGATAGAGAAAGATTTAATACTGTCTTGAGGGCTTCTCTTCTTGAGTTTAACCTGACAGCCTTAAAACACATCTCAGAGTTCAGATTTGGGGCAGGAGGGACAACAAAAAGCAGAGAAGTCCTCACATTGTTTGAATGGCAGCGAGGTAGTGACAGTACAAAAGAACTGCTTTAATTAAGATCCTCTGAAGGCAGGAAATCCTTCTTTCTGAACATTACCCAGATAAACAGTATTTTGCTGCTACACACAGCACTTCATAGTGTGGTGCCAGTTGCTACTGCAGAAGTATCTACTGAACGGTGTAGGTGCTGCAATGCTTGTTTCTGAAGTTCCTGGGGATTTAACAAGTACCTGCAGGTTACTTTCCTGCCTCGTTTCTGTCAATAATAAAAAAACAATTCTTAATCACTGTGTGTTTAGGAAATGTTATGAAACCATGCTTCAGGGTTTGGAGGCACTGTCTGAGGAAATCCTGGTCCCATGTCCTTCAGAGGGGAAAAGAAAAATCCTTTTGAGCATCCCATGTTCTAAAGGAATCATTTTATTAGCCTTAGAAATATTTACCTCTTTCTGCAACCACAAGACAATACGAGCAAACCTCCAGTATGTAGATGGTGCATGCCATTGTCCAGCACAATTTCTACTGTATCACTTGTGGGAAAATTTTAGAGCAATGAGAGGTGGAACTGCCGCAACTGGTTCCTGCTGTGTTTGGGAGTGGATGGGAGGGGAAAGACAACTATTTATTTTATAGCCTTTATGGAACATTTTAAAATAACAGCTATGTGCATCAGAATGTACATGTTTTTTTCAGATATGAAGAATTTGAGAAGTTATAAATTTAATTAGGTTAACTAATTAAAATAGATTAAATTTAGTCATATTTATAAATAAAAGACATTCAGAAAACCCATTTCTGTCCAAATGGAAATTATTTGTTGAAGCATTAAACTTCAAAGAGAGCAAGAACTGCGATTACTTGGAAAAGTACTTCTAGTTTTTCTTTAAAATAAAAAAGTGGGGTAGAGAAGAAGAAAGTTTTGCTGAGAGTCATTCTCCTTTTACTCTTGGTTACTTGTGTCTGTGTGGCAAAGCAACAAGAAAGGGAAAAAAAACACATTAAAAGGCAAATTAACAGCATATAAAACAGTAGCTATGGAGACACCTTAATTCAGACACATTCAGCATCAAAAAGTAATTTTCAAACTAACTGCATTCCAGTTGTAGCTATTCAAACAATGTATTCCAAAACATGGAAAATTCTGGTTATAAAATACATTTTGCTGTACATTATGTGAATCAAGTATTTTTGGTTCCAACCAGAGTTAAATAAAAGAAAAAAATGCCAGAAAGGGTGGCCATGATCCTCCTGCAGTGCAGAGCTGGTAGTCACGTCCCAGCTCAGGTTTGTGTCTTAATCACCAGCATTGCTTTGGAGATTTAACTGGTTTTGCAACAGTTTTCAAGCGTGAGTCATGTTATAAAGGAAAGCTAGGTTTGTACCAAGCTGAGTAACCTTTGTTCTGTGTCACAGGAATCATGTATCGCAAATCCTGCGCATCTTCAGCAGCCTGTCTGATAGCCTCTGCCGGATATCAGTCTTTTTGCTCTCCTGGGAAAGTGAACTCTGTTTGTATCAGCTGCTGCAACACTCCGCTCTGCAATGGACCCCGGCCGAAGAAGAGAGGGAATTCTGGTGTGGTGCCGAGGGCACACGTGATAACCACTGCTCTGCTCCTTAAATTGTCTCTCTTGTTTTTGTATTGCTAAACTTCGAGCAAGTTTTTTGCTCTGCACAGTTTGTTCTGTCTCCTTTCTTCAAAGACACTGCAATTATTTTCTATTTGTTTCCAAATCCCTATCAGCAGCGAGGGAAGTTCAGTGGCTGTGGGGAGAAAGAGGCTGACATTTTTGGCAGCTAATGAATTCAGTTAGCAGATTGAATTTCCAGTGTGCACTTAAAAATCTAAACAGCAGGATCCAGAACTCCTGCTCTTTTTGCATAACTGGAAACAAATCCATCTGTGTTATTGCATTTAAGATGTAGTCAGTTCCTCAGCCACTTTAATTCACGTTTTTAAGTTCATCGCTGATCGTTAACTTTGCCTTATATATGAAGTCATACTTCATTTTCACAAAGGCTGGTTTGTGTGTCTGGAGTGGGCTCTGAGCTCATCTTCAGTGGCACTACTTCCAAGCTGGGCTCCAGTGATGCAAGACCTGGTTTCTGTGGACTGCAGTTGGTCTCAGTCTGAAAAGTACTTAAAAAAACTTTCTTGCTGCTCTTGGTGGAAGAATTGCGCACAGAGGAAAAGAAGAGCGGGCGCAGGGACCGTCTGCTCCTGGCTGTCGAGTTCAGGTTGGCTCTGAGGAACTTCTCTTTGTTGGCGTGCTGTATGGTCAGGTGGCAGCGGAGGACCTGCAGAAACACGCTGCGGAACTGCTGAGAGGAGATGTTGTACAGCAGGGGGTTCACCACGGAGCTGAGGAAGAAGAAGCTGTCAGCTATGGGAAGAAGAGTGATGTATGCTCTGAAGTAGGGGACAGTCCAGTCCTGCTTTGGTTTTGCAGCAGCCATGATCCTTCTAACCTGGTTTGGCATCCAGCATATTGCCAGAGTTGCAACAATCAGCCCTGTGAACAAACAGAGAAGCACAGAGTCACAGAATATCCCGAGCTGGAAGAGATCCACGAGGATCAGCAAGTCCAACGCCTGGGTCCCCAAAGGACCACCCAAAAATCACGTGTCTGAGAGCCTTGTCTCGGAGGGAGAAGTGTGCGTATGTAGGGGGAAAAAAACAAAGGACCTAGTATCAGTTCTGCACTTACTGGTTAGGAAACACTACCAGTTTTTCAGTGTTTTGCTTAACAGCTTTTTCTGCCAGTAGCTTTTTTTGTTTGTTTTAATTACTGTTACGAGGTCATTGCAGCATATGCTACGGACAAAAGATCGCACAGTGCTTGGATAGTGTTTCTTTGTACCTGTTGCCATTTATTAGTTTTCAAGGTGTTCTTTCATCAATGCCTATATCTTTGGAAAGAATGGGTCTTTGTTTTGGTCTGTGTTCTTACACTTTTTATGTTTTTCCCTTTATTTTGAGAAACAAATGAACAAAATAAATAGAACCTATAGCCATATAAGATCAGGCAATACCCAAAAGAGATCAGATTCTTGTTTGTACTTTACAAAAAAAGAAGAAACTGTATGCATAGTAATATATTTGGTGTTATTTTTGGTAAATTTCCTCTTACAGAAGATATTTTTAAGTAAAATATGTATGGATCTTTTTATGGTAATTAAGATTTGTTGGGCTTTCTTAAAATCAAATTCCAGTGGAATTAAATTATGAATGTAAATGAGAAAAACCCAAGCCTAATCATGAAAGTGTAAACAGTTTCGGATTATAAATTATGCTTTAAAATGTGGTATCCGACCATTTTGTATTTATATGTAGATATAAATACACATTGCTGCATCACTGATGGCATTAAAAAGGGGGTGGCTTAAGTGCTGGATGTCTGAAAACACTGCTTCTGCTCAGCGGAGCTGCAGCAGCAATGCCATCCTCAGAAGTGCAGCCCTGGAGAAACGTGTTGGTGATGGGAGAGCTCAGCGCCCACCAGGAGATGGAGCAGGGGATGGGCACCCAGGACGGGCACCCCAGTCCTCCCTGGCACCCACTTCCAGCACACAGATGTGCTGGCATCTTACATGAACCATGAGGTACAGGAGATAATTCCTCTACAGTGCTCCCCTTCAAAGCTCTACTTCTGAAACAAAATAGAGCCACAGGTTTACTGCTCCCGCTTTGTTTTTCTCTTTGCAGGAAGCGTGCCTTATGCGAGTGCTTCAGAGGGAGTGCAAGTTGCAGGCTGCCTTCCCTGCTGCAAGTGCACAAAGTAGCAGAGAGTATCTTGCTGGTGCGTGGTTTGCCTTTCCAGAGACACTTGTGGTTTTTATTTCCTGGAGTGCTGTGCCTCCTTTCCCAGCAGAAGCACAGAAAGGTTTTCTTACCTGTCTAGAATGGCAGATGCCCCCACTAAACAGATCACTGTAGGAATGCAGTTCTGAAACAGTACATTCCCACTGTTTTCAAGCCAGAAAAATGGTATTTTACTAGTGAGCAGACATGAATGTAAGGGGAAGGGTGGAAGAAAATCAAGCTTTTTTCTTTGAAACTGCCAGAACTTAGACAGGGTATTTCCCCATTCCCTCCACCACCATCTCCATCAAAGGAAAGGCAAGAAACGTCAGGTTTTCTTAAAGAAGTTGATTTTCTTAATGAAAGCCATAATTATGATCTCACTGAATGACAGATACCAAATAAAAGTCGTCTTTTTGCTCATGTGCTTCCCTAATCGCTTAATGTCACAGCAAAAGTAGTCACTTCACGTCACGGTAATTTTGGAAGGATGGGGAAGTAGCCTAGCTGAAAAATACAGCAATAGATTCACAGGGTTGGGGGGGAGGACAACTAGGAAGCCTATTTTTAGTAGGCAAGTGATAAAAGCAGACGTCTTTGCCATTTCATGTTCTTTAACTCCCCTTACTTCCGTTACCGACAGTCTCCTTATTCTCATCCCTGTTTTTACACAGTCCTGTGCCCCTGCTTGGCTGCCTGACTCTCCCCAACTTCTTGCCTCGTTTGTTTCAGTTCCTGGAGTGTCTCTGGCATAAACTGATCTACTTTTTTTTTTTTTAAACTGATCTACTTTTTTTTTTTTTTTTTTTAATCTGCTGACAGCATAACAAATACAGGGATAGTGGTCCTGGCACAGACTGACAGAAAACAAGGAGCCCCAAGCAGTGACTTTTGCTGAGCCTTACAAAAAGATCGCAGCAGGGCGCTGTGGTGACTTCTTCTCCTGTGCAGCCTAAACACAAAGCCCACAAACCAGGGCCTGCAAAGTTCTTGCCAAATTTTACCATATGATCTCTTTCAAGGGGAAAGAAAATAAGCTCTATTGTGTAAAATTTGTGTTATTAGTCACAAAAAGGATATTTCATCATCCTGATTAATAGCTTCCCAAATTATGAATGATGCTGTGAAAAACTGGGCATACACTGCATGCATTCAGTTTTAGAGCTCATGTGCAGTGCACTGAGAAGCCCAATTTTTCACTCGTATCTGAATTCTGTGCCATTGACCTTTCTTTTTAGGCCAAACTGCCAAATGCTTGAGATTCCCCCTTATATCCTTCAGAGACTTTTGTTCTGGGCAATTGAATATTTCGTTGTCTGTACAGCAAGTGAAAAATGAGCTGCTCGTGCCCTTGCATAGTATGGAGGAGGTTAGACTTTTGGGGTTGGGAGGAAATGTCTGGAAAACTTCCTCATTTGCCAGTGATAAGTAACTGAATTTTTACACTTGGACAAAAAAAAAAAAAAGAAAAAGAGAAAAAAAAAAAAAAGAAAACTGACAAATTCACAGTATTTTTTCCAGCTGTTCACACTTAAAAGTATGCAGTAAGCCTAAGTGCATCAAAAGAAAAAGCTTTATGTTCAGGCCTTAACAGATTAAATATTTTGACTGAATTATTGCTGCAATGTGAACGTGTACACTGGCTATATAGATTTTAATCTTGTAATGTAATGTGCAGAAGGTGCTTAAATAACTCCGTATCAACTCAAATGTAAAACAAACTGCATCTTATGTCAGTACTCATGCACTTTTTCCCTAGCACTTGCTGCCTGCTAGGAATTAAACACCTTCACATTTCATCTCATATTCAGCTTCCCTTTCCACTCCTTCTTATTAAAGTGAAAACAATTAGTAGCTCCATTTATTTTATTTATTTTTCTGTTTTCCTACCTACTGCACTGAAGTGACACGCTAGGTGACAGCAGAGATTTATCTCCCATGGAATAATGATGTTTATAAACAGAGTGATGCTGTGGGCCGGTGACCTCCACCCCTGGTGCCTGACGTTTCCCACACAGGTTTGAATCACTGGGTTTAATCTTCAGAAGCGCATCAGACCGTGCCACCAGAAGCCAGGAGCCCTTGCGTTACCTAATTGACTGTGTGTAAGTGAATACACCACCTTTTAAGTAAGTGTTTGAGCTTATAATTCGTTTAACATTGATGTGCATATTTCACTGTAACAACAACAAAAAGCAGACATGAAAAGATCCTTGACTAAAACCATTTTAAAAGGCTAAGCCATAAATAAGAATTGCCACTTTCAATTACTATTTTGGTCTGAAAAAAAACAACCAAAAACAAATACTAAGCCTCTTTAAAAGTAAAGCGTACAAATTTAACAATGATTTAAATTCAGCAATTGTTATTGTAACTTCCCAAAAGTAGATCTTATAGTATTAATTCTTAATATGTGACAAAGGATCATTTAAGTAGTAAAATAAACCTAGCGTTTAAGTGCCAATAATATAAATATGCATCGCTGGCATGGAATACGAGTTTGGCAGTCATCTCTCCCTTAGCAATACTTTTTATTACTCGGAACATTCCTCTGGGCCATAGGGGACTGAATTAAATTCATTATGAACTTTATTGGGAAGGATTTTAAATACATGCAAATGTCTGGTAAAGCAGAGAGGGCTTCCTTCTCCGCCTTCCCAGGTTTTGATTGTTCTTCTGTTAAGCAGATTCTTTTTGTCTTTTTTTTTTTTTTATCATTATTTTTTCTAGACCTGGACACTTAACTCTTTCCCTGTCTATAGTCCCACATTTCTCCTCTATCTTGGCCACTGCCAACCAACCACAAAACTTGGAACCATCTACAAAATGGCAATTGTTGTTAGGAAATGCCAACACACGCCTATATCTGGCTGCCATCGCCATTAGCCAAGGCTGTTGGAACTGAGTCCTGGTGAGTCAGGGTCTGCAGGACCGCTGCTACCCCAAATCACAGCGAGCTCAAACAGGGTTAAGCCTCAAACTTTGTTTTTCTGTGAGTAATGGCACAAAGGAGGCTTCTCAACATCTGCTTGTAAACTGACATTTAAATGGCAATTGCCAGTGGAATATAAGCATATGGTTACTGAGTTATGACTCGCGTGCAGGCAGCGGTGCCGCTGGTTCAGAGGGAGGCTTGCTGTCTGAGTGCTCATTTTGCACTTCTGTACTTGGCCCAGCTTTATACTCAAAGGTATAGCGTGACATTTGCCCCGTGCCTTAGTCACAAAGTCTTCCTACCGCAGTTACCAGCTTCCAAAAGGTGAAGATACCAAGAGCATCCCCCACCATTAAGTTCGCCATCACGAAGCAAAATGCCAGTCAGGAGGAAAGCGCTTGGCCCCTGTTTGACTCTGCCAACCATGGCTTTGAAAATAGGAGCAAACACAGCTCTCTAATCAGGTTGTGGAGGGTTGTAAGCGCCGTCACTGCTAAACTCCAGAGCAGAAGAAAAAACTAGCACTAATTAAGGATGTTGCTCTCAGGAAGTGGGTTTGGGGCATATCGTGCATTATTTTAACCAGGACTCAAAACCATTGTTTTCCATTACAAATAAGGTCATAAATCATCAGTCTGTTGTCTTTCTGGCTTTCATGAAGAAAATGAGCCACAAAAGGCACCGTGGGTTTGGGTGCTGAGGTGACCTTCCAGACGCGGCCCAACGCCTTCCAGCGCCTGCCGCCGTTGCGCACCCCTGCTGCTGCCACAGTCTGCCTGTGACAAGTCACCTGCCACATGCCGACTGTCTGCTGACAATCACCAGTTTACAAACTGCTGTTGCTTTCACTGCTGCAGCTCTGAGTGGCCAGCACAGCAAGGAAACCAGCCGGCACGCTGCGGCCTGGCGGGGCTGTGGGCAGCAGGAGCAGGGCCTGTCCGGGCGGCCTTCGCCTCGCTGCTTTCCTGGCATTGCTGCTCCCGGCAGTCAGGCGTTTGGGGAAGGTCTGTGCTGTGCCTGCAGCTGGGCTGAGTGCCAGACCCAACCTTGCAGCTTTGAGCAGCCTCTGGCGAGCCGCGGACGCGCAGCCCGATGTGTGAAGCAAGGCCCTCTCCAGCCTGCGTGGGCTGGCAGAGGAAGGCGCCATGCCTGCGACACCCACTCTGTTTATCTCCCACCTCTCCATCTCCCCTCTGCTTGAGGTCAGGAGGTTTAAAAGCACAGTCCAGAGAGGAAATGAGGCACTACTTGATAAACGTGTCGCTACAGCCTGAATCGTGTGCTGAAGGCCTTTCTGTCCCCGAGGCCTAGCCCTGAACTGACACTCAGTGCCACCATGCCCGCATCCTTTTTGTGCTGCCCACCCTAATCTTCTACCCAGGAAACCTCCTTTCTCTTGTTCTCGAAGTCCCAGAATTGGGACCAAAAAGAAGAGACGGGGCAGATGGGAAGGATAAGCCCTCAGGCACTGTTAACGTCTTCTTGCCCACGCACACATTCTTCCTGGAAGAGATGCAGGTGGCCCAAATATGCCACTATTCTCTACAGTATTAACGAATGCCCAGAAATAACATTTCAGCTGGCACTCAGAGTGCCACACGTAACACAGGCATGAGATAAACTGAACACAAGGGTCCTAACAGACTTGCAGATGTCCCCGTTATGCTTTACGAGCATCATTTCGTAGGTGGCAGTTCCCACCTGGCTCCCAGACTCTTGTCAGGTTGTGCCCCGCGCTTGGCTCTACATCTCGCTTTCTGTAAAGCAGATCTCACTTAGTTACAGAGTCACTGGAGGAAACACCACCAAAAAAACGCTGTAAAAACAAAAATGATGGTTCTGCTGCCCCCTCTGCTAGTGACAGCTAGCTCCACATTTCCCGAAAATCAATCGCTCGATCCTGTACTCGGCGCAGAGTGTCACAGCCATCAATAAGAGTTTTGTTTGAGTGAGGCCTGCAGTGTGCTCCATGTCCAGGACAAAGCATCTCATGAAGATTGAAATAGGAAAAGAATATTAATATAAAACTCCTTTTTCCCTTGATTGCCCACATGCAACTTCCCTCTGCTGAAGGACAAACATCATCATAATAATAACCACATATTGATGGATGTTGAGGTGAATATAAAAATGTATTAACCTGAGAGATAAATATTGACGCTGCTTTGTCTGTGTCAATATTTAGTTCAAGGGACAATAAATTGTGATATTCACCGAAACAAGTCAATACATGCATTGCTGCATACATTTTGTATGAGCTCAAATTATTCAGCAACTCGGCTCCTTTTATCCTCAACTTTCAGAATCATGGATTTGTCTTTCAAAAATGCTTCTCTGCAAGGGAAGGAGGTAATATGTAAACTATCCCTATCCAAGCAGTAACTACAGGGTAGCTTTGAGAAGGTATGGCCAGTGGATAGCTCCCAGAGATAAAATCCAGCCCCTTCTCTGCTTTTGCTGGGAATCCAAGTATAACAAGGACAACAGAGTTAGCAAGGTATTTTTGTTGCCAGCACAAGCAGACAGATCTCAAGCACTCAAGGAACAGCTCTGGCAAAGAAAACTCTGCCCTTCTAGAGTGGGTTTAAACTGAACAGAAGTCAGCAACCAACTAATCTTTATAAATGCTGCTGGAATAATTAAGCATATGGCCTGGGCCAGACAGTCGAAAACCATGTCCTGCTAACAGCTGCCTGCAAAAAAAAAAAAAAAAAAAACAAAAAACAAAAAAAAAACAATGGGCCAGGAATTGCTGCAGCCTTCAGAGGGATTTGGTCCACCTCATGCTCACGGTGCTCCTCCCAGCCTCATGGGTGGCCTACACCAACGATACGTCCCATTAGGGAGCTCCATTTGCTGATCAGGACAGTGCAGCCCCACAAAGCGGTGCAATAAATTGAAGGCACTGAGAAGCAGCAAGCAGCCTCTTGGGGCAATAAATGAAATAAAAGGCCTGCGAGGACTTGCTGCAGCTGAAGCCCCGGGCCACCCAGCCATGTGTCTGCTGGGGCCATGTCCCACCTGAGCCTGGTGACGAAGAAACACCATGGACAGCACGTCGGCAGCTCTGCAGCCACGGGACAGGCTCTGGAGTGTGCTGCCAGGATCCCCTCCAATGGGAGCTAACCCCAAAGACACCTGCCCAGAACATCGGCGCTTTGGAGCAGAGAGACATCTGTTGGACTTCCCAGCCGACAAACTGCACATTGGTTGAGAAACACCGATGTCCCCGTTAAACAAAGATAACATAACAAGAGGCTTCCACAGAGCCAAACCTAAGCTTCAAGTCCGTTTCCAGTATGTGCATTTGTCAGTCCCTACATCTGGGACTTGCAGAGCACAATGGTAAAACCTTTTCTGACTCTGCAACGTTAAAACATGAGAGCTTCTGGGGATCCCTTCGCACGCACTCTGCAAGCCAGGGCAGAGCAATAAGCTGATTTTGCCTTGCTCTGTCACTTAGCAGCCCTCAGCAGTTAGGTGGAGTGATACTGGGTGCATCTGAAGTTGTCAGGGGAACGCAGCTATGCGGAATATAATTAGTCAGGACACAAGTGTTAACGGCTTTGCTTCTTTGCAATTTAAAATATCTGACAATTATCTTCAGTTCTTAGCAAGGTCAAGTTTTGCTTCTCAAATATTTTTAAATACTGTCATTTTGCAGTGCAAACACCAGTAAAAAGTGCAAATACTCCAGGAAGTTTCATGACCGAATTATGGTTACTGAACACGAGCAGCCTTTCTGCAAAGCGGCGATTAAAGGCACGATGTGCTTTTAAAAGACATACATGCTCATACATTACGAGAGGAAATCATGTTAGTGTTAATACTTAAAAATGATGATGGAGATCTCACTGCTGTAACCGGCAGCAGGCGCATCCCGCAGTGCCACGAGCTCCTGGCTCGCTTTGAAGAGGCACTGCAGTGCCGTGGCCGAAGCCAGATGTTTGCTCCCCCCCGCACAGACAAGAAATGGGAAAGGCACCAGCTGATGGGAGGATTTCGGAGAGTCCCTTGTCCACTTTGTTGCTTTCCTTCGTGTGGCTGGGTAAAGAGTCCTGCGATCGTTACGCCTGACGGTAAATACCAACGCGGCATTTGAAGCAGCGATCGACTGCTCGGTATCGGTCAGGTGCCCATCTCATGTGGCTTATCGATAAGAGCTACAGAATCCAGCATCAGCTTTCGGGTCCTTCATTTCCATTCACGGCAGCAATTCTCCAAAAAAAACATGACATTTTAAATCTGGGCTACTTTAGGGGAAAAGAAGATCAAGAATATTGTGGAAATAGACAGAATCACCACCTGAAGATGTGCTGTGGTATAATAAATATATTTTTAATTCTTCAGAAACGTTAATATTCCAGTTGTCAGAAAAGACATGCTTATTGGAAATGGTTATTTCTGCATTGAGAAAATATATTTTTTTAAATGCCAATATGGACACAAATGTGTAGAAGGGGACAATTTAGTTTTTATTGCTGCTTCTTCCTTGCAAAACAAATTTTTGCCATGGTTGCTTTGATTTCCTTTTAGAAAGACTGAAGTCTCGTTTTCTTTCTGCATTGGCAAAACAATGGAAAAATACATTTTCCATACAAATCTCATTTAAATTCAGTGCTCTAACTAGCAAACACAATTTGGAATGGAGAGGTTTTTTGTTTTTACATTACAAAATCAGCCATTGCAACATTAAACAGCTCATCTATTGCAATTCAGCAGGAGAAATCATTGAACAATCAACTGCAGAATACAAATACAGACAAACAAAATATTAGCTCAGCAGACGCATGAGATGCCCGTGAGCTTTGCCAGAAAGACAAGCTCAAGCTACATGTTATATGGAACCAATCGTCTTAGGGGGAATCACTGAAGTTCTTCCTAAATGAGCGAGGTATAACCAATCTCCGAGTCAGATTGTTGTACCAAAACCCCTCAAATGAAGAAAACTTGCAGGCTTGGTAGCTAGCGAGATGAAAATGGCGTTATGGATGCACAAATGGTAGTGAGATCAGGACTGCCAGCTGCTTTAAAAAACAAACACAACTGGAGCTTACATTCAGCAGCCTAAGTGAGAGGAGAAACCAAAGCAAATCACCATAGAAATTATGTGCAGCTACTCCAATTCCACAGCAAAACCCAGGATAGGAAGCAGCATCCTGAGGGCAGAGGAGTGGGAACACATGGAAGCAGAGGTGGCGGCAGTGGCACAGAGGCTGGCAGCTCGGGGGCTGCAACTTGGGACCAAGGGTGACATGGTTGTCCCCTTCTGTCCCTGAGGAAGGTGGCTGTGACAGCCCTGTGAGAGGCCACTGCCTCCATCACCCTTGCTGGGAGGAAAACAAGAGTTCCAGGGCTGCATTGGACCAGTCCTGTTTCTTCCCCCATCTCTGGTTCACAATCTGGCCACAGCAGTTACGTGGGCATCCCAGATCCTTTCTGGAGCTAACCCCTGCTGCACGTGGCTTGCCTTTGCTGCTCGTGTACCGCAGCACACTGTGCAGCCTTAATCCTACTGCCGAGGCCGCCTGCATCGCCCAGAGGTGCCCCTGGCTGCAAGAGAGGTGCCCAGCAAACCACATCGCTCTGTGTGCCCACCGAAGGCCCGATGTGGGCAGGTGAGGTGCAGCCCGAAGGACCTCACGTTCTTCTCAGCATGCCGACAAGCTTCCCTTTCTGACAACAGAGAGTATTCTGCTGCTGTGGAGGGATTCCTCTTCTTTTCAGAAGGGAAACAGAAAACAAACGCGGTCAGAACGACAGCCAAAGTTCTGCGCATCCTCAGAAGCAATTTGCTTTAAGGCTTAAGGACAACCGTAATCAGCAGGAGAGCTACGAAGACTTTCTTGCCTGGAAACTGTCATGAGAAATGAAAGATGTTTCAGGGTGAAAGACCACTATCTTTTGGAAAGAGTGGGGAGAAGGGGAATGTCTGCTTCAGGCACCCCCAGTACAGCTACAGGGGCGATTTCAAAGCTGCAGGTGCCCAGAGACTGAACTCCAGTCTGAGTCCTTGAAGCGTGCCCTGGCAGCCGTGTTAATGGAGGAAACATGAAGCGACTGTGGCACGGCAAGGCAGTTTTAGTCTTTAAACTAGCCCACGCTTTGATAACTCAGATCAAAGCCTCGGGTAGTGGTGAAGCTCCGTGCTCACACCAAGGAAGATGCCCCCAGTCCTCGGCTCCCCTCCCGGAGCCTTCTCCAGGGCACAGAGCCATTTCCATCCAGCGAATCCTCCTCTCTGCCAACACCTGTATCTCCTTTTATTCACATTTCAGAGCTGTCCAGAGAATCGTAATGAGTGCAAACATGTCAAAACCACCTCTCTCAATCCTTTCCGAGGAGTATGTGTACAAGATAAAGAGCATTCCTCCCCCCGGCACCACCTTGCCGGCAGCCTAATTCAAAGCCCGTGAGACGAAAGCCTTCCCGTGTCGGGTGAGGAGGCGAATGCGCTCACCGACTGCGCTCACCGTTTGGTTTGGGAGCCCCGTGCCTGTGCTGTGATATTTGCTCTTTGCTTTGGGAGCTGCCGGGGACGCGCAGAGCGCCTCAGCCAGCCGGCACGCAGCGAGAGCTCCCAGCACACGTGAGGCTGCCGCTCGTCCTCCCTCCCAGCTGCAAGCTCCATCTTGCACCTCAGCACTAGCAAAAGATGCAGCTCGTTTTCCTATAACGTACGGGAAGTAAACCCCCTTATAATCACTTGTAACATTAGGAAAAAAAAACAACAATGATGTTCCTTTCTTTATCCAAGCCTTACAGGGTATATTTTTGCTGTCCATTGAGCTCTCTTTTATTTCCTTGAGGAGAACCCAGAGCTACCCAGCGTATTCCAGGTGGAATTGGAGCACGCAGCTTTCTCTATCTTTCGTAGCACCTTTCCAAGAAACACTACGAACCAGCAGATATTACTGCAGACCTGAGAAAACTAATTAAGCCGGAGCTCCGACTACCCAGCAGCTTGCTCTCTCCCTTTCTTCTAAAAACTACAGGGATGAGAGTGTATGTTTTGGAGGAAATCCTGTAAATAAGAAAGAGGAACCCCAATGTGGCAATGCGTGTGATTCGATTATGCTGTTTTTAATGGAAATGCTGGAATCTGGCGATAAATGTGATGATTTCTGGAGCGCAGTGCAGATGCAGGGGATTTTAACGAGGACTAAATCTACCTGACTGTGAGTTACCAAGCTCTTTTCCTCTTCTAACCTCATACGGCTGGCTCCAGCTTTGGGCACACAGGACCACAGTGATGAAGACTTTTCCAATTACCCTCCCACATATAATAAGTATATGAATATGAAAGAAAGAAAGATGATTAAATATCAGCATTCACAGCAATTATAAGCATTGAAGGACTTCCCTGTGTACCCTATATTCAACTGCTGGTCTTTAGTCTGACCCGTACCATGACAGAAATAAATACTCCTATTGCTTCTGACACTGCCACATCATTCAGTAGCTGCTCCGCCCCCATGAACATAGCTAGAGCCACTGGATTTTATTTCTCATCCCCATTCCAGTGATACCTCACTCTGAAATAACTTCTTCTATCAGATCTATCAACTAAGCCATCTTGGTAAGAATGATTTCTGGAGTCCTTCTTGAGCTTTGTAGGGTTTTCACCTACTAATGACTGAAATGCTCACTCCCAAGAGCTAATAGCAAAAAAAATAGTCAAGATTATGAGATTGAAACAAAAAGTCTAAATTACCTTCTCTGGCAATAAACTTCTTCAACTGCTAAGTCACAGAGCAAAGGACAAGTGGCTCTCTCCCAGGATCTCTGAGTAAAGATCACCTCTTACTCCTTGAAGGAAGAGAGCAAAGAGCTGAGACTTGGTGCTGCAGAGACCTCAGGCTGCTGCCCTTACAGGCCAGCCTCCCTCCTAAAGGAAATCAGGGAAGCTGATTTTTGGTGGTAAAGCCTATGGCAGCAAAACAAGGCAGGAGATTTGCTCTGGGGCACAGATGAGATCCTCGATCCCTTCACTTCAGGCAGCTGGCACACACAAGGTCCTGCAGTTCAGTTCCATGCACCTGGCAAAAATTGCCAGCTGATCTGCTACAACAATCGTCCACCTGCAGCCCGGAGCCAACACCTTCAGGAAACAGATATTTCTCTCCTACTGCTTTCCATTTACCCAAGTTAACTTTATTGGGCAAAAAAAAAAAAATCCTGCGGAGGTGGAAACTAATTCAAGTTAGGTAGGAGCAATCACGTACGCAGGTAAACAAGAAGAAACAGCACGGAGGAAAACCATATCTAAACAGGCTGCTGCATAACACTGGAATTGCACTTGTGCTGCTGCCCTGTGACACCTCATTACCTCGGGGACTGCAGCAATCCTGCTGCCCCCACCTGGAGCAGCACAAAAGGATGAGATGCTGAACGCAGCTGAAGATGCATTTAATTAGCAGCTGATCAGGAAGACTAAAATTACTCATTTTTAGCTTCCGATAATAAGAAAATTATTTCATTTCTTACTAGCACAGCCACATTTCTACAAAATCCTGTATTATTTTTTTAATTCTGTGTGCAGTCAATCATATTACTATGCACTACAGGAAGGTTTCACTAAGTACTTAAAAAAGAAACAGGCACAGTATAGCAAAGCATCACAGTATACTATGAAGACTCACACTTAATTTTACGTTCTTTATTTGGCCAAAATAGTAGTAGTTCTGCACTCAAACTCATATTTGTAATAAAAACCCCACTCAGCCGTTCATATACTAAAGAAACAATTCATGACTGAATAATGTGTCAATTCAAAAGCAATCTCTCTAAGCTACAGGAAACCTCTTGAGTTGCTAGTCTGAACGAAATGAAGCCTCAACAAAATGAACCACTTTGAAACTAAATGAAAATTTAGCAAATTGATCTCAACAAGAAAATCTTATGCACAATGCCACATTTTTAGCAACAATAGAAAAGCCTGTTAGAGATCACCTTTGGAAAAAAAAAATCATGCCAATAAATCAGAAGGTGGTGTTATTGTTTGTTCATTTTTCTAAAGCAGCATATTTCGCTTTATAATGGGATGGCGGGTAAGACCAGAAGGAAAAAAGCAGGAACCTAAAAAGTTGGAGGGTGTTTTATTAAAAGGGGAGCTCTTTCTCCTTGCTTTACTTTTTACTCCACCTCTTGGTGCACGTGGCACTTTGGGAAGCTCTCAGCTCCACAGACACTGGGAGCAGAACGCAGCAGCCAGCCTGGGGTAACAGTGAGCAGCACAACTAGCAGAGCAAAATGCCCACAGATCAAAACGACGAGGCTGCTGGGGCAATTTGCACCACCAAGACGAAGAGCAGAAGGAGTAACGAGATGCAAATGCTGCAGGTGCAGTCATCCAGCAGCACAGCAGGAGTGTAAAGGGTAATGGAAGAGGGGGACAGCATGATGGGAGAGGCAAAGGCAGTGATCGCATCAAGGATCGCTTCTTTTTCTGAAGCGGCGTGCCACAGGAGCATGTTATTCCCACTGATCCAGCAAATGATTCTGTTTTCCGAGGTGGTGGTTTCAAGGAAATGAGGGACTGGGAGAGAAGCTCTGGTCATGCGAAAGCACAATTGCAACTGGAAGCTGATGGTGAAACAGAGGCGGATGAGAACGCCTTTGGGGAGGGCGCAGAGCTCAACCTCGTCCAGGACTGCTGGGGCACAAAATGGACGTTATGTAATTAGCAAGCAGAAAAGGATTTTTTTAATTAAGAAGAAAAAGGTCAGCAGGCTCAGAGCTGGGATGAGAGGCTGGTGTTTGTGCTGGTGTACGTGGCAGCAGCAGGCAGGGGCTGCTCCCCAGCAGAAACACTGGGTGGGTTTGGGATCGACCTGGGCCCTGGGGGCAAAACTGAAAGACTGCTGTAAGGAGATAAGCAGCAGCATTGGACATGTGGGACTCAGAAGGACATCTTGCCCACCTGAAGCTTTAAGAAAAAGAATTTGCACTGCACATGTCTATGGAACAAGTTGTATTTTTTTTTTTTCCCTTTTCTAATTAAGCAGCATTGAAATATGCAGACTGTGCGCTGTTCTCGCACTCTGCTTGAATTAGTGATTTACAATGTCAGTTTACTTCTAGCTCCACACCTGGAAATGAGAGATAAATCAAGCGATAAGTTGCCGCTGACGGTCTCAAAATGGAGAGCACTTTACCCAAGAGTTCCTCGGAGCTTGCTGAGCTGGCACTGCCTTACAGCCCACACGGTAAGATTATGAATTAATGGCAGGAGCTGAGGCCAGCTACCACCCCGTAATGAACTGCACTGGTGTACATGCTACGTTTTGAAGGGAGAAGAGAGAAAAAAAGGCACTGCCTTGCTTCAGGAACTGGGTTAGTGACCTGTTTGCCAGGAGCACTGAGCACACCTCGCAGTGAAGGTCCCCTATGAGCCCGAGAGCCACGGGTACCCTCAGGTATGTGGAGAAATCCCCAGAGAAGGGCAATGGCCCCATCCCCACTTCTTGGCAAGAGCTGAAAACTCATCTCACAGCACATCCACAGTGCTAACACCAGCCAGCACGGCTCGGTATGTCCCTGATGGCTGTGCCAAAGACAGAAGTGCCCCGTGTTGCCACACCAGCGAGGGCTGATCTTCCAGCAGCTGAAGAAACAGCAGCCGAGTTTCCTCAAGCGAGTGAGATGGGCAGAGGGGAGCACCCCGCACCTATTCACTACCACAGCATCCACGGTTGTGTGACAGCGATGGGAACAGGGCCAGGGCAGCAAAACCCTCCTGAAATGGGACGTGAGCCCAGGCCCCAGCACAGGCCTACCCATCCCCAGAGCCTCAGCGCAAGCAGCAGAGGAGCCAGGAGCAAGGGAAGCCAGCAAAGACCCCAAGGCCAGAAAGCAGAACGGCGGCACAGAGAGCCCAGGCGCGGTGGCGAAGGTTGTGTCTGTCTCCTAGAAACAGCTTCCAGAAACCGCTGCAGCTCGCTTATGCTGATCCAATCTGGGTTTTGCATGCCCCCGCCAGGCAATTTGGCCTCCTCCCCGCTAGCGTGCTGTTGGGTTTCAATGTGATGTGTCTGGGAAGTCTAATTGTTTCTTGAAGCACTTTCTTGCTCGTGAAATTCTTTAAAGCTGCTGTGCTCCGTGGCAATCAAAGTGTCTAAATAAATACACAGAAGTGCACTCAAGCCAGAAAGCCTTCCAAGAAACCGATAGACTTTTCTTCCCCATTCAGCGCAGATCCAAGTAGTTCACAATTTCTTCTGTCAATGCCAGTCATGAACCAGAGCCCGCTGCAGGCACGGGGGGTGCAAGGTGTTACACTCCTGCTGCATGCAAATGCAACAGGATTAGCACCAGGGACACGAAAACATGCACACACAGTTTAAGCTGCTCTCTCATGAAGCTAATGGAAAACCTCTCTTAATATTGCATGTCAAAATGCCTGATAGTTGTAAATAACTTTTTCTTCGTTTAGCTCATATATAATGAAAAAGCTGTGAGCAAACGCAGTTCGGTACTCAAAGGAAGAGGATGCTCGAGCAAATGCGTCTTCAGCGTTCACATGCCAGAGACACTCACTGAGACACCGATGAATGCGTTTCAGTGACAAAGCACATGTTACAACTCTAATTATCAGATTTGTTATGCAGCTCTAAAAGCGAAAAAGGAGGCTGATCACACCTCCAGGCAGGAAGTTCCTATCCTCGCCAAGTGGAAATGCAAAGTGTAAGTTCACTTTGGATTAGGAAAAAGAGACCAGAGGTAACACAAAGCTGTGTTGTATTTAGCTGCATTTTAGGAAAAATAAATAAATAAATAAATAAATAAAGCCTAAAATCTGAGGTTACCCACTGCTCATGATGAAGGCCTCCTCCACTGAGGAGTTTATCATTTCTCATTGTAAGACTTCCATCTTACAAACAAAAAACAAACCTCACCATTTAATACAAAACAACCCCAAAACTCCCTAACTCACAGAAGAATGTCTCCACTCTTGTTAAACGTTAAATGCTTTACCATGACAATTAAATGACTTGAAAACTAAACCAAGTGACAGGTATATTTTTTCAAGATCACTGATCTTTCAACTAGGGGGAAAAAATCCTAGCTTTAATTGCACGGAGCTGCATATCATGCTTCCCTCTCTTGAGATTTCATTATAGGCCTGAAACCAGAGAATTGCACTGCCAGCTCTTGCCTGCTCTTCCAGCTATTTCTGGTTTTTAATAATTATTCATTAATTGCACACTATGATAAGATCCTTGCTGTTTTGAAACATTTTCCCTCTGGCCCCCATACTATTAAAGACCCTGATTGCCTGCCAACAGCGTAAAATTAAAAATCAAAGCACTACCTCTGAAAGGTTTAATATGTGCCACATTGAAAGAGTTTCTACAGCTTACAGCCATGTAATTGCATCACCGGCTAACTGCACAATCTCTCTCAGCGTTTGAAATGTTTTCCTTTGAAACATTAGCCAGCTGAGAGCAGAGGTTGTGTTTAACACCCCGATCTACTCGCCGTGCATGCCGGAGTGTTGTGTGTCCCCCGTGTCCTTCCCTGCTTCTTCTCTGCTCTGCCTGGGCGGCATCCCGGCCGCGAGGCTCCCTGCTCCTGCCAGGAGAGCGACGGGGGGCAAGAAAAGAGGAGCTGCCAGTTCAAGCAGGAGATTAACACCAAAAGCATTTCACCAGCAGGACTTCCCCTCTACCCAGCTTTAAAACCAGGTGTTGCTTTCTGCCTGTTGAATCCCTCCTTATGCCTCTTTCACGCTGCTCCTGCCAGAGCTGCAGCCCCAAAGCCTCCCCTCCTGCCCCTGGCTGCCAGACCTGGCTGGACACCGCCTGCACAGCCCACAACAGCAGGAGGGGCTGCCTTTAGCCATCAGCCTTTCGTTTGTGGCTCTCCTCTTGAAAAGGGATGGAGTTTTCATATTTTGTCAAAACACGAAGGAGCGGGCGCCCCATGCCGCTGCCGCTGGCTGGAATAAATCCCAGCGGCTCCAGTGAAGCAGCAATGCGCAGCTGTGTCCTTTCGCTGAATCTGCTGAGCCCTCAACGTTATTTCTTCATCTAAAAATCTGATTTCTAAATCTTGTTTCTTCATCAGAAGGGTCACGTGGATAAGGACAGGTCGCCTGCAACCAGCCTGGCGCACACATCCTTACCACAGAGGCAGCCTGAAGAAATTTGTGCAATTGAGTTGATCAAAGCTGGTTTAGACAAAGAAAACTGTGGGGATGTATCTTGCATTGATCGAGGTGTAGTCATGATGTGCCAAAGGGGAATAAAGATGCCCTTCACACAGTTTGGCTGCTTTAATGATTTCAATATTAACTGTGCTCTTTCCCAGAAAAAGGCAATTTTCTACCTGCGTTTTTTTGGACCTTGTGATTATCACGAGTGCCAAAAATTGTTTCATGCTTATAAAAGTGTACCTTAGCAAGGTATTCCTCTGCAAGCCTCAAATGAAAAGGCTTTGATTGTTTGTATCTGCTTGTACACTGGTACACACTTCTCTCCTCATTCAAACTCGTGGTGCTGCCTGCGCTGTAATCTGTTTGTCCTTCCCTAATCAGGTTTCACTTTCACAGCACTTCTGAAACCCGCTCCTGCAGCCCCCAGGGAGCCTGCCTGGGAAGCTGGGTGGGTTTGTCCTGGTTCCTGCCTACCTCCAGATCGCTCTTCTCCGTTATTCCCATACTATCACAGCAATTAAAAACAGAGGGATGTTGCGGATAAGATTAGATATTTTGGTAAAATAAAGTATATCTCTCTTCAAAACAGCCTTAGGGAGGGAGAAAAAAAAGCTGGCCTTCATTTTGTTTTCTAAATCTAGATGTTGTATGATAAAGTGCATTCTGCAGAGGTTTTCTGTATCCCAGCTTCTGTATCCCTGAGAACGAGGGAGGCTGCTGGTGCTGGTGTGTGGGGCAGAGAGAGACACGGGGCAGTTTGCTGCAGTACATTTGTCAATATGGATTTAGGCTTGTAACATCAGGTACTGAGATCCTACAGGTCTTGGCCAGACTCAGTTCTAAAGACTGGTCCTTGGAGTGTAACTTAAAACAAAATCCGTGTGGTATAGTAGCTGTATTTTATTTTTTTTTTGATGGAGTCGTACTGATTTACATTTGAAGGAAGTTTCCAGAGTATAAAGTCAAACTGCCGACACGAAGAGCACTTCCCCACATTTGTAAAGATTTCCATGCAAATTGGTGCTCTGTACGGTGTGTTCATTCGAAATCAGAAGATCATGAGGTAGCGAAGAATGGTACCATGTCAAGGACAAACTTATTAAATGAGAAATCTTCCAGCTTCAAAGCACTTCCATCCAGCTCAGTCCCTGTTCTGGGGTGCTGCACTGTGCAGGGTTTGGCTCCATGCAAGCCGTGCTGGAAGGTATCCACTGGGTGGAGGTCTGCTCTGCACTTCTGCCCTGCTGTGGGATGCTCCTTGGGGCTGGGGGGAGCAGATGGGCCCCTCCAAAAAAAACACAAATCTGCAGCCCAGCCTGTATGATGGTTTAAATGGTCACAGACACGGTGCTCACACGGCCGCTGTGTTGTTTGTGTTGCAACCAGTTGGCTTGTTAAGGGAAGTGCCCATCAGGAAGATGATGAACCGGACCTACACAGGTCAGTTATTCCAGATGTGAAAAAATATTCTCCTGAGCAGCATACACAGTTTGGTTTGTGTTTGTTTGTTTGTTTCTCTCTCTCTTTTTTTTTTTTTTTTTTTTTTTTTTTTTTCCAATGACGGAAGGCCAGGACTGTTCACTGCCTGGCTTTGGTCCATGTGCTGCCTGTAGGACCCACCTGGAAACACTGCAGCAGCCCAGCCCTGCAGCTCCCACCCGAGCTCCTCGGTCACTCTGTTAGCAGCAAGGAGCAAAGATCTGGCTCTGCAGCGAGGTATTTGGGATGAACCATTTTCCCTCGCTGCTCCTGATCCTGGCATCTTTGAAAAATTAATAGCAGAAATACAAAGCCGAACCGAAGGCAGAGGAAAGGAACTCAAAATAACAGCCAGGTTTCTGTAGGCACTAAAGGAGAGCTCAGGCCCGCAGCTCCCCACTGATATATGCTGTCACGTCAAAGGCAGCACATCCCCTCAGTACCTTTCCCTTTGCATCCTCACCCCCCTGGTTCTGCGCCTGGGATATGATAATCATTATCTCAAGGGTACTGCTGGAGCCAAAGGTGTTAACCTTATCTGTAAAAAGCAAGCCCCTCGCGTCGCAGAGGGAAGAAGGCTTTATTCCAAGTTGTAATGTCAACTTTTCGTTACTGCAATCTGGCGTTGCTCGTGCAGACAAGCTGGAGATACAGCACAAAGCCTGGGAGAGAAAACAGAGCTCCCAGCAGGAATCACAGAGCAGGTTAAACTTTAAAAGGCACATTTGTACCTGCAGGAAAGGCTTAAGAAGTGCCCAGGAATCCTGCACTTCCCACAAGAAAAGTAATTGCTTTCTGGGGCTATTTTAAACTAAGAACATTGGCCTTCCTTACACTTTTCTGCACTGGAGCAGCTGCTTCTTTTCTTCCCCTTCTTCAAAATCAGCTCTGAAAAATCTCTGCCAACTTTCCAGTGCTGTAACGCTGCTAAGGTGCTCATGTCCCCATTAGCCAGCAGTATCAGGGAGACTACATTACCTTTTTTTCTTCTGCTGCTTTCAGGTGCTCACAGAAAAGGACAAAAACGTTGGTTCTAAAACCCAAAATCCGCTATCCTGGATGAGGGAGTTCAGTCATATAGTTCCAGGGAGCAGGCTGTGTCTTGGGTCACCTTGGCACCACAATGTAGGGGTGCCTGCCCCAAAACCACTCACGGCTGCCAGCAGTGATGAGCAGGCTGGTTTCACCCCAGGGCGCCAAGGCTGAGGAGACAAATCCCCTGCAAGACCTGACTGTGTGCGTCTGTCTCCACAAGCCTTTATGGTGTGCTGCTAATTTCTGGGAGGAAAAAAAAAATAAAAATTAAAAATCTAAAACTTGATCAAAAATTCTGTTTCTGGCTTGTGCAAATATTTCTGTTCAGTCTACAACCCAAGGAACTACATTATTCTCTGGTCATGTCTTTGATTAATGCTAACGAGAATTTGATGAACCCAGAAAAAATACCAACAGTTGTAACACATCACAGGTAAAATATCATCCTCTTTTTTTTTTTTTTTTTTTAATATGCATAGAAATGAGCTTGAAAGATGTCACTATCTTAGCAGAAACCATCTAATGGGATGTGTATGCTCAGGGAACCAAGTAGCACAGTTATAATTAAAGTTTCATTATCATTTCCATTAGAAAGTAGTTTCTATGGGATTTGATTCAACAGTAAAAATTGGCTCCACGATGATACTTTGTATGCAAGGTCCCCATACTGTCAGAAACAGGAGGTGATTCATAGCACGCCGCAGTCACGCCGCTTTGATAGCGGTGCTGTACGTGCAGCATGGGCACAAGAAAAAGCACAGAGAACAAAGCCCAGCTCAGTGCTTTGGGCATGGGGTTTGCTGTGGTGGTGACATCCCAGTATATCAGGGATATCCCAGTGTGTTGGGGCCATCCCAGTGTGTTGGGGACATCGCGGTATATCAGGGACATCCGTCTGGCACACAAACTGGGCCTGCACGAGGCAAGTAGGCCGCATGAGACTGATGAGGAAGACTTTACCTCATAAAGTAAATGACTTTACCTCATAAAGCAGCACTTTACCTCATAAAGTAAATAGGAAGGCCTTCATAATTACCATTAAACTCAGCTCTTTCCCCCAGTACCAGTAAAAACATATCCAGGCCACTGGGGAATTTGCTGTTGACTCCGACAGCGTTGCTGCTGGCTAGGCCTTCTCCCAGCAGGTTACAACACGATGATGATGCCCAGACCAGGCGCAGACTCGCTGCAGGGAAGGAGCTGAGGCTCTCCACATCCCCTCACACACCACAGCTCTACGGATTATCATGATTTTGTCTCCACACCACAACTTGGAGGGCACGCTTTGTTCACAGCAATAAAAGACTTCGTGGGCATGAAGGCTTTCTCGCTGTAATATCAATGCAGCACTATGATACATTCAAATGTGGCATACAAAGATATGGAGGGGAAAAAAACACCCAGTGGTGGACCAAATACTTTTCAGGTCTACTCACAGGGAGTTGCTGAAGTGTGCTGCACATCATTTTGGTGTGCAAAGCCTCAGCGGCTGAGAAGAAAGCAGCGCCTGCAATGGAGATTGGGATTTCAGATAAAAGATCTGAAAACACAGTTTTGAAGGGTGAGTTGCTTATTAGCTGAAATAAAATTAGCTGAAAGCTTTATCAGATTAAGAAAATAATTGAGAATGTATCAGTATTTAACAGAGACTATGTACAGCAAAACAAAACCACAGTAAATAGTGTGACAAATGCACAAGTTCAAGCACACACTCAACACCAGAAGCAAAGATTTACCCCATGTGAATAAGAGGAACCAGGTTGCAATCCTGCAACCAGGCTAGGAAGCTTGAAAATCTATTTTAGCTGTAAGCAGTTCATGCAAAATTAATATTTCACTTATTTCTGAGTTGAGAGGTGCACGGTAGACAGTATCTCAACCCTGTGGAGTGTCCAGGGGCACTCAGACCACCTTTCACACACGAATTAAGATGCTTTTGCAAGGAGGCACGTACAAGATCTTTTTATTAAAAAGTCATTGCACCTTTTTAAACTATTCATCGTGGTTAATCCCAACCCTGTCCTTGTTCATAAGTGTTCACTATTGGCAGAGCTCTCCCACACTGTCCAAAGGTACACTTTGCTAATGCAACTTGGGTGTGATTTTAGGGAGGGGGAAATCGGAGCAGAGAACTCTCCTGGCAGCAGACACCTGTCCTTGATCCATGCATGCATCAACCTTCCAAGGACACAGGGAAAGGACAGAAGTCAAGAAGCCCAGAAGGTGTAAATCAAAAAAAAACTCATCACCTTGGCTCCCACCTTCACCTTTCATGGTGGAGACACTGAAATTCATAACAAACTGGATGCAAAGAGGCCAACACACCTCCACAGACCTGCAAAGCCTACAATGCCACAGTTGCTTTTTCTGCCTACCTCGATCACTTCAGCAAGCAGAGCACTGCAGGGCCAAATACTTCTCAAATTGACAACCACAGGGCCACACGGCGTGTTCCAGAGCAGAGTGTCTGATGTCTGCCACATCATGTCCCGCTGGCCGTGGAGATGTTGCTGGTTTCCCTGGATCCTCACAGGACCTCCAGCATGACCCCAAATGGAGCGGCACCTCTGTCACGCCACCACCAGTGATGCACGGAGAGCCGGAGGAAAGCCAAATTTACACCCGCGGAGCTCTCCTGCTGGGGTGAAGTGGTGGGCCAGGGGTGTCCGATTCAGTTCTCCTCACCAAAACATTACTTTGCTTTCTCTGTCAGCGGAGCGCTTTACAATAGATCTCCCTGAATAATTCATTGAATGGGTCTCTGTGTGTGCATTGTGCTGTGTGACTTTCCAGCATAGCGCACTAATCTCTAAATACTGACTATAAACATCCCTAGCAGATAGCTTTATTTTACGTTGCGTTGGTCTTTTTTTTTTTTTCTTCTTCTTTATAAGTGTTGCAGGAGGCAGCGCAGATATTTTACTGTCTCTCTCTTCCAGCAACACCAAATGCTACAACATTAGTGTTATTAACATATGCATTAGCTCGAGCTGATCCGCTCTCCCAGCTGTTGCTCGCAGCTCCCAGTGAGAGGCTGCAGCAGTGAATCAGATAGCGCTAATGAGCGTGTTAATGAAGTTCCCGCAGTCGAACGCGGAGCTCCGAGAGGAGCATTAAAAGCATATCCTGTAGTCTTCAAAACTGGAATGGTTCGTGGCAATTGACTTTATTTATTTATTTACTTGTTTGCCATTCAGTGTACAATTCCTGCTCGGAAGGAAAATTCGGCAAGAGAAGCGCACGTGACAGAGAAATGACAATATTGCAATCTATTCTGAATGCAAAAGTGGAGAATTGAAGTTAATTAGGAAACATATTCCAGCTGGACCTTTGCCAGCTCCACTCTGCCCTGTAGAGGGCTGCCAAACCCTTATTTGCCTTTCATCAGCTATCTTTCTGCTCTTGCTTTCCTCTACTTTGTCCTCAATAAATTGTTTCTTTCACTTTTATTACTTTAATAATGTAGTTTGTTAGTACTGCAGCAGATACTGTTTCTGCAATTTAATTAAAACTACATTCCAGAAATCAATTGCTGCCTCTCTTTATAAAAACCTCTCCCACACATCAAAATATTTAAAAACAAAAATAACTGAAGACCCAGGAGAAAGTTTTTTTATTTAACAACAACAACAAAAAAAGTCTTCCAATTGGACCAGGAATTGTTTCCATGGCAGTTCACAGCTGCACACGGGAAATATGAAAAGAAAGTCCCTGAGATAATGCTGCTGGGAGCCTCATATGTGTCTTTATGAAAGAGAACATTACAAGAGGTACAGGAAAAAATAAGACAGTGTAAATAAAAACAGCAGTTGGCACTGCTACAAAAAAAAAAAAAAAAAGCCCTGCAATCTTCCAGCCATGCAACCATTAGGTTAATAATCACAGTTTCATCACTCTTCTGTGTGCACAGCTCTTGCCACTGATGAAATCACTACTTTTTGCAGGTTTTTCTCTGCTCTCCACTCAGTCAACCAAAAGATCACAAGTTAGTTTGGCAGGACTTTTGCTGCACTTCTGTTTGACTGTAGGGCAACTGTGCTGGGTTTTGGGGCAAGGGAGACCTCAGCGCCCCACAGCCCTTCCAAGCGACCATGCCAGGAGGGAGAGGGTCAGAAGGGAAAATGCTAAACAAGTATTTTATTTCCTGTTGATTTCCTCTGACAGACTAATTTGTATGCGAAGATCTGGGTTTCTGTGAATTCCTTCTTCCAATAAATAGATTTTAGAAGATAACGAAGCTTGCAATGTCGTAGGATTTGGACTCAAAACTCATTGGCTCTCCATGCCTGCTCTCAGTCTCGGCTGCTCCACCTTTGATGGAGTTTCCCACCTGGAAGATTTAGGGGATCAACTGCTCTCTGCTCAGTCATCCCCTCCTTCATGGTTTGTTTCACAAGACAGAAGCCAAAGGCAGCTCTCAGTGCCAGAAAGAGGTGGGCACAGCACCCATCTCACCTCGTACTACACTGCTGCTGCCACACACCTCAAGCTCTCCCAAAGCAGAGTGCCAGGCTGCCTCCTTGCCAGGAAGTCCTACACATAAACCAGCTTCAATTATTTACACAGCTATCGTAACTTACTCAAAAAGTTAAAAAAAGTCCAAAGCAAAGTGACACAAGAAGGCACAAGACACACATGGATCAATGATGCTGTCGTTCCACCTGACAGATGTGGCAGGGCTCTGTGGGCACCGGCACAGGGAGGGACAGCCTCAGGCAAGACGAGGCATGGGATTTTCAAGAGCTGTGAGCGCAGCACACTGCTGCTAAAAGCCACGTCCCACTGCTGAACAGTCACAAATACACCTCCTGCCAAGGCAGGGGCATTTCTCTGGTGGCTTTAGATTGCTGCTCTGGGAGGAGCAGCCTGCCTGCCCGCACACAGCTGCCACCGCGCTGTTTGTTCTGCCGGCGCTCCTTGATCTTTGCCTCCCCGTTAATACGTCCACAGGCTTTGATGTTTGACTTCAGCGCTCGCAGGTGAGCGACAGCCGCTTGTTGTACCAATCATGCTATTTTTCTCTTTTCCATCTTTCTAGCTCTCGCAGCATGAAAAGGAAATCGCCGCTACTGCAAGGGCATCAGCAGTTCCTTCAATTCCCTGTGTCAGAGCTGGTCCCAACAACTCGGCTTGTCAAAGGCATTCGCTTTGCAGTTGTGTTCTCAAGTTTTGTCCACAGCACTTCTAGCTGTGCCATTTCGGTTGTACTGCCAATGTGACAGGAAAGAGCTCTTTGGTCACAGGGTGGACATACCCCTGGATGTCCAGCTGTCCACTCGCCATCAGTTTGGCTCAAGCACAAACTGAATCCCCACCACCACCACCTCTTTCATAGATCTTCTCCAGGCCCATCAAGTCGTCCCATAGCTGCAGATCCTGTCCTGCCTCTGGCAGAGATGGCCAGCCTGGGTTTTGTCCTCTCCAAGTGCCTGGGATGGACCTGAGCAATCCGTGTGCAGCCCAGGCTGTGCTCATTTCTTCTTCAGCCTTAGCAAACGTTGCTCTGATTTGTTCGCATCCATTCAAAGTGCTTGAGGGACCTTTAATCCCGTGTGGTTGAGATGGACACCTCACCCCTCTCCCTTCTGCTTCTCCCTTGCCTCAATACAAAAGAAGAGATTCTCCTGGGTGTTTCTACTCAACGTTGACTCCCCAGCAGCAGATGAAACATCAGTGTCCATATCTCCTCTGCCCATGGCATCAAGCTTTCTTATCCGCTCCGTGGTTTTAATTAGCAGCTTGCGCTGTGTCCCAGGTGTCTCCCCACACAGTGAACACCTGCAGAACTGATCTCAGCCTCCTCCTTTCAAATCCCTATAGTAATTTTTGCTTACACGCCTTTTTAATATTCATTGTTGTACCTACAATGTGGCACCTGGTTACCTGACGAGGGCTGCAGCAAGGCTCCGTGCTGCACATTAGTAGTACCGCCCCTCTTTCCCATTAAAATGAAAACAGAATAAACTTATTTCAAGAAGGTGGGGTTTAACTGGAGCAACAGGGACCCAGAGCCTGCAAGGGCAGTGAGCTTCACAGCATGTGCTGCCCTTCCTCAAGCATTCATTTCCAGAGGCCTGTGTCCCTTGATTTTCACTCCGAAAATCAAAAGGGCCATAAAGCCTCAATCATCATTCATGGTTTTCCAGGATTAACTCCTGATTTGGGAGCAGAGCAGTTGACATGGTGGGAGCTGTGGTCCCTCCCTGCTCTCTCTCCATCCCTCCCACAGCAGCACCTTTCTCCCAGAGCCCCAAAAGCAACACTTTGAAACCCGCTCAGTTCTGCTTCCTAACAAGCCTCTGCCAGAGGACAGGGTAAATCCGCTGCAGCAGGAGATAGCTCAGTAGACTCCTCCAACGTTGTGTTTTTCGGAAATAATTTCTCATGTCAAAAACCCTCGGCTGGGCTCTTATACATGTCCAGTTTACTGTTACTGCGTGGTCAGGCTGGAAAGGACACACAGCAGGTAGCATCACCAAACAGAAATGCTCAACATGCGTGAGCTTCCTCCGCTAGGTGATGAAAATGAGTTGTACCTACATTAAAAAATATTTACCATTTGAGAGATTACTTTCCTATTTGAGTCCTAAGGAAGCACGGGGCCATATTTACTTTCTTAATGGCTATTAAAAATAAGTACTTTACTATTTATTTGCATATCATGTTCAACAAACTAAACTTGGAGGAGAATTTGGCCATCCAGATACGACAACAGAGTATCAGATAGAAAAGCACTCCAAAGGTCAGGTCAAGTCCCCTCCTAACACTTCCCCTTGGCTAGCAGGAAAAGAGCCTCCAATAATAATAAATAATTTGGTTAAAAGGACAACAACATTTGGGAAAGCTGGGGCTGTTCTCCAGTCACTGCAGGAGCTGCCAGTGTGATGTACTTTGACAGCAGATTCCTGTTTTCTTCCCTGTAAGTGAACGGAAAAAGTCAGAGAGCCCTGAGCAAGCCTTGACTGCAGCCCCACACCAACGACCTGTCTGCAGGCGCAGAGAACTCGCACGTACGTGGTGCAGAGGCAGCCTGCACATGTCACAAATCTGATGTATCAGAGCTCTGTCCAAATTTGAGGCAATTATCAACTGGGGAAATAAAGTAGACCTGATGCTCATGAGCAGGACCCTCCACTTTTACACCTGCCAACACGAGCAGCTCTGCACCACGTCGCGCTTCCCCCCGGCAGCAGGATGCAAAGCAGAATTCAGTGCCCAAATGCGAAAAGCTTTGTTACACACAACAAACAGTCAGCAAGGTGCACAAAACCTCCTAAACCTACATAAACAAATTGCACGTTATGAATGCACATCCTCTGTGCAGAGGATATTTTCTAAGTTTGTATGTCGTGTTTAGATTCCTTTCTTCTCATGCATTCTTTGATCTGCTTATTACACCTTTTTTAAAATAAAAATTAGTTTGGGGACCAGTATTAGATTCTGCTGACAGTCACAAGTAGTGCACTCTGTTCAATGTAAAATAAATTATTCCCTCAGACTGGCTGTTTATAATGTTTACACAGTAATCATTGCTGGAAACTCAGCATTATGGTACATTCATCATGGTTTGACTTAATTTCTGAGACCTCTTAGCCCAGGAAGAACCAGGCTGTTGATTTGCTTTTTAGCATTTCAAACAGCAGACTCAGAATCTAGAATTTGTTGGGGTTTTTTTTGCTATTTAGCTATTGTTGTGAACCCTGGGAGATGATGAATGAAGGAAAAAGAATAGCTTTTTGCAAGGCGCCTGTTTTCTCCCTGTCAGGAATTTAGGTCTTTCCTCTCCACGCTGTACCAGTGGCAGATGCCAATCACATTCAATTAGTCTCACAGGATTCATTTCAAAGCTCACATACCCATGTATAAAACTAGAGAGCGGGTTTCGGTGTTTTTTTTTAGCAGCCAACTGCTTTTTCTATTGAAACTGTCAATCAATCGATCAGAAGGGAGGGACCTGAGAGTGATGGTTCTAGATGTTCAAAGGAAAAAGGGTAAAACAATTTCTAAGTAAGAAATTGCTTTCTCTGTTGCTTGAAGTGTCTACCACTATGGGAAGTCGCAAGCAGTAATGATTAGTTTCTGGTCTTTTTGTGGACAAGGCTATGCTAACACCTAGTGCATGCGATGGCAGCTTGCTGTCCTTAATCACACAGTAACCTTGAATACTATATATCCTCCAACGCTTCCAATTCCAAGCAGCCAATATTTTTGGAAGTACAAGTTTCAGAAATGAAATTACTTATGGATGGGGGAGAGATATGGCCAATGTCCTTCTAGTCACTAAAGCCATTTAGTCCACAGGTTTCATTTTAAAGTAGGTTAAATAAAAAGGTGCCCCAATGCACATCCTGTGCATTTGTGGTTTGGTCTGCTTTTTGGAAAAAAATAAATTGTGTCAGAAGAATACAGCATTTCTTTGTCCTCGCTGCAATTCAGAGAGTATCACTAGCTACAATATGCAGGAACACAGCACTGATGGGACATACAGGCCACGGAGTCCAGTCTCCTGATATTGGAGACAACCACAACACAGAATCCCTTTAATAAACTGATTAAGATCCATCTGCAAACTAGTTAGGGTTTCGCCCCCAAAATCCCAGAGAAAGGCTGTTCCAGAAACTCACCTTTTTACTGATTAAAAAGCTTCTGCTAATTTCCATCTGAAATTTATTCACAGACAGTTTATTATCAATTTGCTCTTGTGCCAGCACTGTCCTTTAGCTGAACTAGCTCCTTTCTCTCCCTGGTGTTTACTACTCTGATGTATTTATAGACAGCAATTCACATCCCCTCTCCAATTTCATTATGCTGGAATAAATTTGAGCCTATTCTGACATACTCGTGCAACCAAATGACGCCATCCTTGTGTTCATCCTGACATCCTTCCCATTGGGGTCTCCTTCTTGAATGTATTCCAGAGAATTGTCTTTTTCTTGAATGTATTCCATGGTATTCCAGAGGAAACCCCACTGCCAGAAGCATCAATTTTCCCCAGCTTCACAAGAATGCTGGTCTCAGATCACACTTGCCTCACTGCTAAGAAGCCTGAGGAAACCCTACAGATTAAGAAGTTCTGCTTTGCAAGTGCTGAGGTTACAGCGGGTGTACTTGTCGTGGTTCTCTCTGTTTCCTTGGTATGAGCACCAAGTGCCTTAGCTCTACGTAAATCCAAAATTATAAATCTCAATGGTGATGGTGGACAGACTCATATGAAAAGACCTGGGATGGGTGAAAGTTATGAAGGCCTCTCCTGCTTGGTTTGCTCCATGCCAGTGTCACACGGAAGCTGCAAAGCCCCTCCAAGCTCACGGGCCCAACCCTAACGTGGTGGGCCAGGGGGTGTCGTGGCCATGCAAAACCTGGGGCTCCACGGAGCCCCTGTCTGAAATGAACTGGGTTCATGCCCCTAGACTCAGTCCTATGTTCATCCAAGAGAGGGCCTGTCCTTTCCTTTACGGAGGTCAGTTCCAGACAGCAGCTCACCTCCTGAGCCCCACAAAACACAGCACCAGCTTTTTCCAAGCCTCACAGAAGAGAAAGGCATTTCTTCTCTGCACAGTAGTGTGCAGAGGACTGGCTGGGGTACAAAACCACCACATTTACTTGTGGGGTTTCCAGCTGACACCAGTGCCAGGGAGGAGGAGGCCCAGGCCTCTGGCTCAGGCCTCACCAGGGCTTCAAGCACAGCTCGTGGTCACTGTTTCTGTATTATTAAACATTAAAGGCTGTTGCTTGTTATCAAACATCAAAGGATGCAGTACAAATCATCCCATTAAAGCCTCCAATCCAAACATTATAACCCATACTGCAACCTCCTTCAAATCAAAAAGGTAGCTTTCAGTTAGGTCATGACTGCACCTTTATTTATTTCTACACCATTTTCATGCAATAGCCCTCAATAGGTCTTGTTCAAAGCACCTGGACTCCTATAACTCTGTACGTGCTTTTTACTCATTGGATGAGTATGACAAAGCTTTAAGGAGTCCATCTGATTTCTCTCTTATTGTTCATTTACTTCTGAGAAAGAGAAGAAATAGGAATAAACTGCCTTTCTGGATTATTCAGATCATCAGCATCTCTTTGCATCCTGTCACCTTCCCTCTTCTCTGAACTTTTAACATAAGTAGCCTTTAACATTGCAACCTTTAATGATAATAGCAAAAAAAAAAAAAAAAAAAACCAGGTCAAATTGAGCCGGACAGCAGGACAGCAGTCAAGACAAAAGGGTTGTGCACAGTTCAAATGCACTCTTAGACTCCATCCCATCCAGGGAACTGAAGAGGCCTTCAGTGGCCCCAGAAAAAATTCACACTACAACCTCCAGGCCAAGCACTCCAACAAAAGAATCGAGCTGAAAGATTTAATGGGTTCAGGATACATCTTTGCACGCTGGGAAATATTTGCTATTCTGCACTTAAGAGGACCACAGCATTTAATGGAGGCCTTGGAGGTGAAAGATTAGACAGGGAAAATTGGTACAGTGACAGAAGAGCGAGCTACTTCTGTAAAGATTTCTTCAGCTCCCTCTCTGACTCCTGTTATTAGTAACGTAGCACCATAAATGTGAAGGGCACCAGAGCTAACCTGCACCTGAATGCTACAATTCATGGGTGATGTCTTTAAAATCACTACCATCTGAAATAACAGCTGTTCCCCATACATAGGATCTTTCAGTTGTGTTTTTGTGTTTTTTTTTTTTTAATTTTTCCCTTTTTCTCAGGGGTACTTCAGATTCATAACCAACTCAGCAAGCAACAAAATAAGTTGTTTAAAATGAAATAATAAAAATAGCATTGAACAGGTCCATCTTTTCAGAAAATAACTCAGGTCCCACTGGGACCAGAACTCCAGATGATTTTCTGTCAGGGGTTTATTTTCTCCACTCCCGATCCTGGAAAAAATAGTTATTAAACCTACATTTTTATAGGAATATATGTAAAGTTTTAAACAAAAATTTCCCCAGGAAAAGAGTCTCAAGTCACAGGGGAAACAGTTTATGTAATAACAGAGACTCAACATCAAAATAGCCAATAACCTGGATGTTCAGACTAGGTCATCACCTTGGCCCTGCTGTTTACCTCCAAGAATAGCCCCTACCATCAAATTACTGGAAGAGAGGGTTTTCTTTTGAAGAAGTGAGGGGAAAAAAAGGTAGAAGCAGTTCATCCTTTTGCAGAAAAGAAATGCCCCGATATTTTGAAATGGAAGATGGAAGGAAGACAAGTATTTAATCTAGCTATAACTCTTGTTGCTCCCTACTTTATTAAGAGTCCTCGATTTCCAAGCTTCAATCAAAGCATCCGCATCTGCAAAGAAACATCTTCCATCTTCAAATACAAACAGGGGTAAATTGGTCTTGCCCACCCCAGCTCGATGTCAGTCATGCAATAGTACTGACAATCAAACATACCATAATGTCACATGCTGTACCAGAGCTGTCTGCTGAAGCCTCTATGTTCACTTTCTTCTTGAGCACAGATGTCACTGCTGCATATTAATAATCCCAAATATATAAAATTCTCTTTCCTCTTGAATAAATTACTTTCCAGCCCTTGTTTTTCTGCTCCCCTCAATTCACTCCCTCTAGATAAAGATCAGAGAACTACAACTTCTAATTCATACTCCTTCTCGCTTTGAATAAAAGAATTCAAAAGGAAAATTTCAGCCTTAACATCTTGCTCTAAAAAGTTTAGTACAGCAGCAATTTTGTGGCCATACTGCACAGACTGATCCTTCAAATAGTTGGTTACACTTCACAGTGCCTTCAGGAAATGCTACCTGTGAAGAAGGCCAAACATCAAAGTTCCAGAAAACCATTAAAATATTCACCTTGCAGTCAACGACAACAAAGGCATTTCAGTGTTAGAGTCTGGCATTTCTCAGTAGTGAGGAAAACAATCTGAAAAGCTTCACGTCGGGAACAGCAGTTTGGGGTAAAGTGCCAATTGGTCTGAATTCAAGTCTCAGCATCATACTCAAAACAGAAGTCAGGTTTTTAATTTATCTTTTTTTCAATTATGTGAATTTTAGGGAAAAAAAAAAAAAAAAGAGTTGAAAGGCAACAGATTTCTTATCATCAACTTCCTCACAGCTTGTCTCCATCAGGCAGAGCTTGTAAGCCCTCTGAAACCACTCCGCTTCACATCTCTTAATACACTGGAGGAACCTTCTTCTAATCACTAGATTTGGTACTGATAAATAAAGACTGGGGATTTGGTTACTCTCCAGGAGTGTCCCCTAGGGACTTTGTTTCTTGCATCTGTAGATGCATCTACAGATTGCATCTGGAGATATGCAGATATGCATCTGGAGATACGTATCTGTAGATTAAAAAGTTCCTGTGTTGAAGTCCTTCCCCCACCAGGCTGTAGGACTAGGAATTGGAGTGTCCTTCCACAAGGTCCAAAGGAAAGCCACATTTCAGATCATAAAATAAAGGCTGAACTTCCTTCACAGACTGCTATCAGCGTGCCAGGTAATGACCTCAAATTCTGGATGAGGACTTTGATAAGTAGAGGCAATAGCCAGTCAAGAAACATAATTTCAGGTTTGCTGTTTGCATGCAAACACCCTTCATAAGCGCTGTTTTTAAGTGCTTAGTATGTACAAGGGCCTCAGCATAGGGAGGAACCTGCAAGTGGAAACATCAAGTTGGGGGTTGTTTTTCTCTTACCAGCTCCAATGACTTAAAGTAATTTTGATGTTTCAACAATGTGTTTTCTAAACAATTTGCTTGATCTAATTGGCAGCATTATATTACAAATGAATCCACTCATACTGATGTAACTGATACAGTTTTTATGCATTTAGCTTTGTTAAAGCCTAACTCCCTCCATCAAGCAATTAAGGCCATTTGTAAATGTGCAAAGTTAATTTAGAAATTACAAAATTAAGGCTAATGGACTCAATTATAATAAATGCATGGATCGGTGATTGTAGCAATTTCTCAACCCTTTCTTTATTTCTAGGCTCGGCTTAATAACACACTCCGTCTCGCCGCGGTGATGGCATGGCAGGATCTCATCTCATCTGCCAGGGGCCGGGAAGCAGGCGCCGGTGGAGCCAGGGCAGGCAACTTATTGCCTCCCAACAGCAAAGGGTGCTGGCAGCGTGACATTATCAACAAATTGTCCCACGACACGATGTCAGGACTTGGAGGAAAAGCAACAGCCATGCCCTCGTGGGGTGCAACCCCACACGGGTGGCTGGGGCTCCCCGAGGAGCACACAGACCGATGGCTCCTCTCCCTGCTCTGCCTCCTGGGCACCCACGTGGCTTGAGAAACCGAATTTTCAAGCATTTCCACTTGTGCTGACTGGGTTGTTTTTTCTCCTTTCTTCTCCTTCCCTTGCCTGGAGTTTCTTTGTAGATCCAAAGACCTTGGTGATTTTATTCTCCTGAACACATCTGCTTTTTCCCAGGCTGAAGTCCTCAAAATCCTTTTTGCGATGTCACACTTGGTTACTGAGAGAGTGTTTTGAAGTGAGGAGAGGGTTTTAGCTTCAGAGAGTGAACAGCAGGAGATGATTAACACTTAGGGAGCAAAGCTGTTTATTGTGTTTTAAATAGTGCAGAAGAGTTTGGTTTTCAAATTGCCTCTAATTAGGAGAATGTGCCTGTGTGTGCATGCGCACACCTGATCGCTGCTTCGCAAGCACTGGGGTCCCTATCAGACTGCTGAACAGAAGTGCCACAACCCACAAAAAAGGCAGGCTGCTTTTTTCTCCTACAAATACATGCTCAGGTAGTCTCCCCAGGTGAGGAGGATGCAGGGACTGAGCTACCTACCCTCACCATTTTTCAAGACGCATCTTCAACAAGGAGAGATGCAAACAGCAGTAGCACAAAGCATCGCTCGAGCCTGGCTCTTCCTCGCTGCATTTCATACTTGTTCCCAAGATGCTTTCCTCCAGCGATTTTGGAGCAGTTTGCCTCTTGCTGTACCAAGCAATGAGTGACACAGCCAAAGAAATATTGAGAGCTTGGATGTTCCTCTCTGCTGCCTCCACGACAGGCGTTTCAGCATGCAATTTGCTTGCACAGGATGGCCTGGGCTGAAGGGACATGCTGCTGAGTGCAGGCAGCCAGGATGGCCATACTCAGCTCTTGTTTGCATTTCTTTCACCCTTGCCTTGCTTACACCTGAACTGGATGCTATTCAACAACGGGTGCTCGCTCTGCAACCTCACAGCTAAGGCCATGGACCGCGAGCATCAGCTCATGCACCCCGGGCCTGGCAGGACCATGGGAGCTGGAGGGACCTGATCCTGATCCTGACCTGGTGAACTTACTTCAGCTGCTGCTCTTCAGATCCCTTCCTGACACTTTACTGAAGTTTCTGGTAAGGGATTCAAGAAGCAAAGCCCTTACCCACAACAGCTGCAGGGTGTTTGGCAACAATAACATCTATAACCTATTCTACCATATCCCTAATGAGAAGAATGTGGCAATATCTCACCAACAATAATCCATGCAGCTTAAACTAGATCTTTCCATAAGCAGAAAACCATAAACTGTATTTGTTAGCCCTACAGGTACCTGATAAGAAGCAAATTAAAATAGAGGAGATCAAAGAAATGGGAAATGATATTTAGCTGGCTCATATTAAATAAAGTTTTTGACTCAGGCTCGCTGGAGACAGATGCTTAAATTGCTACAAATGGAACTGCCATAAAGACAAAAGAGATTATTAAATCTTTGTGCCAATCATTCAGATATAGGACGAGAGCTCAGCATTTTGAAAGCTTCCTTCAACCAAGAGAGACCGAGTGAAAGACATGAAATATATCTAACATTAAGACTTAAAATACCTTTTGGTATCTATTCAAATAATCTGGAAATCTATTTCAGAGATGCTATCTAAAATGACAACAACCTCAAAATATGCATTTGAGAGAGGGAGGCAAGAATCTAAATAGTGCAGTCTCCAGTTAGGTATGGGAGACATGAGAAAGCAACCACTTTTAATTAAAAACAACAAAGAAGCAATTAAACATTGTTAATGTTTAAAAACATCACCAAGACCTGAATTTATCCACAGAAAAAATCAGTGGCCACCCAGGTATCAGTCTAATTCAAAGTGTGACCATATTGTGGGGTCAGTTGTTCGAGCCCGGGTGTGTGGATGTACGAGATCCAATCCCAGTGCCATCACAGATGGGATAGAGCCACCCCTTCCATTTACCGTAGTAAAATGTGACAGGTCAGACAGGTTCATGTAATGCAGAACTGATGATCGCTGGCTGAATAAATGTAAGAGACAAAAAGGCAAGCTGGAACTCAGAGAGAAGTAACTGGCAGGAGCTCCTGGCTCTATACCTCTGAGTCCAACTACTGGGAGGGGGTGATGGAGCGGGAGAAAAGTATCTTTGCTGATTTTAAGAAGAAAGTGCTTTTTTATTGGAAAACAAGGAAAGAAAAAATATTCTGAGTCTGGCATGATGAATCCCTCCAAGCCTCCTATATGCTACGGGAATAAAGTAGACATCATCGACAGGACCTGACATATGTTAGATGTCCTCCATTGACAGAGACCTGAAGAACGCAGAACATCTGTACAGCTTTGCAGTGATATTATCCGATACGCTTAATGGCTTCTAATTATCCTAATGTTCCAGTCCCCTCTGTAGATTGGAGATGTACTACGTGATCAAGGCATGGCTAAAAAGGTCATCTTACATTAAAATTAAGAACCAAAAATAATGAGCTTCACTGTCAGACTGCCTGGCACAACTACAAGGGTGGCTTTGTAGATCTGGGCATCTTTATGGGAAAAAGCTGGTGCCTCCACAGCCAGCCTGTTGGCCCATGGAGTCGATTCCTGGAGCTCTGGAAGCCCCCTGGTGTTCCTCCCACCCTGCTTTTGGCTCGGCATCTCCCCGTGGTGGGCATCCGTGGGGTGCTCCTGGGCTTTGACACCACTCTCCAGGTGGTATTACTGATGTGTGCACATGCAGCAGGGGCAATAACTCAAACACCTACTGCTGCAAAATGCCTTCTTGTTGCTGAAACACACATATATATTTTTGGAAGGTAAAATCATGAAGCTTTCCAGAGCTAATAACCGAGGAACGCCGCCCCCATGCCTGGCAGTGGGCCTGGTGTCACCAACCCTCCTAAAAACAGCTCCACACACACAGCTTCTGGGACGGCGAGTACAGCAATTATTTACCCTATGGACCCTAAGTGATGTACAGAGCAGCACTGAGTGCTTCATGCCGTGCAGCACTAATCATAAATCAGGCTAAAATAAATTACTGCTATCTTTTCATCTGTATCAAATGTGTAGTTATTCCTTTACAGATATATCATAGGTCTTTTATCCAGGGTAGCATCAAGGTTAAGATGATTAAGTAAGTAATTTCATTAACAATGATAAATGTTAACGATGATAGAGAGGGATTTCGGATACATTAGCACAGAAGCAGGTTATGCTGAAAGGCTACCAATAAGCCCTGCAATGTCTAATAGCCAAATGCATCCACCAGGACTTGAAGAAGTGCCTTAAAGAAGGTTCACCACATTCCCCCCTGCTTTTCTCTGCCAGTGGAGGGAAGGGGACAGGGGAGGCATCCACACACTGGTTACAGAAGAGCAATGAGGTGGGGAAGAGAGAGAGGGCCTCCAGCTCCTTTTCTTTCTTTCTCCACAACAAGAACAGCTCCGAGGTGTGAATTATTTGGTGCAGACAGGGATCCCGGTAACATCTCGCACTACCACCTGCTGGCACTCAAAGGCAGCTGGGAAGCAGCATAAACAGGAGGGGGAAAAAATAATAATAATAAAAAAGCTATACAGACAAGACTCAGGGAGTGCTCACATTCAAAGAATTGTGGCCCGAAGGCCCAGGCTCTGCTGGCTACAAGGGGCAGCAGCATTAGTGCCTGGGCCACAGAAGGGAGCTGGGGTTTCCTTCCAAGCAAGTAGGCCAGCAGCTGCCAAAAGGCAGGTACGGACCTTGTAGCTAGGTTAATTCAACTATTATTTTTAGTCCTCACCTCTCAGCACTCTATTCCCAGAGTTAACATCAGCCAATCCTTGTCTAAAGCAGGATCTGTGCTAACAGCGAGGCCAATTCCTGAGCTGGGCTCCAAGCTCTGACCGGGCTGCTGAGACCACGGCTGGGACTGAATGGTCAAACCCAGCCCCAGACAGAGATACAGGGCCGGCACCTTGGGGTTTCACCAAGAACACCCAGGCACAACAGGGTGCTATGCACCGGTGCATTTGAAGCTCTCCTAGATGACTGTTCACCTGCCTGGTGCTGCGTGCTACAGAGCGTGTCGTTCAGCAGCTGCCACAAACATTGTGGTAGAGGCCTTTGACACAATCCGATCATTCTGAGAAGTGAGTATTTCCCATGGTTAACATTGCATTAGGAGCACTAGGCTTGCATTATTCAAGATTCCCCATTGCATTTTGGTTCTCGTACGCGTTTATTTAAAAGGAAGGAAAGTGTGCTGCTCTCTGCACCCATGTGTGACCAAAGTGCTTTAGCAAGACAACTTGAACTGAATGTAAAAGTCTCCTAGCGATGCATCCTTAAATGCTCAAAGCTGATTCAGGTTAAAAGCATTAGGGGAGGGAGAAAAAAAAACAAAACCAAACCAAAAAACAACCCCCACCTAATGTGTGTACATAAAATCGCTGACTTCCAGCGCGTTCAGAACTTAAAAACATGGAACCAATTTTCTCCAGAACTTGGAACTCCCCAGTGAGGGCTATAAACAAGCTAATTTGACATCGCTATTTCCAGCCAGCTTAGACTTATGAGTTTGCACATATTTTATTCTGAAGATATGGGAAAAACACATTTTCCCCGTGCTTGCATAAATCAAAACCAACTGAACCAATTTTGCGTAAATGAGAGAAAGAGAGAGAGAGAGAGAAAGGAAAGGAGAAGTGAGGAAAGAAGGAAGAAAAGGAGAGGAAAGAAGGGAAAGACTGAGTACAAAAACTTTAACCTTTGGGGGAAAGAAAAAGAATTCCCTACCAGTCAGGAGACATTCAAGGAGCACATCAGCACTGAAATAATGCACCACTTTGTACCATTTTATTTTAGGACTAAAATCTAAGAAACTCGTTGGGACTCTTCACATTACTTGAGCTAGCACCTAATGTGCTATACTAAATCATCTCCAATTCTTGCCTTTCATTCTTTCCTCCTCATTTCCCCCCCTTCCTCTCCTGTCCTACTGAGCCCCCTCGCTCCTCTTGTGCAGCACCACGGCTCTGTTTGTAGTCCCACAAAGCTGGCAATTCACCAGCACCGTGCAGTACTTGGAGGTGTTTTCCCTACTCTCATTTTAAATTAGAGGTCCAGTTAGTGCCACAACTCCAGAGTTTCTCAGGTGCTCTCTCCATTGCTATACCTCTTCGCTCAATACATCCCAAAAAAGCCTGCAGAGCTGCTTCAAGGCCAGACCTGTAACCAGCCCTGAGCCCCATGCTCCAGCTGCAGTACCTGAGCAGCTGAGGCTGCTGCTTGGACACATCAGCACCAACTCCAGGGCTTTTGGGATGTCTGGGATCGTTTACAGGAGGCCTGCCATCTCAACAGCATCTGCTTGGCTAGTTTGTTTATAAATACCTTTGGAATATCCCAATTACAATAATCCACCCAGATTTTAAGGAATTCAATACGTGAAAAGTAGATCAGAGAGCAAATGAAAAATTAAGTGATCATGAGAATCGGTTTTTACCATGCAGAGCCAGTTCCATAATAAAAATAAGGATCATAATCCTACTTTACATATAATTTTCTGCAGGGTTGTGTAATTTACAATTTACACAAAGCAACAGGAAGATTAAAGACATCTTTTGAATTAAAACTAAAGCGCTCGGTAGACTCCCTGCAGTAACAGTTTATTACACCCTATGCAGCTTCTGAGGAAGCAAAGAATGTTTGTCCAGGGAGCCGAGGGTGGCATTTCCAATATTTCCTCAGAGAAGGCACCAGCAGCAGGCATAAACCCTTCCCTGAGCATCCTCTCTCTCTCCTTGGCCACCTTTTCAGCTGATGAGTGGTGCAGGAGCTCCTGAGGCCCCTGTGCATGGCTGCTGCTGACGCCCGGCCCCATAGCACTTAGGGCCACCCTTCCCTGCTCCTGAGCTAACAGAGGTGCTGCTTTTGCAGGGGATGTGCTCTGTTACCTGCCCGATGCTTTAGAAAATCTGCAGCAGGCGCAGCGAGGTGCGGCAAGCTGGAAGGAGCCGCGGTAATAAAGCTGTGCCAGGGCCATTAGGTGGATGTGTCATACCCACTCGGAGACCCCAGCTAATAAAGCTGGGGATGCCGCAAAGCAGCAGGTCTTCGGGGAGCTCTTCTCCAGCATCGCACCTGTAATTCTGGCAGGCAGTGCCTCCTGCTCTTACTTTGCTGTTAAGGGTAAAGCCATTGCAAGAGACTTCTTTTTTCTTAATTACCCAACAATTTTTTCTGAAGAAACCGTGACTATTTGAAATCACATAAGGGAGAAGAGATGCTCACCAGAGCTTGTATAATTTCTCTTGAATGATGATTTTTCTTTTGATAATCATTTCAAAAGTGTTAGAGCAAAATAATTTTTTAAGTGCCACCAAGACGACAAATCCTTCTCACTTGCAAGTTAGAGGATGCCCCAGTTCCCTCCTCACCAATGCCTCTGAAAGGCTGCTAGACACAAGAGAAATCCGAATCTGGAGGTAAAAAGTAAAAACGTGTATTTTTAGCAGCATTGTGGCTGCGCAGTGTAAAGGAAACTAATGCATTAAATTATTAGTTAAAAATATAAATCCATATAATGAGCACTGAGAGTCCAAGATATACATCACAGATCTCCAATGATCCAAGCAAAGTAGTCTAGGATGCACAGGGTCTTACGAATTCAAAACTGAGTAGATTAATTAGTGTGTTTGTTGTTTTTGTTTTTTTTTTTTACTTTAACATGTCTCTCAGGTAAACACACGAGCTTAAAAACAGCATGGGTAACTAAGAGACAGATCTAAAGACAGCAGTTTCGTTTCAAAGAGCTGCTTGGTGAGATCTCCATCCCAAAAAACGCTCAGTGCCCTGCAGAGAGCCTGCTGTAAAGCAGCCAGTGGGACTATTCTGGAGAGGAAGCATTGTGCCAGTCTGCAACCACCCAGCATCGACTTCTTTCAGCAACAGAAACCAGTTGCCTGGGCTCCTAAATCACACTTCAGCTTTTAGTATTTTTTCAGAACAAGAGACTTAACGAGAGCTTTACTTTACAATTCCCCCGTCCACAACATTCAGCAGCAAAAAGCCCCCGAATGAGGCAGCAATGCTTCCTTCCAAACTCCAGCTTGTTTGAGAAAAAGGCCTGTGAAACAAGCCCACGGAGTGCACTAGCTCATCGCAGACGTTTGTGATGGTAACATATTACATTAAAATACAGAATAAGCCAGGGGTCACACACGTTTCTGCAGCCATTCTTCTCCCTTGACAGCTCAGTGCGAGACAAGTTAATGTACGGGGTGCAGGTGTGCTTCGTCGACTGCACAAATTAGTCACCGTGTTCACAACGGAGCGCTCCTCAATGCCTGTACTTCCTCGAAGCACACATCTGGGCACCCCCTGGCACTGCAGGGCTTGGTCTGACTTTGGAGAGTAAGTGCCACAAGAGGTTGATCAGATTTGGTTCCAAGATGACCAAGCCCTACTGGGCATTTCTCCCCCCAGTACTTGGGAGCGCTCAGCCTGCCCTAGGAGCTGCGCTTTGGCAGCAACGAGAACAAAATCCCACAGCCTCCTGCATCTGGCTCTGGGCCACTCTCTTAAAGATCCCCCTCTTCTTCCTCTGCTGGGGCCCCATGGGCTCCAGCTCCTCTGCAGCATAGTGAGGAGCTCGCTAAAACTATTTCCATATTTTCCAGGTTCCCTGAACACAATCCGAGCTTTAAAACCCCAAGAAAGCTTTCCCAGGAGCAGCTCCCAACGAGGAGTCGGTCAGTTCAACGCTGTTCATTATACACCCCAGATCAAATCGATATCCTATTTCTTCCATTGAACAACCAGGTTCCCATTCCCCAAAGCCCTTTTATCTCCACCATGACTTAACGAGTCCTCATAAAAATGCATGGGTCTGCATGAGTATGTAAAAACTTGTTTCCAGTCTAATTCCTCCACTCGGTGAATTGCTTCGAGTCTCCCTGCAAGTCCCTCCATGGCCACGCAGCAGAAATTGCTCCTGCTGCACCCTCCCGTGCTGCTGCCTGCTCTCGGCATGGGCACACATGTGGTCCCAGCTGGGGGAAAGCCTGCACTAAGGAAAGGAGCCCCAAAGTTGCAATTTTCATGGCAGCTTCAAAGGTCTCCACTGGAGCAAAGCCTTGTAACCAAGAAGCCCTCCCCAGTGCACTTGCAGGGTGCAGGAGCTGCAGCCCTGCTCCAGTGGCACTGTGGTGTCCTGCAGACATGCCCCTCTCAGGAAAACACACATTTTCTTTTCTTTTGTCCTACACGAGTTTCTCGCAGCAGCAAATTCACAAGCTCGTGCTGCGCAAAGCGCTTTGCTGCTGGTTCTCTGGGTTCAGCGTCCGTAAGTCATGCTCTGAACCCACCACCAATGCTTTCACTGCATTGCTGTTCCCCAAGTCATCCATGGCCAGCATCCTGCAGGCCAGCAGAAAGCCAGCTGTAAGAAACAAGGTGACTGCCTGCAGTTTAGTTCTTGTGCAAATCACAGCCTGGCTGAAAAAGTTTTACAGGACACGGTGATTCAAAAACAGCTTGGATGCAGAGAGTAAGCGTACTGCTGCTGAGCCCTTATTTCCGTGGGCCATCATCTGTTTCAACAAAAAATTGTGACGGGGAAAAGAAAGAGAGAGGGAAGACTTATAAACACATTGAGACAGGCCTTCCAGAGGCTGGGTCTCCAGAGCCCATCGTTTACTGCATCTTTTCACCAGCCTGATTACTGAAGGCGATCCGGAGTTAAGCAGAACACTTCAGGATTTTTAACCTAAATCAAATACTTGCTCTGTTTTCCCCTGTCCCCTGCAAACATACTCCCTTCCTAAGGAAGCATATCTTAAAAGACAGGCACAGTTCTTAATTTAAACACAGTGCAATTGTAGCAGCTCTTTAGTATTCATAATTATTTTTTAGAAAAAAAAAAAAAAGTCATTCTATTATAGATGTACACAGAAGAGTAAAACCTGTAATATGAATGAGGACACAGCACATTAAAAATGTAAATTAAGAATTAAGTAGCAAAACAATGGAGTTCTGCCAATATTTTTATAACCATACAAATTGCTCATCAGTATCCAGTGTCATGTTGGCAGATTTGTTCAACAGGGAATGTAAAGCCAGAGACGAGATGATAGACTATCCTTTCTAAAGGATGTACTCAGCGCCGTCCTGGCTGTTAAGCATTCTCATGCTTTAAAATAGAGAGGCAAGCACACTTGTAGCATGAGCGGTGTGTCACGGAAAAGAGCTTTTTTTTTTTCTCCCAGGTTGTGAAAAATTGGAGTCCTCTGCTTTATGCACATTCATCTGTAAGCTTTTGTCACCGAAAAAGCAACAGTCCCTGTTATAAAGCTTCCCAAAAAGCACTGTTGTCAAAACATTACTACACGCTCACAGTCCTTTTTATCTCAAATACTGTGGCATGTAGTGAATGCAGCATTTTTATGCCAGTGCCACGGTACAGAGAGGTGAAATTCCTACACCAGAAGAGCAGAGTTCCCCAAGACCTGTACCAAACGTGTGCCTCAACAAATTATTTGATGTGTGGGATCCTGGCACTGAGCACAAATGCCAGCATCTCCATCCAGCTGGCAGTGGGGGTGCGAGTCAGCTCCCCGATGGGAAACCACCACTCGGTGCTTTCAAGGAATCCAAGGAGAAAAAAGGCAGCATTTAAATCTCTATATAATCTATTCCTACTTACAAAGCAGGAATTGATTTCTCACTTTGAAATCATTTGGCCCCGCATCAGTGATATAACAGAAAAGCCAACCTCTCGGACAGCTGAAACCTGGGTTATTTGGCTGCGTAACCAAAGTCCTCACGTCACCCCACCCTGCACACACATGCTCTTTTCCTTTTACTTCACATAGTGATGAGCAGCAGACTAGGTTCAGGTTGGACATCAGGAGAAATTTCTTTACCATGAGGGTGGGCAAACTCTGGCCCAGGCTTCCTAGCGAGGTGGTTGATGCCCCGTGTCTGTCAGTGGTCAGGAGACATTAGGGCAATGCCCTCAGCAACATGCTTTAGGTTCTGGTTAGCCCTGACGTGGTCAGGCAGATGGACTCCAGGATCTTTGAAAGTCCCTTTCCACTGAACTCTCCTCTTCTATGAGGCACGAACTTTCTGCATCCACGTACCTTTTTCATGAGGGTCAGGTGAATGTCAGCAGTCAGTCAGGGCCCCTATATATCTTTGCCACAAAGGTCATACGTCCTCGTACACTGGGAAAAGCTGCTCTGATTTAATAAATTAAAATGTGAACTACAGCATCTATCCAGGTGCTTGGTATGAACTTCATGCTTTTAGTACTGCTTTTTACCAATTCACGGAGCAAGCCATGTGTTCCCAACTGCAGAAATGGCCACAGGGAGGAGAAAAATGGGATGGATCCCACTGCTTCTCTGCACACTTCTCCCTTCAAAGCATAATTCTATTTGCCCAGCTGTTTTGCTGGAGGGGTCTTTGAGCAGAAAGCCGGAGGACTGCTGCTTCCACTGGTGTCACGGTGCCTACCCCCTCCCTACCAGCACCTGGAGACAAATACTCATTAATGACAAAATCATGTGTCAGCCCAAGATAAGACAATGTTACTAATGAGGAACGAGGCAGAGCAGATCATCTCCTTGTTCCAGAGAAGTCGAAGGCCATGTTGGCAATCAAAGACAGGGTCTCTAAAATAAAAATTTTCCACCGTGCCCCAAAACTGACAGTGGTAATACAGTGTAGGTGTTTGATTCTCACAAGAGGATGATGAGAGAGGAGGAAGGTTAGCTTAGCCACACTTAATTTTTGCGGGATGCAAGTTACAGAGAGGAACGTGGCTTGTTTGTGCCATGGATGTAACTTCTCAGCTGAAATTCAACTTGGAGCACAGGCAGGCCCCATGCCAAACCCCAGGAGGAGCACTGCGGGCCTGTGTTGTGCCATCAGCTTACCTGCCCCACAGCCAGTGCCCAGGCAGGCAGCACGTCCTGCCGGGCTCTCAGCAGCAGGACTCGGTGACAAAGCAGGTGGAAGAGGCTCTGTGAGAGGGATAGCACACAGAGGAATCACTCTGCCAGGAGGGATGAGGCTTTCTGACAGCGTACAGGACCTCCTGTCCCTCCTTGGTGTCCCTCCTGTCCCCTAGTCTCCCACCACCCTTGAGGCGCCCCGTCAGAAGAAGTTTGCATCCAACCAGTGCATCTTGGTTCACCAGTTAAAAAAAAAAACACAAAGTTCATAACACACAACTGCTAAACAATTCTTAGAGATATACACTGATGACATTTTAAACCCCAATGCAAACACTACATAATTCATGATATTCACTATATCAAGGCACGGTGGAAAATGGATGCATTGCTTCTCTCTCAGGAACTTGAATTTCTATATTATTAAAACAGTTTGGGAGGTGGGAGGAGGGACCTGATAGATTTAAGGTTTATACTTTTCTCCTAGTACATTGCCAGGAAGATAAAATATTTAGTGGCTTCATATTCCCTAACCATATTTTTGACAATATGCTTCATGCTCTATTTGCCACAAAAGTTGTGACACTGCAGTCAGTCTTCAAAGAATAAAGTATGCATTTTTCATGGCAAAAGATCAAAAAAAGCTCACTTTTTATTATCCTGCCATTGGTTAAGTCAAGCTCTGATAATTAGGATATTGGATATTTATGAGGCGCTATTCTGCCTTTATTACTGCTTTAGGTGCCTGTTGACAGATGCAGCAAGACAATTTACATTGATGTGTGAATTTGCCAGTATTTCAGTAATAATATCCAAGTCTAAGTCTATTAGAAAAAGGGTCCATATCTCACTCTTGGAATATATATTTTCAATTAATTCTGTTTTCGTAGCATTTCCTCTGGCATGCTGTCATTGAAGGTTTCTATCATTTGCTTCTGCTCTGACGGAAGAGTATCTCAAATTAAAGTCCAGAAGGTAACCGGATAAAAGCAGGTTATTAGATTAGAAAGGCAGAATGAACCACCGTAATCTCCTAGTCCGACCTGCTCAATAACGCAGGCCATAGGACCTTGCTGCCGAATCGATCCCCGCTGCAGCAGCAGCACGGAGGAAGGAGGGAAGAGCGACGCCTTCCCACACCACAGAGCCAGGCTGAGGTACAGGAGAGTCACCAGTGCCCAGGTGGGTGGCAGGAGAATGTGTGGCTCGGTGCCAGCCTCGTCTCCCTCTGTTTCCCCTCAGGGGTTTGTTTTCACTTCTTAAATTTCACTTAAACTAGGACTGTGGTCTGCTTTACAAATATTTATTTCCATTCAGAGGCCGCAAGCTGCAGAGCATCTCACAGCGTGCTCTCTCAAGCTGTCGCTCATCTCCTTGTAACTGCCAACAATTCTGGTTTTATCCCAAAGAGATTTTCAATCTTACTATTGATGCCATGCGATAAAAGCGCGTTGATCCATTCCCAGTTAATCTATGTCTATTCTACAAATAAATGGTTCAATACTTCCTCTAATGATCTGTACGTTTCAGATTTACTTATGCCTGAAAAAGCTCCAGCAGTTTATGTGTGCAGATCCATAAAACCAAGCACGGAGCAATATATAATTGCAACGGACTGTATGCTTGAGACCACCGATTTAAGCAGAGCCAAGGAAAACCTTAATGCCTTCAATTACAGATGCTTGAAATGTCTTGCTTGTCTTGAGCATTTCCAGGGAGGAAAGAGACAGAGGGAAAGCTGTATCATTACAGCCTTGGCATTTACTCCTGTCAACATCACACACCTTTCCTGCTCATTGCCAACAACAGTTCAGTGACTTCTAGAGGTGTGATATGCCTGGAGACAAAAGGGAAACTTGACCCTCACAGCTGCAATGACTCAAGGCCCACATATCGTGCAAAAGGAGCCAAGGCACATAAAGAGAAAAAAGCAGCAAAAAGCAGAAAAAAGCAACGCTTCTGGTTGAGCCCTCGTGAGCCTCTGGAGGGTTTGTTAGTGCTGGGGAGAAAAGATGCTGCAAGAGAAAGGGGAAGAGCAGCAGTACTGACTTTTAAAAGGGAAAGTTCAGGGTAATTTATGCTAACAACAGCCTCTCTCACCACTTCTCTCCTTCACTATCTCACCATTAATCAGCAAGGTCCCCCCTTCTCAAGATGACAGGGGAAAAAAGTTCTGAATCACACGTCCTTTGTGCAGTGTGGCAAATTAGGGCTAAATAACTGTGTTTTATTAATAGGGTATTTACAGCACTTAATGATGCTCTGGGATTTTGCTGTAATGGCCAACACATTTTTCCTCAGGGAGACTTAAATTAAGCCACATTTTTTGTTTTGCTGTGGCTTCCACCTAAAATGCTCGCTCTTCTGGGTCAGAGATATTTACCACATGGATGATTAGGAAAGAGCTTAAAAGGAACAGGTGAATGAAGAATAACACTGCTTCTTACTTCACCTTCCACAGGTTTTCAGAGGGCTTTTATACATTCTCCCAAGTTTGACAATGAGTACAGTCCTTTGGCCCCACTGATGTGGTGCTCTGAGGCTTGAGGTAGGCATGGAGGGGAGCATAGGGAGCATATACATGAGTGAAGCAAAGAGCAGTATTTAACCTTCCCATACAGATTACATTTGAATAAGCTTTCCTCAGCTCTCTTGAGCTCTGTCAATCCACAAAAAAAAAAAAAAAAAAAATCCTCCAAAAAAAAAAAAGAAAAAAAGAAAAAGAAAAGGCCAGACAGAGCAGGTAAGAAAACATGACTTACCAGAAAAAAAAAGTCCCAGTTTAAATAATTTGATTTGTTTCTAATAGCTGGCCCTTGAAGAGCCACACAAAGGAAAATGCATGGGCTCTGTTAGCACTGTTCCTCCATAACACAATTATTTTGCATGAATTTGCCTGATGACGTGATTTATTGTAATAGGGAAACAGATTTTTCTCTTGCATTCCTCTTCTCCTTCAATTGCCAGGAATAAGATGGGCAGGACAGAAGCTGTGGCTGATGCTCACAGGTTTAGTAATACCCAAGTAAGCACTTCATTGAACAAATGTCTCAAAATTAGTGACAAAGATTTCATGTGGGAGTTGTTAGAACTCAATAATATTGCATCAAACAGATTTCAAAGATTAATAAGGAACAGACAAAGGGATCACAAAGCAAAGCATCACCACCAGGACCCAGCTTGCTTCCTCAGGACTGGAGCATCCTTTACTTACAGGGTGCCAGGAAGATGTCTGACATTTCAGTGAGTTATTGCCCTCTGAGGTCCACAGTGTTACACATTATGTGTCCAGATTGAGGACAGCCTGGAATGAGATTAAGGCTACGAGGCTCCAAAGACACATGAAAATCTATCCACAAATCTGGAAGAAGAGCAGCAGCAATTAAAAGGAGTGAAGCAGAAGTTATTTTCTACAAGTTTCTTACTTGCAGAAATACCTGTGGAAGATGAGGTGATACAGGCTTCTACTTCACACAGACATTTTTTTCCTAGTATGAGAAAAGCCAGTGTAAAATTTGTTTTTAAGTAATTGATTACGGTTACATTTTCTTTTCTAACTGCTTATACCAGAAAAGACACGTGCAAAAAAAAAGATTTTACAGCAGTCAGATCTCACTAGTGCATCAATTGCTGCAAGTTAAGAAGTTCAAATTAACAAAATAGAGACAAGACTGAAGCTCTGTGGGTGTGAACAGTGAGGATCAGGGCTACCAGGACACCGGCTGTGGCAGAGCAGTCTGTGGCCAGCTTTCGGAGGGAAGCTCCCCTCGCAGCCATGAGCGATGCCACAGGGCTCGGATCACACTCAGCGTTCAGGCACGATGCAGCGATGTCTCCTCACCTAGCGTTTTTCCCATCTTTTGTTGCAAAATCTTAACTCTGTGAATAGCCTGAGCCCACCTGATGTAAGCATTAAGCACAACACGGTAGGCCCCAAACTGGAGGCAGCACAAACCAGCAGCCGCCTCCCGCAGGCCTCCAGCCTCTGCAGGGAACTTCAGTTGTGGCAGTGATGCATCGAGGGCTCGCACTGCCAGAGCCCGCGGTGTCTCTGGGGCAAGCTAAACATCCAAGTGTTCCTTTAAAACGCAATTTGAAATCTACCCTTCAAGGTACAGGGTAAAATAAATGCTTAATTCTGCGCAGAGACTCCAGCATTATAGCTCGGGCCTAAAAGACGAGGCCTCTGACTGCCACACAGGGCAGGCAGGAGAGGAGCAGCAGTTCGAGTCCCAGCAGAGGCTTTGCTTGGGATACAGTCAGCGTTCATGTTTAACCCCCTTCCGACCCCTCTGAAAAAAAAAAAAAAAAAGAAGGTGCCTGGAAGCAAAGGAGAAACAGCACTGAAAGAGCTCGTTGCTCAGCTCAGAGAAACCTCCAGCACAGAAAGCAGCAGCTGCAGTGCGATCGGTTCGTTTGATGTGTGAATTGGAGGTGAAGGGCGGAGGGAAAGGAGAGTTTCGCTGTTTGTGATAAAACTCATCCCTCTCTCTGGATACTGCTAAGCCATCCCTGGCAGGGATGGACTTTTATCCCTGGCGCAGACTTCTGAAGAACAAATCTTTTTGCATTTTGAATGCACCAGATGGTGTGCCTTTACAAAACTGGCCTCCAGGGAAGATACCTCTAAAATCCCTCCCTGCGAGGACTTCACTCCCTCTCCCCCCTGAATTACTCAGTTCAGACACTGACTAATGCAGGACAGAAGCATATGCCTTTCCTTTGGCAATTGCATTGTGTTATGCTATTAAGAAATATGCCCAATCTGCCTTCTTTTCAGCGCAGTATATTGTACTTCCCCTAGATTGATGTGTACCTCAGACCAAATAGTTCTGCATGGCCTAGACTGGGGTAATTGGATTACATTTATGTGAAACCCAAAGTGCTAGACATTCTCAGGGTGATTTTCTTTTTCAGACTGCCATTTTCCCAAGGAAACCAAGTACAAAAGCCTAAACTAATCTCACATTAAACAGGATTTTTGGTTTTTGATCAAGTTGCACGGAGAGGTTGACTTTTAATGGGAGTTGTGCAGCTGAGGGACTAACATCCAGGAAAAAAACATCAGAAACTCTTTACCCCAAGGAAAAAACTTCAAGACAAGAGAACTGAGGAAACCTGTGTTAATGCCACACATGCTGAAGTTCACCCTGCTGTGCCCATGGGTGCTGGAAGCTGGTAATTCATGCAGTGACAGCAGCCGGGATAATTGGACTCTAGTAAATAAAACATGCAACAGAAAGGGGTCAGAAACCATTATCCTTGTGGCACATAAGTGTCCGAGACACAGCAAGACCATATGGCTTGAACAAGGTCACCCAGCAGTACCACAGAGGAGCAGGGATGAGGGGCCGGGTTGCAGACCCATAGCCAAGGGACTTTTGGGGCACATTTTTTAGGGCTGATGGGCACTGGGAAGATTAGCTGAGAAGCAGCAGGGAAGTTTGCTGTTCTCACTTCATCACTGCGCAAGGGGAAGAAGTCCTCCACTTTGAATATAACAAATGAAGATACTTGGGATGCATTCTGAGTGCCTGAGATATCTGTGAAATGTTTGGGATGGCTACCAGGAAGGCCCATGAGACACTTCGATGTGCCTGCGAGGAGCAGGGCACAGACAGAACTGCTGCTGTCACTCCCTCCCCAAGCATGAGCATCCACAAGGTGCCTGGACCTGTGCCCTGGGGCAGGATCAGGAACAAGGTGAATTCTTTTCATTTCCAAACTTCAAATAACCATTTCAGACTGTGCCAGGATTTTCTTAAATTTCTAAAGGGAAAAGACATTCTTGCTTGGAAATACTATTCAGAAAACCCTTTCAAGACTACTGCTCAAGCAGTGGGGAGAGCTTCCTTCCACAGGCATGAGGGGCATTAACTATTTTCCATTATCTTACTAATTGTCTCATAACATCCCAGCAGCATTTATTTTTCTTAGTGTAATACAACTGAATTACATCTGAATGGGGAGTAGTTAAACTAGTTTGTGCTTTTATTTTGTCTCCTTCACAGACACAGACCTAATTTGGGTTCATCGTTATTCTCCTTTAAAAGCTTGAATGCTATTGCTGTGGTATGTACTCTATTTTGGGCTGAACGACAGGGAATAGGACTAGCAGTTTAACCTGCAGGGCAATTTGGGAAGGAAAAAAAAAAAAAGAAGAAGGAAAAAAAAAAAAAGAAAAAAAAGCACTTAAGAATCTCAGTAAAATAGAAGCAGAAAGGCTCCTGTGACTGGATGTATACCTGTTTCTCACAGTGCAAGCCCCCCATTAGGGAAACCACACGTTGTGTTTTGGAAATTAGCTAATTTGCATGTTTTTGCATGCACTCACAACCCAAACCAGAAGCAAAGACAGAGCCTGCAAAGGCAGAGAGTGTTTGGGGAAGACGAACGAACCCAGAAACAGATGCAGAGATCTCAGAGAAATCTCTCAAGCAGCAGGCTATCCAACTCAGCGCTGCCAAAGCATTTTGAGTAGGAACCTCACGGCCTGTACAAACACCGTGCACTGCCCATACATCGAGCTGGCTTTCTAGCAAATAGGCATGGACTGGAAAACCAGGCCTTGGAAAATCACTGTGGGGAAAGGTCATGCCATCCAGCTCCTGATTCCACCATGGGAAGGGACCAGCAGCTGTCCTTTGCCTCTTACCTCACACAAAGGCACCTTTGGGTGGCTCCTGTCCACATGCAGAGACCGACTGTGCTGGCAGAGCTGTCCCATGTGCATGTCCCAAGCTTTGCTTGCACTGCTGACCCCAGCATCACTCCCAGCACCCTCCCTGACCCTACCTTAGGTGGGCGTCTTTTAGCTCTGCTGTCTTTTTCCTCTTGGCACCACCTAGTTTGTCTTTCAGTCCATGACTGATGACATTTTTATGTTTGCAAAGGGAATTAGTCATAGCTCAAGGATAACAGCAATTGCTGGTCCCAGCATGCACACACCTCTGGGCTTGCACACACAAGAAGTAATGTCAGTGTGCATGAGAAGGAATTAGGAAGTGACACCATGCATGCAACACAGTCTGGAGAGCCACCAAAACCAAGCTCTGCCCTCAGTTCTTCCACTTCCCCTGCCCCAGATGAGTTTGCTGTCAGTGGGGTGGGAGGAACTGGCGATGCTTCAACTCTTGGTTTTGCAGATCAGACAAAATCATCAAGGCAATACCTTTTGGTTTATCATCTTGGTCTATCAGGGCCTTCATATTCTTAAAAGCCAAGCTAAAGAGATTAACAACTTTTATTTTTTTATGGGGAAAAAAAAAGAGATTTGTTTACAACAAATTTTCGATTGTTGAGGAAAAGAAAAAAAATACAAACAAAACTGAGTTTCAGTTCTGAAACAAGTGGGTGATCTTTTTTCCCCACGTTTCATAACTGCATGGTCACCCCACTGTCACCCCCAGTTCAGCTAAAAACAGGGAACGGAGAAACAAGAGGGAGGGTAGGACGAGAACTAACACACTGGAGAGAAGGAGGACATTAGTCCTTTCATTGGAAGATTTTCTAACAAAATCACACAGAGAATTCTTCTTTTTTACGTTTTAAACACAGCCCTAGAGCTCAAACAATCCCTAGCTTCAAAACAGGAATCAAGGAGGGCTGATTTTTCATCAACCTGTCAAAAGTTATTCTAGTGTAAGTTGTTAACAAGGGCTGGACAAGTCATATCTAACTTGGGAGAAGGAAAAACCTCACTGCAAGTTGTAGAAAGAGGCTTGTTGGACCGTGCATACCTTATTTCAAAAAAGGATGTAGAAAGTAACTAGCTCGGTAAATTACTTTTGGTTTAAATATTGTATTTCTAAATTTGCTCCAAACTCAAAAAAAAAAAAAAAAAAAAAAAGAGAAAAAGATAATTTAATACATTCTTCCTAAAACCAAGCAACCAAATTAACTCAGACAGACATACACAGTAAGGATATACAACTGGGTATTCATCACTAGGAGTATTTTCCATAAGAAATACAGCAATATGACAGTGGATTCATCACTGACAAGTTTACCTATAGATCTGTATTATGACAAGCATACAAATCTATCTGCACCACAATACGACTCTTCATAATAGGTTTTGATAGTTGGATATGTAGGAGCTGTCATGAATACAAACAGAGGGAAACCCTCTTTCCAGCTATTGTGCAACACAGATCTTTGTGTGTCATTGAAATAATTTCTGATGCTTTTTAAAAAGAAAAGCAAAAGATACTGACTGGGAAGGTTGTAAAATAGCTACACCACTGGAAGTCCTTGTCCAATTTTTCCACAGCAAAACCACAGAGGACCCGAGGGCAAAGCCCCTGAGTGCAAGGGTTACAAATTTAGCAAAGCTGTTGTCAGTAAACGTGTTTATTTCTAAAGGTGTAAATGCAAAAGCTTGTAAAATAAAGTCTCTGTTGAGCCAGAACAATTTAAGGCAGGGGTTGGGGGAATGAAATTAAGACCTATTTACTTTTGATTTGAGGGACAGAGTGGAGGGAAAGAGCCTGCTACAACTGAGCACTGAGGAAATTGCTGTTTGTTCTCTGAGGGGGTTAACTAGTTTCATTTTGAGAACCCTAATTGCAAGCAGGTTAAATAATAAATAACCCTGGCCAGGGTGTAGGCAAAGCATCAGGTGTTGAGGCCAGGAACTGGTGTTTTAAAAAGAAAAGCTTTAAGTAGTTCCCCAAAAGAAAAGAACAAGCAGCTGGACAGTAGGAAAAAAAAAATAAATAAAAAAAAGCTTAAAGTCATAAAAGCTTTTGGGTGAAGTCAGAATCCTGACTTATGGAAGGAATAAAATCCTCAGTATGCTGCAGATGAGCAATTCCCCATATAGAAAAACTTCTTCTGCCCAGTGCTTTCCGTTATTAATAGTTCCTGTGTTTCAGATTATCTTCATCTGTAACAGTTAGCAAGTAATATGGCTTTATGAAGCTGCCACTGCCTTCTCCAAGCAGAGAATTAAAAAGCCCTACTAGGCCAGGTTCCAGAACAAGACAATTATTAGTTCTTCCTCAATCAGGCTATGCAGATTCGGTGCTTGTTTTTGGGCGACTGTCCTGTCCGCTTGAGGAAGAGCACAAGAGCCGTAAAAAACCTATTACGGCTAGGATGCAAGAGGGAGCTATAGATTTTATGAACATAAGACATTCCTGGCTTATAGGATTTTATAAGCTACAAAGAGGAAGTTGTCTTCGAAGCATAAAGCAGTAGTCACTTCGCAATCACTTCTGGTCTTACGGGCATTCAAGGGGAAAACATCCTCTGTCAAATCACAGCCTATATAATCATATTTTCCACATATAAACTACCGAATTAAAGCGGGAGAGAGACTCAGGGAAAGAAGGCTTCAAAGCAATTTCTTCACAGGCTGCTGTTGAGCTGGCTGAGGAGAAAGGGATTGCTGGTAGGGCAAAAGGAAGATCAGTCTCCAAAAAAACTGGTTAATTACTCACATGCGGTCTCAAATCAAGTGCTGGTAGTAAACTACACACTTCTCCCTTTCTCCTGCACGTTTGTTTGTTGCTGATTGACCTACAGCAGGCATAGCGGTGGAGGGAAGAAGGGGAAAGGAAGGAGAGGTTTCAGCTTCATTTCTTCACATCTTGATATTACAGGCTTGGAAAACCTGCACTATTACCATCATGTGCTGCTCTTCTGAAAAGTCCAAAATATTGGGTTGCACAGCGAGCGTTACGGTGACACCCGCATCACTCACCCAAATGGCTGTTCCTGCAGAGTGATGTCTGCCGGAATTAAACTGTACGGTTTCACTGCTCTCTTAATTTTTCTACACTCCATATAATTCTTTCGCACATCAAGCTGGAAATTTATTAGAAATTATAAGCCTACCCCCTACGCATTATGAGAAGCCTGCCATCCTAAATGCATAAAGCATGGACATTTAATGCTCCAACGTGTTTGCATGCCCAGGGCTAGGAACAAACAAGCCTGCACGCTTCTCCCAGGGTTACCCCAAACCATGTCAGACAAAAGAGACACCCACGAGAGCTGTAGTCAGACCATTTGGAAATACAGCTGCCTATCAAGGACAAACCAGAGACACTATAAAGCCATTGCGTCGGACCTGGCTCAAAATGAATTAAAAAAAAAAAAAAAACCCTCCCAACATCTCCATGCTCAAATGAGAAGGAGAGAAAGGAATTGTTGAAAGCAGGTTTTCTAGGAGGGCAAAACAAAGAGGGTTCAAATGCAGCCCAGGGAGAGATGAGGTTTTCAAACACTGCTATGAGAGAAATACAACCTGGCTGCAATTCAGAGCCTCACTGTAAATTAAGGAGGTTTCTTCATGGAAACAAAGCCTATTTTCATCTACTGATGAATATCTTGAAAAATGCAATACGTGTCAGAGCACCTGATAATGGTGAGCTCTCCGAAGAAAAATAATTGTTTTTAAAACAGGTTCTTGCATCTGCAGCAGCAGAAAATGCAAAACAAAAACTGAATATGCTACACGGTTGTAGCACATCATCTGTACTTCTCAGCTGGGCCACATTTCTTCAGTAAATAAACATTTCTCATTTAGTCTCAAAATATTTAATACAACAATTGTATTGTTAAAAGCTAGAGAAGATCAATTGTACGTGCAGCTTCCTTTTCACCATTCTTTCTGGCTTTAAGTACATAGATTTTATACGTTTTCATAGGCAGGGATGCTTTCTTTGTTCTTATCTGTACATTGCATAATACAATGAGCCCCTGGTCTCACATCGGGCTCCAAAATACTACCACGTAAGAGAGAAATTACAAGATATGTCACTGAAGTGCCTGTGTTTGGATAGATCAGTACTGCCTCTGCTAAGCCACGATCGGTGACTCGATATCATTGCTTCCAGCATAAGCTGGTGACTTTAAATGAGCAGCATCCAGTTGTCCTGTTTTTTTTAAACTTGTATTATAGCCATAAATAGGTTACTCGCAGAATTACGTTTTATTCATGAATTGACTGTACATCTGCGGAACGTGGAAGATTTATTTTAAATTGTTTTTTTTACAACTGATCTGAGGATGAAAAGCAACTTTGCCATAAAGTTCACCAGCTGCAGAACTTTTCTCTGTCCCATAATTCTCCTTAGATGAGGTTCAAGTGTTTTGGTGGGGAAACTTCCAGAACAGATTATTTTTTATTTTTCCCCAGCTTGTTTTAGTGTGGTTTATGTTCCTCCATAGGTGCATGCACACAACTTGCAAATATTAGTGAGAGGTATGCATGTGTTCCTGTGGGACACAGACCTAATACTGAAACTCTCTGTTCTGTTACGGTGCTCACATTGAGTTTATTTTGTCCAGAGGTGTCTATGATTAGTCATTAAACCTCAAATTCTTTCAGTTTTCATACTGAAGTGATAGTTGCTATGAAGTGCTGTTATTATGTTTAAAACAGTAATATTGTATTTAAGAATCTTGGTATTTCTTTTCCTTCATGCAGAATTTGATATGTTCTTACAGACAATTATCAAGTGTGGCAAATTAGAGAGTAACTTTTAACCAGGTTAAAGGCATTTTTGTTCAACAGCCAACTTCTAAAAGTTAACAAAAGGGGCAATGAGGAAAAAACCTGCAAAATCTCAAAATCTCCACAACTGCACAGCTCCTGGCCACCTCCAACTGCATCTGCTCACTTCTCTCTCTCTTGGTCCCAAGGATGGATGCATGCAATTTTAGGAAAGATTGACCTAGACAGAAGGACTTAACCTGCTTGGCATAACTAGCAACACAGGAGAACTTATGGCAGCCTAGAAAGCAAAGAAGAAATCGACATTTGGCTGAGATAACAGGAAGGGCCAACACATAGAAGTCACTACACAACGATCTGCTGGAAAACAGCTCTCAGCCAAAGCACCTTGACCCACACGGTGTAGCAATAACGCAGAGATGCTTCACCTCTTTTAGATTTTATATGAAGAACTGTTTTGTTTTGCTGAAGCTATCAATTTCTAATTTAATTATGCTGAATATTGAATTCTACTTGTGTAACCCCAAATTGTCAATATATTATTTCATTCCTAAGCCTTTCAGGTCCTTTCCTGTAAGACGATTCATCACAGTTCATTGAATTTCAATGCATTGCCCAATTTTTCTTCTTTGCTTGTGTACCAAAAATTACTTACTGTAAAATACTTATTTTAAAACTCTGATGATGACAAAGATATGTCCCCAATGTGATTTCAAGGATACACTTAAAGGAAAAAAAAACAACCTCAGTAATAAATAAGTTGCGTGTTCATGGGATAGGAAGCAGAATAATTACTCAACTGCTTTAAATAAATTGTGGTACCTAATGTTAATCAGCTTTCGTAACCTCAAAAAAAAGGAAGTGAATGTACATTCATTTATATTCATTAACTATGCAGGTTTTCTATTTTAGGAAAGCAGAGGGGTTATCATGAGATTTTTTTTTTTTTAATTTCTCCTGCAGAACACCAGTCCTTGGATCAAAAGCATGATATGATGTTTCACTTCAAATATATATTTTTTCAGGCTTCTATATATTCTCCCCAAAAACAAAGAGTGAAAATTATCTTAACTGTTGATGTACTGAAATAATAGGGAAATAAAATAAATAAGGTTTGAACCCTGGGGGCGCTGACTTTCTCAGGGTTACTTCAAAAGATAAAGGATTTGAAAACTGTGATGTAAAGTGGCAATGATTCCTGATCTGAAATGATTTTAAAGTCAGAGTTCAGGGGCTTGTCAACAAGATTTTTGATACCAAAGGTCTAAAGTGCTTCTAGGTCCTACTGAACTCAGTGCATCGATCTCCTGTGCACCCCAACACACGGCATGTGCCTGTCTAGGCTCCTGGGGCTTCTGCTGAATGAAGATTTTTCCAGAGCTTCTCCTCAGGGTGGGAGCTGGGTCTGCTTGATCTGAGCCTGCTTAAAGATCACAGCAAATAAACCAACAAACCAAAAAGAGCCCCGCAAAAATCAAACAAAATTACCAGAAATTCCAGATACAAGAAGAGTAAGACATTGTTTCAGGCCCTGTTATTTTGGGCTGCTCTTCCTGCAAAAGGCAACACGGTGCCAACCACGGGGCTCTGGGCTGCTACCTCCAAAGCATGAGGAAGCCGCCCAGCATGAGGAACATGCCTTGAGACAGGATGAATGTTTGGTGAGAATGGTTAGACCATTTCAGCATTCCCTGCTGTCAAAAAAGCCCACTTTTCTGTGCCACAGGAATGTCCAGAAAAGCAGAAACAGGGCACGACTTCCTTAGGATGAGCTGAAAATCTCTGCATAATGGCCTAGCAGTGCAACATTTAAGTGAACAAAGCACTAAAGCCAGACGGATCAGAACTGCTCAGGAACGACAGTGCTGAGCTTATAAACTTGTTTGTGCGAGGCAGCTGACAGCTGAGGTGGGAACCAACACACAAGAGCAAGCTCAGTGCTTCCTGCCCACTCTGCATCCCCACAACAGGGATTTTAGAGGTCAAATACTGAAGTGTGTATCCATTTAATGCAAGGTTTACTAATTGCTATCAATTACAGCATAAAATCTTCCTTTAATACAGGTGGGAAACCCTGGCTTTTCTTGGGGTGTTCCATACCAACTGACCTACTGCTGTCATTTACCTGGCAGGCTGGCAGGCAGGTGAGGCAGAAAACACCATAAATTCACTAGTAACACGGGGAAGAAAACCCTCCCCAGTGACTACCTCATGTTCTAAGACAAGAAGTAGAAAATTAAGCATCCCAAATTACCAAGAAAGAATATATTTTTCCTCATTCCCGACCCCCCCCCCTTTTTTTTTAAGCAGCTCCCCGTAGGAGTGTAGCAGAGCATCCTGATTTCAGTGAAAGCACTGGGAAATGTTTCAGAGAAGCAGAGCAGCCAAAGGGTCAGGTTATCAGTTTCAACTAATATAAGACAATTGAAGTGAAAAGTGATGTATCTGAAAGGTAAAAAACAAAATGCAGAACTCCATTACCAAGAAGGTGAACAGGAAAACAGCATACAAATGTATTTGGGCAACTGAGTAGTAAAGAGAAGGGAAATTCACCTAGGTGCTGCTACGAAGAGGAGTCCCAGCCATGGGCTCAGACTGCACACTGTGCAGGAGTATTCCTCAAGACTATTTGGAGCAACATCAGATACCTAAACCAAAATTGCTTTAATTCTCCACTGATGTCTATTAAATTGCACTGATGTGGTGGAGCTCTCCCATGTCCCCACAGGTCCCCCACAGACAGCAAGACACAGGTGCTAGCTCCAAGAGAGGAGCATTTCTGCCTGATTTCCATTTCCTACCAGAAAACCTCATGCTTGGAGGGAAGCTTGCAAGAGCCTGTTGTGATTCCTTGGTACCATCCATGTGGCACAGAGAAGCTGCCTCCCTCCTAACATCTTAACTGATTTGGGAGCAATTCCTCACCTTGATTGTTAAAGACTAAAACCAAACTACAAATGATCGATTCCAGCATTTGAAGCCCAGGAGGAAATTTAAAAACCAGCTTACATGGCCAGGCTTTCAGTGAAAATAGGCCCTTGCTGAGAATAGGCAGAGCATCTCTGAGCTTAGCGGAGCTGACAGCTACATTTGCAGGACAACTGCACCGTGTACATTTGCAGGGTGTTGGAGCAGCAAACGGGAACTCAGTTGGCTGATTCTCGGCACACAGAAGGGTTAACCTTACCTTTCACGACAGAAGTTAACCCAAATAAGGTCTGTGCCATTCAGTCTGAAGGGAAAAGAAATCAATTCTGGTTCCCGTGAGTAGGATTTCACCACTTGATTAGAGAAAGAAATGAATCTTTAAAGTATACTTACAGGAAAGGTATTTGCCATATGCATGAGAGATGGGAATGGCTGCATCCCAAGTTAATGAAATCAAGTCTTCTGTGCCTGTTTGAGGATTTCATCTATTTGAATTATGCAAATATCAAATATAACTTCGTTGTATAAAACTTCAAAATGAGAATGCTATCCGTACACCCAGGGAGGCCGAAATAATATCCCCACTCCCCAAATTTAACACTGATTGAAGGCCAACAAGAGGTTATGATGCGGTCCTGCCGCACTGCGTTCGTGCTGTGACAGTCAATTTAGAGGACATTCCTGCCTGTCAGTAAATAAACGTGAAGTCATTTTAAATTTCACTTCCATTTGATAAGGTTAAAGCAATTCTCTCTCGGAGAAAGGCACTCGGAGGCAAGTTTTCAAATGCCAGTCACCAGGCACACCGGGACTAACGGGCATGCTGGCAGTGGAGGAGGGTATCGAGGCAGGCTGGTACAGAGGGCCTGCAGGCAGGGGGGGAGGAAAGCAAAGGAGATGCCCTGATACTCAGAGACCCCAATGAGCAGGAAATGGATCCTTCATTTACAACGGGAACCCGTGTGTGCACCATGCTGTGCAGTCCCAAGCCAGATTTCTGAAAGTCTGAGTTTGCCAGCAGGTATTTGCCAAGAAAATGTTGAACCTTATGAACATTTGCTTGCTGCACCTTTCCAAATTCAGCACCCTCCTAGGGCAGGATGCTGAGTCAGTGCCACACCATGGAGTAACAATCATAACCTCCTCCTTCCAACCCAGCAGAGGCCTGGGCTTTGCAACCAGACATCCCTTAACTCCTGGCATGGGCATCCAAACCACAGACTTGCAGAAATCAGCATGTTCTCTGCCCCAGAAACTGAACTAGTTTGGTTCAGCTCTCCAGTTGGAAGGTTGTCCCTGAACATGTCCTTCTCATGATTAGAAATTTTCTCATTTCTGCCTGTGCTCATTCATGGCCCCTGTAGACCTATTAGTTCTTGTGCCAACGCCATCATTTAGATCAATGCAGAGAACATGGTAATATTTTGTAATATCAGAGAATTTGTACTGCAGGACAGTGTTTCCTAAATTGTCAATATGCTCTTTATAATAGAAAGGAATGCATTTAAATGTTGGCTTGGACCAGAAGACAAAAAGAAAAGGGACATTTGAATTTCAAGTTGCTATCAAAAAGCTTCTTAGAATTCAGCAGACGTGCATGGAAGTAGGAATAGGAAAAGTGAAGGGAATCACGACAGTGGAAAGTTCCTATCTCTCTAGACATTCACATTTAACAGTGAACTCCCACGGCTGCCTCCAAGTACAGTAGGTGGGGAAAGTCCTTTAAGAAAGGGCACAAGAGAAGCATTGAAAGACAGATGAGGTACACGGTCCCAAACCCCCACAGGGACAGAGAGGTGAGATCTGCTCTGGCTTTGCTCAGAGGCATCTCTGATGGTCCCTCGTACTCACCAGACCAGCAGACAGCGGTTTCAGAAGAACTCTGTCTTCCAGCCGTCCTATTGCAGGCTACTCTCCTTATAGACCAAATTAGCAAATCCATACTCAGCATGGATTTAGAGCTCCATAAATTCAAAGTTAATCAAGGGTACTATGACTTTGAGACAGTCTCTAAGCTGGAGGGGAAGACTCGTGCAAGGTCCCTGGCTCCACAGCTGAGACAAGGGTGACTGCAAACTCTTTGACATAAGGCCTAACTTTAACAGGTCCGGCTGTTTCTGAAGATGCACACAGCAAGACTGCTATGCTTAACTGGTTGCACCATGAGATAAGATTGATTGTCCTGGAGTAACTGCACTGATGGCTGTTCCTGAGTCAGTCTTGCAAGATTTTCAGGTCAGGGTACAAACCAGATCTTCCTCTTTCCTCAGTACTCACTGCCCCAATGTGCTTACAGACAACTCAAAGACAGACATTTCTTAGTTTTGCTACATTAAACAAGATAACCTAATTTTAGCTTCCATTAAGGTTCATCTCCACATTCCCCAGTCATCTTAGCAGCCCTATTCTCCAGCCTCGATGCGGGTAGTTAGACATCACGTTTTGTCAAAAGTTCAAGTTTAAACAAGAATATATTTTAACCCATTACATTTCAGTACCAAAGTTCCTGCCCTAGAACCAATGTCCGAGTTTTCAAAGGTATGTGTATGCCTGCAAATACCAACAGAAGCCTTTACAAATCTAGGCAGGAGTCGATATCATTATTATTACCACTAAAATTTAAGTATTCAGGCTTTCACGACAAAAAGATTACTCAGATACCATCTTTTGAATACCTCTGACACAACCCAATCCAGCCGTTTTAGACGTGGGTTTCTGATCTGTTGAATGAGCTCGTGATACAAAGTCAGAAGGCTCTCACTATCTACAGGGCAAGGGCAAACAATTCCACTTGTCCAGCAGGCCCTCTTTTGACTTTGTCCTTCACCACACGACGTTAGTTCTTATCTAATGGTCAGAAATGTGGCATGTTAAAGTTGCACCCACAGCAAAGACTGTTTGAATCTCTCTGTACGGTATTGCTGCGGTACTGCAATCTTTCGTCACCTTAAAGGCTTAATTCTGATCATTGGCCCAGTTATGGCAGCTTGAAGAGCTTTTCTTCTATAGCTCTCCTTAAGCATTCCCTTGAGATTCGGTTCTTGAACACCTTCATTCTTAACGCCTTTAAGGGACAAATTTAAGGTCAGTTTTCTTTTGGAAATCAGGGAGCCCAAGAGTTTTCTTTACTGTAGAAACATAATGTGAGGCACAGGACAAAAAAAAAAATCAGCAAATACTGGAGCTCATCAAAAGAGACACATTTTAACTCCTCTAGATTAAAATTAAATGCACCCCAGTAATGTATAGAATTTTTTCTTTATAAGTTTATGGTCTAAGAATGTGTAGGAAAAATGACCTTTCAATAACAAAAGTTTTAGAGAGAGCATTTCAATTTTTTCTTGTTCAGCCAAACTCCTTTTTCCACCATCTTAAAAGCATATATTCTTCCTGTCTGAAGGCAGCCCCTGATTAATTGACAATTTTGGCATATACAGAAAGTTTCAGGGCAGACATACAGGGACAGACCTAGCACTCATCTGGCAACTCCTTTCTCTTTGTGATAATCCCACATTGGCATCTGTGGGAGAAGGAACAAGCAAGAGGGATTTTCCTGTACTATTCACATCAAGTTTCTGGCACTCAGCACCACGAGGACTTTCCAAACTAGAGACTGTATCTTGTTCTTGACAGCACTATCCTTCAAGGTTATATTTAATCCCTTTTGGAGCCCACATTTACATTTGGTCTCCACGACTATAAATTCCACAATTCAAATTTTACACTTCATGGAAGAAGTGCTCAAATAGTTGTAGTTACTGTACTTTAAGGGGTACACATATACTGAACTCAACAGATTTTTCTAGGAAGGAGCAATCAGGACAGCCTCCTAACATTCCTTCAAATCAAAATCACCTTCAGCAGCACCCTGTTAGATACAGCACCAAAACAAGGGTGAGCTGAAGGCAGCCCCTCCTTGAGCTACACAAGATAATCATTGCATTCAACAAAAAACAACCTGGCAATATTATATGGCAGAGTAAAAACAAAGCAGCCTTGCATAAATATTATATGAATAGGGACAAAATATTTAGTCTCCCCTCCGAAAAGGGCTGTATCTGAGAAGCTCTTTTACAGAGTTCAACGAGAGATTGGAGCAGAAGGGCTTCTTGAATACCTGTGCAGATGCTACCTAATAAAACACGAGGAGAGAAAGCCATTTATGCTGGGTGAGGACCAGTATGGATAACTAAGCAATTTTGTCTTCTCTAATACACCTTTGTGTCTGGGGTTCTTTACACACATGAGTATAATTGAGTTTCCTGGTAACTATTATGTATGTGCACCTGTTTGCAGGTGGATGTCAAGTGTTGTTTGAGTGCTCATACAACTCTCTCTCTCTGCACGTCTCCCTAACAAGCAGACAGCTGGTTTCAGAGAGACCCTCAACTCTAACCCCATCAACTGCACTTCCAACTTGAATACCTTCTTTAAAAATTCATAGAAACAAATATGCTAAGTGCCTTTAAGAGACAATTAAACGTAACAACCAAGAGAATGGAAACAACTTAAGGAGAAGCAAGGGAAAGTTAGCTCATATCAATACTGGACCTCTTTCTCAGTTTCACCAATCCTTGTAAGTTAGTATTTATACAATGAAGAGGCTTTTGGCAAACTCATTTAATCCATAAATGTTTAGCCTTGATATTACTCATACATCTGCAACAGAGTTCAGAGGATAACTGCTTTCTCACTTAAGCATAAGACTTACATCTACCAGTACAAACACACTTATGATGCCCTCAAAAAAGGCAAAGAAGGTGCTACAACGTGTGCCAACCATAAGTCGAAATCTTAACTGTTTATCTTCTGTGGAAATTCTATCATATTTGTTTTTCAATTTTGCTACCTATCCAGTGAAATTATAGGCTTAGGAACTCACTTGTAACAAGGAAAGAGACAAAAATAATCTTTAACCTGTTCGTTGGCAGTTCATCGGTTCTCAGTTTCTAATACAAATTTTGCCTTTAGGAAATCAAAAAGTTATGTAGGATAAAATTGAAAGCTTCATATTACTAATAAATGCTCATAAATTAAAGTTGTCTTCTATTAAAATTCACAGGCTAGCAATCATTGTTTAAAGATAATGGTCTTAACATCAGCTAGGAAAACAAAAGATTTAATTTTGCGAAATGTGGTATAATTGGAATATGAAACAATAGAGGAATAGATAATGCATTTAATTTTCACAGGTGAAGACTTCAATAAATCATGTGTGAACTTGCCACAAATGAGACCCATTTACTAAAACTGGGAAGTCTGAAGAGCAATCTGTGTTTGAGATGGTGTCTGGCTCAGAAAAGATAGCAAGAAAACAGAAAGTGGAAAATTAATGCTTAAGAAAATAGTCTCTTGACCAAAGAATGAGGGCAGTCAACCAGAATCAATAGGACAGGGTTTCCCAAAGTAGGGGTGCTGATTTTTAGCTGAGAACAATCTCCCTCAATTCATTTCATACCTGGATCAACGTCTATATTTCTCCATTTAGATGGAAATAAATCTTCTTGCTTTCTTTTCTGTTCTTTGGAGAAAGAGACAGCTCCCAGGCTTTTGACTTGTGAGAAAACATGCCCTAGAGTGGGTTTGCCATGAGCCAGGATGGGTTTTTCAGAGCTGAAATGACACAGCTCAATCTCATCTCCCCAAATGCAGCAGCCTCCTCCCTGTTTCTTGAGGGATGGTGCCTGCACTTCCCACCTTCCTTCTCCTAGTGTATACCTAGGGGTGCTGGAAAACACAAGGGCTGAAAGGTATGGGGAGAAGATACACAAATGGAAGGGAGACAGGATGCACAGAAGCAAAGACAGTAGTCCTCTGCGAGGACAACACACATAAAGAATGATGTGGATTACACTGGTAGTGAATTTGCTTCTCCAAGTGTAGTATTTTCAGGGTTAGGTTGTTTTTAAAGCTGCAGACTTCACTTTCAAGCAATTTTTAAGTACTCTAATGCAAAGTGTAATCACGCATTGATTTTTCCATTAAAACTACAAAAGTCTTAAATACCCTGGGGGTACTGGCCTCAATTAGTCCCTATTCTTACATTCTTTTTCTCTCTGCACCATTTTGCCATCCCTCTGAGTAGGAGAAAAGGAAGACCGTCTATTTAAGCCAAAAGCACCATCTCCTAGTACATGAGTCCAGTTAAAAGCAGTAGTAGATAAATTGCTTTCTCTACAATAGGGAGGAAAATTATGCTGTTTTTGCTTATGTTCATTTTTAAATTGCATTGTGGAAAAACGGAAAATATCTAGATACCTGGACTTCAGAAGTTTGCCTTGAGTGTATTTTACTGTGGCTATGTTTTGTTGTTGTTGTTGTTTTTTGGTTTTGTTTTGTTTTTTGAAACAACAAAAGTCCCACAGCTCATCAGAGGAGGCTGGCTGTACACAATTGCCCCGAGAAGCTGAGATCCCTGAATGCAGTCTTTCCATTGTCATCTGCTGAATTGCTGAGCTTCGGTTTTGTGCTACCAGTGTTCGCTAGCATTGATTAGTTTTGCTGTTGACACCAGGTTAATACTTTTGCAGAAAAGAGGAAAGCAAAATTTCCTGAACACCACCAAGTAAATCCCTTTCTTTGATCTCTCTTCTAGAAAGCAACATCTAAAGGAAAAATCTTACTGGTGGCAGGGGCGGGTGTCTCATTCGGCTGAATAATCAGCCCCTGGTCTCTGGATCCAGGTGTTTCATGCCCCCTGCTCAGCCCCTGCTACTCATTGCAGAACATGCAGTCTCCTGCTTGTCTTGTGTACTTCGAAGCCCTGCTCAGGGAAATATATAGATGAAGACACCGTATAAAACACATAGATGAAAATCATATCCAGCCTACAATATATTTATCTTCAGGCACCTCTCCAACAAAGTCTCTGAAGAAAGGCAGCTGAGTGGAATGATTAAAGAAATGAACCGAGAGGAGTCGATGAAGCTGAGTTTAAAGAACATGGGCTGGAGCTGTGTTCTTCTGGAATCTAATCAATTAGGTTATTCTTTCAATTTTTGTTCTACCAAGTTTTACCTTTTTCAGTAAGGAAAAAAAAAAAAAAAAAAGCCAATTTCCAGCCTACGAAGAAGCATCTAATTTTCCTGTAACAAAAGTCCTACCACTGTCAAGCTATGCAGTGCCTGAGTCATCTCTAGATGACAACCATGTATTTTTTGCAGAGTACTTGAAGTAATTTGTCCTCCTGAAAATCCAATTGCCAAGTGCCTTGCAGAATACATTTCCTTAGTGATCTTTGGAAAGGCTATTTCTACACACAATACCTTTATTCTGAGCAAAATATTAATCTGCCAGCAGTAGTATATCAGGGGGAGAAAACAGTGATCCAGCTCAAGTTCCAAGAGATCTTTTTAATTTCTGACTCAATGTTTTATCTATCTTTAGCTTATGGCCAGGTTCAGTTGTGTCCATGGTGTTTGTAGTGGCATTTGGGGTTGTGATAGAATAGCCTCCATCATTTTAACAGCCACCACCTCTAGCTTTTCCAGTCTTTGCTCATTGTATTTGGATTTAGCAGGAGGGACTGCCTTTCCTTCTGTGGAACTCACCAGAGTCTCAGCAAAGCCTCTAATTTCTTTTACTCCATAAAACAGACCAGAAGCTACCTGTACCATACCACGACACACGAAACCAACACTGCTACCTTCTTCAAGCTGACACTCTGTGTATCTGAGAAACATATTAAAGCATTTGACAAAAGGAAAATATAAATAAAGCCACCACAATGCCTTTCTCAGACAGAGGCCCTGCCACTGGTTATGATCTGTGCAACAATTTCATAGCAGCTGGATTACTCTGATCCTTCCCTCTTCTGGAAGAGAGAGGTGGGATGGCTGGACATCTCGTGGTGGCCAGGAGACAGAAAAGCATGCCAGGATGCTGGCGGGCAGGCGGCAAAGTGCCCCCAGCACCTTGCAGCCCCTCTGCTGCACAGAGAGGAGCGCTGCTCTGAAGGGCATGCTGGAAGCACATAACAAAGAAAAGCAGTGCATATAGCAACACTAAAGGACTTTTCAATTTCAATGTATTTACCGTGGTAGGCCCGAGGCTGCTTTATACAAAATAATTAAAGCCTTCAGCAGAAGCACAAAACTGAAGCTGGCAAGGGAAATACCACAGAAGCTTCAAAAGTGGTAAATTTTCCATCTGGGACAGTCAAAACTCGCTTCATTTTTGAGTACAAGTTCAGGCCAGTCTGATCTAAGCACACAGGTGCTTTTGCATAAAAGCAGCCTTATATCAGTGACCGGATTAGGAGGAAAGTAGCCAAGACCCGCATGGCTGGCACGGGCCTGCTGCCGCTGAGGTGCGCCCCGCCGGTGGCTGGCACAGGGCCTTGTCCCACACGGCTCCCCTTAACGACTGCTGGAGATTAGCGATTAAGTTAATGATTCCTGAAGATTTTTAACTGACATAGATTCAGCTATGGAAGTGCCCTCTTTTACTAACGTTAATAATTCCTGCACTAGCTGGGTCTCCCTTTTGCAGGACCCTTCTGTCACATTCCCTCCCTTTCTTTGCTGTGACCCAGCCGAAGTCCCCAAACCCACCCTTTGTCAAGAGCTCCCTGATGGGGGCAGGTGCCTCAGCTCAGGTGTTGGAGCAGCCAGAGGGCCCCAACATCACTCTGTGGCCATTTAGGTATCTCTCTCATCACCGTCTGGCCCTTCACAGCCCCAGCACAAAGACAAGAGTGTCACGGTGGGCTGAGAACTAGGAGGCTTTAAATACTATTAAAAACTTGCATTTCATCAAAGTGCCATCCGCCCAGTATTTTCATAAGCACATTTACCTGTTCTATTTCTGCTGCTGGAGGTGGAGAAACTTCTATAATCAAGTGCTGCCGTGAGCCACTCAAAAATTAAGTCCAGCTATATTTTCCTTGCTGTTGAGTCACCCACACTCAAGCAGACCCATGCTGCCCTTCACTAGAAGACAGATCTGCTGTCCCAACATGAGCAAAGCTGCTTTAACAGCTATGGAAAACCCACACCGTGTCACCCAGTCTGATCTGCCCTGCTCATATGGATGGGCTGAGCCACTGGAGGCACTGGAGTTTTACCACCTCACTCAGAAGATGATCAAATAAATCACATGCACAGAGATTGCAGGAAGCTTGCCCCAGGCTTTCTGAAGCCCCACAAGCCTAATTTCAGGAGCAGGAGCATTAAGCAGAGCCTCCTTACATGTACCATCATATCTTCCTCGAAGCCAACAGCAATAATGGGAAAGAACCTGGAAAGAGCAGCACTGCACAGCCTAGTTTAAAAAACAGAACTGATTTTCTCCAAAACACTGGGACAAATCTGTATTCCCCCACCGGGACAAATCCCAAAATTTGAGCCGAACAGCCCCTGGAAGTGCTCCCTCTCCATCACCAGGTGCAGAATTACAGCGACTGCTGCACCAGTCTCTCCTCTCCACCACAGGCATGGTGAGGGCAGCAGAGACACTAGGGTCAGACATCCCTACCCCACGGACCTCAACCCTCAAACCAGCCTCTCCAGGGTTTAAACCAAAGGACTGGACCCTTGCAGACACCCCCTTGGAAGAAACCCATTCCCCTCGTGCTCAGCCTGCCCAGTACCATGTGCTCCCCTCTTTTGGCCTCTCATCCCCCTCCTCCTCCACCCCAGCTGTGGTGTCAGCCTGGCCGGGGCTCATCCTGCAAGCACCAGTGCCTCCCACAGCACACAGTCTTTCAACATTTACAATTTGTTTTCATGAATTTTCTTGAGTGCTTCACAATAACATGACACTAAAAAAGCACCAGTTCCTTCTTGTGTCTCTTTCCACTTAGCTTTTTCTCATCGTCAAGAGATTTATGAATTTAATCTCCGTTTTGGAGAACTTATCACTTTTAACAACTAGAAGAAGAAAATGCTAAATTGTTTTTATTGCTGTTAGATGTTTGAAGACATCTTGCTATATGCTGTCATTTACATTTCACATTAAAAGTGAAATATGTTGTAAATGAGCAAATATTTGTTTTAATTTGACCCATCTGTTAAATGAAAAACAAAGAGGACTTCTAAATCACTATATTTAAATTCAGCAATTTGTAAACAATTTATATGTTCATTTCTTCTGGGTTAAAACTGCCCTAAAGCATCACTCTTATGAAATCTCCAAATTAAATTGCTTTGCATTGTTCTCAGGGATGCAAGCCACAGTTTCTTCCTCTTCAGTTTATTAATTTATTTCCCAACCCAAGTTAATTAGCAAGACTCATATTAAGAGCCATTTAAAATACGCCACTGAAATCATTTCAGGGGATTCACAGAAGTGTCTACCAGCTCCAGAAAGCTGAGAGCAGAGAAAGCGTCAGATACCGGTGGCAAATTCCCGTAAGATAAAGCAACTCGCTTGTCCTTTCATTTATTTTTTTTTTTAACACTTCTGCAAGCAGCAACGGGTCTGCCCTACTCCACACTAGACTATCAGCAAGCAAGAAAAATAATCAAGGAGGGGAAGAAAAGCCGCAGTAATTTACCTTCACCTCTCAACCTGACTAGAACTTGCTACAGGATTTGGATCTTAGACTGGACTTTAATGTAGCTGTGGGTGATAATTTACAAGGAGAGCGAGATCCACAGACATTTAAGGATCCCACAGTAGCACTTAACTTAAAGAGCAAAGCCTTATCCCTTTTTCAGCTCTGTGCAACATGCTGCATTTAGCTTCAGCTGTTAAGCTTCCAGCCCAGAAGTCAGTACTTTTGGTGGACTCAGGTATCAAGAGCCCTTTTAATCATCCTGATACGGGGGCTCTCGTCCCTGACTAATAGATGCCTTGTGCGAGGAGACGATTTCTTCTTCAGATGTGCACCCTGGGCACGCGGAAGAGCCGTGCACAGCCTGCAGCGTCACGTCTCCCATCTGGAGGGTGACGGCAGGCACAGCACGCAGCTCCAGCCTGCCCCATGCCTGAGTCACAGGCCTTGTCTGACAGGTTTCCACCACACCTGCAGCAGAAAACGTGCTTGTTGCACCCTGGACTCCTTGCCCTGCACCCTTCCCTGCCCCAGACCAGGGCAAAAGCAGGACTAGCTGAGGAAGCAAGGGATTCTCAAGTCATCACCATCAACATAAAACTCTAGAATTGGGCAGATCCACAAGTTTCAGCTCCCCCTCTGCAATATCAAGCAGAGCATCAAAAATCAACACAGGAATCCTAGGTCTGCTGTGCATTCCTACACAAGATGGTTCATTTATTATACCCGGTATCGTATTAAGCAACCCAACAAAACAAGAACTAGCTGTAATTCAGCCAGGACATGATTAAGGGTACCTCTAAGAGCATCAACAAATGTGGAGACTGCATGGATCACTGCCTGGAAAGAGTCCAAGTTGGTAAAATGACAGCTTGATTAGTTTCTGTCTGACAAATGTGGCAAGAGAGATCAGAATCAAACATAATTCCAAGGTTATAGGCCTTCAAATAAAACCGAGAAAAAAATCAAAAAGGGCAACAGCAATTTGCAAGACCAGATCAGCTGCCCAGCCCAGCTCCCTCAATGCTCGGATGCAACACAGCCACGGAAAGCTAAATCAGTGCACTTCAGGGAGCATCCCCAGTTAACAGGGACATGCCTTCAGAGCGGGACAAGCTTTATATCTTGCAAGACAGTCTGCCCTCTTATTAAGGGCCTTACTAAATATGCATGTATTTGTAATTTAATGGGAAGACATGCAAGTAGAGCTACTTTATGTCCAGGCAGCTGTGGCTATTGCTACCACAAAGGTCAAGCAGCAACATCCTGTTACCACTATTGCTGCACGTAGACATGCAGTATAATCAGGCAACATAAATATTAGACAGTAAATGGATTTTTCCTTTTGTCTTCCCTCCCACCTGTTCTAACAACAAAAATGGTCAGAAACATGCAGAGAAATCAGGTTTCTTAAATATGTCATTGCAACCAAAAGTATGCCTCTCCATCTCGGACCAGTGTCAAACAATACATCCCTCATTTGGGGGAATTTGGCGAGGCAAGATGCAGGCCTCTGGTTTTCCTTCCTTTGTGGGAAAGGGGCAGGGTAGAAGAGGCAGAGTAGAAGAGGGATCTTACCCAGGAATAGAGTGATCTGTCTCCTGGAGCTCTTGCCCTCCGAGCTCTCACTTTTCCTTAGGTACTGCTCCTGGTGTCCTAGGTCACCTTTCACCGCCACAGTTCCTTTCTTGTGGATCTTCAGGGCCTTCATCATGCTGTGGCACATGAAGGTGACACACCCCAGCACTATGATGTACACAGCAAAAGCAGTGAAGATGCTGGCCTGAAAAACAGGCCACTTGGAGGAGAGGCTGGTACAGATGGTCATGTTGTCTGTATCGGGTAACTGGTGTCTGGGAGTTGGCTTCATGCAGCCCATCGTACTTTCGTAGCCCTCGATGATTTCCAGGGGATATTCTGTGCCCATGGCAAAAAGCAGGGGCAGAGCCACGATGACAGATGTCACCCAGACAAAGGCGATGAGCAGCTTCACTGTGCGGGGTCCAGAGAGTGCCTTGAACTTGAAGGGGTGGCAGATAGCCACGTACCTCTCAAAGCTGAGGGTGGCCACATGCAGCACGGTGGCATAACTGCAGGCTTCAAAAAGGAAACAGTAGAGCTTGCAAGCCACATTGCCATTTGGGGTGCCAAAAGGTCTCCAGATGGCGCTGAAGAACTCCACAGGCATGCCAAGCAGGATGACCAGGAGGTCTGAACAGGCCAAACTCACCATGTGATTCGTGACCTCCTTCTGCAAGTAGCCTTTCTTCTGCAGGATCTTGGTGGCCTTGATGGTGATGCTGTTGCCCAAGATGCCTGCTACAAAGATGCAGATGTCAAGAGAGGCCATAGTGATCTTGATCCAATGAGACACCTCAAACTCTGGGATATGAGTGTGGTTAATGCGATGAAAACAGTCTGAAGAGGATGTCTGTCCTTCCATGAGCAGCCCCTGGAACGATGAAGAGGGAAGAAGAGCTTCCCTGATGTCCAAAATGACAGAAAATAGATCCTTTCTTGCTTTGCCCTCTTCACCAAGACACACAGGTCAGAACAATCAGGTACTATGAAAGTGTCTCAACTAGACACACCTGTGGGTTTTGTAAGCAACAGCAGCTGAGTCAGTAATCTGAGTGGGAGAGAAAGTGTCTTAGCTCTTACCAATCTGTAGCAAAGCTGCCATACTCCAGCCCTCTGCGCTGTGAACTGCACTCCTTTCAGCTCCTGCCTCTTCTGTGAGTGAAGGCAGTTTTCTGTCCTGACCACAGCAGGAGGAAGTCAGAGTTTCTATGTGGTTATCACTGGTCTGTTAACCATTAACCTAAATCTTGGTTATCCCTATGTACTGATAGCAAAGCACGCTTAGAGAGAAAAGAAAAAGAAAAAGAAACTCCCAAGTCTGAAACACTTCCTGTAACAGGAGCTCCTTCTCAGGGACAAAAAGAGGTGTTTCCCTGAGACCTGTTAGGTTGGTGGGGTGAGGCTGAGTGTGTGTGCACAGGCGCTGAAGAGAAAGTATCTCCTCATGAGTTTAACATTAACCATTAACCATTAACTTTACTTCTCTATGTGGTGACACCAACATGCTTTACTACTTTACATTACCTTTAGTGAAGATCTCAGCGTCTGGTGCAGCAGTGTTTGTTGTGCAGCTTCTGTGGCCATGGATCCATTTACGTCAACAGGAGGTTCTGGTTTTTCATTGCTGATGATGAATCTCTTCAGAAATGATAAGCTGAACAAGATATAAACATATTGATCGTCTCCCTTTAAATTTCCATCTTCTCATGTTAGATAACAAAAATAGTGAAGTTAGCAGTCCCGACCATGCTGGTGCTTTCTAATAATCAAGAGTAGCAGGGGATGAAAATGTACTTCCCTCTCCTGTGTCTCACCCCAGGGAGAATGAATTTAATGCACTCTTTAGTTTTAGTTTCAAACCATAGCACTGAAGGCTCCCAAGGTAACCCCTGGAAACATTTAATTAGAGGGTGTGTATATGGATTAGGAAACCTTTAAATTACAATGCAAAACAGCAGAACAGCTTTTGCAGCTATAATCAAGAGAGGCCCAATACAGTGATCTGTTCCAATACCAAATCTAAGAACAGTGGGTTCACAAAGTGATTTTTATTAACTAGACAAGCTCATGTGACACTTTCAGCTTGTAATAAAAGAGAAACATTAGAAAGCTGTTATTAAGCAGTCTCCTCACATTCACTGGTTATCACTGTACCTCAGCAGCCCAAGTACATAATGAACAAAAGATGCCCAAAACAGGATAATCAGCACCTGTTCCTATGCATTATTTATGCAGTCCTATTTCAGAAAAAAAAAAAAAAAAAAAAAAAAAAACACCTCAAACCTTGCACAACTTCAAGCCCTGTACTCCCAGTCATCTCTCCTTATGTTTGATAATTCACATTTGTTCTGCTCAGACAAGCTTTCTATTATTACCCAATTTCTTTCACTTAATTTTACTTTATAAAAGTGTGAACAAAGATTACATATGCATGACTGAATTGTGGAAATGAAGCTAATTAAAATTTGCTGCTTACCATCAAAGGGGAAAAAGGGAGAGAGAGAGCAAAAGAGAGCAAAGAAGACCCAATTGGATTAGATCTCCCCCTTTTTTCCACACCAATTATAAAATGCAGAACACAGTTTTGCAGTTTTCAATATTATCTTTAGAACATACACAAAGTTTATTAACTTTCTAATAAAAAGCTTGTGCCACAAAGGGGATAGGAAGGAAAGAGATGATTGTGGTTATTCATAAAGGGAGGCCATTACAAAAAAAAATTAAAAAAAATCTTACGTAAGTTAGTGGAGTAGATAAACCAGTGGTGAGTATTCTTGAGATGGGTATAAAATCCCTATCATGGGTTATTATAAAATATATATCTTTCTTGAGGGAGACATTTCTACCCAACTAAATGTGCCTAATGTCTCTTTGTGGCACAGAGGTTGAGAGCTCATGGTCTTTATCCTGGTAGATATGATACCAGGTTATAACCTTATGATTTGTGCAATGGTCTAATTTTAGGGATTTTTTTTTTAAGTTTCCCTTGATACCTCGTAGCCCTGAGTACCCACAAGCTCATTTTTTTGTGGAGTTGTCTTTCCCTTAGCAGCTCTGAAAGTGCCCGTGGCCTGTGGAGCTGTACCTGAGAGAAGGCCTCGGACTGCCCCGCCATGACTCAGCATCAAGGCCTCAGCCCCGTCACCAGAGAAGTCAGGAGTACTGCGGACAAACATCACCATCAGTCTTTCTAAAATCAGCACACGTGGCTGCTGCACACTGCAGGGAGGGAATTGGCAGCTCCTGGATCAGCAAACGGTGTCCTGAAGATGCAGATTATGTGGGCACGGGGCAGCAGGGCGCTCTGCCCTGTGCTCGCCCCCATGCCTGCAGCAACATGGTTGCTGGTATGAGCCGAAGAGCAGTGGGAGCCAGAGGAATGCAGAGAGGGAGCACAGATTGTTGTCACTATAGTATATAAGGTGATTTTTCACTTTCAGAGATAATAAAGATGCTGTGATCAGCCACCCTGGTCTTTTATCCAGCAGAACCTGCGAGGTTTCTTGCAAGGCCATTTGCTTTTTTGCCTGGTTGTTGGATAACACCCCGATGATGGGGCAAAAACAAGCAGGGTTTTATGGCTCAACCTTTGGGCTATTGTGCAAAGCTCACCTGCACCTCATACCCTGTACCTGGCTGAACTGAAGGACGGAGGAGCCACGGGACACTCAGGGCTTGGCCGCCTGCCACCTCATTAAAAGCCACATCCCCCAGACTCCTGGTGAGGTTGGGCCCCCAAAAGTGGCAGCTAGCACAAGTTGTAGCTGGAAATAATCTTAGAAGAACCAACTCATTTGACAGATGCTGTTGCATTTTATGTAAATGGAGCGTAGATTAACCTTTTCCAGCGTGCAGGGGTATCGTACAGCGACTGCTTTGCAAACGCACTTTCTTCCCCAGCTGCGCAGTGCCAGCATGTGGATTGGCGCGGGGTGCCCAATCTGCAGGATCACTGCACGGTTATTTCTCAATTACCATCCAGCACGGGAGCCAGGGTGCTCCGATTGGCAGACAGGCGCTGCCACGCTTGCATTATCTCTGCAGAATTATTTCTCGATAGCCGTGTTGTGAATATGCAAATCCACCCTAATTGGCTACGCTAATCACACTGCTCTGACTGGTTTCTGTTCTCAAACTGTTCGAGCTACTTGACAGGAACAAAGAAAATACCTCGGTTTCTTGCTTCCTTTGGATGAAAAACTCTAAAACTTAAATGAAAAAGGAGAGCTATCTCAAAAGCAAAGAAAATGAGGCTGCGCAAAGGATTAACTTTTTTTTTTTTTTCAGATAAAAACACATTGACTTTTTTTCCTTGCTAGTCTTTACTGTTCTCCATCTCAACAAACCTCTTGTCCTTAGAATAGCTGAGATACCTTTGTCTTGCAAGTATTTGTTTAGAGGAGGTGAATCCTGGGCTTGTTCAATTCTCTTGGAAACACAAGGTAAACAAAATGAGATTGCTGTTCTGCAGAAGACAGCTACTCTGATCTGCACAGACAGAGGGGAAAGTGTTGCAGGAATAAAAGGAAGAAATAACACAGATAAAAGTGAGGAGCCCAAGTGATATTAAATGTTTTAAAAAATCAATTTGCCAGAGACAGCTCATGTTGGTTTTTTAAATTATATTCCATTAAAAATATAAATAATTAAAGACTACATTCAACTAACTCAAGGTTTCTTGCTGTTTTCTTGATATCTAACAAACCTCTTCTTTACTGTTAAGATTCCTTTGTATGCTTCTGGTAAATTATTCTTGAATGCTATTCTCCTTCTTTGGAAGTCTATGATGTACTTACTAATACAAGTAAGTACAAGTAATTTGTGAAATGCATTACTTTTTAATTTCCTAAAGAGTTCATTCTTGGGCAACACAGTCTTAACAATTCCCATGCTGTTAACTGCTCGGCTCCTTTTCTTCTGACAACTTTAGAGACTGGGTTATGCAATCAGGGCAATGGATGCGCTGTGTAACCTGCATATCCATAATTAATTCTAGTCTAATTAGATTACCTCTAGAAAGGTGACATATGGAAAGCTGCCATCTTTTATTTAGCTATGTACAGAGTTATCTGCTGCAATGCCATCCTCTTGGAAGATCATATTGTGAGTGTTTGCTCATCTGGAGGAGAGAATGGGTTTGCAAATATGCTTCCAGGATACACTGTAAAAGTGATCTCTGCTCCAAATCACTCCATATAAATAAATAGATCAAAGCACTTCACTTCTTACAGTGTATTTTACAAATTGGCTAGCAACAAGAGAAGAAAGTGGTGACAGTGAGACTAAATGGTTTATCCAAGACACAGAAAATCTGTGCAATGCCTGAGCCACCTACCGATACCTGGATTTTCAGCTAAAAACCTGCAACAGTCTACAAAGCAATAAATGTATTTACACAGCTCTTAACTAGTTGCCTTGGTGGTTTTAACTGATGTTAATTCAAAATAATTAAAATACATTTACAGCAGCAAAACACGTAATTATTGTACTAAGTCATATCTTCAATTGTTGAACAATACACCACCTGCTTTCCGATCACCTTGGTAAATTAAAGACATTCAAGATGTTCAAAGCATTCCCTCAAATATGTCACTGTCTGAAGTAAACCAAATGCACTAGGATGTCTGTGGATTGCTGTGATTAGGCGGGAGTGCATTTCTCTGGCAAGAAAGTGAAAGGGTTAATTTTTCACTTTTGGAGTAAGGTAAGAGGTCTGCTCCTCTCCCTCCCTTGACACTGCTGTAGCTGTTAGAAGGGGTAAGAAAAAAAAAAAAAAAGGCCAGCTGCTGTGTCCCCAAATGGTGAGAAGCTGATTAGAAGGGCTGGGAAAAGCAAGTCTCCTACTGGAGTTAGTTGATACTTTTTGCATCCTTTGGGAATGAGGCACCAGAGGAACTGAGTTTATTTATATCCCAGGATTGACAAAAGAACTGTAACTTAAAAACAAACTACACGTATAGACTAAACCCAGCTCCCAACAATCATGAATCGACCATACTGAACACATTTCCTGAAATAGCCCGTTCGGACTCCCCTTTATCTGCAGCACAGTGGCACCACAACACAACATCTGGTTCAAGAAATTACCACCATGAGCCTTGGGGCACAATCCCCAGCATGCTGAGTGAAATCTCATTTTTCTCCCTGTAACTTCTGAAATGCCTTGTCCAAATAGGTGGCAATGGCTTCAAAATACATGCCAAAGCTCCTTTTTAAGAACACACTTATTTCCCCATGGCATATTTTTAAGCTGACAAATAAAATTTCTTATACACAGTGCATTCTTCCAATCCATCCTTTAATAGAGGTTCATCCTTTTGGATCTTGTTGTGCCATTGCACTGGAAAAAACTTCAGACCTCTCTCTGAATGTTGCCTAAATATATCAGATAGAAAGAACTTCTGCAGAAATGCGCCTTCTGATAACCTGACTTCACCATAACTTTTGTTATGAATCTCCAAGGTCAGTAACATATGGAGATGGTCATCACGTGCAAATAAAAAAGCTGCAACTCAGAGAACACTCTCTTCTTTGTTTGCCAACAAACCAACTAGGAATTGTCTAAAAATGTTGATGGTTCACTCTTGGTCTCTTGAAAATTCTCTTTATAACCATATTAAGCTTTACTATTGCAAGGAGAAGCAAAAGAAATGGTTTCTTTCTCCCTTCTTGTGCTTGCCACCTTGTCATCATCAGCACTTGTACTCCTATGCCCAGCAGAGCTATTACAGAACCATTTTGCCTCTCTTCAAAACTCAGCTGATGGGGTTTAGCCTGAAGCAAGCTAATGACGGCTTTTTGACCTGAATCTAAAGAATCCTAGCAGCATGTCACCGCAGCAAGAGTACTTCTGTCACCTTGTTCTTTCTCATTAACAACACATACATGATGCCAAAGCTCAAAATAACCAACACCTCACTTTCAGAAAATTGTATTTTATCACTATATAGCCCCTTCTCTTGCAAGAATTTCAACCAAACTAATTTTAAATAGCTTGTAAGAAAAAGTGGACTGCTTCACCTACTGCTGAAATGGTGCAGCTACCTCTGGGTAGAGCAGGCAATTAACATTACACAGCAATTTATAGGTGTAGGGGATGCCACATCTGGGCTTCTAAGTAAAACACGCAGAATCCATCAGAGCTGCAATTTGGCCAGAACACAGGCTTCGTTTTTTGTTCTCAGAGAAAGCACTAAGCGAATTTCAGGAGTTTTAGCTCCCAGATATGCCATCACTGCAGAGTCTGTGAAGCACTGAGCCCCCATTTACCCAGCTGAAATGCCAGACTCCAGTTGCTTCTGCTCTCATCTGTGCCCTCCGCATGCTGGGGCTTCCTGGGGCAGGAGATCCGTGCTGCTGCATGCTGGGCTGCTCCTCTGCCGGGCACACAGCAGCCAGGAAAATCTGAGAAAGCTTTGGAGTTTGGTATGTGCAGGAATGTGGAGGTACTGGCCTGGGACCAACAGGCAGTGAAGGCTCATTGAGGCTCACTGCCTCGTGTTGGGGCTGTTGGCACAGTGCCCTGCTCCCCGTCGGTCCCCAGCAGCTCTGCGCAGCTGCTGCCCTCCACCAGCACCGAGCAGTGTCCCAAATTAGCTCCGTGGCAGCGACACATTTCCATACCCGCCGGGTATTGACTGGGAGGATTGCACTTTTTCTTCACTGCGTTTTAGCTGTCATTGAGATGCAGAAGCAAATATAAACAGTGTAACGGGACTGTTTGGCAATTTCGCACTATATTGGTAGCTCGAAGTCAAGCAAAGATCTAAAACAAACAAATGTGAAAGTGAGCTGTTCTAAATTTAGAGCACAGAATTTACACAGGAGTAGGCATTTGTGATGCTTGCCATGCTTATTTACTTTATCCCTGCACGGTGGCTGTGGGGGGTGTTCCTCACATGCTTTGGCAGTGTTATTTCATCTGTGTAACTTCCTTGACTTCTGAAATTCTTCTGCTGAAGACTGACACTGGAAGTGGCTGCTCACTGTCCTACAGACCCAAATCCTGAAACTGAACATGGAAATAAATAGGAAATAGGATCCCAAACTGTTTTTTAATGGTGTTTTCACCTGCGTTTATGTGGTACCATATTCTGCCCAAGTGGTTGTCCAGGTACAAACAGAACGACCTCGCAGTACAAATATATGATCAATAAATTGTGGTGACTTCCCATACTGGGTAAGCAGAGCTCTTCTATTTTGGAAAAATACAGAAACTCCTTTGTCTGGAGCAAACCAACTGCTATTATGTAGTTTTTGAAGCATGAATTATATAAAGTTAATGTGAAAATATTTTAGTTATCACTTTTTTCTCTTTGCTTTCTGGATCTGTAATTCTCTCCCCCTCATTTCCTCCCCTCTTGACAATATTTTTTATCCTTGTTCTTTGGTGTACTGTTCCTGCTAGGGAAATACGTGCTTCCAACAGCTGTAAATGCCAACCTGCTGACACAAGGCCCACCCTGACATCCCACACTATCACCCCAAGATTGCCTTGTGTCAATGAAGATCTTCCTCAGAGGAACCACAACCTGATTAATGCCAGTCTTAGGAAAATGTGCAAAGTATTCCTGTAGCCCTAGGAGTACTTATTTCCTTCTGTCAACAAAAGGGCTCTCTGTAGGTCCCTGCCCATGGCAGGGGGTTGGAACTACATGATCTTTAAGGTCCCTTCCAACCCAAACCATTCTGTGATGCCATAACACAAATAACAGCTGCAATATCGACAGCCCTCTGTAGAGAGAGCATGTGAAGGGAAGTGAGACAAATACAATCTTTGTGTATACATCAGATGATAAATTCCACATTTTGTGAACATTACTTCGATTGTCCAACTGTTGGGTGACATTTATTTGTAATTGTGGCATGCGGTAACAACTTCAATTTGACCTAAGAGCTATCAGGAAGAATCACTGAATGCAGAAAAGAGCAAGCAATACAGACTGCTTAAGAGTCATTAGTTTTACAGGACATCCATTCAAACAGATAAAAGATTTGGCTCTAGACCAAAGGAAATAATTCTTCCAGGGTGGACTTTGCCTGGTTTGGACCTAAATAAACATTTGATAAAGAGAAGAAATTATCAGAAGACACTATCCTAGAAACAGTCTCTCCAGATGTTAGCTCCAGATAGTACCTAGATAGAAGGAACTGGAGTTTGTAAAACTACAAAGTCTTTACTCAGATTTCTGTGCCACCTACAGGAAGAAAAGACAGTCTAGGAAGAAAGATTCCTGGGGCTGCAAAACATGAATCGAAATCCTAAAAGGGTGCTAAGTCAGGAAGGTCTCCTAGGAAGTGTTTTATATGTAGGTGGTTGCAAGTTTTAGAGTCTGTCTAGGGTTTTGTCTATGTGTAAGTTATATTTTAAAATGCATTTGCAAAATCTGCTTGAAACTTGTACAGAGGTCTCCAAATAAATGGTTGATTCGGGAATTTTGCAGCTGCAGTGCAGCTCTGGAGGCCACGCAGGATTTAAAACAAACTGCATACCAGTTTTCTCCAGGAGAAATGATTGATAGAGGATCTGTACACAACACTGTGCTTAGAGAGACAGAGCCAAAGACTGCTTTTTCACACAGAAAACATGAAGGATCCCTGCCCACAGAGGTGGGTTGGAACTAGATGGTCTTTAAGGTCCCTTCCAAGCCAAACCATTGTACGACTCCATGGTTCTGTCAGTGGGAAGGATGCTGCATTTCATGAACCTTCTCCTCTCATGGGTGAGGTGTTTGTACTCACAATCTCAAAAGGAAATAAGCAAAGCAAGAAATAAACAGTGTTCTCTGGTTGGTGTCAGAGAATAATTGTTATCTTCCATTTTAGACCATGGTCAACAGACTTGCAGTAAGAGATTCCTAAACTTGGCGCTTACCTCTCTGGCTGTAGGCCTGGAACCCCTGGAAGGTGATGCTGAGGTTTTTCTCCTGCTTTGGGCTGATGGCAGGATTTGTAGGAAGTCCCAGACTGAATGCTGCTGCTCTGCAAGTGCATTAAATTTAAGTATTTTGTCTTTAGCACCACTATGGGATGAACCCAGTGAAAAGGAGCTGGGGAAGTGCTAAATGTGGTCAAAACAGCCATTTCCTTTTGTTAAGTGAAAATACAAGCTCTTTTATTTGTTCACTTTGCTGTTATTGACTGAGATAATTTGCCTCCCACACTGAAACATTTTGGAGTATAGTATCATGCCTGTACCCTTTCTCTGATTGTGCTGTGTAAAGCACCATTGTTTCATTTCCACTTTGACTGCAGCATCGCTCATGGCGACTGCTGTTTCCAAGGCATTACATCTCTTCCTTTTAAGCTGCGAGAGATGACAGATCCAGCTTCTCAGAGGGGAGGCACGTCCTTCCCTGGGGACTTGGGATGCGTCCTTGAAAAATACGCTCTCCACAATCCCTACCAGAAATGTAGAAAATGACTCATATGGGCAGAGGGATTTCCCTCTCTCCCTGAGCCATAAAGCTCTTTGTCTTTCTCCTGGTATGTGCTATGGGGTGGACAGCGGGGTTGGCTCAGTTTTTAAATGCTGAGAAGTGGGGAAGACAGCCCTGCCTCTGCGGCATCAGCACCATACTGACATGGCCCTATACTTCTCCACGGTGAGCCTGGCTCAGTCAGTACAAACCTGAGGGTTTTTGTTAAGAGCACTCCTGTCTGATACGGTCACGAGCTGACCGGGAGCGACAACCCCACTTGATCCCAGTTCGCACAGCTGAAGGCACTGCTCTTTGCAAGGACTGCTGTCTGAGCAAGGCGGCTCCTGCGCCACAGCGAAGAGCTGGCCATTGCACGAGACGGCAACATTTATCTCAGCAAAGAGATCCTCAAAAATCCAGATGGATAATTTCAAAATATTCTAACCTTCCAAATACTTTTCATGTATTCTAACCTTTGTGAAACAAATTATTACGGATTTTTACAAATATGGGAATTCTAGCAAGTTGTTGCTCTTTTTTTGTTGTTGTTGTTGTCATTCTTCTTCTGTCATAAGCATTTTGAGACCATTTATGTGTCTACTATATTACAAATTGCTTAATAATTGTTTTTGACAGGTTAAACTGCTAGTAAGCATAAAAGAAAATAATCCCAAGACAGTGAACTGAACAGTTCAGTGATTCTCTAACATGTTACAGTATCGGAAAGACTTACAGAAAAGACAAAAATCGCATAGACCAGGTTATATATCATACAGGTTAAAAATTATAATTACTCTCTAGCCCTGTAGCACCCCTTGGAAGTCAAAACTCTCCTGCAGAGTTCTGTATTTGCAACATTAAAAAATAACTGCATTGGAATGCCATGATTTGTCTTACTAGTCTGCCAAAAGACTGCAATTGCTTTTTCTCCTATGAGATCCTTCCCGTAAGGATTTCTCTAAATTATACTTCCTGTCCTTCAGTGTTGTGGATTAATACTGCTGTGCTAATGAGGAATAAATAGCTCCAGAATTCTGTGATGTGTGTGAACACCAGGACTGTAAGGCAGGATTTGTATTCAGAACCAGGAACTTTGTTCAATTTTCAAAATATGGGAATTACACTGCACTACTTCTGTAGGCAAAATTTAACCGTCTTCAATGAAAGTTCTGCTTTTTCATTCATAGGTTCATTAAATTTAAGATCAGAAGTGAACAGGTTAGTTGGATCCCATGACAATCGCCTGCAGTAAGTACATTAGCTTCTCTTTGGCTAAAACATATATTCCCATCTTAACCTGCAGACCTCAAGAGGTGAAGACACCAACATTTCTCTTTGTCATTTCTTAAAAATGAAAGTCCAGTTTCACATTTGAACTTGTTTGATTTTGCCTCCAGACACTAGTTCTTGTGACTCTAATTAAATAGCCCTCAGAAAAGTAACTATTATCTATTCCAGTCACCTAGATAAATCAATCATCTGTGTGCAGTCTTTCTAATTATTTCTTTCATTTATATCAAGGTGCTACCTCCAGCCCTCTAGTCACATTTGTTTGTTTGTTTGCTTGTTTCGTGGTGTTCAACTTTTTACATCTTTTAAGTCAGGGTCTCACTTTCTTAGTCCCATCAGCTGTTCCTCAGTTTGTGTGCCTTTCTTCCTCCTCTTTTCTGCTGCAGCATCCTGTCAACAAGTTGCCTTGAATTTCATTTGACCTCCTAAAACATCTTTAGAGTTTTCCAGGAAATTATTTCTGCTGCACATCTGGACTTTGCAGCTTCTCCTTTTGCATTGGTTGCATTTGTGAGTGGGTTCAGATTATTAAATGACCTGTACAGCAACGTGGGATACCCTACCCCCATCCTACATCATGCCTCTGCCTTTAATTTGTATATTTGCAGCTGGATTAGTGATGAAAATGTCCAGTAGTTTCAGATGTTGTTTGAAATACATCCAAGCTTTTCTGATTCCCATCTGGGATGCCTGACTGCAGACCTTTGATTAGCCCTAGCTGCTCAGTTTCTCTGCCACATTTTGTTTGATTTCCTGAACCAACCTCCCTAGAGCACTGTAAGAGTTCTGTAATAATTGCCATTGATATCTCATTTTTGATCCATTAGCTTACTTTTAATGCACGTTTCACTGAAGCTGTAGAACGTAAAATTTTTCATCAGGATATGAGAAAATTTTATCAACATTATACAGCCACTATTATCAACACATTTATAATCTCATTTGAAATCAGGTTTGCTGGATAAGCTATATTTTTCAGAAAAACTATGCTGATTAGCATTTGTTATGTTTCTGTCCTTTGAATCTCTCTCATTTTAATCCCTTATTAACTTTCCCATTATTTTGCCTGGGAATGACATAAGGCTAAGAGTATGGTTCCTTACGCATGTCAGTTTTTTTAAGCTTTTGAAATATGTTATTACATTAGCTACTCTACCCCACACTTCATGGTTTAAAACAAAACAAAACAGTCAACCAATCAAAACAGAACAAAACAAACAAACAAACAAAAAGCCCACAAGCAAATGAAAAAAAAAAACAACAACCACCATCACAAGTCCCGAGATGACATTTAAAAAAAATTTCTAAACAGTTTTATGGAGTGCAAGACATTCAAATCTGCCAATTTAAACTTGCTTTAGTCATCCTTCTGTGGCATCCAACAAGAAACTGCATTGAATATTTCTGGATCACTACAAAAATTTTGCTTGAGCAGTGTCTGAAAGATCTGGCTATGATTTGACTGGGATATGCCATTGCGCTGCATGCCTGTATATCATTTCTATGCTCTTCTTTTCTCGTGTCTTTTACCTGGCACGTGTAGCACAGGGATGGATAGTACAATCCTATTGCAATCAACTGTGATAATTCTTTGACAGGTTTGGGTCCAACCCCAATTGAATTATGAATGAAAAAAGCCACTGAAATCAGCTTTTCCAGCTCCCCCACACCTTTTCACTATTTCTGAATTAATAGTAGGAAGTCAGTATCTGAAAGAGATGAATCACTTCCATTTGCAATTTTTGCAAACTGATGTATCAAGTTTGATGTAGGTTTTTTGTTTTTTTTTTTTTTTTTTGTACTTTTTTTTGTAGGAATGAAGAGAAAGGCAGGCTGAGGCCAAATTTCTACTTTGTGTTGCTGAACATCTTGTAGTTTGATATAACTAAACAATTATATTTTGAGTTACAAATAGGTAACTTACTACCCAAGAACTGCTGTGACTGTGTGGAAGGACTCTTCTCTGCGTTGTCCTGTTTTAGGCTGCTTACAAGTACAGTTGTCTGCTTTTGCAACAGGAAAGAATTAAGCCTTTGGGATTCAGCTGAAATAAACCTGCAGTCTTCACGCTGTAATTTCAGAGCACAGATGTAGCAAAACACACAATAAATGTGTTACCAGTTTTACCTTGTCTGAATAGCCAACACAAACACTCTGCTAGAAAAAGTCTGTCTGTTTTTAATGATACACAGGCTGCGTTTTCTGCACCAGTTTTGATCCTGAAGTACTCAGATTGGACTGGAATGCCCAAAGGATGGCTTTAAGTGTCTCATTTATGATAAAGAAGTTGTCAGTGTAAATTCTCAAGCAAAAATTGCAGAAGTAGATTTCATGTCCTACAATACAATAGATTTCCAAACAATATACTTTGTACCATGGTCATGTTTCAATGCTGAACTGTGTAACTTATCCTACAGCTGTCTTTGCACACTCTCAGATTACTGTGAACTTCAATCATTGCCATAAACATTTCATTAACTTGCTCCACTACATTGCGGCCATGACGAAGCTCTGGAAGTGTAATTGATTTGGCTTGAATGTTCATGATATCTCACAATGACCTCCACTGTATACCACAGTATGAGGATGACTTTCAAAATGCAGACTTTAAAGGGAAAGGGGACATGTTGTAGTGGGGAGAGCTTGAACTCAAAGCTGGTCAAAGAACAGAAACTCACTGCCACTCTGGGACTCTCAGGGTGTGAAACAAGGTGGTGGTCTCGGAGCTCGCCGCTGGCAGGGTAGTATTGCAACTGCTGCCCTGGTGCTAAGCATCAGAGAAAGGCAGTCATTAGAAATCACTCCAAGGCAGGTGACCTGCCTCTTGGACTCACCACAGCAAGATGCGAACCAAAAACTTCTATCTTTTGGGCTGCGTCAACAGCTTTTGAGACCCATAACGATCCTGCTCCCCAGACTGCAGCCCAAGCCTGGCCTCTCCTGCCCCTGCCCACAGTCAGGGCTTGGGGGCTTTAGTTACATGGGATTGCAGCTAAAATCATCATCATCTCCTCACCGATGCCTTTACAGGACAGTAATTAAGCATGTTTGTTTTATATTGGATTAGATCCATAAAAGAAGGGAGCTACCTAAGAGGTAACTGAGCCATAGTCTTGCAGATGGCTGAGACACTGGCAGATCCCTGGCCAAGCTCTATTTGGGGCACTCTGCGTTCCTCTCAGCTCAGTGGGTGAATCTGCATCATCCACAGCACTGGGCTCCTTCTTCTAAGATGAAGGCAGAAGAAGAGCTGCCTTGGATATTTGGCTGGTCATGATAACACAGACAATTTTCTTTACCCTATCTTTTTGATCCCTGTCTTCCACACTGCAGAAACCCCAACCAAGTTGGTGGAGAAGCAAACGCGGACTGGGAGCAGCACACACCTGGCTTCCTGGAGGAGATGAAGAATATGGTTTACCTGTTGAACAGCAATGTGACTTTAAGCAAGAATACACAAATTGAATTTAATAATCAGGTAGGAAAATACATGCTGTCTGTACTTGAAATTGGATCCATGCAGCCACTGAAGAGTTTAGCAAATTGCTTCTTTTACTTTTGTGTGTGCGCATAGCAGTGGTCAGCTCTGTAGGCATTTACTTTGACTACTGTTCATTTCAGATAGCCCTTGCCATTTCAGCTCTGGAAAAATCTCAGTTTTTGTAGCTGTATAAAGTATTATTTAAAAGTCAAAGACTTATGGTTACCTGGCAACCTGTAAATGAAGTCTTTTGGAAAAGGAACCTGAAGGGAGGGACTTGTTGAATATCAGTGTTCTTTCTACATTGTAAATGCAGCTATTTCACAAAAAGATCTTTCCACTCTGTAACTAGTTTATAGTTAGAAATATTAGAAAAGTACAAAAATATAAATACATTTATATGAATAAATAAATATGGTAAAACTTTTCACTGTCCTGCCCCTGCCTGCCCCTTCAGCCAAACTACAAAAAAGTTTCACTTCTCTTTCAAAGGCTGGAAATATATAAGTAAATTTAATTACTTTATCAGAACTGGCTAAGAACATTTAGAGGAGTAAGTCTGAGTACCTGGTGCAAGCCAGACAATCGCTATTTTCTCCGTTTCAAGCTTCAATTCTGTATGGAAAGACTGCCCTGATCACCTATCACCTTTGTGCCAGCTTCTGTCCAGTTAGCAATATGCTGAGAAACCCATTTTATTTTAATTACTTCTGTAATTCTGAAGCATAACCTGACTGCAGATGTGAACTACAGACTATTATGGCTGTCAGAGCAAGAAGGATGAAAAACGAAGAGTGAAATGCCAAACAGACCTTTCTGAATCAGGCGGTGAGCCCAAGCATGGAAGCTGCTCATTCCTCTCGCCGTTCCTTGCTAAGCACCGGAGGAAGCTCAGGCTGTTCTCTGCAGATGCAGCAGCACCACCACACATGGAAGCAGCTGAACACATCTAGCGCACAGATGTCTGATTTGATATTAATATTATTTGAGATGTACATTAGAGGGGCAGATGTATAATCTGGGACTGCATCCAGATTCTCTTCTAAGGCAATAAGATAATCAGTAAGATTTTCTTCCTTTTCTTGTCTTGCTCATTCCTTCTCCTGCCACAAAAAACTAAAGCAAGACAAAATAAAAATAAAACAAGAACCTATTAGAAAAAAAAAGATCTGAGTGAAGCATTACAGTTGATGCAGTTCTATGGCACATTGTCAAAGAGTTGATTATCTCAACTTGATTATCATTGCACTTGATTGAAGTGCAATGGCTTTTGAAGTAAATAAATATTTAAACCTGCCATATTGTAAAATGACCTTATTTAACTGTGGATCATACCCCACTTAACAGTTAGTGCCTATAAAAAAAAGAAGGGTCTTAAAAAGTGTTCAAATGTTTCCTTTCACAGTTCCTCTGAGCAGCTATCCCTCCTCACCCTCCCACAGAGGTGTCTGTTCTCTCTGCGCTCTGCCTGAGAGCACCACGGGAAGGCAGGCGTCAGACAGGACTTGGTGTTTGCACAGTTACTTCCCATTGATATAAACAGCGAAGCAGAAATAATAAAAGCTAGGAGCACGACTCATCTCCCCAGTAAAATTCAACAATTTGGAGTAGGTTGGGGTGCCAACAATCCTGCATTGTTCCTGAATGCACGTATTCTTAGGGAAAGAACAGTAAAGTAATTAGAGAATTTTTCACTTGTTCCCTTTGAATTACAGGAACCACCAGGTATAAATTGTAACTAGGCTGGAAGGGGAAAAAAAAAAATCCTGCCTGGCTTACCCCCATGTGTAGCAATATTCTTCTGAATGTCTTGGAGGAATACAGAATAGATGATTAAAAAAAAAAAAAAAAAGCCTCTTCCTGCTCCTTCATTTTTACAAGAAGAACAAAAAAAGACTTTGCGGCAGTGCAATCAAAATTCATTCTTCCTGTGGCTTGTTCTTTGAGGCCAGCTACAGAACTTGCCATGCTGGATGATGCTAACAAGAAAGAGGACTATTGTAAGATTTGTTATCTACATTGTAACAACAGCTTCTTCATCAATACAGATAGAAAAGAGATCTGCAAGAGCTACTGTTTGTTATACAGTACTTTCATCCCCGTCAGGGAAGGAGAACTACAGAATCTTTTGGTAGAGTAATTACAATAAATGTCAGACTATTTTTTCATCCCCCCCCCAAAAAAAAAAAACAAACCCCAAACCCAAAGCTGTTTTGCCACAGAAATGTCACATCCTACAAGCATCATAATTAGGCCTTTTGATGAACGAGAGCTGTAATACTAAATTCATGACAACAACAGCGTACTGGCCTGGGCTCCATTTTTGGTGAAAAGATGGGGAAGAAACAGATCAGTCCAGACGACTTGAAAGCTTAGCAGGAGGAAGAAAAAAAAAACAGTACAACAGGATTTTGTAGTCACTGGGTCCACAGAGATGAAAATGTTTTACTTACAGAGGAAGTAATAAAATTTTCCTAATTCTGAACCACAGGCTGTGTTCTATCTGGATGCACTGGTCAGATCCAGCAAATGGATCAGGAATGAAAAATAATTGAATTGGAAAAGGCTACAGATTACTGAAGTAACAAGCTGAAAGTCCACCAAGTATCACTCAGCCTGAAGAATGCACAGACGAATGTAAAACAAAACAAAAACAGCCCTCCCTATGCTCACCTCCCAAACATTGTATTATTTAAAGTTATGCTCCTAAACCCCAAAGACCTATTACAAGATTTTTACAGCTGAAATCAGAAATAAAACTCCAGTTAATTTTAGCAGAAGCTCGCAGATAGCCCATGCAGTATAATTAGTCATCTGAAAACTGGGGAAAAAAAAAATATATCTATTATAATTGTTTTCATTTTCCTAAGACAAAAAGATGAGCAGATTAAACAAGCATGTATCATATACCATCAGGTATACTTCTTCACAGAGTTCAATAAAAAATTTAACAGAATGCAGTTGAATGCCTGGAATATAGCACTATGCACCATGCAGTGCAATAATTATGCACAATTAAAGCCTACTGTGCAATTTTGTTACCATAAAAGCTCACTGACTCACACCAATTGAAAAATCTGAAACGACCTGTTACAGAATCACTTTCCACAATTAAATGCCAATTCACAATTTCATCTCGATGGCCCAAATGCATTTCTCAATTTGGTCCAATCTTTTCACGGTTGTGGTGCTTAAAGCTCAAGCTCCGAAAAAGTGTAAAGAATTAGCATTAATATAGCCTAGAGAATCCTTCCACGTTTCATTTGTAGGAAATGTGCTTCTCATTCATCTTGGTGGCTCATAATAGCTACCGAACAATTAAGACCATTGTGATACTTAGTATAGATTCTTAAAAATACAGAAAAGCGGAGTTCACACTGTACGAGAATGAACATGCTTATACCCATTACTTGATGCCTGACAATTCATTTGGCTCACACATTTACCTGGAGTAACATTACCACAGAGGTCAGCTGAATAAGATTCCTTTGCAGAACACATTACAGTTTCTAGGAGTAAGAAATTTACCCAGATTCCACAATTTTCTAACAGGCACTGTTATGAGAGCTAAAAGGGGATAAATCCCATGAGGACTTAACAGGTATGGTAGCCTCGTTTGATAGACAGCAGCTCAGTTCTGAAGATGGTGTATAAGAAGACATAATATATGCATGTATATTTATGGATGTCCAGCATTTCCCAAAATACTCTTCTTTTATCCCTGCCTTTGAAGAAGGTGTTTTCTCGGTAGCTTCAGTCAGGTTATAATTCCTTTCTTTGTACACTTTCACAGCTGGGGCCTACCGGGGCCTAAGCTTTGGTGCTACTTCACAGACACAGGCCCATAAAGCACCAGTCACCAGTCATGATGAATGTTGTCTAAACATTTAGTACAGAAAGATTACTAGGACTAAATTTATCCAAATAAATACCAAGGACTGTGTTCTGATTATAAACAGAAAGCAAAAGGATAATGAAAATCAGTGGAACAAAGACAATGTGTCAAGGTTAAAGATAAATTCTTTAAAGATAAATACAGTGGTGGTAGTTATTTGTTAGTAGTCCTTTTGGAGTAGCTACACCAGATTTTTATTAGGCACATGTGTAAAGATGAACTCAAAAAAAAAAAAAATTTGCTCCTTCTCCTAACTTCCCAACCTGAAGAGCTCCTCAGATGGTATGACACCATGTCACGGCGCTGGTATTTGAAGAAGCCCTGACCAGGCATGGAAGGAAAGATGGAACTATCAGAAATATTACTTCCAGCAGCCTGAGAAACCCACAAACAACCAGGAAAGTGGACTTTGAATTTCTGGTATTGTCCTTTCCCTGATGCATTTCCTTCTCTTTCTGGAGACTACTCCACTTACTGTTATCCCTTTTCTCTAATGAGAGTCCAGCTTAGGCTGCTAAGCCTCTGCCTTTGGCAGCTGTGGGCCCGGAGAGAAGCTTTAAAAGCAGCTGTTTAAGGCAGCCTGGCTCTCTTCATGAACTTGCAGTCTGCAAGAGGCTGGTAAAGCTGTGTGCTGCCCTGTAATTCTCCAGCAGTGAGATTGCAAGCAAGAATTAACTCTAGACAAGATGTTTTCATTTTGCAGTTCCATTCTGTATGTCTGTTTTATTTAGCTTTGAAGAAAGATCAGTTTTGGAGCAACAGCAGGTTTGGCCCATGAATTCACTTCCACTTTTTATGCAAAACATTTGATATTGTTTACACCAATGCTAATACTACCATATGTGACTTATCATATGTGATGGACGCATTCTTTCTGTGGAAAAAGGACTACAGAAATAAAGAAATAAAAATGTATGTTATTGCTAGGTTATTTTATGTATAATATTTTGTATCTGAGATCCTTTAGCTCCCCCTTTTATAACTTTAAAGCCTTTTACTAAAGTAGCTGTTGTTACTTTTGGACAAGGAAGTCAAGGTCTCTCAGAAAAAAAAAAATCATGATCCATATTTAATTGGAGCCATTAGCTTTCTTTCAGAGTCTACTTATTTGATCAAAATTTACAAAATGCAATCAGGTTCAGTCACCTCAGGTCTGGCTTGCAAGACAACATCATGTCCTGCAGAAAGAGGTTTTGAATTTTAAAATCTAATACGCATTTGTAAATTAAATTTCAAACCAGAGAACACAGCAGAGGACGTGACTGAACGCAGGTTCAGACTCACAGGTTTGGGCACAGCGGTAGCTTCTCTACCTTCGACTTTCAGCCTGAGCTTTAAAATCCTTCAGCGTGGAGCCAAGATGGACTCAAGGAACATCTCTCAGCCAGCTGAGCACCCGAGGAAAGCCGTGGTGCCCCAGACAAGGCGGTGGGTGCAGACCTTGCAAGGAGGGCACGTACCTGCAGCCATGAGGGCATGAGGCCCAGCCAAGCCGCAGGCCTGTGAGTGTGCACATGCACTGGGTGTGAGCTAGCCAGTTCAGCAAGGTTTTTCCAATTATGTCTGCTTATTTCCACGGTCACGTTGATGATCACAGCATGCCTGCTCTATGGGATGGTATTATGCTAAAGCCAGTGGTAAAATAAATTTAATAGGCATTATGTAGGCCATGCTGTAATGTCCAGATGAGACAAAGGCAATGTCAAAGCAAGTCTGTAGAGACGTGTAAGTAGATCTAATGAAACACCACCAATACAAGCTTCTGTTAATAAGATTACAATTTCAAGGTCATGTTTTGGCCAGTCCTTGAGAACCACTTTCATGTCAACAAGCAAAACACGTCGTCTAAAGGAGCCCGTGGGCACGCGGCTGCAGCGACAAGGCCAGAGAAGGACACCCTTGTGGAGCAGCATGGGGAAAGCCATTTCCTCACAGGGAAAGAATAAACTCTCAAAGGCAGCCTCCTGTTGGACAGCTTTTCCAGTTCATTCCTCATGGCACTGTACCAGGCCCGTACCCACACTTGTGGGTCTGTGACAGGAGCCCTCAGAGCCTGCCCGACCCTCCCAGTGTTGTGAAGCCCAGGTACAGCTCCTGTTAGACAGATACTTACTCACTGTGGGACTCAGCTGCAGGTTATCCTTCAAAATCAAGTTCTTATTTGATGTAAATTAGCACAGCTCCATTGAAAAAAATGCTTTTTTGTCCCAGCTGATGTTCTAACCCATAACATTCTTGGAAAAAGTGGGATTTTGTTCACCTGAACAGCGACTAAGGGGGATGATGCTGAGCTCAAAGTTGTAAGTCAGTGTTCACAGCAAGCAGAGTTTCACAACACACCTGCTGCGATATTTCAGCTATCCCAAATTCTACAAAAGCCCACTTTGTCTGCAAAAGAAAGTTTAAAAAAAAATAAATTTAAAAATCTCCCAATACAGCAGCAAATTAAGAACAGAAGGAGGAACACCCTATTTTTAAAGCCCATAAAGTGCAGAGAAATCTCAGCTCAGTGGGAAGGTGAGTACATGGCCAAGGGTTTATTTTTGAGATGTATCTTCAGAGAACTACAATTTACATGTTGGCAATTATCCCTTCTGTAACAGGCACACATTTCAGACTTCTGGAAGCCAGACTATCTCCAAGGGGTATGTTTGTGCATACAAAGATGAGGAGAAGAAAAATGCAGTAGGTTTGTGGGACTAACACGTGATTAAAAAACAGACAAAAGCCACACCGGGGTACTACTATAATCAGTCCATTTACCAGCGGAGGAATTTCTCCTACCTAACCTGAGCTTGCTGATTTGCGGAGTGCAGCAGAAGCATTTTTAGAGGCACATGAACGGGTTTAGAGGCAGTGAGGTGGCTCAGAGGAAGCAAAAATCTAGTCTCAGTAGGTTGTGGGTGTAGAGTGATGAAATAATATTGCTTATGGGATTTTTTTATTATTATTATTATATGCAGATTTTTCTAGAACAGAAAAATACCCAGACATTGGGTGTTTTGATGCTGCAAGTTGTGTCTGGGCTAAGGGACACTGAACATAAAAATTATTTCAGTACTTTTAAAAAAATAGCTCAGAATAATTATGTATAGACAGGCCCAGTTTTGTCATGTTCTCTGTGAGTTCTCTCTTGATTACGAAAACAGCTAAGTAGGTGGATTCCTATGAGGATAAGGCCATTGGTACAGCAACACCATTGCAACAAGGGCTTTTCATGGTACAGGTACACAATCAGCAGGGCTGATTAAGGACTTTTGGAAGCAGACTGATTGCCCAAGTAGCCCAGGTAAGGCAAGGCAAGGGGAACTGAGGAGATTTAAGGGAATATGAGGATGAGCATAGCAATGCTGCTGCTGGGCTCAGGCTGAAAGCTGTAGTTCTTACTTCCTTAAGAATGCCTCATGATAACACCATTAATATGTTCTCACCTCACAGAGAAGAAAACTATAATCACTAACATTTAAGGGAAGGGAAACTGAAGAAACTGAAACCACAGAAAAGCAAAGGGACTTTCCCAAATATGACCCACAATGATGAGGAAGGGGAAGAAGTAGTACCATGTCCACCCTCAATATTCAAAGCATCCCAATGTAAGATCTAGCCTTTGGTATGTGCCAAATCAGAGGGAACACCAATAAATTTACTTTAAGATTGTAAAGTTTCCTTGGAGTCCATTTTGTATTGCGTTTACACAGAACTTATGTCTAAACTATTACCCCCTGAAAACAAAGCTATGCAAAAAGTTCTTTAAACATAAAACAACAAGCTCCAACTATTATGTGAAAACAAGAGGCTTTGTTCAGAGCTTTTCTGAAGATACAGTTCAAGGCTACCGTATGCCTTGTACGGTTGTGTTGTCAGGAGAAATAGTCAAAGCAGGTATTCTCAAATCCTCAGTACTTGTGCTTCTGTATTATACTGCAAGCATGCCTCTGGTGCCAATCTTGCAAGCAATTTAGCATTCATTTTTTTTTATTTTTTTATTTTTTATTTTTTTTTAAGCTCTGGGGGGAAAAAAAGGCAAAATGAAGAATTTATAAAGGGAGACATAAACGTGGCAATTTTAAAAATCATCTGCAAAGGGAGGATATGGATTGGCAGACCAGAACCAGAAAGCACAGACACATCATTAAAAGCATTGACGAGGCATTTTGAGGAATTACTTTGGCAAAGAACCAATACAATATTAGCATTATTTCCTGAATGAATCCATGTCATCAAACCTATGTAGCAGTTAGACCGCTCAAGGCAATTTAAACAAAAAATTTAGTTTCAATACAAATTATTTCTGCCATGTAAGTTTTTTGGTGTTTTGAAATTTTTCATCCATGAGAATTTGAAGCTTATTTATTCACTATTCATGTAACAGCTGAGATTCTCACAAAATTGTGTTGTTTGTGTTGTCTTGGAGCTTTACCGTGAGCCCCAATGCTTAGCCTACCTTCAAGTACAAAAGGAATGGATAAGGAAAGAAGTAACTTTATCGCAGGCTGCCTCCTTCTGCAAGAGCTCAGCTGTACCCCACATACGGGAACTCCTCTTGGTTCTGAAGGACTCTTTTTTCCCTTCCCATGTTTCTGCATCATCTAGTGGTAGATCATTGCTTTTATTATTTTTCTTCTCCAGCTTAGGCTGGTCCCAACAGCACATGAGTTTCTCAGAATGGAGGCTGGCTTAGTCCATAACCACTTCCTCACAAAAAATATTTTGAGACTTTTTCTTTTACCCTATCCTATGAACACATTATTCAGGAAGTTCTTTTCCTACACTTGAAATTCACTCTGGGTGACACCCTCCTGTGTGAGGAACAATGAATCCAACCTCATTTTTAAGCAGTTTTGCATACAAGAATGAGCCACTTGCAATTAAATAGGACTAGCTATAGAAGTTGAGGCACATCTCCCTTCACTGGTGGTTGATTATATGCAAATTCTGTGAAAAAGTCACGTGCAGAAGAGTGACAGACATATCAGCTTTTTTCAACAATGAAGAAGGGAAGCAAACTCAGCACTTTGTCAAAATGTTTTTAACAAAATACAGTTGTTAAATTACTAGTATACTGTTGTAATATTTTATACATATATATGTTATAAACTAGTGATGTGATCTCAGTTGGTGAAAAGTGTGTTCTGTACATTACTCGGTGAGTAAGGAAATATATAAAAGGGCAAGAAAGGCATGCACAAGAAAACTCCATTTTTCAGTGGTTCTCGCATCAAACCTTCTCCTCATCTTCCGTTCCTCTCAGACCACCACGTGTCCAATGGCCAGAAACCTGCGTTGGGGCACTACCACAGCTTGCTTGTACCACCACAAACTGACATTCCCAGCCACAGAAGCTATCTGCACATCATTTGAAGTCTTTTACAAACTGGATTAAGAAATAAAAAAAAATCTACTGGCGTATGAGCTTCTGGGAACACTTTCTGAATGTGAACACTATTACAGACAGAATACGTCTTTACCTTGCCTTGTGTAAACACCTACTTGTAGTAGAAGCACGGGGTTATTGTTATTGGCAGCATGATCCTAGTAGTTAAATCAAAGCCTAGTAAATGATACAGCACTGTAGGGTTCCCACAAAGAATAGCCGATTTTGGTAATTAAGGAATCTTTACGATATGAACACCTTCATGTTGCAGTGAATTCTAAGACAGTGGATAACCCTACCAAAAATAAGTCCTGAGAGCTTGCAACCCCACAAACTAGAAATAGATTTTATTTTGCATAATCTTTTACTAGGGATAGGAAAGAGGGGAAGAAAGGAAGGAGAGTTCACATGGAGATGATACACCATGGGTTCTTTGGAAACTGTAAGTTCTGACTTTTTTTTTTTTTTTTTTTTTAAATCAATATAAATTGGATATACTTGGTTTGCAGACATAAGTAAAAATAAAAAAGGTCTTCCACATACATACTACTGATAGAAGGAAAAAACTTTGAAATATGGTATAAAACATCTCAGAAGCTTTAAACCTCCCCTAGCAGTGACATTAAGCTTCTGGCAAAAGGCTGCTTCATGAAATGCATCTCCTAAAACTGAAGAGAATACAGAGTAGATTAAGAGAATATGTTCACAAGTTATGTCCCAGAGAGTGAAAAGCAACCCAGAGAGCCTGTGCTAGCTTATCCCACTGTACATAGAAATGTACAAGGTGCCAAGACACCACAGAAAACAATTGAGATCTTTCTAGCCTAGTGGGATAAAAATACATCGACTTATCGGTTAGGACACTAGTAAGAGCAAGGCATGTAATTGCCAAATTCCCCTTGCAAGTGTATAGAAAATTTTAATACAAACTCACTTCAGGTTCTTAACCTGAGCTCCAGAATTCCTGTTGCTTGCCAAGCAATCAGATGAACTACGTTAATTAGCTTGGAAAAAAAAAATGAAGTACTGAAGTGCACTGGACTTGACTTCAAAATTTTGCTACATTTCCTATCTCTCAAAGTTGCTTGCCAATGCTGAAAGACAGAAGACTTCCCCCCCCCAAAAATGATGTATGATACTTGTCCTTTTGATATCAAGGATAAATTGTTGCATAAGTGAAAATGCCAATTGATTTTTTATAAATCCTTTTTGAAGTCGAGAAGTTTCTCACCGCAATTCATTAGCCTATTAAAAGAAAAAAAAAAAAGAAAAAAAAAAAAGAAAAGAAAGGAAAAAAAGGCCAACTATTTTTCAATGTTAATAGTTCTTCCTGGTAATGAAACATTCACAAGACAGTGCAGTCACTGTAATTGCAGCTTCCATAAAATGATTGTTTTGATTACATCATGCTTGCTTATTATAGGTAATTAGATTTTAGAAATCTGTACGCAGCAGTGACACTCTTTTCCTTCTCCACATTGTGAGTTGTATTTGGCGCGTGTTTGTACCTACATTTACCATTTTTCTAAGAAACACTGATATTAAACTTGGAGTCATTTATTTGGTATCTGCATTGTCCGTAGGGCCATATTAAGTATCTGCAGATTTTGATATGGCACAGCAAGTATCCTCTTGTTTTTATGTCATTCTGCTTCCTGCTACACCTGTGCAGCAACACTGCTTGTATCAGTGCACAGAATTCAGCTAAATTTCAGAAAACTCAAAAGCTTATGGTAACAAAATATTTTCTCTAATTTTTCTAGTAAGTATTTAGGTGTCTATGATCCCCAAGAGATTTGTAATAATTAAAGACACTAAAAGTTCAACTGCATGACAGAAGGCCAGTGTCCAGTCCTGGTTAACTCTAACTGGTTAAGGATCAAGGATGACAAACAGCTATGTTAAGTGCATTTTACTGTTTATGGCATTTCTGACGCTAAAGTTCAGGAACACGATGGATAGCTACTACAGTAGCTCCCCCTGCTGATGAAACACAGTCTTCCAGAGTATTTTATAATTCATATATGAGCACGCTAAACCACCTAGTCATGAAAATGGATTAAAAATGGATACTTCACTGCTTAATTACCAGGCCAATCTGAGACCAAGTTGTAACCTTTGGCATCCTAGCTGACTTCAGCTAAGGTGAGATATCCTGAGACTCACCTCTAGCAGTGGAAGAGGGGAATTAAGGGGGCTAATTCAAGACCTTTTCACCACTATGCTGCTCTCTCCAGGCAGCAACCCTTAGCAACCATTCAGAGTTTAAATGATGTTATAAAGTACATTAAGCATTAACCCCAACCAAATACTAACTCCTGTTAAGAAAATATGATTTATAATCTTTATTGTTTACTTACATATAATAAATATAATACAGAACAAAAACATCACACCCAGCGATTGTATTACACAGGCTGTTTATCAGAACACATTACATTTTCTTTTCACTAGCCCTTTCATAGGGTTTTGGTATTGGATATTCAGAATTTCAATTTATAAATCTATCAACACAAGAATGATTTTCCCATTTTCACCTTTATACATGTTTCAAATAATCACATATATACTGATTTTGTTAAAAATATATAAGCAGTATTTGGTATTTGCAGTATAGGCCTATAATTTCCATTCATTAGATCTCTATTCATATTGAGAATTTCAAAATAATTAATAGCTTAAATCTGATTTTAATAAAAAATACTTATTCTATAGTTCTCATTTAAATGAATCCCCTCAGAAAATGAAGTGAATCCCCTCAGAAAATGAAGTGATTGGACAAAGACACTCCAGGTAAAAGTCAACATTCACTTTTAAAAAACAAAGGGCAAAAGTTCAGGTCCTTGCTTCAGCTGTACAAATCGGGAATAGTGGAGACACCTGTTTAGAACAGAGGGAAGCAAAGAGCAAGAAGCCAGAGTTTCTTAAGAGATGTGCATCTTCATTTCAGAGTTACTACTGCTATCCTGCTGTTTTCTTGGCATAAATCACTGCATCAAGCCATGATTATATGTTTTTCTCTGCATGAATATACTTATCATTAAATGGAAATTAGATGAAAATGCCGTGTTTTTTGTCAGAAATAGACAAGGTTTAACACACTCTGAAATCAGGTATTTAAGTGCAAATGCAATACTCATCAGCAATTCATGTTCTGATCTCACTAAGGAAAATGGTTAAACTGTTATGCATAAAGGTATTTCACAAAGGAAGCATACCTGCGAGTATCTGTGCTCTCAGAACATCTGAATTATCAGCGAACGGCACAAACTTCATGCAAACAGAAGCTTTTGTCAGTTTAAAGTTTCAGCTAAAGCAGTCTCTGCTTTAAAAACATTCAGAATTATCTTCAAATTACAGAGAGCTGAAATTTAGTACAGAATTTAATGCCAAAAAGACCAAAGCTACTAACTATTGGGTTTGTGCATCTTTTAATGCACAAATTTTAGATGTTTAAGAAATCAATCAGTATAAACATCTAAACAAAAAGTTTCAGGTACAGTTTTGTTTTACTGATAATTCATTCCTAAAAAATCTGAGTAAGTTTTAAATCATTACAAGGATTCAATCGATTGTACAATGCTGAAGTCCATAGTGCACACCTCTTACACTAATTCCATTGAGATAACATCAACTTGAGCAAGGGGATAAGCATTCACAAGAGCTTTGTGTGAACAGTTTCAAGATTTTTGATTAACAGGCAGATCATTCATTTGTAACTGGATCATATGTGAGACTTTTAACAACTCTCTCACACACAAAAACCCCTAAGAATCCCAAAATGCAACCAAGAAAATCCTTATCATTTACCCTACCTCCCTAAATATATTTTTCCATGATTCTTACAGTCACAGGGCTTAAACATTCAGCTTCAATACAAAATTATGAGACTTAAAATATGTACATTCTATAGTAAATCAAGATCAGAGAGATCAATTTAATGCACAATTATTGCCTAAACACGTCCTGTACATAGTTGTGCTATGTAAGCAATTACCTCGATGGTTTTACAGCTGATCCCATATGCTGCCCAGTAAGTTGTATTTATTTTCAATAAAAATTATTGTATTTATTCTTTTTCTCTTTTCCTTCTCCCACAGGAAAGGGATACTGGAAAGCCCCTGTTGTTTTTCTAGCTAAAGGCTAAAAGGAGGAGATTCTAAAATATTTTAGAAATCACTCGTGATGGGGGATCTAGTTAATTGACTTGCAAAAGGTCAGATTTATATCGAAGAGAAGCATTACCTATAACAGACAAGGAAAAGCAGACTTGTGGGCTGACAATATTAGTAATACACTGAAGGATATTTAATGAAAACATGGTAATGTGCATATCATAAATTTAGCTCTTTGCTATATGGCTACTTTCTCCTCAGCTTGATTTTTATTTTATTTTATTTTTTTATTTAAATAAACCATGGAAAACCTTTAGAACCATATGTCAAGAACCATACAAATATCCCCACACTATTATTTTCTGAGGCCATTCCAATGCACCTTTCGTGGAACACGTGAACAAATTGTGCATCTTTCCTGATAAAACAGTCAAAAGTTCATTAAAAAAAAAAAAAAGAAAAGAAAATTGGATGCAACTTTATGAACTGTAGCTCAACTGAACAGCTGCTTTTTACTGAATCCTCAAAGAAAAGCCTTTTATGCTTTTAAAAGTAGGAAGTGACAACTAGGTTAAAGTCTGGATGAACTCCTCATCATGGCATGCATTCCCGAAAAAGTCCGGTTACCTACAAACACCGGATGTAATGATGCAATACATCAACGGGGAGGGAGCGAGAAGACAGAAAGCTGACCGGTTACATCTCTGTTAGAATTACATGTTTTATATTAGGTTTATAGCAGTAGAGAGAATCTGAGTAATCAAAATATAATTACAGAAGTTTCAACTAGCTGGGAAATGTCCTGTTATATTCTTTGCAAAGTAAGTGGAAATGTCAAATCAGAAATCATCAAGGGGAAGCTGATCCTCTGGGCTATGATCGCTATGCTCACATTCTCACTATTGACAAAAAAAAAATTCTCCTTGAAGTATACCACTAAGTAAAGTGGTTAACATCTCTTATACTGATGATTTTACAGAAAAATCATGTAGCAAGACAAATTCACCTTCTAAATAATTAAGCTGCATGCCAGCCATAGAGAAACACAGTCTGTGATCAGTTACAGTATGTTTACCATTTTTCCCAGCACAAAATCCCTCAATTTTATATTACTGAAGTCCTAGAGCAAACTACTTCAGATGTATTCTGCAGACAGAAATACTGCAAAGGCATAAAAGGTCAACCTGACTGCAGAGTATTTCAATAAAGTTTTAGTTTATTAATGCTGCCTATGATACTGGTGGGCTTTGGATAAAATCCCAGCCTAGCCAAAGTAACTTTACTGGAAAAGCAAACAAAAAATATCCCCAAAGTGAACACACTTTGTAAAAATTTAATGATAAAAATAAATATATTTATGTTAGAAGACTCTACCCCATAGTCAGACCATGTATTACTACAGCATTGTCTAAACCTGAAAGTTAATGTCACTCTCGTGCCTCAGGTGCAGCTCTGAAAACAAAAGTGCAACTATTAATTTACATGGTGCAATAAAATAGGAAAAAAAAAAAAAAAAACAAATTGCAAAATCAATTTAGAATGGATGTGTGTCCAAAAGCTAACGAAGTACTGTGCAGTGCACATTTTACAGACACCTTTAGATGCTATTATCATTGTGATTCACCTAACAAACAAGGAAATTCAACATGAAAATCATGTGATATGAAATGTCTGAGCGAAACCTGAAAATTTGGAACAATTTTAAAAGCAGGAGTTAGTTATCAGCTCATACAATGCATGGTATCATCCACATTTCCCTGAGAAATCATGCCATGCAATAACCACACTAAACAGAATACACCATTAATCAATCCTAGATTCAAAAGAAAAAAAAATCATGCATAGCAACTGTCAGTGAGCCATCAACACTTCCATGCTGTTGCAGACAGCTATTACATTGCAGATACTACCTGTGACAATCCTAACAGAAACTGTAACTAACGCAAAACCTAGACCAAATACAGAAAACTGATTAAAAATCACTACCCTATAGTTAGCCATATAACTCAACATGGTTTTTAAACACTAGCTCGTTTCTTGAATTTTGAGCATGCCACTTCCTATATCTTCATTTACAAACACACAATCTGCCTTAATGAGGCCTATCTTCATGTGAAATTTGGAAGCATGACCATAAATTTTAGACACCAAGTTTAACTACTTTTCCCCTCCTCTGATAGCCTTAGCTTAAGCTCAAGTTAGTTTCCTTAAAATAGAAGGATTTTTTTTAGCAGGGAATAGGAATGACTTTCACCCCAATGAAAGATGGAACTTAGAATTAACAAAAAAAAAATCACCACCTTATTTAAGGCAATCATATTAGTAAATAGGAGTACCTAGGCACAATGGGGAGAGTGAAAGAGAGTATTCCAACAGCACACACCAAGAAAAGCAACTCACAGGCTCTTTTACGTTACATGGCAGTGCGCAATGCATAGAGCAGCATTCCGGGTCACCTCTCACGTGCAGCACCATGGTTTCTCAGTTCAACTCCCTACTGTGGCGAAATACTTCAGCCTTTGCTCCCCCCCAGTAAGATAACCAGGCTGTGCCTTAGCCTTGCAGCTTCTCAGCTGAAATCAGCCACGTTCCCCACAGCAATATCCATGGGCAAAAAGGCAATGCCTAAGCCAAATGCAGCGCATGCTCGACAACAGAAATATGGGGCCTCTGGTGAATTCAGTGACATTCTTGTGCCCCATACTTTCTAATTAACTGCTGAGTAGTGGTGTCACACGTATTTCATACCTTTGCTGAATCAGTATTACATCTACAGCAGCCCCTCTCAGTGAGCACATTTTTGGCATGACTGAAACCGAAGAGAAAGTAGCTCAAAAAAAAAAAATATCTCTACATGATGTTTTTCTCCTTTGTACTGGGTTACAGTACACAGTACGCTGAACTATGCAAGACTCACCAGAACCCTAAAAGCTAAGACATGCTACATGGCATTCGGCAAATTATCGCCATTTCCTCCTCCAGATATAAAAACTGAACAACTCAAAAGCTCAAATCACACAAGGAAGAAATTCTTGGTTATCTCATAGGACTGTAGGAATTACTTAAGCTGTTTGACAGAACAATACACGCAGTACCCATTTTCCGTTTTGTAGGCATGGGAAATCATCATTCTTTAAGCATCTGAAGTATGTACTTCCTGTGAGAAATAAGTCAGAATAAAGACATTCCCAAATGAAACAGTAGGAACAATGACAATTTATGCTAGCACAGTGTTAAAGCATTTACGGGAGCGCCTTCACATTCCAGTTGTGTCATGAGGAAAAAAAACAGCATGTCACCATTACATCAGAGGTACCTGAGAATCAAAGCTAAATCTCTTGTGCATTTACCAAGCACCCATTAGAGAACTATGCAATTTACATTTCAAATAAGACGATATATTTATAAAATATTATTGTACTAAAAATCACAAGATTTTATAGAAAAATCTCATCACATTCTATTAAATGCAGGAACGATGTTACATGTCATAACTTCAGTAAATAAAACTGCAGTATATTTCTTGTAACCACAGGGGCACCACTGTTTAAAAATCCATGGCAGTTCAGGAAGGATAGTTTGCCTTTTTTTATTATTGTTATTCTGTAAAGAACTGTAATTTAATGCAAAAAGGCTGCTCAAGCTACTTAGCGACATAAGATTAAAATATTAAGTATCTTTAAAAAAAAGATTAATACATCTTTTGTTAAAAACAGAAGCAGTGGGAAGGCCCTAACATTGACTCTGCTGAACAGAAAGATGACCGGGTCAGAGACAGAACACCACTCTCCTAGTACTTAGTTTCTAAACCTCTCTAACATAACAATGCCACTTAACAGACATCATATACAGATGAGACAATGATGATCTTTCACTTCTAAGTCATGAACAAATATGGTAGCAATTGCCCACCATGCGTTATCCCTCCAATCCTATCAGTGACCAATTTCAGACGACATTATTAAAATACTCAGCTAAAAATATTGTAATTGCCCATTTAAAAGCAAACTCAGTTTTCCTAAGGTTAGTTTGCTGAAGCTGTAACTGATTAGATGTTGTAAAGGAACAGATGTAAATTTGTAGTTAATGGCTGGTATTGAGTATATGGCATGATCTCATTGAAATGTTAAAATTAGGAGAAAACGGATATCATTTTTTTTATTGCCAGTAAGCCTTAACAACATTTATTGGAAAAGCTGAAACTAACACCCTCTAATTTGTGCTAATTTAGAAGAAAAACTACTGTAAACTCCTCTTACCAAAGAAATCTCTGAAAATTCTAAGTCAAATGTAAAATTAGTTTTACACACTCTATTTTCAACCCCTCTACTACTGGGCTTTGGAATTGAAATGGAAAGTTTCTGAAAATGCCACAGAAAAATTAATAATCTTATTAGTTTATTTAAAAAAAAAAAAATCCTATCTCAGGTATCCGAAGACTTACTACATCATCTTAAAGAGATGCCTCAGATAATTGCAACTTTTAATGACATCCAATATTAAGAACTGGAAGGGAAAATTTTATAAAGGTGCAATAGTCAACAAGAACAGTCCCCAGATTCACTTATTTCTCCTGGGTATCTTTTTCTCTTCTCTACATAAAGAATTCTACATTCTAGCTGCTGGTTAAATCAAGTCTTGTAACTGTATCACTAAACATGTCACTTTCTTGCATTCCCTCTAGTCTAGTAGTTGTGTCACCAAATCACCAAAACTGGTCTTGGAAGGCATATGGAATACCCTATGTTATTAACAGACTTCTTATGTGGAAAACTATTTGCTAAAAATCTGTCCTTTATTCATTATAATAAAACAAAATCATACAAAAGACAAAATTATTATTATTTTTTAAAATATAAGTGTCTTATAACCAGAAGTTGGGAAAGTTACTGATTTATGTCAAATATCCCTGAACTTAATTATTCCTAACTTCTCACAATTAAATAGGAAAAATGCCGCAGTAGAAGGAAGATGCAGGTTATAAGGAAAACGATCAATTTTAGAAAAAATTTATTAATGCAATTGGGAAAAAAAAAATCAATATAATTATCTTTATCTTTCATAGTGCAACCCACTGACTGAAAACTTCAACAATTAATTTGATCTGTTTCTTAGCTGGCAGCTGTACTAATGAAAATTTTCAAATTCAGTTTTCTGTATGAGATCATTCGGAATGATGGGTTACAGAATCAGTCTGTTTAAAACAAACACTGATTTTGAGAATGTACACCCAAATGTACTGTCATTAGAAATATTGTATCATTCACTAAAATTGTAAACATTCCAGAACATTAGGTAATACAAGATTTTTAAACATCGGCACCCGTTGCCATTACAAGGCTTCTCAAAATGGGATAAAACAATATATATGTAGTGTTCCAGGACCGTACAAAGATCCTGCCTCAATAATTACAAGAATTCACTTAATAAATTACTTTACTATTTTCTTCTATTAATATGCAAATAGTCTATACAACATAAAAAAGTTAATTTGTACCTACTACAGGTAACATATCTATTTAGCTTTTCATCAAAAAGCCTGTAAGACGTGATAACCTGCAAACTTATTTACATAATGCATTTGAAAGTATTTTTTAAAAACAATATTGTCCAGCATTTAACAAAATTGTGAGTTAAAAAGAGAAAGAAATCACTTAACAGCATTCATTTTCTTGATTTTGTCAAGTAACTTCACCAGCTCAGTGTTGTAAGGCAGGTTTGGTTGCTCAGATGGACTAAGACTCCCTACAGTGATATGCATGTAGTAAATTTGTTCATTTATAAAACCAGATGAAAGCAGGAGAGAGGAAAACATTAACGTTTCACAAGAACCAAAACTTCTTATTTTTACTAAAAATTCAGAATAGGCACTGAAACATGATTCCTTAGGGACTTTTCCAGAAGATTGTCTCTTCGCTAGGCATCACTCCATTTTTAAACTAAGAAGGAAAAGAAAAAAAAAAGTTACCAGTGCTAAATAATTAAAAATTACAAAAGGGAATCACTGTGTGTGTTTCCATCTTATTAATAAACAAAAGGAAGTGCTAGTGCATCAAAGCTTAAGACATTGTAAATTACTCTTATGGTAAGTATATTTTTAATTTCATTATTACGTTTAAGCAACATCAGAAAATAAAAATACACTCCTGATCACGTAAATTCTGCATACATTCTTTGAAAACTACAGCCCCTAGGCACGGGGCTAAGACAGTCAAAAAACTAAGTCCATCTCCATGCTCCAAGACAGTATCAGCAAACCATCTGTAATAATCCTGCTAGAGATTTGTGCAACCTGTTCTTAGAGGGTTATTTTGCAAACTCCCTAGGTATTCCTTGTTGTAATATACTGCATCTGTGCCCCCTGAAGGCAGTTTTCTTTTTTCCCCAATCATTATATTATTTTTTTTAACGTTTGAGTAATTAAGTTTCTGTGAGACTTTTCAAAGGTACAGGTGCTTTCTTTTTACATTACCTAAATCCTCCTACCTCTTCCTGCTCCTGTCCCCACTGTCTGTCTTATGTCACCCTCCTCCCCCCCCCCAAAGTCACATTGAGAAAATGTAAACATTAAAGTAAAAATCTACTTTACGTTTCAAAACCATTGGCCAAGAACTACATTAAAGTAAGAATAATGTTTGGTATAGAATAATACGGATTTTGAAGATATTCTTTAAAACTCTATCCATTAATTCAAAACAAGATTAACTGTATGCTCTGTAAAAATGTGTACTGATGTAACAAATGCCATCATGAAATAGGATCCTCATCTTTCACCATACTGTTTCAAATCTGTTTATTAGCATACCTTTTGTCTATGAACAGCAACTATCCCCATCTTGTGAAACACTATGCATAGGAATGAGACTTTCACACTGCTCACTTTCTTCTGGCATTCTTAAAAGAAACAGATTTATTTATTTAAATTACACAGTAATATGTTGGCATCAAAGCAACTCATTTCATAAGTACTAAATGTGCTATAGAGGTTTGAACTGCACCATTAAAAATATACAAAACCCCTTCACTTCATAAAGTTAGCACTTCTTCACTGCATGCTTTGGATACAGTAACTATTATAAAAGCATTAAGAAAAAATAATCAAGTGTGATAGCCACTACGAAACTTATTTAAAAAGAAATAAACAGACTTCAAATCTTTCCCTTTTCTGAACATTATATAGGTTAATAAATGGATTGGCAACTACTACAACTAAAAAGTCAGCTATCTTAATACAAAATTAGATGAAAACAAATACGGCATGTATACTGTGGCTTACAAAAAATTACAGGATATCAGAAAGGAGACATAGGATCATATTTTGTGACTGTCCTACCTCTGAATTCGATGTTTTCTGCAAATAAAGGCAAAAACTCTTCTGATTCCCACCATCACTGGATCCCAGTTGTTATAGTGACATAAAAGAGTTGCAATGAAAAAAGAAAAAAATACAGGGATTGCCCCTGCAAAAAATAACCAGGAAAACTGCACCTGGAACACAGACATCATTCATTCAGAAAGCATTTTTTTTTTTCCTTTAGAGTATACTGTATATTAGAAGTAGTTATTTTAAAACTATTTGCAATTTTAAGATGCACAATTCTTTTGAATGGGGTGAAATATTACAAATATTTCTGCAAGTCATTTGGTACAATTTCTACAGTCACTGCTACTTCTAATAAGTCAATAACACTTTTTCTGTTCTGTACATCCAAACATTTTGTTTGTGTTGTGGTGCAGGTGAAATCTGCTATTTAAAGATGCTCTCATTTTTAGGCTGCAGTCATCTGTTGGTTATAAATGAGGAAGTCCCCTAGTCACTTCCAAAGCGTTGGACAAAAAAAAAAAAAGTCACCTGAAAGATTTGTACATCTGATTATCCACTGTGAACATCCTGTCACTAAGCAGTCACTGATGAAATCTACGTGCAGAGATAAGACTACCCCACTGGAAACTTACAGTTTTGTGTTTTTTGTTTTTTTTAAAAAACAATAATAATAATAAAAAAGCATGGCACAATACTTGCTCAATTTAAATTAAATTCTACTTGTTCCTATACTACTAGTACTCAGAATTGATCATCTGAAACAGTTTTAAACTTAAAATTGTAGAAAGTTACATAAATCAAGGGTGCAAGAATTATAATCTTGTTTGAAATGTCTTTAAGGATTACAGAGCAATGAAACATAAGCACAGCTCCCCCTTGTGGAAAAAAAAAAGTCCAAAACAGAAGATTTCAGAGGCGAAAAAAAAAAGGTACAGTTTTGATACCAAGTACTGATGCTCACTCTCAAAATCTAACAAATTGGAATTGTTAGATGAAGAAAGAGGCATCACCAGATGGACAAATGCCTAAACATAGTCAGGTTTTGTATTTACCCCAAGGAAGACAAAGCAGCCTTTTTACACAAGGCCAGTAAAATTAAGAGAAATGGAAGGTAGCAAATAGGTTTTCAGAACCTCCAGAAAGAACCAGGTGTAGGCAAATGAAAATAACGGTGGAGGGAATGAAAAAGGCATGAAGATTCGGATTATGAAAGATGTTGCCAGCACATAAGCTGAGACAATACAGGAAGGTGAAGATTTAAGATAAGGGATATGAAAAGAGCAAGTGAAAACAAGGTGTACCGGAAGTTAGATTAATGGTTAACTACTTTTTTTTTTTTTTTTAAATACCAAATACATATCACATGGAGTAACTCTAACAGTGAAAACACTGATAACTATAAAAGCGAGTTAAAAAATTAAGTTGCCCTTGTGCTACCAATATCAACTGAAAGTCACCAAACAGAGCTTTAAAGATGATTCTGCTACTTCAGCTAACTCAATATTGCATGTGTACACGGAGAAGAAATTTGTTTTAAAGATCCGGACTCTGTGTTTACTCAGATCAAATAGCTTAGAGAAGAAATTATTTACAAAGAGTTAGGAAAAACACATTCCAGTTTTCACTGTGCTGCAGAATAAAGTTTAGATGAATCAGTACAGAAGACAGCCTAAGATTTTCAAATATCAATATCTAACTATACATATGATCTAAAAATTTGCACACATAAAAATAGATCAAAAATAAATATAAATGAACGCTTTTTTTAAAAAAAATTGCTATTAAAACTAGTTTACATATAAACCTAATTCCACCTCACTGAAGTGATTTTTGGTAAGAAATTTACTTTTTCCTCATTTTTTCCTTAATATCTACCATGGAGTATTTACATTCTTGCTACAGTTTACGTCCCAAGCGTATGTTGCAGACACTTGAACAGCAAAATGAATGCTGTTATCTTACCAGTGACTGCTTTACTATAGGTAGAATTGCTGCAAGGTTTTGCTGCATTTCCATGTTGAAAGACTCAGGTAATACTAATATGAAATATACTTTATTTCATGTTTGTTACAAGACTATTTATTCTGGGCCTGTCTCCCGTTTTATTTTCCAATTTGACTTTCATTATTTTTATCCTTTTATTTTTCTGCTTTATTTTCCCCAAATCCCCCCTGACATTAAACAAGGGTGAAATACAAATTCTGTGGTGTTCCTCGCCCCCAGTTTTACATGTCTGCCAGAAAATTTCAGAAGTCAAAAAGTTTTCATTAGAATTGACACTTTGCTTGTAGAAACATTTCTCAGTATAGCTTCTTTTTGGCAGGAACCATTCTAAGTGCAAGACTTACCACCTTATTTCTTGTAAGTCTTGTACAAACAAAAACCTCAGAAGAAACAGACGAAAACTCAAATGTAGTGACTGAATACAAGTCACAGATTGTACCACCACAGATAATGCATGAACCACATCTGCTTCAGGGATGACACTACTCAGAAAATGCTCAATTTGTTACGTTCCAGGCATAGTCAGATTTTTTTCCTTTACATATTTCCACATTTCTAGGTGTACATTGCTTACAAACTCAACATAGCTGTATTTGCTAAAGAACTCAAAAGAGCATCAAAGCAGTGTGAGCAAGCAGTAGTTGGCAGTGTGACCACTTTCAGTGGCAGTATTCTATGGTTAGCTCTAAGTTTGGACAGTTTTGATGTTTTAATTTCTATCATCTTCAGCTAAGCTATTCCATGACTAAATTGCTTTCTAATTCACACAAAATTTAGCATCCCAGTTCTCTAACTCCATGTGCTTCAATTATAAATTGTAGCCAGGCCAAAGTGCTCAAAGGCTGACTAATTCACCCTTTTCATCCCAGAAAACAAATAGCCAGGCATCAACTCTGGCAGCCTCTCCATACCACTCAACTATACATGATCTAACATTGGTGTAATAATAATAATAATAATAATAATAATAATAATAATAATAATAATAATAATAATAATAATAATAAATGATGTATGATATAATAATATATAATAATATAATAATATTATTATATTATAATATATAATATATATTATATATATTATTATATATAATATATAATATATATATCATTATATATATAATATATTATATATTATATAATATATAATATATATTATATTATATTATATATAATATATAATATATATATCATTATATATAATATATTATATATTATATAATAATAATATAATAATAAAATAATAATAATAATAATAATAATAATAATAATAATAATAATAATAATAATAATTGGTGTAATTTTACCAATGGTCAAAATGCAAACAAACGTGATGGCAAATGCTTAGTTTAGCCATGTCACAGATACACCAGTGTCTATAATGAGTGACATCAAAAGCTATAGGTAGGGGATGCCCTGTCCCCCAGAAAAGGCATTATCACTGTAAGAATGATTAAACTTACACAGATGTGTGAGAAAATTGGGCCAAAAGTCACTGAAATAAAAAGTTAAACAGGTGGTTTAACTTTCAAATCAAAACTTAACTTCTCAAATATAAGTTTTAACACTAGGGATAACATAAATCCAAAACAAAGAGCAGGAAAAAAAGTGATCTTGCCTTCAGAAAACAGGAACAGTTGCATGACCTCAACTTAAACAAAAAAGACGGTAATTGTATGCTTGCAGAATATGCTAAATAATCATTATTCACATTAAATTAAGAATTTGATATTCCTTGCCACTGATTAAATATTAAATTCAAATAAATATTCAAAGTCAGAGTTGAAATTCATGCATAAATAAAATCTGGAAGTTCTACACCATCAGCATGAGAAGTATCTATACAGCTTGACGAGTAATATAAACCAATTTTAGATAGTTTCTGTTCTAAACTGATTACCTGTTTCTTTTTTCTTTCCTTATATGCAGGGTCTTTCCCACAGTTATTAGCTCAGTAACAATGACACTAGACTAACTTAAAGCAGGACAGTTAAATGGAAGCTATAATCCACATTAAACTAATAATGTGTAATTAAGCCTTGTAGCTTCTACATGCCTGTGTCATAAACCCATACAATTTTCATTTCATTACTAATTGGGCATTTTCAAGATAGGCAGTCTGCAGCAATTCTGTAATCGTAAAGGTCTTAACATGGGCTGCACTTGCAGTTGTTCTTTAATTCTGGAAAGTGCCTGTTAAGGTAAAGCATTTGACAGGCATTATTGATGACTTGGGGTACTTTCCATCCAAGCAGCATCTCAATCAGATCTAAACTAAAGTACGCAAGTAATCTCCTGCAAGTGCAAAATTACTGTAACTGTCAATATAAAGAGGATTAATTACAATGCGATTCAATAATTAAAATAAGTGAATACCGTTCATTGCATACATTGTGAAAAATAACACTGCCATTGATTTGAGGTGGGGAAGGAAAAATAAGGAACGATCAGCTCCAGTCTGTTAACAATGCTCAAACCTTGGTAGTACATTACCTTTTGCATGCACATGTCAGCTATTATGGACAGAGGTATTGTAAGGCTTAGCGCAAGTGTGCCTATCAGTGATGAGGTAAGAAAGCAGCCCCTACAAAATAATAATTAAAAAAGAATTCTTACATAAAAGTTTAAAGACAACTAAAGTAATACATCAAACTGCAGGAGGTATATGATTAAGCTCAACTTTCAGTCATCTTCTTTAATAAAATGTAATATCCACAGTCACTGATTTGTAAAACAGCTCCTGAGATCTTCGGCACTTTGATATAAACCAAAGGCTCTATAAATAAAATTTGACTAGTCTGAGCCATTTTGATAAAGTGAACATCATAAAATCCAAAATAAAAACTGCAACTACCATATTATGATTGACCAACTCAAAAATTCCCAAGCATCAAGTGAGTCTCGTTAGCAATGAAATGGTCTATTCTACCATATGAAGAAAATATCAACTAAATGGTATTTACCCAGTTCAAATCAATAATGTTTACTAGTGAGTTGTTAACTCTTATTTCAAAGATACTTGGATTTTTTTATTTGTTTTTTTTAAATAAAGACATTTTTTCCTCATCTTTGAGAAGTGCTGAAAACAGCACTAGCTGTGCTTTTTTTTTTTTGTGGAACTGCTATCTGTTATGCCAATAACTAATTTTAAAGAAAAATCTTTAGTTGTAATATTTATTTTGTTTTAAACTCACACAATCTTTACTCTGGCTTCTGTAAAATTAAACAGATGCATCATCACTGAAACTATAATCATTAAATGTGATTCACTAAAGAAAATACTATTTTCACCTCACAGAAGTGGTTGAATTTATTAACAGCGTTTAAACACAAAGAACTGAACAAATATTTGGAAAACATTTTCCAGAACATTATTTCGTGCACGTTCTCCAACTAGAAGACTACTCCTATACCCAGCCCTTAGGTCCTTCCATAAAGCTGACTTTCAAACAAACGAAAATGACCAGTTTTAACATTTGTGATCACTTTGGTTTGTTCCATGTCTTCAAAAGAAAGAAAAACATATGCAGATGAGAAAGAAACAGAACTGAAACAAAGCTTTTGCATGCTCTGAATTTTTGCAAATTTCCTTCCCACCCCCAATATTCTAAATCCCCTTTCTGCATCATTACAGAGTACTTCTTTAATGCAGCACTGACTGCTGTTACTGAATTAGAACGAACCTTACCACTAGATCATCATAAATGCACGAACAGCATAGAATCCAATCCAAATTTATCAGCGGGTTAAAAAAAGAAAAAGAACGAAAGGGTCACATCTATCACATTATTTACTTGGCAGGACTCTACTCTTGGGGAGAGTGAAGTGCATTAAATGGCATTTACATCCAAAGAAAGATTAAAGGACCATGCTAGCTCCACACTATACACGTAAAGAATGAAGTCAGCATGAACTGAGATTAGTTGTAGTCCAGAATTCTAGACAAAGGTAACTGAAAATAAAAATAGCTCTTTAATTGACTGGATTATCATTCTGAGAAGTTACACAACTAGCAGGTGTATTAAAGAATTGTCTGTGCCCACCCACGTACTTCTATGCTGGTTCTTAATTTTGGGACAACAGCCAAGGTGGTTTTGTTTGTTTTTGTTGGTGTTTCATTTGGCCTATGTCAAAATAGCAGTTAATCTTTTTACCAACCAACACTGAACTAGTCTTACAGAATGTTATTAATTTAACAAAAGTATTCAGTGAATAAATAAACTAAATTTAATTACAAAAAAGTATATATTTTAAAATAGATTTATGCCTAGGATAGGCTAAAATTTTGCCAATAAACAAAAAAAGTCATGATTAAACTTTCTAGATTTTAAACTTCAGCTGAAAATACACACACAGAAAGGGGGGTTCCATTAAGGTTTTTTATTGTAGGCCTGTCCGAGAACTTAGGATCAGAAGTATGTCAGTTTAAGACTGTCTAACCCACAAGGTTTTCTATCCTCTCTACCACAAATAGAGATTGAAAGCCAGGGGTTCTCAGTCAACAGAAACTGCCACACATATTCAAAACATAGTATTGAAACAGACTTCTAGTTCACTGAGCAACCATATGGCATAGGAAACACCTCTTTTTTTTTGGAAACTCTTCCTTAATGTCTCCAGAATAAATATGATTTTACTACTTATAGAATTACCTGTTACACTCCTATTTTAACCTAATGCTAGCCCAGAAGAAACTTTGGCTGCCTGAATTCTTCCAGGCTGGAAACTCCACCTTATCAACCACTGCTCTTAGAGCACTCTCTCCTTTTGACGGTTATACACAAATTTTCAACTTTGCTACAGCTTTTGAGCTGTTCTCCTACAAACCTCCTGTTTGATTCTCTGTTGCTGACCTATCCAGACTATCATATCATGAAATTAACAAAACTCAGGGTAATATATGAATTGCCATACCTTGGTGATTAACACATTCTAATGAGATATGGTACAGTATGTCTCTGAAGACAAACTGTAGAAAACTTTTTTGCTGCATTCTGTCTCTCATTATTTCTACGTGCCCTTGGAAAATGAAGAACTAACATACCAAAATGTTAGTTCTATAATGAGCTAAGCTTATCTTAATGAATACTTTAAGTCCACATCACCTGTTTTTTAAAGTTTGCTGTTGCTCTCAAAAGGGACACTGTAATGTGACAGATGACAACCTGCAACTCAAACTAGAGAGCAAAAAAGCTACTGATTTGACATCTCAACATTTGATAACACATATAAGACAATTTATATTGTGAAATATACGTGAAGCAAGTAGTACATACCACAACCAGAGGAACTCTGACAGAACTGTTCCAATAAGGCCATTAATGACAATGCACATCCATATCAGTTTGCTGGGAAACTCAAATGCTTCAAAGCCAGTATAGTGAAGCAGGAAAAAACCTGGCCATAGCAGCAACAGATTGAACAGCCCTACAAAACCTGAGTATAAGAACAACATTAAGTAAATCACAATAAATGTTCTTCAAGATAATTAAAATCTCAAACTCTGCTACCCTGACAATACACATACACAGAGGAAAGGACGCTGACAAACAGTTATGTCATGCATTTACAGGTTTAGAAATGGGAAAAAAAATCCACTGAATCAAAAGGGGCTGTCCACATTCCTTCAGGTAGTAGGACAACAATCGTTCCTTGTTGAGACTATAAAAAAGAAACATCTCATACAACTATTCTCTGAAGTACTGATAATTATGGGAACAATAAGCTCTCTCTTTGGCTCTTCTAAGCCCCTTAACCACTCACATATAGTTAAGTGAGTGAAAGCAAACAACTGAGTCACACATTGAATTAAAACTTTCAATAGCATTGTTTTTATTCTTACCAAAGAACATTGGTATATCAAGTTTATCTTCTCTATCTACTTTCCTTTTGATCATCACTATGTACACAGCATACAACATTGCTCCTACAAGAGACCAAAGGGAGCCTGTAAAGATGAAAAACACTGATTTAAGTCATGCCAAGTGTTGCTAGGATCAGCTCTTCAAAACACACACCTATTATAAAGCTGTCAAACAGAGATAGAAATTGTTTATTATGGAATCCATTACTATGTGAAAAGTAGGAAAAATGTAAAAAGCTCAATAATGTAAATACTGACTCAATTAAGCTATAAACCAGTTTCAGAAGTTGAAACTACAAAGCCAGGCTTTTAGTTGTGTTACACAAAGAAATGTAATTTGCTGTACAATGTACTGATAATTGACAAAAGATGGTACTCATCACTGCATATTCTAAGGTTTAAAAAGTAAGTGAATACCTATTGTATCTCTTCCAGGAGATTTTTCAGATCCAGAAAGGTTAACGAGTACCACACCACCAATGCTAGCAAAAAAGAAGAAATACAAAATGCTGCTTAAAACACAAAAATGTTAAACAAAAAGAACCCATGCACTTCCAACTGAAACTGGATTAATCTTATTTTCTATATGAGCATGGTATTTTGTAAAAAGACTTCTTAATTTGTTTCCTCAATTTATTCATGAAGCAAGGATTTAGAAGCATATCAATATATCATCACAGATATCATAATTGTATTTGTCCTCATACTGCATCAGGGAGTTTTTGATCAAATGTTCCATTCCATTATCTTACCTTAAAATAACAGCTAATAATTTGGAAAGAGTAAATCTATCTCCACTGTTACTGGGAAAGACCGCAGCTAAGATTAAAGTAAAGAGCCCTGCAAGAGAAAATAAGAACAGTTTATACAATCAAGTTTTGCTACTGTTTTGCTCAGAAAGCTGCACTGACATTTTATTCTTTGCATTTTACACACTTGTGTCAACGATGGGATTTTAGCATCCATGCTTTTAAAACAGAACTGTTATAAAACTAAGACATCGTGGTCTCAATCCTCAGATGAACAAATACACACTCAACTCTGAGAAGAGCTGAATTTCTAACAAAACTGCAACAAGCCTAAAAAATCAGTCCAAAATAAATAATTGTGCATTTAAAACTGATTTCATAAAACAAAAGTTACACCTCAAAACATGAACATAATTTGCTGGTTTTAAAGCTCATAGTTGAGCCTTTCAAAAAAACAAATGAAATGTACAATATCTAGGTGGTTTAAGTTCTATACACTCAAACCCCATTTTTTTAAAATGAATAATTGGCAAGATGACTTTACTCTGAATTGCACCTTTTTTTGACAAAAAGTTATACCACCCTTCCTTCAAACATATTCCACTCCCAGCATAGTTATTTAAAATACATACTTTATAGTTACTCACACACACCTTGAAATGCAAAAAGCAAGGGAATCATAAAGAAAGCCTAAAACCTTGCAAGTACATACTGACATTTTTAAATGCATGCATTCAATGGTTTCATTCCCCCAAAACCACAGCTAAAACATTACACGAGCATAATGTAACCAAAAAGAATTTTAAACAGCCTTATAACACAAGTATGATCTTGTAAATAAAACCTACCAGAGGTTGAAGACAAGATATTAACTATAGCAACTTGAGTATCTGATAGGGCTTCTTGGTAAGAGAAATTTGCCAAGAACCACTGGAGGACGAGAAAAATAATTCAGTGATTACATTACATGACAGGCAAGAGTAGAACAAAATTAAAACGACCACATTCAACATGTGTGTGATAGTGAAATAACATACTTCAAAATGTAAGCATAATTGAATAATTCAAATGAAATTATAACAGTTATTCTGTGGTATCTAAAGCTACATTTATCACGTTTTGTAAGTGCTTCAAGATGATTACTACACAAGGGCTGTGAAGAAGTTTCTGGTGATACATGGGACTTTAGTCAGCTTAATCTGCAGTATAAAAAACAAGCATCACATTTAATACCTCAAAAACATTTTGAAAAGATTCATGTCTTTCAATTCCATCATAAATATAAGCAGCAGCAAGTTTGTTTGTTTAAAAAATAAAATTTCTTGATTAATATCTTAAGAAAATTTTAGATATATTCTCAGGGAAGTTACCGCTCTCTTTAGGAAATGAGAAAACTGATTCTAGAGAAAATGAGAAAAATAATTCCTCTTGGAGAGGAATATTTATACTGTCCAATAAATACATATATATTCTGGTAATAGCAGCATCCATGAATGGCATAAAAAGAATGTTTTGAACATAATAACTTTACTCCAGAAAATTTTGCATGTGTGTATATATGGAAATATATTCAGACACATCATTCTAAATAACTTCTAAGAAAAGGTATTTCAACCATCCAAAAAATCATTCACAAGAGACTCATTTTTCTCTTGCTGCTGTAAGCATATTCTTTATGTATACACAGAAAGTTTTATCACTGTTTTCTGGTCCATGCATCAACAGTACTAATTACTGTTTTTTAATGTTTACTTAGTACCACTCGCTGAAGAAAAGATCTGGCAGGTCCACACTACGTGTAACCTTCAGTGAAGCCACTCACGCCTAGAAAAGCTCACTGCTCTGCTCTATACATTTTTACTGTCTCTTAAAAATCCTGCCACCATCAGCTCTCTCCCCAGCACTGAGGCATTATGCAGAGACACCAATGACCAACAGACTCCTAAGAAAAACCTGCAGCCTTCAGTGGAGCTGAAATACAATTAACCATCTTCTCTTCATACTATGAGAGAGCACAATGCCAGATAAGATGGTGCTTTTCCTGTGATGGTCCACAGAAAGAAGCCACAGTAACATTTAACCATTTCATGCAGTCTCAGTGGAGGTAAGACCAACCCGTGTACATGTAGACCCAGATTTTGCTGTATCAAACATGTCCAGTGTTCGACAACAGGGCACAAAAGCATGGTGCATCTTACAACCGACCTTACTGTTAACTACACACCCTAGATCTCTTTTGGTTACCCATCCTTTAAGAAGTTTCACCTTTATGTCTACCATGTCTACCATGAGACAGGTTTTACTAGTTACAGTATTTTTACAAAAAAAAAAAAAGGCAGAAAGAACACAACTTATCTCAATACTGTATTTTTACTATTATTATACAAGCTTTAAATGCATCTATAGTTTTCTGAAAGAATGGAGCACGTACCACAAAGCAAAAGAAAAAGCTAATTTTTGCTACTTGAGTTGCAGTGAGTTTTCCTACAGTTTTTAATATTGATTCCTGCTCCTTAACCGCTGGATATGACATGCGAGATAACTTTGCTTCCAGTGCATGGCTTGATGGGAGTTGTCGAATCTCCATAATATTACTGAACCTTACACGAGGCTTTTTGGGAGCTTAAGGACAAAAAAGAAAAAAAGTTGTACATGATCATTAAACCGTTCCAAAAACCTCAAAAAGCAATAAAAATTATGATTCTAAATAATTCATAAATAATAAAAATTTTTTATCCAAATAGAAGACTTGTCACTGTTTTAATTTCTTACAGTAGTATTTTGCTATTTAGCAGGCTGTTACCAAGACAAAGCACAATTTTTGTTTTAAATCAATACAGTTGTCCATCCATCCACAAAAAAAAAAAAAATCCTAAAAATAGCATCCCTTCTCCCTGTCAGAAAGAAGAAAAAAAAAAAAACAATCCCAGAGGACAATGAATTTTTGGGTACGAATTATTCTGTATTGGCAAATATTACATATAAAACTGACTATTAATCAGATAAAGAAAATTAACCAAAAACTACACACATCTATACCTAACTGCAAGGACAGTGTTCTATTCAGAGGATGACAGTGTCCAGCAGACCTCAAAGTTTAGCAGAAATCATAAGGTCACTTTCTCATTTGAAATTCATCCCCTAACTAAACCAAGTATTAGGACTAGACAGTTTTAGATTTTACTTGAAAGACTATTGTAGTATTATTTTCCTATGGAAAGAAAAACAGTACGTGCTACATAGGAGTACTAACTTGATTTGATATGAAACAATACCTCATTTCCTAAATTTAAGAAAAAAAAAGAAAAAAAAAAAAGGATAAAAGCCTAGCTCAATCACCGTATGATTGGTGCCTGTTGTCACAGGACAGTAGAGCCTACTAAAGTGGTTCTAAACACCTCTCATCTAGAACTTAAAAGAGACTTTCCCCTTTATAAACAGGGACTTTTGCTGAGGATCAGATAACTGGACTCTTGACAGCCAACCCTTCTTTAATTATCTGGGCCAGTTAGGCCCATTTCAGCTACTATCACAAGATAGTGAGGCTTAAATAAAATCAGAATGCACATAGACTGTTAAAATTCTTACTTTGACTGCTTTGCTCCTGCTCTAAAAAGGACAATAGCTTGTTTTTCCAGAGGCTGACTCATTGCTGCTGGTCATACAAGCCCAGAAGGAAAATCACAAGTACTGAACCCAGCTGGTCCCTTGAGATAAACATAGGCTGGATCTGTAGTGACCAAGAAAGGTAAACTGAACGATAGGCCTATGTTTTCTCTACCTGAAAGCAAATATGAGACTGCAATTCATGCAACATGAGATTTAAGGGGAGGGGATGGGGAGGAAAAAAAAAAAAAAAAAAGTCAGTCCTGCAACACGAGAGCACTTATACCAGTAAATGGGAAAAAAAAAAAAAAAAAAAAAAATCAAAGAACTAGCATTTCGGCATTCCAAAGAATCTTTACTCACTTTTCTCTGCATCACTATTATTACTGCCACTTTTTTCAGTTGGCAAATCATGAAACTTTACAGGAACATATAAAGGTTCACTCTGAAATGAATCAGTATACGTAAAATAAAGTTAAGCAGGATATTTAAATTATAAGCAATTGAATTAATTTATTAGAAAATAAATACAAAATAAAAGTTTGGTAAATACTGAGAATAAAGTTTAATTGAATGTTTTTATACAGAGCAGACAGGCTTGTCAAGAATGCTCGTATGTTTTCTGTATTTTACATTAAACATACTGGTAAAACACAGCACGCAAATAACTGCGTGCTTTTGTGTAAATCCTCATGAACACAAAAGTCACCAAGGTCATCCCCCCACAATACAAACCTACTGATTTAAAATTAAAAAGAACTCACAAAAATATCACAGAAGTTTCAGTATATCTATAGCCTCTGTCCAAATGCTAAACTAGAAACATAAAATACAGAATATCCATACAAAATTTCCCAAAAACTGATGAACTAGAACTAAATGTCAAAAAAAAAAAATTGGGAAAAGACCTCCAGTATACAAGACACTTTGCAGGAGTTTTAATTGTTTAAATTATTTCCAATAAGCCAAGAGTTAAGCTGCTTATTTAAATTAAATTAAAAAGCTGTAAGAGTGAAATAAGAAAAAAAAATCTGGTAGCTGCATTTTTATTAGGTTCCTTCCTTAGGACGAGAATTTTTGTGGGTGTTTATATTAACGCAAAATTGTCCAAGCTTAACCATGAATCTTTCTTCTAAGGTCAGATGATCTTTACGCACTAAGCAGACTACCATGATTATTTTTTAAATGTACATAAATTAAGTTGGAAAAAAAATATTGAAGTATACTTCTGGGGAAAAAACAAAACAAAACAAAAAAAACTTCTCCAACTTCTCCTTCAGTAGAAAATATAAATTACGTATCAGTTTGTCAACACTCAATTGTTTTCCCCTACTTTATTAAAGCTTGCACTGTAGTAATGTTCTATGTTTTGGATCCACTTCTGGATGTTGCCTCCAATTTAAGCATGCAGATTAGCCAGCAGTCCATGAGCAACGGGAGCATAAAAAAACAGCATTTGTTGATGATGAAAATCATTGCAAAAATGACATCTGGCTTATCAGCAGAATTATCAGCAATGACTTTTGCTTTAGTAAACTGTAATCGCTTCATTCACTGGATGGAAGAAGGCAGTCCATTTCTCTTCCAAACTGCAATGCAGGATCACAGTACACAAGACACTCAACCAACTGAATGATGCTCTGGTGTGTTGGTCTTGAAGATGTTCCGCTTTACCACTAGCTCTCCACATTTTGCTTTGATAGCTACTGAGCTGAAAAAGGTTTCCTTTTTATGACAAATACTTCTTTCACAAACTACTACAGAAACGTTTAAGTAAATGTTTTATCGAGTTCAGACCCTCTATTTTTCACAATAAGTCACAGCATTATTTGCAGTACTTAAAAAATACTTGAGTTACCAAGCCCCTTTGCCAAAACTATTACATGCAAATAGATATTTTAAAGGCAAGAAGTCAAGATAATGGTGTCATATTACTAAAAGCACTGAGATTTAAAAGTTAAGGAACTTACCAGAGAACTGTTTACAGCATTATCTGTTGTGCAAGCAGCAAAATAACCTTCAGCATCTGCAAACTAGTTAAAAGAACCTTAAATGTAACAATTTATGAAGACAATCCGTGCTTGTTTATTTTGAGAACACGTTTTTTTAATGCCTTTTTCCATATTTCTGTCACAATCCTCCCCCCACAGACACCCTCACCCCAAAACCAAGAGGGCTTAGAAGTTCAGTAAGGAACCCCATTTTGGTAACTCCCTTTACCTCTTGGAGAACCCCACTGAATTCAACTACCCAGGTGTCACTGCAAGATCGGACTGTTGGAAAGCCAAAACCTATGAAGTTCAGTCACTGAGACGTTGCACTAAGTTATTGTGCAGACATTACAATAGTCCTCTTGTTTCTCCACTTTACTGGGGCAAAGTTCATTTGTGTAAAAGCACAGAACTCTGCCTCAGTCTTAACAAGACTTAAGTCAGGATAAGGTCAGCCATCCTTTTTCCTCTTCCTTTCTACATCCTTACAAGCACGGCTACCCAGTTCCCTGACTTGCACCTTCCTGTTCTATCACTCTGGTAATAAATCTACAAAGCCTCTAATGCGGAAGAGGGCTTACAGTAAAGCATCTTTATCTAAACAATCACTGTTGAAATAAAAATGCATAAATATATAATTTTTGTTCAGTGGCAAACACACGGCATTTTAAAGGCACTTACAGTAATTATGCCGTTGAATATCTACTAATTTGTTCAAAAGTCTCTACAAAAAAAAAAATCTTTCTTCTAATTGCACTCTACAGTCCTTTGTGTTGTTCTTTCACAGTATCTAAACATCAAAAGCAACGGTTATTTCCTACGAATTATTAAAACTTACCTTTACAGGGTAAAATAAAAGGAAAATAACAGGATTCCAGGAGCAGTCCCATGATTGCTTAATCTGTCACGTTTTGTGTGTGCCAATCTTACTCATTGCTGCCCAGTTCACATGAGAATTAAGTAGCATCTCTGTCTTTGCCATAGCACTGGTCTGGATCCAGGTGGTCAATATTACCACTACCTTTCACTCTAGGTGAGAGCTGCTCATTCTACTTATCTGCTTAGATTAGTAAACCTGATCAATTTAACTGCTCTGTACAACTAATCACCCTTCAGTGCTTTCATCACATCCTTGTCATTTCTGCCAGTAAAGAACCCGTAAATTCTGTTTATTTCCCAGTTATCTTGTGAAGATTCTAAACAGCATAAGGCCTACCAAAAATATTTCAAGATATCACCCAACTCTAAATGATTTCCATTTGTTTAGCACAATTTTTTTTAAACAAGTTTGGGTTTTGTTTTAACTGCCATGTTAGGTATGACATTAAGCCCAATAACAAAGTATGTTACACCTAAAATATCACTATCAGTGACGCTCAATATATCCATATATATATCCAATATGTTCCTTTCATACAAGCTCTTAGAGACATGTTGATTAACAGCATGTTCTTGGATCACCTTTTTCTGTTATTTTAACGCAAGATTAGTGTAAGGCTAAATGTCTTACTGTTTCCTGAGTCCTGCTGTTCAGCATTCTGAAACACTGGCACAGAACAAGAGCTCTTCCCAACATCTCTCAATTCCTTGGAAAATGCCTCTATTTCTGTCATAATTTTAGACTCTAGCACAAACTGTGCCCGGTTCTAAGATGGGCAACAGAAGGCCATTCATATGCATAAAAGGTTGCCAATATTTACTTTCGGTGAGCATTAACAGCAAAAAAGTCACAATTCTACCACCTTTCCTAAATATGATGGCAAAAAACTCAAAACCTCTTTTAGAAAATCCAAAAATCAACTTCTATGTTCAAATACTAATTTTATTGGTTATAAATGCTGGAGAAGTAAAAGGGAATCAACAATGAGGCAGGTAAGCTCTTCTTGAAAAGAATCATCCTCTGCAACTGCCCAAGGTAAACACGCACATGCTCTGGTTCAGTAGATTTCTTATGATTCCTCACATATTTCACACTGCTTTTTCTTTAATTTTTCTTCCTCACAAGACTGTTACTATTACGATTGCCACATCAGCCTGTGCCATGATTCAGTTTATAACTGCTTTTGTTAAAGCATTATTTAGCAAGTATATTAATTCCACCTTTTTCTATTCCTTATTTTAAATAATTCTGCACAAACTTATATAAACGTTTCAATTCTTGTAAAGTTAAAGTACTTACAAAAGCTGCATGCCTTCCACGAAACCCACGAGTACACTGTTGCCTCCACGGTTTCCAAACAATAAATCCCAAGAGATATAGAACAAACATAGATGTTTTTGCAAACGTACTGAAAAAAGGTTTGTTGTACTTCGTAAAAACATACTGTGGAAAGAAAATAATTGCAGTATCCAAAATTACCAGTTAGGTACGAATTCATAAAAACGAATGAACAGTTTCAGGTATATATGCTCCATGGTAGTTTGGTTTCCAAAGTCATACCATTGCAAATATTGGCACCGATGACCAAAAGATAAGTGGTCCTATCTGTTCTGGAGACATCCTCTCTCAAAGCATCTTAAATGCCATCTTGTAAGACACTATGCCACCAGAGGAAAGCTACTTTTTACGTATCAAGCAACATAGTGTTATATACTATATAACTCAAATAGGACCAAAGATACACTCATCTCTAAACATTTCTTAAACAAAAAAAAACACTTTTATAAGCAATAACATAGTATTCACAAACTAGAGAACGTTATTCTAAGTAGTATTTCAGAATCAGTAGTGTTTACACCAGGTCATTGGAAAAAAGTTACATTAATAATAGCATGTTAAAACATAAACATTTGAAAATAGTTAGTTTCAGAACTGTCACATAACATAATAACTATTCAGAAACATGAATTTAAGAAAAAATTATTACAATTCAATTTTCATTGCTAAAGCTCCACTTCAGGTCCTAAAACTTAAATAGCAGACCAGTTTTAAGATGGTGAATATATGAACTAGATTACAACACACTTGTCTGCAGTTACAGGGCTTAACTCCATGTCCCATGAGTCCTTTAATCCAAGACTTCTAGATGTTCCAAACTAAAATCTACCATTCTAACTAACTTGTAATGCTACAACTTGTTTACTACTTCTCAGGAAAAGTTGAGGTGTTATTTTAATCAATATGGCAATAAACAAAATCAATTCCCAAGTTACCGTACGCGTTTATTAATTTATGTTATTTCATTTTAAAATCGCCAATAATACCTTCTATATTGAAAGCAGGAGTCGCTGAGTTGTGCGTGCTCATAACATTTAATGTATACAGGTTATTTCAGTAATCCAGTAAAGTAACTCACTCCAGTAAAAGTAATTCATTGAAGGAGGACACTGTCTTCCCCATACTGAAAACAATGTCAAACCTTACGCTAGAATGCCTACTGAGTGTGAGTGACCATGTTTCCCCTGGAATTTTCTCTTAAATAGACTTTTATTTTCTTTTAAGGTTCACAGAACAATACTTACAGAAGTGAGTTCCGAGGAGGCAACCCATATCACATCAACAAGGAGAAGAATGACGATTCCTAGAGCCATTCGCCTGCGCTGAGAGGATGAACTGCTCTGGGAGCTCATTCGATTCATGATAAAAACCCACACCATTTGTAACCTGTCCAGTATTAATAAAGAAATAAAACCCAAATTATTACAAACAAGAATGTAAAAACGTACAAAAAAACACGCTGGGTGCAGAGAGGACCAAGTGTTCCATATATGAAACAGACCCAATATACCAGGAAGCAGATGCTTACGCTTGTTAAAAAGACAGATCTTTGACAGATCTGGCGTAAGACTTTCAGAGACAGCAGCAACAAAAATGTCAACCTAGGCTTTTCAAGAATTTATCTACCTTTCCACCACCGAAACAAGCAAAAGTAGGTAAAGCATAAAATGTCTGGAATTTTTATGCTGCGAGTTCTGCAAAATTTCAAACCAATGCATTTCTGTAAATTCAGATACTCTAGGCTTACAGTAGGAATTAGTTTGGCATGTTATGTCAAATACAAGTCAACTAACAGTAGTCAGAAACTTGTTTAAACTTTAGGATTCATCAAACATTTCTGAAGATATGGCAACACTTAATAAATTATGATCCCTCCATGTTTAAAATGTTAAAAAACACCTACTTGTAAGCTTACAAAATCACATCACACATGCACTTGAACTGTTTTAATATATTGTTTTATAACTTTTTTATGTATTGTTTTTATGTGTGTGTGTGTGTGTGTGTGTGTGATAATTCATGAGGTACAGGCATGCACCAATCCCAGTAAAAATTTTCAAACTTACAGTAAGCATATACACAACAGAAAAATTCGCCTGGTTAAGATAAAGCTCAGACATTTTGATTATGATTTTGACTGTGTCCCTGCTACGTTACACATAGGAATAATCACTTACATACACTTCATATGCTGAGACGTCAAAACTACAGCCACAAAGTTTAGGTTTGTCATCTAGTACAGCTTTATCAAAGCCGTACAGACTTGCCAGAAATCACAACATAAAAAGTTCAGATTTTGACAGACACAAGCCTATCAGCCTTTTCATGGACCTTAGAAATCTTTGTCCAAAGTATTGATAGAAAGGTCTCAATTACAGCAATTCTAGTGAATTACCAGGAAAGCCCAGCTCAGTTTAAATATTTTACTCAACTGCCTTTTTTTTTTTTTTTTTTTTTTTTTTTTTTACTGAAAGAGTAGGAGTATACTCCTATTCCTGCTCAACAGAAATTTCTGAAGAGAAAATGGATGCAGGAGATGAGCACTATAGCAGTGCGCAGACCAACCTGCTCTCCTTTTCTCTCAGTAGGCAGAGTACTTCTGTTTTATTCAAATCACAGAGTAAACATGAGAACAGAAATGCTTTTGTTTGGGTTGGCCAAAGAAGTGGTACATCCTGACTTTAGAGGGCTTGACTTTGTACAACTTACATCAAATAAAGTATTAATTTCAGTATTTTCAGTAAACATTAGGAGATCAATAAAGTACATCAAAAAAAATAAAAACAAGACAGAGGAGCTTTTAAAAATCTTGCTTGTGTTGTAACTCAAGTGCTAGTCACGAACATGCCAGACCTACATGCACTCACATTCACTAATGCTAGCAGAAGATTCAGAATTGTGATACAGCTTTACAAGTGCTGACTGTAAGACCCAAACTTAGGAACCTTCAACTTTATGATTAAAATCTTCAAATACAAGCTTAGGTATATAGCAGAGATGGACATCTCATGCCTCTGTCCACTTATAGCAGAGTCTTTCAAATACTTTCTAATGAAACTCTGAGATACACATATGGTAGTTCTATGATTAACATTATCTTATTTTGGGTCTATTTTAAGAAAATGCATTAAGAGTTGATTCACTACAGAACATATAGCATACCTTGCCAATTATCACCATAAAAACCAAGCTCACTATCTATGAAAGAACTCAAGGAACTAAGAAGTAATTCACCTTTATGGAGCAAATCCTGACTCTTCCAATAAAGAGAGGTGAACTGCTTTGCTAATGAAGTTATTTGACTTTAAACTACACTACACTTTGTTTTTTTCCACATGTCAACATATCCTCACTCACTGCCTTTTCATTACTTGAACATTTTTGTATGAAGGAGACAGTGCCACAATATCTTCAGCAAGGAAGCTACAGCATTTTTCTTTCAGACTTGCCTATTCTTCAGATTAATTACTTATATGTTTACATGTGCACAAGTGCTTTTCAGACCACTACACTGTTTCCCACCTTTGTTTGCTCCATGACTCTCCTTTGCTATATACTCTCTGACACATTTAAATCTAGACACTTTTTCTTTCTCCATTTCTCAAAGGGCTTCTTTCCAAAGAAAAAAAAAATCATAATAGATCCTGAAGTATAATTACACCACTAGTTCTATGCTCATATATTCCATGTGTGGGCACTACTTCTGGATAATTATTCTGCTTTTCTGATAAAATGGTGGGACTGACAAAAGAAAGCAAGGTCTGTAAGTGGATAGGAGCAACGTTATGAAAGACTCAGCAAGAAACTGCAGTTTTTATGCAATACAGAATAAAGAAGAAAACGTTTGTTTCCAAAGAGAAAATAAATAGGTATATTATTTTAAGCCCAAGTAACTGAACAGAAACATTTTGGTGCCTGAAAGCTTGTGAGTTTTTTGAGTTGTTAAGAATTAGTTTCATAGATATTATGTACTAAGCTCTACCAACTTTGCCTCCATTTTATTATGATTAATAGCCTACAAGGCATTGTATTACATTTTATTATATGTAGCCTACAGATCACCCACGTTTTCATAACATGCAGCCAAAATGGAAGCTGAGCATAAAGAAGTTCCAAAGGAGCTAGAAGAAAAGTCTCATTCCTTGTCAGGCTACCAGGTGACAAAGTAACAGTGGTAAGCTATAGCAGAAGAGGAAACTACTCCAGCCTTTCACCACTTACGTGCTGTGGGTAGGAAGGGCATAGGTAGCTGGAAACAGGAAGGAACAGCAGTTGCCTAGCGGATTTGAAATCTCTACATGACATGCTTACACAACTAGCTCTTCTGTTTGCACCACAAACTGTGTCAAAGCATACAGCACATATAATCTGTGCAGAGACTGTGTGCATTCTGTAGCTGCTGAACACTGTATCCAACCTGGCTGCGTGAGGCTCCTGCAAATTCCTCGCATTAGGATCCCTCAGTGGGAGTGAAGTAAAGGACAATAAAATTCCTTGTACTCTGCAGATTAGAGGTTATATATGAAGCTATTCAGAGTGTAACTACGTGTTACACCATTTCTTTTCTACCTACATGTAGATTTTAAAATTCAAATTAAAAAGCACATATTTACACCTCAAAAATGAGGGGTTTAGTATGTTACAGCAATAGCAGCTACTGCCTCTACTGCCTGCTCATCTGATTTGCAGAGTATCTGTTTAACATTTTTGTGTGCCTAATAAATCACTCTTTGCATCATTCTCCCATAATGAGAAAAAAATGCTTAACAAGAAGAGGTGACTACCAACTCGTGATCATATAGCAAGATGCATCTTCAAGCTAGCAGATGACTAAAAAATGGTTAAGTGACAGTACTAACGTGTCTATAACATGTTTTTTTAATTTGCATTTCTCTCATTAGGACAATGTCCTTTTTAGTACCTGATTTTTCATACCTCACCCACAATTTACCAAAAGAACAGCAGAACCCTACTGAGAGTTACATAAAATGTTTTAGGATTGAATTAAGACCTGTAAAACTTCATGCAGAATGCAAAGACAGGTAGAAACAAGTATTTGGGGAATTTTTAGACAGCCACATTATCCAACTTATTGACAAATCACTGGTATTTCCAAACTTGCAATGAAATAACAATTCCACACATTCTTTTATATTTGGCTTCTGCACATTGACAGCAATAAACTCTGATAAAAAAAGAAAGCAGAAAGAATAAGCTTTATTTTTTTGCATACATACCTTCCACAATAAGTGTAAAAAACAAACAAAAAATGCTAACAAACTTCACATATCACGTCACAGTGAAGATAGTCTCCTAAAAAGAAAGACAAAATTTTGAAAAATGTTGTGGGTGTATATTAGACAGTTAGCTTCACAAAGTATTTTCTAAAATTGCAAGTTCAACATGCATCTACTGCAGCTCAAGTCCTAGATGTTAGAGATATACAAATATAGAACCTCAACAATTGGTTCCCATAAAAAATGCTGGGAGGACAACGCTGAATTGCTTGAAAACAGGATCATTTACTATCTTTATTTCAAAAAACACTGTCCCTTCCTTATTAACTGAATGCAAGAGGCTCACATGCGAAGGTGACAACATTTAGTTCTAATTTTATAAGCAATGCAGTGAAAGATCCTATTTCTCAAGCCTACGTTCCTAAGCAAAAATTGAAGTGTTAGAATTAGGAAAGCAGTGAAAGAGCATATAGGCTTTTCAGCCTTTAAAAAATCTAGACAGATGGTACACTTCCACATTATTTCTGGTGTAAGTGCATCATCTTTCCTTGATTTGATTCAGTATTATTATTATTTAACACACTTTTTTTTAATTGCTGTATAGAAAAGAAACATAATATATTAGGGACTGAGGAAAAGTGCTATACTATACAAACCAGGAGCCCATCTAATATCTAACCATGTGCAAATCCAGACATTAGCAAATATATGATGCACAACAAAAGAATGCACAACCAAACTGGAACTGACAAACAAGAATAATAAAGCTGTTTTATTGCTTGAAAGTGCAGGAAGGTTTTTTCTTATTTATGGAAATATCTAACAATTTTACATGTTGCTAATCACTATTTAGGGATGCCCTGTATCATATACCCTATATGCATGTACACCCCACATTAATGAGTCACAAATAAGTGTGTATAAGAAGAGGTAGCAGTAAGGGCAGCACTAAATGTTTAGCTGAAATTTTGCCTTTGACTGCCTCTGAAGTTTGCCTGAAAGTTTATTAACTTTTACCTCCTACAAGAGTTTAACTGATGCTTCTCATTTATTTTAAAATAGATTAAGAGGGAGACTATAAAAATAGACCACATAAGTTTATAATTCAGCCCCCACTAAACTCATCAAGATTTAAACACTGCTTAGCATCCAGCAAATTCAATCCCTTCACCACACAGTTTACTGAATGACTAAAACCAGTCAAAACAGTTTTGAAGATGTACTTTGAAGACACAGGCATGTGCTTATCCATGTCATATACCACAAACACAATGTACACACTGTACATTCTGATGCCTGTCTAGTTCAGTGCCCTCACATGCAAACAGCTGCCGGTCATATTTTCCTTATGCTATCAATGTAACTGGAGATTACAATCAGCATCTCAGATAATCAGGACCTAAACCGGAAAGTATTTATCCATACAAAGTTCAAGCTGTTTGTTCAGGCCTATTTATGTCTCAAAAGAAGTAATTGTATATAACATTAACAGAAATAAACAAAAAGAAACAAGAAGTTGCTTAAAAAATCTTTTCTCCATGCACACTACATGAAATATTACTAAGCTAAAAGATACCATACAGTTGCTTATTTTCCATCCCTACTTAATCCACATTAGCTATACTCAAGTAACCACATTCAGGATTTACACCCAAACTTAGTTATCATGCAAGAACTGTATGTTACCCCCTATCAGCCCTCGAGATGTGCTGTGGGCTGTAGACCCAGTGGGGCTGGTCACACAGAACTCCTTATTAGCAAGAATACATTCATTTCAGAATAATAGTTTAGCACATTAATATTACATCTGAGACCTAAACTGAGAACCATGCAAAAGAAGGGTCCTTCTCTTGAAAAAGATGGCTTCCCCATTATAAAACACTTAATTCATGAAGCGCATAAACCTATGATAAATTTAAGCTATCAGAAGACACATGGGATGAAATAGAAATGATGGTTTAGAAGTAAATACAATATTACACCCTATTAAATCTAGTCTATGTTTGCCTTCTGTTTGTGTTATAGGAAAATATCATTTCCACGCGATATAATTTTAAAAGATGCTGGTTCAAATGAGACATTTGAGGGAATATTCATTTAAAATGCATTTCTTAATATCATTATAATTTTCAGCAAACAGCATGGCTATCGTTTTAAGTCTTTTAAATTTTATTTACCATTTCAATAGTGTTAGAGTTGGGGTTGTCATCTTGTAGAACCATTTTTCAGCCAGTTACATGAAGGTCTTCTGCAGAAGGAAAAAGAAAGTACTTAACATTCCTTGTCACGTCACTGTATTTTGTTTCTTACCATAACGTATCCTAGATCACTTGAATCACCACCACTTTAGTTTATGATGCTCAAAAAAATATATATTTAAAAATGGTCTCTCAACATAATCCACAACGTGTGTACACAACAGGCCTGTCCAACTCTTACTACACTGAAATGGAAGAAGAGACTTCTGAGGACAGCACGTATAACTCCACTACTGATATTTAATGTGCAAACTTGTTTCTGTAGCACTAAATATTTCCTTGGGAACACTATCATGTTTTTTCCACATTAAGAGTTCAATCCTAAAAAGGAAAACTACATGAAGTTCACAAAATACGAAATCACTCTTGATTTACTGATGATTAGGGAAGAGGTCATTACAAGTAAAATAAATGACAAAATCACTGCAGCACAAGATTATTGCCCCAAGCTGTTTTACAAAGAAAACAAAACCTCTGAAGAAGTACTTGATAGCAAGAATAACAAGAAACCCAGAAGAGAATCTCAGTCACAAGCTATGGTGTGGGCAAGTCAACTTGAAATTCTTCCTTGTATTTACTCAAGATTATTTCACATACAATATAAGAGACAACATACCAAGATAGGGCTTGCACGCAGAAGAAATAGTTTTAGTTTTTCCAGTTATACTGGCTGCTCCAATCATACAAGTTCTGGGATACAACCCCCCTCCTTGAATATGTACTGTCACCGTCAGGTGATTCTCACTTTGTGTTTGATTACTTTCAAGATAAGACAAACAGAGACACTGCTTTGACTAATCAGGAGAAAAAAAGTAAGCTGTCTGACATTCCCTCCTTCTACATTTGGAAATATACACTAAAGCAATGTTCAACTAACATGACTTCGACCTCTGCTGAGAGGTATCACTGAACGATAGTAAAAGCAAAAATCATCAAAAGAGATGGAAAGGTGAGACTTATGCAACATGCCAATCACACTCTCGTAAAGCCTGGTAATCTTCACTCAGGGCAAGTTTCCTGCAGAATATAATGAAGCAAAGGACTGAAAAAAAAGGAAACTGAACCAAGTTTTTCATGCCAGTATTGGGTGCTAAAGGTAAAGATCACCATTCTTAGCTAAATGAAAAGTTAAACAAGCCCAAGATAGGCACAGAAAACACATCCAGTTCACTACCAAAAAATAAAAAAAATAAAAAAAAAAAAAAAAGAAAAAAAGAGAGAGAGAAAGAGTTTAATTTCACATAAAGAGATACTTTGGGAATCTGCTAGTGGACCATACTGGGAAATGTAAGTAATATTTCAAACTGTTATGGTACAGCTCGATCCTGGTACCTAAGGTATTATGTTAACACTTCAAAATGTTTCCTAATTCTGTACTTACTATTTCTATGCATGCAAACTACGCTTATGCAAAGTTTTTTCATGAATTTTGAATGCAGAATACTGATCTATTGCCCAGGTAGCAGTGTCTATCAGCTGTTAGGGCACCTAACCAGAGCTCCAGGTCCAGTCCGCCAGCATCCCAGCAGGGCTGCTGGCTGTGGGACACAAGCAGCTGGCACCACGGGAATTACAGAGTAGCTTCAGGTTGGCAGTGAAAGCTGACAAGAGAAACTGACATCGCCTCGCTTCTTCCTTTCCTTCCAATAAAAACAGATGAGGAAAATAATGTCAAGCTGCCAAAGCTCTTTAAACGTTATCGTGTGCAGAGCAGCGCACATCTGTTAAACACCTGCAGTCACACATTTAATACCAGCGCAGAATTGCAAGTGACATCTCCTTCATAGGTTACCCGTGTCATCCTGCCAGATCTAAACATATCGCACGTTGTCACGGGATAAACAGCCGCAGACCTTTGATAAGAACAAGCCGGGCAGCCTCCAGAACCGCACGTCGCCACCACCTGAAAGCCGAGCCTTGCAGGCAAGCGGGGAAAACCACCGAGGCCAGGCAGCGGCGTGCACGGCCCGGCCGGGGGCTTCTCCTCCCTGCCTGGGGCTCACGGCGGAGGCAGGACGGGCTCCTCCCGCCCTCCCAACGCCAACACCGGCAGCGGGGGCCGGGCCGGGCCGAGCAGGGGCCGCACGACCCGGGGAGGGAGGCGGCCCTACAGCCCGACGAGGGTGTGGGGCTTCTCCCGCAGGACCCCGGGGCGAGGAACGGCGGCTCCCGGCCGCGCACCGCCCGCTCGGCCCCCTCGGCTCGGGCACGGGGCGGGCGAGGCCTCCGGCCCGCGGCACCCCCCCGGCGGCAGGGCCGAGCGGGCGGGGGGGCTCCGCTGCCCGCCTCCCCTCCCCACCCACCGCCCGCAGCCGCTCGGGGGGTTTGGCCGCAGCCCCCTGCCCGCCTCGGCGGAGGTACCTGAGCGCCGCCGGGGGGGCCCGCAGCTACGACCGGCGGCGGCGGCGCCGCCCGCTGCCCTCCCCCTGCCCTCCCTCTCAAGATGGAGGCGCGGAGCGAGCCCAGCCCCGAGCACGGCAGCGACCGCCCCGTCCCGCCCCATCGAGCCGCCCGGGCTCATCGAGCCTCAGCTTCGTCCAGCCTCTCAGCCCCGTCCAGCCTCCCGGTCCCATCGAGCCTCCCGGCCCCGTCCAGCCGCCCGCCAGCCCTGTCCAGGCGCCCCTCAGCCCGAAATGGCGGCGCTGGGGCTCCCCGAAGCCCGCAGGGGTTTGTCCCCTCTGTGTACAGCCCCCTGCGGGTCTTTTCTCCCCGCTGCCACCCCGGGGCTGCGTTAGGCCTCCAGGAGACGTCTGGAGGAGGAAGGGCTGCGAGGTGCTCAGCAGAGCCCTGCCTCGCCGCCTGTGGTAGCTGCGTTGGCACGCTAAATATTGATAAATAAACGGCTTTGAAACCTTGCCGTTTCACTACAGCCAGATTTCTTGGGCTTGGAAAAAGGGGTGGTAAAACGGGGCTTTGGGTTGTTTCTTCAGAGGCATCGGTCACCCCCCTGCGGCTGGGAAGCGCCGTGCCAGGCTGTGCAGAGCAGGGCGGCTGCGGGCTTCAAAACCACAGCCCGCTCCCAGAACAAAAATGGGACAGAACAGCCTGGATGGAAAAGGATTTCCTTCGGCTAGAAGTCATCGTCCAGCATTTGTGCGGTCTCTTCCAAGCAGTGAGATACCGGAGGGTGATAGGCAGGTCAAAACCAAAGCGACGCACGGAGGGACAGCACAAGCTAAAGAACTAGATTGGAGAAGTGGGAGGGAGCTTGAAACTGGTACGTCAAAAAAGAGGAAAGAAAGAAAGAAAAAAAAAAAAAAAAAAGAAAAAAAAAAACAGTGAGCGAGGCCCTTGAGAAATGTCCTGAAATACACTGAGGTGACAGAAGCTTTGTTTCATGAAGACAGCGATCTTTACAGCCTGCGATACAAAATCTCAGAGGACCAGGAAGCAACGACAACTAATTAAATTCTCAAAATAGATGGCTACTTCGCAATCAACGCAGTTTGAACAGAATAAAAAAGTGAAACTGCCTAGACAAACTGTTACCTTATGTTTGAGATGCATAAGGTGTTGATGATACAAAGAAAAGCTGCTTCTTAAGAGAAAAAGAACTAAGAAATTTTAGTCCTAATTAAACTTTTTTATTTTTCTTTTAGTGACCCCTTCATTTCTTAATATATCTGTAGTTTTATTTGCTTGTGGTAGCACTAAGAGACATCCAACAAGCTTGATGCCACATAAAACTGTTAGGAGTAGTATGATAAACAACACTTGCCTTGAAGCATTTATAGCCTAAACAATACAGGAAACACAGTGAATTATGCTTTTGGTTTAAACTTTTTATTAAAAAAAATATTCTGAGTATATACTATAAATGATACTGTATTGATATGTTGTGTTTCAGTGCTTACTGTCTTCTGCCTTCAAGCAAAAAATATACAGAGTGGTGCTTTTATTAACAAATATTAACTTCACAACTTTCAAAAAAGATTATAGATAAAATGAATTAGTTAAAGCTGCAGAAAAAAAAAAAAGTCTTCTAGAAATAGTGCTTTCTGTGGAATTTGGAGGAGCTGAAAATAATATAAAATGTAATTATGAAAGTGTGTACGCATCTCACAGCATTTAATTTTATTTTGATCTTCCACATCCTTCCTCTAAGTATTTATACTGCAACTTGGTAAACTTCCATGGCTTATCCAAGGTCACTTAGTTAATATGTGGCAAACCCTGAGAAGACAGCCAAAAAGTTATGACTACAGCACTGACAGAGAGACTACACATAACAGCTTTTTATACCTAATGGTGCTTTTACTAAAAAAGAATCTGAATTTTTTATGCACAACCTATTAAAATGAACTGATTGTTCTTTAATTTACTAAAATCAAGCTGCATATGTTGACGTGAACAGAGAGAGCACCCACAGCAACACAAAAGGTACAGGTTCCCAATGTTTTCTGTCCTACCTGATCATGCAGTGGAAGAAAAACTGAAAAAGGTGACCTCACCTTTGAAGGCCTAGCATAATAAAGCTCAGCTCAGTTTGTTGTACCTGGAAAGCGGAGGGACTGGTGCAAGGGATGGCAAAATATCTGGAGATGCACCAATTTTATGTATTTTCTTCTCAGTCTCTTAGTGGAAACGAAGGATACGAAATCCCAACTGTGAATTGAGACTGTCTTTCTGATTGTAGCTTCATATGTCCTCCCTTGTATGCAAGTTTTCTTCTTTATGAGGCTATGGAGTTCGCAACTCAGGGCAGCAACACAGCTAAATCCAAGCTGGTATTGTTTTGGTTTTAAACATTTTGACCGAGGCAGGCAAACTGCAGATCTTAAGGTGGAGTGCCAGACATTTCTTCATCACATGATGACGCACTTAGGCTGTGGTTCTTGAGGCATTTGAATAAAAATGGGTCAACATTGTAAGAAACCCACAGGCCTGCATTTTTTACACTTAGAAATATCACAGGACTCATATTTTTAGCTCTTGACTAAGTAATTTGCTTCCTATTGTACAAGTACACATGATGATCTTGTGTCTTCTCCGAACGAAACTATGATTTCCCCTTTTTTACTGTTTCTTTTAGAGTTAGTTTGAGTAATCCCATGTAATATAACTCTAAGTATATTGCCAGTATACACATATTGCATATTTATTTCTGTTGTGGTGAATATTTTACAGTTACATAAATAGCACATTTATAGGCAAGGCAAATTTACATCTACTTCCCAGCTGCACTGTAATATTTTCATAAGAGAAAATATCCTTGATTTTATTTTACAGACCTGCTAAATTGCATTTATAAAGAGAATTAGAATTTAGTTTCTGCTCTTGCATGTTCTACTTACAAGAACGTAATAGCTGATTTGGATGAAATGGATCAGATCCCAAAAAGGAAATGTAATACTTCAATAAGTCTCACATTAGAATTTTATAAATGAAATTTTATTTGTTTATTTTAGATAAATGCTTTCTTCAGAAGGATTTGGATCAGATCTTTGATGAATAAGATATAAAGGACAAAGCGGCAGAAGAAACTCTATTAAAATTTAAACTGAAAAACTCAGTTTCAATCAATTTCTTTTCTCCTTGGGGGAAGGACGCAGTCCAGATGTGCAGGGCTAGACTTGATAGAGAACACAGCAGAGTATTTTCACTGTTCTGTTGGGTTAGACCAAAAATCCATCTACCTCAGAATCAGGTCTCTATGACAACTGGTAATGGATACCTCGGAAAAGGGTATCAGAAATGGGGCAATTACACAGGAGTTGTTTCTTTGGAACATCCTTGTGGGTTTTAGAAATAAATGGTTTACAGCATCCTTATCTGGAAGTCTGTAATTCAGCCAACATATTTAATAGCCCCTGATGGACCTATGAACTTGTCTAATTCCGTTGTTAAACCCAGTTGTACTGTAAAACATTAACTGCTAAGGATTTATTTAGGTAAATTTTTTCTCAGTGTAAAAGAAAATGCTTTGTTTTGCTTTCTTAGCCCACTGGTTAATAATCCTATTGCATAGCTTCTACTAGTTGTTCCACTTCACCTTCTTTGCACCATTTGTGTTTTAAAGTCATCATAGTCATCCTCAGCCGTCCCTGATATGTCCTAACATCCTAAATCCCACTTTGCATGAAACCACCACTGCTTCAGGCAATGGTTCTATTGCTCAACTACCTTTGCTGCCTTCCCAGATTTCTGATCCAATTTCTGAGATACTGAAATTAAAACTTCAAAACCAGGGCATATTTTGAGTTAGGCTATGATAGTTATGATTTCCACTTTGCTCTCAGTCCTCTTTTATATATTTACTAATGTTTTGTATTTTCTACCCTTGCTGAGCTGTTATGTGGTTCCTATTACCTGTTTCATCATATGACAAAGCTGTAAGATTTCAGTGCTTAGAAATGTATTATTTGCAATAAAATGTATGCTCATTAGTATGAAAACTACCAGTACTTAAAGGAAAAATGTTATGCTGCAGATGTCTTAGAAGCAAAACCCACAAATATTTTTGCAATGTAGCTTTTTATCAGGTATTGCTTTTAATAGCTTTAGAAAATGAACTGGACTCCAGAGCCTTTTCTGCTTCCCACTGAACATTACTTGCAAATATTATCTACTAATAAGATTACTAGTAAACAACTTGTCTGGCATAGTTGTTATCACTTACTTGAGTCTCTTTACTCTTCAGGCTTATTATTATTGTTATTATTTTGGGTAATGGGATTTCCCAAACTGGAAATACTACTAAATTGCTATTATTCAATTATTTTCAGTTGATAAATTGTGATCATAATTAATTTGTTAGAAAAGGCAATTTAAAAGACCATTTGGAAGCCTATCCAAGCAAAACAAAAAGTAAATGGAAAGTAAGCCTTCAGAAGTGCTCTGAATCCCAGATTCACCATGTTATTGAGAAAAATAATAAGCTTAGGAAGGGACTGCATGTGTAACCTTCACATGTGTTGGCAAGAAGGGAGTAATTTGAATACCAAAGCGAGCTGAAATGCATGTGTGGGTACCTGCTCTGTCTGGAGATTCAATTAGAAAAAAAGAAATATTTCTTAATGGAGAGCTGAATGTGATTTTTACTTGCACTAAATAAAAGCAACTTGCTAAAAGTCAAGCCAGGCAGTTTCCTTAGCACAATGCTACAGGGTTTGGATATAATCTGACCCTGTATGTTCAAGAGAACACAGAACAGATTTTGATATTTGTGCTTTTGTACATTCCTGTATGAATAATCCCAGTGATTCACTGAGGCTAATTGCAACATAAGGTACGATTGAAAGTGAATTGAAGTATTGCCCAATATGCTAATAGTTAACTGATCCCTTGCTGGGCATGCATGATATTCAAGATAAGTCAGGCATTCTCATAAAAAGGGCCTAAAGCAAAGGAACAAATGTTCTGTACTGATTCTTGCAGTATTACCAGTATTACCATGAGAGGCATACTGTGTATGTAGGTTCTATACGTATTACATGCAAAGGGATTAAACTGGAAGTTATTCTGCAGGGAAATCCAGGAAAGTTTCTGTTTTTCACATCCTATAAAGTAAAAAGTAGCTATAGTCTTTTCAGTGCAGACTCTTAAGTTACACCAAAACCAAAAGTTTATCAGATGAAAAACTGCACTGACAGAGATATGGATTTTGGGCTTTGCCAGTGCATTGTCTTCAGATAGCAAGGTTTCAAAATATTTTGTCATTAAAGGTTAAGCTAGCTGGCTCTCAAGTTGGAAGGCTTTCAAGCTGGCACACCAACTTGAAAAGGCATGTCGTGCTCCAAATATGTATTTTAATGTCCTCGTTCTTACAGTAAGGGCTAACAAAATTCATGTTACCTGTTTGTTTGTAAAATGTTGCCCAACCTAACACATTCATTAATAACATTTGCCACAGTATTTACCTAGTACAGTTGTTCAAAAGCAGCAGAGTGAATTAAACACTTGGATAAAATGCTTGTTTGTTTTGTTATACATGTATTTAAGATACTACACACGAGCACATTCTCACAAATTTTCTGTGGTCTTCTTCAAAGACATCCTTATAGTTCTGATGATGTCTGACACAACATTGTAGAACTGCAAATCAACTTTCGCTATTTTTATGTTTGATTAAGGTATTATTTCTGGAAAATTTCCTGCAGTCTTTCAGCAGGACAAGCAAGAAATGTCAAGTTCACAGAAATGTGTTAAGAGTTTCTTTCTCTATGTATTACCAAATAGATTGAATAAGCCTATTGTAGAAGTATTGAGCATTCAGAAATAGTGCCTTGAATTTTTTTTTCCACTTTTACGCATGCAGCATTGTCACTAGGAATAGATTTATTTTGTATGGAACACAATGTTTTTGAAGGGTTTCCACTGTTGACCTACTTGACTAATAGTCAAACTTGGGCTCCACATACTTGTGATAATTGAAAAAGATGCTGCATGCCCCCCGCTCTGTTGGAGAGAGCATTCCTTATTCTGCTAGAAAGGAAGCAGACACATTATTTAACCCATCAGAGAGGATATTTTTAGTTATGTCTCATTTTGTCTGAAGCAAATTAGGGAGTACTTATTCATGGCTTAGCCAATGGAACTGTGGATACTATAATATCCAGCTAATTGGAAAGACTGGTGCCATTTTTCACTAGCACTCTGCTTGATCCAGAGAATGGCATCTGTCTATGTGACTTACAAAGTCTCCTCCCCTAGTTTCTTGAACTAAATACAAAATGAATAACATGGCACTACAGCGATATTTGTGGTCTTTTTTTTTTTTTTTTTTTTTTCTTCTAAAAGCTAATCTGAAAGGTCAGTAGTTTGGATCAACTGAAGAGCATATTTTTTTCAAAAGCCACAAAACAAGGAAAAATACCCAAAAGATATAATGTGAGTGTTTCTAAAGCATCCTCTTGTGAAAAGCAATTTAGAACAGGAGGTCAAATATTGGCAGCAAAACCTTCTCAAAAGGTGGTGAACATCTGTTAAAGTACGAACAAGTGTTTCAGAACAGAGACTAACTTGTTTACCTATCATAGATTCAATTGCTTGCAGCTTCAAATGTCTGAGTAACTCTAAAGGCTTGTCACAGCAGGGCTTTTGCTCAAAAAGCCATGGCATCACTGCATGCTCTATGAATCATCGTGCTCCTGCATTTCTGAGGTGGCCCTCTTGGATATTTATTTCCTGTGTTCTAAGAATCTGTGATCTGGCACTTCTCTTGCTGTTGTACTTGTCACTTCTTCAAGGCTTGGTTTTACTCCAGTGAGCTTCTCTGCTTTGCTGGAAATGCCAGTGGTTACAGATACCTGCAGTGCCTGCTAAACTTCAGACTTGCTGGTGTGATTTAGCATGACTGGCATTTTTAAATAAGAAAAACCACTAAGTTAAAAAAAAGTGTTTTACATGTTTGCAAGTTATGAGTTTTAGTCAAATAATTTTTTAATGACATGGTAAACATGGAAGCATGGAAGCCTACCATACATCCTCTAAAGCAAGTAGATTCTTCAGCTGGGATTGCTTGAAGTTTTCACTTCTCTTGAGTGTGTACTATCTAGAAGTCTTATGAAGCAGGTAGTAATGCAAATCTGTTCCAGCCAAGAAAGTAATGAGATACAACTCGGAACATGTAAGAACAGAAATCACAAATTTCCTGGCCAGGGCCAAGCTATGTGCTTTTATTCCTCATCTCCCAGGTGTGAGTGTGTGGAGTCTGTGCAGTGTGGGTACAATACAAAGGCAGAGAATCAGACGGCATTTGGCTGGGCTGGGAATACTGCTGCATCACTCCCCAGTTGCCCTCACACTAACTTTTATGCAGGAACAAGACATACTTGTTACAAGAAATCGCAGACTAGTAGCATACAAATATTTCTGAAGGCAAAAGTAAGCTTTAATAGGAATTCAGTGTTTCTCCAGACAGAGTGACTTTTACAGATTTTGGCTCTGTCCAGAAAACTGAATTTCTATTTAAGTCATCACATTTCCAGTCTACTTCTTCCTTTGTATTTTCTGGTTTATTTTTTGATGCACATTTTGTTGCTATTCCTAGCAAATATAATAGGCAGTAGTGGTGTCATCACCCTAATAATCAAGGGGTATAAACAGGCTCCTGTTTGTAAATTTCTCTCCTTACTAGTTTTGGTGTATAAAGGACCATAGGCTTTTTTTTTTTTTTTTTCCTGTTCATTATTTTGAAAAAATATCATTGGACTAAATATATTTTGAAAGTTAATGTTTTTAGTTCATCTAAGTCAGAAATCTTGGAGAGCAGCCACATCAAATGAGATCCTGATAATTTGCCATGACTTCACCATGTGCAGCTCCATGAAATTACATGTCTGCCATATGGCTGCTACTATAGCTATGCCAAAATCAACCAGTAACATTGTAATTTTGCTTGTGGCCCTTCCTGGAAGAAATCTACATATGTCAAATATCACGGTAAAGAGTTTTCTTGTTTAGCTCTCTGTATTAGTCCACCAACAATTGCTAAAACTTACTTATATTAAAATATTCAGAACATGATGGATAAATTATTAAGCAATGTACTTCACAGGAAATGCATGCAATAAAGTAAATATTGTCTAATGGATAATTGAGACCTGATTTACCTTGGTTGTTTCTCTAGCTTTTATTGTCAGTCATTTCTGGCCTTAAGGTATGTTCAGTGTGATGCACTGGAAATTAACCCAGCTTTTAATTTCAATTTATACCAGTTTAAGTGGCAACATGCTGACCCAGGCAAGCTCAGATTCTCAGCTTGGTTTAATCATACTCTCCTGGGCATTTCCAAAATTGCTGAATCCCTGTGACTTTAGTTCCTTTTGTTTCTTCTTGTTCCTTGCACTTCAGTGTTCTTCCTGGGCTTTAATCTGTACGTGAAATCACAGAGTTGCTCTTTCTGCATGCACAAGGGCAGGCTGTTACCTGCGTGAAAATGATCCAGAATGAGCAGGACGCTGAAAAGCTTCCCACTAAGTTCAGTACATGATCTGTAATGCTTTTGTCTAGGTCTGCATTTCTCCAAGTGGAAGGACTTGCAAAATTTCAATACCTAATACTGCCAGAGCTAGTAAGTCATGCCCACTTCATGCAAAAGATTGGGGTCCCAAGACTTTTTTTTTTTTTTTTTTTGTATAAAACTGCAGAAATTTGTCTGAAAATTACCTCCATCTGAGTCAAACTGTTAGATCATTCCCATGTTTACTTGTTGACTGACAGGAACACTTTACTCCTCAACTTTTCTCTTTTCATTCTTTATGCATTTGTATTCATCTGCATTCTCTTGTTCTCTATTTACATTGGAAACTGCCTAAAACCAACACAAGGAGTATGCTCTCCAATGATAATTACTTCTCTTATCATGGATATTCAGGAAGGGTCGCATGCAATCCAACCCTGCTTATAAAAGCTGAACAACTGTGCATTATAGGATGATGATACTGCTGAATTATGGCTGCTGTACAGGACAGTGCCGGATAAAAACAATTTGGGTTTTTACTCCAATTGGAGAGATTGAGAACATACTAAGACATTGCCTCTACACATTAAAAAATCTATTTGTGGTACATCCTGAAACAGCTAAAAGCTTTGCATATGTTTGGAACTGACTTTTGGCCAAAATAGGAGGAAAAGATTCAGAAAATTATAGCATGCAAAGAGACCAAATGTCCTTTCCTACTGCTCCTGTACTGAAGAAATAAAGGCTGGAAAACATTTAAATGCAAGAAAGTTTTGAAGTGTATTATTCATCACTGCAATCCTGCTGGGTCTAGCTGAGTTTTAGCTTTATAGGCTCAATTTTGTAATTTGAGCACAAGACTCCTACAGTAAAAATATCTACAAAAATAATTGAGGTACCGATGCATGAAACTACAAAGGGTCTGTAAAGGAATCAGTATTGAAATTTAAATTGAGGTACTTGAATTTTGATGAGCAGTACAGCAAAAATGTTTGTAGTACAACAAGGTGGGATAATATTACTTAGAGAGAAATCTTGCACCTTTAGTTTATTGGACTGGGGTCTTGGTCCAGAGCCACCTGAAGAGCTGCATCTGGAAAGACTAATAAAATGAAACTTGAGAGCTCACAGCCAGAGACTTTAGTCTTTCAACTCCTTCCCCTTGCAAAATATCGATTGGCTTGGCACCTCAGTATTGAAAGAAGTCCTAGTCTTTGTTTTCTCAATTGTAAATGCCACAGCATTTTATTAAAAAAAAAAAAAAAAAAAAAAGCAACAGCAATGCTCTTTTTCAATATCATTCTTAAAACAGACTCAGGAAGAGCACAACTGATAACAAGAGATCACTAATGGAGCTACCAGATTTGTTTCACTTTCTGTATGAACTGTAGTATTTTTTTATCACCCTGTGTCCTGCAAGTTCAGAGAAAATGCTCATATTGACAAGGTGAAAAAAAATCCAGCCATGGGATATTTTCAGTAGAGTGCATTACAGTGAGTACTTGTGTGTTTGATTTAAAGTTTTATAGTGACAAATATAGTATGAATATAGATTCTTCTGTCAGCAAAAAGTCATAAGCATACTTTTAAAGCAGTTCTACTACCTCTGTCTTCTGACTTTATCATCAAAGTTTAGCTAGACTAATATAGAGTATCACTTGGAAATATTAGGTAATAAATTATAATCAGCCATGTCACACTAACACTTACACGGTCCAAAACCAAAACTACAGCTAGGCATGCTAACTAGGCAGTGCTCATCCCTTCTGGGCCTTGCTCTCAAGCTGTACAACAAAGGCAAGAACTGCCATCTCTATGCTTTCTACATGTCATATCTTTTTGGCCCTTGTCTCATTCTCCTTTTTGGGGTTACGTGAACTTCTGCAACTGGAGCACTCAGCTGCCCTCTCACTCCAGGGCTCCATCTGTCAGATGTAGCAGTTGTATTGGTGCATGTATAACCCTGAATGCTAGGTGATAAAACCAAGAAGAAAGTGAAAAGTCCACATGGTACTTTATATACTAGCTGTATTTACTTTAGATAAATATGTACTTATGTACACATACATGGGCATATGCATTAGAAAGGGACTATTTGCACTTTCTCTGAAAATCTGTCAGATATTCATCTTTCACATTCTAGCAGAAGATAGCTCACAGCCCACAGAATATTCTTCAGAAATCCCTTTCATTATCTGCAAACTGACTCATTATGTTCTATTCATAATTTACTTTGGTATTAAAATAAAAATGTTAATGTACTGAGTATCTCCATTCCTTGCCTGTGTTCCTCAGGAAACTCTGGCAGCTCACAGAAGCCAGATGGTAGCTTGACTTCACAACTGAACTGGTCTAGCTGCTACATGAAGGGATGTTTTTGTGCTCTCCAATCTCAACCTGAAGGGCATGTACTTAGCCCTTCCCTTTGCACTGGCCCCGACCTTTGTCTAACCCTACAAGAGAGCCAACTCAGGAAACAAGGCTGTCCTTATTCAAAGATAACTAATCTAAGTGAGGAGTACCAATGCTTGGACAAGGAAGCAAAACCACTGAAAGAATGCATTGAGGGCTGGTGGTTTCCCTGAGGGATGTGGAGCCAGGTGCAGTAACAGCCAGAGCATGTCCTGCAGCACCTAGGTGAGACTAATTAGGCAGAACCTAAGATAGTGACCAGGTTGAACCAAGAGTCCACATCATCAGACAAGTTCATGAGACAGGGTAAAACGGGTCCAAAGTCAATCCAGAAGATCAGTCTGCAAACCAGGAAATGATGACAATAACAGAAAACAACATCAGACACAGCTCGGTGACCAACAGGGAGGTCTGTAAGGATGAAGTAGGCCCAAGACTGGGCCAGGAAGTCAGCCTGGAACCACACACATTGCACCATAATTCAAACAAGGGCTAAGAGCCCAGGACTTCATTGTGGCTCCTGTGCTCAGGGCAGGGAGTGTGGAGTAGAAGCCCCAGGTGAGGCAGATTAATGCCATTAAGGTCAATTAGTACACTCTGAGGCCTGACACTACTCCTCTGGATGGGCAACCAAATAGGTCTTGGTTGCGACATCAGATTACAACATCAAACCCACATCTCCACATTGCCACAGCTGTAGCAGCAAACTGAAAAATACCTGAAAGGCACAATACCAGAATAGCAAAAATATTAAAATACTTTGACAGCAAACAAAAAATGTGTGACTACAGTATACCATGGGGCAAGAACTGGGCCAGATCTGATAAACACAGCAGTCTTCTGCAAACCCTGAAGGACTGTGAAAGGTGGGAAGAGAAGGAAAATAGTGACCCCTTGAATGGTTTTTATTTTTTTCCATCTGAAAGCCAAAACCCCAACAGGGTGCATCCTTGCCCCTTTTGGGATGAAAAATTCTTCAAAAGGAGTGTGGGAGTAAGGTGAGCTGCACAGCCAACCCTCATTATTTATCATCATTTCCAGCTGACAGCTAATTCTGTTAGTCTTGTAGTTCGAGTGTACATTGATTTGATTTACCTATTCATCTCTTTTCTGTCATCTCATTTGCTCTGTTGTGGGCAAGGGTATGACCTGTTCTTATTTGAAGGTTTATGTGCTTTTGCTACAAGAAAGAGAGGGTAACAGAAAGGGGAAGAGCATGGCTTCCCATGTTGCTGTGTATGAAAGGCTGGGAGGGGTGAAGCTATGAAGTCATGTACTATAGATATGCTCAGCAGAAAACCACAGCACGGTGCCTCTCATATAGGCAATATGAGCAATTTATTATCCTGAATCAGAAATGACCTCCTGGCCTGTTCAAAGCTTCAGTATCCCAGGCAAAAGGGTTATGGTCGAACCCAAGAAGCAATGGACACCATTGATCCTATTGGATTTTTTTTTTTTTTTTCTGGGACAGATATCTGGGGCAGAATCTATGCTTCTGGCTCTGATTATGTGAGATTGTAGCACAGAGGTCTTAATGGTGGGCAGTAAAGCAGGAATGAGACCTCAGATCAACACTCCTATGGGCGTCTGTGGCTAAGATGCTTGAGGGCTTCAAGATGGCAGAGGGGAAGCAGACTGCAGGATGAGAGGCATCTGGTACCTTCCCAAGCGAGAGTTTTGCCTGCTAACAGGGCTGCAGGCAGCCACCTAGCATCTTCCATGGTGCCTCTGGAAACACCAAAAAGCAGAACAAGCAACACTGACTTCTGTATTTGCCCTTTGTGGCGGTTTTCCTGGAGCAGTCCGTCAGTGCTGCTGCAGGGACAGCCACCCACGGCCCTGAGTGGCAGTGCCTGCAGGAAGCCATCCCCTCAGCGCTTTTAACACCACGCTGCTGCCTTCTGTCAGGGTTTCGGCGTTAAAATACTATTTCCGCTGGGGACGACGCGACAGGAGGCCTGATGCCGCGTCCTTTCGGGAGAACCTTCAGACAGGGCGGGTGACTGTGTAAAATAAATAAATAAATAGATAAATAAGAGAGAGAATGAAAGAAGGAAAAAAGAACAAAAAAATAAAAACTCCTCCCGCCCGCTCCACTTCTCCTCGCCGCGCAACGGCGAGGCCGCGAGATCGGACGTCAGAGGGAAGAGGGCTGGGGTTGTCGCGCCCGCCGCCGCCACCGAGGGAGGAGGGAGGAGAGGGAGGGGCGGGTCGGCCATCTTGGGCTTCGCCGGGCCGGGCGGGGAGGAGGAGGAGGAGGAGGAGGAGGAGGAGGCGCGGCCGCCCTGCGGAAGTGCCCTCGCCCCCCGGAGCCGAGCGGAGCCGGAGCGCGCCCAGGGCTGCCCGCCGTCCCGAGCACCGCCGCTAGCGAGGAGCATGGCCGGGCGGCTTCCCGCCTGCGTGGTGGACTGCGGCACGGGGTGAGCGGGGCGGCTGCTGACAGCTCGGGGCTGGCGGGTGGCGGGCGTGTGCCTTCCCCCCCTGCTGCCGTGGGGGGCGCCGGGGATGTGTGGGGCTGGGCAGGGCTGGGCTGGGCTGAGCAGGGAGCGCATCCACCCGCGGCTCCCTCAGGGTGCCCGGCAGCGGGGAGGCCTCCGCCGGCCCTGTGCTGTGCCGGCAGGAGCCGGGCAGGAGCCCCGAGCCCTCCCCGAGGGGCTGCCTGGGCTCAGGGCCCTGCCTGCAGCCGGCCCCCCTCGGTGGCTTGAGCTCGGGGGGCCCCCCGTTGTTGTCGCCGCTGCCTGGGTCATTTATTCTCTGTTACTTCTCTCTGTGGAAAGGGAGGAAAAAAAAAAAAAGCCTCCTCCGGTAGTGAGCAAGCGCAGAGGAACTTCCTTAGTTTTGTCAAAGCCTCTTCCTGCTTTCAGGCTTTTATACCTTATAAGGCAGTTTTCAGTGTCAAACCTGAACCAAATCCGTTTTAGAAACTCTTCTTTTTATCTAGCAGCAACCAGGAGGTGAAGAGGATGAATTGCCAGTGATATATAGCCTAAAACCTGATTTCGGGAGGCAGCCCTTGGGATTCAGCCTCCTTTTCCGCCGTGGCACGGCTTTCGGTGTCTCTGGAGACCTCGGTAGCAGAGCCTCGGAGGTGCCTGTGGGAAGGGTCACGCTGTGCCGCTTACGGCAGCGCACTCAGGAAGTGAAAACCGCTCTGCGAGCTGCTCCCTGCGTACGGTTTTAAAGATGGAGTGTTTTATTTTAGCTGCTGTGCACTGGGGTTTTACTGTGATGGGAAACGCGGGTTTCTTTTCAAAGCTCCTTCAGCTGCCACTGCGAATTTCTAAGTGTATCTTTTTGTTTCACTTCTCATCCACCTTCCTGAAAATAATGGAAGAAGTTTCTTAGTGAATGCAGCATAGGTATGGATATTTACAATGCTCTTCTGAAAGGGCGTGTTCGTTTGAAATCCAGGCACTTGCTTTTTGAAAGCACATCCCTTTCTTCCCTTTAAGATAATCCATTTGGTGTAGGATGTTAACAAATCAGCGTTTAAGAAGAGCAGGCATATATGTCTATTCCATACAAATGTTAAGTGTACAGATGTTCAAGTCATATCTGTAGAGCTGGAATTAAAACATTGAATTCAGTGGGGTGAAAGGAAGGTGAGCACAGGAGGACTGAGAGTGTGTAGTTGCGAGTAATATACGAGAAATATACAAGAGTGTAACATGATGTCTGTATGTACTATTTATCTTTCAGAGCCAAGATTTGTAATGCACTCTGCCACATGCCAGTAGAAGCTTCTTCCCATCTCGCATGTATGTGCATTACAGGTAGTCCCGTTGTGGTAATCCTGTCTTTCTAGGCTTGCAAAATACAGGTTGTGAGCACTGGTGTCAAGAGATTGGCTCAGAGCTTTCAGTGATGCCAAGCAGAAGCAGCATGCGAGAATATAGCAGTGTAAGAAATGATGTTGGCTTTTTAATGGGAGAAGTGTACCAAGGGACCTTAGAGTTAAAAGCAAATCTTCCTGAAGAGATCGGAACATAAGTACACCATTAATCAACTTAATTGCACAGGGCATACTCTAGCATTCTTGTATGTGATGCTGACCAAATCTTCTGCCTGTTTCACGTACTTATCCTTTTTTCCAGTCATTGTAGATCTCTCTAAGATAGTGTTTTATTGTCAGGCCATGTTTATTTGAAAACAACCCAAACAGTTCTGCTCTCACTTCTGTTTCTTAAGCGCTTGAAAGGGCGAGGTTCTTCTTTCTTCCCTGACATTGTGCTCCATAAAACTGTGGACAAAGACGTTTAGTGTTGAAAGCACACCAGAGAGTTGGGCTTGTTGGATTTCATTGATTTAAGTAGATGAAGGTGTGAAGTAGTGAATTAATAAAGGAGAAATCTAATGCCTGACACAAATAGGAAACAGGTGTGTTGGGATGGGATAGCATAATCACATAGCTCTCGTTTTTTTAATGCAACCCCATCTCATTTTGTGTGTATAAGCGAGATCACTGCACACAAATCATGTAAGTCTTGTGCTCTGTGCAGATCAGCTGAGGATTCAGCTACATTACTGTGTGCTTGCTTTAATTTTGGTGGACAAGACAAGTTAGAGCCACTGAAAGCAGGAAAAGAGTTTTAGAAAGCATAACCAATACGGTAAGGTTGAAAGAAGCTGTCTTGCGTAGAATAGGCAGGACTTCAAAAGCGCACAAGTTTTCCAATAATTTTTTTTTTTTTTTTTTTTTACAGGTAAGGGACAGTCCTTGGACTGTAAATTAATAACCTTAATCAGCAAAAGGGCAGATGGAGGAAGACACCCTCAGTAGCTCTTCTACATGTTTTATACATGTAGTTACAGATTCTGCAGGGTTCCGTTTGTTGACCTGAGTGGTGTACATGTGTATTTTGGCCAGCTAGCATCCAGGGGGAAGGAGAAGGATGAGAGGGGGAAGAGATGGCTGAGTTGTGCTTTTCAGCATCCGCCTGCACAGCTCAGGCGTGTTTTAAGAACCGCTTTTCAAGCATAAAGGGAACAAAGCACAGAAGAGGTTAGGGAGATCATGTAATACCTGTCATTTGATGTTTTAACAGTTAGTCAAATGCTTTAGGGATAGTCCAAGTATATGTCATATAGCTGGAGCTGGCAAATGGGTAAAGTCAGTGACATGGCAATCGGATTATGGGTGCAGCAAAATTCTTCCAGAATTACACTTGTTATTTTGAGCGATGCATTCCTCAGAAGTTCTTGTGCATTCTTTGCTTGACCAAACCTGCTATCTAGAAAATAGGGTAATGAGTAAGAGCAGGTAAAATACCTAATTGCAGTTAAAAACCAAACAAACCTTAGATGAAGCAGTTTCTTCTTTATTACATAATAAGGTTACAGACATGGGAATGAAATATCTGAAGAGCTCAGACAGTTAGCACAGTTTTAGCACAGGATTATTTCTTTCTGTAATTGATAGTGTTGTCTGGCTTAGTTTTAAGCATATTGCTGCTTTGTTGGGAAATCTGTGAAACAATATTGGAAGTACTAGTGTCAGGAAGTAGTTGTCCATGGTAATGTTGAATGGGATATAGCTTGGCTAATGTGAACCCCTTTCTCTTCTCTTTGGAGCTGTGTGCTGTTCTTTTTATGATGTTCACTGACTCTGTATGTATGCTGTTAATGATACTTTGTATTGAGGGGGGTGTAAGGACTATGTGCATTTTAAAATATGAAAAGGAAACGAATCCATATTATTTATTTCAGGTATATGAACAACACACTAAAGAAAGAAAAAGCCTCTTAGTCATTTTTTAATCTCAGTAGGCTGGAGTCTCTTACTGCGTGTCTTTTGGGTATTTGAATAGTTCTTGCTGTTCTCTTCTATGGGTGAACATTGAACAGCCTGAAAGTCACGATTAAAAGCTCTTCCTACGCCACTTCAGAATTTAGCTTGATTAGGTTGACATCTAGATTTGAGCTGTATTTCTCTAATCATTGTGAACGTGGTTTTCTCTTAGTATGAACTTGCACAACACTGAATTAGCTCATTTGGGATGGCAGATAATTGCAAGTGTTCAAATTAATGGCTCTTCAGTTGAGCTGAACTAAGTGGCTGTGTAACCTACTGCAGTTCCAAAATGAGAACTTCATTTTAGCAAGGAAAATGATTTGAAGGAAAGTGTTTGTGTTTTCCATACCTTAACTTTACATTTTATAGGCTTTCATGCAGTTTTCTGTGGCTTCCAGGTGGATCCGTTACCAACTGATACTTGGCTGTCTCTAGTGAGTAGCTTTGTTCTAGTGTACCCCAAATTCTTTTGCATCAGTAGGGTCATGGATGATTGTTATCCCTCTGGGTAAACTAGCTTACACAGTTGAGAAGGAAAAAATGTTGGTCTCCCTTGTTGATTTTTTATCTCTTTTTACATGCTGAGCTAGGCACCTTTTTATTTCCCTTATACAGGTTACAAAAATGGGTGCATGTTTTTTTCTTCCTTTTTTATCCCTCTGAATTCTAGAATTCAGAATTAAAGGTTTTGGATCAGACTTGAGAAAGCTGTGATGTTCGCAGTGGGAGCACGAGTGTCCCTAGAGCCTCTCAGCTGAGAGCTGGGAAAGCTGAGGCTGCTCAGGATTTCCAAGTCTTGTTCTAAAGTTGCAAACTTCTTTGGAATCAGTTGTCTCCCTGAGAGTTTCCTGGGGAGTTTCTATAACAAGTTTTGCCAAAAATGAAGGAAGGCTTTGGTGTATGAGACCTCAGAGATGCTGGGGCTAGGGCTTTTCTGGTGCATGCAGCAGAGCAAGCTTTGGGGGATGCTTCTCAACAAATCTTACTTCTACAGTTAATCTTTGTGCAACACGTGTAAACCTTCATGGTCTTAAGTAGACAAAAGTATTTGTAGGTTGAGTGTGAAAAGTTGTAACAGGATTGTGTTGTTCTGTTTCACTTTTGGGTTTTGTCCTGGTAGTGTAAAAGAGTATGAGATCCATGAGAATCTAATCTTCAGTAGACAGCAAACATACATGAGACAAGGAACCAACATAAGGGAAGTAACAGCCTGTATTTTGTTTGATCTGCAACTTTTGTGGTTCTACTCTTAGCTACTTAACATAAATTTCTTAAAAGTAACTTATATCGGGCCTTGAAAAGAGTTTTCTTTCCTAACATTCCAGGCACGGGCTATTTCCATGGATTTTTCACATCCTTACTTATACTGAGTATGAATTGCTTCAGCACTGTGATTTATAACAGTGAACGTTTCCATCAGATGTCTTGTTGTGACTGTTCATGGGTTCCAGTCTTCGTGAAAACTGCCTGTATTGGGATGAATTCTCTCTATTTTGTGTTATCCGAGAAGTAATTTTTCAGAACGGAAAGCATGAATGAAATCATTCCTTAATGGAATATGGAAAAACATTCTTCCAGGATTTTCAGAATATCTTTTGCTTGCCAGTAAATGAGTGGTCAGGGACGGAGGAGGAAATGCTTCATCCTTAACATGAAAAAAGGTGTTGTGCTAGATTGAGTTGGTGGCTTAAAATATATATATTTTCAATAATTGAGAAAAGGTTCTGCAGACCTATGATTGACAGGATTTCTTAAGTAATTCTAGTACATCACAGTCTGTTAAAATGCTATAAGCACTCATTATGTCCATTAAAATCCATATTCCTTTACACACAGATTGCTGTATATTCCTCCCTCTCTGTAGGAATGCCATTACAGGAGTCAGCTTACATGTTATTTGAACGCACGTCAGAAACCATTCAAGTTCCACAACACCTTTTGGTCCTTCTTTTTGCTTTCCTTGCCCTGCTTCCCACTTAAGCTTGATATTTAAAAAAAAAAAATAGGGGGGGGGGGAGGGGGAAAGGAATACATTTCTGAGCAGAGGACAAAACTGCTTGCATCCATGGGCCAGATCTGTGAAGTTGCTGATAAATGAGCCCCCTTTCATGTACAGCACGGCTCCTGGTCGGGCGTGCGTGGGAAGCTCATGCAGCAGTTGAGAACAGAGCACGGCCCTGGCGGTGGCGGCGGCTTTGGGGAAGGTGTGGGTGGCACAGAGCAGGCTCTCTGCTCCCTTCTTGGTCGCTTGTTATTACCTCGCGTGAACACTTTGCCCAGAAAGGATGTTGATTGTATGGGTGTGATGCATGTTTGAGCATCTAGATTAGTTGCAAATACGGCTTCAATGAATTCAGAAATGCCATACTTGTTCCTGAGTAGCAATCCATCTTCTCTATTATTTCATAGGCACAAGACCAACTGCAAAGTTTCTCATTTAGTTCATGAGTGTAAAAGTTTCAACATTTTGTTTCATCATTGCAGACTCTGGAAAAAAAAAATGCAAAAAAGCTTTGATTTCCAACAAGACCTCTTTTAATTTAGGTATTGTTCATTTAAAGACTTGAAGGAGAAAATTATAAATCCAAGGGTAAAACAACTAACATTTTAGTCAGTCCCAATGAAATAGAAAAAGGGGTCTTTGCAACTTCCTCTTTTTAGTCAATGAACTAAAATATACGTAGGTGTACTGATCTAATATATATCCTTGGGTAGATCCTTAAAAATACCGCTTTGAATGCAGACTTAGAAGTGCCCGAATCGGGGTTATTTTAACCATCAAAATGATACTGATCTGTCCTTTCCAAGTGCTACTGCTGATGTTGCCTTAACTTTCTGCAAAGGAATCAGTTGCCAAGGGAGGATTGTATCCAAGTTGAAGAAGTCATTGTTTCATCCACTGACTTTCTGTAGGTCACAATGTCAGTCTTTTTTTTTCCCTCCCTCCCTCTTTTTTTTGACCTGAGCGTGACTTTGCTTTTTTAAGCCTAGATGTGGAAAGTAGAAAATCTAGATATCGTTTTTCTCTGCATAATTCTCTTGTGGTCACTGTGAGTGTCCGCAGCTGTGCGCTGGATGTGTTATGTCGTGATCAGTCTGTAGAGAACAAGATGCAGGCAGGAGGCTGTCCGCTCTATTTTGATTGTACCCTGCTGTCAGTGAATTAATTGAAATTTTAATAATGTAGTTGATGCAATATCTCATCAATTTTTCAATGTCCACTTTTGTCATGACTTGCCTTCAATTTCTCATGCTGTTTATCATCTGCAAGAACTCTCACAATATGACTTGCTAAATGAGACCTACCTTTTATTACACCAAAACTCAGTGATAGATTTTCAGCCCCAGCTTAGTAAGGCACACTTTTCTACAAGCAACTCTTTCTAATTCAAAGCCACATTTTAATAGAAGTGTGGTGTGATCAGGTAAGTATGTAAATTGATATTTCTATGCAAGCATATCCTTTTCAGAAAGTGCTTGGCTACCTGCTGAAGAGGTGGCCAGTACTGAGCAGGTGGGAAGCCTGAGCTGCCAGCAGGGCTTGCTGCGGGCTCCTGGTCTCCTCTCCATGGTCTGCCAGTCCCTTTGGGTTCATCTTGCCCTCTGCTGGGATATCACTGGGGTGACAGCACACAGCTGTCCGTTCAGGGCTGCAGCTCTCAGGCACAGCTGTAGTGCCAATAGCAAGCAGAAGTGATCTTCTCTCTTTTAATCTGGATTAACTATTTACACTTTTAGCCAATGCATTGCATTTTCTTGGGAAAAACCATCAAGTTCACTCAGGTTTGTGCAAGCTGTGGCTCCATCTGCATCATGGCTTGAAGGTTTTGCCAATTTATCCATGAGCATGTTGCTGTGGTGTGTTGGTCACCAGCATCCCCAGTGCAGGGTTTTGTTCACTGGGAAATTGTGTATTTGTTGTTTAAATTGGTCCCTTCTTGTTTTAGCTGTCAAATATTAGGTATACTCACCTATTCTTTTCTTTCAGTATGTCTGCACGGTGTTCAGCTTGTTTTGGACAAATGGTGTGGAAAGTTGCGAAGTTAATCTCCCTCTCATAAAAAGTAATTTACAGTGTAAGGAATCAGTCATGATGACTTCCGGACTTGGGGTATTGTTTCCTCCTACTTGGACATCCTATATGGAGGAGTCAGACTATAGAAAGTGCTCAGAGAGCAAATTAAATGTAAATTAAAAAAAATCTGTATAGGTTAGTATTGTGTGGGTGTGGTGTAACACAGAGGCACTGTTAAAATGCTTTTTAAAATGATTTAATATAAAAGTCTCGAAGGAAGCAGCGAGGAAAAAGAGAGCATTCTGCTTTTGCCAACACAAACTGCTTTCATTATGCAAAGATAATATCCAAGGCCGTTTGCCTCTCTGACTTTGAGGAAAATGTATTCAAAGCAGAACTAACTCCGTTCTGTGCTAAAGGACATGTCAGCATTAAATATCTGAAAGGGATTTTACAAATAGAAATCAAATTGACTAGGACTACAAGTTTAGATGTTATTGACATCAGGGTGCCTGACCTTGGGTTTTGTTAGCCTTAGACGTTTAAGTAGGGGTGGCTTTCAGGTATGCTGCTCGTGACTCACTCCTAACCTAAGGTCTCTCGCTAATAAATGCATCTTATCTTCCTGCTGACTTCAGGAGGGGAGAGCTTCTAGAGTCGATTCTCAATGCTGTTGGGGCTTTTAATTTAAATCAAAGATGCAAGTAAACATAAAGCAATCTTGAATGTAGATTCTCTTCTGTTCTGCCCAAATGCTAGGAAAATTCCCCTCAACTGTTAGCAAAATAGGAGCTGTGCACAGTGGTAGCTTTGAGCTTTGTTTTCTCCCCAGGCTGCAGTTAATAAGATTCTCCAGGTGCCAGTTTTCAAATGCAGCTGACCTTATTGTGAGTGTCTGTAGTGCCTGCTGCTGCCTGCACTCCTTTTACACACACCTGGAGGCTTCTGTCCATTTGTGGCCATGACTTGGCAGTTTTTATTGTGCTTTAAGCTCGATTTTACTGGTGAGCATTGCAATGGTATCTGTACTTTGAGTTGCAGGTGTAGCTGTGAAGAAAAAGCAGAACCGTGTTTTTGTCAAGGATTCTTTATTCAGATACTTAAAAAAAAAATGTTAGCCTTCCTTATTTTTTTTTCCTCTTTTCAGGAAACAAACACTTCTAACAAACATTTATTTTAAGCTGCTTTTGATATTGCACTGCTTTAATTTTTGACATTACCTTTCAAATTGCATACCACTTCAGTCTGCTTCTGTTCTGTCTTACCCTGTCTGTTACGGCATATGGCAAAGAAGTGTTAGTTGTCAAGGTGACTTTTTTCTTCAAGTGGCTTGATGCAATATTCCACCTGAGAAGCAAGGAAATGGTTTCAAATACGTGCTAATGCTGTTCATTCCAAGGCCAAAGTTGCAAACTGCCAAATCCCTCTCTGGTGCCCAGGGGTCCCATACGTACTTGAGAGTACTTTAGCCATCACTTGATGTGTCTTTTATGCATTAACCAGGATCTAAAAGCATTTCTAATCTTGTGTGCTTTTTCCATTTGTAGAACTAACGCTTTGGCTTTCACTATTGAGTGCTTGAAACATTTTTGATCAACGGGTGTTTTAAAACTTTTCATCTAAGCAGCTGCTATTTAAAAAAAAAAAAAAAAAAAAAAAACACACAAAAAAACCCCTAAAACTAAAAACCTAATGATGTGTGAAAGATGATCTGTATTAGCTAAAGATATAAAGTAATATAAAGGGCACAACTCATTCCAAAGTCTTCTGCTATCTCGTGTTTTATCAAGGACATCTTAATTCATTAAAGGAAGTCCCATTTTCCTAATATAATCAGTTCCTTCAGGGGCTTCTGATGATCTGCTGCTGTTTAAGCAATTTACACCTGCTGGAGCATGGGACCTCTTTTTAAGGGGGAGGATGGATTTCCTTGCTTTCACCATCAATTTCCCATTATTTCTCTTTATGGGGATTTAAGAATCAAATGCTCCCTAGGTGTGGTCTTTTTCTTTCTTTTTTTTTTTTTTCCGTCCTCACTCTCATCTGTTTCTTGAGAAGTCTGAATGAAGTAAAACAGCAAATAAAAACGTAAGGGCTTGTTCAGGCTTTTCAGTCAGGAGGGGCTCTGCATCTAAAAGCTATGGGTTCATCCATGTTGGAAAAGTTTTCCACTTCATTTTAAGGCAGTTTTGTTACCAAAAGATAGGAGACAGTAAAACCACCATATCTATCTTATAAATCACGTCAGTGCAGAATTCACCAGTTAAAACAGGAAAGGATATCATACCCTTTGAAGTTGTCACCCTCTAGTTTTTGAGGTTGTGCAATCTCTCTGCACCAGTGAAGTAGGACCCCTTGGGTTTTTCTCCAACAGCAGCTTATCTGGTGGCATGGACACCTATCTGTAAGGAGTTGGAGACTGATGGGTGGGATCCCTTTCCTTTCTGGTTAAAAAAATGCTGTTTTTGTCACTTGATGTATGTCATGCCCTTTGGAATGTATTAGCACATGCCTGCCTGTATGTCCCATAGAACTGGGTCACATTCTCAGCTTTTCTGTAGTGCCTTCTTCAACCTGCTCATTTAATTACTCATTTCCTAGAATGAGGGTAATTTTGCCAGAGGAGAATCTTGCTGTTGTGTGCACACCTGCAAGAAAGGATTTACGTACTCTGGTGACCTTAAGTGGCATTTGTGCTATCCTGCATACTTGTACAGTGGCCTGCTGTGAAACTGTGAAATCATAAAATCACAAGATAACCTTTTTACATCTTAAGCCATTCATAACGATGCCACTTACTTAATAATGCTAATATAAATGTGAGAATCAGTAATGCCTGGAACCTAATAAATTGAAATACGAAAGGAAAGCCCTATTTTGTGCAGTTGCTTTATCTAGTTTTCTGTAAGAATTAGTTATGCAGCAAAGCGTGTCAAGCTACAGTGGAGGATGTCTGCATAAACATTATTTTAGCAAGCAGATTCATGTGCAGATATTAAAATGCTCCTTGCTGGTGTCCAGGTAGCACATATGGAGAGTTTACTTCTGTGGTGTGGTGGGAGAAGAGTTTGTTAGGTTGGATTTTAATGGAGAAAGTGCACTTGGGAGCACGTGGTCGTTTTCACTCCTGTTGGCAGTGTAACTTGCAAAATTCAGCTTCTTGCAGGAAGCAACGTGTAGTGTCTTTGAGGTATCCACATCTCTACCATCACAGAATAAAACATTTCAGCAGTCTTTGGAGCAGGAATCAGAACTTTACCCGTGCCTCTGCTCTGCTTGCACTTGGTAACTCCTTGTGTCTTTGCACAGCACTGGCAGCAGCAGGTGTAGGGTTCAGCTCATATGGGGCCACCACATTTCTCATCTGCTTCTCAGTACTTCAATGTGTTATCCAAGAAATAATTCTCCCCTATTCTTAAGGCTTCTGTTAAAACTACAGTTGTGTCAGGATTGGGGTGTATAATTTGGGTGAATGGAAGCAGAATGACACTCATCATGGACAGAAAAGAAATGGAGGAAAGGCACATGGTCAGGGCTTGTGGTTTGCAGATGGAGGTTTTTAATGATGTGCTCATTAGAGGTTCTTGCTCTAAGTGCTGTTTCCTCTTAGCTCTAAAATCGTCTGCGTGACTGATATGCAAGTAACCTTCAAGTGAACTTACTGCTTTCATGTCCTAGCCTTAGAAACATCCATTCTAGGTGAGAGAGTGCACAGAAGAAATCCCATTAGTGTAACTGAGAGCTTTGCGAAGAGCCTTTTGGCTGTCCTTGCAGAAAGCTCTCATGCGGAGTAGCACAGAACTACTTCTTAATTTCAGGGTGTGAGTTTGAGGTGGGTGGGACCCGAGTGATGCTCCTGCCTTGATGGTTAAGGTGTAGATGAGTAGAGTCAAGTGAGAAGGAACTGCCACTATCTTCTGAATGTGTGTCGTTCCCCCCCCCCAATGACATGTTTGTGGTTGTCACAGCATCTGCCCAGGCCAGACCATGGGGTGCTGTGTGAGGCCCTGCTGGGGTTGGGTGTTCTGTAGTTCATCTTCTAAAGGCAGCCCAAATAGTTATTATCCAACATTTTTTAATGTTTTTCTCCTTTTTCCTTAAGTGAGCTAATAGGGCTGCAGAAACACTTCAGGTAGCCGAAGGTCGTCTGCATGATGGAGGCTGAGTGCAGGTTTCCACCTTTGGGGTCTTGAAAATCAGTTCTGTTTTGCAGATTTCAATAGAAATCCACATAGCTAATGTTTGTCCTCGTCTATGTTGTGCCTTGCTCTTTTGCTGCCAAGTGCCTCAAATTCAGTGTGGGAGAGCTGAGTTTGAGTCTCGTCAAGCGATGTGTGCCTGCGTTTTCCATGGACGTCGCTCCTGTCACCTCTGTGTGCGCAGCAAGCAAACGAAGCTGTGGTTTCCAGGGGAAGTGCGATCCAGCCTTGGTGCTGCCTTGTGATATCTTAATGTCAGGAGGTTTTTCAGGAGTGCCAGAAGATACTGGATCCCTACCCTGAACAAGGCAGGGCGTGCCTCATTCCCCCGTGAATCATCCATTACTCAGGCACGCTGCGTGAATTGCTCTGTGGAAATCCGAGACTTGGAAAATCCAGCTTGCCCAAGGTATCGTTTTTTTTTTCAGAAGATTTGAGCAATTCACATGAAGTGGCTGGTAGAACAGAACTCATCAATCTGAACAATACTCTTCGCAAAACCCAGTCATTAAAGAAGCTTTTATTAGACTGCACACTCGGAGAGCTGCAGTTTTGTATTAACTTTTATAGTTTTGGCTTAACTGGTTTCACACTCTGTTGTAATTCAAGAGCGTCTGTTGCCTCGTGGCTAGGAAGAGGAAGCCTGCTGCTTGTTCCCCAGCAGCCCTAGGCGCGGGCTGTGGGATGGTGCCTGGGGAAGCTGCAGGAGGTGAGGAGGGTGGGTTATTTCCCTCACCCACAGCTGGGCATGGTGGTGCTCCCCATGCAGAGCAGAGCCTGGCTGGGAAGCTTGGATCTACTAGAAATCTGAAGCATTGCATCTGAGACTACGTTGGAGAGCTGCTTTAAGGCTTTAATATTCCGACACCAGAAGCCACGTGGGGTTTTCTTTGTCCTTTTTCAGAAATCTAAAAACTGGGCTTTTTTTCCATGAGTCAGGAGACTTTTCTTTGCTGAGTAGGCCATAGTATTTTTAGATATGCTGATTTTATGTCTGAATACAGCCTTTTTATTTAAAATACGTCTTTCATTTGGCTGGTTTTCTTCCTGTCTGCTGGATGTGTGCATACCGGGCAGTTTCCAACACCACAAGCAACTAAACAGCATGTTACCTGCAGCACTTTAACTTCTGTTTTCTTTGAAATAGGGCACTTAAAGAAAGCTAAGCCGGACTATTGCTTGACAAGGCACTTCTGATCTAGTAGCTTGTGTAGCCATCAGGGTCCAAAGTTCCTCTGTAGGTTCGGCTTTAAAACCCTACATGCCACAGCTTCTGATTTGCATGGGAAGGTGGAGAGAGTGAGTCAATATTTGTTGGGTTTATTATTAATTTTCATTTGGAACTGAAAGCTGTATTCTGCGTTAGCTGGTTACAGAGGCATCAACTTGTGGGATTCTTACTTGGGATTTCTTAGGAACTATCTAAGGCATCTAAAAGAAAAAAGCAAAACTTTTCATGTAACTCGAGTCTGCAAAATCTGAGTTGCCTGTCCTGAGTTCAGGCATGTGCGGTACGTGCTGGTCTCCGTGTGAATTGTACATGTCTTTCTGGTGTTTAACTTCTTTTCTCTTCCATTAAGTATTTTATTTTGCCTTTTTTCTTCTTCAGTAAACATAGCAGTTGATCAATACGAAGTCAAGTTTTTTTTGCACGGTTATACCGGTTGCAGTGGGTTATAGACAAGATGGGTTTTATAGCTTGTAAAACACTCTTGCAAAGCATTTCTGGCTCTAGTTGAGGTCCTGTGCTAAGCACTTTGTTAAAGGGAAACTTATCTTCCTTTTCATTAGGATAACACTTCTGGCCCAGTGCTACCAGGCACAGCTCGTGTCAGCAGCAGGAGCTGTGTAGGTGGTAGCAAACACGTGAGCAGCTCGGGAGCCTCTGTGTCATCAGCATCACAGCAAAACACTCTAGCCTGTTACTGTATGCGTTGCTTGGCATTTTGCTGTATTGTTGACACAGATTTATGGGTTATTAAAGTCAGCACTGCCTCGTGGTGCCTAGGATGTGCCAGGTTTGTATGGCACGGCTGAAAGGTGTGGTGGTTCCGCTGCAGGGCCTCCTGCTCCTGCTGCTGGCGCTAGGGCAGCTTCGGGGCTGCATGAAGAAAATGCAATCTCTGTTAGATCTGCGTGTGTTAACCTCGTCCGTAGGCTGTAACCCAAAATGCAGCATGCGTGTTGGTTTGCACACATTAGAATTTGCCTGCGCTGTTCTTTTATAACACTTCTTGCAGCAGCAAAGATTTGGTACTGTGGATTTCATTGACTTTTTTTTTCCACGAATGCCTTGGGAATTTTGTCAGATTTCTTATTTCATCCCAGTAAGTGATGTCCGTAGGGTGTTCTGGAAATCAAGTGGGCAAAGGTGTGTAGTTCTCTTCTTTTTGCTCTCCTTAGTCTTATTAAACACATTAAGAATATTTTCCATTTATTAACTTCTGTTAAACCACTGTCACTGGTAGCACCTATGGCAGGACATGGCAGGAGAGGCTTGTGGTTGTCAGTCCTGCCTCAAGTCTGGCTGGCAGCCCGTGGCCAAGGGAATTTTTTCCCCTATGGTTAGCAGTTGCAAAAATAATTCTACTGCTAACATTTATTACGTGAAAATACACTAAAGGATTCCTGCAGATCCCTGAAGAGGGAAGAACAACTTCTGTGACTGAATTTTACTCCTAGTCATTGATAAACTGAATTACTTCATGTTTTGTAGTGCCATTTCGATTGAGTAGAAACTAGCAACAATACTTGCTTTGTAGTAGGAGGCATTGGTTCACCTCTTTTAAAAGGACTTTGTATTTTTTAACGAACACACCTCTCTTCCCACATCATGTGTTTTTTTTTTTTAAATCTTTAATACATCTTTAGTATTTCTTGTGTTAAATATTATAACTGTTGTTTTTTTTTTTTTTTGCTTTAATAGGTATACGAAGCTCGGATATGCCGGTAACACTGAACCACAGTTCATTATTCCCTCATGTAAGTATTTGTTACTTGCATGTGAGTGCTCAAGTTACACATAAAAGTTGGTATGATCCCTTTAAGTTCTGAGCATGTGCTATGTACAAGGGTATTTAAAACCAAGCAAATAGAAAAGACCTGTGACTGATGACAGGATGGTTACGTGACTTTTTTTGCTCTGAATGCTCAGTTTAGAAAGACAGATTCATTAAAACAGCATACTGTGATGGTTTCAATCTCCAAGAAATTAACTTCAGATATTAAGTTATAGCATGGCTATATTTGCTTTTTAGAAGATTCTTCTCCTGATAGTTAATAGATCAGATAAAACTTCGGGTGATCATAAATAGGAAAATAATAATAATAAAAAATATTATGCTTCCCAGGTATTTTTTAGTATTACAGCTTGTGCTACTTATTTTACTTGCAAAACATTAAATTAAGGAACATATGCTTTCAAATGTAAAACTGCTTATTTATTCACTCCCTGCCTTCTAAAATGTTTCTGCCACATGAAGGGATGTGGCTCTTGCCTGGAGAGTGGAGCTCAGTCAACTTCCCTTCATAATACTTCCCTTAGAAATACTTCACCTTCTGCACCATTTGGTGTTTTGTCAGTGTTCATGTTCATCGGGGCCAAAGTAATCAAGTATTGCATCCTGGTAGAAAGGAGTAATTAGTACACCCAGTTTTCCTTGTAAATACAACAGGAAAAGAGCTGGAAGTAACAATGCTTAATGCTGTAGAAAAGAACTGGTAGTTCAGGCTCTGTTTTTCTGTTGTTTGTTTTTTTGGGGTACAAAATGTGCGTCAGAAAAGCCATTTTCATGGCAAGCTAATGTTAAATCACTTAATGCGTTCTCCTGTTTTTATACATGCGAGAGAATCCTTGCAATCTCTTCTAGATTGATTTCTAATATATAGTTCTCAATTCATGTGTCTTTCCAAGTATCATGTGGTTAACTCTGGCATATAAAATATAACTTACAATTTAATTTAGTCTTTCACATGCAAACTTTATCTTAACGTTAGATTTACTGATCTATATGAAAAAACCTCACATTGCTTTTTATGCTTCCTAGCCAAGTTTAATTTAAAAAAATAGATAAATTATTTAATTTCATATAATTAGGGCTTGCGTGCTTTTTTCAGCATATTCAGACTTGGTTTATTTCATTTGAAAATTACTTTCTTGTTACGAAAGCAAAGAGATATTCTGACACTTGAAACCAAGTCAGTTGTCAGATCATTCAGCAGCGAAATTTATACAACAGGGATGTTTTTAAAATAGAAGAGAAGGGGAATATGGGATTTCTTGATAGCTTTTCATATAGGATGTATTTAAAAGAGGCACTTCAGACTAAATTCTCCTACAGTTGAAACTGAAAACAGATTATGGTAGTAGTTAGTTTCGAAGTAATATCTTACTAAAAAAAACTGTGGGTCTTTTCAAGGAGTTCTGTATTTTTTCATAATATTCACAGTTAAGAAATATTTCGGTTTCTCATTTTGATTTCTGGGAATAACTGTTGCATTTGTCAATTCGAAGTTTCTTTTAAAAAAAAAAAAAAAAAAGGTTTGCTGAGGAACAGGTTGGAGCAGCATTCCTTCTCCCTGGTTCACTTTCTGCTTATCTTACTCACTCCTAGGATTAACAAATTTTTATCTCTCACTCTTTTATATTGTTGTCCTGGCTTAATTCTGGCTTCTGTAGAGATGACAAATGTTCGCGTGAAAAGTGAAATGAAATTATGTTGGGTTAGTTCTTTGAAGAGACTTACTTGGTTTTCTCATCTTCTTCTGCCAGCTGATCATTGCTTGATTTTTCATTCACTCAATCCTGCTTTCCTACAGTATATTAAGATAGGAGTCTATTTCTGTAACCCAGTAGTTCTCCAGATTTATCTGTTTCAAAATATCTATGATAATTTACATATTAGATGACCTTTTACTTGCTTTTAAAAGAGGAAAAAAGGCCATGGGAGTGGTTAAGCAGAAAAATTGATTTATTTTTTTTTTCCTAAAAGCTCTTATTCTTGTGCCAAGCAAACCAAAGCCAAAGCCCTGTGATACTGCTGGAGCGCTGCCCATCTTCAGCACCGTGGTAGCCGAGCTCTGGTTTTAGCAAGATGAATGTTCCCGTTTGTGTGTTGGGGCTGTAGTTCTTCATTCTGCTTGTTTCCTTCTCCCTGTTTCTGATGTTGGCCACGAGCGCTGACCGCCAGCAGTGTGTGCAGAGCTCTCGTCTCGCTGGCGGCTTACAGCAGCATTCAGCCACTTGGACTCAAAGGTTTCTGACTGCTGTGGCAAGTGCTGGTGTCTCACTCGAAATGTCGTGGTGATAACACACATCTGGACGGCAAAACTTCCCCGAAGTCTGCAAGCTGTGTTGCTGACCTGAAAAGTATTTGGCAAGATGCTTCTTCTCATTTGCAGCGAGCACTGGCCTTGCAACATCTCCTTCCGCTCAGCTTCAGCTTCTGCTTCTTACCTACCTCTCTGCTTTTTGGCTTCTAGCCTTTTGCTTCCTCTCCCCTCCTGTAAGCCGCTACAGAAGTTGTGGTATGATTCAGTTTTCCTCTTGAAGAGCTCAAAATAATATCTTCTGCCTTACTCTGTTCAGTCTTTCACAACACTTCTTAGTTTCTGTGGCTGCGCAGCTCTTCTGTTGCTGTTTATGGGAAGAGAAGGGAGAAGGATGGGGCCACTGCTGAGCTGGTGGTGCTTTAGCCTAGCATGCTGTACATGTCCAAGCCCTGTGGCTGTGCAGCCCCTTGCCCTGCAGCCTTGAGGCTGCAGCAGCTGTTTTCATGACATTTCTCTTGGTTGTGAGCAAAGAGCACTTCCTAGCTGAAGGTGAGGATTAATGACATAATTCTGTATTGAAGCATGCTTTTGGTTCGCAGCCTTTGAATAATAGAGCCTGATATTAATACTTATTTTTTATATGAAATTTTCCACTTGTTTAAAGGCGAGTGTTTTAAGGCAATCAGGAAGACTCAAAACCTGATGTTTTTTTGTTTGCTGGCACTGTAACCCTGGTAGCCTGGGGGCTGATGCAAAAGAGGAGGGGAGGGAACATCTGTGTTCCTGTGACATCTCATCGCTGATCCATCTTTCCTGGATCCTTTGTTTAGCCTTAGCTAGTATTTCTCTAAGTTTTTCTTTATTTATGAGGAGTAATTATCCTGGAAGGAATAAATTACCAAGATAAAAGCTCTTAACTTTTGCCAGTTATTCCTTGAAGCAAGGGAGAGATTTATAGTCTTAAGTGAAACTCTCCATCCTGTTCTTAATGATAAGATAGGAATAGGATTAAAAGGAAGAAATTAAAGACTACGAAAATCTGTTTTAAAGTGTCTAAAGATGCATGATACAGCCATATAAATTCCTATTTTTTTTTGTTTCAAAATATTCCTTTTATTATCTTCCAACTTTCTTTTTTTTACTCTGTCTTATGGCCTATCCTTCCTTTTTGTGCATTTCTGCATTTGTGTTTTTAAGTTGCTTTTCAGTTCCTTTTGTGTGTACTGTATCTCATTTTCATAATACGTCCAGAAATCAAATTGGAGCAAGTGAAATGAAATACTGATTTATGTAATAGCAATGTGTCTTCTGTCTTGCTCTTTGCACAACTCCTACCACTGCATTCCTTTCTTTTGGGTGTTAACAGCTGACTGTGGAGAAACTTAGGCCACTTGTTGAACAAAATGAGATCTTTAGGGATACCCTATCAGACTGATTCTTCTAGTATTTAATCTCCCTGATTGCATGTTGAGCACCCAAAAATTAAATCTGCGTTTAGATCCCTATTGTGTTACTGTGTGAAGCCTAGTTCTGTCCGTCATGGGAACTCAAATTCTTTGTTTTATTTAGGTTTTCTGTGTTTATGCCTGAACTGAAGGATGAATACAGTTGGTGTTTTCCTATTTCTGAATGTGGGGTTTCCTTTTGTTTCTTTTGAAGTGTGGGACATATAACCTACAGCATTGTTTATGTTCTTTGTTAAAGGTATTGCTATCAAAGAATCAGCAAAAGTGGTGGATCAAGCACAGAGGAGGGTCTTGAAAGGTGTTGATGATTTAGACTTCTTTATCGGGGATGAAGCAATAGAAAAACCAACTTATGCAACCAAGGTATCAGAGACATTTAAACTAATTTTCCACTGTTCTTTAGGAAAAAAATCAGGTACCTGGTAAATAACTTATGAATGTTTCTTAGATGGCTAATCTTATTTTTTTCTTATTAACCATTTTAATGGAAGATAAGGTTTGGTATCGTATAAATTTTGCTGATCTTTGGGAGCCTTTGGGAATTTTGGAAAAAAAAAAAGTGAATACATGCTTCTTTTTAAATGAAGAGGAGCTGGGAGAGTGGTAAGGGGAGGTAGGACATTATTTCTTCTTCCTTGGTATCTTCCATCAGCCTCTTCAGAATCAGGATACTGGCCTAGGGGGATCCTCTGGTTTATCCTAGTACCATTGTTCTCTGCTAATGAGGAATGCTTAATGTGTTGTTTACTGTTCAAGGTCAGAATTTTGAATAGGTGTCAGGTTGGGACAGGGAAAACCTGATGCAAAGTTTTCAAATGTAGATCATATGCTTCTACCACCATTGAAAACAGATTATTTTATTATAATAATTATTATTATTATTGTTTTTACATTTTCTATAACAGTGGCCCATCCGCCATGGTATAGTTGAAGACTGGGACCTGATGGAGAGGTTTATGGAGCAAGTAATCTTTAAGTATCTAAGGGCAGAACCTGAGGATCATTATTTTCTTTTGGTAAGTAAAACTATGAAGTAGTATATGACTAATAATAATTTTATGCTGGTTCATGGAATAATTCTTAAATATGAATATGCTTAACTTGAAAACTAAAGTGAATACAATTTCTATGACGCTTTCCTGGCTTTGTTTATCACATCCAAGTTCTTTAATTTCCTAAAGACGTTAAAAGCCAGTGTCTGAACTGCAGCATTTTTTCCCTTCTGAATTCTACCCAGTGCACCTCTGCCTCCTTCGTCTTTTATTACTTATCCACTAAGTTCAATAATGATGTTTAAATTTGAGGCAGAATAGTACCCGTGTGTTTTGACTTGGTGAAATTGCATCTGTTTTGTTTTTACAGTACTGTCACCAATATGGTATGTCTAGAGAGTAGAACTTCTGTCTCTTTTCTGTGTGGAATTCAGAAGGATTGATTGTCATATTTGGATGTATTGAATTTGAATTGGGATCAAAGGTTATTCTGAAGACTCTGCTATTCCTTTGCATTTCCTTTAAAGCCATCAAAATAAGCAATATGTTTGTGTGGATTTTATAGAGCAATTTGGAATTTCGTGTTGGCCATCGTTGTTAAAGGCCATCTAATGCAACCATGTCCTTGAAGCAGGTGTAATTGGATCTGGTTGCTTAGGACTGTCCAGCCAAGCTTCGAATATCTCCAAGGGTAGAGATGCCAATTGGGCACCTCTTCCACTGTTTTACCAACCCTCATGCTACTCTTTTTTTTTCCCTATGAATAAATAATTGGGCTTTCCCATGTTGCTGTTTGTCTCCATGACTTCTTGTATCATATTCATTAAGTCAGACTCCTTCTTGTCTTTACTCTTACATGGTTAATGCAATAAAAGATAGATACTTCTGAAATACCCCATGCCACAACTCAAAATGCATTCTTAAAGGAGAGATTTAATAGTATGCATAGTACTTTTATGAAACTTACAGTGTGCTGTTATAGTATCGTACACAGTTGCTAGTTACTCTGTTAAGTGCGTTTCTACAGCTGATCGTGTATACTCTTGTTTTATAATGATTGCTTCTTGAAGAAAAATTTGTTCAATGAATTGTTTTTTCTTAATTGCTGTGCTTCATGTGGTAAAATGTAGATATTGACGTGTTTAGGTTGATAGTCCTTGATTCTTTGTGAAAGAAAAGTTATAAACGAGCCGACCAAGCCACAGAAGGGACTATTGATGTGAATGCTTAAACAGTAATTATTCTAATGTCTAAACTTTAGACATAAACTTTTTTGTGTTTTCACTCAGATCGTGCTTTTGCAGTGTGATTTGCAAAAATTCTATTATTGTCAGGGGAGTTTTCTTCATTACACCATTGGCATCTAATAGGACCATTTGCACCTTACTATTTTTACATGCTATTGTTGTTGAATGGCTCGTCTTTCAAAATGTACTTACAGGTGGTTTTTGAAAGACGTGTTTGATTTCAGTGTAAATAAAATTTTTTCTTTTTTGTCCCACAGACTGAGCCTCCATTAAATACTCCAGAAAATAGAGAATACACTGCTGAAATCATGTTTGAATCTTTCAATGTTCCAGGGCTATATATTGCTGTTCAGGTAAGAGCAGGACTATTGAAAGTTAGGGCTACGGTTCACAAATTCACTGAGGAAAATTGTATGAGTGATGCTTGGAATACTTTTATGTACTCTACATCACTAGTTCCACTGCTAGATGTCTGTCTAGATATGTTCCTCCTGTCTGGGTACAGAATGGCACTAGACAGTATAAAATCTTGCTGCATCATAAACAAAAATTGTGATAATTGTGGTAGTAGGCCAAGAACTATACTACTCTTAATATGAAGTAGCAAAAAGGATGTTTATTTGAACATGCTTAGCAAGCATCAGAAGGCAAAAACTGCATTTATGCAGCCTTTTTTGTTTGTAAACTCTTGGGTATGCATATTATCAAATCAGTTTCTGTGCCATAAATGACCACAAGTTTCTTTTCATTAGCAGCTTTTAAGAGGATATTTCTGTCAATAGTGGAGAAAAAAAAATGAAGCAGACTAATGAAACTTTTTTTGTAAGCACGATTTAAGACAAAGGTTTTTCTTGTTTACATGTAGATAAAGTTATTTTAGCATAAGGAGACACTTATTTTGTTCCACTGGACTTCAGTTTTGAGAGCATGACGTACTTCTTGATGACTTCTGTTCATAACTTCTGAAATAGCACAGAATCACATTTCCACTGGAAATTTGTAACTTGGAGATAAGGTGAAAGTACTACTTAATAAAACATTTTAAAATATCTAGAATGCTGTTTAGCAGGAGCTCACTAGAAGATGCCCTCAATTTTTCAAGTTTTTATTTGGTTCTTCCCTCTGCAAACTCAGACCCATCGTTCTTTTATGATTCCTTCAGGGAAAAATCTCTGATTACTTTGCAAGATGGCTTGTGAATTTACTTTTCTCCCAACCGGTTTACCAGGCTATAATAATAAAGTAACTGCGAGAAATACCACATTTTTGACAATGTCCTTTTTTTGCCTCCCATTGTGTAGAAAAAGACAAATACCCTTTCATCTTCAGTATGAAAGTTTTTAACCCTGGTTCCTTCATAAAACTTTGTGTTGGTCTTCCCTGTAATATGTTGCTCTCAATTTATCATATTCAGCTTGCAATTCAATTTTATTTCTACTGTTGAGAGAATGCTTAGATGCTAAAGATTTGGATTGGGTAAAAATTGCAGTAGTTGTATACTCATCTAATGGAAATAATGGATTTTATGGCCCTGTCATTTTGTGATGCTCTCCTTAGCCTGTAAAACTGGTGCTTGTTTATAGAAGTAGACTGAATGCTAGTAAGCTCCAGTGGTCTTACTATCTTTGCTTACAGCACAGGAAATCTTCCTTTCTGTTGCTAGGACATTTGTGTAATAAATGGAATGTATTGTGCATGGTACTGTTTTGTTGGAAGTAGTAGTGGAAGGTGGGATTTGCAATGGATTTATTATGACAAATTATTAAGATGAGTCTTTCATTTGTATTCTTTTACAAGGCTGTCCTTGCCTTAGCTGCATCTTGGACGTCAAGACAAGTAGGAGAACGGACGCTGACCGGCACAGTCATAGACAGTGGCGATGGTGTCACTCATGTCATTCCTGTGGTAAGTGTACATCAAAGCCATAGAAACAACTTACCTGGAGAACAGTTTGTCCTGCAGCTTCTCTGAAGTCTTCATTCATGCAGACTGAAGTATAGCTAGGATTCTTCAAAAATGTCAGATAATTGCCAGGTTGATAGGTGTGGGGCATTTTGTTTATTTGCTAGTGCAGAAACTTTTGGAAGAACTTTTCTGCACCCTGAGTTTGTCAGGGCATATTGTCTTTCAAAGATTTACCCTAAATGAAGATTTGCAAGGCCATGCGAAGTGATCAGTGAAATTTTATGGCTTTATTATATTTCCAGTTTGTGTTGCTAGAAAATGATGCAAAATATTTAAGGGCAGATGCAGCATCGTTTACAGGTTTTTTCTCAATTTGTGCTTAATGTCCACTAGTACACTAGTGCATCAGTGATGCAAGCAAAAACAGAAGTTCCAACCTGACTAAAAATCAAAGGTTACTTAATGTTGAATATCTGTTCCCTTATATGATTTTTAAAAGCAAAAACTGGTATGATCATATATTTTTTTAAATAATTAACGCTTATAACTACAGTTTCTTAACTGTCAAATTGCTATTTTCACAGTGGGCATGTATTTCCTTTTACAAAGCTATGTACTTAAAATTGGAGCATTCACTAGTGTTCTTTATTTCAAATGGCAGCTAACATGGCTCTGCCCCTTTCCCATTGAGGAAATAAATGTATGTCTAGGCACCATAACTTTTTCTTGAAAAAATTTAGATTACAATTTTTACAGACCAAAATCTGTATAAAGCTTTATCCTGCCACACTAACCTCAGGTGTTACTTTATTGGTTATACCAGACAGTAGCTTTATCCTGCCACACTAACCTCAGGTGTTACTTTATTGGTTATACCAGACAGTAGCGTTGTTTATGAACAAAACTATGCTGTAATGTAGAAATTTCTTATTAATCTTTGTGGAATATAGTGGCAATTATTTGTTCTGACTGTTCATGAGATGGCATATTTTTAATAAGGCTTGTCAAAACAGTTGGGATTTCAAACCTTGTTTAGCTAAGCTATTTTCTAATTGCACTTAGTAGTGCAAATTGCTTTTTAAAATGGTTTCATGTCTTGTGCTTTTTTTTTTTTTAATGTTTTTGGTTTCTGCATTTAGACCAGATATTTTAAATGCCCCAATACTGTCCCCCAGTATGAATATGACTTGTAAGGGTAGACTGATGGATGAATGTATCCCAGCCTCACTTTCTAAGCCATCTCAGTTAATGTGCTTAAATGATCCATTTTCTCCCTGCTTTCAGAAAATTAATTTTGGTTCATGTGGATTGTAACATGGCTGTGACTGTAGAGTCAAATCGTTTATTTTAAAATGTTGTACAGTACAAGGTACCTTGATCTTCTTGGTAAGAGTAACCTCATTTTAAAGAGAGAATGAAGGCCAAAGAATAGTGAGTATAGCAACTGTCTGCCTTATATGTTAGTGGCCTTCCTGTTCCTCCTAACCTTGTAGTAATTGGGAATCAAACACAAAGCAAAACACTGCAAAAGTAAAATAGTGCAACTGAAGAAGTGTACTTCTGGTAATTAAGAGCTGGTCTTAAAATGCTTCAGTTTTGCAATCACAGGTAGTGAATTGGTGTTTAGACTCTCTTTCTGTCTCCATTCTAAGCTTTGTTGAATTCTTGTAAATGTCTTTCTTTCATTTTTATTTATAGGCTGAAGGATACGTGATTGGCAGCTGTATCAAACACATTCCAATTGCAGGGCGAGATATAACATACTTCATTCAGCAGCTGCTGAGAGAACGAGAAGTAGGAATTCCTCCCGAACAATCCTTGGAAACAGCTAAAGCAGTGAAGGTAATGTGAACATTGTAAATGTTCGGGTTGTTTAAGAACAGAGTTCAATATACATTTTAAAAAATAAATTATCTCAGTCATTGCCTTCTAAATAATGTTGCTCTGTTTGTAAATATTAAAATGTCTAAGCATTAAATACATTGCATTTAAGATGTATTGTTGGGTTGTCCGCACTTTGGCCTAGAATTTCAATTTTCACTTGTCCCTCCCCTTTATTATTTTAGTAGAAAATGTTCTTGGTGGGATGTGTAATGTAAAGAGCTGTAATCACTCATTCAGAAAGAATGTTGATATATTTTTTTATAGTACAGAGCTATTTTGAAAGACATTCAGCTTAAAGTATGCTTTAACAGTGTTTCTATGGCAGTTCTTCAGTATACTTTAGAACTCATTTCTCATTGCTATAGAAGTTTAGAGGGAAAAACAGAAGAAAAGTAATTTAACCCAGCAAGATGTGCTGCTTTCAGTGCTGCACAGAAATGATTTCTAGTAGCAGAGCTATTACTGTATGCAGTAAACATCAATTCAGCTGTTTTTGAGGAAGATTATTTGCTAGTTTCAAACTCTTATTCTTAAAGGTTCAAATAACTATACTTTTACAAAGTTGATACCATGTTTTCTGCTCTACTTAACAAGATACTTACAACTATATATATTTAATTTTCAGGAACGTTTTAGTTATGTTTGCCCTGACTTAGTAAAAGAGTTTAACAAGTATGACACAGATGGTACAAAGTGGATTAAACAGTATACTGGAATTAATGCTATCTCAAAGAAAGAATTTACCATAGATGTTGGTTATGAGAGATTCCTGGGGCCAGAGATTTTCTTCCATCCTGAGGTAAGTTGATTTGAATTGTCTTCACCTTTTGTTTTAGGTGCGTTTTAGATGGTGTCCTACAAGTAGTATTTGTAAATTATTGAAGTGGTAATTCCAACTAAGAATTCTGCATTGGTAAATTGGTATCAGCTATTTTAAGTTCTCTTTCCAGTGTAGGGAAAAATTAACTGGAAATAAATCTTTGTTTTTCTTTTCCTTGAATTCCTCTCCATGTTCTCCTGTGAAAGCTTTTGTTTCATGTTAGGGTGTTTTGCTTCAGCTCTCAGCATCTGAGAAGGTCATGTATTCTTTGACCCGTTGTGGTTAACAAAAGCTGTACAGGAGAATAGCAAAATAGATAGTTTAGGTTTATGGTTCTTTCAAAACTTTTATAAATGGCAGTAAATATAGCTAAGGAATATATTCCATTAGCCTTTTCACTTTCACTGTATCCCTAGTATAATGGGATGGTTCTTTATTTTCCCCTTTCTATTTTTAGCCCCTTTTTCTTTGCAGCATATGGTCCTGCGTGTTGACTTAACTGTTTTTTTTATTCTTGCTTGTAGTTTGCTAATCCTGACTTTACACAACCAATCTCAGAAGTAGTAGATGAAGTTATTCAGAATTGTCCCATTGATGTTAGGCGTCCTCTCTATAAGGTATGTAGCTAAAATGTTTTTTAATACTTGTTTTAGAAGGATTGTGGTTTATATTGAAATATGTATTGGCAACTTGGTTTGGAAAAAAAAAAGCAATTTCAAAAGCAGAAACCATTTCTGGAAGAGTGTCTAACATGCAGAAGGCTTTATATTTACTTTTGAGTAATGAGACATCCCATTCTGAAAAGTTATATGTAAAGGAAAGAAATAAGGGAAGTGTAAATTTAAGTGAAAGAAGTGAGACACACTAAGATATAAATGGATTTTAAAGCATAGGCAGTTTTAATATCACAGCCTCTTTGTATTCATATTCTGTCGTGTATAAGTGTTAAACAACTTAAAACAGGGTAAAAGCATACCTGTTAACTGTGTTTAAAAAAAAATTAACTGTAGGTCTTCACCTTTATTTTTTTTATTTCCTTAAACAGAATATTGTCCTCTCTGGAGGTTCAACCATGTTCAGGGACTTTGGTCGCCGTTTGCAGCGAGACTTGAAGAGGACAGTTGATGCAAGACTGAAACTTAGTGAAGAACTTAGTGGTGGCAGACTGAAGGTTAGTTCTTGTAGCCAATGCATTTAACTAGCAGCTTTCTATCCCTTGTTACCTGGAAAATGCAAAAATAACATACTGGAACAACAGTATTGTTTGAAATTTTCTCACCTTCATTTAAGGTTCTTCTACAGGCTTTTCAGAGATTATATATGTTGTAGAGAGTTAAAGACTGTTTCTGGGGGCCATTTGTATAACATTGTAGGAAGCTACAGTACTGTTTTGTATTTCAAAACAGTGTTTTGTATTTCATAAAGACACTGAAAGGTGTGGCACAGGCTCAGTGCAAAGCCACTAGTAGCAGTAGTAGCCAAAGGAATAGAGCATTTGCCCTTTAGAAAAAGCTGAAAGAAGTGGCTTATTTGGAGAAGTCAAATCTTTGTGGGGTCCTAATAGCAGCCCCCTTGGAACCTGTGTGGAGGTTATCAAGGTGCAACCAGGCCCGTGATAGTGCTGCATGATGACCATGTAAAGGACAGCAGCATATGAGCTTGGATTTAAGGAAAATCTCCTTGGGGATAATTGGGTGTTGGATGGGTAACTGCACAGAGAGGTTGTGTGGTCACTGTCCTTTGAAGATTGTTGGATAAAATTCTGAATAATTTCCTTTGACCTCCAGGAGATTGCACTAGAGCCATTGAGTTCTGTTCCCATCTGAATTATCCTATGATACTCTGAATTAATATTCTCACTGAACTGCATGTTCCTTAGTTTACATGCATTCTACTTCTTACCTCTGATCTTATTTTTGCATTTTTTTCTGTTGACTCTGAATACATAAAAGATATTAGCAGGTTAGAATATTTTTTAAGTCAATAATGAAGTGATTTTCTCACTTAATTTTTAGTAGTAATGTAGCTAGACAAGCTCAAACAGTACTTAAAAAAAAAAAGTGCTTTTTCGTAATATGCCATGGAGGCAACTCTGAAGTTTGTTATAAACAGTTCCTTAGCTCAAGTAACTCAGTTTATTCTCAGTTCTCTTTGTGAGACAGACCTTTATGTTATAGGTTGGAAAAGCACAGCTGTGCATTGATCATAGCTAAATTTTTGATCGATCTGCAACTAATGCTTTGTTAAAATAATGACATGAAATTTAAAAACTAAGTTTCAGAAGCCTTCTTTGGAAAGGGATAAGTAGTACGGATCTATTCTTGCAATTGCATAGCTATTCCCTGAAGGAAATTAAACAGAAAATTGAAGGTGGGTAATGTGAGAGGAACGAGGGTGGTGGAGCTGTTGAGAAAATTGGCATGAATGCAAATACCTTAAAATATCTGAAAAGTAGATAGCTCTTGCTAATAAACAAACACTTATTTCTTAGTCTGGGTTGTACAAATGAAAATCTGATAGTATAATTGTATGTTTACATACCAACCATTTCAGAAAAACTATTTTGTGATTAGTAAGCTTGGAATATAGTCTTTTGCTTCTGTTAGTTAAAAAAAAAAATCATTTAAATGTTAATATATTCCTTTTTTTTTTTTTAAATTATTTTATAGCCTAAGCCCATTGATGTACAAGTCATTACACACCATATGCAAAGATACGCTGTTTGGTTTGGAGGATCAATGCTGGCTTCCACAGTAAGTTAGCTATAAAGCTAAACATGTTTTAGTCCTGGGTATGTTTTTGGGTTTCTCATCTACCATGTAGTTCATATCGAATGCAATTGGGGGATTTCTGATAGTTTTTAGGTAAGAAACACTACACTCTCCCTCAAAGCTTTTGTATTGGATTTGGAAATTCTAAAAGAGCAAATGAAAGCTGAATTACTTCTGTGTTTTGTTTTTTTTTTTTTTATAGTACATTTTGGTTTGATGTGATGAATAGTACTTACTTTAGGTCTTCCAAATCATCTGTATTTGCTTTTTCCCACTTGCTATGTAAATTATAGTGTTGTTGACTATTGTTTCTCTTCCTCTTTACAGCCTGAATTCTACCAAGTATGCCATACCAAAAAAGATTATGAAGAAATTGGTCCTAGCATCTGTCGTCACAACCCAGTGTTTGGAGTCATGTCTTAAAGCTGACCTTGCAGGGGTCAGGGATAGGGAGGTGGGGAGGAGTTTTTCTGATCACTCGTTTGTCTGATGGCTGGTATTAAGATAACAAACATGCCTTGACAATAAGAAAAAGACCAAACGCAATTAAACAGGATTACTTTAAGTGTCTGAACATGCGGATGTAGTGGAAAGCCAAAATGATCACGTTTTTTCTTTAGATTATTTGACTTGTGCGTAACAAACAAAGTGGGTTTTAGTTCTTTCTGTGCCCTGATATTTTGTATATTAAAGAATTATCCAAGATTTGGTGGGATTTGACGGTGTGTAGATAGTCAGCTCTCTAATGCTTCAGTTGTACCCTTTTATGGGTACAACGCAGGAGCTTGTTTATATTTCTTACTTTTTTTATACTTTGAGGAAAAATATGAATTAAAGAAACTGTAATATTTGAGAAAAATTACCAGTGACCATCTTTAAAGTAAATTAAAGAAAAGTCATTAAGACTCATGCAACTAGTTCTTGAAAATCATGACCAGTCTAAATCCTGTTCCACACGATGCGAGTGCTTTTGGAACTAAGAAGCTAGTATCTTGGATTAACTGATGCCTGCTAGTGCTTTCTGATTACTCGGTGCATTTTCATTCTATCTCTTGCTTTAAAAAAAAAAAAAAAAGACAAGACTGTTGGACCAGTATTGCAGTTCTGTAGTGTCATTTCTAATTAAAACCAAATAATCAGGTTATCAAAATTGGTGTATTTAAAGCCTAACACCATTCCAATAAAGGCACAAAATTTCTTTTTATGTTTGTGTCAGACTTGTTCATATCATTACATGGGAAGTTGTGAGCATGGGTTCCTACATATCCGCTGTTGTTTTTAATGAGTAAGATTGGCTTGTAAGATAGAGATCACTATGTGCATTGTGTAAGCTGAAGTGTGAGCTTCTTAGAACTACAGTTTATATGTTCATCTAGATAGCACTGATCTATATAAACCTAACATCCATCTGCATTGTTAGGTTTGTTCATCTACTTCATTCTGTAACTGATTTTTTTTTCCCATTTTCTTTCAAGTGGTGGCATACAGGAGACAGCTCTGCGTTTTAAATCTCTGGTTTTTCTGCAAGAAAATACCATGTAGATAAAAAGTGAAGTGAAAACGATCTCTTTCTCATTCTTTCTAGGAAGAAAGCTTCATATTTGCAATTTCTATTAATACTTGATGATAGAAAACTCTGATTCAGACACTTCCGAACTCACAAATGTAGTTAAGACTGTTCATGTAGAAGACCACAAGAGGGAGATCTCTTGGTTTCTTCTACAGAATTCATTATTCCTCAAGTTCGCTTTTTAGAGAGAAGCTCTTCAGTTGCCAGAGCCTTCAGTTACTTCAGAGCATGATAAACGAGCCTCCAAAACAAAGCTATATATGGAAAGCTGGAAAGCTATTTTTACAGTAAACATTACAAAACTTGACGTACTGGAATAGAACCTTGGTGCAAACAGGAAAAAAAAGTTAAATAATGGTATTACAAAGCTATTATTAACCTCTCCTGATCAATGATACAAATTTTGTATACCTGGCTTTGAAAGGTTGTCATATAGTGACCTTTTGAGTAACTGCTGACTAATTCATATGGTAAGACACACAGACAAATATATGTAAAATAGAGATTAATTTAAGCTGTGCTTTCCCAACAGTCATCTAGTTCAACTGTATCATGCTTTAGTGATTGGATTTCCTGATACACGGCAATGGCCTGAAGACAGACCCAATTTTCAGGGAAACAAATTTACTTTGAAGATTTATTCCTGAAACACAGACACATAGATTCCTCTTTATATATGGGTAAAGTTGCCTGGCAATCTTGGCAGGTAGGGGAACAGTCTCCTCCAGTAATTCCCACGGGTGTGTATGTGGGGGCCCTGTATTTTGTGGCTGGAAACCAACATGACTGACAACTGGACCACACTGAGTTACGCTGGAAGAGAAGAGGTGCCACTTGCATGCCTTCATGCAGGTGTGCTACCCGTGCACTGGAGAACAAAACCTTCATGCCAAGCCTAGCTACTGGTTCTGTCAGTGCTGTGCTGGCTGCTGCAGGTCTTCCCTGCTGGTGGCAGAGCACATCTGGGTACTTCAGGGAGCTCCACGCATGCTGGGCTGCAGAACTGAACCGGTCCTTGGGGGATGCCTGCAGCTTGGAATTTGGACATGACTGGTCACAAGGAGAAGGCAATTCTGTAGTGTGCTTTGGAAGCTAGGCTCTTGCAGGAGAGGGGAGGGGGGAAACGAGAGACCAGGCTGCCCCAGAAGGGGATGGTGACTTGCAGCCTGACACTGTCAGGCAGTTCTCTTGGGCTGGGATTTCAGGAATGCCTGCTCCCCAGTGGCAGGGAGCACTCTAGAGCTGGATTTCGTGTCTGACTCAATAATAACAGCATTGACAAACAGCACTTCTGTTAAGGAAACAAGCCAGATCATATGGGAGCTCGTTGACAGGAGAGAATTGACATTTGAGCCTGGAAGCTGTCAGGCTTAGAGCAGGAGTTGCTGCCAAGTGTAAAATGGGTGGATTTTTGCCTTACAGCTGTTTTTTCCAATAAGGGTACTGCTACAGGTACTACTGAGTTCTTAATCATGGGTTTGATACGTGCAGGAGTAATCTTTTCCTAATCTGAGGGATGCCTCCTGCCTGCAGTGAATGAAAACTGCTGGAGCGGTGCAGGACAGCGTGGCTTTGGGCAGCCCCTGCCAAGCTCTGGATCCTTGGCACAGAGGTAGATCCCGTGCTCCGACAAGAAGCTGCATGGTCTCAGCATCACTTTGCTGTGGCTGACGGACCTCAGCTCCCAGGGAGCAGGTACCGTGTGTGTCCAAGCGCAGTTGTTCAGCCCATGTGCTGCGTGCCTCTCAGGTGGGACACCCCAATGTGTGTTCATCTTCGCTTCGCTTCAAGAGAGATGCTCCAAGCTTGTTTAGTCACTTGTGGAAGAGAAAGGAGGGGGAAGCACTCTTGTCCTTATACAATGCATTTTCTTGTAGCTGTAGTTGAAAATAATGTTAAGGTTACCATAAAATGAAACAAGTGAGAGACTTTCATAATGTATTTTGTATTTTTTATACCCTAGAGATCATGGAGAAGGTATGGAGGCATTGCTACCTTCTTGTGCACTGGGGAACTAGAAAACCATGAGCAACTCTCATTAATGACTCGGATTGAACAGAGAGTCATGAAAACTTAAACACCCAGGTGTAATATTCAATTATAGTCTTCTATGTTGGGGATAACTTGGGAAATGGCTTACATCACTCCTCTGTGCCTATAAAGCTGGATCCAAGTCCAGGCTGCCATTTTGGTGCTGCACACATAAAACATGCCTTGCCAAGGTGATACCAGAAAACCCTCTGCTTTTTAATTGTACCCGCTGGTGCTGTTCTGTGCTGTTCTGATGCTTGAATATAAAGCATCCAAAAGATTAATTGCAAAGGCAGGTGTTTAAAAAAAAAAACAAAAATGATGTTTTTCTTCTAAAACTTGTTGTCAGGAGAGGTTACATAAAAAGGCAATTAAAAATTTGCACCCCTGTACAAATTAAGCTCTTTTTTTTTTTTTTTTTTCTTGGTTTCAAAGTCCTGTTGTGCTGGTAATTAGCAGGTAGCTCAGCTCTCACCTCCACCTCCCGGTGTAGCCCCTCAGGCAGGGGTACTGCTGGCGCAGCGAGTGACCAAAATGCACACAGCTGAATGGATCAGAGAAGAAATACGAGGCAGCAAATGTGGGTCATGCTTGCTGTATAGTGGAGAGTTTAACAGGATTCGTGTTTACAGTGCATCATAAAGACAAATCATAATTTTATTGTCTTAGTGACCAGCAGCCAGGGTATTTATGCATGGAAGAGTCCCAGGAACACTGAAAGCTTGAATATTGGCCTGTCTGAACCTGGCTGGCTTTTCTAACTTCTGTGAGTTTGATTTATTCCCCCAGGAAAACAAGAACCCTAGGTTTAATTGGCTCTGTGTGTCAAAAGCTTTTATTTTCATGTAGCTCAACTTAAAGTAAATCAGAGGTCACTACCATATCACTTCAGGCTCATCTCATTTTATGAGAATTTTTCTTCTGAAATCCTTGGTCACATGAAAGATTTCATTAAATTTGTATCTTAAGTATCCATGGAAACAAAGATATTTGGACCAAAATGTCCTTCCTCTCACTATGTCACCCACACATAAGGCATGGTTCAGCCAAATGATGTGTTACTGGGAGCTGACCACAGGTGCCTGCTGGGCACAGGGTTGCTTGTGCCATTGCTGCTGGCTGATAGCAAAGTGCTTTTTAAGTTTGCTAGCTGGTAGCCGTTTTGTTGTTTGGGCAGGCTGAACATTTGTTTGCCAAACCCTTGTGGCAGTAAAACTGGGAAATGTGTCATCACTTAAATATTTTTTCCCTCTCCTGAAGAAGCAAAAGATGTAGGGTGGTGATTCTGTAGTCCAGATTTCACTTCTGATTTAACTTTTGACAGAGTTTGAATAATCAGCACTGCATGCAGGTCCCCTTCCCTGTTCTGGCCTATGCCTCTGGCTTCCTGGTTTTGAGCAGGAGCTGGGTCATCCAGGACAGCTCGCTGCTTCCTGGGTTTTGCAGATGCCTCTAATCTTGACATTTTTTTATCAGAAACATAATAACTAAAGGGAAAGGACGGGCTGACCCAAAATAGGTGCAGATATAAGAAGTATAAGGGGTGCCCTGTGTTTTGCCCCAGTGTTTCTCTGTGGTTTGGAGCAGCGAGTTTATGGGAACCAAAAATCACAGAATCGTAGAAAGGCCTGCGTTGAAAGGGAGCTGCAGGGATCATTGACTCCAACTCCAGTATGTATGGCATAGTGTAGAACAAGTGACACCAATACTGTTTAGAAAAGAGTCGAGTAATGAAACTTTTCTTGGTTTCGTGAGCTGAAAGAAATACCAGTAAAAGCGTGGTGTTTGAAAGACAAACCAGTGCAGAAGAGGCATTTTTCAGTTCTCCAAGGTGAGAAGACACGGTTTCATGGGCATTTACTCTGTTTCAGGGTAAAACCTCATAGCATCTTCTTGAAGTTGTTCCAATTTTTTATTTCTTTCTGTGGGGGGCTGCTGGGCCTTGTTCTGCTCTGGCTTAGGACCTCAGAGCTCCCTTATGTGGGTGCCAACCTGCCCGGGGCCTCTGCTCCTGCCTCTAGGCCCTGGGGTTCAGCCAGGCCTCAAGAACAGTGACAAGCAGCAAGGGCTGTCCCTAGGGAATAACAGCAGGTGACGCCTACCAAGTGTCCCTGTAAAACTAGGAGGAAGTCAAAACATAATGAAGATGTGAGGATCAGGCCTTTTTAATTCTGATTTGTGGCCGAAAGGAGGGCTGGAGGCGGGTGGTGGGCGGTCGGCCTTATCGCGGGGAGGCTGTGCTTAGAGCCTTGCTTATTAATATAATAATATCCCACCTCGATATTTCACTGAGGTGGCTTTGGCTGACAGTTCTGAGGCAAAGCAGTGAGGGTTTCACGCTTAGCCACAGGAGGGCACCTTCCCACAAGAAATCCAGCACCAGCGCAGCCAGGAAAGCATTTTAGGAGGGAGACTGATGGAAAATGTTCAGGGGGAGGTGGGTGCCTTAGTGATGCCCAGGTAAGGAGGACTGGAGTGTTGCACCAGGAGGGCAACAAAGTCTCTGAATTGTGAAATTCTGGTAGTGTTGCTGGAGACAATAAACCAGCATCTCCCTGCAGGTGTGGGTGCCTGGACACCTGTGAGATGCTCCAGGACAAATGGTGAGAAGTGACCCAAGGAGGCAGGGCCGGACCTGCACCTCTGGAGGGGGATTAGCACAGGGGAAGACACTGCACACAGGATATAAAGCTAATTTAAGGAGTTACCAATGAAGCTGTACTCCCATTGCAACTCAGCTCTGAATTAATTTAACCTGCACCTGGCCATGGGCAGGGCACAGGAGACAGCCCAGGGTGCTGTGGGTGATGCTGAGGCTTTGCAGGACCCGATGATATACCTATGCACAGGGTCTGAGCCAGGCGAAGGTGAGAGAGTTTTGATAGTTTTCTTGTAGCTAGGTGCTGTTGGTGCGTTGTACTTGTCACCCACAAAGTGTAGATAATGGTGATATTACCCTAACATGATGATACTTACTGCATGGATGTCACAGCAATTTTGTCAGTGTGGATTGTTAGGCATTTCTGGGCAAAATAGGCTTTTACCTGAGTGTTAGTTTGTATATTAAAAAAAGTGTGTTTTTCAGAAGTTTACCATTACGGTGATGCTTCTGTCAGGAAGGTTTCTCTGGTCATGGATTCCCAGACACCATCTGACCCCCACGCTCTCTCAGAGAAGCCTGCTTCCTGAACATTGCTCTCCCCTTGTTTTAAAGGCAGCCAAGAAGGCAGGCACTGCCCACATCTCATCCATGTCTCCTGTTTCCCACAGGGCCCCAAAGTTGCCAAAAGAGGAATGGTAAGGTATGGAGTTGGGTGCAGAGATGCTATGGGGATGTGATGCTGGCCATACCACATCCCAAAATGCAGCCTGGCTGATTACACAGGAGTGTCTTTCAGGTCCTTCTTCCAGGGATGTGCTGCACCAGGAGGGCAACAAAGTCTCTGAATTGTGAAATTCTGGTAACATCGCTTCTGCAGGCACAAATGGTGCTGCCTAAATACCTGCAATGCTTTCCTGCTTCTCTCCCTCCCTTCTGTGGGGGGAAAAGGTTCCTCACTTACTGTCTTTGCCCTGTGGAGCTATACAGGTCAAAATTAATGATTAAATAGCAGAAGATAGTGCTTCAGAATATGTGGGGTTAACGCCTTCATTTCCCCTAGATAGCAGAGAGGTCTAAAGACTTTCTCAAGATACTGTATTGATTACAAAAAATAAAGCAGTAGATTTTTTTTTCCTGTGTCCCTGTAGCAGTGGATTTGTTTTTGGCTGTATGCTAAGTATATATATATATAAATATATATATAAACAAAGTAAGTTCTTGCTTCCTTCAGAGTCTTTTTAGTATGATTATGCTGGCCTTTTTTTGGTCCATTTAACTTAGTCATTGAATGTAGAGGTTAGGTAGTGGTGCTGCAGATCTTCAGTGGTCCCGACACGTTTACATTTCTCCAATGGTAACAGCACATTTACCTGTGTTTCAGCAAAATTGGTGGTAATTTTTATATCTTGTGCTGCATCACAGCTGGGTTTTGGACTTTTACAAAGAAACCATAGGGAAGACCTGTCCGAGCAGAATGCAACATTGGCACTAATAAATACAGTGTATGTTCTTACGTTATCTCTTTAGAGGGTGATGCTTTGAACTGAAAAGCAAGGGAATAACACTGGTATTGTGTGGGCTGGGGGCAGCAGCTGCCAACAGGGCTGGTGGGAGCAGAGGGATCCAACTGCAGTTGTTTAATGTGGCTGGAAAATACCATGAGTAGTTAGAAATTTAAATGCTGCTTGAGATCACTGTGCAATAATTGGTCAAAGAGCCACACATGTACTGAAATCTAATTTTTCCCTCTCTTTCTGTGAGATGTATATTGATGCATCTTCTCTCTGCTCCTATCTTGTATCAGCTATTTTATCTGTGAAGCCTGATGTTGGACATGGATGCTGATACCGTATGGGTCAGTTCTGTAGGTTGTTCCTCTCTGCGTGTCCTCTATGTAGTGCTGCTTGGGGAAGACCACAGGTTTAGGGTGAGATATGCAGTGGCAAAGCTTCCTTGGCTCACCTGAACTTTGAGTACAATTTTCTCTTAAACCAAGCCTGCAGACAGCTGGGTGTAATTCAGCCTGCAGCTTGTACTGCTGTAATTCAAAGAGATCAATGGATAAAGTAGGAACCTATAACTGACCTATTTCAGCTGATGGCTTCCTGAGCGGGGCTCACAAATACAAGTGGCCTGAAACAAATCCCAGGATAACTCTGTGCCATGGTAATGTCACATGCCTTCTGTCCTCAGGTATCTAATATAAAGGCAACTAACATAACTGCATAGTTTGGCAGGAATTTTTACCTGTTGAATACTTAACAGATTTCTTGTCCATACATGTGTAATTTTCTCTCATCCCCAAAGGAAAGCTATATAATTTTCACCATATTTGTTTTTAGGGTTGCAGCATGCCAAAAGTGCACCTTGAACTTCCTAAACTGCAGGAGATGATGTCTTGCTGCACCTCTGGTGGGGCTGCAAACACAGGCCAGGGGCTGCGAACACAGGCCAGGTGGTTTTGCAAAGCAGGACCTTCACCCAGGCTTCCCCTGACAATGCTTGTAGCATTGGTTACCTATAGCACGCTGGCATTGCTAAATCAGCCCAAATAACCCTTGGATAGCTTTTGAGCTATTTAGGGTTTTCAGCTTATTTATTTATTTATTTAAATGTTGTGTTTTTAAATAAAGCAGTATTGAAAAATACTTTTTCAATGTGGTCTTGAAGAGACATGCTTTTTTCCAAGAGCTTTAAGAAATACTATACTTAAATAAGCAGAATGGTCACATGCCTAATTATTCAGCCTACTTTATAGGAAAGTAATTCTGCTATTTCAGATTCCAGTTTGAGAGGGAGAAATAAATTCTGGTGGCTCTTGGAAATAAATGAGCCCAGGTGCGTCTGTGTCTGCACAAGGAGGGAAGGGAGTGATGTGGGTGTGAAGGGCAGAGAGCACTTGCTCGCTGAACAAGGAGGGGTGCTGCTCATGTTCATTAATCACGCTGATTGCAGCAGCCAAATATTTGATTAAAAGGATGAATAAAAATAGCCATTGAAGCAAATAAGCTTGTGGGGTCTTTTCTGCAGTGCCAGGGCAGGGAGTAACCCTGGAATTGAAAACCCTGCAAGTGAAAACTCCCTTAAGTGAGGGACCCTAAGGGACCTGTGAAAATTAAATAGCCACAGCTGTGCTTGGGCAAAGGGGATGCTGCCCATCACCTGGGGGTGCTGCCTGTGAAATGCCTCCTTCAAAATACACCAGGGAAATTGCTACCTTGAAAAAACATGCAAGCAAAAAAGCTTTTGATGATTTGGTGGCAGAAGTGGGGAAATCAGGACTCTAAATGTTCTTTTAAAGCTCCTTTTCAGTACTACTACTAGAGGTAGCTTTAAAAAATGCCCATGTGCAAAATTTTTTGCAGATGGGAAGTGTAACAAAAATGACATTTAACTGTGAGGAAAATTGCTATTTCTTGTGAAGAAAAGTGTACTGTCTTGCTATGGGCAGAAATGAGGAATTGTCTAAAAGCTGGCATTTCTGTAAGGATATTCATGCTGAAGCTATCCAAAAACTGCAGATAAAGGGAAGCACGAATGTTTCCGTTTGACCACCAGAGAAATGTGAGCCTGCCAGGGGCGATGTTCTTTGTGCTCCATGGCCATGCCCAGGTGTGTGGTGCTCCAGCCCCATGCCTGGAAGCTGCAGGGTCCCACAGACAATTGTTCTTGTGGCTGGGCAGGTTTCTGTGCTCATTGGGGTGACTGGTCTGCCCTCCTGCCACACGCTGCTGTCAGATTTGCTTGAGTCTCTGCTCTGGATACTCCTGATTTTCACAATCCTTCACCGTGCAGCTCCTGTGGCTCCTCCAAGCCTGTTCTTGCCGGTCCTCAACACCATTGCAGTGCTGCTCCTTTATCCCTCTGGTTCTGGTGCTGCCCCACCATGTTCCTCCAGCTGCCCCAGGGAACAGTCATGAATTGGTGGCACCAGCCAGTTCCTGCTTGTTCTTGCTTCATTTATTGTCCATTCTTCTTGGATTTCTTCTGTATTATAATTTTCCAAGCTTTGCTTTCTATCTAAATAAAAATGCCACACTTTTTGGATCATATTTCCTGTATCTACAAGCTAGACTTTTCTCTGTCTCATTTAGCTGATATCCATTTAACTTCATTATCCTCTCTGGGCCTAGCCTCTGAATTAGTCTCTTCTACAAATGCCATGAATCTGCCACTACCTCCCTTAGCCACATCATGAGGGAGTGTGTTAAATAACTCTGGTCCTAAGCAGTCCCTTTGGCACGCTGCTAATGCTTTAGCCAGTGCTGTTGTGTTAAATAAGAGGCAATGAAGCTAGGGCCACCTTGTCCTCTGAGGGAGCCAGGCGGGTGCTGGCATGCGATGGGAGCTGCAGTCCTTTCTTTTTGTGGCTGGGGAAAAGAGGCAGCACATTGATGTGGCTCATCCTGCAAATCTTTCTCCTTTTCTTAGGCAGGTGACATGGCTTGCGCCTATTAATTGTCTGCATTTCACATGCAGTTGAGCTAGAAGAGAAAGCTCGAGTCTAAACAAGAATCATAATAAAATAATAATTCAGCAGGGAATACAAATCACAGGAGTGTGGGTAAAATGCAAAGCCTTTTTGCTAGATGGACTGCAGAGCCTCAGCGTATCCTGGAGAATTTCATAAATCTAATGAAGCTTTCACACCTTGGGGGACAGGGCTGGAGCTGCTGGGCTGCCTATCCATCTCAGGATCAATAGCGCAGTTAAGTAAAAATCACCTGCAAATAAAGAACATGGAGCTGGAAGTGCAGCTCATCTCTCATGGAGGAAACAGAATAATAATCCAAAAGCCTGAGCCAGCAATTTTCAAACCCAGGGCTGCATCTGCGATGGTGCTTTTTCTGTGGGGTGCCCCAGCAGTACATCAGCAAAGTGGCAGCAAGCATCACACATGTAGGAGGACCTGCTACAGATGTGTAAAAAACACGAGTGTGGGGAGGTGTGGGAGACACAAAGGCTGTTTGTGATCCATCCATGCAGCTTGGCTTTGGGGGCTATGGCTTCAAGGCGCTCAGCAGAAGGCAAGGTCTTGTAAGAGACACCAAGCCTGGAGCTGGCTTGGAGGGGCTACACATGACCCTCAGTAGGAGATGCCCACAGGCACTGGCAATACATCTGGGATGAACAAACATTCAACTCTCACTGAGGTAGGACCTGTCCTTCCCACACAAATACAAAAGAAGACTTGGATTAATCACCCAGTGACTGAGGTAGTTTACAGAACAAATTTCTGTGTTTCCTTGTGACTGGGATTACTTTTCTCCTTCACACCGTGCAGCTTGGCCCTGGCAGTGGGTGAGCACTGACATAATGGAGTGGGAAGGAGCCCACTTTTGGAGAGCAAATTACATTTTTGCTTTTGCCTTTGCAGGGACGGGAGAGCTGTAAATTTATTCGTCCCTTAGAGGTTATTGCCTGGCAGTGCTTTGCCTTTCACTGAAAGGAAAAATCAAAGTTATATTCCAGAGGGTAAAAGGCAAGGGAGCCAATGGTGGTTAAACACGTCGTGTATCTTGGGTTATCTAGCTGGCACGTGCCTGCATGAGGCCCAGGAGTGAAAACAAAAGGGCCTGGTAAGGGGGGAATCAGCAGAAAAAGGGACAGGAGAAGAGGTCCTGGGTGGGACATGACACAGCAGGACACAAAATCCTCAGAAATGCCAGACAGTGCCCCAAGCACACACAGATTGGAGCAAAACAATGAGTGAAGCGATTGAGACTCCGCCACGCTGTGTTGGGGTCACGGTGAGGTTTGTTTTTGTGCTTACTGTGGTAGTTGTAATTTCTAGTTTAAGTTTGTGCACAAAATCAATAGCTCCACAAGTGAAAACCTGCCAGCCTGTCTACAGGATTTATTTGACACACCGGGAGCTTGAAGTGGGTATGAGTTTGAGGCGTGGGGAGCACCGTTCTCATCCTGGCACCACAGCCATGTAGGCCGCAGCAGTGGCGAGCTCCTGGAGGCCTTCAGGGTTTGGAGAATTTCTCTTCCTTAAGGAACTCAGGATTTCTACATCTAATATCTCTGCTTTGATACATGACTTGTTATAAGGATCACGACTTAGAGACCCAAAATCATTTTAAAGACATTTGAATACACCAAAAGGTGAGCTAGTCCCCTAGATGACACCGCGCTGAACACACGGTCCTTCAGGAACACATCAGCTCTCGGGCTCATGCAGCAAGCTGCCAGGGCTGGAACTGGCTCTTTTGAGAGCTACCCAGAAGGAGAGACCCTTTTTGTCCTTCTGGGTTAAGTAACACAAGCTAAAGAGGTTGGAGGAAGGAACAAAGGTTCCTTTGCTCTTGCCAAAACAGTTGGAAGAGCAAATAAAGGGAATAACTGTATAGTTACCTTTACCATCTTTCTTCACAAAGGAAGTGGGAGCTTCATTTCTTCCCTACTTAATATTTTTTGACTAAATTGCTCGTGTACATAAAATCTTGGACAGTATGTCTTGGAGGAACTTTTGGCAGATGGTTTCTTCGCTCCTCTGAGCAGCTGATGTGTGACCACAGGTGACCGGTCACCTGAACATCATGGCTTTGTTTCTGTTTGCTAACTGCCAAACCTGTCCTTTATGCATCACATCCACCTGGAACTCATTGCTCTGCAGCAAAAGATGGGAAATTAAATGTATCATTGATACAGGCTCAAATTTCATGGGCCATCAGTATCCCTTGGTGCATAGAGCTGTGTGTCTGAGGTTGTCAGTGAAAGGGCTGCTCACTGCAGGTACCGGGGCTCAGCCATCCCTCCTTCTGCCCGGGGCTGTCTCCAGGCAGGATTTTATCTTAAGACACAAAGAATTAAATGTAACTTTTTTCCACCTCTTTTTTTTTTTTTTTTTTTTCTTTTACTTCAGTTCCCAGTCTGGCACCAAAGCTGGAACATCTACTGCTGGTAGATGTATGACATCTACAGGGACAGCTTGTAGAAGACTAATGACTGAAAAGCACAAGATCTGCTGGTAACTGCTTAATAACACAGTGTTTTAAAGTGCTTCTCTGACACGTCCATTTTTTATTTACAGAATGTGAAATACATGCAAATATAGCATCTTCAGGATGGCATGCTGAGCCCTGGGGCATTCACAGATCCCAGCTATAAATCTGGAATAAGGCAACGCATACTGGCTGTGATATTGCTATTGTTGTAATAAACTTGATCTCTTTGCTCTTTTCACCCTTTCCCTCATTCAAGATAATGCAGATTTCTACTGCCCAGTCTGGTACAGCCACATCTAAACTATCAGGTCAGCACTGAGCTGCTTTTTTCCCCTTAAAACCAATAGAAATTGGGGTCCAAGTTCTCAAAGGTACATCATCCCTTAAACCCAAGAGCTGTTAGTACTTATATCAGCACCAAAACCTTGTCAGAAAAATAAATTTAAATGTTGAAAAACATAAGATCTGGGGAAAACAGAAGGGGAAATGTAATCAGTAGGATGATCATACAGTCAAGTCAGAAGGATAATGTAGAATAACGGGACTAACAGAAATAGCAGGTGCCTGGAAAAACAAAATAAATGATGAGAAATAAAATTATAGGATAGTATGAGAGATGTGTAGGAGAGTGAAGATATGATGAAATCCTACCTAGCAAGCTTAAAGAGATAACAACATGTAGGATGGTGTAGACATGATAGAGAGGAGTGATGGAGGAAGATTTAAAGTGAGGGTTTCTGGGGCTGCAGAAATAATGAAGAGAGACACTGTAGCTGAGATAGAAAAAGCGTATTATGCAGAATTATACAGAAAATGGCATATTATTCTGCACTCTCCCAAATAGGAAACAGACTTAAACTTCTTATTTGATCATCTCCAGAACTTCGAAAGGTTGTGTCTGCTTTCTGCTGAAACAAAGTCCTGAATGCCCCAGGAAGTGACAGGAGTGCTCAATACCACTGCCTGCGGGATGGGCTGGCCTGGGAGCCGATACAAGTTGATGGTGGTCTTTGTCTGGTCTGCGGTGGCATTTTTAGTAACTCCTATTCTGCCTCCAGATTTTTCTCTGAGCTTTGTACTGGTCTTTTTGTATTGGTCTAAGCTAAGGATTGGTCTTTCTTATTCGAAAAGGTGAGCTGGGAAGTCATGCATGAAGAGAAATCTTTGCTCAAGGAAGATGTTGAACTGGAAGCACATATCTCAGTTAAGCCCCCTTTTCCTCGTTATCTGCCTCTTTCCCAGCTCTGCACCAACTGATGGCAATGTTGGTGATCAGTGAAAGCTAGTGAAAGCTTTCAGTACTCCCTCACTCAGACATACCCTTGTATGGATATCTCTGCATAGAAACAGGACATATGTGACATTTATCTTTTTGATACTAATGGATATCGGGAAAGTTAACAATGAAATTTAATCTGAGTTTAAATAACCAGGAAAAAACAAAACACCAATTCAACATGTATATCTTAAATGGTGAAAATGATTCCAACTAAAAAAACACTGCAAGAGACAGAGTAAGTTCAGGAATCTAATTAAATAGTATGTCAAAAATTAATAGCAATAAAATATATAGCACATTATTGTTCTTGCTGTTCACCTTTAGAAATGAGCAATTTGCCAACAACATTTCAGAGAAAAGGAGGGTTGTGTCTTTGAAGGGGTTACTGCCCATGTCTCACAGGGTGTCTTGGATCATCAGAGAGTATTTCTTTTTAGAATAGTGTTCAGATATGCCACTTGGCAGTGAGACCCACTGCTGAAATCCTAAAAGAAAAGGTTTGTAGGCAGTAACCAGACTGGTCCTTAATTGGCCCAGCTGCAAGGTCTTGCCTGGGAGCACTGACAGGCAAAGCCATCCCTTGGATCTGTGATTTGTATCCCAGCGTGACTCTTGAATGATGGCAGGGTTCAAAAGGTGCGTTTTTGGTAAAGCGAGCAGTGTGCCTGAGCCACCGGGGGGTCTTTGCTTCACTGTGCTCCAGGCCCTGTGACTGTGTGGCCTTACTCATCCTGTCCAGTTGCACAGGGACCACGGTGCTGTGCTTGGAGGCATGGTGCAGAGCAATTCAGAGCACCTCAGTTGGTTCCAGCTTGGAAGTGCTCACTTGTGCAGAAACCTAAAGGAAGCTCAAGAACAAACGTGTAATAATGTACTGAAATACAAAATACAACCCAGACAATACCACCTAGAGCCCACCCAAAGTGTTCAGTTTGAGTGGAAGACAACATCTGTCTCAAGGACAGCACAATGGGACTGCCAGTGAGGATGCTGCCATGTCCAAGATGATCTGTGCCCACCAGAAACACCAGAGAGCTGGGTTTTGCTCATCCTCCCCTCTTGCAGACAAAACTAGAAAAAAAATATCCTCCTGGTTAACTCCACTTACAAGCATGGACATACATGTAGTTCCTGCTGCCCAGCTGCTCCTTGTAAATTTTCCACTGAGGTAACTTGTTTCTGTGTCTGAATCCCTATTTAAAGTCCAATATTTTGTGCTTACTTGCATTTCTCTAAATCTCAGTGTGCTGCAGGAAAGGAATCATTCTAGTGATCTATAACTGAGGTCTATGGAGTGAATTAAATGTGCTGTGTATCTGTTGGCATTATTGCTGAAAGAAAAAAGCAGAAAAACACAAAGAGGATAAAGAATGATCAGGTAGTGTTTTAAACAATTAGTATTTTGTGGGGTTTTAAAATGGAAGAGAATTTCAGTTAAAAAAAAAAAAAGAAGGAAATGAGAATACAACCCCCCTTAAAAACAATTACATGAATCAGCAGCACAGGCTCAAATCTGTCTCATGTCCCTTTGAATTTTCTAGTAACTTTTAAAGTCCTGAATATTGAGTATTGATCCAATCATTGCATTTAAAGGGGAGCCACAGTGTGCCACCGGGAGCACAGCAGCACCACACAGGGGATGTGACCGAGCTGCTGCTGGTCCCGAATTGGAGCTGGGGCAGCTCCACAAGGCACTGGGCTGCTCAGTCCTGGCAGATGGGACCGGGTGCGTTCGGGGTCCCTGCAATGTGGCTGCATATCTACATACCCATTTCCCCCTCACTATGGTGCTTTTCCCCCATCCCTGGGATTTTGGCCTGATTTGGCCCTAAGTTTTGACCTGATTAGCTCCAAATAAACATGCTGCCCCAAAACACAGAAGGCAGCCGGGGCTAGGGTGTGCTCCCCAGGCTTCCTGCCAGGGCTTCGCTTAGTGCCACTTTTTGCTCTCTGCGGCTGCGGATGAGCATTTCTTGTAACTGTTGCTCGTCTGGGAGCAAAGAGAGCTAATTTCTAAAGCTGCAAAATGAAAAATACGTTCCAAACTTGAGAAGGAAGCAATGTAATGGCTGCACCTCTCGCGCTGACAGGATGACCTAGAGGTGGAGTTATTTGAATTAAAAATCAATTCCGGTAAGTACCAGACAGAAGAAGAGTCCTCGTCCGGGAAAAAGAATAAAACCAGAAAGAGCTTTAGAAGTTCCCAAACTGTTCAAAAAATATATCTCATCGCAAAGAATAAAACTGTCCAGGCTTTTAGTGCAAAGTGATAGGGAAAAGGAGAAACCAGCATGTGGCCACCCCTGTTTTAGCCGTGGCTGTCAGGCCGGCTGTGCCACGCACCCAGCACCCAAGCAGGAGTGTTTCCTCCAGCCCCAATGCTGCTGCTCCTCGTAGCTTTGGTTTTGTTAGCAACTAAAACTAAAATTACAGGTGTGTGGTTGGAGGGGGAGGAAGCAAGGCAGCTTGGCATTTGGTGACGGCTTCTCTGATACCAAGCTTACTCCCAGAAAACAAAACCCAAACCAACTCTCTTAAAGTATTGACTGTCTCCCTCCCGGAGCTCAGAAGGTCAGGAGAGGCTCCTCTATTATCTTTAGCTTTAAAAATGTAAATCTTAACTTGTGCTTTGCATAGTGCTGACCCCTCTGCACCACTCAGGAGGTTGTGTATGGCCAGGAACCAATTCCTGTCTGCTTGTGTGCCTCTCTGCCAGCCGCTCAGCTCCACGCACACGCCGTCCCCTACCTGCCAAATTACAAGTGCCTGAGGAGAGGCTGCCCTGACTTAAGATGTGAGAAACAAGGAGCTGTGGAGAGCTTCTGACAGAGGCTGTTTCCCAGATGATTTCAGTGATGGAAAGATGCTGTCCTGTTATTTCCCTGAGGAAGCCCGGCAAGCTCTGCCTGGTGCTCCCATTTACAGAAGCTACCTTGTGATCAGCATGGAAATAGTGTCTTTCTGGCACTTGTTTTATTTTTATTATTTATTTTGGCCCTGCTTTCTAATTCCACAGCTGCAGATCCCATGAAATGTATATGCTAAAATGCATTACTTGCTCCTGACTCAAGGCATGCATAAAGGTGAATCCTGGAGGGATTTCATGAGGCACAGAGAAAATACAAACAGATCTTTCATTATAAACCCATTTTCCTTAATTTCCCCAGAGATGATCAAAATGCCACTGAATTACAAATACGAGCCCCACTGGGATAGTGTCCACAGCCCAGGAGACATCTTCTCTTCTAAATATCTGGAGTCCAGAAGGTTGGGCTGGCAGCCAGGGCCATCACCCCATCTGCACAAAACGGGGCTCCAGGTGCAGCAAGGGGCATTGCACAAGGTGGTGGGAGAGATGTTAGAGGCACAGAGCAGCACCTGTGCTGCCACCACTTGTCCTTCATCTCCCTGGTGTCCCTCTTGTGTTGTAAATTGCAATTTTAGCTAGGCTATTAAGATTAATTAAGGAGCTATCACTGAACTTTTTATCTGGAACAAAGTGGACGCAGTAATCGTACTGCAAAGCAAAAAAGATTGTGCCTGTGGAAGTATGGTAATGGAAAAATACGACACCTACTGTAGATTAAAAAAAAGAAACCTGTAAAATGTTAAACAGCTGAAGCTGGTCTCAGCTGCACACATGCTCATCTCAGATCTCCTCATGAGCAACGTGATGTTGGCGTATGGCAATGGGAGCTCAGACTGCACCAAAGACACTTCGGCAAGAAACCCGTGTGGCCACCTTGTTTGTTTTATTTATCATGCTGCCTGCAGAGGTAGTACACCAACAGGTGCAGAGGAGCGTAAATCCCCTTGTAATACATGCACCCATCGGTCTTGTGAGATAGTTGGAATCCAGGGGGGTGCAGGGGCCTGGCTGGCCACACTGTGGGGTCAGGGACAACCCCAGGCAGTCCCTCAGCTGTCACGGGAGGGATGTGTCACAGCCGCACAGAACCAGATGTGGGTAAAGGAAGATGTCACAAAATATTACATTTACTGGGGCGCTGCATGGGCCGAGGCTGTGCAATGCTTTGACGCTGGCTGTGGAGCTGCCACCCATCCTGGACAACTGTGGGGTTGGCGGGGAGCAGCACGGCAGCACTGCTGCCCTTCATCGACATAAATATGATGGCACGGGCTGTGCACCTGTGGCTGACACAAAGCCAGAACTCGCACGAGGAAAGGGAAGTCTGTTAAAGCTGTGCAGATCGCTTGGGAAGCCAGGCTTATTTGGGCAAAATGCGTTTTAATCTGATTTTAATGAGGCTGATATTTTAAAAGGATGATGAAGAACACCGGTGGGGATACAGAAAAAAGCCATTCACAGAATTTTAGGCTGCAGGATTTTCTGGGCTCCACCTGAAAGTGAGAGCCATAATGAGTTTATATTGTTTAAATTATCAGAAAGGAGATGCAGAGGTAATGTGACTATGGTGTAAACCCACATGGAAAAAGTAATGGCTATGATAGAGTTAAGTGGCTCAGGAAGAAAAGGTATAAAAAGAATGAATAACTGAAAGCTGAAGCCAAATAAATTCAAATGAGAATCCCAGCACAGTTTTTAGCAGTGAGGATGATTAATCACTGGAACAAATTACCAAGTGAAGCAGTTGATTCACAGTCTCTCAGTGCTTTTGAATCACAACCAGTTGTCTTAAGCCCAGAGTGGATGTCCTCAGTTAAACAAAAAATATTGGGCTTAATAGAGAGGTAACAGAGTGATATTTAATTACTCTGGTAGGTCAGGCTGGACCTGCAGATTTTGGCAATCAGACATGAGGCCCCTCTCACCTCTCTCCTTCTCCCCCAACACAGAGGTACTGGGCTCTCTTTGCCATTCCCTGAAGGGGTCCAGGGATGGGGATACTGCTGAGACCAGGCGCAGAGGCTGCCAAAAGTACCCTTAAAATCCACTTCTTGCAGCCCCAGCCCCTCCAGGGCCCCAGGTACCTCCTGCAGCAATCCCTGTGACACCCTGTCCTGCCTGATGCATCCTTGGGAACAGGTCTTGAGAGCTGCCTGGCTAAACTAGCCCAGGGCTTGTTTGGAAACAAGTCTGGACTTTGCTTTGCTGTTGCATTGCTTGCCACTTTTTGCTCGGTTTGTTAAACACAGTTAAGTTTTAAACATGATATAGAAATTTGCACCAGAGTTCTCCCTGTCAGGAAATGCACCCAAATACTCTGAGGGATTCCCACATGCAGTGCAATAACCGACAACTTCCATCTTTCTTCAGCTGCAGTGCTACATTTATAACATTATGTGAAGCTATGCGAGGAAATAAGTACCACAGCCATCCTCCCACAGCCTGGCACAAAGTCCATTAAGAAATCCTGTTGGCTCTCCAGAGAACACTCAAAGCACAAGCACTAAGATGCTGCTTTTAGAACGATAATGGATAAAGATGAAATCAGTTTTTCAGACGAGTCTTCTCTTTCCATAGGGGCTGTCTTTATGGTTTCAATGATGTAGAATAAAAAGAAAGAGTATTTGCTTCCTAATGAAATGAAAAATTTCATTAATTTGGGGATATTCATTCCTTTAAGAGCTTCACTCCTTGAGTTCATTAACTCCGTGGATGTGGCTCATGCTGATGCTGCCCTGCAGTCCTTGCCAGGATCTGCTTTCTGTTCACTGCCCTGGGCCAAGACGGAGAAGGGTTTGCCAACAGCCAGCATAAAGCCTGTGGTTACCAAGCAGATACGCAGAGATATTTCCTACACAACCATGAGATATTCTGACACTCTCAGCTACTGCCCAGGGCTGACAGTTCAGTCTGGCTGACTCCTGCAGCAGGTACTGAGATCATCCTGGTCCTGCAAAGCGTCCAGAGCTTGGTAACTGGGGGAGCTTCCACAGACAGCTGTGTAAGCTCTTGTTTGCCATGAACCACATGAGATGTGCTCCCAGGTGAGTGGTCAGGACGGGCTGTGCACCAGCACTCTGCAGAGCTGGGGCTCCAGGGGAGTGTCCATCATGTAGACCCCCGTGAGCAACACTGAGCATTGGCTTCTGGGTCACTTCATGTAAGTAGACTTCAGCGTGTGCAAGGTTTCAGAAGCAGCATGGGATTTGAAGAGTTGTTCTGTTTGCAGCAGCTAGGGTGGATCTTAGGATAAGCACAAATACTTCAATTACAAACATGATTTGTGAAACTGATTTCTGTATAATTGAAATGGTGAATAACAAATGGTGAAGAGGAAGGTGCTGCAGAGGAAATTTCTGATCATCACCCTCCTCTGTCTTTTCTGTCCCATTTCTCTTAAAATTCTCAGCATTCTTGAGGTTTCATGGTGTTTTCTTATAATTAGTTAAACTTTATTTTTTTTATTTTTATTATTTTATTTTTTTCACTTTCAAGGGATAGCAGATATCCTGTAATAAAGATGTGAACCCTTGTGAGTTGATTAACATGCTTATGTAGCTTTGCATTGTGGAAATCATCTTCACTGTAAAATTCTACATAAAACAAAATAAATGCAATTCTGGACCAAAACATGCTATTATTCCCTAAGAAAAATGTAACTTTATTGAGTGGCAGTTCAATTGTCACAGGATCAGCAGGATTTGGTCGCCTGTATTCAAAGGAACTGTCATTTGATAGGCATATGAAATTTTGCAGTACTTGTGGATTTTGTTTTATAAAAGTAAAAAAATAGTGAAAATGTGTCTCCAGGAAGCTAGACTTTGGTCAAAAGAAGGCCATTTATAATAAAACCAAAGGAAAATACACTAAAGGGAATATATTCTGAGGAACTATTTTCATTATTCATAAAATTAAAACTATTTGTCTATATCTATCCACAAATCTCTCTCTATACGTATAGATAAATGTTTTCTGTTCTTGTTTTATCAATATTTAAAAACAAAACAAAACAAAAAACAAACAACAAAACACAACAACAACAACAACAACAATAGGAATTGTATAAATATGTTCATCTGGTTCCAAAATACTGTGATTATGTGCTTCTCACCAAACAACACTTTTGTGAGAACATGCCCTCTAACGTAAAATATTGAGCATAGAGCGATTCAGTCAATGGAAAGAGGGTGAGGAAAAATCAAAATATTGTTTAAAATCTAAATATTGGAAAGAGTATCCTTGGAATTCTGCAAACTAGTAAATGAGATCTGGGACTTAGAAATGGATCCTTGAAGAAATATACAAGAAGAAGAGAAGTGGTGATCCTAATATACATAGTCAAGGTACAGCATTGGGAAGGACAAGAAAAAATGAAGTTAATTTTTTACAAGAATCTTAAGAATTACAAGATTCTTAAGAATCTGGTGTGCATACTACTCTAGGAGATAAGGAGAGGGAAGGAACCAAGGAAGGAGCTGCATTACTTCTTTGAGGTCCAGAAACTCTGAGGTAATAAAGCCACTGAAAGTCTCTGGATAAATGTAAAAGGAATGAAGGATACACATGGCAGTGGTAGGGGCTGAGGTAAGCATGCCAGGTAGATGGGACCTCATGTAACAACAAATAACATCATCTAAAGGAAGGACTAGGATGGATGGGAGACATCATGGGAGGAGCAGACTGCTCAAGGACACAGACTGGGGTTTCTGAAGTAACCTGGAGACAACTTTGGACAGAAAAGCAGAGTGGACTCATCTAGCTTTGAACTGATCAGCAGAAGGGACTTGTTAAGAACAGGATGGTGAAAGGCAGTTTTGGTAACTATATAGTGTCCTTGGGAAGGCAAAAAGGGAGAAGATAAAAAGGATGAATTCAAGACAGCACATGTTGCTTCCCTCCAAAAACTGGTAGGATTTCTGCATGGGAAACAAATGTACAGTAAATAGGTACTCAGGAGACTCTGTTCTAACTGAAACCAGGACACCATTCCTTAAGGAATTCGAGAGCAAAGTATCCTGCTGTGGAGAACAGGACATGAAGTTAAATTGTGAGCTTTTAGCGAGCTGAAATTTTAGAAGGAATTTTTACAGAAATTGGAAAGTAGGTGACAAAGATATTTCTAAAAAGAATATTTGAGCCACACTGCAGCAGCAGTTTTGCTCTGTCAGGGAAATCATGAACATCATACTTTTGTTCCTTTCCTCTGAAACAAAAATGGCAAATATTGCAATATGTAAGTAGGTGCATGGCATTTAAAATGTTTGAAGTAGTCTTTACACACTGCTCTGGGGAAGTCTTGGCAGGTGTAACTGGTGCTGTACTTAGTAATACGAAGTGAACCTGTTCGGAGCTATGGACAGTGAGATGTATGAGCAAAGACTGAGGTGCTACATCTGTGTCCTTTAGAGGAGAGAGGATCGATGGAAGATCTCAGTCCTGAAATGCACTTGAGAAAACTGCAAAGAGAAAGGAAGTGTTTCCAGGCCTAAGACAGATAAAGGAAGAAGTGCTGGACTGAAGCTGCAGCAAGGGGAACTCAGGCATTAGGAAGATATTTGTACTTTTGTGTTTGCTGATTCTAGGGGGAAGCTCAGAATACATCACAGTAAGCTAAAATATAGTCCAAATCAGCACTTCCCAGGCTGTCAGCTGGTTGATCTATCACTCTCCCTTGGTAAAGTAGTCAAGGGCAAGGATTTTATTTCTCCATGCCTCTTGTCCATTTGAACCACAATTAGGGAAGGTGTAGAACTTCCCCTGCTGGGGTTTAAGTTAGAGTTTGAGTTAGGTAGGTTTGCCAGGAATCCATCTACCCGAAAAGCAAGACGAAGTACTGGATATCTGCATGTGTCAGTTTAAAGAAGAAAAAAGTAAGGATTTGGAAACTGTAAGAGCCTGACTCCATCCAGTACTTGTGGTACTGTCACACTGGCAGAGCTGGAAGGACATTTTCCTTGTTGTATGGCAGATATGCAAATGTTCTGGAAAGGCTGGAAGGACTTGGTGGTGACGTCCCTTTTCAGGGGAAGTCTGCCCTGTGGCAGATCTGCTTTAGATCTGAGGAACCTGGCAAAGTCTGCCTGGAAATCAGCTCCGATCTGGGAACCAGGCCGAGGATTCAGCAAAACTCCGCTGAACACAAGACATTGAGAGAAAAATATTTCGGTCTGCATGGCTGTTGCTACTTTCTGATTAATGTTTCTGATTAAATTTGACCGGTTTATGGCAGAATCTGTTTGTTGCTGCTAATCTCAGAAATGCATTATTTAACAGCATTGAATTCCCTGGAAATCAGATGGGGAGCTGACAGGAGGCAAGACTCAGGCTCCCTGAAGCGTCAGCATGTAACGTGTGGCCTGCCATGTCGTTGCAAGGGACTGCGGGCCAATAATCCTAAACATTGTGCTTTCAGTAGCAGGGAAGAGGGAGGTATGAAACACACCATGTTGTAAATAATTCAGTAAATGACTTGCAGTAAGATATCCACCGTTTCAGTGCGCTAAAGATGTACCGTGCACACACAGGACTGGTTCATCTTAGCAGTGGTGGCACCTGTCCTGTATACAGGGCAGGAGGTATGTGGGGCAGCTACCTTCATCCTCTGGTGTGTTGTACCCAGCACTTTTTCCCTCACCCCTCACTTCTCTGGAGTGTTTTGCCCTTTCTTAACTACACTGACCCTGAGGTGCCACCAGCATGGCTGAGGAGCCAGCTGGGACCGGCCACGTCTGGCACAGAGCAGCTGCGGCCTCTCCTCACAGAGCCTCCTGCCTGCACACGGACATGCACACCAGGCACGACTTTACAAGAAACACTTGTACTTTTAGTCAAAAGGTTAAAAAAAAAGAGCAGGTTACAGGCAAGCACAAAGTGCACAACCTCTTTCTTTGGGAGCTGAGTTTAGGAAAGAAGCGCTTCTTTTGACGAAAGGCCCACACCTGTGGCTAACTCAGGTCTCTTCTTCCCAGGTTATCCCCAAATGGCTGCCGCCATCTGGCACCCCACTGCCCCAACACATGGCTTCCCCAGCTGGGTTGTTTCCCCCTCCAGCAACACCTGGGCTTGCTGAGGCCGCACAGGTGAGAGGAGCTTTGGGGAGGGTTGAAGTTTATCAGCCCCTCTTGGGCAGTAGCCAGTTTCCCTCAGCTAGGCCTTAGGAGTGCAGCAGCAGAGGTTGAGCTGAGTCTGGAAATGCAGAGCTGCATCTGAGGGAGAAAAGCAAAAATGAAGTGAGAGATAAAGGTACATGCACCTGTGCTTTGGGAGACCCTTGCTGCATCCCACATAGAAGAAGGAAGCTGCCCGTGGTGGTGGTGCAGAGCCAGCCTCAACTGTGTGGGACAAAAAAATAAGGGTGGGTTATATTCCACCCTAGTTTTCCACAAAAGTTTTGAACAAATGTTCAACAGTGCCTCTCCTGAGTCGTTGGTTGGCAGTGGCCAGTTACAGAGATGTTACAGAGGTCTATGCATCTATGGGGCAGAGAAACCTATCAGCAACTACCTGCGTAGTAGATAACAAATTCCCATTGTGGGCCAGCACCCCTGTGGCACTGGTAACAGAGTGACGGGTGCACCCCTGGGGTAGTGTGACCGATGGCTGGAGTGGTGTGGGGAGGCTGGGGCAGATGGCCTCAGCATGTCCCCTTGTCCTCTTCCTTCAAGCGTTACACCAAAGGGAAGCTGCGGAAGCAGTGATTGCTTCAGGTATGCTCAACTTGTTTGGAACTTGTACACGCTGCAGTGCTTCTCACTGATGCAAATGCCATAGTCACGAGAAAATAGATGAATTGAAAGCATCTTTTCTTTATTATTTTAAAGCAAATATATCTGTTCATAATTACAAGAGATACACAGTTAAAATGACAGGGGAGGAAATATATCTGAAAGGTAGCAATTAAAACTTTAAAACTTAACATTCATATTAAAAAATCTCTGGCAAAATTTGAACCTTACTCTGAATTGTTAGCTGTATGGAATCAAAACTTTCAAATATTTCCTATTTTATCATAGTGAAGACAGGACTGTTGAGCACTGGCATGATGGCACAATTAGTCTAATTAAATTTGTCATTTCTTCTAATGTTAGATGTGGTCTAGCATCCAGACTGAGTAGTATGACAATTTATCATCAATGTGGGCATTTCCAGTAAAATAGCAAATCTAATAAACCATAATTACTTCTTGGCATTGGAATTGCTATATTGAAACTCATTATAGTAATCATTGATTTCTGCCTTTAAAGATCTTGAAGTATTTGTTTAAAAAATAAAAACATTGGCAAAACAATTTACCTGAAAAAATGTAGATATTTTTTTTTCCTACGATGAGGTGGCAATTGTAGCACCAGAAGTTGTGGGTCTGAGTGTCTGCAGTGTGGTCACAGTTTTGCATAGGCTGTGGCAGCAATTTGTTTCATAAAGCTGAAAACAGCAAACAGGATGCCATTGAAACAGAAGGTGTTATAATTGGTAATAACGTCCTAGCTTACACTTTAGTTTTCTTGTAGTGGGTAACTTTTGTTCTTTAAGTTTTCTACTTTTCTAAGAGTTCTTGTAATTGAAAGTGAAACAACTTGAGCTTTTTTTTCAAGCATCTGGTTTAGCTTCAGTTATGATTTTATGCAATGGGGCAGTATCTCCTTATTTAAGCTGTTACACAGGAGCAAATGTGGAGATGCATGATAATAAAGTCGTGTTTCAGAATGTACGAAATTACAATTTCACTGCTTGGAAACGGGCAAGGATTTTAAAATTTAAGGTATCAGGCTTTTTTTTCATTATCCTCAGATGAATAGATGTGTTCAAGGTCTGCTATTGTTCAAATGCTTTTATACCAAGGACCTCAGTTCAGCCAATGCTTACCTCTGCCTGCCTGTGAGTACTGTAGGGTTTAAGCACCTACTCATAGCTAGCAGGTCTCTGGCATCTTCTCTGAGCCTTAACAGACTAAGATTGCCTTTCTATCAATAACACAGTGATTAAGTTACCCATACCAAAATTCCCTCTTGACTATATCTTAACAGATGTGCTAGCTGAGTGTGATAAGAAAATTACTTTTTCCTTTAAGTTGCTTCTTCCTTAAATGAATGTGGTATAGTCATCCAAAAACAGTTAGGGAAAGAAAAGCTTCTGACACTCCCTCTTTGTGTTTTCAGAGACTGCTGATAAATGTAGCCATAAATGCTTTTATTTTGAGATTTAAATGAAAGTGATGGCCTAGGTATCTGTAATCTGACAAGCTCTGCAGCTCCTTCTGGCTGGTGAAGGCATTGGCATTTACTTGGCGGTGCAGCAGTCCCAAGAAGGCAGGATACTAATGTGGTTGTGATGAGAAAAAGGTATACCAGATCGCTGCTTTCTGAAATGGTCTACCAAGTGTCACAGCAGAGATGGAGAAGACCCTACTCATCCAGCAGGGACATAGGCGACAGCTGCTGTATCTTCAAGCTGTGCGTGGGTGGTCACACATGTGGATGGGGGCAGCAGTGAGGAGCGCTGAGTCATCTGGAGAGACTTTCTGAGTTTCTTTAAAAATAGAAAGGGAGGGGGAGAAAAATATTGTTTTGAAGTGGTTGCTTGGAATTGCTTCTGGTAGGGGCAGATTGCAATTACAGATGTGCTGAATGCTGCATCAGCTCTCTTGATCAATTCAGTATTTGTGCTGCTGTCCACAGTATCTATTTCAGACAGCTTGAGCCATAGTGTTCTGCCTGTAAGGCAGAGTGTGAGCAGAGCTTGCAGATGCTGACAGAGCCTTGTGTTTGTGTTCCTTGCTTACATTTGCTCTGATTGGTGTAATGAAGGGACCAAAGGATTTTAAAGTCAGGGCACTATCAATGTGCACTTCTTTCTGTAAGTTTTATGCCTTTCTGTAGACAGAATGGAAATTGAAGTTTGATGTGCATCTTTATTTGCAGCTAGGCTTTGTAGTCTTTCCTTATATTCTGAAATGGTTAATATTGATCTGAGAGCATTATTCCTGTTCTATTTTTTTCTATCACATTTTCTAGGCATCCAATTGTTTGACTGGATTTTTGACCATTGCTGTGCCTGGAGCAGTTTTTTTGTCTACGCAGAAAGATGCTGTGTGAAATCAGAGTTGTGCAGCACACACAGGTAGCTCTTGCAGAACATCTCAGACTGCATTAATCAACACAGATACTTATCTGTCTTGTGTGAGTAGGAAGGGAAGCTAAAAACTTGAAACCTAGCTTCCTAACAGCCAGTGCTCCTAAGTGCATGCGTTTTTTTCAAATGTGTTAGGGATGAAGAAAGCTGATGCTTCATAAAAGCCACTTGCAATTTTAATTTATCTTAACCCTACGGATGTGACTTTTTTTTTTTTTTTTACTCCACTGCTTATTGTGTATATTGTCTTACAGATATGGTTGATCCACTCATGACAGAAAAAAAAAGTGGCTGACTTCAACATACTTTTTGCACACAGTATTTTTTCCTGAAAGCAGATTTTAAATCTCAGTATGGTTTGAGCAGAAGTTCTCAGGAAGATCTCAATACTGTGCATGCTTTTCAGTCCTTCAGGAAACAGTCCTCTAAACTATTCTTGTAGCTATAAACTGGTTTCTTGTGAGGATCTGTGCATTGAGACTTTATTTGATTCATGTTTCTTTTCCAAACATGAAATAAATGACAGTCAAGGTCCTCTGCAATGCCATAGCACCCTTTCTGTGCTGTCTTCTGTGTTACTCCCGAAGTGGCTAATGCAGGCTGCATGTCTAACAGCAGAAAATGGGACTGCATTTGGACTGAGTCTGTAGTCAGTATCTCACCTGTTGTCAAGTGATGTGCTGTTGAACAGTAAATAACACCTTCGACCAAATGCAGCTGCAGCTGAATTCCAGCTGGAGAAAGGGAATGATCAGAAGGGAAGTATCCATCAAAAGTCAAGTAGGCCTTTCATCAAAACACTTCTGAATGCTCTGTGAGCCTCTAAGTAGGTTGGTGATCTTTCAGATGTGAAGGGAAAGATGTGAAATAGAGGAGCATTTTGTGTCCTGGGACATGGGGAAGGATGAAAAAGCAATTTTTCAGAGCTTTGGGCTTCACAGGACTTCTGGAGTTGTATGCATTGCTGCCTCTTCTGTCTGTTGATGATATTCTCCACCAGATTAAGAAGTAAAAAGCAATTCTCATTTAAAAATAAGTGTCTGTGAAGTTTAAAACTGCTGAATTTTTTTTTTTTTTTTTGTCTCCCCTACCTTTTTAAGGACCATTTGGTAGTCTCACTACATTGTTTTCCTCAGGTTTGTCATGGTTTACAGCCTGGTTGGAGTTGAAATTTGTGATATGCTGAAAAACTTCATAGGTTTTCCTTCCTATTTTTTCATTAGGTAAAGTGTCTTACTTAATGAGATGTACCTTTAAACAATCATCTTTACTAACTTTCTGTTAAAGTGTTTCTACTCTGTAAGACCAAGCACTGTTAATCCAGGTTTTAGGATGTAATTAGAAATGAGTGCTAAAGTTTGTCTGTGTCAGTGACTATTGACCTCCCTGGTGGACCTGCCTGGTCCTGTGGATGGGTTGCAGTGGCCTTGTCTCCTGGGAGAAAAGCAGGACAGGCCAGGGTGAGGTGGGAGATCTCCAGTGTGTGAGAGCTTGAAGGGTAGTGGAAAGGAGTGCAGGCAGTCAGAAGTTGAACACGTTTGTCTGAGGCTCCTTGTAGTTACCTTCTTGTATCTGAGAACACTTTAAAGTATCAGTGAGCTTTATTCCCGTATTATTACATAGTGCCTTACAAAATCTGTTTGCATTTTTGAAGTTGGCCTCTCATGTTGCGGAGAACTGGCAGCTGCTGGATGCTCTGCACCATCGATTCTGCCACACTCTGGCACCTCTGCTTAGCCATGGCATGGTTACATATCCAATAAGACCTAAGAATAGTTCCTATTTTTACCTTCTAAAATAAATTCTTGAAGTTCACCTGCAGGCTTCTACCCTTGATACTCCTGTCTCCCACCCCTACTTCAATGCCTGTTATACTCATTTGCAATTACATTGCACAGAGCTAATGTAATTACTTTGCAAAACTGATTAGTGTTTAATACCCACTGTATTTCTAATTTAAACAACCTCCTTAAAATTATTTATGAGGATGGCAGATGGCATTGTGCTGATCTTTCTAAGACTAATCCCTCCTTTGGCATTATTGGCAGCGCAGGTAAAGGTTCCTGGTTGTATGTTTGTTTCTTTCCTGAGGACCACACTTTTTCCTGCTTATAACTTTGTCCAACTACCAGCCCTTTACAGGAGACATTTCTTTAGAAACACTTCAACCAAAATTGTGGGATCAGAACAAAGTTCAGGGAAAAAAAATCTTGTTTTGCTCCTGTTAAAAATGTTCTTATAACAGCTTTCAGTGGTTAGTAGGCTTCTCAATCATCTGCAGGCAACAGAGCGCTGAAAGAGTCAACCTCTTATATGAAGAGATCTAACCTCAGTCAGTAGCAGGGGAGATGTTGGAAGCAAACCCCAGTGCAATCAATCTAACCTTCCCAGAATATCAGTGAATTGATTTGTGCAGTGTAGCTAGATAAGTGTTCCCTTGTCTGGGGAAGTGTTTCTAGCTGACAGGGTCCTGGCCCACAGTACCGAGCTCCTCCTGATGCTGCTCCTGCCATCCTCCCTGGCTGCCAGGCAGGATGGCTGCGGGATGCCTGGCTCCCCCCCAGCTGGGGGCTTTAGCTGCCAAGTTCTGAGTGAATACAAACTGAGGTAACAAAAGATCTGGGAGGTTTAGATGAATATGGGTACATTTTCACTAAAATAGCAAGAAATATATCCATAATACTATTCTGTTCTCTTAGCCAATGCTTCTCTGATACTTAAAAACATGTGGACAGCTGGAAATCCCAGTTATCCATGCAGGAAAATATTGCTACTGATGAAAAAACATTATTTTTACCAGTCTTGCTTTCAAATGAGCCAAGTTTAGGAAAGACTTAAATCCAATTTAAAATAAATGTCACAAAATTGTTAATCCAATTATCTACCCTAATTAGAAATGAACAGGGTGCTTTTAATTTTATCAAGAAATACCTAGATGTTGATCTCTGCATAATTGCTTCTTAACGGGTCAGTTCAAGTGTATCTGTAACCTACAAGGCTTATTTTTTTCTATTGTACCCCCAACCATCCATTTCTTCCAAAGATGAAATGTTTTGATGTATTAAAATTACTAAATTCTGCAACTAATCAAATACACTCTGCAAATATCAAGGTTTTATTAATGTATTTCACCAGGTGCTGATGCACTAATCTTTGTTATGATAACTGCTGGATGAGTGGATTTTGTATGGTAAATTGTCTAATGGGATTGTCCTGTTATTTCAATCCCATGATATCACTTACAGGAAATGCAGATTTTCAAGAGGCAACTTGTTCACCTATGTCTGTAATAGCTGCATTGCTAACAAGAAAAAATGATGCAACTTAGGCTAACTGAAAGGATGCTGATGTTTTGAGAATGGCACAGCATGTTTTTCCCGTGCCAATCACTATTTCTTCCTGTTGTAGACAAGTTTTTCAGCCATACAAGTGAATCTGTCTGCTTCCCTTTGTCCTGTCCCTTGTAAGCAAATAATGGCTTTTGTGCTTCTGAAAGCTCTATCTTAAGCCTCTTCCTTTTTCTAAGTCCACTTGACATTGGTTCTGAAATATGAAATGATCATTCTTTACAGGTCTAGTACTACTGGAAAAAAGGAGAGTTAAAGCAAGAACACAACAGATTAGAGTCCCTCCTTAAATAGACCCTAATTCTAGCAGTGATGTACTCAAAGAATAAACATTTATGTTAAACATAAGTTGTCATAGTTAGGTTTTTCACCCTTCTTTACCACAGGTATGACTTTACAATGTGCATCAATCACTTTTGGATGTCTTTTTTATATACAGCTATTATAAAAACACATTTTTTTCTGCTACGTATAGCAATTTGGAATAAAACAAAGTGCTGCCACTTAAAATATTTTCAGTGCCCTTTTTACTGAGTTTAGGCCATATCAAATGACATTTCATAGGTAGCACAGGGACAAGTCATCAGCAGGGCAGTCATGTTTAGCTGCTCATTAATGGAATCAGTGTTATGAAGCATGGATTGGCAGAATGAACAAAGCTAAAGCAATTACCAAACTCTCTGCAGAAATGTGTAGAAAATTGAGGGTCTCATTTAAATTGTTAACATCTTACCAGTATTAGATTTGAACCCAGAAACAATTAATTTGATCATCTGCCATACATACAAATTATGATACGGCTGAAGTGATGGAGAAGAGGCTTATATTCCCCTTTAGTGGAAAAAGGAGTAGGAAAATAATGTAATATATACTTGGTAGGGCTGATCTTAAACTGGGAAAAGCATATTGAGTCACTTTCCTTCTCTTGAGCAACTTCCCAGCTTCTCATTCTGGTTTGTTATAAGACGTTTATATAAGCTGCTCATCCTGCTCCTTACCTTTATTGCAGTATTTTTTTCTTGCAGTAGCAGATGTTGAGGTTTCATGCACAATTTTTACCAGCAGACAGATTGGTGAAGTTCTGTCCAGGTGTACACTGAAGTGTGATGTTTTGTTGATGTAGGTTTACCTCATCTGTAAGTAACAGTACTTAAGAGTAAAGCAAAAAGAAATATCTCTTTTTAGGGGTGTTAACCCAGACTTGTTTAACTCCTAGGAGTCAGCTCTGCTTTGGTAACACTTTTACATACTGCAAGTGAATACGTACCAACACCTGCTGCTGCTGCTTGATGCCATAGTCTCAGTGCTCCTGTTAACCTCTCTGTTTCAGCATGGGAAAGAGAGTGAGTGAGGCTGGCTGAATGCAGTGTGGAATAAGGAGCTCTTTCTTACTAGTGTGCAGGGGGCATGGGTGACCAGAAAGCAAAAATGTACATGGTTTTGTGGGCATCCAAAGTTCTGTTTTGAGGTGCATTGCTGGAAGCACATGGGAAAAGATCTGACAAGGGCTGGTGGAGTGCCCTGAAAAGCCAGAATAACTGGAGACATGCTGGGGAGGAGGTCCGTTCTGAGGGGTTAGGTGAAGGTGTTTTGTGTGTGTTGTCTTGTTCCCTTTGAAAGGGCAGAGTTGTTGGGAGGGAGAGGACATGGTGGGAAACCAAATGGAGGGCACACAGAAGATGCCCCTGTGCTGCTCTTTGCTGCCTGTGCCTTAATTACTGTCACTAGTTGTGACCTCAGAGCGGCAGGGCTTGCTCATCAGAGCTAGCTAATCAGCAGCAGAAAGCATTGCAGTCTTTCTCAGGTGTGGGAGCTGCATCCTCACCAGTTACTAATCCAGAGTCCCCTGCAGGAGGCCAGGCTATGCACCACTAACATCTCACTCCACACCAGCCAAGCGATTAATGTGCTGATTAGCAGCAGTTCTTACAAAAAGAGACCAAACAGTGCGTTACTCCCAACATAAATCTCTTGCAGTGGTGCTAAATTGGGTAGGAGCAAGGGAAACAGCCCAAATGAAGCTCGTACCTTGCTAACAGGCCAGTTAGATAGACGGGCTATAACTTTTGAACAGCCTGGAACAAATCTGTGGTGTATATGGTTCCTGAAATGCCTACATTATCTATTGCTTAATCAGTAGTTGTGTAAGAAATCACTGTGGTTATCGGAGCATGGGAAACAGCTTTACTGCTTCCATTAAGAAGTACCATTATGCTATAGCAACACATTATCTTCATAAATCATTTGTACTGGGGATATATTTGTCAGGTTTCAAACAGATTGTGTAATTATCACATAATTTTATTTCAAGGGCTCATAACAGGGAATTAGATATGACATTTGGTAATATAAACAGTGCAATTGACTTGCATAGCAGTTAGCCATAAATGTTTAAAGAACTTGGCTCTAAAGGATTTTTATAATGCTGTTTGACAGCAGGTTCTCAGAATTCATATTGTACCTATGGCATATATATAAGGACAGCTTGCGAGTTGCTGGATCGGCGATGGATGTGCTGAGCATTGTGAGGTGAGCACAAGCACTTTGCAGCATCAGGGCTGCGAACGGTGCCCACAGTGCTTCTGATGGAAAAGCTAAAGGGGAAAAAAAGCATAGAAAAGGTTAGAACTGTAAAACTTCCTACGTTTGTTATAGAGAACCTCTGAAATGTGGAAGATTCAGGAATCTGAGCAGTAATGGGCCAGTAGTATTAATGTATTAATGATGTCTGCCAACATGCTAATATTGCTTTGTGTTAGATCTGTGCAATATTTTTGCAGAAATGCTTAGATGAATTTAACAAATAACCAATGACTTGTCCTATGTCTAGCTCTGTCACCTGCTGCTGAAACCCAGTAGTGTCCAGAAACTCTTTTCTTCCTGCAAGTAATGGGGCTTTTCATTTGCTGTACCCTCGGTATCTCAAAGAACTGTAGTATGGCATGTGGGGGTGCTAGCCCTAGTCTTGGTAACTTACTCGTTTGCTGAAGTGTGGGGAAGTGTCCTTTAGAAACTTGCTTAATTTCATTGCTATTCAATTTGTTCCTCTGTCATGTGAATGTGAAATCTTCTGCCTCCTGTGGGTGCCCAGAGAAGCTGAAGTAAGTGAAGTCCTCAGGTACCTACAGTGTAAATGCAGGGCCTTATTTTTATGGTGTGAAGAGGCCTGTATGGCAAGTTTGCAGAGGGAAAAGTTGACTGGAAACACAAGTATTTGCCCTAGCTCCCAGGCTGATAAGGCTGGTTGTCCATGTTCATTACCATGCACATCCTGCTTTTTGATTCCTGTATTACACTGCTAAGTGTGAGTGTATGATCTCTTCAAAGTAACAGCTTCCCATCTTGTTCTCCTGGTAGCCCTTTAAATCTGTGATCCACAACCATGGAGCTGATAGCTCTGAAATTAGGATGTTTTTCTGGAACTTTTTTTTTTAATAATCCTTAAGTAGGGATTGATGTCAGAATGGACATCTGCTGTTGCACTGCACCCACTGGAGTGACAGCAGGGTGCAAATAAAAATGATTGTTATTAAGCTTTTTTCTAGGAAGTTTTCATGTAAACCCTGGCCTTCACTGCTTTTGGACTGTTTGTTTCTACATTATGTGGTATGCACTAAATGTTTCATACTTCTCAGCATTTACAAATTAAATAGCACAGATTTCAACCACTGTTATAGCCCTGAGAAATACAACTTTCACAGAAATATCTTTTGCTCCCCTTACGTTTCTGTAATTGTTTTAATACCCAGAGTTATGATAAAATACTGTGTTGTACTCCAAATGCTGAATTCTGATGAGAGGGGTCTGGCTGTGGTGCTTTTTAACCTGATTTTCACCACGGTTCTGGCAGCGACACCAGGAGAGCAATACCCCTGTGCTCCCACCCTTTGCCTTTTTCCGTGGGAGAATCTCACTTTTTTTTGAGACAGGAGTTGTCCCCTGTGGGTGCAGGAGTTTGGGCCAGCCCTGTGCAGGGTGTTTCCCAGAGCATCCTGCTCTACCGATATTCTGAGGTTTCCTGACATATCTCAGTCCCCTGTTGCTCTGGATAAAATTACCTATGAAATCAAGTGGCTTAAGAGAGACTGATGCTTAGTTTCAGCATTATTTGTGCATTTTTTTATTTCAGGCATAGAGATCATAGCTGGCTGCTGCTGAGGCTTTTGCTAGTTCATTGTTTACCCAAGGCAATATATTCTTTTTGCTTCTGTCACTGTCAATTACAGCAAAATCCATTATTCTTGTGATTAACAACGAGGCTTTATTTCCATCTCAGAAAGACTAAAGGCTGCAGCAAGGAACTTGGGAGCTTGGCAAATTGGGTTGATTACAGGAGTGACACATGGGTGATGTCCTTGACACCAACGTGCAGATGGTGATACTGCCAAACTCTTTATGTCTGATTAATTGAGCGAAGGCCTTTTGAGAAGCAGTATATCCTGAAGGCACTATGACTTGCATCTTTAATATATTGCTCCAGTTGGCTCTCTGCAAAGATGGTTAGCATTTTATTTTTCACAAAAGCAAGTAGGAGATAACTTGATGCCAGAAGTTTTAAGTGAAATTCCAACAGGCTACTGAGAAACAAGCTATGGCTATGTAGCTGGCATTTCTATTATTTTGAACTTATGTTGCATTTAATTTTACATAAAGTCAAGTAATAGTTGATAACCCTCGGTCTTTCACCTGCCAAAAACAACTGAGGAAAACAAGTGTTTAAAAGGAGTGAATTCACAAAGTTGGAAAATCCTAATTAAGGAATACAACAAACAAAACTACCCCATAAAAATGTGTACTAACACACAAACAAGATCAGTGTCAGTCCAGGGAATCTAAAATGTGAAGAAACACTGATGGTTGTTGGCTGGCCTGAAAGGGGGTAAATCCTGCCCAGTCTCACTTATTTAATAAGACTTCCACTTCATTTCACTTTATTGAATTCTTATTTATTGCACCCCAGATGAACAGGAGCTTGAGGTCAGGGAAAAGGACTGCAAGGTCGAACCCTTCCGTTGTTACCGAAGCAGTGAAGTTGCACTTCAGTTACACGACTGGTGGTACATCAGGCAGACCCACCTAACCCCCTCCTTGCTTCCAGATGTGCCAGGTCTTGTTTTGGACTTACCTTGCTACCCCCAGGTACCTGATCTGTGCCGATCCCATCCCTCAGATGAAATCAGCTTGGTCAGGTGCAAGGCGATCAGTGTGCCTGTAGTGGCTTGGCTGTGGAAGGGGATTTTCCTCAGCATCATCCTGTTCTTCTGCTAAAGGCTGTGATCTGTATTAACTTGAATTCTTGTGAAACAAGCTAAGACCTTCTCAGTGGCATGCTCAACTCCATTTGCATTATTGCATCCCCACTGCTCTTTGCTGTAATTTGTTTGCTGTTTGGGATGGAGCATGGTTTTTGTCTCTGCACAGCACCAGCACAAGGGGCCCAGGCTTGGGACCAGGTCCTGTGGAAACATCCACAGGTCCTCCATGCGGTGCTAGGGTAAGCAGCGCTTTGCTTCTGAAGCTGAGTGAAAGAAACCAGTTCTCATGTCAGCATCATCTGTGTTAGGTGACTAATAGGGATTGTGTCTTTTCTGCATGAGATATGCATGGAATTACAACACCCCTTATTTTGCAGCATTTATCCCGCATTACTTCAAGGTATTTGGCAAACCCTGGGCAGGATTTGATGGTGTGCAGGAGGCAGAATACCAAAGGTGCAGCCCAGGGATGGAGGGATTAATATGGCTTTGACTGCTCTGCCACTCTCGGATGGTATGCTGTTCTGGGGTTGTGTGATATGGGCCACCGCTACATGCCAATAGCAGAGCTGCACGAAGCCACTTGCTCCTGATGTGACCTTTCCAGCAGCTGCATTCCTGGCACACCCCTGGGTTGCAGTTTGCAGGAGAGTGGTCAGGGAAGAGCCTTTGCAGGGCTCGTGTTAGGGCTTCTCTGTGTGAGCCAGCACTTTCATAGGTTGTTCAGAGACTTGGGCATGGCAAAGATCTTCCCTTTTACAAGTATGCACAGTGCATAAATAATGCATGTCCCTGTATAGCAGCAGCTGGCAAAAATGCTTGCAGAATATCAGGAGCTAAAGGATATTGGTGTGAAAGACACAGAAGTAAACGTTTAGCTGTAGCATTCTGTTTTAGTAATTTGCTTATTTAACGTGCGCTGGGGGTAGAGAACCTTCTGTGTTATTTTGGCCTTGTCAGACAAGATCAACATTTTATTCATTTACTTAGATTATTTTATTAAAGGTTTCTGATGTCTTGGGATATCTCTGTAATCCACTACATAGCAGATCTTTATCAATTCTTTTTCACTCCAAATCAAGTAACCCACCACAAGCATGTGCACTGAAGTAATTCTGAGAATTTTTGGTCACTGGTTCATAGGGGAGTGGGTAAATATGAATTTCAAAGGCCGAGGACTCTAAAGAAGAATATTTGGCTTTTTTTTTTTTTCCAGCTACCAAAGCACATGAGCTTGACTACAGCCCCAGCAGTTATGATAGGAAATGGAAAGGTGCAAGGGCTTTGTCTGATAAAACCAATATCTTTGAGTCATTTGGGAACTTCCAAGAAAAAGACTTGTACTGCTTAACACATGAGCTGCCAGTTTTTTCAGGATCACTTGTAATACAGTTAATATAGTCTCTTTTTAAGATGCTAAGGCACAGGTATTCATTACTTGCCACCTCCTCCTGCAAAAGAAGGCTGAGTCTTTAGGTGACTCTTAGCTAGGAAGAGGTTGACTTGGTCTTTTGGCAGTAACAGAGCAGATGAGAAGCCCAGGAGGCATGTCTTTATTTCATGTCTTTATTCAGACCCTTTAGAAACAGGCAGTATCTGATTTTCCATTATTACCAGGATCGGGTTGTCTAGCAGCCTGTCTGTGCTGTGTCAAAGCTATTAACCAGATAAGCAAGGGTGAGGGAAATGCTGGATCTCACTACAACTTTTACAGTACTCAATCAAACCAGAGCATAATCGGCCTAATCTCAACTCATGCATATTTTGGTGCTTTCTTTTGGAGGGATAATGAAAGAAACGTGCAGGAATATTTGGTTTGCAGGGAGGAGTGATTGACGCTACAGCAGCACTGACAGCATTGGGGAATAACAAGTGAGTAAGAGCAACACAGTCTCTGAGCAGCAGATGATGCTCTAGAGAAACAGGACTTTCTCTCTCTGGTCTCTGACAGGGGGTGAATGCCTGATGCCAAGTTTGCTCCAGCTGTTTTCAGCAAATGCTGGAAGAAAAACAGCTTGGGGTTGCCCTGATGCCTTTGCAGCCTGCAGAAGGCTGTGTAGCTCTGCCTGCTCAGCCCCAGCCAGCTGCTGTGCACTCCTGGTGTCGTGCTGGGTGCAGCGTGGGGTTAACGCTGGGCAGACAAGTTGACCTGGACTGCTGCTCCATTGATGTGTGCAGTGTGGTGCCTGTGCTTAAGGCTATGGCAAGGGTAGAAAACAACTTATAGAGTCTGCTCCTTGGCTGCCACCCTCTCAACAGCAGAAAAGTAAAATCATGTTATCTGCCTTGCTTCTTAAAGAAAGTGAAGTTATTGCAGGTAAGCCCCAGTGAGGGCTCTGTCAACAAATATACAGGGAGCTAAAACAAAATCCTCTTCCTCTGGGAAAATTCAGTACAAAATTGATGGTACCAAATCATTCCTGCCAGGGAGCATTTATCCCTGGTAACTCAGAGGTAATGCCAGATATTTTTTTTGTTGAATTGTACAGTGCAATACTTTCTCACTGTTCTTTGGCAAGATACTTTGTTTATAATTACAAAAGCATTTAATCCATTACTCAGCTGTATTTCAAGACAAATTGTACCCAAGGTTTCCTCTTACCATTGGAATGTGGACTTTCTTTTAAAAATAAACATCTTGGGTATTTTTTTTCCTCGAATTTTATGGTATACAGTGAGGTGGGGAAGGCTCTTTGGAGTGAGAAATCATAAGAACAGGTTTGTCCATTTCTTGCTGTTCCTCTACCCATGCACATGAAGCTATCAGACACCATGTTGGGCTTCATGGAAGTGCCTTGTAACGTCAATAAAAGCAGTGCTTTAATCTGGGTAATTCCTGTCTGACTTCAGGCATTCAATGTAAATGTTGAAAAGCTAAAAATGTCTGTGGGTAATGGCTCTCCCACTGTACACTCCATGTGCTGGCACCCTGGGGGTCCTAACTGGCTCCCTGCCGTTATTTGAGCCTCTTCTGCAGTGCCGAAATAGTAAAGGCAGTAATTGGTATCAAAGGCATTTTGTTAGTTTGGAAGGTAATACCACTCTGCCACTACCTCTGGGAAATCTAAATGAATTTATTTTAATTGCTAATTCTGAGTGTTGATGGATTTTCTTCAGGAACTTAGAAAAGTGCTTCACAAACTTCACAGACTTTCTCTGAACTGGAGATTAATTTTTCTATGTGGATTTAAATGTAGACAATGAATGGGATATAACTTGATCATTCTAATTTTTGTCCTAAGGGTGCTTTTGAGTTAGCTGGAGGCAATTTGGCTTAAACTAGCCCACAATGTTTGTTGTCACTGTTATGACTTTACTATGGTTTTTCATAGGCAAGAAATGGAGAAAGAAGCAAATGCTTCATTATATACTAAGCATATTTCAGTTCTTGTATAATTCAAAGCAGGAAAAAGTCCTACTTTGCTGTTGAAGCTATCAGTGCCAGGCATTTAGAAAGTTGTTCTCAATTTTAAAGTTAGTCCTTAATTTCCCTTAGCTTGGAAATCCAACATCCTGTGTCTAAGTCACGTTTTAAAATACTGACCTGCTGTGCATGCAGCAGCAGTTTCCTAATCCCGATTCAAAGGAAAAGCTCAGAACAGTGTCTCAGCACTGTTCTTTACCTGAATTTGATGTGCAGAGCTCTAGGATGGGCTTGAATATGGAGAAGGCAAGAGGAAGACACTGGGGAGGAGCATTCAGTTCAGAGGTGGGTTGGACGCCAGCTGGAAACACCTAGGCTGCCTTTCCCCATTGCCCTTGCTAAGGCTCTGTCAGGGGACGTGATGCTAAGGCACCCCAGGACTATGGGGAGGAGAAACCTTGTTTTGGGGAGGTGATGGGGCTTTTCAAGGGTTCAGGCAATGCAGTGGGTTCGGGCAATGCAATGGGAGCTGCTGGTTTGGAGGGTTTTCTTACCTTGACAGAGTAATGTGTATTTACCACCGTTTCAGTAAAGTTAGGAGAATATTGTTAACATCTCTTTCTGGAAATAAAACATATAGATAAAAACACCCCAAATATCACTTATAGATAGATTTACTCCCCAAAAATGCATTTAAATTTGTTTCCAAGTCAGTAGCGTTAAACAGGCTAGAATCCTGTATTTACCTCAGTCTGTCCGATGAGTTTTCACCCCCCTAAAACTGACTGAACAGATTACTTGGGGACAAATAATGCAATAGAATAATGTGTTAAAATAAGTCTTGAGGAGAAACAGAAGTGAAAAAATACAATTATACCTGAAGAAGAAACTTTATATGACAGCAACCTTTTACAAGAGGCGGCTTGTGATGAATTTCCATTCTTCTAATGGAGTCCTGGTGGATGGCAATAAACACTGTCAAGTTCTATTTGTGTAGTGAAATCACACTGAGTGAAGCTATTTAGAAGTTTTTTTGAGGACTCAGTTCTCCATCAGAATATGCCAATTTGTCATAAGCGAAATGCTTCATGGAAACGTGCAGAATTGGATTCATTTTTCAAGGCAGGGTGGGCTGTGCTGGAAGCTCGCCCAGCTGCAGCTCTGAGCCGGGTCCTGGCGGGCACCCTGAGCTGGCATGGGTTGCATTGGATGCATGCAGGAAAGTATTGCAGCTGGAAGATGCTTGCTTGGGAAGGTATTTTCTTTCTTGGAGAAATGTTTTCTTTCTGGAAACATCAAAATATCACAGAACTGAGTTACTTTGATTTTTCCTTTTCAGTTCCATTTTCTAGACAGCTGTAACACAGAGCCCCTCAGAGAAAACAGCTTTGGGGATTAGCCTGACTGGTTTTTCCTGACCCATGCAATAGATAAGCAGAGAGACGATCTCTGGACATAGATATTCTCACATTAGGTTACCTATTTTGTACTGCTTGTACTGTGAAACAGTATTTACCAGTGCTGGGAATGAAGCCTTTCAGCAAACTTTGGGGAGGGAAGAAGCATAATTACCAGCTTCAGATGTATTACGACAAAGAATTTATGGAAATACCTGTTTGATTTGGAAACGAATAAAAACGAATTTGCCGAACTTCAAAAAATTTTTTCCAAAGCCATCCGTTATGTTTAGCTTTACTGAGGAGGTGTTATTGGAGCACAGTTTCAGGTTTCAAAGTTGCATGCTGGCTCTGGCAGAAGCAGCACCACCAGAACATGTTTGCTGTTGAAGAGAAAACATGAGACAAATGTTTATCCAGTCAAATGTTTGGTCTGATTAGCACTAATCAAGCCAGCAGAGGTGATTTAGTAATATTTGGTTAAAAGGTTATAAGGTTTCATTTGGAATAATATCTAACCAGCTACTGTATTAAAAGATACTGAGATTTAATTCGGCAAATAGCTTGCAGTGAATAATTAATCTCTTCCAGTTACATTTAGTTTTCTCTTCTTACGTTATCCCTCAAAACATTATTGTACAGCCCTCATCTTTGTCTACTTACTGAATTAAGTTGTATTTTTGGCAAATAAGCACCACGCTATCGCTGCTTCAGCTTGGTAGCTGCTTGCAGACGTGCTGGGGGAAGCTTTGCTCTTAGCAGTGTGTGGCTGTCAGCTGTGAGCCTTGAGGATGCTGGTGGCTGATACCACCTCATGCCAGCCAGCTCGGTACCTCAAGAATATCAAACGATGCGAAATGCCACTCTGAGAACAGCAGCAAAGGCCCAACAGCAAGCCATGCTTATCTGTTCAGCTGTGTTTTCCCTTTTCCTGGGCTGCAGAGGATGGGGAGGCAGCACTGTGGGGGGCTGCTGGAGGAGGAGGCTACTGTCTGCCCTGAGCCACAGCCTCGGGCGTGCTGTGAGGCAGCAAAACTCAGCCTTGTCTCCTGTTCCCTTTTGAAACTACCGAAACTGAGATTAGCAAAAATAATAGAGAAATGAGAGGTTTGACCTCTCCTTTTAAATGCATGGAGGTGTTCTGGAGCAGCTCACTGCCTCGGAGCTTGTGATAAGAGGCTTTTAGGACTGAGGTCCTATGAAACTCTTAAAACCTCACAGTGAGGGTGGCTTTGCCTTCATCTGCTGTTGCATCACTTTGAGATCGAAACTCAGGGTGGGGAAAATCTTCTCCAGCAGATTTATTCTTGTCTGTGGCTGACAGCCACATCCCGCAGGAGATGTGGGTCATGGTCCTAGGCCTCAAGGTAGTGACCCCACAGTTTTCTAGGAGCATTCAGCTGAGGGCTGTACATGAGAGCAAAAGGAGTTCATGTGTCTTTTGGATTGTTGCTGTCTGGAAGTCTCACAGCTTTGTAAAAGTTGGAGGAGATGCTCTGCACTCATGTGCTAATGGACTCCCCTGTGAGCAGCTGTGTGGCTGAATGCCTCAGTATCTGAAAATAGTGTTTTTTTGTTAAACATTCCTTAAAGTACCTGGCAAAACATGTCAACTAATAGGAGGTGAGTGAGGCAAGTACTCTTTACTCCTGCAGTGAAACCAGCTGGTTATAGATTTAAGAAAATGAGTTGTTGTGTTCTGTGTCTTAATCCTCGTTATTACTGTGTAAACGACTCCATCCAATTAAACTCTAATGTGTTGACTTTATTATGCGGTGGCAGATTGGGCTGATGCTCTAACAGCCACTGTAGCTCACTGGAAAATAGGTGTGCTCAGAGCACAACAATGCTCTGCTTAGACAAATGGTGCAAGCGAAATTGCTTTCTCATCGTGTGTGTTACTGGGCAGACCTTACAGAGCTCTTCCCATCGCCTCTTCCAGGCTCGTGGTGAAGCCAGTAGGAGCCTTGCCATGGATTTTATGTAAGCAGGCAGAAGTCAGCAGTGAGTGCTTCTCCAAAGTGGCACTGTGTGACACCACGGGGCAGTTTGATGGGCTTGGGCTGCCTCGCAAGGACATCCAGATTGAATTCTCTTACAAGTGGGGTTAAGGCTTCCTCTTCTCACTTGTTTGTCTCTACATAGATTGTGCTCTGAAGCGCTTACGGTCTCCTGTGGCCATGAGAGCTTCTTGTTTTGTTTTTTCCCCTGTTATTTTTGAGGCTTTGTTATAACATGCTCTTAAGCCCAACTCATCAAAACATCCATAGAAATTTTTTTAAAGTTAGTTATCTAGTTATCAGCCTCTGTCCCTATTGTATGTATTAAAAACTTGAAAAGTCACAGAAAAGTTGTCTATAAATATATGCTCAGTTAACGTGAGAATGTATCGCTTCCTGAATTTGACAACTCACACTGCTCTTAATCAGATAAAGATGTTGTGAGCGCAATTTATAAAAGCGAGTACTTGAAGTAAATTTTTTTTGCAGTTGTGTAAATACAAAATTAATTTTGATCTGCTAATTTCTTCAAAAACTAACTTGCAGACAGCATGTGAGTCCAAGTGGATGCTCACTCATCCAAATCTCTACAGCACTCAGTATCAGATCAGAGACTTTCATTTCTGTTAAGATTACATCCAGCTACTTGATTGAAGTTGCAAATATTTTCCAAATTCATTAGATATTTACATGGAGCTGGAAGATAATATCTTCAAAAGAACAATTTCAAAGGTGATTTTCCCCTCTTTTGCTAATCAATGCACAAGCTTGTTCCCGAATCAGAAATTAAACCCCGTCAGAAGTTCAAAAGGAACAATCTTGGTGCATTAGAGGAAGGGTTCATCTCTGTGAAAGGCTTTGATGAGGGATGTGGGAACCTTGTTGCAAAATAGTACCTTCCTCCACATATGTTTTAGGCTGTTCTTGCTTCTTCACAGCACAGACTAGCCTCGCATCAGGGTGTGGGTGTTTAGGTTTTATCAGGGAGCCAGACAGAGGAATCCAAAGCCCAGGCAAAGCTGAGCTATTGGAAGACTTGCTGTTCTGTTCAGGTGCACGTCGGGGAATTTTGGCTGCAGCTTCTGCTTGCCTGAGCATCATCTCCAGTGCTGGAGGCTCTTGGCTATGGGGAAGTCTTATCTGAGTGGGTGAGTTACTTGTGGGGACTGAGGGGGATGGTCAGGACCCCACAGGTGGCAGAGGTCTCAGCATTGGTGGAGTGTGGGTGCAGCTCAATGCACAACTGGGACCACATGCCATTGGACTCTACCTCTGCCTGCTTTTTTTTTTTTTTTTTATCAAAGCCTTTGAGAAATCTGGGCTACTATCTTCAAATGGGGCGAGACATTTTATGCTCTCCTGACCCACTTTCAGACCCACTGCGGACTGGTTTCTGAGTGTTTTCTTATGTAGGGAAGTGTGCTCCTTAGGAACTATCTTTTCTGCTGTGTAAGTGATATTCACTAGGTTGGACAAAGGTAAAAACCTGTTTTTAATGTAAGTTCATGCCATGATTTTCTATAAAGTCCATTTTTTTTATTTTTCTTTTCAACCAAGTGCTATATCTGAAAAAGATCCATAAGACTTAAATGATTTTTTAAATTGTGACTCCAATCCAAAACCCAAGACTGAAGTTCATTTATTGCATGTTTGGGTCCTAGGTGGTTTAGTTAAGTAAACTTTCATTATTTTATCTCTTGTAATATTTGAATTTGATTTGTAAGGCATTACTTATGCATGACTTTGTTTAAAATATGACCAGCAACTTATTAATATTTCTGAGTTCAGATGCACCTAATCACTTGTGTTGCATTATGAATCACCCTGTTCTTTCCTGTAAGTTTCCATGGCAGGGAGGGACGCTTGGGGACTACTAATTGTACTAAGAGATGCAGAAAATCAGAGTATGGAGCAATTTTTCAAATTTTGCACAGATTCAAATGAAATATCCCCTATTCCTTCCAGGTCATTAGTTTAAAAGGTCCTTAAGTTAGGATAACTGTGTTAGTCAGGAGAAGGCTGTATTAAGCAACTTGAAAATCGAATTTATTATCAATGTTATGAAGACTTCTTCAAGGATGTGGAATTTTTAATAACCTTCTTTTATGTTGAGCTGCCTGCTGCAGCCTTCTTGGGAAATAGGAGCTGAAGATGAAATGAATGCTGTCGTGTCTGGTTCCCAGCTTTACCTTAGCAATTTTATAACTGGCAAGAAACACGAAATCCCTTTTTTGCTGTAAATCAGTGTCTTCAAAAAGAGCCCTGGGATGGTACAATGGGTTATAGTTATTCCGTGCTGTGCTAATGGAAAACTTAGAACACAGTTAATTGAGAGAGCAATCACTGTACTTTTGAAAAGTCAAGATAAAATCATTTTTCATAATGAAAGAGGAAATAAGGAGCATTTCTGGCATTCAGTGCAGTCAAGCTTTTATCTGGCTTTCAGCTGACATCAATCTTTGTGCTCAGGCCACCAAGGCTGAAACCTATCACAACCTGTCCTCCAGGGGGGCTTTGCTGGGGAGGGCATGGTGAGGAAGTGTAGGGGAGCAGCAGCTTTGCTCAGCAGCCCATGGCTGCGGGCATGATGTGGGGACATCTGGGGCTGTGCCCCAGGTAAAGGAAAGCCTGTGTCACCCTGGGGAGCTGTGTGGCGGGTGCCAAACTGAGCAGGATGCGTGCCTGGAGGCTGAGAAATACCTGGGAAAGCAGCTGTTCATCAGTATTTTGTGCCTTACTGAAAACTTTGGTTTCTGGTTTCTGTTTTCCTCCAAAATACATCTTTGGGTTTCAGTTATTGGGGTTTTTCTGTTCAGTCCTTCCCTGTGCTTTTCCTTTGTGTACATCTTGGTTTCCTTCCACGTGACCTTAACATGTGCAAAGTCTTAGAAACGGGTGTTCAAGGAGCCACTGTTCCTGTCTGTGCTGGCTTCATAGCGCTCGTCTGAAAGCCAGCGCTACAGAATTTGCAGGGGTAACACAGCACAGCATTTAATAGCTGCACATCTACTGCTGGTGCTTTTTGAAGTATTCCAGCTTTCAGCCCAACATATTAAGGGCTTTGAATAATGAAATGGGGCAGGATTCATGTACAATTTGGGGAGTAGTGATGCTGAATGTTTTCTTGGATGTGGAACAAAGCAAGCTCTCTTTCTTTCATGGTTGGCTCTTGCTGATTCCTCACTCTTGACACGGCATCAGATTCACTTGGAGAATGCTAAATACAGCTCAGACAAACGCTGGTTTTCAGTTTTTTCAGTTCTGACAGCTTTCTATATGAAGCACTCCTATGCTGTACACAGGCTTGTGAAGTGTGTTTGGAGGTTGCTTAATTACATGTGGTGGTATGCATGTTGAGAAGAGGGTCCAGGCAAAAACAAAAGTAATGGTACCTTTTAAAAAATAAAACAAGAGGCAGGTATAATACAGAAGTAACCAAAGAACTGAAAATATATGCCTAATAGCTTTAACTGTTCAAATTTTCGAGGCCATCTATGTGATTTGAAAGCTAGCCATTGTGCAAGTGGTCGGAACTGCAGATCTAAATCCTTTGTCTGGCATTGAAAGTCTCAGCTTGTCATGGAGGTGTGGCTCACAGAAGGAGAAGTAAATACAGACATTTTTCTCATTTTCATTATTTACATAATTAAGGGGTTTTTATTGTTATTGGCATGTGATAAATATTTTCTATTGGATAGTTATTGTAATAAAGATACTGTCTGGAGAAATCTTCATGTATTTATGGGAGAACAGCTGTCAACAGTAGCAAATAAGACTCAGACTCCTCTCCCCATGAACAGAAAGTGCTTCTGTGCTATGTTTGAGGCACTTTGGTTGTCCACCAGCATGGGGACCTGTGCCTGCAAGCTGTGCCTTCTGTTTCCCAGGTGACAACGTTGTGACATCTGCATGCTTGCCATCAAGCTGCATCCATTACTTTTCGTCTCATTTTCCTCTTCCAAGCCCAGTAGGGAAGCATCAGGAGCTTCTTCACGTTAACCCCTGAGGAAGGCTGTGGTGAAGCTCTTTATGGCATGTATAGACTAAATTTCAAAGGCCATAGTGGAATATCTGTGAAAAATTCATGTGTAACAAACTGAACAACCCTTTGGTGACTTCCAGACACCACTGTGAAAATGGCTGTTGAGGTTATGTTAATGTTTCCTGATGGCTTCTTGATAAGTTTCCATTTGAGCTCATAAGAACTACTACTTTCTTGGTGTTGCTACCTGTGGATTTAACCCTTTATTTCAAAGATTTTCTTACTTAGCCCTCAGGAATTTTTCTTTCTTCCCTGAATAGAAGTTGCAAGAGCAGGAACACTAGGTGTGTTTTTTTTCAGGCGAAACAGAATCAAGCAAAATAAACTACAAAACCTGCATGTATTTGAAAGGGGTTCCCTGTCGTGCACTAACAGGTGTGTGCATTGTGTTTTTATATCTAGAATATATAGATTTACATACTTGCATACCAGTGTAGCTGTACAACAGTGAATTGGGGCTCTGGGAACACAAATCTTCAAAAGTATTGTTACAGAGAAGTAGTCTTGGTACGCAGCTATTCTGTTTCTGACAAGGGGATCTCTCTGAAGTGCCAGAATAGCAAGTAGGTTTGTACTTGGCCCACTTTTACTGCTGTGCATAAAATATATGAATGCATGTGTATGTATACACTGCTGTGTATACAGTGTGCGTTCACACCTGCAGGTTAGTAGATGGCAGCCATTCCTTGGGCTGGATTTCCGCTTCTGCTTCTGGGGTGCAGTTGCTCAAAGTTAGAATTTGCTTGGCAAAGTACAGATCCGGAGAGTGCAGGTGGAAACCATTTCACAGCTTGAGAATTTTCTTGGATTTTGTACCCCGCTTCTTAGTGTGATCTTCAGAGATTTACGACAGAATTGACAGCTGTTTATTTTGTAATCCACAATACTACTTAAATGTTCTTTTGGTTAAGATTCAGGCTGAAGAAAATTCATCAGATTTCTGCACTTAGTTGAGTGTTTATTCCAATGTCTGCTGTGCCAAAGTGCAGCATTTGATCATAGGTTTCTCCCTTTTGATGGTTATTACATTGAATAAATACCCTGTGTGTGCGGCTTGTAGATCAACAATAGATTTCTATTGCTTTGGGTGTTAATCTAGCTCAGAAAGACAATTTGGCCTGTCACTCTACAAGAGATCCTACACCTAGAGATAAACTCACCCTGAATAGCTTTGGTTTTAGATTTGACAGCCACGACTCCTTTCCAGGAAGCTCAGTTAGGTTTTACCCTACTCCATGCCAATTTAACCAGGCTTTTCTGCTCGAGCTTGGCAAGCAGAAAAAGAGAAGCAAGAAACCAGCTTTTAAGTTGCTACCAGCAGAGAAAAAAGGTAGGAGGACTGAGTTTGAGAGAAACCTGATCTTGGAAGGCTTTCACTTACTGTTGACTCTCAGAGGATTTGGATAACACTAGGAAAACCATAATTAGTGAATCAAGACCCAAACCTTTAGTGTCTCTTTCATACCTTTCATACTATTGAATGAGGGACCCAAGTGACATTGGAGTGTTTATTGCTTGATACACATGCTTAGGACGGTATCACGGTAGAAAAGAGGTGGAAAATTTTGGATTTGCTGAAGATGCAACATTAACAAATCACTGAAAGCTGTTATAAAATATCTCTGTCCTCTCTTTAGAGAGGGTCCTGCTACTTTTCTGGTTTAAAATGAATTGTAGGCATGGATTTATAGTTCCTTGCTATCCCAAGCTAGCTTATATTCTTAAACCAGTTGACATCAAATCAAAGATTTCTGGAGCTATTGAAAGCAACTTTGTTGCATGCTTTGTAGTTTAGACTTTAATACCTTTCGGTAAGGCTGCTGGATCCTTCTTTATTTCTTCTTGGACTTCTCAGTCAATGAAACAGAAAGCCCTGAGACTGTGAAACAGCCTGGAAATGTTTTCTCTTCCATCAAGAAACACAACATGTCCTTTCAAAGCTTAATTGAGCAGCACAAAGCTAATTAGCTGTCCGAAGACATGCCATTTAATTCACAATCCAGCATTAATTTGTTCTACAGACTGAGCTTATCTCATATATAAATGCCTTTGCCCTGTGGCTTTCCAAACAGCTGCAATACACAAAAAAGACTGATAACTCTGTCATTTGAATGTTGCTTGCTTCCTTCACTTGTGCATAAAATACCAAACTGCATGTGAATTGTAACTGGAAAGTTTTCACTGTCACAATGAAAAAATAATTTGTATTTTTATTCCCTTCTAGCTGGGAATAATGTTATCGCTCTGGGATGCAAAAGCCATCATTTGAGGTTTGTGCTAGATTATCATTTACAACCTGCTAATCTAATGTGTGATTTTGATGGTATGTTGAATAAATCGTTTCAAAGCTTTTTTGTGGATAGTAACTAATTGCCTTATCACTTTCTCTTTATTGTAAAAATCCCAAGTATATTTGTTAAGCTATTACAGCACAGAGGAATTACTACAGTTAATGTGAAAGAAGTTTTATGCTGCTAATCTTTGAAGCATATAGTATCATTTTCTGAGACTATTTAACAAATTCTTTCCCTTATCCATCTTCAGCAAGAAAGTCCTGATTTTCTTAGGATACATAATGAGTGAGTTCATGAAGTATGACTTCTCATGCCCAGATACTAAAGCCTATAATGTTACACTGGCTGCCTTGCTGAACTCATTGTTCTAGCAAATGTTTGCAATTAATTTTCCCTCCTCTTCGTATAAGTTGATTCCTTTGTACATTATGCTATCTGTGAAGAAACCCATTAGGAAGGAAGTTCAGAACCTCTTTTTCGTTGCAAAAACCAAATGATATGCCTGGTCCTTATAAGCTTGTTTGCAGTAAGGATATTTTTAAACATATGTGTTGAAGATTTTAGAGGTCTCCAGGCTTTTCCCAGGCTCTGCCAGATACTCAGGGGCCAGCCTGTGGCAGAGCTTCGATTTTTAGAATGACTCCTAAAGGCTGAGGGGGCAGAGGTGCTGCTTTCCCGGGCTGCCAGCAACTGGGAATAGGGAAAAAGAATGTGAAAGGAGGGAGGAATGAGGGAAAATTGTGGAAGAGGCTGGAAGGACAAATGCATTATTAATACTTTTTGCCAGTAGAGTGAGATGTAACTTCCCAAAACTTAACCCTAATCCATGTAAAGCAACTCTGGTAGGAAATAAATCTATCTCTTCTGTTAACATTTTTTTCATGGAATCCTTTCTCACAAATGGCTTGTATGGTCCAGCTGGCAGGCAAGTCAAATATAACTCCCTGTCAGCATCCAAGTGCATGGCTGTGGGGTCTGCGAGTGCTTTGGGGTTTGAATTTTAGCCTTAACTGGGTACGGCAGCCCAGCCCAGTGGGACCTGCCTTGTTCACTCAAGCCCCAGCTGCCCCCAAAGTCCTGTCCCAGTTAAGGGCTCACTGTGCTCCAACAGGGCTGACCTTCCTCTGGGCTCACCACAAGGGCAGCCCCAGTGGGTCACTGCTGGGCTACCTGTGTCACTGCCACTTGCTTGTCCTAGGGAAGATGGCACTATTCAGGCAAACTGGGGCAGATCTGAGGTCTCTCCTCTTCCTTCTGAGATGACTCCAGTGGAGGTCTGCGTGGTGTGAGATGTCTGACAGCAAATGTGCTGCTTGCATGCCTGATGTCCTAGGAGCTGCTTACAACATCAGTCTGCTGAAGGGTTATCGCTTATCCACTAAGCTCAGGTTTCTGCTCCAGATGCAGGAGACCACTACACAAGTTGAGGTGCTGGTTGACAAGAGGGAAGAGGTAGGAAAAAGGCAAGAAAACTTGAGAGCAAGCTTCCTTAGAAGCAATAGCAAAGGCAGATATCTTGGCCCATGCAAGCTGCATGTTGTGCTTTATCCAACACACCAAACTGACTGCGCCTCTGTTGCTTTTACAGTCTAAGCTTTTTATTCATAATTATCCATTAATTTTTTATTTTTTTTTGCCAAATAAAGACAAACTGGCAGATTGAGTTTCTTAGAGATGTAGATGAATGAAACAAAGCTGACACCTGAGAGGGTCAGGCAAGTCACTCTAATGGTCTGTTCTGGTGTGTGGATGAGAGGGAGCAGATATTAAGCTGCTGCCTGTGAGCATGCCACACTGTATTGACTGCCCCATGTATCCTCACTGGCATCCTCTCTGGACAAAATATGTTTATCCTCTCCTCCAGGGAGTTTCATGCCTGCATCTTTCTTGGTCATTGAGTTGGTCAGCTCTGTGAAGGGAAAAAAATGGAATTGCATTATTATTTGCTCATATAAATTGGTTCCTCAGAGTAGACTAATGGAGTGCTAGTGATTTATAAGGCTGATATATCAAGAAAAGAGATAATGGGAAGATACTTTCCATTTTTAAACCTTAAACAAAAAAAAAGCATCCCTATGAATTTTATGACTGGCTCATAATGCATCTTTCCTGTAGCTAACATATCTCTTTATTTAGAGAAGCCAGGTTTCAGGATTTATAGGAAGCTGCGGGCACTGTCCTCCCAACCTCAGCCTGCAGCTTAAGGGATGAGGTCTCTGGGACAGCCAGCATTTCTCAACATTGCCTGGTCCTGCATGCTGCCTCCTCCAACCCCACACTGTATTAACACGAAGAAGTCTCCTGGGTGCTGAGCTCCTGTCCCTGTCCTCCTGCATGCGGAAAGGTGTCTCCTCTTCTAAACAACAGAGGTGATGGTCCAGTTGCCAGCTGGCAGGAGTGCTGGTGGAAAGGAGGATTTCTACCTGGCTGGAAGGTAAAGGACAAAATTTCACCTTCCCTGAATAACAGCTGGGAAGGTGATCAGTCCATCTGCTGATCAGTTTCCCTGGAAGCATGCTTTCCTGCTCATAAATGTTGATGTTGTTGGTGTATTCAGCTGCTGGTCTCCCTTTGCCACTGCTGAGACTGCAGCAGCTCCTACTGTGAGGCCTGGGGTGAGTAGCTGGGAAAGGACTTTGCTGATGGGTAAAGTCCTTCAAAGCAGTTGTACACACTGTATACCTTATCTTGTTTTACAAAAATGCTATGAGAAAATGTCAGAAGATCACAAAGTCTTGATGTATTACAAAAAAGAGCACTTGTCACTTTGAGGCATTAAAGTTTGAAAGTAGATTAAATAATGCACTAAGGTCCCCTAGCTGGGAAGAAAATGAGTCTGTGAAACTGGTCTGTGCCAAGGCAGAGAGCTGAAAGAGAACCCGACTGCTGTGAGAGGAAAAATCATAGTTTTGGAAATCATAGTTCTGGTTAAGACGTTGTGTTTTGGCTGTCCTGGTTATTCCTAGAGACTGTGTGCACTTATCTGTGTAGGTGCTTGAGCACTCAGTCTACATACCAGCTACCTCTTGCAGAGAGGCTCCTATCCATCAGTTCTTGCTGACTGCATTTGAAAGCCTGTCTTTTCAGATTTTCCTGTTTTTTTTTTTTTTTTTTTTTTTTTTTTTTTTTTTTTTTTTCCCAACTACTCATAACAGTAGCTTCTGCTCCATGTTTTTATAAATGTGGTGCATACTTGGCTGTGGTCACAAGAGCTGCAAGACTTTGTGAAGTAGCAGTCTGCATGCTGGTTATTTAAAGTTGGTATTTATCTCAGTAGTAGACTGAAAAAATCATGATAGAAAAAATAAATTTGACAACATCCTGATGGTCTGGGCTAAGCAGGACAGAACTGAGAGAAGAATACTTCTTTGGAGATCTCCCATTCAGCCTTTTTTTTTTAATTGTTTGTTTTTCTGACCGATTTTCTGAGTTTTTGAAATACTTGGAGAATGAGCTAAGTTTATTGCAACTATTTATATTTCAGAAGAGCTTGGATTATCTATTTTATTATAAGTAAATTAGTTTCTTTTTGATGCCAAACTGTGTTATCTGCATAAATAACTTCACTGTGCATCATCAGTTGCAGCAATCCTTCATTTTGGCACCTACTTTAATATCATTGTTTATTTTTATCTATTATGTTCCATGTGAGATTAAGGAAAGGTTTATTTTTTTTATTAAATGGCAACGTTATTGCTGATGGATGATAATTTACAGCTCTGCTACCAGTAAAAAAGAAATAAACCTTTTGTTTTTATTATGCTCTTGGAACTGATTACTGGTATAAAAGAAATAAAACAACTCATACATCCAGGAAAGCTTATTGCATTATCAGGCAATACACCTGCCTAACTGATGAATAGGACTCAGTCACACAGTTAATAAAAGCCTGGAGTTATTTCAGGCTGAAATATAGTAGAATAAAACAACACAAATATTGTTCTTGACAATTTTACCATCATAAGAGAATCAGAGGTGTTAGCTGTGAGTTGAAGGTAGTGAACATCCTGCTCTAAGTCTGGACTTCTGGCTTTAGATTAATCTTTTGTTTAGCTTTCTAAATATCATAACAATCACTTTGTCTTTAAGATGTTTGAAAATGATTTGGTAGTAATGTATATATTTCAAATACATAAAATCCTATACTTTTTTTCTTAATAAATAAAAAGATTGTCTAGATAACAGACTCTAGTCATCCCAACAATAGCTGATCAACAATTGCAAAGTTTTGCTCAGTAGTATCTTACAGCCCACCATTAGACTATCATCTGGTGAAGAAGATAAATATCCCTGCAGAAGCAAATCAAACCCTTCCCCTTCCAGGCCTCCCCTCAACCATTGCCCACAGCGGCAGCCCCATGTAATGGACTACACAAGTTCTACAGATGAGAAGAAAGAGCAGGGGAGCAGGATGAAGAGAGCTCACAAAGAAAAACAACCCAGAACACACACTCCCCACCCCCATTCTCTAAGACAGAAATAATCTGACTCCTTGTGTGATACCTGTTGACATTACTGAGCTTTTGGTGAGATGTCTTCATCTTGAGTTTGGGAGAGCTCAAGGGCAAGCTTTGCACACCCTCATCTCCCTCCTTGCTAACTTGCTTGCCTTGCTGTTTGGTACCTGAAGGAAGGATTGAGCTCATGAGATAAAGTTTGAAATGATTCAAGTGTCTGGTCTCATTAAACTTTGAGGGAAGACCAAATATTTGGCATTACATGTCATACCATTAATGGGAAACACAAAGCCTTCTGTTAATGCCACTCTACACATATTTAGCAAATGACAGTTCTCAGCTAGTGGTTTCAATAATTGTTTGAATTACATTTGAGGGAGAGGGTGATATTAAAATTTTTTAGGTAGGAGAAATTTATGAAGGCTTTTTTTATTTTTCTTGTGTGCCTAGGGCAAACTTTCTTGGATGATCTTGCAAAGGAGAGTTGGACTTGACAGCTTACAAAGTCAATGAAATTTTCTCTCACCTTTTTGCCTGAAATACTTATACCTTCAAAATAATTTTAAAGTAAGCTTCTGGGCTTTCTGTGGCAATTATTCTCATCTCCTTCTGCATACAGAAAACCTTAAAAGCATAAATTAACTGTCTCTTCTGACAGCTGCACCTCCATCTCTTTTCACTAGAGTTTATGCTGTTTTCTGTGTTCCCATTGGACACCACCTTCTAATTCCTGTCCCCTTTGAACGAGGGAGGGAAACCACACTTACTTTGTAAGTAGATATTTTTCTTACTTTAATGTAATTCAGGGCATTAAAATCAGTGCAAGTCAGCTCTGTGAAAGAACAGCTAGGTGACTTCTGATCCTTTTAAGAGCGAGTTAGAGAAATTACTGGAAAGTAGCTGCCAGGTTCAAAGGTATTTGGCTCCACGTGGAATGTTTGCAGCTTCCTCAGAAGCTGAAACAAATTGCTAGTTATCAGGAAAAAAAGCAAACTAGGGCTCAACTCCCCCTCTCTTTACATCATTCTCAAAGATGAATGCATAAATAATTGTGGGAAGTGAGCAGATTGACTATTTGATTAAATAGAAAAAGAATTATCCTTCTGGGAGGGCAAGAGCATAGAAGTTACAGATCTTTGAATGATTTATTTCCAAGAGTCAGTCCCGTTTCTCTACGTGACACATTCTGGCTTCTTTCAGTCTCCATTAATAAAGAAAAGCTCCAAGAATGGCAATACAAATGTTTACAGGGCGTTCTTGGGATCTTTGGGGAGTGTGGTGTGATCTTCTCTGACCCTGGTGTTCCTCACTGCTGGGCAGTGTCTGGCACAGGGCAGTTTTGTCCTCTTCTCACAGAGGCTACCCCTGCTGCCCCCCACTGCCAATCCCTGCTACCTACACCCAATGCAAGTACCAGAATAACTCCACGCATGCACAGCAGGTTTCTGTTCACAGGACTGCTGCATGGAGACTACCACAATTTTTAAGGGCTTGTACTGGGGGCTGTAGAGAGCCTTTGTGGGCCACTTTGGTAGAACTTGAGAGCTGGATGTGTTCACAACTAAAACCAAGTAATGTTTTAGTACTTTTGATGCTAAAATGTGTTAATTTTATAACAGACTGGCTTGTTAGGCTTTGTAGAAAACTGCCCACTGAAAACACTGATAGTTTGCATCCCCATCTTCTGAATGGCATCTAAATCATCGTTATGTTGAACTCCCATCGCCATCAATAAGGCACATCAAAAGTGAGCAGAAAGGGAAGCCAAGTTTGTTTTATACGTTTGATGCTGTAGAGTTCAGACACAAGGCCATATATCACTTCAACATGCAGTTCCTCTCAATTTACGTTAAATAGGGTTCAGTGGAGAGTTGTCTGTCTCTTCTCATTCTTATAATGGACATTGAGTTTTCTAAAAGAAGACTGACCTAATTCTCTTGACAATTTTGATGGTATTTCTAAGGCAATCGAAAGAGTATGAATGAATATATCCCCACTGATCATAAAAATCAAAGCAAGCACCCCTCATTAATGGCAGGCTGACCCCAGAGTTTCAGTAATCCAAGAACAGCATGCGTCAGTCAGGTTTTTCATGTTGGAAGTCTTCAGCCGACCTGTAAGGTCTTGGTAGGATCTTATGTTCTTTGTAAAGAGCTGATGTTTATATTTGACAGACTAGGACACGGAGAGCTAGAAAACTCCAGCTTTTCTTGCTTCAGTACCACACTGAGCAGCATCAACAAAACGCTTGTCAATCCTTTGGCTGCTTTTGTGTATGGCCTTCTCTTACTTCATTTTAGCTCCTGCAGTACTGCATGTTGGCATGTTTCCTCCCTAGTGAGAGGTTTTCAGCATCTTGAGGTGGTTCCGAGGAAAATAAACCAGCTTTTGCTAAAGCTTAGGCCATCAAACAGAGTAGAGGGGAGTGTGCTTTCTCATAATGCCTTCAAGCTGAGAAGGTTGAAGCAGATGAGATTTTTTTTAATCACTAAACTCATAAGGAGGTTTCTCTTTCCCTTTTTTAGAATTGCAAATTCTCTTTGATCAGAGGGAAACTGATTTTCTGAATGACACCTGTTTTGTACAATGATTAAGATGTAATAACCTCATTTGTTCATAGCATGACATCTCCTAAAATAACAGTAGCAGCTTTAATACTCAACAGTTTGACACTTCCTTATTGCCTTATGGAATATATTTATAAAAGAACCTGCTAGAATTGTCTGTGTAACACATGACTTAGATCTGTGCAAGTTTTAAAATCAATGGTACATTGAAATGTCTGGAATTGCAGTTATTTTGTAAACTTGGGAAGATTGCTAAGTATAAGCCTATTTTGCTCTTTTACAACTGTCTGTTACTTATGTACTTAAGAGCAATTCTACAGTAATAAATCATTCACATGTACATAACAAAATGCAAAAAATACTGTAGTGTTTTTTTTAGTCTAGGGAAGCAAAGAACTTCCAGAGGGTTTTAGAACTAAGACCGAGAAAAAGCACAGGATTTAAAAAATGAGGAAATACATGGCACCTTGAAAGTACATTTAAAGCCTATCAGTAGGAAAAGCTGACTGTATGTGTTGTCAGTGAGTAAACAAGATAGTAAATTTACTGTTTTTCTCAGTTCTTTAGGTGGAATCTAGCAAGGTAAAGTGCTACAGCTTTTTTGTACGTGATGTTATTTGGTCCTAACACTAGGCTGTGAGGTCATTTTACTGCACGTAGGAGTAAACGTTCAAAGAATCAGAAATTCAAGTAGTTTAATCAGAAATCAATTCCAGCCCCTTAATTGGCTGAATGTTCTTTGCTGAGTACAGAAAATTGGATGCGGTAGTTTTTTTGTGGGGTCTGTCTATTTGCACGTTTCTTCTGTGGAATTGGTTTTACCAATTTTTGTGGTCTTGTGTCTGCAACGAGCTCTATCTGAACTGCTAACGTAGTGCATGCATCTTGGAAGCCTTCGGTGACTGTCATCTCCAGATAAAATAATGTAATCAGTTACAGATTTATTTTTATGACTTATTATTGATCATCATATAACCTTTTACAATTCCTTAAAATTTTGCAGATGTTAAATGAGGAAAAATACTTCTTCCAAAGATTTTATCTTTTACCTGTGCAATGAGTTAAGATTTACCTGCCCTCTGGATTTCTCTAGTTTGTCTTGCCCAATAACACTTTGGGAGCCAAAATAATCCTGCTCTGTCTCTTCCCATATCTGTAGAAAACATTTGGATTAGGAGGATTTTTATTTTAAAATAACCTCTTTTGCATTCTCATCCCTGAGCACTGCTGAGATGGGGGAATGGGAGAGTGAGGGGTTGCTTTAATAAGGAATGGTAAGGCAGCATTTGGAGAAGATTTTGGTGCCTCTTCAGCTGTTGCTTGTGTTTTAGGAGTATTTCAATCATCTGTACGCTTCTGGTAACTTGAACCTTCGGCTCATTTGAATCAGCTATGATAACAATAATACTATAAATCTTTCTGAACTTTGGGGCTCAATTAACAGTTGACTCCTCAAGCTGAAGTGGTCTCTGGGTAAGGCTTCCAGGAACACTCATCTGCCTCTTACAGACTGCACAAACTGGAAGGAATGCAAATATCTGCTTGTCTTGTTGGATGTTCATATTAATAATTCAGCTCATTGGATTCCTATTTTCCTATTGCCTGCAATAGATTTTTTTTATAGTTTGATACGTTTCTGTAGGCTGTAATTCAGCAATGTGCAGCTCCCAGCAGTACTGCTGGAGCCTCGGAGGGGTCTATACACATACCTAAATATTTTGCTGAACAAAGTGGAGAGTAGATTTGTGTGATATGAGTGCCTATTCATATTCCGGACTTACTGAACTATGGTAAGCTTTACCTGGAGGCACTAAACCCACCAGCCGTGAAGGAGCTACGTTGTGCTGCAGTGGCTCTTGCAATGCAGCAGTGCAGAGCTCAGTGGCAAACTCAGCCTTTTGCTTAACACCCATATGAAAAAGCAAAAAAAAAAAAAAATTCCTCAGTATGTGCTAGAAGTGCATTTGGTTTTGTTTGGTTTCTGCCATCCCCAAATGGTGACTGGCTGGTCCTTGAGCCATGGATGAGCCTCCCTATGGGTGCTGCTGGTGTCAGCTGGGCTGTTTAGCACAAGGACACCCAGTCCATGAAAGGCAAAACAGTCTACAGCTTTCCTAGTGAGCCCAAAGCTGGCATTAAGTGTCCAGCAGTAATCTAACCATGGCAGGCCATACAGGGGGCAGAAACCCAGCCAGGATTTAGCACAGGTATTTCCCAGCTAACACCTGTGCCGTGGTAGGACTTCTGGCATTGGTGCCTCGTGTAGTTGTCTAGCTCAGGGTTGCCTGTCTGCATTACAGCCCTGTCTTTGACTGAGCTGAGGACAAGTTCAGAGCATTGAAGTTGCTTTTGAAAATGAGATTTAGGGGAGATTAGAAAATTGGATTTCCTTAGCTTATTGACAGGCTTCTAAAGGACCAGCCAAGTGGGCCAGAAAACAGCTTTATAAATGAAATGTTATTTACTAGTGGAACATTAGGGTTGCCTCTGGTGAAGTGTTTTGAATAAGTTTTCCACTGAAATCATTAATGAGCTGAATTCAGAAAGAAAAGCAATGGCTTCGTTAGTTGCTATGATACAAAATAATGCAAGAATTCTCACTGTTATTACTTCTGGTTCTGTAAAATAAAACACTCAGCGTCTTATGGATGCTACGTGTTTAAACTGTATTTGCAAACATTCCAGAATATATAAGCAGCTGTTTTTTTATTTCCATATCAGGTGCTTGAAAATCTTATTACAGTCTGTTTCTGGGGCTTAGCAGCTGCTTTATAGTACAGTGACTGGTGTTTGATATATGAATAAATCAGACAAGATACACCACGCAATATAAAAGAATCAAAATGGGAATGCTCATTACCCCAATATATGCTCTCAGAGCTGCAATGAATACCTGACTAGTACTGGAAATATATGCAAAATTTCATGAATCAGTTAGTCTGTACTCAAGTGACTTTTACCAGCAAAGTGTTTAAGCTAAAGCAATTCCTTTGTACAAGCACAGAGCTCCATGAAAGTGTTTGTATCTGAATCTGAAATGAGAAGTTGGCGCACAATTGGAGAAAGGCTCGGTGTCCTAAAAGATGAAACATCTTCATAAGGAAAATGATATTCTTTATCATTTGCATGGGCACAACTCTGTTAAGTTGTTTATAAGCAAAATTGTATACATTTCATTGTCCCAAGTGTTTGTGTTTTCCTCTAAAAGACGTTTCCTGCCTCAGCCAAAATTTACGAACAAGGTGCAAGAACTGTTTGGTCAAATTCTGCATTGGGTGAGCCAGGTGAAGGTGGCCTGGAGGAGGGAAACAGTAAAAGTAATTATTTGTGGAGAAGTTCTAGAAAATGCTCTGTGTGCCTTCAGAGGAAAAAAATATTGACTGCATTCACATTTTATTGCTTCATTGTTATCTTCCTTATGACATTTGGCTAAGATTGAGACATCCTGCCATAATAGAAGACGGCACCGTAAAATCTACAGTAATCTGTGAAGGACCTTAGTGGAATTCCTGCATTTTTGTTGGATTTAGGAAACCAAGGGCAATTATTTAATGGATCTACTGAGGGGCACCTCAAGGAACTGCACAGGAAAAAGAAGAATATCTTCAGCCATACATTACAAATCATTCTCCACTGTATTTCAGAGTGCTAACCTTCAGAGGACTGTCTCTAAGAAGATTGAAAACAGGTATTTAGGTAACCTGAAGGGTAGAGGAGGAGGTAAAACTCTCTTTAAAGAGTGTTCAGACTGCATTTTCTTACTCTGGTGTAAGCGCGCAGTATCGGCACTGATATGAGATATGAGTGATAGTGTGATACCAGGTATTGTAGCTCAGCTCAACAAACTAGATTTGGCACTAGATCAGCTTGTACTTGAAAGCAAGTAAATCTGATATGTTTGGGACTTGAAAAATGTCATATCCAAGGCAAGATTCTTTTGAATACTTGAAATTGTTGAAGATACGGATGATGATGAAAAGACACTAGGTGAGGCCTAGATGACACCTGCTTTATATACCCAACTTTAGACTTCAGAAAATGTACCAGCACAGTGCACTTGTGGTTCGTGAAAAATGTTCTCTGCCCTTCCTCCTGCCTCCTTTTTTTTTTTTTTTTTTTTAGATAGTGAATCCATATGAATAGTGATCAAAAATTCATCAGTCTTCAGATTAATTCATCTTTTTCACATTTGAAAGTTATTCATGTGCAAGTTTTGTTTGCTGGTGATGCAATGCTTTCAAACTGTCTTGCAGACAAAGATGTGCTGTGCCTGTGTGCTTATTTATGATGCCTGGTCACTGGGGTGATTATTTGCTGGATCATGTTTTTCTCTTTTAATTTTGCTCTTGTTTAGTATTAGTCAAGTGATCATGGAGTGCTTATTTGGATCTCTCACCTCTGAAATGGATGAATGTATCAACTCAGATGCCCCATGTCATTTCTTTAGAGGTGAATATTTCTGCTCTGATAGACAGCAAGTGATTGCCTTTTTTCTTGATGTTTCTGTGGCCAAGGAGTCAGTCTGAAAACTGATGTTGTCTTGCACTGGAGGCTGCTTTGGCTCTTCCTACCCAAGGTGGCTCCCATAACATCAGGGGGTTGGGTAGGCTGACTCAGGGTAGGACAGGATTTTTGGAAGATCTACATCTGGTAGCAGCAAATCCTTCTATTCCCTTGTGGGTTTTTCCAAGTGCTCTGGAAAGGGAAAACAAAGCAAAAGTGATACAAATCCATTGTATTGAAGGAGGGAAAATATCCATTAGTTGTGTGGGTGCTGCTGATGATCTGTGCATTATTTCACAGAGATGTCTCTTTGTATCTTGAAACGTGGATTCATCTTTCCCTTATGAGTTCTCTCAGAAATTACTCTTCAAAAAAGTGTCAAGCCATGTAATAGATTTGTGTGGCTATGACAAATTACAGGAAAGAACAAAAACATTTTTTTTCATCTTACTAAAAAATAGGGCAATTTTGAGACACTTTTCACCAGGAGTAGTTTTAATTTAATGACATCTCAGTAGTCAGATCTTTTTAAAGCATATTCCATGACAAAAAGTGAGACATTTGCAGTGGCCTTTGTATCATTAAAGAAAGTGAGCATATTTAGATTTCCTGATGAGTGCTCCTAAAATCATTCTTCACTGTTCCTAAGGCTGCAACAATTTTCAAAGCAGTTACCCAGTATTTTTCTTCCAGCGGACATTGACGTTCTTAACTGTTGCTTCAATGTGCCCAAAGAATTCAGCAGTTTACAATGTTCTCAAACCTGTGTTCACTGAGAGATGTCCATAGATCTGAAAACAGGTGCAAAGAGATGGTCAACCATTTTGGATGGTTCTACCCAGTAGAAAGTTACTCTATACTAATGGACTGGTACCCCCAGAAGACACCTGGGGAGCAGCCTGCTTGGCTCTTGGACTGGAGCAATCACTTTGGGTTTTGTGCTTCTCATTGCAGTGTCTGTGACCTCTCCAGATTTCTTAACATCTTTGGGCTGAGGGTACCTCTGAGAGCAAGGGATGACATGATTGTCCCTGCTGCTTCTGGTGCAGTTTTGTTTATATGCTGAGCTAAAACTGAGGAAATGGGATTTTGAAGGTGGTGTTAGCAGGACTGTTTTAATCTGTTACATGGACCCACACCTAAGATTGCTTTATTTATTGCTTTTTAAAAAATAATTGTTTGAGCCAAATAAGGATGGACAAGGGGAGCCTCTTCTGGAGTTGCTGATGTCTGTACATTGTGAGTACGTTGTCCCTGTGGGGTTGGGTCTTGGCTATGGGCTGCCTGGGGCAGCTTTATCTTCCTACGTGTGCACAAGCAGCCATTTACATTTAAAAGGATTTTCCAAATTGTCTTTCCCCTCCCTGCCACCCTGTTGATCTCATGCAAATGGAGGGAATTTCTACTTAGCTATGGCCAGCACATTGCTGATACTCCACAGAGAGTATTAATTGAGTAAGAAACAAATTCTTTCTAAGGATCAATAAAATTCTCCACATCTCCTCCTGCTACTGTTGGTACTTGTAGGAGAGCACTGAGCAAGAATAAAGTATTTCTGGTGGAAGTACTGACATCAAAGTGGGTTGACCAACCTCTACCCAGTGCAGACATGAGCCTGAGGTCATGGGACATGCCTTGGTTCAAGGTCTGAAAGAAAAGACTGTGACCCAGCTCCAGTGGGTGTCTCTGCCTTTTCTGAGGAGAGGAAAGAGTGTGACAAAGCTTTGTGGTCCTCTTGAAGGAAACAGGGAGGCCACAATCCAACTACATTAATTTAAAAATGAAGAAATTTTGCTGGAAAGGAAAATTCTGGTCTCAGAACATCTTATAGGAAAATCTTGAGGGTGCATTCACAGGCTAGCCCGCATCACTTTTTGCGGTAGTTTTTGCCAGCTGAAGACTTCTACCACCTACATTTGAAAGGGAAGAACAGCTTAAATAATGGTAAAGTATTGTCTTAGCCCCCCAAAAGATTTGTATATACCTGTTAAAAAGCCTACATGGCCATAATTACTCTCATTTTAAGAACATTTTATAAAGACAGTAACTGTAACATCCTAAACTTGAACACAAAATATGAAATGTTGCCCTCCAGTCCTTTATTCCTATGACAACTGAAAATCTTTGATACTGTTTTCTGGTGTGGGAAAGATAAGAATAAAGGATCAGCATGTTCTGCTCTCTCTGTACTGTTTATAAGCCTGAACATGTCAGTGTCAAAGGATTTTGAAGACTTTCCACCTTAATTTTCAGTATATTCTTGAAAAAACAAAGCTAAAGGATCACTGAGACAAGCTTTGACATATATATATTCTTAACAGTATCTCTGTGTCTCGAATACTGAATTGTTAGTACAGCTTTGCTTGTAATACTGTACTTGTCACTGAAATGTTTTGCTTATCAGAAGCACTACAGAGAAAATGAGTCTTGTTTAAAAGAAAATACAAAAAGTAAATTGGTAAGTGTTTGCATCATGAATTTGGAAAGCTTTCTTATTAAACTTTATTATATTTTTTTTACTGCAACACTCAAGTGAGAACACTTAATTTCACATCATTAGCTTCTAAAATCTGGCTGGTTATTGGTCCTGCCACATGTGCAGCCTGATTTACAAAAGCTGTCAATGCCTTTGGCTCTCTGTGACTTAAGTGGGACTTGCAAATGCTCAGCAATTTTAAATATCAAGACAATAATTTTTTCAGCAATTTATTTTACCCTTTGATTTTTCTAATCTTTTGTGAAATAGTATTTTGGCTGACAATCTTCACTGCTGGCTTGGATCCCATTCCCTTCCCATGGGAAAGAAGGATGCAGCCAACTTGAGATATCTTATCCAAAAGGTATATTTTAGTGCTACAAATAAATTAACTTAACGTAGTAAGAAAGATATCTATCAGCTGCTCTTGGTTCGTTATTCCACAGGTGCCATTCTTTGCATCTTTATCTCTGTTTTTCTCTTTTTAATCCCAGTCCTTTTGGTTATTTTTTCCTTTTGGACCATTTATGCTACTGTACATGAGTATGGTTGGAAATAAAAAAAAAAATAGAGCATTTAATACGCAATGTCTGTTTATTTAATATCAGAGCTGTATGTTTTGACATGCCCAAAGAGGCAGATGAGTCTCTAGTGGATTTTAGAACGGTAGTTATGTGTACCTGTGCCACTAAATAGTTATAAAACGCTCACCTCTGAGTTGTAACGTTTTACAGAAAATGACAAAAAAAAAAAAACCAAAAAACTCACAGGAGCCCTGTTGGTGTTACCCACAGCCAGGAGCGGCCTTGAAGCATGGAGATGTGCAGCCAGCAGCTCTCTGAGATTTTATTTCCTAGCAGAAACTTCTCTGTTTCAGGCTGTGTAGCAGCAGGAGCACAGTGGCTGCTGGTTAGGATTTCTTCTGGACAAGCAGGGAGTGCCCCAAACTTTCTTTTGCCCGAGATGCTTACACTGCTTTGTCTGTGCTAGGAGTGGTGCAGCTGTGCCTGTCATCTGGGGAGGTAGCAACACTGCTTTTTATTGGCTTTGTGAAATACCCCAGCTGCAAAGCCAGCTCTGGTGTCTCAAGTCTCAATCTTTTCTACAGACCAGTGTGTCCATTACAGATGGGTTTGTGTGTCATTTTAGCTTATAGCAGGGTAACATCAGCAGGGTGAGCCTGGATCTGCCTGCAAACACCGTTATTAACTCGGCCACAGATGTTTTGCTGTTCTGCAGATTTTATCTTGACTTTGTATTTTTACTTTGTATGTAGATTCTGAAGTTCTCTCTTTTTACCCCCAAATTATTCATCCTTACAAGTGTGTTATTGAGTTTTTGCAAAATGCTTGGGGGTGCAGTTTTAATGAAAGGTGTATTAAAAACTTTGTGGGATTGTAGAAGTAATGATCTCCCCAAGGTGATATTAAATTCAGTCTGTGTCTACTTTGCTAATGATGGTCTGAGATATTGGTAATTAGATCCGTGTCTGTTGAGTGTTTGGGAGGAAGAAGAGATCGGGAGGAGCTGACCAGGGAGGGAGTGGGAAAAGGCTTCACGATGGCTCAACCTTTGAGGTATTTTATGAAGTGTTTGTCCCTGTCCCCATCTTGCAGGTCTGTAATGCAGACACAGGAGTAATAGGAAACCTTTAGAGAAAACATTCAGAGGGATGTAAAACAGCCACGAGTAGCTACACCTGAGCCCAGCAACTGCAACCTATTAATAAACACCCAATTTTCCTTTCATATACATTCATGTCAGTAACAGAAACCTTTATGCAAGAAGCAGACAAGGGAAAGAGGAAAAGTCATGAAAGAAAGATTGATTCAGATATGGGTTTAACGAGACAGAACTGGGAGCAGGAAGCTTAAAACACAAGAAAAGTAAAAAAGGAAATAACATTGGAGGAAATGAAAGGAAGAAAAGTGGCAAAGAAAATAAGGGGGAAGAAGATAGATAGGAGAAAATAGGACATATGTGTTGCTGCCTAAATGATGTGCAGTGGTACCTACAAAGATTAAATAAAAATGAAATGTTCATCAAGAGCAATGAAGACAATTGTGTGCCTAACTTTGATGGCTGCATAGATAGTGGGATCTTTGTTTTCCAGATGTAGGTTTAAATCTACAGCTGGAAACAGGACCTCATGCTCAGATACAGGGCCACCTCTGTGGAGGTGTCAAGGATTTTCTAATTTTTATCAAAACATTATTTGCCTTTGAAACTGAGTCAAATTTGTTTTGACTTCTAACAAATGCCAGAATGGGAAACACCAGTTTTGTTTGGCTTTACTAATATATAGGAAGCTACCTCTGATGGTTGGTGTGTAAACAGTGCCTGGAAAGGCATGTGGGGAAGGGAGCACGTGAGGAGTTAACACACTTAACAATCTCTGAGGTTGTCAGAATAATTAATGCTTCCAATAAACATGCTAATTAGTTGACGTGCAGAAAAATCTTCCCGGGTACATGCTGGACTTTCTCATATTATCCAGAATGCAAACACCACCTTATCATATCCTTACCTTTGAACACTACCTCTACATCATTTCCTGAGTTTAGACACTTGTTATTGACTATACAAGGAGCGGCAAAAAGACTTAATAAAATCTGACAGCAGGCAGCTTTTCCTGCCTGGAAAGATTAAGTGCTCAGCACTTTGCATTTCAATTACCTAAAACTAATGGAAAAAATATTTTACATTTTAGCCCCTTATTTGGCAAATTGCTTGGAGGAAAATATATTTCTGAACTGGAATTACGTTATTCTTTTAAAAGTGCTTGAAGAGTGGATTAATCTATTGGCTGCAATATATAAGGCTGCATTTTTAATTAAGCAGATATTATGCAAATTTTAATCAATACTATTGTGTCTCTTCTCTTTGCTAATGTGGCCACTGCCAGAATTTTAGCACTTTCCTGATCTAAAAGTATATTTTAGAACTGGTTATATAAATTGTTTCTTATAAGTCATGACTATTCTCATCTTCATAAATTAGCTAACATCATTACTTATCCTTACCAAGGCCCATAAATGAATGTAATCAGTGGAGATTTTTCTGTTTGAATGGTCATTGTATGGAAGAAAACACCAGCTTGAGTTCCAGTTCTCCATTTGTTCTGTTTGAACTCAAAGCTTTTCATGCAGAAAGCTGGTTATTTAAAGCAGCACATACAAATGACTTGAATCAAACTGTTTACTGAATAGTGTCTCCATAAATTATAATTATATCCTTCTTTTTCAGTATTACATATTTCCGTTTTAACAAGTGCAACAAATCTCTTGGCTTATGGATAAGGGACTTGCCAGTTTCAGTATCTGAAGCATTCTTTTGCAGAGCAATCATGTATTTCTCGGCAGGTACATCATACTTTAAATATTGTTAGTAAGAATAAAAATATCATTTTGATCTTGAAACAAATGATACAGCAAGTGGCTTGAAAATGTGTATGAAAAATAGTGTAATTTTAAAGGCAGAATACTTGATGCTTCTGAGTTACTAAAGCAAACGTTCCCACTGTAGTTGGCAACTATCTCTTGAGTGATATTGCCCTTTTAGCCTGGACAGTTGCCAGCGTTTCTTTCATTTATTCCCTTCCTTTGGGAGAAGAATTAATAATGTGGGTCAAGTGTTGCTTTGGCACAGCCATGTTTATAAACATGGATTGCATGCAATTCTGTATCTGTGAATGCAGCAGAAAATGGGCTGCCTCTGCAGCAAGTCCTGCATCAGAAGGGATAATATTCACTCTGGCCTGTGCTTAATGCTGCCTCTTTTCTTTGCTCTGGGCATGTCCTTGCTGTAGAGCAAGGAGCTGAGCACAGACTGCAGCTGCACAGCACCTCACTGGAGCTGAGCACCAACAGTGCTTTAGGGAACTCCCAGACTCTTCTAAAAGGAGCTGCTCTCAGGTGTCCAAATGCATGGCTTTGAACAAGATCCTTCCCTCAAGAGGAGACCAACTCTGGTGCAAGAGGTGATAGGGGAGACCTGGAGCATCTCTTTGGCCCTAACTCAGGCTGCACAGGCACACAAACCCGTGACTTTGTTTCCACGTTTATGTTTTCATGAGCCAACAGCTCATAGGTTAAAATAAAAGGTGAGCTTTTGTTTAAAAATGCCTGGCTAACTTTGATTTACATCTTTGTGGTTAAGTTGCAGATACATTTCTGCAGCTAGGAACAACAAAATGGTGACAAAGTAGAATAAGGTGGCTTTGGTATGTTCTGGTTTTGTACAAATCAGAATTGAGTCCTCCTTTCCACTGAACTAGTTTTTTGTTTAAACTTCTTGAATTGGAGTTTTCAAATTAAATTAAACTGTTTCTCATTAATGTTTCATATCTCCTCATTATTTCATGGGTAGAAAAGTGCCTTAATATGTAAAAAGTAATAAATGAAGAGTTTATAAATTGCATCAGATGGACCCAAGCAGCAGTCTGTCAGATGGCAAGGTTCAGTGGCTGGTGAATAGCTTTGTGTCTGGCTAATAGGTGATGGATTTTGAACTATTGGGTTATCTGCTAATACATATATGTATATTTATTTATGTGTAGTAATTTTCAGTTGAAGAGCATCTAGTCTGATGATCATAATTGTTTTGGAAAAAAGCATAGCACAGAATGAGGAAAGCTCATGCCACAGCTGAATACAAGTTTTGACCACTTAAATACTAAGGGGACTTCCACTGCAGTGAGGACTTGATTGGAATGTGGCTCTGGCTGAAGAGAACAGTGAGAAAACCATAGAGATGGATTTTGTGAGTGGGGAGCCTTTCTCTCTCTCTCTCTCTTTTCTGGTTAAATTAGAGATATAAATACATATATAGCTCCCTGGACTGTACTTGATGCAAACGTTTTGTACCAGTCAAGCTTTCTCTGCCTATTTTACCTCGCTGCTCAGTCTAACACAAAATGTTCATTTTTGTCCCTAAGATTTTATTCAGAAAGGCAAAGTAATTGAATTAATCCTTCATTAGATATCATTAGATATGCTGCTCTTCAATGGAAATGGCTGCAAGCAAATTTGTTAGGCAGTGTTTGCTATACATTTCCCATTTGCTCTGATGTATCTAGTCCTGCATATCAATCTAGAGTTAGCAATCTGCAGCGTGGTAAAGATAACAGAGTGATTTGGGACTGCTGGTTTTGACAGGATCCCATTCTTGTTCCATTTTAAAATCTCTCTACAGAGATAGAGATGGTAATAGGGAAAAAAGGGTGTTCCTCAGGCAGGATAGCAATGGGCAGAAGCTGACCGATAATCTCCAGTATCTCGTAAAGCGCTCTCATTACTGACAAACAAAATGGGCCACAGAGTATGGTGGAATTGAATTACTGCTGCTGTCACCCACTTGTCATGGCAACACGCGAGCATCACCTCTGAGACCAAAGCCTTGAAGCAAATAGATAGTTTCAATTATCTAATTTTCACAATGAATGAGACCTGTTTATTGGAAATCTATAGGTGCTTGGCAATAGCAAATGGTAACTGCGAATATATACAGTTCAGAGTGAGCTGATTTACAGCCTCTTCTGAACTACAGAGTAGCAACGTTATTTCTTGAAATGAACAGATGCAGTGTAAGTACCTGGGGCAGAATAAGCAAACTTTGTCTGCTCCTTAATAGCTTTAAGGAGTTTGAGCTTGTATTTATTTGTAAGTGAGCAGCGGCTGGGGATCAGGACCCTTTGTGCCAGGATGAATAACTGCAGATAATCACTGCTTTTCTGGAAGGTCAGTCACAGTATGTAACAAGATGCCACATGTGGAAAACAAGCAAATAAGGGTGACATTTGCCATGCTAACAACTTAATAGAGTCAAACAAATAAGCTGGTAGCAGCTTGTGACAATTTTATTATCAATTGTTCTCAAATATGCAGAGACATTTCACTTTTAATCAGCTTATTGTTTTGTTAGGTTTTGCATGTGGTTTTATGTTATAGTCCCTACATATCTCCCTAAGTGTGTCTTAGAATAGGTGCAATAAAAGGATAACCAAGGACTTGTTCATGCCCTCTGTTTGGCACAGAGGCCTTCCTACCGTGAGAACACGCTCAGGTGTCCTGCAAAGTCAGTGAGAGGGTGCTTTCCCCTCATGGGCAACCCTTGTGGCAAAAGGTGCCATCTAATTTGGATCACGGCCTTAAACCTGAAGCACCAGGAAATATCTGAGATACACAAGGTGACTGGAGGATTAGGATGGGAACCTCACTGTGGCTAGGACATCTTCTGGGCAGCCACTGGACAATGGAGGACATCCACGATGTCTTATAACAGTTCCTGTGGTTGTGCCCTCTTCACAAGTCCTGGACTCTGTGTCCAGATAAATCATTGTACAGTCTCTGACACATCCAGTGAAGGCACCCAACTTTGTGCAAAGACACTGATTGACAAATAGAAACCTGCTAGTCTGCAGGGATTGTAGAAACTGTTGTTGCTGCTGCCTGGCAGGAGCGGGGCACTGTTTGTGGCTGGGCAGGTACTATCAGCCTCAGGAGAGACCAACCTCTGTCTGCAAACTTCTCACAGTTCCTCCTCCTGCCCAGGAGTGTGGCTCCCTCCTGGTGTGGATTCAGCCTTAATCCTTTGATCTTTATTGATGGATTGATCTGCTGCTCGTTGTGGGAAGAGTGTATCGTCCATGTCTTGCTGACAGGGAGTTTAGCTACTGCCAGCTTTGCTTTCTGTGGAGATATTGAATAAGTCTCCATAAACCAAAGAGCTGTGGCATAAGCACGGTTTTCCTTCACTACCCCTATGAATGTATCTTAAAGATAAGAAACTGGTTAAATAAATTACCCATTCCCTTGCAGCTGAGCTGCTCCCAGGGGGAGCTGCAGCCCCTCCTGACCAGTGGCACAGGTAGGCCCAGGCTGAGCCCCGGATTGCTGTGATCTGCTGAATGCCACTGGGCTGACTTGCTACCACTCGGACTTACATCCCTACTGTCGTGGTTTAACGACAGGCTGAGATGTCCTTGGCTTGGTATAAGCACTGCTCTGCAACAATTAAAACATCGGGGTGTTATCAGCACTCTTCTCATCCTAAGCCAAAACACAGCATTCCACCAGCTACTAGGAAGAAAATTAATTCTGTTCTAACTGAAACCAGGACACCTACCTTACAGGAGGGCAAATTGTTTGGGACAGAGCTGGCTGCGAGACCTGAAATAGTTTTATGTCTTGTGTGCCCACATAACCTCAGGGACATCCGAAGTCTTTGAGAAATGAGGATTTCTTATTTTCAAAGTAATTCTTTTCTTTCATGTGGGATCTCGCCAAAGTAAGTGCTGAAATCTCCCAGGATAAGTCCGGGACATTTCACCAGAGTGGCTGCAGTGCATCCCTGTTTGCCTGCTTTGGATTTGTTTGCTCTTTGGTCTATAAATGAACATCAAAGGAGCATGGTACACTTATAAGAGACTCCTGATTTCACATCACTTGAGTGGCTATTATTAAAGCCTGTCAAGGAACCTATTTGAGCTTTAGTAAAAAATATAAAGGCAGTCAAATCCTTTGAGTAAATTGTTAGAAAGGCAAATGAATAGAGTTCTGTCTGAGCTAGAAAGAAAATGTAGTGTGGGAAATGGCTGCGACCACAGGTTTGAGGAAAACCCTTACAGAGCCCCCAGTGGCATGTGCATCATTGGGGCAGTGCATTCACATGGGGAGAAGCAGCCGATGCTCTGCCTGTCTCCTGCAGGGAGCAGGTGAGCATGTGTGATTTTGATTGCCTTAGCAGACTGGCTGAAAGACAACGTCTTCAACCCTTTATGGGGCTTTTTCTTGTCATCTGCATGGCTTAGTTATGATAAATGAGCAATTAAAGAGAGCATGTTGCTTTTTTTTTTTTTTTTTTTTTTTTTTTTTTTGCTTGTTTCGTTTTCTTGATTTTCCTGGTTATCTTTAACCTCAACATGCACAACTTTTGTGATGTTAAAGGGAAGTTCATTTGTAAATTGAGACCAAAACTAGAGATTAAACATGGGCATTCCTGGTACACTGGTAGCAGAGGGCAATTTGAAGAACTAAGGTTGTGGATTTTGTTGAACAATTACAAAGACGACCCTAGAAGCTGTGTTTAATATCCAGTGTCAGTTATGACACTCCTGTATTTGATTTCAGTTCTATTGAACTAAAACTGGTCATTTTTTAATTAGTGGATAATAGCAGTTGAGGAGCAGTGAAGAAAGTCAAATCTCTGCTCATGGCCAACATACTCTCCTTAAAACAGGAGCTGCCTGCATTGGTGCTAAGTGTAGGAAGTTTCTTATTGATACCTTGTGCCAGTTTAGATACAAAGATAATCAGTCTTTCTTTCACTAAAATGGCAGCCTGATGTCTGGATCAATAACTGCGGCTCCCTCAGTTTGGAGGACAGAGTGGACTCAACCTTTTGCTGATATTTTTTTTACAGATATAGGAAATGCCATCCAGAAGGATTGCATCTGCCCAGCTTTCACTGAATACTGATCAAAGAGGACATAGTGTCTGTTAACCAGGGAAATAGTCTTGAAAAGAAAGAAATTCAGATGTTGTGTTTGTGGAGTAGAAGGCTCAGAAGATAATGAGTTAGGAACAAGCAAACATCCTCCTTTGCTGGGGCCACTGGTCTCGCAAGTCAGCCCTGCTGCATCCTCCTGGTCCTGCTGCCTGCCCAGGGTCGGGGTGTGATGGGGCATGGATCAGTTGTGTGTGAGCTGCAGCCGACGGCCCCCATATGGCACTCAGCATCTCCCATGGGCATCTAGATCACAAAGCTGTTTCCTCCCTGTGCACACAGTACAGAAAAGAAGCAATGCTGGGAATTACTTTTTCAAATGTAAAATACCAGGGAATCCTTCTCCTCGACAGCAGTTTGGCCATGATGATGATCTCGGAAGAATATAGTGGCTGATGTCTTTTCACTAAGGATTAGCCTGAGCTTCAATGTAGCCGTCAAGCTGCAACCTTTGCAGGGCTTAGAACTGTTATTTCCAGGTATGGCTTTTTTTCTACATTATTCAGATGACAAATTTTGTTTAAATTTGATGTAATTACATCCTTTGCCTGTGAAAATCTGCATGGATGTTTTTAAGGTCAAGGATGGTGCAGACCCCAGATAAAATCATTTAAGCTGCCTGTGAAATGTATCTTCGGTTACAAATATTCATGGGGTTGATATATATGATAGAATAGCCTAGTCTGCAGTAGCACAGGGTGAGACTTGCCACACTTACCCAAGTTTTGTAACTAATGTTGCATCCAGTCTTTTCACTGAAATAAACGCATGACTAAATGCAGTTCTTTCCAAAGAACATCCCAGAAAGGTGCATAAACAAGGATTGGAACCCACTGGAAAATAAATGGGGGTAGGTAATGCTTAAAGGTTTATGTAGTGTCCTGCCAAAGCACTGGATACTTGAAGATAACATGAGAGAAGAGTGGTCTGTGCCATTATACATTTAGTTTCATTTTTATGGCACAGTTCTTCATACTGTACATGATAACTGAATGCAGCAGCTGGATTAAAAACATTCATGTCTTGTTTCCTATGGAGGGAAATCAATCCTTTCCTTGATGTATTTCCTATGGAAGAAAATCAATTTAGCGTATTTTCTTTTATGTGAGTTAGTGATTGTAGGAGGGGGAAAACGCTATGCTTAACGTGAACATAATGAAAGCAAATTTTTATGGTTGGCAATTAAAATAATTAAATTTAAAATGAAAACAAATCCCTTTTTGAGGAGGATCCAGGAATACAGTTTCTATGAGATCTGAAATGAACTTTGTAGTCAGCCAGGCCCCTCACATGTCAACCACTGGCATTAATTCAAGGAGACTGCAAGGAAATGAGGTTTACTGAAAGCCAAATTTGACAGGTGCCTAAATGCAGCTTCAGCCTCTTGAAGACGTTCCTCTGGTTTTAACTGAGGGAGGAGAATAAAACCCAGCCCTGCTGACAAACACCCACAAGATCTTTATAAGAAAAAGCTGCTGCTGTCCCCGCGGTGTGATTGCCTTGTTTGCTTTTTCCCCAGAGAATGGATGATTGAAAACAGGGAGATAAGTCATTGCAGTCTGGTTCAAGGCAAGAAGATGGGCTAGGCAGCAATGAAAAAAACATAATACAAAATAAAAATAGCCTGATCAAAACTATCTTGATCTCCGATGGAAAACTCTGTGCAGTGTTGAAGGAAATGAAGGATGGAAATTCAACCCCAGCCTCCCTGGGTCACCTTGCAGGTGCCTGCCTGGTGTGCAGAGAGGCACAGAGCTGCAGCCAGGTGGGGGCACGGCACGGAAACTGCCTCGTGTTGGAGCATAGTGCATAGAAATAATGCTGTTAATGGATAGCAAACTGCACAGAGAAATCATCATTGTCCATGGTGATTTAGTGAACACATGGCTGGAGCTAGAGGTGGCTCAGACCATTTCTTTTACAGCAAAGTGCTTTGAAATGGAAATGTTCTGTTGAAAATCTGCTTTTTTTTTTTTTTTTTTTTTTTTTTTTTCAGAAGTTCCTCTGCAGCTTTGGCACCCTGAAACAACCAACCAAAAATGGTTTTTGCAAGTACATTTCTCAGAGGCAAGAGCAGGTACACTGTCTCCTCAATGTTTTTTCAGGCATTCCCAGCCATATTAATGCTTTATCCATTGATAATTATTTAGCTTTAAACAGCAAAATATTATTTACATATTGCAGTAATATTCTGTAAAGCAGTTCTCATAAAATGACATTCAGCTTTTGTAGCCTATAATATCTTTCACGTCTTTGCAGGAAACGTGCTGAGTTCATGAGTAAACATTTTAAATGGCTTTTCATTGCAAATCCACAAATCAAGCTTCATTTTGCTTGACAGAACCTCATTTGTAAAGACGTCAGTCAGATCTCATCTTTGGCAGCATCGCTCCTATGAAACTGTCAGTTAGGGAAGATTTCAGTCAAGAAACTAGAATTTGGGCTGTGGCATCTGCACGTCGTGTGTGGATGGGGATGTAATAGCAGTCAGGAGGGCTCAGCACCTGCATGCAACAGCCAACAGGTGTGAAGTTCCCCCAGATTTTTATGGTGAAGAGGAGGCGATAAGGAAAATCCTGCACTGTTCATGAATTTAGTGGCAAAATTTTACTGTTCTCTCTCAGACTGAAGGATTTTTTCCAGTATTCAGACACTTTATTTAAATAAACACCACTAGAGAAGATTTGGGTCTCACTGAAAAGTTCTCTTGTAGTTGGAATTAACGTCCTGCAAAGAGTATAGAAAGTAACATAGATTTCTTTTAGTTAAACATCAATCAGGAGCAATCATTAGATAGCAGTGTTGTGTTGTGCGTAAATTTTGTTTTGTGTCAAGTTTGTTGTTTGTCTACAGTGATAATATAAATTAAATAACTTGCAGTATTCATGTTTTTAGAAAAACGTGTTCGCACCTGTCTTATTATTAATGACATAGTTCAGATCATTGATTTTACCTCCCGTATGGCTGGCTAATGATTACAGAAAGGCCTTCACAGAATGTAAATTAATGATATCAATTATTGCGAGCGATGGGCTTTATGGATTGTCATGAATACCAAGTGCCTCTTAGGGTAGGAACAACAGGAACAGATGACATGTGAAGTTATGCGAAGCAGTTAAGGTCATGAAAACTTCCCTTCGTATCTCTTTTCTAAAAAGGTTACTCAATTATAATAATGGTCAATTCTCAGCAGATTAAAAAAATCCTTCATCTGGTTTCCTCCTGGGCATTTAGTAATGGAGCTCCCACCTGCTGTTTAACATTTTATCATGTCATTACCAGTGAAAACAATTTGCACCGGTGGCACTAGCTGAGTGGAAGCTTCCAAATGTTATTTTTAGAGGAATAACAGCACTGAATTTTACGTGCCAACTGCATTCTTCACTATCAAATTCCTTGCTTGTAGTAGGATTTTTTTTAAGGTCTAATTTTACTCATTTTTTAAAAGAAGAGACTGAAAAGCAGGGACTAGCCTGTTTTAGACTAGGCAGCCTGTGATGCCACACTGGTGGTGTGGAGAATTGAGCTTTGCCAGTGACGACCCCACAGACCCCTGCCGTGGTGTCTGGCTTCACTTGGGGGACCCTGGGAGCCCCGCATGGTGCCGAGGAGCCGTCCTACTCCAGAATAAGAATTAGCATTTGTGGTTATTGTCCAGCAATAAGCATTGGTCGTGAACACACAATCAGTCAGATTTGCCAGCTCTCTGTCATCTACTCCAGAGGTTTGGGACGTGAGTGTCTGTGGTGGCTTTACTGAGCCACGTTTTACCCTACCACATAAATCCAGTAAAGGGTCACCACCTGTGGGGCTGTTCCTGCCAGAAAGGGCATGCTGAGGGTGCAATCCTGCTGCTCGGTGAGAAAAGGGGTTCTATGCACACCCAAAAAGTGGTGTGGGAGAAATAAGGTGATGTGTTGCATGAACCAGCTTAGGGTGTCCTCTGCAGGTGGGAGTGGCAGAGGTGTCTGAGCTATCTTCACAGCTGTGGGCTGTGGATAGCTCACAGATATTATGGTATTTCAGTGTAAATATTAAAAAACAAAACTTTTTTTTTTTTTTTTTTTTTTTTTAGCTAAGGAGGTGAACAATGAGAGTTTTTCTTTTAGGAGCTTTCTAAATACATATGAACCACATGGATCTGTTTGTGCTCTGTTTGGTTGTGGTTTCCCTTTGAAGAGGGAGAGACTTTTGATAAAAGTGATATACTTTACACTGGGAAGTGGGATTGATGTTGCAGTAAAATGTGAAATGCCTCGGCCAAGGCAGGTTGGGGAGCAAGGGCTTCACGTCCCCTCCCATGTACAGTGTTCAGCTTGTGGGCTGTGCTTTCTGCCACTGGGGTTTGCAACAATTTGTCTCACAATTTAAGCTGCTTTATCCCTTCCTCTTTGCTTTCTGTGCCACAGGGCTTGCCCTGGGGCTCTGCTCTTACGGACTGGCCCAAATTCTTCCTCCTACCTGCCAGCACCCACCCACTGCGAATTTCTCGGCGTGGCGTTATTACTGAGGTTAACCTGCAGTTCTGTCTGGGGCTGACCAGCTGGCTCTGCCCCAGTCAGGATTTGTCTGAGCCAAGTGTCTGCGTGAGGATGGCTCGGTCACGAGTATGTTTGCTCACTTCTACTGACTTCCAGAAGAGTGATTTAAAGTGTTTGTTGACTTAGTGCCCAGTGAGACTCAACTGGGGGTACTTTCCTGCTGCCGCTCAGTTTGTAGAAGCACAGGAAGAAGTTAAATCACATTTTGGGCTCTGCAATGGTTTCTCAGTGGCTCTGGGAAAGCTGCTTTGCTGCTGTCTGTCTCTTTACTTGAGAAATGGAAGGCAGCAATGCTCACCAGCTTCACAGAGTTTGTGATAATTAATGTTTGAAGATGAAAAGCTACTTGATCTTGTAGCTGGGTTTTGGCTTCTGTGTCTGCTGGTGGGAGACAAGAAGAGCAATAGATGAAATTGCACAGGAGACAAAATCCAAATCACTTCAAACTCCACCGAAGCTTAAATAAAGCCACTGTAGCACATTCATTTTCTTAGGGATATGTAATAACTTAGAAAAAGTATTATAATGGACAAATGTAGACTTTAAGTCTCACTCAGCACTGTTCAACCTCCTTTCCTGTGCAAGAATGCTATGAATTTTCACTGTAGCCTGCTGACCACTGATTTGTCTTCAGAGCATCTCCCACTAAAATCTGGTTGAGTTTGGTTTTAAAGCAAAAATCTGAAGCAGGGTTGGAGCCGAGAGGGACCTCCTGAATTTCACGTCTGATCTGTGGTTGTCCTACACAGCTTTTTAATATTTATGCAAAAAATGCAAACTCTTGTACTCTATAGTCCAATGTATCATTCTGGGTCCAAATTAACAATATTACCCAGGCCATCTTCAGCTGCCTGGCTTCGATGTTGTGACACTGCCTCATTCCTCTTCTGAACTTAGTCCAGGGCAAAAAATTGTAGTGTCATCTGCAATGGTGAAAAATAACATGGTTCAAAGAGATTTCGGTCCCTTCATGGATCAAAAGCTTAAAAGATGAAAACACAGCAAGTTAGAGGGTTGGAGTGTTGATTTGAGATGTGTCAGCCTCAAATTACTTGCTTCTTTCTTGCAGTTAAAATGAAGCACAAAAGCCAGGTCAGGCAGAATCTGAAGCAAAATAAGAGGTCTTCCAACCATGCTGGTAGAAATCTTGGGCCCTCTGATCTTTCCCCCTGGGCTTGTGCTGGTGGTTATTTAACGCCTGGAGAAATGCTTTCTTTTGCTTTCACCCAGCTGATGTGAGCCAGCCTGCAAACATTGGGAGGTGTGTGCATTGACACAGCGCTGCTGTGCTCACGCAGAAAGACGTGAAGCCATTTAATGTTATTAATTGCTAGCTGGCTGATTAGATTTACAAGGAATTGTCAAACCTTAAAACCCCAAATAATCATTTCTCACAACAAAAGAATTTATTGTGCCATTAACTTTCTAGCAGGTTTTCCAAAAGTGAAATCACTAACTGCTGTAAAACTTTTACTGCATATTTTAATTTATTTCTCCCTCCAGTTAGGAAATGTCTCAAAGAGTTATTCTGGTCTTCTCCACTATCATTCTTTATGCATAAAAATAACAATATTTGTGTTTACTTATTCAATCCATTATCAGTTTGAAACCTATGCCACTCAGGTACTGTTAAAGGCAAAAGCTCTCTCCTTTCTTCTCCCAAATGTCAGAGACAAGAAACATCAATCAAGGTTTTAGTTTTTAGGGTTTTTAATGGGAAGGACCAGATGCCTTCTGCACATCTGTGACAGTGGGAAGGAAGAAGATGGACATGAACTTAATTTTCCTGCATCTTGGGTGAAATACATGGCATGAAAACAAAGCACCAGGCTAGCTTCTTTGTTGTGTTTGTGTGTGACTATGGAAAAAGGACCCATGAGTGGGATTGAATACTACAGCGGGAGACCAGCTGATTTTTGACCTCCACAAGAGATGCAGTGGTGGTGAATCAGCTTCTACATGGTGGGTGCAAGCTCCTGGCAGCCTCAATTTTCAACAGGGCTGCAAGGTTTCAGCATCAAAAAAACAATCTCTGATACCTGCAGGAGAATCTTAAAAGCTTTTGGCAGAGTGGTACGCAAGACCCACATGTGTTTTGGTTGTATGAATAATGAATGTTTCCCAGATGCTCAGTGAAGGATCTTATCTCCTGTGGTGTAAGGGGCATCTCTGCGGACAAACTCTCTCTGGTTTCATCAAACCATTTACTGTCAATGACACTCCTGGAAGATCTCCATCCAGTTGCAAGCAGTAGCTGATGTAAGAGAATACAAAAAATGTCCCCATTAAAACCATCTTTAGAGCTCAAAGTCTAGGCTTGGGGTCAGATTAATTTGAGCTTCAGAAATATTAAAACAGTGAAATGATGGTTGCCTCTCAGTGGGTTTGGCAGATGGACATCTCCACTCCACCTTGTCCAGGCTGCCAAACCCTTGAAGCTTTCCCCCATGACTTGGCGTTTGCCAAGCACTTTCTGTTCCTGCCTGGAAGTTTCTGTTGTTCACTTCAAGCTTGCTCGTACTCCTAAAACAGAGGGATGAATGGCTGCTCATGTGCTTGTCAGAACTGTTATATGCTCCCCTGTCCTTCCGATAAAGATATGATTTAGTGGGCTACAGGAGCTGCTGTTGCAGCTAGGGACTCGTGTAAAGGAGCGAGCATCTCCAGCAGCTGGAGTTGTCAGACTCTAGCCTTGCCGAGGAGGGTGTATGAGATTGCCTTCGAAACTTATTGCATCGGTCAAATTCAGCCCACTATCTCCTTCCTCCCTGTCAGATCCTGAGCAACTGCGTTTTCCCCTGCAGCTGACTGTCAGTACAAGGTGCCAAAATAGGAAGAGTACACTTCCATTACTTATGTGTCAGGCAGAGGGAGGCAGAGGGATGCAGAGCAGAAAGAGATGTCGGCGAGTATTAAATCCTTCAAGGAAGATGCTTAGGGAAGCATTAAGACCCTGCTAAAAGCAGCTGAGTGCTATGCCTCAGCATTGCAGCAGCTCCACTAACACCCCTGTGCTCGCTGCATGGGGCTGTGAGTGGGCAGAAGGTGGATGCAGGCAAAGTGTTAAGTGGCGACAGTCCTCTGAACTGCCGCGTCCTTCATCCCATGATGGGTTACACACAGAGCTTGTATGTTAGCCTGAAGGGACCTGCAAGGCCTCGCTTTCCTGCTTATGCCTGGTGATCTCCGTGCTGGGAAGAGCTGGGTGCCGGCACGCTGTGCTCGCTGCCACTTCTCTTTTGCTGTAACCTTTACAAATTTTACAAATCTACTCTGCAGAGCTGCACCTCTTGGAGGGGACAGACACAGAGTGCGGTGTGGTGCCCGTGCATGCAGCGTGGCAGATACAGCCGTGCCCCTCCTCTGGTGTGCTCTCAGATGGCTTCTATAGACGCATGAACTCTGAATGGGGTTCAGCTGTCAAAAAAAGAAACAACAACAACAGCAAACGCCGAGAAAAACATGACATGGAACTTCATGCCGCTCACAGCATCACAGAAAATTAATGAAAGATTATTTCCCACAGCCAGAGACATCCTAATCTGGGTGCTGTCAGCTGCTGTGATGTTTTACATGAGAGCATGTGCAGAATGCTTTTGGAGGAAGAAAAATCTTTCTGGCTTTTTTTTTTTTTTTTAAATCTTCTGTGCAGTTGCACAATTAGCAGTTTCATCCCTGAATCTGTGGTTCATGTGTACAAATGTGCAAATGCTGTGACTTCCCTGGAAGTTAGCATAACGATAGGAGCAGTACGGGTGTTCTTCAGTGAGAATGAGCACATTTAATTTTCTCTCATCATGAGAGTTGTTTTTAATGTCGTTAATCCTTTTTAGAAGATGAAACGTTGACAACACTGTTACATTACTTGTGATAAGAAGAAATGAATATTGATTAATGTGGGAGACTTAATTTAAACTGAATCGTCACGTCATGGCACTTAGATTTCTTCTGAGTGATTTTAAAAGCAAGAGAGACTTCTGTGTTACACAAATATGTGGCTATTTATTTTTATTTTGAATTGCTTTTTCCATCTGTCTTCTTCAAGGCTTTCTTCATCTGTATGCACGAACCTCTCATCCTTGGTAAAACTCTCACGTAATAGCTTTTATCCAACTAAACTCGCTCTCAGTGTAACACAGTAGATCTCACCCTTACAAGAATTGTTCTTCTCTTTGTAGATATGACCATATTTTCATTATGGCGTTAAGTTCGACCAATACCTGAGGGATTTCTGGGAGTGGGGTGGTAAACATCTAATTAGATTTGAAACCTTCATTCTTTGAGGTGCCTGAAGAGTTTAAAAATTTATATTTACAAAATCTGCACTGGAGTTAGGTGATTCCTTCAGTTGCTTATTCACATGTGTTTATGCAAACTAAGAAGTTTTTATTTATGTAATTTCTTAACATTTCCCTATCTCTTTGCACAAAAAAAAAAAAAAAAAAAGAAAAAACATGCTCTGTAACTTTTAAATTCTTTGAAGGTATAGAGATGGTGGCAGGTCTGAATCTGTGGTCTGTTTAGGTGGTTTTGAATTAGTCCTTCCCAGTGTCATGTAGTACTTGAAGGAGAGCACAATAATGAGACGGTGTTTATTGGGATTTTAGGAAACAGTCATAAGTATCACCATGGGGAGAAGATCTGAACATCTCCAAAGTTTGATAGGAGAAAGATTAGAGGGGATGCTGTAAGAAATGCTGCACAGCTTCTACATTTCCAGTGGAAAAGTGGCAAAAATACGCGTATCAGTCGAACAAGAAATTGTAGCATCACTGCTTCCCATGCTGCGTGACAGGCACAGACAGTGTTGTGATGTGCTGTAAGTCTGCCTTGACAATTGCTTTCTGCTTCTTGGGCTGCACTTTCTAGATCTCAAATCAGCCAGAGAGTGTAATCACGTGCTAAGCCTGTCTTTATTCGTGATGCTCTCGAGGATGCTTATCTTTCAGAGGCTTTGGCAGGACTGAGTGTGTATTCAACGGGAGCACACGTTTAAGTGCTTTTCCAAAGTGATGCTTCCCTGAATCAGAGCTATGAAACACAAGTGTTTTGGGGCAGGATACAGCTCCCTCACATCCCCTTGATCTTCAGCTGTCCCTATTCTTTAGGGGAATGCCTTCTTTTCAAGCATGCCTACGAAGTACCTCTTGTCGCTTCAGAGCAGTGGCTGGGAAGGGGGGAGGTCTGGATGCTCTGGCGTGGCTGTGCCTGCACGCCTTGGTGCAATCCAGCTCCCTGCAGCTCCGTTTCCTTTCCAAGAGCTGTACCACAACTAACTAATAATAACAGTGCTGTTGCTGGGGGAAAAAAACATCCTTGTGCGGGTAAGTTCACATCAGATTGAGTGGGATGTCTGCAAACTTGAAAATTAGACCGGGGAGAACAAAGCAGAAGCTGTAAGCTTATTAGCTTCACAGAGGCAGTTTCATGTGAGCTTTCCCAGCTCCTTGGCAGAAGAAGTACTTTCAAAATGGGTTTGATTGCTAATCTGATTATGGCAGCTCGGAAGTTAAATTGAAACATGAAATAAATGAAGGCTTTTGGAGTTATGAATTAATTAGAAAACTAATTAGGATGGATAAAAGAAATGCAAGTCAGTGAATTGTTTTTCTTATCTTGGAATAAGAACATTTAAATGGAAAGGATGATATTAAACAAAGCCTACAAACAACTGGAATTCATGTTAGTGGAAAGATAAGCACTAATAGGGGATTTTTTTTAACGCCATGATAAGGCTTTTCAGAAATGGTTTCGGGAGAAGGGCTCACAGATTGGAGGAGCAGCTGTCAGAAGGCTCTGGGCAGCTGGGAGTGTGCCAGAGTGTCAGGGTAGAAGTATTCTGGTGCTGTCCTGAGCCCACACCATGTACCTCTGCACTTGGTTCAGCCTTTGGATGCCTGCTGGCTCGACATGGTCGTGAGTGCCTTGCAGAGCCTGGGCATCTCAAATTAACATGGCTGTAGTGAGGCTACCAAATCCTTTACTTAAAATATAAGGACTTTCACTGCCATGCACTGTAAAACCAGAATGAGCTTTAAGCACCACTGGTCTAAACAGAATTAAAGAGTCCCTGCCCTGAAAAACTAGAAGGCTAAATATTAAAGAAGTCTAAAGTGTTCATTAACATTAATGTATTTATCTCTTCTGACTACACGAACATGAGAACAAGAACCGCAGAGGTGATATATAATATTCATATTACTTAATGTGTTACAGGGAAGTGTTCAGTCTGGCAAAAAGACAGATAAAAGAGCCAGTACCAGGCAGAAAATGAACGTGTTCCTCAAACGCCTTGCAGTGTTGGGTGATCGCTCAGCCTGGATGGCAGAGGCTGCATGGCAGCTACCTGGCTCCTGCTGAATGACCTGGCTACCGGCTTGCAATGCCTTGTTGAATTGTATGTTAGCAGGCAAGGTTAAAAAAATAATTTCCTGAAGTAGTTTCTCTCTCAGATTTCAATGAAGAGCTTGCAAACAAAGCATTCAAGGAATTAGGAATAGCCCATAGATTACAGATTCTAACAGGTGGAATTGTTGCAATGATGTCTACAAACAGATGATCTGCTTGGATGAGCTATCAAGCATTTAACGATGATTTAAGCCCAGGCTGGGAACTGTGATTAGGGTGTGGGTGAGATGCTGGAATAGCTCTGAGGACCACCACACCTGCCTTTTGGCCGAGACCACGCATGCTGCTATTGGAGATGACACGACCCTTGTGGGTTTTGCCTGTGTGTTCTTCTGCGTGATGAGCTGGGTTTGTACCTACCAAAACACAGGTACATTTCTGCTGCAGGTTGCCTAAGCAGAAAAGCAAACATTGCTGGTGAAGTGACATAAGAGGTCTGTGCTTGTTGTCCTGGGAAAGTTTCCTTCTGTAGTTTTTCTCATGGACTCAGGAGGGTTTTCTCCTGAGGCTGTAAAAGGCTTCACAAGGTTTGAAAGGCCATTGGCAGAACAAATTGAGGATACAAGTCAGGTAGGGCCTTTTGGATTACTGCTTGGGTTTAGATGGGACGAAGTCCAAAAGCTGAAGCCTTAACCGTGCTGATGGTAAGCATTGCAGAGATGAGTGCAGGTACAGGGCTGAGCTTCCTGAGCCCTCTGAGGACCTTCAGACTGGGTGAGCCCTTATGGCTTTGTTTTTTTTTTTGATATGAAAAGCTATATACTGTATAGAAGGGATAATGGTATACCAGGGCAGTGCTTAATCTTCATTATTGTTTAGTCACTAATTTTTCATCAGTAGATTTGTATGTTTTCACTTATTCCAAGTGTCCTGTGCATCAGTGCTCTGACAAATTTGAGTTTAAAATCCCTCTGGGTTTAGGAAACAAAAATTACCTTAAGCTTTAGAAATTTCTGTTTGCAGTAGGTGCAGGAGCATGTGTCAGTAGCAGGGGTCTGAATCCTGACCACCGGGCAAATCACGAAGTGTTTTCTGAGTTCAATAGTGTTTTCTGTTTCATTTTCCTATGCACAGGGCTGAGAAGCAGTCTCTAAATGCAGAAGTGTGTTCTTCTGCGTTTAGAGACCAGCGAGGCTGCCTGCAACTGGCTGCTGAACTTTGTGCTTCGCAATTGCTGGGTGAGCGGCTGTGTGCTCGAGTGGCATCTGCTTCAGTCCCATCTCACGGCGAAGTGCCCCTCTTTGGCACTTCAAGTGCTGTAGATGAATTACAGACAGTAGTCAGAGGAGCCTGTTAATTTTCTCTGAGTTAATAGTTGACTTCATTTTTTTTTTTTTTGATTGTGCCCAAAATGTTATCATAGGGTTGTCATTCCTAAAGTATGGCCTGAAGGGTGGGGGCAGTCCCTTGTGCTTGCCTGTGCCTTCAAACCAGGCTTCCTAGCGGAGCAATTTGGGAGGTGAACTCTGGCACAGGGAGGAGACAGCCACGCTGCCCTTGCACAGGCTTTGCCTTGCTCCAAGTGACATACAGGATGCAGCAGCTCGCTCAAGCAGAGCAGTGATATCCCTTGAGGACCAGCTTTTGGGGCTGGCTGCTGTGCTGCCCCAGGGGTGCTTTCCCAATTATTGTGCTTATAGGTCCTTTGGTGGCAGCCACTTCAACTCAGCAGCCCCAGTGAATGTCTGCTCATGCCAGTGAGTTAGCAAGAGAGTCAAAAGGTGTTCAGGAGTAATAAATATATACATGTTTTTCTTTTTCTGATATTTTGCACGTGATAGGAAAGTTATCCTTCCCCTAAACTGTATCATTTGTAAATCCAGCCTCTAACATGCATGCAAAAAGGTCTCGCTTGGCAGCTTGGAGCGAATCCTCTTCTTTTGTTGCTGTCTTTCCCCCAGAACAGCAGGTTGGTAGCTAGCACCCATCACAGATTTTACCTGATGTTTACATGACGCTGAGTAAACAGCGTTTGGTAAGAGGATTTGATCTTAGTTTCTCTGAATACAGAGGCATGTGGTGTAGCTAATTCTTCAAGAGCAGCTGCAGTCAGCACTGTCACATGAAGGCATCCCAGATAGTTTCAGACAGCAAGGCTGGAGGTGGGAGTATGGCTACAAAGGCAATTTGGAGATGATTTAAGCCTTTAGGACAGCTGATTTTAATCTTAACTTGGATATCTCTTAGCTGCCCTATAGCTGTATGATGGGCACATGAAGTGTTAATGGCTGAGTGGATCAAGGGAATGGTTTTGAGACCTTTCATCCCCAAACGGGCAAAACACACTTGTGGCACACCCGAGAGAATCAGCAATGCTGGGGCAGGTCTAAAAGAGGGTTCAACAAAGAGATGATGCAGCAGTTATAAAACAGCTTACCTCAGTGATCCAGGAGTTAAAAGAAAACACACAGACTTGAAGGAGAGATGCAACAAGAATTGCTATGATAAGATACACTCTAGGAAGCCTGAGAAACTGAAGCTTGGCCTAATTGACAAAAAGTGTCAGTGAATAAAGAATGTGGTTCAATAATTGATTTTCTCACATTTTAATATTTTAGTTCTAGTCAGATATTCTGCAAACTGGAGATAGTGAAAGACTTTTCAACTCTCTGTTTCTTTGAAGTTTAAGATAGGTTGATAGTTGCTGTTCAAAACATATTTTTCCATCATTATAGCACACTGAAAGTAACACAGCTTGGTTTGGTTTCAGCAGTTTAGTGGACGCAGCAAGAATTTGGACAACTATCAAAGCAATAGGATACACATCATGTCTGAATGAAGTCAATCCTATGAATCTACAAAGATAAGGCAGGAAAATATGATCAGAAACTACTTAGATCAATAGGAGCAGTAATGACAGTCAATGTCAACTTTTCAGCGAGAAAAGTTCTGTTCCAGTTAAGCTCGCTTATGTTCTGAGGAAGAATTCAAATGCTATCCATATTGATTGGATAAAACAGAATGGGAAAAAGGAGGATTTGGCTTCTGAATTTATATTTTTAGCCCATGCAAACCAATCTTTTCTGATCATAATCTGTGCAATAAGTTCACCACTGCTAGAACTTCAAGCTCAAAGCTTGCAGGACGACAGTGTGGGGATTAGGCAGCTTTTTAAAAGTCCCTACAGCTCCGAAAACTTCCTCAAATGCTAATCTCCAAAAGGAGTGCAGTCAGTCTTGCTTTTCAATTTAAAATAGTGAAGTAGCTTAAGAGAGAGAACATTTTTCTTAAATTTAGAGCTAGGGCCTCCAACATGCACATTTGTTTTGCTCTGGACTAGACTACTTTGTGTCTGCGAGAGCATTTACACCTCCTGGGTGACTGAGACATTTGACGAAAGCAGCTAGATGGGGTATTTTTAGCAAGTGTTTTCACAAATACTTAGAAGGCCTATTTTGGCCAAATTTATGGCCAGTGAGGCTAGGTTTATTGTCTGATAAGGGGTGAAATGAGAAGAGCTGTGCCAGCATCTCTGATTTGCCTTCCTGCCTGACACGGCAATATTCACTGCAAAGGTGCTTACAGTACCATTAAACAATCCTCAGACTGCAGCACAGAGGTGGGTAGTGATGCTGCAGCAACAAATACAGCTCAGAAATAGTCCCAGAGGCTACTGGAGATAAAAAATACTACTTCTGTATCCTGAGAGAGCTTATAAGGACAGCTGGGAAAGGAGCACTGCTGTATGAGGGGGTGGACACTGCATAGCAGCAGTGAAATTGTGCACCTCGAGCCTGCTCTTGAGCTCCAAAAAAGTGCCTTTGGGTGCCTTGTGTGAGCTGAAGCCAGGGTGTGGGTGTGCTACGTGAGCTCCCACCCTGCAGAAGCACCCTACTGGGGCACAGCTGGGCCCAGGGTCCTGGAATAAAGAAATAGGGATAGGGCTGTCTGGATGCTATATAAATACTCTCAGTTTATGCTGAGCAAGCTGGATAAATCCTGGTTACCCATGGCTTCTTGCAGGCAGGGTGTAAGCTGCCATGGTGGTGCCTCTGCCAAGTCAGGAACGGGACTTTTCTGCTTTATTGGGATTGTCAGGGACACTTGTCACCATCTTACCATGGAGATGGAGAAAAAGAAGGGAAGGGGCTTTTGAACCATTAAACCATTGCCTGCTATCTGCACAGGCTACACGGGCTGAGATGCAATGTTTGGGTACAGACTTGTGAAGTGTGTGCTGCAGAGATGCAGGCGTGCGATTTTAAATTGATTTTTTTTTTTTTTTGAGACTGGAATCCAGGAGGTAGACTCCTTCCCCCTCACTTCACAGAGGATGATGCGTGTAATGTATATGTAATATAAGTACATATTTATATATAAACACAGACTGTTTGAGTAAACTAACTTATGCTAGAAATCAATGTTAAATCTGCTTAGTGTCAAAATAGCCCAAGTGATATTAAACCATCAGCAATTTTCATTCATTAGCCTGATTTAAAGGCAACACCAAAGACAGAAACAAGCACTAATTGGATACCAAATGCATTTCAAGCATCTGCAATAAGCAGCACTAGCAGAAAACAAAGAGTAGTCATTAGGTTCATTTGTTAGGGTTCCCCCTTCATGCACTTTTAGCTCTGGATCACTCCTGGATTCTAGATGTTTTTCAGAAATAGGTTTCTGGGCACTATGCAAGGGTGAAATGCAAGCTCTCTGGGATTATTTATTTGATAAACCAGATAATCGAGCAACTTTGAGAATCAGAGTGATCTTTTTCTAAAGGGCAGTTTGGGCAATCAGCACTTGCCATCCCAGCACGCAGTGAGCTGAATCATTCGTGTTACAGACACTAACAAAACTTGGGTTAGTTAATAAAGCAGGGTGGCTTGCTTAGTTTTAAAAAGGAGAATTACTGAAAGTGCTGCATAATGCTTATGAATAAAATAGGATTCAATTTAGGAGGCTGTTGCCAACCTGAGAAGTAGTGATAGGAGAGGAACAAATTGGCTTCCGTGCGTTTTGTGTCTGCTAAGTGAAGAGCATTTTGCACAGTCACATTTGCTTTTATTTCTGACAGTTCTATGCTACAGCATAGTGCGATTGCTAATGACGCGGCTTCTTGTCTCTATTGATGTGTTATGTGCATTACATCCATTAAGTAATTTGAGAAAAGATGTCCTATAATTAAGATTACAAAACCCAAAAAGCACCTAGCGTTATTTAGCCTGGTATCTAGTTCATGCCCTTTGCAGTTTACATTAAGTGAGTGATTAAAGGATCAGGACTGGTTTCTGGATCAGATCCAAAACAGTAATACATTCATCTGTCAAAGTGTGTTGTGAGTGGTCCTAAATCCAGACCTGCTCCTGAAAATCCTTCATTGGTAGTTGCTGGGCAGTGGTGACATCTGAACTGGGTGCAGCATCCTCCTCGTTTGCTGTAGGGAACTCAGCAGGAAGCGTCATAAACAATGTACTGTAATTAAACATTTAGCAACTGTGCTAAAGATGAACAACCTCATAAAGTCTGTGTTAGTTTTCCAAGGTAATCCAGGCAGGTACTTGAAAACCTCTCCAGAGACATGAAGGCTGCAAGATGGGCCTGGGCAGGGCTCTGGGTTAAACCTGCCTTGTGCTTTCCATGAGTAATCCTACTGGAAAGCAACAAAAATCACCTGTGATTATGAAAACTGACATTTAGGAGGACAAGAATTGCTATCTGCAGACTGGCATTTTCTTAGGGAAAGCTGTTTTGTGGGAAGCTGTTGGAGCAGCTGCAGCAGCAGCAAGCTTTTAGCCTGGCAGGAGGTGGTGCGAGGGGAGCAGGGGCACTCAGGACATGGGCAGGGACACGTCCTGCACCTGTACAGAGGTGTGAGTATCGGACGGGCAGTTCTGCCAGCATCTTTTTAAGATGTGATCATCCATGTTTGGACGTCTTTCTAATTCCCTGTGTTTCTGACCATGGCAGCACTTGTAGCTGGGCTCTCCACCAGAAGTAAAGCTGTGGTGTTAAGCAGCCGATCACTTCGCAAGTCACCACCTTTCTGACATCTAGCTCGGGTTTGTCATTTCATAACAGGGTAGGTGAGTGACTCACGCCTTACTTTTCAATTTCAGAGCAGATGCTGACGTTTAAGGCAGAACATCCCCAGCGGGACGGTGATGAAGTACCTCATTTCTGAGCCCAGTTTGGGCTCAGCCCGGCTCTTGTGAGGCTGTGTTTCAGGATGCAGCCACCTAAGGGAAAACATGATGATAAAGGACTTGTTTCTGCTAGTTCGTTTTATATCCATCCTTTTGTTGGCCTTCAGAAATGCAGTATTATGCCAGAACTTAATTGCAGTGCTGTTAATTGCATGCAGAGCCATAAACACTGAGTTAATGTATTGCATATGCCTAGGTGTGTGTAAATGTCAATTACAGATTACTTAGCTTCCTTTTTAGGCATTTAATTTGTGAACGTTCCTTAGGAAAGTAATCTTGACAATATGAAGTCTTGTTGAACCACAGTGAATCGTAAGCCATGAGGAGAGCTTGCTTGCCTGGTTGCAAACAAATCAACATTGGCATGGAAAAGTCTAACATATTAGTAATCGATAGCTCATCTCTGGGAGAGATTCCAATATACTTCTGTGGAAATTAATGAGGAATATTTCTTATGGCTTAGCAGTAATATTTTAAGACTGCTGTCAAAAATAATTTCACAGAAAAGGTGTGCTGAGCCTCTACAAATCATAGCTAGGTCTAAATATAGCATTTGCAGATGTTTGCTTTTCGTGTGATTTTTTACTTCTGGCATCTTTGTAATGTGCTGGTGCCATTCATCCAACGTGCTCCTGTGATCCCCGTGATTTCAAACACAGCAGCACAGTCGTATATCTCACTGCCTGCTCCTGGTGGAGAGATGATGTTCACATCCCAGGTACCAACTGGGATGTGCTGTGCATGGGGCAGAGGCAAGCTTGCTTCACCCTGAAGGTGTTGTAAGGTTCTTAAAATCCATTTTCATGTTGTGAGAGCAGGGTGGTGTGGGTCAACATTTTTTTTTTTTTTACTGGCAAACTAGTTTGTTAACTAAATAAGTTTTTTTTTTTTTTTTTTTTTTTTTTTTTTTTTGAGTGTCTGCTTTCTGCCAAAACCATTTTTTATTAGAATTGATTAATCCAAATCAATCCAATTAATTTATGATCTAAAACTTGGACTATTTCTGTTTAGAAATGCTTCCTTTCAGAATACCACTGCCATCAGTTTGGGATTCTGTTACCAGTGCCTCTGATTTTAGCGTCTTTTTGGACTCAGTGCCTGCTGCTGCTCTTGCCAGTGACCAGCTGCCTCCCTGCTGGGCTCCTGGTGTGCTAGCAGCTGCCTGCCACCTTCCTGGATTCCTCCAAAACCTTTCTGCAGCAGGGGCTTGCCAGGGGTCCCCTTCCTTATTGAACCAAAAAGGGGCCTAATGTCCAGTGGGCTCTCTGCAGAGCTGTCATCTTCCAGCGGAAGGAAAAGCAGCGATGCCACGCTGGGGGAGACCTGTTCTAAATTACAGACCATACACAACTTCAAGTACTTGGTGTGCATGGAGCTCACAGATATTTACAGATGTGTTTTTTCTCAAAACAAGAAGTTATCTCTTAGGATGGAGTCAAACACATTCCTTATCATTTTGCAGATAATTTATATTTTTCATGCAAAGAAGTTTTAATAATTCTCTTTTTCAAATCATTCCTGTAGAAAGATGGAGCCAAACCAACAGAGCACAAACTTGCTCTCACATTTCTCAAATATTCCCAAATATTTGTTTATAGTTTACTTTGAGCATTTTCCTGAGTCATTTAAGAGCATTCAAAGACTTGATATTCGTGCAGTGAGATATTCTTACTGCAAATCCTTGTGCTTTTCTAATATGGGAACCGAAATACAGAAAGGAGGCTGGAGTACACCCCATTATAAATTTCTTATTATTCGAAGGACTTCATACCACAGAAGCTAGTCTAGAATGTACAATGATTTAGGTAAAATACATAAGTAAACCAGGCATAAGGAGAGAGTTGGTTTTGTTTGGGGTTCACCGTAACCACTTGTTTACCTGTCTATATCATCAGACTCTCAAAATCGGGGCTTATAATGAATCTTTAAGGGAACTGCTTGTTGAGGATTGGCATCTTCAGTATGGTCAGGCATGGCCTGGACTTCAGGGACAAGAGAAATCAGTCTTGACATCATGAAAAGCCCACAAGATGTGTGTAAGCAAGGATCAGCTGAAATCTTTGAAAAATGAAAGGATCCATCTCCCTGGTGGTGCGGGTTAAGGGAGTATCAGCTAATGGAGCCTGTCTCTGGGCTCTCTCTGCCTGCAGCTCTGAGCCTCACGATGAGGGTTTGGAGCCAAATACTGAGCTGATGCTCAGGAGACATGATGGGGCTTTGAACTTGTGTCCTGGTACAGTGCCCTGCAGTGTCCCAGAGCAGAACCCAGCAGTGCCAGGGTAGCTCTGGAGCAGCAGCACAGCACTGGTGCAGCTCTAAGCAGGGCAATAATTTGGCGCACAGATTAGATAATGCTGTTCAAACACAACGGTGATGCCAAGAAAGCTGCTGCTTGGAGGAGCTGAGAGCTTGCTTCTCTTCTGACACAGTCTCATGGTGCAGGGAGTTATGATGGGGCTTGAGGAAAGGGGATTTGACAGTCGTGCCAGTCATGCTTCATTTTGCGAGCAATTTCAGGAGCAGAGCAGGGATCAGAGAAGAGGCCCAGTCTTATTCCAGGATATGTTTAGTACTGCAGGAACGCTTTCCTCTTTCCCTGCACTCCTCTCAGTAAAAACAAACACGCAGCATTAAAACACAGTAACAGGTGCTGAATTTTTTATGCACATGTAGTTTTGCCCTTGCTTTCTCTCTTCCTTGTCAGCTCAGGCACAGTTTAATGATTCAGATCTGTCCTTTATGTAACGTTATTTTCTTCAGTTAAATTAAAACAGGGGAATTAGCCCCTTTGATATTTCTCTTCCAAAGTTGGTTGGAAGTGTTGTACGTGTGGAAAATGAGGTTTTAAATGGAAGGAGAATGACTCATATTAATTTAAAACCCAAACCAAGGAGATAATTGCATATACTCTAACTTCTGCTATAATGAGGATTTAGTCAGAAGTGATTACATAAATTTTAAAGTTCGAATGTGTTTATGGGCTAAATCCCCTACTGGCTAGGGGCATCCTGCCCCCTTGGCACAGGACTGCAGCTGGGTGCCCCGGCATCATTTGGGGTGGGCTCAGGGATTTGCTGAGGACATTTTTTGGTTCCTTTCACACCAGTAGGTTCCTTGCTTCAGCTGGGCACACCACTTTTTGGCCAACACAACTATTTTTGTCTTCTTAGAGTTTCCCAGGCTTTGGGTACAGATTTGACCTGCGAAAGCCAAAAAGCTTTCCCTATTATCTTCTTCTCCCCTCTCCTTTTTGGCCAAGGGTTATCAATTAGTTTGTTAAGAAGAGCAATTCCCAGTACAGATTAGCAACACTCACTGTGAATACCTTTTCTATGTGACCTCTGGAAGAGACATCCGATCCCTTATTGAATTGGCCTTACTGGGTTGATATGAATTACTGAGTTAGGGCTAGTTAGCAATAGTCAAGGAAAAAAACTGTTATGCTGTGCATCAGCAAGTCACATGCCTTGCAAAAATAGGTGGCTAAACCAGTATATGGGAATGAATGATGAAAATGGTTGGTAAAATCACAGCAAAGCTATATGCCACTATTTATTTCCAAACGCTACGTATGCTGGAGTCTCATTCCATCCTGGCACAAATCATTCAGTCTTGCCAGTGCTGATAACCAAGGCCTTTTTTCAGATGCAATGTTTTTGTTTTGTTTTGTTTTGTTTTGTTTTTTTGAATGTTTATTCTCATCTTACTGAATTCCCAGCTCTTAAACTAAAGCAGCAAAATGCCGTCTCTCCCCAGCCCCAAGCCTTCTGTTGTGTATGTACCAGCATAGTTGTGGTTTAAAAGCAGAGGTTAGGCTTGAAATGCCTCAGTAGCGGAGCAGTTTCTTTCGTGATCTTTACAAAACTAAGTGTAACAGCTCCGATACTTTCTTAGGTCTTTTTTTTTTTTGTATTATTAGAAGAATTTCGCTGCTCTCTCCGAGCCATCCTGTCTTCAGTCTTGGCTCTTCTTGTTGGTGGCAGGTACCTCAGGGAAGGAAACACCTCGCGATGTTCGGGTAACATAGAAGGGCATGTTCCCATCGTGTGGCATTCAGACCTTCTGCTGACATAAAAAGAAACATTGCCTTTACAGAGATGTCAGCGTGACAGCTCTTACAAGATCAAACTGATATGCTGCTGCTGCAGGAGGGTTTTTCTTTTTCCCTAATAGAAAGATTTAGTTCGAATAAGTGTGTCCTGCACAAACTGACATTGCCCAGCTGGCTGCTAGGATGGGGACTCGCTCCTTCTGCTGCTCAGGGACACCCCCAGCTCTGGAGGGGATGCTCGGGTACGTTGGAACAGTAAATGGCTACATATGCTCACGTCAGACATTTCTGTTTTCTGCCGCAATTTGTTACACGCTAAATCGATTTTCTGGCTTCTTTTTTCTTGCAAATTCTCTCATTAAATTAAACAGTCTGAGAGGAATAGCCATTAACCGTTCATTCCTTATTAATTAAGTGGTTTAAAATCTAGGTCTTTGAACACTTCCCTAATTAATTGTGTAAAGCTGGGTACAAAGCGAGCAGGGAATGAAAGAGTATTACCTTGGGGAAGCGCTTCGCCAGAAACTGGCGAGCTGTTTGCCCAGCAGTGCGGGACCTGCAAGATGTTTGCTTTCCTGTGAGCCCTGAAAAAACAGGCAGGGTTCCTCCCTGCCACCTCCTGGACCCTACTAAGCCCTTCTGTAGGGTCCCCTGGGACCCCAGGGAAGACATCAGTGCCTCTTGTTTCTAGGCTGAAGGGCCAGGGCTCGTGCACCCCACGGGGTGGCTACTAGATGAGTGCTGTGACTTTTACAGGGGCTGTGCTCTTGCTTTCTGTGCTTTCAGGTTGCTGGGATTCCTAAGCATCTGCAAAGGTCGGTTACACTCGTTTTATAAAATTAGAACTTTAGTCTTCATCCTGATATTGTTTCAGTTTCCCATTCTTGGAGGTTATATATATAGCTAATTACAGATTGCTTTGGCTCTGAATATATTCCTGCATAGATACTGAAGTTAAAGAGGTTAAACTGCTTTAGTACCTCATTAGGAGCTGCATTTCCTACTCATGTCATTCCTGCAGCTCTCCTCTTACCCTTCCCTAGCCTTTTCAACAGCTCCTTTAAAAAATGTGAAAAGAAAATCCTTCCTGGACAGTTTGGGGTCTGCAGCTTACGCAGCCACAGGTTTGCTTTGCCCTCTTGGTGGCAGCTTCTCAGTTGTAGCAGCCACATTTCCGTGGGGACTTCTTGTGTCGAGTCACTTTGTTGCCAGCATCTCTGACCGTCCCATTTCCCACCTTTTAAGGATCTTTAATACACGACATTTTGCAGTTTTAAAATCTGTGTTACTCTGCCAATTGATTTACATAATTGAGCAGTTCCCAATGTTACTGACTACATCACTAGTTTTTAATGTTACCATAAATTTCATTAATGATCACTTATATCTTCTTCTAAATACAAACTGTACGGCTGCACTGAAGTGGGACAGATACTTACATTTAAATTTATGCCGTAAGATCTATCAGTTCTATAATTTTAATCCATTTAGCGTGAACTTTGTTGCATAGTGTCAGAGTGCTCTTCTCAGTTAGAGCATCTCTGGAAGCAAATCAAGTGAGATACAGAATTGTATTCCAACAGCGTGGCCGAGCTTGTACTTAAATGGCAAGACCAGATGACGCTGGGTGCTGAAGACCTATTTTCCATGAAGCCACATCTATTCCTAATTCTCCATTGGTTGTATCTCGGTGGGTATTTTTGATAGTGTGATGTTTGCTCCTGCCCAGAGCTCTTCAGAGGCCACAGGGCTTGGTGTGGGAAGCTGCCCCCGATGCTGCAGGTGCCTGGCACAGAGATGGAGAAAGCAGCACTTCTGGGAGCTGTAGAAATGCTTGGATGGATTCAGCTCCCTTTAAACAACCTTTCCTCTTAAAAGAGCCCAACACAGTAAAGTTGTCTCTTGGCTGCAGCATCTCTTTGGATGTCTCTCTTTTCCCTTCCTTCCCAATGCTTTAATATCCTGAGAGTGTAAAAAACACTTTGATCAAAAGTGTCTGGCATTTCCCACCCACCGACTGAAAGTTTCTGTAGCTAGAAATAAAGCTACACAAGATGAAATGTCTTATGACAAAACAAAGCAATCCATCAGCTTATGTAATGGACTTCATTATTTGGTCACCTGCAGCAGCACGGAACTGGACTGAATGCCCCAGAAAGTCTTTCCAGACCAGTGCAAAATGATTAGAAGCAGAGGAAATGGCAAATACATGCTTGTGTTATCAGGTCTCTGCGGTGATTCTTCATCAAAGCCCAAAGCCAGCGCGAGACCTGTTGCACTGATAATCAAAATCCATGCTATTGCCAGACCAACTTCTTGCCACGGCTGTGTGCCATGAAAGCAAGGAAACGGTGGATAAAGATTTGTAGGACCAATGGGGTCATGTAATGTACTCCCTCACAGCCACAGCTCGGTGCAATAAATCATTTTCATAAATGTACGAACACAAGACTGGACTGTGGAATGAACTCCTGTGTGCAGTACAGGCAGCCACAGAGCCTGTATTATCCACAATTTACTGCAGAGTCTTACTCCTTCAGTCCAGTATTTTTGCCCTTGCATCCATTCACTTTCCCCAACCCAGTTTTGATGTCTCTTGTGCTTTGGATGATTTGGAGAGGATGGGAGAGAAAAGGAGTGTGTTACCCGTGACACTCGGGTAATGCATTTCCAGATCCAGGCTAGTCCCTTGGCAGGTATCTGTCAAAAATAGGGAGGAATGAAACAGCAGCACTGGGTGAGATCCCCAGGTGGCACACATAGGCACAGCTTCTTTGGGCAGCTAGGAAATGAAATTGTTTTCCGCTTGTGAGACACAGACTGAAGCAGGATGAAGATTGAAAAACAAATGACCCTTGTATATTTGTTTTTTAATTTCAGAATTTAGCCCAAACTAGTCTCATTATGAGGTTTGCTTTTATTTTTTTTTTCTTTGGCATCTATCTCTCGACAGACAATATTAAATACTTAATTTCTGTGGACTCTCTAATTAAAGCAATATGTTCATTTTGTTGCCACTTCCCCCCCCCCAAAAAAAAGACATAAGGAAAAGAAATCCAGCGTGAGGCAAAGTGATCAACCCCCTCCAGCCTTTCTTTATGAAAACTGCTTGAATAATTCACTACTCTCATGTGTCATTAGCGCATCAGCTGCCAGCAGCCCAGGATCATGAGGAAGGGAGAGAAATCCCACCCAATCACTCCTCTCTGTGTTCTTTCACAGCAAACTCCTTGCTCCCTGCTGAGAGATGCTGTGGCTGCCACCCAGGACTGAAGCTGAGATGTGCTGTGCAGGCAGCTCAGATGGTAACGTTGTTCCCTGATGCTACTTTACTTTAAAAAAAATCAAACAAGCAAAACTTCCAAAAAGCACAGTTGGCTTTCCCTCCTTCCTAAGCCAGTAATGCTCCTGCAGCCCAGTGGTGAGGCCAGCTCCTCTCCCTGCTCAGACCGACTGCTGGTGCATTAACCACACAGACTGGATGCTGCACTCCTGCTGCACGTGCTGTTGTCGTTCAATCCATTAAAAACCCTTGTGTTTCTCTGGCAGGCCAACATACCTGGTTTGGTAGAGAAACAGAGGGCTGAAGAAGGGAAAAGGGTGAGTTTCCTGACCTTGAGAGTGAAGTGGTGTGTGGCACCGAGGTGTTTTGATTTGATTTCCCAATTTTAAAAGGTGGTAATAATACACAGCTACATCTTGAAATGCTGGGGTGTGCAGTGACCCCTTTGGACCTGAACAGTGCCAGGGGGCTTTGCTGTTGTTGGCATCTATAACTCCCGTTACAAAAGAGATCTTGTTTTCCAAAAATTTGTATTTTGGAGGTCCTACAAAGTAAACAGCTCGTGCTTTCAGAGTTTGAGTGCTCACAAAATTTAAAAAGAAAATTTCTTCTAAAAAGAAATGCAAAAGTCATGGCTTGTAATATAGAGCCGATAGCCCTTTTCTATATGAAAACTGCCTTGAAAATGTAAATGGATTACCGGTTAATTTCTGAAATATGTATTAGTGCAGTTCCTCATGCTGCCTTTCTCCCAGCGCCCCAGGAGTGCGGTTTGGGGATATAATATGGGGGTCCAATGTTATTGCCAGTGCTGGGACTCCATCAAGCACCCGTGGACTGGCTGCTGTAATTTGCTGAGCAGCCAGCAGGTAAAAGATGGTATTTTGGTGCTAGCGCAGACAGAGCGAGGCTCTGCCTGCACACCAGTGTTTACCCAGAGCCCAGATGGATCACAAACAAGTCAGAAACACATAAAAAAGGAATAGTGAAGTAAGCATAGAACTTGAAACCTTTCTTTTCTCCTGAAGAATGTGTTAATCCTGCTAGTCCTGGGGATGAGCACCTCATAAAACTGGGCACAACATCCAATGGGCAGTGTTGTATGCTCTCCTTTCTTCATTTCTCAAACTCACTGACTGGAATTGAAGTTCAGGACACATATTTCAATATGAAACTAGACTGTTCCTAAACCTGGGACAAAGACTGTTGTGGGTTTGGTTCCGACTGCTAGTAGGATAGTGGGTAATGTAAAGTTTTGGTCTGCAAAGAGCTGTAGAGTTCAGAGCATTCCTCAATTCCCAAATTGCTCCCTGCCATTATTGTTTTCATATCAGCCACATCTGTATTGTGTATAAATTGCTTTGGGATCCTTGGGGTGAAAGGCTTTAGATAAGTGTAAATTACTGTGTTGCCCTTAATTATTTTTTAAGTGGTGATCGCTGGGCCGTGCTTTTTATTTGTGTTGTGGGGGGTTATGATTCCAGCATGGAGATATGGCAGATTCAGAATTGGAGAAGAAATATGTTCTGAGACTTTGATTTATGTTTTTCTATTCTGCTCTTTGAACATAAGTAGGAGGGCAAGAAGGAGAGCATGAATGTTTAGTGAACGTGCTCCCGCAGTGTAATTTATCTTTGAGACTGAAACAGCAGGTTTATAAACCTGGTTAAGCCAGCTCCAATTTCTCTGCTCTTTTTCTTCCACCTGCTGGAATTGCTTTTGACAATTCATGTACTTTAATAAAAACATATTTTCAGAATGATTTGGAAAATATACTGAAATCAAAATAATGGTTGGATTATGTGTTTAGAGCTACTATCCTTTTACTGTGCATGCAGGATGGCTGTGTTACATTTGTCTCAGAAGTTATCAGTGAGTGTGATGCTCAGCATTTGCCTACAGGTATCGGAGCTGTCACTGAAACCTGCATTTTGAGGCCTTCAGCATCGCAGTAAGTGTAAATTTTACTATTCCACCCAAGGTGAGAAGTTTCTGGATTTAGTTATTGGTAGATTGAACAGTTTCTGGGGACTCTATAAGCACACATACGACTTGGTTGGTCTCTGACAAATTCCTCCCAACCCTGTGAGCCCCACAGGTCTTCAGTCTCTGGGGTACTGAAATCCCAGACCACCTCTCTGGGATGTACTAAAAGCCTAAAGGAAAGAAAAAGCTGTTCCAATCTCATCTCTCGTCCCTTCGTTAGTTTAAGCACTGTGACATTGAATGTAATTTCCATTGAAAGAGTCCATGGTTCATTGCAAAGTATAGGAGGGAATGATCCACGCTGCTTTTTCCCATATAGTGTTCTACATTTTTTTATAACTGGAATGTAAAAAGGATGCTAAATATAAAGAAATTATTTCTGTGCATGTTTAAGTGATATTTGAATGAGCAGCTGGCAGCAATGTTGCGTCTCATTAACAAGGTTGTATTTCCTAACTAGTTGGAAGCACTATTTGACGGCATTAAAACTCACTGATGTATAAGTGTGAAGGTACTTCGGTACACAGCAACGAGATGCAGACATGGAAACACAAGGAAATAAAAATGTTCACAATGATTTTGGGCAGCCAAAACTTTCAGAGCTTGTCAGCTGAAGCACAGCAGCAATCATGGTGGCTGGGTAATGGAGGCTTGTGACTGACACACTTGTGATTCAAAAGAGAAAGAGAGAGAAGGGGAGAATATAAACATTTTATTATTGAAAAGGCATCACACATCTGAAAAGGCTGAGAAAAGTTATGCACAGGGAGGAAAAGGACTGTCTTCCAGGAACATGCTGCATTTGTGCCTGCTAGCATCAGCAGTAAAAGGCACAGTATGCCCCAGCCCCATCTTCATAGCCCTATGGCAAGGTTTATATCTAAAATGTGAGGTTTCTTGCTGAATTACTTGTGCTTTGATCAACCTCTTCCTTCAAATTCCTGTGGTCTGCCTCCTCCTAGCTTCATGAAGGAGGTTGTGTAAAATTTTTCCCCACAAGTGCCTTCCCTGCACCATCATGCGTTTCCTTTACTGAAGCAACAATTAGAGATTGTGCACAATCCTTAGTTTACTAGGGTCAGTTCACTCTCAGCTCTCAGCGCTGCCAAAATGATTGCTGGCTGCCTGCATGAGGCTGCTGCTGTTTTCAGGCTGCTCTCCCTTGCCCCAGAGGTGGGCAGGCAAAGACGTGTCCTCAGGATGGCCACCTTGGAAATTGGAGCTGCAGGCCTGCTGGCAGGGATCTTGCTGTCCTGCCTTTCATCTCTTTTAATGAAAAGGATGGCTTCTGCCACGACATAGAAATACATACATAAACCATCCCCAGCCAATTAATTAGTACTGTGAGGGAAGAATAAGTCAGAACATGAACCACTCATCTGCTATGTTACGCATGTGGCAATGAGTTAGAGCCTTTGGTGTCCTGAGAGTCATGTAAAAGCATCTTTAAAGTGGGGAGAGAGGAATGCATGTCTTGTAGGGCAGGAAATTTGGGGTTGGCTTAAGGGGTAGAGAAAGCATCTTTTTGTTCTTGATGGTAACCACTCCCATGCGGTGTTTTAGAGAAAATGCATACTTGATTGTAGGCTACCTTTCACCTATGTTAAATCCATCATGTTATGTGTTACTAGATTCACCCTGAGCTAAGGGAGAGTGTTGATCTGTTTTTCAGTAACATTGAAATATAATGTTGGGAATAATTATGGTTCAGTATTATTCTTCTACAGATTTTTTTTTCTTATGCCCACAGGTGATAGCATGCCTCTAAAATTTTGCTTAGGTTTGTATTAACCCAGAAAGATAAAGGAAAAGGGTCTGTAGTAACCAATTTGCATTCTCTCTCCCTCTCTCTTTTTAGCTGTTGTCATGAACTTTTCTGTTTTTGTTTAATCTGGAAAGCATCACTCTTTCCTGCAGCCTCTGAGATCTAATGCAAAAAACTCTATCTCCACTTCAGTCTCCATAGCTACAAACTATTAATTAAAACTTCAAACCCTTTAAATATGCAATCTTTCTTTCTGTCAGGAAGCTACCTCTATGTGCAAGCATCTCGGGGTAAAATTTCTCAGGCCGACACAATGGCTTAGAGTGAATTTTGTTTGCAGGAGGCATCTTGTCCTTCAACCTGGATGCAGAAAGAATCATGGAGCAACTTCCTCATGTTGAGGGGACAGATTTTAGATTGAGTTCTGTTGTAATAAGCTTGGCAACGCCTCGACAAGTTTGCAGGGCTATCTATAAGGTATGTAACTACTTGGAAAGCCGAGTTTGGTCTGAGGGTGGGGATTTGTATAACATTTCAGAGGTTTAGCTACTAGCTGGGGACCAACCTTTAAAAAGGGGGGTTGCCTCTGTGTGGCCCATTACATATATTGCTTAGACACAGCACCCTTGGTCTTGACTGACATTTCATTCAAGCTTCTGTCCTAATCTGGGGCCATCACTAAAGCCCCACTGCACTGTGCATTTTGGATGTGGACCCAATGAAAGACTCAGACCTTTCTTCAGTGAGGAAGAGCATCCCTGGAGGACCAGCGATGGACACTGCTGTCGTGCTCTTGCATTCAAAGTGTTCTGTGTAAAGCTCAGTGTTTTCCATGGCAAGAAAGATTTTAATGCTTAAAGAAGCATAAACTGGTACAGAAAGGCACTTAACACTACTTTGGGCATGTCTCCAGTGTTTTGTGACAGCTCCTGAGTGCTGTGCAGTAAGCATGGGAATACTGCAAAGCTCACAGCAGGGAGGTGGTTAGCTGGGTTCCTCCAAGTCTTCAGGTGTGCAGAAACATTACTCATCCCAGAGCTCTCTGGCGGTAGAAATACTGAATCCTGTTAGGAGTGTGAGTAATAGTTTTGCATGAAATTAAATCTACTTCTCAAATCAGTCAGGTTCACTTTTTTTCTTTTTAGAATGCAGTAGCTCCTGCAGACACAAAGCTAAATGAATGAGAAAATTCTTTACGAAAACAGTAAGATGGAGCCTACTCCTCCTGGGGTCTGCTATGGACTTCATGGGAGATTGAAGAAAAAGGATTTGTTCTTCTTTGCAGAAGTTCCTTATGTGCAAAAATATGTGCTGCTTATTTAAATGCTGTGTGAACAGGGTACAACTTTGGTTTTTGGCTTTTAGGGAATGGCCGCAATGCAAATATGGAATCAGAAAGAGACACTTGTGGGCTAAAGTAAATTAGTATGGCCACATTTTTTTGTTTTGTTTTGCTTTGCTTTCTTAAATCTTCTTGGTTGTTACTCTGAAGAGTAACCCCTGTTGAGCCTGGTAACACCTCACTCCTGTCGATTGCTGCCAATGTGTGCAAATGCAGAATTAGGCCCTGGGTACGTGGAACAGCAGTAAAAGGGAATTTTATGTACTTGCATGAAAAAGAAAAGAAAGCAAACAGCTATTGGAAAACATTTTGTGAAGTGCCTCTAATTACCAATACGCACATTAATTTTTTATTTCTTAAAACAGAGAGTATACAAGGTAATTCAGGAATTGTGGATCAAAAAAATGAAGAAAGCTTTGTGTTTTTTTTTTTTTTTTTTTTTTTTTGGAAGAACATAAGGTTTAGAAAGCAAGCAAGCAAGCAAGCAGCAGGGAAATGTGCAGCCAGGGAACTGTAGCGGGAATCACTGGCAGCAGGTAATGACAGGACAGGGACAGTGATGGGGGCCCAGGGAGATGTACCTCCAGCAGGAGGACCGTCTGTGTGTGGCTGCTCGCTGCATTTGGGCAGCGCGGCAGGCAGGGAAATGGGGATTGGCTTTTCATTTAAACTTTCTGGATAGTTTCATCAATTTTCCTGGCTGATCATGCTGATTTCTTTACTCTTTTTAAATATTTCAAGAAGGGGGGTTGTTCAGCGCGCCGAAGGGCAGCTCTGACACCAGCAGGTACCACCTGCTCTACTGCAATATGTAAGAGAGGCATCTGCTCGCAGCTTTCATATTCTCCAGCATATTTTGGTAATCACTCAGTTATTTAATTGCACCCTAAGGATGCTGAAACTTTTGAACAACTGCCTTGCAGGGCTAACATGGATACTTGTGTTCGCAGTTAACATCCAGAGTGAGGTGAGTTTGCTCGGCAGCCAGGTCCCCGAGAGGATTGCCAATGAAGGAGGATTGACAGCTGCATGAAGGAGCTGAGGGGTGGCATTTGGGGGAGCCAGCAGTGCAGGCATTCTGCTGGCATCACATGGAAACCTGCTCTGCTAACCTAGGTTGTTTCTGAGATGCGTTGTAATGATGAATGGTGCATTTATAGAGTCATTACAACTCCTGATCACCCTCGTTAGGTTCATGCTGTAATTAGGTTGTACCCGGTAAGAGCAGGAGGTGAACCAGCAAAATTTATTCCCCCTAGAAACACATAAATTACAATTTGTAGAAGTTGATTTAAAAACAATGCCAGCAAATTATTGATCTTATCTCTGACTGACAGCTTTTTACCCAAGCTGCTTTTTCATTGTTTTCGTCAAGTAGAGATTTTTGTGTTAGCTTAAAACTTTGTTTGTGTGTGTGTGTGGCTCACATAGGTCAGCCACTATGAAACATAACATCAAGCACAAAAACTTTACACAAAGTTCCCACAGGAGCTTACAAAACTCCACGGCTACCTAGTCCAACTAAAAATATCGTGAGTTCATCCTTTTGGCTTCGAGTAGTTCCCATCTGAGATTGTCAAACACAAACATATTTCAAGATGAAAAAGAAAAATGTGTCCTTGAAGCCTCCAGGTTATCTCTGGCTGCTTCAGCTCGTGGTGCTGATAACACACAGTCTTTCTTTTCGGAAAACATTTGGGTATGAGGCAGACTATGGTGCAAGTCAGAAAGACCACTAGCCTTTGCCCCAAACTGCAGCTTGCTTGCTCCTTCTCCATCCGCACCAACTGAGGAACCTTCAAGTTCAATCTTCAGGCCCATTTTTTTGGGAATGTCGCTTTTGGTATGGTATCTGGAGCCTCATGCAGCGAGAGGCTCCAAACCCACACGTTCCTCGGGAGCCCCAAGCCACGGCTGCTGGCTCTGCTCTCTCCCTTCCTCGTGTCCTCCTGGCCTATGTCGCTGTGGTCTCACACACCCCTCGGAGCCACCTTAGGCAGTTTCTCCAAAACCAGAGGTTATGTAGGAGTGTTGTGCATGCATGGCACACATTTTGCTCGCTGTCAGCCCGGGGTGTCTCAGCCTGCCCGCAGCGCTTACCCACTGCCATCCCCTCACCCCTGCCTTGGGTCCCACCTCAGGTTTCTCCTGTGGAGCAGCACCGTGTGCATGCTGCCCGCGGGCCGGCTTTGCAGATTACACCCCCCCCAAAAAAAAACCCTCAAGGAGCCGTGTGGCCGGATCAGAGCCGCGTTTATCACCGAGAGGGGAGGTTTCAGCCACCCCCCTCAGCGCTGTGGCTGCCGCCACCCCGCACCTGGCAGCGCAGCGGAGCCGCAGCGGGAGCGGTGCGGAGCCCTCAGGACCACCAGCGGTCCAGTTCAGCCCAGTTCAGCCCATTACAAGCCAGTTCAGCCCAGCCCAGCTCGGCCCAGCCCCGGGGCGGTGCCGGGCGTCCCCCCCCCTCCCCCGAGGAGCCGCCGCCGTCGCAGCCCGCTCGGAGGCGGCGGGCACCGCAGCCAGCACCATGAACCAGACGGCGACCGTGTCGCACCAGGGGCAGTGCCAATCCTCCAGGGCCGCCAAGGTAGGGCCGGCACCCGGACGCGGGAGGCTGGGGGGGAGCCGGGGTGGTGGCCGCGGAGAGCGTGGAGAAAGTTTTCGGTTTCCTCGCCCCCTCGGCGGCTGCCCGAAGTTTGCCCGCAGGAGCTGCCGGGGTGCCTCGGGGGGGACGGGGATGGGGTCTTGGGGGCACCGGGGCCAGGGATGTCGCCTCCCCTGCCCCCTGCCTCTCCCCTGTCCCCCGGATCGATCGGGAGCTGCTTCCTCGCCGAGGTGTGGGGCGATCAGATGAAGTTGCCAGGCAGGTTTGTATTCACTGAGAAGCCTCTCTGTAGAGATAAGTGCCTTTTATTATTATTATTGTTGTTGTTGTTTCTTCCTTGGAAATAAGCTGGTAACACAACCAGCGACCCGTGTTTGGTTATTGATGCCTAGCTGTGAAAATCTAACACCCTGAAACTTTGCAGCAGCGATTCAGCTGCCTCCAAGCACGCCATGGGATGGACGGGTGCCCCTCAGGGACTGGGGCACTGTGGGGCCTTCATCCCGGTTTGACCCTCCAGGACAAGGCTGCTTTATCTGGTATCTGCTGGGAATGGGATCTGGGGCTGGGAGCTGAGGCAGGAGGGGATGGAAGGTGTGAATCCTCCAGTGGCACCCTCACTTCGCTGCTGGCTGAGCTCGTGGACGGGGTGGGATGGACCTGGGGCTCTAATGATGGGTCAGGTAATGTGTGACCGTGCCAATCACACTGCAAACAGCTGGTCATTACGTGCTCAGATGTGCAAGGTCATGGGAAGTGATGAATTACAGCTGCCCTGGTCCTCTTTGGAGTCTTAGTGTAACATCACTTGAAACCATTTCATCCTCTGCAGGTCTGTCTCTGAAGGGACCGGGGACCTGAGCAGTGTGGTCCTTGCTCAGGAAAGTATTGCTATCCCGTGTTTGCTACAGCCGATGCTAATTTTTCACTGACAGCAACGTTTAGTAAATTCATTTGACTGGACTTCTAAGCCAAAGCAACAGCAACAACCAATATCAATATGCCATTAACAACAACAACAACAAAAAAAAGAGTGACCCAGACAAGTCAATAGTCTTCAAAAAGAGAGAACATGAATCAGAGCCTTCTAGACGTGAGTCCGTTTTACAACCAGCACAGTAATACTGATGCCATTAGAAAACCATCCCATTTTTCTGCTCTTAATTCAATCTGTCAGGTGTAAAATGTGCTTTATACATAGTTTCAAGTGCTTCCATGCTAAGCAGGTGGCTATTCCGTGAGAAAATGTATATGACAGGTAGTAGCTGCCCTATGGTGATGAGGGCATCGTATTGGAAATTATTTCTAAAATACATCATTAGTGACCAGACAAATATAAATTGCATATTAATCATACCTTGCCAAGAAATATTGTTAATTCCAGGAATTATGAAAATGCAAGAAAAACAGGTTACAAAATTCTTCACACCTGATGTGAATGAGATATATTTTTCCTCTTTATAGTATGGCTTACATTTCTGTAGACAGGACCCAGTGACATCTCATCTCCTTTGCGTTATGATTAATGTAATGTTGCTTTTTGGTGGTTTTGGGATCAGTTACGCACTGCTCTGTAACACAGCTTAAACTTTTGAGCCCCCATCACAAAAAAAGCAGCCTCTAATCCTCTTGTCCAGTAGGTTGAATCTTGTGAACTTCCCCGGGGAGGGTTCCTGGAACTGCAAGGAGGCTGGGGGCATCCATCCCTTTCTCACTTCTCTGCTGTTGAGGGAGGGTGCTGTGTTTGCATCCCTGAGCCCTGGGGATGCACTGTGCTGCATCTGAAGTAGTTTCAGTGACGCAGCAACGAGTTGGCAGAGGAAATCTAATATAAAGCAGAAAAAAAAACCTTGGATAAAATGCAAAATCTCCTAAAGCTTTCTTTTACCTCTAAGCCTTTTTACAGCTTTTCAGAAATGATTGCAAATCTTACACCTTGCTGGCACTACTGTGGATAATGATCATGCACTCTGAGATCTGTAAGAAAAACTTTTAGGGTCTAGCTGGGAGTGCTAAATGCCCGCCTTAGCTCTGTGTCATTGCAGCCTGGGCTCCAGGAGCCCCCTGCACAACAGACCAGGTTTTATTCTTTGCATTCTCACTCGTCAACACTGTGAGCAAACCAGATCTTCCAGGAGCATCACTCTGCAGTTGTGCATGTTTATAGTATACAAATAGCCAAATTAGTAGTAATAGTATTTTTGCCATAGAGGAGATGTCTGTTAAAACATTGTTTAACTTTTTTGGAGAGAAAAAGCACACACACACACACACAAAAAAAAAAAAACAACCACTAAAAAAACAGAAATAGAAAATAATTCTTAGCTGTCCAAGGTCTGCCATAGAAATTCTTCAAATCTTTCAAATGAAACATTTCAACAGAAATTACAGGTACTGCAGATGAGAAACACTTATGTCTTGCTTTTAACACAGTCGGGACTACAATTTTCACTTAAAGAAAAAAGGAGTTAAGCTAATATTTCTGTGGTTTTCCACATTCTTTAATAGTAAAACATTCTCCACCAAATCATGGCTCTCTGCCTGTATCAACCTAGTATTGATCTGTCTGTGAGCTGGATGATGGAAGGAGTTACTAATTGGCATTTCAGAAGCACATAATTACTATGTAATATAATATGTATGTTATCCCCTTTTACTCTACTCTTGCTTCTTTGCCTTCCTTTCACTTTTATTTATTCATTAGCTTTTAGATTGTAAACTATAAAAGGCAGGTGCAGATCTGCCATCAGCAAAAATTCTGCTGCAAGTTCTGGCAGCATCCAGGGACAGAATCAGGAGTTTCCATGTTTCAGGTTATTGTAGCAGTGTTTTAATGCTCACTAATTGATGAATAGTGGCTTACTAGTAGTTCTCTTATTCACACTTAGGTTGAGGAGCACATATTTAAATGGGGGTTGTGATGGTCCCTGCGGACTTCATGTGCTTACAGCATCTGGGACTTCAATGCCAAAGCTGCACCTCAGCTGCAAACATCTGCCTGCTCCTGCAGGCTGCTCTTCACATACCTCCTCCTAAAGCCAGAGGGATACGAATATGTAGCTGGCCGTGTTGATGAAGACAGCCTGGTGTTGCTTTTCAGGTTGAAACCTCAGGTAGTTTGATCTCTAAATGCCCACAGGATGTGCACAAAACAGGCTTTGTGCGTGTGTGGGAATGGTTCAAATCTACCAGCTGCTTGGGAAGCAAATCCCTTAAAATGAGAACAGTCTTTCTGAAATCCATTACATCAAAACCAAGTCACTAACAGATAATCTCAGCAAACATTCAATTATGAATTATCCAGAGTAATATATAATGAAGGGCACAAGGAATATTGTTGGGGCAACAGATGATGGCAGCTTAATAATGTTAAAAAAAAAAAAAGTGATACAGTTAAAACTAGAGGTTTGCAGGGTATTTTGATTAAGGCATCAGATGACCAGAACATCCCTGTGCTGCGTGTTCCCACTGGTGCAGCTGGTGCTGCAGCTCCATGTGGCTGTCTTGAAATGCAGCCTTAGGAGAAAGCAGAGCTCTGTCTTCATGTAGGTGCAAAGTGGGAACCTCACACTTGTCCTGTTCCTGAGGCTCTGTCTGGAGGTGTGTAGCAAGTGGGCTGGGGACACCAGCAGTGATTGTGACACCAAGCGGAGAGCCTGGCTTGCAACAGGATAGAGGTGCCTTGGGTCTTGTTCCCTGAAAGTATTTTGGGCTCTTGTGCATCCTCATCGTTTGTTTTTCTTCCATTCTAGGGAGCTGTTTTTGATCAAGTTTGGGTTGAGGGGAGTTGCGGGCAAGTTTTATTTGTATTTTATGGACCAAAAATACAGCCACGATGGAGAACAAGCTTTCTAGTGTAGTCGGGTATTGCAGGTCTCTCAGCAGAAATGTAAAGGCTAACCACAACCTCTAAATCTTCCCATTTCTACCTATTACCTTTCTGTTCCAGTCTCCCTGCCAACATCTGTACCACCACAGCAGAACCGGTGCCTTAGTTCTTTCTATAAACATCCATTCCTTCATTGTAAGATGTGCAGTTACAAACAAAAAGCTGTAGGAATGAGGAAAAAAATACTGGAATATTTATATCTTCCCCTTCCCATCTATTACAACGCAATTGCTCTACGTCAAAGGGAACATGAAGGTTTGTTTTATTTAGGTCACTTTTGATTGGGACCAACTGGTAGAAAAATAGCTAATAAAAAAAGCAGGATGAGTTAAAAACCAAGGAAGTGGGGACAGAAGAGAGGACGAAGTGCTCTCCAGTCCCACGTGTGTGCTGTGCTCACACAGTGCATCCCAGGGGTGATGGCCCAGCACTTCCTAGCAGTGGGGTGATCAGGGTCTGTCCTCACAGGGGAGCCTGGCTTCACTGCCAGCCACAAACCTGGCAGCGGGCTACGTTTCTTGGCTCTTCCTTGCACATACAAATTGTTAATGTGCCTCCAGAACTTCGCATTCTTAATTCTCTGCTCATTTCATAAAAGCTTAAAAGCAATTAGAAAAAAGCTGCTCGATAGTTGCATATGTTAAAGTATATATACAGGTTCTGTGCTGCAGACTTTATGCATGTAATAAATAAAGCCACACACGCATCCCACTGCATTCTAATATGTTTGCAATTTATAACTTTTAACGATAATGCTGGGAATTTAGAAAAGGCACTCATTGTAAAACTAATATACACAAAAACACATGAACGTTATGATGAAGTGTATTTAATAATAGGTTAGTACTTTCCTGGGTTGTAATCATATAATTCTCCTACCCCAAATCATTACTTTAGGAAATAGGGCATTAAGTTTGATTCTCTCTGAAGCCACTTAAGATACGGGTCTGTGAGTGTTAGATAACACTTCCTGAAAGGACACCACATCACGGAAAATTTAATCTTCCTCATTCTGTAATCCAAAACTGTTTCACTAAAACATGGAAAAATAATTTTGCGCTTATCTTGTTCAGTATTTCATTCTTAAACTGAGCATGGAAAGATTTGCATGCTGTCCCCCAACTAAACATTGCTTCAGGATATATTTAGGACCTTTCATTTCTAAAGATTTTCGTTTCAGGCCCTCAGAAAGATTTATAAATGTTAAATCATGCAACACCCAGGTTAGTGACTGTGCTGTGTTAATCATCTGACAGTTTTCTGGATCAATAACTTTGTCTTCTCATGTGTGTTGACAACACCCAGTGCCACTGGCAGTATGTGCCAGGAGGAAGGAGTCATCAGCATTAACCTCTGTGATCCTCAAAATGTGGTACCTGGCCGCAGCAGAATGCCTCAAGGGCTTCTTGTTTCAAAGAAACACAATTAGGCATGCAGGTTCGTTATGCAGTGAAGGGAGCTAGGAGTGATTCACAGCAACCCCGGGCACCTGAGGAAAGGCAGCAGCGGCAGTCGGTGCTCTGCTCAATGAAGGACCCCACAGTCCTGAGCCGTGAAGGTAATGCAGCTGCCATGGGCGAGGGCAGGATTTGTTTCATCCTGAATCTAACCTGTGGAATAGTTTGAGTGCGTTGCACTGTGAAATGCTCGCTTCTTGGTGCTGGCCAAGAAGAGGCAGGCAGGGCTGTGGTCTGGGACCTGTGGGGCTGACCCCAGCTGGGCACCCTGAGGGGAGCGGGATGGAGTCGTAGGGCAGATGGGGTCTGAGTGCAGTTGGTGGAGGCAGCTGCAGGTCAAGGAGATGGGGCTGGGGTATTGCAGTTGGGCTTCAGCTAAGGAAATTCCTGGAGATGCTGGCTGCTAGATTTGATTGCATTGCTAGATCTGGCCAGCTGCACTGAGATTGTTGCAGAAAGTCTCAGCCTTAAAGAGAGAACAGGAGCCAGGAAACCTTTCTCCCAGCCTTTAGTTTAGGATACAAATTAGAAGAAAGTTTTCAAATCTCAGGTGATGAATTTTTGAAAGTGTTGGGCAACAGGGGCAAGAAACCCCCCCAAAAATCCCAAACCATAGAGTTCAATATGACTGGGCCCCTTGGTTTGTGTAACAGAAACGGTAAAAAAAACAAGTTTGTTGGGAAAGTTATGTTAATAACTATGTAGTTTTTCCCTCTGGGGAAATGTTTTGCAAGGATATAAAAATTATTTTATATTAAGTTGCCTGTGCAATGGTGGTTTAGCACCATGAAAGGCAATGGCAGGGGCAGGAGTTAAACTCATAGTCTCTTCAAAACAGGAAGTTGTTTTAAACTTATTCTGTAATGTTTTAATTCATGTAACTTGTAAAAATGAATATTCCAATAATAACAGTTCATTATTTCTTGTAAAACCAGAGCTACCTGTGTATGTAAAAGATGTCAGACAGGAAACCAGTGACATTTCTGCTCACAGATTTCTACCAATTCCTGTGTTAACACAATTGTGGAGAAGTCAAACTGAAAGCTATTTGGTTAACGGCAGCATGCAAGCCCCTGTGATTTACAGCAGCAGGCTTTGGAGGTGCTTAATGGCTTGCTAAGTGTGGACAAATTGATGCTATTATGTTAAAGGACAGCATTTAGGTTATTTTATTTTCCCATAGCTTGAGAACTCAGTACCACATGCCAGCACTTAGTATCAAATTCACTTTGAAGCTTATGTCATTAAAGAAGATGAACTTGGTGTCGGGAGGGGTGGGGGAGCTGCACAGGCACAGGAACTGTGCTCAGGGGCTGATCCCTCTCCCATGGGAGAAACAACAGAGAGCGACCCAGCCCCTCGGCATGTCCTGCTCTGGATTTGCTCATCGATGCAACACTCAAGGCATGAAGAAACTTTGTTTAAGTGCTGTTGATTTATCAGTCTTATTTATGCTTCAAAACTTGTGGTTTCAGCAGTGTAAGGCAAGTGTCTACCCATCAGGTTAGTTTTCCCTGGGTATTACAGATGAAGAGCAGGTTAACATTTCAAAATTAACTTTTTTGTTTTGTTTTGTGAAAGCATTTGCATAGGCTGGAGAATCCCTAACTTCCCAATTAAGCTATACACCAAGAAGAAATCTTTTTTCCCCCTTTCCCTTTAGAGCACCAAACACTCAGCTTGCAATCCACCCCTGTCTGCCAGCTCAGGATTAATGCCACAAACATTTCTCTTCATATTTGCTGCAGAGGTGACGTGCAGACAGGAGCATCATTTTAAAAGCCAGCTTTGACACATCCTCGTGTGCGATAACAGGGCCAAGCCCTGCCTCTCTCTGCCTTTCTGTCTCACTGGCTCACTGAGGGAGCAGGAAGGGGGCCGGGGAGCACCCGCGCTTCCCTCTGTGCTCAGCCTCTTGTGAGCACAGACCTGGAGTAGCAGCACCTGAGCTGAGGCTTCTCCTGCTGAGCAGCGTGTAAATGCGTGAGGGAGGTCTTCAGGCTTACTTTATTTAGCTTTTTTGGGTAAATTTAGAGGAGGGAGGAGATGTTTTATTACTTTTTTCTTTAACCTGTTTGCCTGTTGGCAGTGTAAGTTTGGACATGTGTTGAGGTTGCAGTCACAGCTCCTGAGCTGGAAAGGAGTCAACTCGCAGAGCTTTTTGCTTTCCCATCACTCACATTTTACCCATACCAGCAAATCCAGTGTGTGCAGAGCCAAGCAGCACAGCAGGCTGGTTGCTGTCTCCGTCCTACATAACCTTGCTCCTCCGTGAGGCTGGAAGGAAATTGCCGCACATCATCCCCTTCTGGGACGTATTAGTTTCTGCTGCTTGGGAGGATCCTTTTTCTCCCTCCCCTGCTAATCCAAACCCATAAAAGCATCTGCAATGATTGACTGAAAGTTCTCCTGCTGTAATTTATACACATATCAATAATCACTTAGGTGACCTTGTGTGTGCAGGACGCAGGGCTGATGGCTAGAGCTGAGAACGGAGTTGGGGCAGACTCACCAGCTGCTGCCTCTGGGGCCAGCAGCACTCAGCCAGGCACAGATTCCACACAGGAACCCTGGGGTGGCTGTATTTTTTGGGGAAAATGAGCAAAAATAGAAAGGCTGACAACCGGCAGGAAAATACTGAGTCAGTGGTAACAAGAGGAGGAAGAGAAGGGAATGGCTCGGAGCTACTCCGTGACCTCAGGAGGTGTGCTTGCTGGTGGTGTGTTGTACAAGTCTGACCCATGTGAATTGTCTTCATCGTGCAGGTGTTAGACTCGGTTTGATTTTTACTTTAAACCTGGAGGTGACAGCGCTGTCCCCATACAAGAAATATTTTCACTGATTTTTCAAAGTTTCTATCTACTGTAAGTCATAATAACAAAGGATTTCTCTGTTTAAAGCCCAGATACAAGCTACTCAGGACTTGCTTTTCTAGTGATAATTTTTGAGCTGTGAATTCCCTGTGGTTGTCTTCAGTAAAACCTCAGTTTACATCCACAAGTACATTTATTTGTATAGGTTTAGTCTGGAGTTTGAAAAATCTCAGCTTTTAAAATTCAACAGCTGTAATGTGTTTGCTGGGAACATTAATGTCTCTGAAACTCGATTATGCAAATATTTGTGGAGGGCAAACAAAAGCTCAGTGAAAACAAATCCATAAAATAATTAAGGAAATATTGGTGTTTTTCTATTTTTCACAGTATTTACTCCTCTCTAAGCATATCCTAAACTCTCTGGATGCTTCTTTAGCCTCGGTGATTTACAGAAATCTCTGGTGACAGTAGGTGCATCCGAAGCAAGGTCACATTTACTGAAGAAACCCATTGAGCAGCTTATGCCATTTTAAGACAGAAGCTCTTTAGCAATGTTTTACAGCTCTGAATAATGTTATCTGTGTTCATAGGTTTGGGCAGAGAAGTGTTCTGGAAGGAGTGTTCTGCGGCAGGTGGTGTGCTGAAGTAACACTCCTGATGCTGCAGGACAGCTATAGACAATTTGGGTCACCCTGCCTGAGAAGATTTCTGTAATTAAAATTGCTTTTACAGAGCATATCTGCCTTTTTGTTTACATGGAATATTTGAAAAAGCTTTTAAATCTCATCCAATCTATCCCCTTTCCCTCTGAAACATATTTTTTATCTGCTAACATCAATTTAAAATCATTTAGCACCAAATTCTGATACAGGAAAAATCATCACAGCAGGATTTTCAAAAACTTAGCTTCTCAGGCTGAGAAAGATTAATAAATTTTATTTTATTTTTTTCTGCATATGTCATCCACTAAGTACTCTGAATACAAATCCCTATAAAATAAAGCTGGCCCAGGTTACATGCCATAGAAATAAAAAAAGATTGAGTTTGACTGAAAACACATTTAAGTCTCAAGTTTTTTATGTTTCACGTTTAAACTGTAATCAAAGAAAGTACTGTATACTCTCATTTGAAGAATGCTGCACACACTGCAGAAAAAACACATTGCCAGACTTTGGAAAAGTGCCTGTGACTGATACAGAGGGTTTTGGACAGAATTTTAGTTTTATGGTGCAGTATTTTTAAAAAAGCTACCAATTCTTGAGCATTGTTCTTGCTCAGCTCAATTATTTTTTGAAGAGCAGCACAACGTGCTCATTATTTCCCACTATTTCTTCTTTGTTGTTACTGTGGCAAAAGCAGACAGTATGTATCTGAAACGTCGCAGATCAGTCTTTAATGATACCTAGGTTTAGAGCAAAGGAGTGAAATTAGTAGCGTTACAGTTTTGCACAAACTTGGGTTTCTGTTTAATAACTGCTTTCAATAATGACCGGTGTAATCATGCTTGCACAATCTGCATTCAGATTTTAATGTTTGAAAATGAAATGTTGAATACCTATCAGTATAGCATTTATAGAGCAGCGAGTGATAATGAGAGAGTTCTCTGGAATAGTTCTGTGAATGTTAGACAAAGTCTCATCATGTCTGATTAAGGAGGTATTGGGGAGGCATTGGGGAGGCAAGGACAATCCCCAGACATGGACTGTATATCTCGAAACAAGACACTGGAACTCATGATAAGGAAGCGGCAGACGGACAGAGAAACAAATGTAAGGACTATAAATCTCAAAATTGGACATTGGAATTCATTATAAAGATACAACAAACGGAAGAATTGGCAACAACCAGCTCTCGCAATTAAGAAATGTGCCAATTCAGCAGATTCCTGACCAAAGGTGAAAAGTACACTGTGAGGAAGACTCGGGGTCTTCCTCCCAAAGACCCCTGCCCACGTCCCAAAGACCCCTGCCCACAATTCTTGGGAGGCTCTGCGCAGGCGCAAGGTGCCAAAAGGCTAATTAGCATGAGAAGCGAGGGAAGGCGGGGATAGGTAATGCATATGTATAGGCGCTTGTAGAATATTGATAGATTGATTGTATAAATTCAAGACTGCTTTCCGCTTTGGGTATGCACGATAGGTGGAGAGATCCCCCGTGCATCCAGCGCTGCAATAAAGAATATACCACTTAAAGGAATTTCGGCTTCGATCTTTGAATCAATCTGGCACCCCAGATGGGACTACCTCTCTGCCGGTCCGCAGGACCCGCTGGGGACAGGACTCCCTAGGGTACCCCCGGGATTTCCCGGAGGGACTCCTCGACTCACCGGATCACTGCGGAGGCAGACAAGGACCCCATCATTGTAAGTGAGTATATTCTTTATTCTGGTTTGGTTTTCTGGTAGACCGGTCATCTGGGACTGTCCAGTAAGTCGGAAGGTGACTTCTGCAGGACAGTGTTTGGTATATACTTTGTGGTTAGTACCACAAGTATATTTGGGGACCTTGGGGTCCATCTGTATCTGGAACTGTCTGTAAGTCAGAAGGTGATCTTCTGCGAGGCAGTGTTTGGTATATACTTTGTGGTAAGCACCATAAGTATATTTGGGGACCTTAAGGAAAGAGCTCGCTTTAAGGTCCATCTGGAATTGTGTTGTTTATTTCGGTTTTCTGACTCATGGAGTATGGTATTTAACTCTGGTTATTGTTACTGTGATTTTGGCTATTTTTCTGGTGGTAATAGTAGGTTCGTGGCATTGTTATAAGAAAGATATCGTTATGGTGTTACACAGTTCGGTTTTCTGACTTATCGCATGTGGAATTTGACTCTGACTATTGTTATTGTGATTTTAGCAATATTGCTGGTAATAGTAGCTTTGTGACATCGCTACTGAAAGATATTGCGTGCCTGTAATTTTGTGAGTGATACGTTTTTGTGATACGCTTTTGTAAGTAACACGTGTATTCTGAAAGTGTAAACTGGAAAATGGGGGGGCGAGTAAGCAGTGAAATTCCTAAGAAAAGTGCGTTAGGATGTGTTTTGAGTCACTGGAAGGATATTGGAGGATCTGCCGGTGGAAGTGTGAACAGGAAAACATTGATAAAATATTGTAATCAATGGTGGCCGCTTTATAAGCTGGAATGTGGAGAAAAGTGGCCCCTAAATGGAACTTTAAACTCTAATGTTTTGCTACAGTTAATGTTGGTTTTGGGAAGGAGAATAGGATGAAATGTTGTATACTGATGTTGTTTCAGCATCTTGGTGGGAAAAGGTACGGAATTAAGTTGGCCCCTGACTGAGCCTTTGATGTTGGCATTAGAGAAGTACAGGCTGGAGAAAGATAAAGGAAGTGTTAAAAGGGTTGTTGAAAGTGTTAAAGGTGTTTGAAGTTGAATGAGCAGGGAAAGAGGATGTAGGAATGTTAATAGTTCTGCCTCTGCTCTAGGCAGAGATCTTAAAATCATGGGTGTTAGCCCTTTGGGGCAAATGGATCATGATGGGTCCGAGAGAGAGTTGTTATGGAAACAGAAAAGCAGTTAACTCTTAAAACAACCTGAGTTCATGTGCGAGCTCAGATTACCGATGGGACCGCTCAGGGAACTGTGGACAACTGCATTCCCCTGACCGACCCCACTGAGACCCTAATCATCCCTAAAATTATGAACGGCTAAGTAAATACTAAAATCTGGATGAATTGGGAATTGAGAATATGCTTCCAACAAGGTCTAAAAGAAACCCCTATGGAATTTTTGGACCAACTCTGAAATGTAATGAAAATAAATAAATAAATAAATAAAACAAAACGGTTTGGACCTGGCTTCGGAGGACAAATTGACTAGCCTTTTTCTAGGGTAATCATTGGTCCCTGATTTCAACAGGAATAACGGGGACCTGGGGAATCTACCCTAGTGGATCCTCCACTGATTATAATGAAGCTAGGGGAGGAATGGAAGTGAAATTTCTTATTGATATGGGGCAACGTATTCAGTTCTAAATCAAGCATTAATGCCTTCACAGAATTATTATGTTAGGGTAAAAGGTGTGTTGTGGTTTAACCCGGCTGGCAGCTAAACACCACGCAGCCGTTTGCTCACCCTCCCCCTCCCTCTCTGAGACGGGGGAGAGAAATGGAAAGTGAAGCCCGTGAGTTGAGATAAAGACAGTTTAATAAGATAAAATCTAACTGAAACCAGGACAAGGTGTAACCGAAAAGGCTTATTTTTGTGAACCTTTGAAGTACAAGTTAGGGAAACAATGGGGCATACACAGATTTTTATATACGCCTAACTCCTCATGGGCACTCTTAGGTAGAGATTTATTAGAGCAATTAGGAGCAGAAATTGTCGTTGAAAAAGGGAAAATGAAATTAAGAATAGGAGAAGAACAACTAATAAATGTGTTAAGCTTGGCACTAATACAAACTGACCCTAAAAGTGAAATACCTTTAGAGATCACAGATCAATATGTCCAGGAGTTTGGGCTACCGAAGTCCCTGGAAGAGCAAAAATGTGACCTTAATAATTATTAAATTAAAGCCAGGAGAGAAACCCGTTAAGGTTAAGTAATATCCTTTGAGGATAGAAGATAGGAAAGGAATTAAAGAGATAATTGATAAATTTTTACAGTATGGATTATTGATTGAATGTGAATCAGAATACAATACACCCATATTGCCAATTAAAAAGGCAGATGGAAAAAGCTATAGGTTAGTTCAGGATTTGAGGGCCATAAGTAAAATCACTGAGGATATACATCCAGTAGTGGCAAACCCTTATACTTTGCCGACTAAATTAAAGAATAGTCAAGTCTGGTTTACCGTACTGGATTTAAAAGACGCCTTCTTCTGCCTAGGCTTAGCCACAGAAAGCCAAAACCTATTTGCCTTTGAATGGGAAAATCCCAATTCAGGCAGAAAGACTCAGCTCACGTGGACATTACTACCTCAAGGATTCAAGAATAGCCCCACTATTTTTGGAAACCAATTAGCAAGGGAACTCGAAACATGGATGCCTCCGGACACTGAAGGTGCTTTGTTACAATATGTAGATGATCTCTTAATAGCTACTGAGACTAAAGGGAGCTGTATTCAATGGACTATAAGTTTTCTTAATTTTCTGGGTTTAAAATGGATATCAAGTCTCTTGACAGAAAGTCCAGCTGGCTCAACAAAGTGTGACCTATCTGGGATTTGAAATTTCGGGAGGACAACGAGAACTAGGAACTGAACATAAGGAAGTCATTTGCCGGACTCCAGAACCTCAAACGGTAAAGGAGCTACAAACCTTTTTAGGAATGACAGGTTGGTGTCGCCTTTGGATTTATAATTATGGACGATTGGTAAAGCCTCTATGTGAATTGATAAAGATTAACCAGTCAAAGTTAGTCTGGACTGGAGAAGCACAAAAAGTCTTTAAACAACTTAAACAAGAATTGATGATTTTAAAATATCAAGCAATATTAGTAGAACAAGGTGATGTGGGAATTGTGGTCATTAACATCGTAAATCCAGCTTCTTTCCTTAGTGGAACTCTGGATCAACCCATAACCTATGATTGTATAGAAACAATGGAGACTGTGTATTCTAATCGACCCGATCTTAAGGAAGAACTTTTAAAAGATGCTGACGAATCTTGGTATACTGATGGAAGCAGCTTTGTGAAACAAGGACAACGTAAGGCAGGATATGCTGTTACAACTGCTCAACAGGTAATCGAGTCTAAACCATTACCCCCTGGGACATCCGCCCAGAAAGCAGAGATAATTGCTCTTACACGAGCACTGGAACTAGCAGCAGGAAGGAAAATAAGTATTTGGACAGACTCTAAATATGCATTCGGCGTGGTACATGCTCATGGAGCGATATGGAAAGAACGTGGATTGCTGACTGCTCAGGGAAAACAAAAAGAAAACATGCTGAAGAAATTTTAAAATTGTTACAGGCTGTAAAACAATCAGAAAAGGTAGCTATGATGCATTGCCAAGGACACCAAAAGGGAAACTCTGATTTTGAAATTGGAAATCGATTGGCAGATCAGGAGGCTAAACAGGCAGCTGAAATAACTGAGGTGAAGGCATTGTCTTTAATACCAGACGGTAAAATCCAAACTATATATATGAACCAAAAAGCCAAATTATACAAAAGAAGACTTAAAATTAATTGAAGATTTGAAAGGTAAAATGAAACCAGATAGATGAGTATATTTAAAAGATAACTGTGTAATAATACCCTCTAATTTGATATGGCCCATAGTTCTTACAGAACACAATAAAACACATCGGGGAGCTGACACATTGCATAAGAGCCTGAGTCAGACATTAGTGGAACAAAATTTATATACAACAATAAAACAAGTAACTCAACAATGTAGCATTTGCTTACACAATAACCCCAATACCAAGAATAGTATAAAATTTGGAATAATCAGTAAAGGAAATTATTCGGGGCAACTGTGGCAAATTGATTTTTCAGAACTCCCTAGAAAAGGGGGGTATTGTTATTTACTGGTTCTGACTGACATGATTTCAGGAAGGCCTGAAGCCTTTCCCTGTCGAACAAACAAAGCAAGAAGAAGTGGTTAAAGTCTTGTTAAATGAAATAATACCATGCTTTGGGATTCTAGTAGCAATGTCTTCTGATAGAGTTTCACATTTTTGTGTGCAAGTGGTACAACAGATAAGTAAGATTCTAAAGATATTCTAAAGACAACTGCATACTCTTTATAGACCGCAGGCAAGTGGACAGGTAGAAAAAATGAAACATTTAATTAAACAACAAATAGCTAAAATCGGACAAGAATCTAATTTGTCATGACCTCAATCCCTCCCTTTAGCATTACTTAGAATTTGAGTTAAACCTAGAATAAAAGGGAATTTGAGTCCCTTTGAAATCTTATTTGGAAGGCCGTATCCATTTCTATTTAGTGGAGAGGATCGAACGCAGTTAGGATTAGAATATTTATATGCATATATAACTGAACTTCAGAAATAATTAAATAAAGTACATAAATTTGTTCTCAGGACCTGGGCTAGACGGTTGGATCAACCAATCCACCCTTTTAAGCTCAGGGATTATATATATAAAGACTTTTTCAGGACAACCCCTAGAGGAAAAATGGAAGGAAAGTGGACGGGACCATACCAGGTATTACTGACAACACACACCGCCATTAAGATTAAGGAGCAAGCAGCTTGGATCCACGATTCAAAGGTGAAAAAGGCCCCGGCGAGGAAATGGACCACGACCCCAATTGGACCAGCAAAATTGTGTTTTTCCAGATCCTAATGATTGTGGGGATATGGTTGTCAGATTTGGGATGGGCAACTTGGGACGAGAACTTACACCTGACCTTAATACAAACTGTATCTCAAGTGATTAATAAGACGAACTGTTGGGCATGCACCCATCTGCCACAGCATGGGAATAAGGGTATATCGTTAATTGGGATTCCCTTGCCTGCAAACTTATCTTGGACTAATTTGTGGGAAAACACATCTTGGGTCAAAAAAAATATGAAGAAGTTTTGGAACTAGAAGTTAGTAGCTTTGTGCCATTGGAATCTTACTATGTATGTGTACAAAGGTGTAACCCGCCTAAGGGTATGGGAAAACAGGATTGTATAAATACAGGTACTACTTATGTGGGAAATCAGACATCTTGTAATCAAACAATTGATATTAGTACAACTAGCAGTTGGGCAAATTCAACCAGCTGGCCAGTTCCAGAAGGAAAAGGGTGGTATTGGCTATGCAATGATACAGCCCGTAAGGTCTTGCCCGAGAACTGGAAGGGAACTTGCACTCTTGGAGCAGTAGTCCCCAGTATGACAGTACATGATGTAGTGCCTCGAGGTTACTTGAGAAATCATATCTGGAGAATTAGACGAAAAATTAACAATCCATTGATAGAGAGACACACCGCTTTTCATAGTTTTGTTCGATGGTTTATCCCATGGTTAGGAGTGAATGAATTGGAAAAGGCGATACTTAATATTTCTGCAATTATAGAGAAGTTAGAAAACAAAACTCTGGATGCTATAAAGGCTCAACAAGAAGAGATATCTAGTTTATCACAGGTAGTATTACAAAATCGGATGGCCCTAGACTTGTTACTGGCCGCTCAAGGGGGAGTCTGTACAGTAATAAATACAAGTTGTTGTATGTATGTAGATCAGAGTGGAAGGATCTCTACCGACCTGGAAGAAATATGGAAGCAGACAAGGGTCCTACATGAGATCAGTAAAGATGATCTTTCATGGAGTTTTAGTGAAATATGGAATAAGTTAACCTCCTGGTTGCCCAACTTCCAATGGTGGGAACAAGTGTTCATTGCTCTAATCACATTAGTAGTGTTAGGAATATTTGTGTGCATGTTGTTTAGATGCCTGCTTTGTTTTGTTACTGTAAATAATAAAAGTATCTGATGCAAAAGAATTTGCATGGGAAAAGAAAAGGGGGGATTGATTAAGGAGGTATTGGGGAGGCATTGGGGAGGCAAGGACAATCCCCAGACATGGACTGTATATCTCGAAACAAGACACTGGAACTCATGATAAGGAAGCGGCAGACGGACAGAGAAACAAATGTAAGGACTATAAATCTCAAAATTGGACATTGGAATTCATTATAAAGATACAACAAACGGAAGAATTGGCAACAACCAGCTCTCGCAATTAAGAAATGTGCCAATTCAGCAGATTCCTGACCAAAGGTGAAAAGTACACTGTGAGGAAGACTCGGGGTCTTCCTCCCAAAGACCCCTGCCCACGTCCCAAAGACCCCTGCCCACAATTCTTGGGAGGCTCTGCGCAGGCGCAAGGTGCCAAAAGGCTAATTAGCATGAGAAGCGAGGGAAGGCGGGGATAGGTAATGCATATGTATAGGCGCTTGTAGAATATTGATAGATTGATTGTATAAATTCAAGACTGCTTTCCGCTTTGGGTATGCACGATAGGTGGAGAGATCCCCCGTGCATCCAGCGCTGCAATAAAGAATATACCACTTAAAGGAATTTCGGCTTCGATCTTTGAATCATGTCAAAACTTAAATTATTGAGTAGCTACAATTCTGCTGTAGAAAGTGCAGTGGAGATTAATAGACATAAAAGAAATCATGTTCCAGATGAAGTACCTGAGCAAATATATCATTTAAGTGGCTGATAAAGTAGCTAAATTGCTATAAATAAACAATAAAATGTCTTAGAGGAAATGTCTCAGGAAAGTTGCATATTGGAACACTGAAAGATAAATGCAAACTGTAAATACATAAAGGGGAAAGGCAGGGTGACTGTTTCTTTGGTGTAATGTGTAGGTTCTCTTGGCAACTTGTCTAATAAAGTTGCTGCTGAACAGTGGTGAATATCCCCTCTGACGTGGAGTCATGCCCAGCATGTGGCAGGCAGTGCACGAGATGGATACAAACTGCTTCTGCCACCAAAGACTACTTATAATGGAAATACCTCTGTGCGCCGTCACATGAAAATGTTCAGTAAAAGTAAAATGTCGGGGCTTTATACCTCATTAATCAATTATAAGCCCTCTTAATGCATAATGGAGTGAGAAAGCAGGGTCCCTAGGTATGTTTGCTTTATGAGTGAGGCCAGTCCTGCAGGGCATCGACTCACTGTATACCACACAAGTAGCTTTCTTTTCCTTTATCATTACCTCCATTATTTGAGTTTCTAAGAAAATATCCAGGCTGGGACTGATCATCATCTGCCTCTGAGGCTGAAGATGTCAAATACATGGTTTTAAGCCAGAAGGTGTTTATGGAGGCATCAAAGTTCTTGTCTGCCAGCCACTGGCTAAATGCCATTGTTAGCAGCTGGGAGCTTTCAAGACGTAACTAAAGTAGAGCCCTGTTGTAAACTGAAGTCTTACTTCACAGAGTAGAAAAAAAAAGGAGAAAATTAAAATTACTAGCAAAGGCAGCAAGGTTGTCAAAAATATTCCCTCCCATCTAACCAGAGGCAGCCTAGAAGGGCTGGAAGAATCTGCATGTCTTGTGGGATCGTGCCTTACTTTGTGCTAACTTTTTCTCTTTCTATTGTATTTTTCATCCTACTTCCAGCTGAGGACTCTCATGTAGATCAAAAGGTAGTGGTAATGAGCCGAGCTGATGAAACTTTCAAAAGAAAAGGCTAGGAAAAAGAGATAAAGTACCGTAACTATTTTCTGTAAGGGGCTTGCTTGAAAATATTGCATTTCAGTTTCTTAGTGTTTTCTCAATTTGATGTTTAAAAATATGCTGTTAATTTCCAAGAAAATGAAGGTAGTAGGAAGTATTAAAATCACACTAATTACTCCTCTAAATTCAGGACTATTTGATGTAACTATTTTCTTCATTATGGTTATAGAGAACATAGATGGCAATGAAAGATGGGTAATAGACTGGTCTTATCCTTTTTTTAACTACTCCCCAAATCTTTATTTAATCAAAACTTACTCTTTTCAGAAGTTTTCTTGTACGTGTTGGTTTCCCAAGTAACATCTGTGAATTTTAGAATTTAGAATTTTCTGTAGGAGACAGTTTATGTTTTCAAGAGACACTTTACCAAATGGTCAACATGCCAACAGGATGAACAGTTAAAATGATTAATTCCTTTTCAGAGTGGACATTGAGACAAAGTGAACATAAGTGGCTTGTGCAAGGCCGCAGAGGAGTTAGTGCTAAAGGTAATGAGACTTTGAGGATTCCTGTCTCATTTCAATATATCTGAAGGACAGCTGCAGAAATAGAAGAATATTCAGGAGGAAAGGTGCTGACAGCAGTTTCTAAAACCCTGAGAAAAAAAGATAATCAGAAGGTGGAAACTCAGCAAAACAAACTGTTGCCCCATTTCAACTCATCCTTACCCAACGAAAGACAACTCCGTGGTCAGCAGAAACTCATTGGGTGTCTCACCTGAGTGGAGAACATTTTATTCCTTAGCAGAATTGCTTGTTTGTACTAGTTATCAGTTTTGTGTGTATTAGCCAATAAATAATCACTTTGTCCTCTTACACTGTGTGTGTCTAGCAGTCTCTTTGCTCACAGTAGAAGGTGTCTGAACAAAGTGACCCAGGGAAGGAGCATCGCACATCCTTGTATGATCCATCTCAAAACCCCCAATATTGTCCAATTTAAAGACCAGTGACAAAAATCCCATTGATTTTAAGAGGACGGAGTCCCTGAATAAGTGAGTTCTGAATTCTGACATAAAGATACAATTATGCTGTTTAAGTAAGGCAACTGGATCTAAGATAAATCACACCTGAATGAGGGAAAGCCCTTGGTGGGGAAAATGCATCAAAACCCTTCCAAAGTTTGAACTTGAATGGCCTCCAAAGCATCACCTAGAATTTAGTACTTGCTGCCAAATCTCCAGGTATCCTATGAGCTACAGGTCAGCCTTCAGCTCTCAGGCAAGGCATAGTGGCACCGAGCTGTGGGAAACGGTGGCTTCTGGCCACAATTCCTCCTGTTTCTGTGCTGCAGTGAGAGCAGCGATGGAAGGGCAGCGTTTGGGTGCGGGAGAACTTGGAACAAACGCCTTTTGGGATCATGTACTTTTCATTGCTACTGTGTTGATTCTCTCTTGTAAATGTCCCGCTTTAAAATTGCCACTTTTCCTCTAATTTCCTATTTGAATTTATTTTTGGTCTTCATCAATAATGGTTCTGGCAATTCAAGAGATTTTTTTAAAATCAGACTATTTCACTTTCTGCCCCTAGATACATTTTATGGATTTTTCAAAAAACAATATCCCAATGCCTAGTTTTCTTTGTGTTTGTTTAATATGAGCAAAACATTACTGTAGCAGTTCTGTGCTCAAATAATTTTTTTAAGAGTTTCAGCCAGGATTTATATTATTTACATTACCTAAATTGGAAGAAAATTATGTAGAAATTACACTAGTATGAATAATTTTTAATTATCTTTGCATTGCCAAAGTAATGAACTGATGTAGCTATTATCTTCATTGCTGTGTGAAAAAAAGTAGGGATAAAAAATAAGCAAGACATCTAATGAAAATCTTCCCTTACCAACCACGTTTGATTGATTTGCTTGCCTTTCATTGACAAATGCCACAGAGTTGGAAAATCTGTCTGGCTAGGTCTCTGCTGAAAGAGTTTGAGTTATGTTTCTTAATAACGCAGCTTTATATTTAGTGGCGACTTAGGATGATTTTGCACTTCTTTCCCTGAAGGCAGGATATGATCCAAGTTTCCTGATCAAATGAAAGGTGATGCTGTTGAGTGTAATCAACATGTGTCAAGTGATCTTATTAGGCAACTCAGTAATACAGCTTCCTGGAGCCTGACTCTGGGGCTCACTGGGGACATCATTTCTCTGTAGAATCCCGAACATGCCGGAGGAATACATAGCATGTATAATGCATGCTGTAGTACATGCTGATGAAATATGAATGGAATCGAATGGTAAAATGGGAGGAATTGTTGAAGTCTGTTGCAGATCCTGGGCGTAATTGATTAATAACTACTAATAACCAGAGCAATGACAGTTCTGCTATGCGTACATTCAGAAGAAGTTAATGTTTAAAGGGAGGCTTGAATACATCTGGGTTTTGTGCAGGTTTCCATGGTGAGACTGCACCCCAGTGCTGCCTTGCATTGCCTTTTGGCTGCACCGCAGCCTCATGAAGCCACGTTGGGAAGGGGAAGGTGCCAGACATCAGCCTTTCTGCGCTGTTCTTAACTCAGTTAATCAGGGTGGGAACACACAGAGGTCACACTGGTTCAGCTGATATGTGGTGACCCCATCTAGCTGCTGGAACGGGATCACCTCTGACCGTGGGTTGGCACCCTTCATTACCTGAGTTCAAAAGTGGTTTTGAAAAGATGTGATTCCTCTGGTAGTGACTGCATTGAGGTCAAGCTTGGCTGGTCTCGACTATGGAAGAAAGACTTCCTGAAAGTTCAAGCACATTAAAGTAATACAAAATAATGGGTGCTTTATGTTTTAGCATGATGATAGACAGTTCCCACTGATTCCCTCCTTCTTAATCACATTTGAGTAGGTGGATCTTGGACAACTAAGGCTAGTAGCCTGCCAATTATTATGTCAGTTTTAATGCCAGCTTATCAATTTTATTTAATTACTGTGAGACTCATTGCAGCTTTCTGATCCAGTAGCATTTGAGTAATTAGTGACCTAACAGACATACAATACCACAGCGGTCATTTTGATGAATATTTTTGTTGGTCAGAATATCAGATACCTTTGCTCCACCTATATGTGACTATGGAAAAGGAGGACCAGCCCAGGCAGGGGAAGATCTTGCTTCTGTAGATGTGATCTGGTGGGGACCATGTCCGAGGAGTTTTCTTGCCCAGCTGGGTGGTGATGGGGCAGGCTGGAGGTGCAGCTGCAAAGTCTGGAAAGGACCTACTGGACCCAAATGCTACGTTACGTACTGCTAAACTGGAAATTTTCAGAAGCCCTTCGAAAACAGATGTTCATAGTAAATCTCCCCATATGTGTGAGAATTGATAAGTTGCTAGTTTTGATGAGTTGTTTTGTTCCAAAGAAATTCCTGAGGGAACAAAATGAAGATTTTGCCTTTTTTTGTATTAATACTTCAGTTAAATATTTATAAATAGAAGCTTCTCTGTTTTACTTTGAAGCCAGACTGTTTCTTAGATATGTATTAGTGTCCAAATCTGTCACTGTAACATCCTAAATCCCTTAATTAGGTTTGCCAGTTCATAAGCAAAATAGGGTTTCTACATCAGATGTTTATTTGAGACACAGAAGACGTTTCCTTGATGTTTCGGCTTATTTAAATTTTCTGCAATGCAAATTTTAGACAGTCTTAAAGAAGGCTAAATCAGCTTGAAAAACAGAGGTCATATCAAAACTGGTGTAGAGCTGTGGCTTGCTGTTTGGGGCTTTTTGTTTTTGCTAAATAAATCTTCAGAAGTGAAATCTCCTCCTTCAGCTCAAGAGTTCATCCAGGAGAAATTGCTGAAATTCTGGTGGCTGAAATTCTCTTGTGGCAATAGACTTCCTTCCATTCTTTTTCCGTTATTTATTTTTAATTCAGGTGTTACAGTGTAAAATCCCCTATAAATTAACAATATAAAAATATACTTAATTGATAGACACTGCTACATTTTTCAGAAGGAGCTGTAGCATTTTATAGCAAGATCTTCTTTGCAGATGGAAAGGCTTTTCAGATTCAGGGTTGTTGGCTGGGGTATGAAGCAGCGTAGCTACTGTGATGAAAGAGTCAGAGTCAGCATGTGGCATGACTTCCTTCTCTGACAGGGCATGTGTCAAAAAATATATATGAAAAGAAAAAAAATGATGCAAGCTTTTACACTGTATATGAGGGGTGACTATTCCACTGGGTCCAACGATGCATCTTGTTCCAAGGAGCAGTATTAGAAAGATAAAACATTGGGTTGGCTCATCTCAGGGGCCCTCAAGTCAAAAGAGTAAGCATGATTTCCTTACTTGTCTACATTCAGAGATATTTGAGGGGGAGGAAGGTTAAGATAGATTTTTATGAAAAATATTCTTTGAGTACCTCTGTGCTTTACATTGAAGCTTACCTTTAAAGCTGTAAGTTTTCTATTTTCATCTAAAATGGAAATGGGTCTTTAAGTAGAAGCAATCATGCTTTGCACAATGTACTGTTGTATTTTACAAGCTCTTTGTGTTGAACTGAGGTCAAATTTCACATGCTGCAAAGGAAGGTAAGATTCAGCCTGCAGAGAAAAGTTGATGATGAGTAAAAGCTGATTTTGGTAACCAAGGGAAGACTTCAGAAAATATATCATAATGGTTCATTTCAGCATGGTTCCAGCTCACATTGAAGAATAATGTAACCAATTATTGAGGGAAAAAAACACCAGTGAAGAATAATTTAGCAAAGTTGTGTTTACTGTACAGTCATACATATCGGAATTAAACGTGACAGAATTTGTCTGGCATTTGAAACACTTCATGTGCTCCAGCTGAAAGATGTGATATTGCCTCCTTTGATACAGCCTTCATGCTGATATAAGCTTGAGGAAGACTGACGAGCATTTGCTCCAGTAGCAATCCCACGTGTACTTCTCCCTGCTGAGATTCAGAATAACGTGACTCCAAAAACTTATGCTTATCTTTTGACCCGAAGGAAGCATCAAATGGGATTGTAGGTGGAGATGTGCAAAGAAAATCAGAAGGGATAAAACCAGCATTTGTTTTGAGAACAGATTATTCTAATAATAGTTCAAGGTAAGAGTTGTCTGCAAACTTTTTTGAAGTTTTGAAGCCTTAGAGATTAAAATGCCATAAATACTACACTTTTTGCTCTAAAATGAATAAGAAATCTGAAAGCTGGTTGTGTAGCTCAAACACGACAGCCTGTTCCCCCAGCTTAAAGCCGTGGGGCATGTGGAGATATTTTAAAAGTAAACAAATACATATTCATTCTCTTTCCGTTCCCCTCATTTGTTACAGTTTGTAGGATTAAACAGGTGAGCAGCAGAAGGCTTACAAGGCTTTCAGAAGAGGACCAGAAGGGTGTTGCAGTCAAAAACCCCTTTGAAAAATGCAAAGTACCTTTTAAAGAAAATACAGTCTTATTAATGATTATTTTACTAAAATGTTGATAAAACACCTAATGTGCCACCTAATCTGCAAAACAAAGTAGCTAGTTTTAACATCAAAGGATCAAAATAAATTTGTAATACCATAAAATTGTGCTGTACAAGGTGCTAAAAGTCTGCAGTTTCCTTCTACTGTGTGAGATGGTCAGAAGTTTCTGAATCCATCCTCTAAAACTCTTGTTACTGCCTCCTGGCACTGCTCATAAATACAGTCCCCTCATGGGAGCGTCTGTGAGAGTTTTTCTTGGAAATAAGACTGATGTTTTCTTCAGATTCATTCTACAGCAGCCCTGGAGATATTTTTGGTTAGTTTTTCATTGGAAACCAGAGACTTAAAAACCTAAAAGCACCATATTAGAACCATAGATTCTAAGTTTTTTGCAGTCCTCTGATGACAATGGTACAATTTCCAGCTTCCAGTGAGTATTTAACATCAGTATTGGATGAATTGGGTCTGTTTTTCTCCTTTTAGCTGACTTCTCAGGATGGCCGGAGTAGGTTTATGAGAGGAGCAGGTGCTGGGGCTCCTTCCAGCTGTGCCAGCTCCAGCCAAGCCACGGCATTGTGCTGCATGGCAAATAAAGTTTAAAATTTGAAAAAGTGAGAACCTGTGCATTGAGATGGGGTGTATTCTTCTGTAGTATGTCCTGCAAGATGGTTTGGGAAAAGAACAGGTCACCTATGAGCCTAGCACTGTGTCCATATATGCAGTAAAATACAGAGAGCTGGAATATTTAATCAGAAGCAGCGACATATTTCAACAGCAAGAGGATTTGTGCAGAAGCATCTAACGCAGGCCTGGCTGCAATGGACATGTTTTTGGGCAGGCCTGAGTAGCTATCCAAGGAGGCAAAATTGATGGCACATTTCTGAAGCTGATTAATAATGACATATGCATAATCTTTAATAAGCTGTTAATCAGAAAGATGCCTGCCTTTACAGTCTCAACAGATACTTCAGAGCTGTGCCCTGGAATATCTGCTTATGCCTGAGTAGCACAGACAGGCAAACAGGAGGGGCTGGAGGCAGACAGAAACTGCAGGCACAAAAATCCCAACACTTGAATACATGCAAAGAATGCATTAGCTTTCCATGAGGAATTCGTGCTGGAATTAGCATCCAGGTCACCAAACAGTTTTTTGTCCCAGGCTGGTCTACTCCTGTCTTCACCACCCCCATGCAGCTCTGGCTGTCATTAGTGATTACAACTTTTACATCTTTAATTACTGAGATACTTTAATTCAATCTGATATGAAATGAACATAAGGCTCTGTGGATTCTTACTCCAGCCTTTTTTTAAAGCAGGGTTTCGTAACAGAGCCTGAAATGTAGTTCACTGCGAACCTTGTAGAAGTTGGGAACTGTTGGTGAGTTTGGGCCCAGTTTTGCCTAAGGCAATGTATGATTTTGTGGGAAATTGCATTAAAATTTTGGGTTTTGGAGGAGTTTCCTCTTAGTCATTTACTTCATGTGAGAAGGGAAAGCCCAAAATATAAAAATTTTCAGGTTACAGTTATTTTTTAGCCGAAGTCAGGAATTGCTTCTGTCCATAAAGGCCCTCCTAAATACACAGTCTGTATCTGCATGCTAAACAGCATGAAACAGCAATGAAAATACACACAGAGAGGAAAATGACTGTAAATGGATTCATGGAGAGGCCAGAAATGCTGCTGATGTAGATGCACTAGTTTTTTCTCCTCTCTTCTCCAGTCCAAAGCCTTCACTGAGCCTGCCTGTCTCTTGACTAAGATGTGTTTGAGCAGTACTGATGGTTTTTATATATAAATACATATGTAATACAATAACATTATATTGACAGCTGTTTAATTTAAACAGGACTTAATTATTAGTGTGCTTTATTTGTAGCAATGCATGTGTACAACGTTCAAGTTAGATAAAGGACTCCACAGCAACAGACACTGCACATAAAAACAGGAAAGAAACAGTCCCTGACCCTGGAGAATCTGCCATCAGAGACAAGAGGGGTAGGACATCGGTATCTGGTTTTATTTGGGGTAACCTGGTTGGCACAGTACCTACAGGAAACCATGTCTTTCTGGGTCATCAGCTGCAGGTCAACCATGAAACCCTGAAGCATATAAAATGACCCTACAGACACGTTTAAGCACCAGGTTTCCTCCAGGGATGTCCTGTACATGCAGAGGGAGGTGTTTGTAAGAAAGCAGATCTCATAAAGCCATATCATTATCTTAGAGGTTTCAGGAACACTGTGCCCTTCAAACATAGCTTGTAGATGTTTACAGGCAGCTGTCTGGCCAGGGAGACAGCACTAATTTATGTGCAGAGTTGTAGTGCCTATAAGCAAAAAGATTTTCCTAAACACAGTTAAATGGCATTATCATGTAGGACAACTAATGCAAAGTACCAATCTGATTATCTTCCTTTTGTCTTGTGGCATTCAGTATTGATCTGACACAAAAGCAGGAGCCAGATAAAGAGCAGCAGGGAGTGAAGTAAGGAGTATAACTCATCCTCGTAGTTAAGCATTTCAAGAAAGAAGTGCTTATCTGGAGTCAGAACTGCAACTGTCTGTAAATTGCTTAAAGAAATGCCCTTGGTACAACTCTTAGAAGCGTGTATTTAATTTTGTTTAAAATATGGATGCTTAGCTTTGAAATGCAAAGAACATGACATAGCATAAAAGTAATTATAGAAGGACACAAAGGCACCCGGATATTCTTTATTTTGCTGTGCTCAGCAATAATATTATACTCTATACCTGTACTGTACCTGCCAGGCAAATGGAGAAATGGTGATGGATGGGCTTGCTGGAAAATGTCAAGAAAGAAATGTATAAATTAATAAGGATATTTCAGTACTTTCCTTTGAAGGTTTTGCTTTAGAAGGAAACTCTAGGCTTCCTAAGGTACTTGAGAAGAGTGAGAAATCAAAATTATGCATGGAGTGAAGGTCTAACTACAGCTAGCTAATGGAATATATTAGAAAACAAGGATTTTCCTTGAACTCTTGCCATCCCTTTAGAGCTTGAGGGAAGAACCACTCTGCTGCCACCCAGAGACCTGAGTCTTCCAAGGACCAGAGAGACCACTCCTTTTTCTCAGCAAATGAGTTTTGAGGAGGAAACACCTACAGATTCATTTTGCAGGGGCTGAAATCCTATTTCATAAATGATGCACCATGCTGGGTGTGCTTCATGACATGAAGGCTGTTTCCTGTCACCATTCCCTGTGGGGCAGTGGGGCTCTCTTCCAGCTGAGTCCCAGCTTGCTCCTTGAACTGGCCTGTGGCTTTGGGCTCTCAGTTTGCCCCAGTCAAGTCATTTCCTTACCTTCTGCATGCTCCCAGGATGGCCAAAGTCAAAGCTGGAAGATGTGGTCGTACACACAACGCATCCAGGAAATCCTTCCATAACTGTGTATCACCAGAAACTGCTGTTAACTTGATAACTAACCTCAGTGTACAACATGGTTACTCTCTGCATCAGTACCAAACCGAGCACAACACCCTCTGAAACTAGAACCTAAGGAAACTGGCTGGCACTGCACCTTTTTGTTACTGTCAGCACCAGCAGCAGAAAAAGCAAGAGAGCATGAAAAATGTGGTCTGTGAATCTCCTGCGGGAAGACGGAGTGGGAAAAGAGATGCCAGACCTCAGGCATAGATAAGGTATTTCTGCAAGGGTCAACTGACAGCCTGGCGCTACAATGTATTATAAATCAGTCCTGCACAGAAGTTAGCTACTGTTTTCAGCTGCTTCTGGTGAAAGCAACACGTACACCTTACCTTGCCATCTGCAAATACTTAATAATAAGTTTTTTCTGCAGAAGTTGACATTTTCATTGCTTTCATGCTACCATGGAGGAACAATATGGTACAATATATCTTTCCATTTTTACTCTTTTACTTTGCTCTGATATTATACTAGAGTCTGCTGGGAAAGGAAATATAAATCTCTGTGCTCTACTATGTAGTTAAATAGAATTTTTGATATGTAAATTGAAAAGCTAGATGGAACTGTAAGTTCATTAGTGAGGTTAAAAGTTGTTTTCACAAAACATTTAATAGACTCTAACCACTAATGTTATCACTGGATTGCACTTGCTACATATATCAGTGAAATTTAGGGAGGCTGAATAGGAGGAAAGTGCCTTGGGTTGACAAGAGCAGCGCTGCACTGAAGAGAAGTTGCAGTTTATAAACAACGTCTGCCTACACAGCAGAGAAGAGAACCTCAGTATTGTCAGCTGAAATCACCAGAAGCCTTTGAGGAAAGATGTCAGGTTTCCCCAGCAAGTTGGCTGCTTGCTGTGTGCTACAAGACCTTTTCCATACAGTCATTTCTGTTCCTGGGAGGGATGGATCAGCACAAATTGTACTGGGAGGTAGCTGTCCTGCCTCTCTGATCTGAACCAAATATTTACGTATTCTGAGAAGGGATGGGTAAAACTTCCCAACTTGAATTCTCTGCAGTCCTCATTATTATATCTTTCTGATTCACCTTTTCAAAGCCAAATATTCACATTGTTCTGAATTTTCTTTTTTTGTAGTGTCATAAACTTTCTGCTTGGAGGCTCATCCACTGCCATCTCCTGTAGATAGCAGACTTTCATGTTTGGTTTGATGACTTTTGTGTTGAGCCTGGTTAATTCACAGATGTCCTTGGGAGTATAAATACTCAGTTCGGGCTGCACTGACAGCAGTGCAGAGAGACCCCCATGTTCCTGCTGTTCTGACTGGGCATCAGTCAGCTGAAATTTGTAGTCTGCTTTAGCCCACGTGTTTCACTCATCCAGTGTCTCATTTCTGCTCCTGCTCTGTTAGGGATGGATGTGTGCAGTGACAAACAGAGGTGAAGGGGTGTTGCAGAACAGACTGTTAACTGACAGATGAAAATAGTGGCTGTACTTTATTTCAGCTAAAATGAAACCGTTCAACAGCCCTGGACCAAGATGTTTAATTTTATCTTAGTTGTACAGTAATCCATACCCTCGCGCAATAACACACCATGAAAGCTTTAATTTTGATGCCACCAGCCAGACTTCTCTCCTAAGGGCTGGGTTCCTGGACCATGCTATAATGAAAAAGAAGAAGAGACAGAGACAGAGAAAGAGAGGTTTAAAATATTTCTAGAAGACTGCTGTCCTATGAAACTTCAAAAACTTCAAAGGATTATAAACCATATCAGTAGCTACTGAAATCTTTAGTCACAAGTATTTTGTGCAGAAAATGTCAGAAAAAACATCACAGAATGTGCTAGCTGTGACTTTCTCTTACTGCATGATCCTGAGTGTACGTGCAAGTGTTAAAAATGAGTATTTTACCCCCCAAACTGGCAGCAGAACAGCTAGCACTTTCATCAGGAAATGTACATTTCTTTTGATGTGGAACATGTTAGCAAGGAGAGATATGCGGAAAATATCATTTACTCACTCAGAATCATACCATATATAATTCTTTTATAAATAATTTTCTTCATATATGACTAATTTCACAGATTTTGTTGGCATTACCTGTTGCTGGTCTGAGATATGCTGGCAGCTGTGATTTCAGGTCTTCACCACTTGGTCTGATACCCTGTGTATTATTATTAAATCTTATGATTGTTTCAAAAATTCTCCAGCGTGGTTTATTCCCATATTCACACTATTCCTGTTTTTTCACAGTTTATTAAAACCTCATATAACATAACATATTAAATCACAAAGCATGCATGGTTTTCCTGACAACAGTGCCAGTCATTTGGACACAAGTCCCTTGTCTAGCAGGCATGTGACCACACCAGGGACATAAAAGCCTGAGGTTGTTGCACTTGAAGGAGAACATGCAAAAGGCATTTGGGCAAAACACTTGGCAGAGAGCGCAGCCCGTTGTACAGGTGAGCACTCCATAAAAACTCTCTAGATGTAAGCTGAGATACTAAAGAAACGCTCAAGAAAAATGTGAATTATTTATTTCCCCATGTCATCCTTTAAAGGCACTTTAAGATCACTCCAAAACACTCCTGTCAGCACACAGTAATCTCAGAAACAGGAGGAGATGAAAGACATACTTCTTGGGAGAGGCTTTGGAGAGTGGAAGTTCAGATAGCTATTGCCTAAATGGGCCGGCACTGTTTTTCTTGTGTTCTTAAGACACTGCAATAGGATTGAGACATTTATTTTAATTTGCAAATATCTTTGCTTCAAAATCCTCAGGCCCTAGTGATCACCATATGACACTGCTCAGCTTACATCCATGCAGAGATCTTGTTGAGCCTCAAAGCAGGGCTTAGTTCTGCTGTTAGCCCCAAATCTTTCTTCTTGCTTAGATGAGCTAAATGAGAGTGGATTTCTGTGCCCCAAAGGGACCTGAAAGAGCATGGATCATCACCTAGTTTCTTCCAGGAGAGACAAGACAGGCAGTGTAACAGGCCCTGAAATGACAGAAGTCATTTCCCTACCTAGCAAAGAGCTGTGGCACAGGCAGCCCCCATTCCCTCCTGCCATTTTCAGTTATTCCTACTTGCCAAGTAACTTAGAACAATTCTCTGAAAAATGTGAAAACAAACTTGCAGCTTTGCTCCCTTCTAGGTGTGCTGGGGCCATACAGTGATCCCTCTGGATCTGGCATTCAGGCTTGAGAGATAATTAAACACCATATGAGAGGTGATCCTTGAGGGTCATTCTTACAATTTGTTGTGTTGGTGGTCAAGATTTGTGGCAGCATTTATTGGCATATATTTAGGGTCACTTACCTTGCTTCGGTGCTACCAAGGTGTGAGGGTGTATTCAGGTCTCTGTCGCGGAGCTGTCTTCATGCCTTCTTCATTCCTTCTCATCTGCTTCATACTAACATTTATTTTCTTCCTTAAAAAGATAAAAGGAGTAGATCAGACAATTTATTCCTAGCATATTTTTAGATTTCTATTGTCTGTCACTAAATAAAAGGGAAATGAAGAGGATGAAATTCTGGGAGAAAAAGTTGTGTGGAAGTGTTTATTGCTAATGTGTGCAATTCTAAAATTCTCATTTAAAATGATGCAATGACCTAAAGATTATGTTTTTAAATTGGCCTTTCCATACTGCAGAGACAGTGCAAAACAATTATTTGCATGGATTTTCAAATATCCTAAATGCGATTTACACTCTGTTGAAGATCAGTGGGATATATTTAAAGCACTGCTTCTGAAATCCCACCAGGGATGTGGGCTTCCAAGGATGCCAAAGTACTCATTCAGGTACTTCGATCTGCGATATCGTTTTGAGATGAACAACTTGCTCACTCTATGGAAGAGGAAATTTAGTCACTTAGTCAGCTTTTTGGTATCTGACAGGAGGTGTTGTTGATCCAGCATTTGCTGGTGAAAGACGCATGCCTAACCACATTGGTTTTGACAATCCCCACTGCAGATAGGATGGCATGAATGAGGCTGCTGGTTACACTTCTGTCTGGGTGGTGTTTGAGCAGGGTCAGTGGATGTCGTGCCTTTCCTGCCAGAGCATGGTTTTATGTTAGCTGATATGGCCAAGGTCACAGGAGAGAGTATTGCAAAATTTGGACATTTTTGTATGTCGATCGAAGCCATCTTTTTTCTAAAGTGCCAAAGTCATTCCAGGAATATAATTGAAGAGCTGATAACCTAATTTGACCTGGTTTTAGCTGCCTGAATTTCCCATTAAAACCTATGACATTTGATGCTACTGTGAAACAGGGAAAATATTTGTAACAAAACTGCATAACTGAAAAATACTGAGCTGTCGAATTGAGAAAGGTTTCTTTCCAGTGTATTGCCTCACTCATGAACTAAGAGAAAAAAAGCTTTGAAATTGTGGGAATATTTTAACAATTTTGTGAAAAAAAAAACAACACATAATTAGTATTCTCTAGTAATTTAAATTGATGATTAATATATTTCTAAAAATGAGCTGAAGTCAAAATAAAACATCTACAAAATATTGAAAAGAAACACCTGCCTCTTTTGAATATATACATAATGGTATTTACAAAACTTTTTCCTGGTTTAAGATGAGAAAAAAAAAAAATGTTTCCCTTAGCTCTATCCAGACCTCTTAAGATGAGAACGATTCAGTACATTGATAATATCTGAAAGCATCTGAGTTCGTCAGCTTACGTTACACAGAGACATAAAGCCTGGCTACAAAACAAGAAAAGAATATAGACTTCCTAGAAGTGTTGTTGAGATTTAAAAAAGCAACTCTCCTCTTTCTGAAGAAACCCCCCCCAAGTCTCTTACATCGCTAAACCAACAGTGCTCTGTCATTTTTTGGAGGTGACCTTCCAAGGTTTCATTTCCCCAGGTTTTCCAGTAACCTGTGCTCATAGGTTAAATGTGCTTTTCTCTTCTGTAATAGAAATATCCAGAAGACAAACCTGTGATATTTATTGCACTTGACTGAACAGAATGCTGTATTTCCCTTCCTAAAAGAAGCAGCTGAAATTATTGCATACAGGGTGGTTTACAGACCATAAAAGATAAATTGTGGAGAAGGCTCTGTCCCCTTTCAGGCAAACAAGGTTTCAGATGAAAAGAAAGCCAGACAAGCCAGTAATAAATTACAATGAAATTCAATTTGCTGTAGTTAGAATTTTGTTTTCTAGATGCACTACATGTCATGTTTACAAAATGTAATATTAGACTGGGTGCAAAAATTTTATATATACATAACTTCTAAGAGATGTGCTAAGTAGCCCAGGACTTGTACATCTGTCTAACAAGTTAAGGAACTACACTCATCCTTACCTGCTCCCCCAGTGGTTTGGGAAGTACTCATTGGCTGCAATCTTTTCTTGGTTTGTTTTTAGGACATAAAATGTAGTCATATCTAGATTGCTGTCAGCTTCCCTACATGTAGGTGATAAGCTTTTTACTCCTCCTGAAACAGAAATGTCATTCAGCAAGCAGGAGAAAAAAAACCCTAAGGAGATGGTTCTGCATCTACTTCTCTTGGTGTAAGTTGAGGCCCCTGAACTCACGAAAGAGTTCTCCAGTTTAACTAGATGTAAATTAGGCTCACTGGATGTTATCATTTCTTCTAAAGATGTTTTGTCTGGAATTGAACAGTCACCAATTTTTAAATATGGAAAATCTATGGCTTTTGAGGTTTTCCTGGGGAACACCGATTATATTTCCCATGCCTTTGAATATGGTCATTCAGTCAGAGATTTTAGCACTGCATAGGAAGTAGTGGTCTCAAGATAATAAGCTCCTGTAAATTTAGGAACTCATGGACAAGTAGAAAATAGAGAAGCTGTTAATGCTGCCAGAGGGAGGAAAATGTCAGTGTGAGCTCAGAGAACATGCAACTTCCATCCCCTTCTAAGGAAGCCAGGAGACCACGCTCAAAAACATCTGCAAACAGGTTTCATCAGTTTTGCTGTTTAGGGACCTACCTAATTACCTATAAAAATGCTTTTTTTTTTTTTTTTTTTTTTTGTGTTTGTGTGTGTGTGTGTTAGCTCTTTTAAGCTGGTTGCAGCCATGGTGGCTCATAGCAAGTACTTGCTAGCAAAAGTGTGGTGTGACAGCACATTTTCTTTCCATTTGCAGATTGAGACAGACCCTGTGATCATACTAAGATTTATTTCAAAGTGCTATGTGGGTATTTTAGCATAAATTATTGGATTAATTAATACTTAGATCATCCACTAGGCTTAAGTTGGTAAAAGACCATTTCCAGCTAGCAAGGTGAAGGTTTTGATTTAGTGAGATATTTGTAAAAGTGAAGTAGGTTTTTGTAATGAATAGGAAGAGACTTGAGCAAAGCCAGGAGACATCACGAAAGGCTGGGCTTTAAATCAGAGAGGGAGGTGAAAAAATGAAGTATTATGTCATTCACTTTCTATACTTCCTTATGAGAACTCCCTGAAATATTTTACCATTACACGGCATAAAGAGTTTGTCCCTATCAGGTAAAAAGCATATCCTTTTAAAAAGCAAGTGGTGAGATTATTATAACTTGCTGTAATTATGTTTCTTCACTATACATCAATGAGGTAAATAGGGTCCAACAAGGTGACAAGGCTGGCAGATGAGAGCAAAGCCTCATGCAGGTCCCTCACCTTCCTGGGAGATGTAGGTAATCCCCTGGCACAGGGATACTCTGTTCATTTTTTGTCCCCAGAGTAATAAAAGTCACATGGGAATGTGTTTTTTTATTAGAAATTCCAACATTCTCTGTAAAAAGCAAGTTTGACTGCTGTATGGCAGGCATGTAGAGCTGGTCTCCTCGCTGTCTGCTATGGAGCACTGTTGGGACCACCCAGCATCTTGTTGGCCCTACAGCAGCTCCTCTCTGACTGACAGTTTGAGGGAAGGCACCAGCAATGAAATTAATATGCTTAATATATACCGAGGAGAGCAACAGCCTCTGCTTGAGTCTCAGCAGGCTGGAGATTGCTTAAGTGGACTTCTCTGCAGGCAGGTTTTGCCCTTGTATGAAAGTCTGTAAATCTTTAATGGCAGCTGTACCTCTCTGCCTTTACTGGCTAATTGTTTTTCATGTAGTTGGGTTTGTCTTTTGGTTCTGTGAAATGATTTACATGTGTTAGGTTAGCAAATAACTCTTGGAAAGATAAGCTTTTGCTCTGTTAGCTGGAGCATTTCTTCCCATACAGGAGAGCATTTGCTTTTTTATGGATGTATCTGCAGTTCAATCCCCTGGAAAAAAAAAAAAGGATCAGGGAAGACCATTTAATGGTCTCACCACTTGCATACCCGCCTTTGAAGACACATCAAAGAAGCAGTTCAAGGGGGAAAGAATAATTATTTTATTTTTGTGGAATAAGTTTGTAAGGGAAAGTTAGTCTGGTGACTATGGCAACAAGGGAATACGTATGCTGTTTGCTCTTATGTAGATTGAATAAAAAAGTAATTATTTTCTAATATATTTATTTTTATATTGGCAAAAATCTAAATAGTGTTGCTAAATATATTAATGCCATACTACATTGTAAGTTTTACCATACAATGTTTTTTTTAAGAAATAATAGTTCAGAAATTTTATTGAAGATCTTACTGCAAATATAAATTGACAATATTTTTCATTGTATTAAATAATTGAATATGAAATAACTTATTTTCACAGAATTATTCTGTGAGCTCCTAAGTAATTTCTACCTGGAAATTTAGAGGGATGCCCTAATTAATTTGAATGGAAATACTCTACATGGTGAAAAAAATACATCATCAAACTCTTATGCTGTAGTATGAATAAATATGACAGATTAGGGTCAAAATAATTAGCTTAACACTGCCAAAACAAGCATGCTAAATTTGGTCAGTGTACTCAGGTTAATTTTCAATGCAGAGCACATGCTTTGATTTGAGCAGTTAAAAGGAATCTGATGGAGTTTTAGTTCAAATCCATGCATGTCCAAGGGATAAAAATAAAACCAGTGGCTGAAAATGCAGCAGTGTTGCTGTGAAATTTGTTGCACTGTTAAGATTTTGATTAAACCCTTCATCCATTTATATTGGCAGAAAAAAATATGGCTTAAGGTACAGTGGACTTGATCGTGTTTTGAAAAAGGCATTAATTGGTCAAGTATCAGGCTAACAAGTGACTGAGAGAGTATTTTTGATCCATGAAGAATACCTATATACTTCCTTCATGACCACAAATATTTATCTTCCATTATGTTCAGATATCGATAAAAACAAGACAGTTTCTGACCACACATCATTTGCAATATTCAGGAGTTAGCAATTTGCTTTATTAGTTGTTTTCTCCTCCTAATGAGGGGGTGTTTTTCTTCTGAAAATTACTCACTGTCTACTTTCATAGTATTTGTTTAATTAGTACCTCTTGCTAATGAATGAGGAACACCTTGCAAAGTATGGTGTATATAAGCTTCTCCTGCAGCACATCATGTTATTTGCTCTTCTTCTCTGGATCTGTTTACAGAGAGCAGACTTTCTTTTAATTGGCAAAGTGATAATGTGGTCTCTGTTGCTTAGAGCTGTTTGGCTGGTGATAAATAGGTAAGTCAATACAAAAAAGAGCATACATCATCAATATAAGCATTTTCCCCAAACTAGGAATTTGACCTGCTTGTAGGTGAATGCTCAGGATTTTCTAAGGTACAGAATGTGTTTATATATATTAATATATGGGCATATACATAATTTTATGTATATATAATATTCTACGATATAATTTAGCTGTAAACAGTGGAGGTACTTGATTCATAGAGCTACATGTAGGAAATAATTAATTTTTTTTTGACCTGTAGACTAACTCTTAGGGAGCAGAGCCTGTGTTTATTTTTCAGTTATGTTCAGGAAAAGTAATCTGTGAAATATGGCCTTGGGAATCCAGTGTTTGTTGTAAGATCTTCTCTAGCTGCATGGATGAAATCTGTAGCATGCCCCTGCTTGAGTTAAGTATTTTATAATGTGGAGTGGGAAGGAAAGAGATTGTAATTGCAATACTCAAGGATTGGTTTGTATACCTTGTTGCTCCTATCAAAGGGGTAAAAACTAGCTAGCTTAATATGCTAAGTGTGGTTTGCATAGTTGTATATATGGCTAGAAATCTGTGAATCAGCTTGTGGAGGCTGTGTTGTTCAACAACGTTTTGATAGCAACTAGTAGCTAAGCCAAACTTCCGTCTCTAATATTGATGTATTTAAGATGCAATAAGAAAAATCCAGTGACCCATTTTACCTGTTATGCCTTACAGGCCTATAATAAGGAAGATAATAGAAGCAATTATAAATCTGATGCTTTCAGCTCAGGAGGAAAAAAAAAAAGATTGGAAAACCAAAAAAGATTATCTTATTGATGAAGTGTTGGGGTGCCTGGTTTTTGGTTTTGAGTCATCTGAAAAGATAACAGAATTGAATGTTAGAACTACTGGAAACTCTAACACCTGCTTTAGCTTTGAAGGTGTAAGCTTCCATTTCCTTATTGTTTCTCAACAGAGTCTGTGCTTTAACTGTTGGTATAATATTAGTTTTACTGTAAAATGGGATAATTCAGAAAGAAACAAATCTTAAAAATGTGAAGATTTTTGTTAAAATATTTAGATATCTAAGTGATGTAGCTACTTTTGAATGAATGTGCACTTTGAAAATAGGAGGTAGTCTATGAACTAATTTTTATTATTTCTTTCTGGTCTGGAATATCTTCATTTATTCATATTACTTTATGTATGAATATATACATGTATTTTTCCTTAGTTCAAAGTCTTAAGTCAAATCAAGATGCCATATCTGTCAAGAACTGTGACTCTTATTTTAGTGAGTTCAAATGTGCTCAGTCTTCAAATTCCAGTGCATGTAAACTTACAGTCTTAAGTTCTTAAGCAAAGTTACCTGCTGCTTTTTCTGCCTGAAAGTAGAGAAAATGAGTTTTTGTTTTTTAAGTGATCTTTACCAGGAGCCAAGGAGAGAAAAAGCTCCCCTGTTATTGTGTGTAACAATTTCAATGTAGTTCAGTAGTGAGTTTTATGCTCATACATCGCATATGCATTAATCTTATTCGAAATCGTGGTTATTGTAAAGAATGAGCTCAGTGAATGTGTGTTAAATGGTTGAATAGATTTATTAATTTGTAAAGTGTTCCTTGCTTTAGGTAAGTTGACTCTGACAAATATTGGAGAGAAGTTGGAGGTTTGGAGAAAAGTTGGTTGGTTTAATGAAGATTAAGAAAGTTTAAAGAAAGAAATTCAGTATTTTCAGAGAGGAATATTTTGAGGTTTGTTTCAGATTAACATTTTCTTTGTTTTGATTTGATCATAAAAATAAGTTTCATACCTATATGAATGGAGTTCACAATTACTGGAAGACCTAGCAGAAGTAGGAGTGTAATATTGTAGGCGGCACTGATAACCTTATAGGTGTGCCATTAACCAGGTCAGTGAACTAAGCCTCTGGAAGATAATACAGCTGGAGAACTGAGATGCTGGTGCAGTGCAGGAGAGCTCGGGAACCATTAGCTTGGTTGGGCAGCTGCTTATGGGGACGCAGCAACAGGCAATGACAGTTTTTTAATGGAGCTTCAAATAGATTGTTTTTGGGATCAATCCTACTTATATATTAAATTATGACCTTGGCACAAATATGAGCACACTTATACAATTTGCTGAAGACATAAAGCCAAGAGGGTTTGTCAATAAGGATTGGAAGACCCTACAGAAAGAATTACATGACCTTGATGATTATAGGAATAGAAATGAAATTTAATAGTACAATGTGAAAGGTCATTCCCTTGGGGATTAAGAATAAAAATTTTAGGTTAGGTATAGGTTGGGAGCAAATTTTGCTGTGGGATACAGACTTTTAAGGTACATTTGAGACTTTATTCCACTCTTTCCTCTTAAGATTATAAAGCAGTGGGTTGTGAAGGAAGGTTCAGCTTATAAAGCTGGGGATTGTGAGGGAAGTTAGTGAATTTTGTTTTCCCAGTTAGTCATATGACAGCTATTTGTGTGAACAATCTGATTCATTCTCTTATACATCTTTTTGTGTATATGCGTGTGTTTATGTATCTTCTGAACCTAGTGCGATGAACAAGGCAAAGAAACTATCACTTTTTATTGTGAGATAGACTGGGGAAAGAAAGGGAGAAGAAGCAAAAGAAAACTCAGCATTCATATTTCCTCAGAAGCTTATTTATGTACTAGCTGGATGTGTCTTTTTCTCCCTCAAGATCAGAAGGTTTCTGTAAGAGCTCAAGGAAGTAAAGGGATGCTGAGAGAAGCTTTGAAGTTTCACTTTAATGCTCAAATCCACACAACCTCCTGTGCACAAACACAAGGGCCCTGCAGAAAAGTCTGGGTGGACCCTGAGTGTGTGGTTTAACTCACCAGTGTGGGCTCTCCAGGGGCTGCAGGGAAGCACTGGCCTAGTGTGTGGAGCACCTCAACCTTGGGTGCTTGCAGGGCTGTTTCTCACACTTTTCAGTGCCTTCACTGCCTTAAAGTGTTTTGTCCTTTCATAATTATGCTGTCCTTGAGGTGTCCTCAGCATGGCTGAGGGGTTCAGCATGGACACTGTGGAGCTGCCTGTGTCCAGCATGAGGCAGCCCCGGCCCTTCCTCACAGAGTCCCCTGCATGCACCTGGACACGTGTGACCAGCACACGTGGTACTGAATGTCAGCAATTTGAAGCCCCTGGTCCTTAGGTGTGCACCTTTATGCCATCCTTTCAAGAGCTGGTTGTTTCAGCTTTAACTGTGGCATGGCCTAGTGACAGATGGCTGTGAACATGAGTGTCAAAGGCAAATACGCTTTTGGTAAGCCACAAGAGGAGACAGAAAGCTATCTGTGACTTCAGAAATACTGGTCTTGTCTGGGGTTAGCAGCTGGAGATGTCTGAAGAAGAGTGCACAGAACTGCTTGCTGTCCTGGGATGGCTGGTGTGTGGTCTGGCGCTGCTGGAGAGAGGCTGAGGTGGCTGAGGTAAGGCATTTCTGCTGGAGCTGAGGGGTGTGAAGTGCTGCTTTCAAGTGATCAACAGCTCAGACTGGGAAAGATACGAATGTTAATGTGGTCTTTAGGGGTGAGAAGAGCTGTCCATGCAGAATTGGAAAGAATTTGTCATATTTTTTTCTAGGATATTAATTTGTATCTTTAAACTGGGACAGTAAACATCTGAGTATACTTCAGTCTAATGATACTGTTGCACAGGAGAGAAGGGTAATAAATAGACCTTTATTAAATTCAAGCTGGACATAAAATGCTGTTAACAAAGAATGTATTTCAAGTTTCTTAGTTTTTTTTTTTTTTTTTTTTCTCCCCTGGCCTACTGCAGCTGCTTTTAGCTAGAGCCTGACATGAAATGGGGTATGAGATGTGCAGTACCAGACAACAGGCAATAGGTAGCTCCAACTCATATTCGGTGGAAAAAAATAAGAAAATAGATATATAGTTAACATAATAGCAATATGTTTCATTAATATGGCAATGATTCAGGATCTCCCACTCTACTGTGCCACCAATGGTGCTCCTCCAGTTGTAAGGTGAGCTTGTTTGGTGGACAAATCCAGCTGATGACTGCTGTGGCTGAAAAAATGTAGAGTGGTTATGCTTCAGGTTGAATATCTTCATTAATAACTTTGACATAAATATTGCTCGTCTACTTAGTTTTGCTTCTTCAGCAAATTTTATAAGAAATTCTAGAGGAATAAACCTACTGGCTTAGGAGACCTTGTTCATTTTGGGATGACATGAAAATATTTTTTCATCTCTTTTGGTCATTGAACTGAAACTGTATTTTTCACATTGTTCTAGTAATAAGTGTTTGTTTATGTACTTTCCAGCCTTTGATACAATGCTGCTAGTGGAAGCGGAGAGGAAATATGAACACAAATGTTTCTCTATTTCTTGGAGAAATTATAAGACTAAAATAAACCAAATAGGAGGGAAAAACAGCATGTTCCAGCTAGTGACGAGTAAATACCATGGAGAAAAATGTATTTCACTAAAGCATCCCCACATTGACTTATCACGGTTGAGAATTTTCTTCAGGAGTGAAAGTTGTTTTTCAAGACCTCATTAAAAACTTAAAAGACAAACAAGACAAACATCTAGGCATGATGTGTTAGTAACTGTTTCAGCTGTCCAGAGGAAATTTTGAAATTATTCATGTGTAAAGCTGGTTGTGTGGGTGCACTTCACTTACAGTGACCTGTGTCTATCATGGTTTATCTTGGATGTTCTGACTGACAAGGGGGAATTAAAGCTAAAGCTTTAACATCTCTCACTATTTGTTTGGAGGAGTTTAATGCACTAATAAATAGTGGATTGCTCTAAAATGGATACTGGGTTGATCTGCACATCTTGGTCCTTAAGCCAGTCCATAGATGATTGAGGCCTCCTGCTCATTCTTGAGTTTGACTACTTCAGCAGTACAGAATCCATGTAATCAATCAGGCATGGTGGACTGACAATGAAATACTGATTTATTTTGAAAATATCAGCAGGAATTGTTTGTTTCTGGTAGGTATTTGGACCTGTGTGAGACGTTTTACCCTTTTGTGGTGTTCTGACCACTGCAGGCATAGCCACTGGTAGAAACCAGCTGAGCAGATGTAAGCTCTGAAGAAGTGGAGAGAGAGGGAGAGCTGTGACATTCCTGAGGGAAAGGGAAGGGAGGTTCAGAAATAACCTCCACAACAGGTTGATGTTACTGCTAAGGTTCTGTATCAGTTTCTTGCTCAGTGTGTCAGACACAGCGCTGGGCATAGTGTTGTAGTTCTGTTGGAGGCACAAATGATGGCTCTGCAGTCACCTGAGCTAGGAGGCAGGATATATTTTGCTGAGCAGCTCTAGGATCAGTGGAGGTGACCCATGTTGGCAGCCATGATAAAGCGCTACTTAAGGAGCACCCTAAAATAGTATTACAGCCTTTATGTAACTTGCACTTTAAAAAAAATTATACTGAGGGAAGGCTTTGGTGATGTGCAATAGATGTGCTTTGTAAGTCTTTGAGCATATCTGATAGCTTTCAAGGTCATTTTTCTTTATTGTACATTTATAGCAGCTGTGTAACAATTATTGAATAATGACTGTCTGCTTTGTCTATGCAGAATTGATTTTTTTGGTGAATTACTGATTGGATTGATTTTATACTTTAGATAGTATTGGACAATTAAGTGTATAAGTTACTTTGATCTCTGATACTTCACTTGATCTGCTGTGGCAAGATCAAGCTTTAGGCATATTTATCTGAACAATTGCAGAATCTAGAATGGAAAAGGCCTCAACTCCTCCAGTCCCTTTGACTAGACAGGACTCTTTTCTATTATGTTTATTACTATTTTTCTGCCCCTGCAAACCTAGAATTGTCAAGGCATGTGATTTTTTTGTTTGTTTTTGTTACTCCTAGGACTAAACCTGGTCTATACTTGAGATGTTTTACCTGGTATTCAGATTCAAGTCTGTTAGACTTTTTTTTTGTGCTTTTTGGGTACCATGATGAGAGAAAGGGGAAGGTCTGACAGTCATCCATGTCAGTGGGATGGAGAAGTGGCTTTTAGACTGGGAGAGTTACATAGCTGTTAAAGCAGAAGACAAGAAGCTTACATCCAGGCAAGGGGGAGCATGAAAAGGGATTCACAATAGGTTTGGTACAGTGTGAAGAGTACTGAGGTATCTGTACTTTGCATTTTTATTTGGAGGAACAGGAGGTAACCTAGGAGCAGTAACCTATTTTTTTCCAGGGAGGATTTTTCTCTCCAGTGGCTGATTTCATATCGGTAAGTAAATAGATAACCTTATGTTCTGAGTAATTTGCTTAATATGTTCGTATATATTTCCTGGGCGTTTCATTGTTGCTGATACTTGCACAATTGTGGTGTTGTCTTATTGATAGCATCTTAACATCTGCTCTTTTTGCCCTCAGTCTATCCTCCCTTCAGGGTATTATTATACCATTACTGTAATATCCAAACACCTCAGTCTTTTATGGCTCTTTCCTCTTCCCCTATGAATTAGGCAGATGCAATTATTCTGATTTGACAAATACAGGACTGAGGCACTTAAAAGCTAAAGGTGATATGCTGAAAGATATTTAGGCACCTAAATGTGTAAAGTGCCTAATGTGATTTTTTTTCTAAAGCATCCAAATACATTAAGCATCCAACTCCTGCTGACTGCAATGGAAGTTAAGTACCTAACTCATCTGGATGTTGTCAAAAAAACGTCCATGGCTGCCAATCTGTCTGGCTCCTTATTTAGGTAAATATTTGAAAATAAAAGTCCATGACTTGCTCTATATTACAGAGGGAGACTCCTCCCCCCCCCTCCCTCCAACTGATAACCTATTACATTAACATTTTTCTTTATCTTTTGTTTTATATTGATTATTTGTTCTACTTATACGATCATTTATAATACTTTATCGTGAAATATTATAAACATGGTACTTTAGCTATCAAGTTTCTTAGCAATTCAGCAACAGTACCACACTTAGATTGAATCATGTTTAGATTACGTTGCTCCTAAACTAGCTATTTTCTTAATGGAATTTATCAAAGCATTTTGGGAGCTGTTATGTCTAAATGCTAGTGTACTTATTCAGTTAGTAGTTGAGTAGGTAGGAAAGGGATTGTGTACTGACATTTAGGTTTCTGTATAAAAGCAATGTTTCATTTTTTTTCTGTGCTTTTAAAACGATAATGGTACTTGCTGAAATGATAAAATACAAGAACTGCATTTTTACACTTCTGAATTGAATTACTTAAGTCTAGGAGGTTGCGTTATTGCATCATTATCGCGGGGTTTCTGGGGGCGTCCAGAGAGATGGTATGAGTGGCATGTATCTCAAAACCGTGTGAAGGTGTGCACCCCTTAGCCTGAATGCTCACCCAGCCCTGCTGACAGCTGCTGCACCAAACATTGCCAGATTAGCTGCTTCACAAGTGGCTGCACACCTGTAGGTGGCGGCAGTAGATGTAAAGGCTCACTCTAAAGATAATCAGCCAGCCACAAAGTGGAATCAAAGAGTAGAAGAAAACTGAAATTAGAAAAATCACCCTAAATCCTGAATGGTATCCATTAGGAGAACGTTTACATCAAAGCTGAGGTCATTCTGGTAAAGAGCTTTGTGTTGCTGCACAGAGTAAGGGCAGGCTGACAAACAGGAAAACTTGTGAAACTGTTGTTACAGAATGGAGATTCAAATTACAAGCAGATCATCCTGCTAAAGCACTACTTTTACTTACTAATGAAGGGAAAGCTGTATGGGCTACCTGGCAAATTGATTCAAATCCTCTGTGGGATATCAGTACACCCTCACAAGGCTGGAGGGTCTCCCCACCACTGGAGCTGTCCAAAGTGATAAGAGCTTGCATTTCTCATGCAAGGAAGTGCAAGATTGGGTAAAATAAGAAGGAATTCAATGGGTGTTTCACACCTCAATCAAATGGGCTGGTAGAAAGAGCTAATGGCTTATTGAAAAGAAATCTCGAACCACGGGAGGCTTGCCGAGGTACACGGCTTCTCAAGCTACTCTCCCAATTAAATGACTGATCCGGACCAACTGGAAGCCCTGTAGGTAGAGCTTTCTTCCTAAAAACGGAGTTTAGCGCTCCACCTACTGGGGAAAAAGAATATCATGCAAAATTACAAGCGGGTTTATGCTTGACAGGGTATCTCAGATTTGTGTACAGCACTACGTCAAACCCAATAGCAAAAAGAGTTGGCTGACTTCTGGCCCTGGCTGGGGTGTCCTGAGATGAGGCATTTAGCTGTGCCTGGGTCGTGGCCCATCTGTGCCTGAGGTGAGGGCTCTGGACAGAAAAGGGCTGGGGTCAGGAAATAGCACTGGCACTTGCCCTCTCCAAAAACATCAAGAAACTTCTCAATAAGGCTTTCTGCCATACTAAATAACTATATTAAATATTTGACAAGTTCAGTTGTAAGGACCCCACCCATAGGTGGTTAAGGGACCAAAAAGCAGACGTCTGTGTCAGCGCCACTCAATGGCAGCTTTAATCTAAGCTGGTTGGAAGATGATGGATCTGTCCTCTTAGCTGCAGACACTGTTCTTGACAAGACAGCTTGTTTGGTGCTGGCTTCCTGATCTACCACGAAGATAATGACATTAAAAATGACCCACATTTGTTTAATATTAATCTTTAAAAAAGGTTTTCTCAAAATGAGAAATTCTTGAATGTGCTCTATCTTTTGTTATTTCCTTCAGGCATTACTTTTGTTACATCTTTTCCTCCTCTGTATCACAATGTGGAAAGAACTTCCACTGAAAGATTAATATTGAAGGGACTGCAACTTCCTAAAAGTAGTACCATGTCATTTTATCAGGTGATAACTTGGTTTCCAAGTGGTTAAAACATGACATATCAAAGTGTGCTGTAGCAGCAAGCAACATGCATCTACCATTGAATTCACATCTATAGCCTACAGTGGTAAAATTGCAATAAAAAAACCACACACACATAATGTAATAGATATTCTAATCTCCAGTTATTATCTCCAGAGTATTGTTCTTCATTAGTAAGAGAACATCTTTCTACACCCTTGCAAGTACTTAACATTACTCATTTTCAGTCAGCTACATACATTAAAAACAAACAAAAACCACCCATCTTAAAAATAATTTTGTGGTTAGCCCTTCATGTTGAACTGAAGTCATAGTTCCAAATATCTAAAATCCCCTCAGGCAGTGGATCACTTCCATAATTTTGTTAACATAAATTAGGAATTTGGTAAAAAATTGAATAATTCTTTCATATCTTCTGCTGAATCAAAACTGAATGAATACACTTTCTATCCATGTTCTTAAGGCAGGCTACTTCTGATCTAAAGAAGCAAGGGGAAAATACAAAGTGCATACAAAGGGTTGTGCCTCCTGGTGGCAGCACGATGCAATTCAGTTTTCCTGTCTACTGGCGGGTTTATGACTAATTTAGGGGAATAATTAATTATGGAGAGTATATTTTGCTGTATGAAACCTAGATTTTTCTCAACTTTAAAAGCAGTCAACACAAAGGAAATAAAGGAAATCAACCTCTTCCATTTTGCACGTGGTTTTCAGCCAATGATATTTTCAAGAGTATGCACTTCATTCTTTTATCTTTTGGAATTCAAGTCTTTTAAAATATGGCATGTCTGTGACATTTGTATCTTGTAAAGGGGTCTTGGATCTGTTATGTCTCTGTAAATTGATGCCTGAAAGGAGACAGTCACACACATTCAGCTGCTGTTATTCTGCTGTTTTACTCTGATGAAGTCCAGAAATATCTCACTGAAAGTGGCAACCTCATCCTCCTTTCAGAGGAAGGCCAATCCACATAGTCGTTCAGTCAGACCAGGGCATTGTCTGGCAGAAGAGCAATCAGACAAAGCCCAGATTTCTGCTGGCAGCAGTAGCAGAGGGAAGAGATTTTTCTTGGCAGTGGCACTCCCATGTACAGTGTGAGGCTGGCACATGCTGGCCATGCTGAGGGCTTGGAAAGCCCTGTGCTGTGGGACATGGCTGCTGCCCTTGGGAGATGAAAGATGCTCCTTTAAAGGGCAGTTTTTAGGAATGAAATAAGGCTATTCATTTGAAGTGCTGGCAAAGCCCATCTTCTCCCATCAACTGTAGATTGAGCTGTTGCAAACTCAATCCCCATTTTCAGTTATGCTCCTGGGGTATGGAGGCTGGAGATTTATAGGTACTGAGGCAGATATGAGGGCTGCAGTGGAGGGAGTTCTGTGCACATCATTTTCAATAATATCTTACAAGAGAAAACCTGCCTTCAGCATGCACTGTGGCTGCTTAGTTTCCACCAGCACATTACCCAGCATTGTTCCCGTGTTCTTTGTGTTCACACAGTAATGTTGCACAAGGTACCAAAAGATATTACCTTTCTGTAATTTTTTCCATCAGCAAAGAAGCTATGTCTAAAATGAAGAATGAATTACTGTGTTAGGTGCAGCCTTTGCTTCTGCCTCCTCTTAGGACAAAGTCTGATTTGAGCCAAGTTTTCATGCCTGCCAATTTGTCTGATGCCTTTCTAGAGCAAGGAGAGAAACTATTGTAGTAGCTGCTGTTCAGAAATGTGGCATTTACCATAAACATCATATTGCAGTATCTAAGGTAATGGGAATGGTTCTGACTATGTCATGAAACTTGGTATAGTGCAAAGCCTGTAGCTGCTCCGGAAAGCTTCAATGCACAGAGCTGTTTTATTGTACCAATCTTCCTGATTTCTGTCTCAATTTCTTAGTAAAATATCCACAGCTTATGAAGAGGTGAGGTTCATATTTAAGGGCAGAATGAAAAAGTGGTGCTGGACAACAGCTAGGAGACTCAGCAAGCATGGAAAAATGTGCAAAAATAGCTTGCTTTGGAAAGTATGTCAAATTTAGAATTTCAATTTTGTATCGGGGTGTGTTAAATAGCCAAACTGTTTATCATTTATTTTTCTTTCACTGAAAGTCAAGCCATCACTACATCCCCAATGTCTAAAATTGAGGAAGATGTCCAAGTCATTTCACTTACCTGTTGCATGTCATCCACAAATCTAAAACACTGATACTTTTTATTTTCCTTTTTCCAAAATAGGCCATGTTTCTAAGGCTAAGGTATACAGAATATATGTAAATGGAGAGAACTACCAAAATATACTTGCCTTGTTAAATCCTGGAATAGAATCCTTTTTCGCTAATTTAAAGAGATCTTTAATTTCATTCATAGGAAGCTTACCTTGAAAAGAAAAACAGGAAACATTTTCCTCAGTGCTGTGGCAGATTTTCTGCCTGTTCACAGCTTTTTCAGATAAACTGTAAGCAAAGAAAAAAATGTTTTATGGAAATAAGTTGTGCACCTGTAGCCATGCTGTTTTGGCAGATAAACACTGAAATCTGACTTTTCCAACTATCCAGTAATAGTTGGAAATAAGGGCATTTTTTTGTGGAGAAAGATGCATGTAGGGGAGATAAGTTAATGATGGCATTAAAGAAATCTGAGTTTTTCAGCTGAAAGGTGTGTGTTTTGAAATGGCAGTTACTTGTGAGGGGAAGCTGATATGGTAGGGGTTTGACTTCTCTCTGGTTGTGACTTCAGGTGTTGGAGGTGGCTGTGATAATTATTATGCTTAGAGCGACTTCTTTCAGTTATGTTTAAATAGTCCCCGTCTGAAAGAGTAATGTGCTCTGCAGATGAGGAAGTACTTGCTCTTTAACTGATCAACGTTTCTTATATTGTATGTTTGTGGCATTCCTGTGGCAGTGTAGCCATGTCTTTTATCTACTTGCCTTGGAAAGGAAGAAAGAAGAGAGCTATTTTTCTCCTCTGAATGCATCAGAGTTTTTTCAGTGTGGTAGCTAATGCAGACAGTAAGAGGCTTGTCCCATCGAGAATTAGTTCAAAGCATTCTGGTGAGAGGTGCTGGACACGGTGTGGTAACTCACTGCTCTTGAGGAATACTTTGGCCTTGCTCTGAAACTTCACTCCATGGTGGGGCTCCTGTTGGAGCAGGAAGAGAAGAGGTGCATGGGTCTGCTTTCTCATCAGTGGTCCTTGCCTGTCATAATCTCATGTGTTTGTCAAGTCACCAACCTTGATTTCAGATTCCAGATGGATTATTTGTTCTCTGCCTGATTAATCAGATGAATTGTGAAGCATACTGGCAAAGGAGAAGAAAACAGTAACATCTGATTTTTATTGTTTTAGATTAAAATAGGTACACATTTCTTATTCTGTGACAGCAGTCTTGTGAGCTGACTGAACTACCCAGAGGGGGAAAATTGCAGAGGTGGTGCTAATGCATCTTCCTTGAAAGGCTGTTGGAATTTCCTGATCTGATGAGTCCCTGGCAGGTCGTATGGGGAAAGAAAAAAGCTCGGAATGAGGGAAAAACCTTTTCTTATAACTATTCTGGAGAGTCTTTTTATTACCTAAAATTGAGAGGACATCGTTTTGTCTCATTAATTTCTGAGTAAATACATACACCCAGCTGTCTGCATTTCTTTAGCAGATTCATCCCGCTAAATCATAAAACAATTTTTAGCTATGTGGTGTGAAAACACTATCACTTACATTGCTTTTTTTTTTTTTTTTTTTAAGATTAGGAATAAAGATTTAGCTTTTTCCAGGGCTCAGCAGAGTATCTTTAGAAGGTCATAGAAATCTTAATTCAAACTAGGCGACGTTCTTAGTTCTCCCCACAGGTGGGGGTAGTGAGGTGCATATTCCCATTCATGCTTTCCTGTTGTGGGTGCAGCTGGTTTGAGTCAGCCTCAATACTTGCAGTTCTATCTAATTGTGAGAGTATCAGACAATTAGAGGAGAATTATTTCAATACATGCTAGCAATGGGCTCTGTTTCAAAAATGGGTATGTAGTGGGTATGGCTTTGACATTGGAGGCAATGACTGTTGCTGTCATTTGGAGTCTTTCCCCTTATTCTTGGGTTTTGGGTCAGTCTTTGGGTTGGATAATCAGCAGGTCTTCTCTAATTAAAAGCCTTTATCTGTGAAAGCTAAGAAATACTTTGTCTTCTGTGTGTATCTAATACAAAAGTTTATTATGCCAGTAGTCTTACAAAGTGTGTTGGGCCTTTCCCTTTAACATCCAGAGTTAGTTGTATGTCAGTGGCAACAAACCAGGCTCTGTATTAATCACCTAAGCCTGTGAAGCAAACATCAAAGCTTTTCTGTTCTGCATAGCATTTTTTCTGCTTTCTAAAAAATGTCTTGTCTCAGTATACACTGTCTGCTCCTGCTGGTTATATCTTGCCTACTCTCAATCAGCTGTCCTCATGCACAGCTTTCATTGTGACTGTCACATCCTTTGCTGCCTTGCCTTCGCTTGAAGTATTTAATCTACTATATTCATCTGCTGCTTAAATTCCTCACAGATTTGGCTGTATGATCCTCACTTCTTTTTTTTTTTTTTTTTTGGGGGGGGGGGGGGGAAGACATCTTTGACTCACCTTTCAGACACATCTCGTCTGGCAGATGGAAAGCTGCCTCTTCCCCACAGTACCCAGTTTTGTTTTTTCACCTCTAAAATCTGTTACTCGTCTCCTTCCTGTAGCCATCACAGATCAGTCCCAGGTAAAATCTTACATATGTAATTTCCATATCTTTGGAGCTAAAATCTCTTGGTGTTATCAGCACACTGTGCTCATAGGGAAATGTAATAGAATGACAGATTTCTAGTAACTGAAGTTGTAAACTATTTTTTATTGGAAACACTTCTGTGTATCTTCTTTGGGCTGTGGGATGCTGTAGTCATCTTGTCTTCCTGGGGGCAGACCAGAATCTTAGGAGACTGACCAAAGTTTGTTGCTATGAGAAATACTGGCAGTAAAGGAAATATCTGGACACTTTTTCTTTATTTTAAACCTAGCCCTTGAGGGAGCTTAACCCCAATAATGAAATGCTGAGATAACTGTACTGTGTTGAAGCTAGCTCTTCTGGTTTTATGCAGATATGACCCTGTGTAATCCTTCCAGGAAGGTGACGATGCTTTTGTTCTTTTGTCAGTCTGTCCCACAGAGACCTCCAGTTGTTTGCTCTCCTTTTCTTCCACTTGTGTCTGTTCCCTCATTTTGTCTGTCTATTCCCCCTCCTTTCTCCCCCTTGTTCTCTCAGTCCCTCCCTCATACTCCTAATACCCTCCTCTGTCACTGTTGGCAAGTGGTGTCCCTTGGCACGATGACCTTGTGCATGTCTCCTCCACATGGCTCAGACTTGACTTTTTTCACTTCCTGCCCTATGGCACTCTGGAAAAAAGCAGATGGCTCTCCAGAAGCCTACTTTAGGCATCCTGATAATCTCTGAAAAATGAGAAAGTGGAAGGCAAAACAAGGGCATGGCCATTAAATGGAGCAATGCTGGACTAGTAGTTAAGGTTGAGAAACAAACTTTAAAGTGCTGTAATTAAATTGAATTCCTCTTTACCTTAATATACAAGAATGTTTCTTAGCAAGGAACTGTATGAAGATGCATGTAATATTTAATGATATGCATTTAGTCCTTGTGAAAGTTAATTATCAGAGCAGCCATTATAGCCAAGAGCAACATATGTTTCCTCTGGAGGGTCTTTTGAACTCATCTAAACAGTCTTTCTAAGAAGGTTATGTGGGGAAAGTCTAGCTAGTGTGTGGTGTCCCTAGAGAACTGTGGTCTGATCTTTCCGTGCTCAAAGGTGTCTACTGCCACTGGTGTGCGTTGTTAGGGTTTATAAACCTTTATCTGTATGAAGCCACTTCCTTCTACCTTATTCAGTTTGGTAATTCAGTAAGGTGATTTAGTGACTTAGCATATTAAGACAATCAAATTATTTTGGGGTCTCAAAATGGTTCCTTTCTCAGCTTTAAATATTTTTTACTTCATATTTTTTGATGCACAACATATTACAAGGAAGACCAAGATGAACTGTTTTCAAAACTGTCTAAAATGGTTGCATTGGTCTATACTCTCATTTATGGATGCCTAAATGTATATGCATCTCAGTCCTGAGCATTGAGAAATGCTTCCCAGGCACTGAGGTGTGAAGTGGGGTTTGGAGAAGTGGCTTATGAAAATCTGAAGTTACCAAACCCATCAAAGCATTTCTGAAGAACCGAAGAATCACCAAGTTTTATTTTATTATTTTTTTTAATTTTATTGCTACTGTGCAGTTCTCTTTCAGAATTCACTTCTTTAGAAACTCAGATTCAAAATGCATTAAATTACACATTTTTAATAGTGGATGTTGTTACCTTTTCAATGAGAACCTGTACATAAAATTCATTTGCCAGTTCTGGCAGCAGTGCTACTGTTGAAAAGTTTGCTGGGAGATTAGTCTTTGATCTGTCTCTGCAGTTACTTGTATTATTCCAGTGCAGTGAGAAGCTCTGAAATTAATTTGATCAAATATTTGTTTTGAATATAATATTTAGAACTGTGAAGTAAATGAAGCTTCTATAAATACACTCAAGGATGCTGTTAGTGACTCAGTTTATAAATCAGCTCTGTTTTGTGCTGCTGAATATAACCCAACCATTGGCAAAGAAAAAATAGTGAAAACATACACCATTGCGTAATGTTAAGGTATTTCGTAGCCTGGAAAATGTGGTGAATTCTATAGAAGTTACAAATAACACTAATAAATAGCCATAGTTTATGGATTGTGATTTGGGGTTTAGATTCAAATTTTTTTCAGCAGGTTGAACAACATACTCCATCTCACCACCTCTCCATGAATTATTTTGATTTCCATATATTTTGCTATATTTTAATTAGTTATAGCATGCACGTTCTATTAGATATAGTAAAACTTAATCATATTTAAAAGGTGCATAAAATCACTTACTGTGAATATATTACATTAAAATATACATTACATGTGTATATCTCCAATAGGACAAATTCTGTAATTCTGTCTTCGTTTAATTCACAATGCCTGGTTCATTGTCTGTGTAGAATGTCTGGCTCTTACAGAGTTATAAGTGAATGATTCAGGTGTATGATACATCTCTATTACGGTATTTAAATCCATCCTTCTGGAAAAAAAAACTTTTTCTTACACTTAACAAATATTTATAGGAAGGAAGTTGTATATAAAACTCTTAAAGTTGTTAAAATGTAGGATGAGTCTTCTGGAAAACAATGTTTTGGTTGCAGTCTTATTAATATTGGACAGATTACAGTTAGGGTATTTGCAGTTGATATTATTTAAATGAAAATGCATTGGTAAGTATTTTAGCTACAAGGAATTATTAGAGGGTGGAAAACTGAACCAATATTGGACTTGATACCTCTTGGCTAATTAAGCAGTGCAATAAGTAATCACAAGGCTAAAATCTGTAGGATTTAAGTTATTCCATGAGTAGTTTGACTTGTAGACTATTGCCTAATTAGAATTTGTCTGGAATATTTTTCATGGCTGCATTGTTCCCCAATGAAAAGTAAACTTTGGCTGCAATTATATTACTATTTACCAGACTAGAACAGATCCTACTCAGCCTTGAACAAAATTAACTTCTAATGGTGCATCACGTTCAGGTTCAAAGTTTTGCTGCTGCGGGTGAATCAGCTTGAGCTAGTGTTAATAGCACAGAAGTCTTTGAGCTGGGCTCTGTTAAAGAGAGGATATGGTAAGACTGCATAATACCAATGTGCTCTGTGACGGGTAGGAAAAATGCTCGACATTCCCAATACTAAAGGAAAATGGTTTCTAAGCGTATCAGTAGACAAGTGAGATTGGTTCGCAACATCAGTTTGGAAGACTCTACAAGACAGCGTATCTGAAAATGAAGCCCACCCTTAAGAGAATATTTTGCACAGGAGTTGCATCAGGCTGGGCTGCAGCAGAGCTAATTGGGTGTTCTGCCTGCAACTGTTGTGAGCAACACTTATATCAAGAGAAAGGTATGAATAATCCTGTCAGGAAACATAAACATCGCCTTGGAAAATGCAGCCTGTTTCCCAGAGGTTGCCTTAAATTGTGAATTGTTAGTGTTTGCAGACATCAAGATTTTAATTAAATCTTTACTTGTAATTCTAGGTGCTTCCTACTGCTCTAAAAAAACAACAACAAAAAAAAGCAAATGCATGTAGGTTGCTCAAAATTACACTTACAAATTGAGGAAATGGGTTGCTGAGGGAAAGATCCAATATAAACAAAATTATTATTCATGGACTGAAAAAGTAGTATTTTGGATGGAGTAGTAAAACTTCCAGTGAAATAACTGAGCAAATGCATCAGACTGTTTAAAGTCTGCCTCTTAAATATTTGTAAATAAAGCACCTGTGCAGCTAGAGTAAAATAGTGGTTTTATTTTTACTCTAGTATATTAATATGGAGAAGTTGCCAAAGGGGAAAAGATGTGTGCAACAGATTACTGGAGGATAAAAGAAATAAACCATCAAAATGAAACAATCTGTAGAAGATTAATATGAAGCATAGTGCAGAGCAGAAAATTAACGTGAGATTCTCCTGTACTAGAGCTCAGCTCTGTATCGCAAAGCTTGAAGTAGCACAGTGCTCTGCTGATACACTTACCTTGGGGTTTTGGTGTAGCAATGCTTAGGAGCCAGAAAGTGTCCTATAAAGATATAAAGCTTCCCATGGCTTGAATGCCTAAGACCCTAAGGAGGTAATTTTCCACTTTTTGTGGCTATTTAAGCTCCAGGTCAGTAAACCACTTGAACTTTCTCTTCATTCAGTTTAAGAGTACTTATTTGAATAGAAGTAGAGTGTGTTGAGTTGAAGCAGGGTGTGTGCTCCAATGTGCCTTGAAATCAATGTTATTTGCTTCGCTTCAAATTGCTGTAATTTCAGTATTTTTCATTTAAAGGCAGTGCGGCTCTGTACTTTGTGTGCTCAGAGCATTTTTTTTTCTCAGCAGAAGTACCCAACTCCTGTAGTTGTATATGACCTAGGAAAGTGATAACTGTACCTAAAGCAGGATCCTTTGGACTTCAACTATGAGAGCTATGAAGTATATTTTTCACTCAAGCATATTTTTGATCTATGACAATTATTGTAGAATGCAAAAACACCAACAATTTTGATTTTTATCTGTCCATGAACACCAGAACAAACTAAAAATGAACAAATATTGACTATAAATGAGCAATTAAAATGTGCCACAGCAATGATGTGTTCCTTCATGTAAACAACCTTGCAGGTTATTGGCTCAAAACTCTCATCTTCTGAGACAGCTGATGTGGTGCAAGTCTGTGGCCCTGCTTGCTGTTGCCTGGCAGTCCTAAAGCTGTATGGCGGAGCTGAGTGAGGATGGACGAGTCCTGCTGGGGCTGCAGGGGAGCTTGTGCTCCGCTGCCATCCGCTAGCACTGGTACCTTGTGCTGCTGCTCCTTACTTTGAGAGAAAAGGCAAAAAGAACATTCATAACAGAGCAGCAGTGATTTTTTTTAAAGCTTTTATGGTAACAATCTTATGTACTATAGTATATATCATAAATTTAGATGTTTTTTTTCTGTATACTATTTTTCTTTCTAGAAGAGTAATGTGCTTATAGGTAGCTACTAATGGTTTTACTCCCTGTATCCAAACCTGGAAAGAGGACTCAGTCCAGAGGCAGTTGAGAGATTTGCAATTTTTGATACCTGCTTCATGCTGTATTTCTACAGCTAAGAGGCAAATAGGAGCTATGTATCTTGTGTTCCTTGTGGCATTGCTGGCAGAAAGTAATGAAAGCAATGCATCCTAAAAACTCAACTGCTTTTTGTGCTGTGTACATCTACAGTACATAGATGCCTGTATCTTCTACTTTTGTTTTCAAAGATTTATTGCAAAATAAATTCATGCAGATTGAGAGTTAAAGATCTTTTATATTTATAGCTGCAAGGAGTCAGTGAAATGCAAGTTCATTCATAGTGAACTTACTTCAGAGAATCACAGAACATCTTGAGTTGGAAGGAACCCTCACGGATCATGGAGCCCAAGTCCTGGCTCCACACAGGACCACCTAAAACCAGACCCCATGTCTGAGAGCAGTGTCCAAATGCTTCTTGAATTCCAGCAGGCTCAGTGATATGACCAATACCCTGGGGAGCCTGTCCCAGTGCCCGACCACCTCTGGGTTGCACCCTTTGGTTGAATGTTTCCCTAACCCCCAGACTGACCCTCCCCTGTCCCCGCTCCATGCCGTTCCCTCGGGTCCTGTCGCTGTCCCCAGAGAGCAGAGCTCAGCGCCTGCCCCTCCGCTCCCCTCGTGAGGGAGCTGCAGGCCGCCATGAGGCCTCCCATCAGCCTGCTCTGCTCCGGGCTGAACAAACTGAGGGACCTCAGCCACTCCTCAGATGTTTTCCTCTCTAGACACTTCCCCAGCTGCATAGCCCTCTTTTGGATACTAATAATTTAGTACTTTTTAAATTGTTGTGCCCAAACCTGCACGCAGTACTTGAAGTGAGTAGTATAAGTTGAAAAAGTAGTTGAAGACTTTTATTCCTTCTAGATGGCTTGCTTTAAAGTAAGTTATTTCAAACTTTAAGCAAATAGTTCATAAAATATGTAAAAGGAACATGTTCAAATGTTGACATTACAGAATTCTTTTGACATAGAGGGAATCTCATCCTGCTGCTCTATTGTTTGACATAAAGGGAATTACATCCTGCTGCTCTATTGCTTACATGCTGATAATTTGTCTTGAATAAATGATCAAATAATTAACTATATAATGAATGATTTTGCTTTAAGAAAAGTCTACATGCAATTATTAGGTGCTTTTATTGTTGTTGCTATTAAAAAAATACATCAGCTTGCAAAGATGTCACTGCTTGAAGTTGAGATCTGGAGCTGTGTCTCCCTTGATGGCAATTCTCATTCCAGTTTTTCAAAGCAATCTTGAAAAATTAAAATGTATTCTAGTACTTTACTTTTTCATGAGAAGCTGTTGCCTAAAATGTCCATTAGTGAAAAGCTTTTCAGTTGTTTGACAAACTCCCTAGTGAATATCACCAAGGATATGATGGGGGTGAGGAGGAAGGTGGTATTTATATTTCAGGGGCTGAGGTGCAGACAGAGCAAGCATGGGCATAGGGCAAGAAGGGAGGGAGAGATCCCACCTGACATCAGGTGTAAGCAATCTCCAGACTGCATTTATGAGATGCCAGGGATGTTAGAGCAGTCAGTCTTCTGTCCTGCCTTTGCATAAACCCCAAGCAAGCCTTCCTACAAGAACAGTTGTTTCATCAGCCTCAAATAGACAAATGAAATTTTAAAACTCATTTAAGATACTGAAACAGGAGCTGTTTTTAAAAGGATAAAAAGCTGGTGTGACTAAGTTGAAATAGAAATTGCTGTGATATTCTCTAACCTTAAAAATCTTGAGCTGCTGTGAGGGCATCAGTACCACAGTGAAGTAAGTACACATGGTGAGAAAACACATGCACTAAAAAACCCACCCACATAAAAGCAGAAGTAAATCCCCTACCTTGAGTCTGAGGGACTTGCAGGAGGAGGCCAGTGGGAATGGAAATTATTTAATACATAGCAAGCATGAAGAACAACCACAGACTGAAAGAAAGGGCAAAGAGGTGGACTTAAGTTAAAAAGAAAAGGTGTATGGGAAATTGGAGTTGATGGTGTTGAGCCTCTGCGATTTAGTTGCTGCATTTCTGGCAGTAACAGGCTTATCTCCAATGTTTTCTCTGCAGGACAGATAGATCAAGCTTGTACTGTTTTCTGAGCTTGCTTTTTGTGAACTGAACACTGATGGCAGACTTGAAGAGAAGGTTAGAAAATGTGAAGGCAATTCAAGATGCGGCATATGGATGCAGGTGCTGGTGTAGCTAATGGTGGTGGCTTGGACAGCGCCTTCTTGAGCAAGTGATGAAGCTACATGGAGGTGGGTCTGCACAGCAGGAGGAGGGTGCTACTGAAGTCCACACTGGACAGCTTTTGTGGACAACGGGAGTAAGACTGAGCACCCTTCAGCAGCCCTCTGTGTGCTTTTGGGGCCGCATGGGAGTGGGCTGCCCACTCAGTGCTGCAACCCCAGTCTGGTGAGTGGGGTGTTGAGGACAAGGGGATTCCCTGAAAAATGCACTCCTAACCCAAGCTAAAATGGTAATGTAGACTTACCTGCTAGCTGTAGCACTGGAAGGTTACCTTTTTGACATCCACTTGGTTTTCCCTCTCTGCTTCCCTGCTGATATTGCAACTCTGGCCTTAGCAGAGAGTAGAGAAGACCAAGACAAGGGAATATTTTTTTTTCACCACTTCGAGAATCCCCTTACTTCTGTATGTATTCAATCAGTGGATCCACTCAGTTGAATAATTGTTTGCTGAGGTATACATATCACTGCTTGTACAGATGCTCATGTATGTATCTCTGTACATATATAGGGAAAATTAAGAATTTATTGCAGCAAATATTTACTGTACCACAATAGTCCCTTATTAAGAATTATTAAAATAATGCACAATATTATTTATTCATGTAATCATTGCTTTTACAAGATGCACCACCATAAAATATACATTGTAATAATTTATTGAATACTTAGCATATAAATTAACTAAAAAGGCCTTGGGCAAAAATAAAGATCGTGAATTCTTGTTAGATTTTAGCTGTACAAAAAACATCAGTATCTGAATATTTGCCTTATTGTGCTGAAGAACTAGAGCTGCACAACAAAGCACTGGAAGTGAAGGAATTTGGTGTCAGTTTTGGAGGAGCTACACTGCTAACACATTTTCTATGATCAATTACTTTCCTATACCTCAGTAAAAGTAGTTTGGGAAGAAATTTTACAGTAGGTTGTATACTGTATGTGTTATGTACAAATTATTTCCCCCTCTGAAGGAAGGAGGGGCTGGGGGGAAGCCATGGGAAGGTGTGTGTTTTAATTGAAAGAATTAATGTCAGAATCAGGAATCACTATCCCAGCATCTTGCGGGTAGGTTCAGATGCTATCATTCTCCCTGCAGGAAAACTACTTTTTGCTGCTAATGGGGTACCAGGGGAAGGCAGCTTGCTCTCATGCTTCTTTAAATTGCGTAGTAGCTCCCTTATTAAGTCAACACAAATGTTAGATGAAGGACAGTCATTAACAGTTAACTCATACCCATAGGGAAATAGGAGTACAAATGAATTATGCTTGAATCTAAGACAGGATAAAGTTCAGTAAGGTATCTGAAAGACCAAAATATTGATTCCTTACCTCCACAGTGAGGAGGGCAGGCAGATTTGGTCCTGATGTTTAGGAATAGTGGTAACCCTCCAGTGTGCCTTGGCCATGTGTTTTGTTCCTCAGGCTCCCCTCGTCTTCCTCAGCCTTTCCTCATAGAAGTGTATAGTAGAAGCAGATAAACCAAATTTTGCTAGGTGGTTGTCAGGCTTGGTGATTGTCTTTGTGTGAGGATAGGACAATGACAGAAAACTGGAAGATCATAGAAAGAACTGGCTATCAAGAAAAAAAGCAAAGCTTTCTCAAAGATGTAAAGTATCTTTAGTTTTACATTGAGAGTCTGCCCATCTCTGTGCTTGGCTCCCTGCTAAAGATTTACTATGTCCTCATAAGGAAAGGGTTATCTAAAATATTGGAGTAATGTACCTCTCTATTCAAAAGTTTTAAGATCTGTCCTTTTTACCAGAGAAGACTGAGCTTTGGTAGTTTTTGCATAGTCCTGTGACAAAAAACAAGTGATGTAGGACAGGAGGCATGTATGTCTCAAGGCATCCCTGCTGCTGTGTTCCCAGTCTCTTTGCAGAAAGAGAAATTGCAGAAAGGAAAAGGACAGAGATGGTACTCAGAAGGGTGTAGTCAGAAGAACCAGAATGAATTTAGCAGTATAAACTCTTCCTGGTAGCTAGTATATGGGGTCAGAGCAGGCGTGACGTGTATCTCCTGACTGCTCCTCCTACAGTTGTGTAAGTAGAAATCCAGTCCTGGCAAGACCAACTTCTCCTACAGACCTTTATCTCAAATACTGCCTGATGACCCAATCCTGTACTTATTTATCCAAATAATTTGAGTCTTTTTCCTTATAAACAACTTGACTGGTCAGATAAAACATGTCTTTTTCAGAAATGACATCTTTTTGCATGCTTTGGCACCTGCTGCACCTGATAAATGCCCTGTGGACATAATTGCAGTAGGTAAAAATAGAGAAGTAGGACAGTCAAAAATATGTTCAATTTTCTTGCTGGTCTTGAGTTATAGCTGTATGAATCAAATAACAGTAGGTCAGCCAGAAGTGACAAATTCACTAACTATATGATTTTATATTGCTGTAGGTTAGAGATTGCTAAAGAAAACATATGCATGTGTATTTTCAGCTAATATGGTCCATTTAAGTGGATTTGTTTGCAGAATTCAAGTTTTTTCCTTTTAAATATTGCTTTAACAATATTGCATTTGGCAGCATGGGAATGAAAAATCTATTTTCTACCCACACTTAAGAGTTAAATAACATTTAATAATTTTAAATTGCTGGTAAATTTATACTGGCTTGAATTGTCAGGATGAGAGATTAAAATAATCTCCTGTAATGACAGAAGGTACTTTAACATTTATAGGGCCTCAATCATTCTGCCATATAAGGAAAATGCATTTTATCCATTTAATTTTTTTTAAACTTTATGATGTGATAGAGTTTGGTTTGACTGATTCATTTTGGTTCTCCTATTTCACGTGAAGGAGAGAATCACCATGATAAATTGATGTATTATGGATTTGATGAATGGTTACTTTCCATTCAGTATAATTATCAGGCGATAGTTTCAATGAAAGATGCTGGGAAATGAAACTTTTCACTTCAGATAACCATCCACCCTGTCTGACAAGAAAAATGGAGCTCTATTTTCAACATATTACTGTGGAGCAAGGCCAACAGAGGTAGGGCAACTGTTTGTGAGTTGTGAAGGATAGGATGGATTTGATTTTGAAGAAGTGCCTGTCTAAATGAATTTGTGAAAGGAATTGTTGACAAGAAATAAAATAGCACATGAAATGTTGAGAAACCTGATTGTTTAAGAAAGATGGTTTTATTTTGTATCTGGCAGAGAAAGGATTATCAATTTGTAAAAGGCACCCAAATGTAGTGGTAGCCATTATTTTTTAACCATATAGATAAAAAGGTATCTCATCCATTAATATGTAGATAGGCTTAGAGGTATACAGAAGGGACTTTGCACATTTTTAAGTGGAGCTCTTTCCTTACAGCCAGGGGTTCTGCTGGTAAATGCATCACCCGTGTGATCTTAGTGCTCTCAGAAATTGCTCTGATGCTACTTTCAGGGTTGTTTCATCCAGAATATGCAGACGGTATGTTTGGAAGAGTGCATGCATATTGTTTTTCCAGATTTTGAGAGACTGTTGTGGGGAAGCTTGGTGTAAATGGAACAAATAGAAATATCAGGATTCAATCAGCTGTCTGTAAAAAGCCACTAGATTTGTTTGTTTTGCAAATATTTAGATAGCAGTGAAACATTTTTGAGAATGAGACTGCTTAGGAGATGTTAGTCTTATTGTCACTGGTTGTACACAATTAACAGAATAATAGCACATGAACTGAGTTTACTGTGAATGTAAGTAAGATAGGAGTTGGAACTATATTCAGATGAAATCTGAGATAACGTTTGCTTGTAGTGAGTCTCAAGAATTTCTTATGTTATCAAAATGCAAAATTTTCCATCTGCAAGAAAAAATCCTATGTTAAATTCATCAGGAAGTGTTCACGAAGATAAATTCAGGAAGACGAAAGTTCATATTTTGTCAAAGATTGTTTTCAAAACAGAGAATAACTTATGCTTTTAGTGTTTTAGCTTCATGAAAGGAAGATGAAGCTCTTCAGAGAAGAGCAAGGAAGCTGGTGAGGGGGCTGGAAAATGATGTGTAAGAAGCCCTGAGAGAACTGGAGAAGAGGAGGCTGAGGGAAGACCTCATGGCTCTCTACAGCTGCTTGAGTGGAGGTTGCAGCGAGGTGCATGTTTTTCTCTTTTCTTAGGTGACAAGTGATAGGATGCGAGGAAATGGCATTGTGTTGTGTGGTGGGGTTTAGACTGGATGTCAGGAAGGATTTCTTCACAGGATTTCTTCTTGTTAGTCACTGGACCAGGTCCCTTAGACCTGTGGTGAAGATGCCTTCCCTGGAAGTATTAGAGACGTGTGGATGTGGCACACATGGACCTGGTTTAGTGGTGGACTTGATAGTGTTATGTGATGGATGGACTTGATGATCTTATGGGTCTTTTCCAACCTAAATGATTCTATGGTTCTGTTTCTTATTTTAAGTTCCTTTATAAAAAAGACTTGTGCTGTAGTGTTGATAATATTGCATTAAAAGCCATAGAAACGGGATACCAGGTAAGTTTTACTGATGTGTACTTTGCCTCTTGTTATATATCTAGTTAAAATTATAAGCATTTTATCTTATGTAAAGTTTTAGGGAAAACTTATTTTATTTTGCAGAATTGTGCCAAGGCTTACTGAGAGTATTCACCTTTCCTATGTTAAGAACTATTACAAATGACAGATAAAAATATTCAATTTCTAAGAAATGAAAAAGCTTCTTTTCAAATGCTATCTTGTATGACTTAAGATGCAGCAACATTTTGTACTGTAAAAATCATTTTGGGAAAATGTATCCATCTATCAATTTGTGAGCGCTGAGATAAGTTCTGTGTTGAGCTCCACCAATTGAGCTATAGTGAACAGGGATGGGCTGTCAGTGACTTCTGTGTTATCTAGTAATTTCCCCATAGATCCTTGTTTTAAACTGCTTCTAGATTTTATTTCATCTTAAAAAATAATCATTTTTGTCCTATCAGTTTGTCTCCTTGTTCTTTTAAAGCATATATATGGTAAAATCCAGCAGAATAAAAATCACTTTCTTTTCAATTTTTCTTCTGAGCCTTGTTGTAAGACCAACCACATGGGGGAAAAATATTTCTTCTTTTCAATTTGTCTTTTTTGTTCTTTTAATTCTTGGATATAGAAAAATTTAGCAGGTTCTCTATCCTTGACAAGCTTCTGCTTTAAGAAGCACCCATTCTATGGATCATATATATATGTAAGTAGAGGAGTTGAGCAGTGAAAGCGTTAGTTTGTATGTGTAAGCTATTTTAAAAATATTTTCCTCTAACTAATATATAGAAATGTAGAAAAATACTTGTAAATTCTATTGACTCACATGGAAGTTTTTTGCACGTGAAGGAAGATTTAACATGTGGTTGCTGAGTGAAACAATGCTGCCCTGGGGGAGTTTCTTTGTTGGTTAGGTAAAACAGAACTGCTTGGATTAATGGTTGTGCTAAAATGTAGCAAGCCTTCATCCAGGGTGTGTTAGTAAACTTTTGTGGTTTTAAAATATCTAACTAGGAGAACAGGAGTGATTTCTACCATGGTAAAGCTTGCAGTTTATCAGCAGTAGATGGTCAATAAAAAACAAAAGCAAACAACATAATCAGAATAACTAATGGTGTTTATCTGGCAGTCTCGAGGTCTAGGCTGTAGAGATCACTAAGCAAATATTTCCATTAGCAGTGACACCACAGGGGCCTGTTTGCCTGGGATTTTACAGGCTGAGGATGAGTTTGCATGCAGATTTCCTCATCTGTAGTAAGGAGTGAACCTACACAGTGGTTTGTCAGCAGGAGCGCTTCTCTGCTCCTCCCGACAGAAGATGAAGAATTTGTTGCAGGTTTGACTGAGACTCATGTAGGTCCAAATTATGGTGGGGTGGTAAGGGCACCTTACCTTATACTGCAATGTTCCAGTGAAATGAAATTTAACACTTGATCTGTGAAGGAGGAAAAATAAGAACAATCAATTACAGCATATGTATTAGTGACACAATGATACAGATAAAGTTTAAGCATGTAACGCCAACACGAAATTACATAAAAATAAAATAAGTTATGATTATGATGAAACAATAATTCTCTGTTAATATAAGAATTTGAACTTCAGCTTGAGTAAACTGAGGCATACTTTGTATTTTATACTACCACAAGGTTTAAATAAGGACAAGAAAAGTTTACACTTTTTCATATACTTTTCACTTTTTAAATAAAAAAACATTGCTACTATTATTGTATATGTAGAAAATCCCCTATTATTTTGCTTCCTTCTATGATTTGTATTGTACTTGTAATATTCTGTTTATTGGTAAAACGGTTGCTTATTCCGTGGGGTTTCTTTGGAAGAGTGCACTGGCCAGCTTTCTCCACTAGGGTGTACAAACAGCCTGTGCAACTCCTGGCAATGGGATAAACATGATCTTAATTCTGCATAAATTTCAATAGTAACAAGCCAGCCCAAATTAATCATTATTCTATAAAACAAGCAAGCAGATGGAAAGATGTTGATGTCTGTAGCAGGAATTTTTTTGAACAAAATATAGAAGACATGGCATTTCAGAGTAAATTAAAGCATATATTTCAGTCTCTACAGCCCCTGGAAACTTGACATCCTGGAAGTGTTACCATGCATTTCAAATCTCTTGAAAGCTACCATCTATTATGGCAAGATTAAAGGACTGAGAGTATTGTTGGAGTAAATCTCATATAAATCTGTTTTGAGTGGAACTCTCGAACTAGTTGGGTAGGATACTTAAGAGGTAGTATGTACACATACAGATAAGAGTGCTGATCTTCATTCCTGTAGTGGAGTTAACTAGACTATTTTAATGATAATTAGGATAAGAATCATAGCTTGAATGTATTTTTGGAAAAGAAAAAGCAAAGTCCTTGCAAGTGACTACTTGATGACCTGAAATTTTATTTACCCAGTTTAAGTTATCTTGAAAGATTTGTGTTTTTCCAGAGGATTCCTATTGTATAGCTTGACTTCAACTGCTAGCTGCTTTAGGATATGGTAGTGATATATTAACTCTTAGCATGCTGTGTTCTTCATTTGTTCATTAAGGGAGCCTGTGCCTGCTAGTCATCTTTCCCCTGTGCTTGTACTAGGTAGCTTTACTGGGGAGCTTGCAGACAGTCTGCTGCTGCTGGAAAAACTGAATTACTGCTCCCATTTAGTGACCAGACTCTGGTACTTGCTGGGTCAGAAACAAAGCTGGGGATGGAGATGTGTGTGCCATGAGATACTCAAGAGGGAGAAGTGTGAGGCCTGATCCATTAGGGAAGTGGTGTGCTGGGGAAGCAGCAGCAGGAGAGTGAATGCAAGTGCAACTTAGTGTAGGTAAGTTCAGCCTCTTCAGGCCACTTGTCTGCTGGAGTTGAGAATGTGTTGGTGCAAAAGAGCTGCATTTTATGTGCCCTGTGACCAGATTGGCTAGGCTTTTCTCTCCTGATGTAGCACTTAATGCTTCTAGACTGAGAATGTTAATAAGGATATCCATCTTTCCAGTTGCACGATCTAATTTAGCACATTCAAATTCCACACCAGTGTGCGGCCCAAATGCTTGAAAGCTATTTAGAAGCGAGAACACCAAAACAATACATCTGCTTTTCTGTCAGAAAATTTGTAATTTAATTAATCACATGGAGACACTTGAAGAATAAGGCCAGTCTTAAGGGTTTGGAGAAGAATGGGGGTTCAAAGTGCAGTGTAATGGTGCTGGTTGCACATTTCATGCAATTCATTATCAGCTCTTATTTTAAGCTGATAACTGACGCTTCAGCTGAAAAATGAAGTCAAGGGGATACAAAAGCTATACACAAAATTCTGAGAAATGCCAATTTGCAATGTTTTATTTGCCAACTGAAAGGAACAGCTTGTGCTTACCTTGGGTGCTGTTGTATACAACTTCAGCAGTGATGGAGAAGTTGGGAGAGAAATGACATAGCTGAGTTCTCAAACTTGCAAGTTTTTACCATCTTGGGAAGCTACTGGCAGATAGTAAAAGATGTAGTGTTTATTTGAATCTAGGTGCAGAAGATGTTCCTTCTTTACATATACAGCTGGGACTATTACAAAACTGGCACAGCAGTGAGCTGGGCTGACCAGTCGGCTATGAACTTGAAATGGAAGGAGTGTGGGTGAAGGTGGTCTATTGGGCTCCACACTGCAAATTACATTTTGCACAGAAGATATGAAGGAGTTTTGGAGAAACAAGTAATTTACTTGTGTGTGTGTCCCCGTTAGCAACAGTAATGGGAAATAAGACCTGTAATACCAAGATGGTTTTCTCACCCCTTTGTAATCCACCTTTATGAGTTTAGGTGGTTCTGTGCTTTTGCAGTGTTATGAGAAATGAAACATGAAAGACAGTCTTGGCTAAATTTGAGGTAAGATCAAAGCCTTATAATACTTTCATTTCTAAAATCTAATTTAGGTAAAAAAAAAAAAGTGGACTGGAACTTTTCTTCAATGAAAATATACAAAAGAGATAGATTTCATATCAATATTTTACTGGTCCAGTTTTCTCAAGATAGTTTCCAAATGCTGGTAACAAATGCAGTTTATTATTAAATTACAGCTGGAGGTTAAGACAGAGGTCTGTAGTGCTCTCTACCTGCAAGTGTATGACTGTATGTAGGATGTGGGTTTCCGGAAGAATCTAGTACTTTTGCCACACTTTCATTTTTGAAACATGTCTGTGTGGCATCTTTAATGTGTCATGTGCTTTGATCAATACTCTGACTTCAGCACTGTTGGCATTGGTAAGAAATTATCATCTCCTTAGAAGTGTTGATTAATATTAATAATTGCTTAATATCAATACGACTGATAAGGCAGGTACATTTGGATGGTGAGGGGATGACTTCTGATTATTTTCTCTCTAATAATCCTTAGTAATAAGCAGAATTTCTTATTTCTATTGTGGTCTGGTTCCCTCCAGCCTCTTGGTATTTTTTTCCCTTCTGCTTCTTCCTTGAGACACTTTATTGTAATCCCTACTTCCCTACTGCCAGCAGCACTGTGGTGGAGTGGAAGAAGTTCAAGTTCTTCTAAGTAGTCTGCCTTAAAGGCTAAGGCTGGTTCGGTGACTTGCTTTACAATTTCTGTTTTAACACTAAAATAGAAATGATTGTAAATAATGTGAAATATTCCCATGTAGGATTATACGAGTACTCTTACTCAAACAACTCTGTCATCTTAGAGGTAGAAAGATAATACTTCTTGGAGAATTTAAGTTACTTTATCTTAGCAGAGAACAAAAAAATGTTTATGCCATCAATTTCTTCTCATAAAGTGTCTTGCACTATTTCTGTGAAAGACATGACAAAAACAGGAATAGAGAATGCTATCAGTGATGGTTAAACAGGGACAATTTGGATGAAAATATTGTAGGTATTTTTTAAATTCAAATAAAAATTATCAGAGGGGTAGGCCCCAGTTTCCATTTCCATCACTGATGTAGTACCAGGATACAGATGTAATGGTGTAACTGGAAGCCAAAATAATCCTTTTGTAATGCTCTTGTAACCTAAACTACTTAAATTGTGGCTAGTAGACTGCTATATATCTTCACACAACAGACAAGGAAATTATTTAAAAATACATAAAGACCCAATTAAGCATGTAATCATTGTAAAATAAATGTTTGTAAAAAAAAAAAACAACAAAAGCAAACAAAAAAACCCCACCTATTTCACGTGTCAGAATAGTCCTTCTAGAAGTGCATGAATACCTTGCATGATAGGCTTATTAATCTCTTAGAGCATAACGATTGTTTTTGAAGTTATCACTGCTAAAACACGTGACACATGCTTTTTCCTGAAATTATTATGTTGGTAAGTAATAACTTCATAGCTGTTACATAAATAATTTTCCCTTTTATAACTCGAACTATAAACTTGCAGACATATATAGGTTGCACTTAACTCTTAAGCCCATTAACATGAATCCATTGCCCAACTAAATGGGGAAAATGATCCAATTTATACCGTTTTTAGCAAAACCATGTTTTCCCTGATGTGCATCTCTTGTATATGAAGTAATTTTTAAGGCTAGAAAACAGCATGGTAGAAGCTGTTGTCTTCCTTTACATAGTGCTATAGATTTGTGTTGTGAACAGCTTGGTGTTGAGATGGCTCTGCGCTAACAATTGAAATAAAAGGAAGAGAAAACCAGAGAGGAGCACTCCTGACTGATTGCAGGTACTGTTCTTCCTCCTGCACTTGTTCTGCACCACTATGTCTTGTCCAGTCATGCTTTGCTTCCTAGAGAGCCTATAACTCATGGGGAAAAGGCCATCTGCCTCTCCTGTACTTGGAAAGCACTTAACACGACAGGGTCTCTGGGTAAATAATGGATAACTATTCTTTTTCTTGCTGTCCTTGTTTGCATGCTATGGTTCAGCTGGCTGTGTAGGAGCTGTACATTAGTCATGTGGAAGTGAAGAAATTGAGCCCGTAGCATTTGGAGGCAGGTCCCAGGCTGCAGCAATGCAAGAGGCTGACTATGGGACTTGGGGAAAGCATGGCTAACATCTGATGTGCTGGCTGAACTCGGGCTCCTTTAGCCATGGCTACCAAGGCAAATAGCCAATACTAAGTTTGTTTTCATACTTCCAGGGAAGTATTTTTAGGTGTTTCTACAGGGATTTTATCTCCAATTCTTGTTGACATTTACAGGAATGTCCTATCTAAATTTATGTGCTGTATTTCAAATGCCGTGACTTACTCAGCATGTAAGCTGGAAATGAAATATGAGAGAATTTTAAGAGTTCACATCTTCCATGTTGCACACCCCCAAGGTGGGTGGACCACGAGAAGCATCTTTGAACTTATAGGGTGTGTTTAACAAAGAAATCTTCATTTTTGAGATCAGAAAGTATGCATCACAGGGCATGGGATTTTATGACCACGAGCACAACAAGGATGCTGCACACTGAATTTAGTCAGCAGAGAGAAAGGATTTTCCTTTCTCATCAGTCATTTACTAGGGTAAAGAGGAAGCAAAGTGTGGTCTAAAGGTTGAAATTAATGTTGTCTGGTGGTCTGGATTTAGTCCTCAGCCCCGAGTGACACTCAGTCAATTTCTGTGCCTGGTCTGCTTCTGTTCTAGAAAGCCTTGTATGTGACTAATGTGTGAGTAGTGAAGTGAAAAAAAAGAAGTAGATGTCCTCAAGATTTGTACTTAATGTGCTGTCTTGAAAGATCCTTTCATTTTTGAACCTTTGTGTAAAGAAAAAATAAAAATAAAACAGAAAATAGAAATTATTGTTTCCCAGAGGGCAAAAGTCTTTCAGACATCAGAAATGAAGGTTTTAGTATAATGGTTACTGTTAGGGGAAGAAAAAGACAAAATCAGAATAGATAACTAGTTATCTAATAGAAGTACAGTCTTGAGAAAGCCGTCATCTTTCTGAAAAACAAACAAAGGTTAGCGGACTCTGTTCTTCAGTGAGTGCTGTAAGTGCAGATCGTTGTAGAATAGTATGTGCCTAAACAGTAAGCCAGAAATAATTGCTGTTTAAGAGCAAAGCAAAAACTGTGAAGAATGGTAAATAGAGGCAGCAGTGATGCTGGAAACCCCAGTTTAAAAACCATTTTTCTTCATCAGGAATCTTATCCATTGGTGCAATGAGCTGTCACTTTCCCTTATGCCCTCTCATCCCTACATGAGTCCTTTTGTATCCGAATTCCTGCCTTGCCATGAGAGATAGTGATTCACAAAGCAGGCTTTGGTAGAGTTTCCTTTCATGGATGACGATGAGGCTGCTACCATATGTGGCATTACAGAGTGCCAGGAGTCTCTTCTCCACTTCTGATTCTCGGGCGCTAATCACCACCCAAAAAGTAGTGTTTTTACACTCACAGCATGAAGACCTGTCTGGCTAAGCTGCTTTGGACAGCTTCAAGGGGCTTACGCCACTCCATACAGAGGTTGTTTGACTCATTTCCAATTGCTGATTAGTCTCCCATTAAGAAACTCCTGTATTTTCTTAATTAAGATAGCTTCCTGATATTGCTTTCCGGATGTAGCTTCCTAGTGTTTTCCTTTAATTGCCCTCAAGATAGTTTTGTGATTGTGCTTCTCAGGTGTGGTTTCCTAATTGCTTTTCTTTAATTACACAGTAGGCATGCTTATTCTAAGGTCATTGAATAGGTCCTGTAAACACTTTTGGTTTAATTTCTTTAGAATTCATTTTACACTGCCATAACTCATGAAAATAATTAACATACTTTGAAATGTATTAATATCTAGAAAATCATGGCATTGTTTCTAAAGTTTGCAACTTTTTAAAAACTTAAATTACCTCTCTTAAGGTAACACCAATACCTGAACCTGTATTTTTAGTGTAATGTGAGAAAAGTTGCTGAGAACCTACAATAAGGTCATGGTGTTCCTGGAGACACATCTCTGCTTTCAGTCTGCTGTCAGGAGGCCAGAGTTTCAGGGGTTTGCTCTGGTTACCACGGCCAGGACCTGTCAGTAGTGTTATTGGCTTTGGACAAATTTTTATAGGGTGTCAGATTGAAGGGAAAAAAAAAGTGATGAGGGGAAAGTGTTATGAGAAATCTCAGAAGGAGAGATGTGTGTCCATGTACAAACAGGTGATAAGTAGTAGTTAATGTAATAAATGATTATTGAGAAGACGTATCTGTGTCAGACTAGTAAAATTTATCTGTTGGAAATGTAAAATTCATTATATGTCTCCAAAAATACATTATTTTTCTGTTTTCCTTTTGAGATATGCAGTTGGAAGCCCCAGGGGCAGTATCAAGAGAAGATCACTTTATTACTTCTATCCTATCAGCAATGGAAAAAGATACATTGCTTTATCTTCATTTCTCTTGCCAACAGGTCAAACAAGGAATAATTTTTCACTTGTTTATTCATGACATTCCTGCAAGGCTAACTTAATTGGAAGAAAAATCCAGTAGAGCACTTCTGGATTTTTTTTTGTCAGTGTAAAATAGATGACCTAAATAGATGTCATGCTAATAATATTACATGAATGAAAGTTAGGTATAATTTTAATAATGGAATTATTGATTTTGATGCTTGGACAGACATACTATTTGTATGTGAATGTTAAATTATGTTAATGTATTGATCATTTAATTGAATACAAGTGTGAGGAGTTGTGTTCTCTAGGTAAAAATGGACATGCAGTTTTTTCCATGCAGGTGGTAAATGAATTGCTTGTAATAGTTCCAGTAACCTGACAAACAGTACTGCATAGTTATCAGTGTTTGTAACTGGCACACCATGTCTCTTGGTCTACCTCTGGTAGTACTGAGGTTTAGTTGACATTGTTAGCCATTTCATAACCTAACAGAGGTAATTCTTAAAATGACTGTCTTAAAACTGTAGATTTGTCAGGATTAAGACTTATGACTGAGGCACAGAATGGCATTAACAGATGTAGAAATGAACTCTGCCCTTTGGTGCCCTTTCATCTCAGCAGCACTTGTACACGTGCCTAACTTTAGGCATATGAGATTTTTCCCCTGGAGATTTTCTGATGTTTTACCAGATTAATGTGTTTCCATGGTGTATTTTCAAATGCTTTTTTTTTTTTTTTTGGGGTGGGGGGAGGGGGGAAGGTGTATAGGATAAGTCTTTGTAAAATGAACCTTTGTGAACTTTTGGAACAAGCTATAACACCTGCAGCAGATAACATTTTGTTGTTATTGGTTGAGAATAGATTTGAGCTTCTGTTGTTTGAGGACAGACGCTTACATCCCTCCATGCTCACTTCCTTGTGGAAGCTGCATCATGTAATATGTGAGTTGGGTAAGGTGCACAAAGGATGCTCGCTAGGTTCAGCAGTGGTAAGAGGGTACATCCAGTTCTGAGCACTGCGTTTCCTGAAAAGATGCAAGGAGGCAGAGAATCCAGATGAGGTCAACAAGAGTATTTGTGAAACCACAGAAGAATTGTAGTTTATGTGAAAAGTGGAGCAAGACATTTCCAATCCTAAGACTGGGAAGAAGTTGTGAAAAGAAAAACTACATACACTGTGGATGGGACAGATGGTAATGGGATTAAGATTAAATACAGGAGATTTAGATTTGATACTTGGAAAAACTTCTTGTTAACAATGAGGACAGTGAAGCATGAGTAGATTAAAAGGGGAGGCTGTGAAGTCTGTCATACGGACTTAGAAATTACACAGGTGTGACAAAATATGGATAAGTGGCCTCTCTTTATTTGTAGATGCTGAACAGTGAACATTGCTCTATTGGTTATTGTATATGGGAATGTTTTGGGTTAGAATATGATCCCGGCATACACTACAGAGTTGGGATTCTGAATTTTGCTACTCCTTGGTTCCATATGCATCTTTTGCGTTTTCAAATTCTGTCTCTGCTGTTCAGTGCAAAGCTGTCTTGGCTCTATTAAGTGAGGAAATGTTGTCAGGATGTAATGTCACTGAAAATGTGTTCATATTTGCCAAACAATTGATCGGCAACATAAATTTATATAATGAGTAAAGCAGAGATTAGATCTCTTTATAAAAACAACAACAACAACAAACGTCCCCCCTCCCCCCCGAAAAAAAACAAAAACAAAAACACTCCCAAACAAACAAGAGCAAAACAAGACTTGCAAATAAATGAGCACGGACTCTTTTAAAAAAAAAAAAAAAAAGTAAAGTACCAATCCATTCAAAAGATCCAAATATTTTTCTCTGGGTTCATTTCTCACAATTGCTTTGATGCTGTTTTGGGGGATGGCTGTGGCTGATGTCAGGGCTCCTGACAGCATTTGAACCTTCAGGTTTTTGATTGCTCTCATCTCCTGTGCTCTTGTGGCACATTTAGGAATGTACTTTGTCTCTAGTAGCTCTAAATCTGGATGCCTAAGAGGTTCCCACTCCTAGTGAGCACTTTAAATAACAATACTCCTATGCAAAAAAAGAATCTGAATGGAACAGACACACAAATCTGAACGTGCTCCAGTGATGATATTTGACAGTTTCCTTAGACAGCTGTGTTAAATTAGCACAGATGTGGGGACTTGCTGTGTTCTCAGAGTAAAGGAGATACTTTCTGTCCTCAGGATCCCATCCCAAATCTGCCTGAATGTTTCAGTTCTGGGGATTGCATTGATGTCAAGTGAACTGGTTACCAGAAAGCTGGTGGCTTAGCACTGCTTTTGGCAAGCCTGTGATAAGGTCTGCATATTTCTATAATTGAGTTCTTCAAAGACTGTTTAGGGATTCTAAAAAAAATGGGAAAATTGCATTTTAAATAATAATAATAAAAAAACTGCAGTTGTGATATGTTATTGATGAAAGCAGAATATTTGATTTGAATAGAAACAAGTACTGGTTCCCATGAGGTGCTTGGTGGTTCTTAAATGAAACTTGTTTTTCTGGCTGAGGTTTTGGGGTCAGCAGCCTAGTACTGTTCTGCCTTGGCTTGAATCTGTTTTCACTCAAGTCAGTGGAAGCAGAAACAGCCCTGGGCTGCTGCTTCTCAAAATCTGCCAGACTTGGGGTTGTCCATGCTGTGCTTTGAAGTGCAGTACATAGATTTCTGAGCTGGTTACTAACCCACCTTTGGAGCTAAAATCAGTCCAAGTGAAGCTGTGACTAAGCTGATAAATCTTTCTGGGAGGTAGGTTAATTACCTTAAGTGTAATAGTGAGAAAATACAGTTATATTGCCTTCAGGTCATGAACCACCAACATCGCACCACTGCATTAAGCTGCATGGTTTTATTGTAATAAACTTGAACTACTGCTGGGACCTTTGCACCTGCTCTGTTACATCTTGTAAATTCCCCCTTTATTCCTTGAAGATGACCTGATGTTTTTAGTACTTCTTATTTTCCAATATCTGGGAGTTTGTCTGCAAAATAGGAAAAAAAAGAAAAAAGGGCATTAAAATATATATAGCTCCCTCACTTCTCTCTGGACTAGGGCATCATAAATGCAGAACTCAAAACCAACAAGTCCTTTCTACTATTAATATATATATATATGGAGAGAGAAATATGCTACATAGTATTTAACAATATTTGCAATATTTAATGTTAATATTAACTGTAACAGTGATTAGTAATCCCATTTGTCTGGTAGAATTTCATTAACAGCTATTCATTACAGCCAGATTATGTGTGTGATGTGTATTACATAAGTTTTAAAATATACACAGGGCATTTCAAGTTGCAGTTTTGCTGAAGCCTGTTTATATGGTTATCATTAGTTTCACGTGCTTGTAAGACCCAAAGTTTATGGCTATATAAAACACTTTCGAGCATTCTAAAACTCTGACCTTTTCAATGGATAACATGTGAATTGCAGTTTATGAATTGAGGACAACTAATAAAACTGAACCATTGTAAATTTAGAAACATGCAAGTTACTCCAGGTCCCTTAGAGGTATTTACCCCCTGTGAGAATTGAACAGCTGAGAGGTGATGAACAATTTCTTGAAAGGGAAGAATTAAACTGCTTAGATTGTCTTAGCAATTGCCTGCTTCTTGGCAGGCTATTTCCCTAGTTTTCCAATAGGCTAGGGTTGCTGCAGTAGGAAAAGAAATGGTAATGGGAGCCTTGGAGTTGGTTTGTGAGGGCAGTGGGTGTGCAAGTTTGTGTTTTCACTTGACTGTGAACATAGCTCCCTGGTTTGAGATCCTGTATCCTCAAGGTGTGCCACTTCACAACTGTCCACCCAGAGTGGTGTAATCCCTTTGAACTTTTGTTCCCTTGCCAAATATCTGGTTTGTTGAGGAAAGTGGGAGGGGATGAAGGAAGCAAGCTTGCATGTTCTACGTCTCCTTAAGTGTTGCTGGATCTTATTTCTCCCATGTGCTTTCCCCTCCCCGGCATCGCTCCTCTCTGTTGATCTACAGTTGGCAATCCCATGGTGGCTGCTCTATTATTGCTGATAAAAGGTTCTTTAAGACACTATCACCCCTTGTTTTCTTCCTTTTCCCTTCATATCCTTATCTTTCTCTTCTACTTGTAGCAGAAACAGTTGGCTTCTTATGTACCCTGACACTGTTTATTTCCTTGCAAGGGAAGACAGAATTGTCTTTCTTAACACACTGTCAATCTTTATCTTCTTCCAAGGTCTTTCACTTGATATATACTTTTTTTTTTTCCCCATGGATCTTGCTTTTTCTTTCAGATGCTCAAAGTTCCCTTCATTGTTGCAATATTTGAAGGCCCCTTCAATCTCTGCTCTTCTTTCCGCCCTGAAACCTCCTGAGAACCTGCCTCTGCTTCCCGTTGCTTCCCTGCTTTGCACTGTGTCCTCTCTGCAGTGCTACTGCGTGGACGCAAGCCTTCCCCTGGCAGCTCCTTCCTGCAGTGCCAGTGGGCATCTTAAAAACGCTGCAACTGCTTCTTCTGGAAGGAGAATCAATATATATATCATGTAACCTGCTCAGGCTTGCGGCGAAGATAGGCATAGCCTGACATAAAAGGAGAGAAACATGAAAACATGACAATCTTGGAGAACATTTATGTTTTGGATACATAATAGTCACAGTCTGAGGTGGTTTTCATTCTGTGTTGTAATGAATATGTATATGGTAACAATACACTGGTTTTTGTTTCAAAAAATTTAATATTTCAATTACTACGAAAAAGCAAGGTCTGCACCTGATCCATGGTAAATGTTGTAGAACATTTTTATATGGTTTCCTGGCTAAAGCAAAAGTCTATTTTAAAGTTATTAAAGTTCTATAATGAGCTACCTTTCCAAGCTCACCGATAAAAGTATAATATTCCGTGGCTCAATGTAATAATTCAGTGAAATTAACCAAGTAAGTGGTCAATGAAGCAAATGATTAAAAAGAGGACTGAAAAATGAAGATTAGAAGGGATAAAATTGTATTTGTTATTACTGTGAATTTTGTAGGTCATAATTAAAGCCCACTGCACAAAAAGGAAAAACACCCTTTTAAAATGCAAAAAAAAAAAAAAAAAGGTATGTAAGGGTGCTTACATTTTTGGCCACGGTATCAATCTGTGTAGCGTTGCTGACTTAATGCAGCATTCGTACCAGGAAGCAACAATCCTACACTCATCTCTGCTTCCATTGCTACAACATAGATGATTGCCTAGGTTCACTGGTTCACCTTAATCTCTTATATTCCAGATAAGCACTTCTAAGTATACAAATTGTCAAAACTGGAAGTGTTAGCTAGAACACCTGCTCATTTTACATCTGTATATGCAAAGAGGATTATGAGGTTTAGAAAGTTTGCAGGAGAATCTGGAAACCAGGGAAAAGGTGAATAAATTACTGAAATGGTTTTAGGTGGCTATTCTAGCTTTTCTCTTTTTCTGTTTTTTTCCCCTCTAAATATCCCTATCTGGATTATACAGGCATCGTGGGGTATAAGAATGATCAATACACTTCAGGACAGAACATATTTTTCAGTTTGTAATAAACATGTAGAAAACAGTTGTTTTATTGCCCCACACTCCTGGATCTCTTGTTCAGCACTGAGGAATGATCTGTTGCACAACTATGTAGTGGTTTTGTAAAGTGGGACAGGTTTCCTTTAAACTCAGGAGACTTGCAGTGCAGAGTGAGGCTATTTCTTATTTCTGTGTCTGTCAGGGTCATTTCAGGAGCACACTGTGGGTATCTTGTGGGTCTATTTCCCACCCTGGTATGTGGGGTGTGGTTGGGACATGTACCTGCCCTTGGGACTTGAAGGGGGGCACTGGGGGACACTGTTACTGAAATGTACTCTACAACTTTAATCTGGGTTCTTCTGAACATATTAAAGGGTACTTTTGTGTGTCCTGGTTAGCACGTTCTGATGTGGAGTGCACTGTGTGCAGCGAGGTTTAACACCAGTTATGTTGCCTTTTCCTGGCCTAATCACAGCTGCAGCTACTCCCAATCCTCTTCAGCTTTGAATGTGAAAATAGCCTTGAAGATAGCCTCAGCCTGCTTCTTCCACAGTGAATGGATGTCTTCATAGCAAATCTACCAGTGCCCTTAGCACTAATTTTCAGTTTTGGCTGACCCAACAGAAAAGCTGAGACTTCAGTGGTAATCTATTGTGATCAATTATTTAGCAATAGGCTTTTTATCTCTGGGAGCACTAATCCATCACCCTGCACGTTAAACAAACATTGACAGGAAGGTTCACAGGCCATTTTAACACATTGTTAAAGCTGCCCTGAGCCCTGGTATTTTGCACAGAGATGGTATATCTGAAGAAGCAATGGGAGGAAGGAAAAAAGTCAACCTCCAAACTGTTTGCAGCATTGTTTGGATGCCGAACAAAGGTGGCTGTGCTTGTGTGAGCAGAGCAGCCACTAAAGAGGAAGGAGAGATGCAGGGCTAGGGGCCCTGCCAGAAGGGATGTCAGTGGAGACGTGCTCGGCAGTCAGCAGGAGCTGTAACTTGACAGGCTGGGCTATTTATTTTAAGAGCTGACTGCTCTTAAATATTCAGTGCCACTCAAAATTCCTTTTGATTTTATAATGCTGAGTGTGATGAGCAGCAGTTTAGAGCCTCTCATGTGTATTTAGTGTCACTTGTTGGCTGTACTGCATGCATGACCTCGTACAGAGACTGCTATGGGCTTGGTTTACAGCATCATAGGATATTGCCTCGTTACATTGATGCCTGTATTTGGGTCTTTCGGATCTTTGCTTTCATGCTATGGCTGAAATATTGTGAAATCTGTACTTGGCAACAAGTCACTTATTTTAGCCCCGTACATAAATTAATAGCCTGGTTTTTCAGTGTCAGACTTTCACAGTACCTACTGGTGTCAGTGGAAATCATTTAACACTGCTGAATTTCAAGCGGTTCACTTTATGCATGTAAACAAGTGTCTTTAGGCAATTGGGTGAAAACATAATGGTTTGAGTTCTATAACGCAAATTCTGTGACCAATTAAGGACTATTAATAGATTTGGCATTATTAAGTTATTTTAATTAATATTTACCAATATTTCAACACTATCGGTATTAGATGGGAGTCTTTGAAAGTCTCAGTGTATCCTGTTTTCATAATTAAGTCTGATTTTTGCGGTTACCTTTAATATCCCAGCTTGGGTACCTCAATTGAATCTAATTATATTACAATTGAAAAGAAGATATTCTACAGACTGAAGCTGTAGATCAAGGCTCATTACTAAACCAGCTCATTATTTTTAATGAGCAACTTCATTATATCTGATTCTACAGAGAACAAGACATAATTTTGTTGATGCAGAGAAGCTTGTTAAGTTTTGCTAGCCAGCAGCATATAGCTAACAGTCTGAATTAGGCAACAAAGTTGAAGAAATTAAATCAAAGGACCCCAGCCTATCCCCACAGGTGTTTCAAAAGTCAGCCTGCAAGATCATTTTCTATTTCTTTTCTTTTGGTGTGAACTTTGTTAGACAATAATTGTATGCTACCTTTTAACCAGTCTGTTACAGAAAAGGAATTGCAATGAAAATTCACAATAAAACAATTTTCAGGAAAGTTTTAGTCTTAAAAAGAAATGTCTTTCTCCCAGTCTGAGTACCTCCTGGGAGCGTTAGAGTACACGTAACATTCCCAAGTGCCGCATTTTGTGTTCGGTCTCTGGATTAGTTTAAGAATACATAAAATCATGTTGCCCGACAGCTCTGTTGGGAGGATGCAAAGTAGCAAAGCATCCCAGGTAAACCTACGTTCATACAGCCTATTGTGGGTCTTTGTGTGCCTCCTGGCAAGGAGCTTGCTGCTGGTGTGCTGTACTGCACCTCTCGGGGATGCTCCGTGAGGGAACAGGAGCTTTGTCTATGCTGTGAGGACGAGTCTGAAGATCTGCTGCTGTATTTCCTGCCTTGTAATTACTGTCTTGTCAAAAAGGAACAGGCATTAATAGAAAGTGAGGATATAACAAGAAAATATGCTTACTTTTGAGTCTGACAAACCTTCTTAGCTTCTCTCTAAGAAGACATTTGCTGAAAAATGCATAGTTTGAACTAAATTTATTGGAGACTTTTGGTTTATTTGTTACTGTTCAGGGTCATAAATGATGTTGTGGTGTCTGCAGCTTTCACACTCCAGCCCTGTGGTTAAGGGAAGTTGTCTGGAGTGCAGAGAGCTCAGCATTGGTTTGCTCCCCTTTCTGCCCAGGCAATGTAGAGCCAACATCAGCAGACCTGCTGACACAGGGTGTTTGGGCTTGCCTTTGTGCTAATTGTGCTTGTTTTCGGAGAAGTATTTGGAGACCAAGATGATGAGAGCAAACTGAAATTCTTCAATGTGAATTTTCATCAAAGTTTTTTAATTTGGGCCAGTTCATGAACCCATTAACTGGAGGAAATTAAGGTAGAGAGCCCCTGTGCAATTCAGCTTCCCTGCCCCAGTGGTGGGAACACTCGTGCTGCAAAATCAAATGTTTCCTGGCTCTGGCAATAGGCATGTACTTGCTAGACTATTGCTTTCTGCTAAGTGTTAAGATCTCACCCTAAGAATAGGGATATTAAATTTTCAAATAAAAACAATGAACAAAACAATTCATTTTTCTTCATCTTCGGGGAAACATGAATTATTAATTAGGCTGTAAACACCCTGAAGAACACTCCATGCATACATTTAGTGTAGGCAGTCCCTTTGATGTTATAAGCGACCAAAAGAAGGGTTTTATAAGAGGAAGTGTTGGTAGGCAGTCCTATCAGCTCTGTCTGTGATATTTTTAATCATTCAGATTCTATGGAAAAGATACCTACATGCTCAGGTAGACATCTGACTTACAAATTTCAATCCTGTGTTATGGGTCTGTAACAAGAACTGGAAGATCTGTAATAACAGGTAATGAAGAAATGGGTGAGCAAGACTGAAGTGGAGATCTTTACGTAGAAAAAAGTTAATTATGACCAGATACTTTTATAATTTAATTCCCGAAAGGGAAAGGAAATAGAAAGGGACAGGAAAAGAAACCATGCTGTTTCTGTAAAAGAAATTAGTTTAAATTGGCAGTTCTCACAGGTTCCACAGAAAAAGAAAGTAAAAAAGAATTTTAGAATCAATCATTTTATTATCTACAGATTATATTGGGCAACATGGAAGATAAGGGAGGTCTCTGAGGATTCAAAAAGGGCAAACAACATCCATCTGAAATGGAGAATAAAAAACTCAGGAAATTGCACCCATGTTAGTCCTAAATTCAGAATCTAGATAGACTCTGTAGCAATTTTAAAACTCACAGTCTGGGGAATAATATGGCAATAAAAAAAAAGGAAAGTCAACAGTGTTGGCTCAAGAAGGTGGCACAAGACCCATGTAACTGCCTTTGTGACTTGTGGCTCAGTTGGAAGCAGTGATGTGATACATAGACTTTGATACTTTCCCATATGACAATGCTATTATATGGCAGATACAGTCCAGATAGAAAACACTGTAAGGCGATCTTGCAAGAGGATGAAGAGCCTTCTAGCAGTGTGTGTTGTCAATTGGGGGTTTTGGTCCTCCTGGGAATTTTTGGATTCAGACTTATTCAGTATTGTCATAGCATGTTATATGATGGGATAGAAAATACACTTATTAAATTTGTAGGTAGTATTTGAACTACATTCACTTATGTTGCCAAAAGCTCTTGGGAAACTAATAAAATAACAAAATTGTGAAGATGAGAAACAAAGTAAACACAATTGTGTATTACTGTATTTGGAAAGGTGATGTTAAATGCACAAATAGAAGAAAACTTGCTAGGCAGTGATACAGTAGACATCTGTCTGTTAGAGAACAAATGAAATATGTTAAAGTTTCATAATTCAAAAAAATCAAGACCTGATGCTGGTCAAGCTCTTATTTTAATAAGCGTCAAAGCTTCTCTGTTTCAGTAAAAATAAATTAAGGTCCTTGTTTGCTGCACTTTTCAGTGATATAGATATGAAGATTTGTTATAAATAATGCTCTTCTCTTCCTTTCTTCCATTTTTTTTTTGTCAGTTTAAGTTTTGCCAGTTCTTGAAATAGAAATGGAGGGATTTCCTTATTGCTGTGACGGTCTCTAAAAGATCTGTCTTATTCCCCCTACTTGTGGGTGATAAACCAAACTACAAAGCATTTCATATGCAATGCGTTTAGTATTCTATTTTTTTTCCCATTTTAAGGGTACTTTTTGTTTCAGTCAGAGGTGTTAATGCGGTATATATGACATACCAAAATTAGAGTGAATCTTGCCAGAACAAATAATTTCAAAAATCAAAACCACTGTTACAGTTTATAGTAAGTTTATAGTATAGTAAGTATAACATTTGTTTGAGTTCTTGGGTGTTCATTAGGTGTTGAGTTCAAGTCCCACCTAATGTAGTAAAATCCTATCTTGGTGTCACTGAAGTTGATATAATTATCCTTATATTTATTATTTCTTCCCATCTGCAACTTTAGACATCAGTTATGACTGGAGTGCTTTGGGATCTCATTGATTTTAATAGAACCAAACCCTAATTAAATTGGCTGCACTGTCTAAATCAATTTCATGATTTGATTTGTGACTAGAATTAATATTGCTGACCACCAGCAACAGTGTTCATATTTTGCATGTATGAAATTTTTATGTAAAGACCTACAGAACAACTACAGCAGCGTGTTTTTACATAAAAAGGAATTGGATTTATTTTGTACCATACAAATATTCATTCAAATTCTTTAAAACACAGCACAAATATACTTGAATTTCAATGTCTTAAAGTTTTCCTTCCTGTATATCGTATTATAGTTGCTAATTCTTATAACAGAGCAATTTTACAACATATAATCCTCTATTTAAGTAATTTCTTCTGACCTAAAGCTGACTACATACTATTTCCATTTTGTTGGGAAGGTTTTTTCAAATTTCTTTTTCCAAAACAGAGCATGTCAGAATTAGAATTGATCAGAAGTGATGCTGCCTATTCAAGTCAGAAGCAATTATCGGTAGGCTCAAAACACACCAGTATCTTCAGAGCACAGGTAGCTGATAATGAGCCAGAAATTACACTTAGAGGGTGTACCTCATGTACTGTTTTGATATGCTATAATGTGCAGTGAATACCCATACTAGCACTGAGCAACATTGATACTGTAAACATTCTGATCTCTAGAGTTCCTTTGTCATTTCTTTGTTCTCATTTCTTTGCCTTCAATTTTAAATTCTGATTTTAGGTATGCAGTGCTTCTTGACGGGTCATATTTTTCACATAAGCTTTTTTCTTGTTTTGTGCTAATATTCCTCTTTATGAGAAGTTCCTTTAAGTATTTTTAAAGGGATCGGATATGGATTAAATCTAGGGGAAATAATTATAATTAATGTAATCTTTCAGGCTGAATTTTGCTCTTCATGTGAATGTGATCCTCCTATTCAGTAACAGAAAATTCAGTAATCTACGTCCAGGTGATTGTTGATATGATTCTTCTCCCACCATGTCCCCTAATTACAGTTTCTTTGGGGGTTTGGGGCCTCCTGGAGAATTATTTAACTGATGATCCCTGCAAGACCAGGCAGATCAGGTAAGTTTACTGCCAGGTAAACCTTAGACAAAGCTCTGAATCACTGCAATGCCAGCCCTCTCCAAATTTAGAAGTCCTCAGAAACTTCTAAGCTTTTATTTGAAGAAATCATTCCAGAATCATCCATGCATCCAATTCTGACTCCATTGTGATTCTGTGGCTCATCAGAATTCCTGTTGGTAATGCCACAGATTCCTTGCTTGGAACAAAAAAATCCTTGGCACTAGCCTAGTTGCAGAGTTTCTCTTGCATATATTGACAATTTTAAGGTGATATTACAATAGGGGATACTACTGTTCTCTTGTAGGAAATACTTCTTTCAGTTTTTCATTCTCTGTATAGCAATAACTTATTGCCACAAAGCAATGCATGCTGCAAAATGTAGTAATATAGGTTGCTGACAAAAAAAGGAAGACCTGGGTATGTGTGTATACAAAATAAATGAAGAAATGCTGCTTCTGATGACTGAAGTCACTAAACTAAAGAATCTCGAAGCACCTTATCAAATATTCATGTTCAGTAAATACTAGTTTGTGTACTATTATTCTCTAAATATACCTGAATGGGTGGTAAATAAATGTAGTAGCTGAGGCGATAAGACTCAAGAAAATAAATGTGCAAACAAATGGTGTGCATTTTTGAGGAAGATAGTTGCATAGTTGTTAAGAATAATTTTTATAATTATGATTACCAGTAAAAAGAAACATGCTGATTTTTCAGATACACTACTTGCGATTTCCCAGAATAAATTGAGGTAAATAGTGTGTGAAGGAGGGATTATTTTTGCTTTTACAACAAGTTTGTTAGCTACCCATCCTGTAAGTAAATTAAAGAATCCTAAAGCAAAGGACCTAAAACAAAACCCAAGTGAAGGCAGTTTATTTATTTATTTATTTATTTTTTTAAAGCAAATTTTGAAGTGCTGCAGTACCAAATGAATTGTTCTGAATGTAAAGCAGGTTGTCATGCAGAATCCTGAATTCACGAGCTAGGTCGTGACTGGCAGTAGGAAAATCTTTATGGGAAAAAAAAAAAATAATCAAAATTAGCAATTGAATTAGTAGTGGCCTTAACCTAATGCCAAGTAGAATGGTCTAGTGAAACACAAGCAATACAGGGCCTATTGCAGGCAAACAATGATTAAAATAGGTGCTGAAGTGGCATCTAGCCATGGAGATCATGAGAAAAAAGGAAGCTAATCATTATTGGATTAGAGTTTCTTAATGTAGTCTATGGATTACTGCAGCTGTAAATATTCTTTGAAAGAGCCATGCTGCCAGGGTCTCTGTGATGAATAGATGCCCTTGGAGCTCTCCTCCAGGGAGTATTTAGAAACTGTGAAGGTAGAAATAGCATAAATAGAGTACATTCCCTTTTCAATAACTTACCCTGGCTTCACATACTGAGTTTTTTATTGTTGGATTTTTTTTTTTTTCAATAGGGAAAATCTAAGAGTCCAAATAATGTTCAGCCTTGTAGTATCCTATAATCACAGCTCCTTTTTGACTCTGTCTTGTGGAGGGTTTGAAGAAGGATGTCAGTGGGTCAAAGAATATTGTTTTGGTGTCTGTCTTCACGAGGTATACTCTGAGAATAGCTTGTTATTTTCATATTTTGTGTTCCTCGCCTAAAGCCATAATTTTTGAGAAATGTTTGTATTCAGAATTAAGTAAATACCAGAGTTGAGAGGATTATGTATTTTTTTTTAATTGTAATGGATAATATCAAGCATTTAGGAATTGTCTAGTTCCTGTGGACTCTTGGTTAATCTCTGGGTATATCCCAGGAAGATGGCAATAGGCATCACTTGAATTTAAGTAATCTCCATTTGCTCAAAGTGTAATGTTAGTATCTTTTTAGGCACTGACAACAAATAGCTGCAGAGTAGCCAAAATTTTATTTATCTGTAGAGATTAATACATAGAAAATAAAATCAGTGTTTGCTTTAAATAACAAAGATCAATAATAACAATATCAATGAACTGCATGATTTTTATTTTTATCAACAAAAATACTTTTTCAAACATTACTGGAAAAAAGTCACAGGCAAGGGAAATATGAACTGTTAAAGTACTTATAACATGATACAAGTGACTTTTTATGGAATAAATAGTAACTTTTGCAGAGGTCAACTGCTAGCTTCAAAAAGCAAAACTAAGTGCTAAGGTTATTTCAAAGATGTCATAACTGTAAATTCAGGAATTATTCTGCTTTGGTCTTAGTAACAGCCTTTTTGTAGTTCAACTGCTTTTCTATTTTGGTCTTATTTCAGTTTTTGGTTCTTGGTGCAGTGGCTTACCTTTATCCATTGTAGTTAAAGCAGTTATGTCATTTTATTTGTCATTTTATTTTTTTCAGATGTGGACCATGTATTGACTAAGTGTTCTTAGCAGAAATGTGCTACACAGGGTTTACAGAAGCGTGTTATCAGAGGGTTCAGCAGCAGGATGAGACTGTAGGCCGCTGACACTTAATGGTTATGTTAATTGATGTAAGGTTTTAGCATCCTTTAACCAAGCTATTTCAAATATTCATATAGTTGGATGTCTGTTGGAATTTGATTAATTTCTTGAATGTTTGTCTGGACAACTTGTAAGACTGTCCTTACAACACTTGTAAGACTTGTGGGAAAGCTCCTTTGAAGTTAACAGGCTCTTTCCAGGTAGAGAAATGTACTGAGAGTTGTTTGACCCGTTTCCTTCCTATTAGCTCTCAAGTGTACATGTTATAGCAGTTGCACAAAGGAATAAAGTGCCAACTGATTGCAGCAGATCAACTGAAGGAGTAATGACTTTTAAAAAACTGAAACTATTTGGGAAATATGCTGATTCCTATCCTTCTTTTCATTTTAGTGAAATGTTCAATTAAAACTTCTGAGCAAAAGGTATGTGATAAATAGACTTCATTAGGAAATCTAGATTACAGTGGAAATCAAGGTTTGAGTTTTCACAGCAGAATAAGGACTTCCTTTCCACATAAACATTGTCCAAATTGGATAGTCCGGAAAGAGTACTTTCTAACATACTTTCTCAGGTCAGTCTCAATCTTTAATTTTTTTGGCCAACTCTACTACTGAAATACGTGGAAATCACTTGATATTTATTTTCTGCAGTAAGTCCTGATCCAGAAAAGCCATTAAGGATAGGTGTAATATTAACTGAGTAGTCCCATTGATTTAAATGGGGCAATCTTGAAGTGCAGATATTTAACTACTTGTTTGTACTGGAACTAGTTCAGGGAATCTAAACAAATATCAGATTCACAAATACCTGCTGATGCACTGAGCAGTAATTAGTGCCTTCTTGACTGATGCATCAAGAAATTATAGGGAAAAAAATAAATAAACTATTCTCATGTGAATATCTACTTTCTCAAACTCTTGTAGCATCTCTAGCAACATCTCTTCTTTTAATATCATCCTGTTCCATGAGCTCTTTGCCATCTGTTTGCAATTTTTTTCTGCAATTGTGTGTATAACCAAAATGTGGCATTGTTGACCACTTTCTGCATCTGTATCACAGTCGATATATCACAGCCTGTTGGCTGAGTATGTAACTCTCAAGTGCCTATTTTCTCTTTTACAATTGGTTTATGACATGTGTGTGATGTAAATGCCTACACCAGTCTTTCCACAGCCTCTGTTACCTTGTTTGCTACCCTGTCCATAACATTGGTGCCTGCTGTGGTTTTTGTCTTGAACACTGTACTTTTGCTGGAGAACATATATATACTTATATACAAAAAACTATATATATAAGTATATAAAAGTATGGGTGTATTTTCCATTTTGGATGTTTAAAAATTTTGTATCTTTTGTACAGAAATTTTATGTGCACTGAAATTTGATATTAAGGATTGTCTATGAAAATAAAAATACTTAAAACATGCAAACAAACCAAAGTCTCAGACTACTATATCTATCCTGAGTTTTCAAAACAGGGATACCTTCATTTCTGAAAAGCTGAACTGAGGATCCTTCAGGGTATGGATTTTTTAAAGGGATCAACAAGTTTGGAGAAACAATGCCTTTGACTCAGCATCTGAAAGCACTGAAACTACTAGGAGAGTAAAGTATTGCCCATGGAAACCTGGATGGCAGAATTTGATTAATCTGTCTCTTCTGAAATTGATTTCTGCACCATTTTGTTACTATTCATTACAATTTTTGTCATAACTTTCCCAATATGTGGTCTTTAAAAGGGAATGGCATTTTACCCTCAGTATTGCACTTGAGGCTTGGAAAAGGAAGATTATTTAACCGGTAGAAGTTACCAAGTAAAAGGTGACTTTACATTTTGCATCCCTATGAAATTAGGCAAATAATAATCATCAGGTTGACAAGTAGATATTGAGACTTTATTTACAAGCACACATCATACATATATATATATATACATAGTTAGACACATATTAAAATGCATGTAAAACCTGTATGTAGCAACTATCCGTAAATGCTAAATTGAATATGATCACTTGTCTTTTCCTTTGGGGAAAATAATTTTAATAGGTGTAGCCTTAAGAAGATACGTGCCTTTGTCAGTTTAATTAGTTCTGTAGGAACAAGTAAAAACAAGATTTTCAGCCTGACTAGTATCTTCTGTTCTAATATAATTACAGAAAAATACCAAGACTAGTATGCTTTGTCCTGGTGTCCATCTTCCTGTTTGGTTCCTTCAGCGGCAAATATTTTAGACCAATGAATATCACCATCTGCTTCTACAATGCTTGAAACCAACTGTTTTGAAAAAATAATTATAAAATTACATTAAAATTCAAAGCTATGACCCTTTTTCCAGGTCCGTAAGACATGCATCTAATTGTCCACTGCATTTGTTTTAGCATTAGGACAAATAACGGTATTTCTGCTGTGAGGATCAAAGTGAGTCCTATTACTGAAATGAATGAAAAGCAGCAGATATAATGTGTGCTAGAAAAACTTACATAATTTTACATTTTTTGCTTTTTTGTTTTGCAGGAATTTATAAAATTAGTCTCCCTCCTGGCTTGCTTGGTCTTCCTGCCCTAGCCTTACTCTAAGCCAGGCTTAGTTTGGGTAGGCAAGGTGCTTGCTCCCTCCCTTTAAGGTAGTTAGGTCTGCATGGATCAGATACACCCCAAGCTCTTCAAGGCACCCCATGCTCCTTAGGAGGGGCACCCATCAGCCTGGTGCTCTAGGCTCTGGCACAGAGAGGGCAGTGGTGCTCTGCTCATTTTGTTGCCCTCAGCAATTTGTACTTCCAGTTATCTGCCTGCTTTGTGCCTAGAGACAACTTTTGAACTTTACAAAAAAAAGAAGAAACTCCAACAGAAAAAAACACCACCAACAAAACAAAAACAAAACCCACCAAACCTACAACAAACAACATAAAGTTCCAAGTCTTAAGGGTTTTTTTTTTTTTTGAGAATTTTGAATAAATCTGAAGGTGTTATCAAGACTGTTTAGTGGAGAAATCTGAGTTCATTCATACTTGTGTATAATATTTTGCAATCATGGGCACAACAAAACCTGAACAACCCAAGCCCTTATCCAAATGAGCATAGCCATAATTAGTATTGCTGCACTTGTAGCCTGACAGTAACATACTGGCTGTTTTATTTGCTCTGTAATATGGAATGAGTATTCCATTTGGATTATAAAGCAACAAGATGAATGAATCGGGCTGTATCGATTGAACTTCTGCACCAGTCAGTAATCATTTTGTTTCTCAAGCTTTTATGCCCTCAGAGTGGGAATTAAAAAATGGTTTAATTAGAACATGGGGAAGTATCCCTTTCAGTCAGCATCTGCTAACAATAAAGAAAAAGGGCTTAAAGCAGAAAGGCCCAATGACTTGTCAAAAGAAATGGGAAGTCATGAAAGATGGTGGTGGTTGTTTCTTAATCAGACTCGAAAAAACAATCATAATGTGTTTTGCTTAATTTTTTTTTAGCTTTTTCTCATTTAATCATAGTATCATCTATCTAACCAGCCAACTATGATTCTTCAAGAATTGTCTATTTTTTAAGAGTCTTGTAATTAAATTGTATTCCATTTAAACAAAAAATATTGGGAACATACAGTAATAGAGAATTAAGGAAATTTGTCCAAAACTAAAAACAAACAAAAACTCCATGAGCAGCCTCTACCTCATTTTTTTTTTTCTTATGAATTCAAAAAACAATGCAACATGGCTCAATCCTGTAGAAGTTAATGGGATATCCATAGTGATTTGCCCTTTCTATTGTTTTTTTATAGTTGTCATTTCTGTTGGGCTGTCCACTAACAAAAAACATGCTTCTATTGAAGTTAACTCCAACAGCATTCATTATAGAACTGGAATAATTCAGTAGTTTTACTTCCATGTGATCTGCTGATTTTCTGTATCCTAGTAAAAAAGAAATGCATTCTGCTGTGTATGCTAATACCATGCATGTGGTGGAAAACTGGATTTGCCCTATATGTGATTATTTATCTCTCCAGCACTTGCAAGAAACACAATGCTTTTCATTTTGGAATCAGCATATTTTGTAATACCTTAGCCTGGAACAGATAAAAATACCTGTGGTGGAGTTTAGTTTTCTATGGGAGACCTCACATGAAGGTCTCCCAGAGCTTCATGGGGCTTCTCAAGGCCTTTTGTTAAAGGGGTGAAAGACACCCTAACAGAGGAACAGTTATGAAATACAGCAGCTGAATTGTTGGCGTCGAAAACTCACCTAGTGACAAAAATGAGTAGCAGATTGTTCGGTTTTCTCCACAATGGGATTCAGAAATAGCTATTTAATACCCCTATTCAGCTTTTGTTGAAATAATGTTGGTTTCCTGTGCTTTGAGTTTGTTATGGTCTGTGGCAGTGCTGGTGTGTTTTTTTTTTCTTTTACCCTAAAAAAAAGAAAAAGCTCTTAAATTGGGTTGAAAGTTATTTCACAAAACCACCACCAGCTACAACAAAGCAATATATTCAGAAGTATACAACTGAAAAGTGCTTTTCTCTGGGTTATAAACTGGCTGAGGACACGAGGTGGGAATTAAGACTCAGGGCAGAGGTGCAGCAGGTGGCTGCCAAGGGTTATTTTGTGTTGTGCATTTCAGGGCTACCTCCTGCTGCTCCTGCTCCCAGGAGCTCTCAGCACTGCTGGCGCTGCAGAGGCTAACAAGGCAGGGCTGCAGCTCAGGGTACAAGGAAGGGAGAAAACCAGCAGGGTTTAACCAAGATTACATCAAAAAGATGAGGTCTGTTTTTCTCTAGAAATGACACTTACTCCATGTCAACTCTGGAGGCTGGGGGGTGGCTGGAAAGGAGGAGAGGGATGTGCATTCAAATAATGAAATTTAAGATGTAGCAGAGATTTTTTGGTAGACTTTGGCTGAACACCCTGGGACAGGGATGCAGGGATGGCAGAGTTTGTTACCTAGCAACTGCTGGAAGGTGATTAACTATTTGGTATCCATCATCGCTGCCTCTCTAGCAGGCAGTGCAGAAGCTGAGTTTCTATAGAAAAGAGGGTTGGGAAGGTTTCTTCTATTTGCAGCCTAATGTTTTATAGAGGCTATGATTAAACTGTTAGTAAAGAAAAAAAAATACTGCTCTGAAATGTTGTAGTTCCTATTTAAACTACTGTAGCCATTGTAGGGTCTGTTAGTAGGTTGTGTATTAACCATGGTTGTGTCCGTCACTAGCTGTAATGTTTCTTCTGCCTTTCTGCAATGTGACTTTCTATATCGTGTCACAAGCATGGGATGTCAACTAATCATTTACTAATTTCCTGCAAACGTGAATATTTTTAAGATCAGAGATTTTTCTGTATAGAGTATAAAGTATAGAATAAATTGCCTATGTATTGTAGATGAGACTCCAAGCAGGAGTCAAGTTTCTGCAGTTAAGAACAGCTGCTGTTCCTGTTAAATCAAAGCAGCCAAAACAGTTACTAACAGTTGAGGATGTAACCGCTAATATGGTGTTACTGGATAACAGAACTGTTTTTCAGATGAGAACTCCTTTCAGATGCTATGGTTTTAATCGTTTGCTAAGTCAGATTCTGTGCAATGTGCAGGAAACGCAGAGGATGTTTAGAGGGCAGTAGAGGACAACACATCAGACTCAATTATGAGTCCTGTAACCCAAAATGAAGACAAGCTGAACTTAAATTACTTGTAGCCTTTGGTGTTAGTGTTAGTGATCAATATCTTTGTCAGGGTGCTTGTGGATATGTGATATTATTTAGATATTTCAGAGTACAACTAAATTGGCTTTTTGTGACAGTTAAATAGAAACCTTGATAAGTGTTACTTAGTGTTTGTTCAATTTTCCCAAACTGGGTTGTTCTTCAGGTAACAACTATTACTTATCAATGCCATGATAATAAAACCATTTGGAGATTTTTATGTTCTTTAAATACACAGAATTGCTACAGTTATTTTTATGATTTTCCTAAAATTATTGCATAGAACATATTTGCAAAGAGGCAACAGGCAAGACAGTCCATCAATTTCCCTATCAAATAGGGGAAGAAATTCCATGGTCTGGTGGGTAGATATATGTACACGTATATACTTACACCTTTATATATAAAGGTGAAATAAGAGGGTGTTGAGCACAAATGAAGTTATAAAAATATTGCCTAGTAGCATTCCCGTATTACTTTATCAGCTGCAAATAAATATAGATTCATAAAATCTCTAGTAATAGAGTTGCAGTCAGTGTGTCTTGGTAGTCTGCTACTAGTAGTCAGCCATTATAGAATTTGGTTTGTGAGCCTCTGTTATTTTAAATGTTCTCATGAAAACTGAGAAATTGAAACTTGAATAATTTACCTCTTTTCAAACTGTTTTTTTTTTTTAAACTTGTTCAACCTCATCATAAACCTCATTATAGTTCTCTCACATTTGTTATGAGTAGTGATTTACTAATAGTAGATTCTATTATGCAAAAATAAGAAAAGACTTGATTGAAAACAGCAATGAAAACTCAAAAGAATACCATGAGTATGATGTGCTAATAGCTGCACAGACAACTTTAAATTTCATCAACACACTGTAATGTTGTTACTGACAACATTACTGAAATAACAATTTTGATTATGAGTTAATATTTTGTCACACTTTCTCATATGAGAAATACATAACTGAAATTCTAACTTCGGGCATATCAAACATTATTAATCTTTTAGGTGACAGTGTAGGAGCCTCATACAAAAATATTTTTATTTTTCATTCTATTTTGCTTATTATTCATGGTTCTGTCTGACCTGTCTGGCTTTGCAGTGGAATGGAGTTAAAAATGTTTGCATGAAACCTCAATAACAGTTTGCTGTTTCTATAGTGAAAGTAGTCTAGTCTTTCATCTCAGCACAGGTACTTTCAGGTGAGATGAAAAACTTCTAAGAGAGAATAAAGGTAAAGAGAATTTTGCATTCATCTTGTTTCCAATAGCTGATGATGACAAGGAAATTGTGAGGTGGTCATTGAGATAATTGTCCCTATTCTTCATTTCAATTTTGAACAGAAGTATAAAGTTTTGCAATATGTAATTTTCTTTGCACTGTAGAATTAACAGGGACCTGCTTGCAAGAAATGTGGGATGGTCGTAGAAGTTGTAAAGCTATTGCAAGAACTCAAGACGAAAGGACAGTAGGAATGGAGCTGTAGGAGTCTAACTGTATTTTACCTCCAGTTACATTGTGCAAGCCCTACAGAAACAGAAGTCTAACAGTTGGCAATATTTTTATTATTTCTCTGAAAATGTTAATTCCTGGGAGATATGACTGTTCAAACAATAGCCTGTTGAAGAGGACCATTGTGCCCATTACTGGAAGTAAGTTCTGGGCTGTTAGTAGCCAGCTCTGACACTAGTGTGAGCATCCCCTTGCATGCCAAAGCGGCTGCTTCCACCAGAAGGCATTGAGTTTCTATGATCGTCATAAAAGCATGCTGGTATCCCATTCTATTTAGTCTCCTCATTATCAGTTTGGTTTTAGACCACAGTTGCAGAAAGCCCGGACTGATTTGAAGGGAGGAAACAAATGTCCAGGATATGTTAGACACAGAAGACTGAAAAATGTTTTAAAATATTATATTTCAAATCCTTATGTGAAGTGGCCACATTCCAGGGTAATAAAAACAGTGGTTTAGTGATTTCTGTGAGTCAACCATCCTTGTCCTGGCAGAAGACCGGAGGCAAAGAGAAATCAAAATCAGTTAAAAAATAGCATTTTATTTCTCACTCTATTTGCTCTGCATTGGGCCATGTTTAGATTATAGGAATTACACATGAACGTGATCAGTGGTTATTGTTAAAAATCCGTTAGGTTTTGCATTGTGGCTTTTTGGCTTCGTGATATTGTGATGCTTCCTTGTGCTCCCCAGGGGCAAGCAGCAGGAATGTCACACTTGCCAGGAGCAATGGAGGGTGACACCGTGCTGGTGGCTCCATGCTGCCTTCTGGGGTGCTTGCCCCTTTTGGTCCTGGTCTGAGACTGGTGCAGTAGGACTTTTCTTCCGAGAACCAGTGCAGTGATGCTCAAACAAGGCCATCAATCTGATAAATGCTCCTAATTTCTTCATCCCAAAAAAGAATTTAAAACTTGGGGCCTTGCTTCTCAGTTCAGTCCAGCTGGATTCAGACCTTGACCTCCAGGGCCATGCCTGCAATCCCCCAGCACACACTGGAAAGGTACCAAGTGACATTTATTTCACAGAGCTAGTCATTAATGTGGTTAACTTGGCACATGTATAATGAATGAAAAGGAAATGCATTTTTTCCCTTTACAGCAATGCTGTGTTGGGTGGTTAATTTGCGGTAATCATAAATATCCATGAATTTTGATAATAATTTGTTCATCTCACAGACTAAAGTCCTTGCTTTATATTTCATTTAATGGTTCAAAATTAATTGGAGACATGCTTCGGAGCTGGCCAGGAAAAGCATGGACAGATGCAACCGAGCTATCTGTGCATGCCACTCAGGCTGTGCTGTGCTCTTCCACAGAAGCAGATCTCTCCAGATCATTTCTCTATGGATGTGTAGAGCTGAACCATTTTTTTTTTTCCCTGTGTTTTTTTCAGTACGTGTTCTTGGCTTAGTGTTATTGATAATTTCTCTATGGATGTGTAGAGCTGAACCGTTTTTTTTCCCCGTGTTTTTTTCAGTACGTGTTCTTGGCTTAGTGTTATTGTTAACGTAAAATGTTCCAAATAGGATATAATTTTCATAACGGTTATGTAAAGGAAAACTTCAATTACTCACTGTGTGACATCAGACTAAAGACTAGGTTTTCCTCCTGCTTCCTCGCAGTGTTCAGTTAAATGGTAATTAGTGACGATTCTTTCAGCATCCTGTTGAAGTAACTATTGCATTTCAAAGACACATCCCAATGTAAAACTTTAAATTGTAATAGGAAAAGAGGAAATGTTTTTCTGTGACTGAGAGTATTTGAAATGCTAAGCTACACAGATTTCTTTCCTTCCTGATTTTTCTCATTGTCCTTTCACAGACATTAACACAACTCAGGCTTAGAATATAACATGACATGAGGCAACAGCAATATAAAAGAGGTCTTTGAAGCTGTTTCTTTTTATCATTCTTTATCCTTAACAGGGTTTCTCTGGTCTAATTCCTTTGCAGTTCTAAAGAGAATTACATTTCAAGTTCCATAATTGCACCAGGGAATTGAAACCTTGTATTAAAAAAATAAAAACAAACAAAACCCAACAAAGTATTATGTCCAATACTGATCTTATCATCAACTAGACTTGTATGGTGATTTATCATAAGAAAATGTTTCGAATGTTGTAGTAAAAATTCTTCTTAATATGCATGTCTGTGAAAAATACAACTAGTGTTAAGGTAACTGTTTTTTTTTTGTACACATATTGACCTACTTAGAATGTATTTGAAAAATTATAGGCTAGAACAAACACCTCAAACTTCATAAACTAATTTTTAACTGAATATGACTTATCACTTTCATTGTTTATTACCTAAAATATGGTATCAGTGATGTATCTTTATGCAATCTTTTATGCTATTTGTGCACAGTTCTTCAGAAGCATTATCTGATTTGAGGGTACTTCTTTTGGTTGTACTCATAAGAAGTCTTGGTGATGCTCTGTAGTGTTCTGTTGATTTACATGTGTAGAAAACTTACAAATGTAGGTTGTCGTTATCTCTCCCGAAAGCATCCAAATAACATTGTATTTTTTATGATATTAGGAAAAATCTTTTGTAGGTCAATCCAAAAATAAATTTATTGACAAAATGAAAAACCCTTCCTGCAGCTGAAGCACATGACATAGAACTACATTTGAATCTTTTCTCTTTTTTTTTTTTTTTTAAGAAAAGATTTTATTTATTTTAATCTTCAGCAGGTGTGGAACTGAAATTTATTTATGGCACTGAATTGTGAGATCATTTATCATATAAATAATGAACATATGGTCCTGGGTTCTGAAATGGCATCAGAAAACTGTTATTGTTATTAAGGAGTGAAACAGATTACAACTGTCTCTAATCGTAGAGGCGTTTATTTTTTTCCTTTTGAAAATTCAGGCTGATCTCTGGTCACAGAAAACCATGGTAAATTATCTCCCCAGCTTACAACTATGTTGTATTCAATGGAATAATATCCAGGTATGCTACAGGTCATCTAACTGCTACTCTAATTTAAAAATACATCTGAAGGTTCAGCATATTATTTGTCCTGTTTAACAATGAATTCTGAGTTCATTTTGGAAGATGGTGCTTCAGTATTCTTTGACAACACAACAATTCAATCTATATTAGAAAGCATTAATTATATTTAAATATAGCTCGTAGATAAAACAAACAAACAACAACAACAAAAAAACACAGGTGGTAATTTACTAAAGCTATATTTGAATGGAAAAGGTGTAAATATTGGAAAAAAATTCCAGTGGTCAAGCTATTCTGAATAAACTTGTGTAGTATTGTAGCAGAGTTATTGAAAATGTTATTTTACTTAAAAGAAAATTACTAATAGCTGTATGGACTATGAAAAGTTAACCCTTGCTATCCTGATATATGGAAGATGCATGGCTTACTACTTATGTAAATGCTTCCATAAATCAGCCGAAAGTTCTGCATAGTGTTTCAGCTTGAGGAAGAGAACCCCTACTGACACAATCTGAACAGTAGACATCAGATTTAAATTCTTTGTTTTAGGGATAATACAAGAAAAAAAATATTATAGCTAACGTCTTTTTCTTTGCCTTTAAAAATAATTCAATTTCCATGTGCTGTGAGTGTCCTTTATTATCCTTTGGGTATCTACATAGATACCAGGCTATACAGAAATATCAAACTATATTAGCACATCATTCTTGTAAAATGTTGCAATATTATTAATAGAATTATCTATTGAAAAGCAAGGCTGAATGTCACATGAGCCCACATTACTGCTCGAACACAGTAATACAGCAAATTACCTAGGTAAGCATTTTATATCCTTACGTAGGGTGGTAACATTCATTATTCACAGGCTAAAAGCACGCATGATCTTACATTTTTACATGAATTAGATCTATGCAGATCATAATTTCTGTTTTTAGTGAATGCTGGAAGAAATGTATTATATAAAGATAACTACTAGAAAAATAATTATAAATTAGTTGTTATTCTGTCTGTCTGCATCTAATTGTAGTCTTTTTGCTTACACTAAGATTGTACATGCCTGCAATGCATAGGCCCTGTTACATTAATTGCTAAGTCTGTGATTACAGCTTTTACATGACCACTGTTCATAACAACTGTTCATTCTGGGGAAAGACACTTGGCAGATGCATTTACCCACAACTTTACCTCATGAAACCTACTTAAAATGAGGTATTTGCCACAATTCCACTAAGAAATTGAAAATGTGGTGGTTTCGTACTGAAAGTGCCAATCTCATTCCTGCATCCGTCTGTTACTCACCTACTTGTTACTTTCTTCCTGTATTACAAATGTTTTCCTAAGCTCTTTGCCTGATTTCACTGTAAATGGCTGATTCCTGATGTCTCTCCTAAGCTGCTTGTTTCTTCTTTGATCAATGAAAATTATCTGTAGAACTGTACATTCAGCAATAGAAATTCAAGTAGATTACTGGAGAAAATGATTAAAAACCAGCCCAACTTTGTACTGCTGTAGCACTTTTGCTGAACGTGGTTGCAGATGTCATGCCCAGCTTCCCTGCTTACACCGGGCAGCTTTGTTACTCTGAAGGAAACATTTGTTCCAGAAGTGATCATGCTGACAGCAAGTCAGTGCAACTAGAAACTTGCCACACTTGAGATTTGTATGTGAGGTTAGCCTACAGCCCTTTGTTTAATTGATTATTGAGTGTATTTAAATAGAAGGCAACAGTCTGAGGAAAAAAAAACTCGAATTGATTATGATATTCTTCTATCTTCCATGCAAACCTCTGGTATCACAGTTTGGCTTTTTTCTTTAGAAACATTAAGCTCTTGTCTGTACCAGGAATCCAATGTTTACAAGCATCGAGACTAAAATAGTGTCTTATTTTATTTAATGATGGAAAAAAAATCCATTGAGAGAGTATCCTGAGAAACAGTGAGTGGCACTATTGGTTTGCAGCTATGGAGCTACAAAGATGGAAGCAGAACTTTAATCAACATTTAAAACAATAACAACAACAAACAGAATTTGTTTTAAACAGATGGAGTTTTTCTTAGGCTGTGTTGGAGCTCTTAGTATGGCTTGCAGAAATTCTCAGATAAAGACAACGTAAGATAATAAGACTGAATTTGGTCATTTCTGTCTGTCAGCATGACATTTTAGTTTGTCACAGAAGGAAAAATGTCCAGCTGACTGAGTTTGGGGTTAATGGCAGTAAAATAATTCTGCAAAAGCCCTGGAAGAGCAATGGCTTCCTCATTCAAGGCAGGCCTGTTGGTATTTGTGGATTTCAAGGCAAGATCATAGCTATGGCAGAAGAGCGAAGAGAATGTGTTCAGACTCTTCGGCAACTGTTTAGAGATCATCTCTAGAAATCAGGTTGTAGTTATCAAGTCTGTTTATTTTTGGGAGGTGAAGAAGTGATGCAGGCGTGGAGTTTAACAAGTAATAGCCTGGGTAATAACACCCCAGTGAAAGACACAATGAGACCTGTGGGATTCCTTTTGCTGATTGTAGAGAGCTTTGCATCAAGAGCTTAAATGCATTTGAATGTTTGCTTCTTTGTTTTTGAAAAGATAAAATACATGCACGTTTAATCTAATTTTATTTTTAAAAACATGGTACACGTTTGACCATTCAATATGCCTGGGAGAAGACAAGTATGGATGTTGCTAGTCTCCTCCTAAATGTGCAGTAATCTGTCCAAATCATATGCAAAATTATTTTTTTTTTTATATTGAGCCAAAAATTTAGTGTGCATGGGCTCAATACCTTTATGCTTGGTTGTCAAACATTAAAATTTAATTCCTATCATGTAAATGTCATTTAAAGAGAGAGCAATTCTTTAAAGAGGAAATATCAGCAAAAGATGAACACAACTGTCATTATCCCCAATCCTTTTTTTTTTTTTTTTTTGTCCTGATAATGGCAATGTGTCCAAAGAGTAAAATTACTTGTAGAAGTTTTACTTGATTTTAAAATTATGAATTCAATGTTACAACATTTCTACAATGCAGCAAATATCTAATCCCCTGTGAATCATATAGAAGCTTGATGGCTAGGAAACCTGCAGAGCTATATATTTGCTTCTTTCTTCACTAGATGGAAGATGTCTGTTACAATTTCTAACAGTAATAACAGCCTATTTGAAATTATGAAACAGTATTGGTGGATTAATTTGGCACAAAAATAAACCCAGTAGCTGGAAAGAGTAGTAGTACTCTTGTGAATAATACTGAATAACGGAATTCAGACTGTAACAGTAAAGCAATTGTCATACTGAATAAGAGACAAGATATTGACTATAAACTTATTGTCAAATTTATTTTTTATTTTTTAATAATAATCATGTTTGTAACAGGATTAGCTTCATGTCAGGGTAAGGATTTGATATTAGTGAGTTAAGTTCAACCTTTTCTTAATTTTGGCAAAGAGGAAGACCCAATGGATTTAATGAGGGAATCTGCTTGTTTAAATGCTTGTTTAAATTCTTGCTTAAATGAGCCATTTTTTTTGGTGAAGTTTGTGTCAGTATGTGGCAGTTTTGTTACTCAGATCACCTTATTGCTGATAACTTGCTCTTCTTCCCTCACTCCATGTTAATGAGGGATAGGAGGCTTAAGATGTAAAGGGTTATTCATTGTTATATGGGGGTTATTTTGTTCTTTTCTCATGAAGACTTCTGGTTGTGTTCATATAGATAAATATATTCTTGTAATTTAGATTTAGGTGGTTCCACAATATTGGGGGAAAGATTGATTTGGCTAGTTATAGATAAATAGTATTGTGATCAAAACTAGCAGCTTTAACTATTACTCCATTGCTGAGATGACTTCTGCCTAGATGCATACTTTTCTTTGAAAGGTATACCTCAAAATGAAATATTCATAAACTCCTATTTTAAAATGAACTAGGTACTCATCATTGGATGACAGTTGATTCTTTTTACAAAAAGTATGGGTACATCATCTGTGTTTGAGTTCTGTTTTAAGATTGCATGTGCTTTAAGAAGGGACTTGTTCTTAAATAACACTTTTTAATGCTACAGAAGTAGATAATATTGATCCCATGGCTACTTAATCTGCATCCTGTAGTCATTATGAAAGAATCTTAGTTTTTATTTACCTAAACACGTTCATAGTCTAATAATAAATTACATTGGTAATGAAATTATACCATTCTGTGTTAATTTTGTGTCTCAATTCCCTGCAACATCTTTGTAGCATTTGTGCCAGCTCCAGATATTTCATGTAATGGTCATCCTATCTACTTCTGGAGCATGTTTTTATTGCACTATGGTGTGACAAGGGATGTTTAGTGCTTCACCTACAAGGAAGCAATGTCACTGTTGCATACTGAGGCCATGAAGTGATCAGTTGAGCATACTTCTGACTACTTGTGTGGATCCTTATTGGTTGTATAAGACTAATTGCTAATCTGTTTTAACTAGCAGAACTTAACTAGCCATTTCCAGCCAGGATGCAAGAGGAACAGTAATTGCCTACACCAGCATAATTCAGGATTAGATACTAGGGAGCATTGCAACAGAAAAATCCTAAACTGATGTTAGTTTTCTTCAGGGTTTGGTACACTTAAAAAAAAAGTTTTTTTTTTTTTTACTACAAAACAAGGTGTTCACTGACACAGAAACTAAGGACTGTGATAATAAAAGTGACTTGCCTTAGATTAGAATCCTTTGAGATGATGAATATGTTTGCCAATTAAAATAGTGTGGGAGGAAATGAAACAATTTAGTCATGAAGAGGAATAGGAAAAGTGCAGTGGTGCAATTCAAAGAAGGAGGGGAGAAGGATAATGATGAAATCACTAGCTGAATCTAGCTTCAAAATTTAAGAAGAATGTAGAGCCAATCCCTTTTTCTGCTCAGATTCTCTGAGAGGAAATTGAATGCAGCCCTCTGAAATGTGAGGGGAATTAGGCTGTGCTGATAGAAAAACCTCAACATGGATATCAGCCAGCAGTATAGTAGAAAAATAAGGTTTTGTGCCAAAAATCAGACCAGATATTGAGTAAAAAGGCAACTTCAGCATTGCACTTGTCCAGCTTGTTGACCGTATGCATCTTGTTTCTAAAAATGCTTTTTTATCATTAATTTACTAGTATTCTATGATTGATATTTATTATTTAATTTGTTACAAGCATATTATCTTGGGGAAGGGCTGTGATATACGTAGGAAATCTGCAAACATTCTTGATAGACTGAGAAGAGGCTTTATACAACTTGATGATTCCAGATAATTAAATATGCATTATTATATTTGCCCAGAGGAGTTGTGGATGCCTCATCCCTTGAGGTGTAAAAGACCAGGTTGGATGGGGTTCTTGGCCAACCTGATCTAGTGGGTGACATCCCTGACTATGGCAGGGGGATTGGAACTAGATGATTTTTAGGTCCCTTACAACCCAACCATTCTATGATATGCTACTTAAGTATTGCATAATATGCTCAGTCTGGGTAGATAACAATGACTCAGCCATTTGCTGTTTGTTTTTTGAAATATAAATAACATTTTTAGTTCTGGAATTATAAAAGTTGTTCTTAATGAAATTTTTCCTTCCCATACCCTGTTTCTTGGACATCTGGATGACATAATGGGTTTTATTGTCACATAAAGGCATTTTACCATGAAGGCCACTTTGCTGGGGTCAATTTGAAAAATAACACATTTTGTCCCAACACTCAGCACTGAATTTTCTGTTCACCTAGATACACACAGTATTGCTGAGCATCCAAAGCTTTAAAAATACTCCATTTTGCACTAAGCCACCATAAAACCTCTTTTTTTTTTTTTTTTTTTTTTTTTGAAACTTCTTTTGCAAGTCTTTGGAGTAAGATCCCACCCATGTAATGGAAATATGCCAAGTTCTAGAGAGCTTTGACAATACTTAGTACAAAATGTAAAGATATATTTTGATATATACAGCTGAACATCAGGAGGTGGCAGTAGTGCTTGCTGAATCCCAAAATAAGAATACTGGGGAGAAAACCCTAGAGGTTAAAATAAGCAATTTTGTAAGTGTGCCAAAGCAGATAGCAATATTCTGATTTATTAGAACAATATAAAACCATCTTATTAAATTGAGACTTTCATTGACTATTTGATATGGTTATTAAATAATTTATCATTTCTATTTAAAAACATTGTAAACTCTGATGTTTGTTTATTCATAAGATGTTATCATCATCTGAATTTGAAAGACTTTCTAGAACAAATACAGGATTTAGTCCTTGGCCAAATTTATCATTTTTGTCTCTTGAAAGGTTAAAACATCAGTCTTATTCGGGTTATAAGCTTTTAGCAGATACAACATAAAATAGCAATCGCTCCTTAGAAGTAAAAGTATATGAATTTATAGTCATTTAATTTTACTGAATTTGTGTGTCTCAAATATGTACATGAACTCATTCTATACAAAACAGTGAAAAGAGAAGCTTTTCTTTTGCGTACAGAGTATCCATATATGATCCTTGCATTGTAAAGTGCTTTTGGCTTCCTTCAGCATGTCTGATATTTGGAATTTATTTTGAAGTCTAATCACAATTTAAATGCTTTGAAATGCCCCGAAGGCGGAAAGAAATCTCCTTATGAAGTCAAAGGAAGCAAGTTTTACATAAAGTGGAGTTACGTTTTATTAGTGAAATATAATTCAATAAGTGTTGAACAGTACTGTATAACGTGTAGCTAAAGAATAAATGAGGCTATACCATTTTTTGTGCATTTATGGAAGATAAAATATTGAAAGTAGAGCTCAAAGTATTGTGACTCTGGTGAAACTATGTTCTCCTTAATTGCTCATTATTCTACAAATACTAAATGTGTTCTTAAGGACATGAACAGCCTTGGATTTTAAAGTAAAAATATACCCACTATATTAGAAACTAACATTATTGAATAACAGTTCATGCAAAATATGCATTGGTGTTGCTGATCATGAGGATAACATGCTGATGAAGCCTTTGTGCAAAACGCGCAGCAGTCCGACCAGCCTGCCACCAGCAGAAGTCATTTAAACCACTACAGGGTCAGTGCTGTCTGGGGTTGATCCCATGGCTGCATGGTGATCCAGATCAGGAAATGGATCCTTGAAAGCTGAAAACTGAATGTGTGGATTTATGTTTTGTTTTGTTTTGTTTATTTTTTAGACAGAGTAGGATGTGGAGAAAAAGGTGACCTTTCCTTTCCAGAGGCAGGCTGCACTTGTGTTGCCTTAAATCTGTCGGCAAGGCTCACTCAGTTATGGCAGGTCTTGAAACATGTGGGTTGAGCCCTATGCACTGTTGTTTTGTCTCAGGACTGAACATTGCTCTTCCAGTTGTGCTGCTTCAGCTGTTGAGGGACAATGCCTGAAGCTGTACTGTGGCAAATACAGAAGATTAGCTCAAATGGATATCAGAAAAAAAATAGTAATCAAATCCCCATAATATGACATAATTTTTGGCAGGCTGCAGGTTGGAGGCTTCCTAAACTGGAGGAGGTCGCACCCAGCCTGTCATGTTAATCATCTTTGAATCTGTGTAACCAGTTTTTAAATCCGTTTTTATTGTTGGCAGTGGCAATTGATCAAGCAGTTTATTTACATGTATGTGAAAAACATTTTCCTTTTGTTCTAAACCTGCTGTCTGAAAAATTCATTTGGTCCCCATTTTCTCTTGCTTTATGAGGGGTACTGACTAATCATTCCCTATTCACTCTGTGTTATTCATCCTTTCTCACTCATCCTTTTTCCCCAGCTGAGGAGTCTCACTATTTAAACTCTCTTGATATTGAAGCCATTATATACCTTTGATCCTTGCTGCTCTTCCCTTTTATCATGTCCTTTCTGAGATCAAGCAATCAGAACTACATGTACTATTCAGGATGCAGGAACAATGTGAATTTACATAGTGGAATAATGATATTATTTTTGTCCTTTTCTCTATTCTTTTATTAAGAATTCCTGGCATTTTGGTCATCATCTTGCTGGCTTCTGAATGATGCCCTGATGTTTCATGGAACTATCCACGAGACACCCTTCCTGAGCAGTATGAGCTAGCATAAAGCCAAACAGTGTGTGGGCATAGCATGGTTACTTTCTTCTCCATTTACAGTGTTTTGTATATGTCAACACTGAATTTCATTTGCTATTTTATCACCCAGTCTCTCAATACTATAAAATCCCATTGCCATCCTTTGTAGTCTATTTTTTTTAATATATTTTTTTTACTACCCTGAATAATTTTGTATCATCAGCAGATATTATCACCTCCCTCTTCGTTCTCTTTCCAAAGCCCTTCCCTGTGCCTCAAACAGCACAGGTTCCTATACAAGGCTGTGAATGTGACCTCCAGGTTTTGTAACATCTTTTACTCCTGCTGTTCTCTTCAGCTACTGTTGTTTATCCTTGCCAGCTTTTGAAGGGATAAGGAAAAAGAAAAAGGCTTTTAAAGCCATAGCTGTTAAAGTAGTTTGTTTACTCTCTCTGCTGTGTTTCATTCAGCTCAAAATATTTCACTCTTTTGTCTACTTGTAATTTTCTTTTGATAAATTTTGATGCTACCATGCACTGCCTCCTTTTGAAATGAGACACTTGGGTAGATTTTTCTTTTCTTTCATTTGAAAGATGTTGAATTTGAATACTGTATACATACATGGTATCAGAATGGTACTCCATTGTGAATTGTCTTCCACAATGCTTATGTCTAAATCCAGAATTGCTTCAATTTACAGGATTTTTGGACTTGTTGCTTCAAAATAATGATTAATTGTGCCTAAAGATGTTTCTTCTGCGATCTCCTCTAACGTTTCACACTCTGTGCACTGGTTGGTTGCATTTCACTTGCATGATTGTTTTTCTTTATGTAGGTAACTGAAATCCGTGAGAGCTCCGCAGTACTCATTACACTCTATTTTGTTTGGTTGTATGCTTTCTTTCACAGTAAGGCTTTTGTCTGGCACAACCAACTCTGTCATTCCCACCATTCCCACAGAGTCTGTTTTGAAATATTAGAGAAAACAATTTTGTGGTATTTTCATTGTTAGCTTATAACGTAGCTGCTGAAAGCATTACTAATTTTTAAATGTTAAGACCTGACATATCAGTGTCATGTCTCTTTGAAAATTGACATTTGGGAAGTTATATGTGATGTCTGAAAGCTGTTTTACGTGCCCATTTTCAGCTCATGTCTGTCAGACTTTTATTGACATCAGATGAACTGAAAAAATTTTGATTTAACTTTGGCACGTGGCTGGTATTTTTTGCTTAGGAGAAAATATTACTGCTATGTCCACTCCTGCAATTCACCACATTTCTAAAGGATACTTTTCCTAGGCTAAGTTCTTCATTTTTTAATGCTTCTATTTACAGTAAGTGAAGCTGGGAGAGTTTGGAGAATGTAAAATATGTGTTGGGCTGTGCTTGAGAGTGCAGCTAATGAAGACAACCAACAGACAGCAATTTGCTGTGCATGCAGAGAGGAGCTAAAATCTTGTCCAAGGACACAGTGTACACGTGTACAGCAAGGTGGTGGCAGGGCACAGAGCATACAGGCCAGCAACCACCTGAGCGCATCAGGGGCTGTGTCAGTTGTCAGTGAGCTGCCAACCCCTCCTGTCTGGGACACAGCCCCTCGGGACAGGAACAGGGGGAGGTGATCTCCTTGAAGAGTCCTGTGGCAATGAAGGCTGGAAGCTGCTGTCTTCTGGCACCAGGAGGAAGAATTACACTCCTTGGAATGAACACTTAGTTCCTATTATTATTTTGAATGTTACTTGATGCTGAGAGTAATGACAGTAATTTCAAACATCGTCTTGTTTCTGATTTACTTTTAGGGAACACTGTTGAAAAAAATCACGATGAAATGTTATACAGAAGTCTGTTTTCCTGAAATCTTTTCAAATTCAGTCTAATTTTGTATTGTGATGGGACATGGGTCTGTTTAAGCATTGCATTGCTCAGTATTCTTCTTGGGGCAGTGGCAGATAATGTCAGATATTCCTGCTGAATAGTATTATTGGACATGTTCTATCAATAAACATATTGCTCTGCTAAACTAATTATAATGTTAGCAATGGGGAGGGTTTTGAACACAAGTCATTAACAAATGGTTCTCCAACTAAGTTACAATCCAGTAAAAAAAATCCAGTAAACAAAATACTGAAAAACTATTTTCACTGCAGTATTGGGAATAAACAAAAGCCTGAACCTGAATAAAAATTAAGATTATAAGTATATCTTCAGCAGGCTTTTCATCTTCTTTTCTGATCTCATTTCATAATTGCTTACCACTCTGAGGATATTCACTTAGAGGGTATTCACTTAGAGGGTATCTCTTGTTCTCTTGCTTAATTGTATAATATGCCACTGCAGGTAGATAAGAAAAATGTATCACTAGTAATGGTTTATAAAGATTGCTGAATGCTTTCTCACATGTCATTTTTTGTACAGGCCCTGAATTCACATTCAGCCTTGACTGAGTGCAGTCGTTAAAGATCTAACACCTTTCTCATAACATTTTCATGAATATGAAAATGAGGAATGCATTTCAAGTGATGAATAGTAGTGCAACTATTAGGATTAATAGTGTGACTGCATTGTATGTGCAGTGATGTTGTCAAGGTGAGTAAAACCTTTTTTAGTGTATTGACTTGATTGGCATGTAACCATGGTTTTCTGCCTTCCTTCTTCCTGCAGTCCATTCACACACTTTCATTTAGTGGATGAATACACTTGACTACTGGAAAGAAACAGTTTTTACACTTAAAGGAAAGAGACCCAAAACAAAGCATTCCAGGAGACTGAATGGCTTAGTGAATCATGTAAGAGTTGCAAAAAATACTGTATTATTCAAAGGAGTTTTTATCACATCTAAGATTGGGGTGACATTACCAATGGCAAGACTGGCAAGTACATAGGCATCTGACATTTAAATAGTGCCAGAAATCTAAAGTTTTAAAGATTAATCTTGAGCTGTATGTTAACTATCAAGGACTATGTGTATGCCCTAGAGGCATTAATTATTCCTTTCTGTTCTCTTGTCGAATTGTGTCTAATAGAAAGAGAAGTTTCAGTTTTTATTTGTAAATAAGATCACAACAAATACAATATTTTTTTTTTAGTAATCTCTAAATCATAAGTTGTGTCCACTTTATATTAAATAACAAATAATTAACTTTTTTTTTTTTTTTTTTTTTTTTTTTTTTTTTACTACTAGGTGCTGTTCTTCCTTTTCTTTCTCTCTGAAGTACAGCTAAGATCTGATTACTTTCAAGTCTAGATGAGAATAAAAATAAAATCCACAAAAAGAAAAAAATCCCACTTTTAACTAAAACGCTGAAGTATAGGCAATTCTAAGAATTCAACACCACAGCTTTTGAAGTCTGTGATAAACATCTATTTGGTCTTAATAGAATTTTATCAGGTACTTACAGTAAGATTTTTACTTTGCAATAATAAATATCATAGCATGAAACATATTAAGCCATTTATTTTTTCTCATGTGCTCTCTACTTTTCTGTTATCCATTTTTAACTTTGATAGACAAAATAATTCTTGATTTCATGAGATTTCTATGTTAAGAATTATAAATATGTGAAAAATGCAATAGTATTCTCAATAGTAACACTAAAATCTTCAACCAGTATTTAAAATTGATCTGGTAAACATTTTGTTTAAGTTCAGATTTTCACAATACAAATAATGGGCTGTATTTCATATTCTTTCTTAGATACTAGCCTTTAAACTGTCAGTTAAAATAATCTAAACATTCAGAGCTTTTAGAGTTGATTCTTTCAATAAGATAAAGCAAAGATCTGACATCTAGAAAGAATCATTTCTTTGGGGTATGTTGAGCTTTGTCTGTCTCAAACCTCTTGAAAATGTTAATTAGCACTACATAAAGAACAATGAAAAATGTCTGCGATCTTCCTTGGAGACTAGGATTTGGGACAAGTAATTTTGCACGTGAGTTGAATATGCAAGTGTAAAGAGATTTAAATATCTGATTTTAATAGGTTTCATCCCACTGGGAGAGACACTTTTGATTATCTATGACCTATACCAATTATTGTGATTCTCCCTGTAGGCTAGCCATAATTTTAATAACTAATCAAACTAAGCCTTGAAGGTTCTGTAAAATGCCAAATATGTACTTGCACTCTTGCTAGTTACAGAGCTCATACTTGCTACCTGACCTTATTTTAGTTTCTAAAACTACTTATTCTCAATTATTTGAAATATTTACCTTTTGAAGTAGAACTTCTTGAAAATCAAATGAAGTTGACAAACAGTTACTTCTTTACTTGTAGCTTCTGATCAAGCATAATCATAAAATAATGTTAGACTCCAATTAAATGAAAATTGGTTTGATGGACACTGAGGCACAAAGCGCCACTGGTATGATGGTATAAATTAAGTCAAATTCTAAAGTGCTAACCCCATTAAAATCTGTATGCAGGGGAACAGCACCTACCTCACGTTGCTTGTCAGGTCAATAAAATATCTTGTCTATTAGTACCTATACTAAGGACTTTCTCCTGCAATATAGGCTTCAGGAAGCCCCGTAGGATCAGAACTGAAAATAGTGCTCTGTTGATCTGAGAATTGGGACTGTTCTTCCAAAAATGCACTTGCTAAGCCAAAATAGGATTTTTTTGCGGTTATTCATCAGACAGTGGTGTAATGCTCAATTCAGAAAAAGCTGTTGGGCTGTTTAGGCAGTCTAAATACCAGCTACATTTCTCTGTTCAGAGTCTGTGGCACACTGTGCTTGGTAGTATAAATTGAAGATTTTAATGCCTCGATGTAAGAGATTATGTTGAGCTCAAGTCAGTGTAGATCAGGTGTTACATTTTATAAAAGTGAGATATAGTTGAGAATTTTAACTCTGTACACAGCGTTGCATATATCTATATGCAACGCTGTGTACAGAGTTAAAATTCTCAAAGTCAATTCTTAAAGTCAAACCCACTTTTTGAGGTGAAACGTTTTAAGGAAGTCCCTAACAGTTACATATAAGGTGAATGCTTGTAAAACTCATAACAGAAGCTATATATAGTAAAAACAGCTTTTAAAGGAAGGAAATAATTGTCTTGTTATTCTGTGAAGCATAATGCATATTAAGAATACCTAAAATATGTGTTTACAAGCATGTGTAAACATTAATGTTGGGTGTGGAGAAAGGAGCTCCATTTTCTGTCATTTGTGGATAGTTGTATATGAAAGAGTATATGACAGTTTGATATGAAACTAATAAGGTGAGTGCTGGGGAGCTGACGCTAATCCCTGAGTTTTTAAACCTAGCATCTCTTGGTTGGAAGATGACTTAATCCCACCGTAATTAATACCTCTGAAGAAGTCTTTTCCCAATTGCAGTTCTCCATTGTTTCAATTGTTCTTGATCTTTCTGACCAGGCTACAGGACTATGTATAAATCGCATTTTTTTTTCCTCGGTTGCTCTCTTTTACATGATTCTTTATCCTTTCTGTAGATGCCACTCCCATTTGCTTACTTCAGATCTTCCTGTCTTCCTGTCAGCTTTCTTCTACTCCCTTCACAGAATCCTGTTGTCTCTTGTTCTGATATCAGAGATCGTGTTCATGCCTGTTATCTCTAATACTTCTCTCAACCCTTTTCATCTTTTCTACCTGTCCTATGTCAAGCCACAGCTCCTCATGGCCCATTGTGCATGCTGCTTTGCATGACTACAACAGCACCAGACTGTGTCCTGTTGTAATACACTTGCTGCCAAAAGTCATGTGCTCAGAGAATGCAGACCTTGAAAGGAGATCTAGGTCTATAAAAGTAAAATCAAGTCCATAAAGTTTTACAGGCTTCAAATTTACTTTCATGCATGTTCCCTTCCATTAAAAAAAAATAAAATAGGTAATGCTTCTATCTCAGTTAGAGGTGTTTAGGAATGTAGCATTTTTTATTGTTAGTATTTCAGGCGGTAAAATTTTGCCAGCTATTTTTTTGTTACTCTGCAATGGATTTCAACATGTTTCTTACTGACTTCTTCTTGAAAATTGGGGACAGACTACTGAGATTTCTTTTCCTCCCTTCACACATTTCAAGATATAGTCTATGTTCTCCGCCAAATGCAAGTCCTCTCCTTGTTCTGGGGCCCAAAAGTAAATTCTAGTTTTAAAGACTTTTGAGGAAAAATAGGAACTATCAGTGCTGGAATGAATAATGTAACGTAATGTAGGGAACCTTATGTTTACATTGTCTTTGTCTGTCAAAAGAACAAAGCACCTTGAAACTAGTTCTTTTGTCCTTTTTCTTGTTGAAATGGTGTTTCCAGATCTGTGCAGAATGTGTGCATATCTTGATCCATTCATCCACGTGAATAGCACCATTGATAAATCCAGCACAACTCAGTAAAATCAGTGAAAGCCAATTTAATAGTTGCATTTTCAGAACACCAACCTCCAAAATGCCACAGTGATGCTCCTCATGCAGAGCTGGCTTGCTGCTGACCAACTTGGAGTACTGGCAGAGGAGATCCAACAGCTTGCACCTGTATCACTATAAATTCTGTATTAACTACTGCCATCCGTAGTCTAATATTTCCTAGCTGATTCCTTATAAAATACTGTCCTGAAATCTAGAGAGATTATATCTACTGTATGCTTTTTATCAGGCAAGACAATTATCCTTCAAAGAGCATATAAAGTTTATCTGGCAAGTCTACATCTGTTAAATCTGTATCGGCTTTTATCTCACTTTCTGTTTACTTTCTTCAGTTGCTTATTCCTATCAATGTCTCCTAAATTCTATGGGCTATCAAAGTCAGACTAATGGATGTGCAGTTGGATGATCATACCATCCTCTCTTGTGAACTTATTACCTGTGACATTCCCTGATCTGCAGCTGGCTTGGTCAACTACATTTAGGGTCAGACTGATCCAAGGTCATAAATCAGGGTTTCCAGGGTTTGTGTTATCATGTCTCAAGTATTAGAATTCAGCCTCTGAGATAGAATTATGTATCAGTAAAACAATTATTTTTTTTTTAATTAGATTTTTTTGTTGTTGCTGTAGTTGCTGTTGTTTTTATACCTTGTTCCAAGAGAATCTTGAAAACGTCTGTTCCTTAATGCACAACAGAGCATCGTAATTTGGGTTCACCCTCTTCCTTCCTGAAAGTCTGATCTATTATTCTTGATTAATAGAAAATGAAATAGAAAATTAATAGAAAAATCTCTGACTCAGAAGCTGTGATTTTCTTTAATGTGGCAGGCAAGAGGATGTATGCCATATATACATGTATAGTCCAGAATTTTGAATTACTGTGGCCCAGTGGTGTTTGTGCACAAGTGCACTTTGAACAAAGAAAAGTATGTAACGTATTAGCTGTGTTTTGCTTAGACTCACACTCTGACTGGACTTTATACCTTAATGGAAATAAGCATTCCTTTATTAGAAAGCTTTGGCTATCACACCATATACTTTCCTGCTGCTGCTGTTTGATTCACTTTGTGGCAGTACATACAAAAATTATTTCACCTCTCCATTCATAATTAATAAATCTAAATGCGTATATGGATACTAATAACAGGATTGTTGGGTTATTAAATCATTTGGCCAAAGCTTGAAGTCTTCATTGCTTCCTCAATCATGATCACAGAATTTGATTGGCATATCTAATCAAAGAACAAGAACAGTTTTAAAAATAATGTAGAGTAGAGGTTTGAATTGTCACAACCTTTGCTTCAATTAATGCACATCATTTTTTTTTTTCCTCAAAAGTAATTTAAAATGCTCTTTCCATTTCTAATTGTTTTAATTAACAACCCTAATTTTTCGTAAACTTCATATGGTATTTTATGTATCTTAATAGTTTTATTAGAATGTAGGGCGTTCAGTGAAAAATATACCTAGTTAAATTATATTTCATAGAATATATATACAGGCAAACTATTTTTAAAGAACAAATAACATGCCATTAAAGTGCATTAAGGTTTTAGAAAACATTCAAAACTAAGAAAACATCTTTGTTTTATTTAAGATTGAATATAATCAATTATAAATATTGTAGTAAGATACAACAGAAAGGAATGTGCTGTAGAATTATGTGGAAGAATATATGTAGTAAGTGATGTAATACATTTTACTAGACCAACTAAAGTATCCTGGAAAATTTACTTTCCTCAAAAGCATAGGACAAGCAGCCTCAAAAGATCTCAGTGATCCAGGATATTTACACTTAAATGTAAGAGAACTAATTTGAAAATAGCAGAGTGAACAAAGGAAGAGAGGGTAATAGGAGCTCTCAAACACCGTACAATGTCCAGCAGAGTACTTATCTTCTAAAGTCATTTGAGGAAAGTATCTGCTTAGAAGTGGTAGTATTATAATGATGATCAAATTTAGTCTGGAAGGGAAATAATGTTTTTTATTGCTTTATAGACCAATTTGATTTGAAAATTGCACTCCAAATATTTGTCCACAGGGTAAACATGTTGCCTATATCTATATAATTAGTGCTTCAAAATCAGCAAAAGTAGAATCGTATGACATCTACAAAAATCATTCAGTAGATTTTCCAATATATTTAGCTCCTTATATATTTTAATTCTACCCTTCATAAGCTAGAGTTGGAGTTTTAGCTCCAAAAGTAACTTAACAGCCCATAACAATGTCATGAATAAAAGGGGCACATAGGTTCTTATAAATTGAATGCAATGTAGTTGAAATTCTCTAAGAGAGGTTCAGAATGATTGAGCTATCAGTAAACCCTTTTTCACCAAGCATTGTAGCAACAATACAGAGAGATTCCGAAGTGCTGTTCTTTATTAAGAACGTATTGAGCTGAATATTTCTGAAATTGAGGCACCAATACTGAGCCAGAGCCAGTATCAGCTGCCATCACTCTGTGAAGTCAATCAATAGCCTCACCTGCTTATCTTTGTTTTGCCAGAACTTGACTGACAGATGGTCAGAAACAAAAATGTCTTGGTTCACAGTTCTTCATCCTTCCTAATCAGCCCAGTTTCAGTAATATGGAATAAAATGATATGTAGAAGTGCAGTTGGGGATTGGTTTGGTGTCATGATATCCAGAATAGATGGCAGTAATCAAACATAATATTGGTAGTTTGATTTAAGGTCCTCTCCCTTTAATGAGTGTCTTCTACTCTCTTTTGTTATATTTATACTGCTAAATGGAAGAGAATTGGGGATTGATCCATGCAGCTATATGGCAAGGCATGGTTGTACCCGTGCCTTGCCATTTGGGCTAGCCCGCTTTGCAGATTTGTACTGGAGAGAGAGAGCTGGAACTGTTGAAACAAAATTAGGAAGTAAGCTAAGAGTTAAGCAGTATGGGTGATTGGAGATCCAGTAATTATATTTGCTAACTGAAATCTTTTTTATTTATCAATATAGTATAGCTAATGGCATCACCTATTAAGTAAGTAGTGTATGCATGCATTTCATGCGGTAACCATAGCCATGTTTTCATAATCTTAATTTGGAGACTGGTTGTGCTCTGGAGTTGTAGAATGCTTGATATTTATGGCCAAGGGCTTTGTATCTTAATTGACCTTAATGAATGTTTCTCTTTGTGCGTGTATGTGTAGGTAAATATAATAAAGGAGACTGTAGAAGTCCATGCTTCCGTCTCAAACACAGCTCTCCAGCCCCTTCCACAGCTCTTTTGTCAATAACACTACCCTTTCAAGGACACCTGATCAGATGCCTCAAGTTGTTCGATACACTGAATCAGAGGCCTGCCAGTAATCTATAAAATGTGCTGTGAAGAGTTTATGAAATCCAGTTATTTTCTCAGAAAGCAGTCTCAAGGTGAAGTGTAGGTCAATACTAGAATGACCGGGTTTAAATCTGCCCTGAACATCCCATCTTTTGCCACAGAGTGCATCATCGATTTGAGACTTCACTACAGGATAAAAAGGCAACTCTCTTCTCTGGGACCAAGAGCAAAGTATCACTGCTAAGGCTGCTGTATTTGACGTTATCAGCCAGGGGCTTGGGACTGATGATAGATTACTATATGGTCTCCTACTGAAGAACATACTTCTATACCAACAGAGATAATCCTACAGTAAATGAAGATTGTGTATCTCAAGCAAATAGCAGCCCCACATAAGAATAGTTGACTTCTTGTGTAATTACGCAAACACCTCCATGCAGTTAGGACTGTGTTAAAGAAATGTGTGATCTGACATTAGAGTAGTCAATACTAAATTAGTGCTGTGCCTGAAAAGTAAGGTAAATTTCAGAGTTTTTCTATTATAATTGGGTGCAAGTATAACTTTTTTATTTTTTTTTAATTTAATTATTTTGAGAGGAAAAGGAGAGAGGAATAGAAATCAGACAACTTTTCAGTGCATATCGGCAAGGAAAAGTGAAGTTCTCTCATCACCAGTATTTTTAACTCATATATGGTAATTACTGATTCTAAAATGCTGTCTGTTGACTATTCCTTGTAGGTTAGGATTTTTTTTTTTCTTTTTCAGTGAGACAACTAAGAAGTTATAATACTTGTGACATTTGGTTTTAGGGGGTTACGCAGAATTTAGGTATTTTCCAGAACAAAATATTTGCAGTAATTATTGAAACACATTCGAACTCGAAGTTTTATTCTAAAATTTACCTTGCAATAAAAGCATTGCTGTATAACTGAAGTAAAGAAACATTTCTCTATTTCAATGTGGCTGTTCTTGTTTTGTTGTGCTATGTGAGAGGCAAAAGTCTGATTTATGCAGGTTGTTTTCTTGAATGTTATTTAAAAGTATCTTTTCCTGTTAAGTCTTTACTGAGTGAAAACAAATTGTGAATGATACTCCTTTTAACTTAAAATGATTTGTGTTTTCGTGTATTTGTCACTGTAGTGCTTGGAATATCTGAAATATTTGGTTTTGGTTTAGATTTTCTTCCTAACTGTTAAATATCTGTCTCACACATGTTTGTTTTTCAAATGTTAAGATGTTTGTGAATGCTGCTCTGGCTTGCTTAGCCCTGTCACTGTGAATCTTTCCTATTAAAAGACACATTCTCATTTTCACTACTTACAGTGGGGAAAGAACTCTCCAAAACACAAACAATTCACCTGCAACCTTCCCATTTGTAACTGATTGAATGTCTCCATATACCACAGAGTGTGCTCCTACCTATGTGCACATGAATACTGCACAAGAGGATAAGATCCAAAATCCTGGATCAAGTTCTGTAATTGACAATGGAATATCTGCACCAATTCTTGGATGTCTGTGTACGCGTATTTGGACTCAAGATTAACGGAAAGTTAAATAAAACTTATAATGGGGATTGAAACACATACTCAAACACTTGATTTTGTTGCTCCCAATTCAGTAATCAATCATATTAAGTAGTAAGTGAATTATAAAGGAGTAAACGTTCCTACATTAAAAAAAAAAAAAAGAAAAAGAAAAAGAAAAGAAGCTGGTTTGTCCAGTATGTGGGCCTAAGAAACAATTATTCTGGATGCAAATCAGGCACCTTCCATCACTTCAGTGGTGGGAATTCAGAATGGTGTAACTCTAAGGACACTGTGTACTCTCTACAGGGCAATACATGCAATAGGTATCTCAAGAGGATGAGTCAGTGATACAGATGTCTGAACTGTCTTTCTGAGCTCTGTGTCTCACTTACAGAAAGACTCCTAACTTAAATGTCTTAATCAAATATCTGAATTTAAGTGAGTGGCATCTGTTTTTAGGTTTGCATCATTATCCACATTCTGTTTGTTAGTATATCTATTTAAATGAATGTGTTCACTAGAAATTGTAAACTTTCAAGTATTCTTGAGCTGTTTAGTTCCAGGATAAGATAGAACTTCAAGTAATTTCTAGCATTCTCATCATCTTATAAGGCCTTGACATTGGTGAGTTGCCTTTCATCATAGTGACAGGCTAACTCAGTGGAGGCCAGCAGTCTAGGTCATGAAACAGAATGGATGGGAAGTGCTCCTTAAATTGTTTGAAATGATAGATATCTGTTACTGTACAGCGAGTTCAATATGAAATTACATTGTGGGTAGTGCATACACATTTTGTTTTTGAACTTACTGTGACTTTGTGCATTAGTGCCTCCAAACACTTTGTGTCACCTGCTGTAATACATGTAACTACAAATCAGAAATAATTGTGCTCAACTTGGTGGAGTTGCACCACGTGAATCTCATTCTAGATGAGTGTAAAGTTGTTTCCCTCTACTTCTTAAATTAGAATAATGATCATTCTTTTCTAAGTTACTGTATTCAGATAATGTAATCTGGAAAATTAGATTCCATGAATGGAACATTTTAAAAATTATTTTATTTTTTATTTTGTTTTTAATATGTAGGTTTGAGAACTGAAAAACCCTAGCCCTTCCTTGTGGACAGTATTTTTCTGTGCTCAGTTCATATCAGTCATGTTACCCAAAAACAGCTTAGAACAGGGGAAATGACTAGTAATAATTAAGGAAGGATTATTGTCTATCCTATTGTTCCTTGCTAGCAAAAATATTTTAAATATTTGATAATTAAAAAGGAAGAGGGGGTGGGGGAGAGGAATGCAGAAATATCATTTAAAGTAGCCCTAGTTCTATAATGCTGTTGTAGACCTTTTGAACAGATCTATTTTTCGTGTCTATATACACACTCTAAATATACCCATTCACTTCAGATTTTTTCTTTACATTAGGTCCTGGGATTCCTCATTTGACACTGCTCAGTTCTATCTTTTGCTTCCACAATACATCCCCAAACTCCCTAATATCTGGGTAGAATAACTTAAAGTTAGATTGCTTCATTGGTTTCTGTACAACATAAAAATTGCTTTTTGTATTTTGGAAAGATTAGAGCAAGATAGATTTAAAGTTAGTATTGCTCCACTTTCCTCAGTTCTGGATGGACAGGTCCTCTGGCTTCTCTATAAAGATCTTCTAAGGCAGAGGTCAGAAATATTCTGAATTATAACTCTAGAATCTATCTGAAGTCAATAGGATGGAAATAGCACTGAGAGAACAAAATTTATTTTTTTTTTCTGTGTTTATTATGCTTGTCATATTTTAATATAATTTTTTTGCATAGCCTTGAAATTAAGCTTTTTATGTAGAAGAATTGCATTTTTGTGAAGTTTTAGCTACTGTAATATAAATGTGAGTGTAGTTTTCTGACGTTTTTAGTTTTCAGATACCTGCACAGATACTGTGTAGTGCCACACAAAAGCATTATTAACACACTATGCAGCATCTCTTCTATTCTGAGATATTTCCTTCTGTATCTAGTCCTGAAATCCTCTGAAAATTTTTGTTTCCCTTTCTTTTCTTTCCTCCAGCCTTCATAGATGTTATATGAAAGGGATGTGCTTGTTTATTTTGTAATACTTAGTATACTTTGTGCACATGAAGTGAGATAGAACCTGTGAATCAGCACATGCTATTATGTTGAGTCATATCAGTAAACTTGTTATAGAGCAAGTAAGTCCGCCATTTAAGTACAGGCAAGTAATATATAAGTAATATATTTGACTAATGTATAAGTATCATAGCAAAATGAAAATTTATTAAATTTGGCTTTGGTTATTAAACAGCTCCAGACATCTGCAGTTGAGAAAGGGCTACCATGAATACTTAAGAAGTAAGACAAACATTTAGCTGGTGTTTCAGTGAAAACCATGATCAGAAAAAGACAGAGATGGGAACTTTAGATTATTGCTCTTTGTAACAGAATGCAGATTTAGGGCATACACAGAAGACAAAACTGTCTCACTGCATACCTGTCTTACTGAAATGCTTTATTATCGTGGAAGTAGTTAGAAGTATGCCTTTTTTTTTGCAGTAGGACTTTTTTTCTTCTGTATTCTGTGTGAAATAGAGAGAGTGAGGATAGTGTCTCAGTAATTCTATAAATGTGCCAGAATGTACATAGACAATTTTTTCAGTGATACCTACATGTTTGTAAACTCATACTGAAACTGGTTGGAAAATGTGCAGTGTTGCACAGTCTATAACTCACATTTTTATTTTTTATTTTTAACAGCATAAGACTGTATAAACTGTGCATGTTGAGGAATATTGCCTCAAAAAAATCCTTAAATTCTCTCAAGGATTATCTATGGACTGTGCACATTACCCCTGGAGAACTTATTCTTCAGCCTCTCTGCTGTATTTAGAGGCATTACCCTTGAAATATCAATCAGCATTTCATTGCACTACCACATGAAATAACACAAAACCTTGCTTATGTCTCAGCCCCACACCATGACTGTTTTCAGCAGCATGTCCATGGTTACAATATAAAATGAAAATACATGATGGCAGAATAAAAATTTCGTAGGATCTTCAGATATTCCAAACCGATAAGAGAAGCATAAAGTGCATTTTTCCAAAATGTTTGCTAAATAGGCTGTAATTGTATTTAGTCCCTCCCCTGTTGCTTTTGAACAGAAATATTCAGAAGCATTCAGAAGTGAGTGTTACTGAACTCTTAAACTTACATAAAAAGATCAACATATGTGCAGTGAATGTAAACAACTGATCACTGGGAATTTAGAATACTTTTGTTAATGTCAGGTAAGTTAATAATAACGTGAAATAAATACAAATATTTATGATGTGATAGGCTGTCTAACTTATGCTATATTCAAGTACCCATCAGTCACTTTTGGCATGTAGTTGGAGATTTGTCTCTGGTTATTTCCATGGCAGAGAAGGATGTCTGACTGTAGATCATTATTTTGCTCATCAGTTCTCTGTCACTCTTTTCACTTGCAAGAATCCTCTTAGGATGACCTATCCACATAATAACAATTGACTTGATAAAGACAGCAGGCTATTTGTAGCTTCCTTCTATATTGCAAGACGGGCTTTAAAAGTGAAATGCTCTTTTGATAAAAGAAACAGCGTCTCAGTGTGTGATGTCACCTACATGTCAGTGCATACGTGGGCATATGAAACATGGAAAAATCTAAGCTTGCTTCAGTTTCATTCTTGAAAGGTAACAGAATCTCACTTGCTTTGGCAAGATGTTATAGCAATGATAATACTCAATCTTTTGTTTTTGGCTCTTTTTTTTTTTTTTTTTCTGTCGTATGTGGGAGATGAGTGTCATGAATGAGTTAACCCTCTGTTTTTTATTGACGTGGCCTCATAACTACTTAAAGTTCCTACAATAAATTATTCAGCAGAAACAAGGATTTTCAGATTTAAATATGGATTATTTACTACTCCAGTAAGCATTGGCTATCAAGGCTGGGAGAACCTCAAGGAGACTTGCTCATAGTTGCAGCACTGAGCTCTCAGGTGACTTTGATCTGAGTTGCCTATGTTTTCAGTAAAGCACTCAGGAAAAGTTATTCTAAGAATGAGACTTGTGAAGGTCTGAATAGTTGATAGGGAAATGGCAAACAACTAGCTGTTAACTAATTAACACAACTAATTTCATCTTATCTTGTTATACTGACATTTATCTTCAACGGAGATACTTAATTACTTTCTATTTAGTTCCTGCCTTTCACTTCCTCTGCACATGCAAGGAGAAGCAGCTGGAGGAAGATTGTCTTAAGTAGGGATGTGTGAGATGCCTGTGGTCACGTTCAAATTTGGAATAAAATATTCCATAGCTCCTCAAATCCTCAGAGCTGGGATTTATTATTTTTCTCAATGTCATAGGGTATTTAAATTTTAATAGCAACATGTCTATTTGGATTGTGGGAAGTAAGTGAACTTCTCACTTCTTATAATTGTAGTAGAGATCTTTGAACATTCCTTTTCTGCCAGAGTAATTCAGCACAATTATAATTGCAATCAATAAAATTACTGGTTTATAATAGAAAAAAAAGCATCTAGGAAAAAAAGGGAATGGACTGATTCACAACTTAAAATGTATCTGATATTTTTTGAGTAAAGTCATTTTATGATGGTGAATAAAATTCAGCATTTTAAAACCTAGTTTGGTTGTATTAGGTCTTAGCAATAAACAGGAAGCCAAGAACAGTAAATATTTAATTGCCTTATCTATATCAGATGAATGCAGATATTTTGCTGCATAGTATATTTCAGAGCTGTTATCGAATTTTCTTTGTAGTGAGAAGAATTGAATATCTGAGAAGTTTCAATACTGGATTTTTAATACCAACTTTAGTAAGTGAAGTGTTCAGCAAAACGCACAGTAAATCAAGAAAGCTTGATTTAACTGCTTGAGCATGTTGTAAGTACAGTAATCAAAGAAATGAGGTAATATTTCTGTTATGAACAGTAATATTTCTTTAGAAAAGTGTAGGACTACAATACACAGTGGTATTTCTGCTTTTTGGAATATCAGATAACACTGATCCTTCACTAGTGGTCTGTCTTCTTCCTTCTTTTTCTAAGAAAGCTTTCAGACACATTCAGGAAGAATGTGTCTCTTGCAGAGACATTTTGGTTTCTGAGTATGATTGTTTTGGCCAAAATGCCTTCAGATGTTCCTGTGTTTGGTCTACTGTGTAAGGTTTGATTCTGATCATAGAACGGAAAAGGTGCAACTCTACTTTCCTAGGACTGTAAAGTTTTGCACTGAGATTTTGTCTTCAGCTTGAAATGTCATATGTGTATACAGTAATTATAGGTATTTATTAAAGATGAGGTACTGAGGTAAGCTGCTGTTAACAAGGTCTGTATTAAACCTACCTAGTTCTTAAGGTTTAGTTCTTAAAAACTAGTATGAAGAATCTAACATGCATAATCAAAAATCTGTAGACTTTCTAGTATGGGAAAGCATGGGTAGGGGTACAATTCCAGCAGTTTACTGATCCAGTACCAATTTCCAGAGAGATCTTGAGCACTGAAAGCTTCACAAAGGGAAAATGGTATTCAAAGGGATCAATGCTTTGGACAGCAAAAACATCTGCCTAGATTAGGCAATCATGGATGAAATCACTGGCCGTGCTTATAACAATCTCAAATGCCAATACAAATAAGTGGGTCTTATTATGAACATTTTCCAAAAGGATTTAACCTGATTCTGATCTCTAACCCCAATGAAAAATTACTTATTTGTTTAATCATCATCAAATTTGTGTGACATGGAACTAATGCCTCATGTTTTGAGGGTAAAAAAATAATTAAACTGTCAAATTAGTTAATTGAAGATACAGGGGAAAAATTCTGTGAATCTTCTCTGGGAGACATTAGCTTTCTTTGTCTAGGAGCTAAATCAATGCAAAAAAACAAAAACCAAACCAAAACAAACAAACAAACAAACAAACAAAAACAACAAAAGAAACAAACAAAAAAAGTTCACAATGGAAGTGTTCTGTCCTCATCCTCATTCACATACCGAAAATAAAGATCAGCTTTGAATTTGCATGTTGAAAACTTCAAATTGACTTCTGGAATGGAGAGTATATGATAAATTACAAAATTTTAGCTAAAAAATCTGACTGTCCTGCTCTTCCACTGAGAAGCTTAAAGGTTAGTTTAGTTACTTGAATTACACTATCCTCAAATACTCTGAAAGTTAGAATTAATTTTTTCTACATCCCCTGGAGAGCTGGAGACAATTCTTAGGCCAGTTTCACTAAAAGGAATGATATTCGATTACCGTTAAATGTCAGTCTAGCCATGGTGTACTAATATGTGAAATATTGTGCTACGTAATACCTCCTGAGGAGGTAATGTTGAAAGAGCCATTAACTTGCTTCAGTGCCGCACTGTGCCTGATGGGGGAGCTGAAAGATAAAAAGGCATAGGTGCACACAAACTGTGAACTTAGATGCTGGGGTACAATAAAGCTGCTACATGCAGAAGTTCAGGGACTAGAAGCCTAAAGATACTAAGTTTTCCTACCAAATCTCTGTTGTAGCTGTGCTGCATATTAATAGCTAAATGTAGAATTTAGCTTCCTTCTTGTATTGGTTATGAAGTTAAATGGACATTAAATTCTTTGAATGAGAAGAGACTGAGTGCTCTGGTTTACATATAGGAAGATCATAGTTTATATTGGAACAGTCACCTTGCTCTACTCTTGACCACTTTGAAAACTGTGACTGATCAGTTCTCTTCCAATGCTCTTAGGTTTGGTATGGGTTAACTAAATTCTTGTTGTTGTCAAAATGTCAACTACAGTATCTTATTTTCTTGAGTTCTTATTCATATTGTGATCTATAAAGCAGAATAAATATTTGGAAAACAAAAATTACAAAACCAAAATAAAAACAAAACAAACCACACCTTGGTATGGAACTTGAATCATAAAAGGAGCTATGCGGGGAGTGATGTTGAATGAATTAGGGATACCAAATGAATGAAAAATCAAATTTCTCTCTTAGGATCTGTTTATACATAAATATATATATATACACACACTGCTCTTATGGATTTTGAAAAGTTTAAACTGTTTGTTATGTAAAATCCTATTCCTTCCCTCAAATTACCTTAATTCATTGCCTTCTTGCTATGATAGTTTAATTGAGTGAAGGGTATAAAGCTAATTTATTTCTCTTTCACCATCCTAATAGTTCTCACTTTCTTTATTGAAAAAGTAATTACTGCCTTTCAATACAATAACTGGGAAATTACCTTTTCTAATAACTGAGGTTATCATATCATCATCATAGTAAAAATCATCAATGCACCAAAAAGAGGGTGTTATGACTAAAAATTTGTTTAAAATAACTGATAAAAAGTGACATTTCTGTTTTTACCATTTAGCCTTCTGCAACAGACTTTAATGTTTGCTATATAAGGTAATAATGCGGGGAAATGTCAGATTTACTTTTCTGATACTTCAAAGTTGATGGGGTAAAAAAATATACATACTGTTTTTACGTGTTAAGGAATGTATGCAATTTGTTGAGACTAAATTCGATGTTTTCACAACATTTATCCCTCTACCCAACATCTCTGAATGATGCAAGTTAATGAAACAAAGATTTAGAGATCTAAAAGCAGATCTCTTTTGCAATTACATAGATATATGTCATAAAAGAAGTTTTAAGTGTTAAAAAAAGAACAATGCAGTGTTGATAATGGCTTAAAATGATTGTGAGGTCTATGTTAACTGCTTTAAAAAAATGAGAAATCTGACACTTTTAAAATCTGTATCAGAAGAATTACTATGTAAGCATTTATGCACTGGAAGTGTGAGCAATTAAAGCTGATGCAAGGATTTTTGATTGCTCAGCTTTTGCAAATTGGAGGCACAATAAGTGGTATAGAAAATAAAATGGTGACTTCTAGTGTATTTAGAATATACAACTGAATTTTCCGCTTGTGCTTGCTTAATTAGGAAATTCGATATAATGTCTTTTTATTAACATGTTTATCAGACAAAATAAGCTATAAATGGGGTTGTTTTCCTTCCTTTGGTTCTGTTGTCAATAATTATTTTGTGTGATAATTAAATAGCTTTCTTTAGAGGTCTATGTGTCTCGGGGTAACCTTGAAAGAGTCATTACATGGCAAGATGGGAAAGGGCTGCGCAGAACAGGTGGAGCATGACAGGCTCCAAGTGTTGGATCTGAGGCACTTCATGTAAGGTGTGTTAAATGGAGAGTACCAGGTGATGATAAAGTTCTATAAATAATAAAAAGTTTTCACCTATGTTTAAGATTCAGTTCATGATCTAGAGCTGTCTTTCCATGGGCGAGAGTCCAAAAGACTTAGTTTTTAGGTGTCGTGGAACAACATACACAATCTTACACCTGGCATTGTGTGAGTACACTTCTCCAGAAAGACACCTGTTATTTTTCCAGGAGATCTGTGAAGTGAAGCATCATTTCATCAGATAATTACAGACCACTGGTAAGCTTGCTTTATTATTTCTATTATCAGGTAGGTCACCTGGCTGATAGGCACTATTCTAACAAGAGATGTATTAGTAACAGCAAGAACAGTGATGCCATGCCAGGGAGATGAAACATCTTTAGGATTTCATTGTTGAAGGCAATTTTTTTCTTGGAAATCGGTCACAATCTAAAATTAAGAACAAACAAATTAAATGCTGATTATTTTTTTTTTGTGTGACAAAAGCCTTCAGAAAGTTAACTCATATGCTTATGGGTGACAATTCAATTGAATATCTATTTCTATAACCTTTTGTTAGATTGGTGTGCTTGTTTAAAAAGAGTATGGAAAAAGATCAGCTGAATGTCCCAAAATGTGAAAGATTTCAGAGACCTAAGATGTAATAATCTTCCCATTTTCTTTTTTTATAAAGCTTAGTCCAAGACCAAATTGCAAGTAGCTAATAGAGAAGAGTCAGTTAACGTCATCTGCATTTAAACATGCTCTCTGGCCAGATCCCAGCACTTGGAAAAGATATTTCCTTTATCTCCATTGAATGACTAGATGACAAGACAAAATAAAAATGTTATTTTTAGCATTTGATTTTCTTTCTCCATGATTTATATCAGTCATGAAACTTGTGCTTCTTGGGGACAGTTGCTAGTACTGGTTTGGGGTCTGCTGTGCTGCTGTTGAGTCTCCAGCTTAACATTTTTATCTCAAGGAGCTGCTATCTGACTTACTTTTATAGTGCATACATAGTCTAATAGTCCTGCTGGACTTGTTGAGAAGGAGGTTTCCAAATAGCACACAGCATATGTGTTTCAGTTGTACAGTTTAGGTAAACATTTTACAGTTCAGGTAAACAGTGTTGTCCTTCAGTCTGTACTGAAGCTCGGTGCCCATGACATCGTTAGCCTCTATTTCAAGGATGCTCTCTTAGCACAGGCAGAAAACTTAGCTCTTGGTGCTCCTTATCATTGAATGTCTCTCCATGGCTTTCCACAGGTATTGATTTGATTTTCTGTCCTTCACTGCCATTTGTAATCTCATATTCAACGTGGAAGTGCATTTGTGTTAAAACCTGTGTCTCAATATTGAACATGCGCGCTCTCTCATGTGTATATGTTGGCTTCCTACACAATCAATTGCACAGAAAGATGAGGCCAGACAGTGTGAACACAGGCATTTCCTGCTGCTCTGAGCTCTGTAACTTGTCTCTGTCACCTTTCAGTGGCCTCCAGCATAAAAGATCCCCTATGCAAGGAATGGAGGATTTGGAAGAGGTGTCTTGGGACTCAAAATTCCATTATCCAGCTGGGGCTGTTCAGCAAATGCCATGTGTCTATTACTAACAAACAGATTTGAGATGCAGCACCACTGGGCCAGTGGGTCCAAGCCTCTGTTATATCAACACAGCTTCTGTGCAATTGCTGTGTTTTGTCCCAGAGGTCTGTTTAAAACATGTTAGGATAGGAGGTAGTTTGAACCTGGTGCTTCAGGAGCTGTTATAAAACATGATGTACAGTGGATGTTGCCTTGTATTGGCCACTGTAAATTGGTCTATGTCTTTCCATATGGCAAGATTAGTAGAACTGAGCAAAAAATTATAGTCATTTTATTGTCATGTGGCCACCTAACACCTAACTTTTCCCTGTATTGTGATTTCTCAAAATACCAGAATAAAGTAACAGAATATCTCTTCTTTGACAGTTTCATCTCTCTGGAGACATTAAATTTAGAATTATGATCTTTAGTTGTAGTATGGCTTCTCAAGACTTAAATTGATCATAATCAACCATTTGCACAGAATGCTATACAATTATTTATTGCTATATTGTGATATAATCTTAAATAATATTGTGTACATGTTATTCCTTGTCCTCATCTTTTCTTATTTTCACTCTAAAATTCCAGCTTTTCTATTTTTTTCTGCCCTTCTCTGCAGCAGAACATATCAATACCAGTGGTAGAAAAGAAATTATGATGCTACCACATGCTTCCCAGGAGATTTGGCTTAGTTAATGCTATAAGTATATTTTTCTACTGTGCAAGGTCATTCTCTCTTCTTTTAGTGGTAAAAGGCACCAAACCCTATGTGCAGCTTTTTGCCTGGCATATTGGTTAGGAAATATGAGACACCTCAGCTCACAGATTTCCCAGTAATAAACTGTATGTTTTCAATACTTCCTAAGTGAGGAAGATGGCAGTAACTTTGAATCAAAGACCCTGTAGGTATAGAGGTCTTTCCCTGAAGACGTATGTATCAGACATTTAAAATGGAATAGGAAAAGACAGTAGAGAGAGTCCCGTCTGAAACATTTTGCAGTGAACACAGTTTACCTCTGTAAAGAACAGTGCACTGCAACCAGAGAGACAAGCTAAAGTCTTGCGCTGTAATGACATCAGTTGTAAAATATCACCAGGGTAATTTATCCCTGGCATAACTCTTTTGACTTCAATAGCCTTATGTATTTTGCACCAGATTTCTAATTTTCCAGAAAGGAAGGAGTATATGTTGTGACAGTTATATTATTCCAGTATAGTTCTGGCTTCAAACTATAAAGAAAAATGGCAGAGATGAAAGAAGCTTTGATGCTGTTCATTACAAATAACAGCAGAAGAAAAAAGACTTGACCATGCCTGAACAATGTAGTTCCTGCTTTGAGATTTAGCTAGTAAGAAGGCTTATAACTTTATTAGGCACCTTTAATAACAGGTGTACAAAGGTGTGTGATCTCTGCACAATCACTTTGGTGGTTCTTCAGCACTAGAAGAGCTGGAGTCAGTATCTTACAAACAGAGGTCTGAGTTGGCAGTTTTCAGATCCCTTGAAGGATAGAGCAAGACTTCCCTGTAGAAGTAAAAGGATCTTAAGCACCTGTTGTAAATTGGTTCTTGTTCATTTGAATGTGTGTTGGAGTAAGTCTTAGCTCAATGAGGATTTTCTTCCATGTTAACATACTGCAGACTATGTGTTCTCTGGGGTGTTGTTTTGTACTGTGAGATTTTAACCAACATCCTTAATTTTTTAGGAGGATGTGGGAAAATAAATCACAGAGAGCCATGCTTGCTTCTGAGTTTATTGATGGGATCATCTTGAGATGTATAGCTGCTTTGAAGTAAAAACACAGTTTGCTTTTTCCAGATAGTGTTCTTAATGCTATTTACCTAACTGCATGTGCATGAGTTGATGAATCAGTTGGCTTTTAAATTTGGTGAGCTGATCTGTTTTTAGAATAGGATGTCTGATAATGAGACCTGTTATGGTATTGTTTTATCCTTATTCTTAATAATGGGTTTTATAATTGCCAAAGGGCGTATTAAACAAGCTTCAGCCTCTGTTATGCTAAACAGGAACCAGACTCTGACCAGCATTTTTATAACCAGCTAAGGCAGCTTTTGAAGTTGACTTGCCATCTAAAAAACATGAAAGATCCATTGGGACAGAGAGAACTTAAAATAAATAGTAAGACCATAGCCTAATATTCACCTGAAAGTAAATTCCTGGGTACTACCAGTGTACATGTATATTACATTCAGGTCCCCAGCAATCACATCTACCTATGAAGTTAGACCTGCTTCGAGGAGGAGGTTGCACTAGGTGACCTCCAGAGGTCCCTTTCAATCTAAATTTTCCTGTGATTTTTTATTTAAACATTTGTTAGGTCGGGTTATTCTTTATTTAATTTCTTTGGTACTCTGACCTGAGTTCCTGGAGTATGCTCTGCAGCTGATACTGTTAATAACTTGGAATGTAAGCTGAAAGAGTGCAACAAATTACATTTATTGGATATTTTTATAATAAAGGTTCCCCGTCTCTTAGCATGTTTTACAGAAGCAAGCAGGTTTTAAATGTTTAACAACTGGGAAAATTTGAGAAGTTCTTTAAATATTTAGCTTGAAAACATAATTATATGCTATATCATTTCATCTTTGTAGAGGCTAAATCATAGTTCAGTGTCCAGCAGAGTCTGTCTTTGAAGTCGACCTCCTAAACATTTGAGCTATGATGCAGGCTCGTTTGACTCTGAAGTACAAAAGCAGATGTCAAGAAATAAGGACAAATAAATCTCAGTCATGGGCTAAGCAGAAAACCTGAAACAAGAAATCTTGCTTGTGTGAGATTTGGCTGCAAAACACACAGATAACCATCTCACCTGCTGTGACTTTACAAACAGGAAAGAAATGATAAAGCTGGCATGTTACATCATCAAACACAATATTCTTTATGGTTATATTCATGAATTTTGTTTCCCTATAGGGAAATTTTCATGATAAGAGCACAAACTTCAAGTGCTTGGGAAGTATATTTTCTACATGTGCACCTTTAATCACCAAAGAGAAAGGAATATAGAATCTATGTTTATATTAGGATTGTCACACTGGCAGAAAAGAGAAGTCCCTTCCTAGCCTATGTTCTTTCTGACTTAATATTTTATAACCAGCCTTAATGCTACTGCTTTGTAAAAGATAAAGGTTCAAGGTTTAATGTTATTGAAAAGCTGGACTTAAAGTATTCCCCAGATAGCTATTGCAAGAATTTTACCTGTACTGAAAGTCAAAGTATTTTAGGTGAGTTTACTATTTAAACTGTTTCCTTCTGTTCAACCTTTTAAACACATGATCTTATACAAAATATTTACCATGTTTGTCTCAAAGTGGATTTACGATCTGTGCTGCTCCTGAAAATGTCTTTTTCACAGCAAAAAAATGTTTTTCTCTAATTGTGTCCAAAAGCATTTTTCTGTGGTGACACAAGAAATGTGCTGAATGGTAATGGCTAGGGCGAGACACAGTTTGGTGAGGTTGATATTATTCATTGAGTTAGAAGACTAAAAGATATAAATGGTATGGAAATAATTGGAGTGATCAAAGACTTGACGTGATGCCCACTCAAGCAGGGAGAATCTTCCTGCTGATTTCTTTCTACTTTTGTTTGGGCTCCTCACTAGCTGTTGAGACCTTGCTTTTACATTGTGTTTACAGTTGCTGCTGCCATCTGCTCTACTCCCCATCATGAGTCATGTTTTTCATTAGATCTGTGAAGGTGACCATATCTTCTCTTGCTTTTACTATATGTGAAAGGACCCTTAATTGGACTAAGGAGTTTGGGTCCTACAGAGATAATAATTAACATAATTTTATATATTCAAGTGTGCTCACTTGCATGTCAGCTGTAACTATTTTAAACACATATGTGTATCTGTTCAGGCTTGTGCAGGGCACATCCCGTTGCTTACCAAACAGAAGGCTCCAATACAACGGAATTCTGTAGCTCCTTAGACACACAAGTTGTGTAATTCAGCTTCACCCAATTCCAAGAATTCTTGGCAGAGCCTCAATGCGTAGTATCCAAAATTAAGCCATGTAACCAGTATTAGCAAGGACTTAACAAAGGCTGCAATTGTACATTTTCTAGTTAGGGTAAAAATGTTGTTATGGGAATAGATTGATGTCCTACCATTTTCTGTCCTTGTTATAGTATTTTTTCCAAAGAGTGTCATATCAGAATTTTAATGTCTTGTATAATCTGAATTATATCATTGTGCTCTACTGCTTTGACCTTTTCTACATACTATAATTTGATTGAGTAGCCATTCCACTGTTCTCTTTTTTGACTGCTTTATTATCCAATAGGGAATGTGTAGGTTAGGCAGACATTCAGAATACACTCCACCCTCATTTTGACATCAACTGTCAGCCTTTTCATTGCTTTACAGGGCTGTTACTCAGCCTTCATATTCATTAATTGGTATCTAAAAGGGAAGTAGCCTTATCAAGGAATATGTTATAAAGAGAGAGCTTTGAAGGAACGACATGTACCAGAATATTGAAAAGTCATTGTAGTGTTGCATAGGTAACATTTTGTAAGGCAGCATAGCTATACATGTTCCCAGATGACACGGAATTAATCTCTGCTGTGATAAAGGTGATAACAGGTGGAAAAAGAAATAATTTTCCCCAGTTCTCATTATGATCCGGAGATAGCAATCTCGTGGTCTTTCTCACTGCTGTAATAACAGCAAAAGGTATGATGAATGTGAGATCGTGCCAGCCATTACATTTCAAAGGGATACAGAAATAATGTTACAATGTTATCTATACTGCATTTGTGGCTGAATGAGATATAAGTATTAAAACTTTAGAAACAATTATTTGATTTTATACTCTTTTACAGAGTTTTCATTTGAAGGTTCATCATGAGAGTGAATTATTTCACTTTCTGATGCCACGGCAGACTGATATTATATGCTTTGCAAATGCTTGTTCTCCGGCATGCATTAAGAGTGCTTTAGGTATGCTTTCTCCTACTGTTTTGTTCAACTTACTCCAGCTTGTTTACTTTACATAAAATAATTTCATGAACTCTTGTATTTACTTTGAAGCTGAAGAAAGAATGATAGCATTATGTGATTGCAACATGCTTTGCAAAGAAGAATCAGTTATGGCTAAGGAGAGACTGGTTTTGAAATATGGATAGACTATGAGCAGAAGTTATCTGCTGTGTACACAATAATGCTTATCAATGAAGTTGACTCAATCAAAATTCTTAAATCCTAGAAGTACTGCACTCTCATCACTTAAAAAGCTTGTAACAACTTTTAACTTTACCTCACAATTAATAAAAATATTTATGGAGAACCATCTCCTTTCACTTCCATTGCTGAGTGACTTTTGAAAAGACAACCTCTAGGCTTTTTCTTCCCCTTGTGCTTTGCATCTTTCCTTTCCTACCTTGGAAGCCCTTGTGTGCAATGTTTTCTTGTATTCTGGCTCATTTAAGTATGTGTTTAGGCTGTGCCATAATACATACAATTAATATAATCAAAATTTAAGTAGACTTGTATCAGAAAACAACTTTGGTATGGAAGTCTTGTCTGGAGAATTGACACGGTATATGTTGAACGCAATTGTGTTCAAATGTATTATGCATATAGTCATCCTTCCAGTTTATTTATTATTGCACTGCATAAACTAGTTGCCTTTCTGTAACTAACTATACAAAAGTTGACTTCCTTGCTATATTCTATAATAGTTCCTGATTAAATGTATTCTATAACATATATATATATATATATATATGTATATATATATTCTATATATAGGATCCAGTCCTAACAAGGTCCCATTTCCCCTCCCTACACAGTACATGTAATGCATCATGTCCAACATAGATGCTGTGACCCAACTTTGTGAGATCAGATCATCCTGCAGTTAATTACTATTTGGTGCCACTGTAGTCTGAACGTAGATGACAATTCTCATTACACACCTATGTCTTTTATTTCCATGGGTTTTATGGACACAACGTTTGAAATGATTTGAAAAAGAATCAACCCCACTGATGGATGCACAAGAACTTTTCCTGTCATCACTGGGACTCTTTCCATTAATTTCCACTGGAAGTTATGTTCAGAACTCTTGTTTGCAGAGACCAAGTCAGAGAAGAGGGGGAGAGAGGCTTTTTACTTGTAATTACAAAACAAAAATATATTCCTGTGGTAAGAAGGATATCTTACAGTTTCCTCCACTTCTTAGGATTAATGTTAAACAAAAGAAACTTTAGGAGCTTTGTCTGCCTTCCGTTTATTCTTTTTTTTTTTTTTTTTTTTTTAATGTATTCCCTCTCTTTATTGCTATTCATTTTCTGTGTTTTCCGCATCTTTTGTACACTTACTAACCAATCAATCTCTCTCTCGAAACTTCCCTAGAAGATTGTCTTTTACAATAATTTGCTATAATCACCCATCTTAGTGATACACTGCAGAAGGCAAAATAGCTCCAAGAACAGACAGACAATTGGTGCTTATTTTCAGACAATTTTCATTTATATGATTTTTTTTTTCTCTTTCAAATGCCCATAAGTAACTACTTGACTTTTTCAAGGTCTCTTCGATGTGACTCTGCCTTAGGAAGATGAATCACTGCTCTGACCTTCATTTCTTTCTCCTCATTTTGATGAGGCAACTTTCCATTTTGTTAAACAAAAAGCTGTTTTCACTTGCAAAATCATTTTATTGTGCCAGTCAAATTGCATAAGTTGTACCAGAATGAATCTCTTTGATTTACCATGAAGGTTGAGGGAACATTTAAAGAATCTTGCTTTGTTTGCATGTGCATTGGGCTTTTCTTGTTTGTTTTTGAAAAAATTCAAAATTATATATACATATATTTTAAGTAGTTTGGTAAATTTGGTTTAGATAGCTTTTAGTAGTAAGGTGAGTGTAGAAATCTTGAATATGCACAATCACTTTCTTTGGTATGAAGGAGATGTTCTAACAAACATATAAGAGTTTATTTAAGATTAAGGGAAAATACAGTTAATGTTTCTAAAAAAATAATTTGCTTGATAGAACCTACTAGAAAATGTACATATTCCACACATCAGACAATTTGAATTGTGATTACTATAAATTACTGATATGAAAGTTTGGTGTCTTAGGAGATCTTATCTGTTCCTCTCCAGCCTTCACAAGTGAGGAGCTACTTCTCTTTTCTCTTTCTCTCTCTTCTCTTCTCTTCTCTTCTCTTCTCTTCTCTTCTCTTCTCTTCTCTTCTCTTCTCTTCTCTTCTCTTCTCTTCTCTTCTCTTCTCTTCTCTTCTCTTCTCTTCTCTTCTCTTCTCTTCTCTTCTCTTCTCTTCTCTTCTCTTCTCTTCTCTTCTCTTCTCTTCTCTTCTCTTCTCTTCTCTTCTCTTCTCTTCTCTTCTCTTCTCTTCTCTTCTCTTCTCTTCTCTTCTCTTCTCTTCTCTTCTCTTCTCTTCTCTTCTCTTCTCTTCTCTTCTCTTCTCTTCTCTTCTCTTCTCCTTTCCTCTCTTGAAGAGGATTTATAAGTTCTTTAATTAGGGTAAAATACTTGGGAAAAGAGAGGTAAGAAGAGAGAAAAACAATTCTTAAGTTGTATTCTATTAAATCATAATTACTGGCATTTTGATGTGCAGTGGGTTCAAAACATCTGCTGTTGAAAACAAACACCCTCATTTATTGCAAAGATCTCCAGAATTTTTCAATCTCTTCCATATATTATTTTCATAACTTTCCTTGTTGGAAGCTATTCATAGTGCATTTTATTAGCTATATGTTAGGTAGCAAACACAAATGCGGAACAAATACCATTCTTTGCCATATACACAGTGTTCTGGTATTTCAAATTTTATGAAACTTGTTTTAAACCTGCTTTTTCATTTTCAGGCTTACAGCATGCTCTGATTTATATAACTGTTGCGACTTATGTAATAGGCACCTAATGTGAAGGAACTGTATTCCTCTGAAAAGTGTAGCACATTTCCCATTTTCAGAGAATTCCTCTCACACGCTTGGTTTTAATTGTCAGCCCCAAGTTCCTGATAGAAACAGGACTTCTGCTTTTTGAGTGCCTTTCATAATTTTAAAAGTCAGGAGGGAAAACTCTGGAAGATTAAAAGAAATATAAAAAATATTAGTTATTCTGTGCATATGCGTTCTCCAAAAACATTGAGGCACAAGATTTCATCAAAGAACAAAATCATAATGCTACTTAATGGAAGAGGAAATTATGTTAGAGAAATAAAAAGTCACTAAAATACTGAATGCCACTTCAAGTAATTTATCAGAGGAAGCTCTAAAATTGGGCTAATGGCATGTCTTGATAAATTTTTTGGAATGATGTTATATCTTCTAGAAAACTTCAATGCCAAGAAGGATGCTATGTCCTTTATGCTGTTCCTGTGTTGATTGTGTTGCTTCTTATTGTCTATTTCACCTCTGGATTCTTTAACTTTTTAAAAAGAAGCTGTATGGGAAGTTTGTTTTAGAAGCCTTTTCAGTTTAAATTCATTGCTCTCTTATGCTTTAATGATGGTGGTAATGTATTTATTTGCACGTAGACCCTCTGGATCTCGTAGTTTACAAATGTTTAAAACATTTAAATGGATCAATTTTATCTTGTTTCATTATTTTAATTAAATTATTTGAGCTCTCTTCTTCCCAGTGACGATAATATTCACATACAATCAGTTTTTTTTTTCCTGTTTTCTTAGTTCAATTATACAAATCCAGATCCTGCCATATGCCACATCTTTAAAAACTGACTGAATGATCATTGCCTTTCAGACTGAAATCAGATGACATTAAGAGAAAATGAAGCCTCTTCCTATTTCAAACCCTTCCTTCTCCTTCAATCCCTTCAGCTGATGCCATTCTGTGTGCTAGAGTTGCCATGTCCCAGAAGGAGGTTGTAGGTCTTCTGATTTATCCAACAGTAACATCAGTGTACCCAATCCTGGACTCATACCAGAGAAAATGTCACGTTGTCTGTCCTGTTGTTTCTCTCTAAAACTCTTAAGTTTCTGCAGTATCCCAGCATGGTTTTCAAATGAGCTAAGACATGTATGGTTGTAGTCAGTGTCCTGTAATCCCTAAGCTTTTAAACCTGTCATATAATTTCAGCTGAATTTGACAAAGTCTTGATGACATTCGATCCCTATAAATTCTGTGAAAAATATCAGCGGCTGCTAGGAGGTAAAGACTGGGTTAATGCTGCGGTGGGAGAGGGAGGTGGTGCTCTGTGTGTTCAGGGACTGAAGCTGTGGCCATCAGCCAGCGTGGCTGCAACCCTACCTGCCTGTCTTCAACTTGTAGTGCTGTCTGTGGAAACGTTAGTTAACTGGAGATCTTTGCAAATTGGGTGTTAACTTTATGGTCATAGAATGTGTTTCTTTGTGGGTGTTGAGGTCCGTGTGAGTGCATAATGGTTATCATTTTTCCAGTGTTACCTAGTTCAGGGATGTGCTTCCAAATTCACCAACCAATTCAATCATTTATTATTTTTTTCTGTGCTACTTACAGACATGGGTGGTTGCACTAATAGTTACATGCACCTGGTGCTGTATGAACACTGAAATGCTCAGGCTGTGTCAGTATGGGTCAGTGAGAAAATCAACAGTGTCTGACCTTGGAGAACATGGGATACTTGCATTAGGATTTTAATTTTCCTATTAAGGCTTGTGACTTTAATTCATAGTTATTCTGTGCTGATTTCTTACCTCTTCCTAGATATACCATCCCTTGAAACATTTCAAGGACAAAATCTGTAGGAATAGGTCCCCTTTTTCTTTTGTCTAAATTACCTCAGATAAGAGGATTTCCAAGGACTGAGGTATGGTGAAATGAAGAGTCTTGGGAGCAACTTTTGATACCTGAATATCTTATTAGATGATCCTTACCTGCCTCTGGAGATTTGCTTCCACTGTTTCCTTTCCTCTGGAATTGATAAGCGTCTTTGGTTGTCATTGATTTCAGTAGGAGTGGGGTTCCAAATTTTAACAACAAAAAAATATGTAAAATTGTGCAAAAGTAAGGAAAGATTATTGAAAAATATTGGGATTTTTTTTTTTTTTATTTTTTACATTTTTTTTCTATGACAGCTCTCATGGAAACTACTTATCTGACATCTATAGCTGTTTATTTTCCAATAGACAAAATTTTCCAGTCAAAATATAAAAGTCTGTGCAAAGCGGACAGATCCTCCCCACCATTGTTCTGTCAGAGTTAGGTTTTCATGAAAAAATCTTCACCCAGAGCTGTAAAACCTCTCATGGGAGTTAGGTATAGAAGTCTTACGTTTCAGTACTAATTTGCTATTTACTTTCAATCTCTCTCTCTGTTTTTTTTTTTTAATTGAATCTTATTGTCTGCTATGAAACTAACCCCAGTAAAATCTGGAGGGATGGAGAGGGACTGTAGCAAATGGTAGAAAATATTAGGTAATACTGAAGAGAGTAAAGCCCTATAAATGTTACATAGTGTTGAAGAGAGTAAGGCTTCTATTTCTCCTGAATTACTTATCTATCCAGCAGTAGGTGCATTCTGTTTGAATTTAGGAAACACGGTTTGTACTTCATTAAATAATTACTTGATGTCAGCTCTGGAGATGTAACTTTTAATATTGCATTTGGTGCCACTTCAGTGGAAAGGAAGGCAACTTGGTTTAAGTGGAAAATAAGAGGCACAAAAAGGAAAAGAAAAAAAAAAAAAAGAGATGGTAAGATGGTAATTACTGAAAACCACTCTCTTTCTGCAGGAATGTTAGAAATAAGCTACCCTGAGTATGCAAAGTAAGTTTTTAAAAAATGGCGCATTTGCCAAGTTATCTAATGCATAGCGATGTTCCCGCTCTTGCTACTGACCCATAGCAAATTAGTCAGGTTGTATAGGAATTTATATGTCTAATACTGCTGCCTGACCTGTGATGAATTTTTGAAATCTCTGCATGAATTTTCCATCTAGTAACTTTTGTGAAAAAAATCAATGTATCCTTTTGTTCGGCGTAAGTATCTGACAAGTTATCATTTCTGGTGTTCCAAGCGGCAGTGCAGGATGCTAATCTTACACCCATTTTCTATCAAAAGCAGCTTAAAAATAACTAAAAATGATTCCCCCAGTTCTGGTTCAAATCACACACATTTTCTGGGTGAGGAGAACATTTCACAAAGGCAGAAACTCCAGCTTCCAGTGAGATTGAATTGTTGAGCTTCTTCTGGCGTTTTAGTAAAGGTGTTCCAAAAAGGATGACTTAATGGGGAATGTTCTTGCAGTTTCCTCCTGTGTAATTGAAATTCAGGCTCTGTAAAGTCAGTAGGAATGCAAACTATTTGCAGAACTGTAATATAACCTAACTGTATTGCCATACTTCACAGTTGGGTTTAATCATATGCTTTTTTAATTCTAGCTGAGTCTGTTGAAGGACCTTGACTTTTTCTAGTTTGAGGAAAGACAACTGAAAATAGTTTTGAAGGGAAAACTGAAATTCTGTTAGTGATTGTAATTTAGTTTAAAGTTCAGTTTTCTTCTTTTGTTTGTTTCAGTTCCTTTTGGCACTCCTCTTGGTTGTAAATCAGTGTAGCATGTCTGTGAATCTGATGTGGTATGGAAAATCATCTTTGCTATTGGGATAATTCATTGCTACCTTGTGACATTGCATTAAAAACAAAACAAACAACAACAACAACAAAACCACAAACAAAACAAAAACAGAAGCCACCAGTCTTTTCTTCCCGTGATGTAATTCTGAAAAAGAAGTGTCACAACACTGTGTTCTGCAGAAGTCTTTGTCCTGAAATGTTTTCTGGTCCCATCAATAATGATATTCTGATATGGATGTGTAAGTTTATGAAATGTGCGTTCCCCTGCCCCTACTGCTAGAGGTTATGTTTTCAAGTTGCTTTCCAGAAAGCTTGATTCCAGTCAGGGATTGGAATTTAATGAAAAGAAAATAAGTGGCCTCCATCCTGAGGGTTAGGTGGCATTAAAATCCAATGGGGTGTTTATGTAATGAACATCTCAAGTTTACTATGTTCTGTTTTTAATACACTTCAGTTTGATTGGGATCTGTAACAGAAACGATGTGCGATGCCATGCATAATGTGAATGCCTATTTGCCATGATCGGGTTGGACTTCTCTACTGAAATCAGCCCTCCTGGATATTCCCTCTAGTTTGGATAGTGGCTTACTACGTGAACTTAACTGCTAATCTCCTGATCAATTCATTTTTCTGACTGTAAAGTGAGAAGTCCAATATAATCATCTCCGTGGAAGAGCTGTGCTTCTCTAATGAGGGTTTTCCAAGTTATTATAGGATTTTCATATACACTGAATGTTTTTTGTGCCTACTTAAATACCCAGGCATTGATTGATTGAATTTTTTCCCATTATTTTCTCAAATTAAAAATTCTCACTGAAAAATATCCTGGGTGCTCTCCTGCACAAAATATATAGCTATATGAAGAAACAGAATAGAACACGACTCCATAAAAGGAGCATAATAGCTCTGCAATATGCAGCAACACATCTCTTCTTAATGGCAGCAGCCTATGGTTTGTGAAGTGTCCCGAGTTTCACTAGCTTCTTTCTTTGTGGTCTTAGTCTTTCAGATACTGTGATAACACTTAAAGGATTTGTTGAAGCATGTCAGAGCCTCATCTCCTTTTGATGCCTTCCTGAAGATCCTTAAAATTAAAACAGAATCTGGGAGAATAGAGAGGCTTAGGAAGAAATCTGTCTACTCATTTAACCCTCTTGTTTTTACCTGTTTTAAAGGCAGATTTATTTATTTTTTTAATTTTCACTTATGAGTGTTTGCATTCCTTTGTCTTTTTTCCTCCAAGAATGCAAATCCAAAGCAGAGAAACCTAAAAAAACAGAGGCCTGTTTGTCACTTTTGGGACCAGATGTCCATGTGAGTTTCAAAGCATTTAATATAGTGCTTGTAAATACTAAGGCAGAAGATTGCTTTGATTCAGAGTATTTAGGTATTCAGAGTGCTGTAGCTGTAGCCCTGCTGGTGACAAATGATGGGAACAGAGTTTGATAAAAATATCAAAGACCTAATTTATGGATTTCTGTTAAATTTTGATGAAGCAGAGAGAGATGCACACTTAGTGGGAATATTACAATCAAGTCTTCATTAATTCATAAATAGTAATTTGAAGCTCAGCCCTTAAGGACATAGAGATAGCATTCCTTGAACAACAGCTGTAGTTAAAAGTATTTTTTGTGCACTTGTTGAGATCTGATGATTTATATTGCTTTAGAATTTTTCCTTTTGTTATAAAAAGCAGAAAATCTAGAATATAGTCAGAAACCTACATGTATATGGGGCTTTGGGTAACCTCGTCTAGTGGGTTGGAAGGAGATGATCTTTAAAGTCCTTTCCAACCCAAACCATTCTATCATTCTACAAGTTTTTGTCCTGATTTCAGCTAGGACCCCTTGCAGCTGGTATGGTGCTGTGTTTTGGATTTAGGATGAGAATAATGGTGATTATTAATGGTGTGTGGTATAACACAGCAATGTTTCAGTTGCTGCAGTGCAACACCGAGGCAAGGACTGTTCAGCTTCTCATGCTGCCCTGCCAGTGAGGAGGCTGGGGTTGTACCAGATTAAACCACAATAGCTTAGAACTTTGACATTGTAGGAACTGGAGCTCATTTTTTGACCTAGTGAAGATGGAATAAATCATTTCTCTTTAGCTCAAAATAAACTTTCCTGGAGCTTTCTCATGCCCCATCAGATACAGTGCATGTCCACCAAAGGGATGCTCTATAGTTGCATAACATTGCATAGCCTTTAAAGTCAGTTTGCCAGTATAGAGAAATAGAAAATCATGGTAGGAAGGTCCCAAAACCTCTTTTTTTTTTTTTTGGCATCCGTGTTCTTACCTGGAGGAGCTTCATTGTTGCCTGCTTGCAGCTGCTGCAACAGGAGCTGGGTATGGAGCAGGACTGAGCAGTGCCAGCCTATTCTGCTTCCTAGGAGCCCATGAAGAATTAAGTCAAGAGAATAGAAGTGAATTGGAAATACATGGTCATTTTTCATCCAAAATGCTCTGTCTTAATATCCTTGTTAAACACCCTTGTTAATATCCTCGTTAAACTTTTAATTACCCAGTGCAGCTTTTTGAGCAGTCACACAACAGTGGAGGAGGCAAACTAGGTGAGGAGTTTTAAGGCAGCTGCTCCATGAATGTTTACTTTGGTCTCTTTCTTGTGCAGAACTGAAACTACCTACCTGGCAATGGTTGCCATGTTTTCTCATGGAAATTCTCTTTATTTCAAGTGACTGATACTGGCATTTGTAGAAGAAGATTTATATTCAATCCTTGATGTCTGAGTGAAATTCCAAGTGGCCATGGTGTGATAAATGTGAAACTTGGGTGTCCGTAGCTGTTGCCCTGTGTAAAACTAAATAAATATCCCCAAAGCTTTCAGTATACTGTGGAGTTGTGGAGTGTGTGTAGAAATGGCTGTAAATGTGCAGAGACTGCACCTAAGTCAATTAAAGATGGAAAAAAATTTACATAGCTGCATTGATTGGATGCATTCACCTAAATCGTGGGAAAAAATAAAAGCCAGCCACAGTTAGCATTTTATGCTTAATCGCAACAAGTAGTCATTTCAGTTTTATTTTAGAATATCCAGTGTTGTTCAGTGTACAAAAATTATTTATTTGTCTACTGTGAGATCAGTCAAGTGAGACAAGAACACCAGTGTAACTAAATAAAGTGATACTGGAGACCATCAAGACAAATATGAGTTTTTATGTTGGATATCGTTTATTTTCTCTGTCTCTCTAAATTTAGAGTTAATTTATAAAAGGATAGCTTTTTTTTTTTTTTTTTTTTTTTTTTTTTTTTTTATCATTAATTAGGTTGCAGACTAGAGCTGTGTTGTGAAATTTGCAGAGCAATTGAAGTTAATGAGTTTTCTCACAAGTGCAGCTGTGTCCTCCAAATACACCACATCAGTATAGTCTAGCCACAAGCAGGCACTGTAATCAGCCAAAGGAATTACTTGTTTGGAGAAAATAGCTATTGGCAGGTACTTACATATAAAATATGTAATTTATGTGTATATATAACGTGTGTGTGTATGCACCAGCATTTACATATACACTGAAATGAATATTTTATGCATTAGCAATATATACATTTAAGTATTTGCCAATACTTTATGTATAAACATGTGAATCAGAGAAATCAAAGAAATGGATGGTTCTGGGTGATTCAGAGAAAAGGATGTTTTGCTCATTCAGTAGCTGCACTCAAGAAATAAAGCAATTTTGTAGGTCAAGAACAGTGTTATGTACATGTAGATACTGATTTTGCCTTCTGTCCTCATTGCTATTGCCATCTTGTTAGAACTACAGAGCTTCGAGTTTGATAAGAAACTGTTTCATCTCAATGTTTCAGAAGATTGCACAAACTGACTAACTTTTGCAACTACTTTTAATACCAGTACATATTTTTTTTTCAGTAACAGACTCTACCTTTTCAAGGAAAAATCACGTCACATGAGATAGTATCTCATATAGTATATGTTACTTCTATATGAAGTGATGGAAAGGACAGGAATCTAAACTTAAATATTGTAAGCATTCTAATAACCTCGTGAAATCATTCTAATTCTGTTATTACCTAAGACCATACACTGAAAAACAAGTAATTAAAAAAAATAAAATTTAACATAGAACAAATAACAGGAAATTTCTTTTGAAAGCTCACAAAGGGAGATCTACTTAAACAAAGCAAGTATAATTGAAAAGTATAATCTTCCTGAAAAGGAAGATCATAGGTTTAATTATAGCAGTCTGTGGTAGTAGTTCACTTTAGAATATATCACTATATTACAAAAATATCTTGTAGCAGTTGAAAAATTGAAAGAGTGGTAGTTATATTGATCCCAGATTTTTAAAAGGAGAATAGTGATGTGTATTAGGAGGCTGCAAAATATAGCTGGCTTAGGAGAACTCAGTTAATTTATGATATCTTAAATGCTACAGGTAATGCCTTTTCAAGTTAGTGTTTCCAGTCTAATGCAGATAATAGGATAATGAGGCATTTATATAAATTATATTTTAAAAGTTACAAATGGACTAGTTTCTAGCCAGCAAGATTGCGCAGACAAACAAAGGGGTCATTCAGAAAATCATTAGAGATGTTCATAGTGCAGAACAGAAGGAATTGAGCTTTGCTGGGCATAATGGTTTCTACTTGTGTCCTAAAGGCCTCTTACATCCTTTTTAAAAATAGCTCTCCTTTCTATAGAGTTTAAAAACACTGTGTTTTTAAAATGTATTCTTCATCTCCTCTATCACAGGGACCAGAATTTCACACATTTTCAAATCCTTTGAAGTCTTGTAGCTCCTCAAAAGCCATAGTTATTTGACATACTCATTCAGCTGCGGAGTGGCAGGGTCGCTTTCCAGATATAATTTTCCCCATCAGCTGGTACCTCAAGTGGTGTAGCCTGGAGTGTGGTCCTTCATGTGCAGGAGCCCCACATCGTTACACTAAGTTGGAGTCCCTCTGACTTGTTTACTTAGCTCTGCAAACACATGATGCAGTTTTAATTTCCTTTCAGAAAGCTATTGCATGACAGGAAACTGAATTTCTTTCAGATAAATAAAGAGGCAAGAATTAGAGAAGTTTGCGGGTTTATCCTCTTTAGTAGCTGCTGGAGTTCGCTGACACAGTAGTTGACGTCTTCTGCCATGAATTTGGAGAGATAAGCCTGCGGTTTGTCCCATGTCGTGAGCATTAAGGGAAAAAAATATTATTGTGTGGGATGGCATCGGTCTTAAATTTACTAATCATTTAGTAAACCTTTTTAAAAAGATCAACAGGTAGCTGTTTTTATTGTGTGGACCTAACTGCAAAGTTAAAAAAATGAACAAACAAATAAACAAAAACAAACTTAAAATTGCATATATGGGATTCCTTTTTTTTTTTTTTTTTTTTTTTAAGCTGTGGAAGTTTATTACCTGTCATTATATAAACTTTGTTCTGTAAAGTCTGCTTTCTATGACCAGCGTGTTTGCTTGTGCTTTGTTTATCATCCTGTAACTTTTATAATATTCAACCTAAAACTAGCTTTTCCATAATTTTGAGTGGAACTGCAATAAATTTAGCTTTAGTTACCAGGCAATTGCTCAATTGCTTTTAACTTTCTGAATACTTACTTGTAGTTTAGCAGTCTGTAACTTAATACTGCAGTCCAATTTATCCTAAAAAAAAAAAAAAAAAAAAAAAGTAAAGACTTGAGGATGAAGACTCGAGGAGTCTTGAACTATTATCCAGACCAGATTATTTTAAAATATTTAGCCTATTTGATATGGTAAAACATTTGCACTATTTGTGCAGTGTGCTACTTAGCAAAGAAGGAATATATTTGAATTTGACGATGATTGTTTGAATATGAATTTCTTGCTATCGTTTCCACCTTTTTTTCTGTGGCTGGTAAAACATTTCCCTGCTCTGAGAATCCATTACTTCCTCAGGAAAAGAAAACCTGTCCACCTATGGACACCTATGGACAATCACTTGTCCACCTTGTCCAACTATGTCCACCATATGCCTGTGTGGTTCTTCATTAGTGTTCTGGATGTCTCTCCCATAGTGGTTCCATGTGATTCTCTTTCCTGTTCTTTGGATGAAAGAAATGCAGATGAAGCTCACCAGAAGCTGAGTAGCCTAAGGCTCAGTGAAAATATTTAAAGCATGCACTTAAAATACTACTGGCAAAAAAAAAAATAAATCTAGATAATCTGTATTGACACTAGAGACAGTTTCATTATATAAAGGAATTATTAATTCTTTGCAATGTAAGTCAAGCTGTAGAAATTTAATGCAGAACTTCTCTTCTGTGTTTTCTTTTTGAATAACAAATATTAAGATATTTAAGGCGATGCATTCTTTTCCCCTTTCTTCTCTCTTTGATGGCTTTATTTTAAGTGTAGGATTTTAGGTTTTAATCCTTTCAGCTGATGGTGTGCTGACATTAATGTTCAAAGTATCATTAAGGACATATCATTACAATAATGTATTGAGTATAACATATTACCCATGCAATGTTCTTATCATATATCAATGAATTAATCATTATTCTGAACTGTTTGATGTATCAACGAAATGCATCATTACTTTGAACCATCTGAATTTTTTGCACTGTAATACATCATTGATATGGTATAACCTTAATGATAAACTAGCATACTACCAGGCTTCATTATGTTAAATTATCTAAAACAAGATTCTTTATCTTGATAAATATATCATGTAAACAATCTCATTAGCTGGGAACTGAGAGATAGAAAAGACTGTTGAATTACCATATGTCTGCATGTAACAGGAGAGTAAACAGCACAATTTGATGTGTTTTGGAAACAAAATAAGTCTTAACATGGCTGTGGAAATAATTAGATAAACCAGCACTTACTTCAAACATGAAACTTGTCACTATATAATTACCTGTTGAGCTTAGCATTATCATTTTGGCCTGTCAAATAAAATGGAATGATAGCTGAAAACAGTAACTGAAAATGAGTATCTGAAAAAAGTTGGTATTTCCCTATATAGTACATGATCATTGAGAAGGGTCAAGCCTCTGAGGTACAGACTCCTGTATTTTCTAGAAAACAGGTGACATTTCTAGTCACAGAGAAAAGAGAAATTTATATGAAATATAAACCACACCCATAAATTTGCTACATTTTAAACTGGTACCATGAATTCTAACATCCTAGAATTCTAACATTCTAGCATCAAAAATGTAACTCCATCTGACTAAAATCATCCACTAAATGAAGGAAGTCTCAGATAGTACCTTAAAAGTAGCAAATTACATGTAAAATAGTTGTTGATAGCAGATTATTAAGAGAGGGACAGTTGTGTAGAATTAGACATGTATATAAATAACAATATTTATCTAAAAGAATAAAGCAAACATTTTCTCATTGGGACATGATTTGGCAAAAAAAAAAGTTTCTCACAGAAAAATGGATTTTATTTTTTTATACAAAACTGACATTTTTATTTCTCATATCAATTAAAATTTTGAATGAAAAAATCCAAAGGAAAAATTTCCCTTTTATTATTATTATTATTAATGGAGTAAACAACCATTTATTATTAATGGAGTAAAGAATTATTGATGGAGTAATGAACCACTTTTAAACTAGCCCTAATTATAATAACCATGATGTTCTATTTACATGGACCTGTTGAAATATAGCAAGACAAGGATTACAATTCATTTATATTGCTAGTAAAATATATTCTTCCCTCAACCTGGAAACACTCTCTTTTGCTGTTTAATTGTTTTCATATAAATGTTTATTAGATTATGTGAAACAACAATGTGATCTCAGAGTTTTAAATACTGTTTATTTCAGTGGAATCTGTCTTCAAGAAAATGGATCTATTTGCAAAGAGAAAACTTAATTCTGAGGATGAACACATGCTTGTTTGTAAACATGGGCTGATACTTCAAAACGCTGATTAACATAGGTAAAGTTAAAGCAATGTAAATGATCATTTGGAAGGGCAATAGCCACTTGTGCTATGCACCATGTGGACAGGTGAAAAAAATCTGGCTTGTTAGCAAGCAGGGTTTCCCATTAAATGTTAAAAAAAATTGTTAAAAATTTCACGTGGTGGTATGCTGTATGAATGAAGATACTGGGAAACCTTTCTCATTTTATTTATTTTTTTTAATGTAGATTGGAAAGCCATTTCTTGATTGATGTGAGAATATCTCAAATACCTGTTTGTGTTTAGAGATCTAAAAAATGACATATATCCTCCAGAAAAGCTTAATGGCAAGGTAGCACCCAGCAAAGTGCATCATTTTGATTGTGTCTTTGTTTATTTCCTGAATTTAAATTTGAATATTAATAGGATTTGCAGAAAGTAGTTAACTAAGAAATGAAATCTAATTTAAAAATTCATGGGCTAAATAAGCAAAAGAATTTGTAGAATATAGTTAAATATTCAAACCTAATTAAAAATATCGTACTAAATTAAAAATGAGAAAAATGTTTTCATGATAACTATACTACTGCAGATAAATTAACTTTTCCATTAATACTATTTGTTTAATGCTCACCATAAAGTTAATGAAATGCTGGGAGATAATTTAGGATACATAGTTTTGCAAATTTTTCTTTTGAGCTTAATCCCGTGTGTATTTTCAAGTTCCACACTGATTACTTTTCAGTAGTCTGTAAAGTTTATGGAGTGAAAGTTTGTGGAGTAAAAAGCTCCACAAAAGATGATTTGCAGCAGCTATGTAAATATATTTGAAATTTAGCTCTTGGTTAAAAATTGATACAAGTGCCGACTACTCTTGATATTTATTTACACGTATTTCTACATCTACAAGCAAATAAAAGAAGTTACCAGATTCAGAACTGATGAGCAAAGTGTGTGTGTATATATATTTGTAGATATATAAACATCAACAATACACATATTTGATATAAAATATATTTATGTATACCATTTGTATATAACATGTATTTTATATATATATATATACACACACATATATATATATATTGTATATAAGCATATTTGCCTTGTCCTGATGTTTCTTTTACCTGCTGCCAATGAGAACAGAAGTTTTTGAAAAAGAAGTTTTTGGAAAGGATCACACTTGACATCTGGTTCCATGGAGACCTGAGCAATTAAACATCTTGACAAATCTCTCACTTTTCTATTTCTGCTATTACTGTTTACTTACAGTAAGGCTCAGAAACTTCAGGCAAAGATGAGTATTATTTTTTTTAGATTGGCACAGGCAGGATTTGTAGTAGAGGACCGATGCCTGGTGCCACGTCTCTCTCTCACCACCACCTATAAGAAAAATGAGGTCAGTGGTTCAAACTTGAACTGCTGACTCCAGGGTGTCAATTTGACCAGTCAAAATAATACACCTTTTTTTTCCCTGTGAGGAAGCAAGCTGTCTTAAACACATACATTCAAACAAAATAAATAAATAAAACAAAAACAGTACAGAGACCACTAATGCGTTAGCTATCTCACATTAAATTAAGGTTTTTAGGCAACAGTTTAATTACAAATTTGTAAGGTATTTGAACTACCAAGGAAATAAGCATTAGAAACAGTAGACATATTCTGTGTAATTATGAAGTGTGCCAGCTGTTGGTTAGGTTGTTAACATTAAGCTAAAAAAGGGAGCCAGAGAATTTTGACACTATTTTAACCCTATTACTTTTTGATACTTGTATAAATTTTCCACAAAATAGAAACTTTTGCCACTCCTGAAAAAGATCCAGAACACATTTTTTAAAAACCTTGCAAATCTTATAAAAATAACTCTGAATATCAACAGTCTAAATTATATATATTCATACATAATAATAATAATATAATAAAAAATAATAAAAAACACAACTGAATAGAAAGTTATAGTGCTTGGTGTCCTGTAGCACCATCTCTCTTTGTTTGCTCTGGTAATACCTGGAGAATGAAATGTAAGAAGTATTGAATGTGAGAAGAATGACATGTGGAGGGTGAATGAATAGCCCATAGGGCTTTGTGTATGTGATGTGTTGAATGTATGTCTGCATACACATAGAAAAAGAGGCAACATACACTCTGGACAGGAGCAGTTGTACTTAGTTAAATGGAGTCATTGGATTTTTTTTTTTTCTGATGCCATTTTTCCCCTTTACTAAATTTCTTTCCCTTCTCTGTGAAATCTCATCAAGAAACTAATCGACAGAGTAAAAGAGCATTGGCTTAGAGTACCTTTCATACAGCTTTTTTAATCAATCTTCAGTCGTGTATTTGGATTCATACAAGACCTTCAATTAACTTGCACATTAACATTGGTAAAACAAATTTAGATCCTTAGCTTATCAGGAATGCTGTATGCAAGGAATTCGAATAACTGAGCAGAATTTGTCATCACCTTTCTTCACCATGCCCATACAATGATGGTCACCAAACAGAAAAGGTAACAAATGAACTGAGGATGTTGCTTTTCTGAGATTTTCAGTTCTTGAAGCATAAATGCTCTCTGTATGTCTCACAGGATAAAACAGGTTTTCTGAAGGGAGAAGTTCTTGCTGTTCCTGTTGACTTCATTTAGGTACTCTTTACCTAAAGAAACACATCTCATTTGGTTTTGTAATGGTTTGTAACATTTGATTTTCTTTCTATATTAGACATCATCAAACATTAACAGTAAAGTATGTTATCAGTAAACTTCAGTTCTAAGACAATGCTTAACTTTGCCCATTGGAGTGGTGTTATCAAAGTCAATGCAGCAGCTCATACAGGAAACCTCAACCCATGCTGTGTCACTCACTCTCTTGGGAATAAAAGCTGTTTCCTAGGCATGCCCATGAAATGGCTAGTGCATCTAATCTTGGTTTTTGCAAGTTATCTGACAAGATTAGATTAGATGCATTGATCACTACTCAACATTTAGACATTTATTTTAAAATTGTATGCATCTCAGAAAATCTGCTAGAAAAAGTGAGTTAATTTTGTGCTTTCCTGTTGGTTTTAAGACATATGTTTATTTGTCATATGGTTGTTTTTAGGGTCTGCTAAGAAACAGGAACTTACTATAATATAGATAGTAAAAATGCACAGTCCTTACCATGAAGGACCTGGATCATTTTAAAATCCATTTTAGTCATTTGATGTCAAATTCCACTTTCAGAGTTTGCAAGGTAAATCTAAAACCCATGAATGGAAAGCATTTCCCTGTGTTGAATATTATCTGATGTTTCTAATTATTCAAAGGTGCTTACAGTATTTTAACCTGCAGTACATTAACTTGTCCAAATTATTTTGTGTACTATCCAAAATGAGATAATAGTTCTTTACCTAGTCAGAAAGAGAACAATGAGTGAGTTTCATATCTAATTATTTTGTTACCTGCTCAAAATTTTTAATGACCAGATGACATTATTTTTATGCAATTTGGCTGGATAACTATTGGGGTTGCTGTGATTGTAGCAATGAGAGGTTGCCTGGTGTTTTGGAGGCATATGGAGGGCCTTCATGTAGTACTCATTGGTGACCCTGTTGGTTTTGAAACTAATTTAGCTTTGAAGTGTGTGGTCAGGTCCACTCAAGCGAAGTTAGACATGGACTTGGCACCTGAGGTTGGAGCAAATCTTTTTTCATTTGACCTAGTGGAACAATTATGTGTAATTGTAATAACCATACAATTGTAACCATTGTAACCATACAATGAGAACCAATGAATATGAGTGAAGTTTATAAATTTATGAGAAAACTGTATGGCATCCCAAAGCATCTCTTGGTGGAACTGTTTGTGTGATATTTATTTCTTGACTTTAGTCTTTTTAAAACTAAGGAAAAAATAATTTGATATAATTTTTGCATCATTTTGCTGATGGGTCACTGTAAGGTTGTATTATGTGCATTAAACTGAACCCATGTCATCGCTGTCACATGTGAGCTTGAACATTTAATGCAATTATCAGACACAAAAAGGACAATGCGATTAAAGTAGAGCATTCCCAACACAGAAATGTGTAATGACCAATTAAAGATGTGAGCACACAGATCACTAGGAATTGCCCAAAAATAAAAGTTCACTTGAAAATAAGGTAATTAAGTTAATCTTCTGATAGTGGAATTTTGCAGTAAGTGCATGTATCAAATATGAAAGTAAGGAACTTAAGAGGTAATTAAAATTAATTCAGGCGTTAAATTAAGCTCCTAGCTATATGAAGTGGTAGTAATTACAGACATCAGAATTAGAACCATATTGTAATCAAAGTAACTACAGTGTAATTAATGTGATGACACCACAAAATATCTACAAAAATAAAATGTAAGGTGTTTGTTTCACAGAAAACGTTACTGTTTTAACTGGAGAGCAAGTCAGTCAAAACTTGGAACAGACATCAGTACTCAAAATATGAACAAAGCTGCCTGCACGCAGGATATGTGCCATTTTCCAGGTGCTGAACCCAAACTGCTCTTGAGTTTATAGAAAGTATAGCAATCTGGCTTCCTCATGTAACTTGACTGTCCAGAGATATACCTGTAGGGTGCACAAGCTTTGCAGACTACCTGGTACATCAGGAGTTACAGGCAGGCAGAGCCTCTGCAGTTGCTTTCTGCAATTAAACTTGTCAACATCTCTCTCAGGAAAGTACTACTGGCTCATTAGGGCTAATTGCTGGCAGACACCTGATTCCCTTTGAGGAGAAGAGCCAGGCTGTGGGGAGGTTTGCAATGGGTGAAGTGAGGATTGCCTGCCAGGCAGGTGGATGCACCTTTAATCATTCCTACAATTGACTTACAGCTACAGGAAACTTGACCTTTTCTTTGATTAGAAACTGAGCTGATGAAATTCCTCTCCTTCCTTCTCTGCAATCAGTTGCCATGTGAATTAGGCCATTACATATGTGTATCTACCTGTCTGCCTTAGGCATGTTGTTAACGCTGCTGTGATTAATTTATTACAAATTATTGGGTCTGAAGAGGGATCTGATAGTAAAAAGTAATATGTCAAAATAGGCATTCTAAAAGGTACAGCCAGTGTCATGCTGTGTTTTTGATTATTTTATATGGCAATCTTGATGTTTTTAACTCTGGCATGAACAGTAGATTACCCATTACAGGTCTTACATTGTAAGGCAACTTGTACATGATCTATGAAGCACATGGAACTAAAAAAAATCTAATTACAACTCAGTCTGAAGAGAGAATGGACCATTTTCTATGCAATAGAAGCAGATTAAGGTTAGCTTTCTATGTAGTACTTTAAGCATAACCCATTTTGAGTTTTGGGAAAGGTTTCTTGCATGTTATTTATCTCTCTCCCTTTTCTTCTGTGTCCTAATTTATTTAATGTATTTGCCTGGAAGGTGTTCAAGTTCTGTTTTATGACTGAATTCCAGCAATTTGCCTACAAAAAGTCTGGTATGTGTCCTACCGCTTTCATTTCAGAGAGGTTTTCCTTTAGACTGGCCAAATTTTTGGCCCAACACAGTTATCATGAAGCTAGATATACCGAAAAGACTAGGATGTTGCAGGTGTACAGGAGACTTCATAGCATCAATCATGCATCTGAAGGTTGATTTTTGGAACTCGAAGTGTTTGGAGATTTCTGTGGGAGTGTTCAGACACACCACTACTCTGTGCCGACGATCAGAAGCACGGGGACTCTCAGCAACACCTCCATGTTTCTAGGACTTGACGTAACTGCTCATTATTGACTCCAGCTGAAAAGATGTGAATTGCTTTGTGTAATTACCCAATTGAGCTACTGGAATTGCCTGAAGGATAAACTGTATATCGCGTTCATGGCATTTATTACTTTTTCATCTGACTAATAAAAAACAGCAGATTGCTGTGTAAGTCTTATCAAAATAAGGACAAGACTGTATTTATCGATAGTCAGGAGTTAACACCGTGTAAACAAAATTCATAGGATAGTCTGAATTTTATGTTAAAACCTGTTTGCTTACTGCATAGTGATGCATCAATGAAAAATATTGTCTTTTCTGTAATTGTGGATAACCTGGATTAGGATGAGGGTAAGAGGAAGGAATAAGAAAACACCCTAGATTTAGAGATGCGGTTAATTCAGTGAATTATGAACCTCCAATATTTTCCAAAAGATAAATCAGAGCTATTTTTCACTTGAATTGTAAGTAACTTTTTGGAGTTGGACATCTGTCCAACAAAACTGGAAAGAAGCTATTAACTATGATTTTTTTTTTCCTGAGAGACCTTTTTTTTTTTTTTTTTCCTGTAGTTCCTACAAAATTCTTAGAAATAAACAAATCTGTCATGTTATTTTTGTATTACTTAGGGATCCACTTCTAGTGAATGAAAATCAGAAATAATGCTTTGATCACCAGGACTGATAATCTCTTCTGTTTCTGATCTGAAAATGCACACGTGCTCCTTTATTGTCTAAATGTTTTAGTTCCACCTCTTTTTCCAATTTGCAGCTGACCGTTCCAGTTTTTACTTCCAAGGGTCTTAATGTGGCTTGCAAAATTGTGGCCCAAATTTTGTGAGTGCAATAAAGTGCTGGGACTTGAAGCCAACATTAGATATGCAGGCATAAAGGGCAATGGAATTTCCACCTGTGACTGAGTGCTTTTGCGATATTATAGGTACTAAAGGGAAAACCAGGTTGGAAATTGTTGAGAATGCTAAATACAGGTGTCACCATGGAAAAGGAATTGAGATTTCTTGGTATTCTCTATGCTGTGCAGAGGTTTGGAAATGCCATTAATATGCTTCGTGTTTATGCTTTACTCTGTATATCTGGGCCATTGCAAGAGGACGGTTTGCAACCTGTACTATTCTTATCTTTTTCAAATAGTTTGTTCCAAAAAATTGTAAGGATAATTCCACTGGCAGGTATTCTGGAGTTTGCTAAGCAGGCAGTTAGAGCTGTAGGAACAAAACGTTCCTTAAACCAAGTTCTAGGGAGTCAAAATGCCATCCAGAGGACTTCAACGTGTGAAACAAAAGCAGATATCATCATTTATTTCTCAATGAGCAGAGGCAGTGGCATAGTCTCTCTATTTTATTTCCTATACCATCTTACTACAACAGTGAAGGAAAATTTAGTATATCTGTGTGCTGCAATTTGGAAGGATGGATACTCAGTTTTTGAGAGTCCTGATTTCTGCATGGGAGCTAACACAATTGGATACTTCCGGATGTGTTTGTCTTGGTAACAGCTGCTCTCATTGGGAATTAGATTATTCCTGTGTGTCCTTGGAAGCTCTGTGGGAGTACATTCTTTGAGTTCTGAATAACAGGAAATCAAGAGTTATGCTTTCTTATTTTCAGAGACTTTAAGGTCCACAATGCAGAATTTTCTCTAAAATTTTGATTGTGAAATGTCTAATATATGTGTGTATATATATATATATATATATACACACACAAATTCTGGGATTTGATGACATCATAAACCTGAGGTTTATGTTCATAACTAGAAGCATTGCATTTTCACTTCCATCTTAGATTTAGCTGATGTAGAGAGCATGAAGCCATGGGAGCATGGGCTGCATATAAACCGTGGTGCCAGAGTGGGTCTAAAGTTAGAACCAAACCCAATTTTGCTAATCCTCTATTGTGGGTCCTTAATATTGTCTTTAGGACTCCAGAGCAAACAAAGCAGTACTTTAGAGCTTGTCTCAGAGCTTGTTTATCTGCAGTGTTGGCAACTCTCATATAATCCATCTCAGTCCTTTTGTGATGGCATGTGAATGACACTGTGCAGAAGAAACCATCTTGTGGATCCACAAGGGCCTCCAAATCACCTGCTATAAGAAATGAAGAAATTTATAAGCAGTTTGAAGCTCTGAGTTGAGACTCCGTAAGTGGACGATATGGATGCATGGAACCAAGTTTTATGATTGCTATGGGCTGGCAGCCACTCCAGGAAGAGTGCAATTCAGTCTGGATTACCTCCTTGTGTGTGATTCTTGCTTATCACCATCTGGAACGTGGTACAATAGGACAGCTGGGGGCACTCTTTGACACAAAAGCGAGTTGACTACCTTAGCTTCATACAGTAATGAATAGTGATGTCATTCCTAAATATTATCCTATGTACAGTTGTTAGGTGAGACCCACTGATATAAATAAGGTAGCAACCACTGAGTCTATTTAATTTTAACACTGTACCATGTGCATTATAAGCTGCCTCTTGAGCAAGAGCTTTGGATGCAATGTTAGAGTACAGTCAGATTTCTTTTCTGCTTCCCATACGGCATGACCTGATCAACAGGACAGGTCAGCCAGAACAGAACTTCAAATTGGGTTGGATGTACCTTGAATTTAACTAGCTCCTGCTGTTTAGGCCACTTCGACCTACCTCGCTTTCTGAGCTGAATGGTTTACTCGTCTACTTTCATCACTTCATGATGAGATGCTGGGTCCAAAGACACGTGAATTGAAAGGACCTCAGGAAACTTTGTAGGCCATTACAATAATAATGGGGGGAGGGATGGCAGAAGCTACCTTTTGAGCTGCCACGCACCAAGTGAGAGCAAGCTCTCTAAAGTGGAGGGCAAGACTACTGGAGTGCGCCACTCCTTAACTTTGTTCCTGGAGCTGGCGATGAATAGGGCAAGCTCCTGCTGTCTGCTCCTTGCACAGCCAGGAGTTTTCAGTAGGGAGCAGGGGAATGGGCCAGAATTAATGGCAGTTCTCCAGGTTAGTCAAGGCCCTCGTGATTCATCTTTGTTTTGTTCCTTACTAGAGTCACGGCTCAACAAACCTGTGTAACCAGTGGTGCTTTTAAAGTCTCTAACAGTAGCAGGCTGCCCTCCTGCCCCCAAATAAAAGGCCGTGTTAGATCCTTAGAAGTTCATATTCATATATGTCTGGAGAACTATACTCGCAGTTCACTCTATCATCAACCTGTCATTTGTAATGCTATCAGATGCGTTTGAAAGGTGACCAGGCCTGCCCTTACAAGGTATTAGGGGCCATGCTGATGTGAATAGAAGAGAGAACAGAGCTGTAGGATGGGACGGGGAACAATGAGGTGGATGGTGAAGTGTGTAAGGTTGGGTGAAGAATGGAAAAGTGTTAATGGACAATTTGTGTACAAAGAAAGCAGAAGAAGGAAAAGCAATAGCAGAGATATTGAAGGACAACACAATTGAAAAGCAGTGAAAGTGTTTTATAGAATGGAAACTTTATAGAAAAATAGTACGAATAGACTTAATGAGTAAAGGGATATGTAAACAATGCCAGAAAAGTCTGATTCTAAGATTAAGGCTAAGAAAGAAACATAGAAAAAGAGGAAAATTCTGTATATGTTTATAAGAGCAAGAGAACTCTATTTCATGGAGAGCTTGCTTTAATCCTTAATTTGAATATTTAATTTAATTATGGCTGTTTGTGTTACTTTCACTAATGCTTTCAGTAGCAAAACTGGTGCCCCTTTTGTTTTCATATGGATGTTGATTTTCTCTTGAGTAGTGACCAATTTTGAGTGCCTCAACAACTCAGATAAACTGTAATTATTGGTTCATGTATTGCTGCAATGCACTGGAAGTGAAAGTCATGATGATGTAGAGTCCACAGAGTAAATGAGAGTTACGACAAGATCTCCTTTATCCAAGTTTTGCTCTACCACTGTGGCACAGAGCTCTACTGGTTACCACCCCAAACTGGTGTTCAGTTAAGGCATCTTAACTAAACACAGATCAGTTAAGGGATCTGTGCCATGCATACAACACAGAGTAGGTCAGCAGCACCCCAGCCATCTCTGCAGTGGACCTCGATAAACCATACGGGCATGCTGGTGGGCATCTGTCCGCAGCCAGCTCCTCAGTCTGTAAACCAGGAGTCCTACCACTGCATTTGCTCAGTGTAATGTTATAGTGCTAAATGGTTTAATAGTTGCAGAATCACTTTTGAAATCCTTTTAAAGTTTGTTATTTTACAGTGTAAATATCTCTGTTGGTGGTAGTGGTGGCAAATAGGTTGTTGCAAGATATTAAGAAAGCATTTCCATTATATGGCAGTTGTATCCAGGTGGTGTAATCTGACATTTCTGGTTTTATGTACTCTTTGAACTTGTCACTGATGTAATTTGATGAAATATTTTTTCATTTGGAAAATAAAGCAGTAGAAACCAATTACTATATGGGGTAAGAAAACAGAATACATCTGCAAAATTGCTGGATGTTACTTACAGAGGGTCTCTTTATAAAGTCTAATTTGTTAGGTATCCAGCTTTAGGTACAGAAAATAGGTTCTCAGAGTACTAATAAAGAAATAGATAATTTGTGTACTTTGCATGCTTGTCTATCTAAGGAGGTGTCTCTGAAATAAGAGTACATATTTCCATTTAAAATATCGAACATCAATTTGCATATTGATATAACATTTCTGTAGTTTATGATTCCATATGTTTACAAATCTATGAATCATTTAAGAAATGACATACTTCTATAGTTAGTATTAGCAGCCTTTTACAGAAGAAAAAGATAACTTTCTGGCTGATACAGTGTTTTGCTAACTCTGGAAAAAAGATTTGCATTCATTAAAATAGGAAAAAAATATGTAAAGGAAAAACAACTTAGATGAAAAACTGAATATTTAGATTTTAAAATCTTGACTTATTTTGTGGAACCAATAAATAAATACTATGCTTCATGCTTACCTGACTACACTCTAATGTTGCATCCATGCTCTTTCTGCCTGGGTAGGACTTGCTGGTGGTCAAAAATCCCTGTAATGCACCCTCCTGTGGTTTGTTTTTGTGCCTAGCAGCTAGAGGTGCTCTGCAGCATCTGCAGGCAAGGCTTTAGATTTTCATCCAAGCTCCATAAAATGGGTCAGACCTGGGTCAGCCTGTTCTGTCACAATGCTCCAGGGAGATCTTCCAAAATTTTCTCTTTCCAAACCCATTTTTCAGCAACTGTGATCCAAAAAAGGAAGGGGTTCAGGCTTGAGCAGAGCCTGAATGCTCTCACCTGCCCAGAGGGTTTAGTGCCACAATCAACTGAGCCCACATAGAGCTGATAATTCATTGTAAGGGACAGTGCTCCTTCTGGTGAATAAATAGGTATCTATATTGTGCCTTCAAAAATTAGTCAGTCTTCCGTCTCCGTAGATCTTTTTACATGTTTTACATGATTTATTTTTTTGTGCCACACATTTGTTTTGTGCCATATGTCTATTTCTTCCTCAGAATAAATGTTTCAACAGTCACTTTAAAAGTACAAAAAAAAAAAAAATTGTCTGCAGCTGAGCTCTCAAGGGCAATGATCTAATAAGAAATGTGTGGATGAAAGGGAAAAATACTTGATTATCCATTTTGAAACCATTATGATGGACAACAACGGTGGAGAAATGTTTTTGACCTATAAAACTTAATTAAATTTTATCTTCCCCTGTAAAATATTCTGGCTGTGTTCCAAGAAGGTTTTGGGCAGGAATGGCTCCCTCCTCAGTCCCTGTCTTCTCAAACGGCTTGAATGACCCTGTGTTAAGCAGTTTGGCTCCCTAAGCACACCATGAGAAGGGCTGGGAAGAATCAGGCTGTAGCAGAACATTACTTTCAAGTGTTGTGCTGGTTTAAGTAACCCTGTTGATGCTGTTTGCTGCTGCCTCTCTCCCTGTCACCTTTAATCTGTGTCAGCTCCTGACCAGGTTCATGATGTGTCTGTCTACAGGCAATGCTGTACATGCACATCTCGGTGAGGTTCATGGGGCATGAGTGCAGGAGGAGCAGAGCAGCTCTCCCTCTGAAGGAAAGCATAAGCAGGACTTTGTCTTTGCTGTACATAGAGCTGGAGATGAAAGACAATGTGGTCTTCCTTGTAAAAAGGACTTCCTAGACCTTTCCTAGCCATGTTCTTGCTACTCGCCTTGTAATTCTCTGTCTTTGAACAGCAATTTACTAGAATCCTCTAGAATTCTTCACTTACCACTATGTAACGTGTATTTATGTCTCATTCCTTTCACATATTTTGCAGACATGTCACAGATAGATGATATCTGTTTCTAATGATTTCATATTAAAAGAAATATGGGAATTAGGGAAAAAAAAAAAAGTACATTCTTCTAATGGAGTTCCCATGCCATAGCAGGTGTGGGGACGAAACCAAAAGGGTGGGTGAAGAGTATTTCAGAATTAATGGCAGGAGATTTTGGCTCAGTATCTATGATAACACTTTGTCATCTCGTCCTTCTGACACAACCCTCCAGAGTCACATTGGAGCAATGAATGGAGGAAAATGAATCACAGAAGCCCTTGGCAATTCTTCTTTGCACAAGGCAAACTTCAGCTTACAGAAATAGAAGACAAGAATAGATACTCTGATAGAAATTAGAGCAGATGGGAGCTGACTAGGCCTAACTGTATTCTCCCAACATTATAAAACACTCAAATTGTTTTCCTGGTTATTGTCTGATCATTGAAATGCTTATGTAGGCGTGGTTTCTCTCTAAAAATGATTAGCTGTAGTAAATTTCTTTCATTTATATTATTGAGGCATTGAGTGGGAAATCTGTTAAACATTCTTCTGTGATGCTCTGAGAAAAACGTTTACGTTTTGCTTTATGTTACATACCCAGTGATATAATACTAAGACCTGAACTGTGTCTGTTTTGAAGAGAGATGTTCATAAACAGTCTGTTCACTGTTCATGAACCTTGCATTTTCCTATCCTTCTGGAATGTAAGTTGTCTTTCTATACAGAATTCAATTTTTCAAAAAATGTTATTTCCACATTTTTCCCCCATCTCTATGAGATTCTCAGACAGCACAGTGAAAATTTAAATAAAATAAGGATGTAGCAATTGTGTTGTCTGATTTTCAAGGACTGTAAAAGGCTACTTCTTTAATCTGAATTCAAGTTAGTCTCACTCTAAATTCAAGGCCAAATAATTTGTCAGACAATTTTCAATGTATTCTGTAGCTAGTGGGTAAGTACCATTATCCTCAGTTCACGTGCATGCCTTAACGATAGGAACTGAATTTAATCTTAGAAAGTGAGTCAGAACCAGAACTAGAACACAATTTTTGTGCATTTAGGTTTGACATTTGAATACAGATGCCAAAGCCAAAGCCCTGAGGTGCTTCTACAACTACTTCTGTTTCAAGCGTACCACTGAGATGATCCCTGCAATACAAAGATCTTTATATCTGTATTTTTGTGCTAATTTAATGTCTGAGTGAACACCAATGTTATGTTAGAGAAGACAAAAGTTAAAGAAATTAATTAAAAATAGGGAAAATTTCTGCTATAAACGTAACTCCCTGTAAATCTTGAGGGCAGATGAAATTCTGCCATGTATGCGCAAGGTGTGCTTAGTGCTTGAAGGAAGTTAATATTAAAATAATTTTATGTCTGACAAAAGCAGGTTCTGAAGTGTGTTCCTTCATGGAACGTGTAGTGAGTAAAGCAAAACAAAAGTGCCCAAGAAAGGTGTTGTCATCCAATGGACAGTTCCAGAATTTGATACAAGTGCCTGGGCATCACAAACAATAACAAAATACTGGTCTGTGAATTCAGACAGAGGTGCTGGCATGGAGAATTGATCAATATGCAGTGTGAAATTTTTTTTTTTTCTTTGATGCTTCTCTTTTCTAAACTGTTACTTGTTTATCTTGGCTGTGTCCATCTGGAAACTCTCTCCCAAAAATGTTAGGAGCATTTTTCTTTTCTGGTTCCAGGGCTGCATGTTGTAACTCCAGAACAAACTGAGAAGCAGTTGCATAGCAGTTGATACATTTTAGAACATACTTTATCTTCCAGCAACTTTCATTTGTCATTAGAAAGTCATTTAAAGACTGAATAAGAGCATTTTAAATTCAATTTAATAGCTCAGCTGCTGCACTGAAAAATTCAGAAAAGGTTTTAGTTGAAACCTAGTTGTATTTTTTTACAGTTTGCATTTGATTCTCACTAGACTACAAATTTTTGTTGTTTACTTTAGAGACAGAATAGCTAGAAATATTTTTCTGTTCAAACAAAAGCTCATATTTTGTAGAAACTTTATGGGAATGCATAAAAACATGCAAACGATCTATTTCTGCAGGTCGCCTACTGATGTACTGAAGTTCAGTCTCTGAATTAAGTAGTACTGCATAAGGCAGGGCAAGAGCACAGCAAATAAATGCAACAAGCAATGGAAGAACAGCTGTTGCAGAAGATGGATGTTTTGCTGTAATGATGCTGCTAAGATTATTAATTTATTTAATAGAATTCAGAAAGGATTCATCTGTTAGCTGTCACGATTTTATCACTGGGAGCCTGCGGGTTGCCATAGGCTATGGGCATGCTGTTTGCCTGTTAACAACATCCAAGGGGGGTCAACTGACAAATAGCTTTGTTTATTACCGTTTGGTTTATAGTTCAGGATTCGTTTGGAACGTCCCAGCTAACATTTGGTCCCTCAGTTTCCTAAGATTGCTGACACCAGCTGTAACAGTAGTCTTTCTCTCCCAGCAAATCTTTCTTCCTTTGATGAGCTTGTTCCTGTAATTGGCCTTACCCCCCTTAGATTTTATTGCTGTTTGTATTGCAAGGGTACCTGCAGAAAACATGACCTTGCTGTTTTAGTCACTGTCCATACACATCACAAAAACATGTTCTTCAAATGTGTTAGAGGCTGTTTAATACAGTTCAATAGGAGGGTAAAATCCACCATGCAAGGAGCGCAAGGTAACAATGATAACAATTAATGTAATAAGCCATCTGCCTCTAGTCACTACCAAGGAGTTTAATAATAAGCTTATTTTCAAACATTGTGAGAAAAGAGATGAGATTTTTTCTTACATATTTGATGACATTCATATGATGTGATTTTTCTTCTCCACTACACCTTTGCTATCTTTTTGTTTTGGTCTTCTCATTCTTTCAATGCCACGTACTAAACAGCTTTTTCCACAGTAGTGACAATTGCCTTAAAATATGCTGGTATCATTTGGAGGCAGAGGGCTGAAGGTGACAGTGATTTATCCTGCCACATGTACTGATGACATCCATATATAATCTCAGTTGCAAGCAGTTATTGATTGTAATCTGGGGCTATAATTCAAGAGGTCTGATTGAATACAAGGGGTGATAATTATTATTATGAAGAAAATTATTATTATGAAGAAGAAGAAAAAAATACCAGCAAGTGTCAACAGAGTCATGATTCCTGTATCACCTGAAAAGTGTGTCAGCCAGCACCCTGTGATTTGATTTCTGAGAAGCTAATGGAAAAAGATGTGGTAATTTCTTGTTCATTATTCTTTATTTTTCTCTTTTCTGTTCATATAAAACTTTTTTGGAAATATAGGAGCTTTGAATGTCTATCCTTCACCTCTCCTATCATAAATCTGTCATACCTTTAGAGAATAATTTTATTTTAATTTCAAGTGTTTTGTTTGTAAAAATTCTGGGGAATGTAAATAGCATGGCAATGCAAGCCACGTCATTAGGATCAGCTTTTCATTGAGTCTCAGGCAGATAACCCAGCTGAATTCTCTTTGTGCTTGTTGAAATAAGGTACGGTGATTCATAAAACTAAAAAGCCATGAGTTATGGGAATCACACATATATATGAACTTAGCAATTAAGAAAGAGAATTAAACATAAGTTTAGTGAATTCCTGAAAGAAAAACAAAGAAAGCGGGAGTGCTGGAAAAAAAATAATAAATAAAGTAAAAATGGCAGCTTCATATTTGTGAAAAAACATTTTAGGCAGGTTTTTCAGATTTTCTAAATCTGATACCCATGCCCTGGTTCAAACCAGTTATCACAAGCAAAAATACCTGGTATCACAGTCCCAAGACAGTGTTGAATTTTAACCTATAGCTTGAGCACCCATTGTTGGGCAGCTCTGCCGATGTCCTTGTCATTGCTCACCTTCTCTTCCATCTTCCCATATTCCCTGCCAAGTAAATAGCACAAAACTGCGACAAAGGAATTTATTACTTCTGACTTACATATTGCAAACAAGTGAAAGAAACGTAGCAGAATTTAAAAGCAGTGACAAGTACTGTGTCAGCCTGAAAAATAGCTGTACCTATGAAAATTAATCAGAACTCAAATGACCTCTTAGCACTGTGCCTTGAAAAGCGAAGTAAAATCTGTCAGTCTTTCCTTAGAAGACCTCTGCTGCAGGTGGCAAGGCATATGATCCTATCCCTGTGAACTAGCTTTTTGGATACACCTTTGTGTGGAAAGTTAAGCTTGCAGAAAATGGCAGCTAGTTTGTCAGTAGAGTCAAAGAGCTTAATTTAGCCATTCAAAGCTATTGTTACAAATGCACTAGGAAGAAATAAATGCATTTAAGCAGTGGTCAGTATACTACAATATTTTTACTCTTATTGAAGTGAATGCCTTTTATTATAAACATCGTGTGGATGCTAATTACAAAGCTAAAAGAAGACCTGTGTATTTTTTTTCAGACCCACGTACATTTTCTTGTGCTGCATTGGCCCTTCCAGAGCAGTTCAGTGAGGAAACACTTGACTGGTCAGGGTGAAACCCATTTATTTTTATTTTTATTTTTATTTTTATTTTTATTTTTATTTTTATTTTTATTTTTATTTTTATTTTTATTTTTATTTTTATTTTTATTTTTATTTTTATTTTTTTAAATTCCTTTATCTCTCCTGTGGCATTTTGCATTCATTAGGTTATGAAGTAACTTAAAATACCCAGTTTTTCCTCTATTAAAAATTGGAAAAAAATAAAAATAAAAAAATAAAACAAATCTGTTCAAATGATTGGGGGACAAAGTCATGTTGTTTAACACAGTAAGAAATGTGACACATTTGAACATTAACTGTATTTTTGGGGATTTTCTGTAGATACTCCCTTTAAGTAAATAGCCTTATCTGTGTATATATGTGCATGCACACACAAAAATATTGACCTATATTTCACTGTTGTTGTGTCTTTTCCCTGTTAAATGACAGTGTTCTGTGAAAGTCCTATAAAATACCTGGCAGTTAGACTGTTAGCATGTGCTGTATTTTTAAACTTTTTTTTTTTTTTTTTTTTTTTTTTTTAAAACAAGATATTTAGAAGTCAGACAAGGTGATAGATAAAGCATTAGGGTCCAATATGTTTTGCTTCCTGTGTCTTAAAAAAAGGTAGGTTTAGAGAACCCTCTCAACCTCGAGAATATCATGATATCATTTAAAGTAACACCGTGAGAGCATTGAGCTCTCCTAACAATGAGAGATGCAGGACTGTACCTTAAACCTGGTGTGGTGGAGGTGGGTGCAGTCAGCTCTACACCTGGATTTCTAGTGTGTCCCTCAGGCTGATCTGTGCTATGCTTGTTACTGCAGGCTGAGTCTTTCTGAATAAGAAAAATGTTATTTATTTTGTAATGTATTCGACATAATAGATTAACTACAGTAATGAAATCCTACTCTGAATTTGCCAAAGCATTATGGATGTTCAGGCCCTATGCTTCAGTGTGGGCTTGTTTCTGCTTGTCACTCCTTAGGGAGATCTGGCTTATTTACTGGACAGATGAGGGAAAAACCATGAAGGGGGGCTTAAGGAAAGGTTAAGGGTGGAGAGAGAGCAAATCTACAATGTGAGTCCAGGTGTCAATGGTATCAGCCTGTTACTTACTTATTCTGTGTTCTGATTCTCTACCTAGATTAAGAAAATTATAATATCTGAAGAGAGTTTTGTTTTGTTTTGTTGTTTGTGAAGGATGAGAGGAAAAGACTCATCTGCATAAATTTCATCTATAGTGTAATACAGCAGAGCCTAGTTTGACTGTTAATCATGTTTTTGTATTATTTGTAAAATTTTGTCTGAGACAAAATAAAGAATATTGTCTTGTTAAGAAATCTGGCATTATTACTGTGACAGTAATCACATTTTCATTCTATTTTCATAACGAAATCTTCAAAGTAGCTCAAGAAATATTCATTACTGATTCAGGCCTCAACATGCAAGTGAATAGCTGTATCAGCACTGTCACATACAATTTCAGCAATGCTATCAAGCACAAGAGAAGTTTAGCTAACTGCAGAATGAAAACAATGGAATGCTGGATAAGATTAATGCAAATGTTCCTTTAGAAGAAAATAAGCATCTTAGAAACCAAACAAAGCAAATGGTAATTTTTTATTAAAGTAGTAAATGCTGCTGTTTTATTGTTTGCTATTGATAAATTCTTTCCTTAAGGCTTGTAGTCCCATGGATTTTAAAGATGATTTTTAATATATTTTTGCTCAGAGGGATTTCTCTACGAACAATACAAAGGAAACAAATTCAATAATTTGGTTACAGCTTCCATGTTTAAAAACAATTTTGGATTCTATCTTTATTTCTGTTATCTGTTTGGAAGTTTCTTTTTATCAGTATTAGATGATGACTCCAAATTCTGAAACCTTTGCCTACAGTGAGAGTCTTTTTGTGTTGCTTCCACTTCCTCATGTGCCAGACCTAAACTTTGCCCTTTGCAACACTTGGGCTTCCCTGGCTTTGTCACCTGGAGGAAAGGTGACATAATCCTTCCAACTAATGTTGGATCTTGTCTGGGTTTAAGTTTTTCTTTAGATATTTATATTTATAATTCTTACTAACTACATTTAAAAAGCTTGTTGAAAAATATTTACTATAAAGATCCTTGCACAAAAGTCCTTGACGTAAAATGAAAACTGGTTATACAATAGACTGATGCTACTCCATTTGTAGAGTATGTTTGATCACTCTAACCCTTTTGAATTACTTCTACTAAGATAAATAAAGTTTAAAAAATGTAGCTAGGTAACAATTTTCTTCTGTTAGAAATGGAAATTTGTGACTACCTGATGGTTATGCAAGAATATTTCAATTACTAGGGCTAACATGATCTCCTTAGTTCTGCAGTATATTTGGAGGTCAGTCTAATTACTTGCAAAAGGAAATCCCCATTGCACATGAACTGAAACCTCAGGACTCTTTTCTGTTTCTTCTAAGTCGAGGCTGTCAGCTTTGAGACACACACACACACATATATATATCTTATATATAATATAAATATATAATTATATTATTATTATTATTATATATTATTATATAATTATATTATTATTATATATAATTATATTATATATAATATAAATATATAATGTATTTATTATATATATATATATACATATGTATATATGTATAGTTTTTTTCTTTCTTTTTTTTTTTCATGGTATGAGCTTCATCAGTAGTGAAACACAATGATGCTTCCAAAGTGTTTCTGTTTTTGAGTACACAAGTGCTTTTAAAGATACTTATCTTGCTTTGTTCCACTGTCATCGGCTTAGGTGACATTGCCCTCATCATCCCTGTTGGTCTGCAGTTAGACAAGGAGCAATGGTTAAGCATGTGACACAGTCTACCTTGTCCTTGTGTTAATTAGTGAAAATGAGGCAGACTACAGCCCCTGCTGTAAAAATTCATTTTTATCCATTAGTGAAGGGCAAACTTCAAAGGAGATCGAGGTTTTGCCAATTCAGGAATAAAAATGTGATACTCCAGGGTATTACAACTCAGTGGTGAACTCTTTGGCAGAGATGTGGAATGGCACAACTGCAAACTGAGAAGCATAATGAGGGGGTGACCACAGTCACTTGTGAAGAGCTGGGGAAGCATATGGCTGCCCTAGGAGGGGAGCACCCAGTCATTCTCTGAGACATGCTGGAAGAAGGTGGTGAGATCATGGTGATGATGAGCAGCTTGAATTGGCTCAAGCAATGGGGAAGTTCGAGAGAAAATTTGTTTTTCCCTCTACAGTTCCACCGGCTTGTTTTTTGTTAGTTTTCCATTTCTTTCATTAACCCAGGAGCAGCAGTTTTTCTACTGAAGTTAGAAATGCAATTTTAAACTTATCAGATACTGTGGAGTTGCAAAGAGAATGAAGAAAACTGGGAAATGAGTCCTCTTTCTTTAATTTTCATACCCAAAGGATAAAAGAGGGGCAGGAGAAGGAAGGTAAAATGTATCCCCACCATGTCATTCTTTACCCACTCAAGGCTGCGTAGTGGTTATGCAGCCCTGAGTCGTGACATGCCTGCATATTATTCCACTTTTTCAGTGTTATTTTTTATCAGGATAGAATTTAACCTTAAGCTACTGGGTTCGGTAAACTGCTTGAAGGGGGAGAAAGGGACAATGGTGGATATGTCCTGTTTGCTTTTTTTTTTTGTTTGTTTTGTTTTGTTTTGTTTCGTTTTTTTCCTGATGGAGCCACCAAATAAAGGAGTTGGAATTGGCAGCACTAGCATTTTAAAACCTGAGATGAAATGTACCTTCACAAAAAGTAGTTAAAATATTTTCAGACTAAATCCTTTTTCTGGTATTGTTCCAAGTTAAGCTTTTGCTGTCACTTCAGTGACAATGCAGCAATGCAAATCAGCATATGGTTTTGGAATGTGAAGGAGAGGGGTATTGCTTTCTAAGTCATATTTATTGTTGTCAAAGATCACCTTGATAAGTACAGCTATACCCATAATATATAAATCCATAATACAAATCTGCTATGCAAGCTAAAACTATGCTTTTGATTACTCACATGGGGATCAACCAAGTTTTATTTCAGAATGCAGTAATTTTTTTTGAATATTGAAATTCATACACAACACCATGGTATGTCCTGATTTTAACCTTGTATGGCCAAAAAAAACAAACAATTACAACTTGTTCTTGCTTGTTGTCCTGCAGTTATCACCATGCTTTAATGTGATGTTACATTCTTAGCAGCTGATTGTGCAGCCTGGAGACCTGGTGGTCTTCCAACAGAGCAGGCACAAATTTTCTATGACTCTCCACATCTCTGCTGTTTTCCCTCTGGAATCTTAGTCTTCTGTGGGTTGTGGTTTTAGGGTTTTTGTCTACTTAATATTTAATGATAGTTACAGCAAATGGAAAAACTTGTGGCACTTCTTGTTACTGAAGAAATGGTTGCGGATTTACTCTGCAATGTAGTGAGGTGATATTTAGAGCTGCTGTAAAGATTTATCTGCTTTTTGCCCTTAAAATTAATTTTTCATGATGACTGCAGTACTACTTCTATTACAAATATTTAAAGAAGTCAAATTAAATAGGTGGAGTGGGAAGAAACAGTGAAGTGGGATTAGCAACAAAACCCCACGTTGGAATGCTGGAGATTTCATAAATCATATCGTATGCTCAGCTGTTTGTGATAGCAAAATAGTCCTAGGCTAAAATAAACATTATGAGGTTCTGTAAAGCAAAGAAATATAAGGAACTGTTACAAGCACTAATAGGGATTGTGTTTAGAAAGGTATGAAAAAAGAGAAGGAAAGTTTAGGAGTCAAAACTTGTTCTGTTGTTTGTATGAAAAGCTTCACTTTTTTTTTGAGATAAATAATTTTACCTTAGCACCAGTTTATTTTTTCTGACATTTCTTCTGAAACTGTAATAAAGCAGCAGTTTTCATGTAACATTCTCCATGCATCAGAGCTTGCTGGTGGTCCAGCTCAAGAGGCTTTGTCAAGTTTTACATTTACTTCCCAGCTCAGTGCCAACAGATGTAGTAGTTGCTTTCCCAGTGTTTAAGTTTTGGGGAATTTACTGCACACATTTCACAGGAAAGCTGTATCTTTGTTATTCAAATGCTGTACTTGATTTTGACTGGGAAGTATGAAATACACGAGAGACTCTGTTCAGTTGCAGATATACTGCAGCTCTCAGGATGAGATGCTGGGCAGGAGCTAATGGAAGACCCTTTCTTTTGGATAAGAGCTTGGAAGACGCACACTGAGTGACTTCAAAAAGAAAAAAACAGAGACCTCATTTATTCTGTATCTGTTGTGCTGAGTATTGCTGAATGTTTCTCCTCAGATCTTCAGGTTCTTTGGCTTCTTTTTAAGTTCCTTCTTCAACCATTGCCAGCACACCCGAGCACCTGTGCAGCAGCCTTGGATTTTGTTTCCAGCTTGTAGGGCTCGTGCTGGGCTCGCACATCAGCTGGGTGAGGAGGACACAGCCACATGTGGCTGCCTGTGCTGCTGCAAGGTGCTGGGTGCTCTGCCCTGCCAGAAATGGACCCAGTGCTGATGGCCCCAGTGTGTGCCGTATTTTGGGCACTGGTGTGCATAGTTTCCTGAACCAATAACTGAAGCAGTAGCTTCCTGTTTTCTTAGTGCAGGCTTCCTTGAACACAGAAAGCTCTGAGCTTTAAAAATCCTTTTTATTTTTTTTTTCCCATCTTTCTAAATTTAGTTCTCCAAGAGCCTGTGTTGTGCCACGTCTGCATTCTGACTGGAGCAGTGTTTCTCCACATCTGTCAGCTACTGAGCTCCTTTTTGTTTCAAGGCTGACCTCTAGAAAGGAACAGATCCCACTTCACTCCTCACACTGTTTTAAACAATTTAGGGAAGAGCAAACATTACTTTGCCTCCTGAGTCTTCTGCCAAGTTTCACTACTGCCAGTCACTCCTAGGTTTTGTTATTCCTGATTCCTTTCCTTTCCTCAAGGTAGGGCTTTCAAAAACAGTGCAGGGCTGTGATGTTTCTGAGTTGATTTTTTTAGGGAAGCACACAAGATACAATGGCTATGTAGGGCTGTTTGAAATTGCAGGGATCACTGGGAAACATTCATAGAGGAAAATTGTTCTTGCTACCTCTTTTTTTCTAAGAAAGCCATGGTTTGCCTCTGTTTATCCTCTGTGTTGTTTTTGTTTTTGTTTTTGTTTTTTTTTTTTCCCACGTGGTATGTTTTTTAATGATCCCTTAAAAAAAAGCTGTTGGTAACAGAAAAAGAAAGGATTAAACAAAACTAAGTAGGACCTCAGTTAAGAGTTGAAAAGGAAAAATTAGAAGAGCAGAATATCAAAACAAGTGAATTGTAACAAAATTTCAACAAACATGGTGCACAGGAAGAGATGAATGGTTTGTGTATGTGTGTGTGCGTGTATGTCTTTCTGGTATATTTGTCACATACTGAAAATCCAGCATTGCTTGAAAGGAAGCAGTCCCATTTAATGAAAGCATAAAGATGTAACTAACATGCCTTGCAAATTGCTGTATGAATAATGGCACCAAGAGTACAGGAAAGAGGGGCTGGTGAGTCTGAAGTAAGAAGAGCTGTGCCAATGCTTAGAAAACTGAGAAACTGAAATGTCCATGTAAACATAATGGCAACTGATGAGAGCACATCAGTGGTAGGGCCCAGTAGGAAATTATCTGGCTGTTAATTAATTTATTTATTTTTGGTAATTCAGTTTCTAAAATTGGGAATTATTTAAGTGTCTACACACTTGATTAAATGGTGGGAGAAAAAAAATCACAAAAAACGAATTAGCTTTAAATAGGACAGAAATCGATCTGTTACCTGGTAAGATATTGTGTTAACTAGTAAACTAGTGTGATGCATGTCAGAAAATAAGGAATATAATGTAGGAGAAATATACTATGAGGAACAAACTGCTTGAGTACAATTAAAGGTGATTTGATAAGAAAAACATAATCATGGTTGTACTCAATAAGAGTCTTGGCTAGTATATTCTCAGCCAGTGAAAGGAATGTGTGTTGCCTTCAGGCAATCCCAGCCTCTCCTGTAATTTGAAACTAATCTGGACAAAGCACAGAGACATTTATCACATGGCCTAGTTCAGTTCCAGAAGTGATGGAGGATGGCTTAGGTGACCTGAATATGCTTACTGTATCTCAAACTTTTATAATTCCATTTAAAGTGTTTTCCTCCCTGTGATTGAGCAATGTAGACATGTCTCTAATCTGTATTCCTCCATCTTGTCCTGAAGGAAGTAGAGATGCTGTCTGGGAAGTAAGTACACTCGTGGTCATGCTCCCTCACAGCAGTTCTATTTCTAGGACCTCCAGTTAGTTTTCACCAATATCATTTGTTCAAACATGACATTTGTCTGCTATCTCCAGAGCCCAGCTTTCACATTTGCAGAGACTTTAGCATTAAGGACTAAGCCAAGGCTCATATCAGTCTGATTCCGTGCTTATCAACACAGCCCATCCCTTATCCATGACTGTAAACTGTTGCAGATGTCTGGCACACAGTGGAACAATCCTGAAATATTACCCGGTAAAGGCACTTTTATCTGCTTGCCTTATACGTTTTCTGATAAACACATAGGATGTGTCATTTTATTATTTTAATAATTATAATGCATGTATATTAGAAAGTAGAGTTACACACTATGAGGTGAACACTGTAGTGCATGAGCAAATAATTTATGCTGTTTCTTGAGAAGTGAAAATGTTGTACCTTCAGATTTAACAGTGAACTTCTTCATTTTCTGATTTTATCTGATTAGTCTGTTATGTCTAATGCTTTTATCTGAACTTTACTATTAGTCAGCTTTCTGACATCCTGTCCTATGACTTTTCTTTTAAAATTCTGTAACCGAGCAGCTGTAATTACAGCAACAAATGCAGCACACAAATTACACTTGATAAGAGAGTAGGGAGGCAGGGCAGAAGTTTGGCCGAACTACCTGGTTTTGCTGTGAAGTGTCATGCTTTTCCAGATTTCAACATAACAAAATTACAAAATTTGCTCAGTTGTTGTTAGCACAATGGCCTTAAAATTAATTATTGATGTAATAATTATTCATTTCCCTGAGGTGCAGTTTAAATGCTGTAAACAGTAGAAATATGAGCCAATATTAGCATTGACACATGTTTAGAGCATTGATTTTACATCTCCTCAGCCCAGTTTGCAATATATTTGTTCAGAGTAGTTAACCTGGCAAAGTGCAAGTATTTCTTTTCTGCCTTAATGTTGAGCTAAAACGTTAGTGGGAAACATACTGAGAAGCTTCTCTTTTCAGCTGTCTCTCCTACATCATTTTCTTTCTTTCCTTTCTAATCTGCAGTCAGCTTCTTTTACTGTCTGCTTCTTCCCTACTGGCTCTGAGTGCAGGCACCCTGGAACAGACTAATGGTCCATCAGGTCCATTATCCATCACTGGTGGTGACCTGTACCTGGGATCTGGTGCACTTTGTGATTTTTTTTTGTTTTGTTTTGTTATTTTGGCCTTGATGCTTGCCAGAGAATCATTTTGCTACACAAATGCATTAAGAATTCACAGCTTTCAATTAAAAAAAAATAAAAAAATAATAATAAAAAAAAGAGGTTTAGACCTTCCTGTTAAATAGAATTCATTTTGAATAGCAACTGAAGGTGTAGCAGCTCTGTTTGCCTGAGTCTGCTGGTATTGTAATGCTGTAAAAACATCTTTACAGTTCTGGTAGGTTTGACTTCAAAATGTAGAAGTCACATTATAAGTAACACTGTGACCACAACATCTGATTCCTTCCTTTGACTTTTAATACCAAATTTCTCCTGCTGAAGAATCTCACACCTACTGTAGTGCCGGTGTCCAAGGGACCAGAAATCCCAGTTTTGTTTTGGACACTTTTGTTTCACGTGCACATGATCTGTGTGCAGGTACCTTGCAAGCTGCTGCTGACAAAAGCTTTATTTTCCCCTTTCATATGTGGTTGTGGTGTTGCATCTCACACGTTAAAGGGGTGCTACATTTGGAGAAATTTATTTTTTATTGAGACTGATATTTTATGACCTTATCTCTGTGAAGGCAGATTTCTTGATTATCACCACACCTTTTTACCAAACATTATATACAAGTTGGAAGTGAACAAATACAAAATGGTCTCCTCTACCCCTAGAAATGTGATGATTGTAAAGAACAATGTCTCATGTTCCTCCCTGTGAGGAACCTCATGGAAGTACTGGGTTCCTTGGGACAATTTGGCTTCTTGGGAAGCTCTTAAATGCAGCTCTTAAGCTGTATTTGGTTTGCTTGGAAGCTTGTTCTCCACAAAAAGCAGTGTTCCCAGAGAGCTGTCCTAGAGGTTGAATAATTTAACCCAAATCTCCAGAGAACAAAGCCTGCCCCCCTAATAGCTGAGCTGAGCAGTTGGGTGTTGGTGTGGGCTGTGAAAGAGGTTAGCTCTCTTTTGCACAGGTACTTAAAAGGGATGGTTCCCACTTTTCTCCAAGGAGAATGAGTTGATTGTGCATATCTGAGAGAGATGTATGTACAGAGCACAGAAAATAGCATTTTTTATACTTTTCTGCTAACTATTTTTGTGCTAGAGCAAGGTCTGTGTGTAGTGCACAAAGTCGGTCGTTTAGCTGGCAGATATTGCAAAGTATTTCTTTCTTCTTAGGATGATGTATGCTGAGTCCTGAATGGATTGTCCCTTTTCTTGATGAAACAAATGGAGACTGTCAATAAGTGAAGCAGAGATAAGATAGATAGTGGCTTGTTAGTGATTTGGGAGTGAGGTGATATGGCACAATAGATTAATGCTTTGCCTTCATTTGTTGACATTTAATCTCTAGATTTTGGTTTGTATTCAGTGCACAGAGTAACTCAAAATCTCCCTTTTGATACTTGTGAATTTGATATTGGACTCTGACTTGGAATCAGCTTACTTAATCTTTAGTATTTCGTTTTTCTTAATAGGTGTTTTAATCTTTGCTTCTGAAAACAGACACAATTTCACCATTTTCCCTCCAGGGGATTCAGTTGTTATGGCTCCATACTATATCCTCTCTTTTTTGACCTTCTTCCTCCTTTCTCTCGTGAGTCTGGTTGGGGCCCCTGTGGTTTTGCTGCATTTCCTAGGTCCTTCCTTGCATCAGTCCTGCATCTAAAGAGAGTAAGGACCCTGAGGCAAGGGGGCAGTTCCATTTCTGGCCATAGGATGGATGAGAGTGCCGATGGATGAGAAGCAGGCATAAGAAGAGCAAAGTGGTATCAGTGGTGTGGGTACAAATCTCAGAAGAATATAGGGTTGTACTATTTTACTGAAATGCTCTTTGTAACAATGTGTTGCTGAGCTGATCATGAATTCAAGTTGGGAGACACAGCACTTCTACTTACAACTGCTGCCAGAAGCATCCATGGCAGGCTCTTTGCAAAAGATAACCATTACACATGCAGCTTGCATTTGAGAGAAGCCATCTTAAAATCACTGATGATCAAAGTTATTTTTATGCAAAGAATTTGTGCAGTTTGGGCAGTAATAACTGTGATTGCAGCCTCCTCGTTTCTGTTCCAACAAGCTTCATTAAGCTCCAGGGAATCTACATCCAATACTGAACTAGAAAGAGCAATTAACTCTGCAGATGTGGTGAAGGCTGCCAGCCCTGTTGATGCATTTGATGATGACCCTTCTCTTCTGGGAACTGCCCCTGCCTTTAAGAAATTTCCTACTTGCCAATGACTAGATGACCTCTTCCACCACAGGAGGACAAACTGGATGGCAGAGAGTGAGGCTGAGCATGGGCTGTGACTGCACACAGAGAGGGAGAGGGAGCTGTATAATGCTTCCTCTTCCCAGCACATCTTTTGTGCACAAACGATGGTGGTAGTCACAATTGTTCCTATCCAGCACACAATTGTCTTTACCATTGCCAAGGGTTTACAGGCACAATAGATCTCTTATAAAAGAAATAGAGTGGCAAAATCAGGAAACTGATCTCTACTGGCACGGAGCAGCATACCGACGAGCCCTGTGCAGCATGCTGCTGCAGCGTGTCGTGCTTAGAGCTGATGTTCTTATTAACCTAGAAAACATCAGTTGAGGCAAAGAGCCAGTTTGTTCTTATATTTTCTGTGATGAAAACAGACTCCTAGATATTATCTTCTCATAATACAAAATAAATGAATAACTATTTCATGCTCTGGATCAATGTATAAATAACATCTTGCAAGGATGACCCCTTTCCTTTGAAAACAACCAGCACTTATATCTTTTTTATTTCAACCAAACTTTCCCAACCACGTATATATCTTCTGCAGCAGGTTTTTCTGATGTTAATATGCATTACCATATCTGAAGATTAATTCTTCTAGTCTCCCCTAAATCAACCTTTTGTGTGTAGAAGAATGCTAATAGATTTTGTTTCTAAATCTTCCAATGTACCATGAAAAACTCTGCTATGTGGCTGACTTCTGCCTGTTAAATATTCAGATTAGTGTATTTGTCTGCACAGCTGATTTGCAGTTGTATAGGATATGTAGCTACACAGCTATTGTAAATACTGCAAAATCCCATAATCAGTAGAAAAAGCCTGAAAAATCTCTTAAAAGACTACTTAAAATAAAACTTCATGAGGTTTCCACTCAGTTCTGCTTGATTTGTTTTTAAAAAATATAGGTCACATTCCTTGTTGTGTGTAGAGCTATATATACACCATATCTTCAACAGCCTCAGATTTATCTTGACCTCCCTAAGATCAAAATCTATTATTGTTCTCCTAGGCTGCCATTCTTCTAGTTTTTAGGAAGGTCAGTTAGGATAGTTGTCTCCATACATCATCTCTTAGGAGTTTGTTAAGTTTTAAGTTCAGCACTGTTTTCTCCATTCCCAGAACCACTTGTAATGATGATTTCCATGGGCTATCTGAAAAACTGTGTGGAGATCAGCAGTCTGTCTTCCTCGCTGCTGTCTGCTATGTTCTCTCTTCTCCAGCCTCTCCTTGGTAGCCTACCATGTTCTGGGCGTCCACCCTCAGGGAGCTGGGGGATGAGTGTCTCTAATGTTGCCTTCTTGATCATTTCCTCAGGTTAATGAATATGTTTGTGGCTTTGGTGCTGGTAATCTTCTCTGGTCCTTGCTATTGCCAGGGAAGGAGAGGCCACCTCTTGGTGGCTAGGTGCTTGTCTGCATTTTTCCTCTGCAGATCCTGGATCCAGCACCAAGATTTTATCAGAGATTATAGAATTGTTTCTAGTCCCAAATCATAACCTCCTTATGTCTGATGCTACTGGGTTTCTTGTAATGGCTGATCCATAAAATGTGATAATGACATTACAGGGCTGGTAATGACATTCTAGCTGCTGAAACTCCCCAGTAACAAATCACGAGCTCAACCTTAGACATAGAGACCTTGACTTATGTGTTTTGATTCAGAAAATATATATGAAACCTTGAACAATACCATTTAGCAGTATGCATTTAACACTTTGTAGAGGATCCTCCTTTGAGGACTTTCTCCATTAGCCATATTACAATCTGGAAAGCAGAATAAGCCCAGATGCTTTTCTTGTATTCTGCATCATAATTTTTATTTCTGTACTAGCTTTTTTAGCAGTGTTGTAATTCACTATCTGAAAAAAAACAACAAAGTCCTGCATTAAATTACTCTATTTAAAAGTTCTTTAATTATATCCCTTTTGGGTTTTGGTTTCTGAGTTTTATTATTTTTTTCCCCAGTATTTTTGCACTTCATTCCTTAAGATTATTTTTTTCCACTGCAATCCTTGGCCCAATCTGATTAGATGATCTAAGTAGGGATAGATGGCTGTGTGCAGTTTGAATCAAGGCACAGAGCTATGAGAGTCTAGACTCCTATAACAATACAGCATTGCCTGTAGAAGGACCAAAACAGGAAGAAAACAGGATTCTAAAACAGATTTTGCTCCAGTGCGGATTTGATAAACAAGCTCTACCAAAATATTTATAATGCTGATTACAGGAAGGCTTGCAGAAATGAGCAAAAAAAGGTCATTTGCTGCTTTCTTGTGATGTTCATGACTCATTAATCAGAATGCAGAGTTTGCATTCATAATTTCTCTAATCAGATAGTGAAGTTGTGAAGGAGCAGGGAGCATAAAACTGTATCACAGATTTAATACTAAAATGGTTGAATATGTGTCAATTTGGCATAAATCAGAGATTTGTAGAGGTCATGCTTTTCTCCAGCAGGGTGGAGAGGCAGTACTCCCCTATACTCCCTAGCAGTTGATTTAAAGTTGAATTACTGCTACAATGAAAACTGTAAGTCCTTTGGTCTTTGAGGTCAGTGTCGTGATGCAGCAGAATATAGATAAGGGAGAGAGGAAAAACTTAAAGGAATGTGGGTATTCTTTTAAAGTTTCAAAAATTCCTTTCTGCAAAAGAAGGTAAATCCCATGCAGATGGCATTTTTTATTTAAAGGCTTAATTTATTAACTGAGACTTTGGAAGCCACTTAGATGATGCTTTGCCTAGGTCCTTTGACATGGAGAAGCATATGGCTGTGATGTAGTTTTAAACATGCAGAGAGCAGGTAAGTAAACCTAAGTTTACTTTATTTATTTATTTTCTCCTATGACTATGTTAACTGTATTGACATCAGCCTAACAAGTCCCTGTCCAGCTTCTGGACATTCACGCCAACCTAAATTATTGTATGATTCTGTGACAATGCTTTTATTTCACCTTAAGAGCAAGGCAAGCATTTTAGGGAGAAAAAAAAAAGTCATTGCAAAATGTGAATCGGTTAAGAATTCATGTTTGAATAAAATACATTTACAGAGAATTAATGCTGTTGACCTTTTAACATAAGCCTTCTGTTCCCTACAGTCAGTTCAGAGTGCACATTTAGTAGGCTACATGTCTTTATGTGATTCAATAATCTTATGGCTGCATAGGTAAGACAACACCAATAAAATTTTAGGAGACTCTTGAGAGTACCAAATTAATATGTCTGAGTGCTGCCAATATTAATTTATATAATACATTTTCTTTTATATAGTAGATCTTCAGTTTATTTCTGGTTATTTTGAATAGAAAATTCTCCTTTTCAGAGTGAGGAGAGCCCATGAGGACCTGTTGGACTTCTAGTCCACTATGAGGTTATGGGTTGAATGGCAGTTAGTGAAGATACTGCCATAGGTGGCCACTTGTATGTGTTTTCTCAATTCAGTTTGGCCTGTTCTTTTGATTTTTGCTGCTTGCTGTCCTAAATATTTTATTGAATATTTGTACAGATCCTTTAAAGAAATACTAAAGTCCAGCTAGCTTAGATACAATGACAACAGAAGCCTGCTGCTGGTCCAGTATATTTGTTTCAAAACTATAGGAATAAAATGAACAACAAAAAAATACATATAAAACTGATTTTTACATTAATGAATTTATATACATGTACACAGCCTGAAAAAAAGAAATCTAGGTAGCAGGAAAGGCCTCAGTGTGTCCCTCTTCTTTTGCCTTGTCCACCACCTTACATTTGGTGAGCACACAGCGAAATTTCATTGCTAGCTGTGGAGGGGAGCCTGCTAAATCATTAGGGAGCTCTGTCTACATTGCTTTCTGTCCTTTCCTGCTGCCTTTTGAACTTCAGTTAATGTGTGAATGTGTGCAGCTGCTGACTTCCTCCCTTTCTGACATTAAATTGAATGAGGGCAATTTTTCTGAGGAAACCTGGGTGATTGAGAGGTTTGCAGATGTCAGGTCTGCTCATGGCAACATTGCCCCCAGGTGCAGGCTGCTGGTGTCTGTATTTCCCCTGTGTGCTTGGGGTGCTGCCTGCTAACAGGTCCTGTCTGTCCTCCTGTTGGCAGTGTCATGCGCATTTTGTAAGGTTTATTTAAAATGGGAAGTAATTTTTCCTTTGAAGCTTCTGACAGCTGGGGAGATAGTTTGCAAGCTTTCCACAAACAGTTGATAAGCTATTGGAGCTGTTATGTGCATTATTTCAAGCCAATATTGTTTACACCTAATAGATACAATTCACTGTTTCATAATTATGAATATTTAGAGTGACTCTGCTATGCATTTTAAGAAACTTTTTTTTTTTTATAATTATTTTCAATACTGTGAAGGAATGCATAATATTTGCAAGAGAAATTACTAAATTTAGTCTTTTATGTCAAGAGATTTATAAAAATTATGGAAATCAATTTAATAAATGAAAATGATACTTCAACCTCATTATTAATAATCATTTTTTGCTCTATCTTTCACTTGGATTCTGACCTCAAGTTTTATCATAGCTGCGTTCTGATTTCAGCAGTAATTACTCTTGACTCTAGACAGTACAGAAAGATTCAGAACTGGCTCTCAGTTCCATAACCCAAGACAAAATGCCAGTCTGAAAACTAACTCTTTTTTTTTTTTTTTTTTTTTTTTTTAAATCAGGATCAAGCAGGAATACTTCTCATCTCACACAGTGAATCTAGCCATTCAAAAACCTAAGGAGGATAGGGGCAATTTTAAGCACTTCTGAAAATGTCTGGGTTTTATGGTGTTCACCAGGAATGCCCAGGGCAACACACTGCGATGGTGACTATTCTGAACAGCAACTTCCTGAGATGAATCCCTGGCATGAGCATAGCAGGGCTTTGTGCTGCCCCACCATGATGAAGAGATCCATGTAGTGAAGAGCCATTGCTGTGCTTGTTGACTAAATGTTCTTTGTCTTTGTATAGATATGGAGTGTTATGGATGTTATTGCATCTTTTTTTTTTTTTTTTTTCCTCTATAATGTGAGTATAATGCTTCTAAACTCCTTTACATGTTTTAAGAATCAAGTTTGATGACAGAAATTTGTAGAAAAGACAGAAAGGTAAAGATTTGACCTGCACAGTAAGCAAGAATTTTGTAGACAAAGATGCATATCTAGACCACTTGTATGCACTAATTATGCATCGATAACCTCTTCTGGCTTCATCCATTTGCAGTGTTGAGGTTTTAACAAATCACATTCATTTCACAAGGCTGCTTAATGTTCTTGATGTGCAAACCTTTGGAAACATTGAATATCTTCTCATGTTCTCATTGATGCGCTAATCAGCTAAAGGACACACACGTTTTGTTATAAGAACAAACAAAGTGCATCTGCTTGAGGGATCAGAGAAAGATACAAGGTTTGACAGCTGTACCCTTCTAAAACAGACTGGACTAAAATGAAATTTTACAGAACGAGCTGTTACTGTTGTGATAATCGTTTTTCATCTAAATAACATTTGCACCAAAGACATCTCTGAAACAGTGACGTTTTAATAAGATATCTGCATGTTTGTATTTGTGTAGTAATATAGTGGAGCTACAAATGCTCCATCAAGATCTAAAAATTGATTTTGCGATATGTCAGGAGAATATAAATGAGATAAACTAGAAATTAAAATGCTAAGGCTCAATAATAAAAAATAATAAGCTAAAGCACAGAGGTGAGAAAGCAATTATGGTATCATATTTACTTTGTATCGACTTAAGCCCCACAAAGCTAAAATGTTACTCTTATCCAGAGGTTTCAGAAATTTCACTATGTTTTTTTTTTCCAAGAACCATGATTTTTCCCTGAAAAATGTTCTTCAAAGTAACAAACATTTTGTTTTTAAACTTCTCATTCCAGTGGTAATTAACTCCATTCTTAATAAAACATTATAAATTCCCCCTTCCAATACAGTCAATCTTAGCCATAGTTTAATTTCTAATAAGTGAAGGATATTTTTTTAACATAAAAATATCATTTCCATGATTAAAGGGTCCCTAATATCCATGTATTCCTACCAAGATGTGAACGTACTCCTGCTTTTTTTGCCTAGTCTCCCTTCCCATTTTTGTATCTAATCTTGAATGCTGTCTCAGGCTTTCCCATCAAGTTCTTCTGTCATCTGCTCTTCCATCATGGTTTCTTCCCCTAATTTTCATTTATATCAGCAGCCACTGAATTTTAGCAGTGCCATGGAGATACAAAACAAATCTGTAGGCCAATGTTTGGGCAGCAATGCTATATAGCAACTGACCTTTGGGTGAGAAAAACAATACAATATTCTTTTGTAGTTTCTGAAACTCATCAGTGTCTAAGACGGGATTTCTGATGGAATCTGGCAGAACAAACTCCTGCACTTCCATGCCATATATGCATTCAACTTAAATACAATATAGTGTGTTGGGCTTTTTTGAAAGAGTTAGAATATATTGTTCTGCAGTATGATTTTTTTTAAAATGTCCTATGTATTTCTGAAATATGCTGTCAATCAACTCATGCACATCCAGAAAAAGACCTAATAAAAAGTGGCAGCTGAAAACTAATACTCCAAACTGTCACCAGCTAATTAATTTTCTCATTCATATTCTAACTACGCTCCCAACTTCCATGAACCTCTGCCAGGGAACTTGACAATAAAATGTTCATTTAAAATTCTTAACAATAAAGAAAATATTGCAAGGTTGGAAATAAACAGAATAACCTTGGATGACACTGGTGTCTTTAGTCTGCACATTTTACATTTGCAAGTATACAATAATATTGTCATCCCTTTGAAACAGTGGTAAAATCATAGCAACTGAGAAGCTTTCTTATTCTGGGACAAATGGAATTGGCCCATATTGGCCCAATATTAGAACCTCTCAGAACCACTCTTTTGTCTTCTCCCCATGTCTTTAAGGATATCAGACAAACCAATGGTTCATCCTGCTCTTACAATGTTATACTACTTATATTAAATGATTTATTTAGAGACTGGCCTGCAAGCTTGGTATCTACCTACAAGTCATTACTTTTAGTTGCAGTTATTGAATTCAACAACAAGATTTTTGAACGTACTAATGTACCTGAAGGTGCAGCTAACGAGATGTATTAGAAAACATCTGAGGACCTAAATCCCTACTAAAGCAATGTAGAAACAACTTGAGACATTACCTGCATTGCTAAGTATCTGTAAAACTCCAGCACAACTACACAGATAATTGTAGATTGCTGGAGCCTGGCTGTGTTCTTACTTCCCCTGTGAAAGTCTATTCATTTAATTACATAGTGTATAAAATTTATAGTTGTTTACGTACACTATACCTGGAATTATGCACTGGTGTTCATCAGGAAACCTGTGTATAGAATTTCTGCACTGGTAACTTTGCACCCTGGTTTCTTGTGTTGTTTTGCTGTCTGGTTAAACGATGCGTTTGTGGGAGCTGTGTTGTGCTGGGATCCTTTCTGACACCATAAAAACATTCCAGACAACAATGTATTTTCTGACACAGCAAGGAAAAAAAATCACCTAACTTTCTCTAAGATGCTGCTTGGTTTAGAAATTGAAAAATTGCTTGAAACTATGCTAAGAATTGAAAGTAAATGAAATGGAAATACAATATATTATAATGAGACAGATGTGAGCTTGTTTTCCCTAGCGCAGGTTCATGGACTGCTCATTCACTTGGTCTGCCTGACATTTAAATTTGAGTAAATTCAGTGGTTTATAAGAAAAGCATCTGTTGTTGAAATGACAATAGCAAGATACAATACCAAGGAAAAGGAATCTAATTGTTATTAGGTATTACACCAGAATGTCAATGAAGGGGCTTTCATTGTGTTGAGATTCTGGCATCAGCCTGGATATTAAATTGGCCAGCTCATCAGGGAATATAGCACATTAGTGAGTGATTCAGCTGTGACTGAGTGTGTGCATTAAAATGTGTGACTTAGAAAGTTTCTAATGCTATAAATCAAAAAGAGATTTAATACACAACACATTCATGAAGGGAATATAATATAAATTAGTGTGCTTTATTTCTACTAACTTTAACCTTTAATGACATTAGGCTCACTCTTTATTTATTTTATTATTTGTTTATTTCTTTTTAATAGAGATCATCACATTATTGTCATGTTTACTGTCCACTCTGTAGCACAGATAAAAGCTTAATTTTTTGCCTTAGTCAACCTGAACCAGCTGTAAAGCCTACAGATTATAGCTTTTGGTTTAAAGCTCTGTATCTGGGCACGTTCAGCAACTGAATAGTGGGGGTTGCTGTTAATGACTTTTAATTAAATCAAAAAGCTCTGAGATCATAAACCTGCTGACTTCATTTCCTTTTTCCAGTGCACTTCAAAAAAGTAATTACTGTACTGCACATATAGGCAAATCTTGTAAAATGCCCTCAAGATGCAACTCAAAATTAAGACTTCTGGTAATGAACAAAGTCTGTAATGTTTTTCGGTAAAGAAGTGAAGCAAAAGTTAGGATATTCTTCACAGCACATTTGGGAATGATTTTATTTCTGTTCTATTTTTTAAATAAGAATTCACAAGAGTCTGCATGTACAAGCTTGGAGAAGGTTAAATGTAAGTCTAATTTTCTATCTTTTTTTTTTTTTCATGATTACTTTCTTATCACTGAAGGAAATGTAAGGCCAGTACTGTACAAGTCTTTACATTTGATATTCTTAGTTTTCATCACTAAAATTAGGCCAAAAACCTTATCACAAAATACTGAGAATGTATAGAAAATGAACACAACTTTTGTCACAGAAGTGTCAGAAAAGTGAAAGGCCACAAAGATGAAGAACAACAATATAAAAATATATTTTATTTTACTCAAAATATTTGAATCTATTTTTCAGGTGATTTAACATCACCTCCATCTTCTCCTGTCTATCTTGTTCACCAACTTTTTTAGTTTCTTCTTTTTGGGCCAAAAAGACATTTTGAAGTAAAAGGTCTGAAAATATAAATTACCTATCAGATTTTCTTTTCTGAAATAAATTTTGTGCTGGTTCCATTATTTCCCGATTTTGGGAAGCATTTGTATTCATGGCATGCCTGCTTTTTTGGGCAGGCAAAGGTAGTTTTAATGAAAAAGATTCCTGACTTTGTATTTTCTCAGGGAGTAATTCTTGGTACAAATTAATTTATATGCCCTGTTTTCCCTCATACTTATTTTTTTTAATCATATTTATTCATTTATTTATTTTATTTATTTTTACTGCAGTGATGGGTGCAGGACATGCACAGCAGAACCCTGTTAGCCTAGTTCTGCACATGACCTGCAATCTCCTAAGCACAGCACTCTTGTTTTGATTTAATTGTAGTATTTTTTTGTTACTTCATCTACATTTTCAGCCAGATGTCTTGTGCCCTTTATTCTTCTGATATAATCAACAAATACATGCCTTATTTTATTTTGCAGCCCTCTTCTAAACAGGGGACAAACTGGTGCTTTGTACCCTCCTGATGTTTTACAGCAGTGTTTTACCCTGGCCTTGTACAGAATGAAAAAACATGACAATTTCTTCTGAATTTTAAGAACATGAAAAAGTGTTCAGTCCATGAAGTCAAGGAAGTCTGGTAGCTGAATGTTCACTCTAATTGTGTTTCGCTTTTTCTCACTCTTCCTTGAAAATCCAGTAGGTATTTTCCTTAGCAGTTAAGGACCCTGCTGTTTCTATAAAATGTTTTAATCTGCATATATGCTGCTTTCAGGGTTTGTGTAAAGCTAACACATCTTTAACATTAATTTGAATAGGAGGAACAGTTTTGTGCATGGTTGCTTTTGAATTAAGACAACAGTATTTTGGAGGTAGAGGTGTGAAATACTTCATTACCACCTAGCAGCTAAAAAGCAGTATCTATACAAGGTCAGGAACCAATACAGTTGTTGCTGGAAAGAGTAATTTTTTTTTTTTTTTTTTTTTACTTTTATGCTATTTTTATCATTTTATTTTTCAAGTAGCCTAAAGCAAATATGTGAAAAATCATGAAACAGACAAAGCCAACTGCTCCTCCCAGGTCTCCCAGCCTCTACCTCTGGTGGCTACCTGTGACAGAAGTCACATCTTTAGAAACCTCTGAGGATTTTTCTTCCCTGATCAGGCCACCTTCTCTATGAACCGCTGTAAAGCATTGACATTTACAGTGTCTCATGGCAAGGATTTTCACAGTCTAACTACAGCTGTCTGAAGGACAAAACCTCATTTTATTTGTTTACTGCCTTCCCTTCCTGTGTGTATTGGTAGAGGCAGTGAACAGCGGCCATCCAACCCCTTCGTCCTAGGCTGTATCTGCATTTGAGATGCATACAGAAGCTTGAGAGAGAACTGTTCAGAGGTGTCTCTGGTAAACAAATATGTAACATGGCAAGATACGCAGGATAGGCTCTGATCCTCTCATGAAAATCTGATCAGGAGTCTTGCAACAGCCAGGGACTGTCCTTCAGAAACGTTACCCCTACCCTTAGGCATTGCCTTCACCATAAACACTACATGGACTGTCTTTTGTTGGACTCGGGACAGTATGTTCTGAAAGACAGCAATTTTTTTTTCAGAGTCTCAGGGTCATCATTCTGCATCCCTTCAAGATGTTAATTTCCAACACAGGAACTAGCACGGAGGAAGAGCTCAAAGGCTATGTCTCCCAGCTCAGAAAATGTTTCTAACCTCTGGATTATGCTATCTGCTTGTACCAGTACCATGTTACATCTTTAGCTGTAAGAAATTCTTCACAGCACAGAGGAAATTCTCTTTGCTTCATTACAATTCCAAAAAAAATATAATTATCTGGAAAGAACAGACACAGTGTCCCAGTTTTATAGCTTCTATTTGCACAGATAAATGTAAATGTGAACATCTCATACCTATCAGTACCCTGCTAAGTTTGGCAGCCACTTGAGGTTTTGTTTTGTTTTTCTGTATTTTTAAGAGAGTGGAATTAGTTGTCTAAAATGCAGGTGTGAAGGTAAAAGATGTAACTATGCTGTTAATATTCAATTTATAACATTAGTTCGTGAGGAGATTAATAATTTGCTTGGTATTAGGAAGGCACTACAATGTACTGAAGTAAGAACATTTAGAAAATGACAATGTAGGTGGAGTACTGTTTATCTTGTTTTTTCAATCCTTCCTCAATTTCAATCGTGACTCAATTTAAAAATTGACAATATGTAGCCTCAGATGGAGGAGTCATCTATAGATTAGTGCTGTTATATTGCCTCACAGCATAACCTTTTTTAACACAGGAATTTGGAAATACGTTTTACCTTGAGGAAGGTAAAATACCATTATTTTATTCCAATGTAGCTTAGTCAGTGTATGCTTCAGAAATGCAGCCCATGGAGAGCGGGCAGGACTACAGAGGGTCTCTCTGCTTTGAGATTGCATGCTGCTGGATGGCAGGGAGATTGGTCCACGGCTGGGGACTGTGGAAGTGACTATAATTTATTGTAATTGCTATCTGACTAACACAGCTAACTTCCAAGACTGCATCTTTGTTTCCCTGCAGTACTGCTGATAACCACACTTCATCTTTCAGCTAAGTCTTGATTTATTGAAAGTATTCAGGTGGTATTGGACTTCAGTTAGGCAGTAATTACTGGAAGAATACTGCTCTTTTAAAAGACATTTAAATACAGGCATTTTATATCTGATTACTGATCATTACCTTCTGAACTGAATTACAGGCATTCACAAAGACCTTTACTAGACCACAGCAGGTGAAATTATCTGAAAATTTAAGTATTTTAACTAAAATATACCTATATTTTGTGGTTTCCAAAAGAAAAAAAAAAAAGTAAAAATAATGTTTCAATTACTTGCTCAAACCTAGGCTCTCACATGTTCATGCTCTATGGAAATGTCATGGAAATGACATTTTTTTTTTCCGGAATGTTCATAATTTTTAATAAATTAGATTTTTGTTTTAACCTGAAAATGTGGTTTTGGGTTCCATGGATTAGTTTTTTACTTTTGCTACCTTTCCTTTCTGTCCCAACCCCATCCCAGGGAATAATATGGGGACATTTATGACATCGTGTGACATTTCATACCGGTACAACGTGGATATTTTATTTTTTATCTGGTGAGAACAGCTCAGTAGTAGAAACATTTTAGTCATGGTGTTTGGTTCCTTTCATCTGTCTGCATTGAAAACATTTTGCTCAGCTGGACTACATTTTAGAAATGCAAAATACAGCATAATAGATATAGGTTGTTTACATATAAGGACTAATCTGAGCTCTCTGGAAATTCACCAGTACTACTTACAGTAACATCTGAGGAATAAACACATCATTATTAATTATTTTAAATGGATATTAATAGTAATGATTTATAAACATCTTTTAAAGAACAAGAGGACACCAAGGACTAATATTAGTAATTGCATTCTTAGCTTTCCAGTAGCACATATCATAGACCAAAAACTTCTTTACATAAATGTTACAGTTTAGTAGGTGTTTTGCTTGTAGTTCTCCCTAGAAAGTTCATTTTTTTCAGGAGGTAATATGACTAACAAAAGATTACTATTTAAAGAATTAAGATACTGCATTCTTTGGGAGGAAAGGAAATGTTAAAACTGCCTTTTTGTATATAAATATTTCCATGGAAATTCAGTAACAATTCTAGCCTTGTAAAATGGAAACTTCTCTCCTCTGTATTTGTGTGCAGTGGTGATGGTTCCACATGCTCTGTTTTCAGTGAGCCTCATGCCTCACTAGCATGGTCCATCTATTTTTGTTGATAAAGAAAGTTACACTTTTCATACCGGATCCTTGCTCCTTCTGGGAAGCACCATCCAGAAGAGCATTTTTGTATGGAAGAGTACACAGACATCAGCAAGGCAGTGCTTCTCTGTAGTCACTGTACCATAGGGGTGGCACTATGTAGAATTGAAGAAACATTATAGAATCATAGAATCATAGAATATCCTGAGTTGGAAGGGACCCTTAAGGATCATCAAGTCCAACTCTTGACACCGCACAGGTCTACCCAAAAGTTCAGACCATGTGACTAAGCGCACAGTCCAATCTCTTCTTAAATTCGATCAGGCTCGGTGCAGTGACCACTTCCCTGGGGAGCCTGTTCCAGTGTGCAACCACTCTCTCTGTGAAGAACTTCCTCCTGATGTCAAGCCTAAACTTCCCCTGCCTCAGCTTAACCCCGTTCCCGCGGGTCCTGTCACTGGTGTTAATGGAGAAAAGGTCTCCTGCCTCTCGACACCCCCTTACGAGGAAGTTGTAGACTGCGATGAGGTCTCCCCTCAGCCTCCTCTTCTCCAGGCTGAACAGGCCCAGTGCCCTCAGCCGTTCCTTGTACGTCTTCCCCTCCAGGCCTTTCACCATCTTTGTAGCCCTCCTCTGGACACTCTCCAACAGTTTCATGTCCTTTTTATACTGTGGTGCCCAGAACTGCACACAGTACTCAAGGTGAGGCCGCACCAGCGCAGAGTAGAGCGGGACAATCACCTCCCTCGACCTACTAGCGATGCCGTGCTTGATGCACCCAAGGATACGGTTGGCCCTCCTGGCTGCCAGGGCACACTGCATATTCAACTTGCTGTCTACCACGACCCCCAGATCCCTCTCTTCTAGGCTGCTCTCCAGCGTCTCATCGCCCAGTCTGTACGTGCAGCCAGGGTTTCCCCGTCCCAGGTGCAGGACCCGGCACTTGCTCTTATTGAACTTCATGCGGTTGGCGATCGCCCAGCTCTCCAACCTATCCAGATCCCTCTGCAAGGCCTTTCCACCCTCATTCGAGTCCACAACTCCTCCAAGTTTGGTGTCATCGGTAAACTTGCTCAAAATACCTTCTATTCCTACATCCAGATCGTTTATAAAAATATTGAAAAGTACCGGCCCTAAAATGGAGCCTTGAGGGACCCCACTAGTGACCGCCCGCCAGCCTGACGCAGCGCCATTCACCATAACCCTTTGGGCCCTGCCCGTTAGCCAATTGCTCACCCATCGTATGATGTTTTTATTTTTGCTTTGGATGGACATCATAGCAGCATCCTTTCCAAGCAGCAATGTATGTATATTGAAAGAACTTTCCAGTGCAGGCAAAATCTTGATCTGTGATGCATTTCAATTGACTCCTATGCTAATTTTCACTAGAGCATGAGTCTGTTCAAATCAGTTTGCAAAAAATGGGATCAACAAATAGTAAAGAAGAATGAGGTTTATACAAGAATAGCCATTTATTCATTTGGCATGTAACCTTTGCGTATTAAGATTTTTCATACACTTTCTTCCCAAAATTCCCTGTTTCAAAGTAAATTATGCAGTGCTCAGTCTCATTAAGTGCTCACTGCTTTGCTTCCATGGAAAGCAGGCTCCATTAAACACCTAATGGTGTTCATGGGAAGCAGAGGTAAAAACAGGCTGACAGGAGGTGTTCTCTTCTTGACTGGAAAAGCTATATGAGGTTCAATGACTGTAATAAAGTTGGCTAGGGTCAGATAAAAAAAAATAAATAATTCCATCATCTATTTACTCTATCTGTGTTTTAATCAATGACTAATGACTTTCTAGTGCCTTTTAGTAAGAAATGAATATCCATATTGGATAGTATTTGGCAAGATAAGGAGTGTAATTACTAGAAAAAAATAGATCACCTGTCTATAACATCATTTTCTAGAGTTTTACTTGTAATGAGGAAGTAGCGATATTTGCAGCTGTCCTTTCATTAAGAAAATAAAGCAGTTGCAGGTGTGTAGTCAGGTGCAATATTGGCTGGAATGTCAAGCACTGGGAGAAGGTACTACTGACATTCTTCCAAATATCATTTAAAGGGATTTATAAATGTGTCAAAGACGGTAAAAATAAATTTCAAGTTACTTCACTAAAATTAAAAAGCTGGATTTAGCAAATATATATTATATTAGACAAACTGTGTTGCTTCATTTGTTCCAAGAGAAAGTTGTCATTATGTGAGAGAGAAGTGATGTATTAGGAAATCATGCTAGGTTTGAAACAGTGGAGCACAATTGACGGTATTCTAATTTTAAAAGTAATTAGAAAAGTCAATACTAATAGGAAGAATAATTGCAAATGAAATTTTACTGAGTAAAGGGCTGTTCTGTGGAGTTTTTTTCTAGAAGATGACACCTTGGATAAATAATTGACCAAATGAGCAATTTGCAGCTCGAGAACGTAAAATGTGAATGCCAGTTCAATAAAGGGGAAAAAAACAAAACTATAGCCATCATACTATCTTTACTGGCAAGGTTATTCCATATGGCAGCAAGCTACTAAATCTAGCATCTTTAGCCCCACCAGTAGACTGGAATTAAAGGAAGATCTCATCATACTTTGCTGGAAACATAACTGAGAAAATCACTAAATTAGAGAGGCCTGATTTGAAAGCTCTTAACCAAGCTGCCAAAGAATGTGACCTTTCTTACTCTCTGAACCCTGAAAGTCCTGTGAAATGGGAGGGTGTTTATAACGAGTGAAAGTTGACCCAAAACAGCGAGTACTGTCCGTCTGCTTTCCCAGTAGTAGAAATAACAGATGCTTTCTCCAGGACAAAGCAGGAAATGTTGCCAGCTGTTTCTTGGCAAATGCTAGCACACGCAGATCCTGGGTATTAGATGGTATCTGCCAGTGGTTTGTAATCAGCAGGGCCTTGGGTATGGAGTGGAGGCAGAGCCTATTGTCCTAACTTGACCTCTTTCTGGTGAGGGCAAGGACACACTTTTCAAGTTCTTTAAGATGTAAATGGTGAGAACTAGGAGCAGAGTGCTTTCAGCTGGTAAAGACAAAACAGGTGGAGGTAGCTGCTCGGACTCCCTTCTTTCCTTCAGCTGGGTGGCTGAAGATCAGGTGAGAGCTCACCCTTGCTCGTTTGGGTAGAAGGAGCATCATCACCTTGTGCCTTGGCCATGAAGGTATGCAGCTGTGTGTGCTTAGCAGCAACCAGAGCTAATTAAAGAAAGCATGTCAGGAAGAAGGAGGAGAGTAGGATATCAGAAAGAACCTGAGAGTACGTGCTTAAGCAGCAGTGAAAGCAGCATGATTTCCAGTTGAAGCAAAGAAGACAGTGCAAGGAAGCTTTTAAAAGAAGTGAGAGGTAAATGTTGTGGTTTGACATACAGAAAATGAGTGGTGCTGGAACTGGAGGCTATTTGGAATCAGATGGAAAGTAAAGTGAGTAGAAAGTTGGATTTGTGAGTGTGTGATACAAAGATAGTTCTGTAAATATAACACTGTGTATGAATGAAGTTACCAAGTGAGCGAGGAGGGCTGAAGTATCAAATAGCACTGAATAATATTAGAAGAGACTCCAGGTGAAGATAGCAATAAATGTCAAAGGAGTGTTGAGATGGAAGAGAGGAATAATAGACAGTGAGGTAGATGCCTGACCAAGAGAAATTGGAGTAGCAAAGACTCTCTGGAAGGAGATAAATTTTTAGGGTTAAACAGCAGAACAAGCCCCTCAAAATGTTTCATTGCTCCAAACTCTAATATTGGCCGATAGATTTGGTTCATGTGATGCTGCATGTTCTATTGCTAGTGAATGAGGAATGATTGCGCAACTTGCAGTAAACTATCAGCACTCCCACAATAGAAATATAAAGTTCCTCAATTGTTTGATGGAGGCTCTCTGGGCACCTAATACAGCTTTCAAAAAAAAATCAGAAAAAAGGAAGATGTGGTGTGCTCCTTCCCTGCTCTTTCTCTCCACAAAAATTTGCACATAGGAAGAATTTTCTGCATGATCTTCTTCGTTTGTTTTAGGATCAAGCTATTTATTTCATGAAATTGAAGTTTAAATCACCATCAGTTGCTAATGCAGAAGTTTTTCATATTCATAGTTATATAAACATAATAGTTTATCTAATTTTTGTCTTAATGTTGATATTTTGTTCACATATTTGTCTTGGTATTTTGTTCTCATAATGATTTCTGAAGTGTCCTTATTTTTTTTAAATCGGCAAAACTAAAAAGAAATAAAAATGCATCAGTCCTCCCTTTAGTTTCACCAGTATAATTAAAGGGCGTTAGATAAAGACTGATACTGTATCCTGTAGCTGAGAGGTAAGTAGATGTTTTACAGCTATAATAATTTGACTTATGCCAAGAAATCTGGTATTGCTTGAATTAAATGTGGCCTTAGTTATAGAAACTATGAACAGCTGTATTGTCCCATGAAATATATGCAGACAAATCCCTGCTGTTGAGACAATGATCAAAGGAAAGTTTTCTGCTGAAGATCCTGTGAAGTGTTTAGGAAAAAAGATATTTTGGAAAACAAAGTGCTGCATTATGTGATCTCTTGTTGGGAAGGTGTTTTCTATGGAACATATCTGAATATTTCAGGCTGCTACTGCCTAATACTACTTCCACTGATCACCTGAGATAGTCCATATATTCACATACACAAATGTATGTGAAACTGTAGGTTGTGGGGAAAGAGGAAAAAGTGATTTATGTTGGACTGAATAGTATTAAGTTAAACCTACTAAGTGATTTTTCTTTTTTTTTTGGCGGTATTGAATTAAACACATTGATTAGGAATCTGTGATATTTTTTAATATGCTTGATAGCTAAGATTGTGTTGTAATTAGGTGTCACATCGTGAAAGCTCTTCTGCCATACACCTTGACTATTATTATCAGATTTAAAAATTAATTTACAGAAACTAATGCTAACCAGGCTCTTGAGTACTCTTAAAATTCCAAAGAGTAAACAATTCTCATGATAACACTTCTGCTGTCATAATATTCATTAATTTTTAAGCAATACACAACATGTTGCAACATAAAAAAATGATCTTGTGTTGTAAAGAACATAAATACAGGTTCAAAACACATTGCAGATAGTGTATATTTTAAATAACTTATTTTAGGGGCACATTTGGGTTATGATGCTTGTCATCGAAACAAACTCAGATTTAGCATGTGGGTATAATGCAATTAAAATGGAAAAATAGATTTTTAAGTAAATGTTAGCATTCAGAGGCAATTGGGAAGTTGACACTTAATCTGGAAGCCCTGATCCTTATTGTCAGATCAGCTAAAGAGATGCTGTATGAAGTGGCTGTCAAATTACATGCTTTAGCAGTTTTTGTAATTGAAATGGTTGCACATAATAACTGTATCATGTCTGGGTACTCTGTATCTAATGCAGCACTGGAATGAATTTTGATTATTTTTTTTCCTGTATGTTTCCTTTTTCTTTCCTTGGATACCGGAATAATCACAAAAAGGTGGATCGTTACACCTCTGATGAGTGTCAGAAAGTTCTGCTGTTGTTACTGTTACTTGGTTGGCTTTGATTTTTTTGAGGGGAAATTTATTTTTCTTTCAAGTCTAGAGACATTTATTCCAAATCAGTAAATGGATGCAAGACTATGGAGGTGGATCAGGGGCAGCTGTGATAACTGAAATAAATAGTTCTTACTGGGTAGTCCTTGGCCTCTAATGGTAAGTGGAGCATTAATTAAGTATAAAAGAACCCAGGTGGTTTTGTGGCTTCAGCAGGAACTCCAGTGCTGGGGTATTTCAGATTTCGTGGGCATACAGAACCCTCTGACCTGCTGCGTGGCAATAGATGAGAGAAAAGAATGAGCAAAGGCAGAGATGAGCTTCATTCACGTGTGTGCCAACGTAATTTGTGTGTGTCTGTTAATCCTCGTGCCTGGCTCTGTCCCTAAAGCTCAATCTTTTGCAGTGTAGAAGGAGCAAGTAAAGTGTTAATCACAAGCACATGCAACAAAGGAAAGTCTCTTTGCTCTGCAAAGAATGCTACAGGTGCATGTGCCAGTTTAACAGGCTGCATAGTGCTTGGGTTTTCATAAACACGACTTGCATCAACTGAAGAATGAGCCTGCTTCATAGATATGGCAGTCTAAGGAAACGGGACTTGTGGATTGTGTTAATCTCAGCTTTGATCCTAATTTTTTAGTCTGTTTTGTCTCTATGCTTATTTCTGTTGAGTGTACCTTGTTGTGTTCTACTTTATCTGCTTGTTGTGTCTTTCTTGTTTCTGTGTTTGTTTGTTTGTCTTTGACCTCAGTTATTTTGGAACAAACTCTTCCTATCCTGTATTGTTAGAAAGTGGAATATTGGAGCAAAAGAGAAAGCATGCGCAGGAATTTATTTTCACCGAATTTGTGTGTTATAGCAGTAAATAGTTGATATTCACCCGTTGGATGACATTAATTTCTATTTGCTGATTTTCCCCTAACTGTCAATGTAAAGTGATGGTACACAATTACCAAAATTTCCCTTGAAAATGTATCCTAGTGACTATATTATATGCTGAACTTATAATCCTAGTATTAGTGATCTCTTTGTAAATATAACAAAGGCAGTATTCAGTATCACTGTACTGGAACACCTTATGGTTTTGCATGGTATAACCATGGGAGAGCAATTGAAGAAACTTTTTAGTATTGCATTTCTGTCCTGAAATTATTTCTTCACGTTTCTAAGAAATTAATAATTTTAGGAGGGAAAAATATCTAACTTAGTAGTGTGTATGTGCATTGCATGTTAGCACAGCTGGTTGTAGGGTATTTGGCATTGCCATGGGAAAATGAATGTTAATGTGGGAGTAAAAGAGCAACTCTGTTTAGATGCCTGCAAATCACCCTGGCATATTGGTTTGTGGATTGTGTGGACTCGGTGAGGTAAATAGAAGATCCAGCATGTGATTTTTTTTTTTTCTACACTGTGGAGATGTAATTATTTAGGTAGCCAATACATAACAAGAACTCTTTATTAATAAAGATTTGTAAGATCAGTGTGCAAGTGTAGTGGCAACATGTGATCTGACGAGCATGGAGAGAATGGAAGATACATATAGGTGGATATCATAGTTCATACTTGTCTGTGATGTAAACATGGTCTAGGCTATATTTTTTACAAAGGTTACCTTAATAAGATTTTAGTCATCATTTAGAGAAGTCTCATGAAGATAACAGATAATGTTGATGTGAAATTTCTTTGTAAATAATAATGTGAAACTTTATTGGGTCAAGTACCTTAACTTTTTGTGTGTGTATGTTAATTGCTTCCATTTGTGTTTATCCTGTTTGTATGTAAATATAAATGTAAACAATCAAAATTCTTCAAAAAAAAATGCTGAAGAAACCTTTCTGCTTTCTTCACAAGATCAAAGTTATTCCTTTTCTTCATTTTCATTGTAAGACGTTTTCAGTTTGATCAAACTAACATCTTTTATGGAAAATTATTCCGTTCATTTTATTTCTAATTCCAGTCTCCCTATGAATACTGCAAAAGCATTGAGATACTCCACCATATGAAATCTCTTCGGTATCTAACACTATTTTAATATATGGGATATTAGAGCTGCAAATAGTTTTGTTTTGAATGATTGAGCAAGAATATGAGAAAAATACAAGGTCACTGGCGAAGCTTTTCCAAATCAGAAATGAATACACAGTTTTGTTGGAATACTATGAAGTTAAGGTTAATTTAGATTTATTGTTCTGCAATGCAGTCAGGGTTATTGTGCACTGTGTGGTTCTTTGGTTTGCTGATTTCATGAGCACACTCTTCCTCAGGTCATCCACGGGGAATGAATTTAGAAGCTTAAGACAGAGGCATACATTATATTTCTTGAACAAAAAGAGCAGCTGCATAATCTGGTAATACCAGCTGGTTATGTACTCCTGGGTATGTGACAGATATAAATACATTTTTGAATATTTTATTTTAGTAGATATACTTTTTTATTTTCCTTGTTATAAACAATCCTGTGCTCAACTTTGGGGAACTTTGTGTGTAGTGTAATCCCTGAATTGATTAACGCTGGTGAGGACCTTCTTGAATAAACGTTTTCCACTGGAAAATAAAGTTATCAGCTCATTTTCCTAGTTCCAGAGTGGAATCTGTGGTCAGAGAGGGGAAAAAAAACACTACCAGAATAACACAGTCCAGCAGTTGCTGACAGAGAACCAGTCATTCTTTGTTTGCTCAACTGTCTAATCCCTCACTTTTAAAATGTGTGCATCATTTCAGTTTCTCTGGCTTAGCTTTCAAGCACTGGCTAGAACGCTGGCTTCACAACTGGATTAGGCAGTCTTTCAGTACCAACAGTTTTTCTTCTGGAGCAATACGTGCACCCTCTAATGAAGTCTCCTTCCACTTGTCTTTTCGTAAGTTTAAAATCCTCTGCCTTCAACTGTAAGATGTTCTTTCTTGCCTGCAGTGTATAGCTTTTAAAATTTTTAATGTAAAAATAGTCAATATCGGATCTATAACCAGTTTTTTCCAGAATCAAAAATACCTTCCTATTCATATACATTTAGTAATTACCATTTTTTAACAACTATTATCATGGTGGCTGTTCACATTGACTTGTTAGCACAGTATAAATTTCCCCCTGCTCCCTTTCAGGGATCTAACCCTTTATTTTGTGAAGGTGATCATTGCATATGACACAACATTCAGCTATGTTAAGATGAATCTTCCCTAAATACTGCCAGCTTATCAAGCAGTTCATGTTTACTCTTATGACTGCCCCGCCCTTGATGTTTACCTGTTTGTTCTTTGCATCATCGGTGGATTTTACCAGCATTGACTCTGTTTCTAAATTGTTTAAGAACATCTTGCTTACAAACAACTTCTGCTTTTCCTTATAAAACTTTTTTTTTTCTTTTTCTTTTTTTTTTTTCCCCCCCAATTCCCTCCCCTCAATCTGCTTCTGATACAGAATTCAAAAAAGTTATCTCATATAGCCAGCCAGTTCTTTGTCTTTGGGTTATTTCCTACTAAGAATGTTTAGGTCAGATATTTTACAAAACAATTGCAACTACATGGCTTTCTAGTCTTCTGGAGTACATGTGAAGCCTCAAGATTTATTGAGCTATAAGTTTTGAGTACAAGTGACTCAGAAGCTATCCCAAGTAGATGTCTGCTGTGTACTTTGATTGCTAGTGAAGTGAGAGGTGTGCTCATCTTCTTTCCAAATACAGATGGGAAATACAGAATTCTTCATCCCTCTCTGTTATTATTCAAAGTGTTACCGTTCTGCTTCATCATAGACCTGTATTATTGCAATGTGTTTAGGAAAGAAACAAAAACATCCCAATGTCTTTCTTGGCAGGTTTTTCCTTCTGTCTCCTCAGTTTTTCTTCTGTTGGTTTTCTACATTTAGAAATTTCTGTACCTTTTGTCAGCGTTCCTGCCAGTCCCTGAAAGCTGACAGCCTGTCTCACTAACTTGCTCTCTTATGAGGTCTCAGCCAAATTTTGGTGCATTGTGTTCAAAGAAGAAACGACATGGGGTTACCTCTGGAGATTGTTTCTCACTCATATCTTTATCACCTCTTTTAGACAATGGTGTCTTAATAACAGGGCTTCTGCAATAAAAAAAGGTTTCTTGTTGGTGCAGGTCATTGGAAAGAACTTTATATCATCTTCATTTGTTACAGACATGCTGGGAGGCAAAAAAAACAGCATTTAATATGTGTGAGCAGTCTGACTTTGGTACTGGTTTCACTGAGAGGACATGGATAAGTCAGAAGGGTTTATTTTCAGGAGTGCTGCTGGAATTTCTTGTTCTGTTTGTGCACACTGTCTTGCTGTGCCAGACAGTGTTTGCAGTGCATGACTTCTTAATATTGATGTACCAGTCCTCCTGACACAGGGCAGCTCCCAGAGATAAAGTGTCTCATAACAGAGGAAAAAAAATGTTTTACAGCCAAGACTGTAATGAAAGGGGTTTTACTGTCATCACACTTCTTTGGGCCATGTCTATTCTGTGCTGGGATATGGTAGTTGGGGCAAAATCTGTGAGTTATCAGGCTACATAAGTGATCTTTTGACTGGGAACTATATGTAGGTTGTGCTTTGAAATTGTTCTAACACAGTAGTGTTGACAGGCTCAACCAGTTGCCTTCATGTCTGTGTATTTTACCTCCTTGGCAAAAAAATTGGTAGGCAATACATAATTATGCTTTCCTCCTCTGATGAAACTGATTTTGTGTGGGAGGATGCCAGCATGGGCACCCAGCTGTAAGGGGCAGGCATACCCCACACATTTGTGCGTGGGTAAAAATGATGGACTTCTGTCCCCCACATAGGAAACCATGACCTTTTAATCATCCATAGTTATTTTACTCCTACATAAAGAAGAAGAGAGAGAGCCCTGATGAGTGTGCTCCCCTCCCTATGGGTGAGTTTTTTTCATAAGCTCTCCTTTCCTAAACTTCCCTAATGATGTCAGGTGTCTGCAGGACCTCTAACAGATGGCTGCACACAAACTGCACTTCTTGGGCTCTGATGTACTTTCTTCAGTATTTAAAGTGCAGTTCTTAATAGTTGCTGTCATAATTTTGGGGTCGCTTTTTTTCTTTCCTTTTTAAAAGCGGAAAACAAGTGCATTTAACCATGAAAGCAGGTACAAATGTATTCCGGTTAGAGGATAATAATGAAAAGTCAGAGAGATTAATGTGCTGTTACTGTTTATTCAGTACTGCATTACTTGTGACTAACTACAATGGATGAGACCTTCTTTCTGCCTCATTAAATAAGTTAATCATGTAAATCAGAAGCAAAAACACTTTGGATAGTGTGAGTATAGGTTGAGCATCAGATAAGCACTTTTTACCACTGGGTATTAAAGGAAAATTGACAACATACAGGTGTCCAGCTACAAAACATTAACATTGGTCTTCCGTTATCTCTAAAGTAAATGAACACAAAATTAAAAGGTCAGACTGGTGCATGTTTCAATCAGGACTACATGGCCACTGACTGGAATTTCTTTCAGAGAAAGAGGTGTGCTTGAAAGGAAATAGAAGTACGTGAAGAGGATGATCAAATTATAATGGGCATCCCAATATATTCAGGTGAAAATAAAGTCTTTATGGATTTTGAGCCGTAAATGAAAAGCATATTTTTTTTATGAAGTAGATTTTACTAAAAGTTCTAGGTACTGCTTTGCTGGCTTACTTGGGGATAAAACAAACAAACAAAATGCAACAACAAAATACAACAATGTACTATGGGTTCAAAGCTAAAAGAATGAAAATGTAAATTAGGACATAATCTGGACAACCAGGGAAGGAATAAGAATAACATTTTTAGATGAAGCTAGCACTACAGTGATAAAGAAATGCAGCTTTTAGTATTACAAGATAGAAATAGGAAAAAATAACTCACTATATCTGAACACTTGTCCAACACATTTTTAAGCCAACGCTGAGCTGAAGAGACTCAAGAAACTTCAGGGTTTGATATTTGATTTTTAATCAGGCTTAGTGCTTACATTTTCTGTTTGCAGATGAAATTGGAAAAAAAAAAGTGGTGATCCAAGTTTTTCTTCTGTTTTCTAAACCTGAGTATTGCTAGAACTCTTTTTTTTTTTTTTTTTTTGTCATCATGGTATTTCTAATCTACAGGTATCAGACAAAGAAATCTTAAAGACTGGCTACTTCATTACAACAATAAAATGACAGTATAGGTAACTGTCAGAAATTGGATTCAAGGATACAGAAGTATTGCAAAAGTATTATCTTCCTTTTTTTTTTTTTATCTTTTATTTTACTTTTAGAGATTGTAGTGATCACAGGGGAAGCAAACAAGGAAGGCTGCAAAAGAATATTGAGAAAATGCCACCACTTTATTGGTCGGAAGGAAATGAGTATGGATGTAATGCAGAACTTTCTAAAATCAATGGAAGGTGCTCGTTAGTTTCAGCAGTATTTGGTCAAGGCTGAATGTGAGTGTGAATGTTACATAATTAGGCTTCCGGCTGCTATTTCACGCAACAAATTGCACTTATACTGAACTCCTTTGAAAAATAGGTTATGTCTTTGCAATAGACATAATCTATAATTCAAACCACTAGTATATAGCTTTAGTATCAAAACCCCTCTTCTTCAATTTCTGGATGACAGTGTAGTAGCTAGTGTTATTTTTTGTTTGTGTGGCTTTTTGTGTATTATTTTTTTTGTGTGTGCAATGCCTATATGAGTTTGGTAGTAAAACCTTATATAAAATTGTCATTGAAATGTACGAAAATATGGCTTAAATCAATTTCATAACAATAATAGATCTAAATGATATGTGCAAGAGAGTAGTAATGAAAAAATGTATAACAGTTTTAAAGTTGCATTCTAGTCGGGAGTTGGTAAATCTCTGGAGGCTTGAGCTTCATTACAACTGACTTAGTTTTTCTTGGAAAGCTTCGATGTGGGGGTGGGTGGGGTGTTTGTTTTTTTTTTTTTTGTTGTTGTTGTCAATGCATTCAGTTACAGTATGGGAAAAGTCAAAAGTAGCATCAGATCACCTTCCACTTTGTGATCAAATGAATCCAACTCTTAATCTAACTTTTGTAGCAGATTTGTCCTCAAAGAGGACCTACAACTAAAATAAATATAAGGTAGGAATGTGTAAGGACTGCTCTCGTGATGACATTTCTATTCAAGGTAATAGAAAACAGGCCAAAATGTCTCAATTTGATACTTATACCATTACATGCAGAAATGTTTTCAGAACAGTTAATGATATTTTGATACTCTTGAAACTAATCCTTAGCTTTATTTTGTTTGTAGTGATGTTCTTTTTATTGATGATTGAAAGAATATACAACTTTTTTTTTTTTTACAGTAAAATTAAGTACAGGTTTAATTTTTTTCCCATTTGTATTCTGTAGCAGTGCAAGTGGGAATACAATATATAGCTTACAATGACAAAAAAATCAATTTAATAAGTCGGTTTCAATTGAAAATATAATATATCCTGTATAAGACACTGCAATGTGGCAGACTGTAAATATTAGGGAAGGCCTACTATAAATGAAACAACATAATTAACACTCTTTGTTCATGATAGGCAAATAAACAACCAAGGCAGGTCTTTTTCAGTGATGGATAACATCTTTATTAAAGAATTAATCTAGATATCAAACCAGGATCTATCTAGTACATAAATCAGGGTCTTGTGGTTCCATTTACAATTCCTTTTACAACCCAAGTGCTAGGTTTATTGCCATATAGCCCAATAATTCATTGTTGAGGGATGCCAAGCCCCTTTCTCCTTTTTTTTCCTATTCTCACTGAAAGTGGAGATACATTTAGTACCCAATAACATCACTGATTTGTTCTATTGTTAGCCAGTAGCTTAAATTCTGAATGTCTAATGATAATGATATAGCTTTATTAAGAATTTTGCAGTTCTGGTGATAAAATGTATTTATATATGCTAAGTGTTTAGTTTCCTCAACGGGTTTGTGAGGTCAGGGTTGCCCTGCTTGGGACACTTGTAAAAGCTCTTAGTCCCATTTCTTTCTGGTTTAGAATACTGCTTGGGATAAGGTTTCTAGGTTGTTTAGACCTAATAGATTTATTATATTTGTCTGTGAGCAGGCTTCTAGACTGATTACTTAAGAACTTTCTGAGATTTTTGTACTTTGATGTGCAATGGATTAGTTGATGATGTTGTTTAAAGAATTAACAGATTTGGGAGATTGCTGCTACTGAATGGGCTCAGCAACTGTTGTTTCAGGTTTCCAGCTAATGCAGGAAGATATGTTTTCAGGGATTATACTCTTCAGACTCTAGAACTTCCAAAGCAAACACAGTAGGATTTTAACTTTGAGAAAACAAGTCTAATCACCAAGTCTCAAAAAAAATAAATCATGGTTTAGGTTGATCTGTTACTAATAAAAATACTATTTCACAAAAAGCAGGGGATTTTGAAAACACCCCAGTACTAGTGACCCTGTGGTTTGGTGTGAAGTCACCTAAGTTTCATTTCCTATCTAGATACATTTATATTGTAGCTTTTCTTAAACTTTTTTTTTTTTTTTTAATTTTTGTTACATTGCTAGTTAAATGTCTTGTGTTTCAAGTGCCTTACCTGAATACTGTTGGTAGCAGCATGGTACCTTTAGTGAGTATTTGTATGGCAACAGCTCTGCTACTGGGTGATAAAAAATCTCAGTATATTAAAATATAGCTAAATATGAAAAATAAAGAACCTCCTGTTCTTGGAGAACTTCAGGATTTAAACAAAAGGATGTATGGTACAAATGTGATATGCCATAAAACCTTGCTGTATTGAAACTAGAGAGCACCGAAGTTGTAATAAGATTACCCACATGGGTATTTTTAAAAAGTTCAATTATGTGTTTCTTTGCCTAGTTGAGAAAAATAAATCTCTTGTTTCAGAGCACCTTACTTACATTAGTTGGTTTAAGGTACATCATAGCTCAGGCACGTTATCTTCAATCAAGAAAGCAATAACCTTTTTCTTATAAATTTAAAAAAAAAAGTGGAAAAGCATTCCTGATGAAAACTGTTTCAGCTAAACTGAAATCAGCAAATCACAGCTGTCTAAACTGGTGTTAAGATGTTATATGCCCAAATCATGGTTCACCCAGGTTTGTGATCAAAGTTCATCATGATTTTAGTACCAAGTGTAAATAATATATTATTATGCAACATAACTGGCATTAGCAGTGGAGAAAACAGGTGGTGCAAGTCGAATGGAAAAAGAAAACTTGAGTAATGATGAAGGCTAGCAAATAAGTTACTCCCAGATTAGCAGTTAAAAATAAATAAATAAAATTCTTGGGATTAAATAAATGGACTACAGTTCTTCTGTAGGAAGCTGCTTTAATTGCTATTTTGTTTCCATAAGTCACTGCATAAATTATATCTTCTCTGTAAATTCTCTTTGTTTTTGGCTTTGCCTCCTGGGGTTTTAATTTATCAGAGTTGTCATCTCTTGAATATTATCACAGATTGAAATGTACAGTAGACACCTGGAGGCTTTTACGTTTTTCCATCCTTGGGCTCTGTAGAAATAGGACCATCTGGCCAGTAGGTCTGGAAGCATCAACATTCCCTCATTAAATGTGTCTGAAGTCCTCACTTTCAATCTGCCTCATTTAGCTACCTTAGGACTGTAGTTAGGTGGTTTGCTGTTTTCACCTGTTCACAAGTGATTTCAATGTGTGCTCCAAACTGATGCTAACATCTCAAACACCCATCTCCATCTTTAGGCTTTGTTAGCACTTGGCTACTCCTGGAATAAGAACCTGGGGGTTACGAGTGGTCTTTTTCCCCAAATTCTTGTTACTGATTCAGAAATAGTTTTCTAGCACAGAGCCTAAAGGGGACCCTGCTGGGTAATCTGGTGGGTGTTTCTTGTAACACAATCAGCAGGGAAGTGCCTGCTTCCAGGAACAGCTGCTGCTCAAGATCTCTGAGGGGGGAGCAATGCAAACCTTTCCCAAGTCAAACAGAGCTCAGGATCCCCAGTGTTACCTGTCAGCCTTGGAAAAAAGAGTCTGAAGGAGAGCTCAGCTCTCTGGTAGTCTCTGGGAAGGTGCTCAACTTTTACGCTGGGAGAAAAAACATCATCTAGTTGTGAACTAGCTGAAGACTGTCATCTTGTAGTGTATCCTGGGGAGAAATTAGAGCCCAGAAAGGAGTCTTGTTTTGATTATTACAAGTGCCTTAACTGCCTGTCAGGAGATGGTGACAGGCTGTAAAACCCACTTCTATTTTGTGTGCTCTGCAAGAGTTGACAGCAGCTTATTGTGAGCTCAGAAATGATGTTGTCGCACTGTCTTGCTAATCGAGAATATTTTTTCCTCTCTGTAGCTAATAAATACCTTTTAAAACTTTCAAATAAAAGTGGAGAGTCTGCAACTCTAAACAGAATCCTGTACCAATTAGCTCAGTCATGTGCATGTGTCACCAGATGTGAATGGCTTTGTGTTCACTGAGACTAGTTACAGGATCAATCATTACAAGTATTTGGCCCAACCTCGCTTCTATTGAAGACTGAAAAAAATCTCCCGTGTAAAAGAAAAACAGCCTGAAAATGTGCTGCTGTGATATGAGCATAAACAAGGACTTACTCGAAGGACCATCAGGTTGAATGAGAAATCTCAACGTGAGCTTTTCCATTGGCTCCTCCAGGACTTAGATTAGAGAGGATTTACTGACATGAGGCTTTATTTTCAAGCCAGCCAGACTGTTGCGGGTTGTACATCTTAGGTCCAGCCTGTATGCAAGATGTTGGGACCTGAGGAGCCTCACTGAACTGTATGCAACTGCAGTTATGCACATATACATGCCTATGAAAGGCTGAGCTGATCATCTCTAATTGGCATTTGTGGACAGTTTTTCTTCTTTCACTTCTACTGCCTATGATTAAAAGTTGTGCCCACACTGCACAGATTGCTTTCCACAGTGACTCCAGCAGTTCACTGTCTCCTTTCTGTTTCACTCCAAGTTTTAATTTATCATAGGGAAAGCAGATTTGTAAACTTGAATTTGCACAAATAAGACTTGAACCTGTGATTGACAGACACAGCACTAACTTTAATAACCAGGAATTCTTGGAGAAGCAAAATAAATATTGATGTTCTCTCCTTTTTTCTTGTTTTGCCTGAAATATATGCAGGTCTATCATTTACTCAGAATAAATGTACATCTGCCAAAGCTTTGGAAGATATAAACCATTCCTGTGTGTTTGCATACTTCAGGTTTGTTTTGATATCATTTCTCTTCTTGTTTATCCCATTTTCTTTGTAGGGAGATAGCTCTCAAAATTAGTGTTGCTTGAGATATTTTCATCTGAAGGTAAAATGTACCATGATTCAGTAGAATAAGTATTATGTTTAGTTTTAAGTTGCTGTCAAGAGTGGACCTGAATCACGCACTTGTCAGGCAGAGGAAGTCAGAGAAAGTCAGGGAGAAAGTAAAGCTGGAGACTTTTACCCCTGTCTCCAGATACTGCAGCAGCAACAGCATGTAACACCATATGGGGCAGCTCTGAAGGCTTTGCCCAGGCCAGTCCCATCACCATCCTCAAGAACATACACAAGCACCAGATGTTCTGATTAAACATGATGTTGAATCTGGTGCTCGTTGACCCACTGTGAAACATCTCCACCCTCCTGTGAGGGAATCACTGTGCCCTCGAACCTCTCACAATCTGTCTGTCGGTGGTTCGTGCTGATTTTTATGTGAACAGAGGAATGTACAACGTGGTGACCTCATCCATTTGTCTAGAAATACTGTTTGAGCCTGAGTTGCCAGCCCCTTCTTGATGATTCTGCCTCTTGCAGCTGTGGTACACCTGCTTTTTTTTTTTTTTTTTTTTCCCCTGATATAACCTGTCTTCACTGCAAGGACATGTATGCAAGTGCTGAGTGGAGGTTGTGAAAAGGTGCCACTCCTCCTGGTGTGCTGGATGTCAGAAGCCTCTGTCCCTTACTTCCAGCTTCAGGGAAATCTTTCTACAAGTTGCCTCCAACTCCAGCAGCCATCTCTACACAAGTAATACCTGTGCTGACTGCCAACATGCAAAAGTTTGGGGTCTGGCCTCCTTGTCTACTGACCCAGACCATAACTTGCTCTGGGAAGGGTACAAATGAGCCCTTCTGCAGAGAAAGGGTTAGTTCTGGTGCATCAGCCACAGCTGCTCACAAGACTTGGCAGTATCCTAACTCCCAAATGTGGGGTCAGAAATTAGAAAGGCTCAGCTGATGGGAACATAGAGTTATTTCTTCTCTTCTGCCATTATTAGTATTTGGCTTTGTCTATCCTTCTGAGTTAAATCTCATGGAGTAGGATGAGACGTTGCTTTCTGCCAGTCGGTAGGTGCGTCATGGCATGAGCCACGCATCACTGCTGCCAGAGCCCATGGCAAGGTCCCTGGTGGATCAAAGCAACAAGCTGAACAAAAGTGCTCATTTAACCCCCTGTGCTATCCTTGAGGGCTTCCTGGCTTCATAAAATGCATTTTGGTCTCTGTTATGATGATTTGATATGTGAATGATTTATGCACCTCAGGCAACAACAGTGAAAGAATATTGAAGAAATACTGAAATAGAAACCAGGGGCAAGATACCTGCCTCAGTCTGAAAGAGCAGTGCCATTGTCTCCTTTCCAACTATTCAACTGGAGTTTGAAAATGAAGGGATGAAACTAATTTACTGCATTCTTCATACTTATAAGAAATAACCTCTCACTGAAGTTAGGCATGAGTGGCTATTTATAGGGTTCAATCAAGAAGAAAGTTTTGTAGTCAGTTGAGAGAGAAAGCATAAATAAAGCATTAGCCCTTATCTCTAAATAGGGGTCTGCACTAAGGGAATCTGCTTTATAAATGGCAAAATCGAGGCATAAAATGATGCACGTGCTTCTGTGCAAACTTCCACCAGACATAACCACCGTGCTGGAGGAGCACAGAGCTTGTTCTGCCTGAGCTGTGTGAGTGCTGTGCATCTGAAGTCTTCGGGATGTGATAGATTGGGAGAAAGTCTGTGGAGTCAACTTGCACATGAGCAGTCACATTTTCGAATGAATCCGTGAGGCTGGGGATTCAGCTGGGAAGCATAAAAAATGAGTAAAAATAACCTGATTTTTCTGCATCAGGTTTCTCAGTTATTCTGAGGAAAAAAAAAAAGTATGAAAAATCATTTTAATCACATCAGTAATTTGTGTGAGAACAGACGTGGGACTCTTACAAAGAAAGCATTGTTTCAGATATGAATAAATTTAAAATTAACAGTAATACCTACTTTCAGGAATACACAATCCATCTTCTATTGGAGCTTGTTACTGTAAATGTGCATGAGTTTAATATATATGCAGCTAAGCAGCTAAAATCATATATGTATTTAGCTGCTTTAGCTGCATATATATATATATATATATACACACATATATACAAAGAAGGTTAAGTTAATAGATGTTATCTAAACTCCTATACTTATAGGAAATATCTGAAATACAGTGAACGACTGGGGTGAGCTCATTCAGTCTTGCAGGCAATAACGAGTGCTGTCTGCTGAAGCCATTCATTATATTGCAAACTGTTTTGTGCACGCTCCATCCAGCTTCAGCTGAGAGAGATCCCAGAAGTTGGTATCCTACTTGCAGTACAAAAGGGTAAGTTAGAAGTCACTGTACTAGTGCCAAGTTATACCAGCCTGGACCTGGTGAGGGTGGGCAGAATAGAGCCCTCTCTGTTCACTCACAGTTTATGAATGTGAGCAAAGTATCTTGCTCTGTTTTCAAACAGAGAAAGAAAAATGGCCTGTTCAGTGTTAATCTGCAAAACGGTATGAAGTGAAAGCTGCCAATTCCTTTCATAAAACTGAACAAGATAAAGGTCCACTGAATGTAAGCCTGAGACTTCAAGTAATAGCGTGACTGCTCATTGCTATATAGAAAACTAATCCAGAGTGTAAAGTTAATTAGCATTAATCACAGAGAAATTGTTGTCTGAAACAAATGTATTCTTTGTGCATGAAGCAGACTTAGGAGCATCTACTCATCCTAATATTCATAATTTCAGATCAAACTTTTTCTTACTATGCAAAGTTGGTAGTGTGAATGCTTTAAAATGGGAGACATCTTATTGTAGTGTGCATAAATTCTGATAGCACTGATTTATATCAAATCCAATCTGAACTGCGTACATGTGATTAACATTTTAAGCTAATATCCAAATCAGGTTGTTATTTTTATAACCTATCAAATGAAAATTATGAGACACTTAAAAATGAAAAAAAAAACCCTCAACAGATTCATGAAGGGGATAATGAGGGAGACATTAGCTGTTTATAAAAGATAATATCTCATGCAAATTTGACATTACATGTCTTACTGAATATTATTAGATGTTCATTGGCTATGCAAATATTATTCATTTTTTGTAAATGTTGTCTGCTCTTCAATCAGCATAAGGAAACATGAACTTCAGTGCTATGGTTTAGCATCTTTCAATGGAAATATAAAAGAGCTACGCTACACACTTGTCTTTGATCAATGCTTAGAATAAAAACAAAATATTAATAGTTATTTACAGTGTTCACTCTAAGGGGACAGTCGGTTGTTTAACTACATAAAATACTTAAAATTTTAATAAGAATAAATGAAATGTATTCATAAATTCTAAAATTGTCATCTATTCATATTTATTGTGTAGCACAAATATTTCTGAGATCTGTAAATTGACAGGCATGTGGAAGACCTGACACTTCATCTGTTGGGTTTCAACAAGATGATGATTTTAAGGGTAGCTTGCAATAGTATTTTTCAGCTGAGGAAAACGTAAAGTGTTTTATTCTTTCTTCATAAAAATTGACATGGCTACATAGTGTGGACTGGAAAAGAATTGGACATGAATTTTCTTATGATTGAGCAGGCCTTTTTAAATTTTTCTAATTTAAAGATGAAATATAAGTCATGATTTAAAATACAGCTGCCAGTGAACAGTGGAGACAGGATTCTTGGAGCTTCTGGGTCATCAGAAGCAGTCCTCTGCTGTGACTTGTGAATATATCATATAATCCTTTTCATGAATTAGATAAATCCTGTCTTCAAGCTGTTCTGTGTTTTTTGCCCCAGGAGGCCATTCCAGGATCTCTCTCTTCTGATAGTTTGAAATTGTCCTCTAATGTCCTGGCTAAATGTATTCAAGGCGACTTATACCCATTTGTTCCTGTGCCAGCATTACTTTTTTTTTACTTTTTTTTTTTTTTTTTAATTTAAAGTATATTTTCCCTTCATGGTGTGCCCCTGAAGTGTTTTCTGAGAGCAATCATTAGCCTAAACAAGCTAGGCTTTTAGCCTTTTCTCCTAAGATTGAAGCCTTTTCCCTAATTAAAATGCCTCTCTGCATCTCCTCAGGTTTTAATTCTTCTGTATATTTTAACCCAGGTGAACATGAATGTTCAAAGCCTTCAAAACAAAACTGGTGCCTTGTACAGTGCTGATTAGTACTTACCGTCTCTTCTTGGCAATATCTCTGCCTACACAGGAATTTACTTTTTTTTCTTTTTTTTTTTTTTTCCCTTTTCCCTACTTCCTCCACAGAAGACAAGTGCATTTTGATCCCTTGCCCCCTAGGCAATTTCTAATTTCATGATGCTCAGTTTATAACCATAATTCTTGCTCATCATTATATGTGTGACCTTGTACTTAGTAGCATTAAATTACATCAATTGTCTATTTCCCCTGTTTTCAGTCATGCAATTCCTCTTGTTTGATATCTCAGCTGACTTTGATATCAATGTTACTGCAAAATTTGTGTCACCAGCAGACTCCACTAGGGCTCCTCTTTCTGTGCCAATCATTAATGAGCAAAAAAGCTGTCCTCTGGTTCTCCATGTGATCTCCCTCCAGTCAATCCTTATCTGCTATAAAGTTCTCTACTTTAGATGGTTCCATCCATCCATAGTCCTGCAAATCCCTTGCACCTTCAGTTTAATTAACATATGACATGCAAGTGAATTACTGAAGGTCTGAAAAGTGAGATCAAATCTGTCTATCCTGTTAAGAAAATCTACCAGGGACTAGCAGGAGTTTTTGTACTTAGCTGCTCCAGAAGACACATGTTGGTGCTTTGTCTTGGATTTGTGACTTTTTCTGCTAAGATCTAACTTCTTTTTTTTTTTTTTTCCATGAAACCTTGTCTTTCACTGATCCTAAACCAACATATCTGAAGTTGTCTATATTACTGTACTTTGGTAAATTGTTTTTGTAATGTCTTAATAGTAAGGAACCGAAACTGCTAAAACCAAAGTCATGCAAGAGTAAAAGTGCCACTTGTGGAAACTGATTTATACTGATGGTATGTCCACACTAGAAGGCAGAGCTGTCATTTTTGCATATGTTAGCTTCTCCACTCTTTAATTTATCAGCTGTAAAAATTCATGTGCATGTAGGTCATGTAAGTATATCCTGTGGGCACATTCTGGGTGGTAGCAAGCATCCTGGCACCGCTTTCCTACCTGTGCTGACCTGCCTGTGCCTCTGCTGCCTTTGCTGTATGGACACCCACAGGGCCATTCCAAACTCAGCTGCCCTTCAGCATCTCCACCTCGGTAGCCAGTCTTAACTTGTGTGCTGCTGCTGCCTGGGACAGGGTTTTGTAAATCCAGTGATCCCGCAGCTCCAGCTACACTTCACCCATGTGCTTTAGACATCCCTAATATGTGTAGTAGATGTACTGAGCAAGAGCCAGGTAACTTAAAGAAAATCAAATGTGTTAGCAGCACAGAACACAGGCTGGAGCCAATCACCAGTTTTTCGGACTCTAGCACAGACAGATCCCTTTCTTTTAGAAACAACCTTGGGTTATATTTTATTCATAGAGATATTCCCTACATCATTGCCTTGCATGATTCCTGCTGCGTACAGATGCGAATATAGTGGCTTTAAATCCACCTGACTGCTGCATATGTCCTTGAATCAGCAGTCTGCAGCGCACTTAGCAGCATTATGATAGCTATTATTTTCCTGCTTCCCAGTGGGCTACCGTTCGTTCCAATCCTGACAAAGCCTCCAAGTGCCAAATCCAGAATTTTAACATTCAATTAACGCTCTGTTTTGTTCAGGGAGCATTTTACAATGGCAATATGCTGCTTGTGTATCATTATAAGAGTAGTCTTTGCAAACACCTTGCTGGAATTTGTGTCACAAAGGACAACAAAAATGGAGCTGTAATTACATATCTTGATAAAGCACAACTGTGTTGGTAGTTTGCCCTAAATTTCAGCAATTCATGATTAAAAACAGTCTCTTCCATCATATTTTTCTTGTATACTACTTATCCGTGACAGGATTTTCTTTGCCTGCTTTTTTTTTTTTTTTTTTTTTGAGAAAGTTGCTGTGATGATCTGTTAGTGAGGTTGTGTGACTTGGCCTTTGCACCAACCATTATTTTCTTTGGCAGACTCCCTCTTCCTTTGGGAGGATTTAGGATACCTAATATATGTGTCTAAAATATAAAGAATGTCAGTGTCTTTGGGTTAAATAGAGCTTCCGAAAGTATCGGAGAAAAACTTCAGCAGCTGTCTGAAGTTGAATTACAATCTATATTTGGTTCATATATATTAGTAGCGAGCATAAGGAGTTCCAAGGTAGAGGATGAATTTGGGCTTACTCAGGCTGTGAGTACTCTCAGCAGACCTAAGATAAAATAGAATTTGATTTGGCCACTTTGCTTTGCTTATTTTCCAATACCCAATTTGTGTTTCCTGAACCTGGTTTGGTCAGTTAAATGCTTAATAAATACTAGCTCTACATTATTTGAGGAAGACGCAGCTCCCAGCTGGGGTGAGCAAACCAGGAGAGAAAACAGGTAATTAACAGGCCTAGAAAAGTGTGGACAACCAAATTATTTTCCTGTCTTGTCTTGTACGAGAGTTATGCATGGATATGCAAAACCCCTGCAATGCTACAGGGACTGGTGCAGACTGACAGGGGATTTATGATCTGCTCAGCACTGCTGCTGTAGGACAAAAAGGACTTCAGGAAATGATGCCAACATTTCACCTGAAGTTTCAGATTTGCTTGAAGCTTAAATTCAACTTTTAGAAACATCACCATTTTTCCACCTATTCAGCTTGAATCTGTCAGTGCCTATGTAGGCTTTAACTTACTATCTAGCAAGACAGAGAATAGTAAAGAAGATGACTGAGGTTTATTAGCTGGTACTGTTGAAATAAATAAGAAGAGCACGTAGTAAAAAATGTTGTAAGCATTGTGAGCTGTACAAGAGTGGGTGGTATGAAATGCCCTGAAAGTCCATCAATTTTTCTTTCCCCACCACTTCTCATCTGTTCTTGTTTCCTACAAGCAGATAAATGGAAGCAGAGTGCCCAAATGCTTTCCTCATCTCTGAAAAGGAATCAGATTTGCTGTATCTCTTATGAAAGCAGTGACTCACTTAAATTATTCTCATTTAAAAGGTCTCTTTCCTTCATTTACTCCTTGCCTAATACTTGAAGAGGGGAAATATTCCTTCCCCGTTGAAATAAAGCAGCTCAAATATCATATTTGTATGAAGATGTTCTGCTTGGAATTCTTTTGACTCAGGAGGGAGCATTTGAAAGACTAAGTTTGTCAAAAATTGAGAAACTGAGCATTTTTATCTAATGTTCTTTATATTGGATAATGGAAACTATCCGTTTGGCTTACTCAAAATGCAAACTGTATTGAAGGAAGGAATCATAAATCATTTTTCTGTCGTTTTTGATACATTTGTGTGCAAATGTTAGACCTTGGGAAGCTGAGAGATACATATGCTTCCTAGCAGGTGAGAGGAGATAGGGAAATTGGCATCAAGGAGACTTCAGTAATGGAGAGAAACAGGAACAGTCACTCTGATCCTAAATTTCAAAGGAAGCTTTCCCTCCCTTCTGTGTCTTATGTTTCTGCTGATTTTCTCTTATTTCCACTAAGTTTCCTTTAGTGGGTGAAATATATATATGTGTTCAAAACTGTAAAGGATTGTGAAAAATATTCCTAATTCTGAGTGCTGTAGACGAAGTAGGGAAGCGCTATTTGAATTATTTGTTAAGGCTAGATGGAGAGTTCCATCTCTGTATGGAACTTTGATGGATCCATGAGATCCATCTTTAAATTTGTTTAACAACAATAAAAACGAAAAAGAAAATCTACTTTTCTTTGCACTATACCAGAATATTCTGGAATTTCTGTGGATGCCCAGAAAAGGGTTATTTTACAAAACTTATGCATCCTGTATGGATTTTCCAAACGTACGTTAATATAAATGAATATGGCTAGCAAACATCATACTAAATAAAAATTGTGTGTATAAGGGTGCTGAGAAAAATATGTTATAATGGAGATCTTGAATAATGATTGTTATGATCTTGAATATAGATTTTTTTTTTTTTAGCTTTAATTCTAATAACAGGCCTTATGGTAATTTTCAGTTGATGTTGTCTATTAGTAAGTAGAACAAAGCAAGTAATTCAAAACAAAGCAAGCAAATAAATAAAGATATAACTTGAGCTATGGTCCAATCATTTCATGGAAATGTAACTTCAATATTTAATTGAACTGACTCATGCCAAACTATTTGGGTGAATTAAAAAATAATATTTTTGATCAAGACTGAATTTATTCAAAATTAATATTTCCATATTCTTTGTCTTCCAGAGGGAAAACCAAATACTCTGAACTTACACCTATTTTTTTAGCAGTTGTCATAAATATATTATTATATTTCATGCTAAAGTTATAGAATTGTAACATTTGACCAATAACCTAAAAACTAGACTAGAAGGAGAAAAAAAAAAGTTTTAGAACAATGAACAGAAACAAAATGAGCTGTTTTGATGAGAAACAGGCATAATTTCTAATGTGTGGTTATACTTATTTTTCAATTGAGAATGAAGGACAGAAAGCTCAGGGGAGGTGAATGAGAAAATCTTGGAGATGGACCATACTGGAAAAAGGAATGAAAATGGTAAATGGCTCTAAATTATCATTATCCAGTGAGGATTAATCCTGAATCACGATCAGACTGTATTTGCAAATATAGGATTCATGCTTTGAAACATTAAGATTGCTCAGCATCGTCTCATCTCTTTAAACTATTACCTCTGTAAGTCAAGGCTGAACAAGGCCATCGGAAAGAAGCCAACTCTTATTATTGTCCCCTTAATATCTCATTAGGAGAGGAGGAGGAATCAAGGGCATAAGGATTACTTCAGTATTTCTCTTTACTTTCCTAAGGCAGAGAGCACAACGTATTGAATGCAATATTTTCAAGTGCCTAACGTGTCTTGTTAAAACTCAAAGACAAAGAAGGATGGCTTTAAATAGCCAAATAATTAGTTACATTAGGTGTAGGATATGTTCCCAAGTAAGAGCAGTAAGATCTTCCAAAGATTCAAAATCACTGTAAATATTGCAGTGTGAGAAAGACTGGGAACCTTTGAGATTACAGATGTTCATAGAATCTATGCTTCTTGAAGGGATGAGTCTGGTTTTTCTTTTTCCTTTTTTTTTTCTTTATTTCCTTTAAGGACAAATAAACAGATGCGTCATTAACCTCTTCTTTTTACCAGCAATTTATTCTTCCCAAGTGGTGAAAGAGAATTGTACCCAGAGGAACAAGATTGAACATTTTCTCCGCACCCTTCATCATTTATATACTGGAATGGATTAAATGTTAATCTCTTAATAATCCTTAATGAAGCAAGAAAGATCTTCAGAAATTAGCATGGTTTAATTGTCAGATGCCACCTCCAAGGAAATACTATTTGTTAGTCAGGGCAGGTCCTACTCATTGCTGGTTTTGAAAATCAATTGTTTATTTCTCCAGGACAAAACTCTTCTGCAACAGCTGGAATCTATATGGTTTAATGCCTGCTGATAAATGATATGTGAGTTATAAGGCTGTGTATCAGAGACAGGTAAATCAGCAATTTGGAAACTGTTGATAACTACTTTCCCCATCTGAAAAATGGGGTCAAGGAAAAAAACAACTTGTAGGATTAATAAAAAACAGTGAAATTGGAGTATAGGAGGAGGATTGAGTTCAGAAATTACAGCCTCCCTTCTGGGGAGTCCTCTGGTGTGTGTTGTAAGTGAACAAAGAAAGGGCAGTGATAAGGTCTGACTCCAGACTGATAAGGTCTTCAAATGCAACAGGGATTTAGTAACAAAAAAAAAAAAAAAAAAATCAGTGAACCATTTACTATTTCTCTTAAAATGCACTAAACTTGAGAATGAGCTCTGAAGTCACTAAAAAAAAATATCTGGAAACAGCCAACACTGCCAAATTAGGTTGAATTGCCTAAAAAATTTTTGATTAAGTAATTTTAAAATTCTTAGAGTTAATCCTAGCAGAAAGAAAAAAACTTGGAATGAGATGTCCGTGGTCTACTTCATTTATCTTATCAATAATGGAGCCTTTTGCACAGAGAATAAGGAATAATAAATCTGTCAGAGAAGTAATCTTGAAGGAACACATCCAAAAGAGTCTGTTATGTTTATCATGTTTTTATCTAACCCTGAGCAAATTTTTAAGTTGTTATCTAAAGAAACTGTGTCTGTCTTCAGATTAATACATGTCAAATGTGAAGTGTTAGCTGTATGCTTGCTTGAACTAGAGAACCTTTTTTTTTTTTCTTTTTTCAAATATGTTTTGGTAAAGATGGGTAAAATATTTTTGCATCTATAAATGAAGAGGAATTGGAGTTTCCTGGAGTTGACTGTGCAACCTTGCTATTAAAAAACAAACAAATGAACAACAACAACAGAATAACATAATAGCCAGAGGATTATTTAATGTAGGGTGTTTTTACTACTCCAAAGTCTCTATCTTCTCAGCCTAACTGTAGTAGGAATACTGAAAACACTGCTAGAAATTGTTTGGCATAAGAATAATAAGAGATCTCCAAAGTATAACCGTAAATACACTGTCTGTCTAAATAGTGATATGTCCATCTTTAAATATTGCATCACTTTATGCCACTTGAATAGGCATGTGAAAAAGAAGCAGGGCCAACCTAATACTCTATATCAGCCTGTATTTGCTGAAATGGAATAAATTACTTTCCTTCCCTAGCGATGCATAATGCAAATGGTTAAGTCTATAACCTGAACCCTTCTGTAATGAGAAGAGGAGGGTGAGGAGGGACCTCCCTGGTCTCTTTAGCTACCTGAAAGGAGGTTGCAATGAGGAAGGTGTTTGTCTTTCTCAAGTGGCAAGTGACAGGATGAGAGGAAACAGCTTGATATTGTGCCACGGGAGGTTTAGATTGGACATTAAGAAACATCTCTTAATGGGGAGTTTGATTAGTTATTGGAACTGGCTGCTTAGAGAAGTGGTGGGGTCCCCATCCCTGGAGGTATTTAAGATACATATGGATGTGGCACTAAGGGATATAGTTTAGTCATGGTGCTTGATGATCTGAAGGTTTTTTCCAACCATGATAATTTCATGATTCTCTAACTGGAGGTTTCAGAGACTAGAAAGCAGTGGGATGTGTACACCTGGCTGTCTGTTATCTCTGTCTCTAAAAATATCATAGGCAACTTGGTCTCCCTCTTCTTTGTCCCCATCAAGCTAAACACCATTCTTCTGAATTTTTCATGTATACAGCTAGGTTTAGTAGACAGAATTGTCTCTGTCATAAATTGGTTTTGCTAATTATCTTTTTAAAAAGAAAATAATTACAGTCATGTGGCTTTTAATGTTTTTGTATCTTTCATTATTTCTATACCTCCCTAAAATTCCTAGATAAGCCATAATAGTAAAATAAATAAATAAAATAAAAATCCTGTACTGGCATTAAAGTAACAAAATAAGCAGCAAATAAGACTAATCAAATCACATGTATCTGAAAAGAGGTAAGGAAAGCAAAGAATGTGAAGCAGGGAAATTTCTTATGAATAATGCTGATAAACAGGAGAAGAAAAAAAAAAGTAAGGTCCATGGTAAATGTTATTTATTAATTTTTGTTGCCTGTTCCTCATGACTTGAACAAAAACTTGTTTGTTATCTCAGAAATATTCCCACACTGCAGTTTAAAAAATCCATTTCACAATGAGTTATATATTTATAAACAGAGAGTTCATGAGCTTGTTCTGCCACTCACTCAGACCTGTCAGTTTTCCACCTTTCAAAGACCTAACAGCATCAGGATCATTTTTCTTCAGTTGCAATGTGTCTGTGGAAGAACAGCAGATATAATTTAAGCCAGAAGAGAAGTGTACTTATTTAAGTGTAGGAGATGTTGAACGCCAATGTTGTACTGTTGCGTAATGCACCATATCAATCCCTATGTAATCCAGAAGTGAAAAGGAACAATTGCCTTGCAGAACCTGAGGGATGGGAAATGCTTTACACGAGGTGCTCTTAACTCAAATAAACCCTTGTGTATTTAAATGTTTGTTTTGGACTCCTTATTACTTGTTTTCTGTAGTGGACAAAGAAAACAAGATCTTCTCACATCTTGCTAACAAGTTCAGTAGCTCCTCTAAATTAAAATGTAGAGCCTTTCTTGAGTGTTTAATGCAGTGTGGAGGAATCGTTAAGTGAGGCAGGACATGTGAATGTTGAGTAGTTGGGAGACAATGGGCTGGTGAAGCACCGTACTCAACTCACATGAGCCTTGGCACGTACACCGCTGGCTGAGAGCCAATCAGGCTCAAGGACACGATGCCCTTGGGCCATCGGGAAAGTCCCTAACGTGGGACAAGTAGCCAAAAGAAGGAGGACCAGACTGAAAAGCCCGGGAAGTGTTAACCAATCCTGAGCTTAGTTTCTGCAATATGTATGAGTTGATTATGTTCAAACTAGATAAAAGGCGACTGAGCTATCCATTAAAGTTGAAGTTCACTGTTCACTCATATTGATGTGCTGGGTCTTCCTTCCGTCGGCAACAAATTGGCGCCCGAACAGGGACAAGTCTGAACAGGATTTGGACACTGCTGGCAGTGATCCAGGGCCACGGTTGGACGGAATAAAGGAGAAGCCGGTCCTGCAACGCAGCCCAGGAGGTGGAAGGGACAAGAATCCCCGCACCCGCGCCGGGAAGGTGCGCGCGAAGGTGAAAGGGAGTCCCCGCACCCGGGATGAGCCTATTTAGGGTCCCGCCGGAAAAGTGCCGCCGAGGTCTTTGCAAAGGCTGCAATCGACGTATATAAAGGTATGAAAAGATAAGCGGCGTATTATTTGCTCAAATGCTTTTTAGAAAAGCGGAGCATTTTAGATACAGATTGTAGAAAAAGATTTGCCAGGGTTATTAGTATATGGGCTAGCTAAAGGTTGTTTTACAAGTCCTGATACAGTTTTTGAACAAACAGAGTGACGTAAATTTGGAAATAAATTGTTTGATGATGTTAGGAACGATGTTAAGTTTACTGGGAGATTTGATGAGGCCATGGAGAGTAGTGGCTAATGCATTAGCCACACATAAAGATGAACAAAGAGTTGCCGCTGCTGCAACAGAGTGGTCAGGACCACCAAGCAGGGTTAATAGTGTTAATCCACAGCAAATAAATATGGAAGGAACAGATTGCCCGTTGCCACCTTCCGTTAGAACTTCTACTATTACACAGGGGGCCTCGGGAATTTCGGGGGTGCCTGTGACAATGTCCTCTGTAGCAGAGGAGGAGCTCTCACTACCAACAGCTCCAACTGCTCCAATAGAAAGTGAGAAAGGAGCAAGTGAAAGGACCAGTGCTAACTCATTTCTATCAAATATAAATCCCTTCACAACGGGGGAGCAGGGAGGAGAAGGTCTGCAGCTATCGAAGGCCTTTGCTGTTACGCCCCCTGTTGACCTGAACGTGCCTTTTGACCCAGGCCCTATTGGCCTTGGAAAGGAGCGATGGAGGCAAATAGCAAATGAGGCACTGCATGAAGGGAATTATGAAACGGCAGCACAGTTAACACAAGCTTTTCCGGTAGTATACTCGCCAACAGATGCACAGGGGAATGTGACCGTTAATATGACAAATTTATACTGGAAACTACTAACTCGATTACGATCTACAGTAAATGATTCTGGTTTAAAGGGGGAACCTACTCGGCAAATGTTAGATTATATTTGGGGAACTAATATATTGCTCCCCGGGGACATACGTGGTATAATGAAGCTGATCCTAACACAACATCAACAGCTTCTTTTTAATGCGCATTGGCAAAGTGCTTGTCAAGAGGCAGTAGCTGTAATAAGGGCACCTGGAGATCCGTTGTATGGTGTCACGTTGGAGGAATTGATGGGACTCGGACCATATTATAGATTAGAGACACAAGCATTGCTGGGTCCAGACAAAGCTAAAGAATCAATGAGATTGGCTCGAAGAGCCTTGGACCAAATTAGAGAGCCAGGGGGGATACCATCCTATATGGGCATCAGGCAAGGAAGGGAGGAACCATTTGGGTTGTTTATTGATCGAGTAGCAAACGCAATACAAGCGGCTGGGGTACCTGATGATCTAAAGGGCACTATTCTAAAGCAGTGTGCAATTCAAAACTGCAACCCTTCAACTCGTAGTATATTAGCTACGTTACTGGGAACTTGGACAATTGAGGAGGGTTTAGAAAGGATGGCTCAGGTACCCGTGGGTCCGCAGGCTATGCTGGTAGATGTAATAAAACAACTAGGGAATAGCATGAAAGAACAGGCACAGGTATTCAGAGAGACTGCACAGCAATCGCAGAATCAAGTATTTGCTGCCCTTGCTCCTTTGCAAACGCCCGGAGGCCGTCCTACTGGCCGAGGGACTTCACTGCCACCGCGTTGTTTTCGCTGTGGGATCACCAGACATAGGAAACAAGAGTGCAAAACGAGATCAGTGTGGTGTCATCTGTCGGTATGGTGCGTCGGGAAACGGCCAGAGCAGCGGGAAGGACCGCCCCGCGACGACACAAAAAGCGGCATTTACCACAGCGGCCGGAACGACACCGTTTACCTCCGACCAGTCACCAGAGGGAGTCTCGGCTTGGATTTGGCAACAGCAGTAGATGTAACGTTATTGGACTCTAAACCCACCAGGGTAGGAACAGGAGTTATGGGACCAGTTACTGTCAATGGTGATCCTGTAGGAGCTTTATTGATCGGAAGATCGTCTGCTACCTTGAATGGATTACAAATATTGGTTGGACTTACAGATAAAGACTATTGTGGGGAAATACAGATTATAGTTTCTGCAATGTTTCCTCCAATGCATGTGCCGCGGAATACAAAGATAGCTCAATTAATTCCGTTGCCACACCTTGCAGCATCTCTACCACCGATGGTCAATAAGGACCAAGGACTCGGAGCATTTGGCTCCGCAGGAAAAATAGCGTTATTAACGCTTGGCATGCAGCAGAGACCACGACAAAAAATCACAGTATGTTTAAAGGATGAGAAACTGCAAATTGAGGCATTGTTGGACACTGGCGCAGATGTGACAATAATCATTGCGCAAAGTTGGCCACTGCATTGGCCTAAAAATGACTTAACACTGACCTTAAAACAAATGGGACTCATACTTGCACCGGAAAAGGTTCAGGAGACAAGTCCCTGGAAGTTTTTGGGTTGGAAAATTACAGATTCCACCATTCAGCCTCAAAAACTTACAATCCAATCAGATATCAAAACTCTTAATGATGCTCAAAAACTGCTGGGAGATTTACAATGGATCAGGCCAGTAGTCGGGATTCCGAATGAACTGTTAAATCCCCTTCGGCCGTTATTAAAAGGAACTGATCCTGCTTCAAAAGTGACACTATCAGAAAAACAACAAGAAATACTACAACAAATCGCATCTTTGATCACAACGAGTGTCACGCATCGACGTATATCTGATAAGCCACTCGATCTTACCGTTCTATGTGGCTCAAAATGCCTGATGGGTGCCATAACACAGCAAAAAATAAAAACGGGGGAGAAGGGAGGAGAAACTGTGGTATTAGAATGGATAGCTCCTCCGTTACAACCTCGACGAAAAATTCAAGAAAAAATTGCAACATTAGCAGAATTAGTAAAGAAGGGGAGGAATCGAATATTGCAAGTGGATGGGGTTCCTCCAAATATTATCTGGTTACCCATGAAGCCAGGCGATTTGGAATGGTATATACAAAACTCTGAAGAGTTACAAGCTGCACTACTACAGGATGGCGCTACTATAGTAGCAAAAACATTACAATCAACAGCTCTGACATGGATGGAAAACCAGGGATGGATAACTAAGCCAAAACGATCCTCTATCCCACTTAAGAATGCAGTGACAGTTTTCACTGACGCAGGAAAACGTTCTCGAACTGCTGCAGTGACTTGGAAGGATGAGTATGGTTGGAAACATCAAATTTTACAAGCCCAAGATAAAGACATTACAGATATTAGAGAGAGGGTGGATAAAACCTTATTTGTTCTCAATCATTTGTGTGTATTTGGAGATGATGAGGAACCACCCGCGACATGTCATTACATTAAGTCTGAAAATGATAATAAATGTATTATGAGAGTACTGTACCAAGATATGAAAACGGGACAATGGCTGGGGCCTGCTGATGTGATTTATATGGGGCGAGGTTATGTGTGTATCTCTTCCCCTACAGGGCCAACCTGGGTTCCTAGTCGATGTGTTAAACCAGCCATTGAAGAAAAGTCATCAAGTACGAATAACAGCAACCATGGCTGATCTAACGGCACAAGGGATTCTGGTTGCGTTATCTTTGACAATGACGGTTGGACGTAATAGTGCCATCCTAAGCAAAATCGATCCTCAAACCAATATGTGGGTCACTCGGGCAAATTAAACCAGACAAAGTTCATTTTGCCTATTCCTCGCTTCTGCGTCTGATCCTTTCGTTGATGAGTTGATTATGTTTGAAATGGTTAAGGGATCATACGCAAAAAATTGTAGTAAAAGATAGTGGGTTCGAAGGTTGGTTTACATCTGTTTTTGGGAACATGGGTGGATGGTTTTTTCTTTGTCAAAGAGGAACTTCGTTTTCTACTTATAGTTATATTGATTATAGTTGCTGCAAAATAAAAACGGGGGAATTGTGGAGGAATCGTTAAGTGAGGCAGGACATGTGAATGTTGAGCAGTTGGGAGACAATGGGCTGGTGAAGCACCGTACTCAACTCACATGAGCCTTGGCACGTACACCGCTGGCTGAGAGCCAATCAGGCTCAAGGACACGATGCCCTTGGGCCATCGGGAAAGTCCCTAACGTGGGACAAGTAGCCAAAAGAAGGAGGACCAGACTGAAAAGCCCGGGAAGTGTTAACCAATCCTGAGCTTAGTTTCTGCAATATGTATGAGTTGATTATGTTCAAACTAGATAAAAGGCGACTGAGCTATCCATTAAAGTTGAAGTTCACTGTTCACTCATATTGATGTGCTGGGTCTTCCTTCCGTCGGCAACAATGCAGTATTGTGCAACATTTGTAATTGGGATCACTGTATTGGGATCTGTCAGTGCACGGAAGGTTTGCTTGTGGAAGAGGATGCCATTACTCTATGATATAGCAAACAGATTTTCTGCCCCAGGACTGTACGGTCAGAAGTGTTGGACACAAAATCATGCAATCTCTCAATCAGCATGACTGGTGCTGGGAGATTCTAGGCATGATATTTTGTGTCTCTATATACAAAGGGACTTGAGGTGCACTTTGAAAAATATGGGACCTCGTTTTTATGGTAGATAAAAATAAAAGTTTTCATGTCTTATTAAATGTATAAATAATAAATCTTAAAGGGAATGTTTCTATGAAATTCAAAATTTCTGCTGCAAAATTGACTTTTTCATTCTCATTATGATATGGTAGACAAATAGAATTTTATTCTGATTGAGCTGTAGGTTTCTCTTAAAAAACTCATCAATACATGCACGTTATATGTGCACTAAAATAAAATTTATTGGGCAATGAGCTCTGTTTCAAACTTAAATGAGAAAATTAAGATTTAAAAAGTTATCTCTATCTGCAGATGTAATTAATGATCAAAGATGCAATTAAGCATTAAAAGATTTTTAAACTTTATTGAAGAGTTTCCTTAATGAGTTTCTAATAATAAGATAATAAATAACTTAGAAAAGTAGTTTAAATAGGCTGTTGATTTTGGCAAATGTAATGCTTTAACACATTTTATTTTAAATCAGAGAATAAAATGTATATACTAATGGAAGGTGTCCAAAACTGATCCAAAGCATATTTTCAGTATCTGTTAACTGTTGCTAAAATGCTAGAACTAGAAATATGTATGTGTTACTGGTATGAATACCAACACTTTCTCAATATAATTGGCATAGTAAATTAAACCCCATTTTGTTGCTGGGGGACATTCCTATGACAAACTTTGCTCAATAAAATGGTATGTGAACTGAATAAGTAGATGGAGCATTTAGAAGACGGTGAAGTAGAAGCTACTTTATTTTTATTTTTTTTTTGAACTAGGGATGATTGGTTGAACTGTTTCCAAATTACAATTTTTAATCAAAGAATGAAGTTTTGCCAAAAATGAATCATTCAGATGAAAGTGTGAAGAAATAGCTTCAAATTTAACAATTTATTTCAGATAAGTAAAAAAAATCTTTAGCATTTTTTTATTTTAGTTTTTGTTCCACCTGTTTGGGTCCTTACATTTACAGAATCCACTTGTATTTCTTATTTTTAAATGTCCTGATAAGATTGCATCTTGAAATTCTTTTGAAACATTTTTTAGTGATAGAACTCTGTCACTCAATTTAGTTCCTTTTCTCATTTGTCTATCAAAAATTAGCAGGGATATTCATTTCTGGGAAGAATGCATGGGTTCATTTATTTATTTTTTTTTAAAAAGGACTTATCACGATAAATATGACTGAAAGATTACACAGGATGTGTAGATAAGATGGTGAGCTTTACACATATCTCCTTTATCTCATCTTATGCTATCGCTTAAAATGTTGGATCTGAATTTCTGTGTTAGGGTAGGTGTTAAAACTTTGGTTTTGAAAACCAAAGAAAAGTGTGTTAGATTGAGGGCTTGTGCTTTATTGTATGAGAAAGGCAAAAAAAAGAGTGTTTGGTTTCTAATGCCTATTTGCATGGTTTTGGGGATGTGACATTTGCTTTGATGCCACAAATGGTTTTGAAAAACTAATTTTTCCACTAGTTTAAATTTGGAGCTAGAAGTTTCACCTTAGTGAGCGTAACACAGTGAGTGTTGTTCTAAATGTTTTCCTTGAAAAGTAAAATTTGTGAGATGCTTGTTTTTATTCTGCCACTTTGGTTGAACAATTCTGTTCTGAATTGAGAAATCTTAATCAGTCCATTGAAATGATTACATTTGAAAAGATAATAAATACTTTATATTGTTAATGACTGCTTGAAAACTACTGTAGTAGAGTGGTTTAAGCTTCTTACTGGATCTTTGTTTTCACCATACAACATCAGAACTGTATCTGATGTTAATATAGTGTGAAAGTAGTTATATTTGTGGTGCTGAGTTCATGGGGATGCTCTGTTTAACCTTCTATTAAATGATGTCTGATGTCTTCTTTCTTTTCACATCAGGATGATATAAATGGGTGTGATTTGTTTATGGCTTACCTAATCTATCTGGAGATAAATACTAAACAATATTTAATGAAGCACAACTAAAAACATTACACACCCAATTAGCCATTTCCTGTAACTTTAATAAAAATATGTTAAATTATACTGACGAAGAATTGCAGTGTGTTTATGACCAATTTATGTGATGATAATTGGGGGGAAATTGCTGCTCTCTTTTTCTCTTTCAAAAATGGAGCCTACAAGCAAAGTAGCCAGCGTGATGAGTCTTGGAAGGGTTTACTCAGAGTAAAGGAGAAAGCAAATGTCTGTGGAATTGCCATGTTGTGCTCAGGTACAAAAATGTACAGTTCTTAGCTCAGGCTCTTCCATTGCCTGAATTATTTCTCCATCTGTGCTGTTTAATGATGGGTTTTTCCTTCTTGATTTCAGTATTTTGGTATTTTGAGCTGGGATTTCTTCCAAGAGGAATGAGGTTTGCTGTCTGTGATCAGTCTTACATACAAAAGTATCATTTCATTGAAAAGGCAATATAGTACAAATGCTACAAATATTTTTTGGCTGTATCTGAAGAACTGCTGTGTGTTGTGATTATTTTTCTCCCTTAGTCTAAAAAAAATGCAGAAATTATTCCTGATATCAGTAGTTCTATTAAAGGTGTCTTTTTTTTTTTTAATGTATTGCTATAAAACCTTAGAATATCTGTTTGTTTAGCCATATGAAACACTATTTTCCTTCATAAAAGGAAAATCAGCTTGCACGTGTAAATTTTGGACATCATATATATATATGGTGATATGCCATATCTTCAGGGCTTAGAGCAAGAAAACCAAATGGAACTTTTTATTTCTTCTCCCACGATTTGAGTACCCAGCAACTATTTTAAAGAGTCACTATCTATAGATGAAGAACTCTTCTGTTTTGGCCATAGACAAACTTGTAGCTTTTTTGGAGGGCAGAAGCAGTTATAGGCTGATTTCCTGCAGTAGCTTCACTCATCCAGAAGTCCACTGTTGTCAGTATTTTGAAATGAAATAATGGCTCATCAGATGCATTGTTTTATCTCCAATTCTAGTTTTCAATTTCTGTTTTCTATTTTTTCCCCTGGTCAATTAAAGCTTGGCATGAAAATGTAAGACTATTAACTATTTATTTATTTATTTGGAAGCAGAAAGGAAGGTTAAAAACCACACCATTTTGGGATGTGACACATAACGCATCTATGTCCATAATGATGTCCACAGAGTGCTGTTGGCATTAAACTTCAGGGAAAAAAACACATTGCACATCATATATATCCCTAAGGGCATTTCTTCATGCAGTAATACTAGAAGCTTGTGGTTGTTTGTCAGGTTTATTTAAATGCAGTGCTATATAGTGTTCATTTCATCTTATTGTCAAATGAACTTTTGTTCATTTTTCTCTGGGAAGTTAGAATTGCTTTCAGATTAAGTATTTTAGTGCTGTCATTCTTTTTTAGGATTTAATGGTGTTTTAATGTCCTTTTTTTTTTTTTTTTTATGAGTGACTCATATTGACTCATTGTTTCTACACAAGCTACCTCAGCAGATGCTTTGCAAATTTTCAGGGTCTCTACATATTTATGCATTTAATCCAGTTGTACCCTGTCTTGGCAGGATCAATCCCTTTGCTATGATGATTTTGGGGATTGATTACTGATTATATGGAATTATTAGTCAAGTTAGCTGGTAAAGACAAGGAGAAAAAAAAAGTATGAACATGCAGAAAACAAGGAGTGTGTTAAGAAGAATAAAGCATGAGCAAGGGTAGGACAGGTTCTGTTTCTCTCAGTATTTAAGGCTGAGTGTCATAACCATGTTGTGCTAACTCAACCATACAATGGTACACCACGTGGCACAGATTTGAGCACATAAGGAGGTGCACACATGCTTTTTGGCCTTTTTGGCAGTTCTGAGGAGCAGTTTCCCTTGTGCATACTGGACACTGAAGCACGTGGTTGCTGTGCCAGATGCCAGTGTCTGTCCTGGAGAAAAGCACTGAGCTGTGTTGGCTGTTAGCACTAGGGTAGCTAACGTGCCTGGGGAGCAGATGTTATAGGTGAGACCTGACATTATTAAAATAGTTAAGCAGGCAAACACAGCAATGCCTGCTTACTCCAGCTCCCCCATTTTTACAAGGATAGCAAGTCCGCATGGAGGCTACTCCTTGCGGCAAATGCCTACGCTGCAAAGCCCCAGGCTGAAGTCAGAGGTTTGTGTATTTCCAGCAGGATTTTGAGCAAAGAAAAAATGTATACAGGAAGTGTAAAAGATGTGGGGGGGGCAGGGAAATGTGGAGTGGATTATTAATGCAGGTGATAAAAAAAAAAAAAAAAGCATATTAACTATACATATACATACAAATATTAAGTCTTTCATACTGGTATTATGAAGTACTATATCTCCAGTGGAGGGGTTTCTCTAATAACATAGCAAGTGTTGAAGTGCTAGAGAGAGAACTTATATGTCTGACCTTCATAACAGTGTCTGCATCTGCTGCTGGTTTGGGAACATTTTCAGTTTTTGTTAAAGTCCAGTTCAGTTGTGTACTGTTTTGTGGAACATGGGTTGGTACACAGGAGTGAAAGCACATTATCTCATTTTCTGATTTCTCTTTAGAAAATTATTTAGCATCTGCAGCTATTAGGTGTTTAGATCACTCAGTCTATATACACAAAATTCATGATCTTTAATGACCCACATTTTTTTTTTATTTGTTTGAAGACTTGATTTTTATTTATTTTTATTTTCTGTATGCTTAGTTCCACCTGGTTTAAGGGATCAGTTCCTGGGCATAACAGCTTCATTGCCATGACAAGATGTTACTAGTGCTCACTTTCAATTAATGGAAGACTTTCTTTGTAGATAGTGGACATTGTTTTCAATATTATGCTTGCAGCTTGGAATGGATTTTTCCTGTTAAACAATAAGTAGGGAAATCAAATTAGAGTACTCCCAGGATAGAAAGTATGTCTCATTTATACCAAAAGGGTGTCTGATTTACAGAAAGGGGGGGTGGGGGAGGAAGAAGGTTGTAGTTCACCATTTCTAGGATTGTCTTTTTGTACCAATTCTGAAAGCTCCTGTATAGGAGTCCAGAAGCATCTGAGATGCTGTCTTAGCTCTAGCACCAGCTGAAAACTCAGCGTAGTGCCATGCTGAAGGACTGAACTATCAGCTTGGTTTCAGCTTCAGTAGCAGAGGCTTTCCTCAGAAAAGCTATAAGTCAGGGGCAGAGCAAGAGACTGATAGCAGGGTAATATAAATCTCTATTTACTAATCTTTGTTTTCCCTTTTTTATGTATCTACAGCTATAAGACTCAAAGACTGGTAAAACTGTCTTAACACTTGAATTTTTCTGACTTTTCAAGGGAACTCAGTGACTCTGAGGTTTGGCACACTGCCTTTCCATTATATACAAATCCATAGCATAAATCTTCTATGGACAACCCTTCTGAGTTTACCTAGACCATATAATTGCTGCTGTATGGCCATAGGTTGGAGTTCCTGTGAATCAGCAGGTAAAATATATTTTGTTACAATAACGCTGATGGGTTTTATCCTCCTGATGCTGATTTGTTTGTTGTCCTTTGGCTTGGATATTGCTTAGAAAATAATTGTTCTTTTTTGTGATCTCTATAGAATGTCCTGTATTCAGGCTATTAGCTGCATTCTACATTAGAAATTAATGTTTTTCTTGTGGTAGATCCTGGTTTCTCAAAGGCAAGCATACTTTCATAAAGCTTGAACTCTGTTAATCAGTCCTTTATATAGAAATATAAAATGATTGACCTTTTCAACATGCTCCCCAAAGAATGGCTTGCTTCTCTTCTGTTCTCCTTTTTCTATTTGGAAATGACATTCTCTACCAGCGAACAATAATTTTCGAGGATAGAAAAAATCTAGAATTTAACAGAGCAGTTTAGAAGGAATAATAATTATGCCTTGTGGGCTTGATTATCCACTGGTTTTCACCTTTTGTAATTCACCAGTGTGATAATGTACGAGTATATCTTGCTTGGTTTGCACAGATGTAGATGATTGCTAGAAACACCCAAGAACAGCAAAGCAGGCTCAATATTTGGCATTTGTAATACTACAGAATAAATACACTGGGCATATAGCTTGAAGAGGAGCCTAGCTTGTTTGTTTTTTTCTCCAGAAGTGAGAAATGACAATTTTAACAGAAATATGTGCTACCTTCTGCCACCACAGGGGTAAATCCAACAGACAACTTCTCATGTTAGTGCAGGACAAAGCTTGAATGGTTGCTTCTGAACTGTGCAGCCTCCTTTTCTCAGTTGATTATTGCTCCAGTTGACAAGCTCTTAAGATGGGTTTGAAATGTAGGTGGTCTTTCAGTCGTTCTGGATTTCCCCCTCTTTATGTTCTCTTGTTATGCAGGACAGGCACTCTTACATGAAGATTGAGAAGACAAAACAGTTTTGTGTTTTCTTCCCCAAGAACTCCAACAGGGAGGTCTTTCTAGATGTCCTGGTGTAAAACCTACACTGCTCTCAGCTGTTCTGCAAACATGTTATGCAAACAACACTTCAAGCATTCTAATCAAAAGTGTTTCTGTTATCACTTATAACCAATCTGGCTTTGAAGTGGCTGTCAGCTCAATCCTGTCCTACAGCAAGTCCTCTTCTATAACTCTAAGTAAGCAATTAATGATTTTCCTCACGATGGCAAATCACTGCATTTTACACCACCTATTCTGTCCTATAGGTATAGAAATCAAAGATGTGGCCCAAAGGGATGGCTGGTAGAAGGTACTCATGCAGTAGTAGTTGTATATGCGTGACAGTATGTTAACACTGTGAAATGCTTTCAGCATCCCGGAGATCCCAGTGCTGCCAGAGGTCACAAAGGCAGTTCTGTCCTCCATACTTAATGGCTACTAAGCTACACTTGAAGGCCAAGCCTAAAGTCTTATCTTTCACTTCAAACAATCCAGATATTTCACATCTGACATGTACTTCATGGCAAATGGTTTCAGTTTAAGTACTATGAATTAATGCTTCAGACATATACGTTGAGATGCTGAATTGCTAAATCAAACCTGTGGGGAGCTGGAGGCCCCGCCAGTCTGAAGTTTCAGTCCATTAACGTTTGTAGCCTTACAGTTTCTGTTGGAAATAGAGAACCTGGTTCTGCATTTGAAGGCTAAGATCAAAACTGATGCAGCAAAACACCTGCTGCTGGTGGATTTGGAGGCTTCCTTCAGGTGCCAGTGTCTGAACCGAGTCTGGAAGCCTTGCTGCTTCCTGAGCTGTGCTGAACAAGGTTGGGGCTATCTCAGTTACTCTAAAGAAATGCAGGGGTCTGGAAAAGGCTTTAACTTCAGTGAACATTGTCCAGAGTGGACACTAGGAACAGTTATTCCTCAATGTCCAAGCAGCCACAATTTTATTTCTCATATTAAGCAGAAAACGTGAGCATCGACTGCTGCTACTAGATAAAGCAGTGTAAGCCCTAATGAAGCTGTTTCATTAATCACCTCCAAAATGTGCATTCAAGCTGTTATTTTTTAATGAAGCAGTGAAGGGTTATTTTTTGTTTCCTTCAGCTAGAGCCCTGATTTTTTTAATTTATTTTTAATTAAAGGGCAAGAAGCAACAAGCAAGGACAAATTGTTGGTGGGAGTAAAGGCATATTTTCAGATGTGTTATCAAACACTTTTTTTTTTTTAATCTTAAACTGAACCGTCCTTAATGCATTAAAAAAGATGTCAAGTTATGGCATGACCCCAGTGGTTAAGTGCCATTTCAGAGAGTTTGATACATAAATGTACACAATTTCTATCACTTAAACCTATCTTGGCATCATTGTGATGGCCTACTGTACTTATGCAAATTACTTTGTCTTCTTTGTGGCTTTGCAATTCTTCTTCTCGACGACATTTCACTGATAATGCCACTTTTAACAGTGACTGTACAAACACAAAAAATTACTAATAATTTTCTGATGCTGTGTTTTTAGATAAAGAGTTTCCTGTCCTCTTATTTCCTATCTTTTTTTGTTCTTTCCATGATTGTATAATGCTGATAGATTTTACTATAATGTTTAAATCTTTGGGTTTAAATATGATTTTCTTTAATGGAAGACTGTGCTTCAAGATTAGGCAGATACTAAGACATGTCATTCTTTAAAGTTGAGTTGAAAGGTGCAATATGGAATACCCTTGTAAAGATTTCATTCTGCAACAAGTAATTAAGTATGGCTTAAGCATACCATAAAATATGCAATAAAAAAAAAAAGACTATGCACCCTGACAGATAATATACTAAACTGCAGTCTTTCAGGTTCTTTTGCCTGCTGCCATATCAGAAAACACAGGTATTAACTTCTGTTGAAGGTCTTTTGATCAGATAGCTACATATTGACTGAACTGAGGTGACTGTCAATGTTGGAACCCAAGAGTCAAAATAAGTATATGTTTACTGGGTGTAAAACAGAGAGCCAGGAAAAGAAAGATGAAAAGCATTTGGATTGTCACAGTTTTTTTCCTTTCTCTCTCTCTCTAGATATATATATGTGTGTGTGTGTATTTAAGGCCCTCAAATATTCAGAAAGTCCTCACTTTCCTTCTGCTTTAAAATCATATTTGATTGTGTTGGGTCAAGCTGCTTTGACCAAGCACGTGCCTTGATCTGAGATTCACATGCATGTACTGCAGTGCTGTGGCCTGCCGTCACCTGTGTGTGAGAAATTCAGGTAACTTAAAAATTGCAATGCATTTCAGAAAACACCTCTGTGACAACAGGGTTATGCAGAAGGCTATCATTTTCATCAGTTTACTCTGGAAAAAAAATAATGTGAACACACTGAATGAAGATTAGTGGTATTCTTTTGCATTCTTCTTTCCTTTTCTAGGTCTCTTTCTTACATTAGACAATTACATTCCCATGCAGCAATAACTTAGACCCATGTCACCGTTATAATGACTTTGCAAAGCTATAAAGACACAGTTTGCAGAGTTTTAAAGTATGTGCTTAAAGTATATTGCTGTTGAACAAAGCACTTAAGCATGTGCTTAATTTCAGGTATGTGGTAAAGTGTCATTGGATTTATTTATGCTGCAGTCTAAGGATGGATGAAAAGTTAATTTGCAGCTGTATTCACCTGTTGTGCGGATCCAAGCGTGGGAGGGAAGGGAAGGGGATGCCAGGGATCAGGAAAACTGAGAGAACTAAGGAACACCTTAAAATCTGGTCCATTCCTGAAGTGCCTGTAAACTACCCCTGCCAGTACTGCTCAGCCAAGATCTGATTGTTGACAAGGGAAATTCCTTATTATTGGAGGCATGCTCCTGAACCATGCCTGTGGTTCTTGGGCTGAAGGTGTTTGCATTTCCACACAGTAGACTTTACAAATCCAATTTATTTAACTACTCTTCAGAAGTTTCTGTAACTGCTTGCCTTATTGCTCCCTTTCTTTTTTTTTTTTTTTTTTGTGCAGTGTAGAATGAGCCACAGACCTGTAAGACTGGTACTGAGAAGAGCAAATAATTTTTTTGCAGGCATGTATATGAGCCCTGCTCTTCATTTCTCCCAGAACTGAAATGTTTTTTTTTTTTTTTTTTTTTTGGGGGGGGGGGGGGAACAGCATCTCACTTCTGAGTTATGTTTATCTCATAGCACACTGCAGAATGGAGCATGGAACAGCCTTGCTGTGCTGCTTTTGGACTGCACTTCTGCCTCTTGTAGCTTTTGTGCACCTGATTGCGGCTCTGTATGGGTAGCACTTTGCATGCATTTTGATTGAATTTCACATTGTTGATTTTGGATCATTTCTCCAGTTCATTAAGCCTGTTTTGAATGCTGATCCTGTTCTTGACGTTATTTGTAATACACTTTCTATATGTTCCCAGGTCTGAATGTACCAGCAAATATCTGTAAAAGTACTCTTTAATGACTGAAATAATGATGGATTTGCACACAAATCTCTGAAAGGCTCTAATTGAAAATACTTCCCCCTTTGGCAATTAAATGTTAAGAAGTAACATTTTGTGTAGTTTATAAACCTTATGTGCAATAACAATTTTATCTGAATCTTGTTTTCTTATGAAAAGATCACATGATACAATTTCTGAACTCTTGAAGTGCTTTCTCTTAATTGTTCACAGATGATTAAAGAAATAAACTAGATTAACTGGATATTAACTAGTCTAGGTAAATCAGTGCTGTCTGTTCTTTTTATCACCTTTTCTTCTGTAAGCTTAAGCTGTTTAGATTTTTTTTTTTTTTTGGAGAACTAAAGTCTCAGCTGCCTGTGTATACTTTGCCTCTTCTTCCTTGTTAAAAGCCACTGTTCTTACCATTTCTCCAGAATTATTCTGTCCCTCTCAAGTTCTCAGCTCTCAAATAGTTCAGAGATGGCTTGATACTTCAAATATTTTTCAGTAGGATTGATTTGCTTATTTGAATGTACTTGATTTAGTTATTAATTTACTTGGTTTATTTATTTATTTTTATATTCTGGCCTTCACAATAGTTAGGGCATAGTTAACCAAGTATCTGGTCTCATATTTTTTTTTTGTATGACAAGTAATAGAAATATCAGCCTTGTTTCTTCTGTCTTCTTTTTGAAGTGTGCCTGTGCTCAAGTCTTTTATTTTTTTAACCTTTTTCTTATTTTTTCATATTAATCTCATCTGAATAACTTTCCAGCTTTAGATTTGTAACCAGGTTTATATTAACGCATTTCCCTAGTGGTTTATTCTTTCTTTTAGAAACATAAAATATTGTCCCTGATGAATACAGAATGTTGGCATGTCATCTTTGTACACCTATATTGCTCTTCCATCAGACCCATATGATAAAAATCCTCCTTGATGTCTGATCCTTCTTTGGATTTTTCTGCATTTTACTTGCTCAAATGTAGGAATGTGAATCTTGGGATATTTGTGAAGATTCAGGTTTCCTCTTGATTTTAAGGTAAAGAACGACTCCAATAGTATAGTACTTTTATTCAGAGTCCATTTTATCTTTACTCAGTCATTCAAGAGGACAGTAACTCCTTCTGATTTGTTGAACTGCAGACTTCAGGACCAGGATGTGTGTTACTGATGCAGAAGCAAGACCAGCTTTCTATCTGTTCATTCTTCTGAGCAGTTTATTACACTTTTGTAACAAAACCAAATGCTGCAATGTATCCCATTAATTCTATAGTGCTGTTTACATTTTGTCTGTGCAAAAACTTAAGCTTCTTGCAATTGTTTTTTCCTTTTCCTGACATTTACATGTCACTACCTTAGATTCTTAATTATTTTCTCTTCTATAATTTAATTTCAATTTCCCAACCAAGTAGTCTGCCTGAAAGTTTCATGCTTTCATAATATTAAGTTTTTGCTTGTGTGATTTTTAACTTTTTTTTTAACTGTATGCTCAGTTTAGCTTATGAGAGTGATGTGAAGAACAGCTTGTCTCCTCAATAGCATTTTTTTCCCAAACCCACTGGATTGTGCAGGGTTAGAAGCATCAGCAATTCTTTATCTGCCTCTCCTGCCCGATAGCCTGTCAAAATCCTCAAGAGGGTTTCTGAATGTAGCTCCCAGATGAGTAATGATGCTAAGGCTGGATTTTAGATGGTTATTTAGAATCAAAGTACTGCTGTGTCAATATTTGGTCCTCTGTAAGCCTCTGTAAGAGAGGACAGTATCAACACGATAGGGAAGTCTGCGGTTTGTGTCCAATTCTCAAGGTTAAAAATAGTCCCAGAGTTTCTGTAACACTTCTTAATGGATCCTCCTAATACTACAGTGCTATTAACTTTCCCACTGTCTGCATTGTTCTTACGAAGTTTGCTTCTAATTAGAGACTCTTGATAATTATATTGAAAGAGAAAGCGCTCTCTTTTGCCTCAAATCACATTCTGTGACTTCTGTAAGCACCCTTAAGTATCTCTGCTACCTTCTTTACTGAGCAAAAGTGTGAAAATGACTGCCAAGCTGAAAATGCTGTGAAGATATTAGAGACTGTTTTCCAAAGAAAATGGCTGGTCACCGCGATCAGAACTCAGAGTGAAGTGGGAGCTCAGCCACTTGAAGTTCAAATGACAGTGTTGTATGGGGGTTACTTTTTTTTTGTTTTTCAAATACTTTGTTGTGTAAGCAGGGAAATAATATGAAATTATGCTTGGATAAACCCTCTGGTATGTGTAGTTTATCCAGGCCCTCCACCAGTGTTTAAGTTCTCAATCATCCTCTTAAATTTACCTGCTTAGTGTCCCCCAAATATGGTCTGTTTCATTGTCAGGAGATGATAGAGTGCTTCTTTCTGAGTCAGTTCTTCAGTATGAGGCTGGATTCATTGCACTGCTGTTTTTTAATAATATTCTTATAAATTCTTAATATTTAATATTAGGATTATAACTATTATTACTGCACTAAACATTGTTAAGAGGATACTTACACTTAATATTGTGATGGCCAATGTGACATCCTGCTGTATTTTTTTTTTTTTTTAAAGAACTCGGATGTTAAAAGCAAGGTTCTTCCTAAATCTCATGCATTTACATGCTGTTTACTTAATGTCTTCCTTGTGCTCTTGACTGGAGAAGACTTTCTTCATTTGCTGAAGATTTTTGCTTGTATTATGCAGTTGCCCTTCTTTGCCTTGGGCTGTAGCTGTGCTTCCCTGATGGATGAATAACTTTCTGCGTGGATAATTTGTATGTCAGTTTGTAAAACAATTTCAGATCCTTTTTAGGGAAAAAAAAAAAAAGTATTATACAAATCTTCAATAATATATACGTGTGTTATTATACAAATGCTTGATACCTTCCATTATATAATGTGTGTTATGGATGAATAGGCTCTTATCATATAGTTCTGTGACAGCTCCATTTCTTATTGTAATATCATTATGGAAAAAAGCTCAGTACTATAATTGTGTACAAAATCTTTTATCCTTCCCTTCGACCTAGGAATAAGTCTTCCAGGATTATAAAACCTACACTATTCAATGCCTTATAATCAGAATTAAAGGTACTGAATAGAGAACAGGCCTCACTGATTTGCAGTTCCTTCTGCCAGTATTTTAAGAGATCGTAGAATTATGGTGGCCAGGCACAGTTACTGCTTTTAGAAAAAAACTGTGTTAGATGCTTTTTAGAAATAAAATGTACAGAACGTCTCTGTTTTAAAGGAAAATATAGTTCTCAATAGAAAATTGGTTTGCAGTCGTTAGCATCATAATGTTTGTTGATTTATTTGTTGAGAGAATTAGAGCTGGTTGGAAAATATTTCACATGACAAAATATGTCATGCAGGAATGAAGTCTGATCAAAAAGGTCTGTGGGATTATGCAGATTTTTACAACGTTTTACAAAGGGGGAAGAAAGTAAAGGGCATGGGTATTGAACTATTTTCTTTGATTTTCTGGCTTCAATTATTTTTTACTTCTGTTATTATCAGCGTATACTGTTATATGTATTATATACTGTTATTATTGGCATATACTTACTACATTGTTTTTCACTTCATAGTTAAGTTTTGCAATTTTCCTCCTTGCAACATTGGTAAGGAGGAATGTTTCCTGAATATAATCAAGCAAGTTGACTAGAACTTGGCAAGCCAAAACGTTTCCTCTGAGTGTATGAGATCTCTCTGGGTCACAGTAAGGATGTGCTCTGTAATGACACTTGGCTTCTGGCTGCTACCCCCAGTGAGGTCGGGGTGGAAGGTCCTGCAGGACTCTCTGCAGGTCCGGATACCTCTGGACACCTACAGTGGCACGTGGTGACTGTTGCAGCCACCTGCATTTCAGACAGTGGTGTTGGACGTACGTATTCGAATGTCCCCATTTCTCTTGGAAACTGCTGTGGTTTATGATTCTATACATCATTAGGTAATCGGAGGTGGTGAAATCATGGTTCCTGTGCTCTTCTGCTATGAACCATTTCTTCAAACGTTCCTGAATGCTGACTGTGCATTTTACCGGTTAGTGAGAGGTATTTTTGGAAATATGGCCCTGTTCAGTATAGTTCAGCTGAAATATTTGCACTTGTGTTTTAATAAGTCCTGTAACTACCTTGCTGGAATATATTTGCATTTATTTGTATTAATTCAGTGTTTGCACCGATTGTTTTTCTAAAACAAGACAAGAAGAGAAAAACACAAGTACAATTTATTCGCAAAGAAAATAGCCTTTCATTGAAACAGACACTAGAATATAAGGTGTTCTGAATGCAGAAGGTGACTGGAATTTTCCCCTCTAAAAGACTTTAAGTGGGAAATTTCAGATATTCTGTCATTTAAAACCAAAGCCCTCTGTACAAACCCACATCCTGTCTGTTTGTCAGGTTTATGTACTTCTGAGTGGTTCCCCTCAAGTATTTTTAGTTTTGGAAGCCCGCAGCTCCACTTACAACACCAGCAAAGAGTAATCAGCCTAACTTTTCCTGGGTTTGATTACATTAGTTTGATTTTTAAGTTCACCTTTATAACTTCAAGGATTTTTTTTTTTTTTTTTTTTTTTTTTAGGCTGGTTGCTACAGATTTAAGACGAATCAGAAATCCATAATCAGAGTATATTCATAAGATCTGATTTTAAAAAAGCCACAGAGAAACTCTCAAGCCTTGATCTTACAGATTTCAGAAACTCCTCAGCGCCAGGATGCATGGGGAGGGTGTGGGTAGGGTGACTGCAGCCTTGTCCTAGGTGGCATGATGCTGAGGTGAAAAAGAGATGAAAAAACACCTGAAGTTCCTGGCTGGTGCAAGTTGTGAAACCCTTTTGATCTCACTCAATTGGCTTAATGGCAAAAAAGCAGAAGCTGTTTTTAGGAATGGGTCAATTGGATGTAGAAGATTTAATGGGCTTTTTATTTTTATGGCAATGCTTATAATTAGCGGTCAAGTAGTATTTACATCTTCACTGAGCTGTACAGATCTCAATTACTCAGTGCAGAGTGCCATCGAAAAAAAGCAGAAAGCAAAACAACCAGTTCCACTCACCCTGGTTTTGTCCTTGTAAAATGCCCCATAAGCAGACTTACCAAAAGATAAACCCCTTCCCTGAGAAAGGGAAGAGACCTTCAGTGTGTCAGGTGCTCTGCAGGTAAATCTCTGGAGAGACAGGACCATGTGGGCTACTGGGTTTCTTAAGACAGAATTTCCCTTGTTCGGAGCATCCTTTGCTTTGCATGTATGTCCTGCCCTTTTACACCCCTACCAGGCTCCTGGCTCACCTCCTGGATGTCCAAAATTGGCACTGTGCATGAGCCTGCTCTGCCAATGAAAAGTCAATGGTATTGAGTTGGCACACAATGCATGCTGTGACTAGTGAGGAATGTTCTGATGGATTCCATATTCTATTTGTGTGGATTGTAAAATACTGGTGTTACATCTTGGTTTGTGCACCCAGGTCTTGTGTATGATGAGGAAAATGGAGAAAATAACAAGCAGGTTGTAGGATAGCAGGTCAGTTGGTAACTTATATGAATTAATGCAATGGCTCTCTAAAGAACTTAATGAGAACACAATTCCATTTAATTCCACAGCTATTTCACCCAAGCCTTTAGAAGGCATGTAAATGATTTTCCTGCTGATACAACGAGGTGTTTTGGTGCAAATGGTACAAGAAACTGCCATAAATACTGTACACCTTAATGGCTTTTACCCATATGGCATTAGTTTTAGTACCAGGCTCCTGTTTCAAAGATGTGTCCCATTACTGGCTATAAAACAACTGTTATTTTAAACAATCCAGTCAAATGACTTTGAACAGTAATTAAAAGGGGGAAGAAGGAAAAAAAAAAAAGACCTAAATAAAATTTTGTGCAGGCAGTACTGAAAAGTACTGAATTAATTTGTTATCTCCAAGCCAGTGATACTACTAACCAAAGAACTGGCATTCAAAAATAATGATAAAAGTGATGATTGAGTGTTATTAATGAGCCTGAGATTGTTAATTAATTATTAACTAGTGATTATTAATTAGGTATTGATTTTAAGAAGCTTTAGATTACTGTGTGTATAGAGCCACTCCCCAAACTCCTAGCCCCCAAATACTTGTTTCAAATAGTTCAGATTGATTTCTGAATACCCAACAAGCAGCACGCATGACCTTTAATGAAACCAGTGCTGCAGATCGCATCCCATTATAGTGAGAAAACTCACTGTGAATATAGTGAATAACCAAACTTCAGCTAAACTGACTGCTAATGTCTTTTTCCTTCTTGATTGATAGTGGAGCTCCAACACAATGGATCTCATCAAAACCAAGCTGAAAGCAATCTCTCTTTGAAACATGCCCATTCAAACCCTAAATCATTAGAATTCTTTAGCTCCGATAGGAGCTTGGTAATTAGTAGAGTTACAATAGACCTGTGCCATAAACAGCATGAATCAGAACATGTCTGTTTCTGAGGCTTATTATTTGTATTACTGTAGCACCTAGAGGCCACAGGCAAAATCTAAGTCTCTGCCTGTTATGCACTGCCCAGAAAAAATAAGATCCTCAGTCCTGCAGCACACAGCCAGCAGAAATGAAGGATTGGCAGCAAAGGCTGCTCTAGAGAAGTAAAACAGAGCAGGGGGGATCGATGTGCAAAAGATGCTGTCTTGGTTGCCCTTTTTTGCTTTTTCTTCACATGGCACAATTGTTATACAAAAAGAAACAGCAGCAGAGGGCAAGAATGTAAAGGGACAGGGCTGACAGCAGCAGCGATAGAGAAGTTTGTTAGGTAAGGAACTGAGAGAGAGAAAATAAGGATGTGAAATGGATGTGAAATGGAGGGGTAACAGCAGGGATGGTGTTGAGGTAAGTGCAGGAATGGCTGATTCCTGGGCTGAGAGGAAGCAACCTCACAGACTGACAACTGGGGTCAGTAACGTATGTCCTCGCCGTGAGCTCCTGAAGGTGGGTCGCATGCAGTGGGCTGCAAGTGAGCTTCGGCATCATACTGGAAAGGAAGAGATCATTGCTAAATTTAGACAGTTCTTCTACCTTAGGTGGCACCATCTGTACTCCTCATGCTCTGGGGAGATGTTTTTATCCAGCTTCGGGGCTGGAGGCCCCCAGACCTCTACAGGTAGCCCATGCCACTGTTTTGCTCCTGCCCCACCATTTGGAAATGTGTTTTTTTCCTCATATTCCACGTGTATCTTTCTTCCTGTTTTTTAAACCTACTATTTATTCCATCCACTTTGTACACAAGAGATTCTTTTCATTCTTTCACAGTACCTTTTAAGCATTCAACCAGTATTTCTGTATCTGCCATAAATTTTCTCTCCTTTATGCTAACTGATCCCAATAGTTTTCAGCTTTTCTTCAGAGGGTGTGTTTGCCAGCCCTCTGGTTATCTTTGCTACACGTCTGTGTCGCGGTGCATTTGCTGACTCTGCCCCTGTATATGCTGTCCAGTGCTCTGCCACCATTGACAAGGTCAGGATTTCTTCCTGTGTCACAGGGCACTGTCATGTTCATGACAGAACTGAATGTAAGGCAGTGTCCTGATGAGATCCTCCATAACTCCCTGATTCTCATCCAAAAAAGTGCTCCAGCCTGCTGTTCTCCATCCCTTGCACACACCCTTTCTGACTCAATTGCAAGTCTTTGAGCCCAGGTTCAGTTCCTTTCAGCTCTGCTGGTGTTCTCCAAGATGCTGCTCATCCTCCTCAGCTTCACACTGCTCGTGAATCCATTTCAACATGCTCCACCACCCTGGTACTGGTGGGAACATGGGCAGCTCCCCTTCAGGGGGTCATTGGGGGCCCCTTGCTGCTTGCCTTGTGGCTGGTAGCTGTGGGAGATGATCAGATACTCAGTTTTATGCACATGATGTTTCTCTATCTCGCTAAACTGTCCTGGAAGGCAGTGCTGGAAGCCCTTCTAAATCAAGATAGATGACATTTACTGCTCTCCTATCCACAGGCCTGTTACCCTATTAAGGAAAGAAATTAGATTTGTTTGACATGGTCTGCGCTTGACAAATTAATGGTGGCTATTAGTCAGCATCTAGTTTTCGGCTAGGTGCTTGCAAAGTTCATCTGATTATTTTCTGTAGAACTTTTATTGGAGCTTGAAACGAAATTGCGTCTGTTCTTGGTGGAGGAGTCGATGCAGTGGTGGGTGATGCGGAAATAATGCTCAGTGCTCTGTGTTGTGGGGCTGACTGGGTTGTAATTCCTAAGTCCTGTGTTCCTACTGTAGGCTGAAATCTTGGTCATTGTCACTGCTATTAATTGCTTGTGCCACCCACTTGGAACTGACCTTTCTTCTCAGTTCGGTGGAAAATAGTGCAACCCACCACTTCTCATGGTATGTGCTCCAAGCTTCCCTTCCACCTGGCACTTGGAGGGACCTTAGCTTGCTGGGGCTGTCCCCACCAGCCCTGCGCTGCCCCCCCAGCACACCCCCTCCTGCACAGTGACAGTTCTGTTTGTCAGGATCACCAACCAGCCCACCCCATCCTCCATGCTCTGACTCTCTCCTTCCTTTACAATGCTCACTGACTCGTGGCCACCATCCCTTGGGCTACCACCTGCCTTTACCTTTCCCGTGCTTAGAAACAAACCTCCCCCGTTATCAACCCTTCCAAAATAAAACCCCTTGTAGCCGGCTACAAGGACACTAGCGCACTGCCCCCGGGACTGCGGTCTGTGTGCACCGTGCGGTGCCTCTCGGGGCACTGGGGCCGGGGGCGGTGGGGCTGTACCGCCCCCGTGCCATGCTGCCGGAATGGTCTCTCCCAGGCCGGCGGGCACCGCTGTGACACCTGCTGGCTGCTCGGCGGCGGGACGAGGCGGGCCGGCCCCCGGCGGGCGGAGCGGAGCGGTGCGGGAGGAGCGGGGCGCTCCGCGGCCGGCGCCCGGCGGTGATGCTCGGGCAGCCCCCGGTGCGGGGCACGGCGGTGCCGGGCGCCCCCTAAGCAGCGGAGGCGCTGCGGTAGAGGCAGCCCCGCGCCCCCCTTCTTATTTCTCCTCCTTCCTCCTCTTCTCCCTCCTCCTCCTCCTCCTCCATCCGCCGCCGCGCCACTTCCAGGGGAGGCTGGTGACATGCGGCTGGCGCCCGGGGAGGGCTGCCCGGGGCCGTAGCGGCAGCGAGAGGCGGCGAGAGCAGCCCAGGCGAGCCGAGCCGAGCCCCCTGCGATGACAGCCATGAAGGAGCAGCCGGCGCACCCCGGCAGGGGGAACCCGCCGCCGCCGCAGCCCGACCAGGTGGGACCCGAGGCGCCAAGGGAACGGGGAGGGGGCGGCCGCTGTCCCGGCGAAGTTGCGCCGAGACGGGCGCAAGTGATGGGGTGGCAGAGGGCGACCCTCGGGGCGGAGGGGCCGGAGCCCCGCTTAGCATCCCTGGGGGGCTGGAGAGGGGAGGCAGCTGTGCGGGGACCCTAGCGAGGGGCAGAACCGTCGGGGGCTGCCGGGAAGCTCCCGGGGTCCCGCAGGAGTTTGTGCTCCGCTTTATTAGGGTGGGGGGAGCCGTGAGCGGTGGGGTCCTGTCCCGCAGAGCCGGGTGCTGCTGAGCGCCGGGGGAAGCGGGGTGCGCCCGGTGCCAGTGGCGGAGCCACCGTGGGGCCGGCTCCGCACCGCAGCCGGGGGCGAGATGGATCGGGAGCGGCCCCGCTCGGCTCGGGGAGGGGTTCCCGGGGGGGTTTGCCCGCATCCCGGCGGCAGCCGAGCCTCTGGAAGCAGGGACAGGACCGCCGGGCATCCCCGCTCCTCTCGGCACCGGGGCGCTGCGGAACGAGATCGGCTCGGGCAACATCAGCGTGAGGAGGGCGGCTGGCGGGGGCAGAGCTGAGCTGGGCTCTCAGCACCGCCAAAGCCAAGTTTTTCGCTACCACAGCCCTGCGGCTGCTGCTCTGGGGCGACGCAGCCGAGAGGGGTCGGGGGCAGCGGCCGGGCGCTGCCGATGCTGCAGGGGCGGCCCCGCGGGAGGCCCGGGTTGCGGAGCCATCCCCTGCCCACAAACACCTGACACGGGCTAGCTCGGACCGTATTTCTGACACCAGGAGTGGTGGTGTTTTGTTTTTTTTTCCACCCTTTTTTAGTGTTTTGAACTCTGAACGCGGGCTTGCGGAGCATAGCTATCTGCATCCCACATTTTCAGTCTCTGTTGCGTGCCTTTGCACAGCTTAATTTTCCCCTGGTACGCCGATACCGGGTGAAAAACATCACCAAGACGAGCTGCTGTGCACGGCTGCGGTTCAGAAAGCCCATCTAGCCCGGTATCCAGTCCTGCAGGGGCTGTTCGTTCAGGCTGTGGGTAGTCCTTCCTATATCAAGGCATCCAGCGTTTGGCTATATTTAAAGATGGGTTCTCTTTGCTGGAAAGTATATGCCTTCTGACACATCTCTGTGTAATATTGATAACATAATACATTTGAGTTTGAGGAGCGGTTTGGTATCTCAAATAAATTAATTGCATAAGTCATGTTATCTGGAAAAGGAAGATAGGCAATGCATCAGTACCTAAATTTCATGCAAATACTAGAATTTATGGAAAAGTCGAGATCACTTTGGGTAGCAGAGATTCACAGAACTCATAAATTTCATGAGCATTGTTTTGCTTTAGAGGGATACTGCTTCTAGACACAATAAAAAATACTTGAACTTAACCAATCTTTATTCCTTCGTATTCGGCTCAGATGTGCTGAATTGCCAGAATGGGTTTGTGTTGTTAGTGGGTGGAAATCTTTTCAGAGCAGTCCTAGTTTTATATACCAAAATGACTCGTTTGACTGCTCTTTTAGGTCATAATGAGGAATGGCAGTAAGTATGCCATTTAAAACACTCCAAGTATTAAGAATTTATCCTAAGTATAGGAATGTTATTACGAATTCTTAGCTTCTCCCAGTGGTGGATGGGGACGCCACTGGGCTCTCTGCTGTGCCTGACTGCGCGGAGCCTGAGTGCCAAGTCCTGTGTGTTTGCATCAGCTTCCTCCAGACCAAGTTTGGTTTTCCTGGTAAAAGTTGATATTAAATCAGTTTTGATTGCCTGTTGCCATAGATGCCAGGGATGTCATTTTGTGCAGTTGATAATGACGTCACTTAAAAAAAAAAAAAATGTTGCTTTCAGTGGATGGCAAATCTTCCTATGGGTTTCAATAGTAGCAGTAGGGGTGTGGGCCTAAATCCTGCTATGAGCTGACTGTTGAGTGAGGCACGAACACAACATTGAGTTTCTGGCCTGGGCATGGGTGGTATGATACCAGGTTTATGTTGGAAAATGTTCTTAGTACAGCAGGCTAAGGCTGTGACCTTAGCAGGGGGATATTATGGGCAGAAGAAGCTCTTAGCTTTTTGTGGTTGAGCTGGCTGCAGCTGTGGTGGGAATGGGCAGAAGAATGAACAGGGGCTTGTACATCCTCCCCAGTTTTCCATAGCCCAAAGCACTGTCAGTGTCTGGTCCCTCTGGCAGATGTAGCTGTCTTAGGGCCTTCAAGAACTCCATCTCTGTCAGGGTACTCTTACTTGACATTTAATTTTGCTTGATGAACTTGTATAAACTTGTAGCCTCACTAGAGGTGATGACTGCAGTTCACCTACTTATTTCTAACGATAAGCCACATCGGCATGGAGAGGGCTTCTTGAGATAGCATGAGTGGCAAAGCTTTGCTGGTATAGAAGTGGTTGGGCCTGCGGACAGTCTACGAATAAGTAAGGAATTGCACCAGGATTTTCTAAGAGTAAATCTCCTTTCTGATTTCAAAGTCTGGTATACAAACCCTCCTGAGAACAGTCCTACTGAAGCTGATGCATTTGTGGTAAATTTATAGGCTTGGGACCTGAGCTGCAGTTTCAAATTATAGCAGGCTAATGCTGGGACTCTCCACTTAAATAAAAGCTTGGATCGACTGATTGAAGCATCCATAGCTATCAGCTTATAAATAAATTGGATACAACTTCATATCCAACACTTCCCTTGATGGTATTTTTAAAGCAACTCTCCCCTGGGTGAAGGCATCTAATAACAACTTCCATTAACAGCACTATCGATGTTTCAGCAATTGGTTTGATAAATTAGCCAGATTTATTCTCAACTCTTTGCTAAATGATGACTCATATTTATTGCTAAAATTACAGTTTTATATTCTGATGATATAACTGTAGAAGGGAAATAGCTGTAAATTACTTGTGTTTCTCCTCGTTTCTGGAAAGCTCTATCAAAGGGCTCAGACTTGTGTCACTTGAGCTGTGTCGGAAGCAAATTTGGCTCCTTCTGTAAAAGACGGAGTACAAAAAAGGGTGTTTTTAATCTCATAGCTTTTAGGAACTGTCCCAGGGTCTTAGACAATGATGTTTAGTGATTGTTTTTAGAAAGAACAACCATTCAGTAGTCAGTGGACACAACATATTTGAGAAATATAATGTACCTCTATGACTTGCTGGTTGATGAATGTTGCTGTCTTTGCAGATGAAAAACTAAAATAATTCCTCTAGGTATTACCTTTGTGAGGCTTCAGTCTGTTTACACAAAACCAGATGATCTACACCACCTGGTGCTGCTTGCTGTTCTTTGTGTATATACAAGACAGACCTTTGAAATTTATAACCATCCTCTCCTGAGCTTCTCTTACTCAGCTTAAGGACTTTTAAAAATCGATTTTAAAATACAAAAAAAAAAAAAAAAGAAAAAGATTGTTTCTTTACTGTTTGTCACTTACAAACTACTGCATTCTTGTGTTTCAAAACAGGTGAGCAGAAATGAAATGAGACTACATTGTGTTGAATTAAATAGGGAAATAATTTGATAAGCATATGAATTACATATTCAGTATACATACAGGCACATAGCTTCATGACTGTCCTGGTTAAGAGGTTGGATTTTTTCTGTCTCAGGACCACTTTCTGTCGTCACCAGGCAAAGGACACATTCTGCAAGTATATCTGAACAAAAGAGAACAATCTGTATTTTATTTTTCAGTGACTAAGGCTAGAATGGTTTATATTTTTAGGTCTTCCTTCATTGCATTTCCCCAGATTAGACTCTGGTCTTGCAGTGGGAAAAATGCTGATGGATTGTTGTGTTTGTCCAAAGCAGTATTTATCTTAAGGTGGTTTTACCAAGGTGAAAGGGCTCTTCCCTGCTCCACTGAGGTAATTTTGAGCTCAGTGGGTCAGGAAAAAGCTTGAAGTCTTAATCGTATACTTACAGCAGTTCCAATAACATGAGAGATTATTTAGGTAGTCAGATCCATGTCCTCTGCTTTTTGATTGAGTTTAGAGTTAGCTTCAAGCTGGGATAAGAAATTCTGTTCTAGTACATAACCCAAAGTGACTTCGCATTTTTCTTTCTTACCCACCTAGCAGAATTTTGTACTTGTTATATTGTGGCAATATATCAAATGTGCTGGTGTGCAGGGTTCAACATAATGTCAAAAGCATCAGGTTAAAAAAAAAAAGCCAATAAAAGGAGAGAAATAAGGTTATATTATTATGCCCATAATATTTCTTAAAGAGTTAACATCTGAATTGTAGCTTTAATATTTACATTCTATTTCTTACACTATATATATGCCGTGCTATTCCCATGCTTGATCCAGAAAGAAATATTAGAGACTTGCAGTATCTGTTTAATATATGACCGGTAGCACAAGAAGCTTATGTAGAAAGTATTAATAGTGGTGGTTTGGAATATCGTTCAGGATTCAGGATCTAGGGGAGGGCAAGGAGTATGCATCTTTTAAATACTACGCATGGTCTTGATGTGCTTTCTCTTTCCCATGTGGCTGTTGAGATGTAGTTCAGTCATGTACCTGATTGTGGGGATCAGCACAAAAATCCTGAAGCTCATCTTCAGTCTTCATTACATTTCTAGTCTTCTAATGTGATCTCTGTGGAGAAGGGGCAAGTAGGATCTCAATTTTGGTGAAGTGCTTCTCATGTTAATTGAGAAACATCATTTCATGTGATATTTTATAAGTAGTCTATTTGCATGTAGGATCTTGTGTAGCTCAAGCAAGCAGCAATTTTTATTTATTTTTGTTGGTGGCTGTATAGCACATAAATGTGTTTCTCTGTACCTCTCAATTTCAGAAGTTAAGAGTTTCTCTTAAGAAACTCTCTTTCCTAATGCAGAATGCTTTCCAAAGAATTTCCAATGCTTGATCTGTCCAGGGCACCTGCAAGGAACACTGCTGTGAAGAGGTCTCTCTTGGAGGACATAAACCAAGGCAATGGTACCCATGCTCTCTTGCTCCTTGCACTTTCCCATCATGGCTCCCATGCCTTTATCTTTCAAAATAGAGTGCAGGAATCAGTGTAGCTCAGCACCTGGTTACTCAGCATTTGGAGCCCTCCACTTTGCAGGTGGATTAAAGGGATTACTCACTGCAGGAATGCAAAACCTGGGAAATAGGGTAATCTTTTTTGCTATTCTGGGTTGCAGTGAGTTACAGGCACGCTGTAGGTTACATAGTAGCCTCAGATATTTGAGCATAAGTACTGCATTAGTTATTTTAAAACCTACTTTCTGTGTTTCTTTCCAATATTTTCCAACTGAGGGTATTGCTTCAGGCAAGCTATTCTGATAATTAACAAGAGGGAGGAACTCTTTAAGCACGCTGAGATGTTGTTTGATGTTGTAGAATTTTGAAAGCCATCATCTTAGCATTTTTTAGTAACTTGAGGGCATTCAGAGATTACACACATATGTTACTGACTCACAAACATGAACAAAGGCTTTCTTTCCATAGTGGTTGTAAGGATGCATTTAACTTGTGATCCCTAGAGAAGTAGCTTAGTTGTTATTGTTGTTGTTTTTTTAAACTATTAGAGCTTGAAATATGCTTCACTTATGGAAAACTTTTAAGTGTACAAGTCCATACTTCTCATATTATACTTTCTCTAACATTGCATTGGAAGACATGGACAGACTCTACTGCTGAAGCAAACGCCTGTGTCCTGCTAGTGGGTAGCCGCAGTTGTTTGATGCTGTGTTTGTAACTGTTAGAAGACCTATGTCATTTTTTCAAGTCCATGCATTAGCCACGAGATTTCAGCTGTCTCAAATTCTGTAGCTTTCCACTTTAATCATACACTTCTTTTGCGCTCCACTCAGCTGCATCGAATAATGTTCATGAATATATGATAGTAAAAAGAACAATGCTGATGGTGACTGATGATGATAAATTACTGTATTTATCCATTAGGAAGGACAGTGGGTGACCTACAGATCTGAGGCTGAAGCTAAAAGACCTTTTCTAATAGTTCTTAGCATTGTTGGCAACAGTCACATAACTTACTATGTATCATTTATGCAGAGAATCTGTAAATATTTTCAAATGATTCTCAACCAAGATAAAAGCCCTCTGATGTTTGGAGGATGATGTCTTAAGAAAATCAGTTAGGAAGTATTATGCAATGTTATAACTTAAAGAGAATAAAGATTCTTTAAGGGCTTTGGGGCATTATTTTAGACCGTCTGGGGCAATATTTACAATTTACATTCCCTCGGGAATGGAAAAAAACAAAACAAACCACATTTTGTAGCTTTCCAGAAAACAAACAGGGCAAATATTAGCTTGCTTTTTGAGAATAAGAACAGAATTCTAAATGTTAGTGGGAAAACCATTAAACTTGTTTGGAATTCTGGCCGAGTGCTAGAAACTAAATCAAACACTGCCAGTGCAACTGATCGTTCAGCCTCAGTGTTTGTTCTTTCTGCTCCTGCCTGCACAGGGACTGCTGGCTTCCTTTCCCCCTTTCCTATCCTAAGGCTTCAGAGACTGCTTAAATCAATGCATTTAATATATATTAGGGGAGTCTTTCAGAGGAAGGATTTGAGCTTAAGTGCGCTTAATTAGGAGTAATGATGTGCTGCAGTTTTAAATTTTATGGTAGAACTATTTAGATTGGATGGTCTAATGAAAGTTCTAAACAAACACAAGATGCCTGTAAGAGTTGGGTGGTATCCGTAAGAAAATGTGCAGAAAATCTTAGTTGTCCCTGCTGGAAATGTTGTTTTAGGCATTCTTACCTGATTTATGAAGAATCCTGCAACGTCCCTGTGTGAACTGCAAAATAACAAAATCCTACTGAAAAGTTTAGGCAAGGACTTATTGTTCTAGGGCACAGATGATTGTATCAAGTAATTAGATGTCATCAAGCATAAATATAAATTTAAATCTTCTCAAGGTAATAAGCTCACAGAGTCAGAAACTTTGAAACGAGTGGGTAGCTCTTATGCAAGGGCATTAGTTACAAAACGTTCCTTTTTATTTTTAATTCAGAGGTTCATTGTATTGTGGCACATTGAATACATGTTACCTTTCAGTCCTTGAGACGGCTGAAAATATTTATACATCCTAGCCTGTTCCTAATGTACTTATTTACAAGAATATTCCCCTAGAAAGCTGTGGGACTACTTATATGAATAATGTCTACAGTACTAATCATATAATTTGCACTATAATCATTTTCATTATATCCTGGAAAAAAAAAAAAAGATAAAAAAAAGTCCTTTAGTATATGGTAAGATGGATCAGGCTGCAGTACTCAATCTGCATGAAAGGTGGTTATCCAGATTTCCTCACTGGCATTTTCTCAAGGGTTTGGTAGCAAATGTTCCATGTAGCGGCATGTTTTCAGACTTAACAAACAGAACTACAACTCCAGTATTATAAGTCATGTTCTGAAAAGATTCCTGAAGTCAGCTGTTACTGTAAGCAAGGGGTTTGCTCACCCACTGCCAGAAAGACAGGGTTTCTACCTATATATAGCATATGCATCTTGTATTTCTTGAAGGGTTTCTACAAGCAATTCTGTGCTGAAGGTAGGATTTGCCCCTTTTTTTGTGTCCTGTCACTATGGATAGAAAAGGAGCTTGATGTTATAGTCGAAAGTAGCAGTGTTAATACCCTACACTTCTTATTTTGTGACTACTGACAACTGAGGGAAGGAAGATGAAAGCTGAGCTGGATGGGTTCATGAAGACTCCAGTGAAGTTTCTTTTTGTTGGTCGCTATTTGGATTGCATCCTCAGCTGTTATTTTGGCCCCTTTATAATCTCTTTTTAGACATGTTTTTGATGCTGTAAACTGCTCTGTTCTGCATGAGCAGTTCTCAAAGCTGTCTCACTGTTTTCTACTTTCAGTTTTATTACATCTCTGCTGTATCATACCTTTCCCCCCCCAGTTCCCCATCTTTAATCTTCTATACTCGGAGTTTTTTCTAATACTTTTATTCCAACAGTCCTTCTGCCTTTCTTTACCAATGTTGTATTTCTCTTTGTAAGCTAAACACTGCCTTTGTCATCTTTGTCTCCTTACTCTTATTTCCTCATTGCTAATCATTTGAAGAATGTTGCCTCATTTGATTGAATGCAATGCTAGCTTTTGTAAACAGTGTAAGAGGAGTCTCTGAGTAGAGGACAATAACATATATAACAAGTGCATGTGTTTTGATACTTCCATCACAATCCAGTAATTTCATTATATACTGAGAAGTTGTTATCTTTGAGGATGTGGAAGAGAATATACTCATGCTAAACAACAGTGCCATTGTGGTAATCTGTCTCAGCTGCCAGAAAGGTGTCTTCAGTGGAAACCATGGCAAACAGACATTTCATAGATTTTTATTCTAGTAGAGTAATTCCCCATTCTAATTTCCTATCCCACAACATTAATGATGTTAATGTATATTAAGCTTGTAGCTTGAAGACTGCACTTGTCAGCAAATGAAAATGAAGTAATCCTCATCAGAGATATCAGAGGAAATCTAGATTCTTCTTATGTCTGGTCTCTGCTATTTTAATTCTTGTAAATATAAAGAGATACTAGCAGAATGCCTTGTTTTTCATGGTAGATGGTATCATTTTTGAAAAGGACTTTGGGAAAAGAAAGTTCCTTCTCTTCTTCCTCATAGTGTAATTGCTAGTAGCGCAGAACCACCCTGCTTATCCAAGAAGAGGAAGAATTGAAGAAAGAAGGCTTAGCATACTAACTCGGTGAGCAGCACAGTGCAGTCCTTTGTATCAGGTCAGAGTATATCTTATTGCTTCATTTACATCCTGAACACCAAAACCAAAAATCTGGAGTTTCCGTCCATACAATGCATACAGAGAGACAATAGATAATTTCAGAAAGAAGCATGTGTAGGGCCATATGTCATGTCAGTGAGGGAATATATTCAGTGTGTAAAGGAAAAATAAGTTTCTCAACTGAAAATGTTGTTTTCTTGAGCTTTTTTTATCTCCCTCATTCTGGTCACCTCCCTGCATGATTTTTTCCTTGGGGATGGGGCACCCAGCTCATCTGGGAATCTAGGTCAGGGTGGGTCTTTTTATTCTAAATAACAAAAAAGAAGCAAGACAACAACAAAAAAGAACCAAAACTAGAGCAACCCTCCCCCTCCAAAACCAACTTTGTGAATTTTCCCCTTTATCCTTTCCTTCATTCATGTTGTACTTTCTTAAATGTTTTGTTTGTATTTAGGAAACTGTCAATTATATTCTTCATAAATCTTTCCTCACTTCTGAGTGGGTAAAGGTTCCTTTCTAAAATGTAAGCTAGGCAAGTGCAATGCAATACAGTGCCTTCTTTTTCTTTAGTTCACCTCAGTTACGGCCCAAGTGGACTTAATACCACTTCTTGCCTGAGATGAAATGGTTCTTCAGTACAGAACCTTTTCTCTTCCCTTTAACTTTAGAAAGGAACAGCAGTTTCTGCCAAAATAAAACATTGGAAGTGTAAAGTAAATGAATGTCCTTACCTGCTGCTGTTAATATCTTTTAAACCACTATAACTTACAAAGGTGTGATTCTATTTACTCTTAATTACTTGCTCCATTTCTTTTTGTCAGGCATCTTTCTCCCATCTTCCCTGCAGTGGGTTGGGAGAGATGCTGAATGCATTTGGGCATTGCTTACCTCTAGGGAGGAAATACTGCACTGACATAATATTCTCCAACTGTTTGCATGCCCTTTGGCATTCCTTTGGTCTGCGGTAATTTCAGTGTTGCAGTGCAATAATGTTTGGGTAAGCCAAAGTAGCATTTTAGATAGGATTTGTTTCACTGGTATGCTTTTAATCCAGCTTGTACTTATTGAACTTTGGCTTGCACCTCACGACAGTTTCTGTGTAAACTGGATTCCTTTAGGATGAAATTAAACAAGGTGATGTGCTCCAGAAGAACGCTTGGGGTGCTCCAGCTGCTAATGGGTATTTGTGTCCAGAATCAGACTAAAGCTGGCACATGCAAACCCCAGAAACATGAAGATTGTGGACATCAGGTCCTAAACATGAACAGTTTATCTCTCCAGTTCTGCTCCTCTGCCTGCTAATATACACAGAGCTTTAGAAAACACAGAAGGTGATGCATAAATGCATAGATTTAAAAGCAATTGGTGCTTTTTTTTTTTTTTTTTCACCTGGTTGTAGGCTTGATACATTTGCTTTGTAAGACATTTTTCATTGTAGCACTGTTTTATTTTTCTTAAGTGTTTGGAGGTATTTGCCATTTTTGAAAAACACTAGTATCTGTTGACTCCCTGGTTAAGATGGAAATATACTGGCAAAAATGAATGGGTTGCAGGTGCCGGGGAGGTCTCAGTTTCACTAGAGAGATGCTGATAGAAACAGCTCAGAATCTGGGTATGGGAGAGAGAATAGACACATGGAAAGATAATGAGTATAAATCTTGCTGGAGGTTTACAGAAAGTATGATGTTTTGTAATTAAGTCTTTTTTTTGGTCTTTTTTTAGCATGAAAGTTTCATGGTGGGGAGGGAGCATACAAGATTTTCCATAATGCTGTGTAGGTGAATGTACCTGAAAGAGTACTGCTGACTTGAAAGGGGATGTAGATTAGGGCATCAAAAACTGGCAAACCAGGAAGAGAACAAGGGTTTTTGCAGGATTTCTGCATGACTTGGGTAGCTCGTTCCATTATTCTAGGAAAATACTCTTAAGCTGCAAATAATGAGAATACATTTGGAGATCAGGTAGATCCAGTACATCTTTCAGTAATTGGCTATAGAGTGGTTAATAGGGCTAACTTTAAGGCATCATTTTACGTGAGTAGTTTGGGGTAGAATTAGTATTCCCTTTTTGTCTAATCCCAGCAGATAAAGTCTGTAAGTTCATTGCCTGTTCTTGCTGTTAGCACAGTCCCATGTGGCTCAGCTGAGCAAGATGGAGTCTTAATCAGTCAACTGTTCTTCAGTAGCCTGTAAACATGAGTTTTTTGGTGCTTGTCTGTGTGCTCAGGGACAGTGTGCCCAAGTACAACATCGAGGAATGAGAGAGCAATAGTCATATTGACATGGAAACCATTTCCCTTAATAAGGGGAATTGAGTTGTCCATTTTACTGTAGAGGATTTCCATTAAGAGCAGGGTGTTCAGCACATTCTCCATCTAAAATACGGGCTGGTCAGAGCTCAGTGGGAAGAAGTACATAAAGTAAGAGTGATGGATGAGACTGAAGTCCCTCACTTTGACCTGCTGAGGTAGTGAACAGATACACAGTAAGTGTCCCCTTCCAGACCTGGGTCTGCACAACATTTCGGTTCCCCATCTTGCAGAAACCATAACAAGGACCAATAGCTATTTTCTTTTCTTTTCTTTTCTTTCTTTTCTTTTCTTTCTTTCTTTTCTTTCTTTCTTTCAAAGGAGCATATTTGTTTTTTAAGTGAGGCAATATAATGCTCATAATAGAACTGCTGAGGTAAGTTTTGAATTCTGCTGCATTCAATGTATTTAAACTAAAAATGGTTTCTGGAAACATGCCCAAGGAAAGATTCTTGTCCTGCAGACAGAGGTATCTGAGTGAAATGTCATGGACTGGAGTCTACAGGAGACAGAATAATGGGGTTTCCTTTTGATGCCTTACAGGCTCTACAGAATGATTAGTATTCTTACCATGCTTGATAAATGAATTCTTGGTATTAAAAAAAAACAAAACACCTTCTTTACCAATCATCTTTCTTTTTTTCCCCTTCTGCTGCTTGACAATGATAGAAAGTTCCTCCTTCCCTTTTTACGTGCTATTGTAAATTTTTGTTGTAATAGCAAAGGAAGAATAGGCTTTCTTATATATGAGCTCAAGAGAACTACTAAAGAGCTGCAATTTGACATATGAAATCCTACTCTTAGGAAAGTTTCCATGCAGCTTCGGACAAAACTTAATATATATTTATTCTTGGGTCTGAAAGCTGCAGCTGTGACTATGAAAAGAAGTTTGAAGCCTGCATTTTTGCTGTATTCAATGGTCAGTATTCATCCATGACCTAGTGTTAATTCTGGTTCTGGGACCCCATCTGGCTATCACTACAATGCAAACTTTCTTCTTCTTTTTTTTTTTTTTTTCCTTTCCTGTCTGACAGTTCACGAGTTTTAATTTTACCAGATCTCATATTTGCTGCATACATATTAAGGAAATTCTTCCTTTCTTTTCATTTCTTTGGCTAGTGTAGTGAAAGGGACTTCTTAGGTGTCCTCTTGGTAAATATATTCAGTGTTGGTTCAGTAAAAGCAGGACTGAAAGCTACATTAACACTTCTTTTGTGGCTTCAGCAGGTACAAGTTTGGCTGTGCAAATGGGTAATGTTCACCTAGCATCCATTTGCTTGGTTGTTCTGTATCTTGGGTGGTATTTCCCACCCAACAAGGAAAGCCTTGTTTTATATCTGCTATACTGGGACTTGCTTTCAAGACTGGCCCTATGGTGGTATTTTGCCATATTGTATCTCTTTTCCCAACATTGTACACTGTGTGTAGACAAGTTTCGTATTTAAAAGTAATTGCAGAAGTGATGTTTAGTCATTGAAAATGAGTTAACTGTTTCTTTGAAGGCTCTCGGATGTAGCTGATAGATTACTGTGAGGATTTTGCCCTTAAGGATTCTTGAGGTTCTTGGTATGGAGAAAACTGTGCTTTGAGATTAAATTATTCAGCAAGTGTTTTTCAAAGTAATTAAAGCTTCTAGCATTTAATGTTTTATGTATGCAGATTAAAAATGAAGGTTGATTAAATCACGACAAAGGGAAGTTTATTCACAAACAGCAGACGGTAATGCCTCCTTTGTGACTGGTGGAGCACTGTTGCGCCTACTTCATTATATTGAATGTTGGCTCTGTTCTGCTAGTGCAAGTTTTTCTAGGTGATGGTATGGTTAAAAAGTGGATGGTGGATTTTGATGCAGTACAGCCCTGGCTTTGCTCAGTAGTGCAGAATACTTTTATTTTTCTTTCGAGTATCTGTTTTATAGGCAGCTTTTCAGCTCGTGTTTTTGAAATGGCCAGGTAAGGTATACAAAGCTCAACAAGATCAAGAAACAGCCAGAGTAATGATTTTCTTGTTGAAAAGTAATAGACATGTCAATATAGCATGTAATAACAGCAGGTTTTGCAGTGTGGTGCAGAACAGTAAGAATCTGAAATATGCATTACATAAATTATCTGAGCATAAGTTTCTGCTGAGTTTTGGGCTACAGTAATGCATTTGTTCTTTTTGTTTTTATTTTCCTAGTCACTTAGAATTTCAGTGTATAAAATCCTGCAACCCTTTAAAAATTGGACTTGGTTATCTTCTCTGGATTGAGTACCTCATCATTTGAATATATATACTAGCTGTTCAGGAATCAGTGAATGGTCTTAATTATTCCAAATCTGCTTTCTTGGGTGCTTTTGTAAGGGCTGCTGCACTAGTGATGGTGGGGCTCTTCTGAGAGTTTTCCTTGGTCAATGAGAATGCATGGAGGTAGATTTTAAAGCACACCTGAAGAGATGGTGTTTTGTCTTTGGTTTCACAATAAAGTCCTGCAACACTGTTACTCCTGAAACAAACTCATATGTGTTTACCTTCCTTACCAGTTCATGATTTTTACATATTTTACACACACACAGAGCTTTCTCCTGCAGTATGTCTTGTGTTTTTATTTCCGTACACATCAGCATATATAATGCATTATAACAGCTTGCTCCTCTGTTTGCTATTTGTCCACAGCAGATCTCTTTTACAACATCCAGGGAGGTGCTCTGCATTTCCTAATCATCTCTGCGAAAAGTAGTCACCAGAGAATGTTAGCCACAAATATTTGTGCGTAGAATAAGGGATGTATTTTTCCAGGTCAGAAGTAAGAGCCCTTATTGTTGAGGAGGGATGCATGTAGAGTGTAAATCCTTAAAATTTCATGAGCATTTGAGGGATTTCCAAGCCCAATTAAATAAACTAGTGAGCTCTGTGAAATATCTTAAGGGAATCATAAGTGTCCACCAGTCCTGCAGAAAACACCTAATAGCTGTTTCTGAACCTGTAAAGGTTTCACATTTTCATTCCACTGGGATGGACTACTCCAGGTGAAATTGATGGATTCTTCCACATGGGAAAAGACTATACCTTTTGCATGGTTTTGTTCTACCTTTGAGAAAGGTTTTGTCATCAGGTTACATTGAAGAAGAGGAGTCTGGTGATGAAAATGATCTCTTCATGTTATGAATGTATTTTCCACACTAACTGTTTTACAAATCCCACTTGATGAACTAGCAACACCACAAAATGTTTTCTGATTTGTTGTTATTTGCTATATTTCATGGCTATCCCTGTCCTTGTTACTCTTGTTGCTACTAAAAAATCCCTGCCCATCAGCAACTGAGCCCTTAGGGCTTAAGTTTAAGGTAATACTTAGGGAAAATGCCTCTATTTTCTGACCATGTTCCAGTCCTCTTCTGAGAATCAGAGGTGTCTGTACCTTACCTTGAAGAGTCTGAAAACAACTCCCTGTTATCAAGATTTGATATCACTGGAGAAAAATCAGAAGTTAGTTGGCTTTTAAGATATTGCCCAAAGGCATTACGTTCTGTACGCAGCGTTCTCTGATGTTGATGAAGCGTGAAATTTAAGACTCTCTAGAATTTCACCTTGAGTATAAGACTTCTAAGTATAAACAGGATTTGGTGGCTGCCCAGAGGGTTAATGTGGGTGAGCTGTTTTCACCACCAAAACCACATTCCATTATGGATCTCTGAACCAGGGCTTTTGGTACTGGGGCATGCAGCTCTGAGTCTGTCAAAATTTCTGCAATATCCCATCTTTTTTAGTGATCAATGGAAGACTTTGTCCAAGGTTGTAGGGCCTGTCATTCTTTCTCTTCAGAGCAGCCACTGTTCTTCAGAGGGCTCCATTCTTCAACTACATGGCACCTATGACTTTATTTCTGCAGTTTTGTACTTCGACAGTTCCAGTTTAGTTCCAAGGGAGCAAATGGCTGCTCAGTGTTTTGGAAAGTTTTGTTTATATTGTGACAGCGCTTCGATCCTCATCCAAGTTCAGGTTGTTCTTCTAACATTTGGGGGAGACAAAAGCATTTTCCTTAAATCCTAATAGATAGGATGAGAATTGGGCAGATGAATGATAAAACTGTTATTTCAATTTTCCATTTTTCTATTTCAGTTTTTCTAAAATGGAAGTGAATTGCTATAGTGTGACGAACCTAACCCACCGGTTGTTTGCATTGACTGTCTCTGAAATGGAGACGGTGTATTTCCATATAGAGGGAGACTATGGAGGGAAGAGTATTTCATTCACTTGAAGTGAATATATATTATTTTATTTTTTAAAGTACTACATAAATAGAAAATTTTCGAACAATCACATCAAACTGGAAAAAGAGGCAGTATATTTGGAGAAAAAGGTAGCTGCAGGGTAGTTGAAAATCTTTAATTAAAACGGTAGGATCATTTTCATGGTGACCTTTCTTGCTCAAGAACCCTTGGTGAATACTAAAAATTTTATGCGTACAGTGAATGAATTTAAATGAATATCTTTAGCATACCATGTAATGGTAACTATCTACTTTAACACTTTATCTGAGTTATAATTATTCATGCATACTGTTTCAGAAAATTTACCGTTTAGCCACCATTGGTACCTTGCTTGTCCTTTTTGGCCATGCTGTATGTTCAGCTCCTTCATGGTCCTGCTTTCCTGTATGTCTAGAAACCTGGGGGTTTGGGTGGGGGTCCTCACCTTGAGCCACTGAAGCTGGAGGTTGCAAAAAGCCTCTAAAAACAGAGACAAACCAACTGTTGCTTCTGAAAAGAATTTCACAGTTGTAATGCTGGCTTTCTCTCATCCCTTTTGTGTGTGTGTGTTCCTCCTCAGCTCTTTCAAAGAGTCTAAACATTGTTTCTGGAAGAAACAGGGTGGTTTATTCTGTTTTGACACTGACCAAAACTAGCCTTTTCATGCCTGGATTAATGATATCTAGCATATATAACAGCTAGTGTCTGTCCTTCCCCTCTTGATTCTTTTTATTTTTTCAGCATACACTCACATCCCTGGAAGATGTGCTAGTGCTTACAGTTCAGTTTGGACATGTGGAGGCACCAAATCATTTGTGATATTAAACTGAGCTGTAATTGGATGTAATGGTACCTACTTCCCAGGACAGTTTACGTTCTAGGTAGTTAACATTTGTGAAGCAGTTTGAAATGCTACAATGAAAGGTGCTTTGAAAATGCAAAATGTTGTTATTATTCCCAAAAATACAGAGCTTCTCACCAGAAGTGCTCATAAACATGTAGCTCTTACTGTTGAGATTTACTTAAGTCTTCATCTTGGGATATGTGCTGTGTAAATTCAGTTGGAGATTTTATTGATATTTTTCTTAGAAATTAATGAAGCTACAAGTAGCCCTGCTGCTTGGAGAATAGCTGTATTCTCATTCAACGTGCTACAGCTTTGAAGAAACCAGCCTTCCCAAAGTGTCTCTGTTCATATAAGATACTGAATGGGTAAAGCTGGATGTGATCTGTATTAACGCTTTACTCTAAGCAATACAGCTTAGAACAAATAACCCTTTCCCCTAAGCAAAACCTCTTCCCCTCAGCAGAATAACCAATCTTGAGAGGAGTAACAGAACAGTGAGCAAAAAGCTTTAATCCAGTCATCAAATCCCTGAACATTAAGCTAAAGCTCCAAATCCCATTTTCCTGTTCAGAAATTGAACATAATGAAAACATTGGTTATCCGCATGTAATCTGCCTCTTGCTCCCCTGTTGCTGGCCATTGAGCAGGGCTCCAGCAGCAGCATGCAGGGGTGGGACATGGTACACCCATGATATATATATTAAAAAAAAAAAAAAAGATATTGGAACAACAATTGGTATTTTTATATTATTATAGCTGCAGATTTTGGACAAGGCGTTGGTGGTTTGAATACTGGAGGAGGGTTGCAGTGTGGGTGGGTCAGGTGGCTCTGCTGTGCCCCATAACGCAGACCAATGCACACAGAAAGTTTCCCGTGAAGCTGTGGCTGTTTCCGTGCCCAGTGGTGCTGCTGGCCTTTGGACCATGCATGTTCTGAATGGTTGTAATGGAAGAGGCCAGGGATGGAGATGGACATGTGGTGGCCAAATGTGCAAAGAGGGGCAGCGCAGCACCTTGTCATTCTGGTATTGTCTGGTTCTATGCGTAGTCTCGATGCTGTTGTGGTATTATTACCTTGTTTCTTGTCACCAGCGTGTCGCTGGCACAGTGATTTTTTCTCATGTTTCTGAGTGTGAATGCAATGATTTGGGCACTGTTTGGAGCTACAGATGCTGAAGCATGGTTTGACCTCTCAGCCATTGGCAGAACTGAGAAGAAAGTCCGAGACTGATTTTGCAAACTCATTTCTCTGGAGAGGAATGTGACTAATCAATATTCAGATGCGCCAAATGCTCACAACATTTAGCTGAAGCTTGGTGTGCTTGGGCTCCTGAAAGCCACTCTAGAGGCAGGAACAATTACAAACCAGTAGGCAGTAACCAATTTTCATGCCATGGTGACAAAGCCTTTTCAAATAATTATTTGAAAATACAGCTTTGAAATATGTATTTTCTGTATTTCTATAATTATTTATTTGATAAGCATTGAGTTGCTAGAATTAATCTTCTTTTACAGACTTATTTCAAACAAAATGCTACAGCTCTGACTGTATTAATCCCATGAGTTTGCCAACATGTGGATATCTAAAGGGATGTTGTTTTGCTTTGATTGGGCTCTTGTGCAACTGATTCTATTTTTAAACATATTTTAATGCATTAAACATTTTGTGTGTTTAATTTTGTGTATTTAGACCTTGAGTAGCCATATTGCTTTTAAAGCATACAATCTCCTATGGTAGTTTCTGGATTGCTTTTTGTTCTTCGGGACTTATTTTAATTTCTTTTTAATTTGAAAGTCTTCTTACCTCACTTTAAGACTTTATATGAAGTTCTTAAATCAGTAGAGAAGATGAGACAAGTTTTAGGTATTTCAGTGTAACAATTCAGGTCATCAGTCCTTTGCTGTTAATTATAGAGTAATCATGGGTGACTCTGCTCTTAAATTAGATGTCTACAGTGATGCTGAAAAGATTTTGGATCTTAGCAATGTGAAATGACTTCAGGTCCCGGTATTTGCAGATTAAATCTAAAATACAAGAACTCTTTTTTTGTTGGTTGCTATTAAAAATGCATTCTCAGAATCAATTTTTATAAACATTTCCTTTGCATCAAAAATAGCAATGTCTGAGCTAGCTTTTCGTCAGATGTTTCCCTGCATTTCCTTTTGAAATGGAGAGCAGACACAAGAAACCAGTTCAAAGAGGAATTATGCAAGACAGTCAGAGCCAGCTGGGTCTCCTCTGCAGTACCTTTGAGCCATTGCTGCAATGGTGTAAGAACAGTGCTGACTAAAATCACAGGAGGTACTTTGGGCCTCGTTTATATCCAAACAGTGCTGTCATAATTATGGTGACTTATGAGAATTATGTCATTTATTTCATAGCTTCTGTATCCCAAGAGAGAAAGTGGCATTGTATCAGTGTGTCCTGGTGTTGTGACATGTAAACTTTATACAAAAGTGACTGGCAAAGATTAATGTTTTGTAATTGTGAACAAGAAAAGGAAGTTGAAGACCTTTGTACTGTGTATTTTTTAAAAACAACCAGCAAGCTGTTTGGAAAAGAATATGTGTGGATCAGCATAGGAATTAATTTCTCTGTGTGAAGAGAGCCTTGATGAATGTTTAGTAAAAATCCACTTTGCTTAGGTTGTTTCCTGGCCTTACTCATGGGAGTGTTTGCAGTAGTGAGTGGGGAGAAGATACAGCACATGAACATCTCTGAGGCTTGTCCCAAGTCCCTGAATCTGCTTGGAGATCCACAGCTGGTAACCATCTTAACCATCTTGTTTTCTGTTTTAGCTGTCAGATGAATAGAGGGGAAATCATCACTGTAGCACTTCTGCAGATTTTAAAAGGGAAAGACAAAAGAGTTACAGTTCTCCTTGAAGCATCAGCTACTGGATGGGGTATTTTTCCCAGTGTTTTTATCAGCTTGTAGTAGAAAGTTGTTGGTTACATACGTGCTTTATGTTGAGGCTCAGGTGGAGTCAGTAAAACGGGTCCACATGGACCATGGCAAAGTGTAACTCACTGATGTGCAGAAGGAGATAGGATTGATTCTGTCTACGTGACTGTCTGTGACTGAGCAGGGACATCATGGGATGAAAGCTGGCAGAGAACATAGCTCTGATACTGTAGACAGCAGGAAACAGTGAAGGAGTGATTTATTCTTCCCAGTAATCTGTTTTTTGTTTTTTTTTGATCATTGTTCAGTTGTGATGTGAGCACATCTTTGAGACACAACCTGTCTGTGTTTTTCCCTCAAAAGAAGAAGAAGAAAAAAAAGACTTGTAGTCAGATAAATGCTTGATTACTTTTCATGATTTATAGACTTCTCACCCGTCTCTTAACACAAGGTTCTCTAATAAAGTGCGATAATAATCAAGCACAGTCCAATTTTATGAAGTTTTATACTGTCACTGGGACTTTCTTGAAAAACGTATCACAGATAACTCTAAATGTCACCCAGTTAAACCAGAAGTCATTTTACCACAATAGCACCTTTATCTTTACATGAGATAAAGGAAATTCTGACGGAAGATATTTGTAAAACATGCATTTCTAGATCCTTTTTCAACAATGGAGCCTGCAGAACATCCTCAGCTGATACAACATGTTGTTGAATGAGCTTCAGACTGAAGCTGGAACAAGTTTTTGTTTTTTCACCAGGTGCTCTTTCAAAGTGGTCCTCTTTGGGCAATGTCTGACTGCTGGGTTAACATATTCAGAAAGTGAAATGCTACAAAAATTGTCTTGGTTTTGGAAATTAAAAGCTCTTAAGCTTCTAAAGTTCTAGTTGTGTTGTTTTGCCTCTGGAAAAATTTCCATCTTTTCCAAGTACCAACGTTGGTTTCCTCAGTATCCTTCCCTCATGACCAGCACAGCATTTACTGATACCATACACCAACATTGGTCAGCATGCCTTCGGGCTGCGTGTAGAAAAGATATCTGTCTTCATGAAGAGAAGAGCCCTAAGGCCCAGGTGGTATCTGAAAAAATATTAGGGAATTTGGGAATAACTTGGGAAAAATAATGACTTGCGTTCCTGAGCCGTGTGAGGCGCCAGGCCTCAGGGCCTCTCCACCCCACATGCAGCCCGTCCAGCATGGTCCTGCTGAGGTGGTGGTACTTCTGCTGTGTAGTGGTGCTGTGAAGGACACGGATAACCATTTTCTGCTACACTGTACAGGAAAGTGAAAATCTCACTCTGTGGCACTTCAAGTACTAAGGAAAAACCAGGAGGATTCACAGAAAATTACTTGAAGTGGAAAGGGAAATTGCTTAATATAAATTAAGCTCTGAATTTTTAATCTGTTCTTACAACTAGGATTGATGGAGGATTATTTATCTATATATCTGCATCATCATGACATGGAAGAAGCCACACGGATTAAAAGTGACTGCCAATCTGGCATGTGCCCATGTGTGCCAGGCTGTGCCCTCACTGGCAGGCCTGTAGCTGTTCAAATTAATGATGCTCCTCATTTACAAGTTTCTGGGGCATATTTAACCTAAAGCTGAAACACAGAGCTCAGTGATGAGTTTCCCTTGTGGGAGAGAGTATTTGAAGTCGTACTGAAAGTGATCATAAACATAGTTAATAAATTATGGGGTGTTTCTGTCCTGAAAGATTTCTTGTACAAGAAGAGTAGACATATCTATATGCATGCAGCAGATATTTCAATCAGCCCTTTTCTGGACACTCATGATTTCTTGTAGTTATTTCCTGTATTTATTTACATTCATTGAAAGCAACGAGGATTTGGCTGAGAGATCTTTGTGAATTTATGTTGGAAAGGAAAAAAGTGAAGAAGCCGGGTGAGGAGGAGGGAGATGCTGTTGAGACTCGGGGTTATTTTAGTGGATTGGAGGCACTTACTAATGATTTCTTCTCTCCATGGATCTGGCTTAGTTGTTACTTTCAGCAGTGAAGAGGGCTATTTGCATGCACAATCTCTTGCTTCCTTCCCTGACTTTTTGCAGGCTGCTTTTTCCTGCGCCCTGTCAGTATTAGGAAGCACTTTTCCCTGAAAGGCTTGTCAAACCGTCCTCGGTTGTATCTCCACAGTACTTCTTTCATCTGTTTATATATAAGCAGTTTTTAAAGGGAACAAATGTCCTGTGTGATCATCCCCCTGTTCATTTTTTATGTATTTAATTCCTGATGCTGAAACTTTGTTTTTCAAAGTGGGATTAGAATTGATGAGGATAAACAGGGCCAGCGCTGCATACAGCAGTAGTGGGGCCTCTGCAAAGCTCAGCCAGGGTTCCTTATTGACAAAGCCTAATTAAAAATGAATGAAGGTAAAGATTTTGCAGTTGTTAGTCAAATGGCCTGCCACAAACTATCTCATGCAGCTCTTCGTTTGGTGGTAACACAGGGGAGCTTAAACCTCAGGTTGGTGGAAGGCTTTGATGCCAAGATCTGGTGTCTGTAGGGACTTGGAGAAATCCTGGGTTGGTGCACGCCACTTCCCTGTGCTGTACCACTAACCCCGCATCACAGTTGCCTGCTCTGCAGGTATTCTATTTAAAAGTCTTAAATCCATTTCCTGGAGCAGTTCCTCAGTGCAGCCAGATTGAGCATCAAAGGATTGCCTGAAGCCCTGGGGTAGAGCTATTTATTAAGGCTGATTAACATGATGAACGTGCTGTGTGTGAATTAATGGCACCCTGTAAATACTGGACCTCTGAGAGTTTGCAGCATGCCTCTGGAGAAGCTAGGTAGGAAGCAGTGGTACAGCCGCTGCTTTTGCATGTATTTTAGTGCTTTTTTGTGTTATCCTAATTTCTTGACACTGCTACTATGTTTTACATTATATTAACTGGTTAAACGAATATCATCTTTATACCAGTTTAGGGGTGTACGGGATGTGTTTATGAATTAAAATAATTTCTTTTTCTTTTCTTTTTTTTTTTTTGGAGGGAGTGTGTGAAGACTTATGAACAGCTTTGTGGAGTAGTGTGTTTTGCTTTCTGTTTACTGACGAATGGTGTTTTCTTCAACCAGCAAGCTGGCAGGGAATTGCAAACAGTGACCTCATTTATCCTACTAGCGCTCACTCTTCTTGACGGTTTCATCAGCCAGGGGGAAGGCGTTTACTGTTCAACTGCTGCCAGCAAATCTTGCACTTATTTTTATCTCAGTGAATACTCTGAACACTGTGTCAACTAAAACAGTGTTACACTCATCTTGCAGGGTACCAAATTTTGGTGAGATAGGAGCAGAAGCAGACCCACAGTGAGGGAAGCAGGTTAGCTCAGTGGTGTATTTTATTACAGTTTTAAGCAGCATGTGCTGTAAAACTGTGCACTAATTTGAACCTCACTAACTGGTAGCTTTTTGCAAATATAATGAAATACACTGGTTCATTGAACCCTTTTGCAAAACTTGGAGGAAAATCTATAGAAATGCAATATTCTCTCACAAGAATGTTGTACAAAATTAAGCGTCAGTAAATGGACCAATAGTAAAATGACTTCATAAAAGAAAAAATATATATATATCCCTGTTTTTTTAAAAGAAATGGGAACTGTGAAGAGTTTCCTGAAAGGTCATGTGCTCCAGATTAGTTGTCAATTTGTAAAATCACACTTGTTAGGCTTTTTGTATAGTACACGACTTTTGTAAAGTGCAAAGTACTCTATTACTAAATAGTACAAGATAGTACTAGATATGAAGTATTTCTTTTAATTTTATTAACAGGTATTTGCAATGCATAATCTCTACAGTATTTATTGTGGTAGTGAAGGACACGGTTGTCCTTGCTGCAAGCTGGCAAACATAAGCTTGTTGACTGCAGATTGGCAGGTTGCTTTTGTACATGTTTTGGCAGTGATTCTGATATTTACATAAAGGAACTTCTCAGGGCATTTTGAAGAATTCATTAGTGCTGTAAGAGTCCTTATCAATAATACGTATTCAGTATTGTTTAGTATAAACCCAGGAATACTGATGAATAATCAGTATATAAATATTTTGAGCAAGTTTTCAGCCCTTGTCCTTTTAGAGTCATAATTAAGATATATAGCATCTTTGCTGAACCATTTTGCACTAAGTTCCAGTGGGAAGAATGATCCAGATTTGGTCATTCAGAGGTGATTTGGATGTCAGCAGCTCGTTTTGGGTTATTGGATTAGTTTGCTTTGACACATCGATGATGATTAGACTTCAACTTCGGTCTTTTTGGTAGAAGGATTCGGGGTGTAATATCCAGCATGTACAAATTCATATTTTAATGTTTTGGATACATCCCAATGAATTTTCCTTTCTAGTGGCCTTTAAAGACAAAATGGCTTGATTTGTTTTTTATTCTGTGACTGTGGAGAAAGAAACAATCCCAGAATGGGAAGACAGGCAGTCTGCCTCTGCTCAGATGCTTAGAGGGAGCTGTGATATTGAGAGTGGAGGAGAGAAAAGGAACGGCATCCCAGTTGTATCAGGCCAAAGCTGCTTGCTGGATTGGAAGCCCATCTTTTGAGATGTTTCGGTAGCAGATCATATGTGAAAGAGAAGAATGACTGGTAAACTGGATGTAGGGGAGAAGAACTGGTAGATCATCAGGTGCAGAGCCTTCAGCTGGAGTCCACGCTGGGAGGCTGCACAGTGTCGCAGGTGCCTTGCTTGTTTGTTGCACCGGCAATGAGGATAATAACGTGCAGGTGCAAGCCCTGAGGCACTCTGTTACCCTGTGTCAGGCAGGGAAGAGGAAGAGCACTGTCAGAGAGCTTCCCAGGGACCTTGCCGTAACAGGATATGGGAGAATGGAATGTCCCACAACTGGAACAGCCTTTGGCCAGTGTCACAAGCACGTACCTTACTGTGTTGTGTATAAGTTGTATATAAAAAATCATGTAAAATGCATCAGATAGATGAATTGTTAGATTCATGTCACATCCTTGGCAAATTTGAATAAATTTTTAGAGCCTTCTGTGTTAAAGAAAGACAGATTACCAGTAGTAACTCAAATCTATTGAGTGTACTATCAAGAGTTTTCTGATCATGTAATGAATTGATAGCCAAAACTTTGGACACTGTTTCTATTCAGATTACTTTTCCTGACTTGAAATTTTTCTGAAATAGGTTGAACTTTGATATTTGTTCTACAGCACACAACTGGGAGCAGATACATCAATTCCAAAGACAAGAATAGCTGATTTGCTGTGGAGGCATAATGAACTCATACTGAATGCTCATTTATTCGGTATCTGCTATTTATATCATTGTGTCAGTGTTTTATCCTTAACAAAACTGCTTGTTACTGCTCTTATTTCCTGAGTCTCAAACAAGACGAAGACAGCATAAAGTTCCCATACTGTCATCATATTGGACTTATAAAACCATTTGCTTTACTGTCCTGAATTTCAAAAAAAAACAAAAAAACCAAAAAAAAAAAAAACAAAAAAAAAAAACAGTACTTTCATTTAAGTTATTTTGATGAGCTTTTTTGTCATTGCTTCAGGAAATGGTACATCCGGTTGCATCTCTGACATATGAATTATGTCCTGTACTATACGCCTATGAGTAAAGCTATCATTAGTTTCTAATTTAAGCTGCTGGTTTTCTGTAGTGACCACAATAATTTTTTTATATACAAAGTTTCAGGACTTGACATTGCCATGCTGTTAAAATAAGATTTTGGTAAAGCAACACAAGCCTTGTCTTATTTTGGGCTCTTCATCAGGGTCTAGAAAAAAAAAATGTATTCTCTGTTAGTTTGAAGACTGAGGAAGGCATATAAACCATATTTTCCAGAAACTAATGCATTATTAAAACATTAGAGAGGGGATAGAGGGAATGTTCATTAGAGAAATTACAGGCAAATAATATAGCTGAAGGAAAGAATTCAGGAGAGCTCTCTGTCTCTTGTCTTGGCTGAAGAAGTGGTGTGTGTCAGCAGCGGAGAGGGGCAAAATCATTGGCTTCCTGTCCTCAGTATCCTATAGAGTTTGTACTGGAACAGGCACAAGCTGGTTGTGTGCATTTGCTTCGCTGTAAAGCAGAGAACATGAACAGTTTCCATTAGTGTTTTATTTCAATACTTAGTTCTGGCCTTAGCAGAGGACTAGTGGACATGCAGATCTGAAGATGTTCATCGTGATTTATAAACACCGATAGCATGGGCAGTACCTAGGAAAGGTAAATCCTGATCAGGAAACCAAGACATATTTAAGAATTTGGGCAAATGTGGCATGTTCATAGGAAAAAAGGCTTTGCTAGGCAGTACTTTAAGACAGATTTGTCTGCAAATATTTGGTGGACAAGAATAGGAACAATTTGCCAAAGAAAAGTATATTAAGATACAGGAAAATGTAGAAAGTTACTACACTAAAGGATAGGTAAAAAGCAGGGAAGATTAGAATAAGAAAACACATAAAGAATGCATGCAGACACTAGCGTTGGAGGACATTCCCTTCATGATATCTGCACTGAAAAAACCTACATTTTTGAAATAGAATATTGATATTGAGTAATGATTGGTTCATTATTGTGATGGGCACCTAGTAATCCAGATCCAGGTTTAGCACACAATAACAGTTATTTGTTCAAATGAGGGTACATCGATTCTCAGAAGGATCGAAGAAATTGTAAGGCATTTTCTATTGTCTAAATTCCTGAGGGGTGGTTCATTTTTCTTGAGAGACCCACAGAATTTAAGAAGAGAGTGTTTTAAGATGTTTGGAGAAGTTGAGAAAGAATTGGCTACTTCAGAAACCTTCTTTGTTCAAGTACTGTATGAAAAGTGTTTACAGAAGTGAAGGGTCTTCAATCCTAGAAGGTTTCAGGGCTTACTCAACCAAAGCTGTAGCAGCTTTGAGGATCATCAAGGGCATAGCTTCAGAAAAATGAATTATATTGAGTCCTACCTTCAGATTCAGTCCCTGCCTTCTGTACCTGAAGCAATCAGTGTGTCTCACCACCGGCAAAGCCCTGGTTGAGGAGGGGACACAATCCTTTTTGTAATAACCATTTCAGCGGGGCTTCTTCTATCTCTTCTTTATAATGTGCTGTTTTCAGTTGGAAAATTCTTGATATGGTTATGAGGTGTGGTTCTGCAGGGGAATTTGTCATTGTCCTGGAAATCTGTATATGGGTGACCCCCTTACTTTAACCTGGCAATACAGAGGGATATCCACTCTACTCTGACCAAATTAAAAATGGGCTCAGTTTGGGTTTCATCTGCACTGGAATTATCTCCTTTCATTTTGGTATTGCTACTCAGAGTGGGAGGTGAAATCAGAATCTGGTCTACTGTATTGTTTATGAAGCTGTAAAAAACAAAAAACCACCAAACTCATTATTGTTGTGAAAATGTATGCTATAACATTCAGTTTTCTGCAGTGAGATAAACCTGAATCTTCAACTCTGTCTTCTTGTCTCTGTTTGCTGTCAAGAAGTGGCAGTTGACCCTGAAGTAGTGGACTGATTTATAGTAACCTGGAAAAAAAAAAAAAAAAAGAAAAAAAGGACAAAAAAAGAAAAAAGAAGCCTTGTATCTCTCTCTCTCTCCCTCCCTCTCTCTCTATCTATCTCCCCAGTCAGAAGATGAAAAAGTTCATTGTGAAAACTTCTGCTTCTTATAATCTTTCTCAGAAGTCTGCTTCTTCATAATGTTTGGGAATATATGCAGTCTTAGGCATTTGTATGGAATACTAATTGTGATAGTTGTAAAATTAATGTTACCTCGAACATTTTTTTGAATCCAATTCCTGTGCCTTTAATTAATCATTACTTCTCTGGCAGTGCAAATTTACATACTTTTAAGGCTGGCTCTGATCCACGTTGGCATCTGAAGCCCAGACAGCAGAGCTCTTCTGAGCAACACAGTGAGGCACCAAACAGAAATATTGAAACTCGAAATGCTGCGTGAATTGTTAACTTCTGCCTAATAATAAAACTCATAGACTTGGCAGGGTAAAGAAAGGGTGGGCAGCTAGTGGAACATATTTCACTTCAAAACGTGCCATGTACTGCAGCACAGGCAGCACTCTCGGGCTCTTTTTGCACAGGGAACTGGGATCAGGGGAAGTTCCCAGAAAATTTTCTTGAAACTCACTGCTTCAATGTGTTCAGAAAGTAATACATGACCATTCTCCCACTATTATCTTATTTCTGTCATCAACGCTGTCCAAGAAAGACAGTTTTTTTAGATAAGAACTAATGGAGAAAAAAACATTAATAAAAATAATCTGTTCAGGGAAGATATGTCACGATGGGTACTTGTGGATGAATGGTATCTCTTGCTAAATTGAGGTTAAAGAAATATTTATAAAAAGAGCTTTCTTAGTGCGAGAAAGATTTGAGAGGGGTGAGTTTGTTATGCTGACTCCAGTGCTGCACACACGGGTGTGATGTGAGGTAGGTAACGTGTAGTTAGGAATTGTCTCTCCTGCTGCTGACATCAAGAGCAGAGGAAATGAGGCTTTCCTCCAGTAGAAACTTCTGGGGAAGACAAACGATCATTCTTCCTGGTAGACTGCTCCTGCATACATGGGTTTAAGATCTGAGGTGGCCTAACAGTCTGTGTGATGATGGTGGAACTTGCCCTATTTCTGGGAGCACATCAAAAGGAGCTGCTGGTGTGTAGTTTTTTTTTTTTTTTTTTTTTTTTTTTTTTTTCAACATTACTGAGCAGATTCAGCATGTGTACTCCTCACTCTGCTAGAAAAGCACACTTTTCCCCTTTCTTATCCCATTGCCTGGCTTCACAGGGCAGGAGCTCAGTGACTGAAAGGGAGCACTGCTCATCTCACATTGCTGCAGCCACCGCGCTGCATTGTTCTTGCTAAACGTGATGTTTGGAGAGGCAGGGTGCAGACATGGTGAAATCTCCAGGACACTTACTTGAAAAGGATGCAGCACTGGGAAGAGGCATGTGCTGTTGTTTCCTCCAAGACTGCCTGTCCTCCGTTCCTCCTGTGGCAAGGTAGGAGCCTCCACGCCTCTCCTCCCCTCCAGAGCTTTTCCCCAGGAACAAGCGTGGATGGTAACCTGCTCAGGTCTTCTCTCAAGCCAGACTCTGACCTGTTACATATCCTTTTCTTTTGCTTTGTTCTGTCATACATTTCCACCCTGCTCTTTCTGTGAGGTTTATTGACTTTCTCACTTTTTTGAGGAGCTCACCTCTTGTAGGTACTGCTGTAGGCTATGTTGAAGGGTTACCTTTCCCTCCTGGCTCCAAGGCAGCTGCACTGTCAGCCTGGTTGTGCTTTCTTTGCCACTTATATATATTCTATATATAGAGAGAATATTTATATTCTATATTTTATTTCCTCTGCAGCCCTGCCATTGACCGTGCTCCAAATTTTATTTTAGGTTTGTTTGGGGTCATGTTGTTTGGCATGTGGGAACTGTGATTGTTTAATCAAGTACCTGGCATTTCTGTGAGTAGAGGCGGGTTTGTGAATCTGACAGCAAGGGGCAACCTGTCCCTTGAGACAGGAGTGGATCTCCTCGGTGGCTGGGGTACTGCACAGCCTTGGCTGTTTGTGGCAGTGCTTTGGGGGACAGTAGTGCTTGCCTGCTGGGCAGTCTGCTCCCTGCCTCCCAAAACTGTGCTGCTTTGTGCTTTAGATATTCTCAGAGAAGTGTTTTGGACCCCTCACCTGAGGGGCTGTCTATGACTCCCCTCGGTTGTCTATGACTTTAGCTTGTACCTCTGTGCCTAAGTTCAGCCCCAAAATGAATCAGTTTTTAGCTCACTCCCATTGCAAGTAAGTATTACTTCTCTCTTGAGAATGAAATTGCATGTAACTTCAGCCACCACTTCTCTCTTTATAAAGTTTTAAGAGAAATGTATTTTCAGAGTTCTCAACTGCTGAAATATTTTTTTTAATGATCTGTTATATTTTAATTAAAAGGTCATGTTTGAAGACGGGAGCCTATTTTTTTGTATAATGGATCTGCTTCTGGAGTGCCTTTGTTCATTAAAATTTGAAAATTAAAATAGAAAAAATAGACAAGGGAAGTAAGGCATATTATACTATTACTTTCATGTTTGGTTTTGAAGGTAAAACTATGTCAAAGTTATAATTGGATTTTGTCCTCAAAATGGCCTTGCTAGAGTAAGTGTATTGATGTAGGCAGCTCTGGTACTTCTTCCTTTCAGGAATTACTGAGCAGGTTACTGAGCAGGGTGCCACTCCACTACAACTAAATTATCACACCTAAAAGCAACATGCCTGTACATTGGAAATACGTAGATGAGAAGTGGAAGCATCATTCTGACACAGACTCTGCAGAGTTGATTTTGCCTTGGAAAGATTTTTACTAAGAAAAATGGCTATATCTGCTAAAACTCTGGACTTAAGCATTTTGGCAACATGGCATCATTGCTAAGCTCTTTTGTTTAAATACTTTTACACACCGTTTTATTTTTTTTTTACGAGCTTACGATATAGATTTATCTTTGATATATAAAAAGTATTTATATGTCCATTAAATTAGATTCACTAAATAAAAAAAAAAAATACACTTCCTCCAGTGGAAGAAATGCAGCATCTGGATAACTTTCCACAGTGGGAAGGCACTTTTCATCCTTGAGTAGGTGTTCTTCATCTGAGTCCACCTTCAGAATTGGATAAGCATCTTATCATCCCTTTTGGAGTCCTGGGGGCTTCCCGTAAAGAATTTGTCTTCCACTGCTGTGTTCATCACTGCATCACTTAAGTTTTCTGCACTGTGACTTAATTACTGATGCCCAGATACGCAGAGCAGCTGAGCATCTTTAACTCCTCAGCTTGGCTTTTGTAAATAAAGGATGGCTGTAGCCAGATTGAAGGATTTCCTCGCTGAATTTCATAAAAACAGAAATTAGTATTTTAGCTTAAAAACTATTTTTAGCCAATCCTTATGCTTTTATTTATTTATTCATTTATTTAAAGGGAGGATTTTCATGTGATACAGGTCTGCATGCTGCTATGTGTAAACAGTAAAGTACAAGAAAATTAAAATGCAGTGCTTTTCATTGCATTTTCACTTGGTTAGGACTTAATTGGAACCATTTGTACTGGGGTAAAATTATCTCTATTGAAATCAAGAGGCTTAAATCAGGTGCCGTTAAAAGCCTGACCCTGAGAGACTGCTGAGGACTCCAGATCAGGTCCATGCTTTTGCATGATCGTTTCATAACAACTGAGCCCTTATAAAGTACGTTCAATACCAATACAATTACGGAGTAAACAGTGATTGCCTATAAACATGAATTGTTTTACCTCTTGTCTGATGATTATAAATTGAAGCAGCACCGGTGCTGTAGTAGCTCTTTTCTTTCTTTCTTTCTTTTTTTTTTTTTTTTTTTTACTTATTTTCCTTGTCTTCTTTCCCTCTCCTTTTTGCTTTCCCTTTCCATTTCCTTCCCCCCCCTCCCCCCCTCTCTTTTTTAGGGAGTAGTTTTGAATTGTTAAACCCCAAATTTTTAATCCTATTTTAGAAAAAAAAAAGCATATTTTTCATATTTTTTAACACTCTCATCAAACTCAGTCTGTCATGATAATATAATTTTTCCTTCCTTGTACCTCTCAAGAATAAAATTTAAAATCAGTTTATAAAATCTTAGACTTCATTTGTGGTTTAGAGAGGAGTCCATGCCCAAACCTGATACATGGCAATAAAAAATGAACTCAAAATTCACATCATTTCAGTTATATCTTTGATTTACCCTGTGACATCTGGTCAAGGTTGATTGACTATCAGTTATTTAATTTTTTATTTTTGTGCTTTTCATCTTAATTTCTAACATTATGAAGTTCTGCTTGTTGCTATGGGAAGATGTCATAATCTCATTGGCCTTCCAGGTTTGTTATGCTGTATGTTTGTTACTCAGATGTTCATTATGTATGCGTAAAGTTACAGTAGTGTTTCCCTGTAGGTACTGCAAACTCACATAATGTCCTACCTTCATTCAAAAATACAATACTAGTTCAAAAGAAAGAATTGACAGAAAAGATTCTTTTCTAAAATAGCAAAAAAAAATTGCATTGACTTTCTTTGATTGGCAGTGCTACGTATTTTTGACAAATCCTTTTTGATGTGAGCTAATACATATTGCAGCAGTAAGTCCCTCAGATTACCGAGTATTTGGAGATGTTGTGTAATGTCTTTACATCGTATGCTCAAATCACGGTAGAAATACAGAAGGTTATGCATGCACTTCTGCGATAAACTCACAAATTCTGACACCCAAGGAGCCTTTTGGACACATCACAGTGAGGTGATTGTGGGGTCTCTCAAATGTGCTGAAGTGTTTTCAAGAACAGGAGCAGTACATCAGTCTTCTTGTAGCAGTTGAAACAATCTTACCAGCTTCATAGTCTTGGAAGATGATTAAAAATATGTCTAAATATTACAAGATATTACTTCTAAAGTGTTTTTTTTAATTATTATTATATAATTAAAACCCAGTTTATTGTCAATAAACTAGCTTCACACTACAATATTGCTCATAAATATTTTTACTTAAATTTTTACCTAACATTGATCTTTTCAAATAAAGCCCTAAGTACTTATACTTGTTCAAAATGTTAGAAGTTGTTATTATCACTGTGAACTTTTGATAAAGTGGAGTGATTTGATTTATCTTTCTTGCTATTAATAGTCATTGTAGGTAACGCTTGCTATTAATAGTCACTGTAGGTAACACTGTAGACAGTAAAACAGTCAATGTGGAGAAAATGAGAGTTGTGGAAGGAAAAGGATAGAGTTCCATGGTGTCTGTAAAAAGTCTGTTCTGTAGAAAGGTAAAGATGAGAGAGACTGGAGCTTTTGAAGAAACGAACATAATTCAAACTCTCATTTCTCAGTGTTAGGGGCAACAAAAACAAGAGTAGGTAAGGAAGTGTAGTGACCTACATGGAAAGGAGAATCACATTGCAAACAATATTTACAGCAACAATCTCTACTTGAACTTGCTGTTATACAAAACAGAATAAGAAAAATAATTTTCCTATTCAGTTCAATGCCAATAATGATGATTCTATCTATTTGAAGAGATGTCTTCAAAAAGTAGTGGCTATATTCAAAAGGTTTAAGTAGGCATACATGAAGACTGAATTTGGGTGTTATACTGCCAAGCAGCAAGAATTTTGAATTTCTGAGCTACCTGTTTTGTTTGAGATTTGTTTTTCCCCCACAGGGTTTTCCACTGTTTTGTGATAACAAATCTATGACACCAGTTTGAATATAGGCTTAGACAGAAAGCTGACAATTGAGACAGACCTGGAAATAAGGGAAATAAAAGTGGATAAGCACTACACAGTCACATTTTAGAAAGCTCTTCAGGTATAAATTCTTATGTTTCTCTAAAGGAATTTTTTCATACTCTTTCTGAGTAATATATATATTTTTGACCTTGTGTCATCTGTGTTCCCTGGTTACTTGCAGTCAGACTCAGAACCCACTGAAATGGATAAAACGTCTCAGTTTTGGCAATGTTTATGGAGTGATTTAGGTAGAATGCAAAATAAACCGAGGGAAAAATAATATAACTGATGTTTTGGCTACTGCTGGTGCCCACGTTTCTGTCTAAGTTAGCGTAATGGCAATCAATTTTTACTGCCTTGGAGTATGTGCCACAATTTATGGAGCTTAATGAAGTTTTACCCATACTGTGATTATCATTCAAAAATAGGTATAAAAATAACTGTTGTAATCACAGAAGACAGTGATGCACAGAAGATGTACAATTGGAAATCACATATAATTGAAAATATGATCATTGTTTCTTTAAATACACATTTAAATGTTAGATCTATCTGGTAATATCTGTATCTGCCCTTAATTTACCTGTCATTAGCTGGCTGCTCAGATACAGCTGTCAGGATAGATGTGGGTCATGAAGATACTCTCCTCTGAGATGAGAGTGGCCTTGTAATGCTTTATATTTCTGTAAGAAGGAGTCTTTGGAAACACTGTCACAGAAGAGGGTGTTGCTGGGGAGGTCGAGCTGCACACGGCTGCTTGTGTTGTGTAAGATGAGTGAACTTCCACTTGTTTTTCCTTCTGGCTATCAGGTCCATTCTGACATGGATTTTCAGACGCAGTCTTTTGAGTTGCAATTAGTTTTACCAATGATTTCTTCCATTCATGTGCCTAATTACCCGATGGAGCCTGCAAATCAGCTTGGCTGCAGTCAGAACAAAAGTAATTGCACCTTCAATTTAAAGCCCGAGTGGAGCACTAGTGAAGATTTGCAGCCTTAATGCACGGCCATGAAGGAAAGCACTGAGTATTGTTTGTGGGCACTTCCTGATAAAGCAGCTGTAGTCAAGGCATTGATTTGATTCTTCTCCTTTGTCCTATCACAATAGCTTGACTTGTAATCTGAGTAATACGTTCGTCTTTTCTTTGCAACTTTCACATTAATGCAGTAATTATTGTGTGCCTGGCATATTACAGAACAAGAGCAGATCTCATTCTTTCAAGATTTTATGGCCTTTTCTTGCTTGCTGTGCTTAAATATTTGAAGTTGCAGTCTTAAAATAAATTGCTTGACAATAGTACCATGGGTTTCTTTCATTTTTCACTTGCAGGTTTACCTAAGTATGCAACTAATAACCTCAGGGAATGCATAGAAAACAGAAAATAAAGCATTCTTATTGCGGTGTCTTGCAGCGCTTTGACTACTGACATGGATATACTCAGAGGGAGGAGGTTAAGGGGAAGGCTGCTGTATTTGTTGGTAGATGCTGAGTAGTATATAGGCAGCTTTTGGGTAAACAGCAATTTTTGATTGCCTCTTTGACAAAGGCACCCAGAAAAATTAATGTATGTACTTCTAGTAGCTTCTTGTTTCAGAAGCTGACATATGCAATTACTGGTGGTGCAGCTGTATTTTGCAAAACTTTTCATTATTCTCTTGGATGTTTTCATATGTATAGTTTTTTAATTAATTTTTTCCATTCTTTCTTAAAGAACAATATATATTTTTGTTTGTAGTAAGGTGTAAATTCTCTTTATAACTTTACACAGTAACAACACTGGTGCAATAAAGATACCAAGTGAAAATGCTGTCCTAGTTTAATTTTGTTGCAAAATTCTTTTTTCATTATGCTTAGAGGTTATTTTATCTAATACAATTATAATAATATGTATATATGTTCCTCTCCTAATGGAAAGAATTTAACTATTCCATAATTTATAATGGGTTATAATGGGATATTATTAAATATATAATATTATTAATAATGTATCATTTATATTGCAGTATATAAATGGAATAATAACAACAGCTGGTAATTTGCTAAGTCAGAAAAATGACTTATAAAATGCCCCACCTAGTACCTTTCAATAATGTTACATGCAGCTGTTTTGATACATTTTAATTAAGAATAACATCAGCAATATGGATATTTAGTTATAATTATCACAGAATCACAGAATCTCTAGGTTGGAAGAGACCTCAAGATCATCGAGTCCGACCTCTACCTAACACTAACAGTACCCACTAAATCATATCCCTAAGTTCTACATCTAAACGTCTTTTGAAGACTTCCAGGGATGGTGACTCCACCACCTCCCTGGGCAGCCCGTTCCAGTGCCTCACAACCCTTTCAGTAAAGAAATTCTTCCTAACATCCAACCTAAAACTCCCCTGGCGTAACTTTAGCCCATTCCCCCTCGTCCTGTCACCAGGCACATGGGAGAACAGGCCAACCCCCACCTCGCTACAGCCTCCTTTAATGTACTTATACAGAGCAATAAGGTCACCCCTGAGCCTCCTCTTCTCTAGGCTGAACAAGCCCAGCTCCTTCAGCTGCTCCTCATAGGACTTGCTCTCCAGGCCCCTCACCAGCTTCGTCGCCCTTCTTTGGACCCGCTCAAGCACCTCGATGTCCTTCTTGTAGCGAGGGGCCCAAAACTGAACACAGTACTCGAGGTGCGGCCTCACCAGAGCCGAGTATAGGGGGACGATCACCTCCCTAGCCCTGCTGGTCACAGTGTTTCTGATACAAGCCAGGATGCCGTTGGCCTTCTTGGCCACCTGAGCACACTGCTGGCTCGTATTCAGCCGACTGTCCACCATCACTCCCAGGTCCTTCTCTGCCTGGCAGCTCTCCAACCATTCCTCTCCCAGCCTGTAGCTCTGCTTGGGGTTATTGCGCCCCAGGTGCAGGACCCGGCACTTGGCCTTGTTGAACTTCATACAGTTGACCTCAGCCCATCGGTGCAGCCTATCCAGATCCTCCTGCAGAGCCTTCCTACCCTCGAGCAGATCGACACAAGCACCTAGCTTGGTGTCATCTGCAAACTTACTGAGGGTGCACTCAATGCCGTCATCCAGATCATTGATGAAGATGTTAAAGAGGACCGGCCCCAGCACCAAGCCCTGGAGGACACCACTAGTGACTGGCCTCCAACTGGACTTGGCTCCATTTACCACAACTCTTTGGGCCCGGCTATCCAGCCAGTTTCTAACCCAACGAAGCGTGCGCCAGTCCAAGCCAAGAGCAGCCAGTTTCTTGAGGAGAATGCTGTGGGAGACGGTGTCAAAAGCCTTGCTGAAGTCAAGGTAGACCACATCCACAGCCTTTCCCTCATCCACCCAGCGCGTCACTTTGTCGTAGAAGGAGATCAGGTTCGTCAAGCAGGACCTGCCTTCCATAAACCCATGCTGACTGGGCCTGATCGCCTGCTTGCCCTTCAAGTGCCGCATGATGACTCCCAAGAGGATCTGCTCCATGAGCTTCCCTGGTACTGAGGTCAAACTGACCGGCCTGTAGTTCCCCGGGTCTGCCCTCCGGCCCTTCTTGTAGATGGGCGTCACATTTGCTAGCCGCCAGTCAGCTGGGACCTCCCCCGATAGCCAGGACTGCTGATAAATGATGGATAGGGGCTTGGCCAGCTCCTCTGCCAGTTCTCTCAGTACCCTTGGGTGGATCCCGTCCGGCCCCATCGATTTGTGCACATCCAAGTGCCGTAGCAGGTCACCAACCAGTTCTTCGTGGATGGTGAGGGCCACATCCTGCTCCCCGTCAAACTGGACGTCTAGTCATACTGGACTAGAAATTTTGGATACTTTTCCTACGAGATTTATCACCTCAATTTCTTTCACTGCATCAGGTTGGAACATCATGTGATTAAAATATCATTGTTTTGCAAATGATTCTGTTGTAGACAGGTAGTCTTTTTGAACTGATGAGACTAATACATTCATTTCAGTTCCAAATGTGTGATAAGCCATCCTTTTTGCCCTTGAAAACTTTGTAGTAAGCATTAAAGGACATAGGACTCTAGGCTACTGACTGTTTTGATTTTCAAAGCTGAGATTTTCTATTGACTAGTTTTCATGAAAAAAAAAATATAAATCACTGAGTATTGTCCCCATTCATCCCAAGAAAAGTCAAGACTAAAAGACTATACACAAAAAAGAATATCTTGGACTGTTGCACAGTGGGTTTTTTTGCAAGACCTGTGATCACTGTCGCATGTGGATTTGGGGTAGAAATTCCAAGTTTTGAACTAGTTGGTCCATCAGACTAACATCAGAGCCAGTTCTATTAGAACTACTTCTAGAACCCAAACTTCAAAACAACCACTTTATTAGAACCAAAACTCCCTATATATATATATAGATATATATATATATGTATATATATATATGTGTGTGTATATATATATATATATATTTAATGTGTCTCCTAACTGCTGGTGGTGAACTTTGAAAGGATGGAGTTCAGTCTCTAGTTTTATTTGCCCACTTCATGTGCTGTACAACAGCTACTTCAGTAGCTATGTTGTGTTGTGTATTTGGGGATGTGGCTGTATGTATCCATCATCCTCTACTTGTGGATTTGCTTCTTTGGAGGGCCACTGTAGCCAGAAATCACAGGTGCAGTGCGTGTCCTGCTGCTTCCTTTATCACTTGGTGTGTGCCAGGCCAGCTTCAAGAATCTAATTCTTTGGGCTAGTTATTCAAAACTAATTCCATGGAAACATCTAGAGCTGCCTAAAGGTGTAACTTCATCAACTGTAATATAGCTGCTCCCATAAAACTTAATAAGTTGTTTACACAAATGAGAGAAGGATATAAAGGATTATTCGGTTATTCTACATGGAAAAGGAGCTTATAATGTTATCAACTGTAGAGAACAGGAAGAGACCTCACAGGTTTCTGAAACATTGCAGACTCAACAGAAAATGTGAAGAGTAGTTTCCTGCACAAGATACTACTAGCATTTTTAATAAACTGTGAATTAGCCAAAAAATAATTAATGGCAGACTTCCACAAATTTGAAATGACACTTGTTAATCATTGGCACTTACATGTGAAGAAATCCACACTTACATTTTCCATGAAACATAAAGGTAGCCTTTAAAGTATTTTATGTAGGTAGTGTTAGCCATTAAGTTAAGAAGTTTGTAGGAAAAAAGAATGCTGGATTTTTAAATTATCTTAAAATATACTGTTGAAATCAATGAATCCTGTAAAACAGCCAAGAAATTCCTGTTATATATGTATTTTTTTTTCGTCTAGTACTGCATCTGCTTGTTAATTGAGTAGAGTGTATATAGGGAGATAAGTTGGTTACCCATAGTCTTTCTATAAATACCTTTTCATAAGCTCTATTCATGTATGTATGTGCATATGAAAAATGTAATGTCATTAGTCCTGTATGGACTTGCATTGCTTTTAAGTGAACTGTGGTCTTGGTTTCATTAGGTGATTATACATACATTATCTCTATATAATATAGTATCCGATCTATGAATCTCCTCCTGTCTAGTCTTCACCCTCTAACTGCATACAGGAAAAAACCATGTCTTTAGTTCTGATGAATCATAATCCTCTGTTTTATGTAAAGTTCTTTTATTTTTCTGTAAACCAGGTAACTTAATCATGGAGATAAATTTCTAATCAGAGCCCAGTGGAACTGGCCAAATAATTTTGTTTGTTACAGCTTTGCTCAGAGGTATTCATCTAAAGATATGTGTTTTGCCACTCTGCCATTACATTGGGGAAACTCATCCAACTTTCTACTACCCTGGATCCCCCTAAAGCAGAGGTTACGGTGTTCCCTTTCCTGCCACTGATACTCTTTGGTTTATTTACATTTGGATTTCTTTATTGTAATGTTGCCTTTAAGAATCTGTGTGTGTGTGTGTATATATATATATATATATATATACATACATACAATGAGACATTTATATGCGTATGTGTATATATATCTATTTATATCTATATATGCCCACAAAAGATTAAGGCATACTTGGATTTTAATTACCCGATTACCTGTTTTATTTGCAAGCAAGTTTTGTATAATCTGAACACAAGTGGAAAAATATTGATGGAAATTTGTGAAATATTCTTTACAAATTTATTCTGTATTTTGATAACTCCTAAATTAATATTATTGACTTTTTTTTTTTCTTCTTCTTCCTTGTATCAATTCTTTGGGGACTCTTAAATGATATAAAATCAATTGTGTGTATAAACACCTGATCAATAAGAAACTCCAGAAGGCGATTTTGGTTCTTCTGGTCTAACAGTAGTCTTTGTTTAAAGTTAGAATCTTCTGCACAGCTAAGTGTTATAACACTACATATGGATTATACTGGATTCAATTTAAATTATAAAATTATGTGGCATGAATTTAACTTACATTGCTGCAGTATGGTAACCTTTCCTTGTTTCTAACCCTCAGTGAACAGTGATATTATGTTGTCGAACAGATGTTTTCAGTAATGCCAAAATTGACTAAGTCAGTTTTAGAAGTCCTCTGTTATGGAAACTTGAAAATGAAATTGAGAATTAAAAATACATTTAAATGAATTTTTTATTTTTAATTGCAAATCAGGCAAATTGTTGTTTAGCTTCTGGGTAATGAAAATGAAGAATTCCCACAAATTACTGTTATATATATTGAAAGATCTGTAGGTATGCAGCTTGTATAGCCTGTGTTAATCCAATTCCGTATGTCTCTTTTAAAGGTATATTATTTTACTTGACTTTTTACTTGATTTTTCTTCAAGAGTGGAAGAAATATATTACTATATTGTGACATTTCATTAAAGTTTGGATCGATGGGAATTTGTGAAAATACCTTTTTGGCCATAAATGACCATGTCAGTATTTATGTAGACTTCTTCCTCTACATCACAGACATCTGCAATAAAATCATGTTTGTGTCTGATGCTTTGCCATCTTTTTCTGTCATTGGCATTACTTTGGTAAAATACATTAAGAATTTTGTTTAATTATGATAAATGAATTGTTACTTTCCTGTAGATACTAATGATGCACGGGCTTACTGGAAATGAACCATTTGTTTTATTTCCATGCAGTCTTACAGGCAATCTTCAAGATACAGATATATCTATATATATATATAGATATTCAGACAAAAGTCTCATTAGCTTCAAGATGAGATTTGTGTGAGGAAGAGAAGATGTAGCACAGTGCAAATGTTGGAGCTTTGGTCTGATGAGGATATTGGGAAGGTAGCCCGCAGTCACACCAGGGTTAGCAGTGATCCTCAAACCCCCAAAGGAGGTGTGACTCTTCTTGACAACTAGCTGTACGGAGGTGAGATTCTCAGGGAAGATTAGTTGAGTGTTGCAAATAGACTTAATTAGCCAAGCAGGTGTTCAATTATCCTACTCAGGAACTTACAAAAATCCTCACAGCTGGCTAAATGTAACTTTAATGTACACAGGTACTTTTAAGCCTCAACATACTTACACACGTCCTACCAGAACTTTGTGATTCTCCATAATAGTCCAAATATTTCTGCTGAACTGGCTAGAGTGCAGTATTTTTCCTTGTGAAACTTAGAAGCAAACTGCAAAAGACCGTGAACACAAGATGAAAAGGGAGAAAAACTTTCAAATACTGAGTCACAATGAAGTTACCTCTGAAGCTGCAATAACTCTATGTGGCATTGTACCTCTTTACAAAAATGTGTTACATTCAACTCAGCTCCCCAAAGTCAAAGCAATTCCCTTGTCTGCTGAAGCTTGTCTCTCCATCATGACTGGTTTTTATTTCAAATACAAACTAGTCTTGCCATCGATTATTATTTTATCCAAGTCTCCATCTGCCACAGCTATTTAGCAGTCCTTACGGACTGCTATACGGACTGACATTCCACTACCTGACTTTTACATATCTTCTAACATTGTGCACCATGAAGCTTGAGAATTTTCTTTTTTTCCCCTTGTTTTTCTATGCTATGAGTGAGAATATTATTGTATGCATAAAAAAGTAGATGGTCATAAATTTTGATTTGTGCACGTCATGCTGTTTTGATCAGCTGTGCTGATCAAAATTTCCATCTATTTAAAAGTCATCTACTGTGAATAGACCCTAAACAGTGATTTTTGGTAGAATGCTTTAGAAGTTGTGCTCTTACTTGTTTTTCTAGTAATAGCTAACTCATTATGTTTTAGTAAATGTTACAAGGTACACTGCAAAATCGGTTGGAAGATATGAAATTCCTTCTTAATACTAACCATAATAGTTTCCATAAATGTTTCTGACTGTTTCCACGAGTGGTTGGAAGTAAGGGTGTTGATGTAGCTCTTCTAAAATATCACGCAGTTCATGAATGGGAACTCGCAGTGCCAGGAGAAAAACCTCTGTGCTTAGAACAAAAATGATCAAGGCTGAAAAAAAGCACAAGATGTTTTGCAGAGTTAAGAAAATACATAACCAGTATGGGTCATTGATTTTCCCTTCTCCGAATAACTTATAAGTGCACATTTATTGTTTGAGTTTATTTATTTATTTACAGAGACAGAGGTGGATTTTTGTCTTCTTTGTCTTAGATTGGGAAGATTCCGCCCCCCCTCCCACCACATTTGGCTCTGCAAGTGAAGGGTTTCCGCCCCCCCTCCCACCACATTTGGCTCTGTAAGAGAAGGGTTTCTCTTACCAGCATATCCCAGAGAAATAAAAACGTGAAGTTAGATTGTTCCCAGAACCAAATCCCATACCTATGCTAAGCAGTATAATTGCTAACAAGCTGCTCTCTTTTTAAAAAGCCCATTATCCACAGGGCTGACAGCAAATCATGCATTCCGGTGAAAGTGGCATTTTACAGCACCTCTGAAAGGAAGCTGAAACATTTTGATGAATGAAGATATTGACCAGAGAAAGTAATTGTATGACCATAATCATTCAGACAAGAACTGCAGCAATAGGATCTTATAACACGGCAAATTGTAAAGGGAGCATGAGGGATGAAAATGATAGGTACTTATGCAAATAGATTGTAACTATCCTGTGCCACTTTGTGGGTCTGTCTTTTAGTCTCTCTTGCTATCTAGGCCATGGGATTACTCAAAAACAGCTGGAAAGGAATGGATGCAATCATTTAATCACAAATTCTAAATGCTTTTTGTAGTAATTTTCCTGCAAATAGTAACACTACAAAATCAAGGCAGGTAGTATTTAATACCAGTTGCAAGACCAGAGCTCCAGAAAGTCTGCATGCTTTTTATTGTAAGTATCCTGGGTCTGTCTTTTAAAACACCTGAGATACAACATGAAACTGTTTGTCTATTTAGGTTTATCACCTTTTCTTCATGTTTGGCGAATGTAAATGATAGTGTTTAATGAAGTAGATGCTGGAGGAGTCATTAAGTGATATTGTCGTGATTACATCTAAGCTACAGAATGAGCCTCATTCTCATTACTACTGCAAAGCAAATTACATTTGCTTTTCATAGCATAATGCACTTTGCCCCTGAAATTCCTGCCAAAATAAAGGAAAGCTGTGATTTAGAGCTTTCCTCTGTAGGCTTTGTCATGGTGACAGTACAGGAACAGTTTAGGAAAAACAGGGAAAAAAAAAAAAAAAAAGAAAAGAAAAAAAGGAAGACAAAAGAAAGACAATTCATTCAAGGCTTCAGAAGATGCTTTGTTAGCACAAACTAACCGTGGTCCTCTGACTGAAATCTTTTCACTGCCCGTTGTACCCCAGCACGTACAGGGGGAACCAGGCAACCACCAGACACTGCTGCAGCTCAGTGCTGCTGTTTTTTCTGCTCCAAAAACCCACAGTCCAGGGGTAAACACCTATGTGCACACCTGCGTGCTTGTATCACTGAACATGGTGAACCTGGTAACGTTCACCTAAGGCTGCACAAATGTCAGCCTCAGCTTTAGCTTTGAGTTGTACCCATAAACATAGCAGAAATAATTAAAACTGTTGGAATTCTTGTTTGTGATTTTTATTGATGGAGACATATTTCTGTGTTTGGATCATCTCACTGTTTATCAGCTAGGTCAGTCACAGCATGGGGAGGTAGTACTATTAGAATAGCTGTTTAGCAAAACTCCAGCTCTCAGAAGGTTTAGTGTCTCCCTAAAAGTTTATTTTTTAATTTCTTGTCCTAACTGGGATGCTGCATTTTAACTAACCTGTGTCTCTGGCAAAAGCCTGGCAGAGGCAATCTTCAGTCCCTAGGCTTCAGCCAGTGCCCTTCAGTGTGACTGCTCCCACCAGGCAGTGTCCTCCTGCTTCTGTCATTAATACCGTGGTAGAAGATACATTGAATTATGGTTTACATAACAAGTTTTCCGAGAAGTTTGGAAAGTGCTGTTAAGGCAATTCAAAAACCAGACTCATTAATGCATCACGTTAAGGCAGTGTTTTTCTGACATTTTGTTTTTGCCTTTGTTGTATGCATGCTTGCTGGAAAAATCGTCTTAAAGGCTTTTTATCGTCATTGATTAAGAATAAAACTGTTCAACTTGTTAAGCTTTAACAAGGAAGCTGTGATTTTCTTCTGGTTTTGCTGCTTACAAGAAAGGCTAAGTTTATTCAGGTGCAAATCTGAAAATATTAGAGGCTGTTACTTTTTTTAATGTATCTATTAATTTTAACTGATTCTTTTTTCCCAAATCAATATCCCCAATGCTACTTCAAAGGAAACAGCACACTTAAATAATAAGCACTTTAATTTATGTGTCAAATGATGAAAGATATCTCTATATGAAATGAATTTAATGGAAACTAAATGAATCTTATTATTTCTATTGTAATAGAACATTGGATTATATCTTCTTGTTAGACTCAGGTGTAACATCCATTATGAAGGTTATTTAGTTATTTATTTTAAAGATAAAACATATATGTCAGACTCCATATTTTGTGAAAAATAGAGACTATATCTCCTCAGCATTGTTGGATGAGGTTACTCAGAAAGAGTAGTCAGGAATTGGAAGAGGTTACCCAGGGAAGTGGTGGTGTCACCATCCCTGAGGGTGTTCAGGGAAAGGTTGGACATTATGCTTAGGGACATGGTTTAGTGGGTGACACTGCTGGTAGGGTGATGGTTGGACCAGATGATCTTTAGGGTCTTTTCCAACCTTAATGACTCTGTAAAATAGTTTGAAATTCAAAGCCACGTCCTGCTAGGACTTTACAGATTTTCATGCTTGCAGTGAATCAGTTCATCATCAGTCAGTAAATTGTGTTATATTTAGACAGCAACCTAGTAGAGGCGAAAGAAAAACACTTCCGCATATTTGATTTTTATTTGCCTTTTGTGTTTTCTGGATGAATTTTTCTAGCATTTAGCATTTGGCAGGAATAGGCCAAAAGCAATTTGACCTACAACATTGGTGTACTTTTCTTGTGCATGAACTAGAATAGATATTTTGTTTTGCAGATGTGTTTTAGTAAGGTATTACTCAATCACAAACTACATTCAGAAATATATATTACTTAAGGATTGTTTTTATCAACAATGCAATTAAATGGCTCATGAAAAAGGTACTTTAAATAAATAATGAGAATGCTTGCAATTGTATTACACTTTAGGCAGCCATTTTCTGATTCATTAGAGTTAGATTGTAAAATCTATAATAACATTATAGATAGTATTATATATAAAACACCGTCTTCAGAAGTTGGTATTTTTTCAAACCACTTTAATATAAGAGCCTTTTAAGAAGATTAGATCCTTAAATCTCCATCTGCATGTTCTCCATCTGCCAGTTAGCTGTTAGTTATGGGAAAACTTTACAATGTCAGAAGCTTCTCATTGTACAGCTTCTTAGATATTTCCTCTTGAATGCCTCTATCTTACCAAAAAGTCACAGCTTCTGTCTTGGCAATGATTTATGGTCTAAAAAGCTGTTTAAGTTCCTCTTGTTTATATCATTCAAAAAGCAGTGCAAGGCCAAATATATCTTATTTATTTAACAACTTATTGTATTTTTAAACTTCATAGGTTGTTCTCAAAAAGTTGCATTGCTTAACATCAAGAAAGTTGATCAAAGATGTCCTTGATACTGATTGTATTATGAGTTTCCATTACTATAGTAATTTTCTGATGTTTCATCAAATCTTTTTTTTGTGTGCATTATCTTCACAAAGGTCTTACAGAATGTTGTCTTTTCATAATGTCATCCTCATTAATAACTTTTAATAAATTGGAATTAATCAATTTTACCAAGTTATTAAAACCAATTTATCTCTTATCTTGTCTTAGAGATAAGTCTTTCTCTGTATGCCAGTTTCCAGTGTTTTCAGCTAGCAAACTAGTTTCTAGCTGGAAACCTGACTTCTTTCTCACTGTGGGTATGAGTAAGCTTTGTGTGCTATTTGATCTTTTCCTTTCAAAAATTTGTAGAAGTATTTAAAGTGGACATTTATTTTTAGAAACTGAATGATATTCACATCTTCAGAGAAGAACCTTCTGAATAATAAAGACTTTGTACAATTTTTAGAGGCTTCAGTACAGAGGACATTCATCAACTTGTCCAGCTTCTGTCATTTTAATTCAATACTTTGCAGTAGCCTCTCACAATTCTCAGGGAATAACTGCTGCTGTTTCACCACAGCTTACTTATACAAACTACAAGTTCTTCTGTTACAATTGGACTCTGTTAAATGTCATAACAATAAGGCTTATACTGTTTTCTTTAGGATAAGTCCTAATTTTCTAGACTGTACTATGAATATCGAAATAATTCTTACTTGAGTGAAAATAATAGATTGGATCTCAATTTATGTCAAGACCTTAGAGATTTTGCAATGGGACTGTCTTGGGATCCATCCAAACCTCATAGCCAAGGGATCACAAAACTGCGTGCGTATGATGCTGATATACACCCTTGAAGACCCACTATCTATAAGGCTATTCAGGAATAGGCAACCACCTACGCCAGACAGGTGAAAGGAGCCTGGTGGCCATTTCAGGGCAGGAGAAAAATCACACAATGGGCGGGATTGGAAGGCACCTCTGAATGTCATCTAGTCCAACCCCTCTGCCAAACAGGATCACCTGGAGCACATTGTGCAGGATGGCATTCAGGCAGGTTTTGAATATCTCCAGAGAATGAAACTCCACAACCTCTCTGGGCAATTCCTGCCAGTGCTCTGTCACCCTCAAGTATTGGAATGCCATCTCATATTCAGCCAGAACTTCTTGTGCTTCAGTTTGTGGCCATTGCCTCTTGGGCCTTCCTTCAGGTTAGTCCTCCCTGCAGAAGATGGCTGAGGTGGCAGACCTACCCTATCCATTTCGCTTACAGAAAGGGGAAAGATAAAATGGTATCTTGTTGTGTGCTTGTGACAAACCCAGATCAAATAGGAGAGACTACAAGTAATCTTTCATCATAATCTTTCATCTTTCTTGGGAGTCTCTCCCTATGTATTTGGCGGCAGCTGTCTCACAGAGCCTTGTTGGTGCAGGTCCAGGTCATGGGGAGGGAGAGAGATTGTATGTGGCCTTACTTTCAAAACCATGTGCGGGGGCTAAATTTCACGTTTTTTACTCCACCTGGTATTCAGTGGAGCTTGGTTAAAAGTTGTGCTGCATTCATGTAATGTAAATCAGCTTTGTAAATAGGCTCAAATAATATCTTCAGAGATGTTTCTTTTCACAGAGAGTGTTATCACAGCAGTTTAATTTTCAGATGATAGTGGTATATATGGGTAAATGTGGCAGAGAGAGTGGATATAGATAGAAAAAATGCTTACTGTGGGAGCAAATTAGGATCGTGTGAGACAATTGTCTTATTGTTTTTATCATTCTGTTGTAGGATGCTAACCTGTTGTTTGGTCTAAAATTGTACTGTGAATACAGGCAGTGCATTGTGGCTATTAACAAATCTAAATTGTGTTCAGCTGAAGTTAGTAGGAGTTAAACATGAACTACAGAGAACATAGGTTTAAGCATACTAGTCGTTACAGAAGCATTCATTTAACATTAGTTACAAGCTACTGTTGATTTTTATGAGTAATAAGGGAGCAGTTTACAGTTGAGCTACTGTACAGAGAAAGAAGGGCTGTTCAGCTTTGGATGGAGCCTCAGGCTGTTCTGTAAATGTTTTCTATTACAAATAAGTTTAATAGTGTACATTAAAAAGGATGTGTATTTAAACCTTTATGGTCCATACCACGTTAGGTGGAATTACAGTAAATTGCTGTGTTTCATTTCTGTAATTATCTTATAAACTGCTAGTTGATATTGTCCTGAAATTTATGTTCAGCACGTTTTAACACCAGTCATATTTTGGATAGATTATATAAGCTCATTTTGTTGTCTCTTAGGGGATATAAATTTACATGTATTAAAAAAAAAGATATAACTAATAAAAAAAAAAAACATGAGTTATGCACCTCAGATATGCACCTTTGGAGTTATGTATGTGTACTATTGAGAGGGGAGGGATAGTGATCAACTCCCATGCTGTGATTATGAGCATGCACTGAGCAATTTTTCCTATTGATAATAGTTCTGGAAATATATGATTATGAAACATGGTCTTTTCCTTTTATTTTATTTTTTTCCATTCCTGTAGGAACTTGGAAGTAACAGCCCTCCGCAGAGGAACTGGAAGGGAATTGCTATTGCGCTGCTGGTGATTCTAGTTGTTTGTTCACTCATCACTATGTCTGTCATTCTTTTAACCCCAGGTAACCTATTTCTTTATTTTTTCTTACTGAAGGTGTATGATTCATAATGCAGTCATTAAAATGACATATAAATGTTAAAATATCTCTTGCCCTTAAGAATTTTTAACTTCTGGCTACTATAAATTTGGTGCCTTTAGGGACTTGAGAGTTACTGGAGTCCTTGTGGAGCAGAGGCATTTGGCTGTGGCAGCAGGTTCTTAGGATTGTGTCAGCCTTGAGGTAGCTACAAGCGATCCTCATTAGCCTCAGTGGGTATGAGCTGAATGTTAAGATTTTATCACTTGTCTTAGTGTAATTTCTGATTCACGGATGAGCTAAGAGAAGGCTATATATCATAGGAAACTAATACTGAGAATGAAACTTACTGAATCAGAAGCATGCATCTTTCATATGTACCTGCACAATCTTTTTCCCTTTTCTTTCTCTTAATAAACAACTATGTGACCTAAAACTAAGGAAACTAGTTAACAGTTCACTTCCCCTGCCTCAAAAGTCAAAACTCAAAAAAAAAAAAAAGTGGGGGGCAATTAATAGACAAAATAACAACTGCACATATATAAATAATTATGCCTAATGGTTATTTTGTTCTAATTTGGTCCTTGTTATTTTCTAAAGATTTTATTGCTGGGGCAGCAACTGTTTACCTACATGTATGTGTATCTTTGAATTCTTTCTATCAGAATTGATTTTTTCCTGTCAAATTTGAATTCCTTCTATCAGATTTGAAATTATGATGTAAAGTATCTGATTTGGATGGTGTGTCTAATAAATATTGGTCTGCAAATGTTTTGCCATGTGAGTTCAATTTGTATAAGCCAAAAGGCTAGCAAAATGCTCTGCATTAAATGATGGTTCTGCACCATTTGACCACAGGATGAAGTAGTCATCAACGGAAGCTTGGTGGGTCCATGCCTGAGCAAGCATGCTAATAAACTGCTGCTGCTTGAAAGGAAGGTGGTAAAACTGAATGGAAAAAGATCAAAAAGCTTTTCTTCTCAGAGGTAGCAAAACAGATACCTGAGAAGCAAACCAAGTATGTAGGAACATTCTGGGCTATTCTACTTCCTCTATTTTGTAGAAAAATTTGCTACATATGAACGGTGCTGTCCAAGGTAATGATAAAGAAATGACTGCATGTTTCCACTTAGGACATTCTGAGACAAATAAAAGCAGAGTTGTGCCTCTCTAGTCTCAGTGCATATGAGTTTCTTCAGGGAATAATAAAGTCAGACACAGAGGGCAAATAGTGGGATGTCATGGTACACTTTAAGACAAAAGAGTGTTTTACTTTTCAGTGAGAGGTTCCTTTCTTTCACAGCTTGTAAAATCTCAGAAGTGTTATGCTGGAATTCACAATGATAAACATCAGTTCTGGCTCTTATATTTGAATAGAATTATTAATGATGTAAAAACATAAATTGAATTCTTTGAAGGCACTTGCTGAAAAAAAAGAATAATCAACCTAAGGAAATATTATTATTTTTGAATATGTTAAAAAAAAAAAACAAAAAACTTAGTGATTTACAACATCTCTGGGGTGGTTTCAAAATCCAGAGAACTTGCTTGAAAACTTGATGTAAGCTGGGACCTACATTTCTGTTCAAGTCATGCGAGTGAAAAGTAGTTTTGTCAGCTCAGATGTTCTAAGATATCCCAAAGAGACTGTAGAACCTGATATAAATAAAAACCTTTTTCCAAAAATGATCTAGTCTGTAAAACTGGGGTTTCTTGCAGGTTAAAAATGCTTACCAAAGAAAGCTTTAGAGGTCCATTGTGGGGCAGCTGCTTTCCCTACTTTTGATCTTAATCAGTGCTGCTCCTCCTTCACTTTCATGATTAATATGTTTTTGGAAGATAATGTTCTGATACTCTGCTGCTTTGCTGATGGGTGCTAAGCACTGTAGCTGAAGCTGTCTGATTCTGAATATATATCCAAGATGACTTTTGGATGTTTAGCAGTCAAGGAAGCGAAAAACTCAGGAGACTACTTCAAAAGTTTCTATTGCAAAGTGATTAGTGCTAAGGTGGTAAAAATGTGTTGTTATAAATATTTGTTTTTGCAATTCAATTCCAATATTACTGTTTTAAGTATTAGATTTCTTTCTCTATTTAGTTCTGCCTGTACTGATGAGTGTCTTTTAGACTTCATACAAATTCCCTAAGCACTGTGCATCATTCTGCTTCTTTTTAGGGGTATAATGATAATTTTAGACAGTGGCTGCTCAGAAGCCTCTTAATTTTTTATAAAGCATTTCAGTGAAATTCATGTCAAGGCAAGATTGTATTTATTGATATGCTAAATCCAACAGAAATGATCTGTTTTACTTACAATTGTTCATACATTGTTTTGTCCACAATGTGAGAAACCCTTAGGTCCACGTACACTAGTAGTTGTACAACTAATACGTTGTCCTTTGACTTATCTCAAGCTTTAAGCAACATCTTTCATGCCTTGTTTGATAGAGGGATCAATGCTTTTTAATCAGCTAACAAGTTGGTTTTTTGTTTGTTTGTTTGTTTGTTTTTAAATTCTACATGTATGTAAGGTAAATGTAAAATGCTTCAAAGAGGCTTTAGCTACTCCTAAAACACAAGTACTGTTATTTTATGACATGAATTATTGCTTGAATGTACAAAAATGGATGTATTTTGAGCTGTTAATATTGTAGCTTCTGCTAAAGTACAAAATGCAATATCTGTGTCACAATTATGGTTGTGGTTTTAGTAAACAAATAATAATATTGGTAATATTTTGGTTCCTGTATATTGTTTTTCATCTGTGATAATACTTGGAAGCTTTAGAAATATGTTAGTTTTCTCAACAAGGAGACTGAAAAATGGAAGAACAGGCAATTTCAGTCGTGTAATGGATTAGTAGTAGGGTCTGAATGGCCTCCCAGTCCTGTTACCTGTCGCTGGGACTCTTAACTGCTCTCTGTGAATGTTTCTCTGTAGATTTAGTAGGAAAAAAGCAAAACAAAACCATTGTGTCCACCAAATATAAATTGTTATGTTGCTCTTTAGGTGGAAGTAGAAGGCTTGCAGACAGCTATCCCTGATAGTTTTCTCTGCAATTAGATAAGTGTATTGAAAAAGCAAGTACATGAGGATATCAAAGAATATAATCATGTTAAAGTAAAGGGCTTGAGTGTGGAAGAACCTGGAGTTTCAGAAAAGTCTGTCTAGGCCAACTTAATTATGAAAACAGTGATATTTTTTTAGTGTGATATTTGGAGATTACTGGAGAAGTATTTAAGAGACAATAAAAGAAAATACTTTGAGAATAATAACTTTCTTTCTTTATATTGTGAATTAATGGCCAGTGCTAAATAGCTGATAATATCTGAGAAACGGAAATAGCTGTTTTTCAGATATTATCATTATATGTCAATATAAACGTAACACAGGTATCTTACCTGTTCTGTTTTTATTTTATTACATTTTTGAAGTTTCATCATATACATGAACATACTGAAATAGTCACAGGTAGACTTTCTGGGGTCAGTGCCTCACTCCTGCCTTTAAATCAGTGTGTTTTCAAGCTTTGCATCATGGCAGGATGTGCCACATGGTAAGAATTACCTTAAGACCTCATGTAAATCTGTATTTCAAAACCGAGGAATGTTCAGTTGGAGGTACTAGAAAATGAAAGCTTCTATATTAAAAATGTTCTAAGAGTTGTCCAGACACTGCCACTTTTGTTGAGGTGTTTTGCTGCAACACTTAAGGCTGATCCTCTTTTTGGGAATGACAGTAGTTCTACCTTCATGGTAGCTTACAGTTTCTGAAGATGTGGCAGGCTTGAATGCTGTATTTGGGACTCCTTTGCTGACATATGTTGATATCAGCATTTAAACCATGTTTGCTGATGTGTGGTAATTACTGTTGAGCAGAATGGCTTCTGAACTCTAGCAAAACATGGTTTGATTTGACACCTCTTGATGGGGAGAAGGACAGCTTTGCAGAAAAATTCCTTTAGGGAGCATGTAGGTCAGCCAAACTCATGGAAGATATTTTTGTGAAACTGGAGTAAAGTCAAGCTCCAGGAATGGAATCTATTGGGATTATGTCCAGTGGGTAAATATTCTGTTTAGAACAGGGTTGGGACCAACCATACCATTTCTCATGTTGCTCTTTAAATGAATAGAAAATGAACTAAAATATTTTTTGCTGAAGTAGATACCCATTACAAAAAAGATTCAAGCTTCTGTTTAATTACATATAGCCTCCATGTAACTACCATAAATTATCAAGCAAGTTTTGATATCTGTTTTATGTCAAGTTGTTTTTCCTTTTTTGTACAAACGTAATACAAACTAAGCTAATTTTTAATTATAGATGTTAGCTTGCACACAGTTAACTAGTGGTGTTTTTCCACTTCTCAGGCATCATTTAATATCAATCTTTTATTTCTAGTGTTAAAACTTTTTTTAATCCCCACAGAAAATTCAGTAAGGAGTTTGACTTAATATACTGCACTAAATAATTTCTAATTTTAGTTTCTAAGCTAGAAAGTAGATTTTGAGGTTTTAGACTATTTTTAATTACTCATTTGCAAAAATAATACACTGTAAACTCATGAAAAATAATAAGGCTATTCAATTTCTATTTTTGCCATCTTCTAGTTTAGTAAACATGAACAGGTTTGTCATTTTGAATAAATATGAACTAGTTGTTGAACTGTTAATGTGTTTAAAGTATGGTGTAGTTATTTGGTTTTTAACATTTGATTTTGTTTATATCTTTTGTAATCTTGTGTTCATTTTCTATGTAATTTCATACCAAAATATAGAAATCCATGGGAAATAGCGTGAGGACAGTGAAATATGATTCCTTCAAGGAATAATTCATTTAAATGTAAAATGGAAAAGAAAGAGAGCTAGTAGGGTATTAGGTAACGTGGTAATGAACATGCAGTGGAAAAAGGTAGACTAGAAATAAAGAGTGCTTTGCAAAATGCATACCAATTTGTGCCTGTGCTCAGGAAAGATTTACCCAGGAGAGGGGGTAAAGAGAGCTCACATGGTGAGAAATTCATCTTGCTATACATAAACTAAGCATTTGGGGAAGGTAAAGTACTTTTTTTTTTTTTTTTTTTTTTTTTTTTAATGTCAAATCTATATTTTACTCAAAAATTACACAATATGCAATATTGTCAGAGTGGAAAGCTGGAAAGCTAGTGTCCAAGATTACAAACAAGGCTCTATTTTGGTCATGACTTTGCATTGCAAAACAACAACAGCAACAAAAAACAACCAACCAACCAACCAAAAAAACCTCACAACTTTTCAAACATATATTAAAGTCGTTTGAAGATGCTGATTGTTTCATCTTAGAAATGCTAACATCAATTTTAAAAGTTACTCTAAAATCCAATTTATTTCAAGATTACTTGTCAGGCTTGTGAATTAAAAGACAGAAAAGCAGAACTGGTATGCCTTTCTTCTCTGATAGTCTTCTGCACACACTTGATGTATTGTTCTATTGAGTTTTATTAAAGCAGTTAAAAAACAATCTGTGATAACTAAACTGTCTTGGGCAAGACAATTTGTGGCAGCATAACAGCTTGTGTGATCTTGATTGATAGTTGGTAGACTGGCAATATATGAGGGGTCACAACAAATAGAAACATAGACTCATGAAAGGTTAGAAGGGGAATCCTTCTGAGATCACAAACAGCATCAGGACCAGGGTCTGTTATACCAGAATGAGTGATGGAAAACAGCTTGTGGGATAGGTAGTATGCAAGGTTATGGAGAGTGGGGAAAATGGGCTTATGAAGAACCCAGTATTTGATGCTGTTAAGTCTAAGGTAGTGTTTTGAAGACAGGAAATATATTTGTGGAGCTGAGCAGAGCATATGTAACAACATATGCTTGCTTTGAAGATAAAAACTCCATGTGTGGCAGGAGAAAGAGCTAACAAGGTCCCATGATGTATGAACAGAGGGATTAGGTATAAACCGTGAGAGATGATGTTACTCTGCTGTAAAGCTCTGGTAAGACTACAAGTGGAATATTCTGTCCTGTGCTGGACTTGGAGACTAAAAAACAACCCAAATAGACTATTTTTATCCCTGGAAGGTAGGAAGAGGCCAAAAAGCTTATTTAAGGATTAGAACGCTTGTCTTGTGAGAGAGGATTTGAAAAACTCTGCATGCTTAACCTTATATCATGTACAAGAGGAGTTGATTACGGTGAGTAAGTGCTTATTGAGAGCTGGGAGGGAGGTGCATGCAAAACACAGAAATGCCATGGAGTGAGCAGCCATGGTGGCCTTGCATCTATCCTAAATGTGTGGCTTGCATTAGAAAGGAGTTTGTCTCCAATGCAGCAAAGATGCACCTTATGAATACTAAATGAAGTGGCTGCAGCAGGCAGTGCTGACATTTAAAAGGTCAACAACAACAAAACCAAAACAAACAAAAAAACACACCAACAAAACATGTTGTTCATTTCTGTAAGCTTTCAGCCAGGCCTCTAATTGAGAAATTTGGCTGAATAAACACTGATAACTGAACAGTGCTGGACTTCATTCACTGTGAAGGGCTCATATTTTCATCTGAAAGGCATTACAGGATACTGCTACCTTTACAAAGCACGTTTTCTTTGTTAAAATTGTGCTGTAGCACATTGGGTCAACATAAAGATGACAATATTGTTCCTTGATTGCTGTGATTCTAGATACTATTTCCTATGGGTCTGTCCTCAGTGGTGATACCTAATATCAGCAATCCAGAAAGACAAAATCTGACTCTAAAAAATAAAAGCTCCTTTCACAGAGTAGTTTGGAGCGCCCATATGTTGGAGAGAAAAGCTCATAGAACAGAGGGATACTGCTGTAATCTATGACAGTCCTCCCCGATAATGATAAAATGATTAAAAGACTCAAGTAGGCAGCTGTCTGGCTGATTGTGTAGGAAGTGAATAGGTGCATATTTCTGCTAGTGCACTAGGGACGTACAACACAGCTTTTGGCAACTGCAGTTCTAAATAGACTAAAGCCATTGAAATACATAGCTGATATATATGAATATTCATTGGAAGCTTTGTGTTTTGACAGCAAAATAGTATTTTTGCTTGAATACTGCCTCTGATATCACACTTTTGTGTGACAGTTCACCTTTCAATCTCTAAAACTTATTGTTTAGTTAACCTAAAGCACAAGAAAAGCAGAATTTAGCAGAGTTTCCTTTTTCATTTCTAAAGTATGGAATTGATTTTAAAAGCTGGCACCTTAAAATAAGTGTTGGCCAACTTGCCAAAGTACTTTCAGGGCCCTCTCATGTTTTGGGAAAAACACAAAGCTGATAGCCAAGGTTAAAAAAACAAGGCTTCAGTACTTATCACTCAAGAACAAGTACAGGCTATAAAATGTGCATTTGATTTTTTTTTTTTTCCTCCCAAGATTTGGATCCTAAAATACATGAGATTGGCTCCAAACCAATTACTTACAGGAGTATATTACTTAGTTTCTATTTGTAAAAGGTGATCAATATGGCCTTCATCCTGTGGCTGTGATGAAATTCTTGTATTGGTTTGAAATCAGTTTTCTCATGGAGTAGAGGGGTGGGAAGAAGGAGCTATACTGCTACATTGCCAGAATAGTAACCAGCCACACACTTCATGTTTCAGCTGTCCTGTCTGTAAGGTACCAACTAGTGCTTTGTTTCCTCAAGCTTTACTGAAGAAAAATGAAACTACTACTTCCAGTGAAAAACGTTAGAGCAAGGTAGTAGTGTTAATGATTTCAACAAGACCTCTGAACTATGTATTCTAGTCCTCTAATTCCAGTGTTTTGCAAACCACGCTAATTATATTGTTTTAATAACCATCATAAATGATCCTGTTATTCTTATTTTAGATGAACTTGCAAATTCATCTGAAACCAGATTGTCTTTGGAAGATCTCTTCAGAAAAGAGTTCATAGTTCATAATCCAGAAGCCAAATGGATTAATGGTAAGTGTACTATCTCTCACGTAATTTGAATCTAGGTGGTCATTTTAAGAACTGAATGATGTCACTACCATTTGAGAAAGAATCAGTTAAAATCTCAAACTCTCTTGAAATTGGCCGGAGCCTGAGTTTTCCTTGTAATGTCTGTTTCATTAATTTTTGAAATGGTTTTCTAATTTTAAATTTCTGTCTATGCCAAAGTGTTGAAATTGATGATAACCACTTGCTTGGATACAGGTTTCTTTTGTGGCGTTCAAAATCCATCTTAAGAAACTCATACAATGGAAAATAATTTTATAGGCGTCATTCAAAATAACAGAGGATATAAGCAATCTAGTGTAAAAGTGATGAGATTGTGCAGTATGCAGCTGGAGGGGAGCACCTTGCACATTGATTGGATATTGGCAGAGTAAGTGCATCTGGACTCTGTACAGGAAAGTTTTTGTGGAAAATAAGTAGCTACTTACTTTACGCACCTCTTAGAGTAGAATTTGAATAAATAATTTAGAATAAACATCTAAAAATGTTATCATCTTGACCTCCTCGGAAAGGATGGGAATAGAAATTGAAAAAATGATTCCTCCAGTAAGCATTTCCTTCAGAATGTAGAGAATATTTTGTAGAAAAATTTCCAATTTTATATTAAGAATTGTGAGTTCGAGATGGATTTTAGGTAAGGTCTAATGTTTACCTGTTGCCATTCAGTAAAACTTTCCATACGAAGATATTAGTTTGTTTAGCATTATCTTTCCAACACAATATTGTTTCTTCCACATTTGGAAATTCATCCACTACAAAGATTATTGCCATGTAGTTACTTCTACTATAATCCAGTCTTAAATAAGAAAAGCTCCTATATGTTTTCACAGTCCATTTTCTTTTCTACTTGAAACTGAGTCCACATTTTTATGTGCTTGCCACCAGTTAATAATTCTTCAGATGTTTAAAGCTGTAGAGGAAGTGCTATTCTTTATCTGAGATAATCAGCTGTTGCCAAATAAATTAATTAGTAGAAAGTTATTAAAGTAATTAATAGAAATTGGTAGAAATTAATAAGTAAGAAAACATGTTTCTATTGATCATCATTTTAAGATATATCTATGTAGATATCCTTCAGTTTCCTCTCACTTCCCTTTTTTTCTTTTTAACTTCAAAGGCAATTTTTAAAGGCTTGAAATTTTGCATCAAATATGCCTGTATTGTTTTGTTTCTTTCTTGCTTTATGGATAAGGGCTAGTATTTTTCTTGAAAATAATCACTCAGCCATTTAGTAAGCTTTTTTTTTTTTTTTCAATTATAAATTGATCAATTCAACTTTATTTAAAAGGACATTAAGGAGAGCATACGTAGCCATCAGTTCAATCAGTGTTATCTGAAAGAGCACTAGATTTCAGAAAGCATTGCAGTTTCTTGGCATAGTTTTGAAGAAGTGATATGAGAATACATCTTTCCTTAGCATTATTGATCTTCAGATTTTCTAATAGAAAGTGAGAATTTAAAATGCTGCCAGTGAATAATAAAAGTAAGTACTTTATTATAGTACTTTTATAAGTACTTTACTACAGCACATTGCTACTGATAAGGCATGTTCTACTGTTCTGCATTAGATGGTGAAACAGCTTGCTTTACTTAGAATCACAGAATATCTTGAGTAGGAAGGGGGCCTACAAGGATCCTCAAGTCCAACTCCTGGCTCCACACAGGACCACCCAAGACCAGACCCCATGTCTGAGAGCAATGTCCAAACACTTCTTGAACTCTGGCAGCTCAGTGCTGTGACCACGGCCCTGGGGAACCTGTCCCAGTGCCCAACCACTCTCTCGGTGAAGAACTATTTCCTGATGCCCAGGTCTGTGCTGTTCCAGGTCCTGTCGCTGTCCCCAGAGCAGAGCTCAGCGCCTGCTCCTCCACTCCCATCGTGAGGGAGCTACAGGCCGCCATGAGGCCTCCCCTCAGCCTGCTCTGCTCGGGGCTGAGCAAACCCAGGGACCTCAGCCACTCCTCATCCATCTTGCCCTCCAGACTCTTCACCATCTTTGCTGCCCTCTTTTTGACACTGTCTAATAGTTTTACATCTATCATGTATCGCGGTGCCCAAAACTGTATACATCACTTGAGATGAGACAGTACCACTGCAGAGTAGAGCTGGAAGCATAGTTTAAATATGCAGAGTAATTACATTTAAGAAGGTACTGCAGTTAAACTTTCCTGGACTTTCTGTTGCCAAAAAATCTTGTTAAGAGATTTGTGTATCTATCATATTGCTTCTGTCTTGAATTTTAACTGCTTTTGACTGATTTTAACCCTGGCTGTTAATGACAATAAAGACCTGAATTTTTTTATTTTTTTTTTTCCTTCTGCTTGTATGAGATTTGATTTCATTTTTGCTGTTTAGATAATCTTTGTCAACCTTTCCTATACATAAAAAAGGTGTGCTGGATGCTTGTTTGTTTCCTTCAGATGGGTATGTAGTCAGCACAGTCATGATATTTTTCATGTATCTAAATTAAAAGTGTTGGAGAAGAGCCTGAAGTCTGAGTGACAGCCTGCAGCAGGCTATGCCCTTGGATCCCGTGTTGTACTACAGCTCAGCAAATCACCTGAGATATAGGTACAGATCTGCTTTCCAGAGCAGGGAGGGATGTGGGCATCTGCTTAAAGTAAAACTTCTGTAAGGTTCTATGCTGAAATTGTGAGATGATAAAAGAAATATTTTTCTCTTTCTGCCTTGCTTGCTGCTGGAGGAGCTGTCTGTTCCTTTACTGAGTAACCCTTACAGTTCTGCATCACAGGAAAAGCATAGGGGGATGTGTATGGCTGCTCAGCATCACATCTCTGCAGGCAAATACAGTCCTGCTGCATAAGGAGGGTAGGTTTTGGGGAAGTGAAGAGAGGACTTGGGAGGTGGCAGGCACCAGCACAGAGGGAATAGCTGGGATGGATTTCAGTGGCTGGTGTTTTGGGGAGGGGGCTCATTTTCCTGTTTGGATTTCATTCCCAAAACAAATGATTTTCCATGCACATAAGTTGTAAAGGCAAAGACTCTCCAACACTTTTCCTTTTACAATTTCATTGTGTTTCTTTTGAGATGATGATAAACTATTTCATCCTTAGGGATGAAATTAGGGATATGGTTTAGTGGGGACTGTTAGTGTTAGGTCAGAGGTTGGACTCGATGATCTTGAGGTCTCTTCCAACCTAGAAATTCTGTGATTCTGTGATCCCAACTCAGAAGTATTTTCACTTTTTCAGTCTGCCTTTAGAACTGTATCAAGACAGTAGATATGTTTTTTTCTTTTGTTTGTTTGTTTTGTTTTTTTAACTCAAGCCCTTGCATTTACTTGTTTTATATTTCTTTTTTCACTGTTTCAGAATTTCCTGTATTAGCTTCAGTAGAGACATGGTTTTCATTTTTCTGAGTAATATTTACTAGCTTTGATGATGGCATTATTATTTAGTTTCACATACCAATTTTATCAGCATGGACAAGAAAGGAATGAATGATGCCTACCCTTGGAATCAGTGGTGAAACCAATGGACTGGTTTCCAGATGAAATCCCTCTCCCCAGTTCATGTTTTATTTTGCAAACAATTACTGTATTTACCAATACAGTCTCTCATTTGTAAATATTACTATTAAGATTAATATACTCTTGCTTTACAATTGATACTCTTGTTTTACAATTTAATAATCACTTCAATGCATTATTTTTTAGATTGTGTATTAAAGTTAGCAGAAAAAGGTGTTACTTGGCTGCAGAAGTATTATTGCTGCTTTATTGCTTTATTCCTTAAGGAGTGAATGAGACAGTGGCTTCCCATGTGCTTATTTGTGTTTGTCCCGAGCATTTTTTCTAGCTGTGTTCTGCCTTTATCACCTAGGGACTGAAATGTGTACCCTTTGCTGGAGCTGGTGCTTTGCTCAAGTCTCTGTTGGATCTCGTTTATCCTGAAAAAAATAAATAAAAAGTGGATCCGGGAAAGTTGGCGTGAAGATGGTTGAAATTGCTGTAAGAATTGTAGATAATAAAAACGAAAGTGGTTTGGGAAGCAAAGCACACTGAGATTCCACAGTACAACCTGTGCCAGCTTTGTGCAGGAAATTGTGGTTTAAACCATTTGGCACTTTTTAAAGGAAGCTTCTTCCTGTGCACGAGACAAATGTGAACTTTATTTATCAGAGCTGAGCGAGGAGTGTTGTTTGCTAGTTGATATGGGTCAAGTGTAAGAAATCAGTCCATCGCTGAGCAACAAAAGAACACAGATTCTGCTCCAGAAAGTTGCAGCTGAGTTGGAGCTGACAAACAGGCAAATCTCTATTATAATTACATAGCTACACATAGCTATAGTGTTGGTATTACTGTTGTAATTTATAATGGATATTATTAAGAGTGAAGCCTTATTTTTTATTTTATTTTCCTAAATGAGTCAGAAGCAGCCAGGCTGGAATGCAGCCATTGTGCATTTTTAGTGCAGCAGGATCTGTGCTTGGCATTCAGCTATTTAGGCAGTGATATGATGCGTTAATGCTCTGGCAGGGACTTCGGAAGATGTGAGAGAGGTACGTACAGTGGTACTCTTGCCAACTCTGGATATAGCTTTCATTATTTATCTGAATCTATCTGTACAGAGCCAGGAGCTGGAAGCCAGGCCAGAGAGTTGTTTTGTTGCCTGTGGTTCACTGTGAAGGGTTTATTTCTGTAAGGCAGTGCAGGGTCGGACGTTGATTCCCCATGTGGGGAAAAGCAGCACGTTGAAGAACAAATAAAAAAATCCCAGACAGAGCTCCAATCTTTGGAAGCTTTTAGCTAAAACTCTTCTTTCATAGAACTGCAGCAGTGGTGAGAATTACACACCCAGTTTTTGCCAAATCTTAATACCGAGTTTTGAAAAAGTGCCAAAAAAAAGGGAAAGATACGTGGAGTGTCTGGATTGACTAAACTTTCTCTCAGAAACTGTCAAATAGGGGAATAAATGTTTTGATCAGTAGTTTTCCACTGATTTATTTATTTTTTTAAAATAACTTGTTAAATGAAAGAGTTAATGCTGTTGTAAAATTGATTGTTTTTTTTTTTTTTTTTAAATTATTATTATTATTTTTAAATAACTTAAACAAAAGAGTTAAAGTTGTTGTAAAATTGTTTGAGATAGCAGCATGATTAATTTCTCTTATTAGGGAATTGAATGCAGGGGTTTGGTGCTGTTTTTGCACTCAGGATGAAAGTTTCTCTTCAGGTCAGTTGTAGGTGGGTAATTGGTCATTCAGGCCAAGGTTGTGGTGGCAACTATCCCTGGTACCAGGCACAATGTTCCCCATTGTGTCCCTTGATGCAGGAATTGTGGCTCTGCAAATAATGGCTGATCTTGGTTTAGGAAGAAATTTTATCTATTTATTTATAATTGAAGTTTAACTGTGGTAGTTCTTTGGTTTTGTTTTCTCTGCGTGTCTCTTGTTACAAAATGAATGTATCCTTAAATTTTATAGGTGAAGAATGCATGAAAGCAGAATATATACGTGGGGTATAAAGCTCCTTAAATTTTAATGTGAACAGGAACTAGAAACAACAAATAGAAATAAATGATTTCATGCGCTATAGCAGAAGTGCAAATAAGAAATCATGAGATAATTTGATTTGCAGGTGTGCATGAATGTAACAAAAACCCTTAAAAATGGATTCTATACATTTTTTTCTGCATGGACATGGAGATTTCATCTTGCATACTAACTTACCAGACAACAGATGGTGGTCTTCAACAGTAGTTGTTGTTATAAAGCAAATACTAATTTTCTTACATGATACAGAGGTACTTTTGTGTTTCAGGTTCAGAGACTCAACCTTGTACAGGAATCTATTTTGATGTGTCAGAAGTTGGCAAAAGAGATCTTCCCTGTGGGGAGGACAGAGGACTGTTCCTTTTATCCACTGATTCTCTGCCCTTCTTTATTGTGTTACAACCTGTGAAGTAGTTTTTCCCTCAGTTATTTTTTACTCTAGGCTATACGCAGTCTAGCTTTTAAATAGTGTCATTTAGTGGCTGTTTTAACTGAACTTTCCTTCACGACCACAGTATCAGGATCTGCTGCATATACTATATTTTTTTCTGTTCTTTATTGATATTATTGAGGTCTCTAAGGTACCACATGATTTGGTTGCTTGAAAGTGGATCTTGGGTAATTTCTGCTCTGATCAACTGTGTTAAGCCCCACTGCTGCGTCGATACTGGTGTCACTGTTAATGATCGCTAACACGCATTAAATAGTGCTATGTATTCAGGGCCATTAACTTGTGTCACCATTGCATTTTGTAAATGACTTCTTAGCACACCTCTCCAGAAATCTCCCTTTCCTCACAGACATTCTCTGTACACTGATACGGCATTGTACTAGATATAACCTCTACACTGTCTTGTACCTCTTTTCACTTGACCATTACCATTATTGACTGCAAAAGTTTTTTTTTTTTTTTTATGGGCTTTTTTTTTTAATTTTTATTTTTATTTTTTTTTTACTAGACATTTTTCCTCTGCAGATTACCACAAATTTCTTTTCCTGAAGAGTCTTTTATTTTTTGTAACACCTTACTTATAGTTGTATTAAGAAAGACATGGAAATATTCCATGCTTAATGGGACAAAATACACAGATTGTGTACATGAAGAAAAATGAAATTAGGTATTCCAGCTAGTGGAACATCAAACTACCTTCTTCCACCTTTAGCCAAAAATACTCATTACAGTCTTTCTTCAAATGTCCCATTAATTTTTGTCTTATTCCACAACCCAAAGCATTAAAAATTTAACAAAAAGGTCAATGTACTTACAAAATGTTTACGCAGGCAGAGTGTATCTGTCATACATGGCATACTGTATTTCAGAAGATGTTAGCAGAATGGTTTACATTTTCCAAGTAAACTTCATAGATATCAACCTCATGTTTGGGGGTAAGTATGGTAATTCTGCATGTGAACCCCTAGGAAAGTGGACCAGACACTTAATAAATCTTACTTCTCCTTGTTTGTTGAAGGAAAAGTCTCCTGAGTATAGTGCACGTATTGAGGTTACTATTTCAGTTACCATAGCAATGTCTGTGGAAGTGGGAGACCTTTTCAAGCTAATACATTTTTGACTAAGAAAGCAGCTCTTAATGTACATGAGTAGAAACCTGATGTGCTACACCATTACTATTATGGATCCTGACCTCTAGGACAAACATTTTTACTGTACGGGAAAACCTAAATGGTGAATTGGAGAACAGGTCCTACGAGGAGCAGCTGAGGGAGCTGGGCTTGTTCAGCCTGGAGAAAAGGAGGCTCAGGGGTGACCTTATTGCTCTCTACAGGTACCTTAAAGGAAGCTGTAGCGAGGTGGGGTTGTTGGTCTGTTCTCCCACGTGCCTGGTGACAGGACAAGGGGGAATGGGCTTAAGTTGCGCCAGGGGAGTTTTAGGTTGGATGTTAGGAAGAACTTTACTGAAAGGGTTTTAGGCACTGGAACAGGCTGCCCAGGGAAGTGGTGGAGTCGCCATCCCTGGAGGTCTTTAAAAGACGTTTAGATGTTGAGTGATATGGTTTAGGGGAGGACTGTTAGTGTTAGGTCAGAGGTTGGACTCGATGATCTTGAGGTCTCTTCCAACCTAGAAATTCTGTGATTCTGTGATTGCAAGTACCGGAATGAGAGCAGATGAGTTCCCTCCAGCATTCCCTCCCACTTCTTTCTATTATACAGGAGGACGTCAGAGAAGTATGTGCTCATGCATCAGCAGGCTTATATACATATGGAGTGTCTCCTTGTTCTGTTTTCCCCAGTTATCATTACTGTTCCTGAGCAGAAGGATTCTCGTTTGTTTACTGGAGCTGTAGTCATTTCACCTTGGGTTGGGATTGTAGTGAACTGCTAACTTTTCCCTTTGGAAGCTGCTGTTTACACATGCAGCTGGTTTTATGGTCCTTCTTACAGGCTCACTTAAATCTGCTCTAATCTTTTTATCAGCTATTGGATCCTCTGCAAAGGAGAACTGCACAGTGGGGGGATATACCTTCAGCCGTAGAGCTTCATGAGACAGCTCTGTTGGCTGCTTCTGCCTTGTTCCCATTTGCCTAAAGCAAATCCTTTTCATTTTCTTCAGTTTTCTTACTTGTCTAAACAGACAGTGCTTTAATGAGTATGGCACAGTGTCAGTGTTCTGTGGCAGATTAGTAAGCTTTACAGTGTTTAAAGTAATCTTTAAAGAACAAAACTTTATGTATCTAATCCTTATGTATTGTTGTCTGTTCTTTTTTTTTTTTTTTGGATTGAGACAGCAAAAATATTGCTGTGTATACCATTCTGTGTTGTTGAAACGCTTATGTAATGGACCCATAAAAATGAATTTCTTAAGCATAGATATATCTACATATATATATATTATATATAATCCATTTATTATGCCTTTAGACCTTTTTTCTTGCTATCTTAGAATCATAGAATCATGAATCACAGAATGGTTTGGGTTGCCAGGGGCCTTAAAGCCCATCCAGTTCCAATCCCCTGCCACGGGCAAGGACACCTCCCACCAGACCAAGTTGCCCAAAGCCCCATCCAGCTTGGCCTTGAGCACTTCCATGGATGGGGCAGCCACAGCTTCTCTGGGCAGCCTGTGCCAGTGCCTCTCTACCTGCATAGTAAAGAATTTCTTCCTAATGTCTAATCTAAATCTGCCCTTTTTTAGTTTAAATCCATTATGTCTTAAAGTGATTCAGATGCATGGAAATGGGTACCAGGCCAAGGTTATTCTTATGAACATGTGGTTGGTACTTGAATGATTTTAGCTGATTATCTCTGTCAGTGTGATGCAAAAGGAAGGACTTTTGGCTTTAGCTTGTTTGGGAAATTTGATATATCCACATAAATTTAGGTTATACATTTAAGATTCTTTCATAAGTCTGTTCACTTCTGGTATTGCTTAAGTTCTCCTGGAAGATGTTTGTACTTCAGAGCTGAATAATGAGGGCATGTGTATGGCATAAATGACAGGAGCAGGAGGCAGTGTAAGCATTGCATGGTTTTGAGAAAAATGGGGAAAAAAAGTATAGTTAAAGTGGAAGCAGGAAAAAGAACAAGAAGGGAAGGGGCAGTCCCTGTGTAGAAGGACACATGGACAGTGAAAGTTTCCACCTAATCATGGTGTTCTTGATCTTTGAGAGTCAAGTGCTGGCCCTTGTGATGAGCAGGAGACATGAGGTTGGTGCTGAAGGCTCATATGTGCTATGTCACTTGTGGCTGTCCCCAGAGCTGGACTAAAGCTCTACAATTGCTCTCACCCCATTGACACGGTGCCCAAGGAACACCTGGTGAGGTGACCTGCCTACCGTTCTGTCTGGCCAAAAGTTGAACTTTACAACTGTAGCTATGTATTTATCTGGGGCAGTGAGAAATGCAGTGAGAACAAAAGTGCTATAAACTTCAAATTATTTTATTTTGATGTTCTGACTTAATTACATTTTTAATTTACTCATGCAGAAATCGAATGTGGCGAGCATACTGTCTGTATGAGACTGATAGTTGAGACAAAACAGAGGCAAATTATATTTGCTCGTCTATCCAGTCTGACAAAGTTTCTAGGCAATTTATGTGAGGTATTTGCCAACTAGTAATCAGTGTAGCAACCATGTGTCTCTTTGCCAAATCATTAAACGTAGATTGATTTTGATCCATTAATAGAACTATACAAACCCATAGACCTCTTGTGAGATAATTGAATTCTGGGCGCTTTCTTAAAATAAAATTACCAAAACGTGGGACTGGGAGAAACATTAATGTTTTTCACTGAATTTAAATATTGGATTCCCATGTTGAAAGTGCTTCAACTTTAATCCAATTTTATCTGATGTTTTCCACAATATTTCTTCTCATGTAAAACCCTCAGGAAAAAAGCCACTCGAGTTTTGATAGGTTTCGTTGTTGTTGTTTTGTTTTTGTTTTTGTTTTTTAATCTGTAGCTGACAGCTTACTTGATGCATGAAACCCATCTTACAAGGCAAGTGCTTCAAATGGAAATGTAGTGTGCTTTCTCTACATACAGCCTACTTTAATCATATGGCTAACAAAGTTTCTTCTGCATTTGGAATATTGATTTTTAAGTTCAGCCAAAGCTACTAGGAAGTCTAAAGTTAGCTTTAGATCTGTAAATTACAAATAGAAAGTAAAAATTGACAGTACTTGAAACTTTAAAACTGTGGCCATGAAAACCCAGGAGTTTACTTCACTAATACTTACAACAAGGACTCTAAACATCAAGCAGCTAAGTTAATCTATTTTACTGCAGGACAGGCACTACATGAGAATTTGTAATAATAGCTTCAAAAGTAATCGTAATTGACCCCATCCTACTACAGCCATTTCAAGCATAAGAAGGCAGCTTCTTTTCTTTTTCTTAGTCCTGGAGTCGTGTTATGAGTCTTGTCTGCAGAAATGGGTCAGTTAATTCTGTGATGATGATTCAGATATTTCTATGTTTGTTACTGATAAGCCAACTGAGAGGGCTCATCTGTAAAGGTCACTACCTAGCTGTTGGATGATGATAACTTTGCAGATAGTACTGGCATGAGTTAGATTCAGAGTGACAATTACAGTTGGCTGAAGATATTTTGTCTGAAAACTCTGAAATTTTCAGTCTTCAAGTTTTGTGTGAAGGAATATGTCTATGGAAGCTTTGAGAAAAAGGGTTAAACATTTCACTTCATCTTTCTTATATTTTGGGTGATGTTATCTTTTAAAAAAAATGAAATATTTTGCATAATCATTTCAACGTCTCTTATTTTAATGTATTTCATATCGCTTGTGCACTCTATTTTATTCATGCCAAAATACTTTTGACATGAATTTTGGCATTATCAGAGAGAACAATTCAATATTCTAAAACAAGTATTTCAGTATGTATTTGAAATTCTGAGGAACCTTTTCTTAAAATAAGAACTAGAAGATTTGCAGCATATTCTAATACGGAATAAAATGCAGGCACTCTCCAATGTTTTGTTTTCTGGTCATCTCAATGGGCAATTTAAAGAAGGAGGCTCTAAGCCATATTACCAATTACAGCTCTGAACTATATTATAAATCACCCAAACTGATGTTGTATTCTATTCATAGAAAACAATTTCAGAGTTAATATTGTAACCTGCAGCATTTCCATTGATTTCTGATGGATTCCAGATATGCAGAGATATGGAAATTGGCTGCTGTTATGAGTTGTTCCAAAGGTGGAAGCTGGGTCTTTGCTCTCCAGGTAACTGCACACGTAATGAAAATTTTCTAAGTTATGAATTTTGATCTTTTTCCATTTTCATACCCAGCGTTGTGTCTTGTCCTCCTAGAGGCAAGGACTTGCTGTTCTAGCCAGTTAGTCCTTTCTTTTTTTAGCCATTTAGAACGATCGTATAAGTGTTACATAAACGTTTCTCTCTTTTAATACTCTGTCCTCTTTTCCAGCTATTTCTTGTGCTCCTATTAAGGTAAATTGTGTTAGTTGAAAACAATTTGGCCAGAAAACTGTATTTTTGAAGACCTTGATTAGCCTATGCATGCTATTATAATGGAAATAATAACAATAGTTCTACTGTATTATTCTGGTATATGTTATAGTGTTAAATTATATTTTTTTTACTGCCTAGCTAAAGTCAGAGGGTCAAGAGTATTGAAAAAGAGCTAAAAGTGAAAGTGCACTTTTTTTTTTTTTCTGCTGTAGGTAATGTTTTCTTCCCCCTCCCTTTTCTACATAGTGTATGGAAGTAGAAGATAGACAATATGCCTTTCGGAATAAACACTTTGTATCCCATTACCATCTTCAGAGTGACTTTTTTACTTTTTTTTTTTTTTTTTTTTTTTTTTACTAATTTTAACAAAACTTTTTTTTTTTTTAATAGGATGTGTCTATCTTGAGTACTGTAACATAGATTCAAAAAGACTGTGAATTAACAATATCATTTATTCTGTTTCTCATTAAAAAAATAAACCTGCATGTTAAATAAATTGCATTCCTTTATGTGATTACTTGGAGTTTTTTTTTTGTTTGTTTGTTTCTCTGTTTTTTATTTATTTATTAAGTATTGCTAAGCTCTGAGGAATTAAAATTACATTTGAAATATAGATTTATCTGGGTGAGACCTTCCAGAAATAATAGCAAGAAAACTGTTTGATGAATAGCTTGACTTCACCTGGCAATTTTGTGGGAGTTCCTGAGCGCTGTGTTAAAAGCAGATTCTTTGATGAAAAACATGAAATTTCTCAGTTCCCAGTAAAGTATTTGGTGAAAGATATTTTCATTCTTAGTAAGTGCATTTGTGGAGATAGACTTAGTGTTTCTCTTATCCTCTGATTCAGGTTTTTGTTTATAAAAATAGAAAACTTCAGAGCGAAAATTTTCACACGATTTTGTTCAATAACTTTGGTACATTGATATATCTGTAGACACTCAGCAAATACCTGTTCATCTAGTACTGAACTTCAGTATGCTATCACAATGGAATATTTATTTATTATGGAGGTTTAAAAAAAGGATATTTCAATTTCAAGGAAGTCAGGATATATGGATATTCATTTTGAATTAATTTCAGAAAGGCTTGTCAGTCATGGATATTCATGGATATTTCCAGTGTTGTTAATCCTCAGCTGAAGAACTGTTTGTTTCATTTGTTGAATACAAAAGCAAAGCAAAACAAACAAAAAATTGTTAACAAATATTATAATAACATAAAACTTGATTTTTAGGAGTGCTGAGCACCTACAGCTTACTATGATGGCTATACATATATAAATATATGTATATATACACACTAATTTAAAAATACAACTTTCCAAAATAGCATATATTCTTTCTTTATAAAAGATTTTAATCAGTTCCTTGTCTGGGAGCTTTCTGTTTCAGTCAATGAGGTTTAGACAAGTGTGAAGAGCTTGGGGCTGAGGAAAAGCATTCGGTCTTCTAGAGAAGATGGAAATTGCTGCTGAGAAAATGCCTAATGGCCACTGATTTTGACAGTACTACCTAGTAGTGCACAGTTCTGAGCATGTGGAAACTGGTTTGATTTAGCAGGCAAAGAAGATTTGTTGCACGTCTTTTCAGGAAGTTTTTGTTTTGTTTTGTTTTGTTTTCACACAACTTGTGCTGCTCCAATCTCTGGTCTTTTTGGGGGTAGTTAGTCTGAATGAACAAATAGTGTCAGAAAGAAAAGATGGGCATCTGTCAGTTATCCTGTGCTTTCCTTGAGTTGTTCACAGCCTCCCTCTTCCCCACTCCCCAAGGAAAAATAAAAAAAAAAGCTTACTGCTGTTTCAAAATATTTACTCAGTAACTGGAAAAAAAAAAGTAAATATGAACATATTTTTCAGTTTAGAAATGCCATTGGTTCTTAATAAAGACATGATGATCTGTATGTTCTATTTAGAGAATTTTGATACACAAAAGCAATTTGCTTTCAGACAAAATCTTAATTATTTCTTGAGAGAGTATTAAATAAAGGACCACGGACAAGAATAATCAATTTACATCTTCACCAGAACAGCAATGAAAAGTTTTTTCAATGTCTTTTTTAAACCATTTACAGTGACAACCTTTAATTATAAGGGTAATTACTTTTATTGCATATTGCAATGTATGTTTTTAACATAATAGCAAGCTGATTTCTTGCATTCATTCCTTCCAGTGAAGGAAGAATCTTTTCTAAGTGCATAATCTGAATTTAAATGAATGCAAACCTTTGTGCTCAGTTTGCATAGCATGAGAGTGATAACTTAAGGAAAATACAGCTTTGTGACACGCTGATTACTTTCATAAAGATAGAAGTATATTCTCCCTTTGATGAGTGTGTCTAACTTCCATTAGCGCTAATGGGAGTTATGCATTTACTCTTTGAAGAGTCTACACTCCAATTAATTATAACACTTTAAAGAAAATGTGAGATGTTATTGAAAGTAGAGATTCTTTGCTGTTAATTTCTTTTCTGAATTTCTATTCTGTTCTTTTTCAATCTGTGAATGCTTTGGCATTGACTGACATATTGTCATGAAATCTTGTAAATACTGGTATCTGTTTAATTGAAATTACATTGTGACATATCGATAGTGAAAGTCGTCTCATGTCTAGTTCTTTCTGAGATATCTAGTCTACCTCCCGTTGGTTCTTTTTCTTCCTGTTTACCTTGAGCTGACAGCTGAATAACTGTTCCATTCAAGTTACCAATTCCAAGGTTAACCTCAGATCAGGTTTTATCTGACAGAAGTTGAGATAGAGGAGTGAGCTCTGTTCCTTGTGCCTTTCCTTAATTTTTCTGTTGTGAGCAGAAACCAATGAGCATCAGAAAACAAACTGTTCTTGTATCCTGTGCTACAAATCTGATTGTAAACAGGAAACGACACTGGAAAAAAGGCTGAATGGCTCTGCAGAAAACAAATGTATGTTGTTGTTGATTGCCACTCATATTGAAGGTGATGCAATAGGTTCATCTGGAAACTAAAAGCAATTAAGCAACTTGCTCTTTAAATAGGTATGTAAATGATAGGAGATCAGCACAAAGTGAAAGAAGATGAATCAGGTTAACCGAAGAGACCTAATTATTTCTTTTCCCCAGAGCAGCTTATTAATATTGGTCTCTATTTTTTCTCCCTGATGTATGACTTTTAGAGCTGCCTAGGCATCTGACAAAGCCACTGTACGAGTGAAATCTCTCTGTGGAGGTTATTTGGAGGTGGAAGAATAAAAATTGAATTCGAACTCAGGATCATGGATCTCAGATCTGAGCAATATTGATAAGAATGTAACAATTTTATATTTATTCTTTTTCACGCACAATGTAAAACTTGCCACTCAATTTGTCACAAGCTTGAGCTGAATCCTCAGAAGATTTTTGTGCTTCTGGCCTGAGAGATGCTGCTGGTAGCAAATGTGTCACTTGGAGTATCTGCCTGAAAGAGGCAGTGTGTTTATGGCATCTGCAGAGCAGAAGAGTAAATATTGAGTACAGAATATGGAAAGATACAGAGGATGTGCAAAGAGATCCAGGCAAAGAGAAAGACTTTCTGTTTGTGTGAGGGAAAGAGAGAGAAAAAAAAAAAAAAAAGCTTCGCTGGATGACATAGCAACTTGGAATCAAACTGCATCAAGCCCACAACTCTAAAGTGCCTGAGAGAGTGGAAAAGCAGACTGGGAAAAAAAAAAAAAAACAAAAACAAAGATGCCACATGTTTCTTCTCAGGCTTTCCTTTGAGTGGAGAATGCTCTTTATCATTTACCTTCCTCTTGCTATAGCTGTTTGGACTCAGTTTCCACTGAACAGAAGAATGGGATTTATGGATCCAGACTACCCAGAGGTTGTCAAAATTCAGCTTGTTTGACAACTAGAAAAGAAGACAGTTGGTGCCTCCACTGATGTGAAAGGTGAAGAAGAAAAACTTCTAATAGCTGCCTTATTGAACCTAAGGTTAGATGGGACAGATATTTCATGCCTTCTTGAAGTGAAGTATGTGGAGCAAGAAAGTTGCCAGTCCCATAGGAGAGGATGACTCCATGTATAGTTTCCTGCCTACTCTTCATGACCTTCTTGAACCCTGCAGCTGCAGGCAGGTGAATGAGGTCTCCAAAGAAAGACTTGGGAATGAGGATTACAAAACTGTTAGACTGCAAGGTCAGTTTTTGTTTCAATGACAAAAACTACAGTCTGTTGAAATGGGATTGCAAGGAGTTATCAGACTATTCTCTCTCATGATTTTTAGGCATGTTCATGATCTCGTCACCTTACCTGCTGGCAACAGGCAGAAAAATCATGGTCCTCTTGGATGTGAAGAGACAATGAACTACTCACATGGATCAGCCCTGAAGGGGAACCAGTCTTAAAATGCATTCTTAGTGTGGAAATATTGGCTCCAAGGCCTTGACTAAGACAAACAGTATTCTTTCACAAAATGCCTCATGGTCATGATGACACCAGTAACTCCTTGAACTATGTGTGCCGAGAAGAGACTGTTGTTCTGGATGGAGTGAAGGCAGCTTGTGCACTGCTGGGGCAGCATAGAGCATTGGCTCCTGCTCCCTCAAATGCAGCACCCTGGCAATTTTCTGGGGGTGAGGTTTGTCCTCTCACTGGCTGCAGCTTGTGTCCTCACCAAATCCCTGGCCAAAACAGTTATCAGAATGGAGGTGGTTCTTCATTATGGTACATGCCTAGAGCCCCATGTCTTGCTGTGGCTGTTATTCTTTATATTTAAAGCTAAATTTTATTATAGTACCAAAGTTTTCTAAATAGAGCTTAGGCTGAAAATATGATGCTTCATAATTTAGTCAATTCCACTTGTTTATTCTATCAACTAATAAGGACTGCATTTTGGTAGTACATGTTTTGTCTTTTCCTGACATGTGGAAGTCCATTATAGATAATGTTTCTTTGTGTCTCTATTTTCTTATTATCCACGATGCAGATTTTGTACTTTTGGAGAGATTTCTTTTATACTTGTGTACTGAGTTTCATGAGAGAAATGTTTTCTCATAGTAGCTCAAGTCAGGCTATTGCTTGACTGAAGAATTGATGATGAAAATCCTGACAGATACTTTACCACAGCAGTGTGAATGTGCTGTTAAGATAGTTTAGTTAGAAAACATGTAATTATGATAATGGCAAAAGAGCAAGTCTCTGTGGGGATTTAGATTTCATCCTGTAATGCAAACAAAAGGCACTCTCAAAATCTAAGTTCTGTTGTTTCATCTGTTCTAATGAGCAATTAATCAAGACGCAGTTAGAAAACTATGCTGATAAGGGTAAAAGCTGGCACATATCTTTGTAATTTGTATTGTAACAAATTGAGAGATGTAATCGCAAGAGAGGAGAATGTTTAAATAAAATTAAAGCTGTGGTATGAAATGACAACAGGAAGAAACTGAGAGTTAAGAATGACATTTTGTCTTATTTTAACAGGGCTGTGAAATGGAAAAAGACCATCTCAGTGGCTTGAGTTCTGTTGAAATGGATGAGCTGTCAGCCCTAAGTACAAATTTCTGGCTTTGTATTTGGTTATGATGTATCAATTGCACTAACAGAGTATAGTTTTCTGCAATTTTCCTGCTTTTATTGTGTTTTAACACAACTAGAGAATGGATAAAAGGTGCTTTTATTTAAAATGGGAACAAACTGGCTAAGTTTATTTGTTACCCAGCAATGAGACTGATTTATTAATAAACATATCACATATATTACTATCAAATGATTTGATTTTGTATCAGAAACCGAGATTGCTTGACAGCTACCAACAGTTATGGGTAAGTTAGAACTGTAACATAAGCAGGAGTCATGTTATGACTGTCATACCTGAGTTTGGAGATAAGCCAGCCTTTTTCCTGTGTATGTAAACTAAAACTTTCTCTTAAAAGAAGAACGGTACAAGGTGTAAATCTCAGTTTGTTGTCATTGTGTTCCATAAGCTATTAAAATCTTTGCTCTTTTAAGAGCACTTGGATACTATAATTCATATTTTTAATTACAAAAAAATAATTTTGTGGAACAAAATTTACGTGAACTGCCATTACCTCCTGGTTCCTTCCTTTGCATAAGTGCAGAAAGAGCTGCTTTGTTTGAGTATGAGTATTTTATTTCTGGAGCTAGGGGACTAATGACCTCAATAAAGATATGCATTGTCTAGATAGCACATTTTATTCCATAGATATTTGGGTGCTTTATCAATGAGAAGCAGAATCACTGTTCCTGGTCTTTTGTGAGGAAATAAAGATGCAGCACTCAAGAAATGAAATTGGTAATTGAAGAGAAGAGAATTATAAACTCTTTATTTCCAGGCTTGGGATGGCAAGAGATTACAGGTTTAGGCTATGTCTTGGTTAGTAGTAGTAGCGTGGGCCTTTAAGAGCAGATTTTCAGAGTGAATCAGCTGGTGCTGAGCTGGTGCTACCCAGTTTGCTAGATGGGATGTTTCAGAGCAACCTATAGTCTTACCTCAGAGACAGGGAGAGAACTGCTGCTGAGGTGCATCAGGTGCCTTCTGGGAGAAAATCTTCTAGTTTGGTGTCACTGTTCAGGACTCTATCCTGTGTGCTCCGAGGTTGCTTTGTGATGTGAAACAAAGCATGGTTGAAGGAACAGAAGTAGGATGAGACACATATCTACCAGGAGTACTTTAGGTGTAGCTGGGCAGGAGAAATTGCAGGAGGAATTGATCAGGGGAAGAGGAAATTTGATGGGGTGGAATAAATAATTTCTTGGTGTCTGTTCTGATCTTTCTTTAGTTTTTAAGTTCAGAAGCTTTTCCTAGCATCACAGGGGAAAGGAGTATTCCTGGGAAGTAAACTCAGATTTCTTCACCCCTTTTCCTGTATTGTAATTATTGCTGGACACTCCTTCCCATCAGGAATATTGATTAGCATGTGAAGCCTGTCATGAACCTTGTAATTTGTCTCTATACTTTTTGCATATTATGTTGATGACTACCTTGCAATGTGAAACCCTGAGAGAAATCCGTTCCAGGGCTGAAAAACTTTTGATCAAAGCAGTAGAATGACTTTACCCAAAGCTCTTGGGTAGCTCAAGGATAAAGTTTAATAATAATAATAATAATAATAATAATAATAATAATAATAATAATAATAATAATAATCTGCTGATGTAATTTATATAATACGTATATTAAATCATAAAGGGTATGCCTACACTATTGGTCTGTTTGAATTGGACTTAATTGATTACCAAGAGTAATCCACAAATGTTTGAGGTATGTCTAGACTAACATTTATAGCTGTGTGCTTAACTCAGCATAATGGCTAATTAATTTGAATTAAAATAAGAATTTGTGCTGAACACTCTTTTGCTATTTCATCTCATGATGGCTCAGAGGTGTGCCAAGGTCTTTAATCTGAAGCCATTCAGTTAATCATGCAGATACTCAGGGTGAATGTGTTTCAAGAAGTGGGATGAAAAATCTTGGAGTTTTTAACCTTTGATAAAGCCCACATATGCCAAGTTACTGTCGATATTGCAAAGCATACTTTGCTCTGTGCTGCATGTTTTTTGTTTTTTTTTTTTTTTTAGGACTGAATGCAAACTCAATTGCAATACTAAGAATGGGAATTGTATGTTGTTATGTTAAAGTTTTTTTTGTGTGAACACTATATACTTCTTTTATTCATGTGCTCAAAACTGCATTAGAATTATATATTTTTAAATAAGGCTACTTTAAAGCAACATTTAAGTAGAAAGTTATATTTTAAAGTATACACGGTAATTGACAGACTTTTTTAACTTGAGGTTCTTGCAAAGTGCTGGTTATTATTACAGTTTTACAAGGAACATACATGCTAGAGTTTCTATTGAACAAAGCTCTATAGAGATTAAATGCGTGTTGCTGGAAGGGAACCACCTCTTAACCTAGCTTCGATACATAGTAATTTCTTTGTTGGGAGGCATAAAATGACAAAGGCAAAAAGGTTGAAGCCAGTATAAGAAAAGGAATCATGGCATCTTTCAATAATAATAATTTACAACACTGTCTAGACCTACAATTCCTTGGTACCAAAATACCTTTTAAATGATCAATGACCGTATTTTAACATACACCTAGTTTTCAGTGTCTAATGCCAGCATTTAGACCTTAATGCCCCAAAAAATGTGATTGTGCTCTAATGGCAAAAATAATCAGGAAACTCAAGTCAAGCTGTTTGATATGAATTGCTGTAACAAACAAATTTCAGTTGTTGTATTGCCACTCCATATTTTTCTCTGCTCCAATATGCTGTCTGGAGAGTGGGATGGTGTAGTTTAGACCAAACAATAAAGGACAATTTCAAAAAAAAAAATAAAAAATAACCAAAGCAGTAGAAATCAAAAAAAAAAGCCACAGAATTCTGGAATCCTAATGTGTTATTCAAGGAAGGGTCTTTGTTCCTGAAAAGCTAAACCCGTTCACAGACATTACACCCAATGAAGCAGAGCCACTAAAACAAACCCAATAAGCAGAATAATGTCAAGATGCTCACTGGCTGTGCCCTGCTCCCTGCTATACCTGCCAAGGTAAGCAGTATTGCCAGGAAAGGTGTTAAATCTTTAAATGACTGTGAAGTAATTCCAAGTTGCTTTGCAGAAAACGTCACTTGCCCACAGGGAGGTAGTATGAGGCCGACCACTTATTCGGTAGTTGGTGAGGGATTGTGAAATCAGAGCAGTCTGATTCTCATGCAAGTGTATCTACACAGAAATAAGTGCAAATTACACCCAAAGGATAAAATATTTGAGACTGGAATTTCTTTTATTTTGCAACTCTCTTAATATGTTTGGGGGATAGGTGTAGCTTCCTTACTTTCATTGATTTCACAGCAGCACACCTCCAGGGATTTTAAGTGTTACTTTGTTTTCTGTAGCAATAAACCTAGACCGAAATATTCATCATCTACAGGCTCACTCTTGCCTGTTGCTGGGATAACATTGAGCTTGACTGAATCAGACTGGCATTTTTTTAATTACAAAGCTATGTGAAGAAGTGAAAAATTCAAGGAAAAGTCCTGTATGTCATCATACAGTGAAACAAGAAAGGTCTTCAGGAATTATCTTTTTCCAACAGCTTAAAAGTTAATAATTTATATTTCTCAATTAAACTGTAGTGTCATCTCATTAAATGGATATTAAGCACAATGTCATGAATGCTGAAATCTTCAGGCAGTCACTCTTCATGGAAATACCAAAAGACTATGTTTCAGCAAACAAATTTAGTCCCACTTCTTTTCTTCCTGGAAGCAAGTTTGATATCTAATTCAAACCTGTGTATAGATGTCCTTCCTTACCCTTAGCTTTTGTTAGGTTTTCTCTTCAGAAAAGCCTTTCTTCCACATTTTTATTTTTTCAGGTGCATGTACCCAAAATGCTGCTGGTGGAAACCCTTGTTAGCCATACAGAACTGCAGGATAAGCACTGTGTTAGTGCAAATAGGTGAAAGAGTTGAAAGAGGTCAGCCATTATAGCTCTTATAAGTCATTGTGAGAAGCTTGAATCTGTTCCTTAAAGCATAATAAGACATGCTGTGCGCCTGCCTATTGAAAACTACTGCAGTGACAGCCTCACTCCATCATATTTAATGTGGCAGGGATAAGTGTGGAAAACCCTTAGGTGAGTATCCTGTTCAGATTCAGGATTAGTGATGTGTTTCATGGCGGATGATTCTCCCAGAGGTTATTTGTTTTGCAGGCTTACTCTTTAAGTGGTGGGAATCTTTAAGTAGTATTTTACTGGGGAGATAATAGTCTTTTTTGACAGAATGAAACAAATTGATTAAATGGCTAAGGTAAAATGGTTAGTGCTGTGGTAAATTTTTAATTCTGAAATTCATGTGTGTTACACATCACTTTGCATTCTAGATTTTGGATTCTGTAAGCTCAGATCAGCCATCTCATTTACGTGTTGATGCAGTAAGATGTTGGCCATAGCACGAGTTCAGAAGAAATGACTGTTACTGAAAGTTATTTTTGTTAATTATCTTTCTTTTCCCATCACACAAAGCAGTTGGAGGGAGATCTTTGTTTTCTAATGATCTGAGAGCAAAGACGGACTGTCTCCTGGAGAACAGGTGGGCTGACTGCTTATGTAGTGTTGTAATGCTCCAACCAGGTAATGGTTGCATTCGAACCAGTAGGCACCTGCACAATCTGGGTGTTCCAAAAAAAGTACAAGTATGGAGAAACTGTATTTTTTTTTTTCCTGAAAGATGAGTACGTAAATTAAGTAAAATGTGTAAGACTATGAAGCTTGGAGAGCAGAAGAAAATTCAGTTATTAGCTAACACTTTTTATAGCACCTGTAATGGGCAGCATCTTGTAGAGACACCTGCAAAACCAAACCTTGTCATAAAAGCCTTGGAGCCTAAATTGAGATAACAGATGTGACAGATCTGTGGAGCACTAATGAGCAAGATGCACCATTACTTAGGCAGCTGGGGTCAGAGAGTAGAATAGCAGGGTGTGCAAAGAAGAATACCAGTAAATAATTCATCATTTCTGAATTGCATCAGTCTGTGTACAGCTAGAAATGTGCTTGTCATACAGCTCAGTCTGCTGAATGTACTCCTTGAAGGGTTTTCTGCTGAGTAGTGCAGCTTCTTTTTCAGGTTAGATATTAGGAGAAATTTCTTTACTGAAAGGGTTGGGCAGTGTTGGAATAGGCTGCCCAGGAATTGGTCAAGTCACCATCCCTGGAGGTCTTCAAGAAACATGTAGATGTAGAATTTAGTAGCATGGTTTAGTGGTGGACTACCACTGGGGTACTAGGCTGGACTAGATGATCTGAGAGGTCTTTTCCAACCTGAGTGATTCTGTGATTCTATTACTAAGAAGAGGTCATCTGTGACATGAGGTGTAACATGTCTGATAAGTGTTGCTCTCCATTTTTTTATGAGTATTTCAGCTCTCTGTGAACAGACTACTGAAGGGCTTCTGTGCAAGCATTTTCCTATTTCTTCTGAAAGTCCGATGATTATCTAATTAGTTTGTTTGTTAGAAGCGAACCGTGTCATAATCCTACAGACGTATTTGTAGCTTTTGTCAGGGTATCTCAAACTTAAAAGTTGCTTTTAGTGAGAACCTTTCACCTTTAGTGTTATTATAATATATACACGTGTAATAGGTAATATAAAATGTATACATAATGTATATTATATTGGTGTATTTTGGTTTCCTTCAAAATCACATCACCAGTGCTCCAATGCAAATGAATGACAGCTGTAAGAAGGGAAAGCAGTAGGTTTGGCCCTATTTCCCCTAGACACAGTCTTGCTGTATTTATTCATGGTCAGGTGGAAGATGGTGACAGCACTAGTGGGTGTCCTGTATGACCTGCCTCACTTCACAGCACAGTAGTGACAGAAGGATGAGCTGTTCCAGAGATGGATAGTCTTGTCTTTGGAATGAAGGCCTTTACATAAGATAAATATTTAAAAGACATGTGCAGGGTTTTAAAAGGTTTAATTAGGATTATGAAGGTTATTTTTTTTTCTCAACTTACAGACATCATGAAAGTAAGTAGGTACCGGTCTGTTCTAACAGAAATTCACCCCTCCCTTCTTCCCACCCTGTTTCTGGGAAATACTGTTTCATTCTGATCCTGAAATTATTATTATTTATACACTAGCCATATTAAAACTGATAGGACTTCTGCCATTTTACTCGAGGTTATGCTTTCACCATAAATCTAACTTTGCACTGTCAAATCTTTGCTCAGTCTAATTACCACTTGCCTCAAGATTTCCTATGACAGCAAGATCAAAAGGTTCATTATATTTTCTGAGAAAATCTTTATTCTATCCATATTATGTCTCCATTTTAATGTAATAAAGGAAACACTTGTCTTTACAGAGAAGGAAAACAGAGTATGAATGATTTCTTTGTTACAGTAGCTGAGGCATTATTCTATCTTTTTTTTTTTTTTTCCTCTGAATTGAGTGTATTGTCTGTAATTTTTTTAATGGAAAGTAGAAGTATATGTTTCTAACTGTGTTCTGCTTTTTTTATTTTATTTTTTTTTCCATGAGTCCTTTTGTGTCTTAGGTATAGAAAATAAATTGAAGATGTACCTCTATGAAATGACTGTTTTTAACATTTCTCAACACATCCCTTTTCCTTATGTAGTTTGACTGTCACAGTCAGACTCTGTCCTGCATTGAAAACATAATACATATGATTTTCTTCTGCTTTCTTTTACTGAGAAATTATAATAAATTCAGAGCTCATTCTTATACATAAATTATTAAAAAAATATTCTCATTGTGCACTCACTTGTGCTTGCCTATGGTGATAGCATTTTGTTCCTGCAGAAGCAAACAACTGCAGTTTACTGGAAATTAGGAGAGAGATGAAATGCACTGGTAGTGTTGTAATGTAATCTGTTGTCTGGATGGAACTGTAAGCACTAGGTTGGCTACATGGCACCAATGCAAAGCTTCTGGGATGGCCCCCATTTAAAATAGACAGAGGCTGTGATTTTTCCACAGCCATGGTGTGAATTGTAGGCTTATTCTCGTGCAGTCAGTGAAATGGTGAACTATTTTCATGCCTGTCTTGTTTTCATGGTGTCTCCCTCATAGGCCCTTTCCTGCCCTTGTGGGGATCAGACAGCTAACATTGCCTCTTGATTCCTGCCACTGATGTGTCTGCAAAGGCACATTTCTTATTGAGACACACACACTTCAGTGGGAGCATCACAGAGGTTCATCATCACTAAAGCTTATGCTTTGGATTGTGTGAGAGGGTATCACACTTACAATGGATTTTTGAGAGGGGATGCAGACAACATACTGTCTGTGTACAGAGTAAAGAAATGGGGGGTTGAGATAAAGATAGCAAACAGAACAAAGGGAGGAAAGCCTTGACATGATCGTTTGTAGGCAGCCTCCCTTGTGCACTTATATGTGATCTAGTACTGAGGGGGAAACCCTTTTACAGCCTAGGTCTTTCCCTTTATTCTGCTCAAAAAAATCCAAACTAAATCCAGTCTGCCCTGTGGGAACTGCTGAAAGTCTAACTCCTAGCTGAACCAAGACAGGAATTCTGAAAGCCTACTAGAGCTTTCTGTACGTGAAAATAATTCAGATTGATATTGAAGATTGCAGTGACAAGCAGGGACACAAAACTCAGGAACAGCTTAGTTAAATATTTAGAAGAATTTTTAAAAATTATATCTCTGGGTGAAAAAATGAGAATCAGGAAATCTGGGATCTGTTTGTGAGTTTAATATTGATTTTTATTTAACTAATAAAATGATCACTTTATTGCAAATGACCAAGTGCCATAATACTGGTGATCACCTTGGTTCATCTGTTGTTAGTCCTTGGATTTTGACTTTTAAAAGTGAAATGTTTTCAGTGGTTAAGATTATAAGATTTATATAGTTTACTAAATGTTGTACTCCTAAAAGTTCTGAATTAACGAATATGGGGAGTCACTCAGTTGATTTGTGAAGGTCGGTCTAATATTTTTAATTGCATTAACTTTTATATCTTTCGGTCTGCTACTGCATCTGCTTTGTTATTTTATTTTGACAATGTCAGATCTATAACTCATCATGTACTTTGGGTAGTAGTAATAATAATAAAAATAACAACAGTTATGTTGCAGAATTCAAGAAAAGATCAGACAGTCCTGAATCTTTGAACATGCTCTGTCCCAGAGGATGCAAATAACTTCCATAATTAATTTTAATGAGTTTCTTCCAAGGTTTCTCAGACCTTACTCCAGCCATTTGTCAGGAAGAAATAGCAGGAGCTTTTGATTAACATTCAGATGACTCTTCTTTTCTTCTATTGATAGTTTCTATGATCATTCACCCTCATCACCTTTTCATAGGCCCAGTATCTTGCCCTTCCTTGGAAAATGCAAAATCAGTTTGGTTCAAAGTTGCTTCGAGTGCTGTAGGTGGAATGCTAGGTGTGTAATATGCAGCAAACATTAAATTTTAATAGTAAGTTTTATACTCTAACATTTTATGAAGAGTTTATTTATTTATTTATTTTCTTCATACTCTGTTGTGGTAAGCTCCAATTGTGGTAGCACAAAGATTGTAGGGCATGTACGTGAAATGTCAGATTGCCAAAGATGCTTTTGTGCTGTTGGGAATTGAACTTGATTCATGTTTCCCAGATAAGTACCACCCTCTAGTACGTTCTGGAGCAGGGATTTCTCAGTGGTTCATGCTGAAGCGGTTTCGTTTTGCATACAATGATTAAATATTGATCCTGAATGCTGCACAGGTTTTGGTAGGCATAGTACTTCACTATAAATTGGGTATTTGACTCCTAGACTGGATGTCAAAAGTCCACTGTATGGTTTATGTAGCCTATGCATAAAATTTTAGGCTGCACAGCTCAGAATTATATAATTATACAATTTCAGCAGGGTTTCTAATACCATCTAAAATAAAAATTCAGTAAACATAGATAAGAAGGGTTTTCTTGAGAGTTTCTAAATAGATTGAGAGTGATAATGGTGATCCTGAGAACCTATTTGTTTCTATATTCCTGACAATTGACATACCTAAATGCTGCAGAGAAGGGACAAGAGGGAAAAAAATATTAAAAATAAATAAATAAATAAAAACGGAAGGAGAAAATTCTCCATAAGTGAGATTTTGAGAAATGTTCTCTTTTCTGGTTCTCTTAAATTCTAGTTAGCTAAGTGCTTCCATGGTGGAAAAGAAAGTGGTCAGTAAGAAGCTTTTATGTAATTTAATAAAAAAGACAGCAATGCAGTGCTACAGCAGAAAAAGCTCCTGGGGTTTCTGTTTGCTGGAATGTTTGATTACAGAACTATTGTACGGTATTTTTGTACTGTAATTACATATATGTGAAATACAGTGTATACGATAACACAGTCCTTTCATACAATTTAATTTGTTCTAAAATGGCTGCTTCTTTGTAAAGCTGTAAAGCTCTTAAATACCTGTTCTGATTTCAGACTGAAAGTTTCAGAGGTAGGCTGTTTAATTTATGGCCTAGCTCCCACTGAATGGAGTTGTCTGCAAGACAAATCATTGCATTTCCTCATAAGGAGGTCAAATTTATTTTTAATGTTGCTGATAGATGAATGCTGAGTAGCTATGGTTGCTAGTTCCTTTCAGTAAGTTATTTCGATTAATTTGTGGGATATGTTCTGTGAATCTGTGATAAATGTGTCATCACAAGCTTACTCTACCTAGACAAGTTTGTGCCAGAAGCCTACAAAGTTGTCTTGTGGTTTTTATTTGCTTTCAGTGTTAAGGTATGAGATGTCAGGGAGTTCTAAAAGGGAGAAGAAAGGGACCATCTTAGAGGCTAATATTCAAAATGTTGAGATTAATTGCTTTAGTTTTGAAAGAAAGAGTCTCTTCTAAAGAGTGCTCTTGTGTGCTCTGAGCTGGCTGCTGAAGGGGCTTGTTTACCTGGGTTTTACTTCAGGCAGTGTCTTGGGATATAAACCCTTATATACTAAAAATCTAGTTTTAGATACCCTCCTAAATCCTCTGGTATGTCTGTGGCTTGTAATCACTGTTTTTAAGCTGTTGACTTTTCTGAATTGCTGCTAGGAAACAAAGATGTCACAAATCTGAGTGGGTCAGTTTGTGTGCTCTGGAGAGAGGCTTTGTGCCTCATTTGTATGGCACAGGCACTGGCAGGTTGTATGACCAGAGCTGAGAAAACCTGTGACAGTTAAAGACAAAAATCTGCTTTCTTCACGTCAAAAGACCACTTACAACAACATTAATGCACCAGAGTCCCAGGACTGAACTGTAAGAGGAAGTCACAACACCTGAGAATAATGACTTAGAGCCTTTGGCAGATCTCCACAGCTGCAGGATTTCTATTGGCAGAAAAAGCTGTGCATCGCAATCATCCCAGTCCCAGGCTATTTCTCCCCCCCCCTCCCCCTTATTTTTTTTTTAGGGGAATCTGCTTATTTGCAAGTGCTGAATCTGTACACTTTTTCTAAAAATCAAAATTTATATTCTTATTTTAATCCTTCATCCACAAGATTCACTTGGGTGTGTATAAGAACATATAAGCACCAGTAAAATCCATGCAAATATTTTTGGAAGAAATTCTTCAGGTTGAAACAACTCTAAAACATAGTATAGGGAGTATGTTCCTGAATATGTGCTGTACTGTTTGTTTGACTACTGAAAAACCAAACATAGTAAAATGTTAACTATAATTTGTACATTTTGGCATAAAGAAATCTTATGGCTGTGGATCATTTAGGTTTTTGTTTTAGATTGCACTGCAATTTCTTAATATCTGGAGGAAGAGATAACTATAATTTAGGAGACCTGTTGGGAAAAAAAAAAAAAAGAAAAAAGTGATAGTCCCAAAGCATCTGTTCAGATTTTGCAGAAGAGTTTTGGTATTAAAATATTTATTTTGCTGTAAATTAAAGACTTGATTACATTGAGTTGTAAGCCTTTGGTTGTGGCTTATAATTAAACTGACAAAAGCCTCCTTAGATCTTTGATAAGATTAAGAAGGATTGATTATCTTTGTATTAATCTAACAATTTAACTAATTTGAATATTGAAGTTAGCTTGCTGATTTAACCTTGATTTGATTGCAATATTGCTATATTGCTTTATTCCTGATTTAGTTTGCAGTTATTGATAGTAGATTTTTTGTTTTGTTTTGTTTTTCCATGTCCCCTCCCTACTGATTTTATTTATTTATTTATTTATTTTAGAAATTATACTGTAGGGTAATATTTCTTTCAAGATAAGTGGAACGTTGGATGACTTGATTAAAACTCAGTTTTATTTTATCAGTCATATGCTTTCCTGTACTAAATAACAAAACCATGGGACAAATTCAACAGCAGTTTTGTTTGCAGTTTGTCTGTATGGAAGGTACGTTACAGTATTATTCATACCACCTATGGTTCACTGAGCCTGTAGATTTCAGAAATTTTGCTGTTGATTTAATTAGAATCAAAACTTCATACATTCATAAGGCAAGAAATTTCTATGTAGTTGTTTATTTGCTCTTATCGTTTTGCTATTTTTAATTTTCTCTCTTCTCCAGAAAATTAATTACAGGGAGAAAATGGATAGTATTAGTATACGATAATATTTATTTACAACATAGAATTATACAGAAATTAAATGTCAAAGGTGAAGAAAAACCATAGAAAGGATTTTTTTACAAAAATAAATCCATTATTTACTGTGAAAATAACATTCCATTTGACCTTATGAAAAATTGTTTGTTGGGTACTTTTTTTTTTTTTCTTTTAGGTCTTTTGTATTTCTCTGTATTTTTTTGTATTTCTATTTTCCATTTAGAGTAATTATACTTCATGAGCATCCTTTGTTTCTGACTTATTTTTTCAGTCTATGTCTTTTAATCTATTCTTATTTCAGAAAGTGGAAATGACGGAGATAATGCAGTATTTTCAATTTTAAGCATATTTTGTGCATTTTATTAGCAATATCTTGTTTACCTTTATTAAAAGTATGCATTTTCATGTGGTTACCAGAGCAGAAATAGTGTTTATTTTATTATTATTATTTTAAAATTTAATATGTGTTGTTGTTTTCAGAGCAAAGATACAAGGATAAATCTTTTCTGTCAGGTGACACTTTAAATTCTATTAATTGTAATTTTTTCATGTTTAGCTTAAAAAAAATAATTCCCTGACTATCCTTCTAGCCTGTATTTAACCTCAATATGTGTTTTGGCTAAAACTAAAACTCTTTTTTTTTTTTTTTTCCCCCTCTAATTCTGGCATCAATCACCAGAAAAATGTTTATTTTACAAATAATACCTATAAGATATCAATATTCGGATGTCTTTTTATATATCTGATGGGATCCAAGTAAGCTTCTTGTGCACAGCATAGCTTTGCATTGGTGGTGTTTTGACCAAGAGTCAATGACTGGGAAGGAATTTACCTGTATCTGAGTCATGGAATGGCCACAGGTACTCAAGAATTGCTGCACAAATTAGCTTAATGCTTTTTTTTTACACTGTCCTTGCAAATAATCTAACAGCTTGTTTATTTGGAATGGGAATTAAAAGTAGCTCTTCGTTGATGAATGTAACTACTGCTTTTTCTAGTGTTTTGCTCAGTTACTAAAAGGAGTTGCTGTAGACACCACAAGAAAGATAAATCCAGATAAAGCTGTCAGAAAAGCATGCATATACACTAGTGTCTAAAAAAATAACTCCTAGATGGCTTTGTTCTTCCCAAGACTAACCCTAGGATGTTGAGGAAGATACTAAGCAGAAAGATCACATCAACATCAGTGAAGATGGAATTATACAAGTGGAGAAGGGATTTAGATAGAATCATAGAATCATAGAATCATAGAATATCCTGAGTTGGAAGGGACCCTTAAGGATCATCAAGTCCAACTCTTGACACCGCACAGGTCTACCCAAGTTCAGACCATGTGACTAAGTGCACAGTCCAATCTCTTCTTAAATTCAGTCAGGCTCGGTGCAGTGACCACTTCCCTGGGGAGCCTGTTCCAGTGTGCAACCACTCTCTCTGTGAAGAACCCCTTCCTGATGTCCAGCCTAAACTTCCCCTGCCTCAGCTTAACTCCATTCCCGCGGGTCCTGTCGCTGGTGTTAATGGAGAAAAGGTCTCCTGCCTCTCGACACCCCCTTACGAGGAAGTTGTAGACTGCGATGAGGTCTCCCCTCAGCCTCCTCTTCTCCAGGCTGAACAGGCCCAGTGCCCTCAGCCGTTCCTCGTACGTCTTCCCCTCCAGATTAGTGGTGATGGTGAAATTTCTAAAAATTGAGCACTGCTACAATCAGTGGTATTTTTGTGGACTTTCCTTTGGTAACCAGGTAGCTAAGAACTATCAGGAAATGGAGAAAAGGAAAAAAAAATACAGTAGAAATGTTCAAGTTCTCAAAACCTGCAGGTGGAAGAAACTGGCATGGCTGAAGTGTGTTTGGTAATCCCTGAGAGAAACTGGGATGGAAACTGGATTTGAGGGAGAGGGAGAGCTACCCAACTGTTTACCACCAGTGATCTTTTGTGTGTCTGTGTCTCTGCTTTAGATGATGTATTCCACCTAAGAGGAAAATTTATAGTTATTGTTACTCCTCTTCCATAGCATGTGTTTATACATGAGTCAGTATATAGGATTTTTCAAGTTGTGTTTTATCTATCCTTTGACTCACGGGTTTACATGGAAATTTCTCCATTTCAATTTGTGCCCTTTGCCTCTTGTCTTGGCACTAGGCACCACTGAGAAGAGTCTGATTGTCTTCTTTACTTCTCCCATCAGGTGTTTAGAGACATTAAAATCCCTCAGAGCATTCTCTCAGTCTGTGTAACAGTCACAGTCTCTGTCAGATGCTCCCAGTCCACTATCATCTTTGCAGCCCTTCACTGAGCTTGCTCTAGTATATCCATGTCAGTCTTGGGGAGCTCAAAAGTGGACACAGCACTTCAGAGTTGTCTTACCAACACTAGGCAGAGATGAAGTATCACCTTTCTCAGCATGCTGACAGTATTCTTTTTCTCAATGTAGTAGAGGATGCCATTGACCTTCTTTACTGTGAGGGCGCCCTGCTGGCTGATATTGTCCAGCAGAAGACCTTCATGACCTTTTCTACAAAACTGCTTTCCAGTCAGGTGTTGTCAGCCTGCAATGTACCTGGGGTTATTTCTCCCCAGGGGCAGGACTTGACATTTCTCTTACTGCTGAACTTCATAAAGTTCAACATCAACCTGCTCATTTCTCCACCCTGTTGAGGTCCATCTGAATGGCAGTGGAACCATCTGGTGTTTAAATCACTCCTCCCAGTTTTGTGTCATCTGCAAACTTGATGAGGATGCAATCTGATACGTTGTTCAGGTCATTAAGGAAGCTGTTAAACACTACTATTGACCCAAGGGCTATACCACTAGTGACTGGTGAACAGCTGATTTTCTGTTTCTGATCACTGCACTCTGAGCCTAGCATTTTAGCCTGTTTTTAATAGCCTTCAATGTCCATATATTTAACCTGTACTTCATCAGTTTGTCAATGAGAAATTGATGGAGCACAGTGTCAAAAGCCTCACTCAGGTCAAGATAAACAACATTCACTGTTCTTTCCTCATCTGCTGAGCTGGTCATTTCACAGTAGAAGGCTGTTGGGTTGGCTAAGCACGATTATCCCTTCATAAATCTATGTCAGCTGCTCCCAATCACCATCTTGTCCTTAATATGTTTGGAAGTGGTTTCTAGGATTAATTGCTCCATCACCTTCTCAGGGATCAAGGTCAGTCTGACCTGTCTGTGTTGCCCCGTGTCTTCCTTCTTAAAGATGGGAGTGATATTTCCTGTTTACGGAAATGTTCCCCAGTTGCCAATACCTATCACAAGAATGTGATTTAAAATATATATATATATTTAGAAAAGAAAACAGAAGTGAAAAGTGGACGTTGACCTTCTACATTCTAAAATGTTTCCTCAAACAAGTTCTGTCTCTTCAGGGTATAGTAGTATGTGCATTATTATCTGAGAGTTAGCTCTAGTAAGAACTTTTCAAAAATTGAATGATTTTTTTTTTAGAATATATACTTTAAAATGAGTAGGACTGCAGAAGATGTCAGTGGTGGCTGAAAGAGAGGTTAGAAAAAAAATTAGAAAGGAAAATAATTCTGTTTACCTATTGTAAAATAGTATTTCTATGACTGATTGAGTTTTGTAATTGGTTTTATTATCTTTTTTAGCAGGAAAAATATATTCTTTGCAAATGCTAACCACTAGCTAAGTAAAATAATTGATTCAAATTTATTTTCTAATTAAAGATGATAATCTTGTCTTACCTTTTTACTTACTAAGTCATATAATATACTGCCTTCATAATTTGCTACTTTAAGCAATTGGGAATATATTTTTCTTTCAGTAGTTTTTTTTTTTTCATATCCTTTCAGGGAAGAAATGAAAAAAGCAGGACCAGATGTCTGTGAATTCCCTTGACAGAGTTTACTTTAGACAGAAAAAAACTTGTCCTTTTTCAGGGGGCACTATGATATTCTTCAGCATTTGAGTCAGTTGAAGGTGAAATTCACCTTCATGTTTACTACCAGAACCTCCTTGCTTGCACTCCTGGTCAGTTTTGCAGGTGGAATTTACTGTGATTGAGTTAATTTAGCACTTTTAGAGGTGCAGACAACCTAGACAGATGGTGAGGACTAAAAAAGTTTGGAAAAGCCACCACTGGGCAGGAATTGTGTTGGATACCATGGATATAGCATGTGTTTTCCAGCTAGGGCTGAAAGACCATGCTTTGCCATTCTGTTTTCTGTGCTCAGAGCTTGGCTTGCATAGGTAGAATTGTAGTAAATGTTTTGTTGGGTGTCATGTGTGTTTACCCTGCCTGGAAATTAAATAGCTCTTCTCTGCTGTTCTGTCAGTTTGTGTCTATTTGGAGTAGCAGTTCAGAGGCTGGAAAGGTCAGCTTGGATGGTGTCACTCTTGGTTCCTTTTCTGTGAGAGGACGTGAGTTATGCAGACTTTTCTTCATTTCTGTTTGCTGACTCTGTGAAGTACAGAACAACAAATGGATTTTATTTTTATTTTTAATTTCCCACTCCTCCTTCAGAGTACAGGAGATTTAAACTAATTAAGGAAACCCTCAAAACCAACTTCAAGATAAATAAGGAGAAAAAAAGAGAAGATATGCTTGGAGCCCATCACTAACAATGAGAAATACAAAATCTGTACAAAATAGCCCTTCAGTTTATGTTTCAGAGCATTTTTCTCTTTCCATAGTTAAAATGAATACAATACTGAAGTGGAGAGAGAATAACTTTGTAAAATTGGATGAATGAGTTACATTAGTGAATTTTACATAATTTAGCAAATGCTGTATGATAAACCTACATTGTTAATTATTATACTACATAAGTGCAATGAAAATCTGTTATTGTAATTAGCATTTTCCTGTTGAATATTGAGTGCTACTTTATTTTATTGAAAATATTTACTATTACAGAAGTCTTCATTTTTTAGGAATACATCGAAAATGCTATAAAGATTAGATATGACTAAATGGCTTTAGCTTCAGGTCATTTTATACAGCAGAAAGGACAGTGGGAGATAAGAGACAGGAAAGGGTAAAAGGATTTGTATATACAGAGGTCTAAACAAAGTGCTTTTAGAACACAGGTCAGAATGAGAAATACTTAGAAGTCAGCACACTTGCATTTCTCCCACTAGCCACTGCAAAGTTATAAATTAAGTAGATTTATTGAAATGATCCCACAAATAAAATGCTTCCTTTATTTTTTATCAGTTAATTCTATGGAACTGTAGTTGTTAAAAAACTGTATATGAGATTGTTTTAATGCTTTTAGTTGCCTCATCAGACTGTTAATGCTGTGTTAACATCAGCAGTTAATGCCATATTGAAAGAAGAAACATTAAGGTTTTTTTTGGTGTGTGTATGAGAATAAAAACTGTAACCAATTGCCATTTTTGAAATTGATGAATGGAAGTGCCAGTCAGCCCCTGACGATTTCATATCTGGGGAGCTCTGCCCGGCTCAGACAAAATATGTACATCAGCTTCTTGAGATGTGCTTAGAGAACTAACAGGCTGAGGCCTCTAGGAAGACTCAAACAGAAGGTAGGGAAAATACTGGAATCAAATGGAAATGTAATTAGATATTTTTTTCCTGAGTAGATGAAGAGCAAGGGTGGATTTTCCTACTGCACAGTCCTGTATGTGCTAAGACACTGTAGAAATAGAGTAGTAAATTCTGATACATGCACACAGAAATTATGCATTGGGACATTAGGGCTAGAGACAGCCAGAATATTTGTCTTCAGACATATCTGAGTGGTTTGGTATCACCAGAGGCTAAGTACAGTTCCTCTCCTACCTCCCATACTACCAGGGCTTGGAAAATATCACAGTATTAGGGGAGGGATGTGTGCATTGCAGAACTTGCTCTTCTTGCAATTTTTGCTCACAGAGGCACCAGCTTCATGTTTGGGCTGCCTCGGCTTTGTTTCATGCTTCTCACTTGCTGTGTGCTTCTGTGCAGACAAGGTACATCAGAGGTAGACTGTGTGCCTTTTGTTACTGGAGCCAGTGGCATAATCAGCTCTGGAAAAACCCACTAGCTCAAACAATGTCCTATGTTTAAATATTTGTCTTTTTTTTTTTTTTTTTTTTTCTGTCAGTTAAAATAGACTAGAATAGAGAATCCATAACTATGCAAAACCAAATCAAAGTAGATTAAGTGGAATCATAAAATGAGGATATTGCTGTTTATTTTTAATGGGAATTACTCTGCTTCCTAATTCAGTTTTCTGAAGGCAGTGTTGGAACAGCTACCAGGCTGAGTGGTGTTCAGTGTTGGAAAATGACAGCTCCAGAGCAGCGGTCCTAGCTGTACAGTGGGAAGGCCATTCATTATTAGGTTATTGGAGTAATCTCCTGTAGGAAGCAATTTGGAATGACTGCAATCTGTCTGCCTGTCTGTTTTCATTTTAAAATAACATTATTTTGTGTAAGCTGCATGAAATGATTGCATGCATGGTAAGCTGCTTACTAAAAAATCCTTATGAAAAAAGAGGTGCTGTGAGTTAGCATTAGGCATGCAAAAAATTCACTCCTTTAAACTCATTTGATAAAAATAATTTCCTTACCATCTGAGAGACTGTGGAGGGCAAGTTTCAGTGACACCACTGGCATCAGTGAATATTATTATACAGGTGCCTTTTAAACCCTTGAAAAGAAGTTAAATTTTAGAAGTGTTGTTTCTTGCTCTTCAGGATCCTTGTGTCCATTCTGGCCCTGTCTCATCATCCAGCAGTTCCTTTGCCATCTCTGTGCAATCAAGAGACAGGCTGGAGACCAGCTTTACAATGTAATTAGCTTTGCGTTTTGGTGTAAATGCCATTGCCATATTACTGGAGTGCCTTACAACTGTGGAGGGAAGAGGGATGAAAATGCTTTTTTTTCCCCTTTTAATAACTGAGTAAATGAGTCAATATGAGTGGTACATCTGAAACCAAGCACGCCAGTAGCGTGAGAAATTGAACTGTATTTTTTCACATTCCAGACTTGGACCTTTTTTTATATTAAGGTAATGCTCCTGCTGGAGTGACTCTCTTTCCTAAACCAGGAATGACAAAAATGTGATCCATGACACACACACACTAGTCTTATTCTACCCTCCCACCCATTCCCCAGGGAGCAAACACATTATAAATGCCAGGTAAATGCTGTTACCTTCCTGTTGCATGTCCGTACAGGTAAAAAAAAAAAATCCAACCAGGATAGCATTGTTGGTTTGCATGCATATCTGCATGGCTTTGCTATTTTTTTCTTTCAGATCATGTCTCAGTGACACATTGCAGCAATGATAAGGGTATGCAGAACTGAGACTGGAGAAATGTTGCTTCTCTTTTTATGAGGATTTCATTTATTGCAAAGCTGTTTCTGAAAAAGTGTTACGTATATATAGCACTATTGGTACAAAAGTTAATACAGAGAACTGATTGTCATAAATTTCAAAGTGCTAAAGAAAGAAGAAAAAAAATAAAAAAGATATTGAAAAGATCAGTTCCCAGAACTGTTAGTGTTGTTTCTGACCACAGAGGTTACTGAAAACATTAGACTTCTTTCATCATCATCTCAGTCAGGTCTCCATTCACCTTTACAAGAAGTGTGAGTTGTGCAAACCACATTAAAAGATGACTCTTTAATCTATAAGCTCTTTAATTTAATGATTGTCTTTCTTCACTTTAGGTGGAAAGGTTAGAGGGCAGTCTCAAAGCTCTGATAATTTACTTCCCTTTACTTTCCTTCCTGTTAACTGAAAGGTCATTATTTAGGGGTTAAGTGGTTGATCCACATAACAAAGCTTATTAATAGCCTCTTTTTGAACAGGATTGTATAATATCATTTTTGCTAGATGTCAAAAATTCCTTTGATATTAATTATGTTATTCCAAAGTTGTAATAAAATATTTTGCTTGTGTATAATTATTATTTCAACCTACACTGGGGACAAGAAAAAAGAGACAGCAAAGCAAGATGTGTACAGTTTCTTTCGTGTTTACTTCTGCCAGTTCTAGCCCTGTCTGTCTTTGATTTTAGTGGAGGTACTCTTGGTGCATAATGGTGCGTATTGTCACAAAGCAGCTCTGAATAAATCTGTGGCTATTTTCTAATCCAGCAATTTGCAAACATCTAGACTAACGGTTGAAGCTTTCAAACTCTTAAGCAGAACTTAATATATCATATGAATCATCATACATCATCATTGTGAGCCAGTTGAAGTGAAATGTTACAGCCCTTTCACAACATCTAGAGATCATAATACAAATGCCGTTGGGAAGAACCTTTTTGTTGTGCCAGAAGTTTCCAGATGTTTCCTCAATGAGGATCACTTGAATATTCCTGGGGAATGTGGGGCACTATGTTATAAGTTAGCCTTGTGAAAGTACAGAGATGGTCTTGGGCTTCCAGGTTATGTGGGTCTATGGAAGATTTTCAGGATGGTGGTATCTTTTGGTCTAGGGTCAGATTTGCACTTTCAAAGTGAGTTACCCCATCACTACCCACTTATTTTACTGAGGTTTGCATTGTGCGTTGGTTCCAAAGCCTGTGAAATGGATTCCTTTCAGATGAAGCTTGCTTGCTCTGTGTGATCCCAGAAGACCCCACATGTACTTCAGTCGCTAATGGAAGCTTAGCCCTTCCTTTTATATATATATATGTATGTGTGTGTGTGTGTGTGTGTATATATGCATATATATAATATATATGTATATTTTTTGCTTTCTACTGTAGAAAAGTAATAAAGCAGTAAGAGAGATTTGCTTTATTTTTTTTTTCTTCCCCTTCATAGCAAGTTCAGGCACTTCACTGAATATCACAAAGTGATTTTTTGTTATAACTCAGGACCTTAGCAATGTAGCATCGTAATTTCAAGTAACCATTGCATAAGTAGTCCTAATAAGGATATATTTGATTCAGTAGCATTACTTGCATAAAAAGAGATTTGTACAATCAAAATTTTATTTCTTGATAACTTTTTGTCCTTATTTTTAGATTCTAAGGATACTTAAAGATTGACCAGATACAAACTCCTCAGGGAGTTACTTTGAATTGCTTTGACAAGAGTACCGTTGACTTCATTTGGCTTTGGATCAGGGCTGTCGGATTTCTAGAAATATTAGATTTTTAGATATGTTTTTGGTATTCCCTAGATTCTATGGATTTAACTGAAAGACCTCCCTTACTTTCCCTTCCTTACTCTCTTTTCTGTCTGTTTCATTATCATGAGAGTGTTTATTCATTTTGCATCTTTGTAGTAATTGTGAAGACCCTGATGCGTGTGATCGTGGTCTGTTTTATGTTTTCTTGCGACAAGAACATGGCTGCTGTGTCTTGCTTGTACTTGACTCAGTTTATATAATTTCAAGAGATCTGCCTTTATCCCATATTTAAAATTTATATTTAAAGAAAATTTTTCATGTATGTCACTATACTACAAATGATTACCATGTATATTCTGGAGGGGGACGTGTGTAGCAAAGATTACTCAGGGAATTAATTGAAAGAGCTGACTGCTCTGTGTTTATCATTGTCATCTAATATTTGCAGTAGTGTTGGCTAAAAACAAAACAATACAGCAAACAAACTCCTCTGCTTTTTTGCCTTGAAAAGCTGCACAAACCCAAATTATGTTTGCTTTTTGATGAAATACTGTTATCAGACCAAATAGTTCCATTTATCTTGGGAAATAAAGCAAAAACAGTATTTTGATCCCTGTTTAATGAAAAATATATTAAAGTTTTTAGAAAGTAAGGTCTTTTGTCTTCCCTGGATATATGCTCATCAGTGCCATATCTATAGCAGAACAGAATGCAATGAATAACATGCTTTTGTGATTATAAAAATATTCATTGTATGATATTGGTTCTTACAAATTTTACTGTAGCATGTTCCTTATGCCAATAAAACTATAAATGTCAATAAAACAATAAAACTAAGCAGAGAATATAAACCAGATGCTAATACAGAATTCAACAGTGACTATTAAAATATAATCCATAGCTCCTAAAATGCATGATGGAGTTTTTTTGTTTTTTTTTTTTTTATTATTATTTATTTTTTGTTTGGGAAGATTCAGTAGCTTGGCACTGAAGACTTTAGACGATAGGTTTCAGAGAACAAAATGTGCAGACAGGTGTGCACTTCTTTCATTGAAATTTAAATTAGTTATGAATTCTAAGGAACAAAATCAGCTCTTTCTGTCAGGAGTGTCTTGCAGAATTTCACACAGAAATGGAGTTGCAATTGCCTCTGGTTATGTGAGTGTTTGTTTTGTGCTGAGACACAACTGAAACCAAATCTCAACACAGTCAGAATGTTTGCTATAATGCATATTTAATTGAGATCATGGAGGCCAATTTTCTCTTTATGTATTTGGAGGCATATTTTATGGTTAATTTGTTTTTAAGCATACAAAAATGTTCAAAATTCCGAGCATTTCCTCCTGATCCCAACACAAAATCATTGATGAGTGGTGCACAGGGAACTCTTTAGAGGTCAGAAGGACATTAATCTGCCTCATCTGTGGCTAGAGTTTTTGACAACAATATGGACCTGTGTGCCCTGAACAAAAATGAAAACACCCCAAACCCACCTATATTCCTACGAAAGATATATTTGTGTTACAATTCTACCACTATTGTGATACAACTGTATTTTGGAAAACAGTGACCCTGAGAAAAGGCTAGCTGTCATGATAAAGACAAGGGACTTCCCAGTGTGATATTCTAGCAAAACAAGACTGGGAGAAGTGGTACCGTCACACAGGGCCTGCAACTGCTAAAGCAGTTGTGGAAGTAGAGAGGTGACTAGCAGCTCAGGATGTGGCATTGGCATGGGTGATGGAATTTGGTACCTCTTGATAGGGGATGGATTAAAAAAGTATTTTCTGTATCCTGGCTGAATGTTACTTAGTTACTGGATAGAAGTGTTTCTATGAAAATGATTGTGTACAGAAGCTCCTACTGCTGAATTTGGGAAGATCCCAGTCCTGTTACTGTTTGTTTTCAAGTGCCTGGATGGAGACCTGCAGAGGGCTTTGTCAGCAGGACTAATTTATTGGTCAAGACTGAGGCTTAAATGCAGGTAGGCATCAGGATGTTTAGCTGTGAAGTGTAATGAATGCTCAGAAGCAGAACTTAAAGTAACTTAAATGTGACAATAAAAAGTAAAGTTGTTTGTCATTTAGGAGTTCTTGAGTTTAGGCAGTAATTAGGAGCAAGATTTAGAATTTTGGCTTCAAGCCCTCAGGATTTGAGTATATTTATTTAGAAGACTAAAGGTTCAGTGTTTTATTCTGATGGCCCCAAATAAGTTGTTTATACTCTCCTTATTACTCACCTATATCATCCACCAAATGAAGCCTTTTGTATTTCATTATTGTGTTATGTTTTGACAACTGAATGTTTCTGCACACCGTTCTCCTAAAGAAGTGGAAAAGAAACTGTCTTAGAATGATGGGCACTTTGCTATCTACCAACTGCAGACTACGCTGAAATGATAGGTAGCTTTTCCACAAGTTACAGAAAGGTGAAGGTTCATTCAGGGAATGTAGCCAATAGCTTAAAGCTGCGGAAGGCCAGGGTCTTGAATGTACATCTCAGCTAGTCCTGATGCTCAAAAGCATGACCTAGAATATGTGATATGCCATTGATTTTTTTTTCTTGAAGGTTCTTGAAGACTGGCTGGATTCCTGGTTGTACTCAGGGCCATTATGCAAACATGGACTCTAAAACTGGACAGTGTATGCCCATTTCCTCTCAAAAAGAAATGAAGTTCAGAGCTGTGAAATATATCTTTGAAAGTTTATCTTAGAAATAAGTATTCTAGAAGGATTAAAATAATGGTAGTCTGATACTTCATCATGAAGTAGAAAGCCAGCATCTTGCTTGGAAAATAATGCACATGTGCATTGTGTTGTCATTGTTGTTATAGCTCACATAGTGTTTGTTTCTTCAAATTCGCTAAAGAAATCACAGGTTAATGCAGGATGTGCAAATAACAATGTGTTTTGCTGTTGTCAGAGAACATCCTTTCCATTTAGTATGTTTACTGTGTGTACACTTCTACACAAAGGCTCATGCAGTAAATGTATCTTCTCTGACGGGTTCACCTGAATGGGTGAAGGAAAATGAGAAGAAGGGTTTGAGAGGGGTTTTGTAGTCTGAACATATATTCAGGTTCTTTACAACTTTCAACTTTTTTTTTTTTTTTTTTTTTTTTTAAGACAATGAACACTTGAAGTCTTTCAAGTTCCTTTGAAACTTGGCTACTCTTAGCTGTATTCACAGAAAATTGCAACTTGTTTTTTGTTTCTAAAAGAGCTGGGTTGTTGAATAGCTGTCAGGCTTGTTTTTATCATATTACATGTTCTCAGGGAGTTGAAGGCGAGGTTTGACATTTAGAGGGAAAAAATTAAAACACCACGCTCAAGTGCTTCTTTTATCTTCCATGTTTCCAGTGTGACTTATTTTTTTCTTTTCCAAAAAAATCATCTTAACAGCCATGTATAGTACATTTCTGTTTAGGCCCAGTCTCTGTATATTAGTGTTTTTAGGTGTTGCAGCAATAGTAAGCAGGCAGCGCAAAAGTGGCTCTGGCCATCAGTTGGACCCCAGAAGGAAGTGATGCCACTTGACAGTGAGCACACTGGAACTCCTGTGGCTGCTTTGCTGGAAGATCATGCCATTGTTTATAGTGCTGCAAGGGGAAAGCACCTCCTCTTGCACATTTGCAGGTGTTACATTCCTCACAGTTTTCTTGGTTTTGTCAATTAACCTTGAGATCTAGTACACTGTCTGAGAGCTGGAAGCACAGCATGTATTAGTGATACTCTTGAGGACGGTAGGTTTCTAAAGCAATTTCAAAGAACAAAACCAAGTACTTCCAGTAGACTCTGGTGATGTGCTGGAACATGAAAATCTTTCTTGGACTAACCTTAGTGCTTAACTGAAGGTGAGACTGGACACCTTTACAGATTAAGAATTCCCACAGGTGGCATAACAAGTTATTCAAAATTGAATTTTACCTTTAATGACAGTCTGTACAGTAAAGAGACCAGGCAGAAATATGATTAAAGGAAATGTCAGTGTTGCAATCCACCCCCTCCTCTGTATCTTTAAAATAAGAAAATAAATAAATTAAGGTGTATCCAGTGCTAATGCAAACATGCATAGTGTCAGTGATGTTCATGATGACATTATAGTAAATTATACTGTGGGAGATCTAATTCTGATTTTATTTATTTATTTTTTTCTTTAAGTTGGTGGAGGGATTTTTTTTTTCTAGTATGTCTGGAAAAGTTCTTAAATGTCACTGGACCTAATAATATCAGATCATCAGATGATGATCTACTGTTGCAGATGTGTAAATACAACATTTTGAGCTGTAAACATGCCAGTTACAGAAATGTTTGGAAGCATAAATATTTACACTTTAAAAAAAAAAAAAAATCCAAAGTCAAATCAATAACTATACTGAGCTTCAACTTGAATCAGTCTTTGTTGATTAACTGAAATTACCATAGCATTGAAAAAATTCCAAATGCTGAAAGTAGTTTTGTTATTCAGTTTTCTGCCATTACAAATCTGTCTCAATGAATTCTGTCACAATCAAAGAATATCACCACTAGTGATGATAAAGTAGATTTCATTGCCAGCGAGAGACCAAGTGTTTAATATTTAGTAGTGAAACATTCTCTGATAACCCTTGCCTTTTCCCTTTTCAAGCTTGGAATACATTATTCTGGGGGGAGAACAGAATGAAACATAAATTTGTAGATGTATATTGGAAAGAAAGGGTTTTGTTTTGCTGCACGTACTTTTTTGGGCCTCTGGAGCTGATACAGTAAATTATTCATTATTCATGACAATTCTGCAAACAAAGCTGACAGCAATAAAATACATGATTAATAGACTATTCTTTAAGAAGATTACCAATATGAATAAATAGATAATGCCTAGGTAGTATTCCCATCTGCACATATGTATTAAATATTCTCCAAATTTGCTTTTTTCTTTGTCTTTGCTTTGATTGCATCTCAAATAAGAGTAAAACTTTGCTCAGCTTGGGTTACCACCTCAAATTTGCCTATTTCCATGTGTGCACTTGATCATTTCAGTGCTCATGTTATTGCTTGATACTGAGCTTTGTGTAATTGATCTCAGCACTCTTATCCCTATTGATCAGAGTGAACAGGATTTCACTTGTATTCAGAATCATTGTACTCCCTCCCAGTCTAGGATTTTGCACACCTTTGAGTGACATAATAGCTGCATTATGGAAACGCACCATAGTTCTACAAACATTATCATGGATGGATTGTAATGGGTTTGCATCTTAGTTTTGCGACATCAAACTTGTTGGGAGGAATCATAACAATAGTAGTGATTGTGAGCAACTGCTGTGCTCTTCTGGAAACAAATAGCAAGAAACACCATGGTTCCTTTCTCTTCCGTGTCACAGCAGTGGTATAAATCACTGTAGTGATTGGGAGAATTGCTGGTATGCTTGATGGCCCCAAACCTACCCCCATTATAAAACCCTGGGATTTCAAGTCTCATGCTGTTTTTTGGAGGATAAAGGTAATTCTTTAGGTAACTCAGAAAAAAGGTATTCTTTCCTGTTTGGCCTGGTATCTGAACCTGCACAGGATGATTATGCTTAAGAATCCAGGCATAAAACTATGTTACCTTTTTAATGTCCTTAAATTCTCCATTTTAATAGCTATAAGCTTATAACTGATTTTTTATAGCTCTATCACAGCTAGTATGCTGTAGTATACAGCAGTACTATATTGTCTTATATAGGAAGATCTATTTCAGGATTAAAGTAAAAACTTGCTTAATAATAATCTTTGCAAATAATTGTCATCCCTGTAGCAAATCAGAATTTGACATTTTTTTGGAGGAAGGAATCAGTACTTGCAAACTTTATACCTGCAAAGGATATGAGTTAAGTGTATATGCAGTACGCTGTTCATAAATATAATTTCAAATGTTTCTATACTCTTCTTCTTTGCAGAACTGGCCTTGGAAATACTGAGTGTTCAGTTCTCATGGTCTGTCAACCCAAAGAAGAATGTTATAATTTTTGGTGATTGTGTGTCAAATATGCAATTACCAGCTTCATGTTTTTGTGTTTACGGACATTTTCCTATATTATAGGATAGTTTTAGGCTATATCTGAAAAGCTTGGTCACTATTCATTCTTCTTTGTTCATACTCAGGTAAAAAAGGTGGTGATCACTTCTGGTAGTGGAATTAAGTGATGTCCTTGCAGACATCAGCCTGAAAGTGCAAGAAAAGAGCCCAGTATCCAATGCAGCTGGTATTTCTGAGAATACGTTGTTGCTAGAAACAAAAGTAGTAGTAATAAATTATTTACCTAGAAATATAAAACTGGCTTAAGAACACTGCTGAAAATAGAGGGAATTCTCGGCCTTGTGAATCATTCATGAAGCTTCATTTAATGCAGCCTTCTTTTTGTCTTCACAGACCAGTGAATTGTATTTTATATCTTTTAGGGTGTTGCAGTGTGATTCATCCTACTCAAAAATAAGTGGTGGGTCATGGCTTCCTTCACCCTCCCAAAAGCTTCTAAGGAATGCTTATAAGGAAACACAAGAGTTATAATTTTATGTTGACTCCCGAGTACCTGTCTGTTTGCTTTTTTTCACAAGTAAATAGCTATGAAAAGACACAAAGTAGTGTTGTGAAGGAAGAAGAAACTTTTAAATAGTTCCTGCTTGATCATGTAATTTGTCTGTTTTTTTTTTATGGACAATGAATGATGTGACACCACAGTACCTTTTAGCTGGTTTCGAGATTTGCTCAGCAGCTCCCACAAGGAAGCCATTATCTGCTCTGCCTCATTTTCATAATTCTAAAATAATGTTACTATTCATATATAAGGATTTAATTAAGCAGCCCATTAAAATCTCATCTCTTACAGTGACAATGGAAAGCTATTTGTGTCAATAGTCTTTCTTTTATCAGGCCATTCCAGAGGTTGTCCCAAACAGGGATGAAAACCAATGCACACCCAGGGCAATCAAGTTTTAGAACTTGTGATACTCCCTTTTCTTGTAAATAACATGTCTTGGCTACATTAATATTTTCTTTAAAATGTGGTGAAACATCTGATTTTACTAATGAGGCTTGACCCCCATCTCCAAATGAGAACAAAAAGAGTCTTTCCATTAACTTGTACAGTACCCAGATTAGGCTTTTAGAGTGACATTCACACCGCAACAGTTGTTTATATGTAGACACAAGAATATCTAATATGAAAAATGTTGCAGGCTGTTCTTTAACCATTATTCTGAAAAACAGACAAAAACAAAACAAAACAAAAGTGTTCTGTTTACTTATTAGTCAGGAGGTTTTATGAATAGTGCTTAATATGACCAAAAATTTATTTTCATATGTATGAATATTTACACTGTTCACATTTGGAGACACATCAGTGACTGTTGATTTGGTAAAGTTCAACTGTGAGCTTCTAATAATCTCCTTGGGACTTTTAAATATTAAATAGCTTGAAAGTTATATTGATGTAAGAATAAAAGGAAAAAAGCATGGAAACACAATGCAAACACATGGTACTTGATGTGCACTGGGGGCAGTAGGGCTTTTCCTTGTAAGTCAGTGCTTCCTTCAGGAATGCTAGCTGTTCAGATATGTGCCAACAGATTTTAAGACTTTGCCTTTCTCTTGCTAGGAGAAGCAAGTGAAGGCCCACGAGAAGGAATCACAGTCACTGAGGTCTCTGTAAGCACTTCTGAAGACTGTGCTTTGGCCCTTTAACCTGCAGAGATTCTGTCAATGCCTGTTTTTACGCATGAGCCTATGAGGCTTCCTTGTTAGGATGATAGGAGGTAACCTTGTAATGCTTATTTGAATGACATGATGAGTTAAAATGTTTCTTTTAGGTGAATAGCGGACCTTCTGGCATACTATTGTTAAAGAAACGTGAAAATATATAAAAAAAAAATCACACACAAAGGAATCATAGCTGGATTTGAGGAAAAGAAGATAAACACTAGAAATATCAAAACCTCTCAATTTTCAGTCCTCTTCTTCTCCCTGATCAACGATGAGCTAAGAATGATGTTTACCGTCAGAGTCAGAGGTAGGATAGATCACAATGACATCCTGGGTCTTGCTTGTAGCAAGACTGCAAGTGAGTTTTGTAGTGGTATATATGAAAGAGAAGCACATGGAAAAAACACTTGAATCTATTTAAAGGTAGTCTGATTTCAGAACAGTTTATACAGTGAAAGACATGCAGATATGATTACATGGTATTTTTGCACATTGCATTTTCTTGTAAAAGCTCTTGTGGTGAGATAGATGTCTCAGAAAGAATGCTCTTTGCAAATATAGATATAATAAAAAGCATACAACAGGCAACATCTATTGGTGGATATCAGATAAATTACCTATTTGTAGCACAAGTCTGATACTAGATTTAATAATATTTGATAAACAAATTAGTCTGACTTCTTGGTGCTGGAAATTACACATTTGTAGAGAAAAAATTAAGTAATGAATAAAGTGGATTTTTCTGTCAAATAGGTCTTCTCTACTTTGTGGCCAAGATTTCTCCACCCCATGTTAGGACAAGTCAGTCAAGTTGGTTTATCTTTGAAAGGAAGAGGTGATCACAAGAAGTGACCTGTAGTTTGTGCATCATGGGGAGAGAATGGAAAAAATCTTAACAGAAAATAATTTTTGCTAGTAGCATTTTTTTTTTCTACTTACATGAGGACCCTCAACAGTTGTGAAAGAAGAGTTATCTGTATTCTCTGCAGCTTACACAATTGTTCTTCGTCAGACTTGTGAAGGAAATATCATTGAAGCAAGAGGCTTTTAATCATCCAAATTAGCAAGAGAATATGGTAATTTATAGAGCGGGAGCCTAACAGAAACATGCTAGTAGCAATAGGAAAGGTATATTCCATATGTGTTTATGGTGCCTATGTAAATGTACAGTTTTTTTCCTAAAGCTAATATTAGAGACTTCATCACCCTATCCTTTTTTTTTTTTTTTTCCTAGTCCATCTCCAATGACGCATATACATTGCATTTTTTCATTCTCTGTATGGATGGTGTCGCCATCTCCATGAGTTAAGTGCTAGGCTTAGTTACTTAAGATTAAGAAAATGTGAGTGAAAAGTTTGATGTATGACTTGTATGACTGGAGTGTATCTGGAAGTTCTTTCTGCCTCTCCTTTCACAGGATTGATTGATTCAAAGCATATTAGCACTTCTCATCATTCTTTTTCAAGAGATGTGTGCAGCTAAAGCAAGTTTTGGCTGCTGTGAGTCCTGAGTTCACTGTTTTGTCCTTTCTGATACTGGTACAGCAATTGCTCATTCTTAGCTGAACAACTGACTGTGCAGTGAATGAATGTTTTGCTATAGCAACTAAACTGAAGAAAGATAGAGGGATGTAGGTGTGTGTATATACGTAAAATGCTGATTGTGGATCAGATCAAAGATCAAGGATTTACTTCAGGTAAAGGGGCTTTTAGTTATTTTGAACAAATATAAAGGTCTGATTCACAAAGGGTTTCAGGTACAATTCATGAAGCAGCAAAAGAAATACACTTCCTTTTTATCTTGTAGCATTTGGGATGTTTGTTAGAGATGTGGTAAACATCTTTTGAATTATTTTCAGCTCAATCATTTTGGAAAATTAAGACCAGCCTACTCAAAAATTGAGAGAGACAGATTACCAGTAAGGCCAGTCTTGTCCTTCCTGCAACTTGAGTTAATGCTGTTTGTTGAAGTTTATGGTGAGGGCATTTGAACTTGCATTTTGTGCTCACCAGGTTCTACTTGTTATGTCAGAAGGCATAGTTGGTATTAAAACATTTTCAGCTCCAGTTGAAGCAAACAACTCAGTCTATTTATTTTCAAAAAGCTAGTTTAAATGGTGTTTCTTTCATCTTTCTAGTACGCAAAATACTCCCCTAATGATAAAAACTCTAAATGTGGTTCACCCAAATTCAACATACTTTTAGCTTCTGTTATTAAGATAACTTTTCTTTAGGTCTACAGACTAATCTTAGGGTGAAATTTAAGAACGCTCGTAACTCAGTAAATTTTATGATATAACACATTCTTCTTTTTCCTTTTCACCTTTTATTTAGTTACTCTTGTACCATTTCTGTAGCTTTTTCAGACATCTATCTTCAACCTTATGAGAAAACTGATGGAAGCTGAAGGTGCAAGAATCTTTAGTCATCCGTATATTATCTAGGGAAAAGTCAGGTATCTCCTCTACCTGTGTCTTTAGGGCATCATTAAAAATAAAGATGGGAGTTTAAAGTACATTATAATGGCATTGCAGCTGTTATAGTTAGTGCTAATACCTCTGTTTTTCAGAGCTGAGGAAGAAGTGCTAACAGTATATCTGCTATATATGTCATAAAAGATATTCCTTCCCATTAAAAGAAATATTGCAGGCTAGCATAACAAATGATATGCAAATTACAGCATACAATCTGCAGAGAGTACAACTAAATAATGTGGATTACCAGAAGGTTCAGATAATGTCCTCAACATTTCAGAATGCCAAAGCTGAATTGCAAACCATAAGCACCTATTTTGTCTGTGTTGTACTACCACTGTTACCCGCAGGGGTTGTTGACATAGGTTCTTCATTAAACCGGGTGTAGTATTCTGACTCAAACAGGTTTAATCTCAATGTTCTGTGACTTTTACTTAAATAATTATAGCCTGTGCTGCTACCTTACATCACTACTAGGGTAATCTGTGCCAAGAAATACAATGTGCAGTTAAGAACTAGGCACCAAGTGATAAAGGCATGTATTAAGATCCTCCAAATGGCCTTATCTAATGGGTATTCTGCTTGGCAATATCATATACCATGTTAAGTTCATTAGTATGTATCTTCAAATGCCTAAAATACAATGGAGACATTACATGTAGCACACAAAGTACTGCATGTAGAAAATAAGGAGGTTGAAATCATTGCAAAATTACAGAAAGCCAGTAATAAAAGTCACACAACTGGTGTGTTTGTTGTTAGTGCAAGAAATTTACATTTTTGTTTTCTAGCTGAAGCAGCACAGAAGTCACCATACTTTCCTTCCTGCCATTTGCCACCATAATTCTATCAATGCAACTTACCTGATTCAAGAGAGAATGCTGCTCCCCCAACTTTTATTTATAATCATGTAGAAATGCTGTCCTTGGGCAGCCACCCACCTAATGTGTTTATGACTGTGTCCTTGAGTTTTCATGCAGACTCCAACACCTTCATCTTTGCTGAAGGTTTGCTGGGATCTGTTCCAGGATCAGTCTCATCAAGTGTCTAGGAGAGTGTCAGAGATACCATTTCCATCTATAGAAAAATAGCAATATGAAAAAGGAAAGGTTTGTCAGCTCATTTTATCTCCTTTAGATTTGAAGAGACTGTAAAATGTTTGCCTGTAAGCACGAATTTGCTTTTGCAATTGAGTGAGCTGACTTCTTACTTTAGTGCCTTCTATTTGCTGTCCTGTAACACTTAAATATTACTGGCATGGATCAGCCGTGAATAGCAAAATCTCTTAATGTTGACTGAACACAAAAAGGAACTGTTACATTTTACTGAAATATTTTTAATTTGTATGCCTCACTCACTTACAGAAATCACCAGCTGGTGAACTAAATGAATCTATTGTATATTCTATAATGGGAGGCAAACTCTTTCTTAGCATTAGTAGCTCCTGTGAGTGGAAAATATTTGTTTAAGGAATTCACCAGTGAACCTTACAACCAAATGCAAATCTCCTCAGAATGCATTTCCATCACCACCAATGGCACTTCAAACAGTTGTAGAATAAGGTACTATGTAAGGAGACCTATTTCTATGCCCAAGCTGTTGAGGGAAATTTTTTCTAACTCAAAGGATGCAAAGCTAGGCAGGGTGCTTTACAGATGAACTTGCTCTGGACAATGTGCAAAATACTTTGATTGGAAGTATGGTGGAAGGGCTATAGAAAATCCCTTGCCTGTTTTACTCTCAGTGTATGCTTCTATGAATTATCAATTAGACTGTGTGCTGATATATTAAGCTTTAAATATTTTAACATTTTCTCTAAAACCACAATGTATTGAAATAGTTTTTCTTCTACAAAAATAATTAAAATATAATTATAAACACAAAACATTTAAAGGAAAAAATATCTATTTTGCATTTTTGGAAATATTATATATGTTAATTACATATTAGTTTTTCAGAATCTATAGAGCACAAATAAATCCTTTTGAATTTATATTCTGGATTAAGTGACTGGTGCTGTGCCAGGTGAGTGTGAGTTCAAGTTCTGGTCCCCTGGGTCAAGGTGACTGCTGTGCTTCTCCTCACTCTGTGAAGCTGTGCTCAAACAGCCTTTGCAGCAGCTGCTTGCTCTCATAATGCTTAATGCCACCCTGGTGTCTTTTGCATGGGAATCATGAACAAGAAAGTACATTTTGAAAATTGATACTCAGAAGAAAATAACTTAATTACATTTACATTATATGAACTGTAGTTTTTCTGTTTATTTATTTATTTTGAATAATCAGTATATGAAATTGTGGAATTGTGTTATTTATTTTGTTGGTGTGATATACATTCATATTATATGATGTGATTGAAGTTTGATTGGACATATTGAATAGTTAAATGTATGGATCTTAGGAAGGCACTACAGGAACTTCAGAATAGTATCTATTCTTATTTCTTTTAGAACTTCCTTTGCTGCTTGCTTGCAATATTCTGTTGTTTCTAAAGGATTGTTTCCCTGAAAGGCTTTACTGAATTGTCTCTGAAATATAGTTTAAAGGGGTCATACTAAATGACCTCTTCTACATGGATATGAGAAATCTTGATGTGGTCTATTCAGTGTAGCTAACATTTATCTTTTGATAATTATTTGTAGAACTTTTTTATTGAATTTATAATGGTGTACGTGAAATGCAACACTGTAAAAAAAAAAAAAAAAAAAAAAAGTACAGTGTTAGATGCCACTTCACTTTAACATTGAACTATGTATCCCACCCTCAGGTTTAACCATCTTTGTTTTTCTGCTTTGCAAGTGAAAAATAAATGTGATGGAATCACAGATACTAATTACAAGTCGTACCTAGAAGCACAATATTTTGAAACCCAGTACATTTTCACTGTGCAAAATATTTTGTTTAAAAGGTGGCATTTAAAAAAATGCAGGTTATTTATTGTATTTCTTAAGTCAGTGATGTGTGGTGTTTCAGAAGAAGAGTGAGTCTATTGGCTATAGACTGCAGAGTATGTTTAATAACATTTGGCCAGTTTTTCATAACTAGAAACAAAATCATGTTCTGTAGGTAGTCTTGTAATTATTGAAATTACTGAATGTATTTTGGATGCATACTCCCACTACAGTTCCTAGAGGTAGGAAAAAAAAGATGTAAGTCTTGCAGGAACAGCCAGAGCCAAGCTGTGCAAAACTGCCAGTGATGAGCTTCAAATATTTTGAAAGGTAGAGTTTTCTCCCAGTTAGTCTCCTTGCTGTAGGGAGTAAGTAACCTGCTCTTGCCAAGAGCTAACTTCTTCCTTTTTTTTTTTTTTTTTTTTTTTTTTTTTTTTTTTTTTTCCACTTCTGTCTCCTTTCCTCTCATTTCCGCAAAACCAAGTATGCCAAGCATGTCCCATGTCCTCTTTACTGTGCAATGACTGATAGTGCTGATATTTCACATTGAGGGGGTTGGATACTCTCTTCTTCTGCCTTACTGCTGAGTAAGAAAAGTGAAAAGTCTTCCTTGGAGTCACTGGCACTAGGCTGGGGGTTCTTGGTCCAAACTAGGCATTGCTTCAAACAAGACATCCATCCTCAACTGCAGTAAATTCCTTCCTTGCTTCCTTGGTGAAGCCATCCTAGAAAACTTTTTTTTTTTTTTTTTCCCAAAGGAAAAGGAGGGAGAATATGTCTGTTGCCAGTGAAGGCCTGTGTCTTAAGAGCTGATCCAATGCTGCAAATCAGTGTTACATTAAGAGTAAAGTTTCCACTTCTTATTGCTTTTTATATTTAGGGAAATGCCACTGTAAAGAAAGGACTGTTTGAGCTCTGTGCAGATGGAATGTGTGTTTGTATGCAGTAAGAAATTTATGTGTGCAGTAAGCAATAGGGATTGTGTAATACATCTCTAGATATACATCATTTTTATCTGTGACTTGCAGTGGCCCAACTACAAAATGTATTTTCAGAGTCATAATGAACCATCAGCAAGTACTCAGAAGTCCATGTTTGGCCCTGAAAACTTGAATGTCACTAATGGAGCCTTCCTAAAAAGTATTGCTGCTGAAAATGTGGGGGATACAAAAGGGCATTGGGAAAGTAGATGCAAGTTCACTACATGTGCTCCTTTCTGGTGGGACACATGAGGCACTAAGGAAGTGTTGAACACCTTTATTTCAGCATTCCTTTTCTGTAGGGAATTTGTGCTTTCAACCTACTGCTTGCAGCCACACTGTCTCCAAGCTCTCAGCAGCACGTGCTGGGCAGTTTGGTCATGGAGCCAGCTGAATGTATAATGCTCTGTTGTCATTGCTGGGTAGGGATTTATCAAGAAAGCCTGCTTCTATAATTGTTTAAACTGTATTTCTCTAAGCCTGTTACTGTTTTGGAAAGCACAGATCTTGATGGACTTAATGGATTCCTGCTTCTTGTGTGTAATATATTAAAATAAATATGCTTCCTCTGCACTGTAATAGTCAGAGAGGGGCAGTATTTGGGGCTGTTTGCTGTAAGTGAGAGGGAGATAGAGCTGAAGCTGTTCACAAAGCTCCTGAATGTCAAAGTACTGAAGCAAGCAGCAGTTTAACTGGCAGTGTAGGGCCAATCCCCACTGGTGTGTTTGCAGTATGATAGATAACTTTAGATGCAATTTTTATTGTTACCCTAATAGTGATTTTTTTTTTTTTACAATGACACAGACAGATTCAGACAGTGGAAGTGCTGCAGCAGGATGGAGCAGGGCAGAATGGGCTCTGAGTTCTTGCATTGCCTTAGTGGGTTTCACACTACAATGTAAAATTAAGTGAATTTATTTTATTCATAATTCCCCCAGCATTATTATAGCAAAAAGTCATAGGTAAGATGTTAACGGTGTCATGATACATTTTATTTTTCTCTTTTGTCGGCTCATATTATAATATGCTAATGTTCAGTCTTTAATATTCTTCTTGTGATGTTATTGTTTAGCTAAATTTTAGTTTAAATTTATTGCATGATGAGCTGCACAAGGTGTCCCTAACATATCACCTTCATAATTTTGAAAGAACTCAAAATACAGGCCCAGTCCATACAATGACATCTGAAAAAAATTGAATGCCAAAGGAAATTCTGCCAGTGTTTTCAAATGTTAGTGCTAAATCTGTGTTTCCGTACCTGTGTTGATTAGAGACCTAAACACTCAGCATTTAATTTTCAAATTAACAGGCACGGGTATTTCCCACGAACTCCAATAGCATGGTAAATTATGAACACATATGAAAACAAGGCCTTGTAAGTACTTACATTTCATAAATTAAATTTAAATATTCAGGATTTAATACATCTGGACAAAAATGTTAATGGCATATGTAACTTTCAAATGTCTAATTCCTGTTCAAAGTCCAGGTGACTGCTCAGTACAAAAATAAATAAATAAATTAGACTGCTGTTTTAGGTTCACAAAAATATATAAATAAAATAATTAAACTGCACTATGATGTGATTTACATATTTCTGGTTGTATAATAATTCTCAGGAACTAATGATCTTCATTTAATCAACATGTTTTTCTTGTAAATCAGAATGAGACACCTGCTATACTGCAGGTTAAATAATTAAGTGTGAACAGAAAATTGCCTACCTTTGTTTATTGTAATAATAATGTTGAATATTTTGTGTATCCTTTGGCAGTATATAATAAAAAAGCACATCCTGCTAATCATGTAATTCTATGACATTTAGTTGCACCTGCTGAATTCTGCATCCACAGCACTGTGAAGCATAATTCTTATTAACTCCACTAGAGTCAGGATTTTAACAAACATGTCTAAATTCTAGCAAAGCTGTTGGATTCAGTGCAATGATACTGAAGCACATGGTAAAGATATTGCTGAAAGGGGCTGAGAGTAAATGTACTTTTTTTTTTTTAAAAAGGTTTACTGAATTTTTTGTACCTCCTACATAGTGACAAAATCTTATCAAAATCAGAAGCATTTATGTTGCACCAGATATATTAAGCTTTTTTCAGGGTCAGATTTTTAGAATTCTAATTTCACTTTCAGTAGCAGCAAATTAGTAGGTACAAAAATGTCTTGTTATCTATAAGACAGAATTCCAGTCTAGATCTAAACTATGTATCTAAGATCATGATCTTTTACCTATTGCTATCCAATTCTCAGACCTAAACACAATGTAAGAAAAAGTAGAGAGGATTGTTTTTCAGATAATTAGAAATCTCTTTCACCATGTGCTGTTCATCTCAAATGGAATACATTGCATATCACCAGTTGATGGTGATGTTACTATTTCTAGAGGTAGAAGCTCAGACTTTAAGCTTTGAAGATTCACTCCTAGACAGGAGTTAATATTTGTTATATTAACAAGTATTTACACAAAGTGACAGCATAGTTCTTGCACTGGAGGATGCTTGCATCCATGCATCCAGAGCCAGAATTTTGGAACCATTTCTATTTTTGGTGATTAATATGCATTAATATTTCTGATAGTATTAAATAAATCTGAAGCAATGTTGTCTTTTGTGTCATTTCCTTTTTTTTTTTTTTTCTCTCCCTGTGGAATACAGATTCAGTACCATTTGTCAATAGGGATGTACCTGTGGTGTACCAGTTGCAGAAAAAAACTAACAGTAGAGAGTCATTCAAATTAGGCTGGATAGAATTAAATATCCTCCTGATCATTGAATGATGAACTCCAGTAGATAATGATGATTAGTTTTATTCTTAGATTATTCTCTCCGTGTACTGACCACAGGCTAAGGTTCAAGATAGTCAGCCTGTTTATTACAGAGGAAAGTTTGCTTGTGTAATGAGTAATTTTCGTGTGTCTAATGAGTAATTTTTGTGTGTCTGATGCAGCCTTACAATAGCAAAGCCAGGTGCAGTAAATTTGGTGATTTCTGTTTTTGTTATAATAGAAAGCTGTTTTTGAAGAAGAGGAGTCATTAAGAATTAAAGAAAATGGAGCAACAAAACGGAATGTTATTTGCCACGACCATATTCTTAAAAAAAAAAAAAAAAAAAAAAAAGTTTTTAATGGGATTGATATATTTATTTCTTGTGGAAAAGTATATATTGTCCTCTGATTTCATTGACTAAAGTTAGAGAGACATAATACATTGCTAAAAAGTTGTCCAGTCCTGAATGAAACATATGATAAGATCTGGGTAAAGTTAATTTGGTAGTAAACCTATCTATTTTTCTCCTTTCGATTGCCTGCTTGCTTTCCACAAAGCCATCTGCAAGCTTTTGCAGTAGCAAATAATCTGTCTCTAGATTATCTTTGCTTTCACTTACTGTTTAAAGATTACATTGCATAATGACTTGCTCTCTACCCTTTATTTTGATTATAATCTCTTTAAGGCGAAGGTTACTACACCTATACTAGACTTAGCACAATTTTAATGTACTATGGAAACGATCTGGAGAGTAGTAAATAATAAGCATCATGAATGTGAGTGTAAACCCAGCGATCCTCTGCTGTGACCTTGCTTGCCTTTCACATGCTTTGCTGGGATTGCTGGATTCTCCAGGGCTGCATTGCACAGCTTGTTAAGGACAGCCCTGTGACCACTACAATATTACGCTTGTGATCTTCTCACTGCAAGCCTTCAGCCTGTGAGGTATGGTAAGTAGTGGGCCACCAGCTTTGGCTGAATCAGCTTGCTGAGACGCGTTCATGTAGACAAATAGGGGTGAGCAAACTGCAGCCTCGAGACTGGTCTTTTACTGCGATATGTACATAGCCAATGAATTTTAATTTTCTAACTTGTTGGTTTTGTCTGTGCCACATCTACAGTACTGTAGCAGGAACAATGCTGAGCTGTCAGGGGTGTTTTCAAAGCACAGGAAGCTTACAATTCTGTCACAGGTTGAAATACCCAGTTTTATTTGAGAATTGTAATTATATAGGACTAGAGAACTGTATAAATCTTCCCACATTGAAATCACTGTTTGTTATACAAAGTACAACCCTGCCAATAATGAGCTGTGTGAAATCTGCCCTAGGCCATGCTGCCTGTTCCGGAGGAGAGCTGTCCATGTCCCATCTGGCTTATCTTCTTGACAGTCTTAGTAGAAGGGTCAGCTCCCAAGGCTGTCAGAGAAGTGCTGTTGTATCGAGATACCTGATTATCTCTCTGGAGAAGAGGCTGGGATATGCTGTGTGACTGAGACTGCAATTTGTTCCCTGATTTTCTCAATAGTCCAGGGACATGTATGTTACTTGGGCAACAGCTGGCTGAGTCCATTGCCAAACTGGCTCAATCATGGTCCTCAGTACAATTCTAAGAGAGCAACCAGAGATCAACTTTTTATTTCAGAACAAAAATGTTTCCACGGAGTAGGGAAAGCTGAGCAGCTTTGTGTGAAATTTGGGAAAAGGTGGACTCTGTTCTGTGCTGGCAAAACTACACTACAAAATGGCTGATGTCACTGCATGATGTGGTGTGAGGAAAAAGTGCTGCTATATCTTTCTCTATTCTCCATCTCTACATTTTTTAGCATCTTACATACAGTATAATTTCTAATTTCAAGTCCCTATATTTATTATATTTTATTTATTTATTTATTTATTTATTTACAGAGGGAACAACTAAATAAAAGCATAGGTACTACAAGGTATGCAGAAGGAAGAACCTGGTGGGCCTTGCCAGCACTGCGTGGCACACAAGCAGTTATGTATCCCCTAGGAAAGCCCTCTGTCACAAATACCGTCCCTTCCTTTCCTCTTTTTCTTGATGCCGATTTACCAGTAATTGCATTTCAAACAAATTGGAATGGACTAATAGACTTGAGTCTATTTTCCTAGCTTTCAACACCATGAAATCATGTTCAATGCTCTCCTCTGTGGTGGGAAATGAATATCCCTAACATTTTACTCCCAGTAATGACAGAAATTTCTGCATTAAAAGAATTTCAGTGTGGAAAGTATGAGGAGAAATGACAGAAATAGACAAATCTCGTGCTTTAGTCCATCAGCTGATTGCTGTTTGAGCTAGATAATTGCTTCCCATTTGTGGCAGTGCACAATTAGCATTTGCATTTACATTTATTTTTATTCATTTCCTTTGCTGTGCTTTGCTCAGTTGTGTTCTAAACTTTTATTATTTCTGATAGGAGATTAATTATGGCATAACTCCTATTTTCTTTTAACTTTTTGTAATTTTTAGCTCCTTAAATTATGTAAAATTAACATCTTGATCTCACGTGGTGAACTGACCATTGCAGAAAGCTGGAGTTCAGCTGTAGCTGCATTGATCCATGTGTGCCCTTGAAATGGAGAAAATGACAGACCCTGCTGGGACAACCTGGATTTGGGAAGTCTGAGTGAGCAGACTATGTAGAGGTGCTGCACTCCCTCCCAGGCTGAGTCCCAGGAGGGCGGGAGTGAACTGAAAGAAAATTTCTCCATCCAGGGAGACTGGAGAAGAAATAGCTTTTACTCTATCCGACAAGGCTAGAGAAGAAATAACTCCAGCCAGCTATTTCTGCTATCAGCTACAGATGGAAGGACCAAAGTCCTCAAGGGGTTATGATGTATTAAGTTACCAGTGAATAAATTGGTAAGCTTGTAGGAAAAACTTGGAAGTTTCTAACTCACATCAGCTTTGTGTTATTATGGCAACACATAGAAGAGGAATGTATCTTTCAAAAACCTGGGTGTGATGGTTTAGTTTCTGTGAAAACTAATTTGACAGAACACTGAGATTCCACAGTGTGTCTGGATTAAGCCACAGTAGAGTCCCTGGGACTTTTTTTCAGCTACGCACTCTGTGATTGCATTCATTTTATACTATCTAGCTATGTCTTTCATGTCCTTGGGAAATAACTCAGTTCCTTCTCTTGTGTTTACATTTTCCCAATACATACAGAAGAAATGACTTGCTTAGGCAGCAGACAGTTTTGTTCTTTCAGCTGAGCTGGTACAGACATTACTGCCTGTGGCTGATGGTCACTGTCCACCTTATTCCCTTCCACAGATCTGCAGTGAATATTTCATCACCGGCTTAGTTCAAACTGAAGAAGGCTTGGTTGAATTGCACTATATATTTCACTTTTTTTTTCTTTCTTTTTTTTTTTTCTTTCTTTTTTTTTTTTTTTCTTGTAAATCAATCCTGAAGCAGAGTTGTTAATACTCAGGAGCTGCCTGCTTCCTCTCTCCCATATAAAGTGCTGACATGAGGTTATCAGTAGTTGCAATTATAAGGCAGGACCCTGTGCAATTGTGTGGTAGAGAAATCTGTGATTCTGTAAATGAATTGTGCCTCTTGAGAGAGTTGAAGATTTTCAAACACTGATGAAAAATATATCTAGGACCACTGAAAGTTGACATAACTGGAGCATGACTTTATATAACAGCTGATGGTATTATTCAGAAAAGAGGAGGAAACATTCATAAAGGATAGAGATTTTAACTCTTCCGGCCAGTCCAGAGCAGCTGGTCACTTTATTTTGGAGTTGAACAAAGTAGGAGGATAGGTTTTGTGCAAATGCCTGCACTCCCACTTTGAGCTAGTTGCCCCTTTCTACAGCATACAATAAAGCAGAATTCAAAAAAATCCAGGTTGGTTTTGAATAGGCTGATGGATTCATCGCTATTAGTGCAACAGTCTGGATCTGCTCTGTCTTCCCATTAATATGACTCTGTGTAATAATTGAGAAGTTGACCTTCTCAGCAGAGCTAATTTGCTGGTGTCTGGAGGAATGCCACTGTGACTCTGCTGCTTCCATTTCTGTAGTTACAGTGCCACAAGATCTCCGCCTGTTTTTTGGTTAGTTTGTGTTTTGCATTACAAGGGAGGGAGAAATAGAAGACTTGGGGAAGTCAGGAAGTCCAGGAATTACCTGTGTCTATAACCACAAATGGTGCAAACCATTATGAATAGGGATTTTTCTACTAAATTAAATTAATTCTCTAGACAAGTGACAGTTGACACTATAGAACTAGTGCTGAATAAATGTTTTCTTGAAAGCACCACTAGCAAGAGCCCAAACTTTTAGAAAAGTAATGCAAATCTTGCTCAGCTGACACGTGACTTGTCTGGCATATTGAAATTTCATCTGAATCTGTAATATCTTTGTAAATGACTATTTTATTTAATTAGCAAACACTTAATTAGACAAAGATTTGTCTAGCACCTCCTGTTCATTAAATCAGAAAGCATTCTCTATTTTAATTAGCATGACATTTTCTATAATCAATTTAATGAAATGCCATCTGTAGTTCTAATAATACTGTGTATAGTGAAGGCTGATTGACATATGTGTTGACAGCAAGGTATCAACCTCCTCTTATGTTTGTATTGTAAAAAAATGTCAAATATAAGAAAAAAGAGGACTCATTTGCTAATTGTTTTGTGCTGTGAAGCAGAATTTTGTTTAAACAAACAAAAGCTCAGTAAATAATTTCAGTGGGAAGATAAGCACTTACAGTCCTCAGGTTAGCACTACAAGTAATTTCAAAAAAACTGCCTGAGGCCTCCTTATTCTAGATATTCCGGATCAGATTTTCAGCATCATTGGGATGTCTCTCTTCTCTCCACTTTTTAGATGCTAGTTACACCCTCAAAACTGTCTGAGAAATTGCCTTAATATATGATTGTTGGGTACCCAGACTGGCTGGGTACTGAGGCTGCTATATAACCAGTAAAGCTGCTTCAGCCCTGATGCATAACGGGAGCCCTGGGGATGCGGAGGGGGGAACCTGGGGCTCCTTTCCTGTCTCATCAACAGGGACCCCCTACCAAGCAAAAGGCAGGCTCTGCTGGGGAGAGGGGGGCATGTGTCAGCTACTCTTGCTGTGGTCCTCATTCAGTATGAAGGAAACACCTTCAGATTCCTGTTCTGTGTTATTATGAGGACATAACAAATAAAATGAACAAAAGACCATCAGGTTTCTGTGATGTTCACTCTTTGTAAATTAGGATGTGACTACTTAAAGAGTATCAGTGTGTGGTGCTTTTGTGCTCCTTCAGCCACATTTTATACTAAGATTTAGTGTTAAGTACAGTGTCTGTGCACCTTCTTTATAGATCAGTTAATTCTTCAATCTATTTTGACACAATAAATTCTAAACCACTATACAGTCAGGTTCTAGCAAGTTGGACTTGGCACGTCTCTTGGAATTATCTCATAACAAACCTCATTACCAATGAGGAATTCCAATGTAGTACCTATTTTACCAAAGTAATCTTGTTTTGTAAACAAATATTACAGCAACAGTAGTGCAAATATGGAAGTACCATCCTCCCCCCCCCAAAAAAAAAAAAAACAAAAAAAAAAAACAACCAACAACTAACAACAACAACAACAAAATCTCTTTGTCACTACTATTAGCATCTGCAGTCATTATTGAAGTAAATCACAGTAAATAGGGTGGAAATGTAGATTTACAAGCTAGGCAGTTTTTGTGTTTTTGATAAGCTTGGATTGCTGTGATGATCATAAAATCCCAGAGGAAAAACACAATGGGAAATGTACACATTATGTTAAAATCTCTGTGAACAGAATATAAAAGAATAATAATCAATAAAATAAACCCACTGGTAGGAACGTAATTCTTGTATGTGTAAGAATGCACAGAAAAAGCATGCACAGAATATTTAGAGTCTCTGATTAAGAAATCTCCTAACTCCTGTAGCTTTAGTAATTCTAAGCTCTCTCTCTGAGATTCCATAAATTGTCAGAGGCCATGCAGGGCAGGATTAATGATTTTTTGTATGGGAATCACCACTTGTTCCTGAGGCTGTTGGATCAGGTGCAACACTAATGACACTGTCTCAATGCTTAATACGTAGTTGACTGATCCTGCTTCATATCTCCACTGGTCGGGAATCTTTTGTAACATATCACAGATTTAGAGACCTACAGAAATACTGACACATATAACATCACCTTTGTTCATTCACATTTAGGACATGACTACCTTTCTGTTGGCTCTCACAGCAATTATGTGTCTCTCAACAGTTTATGGCAGACACAAAATCTCTTGCAGTATGGGGAAAAAAAAGTATTTATGTGATCAGTAGCTTGAAGCTTTTTGTGTCGTGTAATATGCAGATACCAACAATGAAAGAAGAAAGCTTCCAAATAATAAGTCAAATCAATGCTGAGGTGAAAGTGAATCAGGCACAGGACTAAAAATGGAGACTTGAGTTCCTCACCATGCTGTCGACATCCTGTGTGACCCAAGGCAAATCACTTCAGCTCTTCTATCTTCTTTATCTGTTACCTTTTGCATTGTCTTTTCTTTTTTAGTTCTTTGGAACGCAAACCTCTGATGATGGGTAATACGGATTCTAACACAACAAAAGGATTTACCTGTAAGATCAAACAAGGAAAAGGCAGGTTTCTCAGGAAACAGTTGCAGTGCTGAATATTAAATGTATTCTTGTGTAGTAAGGGGTAATGCTTCTCTCTTAATAAATCTTGTTTTTCAAGTTGGTGAAAAATTAATGTTCATTTGGGGAACATTAATAAAAGGGAATAAAAAAAATAGTGCAATAGAGTAATATTTCACAACTGTTGTTTAAAATAATTAGATTATTTATTTGGTCAAGCAATTACAATTGCACCAGAGCAATTACCATTTCTTATAGCATTCCTTGCAGATATAATCATAGTGAGTAAGGATAATAGAGGCGGTCTTTAAACAGTTGTAAGCTTTTAAATGTTTGGAATGTGGAGCTTTAGCCACAACTTAGGAGGTTAGATTTAAAGCATATGGGCCCTTGCCCTTTCTACCTAGTCTGCATAATTTAAATTAGTTGGAGTTGCTTAAGTTCAGTGACATGTGAAATCAGAGTCTATGCTCATCAAATAAACCACCACAATTCAGCATTCTGCTTTCAGAAAGCTAATTTGCTAAAGGCCATATAGACCCCGTGACAAATTCTTACATTAGCATAATTGATTTTCAGTGACATCAGTATAATTCAGGGTGGGATTTAGTCCATTTTTTCCCTCCAAATAACACAGATTTTTTCATTATTTTTTTCATTAGGAATTAAAAAGGTCTTGATTTTATTTATTTATTTTTTATTATTTTTATTTTTTTAGAAAAAGGGGAACAAGTATGCCACCTAGAAAAGGGAATATTGCAAATGAGCTCTGTAGCATTTAAGACATGACAAGAGTGTTATCAACTCGATGAATGAGGGTAAAGAAGTTATTTCAGAATTGTCTAGGATAGGGTTCAAGCTGCTGGTCAAATATGAAAAGTTTTGCATTGATTTCATTACATTTTGTGATATTTTGCCTGTACTTTGACGTTCCCTGGAATAAGGTGTATATAACACCAAGCACAGTATAGAGCTGTAACTCCTGCCAACAGGAGTTACATGCTCATCCTGAGCTTGAGCCTTACCAGTGGTGAACCTAAAACAGGAACTATAGCCTTAGTAAGACTATGTATAAATGTGCTGCTTTTGTTTAAGAGACGATTGGGATTACAATAGTGCTGTATTTATGTAATATCCCATCGCTATTACGTAATAGCCTATCATGAGGATTGGTCTGTTTGTTGTAAATTGAAGAGGTTACCAGGTAAAACTTGAAAAGAGTAGTATGTAGTGTTTATGTAGGACTTTTTAAAATTTATTTGTTTAAATATTATTGATAGGAATGTAGAAGGAAGAAGGAGGTTTCACATTCTTTGCCTAGAGACAGAGCAAGTGGTTTAGACATTTAGCCTTATAATGTTAAAATAAATTATTGTTTGTTCTACATACAATTTTAATAGTTATGTGTAAGAATGTAATATATTGCTGACTCCAGTGAAATAATCATGATGTGATAATCATAGAATAATTTTATTTTCAAGGCATTTTTTTTTTTATTATTATTATTATTTTTATTTAATACTGTGTTCTTTGTGAAAGCAAAATACTTTGCAGGGAACCTGTTCAGCAGCAGGTTTGGTTTATAGAGCTGTATGCTCATTAGGCAGTCACTGAGTCAGCTTTAGAAATAAGATCAAAATCAAAATGGAATAAATTCTTCCCAAAGGGAGTTATCTAATAATAACAGCTAAACTTACCATAACCTTTTCTATCTATCGACAGAGTGACTGCTGAATTACCAAGTTTGTTACCCTGTTCTCACAGTCATTAAGTCTTCTAACAAACCCAGTGGGGTTAGTTAAACTAGATACTGCAGTTCTGGTGAAAAACTTTAAATATACAACAGGGGCAAAGGACAGGAAAGATATTTACAGCACTCTTTGCTAAACCCTCTGCAAACAAGTGAAACAATTTGGGAAGCCGTACTCAAACCATCTCAGCAGGTTTGAGTCCCAGCAAACCACACGCTGCAGGGTGGAGCAGGAGAGGGGAGAAAGAAGCAGCCCATTTTGTCTGTCTGGGAAGGATTATTCTTCTGAGATTCACTGAATTTGCATGCTGTGCCTTTGAGCATCATAGCAGGCATACACCCACGTGGATTCTCTGAACCGTGGTGCAGCATTAACCAACCCCAGTATCCCATCTGCAGCTGAGATCAATATTTGATAGTTTGTAGGAAAGTGGAGTATAAGGCACAAACAGCAGACAAATTACGAATCAGAAGGAAAAATAAATATCCCTTGATCCCACAGGCAGTCGATTAAAAAAACCTCAAAGGGTTGAGATTTTTATTAAAATTGCCTTAACACAGAACTACAAACACAAGTTATGTAATGCAGACAGTCCTGTACTCCCAAAGATTCATTGCAGAAGGGGATGAGAAAATCAATAGAAGGAGTTAAATCTACAGATTCCAAGCCAGAAGTGATCACAGAAGCTATCTGAACTCAACCTTTTATATTTTTACCCACATTCAGACTAAACTAATTCTTGACATAAAGATCTAAAGCATATCTTTAAGAGAAAGTGTCCCAGGGCTGCCGATTCTGTCATCTTCTTTACTGAGCTCCTCCATGCTTCCCTACCTCCATGTACGTAATCAGCTTTTCAGTAACTATATATATGTGGCATAGATGTCTCTGAACTTTCTCTTTGTTAACCTGAATAATTTTAGCTATTTGAACTTTGCATTGTTATATTTGCCTTCTGACCCAGAGTTATACTTACAATTTCTTAGTGCTCCTCTCTACTCATTTCCCATTTGTGCAGTGTGCATTTCAGGAATTGGGCATTTTATGACAGTGTCAATCTCACCAGTTTTGTGACCAGAGACAAGATCACCCTGTGACTTTTACCTGTGGCCCTTACAATGAAGAATTGCATCAACCCTTTTTACCATGCTACTGCAGTGACAATGCACAGTACAGTATCCATCTATATAAACCCATAATTTTAATTTCCATCACAGCTCTTCAATTCCAGTCTCCCATCTACAGTTCTGATTAGTTAACCAAGTGAGACAGATCACTTGATAGGAATACTCTGTCTTCCTTGTTTTTCTTTGTGAGACCACTTTTGGTCCTCCTGATGTGTTTTCCTTTAATTCTGTATGATGTAAGTTTTGGATTCACAATGTCATAAAACAAATCAAATGCCTTGAATAAAACCCAATATACAGATTAATCATAGTTGCCTCTATCAAAAATAACGCTGTCAAAAATTGCTTGGCAAGATCTTTATTCCAAAAAAATGTTATCAGGTATTAATTATATTCCTAGTTAGTATTTTGTAGGAAGAATCACAAATTTATAATGACACTACTTTATCTGGGGTTGTTGACAGGATACAGACCCTTGGTAGTCTTTCTTCACCTTTATTAGCACAGAATAATCTTATCCATCAGAAATTTGAGAACTATTATAAGTAGAAAGTTTTCAATTAGTTGTTTTAAAGATTGCTTTGTGTACATCATCTACAGCAGGAGACCTGAAAATATGTGGTGTTCATTGTGCTTTGCTCAAGATAGAATACTTTCTATTTTTGTGATGTCCTCGGATAATATAGTTTTCAGTGCTGTGTTTTCTGTCCAGACATAGGATTTTTCCATGACAGTACTCTTCCTTCACATCAAATTAAACAAGAAGTTTTGGAGGAGGAACTTTCCTTCTCTGATTGGCTTTGTGAAGTGGTAGGGATCCCTGAACTTCTTTGTTGCAAAGATACTAAGATAATAGTAGTAATAATAATTAAAGAAATAAAATAAAAATCAGTTGTTTGAATAGGCAATGTTAAGGACTGGGTATTATTTTCTACTGTAAACTTTGTGACCCTGGGTAACAAAAATTTAGAAACAAATATGTTTATGGTTCTTACATCTGAGCTATCAATGAAAAAATCATCTTTGTGGCCATCAACTGTCCCATTATCCAGCCTGAGAAGAGCTCTGCAAGCTATTGACCGGAATGAGACTTCTGTAGAAATTAATATGATTACTTTTGAAGACTGCATTTATGCTGAGCACTTGCATGGTATTTTGATGAAATCTTTTATCTGAGAATCTCCATGCATTTTGTAAGTGTTTATTTAATTTGTGCACTTCAGGAGTTAACTACTGAATCCAAAATGCAGATGAAAGCCTGGACTCAGTGAGAGGTATAATTACTGTCCACTAAAGTCTGCCTTTTGGAGAGGTCTGACTTTCTGTTTTCTGTTCTGATCATTTGAATAAAATATGATTCTAACTTAAGAACAAAGGCTTTGCTTTATATAATTCATGGTATCTGCTGTTTCAAATTCTGTTGCTCACCATGTATATAGCTTGTAAGAAGAGCCCTAGGACTGTGTTTATTCTATTAGTAATTTTAAGGGCAAGTTCTTTATGTGAATGAAATTGTCTTGGTAGTATTTATTAATACAGCTTGGTATTAAAAATCCTGTTGACCAGTTGTACGTGGCATATTAGCTAGAAAAATAGATAATTGAAAAGGAGTTATATCCTGATATTGTTATTTGGACTGGGGTAGTTCATTAGGCTCACCTGCGGACCAAATGTACATCATTCAGAGCACTGTACAAGCAGGGAGCATGAACATGAGAGTTGTTGATGGCTGTTCAGTGTCTCTGGGTTATACACACCATTTATCACATTCTGGTTTATTCATAACTGGGGACAGCACTTTGGCTGGGCAACTCTATTTTTGTATAATAATATTTAAAAATGTGGAACAAGATTATTAGGAATTTTCAGTGCTAGCCTACCTTAAAAAATACGTGCAAAAGAACCTACAAGAAGTTGCAGAAAGTTTAATATCGGGGGGTAGCCAGTAACCTGAAACCGAAGCAATTTTCTTTAAATTGTTACCTCTTTTCTGTCAAAATGATTTTGATATCTTTATTTACTAAATTTTTAAATTTCACACTTCACAATATAATTTTTCTTGCTAAAAAACAGCTCTAATATGTCTGTCCTGAATTCCATCAATCCTACCCCACTTCCCAGCCATGATCTAAAATAGCTTAGTACACTCTTTAAATGAGGCTTCATTAATTTTTCAGAACGTACCAGAGGACTTTCACTAACGCTGTATATCTGGAGCTTCTGTGCAGTCAATTAAAATATAGCTACATTTTTCTGAATAAGTGAGGCATATTTTTATGATAGCATAACCTTTTTCTCCAGTCATGTTTACTTGCTTCTTCATAAAATTCAGGGATCTGTAATGAATTTCTCAGGCATTACTGAGGATTAGCAAACTTCTTTTGTGTTTCCTTTAGGCTTAATTTAGAACTTTTCTTATGCTTTTCCATTTTTATAACCAACTAGTTGAAGTTGATTAAATATACTTATTTTACAAGGGTTTGAAATAAAACAAAGAATAAGTATTTGATCTCTTTTTAGAAATAGTGAGAAATTTTGAACCAACTCTTTTTTTTTTTTTTTTAATCAAGGTTTATGTAGTTATTGTGCGTTATGTACTGTATCATTGCAAATATTTATACAAACAGGAACAAAGCCTTTTTCATAGGAACCACAATTAACTTAATAAATCACATTTTTTGTCTGTAGTTCAGATGTATTTGATTTTTTTTTTCTTATGGAAACTTATAAATCAAGATAAGTGGTAGAAGGAAAAATTATGACAGAGTTCATCCCACAGTGTTTTACATGTTTTACTAACATATTGCTTTAACCTTTCTTTCTTAACACACCACTTATCTGATGATCTGATGTTCTTTGGCCCAGCCCTAATCACATAGAACACAGACTGTAAAGATATCTATATTCAGATATCTTTACCAATCCAGTTACCAGAGGTACAGAATAGTACGGAGGTTTTCTTAGAAACATTTCCAAGGAGGTACATGAACATGGTGTCCAGCAAAATGTTTTTGCTTTGCAAAACTTTGGTTTGGTATTCAGCCCTTTAATAGTGAATGTGCTCAGACCTTAAGATGTTAGAGTGGCAGTGATTTCTTGATGGGAGCATTTTGGGTTCAAGATGTTATTTCATTCACATCAATCCCACTAGTCATGTTGTCACCACATAACATATTTCCATTTAAATGAAATCATATTTTTGAATGAGGTGAACATGCCATAGAGCATAAAATAATACTTTTGAAGCTCATGAGGCCGATCAACAAAACTAGCTATGATATATGCAATTCTTCTCTCAGTCTTGTTTGAAGCTCATGAGGGAGATAACAAAACTCATTATGAATCATAAAATGGTTTGAGTTGTAAAGGACCTTAAAGATCATGTAGATCCACCTCCCCTGCTATGGGGGTTCCACTAGATTATGGCGTATGCAATTCTCTCAGTCTTGTTTGTGTATTGTAATGAAGATATTCTAATGACTTTAGTATGCTTGTTTTCTTTACAGATATTTTATTAAGTACTCAATATGTTTACTAATTGTTAATGCCTTTGTTGTTGCAGATACAGCAGTGATATATAAAAATAGGAATGGACACGTTATTGAACTGAATGTAGAAACAAATACAACTACATTATTATTGGAAAATACAACTTTTGTAAGTAATATGTTTTATTTCTTGTTGGAAGTCTGCTAGTCTGCTTTTTTTTTCTTTTTTTTTTTTCTCCCGTAACAGTGAGTGTAATTAAAGATTACAGAAACTATGTTTATAATCTAGAGTAGGTTATATATGTAAATGGAAAGTATAATCCATGCTTTCTTTGGGCTATTTCAAGGATCATACCTGGCATACGTGCTAGTGAATCTAGCTGAAGTCTATTATAGGAAGAGACTTCATAAAATTAGGGCACTCTACCCAAAATTGAGAGCTTTTTCCTGTCAGAAATGGAGAAAAATGTTCAAATATCATATGAAAATTTTCCTTTAAGCATTTACATATATAAAAATATATAGATTTTCCTAGTTGTGGTATTCTCTGGTTTACCTGTTCTTCTGTGCTTTAATGTCAGACTAGAGTGTTGGGGATTATTCCTCTTGACCAGTAACTAGTATACACATGAGTGGTTTGCATATGTTTCTGAGTAGCAGTAATTGCTAAGAAATGTTTTATTTCTTAGTCTACATTTCCCTTTTCTTTATGTGGTTAGTTTCAGTGATACCACTTATATCCTACCCTGTAATTCTCATTTATCAGAGCTTTGCAGCATAAATTCATGGCGTGTCAATCAATCCTCCTAAATACTTCATACAGACCACTAGCTGTTATTGCTAATCCCTGTATTTTTAATTTAGAAAAATATTTTGCACCTGCAGACCAAAAACGATGACTCATTTTCATCATAAATCTTCGGCAAAGGCCAAAGATTTTATTCCTGGTTTGTTCCTGGCCTTTGCTGATACAGATTCCTCATTTCAAAGCATTAAGCCCCTGCTGACTTTTCCTTCTAACTCCTTGAACTAGAAAGGGGAGAGCAGAAGTTTGGGAGAGTGAACTAGACACTGACTTCCCAGATCAATGTAAAAATGAATGAGAAGGGAGGAGAGATTTGAATATTAAGAGTGCATGTGTGAGGCTCCCTTACTGTGAGCTGCACCCTTCCATATGCTGGGACGTGCCTCAATGTACTTCCTAGCCCAAAAAAGACTGGCAGACACAAGTAAAAGTGGATGAAAAGGGGAATATCTCTCAAATACAAACCACAAAACATTGAGGAAACATTTTCCCTCTTACCTGTGTATACCTGTGAGTGCTTTCCTGGCTAAGTAGAGGATTATCTGTGTCAGGCCTACAAATTACCTTTAGCACATAACTTAAATGCAAGTAGCTACGTGGACATCTCTGGCTCTAAAACTTGACTTTAATGACAAGACACGAGTTTCCTCATAAATTAATTCATACATTTTTGGCTGCAAGTGTTTGGCTCATGCAAAGGCTATTGCCAGCATGACAAGCTATTCAGGCCATTATGCTAAACCAGTGATGCCAAGTAATGATGGATCAGTATGGACAAGCTGCTTCACGCTGCGAGTGTCTCATCTTGTCAGAAAGTTGCTGTCTGTTTTTTGTTTTTTTTTTTTGTTTTTTTTTTTATGGAGCTGATTCATCCTGAAGTCATGCAGACTGACAGAACTGTAGACACTAGGTATCTACACTTAATTAAGTGTGGGAAACTGATCCAAGATGGATAATATTCAAGCAACCATTTAATAATTATCTATGGAACAGAGTCAAATGAAAACGTGTGTTTTTTCTTGTGAAGCTTCAGTCTGTACACAGTCAAAAGCTAAGAGTGTTAGGTTTAAATACAGTGGATTTCAGCAGTGACTATTTACATAGAAGTAAAATAAAAAGCTGAAAACAGAGCAGAAGTCTCGATAAGTTTGTTGGCATATGTTTGGCAGAGAGCAATGGGAAATGTTGCTGTGCCTAGTTGTCTGTCTGTTGAAAAAGGTGGCCAATGATCCTAACAGAAGATCACAATATTACAGAGGCAGACTGTGCATCTGAAACCAAAAGCTGTCCTGTTCTTATAAGGTCCATTGTCCCCAAATTCATACTGCTGAAAGTACTCTTACAAGTTAGACGCCTGGCTCGTTAATCAAACATTTTCCCAACTCAGTGTCACATCTGCTTAATCACTAGTGCATAATTAGAATGGTGCTGGTTTAATGACTCTGCAGAGCTGTCTAATATTAATAAAAAATACAGCACAGATCCAGCATAAGCAGTGGCAGTGCAAGTTCCCTTTTTCTTCCCTATAAAAATGTTTCAGTTGCGGAACAGTCACCTTTAGATGGGAGTGATTAGCTTATTTTCAGAGTGCATTCCCTCTCCTGTTTGCCTCTGCTCAAGCAGCCCACAGAAGTGGCAGGTTTTTCTTAGTAATGTTGATAATTATCCACTGAAAACCAAACTGCCACAGTAAAGTCATTGCACAGAGAAGGCTAGTAATATTTCCTTGTCACTACTGATCGGGCAGTATTTGAACCAGCAGAAGACATTTTCTCCTTTCCTTATTACTAATCCTGTAAAGTAGTCTTCCACTGTGTACAGATCACTGCCTTTGATTTGCATCTTACAGACTGCCATTTTTTCTGCAAAGTACATCTCTTTTATCCTTCTTTGTGTTGCTTATTGCCTAAAATCAAAAGTACTCCTATTGAAGAGCTGCTAGCAAAAACAAACAAACAAAAAGCAAACTACATTTTTTAAAAAAACTTGTTATATAGAGTGTTATAAAATACAGCTTTTAATTATAACTAGAAGTACCCATGCACACAGAAAGAAGAAAAGCCAGGGTTTTGACATTCTAACATGCCCATTTGTCTTCCATAGGGAAATACGTATGCAAAGTTCCTGACTTAAAGTATTTTTTTTTTCCAGTTTCATGAGGATTGATTCAGACAGTAGAAGAAATTACTGCACTTCATTTGCCCTCTTCAAATGGAATTCTTTTCTATAATCAATCTATTAGTGAAACAATCTGACCTTTATATAATTAAACTGCTAGCAAAGCAATCTTATGTGTAACAAATACGGTGTTATAAGAGAAAGGAGTAGCTTTTAAAGCATGATGACTAAATTTTAGCTTCTCTGGAGGTCATTATTTAAAGACAGGTTTTCTAAACTATACCTGTCCTCTGCCTATTTTCATGTAGTGTATCCCATTCAAGCTGCCTAATAAATAGTTAATATTCTCAGCCAGCCTCATGTAAATGTTAACAGCTGGAGGCTAGACAGGTCTTCTAGTAGATGGAGCCAAAAAAAGCCCTGGACATTAATCACTGTGTGGCATCCTGATGCTTGCGCTGTTGCCTCGATACATGATTACAATATGTTCTCTATCATCTATCTGAGGTGCCTATCACCATGAGCCTAAGTGACTTGCTTACCAGTTATTGAGCATTTAGCAATACTTTATTGCACATTACAGTTAAACAAAAAAGACATTATGCCTCATTTATCTAAGTAATTTCAGAGTTTAACAAATATTTTATTTATATCTTTTGTCATCAATCATTAAATAGAGCCACTAAAGGCAGGTTACCACTTCCTACACAACCTGGCCACAAGACTTGGGTATGCTGTAGAGGAAAGGCATGGGAGGTTGTTCATCTGGTCCCTTATGATGCTTCTAGCTCAGCCTCCCTCATCTGTTTTACAAGACAAAATGAAGAAAGCAAATAAAAAGATGAGAGAAAAAGTGGGTAGGGGCTGTTCTATGTTCTGTGTCCATATGTGTTGTAACCTCTGAAAGAAGCCTTTAGAAATTTTGCCTTCATATCTTTCTGTTAAAAAAAAAAAAAAGCCAGAATAATTATGACAATGGTAAGAACAGTTATTTGTTCGGCCTCACTTCCACTGTTTTTGTCAGGGATGTATGCAAAAGTAGTCAGATGTCTTGCATGCACTCAGTCCAGAATCCTGGGTCAGAAATGAATCTATCATGACTCCTTTTGCTTTTCCGTTGTAGGTGATGAGAGGTCTGAGTCATCAAATAAGAAGATTTTGATTTCTTTTTGATACCCAACAATATTCTAGTGTCCAAACTGAAAACAGTTACACTTGTAAAGTCTTGTATTATAATAGCTTTCACCCAGCTGTGTGCTTTGGACTCTTCTAAAGCCCAGCCATTGCTGACCTTCTCTCTCCCCTGCTTTCTGTGCCTTTCCATGACTCTTTTAAAGCTCAAGGGGAGACTGCATCCGAGCACACAGCAAGCAAATCCTATTAAGTTGCAAACCTGTTTTCAGGGGCTTGCCAGGACTATACTCTAGAGTGTGTTGTATTGTCATGTTCCTGTGGGCCATCTTTTACACAAGGATGGAGAGAGAAGGATTGCTTCTTGCTGCCTAGTGATGCTGACGGCATCAGAAGGGTGAGCAGAGCAGAAGTAGTCTTGGCTCATGAATCATGATTAGGCTGTGGCAGCCCAGCTGTGAAAACCCTGTGGAAGCCTGGCAGCCAAAAGCCGAGAATGAGCGTTTTAGTATGAACAGAGCTTTTGGCAGGAACTGTTTTGTGCCATTTCATAGAGTGTTCTTCATAAACACCCCTTCTCATTGATAGTCCTCTTTTTGATTTATTTTTTGTTTTGTTGTTGTTTTGTCCCCACACACTCCCTTCTTTTGGTGGGAAAGTCAGTGCAGCATCTTAATGCAATTATAGTTTCTTTGTTGATTAATATAGCCTTAATTGCAAGAGTAGCTTACATGCTTATATTTTAAGAGTCTTGTATAAGAGATTAATGAAAGGGTGAATAATGGTAAATACATTAAACAACATTATATAACCTCATAAATATTAGTAATTATTGCAACACTGGACATTTTAATGACCCACACATGTTGTAAATAGGTTGTTAGGAACACTGCAACATTATCTCCTCTCTCCCATGCTTCTCTAAATGTTAAATAACCCCCTCAGCAAAACCTTTTTAGTAGAGGGGTTTTTATGGGTTAGGGTTTATTGTTGCACTGCACCACTGCACAGAGAGATGGGAAGGCCTGACAGATGGAAGGGTTTGCCGTCACTGTGGTCTGGTGGTGGCCAGTGGTATTTGTTCAAGTACAGGAGGCTTTAATGTATAAAATGCGGTTAAGTATGTGCCATACTGTCAGGTTAGGGTAGCTCCATGTGGGATCTCTCTAAAAAAATACCCCTGATATAGAAAATAGTTCAGGGCTAACTATGCCAAAGATGAGGAACGAGAGGAAAAAAATTCTGTGGTCTAGTTATTAGAAGTTATTTTCTACTAGAGAAGCAATGGTGCAAGGCTCTTCATAGATCTGTTTTTGTTTGTTTGTTTGTTTGTTTGTTTTTGTAACCTAAAATCCATGTGAAAACTCTTGAGGGGGTTGGTTTATGTTTTTCAGAACGACCAGGATGCCCCCTCTATAGTGTAGAGGTCAGATTGGATTATACTTTAAGTCATGCTCACCTTTTACACTGGATAGGAAACCCGAGTGTTAACAATTACAACATACAGAATCACAGCATTTTTGGAGGTGAACTAAAGGCTCAGGTGACACGGGAAATAATGTGTTATGAAATGTAACCTTGGAAACCCAAGTTTTTCAACATTCTAATTATGATGCATTTTCCTAATTATAACCAGATTCTCTTCTCTGAGGTCCCCTATTCTTCCTGCTACAGGGTTTGCTGTTCTGCTAGGCTCCACTCTTCCCCGCTCTCTCATCTAACCTCCCAGTGGTCCGTCTTCTTTCAGTCACAGCAGTGGTAATGGAAGAAAAATCCCATTGCTCCCTTGATTGCTAATACCACTCTAGAAACCTGCTACATGCCAAATCCCTTCTCATTATGCATCTACTGTAATTCTGTCCCATCTGATTCATCTTATGCATTGCCATTTGGTCAAAGCCTGTCTGATAAGTTGAGCTGAATACCTACCAATGAATGCTAATGAACTGTCAAACTTAGGTGTTCAGTTATAACATTAAATTAAAATTCTGATGGAGATACAGGTAGGTGATATAGAAAGATGTATAATGTGCTAGGTAGTAGTATTTCTACCAGCTTTAAAGTGACAGTCTAGAACTTCTGAAATATTTTATCCCGGATGAATAACAAAAATTTTAAAAGCCTGAATATGTGCAAAGGGAGTATTAAGCAATAGAGAAGAAGAATAATAGTAGTGCGAAAGATGTAAATTTGTGGCGAAATCAGAAATATAAGAAACTGAAACAGAAGAAAGTGTAAAACTAAAGGAAAAAACAGCAACAAATAGATGAATTCAGCAAAAGCAAAAATTTCCTGTAATGAGTTTGAAATATGATGTGTTATTTCACTTAAAACTATCCAAATGAAAATATGAAAGAAGAGTACTATAAAGTGTTTGACAGGTGATAAGGATCCATTCTTATAGCTGTAGGCTAGACCGTCTTCAAGATAGCTTCTATGTGTATGCTCTGTGGCATATTTTTGAAAGTTTATGAATAAGGGACTGATTTAAATGTTATAGCAGTTTAAATCCACAAGAAGCATAAAAAGGACATTTTACAGTAAATGAAAAAAGAAATAAAAGCATGCTTATACTGAGGGGCACCCAATGTAAAGGCTCTTCTATACACAATCATAACAGGCATTTCTGTTAATAGCAAAACACACATAAAATGCAAAATTAAAAAAAAAAAAAAAAAAAGACATCAATGCAAAATGTAGACTTGAGAAATGTTCACTGGAATTTTTGTTTCCATTTCAATCACCTGTGCATGGAAAGGTGGAATGATAGCCTGTTGCTCGGGGGGGGGGGAGGGGGACATTATATTTCTGTGTTGCACAATCTCTTTCATTCCTTTACTTTCACTCTTACTGTCTCAGGCTGTTCTCATACTCTTTTTCTATCCATGCAAAACTACGTTTTGCAAAACTTATTTGGAAACTGGACAAGAGAAGAAATATGGAAAGCTAAAGGGCAAAAGATGCTACCTCCTTTTGCCTCCATTTGACTCATACCCTTATTATCTTTGGTGGCAGTGAGACTTGCAGTCATTGCTTGTCCATGAGATCATGCATCACTGTCAGGAAAAAAATTAAAACTCTTATCATATGAAGCATTTATTTCAAAGGAACCTAGAAATTCAGTGTTAAGTATGGTGAGATAAAGCAAGAGGGTAAGAAAAGGAAGAGCAATAGGGTGAGAAAAGCAAGAGCAGATACAGAATCATTCTTTCATGTCTGAAAAAGTGAAATGATGTCATATTCAGCAGTCTTGGAAAAAACAGATGACAGATTTGTAAATTAAGAAGGGAAGACTGTACAGGTGAAATGTGACTAATTTAGTGACAGTGATTTAGTGATTTAATGTGACAACAATTCATCTACTCAAAATGTTTTATGCTTGAATACAGCTGATTGCTTTTGTAGGGATTTTATGTCTTGATTTTTATGTCTAGGTAGTACAGCCAAATATAAAGGACGTAAGGAAATTACCTTTCTTTCTTCCTTGTCTTCAGCCTTTCCTCTTTTCTGGTTTGGGAAGAGGATATGGGTGTATACGGAGTGCACAGAGCAGCACAGGTTTGGGTTATCCCGTCTGCTAACCAGCTGATACTGTGCAGTGATGCAGAGAGAAACGAGCCCTGCTTCTGTATCCAGGGACAAAGCCTAATTAGCTGTGTTTCTCCCTGTTTCAGTGCTTATTTGTCCAGAGCCACATTTCTTAGAGATCAAGAAAAGATAAGCCATAGAGGCAGAATCATAAGGGACAGCATGTAGTTCTATCGTCCTGAGGAAGGCTCAATAGCTCCTGACAAAGCAAGAAGCTTGAAAAGTTGCAGATATGCAGACATGACAGTGGAACAAGCATTCTCCAGATTTCTGATAACAAGACACATGAGGTTTTTTAATTCCCACTGTTTCCAATATGATATTTTTCTAACACTTTCTTTAAAATTCAGAGAAAAAAAAAAAAGTATTCTGGGAAGGGAACAAATCTATGAGGTCAAAGCCTTCACAAACTTATTTTTAATAAATAAATTAATCCCTGTAGCAAACATCCCAATACTCTATCTCCTCAGGGTTTCAGCAGTATACATCTATTGGAAGGAAGCAAAGTTTTCTTTTAAATTCATCACCTGGTAATCTTATCTCCTCACTCATGGAGTCGGACTTCTGTTGGTTCATGAAATACCTTAGACATATTTATGGAGGAAAACTGAAATCTATCTGTCCTTTGTTTTAGTCAGCTCAGTTTCTGTGCTTGCTTTCCATGTTAGGCAGGAGGAATGAGTCAGGTGATTTTTGTTTGTTTGTTTTGTTTTTAATCGGAAAGGTTTCTTCTGTGCACACAAGTATGGTTTCTGAGTTTATTGCCATGATTTTTCTTGTCTGATAATAAAACAAAATTTGGTCACTTAAATCCCTCTGAAATTCTGTTTATTTTTTGTAAATTCAGCTTAAAAATAGGTTGATTATGTTTTTAGGATAGTTTAAAGAAATCAACAGTACTATCAGCCTTAACCATGAACACGTGATTTCTTGTGGTCTTCTAGTTTCTTAAGTGGAATATTAAAAACGTATAAAATAGCTTTATGATCCTCTTAGCAAGAATAATCCCATTATACCAACAAAATGAAAACTGTTTTACTAAAATCATTACCTGCAATCAAGAGATTATGGCTCATTGGTATTACACTTATACCATGTGTCGAAGGTATTCCTGGAAGCAAACAAAATTTTGCGAGTGCAAGCTGAATGAACAAGGAAATCTTGAGTGGGATTCAAATTATTTTAAATCCCAAATCCACAAGACTCTACTTGGATAGAGAGTATGTGAGTAGTTCTTCCTGGTGATGCCTGGGACTACCAATACTTTGTAGCTGAGCTATTCAGGTGTTTGCATTAAATGCATCATTATTTTTGTGATGGCATAATCAGTGAATTAAGATTCTTAATAAATGGAGGAAATGGTAAGCACCACATTCCCTGAGAATGCATTTGGAAAGCTGCATGCGTTATATATTGCTTGAGACTGAGGTAGTGGGACTATAATTAATAAACCACCACAAAGCAGAGAAATTTCCCATCTAAAATTGTTTTCAGTGATGTGACAAGTAAGGGGAATGATGCTCATAGATTTAGTCTGCTGAAAGATGGTTATCTCATAAAAGTCTCTTTGTACACAGCAGAAATCTATTATGTGTACATTTTAGATTAAAAAAACACACAACCTAAAAGCATATTTTTGTCTTCTTTCCTCAAGACTGCAGACTTATCTTCTAAGTTTTGATACTTCCTTGCTCTTATACATGGTTTGTCTTCAAAACTTTTTTTTTTCTTCCCCTTTAGATTTCATTTGGATAACTTGGTTCTAATTATGTTACCTAATAACTTGAGTTTAATTTGTACGTCAAGATGTGGTGTCTTCCAAACTTATTGGAAGATTAGACTTTGTTTTGTTGTTTAGGAGTAGCTGAGCTACTATAAATATATTGGTCTGTGATTGTTGGTTAGTGCACCTTAAACCCTTGTTGAATTCATTAGATTAGCAGTGGGATTAGGCTAAAGAGAACAGGATGCTTAAGAAGCAAAATCGGGGAAAGTATTCAAAGAGGGGATAGGTGTTGTTTCACACAGCTATTTGTATGCTTTTATCTTGTATCTTTGTGGATCTGTTTGTTTGTTTGTTTTTGTGTGTGTGTTTTTCTGCATCTATTATTTCCATTTTTTCCTTCTTCCTTCCCCTCTCCTTCTTCAGACCTGTCTCAAGATTAATTTAAAATTATTTGCTGCAATGCCCTTTAGAGCCCATTCTTATCTTCCTTTTACATTAGATGCATTAAGTTCTTTCCAATGTCAACATTACTCCTTGATTAAATTACAAGCCTGAATTCAATTGGGTGTCATGTAATCTTAGCTAGATATAAAGCAACGTTAGTTTTATAATGGTACCTTATGTTCCACTTTACTTTCCACTAAGCATTTTACTTCTTATACGAAAAAGAATTTTTCTTTAGTGAAAGTTGTCGTGCAAAATTTTTATGTATGTGGTATTGGAAGAAAAGCAACAGAGACATATTGCAGACCTTTTTCCTTTTTTGTATGTTATCTTTAAGATTAACCTAGCGATGAATCTCCCTTATAATCATTCCTGAAGTACATACCAACCAAAGCATTTTCCTTCATCCTCTGTAAATGAATTGTTTTTTATCCTTAAGCTTAGTGCCTGCAATCAAGACTAGAAACTCATCAGATTTTTAATTCATAGTTAGTGTTGAAGCCAGATTGATCTGTCACCATTTTACCCATACCAGCGTAGACTAAGAATTATTGGAGTACTTCTTTTGTGAAAATTAAGTAGGTTGTACTAATCAGAACTCTTCTGAATGGGGAGTTCTTAAATTAATGGTAAGAGAATTTGAAAAAAAAAAAAAATCATTCTTTCTGTAAACTCACTGTAATTGTTACTTCATTTTAGGTAACTTTCAAAGCATCAAGATACTCAGTTTCACCGGACTTGAGATTTGTTCTTCTTGCATATGATATAAAACAGGTAAGCCAACTATTCATTTTTAAATGAGCCTTTAAAGGAAAACTCTGAACTCCTAGTTTATTTTGTATGCAATTCCACATAACATAATTTGATTCAATGACTTCTAGTGAAATGATGGTAAAGTGAAGTATGATGGTAAAGTGTGTATGTATGATGGTAATGTGTGTATGTGTGTGTGTCCCTCAAACTGTTGTGTTACAAGCTGCCTGTTTCATACAGCTGCTTTTGTCATTTATGAGCTATACTTAAAAAAAAAAAAAAAAAAAAATTAAAAAAAAATAAAATAATAATCTAGACTGTTTCAAGTCCAACAATTTTTATCACTGGCTTCAGTAATCTGAGAGATTTTGAAGTATACTAAATTGTTTTTTAAAAAAAGTTTCAATGGGTAATACTACATTCAGGTTTTGAAAATAAATCTTGGAATACAATAAAAAATGAAAATGGTTTTATGAATTTCCTCTATGCATATAAGTGTTCATATAAAAAGTGCTAGTAAAATGTTTTTTTTTTTTTCAATTTTAGAACATTGAACTTCACAATTACCCATTAATACTTGTTACGTTAATATCAGAAGTCAATGCTCAGAAATAAATAAAAAAAAAAAAGATTACCATTATTGTGTTAGATTACAATATAGTCTTTTACTTAATGTTTCGTGTCAGTAAATAATATGGTATCTGTCTCTTGATCATTAAAATTCTTAGAACAATAAAATATTCATTTTTCAGGTTAGGGTACAAAGCTTTCCAGCCTCTGCTAACATTGATTTATTGACCTGTGTATCTGCAGCTTTAATAATTATATCTCCAAACTAAAAAATATGCTGAAACCTAATCTGAAGTATTCTAGAGGTCTTGAGGTGAAATGATTCATTTATTTAGGACTGGAATAGCGTAGGTGATTTTCTACCGATTCTAGTGGATTGTAGATGAAACTCTTATAGTGTGTGTTGACAAATAAGCAGGAAATAGCTGCTGCTGTTCAGTTCACTGGTTTTGTTTGTGGAGGGTTCCAGTTTTATTATTGCCTGAAAAAAACTTTCTCCTTGCTGTTTCCCTTCCTCATTGTTTCCTATTATGTGCAAGAATTTATTAATTCATCATACTATCGTAATTTCCTTATTTGTTATATTCTGATTTTTGTTTTGGATGGGTTTGGTTGATTGAGATTTTCTTAGTAATTGTATGTATAGCTGATATACAAATATGGCAAATCATGAAGATACCCATCACTTCTTATTACATCTAAATGCAGTTGCATCAGTGCTGAATCTCTGCCCCTCAGTTAAGATGATCCACTGGCATGCAAAGAATTCTCAATGTGTGCTGATTATATAACTTGGCAGGCAAACTCCCTTTCCACATTTCCATAAGGAAATAAATTTTTAATTCCTTTTACAGTCCAGTTTCTGGAAGATACATATAGGGATAAGATTTGAAGCATTTATATTTTGCATCTAGCCATCTTCTTTACTCAATTATACTGATGAGAAATAGCTAAAATGTGAATGGAACCGTTTGCCAAACAGCATGTACTTGTAGTCCTGGTTGGCTTTGGATAAGGCTTGTGTTGCTTACTCCTGAGTGCTCCAGCTGGTCTCATGGCTTTCAAAACAGAAAAGTATTATGATTTTTGCATCCTCTAGAAGTGGTGGTGTCAAGTGTTAAAATTGGTTAATAACTGTGTGTTGTCAGCTAGATCCTCAGTTCTTGTAAATAGAAATAATGCCACTGAAGTCCAAAGTGAAAATCACCAAAAAGTCTAAAGCAATTCTTTCAAAATTTATGAAATGAATGTGAGGTAAAATAGCTATTTTTTCCTCTAAAATGTTCCGTTCTTGAGAGGTTTGTTAGACTGATGGGGCACTTCTATGTTTTCTCAAAATCTTTAAGGGAAAAGGTATACAACTCTTTGGAAAGCCTCCTTATTTGTGCATTTTCTAATATTGTGAAGGAGTAAGTTAATGTTCATTTTCATTGGGTCACCTTTTTATTCCTCAGTTAAAGCCTGACTTAATGGTTCTGAGGATTTACTTATTTTTGTGTTCGTGTGAGGGTAAAGGCTGAAGTTTTAAGATCCACTACAAGGAACTGCAGGTAACCTGTAGGCATTTAGTCGATCTCAGCACCTGCGTGTGTCATGGGTATCTGAACTTCAGGACTTCAGTGCCTCTGTTTGTCCCTTATTTCTTGTGATTTAGGTATTTAATTGCACTGTAAGGTATTTGACGTGTGTTCTGCTATTACTGAATTTGAAGGCTTTATTTTTTTAAATGATAATGGTTGTTTACATACATTAATCTGTGGTCTTTGTAGCATACAGTGATACAGCTGGAACAGATTTATTAATCAACAGTTTTATAAATAAGCTAGTGTGCTTCAGCTGAACAGATTGAAGAAAAATAGAGACAAATGTTTCTTCGAGACATTTTGTCATGAAATTGTAATTAGAAATAAGGTTATTTTGATGTTTGGATTAAAAATAAATGTTGAGTTAAATTAAATAGTTGAATATTTATTTTACTCTTGTCAGAATTTTCTTTGATCTATTTTATGCTTGGAATGGCAAACTTTAATTAAATTTGCAGTTGTTTCAGCACAATTAAAAATGTCCTCTGTGCAAAACGGGACATAAATCTGCATGAAAATAAGCCATCTTTGAATACAAAAGTAATAATTGAATGAATCATTTAAACCATGCTTAATGGAAGGAACATAACCATTTTATTTGGTATAGCATCTGTTTTAGTGTAAGTCTGTAAACTTCATGTGGAAGAAATTTCTTTTATTGAAGAATTCAAAGTGTTGTAAATTGATTTTTAGACATCAAGGTCCCTCCATCTTTATCATAGCAAGTCACAGAATGTAAGCCAGTGTTACTGGTATAAACACTGGGGCTGTCTGGTATTTTCATTTTTTAGCAGGAGGCTGTGGCAATTTTAGAGATACTTTGTGTGTTCTTTGCTGTAGTACTCCTTGCTTCTGAAATGATTTCATCAGTTCTCGAAGTTTTTTGACTTTGCCAAAACTTGCATGAATTGACTGTGTATAGTTCAGGCTTTTCTTTCAGTCACTCATTGCAATTCGATTGGCATCACTGAAAAAGTTTCATTTTCCAAGGCACCAGATCAGTAAGTAGGAACTAATCTGAGAAATGAACACACACATTCTTGCAGAATGTCCTGCCAACCTGATTCTTCTAGGACAGTGTGAACACAGCAGCAGGGAAGCCATCGTACATATTGTATGTAGAGTGGGGATAGTTTTGCAGTGGTATACCTTTTTGATTTTGATTTTTCTTTGAAGATTAGCAAGGTATGAGCAGAGAATGTGATCCTCTGAGTCACATCCAAGCATCTAAGCCAGCTGAGATTCCCAAAGGAAAGGTTATTACGCTAATTGCTTTTAATAAGGGATGTGTTAAAATGACATACAAAATTTTTCTTACTCTGGTGGTGGTAGTATTCATGACTACCAAAAAGTAATACATAGGTTTGATTAGAAAATGGGAATCAGACACTCTGCCCATGCGTTAATGGTAACGGATGAGGCAGTAAATTTGCAATTTGTAGTGCAGTGAGGTCCCAAGAAATTTTTACCAGTGGGGACTTCGTGTGTCCCTCAGCAGAGTTATGGGTTGTGAGTTGTCCCTAGAGTCTGTGTGAAAGTATGCTTTATACCAGATGTTAGTGGTTTTTGAGCTCAGACATCATAGGCATATTCTTCCTGTGCTTTTGCTAGAATATAATATGCCACAGAGAGCACGTGATGAAGGAAATAGGATCAGTTCCTCTTTTTCTCTGTAACTCCCCTTTTTTCCTCACTTGTTTTAATAATCTCTTCCTTGAGATGGTTTTGTTTTCCTACCAACTGCCTTCTTCCTGCTTTCAAATCCCTATTGAATAACAATTTTAATGAATTTTTACTACTTTATTCTCTTTGTTACTAATGCTTATTTTCCTCTTTGAATGTATGTTGAATTACATGTAGTTTGTTTTTAGCCTTTGGTTGAGGAAGGTGCTTAAAAAACAAATTAAAGTTCATTTATAGTCTAGAAGCATGAGCATTTGTACATTCCCTAAAATAGAAAATGTTTACCTGAATTAAGGCTTCAAATTATAAACTCTTGTAGCTAAAGAATTTTAATAACACAGTGTATTTATCATATAGCACTGTGAAAATAATAGTTCTTATGGTAAGATCAAGATGAAGAGTAATCCAGTCCTCTTCACAAAGGTAGGAGAAAAGGAGAGCTGTGGAGCTAAACTTGTGTGGAATTCATCATTCATTCAGTAGGAATAAAAAATACTTCAGAAGTGTTTCTAAATATTTGTAGTTTAGAGTAACAAAGGAAAGCCAATAGTCCGACACAGTGTCTGAAGTAAAGAAACCCCAAGAGAAAGAAGTTACTTATCTGCTGCACATTGATGCCTGTCATCGCTTTGCTGCTATAATCTCTATTTTTAGAGGCTAATGATAGGGAGTACTAACCGCGAGTGGAGAGCAAATGGCAAGAAGTGACACGTTCATCAAGCTTTTAGAGATTGCCTCTGATAGTGGGTTACTCGAGTGCACTGAAAAATCTTCAGGAGTTTATCTGTAGATTAGAAGAATCCATGAAGGGAAAAATTCAATGAAGTCTTAAATTATGATTATCTGCTCTACATTAAGAGATTATCTTCCTGCCAATTAGGTGGAAACTACACGTTCGGTTGTTGGTAATCTTTTTGGTCAGTGAAATTAATTATTGGATTTTTTTTCCATGAAAATGAAAGGATAAAGAAAATGCCTTGTGTTATTTCATATTTTTAATCTAGACACTACTGTTAAAATATCAGAATATGTGGAAGTGTTTTCAACAAGTACTTATGAAAATTTTACTTTGAAAGCATTATCTGGAGCACTAACTAGAGGTTGCTAGCATACGCAAAAAGATTAAATGAAAACTATCTTCCAATACTAGAAACAAAGTTTTTTTTCAAAAAGGTGTCTCCATACAAAGCAATTTCAAAAGGCTTCATGTACCTGTAGTGATCTGGACAGTAGTATTTTATGTAGAGCTATGTACAAAGTAAAGATCTAATTTAAATTTTACCCTATCATCTTTTTCTTCAGAAGTGCTTATTTCTTTAGATAAGCCTGTTCATGTGTTTTGTAGGTCCTCGGGATGTTCATTTTGAGATGAATCCAGAAGCAAACCATGCAAATGCATACTTGTGAACTAAGAGGTGATAAATAAAAGTCTGATCCAGACATAACTATACCATTCTTCTTTATTTCTTATGAATGTGGAAGACCAACTTTTACTAGCTTTAGCATAGTGAGAAAAAAATGAAGGGAATTTTAAGTTGCATCCACCCCCAGCATTCAATTTTGAATTTTTACAATATATTTTATTCTTCTCAGATATCAAAAGAAGAGGTATCTAAAAGATCAGTTTAAGAAATCCATGAAAGCAGGCTACTCATTTTCTCCCCTTTAAAGGCTGTTGTTTTACTTTGAGTTGAAGTTTTAACTGCATAAAAAATTGTTAAAAAATTAATAGCTAGGTTATAGGTGATCTTGGCATTTACTACATTTTTTGCTTAGGCCATCTTACATGTTAAACTTGCAAATTTATTTTTCTTTAGAAGTTTACAAATACACAATATTAAATTTACTATGCAATAACAGATCAATAACAGATTTTATCACATGGACATGAATATTTGAAGGCAGTATATATCAATTTTTATGTCAAGCAGCAGAATATGTCAATGTGTTTTGAGAGCATGTCAAGCAGCCTGCCAATGGAGAAGCCTGAAAGATGCATTGCCCCCTGTGTCATCTTGGACTCTCCATCACAGTTGGAAAGGAGTGGACGTATCCACATCATATTCTTTTATCATTATTATTGCTATTTGTGAAGTAATTACGTTTACTTTACAATGGATAATTGTCTTTATCCATTGAGCATTGTATTGCCTCAACTCTGAGCACTAAAACTGAAAGCTGGGAACTGAGTCAAAAATAAAGGCAGACAAAGCAGAGGACATGCTCGAGGAGTGCTGCTCAAGCACTTTTTATGGTGTTCAGCCACCTGCCAGGGTCTAGCTCAGAGAAGAGGTAACCTCTTTTGCCTACCTGTGGTGGATCCAGAGCTGAATTCTTGTACAATGAGCTAAACAGACTCCCCAGACAGTCCTGGTTTTATATGCTCTTCAATTTATTGTTTTTAGTCTTGAAAGAGAGCCTTTCTGTACATTGCATTCCCTTAGATTTAGTGAATTGAGGAGTGTTTAGTGTTTTTTATTTTTTTTTTGTTCATTTGCCTGTTTTTATGCAGGGGGAAAAAAAAAATAGTAGTGTGAAATACAGAAATTCTGTCACCTTTTTGGAAACCACAAGTCATTCCAATCACAAGATCAGTATCAGTACATGTGCTAATGGCAACCTGTATCAATGGCAAGTGGGCCAGAACATACGCAAACGTTTGAAAGCTGTTCCCCTGGAGAATCTTTGTTCTTCTCCAATACCCACACAAAAATGATCTCAAAGCTGGAGGGTGTTCTGTGCTGCGGGAGCTCCAAATCTGGTTGTAATACTTCAGAAGACCAGTACAAGCACATCAGTATTTAATTTTCTTCTACAATCTTTGGCTTTCACTGTGCAGGCAATATCATTAACTTTATATTTAAGTAGCAACCTTTATCTAGCAGGCACCTAAAGTGCTTATCGGTTCTGAACTTGATGAAAATGCCATTAAAGTCAGGGGAACATTTTTTTCATTGACTTTAAAATGGATTTTTGGATCAGGTCTTGTCTACCTATCACACAAATGTAATAAAGTCATCTCTGTAGTGTGAGAGCAACAGCAAGGTGGACAATGAATAACGCACAGTATGCTGCCAGGATTTTCAGCAGGATCTTGTAGACATTAGATTTATCAATGTTTTTGGAGGCTCATCTGTGCTGTATATTAATCTTCAGGTCTTTAGTTTGTTCGCACCTTTGTGAACGTTAGTCATCTTGCTTCCCATGGTGCTCCCACTCTTAATGGACAGCCATAACAGACTTCTGACAGCTCACTATCATCCTTGTTATTTTCTGTAGCATTTTGAGTGCAATTCACTTGACCCTGGTGCACTGTCAGCTTGTAGGTGTTCTAAATGCTGTTTGCAGTATCATTATCATAAAGGTATGTTAAAACTACACTTTTCTCCAGGGGAAAGCTTGCTGAATGTGACCCCCAGCTGCTTCTGGTGGATGCTAGGACAAGCATTGATTAAAGTTCTTGTCACTGTCAACTTCATCTGTTTGTGATTTCTTTTAAGACCATTCCTTCCATTGTTTCTGCTGACACGTATGTGAATATACCTTGCTTAAATGGTAGCACAGAAGAATGAGAGCAAGTTTCTCTGATTCTCTCATTTTTCTGCTTCTCCTTTTCCTTTATGGGGAGTTGACATTGATTGGTAATACTGCTTACTTGCATCAGTTTATATATCTATGGAATTTGTGATTAAGGAGAAATTATAAGGTGACCAGGGCCATTGCACCCATTCCTATTCTCCACCAGCTGCACTGGCTGGACCTGCAGAGAACAGAATTATTATAAGGTACTGATATACTGTGCTAAGTGCGTCTGAATCTCATCATTTCCTGTGATAATTCCTCATTTCTGTACATTGCCCTGGGGATATCTGTGTCTGAAACTATGATCTAGCAATTTCTGCCTAACAGCCTGCGCTCCTGGACCAGTTTTGATGAGGATTTATGACTTACATAGTTCATTTCTGCTTATATTCATGTTTTACTCAACTTAGCCTGAAGGAGGGTTGGTAGGAAGAGTCTACACCTATTATTAGATCAACTGAGGAAAAGTCTGCATGTGGAAGACTCGTTTTCTCACTGTATCAGTTACATAAGCTGTTGAGCATCCTCATTTGGACTTTTTTCAACTGCAAAGGCCCTACTATTAACTTAGCTCTAGTCCTTACCTCACTGACTTGTGGGCTTTGTGCATTCTAAAGATGCAGCTTGCTTTTTCTGTTCCCCTTAGTCCTTCGATATTCTGTCCTCCGTAAAGTACAGAAGATCAAACAGGCTGAATTAACTTTGTGTCTTTCTAGCACATGATCCCTGTACTATTTTATTTTTGGCTCAGAATTCTTCTTGAGTCAGCAGTGTTTCCAGTAGTGGAAGTCTTGGTATGGCAGTGCAATGAAGATCTCAAACGAAAAAAATCTACTATATCTTGCGTGTAGTTTTAGCTCACCAAAATGTCTCGGGGCTAAGGACAGATCAGTGTTACTAATGTAAACTTTTTTTTTTTTAATGCTTCTTTCATGCATCACATTAATAGTTTAATTTGCTATATGGACCTTTATGCTTTGTTGTGAAGTTTATATTTGTTGTATAATGATACCCACATGAATAGTGGTCAGTGGTGAAGAATCTTTTCTTGGAAAATGTGTCTGCCTTTGTTGTGCCATCTTAAGCTGGTATTGTACCAGGAAGGTTCAGGTTACCCTAATGGCTGAAGAGCTTACTTGAAATAGTGTAAATATACTGCAGTTAGACTTGGATGAGCAAGTTGAGTTTGTACTTATAAAAATCTTTTTAGTAGGGAACATATGGCTATTTATTTGTGAAATTTTCTGTAACCCAATCTTTTAAATGAAATAAGGCTTGTGTATGAGTATTAGAGAACTTATTTTTGTCTTTTTTTTTTTTTTTTTTTTGAGACAGTGGTTCCTTTTTCCATATGTGTCACTCTTCACTCACGTGTGACCCCATAATGTGCCATTCTTGAGGTTCTCGAGTCTCAGTGATGTGAAAGAGTAATGTCATTCTGTTCAGAGAATTATTGTGTATAGTAGTTCTCATCCAGAGATCCCCAAGTGATATAAAAGCATTCATGAATTATGCCTCTGAAGAGTTCTACACATACGTTTTTAAATTTAAGTATAATACATATTTACATACAAATAAAATAAAATAAAATTTTATGTTTTTAAGTGATAGAGAAATGTCACTAGCAATATAAATTTTTTAATGAAAAATGAAAATTTTTGAATGTGAAAAAAGTCATCTAAATTGGATGTTTTCATGAAAAACTTTCTCTCTGGACTACTAGTATTATAAGTATTATGCATAATCAATTTGTTAAAAGATTAGGAGCATTTGGAGTGGATATTTGGTAACACATCTACATAGTAAGTATAAAAACAATTAAGCATATATACATACACGATAAAAATGTGTGTGTATATACATATAATATATAGTGGTTACATTGAATGTTTGGTTTACAACACCTTGAGATGTGAAAAACAGTCTTATTCCCCCAAAAGGCAGATTATAAAGTAAATTTTGATGGTTAAGAAAGGACATTTTGATATTAATAGTTCTCATCAGCAGAATTTTTTTGTGACCCTCAGCTGTGGTATCCTTTACAGCAACCATCTGTTTTGTCAGTGTCATAATTTCTTTTTCAGTATCTCAGATGAAATTAAAATCATCATACAGTGAATTTTGCCCGGAAACAAACAAAACAAAAAAAAACACTTGAGTGTAGCATTAAAGTTATTGCAGTTCATTGCAATTTATGTTCTTTATATGTGCTATTCAAAAATTAGAAGAAGAAATAATATTTTGAATGTTTGGGGAAAGGCTGTCTATTTGGGTTTTGCTTATATTGGTGTTCCAGTATTTTTTGCAACTTTACAGTGAAACAGGATTTTAGAATTTGTAAGTGTGATAAAGAAATTAATGGGGAGAAACAAAATCAGCGAGAATCACAGTGAGAAACAGGTTGCTGTTCTCTCCCACTCTTTTCCCTTTTGCCGATGTTCAACAATATCTCCTCATTAACTGTTATTTTTACTATATGTCTTTACAGTCTTAAGCTTTCAGGTATTTATAGTTACTTCCATTTGTTGTTATGTTCTGCTAGGGAATTCTTGTAGTGTTTTAGATGCTTCCATAATCAGCACCTTTTAATACCAACTTTTCTCACCCTTTTCTTCCTGCTTTTTCTCTTCTTGCCTTTCCTTCCTCTACCTTGTTTAGTGTTCATGAGACTATTTTCTGTTTCTTAGTCCCATCCCCTTCCACATAAAGCATGAATGGTATGATCCTGCTAGACAGCATAAGAAGGGTGACGAAGCTGGTGAGGGGTCTGGAGAACAAGTCCTACTAGGAGTGGCTGAGGGAGCTGGGATTGTTCAGCCTGGAGAAAAGGAGGCTCAGGGGCGACCTTATTGCTCTCTACAAGTACCTTAAAGGAGGCTGTAGTGAGGTGGGGGTTGGCCTGTTCTCCCACGTGCCTGGTGACAGATGAGGGGGAATGGGCTAAAGTTGTGGCAGGGGAGTTTTAGGTTGGATGTTAGGAAGAACTTCTTTACCGAAAGGGTTGTTAGACATTGGAATGGCCTGCCCAGAGTGGAGTCGCCATCCCTGGAGGTCTTTAAAAGACGTTTAGATGTTGAACTTAGCAATATGGTTTAGTGGAGGACTGTTAGTGTGAGGTCAGAGGCTGGACTCGATGATCTTGAGGTCTCTTCCAACCTAGAAATTCTGTGATTCTGTGATAAACTAGGCGGGTGGCCCAGTTCATTTGAATTCCTATGCAGTGCTTTCCATTGTTTTATCAGAATGGCTGAGTTCAAGTACAAATAACAAATACAGATAAAGTACGGACAACAAATGCTGGGAGCAAAATTTGATCCTTGTTTCCACTCTTTCATACCTGATAAAATACTCCAAAAGGATAATTATTACAGTAGTGGCCAATGTATCTATCAATTTATACATCTAGTTATTTTAAATAATAGGAATGAAAGTCAATTTATGAGCTGTTTGTCTTTCATAAATGCTTGAGCTTTTTTTTTTTTCTTTTTAACCTTGACATGATTTGTATGGTAGTTTATTAAATTAGCATAAAATGTTGTGATCACTTAGAGTGATATGTGGTCATGTGTTCCCCTAAAATGCATCAAGAATAATGAGTGGTAATTGGCTTGAGACATTGATTAAGGAGCTGTTGACTTGATTGGAGATGTAGTTTACCACACACATGGCATATCAAGTTTCACCTATGTTTTTCATTATTATTCTAAAGATAAAATATTTTGTGAAAGTATATACGCGTATTTTTGTAAGAGTATATATATATATATATATATATATATATAGTTTTTTATGTAGTTATATACTTAAACTGTAGAAAAAAGTTCTTTGTTCAGTGGAGTTGTTTAAAGGGATTACTCTAACATCTCCAAAAGAGTTTTCTGTGGATGATTTTAGTAAAACTAGACCTTCAGCTGTCACCTCTTTCATTACAGAGAATCATGGAGAGGACATGCTAGTTATGCTAAGCCTATTCATACCACGCTGAACAGAATGCGTTAAGTTTACCTATGTGGTGTTAGATGTTTCCATCAAAATGATGCTAAAATGAAGGAAGCCTCTTGGAAATGGCACACTAATTCCTCATATGTGTTTCAACAGTTAGGAAATGGGGATTTTGTTGTTGTCAGCAGAAGATGATGTAGGGAACACTGTATATAAATAGATTTTCAGAGATGTGAAATGATAGATTCTCTGACATGTTTCTCATTGATTTACACAATATATTCTTTTTCTGATATTCCTACATGGTGGAAGTTCAACTATGTCAAAGGAAAAATAAATAAATAAGCAGAAACTTTTGTTTTGGAAGTGTCATCATATGTTAGAAAATGGTATCCAAAACTTAACTGACATAAAGTTATTTAATACAATTTTTTGCCAGCTAGCTTTCTGCATATGTAAAAACAACAGAGTTATCTTGAGTAACAGTTCCCTTGTATTGTTTTTGAGCAACATTTTATATTACAGTATTATGTCATAGGGGTTTATTTTCATAAAACAAATGGGAAAAGAAGAAATCGCTCTTCGTCCATACTTACTAGAAAATTACAAGAAATTGTCTTAAGAAATTATTAAAAAATAAATAAATAAAAAAAAAAGATTACCCTAAGCCCTTTGCACATGTATATCAACTAACGTAAGACAGATCTGCAAGTCAGTCGTGGCCTTGCACAGAAGGTTGCAGAGACAATAAACAAGAAAGGGATAGTTGTGCCAACATGTCTTTCTCCTGACATTCTCCACTGAATACGTAATGTTTTTCATAACTTTTTAAAGTGCTCTGAACAAGACTGGTCACCTTGGCTCAAGATGTGTAGAGGTAGACCATGAAAAGATTCAGGGACATTGATGTGCCATCTTGTAAGAAGAAATAAAGTTCTTTGTTTTTATAAAAGAACAGAGTAGAGAAGTGCTTTATGTGTTAAAGGGCAATGTTGCCATGAGGGGAAAAAAAATAAAAAGGTAAATTACAAATAAGGAGAATAAAGGAAAAAATTTTAACCTCCAGAGTACTAAGGTCATGGAACAGTCTTGCAGTAGTACATCAGGGACAACAACCTACTACTCAGTTTGAGGGGGAATTTTTTATCAGTTAGTGCATGGGAGTCTGGAAGGGTATTGAGTACAATTGCTATGGGGTATATTTGATAGAGAAGAGGTCTTTTTCAATTTTATGACTCAATAGTGTACTGTAGCTTACAATAAGCAGTTTCAATGATTAAAAGAAAAATAAGTTGTAGATTTTTAAGAAGTGGGAGAAGCTGATCAGTAAATACTTGCATAAAAAGTGGAAATTCAAAGAAAAGTCTGTAATGAAAGTAGAATATTTCTGTATGATGAAGTAGGTGGTTGATATATGAGAAGATTTCCATGTCTAATTGCATTTGATCCCTTTGATCTTCACAGTCTGGTATATTTCTCCCTGATGATTTTCTGCTTCCAACTGCCTTCATTCATTTCCAGTCCAACATAAAACACTCTTGCCCTCCCCTGTGTCATTGAGCTATAATCTACCTTTTTTTTTTTTTCTTTTTCCTTAAAACACCAACTGTAAAATATTTCTAATATCACTAAGAACTGTCCACCAGCAAAGTGAGTTAACAAAGAAGTGTTTTTGAGCAAGCTTAAATAATAGTGCTCTGCTTTAGTTAATTCCTGCCCTGTCACACTGCTATGAGTGACACAGAAGAGAACCTCTCACTTCCAGAGTATTTCAGACAAAAATTTAATAAATGAAAAATCTCTGATTCATTTTAACTTGACCATATTAGTCATGGAAAGGATTCAGTAACTTAAAAGAGACAAAAGTAAGTAATAGTAACACGAAGTCTCTACTAAGGATTTTCTTCTACGTCTCAGGTTTTGAGAGCGGATAAAAGAGGCTACATAATAGTGTGTTGAATCAAGTCAATAGATACAAAATCCACAAAGATACCTAAGCAGATTAAATAAGACTGAAATTATAGATGAATCAGTAACAAACTTTGGTGTAGGTGATGAGATGCCATCTCCATAAGAATACCCTGAAAACGGCCATCTTGGGAAACTGAAAATCTTGGGAAAGGACATTCATCCACAGAAATGTGTAAAGTTAGGAAGAATCTTTCTTTATAAGTACTTAATCACTAATAAAGACTACATTACTGTAGTGTCCTCCAATTGTGATTTTCAAAGTGTTTTAAGAATATACAGAAATATATTTATAGTGTGGTTTTAGCATACTATGGCTGTTCTCACTGAGAGCTGATCTCTTCCTCTCAGAGATCCCTCCTTTTCAGGTTTGTTTGTATGCAGACTGTACTTTGGAGAAAAGCTAAAAAGAAAATAAAAAAAATAAGTGGCTGGGAAAGGGTAGTCATGAGTACTGGACAGTGCATGTCATGGTCCTTATACTTTATGTGAAAGTATGTGACTAGTGAAAACTAACTTGAAGGGCAGTGAATATTGTTATGACCTCTTTGCATTTGCTAGAGTTTTGCTCTCTCTGGTTGGGTTAAAGATGACCTTTTACTGGAAGTAGTACACAGATTTGATGTCATGGCCAGGTCTTCCATAAGTGAGTTGTCTCTAAGAAGGGCTGTTCTGCACACCATTATTGTGCTCCTGGTTGATTCCCCTACTTCTCTCTCATAAAGTATTATTGCAGGCTCCCTTAAGTGTTATTGCAAAGTGCTATAGGTCTTTGGATTCTTCAGGGTTATTTTTTTCCTCAATTTCCTGCTTGTTGCTTAAACATGGCATCTCTGGTTGCATGTATGGCAAGTGGTGCTCTAGTGGCACAGCAATTTGAACAAGATAATCGCTTCAGAATGCACTGATTCACATTATCTGTTTTGTCTTTTGTTCACTTGCTCTGGAGTAGCAAATTTAATATTCTAGAGGACAGTATTTTGTATTGATTTTACTTACAAAATCAATAAATAAAAATAACTTGGCACAAGAGGAAATTCTATCACACAGTCTTCGTGGAAATTGTTGGAAGACATAATAAAACATTAAAATGAAGTAATATGTATAAGTAATCAAACAGTGTTGACTACATCATTAGGAATGACAAGCTTATGATATAAAGTACTTTCTTAGTTCTGAAGGTCTATTTTTATTTTGGGACTCTGTTCCTGTTCTCATGGGCATAACGCATAAAAATGATCTATGTTGTTTATAGAAGTGTCAGAAAGGATGCTGAATCTTTCAAGAAGGTCCTAAAATATGCTCTTCATTTTTTTTTTCTGCTTGTCTTGAGCTTAGTCTTCCACTCACGATGCTTCCGAGCTCTCACTGATTCAGTGAATGCAGTAAACACTACTGTACTGAGCTAATTGGCAGTGGGTTTTACTAGAGCTGTTCTGTTATACTTGGTTGGAATCAAGCCACTATTAAATCAGTTAAAGCAGCTGTTTTGCATAGTGATCTGGCAAAACGTAAAGTGACTGTGATCTAGACTTGCATAAGTGAAGACAGGATTAGTTAAAGAAGACTATAGCTGGAACAGCCGACTTTAAATCCATCTGGGAGATCTTTTGGTCAGTGTAATAGGCCAGGAAATGAGGAAATCACTAGCAGAAATTTTGCATATTTCTTTTTTTTTTTGTTTTGTTTTTTTTTTTTTTTTCTTTTCACTTTGCACCCAACCTACTACTTATTATGAATTCATTATAGCTGCTTACATACAGAGGAAAACATACTCCTCATTTTTACATTACAGATGAAGCAAAAAAAATATCTTATTACTTTTGAACGTTCTACAGTCCCTGGAAGGGTGGAACACTGACAAACTTATTTGAAGGTTGAAAGTATTTCAGGAGAACAAATATGAGTTAGGATCTCTTGTGTGTCTGTGGAACATGCTCCCTAAATTGTTTCCATAAGATTGAAATTGCATGTTACAACATTTTTAATAGAATCATAAATCAGTTAATACATTGCATAAATAAAGAAATAAATATTTGAAGATTATGTGGTATACTAGAGTTTGCAGCTTAAGCATATTACAACTTTACAGTGTTAGACTTCCTGACACCTTTATACTTAAAGAGAAATATTATTCTGTAGTTACAACCAAAAAAAAGTTCATATAGGTAGTACTGTTTTATCATTGATCTGATTTATTTCAGATTTTTCTGGCATTAAACAACACTCGTGCACAGAGTTGAAGTAAAACTCTTTCAAAACTCAGAATTGGATTTTGAATGAGCTTTGAGGGTGTAAAACTTTACCTGCTTTTGAATGACTCTCTTTACTACTCCAAAGGGCCAGTGAATCATGGAATGAATAAATGACAGACCTATAAGCATAGCTTTTGGATTTACTCCTTTTCTTTTAGTACAAAGCAGAAGAAGTTGCCAAGACCTGTAGCTGATGACTTCATTTATTTTTCTTTTACCTCTAACAAACATATGAACCTTGATATTTGATTTATTTTTGGTTTATTGATTACATCAGGAATGATTTTTTTTTCCTCCTTATAAAAGTATTAGACTGATGCATAATTAAAGAAAATGGCTGGACCTGGTGATCTTTCAAGGTCCTTCCAACCTGAGGGACTGTATGGTGGTATGAAAATGGTTATGTAGGCTTTACTCTTCTTCTGTGGTAATGATTGAGGAATAATTTGTCATGTCCTTGCACATAATAATCTTCCCTTTGGGATTCCAGCCATTTTTGACAGGAAGAAGGGAAAGGGGAAAAGATACCTGAAGAGGGGGAATTTTTCAGCTTCTGTCATTGGGTCCAAACCTCCAGTTATGCAAAATGTTCTGCTATCTGGACCAAAAGAGCAAGAGCAGGGGCAGGGGTGCAGGAACAAGAGAAATATAAGACGAAGACATAAAGAACAATTAAATGATTCAGCATTATACTTTTTGCAATGTGAGGCACCGTATTACATACCCTACATATTGTGCACAATAATTAGATCCACAGAGATCTTAACCATGACTGTACTGAATGTATAAAATTGTCAGAGAACAGGCATCGAGACACACATTGCTAATGTTTATTCAGTCAGAAAATAACACAAGAACTAAAAAGAAATGCCAAGTCACCAATAAAAAAAAAAAAAAGTAAAAGAGGATGAAGTTCTCCTATGTTATAGTATTTCACTTAAAGTTCTAACAGTTTAATTATACATTTAATGAGAAAGAGAATTTGTAAAAGGAACCTGTAAATCAAATGTAACTTGAATTTAATCCAATGAATTTTATTTTTCCTTTTCTGTAACTAAAAAAGCAAATAATATAAAAGCCCTAATCTAAGCCTGATCTGAAATATCAGTGAATGGTATCTTTGGAAATTTGATTAGTGACCAGCAGATTGAGGTAGGCATGCCAATAACATGGGTTGAAAATATTTTCCTATTTGTTTTGAAATCATAGAATATTGAAGTCCTTAAAGTATTTGTTGGCTTAGGACTGTGGTTCTGAAAGAAAGCATAGAATTCCCAGTCATACATTAAACTTAATTCTTCTAATTATTCCTGAATATATGGAAGCATTTTTAATAAACCTATGTTTCTTTCTGAGCCTCGCACACCTGGTGCATTCTATTGCAGTTGTTTTCTTTCAGGTTTGACTTAAAAATATATATTTGATAGGATATTAATATATTACTTTTTAAAAAAAAAAAAAAAAAAAGATATTTTGAGAATTGTATCCATTTCTTATCAGCCCCTTCAAAAAATCATGGAGAAATCTTTAGAAGCTCTTCTTAGTTGTGGTCCATGAACAAAATGGTCCTGAATAAACAACTGAAATCAACTAATCAGGTTACATAACCAGAGTCAGATAATTGAAGGAAGCACTGATATTTTATTTATTTTTTAAAACTAGATGAAAACTATATATAGTGGACAGATATAAACTGCCATTTTAGTCACAGTTTAAATAAATCATACTGCTTAACAGAAAGCAATTTTAAGGAGAGCTAAACATTTTTTTTTTTTTTTTTTCTGAAAGTTAAAAAAAAACTTTTTTTAGAGAACAAATTCTGGATGGCAGATGTAAAAAAATATGTAATTTTTTATTATGCATTTGTCTGTTTTTTCTTTATTAACTTTTTATATAAGTGTTCATGTAAATTGTTTTTTAAAAATCTGGACAGGCTTTTGAGGAGGAAATGCTGAAATACCTTATTTCTTAGCCACTCAAGAAACTATATTTTTAATCTACTACTTGTTCTTCATGTTATCTACCACGCCAGAAAGACTTTTGTTTGCTTTTATTACAACTGAAATCACGCTATCTCTGCTGGCTGTAGCACTTTCAGGAACTGTCACTCTCATTTTCCCATTTATAAATGTGCCGAGAAAGTATCTCCATTTCCCTTCTCTCTCTAAATTCAGAGCATTATCATGCTTTAATGCAGAGAGTACTTTGCCTTTCAACACTGCTGTTCTCCATGGTCACATGTTCATTGTTAGAGTGCATCTCTGCATAGCTATACAAGAAAATGATTTTAATTAGAGGTGAACCTCAGGAAGATTTAGCTCCAAAGTACATGTGAGCCTTCCTGCATCTATGGAGTAGGTAGGAATTTTCAAATGACCAAGGTTTATTTGGTGTATATATATTTTTTAACTAGTTTTATTGTTACGTGCAGTAATGAGAGTTTTTGAGCATCACAAAATGCTTTTCCATTTTTGAGAGTGAGGAGGTGGTGCTTTCTTTTTGTCTTTTTTGTGCATTAAATTTATATATTTAGAAATAATTCTGTAGTCCTCTTGTGCTTGCCACAAGATAAGCTGTAAGGGTGACATGCTGAGAATTAGAGGAGGTGAAAAATGGGTATAATTTAGTTGCATGAAAGTGGAAACAGACACCATTAGAGCTGTGATATTTATGCAGTTCTGAGACCCACATATTTCAGATTTCTTCTACCTTGATTGAAAATTAAAAGAAAAATGAAAGCATTTGTTTCTTGCTACAAACTTCAAAAAGTTCCAATTTTAATGTAGCTACAGTCATCTGTCTGTAAAGGTGTGCCATTGAGCTTTTTTGGTTTTGTTGTTCTGGTATAAAAATGGATGAGTACAAGTCCAAGGAACTGGAGAGGCCTTGTTTGGTGGACTAACGCATGAAGTTAGGAGGCTGGAACACAGCATGCAAGCAAAATGAGAAATGAAAAAATGTGCTGCAGAAAAGGGAGTTCATAATAAAGAGGTAGTGCTAAAAAGAGTTTGTATACTCTTTTTCTTCTGATTGGGTGTTTACCAATAAAAGTTATGGGATTTTTCTTTTTCTTTTTTTTTTTTTCCCCTCAAGCAATGTAAACGAGCATTGGCTAATTACACCCTTGTCTGTGGTATTTTAGCAGATATTTGTTCAACAGAATACACATGTTGCTATGGCAATCATTTTGTTTGTCAAATACTAAGTAAACTTCAAAAAAGAAAAGCCTTGAAATATTTTTTTCTGTTGTGACTAGTATCTCCAACCCACACACAGTATATAGGATCCACTCTCTAAAACTGGCAGTGGCCTCACTGCTGTGAGAGGTGATCTCTGCAGTTCTAGGTGTATCTGTACACCCATCTGCAAGCATGAAACAGACCATTCCTCCTTCCTCCACGCAGGGTATTTTGCCCTGTGCAAGGCACTATTTGTTCAAGCTGCATTGAACTCTCCTGCCTGTTTTCAGAGGGCATACCCCATCTTCCCTAGATGTCTAAAATATCTTTAAGAGCTCTGTGGGATAATTCACTTTTCCTTATGGCCCCAATGAAAAGAATGATTCAGCTGGTCATCATACACAGCTATGGGTAAAGCTTAGTTTTGTGAATTTATAGGTCAGGGAAGGAAGTGTAGTTTCTTTGAAGGAACTCCTATTTCCTGGCTCAGCTGCTTACATGGTAGGGCAAGTTAGGTTGATGTATCGCCTACTTTCCCTTCCAAGAGCGAAGAAACACCGGTAAGATCCACAAGTACTATTTGCTCATAACCATTACTGACATCATCTCTCCTCAGAGAGCCACCACAGTCATAATGGATGAAAATGAATGCTTTGCACTTTCCTCACATTTTCTCAGAAACTGAATATTAGTAGTATGGATTTTTGTCCCTTACTATACCAGGTAACAGTTTTCAAGGGTGTACCTAACAAATACCCTTCATACAAAGGACATTCTTCTTGAAGTTAACTGTTTTTCCTTTTCTATGAGTGCTCTCTTAAACTCTGATCTGCGAACAACATACTTGTCTAACGCATGTCTAGAAATTGATAGGAGATAATGTGAAAAGAAACCCTGGGAATCAGGGTTCATCTATCAGCTTCACTTTGTGAAGCAGATCATGCTGGATGCAATTTCAGCGGAGATTGTTACATTACTTTGATATCACGTGGAAGTACAGCCCATTTCTGTAGTCAGCCTTGATTTGACATTTACATCTGAGGGAAGAGGCTTTTGTTGGCTGCTGCTCTTGACAGTCAAAGAGCATTTATGGTGACTGATTTTTAAGGTTTCTGATTCAGGCTGCAATAAGATTAACAAAAAGTTTCCTTCAGCACCAAATCAAGGAAGATTCAAGGATTGGATGACATTAGGCTGGGCACTGAAAAGATTTTTTTTTTATTATTATTATTTTTTATCAGAATGGATAAAAAAAAAAAGCTGATAACTGCATGCCTCTCTATATTGTGTTCCATTTTTAGACATTTCAATTGTTTGGACTTGCTTCCAACTACTTAATAGTTTCACAACTGTGATTTTCTTCCTGGTCAGACGGCTGTAGTTCTCAGACACTCTAGGTAGTTGCATCACACTTACAAACCCAATGGAAAGCAAGAATAGTCAGTAGCAGACAGGGCACAGCTTCTGTGCTTTGCAGACAAGGGGCATTTAATACAAAAGAACTTTCCTATTACTCCAGTTAGTATTGTTGCCCAGGGCAACTGCAGACATCTGTAATTTGCAGGCCAAACCTCTCTCTGCTGCTGTTTGAAGGCTGTTGCCCATCCTTCTCCCCTTCTGTCCTCTCCCCTTCTGTCCTTGCCCCTTCATTCTAATAAGTTCTTTTGGGAAAACTAAGCAGTATTATAGCTGTGATTACTGAAATTAAATGTGATATTTCCCTGATCCATTAGTTGTTCAATCTACTTGATAAATATCATTTTAATTTGGGGGCAGGCAGATTGTGTAAACATCACCTGAAATCCACCCTCACCCCGACCCTCCTCGGTTATTTACTTAGGAGCAGTGACTGCTGGGGGGAGGGGGGGGGGAACTGTTCATTGATTTAATGTTGTTTAAAACTAGTATACTAGTATACATCTTTCCCTTACTGTATTTTATTGTATTTTACAGATAGCTTTGGTTCTCTGGTTTTGGTGCACATAATTGAAACACTATGTTCTTAGGTTTTATTAAAATATATATATCAGGAACTGAGTGTAATTAGACCTACACAAACCATCCCTCTCTGCCTTCAAAGTGTTCCCTCTGCCTCTAAACTCTGAATGAAGATGGTGGGTGAACTTCAAAGAGAAATCCTGACTCCCTCTGTCCAGGCCAACCGCTGCCTTCAGCCACTCTAGAAAATATTGGAGTGACTTTCAAGTTTAATTGCTTTAAATGCTGAACTGGGGTTGCTTCTGATTAGCTTGAAATTTAAATATACCTTTTTTTCCTCCTTTTTTGAACTAAAACTTCAGTATCACTTCAGAAACAATTATATGCAGGCTTGGCAGACCTGATGGAAAAAAAAGACTCATTTGGAAATGTGACTTTGCAGTGTAGTTCTTGCTGAAACATCAAGTATTTATTATAAATATGTCTTCAGTACTGGGAAATAAATTCTAATATTTTTTGAGAGTTTTTTCATTTAGCCCATTTCTGTTTCTCTAAATTATGATACATGAAAGTGAAATGGACTGATGATGCATGACCCACATTTAATCTGAATATCCACCAGCAGTATAACTGTGACAGCATATGTTTACTCGGAATCATACAGCAGACAACACATACAACATAATGATAGAGGCTGCATATGTGTTTTTTTTTTCCCTCTCTGTTATACTTAAATCAACAGAATTTATGACATTCACTTGGGGGGTTATTAATCTCAGATCTTCTTGCTTTGTTTTTGTTTTGCAGTAACATTGCAGGTTTGGTCTTTAACACAGCTGGCTGAATTTCAAATGTCATACAGGTGGCTTTATCACATGTGCTATTAGCTGTGAAGTGAAGACCTTGAATACACATATGTGCACAAATAAATGGAGGGTAAGAGAAGAAAGATGTCTGTATAAAAGGAGGAGTGCAATATATTTCAGCTGTTTGTGTGTGAATACAGCTTGCGCTTGGTAAAGATTTCAAGTTGGCAGTTATGCCTTTCACCACTTGCCATCATCAACCCTAGTACAGCAATACAGGAAAGCCTTTTCTGTTATCTTCTGAAATAACTCATGAACACTTACATTATTTATTTACAATGTCTATTCTTATGCATAGTATCTGCATGTTTTATGGGTGCATTATAACAGCAAAAAATGTTCCACATTGCTCAACTCTTGCTTTACCGTCTTTGGAAAGGGCAGAGTACCATACTGGGGAAAATTTTTACACATTACATATTTTTCCACGTAACTAGTATACTAATCTTTTAAAGTTTGTAACTTGTTTCTAAGCTGTTAATTGAAGGGAACAAGTGTGTACTGAGAAGTGAGCTTGAATATGATATAAAGAGACACACATCAATTCTGCATTTCAGTGAGTCAGTTGTCTATTTCTTCTGACAATCCTCTAGGTAGGTTTTGTGTTGTTTTTTTTTGGCATCAAAAATCTCTACTCATCTGATTCTTCTTTTTTAAATCAGTGCTTCCATAATCTGCTGTGGATACTGCCTCTCAGGCTAAAGTATGGTATAAATATCCTTGACTTGAGCAGAATTTATTCTTAGTACCTCATCAAGTTACATACTGTGATGATGTCCTTGAAATCTGGGATTCAGTGCTTGACTTTTTAGCTTCTAAGCTCTTAAGAAATAATGTGATTAAGAGCTGGCTCCTGCTCCCATTGTCTTCATTGACTTGATTCAGTGGTGATGGATCAAGTGTTTCATGTACAACATACAAGAGTGAAATTAAGGCTTTAAAAACGTTATGTCTACTCAGTTAATGGAGATCATTCTGTGACTAAATTATCTTGAGCTGGAAGACTTATGAACAGGTTGGAAATTATAGAAAGTTAAATAGAAATAGTTAAAAAGGCCTGTTAATATAGCAGGTTTGAGTATGTCTGTAATACTTCAATCTGCTATGAAAACATTTTGGAGCTGGTTTGCTCCAAAGTGACTATATAATAGTGACTATATATATGTTTAAGTGACTATATGAGGTAAAAGTAATGTTTTTTTAAATGGCAAAATCACTGTTTAAAATCAACCTCTTCCAGTGTGATAGTGATGAGCCATTGCATTTGTAACTTGTAAGCCAGCCAGCACCATCCATGGTCTTTTGCTGTGTGGAAGTCCTAATGAGAGCAAAAGGCACAAGTGTTGCCAAATACTTGAGTAGAATATTTGGGAATCCACATTTCCCGCGCATTGTAGAAGCGTGTCATGTAACAATGAGTTATTGTAAGAGCCTGTGTGTGTGTACTAGAAGAACATTGGTGGGAAAGCTTATATTAAATGTTTTTCATCAGAAGTTTGCTCACAAGGCAAACTTCTTTTCTTTTCTTTCCAGGGTACTGAAATCTTATTGCAGAAATGAGAATTTCAAATTAAGATTTCATTTAACAATTCTTAGCTTGTCAATCAGTAAGTAAGAAGTGCAGATTGTCAGAGTTAAAAATTCTAGGGATTTTGGTTTTGGCCAGAACTGGCATCTAAAAAAATGGTACTACATGCAATTCTTTTAAGTTAACTACATTACAGAAAACATGTTATATTCAATATACAAGAACTTTAAGGGATAAGTTTTTAAACAGAAAAGCTTATATTAATGTGATTTATCAGGTTCTTTTTGGGGAGATCTGTCCTGACTCCCAATAGCAGGTGTTGACGGAGTAGAAAAAATAAATAAAATTAGTCAAGATGTTTATGTTTAATTCTTCATTTTGATTAACGGTGGTCTTTGGCATCAATAGTGAGGATGATTTACTTTTAAAAAATATATTTTGTAACTTAACCAAACTGAAACTTCTAAGGTCAGTAAGGTGTTTGTGGTTACAAATCTTACTGTACTGAACTTCATCCTTGGTTTTGTTAAATTTGAATGGGCAATTCAGATTAATTGGCCTTACTGAAGGTCTGCTTAATTGCTGCAAGAAGTACTTACTTGCCGCTGAAGCAAAAAGTGTGTATTATCTGCCTTATATCTTGAAATTTTTCCTTTAAAGAGATCTGAAAGCTCAGTCTTCTTTTAGTGAAGACGTCTCAACTGTCATTTCTGTGGGGCTTGAGGGCTTTCACAATGGAAAAGTGTTTTGTGAATAATAAGGCTGAGCTTTATAAATAAGATGTCTCTGCTTGTCCCTAAAAATGTGCAAGAACAGATCACACTCTTCAGCAGAACTGAGAAGGACATGACCAAGACCTTTCCACAGAGATATAGAAAGGAAGTTAACACATGGTTTTAGGTGTGAGTTTGGAGATTCTCCTCCCCAGTCTCTTTCTGTTTTCAGAGGAGGAAGAGGAACTTCTCCAGGGGATGATTCAGAGCAGAAGCTTAACTTAGTAATGAGAAGCCTTGTGCTACTTCCAATTATTGATTTTTTCTATATGTAAAATTCATAGTTATAAATACTTAAAGAGATCATTCCAGTTTTATCAAACTTTGCCAGAGAAAAAATATATATATATTTTTTATTTTCTGGTTACTCTCAGGTTAGCAGAATGCAAATATCTGGTTTTCCTTTTTCCCACTTTAGTACTGCTTGTTTTTTTCTTTGTTTGTTAGTTTTAAGGTCATGTTAAGCAGCATAATGTCAGACCTAAGGGATTGTAGAACACTTTCAGTTTTAGTTCATTTTGAAATTTCAAGATGATTTCAAATACTTGGAGGTCTTGACAGAACACAAAGTGTTGTGTTTTTTTTTTTTTTTTTTTTTTTTTTTTAAACTGGATTTGTATTTCTTCCCACATTAGCTATTTTGCAACTTTTTAGCTGTAGATACCTGGACTGTCTTGTCTGTAAATTCCCATGGGAGTTGGTAATCTTTTTAATGCAAATATTACCCCACCAAAACTCACAACAGTATGCCTGATAAATATTTATAGTTCATATTTTCTTGGCAATGACTTGTAAGCATACAGTAGTTGTCTTTTTTTTTCCTGTCAATTTCTTTATTCTGATCTTTTTCCTTTTTTTTTTTTTTTTTAATATATATAGTACTAATAAAAACAATGCCATTTTCAAGAAATGTATAATCATTTCACTTGTTTTATTTTTCCTGCTGAAATTCAAAAGCTTATGAAAGTTGTCAACATCTCAGTTTTTAGACAGGTTCCTAAAAATGTTTCTGTGAGTTGTCTCTCAGTCATTCCTCCTCCTTTCCCATCTCTCACTCAAAGCATTAGCATTTCTTATCTGCTTTCTGTCAACTAAAAAAGAGGAGTAGAAGTTTTGAGGCTATGAACATTCTTCATTTTCTTCTACTTGTCTTCTCATTTTTACCAAGGGATACAAATTAATGCATGGTGGAAAATCTTTTCATAAAGAAAATCAGGGGGAAAAATAAATAAATAAATGAAAATTTAAAGATGTTTAGTCTCTTTAAATTCTGAGGCTCCCAGATTGATCCTTTTTCTGTATTTGATTTTCTTTGTGATTTTTTTTTTTTTTTTTAATCAAGAATTTGCAAGATCTACTGTGAGCTTTGTATCGTTCCTGTAGTCTGTGCTTAGGCATACTCTCCAACCTCTAACTTTCTCCCACTGTTTTTAGGATGTACTTCAGTTTCTCTGATATGGTATTAGCAAACAACCACTTCTAAGTGTAATGGTTTCATGAATGTTATCATCAGACATGATAAGAAGCCATTAGCTAGTTAGAGATTACAAATCCAGTGAACTTGCCAATTCAACTTCTTGCGTTCCTTTTCACATACTGCCTTTTTTCAAGTACTGTTTTGTATTGATTGTTCTCAACTCTCTCTCCAGCTGTTGTTAAATCAATTTTTCTGTTTCTATGTAAGGTATCTATAATATCCATTCTTTCTTTCACTTCAGCATCTTACCTGTGTTTTGTTCATCTGCCAGCTTGATCGATGTATTAGAATTAACTTCTGTATTTCTTAGGAACTCATCTGCCCTGAAGGCAGATGTTACTTATGCAACACTGATTCAGCATAAGACAATGGAGATGGCGTTTATTAAACCAGTATATTTATCATTATATCCTTGGTATAAATTGCAGCATATATGACAAAATACAGAATGGCATGTTATCCCACAATGTCTGGAAAGAGTTAATTTCTTTCATTGCTCCTTTAGTTAACTGAAACTTTATCTGTCTTAGCATGAAATGGCCTCAGAAACCCACAGACCTGCCTTGCTGTCACAGTCCAGAATGAAAAAAAGACAAATCTCCCTGACTATATCAGTATTAAGAAAAGTCATTTATTTGGCCTAAAAACCTTGACTGTACCCTGTTAAACCAGAGAATTGATTTATTTATTTTTCCTAGCTTATGGGAAGTTGTAACTGGCAGTCTGCAATTTCCTAAGCACCTGCAGTTTTTCTTATACATACATTTTATAATTCATCAAACTAGCCATATACATGTATGATCATCATCTTTGGTGCTACTGTAGTATTCTCCGAATGTGCTTGTGTACAGTCAGTGTTGGCTTTGAGAGTAAGAAATTATGCCTGGAGGCTATGACTTGTTTGATTGTTGTGAATAGTTTCTTCATGTTATTAACAATAAACGCATCAACAAATGAAAAATAGAGTTGCATTTATTTGGAAGGTTCTATTAAGATGTATGATACTATACAAAGTACATGCTAAGTCCCAAGAGCAAGGACCTTTGGGTTAAAATTTTAGAGGTGCTGAGGATGTATTATAAAACAAATTATATCCTAGTACGGTAGATATTATACCTTGGTTATAGATATACTTTTTCTTGAATGTGGGCTAGAATGTACCTGGGAGAATTGACATACAGAGTTACTGAAAGTGAATTAAAGATAAAGCTCTCTGTAAATTTTAATAGCACTTTTGTACAGGTTCTGTTGTCATTATCCTTTATGAACTGTATATACTTAGGCATTTCTACCTAATTCTTTTCAGTGTTTCTATATGTTATGTATTTTTAATGCCTTCTGGTTTAAATGTTTCAAACAATCTGTTTCATCATCACCTGCTATGGGAAAAGAATATGCACATGATTGAATTTGAAATAGAGTTCAGACAAATTTAAATTATTTTAAGAGCCTACAACATATAACCATCATGTACGAAGACAGAATTTCTAATTTGTAGGAGATATTAACTTTGAAGTTGACATTTCTTTTCTCTAGAAATGATTGCGACTACAGATTCTGCATAAATGGCACATTAAGTAAAGTGAAAGTTTAATTATAAGGAGAAACTTAATTGAATATTTCTGTTTGATTAATAATAGAGAAGCAGGAGCATCACACTTGATTTTAGACATAAGCCATGTAAAGGATGTTGAAATATGAGTAAAACGTGCTAAAATGCTAGATGTGCTTTCTTTTGCTGTGTTCCTTATAACTGAGTATAGGCTATGACCTTCCTGTTTGATTTCTGCTATATGTGGAATTAAAGCATAGTCCACCACAGACAAGACATCAGTCACAAGGCTTTTACTACAAACTTTTGCAATTGGTTGTTAATATATCTTCAGTTTAGTGAATGTAGCACTGTCTCCTAAAGGAGCAATACAACAGCTTTATTTAACTAAAAAACATATTGAAGTGGTGAAAAGGCTGGATATAGTCCTTTCCTCAAATTACCTGAGGAATAAAAGACCCAGCAAACAATTCAGTGGGTCCAGTTCATGTCTTACATACAATCATGTGAATCCAAAATTACCACAGTAAAATCACCCTATGGGGAAACACCAAGGAGAAGCAAGATGATGCAAAAAAAAATATTATTTTTTAATATAAGATGCTTGACTTTCTTAATTTTAATTCCTTCAATTTTAAATAAAGCATATTTTTCGGTCTAGTTGGCCACTATGCATTACTGAAAACTGCCCATGTTCTTTCAGCCACTGGCAACATCTTCAATGCCTCCTTGCCAGGATTTCTAACTGGAAAGCTATCAACTTAAGAGGAAGCACTATCCACTGCCAATTGGCATGTACTTTCTCTGGGCATTTATGTGACATAGTTCTCTGATGACTGTCACATCACTCAGATCACAGTTCCCTGCACAGCCACCTGTAGTATATGTACAGTGTTTTTTTTTACTTTATTTTTTATTTTTACTTTATATAATATTGTGTTGTACAATAGTTTAAATACAAAATGTTACTAAATATTCATCATAGAATCATAGAATTATTAAGGTTGGAAAAGACCTTCAAGATCATCTGGTCCAACCATCCCCTTACCACCAATATTACCCAAGAAAACGATGTCCCTAAATACCACATAAAGCCTTTCCTTAAACACCTCTAGGGATGGTAATTCCACCACCTCCCTGAACAACCCATTCCAATGCCTAACCACTCTTTCTGAGAAGAAATTTCTCCTAACTTCCAACTTGAGGAATACAAGACCTAGCAAAGGCCAATTGTCAATTGCAAATGCCAAAATATAGTTACTACACTGAGAAAGAAATGTGAAATAAACCTACTTTTTCCAACAGAATGAATTTACTGTGTAACTCGGTGTAATCAGTATCAGGCTTTGTGCATTGTAAAAGTAGTTCTCTGAAAAGCGGTGTTTGACACAACTGTTATAGCGTACTGTTTCAAATACTAAGATAAAATTTTCCTGAATAACTAAAAATACTTTTAAGTACTTCAGTTTTCCTTGGAGAAAAAGAAACCTTCAAACTTAAAAAAAAGAAACCTATCAAAAAAACCTTCAAACTTATTACTTGGGACTAGCATCTCTCTAGTGAGGATGCTGGGTGTGGCCCGTGTCTCACACCCAGCTCAGTCTTATGATTTTTATTTTTATATTTTTGGCTTGGTTTTGTGCCTTTACTTGTTTTTTTTTTTGTTTTTTTTTTTTTTTTTTTTTTTTATTATTATTATTATTATTTTATTTTTGTTGTTGTTGTTGTTGTTGTTTTTTTTTTCTTTTAGATACAAAAGATTAGTGGGATCCAATTTCCAACACTAAAAGTTTTGAGAGGCATAGAAGAGAGCTTGCTTTAATTTTCAGTAATATTATTCAGCTTCGTAGACAGATAATTGTAAATGAATGCTAGTTTTCCACAGAGTATGTCAGGAAATAACCAAATTTGGTAGAGCACTAGCACTGCTTGACATTCTGATAAATGAAACTGCACTTATGATGATACTTTGAATGTGCAACTTAGGAAACTTGTACTTTCCTATATACCTATGCTATAACTAACCCATGTATGTAACCTACAATATTTTGCTGTGAAAATTAAAATAGAAGAATTATAAGCCTTATATTTTATCTGAAATGGATGCCAAGACTCCTGTTGCATAACAATAGCCCTACAGTGCTGCATGTAAAAGAGAAGAAGCTGCTGAACTTTTCAGTAGGTGATTGAATGCATATGATGTCAGATAGATCATGTCATGTTAGTGTAGTGTACTCTATGTTTAGGATACAACTTTTTTTATTATTACTACTCATGCATAAATTGTCTCTGAATACAATTCAAAAACCTAATCTTAGAGTTAGCAGCGAATATTTCAAAAAAGTGAATTAGTATCTTCCAGGGAAATAAATATAATTTATTATAGAAGCACCTACTATTGCTAGTATAATTATGGGATTTTTTTTAAAAAAAACTTCTTTCATAATAAGGTTTAGCGTGGCTTGCAGCTTGGCAGGCAAAGTTTGAGCTTGAGATCTCTCCTGCATGTAGAGCATTGCGAAGGCAAGTTTGTCTCTTCTCCCGTGAGAAGTCACACACAAGTTGTGAGATTTCCAGAGATGCTGGCTTTTCTTTGTAATTCAACTTTCTGTCATCTTGGTGTGGAAAAATCCTGCCTAGGATGCATTTAAGAGAGATCTTTTGTTGCTGAAAGCATGACTCACTCAAATCCAGGTCATGCCCTCTCCTGCAGGGGTGGCCTTGGCAGAGCAGAGGACAGACCCAGTCTTCCCTCACGGGGTTCAGCCGCACTACCTGGAGCTTTTGGGGACCTCTAGAAGTTGTCTGAGTGAGAGTGACCTAAACCAGGGTCTGCTTGCTACAGGGCATGCCTGCGGCCCATTAGCTCTACTTCATGTTTCTACTTCCAGTGAGCAACTGGTTTTCTGTTAAGGTCCAACTCATCTGCATGTTTGCAGTGTAAGAGCCCACTGCCCTTTACCTGCTTTCCCTGCAACCTCTAGCAGAAAGTGACTCATACATATGGAGCTTTCTCGCCTGAATTTGCATCATGCTTGTGTTAGGGCTAATTCTCAGATGTTTATGTCTAAAAGAAGCTTAATGTTGACAGTAGCATTGGCAGCTGTGTGGAACAATACAGAAAGAAGGCCCTAGAAAATACTGGCTATGCAATATAAATCTGCTTCATGAATGAGCAAAATGTATAAATAATTTTCCATGAAAACTATTTTGGTTCCTTGCCTTCCTGACAACTTCCTAGCAAGTTGCTAGTTACTGCTGTGTTAGTTTAAAAAAAAAATGCAAACTGTTACTGCATCTTCTGACACCAAAAAAATAAAAATGAATAAATAAATCAAATAACAACAACAGCACCCTTGGTCTAATTACATTTCCCGCAACAGTAGTGCATATATAATTAAAGGGTAGTAGTTCATATTGTAAATTACAAAAATAAATTCAATTCAAATTTCAAAGTTAATTATTATCCCAATAGACATATATAAGCTTATGAGAAAATTTAAACAATTTTATATAACCTAATAAAGTGGATGCAAATTAACCACACTGGGTTTTTGCTTTAAAATGGTGAGTTTTTCTATTATTTCGTTGGAGATCTTCACTTTGTAGTCTGTAATGACCTTGTGGTTCCTAAGAAACTGTTCTGAAACTAATAAAATGAGAACTAGAGGGAAAATGAGGTTAAATAAATGAGATGGAAAAGCAGACCTCCTCAGAGTGAGATTACTGGAAGTATTGACAGAGTCAGTCTGACTGTCTAAATATCTCACAATTTCTTGTAATGTGAGCAAAATGAAAAGCAGGGAGATAATAATTAGAAATATATATATAAAAACAAACAAAAAACATTGATCCTTGCTTCTTTAATCTGCAAGCAGGCTACCAATTTATGGTGAGCCAAAAGTGTTTCTCTGTATAAAAATAGGTAGAGATGAGAAGTGTTATTGGTTTTAGGATTTGTAAAATAAGAGAAAAATAATCAGGGAATTCTGAATAATCAACTAATCCAAACATTATTTTCCTCTGCTTTAAAATTGCTAACCCAACTTTGATTGCTGTGGTTTGATCATTTTGGAGGGTCTCAACTAAATGCGAAAACTGTATAGGTATATATGAGGGAGCCTTCATCTTTGAGTGTTTCTGTGTGGTCTTACAAGCATGGAGATTTGTGCCTCTTATCTGCTACAAAATCCTGCTCCGTGTGAAAAGTCTGGGGATTTCTAATACAGAGTGGAAATTTTTCATCCCTGTCCGCACTGCAATATCCTGAATTTAATTTTCTCACAATTTCTACATTTCCAAATATTTCCAAGTGTGGGATCATCTTGATAATAAGACAAAAAATTAGAGACATCAGGACACTTCCTTTGTTTTCCTGTAAAACCCACAGTGTGGGTGGTGACTAAAGGAAAAAAAAAAAAAAAAAAAGACAACTGGAATAAAGAAAACAAGGAATGAACCTAAACACGTGAGGAATTGAGGTAAGTTTTAATGGCAGTGTTAACGTGAGTGAATAAGGCAATAAAGAAGGGTACTTTTGATATCTCTTCTCATGGCAATTTCAAGATGACCATAACTAAATTTTTATTTGAGTTTAATTTTAGGCATGATGCACATCCCACTTAGTCCCTCCACAACTGGATGAGTGTTGCGGGGGTGCAGGTGGGCTGTGGGTCCCATCCACAAGGCTTCACCTACAAAACCTGGAGCAAGAGATTGATGGAAAGAAGCAGAATAAGAACAAATACAATTTTCTGTCTCAACTGATAATGGCATTTGAGCGTTACCAAATGAGTGCTTAAAAATGGACATAATTTAGATTTTAAAAGTCCTACTTACTCCTCACAGTTCACAGCATGTATTTAAATATTAGTAAAGCCAAAGGCTAATCAGATCATGAAGAAAGGATTTTCTTCAGAGGATATTTAGAGGATTTTTCTAAAAAGACAAGTCACTGTATATGCTTTATTTTATTGATTCCATAAACTAGATAGGACTCAGTGTTGTAACTCTGGATGTGGAAAGAAGATTGGCTAGCTCTTGATAATGACAGTGACTCAATGGTTTTCTGAAAGAGATGTTCAAAACCACACAGAAATTGTAGGCATGAGGTGTTAATCACTGAGTAATGTCTGTCATTAGCACAAGTTTGGCAAGATTTCAATATATATTATAATGGTCACTTTTGGTCTTAAGAGTAGAAAAGTATAATACTGTCCTCGGTGTTCATATCTGGTAGAGGAACTCTAATTGCTGAGTTTTATTTAGTCCTTGAAAGTATCAGAAGTGGGATACCTTTTTGAATGTCTGCAGAAGAGCTTGTTTTCTAACTCCTTTGTAATATGTCCAGTGATCACAAATAATCAGTTTGTACAGTTCATCTTTACTTCTAATCCTTAAATTACAGTTGCACTAACTGAAATCACTGAAGGTGGCTTTCATGAATAGAGGAGGGCATGGTTCTGAAAATGGGATTGTAATTTAAAAAGAAAGCACTTGGGAGAAAAAAACATACTCTAAATGGCTAGTGTCTATTCCCTATTCTATATACTTTGAGCAGTATATTTATTCTTTGATAATGCCAGTTAAGTGAGCAGAATTGCTACGCATTTTGCCTAGGTAAACTATGGCTCTCTAATCCCTGCAAATGTTCAAGGTCAGGTTGGATGGGGCTATTGGGCAACCTGATCTAGTGGGAGGTGTCCCTGCCCATGGAAGGGGCTTGGAACTAGGTGTTTTTTAGGGTTGCTTCCAAACCTTTTTCTATGATAATTAAGATACTATTAAATATGAATAAAGCTGCTATAACCTGAACTTTCAACTGATTAAATGAGACAGAAAATGTCAGCTGAAAATGGAACATTAAAACTTCTAGGACTGATACTTCACTGCTCAACAGCTTGTGCTCTTTTTTTATTTTATTTATTTTTCAGTCATAGTTTCAATAAAGACTAACACCTATAGAGTAGTATTTTAGACTCATTTTCCATAAATTAGAGAGTTTATAGAAATCCAGTCTTAATTTACAATGTAATCAGAATATTTTATGAATATATCTTTAATTTCTACATGCTTCTACTGTCTTCAGATTTACTTAAATGATGAACCAATGCCAGAATCTCATGCTGTCTGTCACAGTAACCACAGACCAGTTTAAGAGGAATATAAAGAAAGCATTTAAAAAGTGAAATACAGAATTACAAATAAACAAACAAAACAGCAATTATTTTTAAAAAATGTTTTGAATACAGGAAACTTTTTTTTGAATACTAAATAAGTGATTTCAAAATTTTTGTTTTCTTTCCATGCTCTGGCAGAATATAAGAATAAAACTGAATCATCCAAGACTTCTGTCATGCAAATGAGCATAAAGAGTTTATAGCACTGTAAAGATGAGAAAACTCTACTGATGTTTTAAAATAGTATTTCCCAGCATTTTCCTAATTAACAGGTTAGCTTGGATCACTGAAATCATTACCATGAACTTGTTGCTATCAGCAATTATGTATGCATCTGACTAAACGTTGGAACAACGACAAAAAAACATGTTTGGGCAGGTCATAGAAGATACAGGAGGCAGATAGTTCTCAAAACAAACTTAACCAGTTTCCATTTTAATCCCTGGTGTGCCATTGGAAAGACTTGCATGGGAAGTTACGTGCAGTTGTTTGCATACAGGAGTATATCTGGTGTGTACTTAGTCTATGTATTTGTGTATGTATACCTGATACTTTCTGTGTTACATATACACTGCTTTTCACCATTTCTTCTTCAGGGGATAGTCAGATCATACTTGAGCCTAGATTCTTAGTAAAGTTGTGTATTTCTCTTCTAGGAATGCATTATTTTAAGATACTTTGGTTCACAACAAAGGCAAACAACCATCTTAGGCACAGTTATCCTAGAAATACTTTGTAATGCTGAATGACGTTTGCATTTTTCTTGCATATTCCTTTCATCTTGTACAAAATGGGGTGTATCCTATATTACTGTGAGAAACCTATGGCAATTCCACATCTTTCTCTTTGATTTCCTGAGATCATAAGGATACGCAGAGACTTTTTTTATGTGGTGGTTGGTTTAATGAATGTGGTGTCATCAAAGATGAATCTTCAATTTCTCTGTAACTAGTAATGTTTCACTCTTAGAAGATGGAATTTTAAATACATATACACACACATCAGCTTTCTCGTTTTTCTTTCTTTTATATAACTGTTTATAACTTAATTTTCAAATATGCCTGAAATCAAATGGAAGCTTGTATAAAGAAATAAAAATATTTCAGTAAAAGTAATCTAACCATTCTGTAGCAGACTTTTTCCAATGAAGGACTGAGGACTGCAGAATGAACATGCGATGATGTGAGTGTGCACATACATGTATTTCATGTATTTGGGGATCCCTCCTCTCTCCACGTTGTATTTTGAATTAGTATTTATAGGTGCAGTTCTTGCTTCCTCAGTGGAAAAATGAGTTTCTTACACCAGCCAAGGCAAGTCTGGAATATTTTTTATTTTTTTTGTTAGGCTCTGAGCCACAGGCTTGCATATGTGTGCAGGCTTTTAAAACAGGTTCAGCTAACCCTGAGGAATCAGAGCGGCTCCTGATGCTTTGAGGAATCTTTTGCTGCTGTGCCATGTGCTGTCGGCTGCCCTCCTTCTCTGCTTCAGCAAGAGCCTCCTCAGTTTGTTTTTAGAAATGGCAGAACAGTTTTTATTGAGGACTTCTATAATAAGGAAAAGCAAACATTCTAATTGTTTTGAAAGATCCTGAAACTGAATAAATGAATAATATTCAAAATTTGTCAGTCCTAGGCATGTAAAGCAGTGTTGCAGGAGGTGACGGCCACCTGTAACTGCAGACATGTATTACAGAAAACAACTTCTACAACTTTGTAAAATATTTAAATACATTTGAAATGAAGTTATTCCTAACGATGAAGAATTGAAGTGAACATACCTACTTTCTTTACTTTTTTAAGTTTGAAGGGTCTTCTAATTTAAAATCAGATGCAAATTGTTTCTTGTCAGAGTATAAAATTTAAAAAAAAAAAAAAAAATCAACTATGGGCAAATCCATAGACCTTTCATTGTTCTTAGAGTGTTTTCCCCACTTCTTGCTCAGCTCTTTGTATAAAACTTCATGCTCCAAGTGGATTTAATTCTGTAATGTTATCAACTTTATTGCATAACAGTTGGAGATGTTTCTCTAAATGTCAGGTATTATCAGAGCATGGCACATTTAGAAGAACTCAGACTATATAACCCCAAGGTTATATGTATTTAAATCTGACTTCATTACATTTTATACAAGACAGAATATCTCTATTTGAAAAGGCCTGTGATTTTTTTTTTCACCCATTAGTTTGCCATACTTTAAAGTCAGTAGAAAAGGAGCTGCATAAAGCATTGACATACCAATGTTATATGTGTTTATTTAACTGTGAGATACAATTTTGTGTTCTCTGTAATTCCAAAAAAAAAAAAAAAAAAAAAAAAAAAAAAAAAACTCTACAAGAACAAGCTAATTTATTCTCTGGAAAGGACTGACAAAAGGAGGTATTATTTATTAATATGAAGCCTTTTCATTTAGTATTGCAAGTTGCCTGGCTTGAAAGCAAATTTGCACAGAAAAATATCCCTATGAGTCCAGTTTAGAATCACATGCTTCTTTCAAATGTCCCCCAGGTGACACAGAAAGCTCTCCTGAGGCAGACTTTGAAACAAGGGAGAGTTAAATTCAAAAAGGGCTGCAGGGAGGTGTATCTGAACAGCATCCCTGGTGCCCACTCCTCACTTGCATGAGTTGCAGTCTCCAGCTGAGGATCCTGCTGTATGCTCCTGCTGCCCCTGGTTGTGAACCAAAGCAAGAGCCCCTGAAATCCTTGTCCCGGTGGGTCCAGGAGCTCTGGTCGTGGTGGGGACAAGTTTCTGGCATAGCCTATCTGCAGGTCCCTGCAGGCAGGGAGAGAGTTCTTCTGCCTGGATGGGGGTGCTTGTGGCAGCGGGCAGGGAGAGTGCTGTGAGCTGCCTTTTTCAGTAGCATTTTAAAGGATAGCGTTGACTGCTAGGGCATGGGGTGTGAGTGTGCAGTGAATATAAGAGGATATTCAATAGACAACAACGAGTTCAGATTTGGGGATATCAAATGTCTTTTGTGTGATAGTAAAGCAATTTAGCACCTGTTTCAAAACTATGATTCATATATATATATATATTTATTTTTTTTTCCCCTGGGTGTGAAGAAGTTTAATGTAAAAAGGACACCTCTAGGAGTAGTCAATAACTGAGTTTCTTCCAGTGATTCTTTTTCCTCTAGACTTGCAACATTAGGTTACAACCTAAATTTTACCTGCAATCCACTTTACATGCCTGAGTTCTGTTTTACACCTGGCTCTTAAATGCAACTGAAAAATCCAGACGGTATTCAAATAGAATTCTATCTAAAAAAATCTGACCACGTAATATTTAATATCCATCTGAATCTTGATGCACGGGTGATTAGCTATAATGATAGTGATATTAAACAGTTTGCTTAATTATTTTGATAATAGAACAGGGAGTAAACTGATGTAAATTGGAAGATTGTACCAAACTAGTTTACTGGGAGGCTGGAGAACAGGGTTAGCATTCAAAGCTATATAAACAAATTGGAGAAATGTTTAGAATATGCAGGATATTATTCAGTAGCTACAAAGGCAAGCTGTTACACTTAGGTGGGAATATATCTAGTAAACAAGTGCAGAATAGGTAATGTATTAGACAAAAAATTATTTTTATTATAGAAAAAAAATGGGGATTAAAGCAGGTCACAGACTGGACATATAAATAATGTTTCCTACTCTTTAGGAAAAAAAATCACATTTCAGTGTTTAAGCATGTGTATTCTGTTAGATGTGAAATCTTGAAAATATTTTTTGAGCTTATGGCCTGAAAGAATTGAGTTTCCTTAGCTTCGACAGGTGAAGTCTGGGACTGTAGGTCTTCAAATATGTAAAACGTTCTTACAAATAGTAAGGTGATAAACTTCTCTCTTTATTAGAAAAAAAAAAAAAAAAAAAAGCCCTTTTTTTTTTTTTTTTTTTACCTAGTTAAACTGGTATATCCTGAATGCTTTAGGGGCAGCTCAATTCTGTTTTGAGGTGAGACTTTCACTGATTCTCATTCTGACTTTTCTATGACTTTTGCATCAAACCTTGGTATGTTGGATACTTAATTCCATCCCAACTCTCTCTGTTGCAATGCAGAGGACAGCACATATTTGAAACTTAATAAATTCCCTTTTCTTCATTGATTGTAAGACCTGCTTAAATTGCATTAAATAGGATCAGAATGTTGATCAGCTCTTCCTTATTAGCAGATGAAGTTGTAGCAGTCCAGCTTCTTTATTACACTGAGCTGTATTCCAGCAATAGCATTTTAGAGAAACGTATATTAAGCCAAATCTGACACAGCACATAGAAAAAACACATTCTGATTGGGAAAATCATGTAAATAAGAGGAGTGAAAAAATAGCCAAAAGAAACTAACTTAGAAGATCATAAAGTATTACTTACCTTCATAAACAGAAAACTGAATTTAAAACTAACATCTTGTAACTATTGACAGTTTTTAAATTTATTGGTGTCTGTCCTGAAAAGTAATATGATATGCTATATTGGCACTATATTTGTATTTGTGAGTTATGATAAATTGCTTTAATTGACCGCAACTCTTTTATTACTAGCAAATGTTCAGTTGAAGCACATGAAAAGTACTCTCGAGTATGTCAAATTTTCAGGTATTTTAATTTTATTTTTTTTTCAAGCAAAAGGGGCTGCTTTTGTCTGTTTGCATACATCAATTTAGTGATCAGAATTAATTGTGTACTAAATTAATTAGACAAAAAATAATCTACCAGTGCTAGAAAAATGATTATAACTTGTAACTTACTGCTAAAATGCTGTGGATGGAGCAATCTATGCTTATACCACTTTATTTCTTAAAACGTGTTTGTGGAATATAATGCAGCACTTGGCTGCATGATAAAAATCTTTTAGAAGATGTAAAAGTAAATATGTTATTATTAGTTTGTAATAAAATGGTTAGTCTTACTAGATTTAGCCTTGCTGTATAACACATTACAAAGCCTTTATCTCATCTTTGTAGTTCAGAGTTACAATCATCAAAGGGTAATTGCTTGAGAAGCACTGTGGTCAGATTAGCTGCAGTGGCCACAATGGAAAGACTAGAGAATATTTGTGTTGCATTTTATAGCTAATGGTGGACTAATAGAGGTTCATTCATGTAGGATAAGGAGCTATGCAAGAAATGCAAATGGAAATTTAAAACGGTTGGCTTGGAAATACTGGAAAATGCAGTTCTTCCTAGATTTAAAACAAACAAACAAACAAAAACCAACCAAACAAACAACAACAAAAAAAAAGCAGTAACGGGCTCCTGGATATGAGTCCTGTTAGATCAGCTCTACTTATTAATACAGGTGTAAAGAAAGCAGTCTTCTGTCTTCCCCATCATTTTAAAACTGGATGGATGATGAGAGTTAAAATTTCTTCTATCAAAGCATGTCGTTAGCAGGCTGACCAACTTTGCCAGTTGGTAAAGTTGGTTTAGATACTGAGAGAAGTGTCTTCTAACAGAAAGAACTAATTTAGTTATATATGTCTTTAGGTGTCAGGTACCACTGATCTAATTCATACCAAAAATAATAAATAAATGAAAGAGAAAAACACAGAAGACATATTTAATACAAAAGAAAGTTCTCATTAGTTATAAATTCCTAACTCACAAATGAATATGTAATTAATCATGTAGTTTACACCTGTATATGAACCAGTAGTAGCCTGTATTATTACACTGATAGTGTCATGCTTGTGGGGTGCACTGATCTTGATGATCACCATTCTTAATATTAAAAGAGAGAAGAAGGAGTGATCATCTTTATAATGAGTATTAATTAGGGTCACATTTAATCTCATTCCCACAGCATTAGCATGTAAACCCTATATCTCTATGCTCACTTAATTTTCTCTGGAATGGGATTGGTGTGTAGTCAGGTCACTCCATGGATCCTTATGAAACACTTACTTATTTAATTACAAGCTGATTTCCACATGTGAAATAGATCCTCAAAATGTCTCTTTACATTTGTGAGGGTAGCTGGCCTCTGTGCCACTGAAGACCATGGGACTTTATTGAACTAATTCAGAGAAGATCCAAATTTGAGCAGTTTGGAACAGTTATACCCCTCGGTCTCAGGTTACAGAACCAGACAGAATAAATCTGTGCCCCACAAGAGGGTGCATTTATTGTGAATCCTGTCCCTTCTCCTTATTGTGTAGAAAGCTTTGCTGCTTGCAGCAATCTGACATTGTTCTGATCTTTGAGAAAAGCCTGGACCATATATGTTTCTGTATTTTTTTTTTTTTTTATATCAGATTCCATATTGAATTTATGGATTTCATAAGTAAAATATAACCAAAGAGACCTAGGCAAGCCATTCAAACTGCTGCACAATTATGAGTAATGGCAATTCTGTAATGACCTTGCTTAATAGACAAGAAATTTTTGTAGTGTAAGGTTTTTGAGAAGCTTTCAGGTAACCTAATGGTTAAGATCCAGATCAAACAGAAATTAATGGTTATTCAACCTCTTGAGTATGTGTCCTATTGCCTATTTCTTCTGACAAGTAAACCACTTAAAAAAAAAAAAAAAAAAAAGACAAAGTGGAATATTTAAAATTAGGATGTAGATGTTCATAATGGACATAGGTCAACAGAGCCCACAGAGATAGAAAGCAGTGCAGCAACTGAGAATCTGGTTAGTAAATTATAATAAAATAGCAACCAGTTACTTAAAAATCTAAGAAACTTAATTTTATTAAAGTATCATTATTATTTTTAAAAGGATATAAATGTGAATTTTACTGAGTTGTTCCTTATATTGAAGGTGCTTAAACATTTTTATAACTACCACTACTGAAATTTAAAAAAGCATTGCTCTGTTTTTACTCATTATATTCATAATCACTTTAGGTTTAATCATTGAATTGTACCCATAGAATTATAAGAAAGATGAATTAAATGTTAAGTAAGTGGCTATATTGTGGAATTTACTCCACTTGAGTATGTGGGAGGAATGTAAGCATCAGGTATTTGATATAAAATCACTTGGATTATTTCATGTTTTAATTATGATGGCTTTAGCACATATGGAAAGGGTAAAGTTTCAGTATAGTTTCCAGTGACTGAAGTGAATTTTAGAGGTATTTGAATGCCTAAACATGCAGATAACCACCATGATCTTTGGGAATCACAGTAGAGGTAAGTGTCTTATTTGTTTATTAACATGTCATTGACTTGATCTAACACTGAAATGCATCCATCATTGGAAAGCTTAGAAGTCTATTCCCCGTACATGTTTTTTGCAGGAACATATAAACAGATAAGTCAAAAATGGCCCTGAGAGGACCATGATATTATTGTTGTCCCTGCAAGAGAGCTCCAACGTGCAATAATCTGTTGAAATTATAACCCATCCTCATGGGTGCTGACTACTTTGTTAACCTCCATGAACAAATAAATCTTTAAAGTTTCATTGTGCAAATAACCCGTAGTCCCCAGATGTCACTTTATATAATGAGTGAACCACTTTGATCCTATCTTACTATCTTAATAGTACACATTTAAAATTATTGGTTACTTGTTTATGTATACATTTTAATGGACTAGTTACAGAAGTTAATTAAAAGAATTTAATCAGAGAGATAAATTTCCTTTATAGATATGTTCACACCATAGATGAAATTGGTTAAAAGGATAGGTAGTAATTTATTTTTGTATTTCTTTTTTAATCAATAGCTAGATTTGAAAGGCATAAAATGAGGATAGTCTTCCTTAATAGGGGACTTCTTCTTTCAAGAATCATTTCCTTTCAATTTCTCTTTGTCAGGTGATATGCCAAAATATGAAACTAGATTACTAGGTTAAGAATTTGATCTGAAACATTTATGTTGGGTTTCACAAACTATTTGATTTCAGTTTTCACAGAGTGGCTATTGAGCTTGTTAGCCCTTGCTATAGCAAAACCCAGACTCTTTACTTATTTCTTGAAGATATTCATAGAATATCTTGAGTTAAAAGGGACCAACAAGGATCATCAAGTCCAACTCCTGGCTAAAACAAGTCTTAAGCAACTTATGAGAGAAATTTTAATTTTCATTCATCTGATATCCCTAATTCATTCAACATCACTCTCCACATGGCTTCTGTTTATGATTAATTTACGGTCTATGACAAGGTCTGTTTTTAATAATAAATAAATAAAGTTTTGGTCAGTAGACCAAAAGCTCACAGAAGAAGTATTCCTTTGGAGTTCACATTCAGAACCCATTCAACTCAGTATATACAATGATAAATACCTTTGAAATGAAGCATGCTTAAAAGAAAAGCTGTAAAAAGAACGTCCTACCTAATAAGTCATAGAAAGACCTTGCTTGCTTATCAAACTTATTTATTTTTTTACTTATCTGAAGTGACTAGATTTTTCACAAAGATTCTGGGATCAGAATGGAAGGTCAGAAATGTGCAAGTGACTTGTCAGAAGGTTTTGCAAATTGACTCATAGCCCATGCAGTAGTGTTAAAAGATTAACTCCGAGTCCTTCACTTGGTGTAGCAAAGCTGGATCATGGAAACATTTAACCTACATACAAGAAAATACGTAGTGGTATCTTAGCTGATGACTGATACACCATTGACTGAAGACTTGAGCACCCTTTCTACAGCTTTTACACAGAGGTGATTAGAAAAATATTTTTAGTGAAGCCACTAAAAAAGTGAAGCCACTTTGCACTCGAGATAGCAACCTGAGATTGCATCTCCCTGTAGAAGGTGTCCTATACCAGCTGTAGACTGGTATTGTTAACTGTCATGGGGAAGGTCAAGCCTAGCAACCACCATGAAGTTAGTCAGTTCATGAGCATAATTCATGACCTTGTAAATCTTGTTGGTGTAGATTATCAGAACAGGGCTTTAATGAAATACTTGCAAATGATGTCTCTTGATGGAAATAGGGAAACTAGTTAGTTAACAGATGGGGAATTCTATAAATACCACAAACAAAACTGTGAAATGTTGAAAGTCAAGGGAGGAAAGGTCTGTCAGCACAACAAAATTAATTCTCAATATTAACACAAGCAATACCATCTGTGTTATTAGTTGTGCTGATATGTCTTTGACCTGTGCTTTTCATATATTCTGTACCAGCCAATATAGATGAATTAAATACAGATATTTTTTCTATTTTATTGAATTCATTCTTGAAGTTGAATTTGCCTTTTCCTGCTTTGACACGCAGTAAGTGAAGATGATGAATAGTGTTGTTGCTAATGCCCTTTTAAACGTTTTAGGAAAAGCACAGTGTCAAATACGAAGCAAACCATACTGTATTTTATCAGCTCTGTTAACACAAGAGCATCCAGAACTGTTACATGGAGGCAGTGGAAGGAAGATGTGTGGTGATAATGAAGAAATTTTCCTTCAGAGATACAGGTGGAAACAGCCTTGTCAGTAGTCATTGCTGTGTACACCATTAACAGTGATCTTGTGTAAGTGTGCTAAAAAAAAAAAAAAAGGTTGTTTTGCCATTACTTAACAGCAAATATCTGATGCAATTTAACAAGTGGTCTGTTATATCCTGTGGCTGTACTGTGGCTGTACAATCAGAAGAGAAAATAATTCTCTGAGAAATATTTAACATCAAGAACAAATGAAGAAGTTAATTATTTTAAAAATAGAATAAAAGACATGGTAAAAACATTATATAAAGGATGAAAATAGATAAAAAGAAAAAAAAAGTACCAGTCACTTCCCCAGAGAACAACAATAAAAGAATTCAGAGAAATAATGCAGTTAAGTACCTAGCTAGCTCTTTTATCATTGGAATCTGGAATTTGCTACTTCTTCACTGAAAGAGGGGCAGGTAACCTTAATGGAAAGCTTGGAAAGCTTTTTTTTACCTTTTTTACCTCCAGGAATAAATATAGATTTACTTATCCTAAAGGAAAAGGGTCAGCCTGACCCAGGTCATTGCTTAAAAAAAAACTGAGGCAGAGCTGCCTTTCATTAGAAACTGTATTGCAAGAACATAATTTAAACCACCATTTCTAGCTTTTAAAAAACAGTTACATATTTCTGTAATTGAAAACTTTGTCCTAGAGCAAATGCCCAAAATAATAAAGGTCTGTGTGTTTTTTAGACACGTCAACCATCCCATCTTGTGATTCTCTTATTGTAGCTCATTGTATGGCAGGGATATCTCCTGTCTACGTTATGCATGAGGAACCCATCGTCATTCTTAGAAGAGGCTTTGGCTGCATTCCTGGCTGCTTGATCAAAGAAAAATTGGCTGACTGTCTCTTCTCTGACTAGGCCAACAGGTCAGTCAGAAACGCAGATAAATCTTCTGGCATTTGCATTTCTCAACAGTGTTGAAAAGAGGAGTGATGAATAAGTGGATTCCTGCAAAATGAGAGTTAGCAGTTACTTTGGTACAGATGGAATGAAAGATCTTTTAACATACGTACACAGACAGAGTTGAAATACCTTGAAGTAGATTGGAAAGACTAGACCTTTATGTAACTGTCCCAGAGAAATGTTTTAAGCACATCTTTGCAAAGTTGTCTTTGTTGCACATTATGCTTTAAACCAAGCTCCAGTCTCATGCTCTGCAGAACATGGGTAGTGTGACAGATCTACCAGATCAGATGGCTGGGTCCACTTTTTAGAGAAATATTAAGATGCGCCCCTTTATTATCCAATTTTTGTGCTCTTTTTAAGTAAGGACAGGTCTTTTCAGGTATTTAAGCATGAAAGGGTGTTAGCCTGGGGTCTCAGGCAATAAATTAATGTTTCAGTGAAGACAGTCAACTATCTGCACAAATTTAACCTTTTTAATTCTATTTATTGTCTGCAAATATAGCACCAGATTAGATGTTTCCCAGAGAGCTGAATTTGGTGTGAGGTATTCATCACTTTGTTATAGCTTCTTTGAGATCACTGTGAAGTAGTCGCTTGTACTAAATGAATAGCTCTCTTATCATGACCTTTTAATCACTTCATCATGAAGAGGTCTTTTATTTGCTGCAAGAGTCTACTTCATGTGGCCATTTTATGATATTACAGTTCTTTTGACAGGGGTAACGGCAGAGACTAATGTAGAAATATGGTACAATAAGAGAAAATTAGTGAGGGTAGGCCTAGTAGACTACAAGAAGCATCATGGCTTGTTAATAGGAAGTGCTGGAGTGGATAACTGGCTGTGAGCTCAATTGTTGGAAACTGCATGGAAAGGTGGTATTTTGCTCAGTTTTGCAGCAAGGTAGTGGAACAGAAGGTGAACAATATAAGCCAGCTAGCAGGACGAACAGCACCAGAGAAATCATAGAGAAAAAGGAGATGAATAGTGCATGACCAAAATGGAAGTTTAAAAGTAAAGATAAAATTTAGCCTTAATGAATTTTATGGAATTTGTTCCTATGGACAGGATTTTCTTTTCATGCTGTCTGAACATAGTCTGTGGAAGATACTAGATTTCACAGTCCAGTGCAAAGTGATGTAAGGAGAGAAATCTGGCTTCCAGTCTTTAAATCATTTGAAGAGTTTAAGCAGGGTTTGTAGAGGATGGTTTGGAGTGATCAGCTCCCAGCCATGTTGGCTGGCTGATTCATAAAGATGTGTTGGTAGTACAGGAACGTTTAACCTTGTGGGTTTCAAATATAATTGGTACACCTGTTCAGCTCAACCCGTTGGGATGTTAAGGCAGTTAAATACTCAAAAGTCAAAGCAGACCAACAGCCATTTTCTCACAGAAGCTCTATAATACGGAATTGCATGCTATGAGGGAAAACAAAAAATAAATAATAATAATAATAATAATAAAGGCATACAGCAAAAATCCCTGGAGATTCTTAACACTTAGAGATATGATTAAAGGTGTCCTTGTATCGCTCTGGGGAACTCCTAGAGAAGGCAACAAATTATCACCTGGGAAAAACATGCTGCATTCCTGCCATTCCATATGGTGCATCCATGCTAAGCAATTAGTAATTGTGCCAGAAAAAGTATCAAAAGACAGGAAGTTCATGCATACAAGTACTGCCTTTTTCACTCCTATCTTTTATCTTCAAAAGAGGAAGGCTCTACAAGTCAATCAGCTCTTCACAAATTTCCTTCATCAGTCCCAAGAGGCTGTGTTTCCAGCCACCATGCCCACATGCTGCAGATCTGCTGACTGCTCATTCTCTCTTGATCTGATTGTCTTCATTTTCATTCATTTAAGGGACTGAATTCTGCTTTGTTCTATACTGTTTGTTCTTCTTCTTTTTATTTATTTATTTATTCCCCCATTCTTGTATATTTAGCCCTATATTTTTGCTTTCTTTTTTTTTTTTCTTTTTTTTCCCATCTTCTTGCTTGCTGGTTTACCCATCTGCTTCCCCCAGCTTTGTTTTCTTTTCCATTCTCCCTTTGCATTTTGTCAGGCTCACAGGCCATTTATCTCATTGCTTATCCCTTCTTGAGCTCCATTGGGTCTTTTCATCTCCCTATGTTATTTGTAAGCAAACAGCAGAGGAGCATTTGCTATCAGTTGTCTTACTGCTGCCAGAGCAAGTCAGATGGTCTAGAGAATAAAAAAATAAACTGAGACTGTAGTCTTTTCTTCAAAATTCCTTGATTTCTTCAAAATCAAGACACTGTATTTCTAGATTTTGATTTTTATCTTCATTGTTTTGGGGCATCTTCATCTCAGTTTTGTGCTCAGAAACTTGACATTGTTTTGTATGGAATAAGACTAGAAAATATTTTTCATCTTTCTTACTCATTTCTTTGTACATATTTCACTTGAATCAGCTATTGCACATCTTTGTAAATATCTCCACATGTACAACTGCATGTCTTCAAAACAAGGTGTTATTTTTTTCTGCCTCTTCCCATTTTCCTCTTTTGCAATCTGCTTGAATAAATACAATATGTGAGGAACATATCTCAGAAAAGCTGAGAATAAAAAAACAAATCTTGGCTCAATTCTTTCTTCAACAGTATCTGAAAGAGCAAACTAAATTTAACCATCACAGACACTCTAAGGAGGCTTGATGCAGTTCTGCCTTCAAGAATCAGTGATATATAACATATTTGGGTCTCAATTAACAGTTTTCAATATGTGTGGAGATACTCGATATAAATTTCTTATAACAGATGCCTCTTGTATGGGACTCTATGCTATAAGGACCCTGTGAAGAGATCAGACTGAAGTATTGGGCAGTAATAAAGTGTTTATATATGCATTTTTCTAAGACATAATCGAGCTGTTCAGATCAGTTGACCAGAAGCAAGCACTTTCATCAGTCTCATATTTCTGTGCAGATAAATTTCTGGTTGTATTTTCAGAATTAATATATTTGTTTCCCCTTATGCTAGTTTGGATCAAAATATACATTCACATTGTGAATCTGCCTGTAAAGAAATTTAGAAAAAGACAAGTTTCTATAAATAATGAAATATTTGTATAGTCATATTTTTAGTCATACTGAATTTGAGTATGAGCATGCATGAGAATGACGTGTGAGTACCCGTGTATCAATATAAATATGCTCATTTTATGCTTGAGGCTTACCAGCTTCACCATCATGTAACTGTGATTTCAGTGATGTTACACGTTTTTTAATGCTGAAGGTAAATAAGCCAGAAAAAAAAAATATATATATATAAATTTTTGTTGTAAGTCATCTCATACAAGACTCAAGAAACATATTTTACATGATAGTGTAACTAACGGAATTTCAAAAGGCAGTGATATATGAGGCTTTCAGAAGTAGTAATGCAGAACAATTTATTGAATAATTCACTCATCTGAAATTATTATGTATTCAAAAATGATTGAGTTGCATATCCAAATATAGGGTGGTCTATCTCAGCCCTTGATGTATCAGAAGAAAAAGAAGTTTCTGCAGTTATTCTCAACTGCACTTTGTATCACGTTATTGTTTGTTAGATGATCTGAGTTTAATTGATTGTGAATTAATTAACATTCTACACTGAATGTCTTCTTCTTGAGATAATTAATCTTATTGAAAAGTTATATGTGGAATGGTTGAAGCTTTAGCAAATTTTTTAGAGGTGCCTTTTTGTTTAGGCTTCGTTGACAGCCTTTTTTTCTTACAGACAAATTACATGTCTGGAAATGTCTTGCTTTTATATTTATTTTAGTTTGGCAGCAAATAGTTGTTATGGCTGGTAATATTTCATACTGAAAAGTATTAATGCTAACCATAAATTATTACCAATGATATGTCATGGTTCTTATCAATCAGGACAAGTAAATGATGTTGATTGAAACAAATAAATATGATGCTTTGCAAAGTAATAACCTTGTCATTTAACTCTAGTGCTACAAATGCATCAAGCTAGCTTAGATTAACACTTTGCAATTAGATACAGAGCTTTCAGAAACAAGAATGTAACAAGTTATGCGAAAAATATGTAGAGATTTAGACATCAATACTGGCAAAACTTACTTCTAGTTTTTCATTTCCAAAATTGAGTAGGAAAAATAGGATTCAAAGATGTGCAGAGATACTTTGTCCTGGCATTATAGACTCTGTTTAGTTGTTTCCCAGTGCTTTCTATGAAACCCATTGAAGAACCCATTGGGAATCTCTATTTCTTTGTCAAACTACATGTATTTGAAATATTGAAGTCTCATAAACTGTTTTTCAGATGAAAGAGATTGGGCATGATGATCATAACAGTACTTTCTAGCTGGATGAACTATCAAGCGATAACTTCAGATCTTTAGTATCAATACAGAGTCTGAGGTTTCACTGTAATTGTTGCCATACCTGAAAATCTACAAATTTTGTTAGCCGGTATTATTGGTGCAACTGTTGCACAAGCATAGTGCTATAGTGCATTAATTTCAGTAATCCCTTCAAAATGGTTCTCTAACCGTGCTATGAGGAGTCTATATTCCATTGTGTTCTCCTCATATTCTCTCCACTTTGCTTCTAATACTTACTTATTTGTAGTTCATTGCATATTCTGCAGGCTCCATTTTTCTAAAAAGACACATTCATCCTGAAGGCAAAAAAAAGACACAATGTATGTTTGCATCTGTTTTTTAAAATTGATTTTTTGAGTCTTTAGTGAAGGTCTCTAGTAGGTTTTTCAGAATCAACAGTGAATGAGGTTCCATGTGTAGTTTTGTGGGAGTATTTCCTTGCATGAACGATGAATGAATGATTGGTTAACTTTTATCTTAGCCTTGTAATTGTTTTACCATGGAAAAGCCTTTTGGTTTGGTTTTGAGCATAAGTAGATTTTTTCAGTAATTCTTCAAATGCATAATTCAATTGCAGAAAAGAGGATAAAGGCAAAATCCTATTCATGTTGGTATTCTTCAAGCTGTACAACAGCCAATAGTTCTGCGTCTGACACCTACCATGGCATTTTGAACACAATGCGTAATTGTTTCACTGATGTGTTAACTACAATGTTAAAAACAGAGAAAGGCCATGGATGAATGAATAAATGAAGATTCTTGCAAGATATATTCTGGTTTATTTCACTGTTTCGGTGTGTCCTCTCCTACATCTATGTTTTCTTGGTTCTTAGGTGTTTCATGCTATATACTATAATAAAGGTTATTAATTAAGAAGCACCACTTACAGGATTTATTTGTTTTTTTTTTTTTTGTTTTTTTTTTTTTTTTTCTCCTGGGTTGAGGAATCTTTGTGTCTCAGTAACACTGTTTTTATAAATGTAATGGCTTTAATGGGTAAGTGAGACAAGATTTGTGGGAAGAGGTATTATCTTTTATTAGACCAACTGATATAACTGGAAAAAATAGAAAAGCTTTGAGGCACACAAAGCTCTTTCAGATTGAATTCTCTTAGCTTTGAACTGCCTAATAACTGCCTGCTGTGAAAGAGAAGGAATAAAAGCATTTTCTTGTTCTTTCTCTTTTTTTTTTTTTTTTAATGAATAATACTGTTTGGGAATCATGGAACACACCTTGGAACAGTTAAAATTATTTGCAGCTAAGACTGATCTTTCTAATTCTGATTCATTCTTTAATTGTTAAAATAGCAATAAAAGCAATTTTCATTCAGGCTAGTAATGTCTTAAAATACTAGATTTTTTTTAGAGGTGATTGGAAGTGTAAATGAACCCATAAAAGATCTGATATCTCACTGATGAATCATAAAGATCTGTATGGTTTGAAACCTTATGTGAGAAACTGCCTTTCTTTTCACAAGTCAATGTATGTGTTTTGAGATAGGAGGGATAGGTGTAATGGCATATTCTATGTTTTTAGTTATTTGATGATACTCCTTATTTATTTATGTATTTTAAATTTTAATGGGAAAGATATCACTTCCAAATAGTCTCCTTGCTATTCACTACATATAAAAAAATAAATGTATATCTACTGTTGCATATGAGAAATAGATCCCATTTGGCTGATAAACTTTGGGATAACTGAAAGTATACTGCAGATTCTAAAATTTGTATTTCATATACTGTTATTTTTTCATTGTTCTTCCTCAGACTGAGTGCTATTATGCCCTGTGAAAAGTCTTATTTGAATCTAAAAGGAGAATTTGGAGAAAAAGAGGGTATAGCAGCAATGAGAAACACAGAAACTAGTTCAGAGTATGGGTGTCTATGTGGGTAAAAACAAAAATAGAGAATAATCTGCTCACTACCTTGCCAAAAAGCCAGGTGAGCAAGGAGGCATTATTATTGCTCTAAATAAACCAATTATATGCTTTCACATGCTATTTCTAATATAGGAAATGGATATAGGATTCATCAAGGTGTTTGGCATTTTGTGATTATAGTGCTGCAGAGTTCTAATGTCATAAGCTCTCCTTCATTTCCCAGGAGTTGAGGACTCTCATCATCCTGTGGAAATACTGCTGGTGAGGTTTTCCTTTCAGATTTTTGTCACAAACTCTATTCTATGTGGGATATTTTCCAAGTTACCCAAGGACAATGAATTGATTATTTCCTGGAGTATATTACAGGAGTGTACTTGACTATGTGTGTATTGCAAATTGTTTTGCTGCGTCTTGCTGGACTATGCATTAAGTTCTAAGACAATATTTTGTTTTTAGCGGCCTTAGAATTACAGAGTCATTCCTTGAAAGGTAGAAAATATAGGACACAAAACTCAGAACAGTATGTCATCTAAAAGTTCAGATTATGATTGATAAATGTTTTTTGTTGTTTTTGCTTGTTTGGTTGGTTTGTTTTTACAGTTTGTTTTTTACAGTTGACTGTTAGCTGAATAACAGATTATTATTTCAATACATTTTGACTAGAAGAATTTGTCTTGAAGATACTTTTTTTGCAGGTTTTTTTTTTTTAGTGTTGAACTGATCACATTAAAACCTATATTCAGTTTACACATTGATGAAAGACTAAATTTAAAAAATATATGTCAAAATAAGTACAGTTCCAAATCTTACAGGCCTTTGTGGACTTCTTGTAACATCAGCCAGCAAAATTCTGTCTGTATGTTGACAGGGAACTAATAATGGAAATGAAATTGCTGGAGGGATCTTTCAGATGACTCTGTTACTGAAAAACTTTCAGTCAAAATAACTACCTCTGAAACCCCTCACATGTGTTAACTGCAAATTCCAATAACTCTATTCATGTGTGATCCTCTTTTGTCTCTCCTCTCTGGAGAAGATGCTGAAAGATTCCTGGTACAGATAATATAAACTACAGAGTTCCCAACAAATACTCCATATCAGGGTTTCAGCTTGGCTAATGTATCTGTATTCATCTAACTGGAATTAGCATGACACTGTCCAGAGGGGAAAAAAAAAATAATAAAAAAATTCATATGCCAAGTAGAGATATAGTAACTCTGTAGATGTGAAGCTACAGAAAGTCTAGTAAATGTTGCTTTGTTTCTTTATGAAAAGAGTTTACATTAAAAGGAAGAATTTCTCTTAGTACAGTGATACCTAATTGCAATTATATTTTTGAACATGAAGTAATTTCAGTTAATCATAATTAAGTAATTGATACCACAGAGTTATGCTATTTTCATACTGTGAGACTGTTGAAGAAGTGAGCTTGGTTAAAACTGATCACCCAAATCCAGAAGGCAGCAAAATGTCTATTACTGATGATATATATATAACAAAGTAATGTTTGATTGAAGAGTAGACATGTAATAATTTACTTTGATCTAGAAGATTTTGGCCCTTTGTCTCAATGGCTTATCACATTGTCAGCTGTACAATTCTGTTCCTCAGCATCAATCTTCTGGCTCCGCATACATCAGGCCCTGATATTTTGCACTTAAATGACAGTCACTTGACTTCAACAAAATAACAAATTAAGACAACAGCATAAGATCTCTCCCAACCAGAGAATCCTGGGCTTCCTGGGATCATAACAATAGTCTATCGATCCAGTATTTGTATTTGTTATTCTTATGCTTTCTTTTTCTTTCTTTTTTATTTTTTTTTTTTGTCACAGGTTTTTCATTATTCTTTTACAGCTTCGTACGTGATTTACAACATACACACAAGGTAGGTCACTTTGCATTTTCAATATAATGTCATTGTCAGTAGTTCTATAAGTAAGGTGATGCCCGAGTATTCAAGTAAAAATGTTTAATTTTTTTTTTCAAGGGAAGTTTTGGAGCTAAACCCTCCAGAAGTAGAGGATTCAGTATTACAGTACGCAGCATGGGGCATCCAAGGACAGCAACTGGTAAGCACAGTCATAAAAAATGCTACAGTGAAAGTAATTCAATAATGTATTTGTTCCAGACAGGCTGTAGTAAAAATAAAAATTAGAAGCCTTAAAGTATAAGCAATCTTGTTGAGTGGAAGGTGTCCCTGCCTATTGCAGGGAGGTTGGAATTAGGTGATCTTTAAGGTCTCTTCCAACCCAAACTCTTCTAGGATTCTGCAAAGGTAAGTTTTGTTATGTATTTCTGCTGGATGCTGGTATGGTCCTGCTGCAGATTTTAGGGGATGTTTCTATTTTTATAAAAGTCACGTAAGCATGGTTGTCTGTTTGTTGTTGTTGCTGTTTTATGTTTTTGTTGTTGTTGTTTGTTTGTTTACTTGTTTTTCCCCTAATAAACAAAGTCTTTAATTGTATGTTTATTGAAAGAGTCACATCTTCATCCAAATATAGACTCAAATAATTTTTGGAATAGCCATCTTTAAGATGTTCTTCTCTCACCTAAGAGAGAAGAAAAGTTGAAGACAAAGAGGTTTTCAAGGGCATGATCAATGAAAACTGTGGACAATAGCAAGAAGCTTAGCATCCAAAAGTGGGTGCAATGAATTCAATCAAAAGTGTTTTCTTTTCAGTATGAAAATTACTGCCAAGGTCATTTGTGCTGCATTGAATTCATAATAATAAAACCAACAATGCTGTGTTTCATATGTTGTTTTCTGTCAAAAGTTTGACCATGTTTTATGAACATGAATCACACTTTATGACCAAACTCAATAGGAGAAGAAAAAAAAATAGTGGTTCTAGGAACAGCATTGATTTAAAACTGACCTGTGCTGGTAGATGAATGCAAGAGAAAGACTTTTAAAAGCACCAGCTCTCTGAATAGGAATCACATATCCTTGATGCAATTTTCTAATAAGCTCATTAATGCTCACAGGCACGATCCTGGAGACTCTTTGAATGTGTGACTTGTTTATGCAGAGAGGTTGTAAGTTCAGTGTCTAGAGAATATATCCCCTCGCCTATATCATTCATCAAGATGGTGAGAACATAAAAAGTGCTTCTGGTTAGAAAGTATTCTATCAAGCAAGTGGAGGCAGGAAGGCAGAAGTAGTTGGAATATGCTTGATATGTTTTAATAATTGCCAACATTAATTTATCAGTAACGAGTGCATGGAGACAGAACTGATGGGAACAAATATGCAACTTAGTTATAAGGTGGTAATATGGAATGCAGCAACCTGTGTAGGTTGTAACAGAAAGGTGATGCATTTGCAAAATTAATAAATAAATAAATAAATAAACCAGAATTAAAAAAAAATATATATTAAATTAAATTGCTGTTCATAAAACTATTCCTATGTTGTTCCTCTAATCTAAAGTATATGCAGTGATTACTGAGAAAAGCTGAGAAAAGATCTTTTTTTTTTTTTTCCTGAAATGTATTTTAAGGTCAGGGACAGACTTAACTACCAAAAGCTTCAGAAAAATTATAAACCAGAATAATGCTATATCTAGCATTACCTGGTTTTAATCTAATAATCTAGTTTTACCTAGATTGCCATTCTAGAAATAGGTATGAATAATTTCAGATACAGGCAGAAGTTACATCCTATTAAGTCTCAGACCTGGAAAAAAAAATAAAGTAGTTAGTCTCAAATTTAAAAATGTTAGTATAATTTATACTTCAGTGAATATAATATTACTCATACTTTTAATGTCCCTAGTAAAGTTAATGTCATGCTTTAAAAATATCTTCTCCACTGTGGGCTTTATGGTGCCATATGGTTTGCAGAATTAGGAAATAGTAACTTTGATTAAAACACAAAATCTGTGCAATCTGAATGATACCAAGTTTCGACATAGAGATGGAAACCTGCAATGACAGCATACTTACGGTCACTTTCATAAGAATCGCTCATGAAAAGAATGTTATTTTGAAGCTATTTATATTGTAAAAGGAAGTTTCTAAAGCAGCAGAAATACATCACCAAATTACCCTCCCACTTCAGCAGGAAGCCAAAAGAATAGAAGGAGGATGAATGAACACTGTTGTGAATAATTGTTGTTGCTCCTGTCCAAAGGAACAGCTGCCTCTTTAGCAGAAACAGAACAGCAGAGATCATTCCATCAGGAAAGATTAGGCAGGAGTATGTGTGACTGAGGTCACTTCACCGTATTTGTTCTCTGTTATAAAATTTGTTATTGGAACAAACAATTTACCAGTGATTTTTTAATAAAGGTGGTATAGGAACCAGTTGGCAGTCAAACTGGGTGAGGAGGAAGTTTCAAAGGGAAAGATGTAAAGCTTGGTAATCCAGCAGCAGCAGCTATCAGTAGTAGCATGTATCTGAGTTGAAGGAAAGACACAGTCTTACAGATCCGTATTCACCAATATATGACAATTGGTTTACCAAACCCCTCTCTAAACAATAATTATGTGTCTTTCTCATCTAATGATGGAAATAGTAGTAATTCATAATAAATAAAATAAGCAGTGGAATTAAAAAACAGAACAATTAATAGTGTATTAACTTGAGTACTCTCCAAGAGCCATTCATTGCAACTAAAGAACAGAGAACAAATAAAGTGTATATATATACCAAAATTTCATCCAGAGGGGTTTATGACACATACCCTTTGGCCACTGCAGACACTAAGTATAGGTAGACCTCAAAAATGAAGAGGAATATTGCCCTTCCAGGTGCTGTGCAGAAGACAATAGCAGTACTATAGCCATGACTGGTCAGCAAACTTCTCACATGAGATGTGAAACAAAAGGCACAGGTATGTCTGACTGGGTCAAAGACATTGACCAACACTATGAGTGCTTGGATGATCTATGATTAAATTTAAATGGTGTAGGATAACACATGGACTTGGATCAACCATTTTCAGTAAATTGACTATAGTTTAATTTGTTTTCAATCTTTAGTTCTGCAGACTTAAGTAACGATATAGCCTGTGCAGAAATCCTAATTTGAGTTCCTCAAATGTGGGGGAATTGGCAACAGATTCAAATAGATCATATACACAGTGTTTGAGCAGGAAAATTCATATGAAACCAGGAAGTGCTTATTGTACAGAGGACAAATATGGTGGCAGTGACATCAAGTATACAGTAATACATTACAACCATGTGAAAATCAAACAGCGCTCTAAGTTGTCTACTCATATGAATAATTTCTAGGGTTCTCTAATGGGACTGCAAGCCACATGTGACTGGTGAAGAACAGCAATTAGGTTTGTATCAGATATGAGATGTCTGGGTTGTCATACCACTGCTCTGAAGTTACCAGAGTGGCTGTGAGTTATTTCAGTTTCTTGCTATTTACCTAGAGTAGAGGATTCTATAAAGATTAAGAGAAAAGCTCAGAGAAACATCTGCTGTTTGAGTCATGACATTTTGGTGGTAAAATTGAAAATGTTTGCCATTTGGGAGAACAAACTTTAAGTTAATGAGTTAATGTATTTTAATGTCACATAGCTGTTATTTTTGAAGACTGTTTCCAAGGTCACACTCTTTAAAATGAAATCTTTTAACTATGTTAGATCTGTGCCAGATCTTAAATACCATTTGTGTGTGTCTTGGTATCTTAGGGAACTGTTTATGTATTAGTTAAACATTTGTCATATTTGCTCAGTCTGAAGTTTGATAAAAATTTTGAGAGATCAGTTGATCAGTTGATAACCTTTTAAAGTCACCTTTACAGAATCCATTACCTCAATATTAAGTATTTCCAGGGAAAATGAACCAGCATAAATAGATACTTAACTGGTTTCATCAACATTTATCTGCCTGTTGTTTGCTTAACATCATTGCATGTATCTGAGAAAGAGATATCCCAGACGTGGTAGGAAGGCCTTACCAAGAATAGTGGTGTTGGTTTTAAAGGACCTCTGGTATCTAAATGCCCAGTTCTCATTCATTGTTCTCTCCGTTTTGGTCTTACCTTCCCCAGTAGTTTGTAGCAAAGGTTTTCATGTTTCCATGCTGGACCTGGCTTGTACCTGACGTTGTGGCAGAGACACTGAACAGCAGGAGCAGCTTTTCCTATGTGTATCTATCCATGGAGACATATCACAGTAGAAGCCTGAATATAAAAACTGCCCACCACTGTATGAAGAGTTTTCTATGAAAGATGTTGTGTATCTTTACTACGTTTCTTGCAATATGGATAGTTTTTGAATTAAAGTATCTCTTAGTGAAGTGTGGTTAGAAGTTGTTAGGTTTGACATAGCTTTTTCTTAAAAGTTTTGCATAGCTTTTTCATGATTTTTATTGCATTGAACTTATTATTGTGATATATTAAGTGGCTGTAAAGGGAACTGGAGTTATATATTTGCATGGATTGGCATAAATTATGATCAATTGATTTATGTTTGAATGTTTATGCATAAATAAACCCATATTTTAACATAGCAGAAATAGAGAAAATGCTTTAACTATCTAGAATACTTTAAAAAAAAATCATTTTTTAGAAACGATAGTTTTCTTTGTCAGAATTTGATGAATTTGAACAGTCTCTATTACCATAACATTTCCTTACAGTTGCTGTCTCTTCAAAATTTATTTTTTTTTGTCTGTTTTTTAAATACTGTTTTAGATAATAGTAGTGCATAAAAAAAAAAAAATTGCTTTGAAGTTATGTTATTTGCTGTGTACCTAGATAAGCACAAGACTAATTTTAGTAAATTAGAGAAATTAATGCGACTGTGCTAGACATGTGCCTTGCTCAGCAGATGCTTTAAGATCCATTAGTTGCTGAAAACTTCATTTGATATTTGCTCAATCAAGGTTAAAATTACAACTACTATAAAAATTTGAAAGAGACATTTATCATGAGTTTTATTTTTGCATAATTAATACTGTGGGTCCTTGGCACCCCCTCCTGGCAAAAACACTTCTGTTTGCAAATGAAGAAGAAAAGATCTAAGGGTTCATGAGCCAAGTAAAAACTTAACTAATGCTAATGAATTAAGTCCTAAATAGATATATTTAATCTGCTGTTTTTATTTTCAAGGTCTTTTCCTCTTTGGACTTGCTGTATTTTAATACGACTAACTTAAAACCACATATGTAAATGTCAAGGCTTTATTTCATCTTTCCTTTTAATCATGTTACTAATGAGGCAAATGGCTGTAAAACTGCGACAAAAATGTCTGCTTGAATTTATTTTGAAAACCAGAAATAAGCAAGAACATTTTAGTGTGACGTTAACCTCAGGTATGATTTATTTAAAATGTATGACAAGTTCCTCACAAAAAATCTATTCTTTGAAGAATTGGGAATACTCTGTGTCTATGAAGAAAGGGAATATATATGTCTGAGCATTGCCCATGTAGTAGAGTCTTTAAGGAATTTGACCATAATTCTAGCAAATGTTGAAGTCACTTAAGTCACGTCTTTCTGAAGGCTAACTACTTTGTCATATAGATATTTGTATATTTATTTACACACGGTCACACATTTCCAAATGTTTCTATCCACATTTCTAGATTTCAGCTGGGAAACTTACAGTGTCTAATACCAAGATCTGAAAAGAATGGTGAAAATATTTATGCGAAAGGACTGTTTGAATAGCATTTTTTGTTGTTGTTGTTTTTGTTTTTACCAGCAGTTAAAATTAGATTGTGTATTATTTTGCAAGACTGAGCATTCTTTCTTTTGTTGTTGTTCAAAGATGAAATTGATATAAATGTTCAGATCCTGTTATGAAATGATAGGAAAGTCGCTTACTAGCATACTAACAAAAGCTGTGTTCTGCTTCATGTTTTGATATCAGAACTGTTTTTATTTATCAGGGTCACTGGTGAGCAGAAGCAATACAATATTTCTCTTCACATAAGAATTAGTTACCTGATACTCTTGAGTGAAACTATATTCTTCAGAATTCGCTACTACACATTGTATTTCCTCTTGAAATTCTCAAACCACCATTGTAAAATATAATTGTTTCTTTGCACTTCCATCTAAATTATTTAATTCAAACTATTCTTCAAATAATGATAATAATAAAAAAGAATGATTATTTTCTCCGAAGTTATTATATGGAACAAATTTCCATTTTCAATTATTAATTTCTAGGTGCCTACTTCACTTATTTAATGCCTATCCTCTCCTTCAACTTTGTCTATTTCTAAGTGAAGTGGGCTCCTAGAAACTAATAATTATACAAAGTTGAAGGAGAGGATAAGCATTAAATGCACATTTACAACATCTGTTTTCAAAAGTGATACTCAATATGAAAGGATTTTTCTGCATCTTATAAAAGGGAAATACACAATGCAAGCAGTTTTGGAAAACAGGGATGAATACCTTTTTGTATATCAAGGTTGAGTGTATTCAGTAAAGGTTTTGTGAGCTCTATATAGCATGAACAAGTTCATCTATATGAACAAGTTGAAGCAAGGCTAAGTTGAGCATAGAAGTTATTTCATCATTTAATTGCTTAGTGATATGCAATGAATGTGTCCTGGTATTAAAGGTATCTTTAAAATTTTAAGTATTAAAGGTAAGGTATTCCTAGCCCTGTGTGAGAATAGCTGCTTGGCTGCATCTAAAAGATGCTAATTAATTTTTCATATAGATATTTATATATATATTTACAGACAGTCACACAAACATGCATACAGATAGGCTTAGGTGTAAATGTTTGATAAGGGCAATCACCAGGATTTTTCTTTGTAGCAGCCTGCAGGGAGCAATGAAAGTAGAAATACGCCCCTCTCATCTAGACTATCATGTTGTTCAACATGTGTATGTGTAACAAAGCATAACTGAATATTCACACTTTTGTCTGTTAGCTAATATTAACTGCAAGTCCAATGGCTCATAAAATAAGACTGCTGTGCTTCTTGTGTGAAAATTGCATAGCTTTTGATAATGCAGAAACAGAAATCTAAAATTTTTTAGAAACAGCCACATATGAAAACTAAATATACAGTCAGTGAGAAGAGAGATCAAAATCTGAACCTTTTGCTAAATCAGAATTGGGAAAGATTAGGTACCAGGATGGATTATGGACTGTATTTTCACATAACTCTGAAATCCTGCCCAAAAGCATTGCAGACAAACATATATCCATGGATCATCTGTTATAATCCTTTAGTCACTTCATATTTTCATATTTACTATCAAAAAAAAAAAAAAATATATATATATATATATATACAACAAAACGCTAGAAAATTTGCATGTATTCATCTAGGAATATCATTTTAAAGTGTTGCACTTTAATTTCTAGTTTTAAATAACCTAAGTGTTACAGCAGGTGAGTATCTTTTAGTAATATAATACAAATGTTGGTTTTATCTTTGAGATTAAAAATAAATAATAAATATCATATTCTCTATTACCTCCTTACCACCAAGGGAAAAAGAAGGGAAAGCTTGACTATGGTGAAGTGCCAAAATCTCAGAACACAAGAGTTTGAAGAACTGACGTGTCTAATACATTTGGGGTTCAAGTTCTAAGCCAGAGATTGTTTTTAGATGACAGTGAATGTGAATCTAATTTACCTTTTGTAAAATTTTTGCAGAAGACTTGCAAAAGACTTCTGAGTCTCTGTGATGGTACCAGTCTCTTCAGAGTTCAGCTAAATGGGTAAAAGCAACATAGCAGCAAAATTTGCTGGACTCTTGCTGCATGGTGCGGTTCCTCAGACTCTTGTATGTATATGTTCTTTTTCTATTTGTTTTATCGTGACATTTACTTTATCATTTGGCATGTTGTGTCCTGCAAAAATATAGACACATTTTTCTCAGTCAGAGAGACATTGACTTCCCTCTTTGGAAGGGTTAAGTCTCCCTTTTGCCCTATGATGTTTTTCTTTGAAAGCTAGATATGTTTTTCCAGTGGTCAAGATATGACATCTTGGTTCTGTTCAGATCAGTCCTTTTTTATGTCAGTCTACCAGGATTTTACCCATTGTGTGTGGGTGATGTCCTTTTGACAGTCCTTTTAGTCCTTTTTGAAAATAAGCAGCTTTTGTTGTTGTTGTAGTAACTTTATAATTCATGGTTGATGATATCATGACTCCCTGTTAAATCTATATTGGTAAGTTAGCTGTAAGGAGGAGAAAAGAAACTCATACAGACGGCATGTCTTTGGATGTGTTCAACATTTTGTTTGGTTCTTACTGTCTCCTGTAACAAAGTTCTTCTTGCAAAAGAGCAATTAAACTCCATTGCCACCAACCCATAGAAATAGAAAAGTGTTGTGTGGAAAGAAAGCAACATTTATTTATTTTATGTTGCTTCACAGACTATGAAATGTCCCAAACAGAAATGATGCTATAAGAATTAGTCAGAATTTTCTCATCTCTATTTGTCTTGTGAGATAATAGGTTTTTGTTGTTTGTTATTGGTAGTTTATTTTTTTCTAGGAAAAAATGGCTTTCTTGTATTGAATGCCCTGCCTGTGGGAAGTAGTAATTGGGTCTGGAGCCTGCAAGTAGATGTCCCGCACAGGTAGATGTAGATATATATTGGCCCCTCCTAGAGAAACGTGGCAACTTGAACAGTTTGCATAGCACATTACCACACAAGGTAGTCTGGGTCAGCCGTAGTAGCTGAAATGACAAAGTTTTGTGTTAAACCCTGCCTGGATTTCTCATGTACAAGATGCTCCGAGGTGTCTTGGTCTGCTTCAGCTTTTGAATAATGCACAAAGTTCACAGGGATTGCTTACCACCACAAGAATAGTAGAAAATGCAAATACAATCACCCTGCCACACTTAATTGCACAGCATTTTCAATTCTGTCTTTTTTGACTTTGGTCCTTGGTTTTAGGTTGTTTATTCATATGTTTTGTCAAATAAAATAGAGAACATTCCTCCTCTGGCATGAAGTCTAGACAGCTATATTAATACTTCTCCCAGTACTGTTCTTTTTGTTTTGGAGTAACTAGGTAAAATTCTTTCATTTCTGATTCTGTTATGGATTAATCAGTAAAGGCATAACTGAAGACTTAAAGAGATGAGTCAAAATAACAGAGATAACAGAGATCATATTAAAAAAAAAAATGGTAATGACGGATTATGATTTTATTGTAAGTCCTCAGGAGCAACCCAGTGACATTTCTGTCCATGCTCCTCCATGTTGGTTTATTACTCAGAAGTTCTCAGTAAATATGAGCAACAAGGAGTGTGAGTTCCTGAGCATACATGGTTTATAAATAAGTCTGTTATACTCATTAATTACACAGACAAAGACCAAAGGGCTAAGCAGACCAATCTCTCAAACACATTTGCAGTCAGCGTAGTTCTCAAGACAGCTCCATGGGGAGGAAGCAGACCATCAGTTTTCGGCAAGGCGGTGTTACTGTAATGTTCTGTGCAATCAAAAATATTTTTAAAATAGTTTTTTTTTGGTGGAGGTCCTAGGTTAGATATTGTATGTGAAATTATTTATGTAATTTAGAGCACAGTGTTTGCACTCATGAATAAATTATCATGGGATTAGTCAGGGTGTGAATTTAGTGGACATCATGCTCCAGTATCATTGGAAAGGCAATATAGTTAACATGTCTCAAAACAAAACAGGGCAATGCTTTCTCATTTTTATTGGAAAACAAGGACATAAACATCAGAATTATCATGGAGTTACTAATGTCCTCTGAATTCAAGCCCTGGTTCATTCCATGACAGTAGTAACTAATCTTGTAGCTACATTATGAGTGCATCCTTGCTATTGTTTATAGTAGATTTATTTAGATAGTTTATAACAATTAAATATAATAGCCTTGTAGATTGGTTGCAGTTGTTCAGAAATGATTGTGCTAACATACTACTGTGATGCAGTGGCATTAATCTAGACAGCAGAAAAGTTCTGCTTCAGTGTTCAGTGTTTTGCCATGCAGCTTGATGATTACAAAAATAAAACTAACATATTGCAAGTGACAAAAAAAAGGAAAAAAAATAAAAGAAAAAAAAGATTGCATACGACATTGGATTGTACATGTTTTGAGGTCTTCATGTTCCATACTGATCAACAGCCACTGCCTCTCTGCCTTGATTACAACAAAATCAAAAGGTTTGAAAGCTTCCCCTGAGAAAATTCCTGCCTAGGTCAATCATAATCTTAGAAAATTGGTACCTTTAAGACAGAATATAGTTATTATTGCTTACAATTATAATCATTTTGCTATTAACTATTATTTGTTTTCTGCCTCATTTGCAATGCATCTGATGATTTCGAAACAAATCATATGAGGGTAGATTTTTACCTACTGCTACACTTTTCTTAGCTGATTGTACCTCCTGTGCCTTGTATCTGTATAATTTAATGGTTCATAGTGCACATGGAACAGTGGAGTAAGAGTTGAAGCAAGTCAGAGCTGAACTGCTTGGAAAATTTTATTGGTATAGATTGTCCTGCAAAAAAACAAAATCTTCAGAGGGGAGATCAGAGCTATTCTGCACTACTGGAAATGTTCAAAGCATCTGTACTGCAAAATGTACAGACATAAGCAGACATTATAGCCTGCAATCCCTATTCATGGGAGCTCACAATCTAAATAGGCTAAAATGTAGGGAAAAGAGATATAACATAAAGATGTTTTGCAATACAATTCCATAAAAATTTCCCTGAAATTGTCCAGTAACATATGTGATCTGGATGGAAATTTGTAAGTTGTGGAAAGGATATGGCAAAAAGTCTGTATAACAGTAACTAAGTCACTAGTGAATAGCCTAACCATCTAAAATTCACACTTATAAAAGCTTTATAAGCCAATTTCCTTTTTTTATATTATCCAAAATATGGTAATTCTCTTTGGTTCTGTTTTGGGTAACAGTCCTACTTTGCATTTTATTTACTTCTCAAATAAATGTGTGTAAGTGTGTTTGAATTAATTTCCATTGAGCTTCTTACACAGTTTAATATCATGGATAAGAATGGTAGCTACTAACATTTTACCTTGCTACTTTTCCAACGTGTGCAAAATATGACTGCAAATCTTTTTTTTTTTTTTAATTTTAATTTTTATTTTTACAAAATGTAATTTTGTATACAGTGGAACCCAATTTCACATGTATGGAAAGGTAAATCAACACCTAAGTTGCTCAAATCAAGTATACCCATGTATAGAGTATTGTCTCAGGCAAAGTGGTGGTGTGTCTATCATGCTTACCATGCCAGTAACCCATGAGCGGTTTTAATCACCTCTGTGCCACCACTTTAATCAGTAAAGTTATGTTGAGGATTGGAACTATTCAAGTCTCAAACTGTAGGAAGAAACAAGCTAAATGGCATCATAACACCAGATTATCACAGAAAACAGGAAAAGCCTCTCCTTTCCTGCAACAAAATAGAGACCTGAAGTGTTTCTGTGGCTCACTGCACTATTGCTCTTGGCTGTAGAGGAGCTTTGATATGGACCAAAAAGTTTGGATTGCCATCATGGAGCTTCTAACTGGGTATAAGAAACAACTCTTCCTATAAGTTTCTATATGACCAATTCTTCTGGCTGATTTTGGAAAGTATTTTCTTACCAAAATGAACTTTCTCTTGTGAGTGGAAAAATGAAAATAGCAGTTATACTATTGTTGCATTAACACACAGAACGTAATCTTAAATACACCTTGTTCTTGACTGGAAAGCTATTTCAACTAAATGAAATTTTGCCAAGGGAAAAGGGCAGAAAGGGGTACTTATGTTCCATAATGGTGGGTATAAGAATGGCAATCTCAATTTAAGTCTGTAAGTCCCAGGGGTAAGTGAAATCATAGATGGCAAGAAAACATTTGTTTGTTCAGTTTGGACTTGAATAAGGGAACAGACATTACACTGTGACTAAAAATAACACAACCAGTGTCTCTGTTAGAAAAAAAATGCAGTTATCAGGACTTTGGAGGATGTTAAACAGTAGAGATGCCAAGCCAGGTCTTTATCTACAACAATAATTCAATGGCAGCTGCTTTGCAGTATATTTTTTAATCGGTAAAAATGTATTGTAAGTTTCTGAAGTGGAGCTATTTAGTTGATTTTTCAGATCTGTGAACCCAAAAGTGATAACAAATATGTTAGGGAATTAAATGAAAACCAAACTTCCTATCTTGACAAGTGTTGAAAAACTGCAACCAAATGCATTCTGTGTGGATGCAAGTTTGATTTCAATTTCTTCCTGTCCCAAGCTAGTTCAAATATTATTTACTTATCAAAGGAATTTGAATGATATGTATTTCCCATAATTGCAGGCAAAACAACTGTAGGAACTGAACCACATTTATGCGTGTGTGTGTAAAAATTACATTAAAAAAATCATTGTAAATTAATGATTTTATATAAGATACCACTTATTTATTTGTTAATTTAAGATCACTTGCTTGTTTTCAACTTTGTGTATGGGGCAGTGTGTTCAGGAAACTCTTTGTGTGTGTGCATGTGTGTGTGTATATTTATGTGTATGTGTGTATATATATATATATCTGCATGGTCATGTGGTATGAAGACTGCCAAACAGTTTTGATTGATCTATTTAGCTTTAAGCTAATTTCTCCTCATAACATTGATGTATGAGTACACACTGTACTGATCTTTGACTGAAGGTTATAACCGCTTGTTAACTGCCATTTAAATTGACTATATCAAAGCCATTTAATCTGTGCTTGCAGATTGCACTCCTTTAGCTGTGTCCTATATACCAAAACAAGTTATTGTCATTTCCCCATTGCTGTGTGTTTTGTCTCACTGCATGTTCCAACATAAACTTAGGACGAGGAGAAATACAGCTGCTGTCTGTGGTTTGGGACCTTCTGGCTCTTCCTAGTATGTGGTTGAACTGCGAAACAGTTAGTGCTGTGCTGTGCCAACTTAGTACTGCCTGGAATTGGAGAAGTCATGGTTTGATCTCTGAAGAGCAAACCAAAGTAAAAAACAAAATTGCTGATCAATTAAGAAAGTAACTTTTTGACTTTTTTTTCCTGTATAGTGTATAGGTGATATTATTTGTATTAAGAGTTATTAGCAAGAAAGCACATTTCATCTAGAAATTTTATTGACTAACTAAGGAGAGTTGTATTTGGCCATGGTTAATGTATGGTAAGACAGGAGACAGAACAAATGGTGAGAGGCAAGCCCAGATGGAAAAACATCTTGAAGCTTTTGAAGAATTAATTATGCAACTAATTAGCTGGCAATCTCACAAGAAGAAGGAATTGAAGAGGTCTGATAGATTGTATGCTGAGATGTAGCTATCAGCTGTGATTATGGTGAAGTCATTTGGTTAGCCAGACTATCTACAGGAATCCTTAGGACCATATTTGTTACTGTGTCAGTAAAAACACCCTTTTGCAAAGAGCAAAAAGTGCAATTGAGTCGTCTGTTATGTAGAGTGTTGGGCTCTGAAGACACTTGTTTTAGTCCAAAGACTGATGAACTGGGGTAGACCTGTGGGTAGACCTGTGCGGTGTCAAGAGTTGGACTTGATGATCTTTAAGGGTCCCTTCCAACTCAGGATATTCTATGATTCTATGATTCTATGAACTATGTTTCCTTACCAAGGTCACACAGGAATATGTCTGCCTGACAATGCTTTAGGTCTTTCTTCTGCTTCATTTGTTTGTTATTAGTGACTTCAACTATCATTTCACATCAGGTAACGTAGAAACATTAGATTGGGGATGTGCAAACTTTCATCCTGTAGGTCATCTGTACTTTGTCCTGACTTGTAGACAGTGGCCACACCACACTAAGGTGTGATACAGGCCAAGGCCATGGATGTACAGAGTTGGGAAGAGTTGTTTCAGCTTGTGTGAAGCGTGTCATGGATGAGTATAGTTGCTTCTAGACCCAAGATGGGTCCCTTTTGAATTGGGTAACAGCAATGAAAATACATTATACCCATAAGGTTAATGTCTGTGTAATCTATTTTAAGAAGCTCTTGCATGGCAAGCTACCTTATCATGTTTATATACAATAAGTTTATCATTGCATGTGTTAAAGAAAGGACTAATGCTAGGTTGTTAGGTCTACCTCCTTAACCTCAATTTTGAGAGGCATTTTTCCTCTGCTAGTTCAGTAGCTTTTCTCTGCGAGCAAGACTAATGCCTGATTCCAGGGAAGGAGATAAGTTTTGTCAGCCAGGGCTGCAGCTCTGAGATATGTTTCTCTTCCAACGTGAAGAAAATGGCTTTTGCTTTTAACTACGAATCTGAACTTTGGTGTCTGGATGAATTTCTAGGACACATGCAAGTACCTTAGAGTGACTCTGTCTCAGCTGCCAGGGCTAACTATCTGCTGGCAGCTTTTGGTGGAGGAGCTGCTCCCCCTTGCAGAGCTCAAAGCCTTGCTCCACTCACTGCTTTTGTGCAGGGTAAGTGATTGCACAGCAGCTTCCACAAAGCTCTGGGCAAGCTGCTGCTGAAGCCCAACTGGTGAGTGAAAAGCTTGTCCTGCCACTGATATGCTAGTGTAGAGTCAGGGGAGTGTGGATAAGCCTGTGCAGAAAGCTTCAATGGAGCACCTAATGAGAAAAGTGCAGTTTTTTTTTTTTTTTTTTTTTTTTTTTTTTTTTTTTTTTTTATGTAATTTACCAGCTTTTCTCTGCCTGTAGTGTTTGAAACGATTAGACACACAGGGGTCTCTCCAGCTATTGGCACTGGGTTTGCCATTCAACTGGGTGATTGGATCTCCCTGTGTTTTCACAGCTGTCTGCCATCTGGAACTAGCTGCTTGGACTGGGTGCTCCACTTAAGACCTCAGCCTGAAATAAAATCACGCAATTGTGAAACATGTGGCAAACAGCAAATAACTGTTTTTGAAGAAATTAATTTAGATGAAGGTTTATGAAAGAATAGTTTAGAGACTGTCAAATGTGGAAGAAAGGGAAGGATTAATACCATAGGTAGAACATCAAAGTAAGCAGAGCCTCTAATTCTTCACAGTCAGTAGAAATAAATATGATCATTATCAAGAATTAATCTCTCACTATTCTAAAATATTTTTGCAGATGTTTTTCATTAATTGGAAAATAGTTATTGAAATAAATATAGAAATGCTGGTTTTAATTTTATTTATTTATTTATTTGAGATTAATGTGATTAGCTATGACAAATCTCTAAGAAAACAAGGTCCTGTAATTTTGAAGACCATAGTTTTTTTTTATATTTATTCACATTTACAGCATTATTAGTTGAGGGTTGTAAATAAAAAATAAATTGAAATCATTTAAAAATACTTGGGAAGTAGTTGGTGAAGAGAGGAGTTTTAAAAAAAAAAAAGGCGTGATAATAATTTCTGTCTAAGATAGCATAGCCTGGTTCCACTTTGTGCCTTTTTCAATTTATTTTCTTATCGTCATGCCTAAAAGCTGTGAAAGCATTTTGGGCACAAAGCCACTGATGTATTCATGAGAGTACCTGTCGGGTACACACTTAGCAACTCCTCCTTTTAGTAATGTTGGAAGATTCAGTAGTTCCAGTCAACATTTTAGCACTTATGATGTAGTAATTAGACTCAAGTGTATACTAAGAAAAGACATTTTACTTTTACTTGCTCCTAGATCTGACTGGAGATGGCCTAACAAGGGAAACTTTTGGTTTGGGACAATGCTCAAAACACTGTGTACAAAGTGACGAAGTACGTGAAGTCCCTAGCCTCGAAACATTTGGGCACATGGTTAGTTTTACTTCCTGGAGTCAGGATATTAGGCACATGTATTTGCAAGATTCTGGTCCAAGAATATATGTAGATATATATAGTTTGATCATGAAGTCTTATCACAGTGTTGTGATTTGCTGTGTACATTGCAATATTTGAGAATTTAAATCTCTGTTGTAGGACAAGTACTAGTTTCAGTTCTTTTCCAGCTTGTTGCTTTCTCCTTCACTCACTTTTAACAACTGAACTTGGGGAAAATGCCTCATAAATTCAAGCTCCTGTATATTGCCATACTGCAACTAATCAGCAGCCACAGCTGCCGCCTAAAAATTTACACCTAGTCTTTGTGCTTTGAAGGAAAAGCTTGAAAACGTTCTAATGCAGCATGAAGTAGAGCTGTAAGGAGTTTTCTACAGATATTGTTTTCACCAGAAAGTATTGAGTTTAAATTGAGAAAGAAAGAATTAAGAAAGTAAGAAGTCATTGAGGAGTCTAAAATGTATGAAATAAAACCAAACAAACAAAAACTTAGGTATTTTAAGGGCAGGGGAGAGTTTGACAAATGCTGTTTAAAGACTTCCTTTTCTTCTAGGCTCTAATGTAGATTTTTTTGCACAATTCAGATGATGAATATTTCCATTTCTACTCTTAGTTTTTGTAACCAGGACAATCAACATAAAATCAGTGACCTGTTAAAGCCATAACTGTTATTCACTTGCTTCTCTTTGTGGCTGCTTCAGATGGACACAAATCCAAGATGCTTGTCTGCTGGTTAGCATTGGGAGTTCAAGCAAGATTTGTTCACGTCTTATGAACAAAATTAATTTTAAGTAGTGATACATTACAATTTCAGTGTTTCTAGAGTTGTATATGACATACCATATAAATATGGTTGGACTTGATTATCATTGTGGATCCCCTCCAACTTGGATATATTATGAATTATACTGGGAATTACTATACAAAAGTAATACCCAATAAGTGTGCCTTTTCACAGTGTCTTAGCTGGCTGCATTGCTCTGGCAGTGCAGTAAAATGGGGGATTGGTTTTCTTGGCTACGCAAAATGTCTTCAGTGCTTGTTCTTAATGAATCCATAGCTTGAATCTGCAGACAGCAAAGCAAAGAGCCTTGCAGGCCACTACTAGTAGTCTTCACTGTAATGTTGTCACTCCTATTACAATTCCACTGCCTGTTTTGCTGTACTAGCACAAACTGACAATTTAAGTCTGAGTCCTTACTTCCAAGTGGTAAAGGATATAAATAATTACAGATGTCATTATTTAGTGCTTTGACATGGTCAGGAATGGAGGCGAATCCACGCCTGACTTCAGGGGTTAGTCAGCGCTTTTGTAGGCTATGCGAATGCAGCCATTCCTACCAGTACAAGTTGTACAATTTGTAGGCTTAGGTGGAAAAGGGCACCTCCTAAAATATAACAAATACTCAAATTACAGGTGAGATTGACTACCCATAACGGTGAGTCTTTCTAAGATGTTTTTACAGCCTCAAGCATGGGCATATGGATTTTTCAAAATGCTGCAGGCAGTGCAGAATTATACTTTCCAGTGCACCAACCCTAAATCATTGATATGGATTTACATGATGTTTAGTTATGTAGAAGTTGTATTTCATAAAATGTTTTGCAAAGGGAATATAAATTCATCATTTTTAATGTAAAATGCAAGTAAGCCATGAGCTTGAGGATTGCTAGGGAGAGAGCTGCTGGAGGGCTTTGGAGTTTCTAAAGAACTTTGAAATGTTCTAATCCATATGTTTAAGAAAAAAAAAAAGTTCATTGGTCTAGCTTTCAAAATTAAAGGAACATGTTCTACAAGTGATGGGGAGAGATGGGAAATTTTGGGTGACAGAGTTGACTAAGAGGATTATGGGGATATTCAAAGAGTGGCTGAGAATTGGTTCAGGATGGAGACAGAGTCATTTTATGAAATGAGTGGGAAATAAAAGACGAGGAAGCTGGCAATCAGTGGCAGAACAGTGAGTATTCCTTCTGAGTTATTTACTTATCTGAAATGTTTCAAATGTAATTAGCAATGCCTGCTAACTAGCAATAACAGGATTAAAACCTTTACATGGTTCAGTCATAAAGCAAGCAGTTCTTAATCCTGTACTTTGACTGACAATGATGGCTTTAAATGAAAGTTTTTCAATGCAGAGACTAGATGCTACAGGTATGTTCACCACTAAAAATATAAATGGCCTGAAAGGGGGGGGGAGGATTTCATTTTTTTGGTTTTTTTTTTTTAGATTTTTTTAAGAGAATTTTATTATTTTAATAAAGAATTATAATTCTGATCTTCAAAAATTGATTATATTGAGCTCACTAGTTACAGAAGCTGAAATAAAATAGAATCATTTGATCAGGTCAGCTTTTTTGTAATCTTCTGAAAACAATTGCTTATGTAAGAAGAGATAGTCAACTGTAAGAAATCACTCCTTACTGAGCAGTGGCCAGTATAGTGGTTTCTATTACCCATACTATCTGTAATTTAGTCTGATATGAATATTTTTAGTTCACTTAAATAGCAGGTGCTTGGCTAAATTATTTTATTTTCAGGGGCTAAGCAATTAATCATGCCTTGTTATTACTTGTATTTGTTCCTTTTATCTCAGGAAAACAAAACAAAATATTTTTACTGTGGAAATATACAATGACAAGAAGTATTTGTCAATATTATTACAGAAGTTTGTTATTTCCAGAGTTCTCTAATCCTTGTTTTCTCTTGGCAATAATGCGGCATCATATGTCAACTATTTTTACTTTGGTTTTGAACTCACTGCAGAGTTTTGAATTTCTGACAAAAAATCATCCCAAGTCATCCTTGATTCACAGGAATCTTGAAAATCATTGCATTGCTCTTGGGATGAAAAAAAAATCAGCTTTCTGGCCATATGCCAGGAATCATGAAGTGGCTACTATTAAATATCAAGAAATGCCATTAGTTTGGGGACTCAAATAGAAATCTATTTCAGATGGTAATTTAGAAGAGGAGAGAGTAGCAGTAATAACGATCATAATACTTAATTCTCTGGTTAGTGTTTTCCCATAAGTCATTTATCATTGAAGTATGAGAGGATAATAAACGACTAGGCTTTTAAAATTTCTTTGGTGTAAGTAAGTTTACTTAATATTAGCTGTCCCTGAGATTCCATATGTCAGCATACGTTCATGAAATCATGGTACAAGAATTTTGCACTATGTGTTGTTTCTCTTGTGCTGCTAGCTGAATTTTCTAAGCGTGAATCAGGTTTGGTGTGTAATATGGGTATTAGGTTGGCTATGATTAAGCTCTGCATCTGTGGCCATTGCAATTTCACAGTAAATAAAAAAAAAAAAAAAAAAAAAGCAGCCCTGACATGGTTATAGCTGAAAGAAGAATCTAGTCATAGGCCTTGGCAACACTCACAAAATCAGGAAACTGAGGAATCAAAAGGTTTGCTAGCTGATAGTAGAAAGGTGGTGATACAGCTGAGTGTGCAATTCACCTGAGTGTGCAGAATTACCATGTAATAAACCATCCTTCATCACTGCATTGTTCATTTTGAGAAAATCATTGACTTTTTTTGTCATCCTTATGTTCCTTCCTAGTCATACCTTCTCTTTATATTTCTCTGATTTCAATTCATTGTGGAGCTTAGAGCTTAGTCTCAAAAAATGAGTAAACTTTCCCGTTAGTAGGGGAAGTTTGAGAAAGAGACAAGAGACAAGGCTGAGAAATATCAGTGGATGTTTCAGAGGAAAGGACATCTATTCTGTCACTTGCAGGAAAAAGAGGAGAAGTCTGCACTTCAAAGTAAAGTGCATTTTTGTAGCACAATTGAAGTAAAACATTTGTGTATCACAGTTGGAAGCTGTGTCAGGAAGTTGAGAGGAGTTAACAGCAGTGTGCAATTTACTTTTGATTTTTTCAGTAAGTTTCCACACGATAATCTGGTGCAACTTAACATTTATTATATATGTACTGTGCTGCATGTACTTGCAGAACTGTGTCTAATTTCTTGGCTAGAAAGACAGAAGATTTTATTAGATAAAGTAGAATTAATGGAAAATTTTTATTCAGCTGTTATACAACTTGCCTCCTGTATGATTCTGAGGAATGTAATAATGTTTCTTAAAGTTAATAAAAACATCTTAACTGGGAAAATAATTTCAAAGGAAGAATTTGGCCTGGCATAACTATTAAAAGTTTGCTTAGTTTGTCCAAATTGATAATAAAAGGAAATACAAAGTCAGAGTCAGAGGAAGCTCATGATGAATTATTCTGTAGTCTGTTCTAAGCCTGAAGAAATTGCATATTGCTTGCTGAACATTAATTTATATCTACCAAAATGTTTTTTTTTTTTTTTTCTCTACATGCCTCTTACCTCATCCAGATTTATATTTTTGAAAATAACATCTACTATCAGCCTGATGTAAAGAGTAGCTCATTGCGCCTGACATCTTCGGGAAAAGAAGGAATTATTTTTAATGGAATTGCAGACTGGTTATATGAAGGTAAGATGTACAAATATTTAATGTTTATTAAAACAGATGAGAGGTTCTTGTGCAGACCCTACAGCACAAATCCATTCATTCCAGAAAATGCTTTCTAAGGTTGCTTTTGCTTCTTTGACTTTTCATTTTCTTGCAAGATTGCCTTTGTATCTGTTCATTCTTTGTATCAACTGGTGTTTTGCATATAACAATATTTTATGAGAAAGAGGAATTTATTTTTGAATAAATGAATAAAATTATGAATACTAGGTAGTATGTAAAAATGTTTTAGTAATGAAATCTCAATGTGTTGAAAACAGTGTTTTTTTACTACTGACTTCAGTGGGTCTGGCATTCCAAATAGAGCTAGTCAAGTAAAACTAAACACCTGAATGTTTTTCTTATCTAGAATAACTCCATTCATAGCTTTGGAGCTATTCTGGGTTTGTAACACAGGTAAGGAGGGGAAGGACTCAGTTTGTTGCTTGTATGAAAAACAGTGCTGATCCATTTACATTTAAAACATCCTAGAAGAAGACACAGAAGAATCATAGCATAGAATTGGCGGTGTTCTTTCTTTCCTGCTGGACATAGCATAGACCTCTTCACATGTACTTGGGTTCATTTTTACCTATGAACATAGTGATATGTAGGTCATACCTGGCTGATTTTCAGCAAGGCCACAAGCTTGCTGATATTCACAATTCATTCTCTGCTGGTTTTCTGTGTAAAAGGCTTTACTTATTGAGTCAAGGAACAGAGAAGCATGACCCAGAATGTATGGCTTTGAAGATAGGTCCCAGCTTAATTACAACTAACCCTAGATACTTCAACCCATTCAGACACTTCAAACCTTTCAGGATCTGATTTGCATCTTGGAGAGTCTCTACTGACATTTTAACATTTTAAGTATTTTTTGTAGGTATGGAGCCAGGCCTCTGATCTGGTTAGTATGTTATTCTCAATTAGCTTTCCAGACAAATTCTTAAAATCTGAATACAAAATGCTCACACACACACACACAAAAAAAAAAAAAAAAAAAAATCAAATACATTGCAAAAATATCCAAGTCTTTTCATAAACGGAAGACAGAAGACCTGCACAGGGTGATTTGGTGTTGGTTGGGAGATGTTGTATTAGAATCCCAGGAGTTTGGGTACTGATTCTATGGCTGTTTCTCTTTTGTTTTTATTTAATATGAAATACAATGGCAATAAATGTAAGGAAATGCTGCATGGCATTTTAAAGAATGACTTTAATTTGGCAATCAAATACAAGTTGGATTTTTTTTTTAAAAAAAGGAGATTTTTGATTTTCAAAAAGTTATATTGCAAAAATACCAAAAATATTGAACTGTCTAAGAATTAAAACTGAGGTAAAAAGACAAAAATATTGCACTTCAAAAGTTATTACATAAATACAGGATGAGAAGATATGAAGGTACCCAGCTGCCACAGCTCAGAGAAATCAGGTATAATAAAATTTCAGTTACAACAGTTAGAGTCATCTTTCATGTTTACATTGATGTCAATGAAAGTATTAATTTGAGTAAGGTGGTTGAAATGTGGTATTTTGATATGCCTTTATCCAAACATTCATCCAGGACAATGTGAAACTGCTGAAATTGCAACAGATACATTTGAACTAGGCAGAGAAAGAAGGAATCAATGGTAACTGAATGAGCTGGGAACTTTGTGGTAGTTATTGTTACAGACCCTAAGGAGATCTGTTTTTGCAGAGGAACTTCTTCATTCTCATATTGCCCACTGGTGGTCTCCAGATGGTGAAAGACTAGCATTCTTGACCATAAATGACTCTCTGGTGCCAAACATGGTTATTCCCCGGTTTACTGGAGGCCTATATCCAAAAGGAAAGCAGTATCCATACCCTAAGGTAAGATGAGTGAGTGCAGCTCCCACCTCCTGTTTTTTGTTCTGTGATAGTATTCAACCATACAGAAGGAGTATTTCTAGAGAATAACAGAAGCTGAATTGGTTTTCAGGAAATATTAATTATGTGTGTTTTTTTTTTTTCTTTTTCCAGTAGGCTTGTAACACTTTTTGCTGTAAAGAAACTATTGGGTGAGGAAGCAGCAGACAGACTGATTCATAGCAATTCCATCACTGATGCATGGTAAAATCAATGCACCACTTCTGAGAGCAGAGTAAAATGTTTGAAGAACTGCACAGAAAAATAAATACTGTCACAACTGCATTGGAGTCACACACACTGTGTGCAAAGTACAGCACAAATTCTGCTGCAGTTATATAGATCTCACTAAATTATGCTACTATTAATAAATGCAAAAGAGTGGCTTTGGATAAAATAAGCCACAATAACATTTTTTTTTTCTGGCCATCAAATTAAAACAAACAAAAATGAAAAACCCATCACTGAGTTTCAGAACAATTAGGGAAAGATTTTTTGATTTGTGTTGGGAAAAGACAGAAGAGCTCAGGCAGGGAAATTGCTTCTCATTTTCTGGGGATTTTCTGATCAGCTGCTTCCCTAACCATAATTTCTGTGTTAAGTACCAATGTTGATATTATTTTCCAACTTACCAGTTTGTCCATATTTTGCATGCAATTTCAGAGTGCCTGAGTACCTTTCTGATGGTATATGTAGGTCTGTGTGTGTCAAAGTTTCCTTTGACATTTCAAGGAAAGTTCATTGAGGAATTTAGATAATATTATTGTTACCCTATTCTGCTACCACATTTTGGAGATGAACCTTTGTTCTTAAGGAGTGGAAAGGTAGACTGTAGCAGGTATTATGAAAAAATAGCATGTATAAATATAATGTGTGCTGTGAAATAATACTCTGAAATAAAGAACTAATGGTGTTTGCAGAGGTAGTTGATATGGTTTCATAGATAAAAGCCTTGAGTGACAGAGAAAAGAAAAAAGGAAGGAATATTTTAAAAAATGAGCTTTGTAAACAAGAAATGAGAAATTGCATTTCATTAGCAATTCAGCATAAAAGTGATACACTACTATCTCAGTAATCTCATTAATGAAAAAAACATTATCTTTATTTAATGTCTCAATTTAATGCCAATCTAGCTACACATTAAACACCATTAATTGGCAATGAATTTTGTGGTAGAGCTACATAGATGAAAAAAGTTGGGTCTTTATTATAAAATGAAACCATCAGAGAAAGTTATAACTATGATTAAAAAATAAAATGAAACCCATATGTGTTTGTGAGTACTGAAATACGTAGCTGTGTGTACATGTCCAAATACCCAGACTGTGTTCTTAAAAAAAAAATAAATAATGAGAAAGGAAATTTATATTTTGTATAATCTGCATACACCAGAACAAAGTGGGGTTTCAGTTTAGAGTTCTTTCACTTCTGAACAATTTATTATTATTGTTGTTGTTGTTATTATTATTATTATTACACAATGTCTATGCAATTTAGATTGCTGAGAGGCCGTTCATTGTAGAGGGAGAGATGTGAATCTGAGAGTTGGCTGCTCGGGTAGGACAACTACCTTCAGCTGCTTGAGTCCATTGCATGCTGCAAAGGGTGGTGCTGAGTGGACCTCTGATGGGCAGTCCCATGCCACAGCCACCCAGTGCCACAGCTGGACCAGGCTTCAGTGTTTCATGCCCAGGATCTGGTCATGCCCACTCATACTCATACAGGAGATGTACAAACAATGTACAGTTCAAATGATACAAGGAGGTAGCAGTTGTGTAGGAAGGACTTGATGTCAGTGGTTTTCTTCCACAGCTTTGCATCTGTATAAGCTGCTTTCATGTGGAGGATGGCTTTGAAAGACCATGTTTCTTTCAGGCAAATTTTAAAGTTTTTATGGATGAAAGTCCAGGAGTCTAGTTAAATCCATTTTCTAAATTTTTCTAAGCACTAGAAAAAATACACATATGTCACTTTCTTCTCCCCCATACCACTCAGAAATAAGTGTACACAGCATTCAGACCGTGTATATTTTGAGAAAAGTCCACTTTCTAAAGGAAACGTGTGGGTATATTTCAACCAGGCACTCTTCCATTTCTAAATATCCCTGTGAAGTGTATGACATACAGCTTTGTAGGTTATTATGATTAAATATGATTACCTTCCCTTTCAATATTAACAACTTGTTTCCATTGAAGCACACACTTGTCATTCCCCCATATCCCAAAGAGGCAACGTAGTTGTGTGACTCCTGTGTCTTACGCAAAAAAGAAGCTTGAGTGGCAGATGTAGGACTAGCAGTATATTCTTACCAGCCCTGCAGTGCCTTGCTTTCTGTCGCCAGTCCTTTCTCTTCATCTCAAGAACTGCTTAGTAACAATCTGTGTTACTGGGAGAAGGATGAGTCCTGGCTTCCTATAGATCCTCAGGATTTATCAGGCTCTTCCTGGTGGATATATATCAAACTGCCATTTTATTCTCCTTTAGCAACAAGTGTTTTGTTTCTCTTAGAGCTAGCTTGCCAAAACAACAGGGTCCTGAACAGTACCAAAACCAGAGATTTTCTTCTCAACAAGCCAGGGAAGGAAGTCCTGGGGAAACTGATAATGAAAGAGATGGAGGAAGAGAAGGGATGTTATCTCAAATGGAAGTAGAGTAGCCTTTTGGAAAAAGAGCAATAGGGGTTGGAAAACGCTTTGCTGCAGACTGGCTCTGACTGCTCTGACTGCTTTAGGAGCTGGCTATTCTTGCAGCTGACTTTAAAGAACTGGGTCAAACTACTTTCAGCATTGTTCCCTTGCTCTGCACCAGAAGGTCAGAAGATCTGCCGAAGTAAAAGGGCAGTGAGAGAACGATGCAATTAATACTTCACATTTTTATCTATGTAATTTGTATGGCTGTGATTTTTTATTTTCAGAGCTTTCTCTTTATTGTAAACATACTTTATTATGTTAATGACTGAACCTATTTAGCTGTCACTTTTTCAGTGCCACTAAAGCCCCTATTTTTATTTATTCTTTTCAAAGGCAGGTCAAACAAACCCAACAGTAAAGCTCTTTGTAGTTAATCTGTATGGACCAGCACATACACTGGAACTGATGCCACCTGACAGCTTTAAATCAAGGTATTTAATTTCATTGTTTAGTGGAATTTGGGTTTAATTTAACGTGACTCAGGCTAATTGTTGCCTTTTTACTTCAGCACAACACTTACCTGAAATGCACTTGATCTCTGTTCTCGTGACTGGACGTAATGATGGTGAAATAAAATACAAATGTATTGGATTGATGCTCCTCTTAGAAAACTCAGGGACCTGGAATTTGCTCACTTCTGATGTTGAAGCTTAAATTCTCTTGAAATATATGAAATTAGGAATCTGAAGATATTGCCAAAGGCTCTGAATGCTGCCCTGGTTCTGAACTTGTCATAGCATTTTCCTTTACTTGCTGCATGACAGCTTGTTGCTTTCAGTTTGTGAAACAGAATTGCAGAATGTAGAATTGTACCACAGAACACATAATCAGGATGTTCTGTCATTTAGAGAGGAATATTCTGAAATTTTAAAGTCTGATAGATTATGGAAAGTTTAGTTTCACCCTACAACTGACGGATGCAGGGAGGTGGTAGAGGGTGAGATGCAATGCCACCAGGTAGACTAAAAGAAGGCCTATGCTGTGCCTGTGCTTGATAGTGTGGTCATCAGGAGAAACTGAGCTTCAGAGCACTTGTAAAGAGGTCTATCTGTAAATGGTAACTCTCCTGCTAAAGTAACTATCTCAAACTGAGCTCCTGGTTACCTGTCCTCATTTGAGATCCCTTGAAACTTTTCTTTAAAGGCAAAAAAATTCATCCTTTCCCTTAGGCATATTCCAATTTGTAGAATTGCAAAGATCTTGATGAAATTCCCATTGTGGTTTCAGTGCACATGCTAATGATCTTCTAGCCCTAACCTGTTATACAATAGCAATAATCCAAGAGGTGCTATAGTCCAGGTACAGCTGAGATCTAAGGGCAGGGGAAGTACCACTTCCTCTCCTCTCTCCGGGCATTGGGGCATTTTCAGGTGGAGAAGAAAAAGAAATAAGAAAGATTGTCCATCATGAAAATGAGTGGTCAACGCTAGCTAAAAACAACATCAAAAAAACAACAGAACAACAACAACAAAAAACCCACATCTCTGTATGTTGTTGTTCTTGTAGTTCCTACAAAAAAAAAAAAAAAAAAAAAAAAGATTTTACAGTAACTGTTCCCAAAACAATCAGGATGGTAATGGTGGTTCCTGATTCACAAGGATTGCCACCAATTTTAAGCTGGTTTAGCTTTCTTCTGCACAAATTGAGGCATCCAAACAGTGCAGGAATAATACAGTAGTGAATTATGTCTTGCAATTATTTATGTCAGCTAGAATGCTTACTGATTGTGCTAGTAAAAGGAACTATTTTGAGTGCACTGTGCATTTTGAAGTATTTTCTTTCTGTTGATGCACTACTGCTGAAAAACAGAATAAAATCTCCTGCTGTTTGCTAACACCTCATTAATTAAAGTGCTAGTATAAGATTTGAAAGAGATTCTCTGCTACCAAGGTTAGCCTCTTCACTCTCTTAAACAGCATTAAAATGGTACTTTAAATGTCAGAAGATATGAAGTGAAATGAGAAAGCAGTATGTAAATCCCCAAGGAAAAAATAATCTTGAAAATATGATGGTTTCACTTTACATTTTTCAGATTCATTCTTGCTCTCTAACGCATTGAAAATAAAAGTAAAATTAAAAAAAAAAAAAGTAAAAATTAATTTAAAAAATTAAAAAATAAAATTAATATTGATATCTTAAAACCTTTTTTGCATCTTGAAATTGAACACTATCTCAGTTTATGGAATTTCTGGTGTGAGCCTGACAGGGCTTCTTCACCAGATTTTTGAGTCCTTTATAAAGGTATTGCAGCAGTTTAATTTAAATAATACTCATATTCTCTGCTCTCTCTGATATGCTCCTTTAAATGTCAGTATTGCTGCTTTGTCAGAAGGCTCAGTAAAACTATTTAAACCTGGAAAAAATGAGTTGTATCTTCATTTTAGCAATCTAGGTATAACTCCTGTTCTATAAAATTTAGAAAAATAGGTGCAAGCTATTATTATACTGCCAGTTTTGCATTTTGGCTCTGGATTTGAGTAACTCCGTCAGGTCATCACAGTATATACATGTATGCCAGTATGAGGAGTGACCTTTGAACAGACCTTTCTAAAGTGGAAATCTTTGGACTCCATAATGGTTGGGAGAATTTTTTGAAGTATTAGCTTTTTAAATGAAAGTAGTAACTACTTTCAGTGGTCTTTTTTTTTTTTTTTTTTTCCCTCCCTCACTGCCTTTCTAATAAATTCATTGTAGAGTCTTTAGGAAGTAAGCAATAGGAGCTTTTCGCAATCCAATGGAAGAGAACACTATCATTATTAGCTTTGTGGATCTTTCAGGGTAGACACATTTTGGAAACACATAATGCACGAATCACCACCAACTGCTATTATACTACAACTCAGAGAAACAACACAAATGGGGCCTTCTGTTATTTAAAACCTTAAAAAGTAACAGATCTGTCCAAACTGTGGCAAAATTTTAAATTTATTCCTTTAAGTTTTATTTTGTGGAGAAATTTATTCAACTGTGCACTTATAATATCACAAAAAGATTGTCAGCCTTTCTTTTAACATGTGGTTGTATTCTGTGCAATTTCAGTTATCCCTTTGGTATTTCTATTCCATGTGTACAATTATGCTATGTTTTCTTCAGTAGCAAACATGATTTTGTACTGCATTAGTGCTAGAAAGCCAATATAGAAATGAAGTGAAATTTGTGTGTCTTCATACACCACTAGCTCCTGAAGTTCCAGTTGGAAAGCTAATACTTTCTGCAACAAAAAAAACCACTCTGGTGTGCAAGAGGTCAGTTCAAACCACTGTAATTTAGGACACCTGAAGAATCTTAGTAACTGATGATATTTAGATAAAAGGTTGATATTATGATATTAAGAAATTATATAGGACAATTTTTCAAACCCCATGCTAGATTTTAGACCCATTGAGAAGAAAAATATATTTCTTTTTACAAAGTGTAAATCACTAATACAGAGAAAATGCGAAATACCACATTAAAGAACGTAGTTGATTTACTGGATTACAACTGTGCCTCCACACATGATGAGAAGATTTCTCTGCTAGAACTGTGCATTGGCTCTCAAAATCTCAGTGTGGAGGTCATCCACTGTTTACTTTCTCTGTTCTCAGCCACTGTGAGCAAACTACATTGGCTCTGCAGTATTCCCAGACACTGCTGACCATGACATTTTAAAAGGCACTTTAAGAAATCAAGTTAGTCCTTTTTATTATTTTTTTCCAGTAAAATTTCAAAGCCTAAAAATACGGTAGATGATTCTGATTCCATATATTCCATTTTGAAAGAGACTGTAATATACAGTCAGACCCTTTGGATTTTGTATGACAAATTTTGAATATTTTAATTGATTTTTAATTAATATTTTATAATGGAATTTTATACACTTAATAAATTGGGCTTACATAAATAACAGTCTTCCAACCCTCACTGTTTTTTTCTTTTTTTTTTTTCTGTATTTATGCATTTCTAAATCTACAAAATTATTTGCGTATTTATGTACTTCTATTAGAAATCAGCTTATGAATCCCTAAAGGTTTTTATATTTCTGCCAGCCTTGCTATTGAAAAGAAAGCTTATTTGATTCTAACTTCAGGTGGGAAAGATGGAATGGGGCAATTTGTTATTAAAACAAAACAAAACAGTGTTTTGTTTTCACTTTTTCTTAGATATGCTGTCTAGTCACTTCTTTCAAAATTCTTTCCCTCCTTTCTTCCGTAGCAATAACAATACTTACCTCACAAGGTTAATGTAAAGGATTAATTCACTACCATACCTTTTAGCAAATGGCTCTAATATATTCAGCCAAGGGCTGCAAGATAAAAGTATATTCACAGGCTTTTTTTATTGAAGCTTTCCCATGCAGTGCCAAGGTATTTATTGATTATTCCATTTCCATTTCTTCAGTAGCATCTGTTCAGTGTTAGTTCAGTGGAAAGAAATGCAGCTCTGTACATGGGGCGGAGAAGGCCCACCACTTACAAGTGAAACGACACGTGTTGAGCACTCTTGAGTGATGCTAAATGTTTTAGCAAACTGCTCAGCTATCTCCCTAGAACTGTGATTATCTCAGTTGAGATAATAAAAATAAATGAAAAACATTCTATAAGAAAAATGATTAAAAAAATAAAATAATTGGGACTTCAGTTTTGGCAAATGCTGATAAACACTTTTGATATCTAACATGCTTTTTATCAGTACTGAAAAATGAGTCCAGATTTCACCACGTTACAAGTCTTCAAAAAAAATTTAATTGTCATACGGTAAGGAAAAGCATTTGCTTTCTTAGCAGCTACAGTTGGAGATTTTTCTCTCACTGAATAAACTCCATTCCCTTCAGGCCCCAAGAGGTCACCTGTCTTGGTGCTGCAGCACCTCCACGGCACTTGTGAGATGTTCCAGCTCCTCCTGTTGCACTGGCTGTATACATTCTATGTTCCTGTTTCCTAAGGGAAAGCTGTATTTTCTTTAGATTGCTTGTCTTATCTGATTGCCTTAGGCTAATTTGAAGCCAAGCAACAGATTTAGATATAAAATGTGGAATTTTATATCTATTTATAAAATAGGAATATCTCTCAGTCTGGTCAAGGAGTTTTGAATCTCTTGTTTTTATGCATCGCCTGATTAAACCCAACTTGCAATAAAGTGAGTCCTGTACAACCTCCATCATTACTGACTGATCAGTCTGACTTGAGATATGCTCCTGAAGAGGAATGGAAGTTGTGCTTTGAACATGCAAAGTACTGTAAAGCACCTAGTTAAATGGTTTCAGACTGAGAATCTAGTGTAGTGTTTATTTCATGATTTGCTTCAGTCCTTTGTCCTGAAAGAATAGTCTCTTTAAAGTGATGTTGTGAGGAAACTTTGTATATGTACAAATGCAGAGGATCTAGATCTGGTAATCCCTGTCCATTTGTGTATTTGAGCTTGGAGGGAAAGAGAGAGAGAGCTTATTTTCATTACTAGAACAATAGATTAGTTGAAAACAACCTAATAAGTTTGGAGATACAGACAGATAGCAGCTTCCTCAGAACTAAGACAGGTTTTGTCCTGAAGGCTTCTCTGTTTCTATTCAACTGTAGCAGTCAGTCTAATAAAACATACGATTTTTTGCTACAGAGTTTAACAAGGTTATATCTACTGATGGGCAACAACACCACTGCTTTGTATGTATACGCACACTGTGTTTATGAAACAAGTTAAGTGGAAATTTGTGAATTATAAAGGAATACTACCTGGAGGCAGTATTTAATTTCAGTAGGATGTGTTTTGTTACATATATATATACACCGTACTACACTCCTGATAAACCAAGTCCGAATTTATTGACATTTGAACACATTTGTATGCAGAGTTGATGAGAGGGGAGAAAAAAAAAAAGAAAAAGATTTTTTAAATGATCTTTTGCTTTCACTTCAGTGATCATGGAGTTTATGTAAGTGATGGAAGATGATGTTATGGTTTGATTTAGCCAATTAATTACTGTATCAGCTGCATTCTGAATGATTAAATCTCCTGTTTCCTTCCCTCCTTGCAGACTTTTTTGAATGGAACAGCTCAGGCTCTGTTTTGTAAAATTTGGTTCTGGGATAATTCAGGCACTGGGGTCAGTGGATGCTGTTTACCTTGTGGATGCTGTCAGTGGTACTGAAGTACAGGGAGAGAAAGGCAGTTCTTAAAATACATGAAAATATCTGTTTTGAACATATTGTTTTGGCTGTCTTCAGGCTTCTGTACGCAGTGTCACCGGCCTTATGTAGGTGTGACTGCAGAGGGGGAAGGAGGCAGATACTTCATACCATTAGCCCCTACCTAGGAAATCTCTCTTGCTTCACCACAGGCCTGGAGGGACAATTTGTTTGATATTACGAGCAGTTTGATAAAATGGAAGCTGACACGCATGGATATTTAGTGAGACTTTGTTTTCTGTGGAGGTTTCATAATAAAATACTTATTATTTTATATCATGACATTTTAAAGTGATTTCATCTGTCCATTACAGACCTTTTTTTTTTTTTTTTTTTTTTTTGGACCATATTCTTTTGCAAAAACATGTATATTCTGAAGCAATTTTGAAAATACTGTTTTCTGTTGGAATTCAGTGTTGCTTTTTAAGCTGGCCAACAAGTACACAGCTTATGTGTGTTTGCAGACATATGTTACACAAATGTCTGAGAAGGAGGTGCTAACAGACTACAAATATCCCACAGGAACAGAATACTAGGATTGAGCATTCCTGCATATTGCCTCCAGGAACACAGATGGTGGTCTTTTTCTTTCATTTTCTTTTTTTTTTGTTTTTATCTCCACCCCTTGGTACTGATACTGTCATGCAGTGCAAATACATCCATACTTTTTTTTTTCAGTATTCGGTGAACTATGTATCTTTTTTACTGTCTAATCTGAAATAGGATTGATCTGAACATTTTGTTTTCATTGTTTACTCAGAGAATATTACATCACCATGGTGAAATGGGTAAGCAACACTAAGGCTGTGGTCAGATGGTTAAACAGACCTCAGAATATCTCTATCCTTACAGTCTGCGAAACAACAACTGGGGCTTGCAGCAGGGTAAGTCAGGTTTCTTCCCAAACTTTCTTTTCAAAGTTTCTTCTTGCATTTTGTTTTCATGTTCAGAAAAAGATTTTTGGAAATCAGTTTGCAGATGCCATAGTTGCAAGCTGAATGTAATTAGTCAACAGAGAGGAAATAGAGATGTGAGAAAATTCCAAATCTGGTGAAATGATTTTATGCAATTAACAACTTTGAGTGACATTTTCAGAACTACTGAAGCTCTGTTCATTCATTAACTTCATCGGAAACTGCAGTTGCTGAGCATCATGTACTATGAATATATCTAGTGCAGTGGCAAGCTTGTCTTCCTTCAGATATTTTCATGCCGCCTGATTTCTGCTTTCTTCCCTTATAGAGTTTCATCTCAGATCTTTCTGTCTCTCACAACTTACATGCATTTAAGGAAAACATGTAAAATGTTGATAATTCCTGCAAATTCAACAGCAGAATTAAATAACTAGAAAAAAAATAAAATGGAAAAGCAACAGGGATATTTCAGTTTTGAGAGCCAAGCTGAAATATGTTTTTTGCTGTTAGAGTTCAGCCTCATCACATCCTTTGTCCCAGACTTTGACATCTGACAATCCTGCAGTACATCTCTCCATTTTCACAGTCACTCTTGCATATTGAGTGCAGCAGGGCACTTTCCCATTCTGAGTCATGGTCTCTTCCCTGAACCAGCTAAAAGTAGAAATATTGCCTATCCGTGCTAATATCAGTAACAACAGATGCTCCAAAGTAGAGGGTATAATTTGGAAGTGTAGATGCTTATGAGTCATTAATGTAGGTCTGTCTGGCCTCTGAGTCAAAAGGCTCTTATCTGTGTGCCACTGAAGTAAATTGTGTTAAAGCGTTAGAGATCATTTCTAAGCTTGTTGCTTGTATGCAATGTTGTTGCAACATGCAGGTTGCTTTTCCTGACTCAGAAACTGATCATTAGTCCCCAGACCACGGGTTAAGGTTGTGAACATGGATATTTGTTGATTGGATTGCTGCCTGGTTCCTGTGAGTCTTCTGTCCTTTATTTATTTATCTACTTTTTAAGAAAGTCAGTTTAAGAAAGTGCTTTAAGCGAATCACTGTGAGCAGTTGTTTCTGAAAGGAAACCCTTATGTGCTCCAAGGTCAATTGGATTTATCTGAAGTAGGTATCCAGGGAGCTGTAATCCAGGACATAATATAAGAGAGAGGGATAGAGAAATTCCACTCCAGAAGAAATAAAGTGCAGAGAAGGGCCTTAGAGGTGGGTGAGTAAGGCCAGCAGTGCAGTGAGCACAGCTCAGACAGGGCTTGTGTTTGTAACCCTGGGCTGTGCTAATGCGGCATCCACTAGGATACGGTGATGCTTCTGAACTCAGTAACGGATAAGTAAAGGCCATACTGTGGAATTATAGCCTTCTATCATGCCACTTGATTTCAACTCTAAACATTTCTAAACTTTTTCTTCAACTGTAAACCCTTTTAAAATCATTTTGCGTGTTCTCAATTCAAAAAAATGCTTTATAAAAACAGTTGTTATAGTAGCCACAGCTTTTTCATTTTTTCAGGCCATGTATGTACAGATGCTTCTATAGCTAATAAATGTTCATTACTTCAGTGTGACTGTGACAATTTACAACATTTGACATACATTCTACATTTTTTCCAACATGTACATGTTATTGTTTTTTAAGATTGCATGATTTGAAATATGAGCATGACCAATAAAAAAAAAATCATTTTTTTCCTCGTCACTGACACCAAACTACAAGCCATTAAAACAGGGGATTGTGATTTGAAAAGGTCTTGCACTTTGAGTTTTATGCTGGCTGTTTGCCCAGTGTTGATGAAGAACCTAAAATATATCCAGTTGTCAGATAATGCCTAGAGGTAAAGAACAAATAGGACTGCATGCATAAAGCTTCTTGGTAGCTAATCAAAAAGGATTGAAAAAGGCATTCTTAGGTCCCCTGTGGTGTTCTACCAAAAACCCAGAATAAAGCAGCTGACTTTGTAATTAAATTATCATTCAGTTCTATGTAAGTGCCAAAGAAGAGATGTGAAGATTGTAACACAGTAGGGGAAAAAAAAAAGAAATAGTTAAAGACCTTTTGCTGAATGTGTGAAATATTTTGGGGCCATTTCATAAAAGCCATTTTTTCTCTTATAGAAATATGAAATGCAGTCAGACCTGTGGCTTCCTAAACAGGTATGATATAAATGCTGTTTCTGTGTGTATAATGTATAATTCACAAAATCAGTGAATGGTTGAGGTTGGAAGGGACCTCTCAAGATAATCTAGTCCAATTTCCTGCCAAGATAGATGAAACAAATCCTTTTCAACACATCCTATATGCTCTGCTGATATTTTGTTATCATTGTTGTTGGTGGTGGTCTTTTATTTTATTGTTATTACTTTATCAAATTAAGCACAAAAGAGTTCAAAGATTAGAGGTCACACTACAAGTGGAAAAAAATGAGAATATTTCTAAATTCATACCCAGAACAATATGTTGAGCTAATATGTCAGTAAATGGTTCCATTTTCATAGCTTCAGAAGAGTCACCCCATAAATAGATGAAATACATTCTATTTAAAATACATTTCAGGCATCATTTTGCAGTGTGCAAATGAGAAATCATTTTTTAAAAAATCTGTGCTTTTATAGAAAGCAGTTTTCCTTTAATACTTCTGTGTAAAGTTACACATGGAAAAATGGTATCACATCAGACTACAATTTGTGGTAAGGCCACGATTCAGAATACCACTTCAATGTGCATATATTTTTTTTCATATAACTTTATCAAAACTAATGAGTCTTCAGTGTGTACTTGGTAAAGTTTTTCTGAGCCCAGGCACTGGAAACATTTATTCTTTTCATCTGTAGTAGGATTTATTTCTGTCATTGATTGCATGCCTGTAAGAGAATGTGTCCTAGGAAATCGCAATGCATTAGGGATGAGACTACCAGAACTTTTACTGGAAACTCAATAGTAACTACCTGCATGTGCTACATGTAGCTGTAGCCACCATATATATATATGTATATATATATATATATTTTTTTTTTTGGTTTTGGTTTGTTTTTAATCTTAGCAGAATATATTTAAAATCTAAGGATTTTTTTTTCCATTTGTCTTAAGAACATGGCAAACAACACAAAAAAAAACCATCAAGAAACTCAGTGATGTTTTCTTAAAACGTGTAATGGAAAGCAGGATGAAATAAAGCAATCTTATATTTACAGAATGAAGAACCAGTTTTCTCTAGGGATGGCAGTAAATTCTTCATGACTGTGCCAGTGAAGCAGGGAGGCCGGGGTGAATTTCACCACATAGCCATGTTTCTAGTTCAGGTAAGTTTTTGGTTATTTTTAATATCCCAGATGTTATGTGGGACTCTTACTGTGAACATCAGACCCAAGCAAAGACTTCGTACTTCAGTAGTCTCAAGATTGGTTTTGTGGATGTATGTGGTCATGTATCCTGTCCAGATTGCTACTCTGTGCAGTACTTCTTGCAGAATTAGTGGAGTTCTTTCTCTTTCCTTACAGATGTGCTATGGTGGCATGTAAGATCTGTAAATTAGAGGTACTTCCAAAGTATTCTCTTTGGAATGTTTCATGTTTTGTTTGTGCCTCTATAGCCAAGAAGAGATGTTTTCTTGATAAACTTGTCTGTCAGTACTAACGTTTGATAGCCACAGAAATTCAAGAGACCTGCAGAAGTACTTTTTTTTTTTAACCCTCTTTCTATACATTATAAACATATATGTATAATTTTAAATTTTGGTCGGGAATATTCAGAATTCTGGCTGTGCACAAACAAGAAAGGGAAACAATACCAAAAACTTATAATGCTGCAAAAATTAGGACCCTTTTATTACCCATCTCAATATTTTCCAGTGGCTTCCACTTCTCAGGGCCACTGCTTCTCCAAAGAATCTGAAAGAAGATACATTTGTACTGTGACTTTGAAGGTCACTGGCATGAAGTTGTGATGACCTAATAAAGGAAATTATGCCCTGGAACAGAACACCCCAAGGCATCTATTTAAATCAGCAGAGCATTAATTCAGGTGCTTTAGCAGACCCATATGACACAGGAGGGATTATCAAGATACCCAAAACATCAAAACAGCAGACTTGGCACCCGGCAACTCTATTATCTCCCTTTATGACAATGTTCTGGTGTGAACATTATTAAGTCTGAAATATGTTCACAGCATACTGCAGACAGCAAAAGAACCTTAACGGAATTTTAACCTGAAGAACCAAGAAGATACTCATTCACTAGAGTAAATATATTGAGGAAGAATCAGAGAACAAAAAAGGGATCAAAGACGTGTCAAATTCTATCTTCTAAAGAAAACAGTAACTCAGATGAGAATTGGGTAAAGGTGTATTAAAGGAATACAAAGTTCTCACCAGAACAAAGCAATTTAGTCAATTGGTCATATTTTGGCTTCATTCCAAATATTATGAATAAGTATCTTTAAAAAAAAAAAAAAACATATATATATATATGTATATATATATATACATATATATGTATATATATATACATATATACATATATACATATATATGTATATATATATATACATATATATGTATATATATATATAAACATATATATATATATCTGATAAAAAAAAAAAATTCAGTATTCCCAAGGATGTTACAGATACAATAAAATTTTCCTTAAACTTGTATGCTGTGACATTTTTACTACTAAAGAACCCAGGAAACTTGATGCTCATTTGAGAAAACATTTAAACAAAAGATTAAGCCAACTCATACAATAAGATAATTAAAAGTACACATACTTTTAAATGTATGTTTTAGTACCTCTACAATAATGTTTAATGTCAGGCTTATGATTAGGAGTTTAGTATTCTATCCCTGGTAGGCAGAATTACAGCCCTGAGTCCTGTGCAGCTCCAAAAATAATTTAAAAAACTTTATATTTTGACTACTATAATCATGAATAAACAAGTCTAAATGGTACCACGTATGTCAAATTTGTATTTAAGTATATAGCTGCTCCTAGGAAGGCAAGGAAATGTGATATCTCAGGCAGCAACCATTGTTCATCAATGATCAACATTCTGCATGGTAATGGGGCTGATACAGAGCAATGGAGGACTCAAAATGTGTTTATATGATATGTTTTACACACTGCATTAATCTGATTGTCCATTATTTCTAAAGCAAACATGGAAGCATAAAAATTATATTAACCGTTGCACATAAAGTCTGTTGTCCCATCAGATGTTTGTCACACCCTGTGAGAGCCACGACGGGTGCCCTGCAGAATGTAAAGCAGCCACCAGGCCGCCAGTACCCACATAATCACATTTTTATCACAATGGAGCTTGGTTAATGTTGGAATTTGTCTAATTTCTCTGTATACTGTATATTCTCTGTATATTTCTCAGATCATTAACAGAAATCAGCCAAAGTTAAAGTTCAAACTGCAGGAAAGGTGAAATGATTTTACAGACCCAACATGAACGATGACATAACACATATATAGTGGACATACAGTGACAAAAGTAAATTTTAATGGCTTGCTTTAGATTCATTTAATCGTGGTTTTGTATGTCAGTCTTCAGCACAAGTAGTAACAAATTATGGTCTTTCTTGGGTTGCATTTCTTAGCGCTTTAGAAAAGCATGTGTCAATGGTATAATAAAATGGAATATAATCAAAGCAGGTTAGCAGAAGCATCTAATTAAAACTTCTTGAAGGGGGAGGCTACTGTTTAAAAGGTTATTGTCTATCATAGATAATTTACTGTCTGAATGCAGAGGGCTAGATGTGTATTTTATTATGTTCAAATGCTTTTAGCAACTTATGAAATATTTAAAAGAAACTAACCTCAAAATGGGATTGAATCATATGTTATGTATCCAGAAATTTCTTACTTGGGATTTTACAGCTCTAGAAAGTCTTTTTTCTGACCACAAAAGAAGAATTATAAAGTGACTTTAATGGATCAAGGCAAGAACTTCCTGCAAGCTTCATAAATTATGTATCATGGCTGTAACCTTGAAAAATAACCATATTTATTAATGCTTGGCTGGGATTTTTATTTCTGTTTCTTGCTAGATTCTGTGATCTCAGTATTTAAATATCTATTTCAGTAGTTGCAGCTCATCTCTTTCCAGAAAGGAAATAGTCACTAATAGTAAAGTTGTAATTTAGTCATTCGTGGAGACGTCACTATTATCAGAACTTTTCTGAGTACAGTAGCCAGCATCATAAACATATGTACAGCACCTAGTACAGCATCTTGAATTCAGCTGGTACTTGCAAGACTTGTCATACAGTTACTCAGCCATTCCTTCCTTGCAGATCTGTTAGAAAACAGATCACTTCTAAGGGACACATTTTTGTCTTTCCATTACCAGACATGTCTCATAGGAGTCCTTGAGTATCTTCTGCTTTCTAGGTATTGCTGTTGGTGGTGTAGAGCTCAGAGTTTACAGGATATGGTTGAGAAATAGAGGTATATATATATATATTAAAAAAAAAAAAAAAAAAAAGAAAAAAAAAAAGGTCTTTGGCTTTATGACTTTTTGTAGGACATTGAAGCCACTGTAATCAGGTATGGACTGGTGCTCCAGGTTCATGGAGCCTAAGGCTCCGCTGGACCCTCCATCTGACCTCCCTTGTAATTCTGGAAGTTTCACCCAGTAAAGATGAAAGATAAGCTGAAGTATTACCTCTTTTCTTTACAAAGTTTATCTTGGATTTGAAAACCTAGGAGGTTTTATATCCAGGCCTAGAACAGAAAAACACTTCAAGCATGCTCATGTTGTAATACATTAAGAAGTGAAGTTTTAATAAGCATCAATCCAAGCAAGAATTTTACCTTTATCACTCTCAAGCACCCTCAGGTGAGCTTCTCACTCTCTAGCTTTCGTGTTTTTAACCTGTGTGTGGTGGGGAGTCTGCTGCTGCTTGCTGCTAGAGAGTTTGGTTTTGCCTCAGGTTAGATATGCATTGCATCCTGTTGCTTCTGAATTCAGTTCCTGGTACGTTTGCTGGAAAAACTGCTGTCACATGCTTCATTAGATAGAAACAATTTATGAGAGGGAGCAAGCACCCAACTTGTAAGGATTTGGTTCAATTGCCAAAATTTAGTGGCTATTAAACTCTCCTTTTATTACCCTAGATAGAGACAGGCTTCTGCAGAGTACTTGTTGGAGCAGGGATTTTGATGAGATGTAGGTCCTGTGAACGTCTATGTCCGTGTTGGTGTATTGCATTCCTCATGGAGGCAGGCAGGGAAGTCTCTACGACAGTGCTGTTGGTGCAGCATCTCAGTAATGTTAGCTCACTACAAGGGGACAATAAACACAAAAGCTTAGTGAGCACACCCTGATGCAGAGCTTGGGTTAGAGGAGTCTGAGTCAGATTCCCCTGCTATGCCACTGTAAAGGAAAAAAAACACTAAGAGAAATAAAATATGTGCAGCGGCAAGATCCTTAGCTTGAAATATAGGAATTCTATCATCTGTTGGCATATGGGCAACTGAAAGAAAAAATTGTGTGGAAACTGTATTGATATTAATGGCTTTGAAAACTTTATATATGGGAGAGAAAGGATACTTAAAGTTCAGCCTGTCAAAACGTGGATTTGGGGAATTAAAGATGTTGTACATTAAAGATTAAAAAGCTCTAATCAGTAATGACATGCACAAACAATCCTGCTAGGCAAGGAAAAATGTAACAAGTAAGATGAAAGTTAATATAGTCCATCTCTTTCCAGGCTAAAAGTGAACAGATCAGTGTGAGACACCTGACATCAGGAAACTGGGAAGTTATTAAAATCCTGGCATATGATGAAAATACTCAAAAGATGTAAGCACTACTCTCTTTGTCTGTTTATAAAAATATCAGAGTTATTAAAGTGGAATCCATTTAACTGGAAATAGTGTATCTAAAATTAAGCAACAATATTTCTTTCATTTTTGAGCATTACCATAAAGTGTACACTCCCGAGTACATAAAATGCAGCAGTAAGACAATTTATCTGCCAGGGTATTACTGTGTGTGTCTTTACGCAGAGGGAAAAGGAACATACTGTGACATCAGTTGCCTCATTATGGTTTCTAAATACAAGAAATCAATGCACAATGCATCCGTAATAACATTTTTGTGGCCTTTCCCTGGGTTCCAGAAAAGCAAGTCATACCAAATTTTTAGTACTTGATAAAACCCCAAATACTTAATTTTTCCAGCTTGCTTGTGAAGTCTCTGGACTTTGATGATCTGACTCGAATTCTTAATACCAAATGATATGGAGAGCATTATCGAAACCCCTGATTTCACCCAGATCATTCAAAGAAAGAGAAATTTTCCCAAAGCCCCACTTGGTATTACATTGGAAAGGAAATGCACCACATAACTAATGATTCCTGGGAGCAGTAAAGAACTGACACACAATGTCTGAAGGCTCCAGATGACTTTAGTGAATCTTGATGAGCCTTTGTATATATCTGCACACTGCAAAAAATAAATACGTGTCCAATCCTGACTTTCTTTGAAGTAAATGGTATTTCAGCAAGGACATTGTGTGGCTGCAACAGTGTCTGTCATCTCTAGAGTCTCAGGGTGTGCTCAACCTGCAGAGAGATGGCAGACTGCAGGTGAGTTGTCTCGGCCACCTGACAGGACTTCATTACCCTCCTTCTGCCTCACAAGCAGAAACTTTTTGGGAATGTCATCTGGGACGCAACAAGGACTTTCCTTGCAGCAGCTCTACTAAGCTGCTTTCCACCCACGTAACCTTGCCTGTAAAGCATTCCCCAGGGTGCTAGCTTCTGTCCCTAGGTAGAAGAAAGAGTCTACAGCTCAAAAAGGCTTTTGGGTATCACAATGCCTATTGTATTTTATGATATAATTTCAGTGTGACCTTTTTCTGCTCCTTGGATTTATATTGCGAACTCTTGCAGAGAAGGAAGAACTTTTTGTTCTGTATTTGTTATGTGCAGAAAGGAGTCCTGGTTGCTACTGGAGCTCCTGGACATTACAGAAATTGAACAGAAACCATGAAATACTATGTTTGTTGCTGTTTAGATATTAAAGCATATAGCATTTGAAATAAGTATTCTGTATACAAAATTTTCATTTCTTCTTGGGAGTTTCTAATAAAAAAAAAAATGTAATTATGTCTTGCACCAATCTAAGCACCACACAGATCAGACTGTTTACCAAACTGAGTTTAACTTTCTTCATCTTTTGGGTGCAGTTATTTCTTAAGCACTGAAGAATCTCCAAGAGGAAGACAGCTGCACAGGTAAGAAATGGCTGTGTTAACAACATATTCATCCCAAGCCACAAGTGCTAAACTGGCATAATTGTTGCTTTGGGGGTTGGGTAGACTATGTAAAAATGAGTACACTTAAACTGTAAGAAGGAAAGAATCAGAATTTTTCAAAATTTCAAAAAAAAAATTTTCAAAATGGCACTTTAAAACCATTTAAATAGCTGGACTGAAAGGCAATCATGTAATATGTCTGTGTTTTTAAAACTGATGAAAATCTTCCAAATACAGATCAAAACAAAACAACAACAACAAAAACTTCTTACACAAACCTCAGTGCTTAAATCTGAAGTTAATGATGGTAACAACCAATGTTGTTACTCCAGAGCTCTGTTAGCTATTGAAACCCCAGTCTTGCTTTGGGTAGGTTTTCGATCTTATCCACATTGCCAAGTTTATAGAATGGTAATTCACTCAATCCTTTGAAAACAGTTTGCATCAGGGTCAAAATAAGATGGTGATAGTTTGGCAGGTTTTGGGAGTGAAAGCAATTCTGTCACTTGGAAAAACTATTTCTTGGTTTATTGTATTTTATTCCAATGGAAAAATGTTTCTGATGTATTTTTTTTCACCCAGTGTGTCAACAGTGGGATCATTGAATCGTCAATGCCTCTCGTGTAACTTCCTGAAAGACCAGTGCACATACTTCAGTGCAAAGTTTAGCCCCATGAATAGGCACTTTTTACTGCATTGTAAAGGTAGGTCAAATGCATAGCTTGTATTTATACCATGTTTCCTTCTAAGTTAATGTTTTCCTTTGAGAAGCACATTAGGCTGGAGTCTAACATTTAGCTCAGTAGTGGATTACTCAACATTTTATACCGAGCTTATTGCAAAATAATAAGTAAGAAAGTTCTGTGTAAAAGCTAAATAAATAAGTGGTATCAGAAAGTTGCTTCAATCTTAGTAAAAAACATTGACTTTTAAATTCACCCTGAATAAAAATCCTTTACAAAAATTATGGGATTTTATAGTGATGGCACTGTGGTTCATAACAATGAGTGGACCAGTTAACTTCATTATAGTATTGGGATTGATCTTCTGCAACTATATCTAGTTAAAAAAAAATGAGGGCCTTCTTACTGTAACACTATGTCTATATAACACTGTAACACTATGTGTGTATGGATATAATATGTGTATAATAAATGTCTAGTATATCTATCTGTACTACTCATCTGTACATGCATGGGTATATATATGGGTATGTGTGTATCTACCAAAAACCAGTTAAGGTTTAATCCACATAGACTGATCCTCTTTATCAATGGAATTGCAATAAATAACTTTTAGCTTTTTCTGCTAAGTGCATTCCAGCAGCACTAAATGGCACCAGTTCAGAGCTGGTATGTACAAACAGAAAACTAGAGCCATTCCACACCGAGAATAAACACTGATCAATAAGTGAGATTATAAAGAGGTTCAGAAAAACATGAGACAGTCAGTGATAAAGTTTATAGCTAGGCCTATCAACCTTGAAACTTGTAGTATTTTACAGACAATGTTCCTCCAGTACTTTGCTCAACTAACATCAGAATGAAAATAGTGGAACCCGTCATCTGAAATACATGTAACTAGCCCATTCTATTTGCATACATTTTTCTATTTCTTTTGAAACTGCACATGGTTTTACACACACACACACAATAAAATAAAAAAAGAATCTGCCTGCTTCAGAATTGAATCTATTTGAACAAACTATGAATATATATTGGCTAAAATAAGGTGTGTTTTTGTTGTTGTTCTTTTTGGGTTTTGGTAGAAGTGCACCTATAATACATAGCTGATCATAAGAAATAAATATACCAAGTGTATGATTTATACATGGTTAAAGCTGTGGTAGAAGTTATGGAACTAATCCTGATGCCCTTATCTGAGTAAAGACAGCACCAGTAATGAGCTCCTCATTAAGCAGAGTATGCAAAGTTTTCCCTAGTGCTTGGCACAGTCCCTAGGGGGAGATGTCTCAGACTCCTGCAAGAAGGAGCGCTGGTAAATTGGGAAGAGTTTTTTGCTCTGAGTCAGCAATGTCCTAGGGCCCAAAAACATAGCTTTATTTTTATTTATTTTTTTGGTAATTTTAAATTTGTTCCTTTGGTATCAAACCATGGATGCCAGTAGGAGCTTGTGCATGAAATTCCTCACAAGCTCATGACTTCCAGTGACTGGAGATTCCAGCTCTCTGAGCTGGTAGGACCATAGATCGCCTCCCAGGTTAAACCTATATTTCACTGAACTGCATCCAGCAGACTGTCCTAAGATGGGCAGGGATTGATAAAACACCATTTTTATTTTTTTTTCTTACCTCTAACATTAATGTGTATTAAGATTATTCAGAAGTCTTCTCTTCTGTTGGTCAGCGCTTGGCAGTTCTGGCAGCAGTGCAGCGCCCTTGTACTGCCACAGCTCTGTAAAATGCCTGTGATGGTGTGGATCTATGACAGTATTGTTGACAGCAACATTACCACAGAACTGCTTAAAAGTGTACAAGGTAAACTAACTTGAGGAGACAGGTGACACCACATCTACGTGCATACACAATCGTTTTCCAACAACAAAAAGCCTGTCTGAATTGTTGTGAAAACAAGTCTACCCCAGAGATTCAAAAATCTATGGGGAACTCTGGACTGGTTTGATCTGTGCAAGTTTCTTCCGCCTTCTGTTTACCCATAAGCATATTTATTAGGATAATTTTTTCTTCTTAATTACCCTCAGCCAGATCTGTCTCAGTATACTGGTTGTATCCATCTCCAGAAGGTCTCCAGAGACTCTCCTGAGTGAGGTGTTAATTTCTAGTCTGGTAGAAGGAGGACCAGCTCTCAGCCTCTCAGTCTTGGCAAGCATCACACTTTTTTTTTTTTTTCTAACCTGCTTGTGGATTTTTCCTTTAGCACTTCATAAACACTGACAGATGTAAGTCTCTCAATTCAAATAAGATAGGGAGTAATTCACAAAGGGAGTAATTGCTTAGTGTTAGTTATAGGAGGTCAGTGGCAAACCCAAGAGTGTGCTTAATTCTGATAAACTTTAATGCTTTGAATAACACAGCACCTTTAACACAAGTCTTTCTCCTTTCTGATTGGCTTCTAATCTCCTTTAATGTCTTTTATTTATTCATTTATTTATTTTGAAATCTGGCATCATCCCTCCATTTTCTTTTAGAATGACAAATAGAGATGGCCAGGAAAATGCCAGTGCTTTCCCCTCCAAAATAACATGTTCTGAATAACTGTTTTTCTTAAAACAGAATTCAGAGCAAAGCACATTTAAAAGAAGTAAAAAGGACTGGAAAAATAAATAAATAAATAAATAAGAACTACTGAAGAAATTCTCTTATTTAAAAGCTAAGGCAGAAAACTATGATTTGTCAGCAGTCTTCCTGTAAGATTTTTGTCAATACTGTCCCTTGAGGCAGAGAATTAAATTGATAAAAATCTTCGGTGGAGGCTGTGAATGGCATCATGCTATTTATTTCAGGTAGTTAAGTTCCCTAGGCTTGTGCCACAATTAATTGAGGGAGACAACCTCCTTAGGATGACTCAAAACACATGAATTAAACTTTCTGTGAACTGTTCTCAAGGTATTTTTTTTTTCTCCAGAGAATATATAAGGAGTTGGAAATCTTAATTTCAAAGGAGGGTCCATATCTACCATAGGGTTCTCAGGCACTTCGGCTTTTCTGCATCATCCTTCCTAGCCCAGTAGTGGCTACCTGCATGTAATTGAAGCTCTTGTCTTACCAAGATAAATCTAAATTTCCTCTACACAAATTCCATGTTTGGGGGAGGTGGGGTGTGGGACAACTCATGAAGTAAGATTAAATTACATTACACCTAGATTTAACAGTGACATTGTTGCTATTACAGAGCTGAGATACTAAAGGAGCTTCTTGAGCAGATAATTAAGTGAAATATGTGATAATTTTTCAACACCTCTGTAGTTTTTCCATAAAGAATATAAGTGGATATTATCATTAATTCAATTTCCCATCAACCTAAAGTTACGGCTTTGGAATGTCAAACTGCTGTATTTTAGAAAGTGCCTTTAAGTGCCTCTAATTTTTATACTCTTCACTTGTTGCTAAACATGGAGATAAAAAGAAAAAAGATCTCCTTCTAGGTGCAGGAAGTAAGACTGCTTGTTGAAGAGACAGAACGCAGCCTCAGTTTCACACCATTGGTCCTTGGCCTTAACCATGTCCTTTCCAAGAGAGACTGATGGAATTACTGCTGTATTTTATGTAAAGCATATGTACAGGGCTTGTGGGATCTGTCCTTATGAGGTTCCTTGTGTTCTCATTCTTTGTTATTTACTGAAATACAAGTACTAACCACCCTACACTTGCTCTGTTTTTTTTTTTTTTTCTGTCTTCAACACAGGCCCAGGTGTTCCAGTCGTTAGTGTGCACAGTACAAGTAACAGTGGAAGTGAGTATTCCTTATGGACTAGGTATATTTCATTTTTGTCCTTGATTGATTTGGGAACTGTGGAGGAGGAGGGGGAAGATGGTTGCAAGTAAATGAAAACTAACAGATGTGTCATTCATAAAAAGTTATATTATTTACCATTTAACAACACACACATCTGAAAATGATACGGAAAGAAGGCAATCAAATGACTAAAACTTTTCCAGACTTTTCACATGCATTTTATACTAAGTGCTTATCTTTCATCTTCTATTTACACCTGAGTTAATTAGACGGCAGGTTGGTCTTCATCCCGTTCACTTTCTATGTAAATTATGCTGCCTTTACTGCAGACCTTCAGATTTTTAGTGATGTTTTTTAAAGTTATAATCCAATTATCTTGAACTGAAGTACAGTCCTTGGAGGACTGGTCATAAAATCTGACCTACATGCAATGAACTTAGTCCTGCTCTTACATTTCTCAAATCAGACCAACTCCACTGACATTTTCAATTAAGACAAATCCAAAAACAAGGCCTTTTTAGGAAGGTATTCAATACTTCTAATTTTGAAATTTTACTCATTACCTTCTGCATACTGACACCAAACCTATAGCCAGGTATTTCCTGGCTGTTTGGGATGCTTTGTAATAGAAGACTATTCTTGAGCATCAGAGTTTTCCTCGCTTAAGGTATTTCTCGAGTGCAGTAGGGTAACAGCACTACCACCAACTCCACTGTGGTTCCACATAGCGTGAAGGTGTGGATTGGAGGAAAGGTTGAATCTTTCCATTCAAATCTACTAGACCAATCCTTACCTGTCCCAGTTTCATTCAATAGATTATCCCCAGAATTTTTCCCAGAATCCAGAAATTATGTACTCTGCTTGCCTGTATTCCTTTTGCCCTTGCCAGCCACAGATGACAACAACAGGTGACCTAACCTTGCATGTTGAAGTAGCATACTAATCAATAGTATCGTGCTAGCAAGCATTAATTAATGTTTGCACTTCAGCTTTGTATTGTTTTTTTGTGATGTCACTGTTGACAGTATTTGTAAATCTCAGTGCCATGTCACACCAAGGGGAAGGAGTTTTATCCAACTCAGTAAGAGGTAGATACTGCTAAAGTAAAATTAATTGACTTCTGTAGAGCTACTCAGTTCTGTGAAGGTACTCTTTGGCTCTTTATTATTCGTATCTAAACTGCTACTGATAGTGAATCATTGTTAAGAGATTTATGTTGAGCATCTTAAAAGAAATAAAGCAAGTAAGGATAGAGGGATGTTGTTTGCTGTAAAAATGAGAAAGCAAATAATGAGAGATAATTTATCTACAGTGTTAGATTATCCTCTTCAATTAATAAAACAATGATTATGGATTACTTCAATTATTTCATCCTCAGACTATAATTACACCATTTTGGTTGACTGCCCAGAAAAGGCATTGTCTCTTTTTGACCTAAGCACAGGGTTTATTGTTTAATGAAAAATATACATTTTGGAAACAAGATTGTTAATTTGAGTGAAAAAAAGAAAAGAAAAAAAAAAGACTAATCATTCTTCCATATGCAAAAGGATTGCTTCACATCTGTCTGCAGCTTTAAACCAAACTAAGTCTTACTCTTGGCTGAAGTGCAGAAGACAGAGAAGGACATGAAGTGATCAAGTATAGCTGTAATGGCTAAATATTGATTTGGAATATGTAGCCTGAAGAAGTGTGCTTACTCGGGGCTTAGGATATTGCCAAGCAGACTAGCCTGTGACATCTGCTGTTAGTATTTGTCAGGGATACTACTATTCATGTTGGTCATCAGTGATATCATTGTTAGTGCTTAAAGAAAACAAAGCATGCTGAAGCCAGAAATGAGAGTAGTTGTATATGTTCTGAATTAAACTGATTGCCCTTGAATTGCAAAGCAGTTGCATTATATCTATATTTAATATTGTATATTAAAAAAAAAATAAAGAAGGAAATAATTTATAAGAGTTGTTACTGCACGTTTGTGTCCTTTCCTTTATTTTTTTTTTTTTTGAATATTGATTTCTCTTTGAATGATGGTTTTCTGTAACTCTCAGCTTGTTTTTTCTTCCTGTTTTCTACAGATTTTTATATTTTGGAGAATAACGCTCTGTTGAAAGAAGCTGTTTTGAAGAAAAAGAATTCCAGAACTGAAATTAAAATGCTGCACATTGAGGATTACGGTAAATTTGGCAAAATATTATTTTAACAAACAAAAAGCTTTCTTGAATTGTTACTGTTTTTCATCTGTGTAACTACCAGCCTTTAATGTCTTGCTCTTTTCTTAAAAGAACTCCCTTTACAGTTGTCACTGCCAAAAGATTTCACGGATCGAACCCAGTATGCCCTTCTATTAATAATGTAAGTATTTGTATAGAATCATATAAAATAATAAAAAGTACTACATAGAAAACATATAATTCCATAATTAGAAAATGTAATTTTTCATTGTCTCACGGATTTGAGTTGATAAATTAAAAGACTTTTTCTGAGGTAGATTTTGTTTTAGGCACTGTATGGAAGAGATGCCTGTTGGGTTTTTTTTGGGTGGTGGTAGCGGTGTTGATCTTGTCAAACCTAGTTTGACCACTAACAAGTGGTGCCTTTCATATTGCTCAGCTACAGCTACTTCCTTGCTTACATTTTCAGCTGTGTTACAATTGTTACTGTATTCCAGCTGCTGAAAGTTTGAAAAAGAATGCTTACCATTGTCCTTGGTAATAATGGTTTAAATGGGTATCAGTTTTGTTGGAAAGGAAATGTCATATAACATCGTGATCTATATAACATCTTGAACTACATGCACCTAGATGTATATAAAGAAAAGACAGACATTTAAAATAGCGAAGTGTTAGATACGAAGTGTTTTTTTGAGCTCCATTTCAGCTGCAATTTGACAAGGGCTTATGAAAAAGAGAGGCGGAAAAGGAAGAAAGATGATTAAAAGAGAATATGAGTTTAAAAAGAAATTTACCTAATATTCCTCTGCAGTCCAATCTGAATGCCTAGTTAGGTGTACAAAGGTTTCTGATACTTTGTTTCCTAACCTGGAGGGTAAATATTGCATGTAAGATCTAACATGCTTCAGTGATTGCTTTAGAGACTCTCCAATCCTCTGGTGAAGTTTCACCTTCCGCGAGTCACACATTTTGCCAGGATCTGGTTTGCTTATGTGGTCTCAGCTCTGTCTGCAGAGATTTTGCACTGGTGGCCAGTTTCACTCCTCTGAATAAAGTCCTTTTTTGATGGCTGAGGTTCTTATTTTGACTGTAATTTTTGGTAGCAGCAAATGCTTCTGTGTAGTGTTCTTGTGCTCTCTGGATTGATAAGGTTACAATTCTAAGAAAAGTTGGAATAGAAAAAGGGAAGAAAGTTTGGTGTTATTCTCACAGTCACACAATAGCAAATATATTTTTTCAAATCACTGAAAAAATATAGCCATATCAAAAGTGTATGACTATAATAAGGCTCCTACATTTATGAAAGGCGCATACAGATAAATGTGAGCTCCCAAGATATGGCACCCAGGCTACTGAATCTTGGAAGGGAGCCTGTGTCAGTGGGTTGTGGACCCAGCATAAAACCCAGATGCGAATGCTGTACAGCTCCATGTTGTCATAAGCTCAGTTTAAGGCCTATATCCTAAATATCCTGTACCCTTCATGGTAAGGATTTTGTGAAGATTCATCTACTAGTAGTTGCAAAGCATGCTGCAGTGCTGAAATAGATCATTGTATTGCTATGTTAAAATCTATGTTCATCTGTGTATGACCAGACTATCTAACAAATAGGTATCATATAGAAGCCAGTTTTGTTGTTTAGAGCTATTATTCTTCCAGGAATTGTGATGCAAAGGCCATAAAATGCTAAATAGATTATAACACTTTTTTTCCATTTGTTCTCCTAAACAACTAATACATTTCACACTTGGTTTCCTTCTGATATAATACATGCAATGTAGCTATAGATTAGAGAGGTGTACAGTAATTGCTTGAAAATGTGATTATCATCTTTTTCTATATAATTAAGATCAAAGTTTAAATTCCAGATCCTTGATTTTCTCATTATGATTCACCTTACTCATTAAAAAAGTATGATACACTCCTTAGTAACACACAGGAAATGATTAAGTAAAGATTCTGGCATTTAATCCGGGTAATAAAATGAGAGGTGATAATCATTCTTTATTTTTTCTTGAACGTAATTAACCTCATTCCTTCAAAATCTTTAGGATAATGTATCTTAAATGTCAGCATTTATTATTTAACACCATTTAAAATTGTCCAATATGTAGGTGGATATTGTTAAACCAAATCAGTGGAGAGTTTGTTCTGATATTCAAGGGAAATAAACAGCAGGGTACTCTCCAAAGTAACAGTGAATCGTCTCCAAGAGGTTTCTGTTTGTTTGTCTGTTTACTTGTTGTTATATTTTGTTAATAAACAGGAATCACTTCACCTGTTACTGAAACAATGAAAGATTTAGGCCTTGCCCAAGCAATCAAATCTGTTTATGACTCCAGTTAATACACTTTTGGGGCTGATAGTATAAGACAAAAGACAGCAAGGTTGGAAGTGAAGACTTTTACAGCTTCAGGAATAACTCATTATAAGACTAACAGAAATGTAGAGAGGCATAATACAAGTACTGGAAGATATTCAAGATGTGGGGTATAAGGCTTTATATATTGATAGTCATGTTGCGTACCTTTCAATTTTGTATGACTCGTTATATTACTCGTTTTAACTGGCAGCTGTTGCCAGTGAAGAGTTGATGCTTATCTACAAGGTGAAGCATAAAGTACATGGTGAATTCCCCTACTTTGGTTGCAAAATGCTTGCAAAGGAGGATGTACCTAAAAGCATTTTTATTTAGCCAGTTCTTCCCCTGTAAGACAGCTGCAAAGTTTAATTTTGGGGAGATCTTTAAGTCACATGAATGATTCACTAGTTGCTTTGCAGACCATCCATCCAGTGTGTTCATTCTTCCTGTTTTGACCAATACAGAGCAGTATTTCACTACTCTCTTGTGCTTCTGTTACATTAAAGTCTGATTTTCTTTCCTCTCCTTTGAACTTCATAGCATTTCTCATGGCCCAGAGGGAGAATTCATTTAGCTGTAGGCTAAAAGAGGGACAGGCTAGAGTTTTACTCCAGCTGTTTCATTTGCAGTAGTGGTCCCAGTGCTATGGGCCATAATCAGCTTTCTCAATCCCCTTTTCTTCACTCTTGTCCCCAAAAAGGAGTTAGGGAATTGTTGAGCTAAGATCTGTCCTCCTTTAGCTTCCCCTATCTTTTAGGTTCTTTCACTCCCAGCCCCCAGCAGTACACATCCTGCAATGTGAATAAAATGCATTTTCAATCTTTCCTAGAGAAAGACAAGAGGAAATTCAAAACTTCACCTCCTTTTCTGGTAACACATCTCTTCATCTCACAATTGTATTTTCAACATCTTCAGCCTTGAGGGTCTGAGAAAGATATTTTAAGAATCTTTTTCTTGTATTGTATTGTCTACTTCAGGCCTATGTATCACATGATTTTGCCCTGGTAATAGAGTAACTTCTGGTGATGTATTTTAATTTGTTTGGCCATATCTTCAGGGAGGAGTTACAAATACGCTAATGGTTTCTAGTTGGAGTCTGGTATATCTTAAAAGGCTACATGTATATGGAAAAAATGTTTGGGATTTTCTGTTCTCAGTGTGTGAGGCTATTCAGGTTCCCTTTTTGACCAGTAATGGTGGGTGTGCTTGAAAGCTGAACAAGAGATGCCCATGAAATCTGAAAATGAAGTGGATTTTTTCCATTGTACTAGCTTTTGCGAAATGGTATTCTTTTCCCACTCAGTTTCACTGTAAGAAAGATTTTTGTCAGTAATATTTCTTTGTCTATAGTGGGTAGATTTTATCATTTGAGATGTCTTTCTTATGTTTGTTATCAAGATGCCTTTTCCATATACTGCATCAAATCCACTGCTTGGCAGAAATAGATGTACAGGAAATTAAGCAGTGATAATGGCAGTTATTTTCCACATATATTTTGAAATTGTTTTTCTCTCTGTTTGGTCAACTGTATAACTTCTAAAGTTCTGATTACAATCTTCCCACTTAGTTTTTAAATGGTGCGAAACCTGAAATAAATTTTGCTGCAGTCATGGTGTGAGATTGGCAGAGGAGTAGAACTTAGAGTACAGCAGCAACAGCCTCTCTGGTAACATTATGTTATCCCCTGAAGGCTGTAAGTCTAGTCATGAACAGAGACTTCAGTTAAAGCTTTTGGTTATAGAATCCTAAATAACAGATTCTTCTCTTTTCAGCAGTTTACGAACTTATGATGAGCTGCCCCTTTTCCCAGACAGTCTGCAGTGTATGTGACTGCCTTGCAAGAATCATACAAACTACCCACTAAGGTCAATGATATTGGTATATTATTGATGGCTCCTGTCTGTTTAAATGGTGCCTCGATGGTGAACTTCTGCAGTTTCCCAAGTTGTCAGCAGTCGTGCTGCCACAGAGGACTCATAATCCGGGTGTAGTCACTGTTGAAGACATAAACTAGGCAGCTCTTAAGCTCCAAACTTTGAAAGTCAGAAGAAAAAAAAAAAAAAAAAAAAGTGCAAGTGCTATCACATACAAGAAGGAAAAAAAAAAACGAACCAGAAAATGTTAGGCGTCTTCTTATCTTCTTCATTTGAATCATTCTACTCCTGTTGCTTGACTCTGGAGATGACAGGGATACTGCTCCTTAAGGAACCCCTGAATGATTGCAAAGATGTAACTTTGCTTATGCATTTTGGTGTTGGCTTTGATTTTACTGTAGTACTTTGCTTCCCTTATGTTTACCCACAGTCAGGTGGGAAGAAGACTTCTGTGTTTGTATTACAAACCAGCATAAATGGTATGGACTTTCACTCAGGCTTACCAGAGGGGTCATGAAATAATCCTATGAACAGGGTACCACTGAACAAGAGTGAATTGTAATTGGACTGTAAGTAATAATGAGTGCAAAACAAAAACTGACCTTTGAGAAAGCTGGAATCCCAAGACAAACTTCACAAATCAGGCTGTACATCTATTATTGCACTGCAGTAACAAACCTACTTTGTTCCAGAGCCCTCAGGGTGATGTTCAAACTTGCATAAAGGATTAATACTTTGCAGAAGTCTCATTTAAGGGCAAAAGTGGGGCCTAAGAGGTGCATAGAATATACAGTCTCTCTGTGGAGAACAGAGTCACACCTCAGATAATCAGTATTATTTTAGAGTAGCAGCTGAAGAGTAAAGAGACATTTTGAAGCTAATGGGAATTTTGACATGTACCTCAATGGAAATGGCTTTAAATGCCTGTCAAAGACTACTTATGTGGACATTCTTGAAATAAATTAGCCACTGGAAAATTGCTTCCAAAAGCAATATGTCAAACAACCCATCACAAAGGAGAGTGGTAGATGTGTTTAAAGTCTGAGCCTAAAAGTAGCCCAGCTGTGCCCTCCAGAGAAGGAGCTTGGAAAAACATTGCTGTCAGTTCTCACCCACAGAAAATCTTGCTGAAGTTCTGTCTAATATACTTTTTTTTTTTTTTTTCAATAGAAGTAATTATCTGAGGGTGGCATCTTTCACTTAAAACACTATCTTGGTTTAAAGCATCTTCTGGTACTGAAGAAAGCTTGCAAATGTGATGGTTCTTCCTCTTTTCCCAAGTGCCTAGATATATAACACATAAATGAGAATGATATTTGTTTTGTTCTTAATTTAGGTGGGAGGGATGTGGGCTGATTCATGATAATTTCACTTGTGCATTAAACTGTTTTAAAGATAACCAGCCAGACAAGGATATTTCTGACAGATTTTCTTCATTTGAAAAGTTAAAAGAGCTTTACTTTAAAAAAAAAAAAAAGATTGGAGGATTGAGGCTGCTGCTGTTCTCCTATTGGAAATAGTAGTAGAAGCTCTGTGAAACCATCTATGTCAATGCAGAGTGCTTCTGAAAGCCTTGATCTGTACAATTACCATACACTTTAAAAGAAATTTTCTTCTCCTGCTCTTTTACAAATAATAATGATAATATAATTCTGAAACTTGTGTTTTCTGCAGAGCTCACTCGACAATGAATATTTCCAAATTCATTGCTCTACATTGTTTGCATTTATTGTAATGGTGTGTAATCACAACTGAACGGTTAAGCAAACAAAAAACACTGTTCCTTTCTTTTTATAAATCCATATATAAAATTGTTACATAGGACAATGAGGAATGAAGCATAAAATATTTTGACTAACTCTACAAGTAAGTAATGCAGATGATACGGAAGCTATGTATACATGGTAGGTCTTGCTGAATTTGAGAACGTATTCATCATATGCTTGCAAATTAATAGGGAGATTACCTTGAAGGTGTTTTATGCTATCCACAGCCAAAAAAAAAAAAAAAAAAAAAAAAAAGATAATGAACATTATCTTATTGTACATATAAGACAGCAGTTATTGTACAGGATTCTTATCTCTCTTTCCTCCCCCCAGGTTTTTATAAGTCTCTGAAGCTAAAGCTTCTCTGGCAAAATAATCATTTCTGTCTTCATCTTTCTTTCACCTTAGACAGGATATTCCCACAGACACTGTCCAATCTAATTTCCATACATCCAGCACAGACACTTTTACATTTTAATTTGTATTCAGCTGGCAGATGCAGCCTGCATAGAAGTATTTTGCATTTTGTAGAACTTCATGGTAGCCTGCTGTCTTATTCTGCGTTTATCTTGGGGAAGAAATAATGCCAAGCTTCCCTTTTAAAACTGGTATTTTGTTTTCTTTGAAAGGAAAATAGAATATTTGCCTTCAATATAAAATGCTTATTGTTCCTCTAGACACTGCATTCTCCCATTCTTTTCCACCTTTTCTTCTCTAAAATACTTTTTTTTTTTTTTTTTTTTTTTTAAGTCATAAAATAAACTTATCATTCCTGCCTGAATCCATTTCTTGCTGTGAGTTTGGATGGAGAAAATGTAATTTTCTCCAACGTGTACTTTAGTCTTCTTTGTACCGTATTTCAGAAAATCCATTTGAGGACACAATAATGCAATTATTTGTTTTTGAAGATGGCAACCTTCTATATACAACGTATTATATATCCTACAAAATCATACTCAAAGTACTGAATGAATATTCCTTTTTTTCTGTTTAGTGCAACTTAACAAATTGTACACGAGCTTTCTCAGAACTGAACTAGCCATTAGTGATTATATTATTTTTTTGTTCACTTTAAACACTACATGCTTTGATTTTCTGTTTGTTTCTCAGCTATTGGCAACACCACAGCATAATGGTTTTAAAGTTAAATTATTTTGCTTACTGCTACTGCAGATACAGCAGCACTAGCTAATGGGATAGTATCGATGGAAGGGACAGTAATTCAACATGATTGCATAAACAACTGAATTCTGCCATCTAGGTTAATTAAAATATCAGAGAACAGCAAAGTGCATCACATTGTCAATAGTCTTCGTTTCTGTCTGGTGTGTTGGTATTTGCAGTGATGAAGCTCCAGGCAGCCAGTTGGTTACAGATAAGTTTCACATTGACTGGGACTCAGTGCTTGTCAACTCTGATAATGTCATCGTAGCTCGATTTGATGGCAGAGGGAGTGGATTTCAAGGCCTCAAGATCCTACAAGAAGTCCACCGATGCTTAGGATCAGTGGAAGTGAAGGACCAAATAGCAGCCGTAGAGTACGTATGTGCAAACTTTTCTTCTTTTACCCTGCTTCCACCTTGATGAATAAACGTTTTTGAATGAAACTGCCCAGAATGGTTTCTCTGCATAGTAAATAATACTAATGTTTATTTTTTAATGCAGTTGCAGATATTGAAATAGTAACCTTTTCATTACAAACAGCAAATTAAAGATCAAAGAGATGCTTGCTTTATATGTTGGTGCTTCTCTTTGGTAAAGCTGTCCTTCAGTGTGCCGTCTAGATATGTCATCTATGCTACTTTGTATTTGTCTGTATTCCTTATAAAAACTTCTTACAGCACAAATGATAATGTTTAACTGTTTTTGTGTTAAAATTTTTTAGGTCTATATGGTAGGATGCTGCTCTCATTTTCACAATGGAGCTTTCAAGTAATTTTACAATGCAAATGAAGTTATAATGTTGTAAATGAGAACAAAATCTGGGCCAATGTCTACATATTTCTCATTTGTATTGTCATTCTTTGATATAAATCCACCAGCTGCAGAAGAAAGTAGTCTCTCTGTGGATTAATCACACATAGCTTTGACAACCCTCTTTACTCAGGGTGCCAGTAGGCTAATATCAAGGTCTGGATGGACTCTTTCTAGGGACCTTCAAGGAAAGACAAAGGCAGACTTTCAGCTGGCTATGTTTTTTGTTGTTGTTGTTTTTTCTTCTTCTTTGAAAGGGTTTAATGCTTGAACCTATCCATGAGTAGGTATCTGTGTATCTGTATCTGGTATGACAGAGCTGGGCACTGAGGCTCCTGGCGTTTATGTTGGTCAGGAATGGGCTGCGTTGAGCAGAGCAATTCATCTTCCGAGCATCCAAGTGACCCTTGCAAAACGGCTGTCTGAAGCAGACCACAAGCTGTGCTGTGAGATCTGAGCTCTCTGCTTAAATAACAAGTAGTTTCAACTCAATGATATCTGGCCTCTTTTTGGGTGCATTGCATGGGGAAAAGGGAGAGAGGAGGTGAGAGGCTGAGAGGAGGTACTGAAGCTGGTTTTGTCTCTTCAAAAGCAGTTGGGTTTTAGCCTCAGGTTATTCTGTCTTTTCTGTATAAAATTCACCATTGCTAATTAAATGCCATGATGAGAGAATTAATTGTTTGGATAATTACCTAGACTCAGGAAGTTGCAGTCATTTTACCTTTAACTGTCTGAAAAATAGGCAACTGGTCAAAGCCAGTCATTTAAGCTCTAGTTAATGGAAAATCCTGGCAACTCTGAAGGGTTGCGCTCCCCAGGCTGTGCCTGACATGAGTGGGAAGAAAGGCTGTTTGAGAGTGCTCTTCTCCCTGACAGAGGAACAGATGTAAATGTCCAATTTAGACAAGATGCTCAAATTCAGGTATCTAAAGTTAGGTAAGATGAGTTCAATGCCATGTGTTTGCCATACAGAGGATGAATTAGAAAAAAAAAATCACATTTCCTAGTGCAATATCACTTTTATTGCTGTAATTTGTTCTTCTACCTTATCCACACATATAACAGTTCCTCAAAGTACAAATAATTTTCTTTTTTACTTTGGTGAATCTGGTATATAAAGAACTTTTTATTTCCTTTCTCTCTCTCTTTTGTTTTGTTTTGTTTTGTTTCTTGCAGATCATTATTGAAACAGCCCTTTATTGATCCTAAAAGACTGAGTATATTTGGGAAGGTAAGATGCAAAAATAATAGGATAGTAGGATATATCATCATTATTCTTTATGAGAATCCTAGTTCATAAATGAATATATTTATCTCTTTTCTTAAGACAATTTCAGTTATTAAAAGTGGGAGAAATGCTACCATAATTTACTGTATATTCTGTATATTTATTTCTCAGAATGGGTATTTGAAATCAATCAAATCCATTTTATGGTACTGTAGTATTTGCTTTTCAGAATCTGCAGGACAAAATTTTTATTGAAAAACATCTGCTTTCATTACAAAATTTTAATATCAGCTTAGGTGTTGTAAAAACTTGTTTCTTGCACTTTTACATTTGGGCTACAGTTAAATTGACAATGTCCTTCTAATACAACGTTTATATCTGAATATTTTACTGACTGCCTAAGGTACAACTGAGTTACAAGAACTTTCTTTTGTGTCTTTGCTATTTTGTCAGCTGCTTCATTGTGTAGCATATTGTTGCCTCTAGCATGATTGGGAGCAAGTCAGAGGCTTAACCTTTCATAACAAACTGAATAGCATTTTATTGGTCTGTTAAAAAACAGCAGTTAAACGCCAAATAATTGCTGCTTCTTCTATAAACTATAAACTAGCATGTGCATCTTTTTTTTTTTTTTTAATTACTATTATTAGTATTTTGTTATCCTGAAAATGAAAATATTTTGTGCCTTTGACCTTAAGGCAACAACAAACCATGGCCAAGTACCTAGACAACACCACAGTCACCAGTTATAGGAACAGCATGTTTTCCACTGTGATACTAATATTTAACACCAGTGTGGTAGCAATTTGGAAGACTAGTTAATGTTTGTGTAGTGTAGTGAAAATGAAGTACTGGCTACTATTAACATCCCAGAGGAGAGTGACCTTCCTCAAAGATGTAAGCTTCTGCCATACTCCCTGTAGCTACCAAAGCTGTCATTGCAAGAGTATCAGTAGCAACAGAACAGTATTTGGTTTGCAGGGCAGCTGTTAGAGATTTTTCAGCTAAGTAGGGGTGATTTCATCCACCAAATGATCACGGCACACATTGCTATTCAGGTTTTAGTGCCTGTTAGCAATGTATATGAAAATACACATGCATGTAATTATATACATTTCTCCACATGCTCTTCCCACAAATGATTACAAATGTTATTTCTGAATTGAAATCACGAAACATCCCCCAAATATTCCTAACTTCAAAAATTACCACATTTCCTGTAGGAAATTCAACACTTTTCTAACAGTGACATGACAAGCCAAAATTACCATAAAGCGTACGTAAATGCAGTTGTAAATATCTGCCAATGTCTATACCATTATTATAATTTATTTTTTTTTTTTTTTTTTTTTTTACCTCTCAGCACTTTTTTGTTTTATTTTGTGTGTGTGTTTTCAGACAAACAAAAATTCATAAAATTGAAAAGTCAGTTTTAGAATCGGGAAACAAGATCTATTTAACAGCTTCCTAGGGTTAATTGTATTTTACCTTTACTCTGCTTATTTTAGAGTCAATAACAGATCTTCTTTAAAACTTGTTTCCTTTTAACTGTGTACAACAATGTGATAATGAAAGTGTTTGTTTCTATGCATTAAATTGGGTTTACTGATGGAAAAAGAATATATACTTTGCTTAAAAGTAAGATGACTTTGGAATTGCTTAATGCTAAAAATTCTGGGCTCATGCACACAGTTGTGGAACTCTTTGAGAAGTTTTAGAACTACATAGAAGTAAAATTCTTGTCACAATCAGTAGTGTTAGCCATTCACAAGAGTAACAAGGCTGTCCAGAGGGCACAGTGTGAAAAATACCTACTTCTGACTGCCAGGCAATCTGCCAATATCATCTTGCTTATCCCTGTGAGAGGGATACAAGCCCAAGTGATGTATGATCCAAGGGCTTTTCAGTACTGTTACATAGCAAATTGTGTTTCCATGTAGTTTGCCTTTTTGCCATGAAAGTAGGAAAAGAGCTTGAAAATAAGTTGAAATTTCACAGCCAAACAGCTTCCTGGAAATAGTCAATTAAGCTGTAACTACAGAAATCCAGCCCATGAGTGAGGCACCATATGTCCTTGCATGAGGACATAGGAACTGCTTTCTGTATCATCATTGTGAAGTGATTCTGAAAATTTGATCTCACAGTGTAATGCTTTTGTCCTGGAAAGCCTGACTGGAAGCGAGGGCACAAGCACAGAGGAAAGAAACTCCTAGGAGAACTAAACCAAGCTCTTAATGAATACATGGCATAAATAATAAATAACATGGCAATAGTTATCCTAGGATTAAAACTGTGCTGTGGAGCTATTGGAAAAGACACAAACAGAATATTAAACAACAGCAAAAATAGAGAACCCAGAGGCAGAAGAAAGTTGCTGTTCTCTTAAACTCTGTGAATTATGAAAGTTGTTGCTGCCCACTCAAAAATTCTTTCTTGACTTAAGTCTACTCCTGTACATGGAGTACTGGACTACTGGGTTACTCTTGGTCTCCTTGGCTGGAATTTCTGTAGGAATAGGGATAACTCTGTTCCTCATACTCCTGTGAAAATCAAGTTCTTATTCTACGTTTCCTTTGAAGCGTCCATTCACTTTTACTACACGTTGATTGCAAAGAACACTCCCGTTGGCTTATTTTTCTTAACGAAAGTAAAAGGATTTTCAGATATTCCAGTTCTTCCAGAGAAATCAGCTATTGATTAAATATTTAGATGTGAAGACAAGAGCAGGCTGGGTTCAAAAAATATCCACAAGAAACCTGTGTGAGCATTTGACACGCTATATTCTCTTTTGGGGTTGTCTGGTGTTTTACACTATTCTTTTCCTCTCATGGGATGATTTCTTCTTTCTGAAAAACAACAATGAAAAGAACTGCAAAAATCATTCTTCCAGCAGTGATGAAGGGAAAACAAAGGTGGCAAATGGAGAAATTTGAACAGCCCATAATATATCATAATATATGAGAAAACCATTGATCCTAGACTCCACAACTCAGAATTTCATTTGCTGTGGGTCTAGAATGACTGTGGGTAACAGATGTGGATTGCTGAAGAAAGAAGCTGTCAAAGAAATCTGTGGACTAAAATTAAAGCTTTCATATGAAGAGAAGCTTTCATGACTCTCTTTTGTCTCACAACTCTTCCCAAGGAGGTATGTTGTAGACATTGCAAGGGAGATGGTGAAGGGATGTGCATAAGGACAGAAAAATGTGGTAAGGCGAGGAGAGAGCTCCCCCTGCTCTGCCCCATGTCTCCCAGCTTCTTCATTCTGCCCACGCTCTGTGCTTTGTAACAAAGCAGCTGACTGGGTGCTCTTGTGGCCAGAAATCACATCACAGAGATTAACATAATATTGAGCAATGTGGCTACATATAGATTTTATTTCTGTAAAGCACTTCAGGACTTGTACCCCTCTGTGGGATGTTTGACAATGCTGCAGCAGAAACCTCATTAATAGCAATAGGATTTAATCTGTAAAGGTCCAAGTGCCAGGAGTAGGACATGCTGAAGTCAGTTCATCATTTTCCCCCATTCCCATACTCTGTCCTGTCAGCAAAATGCTCAGTGTTTCCCAGTAATTTGCAAATGTCTACATTAAATACATTAAAAGTGAATACTTTTTTTTTTTTTTTGGTAGGTTGGTTGTTGTTGTCGTCCTCTCTATGATTTTCATATCTTTTGCTAACTATAGGCTAGTCTGCCATGATGGAACTGTGGAAATTAAACTGAAATATACTCAGTGTTATTTAACTGCTTAGTTTAAAGGTCATGACCAGGCCAAATAAGATCTCTATTCACTCTTAACTGTGTGTTTGTATTTCCATTAAAAGCAATTCTTGCAGATATAAATACATACTGTAGAACGATACCATCAAATTAGATCAATGCCCTTTAACTTTATTATTGCTAAAAAGAAATAAACAAACAGAAATCTCAATATTATTTCCTTCATTAGGGTTATGGTGGCTACATTACATCGATGATTCTAAAATCCAGTGAACGGCTCTTCAAATGTGGAGCTGTGGTGGCACCAATTACAGATATGAAGTTGTATGGTGAGTATTCCCTGCCACTCTCCTGTTTGCTAGTCTCTTCAGAATCTCTTTTATTCATCTTAAATAATTGCAGGTAATGTAGCAATATCAGCTAGGTCTAAATTCACATCCTCATTCTCTACTTTAAATGAATGGCAGCTAACACTGGGACAGTTTACCAAGACATGCAACAGGTCCATTATTGGTAACACTACAGATTTTTGTCAAAATAGTTGTATTTCCCATTTCCACCAAAATTCAGTCAGGCACCCCATTTCCTTAGAACCCAATGCCTTAATCAAAAAATTTAATAAGAATGGAACTTTTAAAGTTAGTGGTAAAATTAATCAGCATATCAATCACATTGTTATTCAATCACAGGACATTTGGTTCTATATGTGAAGTATTGGGCTTATGCTAGATTGCAGACTGTCGTGCATGGGAGATAAAACCAGATTACTGTAATTCTCTGTTAGCCCCTTTTTTAATGTATTCTGTTTTTTAAATGAATGCCTTGTTTTCTACTTAATGCCTTAATTAACTTCTCCTGACCATAAGTCAGAACTTAAGCTTTTTGAAATAGACATCACAAGTTTATTTTATTTATTTATTTATTTATTTAACTTATACAGCATCAGCATTTTCAGAAAGATACCTTGGTATTCCATCAAAAGAGGAAAATACCTATCAGGTGAGTCAGCATAAACAAGTAAATTAAAATGTTAGTTTTACTTCCAAAATTTGGTTCACTCACCTACACCTTTGCGTGTGTTTGTTTACTAGGCATCCAGCGTATTACACAATCTTCATGGTTTAAAAGAAGCAAATTTACTAATAGTTCATGGGACAGCTGATAGTAAGTATTACAGATGCGATTACATTTGGGGTCAGAGGTTTTAACAGACATCCAAAGAAATATTAGGCGCACACCTAGCAAGGCCATTTTAGTTGTGTTATGCCTTTGACAGGAGTTTTGGTATTCTGTTTTAATTGTCATTTCTAACTCTAATCTGATGACACTTTTCTTTGCTGAATATTTGTACCTTTTACGTGCTGTATGTTCTAATTTGTTTAAATCTTGTGGATGACCGTCTAGCTACTGAAAAGTATTGTATGAATTATTAATTGAAAACCATACATTTTTAATGGTATTTTAAATTCATAGAGATTCTGCAACTGAGCAAAGTATTATCAGTACGTTTGGAGAAGTACAGTACCAAATGGGAAGTTAAACTTTTCAGCTAATTAATTACAAGGTAGTGCCAAAGCATCTGAAGCTGAAGCCATAGGGAACCTTTTAATAGCACCACTAGTTTTAACGGTAGCTAAAACAGATAAAAAAAAACACAGGGTAAGTTCTAGCACTTTTAATGTAATTACAAGATGTGTCAATCAAGAGAGACTTTGTAATTATGGATTTAAATTTACCTGCAGTATATTTTTCTGAATTTTCCTAATGGATGTAAGACTAGAGAATCAGCCTTGTGCTGATGAGAGCTGGGCGGTACAAGCCCCATCCGGTGTTTCTTCCCGGAGCTGGGGAGGAGGACAGAGGCAATGTACTGGGTGACCAAGCAGGCGTGAGGGTCTTGGGCTTTGCTGATTGTAAATGGCAGCAGCAATTTCTACCCCTCTGAACTCAGCGCTAGAGGGAATTGGGATTCTGATAGCTGTCTAGGCAATGCAGTGTGTTTGAGACTATGACTCTGATTGCCTGCTGCCCTTGTTTAATATCACATCCAGTGACACTGCCTAGCCCACTTGCAGCCTTAGCTCTGCAGGGGTAGGGCATGGTAATAAAGTTGCCTGTTTTTACCACACAAAGATTAAGTTACTGATATGTTGCAGAAAGTCCATTACCTGAAGAAGTATGGGCTGTAATAACCCTGTGCAAGCAGTAGAAAATCCGATGTGCTTTCCCTTAACGCAATTATAAACTGTCATGATGTTCAAACAGAATGGTTTTACACACCTCTAACCTATCACAGTGTGTGTAAATCAAGGATAGAGAGAGGAGTCCTTGTGGAGTACCTGGAAGGCACAGCTTCCGCGGGACTTTCAGCTACGTCTCCAGAACCTCCTCTGTTATGTACTGCGTTGCTTCCGCTGGTTGGGCTCTGCATGTCTGACCACAGAGGTAGTCAGCTTAGATCTGATTATTACAGACACTGGATATGTTTTCAGTCAGAGTTGTTTAACAGGTAAACATTTCATATTAGCTCTGCTTTTTCTAATAATGTTCAAATGTCATTGTATTGCAGCTAAAGTCCACTTCCAGCATTCAGCAGAACTAATTAAACATCTAATAAAAGCTGGAGTTAATTACACTATGCAGGTATGTGCAGCTATGGCATCCCCTATAAACATGGCTCAACATTTAACCTCACATTGCTGTTTCTTCACTTGAAAAGGACACTCCCTACCACAGCCCACTTGTGTTACCACAATTTGCAGCTAGAATGCTGTTTCCTTACTGCTGGTATGGACATTAAGAACCATATGTTCTTTGTGTTCTTCTGAGCTCTTTCTCTTCTGTTTTCTCCATCTGTTTACCCTACAACACCTTTACAGGCCATATACACCCTTTGTAATATTCAAATGCTACTACTTTATTCCCTTTTTACCAAAAAACCTCACAGGTCACATGAAAGTAATTTCCTCTCATTTTCAACCCTTGTGTCTATTAAATGGCAGCTAAATTATTGGAGTGCTGCTCCCCTTTCCATGGCTGTATGGAGGGTGAGGGCACTGGGAGGGACAGGCTGGGGCTAGCAGGACAGGGCATGCTGCAGGCATGCAGATTTGCATGGGGCAGAATCGTAGGGTCCCAGGACAGCTGAGGTTGGAAGCCACCTCTGGAAGTCACCTTGTCCAACCCCCTGCTCAGGCAGGGCCATGGTTACATCACCTGGTGATTACCAGAGTTTAAGGTGAATGTGTGGTGAATCTTTTTGCCTCAGACCACCAAAGGTCTTGTCCTAACCTCCATGGCCTGGATTTCTTCAGCCTGCAAAATCCTGTTCAGCTTTCCTTGGGAGAAATTTCCAGTGGCATTTGACTTGAGATAAAACTGCCTATATCCACCTAGGAAGGAGATACGGTAGGCTTTAGGTAAAATAGGAAGACAGTTAAAAATATGAATTAAAAGGTTTTTACTGAACACTTAGAATCTGGGATATTAAGAGAAAAGCAGGAGGTAATTAATCCTCATTGAAGTTGATGGGATTCAAGTACCTAGACACCACTGTAAGTGCCAGCTAAGTAAACTGTTGTAAGCACAGTGACTGAGCATATAAAATTTTTCACTTCTGCAGAGCCCACTGCAGTGGTTGTTTTATCTAAGTTCCAAATTTCAAGAGAGAACAGATTTTGCTTTGAGTTTTATTAGCTTTCCTTGATACAATAAAACTAATGTTATCATCCTGTTGTCATCTAAAACATTTTGAAGATCAGAGAAGGAAAATTAGAGCCCTAAATATTTGAAAAGCCTTTGAAAAACTATTTACTCTTTTCCTTTTTCCTCTGCTAGATTTACCCGGATGAAGGTCATAACATTGCTTCTGAGAAAAGCAAATATCACCTTTACAGCACAATCCTTGGGTTTTTTAGTGCTTGTTTAAAGGAGGAGACACCAATTTTACCACAGGAACCTGAAGAGGATGAATAAGGAATCCTATTTGTGTAGTACTGAAGGGGACTTACTTTGCGGCTCAATAAAACCTTAAATAAAAGTGACTGTGAGATTGCAGATTCTGCAGAAGCTCAAGGGCAGCTAAAGGATATCACAGTGGAACAGCACATTTACAGACAATGAGCTAATAAACTGGAATTCGACTACAAAGTCCAGACATATTACCAAGGGACAAAACCTTTGCCTTTGTGGAAGGTCAACAGTTGGTTACAGTTTCCTGGAAGAACTTAGTTTTGCATAAGTGTAGGGTTAGTGCATGTTTGTTATGTTAAGCCTCACTGTTGGTTCTGTAAGTGGTTGCTCGTTTTTTAATTTAAATGCACATCTTTATTCATCTTTGCATAATGCACAACCTATCATAAGTATTATGGCCACTAATATTTTAAAAGGTGAGCTGCCATCTAACACTTTACTGTAATGTTACAATAAGTGCAATTCTTCCGCTGCCTATTACACATAAGAAACCACAGAGATAATAAAGGGCACGATATTTTCTCTAGTTTCTGCTCAAAGGGGATATATGGTCTAGTGCATCATATAACATTGATATTGAAAATGTTTTTTTCCCCCAATTTCAGCATTTACTATTATTACCGTACCTACTAGTAACCAATAAGGGACTTTTTGGTAGTGTGCTCTTGGTCTTTATGTATATACCCAAGACTCCCTAAGCAGAAAGTCTTTCTGAGCTTGAAGATTTTTTTTCCAACATAACAGCTGTATTTAAAATAATATCTGCAATTGAAATCTTTCCCCAGTCCAAAATGTATCTATTGTTTCCTTAAAATATGTTTGAGTTGTGTTTTGGTATTGTTTATAGTAGTTAATAGTTTGCTGGTTACACTCTAATTTTAGAATATGCTACTTTCTCACATGTAAATTAGATACATAAATATTAAATTATAGTTTCAGATAAAGAAAATTTATTAACAATGTATAATGCCATTGAGTAATACTTTACTCTTCAAATGAAGAATTATTTTGTATAGTGCATGTTCCTTTTCTTCCATCTGGTCTCCAATTTAATTCTTAAGTTCCTCAAGGTGGCCACGTAGTTGAAACTATCCATTAGTTTTTATTCCAGGGCTGCTTATTAAGTCTGTTGCAACAGGATTTAGATTCAACAGCATCTCAAAGAGGTGATATGTTTTTCATTCAAGGCAAAGGAAGATCCTGACAAGTGAAATTTTATTATTTACTCAGAGGGTGAGCCCCTCATACATACATTTATTTGCCAAGGTGAATTACAGCAATAGAAATTGAAACTATGAAATAAACAAGGCAGCCAGTTTGGGTTTGCAGAATATTAACGCTGATCACTAAAATCAAGTGCAATGTTGACTTAATTTGAGGTATCTTCCTGAAGGTATGCGAAAACTCCTGACAGACGCTGTGCAGCTTACATGAGAATAGCTGTAATTTCGTCTTTCTGGGTATACTCCAAGTACTTTCCTACCCAATTAAGAGTTCATTTCTTGTAAGATTAAAAGCAAGTATTTTTTTGGAAGGTAATTTACAGTATTTAGGATGCAAAGTTCTACATATTTTATGAAGAATGGAAATTGTTTTTACCACAATGAAAAATCACCTGAAGGTTTTTATTTGTTATTTTCTTCCAGAATATTTTCTTTAACTCTTAGCATTTATTATGATGCAAATAATTTGACTGAAAGATATGGCTTTATAGAACCCTGAAAAGTCTCTTTCTTTTAATGTTTAGTATTTATCTTGTTTTATTAGCATTTTAAACTATTTTTCATTTAGTTTAATACGGTTTTAATGTGCAAGGAAATCTTGTCCCAGTGTCACCACAAAATATGACCTTGCTCTGTGGTATTTATAGCACATATTTTGAGTACCATGATAAGATCATAAAAAAAAAAGTTTCAGGCAAGTGTGCAAAAACCACATTGGGTGTACATGTGTTGAGTGTACAGCCAGGCTACGTGAGGAGGTTAATTCTTATCAACCTGCACTGGCTGTTTCACTGTGAGACAGCGTGTTCAGATTTACCACATTTCACATATATCTCCTTTAGTTATCTGCAAAAGCAAACAAGCAAGGCTTGTGTCTCAGCAATAGGGTTATGCATGCACTCAGGAAATATTTTATCTTGGATCCATGCCTTTGGCAGTATATCCCTTATCTCTGAACCCACAGCCTATCTCCTTTTTCCCCACACTGCTCTGTTTCAGGCCTCCATTCCTCACTCTTTCTACACCAGCATCTCACCTCCCATTTTGATCAATTTACCTGAATATGAAGGTGGCATGAGGACATGACTTCTGTAGAAATGTTTTTGCCAGGACTGGTATGTTTAAAAAGTATGTATTATCTGAAATGTGGGTTATCTATGTGGAAATGTGGTCTGCTTTTAATATATTTAATATTTCTCATGCTGTCCTACAAATACAATTATTTTTATATAAATGTGTATAAAAAGGCAAGCATCAGACCTAGATTAATTGGTTGTTATGAAATTTTGAAGTATGAGTTAAATTTAGGTATTGCAAAAAGTATTTGCAGAATCAGCCTCTGATTCTCTCTAGACTAAAGGATTTGGTACAAGGTGAGGTCCAGAGCTATCTTTAATCTTGCTAACCAGTTCAAATGTTTCTTCCACTGCCAGCACAACTAAATATGGTTATCTGTCAGACTCTACATACACAGCAAATAGCAGTCACTCATTAATTAGTCTAAGTGACCTATAGTATTGATCAGGAATTATTACACATTGCAGAGAAATGGCATGAAATTCATAGATTTTTCTGTAGCTTACAGTTAAGCACTGTGATGCTATTTTACGTCTGAAAAACTATTGTCTCGTTCAGCTGTCCTTACAATGTGACACTTACTACACTAGACCTACTAATCTAAAAACCTAGGGAATCAGCATATCCATTTACTGCTTACTAGAGCTTATCTCTACCTTCTTGATTTCATCTATCCTTTTTCTGCTGTAAGGACTTGCAAAATCTGTGAAAGCTGTAGGTCATATTGAAACTTCAATTATATTACAGGACCAGGATAAAGTGTATGTCAATTGGAATATATTTTCCAGATTGTTGAGTACATAAAAAGGCTGATTATTTTTAAAATCAATGTTTTAATCTTTTTGCAGCAAATACAGAAGTATTAATGACTTAATTTGATCAACATTTACTATGATTTTCTGTAACCAACTGCTTGTTGTTCCTATGTTTATGTCATATGTAGATCTACCCATGTCTGAAAATGAAGGTGATTACCTCTGTTCTCTCACCTCTGGCACTTATTTTGAGCGTGTAGTTAGTTAGATTCATTTAATTGACAAAAGGTGCCTTTAAGACAGAAGAGCTTGTATTTGATCTGAAGCCAGAGATTCTCCGTGGAAAATTGGGAGCACTGAGCGTTCACTCCTTTAATAAAATGCAGAGGATGCCAGGTGTGACCTGGTATCCCTCCTTTCAGGTCTGTTAGATGTTACTGAAGAAACTGAAGCAAAGGGAAGACTGGCCCAAAGAGACTGAACACAAGTTTCTTTTGCACAGCCTAAAAACACTTACATAGGCAAGGTGCGGTGATCCTAGCATTTTATATTTCCTTCAAGTAAGTCCTGCTGTTAAGTCAGTTGCCTCTGGGGAAGGACGAACCTCACTGGTACATCTTCTGCAAAACATCCTTCAGTACCATTAAGATCATTCCTCTCTTCCCTTTGAACGATTTCAAGAGTGCTTCTGAGGATTGGGAGCTCATGGATATGGCTAAGGAGAATCACAACTTCCAAGGTGGCTGGATCTTTGAAAAGAAAAGAAAGATTTTATTTAAACTTCTATCTGTTGCATTTCATACATGAAAGTTGAGAAGGAGCCTAGCTTCTTGGAGGTAGGTTGATGAGAAGTGGTGGTGATTCATTCACCAGGAGGTAACAAAACACGCCTCCTACAAACTCACTTCCAAAATTATGCAGTGGTAAGTAAAATAAATGCCTGTTTTCTGAAAGAAAACCAACACCTGAAAATTACAGTGCGATTAGATTAAATTACATAAATTATTTGGACAGAATTAAGAAAATTTAAACCATGTCAGTATATATGGTCCAAAGTTTCCATTAAAGTTGGAATTAGACTTATTGCCTGTATAATTAGTTTAGAAATACAATATTCTACCTTTACATAAATCTGAATTAACAACAACAAGATTGGTTTAATGAAGACACAAATGATACATACAAGTCTTCTTAATTAAAATATCCCATAAAATGTTAAGAGCCCAATTTAAGATTTTGTGACCATATGAAACATAAAAAGGAGGAAAAAATAAATAAAAAGGCTTCTGATCAATAAAACCGGCAAAGGGATTGTAACTGTTAAGAAAATACTCAGGAAATATTTCCCTAAAGACAGCTGATGTCCAGAGGTCTTAGGTGGGAGGTAGGTAACTCTGTGGGTGGATAGTCTAGTCCTATACCCGGTGCAGAGCCCTTGCAGCTTTCTGTAGAGGAGCTGTCTGCCAAAGCCTCTTGCTTTGATTCTTGCATTAGAGTCAAGGTCTTCTCTGCTAGTAAAGGAACACTGTAACAGAAATGCAATTTGATAGGCAAAGACATTTAATTGTTACATCAGGGATGAGAAAAATATTGTTAAAAATACTATGTGTTATGGTCTCCTTGCTATTCTCCTATTAGTTGAAGGTAAGGAAGGGGAGCTTTGTAAGGGCATTCAGTGGCTGACTCAAAGGTACTACAGCTGATAGACCAGCTGGGAGAAATTGCAGCTCTGGCATCACCTGTAAATGTTCTAACATAACTGAATAAAGGAAAGGGAATATATGGATTGGAAGGAAAACAAACAAACAAAAATTGTTAGTACTATAGAAGAGTTGGTTTAATAAATGGGCAGTTCGTTTCTTATTTTGAATGAAGAGTAAAACAAGCTTCAAGGATTTCAACGTTTTGTGTCCAGTGGCACCTATCACCCTTTTCCTGGTACATACATGTGGTAAATGAAATAATGCATAAAATCAATTGTTAAGAAGGTTTTTGTCACCATTAGAAGGGAGGTATGTAAGTAATAGCGTGGCAAAGAGACAGTTTATTGAAATACGTTGCTCTATTAAGAGTTTTCATTCTGAAATAAAGTGCTGTGCGTACAAACAAAAAAAAAAAAAAAAACAAACAACAAAATCTAGTAAACTTAGAGAAAAATGTAGCAAAGGTTTGATTCAAACTGTTAACTAAAGCTGGAAATCCAGAGTATCCAGTTAGTTACAAAAATAATGATGAATTATATGGTTTCTTATGGATTTTTACTCCTGTATTTAATTTTAATTTATAACCTACAGTTCAGACAGTCACAAAACATGAATTTTTAAATATAATTCCGCACTTGAAATAGGTAGTTACAGTGAAATATTTTGTTTTGAAAAACATTGTAAATTGTTACATTTAAAGCTATTTACAATGTCAAGTTATCTGTTCTTCCTTTTTAGCTGTACTAAACCCTACATTTTTTAGGCTAATGGATTGATATATTTTTTTAATTGGAATGCAAATTGTACAGAGGGGCTTATCTGCTTCTATAAGGATTGCTTGTAGAAGTACAATGAAAATGAATGCTAGCAAAATATCAAATATTTTAGGAGGTTTTATAGAACATCTGATGAAAAATATATATTATACCAGTGAAGCTGAGGAATACAACTGAAGAAACAAGATCATTTGGCAGTGTAACCAGAATTAAGCAAGACAGAAGAAAAAGTGTTGTGGAAAATCAATTTTAGCACAATTTTCAGGCTTAAAAGGAGTACTGAGACAGAGTGTATCAGATTTTGTAGTTTTGATTTATCCTTCAGTTTGGGGTTCAAGTACTTCCTTCTGAGGTGGAAGCCAGGTTGTGGTCAGGTTTTTTTGTTTGTTTGCTTTTTCCATTTTAATTTTTGTTTTGTTTTGTTTTTCTAACAAGGATCACTCTATTCAGAAAAGCTGTGGTTACAATTTCTTGACCAAAAACCATTAAAACCCAGAATGTAAACTAAGAACTTAGCAATAACAAATAGGGAGAGCATGAGATTCAACTAATTACAATGAGTGGCACATTACTTCACAAAGAGGCCTCGCCACAGTGGGATAACAGAGCGAGGTGCTATTTAACCTGAGTGAAAAAATTGAAATCTGGCACTCAAACACCATTACGAAAAGACTATTCTATCTTGATATGATGTAGTGAGAATTGGATGAGAATGTTTAATTCATTTGGTATGCTAATGAGTATTCATTAATTATAACAGAGACCCAAATTGTGTGGCTGAGCACCAACTGCATCTGGTGTTATATAGCTGCACAACACAGCATCTGACCAGAAGACAATATGATAGTCCTCTGCTAAGGGTTGGCTTTCCTTCCCATGCTGCTAGAGCAGAAAGAGGTAGAGAGCCCCTTGCTTGGGGGAGCAGCACCCCAAATGTCCCTTTGGGAAAGTGGGGAGAGAAAAGGAACTGCATGGTTTAAAAAGACAGACTTTCCTCCTTGGGGAACAGGGGTCTTTCCAGGGAAGGCTTTTGGGTTCTTCTTGAGGCTGGAGCTTGCTCTGAAATATCCTCTCATGTCTCCATGAGGCTGTTTTGGGGCACATGGGTGACAGAGGAGCCTGAAGTGGGCTGGGGATGTGCTTAGGACTGAAGTGTGTGGGGCATTAAGTGAGAGTTGGCCTTGTGGTGCTTTTGTGTGGGTTGTCCCCCACAACCATGTGGGGTTGGTGTTTCTCTGTCCTGTTTTGTGAACCAGCCAGAGGCAGAGCTCTCTGGAAGAGCTCCTGCTTATCAAAGCGTCGATCAGTTACATTTTTGTTTTGTTTTGTTTGTTTGTTTGTTTGTTTTTCCCTCATATTTTTTCCTCATAATCAGAATTAATGCTATTTTATGTTTTCAAAATTTTTGTGTTTTGTCTGAGCCTCTAAGATACATCACAACTTTATATACATCAAAATGGTTTTGCATTTTAACTGGATCAGTGTGTGTGAAAACAAGTTGTAGCAACTTAAAATGCAATGGGTGGGGTTGTGAAACTCTACAAATGCACCCTGAAGAGCGCTATCTAGGAAATCTCTGTAAAGTAGATTTCTTCCACCCAGTATAGGAAAAAAAATAAGGCTAATTGGAAGGAGGAAGCTTCCAGTTTCCTGCAAAGAAGAAAACGAATCCCCCTTTTATGCCTAACAGGACAACATTTAAGAAGGACACAAACAAACCCAACAAAACAAAGCAAAATAATAAAAAAGCCACTCAGGAAACCTTCAAGCCTGATTTAAACAGTATTTTTATAGAGAAATATTTAGTTAAAATGAAAACATTTCTGAAAAATAATGGATTTTGTGTGTGTGTGTGTGTTTCTCATCTATAACACTTGTTTTAAGATAGGAATATAGAGAGAATAAATCCTGCTGTCAAGCTGGTCTATGACAACTCCCTACCACAAGTCTTTGGCAAAATATCAAAAAAAAAAAAATGCCTTGGTGAAGAGGAGCACTATCCTTAAATGCAAGCTGTTATAGATGTATTAATAGCAAACTCTCAGGAAGTTGTCCTCATGTGGAGTATCTAAAATGTTCAAAACCTCAAAATCCCACTTGCAGAGTAGCAAAAGAGCTACAGCTGAACTGAGCCATAACTGAACAGACGGCTCCCTGCACACACTTTAAAGACAAAACAAAGCTTTGATTGAGGTGTTTGAAAACTGTTTTTTCTTTAAACAGAACGACTAAAATTGCGACCCAGCATCACTCATCAAAAATATTTCCTGGTCTTTACTGTTCTATGATTAACTCTTAGTATTTTTATGCCTGTCAAAGATGCCCAGGATGGAAGGTAGGAAATGGACAGAGGAAGACAATCTTTTAGGTCTTGTCTTACTATCTAACATGGATGCTTTGCAGCATTGACTGCCACTCTGTGTGTTGCTGTTTGTACTCACAACTGGTGACAGTGCCAGAGACCATGCCAAAGATCTGTTACTGTCTCTTAGTTCTTAATTTTTCTCTCTGTATAACCATCATTCAGATACATTCTGGGCCTGGTGTTGAGTATGGCAGGCAATGTCTGTGCAGTGGTTTCCTCCTGTTGAGGTGAGCAGATCACTTGAATGCTGGCTGAATCTCTCCTTTCTCCTCTAGAAAAGCTCATAGCTGGCTCACAAGGATGTGCTGCAACAGGAAGATATATAAGCAGTTTTTAAAATGTGGTGATATTAAGCCTAAGAAATGTGCAGTACATCTTGCACACGTGATCCTTAGGACAGCAGGGCGCATATGGAAAACAGCTTCCACGCTTCAATGGAAAATTGGTGCTTTGATTGTGAAACGTTCTTGTGGATAAGCCTGATAAATATGGTATATTTTCTAAAACTTTCAGGTTTATAAATGATAACTTTTCTGTTAAGAATTGGCTTCCTATCACATTCAGTCTGTAAACTCTGTTAAAGTCTGTTATGGCTAGACTCTCCCTCTTCCCAAAGAAACCTTATTGTCCCTGTGCTCTAGGTCTTGTCTGTGTGCAAGGCAGAAGCACCTCTTGCCATGTATAAAGGCCAGAACTTATTGTCAGCATATGAGTAGTATTATGTTTCTCCTGATCATGACACTTATTAAACACTGGGGACAGTAGCATCCTCACCTGGGCACAGCCAGCACTTGTCTGTAGAATCAAACTTCTGGGGAGGGTGTCTTTGAAGGGGGAGCAGGGCTGGGTGGGCTGATGCTGCTGGAAGTGGGGAGATGTCCCCTGCCTCTGCCTTTTCCTTTCCTTAGATGCCCAGGTGCTGCAAAGGATCAGCCTCCAGTCTTTCCCCACCAGCTCCATGCACAATTTTGCTCACCTCAGACCTGTTTGCAGTGCCTGCCTCTTATGCTACATTTTTGAGTTCACCCTTGCTCTCACTGCCTTATGTCACCCATGGGTCATGTTCTGGTGCAGAGCCTCCACCAGGACTTTGAAAGGCACTGGTGCAGACCTTGGATGTGCAGAGCCCAGGGTTCACACTGGGTGCAAGCCCACTACAAGCCTGTGAGAGAGAGCCTGCACTCATGTCTTATGCCTTAGCTATGCACAGGATGCACTGCTCTGCTTCTGTAAGCACAGACACTTGAGCAATGCCTGCAGATTAGTCACTATAAGTAATGCCTTCTTGCCTATATAGCACTTATCTTCTCTGCCACAGCTCATTGTGTTTGTTCTTAATTGAATTTTTAAACCTTCTGGGGTGGTTTGCACACAAACATCAGGTGTTGCCATGTCTCACTTTGAATGGGGCCGAGTGTGTTGCTGAGCTGCACTTTAATAACATAAATGCATAGTAGCCCTATACAGTAATGATGTCCAGCACATTTGTACAAAGGGTGGCAAATACTCCAATACATATTCTAGTGGAACAAGATATGTATCCATAGGTCATATATACTTATTTTTTTTACTGACTTCAGGAAGTGCAAATTGTGAATTTACTTTGGGAGATTTATAAAAGTGCAAATCCTCCAGGAGCTAGGCAATTATATTGCAAGTGGGTTGTATATGCCCTGCATGAGGTCTTTCTCACTAAAGTGGTCCAAAGTGTCCTCAAATTCTAATCTTTGTCAGCTGCTCAATACTGGAGAAGATGAATGTCTCCCAGGTGTGCTGCCCCTCCTGAGTGATGGATTTAGGGTATCTACAATATATAGCCCCCTCAGTCCGTGAAGGATGGAAAACAAAAGCAAATTCAACCTCTTCTGGTAACTCAATTTAGTATTACAGTTTTGATGAATAAATAATGGGGTCAGCCTGAGGACATAAAAATAAATTGAGATATAAGCAGCCACTTATCCACTTAAAACAACATCTTATTTTTTAATCCATCTGCAAAACTAATTTTGGCTGTCAATTGCCATGTTTCAGCAAACACACCCTGGTTCCTCTGTAACTGTTGTGGTGTGGGTACAACACCATGGGAAGGTAAGAGAGGACACCTCAGAAATACAGGTATGGAGAATTGTGTTATAAATTACATCTAGCAAGCTATCTTCTGAGAAACAGAGTTAAGAGATTTTTTTTTCTAGATTTCTAGCTGAAACTTTAAATTTCTACAGATAAACGTGGATGTTCTTACTATAGAAGCCCCCAGTTATCCATCAACTTCTGTTTCGGGTTTTGTTCTGTGCTAGACAGGGCACAGGGGTGGGGTGGGGAAATACATGTTAATTGAAAACCACACTGTGGAATTGATTTCTGTGTTAACTCTGAAGTACTGGTTCCAGCTTCCATTAGCTGAAATTTTATTGGAACTGAACACTTGAAGCCAAGCTACACCATTAACCTGTGCTTCATTCAGCTACTGCAAATGGAGTCTGGAGCTACAAATATTTTGTTTGTAGAGGAAGGAAAAACAACTTGGTGCCTGCCAAGCTATCTTAGTGTATTTCCTTATAAATGTATAAAAACATCTTGGTACTAATTCAGGATCTCTGCTTATTTTGGATACTAGCTTCAGAGGGGATGTCTGAAAAAAAGTTGAAACATTTTTTCATTTCCTTTTGCCTTCTTTATAACACTGATGGAGGCTGCTTATTATGGATGTTGTACTACATTTCTGTTTTGTTCCAATTAACCTGCCACCTTCCCTAAATGAAGCTTGTACAAATGTTGCCATGCATGACCACCAAATGTCACTGCAGCTCATCGCACTCAACAGAGGTTTGGCTGTTTTATATCTTCCTTATTATAGCATTAAATTGATTATTTAAATGTTGCTTATTAAATCAAGTTCATCAATTTAATGCCATAATAAACTTCGTATTGAACATATTTTCAGATGTGTCAAAGTGTGTGTGTGTATATATATATATATATATATATATATATATATATGGACATGTTTGAATTGCATGACTATGAACCAGGCAGAAAGCAAAAACTAAAAGCTATTTGTGACATTTAATGACCATATTAACATCACTAATAGTAAATGATAAGGTAATTAAGGTGGAAAAGATAATCCCAACTAAAGTGGTTTAAGCAATTACAATAATGTCATGAAAGTAAAAGAACACATCCGAATGGAAGAGAGGTAGATCTCAGATTACCCAAGTAAATTGGTTATTCAAATCATCAGTGTTTCATTTAAATACCTCTAGCTATATACTGTGATATGTGAACTGATATGTATGACTGTTTTAAGTGATGCAGAGAATTATAAACTCCACTTGGTAATATGGAAATATATCTACAGCTGTTGCAGACACCATAGATACAGAATGGATTGACATGGCTGAGAAAAAATCAAAACTAAACAAAAATAACAACAACAAAAAAGATGTTTTATATGGTTACTGCACTGTAGAAAATCTGTACTGGGCCCAGATTACTAGAAAATCTAAACCCAGACCTAAGGAATTTATATATAGAGAGATAAAGGTTGTACTTGACTTAACAGTGCATTTATAAGAACTACCAAATAGCAGTACAAATGATTGGATGACATTGTAGTGAGGTTGTTCAATAAGAAGTTGGAGAGATGGAGATCTAGTTCTGCTGCTGTGTTGTGGTGCTTCTGGATAAAAACATGTTGATACTTCCATACTTCCATGTCATAGTATCTGCTGTATTTGGATGCGCTTGTTCTGTGTTTTCCAGGTAGTTCTGGGAACAATGTAGTTCTATGATTTGGTGTACAAGACATGACTTGCTCAGATATCAAAGGCAAAATGGTGAAACAGAGGTAGTGAAATTGGAAAGAAATCTTTCATTTTCAAGTAGTACACCTCCTATGGTGAAAAGGGAAGAAAAAAATGATAAAAAATGAAAGCGAGGCTTCTGGAGAATGATTGTAACACAACATCAGCACTTTTCCTTCCATCAGATCAAGGGACACATTTGTTTGCAGTTCTGCATGCCACTGACCATGAAGTAAGAGTGATACACCTGAGATATACTTCTTTCAAAGGGACCAAGCCCCTAAATATGCAATTTTAGGAGGGAATTCAGGCCTCCAGCCTGTTCAACAGTTGCACTAAGTAGAGAAAAAATGCTGGTACTAAAAATGAGATTGAGAACCAAAGGTAAGTCTAATTTTCTGTTACCTTCAATTTCAGAAAGAAGCACTCCAAATCCTATGTTCATACCTGGATGAAAAAGCCAAGCGACCACACACTGCCCAATAATAAATAAAGCAGCTTATTCAAGTAAATCAGCTGTGTCTTTTGTTTTCAGCTTCAGTCACCCAGCTTTCAAATGAAAAGCTGTTGAAAGGTTGCAAGAAAAGTCGACAGCTATCAGTGGCAGCATTCAGTGCTATAGGAGTTTGACACTGCCGCTGGGGTGCCCAAAAGATCTTAATTTCTTGATTAAAGCTGGGGTCTTGAGCTAGGCAACCTGAAGGCATTAAATATGTCAACTTCACAACTAGGAGCAGATCTGCAAGCTGAGGAGCTTTCTCTGTTATCTTTCTAAAATAAATAAATAAATACAATTTACACAATGGCTCTTATTTCTCTGTGGGCAACAGTAGGGTTGTGATTGTGAACCAAGTAACCAGGGAGACTTTGTTGCTACATCACTTAAAACTTGCATCTCAGAGAATCATTTCAGTAATAACACTGATACCACAAGCCTCATTCAGAGCTTAAGTCCTGTCCTTTGCCTCCCTAAATTAACTGCTTGTGTCTGGGCAGGTCCTGTGATAGTTTTCTCTGTACCAAGATGCAAATGCTACTTTGGTCCATGGGAAATAGCCTTGTGAAAGGTATCCAAGATCTGACAGTTTTCCACATGGCTCATAAACTTCCTTTTTACCCAAACCACTGTAATTTCTCAGCTCCTTGAATTCCTGTATGTAAAATGCCTTGTGTACACCTTTTTTTTTTTTTTTTGTCATGTACATTTTTATTTTGCAGCTTTGAAACAAGATAATCTCTTGCTAAATAGCTGAGAAAATGCTTAAGAGCTGTTTCTCCCACCTACCTCCCTTACATCTCCCCCCACCCTTCTCACAGTTTTCTTTCTTTGATTTAATTATTTTGTTATTTGATATTTGTATTTTCCTTACCATGCATCCTCCTTTTCAGACAGGCAGAGCAGTTATGTTTCTGGGTGACAGAATTTTCACAAGTTTTTCAAAAGCACGTGACCAAAGAACTTCTCACTCCCTCCAGATGAATGAAATCACACTTTACTACACATTTCAGAGTGCCTACAACATGAAACTAAAATTCTGCTGGAGATCATAAACAGTAAAAGCCCTATTTTTATGACAAAATGCAGTATCTCCCCCAAAAATATCCACTGAATTGGCCTCTTCTGTTCCTCCTCCCTCTTGCATGTGTTCTTTTGTCCTTCAAAAACAGGCAGGGTTCTGGCATCAGCTCCTTAACCTCTTATGATGCAAGGAATATATAGCAGAAAGGTGGCTGGATAATTTGGGAAAAGGCTAATGTGGCAATTTTGTTTCTATATCAATTAGTGGTTTGTTTGTTTGTCTGTTTAAAAAATAAAAAAAATAAAAAAAAGCATTATTTTTTCCCCCTCAATATAATTGCACTTAAAACACATTCAAGCAGATTATCCTGCCTAACTTTTGTCTTGACATCTATGCAGCTGGATTTCTGCATGTTAATAATAGCTACATCTCCTTTCGGAATCTCTTCAGCATGACACCTAAATTTAGAGCATCTAATAGGAAGAGTATGGAAATCATTATTCTCCCATTCCCTCTCTGGTAACCCTTATTAGCGTCACGTTCATGCTTTCTGTTGAGATGGTCGACTTTGCTTCAGTCCTGTTGGCACTGGTGGTCCAGCAAGCTTGAGTCCTGCTGCTCTGTGGTTACACAGTGCTATGGGAAGTTGCAGGATAATAGGGGGCTGTAGCATTAGAAGTCTTGTAGGAGTGCCAGTGTTTCCCAAAGAAGGACTATGCTCAAAGACCCATGCAGTCAGCAGGTATCTTTCCTATGACTTCAGTGGGTTTGGATCAGGCCAGTCCTCATCTAAAAATAAAATAAAATAAATAACCTATTCAGTTTTCCCAGGTACTTTTCCCAGAGTCTGAATGTGCTAGAGGACAGCAAGCCTTTAGGATTTTAGTGAGCTGCACTCAAGTGGAGCCTGTAAAACTCTGAAGACAGTTTGGACTTTGATGGATACTGTATTTTCTCTCACTGAAAATGCTTGGTGTGAGACCGTAATTTCTCATGTGTCTCATTCTCATGTGGGACAAGGGAGATCTCTCCTGCTGTATGCTAGACACACTCTTCCTGTCAGAAGGAAAATGGGCAAACAAGATGTGGAGTGGGAATCCACATCTTGTTTGCCCAACTGTGAATAGTCTTCCTGAAGAAGAATGGTGTTCAAGACAACATTTAGGAGGTTTCCCTTATTTAGCAATCTCCCTAATCCATTCACAGCCATAATAAAGCACAGCTCCTCTAACCTGAAAGACCAAGCTAATGTATCTAGTGAAATGGCAAATATAGCTTAGCTTGGAAGAACAAAGAATTTATGTTATAAAGCTTCAAATAATTCATATTTATTTTTGACATTTTACATCATAACACACTAAGAAAATCGTCTGACTACTAGGACTTTGTCTGTATGTGAAACAGAGAATTGACAGTGATGTTAAGAAGCACACACACACAAAAAAAGAGTAATTTGTTTACCTTAAAAAATTAACTCTAGTGTATCGACATATTACCTATTTATGCTGTACTAACATAGTTTTTGTGGGGACAAGGGCAAAGGGATTAAGCAAAATAAACTGTTATATGTATGTTTAAATCATTATTTGTATTGATCCTTTGAGCATTTGCATTCAGCAGAAGTGTAGTACATTACTACTGTTGATTGCACTGTTTTATCAATGGGTGGGAATAAAATGCAGGTAAATCTTATTGCTGACTTGCTGTTCCCAGCTGAGCATCTCCTCCCTGGTGGCTGGTGAGACTGGGGAGTGGAAGTGAAATGCACTGACAGGGTATTTGCTTGATTGATGGTCATCCTCACTGATGGAGAGGGTGAGCCTTGTGAGAAATAGCAAATGTCTAGTGAGAGATGAGAAGTACGATATGATGGTAATTAAGTGGCCAAGAACAATGATGTTTCCAGACAAAATATTTGTCACTTTCAGTGGCTGCAGTATTTCATCTAGTGTCTTTTGTGGTTGTTGTCTGTTTCATTTCTCTTTGTTTTCATGTGTTTTGAAACTATAACATAGGCTTAGGGGGACAGAAAAATAACTGTCTAATTTCTCTCCCTCCTACTGTTTTCTGCCTACCTACCTACCTTTTGTTTACTAGTGAGGAGTAAGGCCCTTCATGCTTCCTTTTACCATCCTGATGGTATAGGTTGGGTGTGGCTTATTCATGTGGTACTAGCTTTTGTCTAAAGATTTGATTTTTCCATGCATCTCAATTCCCTTCAACCCCCTTATCTTATTTATTTATTTATTTATTTATTTATTTATTTATTTATTTATTTATTGACTGTATATACCAGCTCTCATGGGTGGAAGATGGGAGATGACCAAATAATCATGACTATGCAGGCCTAAATGTTGCAGAAAGACCTGCTCTCTCATTATCCATGGCAGAATTGGCAGACTTGACTTCTAGGTGGTATCTCCAATGCTGCATACTACCAAAAATCATGTAGACTCTCTATATAAATTAATTTTGCCCACTATGTGTGGCAGCACCACTGCAGTGTAAATGGAGATTTTGGCTCTCTCTGCTATCAGTGTTTGCTTTTAGACAACATAATATCCTTCACCTGGGCAGTGATAGGGTTGCTGGCATCTATCTGGTGTGGAAAGGTGTGATATCAAGAGGTCTAGAAAGAGGAATATTTCTCCTGATCTGTCAGGGAAATTTTCAGAGGATTAATCTGTAATGTCTTGGTTACATGAAGTACCTTTCAAGTTCTGTGCAGCTGGAAGACACTTCAGAATGAGAAAGAAGAAAGTTCTTTGGATTCATTGGGATACATAAGTGTTTTGTCTCCAGAACTCCAAAAAATGCTGCCACCCTTTTTTCATATTTATATGTAAAATTCTGTCAGTGTAGAAGATTTAAATCTCTTTTCAAGAGATTGAAAGCCTCTGAGATTGGTAATCAGCAGTATGAAAAATGAAGTAAGGTTTTCAAGACCTGTTCATCCTTAAGCTTCTCAGCTTCTCTCAGCGTCATCCCTGCTTTCTCTTTAGAAAGCATTTCTTGAACTTTTTTTTTTTTTTTCCTCTCCTGCTGTTGGCAGTTCTGTTTTCTGCCAAAAAAGATTTTCAGGAAACATTCTTGTGTAATATTTTGAGATCTTCATACTGATGAAAACTACTGAAATACACTAATGCTCTCTCATTTGTATTTGATGGGTATTTGAAACATAGCCTCCTGCTGTATTCATTCACTGTCATGTCCCCCTGCTCTGCCCCCAGTAATCAATACCATGAGCCAATTTCCCTGTGAATTATGACCACTCTGTACTCTGCTGTTACCATAATCTTGTCCTAAATCCTGCTTAACTTTCATGGACCAACTGTGTTGGTATGCCAGAGCCACAGGAGCACAGGCTAAGCCACCTCTCTTCTTATCACACTGGTCAATCAAGGGAAGCAAAATAGCCAGGATATCTGTGGGGATGTGCTGGTTTCCAGCTACGCTGGCAGCCACTACAGGGCTCTGCATCCTGCAGCACTGGAGAGGTGCCCTCAAGGAGGAGGCAGAGGAAGGACAGTAAGAGGATTTCTTCCATCTGTAATGACTTCTAGTAGAGACCTTTGAAGGCACTCTAATTGATACATTCATCTAGACTTGGCCTGCCGTTTTAATGGCTTTCACTTTTACTCACAGAAGCACAAGTACCTGTGTGAGTGAGAACTTTTGACCACAGATGTTTAAACAGAGCTTGCTGAAAGGTGTAGTTAAAAGGATATAAAATGGTGAGTGAATATTTGTTTCAATAACAAAAGTAACAGAGGCACTTGGGGGGGTAAATTCAATTCTTCTATAAACAATCCACTTAGCTGCTTTTCATATCTTGTGCCTTGTGCATCTACTGTGCACAGTACAACTTTTATGCAGGTTTTTCTGTCTCACCAATGAAGAAAGGGGGATAATAAACCTGGTCATATGAGAACTAGCAACAGTCCTTTGGATTTTTCTCTTTTCAAAGTCTCATTCAGAGTTTTTCATGGACATGAATCAGTACTATAGCAGGCAAAAGAAGGAAGTCCTCCACACAGTTCAGCTTCTTCTACATGTGCTGATGCCTTTTCTTGAAGCTGTTCTCCACTCTATCCCTTCTGAACTGGTTTTTGGGTGCAATTGCTCATTTTTTACCTGTAGGTCTGGTTTTGATATGAGTCAGGAGAAATAGCCTTTTATTACTGGAAATGTAGAAATGATAACTGTGTGTTATGCACAATTACGCTGATTTATGAAGTGACATAAATTTGTTACCTGCAGTCAGGAGCGTAGATGTGGTGGCTCCAAGCTGAATTCTTTGCTTCTTACCATCTGTCTCTGGCATTTCAGGAAGCAGATTGCTTTACCCAAAATGCCTACTGTTCTTCAGTGGTACCATGTTATAATTTGAACGAATCTAAATAAGCTTTCAGGTGGAATGCATAGGAAATATGCATAGGAGTCCTACGAGGAGCGGCTGAAGGAGCTGGGCTTGTTCAGCCTAGAGAAGAGGAGGCTCAGGGGTGACCTTATTGCTCTGTATAAGTACATTAAAGGAGGCTGTAGAGAGGTGGGGGTTGGCCTGTTCTCCCATGTGCCTGGTGACAGGACGAGGGGGAATGGGCTAAAGTTACGCCAGGGGAGTTTTAGGTTAGATGTTAGGAAGAATTTCTTTACTGAAAGGGTTGTGAGGCACTGGAACGGGCTGCCCAGGGAGGTGGTGGAGTCACCATCCCTGGAAGTCTTCAAAAGACGTTTAGATGTAGAACTTAGGGATATGGTTTAGTGGGGACTGTTAGTGTTAGGTTAGAGGTTGGACTCGATGATCTTGAGGTCTCTTCCAACCTAGAAATTCTGTGATTCTGTGATTCTGTGAAATCTGATGTTCCTAAAATGTAGACGTCTTTCCAGTGCCGTGTGATATTTACTGTTTTAGGGCAGGTTAATTAATTCAGGTTACCAAATAGTAATAATTATATGTAACATCCTGATTCTGTGCTAATTTTGCTTACTGTAATTTCTGCATTTAATTCCTGTGCTACCTGAATTACAAATGTAAATTCCCACTTGGGAAAGCAGTGGAAAGAATGGAAAGAAGAGCTCACTTTGAACACGCACACCCCTGGTTTATATGTATAAAACAATTATCCTTTGCAAATGAGGCCATGGATTTCTTGAATACACCTTCATCTTAGGGGATATAAAGTTACATTTCATTCCAACATGCGGAAGCATCAGGGTTGATTTTACGCTAAGGCACTACTCTGCTGAAGAAGCTTTCAAAAGCACAGCAGCATGTATAACACTTCAGTAAGCAATGTAGATTCCCAGAGTTTAATGTATGAAGATCTATTAAAACTAATCTCTATTTCTAGTCTTTATCTTTCATCTACCTGCCCAATAAATGAAGCTTAAACCCAATAGCTTGTGTTTCTTTAGAAGGTAAGATTGTCTAGAGAATATGTGTCAGGAGGGAAACCAGTCTTTATTTGCAAAGATAGTACATTTAGCATTAGTACACTAATAATAGTACATTTTCTATTCCAGTTTCTGTAAGCAAAAATGACAGATATCATATAGGATTTGGTAAAGAGGGGACATTTTTAGAGATGTTTATGTTTCTTTCTTGGATCAAGTAATGACGGAAGCTGAAGAAAGAAAATCAGCTGTTGATTTAATTGTAAGTGGCTCATTGAAACTTGTGTGTGATTTAGCTGTAGAAGATCCCATCTGTATTAGCGAACATACTACTCTTCTGTTCAACATCTTGCTGAGATGAAAAAGTCACACACTGAAAACCCATCACAGTAACTTTTACCTTAGGTAGGAGGAACAACACAAAATGAAAAAAATGTAATTAAAGGAACAGATTATAGGGGGCATGATGATTGTTTAACGATACTTTATTAGGTGCCTGGAATAAATGTATATTCCTCGTTAAAAGAAAGTCTGTTTAGAAGGACAAAAAAAAAAAAAAGCCACCTGAGTACAACAGCAGTGCAGAAGTAATAAGAATACACTTTAACATGTGAATGAAATATTTAAATGGGAAAAATAAATTTTAAAGTATTAAAACATGGGGAAAAGAAATAATCATTAAAAAAAAGTTAAGAAAAAAAAAAAGTAAGAAAAATGCATGGTATTATGAAGGAGTGGTGCCATGAATTTTGCAAAAATCTCTGTTGCATTAAGAGTCAGTTCAGAGGGTTGTTCTGGTTAATACCATATGCATGGATTTCTAAAATGTTTTAGCAAGACTCTTCACCAACTTATCTTTCTAACCTAAGATTTATGTCATAAAAGAGTTAAAAAATATAGTTAAAAAATGGGAAATGGGAAACAAAAGTAAGAACAAATTATCAGATTTTAGTTATCCCAGCAAATACTCTGTTGGGTTCTGTGAGTTTCATGGTACCCATAAATGATCAGAAAAAGCAAGAAAAATTAAACCAAGGAAACAACGATGCTGATGATACAAAATTACTGTGTTCTGACAAATCTGAAGATGACTGCCAACACATACAGAAGGATCTTGCAATCCTGGATGACTGGGCAATAAAAATTGCAGATGAAATTCAGTGGCAATAATGCAAATTAACGCACAGAGGGGGAAGACTGTTCTATTTTGGAAGTCTCTAACTGTGCTATTTATATGCAAGAGAGTGATCATGAAGACTCTGGATTATTCTCTGAATACTGCTTAGAGCTCAACAGCAAGAAGGGCAAGCAAAGCACTGGGGGTTATAGAGAAGGCATAAAGAATATGAAGGAAAAGATTATTATGCAGTTGTAGAAATCAGGTTTTTAGAATGCCACCAAGAAATCTTGAATACCATGTGTATTTTTATGCTCCCTCAAAAAGATAAGATGATAGAACTAGAAATGCTGATTTTTAGAAATTGTGAATATTTACTTTATAAAGCTGATGCATACAGCAAATGGACATGTATGTCCTCAACAACTAAATCCTTAGATTTAGAGACCTTAGACAATACAGATTTTCTAGAAATGTTTCACAAAATAAATCCGAATTAGCCAACATTGTGAGTAAAGAAAACTAAGTGGATTTTCAAGAAATTTATCGTCCACGTTGATTATTTTTCTAAATAGAATTAATGCATTTTTTATCCAGATTTATTCATTCATGTATTTTTAACCAAAATTTTATACCAAGCAGGCGTGAACAATCTGCTGAGAGGGGTGATATGTGATACTTAAATGGTAAACCAGGCATACCTGACATTACATAGAGAGTTAACAACTTGTTAAAGATGAAAGGAAAGACTTGGTTTGAGAGATGTTGTAACCTACAGCTTGTGGCATTTTTGCATTACTTTCTAATGGTCTAGAATTGTTTTCTTTGTTGTTTATTTCCACAAATACTGTCTTTGAACTTCTGCTATGCCAAGCGCATGCCAAATGGTACAATGATACTGTTCCCTGGAGCATCACTGTTAAGGGGTCTCATCCCTTGTGTAGCCTCACAGTAAATGTCAAGCCACTGACATCCAAGGATGTTCTGAGTGTTTTAAATTCTCCTGTAATTTCCAGACCTTTCAGCACTGTACTGTGCAGAAGTCTTACTTTTATACCAAAATAAAGCAAAAATAGGAAAGAAACAGCAAAGTAGTAATTTTGCCATGCAATGGCAGATAAGCTCACTGAAATTAATTAAGCTTAACTTTAACTAAAGTTTATATAAAACAATAAAAATCTAGGTTATGAAACAGTGTTTAATACCATGATACGTTTTATTTCATTTTATTGATTTGCATGGTATGATTTATAAGAACTCACCAGCTCTGGTGAGGAATCACACAATGAATCACAGCTAGATGAGGCAAACTGGAAGTTAATACAACATTAAATAATTGGAAATGTTTTCCATTCCATAAAAATAGAATGGAGAAATGCTAAAGCATGCTCTAAACTGCTTCTTTCATCATGCTGTTATCCTGTCTTAATACATTATTAGAGTAAAGTGGCAATTTTTCATGTGCTTTACTGTGTAACACCCATCTGTTATGGAGCAATAACCGGATTGAAGGAAACAATCTATTGAATCAAAGACTTTAAAAATGAACAATAAAAAGCCAGTTTATACTGCATGTAAACGTAAAACAGACATGGTCTGGGGCATTTGGACAAAATATATACATCTAGTAATGTGAAGTGTCATTAATTTGCTAGGACTCTTAGACCGAAGCCTTGCTGAACCAGAGGTAAGAAAGAATTACTATTTAGCATCCTCTCAGGAAGACTGGGCTGCTCAAACCCCTGCTGGAAACGTCTCAGATCAGATGACCTTATAGCTATATAGCTCAGGTGCAACACATAGCATCTCAGCAAATCCTCATGATTTGTTTCCATTTTGTGGTTTAGGATCTAAAATATCCTAAATATCTAAAGTATTTCAAATATATTTAAGGACTTATTTACTTCTCTAAGTAATGAGATACCTGATTTTTTTCTAGACACCACAGGTATTTTTATCATTCCAATTCATTTGCTATTTGTCTATCGTACAGTAGTTTGTCTAATTTTCTAGTAGTATTTTGCTGAGACCTGACTTGCCATGTGTTATATCAACATTGAAGTGGTGGTCTTGACTTGGAAGTACTACATGGATGAGAATTCAATTTCTCATTAAGAAATCTGTTGCTCAGGTGACTGGACATCTCAGTCTTGTTGAAAATTTATATAATTTTGAAAGATTTTAGATAAAAAACACTGCATGGCATAATTTATTTTTTTCTTCTCTCAAAATCAAAGCACTGCCTAGTTTACCCATTACATGAAACCTAAGAGGAAATCTGAAAAATTACTGAAAATGAAAGGCAAAAATAAAGTAACTTGAGAGCATTAATTTTACATTTGCTTGAAATCAACCAGCTATTGGAAGTTTTTGCTCTTAAAACAAGTAAGGGATAAAGAGCAAGAGCATTATTTTGGCTTGATTTTTTCTTGAAGAATATAGGTACCAGGAAAAAATTATTTAAAAGCCCTTTTCAAAAACACTGAACTTTGTCCCGGGTGAAAGTTTGTTCTACCAAGAAAACATTCCTCAATAACTCTCTAACTGAAATAATGACAAAAGATGGTGCTCAAGAATACATAGTAATTATCAAAGGTGCTTTAGATCCAAGCAAAACTGTGGGAACTGCACAGCAGAAATGGCTCGTAACTACAGATATGATGGGGCTTATTTTGATCCTGCCTGGAAAAGCCCATGCTATAATGCACTTGGCCTTCTCTGGGATTCCTTTGCCAACTCTGTAGTGGCTGCCATGGTGAGACAAATGGTATATACTTCAGTCTCTGAAGTTGCAGCAGCCCTAATTTAGCATGCCTCAGCTGTCAAATTGGTTCATTGGGACACTTTACAATTAAAGGCATAGAAAATGGGCTAACAGTTAGAACATATATAGCCTATTGGCCTTTCCCTGAGCTTCACAAGAAAGAACCAACCTCTTTTTTTACAAAACAAAAACAAAAATACACAGTTCCTTAATTAAGGATGATAACAAGCTAAAGCCTTAGAGAAAACTCATCTGTGAAATGTGTTCTCTTTCTAATGTGTGCTCAAGGATGAGATGGGACTGAAGCTTGCCACAAAGTAAAGAAACAATCCTTTTGGTGAGTGGATAACTCATACTGCCTACAAAAAAAGTGAAAAAATGTTGTGAAATTACTATTTTAGATGTATATTTATACAAGTTAGGAAAGGGGAAAATGAATTTCATGAGAGATACTTTAAGGAAATGGTGTGTTGTATTTTGTGGCTGTTAAGGCAGAAACATGCCAGTTACTGTTACTACTATTAGACACATGATAGTAAATCAAGGCTTTTCATTAATGGATCAAAGGTGAAAAATATAACTTTAAGACACTAAAAAAAATCATTAAAAAGTCTTATGCATTTTATAACAATAGGAGAGTAGTTCTGGTTTCTTTACATCTGTACCATAGGAAAATTTTATAGCTTCTTGAAGAAATTCAAGACACAATTACAAAACTTGTGACTGTTGCCTCTTCTTGGCTTTTCAGGGAAAGGCCTGGCTGTAGAAGTAGTCAAAATCATTATGTTTTGCTGTTGGTTTCCTACTTAATGACAGTTTCTGGTTGAGATTACTGTACAAAGAAAACACACCTGAGCACAAGATCTGTAGAAATCATTGAAAACTGGTTGCCTTTTTTTTTTTTTTTTTTTTTTTTCCAGATACAGAGTAGAAGTCTTTGATTATTTTAAATTTAAGGAGGATTCTTACAGTACAGAGTTGCAATTTAAAGTAAAATATTTGGGCTTCAAAAATGCCCCCTCCCCACTTCCCTCTTTAAAAGTCAGCTGAGGAAGCTTTATGAGCTAGCTTGCTCTGTGCTTGACACAGGAACTTTCAGCTGAATTAAATATCAATTCTAGTAAGTGTAACTCAAGGGTGCAGGCAGATGCTGAATCTCAAACTGCGTAACAAAACTAGAAAGTGAAAACACTACAGAACCTCAAGAAGACAATGTGGACACAGTAAATTGTTCAAACTCCAGGTTTTCTGTGTAGAATCATCCTCAGAGATTTGTATCTCAGTCTGTATCCAACATAAACAGCAAAGCCAGACCCTGGTAAATAAGATTTTATTTATTTTTATTTTTTTTAAAGGTTTTAGATAACATTAGGAACCTTTGTAAGAATAAAGATTGTCTGTGTGGAAAAAATCAAATTGTGTCTTCAGCAGTATGTCTCTGGCCCCTCTTGCATCCAGTTCCTACTCATTTTTTCTTATGAACCCTTCATGAGACTTCTAGTGCAGAAGCTTCAAACACTTGTGAATTAGGAACATTTCCTTTATTCTCTTATTTGTTTAAAGTATTCTCTCAAGCAGTTAATAATGTTTATTCGTTTTTGTTTTGATGATTAAAGTTTATAACATTTGAAATCTTTAGAGGATGGGTAAAGCTCTTGCCTCAGTGCAGTGAATAATGGAAACATAATAGCACAAATTAAATGAGATGTGGAAAGTTTATCTTTGTTCTGTGAAACTGTTCATTTGTAATGGCTGAATTAGTTCATTTTACATGTTGATAGAATGTTTAATCTTGTAAACCAAGTACAGTATGTTTTTTTTCTCCCTTTATTAAAAATGTCTCTTGCAATACACAACATTAGTTTTAGTGGAAGATTGTGTTATCAAAGGGAAAGGTTCAGGTTAAGATTCTAATTTGACTTTGGTTTGGATTATACACATGTATGCCGCTGTCTGTGTAATTACTCTGGATTTTGACTGTAATTCAGAAAGTAAAACTGCAGTGAATCTATTTGCAGATGTCATGTGAGCTTGTGAATTCTTTACCTAGCCTACTTGGTTGCTACATATATAAGTACTGCAGGTCACCATCTGCTCCATCAAGCCTGGCTCTTATTTTTATTTTGTATCAGATTGGACACAGCTCTATTCCTACTCAGGATTCTTTACAGAAGTTCATCTTCTCATTTCCCTTAAGTTTGATCAAGTCTGACAATGCCAACATACAATATTTCTGGTTCTGGGTGTTTAAAGGATCTCTGAGAATTGTGATGTGTGAAGCATTCTTAGAAAAAATGACGCAAAAAGACTTCATTAAATAAACTTAAATATATATATATAAACTAGGTTGAAAATACTAAAAGGTCTAATATGTTTACATATATAAAAACTAGGTTATATATATATGGGGTGTATGTATATATATGAGATATAAGATATATAGGATATGTAGAATATAGACACAATATACAGCTAGTTATTTGACCTAATTAGCAGTTATCTATGTTCACCACAGACAATTGCATTTGAGCATGTAGCAAGTATTTTATAATTTTCCTGATGTTCTCTTCTTTTGTTGTTGTTGTTCTTCTTCTTCTTTACTTTATTGATTCTTTGAAGCTGGGAACTCTGTCATCTCTTCTGAAATGCTGACAAAAAAAATATTGAGAGCCTACCTAAAGTAAAGGGTGATGGTGAGCAAGAACAGGAGAAGGGCAGAGTGTCCTGTCCTGGATGGATTGGATCTCAAAAGTCTCTGATCAGTCCAGCAATCCTCTTTCTCTATTATTTGCATTTTTAAGAAATTAGTCCTTTCCTTTTCTCATAATACAAAAAATAAGATGCATTGGGACAAATTAGCATTCAGGTTCTGTGCTGCACAGCCTGCTGGAACATGGGACTAGGTCAACAGTGCTGGAGCTGTGTGGAGAGAAGAATATACACTTTTTCATTTTTTTTCAGATTCATGTTTCCCATGATGTGCTCTCTTAGTTTTGGTAAGTATTTTACACAAGCTTTGAAGATAAATCATATGACCATGGCATGTATTCTAGGTTGATTCTGATGGTGGAATGTGACATGTTCTTATAAATTAAATATAATAGATTTCATTTAATACACTTGGTCTCCTTGTTCATTTTATATTCCTTGACTTATTCTGACTAATTAATCTTAGAAGTACAGGAACACTCATGAAGTACTTGCCACTTATTATTTAAATAAAGCAGCAAGAGAAATGGGAACAAAACCTCTAATATTTCTCTTTCTGAAATGTCCCTCAACACCCTGTTTGCTTGAATACAATCAGCTGCCCTGGGACTGTATGGTTCATTTACTCCCCTGTTTCAATAGCAGTGCTTGATGATGGAGCCACAGGACACTCTTATTTCTCTTATTTTCATCCATTGGGATAATGACGAGCACTGCTCATTTGTGGGTAAGATTTCACTACATCAAATCAGGAAGCAGAAAACAGGAAAAATATTTTTTTCAAGTTTTTTCAAGGTTGTATCAACCTCTACCCATCCTGGGGTACCTAATCACTTCCATAGGGAAAATGATAGTTTCAATGGTAGCTTTTTGACAGTGCTGGTCTCACTACAGAAAAATAAGAGAAGCTCAGGCTTAGAAGTCAAAGAGATGTTTCACAATGCTTCTTAAAGCTGCATGATAGAAATGTGTTAGAAAAGACAAGAATGTGCTGGCCAGAAGCAGCTTTTCTCCTAAGACTGTGTGAAGTCATTGCTGAATCTGGGGACTGATAAGTGAATTCAAAGCACCATCCATCACATGAGAGCAAGAGCACAGAGCTTTGTGCTGAGCAAAGTGCTCCAGGTGGTGGCTGACAATAGGCTGAGGTTCTGTAATGTGAGGTGGATGCACAGGAATTCAGAATTTATGGGTATACTTCTCTTCCTCACTGTGTTTAGAATTCCACCTCTGCTTTTCTTTTCAGACTAAAAATCTCTCTCAATAACAAGGTCATTGTCATTTCCACTCCTACAAACACAAATAATTTATGCAATGGTGAAGTTATGTTGAATTTAACAAGCTGACTTATCCTCTGCAGCTGTCTACATTACATAGTGCTTCAGAGTGGAGCTGTGTGAGCACTACTGCTGCTCAGTTTACTGTGAGCCCTTCTCAAACTGAAAACCATGTTGGAAGTTGAATTTTGGCAATTTTTTTTCAGACCCTTATTTTTCCTGGTTCAAAATGAATCACTTTCTGTCACTGTGTCATTTCTGACAATGACAGAGGCTCCCAGAAAAATGACTTTCTGCTAAAACTGACCCAAGAAATTTATTAGAAAAAAGGAAACAGTATGAGCTATAAAGCTACTTACTGCCTTTTCTTTTCCTTCTTTTTCTGAAGTAAAAACATTTGTGATGCTGTTTTTTTTTTTTGTTCTTTTTTTTTTCTCTAGCACACTTTGCTTGACCTTCTTGTACAGATTTAAATAAACAGCAACACTCAGAATGCAGCTTAATTATGCTAAGTGCAGAAGCCAGACCTAAAAGAAGAAACATTTTTTCTGATGAGAAAGGCTTATTATTCTAAAGATAATATTCATTTTTTTTCATCTTTCCCATCCTTTTATTTTATTTTATTTTTATTTTTTTGGGGGGTGGGGAGGAGTATCAGATGTCTGTATCTGAAAACTTTCTTACCCACCTCCCTAAATCCCCATTGCCTTAGACCACACTCAAATCCTAAGACAATCAAGCTACCAAACACTAATACAGCCTTTGAAGTACACTTGCTGAGAGTAAGCCAACAGTTAACCTTGGTGTAACTTCTAAAAGATATTATTCTGTTTGAATTGTTTTACTAATGGGCTAAATAAGTTAACTTGAAAATGTTCTGGAGCATTTATCATCCCAAGGGTAGCTGGACACAGGAACAGGTTTCCAAAGAGCCAGTGAGTCTTTATCCCCAGAGATTCTCAAGTTTTGTTTGGAGAAGGCCCTAATCAAGCTGCTCCACGTGGTCCTGCTTCCAACAGCCTCCTATTGGAGGTATGACTTCCAGCAGAAGTCATTCCATGATTCTGACAGATTTAATAGGCGAACAAGCTGCTAAAAGTTTTTGTCTCTTTCATACACTTAGACAGGTCTATGCATTTCTAGAGCCAACAAACAACAAGGCCAAAGCAAGACAGATTCTGAGACAGGTCCACTGTAATTTAATGAGCTACTTCCAGCCCATAGATGATAAAGCAGTATTTCCAGTTTCAACATGAAGAGGAAGGCAAAACAGCATTATTGTATTTGTGGCTTGGAGAATACTATTTTAGCAACCAAAAGGCATCAAAATTGGTTGTTTATAGTCATCTTAAAAAGCTGTTTTCCAAGAGTAGGCAAAAAGCTGCAGTCTGAAAACGATTTAAGTGCTGTATCTGGGCCACGCATAAAGTTGTTTTAGTGATCAAAAAGGGTACATGTATTTTCCAAGCAAACATCCCTTCTACCGTAGCAATGGGAAAAGGTGTCACACAGCCTGTCAGCATGGATGGAGTGCATGGCTATGGTGCCTTTGCAGATGATGAATCCTAGATGAATCAGAGCAGCCTTTGAGTGCCCACCAGCCCCCTCTCATCTCCCCCCCCCCCCCCCCGCCCTCCCCCCAGATAAATAAATAAATAAATAAATAAATAAATAAATAAATAGCAGTGTTTAGTTGGAGCTGATGACATAGTTGTTAGCATTTGTTTATCATCTCAGATTTTAGAGGTGATACATGTCTTTCACAGTACCATACTGTCAAATCTAAATGCCCAGTCACTCTCTAGAGTGTTAAAGAGCATGTTGTGACTTTAGCTATTGGTGAGGTTAAAGTTGGCTGAGATGGCATAGCTTTGAGTCTTCTGATAAGACCACAAACTGAAAGATTTTGCACAGTACAACTCATGTACTTGTATTACATATCACTAGATAGATGGAAAGAACCCTTTCTCATCCTAAACTTGGTAGAGAACTTTTCTGTGAGCTGAATGGTGGAGATATTGCAAAGAGAGGAGCATAAAGCTTTGTCTCACAGCTTGGGGTGTGGCTGGTGTGATAGCTGCAGTTTCTCCCAGGTTCTGCTTGTTGCCTTGATACGTGGCTTTATTGGCCTGGGTGGTGACTTGGTTCTCTTCTGCCACCTGGACCTTGGATTTTCTGGTGCAGCAGGATAAAATATATCCTATGCCCAAGGGAGTTACTGCATCAATAAAGCATGTTGATGTCTGGAAAACAAACAAACAAAAAAACAGTAGTCAGATAAAGACAATGCATGTGATTGGTATGAGTTAATCAGTTGCTCTGCAGGCAAAACAAACAATATGTTCTTTTCCCAAAACACAAAAATTATTTCAAACTGGTCATGCTTTTGGATTGAGGCTTCTTGAGTGGGTGCTGTATTTGACTGATGGGTGTAATTTAAAAGAAGAAAGGTAGCTATAAATATTTTTTAAGCAAGCATAACTTCATATCTGAGTATCTAAGCTTTTCTGCCTCACAAACTGTATATAAAGATGTGTGTCCTTAGGAGACAGTAAGTAAAGCACTAGTGAAGCTTTTATCTCTCCAAACCATAAAGTACAATGAAAAAAAACAAGGGTTATTCACACAATATCTTACAAATGGAAAATGGCAGAGCACTTAAAATGATGCTGTGAAATATATACATCCTGTATGCTAAACCTACAATATTAATTTTACCACTTTTTTGATTATTAATTTAATCTATCAGATGTAATCATTTTATGTATCAGGAATACCTGAATAGTTTTAGTGTTTTGGTGTTTGATGTGATCAATGATATATTTCAAAGGTTAGCTCATTAACATTAAGAGCCCTCTTTAGGGCCGAGCTCCATAACATCCCCTTGCATTGTTGGTAAAACTACCTGTTTTGTGCTTTATGATGATGAGGTGAATCTACCTGGCTAGGTTTATTACCCTGGAGTTTCTGAAATTAGCAATAGATGCTCACATGTAGAAAAACACAGCTGGCCAGGGCAAAGATATTAAATTTACCATATAAACAACCCAGTTCATTCACTGTCATAGGGCACCTGGTTATAATGCACCTGATTCTTATAGAAAATCCTCCAAATGTTTTTGGACTATTATACAATTTGTTTGAAACAGTCAGTCCAAAGAGTAAGATCATATGAAGACACGATTGCCCTTTCAGAAGCAGAACTGACAGCTGTTCAACAATATGAGGCTAGTGTGTTATGAACCCCTGCAAGCCCGCTGTGGCTAACCTGTTACTCATCGCCAGATGGTCTGTGCCTGGTATAGTCCCCCTTGATAAAAGATTAAGGAAGACCAATAGATTTTACCAATTGAAATTTAATGAGGAGTGAAAAGAACTAGGTATGGATTTGAAAGATGTTTGCTCAAGCTTGCCCATTTTCAGAATGTCCCTGTGTTTTGAATAAATATAGATTAACCCCCAGTGCCTAATGCACATACCAACTGGGTTAAGAAAATATAAAGGGGTTCCTAGGAAGAATCATAGATTTTACACAAAAATATAATAATGACTTTGCACACAAAAAGTTGATTATTTAAAGAAAGGCAGGAATGTTGTGCTTATTCCCAAAGTGAAAGAAAATAAATCAGAAGTGGTTGCTTCCCCAACTATTTGTTTTGGGATAAGAAACCTGAGAAAGTTTTAATGACAGAACATGGAAGGACTTAGCACCTGTGTCAAGACACATCAAATGCAGTGACTCCTGCCTGATTCTGACACAGAAGCACAGTGTCTTAGCTACTTTTAATAGCCAACTCCTCCCAGACATCTTATGTTACTTGGAGTAATAATGGGGTATATTGAATTATTAATTTCTAAACAGAAGGGTCTGTTTCAGTGAAGCTACTCTTCAGGCTCCACTTTATAAAATACTTTCATTTCTGAAGAAGAAGAGGTAGAATGTTAAAGAGAAACCATTGATACATGCAGCTCTTCAAGGATTTTCAAGTAGACAGGTTGGAGCCTCAAATGCTACATCTCAGTCCTGAGACCAAACCTGTGTTTGCTGCAAGATATTTCTTCCTTCTCACAATGAAGGAGTGGTGCTATGTAGACTAGGAGACAAAATGGCATGAGCTTCTGAAAGACCCATTTACTTGCAGCAGCTTTGATATCCTCTTTTTTTTCCTTCCTTTCCACACTGCCTAAATTAGGGAATAACTGAAAAATTTTGTGCCTGGGGGCAGTTGCAAATATATGTCTCTTTCAGACCAAATCCTACAAAATGCTGACTAACAGAGCTAGTGAATGCTAGAAAATTCTCAGGGTTTGATGTCAACTAAAATGGACAGGAGGTAACATGCACCTGTTCATGAAGAGATCAGTTTGAATGTGCTCAAAAAATGAAATGGAAGGATGCTCATTAGAACTGACAGCCTTAAAAGGAAACACAGTCAAACCAAATGAAGACAGAGGTGGTAAATTAAAAATAAAATGGCCAAAATGCAGCTTTAAGAACTTTAGGAAGTATAAGTCAAGTAATATTTTATTTTTAAATTCCAAGGAAAGATTCTTTAAAAGGTCAGATAGATTTGCATGGAATAAGCAAATTTTAAATGTTGCTGTGAAAATTATATACAGATTATAAGAAATCTATCAAGTGAGATGACAGAGCAATGCAGTATAAATCTGCCCAGCAAATGGTTGACACCCCACCTTCTGGGTTTTATCAAATTGTTCTAACCTAAAATATTTCAGGAAATGCTATCATTTGTAAAAAAATGATATAGTCTAACTGTAATCAGGAGTAAAACAATATCCTTCTTTGGGTAAATTTTGAAGAGTGGGAAAATAAATCTTGGGTCTGATCCTATTTACACCTGATTTGTTTATTGTCTCTAATCCAGTAAAAGTTGTGGCAAGTTTATTATTCAAAAGTCTCCAAACATTGCAGCATTGAAAAGTATTATATGAAGTCTTGGAGCAGTTACAACATATTCCTTGAAATGCCATAAAAACACTGTTGTAATGTTGCACAAATTCTGATACTTTCTCAAACTTCAATTAGAACTGCTAATCGTGCTTATAGTGTTCTGAGAAACAGTCAAACAGGGATTAAAGATCACCAAAATAAGACTCTGCTCCTGAAGGGATTTCTTCTGTTTGCCTCCAACACGTAACAATCTGTATTTATTTATTTAATTATCTATTTCTGTGATAGCTTTGGCTTCTCTGTGCCTGGGGAGACAGGGAATTCCTTGGCAAGCTGCTCAGTCCTGCACCGTCTGGGAAACCATCAGGCCACATCACAAGCATTTGCCAGGTTGTGAACCTGGGTTTGTGTTTTGTGGGGTCCCAGGCTGGAGGAGGAAGGTGGTGGGAGGAGGTGTGGGGCCAGGTCTCATGCTGGCTAGGGCAAATGTACCTCTATCACCTGCAAGTATCATTTCCATGAGCTGCAGAAAATAGAGCTGTGCTTCTACCAGGCTTTGAGTTTTTAATTACATTATGTTCGGTGTTTACTCAAGCCCATTCATCTTCCAATCAAATGGGACATCTTTTCCCAATCCATAAAATGCTGTTGATTTTTATTAAGTGCTGTGTACATAGCTGGACTGTGATCTGGTTAAAAGCACCACAGAGGCTCCTGCAGGGCACTGCTGCAGTTTCTGTGGTGCTGATAGTGGGACTGGATGTGTCAGTCAGGGAAAGTGAAACATGATTCTTGTTTGGAAATAGCTTGTGTCCTGCTGGACTCAATGACAAGACAGAAAAATACATACATTTGTTGCCATGTGCAGTAGAGATATAGTCAATATGACACTAAAGCAGTCAAATATTCAATTTAATTTTAAACATTGAGGGCAAAGTCCAAATTTAAATTCATTGTGCAAAAAATGGTGATGTTTTTATCACAAAAACAAGCTGTTTCAGCCTGTACGAAGTCAAAATAAAGAGCAACTTCTTACCCATTTGAAAGTGAGGCTCTGGGACTGCCAATAGGAGTAAAGTGAACTTCAGTTATTTTTAAAACAGACTTTAATCAGTGTATGAAAGGGGATTACAAGGTGTGTATTTATGTGATAACAAAAGACCAGGCTCAGGGCCCAAGGATGACTTTCTAATCCAGTTCCTGGGCTAAACCTCATCTGAACAGGGAAGCAATTTTGGGAGAACTGGATCTTTGTCAGAATTCAGATGTTGAATCAGAATGAAGCAGGGAAGTCCATTTTGTGATAGCAGCTTTCCATCAAGCATTGGAAGCATAGCATTGTGAATCATGTAGCATTAACAACTGTACTTTGTCTTTGCTGTGCAGGTGACATAATTTAACTTTTCCTCATCTTTATTATTATGTTGGGAAAAAAATCAATCCACTGTATTGCTTCCTGCACACTGATTAAAATGAACAGAAGAACAGGAAATTGTTGGTGCTCTGGCTTGTCTCTACCCTGCTGGATAGGGGGATTGTTTGGTAACTGGGATCTTCACACCAAACAGCTTATTAATTTTTGGCTAGTGATTGCAGTTGTTCACCTTGCAGAAATCTTTCATTGTTTACATCTCCTATCCACATGGCCTGTCCTGGTACTGACTAAATTATCAGCCAATCTTCAGGAGCATATTTTGCTCAGACACCTTCACACCATAGGAAACCAGGAACTCATGCTCGCCATGGGAGCCTGTCAGCCTGAAACCTCCCAGATGTTGCATACAGTGATGGATCCTGTCCCATGCACACCAGCTGTTTTAGGGTCCGTCTGCATCTCCTGCCAGGTACAGGGTTTTTTATCATCTGAGGACTAGGTTTTGACTCTTATCTAAACAAATCCAGTGATTCCTGTATTCAGTGCTCTGTGTGACATGGTCAATATGATGTGTATGTATCTATTGTATGTATGCATTCAAAATATGGAAACTGCTTGCTGAGCCCTCAGAACAGTGTGTTTGACTGGCTGAGTGTAAACAATTCAGGCCAGAAGTCCCCAGTATGTAGATTTAACCAGTGTCTTACAGAGTATTTCATACCTATTCCTACTTCTGTTGTTAACAGCACCTTGTATTCAGTCCATGCTATATATTCTTTATGTTGTATTTGCATGCTTCTCTATCTGTATTTCCTCCTCCATACAATACCACAGGTGCAAGCATAGAATTTCATTAAAAATTTGATGGACTATATGTTTTTCCTCAGTATTTAAACTGTTTTTCTGTCTCAATTTCCCGATTACTGCAGTTACAGAGCTACAATAGTTAGGCCTGTCTTTTTCATAATGTTGCTTAAGCACAGTGAATCTCAAGCAGCCTTAGATAGGTGATAATTTTAATATATATATTTTTTTCTTTTCTTTTTCCTATTCTAAGAAAATACATATCAAATGTCAGTTCTCAGCAACAGGTTATTCAATTATATGACTTTCTGCTCTGGCCCAGGAGGACCATTCTGACATATCATCTATTATTCCAACCACTCAGTCAATAGAAATCAGACATGAAAAGTTATGCACAGATTGCACATCCTTGCACATATTGTTATGCCATTCAAGAAAGGCACTAAAACCTGTGTTTGTAGCTGGTGAAGTATATTGGATCCAATCCTTTTAGTGTACTTTAAAATTTATTTTCTGTTAATTGCAGTTTACATTTGGTTAATTGGTGTCATAACTGAGACTATGCTAATTCTGACTTTATTCCCAGTTCTTGATAATGTCCCCATTCTTTCTCATGGCCCCTTCCCTAAAGACCTTACATCATATTTTTTATGTGAGGCATTGAGTGAATAATAAAACAATACTAATACAAGTACAGTTACAAGATCAAGAAGTGCCAGAATTTTGCATTTAAAAATAAGTTATCAAGGTTGATGTATAATAAAATTGGAGAAGAATATTTTTCTGCCAATTTAATGCAGAAATAATAGATAATAATACAACTTAGATAGAGTTCTCAAATAGTGCAAGAGGTTGTTTATTCTTTCGTGGCAGGCCATGTCATGTCTGAGCCGGATATGGTGCATAAATGTTGTCAACTCCAAACATATCTCAGAGAAGCAGCTAGATGATGAATCATCCAGCTGGAGAGGTCCCAAGCCACCATTTATCTTTATTTACCTGCACTCTTTTCCAGACATTTGGTGTTTTGCCTCTGCAGAGAAAATGTTATTATGTGTGATCTGTCTTTTTTTTTCCTTTCTTTTTAATACGTTAACAGTAGAGAAATTTGGCAGAGGCTGTAAAGGGCATAGCAGGCATAGGGGAATAGACATCTCCAAGAGGGAAATTCTGTTCTGCAGCCAGAGAATTAGGGAAATTTCCTTAAAAAAATTGTTTTTAAAAAATAAATTTTATTAAGTTAAAGTGTTAGGGGTATTAATTTAGAATCTTTCTAATTTAGATTATTTCCTTGTCCAGGTCCCAAGAGTATACATACCGTGGAATATTTCCTTTAGTGGAATATTTCCTTTAGGAACAATTTTAATAAACTTTTTTTTTTTTTTTTTTTTTTTTTTCCTGGCAGCTCTTCATTACCTTCAGGTACAGCTAAAGTCAGGAAAGTCTCTTGTTCCTAACCCTCACACTCCAGAAGATTATCATTAACATTCAGCACATCATCCTCTAAATCTGTAATTGAAAGAACTTTTGATGCACTAAATATGAAGTTCAGGTAGATAAAGAAATCCAAAGGGAATTGGCAGTACGATCCCTTAAAAATATCCCTTAAAAAAGAAAAGTCTCTCTGTTTTCTCCATGTTGCTCAAACCCAGGACACAGACAGATGGCATTAGGTGACTGAAGTAATGATGACTGATTTAGACTGGGTCTTGTGCTATATACAAGGCTGGCTTTGTACAGCTAGTGATGAGTCAAGAAATTCTGGGCAAAAACAATCCTGATGAAATCAGGTCCAAAGTAACAACCACTCACATCACTGTTGGAGTCAGATGTTCAAAGGCATAGTTATGTCCTACATTAAGTGTGATTTACAGACTCATCTCTATCTTTTAATATGTGTTTTGATGTATTAAATGAAAACATGTGCTTCACAGACTGTGATAGCAACAGTGCTAAGCTAAGAAATGATTCAGAAGAGAGCCTGTGCTTGTCCTCACATACTTTGATTTAGAAGATGTTTTTTTCTGCTGCCCTTTTCTCATTTGGTGAGCCTGTCAATATTCATTGATGATTGATTTTATACACAGAAAAATGTAGTACATATTGGGATTTAAACTTTGCTTTCTGCTTTTGCTAAATGACAGAAGACTTCCTATGCATTTAAGGCTATATTCCTGACATATTTACTTGCTGATGACTGTTGTAACATCCAGTTTTTAGGTATTTATCTCTCAGAGTTGAGCACACAAACCTCTTTTAAGTAGCGGTACTATCTGGATAGTGCACGAGAGCTAAACTCTTCAGCATGGGATCTAGAGCTATAAAAATGAATTAGCCATAATGCAATGTGCGGGATGAGAGAAGGTCCTTGCCTTTCTCAAGACCTTATGTGTCTCAGTTATCAATAACAGGGCATCCCATACCCTGGATGAGTGGATTTCAGATTTTGTGGCCTGATTTCCAGGACTGTAGGGAGATATAAGTAATGTTTGTTTATGCCAGCCCATGTACAATGATAGGCCATGTCTCCAAGTGTCAAGAGTGTATCCATGCTGTCCTCCTGTCCCCATGGAGCCCTGATGCCTTTCCATGGAGGAATATGGGTGATTTTTAGAATTTTTAGAATTTGCTGGGAGGAGGCAGTGAATCACCACATCAGAACAGCTGGCCTGGTCATAACCTTTCTCTGTCTACAGTGGTTCAATTTTGTGTATAAACTGCACAAACTTCTGCATACAGCAATCATTTTAAAAATGCTGCTGAAAAATGTAGGGGTGGAACAGAAGAGCCATGAAGAAATTGCTTGTAATGTTTAGCAGTAGGAGACAAAGTGAACCCAATCTATAATACTGATCAACATCAACTTCACAAAGGGAGAAAAAAGCCAATGCCAACATTTATAGAAGAAATGTAAATTAAATATTAGCACAAAAATGAAAAGCTTTAATTAGACATGAGGGTGTTTTTTTGGGGAGGGAGAGGGGGAGGACGATGATTTCAGGGATAGAAGGAGAGAAGAGAAATATTTTGTGTCTCTGTAGAGAATTAGTCATCAGAACAAGTTATTACAGGTGACGGTGGGTACCAGAGCTTTCCATCTCATCACATAACTACTGGATAAAACCTAGCAAGATGTACATAACTGAGAACACATTATAGTTTGGCCAAAAGCAAGTTTTTGTGATCATAGCTGGTATATAATAATCTGACACAGAAATTAATCTTTGATGATTTTATGGTCCTATCAGACCTAAAATTCCTTAAATCCATTTATTTCTTAAAAACTGTTCCCAGCAAAATCTTGGTCTTGGAGGAAGGCCCTGTGTCAAGATTTCTTCTAGTGAAAGAAGCATTAAACAAAGAAAATATATTTGAGGCTGGGCAAAGGAAAAAAAAAAATAAAATTAACCAGCCATGTGTAAAAGACTTATCACTGCATATCAGTAATAGATGTCGGAGTATCAGAGTACAGACCTTAACAATGAAGTGGGGGAGTATTTCCAAACATCCATGAGCAACAAGGCTCTTGTTCTACCTGTAGAAAGAAGACAAGCAGGTAGCCACTGTAATTCTAACTAGATTACACTCCAATCTAAAGTAAGGAGAGAGACAAGTGGAAAGGAATGCAGAAATTTCCAGCTTCCACCCTCACTTTTCTCCCATTTTTTTTGATGTATAAAATGTAGTTATCCTCCATTGCTGTCTAAGGGGTTCAGGGTTCTGGCTTTGCCCTTGGAGCCAATCAGTAGTTTTCCTCTGCCCAATATAGCTCTATTGCTACACTAAATATGGAAAAGCTGGTGTCAGCCAGCGAAATAACATCAAATCTTAAACACAAAGAAAACCTAGAGAGAGTCACCTTTTATTGTACTGCAACAAAGAAACCTTGGAGCCTGATCTATGGCCAAGGAGGTCAAAAGAAATATTCCTATTGTACTTTGGGACTAGGAGACAGTTTGGTCTTCCAGCAAGGTCAGATTCTCTCCCATGTCAGCAGATATAACCCAAATGAAGCTGGTATCAAAGAGGTTGCACAAGCCTTAAGCAGAATAAATTGTATGCAACTCACCTGGTGTTTCTATACAAAGTATTTTATACATTAGAATTTTCCAGCCTTTATTATGGCTCTTTGAGTTGGCTGGTTCAAAATCCTTAAGCTAAGAATTGACATCTTGCATAAAGCATATGCTGATATGCACAGAAGACAGGTCAACAAGCCAGGCAGGAATGAAGCCTGGGCAGCAAATTAATGGTGGGTTTCAGTTCTGCAGGGCACAGGATGAAGCCAGGCATTTTGTGTCTGTAACTTTTTCCCTGGCAGTTTAAAGCTTTATAGCAATTCACTATTTCTCCAAATACAGCCATCCCATCTGAATGCTGTCGATTGTCGATTCAACACAGCTTTAATGCCCATTATCCTGGACTGCACAAATCAATGCATTTTAATATCAAGGAAAGTACGATTAAGCCTTCAGATGGAAACTATTCCTCTTTTTTTTTTTTTTTTTTTTTTTTTTTTTTTTTTTTTTTTTTACCTTTTAACCCTCCTCAGCAATATGTACTTTCAAGCAGCTAAATTTCTGGGATAGATTTCTCCCCACATTCTTGCATTCCTCTCAGATTCCCTCTGTTTCTCAGTCTCCATAGTTCCTTTTCTTTTCAGATGCCCACATCAAAAATCATTCTTTGACACCATGAATATTATTTCATTCCAATTTAAAAAATAAAATCTAAGGCAATTGAAAAAATCAATTCAATTTGTTTTCTCTGTTCCCTAATGGGAGAATAATAAATGAATGGCTTTTCAGAAGACAAAATGTCTATGGAATAGTTTGGATTTTGAAACCTGATTTAGATTGGTATCAGGCACAGCACTTTGAAGAACAGATTTAAATGGTTGTTCTCCTTGGAGCTCCAGACACTGTGGATTTTTTTTTTGTTTGATTTTTTTTTTTTCTTTTGTTTTAGGGATCTGCTTGAAAATGGAATAGCTGGGGTGAGCAGCTATCTAGGATCTTTCTAGTTGGACGGTTTCAGATGAGTGCATGTACCTTTGAGCAGCCTGGAGTCAGTGTCATCAAGAATGCTGAGACACCGTTGATGACCCAGAGGTTAGGCTGCCAACCAGCAAGGTTGGGAAGCCAGCCTGAAGCCAGAACATGAGTTAGAAGCAGGTATTTTATTACCTTATGGTCCTCAAAGACTATCAGTACCCAGGTTTTATGCATCTACTATGCATAACTGCTTCACACTCAGAAATGTGGGAAAGTCAGTTTTACAGATATGTACAGCCCAAGGAAGTAATTAGCACCAGCCTCATTTTCATAAATGTGCTTAAGTAGCTTTCTTACTTAAATCATAATAGTCATAATGTATGCAAACTAAGCATTACTTCCATTTCCGTGGATTAGTTGTAGGCTCGGGAACTGTTATTACATATTATTTTTTTTTTCATATCCATGTTTATTTTATTTTGAATCAGCTCTTGTCCTATATCTCACTAAGTTTGAATCACCCAACAGTAAATACAAGGGAATAATTCCAAAATCACAAAGTAGATTTACTATGGTTATCTTTCTTGATAATTAATGAAACTAAAGAATTTATTAGCATGGCTTCATATTTTATAAGTATAATCTTTAGGAGTGGGATTTATTAACTATATTTTATTTAAGCTGTGATAATTTTCAGTCAGTAGTTAACCTTCCAATTACCTGATTTAGTTAAAATTATAACCATCAAAAAGCATATGTGGTATAATTAGAGCCATTGGAGAGTTATTGCAAAGATAGAATAATAAATTATTCTTCATGTCCACTTAGAATAGTATATAAAATAATGGGATTAATTTTCAGCAAATGAGATTTAGGTTAGGCTTTAGAAGAAAATTTGTAATGATGAAGACACTTAAGCAGTAAAATAGTCTCTGGACTCCAGCCCTGGAGATGCCAGCTTAAACAAACATTTGTTCTTAGTAGCTGAGGTATGCCCTGGCCTTTCTCAAGGGACCGTGCTCTACACCTCCTACTTCACCCCATTTCCCATTCCTTTTTAGTTTTACTTTGAATTGTCAGTGCCATTGTTTTCATCATTTTTATGGTTGCTTTCTAAATTAGAAAGGTTCATGGTGCTTTTATTTTATTAAACCTTTTCTCAAAATGTATATTTCTTTATGACTAGTAACAGATTTTTGAGAACAAGGTCATGTATTGATGTTTTGGATTCATTTTTATGGAAATTTTGAGACTGTAAATTTTCAGTGGCATTCCTGCTTAGTGAAAAATATTTCTGATAAATGTTATTTTATTATTATTATTATTTTTTTTTTTTTAGCTGATCTTTTGGTATCTTTATCTTAGGAAAGTGCACAGAACGCAAAGACAGTCTGCAACTTAATTTAGTTTACATTGTGTTTACCTGGGAACTTACTGATACCAAGAGCTTTGGAGTGAGAGTATTTAGAGAATAAGGCGGTGACTGAAATACATTACAGTTAAAGAAAGACAATTACATGTTCAGAACATCAGGTTGCTTATTACTTATTTACTCTAAGCAATATTTTTCAGAAGTAATAGATTATTGTATCAAATCTATTCTCTTAAACGTGTTAGGTTAATTATTGAACAGAAGGAAAAGGGAAAAAAGGAAGATAAAATTCTTCTTAGGTAAGTTGTGATTCTTTGGCAGTTTTATGAAAGCTTTTCAGTTTTTGTGTTACATAAGTGATTCAGAAGAAAGCAGGACTTGATAAGCTTTCTTTTGTGAAGCTCTGACAATGCATTTATTCATTGCAGTCACCAAATTGTGCCAAAACTGGTTGCAATAAATGGTTTCCTTTTTATAAGACAATATATAAGAAGAGGATTGTATTAATATGCAAAGTGCTTTCCATTTATTCATTATACACTTTCTGAGATTTGTGCCTCTAGAGATTCTTTTGTGTTTAAGCCAGAAAAAAAAAAATCAGATACTTAAAAGATATGCAAATTCTTTGTGTAGCAGGCTCAAAACACCAAAGGACTTCCAAAATATCTTGTAGTATATTAGAAGCCTGTAAATACGGGATTACACTATATCTATAACAGGAAGTAATGGAGACTCAAAATAAATTTGTGTTCTTAAAAAATAATTAATTTTTCAGGATTTCAAATACCTTCCCTATAACTAGGCTATTTATGATTAAGTCTAGAATCTCCCAGGGGTTGTAGTATACCAGAACATTCATCCAGATCATTATAAACGCAAAGAAACAATGAAAGGCTGATAGTGACAGTTTTCCATATTGCTGGCACACTACTAAAAAAAAAAATGATTATAAAAAGAAAAATGACAAGCTTTTGTAATTATGGTTAGCACATAACTGGCTATTTAAATTATTTAAATATATATATATATATATATATATATATATATATATATATATGTATATACACGTATAATCTGAGGTTAATAAAAAAGAAACAGCAGAACTATTTTTTTTTCTTACATAATATTTACCACAGGATACACTTTCTGTGTAATTAAGACTGTTTCTAATTTGCAAGATAGACTCTCATTTGTTGTTAGAGTGGAAAAGCTGAGAAACCAATTTGTTCCTTTTTGAAGTAGTTGGTAGAAAAACAGAACGATTAAAAAAATACCACCCAAATTAGGCTTCATAAGTCTTCTCCAAAGCCCAAAAGAGTCAGAAATTGACGATGCTCAGTGACATTGAACAGCATCTTGATCATTTTCTGATGGAGAATTGGGTTCATGAGAAGCAGATCCCTGGTGCTACGCTTCCCATATAAATGTCAATATGCCTTTTTCTGCATGGCTTTCACCAATTCTCCCCCTTTGTCACCTTCCAAAAGACAAATTTCTCTTTCTTTATCCTCCTTATCTGTTTTTTGTTTGTTTGCTTGCTTTTGTTTGTTTGTTTGTTTGTTTTCCTTTTTTTTTTTTTTTTCCCTTTTCATGTCCACTTTTACTTGGTCATAGCAACACAACTATCTATGGTTTCTTCCTTGGTGAAGGCCTGAAAGAGTTTTTTTATTTTATTTTATTTTATTTTTTCTAAATTAAATTTTACAGAATCAGGCAAACTGCTAAAGAGCGTTTTCGTTTACAAATTGATGCTTGCTACTCAGAAAATACTTCATTGTAAAATCTCCACTCAGCTATAGCTATGGAAGTCCTTTAGATTTATTTTATTTTATTTTATTTATTTTATTTTATTATTTATGTAAGGCTCTAATCCTGTTCCTATGCTTTGTCTGAGCAGGCAGGGAGAGAAAAGAAAAAATAACTGTTTTTTTATTTTATTTTTTTTTTCTAGTGGAGAAATATTTAACAAAAAAAAAAAAAAAGTCCATTGAGACTGTTTTCATAGACATCTATCTTTGCAAGGCAATACATCCCTAACTGGTGTAAATAAAGAAGAAAAATATGAACTGATTTATACAGCATGGTTCCTATTTAAAATAAAATACCTTCTACAACATTAAAGAAAATTATTTCTATAAATGTGTTTATATAAATATTATATATTTATATATAATATAATCTATTATATAATCTATTTTATATATATATATATTTATTTATTTATTTATTTATTTTCCTGTGCAAGGGGAATCTTTTTTTAAGAACAGGCCATGCTAAACAAATAACCAGAAGACTTGTTGGAGTTACATGGGATAGGCTTTTAAAGACACTGTTTAGTCTTGCTTCAAATTCTGCATAGAGTGAAAAAAATAAAACTTTGACATCAGCTAAATATGTAAGAAGCAAGAAGCTATCTTTCTTGAGCTGAGCTGAGCAACTTCAAAATCTTGAGGATAATCTCAATTGACATGTAAATTATGCAGCCCAAACAGGGAAAAAGCTACTCCTTCATTTATTCTTGAAAAATGAAATTTGGTCTTCTGTAACTGGGGCTTTCTAAGAGATAAATTTCTCAAAATGATTAATATCTCTGGTAGAAAATTATATCAGTAATATGTGTAGAGCACAAAGGATGCTTGAAGTAAAGTAATTCTGCTCAAAACGATATTTTTTTTTTCATAAAGAATATGGGTAGATTATGCCATCTAGTTAAACTTTAAATATTTTAATGTGAAGCAGTATATTAAAATTCTACATTACACTTAAAATTCAATAAATTTCTGTCTGCGGGTTTGTGAACCCTCAAGGTAGTGATTTAAAGGAAAAAGTGATATTTTGGAATAGGGTGAAATTTTAAAGTACTGTCTAAGGAAGATTCTCAATTCTTAAAATTATGTTTTGCTTTGAAAAAAATGCCAATATTGCCGAGAACCTAGAAGAAAGACTTTAAAGGTTCCCTTTATTTTATTTTTTAAAAAATATCAGACTTTTCAAATTCTAAATCTCTAATACCAGTGGACAGGACTGAAGGACACTGCAAAAATATTGTTTTATTGAATAACACAAATAGTTCAAAACAAACTTCTCTTAAATGGTGCATAGTTACATCTCAGCACTTATTCAGATCGGAGCTTCTCCTGAATCCCAAGTCCAGACAGGTGACCTGGATCTTAAGATTTATTTATTTATTTATTTATTTGAGCAAAAGGATTATTGCATCAGACATGTGAGGTTGAAGGCCAACTGCCTGTGGGATACTTTCTGTTTTACCTGAGTTAATTAGCTACAAAAAACATTTGTCAAAGAGCAGATAGATACTCTTTGCCAAGAATTTAACAACATTAACAAATTATGAAATAATAGGGTTATATCACTTTCTTCCAGGTTATTGTTTTTGCTTAATAATTAATTATAAATATGTAAGATCAAAAGGGGATGCACACCACATAATCGTGTCTCCCATACATAGCAACATAAAAGAAAAACTAAGCAGTCCCAGACTTGTTTTGTGGAGACATTTGTGTCTTGATTCAAGAGGTGGTGGGGAGCTTTACCCATGTTTGTATCCCAGAGGAGGATTTGTGGTGCTGTAGTGAGGGCATGCAAGCATGGCCCATAGTCTCCCAGGCGCAGTAGCCCCAGCAGGTGAAGGCAGCTGGCAGCCAGCCCTCTGCTCTCTGGGGAGCCACCACTGCCCCTTTGCTCCCCTTCAGCACAGCTGCTCTGGTTAAAGCAGTAGAAAACAGGATGGCTGATGTGCTGCATTTTTTAAATTACTGGAAAATAGGGGGGGAAAAAATCATCTTTCGGGCATATTTTGTTGTGCACCACTCTTCATTTCACTAAATCCTGTACCAGATGTACAAATTAATATTGGATCAAAACCTTAACAACTCTTTAATTTTTAAGTTTTTCTCCACTCTTTCTTTGATTTTTTTTTCTTTTACCCAATTAAGTATTCTAGATGAGGTTGCTGCTACTGGGTACTGCAGTAATTATTCAGGATATAAGATATTTGATGTGGATTTTGGAGATGATTACATGTTTAAGCACTGAACTTAGAGAGGAACATTTCACTATTAGTTGGCGAAGGAATCACAGAATCACAGAATCACAGAATTTCTAGGTTGGAAGAGACCTCAAGATCATCGAGTCCAACCTCTAACCTAACACTAACAGTCCCCACTAAACCATATCCCTAAGCTCTACATCTAAACGTCTTTTGAAGACTTCCAGGGATGGTGACTCCACCACCTCCCTGGGCAGCCCGTTCCAGTGTCTAACAACCCTTTCAGTAAAGAAATTCTTCCTAACATCTAACCTAAAACTCCCCTGGCGCAACTTTAGCCCATTCCCCCTCGTCCTGTCACCAGGCACGTGGGAGAACAGGCCAACCCCCACCTCACTACAGCCTCCTTTAAGGTATCTGTAGAGAGCGATAAGGTCGCCCCTGAGCCTCCTCTTCTCCAGAAGAACCAGGCTCTTGTGTGTCTTTGGGCAGCACCAAAGGCCACAGCCTGGCCCTGATACCACGTTAGGGCATTTCTGAAGCACTGGAATTGGGAATATGTTTATCATGGGTGAGAGCAGAGAGGCAGTTTCCACATGGCTCCTCCAGCACAGCACTGAGTGTGTTGGCTCTGTCCTGGGTGGTGTCACCAGCTGGTGAGGACCTATGGGACATGTCTCAGTTACCTATCAGAAAGAAAAATGATCACGAATTCATCACTCTGTATGCATTTGCCAAATACCCACTGTTGTATTCTGCCTTGCTAAAAGCAAGCCCTTTGGGACAAGAGCTGCATTTATTATGAGCAGGCCTTGCTACATTGGAGTGTAGCATGACTCACCACCAGCAGCTACTGCAGTGACACAGTGATGAAGATATTCTTCTGTCAGGAACAACAGCTACTGAGTCTTTGTAATTCTGCAACTGGTACGCATGTCCCAGCAGGGCTGTATAAGTCTGCAGTCTGCTCTTCCCTGCACTGTTCCTCTGCAGCCATCGGAGTGATGCTTCTGCAGGGCTGTGCTGCACTGAACAGAATTTGGCATGGGTAAGGTGTGGATTGTGTTTAATGAGATATTTGTGATTCTTGATATGAAAGATTCAAGATGTGAAGAAACAGATAAATGAGGTAAATGTTCTTGAAGAGAAATCTTGGAAATTGCCCTAAAATACATGGAAATAAAATAACAACTGCTTTGAAATAGTATTATGCATGACCAAAGAGGTGTCACATGCAATGATATTCTAGGACCAGCCTCATTTCTTTCAAGTCTGATGAGGCCTCTACCTCTTAAAAATTGAAATAAAACTCAGATACAAAGATGGCTAAAAAAAGTCCTCCTTATTGCTTTGTACGCACAGTTTTTGCTACATGCACAAAATTGCAGTAAATCCTTCCCCAGAGTGATTCTGATTTATATTGGTGGGACAGTGAGGAGAACCAGGCATGACACTGGGAAGTTGAGCTGCACTGCTTTCACTCCTTCCACCCAGAAAGAGTTTGAAAGTGCTTATAAAAAAAAAGCCAGCTCCCTTTTTACAGATCAGTGCTCTGACTTACTACCTCAAGCACGCAGGAGAAATCTGGGATGGCAACTGCAACAGATGTGGTTCTTCTCTTTCTCTGGTTGGTTTCTTTCTTCCCACTTCTCAAGGGGATTTGGGAACTATTTTGCTTTGTCCGACTTAGTTATTTTTGAAAATGTTAGCATTATACTTTCTGTAAACAATTCTTAATTACTGAAAATCAAGTCCAAAGAAGATGTCAAGCAGGTATACATCCCACATGATTGTTTAATACGTTTATTCCACTCAGAGATGTTAAGGAATGAAGAAAGGACATTGTTGCATCTTAATCTCTGCCTATTTTATTGCTACAAAGCAATTTCTCTTTACAGGTGTCTGTGCAGTGAGTTATAGTACTGCCATATTTAGGCAAGTAAAGCCTGAGTATGAATTTTGAAATCTGGTCTTTGAGCTCATAAGTAACTTGTTAGATTTTTCTGCTGGTACAGTTTTCCGCAGTTCTATCAAATTTTTATCATCTTCAGCCCACCAGGTTAAATGTAGGCTGTAAATCCACTAAAACTTTAGCAATAAATCTGTATGAATAACAGATTCAGGGAAAAAAAATACCATTGGGAAAAGTACATGGAGTTAAGAAACAGACATAGAAATAGAGTGTTGTGGTTGCACCCTCAACCACAGACAATCAGGTTACTGAAAGAAATAGCCTTTGTCTGTGCGGACAGACAGTATATCCATATTTCTGGTTGGCTCATATTACCAGCCATTGTCAACTTTGTTCACCAATTTTTCTTGCTGTGCTCTGAAACTTGCTGGAAACAGAGACTGTCACTGTCTTTTTTGAAAACCAGAATCTCCTGCAACCTCTCAGATTGAATGGTGAATTATGGCAGTACAGTCGTGTTGACTGGAATGACCTCTGTTTTGAAAGGGAAAGAGGTAATTGGGTTTCCAAATTCAAAGCTGCATCTGACATCAGTCAGTTGTCAAATTTCATTAACTCTCACACCTTGGGTTCCAGGGAGATTGACTGTACATGCCTTCATTTTTGGGAAAGCACTGAAACTCTGGCAAGCTTTGATAACCAAAGTTGCTCGAGAGAATGTCTTTAATAAATGCATGCTCACTTTTCTGAAGGTCCAGATTTCTTCAAGTGAAGGCTATTATCCCAAGCTGTAGAAAAATAAATAGACATATAAACAATACATGCCATGTATATAGGTATATATGGAGAAATATGTGTCATGATATATTTACACACATACATATATATATGTATGTGTCTGCATATATTAAAGAAAGTCTCAGACCTTCAAAGTCCCTCTGAAAGGAAAACCTCTTATAACTAGCCAGAGGAATGGACTCAACACAGTGATCCCCTTGTGCAGCAACAATATTCAGGTGCTCCTGTTTTAGTGGATAGAAAGAGCCAGAGGCATAGCTGTGATAAAAACATGCTAAAAATACTTCCTCTTAAAAGGTTGTATTGCAGGTGGTTAGAGTTTTGCTAAACCTGTTACTGTCCTAATGAAGAAATTCTTCTACTTCTTTAAAAATGTTCTAGCCATGTTTCACACTGGGGATAACAAATGACCTTGAGTGGATTTGTCCATAAAGAAAAAAGCAGTAATGGTGACTCTAGTGTGCCATTTGTTACTCTGTCTTCCTAAGCACTGCTGAATACTGCTGGGCATCCGTTATAATGAAGTGTACTGCCAGGTCCTCTCTTATGTGCCAGACTTAAAGATGACTTCTGCTCATAATATCAATGTAGTAAGGTCTTTTATCAATAGGAGAGTCTTTATCAGGCTTCTTATTGCTAACGTCCAATATATGCCCTATTCCCATGACAGCTGCAACACTTTTTGCATAGTTTATACAGTAAAATATATTTTCTAGAGCTCACATACCCTGTTTCCATTGAAATTATGGAATAATAAATACAGATAGCTCTATTCCTGAAAAAGTCTTGGTCTCCAAGAACTGCAAAAGTTCTGGCATGCATAGAAATCAGGTGAGCAGAATTTATGTCTTTTAATTTCCTGATAAAAGAAGTATACAATTAAGGAATCTTAATTACCTCTCACTACACTTGTGTAATTTGTTGGGATATCTAAAAACTATAGTATACATGTGGATTTAGCAGCCTACAGAGATTCACACTGGAAGGAAATGCAATGACTCCCACCATTGTCTGATATGATAAACAAGAACACTAGATCGATCACAAGATCAAGTAGATCTGACTTCCTCTCCTTTTTAATTAATATATTCATATCCTAATCTCAAGATTTGTTTTACTTAACTATTAAAACAAATAAACAGATTGCTTGCAACACACTGCATCACCTCCCTATCTTTCCTACAAGTCAACCAATCTGTCACAGATCTACTTAATATAAGTAGCTGGTTGGAAAAGTAGATCTATATTTTTTATGTGTGCCATTCATGTTTTCATGTTATTAAAATATTAGAAACTCAATTGCATATGTTTTATGCTCAGTTGTACATGTCAGCAGCCCAGAACTCATTTCAGATTCTGGTTATTAATGTTTATTTATGACGTCTGTTTTTTTTTTTGTTTGTTTGTTTTTAAGACCCCTCTGTCATCTATTCTTCATTAAAATTTTTGATTCCATTTTTGGATCTTGGTTGAGTCTTATAGAAATATTTTGAAGGCTTGTGTAACCTTGAGTACATCCAAAACAATCAATCTGGTTAAAAACACAAGTAACATTTTGCTAGTACTGCATTACCTTTCTACTTTTGCATTTTAAAAACCAAAGAATATAAAAAAGTCATAATTTGAAATAAGGTAGGCTCATGATTAAGGTACTCATTACAAATTCCATACAAGTGTTTGTTTACAATGTTTTTTATTTATTTGTTTATTTTTGCTTGTTTCTCAGACAGTAATGGTAAATTAAGGTGTGACATTTCAGCAATTCTAATTTTGAATGAGACTCGTACCATATTGCATTATAAATACTGACTTACATTAAGACCCATGTGTGCCTCTCCTGTAGTAATGAAATAGACTGTATAGTCATTATTCAACTTAATTCACAATATTTATTTCCCTTGCTGGATATGAATGTATTCGTTACATTCACAATAAATGACCTCTGTGTTTCAGAGATGTGTATTATATTGGGAGGTACTTACAAGAAGTAAATAATCTCCTTTCTCTATTTCTGCAGTGCCACTGTTGTGTCTGCTATCTAAACTGAAATTAAACTAACCTGAAGGAGATCCTGCTTGTGAGATGGTGTGAAACAAGAATATTTTTGTGAATGTGACTTGCCCTGGGAACATTCTGAGAAAAATGCCCATAAAGACTAGCTGTAGAATAAATGTGACAGTCTTGGAAAGTGTAAAAGCTGGCATAAACGTTATTTCTTGGAAAACCTTCCTTCTTGCTGGGAGCTCTGCATTTGTGCAGTCCTCATCTTCCCTCTGGTTCCCTTGCTGTTGTGGGGGCTCATAGGAAAGGCACTATTTTAAGAGAGAGTCTTTCTGGGTAAGATTAGGTTGTGAAAGAAAAGCATGATAAGTCACTCCCATCTCTCATTGTATTCTTAACCTCAAGATCAACTTTTTTTTTTTTTTTAATAATTCCTATTCCTTGTTCTGGCAATGTTTACTGCTTCATTAAATTTTAGTATTTCAAATGAAGAAACCTATGTAATCTGATCTTGAATAAAGAAGTTGTCTTAAACCAAGATGTTTTTGCCTACAAAATGAAAAAGAGCTATATGCAATTAGATTTTATTATCTTTAAGAACTTTACTAAGCTGAATTTATTCATAACATTTCCTCTCATCCCATGTTAAACAACTGCCTAGGATGTCAACAACATGATAATGCAAGATGGATCAGCTACTTATTTATTTTGCCCTGCAGAACTTGTCAGTTTTTGTGACAGTCAAACACATATTTGCTGAATGATCAGTCCTTCACCCAACTATATGATGATCATCTCAGTTTGTGCTACTTTGTACTTTGTACTACAGTTTGTGTTGCTACTGTACTTTGTACTACTGTACTACTGCTTTATCTTAATTCATAAGTCAATTATGGTGTCATTAGATGTGTGTCTCTCAAATGTTATGGATTGACTGTGAAAAAAATCACAATGTTCAGACTACTCCCGCTCATGAAAAGTACCTGGTCTTACCAGTGGCTGAAAATAAATCCCGTTAGAGACACTAGGGCCAAAGGAGGCCAGCAAAATCATCAATTAATTATCTAAAACACCCTTTTCCTTTTGAAAAAGGAGGTCCAGCAGATTTTAGAGAAGCTTCAGAGAGATGGAACTGGAGAATGCCTATGTTATCATCAGCTGGCCACTGCACCAATTTTTCACTCCAGTGAGTTCTGCCCACATGACATATTTCTCTTGGTTTATATTAATAAGGAGGTTAAGATGAAGCTTTGTATTAGCTTTATAAGTGATATGTAAACATACTATATAATCAATACTGATGTTGCCTTTCCAATTATTGGACACCATTCCTAATCCTTTATTTACTGTGTTATGAGTTGTATTATTTTTGTTAAAAAAATAAATCTAGAACATGATATGATCACAGCAGGGAAACTTGTCTTGGTGCATGCATAAGAACCACAATTATGCAGCAATGAATTAAAACATTTTTTTTTGCTGCCATAATTCATTCAATTTTTCAAGCGCAGAATTTTTATATGAAGTATGACCCTGGAAAATATACAAGCAAACAATGTGGTCAATGGTAGTTTGGTATTTAAATACTCTTTTACGTCTTCTATCTATGAGTCTCTTATTAGCCATATTTCAAAAGCAGTAATGGTCAGAAAGGATGCCTGAGATAACAAAGGTAATGTGTCACAAACTGATAAAGAATCACAGATCCCAATATATTTCTTCCTGTGTCTTCATAGTGATTTGGCATAAAAATATATACCTAGAGTATATTTTATCTTATTTTACAAGCTCTAAACAAACAAGCAAAAAGACATCTTTGTTCTTACCTAAATGAGCAAACATTGAGAATGCAGAGATTAGTAGCAGAAAAGTTTTATTGTTGAGTGTTGACTAATTTACATGAATATTTTATTTTAACAAATATGTCAATAGATCCATTTAATTGCTTCTTTTTTTCTCTCTATTTTTATCAAAGATCAAAATATAAGATACTGCAAACTACATAAATATAGTTGTTGATAGTGGCCTTAATTAGAGAACAAATATTCCGAGTCAGAAAATGCATGGTGCTATATACTAGCAAAATAATAATTCAGTCTGCAGTTGCAGTAACTGATAGATTGTTTACATTAACTAACAAGTTATGGAAAAATATCCAGAGACCTTTTATGCATTGTTGGTTCCTTTAAGTTACTGACGGTGATTTCCAAGCTAGTACACCATCCACCAATGTCAGTGATGTCAGTAAAGATTATTATTATGCCTTAGAAAAATTAAGCTGTTAATCCCATTGAAATGAAACACAGTCTTTTTGTCCACTTTAATCTGGTAATAAAACACTTGTAGTTCAAGGTTATGAAAAGGCAAGTCTCAGTTATGGGGGCAGACTTCAAGAGGTGAAGCCTCTTTTGAATAATGTGTGCTTGCTAATTAAATGATCTACAAAATGGGCTGGTTTGACAACAAACAGAGAACTTGTATTTGAGATCTCAAGATTACTTTAAGATAAATATTAGTAAATTGGAAAGTCAATATTGGAATGCAAGGGAAAGTTTCTGTATTAGATACAAAAAAGGAAGAAAGAATCATTCTTGGAATAAATATGTTTGGATACACCTCATAATTTCTGATGTTTTTCAGCAGAAAAGAAAATTCCTGTCTCACAGAAATTCATGTTGCAGAAGGTAGTTTTATTCAATTCATAAATCCTTATACCAAAGATTTTTGCTTTCTCAATTATCCAGATATTCATTTCACAAGAGATAATAAAGTATGTGGTAAATGTTTCAACTGATCTTATTTTAACATTGCACCATCCATGTGACAAAATGACATACATAAAATTTTATATCGTGTTTTTTATTGATGTAAAAAAATGATACCTCAAAACATTATGCATGCTCATGGATGAGAGTCTAAAATCAAAACCCATAAAATGTGTTATCAGAGGCTGTGTTTTTCATAAATGGCAGCTGTGCTCCCCTCCCATAATGTCACTGCTGAAGCAAAGTGAGATAAGAGAAATAATGTTTCTTTAGCTTATTTTCTTAATGAATTATATATATATAAAAATGTCACATATTTATTGCCTTATGGAAATGTTTTTTAGCACTTAATGCTTACAAAGGAGAACTACCAAATATCCTTTTGGTCTAAGACTCACAGTGCATTACTGAAATGAATCTCAGACTGGATTCTTTGTTTTTAATTCAAATGTTGGTGTTGTAATTATCAGAGGGTTATGTAAAAATATGTAGTACATTATCATCTGATTCCTGTTTCTCTGAAGCAGTTACTATACAGCATAACTTAAAAAGCAGTAAAGCAAAACCTTGTAATTCTAAATATTATAATTCTAAATAGTATGTAGTAATAGTCTTACTACACAAATACATGTAGAGATAAAAAGCATTGCTTTAATTAAAAAAAAAAAAAAAGTATAAAATAGGAAAATGAGTGAGAAGTTCCTGTTTAAATAGTTAGAGCACACAAAGAAAATTAGATTCTTACAATTTGAACCGTCAGTATATAACTTCTCCAAATATAGACTAAAATCCCTCTGGTTCATGAGAATGGATTTTGGAGCACATTCAGGGCTCAATCTCTATTATCATGTTAACACATGAAAATATAAATATCCCAAATCCTAAGTGTTTGTATCTCATGAAATTTTATTTAAGGGGAAATGTCTTACTAAGAAGCAACTTTCCCAGAACTTGGAACCATTTAAATTTTTGTGGAATGGAATGGAATGGAATGGAATGGAATGGAATGGAATGGAATAGAATAGAATAGAATAGAATAGAATAGAATAGAATAGAATAGAATAGAATAGAATAGAATAGAATAGAATAGAATAGAATAGAATAGAATAGTTCAGTTAGAAGGGAGGTTGGACTCGATGATCTTGAGGTCTCTTCCAACCTAGAGATTCTGTGATTCTGTGATTCTGTGACCTACAAAGATCATTCAGTCCAACTACCTGACCACTTCAGGGTAAACCAAAAATTAAATCATATTAGTGAGGGCATTATCTGAACGCCTCTTGAACACCTCTTGATGGGGCTTCAACCATGTTGCAAGGAAGTCTGCCTACCCTCATGGTAAAGAATTTTTTCTTCATGTCCAGTCTGACCCTCCCCTGGAACAGCTTTGTGCCATTCCTGTGCATCCCATTATTGGGCACCATGGAGCAGGGAGCTGTACCTCCCTGTGTGCTTCCCCTCCTCAGGAGGCTGTGTAGAGCAGTGAGGCCACTTCTGAGCCTCCTTTCCTCCCAGTGAGACAACACAAGTGTCCTCAGTCTCTCCTCACAGGACAGTCTGGTAGCCCCTTTACCAGCTTTGTTGCCCTCCCCTGGAGCTCACAGTAAGGAGGGTCAAGATCAGAACAAGGAATTGGGATTGTATATCGAGTAATTATAGGTGCAGGCATCATATTGCACTGATGTGGTTTGCTGAAGGGACTTGTTCCTGGCAGCTCTCTACTGTTCTCCTTTTCCACTTTTCTGACTTGGCTTTGACTCTTTTATGGTCCCATTCTTCTCAATCCTGGAGCAGAATACAGCTGTAAAAACACTGAGAGCTGGATGGGAACTGCATTAACAACAGTGACAGAGTTATTGCATGACTGTCTCTGCAAATGTCTTTTTTGATATTTACTAACAAAAAAAAACTCACTTAAAGTGAGTTTATGTGGGCATTTCTAGTGGGCTGAAGCAGCTGCATATTGAAGAGATCAGCCTTTTACTCAGATATCATCTCAGTGATACTTAAGATGTGCACATGGATGAATTTTTGCTTGTTAAGAAATGTGTCCCAAAACCATCTTAGGGCTCATACATCTTTAAAGCAGCACTGAAGATGCTATAAACTATGGCCATCTGGAAAAACCTAAAAAAATGCTTTGGGCTCTAGAGGTAAACAGAAAGTGGTATCACTACTGTATTCACTGTATTTTGTTAGGAATTAGCTTTCTTTCTTTCTTTCTTTCTTTCTTTCTTTCTTTCTTTCTTTCTTTCTTTCTTTCTTTCTTTCTTTCTTTCTTTCTTTCTTTCTTTCTTTCTTTCTTTCTTTCCTAATTATCTGAAGATGGCATTTTAATGTCCCACTTTCATTCCTAGGTTGCAAAGAAGCTGTGTGAATGTCTGTTCTAGGAAGTTTCACAAATTTTTGTTATGCTTTCAACATTAAGAGCCAAATTTTAGAAGTGATCATGACAAAAGGGAGAGGGAAGGAGGTGTTTCTGGAGTAGCTCCTCATAGCATAAAGCATTGTGCCATCTGAAAATACACTAATTTTTGCTGAAGTTTGACCAAGATCAAAGGTTTAAAGAGTTCTCAGATATATTTGTGAAAGTGATGAAGTAAAAACCAGAGTTTTATAGGGAAGAGAAAATTCAACAGATCACTGCCTTGATCCTTGGCTCTTGGTGGGATTTGCCAGTGCATTCTAAAATGGTGTTTCCCATGAATCGTCCTGCTCAGCCAAACTGCTGGGCCATTGTCTGTATTTTAAGAAACTTAATTTCTTTCATTAAACCTTTTGACTATAAAATGAAGTGGATTTATAAAGTACTCATTACTCTTTATTTTGGGCTGAATACCTTGTGTAACATCCTTCTTTATATGGTATTGTAACAGCCTTGGGTAAGATTGTAAGGCAGCACTCCTAGTGAGCCCCTCATAATGATGCGATGTTCATCTCATCTGGCAGTTGCTGAGAACAAAAAATGATAGATAAATTATTTTTAATGGTACCTGTAAATGTTACTTGCTAACAATAGAACCACAATCCCTCTCTTTTGCCTTCCTTCTGTGCTTGCTCTGTAACATCCTTGGTAATAACCTTGGGCTGGAACAGACCAATGCAATTGTGATAATGTCAGCAGAATTGATTGTTGCATTTGCTGTTCTTTTCATGAAATAATACGCTTTGTTTATTTGAGCTGCATATTGGGACTGAATATTTGTTGAATATCTTCAGACTTTCTAGAGAGACCTTCCCCACCTGAAACAGCCATAAAAGAACAACTATTAAATTTAATTTCTGCTGAAAGAGTAAGTTACTTTTTACTTTACTATATTGGTAAAATGGACACTAAACATCTGATGAAAGATCACAGTTGGATATGAAAGAAGCTTTTGTTAATCACTTGACTTTCAAAATTCTGATGTATTCTACATTTGTGGATAGAGACATTGATTTTATATATATATACATCTATATATCTGCTGGGCTGTCAGATGTTAAATTTCTATATATTGCTGAAATGTGGCTTTCCATTGTTCCTATATGAGTGCATAGCAATAAAATAAAAGCCGACTGAGACTTTTAATGAAGGGTTAGGTGCCAGGTGTCACAGAAAGAACATAAAACACAGCGACAATAAAATTAGAAATTAACCCAGCTGCTGCAGAACACATTCTGCTTTCCCGGCATTGATGGGTGTCAAAGAATGCAGAATTGAAATACTAATACTAATCCTGCACCAAGATTAGTTGACCTCCTCCAAGGTATTGCAAAACCATGCCACCATACTAATTGTAGGTGATGTAGTGATTTAAGACCACCTCAGTTAAGAATCAGGGCTAGTATCACAGCACCTAACAGGATTTCTTAGTATTTAGTATAAATGAGCTCCTTTGTCAGGTAAGAAAAGAGTGACTGAGGTGATCACCTATAAAAATTGCCCTGGACAGATGGCTGTGTGATCCATGAAGATATTTCAGGCAGAGTAGTGAAGATGAAAATGAATTTGAGGCTGTTTAATATAAATAGAGAGACAGGGCAGTGAAGAGGATACATGAATAAAAAACAAACAAACAACAACAAAAAACACAGACTTCATCACTGCACCAAAAACAATATGCTCTTTACCAATGAAAATGCAATAACTATTAATTCACTTTCAGATATATACTCAACTAAAAACTTAATTAAAAACTATGTTATTCTGTAACCTTTCCCAGCTGGCAACAATGGAAAAATCAACAACAAATACAAGATCTGACTGAAGAAAAGGCAAAATTTGAAAGAGAGCCTTCACACATAATAGTCAAGGAAGCTTTGATAAATGATGGAAGAATATTGACAGGTGCTGGCAGGAGAGAAACAAAACAAAACAAAACAAAACAACAACAACAACAACAACTGAAATTATTATGGATTTTTTGAGTTACATTACAAAAAAATTTACAACAAAATAAGTTATAAAGAGAAATTTTCAAAAAGATTCTAATTGTCATCTATGGAGATGTTCATATGAGATATAGAAAGCTTGGAAAAAATCTATTTTTTGGGAAAATTTAAGATGACATAGAAGAAGAAAGCGTGTATCTTTAAGAAAGTTTGTCTTTAGCTAAAGAAAAGTAAATTGGAATGTATTTTTCTGAAATATTCTTTGCAAAAACTGTTGTTTGGATTCAGAAATATATTAATTTCCCTGTGAAAGAAAAGAAAGAATTAATAAGATTTTGTTTTACTCCACAAAAGCTCAATATTCAAAGGTCATTTGACAATATATCTTATAGCAATTAATGTGAAATGAGATCCATCAGTGATCCTTCACTGATGTGTCTGTTACATCAAATCAATCAGGTTTTATTTTTTTCAGATGCTGTTTTGCATGCTTGTAGAAAAACAAAAACAAAGGTTCATCTCAGGTGGTATGAAAGGTCTTAAAACAATCAGGAAAGATGCACAACTATTAGTGGTAATGATTTAACAAACCAGACACTCATTTCTACCAATAACATATTGTTCTTTTGCACATGGAGAGCCCAGATTTTCAAATTCTACTGTTAAATGGCTCTGTTCCTGAGTGTAAAGCAGATAAGGACTTCGTTTTTCACTGGATATAAAAATAAATAAATAAATAGAACTCATGAAAACTGTCACAGCTATTTCCACTGTAGGTGGAATTTCTGTGACCTGCTGAGAGAGAAGCAGTGCAACCCAAGCTGTATGTTAAATGAACATTGATGTATTTAGACTTCACCATTCCGTACAACTCAAAAGCTATTCAAGCCACTATACTTGTTTTCACTCAAGTCAGTTAAACTTAAGAACTTAAGTACATACTGAAGTGTTTTGTTAACTCAAGGACCAAATGGACTCTTTTTTTTTTTTTTTTTTTTTTTACAGTAAACTGAGCAATTACATCCCATTTTCGCAGCAACATGAAAAGCTGTGTTTATGAAAAAAAGGATCAATGATTAGAAGAAAAGCATCCTTTTTATTGATTTGAGATTACTGTCAGCTGTTAAAATAGAGAAACTAAAAAACTGTGAAACATTAAAGACTTGGAATTGCCAAGCTGGAGAAAAATGCCTGCTGTAATTCAGTGTTGACAGGGTTACTGCTATGACCAGGGGTGAGTGGGCAGACAGGCATGCAGTTACAATTTGTTTTAATGTAAAAAGTAAGTTACACAGAGAGCTTGCCATATGACAGTGAAGTGTACCTATGGCAGTCCTTCCGAGATAGTTGATCTTTTATTATGTTTTTCTTTGATTTGACTTACTGACGAATAAATTCTCCAACAAATGTTTATTCCTAAACACTGGCAGTTTTGACTTTTATATATGTTCAAAATTGCTATGAAACTGTTTTAAACTTGCGTATTTATTTTCTACGTGCAAGATGGGTAGAAAGTATGTATTTGATTTTTGGTTTCCTTTTGTTGATGTAATGATATTTGGTTTCTCATTTTCTGATTATTTTTATTAACAGTATTTTTAATAATGTAACTCGCAGTATGAAAGTGTTTCTTGCTGGGAAGATATATTTCATCCCACAAAATTCTAGACAGTGTATTTCACAATGTCAGATTTTAATGATGTAAAGATGAGTTGTTTTATTGTAAAAAAATTGATTTTAGTTCTCTTTGTTGCCCCTTTCCCTAGTCAACATAATCAGAACCACTCTTTTTTAAGAGCAACTCTGTCAGAAAGAGAGGTTTTGTTGATGGTTAAAAAAAGGTGGAATGTGTGAAATACATTACAGATTATTTATCACATGTTATTTTACACCTTCATTGGATCAGCTAGACAACAGTAAATTATACCATCTTAATTTCATTAATTTATGTATTTTTATCACTGTTTCAAATGTAAAGACCAGCAGGTGGATAGTAGCACATCCATCTCACAGGACTTTCTCAAGACACACAAGATTAACACAGGCTTCTTAAATCTCTAAATCCAGACAACCAGTTATATAATCCTTTTCATAAACAGATCAAAAAGCCTCTTTACTCCTTTAGAGTAATACTTTTTTAATTTCACTAAATGGTAAGCCTGTGACAGAGTCTTTCTGCTTGGATAGTTAGGTGTTTTTCTTTTTACTGATTTCCAGATTAAAAACACTAAGAAAAATAATATCATTTTTTTGATTTATTTTTTAGGTTAACTATTTGTTGTTGTTGTTGTTTGTTTGTTTTGTTTTGTTTTGTTTTTAATGTTAATGTCAGCTGTTTCTACAAGCAATGATCTTATCCTCTGATATATTCCTATATTCCAAAACTGTGTGGCCCTTCCATCTTCCATCTTCGTATGAGCTCGTCATTCCTCGGATCATTCTCATATCTCTTTTCTGTCCAATTTCCCATGTAAGCTCACCTTTACAGACAGCCTGTGTTGTAGGGGACAAGATATATCACCTGTGCTTCTCTGACACTTTATCACCTGATGGGTGACACTTTCATGGCTGATGAAGTTGGAGTCATCCTATAATCCACTAATACTGCAGACCTTCCTCGAGCTAGTGTTCCCAGCTCTTTATCGCTATTTGTCATTTCCAACTGATAAAGTCTCATTTTACACCTGAAGCATGTACTGTTGGTGACCGTGTGCTTGAACTTGTACTTTTTTTCCACAGTTCTATGAACTCATTCCTCAAGACTGCGCCTTGATATAAAAAATATACGGTAAGTTTAATACAGTGATTATTATCAGTATTAATGATGCCTCCCACCTTTCCATCATCAGCAAAACTCAGATGTACTCTTATTTTTGTGCTGATGAGGTAAATACAGACTAATGAAAGCCACATTATAACTAGATCATAATGAAAACAGTCCTTGGCAAACTCAGTTTCAACCTTTTCTCTCTTTGGATACTTTCCCTTTGATACCTCACCTTTTGCTATTTGTATTTCTTTTATTTTTCAACTAAATCCCATATTCTCCAGCATAGTTTAAAAAATAAAAAATAAATCATCACATAGGAACACATCAAATGCTTCATGAAATTCAGATGTAAACAGATTTCAGTTCATTTAACTGTATCATCCAGTCCTGTTGCCTTTTCTGCTATCTGCCATTTACCTTCATGTTTTTAATTGATCTTTCAGACTCATGGATCAAAGTCAGGCTAATAGACCAAGGTCAGAAATGATTTTCTGAACCACTTCCCTCAATCATCCCTCTTAAATGCAGGTACTGTGTTTGCTGCTGTTGACTCTTACAGCATCATTCACATTGTAGCACAATTATTATAGTATTACAATAGCAGACCTATGTTCCCCTCAGTCTCCCAGTCCTGACAAAGGACTGAAATAGGAATGTTGTTCTCAGTCTGCAGATGGCTTGCTGTTCCATGTTCCTCTTTTCATGTTTACAGTTCATCTGCTTTTTGATAAACAGTGATTAAAGTCTCAGTGTAAACAGGATTTCAGTACAAACCTTCAGCAGTTCTGTACAAACCTGAGGGAAAATCCCCTGAATTCAGTCGTATGACTCAGGTGTCTAAAGTTTAATAGAGCTTAAGTGTTTTTCTGGACTGAGGCCTAAAGAACCCACAAGTCATCTTTCTACATCCTCACTATCAATACCTCTCTCTCTGCCTTGGGAATGTCTCACAAGTGCTCATACACACATGAGCACTGCATGAGTTTGGGTATTTCTTTTACCTCCAGGTCTTCAGCTTCCCTATGCAGCCTATGGATGGATGCAGCAACATCCTGAACCTACATGTATGTAGTGACACCAGGAGAGAAAATAAGATTGTGTTCAGAGTCAGGCCTTCAACAGTGGAAAGTTCTGTGTAAATTAGATCTTAGAGAAGTATTTTTTTTGCTGCATCATGCTAATACATGACTAATAGCTATACTAGCAAGGTAGAAAGTAAGTGATGAAGACTGTGTGTTCTGTGGATTGGCTCCAGAAGGAATTTAAACATATGCACAACAGACTGTGTTTAAGGCATTCTGAGTACACCAAAAGATATATTTTATTACAGGCCTGGTTAATATGAAAGGAAAATGGCCATAATTTTGACATGGTAAAATAAGAAAAACGTTTTTACAGAACTATTCATTCATCTGAAGATTCACTACTTCCTTTATACATTCACTGGAAGACATTTCACTGTTTCCTTTGTGATTTATTTCTTTGAATCTTGTCTGATTAAACACTGTAAGATTTATTTCTTCAATATTATATTCCTCATGGAATTTTAATTGTAGAACAGTGGAAAAAGAGCTGGAGCAGAATAAAAACATATTGATTTAATTCAATTTTTATATCAATTTCAAGTTATTTTACCTTTGGGGGTAAGTGTGTTTGGGGATGATGAGGGGAATACAAGCTATAAATTCTGCTTGATTGATCAGTAGTAAAAATAAATGATCTCATTTAAAAATTTACAATTAAGCAATGAAATATTGAATGGTCGTATTAGTTTGACAATAGGTGCCATGGGGCACATATAAAAGGGAGTAATGACAGAGTAGAAAAAAACTAATTTTAGTCAAAGAACATTCTCCATTACCTCTAGAAAATATGGCTCTTTTTTTTGGCATACTTTTGGGTTCATCTTCCTGCAAATGGAATTTGAAATCGCTACATATTACACAGAAAGGTCTTTTCTAAGAGTATTCTTATACAAAGTTGAAGAAATCAGAGTGTTTGCCCATCTTGTGGTATTTACAATAATAATTTTTCATACAAAGTATTTCTTAATGGTTCAATTTGAATCTGTCATGAAACCCTTCCATACTGGAGTAGTTGCTGCTTTAATATGTAGTATATTGTCCTGGGCAAATCATTAAAGCAAAACATTTCGGAATGACTTGCAGAGATCTGAAAATCTCATGACCTCTTGCCTTCCTTCCACTTCAGAGCATTTATTTCTGGGTGGGTGAAATTTATTATAAATAATTCTTGGTATTCATATTATTGAAGCATTTAGAGTCCTTAGGCATGGCTAGGACCAAGGGCTGCTTAGTGTTATACAGTGTAGATTAAAAAGTTGGAGTGCAACAAAAAACGTGCTGTATTATTGATCAGCTTTGCCAGCTATACTACCCATGCAGCTTACACACTTTTTATTTGGCTTCTCAGCAAAGGAGAGCTTCAAAGAGAAACCCAATGGATGTTTGCTCCTGTTGCCTGAGCTGTGATGCAAAAGATGTCAGGAAGTTGTTTCATGGCAATTGCAGTGACCTTCTCATTGGAAGCTGATGTTGGGGAAAGCATCCTTCTTGAGGCAGGTATGATGAGTAAAAGGAAGAAAACTTGTGAAGTCTTTGAAAGTGAGACTTTTCTCTGAAGTAACTAGGAATTAGGAGCTAGCAGGATCATGCTTTGAGAGAAGTGGCGTACCAAAACTGGATGATAGGAAAGATGGTAGGAAAGCCATCTGTCCAAGAGGCTAATGGAGAAAAAGTGTGCTAGAGGAGGCCAGGGAATATTGCCTTAACAAGCAAGACACATAACTGCAATTCTAGACAAGAATATTCATCTCTATTGAGAACAAATATGTACAAATGGAGGAACAACTGAAATCTCCATCTCCCTAAAGAAAGTGTTCCATTTGTTGGAAAGGGTGTTTGTGTTTGAATATACAGCCAGTGCTTAAAGTTGGTATGAGCAAGACAAACTTTCACAGGTCTCATATAGTGTCTGAGTCAGGCTAGTATGTTCACTCTCTCATTTTGATCTGACATAAAGTCCTGAACCCAGGAAAACATATGGCATAATTTTTCATATCTATCTATCACTCTCTCTCTCATTTCTATGTATATCCATATGTATTTATATGTAATCTATATCTATATACATTTTAACATGAGAGAATAGCTGCATTTCACAATTTTGTTTTGCTCTTTTGTGTCTGGATTTGGTTTCTTAAACTCTCCCACCTGCTAAATGGAAATGAAAATATTTATATGGAGAGACTATGGGTGAGTCTGCTAAATAGTTTGAGAATAGTCAGTAACACAGATTTGATTTTCAGGTATGTTGAATAACTTTGTTTCCAAATAACATTGCAAGCACCAGAGAAAAGTCAATGCTAAACATGGAACTCTCTGTGTGTTGTTATTTTATTTATTTATTTATTTCCTAGGATGATAACTGTGGGAGAAAAACAGGTATTTTTAATTTCATAATTTCAATTTTCATCCCACATTTTTTAGTCATATTACAATTTCCAGACCCCTCATCTGAATTACAAACAGGAAAATCAAGGTGTAGCCTGCACCCTTAAGAGCAAAATGTGCTCCAGCACTTCAATCTTCAACTCTTGGAGCTTTATCACTGACTTCACAGGTATTGTGTTGCTATTCATAATTAATAAGCAAACATTTCATACAGTGTTGTCAGTGGATAATATAATTATAGTGTACATCATGCATTTAAGTCAAAATAGACAAAGACTAATCTCTACTAGTATCTTAGGAGATTTTGCAGACATCAGGCAGGCTGAAAGATATCTGAACACTATTTCTAAGCAAAAGATGAAAGTGCTTCACAAGATATTGATCTGTACCTGAGCATGAATGATTAATGCGTTTTGGTTCAACTTCAGCTGGCTTTCTTTAGATAACAGCCAAGAAGTAGGCTATGATCTCATACCTATCGACAGGTAGACCAATAGATAGATAGATAGATTTATGTGTATATATATATATATATGTATATGTATATGTACATATATATATATATATATATATATGTATATATATATATATGTATATGTATATGTATACCTTTATCATATGTTTGAGTGGAAGACCTTGCATTATAAATAAAGCCTTGGCAAAAGCAAAAGTACAAAGCTGACAGATTTCTAGATTACTATATGATTCAGATATAGAATTACTATAATTATATAGATTACTATAAGATTCAGATTACTATATGATATAGTATTTATTAGTTTTTATTCTTAGTGTGATTCTCTTTCCATCCTTCTTCATTTTTGACTGAGAATCACTTGATAGATACTATCATTTCTGTTGAAAATCTCTCAATGCTAGCTGAAATATATTATGGAAAGAATTCCAACTCCCCATCTCAATTTCCTTCTAATTTAAGTCAAAACAAATAAAAAGGTGAGGTTGAAATTGACTATGAAGTTAAAGTGGAGGAAAATTGAGACAAAATGATTAATTTTTGAAAAGTAACAAGGATTTGTGAGTTTTGAACTGAACTGAATTTTGGAGACTTCATATTTATGGGGAGAAAGAAGAGTAAAATTATTGCATCTCAAACGTTGTCATTTAACATTGGTGTGTTAAGTAGTGTAAATTGCTACATTAATGATCTTTTCTGGCATTTCGAATGGGAATTTAGTATTTATTTCTTCATGGAGTTCTTCAAAGAACTCTCTTACTTGTGCTATCTTTTCTGACAAGTGAACAAGTATGCCAACAGGATAACTGCTTTCATTGTCATGCACAACAGATTGCTTTTAATGCATAGATTGTGTTTCCAGTCTAATACCTAGGAAAATAAGAATTGTTCTGAGAAGCTTTCAGAATAAGTTTGTCATCTTACAACCCACTCAAACTGCAGATTTTTTATATATATACATTTTTAATGGAATAAAACTTAGCAAGTCAATACAGTTATAGCTGCCCAGAAACTTTGCACGTAAAACTGACTTCACACAGGTCCTGGGAAAACATTATGTCAAAATGATGATATAATACCTAATTTTATTATAAATATGCAATCTGAATAATTTGAATTGTTAGTGAGAAACATTATTTACCTGTAATATTTTGGATGAAGCTGCTGCTTTTGTTGAATGCTTGTTGAATACACTGTAAACCAATAATGAAAAGTAATCTTCAGAAGTAAATATGGAAATTATATTGTCTGAGGAAAACCTGTCACACTCAGTAGTGATAACCAACTCAGTTAAGGGGAATTCAAATGGAGAAAAAGCTAGTTTAGTTTTCTTGTTTTCAAACAAGAAGATAGACAAAGATGACAATTTTCTTACTTTAGCAAGGCCCAAGAGCTCCCCTGTTACTGAGGTCTGCAGTACCTCTAGGATGCTGCAGACTAAATTCTGCCTATATAGGTAAATTTATAAGGCAAGTTACCAGGGACACTTGGTCATCCCATAGGCTTGTGGCTGGATTATTTTTCTGTTGCAATCTGTCTCTGCCTGTTCTCCCAGCTGGCCTGCCCCAAACCAGCTGCATTTTAGCAATCTTTAGCTCTGTCTGAAACCCACCCCTTCCCCAGGGGTGGCTCAGGGGTAGCTCACAGGTGCCCCTCCATGCCCCAGATCACAGGAATTCGGTGCTGCATTTTGCTATTCCCCCAGCAGCACCTACCTGTTGGCCTGCCATGCTGACCCCCTGTCACCTAGGCCTCTGCTTCCTGTAGAGACATCGCTTTGATATTCTCCCTGTTCTTTGGAAACCCTCTCAGTTTGGCCTCATGTCAGAAGAAATTGTGTAGACTGGATGTGAAAATGTCCAGGACAATTGCATGGCTCACAATGTAAAGATGAAAGCAGCCTGATCTTTCTGGTGCATCCCTGCTTTGATCTACAACACACGGACAACTGAACCCCTTCCTAGAAAAATGTTTCAGGCTCCTGGCATGCTGTGAGTCTTTGGGACAGAGAGATGAAACGTTAAGCTTCTTCGTGGTAATATCCTTCATTTTCACTGTACCCACACTCTCAAATGGGAATTAAACACTTTTTTTTTTTTTTTTTTTTCATGATTGTGTATCATGCACCTTGGAATAAGCCTGGTGTGAAGAAAGGCTGCTGAGAGCTCAATGGCAATATTACAAATAAGCCTGCAAATGCATCCTGTTTAAAATGGATTTTTAATCAGAGGTGTTTGAGTTTCTCAAGAAAATGAAATTAAACTCATTTCCCACCACCACTGATCAGATAGGAACAAAACAAGCCATGAATTAAACATATTTTAACTCCGGGCTTTTTGTCAGATCAGTTAAACTTGCCTCTCCTCTATCTATCTATTGATCTATCAATCATCTACCTATCGATTCATTGATCTATCCTTTTGCTTGTTACATGAAAGGTGGGTATTTCTAGGACATTCTTGTGCAAATGCACACTCTAATTCTAGTTCTATTTTTTCAAGAATGTGCTTTCTTCTAGAAACACTTACATGGAGAAAAACCCAGACAGAAGTGATGTGCAAAGTAAATAGTCATTTCAGAAATGGCTGTCTGTTGTCTTTTTCAGGATCCTCAAGTTGGAAATGTAAATCTGCTGGAATTATATTATTGCATAGCTCAGAAATTAATGTGCCACATTTCATTAAGGCCTGTGGCTGCTTCACTGCAGAATATTTTCTCTTCTTCATTATACCTGCAACTTACACTTCAAAATCCAGAATGGATCAGTCTGTGACACTGTTACAGCACAATACTTTCTGACAAACCACTTAATAAATGCCATGAAGAAGTGATGCACAGCCTGCTCCTAAACAGCCTTTTGCCAGATGCCAACAAAACTATCTGCATCTGTTTGATAATAGGAAACCATAATGATTTTCTTGTCATGTAGCTTGTGAATACGGAGTGAAATCTCTTCACTGAGTTGAAGATGGCTGCTTGTACACTGACGAATGGCTCCGATGTTATTAGCCAAAACTATTGACTTGCCTGGCCCCTGAATACCACTAAATGTAAACAAGGCAGGTTTCCATTGGATTCCAATAATTGCATGGAACGAGCTGTCGTTCTCGCTGGCTATAAATACACTAATAGCCCTCCTTAGTGAGTTTTAGTTTTCTTTGCAGATCTGAACACACATTGCCATTGTATTCTCATGTAAATGAATACAGAGTATAGATGGGATAAAAACTATTAAGTGGGAAGAGGGTGTATGATGGAAGAAATAGAAGAAACTGGAAGTTAATCTCAAAGGTAATATTTCAGTAATTAGCTCACAAGAACACTGCAGAATGCTGGCAGCTTTTTGGAAATATTTCTTGTAGGCTTTGTTCATCAAATAAAATGAAATGATATTCAAAAGAGTTTGCTACTATTTTTAAATAAATTACTAATGGTTCTTCATGGTAATTTATTCAAGCTTTCATAATACTCTCTATCAAAATATGCACAGTAAGGACCCCATAAGTGCTTTTGTTCAATATTTCATTTCAGGAAGTGGCTTACTGAGGTTGCACCAAACAATTTCACTGAAGCCTCACTGAATAATTATTCAAATATCTTCACAGGAAATCAGTGAAACCTTTCTTTTGGCATTTTATTGTTGATACTGTTTTGATGCATCAAAATGATGTATGTCATGGTGATATTTCAGCATGACATTTCAACCATGATCCTTTGTCTGCAGGTACACAGGCTTCCACTCATTCTTCCCTTATAGCTGAAAATACAAGTGAGAAAGTTATTCAAAAAGCTAAGTAAAAATGTCTTATTTTAAGGAGTGATTCCATCTTTGAATGTGAATAGTCCATATTCCACGGTTTTTATTTGGATGAGCTATATGATGTTTACTTAGCTTATACAGCAATGGCATTTACACTATGCTGCCTTTGAAGCAAGGGACTCCTCAGACTGGCTTTACCTTTCAGCCAGAAGGCAGAGGAAGGGGAAGGCTTAAGGCTACGTCTCTTAGGAGAAGCTTGCAGGGAGCTGGTAAAGGCCAAAGCACAGGTAGGTGGTGTGAATAAAATGACCTTATACCGTCGAAGGCTGAGGCATTACCGTAAATGTGCAAGTGAGGTCTGGCTGGATCTTATTGTGATATTGATAAATGAAGATGATGAGAATGCCTTGTAGGTATCAGGACCTATATATTGCAATGACATTTAAATACCTATCTTTCTTAAAACAAAAGTAAAATAAAGAGATCTACGGAATGTTTGAGTTGTGCTATGAAGGCATTTATTGCAGAATCATGATCATACTGATAAGTGAAATTGTAAATTTAGAATAAAAATAGCAGAATACACCTATGAAGATGACATTTGTATCTATAGTCCTGTACTCTGTATGCCACAGGTTTAAAACTTAACAGTTCCATATCTGCTGCTGAAGCTATTAAACAGTTTGAATATTTACAGGGACAGAAACACAAACACTACTTAGATCATGGGTGTGTTTGATATTTGTCCGTTGTTGCTTTCCATACTCTGCTGTAAGACCTTTATACTGAAAGTACCATCCACCCATTGTGTATGGGACATGCAACTGGTGGGTTGATTTAGAAAGGTGGTCCAGATAAGCCAACCAAGTACAGCTGCTAATCAAATTTGGTATAAAGAAAAAGTTTTTTTATAAAAAAAACTCCTTTGTATCTGCTTATGTAATTTTCACCCAACAAGATTTTGAGCTCAGATGGATGAGGGTTCCTTATTCTGTGTGAAGTGGGGAACACTTGGCAATGGAGGCACATGATGCCCCCAAGCACTCAGCTGAAGGCTTAAAATAAGCTGAGAAAAATGCCAGTTATCTGTCCACATCCCAAGAGAGCACAACACGCATGTTGAGCTGGCTGAACTGTGAGTTGAAAGGAAGCAAAACTATATCCAGAGACAAGTAAAGGAGCATTATTTCTTCTCAGTGCTCTCCATTGCTCAGTGCATGCAGACATCCCTCTCCGAGGGTCTCCCAACAAAGAGGGCTGAATGCTTTTAAGGGTGAACTTCATGTCAGACAATTTGGAAAGTTTTCTTGGACACCAAGGCTCTGTACATCGTTCATGTCAGCATTTATAAAAACCACAGGACTTCAGGGGTGCTTGTAATATTTGCAGTATACTTCAGACTCCCCAGATGAGACAAAAAGCTTTTGTTTTTAATAATTCCCTATAGTAAATCCAAACCCTTGAAAAATCAGCTGGGAACCTCTCCATCTGGCAACAGCCCACTAATTAAAGACTTATATGTAATGTCCACCTTTAGTTAAAATTGAAAGCATCTCTTCTGTTGTAATATAGGCAATTATGTTGTTACCTAGATAGTCCATTATATGGAAACAACTTTCACTACAAAAATGTCTTTTCCAAAGAATGACTTCCATAGGACTAATATGATTCTTTCTTTTCTTTATTCATGTCTTTCTTCATTTCTTCCTTCCTCCATTACTCTTCCTTCCTTCCTTCCTTCCTTCCTTCCTTCCTTCCTTCCTTCCTTCCTTCCTTCCTTCCTTCCTTCCTTCCTTCCTTCCTTCCTTCCTTCCTTCCTTCCTTCCTTCCTTCCTTCCTTCCTTCCTTCCTTCCTTCCTTCCTTCCTTTTTCTCTTTCTCTCTCTCTTTCTCTCTCTCTTTCTCTCTCTCTTTCTCTCCTTCCTTCCTTCCTTCCTTCCTTCCTTCCTTCCTTCCTTCCTTCCTTCCTTCCTTCCTTCCTTCCTTCCTTCCTTCCTTCCTTCCTTCCTTCCTTCCTTCCTTCCTTCCTTCCTTCCTTCCTTCCTTCCTTCCTTCCTTCCTTTTCTCTTTCTCTCTCTCTCTCTCTCTCTTTCTCTCTCTCTTTCTCTCCTTCCTTCCTTCCTTCCTTCCTTCCTTCCTTCCTTCCTTCCTTCCTTCCTTCCTTCCTTCCTTCCTTCCTTCCTTCCTTCCTTCCTTCCTTCCTTCCTTCCTTCCTTCCTTCCTTCCTTCCTTCCTTCCTTCCTTTTTTCTTTCTCTCGTTCCTGGTATTATTAAAGTATTATTCAGTTCAAAAGTTGATAAATGTATCTAATTCACCCCTACCCATATCCCCAGTGCATTTCTTTCTGTCACATAGACACACACAACAGAGATCTTCTCCAGACAATGTCTTCTCTAGTTCTCCCTCATAATTTTCTGTTATTTTTCTATCAGTACCCAGCAAGACAATTAATCTGATAATATAATGATAATGATAATGTCTCCTCACCTTGGGGTGAGGAGAGAAAACAAATTTGCCTTTCCTGCTTATGCATCAAAAAGTTTAACTTTCCTCTGCCTTCCCAAAAAATTAAGCGAGAACTGAGCCCATGGTCCCTGGACCTCCCTATTTGCTGCAGGATGTTGAAGAGGGCATTTGTTTCTTTCTTATTTTCCCTCTCTTGTTTTCTCTGAAGTACTTCTTCCTCCTCTGTGAAGAAGTTATTTTTTATTTGACATGCCCTTTATAAATATTCCCCAAGGACCCTCAACTAAAATTGTCTGGTATTTTAGACAGCTTTTTCCTGTTGTGATATTTAACCTTCTTCCTTGCCTAACTTGGTGGCAAAGCTGTTATTTTCAGTTCATCAGAAAAGCTTTTGTTTTTGTCTTGTTTTTGTCTCTCTCTCTCTTTTCTTTTTTTTTTTTTTCTTCCCACTCTAGAGCCACATTGCAGTTTTGTAATTTATTATGGGCATAAATCCTTTCCAGATCAGCCAAATTCCATTATAAACCTTATGTTTAGCTCTTAATAACTTTGTTTACAAAAATTGATCTGCCTTGAAAATTTCCCAGGTTTACTTTTTTAAAACAAGGGACATTTTAAAGAGTATTCAGAGGAAAAAAATCTTGACATGGCTGCCCATTTTTAATAAGTACCTGAAATTAGATTGTGCAACTGCAGTTCTACTGCTTTTAAAAAGATTGTAGTTTTGCACAGGAAATGAGTAATGAAATCTAAAATGAGGAATTATTTTAGAATAAGACTCAATATTTTCTGTGAAATGAAGGACAGGCAAGCCATGTATGTTTGAAATGCTTAAAGGTACCTGTTTCATGATGCTAATCAACTAAATTTGTTGGCTTTCTTCAACCTGCTGACCCTGAGACAATCTACTTGTGAATTACTTTGTTATTTTTATTCTATTCTATTCTATTCTATTCTATTCTATTCTATTCTATTCTATTCTATTCTATTCTATTCTTTTCTAATTTTTTTTAAATACAGATTAGGCTGGGATATGTGCTTCACCTGGTACTTCACTATGCTTGTAGACTTAATATTTGATCCAAATAGCCTGGTATAAAGTAAAGACATCATTTTGCAAACAGAATGATAAGTATGTTGTGATGAAAATGCTGAGTAGACATACAAATCAAGTGTCACACACTTACCAAAGGTTGTCTTCTATGGGAAGTGTCAGATGTTGAGAGAGCTGGTCCCTTACCTGACCAGAGGTATTCAGCCTATGACTCTCAAGCTTCATTGAATCTGCCAGCAGATCAAATTCTCTTTCCATGGGGTGTTACACCAAGCAGCTCCTTAAGAGGAGTATTTTCTTCTTAAAAGTATATTAAGAAATATTAAAAAGCTTTGCTTTTTTTTTTTTTTTTTTTAAGTTTTCATATTATGCTATGAAAGACCAACAAGCAAAATTAATAAGAAATTAAAATAGTCCATTGTTTAATCCCACAGTCTTTCACCTATGATTGACCCTATATTGAGAGTAATCTGTGATGGATTATGAACGGGGTGAGTCATGCATAACCTGTCAGCAAAGGGTTGACAAATTTTCTTTGCCAATTTTCAATATTGATAAAAAGGCAAGGATTAAGGATTGATAGCAGATACAATGTAAAGGATTTTGTGTATCCATATATAGATGGTATATAAAAATGCAATAGATTGTAACTGAAGCAGATTGCAATCTGCATTGCAACTTTTCTGCATAAATTCTTATGCACATAATGTTTATATCTGGAAAGTCAGACTACTAAATGAAAACTATTTTGGAATAACTAAAGCCAACTGAAATTATGATATCTGAAACAGCACAGCAGAGCAGTATTCATGAAATGTAGGAAGGCCTCTTTAAATTGCAGTCATGAATGGACTGCTTTAATTATTATCGTGAAAGTTTGATAATCCTTACTTGCAATTAGTAGCAACATTTTCTGCAAAGAGTCCTGTTGACTTTAAACAGGAACTTCTGCACAATAATATGACAGCAGAAATGATGTAGAGAGAATTCAGAATAATTTATAGTAAAACATAAGGCACTAAATGTTGGGATATCTGTATGCTGCCCCAGACATGATATATTGATATATATTCAGAGCCCATTCACTATATTTAGTTATTTACTAATAACTAAAAACTACACCATGAGCAGCTCTTTTTCTGAGGATTTTACACTCCAAGTACACAGAGACAAAATAATGGAGAGCTGCTTCAGTTTTTAGTTGCTAGAGAATCTGAGAGATATCAAGGAGAATTTATGAGGGATATGTCCTTGGAGTCCTCTTAGCAAGAGAGCAAATTACTGCTAGTCTTTAGATGGGTAACGTTTTCCTTTCCTTTTTGCCTCAAGAAGAAAAGTCTGCAAGACTCTCATGCAAAAACCTTTAATGGAGAAAGAAAACAAACTAATTTTCAAGCCCCAGTTTTAAATTGTGGAAACAGAAGTCAAAATGACATCAACCTTACCATACACTTTTTTTTTTTTTTTTTTTTTTTTTTTAATTAAGCAGGTTTGACATGACAGTTTAAGTAAGGAATAAATAAAACACCCCATGAGATTAGCCTCAGAATGATTTCTGTGATCATACCTGATCTTTGCTTAAAAAGTAAGAAGTCTTTTACTCCTGAAAGAGTTGTTTGTTTGTTTGTTTTATAGCAGAACAAATGGAAATACAAGCTACAGTTGTATTCCCCAGTATGATTTTGTCTTAATTTCTATTAATATGATAATTCTTCTGCATCTTTTCAATATTAAAGACTTGTTATTAAGAAAAAAATATTTGACCAGGTTTTAGTAATTAACAAGTATATTATTTGAGCTTGCTATGACATCAGGAAACTTTCCTAAGCTATTTTGTTCCTACATATGTTTGTGTCCCAGTCTTGGACAGAATTAATTAATTGGGACAATTAATAAATTTAAGAATTTAATAATAATTTATTAATTGTCCCAGCTAGGAAAGAATTAATTTTTCTCCTAGTAGCTGGTATTGTGCTGCATTTTGTATTTAGGATTAAATGATAGTGATAGAACACCGATATTTTAGTTGTTGCAGAGCAGTGCTTACACTGAGGCAAAGACTGATCAGCTTCTCCTACTGTCCTGCCAGAAACTGGCAGTTGCTTAGTCAATCCTAGTCACGGAAGTGTTAAGTTAATTTTACTAAATGTACAGAGAAATTGGTGAAAAAAAATATATATATACATATATCAATTGTGCTTACAAATAAAGAAAACAAACAGCATAACGGTAAAAAAGCACTTGTCCTTTGTGAATCTATTTTTTTTTTCTTATTGGTGTGGCTTGCAGGAGCAGTAGGCATGATCTATTCAGATGAGGATGCAAGTTTTACGAAGACAGAATATCTTTAACTTTCATCAGTTTTCTGGCTGTACTGAGGATTTCTCCTTACGAGTAGAAAAGGCAACGCCATTTATCCTTGGCTGAGAATCACTGATACATTTCAACAATGGAATTAGTTATTCACTGCATTACAATGACTTTCTTTCTGTAATTTGCCATTAATATGCTTCTACCTGAACAGTTTAAATTGTGAATTAAATTGCTAAAGGGAAAAATGACAAAACTATTCTTTGATTCTATCTAAAAGTGTATGGTTATAGTCTCTTCCCATGATAATGTTCATTCCTCTCTTCTCAACAATTTTACTTTAAGTTGTCTAAGTTTTCTTTTTAACTCATGAAAAAGGGTAGCATAGGTCTAATACTGTACTTCTACAGATTTTGGTATTTCTAAGAATATACATCATTTATCAGTCAGGAATTCTATTTGTGTATTGATACAGTGGTTTAATGGTATATACGTACCTTTCTCAAAGGCGCTGTGCTTGTTGAAGCAAAAATCTCCACACAACATTTAAAGATTAAGAAGAAAAATTAACATTGGCAAAATCTTTGCTATTGTCTAACAAAACACATCTTTCTGTCTTTTCATAGCTGGTCTTCTTCCTTGCGAAGTCAACTGCTTAAGATATTTAAATGGGAAAATGTCTTTACATCTGGAGTTCCACCAGCTGTCTGCCTCTTCTCTGAAACTAAGGGAAGAGAATATTTCATGGTTAACTGTAAGATGCAAATGTTCCAAATTCATAAATATGTTCTTTGAATAACACTACCTATATAGATGATGTTTTATGCATAACATTTTTTCCTCTCTCAAACTGTTATTTGTTAGACATCTGTAAAGATCTGAGGCACTGGACTCCTTTTTATGATATTTTCATGTGCATTGTTAGGTGGTCTCGGCAGATAACAAAATTAAATGATCTGTATTGCATTTTTTATACCATACTTACAGAAGTAAATTCAGCGTATTTGTGAAAACAGCAAAGGTTTTGGCAACACGTTCCAAGATACAAGAGAGCAAACCCTTCCCAGCTGGCACTACACTATCCCTGTACCAAATCTCATAGCCCTCAAATCTCATAAGTTTTAGCACTGAATTTTATCAGTAAGCACTGATATGATTTTGGATATCATTTGTCACCACCATTTGACATTTTCCTAGATCTGTTTTCAGGTACAAGAGCATCCTGGGAAGCTCCTAGACCCAATGAGTCACACTGACTTGCTAGAGCTTGAAAGGTAAAGTTGAGATTTGGTGTCCAAATGCTGGGGTTGTTCCCAGGGGAAGGGAAAGGAGTGGAGTAGGATCATTTCTGTTTAGCAGGATACATAACATTTTCATCCCTTTCTTTAGTTTTCTGTCCTGCACTGAAATACTTTTCTCATGACAGATAACACCACATTTGAATAAATCTACCTATATCTTTATATAATTTTTTACTTTTTATCTGCTCCTTTTGGAACACAGTACACAGTGAGCACAGTAAATAAGTCTTTTTTTTTTTTTTTTTTTATCAGGGAACATTCTCCCATATTAAATTTCTCATTCATTCTGGAACCTACAGGCAGCTTAAAATATGCCTCGTGTCAGTGCCGTCACAGCCTGGAGACACATTGCAAAGCCAGGAATAGAATGACTTTCTGATAGCTATCTACTTGTGATAATAGTATAGATGGAGTGTCAGTCATACTCCCCACATCTGTTCCAGCTAGGGAAGAAACACAGCCTAATCACTTGTATGTCTAGCCCAAGAATATTGGCCAGAACTCCATCTGATAAACAAATGTGATATTTCTCATTCTCCTAATATATATAGTATATAATTCTAAATATCTTATTGTCTGAAACCATTGCAGCATGTACAGGTTTTTCTTTTTTTTTTTTTTTTTTTTTTTTTTTGTTTGTTTTTGTTTTTGTTTTTCAGGATCATTTCAGGATCATTACTGACTCTCACACAATTATTGGGAAGTTATTCTCTTTGGGTTATTTATTGGCTCTTCCTTCATCCATTGAGTATTAAATGCCTTTAAATAAGTTTCTATAAGATACACTATCTCTTGTGTTTCTTTATTCCTATTTCAGTGTTTTTAAAGTTATCAGTATTAAAAATTAGAGAAAAAATATACCAAGGCAGCTGGGGAGAATATGAATTATTAAGATTCTGAGCTAGCAGTAAAGGAACACCTCACAATTACACTTTCATGTGCATATGAGTTGAACATCTGTGGCTTCTTGGCAGTGGAGGTAGTTGCACTATGGAAGGCCTCCAAGTTTAAAGGTAGTCTTTTATTTTCCCTTCTTATTCTTCACTAATTCTTCCCTTCTCTTTCTTTTGTTCTCATTCATATTTTTTTCATGGACTTTTATCTTCCTATGATTATGCTAGCAGCTTCAAGAAGCAATTACAGAACCTAATCAGGTGTTTTGGGGTGAGGCAAAACACTCTCAGAGATGAAAAGATGGATAAAAGGGAGAATATAAGAAGTAGGAATAAGTGGCACACATTTGAATCATGGCAAAGGAGTGATGATAGGGTACCACAGACACTGTATATGGGTCTAGTATGGTTCACAGCTCTTTGGAAAAAATTAAGTAAAAGCAAGAGACCACTGAGAAACTCCTGGGGAACCTCATGAAGCTAATTGTTTCAGCAAATGATGTTACAAGAACTTTTTGCTAAGAATTACTTTTCAGTGCATAAACAGAGGAACAAATGTGTTCATTTTGCTAGATTTTTTATTTGAAAAAATTGGTCAAAGAAAAGACCCAGAGAATTATTTTACATATAGGGTCATAGGATAATTAGCATAGCAAGGTTAGCTGTGAGGTAAAACCTATCTCTTCAGGCCTTTATCCTGGTGGACTTGTCTTCCTTGGAGTTGAGGCAAGATGTTCACTGATATCAGCAAGAATGAGATTCAGCTGAGACAGTAATTTATTTATTTATTTATTTATTAACTACTAGACAGGACAGACCTTGAAAAACATCTTCCAAAAAAGGCTTGCTTTTAAATAGAAATAACATCTTCATTTTGTAGGCAAGATTCATGACAGTACAGTTCTATTAATATCTGTGCAGTCACTGCACAATGAATTTTGCCTATTATATATGCCTTGTTCATAAAATCTCAGCTTTTAAACAGATTGTCCTGAACCATACCTTCAAGTGGCAGAGAAAGCTTATGTTGCTGCTGATTTTATCATACAACAATGAAACAGTTAGAGAATGAATTATAACTTTTCCTTGTAGCTCAGTATGGACTTCTTTGCTTTCAAATTTACACCAACAAACCTTTAAGAAACTAAATTACTTCTTTAGGTTACACAATCACACACTGAAAATGAGATTCTGGTCTCATGGCAACAAAGACACTTGCTTTCAAAAATATTTTGAAATAAACTCTTCTTACCTTTTAAACCTCAGTACCCTAGGAAAATAAAAATCTTGCATAAATAAACTTAGCAAATGATTATCTTCAACACAAAACAAAATTATAAATATGATTGTAATACAAAAAGTTCTGCTTTATTTCTTAATATGAATTATTTGAAAAAATTGCCATAATTTTGTTTTATTAGACAGAATTGATCTATTCACATAAGAATATATTGTAGTCTACACTAAAATTTGTAAATTTGCAATTAAACACTAATCTGAAATTCTATGTAATACTTTAAAGGCTTTTCAGAATATATCCCTGGATTTAAATGTAATAAAATTGCTCACGTGTCCAAATATAAAGGGAAAAATAGGCTGTGTTTGTGTAAGACTGACTGACTGAAATAGAAATGGAAATTCAAATAAACTGTGCTTCACAAATGATGAGGTGAAAAGATGTAGACATTGCACAGTAGTTGTTATTGAGTCCTAAAAAAGCCCATTAGGCACACATGGTTTAATCAGATTTTTTTCTCTTGCTTTGAGAAGTTACATGGCACAATCAGCTCAGACACACAGGCAGAGGTAAGTAATGCAAATGATACATTTTAATGAGTTGTCTGATGGAGAAACATTTCTTTCTTCAGATGTTTTCAGACAAAGACTAGAGTTGCAAAATTTCCTCTTCTTTTGCTTTATGATCATGAATTTTCTCAGGTTATAGAGCATAAAAAGTATTTCTTTGTGAAGGACATGATAGGTCGTGTGAAGGCCTCCCAGCTCACATCTAATGAAATCTCACTGACTTTAAAAATTATGGACAGATTTCTTTAGCGGTGTCCAGCCTCCATGGCCTGCCCTGCCACCAAGCTGACATAAGTTCTGTTGGAAGAAAAAGTCTTTACTCCTTTACCAGAAACACTCTATTGAATATGAAAAGAAGTATGCTGGGATTTCAGATGCAATATTGACGGAAATAAGGTGACCATTAATTTTTTGGGTTGCAACCTAAGAGATTCCTGGTGGTCATGGTAAGTCTGCTTACCTTGACCTTGAGACTAACATAGAAAGAACCTGATGATGAGTGGTTAAAATTAGATCATGATAAGACTGAAAGGACATATAACTAGAACATGTAAGACCTGAATATGTAAAGGACATCAATGGGAAATTCACACGAATCCCAAAATTTTGTGTCTTGCTAAGTGTTTAGGCAGGCCAGATGATCTGAGGTGGCTTCTAGAGCTGGGATGTGCCCAGACCTCCTGCGTTTGGTGATTCACTCACAAATGAATCTTGAATTCCTTCTCCATTCAAGGCTACTCCGTTCAAGGACCTTTCCACAAACCCAAGCTAAGTATTTTAAGGTCAATTCAGTCACAGGCACAGCTTCACCAATTTCTCTATTAACAAAGTCATTTTAGGACATTATTGGCTTGTTTTATGTTTCCTAAAAGCCTGTGTAAGATTGAAATTTTTGAATCTGTGTATTAGACATTACCAAATGCTAATAAAATCAATAAACATAATTCATATCTTCAAAATAGTTTCAGAATTTCAGCTGGAATTAATTTGACCTTGCTGAGTTTTCTTCACAAGTCAATACACAATTAAGATTTTATGAGGCTGATAAAGGTAACAGATAAGTAGTAAATACAAACAGAGAGTGTTATATAATTGCCTGATCTGCTTAGGACAATTTACTTTGGCTAAAAAGTTGTCCTTGTTTGGAAGTGTCACTTTAAAAAAGTCTCAATATTCTACTACCACAATAACTAAATAAATACCGATGGTGCAGATGAGGTTACTAGAAACTAAGGCTGTTCATTAAACTATTGTCATAAGCTAAGACAATGAACTTGCAATAATAAGTATCCACAAGTTTTTGATGTGTTAATGCAATGAAAGGGAAAATAATTCATGATTAGATTTTCAAAGATTAGAAGGTGAAGAAAGATTCAAAATGAATACTAATTTGGTTTGGGAAGCCTTGAGGAAGCTATGCCCTTCATGGAAAAAATCTGTTTTTGAATTAGCAAGATATTTTGTCTGCCAGATGAACATAATTGAAATAAAGGGCTTAAACAGACAGAACAGAAGCTAGCCTTGTCTTTATCCTTTGCATAGCCCTTGGCTGTGGTGCCATATCATGATATGAAAACCAGTCACAGCTGGAAGCTGGTGAGGAGGTCAGTGTTTGTGGGGAGCCATGGAAAGATTTTAATCTGGCAAGTAGCTAAGAGGAAAGAAACTACCTGGAGCTGCCTTGGTTATAAGGGTGGATGGTTAAATTCACAGCCTGTATCCTCTGAGCATAGAGAGTATAAAAGGCTACAGAAAAGACCTGTCAGAAATGTCCATTCAGAGAATCGTGCAGACATGACATGTAAATTTACCTTTCTGTCAGCAAAAAGTCTTTTAGAAAAGAGTTCAATAATCTTTTGAAATCACTGGATTTCTTATCCAGTTTTCTTTTCCAGATTTCTTATCCATGGCTCACAAAACAGTAAAACATATATCATTTAATCACATAAAATAATGACAAAGTATAGTTTTCCATTGTTGTATTTGCTGTTACTTGTCATACTTCATATATATTTAAGATATTTTATCTCTATGATTTGATTGGTTTGCTGTGGAAATCACTATATTCATAGACAATTCTGTAGAGGATTTAAGTAACCTTTTGTTATGTCAGACGGCAAACAACGTTTAAAAGCCAAAGTATCAATTAATGTGTATTAATTAGTTTCAAACTGTAATTACTTGCAAATAAAAATATATTTGCAAAAAAAATATTTTTTCCCTTTCATTTTGATTGCGATGGGTGAGGAACCTTAGATGGAGCTGACCTTTGTCAAGTAACAAGCAACTAAAATCATTTTTATGTGGTGTTCTAAGGTAGATAACCAACAACTGAATCATCTGAAAACATTTAAAAATAGATATCTTCAAACTGCAGTTAGGGTTACTAGGGTCCTCAGAACCCTGTAATAATCAGGAAATAAAAATAAAAATAAAACCCTTAGAATAACATTAATTTCTTTTTTCTTCTATGATAAGTAAATATCAGTAAAATAATCCAACTAAAATAAGTTCATATTAATACATAATCAAAGTATACATAGAAAATCAACATTTAGCCTGTAGTTCTTTTTACAAGGTATTAGAATTTACCTCGAAAAGCAGTGATTTAACTGTTTCCCAGAAACATTCCCACAAGTTGCTACAACAAAACTAGCGCTGGAGAGAAACATTTGCCAACCATATAAAACATGCCAAACTTTGAATTCACACTTTTGTCTTAGAGTTAAATGGGTTTATGGGATAATTAATGATCTGTTTTATTTTTCAGTTCTCTTTTATAATGTGAATGAGATGCCACTAGAATGGCTGGGTGGAGGTGAATGAGAAATACCTCTGACATTAGAAACATGTCATATTATTCTGCCTAAACAACCCATGGTAAGAATTAGGCTTCTAAATTAGATTACCTGAATTAGTTATTCCAGAACGACCTTCTTTCCATTATCTGTTTATGGAATGAAGTTCCTAATTTGAAAGCAAATTTAATAAGCCAGTTGAGATATTCTGTTGCACCAAGCAAACATCAATGAATCTATACCGGTTTATCTGAGATCTTGCCTTTGGATTTGGAAAAGCTCAGCATTTTATCCTCTGCTTTATACAAAATGATATCATTTCTGCTGTCATGGGGTGAAATTCACCTTTAACAGATATACATCAAGAAAAGTTGCTAGACAAAACATGAAAATCACATTTTTAATATAAATAAATAAAAGCTTTCACGCCCACCAATGTCTATTATTTTTCTTTACAATGATTCATGGCTGCACTAAACAATATTTTTTGGCTACCATAGATATTTAAAAGACATGAAAATTATTCCACTTATTGATTTCCCTTCATACATAGCAGATAAATCAATAGAATGTGAAGATGAGGCTCCATTAAAATGATTTCTGGTGACATCACTTTTGCCTGAAAGTTTCCACAAAAATGACCCTTGAGTTTCTCTCTGAGAGGTCATTCAAACAAGCGAATGCAGTAAGAACACACATCTCTTTTGAGTTTAAGTTATAATTTCTTCTTTGTAGGAGACTTTTATGTCTTAGTTAATATTTCTGCTGTGATGTAGGTACAATTTGTTCAGATAAAAACAGAAAGAAGAAGATAAAAAAAAGCAGGTACATTATTTTATCCTGCATGTTAAATAACCCCAACTCTCAAACAAATGACAGCTGCTGTCTAATACAAGAAAGTCTATATAAATGTGTGTCAGAAAGGCTATGTATATAGTTATATAGAGATGCCAAAGACATCCCATACTTTGTACAACTGTTGTGTAAGCTGTAACAAATACAGCAAAAGAGGAGACCTATTAACACAACTTTTTCAAGTTTTTCCCCTAAAATATTCTTAATTAGAAAGATCCCTGAACAGGATCTGGTCACCAAATTGCACAAAAGAAACACAAGCTGAAGTTTTTGTGGTTAACACTATTTCACTATTGTTCTGATTGACATTATAAACATCTCCTCAGGAGTGAAGATCCCTTAGTGCAAGACATTGCAAGGAGGAGAAGGGTCCAAACACAAAAACATTTACAACCTGCATGTAATGCTAAAGGTGGCAGGGAGGAGCTGACAGGGTATAGAGGGAAGCAGTAACTGATGCTACTCAGACAAATATAAAAAATGGTATAATGAATTAAGAATTACTGAAATGATGTTATAAGCATCATGTTCAAGGGGAATTTGAAGAGTAACTTACAAGGGATATAGCATGTTTTTGCATTGGTTTTGTTGACTCTTTTTCTTAACATGATTGGCAGCATGAAAAAAGTATGATACACCTTAATTTGTAAATGTCTCAAGTGAATTCTGAAGTACAGTATCACAATCTCTGGTTGCTCAGAATGGCTTGAAAAAGCACAAACAACTTCTGAAGATCTCTGAACTTAAAGATGAGAGAAGTTATGTACGATTCTCTTCACTCCCTTTATCCTCTTCACATGCATTAATGGTGAGTGGGAAAATCATCTCTTAATCACAATCTGGGGCAGTAAGAATGGGCAAGATTGGGGAATGGGCAAGGGAAAAAGTATTATTCTATGCTGAGATTCAAGATGATGAAACTTAGATGAGATTTTTAACATGTTTTGATAGAAAAGGCAAATATTAGAGCTGTTATGCAGACCATAAATCCTGGATAGGGGATGTAAATATCTGAGTTAAAGGCAGGGGTGCTGACAGGGAACACAGATATTTTCCATCATGACTGAGGACATCAATAGCAACATAGCTTCCAGGAGCATTCATTGAAGACCTATGCTTAATCAAATTTAGGTTGATATTAGATGATTATCTATCCTTAAGCAGTCAGAAAAACTGATAGAAAATGTATTTATTTGTGGAAAGAGAGAGAAATAAAGTAGAGGTGTAGATCAGGTAATCATATACTCAAAGGTGTTTTAATTTGTGGGATTAAATAAGAATCCTGTGGAGAAAGGATGAATGAATAAGTAGTTTGGAGGAGAACTAGGAGAAAATTGAATTATCAAGGAAGGGCAATATTTCAGGAAAAAGAGAATGGTGGCAGTGTTGAAGGCAGCTGTCAGGAAGCAGAGATGAAGACAGAGTACAGGTTCTGGGACTTGGCTAAGAATAGGCCATTAAAAATTTTGGCATGAGTGCTCTGAATTGATCGAGTGCAAAGGATTCAGTGCAGAGCTAACAGGTCTGAGCATGGAACTGAGGGAACTGAAAACAGTATGGTAAATAAGAATAAAGATAAATGAGAATAGGAAAGGAAAATAGTCTCCACAAAAGTAAAGGGAATAAAGTATGGGATTGTTGATTTTTAATGGGAAATACCAGATCAAGACTGTGTAATGAGGAGGAATAAAATAAAAACTGCAGCATATGAGAAAATTAGGATAAAAGTAACATGACTGAATGAAAGGAAGATCAGCAGATGTGATGGAATGCAAAAAAGTGCACAGGTTGGAAGATATTTTTGAATCAAGATAGAAGGAGAAAGAAGAAATGAAGGATAAACAATGAATGAAATAAGAAAAAGAGAGGAATAAGGTCATGTTACAGGCTTGATAATTTTATCTCAAAAGAAACTGTTAAGAACCTCCGAGGTCAGAGGAGGCAGGACACAGAAGAATTTCTGAGATTTAAATGAATTCTGTGAGGAAAATATGCTAAAAATCAGCTGTGAGAGAGATGGGAGCAGTCAAGGCTTCATTGATGTTGATAGACCACAAATAAATAAAAACCCAAGTGGTAGGATCTGGTGAAATATAGAAAGTGAATGGGGACTGTATAGCAGAAATACAGTACTCAAATGGTCTGAGAGAGTTGGACAGAGTAGAGATCAATTGATCAAATTCTTTCTTACAGATGAGAAATCCAGCATTAAAATCCAGAGAGCCAGTGTAGTAGGTTCACACATTATAAGGACTTAGGGAAATTGTTTTCTTTTGCCCCCAGGATTGCACTGACCACAGAATTTCGCTAGTGCCTGTATAAATCAGGGATTTGGGGGCTTCAGAGATCAAGCTCAAAGATTTAAGCAGGTCCTCCGTGATCATCTTCAGATGTCTCAATGTCTTTTTGTGCTGATCAACTCCACAGATATGAATTTTAGCCAGACAGAAACGATACAAGTACTCTGTCTCCTCTGAACTTCTTTCCTTCTTGTAATGGGAGAAACTGTTATCTGACATTTCTACAGCACTGAGTAAAGGTAAGGACAGATGTAAACAACTTCAAAACATCGGGGTTATCTTATGTCTTCACTTGCCCACTGGTTTGTTATAATACACAAATGTGCAATTTCTGTCAGATATTTTAATATCTGCTTTAAATGGTAGCTATATCTACTTTTCTGACTACGCAACTCACACTAAGTATTCTCAAAAGAAAATTATCATTAAAATCACTTCATGTGGATTTTTGATAAGCAGAAAATATTAATTAATGCAGAGCTACACACACACAGACAGAGAAAGACTGTAGGAGATTTGCTTTTGGGTTTGTTTTGTATTAGGTATCTTACAGAGAAAGCTTGAAGAGTCAGCTTCATATGAAAGCTTTATCCCAAGAAACCAGGACCATCTCCTGCAGGGAAAAAGTTATTACAAAGCCAATCATTGGAAGTCTCTAATATAACAGTCTAGATGGTTTTCCCCTGAAGAAGGGCAATATTGCTTTGAATTATAGGGATCACCACCTCTGAGCTGGACCTTTGACGTCCTGCCAGTGCTCTCCTATGGTTGACTACTACTTTCAAGGTATAGAAATTCAGAACCCCCTGGATAGGAAGATCTCACAAGCTGTGTAGAAGAGCAGCCATTCCTGTATTGCATAAAGTGCTCAACACCATGGTTAATAGCATGGCACTTTTGGAAACACTTCCCTATCAATAGTTAAGAAACTCAGATCCATATGTATATAATCAATCCATATATAATCAAGAAAAGTTTTGTAATGTAACTATGTTTCCCTGCAGGGATCTTCTAGTGTGTAGCATTATAAGATTATCTGGCTGATTTATTTATTTATTTATTTATTTTCCCCTTTTAAGAAGCAGTGGGTATCAGTTAACCTAGTCTGGTAAAGCCCATACCCTTTCACTCATGAGAGATCTGGTCTTACTCTAGGATCAAAAACTATGTGACAAACATATCTTACATATCTTACATACTTTGTTCGACTATAAAAAGCCTGAACCAGTGGCTCAGAGGTTATTCATTATTTTCATCCCTTCCTTAATATTTAAAAATAGACACTAGATCAAGTGGAGATCCACTGAAAAAAATCTATATTTATTGAGAGGATCTATATTATGAATTGAAACAGAAAGGTCCATCCTTCAATAGAAGCCTTTGTCACGTATACCAGACAAAATACATTTCCTTTGTGTGCCAGATTCCATGGTCTCCAGCATCTCACCCAATATTTGGCTGCATGTCAGCCTTTCTGTGAGAACAATGGTCAATGGATTGTGTTTCTTTCTCTCCTGACCCCTGTGGTACCAGCTCTTCACTCAGCCCATATAATTGCTATTGAGTGCTGTCTGTCACACCAAGACTGCTCTGGAGAATGTGCAAAAATAGTTAGAAAACTTGTACAATTGTCTTTGCTCTGTATTCTCCTTACAAGATAAATACAATAGGAGTGTGCAGGTGTCACTATCCCCTGCTGAACAACAGAAAAAGAATTATGATCAGCAATTTCCAAGCTGTACAGTAGCCAGTGGCCTTCACCCATGTTTTCCTATCACCATGATATTCTTAGGAAATACAATGATGAATATAGTCTGCATATCCTTTTGGGATCATGTCTTCAGTTATTAAATAGGTGCCTGCCCCAGTTCTGGGTCCTTAAACAATGTTATGCAAAAAAAGTAGACGAGTTAACAAAGATTTGTAATAGGACAAGGCTGTTAATCTAGCATTTTGGCTTCCTCTGCTGTCATTCAGGCTGCAAATGGTGTTGCCATCTGCTTCTTTCCTCTGTGTTCTCATCCAGACTACAAGATGAGCCCTTGAGAGAATGAAAAAGAAAAAAAAAAAAAAAAAAAAAAAGAATAAAAAGGACCAGCTTCATTTCAGGCTGCAGCTTGAAGTTTGTGCCAGTCATTGGCTGAACGTTTTGCTTGTAGGCAGCCATGTGGTATTAAGACAAATGGCTTTTCTGCTAGGAAAGTATTTTCCAAGAAAAATATTGGGATTCAGCCATGAGACCCTTATAGGCATAATGGAAATCAATCTGGAGGTTTTGAATGGTCTTCTTGCCTTCCTTGAAATGAGTTTTCTCCATTGACTGAAATATGTTTGCAGTCTTTTCATTTGATTGAGGGAGCACTGGGACAATTTTTGGCATTCTGTTTTTTAGTGTTGAAACTTCAGTTACATAAGGTACAATTGCATAGAAATAACAAGTTCATTCTCTGTGTGTATCTACACAAATTGACCTTTTCCACCTTGGAATAGTCAATGTCCTGGTGATAAGTAGGTAGTGATTTAGCAGAATCCTTTTCCTGAGTGCTTTGAACCAGGATCTTCAAGACCAGTCTCTTAAATCTAATGTGAGTTACAATAAACTGATATTTCCCAAATCTTAAATATCTCCAAGTTTATGGGATGCTAATTTTAAATAGCAATTCAAAATAAAATTACATTAGGCTTTGGCTATACTGGATGGTAGCCCCCATATTATTTAATTCCATATCTCTGGTTTCTCCTACATAATAACTATTAACATTGTTATTAGAGATACCATTAGTTAACCAAAACCTTACTCTTGGTACACCTTTTCTGTACAGAACTGCAACAACAATGTACTTTTGCTTGGAAGATCTCTAAAAAAAATGGTCTTTTTTTTTTTTTTTTTTCTCACCATTTCCATTTTTTAATGGAAACATCATAAACCAAATTATCATCTCATGCATATTTGTACAGACTCTAGAATTGTGATTGTTGCACATTTCTGGATCAACATAACTGGCTCAGCATTACTGAGAAATAGCACAGGGAGAAAGGAGCTTTAAGTTAACAGGTAGCTATAGTATGTGATCTAGCCTAAGTTTTTGAAGTAATTGAGCAACAGTCAACACAAAATCAAGCTAATGAAGTCCTGTCTTCTTCCACATGTGCACATTGAACTACCAATGATGCAAACACAGTTTTAAGCACATAACAGTTCAAAATTGACCAAAATAAACTTTTGCTGATTATTGAATTCCAGGCAGTCACAAAAGCACTTTATTTTATTAATTTATTTATTGTAACTTGATATGATGATCACAAGAACTTTCTTAAAGTTTTAAATTGTTCTGCAATCTTGATCTTAAAGTTTCTCTAAGATGAAGGAGTTGGTATTAAATACATAATAGCCTTTAGATATATAATGACATTTTGAGGCACCAGGCAAATGCACATCTCTTTGTAGAAACAATCTGAGAAAGGGAAAAAGGAAGAAGGTATGGCTAAACTGCACCAGAGGGTAAATCACTCAAGGTGAATAGCAGTTTTCAGGAATCTGAGAAATGAGAAAAATATGTAGAACACATATTTCTATATTCATATTTCTTTATTCATCCCATTGAGCTTGTATTTTACCTGACCTGATTCCAGTGTTTTAAGAGCAATTAAAGCATCTCTCTTTACCCAAGACCTTCTTATTTACACATTGAAGGGAAGAAAGAAAACAAACAAAGACCTTACAGGCAACCCAACATCTTGTTTTACAGTATTTATGTTTGTATTTTATTTTCTGTAATGGAGCACTTGAGTTGGGTTCAGTTTGAGCTCAGTGATTTTAGGTGTCACTTTCCCATTTATAGAAAACATTGAGTTTTAACCTAGTTTTCCAAAGTGATTGTCTTCTTTCTCTATTTGATGGGCTGTGTAACCAGATGCAAAATTCTATGATTTCATCAGATCTGTATTTTCCTATTTTGCTAATAAGACACAGAGCAGTGCTAAAATCCTTTCCTAAATCAATATATGCATATTTGCTTATTTGTACATTTGCTTTCTCCTTTTTATCCAGTAGGCAAGTTAGATTGCCAAAGAAAAAAAAAAAATAGCTTGGACTGACATAACCGACTTTGACAGAACTAGTTTCATTGACTTCATTACATTAAGTTAACCCTACTATTATTAGATCCTGTCCTCTTAATATTTTTTTTTATTTTTTTTTTGGGGGGGGGTGTGAGGGGGGCTGCAAAACATCATTCCATCAATCCATTTGCCATGCAGTCTAAGATGTTGTTTCCCTTCACTGACATCTCTAACAGAAAAGCATGACGTTTCCTAGATAATTTAGGAACAGTATCCATGCACATCATTCAGGAAAACAGTCATTTAGTATGAGTGATGGTATAGTTTGTTTCCAGTTTGCCTTGAGCAATGAAAACCTTAAAGCCAAGAATATGTGTTTCTACATAGCGAGACCTACAAAGAACATGTGCATACAAAGTATGTACACACAATACATACAAAGAGTGAAAGCCCATCTCCAATTTTATTGAACAAAGCAATCTAAATAGTTGAGAGTCCAAAGGCACCAATGTGCTGTTAGGCTCTGGAACAACTTCAATAGCATAAGAGCTGAGTAAATTATTTAATGGCTTCCTTTGCTATAAAGGAAACATAATCGCAGCTCTGCTGGGTAACACATTTAACAGTTATGATCAAAAGCCTTTTTTTTTCTGCTTTGTCTACTGCACCATCTGCTTATTCCTTCCAGAACTTCACTCTGGCAAGTGACCCACTTGTTGCAATGCAGATTGGTAGACAAGTGACATTACAGTGTACTTTGTCTGTGTGTGTCTCTGCATGTTTAAATTTATAAATATTCATCAAGTTACCTTTTGAGTGAAATGAAGTTTACAACAACACAGCCCTTATCTCAATTTGCTGTTTCTGTAGTGAAACAGATTTCTTGCATTTACTCGTAAGATAAACAAAAACAAAATGAAAATAACATTTCTAATATGGAGTTACTGATCAGGCCTTGGTAGATTTTCTAAGACTCCACGGCTATGTTTGGAAAATTTGGGTTTCTTGTACAACAATTGGACTAAAATGCAATTCCAGGAAGATTACAGGTATGCTACTAAGTTATAAAACAGACAAATTTTAAGCTAGAGATAAATTCACTATACAACAAACTTGCCTTGTAGAGCAAGGGCCTATTTGGGGGCAGGCTACTGAGCATAAAGACTCGATTAACTTCATCATTGACACTTGGACAAATGATGGTTTCTAACTTACTGACTACCATTTATTAAATCTACCTTGTTAAACATTAATAAATGTCTGAACAATACAGTTTATTAAAAATTTTGGATTTTTTTCAACAAAGTTCTTAAAATGGTAACCTCTTCAGTCATGGGAACATGTTTGTTGTTTTCTTTATCAAATACCAAGAAAGGTTTTAGTAAATATATCAACCTGCTGTTGGCATTTATCTGAAATCCTTTGCTAGGCACCTTGAATATCACAGGTGGGTATCCTTACAAACATGCAGCACAAAGAGGGTTTTAGATCTCTTTGATGTGACAAATTAGATCATCTGTTTGAATTCTGCAAAATAATATTTGCAAAATAATATTTGCAAAACAGCTGTTTTATTTAACCATATTTGTGTCCCTTTTTATTCTTTATTTGAGAACATTTTTATGGATGTTTGGAGTTTGTTTCAATCACATCACATCAAAAACAGCACTTACCACATGATATAGGTGTTTGATTCATATGAATAAAACCCTGTGACCATACAAAGTGAAAATTTTCAGGCAGACTTTTATTAGAACTTGGTAGCTCCAAGTGTCTAGCTAATGTTTGAAAAATTTTACGTTGGGTCATAATGAGATGAATTAGTCCATGTATGTATAATAAATACATCCACATTCCAGCTGCTTTCCCTGTTAAAACCATAAAGTTTGCTGTATTTTTTATACGTGGGACTCTTTGCTGGTGTACCTCTCTGAGCAATGTCAGTTCTGGCAGGACATGTACTCTCCCTGGCTACAATGAAATAGTATGAAGGAAGAGCAGGATTTCCCTCATTCATTTAGGAAAATAATACATTCCTCTAGGTTATGAAGCTACTTATTCCCATAACCCTTCTGAGTAATAATAGAATATATATAAACACCAACATTTTATATTTATGATGGAGTGACACCTTAAGCAATGTAACCCAAAGTACTAATACTGGAAACACTGACTTGGGAATGGATATCTTTATGATTCCTCATGTAAATTAATTCACTGGCTATGATGAAAAAAAAAAATAGTATGCTGTTTCTTCATTGAAAGCTTGTCTTAACAGAAGCTGAGAATATAAATGAATATTGGAATAAAAATTTCTGAAAGGGTGGTGAAATGCTGTGGATTTAATTTTTTTGCTGGTAGTCCTAATGATTCTAAAATTTTCCCAGGGTTATATTGCATCATACATGCATACATGCAAATTTACTGAAGAGTTCAGGGAATTGGAACCTACAGGTGAGAAGCTACCTCATGAATTACATGTTATTGCAATTCATTCAAGAACCACATGGCTTTGGCTAAATCAAATATTTTCTTCATCTGAGCACTATTTTCAGTGTCCAAACTGACTTTCAAAAAGTTAGCAAAATTTAAGTGTTCAGTGCCAAAAAGTGTATGGAATTTCTTTCTTATATAAGATCTTAATTTGAGAATCATGATGTCATTCAGTTATTTTCTGGTGTATCAGTTGCACAGGTTCCGAAACTTGACCTAAACATAGCATTCAGTATTTAGGTTTGAAAGCCTAAATAACCAGAACATGGATCTCTGGGATTTATTCTTAGCATCAACAGCTGCATAGCTATAGATACAAATTAACATTTACATTTTTTTTTTTAAATGATATAACATCTGTGTTTTGACATGATAAATTGCTGTGAAACTTTTGACTACTCATCAACTGAAAATGTGAAAGGATTTATAGTTACTTTTTTATACTATTCTGTTTTAAAAAAATCATGTTTTTAGGAATGTAGTTTTTATGGGGTCTTTTATCTACCACTCACCACTTACAGAATCCAACTATATAGCAGGATATTTCTAGCAGCACTTTCTCACTGAGTGTACCAACAATTATGAAATTTCTTGGACTACTTTATACAAGAAACATGCAAGATTCACCATGTTCAAAGTGTTCTGAATCACAGAAGAAAAACAAAGCAGAACAGAAAGCATGACATGATCTAAACCAGAATGTAATGAATGAGATGACAAGTACTGAATAGCTCACTGAATGTATAGTCTCTTCTGAGAGTGACTAAATGAATGCCCGCTGGGTATTTGTATAAGGCAACAAATGTGGTACTTTTCCAGAGTGGTCCCTCAGGTACCTCAGAGAGTTTCTGAGCTGAAAATCATCAAGATATATTAAGTAATAAATGTTTTGTTCTACCATGAACCTGTCGTCCAGTCACCTCTTGGAGCCATTCAGCCTCCATGACGTCCTACGTCTTGGAAACACAGGGTGTTGCACAGTTAGGCACATGGAAATCCTTACATACAAAGTCTTAAAATAGCAGATTGCAACCAGGTTGGACGGCAACCTGATCTCACAGAAGGTGTTCCTACCAATGGCAGGGGAGTTTGAATTAGATGATCTTTAAGGTCTCTTCCAATCCAAACCATTCTATGATTCTATGATAGTACAGAGAAACCTAAACTTGTTCTGAGTGAGAATGGCAGGATGTCCAGAACAACATGGCCAAATTACCATCACTTTCCACTAGAAACTATTTGAACAAGTTACTTATATAAACTTAGGTATAGCCAGACCTACTAATCTAGGCTGGTCCTTCCTGGGTTTTGCATTAAGATGAAATATGTCACTAGCTGGGATTAAGTTACTTAAAGGTTTTCAGTTACCAGCTACCCACATCCACATTCTCAGTTTTACCCTGTTCCATAGGTTGGGTGGTGTGATGGATATATTGCCCATTCAGAAAGGAAATTTAATTTTCTGGCTATTTTTCTCCATTTTGTTTTGCTTTTCAAATTTTTATTGTAGCTTTGTGGAGCTTTGTTGAAGGTTGGAATATCATAATTATCAAGAGTAAGAAAGTGAAAAATAAGTGGACTTTATCAGATGTCTTGGCACCCAATCTCCTGATACTCCCAATAGTATATTTATGATGTTTCTAGCTTAGAAGTGGAAGGAAGTAGTCATAAAACCTTTAGGAACTTTCTCAGACCGTTCTGTACAAGACTGGTTTTAATGATATAATAGAGAAAGCACTGACATATAATGTTAAGGAAATGTGTTCCATTTCAGAGGTGAAGTCATGTAGACATGTTGAGAAATCATAAACCTATCTCCTTCTTTTGCTGACATATTATGCTATTATGACTGGCTAAAACTAGCCTGCTAATTCTCCAGAAGAAATTAATCAGGGCTACTTAAAAGGGGAGACTATTTATTTCATTTATATCCTAATTGAAACAGTAGTTCTAAAGCCAAATACCATTTTTAACATGCCATATGATTATTTTTTTTTATAATGGCCTGCTTGCTGAAAGAGTCTCAAGTTCTGCTTTTAGAAGAATCTGAACAGCAGATAATAAGGTGCGTATTAATTAATTTTATTGCAAAGAAAATTGCATTGCCAATCATTGTTACTGACTAACGGGTAATGACATGAAATTACAGTAAGATAAATGATTATTCTTGCTAACTACCAAATATTCTGTTTTGCAGTGCATAATTTTTTTAAATAGACAAATGTGAATGTAAAAAAAGGTTACATCATTGAAAAATTTCATTTCACAAGCTGTCAAGAAGGATGAAGATGAGAAATAATTAATAGTGAATGAATAATTGGAGATACTACTTGGAGAACATGATTTTGCTGTTTCTGGGTTTTATTCAATCTTCCCTTCCTTAGCATCTTTTTCTTGCTCAGGAATGAAGATGTGGAAAACACAAAACTTCATTTCTGACCTGAGGGTTATCATTTCTATAGAAGAATAAGAAAAACATTTGGACATAGGCCATAGCAGCTTATCCAAAAAAAGTAATAGGGTGGAAGAGGGAGACAAGAAAACCACCATCACTCTTAAGCAAAGCAATGAAAAGGCTTAAAAATGTCAGCTCTGATGATTGTTGTTGACCTTCTTAAGTAATAAGAACTTAGATGTGACTGATAAGTACCACTCTTATTACATCAAGCAGAACTCCTGTGTCTTAGAGATGTCTTGGAATTGTGTTACAAACTGAGAAAAAAATATATATTACTTAAAGATACATAACCTGAAGATATGTAGTTGCTAGTGTTTATGAGCACATCCAGCTTATAAAGTAAAGTAACTAGCTAAAGTGCATGACAGGTACATGATCAGAAAGTAATAACAATATAGAATTTGTGATATAATGAGCAAAGAAAATTTTCAACCTTTGGAAATGAAAAATGTTTTTGCATTCATTGATCTGGGGTGCTGGGCAATCATGGCTGGATTCACTAGCCTGTATGTGGGCACCACACTGAAAATGCATACCACCAATGGCAGGAGTGATATGAATGTATAGGATCCTTACATCAAAGTAGGCAAGGTGGGATTTACAGATAGGCCCTCAGGAGGCAAAATGTTGCACTGTGTAGTGCAAGCAAGGCAGGAGTCTGCAGGGCCATGCTCCCTGCAGCTCTGTGCTGGCTGTGGGATGGAAAAGCCAGCTGAAGAAACAGCAACTGTAATTTAACATGTGAATGCACATCACTACAATTTTAATCTCAGCAAGTTTAAAGGAATTAAATATGTAAAAATAAAGATGACATATGAATCAGATTTACAGGACTTGAAGCACTGGAAGTTCAGAAGAGTTTGTGTACCACAATGATTTTATAAAAGGTGTATATTTTGTGTGGAAGCCAGAAATACTCACAATGGAAAAAACTTTGTAGGAGGAGATAATTTTTCTTCTCATGCTAATAGGCATGTCATTATATAAAAAGCTTCTAGGGAGCAGTTTATAAAACAGCTACCCAGAATAAATATTTTGAGCCAGTGAAAAGATAGACCATCTGAAATGAGCTTATATGTGACAATCAAAGCCACCCACATTGTGAACAGAAGAAATATTTTTAAAGGCTTACCTTTCAATCAAAATAAGAGACTGCTGCTTTCTAGACACAGCAAAGTACCTGCTTAGAAACTGGGACAACTCCCTAAATGTGTGACTTTTTTGGCAGAAGAAAGAGTCAGCTGTAGTGAAGTAGGTATGCATCCTCCGTGTTCTGCTCCCCACCTGTCTTCCTAAGAGGTAGCAAAGCATAGGTGTTTTTGCCCCCGTGGGGCACTTTGATCTTGCTCAGCACTTGGTGTGGCTGTGGGAAGAACAGTGTCCTCCAAGGGGACAGGGTTTTAGAAGGTGGTTGCAAATGAATAAGCATGGACTTAACTCACAGATTTATGAGAAATTTTGATCTATAGTCCAGCTGTCATCCACAGTCAATAGGAGATTTCCCTCAGGCAAAAGAGAAAATAAAGCCTAAACTTACAGCTGTCCTCAGAGGTCTGTAAAGGCTATATCATCTTTTTCTCTATAAATCTTCAAAAAGTTAGGGATTTTTCAAGCAGGACATAATTTAAAGAGTATATGACATTTTCTTAATGTCATTCCCATGGATCTGAGACTGCAGGAATGGTCTCTGTGTTTCGAGCCCTACAGGGTGCACACAGCAGAGGTTGATCTAGATAGTGTACACAGCACAAAAGTTTTGCCACTTCAGTCCTTCACAGGGCAGCCTTGTCCAGGCTCAGTATCTACCCATCCTTTCCATGGGACAAGTTCAGCCACAAAATACATTTTCCTCAATCTTTTTCCCCCACAGTTCTTCTTTCCTTGATTGTCACATTTTATTTCTAGGTTCCCACTGTTTCAAGTCTGACTATTATTTTTGGCTGCCAACAAAGAATAATAAGGGGGAAAGAAAAAAACACCACACCTTCTTCAACAACACTGCACAACACCAGTTGGAGGGTAGCTGAAAAGAATGTGTTACTTTTTCCATGAGCATGCTTTCTCATCATGCCCTATATGTCATCCCCTACTGAGACTCTAACTATTGCAGGATGAGCCAGATTGCAATTATGTTCAAATTGAGCGATGTTACCTATAGAATTATTTTTTCAAATAAAATCATTCTTTCCTCTGAGAATGGCTTGCTACGTGCTCCTCTTCCCTTCGAAAGAAAAGGATAAAGCACAATAAAAAAATCAGTCACTGAGATGAACTGATCCCCTGTGGGAGAGTTGAGCCTTGAGCTTTTGGAAATTCATGTAACCTGACTCTATGCTGCAGTGGGAGCAAATTTCAGGTCCCAGGAAATACGGATATGTAGCAGTTAGCTATAGATTCTGTATACATAGAAAAGAAATATAAAACCAATTGTTGTGGTACAAATGATTTAATAGCAAGAGTTTGAGGTGGAACCATTTCAGTTCATCAGCACTTTAGATAGTGAAGCCATTAGCAGTACACCCAGTCTATTTTTAACAAATGTATTTTAATTAATTTTCTTATTTTTTTTCTTAATTTGTTTTCTTTAATGTTCTCCCTTAACCAAACTGATGTAGTCAAGGCTCTGAGCATACAGCTCACTACATGGGAGCTAGTTACTGCCAGGGTCCTCAAAAGGCAGTGGGACTCAGGACATTAAATTGCACTATTAGGGATTTAAAGCAACAGTTAGCACAAAAGACAAAACCAAAAGCATATGTGTCATGCATTTTCAAGAACTTTTCCTTGTTTAATTATCTACTTACTCTTTTATTCTTTCTTTTTCTTTTTACGTTCAAGTCATAGGTAGCTTTTACAGTGTTTTGTTTTGACAGACATTTTAAAACAATTGGTATGACTGTAAAGGGTTAGATAAGCTATCTCCTTCTCTACATTGCTGAATGTAAAATAGTATCTGTCTACACAAATGACTGAACCTCATCCCATTTCTGAAATAATTGTGAAATGTAACACAGGATCCAATTCTTTGTACTGGATTTTATAACACTGTGCTTATGATACTGCGTATGCATCATTATTAGCTATTATAGAACAATTACACAACCATAAAAGCATAGTAATTCTCATTTCTCAGAATAAACCATGGGAGATTTCATTGCATTTACAAATCTGAACCACGGGAAGAAGGAGATGTATAGTTATACCAACATTTAGAGCTGACAATTCGAACTTTTTAGTTAACCCAGGCTGTTGATAAATTCTTCTGCCTAGGTTTATCTCTGTAGTCCTCATTTCTGTTAGAATATGTTAGAGTACCTTGACATTCATGTCATTTTACTTCAATGTGAATATAGAATCCCTATACAAATGTGACAAGACATGTTCTAATGAGAGACTATAATAGACTGATGAGAAATTAATTTACAGTGTAAGATTCTTGGTGGGAACAAGGAATTAAAGCATCATTCAACTGAAATCAGTGGTGGAAATCTCATTAATTTGAGATTTCACCTGCTATCTCTGGTAACATCTCACATGGCTCAGAACCAGGAAACTATTCCCTAACTCCACTGTCACTGATGAAACTAACAAATGCTTATCTAATACTTATCTAATTATTACTAATTAGCTTATCTAATACTTATTATTACATAATGTTTATCTAGTATTATATAAGCATTAGATAACACTACTTACTAATTCTCCATTTAGAACATCAATAATTCAGAGTTTTAATTACTGTGACTGCTTGGTTTTATTTATTTATTTTTCATTTAAGTGACTGTATTTTCACTTCTTTACATCACTGAAAAATGAATTCCTGTCTCTGCTCATGTCCACATTAGTCCCTACTCCCATTTTCATAAATTCTTATGACTTCAGCATCCCTAGACTAGACTATGATGGATAAACTCTGCAACCACTTCTGTTAGGGACTAATACACATTCCAACCACTTTCTGATACGTTTCTGAACACAGCATAAATTTCTTTTCTTTGGACTCTTTTCAGGACAATATTCATTCTCTCTAAATTGTCAATGTTAATTATGCCATTGCTACAGTTTTGATATTTATTAATCTAACACATGGCACAATCAAGCTTAAGAAGTTATAAATCCATTGAAATCCATTACTGTTATTATATATTCAAGTCCCAGCATGCAGTAAAACTAGCAACTTGATCCAACAGATAATGTCTTCTCAGAGAACTCCTCCCCCTGCCACCCTTCACCCATCCTCCAGGTCCAAAAAGATATTTTGACTTTTCTGGTTGCATAGGGGCATGATGCTGAGTGGTACTCAGCCTAGGCATTCTTGACAGGTTCTTCAATTTGTTAAATCCAGCATTTTTGTTAAGCCTATGCCACACATCACTCAGCTCTGCTCTGTAGTACTAGCGTAACCGAGACCAGGCTTTCCAATAATTCTTCCTTTTATTGGCACTGGGGTCTCAATTCCATCTTAAGCTTGAACAGTATGGCGAGGCAGATTCCATCTCATACCTGAGGAAAGAAAGTCTCCAGTGTGTCCTGGGGCTCAAAGCTCAAATTTTTTGCTGCTTTGTGAAACTGCCTGGGATTCTTGCTCATCTGGAAGTAAGAATTATCCAGTTGGGGGACTGTGGGGGATTGAATTGATCCTGATGTTTTCTGATAATATCTAACTCAGAGTAAATTTCATCCTAACCAAAATCACATTTACCACACTGACATACAGACATTTAGACTCACAAAGAGAGCAGAACAGATTTTTTTTCCATTTCCATTGCTGAAATTCTTGGTAAAGGATTGTTCTTAATACAAGCTCCGTCATAGAATGTTTTTATCCACATATGCTTGTGCATTTTGAAAATAAGCCATAAAAGACTACTGACTGTCTCTCCTGTCTGTTTCTTTTGATATTGCATGATGTTGATAAGTGATAAGAACATTCTTCAAGCTCTGGGATTCATTCCTTTCCATTACAACCTTCATTGAGATTTTATGTTTGCAGTTACAATCTGATAGGTTTTAAGTTAATAATATCAGAAAGAACATTAATTTGTCTGTGGATGAGATGTTATTAGGAATAATGATATAATATTATCTGATGTTCTTTTCTAACATTCATTTATACAAACTGAGCAAGTATGAATATATTTAAATGATGAATGTAATTGCTTATTAAAATCATTATCAGGAATAAATATTTGTATTTCCAATCAATTTTTTTTTCTCAAAGGTATAGCCATAAATGGAAAGAAAACAACATGTGTATCATTCATGCAAACATATGTATCCAGTTCCTCAGCTGGTATAAATCACCATTGTACAATTGCTCTCAAAGTCACGCCATTCTACATGAACTAAGAATCTGGCTTTTTCAGTCTGCAGTGGTAATTGCAGTATCTTACCTTTCAACTGTCCAATGTTGGATATCAGAGATGGCAGCGATTTTCAGACAGCGGGAACCTAGCATTTTCCGGCAATCAGGCACCTCTGTGGGTGGCATTCTGGCCTCCTGCAAGTCAGTCCAATTTTGCCCTCTTACTTCAGTAGGTCTGGGTTCTCCACTAAGATAGTCCTCAGCACTTAACACTTGCAGTTATTTCAAAAAGGTAACTATACGTTATTATTCCTTTGGCTTTGTAGTGTGACCACTTTGGAGGAATGCAAAAACAAAAATACAAAAAAAAAAGAGGCAAAAATATAAAGAGAGACAATTTTATATATCTGATTCCATAAACAAGCCATGAAATTTACAAATAAATCTCTAAAGGAATGTTTTTTGTGTGTTTTTTTTTTTTTTTTTTAAGTCCATTATCTCCCAGTCCCTCCAAATCCTGTCTAATTGCACATTCTTCTCCAGAAAAACCCTGTGATGTTAGAATTGTGCAAGTAGCATAAAGTTTAAAGGTTAAATGTAGCACACTTCAGTTAGAAAATCAGTGATGAGATGGCATCTAATTTCTTTTTAGCTCCAAAATGCTGCAAACTGTTGTATTAATTCACTGCTATACTCAGTATTATCAAATGTAAATAATTGCATTAACCCCTATGCTACCCCACCTTGTTTCATATCATAGGGAAGAACAGGCTGACAGAAAAGTCACAGCAGGGCATAGCAGAGCGAGGTGAAGAATAGCAGTATGATTTCTAATTAAGAGTCAGGAGTCTTAGATGACACATTATTACTGGAGCTGAACAAGGATAAAAGATGAATGTCTAATATAATAGCGCGATAGCTAACAATGAGGTACAATAGCAGTGCCCTATTTAAGGTACCCTTTCCATTCCAAGGATTTTCATTAATTTTGGCTGGTCTGTAGGACAGGGAATGCATGCATGTGCAGACAATTGTGCACGCTTGAGGGATAGCTAACATATACTTTGATGTTACCAAATTTTAACAGCATTTGAAGGGTAACCTTGGAATCAATCATGACCCCAATGGTCTGCTTTCAAACTCAGGACCAGGATTTGACTGTGGTTCCTGAAAGCTGATTTGTCATCAATTGGATAGGTTACCATGTCTGAGATCATTTTGTTTTTATGCATTTTCTAGGGAAGCAACCTTCAGTCTTTCCAATATATGCATATGTATATATGTGTATGTTTGTGGGGAAGTATTTACTGATTTATCTGTGCATATTCAGTATATGGAAAATAACTTTCAAGGGAAAACATCACCTGTTTATGCATTTTGAAGTTATTTCAGCAGATACTCAAGCACCTTGTATATTTTATTTTTTCACCACTCCAGTGAACTACTGTTTTCCATTGCTGAGTACAGCACTGAGGAATAAGGCAGTTAATTTTAGGTTGATGAATCAGTTAATAAAAAAAAGGTTGCATATCAGAATATGAAATTAATCTTTGCAGATACTGTATGAAAGAAATTTATTTTCCAACTTTGCCCTGCTGAAATGATCAACTGATTCTATTGTGCTAACATCTCCTTACCAATTTTCATTCTTCGGGTCATTTCACACTTAAAATTATGTGGCAACCTTTTCAAATCAGAATTACACCTCTTCATTTAGTGAACTGTCTGCTATACCTTAAGTACTTTATTTTACCAAAAAGTAAAGATGATTTCTTTATGTTAAACTAAGTCTTTGGTTCATGAATCCCTTTATCCATATGGCTGTTTGAAGGTGAGGATACACAACACACAGGACAGAGTGGGACAACAATATTACTGAAGGATTTTTACATCTTCTGAAAAGAATATAAAGCTATGTTCGGATACAGAAAAGTTCAAGAAAGGAACTTAAAAGTGGGAATTCTCACTCCAAGCACCTGTAGGATGTTCCATCATGTCTCCTAGTAGTGAGGGCTTTTCTCTGAAAAAGGAAAGACTCTTCAAGTTTTCAGTTGTCAACTGATGTGAGAGGAAGAAAACTTCTAATTTCTCTTTAATCTCTGACTCTGACTACAGATCTCTCAGCTGGCAGAAAAAAAAAAAACAACAGACTGCAGTTCTTCACTGGTGATACAAGTTACAACCTCCAGTTATTTCTTTGCATACTTTTCCATTATTTATTTTTTTTTATGTTCATCATCTTCCATTTCATCCAAATCAAGTCTGATTGCAAATTGTTCATAAAAAATAGTAATAGACTGGCTCTTGGGGGCTTGGAAGGAGTCCTGATACTGTGCCAGTACTATGCAGCAATAGACACCACAGTGGAGTGATACCAGTGTGGTTCTATCTACGAGTGCAGAGCTATCTACGAGTGTGTGGGCTGCTGCATGGAAAGCTAACTCCATCCCAGACAGACTCAGCACAAGTGCATGGAATCCTAAACCCAGATCTAAAAAACTGTACTGAGATTGTTGGCAGGGAGCTTAACCTACAAGCATTGAAGATTTCTACTCTGAGATCTTACAGCACATATTACTGCAATAGCATGATAGATAAATCTGTATCTATACATAGTATTGCAGTAATGTATAGTAATATCACAGACCTTTAGAGTGCTCATGATTTCTCCATTTAATATGTTTCAAATATACAGAAAAAGATGCCAATTCTGACCTAAAGAAATCATGTTTGAGTTGGAAGAATAAATGGGAAAGCAAACACAAAGAAAAAAAATGGGGAAAATAGGTTATCACATTGCAACATTAACAGGTACTTGTGAAAACTGCATCCTTAGAATAGACTTTAATCATATTTTAGGAAAAAAATTAAGTAAATATTTTAAAAATGAGAAAGTGTGCAACTGAGATAACATTCTCAACTTTACTTTTACTGTAAAGTATAAGCGTTTCAAAGAACAGACAAGGCAGCATGACAAAAAAAAAAACCCTACACCCTCTCCCCCTCCCCAAAAAAACATCCAAAGAACAGCCCATCTAAGACAGTTCTGCAGAAAAGTTAACATCAGTTCTCACAGACACAGCAGTTTGTTTTGAAAATTTTTAAATATAACCAAAAAAATCAGGTCAAAAGGCTTTAGAGCTTTTTAGTTTGTTAAGCTGTTCTGGAAATGACTAATGCTGATCTAAAATGATAAAGGAAATTATATTTAATATCAAATTTTGTATTTACTTGCTTAATTAGTAGTCTAACAATACATAGATTTCATATTAAAGGTCAGTGCATAAAGTTTATTCTGTTGAAGTGAATAAACTTCACTTCTTTTCGTAATTTAAAATGATATCAGCCTACTGTGTTTCTCTTTGAAAACAGTAGTAAATATTATCACAAAACATATCAATTGCTGATATTATTGTGCCATCTAATTTAGATGTAGCTGTATATCCCCAAACCCATTTTTATGTCACATTCATTTCTACTTCTGGTTAAAGCCATGCTTCTTCATGAAAGGCACACTGATATTACAACAGATGGCATACTTCTATTCATAATGACTGTGGAAAATAATAATGAATCATATAAGCAAGAACAAGCAATTCACTTGCTCTACAAGTTACTCTGTGCCTGCCAATTTGAAAAACAAGGGAGAGCTCTGGCAGAAATGCAGGCATGCTCTCCAGTTCGGCTGCAATGGTGTATCCAGTCAAGGAACAGCAAAATTAGCAAACCACAAGAGCCTAGAATCTCCCCACTTGAACATTCAGGTCCTTCCTTCTTAACAAGATGCTGAAGGAAAAGCAACATAAATCCTCATTTCTATGCCAGATTATAGTTTTAGCCAGGTACTGCATACATTTTATGTCTCCATCCATCTTGCTCCATGGTAGGAGACTCGCGTATCTCTGCAAATGGTGGGTCAGGATTCCAGCCCCACTGTCAGCAACCTTCCAAATGACTGTAGCTTCTTTCTGAAGTGCAGAAGAAATGTACATTTCTTTAAGGAGGAATCAATATGCAGAACTTAATTTTGAAGAATAGAAACTTTAGCTGGTTGCTATATACTATAGAGTATATACTCTGCATAGCATACAACACATTATCTTAACATACCTCCCATACATCCCATCTCCCAAAGCATCCCAAGTTATCTCCATTTTGTCTCACATTGTAATAACATCCTGTCCACTTACACAGTTCTGCAATGCAATGCATGTTCTGAGTGCGAGAGACAGGCTCTGACATGTTGATGGCTTCTAAATCACCACATGAACAGAAGGTGTTCCATACTGTCCTTCTTCCTCCTCTATTCTTCAGTAGCACTGCGCTGATTCTAAAATATTATGGCACAAGAAAGTAGTTATTGAATAGAAACAAACATTTATTTATCACTTCTCTTTGCAATACCCAAATTTGGCTGAGTCAATGCAAAGAAATATAAGGTTCCTCTTAGGTACATACATTTTTGTTCATTTGTTTCATTTCCCTTATTTTTGTCTTGTTCCTAAGGAACGAATGGTGCTGTGTGACCTTCTTGGTCACATTATTCACAAAGCTCTCTCAGAACATAAGAATTAACACCCAGAATTAAACCAGACATTACCTTTTAACTGTTTTATCTTCCCAGAGTAAATGAGAGACAGTAATAGAGTGTAGACAAAGGTTGTCAGAAAAAGCAGGAAATACTTTTAATAGCATTTTAAGGAAAGACAAAAACTGAATGACCAGCCTCTCTGATGATGTAGAAGTCTTTGTAAAGACCAATTACTCTGACATGAGATTTGAACTCAAACAGATGAAAAAAAATATTACCTAAATACAAACTTTTAACATCATCTTTTTAATACATCTGATTATCCTATGTAAACTCCAAAAGGACACAGTTGCCCACTGTCCTGTGCCATACCAGTTGTACCAATCTGGAACCCTTGCATACTTGTTTGCATCTCCAGTGTGGTTGGTACAGCTACTTGGGAACCTGAACTGTTTCTGCAGAAACTGAGGAATATAACCCCCAAAAGAAAAAGGGGGGTCATTGTGATACATAATGCATCTTTGTCCAGATTAGCACCCTGGATGAGAAAAACAAAAGAGAAGGAATAAGGACACAAAAAGGATTGACATATTTTCTATGAATATTTTCTAAGTTAAGGTATGTTTCATTTCCACATTTCTAAATTAAACTGCATTTCAGTTTTGAAAAGGCATTTTTCATTCAAAAAAAAAAAAAAAAGATTAAAGCAGGGAACTAAGTAGTTGAAAAGAAAGAAAGCAGATTACTTTGGACAAAAAGAACATTTTGAGGTGATTCAAATGATTATTTTTTTGGCTGGTTCTCTGCTTTAATAATACCCAAGAAATCTTTTCCTGCCAGTACAACATGCACTATATGTGTTTTGGCTGTGAATTGCTAAACTGAAAAATGTCTTATTATTCAACTCTTTCTCCCCCTTTCTGCTTCCTGCTAAACACCATCCTTTTCTCTTCTTGTCAGTTGCTACTTCAAGCATAAATGTCCAAATGGGATGTATAGATGCAAAACCCAGGCATGATTTAATGTGTGTACATCAGTCACTTCTGAAGTTCACTCATCACTCATTCTGCTCAGGAGGCTTGGGAATGACACCAGGCCAGATTCTCTGCCACAATTAACTACACACTTGGAAACCATGAATCAGTGTGCGTAGGCACAAATAGTTCATTCTTCTCAGTGAAAAGTTAACTGTGCTATATCTCATTGCATATTTATGAATTGTGTGGGTAATGGTGGATGGGAGTCTATTGTGGCAGCAGTTTTGTTTTATCTCATTTCTTATGAATTGTTTCTATTATTTTCTTTTTGTGTTTGTTTTTGTTTGTTTGTTTTTCCCCTTTTACTGCACTTTTTATTGCTTCACCAGACATATTTTATTCCGTTGTTTTCACACAGAAGATACACACCAAGCAGCAACTGACTTTAAGCACTTAACTTATATATCCATATATACTGGCAATTTAAGATGCTTTATAAACTGCAAATATCTTAACATTATAGCTTGCAGCCAGGGAGTACATCTATAAATTATATTGTTTAAAAGGTGTCAGTATAAATATGTATATTTTAGATATAGATATATAAAAATTAAGTATGAAAGAATACATTAGAAATTTATTTACTTACCAAGTTTGTCAACCCACTCACATGGTATCCTTCTCTTTAAAAGATTTTCAAGTACAATGTTGGTTTCTTCTGGTGTACAACAGCCTGATAGTTCTCTACATTTGACCTGCAAGTCAGATATTCAAAGAATTCTTACTGCTTTCCCTAGAAAACTTTTCTTACATAGCACTGACTTCATACTGCTGACTACACCCTTTGGAAAAAGGAAGATAATTCAAGATCCACAATATATACATTTGGGTGGATTTCTCTGAACCAGGCTCAGGTTGGAAAACACCAGGTGCACAGCTGGAACACATTGGGTACACAGCTGGAGTGCATATTTCAATTTGGTTTAGTCCACAGAGAATTCAGTATCTGTGCTGATACTTACTGAGTGAGACATGAATGAAAGCAGTTCACAAAGTGATTGGGAAATTCAATAACCAGGAGGTTCAGAAGTATACTCCAGATCTAACACACATTAATACAGGTGAATCCTGTCTTGACTACATGGACCTTACATTTCTGTCTGTACTTCTGACCTAAGGGATGTAGCTGGGACATGGAAAGGGGACACTGTTGCAGGGCACTTAGGAATTTGGCTGAGTCTTAAGGAGTGTTCTTTCCTCTCTAGATTGCACTTACTGTGCAGGGAACCTGACAGGTCTGACAGACCTTGTCAACTAAGCGACAAAAACGGAGACCTATATCTTGCTCATTTTTTTTCTATACTATTTCTACCTCACAGTAGGCAAAATTTGAGATAGGTGAGATACTCTGTTACCAGTATGCAAAATGCCACCAACTAAACTAGCATTTTCCATTTGCAAATGTGAGAAACTTCTGTATAATTAAGAAAGAAAAAAAAAAAAAGTAGATTTTGTGCAAAAGCCTATAAAACACACATGAATGATGTCTCCAGCAGGGTAATGGAATAAATGTTCACAGGGGGCTTTGATTTGAGAAGCTCACTCATTTAATGTTATATTGATAATAAAGACGATGTATGTGCACTGGGACACATGGTCCTTTTTGGAACTCTGTTCAGGTTATAAAATGTCCATATTCTCTGTTTTATGTTCAAAATCTAATTAAGAAATCTTTGATTTACTTACTAATTCTTGATGTACTTCCAATATACTTTTCTATTTTTGTTATTGTTTGTTTCTTTGAACTTGTATTCAGTATTCATATATACTTTGTTATGCAAAGGTATTCATTACATTTTTAATTTTGATTTTAATATGCTGAATCTAGAATATGAAAGGCACCATGACAGCCTCATAATATTGCATGCATGGATCTTTGTTCACTAAATGTCATGTCCACCTCAGAATCTGGATTTAGTACATAAATTCTAACTTGTCCTTATCAGAATTCTGCTCAGAAGTATAGTGATGCATAAAAATGGGAAGAAAATGATAAATCTGGCAATTATTTTTTGATCTTGTGAAATTTTGAGTTTTTTATTATTCATTGAAAACCTACCTTGATGTTATTGTGCATGGATTTCATCTTGTGAAATGCTATTGGCTATGATTTTCACTGTATGTACATGGTTACATTTCTGTAATATCCTCCTTTCCCAAAGTGAGCACTCTTTTTAGAAGTTGGTCCTCATTTGTGGAATTAAATAAAGAGTAAACTAGTGTCACCAGAAACATGTTGAAATGGTATGTTCTTTCATTTAATGCCTCAGATATTTACAAGGTTGAGAACAGAGTGAAATTTTCAAAGCAGTTCTTTCAACATTTTAAATGTTTGCTGAAACCAGAATCTTGCTTTCTTTGAATAAACCTTGAACAGTGGAATTTCTCTGGCACAAAACTATGCAGGAAAAAGCGTTAGTGTGGCTTGTGGAAATACATCAGAAATGCATATTCATCAGCTCTGTGTCTATCAGCTTAGAGAATGGAAAATCTATCTTGTAGTACAAACAACATATAAGAACTAAGCAATGTGTATTGCTCTAATTCTTCATGGTCAGTCTGTGATATAACTCAACAAATAAGCCAAATGTCAGGTATATCAGGAAAAATCACTCACAAGTGTGCTCAGATCACACACACACACACATATAAATAAATAAATAAATTAATTAATTATTTGTCAGTTAAGGTCCCTGCTGTTTCCCAGCTGCTCAGCTCCAATTGTGATTCCTACCAGGCAGAAGTAACAAGTTCTTCATTTTGCTGCTTGAGGTTAATTGTTTTCCTTGAACAGCAATATAATGTAATGAGAAGTGTCAAAGTTCCTCTGCTCCTGGAGTTTACAGAGCTCAGGACAAAATGTGTGGGAGCCAGAGATAAAACAAGATCAAGAGAAGAGATCTAGCAAAGGTATGCACTCTCCAAAGAAATATGACTAATCAGAATTCCTGATCATTTTCAGGGTACATTGCAAGAACAATAGTTTGAGTAAATCCCCAACCTTATACCCGGATGAACAATAATAGGACCGGCACTGGCTGTAACCAGAGAATAATGAGGAAGGTTCCCTGAGTTTAATAAGGCTCATCTTTAAAATTTAAAGTTTATTTATTTATTTTTTTTATTCCATAATTTTTTATATGCCTTAGGAGGCAGTGGAGGACTATTGAGAGGACTCAGGGCAATTCTGTTATATCTGCATATTTTTCTGTTAGCACCACATAAAGACTTTAATCCTTCTGAATCGTGATAGATGAAATGAAAGGGGGAGAACATTTTACTGCACATATTGTTAAGTGGTTTGCCAAAGTATACTAGGCAAAGAAGTTGCTGCTTCACCCACCAGCAGGAGCAATACACACGCTGGAAAATCCCTGTTTCCTTGCTAAATGGTGTTTTAATTCACAAAATTTCCAGTGTCATGGATAAAAAACTCTTCTATAGTGAAATGTTTCACAGGGTATGGCAGTGCAGGGATGATAAAAATCAGAGAGCACTCAAGGTCTTATCTCCAACCCATGAACACTCTCTTGCATGGAACAACTATCTCATGTGCTTGAAGGGGAAGAAAAAAAAAAAAAAAAAGCAATTGATATCTGGCTGCTATAACAATTGGTTCAGCAAGTTACTCCTCACTGGAGGAAAGTGGTCTGGCAGCCAGGGAATGGATCCTGCCCTGCCCTTCCAGGGAGCTCCTCCATCACACCTGGCACTATGTGTTTACCAAAGATCTCCCAAGGCATTTTTTCAAAGGAAAGGAAAGAAAAATCCCTGTCACTTGAAGCATTTCTTCTTTCCTCTTTTCCTTCTCTTTGAATGAGTTTTCACACACAGGAAAAAAAAGTCTGTACTTTCTACTGATAAGCAAATTAAATAAATAATTATAAAACTTAGTTATACAAATGTTTGCGAACAGAATAAAATGAGATATTAAAAAAAATCTATTTTTTAATATTTAGGTTTCCCAGAAAGGATTAGAGACTAGAAGTGGGCATAGCCTGCAGTAAAGCCCTTTTTTTTTTTTTTTTCCTAATCTGGATTGCTGGTATCATTTTAAGCTGCCATTAATCCAGTGATGACTACTGAGCAGCAAAGTCTAAGCTATGTAAGATAGTACCATTTTGAGATCGTCTGCAGAGTGGAACATCAGTATATAGAAAGTAAAAGGCTTCCTTGCACAGTCATATGTTGGAGTCAGAAGGTGCATGTAGGATGTTTTTTCCTCGTTTAAGGGATTACTTGGAGCTGAACTCCCCATTCAGAAAGGTGATGAGGCACTGTACCTCTTGTACATGGGGAGCCATGTACCACGGGAAATTGACTCCAGTCTACCAGAGGAAATTGAGGCAGACAGATTCATAATCTGACTCCTCTATTCTGGAGCAGGGTAGTAACTGGTTTTGTCTTGGAGTCATGGACAAATCTAACTCAGAAAAATGGAGAAAAAATGTCCCCCTGTGAACCTATTGTTTTTGCAGGCAAGTATATCTGTCCTGTACTGTTTCTGAGGTGAATGTGGGATAACTGTTTCTGAAAACTTTCAGCTCTTTTAGCTCAAGTGTCCTGAGTTTGTGTAGAAGTAATATCACAACGGTGTTTTCAGTGCTGTCTAAATCACAGTGAGATCTTAAAGCCCTGTAAGCAGTAGTCTGAGCACAATAAATAATACAGCAAATTATCCAAGACTATCAAAAATGAAGAAGTGCAGCAGGCTGTTCAAAGACAGCTCTGCACTTAGTGTTTTATTAAAAAATAATTATATTCATGAAGAAAGACTTCTACACAGCTGTTTACTTTGCACAATGCCAAACAACCTTAAGAAAAATTATTACAAGGAAAATCATGAAGTGTCAGTATTTCCTATTCTGGGAGTTAAATGTGGCGCCCTGTAAACTCAGAGAACTTTTTGTTGTTGTTGATACCCACAGGATGAATCTTTAGCATAACTCTAGATTTGCATGATTTGCTGCATAATCTTCCATGCTAGCACAAGGCTGTCTGTCCTTTATCCTTGAAGTCCAGTGTGTTAGGTAAGGTAACCTATGTTATTTAGTGTGTTATTTAGGGTGAATATAAATCATTTTTCTCTCTGTCTGCCCTTGTATGCAGATAGACCTTTTCCTGAATTCTCCAAAACACCTAATATGTTTATTCTTGTAACATTGACATGGGGCCAAGGAAGTTCTGTTTGTCTCAACACCACAGATTAGGAGATTCCCAATAGTAATGAGACCTAATACCTCTTCCATGTACCTCTTTGAAAGTCTATACCTATGAGACTCACACCAGGTAAATAAGTACACAAGGAGCTTTCAGCTGTGCTGAGATATGAGTGTGGACCTCCCAATTCTCAGAGCTTCATCAGCAGAACATATCCTTTCCTCCTGAGACACAACCTCAATACCAAGTGATATAAAGAGCTAAAAGGATTTTCCAGGAATAGAAGGATATTTCCAGGCTTCCAGGTCACCGATAACTCCTCTCAGGAGAAAACTAACCTACTAACCTTCCTCTCTCCCCCCCCCCCCCCCCAATTTTCTTCAGAGTACACAGATCCATGACACAGAATTACACGATGATACAATATCTGGTATTCCCTGCAATATGACACCAATATGACATCATCTTACAATTACTTTATGACAAACAACATCTTGCAATATACTACAAGTATCTATAAGAATCAATGCATAGCAAATATCCTTAATCTTTTTCATGGGACATTGAGTTAAATTTTCTATGGGCCTAAAATTCATTTCCAAATGGAAAATATATATATATGTTATATATATTCTTTGGAATTTTGTAGCCTTATTAAAAGACAATAGAATTTATATACTTCTGGAAAAAATCCTTCCCTAACATTTTTCTAAGCAAGCTTGAGCAATGATTCAGACAAAAAATGAGAGTAATAAAACAAAAATATTAAGTCCTTTTCATCTTTATTTTCTTACATCTACAGAAAAATATGAATCTTCAGGGTCTTTTACATGCAACTTTTTTTTTTTTTCAGTGAAACTATCAGGTAAAGCAGAAAAATAGTAGAACAGAAAAGGAAAAGGATAAAGTATGGCAAAACTGTCACAGGAAAACTCCCCAACTCCTGCAGTTTTAGGAACTATTTAATAAATTCTTATACTGGGTAAATGAGTAGAAAATGTAGAGCCTATTCCTGGATTAATCTTCCATTGAGAATAGCCCAGACTAATCTCTCACTGAAGTATTTTGCTTCTGCTTTCCCTCGGGCCTCCAGTAAGATTAATGTGTGAACATAGCACATTAGCTTATTTTGCTGCACAATGGTCATACTTGGTGGCAAATTATTAATATTTATGAAGAAACAGAGGTACCAGAAGGCTCTGTGCTGGATTAGCTCTCTAGGAACACATTTCCAATTCTGGGACAAGTGGAAACACTTAAAATGAATTGTCAGTTTTTGAGTGTCACTACATTAAGGCTGGAAACTAGTGGCAGTATTTTCACAAATTCTGGCCCAGTGTACATCTACATCGTTGAAAACTCTACCTGTTTTAGGAGCCATTGCAATATGTACTCAGGTTTAGATTGTTGATCGTCCCTGAACATCTCCAGCGAATGACCTAACAGCAGTAAAACAGGTCTATTCTTGCACTCTGTATTAACCTTCTCAGAACAGGTGTTAGGTTTTCTTTGCCTGTGCCCAAATGAAACCATCTTTCATTTCCAGGTGTGCTTGAACCTTGGAAGTATTTCACAAGTCTTTCTGGCCATAGGTCATTGTTGGTGGAACCTCACCCACCTGTAAGATGCACACTGTGTCACCTCCCCTGTATTTCCTCTGTAAAGCTGCAATCAGTGTTCCACCATTTTACAAGTAAATAGGGAATCTAGCACCAAGAGATGGCCTGTAAACTCATGCTTGCATCTAACTACGAGCTATCATGGCAAAAATAGCCTTTCACATGTGTGTGCCTCTGCTGGAAATGGCATGCCAACGGTCATGTACTATCTAAAATGAAGCTTTAATTGGGGCATGATGGGATCCCATTCTAGGCACTGCTAGAGCTTATAGGGATTAGAAAAATGAATGTCCTATGTCCTTGTGCTAGTAAACAGCACCTACCTAAAGCACCTACTTGCTGTTTGGTTTCTGACTAAGGTTTCTCCTTCACATTAAGTGTATCGAGCAGTTTTCTGTCAGAAAGATGAAAAATGGGTCACAGCTCTACACTTTGCTCCCCCTACCTTCAGTGGGGCCAAGTTGATGAACTAATTCTGGAGTATTTAAGTCAGTTCCTGTAGAGTAGGGAAATACACATTGTGAGCAAGGACCTAATCCTGTAGTCACTCAAGCTAACTAATTGCATGAAGGGTCATGGCCAGATTATTCTTACAACTTAAATTCTTTTATTACTTGAAAGCAATAAATCTAAAGCAGAAAGGAGCACCCATTCGCTAGATATAGATTTATTTTCTGCTTTGCAATTCTCAGGAATCACTCCTGAAATGGTGAACTTTTCTAAATGTCAGTTAAAAGGTTCACTGATTTCTTTGCTCATTTCCTAAAACTAACGTCTGTGTGTACTCTCTGCGCCTGCTGCTTTAGCTTATCCTGCCCAGCCATTCTCTAAGCAATTCCTTTGTCCATGCTTCTGTCCAGTACTACTATCTTCTGTTCTTTCCAAGCTGTCTTTCAAAGATCAATTCATGACTTCATCATAAAAAAAAAACAAAACACTAATACATTTCACTGTTCATTTAACACAATAAAAAATTGTTGTAAATTTTAAAACACGTATGCATTTTCTTTGTCTTCTCTTTATTGAATATGGACTTGAAAATTCCTTACCTTTGAGGTTTCAACTTCTCTTTGTCATTTTCTTGCTTTTATCTCTTCTAACTTGTTCTTAAAAACCTCCTGGTTGCTTTCAGTGTTTTGTGTCTCCCTTTTTTTTTCCCAATAGCATTTGCATACTCAGCCATACTCAGCCTCTTCAAGCACAAATGCTCTAAGATGTAGCAGAACAAAGACTTTGTATGCAGGGTCCCAACAATACAAAAAACCAGTATAAATAAATAATATACCTTCCTTTCTTTCTCTCTTTCCTTTATTAGTAACGTGGACACTGTGAGAAGAGAATTACTTTCTGAGGATATTAGGAGCTTTGTTCCAGTGGCTGGTGAGGGAGCACAGCCTTGGAGAGGGGCGAGGTGCGTGGAAGTTGTGTGCTTACACCAGCTCCTGAAATAAGAGGTTGGAAGCCTCGTATAAACCTGCTGGATAACCAGGTAGAGACCACAGATTTAATTTTTATGTCTGTAATTGAGTAGCCCCAAGGGGGTGAATGAAGCTTACCCTATGATCAATATGAGTACACCAACCGAAATACAGATTCTGCAGTCTGGTTTTGAACTTTTTATTTGTTTTTGATAGCGTGAAATTTAATTGTAGTCTTGCTGTTGATATCTGAAAATTTTAGTTGTTTCCCACTTCCTCTGTGTATTATTAAATTTCAGCCAAACTTCACACTCTTTTCACATTCCTTCAAAGTTTGCTTCTCTCCAAGCCCACTATATTGGCATTGCCACCTTCTCTGCAGACCTTCATCAGCACATTAAACTCGATGGAAGAGAAGAACAAGGAGTCAATGTGCTAAAAGAAGGCTTTTTTTGTGATATATGTTTGAAAGGGATCTTTGAAATCTCAATGAGCTAAAATTGCATGCATGAAACAGCCTGCTTTCCTGAGGTCACAAGCAAGGTGAACTATTCTCATCACAACACAATAAAAATGCTTTTGTTTTATGTATAGCAATTCTGTAGTACACTCTGCCTTGCGGTGAGCAATTTGTCTGAGAATAAAAGATAAGTGTTCACACTATACTTTTTATATGATCATTCCTGTTTGAGGAATCTTACTAGCCAAACTGAGGTAAAGAAAGTGAATGTAAAGAGAAGAGAAAAAAAAAAAAAAAAGAGAGAGAGAACAGAAAATAACATAAGTTGGAGGATCAAGAAAAAAGAAAACACAGGGCTGTAGAAAATTGAAACTAAAAGGACAAATTTTGCTTTAGCAAAATTTTAGCATTAAGGGGAACTAAACCAGGCTAAACCTATCATTAGTGAATTCTACATGGCATAAAAGATTTTCAGGAGCTTTAATGGCACCACACTCCACCAGCAGTGTCCTGACCATGAGAAAGACACTCTTATCTCAGTTTCATGTCCCAAACAGAAGCTAATGGTGGAGACTGAGGGACATGGGTCACAGCAATGCCATCACATGACTGTGCTTTTCCCATATGATCTCTCAGCTCCGGAGGTTTGTGAATCAAACCTGATCCCCAGGTAATTTACATTTAATAGTCTTCCAGAGAATATTTTTCCCGCCATGAAACTGTGTTATATCTCAACACAGGTAAACTTTTTTTTTTTTTCTCTCTCTCTCTCTGTTTTTTTTTTTTTTTTTTTCTTTATTGTATAGTTCATTAAGAGAAATCACAATGAAATGCAGGAGATCCATTTCCACTGGATCCACACTCCTGGTTCAGGACAGTAAAATCATCTAAGATGAAATCTTGTTTCAAGTGTCCATAAATCCCGGAGTTTTTATTTCCAAGGATAGATCGGGTGGTACTTTGAGCAACCTGGTCTAGTGGAAGGTGTCTCTACCCATGGCAGTCTATTGTAAGAATTAAAAAAGTCTGTTTTTACTTTCTACACTTGTAAAACTAAAACCAGTCAACTTCTGGATGTAACATTATCTTTTTTTCTTTTTTTTTTTTAATCTTTTGCTCTTTTTTGTTTTCTCCTTTTTTTTTTTTTTTTTAATATGTTCACAGTACATTCACACATATCTCAATAAATAAATAAATAAATAAATCTACAGAAATCTACAGTTCCTGTAACACCGTATGAGTCTGGGAAGGCTTTAGGCTTCTAGATTCAAATTACTGTAATTCTGTCTTTTAACAAAACTTGTTATTTTTCTCATTTTTCAGAGCCACAGAAATACTGCAATAAGACAATTAGAGACACATTCAGTAACTTAATTACTCTAGATACAATTCTATGAACAGATTCAAATCTTTGACCATTTAATGATGATTGAGTATTTCATGCCACTTCCCATTAGTGGAAAAGGACCCTCTGAACAAATTGAACTTACCTCATTGAGCAGTCACCCTCCCAGGGCAGCATATTGCACTCAGTTGAAGCTGATCTAATGCAGGCCTTCTATCACTTCAGTGTCAGGCAATCAGCATACATTTCTGAAGATTCATGAATGGCAAAAGGGCGACTTGTATAAAGTGCTTCTCAAGAAAGAGTGTCTCTCTGTTCAAAAAAAAAAAAAAAATCTAAGTAAGTTTATTTTTAAACTGAGAACATATTTTTAAACGTAGAACATGACTTCAGACAGAGAACTGCACATATACACGTATATATTAAAAAATTATTATATATTAAAAAACAAAAACAAAAACATGTGAGAGAATTAGAGCTGTGCTGGCTTTCATATTCATATTTCTACCAAAGGGTTTAGCCCCTTTGGGCCTCCACACATATCTTCTTGAGGAGGGATGAGGAGATATGTAGAACAGGCAGAATTTTGTCTTGTTCTTACTGTAGAGCAGGGTCAATCAGTGAAAATCAGGATCTATTGCCTTTGCTTAAGGTGCCAATTGTGAGGTATTTATTAGCATAGACCCATGAACTGTCCCCTTGCACAGACTTATTTGTACAGGGAAAAGCACAGTTTTCATGAGTAGGCAAACAAAATAATCATTTTACTTTTTTTTTTAAATAGGAATTTCTCAACACTCTGCTTGATCTTTTTGAAAAATATTCACATCTGGTACTGTCTTACTTGGATCTTTTACTGCCATTTAAATTTATTTGTCCCTCTCCCCCTTTACTGGATGAAGCTGCCATCTGAGCTGTGCTCCCAAAGAACTGGTGTTACAATAATGCTGCACTGCAATATCGAGAAACATTGGGCCAAACCTCATGTGTCTGTGGTGGAACTGGGCAGATGCTGACTAATAGTCAAATGCAGTATACAAGGCAGTCTTCAGAGATACTTTTAGAAAATATCTTCCTGCATCATGTCATTAGTGACTAAATTATACATTTTATGATCTATAACTTGTGCTCAATGTAGATAGAACAGGGCAGAGGCAGAGTTACAGGAATGGAGCAGGCCTTAGGACCAATAAAGCTATAGAGAACAGCCACTGGAAATAATGTCTTTGCAGACACAGAGGCAACTTTTTAGTGCTTCCTTGAGGTGTCTCAAAGCAGATGTTTGCACTGTTGCATGTTTTTCAACTCAAGGCTTGCACGTAAGAAACTCAAGAACAAATGTTTCTCCTTGTTTAGGATATATTTTTATTCTATTACTATATCACAACCTAGCAGCTTACTTCTTATATTCAGAGTAATTTTCCTCATTCTTTTCATGGTATTCTGTGTTCTAAGATGTAAATTGAGATCTATATCTTTTTCTCATTAAGGAACAAAGCTCACTGCTTGATGACCACTAAACTGACTGCCAACAAGTGAGGAAAACCATGGATGTAAAAGAGAATTCTGCTCTCCAAACAGCTTGGAACAACATCAATCCAAGAGGGCGATACACTTTTCTGACACTTCATAGCTGCACAAACTTCCAATAAATCAATAAATTCCAGAAGAAGAAAATGTTATATTAATAGTCAGAAACAGCAAATATTTTGCAAAACAGTGATCTATTTTTGTCACATGAACTTTGCATCTCCTTCAAGCCATGTATTATAGTTATCAAGCAACTTTTTTTTTTTTTTTTGAAACAAACAAACACATTTTTCAATTTAGATTATATAAAAAAACACGTTTTGTTTTTCTACACATAGAAGTAACTGTCCTCTTCTGTGCCTCAGACAGTTTTTTGACTTTACTCTTTGCCTGAGAATATAGCCCATATGGAGGCTCATGGAGGAAATCATTGCTTTCTATGTCTAGGCTCACAGCAAGATTCTAAGAATCTAAACCCTTTGGTGTCATTCTAAGCTCTGGAACATCAGAGACTTTTCAGGTTAGCAGGGGAAAGTCTCTTTTTTTCTTCACTTCCAAATTCTATTTCAGTGCTTGACTACCTTCAGATTTTCTCTGCCTTTCATGGTATATTCTGTGGAGGCTTCTAAATGCCAGGTGTTTAAAGGGATGAGGTTCCCCCACCCCATCACTAACTCTACAGCTTAATGGTAATGAAGAAAAGGAGAGATAGGTGGAAGCAGACAAGTTTTGCAAGGCTTTTCAGTATTATTTTGTTTAGTTGTATTTTCATACAAAACTAATTTAAGAACTGGATAAATGGCTAGATTTGTGGTATATTCTTGCATAAGCTATTTCACACCATTAACGCCTGAAGCCAATCTTAGCATTAACCAAAGCATGCACCCTGTTCCACTGCAGTCACATGCACTAAAGAAAAAGCAGCATTACAGATTCTCACACATAGATTTTCCTGTGGGAAAAGAAAAAACAATTTCTATTTTCATACTGACGATTACCTGACATCCAGTTCTATCTGTGTTATTTGCTTGTGGACATCCAGATGCAATAAGCATACAGGAACACACATACACAGAGTGAAACTGAAGTAAAGTGTCATGGGACTTTGTAAAAGTATAAGGTACAATGACAATTTAAATAATTACAAGGAATTATTTCTCTCTTTGAAGAACAGCTCTAACATAAATATATCAAGAACAACCAACAGTTCTAGCTAGGTAAAAGGAAGGAAATATATAAACATTTTATTTCTTGGTAAGGAGCCTGTCTAGAAGTATGCTGAATGGACTGCTCTCTGGGTTTTTATAATTATTCTTTAATACTTCTCTGAATCTGTCACAGACACAGAAAGCAAGCTACAGGTGGAAACCCTAGATAAGGTCCAAATATTTCACGGAGGCTGATGACATTTGCTCGATGATATTCAGTAGCTTGTTACAAAGGTTTACACTATGACATAGTGCACTAGAGCTAACCTGCATTATCTGGGTTATTCAACTCAAGGTTTCAATATGAATCATTTTTATTGGTTTATTTATTTTTATCTTTTTTATTTTCTGTTCTTATTTTCTTTTTTAATCTACCCTATTGGGCAAATTTATTAAGGAAAAAATCATTGGAAAATTTCATTCAGAAAGTGACAGAAGGAAAATAGGTCTCCAGTAGGTTCCTACAGGCTTTGCAAAAGCACATGAATAGCTAGAGGAAAATGATCCTCTAACTGCCCTGATGGACAAAGCCGACAGCAAAAGCTGACGGTATGAGATGTTGAAGAACCAACATAGCAGGAAAAACAACAACAACAAAACAGAAATGCCTAAACTGCACAGAAAACTTCAGCTAAAGTTTGCAGCCAAAAAAAAGGTAAGTCGTAGATCCTCGTGAACACCAGAGAATATGATCTTTGATATATCTTTTGGCTCCAAGACTACTACTATTATACACCTAAAACCCTTCACTTATAATTTAATTTTAAGGCCATACAGTGAAACTGCTTAGAACACCCACTCATTCTAGGTTTTGTTTTGACTTCATCCAGTTAGCAGGCGTTTCCACAAAGCTATTGCAGTATGCTGTATTTCTTACCTTTCCCTGGTCTCTGCAAACCATTGCAGATCTCAGCTGTAGACATAGAACTTCTGGAAGCCGTGAAGTTCAGATCTCCATAAAATAACCGGACAGACATCAAGTCTGTGTAGAAAATTAGCAGCCCTATCAGAAAACATTGTCCTATACATTTTCACCTTACCCTCCAATAATTCAATCAAAGTTCCACTCAAAACAATATGCCACCTTTGATTTCCTTCACAGCTGACTATGAAGTTATTTTAACTATTAAACTTTCATATTCTATTCTCTTTGTCTCACAGATTATAACACAAAGAGGAGAACACTGAAGTATGCACCAAAATGGTGACTCTTTGGCTTCACATTTTGTAATATAAAATATTATGTGCTTTCTTTCTCTGCTTGTCTCTTTTTCTCTGCTTTTTCCCATCATGAAGTCAATTCCCACAGCAATGCTTAGGGCAGAGTGTATCATTGCAGGGCCCAGATGGTTAGCTATGGAAAACTATCTTCCATCTGGTTTCTTAGTAATATCCTTAAGCGGATAATCTTGCAGCTCTGAAACTGTGTTAAGCTTTCCATGCAACTACTGTCTGTAGCAATATATGCTCGGCATCTAGTTTGTTTTTTAATTTAGGGGGAGGAAAAAGGTTAGGATGAAGCGAAGTACCACAGTAATATCGAACTCAATTAAAAACAGAAGAAAAGTTACCCAGAGAAAAAAAAAAAATAATGCTAAAAGGTGGTTTCAATTTTAAAATAAATTTAAGCCTTTTGAATTTTCATACCATTTTGTATTTCTTAATTTCCTTTCCAAAACAAAGGCAGATATTTGTTTCCTTTGTCCTTGTACACTTGCTGTGATAATACAGACTGTTCTAAATGTCTAGATACTACTGCCTAATGAAAAATGCAATGTGAAAACCTTTCTTTTTGTAATTTAAAGAGATGAAGTGATGTTGAGAACAAAGTGAAATCAGGGGTGAAGCTAACTTCCAACTAACAATTGGAAAGTCTCTCAGTGCAGCTGGAGGGAAAAAAGAGACAACCTGGATGATAATATGTGCACAGATGGGATGTTTGGACTACAGAGCAGGCAAACTCCAATAGAAAATAGAAGAATATTTTTAAGATGTCCTAGAATAAAATGGAAAAGAGATTTTTTGTACATTTGCTGTCAAACTCGTCAAGAGTTATTCCAGCTCCAATGACTCTGGATCTTACCCCAGGCTGCAAAAAAGCTTTGGATCATGCTACTAATTGTAATTAGAGCAAGCAACTATTAAAAGTGCTGCATACTATTTCAGAAGGATACTGTGAGAAGATTTGATCATTTTGGGAAGGCAACTCCCAATCTACAAGGGTTACTGCTGTTTGTAGTTAGCAACAAGAAACACTTTGTTCTGTTACCAAAGAAGACTATGTTGAATCATCTGCTTGTAAAATCACTGTTTGCAAATTGCTAAAGCCCAACAATTAGTTCTCATAATCCTTGTTCATGAATACAATAGTCCTTTGGAGAACCAGCAAATACAAATATTTCCAATTTGTTTAATAGAATAAGGGCACTTTTAAAGGGCTGCTGCATTTTTTAGTAACTTTAAAATTTATTTAGACTGTAATGGTGTGAATAAGATGACTCATTCATGATGATATTGTCATATTTTTGCTGAAGTAAGAGAAATTGCAATTGTCACTTTTAACTGATAAAAATGAAGAAATATGTGAGGATTGTTCAAACCCATGAGGGGACGGTATAAAAGGGGCAGAGACGCTTGCTTGCTCAAGCACAGAAAAGACTTGTTTCACCCCCGTGGGACCACCATGGTGTTCCCCTGCTCTGACATGGATACCTGGTGCCCCTGGAACTGTGATGTCCATAGAAGGACTAGCAGTAGCTTTATGGCACCTGAGCACTTTAGTCCATCAGAAACCTGAATTTCACCAATGTTCCACCATTGCTGCATTTCTGAGAGGAAGCGGCATTACCTGCTGTCTCATTGCTGAGACCATGAGAAGCTGAGCGTGCTCTTCCGTCACCTTGCCTGCTTCCATGCCCTAGCCATGATGGAGAAATGGGAGATGTTTTCTGCCTGGATGGTGACAGGTGTGAGCAGTCCCCAGAGCTGAGCCTGTCTGTGAGTTCTCGATTTCTTTATACCACCAGAAGCTGAAACTGAACAGCCAGACTGCAGTGCCAAGACCAGCTGGGAAGCAGAGCCTGCTGATGCCTCCCTCCTTGGGGATATTATTATCTGCAAACAATTTAGCCCTCATCACTAGTGGAGCAGAGCAGGACGATTCACAATCCAGTGCTGTTTTTGGCTGAGATGGACTAGCTGTGGAGAACTGCTATTTCTTGGCCAGCCTGCTGCCTACTGCTCCCAGCTGCCTTTGGACAGGATAGTGCTGAGCTAGTGGTTTGCTGGGATGGAGCCTGAGTCAAACACAAATGTAGGCAAAACCATGAACAGATGGCAGCAGGACATGGTCTCTGGTCTCAGCCTTAGCCCTACGATGTGATGGTGGCATGGAGCATCCACAATCTATTGGGTCTTTGTTGGGTTACTGAGAAAGTAAGTAAACAGGTAATAAGGGGAAAAACAGAAGTGCTTTATGTCTCAAAATAAACAGAATTTTACTGTATTAAAAAGAAAACAAACAAACAAACAAAACAAAACAAAAAACAAACAAAAAAAAACAGAGAGACACTTTTTGATCAGGGCCCTTTTTCCAGCCAAGTATCAGAAGGGTGATGCACAAGGAAATTCTGCTGCTTCTCAAAGGAGTAATCAAAACAACATCTTGAACATAAAAAAATGACTAGACTAATAATAATAATCAGGGACAAGTAAATTGCTATGTAGAATTAGAGTCAGAATGCATATAAACATGTAATGATTTCACGGGAATTGGGAGTTGACATGCTAAATCTACATGGACAAGGTTCTGAGGACACAGTTTGAACAGACAGTTCATGGGTGAAATGCTGAATGTAAACAAGAAAAACAAAGGAAATTAATGAACAAACAGAATTTAAAAAGCCCTGTGTTGCTGCTTCACATTCATGACCAAAAGAACAAAACAGATGTGAGAAAGGATTCACAGTGAATAAACAAATTCCTCCAAGCCCTTCACAGGGACCAACCTAAGAAAGAGAGGAATAATAAGGAAATATTTATGAGGCTTCCTCAAAGGCAAAGCATGTGGGGGAGGGAAAATTAAGGTCTTCAAGAAATAAATAGAAGTATTTCACTTTATAGAAAATTAAGTGAAATACACCATTCTCAGAGCTAAAGATTTATTATTTATAGCTGCTGTCCCCAGTGCACATGCCTATACAGGAGGGAATTTTTCAGAGGTTGATTTTTATTTCTTTTCTTATTTTTTTGTAGTATATATCTGGTGCACATCCTCAGGTCCCCACCACCTGCGGATGGTGCCAGTCAGCATGGTTCCTTTGGTGTGAATGAAGATGGGTTTTTATTTCACTTTGGGATTCTGCCCACCATCACCTCACACTGAGCTTTATGATTACTTTACTACTGGTCTCTCCAAATATTCATTTATTAAAACCACAAGAATATATATATATAGTTTTTGTATGCTATCTGCACAACAATTTGCATAGCAGAAGTGATGAGGGTTTTCTTTGTTTGTTTGTTTGTTTTGTTTTATTGTTTGCCATATTTCCTTTTTAATGTATTTGTGATCTCAATGAAAAAATCAAAGAGTGGGATTTCTTAAGAATACAAGGGGAATGGGAGTCATGGTAGATATCCAGAGAGCTATGGCAAAATTTAACTTCTAAAATGAGCTACATCAGACACAGTACCCTACGGCATGTGAAGTCCTTATTGCCTTGAGAAGAAAATTCCCACACAGTAGTATACATCTTTCTTCACATTATTCTTGGTAATAGTCATGATGACAGTCTCGTGAGCTCTAGATCCAAGAAGCAGACTCACAGGGAATATACTAATGACTTACTGTTGTACTGTCTTTACTGCATGATTTCAAATTCCAACCCTGAACTGGATTGGATGCTTTCTGAAGGATGGCTCTTGGACTAAGGTGAAGAACTTAGAAGATCTTCACCAATAAAATACAACCCAGAATACTTAATTAGACAAGCTTTTTGCCTTGAGTGGACAGTCACCTGAAAAACTGTGAAAAAGTATGAAAAGGTGCCAAAAGGGGAAATTGTCAAGAGCCTTTCAGCTCTCATTCTGAATGCTGCACCTACAGCAGACACTGGTGTTCGGACTTCTCATTTATAATTCCTCCCACTCCCCTGAAACAGGATACAACAGGATGATTATTATTTTTTTTCTTCTAAGAGCAAAATACCAGCAGTTGTTTGTTTGTTTGTTTTGTTTTGTTTTGTTTTTGTTTTTTGCTCTTTTCTGCTTTTGTTTCTTAAGTAGCTGACAAACCATATCTGTGCATGGTTGATCTTTCAAGGCTTGTACTTTGTTTGCATTTCAAGGAAAGTGGAAAAATAATGTGAAAGCCTGAAGGACAGCAGCTTCTGGCATATGCTACTCTTTCATATTTTGTAAAACTAATGGTGCATACCATCCTAAGCCATGAGAGATATGTTAGGCTGTCATCTGAACTGTTAAAAACATGTGGTGGTTTCATTTAGTCTGGAGCAACTTTGACCACTTTAGCCAAATTTCATTAGGACAAACTTGTAAATGATGCAGCTAACATGCATTACGGCTCCCGACATTGTATGAGGGACAGATACTAATGTAACGGTACAAATAAAGCAAAGACCAGCACCATCACACAATATAAAGGTAAAACATAAATGTTAAGGTAACAAATGCACCTGGAAAGGAGTGGAAGTCTGACAGCTTCTTTGCATCTCATTGATGCCACCAAGCAATGTACCTTGCCAGCACCTACTCATGGGATGGAAGCCATTTCCGGTTTAAATGAAACAAAAATCTTAAATGACACAAGAAACTTCAGTAAGCAACCTAAGAGGTGTTACCCATGTTCAGAGTCTCTGATTAATACGGCCTCTATATTCCAGATAGCTCTAAATCCAGATTAGTTTCAGTCATCATCTGCATGTGGTTTTATGTATTCATAATATAGGGCTTTTGTAGGATTCCCCGTAATGGTCTATACTGACACATATACAGGTGTTTCAGGCTGAAAACACTACACCATTCAAAATATAAATTCATGGTATACTACTATTCTACTTAGAGTTTATTTCTTGTAATACACTTAGTGTCTTTCTATTTTTAAGTCCAGTCCTGAGCTCCTTGCAGCTGCAAGATGTGTCTTAAATGGCAGAATAAGTAAACCCCAATGAACAGAACACATAGCAGTATATTAGCATAGCTTCCTTTGTGCTTTGCTGCAGATGCACTAAGCCACGACAGAGCCTTTCAAGTGCTTTGCAGCAGCTTCATCAGTGAAATTTTTTTATTATCACAGTAGCTAAGTAGTTTCATCTGTACCTGGAAAAAAGTGCATGCCAAGCTAGGATGTGAATCTGTATCAGCTTTGCTTTTTAACTCCATGTGTAGGTACCCAGTGTATCCTAAGGACAGGTTTGTCATCCATTTGTTTCTGCAGCCCTGGAAGCCTAAGTGGCCTGTGCCCTTCTCCTCTCTTCTCCCTCTCCTGATCACGCAGCTGCTCCTGACATTTCCCCTTTAGGCATCCTCATACAATTGTTTGTGCCACCATGGGGACAACTGATGCAGAATAATAACAGCCAGTTTTGACTAAGTTATTTTTAACCAGTACCAATCGCTTAAAGTGGTTCAAGGCATGGATGCAAAAATGCCACTGCTAGCAGAGCTGAGGAAGGGTGAAGGAACAGAGACAAGCAGGCAGCGTTTGCAATCAACTTTTCACTCTGTTAAATAGGTTCAGCAATTTATATCAAACTAACCAAGAAACTACTTGTTTAGAGATTGAAACTGGCTTACCAGGTGAAACAACTCCCAGTCCTGGTGCAAGGGAAGAGCTGGGAGCGTGCAAACAGGCATGGAGAGAAGGAAGGGACAAAGAGGAAGTGACACCACCTTTTTGGTGGCAGCTTGCAATTTGATTTTCCTCAGGCACAGCTGAAAAATGCACCATTTGCTATTCATTTAAATGAATGTCATGAATTTATGGAAAAACTTTTCCAGGAAACAAGTTGTTTCTGTGGTTCCTCTTGTTAAGCTCAAACTGTTTAGGACTACTCATGTGTTCTGTTTCTCAGAAATCTGGTGGAAAGCTGATATGAGTTCCAATAGAGCAGCCCCTCTCCTGGGGTGCTGGAGACTGACAGAAGTTAAATGCTTTCTGCAAACAGAAGATTATTCTATCTTATATTTTTCACTTAAAATTGGTAGAATCTAGTACAGTTTAACCTACTGGTTTTGACCAATTGACACTTCATCTGTGAACAACCTATGGTGTGCATCATCAATGCACTGAAGCAAACACACATAGCAACACCTGTTAGAGCTGAGTGAATACTTTTATTTCAGTATTTTGTATAAATGGGTCATTAAGAGCAAAAGAAATTTTTCCACAGTGTACCAGTTGCTCAGAAACTAATTTAGAAAAAGAATGAGCATTGTGCTTATGTCAACATAAAATCTTTTTATTTTTCATCTAAAATTACTTTTCCAAATACTACTGGTTCCTTTAAAAAAAAAAAAAAATATATATATATATATATATATATACACAAACACACACTTGGGTTGTCTGAAAACATTTGGACCAAAAGAATAAGATTACAAATTATAGAACTGTTAGTAAAATAGAAAGTCTGAGTCCTTCTCATCTTTAACGACATGGCACAGAATGATTCTGGTTCTGCACAGTTATTTGAAAGGGAGAATACTGCTGGTAGTAATGCAAGAGTCTTTTCTATTGTCAGTCATCAGGAAGCAGATGGCATGTCTTGGCTGAGTGGCTTCTTGGGCATCTTATTTTAACAACTACTTCAGCATACCTGGCAGCAGAGTCAGATGTAAAACACACAGCCTAAACATGAGCTGCGATAAATCAAGTGCAATGAATTCCCAGTCACTGCAAGATTAACAGTAATCCAGAGCACAGGAGTTTTGTTTGCCCTGTACGGGAAAATACCTTCATCTTGTCTGAAGTTAAGGTACTTATCTGCAAAATCCTTAGATCATTTGCTCCTTCTTTGATTATTTAGCATTAAAATGATGTTGTGTTTTTTGTTTTTGTTGTTGTTGTTGTTGTTTGTTTGCATGTTTGTTTTATTTTGTTTTGTTCTGTTTTGGTTTGGTTTGATTAGCAGCCTAAGAATGACAAAACTAGTGCCAGAAAATAACAAAAACTTTTCACCTGTCAAGTCAGTTTAAATCAACAAGAATATTTTTTAATAACTCTTGACTCATGAGGTAAAAATTGTATAGGAGGACAGTGTCACTTGCCTTTTGTTACTTAAATTATGACTCTATTACCAGACTGTCTTTGGGATTTCTCATTCTGCAGAACTACTTTGTGGAGGACTACTTTGACAGTCATTCAGAGCTTTCAGTAGAAATTACCAAGTTGGTCCAAATAGTAATTTAGGCACAGGGATGGGATACTAGCCACACTTTTATATCGAGGTTGATTGAAAAAAAAAAAAAGGAAAGTTTATTGTAGTGGCTTCTGGAATCCCTGTAGATTTAACTTCTCTGTTTACTTTTTTTTTTTTTTTTTTTTTTTTTTAGTACACTTGAAGCTCCAAGGATGCCTAGATGTCCACACACAGTGGCATCATGGCATCATCAGCACATAGGAAGAAGGACAGCAAGGGCTGACTCAGCAGGCTTGCTGGGCTTGGAGCTTTGTTTTCTACAGGAACTCCGAGAAACTCCATGGAAGCCAATCCCCTGCTGTTTCTGAAAATAACAATGGATGTTCACTTGCTGCTTCACGTATTAAGAGGGAGAAAAAAAAAAGTCCCGAGAACACTTGCCTACCATCATACACTAAATGTGTGACATAGCCAGGAGCTGAGCTCCATTTTTTTAAACAGACAAGTGCCTGCAGCACAAAGCATTCATTCTCATTCTGTTGGTCTGAAAGAAAAATTATTCTGGATATAGCCTAATCTAATAGGGATCTGGCTACTACAGCAGTCTTTAAGGGTCATTATTCTTTAAACAGTCATTAGAAAAGCAAGATGCCTATATGGGCAGTATGTACCAAAATAACATCTGAAAGCAAATAGCCAAAATACTGTTGTCAGAGGTAAACAAAGCTACGGAACTCTGTAACTCCAGAAAATAAAAGAAAATATATAATTTTAAAGAGGTATTTATTGTCCTTGCCCATAAACATGTATCAGTTCTCTTAAGTCTAGTACAAATCATGCATGCAAACTGGGACAAGAGAGATCTCACAGCATGTATATACATAGGAAAGGAGACTTTAGGGGTTTGTATGAATTAAATAAGGTATAAATTGATATGCATACGTGGAGTCCAGACATCTGAATATTTAGTTAAGGCCACATGTCTGAGTCATTTGTGGAAAGGTGTCACTTTATTTTATGCACCATATAGCAACTGAAAGACTGCTTGTGAACAGGGTGAGACCATGAACCTATATTATCTAAGCTCAAGACCAAGCTGTAAGTACATAAAGCACCTCTAGATCAATTAAAAACCTCAATAGATAGCCAGTAAATCACTTTACTGCCATTATTTATCACTGCATTGGATCTAATGCCATTAATTCTCTTTTGTCTGTACTGCCTCTACCAAACTGTGGATACAAAATTGGAGTTTATGCAAAAGGGAATTATTCCCATTGGACAATTAAATTTACTGTAGCAAAGTTATAGGCACTTCATAGATATGTGTTGCACATGCACATTATAATTGTTAATTTTAGGGACAGTGGTGGGTACCCCACTGAATGGAAAAGGAAAGAAAGCAAAGAAATGCGATCTGAATGCAATGCAGGAACCTCTGCTGCATTTCATCAGTTTGCCACCTGAACCAACACTAGTCTATAAGAAAAAAAGACAGACTCACAGTTAAGACTTCTTACTAGCCTGACCTGTGGGAGATTGAGACAGACAGACAAGGATACAAAGGGTTCACAGGCTAATTTTCCAGACTGCAGCCACTGCAACAGTCTTATTAGGCAAGGTGCACAGAAAAGAGAAAAACAATAAATCCATACAAGTTTTCTTCCCCAAAGTAACTACTGCCATGGAAAGAAGTACAAGAATAAGGTCCTAGGGAAAAAATATACTGATCGATAAATCTCTCACTATGCACTCAATTAAAATGAAATTTATATAAACAAGCCTCAACTATTAAAGTGTCTGGCCATCTGCCCACACCCACTTCAAACAACTGTTAACTATGAACCCAGAAGTTGGGCAAAAATACAAAAGACTAAAATTAGGTGCCTTCAGCCTTTTTAATTTCTTGCAGAACTGCTTCATATGATTTATTAGTGAACAGATACTTGTCATACATTTTAAAATTAAAAATCCCTAAGAGGCTCTGCTGCCCCCTCTATCACATTACATGCAGGTCACAAAGGTACAACTGGGAAAAGAACTGGGCTCCATCAGTCAAAAACTCTATTTTCTTCTGAAATGCTAAAATGTCTCTAAGTGTGCAATTTGAATCATTCTTAAATTCCCCAGTCCATTTAAGCACCGTGCTAATAGGATAAGAAGGTATTAAAGCATACAGTTTAATCCCAGTGCTCTTATGCTTTGGTTTGTCGGTGGCATCCAGGCCTTGGTGCATGGCAGAAGTGACAATCTCTGGCCTCTGTCACTGTGGAATGAGGAGGGGCAAGCATTGGGACCTGCAATATTGCCCCGCACTTCCCCAGAGATTCACAGCTGAGATTTCAGAGCCATATTCTCCACTCCATTGCTCCAATTTCACTGTAGTTTAATGTCTCCAGTTTCTACAGGGTTACTTCAAAGAGGCAGAGGGTCTTAGCTTGGAAAAACAGGGGAGACAGGCTTCTCTGCATGTGCATCATATCCCAGGGATAAGTTCACTCTTCTGTGAAGCCACTGACAGAAATGAAGCGCAATAATGATGCCTGGGAGAAAACTGAATCTGAGGAGCCAAAAACAGACAGGCAGATTGCCACAATTAAACCATATTCAATCTCAATATCCTGAGCCTCTCAGCTAAGGAAATGTGTAAACTGGTTATCCCATCAGCACGTCATGATAACCCTTGTATAGACAAGGTGCATTGTACCTTCATCTCAGGAAATAATGCATACAAAAAGGGTTATATACATACCGAATACATAGGGTTAATACATACTAGAGGGTTGCTCTTCAGGTCTGACTGGTACTGTGTATGAGCTGTGTTTATGATGTTTTGACATGCAAATATATTTTGTAGGTGAAAATGAAATGGATTTTAAGACAGCCGCAAAATCCCTTCCTCTGACAGCCACGTGACTATACATGCCCTCTCCCAAGCTTCCAACAATGCCAACATTACGAGAGGGCCTGTGCGAGGTTTGTAGGTGAAGTTTTCAGTATGCCTGGCTGCAGGACACATTTCCCTTTTGTTTCAGATGTGAGCTCCAACCTTCTGCTGCAGTTACCTGGTAGGGGTTTGCCTTGAAGCACTGTACACAGCCATTATTCTCTGCAAAACAGATCAGCTCCTCTCCTTGAGATAACTTTGTAACTGGCCTAGAGGTTCAAAATCATAAAACTTGTATAGCCTGGATATTTCCCACAAGGCAGCCATGGATCATCCAGACAGCATATCTAAGGGGCTGGTAATTGAGGGGACAAATCTTTGGCTGCAATTAATTAGTACACTTCAGCCTGCGACAACACAGGGCCCATCAGCAGGGAACATGAACACATATGTGCCTCATAATTTTATTCAGACAGCTTTGTTTCTTACAGTATTTGTCAAATCTTAAATAATTAGATAAACTTTTACCTGATAGAACTTATTACACTAAATAATTAGGAGGAAAGAATACAGACCAATTTATTCAGGCTCTTAGTTCCAGTTGTACCCACCGTGTACATTCTTGCCAGCACATTAAATGCAGCCAAAGAAAAGCCCATCTGTTTCCACCCCTTCAAGAAAAAGTTGAGCATGTACAACAGACCTTCAGAGCTTCAGGGATTTAAACACAATCTTTGCTACCCAGCTTTTAATGCATATGTATACCACAATTCATCCTTTTTTAAAGTAAAATCTTACAAGTACAGCCAAGTCCTATCTTCTCTAGCTGGTCAGAACAAAGTCTGACCTATTCTTTCTCCAGTTTTTGTTTGTTTTTGAAGCCTGTGACATTTTTTGCACCTAGCTTTTTCCCCAGAGGAAATATTTCAATGGTCAGGATTCTAACAAACAACAGCTGAGATGCTGTGTACAGAAACCTTAGTATAATGCTCCTGTTCACATGAAGAGTAGAGTAAAATAAATTGTATTAAAGAGCAGATTGTGGGTGAGGTTCTTCAAAGACTTTGCAAATAATCACAAATGTGTTTTAAAGTTAATAAAGGAAGATAAATTCTTTTTCCAGTTTCTTTGTCCTTCAGTGAAAAATTAGAAAATAAGAGAAAAGTCATGATAGGCAGCACAGACACTTCATATTAAAACTGAAGTAAATAAGGTTTGTTTTCATATGTAGAACAGAGGTAAAATGAGCAGCCTTGATCTTCAAAGAAGATGAATTCCACCATTTGCATGTCAGCAAACTTCAAAAGACTTGAGCAAGTTAAAAGCAAATTAAGAAAATGGAAGAGAAAGTCCCTAATTAAGTGTGAACAACAATCTGGAAGAGAGACTTCATTTAAGTTGATGTTTGCTCATTAAATGGACATTAAAGCAAAAACCCTTCTCCATGCATGCCCCACAGTAACTGCTCTGTGCCTTGTGGGGATTGCAGGACTGAGTGCCTACTGAATATCTAACATGGCCATGGTGTGAATAGGATATCCAAGGGCCAGTTATGAAATCTACCTGTTTAGCTAAATAGGGGAAGAAAGAAACAGAGAGCTTTGTGAGAGGCACCTTTGTCCAAACTGCTGCCTTCTGTGTGTATGGAAGGGAGTAGGTAGGGCTTTGATGGAAAAAAAGAGCAGGGCTTGGTTTCCCCAGGGAATAACTGAGTAGCTGAGAAGTGGCTATAATTTGATCTCTGCTCCATTTCTGGGGAAAAGCAAATACATCAAATACATGCTGCCCTTTACTCACCACAGAATGCCAACTGCCTATCAATCCCAAGCCCTGGGAGAACTGTCCAGGTGCAGGCTAATGAGCAGCAAACCTGGAGTCTAGGGCTTCATAAGATTATTGATATAAATACCTAAAAGAAATACACCCTACCTAAAGGTAATTAACACATAGGGCATGTATTAATTCTCAGATCAACTGCTTTGAACAAATACAAAGGATGTGTGCAGGTGTATGGGTGAGTGGGTGAGAGAGGATGGGTGTGCATGGAAATGTTTCCACATACTTACATCCAAAATCCAGGGTTGTTTCACCCCCTTATTACCAGATGTACAGTAGAATGACCACACAGTTAGCAAAATCAATGCAATCAGCTAGTCAGTGAGAACCATCATTTGGGAATTCTGAGTAAAGATTACCCACAGCAGCATAAAAGGCTGCTGCCCAGCCAGGCAAAAAACAAAGCGTAAGTAAAAAATGTCCAGAGAAGCATTAAAGGCTACCCAACCAGGCGTTAACAAGGGAGAATGAATGAGGAAAAAAAAAATAGCTATGCAATTTAAACAAAAGTTAAAAAAAAAAAATCTGTCAGTAACCCAAACAGAAATTTTGTGCAAGCTTTTGCTGCTATTGCTATTTCTTTTAAATTTGTTCCAGTATCAACTGGTAATATCTACCTCATTCTTCAATCATCCATCAGTTCTGTCCCTGTTTGCCAAAAGTACGTTTTCATAATGTTAAATTTCAAGACGTCATTGTTTCTTCAACAGATATTTTAGGTATTTTGGCAATAGTGAAAGGAATAATTCATATTCTGAAGGGCAAACTCCCCTGCAACAGTCATTAGCAAGGTCTATTGTCTAGCAACTGATGCTTATAGGAACTTAATTCACAATTGTGTGGATCTGCTTCAGTTTGGTGAAGCAACAAACAGCTTGATTGTTTAGCTAAATTATTTGCAGACCTCCCTGTTTTTACTAAGTGTACACCAAGAGAAAACTTTAGGAAGGCAAATACTCAGTGATAACTTTGAGGATGAAACTTTTTACACTTTTTCGAGTCTACTGGAACACAAAGAGAGACAAAACAGGAAAGTATATCTTGAAGAGTTAAGCAATACTCTCCAAAGTACTTATTTATTTAGTTATTTTGATGAAGTTCTGAACCATCTCCAGTAGCTACTGAACTCACTTTTCCATGTGTAGGTCTCAGTTCTACTGCAATTACTAAACCACCTAAGGGGTAAAATGGCCAGTCATTTCCCAATAGAGGGAAGTCCTTAAAAGTCATCCTCTTTTTCTTTAAAAATATCAAACTGAAACTAGAAGAAAACCAAACCAAATAAAATTAAAAATCCTCTAACAAAGTTTGAGAATTATAACTTAAAAAATTACACAGACAAACAAAAACAAAACAAAACATAAAAAAAGGAGCTCTTTAATTCCCCAACATGCAAAAAAGCACAACTGCAAACAGACTTAACATGATACCTTGCACCTTAGCTTTGCAAAACCAACAAAGAAAAACCAAACCAAACCAAACCAAAATGTTGGTTTTTAAATAAATTGTTCAATTTAAAGTTGGGCAATATCCCACGGAAAATTTGGGATGACAAAACTCATTAATGTCTTAGAAAAGATAACCTGCTGAGGGTGGTCTTAAGGTTTGCAAGTGGTAGAAACCCACCAGAATCACTTTGGCAGGCTGTCACACCTCTGTATCCCCTTGCACACAGCTTCAGTTATGAAACATGCATGAAATACTATTTTTTCCTTCCATGTGGTGAATAAATCATAATCTGGTGAGGGGTAGGACTGATAGCTGTTGTTAAATTTCTATATTGGATAGTATAAAAGCAGAGATTATCATTGTTCTCAGAAATTTCTAAATTTAGGATGTTTTTACTGAAAGCTTTTGTGTTGTTTACTAAGAAATAAACATCACCACTACCAGTTAATTAACTTTGATTCTTTGCTACTAATATTGTTATGGAACACTATAAAAATATCGGCTATATTCATAAAGGTCCACATCACACTGACACACATCAAGGTTTGCAAAAAGACAGGAGAGTCACCATTAGCTTTAATTAACCCTGCATAATTAATTAACCACTGCCAGGTGGCTACTGCCTTGACATGATGGAAAACAGTTGAGACTGTGTGTTATTCCCAAATACAGTTTGAGCCCAGAGCCACTGTACTATGGAGCTTCAATGTATGATTCTTTATAATCTTGCTAGCAAAATCAAGGGTTCAGACACACAAGGTGTATGAGAACAATAAACAACTGGCACAGCCTATAAAATGTATACAACTAATGTAGGAATGAAGCATTGTGTCATGTTGGAAGAATGCAGGTGTATAGTAACAAGTGCTAAAAAGATGTGTAGCACTGGGGGAGAAGTGACCTGTAACAGATCTGATTTGCAGTATCACATGCCTGATCTTACTTGCAGTCATAGATCAGAGTCAGAGAGATTTGGTCACTCACAGATACAGGCAGTAACAGTGAAATTAAGCAATGATGGTTTTCTACTAGACAAAAGCACTGAAACAAAGATCAAGACTTCTATGATAAAGTTCCATTTTTGCTGTTGGCTTGAAATATATGAATCACTGAATATTGCTGTAACACCTTGACTCTTTTCTATAGATATAACTGAAACTTTCCAGTACAGACACTATCTTCATGTTTGTTTACAAAATCTCACTGAAGTGGGTCTTAGCTTCAGTTCAGAATAAAGCCATATTAGCAAATATGTAGAAAAAATGCATTTCTTTTTACATAATATCTGCTTTGATTGTATTTTGTACTTTCCCTTTCATTAAAAAAAAAAAAAAAGTTAAAAATAAAACTCAAACAAGACCAAGCAAAAAGATCACTACAGGGATTTCTGCTTTTGGTACATCTCTTTGTTGGGATTGGTCTGCTCCTGCTCTTCCTAGTTTCATTCCTGTTTTATTTAAATTAAAATCTGAAAGCCACTCCTTACTTTCAGTTCTTTTATTTTTTCTACCTCCACTCAACAACATTGTTTTCAGCTAATAGTTAAAAACCTCTATGAACAATGTCCTTTAGCCTCTCTTAGGTTCCTCTGTAGAATGTTCTTGATTCTGCAAACCTGATTTTTACCTAAGCCATTTTTTGTTGTTTTTTGTTTGTTTGTTTTGTTTTGTTTGTTTGTTTTTGTAGTTACCTAATATTCAGAAGCTTTAATGTAGCTCATATCCTCTTGTTAAATTTCACATTTGCAGAGGGAATATCTATATTTTTTCAGAAAAAAAAATAAAGATCGAGTGAATTAGAAATAAAAACAAGTTACCTAAGTGTGTATTTGTTCATGTCATCTGTGCAAGTGTTCACAGTTGTGAGTGAATAATATAGAATATATGACTACCCTATTGTTCGCGTTTAAGGTAGCTACTGCATTCTTTTTACAGAAATTTTATATTAGAGTTTAAATACTTTCCCCAGTGGAAGTTTCATCAAAACCAATGCCTTTTTGTCAAAAGTTTTGGTAGTAATGAACTGACATTTTCTGATGAAAAACTTGCCCCAAACCCCTGAACTATCTCTACATACATCCTCACGGAATGTAGGTAACTACTGCCTTGGGCTCTTTTCTTTAATTGTATATATTTTCATCAAATTCTGGTGTCTCTTGTCAGTTTGTACAATCTCTGAGCGGTAGCTAAGACATTTACTGTATATATCTGTTCTTTGACTTAATATGAAATTATTTCACAGCTCTGTATGTTTTTGTTCTTATTCCTGATATATTTTAACATTCAGAGATTTAATTTGACAAAAATATGTTCAAACTCAAGCAGATTACATGCAAAATAATTTAAGTCAAAACATTATACTTGGAGGCTAACAGGCAGAATCAGAGTGGTGCCCATTCAATCACTCGCATTAAATAAATGCCACATTATAGAACCATAGAATCATTAAGGTTGAAAAAAACCTCCAAGATTATCTGGTCCAGCCATTCCCCTACCACCAATGTCACCCACTAAACCATACCTGTAAGCACCACATCCAACCTTCCCTTAAACACCACCAGGGATGGTGACTCCACCACCCCCCTGGGGCAACCCATTCCAATGCCTAACCGCTCTTTCTGAGAAGAAATTTCTCCTGGTTTCCAACCTGAACCTCCCCAGTGCAACTCGAGGCCATTCCCTCTTGTTCTATCACTAGTTATCTGAGAGAGGAGGATGACACTCAGCTCCCCACACCTTCCTTTCAGGTAGTTGCAGAGTGCAATGAGGTCTGCCCTGAACCTCCTCTTCTCCAGACCAAACAACACCAGTTCTCTGCGCTGCTCCTCAGAGGACTTGTGTTCCAGGCCCTTCAACAGCTTTGTAGCCCTTCTCTGGACACATTCCAGGGCCTTGATGTCCTTCTTGTACTGAGAAGATTACTTGTCTCTTCAAGAAGTATCCAAATACCAAAATCTACAATCATGATTTAGAAATCAAAGACTGGACTGTTTTCATATTATTTTTGTTTTAAAGTAAAGATATGCCAGCCAAGATCCAAATCCTGTTGTATGATGTCCTGTAAGATATGTGAGCTTACTACTGACATCCCAAATATCTTCCTGGGAAAGAGATTTCTCCTGTCTGACAGTTTTTTAACTTGTCACTGAAAGACTTTCAGGGAAATTTTGTACAATCCTAGAGAGCAATTCAAAAACTGATCATTTAGAAGGATAAAATGAAGAATGGAAGTCATGCCTAACAAATCTTGCCTTCGTTACTTCAACAAACTAGACATTTTAACTTGATGGTGTGCCCATCTGTGCCTGTCTACTCATGTGACATGAGTATGTTTAGAAATTTAGAAGAATTTGTAAGTGTTCTAATTAATTAATCAATTAATGCTAATTTGCATACATTGTTTGGTTTAATACTATGAGAAGATATTTCTCCTTTAGTGAGAGGGTATATCACTAAATAGTGATATTCCCAGATGACTGATGGGTAGATGACATCCAGGGTCTTGACTTTAGTAAGCATTGGACAAAATATTTTCTAATGCACTGAGAAGACCCTCAGTTTATAGGTAATTCAAAGCACTTCACAAATTTACCTTCTCAATATTTCATAAAAATCTGTCAAGAACTATTGACTTTTCTGCTACACTTTCCATATTAAGAATTGATGTGAGTTTCTCTCTTAAATAAAATAACATGTGATACAGTTTGACTGTGGCATAGAAAACAGGTAGAGGTGTATATATTTTCTGTGATTTTTTTCCTAGGACAGTAGCCAACAATTCTGCAAGGTTAATATTTAACCCCTGATTAAATCTGCTGGAATTGAGAAAGATCCAACTAACATTCTGTGGTACTTGGTACCCAATATAAGAAAAGCAGGAAGACTTGATAGATAGGGAAAATCTAAATATGGATAGTTAGGCTTATTTCAGTTGTCCGTTCAGGTCAAAAAAAAAAAAAAAAAAAAGTATATATATTTAATGCAGAAAAATCAAGGCAATATTTTAATTGTTAAATTAAAAGTGGCTATAATTATTCCTTGCCAGTGATTAGCCTGCATCCGTGCTTTTAAGCCTCCAAACCAGAGTAACCACATTCAAACTGCCTAGTGACAAAAAGCCTTATTATATGCCAGCTACCGGACTCTGACATATTTGAGAGTGCATTATTTGGCCTGAACCAAAATTGTAAGCAAGACCGCATCCTTACAGTTTAACAGCACAAATAGTAGATTTCCAGCTGTTAGGAATGTTCTCTGGACCTTTTTAAGTTACTAAAATAAATGCATTCAGAATGTCCCAAATAATTAAAAACATACAAACAAAGAAACAAAATACTATTAATACAATATTTTAAAATAAATAAATAAAAAGTCTTAAAATCTTCAGCAGCTTTAGCAAAGATTCAGAGAAAGACACGGAGCACACAACTTCTCAAAAAAATCCTATGACAGAGCTCAAATCTCAAATCCAGACTCCTGGATTATGTTCCAATGGTTTCATGACAAATCTTCCTCAGGAGGAGAAACAGATACAGAAAATGTTGAAACACACAGATTGGCCTGGCATCTTTCAGTATTAAAATAGCTGAAGCATTTCAGTTTGTAGTGTGAAGCAGGGGTGGGCAATGTGCCTGCATGTTCAACAGAAAAAGTAAAAATCTTTATTTATTTTGTGTTAGTGAAATGTATGAATTTGAAATCAGGACAGCTTGCGGTGCCATGCTGAAATGTAGTCAGTTTTCAATGTGCAGAGTCTTAGAATAACTTTCTTACAGAAATATTAGAAAAAAGACACCGCTTTTTTTCCCAGGTTGTTTGTACCTCTAACATATAATTTTGCCATTAGTTAAGTGTGGTGAAAATCAAGTCACTCATAGAGACCAATATTCTCAATCAATTAACCATTATTTTTTTTCATTGTTACTAACTCCAAGCTTTACTCAGCAATAAATTGGCTGTGGAATTCAAGCTGCTAAAAGCTTTTCAAGGGTCTTTAGCATTGCAACCATGCTGCCTCCACCAGAGCTCTAATCTATAAATCTGAGGACAGAGTAAGGTCAGGCTAAGAATGATTTCAGAGCCATAACCTTATCTCATGCCTCAAAACGCGTCCTCTACCACCACATGGCTGGTTGACATCACTGGCAGGCAGTTTTCTAGCTAATAGTGATATCACAAAGACTTAAGGAATCATATAGAAGAGGACCTTCTAACCTCTTGTTTTTCTTATATCCATTAATATTTGTAGCTTCGCTACTTTCATAGAACAGCTGGCTGATGGAGTTCAGAGGCTAGTTTGTGCAGAGACTGCTAATAGGAACGGCTGTATCAGGGCGATGCAGAGGATCATCTGGGCCAGTAGGCTCCAACAGCTGTGAAAATCAGACAGCTAGGGAGGAATAAAGAAAGCCAGCAGTAATGTTTTCCTCATGGACTCCCTCAGCCATGATGAAATCATCTTTTACAGGATACTGTACAACAACTTACTCACTTTTTCACTTGGGCTACATATATTTAACTATGTGCTTAGGAACCCCTACCATAAATTTCCCCTCTCCACCTCTTCTCATCAAAGCCCTCCGAAATCAGAAGAATGGCTGAGCTTTTCAAACAGACTTTTCAAGGATAAGCGACTTTGTGCACCTCCCTTTAAACTCTTGGCAGTTTTTCATGACTTTTACTTATACCCACAAGAAGAAAACAATATACCACATGCAGTTAGTGATGGAAATTTCTCAGATTACATCCAAGATTATTTGGAAAAGCCTGGAAAAAAAGAATGCAGCATGTGATGCATGGGAGGGTATCCATGGAGAGCTAACCATGGGTTTCTTTCTATATCTCAGCTATCCATTTTACCACTAAACAGTCTGGTCTCCTGAGACTTTTGGAAAGAGCAGCAGAGTACTAGACTAAATGGAAAAGAAAGCAGCACTGACACTGCTTGCTTGCTTATCTGTGAAACAGAGATCAAGGAGGGAAGTCAGACACTTCATTTTCCCGAATCCAGAGCTACAGCATAACTTCCATTGCATTTGCTGCTCAGATTGCTAAAGAGACCCTGGGTATGTTAAACCTTCCCAGTGAGTCTGACCTCCTGGTGGATTAGGAAGATCCCAGCACAAAGTATGGAGAACTCTGCTTCTTAATGCATTACTAAGGGAGTATCACGGCAACTGGTTGTAGTTTCTGTACTATAAAAAGTGAATATGTTAACTTTTTCTTTTTCTCGGCTGAAATCTTGAAAAGTGAACTCAAAATATAGTCAGACTCTCAGGATCTCCCCAGTCAGACATGACAAAGTGCAGTAATGATCCCTGTATACCCTCCAGCACACTGCTTATTCATTGCCTTTCCCTCTTTCTTGCACCCAGAGAATTCCCTACCCACCCCCAGCAGAAGGATGCTTGTTCTGGGTACCTCTTGACAACCTGGCACAAATTACATCTTTCTGGCACACCACCAACCTGCTCTCTCCCCAGCCTTTGCAAATACAGCATTTCACAGCTCTCTGAAATGTTCTTTCTGATGCTAGACTGCAGCTCAGCTTGCCTGCAAATATTATTGCCTGTCTCACAGCAAAACCATGCCATGCTTAGTGCTGTTGCCCAATGCTGCTCTGAATGATCATTTATCCTCCAGCACATTGCTCAATTGTGATTTTTCTTTTTCATCATACCTTTTTTAAAAAATAAATTAAAAAACAAACAAACAAAAAACATTGGAATGTTCAATAAGGTTCACTGTAGTAGTGGAATGAAAATCATGTTCTCCCACTTCATATTTTTCCCTCTGGAGAGTGGAATAATTGAAGTGCTTTTCCTGCCTGTTTAAGTAAAATTAAATTGAAATTTAAAGCACTTTGTTTTTATAACATTCAAAATTTTCACTGCAAAAGGAAAAATATTTTCATTTGGTTTTAAATGTTTTATACTTTCCAGTAATTTCCATTATCACATTGCCTAATGGTCACAGTCCAGAAACGGACTCAGAACAAGCTACAGTAGAAATTTTCCACATAGAAGCTCATAGTTATTCCTGCTCCAGTTGTGACTATGGTACTTCTCAATAAGAATTTCCATGCAGAGGGTTGGGGAAGTTTAGTTAATTGGCTTTTAGTTTTAATTCAGTTTGTTTCCTGGGTTCACTCACATGGATAAACTCTATTTCTGTATCCTCCGCTTTCTAGCCCAACTTGCTTGTTAATGGTGTCATACATTATTAAATAGCTAATATAATGCCTTCTTAAAACCATAATGAATAACTCTAATAGTAGAAATGTCAAGAAAATATAGTGCTTACGACGATGTTTCTAACTCACAGTGGAATTGTGATGCTTAATTAGTTAATGTTTCTAAATTTCAGATGAAAGAGGTTAATAAGTTCAAAGTATTGTTATTCCTATCTTTTTCAAAATATATTACCCCTATTAATTTCAAAAAAAAAAAATTTGCAGAGTCAGAACATTCACATGGAAGCTTCATTTCTATACATACTTATTTTTTTGAAGTAAACAATAAAGCTAATGATATTGCAATTGAAGTTATCAGCTGGGAAAACTTAGACACACATGCAATTTAAAGACAAGAGTTAAAGAACCATTTCAGTTCCCAGATATCAAGGACATTATAAACAGAACAAATAGTATTTAAAAACAAGAAAAACACATATTTGGCTTTGCTTGTGCAGTACACATTAAAACAGATTTGCACACTTCATTCATTGTCATTTTCATCCCATGCCAAATTGTCATCAACAGTACTTTCCAAGCTTGAATTTTCTACAATGGATTTATTTTATCCAAAAAAATAATAATTAAAAAAAAAAAAAAAAGAAATGTTAAGAGACCCTTTACCGGTCTAGATTTTTTTTTTTTTTTTTTTTTTTTTTTTTCTTTTTGTCTTTCTGGCTGTATGAACTCATTTGAGAAAACAAATGCATACAATGATGCCACTTCAAGTTTTGATTCAGCAGGGATATCTTGACCTTCAGATGAGCCACTATGTCACATTGCATTATCAAGTGGCACAACCCCATGTTCCTAATTCAAAAAAGACTGGTTTCTTGTTCAAAACCCAAACTGGCATAAACCCATTTGTAATTTGAGTAAGTTACTAGCAGTTCCTAAAATGGCTTTCCTGGAGAATAATGAGATAGACTGGTGGAGTAAGAAACATGATAAGTGACTCCACAATGTAAAGCATAATGAATGGTAGCTCTGTCCCTGGCAGAAGACCACAGTAGCAGAGAACCCTGTCATGCAGTGTCTTTTATGGCAAGTCATAAATTAAAAGAGATTTTTATTGTGAAAGCTCCTGTCACTACAAGGAGGAAGAACAACATAACACCACATTTCTTTTCAGGACTGCAAACCAAGGCCAAAATCTCTCCTCATGTAAATTATGTCAATCCATTCACTTCAGCTGCATTTTACCCACATTTATCAGCAGAAACAGTCATAAACTGCTTCTGTTTTAATTTAATTAATTATTGATTCTTCAAAATAGTTATGTTAAATAGCATTTTAGTTACCAGTGTCTCCTTGTAAGAGACAATCTGGCACAAAAAGAAAATTCTGTGTATAAGCCAATAGGAGTATACAGGAGAAGAGTCACTAGGGAGATGGAAAAAAAAAAAAAATCTATCTAAATTTAAAAGGCCAGAGAAGTATCTATCTTCTACTGTAATTGCCTCACATGAACAGAAAAAATTACAACAATCAATTACAGCCAACACAGAAAGAAATCTAGCAACAGCTCCCAAATAAAATGTTACTTATTTTACAGGATCTTTCTTTCACTGCTCATAACTTAAGGAGAATTGAAGACTTAACTAAGTTTGGCTTAACTTAGGAAAAAATAGCAAGTTCTCAATGCGTCTTCTCAAGTGTTCTATCCAGTGTTCTAGAGGCACCCATCAGGATAGCCAAATTTTTAACCACATTTGCAGAAGTGTGACCAACATTGTACAATGATTGTCTGTGTTTGAAGGCTGACCTCACACTGGACATCCTGGACTTATGCATATATATTTGTTTGTACACACATACACAAGTATATTTAAAACTTGAACTGACCCAACATTCAGTCTACCCAGGACTCAATTCCCTTGCTGCACAACTCCTTCAGTAAAGAAATTTATACTAATATCCAATATAAACCTCCCCTGCTGCAGCTTGAGGCCATTTCCCCTCATCTTATCACTTGGCACTTGGGAGAAGAACATGATCTCCACATCACTATAACCTCTCTAAGCAGCTAAGAGAATAAATTATTTATTTGTCCTTCCATAGTGAAATTCAATGGAATGCTATGAACTCCCCTGGCCTTAAATAGGAGCAGCTCACGTACATTTTCTGTGAACCAGACCATGATTTACAGTTTCATATCACTAATCAGTTATTTCTCTCTTGTATTCATTTAATTATATATTAATAAATCTTGGCTTTTAGACAGAAGCGCTATGAGATGCATTCTCAACATGATTCATATGTAAATCCCTATAGCGTCATCAGTAGTTAGGCTAGTTAGGCACACATGGAAAATTGATTATAGACTTAGTTTTTTAGCCATTGCTCACTAATTCGTTTAAAAAAATTACTGGCAGCTCCAAACTGCACACGTTAAATGTATCTACAAAGGACTTTGACAGGTCTCTATAAATCTAACACTTTCTGTCTTTTTTTTTTTTTTTCTTTCTAAAATGACTGGATAAAGCAGAAACAGGAATTAGTCCCTGGTACAACTATATTAGTGATATATCTGAGCTTCTTCTGCAGAGTTTAAAGTGAGGTCAGAAACGTTCAAGTAATCTAGCTGGATCAGATGTGGGTTAACTGCTTTTTAATTTTTTTTTGTTGTTTGTTTCATACATGTAATCTAGACTACTTTAGAATTTAAAGCAAGGTTATGTTGAAAATACTAACAAGTAGACCTGATTATGCTTCAGCTTTTCTTTCTTTTACTATTTTTTTTTTTTTTTTTTTTTTTTTTTTCCCAATACCCATTTCCTATTACTTAGAGAGTTTGGCTCTTTAACTAAATCCCTAATGAAGATGTGATGTGATGATATTTATGTTCCTAAATGTTAATTACCTTGTGTGATTAAAAAGGAAAAAAAAAAAAAAAGGTTCAGAAGAGCAAAATGTAGATCTTTTTTTCTTAATGTACCATTTAGTTATTATTAAGTTTAACAATAAAGTGTGAACATCTTCACAAGTACATATCCTGCTGTCCCACGGATGCTGAATTATCAAGTGGTGCTTCTATGTTAGTGAATCAATATGACCATTAGAAAAATGTAATTTTCTGAAATGTCTGTTCAAGTACACAATGGTTCCAGAAATGGAAAGCATCAAAATTTATCTATAACCAGCTTGGACATTCATTTGGTACCACTGAATGGAACTCTTTTACAGTCAGCAGGAACCGACCCTATTTTATATCAGCTGAGAATCTGGATGTGAGACAGAATGATAACAGAAATTTAAGCATAAAATTCTGAATCTATGCCTTTGCGTTAGTTTCAAATTTGTGGTTATCAAGCAACCCATTATACACCATTTATCTTTTTTTTTTTTTTTTTTTTAGCTGACTTAGTGTAGCAGGGATTATCATTTAAAAAATACATGTAAATAAATAAAATATGGGATCTGGGAAGTAAGTCATCCATCCATAGATTTTATGAATCTAACTACTTGGAGTTACATATCAAAAGAAGTGCTAACAGATTTGCCCTAGTCACAGCTATTTCACAAATGGTGAGTGTTGCACATATTCTGTGCATATATAAATAAATCATATGGAAGAAATCAGAGCTGATTGTTTTTGACAGTGACAAAAATTGAAACTTAATTTAAAAGATTGATTTTCAAAAAATGCTGATAAGACACAGGGATCTTAGAGTGAGCAACCATAAGTAGGCATCTGAAAATCATTGGACGAGATTTTGAAAATCATAAGTGAGTTAAAATGTCACGGTGTTGTGATTTTTCTGCAGAGTGTTATTTTTCTGCAGCAATACCATGACCCTTAACTTTTTCTCGGAGCAGGACTTTGCAGTTAGTAGATCAGTGTCACACTGAATATCACTTTGCCATTGGATTATAACTGGAAGGCAAGGAAAACATCAATACTGCAGCTTCTGATATAGAAATGCAATTCAATAATTCACACTGGTGTAATTGTACATTGCAGCTGACTGATGCATTATAGGATCTTAAAAGACTTTGTTGGAAAAACTGTAATAAAATGATTGTTGCTTTAAAATATTATTCAATCAGTTCTCTTGGAAAACAATATCCTCCTCTTAAGAAAACATGTAGTTTTGCTTATCTTATAATGGGTATTCCATGTATTTGAGTCTATCTGCTTGTTTTGTACTTAAACTGCCCATTTCTAATAAAGCAAGTGTTCAGTGCTTTTTAGAAACCTAGTCCTGTTTGTTTTCTCTTTAATGTTTATTACTGCCCATGACAGATCTTTTTCTTATACTGCTAAGTAATGCCGAAGGCTAATCTAGGGCAGCATTGCTCTCCTCGGGCAATTTAGATGAGATCAATGTTCATTAACATTGGTAATTTACGAGGCAATGGGACAGTGGTTTAAAAAAAAAAAAAAAAAAAAAAAAAAAAAAAGAATGGCCAGCAGAGAAGTGGGAAATGTTATCCCATGGATAAGATACACCACATTCACTTTTTACACCTTCTTTGGACAACAAGGAAGAGCAATTGGTATCTTCTACTGGAATTGTATAATGCATTTGACACTGTCCTACATGATATCCTTGTCTCTAAATTGGAGAGACATTGATTTGATGGATGGACCACCTGGTAGGTAAGGAATTGTCTGCATGGTTGCATTCAAAGAGTTGTGGTCAATGGCTCAAATGTCCAATAGGAGACCAGTGACAAATGGCATTTCTCAAGGGTCAGTGTTGTGACTTGTGCTGCTTAACATCTTTGTCAAAGACATGGAGAATTAAATTAATTGCACACTCAGCAAGGTTGCTGACGATGCCAAGCTGTGCAGTGTGGTCTACATGCTGGAGGGAAAGAATGTCATCCAGAGGGACCTGGACAGGCCTGAGAGGTGGGCCTGTGTAAACCTTGTGGGGTTCAACAAGGTCAAGTGCAAGGTTCTGCACCTGGGTCAGACCAATCCTAAGCACAAATACAGGCTGGGCAGAGAATGGATTGAGAGCAGCCCTGATGAGAAGGATCTGGGGGTACAATCATCAACCATGATGGGAAGCTTAACATGAGCCGGCAACATATGTTTGCAGCCCAGAAAGCCAGCCATACCCTGGGCTGCATCAAAGAAGAGTGGCCAGCAGGTCAAGGGAGGTGATTCTCCCTCTCTGCTCTGCTCTCATGAGATTCCATCATCCCCCTGTACTCAGCTCTGGTGAGGCCGCATCTCAAGTACAGTGTTCAGTTTTGGGTCCCTCACTACAAGAAGGACATCGAGGCCCTGGAGCATGTCCAGAGAAGGGCAGCAAAACTGGTGAGGGGCCTGGAGCACAAGTTTGGAGAAGACTTGTTTAGTTTAATCTGGAGAAGAGGAGGCTCAGGGGAGACCTCATTGCACTCTACAACTTCCAGGAGGGAGGTTGTGATGAGGAGGGAGTCAGCCTCTTCTCCCTCTCCTCTTCTAACTCATGATAGGTAGAACTTGAGGAAATGGCCACAAGTTGCGCCTGGGGAGATATATAGATTAGATATCAGGAAAAACTTTTTCTCTCAAAGAGTGGTCAGGCACTGAATGGCCTGCACAGGGAGGTGGTGGAGTCACCGTCCATTGCGGTGTTCAAGAAGCACCTGGACAAGGTGCTATGATATATGTTTTTGTAGCTTAGTGGGCAGTATTGGTGACAGGAGGACAGTTGGACTAGATGATCTTGTAGATCCTGTTGAACCTTGTGTTTCTATGATTCAGCTCTGGGGCCACCAGAGTAAGACGGTCATGGACCTGTTGGAGTAATTCCAGAGAAGTGCGGCAAAGATAACAAGAAAGCTGGAGCCCCTCTCTTGTAAAAGCAGGCAGAGCTAGGGCTGCTCAGGATGGAGGACAGAAGGCTCTGGGGAGACCTTACTGCTGTCTTGCAGTACCTAAAAGGAACAGGAAGGCCTAGAGACAACAGGAAGACCTACAGGAAAGATGCATAGGGACTTTTTTTCAAGGGCATGCAGTGATAGGACAAAGAGTAATGTCTTTAAACTGAAAGAGGGTAGATTTAGATTAGACGTTAGAAATAAATTCCCTATTTACTAATTCCCTAAATTTACTATGAGGGAGGTGAGCCCTGGCACAGGCTGCTCTGAGAATCCCCATCCCATTCAGGGCCAGGCTGGATGGGGATTTGAGCAGCATGGTCTGGTGGGAGATGACCCTGCCCATGGCAAGGGGGTTGGAACTGGATGAGCTTTAAGGTCCCTTCCAATTCAAACAAGTCTTTGAGTCTATGAACACATCAGCATCTATTCGATTGCACTGCATTTACTTTTTTTTTTTTTTTTTTTTTTTTTTTTTCCATTCTGTCCAGCTGGAATGTCTTTTGCAATACTCTGTGACCACTGCCTCTTGTCATTTTGCTGTTAGCCTCCTTGAACCTGTTTGCTTAATTCTTTGTTCTTCCCAGTGGTGCTTCCCTGGCTCACTTCCAGTCTGGGCTCACTCCCAACATTTTTCCTTCTCCTGCTTATGGATTGTTTTTCTGGTAGAAATCACACGGCAACAATGATTTGCTTCATCTTTACTTTCTCCAATATTGCACAATATTATATTTTTCTTCATAACATCTCTATGATATGACCATTAACATTAAAATAGGTAAAACATTTAGTAAGATCCTATTTGTCCTTCTCCATATTGCAACATTTGTTCAAAATAGTATATTCCTGTGAAGATCTCCATTAACTTTTCTTGAGAGGTGGTTTTGAGGTGGTTTTTTTTTTTTTTTTTCCTTTTTAAAGCATGTAGCCAAAGGTAGGGAAAAAAAAATCCTTTAATTCCTCTATCCCAATAGTATATTTGGGCACACACTCTTACATTTTCTTATGCCCTATAACACCTGACTACCTGAAACATTAAAGGAAATTCTAAAATGTGGCAAGCTGTGTAACTGCACTTTACATATTGAATATTATTTGTACAAAAGAAAGATATACAAAAAATGTTTGAATTTGAATGAAGTGTTTCATTCTGAGATATTTGTGTAGATGGAGGCTTTTAGTTGCTTCACTGCAATTAAATTTTAAAAACTTAAAACAGAGCAGGAAGATTTTACTAAACACTTAAATCTCTATTTCTCACAGGTGGAGAGACTAAATAATATAATTTATCTTTATTGATAAATCTTTAAAATAATAAAAAGTTGAAATTGGTTTGTAGTGTGGTTTATTTCTTTTATGAAAGAAGTAACAGATGCAGTAGAAACAGTACACTGTTACTCTTTAACAACAAAAAAGCCATTATCTATTAATGGTTACCTCTACTAGAATTTCAATTCAGTAACTCCAATGACTTCAGTGGAGTTAAACGGAGTTACTGGATTCCGAAGAGCTGACTTCTGACATATATTTTAAAAGTTATTTATACCTTTTTTTAAGTCCCATGAATTGCATATTTCTCATGGGCTAGAGGAACAGTTGATCTGTGGGATTTTTTTTTTTTCCTTTTATCTTTTACTTCTTACTCCTAACACATAATTAAAATGATGCCATGGTGAGATGACAATAATAAGCCATTAGAACAACAAAGGCATGATACTAATACATTTATAAATCAGAGAACAGATACCAAAAACAAATTGCTAGAATGTACATAATCTTTTTTACTAATAGCTTTTCAAGCTGAATTTAATTAGAATAATGAAATAACACATGGAAAGAAAGTAAAATAAACACCATAAAAAGATAATGCCAGAAGACAATTACTGACATCCTACCAACCCTCAAGATCAATAACATGGCAACAAAAGTGGACATCGTCAAGAAATTCAGCTTGACTAGATGTAGATTTGTTCCAGTCTCTCCTGCTACTTGACAGTCTATATAGATGGTGTTTTGTTATTCCATATTGTCTTTTGGAATGTTGCCACCCACTTTGTTTTAAATATGACAATAAACTTAATATTAAACTACACGTGTCTGTTCAGTGCTCTGGTTTTGGAGCAACAATATGATTTACAACAGATAAAATATTTTTCCATATGTGAAAAAAAGTTTAAAACAAAAATCTGGATTTGAAACAGAAAATAATACTATAAGAACAGAATTAGTTCTTTTCACCCTAAAATTCTGAGAGATGTGTCGTCATATTTTGTTTATTCAAATAGTATTTGTGCATTCAGGTTTTTATCAACATAAAATATAGGAAAGAAATATAATTATAAATATAAAAGATATAAAAATAAATAATATAAATATATTTTAAAAAAATGTTATTTTCAAATGCTATTTCCTGTTTACCAGTTTCTTCCTAAGATTTTTATGTCATATTTGTGTTATAAACTTTTATTTCCCTATCTGTCTGCAGTCATCACCAAAAGTCTACAGCATATGACAACATCCATTTCATGATGTTGCCGTTTGTTAAACTCCTTCAAGATTGATTATCACCTGTTTTACTGATGGGTTTTCTTGCCAGTTTTAATACATTTGTTCATTCCTCCAAGGTAACTGCATGTCTTTTCGCACATTACTTTATACTGAATTAATAATGACTGTAATCTGTTAATAATTTAATAATGCATCCCTCAAAATTATATTTCAGGTGCTTGGCTTTGCTGATTGACCACATCATTTAGAAAGAGGAATTAATTGTGAAAGACTTGCAATTCTACATAGGTAGACATGGCAAAACATGTGTGTTACCATGGAGCAAATCTGGAGTAGCTCCCCTGAATTAAAGCAGATTATACAATACATTTGAAACTGATAAAACTGATATCTATATATGTAAAAAGTAAATAAAAAGCTATAGAGAGTTTTAAGCCTCTTCAATGGCTGTCAAATACTCTAAGTAAATTAATAAAGAAAGAAAGAGAGAAAGAGATAAAATTAGCATACAGTGCTAAGTATCATTATTGTTATTTTCAAATGCTTATTTCCCCCAATAGAACAAGTGCGTCTTTGCATTATCTTAGTATTGCCAGCAGTTTCTAATCAAGGGATTTCAAGCATTTATAAGTTCAGTCTTAACTTACAGGTTAGCCTCGATTCATATAAAGATATTGTATTTATAGCAAGTATAGAAAACTAGTGTCTTAGTGTCTTCTATCAATTTAATTAATTTCACTGTCCTGTGTTCTGAAGACAGTGTTTAAGGTTCTCTCTCATGCTTGCATTGGCCATGCTGCTATACCTTGCTAAAACACATCTAACTAGGACTTGAAGGTAATATCAAGCATAAATGCGACAATATGGAATGCATGCTATGTCATGGCCATGCCAATAAAGCTTTTTGTGGGACCTTAGGTGGTTTGCTGTGAGTAAACATAGCCCTAAGTCCTCTGTGCCCTACTTTGCACTGCTACCCTGTGCAGCACACATAGATGAGTGTTGTTATACAACTTGTAATGAGTTATCATGTGATAACCCATTTGAATGTAACCACAAGGGAATGAGAAGCCCATTTTTATATGCATTAGAAAGAATGAAAGGAAATTTAAATATTTCCTTAATAAGCAACAACTTTAAATAGATCAATAGATAGTACTCGTGCAGCCAGTGTCCACAAGCAGCTCAACTGCATTTCAAACCATCAGATTTTACAGATCCAAATTATACAGGTTAAAAATGCATTTAAAACTGCATCCACAGAATTTAGTTTGAGTCCAAAAGGTTTAGGAATGAAAAATGTGAATCGCAAGCCAGATTCTCAGCTGACATTAAATCAGCATGACTTCAGTAGAATATCTGCCTCCAAATATATATTTTTGTTGGCAGTGAAATATATATATATATAGCTTGAACTAACAATGAAGAATTTAGATTAAACAGAGGTTTGAAGTGCTGACTCAACATATGGCCCCATTAACTGAATTATAGTGAATTATTTTTAAAGCATAAATTATAAGTGACTGACACTTACATGTGTAACTATGCACATCGATCACCTGCAAAATGAGAAATACAAGAGTATTTGGAAGACCACAAAGCATACATATTGGTAATGTCTACAAAGACATTCCTCTAAGTGATTGAGCACAAGCTCTGGGAATGAGCAGCACATATTTGGTTTTGAACCTTCCATCTGACCGAATACTAAGCACAACCAGATGGCGAGTCATGTCCTAAAGTTAACACGTTTACTTTTCCACTTAGCTTCCGCAACAATGATGACATTTCTTGATAGACCTTGAAAGATGAGTAGGTGATTTACAAATATAAGATAGTTTAAACTAACATGCTTGGTGTGTGTGTGTTTTTTAGCACTACTGAAGATAACAGATTCAAACAGGGAATTTCACTGTCCTATGTCTGTATCAATTCTGGGATCCAGGGAGTAGGGTAGCTACGGTGCTTCCCCTTTTCTTACAAAATTCCGTAGACAAGCTCTGCTGCTGGAATAGGAGAGGATGTTTCTCTTGTCAGTCAATGGTAGCAATTCTTTTCTCTTGGATAATGATTTAATTTAAAAATTAATTAAAATGTTTCATTACCAACTCCAGTTACCTATAAGTATCATTCTCTAAAACTTCAGCACTAAGACAATGAGATCTGCAACAATTCTATTTGGAGGATAGGAAGAAATATATCTGGCTAATTTAAAGGCAGAATTTTTTTAAGTTTAAACTGTAGGAAAGGGCTGGAGTACATCATTCAGAACCTCCTTCTGGCTCTGTGCCCTTTCTTCACAAACCCATTACAAAATTATGAATTCTTAGTAGAATTCTTCCTCATCTTAAGTTGTAAATGGAGCTTCAAGTATATTTTATTATTAAAACAATATTGTTGTGTGCAAGAAGAAAATAACACCAAACATATTATACAGAAAAATACTCATCAACACAAGCATAATGAGGATTTTATCCCTTTCTCATTTCTAGCTGAGCATTACAAATTTGAAACACCATATCTTAATGGGGGTGTTTCATCTTTCCTGACTGTAAGACTATGATGCTTCAGGACTACTATCATTTCATTTATTTTCTGAAAATGATGCTGTAACCTCTACAGAATTTCAGTGTAGGAGAAAAAGGCACATTCTATACTTTCTTCTGCCACATGTTTATCAAAAAATAAAGGCCTTGGAGACTGTAGGGTGTGCATAAGAGGGGAGAAGGAAGATTATTTTCATTATTATTATTATTATTATAGAAAAGTTGAGAAAATTAAGGATTTACTAATTTATGCAAGTCAATAAACAGACCCCAGCAAACCTAAATTACAGTTAGTAGTCCCTTTGTACAAGTGAAAACACAATAAAGAACTGGCACAATGTTAATTAAGTTTATGTTGTGCACTAGGGAGCATTTCAGAAATACCTGAGCTAGCACTAACATGGGTTGTAATATACACAGCACCATGCTGAACAGATGCATAGCTTCTCTTTCCTGATGAACAAGGATTCAAATATGCAACTGCTTTTGTCTACCCAATGGTTAGAATGAGATAAATAAGCCCAAATGAAACTGGTTCTTTCCAAGAGTAAACATGGGTTAATTGTTTGAGTACTATTAGCTATACAAAGTAAGAAGAAAATACTATGGTAATTTGAATTTATAAAGAGATACTGCTCAACAGTCTGCTATACAGTCTGGGAGAATGCATTACATTGAATTTTTGTTCTTAAATATTTAGAAATGCTTGCATCCAGAAAAATCTAGCTATACAGTTTCAAGGCTTGACTGCCATCTGTTCTCCACATACAAAATGCAAAACATCTGAGCTCACCAAAGCAAGTTAGCAAGGCAATCAGTAACCAGATTGGCAGACACTGTCACCCCAAGAGGCAGCAGCACAGAGAATTCCAGTGCATTAAACATGGGTAATAATCAAAGTTTCGTTTGGCACATTCATTTGATGACAGGTAACGCAGATATCGGTCCCTCTTCCCCAATGCATGAGTGTCTGTCCTGCTGCAATGGTACCTTTTAAAGCTGAATGAAGAAGTCTTAAATATTTCCTCAGTGACTCTGTTGCAGGTTGGAGAGAAAAAACACACAATTCCTATAAAATGGAAGGGAGGGCTGCTTTGGAGGCCATCTGGCTACACAGCTTTTCTAACCTTTGGAATCTTTAGCTTTAGTGCACTGTGTATGATGGGCTACAAGAGGACAGGGAGCCACTCTGCCAAGGCACCACATTGTTGGATACCAGAACCACCATTTCAGTTCATCAGCAGGCTGAAGTTCAGAAGAATTTTTCCTGTGAATGCACAGGAAAATTAAATTCATGAGCCAACACTGTGTCTCATATGCATTTTTGAAGTGTTCAGAACAATGTGTCCAGAAAATGTCAGCATGTTTGTTTTCTCCTGTTTCTTGCTGAGCTGCTGTAAGCTGCCACATATGACCTTTTCCTGACTTCATGCTTGGTTGACATCTGGTTACCATATGTTTGTATTGTTATTGCTCTACCCTTTTATTGTACATGGTGCAGCCTGAAAGATATCAATCTGCAGTACATGCACTCCTTTATACAGAAAGTACGTTTTAGGTAAATAACAAAATAATAATAATAATAATAATAATAATAATAATAATAATAATAATAATAATAAAGAGCTGGAACATCTAGAAAAAAATATAGTCAAAATAGAGTGTTATGGTATGAAATCAGAGAATCAATCAGTAGCAGGTTAGTTACCTTCTTGTTTGTTTGTTTTTTAACTAGATAAATAGAATTAGTTTTATATTTTGATGAAATAGGGAAGAACTGTAGTAACATTCGTGCTTGAACTGAAACAGTTCAGCTAGAGACTTATTTAGTCTTCATGATGAATGGAAAAAGATCCATTAAAAATCAAGAATTAGTATTTAAGCTGTATTGATTCCCCACCTGAAAGATAATCCTTACTCAGGTGAATGTTCCCACTAGCTTTAGCTAATTTACTTCATTAGCTGTTAGTAACCTTCAACTTCATGGATGGCACAAGACAGACACAGCTCCGAAAAAACTGCGAAGGCATATTCCTCGACTGTGGGAGGCTGAACTGGAGTTAGTATTTTTACCATTTGGTATTATATAACTTCCTAATATTTGTTGATATTCCAAAATATTGATGGCATGACAAGAAAGCATATTTCTAATGTGAACTCCATTGGAAATCATTTGATTAAAGCAGCTCTTCATGAAGCCTAGTGTATGATTAACAGCAATTACTTATTCAGATTTGGAGATGCTCTGGCAGTCATTCCACACTTGGAGTGCCCATTGATTTTAGCAGGATTTTTAAATAACAGATGAGTTGAACACAAGGCCCTCCAGGGAAATATGTATCGTGCAAACAATAACAAGTAGATCGTTCACTTTTGCTTTGAAAAATTCAGTTGTCAGTACGCTATTTTCGCAGTTGTGTGAGCAACAGAAGATCTGTCTCACAGAGATACTTGTTTTTTACACTGGTGTTACAATGCAGAAACTCCCAAAGTTGGAAAGGGGAAAGTTTGGATGCTGAACGTCTGGGTGATAAAGGATGGCAGTGGTGGTTGGGTGAGAGCTCTGATCTCAGTTTCTGTCCACCCTCAGTAAATTGAACTCTTCCCTACCACAGAGGACGTCTGAACCACAACATTAGTCTTGATTCTGGTTTTGCCCCTCTGGCACTATGATTAACTAAACAGTACAGTTTAATATTTTCAGCATTCCAGGCGTATTCATTGGTTTGCAAAGTTTGTGCAATCACTCACACTGACAGCTCTGCCTTGCTGATCTCTCAAGTGAGTGTCACCAAGGCAACATGCAAGATAAACTGCTTTATAACTTTGCAGAACTTACTGGGGAGACAGTGCTGGAGTGAAGGATGCTGCAGAGTGCTAAATGGTTTCATCGTCCATGAGGTTCTCAGCTATCATGCTGCAAATACAGACAGAGGGTGCCTGTCAGACAGAGCATGATGAGTCAAAAAAGAGCCATTTTATGTGACGTTCCCACGTCATTCTTCAGCATGTCACTCAGGCACTAGAAGGAATACAGAGATCCACCAAAGATCAGAGCAAACTTTTGGCTGTTTACTAGAGAAGGTTTCATGAATCTGTCTGGATTTTTATGTCTTATTACAATGTCACATTATTGTAATATATAGGGAACTAAAAAGTTTCTCTAAAAATAAAAAAAAAAAAAAAAAAGGCCCCAAAGCTCGAACGTATTTTTTTACCTGGCTTTCTTCAAAAATGCTTCACTAACACCTTTCTGGTGTCTTACAGCTCAGGCCTGACCTAACCTCAGTAAAGAGTACTTTCTTTACTTGGAAATAATATGCTGTATATTTTAACAAAAAGACCATTGCTGGAGCAATTGAGCTGATATGGCACATTAATGATGTGGGGAAGGAATTAGGGCAACCAGCTACAATTGTCATGTTTTCTCTGGCTGAGTTTTATCTCATTTCACTTAGCATGTTAAGGTGGTAGAGAAGTTGGATCTGACAACATGCATGGGCAATTCCAACTAACAAAGTAGCAATATGGAAAGTCAGAGAAGTTAAAGCACCTTTTTCCATGAACAGAGGACAGAAATCTCTGAGGTCTACACTACAAAGTGATGCCAGTCCTCAAACTTAACCTTTTGCCTAAACTTTTTGAGATAGCCATGGATTACAGAAGTACTCATCAACAAGACTGAAGGTCTTAGGAAATTATCTGTTATTATTGATGTCTGCTTTCTTTAAACAGAATATATTCTCTGATTTCTACTTTCTACTTTTTTCTTTTCCCATGAATTTCTGACTCAGTCACACACCTTTTCTCTGGTGTCTTTGCATTTCCTTGACTTCCATAAGAGTCCAGATATGCAGAACAGCCTTTGCACCAGCCAGTATCCTGCTAATGAATTATGCACTTCTAAAAATAACCTTTAATTTGTTTGGCCAAGGAATGGTGTGTTTGGTGGAACAAGAGTGTAATCACTGCACCAGAGCCTGTCTGTATGTTATATTGTGCATGTTAAATAAAAACTGAAATCAATCATTTCAGATTGAAACAAAAAGTAGAAAAAATATCAGAGCCTTCTCTATAGCTTTTTTTTTTTTTTTTTTTTTTTTTTAGAAAACAAGAAACAGCATACATCTGTATCTTGTTTTGACAGACAGCTAGGATGAACGTACGACAATGACGTGTTAATAGCATGTGTCCTGCACTGTGGACACTAGCAATCATAGATTTTAGCTTGTGTTTTAAACACAGAACTACTTTTCTCTTTCCTCTATATTTTTTTCATGTCTACAAATTGTGTGAGGTATATGTACATCTGTCAAGAATCTATCACAATATAGCGAATGACTCAGGAATAACGGATTTTTTTTCATATTTGGAGACAAAGTGACATAGAAATGTTTAAAAAGTACACTTTCTAACACTCCCACTCACCCGTGATCAGATTAACAATTATATTTTTATGGAGAGGGGTCAGCAAAAGTTGTTTTTCAACTAAAGTCAGTTTTAGAACAAACAAAAATGTTTCTAGACAATAATGTTTTCAATAAATCTGTACAAAATTTAGTGAACAAGATTTTGGGAAGAGAGAGAATATGTATAAAACATATAGGAAGAGGAGGGGAATAAACAGAAATATATATATATTTTTTATTTTTTTTCCCAAACAAATGTTTTAACTTTTTGCTGTAAAGTATCACTTTAAATTAGCAGCATTTTAAAAGCAGTCCAAAACAGAAGAAATGAAAAAAGAAAAAAGAAAAAAAAAAAAAAAAAGAAGAAAAAAACAGTGGCAGTGAATAATTGTGATTGACATGAAAGGAATTCCCTCCACCCTCTTTTTCACATTAGCCAGAAAATTGTAAAGCCCAACACGAAACTGTACCTGACATAAGCAATGCAGTCACTGATCTATTTTAGGAAACTAGAGACAGACTCATAATGCATTGCTCTTATCTTTCGTACATTACTTACTAAGTAACGATTGTTGCAGGGGAACTTGCCTGCCCATATATTTCTCTTGCATTCATTGGCCTCTCCAGAGAATCCCTGTGCTGTATGTCAGAATAACATTCTGCTCCTCCCTACTGAATTCCTGTCAACAAGGTCTGAACTGTAAGCGTGACTCCTGCAGTCCAATTACTTAGTGAAACCAGCAGCTACTGTCAAGGGATGGTGATCACTTGCCTTAAATATTGCATCTTATAGGAAAAAAAAATATTATATATATATAAACTAATATATATATTTATATACATATAATATTTATATATTATATATATTATATATAATACATTATATATTATATATGTAATATATAATATTATATATATATATATATTGTATATATATAATATTATATATATATTATATTATATAATATTATATATATATATATATATTAGCAAAAATACTCGGGAGAAGATCAGGAACCAAGGAACAGTTCCAGCAACATTGAATGAAACCTGAGACTATGTCTATCTGCAGGAGATCTGGCCTAGAAGCAATGCTGGTTTGAGCAATAAGGTGCCTTTATCATAACAAAATGCAACAAAAGCAAAAGCCTTAATTAAAAGCCTTAATGAACTGAGAATTATTCTACTTACTGAGGAGTTTGCTAAAAATGGAAAAGTAAAGCTTCCTCTTGTGATTAAAAATATGCAACAGGTTTACTTGCCACGTGCTTAACAGAACACACAGTGGCACTCAACAGTTTGCTTACAGATCTTAACAGGTGCATCTCCTCTGCTCTTAATGGCAGGAAAGAAACTTATACTTCCCATTATTTCAATGCCCTTTTTGCTGTCCCAGCAGAAAAAAGCCAGTGTCACCACAAAGCAACCATAAGCAGTAACACCTACTTTGCTATATGGAGTCCAACAGCGGATCTATAGAAGTTCCTTTTATTCTGGGACTGGACTGAGCTGCTGGAGTCAACTCTTTGTCTAAAATGCTAAGGATCACTCCAGGATTAGCCAAAAGAAACTCAGATCCTCTCTCTATCTTCACTGAAAGGATACAGAAGCCAAGCAGGGATGCAACAGCCAGGCTTATTTCTTATTATAGCCCTGTCTGGTCAAACAAGGACTGGGACAATTTTGCCTAATACAAACAGTCAGTGGTGCATTTGAAATTCCCATTTAGAAAGACTTCAGACTGTAAGTCCATTATGCTTCTATGAAAGTTATGCTCTTAAATTAGTAAGGATTAAAACAGAAAGCAGCTTGCTACTATATCCCAATTTAAATGTTGAAGCACCACATTTTTTCTTTCAGGATCTCTGCAAGTAAAGCATTTTCCTTTCTTTTATTGAATTCTGCTGTTCACAATAACAGACTAAAAGTTTTTTTCCAACCTGAACTAATGAACAATAAATCATTTAAAGCATGCAAACGCAGTTCAGAGAAAAGGAAAAATCAATTGAAACTCATTGAGCTTCCAAAGTAGATTTTTCTGCATGATGTTTTTCGTTTCTCCTTTTCACAAAACATGTTCATTTTTAAGAATTAAACAAAACAGAATAAAAGAAAATGAGATAATTTTGATTCATCTTAAAAAGTGTTAAGTAGCAATCATGGGAAAGGGAATGAAGCCTAGGAAGTGAAAATAAAAATTTGTCATTTTTTCCATTTGGAAGTATTTCATACTTATTTTCTCAAATAAAAAATATTTTCTCTTCCAAATTCCCCCAAGGCACTAAATAATATAGCTCTATTAGACTTATTAAAAAATCTTGGTAGCATTAGAAAAAGAAATTCAAACCACAAAGACACCCAATGGGAAAATTATGACAAATGATCTTAATTCTGTTTTACCATTCCTCTACTTTTCTCTACTACAGAATATGAGTGCTGAAAAAAAATAATGTAGCAATAGGAAACCCAACATTAAATTATGGAAAAAGAAGTAAATTTAAGTGCAAAGTTTTCCTCTTAGAAGTATAAGCCATCCTTCAGGAATATTTTCTGTTAGTTCTTCAGTTTGCAGTTAATATCTAATTATAAATATTACAACTGGGTATTCGTGCTCCTGCAGAGTGATGAGATGTGACTGCACAATATGTGATTCATGCGTATACATTATTTCTTTTAGTCCCTCCTGATATTTAAAGATATTTATTTATATTCCAGAACCTTGAACTTCCTTATGCTGGCAAATATTTGCTTCTTAACCCCTCACCTGTTTTGAAGTGAAAGACCATTGTAATCCTCATTTTATGAATGCTCACTAAAACAAGTTTGGCCCTAGAATTTTAAATCTTTGTAAAGAGTAGGTCAGAAGGGGTTGATTTTCATAAGACAGGTTACCCTCAGGGGCTTTGAACTCCTTAAAACAAAATTTGGAGCCAAGAACCATGAATTTGCTGTTGACAACTCTTTAAATTATTGAGTGTAACCAGTAGTGCACAATACAGAATAAAGAGGAACACTGGACAAAAAAATTGCACTTGTTTCAGTTCCATGTGATTAAAAGGCAAATGAATACTAGTTGTGGAAACATAACTGTTACTTGAAAATAATCGGTCTCACTTACACGACATTCTGATAACATGCAGTTTGCAGACCAGGGTAAATTTTGGCTTCATTAAAAAATAGTCAGCATTTAGTTTGTGGCATTCCTGATCTTCCTTACTAGAGAGAGTTGTAAGACCAGACCTGAACTCCTTGAGTAGCTAGACTGAGTACCTTTGAACCATGCCTGGCAGCCAGTCTTGTACACAATGCAAACCTAAGAAAATAACCACACTTTTAGTTTTAATTGATCTATTTTCTCACATATGTAATTGTGTAAACTGCATTACCTTGCTCAAGGCTTGCTGTAGTATATAAACATCTAGTTTATATACATGATGTTTCCTTCAGCATAGAAGCCATTCATGAGGAAATTGTATCCAATAAAACAGGCACTCAACAGCAAACCTTCAGGGACTGATGCTTAATGGACCATGTGAAAAGAGGAGTATACCCAAACTGAGAGGGGAGATTCTGTTTAATTTATGAGTAATTTAGTTAATAAACACAAAGATGTATATACCTCACAGATATTTGCATGTAAACAAGGTCATCTCAAGAGCATATATTTCTCAGTTTTTATTGGCAATTTCAAGTATAAGCCACATTTAAGCAAAAATCAAAGATCCTTTCCTAATCACCAAGAACTTGAGACTGTAAAGATGGAATACAATCTGTGGATTTAGTCCTATGCAAATGTTTTCCTGATCAAATGTGTTGTGTTTAAAGCAACTGCATTAAATACATGGAGCAAACAGTAATGTAACGATGTCAGATATTGCAGTGATCAGATTTCTTTCTGTTTTAAATAAACTTTTCCATAGCAGAATACAAGCAATAAGAAAGCTGACTTTGCTTTGAAAATGTGCTGGTTATAAAGATAAGACATCTCCTGTACCAAATGACACAACACTCATCTTTATAGCTTCAGAGGTCAGCAAGAGATAAGGCAGGCTTTAGAAAGAAATGCTGCTGCTTTACAAAGCAACAGCAACAATACATTCATAATGAAGTCTATTCTAACCATAAATTTTCTGACTGGAAGGTAGGAGATAACAAAGAAATCATCTTTTAGGTAGTTTCAACTACTCTGTGTTTTCAAGTTATTCATTCTGAGCAAAACAGCCTTGCAACACAATCTCCTGGACTTACAAGTAACAGCATTTTATGGTCATTTATGTCAACTTGCTATAGTGTCATAGCTAGTACCATCTCTGAACTTGGTTCAGAAAACAATTTTTTTTTTTCCAGAAATTCCTCTTCCACAGTGGGTTGAAAGGACTCAGCTCTGAAATTAGATCTGCTTATGGAGGAGCTGCACTCTTTGAGTGGGAGAAGCCTAACACAAGCAAACCTCAGTATGTACAAACTGTGGACTATGGGAAGGATGTCAATAGAGTGCAAAAAGTCAGGTTTTATGCTCATAAGCATAATGTAGAGGAGGCTACAGTTTACATCAGTTTTGCAGTGGCTTCTATGTTTTGCACAAAATCACAAGGATGGGAACAAATTTCAGTCTCGTTTCAGAATCTGGATTGCCCCTGGTCTTTCTTTTTCACTGCTGTGATGCTCCAATATATTATCACAGCTTCATTCTACCTGGGTCTGCACATGAAGTTCAGCAGCATCGAGCAGTTAATAGTGCCTGCAAGGTGCTTGTACAGCTTTATTTATTGAGATGCATTTTTCTGTTTCAGCATTAGATCCAGATCATTTAACCAAGAAAAAATGCAACAACCACCAGATGTTATGTTGTGCTAGTGACTAATTATCAAAGAACATGAAAGACACGTCATTTTTTGAGGGTGTTAGAAAAGATATAGTGAGTGGCGTGAGAAAAAAAATGGGATTAAGAACTCTTGGAATTTAGAGTTAGGAGAAATATATATATATATAAATATGGGGAATGCTATAGCTTTTCTATAAAGGGCAGAACATCAAATGACAACTTGCTGAGGTTGGAAAGCACCCATCTGTTCAGAGCATAGTCACGTGGAACAGGTTACTCAGGATCATGCCCAGTCAGGTTTTGAGTATCTGCAGAGACGGAGATTCTGCAACTTCTCCGGGCAACCTGCACCAGTGTTTAATCCCCTTTACACTAAAGGAGTTTTTCTTTATTTTACTTGTAATTTGATGTATTTCAAATTGTGTCCATTGCCCCTTGTTCTGATGCTTTGTACCACTAAGGAGTTTAACTCGGTCTTCTTTGCTCCCCCTGTGAAGTATTGATACACATTGTTAAGACTCATCTGAGTCTTCTCCAGTATGAAGAGTAAGAGCTTTTTCAGACTCTACCTGTATGCTGGATGCTCCAAGATGTCGTTATCTTCATGGCTGGACTTGCTACAACTCAACGAACCACTGCAATATTCCCTGCTGTGGGACAACAGAATGTCAGACCTTGAACTCACATGTATGCTAAATATTAAACATGTGCCTAATCATGATTCTTAGTAAGGAGTTTATATTGAAATCTTTTCTTTAAGCAAGTAAATCAAGATGAATTCAGTGAAAAATTCTTGGCAGTTATCTGCCAATTTTTAACATCTTTGGTGTCTGATACCGCTCAGAAGTAACCATCTCCTGGGGCTTTCAGAAGGCATTGAAGATAATCTGAATTCCTCCCTGGAGATGTTCAGAAACATCATGAGACTCCTTCTTAATAATGAGGATTAGATGGGACAGTGGTTGTGAGATCAGACTTACTGTAATATCAGACATCCAGAGGGTGCAATGTACCCACTTACCACTTATCAGTAGGTCATTGAAACTGGGTATCAGTCCTAACTGTTCACTAATGTGCTGCTGCTATCATTCTACTGCATTTACTTCAGCTGCATAAACTTACTACACAACACGGTTTAACTTGAAAAGTCTTCTAAAGCATCTAAAAGAGTAAGTCTTTTCAAAATTTGGAAAAAAAAAAAAAAAGTTTTTCTCAGTCACAGCAAGGAAATTACAGGGAACTACTTATTTATACCTAATGTACTGTATTATATAGTCTGCAGGTGAACCCAGATGCTCTACCATGCTCTGAACACGTTGCAGTATTGTGCCACAGTGCCTCTGCTTTATAAACTCCTATACTGCCACTCTCAAAAATCAATGTGTCGTTCTTTGCTTTTACTGTCCAAGTCTTGCAGAAGCTATGTGAAGTAAAGGAACCAGAGTAGATCACAGGTTCTTTGCCTTTTTTTCTATCATTTTCTTGTTATAATACATGTTATAATGCAGGTCATAGCTCCAGCATAGGTTAAGGCAAAATTCTCTTTTTCCTTCCTCCCCTCACAATGGCTTCAGCAGTGATATTACATTCTGTTGTTTTCACAAACACATAGGAGCTAATTTCAAAGTCAATCCTTCAGGCTTAATGTCCCTGGATTTCCCTCAGGGCAAGACATTTATTCTTTATAAAGTACCCTGTTTATTGCCTGACAAAGAGCCTAGTCTTGTTAATGCAGCTGATAATTTAGAATGGGCTAGAATGTCCCAACAGAAGCTTTTCTCACCTCTGTTCCCCACAATGGAAATTCATTTATTGATGGGCTACTGTATAAACACTGAGTTGAAGGCAACAGAGAAATGTTTCACTTCTGTCCTCTCCCTCTGTTGCTAGAGCATCACAGTCACTCCCCTCCTTATGACTATTTAATATTTTGACAATGCTCTACATCTCCGCAAAGGTGCAGAATTGTTAAATAACTCATACTGCAAAATTTGCAAGATGGGTGCATTTGAGAGATAGCCAGAAATTTTCATTTACCATTTTCACAGGAAATTTCTGATGTATTGAAAATTAAAACTGTTATTAATTTTCTAAGAAAAATCTAATTTTTCCCATTTTTGTTTTTAAAAATATTTTTTTAAATAAGAACTATTAAAAGAACATTTTTCTTTTTGATTGAAATATTTTTTATTATTTTTAAATACATTTTAAAAAGCTCTGTTCATAAAACAATTAATGAAAATTAAAAAGTAAGCTAATTTACAACCATTAAATATATATATATATATATTGATTTTCCAGGTCTGATTTTTCTCTAAAGATTGAAAGCATGGAAATGTTCAGTTTTTTTTTTTTTTTACTTTGATTAGCATTGCAATAATTAGCAAACATGAAAAATGGTAGTCATAAGGGAAACGTTTCCATTCAACACTTACATATTATATCACTCTGCAGATAGGGAAGTAGCAAACACAAGCAGAATGATTTTACAGTGTCACACATTTGGTGGCATATCCTCTAGGAAAGCTCAAGGTTAGGGACTCTTCGGGGTTTAGGTTTAGGTTGTTATATCTCAACCGCAGAGCCTGGGATTTGACAGGACTCAGTCAGAACTACTTATGAATGTGAGGACCACCATTTGCTTCCCCAAATAAAGGTCTAAAATTAGATGGTTGTTACATTCTTGCTTTCAATGAAAGAAATTGTGCCTTGGACTCTCCTGTATTCTGAGGTATTTGAGCAAAGAGAGAGATTTGAGCAAAGAGAGAGAAAGGAAAGAAAATAGCAGTGCCTGTATGGCAGGCTGCTGTACTTAAAACGCACAGAGCACTGAAACCATTACTGCAGAACAGTGAACATACACCAGCTTGGGAAATCACACAGAAAACTTCTCCTGAATATCTCCATTCACAATTGCTTTAGGAAGGTTAATCAGGTATTGTAAGATGTACCAAAATAAGTCAATTTCACAGTTTTATAAAAATGGAGACAGTGATAAATGTAGTTTAAATAAAGTGGTGTGTTAGATCAACTTGCTTAGTGAGAAAACTGCACTGAATAGTCTCAAAGCTGAGATTTTGCCAGAGATAAAACTTGCATATCTCCATTTTTACGTATACCTGGAATGACTAAGGTCTGTGTATTTATTCGCTGCCATTTTAAATTATGTGCAACTCACTACAGAATTGAGTTACACAGCATATTATAAATACTAAATATAAAAAATAAAGTATATATTGTGCTAAACGGTTGCTCACTAAACTCTCTCTTTAAGTGGAAAAGAGTTTATATGTTTTGGTTTAACTGTGTTGTAAATCTTTTCCTATAACTACCCACTTGAGTCATTTCTCCACTAGGCATTTATAAAATAAAAGGAACACACACCAGCTCAGATTGAGATGAATAATAGTTATGACACTATCCATACACAGGATATTATTCACAATATAAAAATAATCAAACTAATGCTGCTGTAAAGGTGATAATGTTCAGCTAGAGCACTGGGATCTCAGGAAGACTAAGGCAAGACTATATAGATATGCTTTAAAGGGGAAGAGATATATTAAGATCATGCAAAGTGGTGCTGTTTGCTATATCAAACAGAGCTCCCTGTACGGGACAGGGACCTATAAGGATGCAAACATTGATCACTGGGCAAATTCTGCCCTTCAATACCTCTTTAGGACCTACTAATGGCACTAGCCATGCCATTGGCATGGTTGCTGCACCAACAAAATCGCACCTAAGTACTGCTATATATAAATATGGGGCCCATTGATTTATATGTTAAGAGGATAAGAAGATGGGAAGTACTCTCAGACCAACACCCACTGTGGTGTGTAACTTCACTGATTTTTGTACTTAAATAACTTTAGGTGATTAAAACCTTAGGTCTTCTTTCTGGCCACCTAGGACCCAAATTTATTCCTTTCTATGAGGTCTCATACAACATATATAGAGAGAGAGACAGAGAAAGAGAGAGGACTACTCTCTAAAGACAAATATTAGATTCCATTGATTTAAATGTTTACAGGGATATAGAGATTTTAAGTCTTAAAGCAAAAAAAAAAAATAACTAATGCTTCTAGAATTAGCACCCTCCATCTTCCCTCAAATACTCTATCAACTTCATGTCATCTTACAGCTGCCATGAGAAGATAAAGGTGTTGATATATGAGAAAAGCATGGGTACTTTAATGAAGCGCATGACTGAAAAGGCCATGAAGAAATAAAAAAGCCCAAATTTACAAAGGGGATTAGAAGATCAGCAAATAAGTCATGGTGCTACACATTGAATAATGAGAATAAAAGGAAACACTGAATTGCTGCTTATTTAGTGAGACACATTCATCCAGTGCACTGAATGAGGTAGGAGCCCCGTGGAGAAAGCAGTATGCGATCAGGTAATTAAAGACTGTATCATAATGCATGCACACAAGGGAGCCAAATTAAACTTGCACAGAGCTATCAATGTAACATTTCCTAACTTTTCTGCATTTGACTTTGTAACCTTAACATTCTTAACACAGCAATTTTTGTTTGGGTTCTTTTTACATAGTCATTGGTATACATTACCCATGAACAATTTATTTTGCTCTTAATGATCTAGCATTCATGTAGTTTAGCTATAGCTTTCCAAGCACTGTGAAAATGTGATTAGGTGATGCAGATAATCACCTATAGACTTGGTAAAAAGAAATAAAAGGCTTCAAATTAAAACTGTGAAAATGTACATTAAACCATTCACTCACATACGACGAGACACTTTTGATCACAAAAATGAGCTACCAACTTTTCCAACAAGTTCTTACTTAACTTGATTTTCTAAAGGAACACAATGTATGTGATTTTGATGACTGTTTGTCTATCTATATGTTTGCCAATCCTTCTCATTCTGATGAATTCTAAATCTATTTGTGAATTATAGGGCGTATAAGGAAAAATAAAGGTGTTGAAGATAACAATTTTTTGCATATTTAATGAAAACTATGGTTGAGACTGGTTAGGAGACAGGTTAGAGTAAGACTCTAAATTAGTGAAACGAATAAATTTCACCCAAAGTAATGGTAGACAGAACATGGCTATTATTCATTCTGCTTTTCAGTATAAAATATGGAAATATATTTTGTGATATGCAAGCAAGAATTCAAAAGTAAATAAGAAGTTACAATTTTATTTTTTTTTTGGCTCTTACTATGCTTTTTGTCTCTTACTATGTCCCTCACTGTTATCTCACTTCTTCATGGATTCATTAAAAACCTGAAAGAATCAGATGGACTGCCCACGGTGTCATCCTCACCAGGTGCTGAAGGGCACCTGGAGGAGGAAACTGAGACTTGTGAGGATGATTAGGCATACCAATATGAAAGATAACATTACTTGTCTTTGGCCTATGTAGCTTGGACAAGGGTCCTGCACAGACAAGGTATGATGGTCTAAAAGGCTAAGAGAATAACATTAATGACTACCAAGCCATGCAAGAATCCTCAGATCATGACTACACTGTATGGGTTGGATAACTGGAATGCAAAGTCTGAGGAGCAGATTTCACTGACACATAACATTTTAACCCATCAGTGTTCACCAGTTATTTTACTGCACATTATCTACAACACTTCCATTCACTTTTTTTTTTTTTTTTTTCCTTTTTTATTCATAGCCTTTTTGTAACCCTTCCCTACTCTTCTCCCCAGACATAAGATAGTTTTTCATACTTGCTGCCTGGGCTTGCTTACAATGGCTGAGCTACTTAAGTTGATTTTCATCTTCTAGTTTCATCTTGGAGGGCTGTTTCTCTCTTAGACTTACAATAGCTTCCCACTGAAAAGTGTTTTGTAATACTTTGTACAATGGAATAGTATGCACTTTAGAAACTGTTCACTTGGCAATGTGCTGTGCATACAAATAGAAGTAATGTTTGCAAGTAACAGAAGTAGTTAGACTAACCTAAATCCGTCTTCCATTGACTCATTTTTAAAGCTGTGATTTTTTTTTTTTTTCAAATCAAATCTAGAAAGTTCCTACTTAAATGAAGCATGCAATTGTGTTAAGTGTTCCGGTTTTGAATAGCATTCAATTGTATATGACTGTCATATCCTGGCAAAATTTCTGTAAAGAGAAGCTGAGGTAGAGGGGAAGGTTTGAATTAGCAATCTTGCTGAGATTAAACCCTCACATGGGATAGGTGAGTGCAGGCTCAGAGAACTTGTACATCCTCACCAGTCAGCAAGGACTGCAACTGCATTTCTGCAAGCAGTGAACAAGGGGCATAGGTAGGACTATGCGTGGCGGGATTTTGTGGAGAACCTTGGAAAGGCGTGGAAGAGATGAAGGAAAGATGATCTAATAGCCATAAAGACACTCATGGAAAGCATATAACAAAAGATTTCATGGAAAAAAAAAAGAAAAAGTTTAATTTGTGGTGGAGATGAAAACTAGATGAGAGATAGGAACCAGGTATTAGAAATAAATATTCAGTCTTAGCACAGGAAAAGTTAATAGTTAGCTGACCAAGGCTTGGTAATATACCCATTACTCTTTCATGCAGACTTAATAACTTGGACAAAGGAAATAAAATAGGAGACAGGAAAATTTGCAGATGTTTACCTCCCTTTACCCAATGACTTTGGATCAAGGTCTCTGGAAGAAAAAAAAAACACTAATTTATTCAGACTTTCTATTCCTCTACTGAATTTCAGGATTCAAGTTTAGTATTATTTTTGACAGATAATGTGAGGGTGGTGAATATCTGAAAGGACAAACGACATAAAAAAAAAAAGTCTGCATAGTTCAGCGGTTTGAGCTGTTTTTGCAAATTCATAAGCTGTCATCTTATACCATGCCATATAGAAAAAAGTATATAGTTTGCCAGTAAAAAATAATTAGGTAAAATTAAGAACTTAATTATAATGCTGATATTCTTTTGAATTTAATTTCTGATTTTATGCAGACATCATATTTCTGTTTATGCATATATGTTGTAACTCATTAAACTTGACCATAGATTTACTATCTATTTCCCATGCCTCCCTCTCCATAATTTCTTCTGTACACTGTAACTATTATGCATTTAGATGGTAACTGATTAAACTTTTCCAGGATAAAATATACGTAATAAAGAGCACATGCAGTAAGCCAAAAAACACCTTAATCATCCTCAAGCTCTGTAACTCAAACTGAAAACAAAGAGAAAAAATAATCTTAAAACCTAAAAATATTAAAAAAAAAAAAAAAAAGCAAGCAAACAAACAAACAAATAAGCAAAAGAAAACAGAAACTTTCAGGATCTTGACAAATAGACCTCATCTCAACATATGACATTAAGTAATTTTTCTGTCATTCACCAGGTGTAACTCCAGTAGTTGATGTTTTGCTGTGTCCATTATAAATTTCATAATTGAAAACTCTGTTGGTTCTGAAACAAGTTTCATAAGCACTGCTAAACTTAACTACAATTCTTCGCTATGAGCAGAGATGATTTAAATACAATTTCTGTGTTCTTTGTAGAATATGGAGCAGCTTTTAGTGGTGTAGTTGACAAGGGATATCATGACAAGATAGATCTTGAAATAATTCTTTCTGCTAGTGGTTTAATTTAAAGTCCCTGAAGTCGGGTAAGACATTAATGAGTCCTAGATCTTGCCTCAGATGTGCAAAAAGCCTTGCTTGCAAAATAACACTATATGCAGATTTGGGGGAGAAAAAAAAAAAAAAATTTGGACATGTTTTCTGGGAGAGAGCATATACTGAATCTAAAAACATTAACAAGAAAGGTTGAAGAGAACTTTGATTCAGAATCTGCTAAGTTTTATATCACTAGGTGACATGGGAAATAAATACAAAAATGCCCAAAAAATAGATTAAATGCATATTTAATATATAAAATTACATTATTATATAAACAAAATGTGACTTAAATATTCCATTGTTTATTGAAGGAAAAATGTATAGTAGAATTTGTTATCAAAATAACATATATTTTTCTATATTTGATATATCTTATATTCCATGAACACAAAAATGAAAAAGGATTATCTATTATATCCTTATTGGAAAAGAAAGAAAATGAAAATAGGGCCAGGAAAAATAAAGAAAAGAAAGGAAAAAAAAAAAAAAAAAAAAAAAAAAAAACAGCATGGCAAAACATTAGACTAAATTTAAGTCAAGATAAAAGAGAACTGAGTGATGAATAATAAATGCCGATCTCATTATATATCAAAAAGGACAAATCACAGCAGATTCAAGTTGAGTGAAATGATTATTAACTCAAATTCAACTCACAGATACTTTGACTATGAGTAGGTCAAATTGCCTGGGGATGAGATGTTACAAATATACAAATGTGTGACCTTGTGGTGAAGATAAACCAGAGACAAGACCTCTGCTCACAGTAACACAGAACATCTTATCATTAATTCACTGTCATTATCCTTATTCCTTAGTATTCTTTATTAGAGGAAATAAAATATAGATGAGTCTTAAAAAGAGTTTGAGCGTGAGTTATCATAAAATCAGAATGGTTTGGCTTGGAAAGGACCTTAAAACCCATCTAATTCCAATTCCTTGTCATGGTCAGGGACACCTCCCACTATATTGGGTTGCTCAAAATCCCATCCCACCTCACCACTCTCTGCACTATAAAAAAGAAAGAAAAAAAGTTGTCTTCAGCTTTTTGATACCACTTGATCCCATAAATAGGTTCTTCATTGTTCTGCATCTGCTAGAAGTCAGGCAATGGACAGAGTGGGTGGCCCTCTAGGGACTTGTACAAAACCTTACAGAGCTCCTCCATCACCTATCTATATACATGTATGGTCAAATGCAGCCACAAAGGGGATGTCACCAACACACAAATGAGGTGAATAAAGACATCCACAGTAAAGGAATCCTACCTCTGAGGAGTTGAGTAGACTAATTTATTTTTTTTTTTCTGACATTTCTATCAATAATCTCCTCTGTGGCATAAAGGTTAACTAACACTAGGGATAATAGGAACAATATGTTTTGATCTCTAAAACAGTGGGCTGTCCTGTTTCACTGTGAAACAGCTTACCTTTAGGCAGAAGGGAGACTGATAAAACAGAAATCTATAAGAACAAATAAGTAAAAGACATAAAAAATAGGTGCATCAGCTATACAAGTGGGAAAAAGACAAAAAGGAAGATAAAAGCCTGAGGAGTCCAAGCACTATTATGAAACTGCATTTGTCATCCACCAGCCTTAACACACCTTAGAAACTGTTACATAATAAGACAGAAATCTTCATTAAGTAATAATGAATATTATTACTTCTTAATATATATTTAGCGAGAAAGCTTGAGTCTATTTAGTGGATTACAGAGTGAGATAAGGTAAAACTATGTCATATTTTATATATAGTGTCTAAATAGCAATTAAAGACCTCTAACACTGGGCAACAACTTCCCTCTACTACACTGCTTCAGCATTCTTATTACTGAAGTTTCATCCAGCAGAATGAAGTTAAACAGTGTTAAACTAAACTTTCAGGCTAGAATTCAAGCCTGTTGCAGATGAGTAATTTCCTACAAATTCCCAACAACTTTGTCTGTCCTTGGAAGCTATTATCACATTCCCTGACATTTTCTCAGCTTTAAGCTAACCAACCGCAATTCATATTTATTTTTCTATGATGATTTTTTTAGGTCATATGCGTCAGTCATACTTGTTTCCATTCCCCAGGCTACAGCTAGTCCTCATTTAACTTGAAATGAGGTGCTAAAAAATGAACACAACAGTTACAACAGACCTTACTAAAACTTAATTTTGACCTTTATGATTTCTTTTCATACAGAAATCCAAATGTACACACACATGTGCATTTATATATATATAAAATAAGATGTATATTCTAAACAAGAATATGGCCTGCAAGACTGACTGTAAAGATTAATATACACCTTGCAGGCTTTACTCCTGTTTAGACTGTGTTCTTTATATGTGTAAGAAACATGAGGCACTGAAAAGGTCATAATCATTATATACACCAACACTGTGATTTGCCATTACGCTTCAGATGTTCTATATCTGAACCTCTTTCAGAGTCACCTCTAGTGCAATACTTTTTCCCAGTGTACATAGACTTATCTTTCTCCACACAGAAAGTCAAGGGCAGAAGTACATATTTTCTGTCTATAACCAGACAAGGAAATCAATGAGTTATGAAACTGGAAGGCTGATTTCATATTTTTTTTGAGAAAGGCTAACTCTAGATTCAACAGCCTTATTTACATAAACACAAAAGCTGTCAGTTCATTATCAGGTCATTAGAAACATGGAGGTGAGAAGGGCAAATTGTAAAAATCTCTGGTAAAACAGAAGAGGATTAGCTTCTGCTTGCAAATTTGTGTTAAAACTTGATAATGTCTAGAGTCACAGGTCAAAAATTATCCTGATGAGTAACCAGAGTTCATCTACCTTATGCTTAGAACAGTCTCACAATATTAGCATGTTTAAATCAAAGCAGATTTATTTCATAAGTAAAGTTCATAGAACATACTTCTACAGCATATTTGTGATTCTATAGCACAATTTCTAAGTGAAATTGTCTAGAACATGCTATTTTAACACGTGAATTAACACCAATGATGTAAAGGATGATGTTACAATGAAGTGAGCTGATGCTTCATGTACTAAATCTGAGGTAACCAAGAGCATTCCTTCCAGCCAGCAGGTGTTATAACCAACCACTAAGCCATAATGGTATAGGAAGTTACTGTAGCAGTTTGATGATAGAGGTAAAATTTCTTATGCTAAAATTACAAAAGTGAGGTTAAATTCAATGCACACATCATTTTTAAACGATAGTGACTGATCCCAGTGGTTGTCCAATACTCACCTACATGAACAGAAACATTTTTCAGTGGTTTTCAGCAGAATTTTGATGAGCCTAGAAAGATCTTGCCATTAGAGAGGACAAAACCGGTATTCAGGGAATTTTTAAAAATTGAGATCAACTTTTAAAAATTAAGACCACATTATTTTGGCCTAAACATAAGAACCCAGAAACACAAGATTACTCAAATGCTACATTATACAAAGTTGTGAGTGAGTTTCCAGCAGGCTCTTTTCTAGAGATATTTACTAAAATTGTCTAAAGCAGAAAGTGTCAGGACAATATCAACAATGCACAGGGCCTTTTTATGCCTTTTTACTCAGAATTAGTTCAAGAATGATGAAAGAAAGTCCCAACTTCTCTTATCTCTGATAATCTGAGGGGTGTGAATTTTGATGTACTTTATTTGAAAAATAACTTCCACTGTTATTTAAAAGTTATAAATATTATTTGGATTTGTCATGATTTTAACATTGGGTAAAACTGTGATGGTTAAAATTAGTATATTTTCTTTTTCTGGAAAAGAACACCATCCTACAAAGTCTTTCTAGCAATCTCCCAAGCACACTTTCTGACCAGTCAGTTCCACTTACAAATGTGTTAGAAATGGAAACAACTCACTATAGACAGACTAAGGCAGAATTTAATACTGGATTTTACTTTTGCCGGTTGTCCACTCAACTGAGAACATTATTGCGCAATGAAACCGGGACAAGTAGGTCATATGACAATAAAAAACAAGATGTCCTCTTCAAAAAGGCAGAAAATATAGCTCTGGTCTAATCTTGTCTTGCACACAGACAATTTACAAACTGTTGCAGAATCAATTGGCAATTACTAAGAGCTTTCTGAGTAAATGGATTTGACAGCAGATGATTTCACCAAATGACAACTACGGTTTTTAGATAGTTAAAGGGCTAATGCGTCAACAGAGAGTAATGAGAGGAAAAAAAGGTACTGACAAAAATATGCAGTACATCTCCCAACACATGCGCCCAAGGTTTTCTTTAATCTTCTCACTTCTGTTCATGAAGCCAAGTGACAAGAGCACCACTGTCCTTGAGGAACCTGTGTTACTACAAGACTAAGCCCTGGTACCTTGCTCCTTTATATGTCTTCTCAGTCCTGTAAAAACCTTTCAAAATGCCAGAAAGTCATACCACATACCTTCAGTTCCATGTTACCATATTTTTTAGCATATTTTAGGTTCTTACTTCCGGCAAGTCCTCTCTGACTTTTTTTTGTTTTTTCTTTGAAAAGACCATGAGATGTGCTCTACTCAGCTCTACTGAGGCTGAGCTTGGGACAGCTGCAGGCTGTCCAGAAGTGTTTTGATGTTTGTCTCAGCACTCCCTTTCTTCTCATGGTGTACCATGGAGATGTTCCCTTTGCATGTGTTTCTGTTTCTCTGGTTACATTGTGGTTGGGTATGTGCAGTACTCTCCAAAAAGGTGAAGAGATCCACAGTGTTCACCTATCTCCAGTTGTGGAAAGGATATTTTGCTGTGTGCTGCTTTTTGCAAGAAAACCTGTCCACAGATGTTGGGCAGTGTAGTGGGCTTACGTGGCAAGGTTTTGGTAGCAGGGGGCCATAGGGGTGGTTTCTGTGAGAAGGATCTAGAAGCTGCCCCATGTTTGGTAAGGGCCCCACTGTTTTCCAGAGCTGAGCCAATAAGCGATATTGTTTTGCGCCTCTGTGAGAGCATATTTAAGACAGGGGGAAAAAAACGCTGCACCTGTGTGGTTCACAGATCTCTTCATCTAATGTCAGTGATAGAAGAAGATCTCAATGATAACAAAGTAAAGCTGTTTCCACTGGCCTAATGTCACCAGCCATATACTTTCTAAAATCTAGTACTCTAAGTGTTGATTGGGAATATGGTTACTACACCAAAACAGATTGGAGTTTGGTCCGCATATATTGACTGTTTCAGAAATATCTCTCCTTTGCAAATTGATAATAAAATTAGGAAGAGCCTGCAGATGCCCAGATTTCCTTATCCACTTTCAATGTGAGGAATGTTTTCACTTGTATGCAAGGAGCAGTATTTGTGGATCTGGTCCCTCAGGCTATTTAGCCAGGTTTGTTAGCTGTTTGTTAGTTGTTGGTTTTTTTTTTGTTGTTTGTTTTGTTTTTTGTTTTTGTTTTTTAAGAATTTTCGGGCAACTGAAGTGGAAAGTTCCTTGAAGTCAGAGCTCTCTTCATCTAAATTTTCTGTCTGAATGAAGCTTTCAGAGGGAAATTTCTGAAGTCAAACTCAAAGAGGCACATAATCACTATGTTGAGAACTCTACAGTGTCTCTGCTATATTAGACAGCTAGGTTCAACTCCTGTGTCAGCAGCTTGTGCTTGAATCATTTACCCCACCTCAGAATTAATCTTCAGTACTCAGCTTTCTCTGTTTTGATGCAGAACTCTCTAGATCTCTAGAACTCTTTTTTTTTTTTTTTTCTACAAAGAAAATATATTTTGAAAGCTAGAAACCTCTTGTGAGATGAATTCCTTTCCCCTGCTCACCCCTGCCCAGCCCCTGTCATTCCAATATCTTCCAGCTGTATTACTAATAGTATTATGTTTGGAAATAGGTCTTGTAATGGCTTTTGTAAATCAAAGTAGAAGACTTTGGCTGAGACACTTTCAGCTGCCCATTTCAATAATTCATATCCTACTCAAGTCCTACAGACTTGTTCTGTCCCTTTGCTGGATGTTTTCTATAGTAATCAGTGCCCTACCTCATGTAAGCCATCATGTTGACTTATCATCAGCATACAATTGTACAGATTCTGGCAAAATGAGAGATGTGCTGGATGTGCTATGAACATTGGTAACAAGTCATCTTCAGTAAAATGAATCTGCAACAACTAAATAGCAAATACTAGTTTTTTGCCTAAAAATATTTTGACCTTATCATGTTGACAGATTGACTTTGAGGTATGGGGAAAAAAAAAAAAAAAAAAAAAAAAAAAAAGGAAAAATAAAAGAAAAAGAGAAGTTATTTTTACTTATACTAAATCAGAAGCTTCACATTAAAGCTTTGGGAGAAGCACAATTCAATACCCACACCTTCAATGAAAGTGAACTTGGATGCTGGTACAAATGTATGCTCTTAGAATCTCAATTTACACTTAATTCCCAGAATAAATAACCAAATCAAATCCCACCCCCAACATTAAATGCTTTCTGAGCAAAGCACATGTCCTGTTGCACTTGGGAGTTGCAGTGGCTAAAGTAGCAGTCAGAACAGAGTTAGCCTTGCCTTGGGAGAGCTGAGCTAATCTGCCCCAAGGGGTTAATGTAGTGAAGGACTATCCCATCCCCTGCTGTATTATTTTGTGACTAAACTTGATGTGTGTTGACAGAAAGCCTTCACTTCACCTCAAGAGATTCAGATACACTGGCAAATTAATATTTGCTACTTTGCAGGAGTAATTTAACAAAGTGATGAATCACAATGTACCTTAAGGCCCTAAACTGTATATTTTAAAGAGTTTTATTCTGCTTCTGATAGCAGAATTTTCAGGAAAACATGGTAAAGGCCAGAGAGGGTCTTTAAAATTGACCTTTTTTGTAGTGTAACGTCATTCTCTCAGCTTACAGTGCTTCATTGCTTTTCATGCAAATAAACCTGCCACAGCCCAGAAAGTAACCCTCTAGTATGGGAAACTATAAGAGCCAGCACAAGAAGGGAAGTATCTTTTCCTGCCTTCACTTTCCTAAAATATTAGTAGTAACCTGAGCATTTCTAAAGAACATATCAGCATGATAGTTGAAGTTTCATTATTCTTTTAATCATTTTACAGAGAACTTTTCATCTACAAGTGCTGCCAACCAGAAATTACCTAATGTTAAGGTTAGATTTGGTTCTTTTAAACAGACGAGTGATCCTGAATAATGAAAGAAACTAAAGCTATCAATACGTTATTTTTGAAGCACTGTAATATGTTCATATTAAATATTTGCTATTGTTCTGTCCTCAAACTACTACAAACCAAGTAGATATTGTGCAATTGGAAATTTGTCAGTATGAACTCCCACGTTTCTGAATTCTAGAGACAGAAATGAAACACTGATATTCAGAGAATTCATTTTGATGCACTGACAGCTATTAATACAGGTTCCCTGTTCCAAGACGACAGTTCGAATAACATGGAGTGTTAAATGTATGACACAGCACGGTGCTAAAGTACCAATGGAGTTACTTCGACTGGGGCAACTTCCCTGCTCTGTAGGATTTATTGCCACACTGTGCGACAGTCTACTGATTATGAAAATGCATGCATGAACATGTAAACCTCCCCCCCTCCCTTGGACATTAGACCCAATTTTTTGGGGGGAAGAAGCTTTCAATATCCCAATATCTAGTGAATCTAAACTCTGAAGCTGAACCTGATTGAGACCATGCAACACAGTTAACTGCAGTGGTTAGGAGGTGAGCATTTCAGAGGGCCATGCTGGAAGGCAGGAGCTTCAGAGTATGGGAAAAAGGAAAATCAGACTGGCCAATGTAAGAAATTTGTGTGCGAGTAAAAGCACAGAGGCAAAAGAGGCGAATTGTGAGCCTCTGCTCATAAGAAACGCCTTACATCTTTTCCCTTTGCTAATTTGATTTCCACAACTTTAATCACAGTCTTTCCAGGAATTCCAAAACATTTTGCATGAGCTGATTTCTGTAACTTATTTTAAGCATTACTATTATTGTTTAAAGATATATATATATTAAGCATTTAGTATTACAAAAGTTGAGACTGCATGCATATGTAGAAATGAATCATAACTTGGTCATCAGAGAAAACGCGTTAACAGTAATGAGAATATATTGAAGTATCTACAAGGGCTTCAGAGAAATTGGATGACAGACCACCAATTATTATCTGATATATCTGGGATAAACAATAATAGTCAACATTGATAAAGGTTTATGGAGAGCTGGCCTTATTTTTCTGCTTGGAAGTTATGTCATAGTTGGATTTGGTAGAATAAATAACGAGAGAGAACTTTTTTGACACACAAACACAACTAAGGGAGTCTGTCTTATGCTGTTCCATTAGCTGGGACATGGGAAGTGATACATCTTCTGGATGACATCTCCATAAAGCCCTAGTAAGCAAAGAACATCTGAGAGGAACACTGACCATTTGGGATCTGAACGCAGGTGAAACTCTATGCTTGAAAGTACTTGTTGACATTCTATAGTTACCAGAAACTACTCCATTTCCTTCAATAAAAGGAAATAAGAGAGATTACAAGATTTCAATAATGAAATTAACTGTGCAACTTATGAGAATACACAATAAAAGCAAGGGTGAAATGCTAACTAAAAAATATTAAAAATTCTTTAATAATTGAAGAATTTATGAATTTTAACTAGCATGATGCTTTGAAAACATGAGCAGAGAGAAGAAACTGTAGAAAAACAGCTGTATCTGGCATAGGAAGAAATCTCAGCAACAGGAGTAACCTCCAGCAAATCAGATATCTCTGATAGGAAAGAATTTGAAAAAAAGGACAGACCAGGATAAGAAGAGCAATAAATGCACATTTTTGCAGCCTTGATCAGATAAGCCTCAGACTAACAGAAAGCAGCAGACAGAAACATAAATAAGAAGCAGTCAATGGTATTGTAGGGATAGAGATTTTGTTTCCACTAAAATGTTTATTCTTTACTCTGCAGCAGTGAGCAGGCAGCTGAAGTCATATTAATAAATTGCAGCTTTAGTAGACATCAGAAGAGCATAGAAAATGAACTATTCCTGGCATGGTTTTAAACAGAATATTTGCATCTTAAACCCTCCATGATTAGGACTATGTCCAAACACTGAAGCCTGTGTTCAGACAAGCAAGTAATATATATTCTAGGTTCACGATATATGACTGTTCAGGCTTGAATCTTTGTCTCCATTTTAAGAAGTCACAAAAGTCAGGCTTGGACTCGAGATCTGAAAGTTATACACTGACACAGGATTTTGAATTGGAAACATTTTCACTTGCAGTATATGGTGAAGGGCACCTTCCCCATCACACATGGGAGGAGCACATTCACATTTCTGGAAGATGCTTTTATAATCAAGTGAGGAAAAAGCAGGCTTCAGCCCTGATTCCTAGGGAACTCTGTCTGAAAGCAAAGCTACAGTATGTGTGTTTAAGGTGATTATTCTCATTTTTGGAGTGTTTCTTTCAAACATTTCACAGTATTCTTGGCATCAAGTCAGAATTTAAAGTGGTGGCTCAAAAGCTTCACCTACATCCATTGTTTAACATAACAGCAACTTGACAGTGACTTTCTTTTGTAAGGGAAAGCAATTTCCCCTGTGCAGCTTGAGCACAATGGACACCAGTGGGGCTGGCACTAACATTTACTGGCACTGCCCAATAAGAAAACAACTGCAAAATCAATAATTTAACATACAAATAAACTTTTAAATGCCGTACTACAAATTCTTAGTTCTCATTTCTTTTAGTGTAGGCCTTCTCCTGGTAGCTAGAGATTTATATTTGCTGATCTATAGGACAAATATACATGCATATGTCCTAGAAAATGATAGTTTGAATCCAAAACACAAGACAGAATTGTTTATTGACCTTGTTACTAAGAGTTTCATAGAATCACAGAATGGTTTGGGTTAGAAGAGACCTTAAAGACCATCTAGTTCCAATCCTCCTGCCAGGGGCAGGGACACCTCCCACCGGACCAGGTTGCCCAAAGCCCCATCCAGCCTGCCCTTGGACACCTCCAGGGATGGGGCATCCACAGATTCTCTGGGCAGCCTGTTCCAGTGCCTCACCACTCTCATAGTGAAGAACTGCTTCCTAATATCCAACAGAAATATACTCTTTTTTAGTTTAAAACCATTACTCCTTGTCCTGTCACTATGCTTCCTGACAAAGAGTCTTTCCCTAGCTTTCTTGGAGGCCCACTTTAGGTAATGAAAGGCTGCTGTAAGGTCTCTCTGAAGCCTTTTCTTCTTTAGGCTGAACAACCCCAACTCACTCAGCCAGTCTTCATAGGAGAGGTGCTCAAGACCCTTGATCACCTTTGTGACCCTCCTCTGGATTCGTTCTAATACTCCCATGTCCTTCTTGGGCTGGGGGCCCCAGAGCTGAACACTGTTTTTTATATGTTGTATGAAATTATTTTTTTAATTTAGCAAACCAGTCATGTTCAAGATTTTACACTGCAAATGCATGTGAGTGTTGTATACCCACACAGGCGTACCCAGTATGAAATTGTGTATGTACACAGGGATGCCTGAAAGCAGGTGTGCATGCCTCATGGGCACAGCCTCTGTGTGAGTGTGTGCACCTGCACAATTAACTTCAAATTTAACAGCAAATGTGTGAATCCATTTGTATTGGTTCCAATAGTGTTGGCATTGCTGTATAGCAGAACTAAATCTGTTCAACTTGGGAGCTGAACCCAAAAACAATTGATGTACACCAAGCTTTGGCATAAATATTAAACAACAAAAACAACACAGATAAATGCTGAGAGAGTAGGCTAAGAACTTTTGTAGGATTACAGGGATAATTCGTTGTTGCCTCAGAAGCCCTGTTCATACATACATGAAAACCTTTAAAAACTGTTCCCTCAGAACAGAGGTGGTGCGTGTACATATTCTGGCCCTGTACCATCTGTCTGCTGAAAACACATGCAGTAAATATCTTTAGAATATGAAGACTACCTGAAAAGCAAGGAAAGACATTTTGAAGGTCTGAGGCTTTATCAAATTGTTTTTAAGTTAGATAATTGGACTTTAAAGGGAAATTTAATTGTACCTAAAGGCAAATATGTTTAGACTGAATTATGGAGCATTCACTCAGCAATACCAAAACCTGAATTAGATTATTTTTAAATATCTTGCGTAGTTTAAATTGGGGGGGGGGGGGGGGGGGGGGGGGGGGGTGAGCCAGGCTTCAAAGATGAAGCCTGGCTCAGCCTTGAACTATAAACAGTAGAGCTTGACTGACCTACTTGTGCCATTTCCAGTAATTAAGTAGCACATCTGTCCTTTAAGCGATTCACAGTAATGAACAGTAAATCAGAAGCAAGGAGGTATGCCTATATCTCAGAAGTGAATCCTCAGCAAGACTCATTATATCACTGAGTTCATTTAACTTTTAAGAAGAGAGTAATTGTAGCAATTGCTGAGGGCTCCAGAAGAAGATGCAGATGTGGAACAGGCAGTGGACAGGAGCAAAGCCTTTTGGACCCACCTGGACCTGGGGCTCAGATTTTCACTTGTTGCACTGGAACAGCCTTGTTATTTATAGCAGCTGGAATCCAGCCCCATGCTCCCAAGCACATGAAATGCACACACTGACCATCCAGGAGCTTGTACATCTACAACATTTATCACTCCCACTATAAGCTGGTTTTCCAGCCTTGTTTGCATACTTCAATCTTTCTGAAATTACAGTAGCACAAGATACAAACTCTCCATGCCAGCTGCGGGAGAAATGTTATTCCTTGAAATGCAATGGTCTTTGTAGGTGTATTGTATAATAAAATCAAAGTGGATATAGCCTTTTATTATTTACATTACAAAAGCTCCTTCATGCACCAGCCAAGGTCTACTGTCTTCACAGGGCAAGCACTTCTTGCCCCATAAAAAAAGGCAATTTAAATAGGTCGTGAGACCCGTTAGAACCTTTCCAACAAAATCATTTACTCCCTTGAAAATAGTTTTTGCATCACTAAATTTTTAAATGAATTGAAGTCAGATCAGTTTGAGCTTGAATTGGCAGAAGCCTAAACAAAGTTTTAAGAGGGCATTCTGTGTTTCCAAAAACTGTTTCAATGTATGGCTTGAAAGAGACAATTTCATTTTTTAATTTGTTTAAAGTTAATTGTAATAACAGCCTTTAAAATTTCCTAAGGAGAAATGTCTTGTCTCTTTCAGACTAAATAGTTCAGTTCAGCTAAAATTAATCTAGGTATTCCAATTGCAGAGATATTTATCTTTTTTTAAACATGGAACAGGAAGATGTTTTTAAGAAACATATTTAATGATGTGGCAGGGAAAAAAAGCAACAGACAATAGAATTGCTTCCCCTTTGCCTCTCGTAAAGTGTGTGTATTGCTGAAGGATCAAAAAGTGAGGTGTTGAAGTTTTTTAAATGGGTTTATTTTATTGCTTGAGGGTGCCCACAAAACTTTTATCCTGCCTGCATTTATATATGAAAATACCTTGAATACCAGGAGCATTGCTATTAATCTACTGATTACCAGAGAACTTTGGGGCAAACTTAGGCATTCTACAAAGACAAGTAGGCATAATCTCAGTAAGGAGCTTCTTTGGTGAAAAGACTGAACAACTCCTGTCAATTTGAGATTATGTAACTTTTATTATTTTCCTATGCTTTCTCTCCCACCTTTGGAAAATTTGAGTGTAATTCAGGAAAACACATAAGTAAATTCATAAATTAACACAATTATATGGAATAATTTCCTAAATTCAGGGGGTATTTGAATTAGCTAAGAATGAAAACATTTGAAAGTAATGGCTATCAATAAATGAATAAATAGTACAGCAGAAAAATTGCCCCTGCATACTGGGCACAGCCTGGAAAAGGTCTCTGTCTTCTTGGCAGATCAGGTTCCTGTAGAATGATAGTGCTAAATCAGATAATGTTGAATGACAACACAAAGTGTAAGTCTGGAAATAAACCCAAGAGATCAGACAGAATCTTTGCTTTCCTCCTTCATTTGTGATTAAAGAACATACTGCTTTTCACAAATAAGAATTACACAGATAAAGTAAAAATGAAAACAAGAGAAAGCTAATGAGAAAGTGTAACCAAGAAAGTTTTCAGTGTGTTCATAGATGAGAAATTTAACTAAGGAATACAGGAACTGTACCTTTCCTTAGAGAACAGGAAATATCCCTTGGACCAGTAGTTTCACCTATTTTTATGATCCATCCATATATGTAAGCATTGGGCAGACTGCTCATAAAAGAAATATTTCCTAAAGAGGACACTGTCAGTCTGGTTTTTAAAGAGCTGATATAGAAACTCCACATCACCTTAAGTGCTGCCTGTAATAAATACTTTATAAAATACCCATAAAAATATTTATATGAGAAAGTAGGGAGCTGTTAAAGTAGTCTATGTTGCCACTTCAGCTTATTTAGGGCCAAAATTCATGTTTCCAGTAAGAATTTATGACAGGACATGTGTACATGCATAAAAGCACATATGAAAAGTTTAGTGTTGTCACATTATTGTTTGAATAAAATTTGGTTGTCTTTGTGAGGAGTTTAGAAATATGAGAAACTATATACCACAAAGTGTTTTCTCATATACCTGACATCATCTTTGAAGAATGCCACAAACATCAGGCAAAAAATAAGGACCTCATCTTTGCAACACCAGTTGTTTCTTTAGAGCAGCTATACATACCTGAAAATAAAAAGGGATTTTGTTCTCTAGCTTATCCGCCTGCAATTACCTTTACACAAACTTTTCCAAATAGAAAGAACTTGATCTTCACAGCATGCAACAGACTTATCTGGGACTGGAACTCTTGCTCTGCCCACCACTTTGACAAGCACAAGTCAGTTTATCTTTTCATCTACTAAAGTACTCATAATTGGCAAATCCCATCAAATATCATACCTGGAAACAAAGGACCCAAGGGAGCCATTTCCCTTGTGGAAGATGCAAGGATGCCTAACATTAACATTAAAACAACTGAGAAGGAGCTCAGCACTCTCTCTTCTAAGAACACATATATTTTTAAAACAGGTTACCAGCAAAGAAACAGATTTTCTGATACAATGTCAAACACGGTAGTGTTCCGATTAACAGCAATTCACCTTACCCAACACAATTCCTCAGTCTGGATGTGTTGCAGGCCGAAGGAATAGTGTATGTTCAATATTCATTATGTGGGAAATTGAGGGGAACTTATCCACAGATTCTGGACTCAAAACACTATTGGGAGGAGCAGTGCTGGGCTGGTGGGCACTTGACACAGTGAGAAACCCGCTGGAAATGACGTTTAATGGAAAATAAATTGCTATTTCTGAACACTACTTCCCCCTAACCCCATATGTGTTAAAGCTGGAATCTGAGACTGGAATAGATCATTCTGACATTCAGACTCCACAGTCCTTTTCTGGGATCAGTTGACCTTCAGACTCATAACTTCTCTCCACCCAAACAGACTGAAGTACAATATCCATTTCACTGTAAACCTAGCCATGCCATATGTTACTATTTTATTTTATTTTATTTTATTTTATTTTATTTTATTTTATTTTATTTTATTTTATTTTTTACTACAACATACATAGTCGTCTTTATTATAAGTAAAAGTGACATACATCTTATTTTGCTATTAAAAAAAATAAATAAATACAGATTACTGTACAGTAATATCAGATCATGAAAGAGATTTAAGGTTCTTTTGCCTAAGCTTTATGAATGGCAGACAACAATAACAATGGAAAGGGAAAAAGTCCTCTCATGGTGTTTTCTCAAGTGGTTCCTGTGATATTAGGACACTGCTGTTATATAAGACAGACCAGGTAGTGATCTATAAAATCACAGTAGTTCTGAGGTCAAAAGAGCTCTGCAGAGTGACACCATCTGCAGGAGGTTCCATTGTAGCTGATATTGCCCACTACTGTAGGCATAAATACAGAATTCATTAAAGCACACATTGGCTGCTGTAGATAGTAAGTACAGCTTCATAAAAGTCAGAAGAGGTAAAACAGTAGCATCTCACCACAGCTGCCATGAATGACAAAACCAAAAACTACAGTGAAGGGGATAAAGAAACAACGGGGAATATCTGAAGCTTCTCTACAAAAGATGTGTTTTAGTAAAATGCACCTGACTAGTTACAGGAGAGAAGTAAGAGACTGAAGTACTTTGGCCTGTTGATGCAGGAATTTTAGGCAACACAATGTTTCCCTCTATCTTTAGAGTCTCTGAAAATGTCCATTCAGTTAGGTAGGTCTTGGGTCAATTCCCAGGAAGATTGTAGTGTTTCTGGAAGAAGTGAACTGTGGCTCTTTGCAGAGAAACACCAAAAACAATTTTGGAAGTATAATTTTTTTGGCATAACATGAATTTTGGACTGTCAGGCTGTACATCTACAGTAGACGTTCAGATTTCTGAAGCATTTCTTTTTTCATACTTCCACAGAAGTTTTCATGAGGAAGAAGCAGTTTCTGAGACTCAGCAGACCATCTGGCTACAAAGCTTCCCTGATCTCTGAAAACTTTGGCTATTAGCAACAGTTTCACTTCACTTTAGAACCATAAATACACTATTTCTTCCTCTACTTCTTCTTTGGGGTTATCCCAACTGAAAAAAAAATAAACCCCAACAGCTACTATGAAGACAGCAGGAAAATAATAGAGATAAAAATGGTGTTGCTTAGATACAGCTTTAACAGTGAATGAGATCAGGTATTTTCTGCCCATTAACAAAGACGACCTAACTGCGGAACAGTAGTAAAGCCCATCACATCCTGCTAAATAAAATCTTCACTAGAAGGGTGGAGGAAAGATTATAGGAGCTTCATTTGTGAACTTTTTTACACTGTGATACTTTTGCTCTCTTCAGATCGAGTAGTACAATCCTGGCTACTTCATTCATGTGACCAGACACCCATGCCTAAACCCAACAGTAAAAATTGTTTCAATGGGGTTATTTGTACAAATAAGGGATTGCAGAACAAAATCTTAAGATGCCAACCTATGTGGATGAAATCTTCAGAGAAGGGGGGATTTTCACAATGTTGTGTAATTTTATTTAAGAGGTTGGGTCAGATGCTCAGTTGATGCAATTACTAATAAATATGTTGTTTTTAGTGGTTCTCTAAGGTCTTTCCTGTAAAGACATGGACTGTAGAACCAGCTGTGTATTAATATCACACTATCTTTTTATGCTTCCACAACAAATAGGTTTAATAAGCAGCCATCTCTTTTCAGAGTGTTCTTGCTATGAAACTAAACAGAAATATGGTCTGCAATAACACCAAGGTCAACATGTACTGCAAAGAAGCAGGAGAGTGTTTCACCAGAGAATGGAAAGGATGTTAAATATTTTAAGAATCTGCTGCTTAAATAAAAGGAATTCTCCTGTGCATTAAAAATACATTTATTGATCCTGCTCAGAATTCAACGGAAGATGACTTACAACAAAAGAAAACTTAAAAGGACTTGTCTGTTGCCAAAATGGGTAAGTATATAGGACAGTCTTTGGTAAATGTAGCAGAAATCAAGAAACACACTTAAGAAAAATGTTTGGAGCCCTCTTTTCTATTAAATATTTAGCCTACATTACAATTTAAGCATTGACAGTATAAGGAAGGAATTTAAAGGGCAAGATGAGAAGAAAAATGTGTGTCACTTAAGATGAACATAGCAGGCATCCTAGCTAATTTATGCAGATGAAACTGTTAAACAAATAAATTAAAAAGACCCCCACTGTCTGCACTTGAGAGAAATGGAAATCATCATCTTTTCTCTCAGTCCGCTCTTTTTATCTTTCTTTTCCTTCTCTAAGTAAATATGAGTCAGAAATCACCACTGGCAGTACAACCTTTGACAAATTTTCAGACCCCAAAGAAACAGAAACTGGATTTGTGTGTGCTAATATGGACTCTGGAAAGCCCCACTGTTTTCCCTCAAAATAAAAGAAGTACTTGAAAACATGGGTAAAATCCCTCAGCACACCACATCTGCCCCATTTTTATTATCTCTTTTTCTCTTTGTGTTCTGGGCTTCAAGTTGTAACTTTTACTGGGAAGAAACAACTCATTTTGGACAAGAGTGAACAGCTCTGATTTTGGTACAATTAAAAAGAAAAAAAAAAAAAAAAGATGCAAGAATTTATTCACTACCAGACAAGGAACATGCACTGAAAATCTATGCCTTCCACAAGCACTCTGATCAATATTTCAATATTTACCTTTCCAGGCTGAAAGAGTTCAGAAAACTTATTTTTATCATCAAGGTCTGATATGACTTTGGAGCATATGTACTCTGAAATGACTGTTGGTGATAGAGCAAACACAGCATGACCTAACCAAGATGTATTACACTGCAAAAATGTTATTCTGAGAGGTGAAACAGCAATTTCCAACAGCAAACAGCCCATTGCAGCCCTCTTTACACTGTACTAGAGATTTGGGTGGGCACTTCTAAGGAGTATGTATGTGGACAACCCAGATCTCAGACTTTGTTCTTAAAGGGTGGATAAAAGGTTAAGAACTTTACTTTTTGTATAGTACATATCTAGACAAAAGGCCCCAGTGCCTTAAAGGGCCATATCAGTACATGTCCTTTATTTATGTTTCCAATCTTGTCTTTATCTGTACATGCCCCTCAGAAAATTGCACTGCATGTATAATCTGAAGTGGGTTTCCACTCCAAATGACCCATAAAAATAGCTGGCTTGGACACTGTCAGACTGAGGATACTGTAGATGTGATCACAGGCTACATAGTCAAGACCTAGTATCTGATACATGAAGGAGAAAAGGATGACGCTTTTTGAAGACTAACATGGGAGGCCTCCCATTGGTCCATATGCTTGGGTCAATAGCCCCAAGCAGGGGGTGTTGTTGACATACTCCCAGAACCATCAAAATATTGTGTGCACAAGCCTGGTAGCAACAACTGCCTTCAATTCCATTTGTGTTGTGGAGCACTGAAAGTATCGGGAAGAATGGGATAGCAAACTAACATCAGCTGCTGCTTCCAGAAGTAGTAGTTGTTAACCAGCTAGTAGCATTACAGAGACTCAAAGGTTTGAATCTTCCGTTCCAAAATTATTTCCTCATATGAATACCACAATCCAAGTGCTGTGTTGACTGGGAAATTACAGCCAAGTTTCCATCCTTTAAAAGTACATCCCACATTATGAAAAACTACTAGGCCAAGTGAGGTCAGATTTGACATTAAGATCCAGTGCCAAACAATTTCTTCCACAGATGGCACTTGCAGGATCCACTAAAGCACAAGTCTCTCTTACATGCCTGTACTGAAAAGCAATTCATATTCATTTCAGCCATAAAAATAAATAAATAAATAAAATTGATTATTCACCATGATGACTCAACAGATTGTAATGACCCTTTATGGTACCTCTAAGTTTTAAAACCAAATCACATTTCTTGTAATTCACTATATTAATCCGTTAATTAATTATACGAGTGACTATATGAGAGAGACAAACTAACAAAAGTAATAAATATAAAAAGGAACAAAGAATGACAAATATAATTTAGTAATTACATTCCCAAAAGGAACACACAGATATTTCTAGTCCTGTTTATCCTTCTAATTTCCAACTTCTCTGTTGTATGCAAATGATGTAGAAACCCTACAATAAGTGCTGAGGTTACTCACTAAAATTCAGAATGACAGTGAAGAGAAGCATGAAAAACATTTCTGACATCTAAAGACAAGGTAAAGTTATATAAATAAATAAGATTGCAGATCAATCTCATGGCTAAAATACTGGTGTAAATTAGCATTCTTGTGCCAAGTATCTGAAACACTAAAAATATTGAACAGGTACTTTTGCTTTCAGCAGGACAAGTATTTTGCATAAAATGAAATATTCATATTACAACATGGCTATAAAAATAGGTAATTTATCACTGTGATCATAAACAGCAAAGATATATCCATATGATAGGAAAGATAAGGCACATTCTGGTACAAGCTCTCTCTCAGGCCCTACTGATGTGTCCTGCAAAGGCTTCTGTTATGCTGCTGCTGTGTCATCCTGTCTGTTAGATGACCCAAGCATGATACAAAAATACAACAGAGAAAATAAAAACTTTTCTAAATCAGACATAACACTTTTCAGAAGCTCTCTCCCAACGCCCTTTTTAAAATTCTTGATATGTTTGCTTCATCTCTGTGCAAGTTCATTTAGTATTCACATAAATGAAGGGACTGCTTCATGAGTTGCCCACTGAAGTGTTACAGCCCGTGAAAGACTCCTGGAAAAGAAGCATTGTGGACAAGGCAAGACACCAGGGGAAGACCAGAAAGATTTTACATTTTCCAGCACAGCTTGGTTCTGACAAGGCTTTACTGGAACACATAGATTTGGCTATTCCTGATTGATTGGCAGTTTTATGAGGTGTACAAATGTGGGACCTCAGCTGGAACTGTCATACATACCATCTTACAGTGGTTATCAGAATAAAACTACCTCACTCTCTGTTACAGTTTGGAAAATACCCAAAGAAGTAGGATTTTCAGCTGGGAAAAATGTATAATGTAGTATGGCCTATATGTTTGTTTGTTACAGTGCCTGCAAAATAACGTTTTTGCCACCTGCGCTTTTCAGTGTCCAGCGGGGATACAAATCAATTGCAAAAGTTTGTTATATGGCAAGAGAATAAAGATCTGTGTTAGGCATGTCTTATGGGATCAAATTCAGTCCAGTATAAATTTTTGGCTCTGTTGTTGCAACAATAAGTAATGGTCCAAACCCTCAGTGACCCTAAGGTGTAGTTTCTATGAACAGAGAGTTATGCTGAACTTTTCCCTCTGCAGATCTATCCCAAATATACCTGTCTGGTTTATATTTAATACAAGTCATTCTGGACTTAGAAATGTTTCTGAGTATGAGGAATGGTGTTCCAAACAAAAGAACATGAATTATGAACACTTGGGAAAAGAAATAATCCTCTCAGAGTATCCATGTATGGCTAATATTATTCTTTAGTAACTATTCTCTTCATTTTAATCTAGACACATTTTCCTTATATTGGAAAAAAACGTTCATTTTCTATAGTTAATGATAAAGGAGAGGTTTTTGTTAGCTATTATTAATGGGCCTGTGTCAGACTAATTTTTTTCTATTTTACTTTGTGATTACTAAAGGTACTACTGTCATTTTGTCTGAGAATTTCAGAGCATTAAAGGTACTTAACTATAAGAGGAAAATGAATGTTTAAATCAACTCCCTAGTCAATAAGTTAACACTAAGTTCTTCAATTTCCATGCATATACTATTTCTATTGTCTTACTTGATAATACATGTACTATCAGTATCTTATAAAGTGCACACAGGTTCCGTAAGTGTAAAGTGGCATAAGCTTCACTATGTCTAAATATATTTTTTAATAAAACATAATGGTTAATGCCACTAAATTAATGTCTATGACTGTTTCATACAGCCATAAGCTCAAAGAATTTATAAAGTACTATGTTTTTCTATGACAAAAAATAATAATAAATACAATGGATCTAACTTTGGTAATGAAATTACTAAAGGCCTCCATCATAGTCTTAAAATTCCTGTTATAATGATCTCGTTCTATTTACAGTTCCTACAAGTCTGATAATATTCTGTATAATTTTTCAAGTATTGACAACTGCAGTAGAAGACATAAAATACAGCACAAACTGTCCTCCTCCAGAAAAGTGCAGATGCAGAAATCACAGAGAAGACAAGCAAAGTGAATGCCTTTAAAAATGTATTGCACACCTTTCTCTGACTTCACTCAATGCTCTATGAACATAGACACAGACTTTTTGTGCTGCTTCAGTGAGATTCAGGAGGTGAATGAAAAGAGTGGTGTTTCCTGGCATCTTTGCACAGGAAGCCCACTGGGGAAAATGGTGACACTGAAAACAGTGGCAAAATGCTACTGGACTTCAAAAAAATCACAATTTCAGTCTTGGTTTGAAGCTTTTCAAATGCCTCTGGAGAAAAAGTTGCCTACCAGAAGCCAACATGAGGACTTGATATTATAAAGTCCACAGTTTGTCACTCACAATAAAACTATCACACTTCTCCCCATACCAGGTTTTGATCAGCATTAACATCATTAAAATCACCACATTACCCAAGGGCAGTGAACTTGCACCCACATACCCCAGCATGCTGTGCCCTCCTCCTCCACAGTGTGCTCTGCCTTGTGCATTGTTAAAATTCGTCTAATTATAGGAAATAACCACCATCTGCTTCTTCTGCTTATGTGGATGGAAAAAGACAGAGACATGGAATGAATTTAAGTGAATTAAAATTAACTGAATGCAGTCACAGTTATTTAAGTGATAGTAGGTGGTCTGGCTACCACTTTTTACAGTTTTCAACTGGAAGGGTGCAAATACCCTACTAAGTGTGTATTCCATTTTTTAATTAGATTTTCTAAAGCTATTTACTAATTGAGGGAAAGGAAAAAGAAGGTTACTACTAAGTACCAATGGGAAAGGAGTTTCAAAAGCTCTCAGTGTAGAATGAACTCTGATCCCATTCAGTTAAATGGAGATGCTATCATTGATTTAACAAAGAGCAATGCAAAATATCTTGTAAAATCTGATGCAAAGATGCTCCTTGTGTTGAAAAGTATTGAATGGTTATTTGTCCATTCTGTTTGTTTGTTTTTCCTGCCAAGTTCCCCCTCTTGCATTCCTTCTTCAAAGCTTTGAAAAAGCAGAGGTTATAAAGAAAACTCAAATATATCTCAGGGGTATGAGGAGGGAGAAAAGAATTTCTGTATCGGCAATGTTATTTTTATAAGGTTTAGCTTAAGAGCTACAAAATATTGCAGATGCATAGCTGGAAGGGTTGGCAGGAACGTCCCATGGAGATCTGTTTTTCAGATTAAGAACCTTCTGAATCTGACTGACATACACCTGCTATCTAATCTTTCTCAGCAGTTTTACTATGAAATGAACATAAAGCAGCAGAAGAACACATCTAGTAACTGCTTTCAACTAATAATGGCCTTTTTAGGGAGCAGAAAGCTGACAACAGCAGCTCTATCACCTGTACCCATTGGGTAGATTAACCTATTCCTGGGTTAGGTGACCCACACTGGGTCTCCTGGAGGCTACATCTGAGGGTGACTAACACTGGGTCAGACACCCTTGATGGGTTGTACTACCTGTACAGAGCCCCATGAAAGGCCAGTCACGATCAGACAAAAGGAAAACTTAGACATGAGCCATTTTTATCTTCTATCAGCCACCTTCAAATAAATCTAGAAAAAGTAGAGCAGCACCCTGCACTCCATGATACTGCATTATTGGCACTTCTCAAGCATAGCATCAAGACAAGTGTTCAAGTCTGAATCTAAACCAAAGTTTAGATTCTGAGTCTTCAAAGTACGAAGCAGAACTTGTATCCTGTCTTCCCTGTATCTGGACAATGGTGACGGTAATTCATATTATCCTCTGAAGGCGTTTCTGAGCTAGGACTGCAGGCTTACTGAAGTGTTTAATTCAATGAGGTCAAAATTTGGTGTAGCATTACATTAGTTAAACAAATAAACAGAAACAAAAACAAACAAACAAACCAAAAAACAAAACTTGCTCAGATCACAAAAGTTACCAAAAAGGTAACATTATGTTGGGATCAGCAGTTTTTTAAAAAAATAGAAAGATACTTTCCATATAGCTAACTAGACTATTTTAACAACATTATCAATTTAAATTCATTTTACTTCAGAAATAAACACTTTTTCATGTTTTCCTTACTAGCTTAGTAAACAAGATGCAGTCTGAACATTTGTCTTGATATTATTTCTCTTTCTCATTATCTTCCTTGGTATGAAAACAACAACATCAAAAGAAAAAAAAAATCTGCAAAAAGAAGAGAAAGAAACCCAGAAGGAAGATCAAATTTTGCTATCTTGATATTTAAAGGATGTAGGAGGTGCACTCTGTGAAGAGCACGTTTCCCCAGAGGCCTGTGCAGATCTGAGCTTCATCTGAGGTAGATGCTAAGTACAGAGGCAAGATGAAGCAGTCATGGTTAACAACATTTGGCTTTCAAAATCAAATACATATTTCTGATTTCCTAAAAATCTTCATTTACTTTGACCCACTTCAGTATTTTAACACTGAAGATACAGCAGCTCACGTGAAATAGAAAAGGGAAGACAGCTGTTCATTTAAAAGAACATTGCCCGATAAAAAGATGGTCAAGAGTCTTCACAGTAACAATACTACAGAAGGCATGCATGAAATACTGAATTTAAGTTAAATTCTTTTTTTCTAATTTATATTTAAACCTGAGTGTAACCAGATCACACTTAAAGACAACCATAACTTACTCTCTATATATATGAAGAACAGCAACTTACTTGCTTTGTTTCTGTGAATCCTTGAATCCGCTTATTGCCTGTGATCCCCTTCTCCATTTGTTTTCTTTTCCAGTTTTCACCTTTATCTTTCTTTTCCTCCTTCTGTCCTTACAAACCAAATTAAAAAAAAAAAAAAAAAAAAAAAAAAGAGATTGGTTTCAGATAAATAGGACACCAAAAAATCACAGAACAGGATACTTCAGACAACTCTGTTTGCATACTATGCCCTTCTCCCTGTGCTTTTTTCCTCCTGCTATAAGCTCTTTAGAGAGCTACCTCTAAATCTACAATAACAATAGCTTTCCTCTCCCACCAATGTCAATAATAATTAATGAACTTTAGGGAGGTTGCAAACAGTGCTGTGAAGTATCAAGGATAGTTGTAAGAAAAAAAAAAAAAAAAAAAAGGATATTTCAAGACTTTTTATTCGATGATTCAGAGGAAAGCAAGTTATTTTGTTTCTGTACTTAGCCCAGAATTTCAGATAGTACTTTCAGGGGTTTTGTTTTGCACTATGAAGTACAAAAAAAGCACTAAGAAATGCAATCTTATTCACTTAATCAACCAGGAAATAGAAAGCATCAGATAGATATTGCATCTGCACCACCATGTTACTGATTCAGAAGAAGTTACAAGGTTTAGGAAGTGTTTATATTCATTACTTCATTTGAACATTTGCTATTAAAATCCTGTTTTATGTATATAGCTGAAAAATAGCTCTTGGTAAGGTCTTCAGGATGATAGATGGGATTAGAAAAAATTATTGAGAAATAAACAGAAAGCTATTCCAGATTAAACAAACAAACAAACAAGCTTGGTCGGTATTTAGGGGGCTGTAGGATGTATTAATTAGGATAATTAGAAGAAAACTTGCAGTTTGGAAAATGACAGTAATTTAGGATAAAATGGTAAACATTAAGGACTAATAAAAACACCAAAGGACATCCTGAATTTGAGAATGAGACACAGCAGGCAGTGGATGTTATTGAAAATGCACAGAACTAATTTCTAAGGAAAACAGAAATTTTATGATTATTTTCCAAGTGAATAAAATGTATGTTTAGAATAGGCAAAGACAAGACAAAACCTTTGTGAGAAAACCTCAAAGTCTTCCATGAAATAAGTAGCTGAAGTAAAACCAAACAGAATTCTCTGCTGTATTGCATCAGGGTTGGTTTATTATTTCATTGACTTATTTACTGTATTATGACTGGGACTATGTTTAGGAAGTACGTATTTTCAAACAATGCTGTGAATTAATTTTTAATTTATGAGGACAAAAAACAAACAAATATGGATGTGTTGTACTCTTGAAGGAAAAGACTTTGCAAGCCATAAGCTTAAATCTACTATATTCTTAAATAAATACATTTAATAATGACATTGTGCAAAAAGTTGGTTCCTAAAATTATTGACCAGACAGAAGAAAAATTTCTGGAATCCCAATACAACTCCAGCAACAAATAAGTAAATCTATTTAGTTTCTAGTCATTAATGTTAATAAATATTTGAAACATGAAACTAATTAAGCTAATAACTCAAGCCTGCACTACTTTGGGTGGAAAAAAGAAAAAAAGAAAAAAACAAAAAGAAAGAAAACTGGAAAAAAATAAAAAGGAAAAAAGTAAAAAGAAGTCTAATAATGTATGTGTGAAATCTTTTACTAAATTTATTTATTTTAAAGAAAAAAGAAAACTCAAATTTTGTAAAAACAAAATTCAAAAGAAATTTTCCTTATTGATTCTAATTCTATTAGGATTAGCATCTTTAAGAAACTAAATATTTTGACTTCAGTACTGGGCAAAAACTGTACACAAGAGCATATGAGGCCAATCAGAATAACAACTTTATCTGCATCCTTTTGATCTTTCTGAGTACACATATTTTGACTATTCTTACTCACTACAAATTTGAATATGAAGAAGCCATATTAAAATCATTTTTTTTTTTAGCACTAGAACCTCCCTCTCTTTGAACAGCTGTAACAATGATAGATGGTGTTACTGAGAATGACTGAGAGGCCTCATATATATATTTATCAGTTTACAGGTGGAAACCAAAATGTTCATAACTATTAAATCACAGATCTCCATATTTCCAACTGGATCTATCTGACAACAGTGAAAAAAAAGAAAAAAAGTTATTGTTTTAAATTTGTGTTTAAATTTAATTTTTATTTGCATTTTCTTCTGCTGCCTAGTACTCCACGCAAGTGTTATCTTCAGAAGATGAAACAGTTGAGCTGACAAATATGCTTTGCCTATGACATCATTAATAAGGTTTGATAAATATCCACTACAACGTCCTTTGGATTGTTATTTGTCAAAAGATACATTTCAATCAATTTAAAAGTATTTTCACTTTAAGGTCTTTTCTCAGCTGAGATGAACAATGAAAAATGATGGCATATTATATTGTCTTATTAACACTGGCACACACCCACATGCTCCAACCATCTTCTTTCTTTTTTATCAACCTTCTTCATCACTGTAAAGGACAGGGCAGAATTTAAACTATTCTGTATAAAATTAGACAAATTACCATGCATTTATAAGCTCACATTGTTCCAATGTAGTCAGTATAATACTGACCTGGGATCTTTTGACATGAGATCATGCTTCTCCAGCTCATGAGTACCTGATTCCCTGGCACAGAGATTAAAAGAACTTAGATATAATTTTCCCTGTGCATTTAGATATTTTTCTTGGCAAAGATTTCTGCTGCACAGTTCTGGAAGAGAGGTCAAATTTGGATCTTCCTTCAAATTCCATCATTCTATTCTTGTCACAACAGATAAAGAATAGCCCAGCCCCCTGGCCTACTCAGTGCCAGTTTCTGTGCTAACAATAAAATGCTTTTTGTGGTGTATTTTTCTGAGTCTATTTCTGGAGCATGGTGTTATGAGCCAATAGGATATACAGGCTCTGAATACCAGAACCTACATTTGTTTGAAAGGATAAACAAAAATGTCCTCCAGCTGGGGCCAAACGCCATATAAATATTACTTGCATGAAGTACACAAAAGACTTTAGGTTTTCAGCAAAATTCTCCCTGCATTTTGTCCTTGACTGGCCTGAGTAGAAATTAAACACAATAAAAACAAAAAGCCACAGTCCTCAAGATAAGCAAAAACTCAGAGCAGTTACAGAGCTTTTCTAATTTCTGACATATAGGAATAGGAGCAATGTTGGAAACAGCATTTACATAAAGTTCTACTTAAAACAGACAAACAAAAAAAAACATTACAATTCTCTTAATTATATTTACATAATTCTGAAAAGTAAAAGTCTAATGCAAATCTAACAATGATTTGAATCTCTGAATGCAAAGAGTCTTGGAAAACTCAGAAGAAAGCTCAGATAAAATATTTTTGGAGGAAAAAAAAAAGGTACTAATATGTTTGTAAGTGAGAACAATGAAAAGCAGATGTAAATAATAGTCCCTTCAAAATACTTTCCATCCATCCATCCATTGAAACAGCTGGATAGACATTTAATTATTGCTTTATTTGTCAGGAAGCTCTCAGTACAAAATGCATAATGAACAGTACCAAACACAGAAAGAAATCACAATAATTCAATGCTATTTTGAATAAATAAACACATTTAATGTAGAAATAATTTTAGTATAATATTTCATTAGCTGTGATAAAATCTTCAGAATTGTTTAGGAAGCTATAACCACTATTACCTATAGTTATAATTAAAAGGATTATTTTTCACTTAAAAGTAGTTTTATTAAGTAAAACTGTGATATTAATGGGCAAACAAGATAAATGAAGAGTAAAAAATGACATTTCACCATTTGCTGTATTTCAGGATGGTTAATTTCAATTGTCTTAACCTATGTCAGCAGACTAACCCCAGTGATTCTCTTTTATCAAATCCCCATGTTTTTAAGTCTAAAAATTAATTGTCTACCCGAAATACAGAATCATTTAAGATAGGAATTTTTCTGAGACATATCTTATAGTATGGCATTCACATTTACTATCCACTATACCACATTGTGAAACCCTGACTGGGAAAAATACCTCATCTTAGGATGGTATAGACTATCATTTATTATTATTATTTTTTTTTAATGTTAGTACTTAGAACAAATAACAGAAACATTTCTCCTTTTCTTCCTGTATCTGTAAATAGTAACCATAATGATCAAAACAGCTGAAGGTCACAGAATTCTTAATTACAGATACATTAAGCTACTGATTGTGGTCATAATGTACTTTGAGTAAACTTTTTCAAGAGTATTCAGCTGCAAAATTATAATGAAAATGCAGGGTCCCTCGAAATCCATCAGGATTGTTTTTGATGAAAAGTGTCAGCTATTGACAAAACAAAATTTATCAAAGACATCAAAGGACATAGGGTTAAAAAAAGTGCAGCTGTATTTTTTGATGTTGAAAAAGCTTTTGATACACCTATTGTAGAGTACAGGGCAGATGACTTAGCTAAAGGCTTTCTAAGTGAAATAAAAGTTCAAATTAATCCAAATAATTATTTCTTAACTTCATCGTAAATATATAAAAATTACAGCCCAGAAATGCATGCTTTCTATTTTTTATATTGTTGTTGTTGATGATAGGAATACCCTTATTTGAGAAACAAACCTATTGAAGTGTTTATGCATTAGATTGTTTTTTTTAAGAAAGATAAGGTTTCTGTATCTGTCACAAAACTTCCTGACTATTAGATGTATTGGATTGTTTCCACATAAATATCCATTGTTTAGCAAGAACTCTTGTCCTTGGAGATATGCAGACTTGCATAGAATAATAAATGTACCATCCAATATTCTGCTAATGATATCCAGAAAGTAATTTGTGTGGAGATAATTTTTACTGTAAAGATGACTGCTGAAGGTGTGTGCTGCACTCCTGAGAGTGCATAACTTTACTTATTATTTACCAAAACTTGTGGACCTCAGTGATGAAACTTTAATTAAATAACTTCCTAAGTAGATTCTTCTACTTGACCTTACCCAGTTTTATAGATGTAGTTTACACAAGGGAGTTCACCACTTGTCCACTCAGTTGGAATCTCATGTTGTTTTATTCTGATAAAATGCCTTGTTAAGGAAAAATGGTATTTGCACAATAGCATGTGGTTTCTTTCCACCATATTGCAGATTTACTTGTAGAGAGGCACAATTTACTATAGAAAAGACAGATGTGTCATTTAGTCTCTCACAAAGACCTCACTATGGTTCTTTTTATTTTTCCCAAGTATACAGAAAAATAATATTTCATTGAAAACTCCTCATGATGAAAACACATTGCTAATTCCAACTGTACAAGATCATGTAACAGCCCAACACACACTAGCTTTCAAATTACATTCAAACTACATAATTAAAAAGAAATGTTTGGAGTCTCATAAACAGAAAAGTACAGCATCAAGTTATTCACAGGTATGTATAGATTCAGCAGGGAACAGTAGATATGAGAATTGCTTACCAGAAGAAAAAAATATATTGGACAGAGTAACAGGATAAGAAAATAACAACCTTTATTAACTGTAGTAATAAATCATTACAATCTGAGAAAAAACATTTTAAGTCATTTATGATACTTCCTTATCTTTTACAATAATCAAATTTTTATAATAAAAATAAATCAAAAGACTTCTCCAATCATTTTCACCTAGATTTTAAGACTTCTATGTACTTACCACCTTGTCAAAATTAAAGCTATTAACCAATTAGTCTTCCAATTTATTCTCTTTATTACCTCACACACACACACACATATACATACAATAAAAGAATTAAAAAAATGAAAACACTTTTTCAGCCCTAGAAATGGTGTTATTTGCTTGCATTAAAACCAGATAAATCGCATGACACCAAAATAGCTGGAATGTTGTCCTTAGAAACAACTTCCAACTTCATAGCATTAGGAGTTAAAAATAATATTTCAAGGCTTGGATTATGTTCTGAATTAGAAGAAAAGCTGTCCCATCCTTTGGCATGAAATATATGAAGTCAGATCATTAAAAACACCTCTGACAGGTTATATTAAGTGCTACAATTATGCCTAACTTTGGTTTAGTACAGCTAGTAAATGTTAAATAGTTTAAGAGATTGCATTTATTTTCTCCCTGCTTTGAAAGTGCACTTCACTTCCACCTCACCTTAATCATAATTTTTATATCTGAACTGGCTTCATTTCTTTATCTCACATATTGCAAAGAACAATTGCGAAGAACAGTTTAGTAAGGGGGGGGTTATTTATTTATTTATTATTTTTATTTTGGTAGCAAACTTAATGGCGTTAATGATAATATATAGGAGACACCCTGATTATTTCAAAATATTCTCAGCAAGATCATCATCTCTTTCCTTGGAGAGCAGCAACAAAATTTTTACACACCTGGCAAGAAGAATTCACATTTGAGCTTAAACATATAAACTACAACACCTCTCTAGGTGAACCAGTGCAAGAAGTAAATGTTTCTGTAGAATGATTTGGAGATGTGGGAACAATCTTCATGTTCTTTATTCTGGATTTTTTTCCCTTCCTGTAAGGAGCTGTAACAAGTAAATTAGCAAAACCAATTGGAAGAGAAATTAAGGAAAATATCCATTTTTAAACTGAACAGAAATAAAAGAACTGATGTTATAGATGGATTCATGTGAACTTCAGGTTAATTCAAAAGGTAGAGCTCCACTCTACATTTTCTTTTAAAGATAAAAGAATAATGATTTTAATTTTCTCATTTGAAAGGTACTATAAAACATAAATAATATAAAGCAATGTCTGCCTGGATTGAAAATCAAAAGAAAGTTTCAGCTGCAAAATAACATAAAAAGCCTGATTCTTAATTCTTTAGATGAAGTCTTAGGTTTTATGATGGATCTGTCATGAAACCGGAAGTGGTGAACATTACTGGCTCTACAAAATACATACTGAAATCTTCACGTTGTCAAGAGATACAGGACACATAACATAGTCCAAAGAGCAGATGCTAATGAGGAAAAGATAAGAAGGGGTCAATGGAAGTCTTGTCTTTTTATTATGTTCATTATGGAAAGGATGATATAAGAACTACAGTTGAATCCTAGAACATGGCAGATGGAATCCTGTCAAGGGAAAATCCTTGAAACTCTAAGGTGAAGCTCAAGAGAGAACATGATAATCATATAAAAGAAGTCTAATAGAAGATGAAAGGATCAGACCTAACTCATCATCTGAAAGAGTAGTTTCAGAGAAAAAATAGTAATCCTCACTATCCCTAATCCTCACTTTTTGCTCTTATTTGCTAGTTCAAGAGCAGAATTCTGATTTACCTGTACCTTTTTCAAGATTACTGGAGAAAATCCTAAATACACAGCATTCTAAGAACTTTCTGTTGATTGAAAAAAGACAAGCCATAGACAGAGATTACTTTCCTAGCTGAACTGTATGTTTGAGTCACTTTGCTGATAGAATTGCAGAGGTTTTTACTACCCCGAGAGATGGAAGAACACTGGCAGGGAAGAGTTCTGCTCCCACGTGGGCTGTTTCTAGGTTAAACCATTTAACGAAGATATTTGTAAGTCTTTAAATTTCAGGTGTACTGTAAATAGAAAATAAATTAAAAGAAAAATGATAATAATACACTGTGAAGATTGAAAAGGCACTCTGTGCATTAATAAATAATCATATTATGTATCACATTACACATTCTGTCTGAACATTTCCGACTTAATCAAGACATTAACTTGACTGTCAAGCACTAGAAAAGAAGGATTTTCCATGGCAGATTCCTTAACCATTAGAAAATATTCTTGTGGCAGAGTCCCATATCATATTGGTAACTTTCCATATTTAAAAAAAATATCCTATTAGAGAATTGCAACGCATTACCAAGATTCTCATAGGATATATATATATATTTAACACAATTATAAATATTTCCTGCCACCCTGGACCTTTTTTAAAACTATGTACATATTTTATGTTAAAGATCTGATATAGATATGATCTCTTAAGAGAAATGTAGCAGACAGAATGTGAACCACAACATCAGAAGTTGTAGAAAAAGCACATTAGTTTAGGAAAACATTAGTACTATTTCCACTTGAGCACCATCCTGTGACTGAAGAGAACAGTCAGTTCTTGCTGAACACTGACAGAAAAGTTCAGTGCCTAAGTGAAGTAACTTCTGATGACTTTTATCCTTTAAACATTTTCCTTTGTGCTTTCTTTGCATGCTGTTTATAAGCAAAGAAGCCAGTGCTGTTTTGACTTATAAAAACTGTATTGTGGAAAGGCTAGAAAAGGCTAATAAAGCTGTGTTTTGTTTTGTTTTGTTTTGTTTTGTTCTGTTTTTTCTTCCCTTCCCAATGTTATGGTACCAGTAGTTTCCCTGTTAAATGTACTAGCCTATAGATGCTATCCTGATATTCATACATTTATTATCCAGAAACCCCAGAAGAGTTGTGAATTTAGTGTATAAGTCCAGTGGTAGTAGGTAAGATATTTCTGAATAAAAGAATAATTTTAAGAAGCATCTGGTGGACATGATGTAAGTATGGTGCTGCAGTGCCATCACATTGAGCAAAGATCACTCACATGTCTGCTGAAGGAAGTGTGTGGATTTAAATACAATTTAAACAGAAACAGCCTTTTAGCATTGCATTCAAAATTAGAAATGTCCAATCTTCATAATACATTTGGGTTTTCTGCAGTAATGCTGTGGACAAATTCTTAAATTAATAGTTTATGTCAGTTACCACTATGGACATATTTCATTTTTTGTACATGAAAACGTTTCATGTCTTATTTTTGCAACTCATGAAAACGTGTGACCTTCATCATAAGTAGCATTCACAGATCAAAACGAACTCGGAAATATTTCTTACCCTTATAAGCAGAATTTTTCTTTTCATAGCACTAAGTCTGCCTGAGCACACTCATGGTTTCAGAACACTGTTTTCTTACAGCACGTCAGATTGAGGAGGACCTTGTAACTAGAGATTCCTCCAGGCAGGCATCTGGATATGCTAGCATGTCACACATCCAAGCAGGTTTTGAATATCTCCAGAGATATTCAGAAGTTCAGATGGTGCCTTGCATTAGTCTGAGGTCCATAGAGATCTGCAAATACCTAAATACTCTTGAAAATGTCATCCTGAGGAATCAGTCAGCTGAACTGATGTCAGGAGGACAATAGAATTTTATAGCCATTGAAAACTTGAGCCAGGAAAAGAGAAGAGTGACCAGATAAATTCTTTAGATCCCAAACATCAATACATAGGATACTGATACAATCCAACAAGATTTTTACTATATCTGAAAACTTTATTTCTGAATAATTAAATAATCCTGAAATATTGCATTTGTTTCCATCTAACCCAAAGAAAAACTTTTAAGATCTATGTAGGGTGTGAGGTACAGCCAAATTTGGAAAATGAAGCATTTTAGAACATATTGTCTCAATTATCTGATGATACAAAGGGGTTGTTGATGAGGTATCTGGCAAATACTCCACATCACTGCTACTGGCATGTTTATCAAGCAGATGTTTAAAATGAAAGGCTGACAGTTTTTGTGTGATAATTAAATCTCTTTAGTTGACAACTGCAATTTAATTTAATTTTAATCAAGAGTAATAACCACCCATAATTGCTATTATGGTGTTGCTTCATTTTTACGTAGGGCCTGGAGCAAAAATGAACAAAGATTTTGCCTTTAAGGTTTCACAGAAAATATTTCTGATCTAAGATATCCTTCTATATACTAATTTTGATGTACTACCAACCAATGAATAAAAGATGAATAAAAAGGTAAAATCACAAATCATTGAAAGTTATTATACACAAAGAAAGTGGGTATACGTTCCAAGACTTGATAAGGAAATATAATTCCCATCTCATTGGTATTGTTAGGAAAACTAAAGAACATTTTATGTTAAGGTTGTGATTTACTCAATTACCAACCTGTCATGGAGCCACATGATCCCAGTGTCTTTTGAAGACCCTAAGAAATGAGTTTAATTATGACTCCTTTAGGGCCTTGTATTTACACCCATGGCATGTCTGCCTCCTACCCAACACCTCTCTTGCAGGGCAAGAGCTTGATTACCAATTGCTTCATTACAGAGAACTGTGCTCAGCATGCTCCATTCAATCTGCAGTTCAGGCAAGTTCATAACACACACACTAGCTGTTCAGAGCAGGTGAGCATAAAGAAGTATCTAGTATTTCATGTTGGTAGAATTTTTGCATTTGTGTTTGCTTATCTCTGTCCTTTATACCTAGAGAGTCATATAAAGTAAGACCTTCAGCAGAGAGAAGAAGCAGTAAAGCTTGATAGCTTGAATTATACCAAGCTATCCCTCCTCTACCAATCATGCTGGTAAACAAGATTAACCCACTTTCATGGATCAGACCCAGCCAAGCAGTCTCAGGGTCACATCTAGAAAATAAGGGATAGGCCAAGATCAGAAGCAGAGAGGTTCCTTTCAGGATTTCTTGCTGTGCTTTTCCTTTTCTTACAGGCAGCTATATGACCAGGTTACCAAGAGTTACTCTAGTTACAGTGGTCATCACTGCCAACCATAGACCTGGAATTTCTTGTAACACAAAAACGAGCATGGGGTTGCAACTTATTATCAAAAACAAGCACACTGCAAATTAGACAACTGTTGCCTGATCTCAGGAACAGATGTGTCAGTTTATTTCAATATCAGCTAAAAGAATCCAAGACAACATAGTTTATACCTGGGCAATTTTTCCCATGATGAACTTTCCAGTTGGGTTACAACTGGAAGAAGTTTCATTTGCCTCCAGCAGAAGCAAGCCAGTATTGATGTCAGCCATTCTGCCCTCCCAAAGCAATGAACTCACTCCTTCCAATTTAAAATTGCTGTAGTTTAGGAAAGAAAAAATCTCAGCCTTCTAGAAATTGATATATTTCAATTTCCAGAAATGTTTGCAATTGTTCACATATAAATTCCAACAAAAATAATGCCACTATAAGGTATAATATATCAATACAAGATTTCATGCAAATTCTTTACCACTAGCTGTTACATCTTAGATATAAATTTGTATAATTCCATTTGGAAAATTAGTGTGTGGGGGAGGGAGAGGAATAAACCACCTACAATTTAGACTGAGTACGTTGAATTAAAGAGTGATATCTTAATGGACAGTTTAACCTCTCATTCTACTTTCAGTTTTGTGAGTCCAAATTTATTTGCTTCATCTCTGTATAAAGAAAAAAGGCACCAGAAAACAAATAAATAAATAATCAGAAATTGGTTGGATACAAAATACATTAAAATCCATTAAAAACAAATATGCGTGTTTTTTTTTGGCCAAAATTACATAGTGATAAAGAAGTTTCTTGTTGTTTTTTCTAAGACAGTACATAGTAGAGGTCTGAAGCCCCTAAAAAAATGTTGAGTCTGTAAATACAAAAGAAATAATGTCGTGACTTGGAGTAACAGTTGTTTTGAAAATGTCTTACAATTACAAAAATAATTAGGTGGAACAAAGACACTTGACATGAAAATTAAATGTTTCACATTAAGATGAATGAAAATAGTTATTTTTTTCCTTATTTAAAGTTCTGAAAAAAAGTGCTGGCTTTACCAGAAAACCAGACATAAATTATTAGCTACAACTAAAACAAAGAAACTCAACAACTCAGACCCAGATCTAATTATCAGCAATTTTATATGGACAAGTTATGACACTGAAACTTTATTTCTTATAAAAAATAAATAGTTAAGGGTAGTGAAGAAATACCTTTCACTCAGTAATTACAACTTTTTTTTTCGCATTATGTATGTATCTAAGCAAGTAAATTGAAATGAGCATCTTATATAATCTTTATTATATATTCTTTAATAATCTGTATTATTGTAGCAGATACATTCAATTTTTCAGCTGCTTCATGTACTAAGCTTATATACTGTGTCTCATATTAAGTGAAGATGCACTTATTCTCCCTCCTTTCAAAAAAAAAAAAATAGAAATTTTCTGAAATAGGAGAATGTGAATATGAGAACGTGATTTCTAACCTCTGAGAACTGTGAGCACTATGACTTCACCAATTTGGAGGGACTTTCAAATTTGACTGAGTACATATCTTCCAGATATAAAGTGGTAGTGTACTCCTACCCCCATCCCCAAGATTAAGCAGGGCATCTGGCCTAAGAAGATAACCATAACTGGCAGTCATGATGTATGCAACGCACTCCACCTGCACACACACCCCTCCCCACCTCCCCACCCCACCCCGCTGGCTAGATTTGAAAGAAAGCACAATTCAAGTCACATTTGGAAGAAAACTGATATCTGTATTCAATGTGACCATGAGTCACACTTTACCCTATAATAGTGAGCTCAAAGGCCCATTGAGCTCTCCTGACACAGCAGTGGGATGCACACCGGGACCTTCCCTTCAGCAAGAAAACCTCCCAAGGTTACTTCTGCAGATTCAGAGAACTCTTATCACTACAGATAGTCAGAAAGCAGACTGGGAAGGTAACAGCATGCTAACACAGGTAACAACATGCTAACACACCGTAATGGTGCTTTGTGATCACACTTTATAATCCTAGCTAATTGGCATAAAAGATCTGTGAAATGCAAACAATACTTTAGACATAAAGTGTTGACCAAGTCTGGGACTAGGAGTGGACTGATGTAATATTTCCTAACCCAATGTCTTATGCAGTATTTGTGTAGTGTATAATGTTTTTCATTTACTGTCTTTGAGTAGTATATAGTGTCTTTCATATAGTGTGTAATTAAGTGTATCTTTTAAGTATAATTAGGTGTACCTTGCCATCATTTAATCTTTGTTAAGTTGCATAAACTTTGTTATTAATAAATCATGTCATTGCTTCTTTGTCATAAGTGAATGTATATTATTCTTCATTCCTTTTTCCACCCACAACACAGTAATTAAGACTTCTTATTTCTCGTCATTTTTGAAGATATAAAATGATTGTGTCTCTGAATGAGTAAAAAAATCAACATCCAACATTATCAAAAAGATAAAAGAAATCTTTCTGAAGGTGTTGAAAAATGGTTAAGAACTTTGTTTAAAAAAAAAAAAAAAAAAGTGGGGGAATGTTAAAATGATATCACTCAAAGTTTGTTCTATCAAAGCTGTTAAGTCATGACAGAATGAGAGATTATTTGAAAGAGACAAATTGAAACAGTTTATTGAAACCTTACCAAAGTTTTCAATACTTTGTACCAGAATGCACAGAGAGGTTAGAAGACAACCAGGCAATGGGCTTTGAAAGAAAAATAAATAAAATAAAATAAAATAAAATAAAACAGAAAAACAGAAGCATATTATCCTTAGTTCTCACTTTTTTTTTTTTTTTTTTTTTTTTTTTTTTTTTTTTTTAAGAGGCAAAAAGTATGAAGAAATCTGAGGGGCAGGAAACTAATAATATCACAGGGACATTGAAATGTTTACTATGAATAAGCATTGCTCAAAGGACAAACTATTCTGGCATTTCAGTTCTAGGCATCATGAAAGCAGATGAATGACAATTGGAAATTTAAGTAAAGCTTATTGTAAAACTCTTTATCATTGCTACTTTAATGCTTGTCTTTGCTTGGTTATTACTGAATTTGGGAAATGGGCTTAAAAATCATTATAGATGAAAAACAGCCCTAAGACACAGAGAAGACCAGACCTAGAGTTTTGCCTTGATCTCATTCCCAGCTTCATACATTTCATGTGCAATATGGCTGTGCTGGCAGGTCAAATAATCCAGAGCACTGTGGCAAAAATGTCTTCAAACAGCACTGGCAGAATATTTTCTTTACAAAAGGGTTGATTGAGTAATTCAGAATAATATCAAAGCATACAACTTCCAGTGAAGCTTATATTCACAAATGTTTTCTTGGCTCTGTTTTACAATGTCTGGTCAAAATTGGAAAGAGATAACTTTTTCTCAGCCATAAGCCAGAGCAACTATCGGGGATATGGAGCACCAACAGTCACATCTTTGGCCTGAAAGAAGCACAGCTATGCTCCAGATGGAAAGCAAACTGTACAAAATCTGTCCATATAAAAGATGTCTCAAAAGGAAATGTGGTTTCATAGATGAATCGGGAAAATCACTTACAAAATAAGTGGAGTCAGAGGCCTGAAGGCAAGAACTTGTTATAGCACCTTTCTTGTTCACAGGCATAACTGATACCATTTTGACAGAGTGGTTCAGGCAAAATAACCTTCAATAATGAGTGCAGTGTGGAAATTTCAGGCTATGTGAATAAGTGAAATTTAGGGATATCCTTGGTTTTTTACTAGCATCCAAGAACGCAAACTGAAAAGGCTGGACAAGTAATGGCAACAACACAAGCAATCACAGAAGTAACTACCTCCCAAACCCAGATGAAGTGAGTCAAGGAAGCTAGCTGGGAGACAATATGGTCACTAAGGCAAAGCTCAAGACTTTTCAAGTTAATTAATGGAACACAAAATAAAAAAGCTAAAATCATTGAAGAAAGGTGGCTTCAAGGGAACAACACACTCTAGACTCTCACTGGTAGAGGTCTGAATAAAACATCACTAAGAAATCTTTCTGGTGCTGCTGAGCACAAAGGAGCAACAACAAATTATAGGTCTCATTCCTCTATTGAAAAAAAAAATGTAATAAACTGCAAAACCTTTTCTTCATTATCCTACAATTTTCAGATATTAATGGTAAACTTTTTACCAGAGCTTTGATGGGATACACTGTATTTGTTCTTTTCTGATTAGGATGCCATCAGAGAAAATGATATATTTTTTAAATTTACTCTTGTATTTCTGAATGCAAAGCCCATTCAAAACAAGATGTATTTATCCCTTAATTAAAAAAGATATCTCAGGCAATCTCTTCTCCCTTTAAAAATCTTGAAGATATTTAATTTATTCCTTCAGGTAGGAAGCAGTCACATTTAACAAGCACTAATAAATGTGCCAACAACACACAAAGAGTTAAATTTTACATTTGACAAACACAATAGATGTTAGTATCTTTGCCAGAAGATAACTTCAAAAAGCTGTTCAAGTTCTCAATTTAGAGTTCCTGTTCATTTCTTCTACAAGGATGTATAGCATCACTGTAATAGATCACTAGGGCTGCTTTTCTCTGATGTATTGTTGCAATATATCATAAGAACCGTGTCTGGCAGGAACATGAATTTCAGACGTGGGACTATTTTATATGTTTTATTTGAGGACACTCTTAAGGAAAATCAATGCGGAGTTCAAGAGCTGGCATCGGTGTTTGAGAAATTCAACTGAGCCTTAAAATGCTAGAGGCGTCACAAAAATGTTTAAGAAACTGAAAGCAGGACTAAATGGGCTACCTATAACTGTTCATTTGGTGAGTGGAATACCTAAAGATTTGGCTAGTTAAATTCATCTGACTTCTAGCCCATCTGTGGCATCACTATGGGGTCTGAAATACTTCTCTGTTGCTCAGTCTTGCTATTCTCTCCCACAAAATAATGTTAAGTAAACCTGGATTGAATGGTGACAGGCAAAACAAATAGGACTTTTCATGCTTCAGAAGGGCACAAATTTTAAAAACTTGCCTAATTAACAAAACATCAACAAAAAATAGAACATGCTTTATAGTATACCAGAAGATAATGATTATCGGTCCCTTCTGAAATCCCTCAGAAAATCCCTGTTACAGAAGGATTCGAAAGGGGTAAATATAGACTTGGGTTCATCTCCACACTTGATGCCAGCCCTAACAGTGAAGTGATGCTGACCCAGAACTGGATATAAACCCACAGTTATGACAATAAACATGTTAGGCTTAAAAGGAAGTCTACTGTCCAAGCCACACTGATCAGCAAATAGGACAATCAGTACATTTTACTTCACACAACTATTTACCAGTGTATTTCTCTTCAGAAAGCAATGTCATATAAACATTTTCATAAACAAATAAGCCCAGTAAGCACTCCTCTGGCCATGCTCTTAATATGGATTTTCTATTATTCAGGATGAGTTTCCCAAGAAAAGATGATCAAATGTGAGGATGTGAATATTTCTGCTATCCGGCCAGGCTGGCTTGGTGTTAGCCACTTGCACAGAGAACAGTGCTGAACACATTTTATCAATAGCGGCATTCAGGAGCTGAAGTAAACCTTTCACTTTCCTGATTTGGTCTGCATGGATTTTCAGGGGATTCATAAACTTTAAGGCCAGGAGAACCATTAGATCATCAAATTCAATCTCCAGTATACCACAGGCTATTACATCCAGTTACTCCTCTATTAAGCTCAATAAAGCATAACCATCTCTCTCGTAAAGCACCAGTCTTCATTTCAGGTATCAAGAGACTGACAATCTACTATTTTCGTTGCTGTTTTCTATATTCCACAGGTTAATCATGTTCACAGTTAAAACCATTTGCACAAGTTGTCATTTGAATTTCTCTAGTTCAGCTTCCAGGCATGACTCTCGTCCTACTTTTCTTGGTGAGATTAAAGGTTCTTTTTATATCCACTATTTTCTCCACATGAAAATACTTACAAACTGCAATCAAATCATATTCTATCTTCCTGAGATGCTAAACAGATTTGAATTCTTTAAGTCTTCCACAGCAATATATCTTTTCAGCTCCTAAAATCACATCTGTGTTTTTTTCTATACCAATGTGTTTCAGCAGCTTATAAAATATGTTGATACTACGAATGTACATGGTATTGCTTCGTCTGTCTCTGCAATGCTGGAAAATCAGGTAAAAACAGTCCCTAAAATGCATGCACTGTACCACTTCTTATATCCCTAAATATAACCTATATCTTTAATTTGTGTAAATGTATTAATTTATTTTTCAGGTAGCAACGTCACATAAGGATTTCATGTTGAGTTGTCTCGATTCTGACTGCTAAAATTACACATTCAAATAAAATCTGAGCCTTTCTGTTTTCCCTTAGAGTAAGCCAAATGAATATAACCTTCTGCAAAGCAGTTTAGAATTTTTATTTCTCTGCTTAAAGAAAAAGACATCAACAAAATAACAAAATCTTTTGAGACTGAATCTTCACCCTTTGCAAATTGTGTTGTACAGGCCACTTTCATGGGGCTGCAGGGGACAGGACACTCAAATTTGTCCCAGTTTTGCTCAAAACACAGCCCAAACTGGTTCCCTTTTCTCTGTCTTATGATTTTCAGACTTTGCTTCCCAGCACACTGAGTGTGGAGGAGGCAATACTGTCTGAAGCAAGGAGGTACCAGTCAGACCCTGCAGAGAGCTCCAGGACTCCATTTATTGTCATGATCCTGTCCCTGCCTGATTTCTCTTTTTGTTTTTTTTTAATGTCATCACTTTCAGCTGCAGTTCCTCATACAATCTGAAGTGTGTGTATATATATATATACATATAAATGTAGAAAATCTCAGATCTCTAAACCTCTGAACCTGTGACTTTTGCAAAGCTCTGGTATCTGAAAAGGAAGAAGAGGATCTGAACTCCTAGCCTTGCACTGTCACCAAGGTCTTTCTGTGGTGAACCCTCTGAAAAGAAAGGTGATGAGAATAATCAGGACAAAATAGCTGTTCTCTTATTTGAACAGCCAAGTCTGCTCAGCTGTGGCAGTTATCATTAAGCCTTTTCTCAGCCAGCAGTCAGTTTGTGCTCTGTGCAGTGACTTCAGACATAGTCCCAGGAAGATGCCTTTCCCCTGCTGAATAGTTCTATTTTCACATAACATGATGGTACAAATACAGCTGCTGATTACCATGAGACCTGAGAGCTGGTGTGGGGGTCCTACGCTTCACACCATGGGAGCTGTAGATGGAAAAAGAATGTCTCATGCTTCTCAAGCAGTATAGACTTCAAACAAGTGTCTTTTCCATTGGGGTGGGAGGTAGAGGAGGGGGAGGAAGACATAAAACTCTCAACCAGTATAATTAACTCAGCATTTAAACTTTGTGTTCAAAAACCTATCTCCCTTTTAGTTTTTCTGCTGATGTGTGTTGCTTTCTATAAAAGGAAAACTGGACTATTGTGAAGAAGGTGTCTGCTGTCTCCCTGCTGCCTAGGCTGGGTCAGGCAACAACAAAACACATCAGCAGCAATGCACCAGCAGGGAGTTCTCACTGAACAGGAAAGAGGCAGCAGGCACTATTCTGCTCCATCAGCAGGGTTCAAGGAGCTTGAATCTCTGAAGATCATCACTGGCAGTTTGGAGTTTTCTCTTCTTTTCCTTTTCAAACCCTAACAAACCACCATCGGGGAAAACTGAAATCTGCATCTAAAACTTTTGTTTTGAGGATTTGCTGAAAATGATAGCAATCAATCCAAATGATGATGGTCTATAATAGTTAAAAACATTCTTAATTCATGCTAACTTTATGAAAAAAACAACACTGCCTTTGTGTAAAAATCTCTTTTTCCTTTGCTGTTGCCCAGACCTGCTAAATCGTATTAGTAATCTATGCTGAAGTTGTAGAATTCAAACAGCTTGTCCTGAATTCATTAGACTGTCACCAAAGCAACACCATATTGCCATTAAAAGCAACTACTTCACACATGTTCCTGGTGTTATCCTCCTGACCTTTCAAACATATATTGACCACATCAAATCAATTACATAAATTCATTATACCACTATGAATGGAGCATGTTTTTTTCTTAAATCCTCTGAAAAATTAGTCAATACTATTAGACTTTCAGTAAGCCCACTGGGGAAAAAAGAAAGAAAGGAAAAAAAAAAAAAAAAAAAGTCCCATGCCCCAAAATACAACACTGTTGAAGTTAATGAGAATCTTGAATTTCATGGGTGCAGACAATAAAATCACTGCAGGCACCTGAGAGGGGTTGTGATACCTGCAGACCAAGAGAGGAAAGAAGGTGACTACAAGGTGGAAAGGTGGAAACGTGACAGTTTGTCTGTGATGATGACATCTAGATGTCATCAAGTGTCATAGAGAAACGAGGAAAAAAAATAAATTATTCATTCACCACTGACTAGCATCCACCTCATACAATATTTTTATCTATAGCTTTCTAAAACACAAGCCACTAATAAAGGAACAGCTAACACCTAAGAGCAATATTTGAGACTGAGACTTCTAAATGCACAATGATCTCCTGATGTTCTGCACTCACAGTTACCTTGAAAGGTTTTTCTCCTACGTCCTGACAATGCAATAAGAGATGATGGAAGGAGATATATCTCCCCTCCATCCTTTTCACAGTTTCATTTTTGGGACAGTGTCTGTTTATTCTGGTCTAAGCCTGGTGGAATGAAAAAGGATGAGAAAATCAACTTGCATAATTTAATCATGTATTGGAGGTGAATCTGGTTGTGTCATTGTCGTGGTTTAACCCGGCCGGCAGCTAAACACCACGCAGCCGTTCGCTCACCCTCCCCCCTCCCTCTCTGGGACGGGGGAGAGAAATGGAAAGTGAAGCCCGTGAGTTGAGATAAAGACAGTTTAATAAGACAGGAAAATAATAATAACAAAATAATAATAAAATAATAACAATAATAATACAATGGTGATAATAGGAAAGTAATAATAGAATGTACAAACAAGTGATGCACAATGCAATTGCTCACCACTCGCTGACCGATGCCCAGCCTAACCCCGAGCAGTCCGGCCCCCTCCCCCCGGCTAGCCACCCCTATATATTGTTTAGCATGACGTCAGATGGTATGGAATACCCCTTTGGCTAGTTTGGGTCACCTGTCCTGGGTCTGTCCCCTCCCAGCTCTTACTGCACCCCCAGCCTGCCCGTTGGCAGGACAGAGCAAAAGGCTGAGATGTCCTTGGCTTAGTATAAGCACTGCTCTGCAACAATTAAAGCATCGGGGTGTTATCAGCACTCTTCTCATCCTAAGCCAAAACACAGCATTCCACCAGCTACTAGGAAGAAAATTAATTCTGTGCTAACTGAAACCAGGACAGTCATCAAGGCCCAAAACTTCTGAACTGTTATTTTTACAGCTGTGAAAAGACATGAGCCCAGATGCATAGGACTCCAACACAAAATTTTAGCAGAAACGAAATACAAAAGGGTGAAACAAAAGCAAGATAGGGATCTTGAAGCTGATCCTAAGTCTAGGGATCCTGAAAGTAATAGCTGGAAATGTTAAGGATGAACCAGTGTTCAGTATCAATTTCTTTTTCTTTTCCCCAAGCTTACACACTGTTCTGCAAGCCAGGGCAGCACGGTGGGAGGAAAGATTTCTCTGTGCAGCCTCTGTTTCTGATTTTCCTTTGGCACATATTTGCTGCCAAGTGAAAAAGCTGTGACCTTGGTGAAACTGATCTTTGGTGAAACCCCTGTGGTCCTTCTCCTAGACATACAAACGTGAGAACAATCTTCTGTGTAACTAAAAAATGCATAAAACACATAGTTAATTTTGTTAATTACTGCCTTCTGTCAACAGGCTATTACTTGAGGCAAGCACCAATTTTTTTGCCATTTCTGCCCTCTCTTCACTCAGTGGAGAACATTTCCTTCAAAACTACAGCCAGGAAAATGTCTAGTACATTTCCTTAGTTGATAATGATAGAAATCTTAAACTGGTACTTTAAAAACATCTTCTTCATTTTATACATTTCAGGAAATACTTTGTATCACAGAATAAATACAGATAATGAAAAAATAGGAACTCTTCTACCTGTTCCTTGTTTCTAGCCGTCAGTTTACTCAACCAGAGAGGGGAGACAAGAAAAAATAAATCAAGAAGGGAAAAGGTGACAGATGCAGTGATGAAGAATGTACACTTGTCTGTCACCTATCAATAGCTTGTCAGGGAATTACAATGAAATACGCATTGTATACACATGAACAGGAACCTTGTGTGGACCCAATACAGACCTTCTGCAGAAAAATAAGCAAAAACAAATGATGGAAATAACATTCAAGAGATTACTGAACAGATGCTAAGCAATTAAGTAGCCAAAGTACATAATATACATAGATAGGTCCTCTTCTAAATGTCAGGTGAATACAAAAATACAACAAAATTATTCAGGCACATCAAATGCCTTAGGCTTTTTCCATCTCTTATGTTATAAGACAATGAGTTATTCTACCTTGTAAAAAAACATGAACATTCAGACAAACAAACAACAACAAAAGAACTGAAAGGTTCCTTTTTTTTTCCTTCCTTTCTATTTCTGGAGGATGCTTTGACCACTACAACATTTTACCATAGATCTCCAGGAATATTAATTAATCTTCTCCTAACTGCAATGTCTTCAAATTAGAGTTTGAGACATCACTACTTTCGGCAGACCAATAATTCACACTTTTTTTTTTTTTTTTTTTTTTTTTGTGAAAAGCAGGAGATGTGACCTCAATTTTCCTCTTTTGGTTATGTTTCTGTGACCTGGGAGTAAAAGAATAAAGTAGGACCACTGAAAGATGTATTCTGTGAAATTAACAGAATTTCTGTGTATTATTTGGTTCTAAATGACAGGTGGAAAGCACCTCTTCAGTCTGTGCTAGATATTCTGTTCTCCTCCAGCTATTGCATACTGCACAGCTTAGATGGGTCTCCATCTATCCCTATACATCTAGGGGGCTGAAATTCCCCTTGGTCCTCAGTCCTACAGTCCTCAGCAATCAATGTTCTTCAGAGGGTTGAATCCCTGGGCTTGGATTATAAGATGCATTTATGTACCACAATCTTTAAATTTAAAAGGCATTGAGATAATTCTCATTCAATTTTAAAACATCTTGAGTGCATACAATTCTCAGTGAAAACTTTAGGTATTAAGCATATATTTAAAATAAAAATCAAATAAGAACATAGCAGACTTTTTCAGCTCTGAAATATAGATTTAAAGGGATAAATTTTCATAGAGTTTTAAAAATTTGGTTTAGTTATTTACCTGTACTGTCTCACTTTTAAAGATGAATATATTAATTTGATCTGGCCTGTAGAAATTATCAGTGCTTTAAAAATTGATGATTTGTATTGTGAGGATGTGTGTTTGTATGTGAGATGAGGCTTACTAGATTGAGCACAAAAGATGCGCAGAAGTTTCTCTGCTGAATGACCCCCATAGAGAAAAACGAGGTTCTTTCAGCCTTTTGGACTGTAGACTTTACGATAAATTTAAACTAGAGATGTCTTAATAAATGCCTCTACCCTGAGGATATTATATTTTCTGTTCTTCTTCAGGGCTTCTTTTGTGGGGGTGTGTGGACGTCTCTGTGTTACATTCAAACTTAAGAGTGAAATGAGCAATTGTATTTTTGGTATCTGATTTACACTTCTTTATCATTAATATACTAGAAGCATTCTGCTGTTTCTTGGTGGCAAGACCTTTGGCTCTAAAACTGCACCAGGATATTCTCTGAAGGCTCTGTCCATAAATCAATTTTAACTATAATAGTATAGCCCAGAAAATTCTGCTTTCGTATATTAACTGTATATGAAGATGAACTTCAGTAGAAACATGATTCACAGATTTTATCTGAATCTAGACCTTTTACATCTAAGATTAATTCCTGTTGTGCTTTTTACTGTACTCCATACATGGGCATCTGACAAATACTAGAAAAGGTTTCCTTTCCTGTTAAACAAGATACATTTTCTCTATTTTCCTTTACCTTCTCAGTCTATAAATGCCTAACAACAAATACTAGACAGTTCAGCCAGTGTATCTCGTTACTGAGATGCACAGAGGAAAAAATGTAGAGAACAATTTAATTTATAGTTAACGCATTCCTGAAAAAAAATATCAGTGTGCTTCTTCAATGTCTTATTAATATAGCACAGTGTAAGCAGTTGCATTTTATTCAGGTCCATTTAGTCTGTGTTCTCAAGGAAGAGAAGAAACCTGAAACGCCAAAAAGATGTGTACAACCTAGTTCATTCCTATGCATCCCTAAATTAAATGTTCCCAGACTCATCCTAGCCAGCCCAAGGGGAATGTCCTCACTTCTTTAAGCTCCTAAGATAAGATCTTTACTTGAAGAAAAATGTAAGTCTCTCTCTGGGGTCATGGGGACATACTTCTCCAGAACTGTTCACCCTTTCAAAGGCTTCCAAAAATGGGCTTTTGGGACATGCAGACAAAAAGTAAACACCTTACAAATAGGCTGAACCTTCTTCCTTTAGCCAAGGAACACCTACTACCAAGGTGAAGCTAATGTGCTTTGCCCTTTTCCTAGCCTTTGCCAGAGGTGCTCCAGTCCAAACATTGAATGGACCAGGAAGTACCTCAGTGAGGTCAAACAGCAGAGCACTGGCATGAGCTGTACTGCAAGAGGCAGCTATGAGTAAGCCCAGCCATCACATAGTACCAATCCTCGTGCAGAAGCAAAGCACTTTTACTGTTGAAAAAGGATGCACACAGTATACAAAAAGAATTCTTGTTTTCATTGCTACTTGAGAAAAGAAGCATGTCAGTGAGCTTGAAACTGATAAAAAACAGATTTTCAACATCACAGTTCAAAGGTTGCCTTGCTCCTTCATGCCCTACATAGCCATAACATAAATGCATTGCTTTTCTTTTATCCATAGGACTCTCAGGTCTTTCTTTTTGCCACTGGTCTATCACCATCCTTGTAGTCACATAGATCTATATTCACATATGTGAATATCTAATTTAGCAAGAGCTCTGGTACTTTAACTGATAAATAGAAAAGAAAACCAGACTTCTTGCTAAAACTTTTACTCCTCTTTATTAATGAGTGAAACTAATCAATGACTAAAACTAATTGATTTAGCTATCCTTTGATTTTGTTTAAGCTTTTCAAAGTTGAAGATTTTTCATCAACTGGAAATAAAGCTGAAGGATTAAACACCTCCAAGATAAAAGATTAAAAGGGATCTGACTTTATTTGGTAGGATTAAGAAGCTGTGGTAACACAGTCCTGGAACTAAGCAGAGTTGATGTTACTATGGTGTTAGAAAAAACAGGTGGTTGCTAACGGTGGTCTAATTAAGAGACCATTATTTTAAGATAGTAACATATCTCTGGTTTACTCTCATACCTTTTCATCGCAACTGTCTAAGTTGCACAATTAACTACAGTACCTACCAAGTCCCTACCTCTAAAATTTCTAAGTCAAGAACTATTTTACGCAGAGGTATAAACTGTGTGAAGGGCACCTGTAGATGTCTGATCTTAAAATTACAGCCAAGCCCAGGAAGAAATGTTAATTCATACACACTGGCAACACAGGGATATCATGCCAAAGCATCATGTCTGTTGCTTCTGCAGAAGCAGGGATTTGAACTACCAATGGGAAAGAAGAATATCAAATACACTATGTATGTTATACTATTAATACAGTTTTTTGCACCCAAAGTATATTTATGTGTATATAGCATAATATGTCTCTATGTGTTTGTATATGATATATTAATTGACAAAACAAAATGCATGCATCTATATATGCTATGAGTACACATACATTCTATATTATAGTATACTATGCTGTCAGTAATACCTTCTAAGCGCCAGACAACTAAACTTTTATACACACCAGCATCGAAGAGTATTAAAGAACAGAAAATATATTCCAGGACAGCTCAACCAGAAAGCCCCCTTGAGGAAGACCAGAAAGGATCCTCCCAGGGCCAAGAGGAGCTGAGCACCAAATACCTTAATGTTTCATGTGAGCTTCACACTTATATTTGTATGTTGATGAAAAAATTCACATTCAGAGTCTCAGCTTAACTTTCTTTTTCATTCACATATTTTTCTGTCAAAGCACTTCTATCATTCTATCACGGCTCTTTGCTTTAGATATAATCCATCATTCTTTCCTGCCGTTTCATTTCATATTTTCCAATAACATGATAGGCATTTCAGTTTTAGTTATGGCTTATTTTTTAAATGTAGACTAATTTTTAAAATAAGATGCAGCTTTAGTGTAAGATAATTACATTTTTGTAAGAGAGACTGTCTCTTGTTGCTGCATCAGCTTTCCTGAACCTTTAGCAATATGCCACTGCAGAACCAAATAAAATCAATAGGTGAAGTCCAGCATGGTGAAATTTTTTCCATTAATAATATAACTTTATTAACCTCGAGAACCATAAATTGCTGAAACACTTTTTTGATAAAATTGCCTCATCTGTATAAGAATCAAGAATAGTATTTGTAAAGTGGCTGTATTGGCTGTAAAGTTTGTGACTGTATTGGTGCAAAACGGCTGTATACATGCAAGACAATGTACTTGATAAATCTGTGCTATATATTTTGCAATATTTAAGGGTTTCCTTTTGTTTATTTCTGTCAATTTTGTTTAGCATAGCCAAAGTTAGTAGTCAGCTTAATGGAGTAAAATGATGTATCACTTCCCCTTTCTTCTAGGTTTTGTTCAAGCTGCTGAAGCTTTGTGGTGTCTTCCAGACACCTGCTGGTGTCAGCTGGTGTTTGGGATTTAAAGTAGGTTGGCTACCTTGATATTTACATTTTTTTAGCTTTTTTTTTTTTTTTTTTTTTTTTTCCTGGATATAGTAAATTTTTTGCTGCATCAGATTTTTGAGAGGAAACAAGAAAACTATTCACTTTCTAACTGTTCCTTGGCTTCAGTTCAGAAATACAAAAGAGTCTGGAAGTTATAAAGGATTTTGTTTGGTTGGTTTGTCCCTCTGACACAGACAAGAAATCAAATTCTGCCAGTGGTGAGAAAGCAATTTTACAATGATAAAACTGGGCTATACTCATTGGGCTAACTTCTACCACATCTCTGTTTCTATTTTTAGTGGCTTTCATTCCAGAAGGACCTGAAGCAAGGTACATAAAGCAGCTGATATTTGTTGCTGTTATGCTGTTCACCACTTAGAAAGACTACTATTGATTTCAATAAACTTTGGTTCCAACAACTAGAATTAGGCAATTTTCCTACTTCGGAAAAGAAAAAAAAAAAAAAGAAGAATTGGTCCCTGGTTACTCTCATATGGTTGCCTCTGCTGCCTTCACTATCAGGTAGCTACAAGTTTCCAGTGCTAAATCTAATAACATTAACCAAAAGGTTCCTACTGACTTCCACGTGCCTTAGGTAGCACTTTCATTAGTTCAAATTCAGCATATTTTATTCCAACTACTTTGAGTTGCACACAGATTCTGTTTAGGGAAGGAGTTTTACCTTTATGATCTGTCTTCACTCTTCCTTCCACCCCACTGGAAGTAGGAGAGAGATGTTTTCTAGGCAGCAAAGAACAACCACTGCCTTTGCCTCCAATATTTGATCTCTGCTATTACTTTTACAACAAGGACAGGTGATTACTTGTTCTTATTCTGGAAGGACCCTCTGAAGCCTACCCATTCTTACAAGATTTTCTCACATCCAACCTAGTTCTGAGTGGTTATTATTAGAGTGCAAGGTCTGACTCAAGTCTTCTTTTTAAACAAGAATAAAGCTCCTTAGCATAGCAGAACATGTTATAATCAAAAGAAGTCAGATAAAACTTTTATCTTAAATTTCATGTTCTCTTTGAAAGACTATTTTTTGCCCAGTTTATTCTTTTTTTTTCATCTTTTTTTTTTTCATTCCACTTTCTGTGTGTGTGACTAGCGGGTTAGCTTGAATAGTTAATTTGTTGAATAGCTATGTCCCTATGCAACATAAAAGCATTACAGGTGAAGCTATAATTTGACTTACACAAGTGCAAGCACAAATCCTGAGCCTAATAAAGTCCTGCTATATTTCCAATTGACAGGTGGAAAAAAAAAAAAAGCGTACAGGGGTGTCAATTAAACATCCATCTGAACCAGAGGTCTAAAAGTTGAGGGGAGAACTTAGGATATAACTTGTCAATGGCAAAATACATTCAAGAACATTCTGGACCTGATTGTATATGCTTGATTGGTATAATGAAAATGTGAATGAAACAGAAAAAATATATATATTTTATGGGTACTTGAAAAATTCTTCTGCTCTGTTTTTGAAAGGGCAAGCTCATTGAGCAAAGATGATGGTATAGTGCTGAACTGTTCTATCTGAGAGACATATCTTACTAGTTAAGAAATAAAATCAGAAAATTATTAGAGTTGTGAAATGAAGTATGGGAAGGAGCATAAACTAAAAAGATCTAAGATGCACTGCATTACAGGATGGCTTGTGGGGTTAGGACTTAAGAGAAGTAATTTAAACTCTGATCTCAAACACCTAAAAGACCTAAGACCTGCAGTAAATTACATACTCCTCATGGTCTTTAAATTTCACATGGATTACATGAATGTCAAATATGTTGGGCACAATCGGGTACTCAAACTGTGAGAGGATTCAGACAGAAAAGTCTCTCTGTAATAGGAAATGAGAACACAACAGTCAGAAAACAGACCTATCAAACTGACAGGCCAGCAGCTTAAAACCTTATGCACCTACATGCTTAGCCTCTGTTAGGACTTGCCCTGCAGTGGTTTGATTTTTTAACATGTATGCAAATAAACATTTGAAGTGAGTATATAACTCACTTGATAGTCAGTAGGATCAGCCTTTAAATCCAGCTGAATTCACTCTGTCCAGCCCTATTCTTAAACTCCAGTGTCAAAGACTCATTATTACATATGATGTGTATCTAAAAAATAAGATCTGGTCTATGCCTCTGAGTATATTAAATATGCAACATCCAATATGGATTATCTTTCACAGAGGAGAAGTACCAACTTTTCAAAATTTAATAAGACAGTGAAATTAAACCGATACATAGAACTGTGTCTTCTAGTTGTTCAGTTTGCACAAAACGTATTTTATTGAGTATGAGTTTTCACTCTAAATCTGCATCAAAAGACAAAAAAATACAAATTATTTTAGTTATAGTAGTTAACATGATGAGATTCTGACCACAGGTTATCATTTGTTACAGGAAAATTAAGAAATGTAAGATGTGTCTAAACATCTCTGCTTTAAGGTATAAGGAAAGTACATGTGGATCCACCCCCAACAAACAACTTTTACAAGAGTACTGAGAATATGGAACACTTGACTTGATGGTAAGAGAGGTTGTATCTATCTTGCACTCAGTATTTATTTCTACAGACACTTTTCATTTCTAACTATATTTTTTGCCTTTATCATTTAGGAGACATGAAAAGATTACATGACCTTTGCATCATCCATCAAAAAAAAAAAAAAAAAAACACAACAAAACAAAACAAAAAAAAAACCTTGAAGGTAAAACAAGTAAAAAGAGTCTTAATGACAAGGCTAGGAACGTGTCTCAGAAAACCTATGGCACATGCTGTAGCAGCAAGAGATGTGAGAAATTTTCTTGTAACAACAATTTATGCAAAATTACAGGCAGTCATTTTCAGATTAGATGTTTGGACAGAGAATGCCTCAAAATACATAATTTCAAATAGCAGGCCACTAAGGTTTCTGAAAACCCACAGATGTTCCTGTTACTCTTTGATAAAATGCTTAGCATTGAAATAAGTCTCTCCAATAGATTCTGAGATTATTTTGTACATTTCTCTGGAAATATATTGGACTTCATGCAACCTATTTTGTTATAATTGATATCAAGCCCAGCACCAGAAATGCAATTTTGGTGAAAAGTTGATCATAGAAAATTCTATAATCAGATACTTCTCCCTTGGGCTTGCCAGTTGTTCCTATCACTAGGGTACCAAAACAATGTTTCCCATCCAGTTTGTGTCTTTTCCAAACCAATCATTGCCTTCCCTGATGAACTGAGTAGTTGCAGGCAGCTGGCTGTTTTACTGGATATTGTCACTTTGTGAGAATATCTTCTGTCAACAAACCATCAATTTCTACAGTTACCTTTCATTGTCTGGGCAGTTCTTATTATTGGATTTATTTTTTAAATGAAAGGTACAACTACCAGTCACCTATGTATAGGTGATCTTGGCCTGTTGTCTGAGATCTGAATTTAAATCTCCAGCTTGAAAATGTCAATCTGAAAAAAACAGTTGTTACTCTAAGAGCTGCAACAGACTGAGAGCTCTCAGCTGCCAAAGAGGGATAAGAATTGCACAGGCATATTCTAATGGGGGAGTCTGCAGCATCCTTGGGAACACAGAAACCAACTGCACTGCTCAAATGCAACCGCAAACCAACATTGCCCTGACTGACCTTACAATCACCTTTTTATTTGCCCTTGATTCTCTACCAGCTTGTCCATCTGCAAAGGAGAAGGTGTTCAGACATTGGCTGCATTTAGTGGTGCAAATTCACTGTGACTGGACGGGTGCTTTAGCAAGGTCTACATTCCACCACCTTTGCCACTGACTCATATAATATTAATACATCTCAAATAGAAATGAAGAAAAAGCTCAGGATTTGTCTCTGTTTGGACCCTCACAAGTTCTCTTTCTTAATGTGCATAACACAGTTTAAGTCAAACATTGAAAGTCACAGAACAGAGAAGACTCTTAGATATGAGCATGCACACTGAAATGTTAATGTTGCACTCGTATAGTTATTTTTTAATGATTTGGTACTAGAAGAAATGTCCAACAGTTTTATGCGGTCATAAACAAGACAACTGTAAAAAGAACCAACATCAGTAGAAGTCGACTTTATGTTAAAGATGCATATATGCACTTTGGTATGACCTAAACACTGCATTAAACGAAAAATCCCAAAAGATAATTCTGTGCAAAGAGCAGCATGCCATATGTTTTAATATGTTTTATGTAAATAATAAATGCATATAATGGAGAAAAAAATAAATTCTAAATAAAAGAAAAATACATATTTTTTATTATTATTATTATTATTATTATTATTATTATTATTATTATTATTATTATTATTATTATTATATTTGCTTGTGATAGTGTTCCTACAGTCCCCTAGCAGGAATACTAGTTTGGTGGAGAGCAAATCTGTTTCCAAATCTGTTTCCAAACTATAACAGAATGCAGCTAATACTTTAAAAATGCATAAGATTTAACTATTTTTTCCTGTATATTTTTGAATATTGAGGAGATTGTTACAGATTGCTGCCATCACATCTGCAGTCAAAATGAAGTGAGAGAACAAAGGCATTTTAGCACAAGCAGTGTCTCCTACAACACCTAGAGACCTTTTCTAGCACTGACAATTCACTGAGTAAGGAATGCTATGGATAAGCCAAACAATATTTTTTTTTTTTAGATAAAAATATGGTTCAAGGGCAATCAGCAGTGCCCTCACTGTCAAATTTGTCAGCATCACTTGACAACACCAATCATGACTTGCAACTGATTCATCTTAGACCTGACAAAAAGAAGAAAGAACTGCACTGAAACCTCTTTTGAGATCATGACCCAGAAGATTCCAGACATTATTTATTATGTAAAGAATGCACAGAATATATAAGATTTCTCTTGAGATCTGGTCCCTTTTTCAAGACACTCTGCAGGTTATGCAGGAAGCTGCTCACACACAACTGTGTGCACAGTTTAACTGCTCCTACAGAACCAGAATAAAAGTCTGCATATTCTTGAGCACCATCTACTGGTGCCTCTTCTATTAATTCCTATAGAGCACCTTAGTGGAGACAGACAGAGAAAGCACTTGCTAATTCTCCTTCCGCAAGACACCTCACTAATGTTGAAAATAATACCCATTAATTGCCTGAGCCCTAGGTCAAGGCCCTTGTTCTAGCCATTGTGGAAAATGAAACTCTTTGCAAGTCTTTCTTTTTACCTCTCTTTGAAAGTTCTCCAACTTTCAGAAATCTGTCTCTTTCTCCTCTAGCTCTTCAATGCAGGTTTTCCAACGCAATCTCCTTATAGCTGTATTAATTCATCTAAACCTGTTTACATCACTCTTTGTTTTTCTATTTGCTAAATATAAGTCTAATTCAAAGCTCTTTACAGTTGCAGCAGCTTACCATCTGTTTATGAGTTCTGGACTAGAACTTCAGTCATCAATTCTTAAGGGAAAACATGAACCAGAGTAAACATAAAATGCATCCCAATGCCTGGATTTATAAGATTCCAGTAAAACTTCTGGAACTTTTGCCCATGGAGAATACATCTAGAAGAGAGGTTCATTCTTGGTTGTTGTACCTAAAATATGGATCAGGTACAATACCAAATATATCTTTGACAACTTTCCTTAAGGCATGATGTATCTTGGTTATGTCAGAGAAAAATCTCAGCATCTACTGAAGTGTAAAATTATACTTGTTACCACTTTGTTTATATCATGGGATTATTGTGCTTAAGACACAGGCAGCTATAAGCAGTTGTATAGGGATTTGGGAGCATCCAAGGTCAACATTCTGCTAATGGAACATCTTGCTGTCCTTAGAGAAGAATGCAAGAGTAGACAATACAAAGTTTTGTTTTTCCAAATTGCCAGTCACTGCACAACCATCCCCTGAAGTCACTAGTTATGCAAATACTTTTATGCTTCAGGGTTAGGTTTGGTCAGACCTATCCAAGTATTGGTTTGTATCTTGCAAAAAGTTGGGGTAGAAAGTAGCAGAGCATTCTTTATAACTGAGCAATTCACATAATATTAAAGTTCAGCAACTAAGTTGCTACTGAGAAGGAATACAAATAAATGAATGTTCTTTAAATGTCAATTAAAAATCAACAATCCCTCAACAATCTTAGTACAGTGGGGAATTGTTAGTGTTTGAAAGATATAAGCACAGTTTATGATGTCAAAAAAGTGAACTAAAAGTATTTTTTATAAAACAAAAAAATGGCTTTAAGACATTAACATAAAATATTAAAATGATGTGGAACATCAGAATATTATAAAAATATTTTAAGCCAAAAGCAAATTTGAAGTTTGATCCCACATATGGGAATATATCAAACATCATTATTATTCAGTTTCTTACTCTCTTACCAACACATCAGACATATATGAAAGAAATTAAAAATTAAGGGTAAAACATTGGCATTTCTAACAACTATATTACTCCAGGGACATAAAATCTGAAAATGTGCATAATAAGAAAGCAAATTACAGACTCTTGTCTTCATCATTGTTCACTGGAAGATGTGAGAAATAAATACTGTTAAAAGATATTTTGGTTTTCTAGGGTTTCTTTGAAGAAATCCTGCTGCGAAATATACATGTATATATATATATATGCTGAGATATATATATGTATATTGGATATATATATAATGTACCTGTGAATATAAAATGGGTATTTACAGAGCAAACTTTTTTGCAGTAACAAGGAAGCCTTACACAAAATAAAAAGCTATTCAAGCATGATAAAGACAGTATATGTAAAAAGATAAGTGTTATTTAGTTTTGCTAGGTAATTTTGTTTGCCAGTCCAGATACATCACAGCATTTTCTTTGCCTAGGCTCACAAGTTCACTTCCCCAAACACAGAACTGTGTACCAGCATGCCACACCAGCATGCATTCTGTCATCTGTTTTGGCAGGGGAGTCTGACTCAGAGGTGAAGGGATCACAAAGAACAGCAGCTGTGTGGGCAGATGGAACAGATGGTTTAGGCAGTCTGAAGTGTTTCAGACTTTGCAGGTGATTAAGAGAAGATCTATAAAGTAACCATGCCCATTTTTGTGTCTGTGTGTGTCTGTGTGCCAGAATACCCATGCCACCATCTCTAGGTTAATGACACTTCTCTTCCTTTCTGATCTCCTTGAGATCTCTTATAGGCTTAAACCTTGCACTTGACTTTTCTGTGGCTAAATGACACAATTTTCACCCCATCAGCAGGGCTCTGAGCCACCCTGTGCTGTGAACAGCCATGTTATCTCAGCGGTTCTGACTTAGAATTTTGTGTTCATGATTCTCCTCCCCAGGACAAATGGCAATGGTGACTAATGACTAGGTAGCCTTAAAAAGCAAAGAACACTCATTCAACACCAAAACATTTAAAAAATATATATGTAATTGAATACCCTGGATGTACATTTAGCTTTCCAAGATGCCCAGCCAGTAGATCTAACCTCTTAGAGTTTTACCCACAGGGTTTGGAGTTCCTGGACAGCTGCTGGCAGCTGGCCACCAACCTTTCTGTAGTTTGTTATTTCTTCAGTCAGAAGAGTTCGACTCTTCCATCTTCCAAAGTGACAGATATAGACTCCTGGGGGCAAAGATGAATTTGCCAATGCACACTAATGTGAAATTTCCTGCACAGGCCTCATCAAGGGAAAGCTTCACCCTTGAAAAATCCTCAGGCTTCTATTATCCCTCTTTGCCCTAACCAAATACACTGTTACAGAGGAAGGGGAACATGGAATAAATTATTGCATTTCACAATATTTCTACACCTTTTCTAAGAAGGTTCCCATGGGATAAAAATTATTGTTAATCAGCCCCACATTTTAAAAATAAATAAATAAATAAAAAATCTCTTGCAATGTTTTATACTGTAAAACGTACATGAGGAGATTTCTCTGGCATCAATAATTTTGGGGTTCCTTTCAAATACTGTTGCCATCAAATCTAACCTTAATTCCCTGCCTACTGTCACCCATAATCAACTTAAAACCACAATTACACATTTCAGACAAAGAAAACAATTGAACCTACAGCATGCAGAAAGAATTCGGGCATCTGGAAATTAAATACAAGAGTATTTGGTACCAATATAAAGAAAGATTAAACATTAACTAAAGTGCACAACTAGGGTTGATTTCACACACCTGTGTTTCTCATACTGAACTTGATACCTTCCTTTGGAAACTACTTACAATTTCTGGAATTAAGCTAATTTTAAGGTGTCAGCCTCTGCTTTTCCAAACACCACTTTTGTAGCAGGACATGTTTTGGGAGGAGCAGAAACAAAATTATTATATCATCATATTTTAATGATTTAATGACATTATTACAATTATATGTTGTAACACATCACAATAAAACACTTTTAACATAGATCTAAAGTGATGATTAAGGAGGTATTGTGCCATGGAGGGCTTCAGCGTTTCTGGATTGCATCTTCTTAGTTTCTGTGCAGCAAAGAAGACAACAACCAACATTCTGTGTCTACATCTTTAGATTAAAATCCACTGTTTGTAAATTTATTTATGGGAAAAAATAATTTAAATGCATATGAAATACCTAGTAAATATCTACATAGTGTAGCAGATGAATGTATGAAGAAGCTATAATATGAAGATATTTTGTAGTAACTATAGATTAGTCTTGGTTCTTTGTCCAGAACAGGAAGAAGCTACAGACACTCTAAGGACATTTTCACATCTTGGTTTCTTCAAATGCAGATGAAAGAAATGGGTTGGTTCATCCCAAGAAACAGAGAAAATCTGTCCTCCTGGAGTCCAAGCAGCAGTGTTATTTCAGTCATGCTGAAGATTTCTCTACAAAAGAAATTCATTTTGTCATCAAAGCCCTGTCAGAAATCCCCTCTTGAGAGGTTAACCTTAAACTTCCTCCGTATCCTTCCTAGTCAAACCCTATTTAAGCCTGATTCTCAGCATCTGTAAAGTTTTTGTCACAAAACTCCAGGTCCTCACTAGATATGATGTACTGTTAACTATTAACCTTTCATAATGCATTTTTGATTACCAAAATACATAGCTTATGTATCATATTTTTTGCTACTATCCAGTCTTGAGTTATCATGTAACTTACATTTCCATAATAGGTTTTCAAGATGTTTGCAAAAATGATATGGAACATTACTGTTACAGAAAATCATTCTGTAGACATATGTGATTTATTGGAAAACTGTTTAAGGAGAATAAATCTTACTTTTGCAAATATGCTTATTTAATGTCATCTTCCAGAAACAGTCCACAAAAAGGCTATCTAACAAATCCCAAGCTACGCTAGAATGTCACATCATTGTTCTTGTATTATTTGCTATACGACTTCTAAAGAAGAATAATTTTTTTATTGCTCTACCAGAGGAATGAGTAAATAGATCACAGAAAGACCTAAGTGACAAGAGTTTGCCCTTAAACTACCCACAAATTCTATACTGAAACTATTATAGATGTCCATGATAACCTAAAGCAGCTACTTAGTTTCTGAGGACAAGAACTATTAGCCATAGCATTTTCAACTCTGACCTTTCTATTATTAGTTATCAAAATCTACCTTTGACAGTCATCAATTGTATAGTGTGTCTTTTCACAAAATGAGCTCAATTCCTTCTTTTCCTGTCAAAGAGAAGGGACTGATAGCACCAGAATTCACCCTAAGCCATTTCTGAGTGACATTAGATGGGTCAGCTAAACAGAAGGCTTACACTGTGTTTCTAACCTGACAAGTTTCAGTTGAACTTTATCTTTTTATAGTAACTTGCACAATGTTGGATGAAGAGCAGAAGACTTTCTCAAGGATTTCAAAATGCAGCCTGCTGGAGAGCCGATGAGCACCTCCAGGATACATGTCAGGGGCCTCTGCTCTCAATCAAAAGAAACAGGGCTGGAAAACGGTAGACATTGTTTCTTACTCGATCACTATTGTTTGCAATAAACCATCGTGTAGGTTATGCCTTACTTGAAATAGCTGTTGATTCTTACCTCAGTTCCTGTCCTATTCGTGTAATTACATTTACCAGTATATGAAATAATATCCTTTTTTGGGTTAACTGCTTCCTTACACATAAAACCTCTCAGGTTAGCAATCCTGCATACCTACTACCTTGGCTCTTATTGAGTTTAAAGAAGGAAGCAGCTTAGATGAAATATAATTTTGCTAATCAATCTGCTTGATTTTGTGACCTAAGACTGCAACAGCCACTTCCTTGGAATATTTTACAGAGTAAAGGGTTGGATTTGACAGTGTTTTAAAGTAATATAAAACAGAGGATGCACTTTGAGTTATTTTCATAACTCCTAAATATGCATGTGCACCTACTACTCTAACTGTAGGTGTAAAGAAAAAGCATGTTACTGTATCAGTACCTCAGTGCATTCTTGTCATGCACTGTTTTCTGTTGTCATTTAGTCTTCATAGGTGGGTACTGCCATTAAGAAACTTTTTGGTCCAAACCAAAAAGACAACTTGGACAATGGAAGGAATTGATGTAACTTTTCAGAAGATCAATACTAGTATTCAAACTGGGCAGTCTATCCTTGCTGACTAATTTAGAACAATTCTCAATTAAGTTTCCTGAAAGATAAATTATTACTTGGACAAATCATCAAGACAAATATTTTCAAAAAAGATCAGAAAGAAGAAATAAGTCTTGAGAAAATATTTCTCTTTTTAACACGGAAGAAAATAAATAAACTACCTGCGCATACACTGTAAGCATTCTTGTTACTATAGAATCATTACTATAGAACATGGCTATAGAATCAGGAAGACTAAAGAAGTATGGAAGACCTTGTATAAGTTGTGTTTCTTTGTTTTCTATTTTACCAAAATGCAGAACATCTAAACTCTTTTTCTCTAGGTAACCTTAATTAAAGTATACTTAATAAATGCTCAGTACAGATGGAGAGAACATTACCAGACTTTATCCCCTGTCATGGCTGGTCATGAAGTTGTCATTGAATCTGTACTCATTCATTTCTCTTAAAAGCTTGTCATAAAAGCATTAAGCCCTAGTTTCTCCCCCCTGTGCAGTGACTTCACAGTGAACTTATCAGCCCCAGCAAGGGAATGAATACTCTCTGCTCTTTTCCATGCATTCCCCTTTGCTTGTTTCCATAAACCCTGACATTTCTATACCCTTAATCTTTTATGAAGTTTCTGCTTACCAAAAGCTGTAGGTCAACCCAATATTGTGTGAATGAGCTGGTGCCCTCCTAATATGTGCATATAATCTATAGCAACAACACATCTCTGTTACTCTGGTGTAAAGCTCTAGCTGAAATGGATTCTGAGTTTGCCTTGTCAATCCATTAGTCTGTACATGCTGAACCCCTGCTGCCTGATTCACGGGTGTCAGGTTCAGACCAAAGATAAAAATGTATTGGAACCTGAATGGAAATATCGCTTTCCTCTAATCCTGGACTGCAAACACAAAAATACATGAGAAAGAATATGTTTTGTAGAAATGGATTTGTAGCATTTAGGTACCTTAAGCTTTGATTTCCATGCTTTTAAGTAAAAATTTTGTAGTCATTCGAATTTAACTATAGCTGGGTTCAGTTCAGGATTTGTGCTGCTACAATGACTGCTTGGTTTGAATTCTTTGTCATTTGTATATGTTGCCAGATTTACTTGCATTATAATATACGTTACATCTGGGAATGTCCCTCTAAAGAAATCATAGATTTCTATATAGGGAAGAAAAATATTGAAGTTTTCATGTTTTTATCTTCTGTGTGGCTATATTTAAGTAAGCATGATAAGCAATACACTTTGAAGATGTCATGTTCTTATTGTTGTTGATCATTTTGACAGCATTCTCCTTAACTATAATACAGTATTGTTATTGCTAGTAACAGGCCATAAGCTATGTACTGTTTGCAAAGCCACAGGATGGAGGCTCAACACCATTGCTTTGTCTGAGCTTCTCTCAGCCAGCCTGTAGCTTTGTTACACTCAGTTTCGCCACGACAGTGGTTTTGTTAATTGAACAGGTGTTTGTGGCTAATTTGCTTTACTTTTGTTTATCTTTGTGAGCTACAACCCTAGGTTGATATAGATAGCAGTGACGAGCAGTTGTTCCATGCATAACGACATATTTACAACTAACATCACAATGCAGAATAGAGAAACACAGACTGGTACAACAGTGGGGCCCAGAGAAGTGGAGATGTGGCACAGAGGACATTGGGCATGGGGTGATACAGGATAGGACATGGGATGGGCCTGGACACCCCATGGCTATAAACAGCTCATCTATGGTTAAAAATGTGCACACCTGAGAGCAGCACAAAGCAGATTGTAGAAAGAAAACAAAGAAAAAGTATCTGAGAAGTAAAGAGCACTATCTACAGTAAATACATTCAGATATATCATGGAGCTGCAGATCAGTGTAGAAAGAAAAAAGTGTAAAAGTGTAGAAGCAAATATAAAAATGATCCCAATTTGTTGAGGGATTTTTGAAACAGCAAAGATCTTGGCTTGCTGCAGCTGAACAAACCAAGCTACCAGGACGACTATGAGAAGTTCCCATGACAGTGTTCCCACATCACCCAACTGAGGAATTTAGAAAAATATTGTTGCCAGCAGCTGACTTCAAGGACGGGATCTAAGTGACTGCTAATCACAAGGGGGTTGTTTTCTTGCAGGTGGGGTTGTTTTCGTGCAGTTGCTTGTCTGAGTGCTTTTGACCAATAATCTTGTGTGAGACACTATCCGCCCCTGTTAAGTTTACTATAAAAGTCAGGCTATTCGGGTAATAAAGAGAGCATGATCCGACCATACTAGTGTCTGTCGTGTTTTGGGCTGTTCTTCCTGCAACAGTCATAGAAGAAGGCAGAAAGCACCAAAGCAAGCATGATTCCCAACTGAAACTTGTACGCTTTCAACTATCCTTACAATAAACCCCCGTATATGTATATATGTATGTGTATATCTATACATAAGAAGAAATACACCTGATATATATAATAATATATATAATATACATAATATATAACAAATAATATATATATATAATATATATAAATATATTATAGTTATAATATATATTTATAATCTATCATATAATATATATATAATAATAATAATATTTTTATATATCTTCATCACTTGTATTTATTTATGTTAGTCCCAGGTTCAGGTAAACTGAATTATTAAACAATGCTGCTGAATATCTAAAATGAGCTGAAGAACAGAAACACTTTGGCCAAAAAAGAGAGTCAGACTTAAGAAAATAAAAATAAAGCACCACAACGTCTATATCTCCAGAGATGCACCCCAAATTCTGAATGCCAAGTTGCCCCCTAATATTGCAAGAATTGAGTTAATGTGTCTCTTTCCCATGCTGCTATCCCTGATATGGTTAGCAGTATTTGTTAGCCATCTTGTAGGACTCAACAAGTACTGATAGCCTTGGGATTAAAAATGAAAGCATAATTAAATAGAAACTGAAAAGGGAAAAAAAAAATAATAATAAAAAAAAAAAATCCTCTCTAATGTATAAATTTGTCTGATTTGTCTGTGGCTTCCACTCCACCTTTTCTTCAAATCTGATCCTTATTATTTCAAAAATAGTTCTAGAAATACCAGCAAGAACATTCCCAAACCCCAGAATGCAATCCAAGATCAGAAGCTCAGAGGCCAACACTTGGAATGACCATCTGAAGCTCAGTCATTAATGGTATTATCTTTCAGTCTAAATCGTATGTGAAAGCAAGGGATGTCATGCAAATCTATACCAAGAAACACATTTTATCTTGTAGAGCATTTAGAAAATGTCATTTTCTTGAAGAAGCTATTCCTAACTTTCAATTATTTTTTTTCCCTAAGAGTATAACAGAAAAAGATGCTACAGGTAAAAGGTGTTTTTATTGGGCCAGTGTTCTGTGCTTTGAAATTAGGTAAATGTCTGCAGACTTATTCAGTCCCTAAACCTGAAAAAAAAATAATAATAGTTTCTCAAATTTAGTTAATCAAATAGTCCATTAATTATCCAAGCGACGGTTCCTTCCTTTAAACCAATACAGATAAGAAAATTCCAGTACTTGCCTTCTTTCTCCCTGAGAATAATTGATTAAGTAGATTAAGGTGCTGCCACTTCATGCAGGAGAAACAAAATCAAGATAGCAAAGTATTTGTACTGCCTATTTTGAAGGCTGACAGACCACATAGGAAGATAAATTCTCAGACACACCAAATGCTCTTGAGCACAACAGCAGTCCAAGGTTTTGCTGATAAACTTCATCCCTTTTCACATGTCTGTTTGCAGAAGGAGTTGGAATTATTCTGCCCCAGTACCCCAATAATAAGGTCACATTAATGATGCTTCTATTTTTTCATATATTTATATGGTATCAATACTTCAAACCATTTAAATAAAAGGTCAATTGTAAGAGGTCATAATGATGATGGGATGTCATTATGTTGATCATAAGATGTAAACAAGATTAAATGATGTAAGCTTACAAAATGCTTTTACTTAAGTCATAGAGACTAAATAAACAAGTAACGCAGTAATGGAGCACAAAAGTTGAGCAATCCTGCTGAATGGAAGCTGGACAAATTACCATATGTATAAGAAAGATAAAAGGTAGTCCTTTTTGCATTCTGCCTTGCACATAATGTACCTAACTGACACATTCATACTCCATTTCCACAAATAGCACTACTCTCTGGAGTTGGAGAGTGAGGCAGAGAAAAAATAAAATACCTTTCTTGACCAAAGCACAAAAAAACAGTGTTTTTTCTCTCCTCCTCTTAAACTCCATCCAAACAACAGAAGCAACTTTAAGGCATTTGTACCATGTAATCATACAAACCAGCTGTAGGACAGTGCAGTGGACATCCAGAAACAGAAATGCTCTCCTGCTCCTTCAGCAGATGGATAACAATCTTGGCCCAGTACAAGAAATAGAGGCAGCAGGATGTCCTTTGTACAGTGCTTTGGGATGCACTGCCATGGACGACTGCAGAAGAACTGCACATCTCATTTCCAGGAATGTTGCTTCTCTGCACACACTCACTTAACTCAAAATCAGATTTTATACCGGTGTAATACTAGAACCCAATTCAATAAAGAAATCACTTATTCTTTATTACCAATTTAGCTGAGTCACAACAGAGTGAGTCTGTTTTGTTTTGTTTTTAAAGTTGATTTATAAAAACACTTTTTAATCACTTTTGGCAGCTAATTACATTATTTACACTCATGTAACAGTACTGTTTATTATAGGATCTAAAATTATAGTATCATAGAATGGTTTGGTTGGAGCGGACCTTAAAGATTATCTAATTCCAAGCCCTGCCATGGGGGTTGCCATCTCCCTAAAGAATTTGTCTGAAAGTGTGGCTCATTCATTTAGAGGTGAAAATTAATGAGAACACACACTACAGGTCTTTGGAAGAGATAGCCAATGTTTCCTCTCCAGTTGCGAAACAACAGCATCACAGAATCGCATCATCCGGAAGGTCTTTCATGTTTTCTCTGTATCTTGGAAAAACTAAAGTGGAAAGACAAATCATAAATAATATCCCTTCAGGTCTTTCTCATGTATCTGTAGAGTTTCCAAGAGCTTTTTGGAAAAAGATACAGCAGAAACAGATGTAAACATGAGCTGTGCATAATTCAAAGCACTACATTTTAGGGATCTGTTACCAAAAAGTGCTATAAATAAAATTAGTTAGGGCTTACTTGTGCCAATATAAAACAAACTAGCATACCAATATAACTTTATAAGTTATTAGAGCCAAATTGTTATGCACACGCACTTTTGGAAGATGTCCTTTGGTTACAGTATTCTTTATGTCAACAAGTAACCATTTTTACATATTTTTTTTTTTTCTGCTTAATACTCACAAGCCCCCAAGTGCTTTTTAAGAGCTATGAGTTTATCTGTTTATCTTTCACCAAAGGGATGCACAGAGAAGCTCTGAGTTATTATAGGTGCAAAGAAATGAAACAACATCTTTTAACTCCCACTCTTCCTCTCCAAACACTGACCAACTGACCACTGCAGTGCTCATACTCTGAGACTTTGGTATACTGAATAACAAAAGGAAGTTCAGAAAAGTAAATTGTTCTAAGACCCATGATGATTCAGACTTGCATCTGATGGCATCTTAAATACCGTCAGTTTCAAATACTTATGAAAGTAGAAAGCTTGATTTCCAAGACCATCTCTACCACTACGCTGTTCTCCTAAATACCATAACTGTTAGTTAACTAAGCGTTAATTGGGGTGAGGTCATAGTACTGGAAATGTTGATGATTACTAAGTAGGATAATGTCTTTCTGAGAGACCTATTAAAGTCTAGCACAGAAGGTTTAACAATTATTTCAAGTTATTCCTATTATTTTTTTGTATTTTGTTATTTATTTTTTGCTATTTCAGTGAAAGCTTACTTTTTTACAGAATAACTTTGTTCATATAAAGGTTGGTCTGGTAGAAGTAGTCAGAGAAGCTGAATCCCTTTGAAGCATCAAGGGTAAAATTGGTTCATTTCAGCAAGGTCTGGTTTGCTTCTCTAGCTTCAAAGGAATCAGATCAGCACACAACATACTGCCACAATCCACTTCAAGACAAATTCACATTGCACATCTAAAAAAAAATTAAAATCTTAAACTGAAAAATACTGTGTATTTTTCATCTGTGATTGGATTATTAAAAAGAAAAAAAAAAAAAAGAAATAAAAAGAGGTCTGGTAGTTTACCATTGTGGGAAACTTTTAATTAAATAGCTGCTGTGTGTATTAAAAATGCTCTTAATTTGACTATAAGGGATAGAAAAACTGTTTGCTCAAACATCAGTGCAGTAAATTTTTTTTTATTTTTACTTTTTCCAGTATGTATCTCTTTCTTGGTTAGGCATTGGAATGGGTTGCCTAGGGAGGTGGTGGAGTCATTGTCCCTAGGGTGTTTAAGGAAAGGTTGGATGTTGTGTTTAGGGACATGGTTTAGTGAGTGATATTCATCATAGGGGGACGGTTGGACCAGATGATCTTGGAAGTCTTTTCTAACCTTAATAGTTCTCTGATTCCTCTGGGAAAAATGATGACCTAACAGAGCCTTCATTCAAATTTGACAACAGTCAATGTTATTCTGTTTTGATATTATTTCTCTGGTGCCTTTTTAGAGTTATAGATATGAACGTGTAGCTGGTTGTAAATATAACTCCATATTTAAGGTCACGTTTAAAATGAAACCTGCTGCAATAACAATCCAAAAGACCATTACACCTAGATTTCAAGTGAATACTGTCAATATAGGAAGCTCAACCTCCCTTTCCACAATCACCACTTCATTCATCCAGGCTAAGGCAAGTCCCTTAGGCTCTCTCTGCATTTGGGGGATTGGAGTTAGCACTTCAGAAAAGGTGGTTTGCAAATTGTACAAGACTTCACATCTCAGCCCACCCTGTAGCTCCATGCAGCAACATACCAGGACATCACCAGCTTTGTACACTACTAATCTGTGTCATGCCCTCTTCAGAGAGACTCTAAACTCTTTGTTGGCTGAATATGAGCCAGCAGTGTGCTCAGGTGGCCAATAAGGCCAAGAGCATCCTGGCTTGCATAAGAAACAGTGTGGCCAGCAGGGCTAGGGAGGTGATCGTCCCCCTGTACTCGGCTCTGGTGAGGCCGCACCTCGAGTACTGTGTTCAGTTTTGGGCCCCTCGCTACAAGAAGGACATCGAGGTGCTTGAGCGAGTCCAGAGAAGGGCAACGAAGCTGGTGAGGGGCCTGGAGAACAAGTCCTACGAGGAGCGGCTGAGGAAGCTGGGCTTGTTCAGCCTGGAGAAGAGGAGGCTCAGGGGCGACCTTATTGCTCTCTACAGATACCTTAAAGGAGGCTGTAGAGAGGTGGGGGTTGGCCTGTTCTCCCACGTGCCTGGTGACAGGACGAGGGGGAATGGGCTAAAGTTGCGCCAGGGGAGTTTTAGGTTGGATCTTAGGAAGAACTTCTTTACCGAAAGGGTTGTTAGGCATTGGAACAGGCTGCCCAGGGAAGTGGTGGAGTCACCATCCCTGGAAGTCTTTAAAAGACGTTTAGATGTAGAGCTTAGGGATATGGTTTAGTGGGGACTGTTAGTGTTAGGTCAGAGGTTGGACTTGATGATCTTGAGGTCTCTTCCAACCTAGAAATTCTGTGTGATTCTGTGTCTGTGTAAATAGAAGAATAACCTGCCATATCTTTTTATTGATTATTTTTAGTAAAATGTGTGAAATAAAACCTGGAGATGATACACTGCGACATTATATACATGCTTCTGTAGGTAAGAAATGGTGGTGGGATATCATGTAAAGATTACAGCTCCATAGATTTTACTCACATGTGCTAATGGCATAGTTTAAAAATCAGAAGATTCTCTTCATTTCACTAAACTATACAAAAATATGCTAATGTAGTTAAAGAAGTAAAGGATTTCACTTCCACTACTGGAAAGTTTTTATTATTCAACAGAGCTGACAGAAACAGAGGTCATGTCGTGTCACTGTCTGATGCTATTATTGATGGCAGTCATGCTGTCCTCTCCACCCTCTTGGGACTATTTTGGAACTCTCGTTTATAATAATTCCATTAATGTCTTCCATACAAATGCGCTGGGAACTTCAACTGCTACCTACTTTTTTGTGCTAGTTAAAGTTAATTAAATATATTTCTAGGTGACATGTTCCAAAATGCTCAACTACCTTGATATATTCATTTCTGCACTTTGGAAATAATCATTTTCTGTTCCACTGCATAATTTGAATTTGCCTATTTTTTGATTCAAAAGTAGCTTAGAAGAGATTGAAGAAATTTGTAAGCACCTACCTAAAAAGCAGACTCTCAATTTCTCTCTCTGCTGTATTAGGTCTTCATCAATACCAATGGATTCACAGAAATTTCCCTTTCACGGGGGTCACTGCAGCAGTGGAAGGAGCTATAATTAAAAGTTCTTTCTGGTTCCCACAGGTTGAAGAGAGTGTTATGCTCTGAAACACAAGGTCTCTCCTTTCCCCACGCACAGTTCTCCTTTCATGGTACAATACTGTAACTCTGCATTTTCACATAATATAAACCATTAATCAAAGGAGCTGATGCTGAGGAATCCCATGGGTCCTTGTTTCTCAGCAAGGCATAAAAACCTGACAAAAACCAGTGTTTGTCTGGAGGTCACAACAGCCCACCGCAACAAGCTCCACAGTACTTTCACTAATATAAATGTGAGAGGGAAAAGGGAACTAAAGTTTAGAAATCAGTCTGTCACTAAAATTAGGAATGAAAAACCAAATTCTGAGCATGCCCTCAGTAACTGCCTTTTCGTTTGTGGTCCTTATCATCACAGTACCATGTTAATATGCATTCAGACATTAGCAACAGAAATAGCAGTGAATTAAGTTTCTTTACAGTTGTGGCCAGCTCTAAAAGGAAAATGATTACTGAGTTCAATTCTGCTTTTACATTTGCCATTACAATGAAGCTATTTCTTTCTATAGACTATAAATTTTGTCATTTGTCATCTAAACCATTTGGAGAAAATAAAATTGTAGTAGAGTTCTTAGTTTCAGAAAATTAGTTAGTGTACTTCTCACCAGTTTCTGAGTGCAAGGAAAGCATTTTTTCCCAAACTATTCAGATTAGGCAGCATTTTATTTTAGGTCTATCACTGCAGGTTTCTTTAAATCTGCAGAACTAGTGTGGTTATTTTCTAGAAAACTATCAACAGATATAAAGTGCAAATCTTCATACTGCTATTGACTTTGAAATGGGACCATAAATTTATTTCATCTGCAGTCTTAATTTGTTGAAAAGAATAATCCTGCCACCAATTACTACAGACTGCTATTGCAAATTCCATTTTGTCAGTGGGATAAAATGATGGTTCTATTCCTATGGAAATTAGTGGGAGCTTTACAGCTATATTTTTTTGTTTACTTTTTCAGTTAACCCTAGGACAAAAAAATTACTAGCCACAGACCTAGGAGCTACTTTGAGTTTACAGGTTACCTTGGAATGTTGACATTTCTAGAGCAGGTATAATAGAAGCACAAAAGGAATTATTTTATATAGAATATGAAGACAACATTCGCCTGCAAGTAACTCCTCCAAGGATTTCCATGTACACAGAAACAAAACGTATTTGTCAAGCTGAACTAGCCACATGTCACCCTGCACATTGGGACTGATGCCAGCAAGGGTTTCCAGAGGAAAGTTGGGCTGAACACCAGGGAAGGAATCTGAGTCTGGAAGCCTGTTTTTCTTGGGTTTAAATCACTCCTAGGACAAGGATCTTTTCCTATGACTCCTAAAGCAATTTCCTCAACCTGGTGCTATGATTGTGATAGTTGTTCTGGCTTTCTCACTAAAACAAATATTTACATTTTCTCGTGTAGATAAGTTTACACAGAAGTTGCTAATTTTTTTTTTTTTAATTTTAAGGTAATTTAAACTATTATCTTGAGTTGTACTTGAAAGTTTTTACTCAACTGCACATTCAAAGGCTTTAACAAACTTGTTCAACTCAAAAATTTGCATTTTAAAATCTGTAAGTTTGTTTTAATTGTTAAATTTTCTTACCAGGTCTCTTTAAACTGCTAATTGTACTTGTTGCTTTACTCTTGATAAAATTCTCTCTTCTTGAAAATCTACATATTGCCCTCAAGCATTGATTGCATTCCATAGTTCTTTGAAATACCATTTAAACTAGGTACTTCTCTAAATTCTCATTCTTTCCATGATCAGCAATTAGTAGGATTGTATATTTGCCAGCAACATATGGACATCTGGTTTAATTTTAATTACCACTGAGATCTATATAAAAGAAAATCTAGAAGCAACATATTACTGCTGAGCAATGTCTATATTACACATGAAAAATTGTTCCTCATAATAAATAAAATGTAATTCCCAATAGAGATATGGACATATTCCCTATTTTAACATATTAATTATACCATTTACTCACAACTTCAGTTATTTTAAAGAGGATGTTGCTCTTGGTGTTAGACCATCCAAAACTCTGTAGTCATTTCTGATGCTTTCAGGCAATTTACAAACAAACACTTTTGTGCTAAAAGTTGGTTCTCATTGCCATACTTTCAGATCTGCCACTACTTTAGATAAACTTCCAGCTCATGAACACTGATTTCAAATAAATATATGCAGGAAAACAATTGTAACTGATAACTGAAATCTTAGCTTTCAAATCTATTTAGCTAATGAAAGGAAGAGTGTAGAAAACAGATCCAACTGTCAGCTGCTTGATCAATATGAAGACTTAAATACATGCAACTAGATTTTTATATGACACAACAAAGAAGCAGCTAGTATAACATTGACAATCCATTCCTTTAAACCTTCTAAAAGTAAAAGAATTAAAAAAATAGATTTGCCTGTTACTTTATCTCGTTCAACCAGCACACATATTTCAAGCTCAAAACCATGCAAGGATTAGGTTACTGTCTGCAGACAGTGTAAGACATTTTAGTGTTTAAAACAGAGTCCCATTAATTCTACTTGCAACTTATATTCATTGTCCTTTTTCCAAATGAAAATCACCTTGGCCCTGTAAAACGGATTTTCCCAGATATGTGTTTTCATAATGGATTGAAAGATTTTGCTCTGTGATTTTATCATTTTTACCATTCTATCATTATTCATCAAGATGTTGTAGAAGAAAAATAAAAATAATAAAAGAAGTTGTTATGAAAAACTTCCTGAAACTACATGGGCTTTAATAAATATCATCCCCTTTTAAACAGGTCTTAGAAATAAAATCAGGAGTAGCTGCTGCTCAAGAAGAAAAAAGAAAGTATAGCACTTAGTAGGTGTCAGTGAACTTTAAGAAGACCCAGATAGATGGAGAGAGACTTCAGTTGGTTGGTTGGTTTTCCCCAGAAGGAAGAAAAGAAGAATCAGAAAATTACAGAAAACCTATACATCTCCACAAGCCACAAACTCTTTGCAAACTACAGGTGATGTCCAGACTGTTTCTATATTTGGTGGTCTGAACAGGGAACGCTGAGATTATACATTTGCTAACACCATGGGCACAAAATTCTAAACGGTCTACAAAGGTCTACAGCACAACAGAGATGGTGTCATCAGCCAAGATCTAACCCAACCTCTCTGGAAGGAAGGTCTACAGACTTGCTAATGGATGTGGCAGAGAGATTGTGGTAATTTCATTTCACAGGCAGTCCGAGACTTTAATTTCCATTTTAGCAAGAACAATTCTTCGTTGTTCTTTGCTTAGTGGGAGCACAAATTTTCATTCCAAATTTTACCATCAATGGATGTCTGCTCTCTTAGATATTTACCAGAGACAGAAACACGGCAACCAAATTTAACAGTGGGGCAGTTGTTTTTCTAGTGCCAAGATTTCACAAACAAAAAGGGAACTATGCCTATAGAGCACGTACCTAACTGTCTGGAAAACTATATTCAGGGAATCATTTTTTCAGTAACAAAACGGAAGGTGTGAGCAGGATTCCTTGGGTTATGTCCAAAATACAGTACTATTCAGTATGTTCCATTAGTGATCTTGATGATGGAGTAGCAAGCAAGCTTTTAAATTCACAGAAAAACTCAAACCTGGAAGGACAGAAACCTGATAAATTGGACAGACAAAGTGGCGGGAAAATGAAATAAGATGCAGTTTCATAAAGCCAAGTACCATGCTTTACACAGAGACAGAAATAATCATCTGTGTAAATTCTGGGTGAGGGACTAGATACAATGGGGTAGATCTTCAGAGAAGTATCTAGATAATAGCATATCACAGAAACTACTGAGGGAAACACAAAAAATATACTGAGATGTATGAACAAAAGATCTCGAGAGACTCCTTCATCAATTATTTCTTTTTCAGAGGTTTTACCAGATTTCTTTATTGATTTCAACCCTTTTCACCCAGAATCAGACATGCCATCTCCCTGTGTCTGCTGTCTTCCCAGAGAGGTCTTACCACAGGACCCACCTCCTCCACATCAAAGCAACAAGCCTGTCCTCCACAGGATGCTGAACTTGTGAAAGATCTTAAACAACTACATATTCTACCATGGAAGTCATTTAATCTTCATGAAATTGCATTGTTTGAGACCCCAGGATAAGCACAGAGATTTTAAAATTTCTGAAATGTAATGAAAATTAGAGACGATGGAGACTGCTTTTGGGTAGCAGTGAGAGTAGCACCTCTCAAATAGGAAGAAAACATCGAGAACAGTCAGTTTTCCCACAAAACTACTTTTAAGAACAAAGTATTATTGTTGAAGTACATCCATATGGTCTGTATTCAAAACTCAAAGGGTTATAATAAAGCAAAAAAGAAGCATTCAGCAAGGTATTTTAAATGCATGAAACCTTGATATAGGTCATAGATCAGGGAGAAAATGTAGGAAACAAAAATCTACTGTATGCTCATTGGGAACACATAAAAAATTTATGGAGGGGTGACACCTGGATGATTCAGGTTTTGGCTTTGTGTCAGAAATTTAGCAGTGTCATGTGGCAAGTCTGGTGTGCAATTCATGTGTGTTTTTCAGTCATCACTCAGAGCCAAGGACACTGACAGAGGTCCGCTCCCTTTCCCATGTTGGTTTTAACTGATCAGCAGTGCTTGACAGCAGCCTCTGCATAGCGTAGTGCTCCTCTCCATCTCCTCCTGCCAAAGCCTCTTTAGGGGACTGTTCCCCATATTTCCCATGAAATGCTCGCTAGCATAATACAAAATTTCAGAGTTTTGAAGCAGTCTATCAGCTCAGAGCAGCTAGCTGTGTTTGTTGATCCTTATGGCGCTGTACGGGTCTTTTTGTCTCCCACTCCTATCCCCCCTGGATCCCAACATTACTGCTTGTCATTTGGGTTCGACAAAGAAAGACCTGATATAAGACATCCCATCTTCCTGGGTCATAGCCCAAGATCTACAGCAATAAAACGGTGAATAAAACGGTCTGCATTTCCTGACAAATATAATTCTGCTTAGCTATAAGGTGGCTTGGGGCAAACCAACTAGTTAGGATCCCAGCTAGAAGAATTAGACACAACATCAACTTCTCAGGTGCCTACCAAAAAATCAGGTCAAATTCATAGGTACCCAGTACCAGGAGCTGAACCAGGCATTCTGGCTTAAAGTTTTGGACTCTGATATCTAAATTTTGCCACAATCCTTTCTTAGGCACTGAAGTCCTTTCCTGATCTAGCCCTAAGAACTTGCAAAAAGTAATCTTGATTCACAGATATAATCATATATGTCATATATATTATTCCTCATGCTACTCCATTCTCATGCCAGATTACAGATTTACAGATTTAAAATTGGTATAGGGCAGTAAAAGATCAGAATCTGATCCAGACAACATACAGAACTGTCAATGAGGGTTATGAAACATAGCTTTCATAAAAATCCCCACTGTGGGATGTACCTACTAAATTACAGCTAAGAGTAAGTGTGGAGTTACTCCTTCTAAAATATCTATTATCTTCCTATTAGAGATGGTTCTAAACCTCACTTTTTCTCTGAAAGTCCCTGACCTCTGGCAAGTTTCAGATTCCAAATTTAGATCAGCATCTGAATTTTGCAGCTGGTCTCTCATTCATAATGAGCCAAGTCAAAATTGAATACATCCAAATTAGAGGGGAGTATCAAACTCTGGACTCACATCTGAGTTGCATAGCAGAGCTCTTTCTAATGCTCATCATGTACACACAACCATAATCCACAATTATCTATAAATATCATACTAGGCTTTTTTTTTTTTTTTTTTCCACAACAAACCCAGTTATCCTGCAACAAACAGTTAGTAGTAATAGTCAGCATAATCTGTCACATACATGTATATAGCAGTGTTAACACCAATTAATCAATCTAAGTGTCTGGCATACCAGTTATGATTCACTGAAAGCTGGAGATCAGATCTGAACACTGATAAGATCTACTGGAAGTTAGTAAAAGAAAAAAAAATCCTTTACGTGTTTGTCACCTGCTTTGCCAGTTCTTTGCCATTTCATTCAATAAATGACAAACAAAGAAATGGCTACATAAAATTCTTCCCTTGATAGAAAACTAAGGTTCAGTTGCTCCTCCTCTTTCTGTCTGCAGCTTTCTTCTCCTAATGTCAACTCTATTTGTCTTCTATGGAACTCGATATCCTCTGAATTGTCTACTTAATCACTTGCAGGTTTGTTCCCTTGTTTGGCTGTAGTCTGCCCTTCATTTATCAGCTTAAGTCTTCACTCTGCCTAGCATCCTCGCCCTCAAACCACCAAAACTTTTTATTCCTTTTAAGCACATTGTATTCCATCAGATCACTCTTCTGTTGCCCTGAGATTGCTTTAGTTTTATTAGGGCCACCAAACGTGACCGTTTTCTGCTTGGGAGGCAATACCTTTGCAAGCATATGCATCTTGTCTCTTCTATCTCCTCTGTCCCTAGCTTTACGCAGCACCTGGTCTCTCATCTACTTTCTGCGATGTCCTTAGAGCCTGCACCCCCTTCTCCTGACATCTTTGTATTCATAAATAAAATAAATAAAATAAAATAAAATAAAATAAAATAAAATAAAATAAAATAATAAAATAAAATAAAATAAAATAAAATAAAATAAAATAAAATAAAATAAAATAAAATAAAATAAAATAAACACTTTTTCAGATTTGTTACCTGGAATAGAGAACTTCAGATTACAATAAGTTTGTTGTCAGCAGAAGCAATTTGTTTAGCACAGCACTGTTGCTACACAGTGATTTACTTGATTAAGAATCATTCTACATTATTCATTTCTGTATCCAAAAATAAAAAATAACCAAGAAGTTTGCACTCAAACTGCATTCACTCACATATTTACACTTCTGCTATAAGTGAGTTCTAGCACTTACAGCTTTCATCTCCTTTATTCCTATATTTAGATTCTGAACAAATACTCTCATTCTGTACTCTCATACATCCAATTCTGTATTAATAGTTGCAGGTTAGCATATAGATGTTCAACTGATTTGTTAATCTTTGCAGCTTGACCATTGACATTTCTTTCTGGCTACTACAACAGACTACCCATATTTAATTCTACAGATATAATAAGGAAAATAAATAAATCATCCTCTGTTTATTTTCACTACCTGATTTATCATCCTCAGTTCTTATAATTAGTTCAGTGTATTTAGGAGAAATAAGAATTTCTATCAATAACCAATTAGATGTGTCAGTCATATTTTGAAAGAGGCACTACCCTGTTCTGGAGATTTTCCCTCCAGGTCCTTGGATAGATGAATATTTTCACAAAGATGAGAACCTGCATCCCTGGAGAATCTAATCCAGGTTTTCCCACATTTTAATCTGAGCATGATAGGACGTGAACTGAGGATTTTATTCAGATATATTCAGTAAAGCCCAGGTACATTTTGCAATGTTCTGCCTCTATGTAAGTAGATAGCTGATGTTGCACTCCAATTGCCAGATAGAAAGAAACTAATGAAGCTACCAAAACTACCAGCTACAACTGCAACAGGTCTTCTTCAACAGGTCTTCTTCCTCCAGCTCATCTTTGCATCTTTTATATATCTGGAGGATCAGAACCAATCTCCAGAAATACTTCTGTACAGTGCAATTGCTAAGTTGGGTGCCTCCAAAAGCAAGTTTCATAAGAAGCTTTAATTCAAATCATTTCCACTCATTTGAGGTATAATATTTACCTACTTTATTAAAGTAATTTTGATACTACCAATCAGAGGAAGAAAAAAAAAACAGGATGTGACTTCTGAAACACCCCTAGGTGCCACTCTGGTACTGGAGGAGATAAAAATAAAATAAAATCTGTGTTTGTAGAGCTGTCTGTGCCTTGTCATTCTTGACATCTTACTGTATGTCAAAATTTATACATACATATGCATAAGCAGATATATTTCTTTTTAGAAAGAAATAAAATTGAAATTTGTTAAAGGAGACATTCCCAAAATTCATAAATTCTAACTTTAAATCTTAAGAAAATTTTATATATATATATATATATATATATATATATATATATATGGAATTGTTTGGTGTAATTTATTTTACAGTATAAAGAAGATGAAATATACTCAATTGTACACCATTATCTCTGTATCTTATGGTCACCTATGCACCCTATCTCCACCATGGCCTAAGAATATCGAAGACTCAAATTCTTCAACAAATCTTTGTGATATCTACAATATCTTGCCCCAGCATCACCTAGCCTGTTTCAGAGGTCAGCTATTCAAGGAACTGAGTACCCACTGCAAGACTCATGGCCAGGCTTTCAAAAATACTGAAAATCCAGCTCTTTGTAAGACAGGCTTATTAATTCCCATTTGAAAATTATTACTCAGTACAGATACTTCAGAGCTTCCCATTTACTGTCAGAGAGCTGTCTCATTCTAACAACTTCATGCGTGTTTTTTGTTGACCACAGGAGTCATAAGCACAGGCTTGTTGGCTGTTCCTTGACACTGATCAGAGCTGTGTACAATGTACATCGAGTAATAACATTGCAGAGAAGGGTTATTCTCAACCAAAATAATTGCTCAGCCTGACCTTTTCATATGCTTGTTTTTCAAAACTGTCTGTCCTTGCGTAATTACAGTGTACCTAACTCAGCAATCCTTTCCTACCAAAGATTTACTTCCTGATATGCATCATCCCTGGTACCACCCAATTATTATAGAATCAATTGCAGCTTAGCTATAGTTATAAAAGGTAATTAGTGAAAAGACTACAGCAATTAGAGGGTGTCTGCCTTTGCTTTCTAAAAGTCAGATGAAGAACTCTGTTTATTCTTTGCTAAGACATTTAAAAGTGAAAGAAATATGTTGGTTCAAATTCACATACAAATAACATTTTCATGGCTTTATTTAGTGACAATAAATAAAACAGAAAATCATATACATTATTTTAGCCAATGCTTCCACAGGACACTGCTTTCAGATCCCAATTTCAGCCTCTAGAAACAAATTCCAACCAAAGCCAATGCATTCTTTACCCAAAGCTAATTATGCACATTTTATGAGCTTGGGTAGATAAGGAGAGCAAAATTTTCCTTTCTCCCCTCTCTACAAGCCTTTTCTGCCTTCTTCTGCTCTTGCAGTAGGACATATCCTCTCTACCAGGTGATATTTGAGTATCTACTAACACTTTCTATGTCACATCACTATTTTGTGACCTAATCTGTTAACTGCTCAGTGTTTTATTTTGGTCTATCTTGGAATAACTGGTTCTTAATTCCGTAATAAGAGGTCAAACACTGTAACTTGATTAAACACCCAAAGTGAAAACAGCTTGACAAGCTTTCTTGGTAGTAATGTGGTAATTCCTCCAATGACTAAAAATAGGCCATTAGCCTATGTAAAATAAAATTAGTTTGCTTTTATTTATAGGGGTAAATGTGAGCAAAATATAAGATTCTGAGATATATAGCATAGCATCATTTGGGATTAAATCTGATTTTAACAAATCTAAGGTTATCAGTGCAGACATTTAAGGAAAAAAAAATCCATTTTTCTTACCTTGTATTTTCTATACCTCATTACATATGACTATTAAAATCACGTCAGAAGTGACCACCTTCAACTGCCATTTCCATTTTTTTTATGAGGTTTTACTTTAAGAGCTATGGGAAGATTTTTTTTCCAACAAAGCTGAATCTAACTCAGAACTTTCTATTCAATTATTAAGTTGTGTCTGTCCCCTGATTTTCCCTGACTGAATGCTTGGTTTTGATACAGAATACATAATCATAAATGGAAATGTATACATTCATGACAAAATACCAGTCCAGTTGGGCATGCCCCATCTCACTAAAATTTCAGTAGATACCCATTTGAAAAATGTAACTTCAGGGGCTAACCGTATATCTTTAAATATATTTTCTTTAAAGCTTAATGATCGTTAGCATTTTCAAATATAATTGACATTTCTAGTTTATTAGAATACTTTTTCTTCAGGATAATTTTGTCCATTCAATTCAACTCTCTGGCCAGGAAAAAAACAAACAAACAAACAAACAAAAAAAACTATTAAAATATGTTTAATATCCGCATACAAATATTTTGTCTTGTTGATTTATTATAAAACTTTCAATACAAAACATCAATAATAAGTTTGTGTTGCCTGATCCATCAAAATGCAGATCAGGAACTTGATCGAAGCACATTTTTGTAGATATAAAATTGTAGACTCTAAACGTCTTATAGAGTATACCTCTCATGGATGAAATTTACTTTTACAAAGAGAGAACATGTCATTTAGATATATTTAACTGTTACTTTGAGAGAGTGAGACTGAAATCCTTCATGGGCTTGATCACCATGGAACCAAAATTTCAGGGACTGTAATGTTTCAAGCTGTAATTATGGATATCAAATCACCTGTTCTCAGCAGCCATTTTTCTCATATTCCTAAGGACTCTGCACAGCAAGCTTTGGCTTAGGTGGTGCTGCCATAAGGTAGAACAACAGTCCATATCCAGCTTCATTTTATCCCCCAGATTTTCCCATTATGGTAATGAGGAAGGCTACATCCTTCACTCTGTCATTTCTATTTGGAAAAAAAAAAAAAAAGCTTTTATCACATTGAATAGGTTGTGTTACACATGCAGAATAACTGGGAGTACTTGCAGAATAGTTATGCTGTACTGGACTGCACTAGATGTCTATATTGCCCAGTACGTAACAAGGTCATACATTTAGTCAAGGATAATCAAAAAATGAAAGGAACTGCCACTTTCTGGAAGACTCTGGGACAAGATAGTCTGTTGCAAGCTGAAAATGAAAGAATGCTAACATAATACTGTAAAAAATAAATAAATAAATGTCTTGCTGTAATGTAGATAATTTTTACTAGAAATATAGCTTGTAACGCAGGTAAAAGAATCCTTCAGTCATCTCAGCTTCATAAGACTTTAGCTAAAGGATTTCAACTGACATGGGGCACTGCAACATACAAGACACCTGCACAAATCAGACAGAATCCAGAGGTGAACAATAAAAATGATTCTATGACTTGAAAATATTATGTGTGAGGGAAGACTGAAAGAGCTGATGCTGGTTAGTCCAAAGAAAAGACAGCTGAATGAAGGCTGTGCCAAATGTCTTAAATACAAAAAGGCTGCTATAAAGACGAAGTGAATAGTCTGTACTACAAGCACAGCTTGGAAGACATGAGTGAAGCAGTAAGAGGAGTAGAGCACTAGAATATATAAAGGGGGTGTCAAGCCTCTATCGTAGAGGTTCATAGAAGTTAGACAAATACCTGTGAAAGATATTGCAACTGTAGTTGAACATGCAGGGAAAAACACTTGAAGGTCCCTTTGATTAAATCGAGAAAACAAAGATAGAGGATTGACCCTTGGCTTCATGAGATTACCCTCTGTGGTATTTCCATCTGGTAGCACTGAAATGAAGTGAAATAAATTTGTGCAGCTGATGACTAAATATGCTAAATATGTTTTGCCTTGGCTAAGATATGCTTCAGCTACATCTATCAAAGATCATCACAATGACATGATGACAACCGAAACTGAATGACAGAAGATTATGTTGTTTGACTATAATAACAACAACAAAAAACTAGCTGAAAGATTTACCTTTCAATGAGTCCTTGATAAAAATATATTAAAATAGAATTTGAATAAGCAAGCAAGGTTTTTCACGTTAGTAGCAGATACTGAAGTATAAAAGAAGCAAGTTATAGGCTTATCTATAGCCATCAAAATATGACTGCATTTATTGTTAGGGCTGGCATATCACTGACAACTTGTGTCCTTGGAGTCTCAAAGGATCCCTGTCAATTCCAGGAGATTAGTGTTCCTCCAAGGAATTAGCACTAAAATGGATTGAAGGTCATGTGGAGAATCAATATTTTAGAATATTTCTCTGTTATGGGAAACTTCATTGTGCCACAAGAAGCTACAGCTCTGGGTCTCTAAACCCATCCAGTATTTTGCATGCTTTGGAGCTTGTAGAAAGGGTAAAGCTATGCAGCCAGGTGAGGCAGTAAGGTAAATAAGTCCCTTCTTTGCAGGTCCAAAAAGACAGTCAGAGTTTGTGATCATAACACTGATCTTTGAGAACATTTAATGGATGTCACTTCATTCCTGAAGAGTGAGCCAAGTCCATCTCCTCCAAAGTGATTGGCATTCCTAAAGAGCACAGCTAGTCAGAGAGAAGAAAATTGTCATATCCCTTTTTTTGCTAGTTTCCAGTTACTTGTTTACTAATGAAGAGCAATGTCTCTATGTGTTTCGGAAAAGTGAGAGCCTTTACAGCTGCAAGAAATCTCATCTACCTTCCTAATGTCAGGTTAAGTGATATGATCCTAAAACATCCTAAGGCAACAATTGCAGCTCTACTCTGTATTCGCATGATGAAAGGGGAAAAATACACAAACCTCATATTTTGTTCATCTGAGTAGGAAAATCTGAAATTTTGCTAAGACTTGGAAGCTCTAAGCTCCAGATCAACAGGCTAACATTTCTGTAGTACTTTTTTTGCACATGCATGAGGGACAGGTTTCAGACAGACTCCGTGGCATAAACAGTTGCTCACCACAAAAAGAGAACAAAGCATAAACTTTCTCCTTCCTGCTCAGCTCAGTAACATCAAATCAGTGAAAGCTAATCATTAACAAAGAAGCTGCTGAGACCTATGCAACCATTGCCTCTGATGTAGCTGTAAGTTTATGGCCTCTTCCCAAAACCTAGATGTGCAGAGATGCAGCAAACTGGCATAATTCAGTAACAACATGCGTGTCTCTAGCCAAATGCCCAAAATATAACAAAAAGCAAGTACATCATCACTCTGAATCTCTGCAGCAGCAACTAGGCAGGAGAAAAAAAAAAAAAAAAAAAGCTGGGTAACAGTCCCAAGTCTGATGAATAAGCAGAGAAATGACCCAGCCCTTCTCTAGGACATGACTCTTCAAAAGTAATCAGAGGTCTCCTTCCAAGCTATGTCTGGAAACACCACTGCTCTGGGTGGTCAAAACAAAGTTGCAAAAAGCAGCTGTTTTGTTTGTTCATTTGTTTTAAGAATAAAATCACATTTCTCATAGAATTAAAACCTTCTTAGTACATTAGATTTGGGATCATTTTTTCTTCATCCAATATCTATTTTTTCTCACAATTACTAATTCAAGGAGAAATCTATTCAAATTCAAAATTTACCTCCTCCTCAGTTCTTCTCTCCATACTCTTTCCTTCAGAGAATCCAGTGTTGAATTTGTCACAATGTTCATTTCCATGGCAACAAATGGGATGGCATAAAGTGTTTTAATTCAAGGACAGAGTGGTATAAAAGTGCTAGTTTCAGAAATAGAGAATTCTTACTCAAATAAACTGCCAATGATAATTGCAAAGGGAATATAGAAAATTATTCACTAGGTTAATTTTCTTTTATATACATAGAAGTTTGCTTCTCTTCAAAAAGGACATTCTCACCTTGAAATGCTGAGTGCTCAGAATAATGTTTATGGGTAGAGGTGATTTAATATGCTAATATTTATCCCATTTTCCTTGATTACATGGCATACCTCTTTTTTCTTATCAGGTGATAAGCTAGTTTATATTAAAATATGAGCAGAAGATGCTATGCTTGATTATTCTCAGTGACATCTGCATATTTCAGTAGGCTGTGGGGTGACAAAATTTATGTGAACAGAAAACAGTCACACAATGACTTTCAGCCTAATATATTCCACAATCCCTTTCAAACCCAGCCTGATTCAAAGGCCACTTGAATTCTTGCTGTATATTATCTGCATACAGCCTAAGTCCTCCTACGATATGAAATTTCATTTGAAAATGTTTTCTCTCCCTGTTATCCTGTTATTGTTGGCACTTGTTTCTCTTACTCCCTCTCATAGTAAGTGATTTTCTGTCTTTCAGATCAGAAATTTCATTACATTCTTGGTTTTAATCTTTCAAGGCTCCTGAAAACAACTGACCATCAGGGAGATCATTTGTATCAGGGCTGTGAAATTCATCCTAAAATATGGTTTGTTCTTGAAGTCCCAGGGAGATGCTCCCCACAGCATCCCATGGGATATGGACAAAATAAATCCCATGTTTTATCCCCAACTCATTTTTGCAATATAAGCACCTTAATTAGGCTTCACTTTATCCAACTCTTCTTGTAGATGTGAAAATAAATCGGAAAATAACAGGATTTTTATCACTGAAAACTCCTAAAACTTTCACAATAATCCTGATAATAGCCAAAAAAAAAAAAAAAAAAAAAAACAACAAAAAACTCACATAATGGCAATGCAGGTGTTACTCTGTGCATCAATGATATGCTCTAAGCCAAGAGATTGTGTGCTCCAAAACTAATAATCCTAAAGAGGAAAACAACCATTGAGGTTTTTTTTTGTTTTTCTTTTTTCTTGTAGAATAATGTTAACAACTCGTACTCTATTCTACTTAACATCTGATGCTCTATTGTACTCTAGCACGTTTGGATTTAACAGTCAATGTACAGAACTCCGATGTAACTCTCAGAAAACAAAACACAGATGTGGATTTTTCTGAACAATTCAAAATTAGCCAATGTCTGCAGATATAGGTTACTCAGAAAAGCTTGCTCTACCCACAGCTTAAAGACTTCTGTCAAGGTATTAAATATCAGAAAAAAATATGCTATAACTCATGCTCAGAAACAACATTAAGAAGACATTAATGTTGTGACAGGGACTGGGAAAAGTGATAAAAGGAATAGGTTAAAAAAAAAAAAAAAAAAAGCTCATATTATACAATATCTTCTTCTAATGTTTAGGCACAATAGGATATCTACTTAAATTCTTTCTTAAAGTGCCCTGATTCTCATCATAGGGAGTATGGCAGAGCTCTGCACCACTGTGTGTCTCCTTTCGTGGTGCTTCATACCTCAGCCTTCATGTCCTTCTAACAACAGCTTTTGTTTTTCTATAAACAGAGCAAAGCAAAGGTAAAGAAGAACTAAGTGAGCATTCAAAGATTTGAAGCTATCTTTGAAGTTTTGAGTGAATAAAAGGAGGTTGATAAAAGATTCTTAAGAAAACTCATCAGAAACTTTATTTAACTGGAAAATAACTGTCATTTCATAAAACTGCCTAAAATAACTATCTTAATAAATCTTCCAGTAAAACAAAACTTGTTTAGTCACACAGTGCCTCAGCACTAACTGAGCAATAAATGCAGAAATGACAACCGTATGAGACTATAACACATGAAGTAGTTTGAACTCTGATTAGAATTTCATTTTAATGCTCTTCCCAAAGTGTTTCATCTCCAAAGTAATAAATTCATTTAAAATATTCTTTTTTTATCATCCAATATAGCCACTGAAATGATTAACAAATAACTTAAGACACTTGCACATTTACATTATTATAAACTGCACAAGTATTTCAAAACTGTCATAATAGAGGTATAGAAAAAATAGTAATAACAATGATAACAATTGCCAATAATAATCTCATTTTTTCCAACTAATGCACCTTTTTCTTCATTTAAATGTCATTTCCATAGGACAATTTATCCACTGTTGTGTTTTTTTTTCTTGTTTGTTGTTGTTTTGTTGTTGTTATTGTTCTTTTTTTTTTTTAGTGAAGTGGTTTCTCCTGTGCTTATTATTGAATATCTTGTAGGAATTGAATCAGAATCAATATCCATCGAACCAAAACTGGCCCTGCATGCTCCTGTCTGTAATCAAAATAAGAATTATTTTGAAATTCTGTGCCATCTGAAAGAAACTGAAAAGAGCAAAAAAACAAAACCAGATATTTTTGACCAAATGTGAGTTTGAAAGTCTTGCTGTGATTAAGACTTTTTCATTATTTATTTTTTTCTGACAGTAAGGTGAAAAAAAAGAGAGGAAAACCTCATTATTTCAAATAAAAATCCTAATTGCCTTTTCTGCCTGTCTCAACAATTTATGGTTTGCACTGTAAGACTACAAAGCCACAAATTTGATTCTCCACTAAAAGGGAAATGTGCACTGTCTAGCTCCTTTATGTCACATGCTAAAGAGAAAGTAATCTGTGACAGTATTGTGCTAATCTTTTGAGAGGAAGGATTCAATACTTTGTCCATCCAGATGCACAAAATAATCACAGAAGTTTGATAGTTACTACAGGTTGCTTTTTATAGGCTCCAGTGACTAGTCCACCATGGTGGTCAAGACATCTGAGGAGCAGCTGAGGTCCCTTGGGTTGTTCAGCCCAGAGCAGATCAGGCTGAGGGGAGGCCTCATAGCAACCTGCAGCTCCCTCAGGAGAGGAGCAGAAGGGCAAGTGCTGAGCTCTGCTTTCAGGGAACAGCGACAGGACCTGAGGGAATGGCATGGAGCTGGGACAGGGGAGGGTCAGGCTGGGTGTTAGGGAAAAGTTCTGCACCCAGAGGGTGGTTGGGCACTGGGACAAGGCGGTGGTGAAGGCATCGAGCCTAATAAAGTTCAAGACTTGACAATGCTCTCAGACATAGCATCTGTTTTTTGGGTGGTCCTGTGTGAGGCCAGGAGTTTCTCCACATGACTCACAGTGAACTCTCTATACTTTTGTAGAAGCACATTTTTGTAGATGTGTTAAGTTATATAAGAATATTTTGTGGGTTTATGTTTATGTTTTACAACTTCCGAAATGTCTAAAACAAACAGCACAGTGTATCCCAATGATATCATGGCATAGGTATATATTAGAATGGATTTATTTTAACAACTGTTAAACACATATTCCCCATGTTCTGTCTCTGTGATACCCTTGTTTGGCTTTTGTTTGTTGTTTTTTTTGTTTGTTTGTTTTGGTTTGGTTGTGTTTTTAATCATTCACAGTTTGTTAGGAAAAAGTCTTCTATAATACAGTATGTTAAATGTTAACCTCAGTTCAATTGTGGCCCTTGCACCCAAGAATTTACCTCATTTCTTTACATAAAATTAATAAAAAGACATTTTAAAAATACTACAACGTTAGTTTCCATCCAGCTGAAACTGATGCAAACAAAAATCTCCTCTATCCAAAATCAAAGATTAGTTCATTTTTGCTTCATAACTGAGTGTCTCTGGTATAGCTGTACTGAAATCAATAGCTTTCTACTGGCATCACATAAGTGTAGGAATCAAGCTTTTCCTCCTTATCTACAAAGAGGTGAAGAAACATAATGTGCATATCAAAGTTTCTTTTTAGAGATTCAGAGTAAATTTCTAAGTCCCTGGCACAAACTGCTTCAAGTAATCTTAGCAGTAAATTGTATCTAGTTACTGAGCCTGAAGCATGTGATACATGTTCGACTCTTTCCTTGCATGGCACAGAACTTGACATATCTTGACCATAATATCTGGACCAGTTACTTCAGCATCAGATTGGATCTTTGATCTTGCTTCAAAGGGTTCAATTAGTCACTATTCACAGGGAAAAAAAAAGAAGCAGCAATGTCAGCTTTGCTTAAAGCCAAAAGAGTTCAGGGCTTGGTATGTGACTACACAGAATAGATCGTACCATTGTCCTCAATTTGAGCTCACAAAATGGGAGGTTATAATGGAACTGTAATCTATTATTGCCTACTAGACACTCCTTTTTGAAAGCACGATACAGCCATTTGGGCTGGAAAGGGCACACAGGAATGACACCTTTCTCTAGCAGGAACAAGAAGTTACAGAACAGATAGAGGAACAGGCTTCAAAGGGAACTTTATCAAACCAACTGAGCAGAAAGTAGTAATATGTCCATGATTAACCTTAGCAGCCCCAGTAGTAATAATATTGACTAGGACACCCACTGTATTATCTGTTCTTCCTGCCAAGCCCTTTAGAGTAGTCACGCAAGTACTGGTACTAACAACAAGCAAAACTGGTCTTTAATATGAAATTTAAGGATGCAAAAACAAACATATACCACAGAATCTGTTTCTTACTTTGAAGAAAGATTAGTTGCATCAGTGTCCAAAGTCATTTAAAATTAACAAACTTGTTTTTAATTATGATACACGTGTTTAATAGCCTACAAATAATCTACCCAAGACTATATGAGACTGACGATTTAGTCTAGGGAACCTACATTTCCTCTTCTCAAAATCAAATCAGGCTGTGTTACTGAAGAGACAGGAAACAAGATCAGTGGTCCCATAGTTTGTGGGTTATTTTTAGTCTATTTCTCCCACTGTACCAGTGTTGCCTGCTTGTGAAGTGTAAAGCAAAATGATACTTCATATAACTTAAATTTTGGTACCATATTTTGCTTTTAAATTAATTTCAATATGAAAAACTATGTACATCAATAATCATATTCTAAATAAGTAGATAATATATATATGAACATTTTTGCTTCTAAAAGGCCTCAAGTTGCATTTTTGCTGAGATATTCAAAATGAGGTAGAAGATTCAAACTCAACATTTTCAATTTTAATACAAGATATGTATCTGAATTGTTCATCTAAATCCCAAGATTATTTTGCAATCTCAACCCATTTTTTCCTAATGATGTGAGTTCACTCAATTACATAATGACACAAAATGATTTGGATATTTAATAATCATATCTTAAATTTATGTTAGTACAGAAGATCAAAGAAAATACAACAATACTGTATTATCTGTACATGACATGGAACAATACAGAGTAAGAATACTTTGTCAATGCTTTGCCACACTGTAGAATGGCAGAATAGCCTTGATGATTTCTATTTAAAGGTAATTATTTAGAGAGGGTGGCAGGGTCACTGATCAAAATACCTGAGATGATGTATTTTTCATAGTCTTCATTGAATAATTCATTAATTTAAAATTCACTCTCCATTTTACATATTTATTTTGCATGTATTTGACAGCTCCTACATTCCCTTTAATATTTAATGTTCCTAATATATCTCTGTAGGTATATTAGCAAGAAAACTTAACTGAATTAACAGCATCATAATTTGAAAAATGATTGTCTAAGTTTCAGTGGGTAGTAACTGTAAACAATGAAGTAATTAAGCAGTACAGGTTTAAATACAGTCAACATAACCCTTTACAGACCCCTTCAGGAAAAATAGAATACAAAAATGCTAGATAAAAAATGATATCCATCTAATTTTGAAACATCGGAATAAATGTCAGATACAATTATAATTCCATGACACTTTCAGCAAAAGCTGTTTGAGCCTTTTTGCTTTAATTACTTGTAGGTAGAACTTGCCAAGCTTTTACACTAAAAAGAGAACATTTCATGTCTAAGCATGTGCAGGAAGGAATTAATACTTGAAACATCTCAGCAAATTAGCACTACATTTATTATGATGAGGCATTAGGGGTAACCAAGAACTGGTCAGACATAATCCAAGAGATACTTTCCATTTAGAGTACTATAAAGAGGCCATAAATGTATCAGAGAACAGAGAAGTTTGAACACAAATCCAACCTTGTTTTTAATCACTACATTACAGACTACTCTGAGTTTGTTTACTGAGGACTTTCTCAGCTTAAACCACTTGACTCATAAACGAGCTCTCTGTATAATCTATGCCCTGCTAATGTCATCTTTGTTCTGCAAAACAGCCAGGACAGCTGCCATAATGTAGTGTTGTCTTGTCAAGGTAATCAAGGCATTATTGTGGTAGGTGATAATAATTGAGTTGGAGAGATGTCAAAAGTGTAAACAAAGCATGTGATCTGACTGCCTCTTTAGAGAACAGAGAATAAAAAATATGTCAAAATATTTTGTGCCTTTTAAAGACAGTCCACAGATGATGAAAGCTAAAGGATGTTCCCACGCTTAGGCAATTGAGAAAATACATGAGGCAAGATAGAGAGGAGGGAGAGGCAGAATCAAAGGAAGTCTTTAAAGTGCTTTTCCATCTCTGTAATTAACCAGAGTGCCAAGCGTTCAGCAAGAAAGGGTGCATCTGACCTGTGATCACCTCTGTGCCTCTCAGCAGCACATGTAAGTAAAGATTTCAGCGTCAGAAGCTGCCACTGTAAGGGAATCCAAATGTCACACATCATTCCAGAACGGGAAGCTGAAAGTCAAAAGGTATATCCAGCCTGCTGCATGTGTGTGCTTCAGCTGAGCCATTATCCAAATGTCAGGTGCTGACTGGTTTAGTCAGAACAGGTGAAACCTTAAAAAAGTATCCAGAAGAGAGAAAAAAGTCAAAAGCACCAGTACAAAATAATAGGTCACCTCTCTCCTTTTTTGCATGTTGCTTTACAGGTCTTTGGCCTGCCAGTCAAAAAGTAATCCACTGGCTTCTGAAGCCAAAGTCAGAGGCTGAACAAATGCCTAGTGAAGTCATGCTTTTATTTCTAAGCCCTTCACAACCAAACAGCCTCAGAAATGTTGCCTTTGGGTGGTTTGTGCTGCATGACTGCTTTTTAAAGAACTGCAATATATAGGACAGAATGGCAGTAGCCCTTCTGGTAAAATCCTAGAGCAAATTACATTACATTGGTGGTCTAAAGGCTGAATGGTGGAACCTGTATGTTTAATTGAAGGCATTTAATTATGAATCTAGACTCATAAACAGGGGTCTGGACTAGCACCAGTCTAAACTATCATAATGGAGGTAGCTGAGAACATATTTTGCTTTCTGATACCTGAGCTGCCCAGAAACAAGTGCCCAAAATGATGTATGAGTACATAGCAGCTGCAAATGCAGCTCCCAACTAATTAAAAATGTTAGCTGACATCTAGCTGCTGCACTAATTTTAACTGTTAGACTGGAAAACATGAAATCTCTGTTTGCTTTAATTATCATCAAGAGAACAACAAATAAGGTGGTTTCTTTTGTTGTTTTTGTTTTTCAGGGTTTCTTTTGTCTGAGGTGGAACTCACTATACTCTTGGCTGTGCATGCTGTAAATTCTCCTCCAAAAATTGTCTCTGACTTAAATGATTTAGTGCAGGATGTGTTCCGATGTAATTGAGGACAGAATTTAGTTCCTGAGCATTTTATATTATGACAGAGCACACTAAGAAATGAAAATGAAACCAAAACAAGCAGCACCATATTTGTGTTTGTTGTCAAGACTGCAAGTATGCACTTGCTTCTCTCTACAAATGCTGAAAAAGCCTGAGTGATCAATCCTACATATAGCTAACACATCAAAGGTAATGAACTCTCTGATCTAAAAAAAAACAAAAACAAAAAAAAAAGTTATTATAATTTTATTGATGTACTATTAGAATTATTGAAGCTACTAGGGTTGTTGACAGTTCAAGGGCTGCCTGAGGTAATGCAGCTTGAACTATTTTGATGTTGGCCTTGCCTTTGGCTTGGAAATAACTTTCTCCTGAATTAGTTTTAGTATATGTTGTCCAGAGGTAAATTCAAAGCCTGTAAAATTCCTACCACATTCCAACAGACCATTTGAAAGTAGCTATAATAGGGTTATTTCAGGCAGCTTAGCGGCATACGACTATATCATGCCACAGCTGTTCTAAAACTTTGTAGAGCATTTGTATTTCCATTCCCAGAAAACTCTGAGGATTTCTTCATCATCCTGTTTGCATCCTTATAACTCAGTCCATAGTGGTATCTTGATTGAAACAGATTCTGGTCACTGTAAAAACTGCTATATTCGTAGTGACATATGGATATTGACTGTACTATGTATGCACATGACCAAACGAAAGAGGAGCCATGGAGACAGACAGATGAAGTTGTGTCTTAAGAATAGGACTGGGGAAACACCTGTTACAAAATATTCATCAAGAAATTCAAAGACAAATGGAAACAAATCTGAAAAGCTTCTTCCTTACTTTGTAATGTTCCTCCTATCAAATTATATCATATTCTTGTTTTAAATGTTGTCTTTGGTCATGATATTCACATGCAGTAAAATTCCAAAGGGAAAGTCAGTGAGACATGTTAAAATACAAATGAGATGCTGAAGTAAAAATCTCATCTAAAACTAAGAAAAGAACTGCAGGAGTTTTAAGCATGTGATACTTTGCACTTGAAAGATTTCACCCAAAGTATTCTGAGAAAGAATTAGAAATGAAGCTGTCATCAGTACCGCGATACCCTTCATTTTAATTTTGCTATGAAGCAATGGAAATTCAAAGGACAATAACTCTTGATCATACCCCAGAATGCCAAAAGTTCTCCAGTTTTGGTGCATTTTTGGATGAGGTTCAGGCAACACTGGTGAGCAACCAAACTTTATTAAGGACATTGTGAGGCACAGTTAAAAAAAAAAAAAAAAAAAAAAAAAAAAAAAAGATTCATTTTCATCTCAGTGAGTCACTAGAAGTAACATTTGCACAAATTTCAGTTGAAGTAAAAAGGGTATTGTAACTGTGTTTAAATCAGTGGACCTAAAAGCACTTCCAAGATATTAAATACAAGCCCATGTCCTTGAATATCCTTATCTACGGAGAGGAATTTTTACATGCAACAGCCATGATGCTCTGATTTTCACTGAAAGGAAATCCAGACTGCAGATCAGCATCTTCCAGACATGTCCTTGATATGGAACAACCTGATAGGCACAACCCAGACTCTCAGAGTCAATGCATCTGTCAACCCAAATTTCCTTCTCCAAGTAGGACTGAGCATAATCATTAAAAAAGATCAATATAAAACTATTGTGTAGCACTTTGATTTCCTCATTGCACATGATTTGGTTTTATTTGATATGACTTAATGAAAGAATATTTTACAAATGTCATGAAAATTTTCTGCAGAAGTGGAAGACCTGAGACAGTTTATGCATGTAAAGGCGGTGTTTTGAAAACCTCGCTTTCCCATAAAGTTTTAATTTCTCAAGGGAATCAGGATTTCCTACCCCTATACTCAGCTTATTAGCACTGCATAAATATAAGTGAGGATGCACTGGATTTACAAAGGTAAATGTGTGTTCCCTGAAAAAAGAAGTCATCCATATTTCATCTCAAGGACCTTTGCACTGTCAGCAAAATGAGCAGCTAGCTGTGCACCTCCACCGTGTGACACAGACCTGCCTGGAGCCCTGCCAACAGAAAGTTACAAAACAGGCACATTTGCACGTACACTGCTTCTGGGACTGATACCAAAACAAGAGGAAAGAGGATTGAGCTTGTGTGGAAACTGGAAAATGAACTCTAACCACATATGTAAGTAAACACCTTATCCTTCTTCATATTTTCATGACTGCTAAAACATCACTACAAAAAGTTTATTAAAAAATAAAAAGGAAATAAAACAATCAAATAAGGTAAAGATTTTCAGAACTGCACCAATAATCTCATGGGCTTCTTCAGTGCCTTTGCAGTAATTGGCAGTGTCCCGGCATAGTCACAGGTCAACAAGTGTCCTGGCCCACCTCTCTATTCATCAGGTATTGACCATTTGTGTAGTAATGTGCATCTGTTGGTCAGCCTACTCATTGTTTCCCTGGATGATTTTGATTTCATTGAGGGAGATACCTGAGGAGAAGAGAAGGACTGAAAGATTTTGTCATTGTTTGTATCATTAAAAATGATTTCAGTGGATTTTGTATTTGTATTCACAACTCACCAAAGCCTCATTTCTTCCTTGGGCATGTTCCACCATGGGAAATCCTCCTAGGGGCACTAATGACCTTCACCTACCCAAAGATGATTTGAACTATTTTTGATAATTCCACAGTCAAAGCAGGGACTGACATATATTGCAGATATTTTATCTATAAGCACATCAGACTGTCTGAATTTGTTATTTTTTGGTATTGTTTATACCATAAGGTATTTCTTTCCACATTGCATTCTTTCACCGTAACTGTATAAGGATAAGTTCGTTATTTAGAGCACGGTCAGCAAAAATGTAGATAGAAAGGAAAGGATTATTTTTTATTTTGTTTTAGTTTTATGAAAATACTTTCTCCTATAAAAGTCACAGAGCTCTCCTCAAAAAGTTCCACTAAGCCTTCAGTATCTTTACTGCATTTGGGAAAGCCAAGACAGCTAGTCAAACCAGAATTGAGCAGTATGTATCCACACTCATAACAACATTGCTCTGATCCCCGTACCTCACCTGCCAAGCTCATTCTGAGAAAGTCAGTATGAATAAACTGATTAAACACATATTGAAGGACAAGCAGAGAAAAACACACAAACACATAAAGCATGCATCCCAGCCAGTGGAGAATGTAAATGTTTCCAAGTCCTGGAGCCAACAAAGCTGCTGAAATATGAGATAACATTCAACAAAAGATCCCTGCATCAGGATCTCTTTCTGAATATGACTTTCATTATTGCTTATTTTTCGTAAAAGAGATAGATGGGCACAAGGTCAATGGAGTGTCAGTGTCACAATGAGAAAGTAGGTCTTGGCTCAAATGTTAGGAGTGGATATAACGAGTATAGGAAAGTATAAAATCATTCAAAGAGGGCTACAGGTGGTATCAGGGATTATGGAGTTTGAAAGCAAAAGGACTGTTTTTATATTCAGTCTTGTGCATGTAGAATGGGAAAGGAAAAGAGAAAAAAAAAAAAAAAAAAAAAAAAAGCAGCTGCTTCAGTGTTAGATTCTCTCCCAAAAGCAAGCAAATGGACTTGAAATCCATGTCTGTGGTGTAAATGCATGTAGGATCTGTGTCCCAAATAAATACATCACCTACTTGAACAGATTACTACAGATACAGACAAACCATTTTACAGATATTCTGGCTCCAAGGCTTTCTAGGAGGACAACAAAGGAAGATGCAGGAGAAAAGACACCTAAGAGATGATTACCTACTTACTAGGTAAGTATTGTATGTATGTTTCATCCTGTCCTATCCTGTTTCATCTTCTTCTGCCCTTGTAGTTACCTTTGAATCACTTGATCAAGGATTTACCAAGTACCCTGGCAGCACTATAGAGTCACAAGATCTTCAATCTCTCCCTCCTCAAGTAAAGATGACTAAGTTTACATTTAGGAATATATTCAAGGACATACATGGGACTGGCCCACTGTATCTGAATCCCTTTACCACTAGAACTACTGGTGAAGAATCAAAAATCCTAATCTATCATACCAATGGCAAGCAAAAATGAGGTTGTAGTTATGCCAGTTTTCTTTTAAAATCTAAGCAGAGTATTATCTGGCATACTAACCATTATGCAAAACATATGCATTTTAGCCCTGTGTTTTGCCAGCCATACTCCATTGTCCTTTCTTCCATCACTTCTATCCTGTAAAACATTCAGGATATCTACTCTCTCTTTTGTATGTATTAGGAAAGTAATTCACACAATAAAGACTTGTTTATTATTTGGCTCTCCAATTCTACTATAATGTAAAAGAAACAACAACAACAACAAAAAAAAACTAATAATAATAAAAATAACAATAAAATATTGCCAATAGAAAAGGAGACATGGAAGGAAAACAAAGCATCTATCCCTGACTACACAAATACAAAATTAATGTGCAAATACATTCATAAATTAAAGCATTGAGTTCTGATTACTATTATTTCTGGAGCTGTATTATTCATTGTTTGCTATGTTGTACTGACTTATATTGCAGTCTTGTGTGAATTCCCTGACAGCTATGTAAAAATGTTCATTTCTCTTGCAGCTTTCATGAGTTTTAGCACAAGTAATCTTTTGTACCTAAACTGCTGTATCTGTTATACAACATAGTTTTTTCCCCCCTTCTAAAAAGTTTTTTTTTTTAAAATAATTTTAATACAAAGAAGTACAAGAAAATTCAATATAGATACGATGACATGCTTAGTAAATAGAGCAGAATAGTTTGTCAACATATCCTCAGCTGAAATCATTTGACAAACCTTTATGACTGACTAATAGAATTAAGGGAAATGAACAATTCAGTGTGATTGATTTCCAGAGTGTAAAAGAGCTAAATTCACCAGGGTAAATTTTAAGCAGATGATATCAACCACAGATTTATTGGGTCTGCCAGATCTCTGACAGCTTCACCAGCTGAAACTCTGCTTTGTGAATAAGATCCAAAACCCACCCATTCTTCCTCATGTGTTAACCATCATTTTTGTAAACTTAAATTGCAGCCTATGTTACATATGGAAGGCTCCTGTTTCACACAGATGGAAGTGGAATTTGCAAAGCCATCAAGCACCATGCCCTTTACCAACATTACGCTATTTCAAACACCTGTGCTAACCAGCTAACCTACTGTGAAAATGCACACTATTCTTCAGCCTTTCAAATTTTTCATTTGTTGCCCATGGTGAGGAAAAGTGGAGGTGAAGTGGCCGCATACCAGTCTACAGAATTAAGAAGAAAAAAAAAAAAAAAACAAACAAAAAAAATGAGACAATGGATTTTAACTCCTAGAAAGACCTTTTGATAATCTGCCAGAAAGGTACCCTGGAGCTTCTTCACCTGTTGATCAATGTATCCTTGCTTCCACATTGATATTTAATCACTTTCTAATGGGACGGGGAGGAACTTTAAAATATAATCCCAGTGAAGAGTGCTGTGAAGAGCTTGTGCTCACAGTTTCAGTTACTTTCGCACTGTAAACTAAGATGAATGTAAAGGCTTGCTTGTTTTATAAAATCTAAGCAACCCTACCCCATATAGGGAGAGCACATAAGAGGAAAGGCAAAAGATGGTTCATGAACATAAAGCACATGGCAATGCTATCAAGCACATGGAGTTCCACAGTAAACTATGAAGTGCTATCAGAAAAAATAACTCAGCTTTAAAGGACACTGGATTAAGCTATCAGTTTGGAGGAAATAGTAGCTTTAGTGACAGAAAAAGAGACCAAAGAATCTCAGTTAACTGCTGGCACAGTAGGCTATAAAGTGACCTACAGAGTCTCAGCAAGAGCATACTGGAATAAATGAACAGTGAATCATTTTCATGAATAAAAAGCAAAAAGCTCACTCAGTGAAGAGAAAAGAAAAGAAGAAAAAAATGAGGGAAAAAAATGAAGAGGCTCATCAGATAACTTTCTTATCTGTAAGACTTGGGACAGAAAAGGAAACCATGAAAAAAAATGGGACCAAACATACATTACAGATTCTCAAGAAATGCTGGAATACTATATGAAAATGTATTCTTATAAACATCAAAGCTGTAAATTTCCACAAATATTCATGTGAATACACTTATTCAGAATCTACATAGTAGGGAAAAATATATATATACAACTCATATTCATGTCCATGTGAAGCTACAGCTCCCTAATTAGGCATAAGAAACAGTTCTATCCGACTAATGCAACCAGTTGTGGAGAGTGACCAGGATTTTACAAATGAGATTTGGAAGATCACATTAAAAAGCAAACTGACATGCCAAAGCCAGAAACAGAAGCAAAACATGCCAGGTTTTGACAAAAAGGTGGGTACCCACCATTAGCTATATTACAGAGAATGTTTTTGATACTTCCAGCAGGAATACTCCTGCAAGTGTTTATTGACATAAGTATTCCCAGTACGTTCTCTTTTTACCAATTAGTAGGCAGCCATGTATGATCTCTGCCTACAAAAGAGTTCAATGTTAATTCTTTGACCCACAGAAGTCACTCATGCTGTTTATCCTGCTGAAATGTTCATTGGCCTGTGCTGAGCAAAAGATTTCGTGTGGATCGCTGAAGAGGAAAAAACAAGATCAAAAGGAAGAGGCCAATTAAGAGGTGTTGTGGCTGATAGAGTAAAGAATAAGAAAATATTTACTTCACAAGTTTTAAGTTAGAGAAGATGCCATCAATAAAGCTAGAAAGAACAATGCTACAGAATATGACCAAAAGCTAATTCAAAAAATAATCATTATAAGGCTAACAAGGAAAGGGCAAGCTTTGCACATGCCATGGAAGATCAGGAAGAAGAATTCAGTCCAGCCATGAATGGGAAAGGAATTTTAAAAATTGCAGGAGATCAAATTATAATCTCTTATGAACAACTATTTATTTTTTTCTGGTTATCATCAGCAGACATCCTGTTCCAGAGCTGGAAAAAATGCAGTGGCTAGAAGAGCATGGAATGGCTGACAGTGACGGAGGAGAGAAGGATCGGGGGAGAAATAATTATTGAAGAATATGGTTTTATCTAATACCATAAATTGAATTTGGGCATGGAACACAGATCTCTAGGATGACAAAAGAATGCCCCAGAACATAATAAAGATAATTGGAACACCAAGAAATGCCTTCATAGTGTACAGCTTTTCCTCCAGAAAAATTTAGAGATAATTTGTCACTTTTTATAAATGTCAAGAAAACTTAGCTTTGTCTGCAGAATCTTTGAATTTGTTGCCAAAACTGTCACAGAAACTGCACTAGCAGTTTAATCCAAAGGTCACTGAAGTCAACAGGAAGAATACCACTTTTTTATGGGGCTTTGGTTAAAACAAAAATATGCCCTGTCCACATTTTAGTATTGAATAAACAAAATTCAACAAGAATGATAGCAAAAAAAAAAAAAAAAAAAAAAGAGATGGGAAAGTAAGGAACAAACAGCTCTAAAATTAGAGTCACTACATATTTCCTCTCTACCATTATAACTGTTATTTTCAGAAGAGAAGGGAACAGCAAACTCCCTTTCACTACAGTCTATTTAAGTACAGCAAGGATTGCACTCACACATCAGTTCTGTGTCCCCTCCTTTATTAAAGAGCCTTGCTTTGAGCTACATACTTCTGTGCTCCTCTTGGGATGGTCTAGAGCATATAATTGGATCCACTTCATATGGAGAAAAGAGACTGTTAACCAGTAGTCAGTTGTAACAGCAGATGTTCATTCCCTTGCAAAAATAAAGACGGAAAGTTCCCATCATTCATTTAGAACTATAAACATAATAGGCTGGGTACATTTTCTGCAGCTTTCATGTGCATGTGGTGGTACACTTTCCCTTTCTGAATCAGTGCTCAGGCTTTCAAAAAAATAATTCATTGCCCTTAAATAATGGTGTAATGGTTAGTGAGAATCACTAAAGTCATCCCTGCCAGTTGGCAGTAGCTCCTTAGCAATATGTCACTGAAGTAATTATATCTTGGTACAGATTAGCACAATGTATCATCCAAGTGAGAGTCCTTGATGATGTACTGATGAAGACAGGACTGTCCAAAAAGAAGAAATGGATTCAGAAGGCAGCTTCTTTCTGATTATGCAAAGGGGAAAAGGACTTCTAAAGAGAGATGGAAGTTATACAGGGCATATCACTTTTGAGAATGATGTAGGTGATCTTAGTAAAGTAGGACAAAATTATGATCCTGCTGAAAGACTGCTGACCTCTGTGAAAGTAAATCCATTTCTTTCCTTGCAGCACACATGGATACATATAATCCTCATCTGAGTACTCATGCTTGGGCAACTTGCACTAGGTTAAAAATGAATTTCACGGTAAAATCTCTTGTAAAGGATACTCATCTCTCTAAGGATGTTCAGATGACCACCACAGTTCTGCTAATTATAATTCTTTCTTTCTTTCTTTCTTCCTTCCTTCCTTTCTTCCTTTCTTTCCCTCTCTCTCTCTTTCTTTCTCTATTTCTCTCTCTTTTTCTCTTTCTCTCTCTCTTTCTTTCTGCCAGCTTTTCTATCCAGTTAATCTACAAGATTTCTTTATACCCTAGTTAAGTAAAATTTGGCATTAAACATGTTAATAGGGAGGACAGCACAATGCTTAAAATAGGTAATCTCCTACAACATCATCTCTTCCCTCAGCATTATGTGTACCATGGCACTGCAGATTCTGGGACCAAATGTTCATCTGTGCCCCATCTGTGCAGGTAGTTGTCATGGGTAGCCGCATTCATACCCCACAAATGCCTGAAGCTAGAAAGCTGCTAGGGCTAAAGTAGTTCTTAAACAGCTAGAGATTTGCTTGCTGTATTCCAGGAAAATCCTGGAAGCATGCAAACGATCTTAGAATGTAGAGGTGCTGGGTTTGTGGGTTTTTTTTAGAAACATTATCTTTCCTAATTCCATGTGTTGAGGACTTCATTTCAACCTGCTGCATAAGGGATTCAGATTTCATAGCCAGAGCTTTTCCCCCTGCATGCCAGAATGGCACCAACTGCTTTGCCTTTTGGCCTTTAGGTGCACAGAGAAAACAAACAGGATTTGGGCAACAGAGAGAAAGATTTTTCTTGAAATAGCTTGTTCCCTTGGCACTATGCAAAGCCAGCACAAGACTGCAGGCAACATAAGCAGCCACTGAGGGATAGCATAAAATCAAAGCAAGAACAGCTTTAGTGTCTAAGCTGCAAAATTCAACTAACGTAGCAAAATGGGAGCATTAGCCTAAAGATATAGCATTCAAATGATTTTAAAGCCATTTGGAAAAGTAGTTATTTTAACAAACTACTGTAGCTCAAAAAGAGGATTTTTGTTTGCTTTTTTTGGTTTTATTTTGTTTTGGTTTTTTATGTAGCTGGAGGTAGGTGGAAGGAGTCTTTTTTCCCAGAAAATTCAGTCTTTGTAGCACAACCAGAGAAGAGATCAAATGTTTACCTTCTATTTCATTCTTCTATACATCCTGCTTTTAAAAAAACAGCAGACCAGAATGACAAGAGTTAAACAGGTCTTTTGGGCCTGATTTCTGGCTGTTCATACTGTTTCATGCAAAAACACGGTAATGTCTCACATTTCAGAAAAAAAATTGAAGAGTGTGAAGGGAAACAGAGATCTGTGAGTCATGGACAGGAGTCCATCACACTCTCCCTCTCAGCTCCCCCTTCTAGTTAGTTTGGTGCTGTGCTAAATACCCAGGGATAATACTATGGTATAAATATATACATATATATGGAAAGAGAACTATCAGGAGCCTGCAGGAACAAGCAATCCTCCTGTGCTTGCAGCAAACCCCAGTGCTGCACCAGGGCAGCACACTCGCACATGCCAGCATGCACAGCTGGGGAGCAGCAGTTTGCTTCTGCACATGCAAATACACACAGGCAAGCTTCCTCCCTTGTATGCACATGTTCTCATATCCATTAGCCTCGCAGCAATCTGGAGTTCATACTCAATGGTGAAAATCTGCAGCCATATTCAAAAAGCAGCTTTTACCATATTGAGTAATTTTTGCTTAGATGGAAGGCTAATATTTTAAACCTTGGCATTTCTTCTCAGCAGCAGCAAGAAGCATGGATCAGTAGGCAGGCAGAAGCTTGCTCACTAACAGGTACCATCTAGACTAATTTCTATAGGTGGTGTTGGACACAGTGTCTTAAGAGTCCCTGTGGAGGCTGCTTTGCAGATGGGGATTTCTTAGACACCCGTGTCCTGCTTCTCAGACAGGTCCACCTGAGCAGACAGCTCTGCCTGAGCACCAATACCTCTGGGAGCTTAGGAGCTGACTCAGGAAACCAGAAAGCAGGTGGGCCACAAGACAGGGCACACATAGTGTTGAGTGTTTGGTGAAAGGGTACAGCACACAGATTTAGGTCACTTCACGGGATTGGGGTGGCCAAGGCTGCCAGAAAGAACAGCACAGAGCCGGGTAGAATCCATAACGCTTCCCATGGGGCTCTGTGTGCAATGATCCAAAGCTCACCACACTCTGCAGATTAGGCAATAGGAGTAGTGATGCCTCTGACCAGTGTTTTCCACTTCCCAATAACTATTAGATTAAGGAATGAGTCAAGAAAATGCAGCTCTGCGCTGAATAATCACAAAGCATCCATGAGTGGGCACTGGGAATTCTGCTGTAAGAGAAAACTAGCATAAAAAAAAGCTGAACCCCAGCCCTTTCCCTCAATAAAGCCTGTTTTCTTAATGAGTCAACTGCTCAATCCATTTCTGTCCACCAGCCAAAAAACAAGATTCACAAAAGCACAAGATAAATCATCAGAAATCAATTCACTATTCCCCAAATACCCCAATTTATGCCTTTGTTTTGCTACAATAAGAAATAATGAGACTAAGAAACATACCCTCATTTATAAAGCTTAGCCTGCCAAGAGGAGACTGTTCTGTTTCTTTCAGCAAGTGGGATTTAGCAAAACAACACTAGAGAAATTAGATGCATACAGTTTTTTAACGATACATTGCTTCCTATTTATTGAGGAATATATAACTGTGCCCAGAAGAGAAACAAGAAGCCAACATGAAACCTCACACAACCATTTTAATTTGACCAGCAAAACATTAAAAAACTTTCAATGAAATGAGTCCCACAAAGTACAGGTGTGATTTGTATCAGGAGTGCACAAGTCCCACAAGGGCTGAGAGATGACAAAACTAAAGAGATACCGAAAAATAAATAAATAATAAAAGGAAAGAGGAGTGGAGGGACAGGACTATCTGGCCAGCCAAACAATGAGACTGCACCATACATCCATACGTGTCTGATCTTTTTATTACAAGAGAAATTTAGTGGGTGTTTTGATCACATAAACACCATGTGGAAAGCTGCACTACAGATCCTCTCTTGCATCATGAAACAGAATTTTTAATAAATAATTACAATAAATATTTAATAATATACATTAAAAAAAAAAAAATTGAAAATGGTGTTCCTAGGTATTCACACCACTTCTATTTATGATTCTGAATTAAGAGACTATCACTTCTAAGAGTAGAAAATAAAAAGTAGAGAAAAATACCACCTTTTCCACACAACTTTACCTTGGATATGTTGAATTACTTAAATTGATCATTAGAGACATAGAAAGTTAATCTCGATAATTTTGATATTAAAACAGCAGAGACTTGGCAATAAGAAAGACATTCTGAAATGATGCAAACAAAACATCTGTAACAAAAACATATCAGTGAAATTTTTCACTTACTTAAAGCAACATAATATTTTATGTTTCTAAGTTATGATTTTTTTTTTCTTTCAGCAAAAGGCAGGTTGAAAAATTAAAAGTGTCACTGTTTTTCTTTTTAGAAGCATCTACTGAATTAAGAATGCTCTTCCCACTGGAGCAAAACGACCCCAAATAACCTCAATGCTTTTCAAAACCATGTTTTCTATGCTATTATGCTGAAATGAGATGGTTCCTGCTTGAGAAATTTTCCTTGGAATCCAGATTTCAGCACTTCTTCTCATAACAGTTGTTTTCTTCAGGAAAAATCTCATTAAAGCAAAGTTCTGAGCTAAGATATTTAAAACAATCATACCTTCTGCAACTAAGCTATTGCTTTTGAAGCCAAGGTCTTTAAAAAAGGAAGTAAGAAAAAGATTTTTGTTTAACTCTTCTAAATGTTCACACTCAACAGCTGTTTTGTTGAGAAGTAAAAAAGGTATAGCTGCAAAAAGAAGTTAATTTTTCTCTTCCACTACTAACCTGTTTTGCAAGCTACATGAGAACATGGTCTCTTGCTCCAGCTTTCAGAACACTCAATACAAGAACTGCTGCTGACATGGTAGGTCCAAGTCAGACACAACATGGAAACCAGAACACTGGCCATAACCTCCACCTGTGTGCTCCTCAGCTGAGAATTTTTATCAGGATATGAAGACCTACGATGCATTCTTCAGAATCTATCATTTTATTACATTGCTTTGCACTGGAAGCTTTCATTTGACATGGTTTTGCAGGTTTCGGTGATTATACGAGGTTCACAATAAAGAACTCTTATTAGATGACACTGATAGACTCAGAGAATCATTAAGGTTGGAAAAGACCTCCAAGATCATCTGGTAAAACCATCACCCTACCACCAATGTCACCCACTAAACAATGTCCCTAAACACCATGTCCAACCTTTCCTTAAATATCCCCAGGGATGGTGACTCCACCACCTCCAAAAATTCAGTGCTCCCAAGATACATGAAATAAAAACACACTAAATCCCTACCTTAAAATATTAGCAATGTAAAATAATGATACGTGGATAATTCCAGGGATCACAAGTATTCCCAGCCTCTCATAAGTACAGACATTTCAATGAAACTCAGATAGGGAAGTTCTACACATTTCCAGATTTGGAGAAGGAGATGGAATAACATAATTTGAAGTAAATAGCTATTAAAATATGTAGTGACAACTGGTAGGTTATATCCTTTATAGCCATATCCATGGAAATGTCCCACCTATATGTTGTTTTGTTTTGCAAGCTCCAATGGCAGTTAACATCACTGAAACTGGTGAATATTGCTTCATCCCAGTGAGCAAGCAGGAGAGCAACCCAAGCGGGAGTGAGCAACCCATGCTGCTCAGTAAGTCTGTGTCTTGTTCTAGTGGCTGGTAAAATATTAGTTCTATTAAATTTGGCAGGTTAAGGCTGGAGGCTTAAACTCTGCAAATGTACCTGCATATTTTTCAATTACCTAAGTGTTAGCAGGAGAATACAGAGGTCCCAGACAACCCCCAAGGCATCCTAATGTCTTCAGATATGCCACTTTCAGCCTAATAGACCCACAGAGACTTTGTTAGAGATGCATAAAATGATTGCCTCTGGCTCACTTTGCTCAGCCACCTTCAAATGCTGGGGTGTTGCAATGTGGAGTGTTGCAGAGTCAAAGTGCCTTTCTGGATCCATCCTTTACATCATGAAGCAGAATCTCAGGTTAGAAGCAATTCTCATTTTAAACAGGAATTTCATCACTGGTATCACCTGGCCTTCCATTAGAAATTTAGAGGGAAATCTCCCAGTCTCACTCCTTTACAATGACCTATATTCAAACCAGAAGAATATTTCAATTTATTTTAGAGAGTTATTAGATGCATCCTTCTCCTTGACTTCTTAGCATTAGTTGTTTTACTATCATTTCTCTTATCTTACTAAATGGAGTCAAAACCTCCTACAGAAGATTTCTTAGTTGATGCTAAGCTAATGAACTTGAATGAAATTAAGTGGGTGAGGGCAGCTTGGGGAATTCTTTTTTTTTTTTTTTTAATACTAATTATATTTGTCCTTAATAAATATCAAACAGAGCACAGGAAAATATCCAGAGTGCCTTTTTATCTTTTGTTGGGTAAGGAATTACAAGAGTAAATGGACAAAACCTGTTACACAGTTCAGGATGATTTTATTTTCTTCCACAAAAAGTGCTACAGCCTGGTACTGTTTTTGGACTTGATGTTCCATCACATTCCAGTACTGAAACTATCCTCCAACATTACACATTTACAGAAAAACAACAAAAAAAAAACCTTCTCACTGGGATTTAAGTGACACAACCACATGTGTGGGCTGTCCCAGTAGTGCAACTAGGCTCAGAAGGAGCCCTGCACTTAAGGCAAAGAGACATCAGTAGAGCAATCCCATAAAGGAACAAGACCAAGACATGTAGTTTCAAATTAAAATATTGCTTCAAAAAATTACATCAATGGCTCTGGTCTTCAGATCTCTGAAGGTCAGAATTGTTTCGATTATGGTTAAAATAGCCAAAGAGCTATGAAAGTAAGCTTGCATGCAGCCCCAAGCCTCTTTCCTTGGATTTAAATTTTTACCCCTGAGACATGTCTTAAGTGCATTTCACAATTCACCTCTAATGTGGGTCACGTAACTGCTAGCAATATTTGAATTAAAATGATGCCAAAAGTGTTTAGAGGAGGTTGCAGAAGGTTCAGTCTGAAGTACCTTCTTTATTGCTACAAACTAGAAAAACTGCTGAAAGACAAAGAAGCCCCCCCCCTCCCTTTCATTTTTTGTGGACTCGTGTTCATAACAAAATGAAGTTTTAAATATGAGTGCAAACACAGGTGTGGACATGTCACGCAGAAGGCCATCAGTCATTAAAAAGTGGAGATAAGGCTCCACGGGCAGCCATGGGAGCTCCATCTCCTCTTCTAGTGGAACAATGTCCAATTGTTAAGGGTTTGTGATTTAACAGTATTCTTAACCCTATCCTGCTTGAACCTATATCCTATCCTATCCTGCTTGATAACCTATTTTTTCCTCACTGGATATGTGAGCTTTAAACTGTCTGGTAAACCACTAGATTATAAAGAGAACTTTCTTGCTGTCTACTTCTCTTCTCATGGTCAAGAACACATAGAAACCAATATCAAGACAAGCTAAAAACAGTACTTAGACCTTACAGGACAGTTGTTCTATTTCTTAGGCCTGTTCAAGCAGACCATGTGTTAGATATGTGAGGCTAGCAATATTCCAACCAAACGCTTCTTTCAACCAAGACCCGCAATATGCCTGTGTGGAGCAACTGCAGGTGTGCAGCACAGGCTCCAGATCTACACATGCACTTTGGAAGTGTAATGGCTGCATAAACCTGTCCATATAATGCGTATTGTTGTGCTTATATGATCAAATAGTCTCTGTAATAGATGGCAAAGTGACAGAAAAAAAATATGCAACAGAAGTACTAATTTTTGTGATCAGAGTTTCAAAGAGTTACTATCTACAGTGTTTCAAAGAGTTATTATAAGTGTTGCTTCAGAAGTTTTCACTAAACCTGAAGACATCAAAACTTAATTGGTTGAAATATCTGAAATAAATCCATTCTTTCTAAAATAAATCAATTCAGTCATTCAAAGTACAAGTTCCTAATAGGTTTTTGCTGCTGCAGAAACAAAGATTTTTTGGACCACTTTCACAGATTAAGGTTCCTAATTTCATCTAAATCATGACTTTCTTGATGTTTCCCTGTCCTCCAAATTTGCTAAGTCAAGTTCAACTTTAAGTCTACATCCTCTAGCTTTTGGCAGTGTCTTTCATATTCTTATTGTTATTTCTGTGTCATTGTTTTTATGGCTTAGTGGTTATTTTGTTACTTAATGCAAATCAAAACCATTTGAAAAGCAGGGAAGATTCATAAATCTTGGAAAGGAGAACTGCTGGAATACTAGATATTAGCTTCCTACCAAAGAAAGAAAAAGAACTAGTCAACAAATAAGTGTGCTCTAGCACACTATGCAAATTTTGCTTCCCTGAAGTGACATGCAAGAATGATTTTCTGATTTTAGCCTTTACAGCGTCCTCTGAATAGTTTTTGAAAAAATGAGTATTGTACAAAAAATATGACACCATGTAGAGGTGTTAAGTTTTATCTGAAAACCCAAATAATGGGTTAATAAAACATAAAATTGCTGAATAAGAGATGAAACTAATTAATTGGTTAGCTTACACGTTTTGCTCCTTCCTTAAGAAAAAGATGAAACAGAAATATATACATATATATATATATATAAATATATATATATATATGTTTAAAAGGTAGGTTCCCTGCTACCATGGAAAGTTGAAAGTGTTAATTTTATATTGAAGTTAAAACCATTAATTCTGTTTTTAATATTTGTCCTTGGTGTTACCAGTGTGGTTATAACTTGACACATAGAGATCATAGCCCTTACATCTTCCAAGGTGTTAGACATTAATATTGTAGGTGAGCATCACTATGGGTTATGTCAGTGTATTTTAATCTAAATTTAAAAGTACCTATTAGGAGTGGTTTTGTTTGCTTTTACTGTACTTGCATTGCACAGGGTATTTTACATATAAACAAAATGAGAGAGTAAAGAATCGCTCAAAAAATTGTCTACAACAAGCTGTGCAAAATTCTCAACATGAACTCTATTAATAAAAAGAGTCCAAAGAGTTCTCTTTCTCTTGCTCAGTCTCTCCCACATAATGGTTGTAGAAATAAAGCTCTGATACTGCAGTCTGCATGCCAACAGACTGTCTTTGAAAGCTGTGACAGAGAGGAACTGATGTGTGAGATGAGGGAAACAACAGTGAAGAAAATAAGCAATTTTAGATGACTTCTGAATGCTGAAAAATATTTCACACAGGTTATTTCATGAAAAATGAAATATTTTTCAGTCATTATTAGATCTGAGAATGATTCCCTAAAAAATGAAAGGAAAATTGCTCCAGTTACTCAAAAAGCGTAAATGCTGTAAAGATGTTATTTACCTGATCTGTTCCCTGCATGAAACTGTTCTTATCTGCTTCCTTTAACCACACAAAGAAAACTCAGCCTTTTTCAACCTTTTTTTTTTTTTTTTTTTTTTAGCAGAAGATAGTTTTAACTGTCAACATAGAAAAAAGGATTGGATTCTCTATATGCTCCTGGCATTTTATCCCAGTAAGACATTTTATCCTCCTGTTATGCCTACTAAGAAACATGTGAGCATTCCACTAAAACAAATAGTTTAGTTATCATTCCTGTAAGATAAATGTTTGTTCAGTGATACACTAGATATGTCAACAAAGCCTTCAGTTCCCACATGCCCAGTTGACTTCTGGAATCTGGTGGGAGCTTTGTCTGAATATTGACAACAAGACTGGGTGAAATTGCAGTCATCCCGTAGCAGGCAGCCAGTCAGCACTTCATCCATTCCTCTTCCCAATCAGGAACAGAAGGATTGAAAATTAATAGGTAAAATAAACCTCTGGAAGCATTTGGAAGGACTGAGAGCCAATAAATAATCTGAGTGCTGGTAAATTGTGACAGCATAGACTGGGGTAGGACATGTAACATGATAGATAAGATCAAAGAAGAAAAGGTCACTGGGAAGGTTTGGATGATAAGCTGCTCTATGAATATTGTGAAGTTGTATATATGAGACTGATCACAAATGGAAAGCATCAAAAATATGGTTAGAGAAATACCTGGCTCTAGTATTCATTAGTACTAATGTTAATTAATAACTTTGTGTTCCTGCATCCAAAAGTTGCCATTGAAAATTTTAAGCATTCTCTTTTAAAAGCATTTTATACTGCATAAAAAAAATAGTGAGAGCATATGAACATGTAATTGTGTCACATTAAACTTCATTAGGATACTGTAGGCACATTAGGAACCTGTAGGTGCAAAAAGAATCACATGCTAGGTATCTTACTAGTCATTACAAGAGGAAAAACATGAAGGTTTGTTTTCAGGAAAGGCATAATACACAATCCAAAACAAATCCTGCACACTTCATTTATAATCCTCCCTTGATTAGTTACTACCCTTTATTCAACAGAAGTACTTTTATGATTTGTGCTCTTAACATCTGCTACTCTAATGTAGTGGCTACTCTTGTTTAGCATCCTCACCTTTAGCATATCTTTCAGGTTGAAGTAATTACATTTAATAGAAGCTGCCCATTTTTGAAGTTGCCTTTGATTTAGAGCTTCAAAGGGAAGTACTTAAATAGAATAAAAGTCATGACCTGCAAACAAATTCTAGAACAAAGATTAGTTCATACACCCAATGTAACACTATCTATAATTGAAGCATGCCAATGAGAGAATGGTTCCTGGAAAAGATTATACTTCATACTGAAAGAAAGCTTCATTCATATCTGAGCAAGAGGACCACCATTCTGTTGCACCATAAGCAATCTGCTTTTGTTTAGGTGAATCAATAGCCCTTCAAATGATCTTACCATAAAATGTTATGCTTCTGTTTATTTTTAAAACCGTTATCAACCTACTTTCTGCATCTCTGACACAGATTTACTTTATGGCTTGGTGGAAAGATTTGTTGCCTCAGTCATCTCCATTTGTGAAAAGTGAGATTTCTGTGGCCACTTTGTCTTGCCCATTTGCACCAGTAAGGCAGAAACTGCTTCTTCCTTTGGACTTGCCATGTATCCTCTACTTTAGGGTGTGATAATATCCTAGAAATCACTCCGACACCCTTTGTTAATAACAGTCTATCAAAACCATCTATGACAGTCATTCATATCAGTGAAAAAAACATGATTGCCAGGGGTGACCTTTTGGCTTCCAATTAAAACGGATGTATTTTACTTAGATTTAAAAAAAAAAAAAAAATGTGCTCTGGAGGTCACTTCCAAAGTCCTAAACAAAGGGATGTTAACTTCCAAATGATGGTCAAATCAGCTCCATTAACAGGCACAGCTCATCCATGCAGACCAGCACAGCTCTCCCTATACAATGAGGCTCTCTTCTGGAAATAACCACCAGCCCAAAGTTCAGCGTCTCCACGCACTTCATGTCAAAAGCAGGCATATAATTACTCAGCTCTGCCCCCAGTGAAGAGAAAAGAGGGATTTTCTGCCATCTCAGAAGTCAACTGTACAGGTCAACAGACTAGACCCCTTCATTAGCCTGTTCCCTGGTGAGAGGAAAAGACTGACAGCTACTTTTCCTACTGCTGATGATGATCAGGACGTTTTTCAGTCTCAGAGTTTCCCTAATATATATAGATTAGGACACACAATTCTAATGTAATTTTAACAAGAATAAATGAATTGCATACTGGAATATGCAATTACACTTTAATGTAAGTATACTAAATTATAAAATAGAGTAATTATAAGCATATTACAAAATTATACAGTGAGCTACACATGCCAGAGATGGTAATGAATATTTACTTTCCATGTGAATGAAAACTGATATAATATTCAGCTGATTAATGCTAAAATTATTTATGTTCTCCTCCCATTAAAAGTAAAAAAATAAACAACACAGACTGAATTGATATATAACTATCAATAATACAAGTACGACATGGAACAATATACAGTAAAATAACACGAAAATTCAATTTAACTTTTCTAATGACCTCAGTGTTGCTACGTCTCTACCCAGATTGCTCAGAAAGTATCTCAGCTAAAGATGATCCGTAGTGAAAGAGATGAGAGTCATCCCACTGGAATATAGTAGGTACAAAGTATTTTTTCTTGTAATTCAGTGTTACTCATTTGGCAGCCAATAGACCAGATCTCATCCATGGTACAATTTGCCCCCATTTTTTCTGGGCAGTACTTTGTGCTTGAAACTGCTAAAGGATATCCAAACATCTAGTTCCATGAGCTCTGGTGAAAAGAATAGAGAGAGTTATGCTGTTGTTGTTGTTGTTATTTTCAGTGTCAATATCTGATTGACATCTGTAATGTACAGGACTGCTGAGCAGTCTCCTCTCACACAAGGCTCTTACCTTGTGATAAGTGAAATTTGCAGTGCATATTACAGCAATGAACTATCTATACATATCTTTCAAATGGGTATTTGATTGCCCTTAAGGTTAGTTAGAAGTTTCACGAGTGAAATTTGTGAATTTTATTTCCAACAAAACTATAGAAGTGAATACTGACAACACCAAAAAAAGGTATCTTTACAGTATCTGAAGGAAATTGTCAGTACAAGTAGCTTTCAGCAATGAGCAAAAGACAACTGGCAGTGAAGTGACTAAATTTTATAGCCATTCTTACTGATGAGTTCTCGAAGTATTAAAGACATTGATTTAGAAATGGAAGCAGTGGACAAGAATCTATTAGAAAGCAAGAAATAGGGCACAACTCTGAAAATCAATGCAGTTGGCAAAGAGAGGGACAAAAATATGGAAAAATGCAATCACCTTTAAAGTGGAAATTAAGAGAAACATGAAATAGGGCTCCCAAACAGAAGGACCTAACAAGGCATCTTTGCCTTGAATGAATGAAATATGAAAAGGAAAGCAGCAACTGCTTAATTGCTACAGGGCACAACGATAAATTTATCTTATGACAACATTTGTTTGATAGCCAGGTTAAACCATTTTCTGTCAACTAAGCAACTATTTTAGACTTGTCACTGTTAAAAGGCAACTGTAGACCTTTTTAGGAGTGAACATAGACAGGGTATGTTTGTCTCTGTGATTGTCACTGGCATGACAGCAGAGGAAGTTGAGCCCAGTGCTGTGCTGCCCACAAAAACTTCTGCAAACAGCTCCATTTTAAATCACAGGTAAGAAGTACTGCACTATGTATGGAGACATAGAGACAGTTCTCATGGTGGAAAGCAGTCTAGGGTGTGTCAATAAGAAACAGGATTTCAAGTTAGCCATAAAACTCTTATATACCCTGCTAGGGTAGGATACCTGACCACACAGACACACTTATCAAAACTTATTTGTAGATCTTATTAATAATTTTTATCCCATCCCTACCTGAAGAACAGGTAGGCTACGAACATAGTTTTGCCTGGTTATCACCTAGAAGAAAATGCTAGAAGAAAATGCTCCACCACCATTGCCTCTAGGAAAACAAATCATAAAATGTAGCCTAACATAGCTTTGAACTTCAGTATAAATTGTCGTGCATTTCAGATAAACATTTCTTTTTTCTTTGCAAAACAAATGTTTTATGCCATAATTCAAAATTACCATAAAACATCTAATAAAAATAAAGATTATCTCAAACCATAAGATTCAGAAACTAATCATGGTCATTAGCATTATATAACAGTATAACAGTGTGAGAGAATAAGATTATAGTTTCATCTAAAACCAGAAGATATATACATATTTCAAAAATGTGCATACAATACACTGCACTATGCAAACAATACTCTATCTTCAACTGGACTTCTATCCCATTACTAGACAACATTTTGCATTATAAATTGTATCAAATAATAATAATATATATATATATAAAAGTAAAATCCATATATGCAAAGTCTATTAAATCTGATTGCACTTCTGTGTTTCAGCTGATTCTGTCTAGGATCTCAGACCATGACCACACACCAGCTCCTTTTTCTCACTGTCCCTTTCCTCTTGTGAAACAACAGAAAGCAAGGGCACATGAGCTCCTGTTATTTAAAAATAACCTTTTCCTGCATTGCCTTTGTTTCCTGCCTACCTCTTTTCCCTACAGCTTGAGAGGGATCAAATTTTGCCATTTGAGTTGCATGTTCTCCTTGGGGAAGAGCACAGAAGCCAAGAACTGAATGTAGCATAGTTAATGTTAGACACAGCCACAGAAGTTCCTCTGTGCAGAATGGCAAAAAAATGTGACAATGATTATGTCTGTTGTACCTAGCACAAACCTTTTACAACATCATTTGGCTGAATTTTGGCCAGCACTGCTAGGTTTTCATTTTATTGTGCCAAATGTAATGTTGGAGTGCATGTGCCATCTTTAGGCATTTTAACATGCTGGATGAAAACCCAAGTGCCCTAAGATCTGAGCATTTAATCAGAGCTATCACTCTGCTTTTACAGATGCTACCAGAAATGATGTAGACAGGGAAAAGTGCAGGAAGGGACCCTAATATGTACTCTTTATTAAAATAAAAAGCCAAAATAAGGCTAAAGGTATGTTTAATTGGTGAAATGGGAATTTCATAGTGAGACACTTTTAGAATTTATCCTAAATTATATGTTAATTTACGTTTTCTGCTATATGCTACTACTCTGGCCTAGATCGCTACCTGGACTGGGTACACACCAGCCTGTAGATGTAGAAACCTGACTTTGCTGCTTACTTATTTACTTCACATAATAGTAGGAGTTCTTCAAACCTAACCCCTTTAAAGCACTGGGCAGGAGGATCAGGACTGTGTGAAATGTGTTTAAATTTTGTCTTTTGCCAAAAAAAAAAAAAAAAAAAAAAAAGCAAATATAAAACCAAAAAGGACATTACTGTTCAGGTGGAGCACTTCATCAAGCTTTAAAACTGAAGTATGGTTTAATCTTAAAACATCTGGGGATGTACTAGATTATTGGCTGGTGTAAATCAGCATATTGCTCTGTTTTCTTCTGAAGCTGTCAGCCTGTCCATACTCTTTATAAATGTTGTTGCAGAGAATATTTAGTAAGAATAAGACTCAGAGTTCACCATTTAGTACTTCTCATAGCTCAAGTGAGAGTCTCAGCTATCTGGAAGTCTGCCTACGCCCTTGTGTTTGAAGGTGCCAGATCCAAATCTAATCCAATCAACCCATCTTTGATAATTACTGGGTAGGGATTTAGTAGGACATTTCTCATTATGCCAATCTAGTGTTTCAGTACACTATATCCCTAGTGACTAGATGCCTTTTTTTTTCACCCTCCTTTATCTTTATCTCTCTCTAGTATTTCTTCTGTCTAAAGCCTTCAAATCGTATTAGCCAGCTGCTATATTTATTAGGCATCCTCAATACATTAAAACATTGTTCCCTGTGAAATGTGCTGTTAAGTATTACCTTGGTTAGTAATTTAATTTAATAGGATAGTGACAACACATTGACATTGTTCAGGTTTGTGACCTAATGATTTATGAGACAAGTTACATTTGCAGACACATTGATTTTGGTAACTGCAGTGAACAAAAGTGAAGAACAATTTTCACTTTTTTGTTTTTTTAAACATCTTTCTTTCCTCATCTCCTAATATTACTTTATTCATAGAATGGCCTCTTTTAAAGCTGTCTGGCAGTTTGAAAGAGGTTTTAGGTCATGGCATTACTTTTTGAAAGATGCTTAAATCTTTTGTACACTTGAAAACTTCTGTGCATCCCAACAAGTGCCAATTAATGTGTTCCACATCACTGGGCTTTAGAAGTGATATGATAAAATGCACTGACTGTAGTAATCCAATTTAAATGACGGTGATAACTTTGTGCCTTGATGCTTAGATGAAATAAGGAGGACAAGTGATACAGCAATCTCATCACAAGCAGAGTGCTTTCCTGCATCAGTTGGTGAGTGTGGCTGGCCAGAGCTGACCCTGTTTGCTTAGATGAATGCTACTGGGAGCATCTGAGTAGAAGTCAGGATCGTTCACTGCTCATAGAAGATATGCTCTCCTGTGTCACTGTTAGCTACACCAGTCTCACCATGTAAATCAGGTAGGGTGATCAGAATGGAGAGGAGTGAGGAAATGTTGTGGGAGGTAACCATCTGCAAACAGCACAACAGATGTTAAGAATTGCCCTACTTTTTTCCTCCATCCATACCCAAGTGGCTGTGTGGAACAAAGCATACCAACTTTGTATCAAGGGAGGGAATGCACAAATATTTGCCATCAAAAATATGCTGGTATTTATGAGATGTTTGAGGACTGAGAGTGGAGATTGTGCCTGTGATAGGGCTGTAGCCAACACTCAGAGTTTTCTGCAGATGAGAAGCAAACAGTGAGCAACAGCCCTCAGATGTAGATCAGGCAGTGAACAACTCACCTGACTGTCAACTTAGTAAGGGCTGACACAGGGAGTGCACCCTGTATGGGCTGAGAGAGAGGATCCACACTCCCATACTGGTCCCCACCAGCAGGAACCATGAAGGACAAACTGGGAGTTAATTGAGTGCTTTACTCCCCTAGTGATGTGTAACTAAATTTTCCCACATCTAGAAACTGTGCAAGAGTCAATCAAGGTTCACATAGTTCACAAATAGCAAACATCTCCTTCATTCCTTCCTTTACTCCAGGTTGAGTGAGAAAAGTCATGTGCTGGTTAGACAGACTGCCAGACTAAAGCTAAATCCATGACAGACTCATGGATTACACCATACTAGGTAATACCACAACATTGCAGTATCTATCTGAAATCTACATGTAGAAGGTCTCTTGTTCTATCAAAATGTATCCCATTTTAAATCTTCACGACCGATTCATGTTTTCCAAAGACTGATGGAATCTCTTCACCTCTTCCTCTCCCCACTTCTGCCCTCATCCTGACACCCCCAAGCATGCTACCAAAGCAAGCAACATTCATTCACTGTTACAAGCCCTGCTCCATTACTCTGTTCAACTTGCTTCAATTTATGTCATGCTACCTCACATTTATATCCTTTTCACATTTATTTTAAGCTATGTTCTCATCCTCATTAAATATCTTTTCTAGCTTTAGTCTGATTTGGATATACTAAGTCCATGACAGCATTTTAATAGGATCTTAAATACAACTTTGTCTACTTTGTAAACTCCATTATATTTCTTGCACCCTTGTCCTTTTCATGTCTTCTGATGTTTTCTAGTTAAATAACATTCTTTTAAAATGTGAAAAAGCGTGTTTTTTTCTTTTTCAATAACGTATCTTTCTATGCATTTATAAATAGCAGCACCTTTCTTACACAATATTATCAAGAGGATTTCTATCTGTCTCAGTGCTGCATCAATGAAAACTAGCAGAAGTGGTTCTACAAAAGTCCTAATGAGAAGCAGAATACAATAGGTGACACCTGGTAAGTGTCATACTGCGTCCCATCATTTGAGCTTACCTAGCTCATTCGAGCTATGAGTAGCTTGTGCTGTAAGCAAGCAGTGCTGCACTGTCCTTTGTAGGTATATCATAAAAGATACTTAATACCAATGCGGGAGACATAAGATTAATGATGGAGGAGATTTAAGAGAGAAATTAAACTAAGTAGTGGTAAGAAAAAAAATGGCAGACAATACCAGGAAGGCCTCTTGAATTCACTACTCTATTAGAGAAAAATTTCTTGTTAATACCACAAGTGTGATAGTAACAACAGCAGAGATTGAGATTCCTTTTCTGCACAAATATAGGACCTTATCACCAGTCTTGCAGAATCATCAATTTCCATCACCAATTTAAATTTGCATTGGGTTTATAAGCTAATATTCTGTTGGTTAAGGAATAACATTTTATGCAAAATGTACCTTTTTATTGCATGGGGTTAATACTTTCATCCCTCTTCTACCATTAAATTAGATTTTACAATAAAATAATTATTCGGTTTCTGTGAAGTTATTGATGGATGGAAATGTATGTGGCTTTGTGATACACATGTCTCTGTGAATGTGACTACCCACATTTGAACAGATCTGCAGAGATCACTGGTGTTAAACACTGCTATTCAGTTAAGATCGTTTCCGCCAAAATAGAATTTAAATAAATTTTTTGAATGCTATATTAATTCTAAATGAACAAACATAGTTTAGCAAGTTTATCTGCTTCCAGATCTGTCAAATGCCACCACTTCTCACTGGTGTGAGCATAGTGAGATCAGCACTCTGGTACCCTGCCACAGAGTCCCTGTGTGAACCTGAACATCTCACTTACAGACAGATCGAATTATATACTTAAATTGTGCTGCAATCCAGAACCCAGATGGAGTCACTGAGGGCCCCACAGAGGATGAGGAACTGTTCCAAGCAGGAACTGAACAGACAACAGTCAAAAGCTACTGTAGCCTGATTTAATGCAGCATGGGGTACTGGGGTACTCTCTGGGCAGGAGTCGAATCCTAGACCAGGATTTGATTCCCTCTTCTGCCCTGAAGCCCTTAAACTCTGATCCTCTTAAACTAGCAGACTATATAGGTTAAGTTGTTTTTCTTCTGTCCTGTCAATCAAAAATAAAATTAAATAATAAAATGATTCACTAGGCCAGAATAGGGAAAAACAACCATTAGGAGCCATGTTTCCCTAGCCTTTGTTACTCTGTCTCACCTCCACAAAACTCATTTAAGAACTTCACTATGGAAGCAACCTTTTTTACATGCTCTTTCTCAAATCCTGAAAGTCTTGTCCTAAAAGTACTCATAGCACTCATTTGTACATGGGTACAGATGCTGTAGATACCATTGCAGAATTATGAAAGGATAAGAATAACGAGAAAAAAAAATGTACCTTAAAAATTACCATGTTAAAAAAATATATATATATATATTTGAAATACAACTCTAGAAGAAAAATTTTACAGAAAATCCCATATTTGCCAAGACAGAACACATGCACAGTTTTTATTCCAAGGGACAAAAGTTTCCATTGTGTTTATGCATAAAATATATCAAATGTATTTGCAGAGAATCAACCAGAAGCTCTCATTCACTATTGTAGTTAAAGGGGGGAAAAAAAAAAAAAAAAAAAAACAACACTGTGGGAACTGTGTATGCCTTATAACAGAGTCTCTCAAGGCTAGGCACAATTCTTAAATGTCTGCTGCCTTCCTGGTACTATGACTATATCTGCAGTGAAAGCAATAAGCTTAGTCAAACATACGGAAAATTAGAAATCAGAACATTTTCAATTATGGTTATTTCACTCTGAAATCGTTTACTCACTTTAGGAAAATCTTTCCAATTTTCAGACTTGTCAGTTCTCCCAGTATCTTGAAAGTCTCTCAGTATCCTAGGGAAAAAAAAATCCTGTAATTACTACATCATTGAAAGACATCACAACTGTGAAGCATCACAAACATCACAGGAGTCCTCTCATTTACCTTCATTGGTTTTCATATCATAAAAAGCTGGAAGATGCTCACAAAAAAATAGAGAAGGTAAAAGCTATGATGAAATGTATGCATATAGAGTCAACAGAGTAGCTGAAATTAGTTGTGGGAAGTTACTTTTCTTTTACTATAACTGATTAAAGCCAACTTCATGCCTATTTTATGATTTTCTAAGCTAACACCACCTCAACTCCTTGCTGGAATTTTCCATGAGTAAAGAATTCATATTTGTTTTGCTTTTGAAATTATGGTTTTCTTCAGAGGCTCCAGAATACTATCACATACAGACACTGCATTGCAGGTATTCCCTTACAGAAATAGCACTGAATCTTATGCCACACTAATTGATTTATTGTTTAGAGAACTTCTAATTACAGTAGCACTGAGTCCAGACTAAACTTAAGAATGGCTATACCAAACTTAAGATTTGCTCGTTACTAGTACTGTTATTTGTTTTGTTTGTTTGTTTTGGATACTAATGTGCAAGCTGCCCACATCAAAAGAATATGGTAGGCCTACATGCGTAGTGAAAAGAACTGCTGCTACAAAGAGTTATCTTCACATGTCTGTAAAATGCATATGTTTTATTCCCATTGTCGACAGTGTAATTAAACAAAGAACCATACCATTTAGTACAATACAGATAAAAGATTTGCACAAGATCACTTGTGGCATCTTCAAGAGATCTGGCAAGAAAAGACAGATCTTAGTTTCTGCCCAGTGTTATGGTGACAAATTTTTCTAGAGCCTACCAAATCTGATAAGAAGACTCCTGGCCACTCTATGAGCCTTCAGAAGAAGGTTAGTCCATATCATCATGAATTTCTACATTGTTATTTTCTGTTTAAGAGAGTCTTATGAAAGAATATTAACTAAGCATATGACATCGCTTTCCACAGTCAAGGGTTCAACCCATCAAGCAAAGCACATCAGTTGCAACAGCCTAGGAAAGTCTTACACATCAAGAACATGCAATAACTTTTTCAAAAAGCGTACAAATGTTTACCTTCAGTTTTAAGATGAAATCTTTGTACTGGACACAATCTACCCAACCTATCTGGAATTAATTTTTATTGTAATACTCTAGAAAAATAATACTCAAAACCTCCTCTAAGAAGACCTGATTTTTAAGTTTGAAGAAAAAAAATCTGTCTAGATCACATTAGGATGTATTTTAAACAGTTAGGTTTGGATCAGATTTGGATTTAGATCAAACATATACTCAAGAAATCAAAGAATAAATTTAATTTTTGTTTGTTGGTTTATTTATTTTTTTCTGAGAAAAACATAGGTTGAGAAACCTGTCTGGAATCCTATCCCCAACTGGCAAGCACCACAAAAATTGACAAATAAAATTACTACACAGAAACTGTAACATCAATGACTGTGTTTTGGAAAAAGGGAAAAAATATAATTACAGAACACATTTCTCTTAGAAGTCTGGTCTAGTCCAGTGACAAAGTGAAAGCAAAAGAAGATGCAAAACAAACTAATTACATATCAGTTATTCTAAAATGGAAATAATAAACTTCTGCAGACAATGCAAAGTAATTGAAAGACTTGTTTTTTTTTCTCAGAATTACTTGTAAATGAAGGTGGCTTCTTACCTAACTGCATTTTGTTCTTAAACTATGAGTAAAATCGTAATATTAGATAAAAAGTAACCAACAAGAAATCACAATTAGTTTGCCTACATTCGAGATGTTAAAATGAAGCTTCATATTACATCAAATGAGCAGAGTGGAATTAATCAGTACACTGAATTTATGATACTACAGTGAACACAGCTCAGCAGTAATTGGTCCAACAGCAGGTGTATGTGTAAAATCTAAATACATATTTAATAAATTGGACTAGCTTGCTAATTTTTACTTTGGATTTTCATTTATAATCATAACATTTCAAACATGCATCACTACATATCTTGAAAAGACAGTTTTTGGGCTATCAATTTCTGCAGAAGTATATCTGCTTGGCACAGTACAGAATGCTTCCATTTGTTATTAGTGAAATAAATATACACTCATGAAATTAAGATAAATTTACTGTGTCACTTTTACAGAGCAAAACATAGCATATTCCTATGGCTTCATTCACGGAACAGGCCATGCCTGATTTCTGCTTGGGGAGGGAAGCACCAACTTGTGCAGAAAGGAGATGGGGAGGAAACCAGGCAGCATGTAGAAAAGCCGACTTCATCCAATGAGTCTAGTAATGCCACACTTCCTCTTTGCTTAATGGAAAGAGACGAGTTTCTCTAGAGAGCAATTCAGATCAGGAGTCTAATGTAGTTGTTTTGTCTCCTATCTCTCCCTACTTAATACAGAATGTGTCTAAAAACATTAGTTTTAGTAGAGTTACCCCCAAAAGCAGCTAATCGACTAAGACATGTATTGAGACTAATTAAGAGCTTGATTTTCCTTTATTTCTAGGGCATCAGAAAGCTCCAGCATCTCCAGATAACCCAAAGTTCCTGTTAGGCAAATTATGGCACTAATTTAAGACATTTTAAACTCAGGGCTAGTGGTGGGCTGTTGGGGGCACTGCAGAAATCTGCTGTGCTACTCCTTTAACAATCTGCTGCATTGCTGATATCCTTCCAGTGTCAGGGGAAAGGCTCAGAGACCAGTTGGCAGAATAGATGCATAAGCAGTAAGTTCCTAAAACCAGCAAGGTGACTTCTACATCCTAATGCCATCTGCACACAACTGCAGACAGTCTGGTGTCTAGAGACCCAAGCAAAAAAAAAAAAAAAAAAAAAAAAAAATCACTCTTGTTCCTTTAGGGATGTACCTATTGGTAAATGCCACTAATCAAACAAAACAGCTGACTGCCATGTGTAAGTTCAATTCTGTTTGCCTAAATTATTGATTATAGTTTGTATAGCAAGTATGAAGATATGACCCACAAAGCTGGATTTGAACTATCCAAAGTATGTGAAAACTATATATCCTTATGGCACTTGTATCTGAAATCAGACATTAGCCTCTGAGCACAGCAAAGGAAAGGAGCTGTGTTGAGAGAAATACTGAAAAACCATTGGCAACGGCCCTGCCTGCCAGATCTAGCCCTGGAGTCACTTTATAGCCCAAGAGGGCTAGCAAAGTATAAGCCTGGGGAATTGCAGGAGTAGTGCAAATGTGGTAGAAACATTGTTCTGTGGGATGGCCAGTAATTTCCTGTTAATGACAAATAACTCTAGACACCAGTGGTACTCCAATAGCTTCAATAGACTTAGCATTGTTAGTTTAAAACTGATATTTGTAGCAACTGTTGATCAGCTGGGGTATTCAGGAAGACTAAGCAGGAAAACTGACATCAGAGGAAATACATCAAAAACAATTTTTGAAAAACAATCTATACCAAGTAAAACTGTATCTTCAACTGCAATAAATCACTGGAATTAGAAAAGTGAAAAAATTCCATTCCTTAACACTTTTTTTTTCCTGAATTTTCAGAATTATTCATGAAAAGTATCCAGTATCTGAGAGAACAGAATGCATCCTTAACTAGAAAGATAACTGATGACATGGAACTACTGCTGAGACAAATTTGTCCAAAAGTCTAGAAACAATATTCTTCCATGTTTTCATTGCAGTAATGTATTTGGTTTTATATCATTTGCTGACAACAAATGGATATAATCCCATCTGTTCTATATGCCTTCCAGTGATGAATTACCAGCTGTCAGATGGGTTCTTGTTATTTGGGGGCAAACTTAAAAGAGTTTTTAATTTCATTTCAAAAAAATATCAAGTACCTCCATATTTAGCTTCCACAATAATCCCTCTGACTCCACCTAAAAGAGTGGTCTGAAAGCATCTATATTCCTGAACACAAATAAAACAACCTACATATAGTTGATAAGTTACATTTAATATGGCTGATTAGCAATACCTGTTAAACCTCACCAACAGATCAACAGTTTATACTGACACTTCAGATATTCAGAAGAGATTCCTAAAACAGAAGGTTTGAAGAAGTGTGTCCATTTTCTCACCACGGCCACTGCCTGGCACAACTTCTCAGTCCTATTAGAGTGACATCAAAGCTGCTCAGGGAGCCTGGAAGGATTGTGTATTATCAGTGTTGTTTACTGAGAGATGTATTACAAAGTACTGCAATGTGCCCTCTGACACCCAAAGAACACAAGATTTTTCAGCCAGAGCCGCTGTTGCATTGCAATTGATAATTCTGTGTCTTTCAGCCAAGGTATAACCTCATGGTATTGCTAAGGAACAAAGAGAACTGTATTGTCTTATTCTTCCTTTTCTTTAGTTCTTGCTCTATTATTGTAATGCCAAAAGGGTACTGGACTTCAGATGCCAGCAAAGTTGGCATTTCATAAAGGACATTCAATCAGTCAACAAGCAACTTCTGCAGTTTTTAAATTATTGTTCTTTGTCCCAGTTCATCTGTTGCTTCTTTGGTTCTTTGATATCATTGACGAATGGCCAGATTATGCAGCATGGATTGCAAAATAGAAGTGCAAATTAGAAATCACAGAACAGGGTCTCCCATAACACAGCAGGCTGATCTAAAAGCTTTTTGCCCAGTGACCTTGCAACATATGCTTGCCTCAGAGCAACCACTCAATAGCGTGGTAGATGTCTGGGTCTGACTTTTCATTAGGGCACGACATGGTCCAGCACACCAGGGTTTCTGTGAGCAACTGTAGGTTTTTGACAAGTTTCAGAAGAAAGGTCTCCCACCAGAAAGACAATATTTACTAAAATACCTAGGTACCCCCCTCTCCTAAGTGAATCCATAAAATGTGGTATTTCACTGCATTAGAGCAGCTGATAAAATCCAATTAATAAAGAAGATGGGACTGTTTGGAACACCTCATGCAGGTCAGGCTCATTCTCCATTTGTGCATATTTCTTGCCTTTCATAAACACTGCATTTATCCTTGACTTAAAACTAGATCTATACCTTTGCAGAAAAGATTTTTTCAACAGGTGTCAAGGGACTGAAGTAGAATTTTCATTTTGTTACGCTCAGATTTCACTCCTGCAAGCACCCACGCACTGGGGAACCTGGGACTCAAGCAATTCAGCAGCATATCTCACTCAGGTGTCTTGAATCCACCACTAAGAGAACCTCTCTTCATTTTGGGAGAAAACAACTGACATGAGACAGGAGTCCTTGTCTCTGGTTGCAGAAAGGAGTTTCAGCAGCATGCCAGGAGTAAACCCTGCCTTTTCGCTTCCAGTCCTGGCTGACAACTGCTGTCCTGGGTGATAATTACACAAATGCTGTGGGATCTTCACTCTTACCTCTCACAAGAAAGCAGTAAAACAATTTTATATCAAAGAAGTAAACAAATATCATAATGATAAGTACATAACTTCATTTATAAGGGGTGTGTAAATATAAGCCTGCTATTTGGTACGATGGTTATTACATACACATCTTTCTGAGTATTTTAGGTGCTTACAAGTCTCTTATTATTAGAGTGATGCATATTCTTTTATGAATGTATCCTCAGAAGACCTTGATAGTAAGGGTAATGTTACTGCCTCCTTTTTCAAATTTGTGGAAATGAAACACAAGAAGGACTATATTAAGCATAAATAGATGAACTCGGGATCTTCACATGGCATTATCCCATAATAAAAAGAAAAAAACAGAAGTCCAGATTTTTCAGTCCACAATAACTTGTTGAGGAAAGGTCAACAAAATTACATTTGTTTAAGTTTAGAAAGAGCATATTGATTATATATACCAGTTCCATGAATTTAAGGAAGGGTGAAGTAGTAGAAGAGAATTCCTAAATCCTAGAGGCTTTCAAGGAGAGATTAAAGAACTATTTGGCCTAGGAAGATTTAGATTAAGTTGTTTTTACTTTTGCAGAAACGGGATGGTCTTACTGACCTCTGGAGGTGCTCACTGACATAAGCTGAAAGTCCTTCTGTGCCTTCAGAGTGATTTAAGTCCGGATCTAGGTGACATAACTCGTTAAGGATGATCTCAGTGGAAACTGAACACATCCCAGTGCCATCCTTTTAAAGTCAGTGCAGCCTGCTATGGTAGTCACTGGGATGAGTAAATCCAGGCTCTTCTATCATTCAACAAACTCAAAGGTTTACACCACTGCTGTTGGTAGGCAATGTACACAGACAATGTAATCAGGCTAACAGTATATATTTATAAAAATAAATAAAATAAACAGCTGATGCATTAGCTTATTTTAACATTAGGAAATAATAGTCCTTTCAGATATAGTCCAACACAGAATGTTGAACAGCTGCAGATACAACTAAATATAAATAACTCCTGGAGTTATAAGCTCACTGCATCTCAAAATTGCACTTTTACATGTCTGGCCACTGTGGTGATTGTTACTATTAAAAGCGAGTACAGAAGAGATAAATAAAAAGCACAGTGATGCTCTTGATAGTTCACTTATTTCTTTCCTGTAGCACCCTATTCTATTGGTAAATATATATATATATATATAAAATAAAATACAACTATTCTTAATAGCATAATATTTAATTAACTTTTCAAGACAACATTAAGCAACACACCAGATGCTAATGAAACTCTGGAAGTCCATTATGTAATGAAGCACATATGTACCAACGTATTTTGATTTCAAATTGGTTTAGAGATTACAGAGAGAAATTGGAAGCTACAACCTTGAGATGCAGTCTCAATACTGCATGCAGACATGCAATAACAAAAGGAAGACAACTGATGGTATTGGGAGTATAATTAACAGTTTAAATAAAAAATTATTATCAACAATTAAAACCCAAACCAATCAGTGTATTCATCAGATGAAAACAACTATGACAGCTGGCAGCACTACTGATAAATTGCTTAAAGATTAAAATGAAAACAAAACAAAACAAACAAACAAAAAAACCTCAGAAATCATTGGTAGTCTGAAGGTAGCCTAGAAAAGACTCAAAAAAAAAAAAAAAAAAAAAAAAAGAGAGAGAGAGAGAGATGAGTAAAAGATGTGTAATTTGATAAAAACTGAGTGAAGATCTGCAAACAGGGAATCATGATCAAAGGATTAGGCAGGAAAATTATCTATTTAAAATCCTTTAAAGTTACCAGTGTGAATTTCTAAGTCTCTATTTCTGCCTAAATGTAAAATCTCTCTCCAAGGACCCAGTTCAAAGCCAGTCAAAGTCACTGAGAGCTGTAAATTTTGGATTAGGCCTTTATGGTCATCTTGAGGATGTCTATAATTACCCTCATTGCATTGCCCTTTTTAGAGGGAAAGCAAAACCAGCATGTGGTGTCCCACTCTCATGTGTGCCCAAGGCCCAGAGCTGGGAATTGAACCAGATCATGACTTGTCCCAAGCAGTCCCCTGGCTGCTGGACCTGTGGGCAGTAAATAAAGCCTTCCCTCCTCCCTCTGCACTTGCTCAGAAAACCCCAAAGTGGTGCTTCTGGTCATATTAAATAGAGAAAACAAAAAGAACAAATTTTCTGATGGCCTCACTGCCTCAGAAAGTAGCACTATCTTGCTGGAGTGGCATGAATTTTCATGTGCCTTTGAATTGCTGTGGTGCTGAAAACATAAATAACAGTTCTACACAAAGAGAATGGAAATTGAAGCAATTAAGAATTAGTTTTTGAAAATCCAATCCTCTAACCATTGGGACATCATTTTACATGACATTTTTGTTACGTTATTGTGGCAGTACACAGCTATGTTAATATCCTTTTACCTTATCATATTCAGGAATGTCTCTATTCTTAAACATAAAAAAATAAAAGCAACAAATATAAAATATCTACCATATTTTACAGGAATCCTCCATAACATTCCACCTAATCTCCATGATATTACTGCATCTAGTGCAGTAAATATTTTTAAGGACTGAAATAATGCAGCAATTCTAACAATTGAATTGATGCTCAGAAGCACAATTATTGTTTCTCTCCACTATCTGGAAACATTCGGTTTCAAACTCTTTGAAGTAACCTAAAAAAGAAACTGCTGCAGAAGCTCAGTCCATGACCACTGTCAAAAATGTTATTGCTCACAATAAGATTACTGCAGTGACTGGGACAATTCCCACTTCTTTACAGAATGCTTAATAGTTGTTACACATATTACCTAATAAAACATGCACTTTTTCAAGCATAGGTGGAACATAAAATTCATGTAAGAGCTTTATGTGAAGATGAATGAGCATAAAAATGAGCAAAATGAATGAGATACAGTTTTATTGACGTAATGAAATCTAAACCCAGCAAATTCTCCCTCATTTTAAAATTAGCAGTTACATCTATGTTATTATTATGCGGTTCTCCTTCTTCCTTTGCCCTCAATGTATTGATTTTTCTTTTCTGCTAATGAACTAGGCACTTTGACAAATGTAAACATGCCAGTATCCAGTAATTTCAATAAATGAGTGTACTAAAAAGTATTTACAGAGATATTCCACAGTAGTCACAAAATGCTTATGTTACTAGTCATCATCAATGCCCACTACATAAATGTATATAATTGTTCAAGTGTTCCATAAGCCATTGTTCCCTGGTCGAAGAACTTGGACAAACTGTTTGACTTATGCTGTGCTCACATCCTCAGCATGCATTGGAGATGTGCCAGAGGAATAAAGTACCCAGCAGATGTTAATTGTGCGCTAGACCACACTGCATGACTCTGCATTGTACATGATTTTAAATATTCCAATTACCCAAAGATATAGGGCAGACTTTTCAGACAGACTTCTGCACCTTAAAATTATTTTTGGAAACGTGCAAGGAAAACAAAGTTAAGAGCTTATGTAAAAGACACAAGGAATTAAGACGTTTTCAATGAGTTTCCCCAGATTTTACATATTATGCTAACAGAAAGAGAAATTAAGCAAAATACAAGTAAAGAAGTTTTGGGAGGGAAGATATATAAGGACTAGAAACAACTGAAAAAGCCTAGAATAAACAAAGAGCAGAGAAAGCTTTACAATCGGCACCGTTGCCTCACTGGTAAGGCAGGGGCCCTCTACAGACCTCTGACTGCTCAAGAACTAATTCAGGAGCATAAAGTGGGGGGGAAATTGAAATCTGTGGATTCAAAGATCCACAGTGGAGTTTGCGTATTTGAATTCTAAATCCGGGTTTGTAAATTTCTCCACACTAGGCCTGTTAAAATACCAGGCCTAGAATACCAAAGACGTATAATAAGTCCAGATCTGTATTTTGCATCAAGATATCACCTCATCTCACAGCTTTTTTGTTTTTGTTTTAGAAAGTTTAGGTAAAAGCTGTCTGATTTCCATTTTCCTTCCACCAACATGCAATGATCATCTTGTCCAAGGTGCCAGTGCTTTGGATATGAATTTTTTTTTAATAAACTTTTCATTCCATGATTATACAGGGTATGCACAACAGTACCCTGCTCTTACTTTGGGTACTGTTTTGATTTCTTGCTTATATTCTCCTTTAAGAACTCCTCCTGTGTGTATCCTAATGACCAAATAGTCATTAGGTAAGCATCAAATTAAGAAGAGAGACATTTTCTAGAGTTGTTCATTTCATGAGACAATGAATTAGGCTTCTTCAAATAACTGCTACCTAAATATAATTAGATAGGTTTACAAAATATACTCCCATATATATTTTTTTCCCTCTAATGAAAATCGTAATTTAAAGATATCAATGTGTAAATTTTAAGCAGAATCAAAGGAGCTCATCAACACACAAGTCTTTTATTGTCTGACAAGCATGAAAATTTCCTCTAAGTAGAGATTGATTTGATGCCAGTTTGCTGCAATTAGGAAGTAATTAGCATTCTTTCAAAGTGAGGACCAGAAGAATGGCCGGAGGTTGATATTCAGTTCAATGAATAAGCAAGAAAAATGGTGTCTCCCCATCTTGTGTAGGTGCCAATAGAATATGGAAATCTCTGGCTGTACTGTAATTCAACTACCTCTAAGGCCAAACCCAAGAAGTACAAAACAGAGACCTTTTTAATTACTGAACACATCATACCTTGACTCCTATAAAGAAGTCTGCTAGCAGGTTTTCCTTATTATTTAACATGTCTTCAGCACCTTTTAAGATGAATATGTTGCCCTACTGGCTTATTGACTAAAAAAGCTCAGCTGTCTTACTTGCCAAGGATGGTAACATTACACAGAAGACAAGTCCAAAAACTTCATACCTTTTAAGTTCTACTCTAATGCTTTTTTTTTTTGTTTTTCAGCTTTTTGCAGCTCTTTTTCATTTCAGTCTCTGTTCAAAGTTGTGCAGCAGCATAACTTGAACAAGCAGCAAAGACTACTTCACCTTCATAAAATGACAAGAATCTTTAAAAACAGCCTACTGAAGTAGTTCTTACACAAAAGCAAACCTTAAATTTCATCATGAGCTAGCACTGCATCTGACTATAGTAAATGCAGATCTAAATACTCTACTTATATGATCACCCATTCCTTTTGTTTTCTTAAATGACGTATCATTAGGAAGCTTGTTGGAAGGTAAAGTTACTGAAAACACAGAAACATTTCAAGTCATCAAGAAAAGCTGTTTCATGATGGAAACAATGAAAAATGCAAACCAGTGATCTGTCATCTGTTTTTTTGTTTGTTTGTTGTTTTTGTTTTTTTAAAAAGTTTTATATTTTATGGCTAAACCAGGAAAGAGTGTAGAGACAAGAAGACAAAAGGTCTCTGTTTCTGCACTAAAAGTGGTTATTCCACCAGCTGGAATAGGGCTAACCACTATCACATGCTCATCGTTAATGGTTCTGAATTGCTAGAAAATAGAAATAAATATATATTTTAAAAAATCACAAAAAGCAGAAATAAAGAAGAAGAAAGAACCAGAAATAAAGCTGAAGAGAGAAGGAGCCAAATTAATTTCTCGATTAGGAAAAAAAATAATAATAGAGGATTAAATTTAATTTTCTTTCTATTTAAAACTTAATTGTTCTTGAGTTTTATGTAGTTATGTGAAAATTAAATAATGGTGGAAATGGTGTATAAGTCTACTTTAACACTCACCAGCAGCCACAACAGGCTGTGACAAAAGCTGTAGTTATACATGGTTCTACTTGGCAGAGTTGTATGAGTTTCAGTTTCTTGGCTTTAATGACTGAAAGTAGAAAAATCTTTAGATATTAGAAAGACACCTCTCCTTTGCCAAAGACTATTTCACTTAAAAACAAACAAATAAACAGGCCTCACCAGAGGTGAAAGTTTTAACAAGTTCTGTGCCAGGAATACTCTTACTCTTACAGACTGAATGAACAATAACTGATCTGAATATAAATATCACTTGTACTGTGGCTTTCCTTATTGAAACACCAGCAAAAGTCAAAACAGCAAAACATGACAGCCCAAAAGCTCTTCAATTAAGTAGTCTGACAAGACCCAAAACCAGAGTAAAATCTCATTGAGTGGAGAGAGAGAGAGAATTTAGTAGGGTACTAGGAAAAGAAATTTTAAAAGTATGTATAGGGGGAAAAAAAACAAAAAACTATATTGTTATTTTGGAAAAAATACTTTAAGGAAGATGATAAAGGCTTCTGTAACCACTGATAGAAGCAAAAATAATTAACAGCCATGCACTACAGTTAAGTAGTGCAGTAAAATAAGTTTGTAAAGTAAGTAAGTGACAAATCCTTAGTGCAGACGCACTTTTGAGAACCATGCATGGATCACAAAGAGTAGCAGAAAAGTAATCTAAAGAATGAAAGAAACAAGCCAGCACATAAAGAGGAACATAAAGAGGAAATCAGTGTTACGCCCTTAGGTTTGTCCTATAACTTGGACATCTGTGGTAGAGCATAGAGCTCTGACAGAGTACAGGACACTGTGCCTAACAAAATAAAGAAAAATAAACCACTGGCTGTTGATTTTTTCATGTGATACTCCCTTGCTATTTTACCTAAGAGCACTGTTCATAAAGTCACATGAAGATAAGCTTTCTGGCCAAAAACTCAGCCAGGGTTTGTACCTATGCTGAAGTTAATGACTTTGCCCTCCAAGGGTGACAAGCAACTCAGTAAACAATTACACATAACCATAAAACAATAGTGCTAAACCTTCAGCTATCCCTCATTGTTGTGGTGACGTAATGCAACCTCAGCAGATCCCCACACAAATACTCTCTAGTTCTGGTAGAACACAAAGACATCAAAAATGGATAGAAGAAGAAGAAGAATGCTAAGAGCTCCCTAGTTTTGTAATAAAGTTGTGGATCAAAACTGTGGTCAGGCTATACTGTGCTATACAGGCTATACTCAAATACTGTGTTCAGTTTTGGGCCCCTCACTACAAGAAAGACATTGAGGTGCTGAAACACATCCAAAGAAGAGAAAAAAAGCTGGTGAAGAGTCTAGAACAAGTCTGATGAGGAGCAGTTGAGGGTCTGGGTTTATTTATCCTAGAGAAAAGGAGGTTTGAAGGAGACCTCATTGCTCTCTGCAACTAGATCAAAGGAGGCTGAAGCTGGGTGGGAGTCAGTCACTTCTCCCAAGTAATAAGCAAAGGGACAAGAGGAAATGGCCTCAAGTTGCACTAGGGGAGGTTTACGTTGGATATTAGGAAAAAAATTCTTCACTGAAAGGATTACGGAGCATTGGAATAGGTTGCCCTAGGAAGTATTTGAGTCACCATTCCTGGAGTTATCTAAAAGAAGTGTAAAGGTGCTTAGGAATATGGTTTAGTGGTAAACTTGGCAGTAACTGGTTAATAGTTGGACTTGATAATCTTAGAAGTCTTTTCCAACCTAAATAATTATATGATTCTGTGAAAATCTGGGGATTGATATGTTTAAGAAGATATATTTGTATTTATATGGATATTTATATGGATAAATGAATAATTATTGGAGCATACTATGAATTTATCTTGTCTTGCTGGCTTCAGATCAAGAGTAGAGACCTATTTAGAAGATACAGGTTTAGCATAAACAGATTCAATGTAAGACAAAATTCCATGGTCTCTATGACACAATGTCAGAGTAAATGATTGAATGTCCCAGTTTTAAAATCTATGGGTCCATAATAAGAATCATTTTTGAAGCAATGGGAAGAAGGAAACAAATTTTCTACACTGATTAACGTTAGTCTCCTTTGCTTCTTCTTATAGACATCAAAGCAAAAAGATTTATATTCTTAAGCTTTGAATCAACAAAAGTGGACCCTTTAACGTCTACTCCTTTCCTCATAAAATAGCAATTGTACTCTTATGAATAAATGTCCCAAAACTAATGATTTAAAACACAATTGACTTGTTGTTGTAATTACAACAGGGTTGTTACTTAGTTTTATAATTCCGACCAGGAAAAATACTTATTTCCACTTTGAAAAGCCCACTTCTATCTCTCTGTGAATACAGCAAATAGGTGCATTTCCAAAAATTTTAGACTGCCTTGCTGAGTTTGCAGACAGCTTTGAAATGGAAACAAAAAGACTGACAAAGAGGTGGACCTTTCTGGAATAAATGATTACATATGATTTGACCAGTTTATTTAAAAATATATAACTTTATTGTTTTAAGTAGAAAGCCTGCATTCTTGTGTAGTATATTCTTTTTACTTTAATTATTATCTAAGCAATTTAAAGGAGAAAATTTTCACAGTCACTGTTGTTATCAAAGAGACTCTTGGCTGCAAAGTCCCCCATGGTCTCTAATCTTCATTAAGTTTTAATTTCAAACTCATCCAAATTTTCTTCACTCTCAAATCCATGTGAGGGGTGAGACAGAGCCTTCTAAGTCATTTAAATCCACACAGACCCTCAAAATAGAACATTAGCTGTTCATTGAACCTAATCCCCCTTAGGCAAAACAGCAATTCAACCTCTACCTATTTCTCAAAGCTACCTGTGTCATTTCCATATGATACTTCCAGAGCTCCTCTGCCAACTTCCATCAGCATTTTTCAGCCCTCAGTGGTGCTCTCAGGCTAAAACCAGTGGAGCACCACTGAGAACAACGTTCTCAGCTGAGAATGGGGTCCAAGTCAGCCTATAAAGCTTCATAGCCTTTTCCTGAATATTAACATAGCCTGAAACTACTAGACTGAAAGCAGACATTTTTGGGTGTGGATAACAGGAACTGCAGAAAGTGAAAGAAAGGAAATTAAGAAAGCAGTTTGGAGGCTGCTCCCAGAGCCACAGAAATATTGATGATGTGACAGGGAATGATTTGGGGTTACATATCATTTGAAAGAAGCTGAGAACTTCAAGAAGTTAATGCATCTTCTGTTCAATTCTTATGTTCAGAAAAAAAAAAAAAAAAAAAGAAAAAGAAAAAAATAGAGGTTTTACCTTTTTTAATTAAATAGTATTGTATATAAAAAATAACCAGTTCCCTTACAGACATATCTTAACAGAAGCAACCTACAAGACTCAGAGATTTTGACTAATTGCCCATGTCAAATGGAGAAGGGGCATAATACAGCTATAAGTTTAAGTTTTAATAATTGGATGTATTAATGAGACCAACATCTCTGAATGTCCTTGGGATCACAATTTCTTTTGGCAATAAAGCATTCAGAACAGTTATGGTGAGTGTTATGAATGTTTATTAAAATAACGGTACATTCTCATTCCACAACGTGCAGGAAGTTTATAATGGTGCTACATGCATTATTCATACTATGCAAGACTAAAATAATTCCTCGCTCCAGTCTTATGGATTCATAATTTAAGATGAAGAGACAGTCCCTCTCTTACAAGAGATGTTTATTTTGCTTATATTTAGGTTCACATGAGTCTTGTGGGACACAAGGCAGAGAATGTGACCTAACAAATCAATCAATATGAGAAACAGTTAACAGCATTTCTGAGCACCCTGATAAACTCAGAATAAAAAGCAATATGATGGTCCCTTTTCTCATGCAAAATATCATGTGTTAGACATAACAGATGGAAAATGGCATTATATAAGCTAGCTGGTTGATAGATTCAGAGTAGGAGCACAAAGCAGTGTGTGTAGGAGCCAGCAACTTATTATTTCCTATTGTTGTTCTTTTGTCTCCTGCAACTCTAAATTTGGAAACACAGTAGCTTAAACTATTTTTGAAAGCTGAAAGAACTTAAACAACAAGCACAGCTAAGGATGAAATTTCAACATAGTCATTGTGACTGCCTGCACACTGAGGTTAATAAAGGAAGTGTTGACAGATCCCTACCTATGGCAGTACCAAGATATCAATCAAAATGTCTTGTTTGCCTCAGCAGCTCTCATTTCTCGACCAGCTGAAAGGATGACAATTCTTTTTTTTCTTTTTTTTTTCTCTTTTTTTTTTTTTTAACAGAGGACTGAAATGTAGATTTTAGTAACATCTCTTTGGAAATATTGTTTGTGTACTAGAAGTATTTAATGGTTTGTATTCTTTTTAAATGTTATAGAACAGTACATATTTTTGACAGATATTTGCTGATTTATTGTTTGTAAATTCAGATTTGGATCAAGCAAACTATTCAGGAATTCATAGAAAAACTGTCTAAAGCATGAAGCTGAAAAAAATCTTCAGAAACAAGGTATTCAATATTTCATTCTGACACTGTCAGATAAAATACTTGAGTTTTTATCCAAAAAATATTTTTTTGTTCATAATAAAGTAGTAAAAACAGAGCTTAAGTTTATTTCATTTTGGTGGGGAAATATATATATTTGTATTAACCCAAACCAATTCCTTCAAAAAATCATAGCAATAAAATACATCCCAGTTATTGGACCAGGTAACAATTTGTTAATACTCAAGTACAGAAACACTCTCAAGTCCAGATCCACTGTCTTCTGAATGGGATGACAGCCCTTCTTGTGCCCTGCAGGACCAGGTATCCTTCCAGCCTATGAACCTGCCAGCAGCTATGAGCTTCTGTTCTATACACTTGAATATATACCTTGGATGCTTTTTAATAACAGGGGGAAAAAATGACCTTATTTTTCTTCATGCTTCCTCAGTTACTGGTTTCTCAGTAATATCCCCTTTCTTTTCCCTTCCTCTCTAGGAAGGGTTTTTGTTGTCAGGGCCAAACACTAGAATTTCTGTAGCATCCCATAGGATTAGTGACAAGTTGCAGACATTTAAGAAAAACCCTGAGAAAACAAACATGAAGGTCAGTGAACCTGACCACAGCATTCACATGTGGGGTCTGGTGATCACAAACTGAGCACTTTCCTGACCCAGAAGATATAAAAATAAACTGTGATGCTTGGTAGAAACCGCCAAACTGTGAATTGTCTAACCCATTTTTAAATCTCTTCTCAGTTCTGGCCTCACAATTTCCATTGTGAATGAGATTTTATAAGATATTCATAAAGATTTTGCAAGATATTTAATTATCCATTAATTTATCCAGCAATATTAACTATACATTACGTGGGAATTGGCAATCCACATACCCTACAGAGTAACTGTTTTAAGCAGTCAAAGGGATTCTCAGTGTGCTTTTGATGTGTAAAAGCATGTATATCTTTCCCTCTAGCTGCACTCTGGCATACCAAGGTTGGATTATGCAACAACCTACCCAGTTGTTGCTTCTAGGAGGCACAAGTCAAATGCCAGTTTAAAACCTCTGTGAACAGTCCCCAAATCAAACTGTAACGTGTGCCATTTATATGTCCCTCTCCAGACTTCTAAAATTTATTTTTTAAGGATTCGGTTTGACAGGTGTTTTGATGTATAAATCATGCCCATAAATTATATCTGAAACTGCTTTGGTGTCTGACAACAAGCAGAGAGTAAGGATGCCACTTATCTGGAAAAGTGATGAAAAATGACACGAAAGAAGACCTTGCCTGTCCTTGAATGAAACACAGGCACACTCAGAGAGATGACTGCCCTGCATGAAGCAAAGTGAAAATATCTGCCCTGGCTTGACCAAGGCGGCTGAGCTCCATGTCCAGCTGAGTCCATCACCAATTCCCTCACTGTTGCAGGCTCTGTTTACAAGCCACTTCATGTTCCCTTTTTAAAAGATACATCTGAGCATTCTATTATCTTGTTTCCATTAAACAGAGTTCACAGCTTGTATCTATTCACACAACATCACCATTATGCCCATTAAACATCAAGCCTAAGACAGAGAAAAAAATGTGAATCCTTTGCATTATACATCTGCCTTATACTTTTGTTTTATTTCACAGTTTAGTCAATGTTTCAATTCCACATGCAATTTTTAGAGCACAGCAGTGGCATTTTTCCAAGTACAAACCAAATTAGTCTTTCATTATATGAATTCAATTCAGAATATAAAATATAATAACTTATTAGTTTTAGTGCCAGTTATTTAATCTAAGTGTAAGTAAAGTTACATATTTGATCATTTTTCTAGGAATTAATGTCGTGTCAGTTTTTCTGATAACAAAATTTGATTTCATTTTCATCTGTTATTAGAAACTCCTAACAGTGGAACAAAAAAAAAATACAATTACTCCTCTCAGTTAAAATTGAAGAAATGGGCTTCTTGACTGAGTCAAGAAAGCATCCCCAGCAAGCAGCAAGCTTAGAGTGCTTGTTGTTCTCAGGACCACGGAGGCATGTAATCACCCAACTTACTTAGCTCAAATAGAAAGACATGGTACCACGGTATTTGAGAGAAAAGAGAAGCCAAATTCCTGAATTCTCAAGTGAATTTTATCACAGAAAGATGGCAGAGTCATACCAGAGCAAGCAGCACAACATTTTTGAGTGCAGTGCACAAATAGTCCAGATTCTGCAATTGGGCTTCAGTAGACATGAAGTGATTGGCACTGCCTAAGAAAAATATTTGCATTTGTTTGGTTTCTTTTGGCTGGTGAGCATTTCTAAGAAGTCAAGAAATTTTATCTCATTCTCTCTTGAAATGTGTTTTGTTACACAAGATCTGCTTTTGCCATTAAGACTGACCATCCTCCCAGCTCTTCAGCATGAGTAAAGTATGATCTGCATTTCTGAAAGAACTAGTGTAAGTTCACTTAGCTCAGATTCACAGTGGCATTAGACAGTGCTTTTGCAGCTTAATGTCTAAGATGAAAACAGACAAACTGCCCTCTCTTTCAGGAAAGCTGATAGCGTCGCGTTGGAGAATTTCAAAATGAGTAGCTAAGTGCCTGTATAGAAAAACCCTATAGCAGTCATATACATTTTTAATATAATATTTCACACACTTAAAACAATAATAAAAAATCTGCTCAGTGTTTCTGCAAAAGAAACACCACCACTCTGAAGTGAGTTGCATCCCCTGTGAGCTGTATCCCATAACATCCTTGCAGAGAAGCCAGGACCCACAGCCTGCCCACGCAGCCCCATGAACAGCAAAATTCTTCTTGCTTCAGCATCATCTGAGTTGTTAGAAAATAGTTTGTTTGTCACATATGCTCTCTGAGTGTGAAGTCATTCAAATGAAATGAAAGACAGTCTGGTGTAGCTCATTCATTAATTTTCACAGCAGTTGGTGCCCTGTTGGCATTTCAAATTAACGTAAGGAAAAGTTCAAGAGATTTAGCTTCATTTCAAATCATGTCTACTATGATTTTCAAGAAATGTTACAAATAGATTAAGTTACATTAGTAAAAGCTAATTGCAGAGCAAAAGAGAAGAATATTAAATGCTAAGTAGCACACTAATTTCAAAGTAATGTAATTTTGCCAGATGAATCACCTCCTACACGAAAAACTGCACTCGAAGTGTGCAGTGGTGATGGTGCGTCACTATGCAATGCTGCAGTCCCAAAAGATGGTGGTTGCAAGACTTAACCAACAAACTGAAAGGGAAGAATTTTAGACCTGTTTTATTTTTGTACAGCTTCAGACCCTTAACACACCTTCCCTATATTTTCCAAGGGTCTAAATAAACCTCTGCAGGCCTGCAGTTCCTACACTTATAATAAACTCTTTAGAGCTACTGGAAAAAATGCAGATCTTTAGGAACACGCATGAGCTTTTTTGATGGGACTTGAGCTTCCTGACAAAGCTCCCAGTAACTTTTTATGTATTGAACTATCCTGATCTGACCATTAAACAAGAAATTCACATGAAAAACCTGTGATCTGGAGATGCTAACTGAGAGAATAGAAAAGCACCAGTTCTTCCCAAATAATAGACTATTCAACCTACTTTATGCATTACTTCCTTCCCTGTTGCGTGGGGAATATCCGCATGACAATGCTGCACCTTCTAACTGAAAACACTTGAAAAAATGAACAAAATGTGATAGCGCAGATGAAACTTAGAAACTGTAGCGAGGCATTACCTACTTACACATCTGGGAGCTATTGGATGTTGGATCAGAACTGATGAGAGGACTGAGGTGCCGTGCTTACCTGTTCCTTGAGGAGGTGAGAGTCACCTCATCCAATTCAGGTATTGCAGTGCAGATGACTGTATTAAGCATTTCCTTCTTACTTAACAGACAGAAATAGATTCTCCTACATTGTGATTTATCTTTCCCCTGTGAAGTCAGCAGTACTGTCAATTTTTCTTCATTACCTTTTTTTTTTTTTTTCTCCATTGTCCATAGCCTAGGTAATCTTCAAAGTTCGGTGGGTTAAATCACACTCTCTGGTGTATGCATGCTACTGAGAACCTGAAATGAGGCATTGGCACCCTCAAGAGGGTACACTGAAGGGATATTTATGAGGTAGGAAGAAAGGATGAAATTCATCATGTTTCCAAAGAAAAGTTACCTAAGGGCAGGACCTGCACTGCAGTGGCAACACATCAGTCAGGTCTACATGCGTGTTGACAAATAGACAAATTCTCACAGGAATAAAACATTTCATTGAAATTTTTCTGACCTTATTTTTCTCTAAACAAGCCTGACTTCATGCTGAAACAGCAGCAAGATCTGTAGAGTTTCTGTGATCAGATGAATTCAGAACTGAGTTAGATGGAGAAACAACAAATACCCCATGGTACTACACAAATATTTCATGCCACAGGAGTAGGAGAAAACATCGACGAGGAAGCCATTTTATGTTTGTTATATTCAAAGCATGGGAGGAACACTGATTACAGTTCTGACCTCAGTAGACACGGAAGAGCTGCTCTGCATTGTTTGTTTGTTAGTTTTTGTTTTTCAAAATAGAAGCTGCATAAACAGGATCATCATAATAGTTCAGTATTTGCAAAGACTACAGACCCAAAAATTGAGGAAACATGTATTTAAAAAAAAAAAAAAAGTATAGGAACTACATCATAGAATATTGAATAAATGAATTAAGAAGCAAGGCTAGAAAAGAGCAGGAAAAATAAACAGCTTAGACTTCAGTGACATGAAATCATTAATGTCCATTCATATTTAAGGCAACCTGATGGTTGGCTCTTAACTAGTCTAAACCACACAAGCTTCTCTTTCTTTTCTATGCTGTAACATAAAACCTACTCTTCAGCAACCTGCACATGCTCAGCTCCTCAGCATGACGCGGAGATGACCCTGTCATAAGGCACATTTCTTTGTGTCTACTGACATGAAACCCTTGAAGAAAACAGTGTGTAGATCACTGCCTTTTCACAGGCTTCAGAGTAACAAAATAAAGAGCAGAAGAGCCAGGAGTCAGAAAGAAGAAAGTGAGAGCTGTTTATGGGTTTCTTCTGTTCAAAGCCAACTGAGCAAGTCTAAGTTTCTAGAATGGCTCAGAAGCAGAAAAGTTTGGAGGAGATCACTTATGAGGTCAACGTCAGAGGGTATGGTCACATCTTATGCTGTCTGAATCAGACTTAAGATTCAGGTCTAGCATGAAAGGTGTTTTAAATGCAGAAGTTGTTTGTTATTCAGAGCTGAGTAACAATACTCTTCCCTCCTTGATAACTGGTATCAGACCAATGGAACAAGCTCTGTTTGGAACTTTCTGCAAATATACAGGGATAATTTAAAGGTAGCTCCCTTTTGTCTACCTTCTTTTGGGTCCTTAAAGATGCTTTTACCTGAATTCCATCTGCTTCCTCATCACGTGCATTTATGTGGGTGCCCTGCCTCATCCACAGCTTCACCCATTCTCATCTGATATTCATAATTTATAAAAGCACCAAAAAATCTCTCTAGAGAGACTATTCAAATTTTCTGCAAACATGTAACTTATCTATTTGAAAACATTGATGTTGTTCAGCAGCGTGCCAAGTGTACTTTTCAAATAACTTTGCATAACTACCCATTTCCACAATGAGTTTGCAAGATATCTGGATTTTCTTCGACTGAATGCTAAAGCCACAAATTCTACCCGTGACATGGAAATGTTGTGTCAGTTGATCTGGGAAGCTAGAGCCAGCAGGGCAGTGCAGCCATACCCAAACTGCAAACTCCACTGAATTTCCACAGATACCACTTTTTGTCAAGTGTGGATGTTTACAATGCAGATAATCCATATGGGTGAACTAGACTAATAACTTATGCCTGACGTGAGCTATGTTCAACCATAAATCTGCAACACAGTATAAATATATTAAAAAAAATTCAAAACAAAACCACTATGCAATGGAACATTGGGATGCTTGAAATGCAAATTTAAAGTATTAATTTCTGCACATACGAGACAACATGCTGTGTGAGGTTTTGACCACCTTTTATATAAATAAGAGGGAGAAAGCAAAATAACAAAATTGGATTGTAAAGATGAAACTATCATCTAAAGTTGTTATCTCATCAATCTGAACAAGGCAAAAAAAAGTCACGCTATATGAAAGGCTGGGACTGAGGATTTCCAATTGCTGCCTGACATTTAGTCATTGCAGTAAAAGGTCTGCTGTTTTGTAGTGGTTTCTGTTTTCCACATTAAGCACAAGAATATTTGTCTGTTACTTTTTCAAAGGTTACAAAGTAATGAGTAAATAACAATGCATATAAATTTCAAAATAAACATTGTCTGAAAATGTAATATCTGATTCATTATATGCATAATGTATTAATTACTAGCACAGTGTTGAGAGACAAGGCACTAGTGTCTATAACTTAGTCCCATATCAGAAAGGGAATTCAGAAATTATCATATCCGAAGAGGAAGAGATGGAGATTCACATCTAGGTAGATTTTTAAGACCAATGGGAAAATCTTGGAGAAAGAAAAATGACCATAGGGGTCAATCGGTCCTCCAATTGTAATTGTCTACAAATGAATCATGTGTTTTGACAAATTCTGTCATCTTAGTAGCAATAGCAGAGTCTCCAAAAATGTTGTGGTGTTTGCAGTATCTCACAAACATTTTGATTTAAAATGTTTTTCATTAGAAAATTGTGTTTCCCGATACCTAAATATTCTGTGTGAACATATTGATTCCAATATTCCTAGCAGTAAATTGGGTTGAGGATGGAATTTCTGGGCAGGTCACAACATCCTGGGACAACTGCTACCCTGATACTATTTAAATTTTCTATGTACAGCAATGTTTAGTGGAGCAACACAAAAACACCTTTAAAAATACAGACCGAGGACCTCAAATCCCATTAATCAGAGATTTTATGATGCAGACATCATGTTCTGCACAACACACTGCTTAATAAGCACTCTACTACGTTTTATAGCAAATAGCGTCTCTAGGGAAAACCAGCCTTTATAACATTCTCTGCAGGTCTGAAATTCCTTCTTTTCCCCAGAGAATGCCAATCAACCAACAAAAGAAGAAATTAAAATGGATAGCACTTTGTTCTTTGAGAGAGAGTGAATCTCGATACTAAGATAAAAATAAGATCTAATAGTTACAGACCCTTCCACACACACCCCTTAGGAACACTACGTAACTTCCACCAAAAAAAAAAAAAAAAAGTTACTGAGACAAAAAAAAGTTACTATGAGAGAAAAAAAAAAAGATACTCCATTTTTATAATTATTATTAATTGTTTATATTTGGAAAGAACTGTGGGAAAGGTCCCACAATGGGACTCCAAAATTCATGCTTAATCCAACTTTGTTATTGGCAAGAAAACAGTTAATTCAGTTATTAGAAATGTCATGATTATCAGAAGAACAGCTGGTGTAGTTTTGGAAGCTTCAATAAAATAATTTGATAGTTTGAAAGATCACAGACCATTATACTGTAGGAAGCGAACTTTAAAGCTAAACATAGGTGGGCCTGGAAGTAAAAAGGTCGCCTACTAAGTTGAAGGAAGATATCTTTTGAAATGCTTTTTCTCAATGACAACTCTGAATCCTACTCACAAGAAAAACCACACAGAAAACTTACAGCTAGAACTTTGGATAAGAAAGGCATAAAAAGCTTTAAAAGGAGATTGCTTTACCAACACTTCACCAAACAACGTTTGTTTTCCCCACATTCTTCCATCTTCTGAGCACAGCTAAAAGCCAACCTTAGTTGTCTTATAGATTATATATCTACAGATATATGCTGTTATCACAGCATAATTATGAAACATAGAAATAATGTCACTAATAAAAATAAACAAGTCTAACACACAGGTAAGAATAAGCATAGAAGTAAATTGGAAAACTGTAATGTGATAGCAGACATTTATATAAATGTTGATGGGAAGATTTGTCTCAGTTCTAATGATGATGAGAAAAAAGGCTGGCACAGAGGATTTATGCAGAAGAAGCAAATCCTTCCACAGCTTTGACAACAATTTTTATTCTTAATAATGAATAAAGGCTTAACCTTTGTTGTGGCATTGTATAAAACATATGTGTAACATGGTAAATGATGATCCCACCTACTTTTATCAGTAGCTTTTAATGTGTTTTTATGTATATTACATATATTTATATACATATATATGTATATATATGCTATATATATATATATATATATATATATATACTGCCTGTGTTACAGATGGCAAAACAGAAGCACCAAGAAGTGAAATGATTTGCCAAAGATCACCTAGGAGATTAAAATCTCCTGCAATTGCAGACCACAGCTTTATATCTTTAGAGCATGCAGCACAGCGGGTTGCAAGGCAGTTATGTTGTTCTAACCAAGCCAGACTCACTGTTCCTCATTAGTTCTCTACATAACAGAAATCGCTGCACCTGTTTACAAAATTATGGCTCCCTCTGATTCACAAAATCTCCTTTAAACAACAAGGTGAGATATTTCATAGTTCAGATTACTATTTTTGTAACCTCCTTTACTTTCTACTTTGCTGGAAGAAACAACGAGCAAAGACATGATATTTCCTTGCTCACATGCTTTCTGTCCTTTGTACATTACCAATTTTCAAGAAACTACAGGCAGAAGGAAAAGCATGTATATTGTTCTCTCTTTCTCAGGAAAAATGAAAAATAAAAAGAAAACATGTTCAGATATTCACAAGATTTATGCAGTCAACAGAACTCAATCATATCACTTCTCTTTATTACAGTCATGCTGGAAATGTGAACAGAGGCAGTTTGCCTTCGAAAATGACAAAGAATTATGTTCAACTCTAATTTACCAGAGAAGTTTACAGACACGTAGCTTGAGGATGATTTTATTTTTTTTCTGTTTCATGCCCCAAAGACATCCTTGACCTACAATAATTGTATACTTGAGGCCATCAGTACCAGAAAGGTTGATGTAACTAAACTGTGGTGACAGCAGAAAACAAAATGAGTCCATGACATCAGACAAGAAAGCGACATACATATATATATATATATATATGTTGCTTTCTATATATAGAGAGAAATATATAGTTTATATATATATATATATATATATATAGGCAGCATCCAAAAAAAGGGAAAGGAGACACAAAGCATGAGAACAGGGCTTCAGTACCAAGATCACATTTGGCATACACAAATTATCAATAATAGACCAGCTGTCCCAGGATGATGGACAAACTACCCTTGCTAGATGGTGTAGACACACAGGAGCTGCTTCTCATACTTAGTGAACATGTGAAAGGTCAGAAGGTGAAGGCATATAGTATAGGTGGACCAGTTTTCACTGAAACAGCAAATTAATTCGCAAGGAGCAGAATGAACCAGACTCACTTTGTCATGGATTTGTGTCACATGCCTCTTTTCATTACTCTGGGAACCTCTCCTCTCTAATCCCAGTGAAATCAGTGTCCTGCTTTCCCCATCCCTTCTACCTTTTTGGCTTTCTTCCCTAGAATTTCACCCTGAATCTGCATGCACACAAATACACAAGCATGCTCCCCTCACCTTAGCTCCTACTTTTAGCATACTCAGCTGTTTCCCCTTTCTCCAGCAGGATCACGGTTTCAGTGTCTTCTAATGCCTCCCATACCTGCTTGTTCAAGCAGAAGAAAGGACACACTGGTTTAAAGCTGCTGACAACCTCACAAGCTGCCTCCTTTCAAAATTAATAGCAATTGGTACCTTCCCAACTTGCTCTTGAGTCTTTATTTGACCTCGCTCATCTGTGCAACCACTCATTTGCTTCAAGTGTGTAAGAACTTGATATTTTTGCAGAAGTTTGGCAAAAATATAGTTTTCAGCTTTATGAGAAACAGTAGCTCAAAGCTCCTTATCTTTGGTATTGTTTAGTCACAAGAACACCTTCAATCAAGCCAATGTAACATTTACTGGAAAAATGTGCAGCCTACATCAACTCTTAAATAAAGCCCAGCAGTGGTGCAACAATGGTTCAACCAAAGTATGTGGAAAAGCTCAGAACAAGTTCAAGGTATTCTGGCAGCATAATGAAATTTGCTCATGAAAGTTTAAACTTATATTTTTCCGAGGGTAGCTAGAACCTGTTTCTGTCTACTTTCTCATTCTTTGTGGTATGCAGAAAATCTTGTCATAATCATGCAGATCAGCATAGCTTATATTTATTGTTTAATTATGAAAGAGCAATAATGAAAATGAAAAATGGTAGTATAGATTTTCAGTCATATAATTTCAATGTTCCACTTTGCTAAAATGATGTAAAACACATCCTCGTTAGCCAGGAAAATGCTGAAACAGCATTTAAAAAGACAAAACCCACAGCCAGGCAGTAAGCAAAAATGTTATGGACAAATTTTACGGAGTTCCCAGTTCAATACTGCATTGAAAATAAGATATCAAATAACAGATTTCTTTCTCCATAACATTATACAACATACAAATATTTCAGGTTAGCATTTACTGTATAACATCTATCTTACAACAGTGTTTTGATATGTCCAAAACAAGGGTACTGCTTACGATCAGACAAAAAATATATTTTATTTATTCTCAGATTTTCTACGCATCTTCACTTATGGAAAAAGACTGTAATTGCTTGCCTTCATAGTTACATGAAATATGATTTACGTGCATCAAGGACCAAAGCATTTCTATCACTGTGTGAAGCTGTAGTCTCTAAAATGTTTCAGTCATTTGGTAATCTAAGCTTCAGACACCACTGTGTTTAAATTACAGAAAATGCTAGCATGTTAATGGAAACAGCTATACACACAAAAATCAAATTAAAACAGTGAGTATTAAAGTATTAATGTTGGGAGTTTAATTAACTTTCCTGAAAGTCACTGCTCTCAGTACATTGGAAATCAGACATTGGTAGCTGAACATGCAAGGAGTAGAGAAGGTGAGGGAAGAGAAACAGTGAAATGATGCAACTGGAGAGAGCTGGAAGAGATGTAACTGAAGGTCACAGCACTGTATGGCTGCTGGCTTAGACAATCAGACACCGGAAAGAAATTTTCCACTGCTTTAACGCCACAGAGCAGATGATCCAGGGACAGCCATTGCTGATGCCTGTTATACTGGGGGGACAGCAGTCTGCCTGTGCAGGCATCAGAAGGTCAGTGAGCAGCCTTAGGGAGCCCTGAAATTCACAGCATAAGAGTGCCAGGCAGCTGAAATTTTTAGAAGCACAAGATAAAACAGCCTCACAAATCTTTTTATTACTGTGGCTGTGATGGCAGGTGCTCTGCTCAGCAGTCCTCTCTCCAACACTTCATCTCTTCATTTATTTTGAGTACCTCTAACATTCCTTCAGTGCTCCCATCTATACACAAGAAAATAACTGTAAAAAAAAGTCCTCTCTCTGTTTCCGACATGCCTTATCATGGATCTCTTTCACACTAAGTGGTGTTTCTGGAGGCCACAGATCCTGCCAGCTGCTGGATTTTAAGGGGAAATGTTTACAGGACAGTGAATTTAGACTGGACAGGTAAGGTGGCAAAATTCCCAAATCATTTTGTTGAGTCAGAGAGGTGTTGTGGAGTGGAATGTCTATTATATTGTAAGTACAGATTCTCAAAAATTATTTGGAGATAAAAGGAAGCAGAAGGGACTCTAAAATTTAGATTAATGCTGTTGCCCTGTCCAAGCCTTGTTTTTCTCACACCTCACATCCCTCTCTTATATTTTAACTCCAGAAGACCTTTGTGGTGTCTCAAGCACTGATGAGTTCTCAAGGGAGCAGGCACTAGCTTTGCTCACAGCCAGCAACAGATGAGGGAGTTCAGCAGACAAGGTGATAGCTTCTTCTTTTCACAAACCAACAGATGTAAGGATTTGAGGCACACAACACAGCCTTTGGGCTATTTCTTCACAGCAAGATCCTTTCCCCCTAAACATATGGCAGCCAATACTCACTGAACTGCTTGTGTCTAAAGCCGACCCAGTGCACGTACCCTGGCGAACTGCATGTGAAACCACCAAATGCTGTTAATTTGCTGGATAAATTGTTCCAGCTCTAAGAACTGCTTCTTTTTTGTTGTTGTTGTTTCTACCATACATTTACTTTAAAACCATGAGATAACAGCTCCAAAGTTGTCTGCCTCTGCATGCATCTACCACAGACACAAAAGACACAACTGCAACTCCTCCAATTAGCTTTCGTACCGCCAACGATATATTCACAGAGCTCTTTGGGACATGCTGCATTGAGGCAACTCCCCCCAGCACCCAAATGCAGTGTCCACTGCCTGCTGTACCTGAGCTGCAGATGTAAACCCTGCTTTTATGTGTCGCGTGTCTGCTGTGTTGTGGATAGGCCCTTTCTGCCCCTCAGACAGTCTCTTAGCAGAAGGAAAAGGGATCGCTGTGCTCTTCCAGTTTCTGTAGAGACAACTGACCTGGTCCTGACATCAGTTCAGGAGCCAACTGTCAGGAAAGTATCTCTTCTGTAAGTCATTAAAGTTCAAAAAGCTAGGCTAGAGAGATGCTAATGAAGAGCAGAAAGAAAACTAAGGCTTTCTTTACCATTCTCCACTATTGTCAGGAAGGGTGGCTTCTTAACATGGGAGCATTGGATAGGAGATATTTAGAAGTACTCATTCTTTGACTACAAAGATAAGCAAAACAACTTCCGCTTTACCTATGGAAATATAATCTTCTACACACAGTGCAGAACATTTTACTTACAGCTACGCAAGTGACTACAACACACGTAGTGACTAAGCTGTCCATGGATATAAATGAGTTGTTTGGGAGTGTATTCTCAGTATCTCTATGCTAGCCCACCTAATTTTTTTTTATTTTATTTATTTTTTTTTATCTTTTTATATCACTTGAAAACAATGAATACATGTGTTGGATTTTTCCCATCTCTGATATTAACATGAACACAAACTGTATGAATATCTGGGAAATGTATTGCCTACATCCATTGCCCTGTTTACTCTTTTAGGCTTAATTTAGCAATATAAATTGTTTTTCTTTTCTCTGAAAAGGAAAGGAGATTTGAGCAGATGACTGTTTCAAGCTGCATACCATGAGTGGGTAACACAGAGATACACCACTTGATGTACCACTACACAAACACTTCTGCAAAATTATACCATGTAGAAGGACAAGCACAGACTGTGTGATGGAAACCAGCTCAGGTTATAATTTATTTTTTATTCTACTCTCTCTTCAAATTAATACAAAAACAAAACAAAGGCATGAGCCACACATGTTATGCAAAGGCACATTTCAATTCAATACACTGATTTACTGGGAAGTTAGTTTGCCCTTATGCCTAATGTTACTGAAGTCAGAAAAGTGCCAATAGCTTTAAATAAATAATTAAAAATTAAAAAAAAAAAATAAAAGCTACATACAGACCTACCAGAAACTGGCATCTCCAGAAATCATTTTAGTTTACATGATAAATTTTTATTAGCAGCTCCACTGAGAACAAAAACAAGGAAGGTAGAACACAAGCTCTTCTCTCATCTCCCTCACGGTCAAGGTGTCTGGCTTTGACATAGGGTTGGATCACCCAGGGTCATTTTTCCTAGTGAGGTACAGCCAGTGCAATGGCCTGCTGTGCTTTAATCTGTTCCTTCCAACAGCTTAACCAGCCAAGGAAAGAATAATTGTTAAAAAAAAATGCCCTTGCAAAGGTGAAGAGAGGTTAGGTGATCTTAGAGCACTCCTTCACCTTGCTGTCAACAGAATAAGAAAGTAAGTGCAGCCTTGGGAACGTTTTAGCACATCCAGGATTCCCTGGTATCACCAATATTACGTGCCACAGTTTCAGCTCTCTGTAGGCTTTTTCCTCCTTTTTTGAGGCAGAATGTCTCTAGTGCTGCTCTATAACATGTTAAGGACGTTAGCTCACTACTGGCCTCCCACTTCAGCAGCTGCTGTGCTGTGTGCTCTGCTTGCAGTTGAAAGACTGACATTTTGCCACTCATACATCCCCAAGTCTATTATACTCATTTTGTTTTTTTTTCAGTTTTAGAAAAATAGGAAGAATCAGATTTCCAGACAATTTCTGGTTGTGCCATAGAGAGTCACAAATCCTACTAATAGAAATCCCTGAAGTAAAGAGTATAGTAATTCTGAGATTGTTCCCTATATATATGATAACCGCCTGTTTCATGAATTATTTTATTCACTGGTGCTGTCAATCTATCATCTTCTATGAATATTAAACTTATTACAATCAGTTTTAAAAATTGCAATTTCAAAGTCATCTTTTGAGATGACTACTACAAGAAAAGGAAAAAATGAGCATGGGGCACCAAGGATGCCCATGTGTCATACCTAACTTAATGTATGAATTTATGGAAAATCATCCACGAGTGGTCATCAGAAATATACTGTTTAAAAAAGTAGCCCAAAACTTTATCTCAGAGTTAACTACTATGACCTGCGTTCACTTAGAAATACTGCTGTGTCCCCTCTTCAGCTACACACACACTCCCTACGTTTCCATTCCAGTTAGATTTTTTTCTTTCTTCTTTACACTGAACAGATCCTGTTAGGTACTTCAAAGGAATTACACATATGGTTCTTTATTTTTTCCTGAAATTAGAGTGAATATAATATGAAAATGATGCAGTGATGTGAAGTGATAGCAATGCAAATATTTAAACATTATTATTATTACTACATGTACATAGAGGTCTAAATCTTACTTAAGATTCCTTTTTACTTGATGCAAAAGGAACATCCAAGCTTCAAACTAAGGACAATTTTAGACTAAAGAATAATAAAATTAAGTGGGTTTTTGTTTTTTTTTGTTTGTTTTGGTTTTGTTTTGAGCCTCATTGTTGTGCTTATCCCTGAACTGTAACTATTATAATAAAACAATTTGGAAGTAAGGCATAAGGTAACACAATAAAATAAGAGTTTCTTTCACCTATGTGTTCCGAATCTAGTGACTGTTTTCAGGATCCTAGAAATAGTCATTACCAGAACTTACCATACTGACTAAATTCTCAAGGTAACCTCATCCCCAGTGCCAGGCAGCCAGTGGTGTGTCAGAAGTCAAAGTGCTTTTCTCTGAAATGCTGCCATACCCTGAGAATCCAGGTATATGCCTTTCCTGAGGCAATTTTCTCTCATGCAGACCAGACAACCCAACTCAGGCCAGCAAAGGCTGTACAAGGTCCATTACATGTTTACTTTGGGACAGAAGACAAACTCAAATGTATAACAATCCTCATATCATTTTTTTATTTTTATTTTTTGTGATTTTCCCAAGAGACCTAATCAAAGCTGAAAGGGCACAAGCAGAAGACGCTATGAAAACATACAGAGGCAGGAAGGGATTTTTGCAATAGCAATCAAAGAATCTAGAACTATGAGTTGTCAGACTGCTGTGATTAGGAAAGGTGAAAGGTTTGTTTTTCTTCCACGTTTTTCTTCCAGTATAGAGAAATTGCTTTCCATGACTTTTGCTTTGGTGTAACAATAAAAGCTTAAGAACCATTCAACTGTTCAATAGATATATAATCAAGATGAAAGTACTCTAAAGTACATGTTTCTATGCAAAATAGACAAGCAGAAACATCTTCAAAGGAATGATTCATACTTAAGCTATATTCTTTTCTCATATCTGTCTTTCAGTTTCTGGAAATTCCACGATTTGAAGCACCTCTTGCATACTATTCACTTTCTAGCAGCTCAAGTAGAATAATGTAGTACCATTATTCATATTTCATAGATGAAAAGTTAAAGCAAGTTTAATTTTTAAGATGTCTTCAAGTCAAACAAACTCTGCTTTAAGGGGAACTGAGAGTCTTAAATATTTTTATGGATCTGGAAAAAAATTGATTCAGGTGATAAAGTGTGGTGGAACACGTGGAATTAAAGCCAGGGACCTGCAGATTTTCTGGGCCTAACCCCACCTTTTTTTTTTTTTTTCCCCGCCAAAGACAGCCCATCACTTTCCGGAACAAGATTTGAAGTTATTTTTTGAAGTACCTATAATCAACACCATGAATTACCATTTTTTTTTCACCTTCTAGATCTTTTCCTCTGCATATTCATGCCTGCTCTGACTGACGTTCACCTCCAAGCTTTCTGCTCTTCTAATGAATTTTATACCTTGTGTTTCAATTTGCGTTTTACTGCCAAATAAACCTAAGCACTATTTGTTACTCCTCAAGCTATAAGCACAGCACACTCATCCTGCAAAAAGTGGTTTTGTAACCAAATCTAAATCTGACGATATGCTAAGTCTTTCTGCCTTTCAGCACAGTAAGTTTGCAAATGCCTACTTGCCTTTTAGTTGGCTATAGCACACGCAAGTATGAAACCACTTAATTTGAACAATAATCAATTAGTACTGAACATAGAAACATATTTGGTGAAGCAGCTCACTAAAAGCTCTCACCGACTTCCTTTAAAAAAAAAAAATCCACAATCTTAAATACCATTGTACCAATTACCAGAGGAACACATGCAAATTAGGCAGGTCTGCTGGACCATCAGCTTCCAAGTTAACTGAATGACTCCCCCAAGCTTACTCCGTTATTTCATCACGCCCTGAAATACCTTGGGCAGAGCATCCCTGGGCTTAGAGAGGTTCCACCATCCTTGGAGCAGGGGAGAGGACAACACACTGAAGATATGATCTGGTCCATTATGTTTTCCTGAATTATTCCTTATGGAACGCTATTGCTTGCTAGGTAAATTTAATAATTATAATATTAATGAGCAGCATGGTTCTCTAGCAGTGACTACTACACTGCTTTCATAGGCAGAGCTGATGAACTTCTAGTTACTTATTGGAGTAGAAGGTATAATCATTATTCTCACACTATCATATTATGCATTAACAGTAATACATTTTATTGGAATAATCATCATGACAGTGCATGTGGGTAGAACTACAATTTAATATATTTACATTTTTTTAGTGATGAGATTTATGATCTAAAGTTCAGCAACTCCTCTTCAATAATTGATCTAATTTTTGTACTTTAAACGCATCTGCTGCCTATTCTATAGAGACCCTCTGATTCATAAATGCAAGCTGCAATTTTAAGTTAAATTTATTTTTTGATGAGATTCATAGCACACAGAGAAAAGATAGAGAAGGTCACCAAGTACCTACTGTACAAGCTAAGAGGAAAACATTAAAATATCCTTGTCCTTTGTTATTAGTCTACCGTATTTCTTTGATAGATCTTTCATGCAGCAAATGTTATTGATGTCTAGATATCTTATCTGTTGTTTCTGGCTTATCGTTACAGTCTGCAGTCTTCCTCTGTCTAGCTTAAAACTATAACATGCTACTAAAAGCATATTTAAGTGTTTGGCTGATCTACCATCAATATTTTTTGCCTCTGCTCCTCCTCTCATAAGATTTTCCTCTGATAACATTATCTGGAGACTCACTCCATACCAGATCCTAATCCATCACATTCCATCTCTGAATGTAAAATGCCATATGCAGTGTCTCAGAAGGCACAAGGGCATTCAAGCTTGGATCAAGTTTGGAAGTACAGTATCACTACCAGATGCAGCACATACTTCTTTTTTTCCACTTAATAAAAGCAGCTGAAGCTACCCAGTATATCTAAAATAGTTTTTTGAGGAGGTTCTTGAAGAAATGTTTGTGCAGTTCTTCTGAAGGTAAAGTGTTTGGAGGCATGTTTGCATGCACACACATTTGGTATTTTTTCTATTGTCAGTACTGTTCTTTGCATAAAGGTCACATATCCCCCCTCCCCCCCCCCCAAAAAAAAAAAAGTGGTGATAAGAGCGTTGTTACTCCTATTTTCATTCAGAGAGCAGGTATTGAGTAATTATCTCCCCACTCCAACTCCAACCCCATGGTTATTTAAATCCTGGCTGCCTTGAGAAATCCCTCTATAAATTTATATCAGGGAATTCTTGAAACAAGCCCATACAATTTAATTGATTCTTTTTACTTTTGAAAAAAAAAAATACAGAAACCCACACATCCTTCCATAGGGAGGATGTTATCCCATAGAGGAGAGGGTACTGGGTACCAATGACACACACTGGTTAGGTACAGAGGGTACCAATGCTGGTACAAGGAACACTCAACCCATTGGTGAGGGTATGAGCCAACAGCAACAGCTGTGGGCAGGGCAGACCCTGGTCAGGAATAAAAGCATTATTGGTGCTCTGAAGGATCATACAGTAGATTTATCATTATGTTAGTGGGAAAAAAAAAAAAAAAAAAACACACCATGGGTCCACTGTAGTGTTAATAACCTAAGAATATCCAGATGATAAATCAGAAGGTCTGAACAAGGGAGAAGAGAGCACCTCATCTCCCAGGGTCTTGTAGGAATTAATACTATTTATGATACCAGACTCTTACTCATGTATCTGGTCTTGTCAGATTCATCACATCCTTATTCTAATTTAGCATTTCAACCTGATTTTAGAAACATGCAAAAAGCCATTCATCTCAATGCTTAATCTTTAAAAATTTAAATTCTGTGACTTACAATGAATATAAGATTGGGTTAAATACTTGATCTGCCAATAATTTTTTCCCCCGACGTTTTTCTTTTTAATATAAAAATAAGCCTGTCAGTGTTTTTTGAAAAGAAAAATTACTTATGTGCCTTAGAAGCCTACTTCTTTGGAAACATCTAAAATGCCTATGTTAAAGAATTGAATCGAATTTGAGTTAAGTCACTTGAACACAAATGAAAATATTATCCTTGGTGTTACTCCTGATAGAAAGAGATTGGTGTTTTCATGAAACAACCCTGTTGAAATCAAAATTCTGACAAGTTCTCCATTTTGAATAAAAAACTATTTTTCTCCAAAAAAAATATTTCCAGTGCATTTTCACCTGCCTGATTAAACACAATTTATGGATTAACACCAAGACAAAGGCAAGTTTAGTTAAACAATATCTCAAAGTTTCCCATTTTAGATGGCTATTATACACCATCTTACCTATACATATTATTTCTATTTAGTCGTAATTCAATTATCTTCCATGTCTAATTTAAAGACTGAGAATTTAAGCAGTTTAAATCAGAGGGCATTAACAGATCCCTAGCAGAAGGGTCCTTCTCCATATGAAGAGGTTATTAAATAATTGGCTCTGTTAAAGACATTGAAATGAATGTTCTTTAGAGTTATTACCCTGTGCTTTCACAGTTTACATAGTTTTTACAATTTAATACAAGTAGAAGGTAATTTCCCAAGTTGGCACATAGTTTTCTGATTAGCAAAAACATTTTGAATGAAGGACAAACTAAATGCAATTATCAGTATAATCTTATTATCATGATAAATCTTTAGACAAAGTTCAGACAAGAGCCAGTAACTTCTATACATGAAACTAAGTTTAATTACAACTAGTTAAACTGTTAAATGAGAAAGCTTGGGCTAGGCTGGGAGCTTGTGGATATCTTTAAGCAAATGCCCAAGAGAGTTAACAGGTATTAATCCTACCTGCCTAGTCTTCATGCAGAGGTTTGGAAAACAAGGAAAGATCGATTTTGAAAGGGATACTGTAATTACTGCTTCCATGTGTGTCATACTTAGCATGCCTGGGATATGGACCTAAACCTTTTCCCCACAGGAGGGAGCAACCTGCTGTTACAGGTCACAGTGAGACCCACAGTCCTCTCCCAGGTGCAACTCCACTTGCCCAAAGCTGCTCCTGAGTCAGTTCTGTCCCGAAGCCCACACCACACTATGGTCACTAAGCAAAGGCTTAATGTAGACCTAAAATAATCCTGAATCAAAGATGCACAACATTCTGCAGTGCTGCTGAGGTCTTTTACACATTTTCCTCCTAAAATATTACATTTCTGGTACTACAAAGCCAAAAAGATACAGCTCAAAGGTCTGTACTGCCAAACAGATGCAAAGTGATCACCTAGTCACAGGACTTGGGCTACAGACCTTGCAGCGCTGGTCTCCATGTTTGTTTTCTCACACACATTGCTGTCTATGCTAGCATACTCCTTAAAGGAAGCCCAAGAGAATCAATATATTAGTCTCAGATGTTAACACATTTAATTTAAAAGGCCTTGGTGAACTGATACAGTGGTGCCCTGCTCTTGCTTTGTAATCATCTGGCATATGCAGTGACAGACCTGACCCACCACAGTGGAGAACAGTGCAGGATCTTTTCCTGCCTATACAGTTGTGAGATGAAGTGAGACAAACCCTGACAGTTAATAGCAATGACTGATTTACTATGAAGTATGATCAACAAAGAGTGTAAAGTTTATTATACATGGGACTTGTTACACACCCTCAGAAGTACAGTAGATATGAATATCTGGAGCATCTGCATCCTAAATAACTGGTGGAAGTCAAGGGAAAATATTTGAAAGGGAACAGACACATACAGACTTGTAACCATTCAAATGAAAACATTGGTTTCAAGTTTGCATTTGCATATTATTCAAGTCTTAGTCTAGCTGGTGTGTGTTAACTGTATTAGGAAATTTAACTATAAATTGTATGGACAGAGAAGTTACATCTTTCTGATCATATCAAGTCAATACTGTTATACCCTTTCATTGCACTGTACTCTTGACCATGGGTGTTTTTTTCTTTAATTTTGAAGCCAACAGTATATATTAATAGATATACATTTCCAATAATGCAAAACAATGTTTTGAAAAGGACTTGCTACTGTCCATACCTGTAGTTTTCCACTAGTGAAAGTCATTAGATGCAGGCAGCTCTTACAAAATTGTTGCCATTCTAACTGCTGCACAGCACATAAATTATGATGCCATACTTCATAGGAAATCAGTCACTACATAAATTAGCCACCTTCCTCACCACCTTAGGCTTTTAGCTTATCACATCATCGACTAACTGCTTATAATGAGTAACACTCAGGGATTATTGTTACATACACAATTTACAGTAATTATGAGGTCACTGACAATGAAATGACTTATTAAAACTAATACTGCATCTGTTTCTCCAGGTTCCATTTAAGGAACTTGGCCATTTTCTTGGCATTTTAAAGCATCAATAAAGCTGTTTCCAAGTTGAACATTCATTTTCATTTGTATATAGACTATACATTTCAAAGGACAGAAACCCATTTTTGTATTAGTCACAGGAACAAAATGATGTCTCATTGACCACCAAGTTTATTAAAAACAAAATGTTTTTTATGTTGAGTGAAGATTGATTAAAAATTTATGTTAGCTACTGAAATTAAAATGGAGTAATTTTATTTCTTTAGTCCACAGTCTGAGGCATCATACCATTAGAAGTGTGGATTTTTAACAGATATTTTTGAACTGTAATTACTGCCTTAAGAGGCAAATCTGGACTCCATGCAATTCGTGTATTGAGATATAGTCTATAACGGTGGATACTCATAAGGGTTTAATTATGATTTCCTCTTTTAGAAGTACCACTGCATAATACTGACTGAGAAACAGTTTGCCAGCCACCACTGATACATATTTTCCTGTTTTTCTATCATGCATAAGGAGAACGCTAAAATCCCTACAGTTGCAATAGGAATCAAAGTATCTTATTCTGTAATACTTTTTCACAGAGCTGCTTACCAATAAAAGTGTTACTCATGAACACAGTTTAAGCAAATAATTCAATTACTTATTCAGAAGTCACTTCTGCCTGCTGCCTATTTCCATAAATAATCATTGCCCATGTCTGTGTACATGTGTACACACAGTCTATGCTTCTCTGCTGTGTGAGTAATTTGTTTAAAGTAGTAGTAGCTCTATGAAAACTTACACTTGCTTGAGTCATTAAGTGGTATTTCTTCGTGAAGCACCCATAAGACCCTGAAGGGACTGAATCAGGCAAGTGAGACCCAGCAAGGTCATACCTTTGACTTCATTCCCAGAGGACGCCCCTGCCCAAGTAGACCAAGTCTGTGGCCACTTTCATCCCTAATTTAAGGATACTGAAAATTATGGATTTAAAGACAGCATTCCCAATATAATCCCTACATAAAAGCTTTTAACATCTACTATTTCTGTCCAGCGTTTAAATAAAAATAATACAAAGCAACCAAAGATGAGGTATAAAACAGCCTAAGTACATTTCAATGTACTTTGTATATACAGATGTTATAAGGAAGGGCAAAGTCAGACCCAACAGGGCATTATACAGCTTCTAATTAGGCCGTCATTTAAGACAAAATTAGTCATTTTTCATCTGAAAGAACGCAAATGCTAAGCAAATGCACCCGTTAAACTACAGAAGTACTTTGAAGAGTCAGACTAATAAAGTCAAGTGCTTTGAAATGACCTGAAAAAAGCCAGACAGAAAATACCTCTTTTATTCTGAATTTGGCCATGAAGTCACGTTCAAGATTGTGGTTCCTTTGTGAATCCACTATGCCATTAGCAAGTCACAGCAGTGTTACTGGCAAAATAGAACAGGAACTCAGATTTCAGCAACAGACAAATCAGCAATGTAACACTTGAAGCAAACAGCTGTCACAACTCACTTTCAAAGCCTCTTTCAGGCTTTCTTTATTGACTTTGTAAAACAGGCAATGTTCTCCAGTAGCCAGAATGCTGTGATGTGCTTGTTTATGATTGCTCACATGGATTCCATACCACTTAGCACTTCCCCAGGAGAACATAGAACAAAATATTTACACAAATATTAATAAGCAATATGCAACCTCATGGAAAAATCTGGACCATGTCTTCTGAGTGATGAAAATTCATTTCAGCCAACAGAATTGAGACAAAGTTCATCTGATTTCAGGACTCTTCAGTCAATGAACTTGCAACAAGAGTGAAAATATATATTTAAAGCTTTAGGTATAACCAACCAATCCTGTTTCTGTCAAGGGCAATTTGGAAAAAAAAAAAAGAAACAAAGACTATGAAATCCAACCAATAGAAATTCCAATTGCTGTTATTCAAGCAGCAGAGAAAATGAGGAAACTGAGCATGATTTATGTAATTGCCACGTTCTTTCTAGCAGAAATGACAAAACTTTGTTTCTTGGTAAATACAAAAAAAAAATCCAGAAATTTTAAAATAGAAGGCAACTACAGTGGCCCCACTGATATTTATACATCCTTTCTTGTGTTTTCAGTGCAATCAATGGAAAGATGACTTTCTTGAGAAGTTGAGGAGGAGGAGGGGCAATATTTAAAAGTTGATGAAGCTGAGATTTATGGATTTCTCAGCTGAATTTACATTTTGCATCTTTCTAACTTACTTCATGAATCATAGCATGGGTAACTTTTTTTCTAAATTTTTTAAGTCAAGCACACGTTATAATGTTAGCTGCTTCCTATTCAGTCTATGCTTACATTTAAGATTTCTTACATTTAAGATTTGGAAAATTGGAAGCACTATGAGAAACAGTCAAGATTTTACAACAGCCATGTCAACATATACAATATATTTGCTTGGACAAATGAATAAACTGTACACTGACCTTAAACTCTTTAGTTAATATTAGCATCTTCTTGATGTCTGATTACCCGTGAGACAGATTACCTAAATATTTACCAGCATCATTAAGCAATTACAACTTTATAGCAACTTTGCAAAGTATCAGGGAAAGATACAAAAGGTCACAATTCACTGTAATTAATATTGCATTGATAGTATATATTTTACAAACACTTTGAAGCAGGAATAAGACTTTACACCTAGATACATTGTAAAATGTGTCATCAGACATTCAACACACAATAGTAGGTATTTGCAGGCAGTGTTTAAGTATTCCATTCTGTAGGCAATGAAGGGACAGATTACTGTTGTCAAATGAATAACTTTTTCTTGCTCTTTTTATAACCATCTCTCTATCACAGTTCCTCTGCTAAGTCTAAAGCAATAGCTCTGTTCCTGTGGACCTATGCACTTTCTGTGGACCCTCTCACTTCCAGATAGTCATTTGCTTTATTTCAAACTAACATGAAGGGTAATGTTAAACACTGAAAAAATGACTCTGGTCATAAGTCAATCGTGTTCTTCTATTTTATTTTTTGATGGGTAGAATAAATCAGTTTTCTAAAGCAGGAATCTAATTTTCCAATTGGGACTAAGACAAAAATATGGACAGTTTAAATTTGCATCAGTTACATCCATTTCATCTGCAACTCATTAATCAGTATTGCTAAGATGATTAAACAGTAAAATTTGACAGCTTGTGGAATATTTCTGATTCTATAGGTATAAGTAATAAGCGAAACAAGGGGTCTTCCTATTCTCTACTCTGTTGCTAATATCTGTCCAGCTCCTCCATTCTTCACCCTTTTTGACTCTTTTAGTGATGCTTTTATAACATTTCAGTCCTATGTGTTCTTGGCAAATCTCTATTGGAAACTACTTCTAAATTATATTTCCTGCATACTCCAGCTATTAGTCCTATGTGAAACCACAGTGCTTTTTGGGAGCCTTACAGCTACTACATTAACAAAAATTTACAGACCTAAAGCTTATAGACAGCAAAATTTACGCTGCAGACTTTCACTGTGATTCCCTTGGGAGAAGTAAAATGGAAGATGAATTTGTAAACCACCAAATCATCTAGTTGAATCCAGCACAAAACAGACTGTCTCTAGAGCAGCACCAGTAGCAGCAAGCAAGCCATGACCTCTTGCCTGTTCTACTTGTGGCCGAGAGTCATCCTCAACATTGTTTTATTTAGGAGATACCTATGTATGAGTAAAGAGCATGTAGAGGTGTACTACTGATCTTCCTTGTACCTGTACCACCTTCTTATGAAGATGTATGCTTTCTTAATTAAATAAGGTTCATAGCTATAAATTGACAAAGTTCATTTACTAGTGATTCAGAGTGAATATTTACCAAGTTTCTAATGTGAATTGCATCACCTGTAATCTGTTTGTTGATCAGTGAGAATTAGGTTGTGATTTAAACTAGGAGCACACTCAGAGGTGAGAATGATATTAAATATAATTAGCGGAACAAACTGACACCAGTTTTCTAAGTCATGTATAGGACTGAAAATTTGATTCCTTTTGCGTACAAGACTTGAGACATTCATTAGCTAGCCTGAGAGAACACAAACATGCTCTTTGAAATCATTGCTATAACCAGCTGATGTTCTTTCTAATGAAAAAACATTATGCCTGATGTAATTCTAATTACCGGATTATTGTGTTTATAACACTTTGTATTTTTACAGTACACTAGCAAAATGCAGTGTGCTATAGACTAGGAGTTTACCCTCCAAACAATTACACACTTGAATAAGCTTCCTCTTCGAAGTTCCACTTCAATAGCTTTAATGAGACAGGTCATGTGAGCAAAATTCCTCTTACATATATTAGAAGTTTTCACTCCTTACTATTTAACCTTTGAGTCATTGGTCATTCATTACTACCACACTACCCATTAGTGGTAGTAACTTTGGTTTTCCCCCTTTTTTCCTTTTCCTTTAAGCTTTGTCTATTTTCAGTAAATTTGCATGGACAACATGTCTGTTTCAGACAGACACTTTTTTCATTGTCTTTGTATTTGAAAACAATATCCTACTTCATAACAAACCAAATAAAAATACATTTTACTTTGAAAAATATAAGCCTCAAGTCTATAAAATGAGATTAAAATTTAATTTTCATAATAAAAACCATATTCCTTTATATTTTTTCTTATTACTAAGAAACAGTGCTAAACTTCTATTTCTTTACAGCTTTTATTAAAAAATATGGTTTTCAGAAGCATGTTTTCAGAATATAGCTTTTTGTTCTTTTTTTTTTTTTTTTTTTTTTTAACTATTCAGGACAAGCTTGTCTTGCTTTCCCTGTTGGTTTGACATCCAGCAGATAACCAAGATCTGGAACAGCAAGAGATACTGTTTTTTTCCTTTTCCCTATTTACTGCAGTACAGCAAGCATACAGCAAAGGCTAAAAAAAAAAATCCCACCATGATTATCTCAGCATACAGGAAAAAAAAACTTGGTTACACTGGAAATGGCTAGGCATCATCCCTAAGCAAGTGAAGATTTATCAGGACACAGCTGGGGTATTCCAGCTCCTCTTTATCCTCCCAACATGATTAAATAGATGCTACAGGGTTACACCAGGTAGTTGTAGGCACTGGTTACCTAGTTCAGCAGAACCACGTCAGGTTTGTCCCAGCATTTGAACAAGACTGCTTCTATATAAGGACAGCTGACTCAAAACTCTAAAAATATCTAAGGATGTGGCTTATGAAGCACATTTTCAATTTGCATCTTCTCTTTAACCAAGTCACTCAAAACCTACATGTAGCCAGTCCATAAATTGTTCACCATAGCTTTTCCAAAATCCTTCCAGAAGGTCAGACACAAGCCCTTGTTTTCTGGCATATACCTATACATCTCCAGCTACATTCAGTAGGACTTGCATATTTATGCCTCCAGAGTATATTTATATTATAAATTCAACATTTATAATGCCATGCTATTTATTTACTGTTGCCCATAACTTCCTGTTTTTGAGGCACTGTGTTCTTTATCCTGCACATCTGATGTTCTCTCCATTATTGGTTATTTATGAAGCTAACTTGTGCCATCAAGAATTCTGTTCATCTTTAATAAAAAGAGTATTAATAAAAAGAGTAAGCAACTAAAATTACAATTACAATAAAGGGGAATCAGGCTTGCTGACCTGTGACAAAGTATATTCATAGGAAAAAAATATGATTTTTAAATTGTGTATATACAATACAGTCCATATTACTACAATATTACAATATGTATATACAATACAGTCCAATATTCATACATAGCCTTGCATATTTATTTGTTTGAATGAGCTTGAGCAGCACTTAATGGCAGTTTTTAATTGCCTGGGAGATAAAGCATTGACAGAGGACCTGTAAGGGAGTGTCTGTGAGGGGTACAACCAGGACCACAGTGGACAACGTAAAATGCACTGTTCTCTTTCTCTGGCTGCCAAAGAACAGAATTGATATTGGGATTCATGAAGTGCTAGCTGCTTGGTGCACCAAACCAGAAGCAGACCTGGCAAGAGCAGAAACTGGAAAGTCATGTGCAGCTTGGGACTGAGAAGGAAAAGGAATCAGACTAGCATTCAAAGGAAAGTTACTGAACAGGGAGCCAATGTGTTGCAGCACTTCTCACTAGGGGAAGTGAGCACAAAGATTCTGGGGACAAACTCAACAACAGACTCAAGCAGGAGCACACAATGGCCCAGAGACCTCTTACAACTATCATAAAGTGCTACCATTGACACTGTGAAAACAGGACACAGAATCCAGCAAAGGACAAAATGCTGTATGTTATGGAAACATCAGCCCAATGTTAAAATGAAGAGGGGCCTTGTGGGCTTTTATCAAACAGAAAAGAGGTTAATCTTTGCTGTGGCCAAGCTGTAACAAGGGAGATTTTAAGCTAACTGTATAAAATAAAGCTGATGAGACAAATGAAGCACTATGAAGTCCAAGATGTCATGAACAAGCTCAGCTAAAGTAGAAAGACAAGAAACACTTCAGTTACCACTGTATCAATGTCAGGAATCTGTAAAAACAAAGAAAGAATTGGAAACTCACTGGTGAGAAGAAAATTCATATAATTAGCATTAGTGAAGCCAGATGGGATGGTTCACAACATCACTGAAATGTTAAAAATCCTGTTTTATAGCCTGCTTAAGGGCAGAATGGGCAATAGAGGTAGAAGCATATATTAAAGACATCATTACTTGTTTTACGGTTATTGATTACCATGGCACAGAGTGTCTGGAATTAATACATAGCATTTTCAGCAGCTACCTCCCGGAAGAGGCACTGACGCCATAAATGGAGCTGGAGAATGGGATGAGATTCTCCTTCAGCATCTACCTACAATGTCCAAGAAAAAAAACTATTCTATCAGGGGGCTTCAATTTTAGATGCCTAGCAAATGTTTCACATGCCCTGAAGTTTAAAGTTTATACAAGTTATGCTTGAGGACTGATATTAAAATAAATTAATATTAGTTAATTCTGTGTATCACTTCTTGATAAAAAGAAAATGTTGTATGCCTAATCTTGACAACAAAGCCTGAATACACTGGGGGACAGATGGTAACAAAATACAATACTTGCCATAAGCAAAAGAGAGAAAGATGGTGAAATGTTAATAGTTCAGAACAGCCTGAAATACTGAAATAGTTCAGAACAACCTGAAATTCGAAGTGACAATCCTGAAAAATGGTGGATTCATTTCTGTCCACATTATCATCTCAAGATTGGAGGATATCCATTTCAGGAAACTAAAATAGTCCAAGACTTACTGTCTCTAAGCATAAGTCATGAACTTGAGGTGAGATAGAGTGGAATGGAGTGGATGATGCTACACAGTTCTTCCTTTCTGACCCTGGCTTACATCTATGAAAAATATCGAAGTTCAAAGAATTGCTTTAAACATGAATTTTTACAACATAGATGTAAGATATCATTTGCCTTTGGGGTTAAAAAAAAGTTTAATCATTTGAATTTAAAAGGTGAAAATCATGCATAGTAACAGGACTCTAAAGTTTGTACCTTTAAGAACAAAAAGTGTCTTTAGATCCCCAGTTACAGGGAGAGAGTATTTCTAACATTGTACAGTGATGTGTGTTTATCCATAGAGAGCAGAGGTTTCATGCTGGTAAAGAAAAATAAAAGGAAAACTAAGCTGAAGAAAAAGTATTTTGAAATCCTAAAGTTACAATTAAGCAAACGGGGAAGGATATGGAACCTCCCTACTACTTGATCCACAGGCAAGGTGCAAACCAGCCATCATATCTGAGACCCATATAGCAGATATATTGGGTCAAGAAAGATAACACTGCTTTCCCATCTAAATAGTCCCTGTCGAAAGCAAACGTGCTCTCCCTAGATTCATCCTTTCCCTACAGCTGCCCATATCAGTGCACTATGTGGATACAATGCCCAAACTCCAAATTTTAGTCATATAGCCCAACAGATTATCTCAGGGATTAATTGCAAAAGCAGAACTGATTTGGGGGCCTGATTTAAGAAAAGAAACACTGTTAATTACCATAGTATGGCATAGTTTAATTTCATATGTTTATGTTAGAAAATTTCTGATGTTAATGAAAATCAAAATTACACAGAATGCTTTCACACACAGATGCAAAGTCTGTATCCTTTAACCTTTCAGATGTTTTTAAAATTAAAAAATACACATATCATTCACTGGAAACCTTATTTATCTAGTAATTTGTTTTAATAAAGGTATTCTCCTGTGGTTGCATAGCCTATATAGAATTTATCAGCAGAAACAGCAGCTGATGAGAAAAGCTCTAAGTTTTTTCATATTGTCCTGCAATGTTAAACAACTCAAGAGAACTTATCGTTTAAACATTACTATGCACTATGCATTAACCGCTCAACACAGCACTTGCTCTTTGCATTTTAGATTACATTGTCATCATCACTGGAAGTCCTAGCTTCACCAGGAAAATGTATTCAATTCAAACTTCTATAAGAACTTCTTGCTAAAAACAAGATACATTTTCAGTCTACTTCAATATAACCTCCCATAGCAAAAACTCAAATACAACACTGCATAAAATTTTTGTGCCTATACAGCAGATGCCCTAAAACATTATTGATCTCTTCTGTTCAATAGGAGCAACAGAGTTACAGGAATGACTCTTAACTGGAAACCACAATCTTAAGGTCATTGCTTGAAAACACAGGGTTTTGTTTAGTAGATATTACAGCAAAAACCTGCACAACTCTTGAGCACAAACCAAAATGTTTATCTCCAATGTTATTTTGAAATTCAGTTAAAAGGAAGCTGAAAGCACCATTTCAATGTCAGCAACCATGATTAGGTACTCTGAAGGCAAAAATCAATTTTGTTAGAATTTGACTTATGCACAAGCATTCAGTTCTACATGTTTTGATCCTTTGTCAGTCTACTTGTTTCCTACATAGTGATAATTCCAGCCTGAGCTGGAAGTCATATTTGGGAATATTAAACCATAGTGAATTACAAAAGCATAGAACTAGGCTTGATCTGTGTCTTTGTGGCCTTACAACCACCACAGACAGAATCTTGAGGGACATTCTTCTGTCTCTCTACCATTGTCATGCTTTCATCTGCTTGATTAGGGTCCTCCCTAATAACACTATAATAATTATTACCACCGCAATCCGAAGCAGAGCATCAGCACATTCAGTTAAGATCCAAGCACTGGGTTGAAACCTGGATGTAATAAATAACATCTTCTTATTCTTATGAAGAATGTGATCCTATTGCTGAAGTTTTTGTTATTCAATAAAAACACTAGTATTTTGGCCAAACATCTGGTAAAGTCACTATATCTGTACAGGACCTAAGCTGGTCAGGAATGCTGTCTTGGGAAGACAGTAACCTTTTGCTTGAGGATGTTCTAGATAAAAGAATAATTTATTGAAAAGGCTATATGCCACAAGTGATTTTAGGCAGTAAATAAGAAAAATAACTCAAGAAAACAAGAACATCTATAGTGAGAAGAAACCACTCAATCTCCTTGAAACAGATTGTTTGTTCCACATTTTTAAACACTTTAGAAAACAAAAATCTTTGTTCTTGAAGTCGGAATAGAGGAGAGCAAACAAAAGAATGAGAAACAAGTGTTCTTAAATTATAGAAAGACAATTTAGGCAATAAGGACATTAAATGACTCAGGAGAGAAAAGTGCATTTTAGTAAGACTGTCATTTAAGATTTCCCAGGTCCTAAGCTGATGCTATAACTATATTCCATCTGTTGGAAGTTTTTGATAAATGCAAAGTTTGAGAGCAGTTTAATACACTGGAGGTTAGACTTAACTGACTAATCTGTCAGTTTTCTAATACTGCTATTTTACATAAGGGAAATTAAGCTGAAATATACTTAAGCATATTCAGATTTTCAGAAGGTATTTCATGAGATTTTGCATTCAAGATTGATTAGAAAATTATGAATAAAGGGATTAATCAGGACTTGAAACTAGATAAGTGCTGGCTCAAGAACAGGAGATAACATGTTCACAATTCAGAAGACACTGGAAAGCACAACAGTCATCTGAAAATGTTTAGAAAGAAATACATAACAGGCCACATCAATTATCAAGAGAAAAGTATTAAATATATTTTTCTGCTACGGAGTATGAGACCCCATAGCTAGAGAAGTGGCATAATTTTATCACAAGCATAGCAGAGCTGGCTGCCTCTCCTGCAGCAAACAGGAATGAGTTGCCCCAGTTACATCCCACCCAAACAGAAGAGAGAATAACAACGAACCCTGAGGCAGCCACAAACCTCTCATCTCACCCAGTGTTGTCATCTGAAAGAAATACTTGAGTGGGATTGCTAACAAATCCTTAAGTGTGAGGATCATTGACTCCATGAGCCTGGAAAGACATGTTGAGTGGGTTTCTGTGATGCTTCCTCTGGGATCTGTCTGCTACTTTCATTAATGACCTTGATGGCAGAGCAGAGAACACATTTATTAAATTTCCAGGTGACATGAACACATAAGGACTGTGAGGATAAAAGGCTGAAGACAAGCAAAGAGAAAATTGACATACTGCAGAAGTAGTTGAAAGTACAGAATTAAAAAAAAATGTAAAAGTACATCAGAAATGCTAATCCACATGGAGGTAATGGGAACAGGCTTCTTGGTCAGAGTGTTTTAGAAAGAATTAATCGTTGATGACAAGTGAGCAGGAGTAACTAGCACCACATTATAATGAAAAACATATACACACCATAGGAGGATTCAGCCTTTCCACTCTCCACCTTCACTATTGATCAAGTGGAAACAACAGGCTTAAGCCACAGAAAGGAAAGATTTAGGGAGAACATCAGGAGTATTGAGAGTATAATGTCCAAATGGACATGAGAATCAAGAGTTTAAGATAAGTCTCATCATGAGTGGAAACTTAAGAACTCATTACAAAGCCATTTCTTAAGAATTGCTAATTCTTCATTCAATACTTAAAAGGAATAGCAAGTCACAGGAAAGACCTTCATCCAACCTCATTTTCTCTGATTTAGAGTGGCCTCCAACACTTGCATGAGAAGGCTGCTCTCCCCACTCCCTTTGTATGGCAAGTGAAAAAAAGCAAGCTTTTACTCTGAAGCACTTTCCACAGTCTGTCTCTCATGACTGCAAGAAGCCTAGAGATGAGTTTTCTGATTCGGGCTATTAATGAAATGCCTACATTTAAGCATTATGAATAGAATACCATGGCTCCATGTGGTTTGAAAAAGCTTGCATATGTGGCACAGCAGTTAACTGAAACCTCCACGGCTGCCTTAATATACTTTTAAACAATAAACTGGACTGATGTTAGTAAGATGTTGGTAAGGGAACAAATAAATTGTCACAATGAGGAGGGATAAGAAGGCAGAAGCCTCACTACTGGAGAGCTCCTCCCAAATCTGCATCAACAACTGAACAATAGATGAAATACTAAGACCTGAACAGATTTCAAGCGTCTCTGTAATTGGTTTGACAGAAGGAGAATGCAGTTCAGCGCAAATTAATTCAGCAACAAACAACCAATCACCCTATGCACTAATCAAAAAGAGTTTGAAAGGTCTTGTGAGAAAATAGTTATGACTGGTAGTCAAACATTGTTGTAGTTTTGTTGATTATGTTGTGATTTTAATAGCAGAAGAGTAGCACAGCTGTCAGATCTGTGGCATCCTGGCCACACCACTACTGCTAGCTTAGCACCATATGACATCAAAATTTTACAGCCTTTGGAGATCAGTGTGAGAAGTATTTAAAGAAGCCGTATGTTTTCATTTTGGAAGGAAAAAAAATGAGCTGGCCTAAAAGATGTTTAGCAATATAAGAGTGAAAAGACACAAAGTCAGATCGTTAGATAGTGCCTGAGAAGACACAAGAACACCATGAAAATTTACAATAACAATCCAAAAGTCCTATAAATGTTTCCAAAAGTAATGCACACTAAAATTATTTGATATGTTTAGATTTGAGTCAGCATGACTCAGATTCCTCCCTGAATATTTCCTTCCCCCCCCCCCCCCCATCTAAATATCCATAGTATCAAGTCTTATATTCCTTATTTTCTAATTTTCATGCTAAAATTTCTAGGGGCTCCAGTAAGAAGAGCTTCAGCCAAGCACATCTTTAAGGTATTCCCTCGGCAGACAAATCTGTTTCTTAAGGGCATTCCTCACTTAATGTTTGCCATCCTTTTTTTATGATATCTATTCTCTTTTCTTCTGGGAAGTACTTACAGCAGGCCAAGATCTTTCGGTTTGTGTTTATTACAAACACCAACAGACTGCATTTATTTGCCACTGTAGCTCTCCTGAGACAATCCAAAAAACAGAGAATAGGCTTTAGAAGAATAAATATATTTGGTTGCTAGCCCATCAAAGAGGATGTTTCCAGAATTATACCTAATAAACAGAGACAGTAGAGCTCCATCTTTGCTTCAGAGTACCATGCATATCAGTAAACCTTAAACACACACACTGATACCATAAGGTATGTTTTAGTCTACCTTTGTGATTGTTTTCTTATGCTTTATTTCCAGTACAAATAAAAATACCACAGAATAATCATTTACTTATTACCCTCACATTTTTTAAAGCTTGTTTTCTACATCGTAGAAATATAAACATTTTGATACCATGAGATCATATGAAAGAGACGTTTCCTTGCTGTTATTTAAGTCCCACCAAAAGCAAAATGCAAACCTATTGAAAGGAAATTTAACTTTTTTCTTGAGACAGAAACCAACCTATTGAACATGAATTACAGTCAGGAAAACTATTATTACCAGGTTCTTTTCTTTACTTGTACTTTCACTCACCAGAGACGTAAGACAGTAAGATAAGACAGCCTGGTATTATTACCAGTATTTCACAGATAAAAGAAACTAAGTAATAGATCCTAGAAATTATTTGCATGAGCAGTACAGGGCCAAGCATTGACTCAAATTTCTTCACTCCCAGCTTTATGCTGTATGATACTAGTTTTCCAGTTTCCTCTTTACTGCTTGTTGAATCCTAAGTCTCCAATACAGCATGCTGGTTTAAATCAGGTAGATCTCTCCATGGTTATTAGGACTCCCAAGGCCATAGAAGTGGTTAGTAAATTCGAGAAGATTCTTTAATTCCCTAACAACTAACCAAGGTAGAATGGTATCTCTGGGACAGACTGACCTTTCTTCCCTCTAGTTCTGTTTTCCTTATTTTTCAAAAGAATTCTTGCCAAAAAAAAAAAAAAAGCCTCTCTCCCTCAGGAAGTCTTTTTGCATTAAAAGATCTCTAGGGATTCCAAGATGCTGTCCACCAACATATTAACAATTATATTAGGCTTCCATCCATAGGACTTCATAAACCATACAAGAGGTTTGTAATCCTTTTTGTTAAATTTCCATCTATGGTGAAGATATTACCGTCTTTCAGAGTAAATTCTACTGAGAAACATTTAGTTCTACCCAAACCAGAACTCCTGAGAGTCTTGTGTACCTGAAATAAATTAAATAGGAATATTTTGTACTTATTGAACCAAAGGGTCAATTCAGCATAAGAACAGCATCTGTCTGTGACAGAAAATATTCTTGTCTGATTTTACTCTGTACTCAGGAGTATCCAAAACAGTAATCATAACCAACTCTGTATGAGCTGACAGACTGCAACAATATTTGTCTCAGTTAATTACTGTTGAGAGTTAAGATTTAATTTTTTCCTCCAAGATTTACACTCACCACTGGGATTTATTTTTTTTTTAATAAGACTGTCAAAGCCTGAGAGCAGACGCATCCAAACCATGCATAGTGGCAATTCAAAGTCGCTATGTGGTTCATAGAAGAAGCAACAAGATGTGGCTTTGATATGTTGGCTATAACAAATAGCTTTAAACAGAACCTTAATTCGGTGAATTACTCCAACAGCCAAAACTCACCTATCCATTTTCAAGATAAACCGAAGTTCACACAAAACAATTCTGCACATACTTTTGTGATTTCTGTTTTTGATTTTCTTTGGAAAGAAATATATGCAGAGATAGTGTTTGTTAACATTTGTTGTATTTAGAGCATGGCTTTAATTTTTAAAAAGATAGGAAATATTTGGGATGGTTTTTGAAGTCACTGAAGTTGTGCATTCTCTGCTCAGCTGGTTAGTTTTCAAAGTTACCATACCGCTTTTACTGTTTTATTGGGTCTGTTATGAGTTGACATCATTTGACTTAAACTACTGATGTTCACAGTTACATAAGTAAATTTTAAGTTATGTACTGAAGTGTAAAAATTAAAATCCATAGATCAGAACTGGAATTATTTTACCACTTCAAAGAATATTGTAATATTTGCGCTTAACACTGTATTTCTTCTAATCTACTTGTTGTAAAGCTTCCACACCAGCTATCACAGAAACTAGCTCCCAAAGTTACAGGCCAGTAGCCATTGCAAAACCATCTTAAAATTGAAATAACTATTTGCTATTTCAGTGTTGTGCTAATTCACCGTTGTTCTTAAGGCCTAACCAAAGAGGTTATTAATATGTAATTCTTATTATTAAACTGTTTTCCTTCCTCCTGGATGATTAATGGACAGACTAAAAAGACACCACATTTCTTCTTAAAATCTTCAGTGTAATTTTAATCCATGTTTCAGTTCTGACAGCCAAGTCAATCTGATTTTTCTCAACTATCCCAAAACCGTCAAACATGTCCTGAAATCAGGACATTTTCTATCTGTCACACCTTAATTCAATAAAACCTCATAGTTGTAAAAATCATCATGCTGTTTTCAGTGATTAGCTCTTCTTAAAAGCTTTGCTTTTCAGGAAGCACGTTCATCACGCTCAAGTAAAAGAGAACCCAAACAGCTATTCTAACCGAAATGAAGAGATTAGGCACCCGAGAATAGGATATAGCTGTCATATCCTGTGACTATAGGTCAAGTCCTCCTCCCTTGCCCAACAGAAAATGCTTCTCTCAGTCACAAAGAGGCACAAGCTGCAGTGGCATCAAGCTACCCTTTGTTCTCTTCCAGTATTAGTGAAGTTTCTTCAGAGACCCACGACATCAAAATCACCACTTTAAGTTTCATGCAAGTACATGTTATCTCAGGCAGAACATAACATAGCTATGCTCAACTTCTGATAATTTAGTTAGACCAACAATTCTTGAACTAATTTATAAGTTAGCTAAATACTTTTAAATTATACTAAAGTTACAACTTGCTTTGCAAAAGCCTTCTTCACTTGTGCTACCAGAGCCAGCTCACACCTCAGCATCCAGAGTACAAATGCCCTTATCAACACCCCTCCAATACCTCTTCTGAATTTCAAATATCATTGAAAGTCCGTATTTTGAGAATAGACAATGGACAACTATAGAGCTTTCCCCTTGAACACCTTAGTTATGAGAGCCTGAACTAGCAGGATCCTGACCTGTTAGAGTATCTGTGTGCCAGACTTTTTTTTAGTCTAAAAGGAGATGAAATAGGAAATGCAATAGGGAAAAAATTAGGCCTAACTCAGAATTAGTCCCACTGATAATTTTTTGCAGTTCAGAGGCAATATAACAGATGAGAGAAATCATTTTTCCATCCACATGAATACTTTTAAAGCCATGGATATGTCTGGAAGCATTTCTTGCACATGATTGCAGGCAGTCTGGGGAGCCCATAAAAATAGAAGCTAGTCATGAATAATTTTCACAAGTTGTACAAGGACAATGAAGATAGAGAATTAGACTTAATAAGCAATACCATGAGGTTCCTTCATAGAACAATACCCTCACAACATTATGATTGATAACATCTAATACCAGCAGAACTAATGAAATACAGCTTCTCATGCATTTATATTCCTTACTACTACACAAACCAATACCATCAAACCACATTCTCCCTCACTGAAGCACATACCCCCCTGCAGCATGTATCCCAGTTTCCCCTCTCCAGCCCACATACCCCCCAACAACCCTTCTATCCACACAACACCCTTCATCCTACTGACATGCCCCATTTGCCAACGGAGCAAGCACAGAGAAGGCTAGGGCACGCAGAAGAGCCATCACTGTGTAGGGGCACAACTGGACACTGACCATAAAAGCCCAAGGGATACTGATTTTAAACAAGAGCTTTAAAAACTTGTTTGAATTTACCTGTCTTTGAGACTCTTCACACTGTATCAAAGATGTCCTGGAGTTCAACGGTACAGTCAGAAAAAGGACAAAAGCTGGTGGTGTCTGACTTTTCTTAAGAAATCCTATCAAATAAAAAGAAAAACTAGATATTAACATACAAAAAGCATCTTGATATCATAGTACATTGTACCAAACTCCATACATCACTACTGAACAACATAAAGGTCAGAAGTACGGGAAAATGACAGAAGTTACAGAGCAAGATGACAACAAGATGATGAAATCTGCCAAAATCTGAATCATTTTGCTGTGGCAAAACTTGTCCAAGAACTTCATAGCTTGCTGCTTACAGGGATGTGGAAATGGACAAATATATAAATAAGGAATAGGTTTACATGTTCAAGTCCCCTAAGAATCTGAAAAGAAATTTTATGTTTTACTCAGAAGAGGAGCACAAGAATGTTCCAAATAGGAAGTCCAAAGGGTGAACACATTAGACCCCATTAACTGATATAGAAGGAAGAGAATCTTCCAGCTTATTTCTCAACATAGGAAAAAGCATTAAAAAATAATAATGAAGAAAGATGAACGGAAGCTGAAATTCAGATTGAAATGAGATGTGGATTTTGAACTGTGGGAATAGTTAGAATAGAAAAACATTTCTAGGAGATACAGAAGGTTCTCTAGTCTGAAATATTTAAATAGTCCATGGATTGCTTTTCAAGCAGGTAATCTCTTATCCAGGAACAAGGTTGCAAGAACTAATTCAATAATCATTACTTGGTATCATATGCTATATGAATATGACATGACCATGGGCTGGCCTTCAGTCTTTGAAGTACACTTTATTCATTTATAAATCTGTAGATATAGACACACGAAGAATAATTTTAATCCCTTCTATCAACAAAGTAGTATGCATTGAGATGGTCTTGGCTTATTTTGGAGAGTCAGAAGTCCTAAAACAAGGCAGAAAAAAGAAAACAGCGTAGAAAGTTGATCTTATTTGAGGCTTGGTTCTAATTGACAGTCACCTTAACAGAAGCTCAGCAGGATTCACAGCTTGCCTGGAAAATCACTGCTAAGGTTGAGCAAGATGGGCAGGGGTAGAGGAGAAAACACACAAGAAGGATTCATATGCTGAAGGGGAGTGGGTGAAGAAAACAAAACATTTTTTAAAGGCATTATCCCCCCCCTCCCCCCCCCAAAAAAAAAAAAATCAATTCAAGTAAATATTAAATGTTGAAGGCATTACATTCTCCCTGAAAGCAAAAATAGGAGCAAGTTCACAGGACTGTGACAACTCTTCTGTGATGAGACTATGGAGCAATGACACTATGGAGCTATGAGACCAGTTCTCTTCAGAGCTCAAGATCACAAAGAGGAAAGTGCTTGGGACATCCAGACCACAGACCTGTCAGATACAACATGATCGAGTTATTAAACAGGGGCTATGTATTCCCCACCACAGCGTAGTGTGGAAGTGGATTATGACTGAATATAGCAGATTGCTTTGGGCCCTGGCACGCACCAGCCATTCACCTCTAACAGGGGTCTTGGACACTGTTGCTTCCTTCCCAAGCAGAAAAACAGGGTACAATCAAGTAATTTCTGTGAAAATAGGAGTGTGAATTTGAATGTCAGCTCCAGGTTTGAACAAATGTCTGCTCTTTCAAGATGACACACATGAAAATGATACCTGACTATTTAAGCTAGGAAATCAAAACCAGCTAGGTTGTGTGCTATCCACCTCACTATGCTGCCGCTTTCTGAATTCTGGCAGCGATAAGTTCTTGACATTATCCTGATGGGCTGCTCAGAGCCAGGACGGACCTTTGATTTGACAGCTGCTTAAAAAGTAACCCACTTTGCTAAATAAACCATGTTTTCTCATGATAAATGTATATTAATCAGATCTAAAACCCCTCAAAGTAATCAAGGAAAACATTCATGCACTATAAGAACATAGCATACAAGAAGCAGGAAAACACCATTTCCATGAGTTAGGATTCCAAGCACTTGATTAGTTATTTTCTTCATATGAGAGAATGTAGCATTTGTATGTTTAATTTCTGTGGCAGCTACATAGAAAGAAAAATCTCCACTTATTGCCATTTTTAAACCACTTCACCCACCTTTTTATTAATACATGACAATTTAAATTAGATTGGTTAGGGAGTATAATTCCAATTTATGCTCAGTATGCTGAATACAATTTTAAAAACCTTTTGTTTTCCTATTCATATTCTCATGTGTTGACATTCTTGTGTGTTGATTTTTCTCTAATAGAAAATTAATAAAGGCTTATTTCTTTTCAATTATTGTCTATGTGGTAATGTGAAAATTGTAGGCTTGGCACAACTGAAAGGCCTGCAGTAGAAGAAAGCTATATATTATCTACTCCCACTATTGCAACATTTAGTCTTTAGATAAAAGGAAACATCTTACTCATTTTGGACTGGTTAATAATTACCTCTTAATAGATTCTCAAGACAAATTTCCACTAAAGATCTGTGCTAATATTAGGTTTGACAGCAATATAATAGAAATAATAAACAACTTGCAACCCTAGATAACAATTTTATAGATACAAATTTCAGACCATATGTACTGCTGCATATTACTCCTGTTTCACCAGAAGCATGTTACTAATTTAGTTACAAATAAAATGAAATGACTGTTTAGTTATATCACTGTGAATATAAAGTTTTTTTTGGTGAGATATACACAAAGTTTGTCAAGTAATAATATTTCTTAAAAATATACATCTGGGCAACTGTGCAACTTCTAACACCAGTTATAAAAGATTTTCATGTTTCTTCCCATCTCAGATAAAAACATTCCTTGAAATACTACTTTTAATACGGTAAATGACATGGGAAAAAAATGAAGGACATGGGAAGTGAAGACATGTACCAAACAAGAATGAAAAGCAGGTACAGAATCCAGCCACCTGGGAGAGGTTTCAGAGCTCTGCCATGCAGCTTCCTACAGAGTTCGGGCATCACATTCCAGCTAATGAATTCCTGCAACATGGTAGGCAGATGTGACTATTTTCACTGTTATGTTCCCAAGTGTCAAAGCCATCATCATTCTAGAAATCACAAAAATCGCTTTTATATGTTTTTATTGTGAGTGTTTTGACAGGAACTACTTTAAGAGTCATTAGAACACCAACCACTCAGTGCTTCAAGAAAAGCAACTAGGCAAATTAACTTAACATACAAAGTGTCAAATATCACTAACTGGTATTATACTTTTATAATGTTTATAACCTTAATTAATTTGCTTGTTCTAATTTCTACATCAGTTTGTCACACATATGTTATTCACTTAGACATTGGAAGGTATAAATCCTACTCTTATTGATTGCAAATCTGAGGCAAAACCCACTGCAATAAACAAAAACTAAAATTATTTTAAATATTCCTTTTTATGTATTGAATGAACTTAACAGCCAAACTATATTTCCTTAAAATACTTAATTACATCAAAGTTACTTCCTGCATGTGTCTTTCTTTACCTTATATGATGTTTTACCTTTTTCCCTTCTTAATAACTAGCTATTACTACATATTACACAGATTATTTTTTTAAACTATAGGAGAATTACAGTAATTAACTTTGTACCAATTACCAGGGTGCATATTAATATTCATATACTTTTACAGAAAGAATGATCTTGAAATCTCACAGCGGGGATGGTTAAAATGATTCATTAATGTTCTGCATGGGTTTCTTTTCTAATTCATTAAGAAAATATTAGCATAATCATGTGAAATTAATTTTCTTTAAAAGGTTGATATAAGCAAGGGATTAAGGGGACTGGTACTAATAAAAGAAACATGGCTTGCACCATGCTCTTGGTCTCCAGAGGCTGACTATCATAGTTGAGGTATTACTTGCCAGTGCACTTGGATAATGAAAAAGAAATCAGAGATAGATGGAGCCAGTTGAACTGAGGATTTCATTTCCATGTATACGGGGAAAAGAAAAAAAAAAAAACTCACACATCCTGTCCTTTTATTTCTGTTTTGTAAAGAGGTAGAGGGAAAAAAAACCACATTATTCAACATGAACAAGAGGCTGGAAAAAAAATAATAAAATGAAGTGGTAGGTTACAAATGAGAAAAGCATCCAGAGAATGGAATACCTAACGGTAATAAAAAGGTGAATAGAAAGTTCAGCAACGAGAAGGAAAAGCGATCCAATTGAAAGGACCAGAGTGAAAGGTAAATAGCCTTCCCCCCCCCCCCAAAAAAAAAAAAAAAGTTTCAAATAAAAAGAAAAAGCAATCTCAATAACAAGTGGCAGTGAGAAAGTAATAGACTTCATTCACAGATTCACATAAAAAGGCATTTAAGTTAGAAGGACATTAAGATATCTTGTACTATAAACCAAAGTGTCTCTTCATAAATACAGCTCTGAAGCATCTGGGAAAAATAAATAAATAAGGTTTGGAGATTACATTGAGTTAGATTAACATCACCAAAACAAACCCAGGAAGAATGCATTCTGTGAGCCAAGACAGGGCTTTCTGTCAGAACCACAATACATCTAACATTGCTCTTCCATTTCCTCACAGTGACTATTCTTTCAAGTCAGCTTTTAGCTCTATAACACCAAGTTCAATAACACTCAAGCATGCTCCAGAGACAGAGAACTGGTCATCTACTAAGAAAAGCAATAAAAGCTCTTTAATTTTCTTTGTGAGGACAGTGCCAGACTGGTGGCTTATAACCAGAGGATATTCAAGGAGCTCTTTGTAACAATAGATAGTTCTTCCGTCTGGCCCTGTTCCTGACATCTGATCTTGGACTGGAATAGGCCCTGGTAGACTACCAAGCAACTCCTCCCTGGATGGGAAGTTTGGCACAATGTGACATTTGATATATTACTTTGTCATATCCCCATATATGGGGATGTACCTGCATAGTCTGGGGCCACTTCAGTGCCTGCCCAAAGTGAGAGCTACCAAAAATCCCATAACAGCGCACACCTCCATATGTAAAACAGGTATTGTATAACACCTGTAAAAAGAGATATTCACAGGGGAAATCTGGGTACTTGAGAGACCATCTGGCCCTCATGACCTGAATGCACAATCTCATTTGTTCATTAAGCTTATTACCCAACTTTCAGCAGTGCCAAATTCCTTAACCTTTTTCACAAAAAAGTACCATATTTAACATAAAAATAGTGGAAATAGATACATATTTATCTTTACAGTAAATTTGCAAGTTACATAGCACTTGGATCTCTGAACCAAATAGGAAAACGCATATGGACTTAACCAAAGTTAAGTCCATATGCCCTTTGATGCCCTGAAAACTAATGTTTTTCATTTTCTTTTTCCATCAGTAATATCATAGTTAAACCTTGGTACAAGTTCTCAGCATAGTCCATTATTTATTACCATTGAAATTATTATTCTACAGCACATAATTTACTTGGAAAGGCTGAACTATATGCACGTAAGTTCCACTGATTTATGGCAGACATCAATTAATTGTTATTCATGCTCATAGTATTTAATCAATTGATGTGAAAGGGTTGCATCTCATTTGAAGCATCAAATCTGTATGTATAGACAGGAAATGTAGTACAGTAAGGACCCATGGAGAGGTGGGTGTCATGATTCTGTTGAATGAATGTACAATTAAGAGAAGAGAGACAAAGAATGCCCAGTGAAGTTTGTCTCTCCTGCACATTAATGTAACTTAAAATATTTTATGAGTTTTATTCTAGTCTTCTACTTTGAAAAATTCTTTGTTCTTAAATTTTAATTTGAAAAGTCAACATAATTACCCTCTTAATTTCAACTTTTAATAATTTTTCCTTAGAGAATAATTAAAAAAAATTGTAGGGCCTAATTCCTGACTCAAAGTATTGCTCAAAAAAGTTTCTAATTTTATTGAATTTCTTCTCCAGATCTCTCAATATTGTAGTTGCATCAGCTAAGATCATTTAGCTTTCTTCCTTCTGTAATTTTGTCATTTCAGGTAAATTGCTTTTAACACAGGAAAAGAAATGCTTTCCCTAATTCATTTTTACCACTTTATCTTACTTACAAGGCTAACATCATATTTATCAAAAAGCTCATAACATTATTTCTTCTAAAGACTGTTTTTGTCCAAGTAAAAGTCATTTAAAGAGTTTTGAAGGGCTTGGATTTATATGGATTCAGTTCAGACCTGTAACAAAGATTCTTGTTCTCCTATTGACGTTTCTGTTGTAGATGGTTTCTGAATGAGGAAAGGGAATACACTCTGAATATACTCAGAGGCATCTTTTTTTTTTTTAACATGGTCTTTTTCCTCACAAAGCTTTTCTTCTTGCAAGTTTGCCTGTTTGCTGTTGGGAAAGTATTTTTTTATGGACCTTGAAAATTTTGTCAAAGCCACAAAATTCACATTCTGAAAACTTTCAAACTACAATTTAAAGGTCAACAAGAAAATCTATGCAGATTATTCTTGTTAATAAAAATCATAAAAAGTTAGGAAGGCACGTACATACACTTCCTTCACACTATATTTAATTCAATTGGGTTGTTTCACCTCCTCCACTCCCTTTGTCTTCACAGAGAACATTTGCTTCCTCCACACGTTTTTATTAGCATCCTATTGCTCTTCATCACTGTGTTATTGAAACTCGGGCTTTTAGCTTCATCTAGTAACAATGTTAGTAGAATTTCCATTCTTATTTGTGATTCATTAGTTATTATATTGAATTTTTTTTGTTTGTTTTGTTTTTTCTTCAAATTGCTCTTGAACTGGACAACTTACTTAAAAGCAAGTTCAAGAAAGAAAAGACACAATACTCTCAATACAAACACTCTACCATGCATGGAAAGGAGATGTTTCCAGGCAGTCTTAAAGAACAGATTAAACTTTTTCTGTACTAGCAAGTGGGTCATGCAACTACAGAGGTAACTTATTCTTAAGCCCTAAGCAGATCTAAACTTGTGTTACCTTTTTAAAGCCTTATAAAAACTCTAATTATAGCCATTCCATGAATAAAATTGGAGCAAACTAAAGCAATGTTGTACTTCCAAAGACAGATTACATAAAGATATCCTCATGCTGAAAGACATAATAATAAGCACTTTAAAAAAAATCAAGCTTTCACATACATAGACATACACATACATGAAAGGATAGGAAGAATTAAAGAATTATCTTTGCAGAAAATAAAAAACCTAAGTCTTTGATACTATGTCAATATCCTGTGACTGCTGTAGTCTATATATGCAAAAGTACCTCATGCTAATTATGTATAAAAATATAGTTTCAAACCTTACATCTCATATTTCTTGGCCACTGCCAAGTTTTCCAGTAATAGCAAGAAATGCTAGTGAAATGCCAAGGAGTTTTACTTTTGTCACAGCACTCAGTGCTATCACCTCTTGCTCTCAGCATTGTACAACCTTCAAAGGTTTTCAACATGTTTTGTCTAGTACCAGAGAATTATTGCATCCTTATCTCATGTTCCAAGAACATAATCTGTTTTTACCATGACAATTATTTTGTTTGTTTTTTATGAGAGCATGTGAGCATGTTCGAGTTTTGTTAAAAATGCAAAAAATAATGCATTTAACTAAAGTATTCTTCACTGGTTACTATTTTCTTCCTGTGTCTTACTGAGCTTTGTGGAAGTCCCAGAGGTCAAGCACAGAAGACCTTTTCTGCTGCTGCTCTCATGGCAGATCTCAGCCCTAAAGTTTTAAGTGGACATACTGAAAATACATGAAAATAACAGCAGTAGAAACTCAAGTCTGGTCCTACGGTCTTTTCTACAGATCTTCTATCTAGTCTGTCCATTTTCCTCATTTTTCAGCACCAATGTTTGAAAATTAATGTTCTTCCCCATTCACCAATGCTTTTACAACATTTTAGCCAGTTCTAGTTTTGATCATTCTATTAAAGCAGCAACATGATTTCCATTTTTTATGCCAGATACATTTGCTCCTTTAGAAGTCTGAATCACTCTTTTCTAACCTGTTATCCAGAGTCAGTCTTCTTGTTTGTCATTTTTTATGAAATTATAGTTGTCTCCTCACTCTCAGAGATCCTCTCTTTACTGCACTTTCTCCCTACTTATGACCCTGAAAAGGGTCCACACCTAAATGTACATGTTATAACCTAAACTGTAAAAAGCATGTGAAAACCACCCTATTTCATAATGCATTCCTCTCCAAGATCAAATATGTTTCAACAGCCACAGAGTTGATTTGTGGGATTGTCTTCAGTCACTGATTTCTCAGCTGTTACAAAATAAAATAAATAATATAAAGCTCTAAGATATTTTGGAACTGTGATCCTCTCCCACTGAGAGACAGACAACACCACCAGGAACAGGCTGACCTGTGCTGAATTATTTCTAATACATTTCAGTAGTGTCTCTGTACAAAGTCAAGCGGTACTGTCTAGCGAATTCCTAATCTGCATCCTGCTTTATTGCAAAATTCATAGAAGCCTCCAGCATCCATTATAACATCTATGTTCATAAGCTTATAGTGTTGATTACTGACAGAACTCTATAATTTGTTTTGTCTTAATGAAGTGTACAAAGCAAGTGACTTTTACATGGAATAATTCAAGAAAATGAGACATTAATAGTAAAAGGCAAAAATCTATCAATGGTTCATAGGTTGCAGAGAAAAAAAGAACTGCAAATCACAGCCTGGTTTTCACATAGGATAAACAGACTGATCCATAGAGAATCTTAAGAAGTTAAAGAAGTTAAGTAATTTAAGTAAATATGACAATAGAACTGAGGAGATACAGTGATGGCAAACCTCTCTGACAACAGATTCTGGAGACTGGTGTAGTCTCACAGGTATAGTGACGCACATCAGTCAATTTCATCAACATATAATAGAATCATGATCCAGAGAAGTACAGTCTTTGTTAAATATTTCTCTAAATGACCCTAAAAAGAGTACAAAGGTTTTTCAACATACAGAAGCATAGTAAGGCAAATTGCCCATATACCTTTGTAGACAACCCAATTAAAATGGGGTTATTTCACACAACCCCATAAAACTGCATTTGACATTTAGTGACAGACAAAAGGCAAGGTATGTCAAGTTCCATTTAAAAGAATGAAAAAAAGCTTTGAAAATATGATTTTTACTTATAGTTCAAAATAGAGTACACCTGAAATTGTGTCTGATTTTGGTTATCTTTAAAAACAAAGCAGTGAAGAAAACTCACTAGGTTAGAAGGTTAAAGTTAAGACTAAAAAAAAGGAAAAAGAAAAATAGGCCAGAATCCAGGCAAGAAGCAGGCAAATAAGTACAAGTGTATAGGCAGAATACTTTTTTCCACATGCCAAACAGAACCAGAGAATAATGCATCTAAACAGAATTAATGATTTTATTTTTTAAATAATGTATTGATGTACTGTGGCTGCAATTATAATAAAGTTTCAATAATGCTGTTCTTAAAAACAAGAAATTGCAAATTCATCATCCTCGCTTAAATGAGCTTGGTCACAGATATGAGAGCATAACTACCATATATCTGGAAAATGAGCAAAACATTTGTTGGCCAGCCAACTATGCTAGCAAAGCTATTAGCCAGCCTGCATATACCCATACACAGTCAGTAGCTAAGAGGTACCTTCTGCACTTACTTTGAATACGAGCATTATGACCACAAATACATAAAGGGCATAAAAGTAGTATGGGAAATGAGCTTGAAAGTTAAGAAAGAATGCTAGAAGTAATGCTAGAAGCAGCCCTAATTCACTGCCTGGTGCACCAAAATAAGTTTGGTTTTTAACATTTCTGAGTTTGGTTGCATGGGTTGTGATCAGATTTCAGGTAACATTCCTTCAAGAGCTGGTCTGCTTCCTAACAAATAGCCAAAACAACAGTGTAAATTAGAAGTTACATAAGCATGCTATACAAGTTACTTGAACCTACAGAGCTACAATAGCAGTAGCATACAAACCTAGAAGCATCTCTTCATATAACATGCCTGCACCCTGCAGAAACTGATTTCTACACCCTTCTTCAAACATCCATCACCTCCCAGACATAGATTGCCCCATTTCTACTGCACATTATCTTAAGTTCCATTACTGCTGGACATGAGCTTATACACAGCCTGGTATTACCTCACTCAGGTTTCACCCTAGCGATATTGTGTGCGAGGTTCTGCACATACCCACATACATCCCAGAGTAGCTTGGAAGACTCACCACTACTGTTTATTGAAGCACCAAAGGGCAGCTGCTTCATCTCTCTGAATTAGACCCTCCTTGATCCTTAGAATTTATTTTAATTTTTGTTAAAACAAAACATTAGGCAGTTAAGCCCCTACACTCTTTGGAACTGATTATTAACTTCTTGATAAGTTGTCATCTTAAACCACTTTGAACCTCAAAGGCAATAAAAACCCAAGCTACAGACTGCATTCAGGAACTCCTGCCTGCAAACTTACCCATTACAGAGTTTATGTTCTTTCCTCTAGACAGTGTAAATTCACACTGCTGTGAATTCAAACTGATGTGTTGATGGTCTGGGGTTGTTTTGCTGGTGGTAGTTGTTTGCTTGTTTCTTCCTCTCACTCCTGTTTTAAACATAGGGCAATACAACCCACTTAAGACAAAAAAAGTGAGAAACTGTCTTGTCTAGTGACTAGAACTGAGAGTGCCACTTGTAAAATTTTGATCCTAGAAAGCTACAATTCCCTCATAAATGGCTATGAAAGATGTATTTGTGAGCTATCTCCTTGAAAACATAAGTCTAAACAAGCAGAAAGACAGGTGGCTGTACAGTTGCCGTTGTCACTATGAAGTAGACATAATCAGGCTAGATTTAATGATGGTCCAATTGAAAATAAGGCTTATAAAGGCTAGTGTGGGCTTTTTAATAACTGGAATTGCATATAAAATAGGTTAAAGCCATATGCAGAACAAAAATAGAATCATTTAGATTTAAATAAAATCATTTCAAACCTGTTTTAAACAACCCTCAGAATGTAACATTAAACTATTGTTCGTTTTCATAAAATACAGGATATTGTTATGGTTCAGAGCAAGCCATTATAGATAACAGGATGCAATTGCACTGCACATTGTCATTAGTGGAGATGTCACATTTTGTAGTGTAGTTGCTCAAAGTAACATGTATCAGCTTACCAAAGACTATATGACAGTTGCAATTTATTTTTGCCTTTTTTTTTCTTGCTTATTAATCTCACAATTTGTTATCAAGGCATTTTTGGCTGTTTACTTCCAAGTAACTCATTCTTACAATATATGACATTACAAATAATTCAACCTCCCATTGCATTATTACAGCAGCGGGTAATAGCAAAGCAACACATGGTGCATTGTAGGGTTGTTAAATCACAGCCCTATCTCCACAGCTGCTATAGACGTGCAAACAAACATAACTTATTTTTCTCATTTTCTCATTTACCCTCATATCTCCCTATTCTTTTTTCCTCACTTTTCTGTTGTCCAACATAGATAAGCAATGAAATAAATAACTTGAGAAGAACATATGTTATTTGTCACAAGCTACTTGACTCTAAGTAAAATTAATGGCAAAACCCTTGAAGGCTTCAGAGGTGCCAAGACAATTCCATTGTCCCACAGACACTCAGTGAGCATTGCATCCCTAGACTTCCTAGTGTCCCCAAACACCTTGGAGAACCATAGAATATCCTGAGTAGGAAAGGATCCACAAGGATCATTGGGTCCAACATTTGATGTATTCTCAAATATGTTTGCATCCTAACCCTTTTATCCCTATCCTCAGAGTTTCACTTAGAGCAATGTCAGACTTTTGACCCCTACTGGGGAAAAAAATATATACATACATGTGTGTGTATATATATATATATATATTTAATATATATATATTTAAAAGAGCTAAGAGCTAAAGACTATCAACTATTCTTAAGTACTGTGACAGGTACTCCTTGGGTATGTCCACATGACAGGTGGACAGACTGCTTTGATAAGTGAATTTAGAAACCAGAAACAATTAGCAGCATTCCCCCTCAGAGCTACTAATTAACCTCACCAAAGTGAGATGTAGTTCAATGCTTTGCTCAAATATATCAGTCACCCTGCATGGTGTTTCTGTTTGGTAGCACCAATATATCCTCTTGCCATCAAAGCCAGTTTGTTTTCATCTGACATCTGCTCCTTTGTGAAAACACTTAAGTCTCAGTTGAGAAGCATTCAGAGAAGCATTCCCATGACCATTACCTACAGCTCATTAGCCTTTTTACCCGTAATTTGTTCAGAAACCAGGGAAAATGTTGCTAAATCCATTACTGGACATTTCCAAAAAATCATGTTGAGAATCAAAATAGGAACAGATAATGGAGGGGGATTATTTTTTTTTGTCACCAGCCCTTTTAAGTTTTCTGCTTACACAAAATAGTGACCTTCAATTTTCAAATATCAGTCTAAAGGGAATCACAAAAGGAAACCCTCTGAAGGAGACTGAACAAATACACTGAGACTGCTAGGTCACAAGAACTTGACCAGTTCTGATATACAAGAAATGTTTTTCTTGTCCTAAGCCTTTTCACCAGCAGGATTCTCTTGGGCCAAAAGAATTATATTCAGTACTTTTGTAAAGGTCAAAAAGAACCATTTCTAAAATCTGTTCAACTTTCTTCTTTGCTCCTTTTGAATGGTGCACAAGAGAGCAACCAAATGGGCTTACGCTTCCATTTAACATTTTTGACATTTTGCTCCTCTGGCGATGGAAGGAAGGGCAGACAGTTAACTTCACTGGTGCTCACAAAGGAAGATATGTCAACAGAGCTTAGACTATATCTTTAGACCTTCACAGGTGTTCTGAAGACTGATGTCAGAAGCCACACTAAGTACTTTGCCACTTCTTTTTTAATCATTTAATGTTCCCTGATGGACCTAGGGTTCCATAATGTTTTATTTCAATTTATTTGATAAAGTTAACTCTCAGTGCTACTACAGATAATTTTAAAAGCTCCCTTAAAATATTAACTAGCATCTTGGGTCTGCAAAAGGAAAAACTTATCACCTAATCACAGCACTACTGAATTACAGAAATTACAGACAGAAAGGAACATCCGCTCTATCCATATGCCAGTGAAGGACTGTCCTCCACAGTACACTTTCTACTTTTTTCACATCTAATTTTAAGCTGTCTTAAGAGGTAGGTCTTTCAACACTTCTCATTCTTTCTGTTCTGCACTCTGAATTTAGGTGTCATGAAGCTTTGTCATGGCATTCATCCCTCATTTTATTTTTCTAACTTTCAACCCATTATTCTCAGTTATACCCCTTCATCATCACTGGTCTTTACTGAGCAAGTATTTCAAGACAGTTATGTCCTCTGCTCTATTTGCATATACAGTCTGAATATATTGCACTCCTAATATCACCTTACAAATCAGATCCCTTAGTCACTTAATCTTTCTGGTTGTTCTTCTATAACTTTTCTCAAATGTGCACTCAAATGTGCACATCTCTGAGGCAGTAGCAGGCTTTGGGCTATGCTCAGCCTAAAGACACCAAAGAACATTAGCGCTATTTCACCAACCTCCCCGTCCTCCCCCCCCCCCCCCCCCCCAAAAAAAAGCATTGTCTGTCATTGCTGTTCTTGAGCCCTGCATTATAGCATGTTACAGCAGAAGGTAGAACAGACAGCTAAAACGTATGTGCTGTAAAACCACGGCAAGGATAAAGGAAGAAAGGAAAATACTTTGATGGAACAGAAAATGGCAACACAGAAGATGGAAAAAGAGAAAGAAGAAAGCAATCTTTCATTAACACATTCACAGAATTTCTAGGTTGGAAGAGACCTGAAGATAGCAACAGAAGATTAAAACTGTTTTTAGTAGTTACTACCTTATAAGACCAAATCTCCAATGGCAGAACAGAAAATAGTTGAAAGGTTAAAGCTGGAATAGGACTAGAGAGTGAAAGAAGAGCAGAGGAAGCATAGACATTAGAAGTCCTGGTTTTGGCTAAAGCGTTGGTGAGCAAGGCAATGAAGATTCTCTGAATCACAACCACCCTCCAAACTTTAAGAACCCTGAGGAACTCTGAGAGTTGATGAAACAAGATCAAATACCTTTCTAAAACCTGTTTTCTAAATATAAAATCTCATTGTACCGTTGTGCACTACTGGTAAGAATTTGTCTTTGACTTTAAGCCCTACATGCATCATTCCTCAAAGGACGGCATTCATTGCCAACCCAGCTGTCCACCTGGTCAGAGGTGGATATGCTTTTTAGCAAATAAAGTGTTAGTTTTAATTAAAAACAGATTTACATATGTTGGTACTACCATTTTCTGAAGTATATATTTCCTTTTCTTATTTTTAAATTTTCAACTTGGTTCATTATTCTTTGGAATTGGAAAAAGTCCACTTAAATTGACTTAAGCAATTTCTATATATAATATAATCAGACTTTAACCTACAGAAATAACCAGATTACTCATGTAGAAAAGACCACTAGAGCTGTTTTTTGGGAAAGCAGAGTATTGTAGTTAGCAGACTACTATGGTAAGGAGAAAAGTCCTATCTTCAATTAAATGGAGGGGGAATGCTTTCTGGGACATGGAAGAGTATTGATCATTGATTGGAAGTTGATTTTTTTTTTTACTTGCGGTTCTACACAGCATTTGCTTGTTTCTTCCCTTTTCCTATTCCCTTCAATTAAATTACCCTTATCTCAACCCATGAGACTTTTTTCCTCTTTCCCAACACATTTTTTTCTCCTCCTCTTCCTCTAAGGAGGGGGAGTGAGAGCACATTTGTGGTGGAATTTGGCTGGAGTTTGACTGCCCAGCAGGGTAACTACACTCCTCAAACTAGCAGCTCTAAGGACCGCACACTACATTACGACTGAAAGGGAAGACAAATTCAATAGTAGATCTTCCTTTTGTATTTACAGAGTTTTCCTAGTACACATGCCAGGTATTTGACTACAATTTCTGTGAAAAAAGTCTCAGGTGTTTCCACAGCTCTGTCCTGACCAACGAGACAGAAGGTTTAGGAGAGGCAAGGAGCAATAACCAAGATGTCAGAAGCACAATTATCACACTGTACTCTATTAGTAGGAACATTTAAATGTAGTTGGACATTTCCTTTCTGTAAGATATTGTCACTATTTTATATGAAAGTGTTACATATTCTTCCCTGACAAGGACATGTTATACAACTGGAATAATTTTTAATTTTGTCAGGTTTGATTTTCACTTTTAAATCAAAGAACTACACAAGTGACTCCCCCCATAATTATTGTTCATACCATCACATGCATTTAAAAATTACAAAACACTCCTCAGGCTGCTAGCCTACTCCCTTATCTTCCCTGGATTATTTTTTTTGTGCATGTGAAATTCCAGAAATGTCTCAGCTATTTAATGCTTTTGGTTCCCAAACAATAGTGATTGATTTTGTTTGGTCTGGCAACCACAAATTATTCCATAATCATTTTAGCCTGCCAGCCATGCTTACATTGACTTGTTTGTGTTTTAAGAAAACACAGCGATTGTAATGAAAAATGGATAGGGCTAGAGGCAAATAAGAGATTTTTCTCTGCTGTGGAAAATGTATCTACTTTCATTGTCTACACAGAATAGGTTTGGCTTTCCTGTGAAAGCAAAATTAATTTAAAGAAAAATAAAAGGGCATTTTACTTTCCCTTTAAACTTGCCTTGCAATTAGCCAGGGTTTTATTTCCCCATTTTTCCTGCTTTATAAAAGGAGAACACAAAACGGTGATTCTTTTTATTTTTGATACAAAGTAGTAAAAGTTATTTGAAGAGGAGAAAAGGAACCTGGAATCGAAACCTCTCAATTCATAAAAGCAGCTTTGAGATTACATGATCAAGAGCAAAAGGAGTCAGACTAGGGCAAGGTACACTGGTGGCCATGCACCTGAACATTTATTAGAGGGCAGGTTGGCATGTTTTGCTAACAGGCTCAGGAGTCTAAAGACCAGGTCAGGACAGCAAATGCCTGGCTGCTAAACCTTATCAGGGGCTGCTGCCTTCTCCTGTACTGTTCAGCTTATTCATTCCTCATGGCAGTGAATTCATGCATTGCTGACAGTGCTGATGACTTTTACTCACCCTGTACTGTGGCAAAGCCATGCCTTCAGCATCCGTTACACGACTTCAGTTTGTGGTATGCATCAGGTTGACTGTAATCTGGGGTGCTACAGGAGGTGCTCTTGGCTGCCAGCAACTAGTGGGGCTGAGGCCTGTACATGGGGAGGATCAAAGCCAGGCAACCAGGACATGCTGGGGGCCACCCAGCTGGAAATCAGCTCTGCAAAAAAGGACCTAAGTCTCTTCCACCCTCAACCGTTCTGTGAAGATGGTTTAAGTGGGTCCTCGGAAGAGTCTGCTTCATATTCTCAACCCAGCTTCAGGAATACATAATTCTTCCAAATATATAAACAATGATGATATTGGAAATGGCACTTGCAGTAGGAGGAAAAATGCATGCAGTTCTTGGTCCAGCTGAAAATTCAGTCTAGAAGAAAATGTGAGATGAATTAAAAGGAGGTAAATGCAAGGAAAAAGGAAAGAGAAAGACGGAAAAATAAGTACATCCTACTGTTGGACATTATTACTGTACTTCAGAGAATGAACTGAAAGACAATAGAAATTCACCAAATTTACGGGAATGTGGAAAAAAAATGAAGTGTGGCAAACAAAGTACAGGAACACGCAGCTAAAATGCATGAGCTACTTCTGTATGGCCTAATAAGTGTTAGCATTATAAGCTTATTTCTGTGTGACAGACTGACAAAAGCTAGTAAGGTGTGTGTGGAAGGACAAATAGGCCCAAATTTAAACCAAGTTTGTGGTGTTCTCTTCAAGTCTTGAGCTGAAGATATTGGCATAAAACCAAATTAGCTTCCAAAAACATTCTCAAAGTTTTGTACAAAGTCACTTTTACACCAAGGGAAAATTCCAGGGTTTTTCTTCTTAAATATAGATGAAAAATTGCTCATGTTCACTCTATAACAGACACCTCTTTGAGTGAGAGTACATGTCTGTGGGTATGGGAGGATAAATACTTATGGGAGAACAGCACACCAAAGAGGAACAAACTCTGGATTGAGACAGCACGTCAAATTCTTGCATGGATTGACGAGCTCAGGAGCAGTGTCACATCCATAGGAACTGAAACTTAAGACACCAAAACTCAACCAAGCCTAAGCAAAACTACCAGCATACACTAGTATCAACAACAGGCCTCAACATCCAGGGGAAGTGGTGGCCGCTGTCTGGGCAGGCTACAGTACAACCTCTCCCCCCCAACACACACAGGCATATATCAATATGATGGATGTCTGAGCAAACAGATAAGGTTGGCCCCTTAGAGCTTTGCTATAATAAAGTATGAACATACAAGTCAGTGTGATGTGAAAAACATTTTCTGCTTACTATTAATGGAAAAAAGCTGTTATTAAAGAAAAATGTGTTCCACCAGTACCATTACTGATCTATATATCCAACCCCAGTTTGACCCTGTTAGGGAAAAGAGAATTTGCAACACTTACATCCAACTACAGTCTCACTAGATTTGAAATTCCTTACAGTTCTTCAGTTTCTTGCCACAAATAGCCTAAGTGCAAGTATATCCTATGAGTTGTTTCAGGGAAGCACTACTAATATATCATATTTAAGAAGTTTTGTTCAGAAGCAAAGACAGCCTTTTACAAGCAGTTATTGGATCTCAGCTCCTGAAGACCTCATACGATGGAAGGAAGCAAGACTAAGTGCAATAAATCTATCTTTCATGTCAATACAAAGCTCATTGCTGAGGTCTATTGCATTTCATAGGAGTTTTAGGAGGTTCAGAAGCAAAACACTCACTTGAAGCTCCATCAAACATAGCTATGTCAAGTTCAAGTCAGTGGTTTTGAAATACTTTATTTAGGAAGATGGCAGACAGCTAAGGTCTGTCAGATTCTCCCAAGCAATTCAACCTAGCAGCAATTCAGCAGCTGCTGCTTCAGCTGCTCCAACCCAAACAAAGCCCCCTGTACTTTGCTCTTCTCCTGGGCAAGCACTCTGCTCTGAGACAGCTGGAGTGCAGACATGTACACACATTCTTTAACTGTTAACACTCCCAGCTCCCTAGAATATACAGCCAGCTATCCAGGAAGCACAAAACAACCCAGTGTTGAGGCAGGATAATCATAGTGGCCATACAAATCTAACTGCCCACTGTACCATGTCACCCCAGGGAAAAAATACATCAGGAAATAATCATCTTTGGTTAGGGTTTGTTGGCTTTCCATTCCCATTCCATTAACCTCACATGCTGTGTGGGCCCATCTTGCCTCCCAAATTTTAGCTGCCACACTATTATACTTTCACTGTTATAAACATCTAGAAACAAGTTTCACTGTAATATATTCTTACATGCTGAGGAGTCTCAGCTAAAGATGTACTCCTTTAGGTATGTAGAAAGGCATTTGAGGTAACAGACAAGTTTTAAGAAGGAACATCAAGAGGAACAGAAATAGATCCACCGGTGATGCTTTAATCAGTGTTCCATAGATGTGGAGGCAAAAGACTGAAGACACATACCAGCAGCCTCAAACTGGAGTTCATTAAGTGGGAGGAATCAGTGCATTTTACAGTTCTGATACTACACCACAAGTTTTCTTTTAATCTCCCTTGAACACATTGCTTTCCCATTGATAGCTTAAGACAGTAAGAAAAAAAGAGAACACCTTTTAATTTGATTCAGACTAAGAAAGTGGCCCAAATGAAAGAAACCAGAGGTAGACTTTTCATAAATGGTTTCCAGCCCTACAACAAAAACATTCTCATCTTTCCTAGTTTGAATACAAGGTCCCTTTGACATATCCAACCAAGTCATTCAGATGTTTGACCAGAATCCAGAACAACCCCACCAACAGATGACAAAGTGCTGAGTTGCATCTGAGGATAGCAATGACTTTCTGCCTCCCAGGCACCTCCCTTCTGTGAATCCACAGTCCAGTCAACAATATTTGATAAGACCAGTCCATGCAAGATCTCTAGTCTTCTATTGACCTCAGCTTAATGAAATTCTACCTTCTGGCCTAGATCAAAGTTAATACCAAAAATCCAGGGCTCAACCTATTTACTGGAGCTAGGTTACTTACAATTTGCCCATTAGCCATTTTAACACCACCCTCCAGCCTCCCCACCCCCCTGCAATATCCAGCATAGCAAGTCACATGTGGCCCTTTCTTCTTGTCAAGAACAGGACTGAAAACAGCCCCACACAAAATATTTCAACTTGAATGTCCTTGAGGGTCACAGGCTTTTCTCTCAAAAGGATAGTCTGTGAGGGGGGACAGCTGACTCCCTGCACCTTCCTGATTCTGCAACACAGCAAATTCACAGCAGCTGCCTTGCCCACGAATTAAACCAATAAATGTCAGCTGAAAATCTGGCTTTAAACTGGAAGCATTTGTCTGAACTCTGACAGGAGCAAACAGTACACACTGCTGCTTAACAGCGAGCTGTTAGCAGCTGGACAGCATAGAAGTTCGAGGAAATCAAATAAAAGGCTATTAGAGCTGCAGTTTCTCCACTAAAGTACCCAGTCCTATCCCCAAACTTCTGTCACCACATCCCGCAAGTTGTTGTGATGGGCACCATGGACACTATGAGGGGCAGAGAAGGGAAGAGGGGAGGAGTACTGAGCTAATACATTTACGTTTATTAGAAACAAAATGGGAACAGATTGAAGCTCACTGCTCCGAGCTGCATCCATCTCCATTCTCTCAGCACCACAATCACTCCCCTGTGCCAAGCTGCTCATCTCAGTGGTGCAGAGTCCGGCAAGACAGAGCCCTGGGGCATAGCAGCTAAATTATTCACAATTTGCCCAGGAAGGCTCTGAACACAATGCTTCTCAGCAAGTACCTTTTCTAAAGATGACAAAGGTTATTTATGTTTCTCCTTACATGCTGCAGAAGTTATCACCACCCTGCAGAGGCAAAAATAAAGTGAATGCTCTGTGCTCCTGGAACGGGCACTGCATTTGCACAGTGCTATCAGAGCTCAGAAAGACCTTATGGTTTCTGGTAAATGCCATCCTGCTCTTGTCCTTTGATAAGATGCATGTCTCTAATGTTTCAAGGATGTTCCTTAGGGCACTATTATCAGAGATATGGAGGACAATGAAAATACTGTGACTTCAGAGATACACAACTGTAAAGAGCTGTAGGAAGATAAAATAATCAGGAAGGATATTAAGAGCAATATTGTACATCAAACAATCTCTTCAAAAAAGTATGTTTCAAGCCACAAATGTGAAGCTATTTGCTGCTGCAGTTTGCTGTAGATGAGCTGCAGTCTGATTTGCAATCCAAGCTGGGTGAATACTCCCTGCTCTAAAAAACACAAAACCAGTGGCAAGGAACTGAGAATCTGGAGGGCAGCATGTCTTGCTGTGATGCCATAGGAGATGCTGCTGCCCCCCACACCACAGAGTGACAGTCATGGTAGCTGGTGAAAAGTAACTGCCTTAGGCATAGAAAGGTCATGGGGGCAAGGAGGAAATAAAACTAACCACTAGCCCACAAGTATTGGGAATAAAGCATTTTCAAGCATAGCAAGCTACATTAAAAATGGTAAGGAGTCTTTTTGCAGAGCTTTTTTTAATTCTTAAGTAACAGGGTGGTTTTTTTTTCATGCTTTCTAGCAGTGATGAGATACAAACGATGAAGAAAATACCCATATTTGCCTACAGCTGTGTGTCAGACCCAACCACGTCAGCTCCCTTCTGAATTATGAAAGGATTCATGCTAAAAAAGAGTCAGGTGACTGCAATACATGGAAAAAGATTTTCACATAACTAGAGGATATAAAAAAAGTTACTGTAACCCACAACATTTTAACTGATCTAAACTCCCAAAGGTTTAGAGGAGAAGAGAGAAAGAAAGTGGTAGAAGTGGCAAGTAAAACCATTCCTGATTATTGCTGGTAATGCAGGGGAACACTGACAAACCTCATATATTTGCAAAGTTATCCTAATAACTACACAATAAAATGCAGCAAAATGCAGAGGTGGGATTGAACCTCCAGATTTCCATCCACAACTGTAAATGCATTGTAGATAGCTATTCACAACATTTATCTCCCCACTCTAGTTTCCTCAAAAATAATAGTAGGGAGTTGTATCACAGCAAAAGAGACCATCAAGGACTATCAACTACAGAAATGCAATATAGTCTCCAGCTCAGAGGGCCCCTAAACCGCAGATTGCCAGAAGCTAGAAAAGCCCATCAGAGCTGCCAGTTTGACTTATTCACTCACTCTTTCCACAGGCTTCTGCTGCTGAGGCCACACAGTGGGATGGAGCGACCTGTGCTCTGAGCTGGCAGGACTGTTCTTACACTCTTCCTCACCAGTCTGGATGAAGGCCAAGACTTTGAATGGTGTCCCCAAAATCCCAAAAATGTCACACAACGGTGACAAAACAGATACTTTTACAAAATGAATTGGAAGTAAAAGGTGATGGGTGTTATGAGCAAAGAAAATGAAAAAATGTACGCCATAGACAACGAGTTATAGACAGGAAAATGAGAGAGGATTTAAGTAAAATCCATGTGTCCTTCCACAGGGAGAAGACCTGAATAAAACTGTAATCCCTTTATAGTAAAGGATATTGAAGTGAAAGTACCTGCCTTGGAGACACCAAGTGCAGTTGATACAGGCACTCTGATACAGTCAATGCCTACATTAATAATAGCCTTGGTGACCCATGAGATCAACATGAAATGAACCTGTTCCAATAAGGCTTTTATAGAGAATGTAAATAGGAACAGGTTTATCATGATCCTACAGCTGTTGTGGTCTCAGAAACATGTGCCACAAGTGTGCCATTATTTATCTAGCTCAGGAGGCAGAGCTTTCATGAGGATTTATGGCATTTAGTCATGTCTTTCTTAGCATAAAGAAGAATTTAGTCTGTGCAGAGCAAATAACTAGGAAAAGCAACCTGTGCATGAAAGCTTGTCATAGCAAGGGCATGATAGACAGGAGTACTCATCTCTCAAAGTGAGGAGTGAGAGCCTCTCAAAGACTGGAACCACTGAAGGACAACTACAGAAAGAGAACTTAATAGACTTCCATGATGTTTCATATTTTCCATGCAAACACATTTTCTACTTTAGGCTGCAGGTGCTGCTGTTAGCTAGAGACATGGAACATACCTTTATCCCCTTCTAACAGTACACAAACTGTGCTTCAGCTCCCAAACGTACATGGAAAAAGTTGCTGAATCAAGTATTTTGCTTAGTAACATTTCCATGGAACTGCAAACAAGAGACCTGAATTATTATTTCATTTCCATAACTCAGGCCTGTAAGTATTCATAATTAACTGCTGTCCTGAGTAATTGCCCACAAGAATCTCTGCCACTGTGAGCAAAATAGAACCCAGCCTAAAGCTATACTGTTGTTAAAGTAAATTGAATTAAAAGTTAAAATATAAGTAAAACCAGAAGCAAGTACGTAAAACCAGTTATTTTTATTTCTCCTCCCTTTCCCAGCAATAAAAAATACTGGTATGTTCAACATGAAAGCATATTCTTTCTTTCAACAAATGGAATGGAAATAGGTCACCATTCAGAGGGGAAAAAGAAGTCAAACTAGACAAAATCTGAGGTATTTCTAGGTCAGGACTTGTTGATGGACTTGCCCCCTCCCACCCACCCACCCCCCCCCTCACACTGCAGCCTGTGCTGGAAAAAGCAACTCTGTACAGCCCCATGCTCCTCCAGACTCAACATGGGAGTATGTCACAGACCAAGACAGTGATCCTAACCCAAAGATATCAATGTAATGTCTGCTTACATTTTGTAATGTCATTAATTCCATAGTGAAGATAAGAACAGAAAAGTTACTGATACGTAAGTCATCCAGCACTGGAAAGGGCTAATAGCTCCTCCAAAAGGAATAAAATAAAACATGTCATAAGGAAAATCCTGCCTGATATAGCTGAAGTAACATGAAATAGCATCTGAATTGGAGAAAAGAAAAACTGATAATGGTGCCTGTGTCCACTTCATCCTCATAAAGTAAGCAGCAAAAGTCCAATACCACTTTGGAAGACAGATAAAAGAGCATCATATCACCGGGTGCTCAGAGGAAAACACCTCTCTGCACCAAATTCAGTGAATTGATACTGAACCACTATTGATCGAAGTGGCTGTGAAATGCTTGAAGTGCAGGTGTACTTAAGCCTTTTAAAATAAAGTAACAGAAGAAAAAAAGTATAGTAAGGTATGGTCTGGTCACGCACAGGCCCAACAGCCAGCTTCCACAGCAGTGGGTACAACAGAAAATATACATCAACAGCAACCTTCTTGGAGCAGATCATTAACATTGTTATGTACATATACAACAGAAGCACAGAAACTGAAGAACCAGGCAGGCAGAACAGCAAACAGCTCACAACTTCTACACTTGAAAAGGATGCTAAAACAGGGTTTTCTTTAATGTTATTTTTCCTATAAAAATTGTTGCAACTGTTAAAAATGTTTTTTGTTTCAAGGCCTGTTTCCAGCCTTCTCTCTAGTTACACCTCAGCTTGTTTACTTCACGATACCCCAGTCACACTCAGTTCCGTTCTGTCCATCTTCTTGCAATTCCTCTGAAAACACTGGTATGATCTGTACCTAGGTCTTACCTCACCTTCAGGCTGAAACTTCACCAAGGCACTTACTGGCAACCAGGAACTGAGAAGCACTTATGGGTCCCACAGGTTAGATTCAGGTTTTATATTTGTTACTACTCATATATTCACATAAGTACAAGAAAAAAAAAATCAGCAACATTTAAACTCAAGTCCAACTTGCTGAGCAAGCAGAGCTGATAACACAGCATCCCAGGAGAGGCCCAAAGCTCTTGGAAATACTAGAGCAGAACCGACGATGTAATTGAATCAATGTCAGTTAACCAAAGAAATGCCACTGACTATGAATACGTAGAGACTTCTAGCCAATTGAAAAATACTAGTACAGAAACGGATTCAATAAGAACTCCTTAATCAATAAGCTTTTCCAGTATTCGGACAATTTTCTGACTAATGAATACTCTTATATGCATATTGAAGTCTAAGCATTCCCCAACACAAGCAAAATAAATCAAGAGGGAAAACAGTAAGGGTCACTATCCACAAAGTCTCCACTTCATATTTTATGTAAAACTTGCAATTTTATAGCTTGGAGAATTTCATGCACTTGAAAGCTACGAAGATTTCTACTGAATAATTACTATCTCAAAACCACAGAGCCGTCTTAAGCACCAGAGTCATAATTTGAAAATTCAATTGTTTAATAAAGGCAGTGCAGTTCTACTGGCTGGGTTTTGATTTTTAAAAAAGCCCCTTACATAGAAAGGTAGAAAAAGGGAAAGCAGGAAAGTATTCACGAACTGATTCAACATTCAGTAGAACTTCCTGTCCAGTTGGCTTGAATGTTCTTCTCCAGAGTCACAGTCTCTCAGACTGAGACATTGAACTAAAATACTGGGAACCAGGGAGAGATCAAAGGTAACTTCAGAAGTTCTTCGTATAGCACCAGCAGCTCAAGTGAGAGCTACTCTACCACAGGTAATAGGCCACTGGGGATTCAAACAGCAATGCAAAGAAAAAAAATGAGCAGGAGGATGATTTTATTTTTTAATACTGTAAATGCAACAGAAATATAAAGTAGCATATCTAAGAAGCGTGGAGAAAAACTATGAAGGTTGTTGGCAAGAGCACTCAGAGCAAAGAGGAAAGACATAAGGGAAAGAAAGTCAAACTGCAGTCCTTCTGCAGTACCTTCTCAGAAGGCTGCTGCCTTTTCTAGGTTTCTTTTGCTTTGGTGCAGAAAAGTAACCAAACATAAACCCTTTTTATCTACAAAGTTAGACATTTAACACTGGCATTTGAATACTATTGTTTCCTCACAGGAACTACCAATGAAATAAAAAAAAACCTCAACATTAGGAAAACTTTGCATTAAGAAGAATGAAGTACCTTTATCATTTTTATATAAAAGAAAGGAGCAGAAGAATCTAACATCGCATATGCCAAGCACCTTTCTTGTTTCCCCCTCCTATTTCATATTGGTTATAATTGAGACCTATAGCTGATGAGTTTAACATCCAATCAGGAGACACATGAATTGTTTTAGTGTTAACACCATGTAATTGGCCCCACATATGTAGGGGACCAATACAAAGACAACAAACACTGGCAGCAGAATAGGATTACATGCAGGTATGGTGCAAGCATCAGATACATCAACATATTGGTGAGATATTGATAAACAACATAAGTCTAATTTGAAAATAAAAATATTAAGAAAGAAATATCAAAGATCCACTCATGCACAACTTGCATCTGCATTCACTGTATAATCAGGACAGGCACACACTACCAAAGAACACCAAGGATAGAGTCACAAGGATAGAGTCACAGATAGTGCCTAAACAGCTTCCTCCCTTCCTCTATCTGAAGATATAAAACCCACAGATTATCCCTCCATTACACTCACCTTTCAATTTGAACAGAAGAGTATGGCTTTTTTTTTAAGCAGTTTGTCCTATATGCAATTTTTATTTTCCATTGATTTCCTGTTGTAACTGTACTTTATGTGAAACAGCATATAATAGAAAATATATATCTGCATTTTACTGACCCAAATTGGATTTGTGTGCCATTTCTTCTGAGAGCCCAGTTTCTTTTCATCCATCGTTATTTTACTCTGCTCTCAGCCTTCATTTTTTTTCAAGGAGAAACTCATCCTTACACCTGAAAGCCAGCATATGATATAACCCACATTAAAAGCTCACTGAAGCTTTATTTGGAGCTCATAGTTTGCAGCACATGGATGAATTTCACCCTCAATAAACACAGGATTTCTGGCCAGATAAAGGAGTATTCAAGACAGTATTAAACAGGCTTTCTTCAAAACAGAATCCATGCTTCATTTTGGAGATGAGCCATGGCCACATTCCATTTCTGACTTTCAATATCACCTGAGCTTCTCAAACAGCAGATACCTGAGGTTAGGTTATTGCCTGTCAACCAACCCGTGTCACAGAGTCAAAGGTACTGGCAGCATCAATTAAGCCCTTGCTAACAATCACAGCTATATACCTCCGAACTCTTATATTATATAATTGAGGATATGATCACCTGTCTTGGTTTAACCCGGCCGGCAGCTAAACACCACGCAGCCGTTCGCTCACCCTCCCCCCTCCCTCTCTGGGACGGGGGAGAGAAATGGAGAGTGAAGCCCGTGAGTTGAGATAAAGACAGTTTAATAAGACAGGAAAATAATAATAACAAAATAATAATAACAATAATAATAATAATGATACAATGGTGATAATACGAAAGTAATAGTATGTACAAACAAGTGATGCACAATGCAATTGCTCACCACCCGCTGACCGATGCCCAGCCTAACCCCGAGCAGTCCGGCCCCCTCCCCCCAGCTAGCCACCCCTATATATTGTTTAGCATGACGTCAGATGGTATGGAATACCCCTTTGGCTAGTTTGGGTCACCTGTCCTGGGTCTGTCCCCTCCCAGCTCTTACTGCACCCCCAGCCTGCCCGTTGGCAGGACAGAGCAAAAGGCTGAGATGTCCTTGGCTTAGTATAAGCACTGCTCTGCAACAATTAAAGCATCGGGGTGTTATCAGCACTCTTCTCATCCTAAGCCAAAACACAGCATTCCACCGGCTACTAGGAAGAAAATTAATTCTGTGCTAACTGAAACCAGGACATCACCTTCCCCAGTGTTTGCTCTATCATGAATATATTATATCTACTTTTTGCATTTAATCCAGCCTGCTTAGAAATTGACCCCCAAAAATTAAATTCTTTAGAGAAATATGTATTTCTGCAGTTTTAAATAAGATTTATTAGTATACGGGAATATCTGAAACACCTAACTTCCTCAAATGAATGGTGATCACAAGAGCACACAAATACCCTCAGCCTAAAAATAACTAGAATAGGACAGTGGACAAGTACTTCCCAGCACATCTTTTACATTGTCATAGGTGAAAGAAAAGGCTCCCCAAAGAAATCATCTCATTAAAAGAATTACATTTCTGAAAGCATTAATAATTCAATAATCAGAACAGTCATACCAGGCTGTCAAAACACCACTAGCTTTTTACAGTTATCGGAGCTGACTGCTCTTTATCCCATTTTGTTTACCTCCTTGCTTAAAACTGCTGCATGTATGAAAGGATTCCCCATGACCAAGTAGCAATTGGCCTCTCAAACTAACAAGGTTAGTGCCTCCATTGGGATGCCTCCCCAACCCTGCATCATCCCCAAGTTCCATTCCCACCTCACCACCCTTCCTTCGGACTCTTCAAAGGCTTCTTCACACCACCCATGATTAACTCACTCTGGGATTCACATGGGTTTTTCTACCTTTAAAAAGGCATTTTTCTTTTTCTACGCCCAGTGGTATTTTCTGAGCTTTGTCAAGTTGTTTCCTTTTTCTCCTCGATAAGAGGCAACCCCTCAATGTGAGATAAATGAATTACAAAGAGTCTGGTATGATGGGTTTGTACTAAACACTTCAGTCTTATTAAATATTTCCTACCTCTTAACTCAGTTACATTCACCAGAAATATATCTTTCTCAGGGATTTTTTTTTTCCTATACAGCTTTTTTCTGTTTTCTATTTTAGTTTGACACATGGGTTGACATCTTTTGTTATTCCCTTAGACCAGAAGGGGCATCTGCAGGCCTGCAAACTGAAAATGAATCTTATTTTGCTCAACAGGGAAAAGGCACCATGGGATTCATCATGGTTCTGTATCAGAGAGACTAATTGACAGCAGACTAAAGGCATTACACGGCTCTAATTTCATGATTCCCACCACAGCTTCACAACCACTTTTTCTTTTCCTTAGAAAGTGAATAAGCATTAAAAGCAACACCAAGCAGCCAGAAGGATGAGAGTGATGTGAGTGTTGTGCATTTATATGAACCAACCTACTGCAAATATCTGCTAAACCACAGCAATTTCATGCAATGCAGTAATTTAGTATAGCTAGAGTAGAAAGAGGGAAAGAAGGCATTATTCTATATTTGCAAAAGAATAATTGTTACTTAATTTAAACGTAGAAGTTTAAATGCTCACAGGCCAGAATTTACCTGTCATGTTCAAGCACTAATTTTAGTGGCAGAAGAGGCACTAAGGCACATTTAACCTCAGACACTTCAGTGCTATTTAGTCAGAAGTAGGAAGTTAGGCACAAGTGTTTTTTGTTGTACACACACTGCCAATTTCCTCATCTCTATTCTGTGTGGTTTGGAAATATCAGTCATGACTAAAAGTATTAGTTTCTTCTGAAAGTCTTCCTTTTCCACAACCAATGCACTTACACCAAATCACCTAATACACAATGACAGCTGCCAAACCTCTTTCATCTCCAAAATACGCAACCCTTCTTTTATTTTAATCTGTTAGGTTCACAGTCACAGCCCTCCAAATTATTCACAAATTCTGAATCACCCCTACCATCAGCTAGATAAAGCAGTCACTTGTGACAGCAGCCCTCCTCAGCCATCCAACCAGTCCTGGCAGATGTTCCAGGTCTCTTCCTCTCAATTTCCACAGAAGACATCAAAATCACAAACCTTGGCTCTCTTCTTCCATACCCAAAATTCGCATGTGAATTCATACCTAGTATATTCTTTACACAAAGTCAGAGGGCTGTGTTCTTAGACAAACTCTCAACCAATTACTACATTCAATTATGTTATATATGTTTTATAGTTATATGAATTTAAATAATTGCACGTAAACTTCATTTAAAACATTTTCCATATTAACATCACCTAAGCTCCAACCTTATTTCTAAAAACAGAATGATCATTTTAGGGCACTAACATAGGCAACATGTTTCAAGCTCTTGCCTTGCTGAACACAAGTCAAGCTAGTGTTTAAGACTAGCTACAGAGCTATTGTTTAGTCAATATAAAAATAGTTTTTTTAAAAAAGAACTTCCTCACAACAACAAAAACATTAACATGCCAGTTTAGAACTTTCTCAACATCTAGAACTGTAAGTGTAATTTGAAGAGTCCATAACTCAAAGAGGGTGAAAAGAGCAAAGAGCACTAGCACTTTTATTTTTATTTAATCCAATCTTTTATCACACTTTGTATTCATGTAATTAAATTATGTAGTGACAGGTGTCACACAGTCCCTCCCTTGCAAAAAAAAACAGAATAAAATAATTGCGAGTCCTCTCCACCAATAACAAAATGAAAGCCAAAAAAAATAAAAAATACAATTCAATTGCATGGGACTTTGGTTCTTCAGTAATTTTGAATTGACAATGTGACCTTAATGGGTACTTAATTTGCAGTGTTTGTTGTTTTATGTTAGCATTACGTTTCCAGGAAAGCTAATGTAACATCAATGTAAGGTGAATTTAGATATTTGTAATGCCATAGGAAATACACAGTACTATTTTCATTATGATCTGCTGGGAGCAACATGGAGGAAGGACAGCTTGCCCATGAAGACACACAACAGCTTCTTTGCATGATGAACCAAGCAAGACTTAAGTGCTACAGAGCTCAAACCAATGCAATCCTCACTAGGCTTCCAGAAGTACCTGTCACTGCTGACACCTTTCTGAATGATCGAAAAGACATTTCCCACAGCCTGCAGCTGTGATGCACAGGGTCCTACTAACAAAGCCAGAGACAATTTTTGATCTGCTCTGATATTTGACAACCCTTTTCTGTTAAGGACTCTTCATCAAATAACACCACTTTGGCTGGAGTCAACAGGTTATAAGCCAGTTTCTCACACATCAAATGAGAAGTTGGTGCCAACTTCATGAAGGGGTTTGGTCACCAACACCAGTCCAATACTGGTACAACTCAGCCACAAACAATGGCCTTTTAAAACAAGGAATATGCTATCAAAATTTCAAAAGCAGTGACCAAAACCACACATTGGACTGTGATTAACTGTTGAGGGCAGGAAGTATGGAGGAAACACACATGCAGAAAACCTTTAACGACCATGTCAGACTATGTCTTTAAACCTAAAGCAACAAGTAGGGCATAAAGGGTTGGAGAAGTTTGTGTGAAACCTCTAGACAGAGTGAAAGCAGAGTACAAGAACCATATTGCCTACTATTAGTAGTACTGATGCTGAGAAAGTGTTTACCCTAAATTCAAGTGATGAAAGTTACCAATGCGTTCTCTGTAGAAAATACTTAAAAAATCCTTTTGAGAACTTAAATGTTCCACAGTATATGTGAAATTAGAATTTTACCTCATTTATTGTCACAGAAACCAACAGCTCTTGCGTCCATGAAATTTTTCACCACACAGCCACAAAGGGAAAAGCCTACCCTATTCTTCCAAGTAGCTTCAAGACCTCCCAGACACAGCATATCCATACAGACCAGCAACGATGGGTGAGTACAGGAGCATGCACAAGAAGATCAAAGGACCACTTGACCGCTTGCTTGCCCCTGTGGTTCGTGGGAACACTGTAAAAAGTTGCAGCTTAAGAGAACTCTCCACTACCATGCCAACAAAAATCAAATGCATTACTCCTGATGCCACCACTATGTACAGTGATACATCTAGGCATACAAAACCTACTTTACCTAGTTATTTTTAAAAAGGGAATTTTACTTTCAAGCCCCTTACAAAGTGAATTAACATTACTTAAGGAAATAACACAAACCAGAACGTTTGTGGCTACACTAAATTTGATAGTGCTTGAAGGAGAAACGCCAATAAATTGATTAAACACTAGCTGCAAGAAGCTGTGTCATTTTCCTTACAACAGAAATGCTTTTAAACCTTACAGACTTCAGCATGAATTTAGTCTGACATAGTTTCATTCAGTAAAACAGGATTACCAACCAGATCTGCAGACTAGACAAATACAGCACATGGAAGTAGTAGCACTTACTCTGCCAGCCTAAAACAGATTATTTCAAGCATCACATATCTCACTCCACTTAATGTTTCTCAGCAACATTTTTTCCTTCATACTTCAGCACTTGGTATGAAGATTATTAGCATAAAAAGGCCAAATTTTTAACCTTGCCTGATGCAGTAGATACTTGATATCCAGCCCACGATCAGACATTGTGGTTCTGCTAGTTCATATCAGATCAGTTATTTTTAACTAGTTCATTGTAGGATAATAGAACCGCAGGTGGTGTTGATGTGTCTATATCTGTGGGTTGCTTAGATAAGGTTTGTATGTGCTCTGGACTTGAATAGTCTCTTCAGAGATTTAAGCTATTTATTAGTCATGGTTAAATAAACAACAGTTTCAAACACAGAGAGAAGATACACTTAAGTAATAGAAACCCTGTGCACGCAATGTGTGGAAGGAGAAAGGAAGGCTCTCCTGCTCCAGCCACGGCAGAGACACTAAGCAGCAAAACTTCTACCCTGCTCAAGGCATTGGGGTGTTACAGATGGTCCCTCCAGAAGCAAGCTGCAGCTTCTACAGATCATGCTTTGGAAGCAAATTTCTGTACCACTATGGCTCTAAATATAAGATTTAATGCAGCATCTCTCTGCTGCAGGGACTTCTGGTCACAGAGCTTTATATTTACTCTTTGCTTCACTGATTTCAGAATATAATCAAACTCCTGGTCCACGAATTTCAAAAATTGAAGTCTCAGAACATCTGTGCAACATTTCTACTTGGTGTCCCCTTTATCAAGCTGATCTTCCAAGCATAATACTGATGCACCTCACCATATAAGAAATACCACAGAGTGTTGCTTGACAGCTACCAAACAGTTACTAAGGTCCTCAGAGTTTTCACGGTCCATAAAATAAAAGGATGAGTAAGGGGAAGTAAGTGTGATATACCAGGACAAAAAAATGCTGCACTGAAATTAAAGGAATACAGCTCTCCTTTTAGAAGATATATATTTTTTTTTTAATATATACTTGCACAGTTATAGGAAAGTCATAAATGGCATGGTGATTTATATTCCACATAAATAGGAGTAGTTCCCTTCAGCACATTCCTAGAAACCTAGAATTTAAAAACCCTAGGTACAGGGAGCAAACTTTTAGAGAAGGAAGGGGACAATACATATCACATGAAAGTGTGTAGAGCATTGGGATAATGAGTGATCATACGCAATGGCAGTACCTGCTATTAGTCCTAAAAATTAATGCAATATTACAAGGCTTGTGTTCCCCATCTCCTCGCGGAATCCCAAGAGAAGTCTGGTTAATATCTACCCATACCCCAATAGTATTAGTATTACTATTAATATGGTATGGTATCTACTAATAGTAGATACCAAAATCTACACATACCCCAGTCAAAATTCAGTTTCACAAACATTATTACTCACAAGCAGAAGTACTCTCAGCCTACCACTTCCCACTTTGCTGAAAGGAAAAGAAGTCTACTGCTCACTTCAGCAGTTATCAAATTGAGGAAAAAAACAGACTTCACAGCCCAAACAAGTTCAGAGTTTTTTCTCATAATGTGGGTTCATCCTCAAAACTGTCCTCAAATTAAAGACAGTATCTGGCAAGTCCAACTAGAGGGACCAAATGCATATTTGGGAGTCAATTTTTGTCATACACACACACCCCTCATCTCAGGGAAACTGCAGTTCTGGGAAGCAAATACCCTCCTCCCTCCCCCCCTAAGGCTTTCTTCAAACATCAACCTTCTTCATTTAGTGGTTTTGACCAAGGCACCAGAGTGAGTTTTTCTTTCTTCCACCACACTACAGAAAACATTCTCTACAAAACAGCATTAAATATCAGAAAAAAGAAAAAAGTCTACAGTTAAATCCAGAGGGGACTGTGAAATCAAATGATATGACTGAGACAGTAGCTCATTTTCTTATTTTTTTCTTTTTACCTAAAAGTAAATCCAATCAAATCCAAATAAAATTTTTGGCTTTTATCTGTATGAAACAGAGCAAGCAAGGCAAATGCAGAAGAACAGCTGAATACAAAGTTAGTGCTGGTACAAAATGAACTGGACTACTGTACTACACTGAAGACAGATGCTCCAATTTGATACTCTGCAACTTCAACACCCTTGTGGCTTGGGAAGGAGACTGGGGTGGTGATGGCACTTGCATACTGTGGCACCTCAAAGCTCCAAAGCATCCATTGAAAGAGCTGCTTGAAAGGAGAGCAGAAGGTAAAATAATGAAACTAGAGACCAAGAAACTCATAGGGTACGGACTTCTCAGAAGTGCTCTTCACACAATGTATGTTTGCAGAAGCCTCAAATGCCCCTTTTCTGTTAATAGTTCATCTGTGTGTAGTAAGTCTTGACCTAAACTGGTCTTTGACACAGACTATAAAATACACATCTTATAAAGACCCCATGGAAAATGAAAGTCAGTATCATGACAAAATGGATGATTTCTGATGTAATTTCTTTCCACTTGTGCCTTCCATATAAAGGAGACATGGAAAATATCTTTCCCACTATAGAGATTAAGAACTCTACTTCAATAAAAGCACATCTGGCTGCTATGATGTTGAAGTAAGGGCTTATTAGTATTACTGCTGTTATTATGATAGCTGTTCCCAAATGAACAGTTGTCCCTTCTGAAGTAGTCAGTTAGACAAGAAGATATCATTCCTGTAACATACAAAATATTACTGTGAAGACAAGCTGAATCCAAAGATGCTACAGAATGGGATACAGATAAATAGGTATTTTATCTTTTCTAGATATTTTGACACCAAAACAGCTTGATGACAAAAAAAAAAATTCTTCTACAGCTAACAACTTCCATGACAGAGGAAGCTTGAATAGGAGAAAAAATGTAAGTAATTTGTTTTCTAGTTATCAAGTCCTTTGTCTTGACCCGACAACAAACCTATTGATCTATTTGAAAGCACAAAAGGAACAATAACTGTCACATTGGTATGGCACAAACCAGATTCAAAAAATATAAAGAGAAAAGGAAAAACAGCTTGTTTATATTCTGACTATCATGTGCTCCGGCTTTCCCCCTCCGTCACTGCACATACATAAGCACTCATGATGGAAATATGACATACCTATCCCACATAGCTCTTGTCTCCTGAGTATCTTCAGGACACCAAGTCCCAAAAAAGCCCTTTCATCCTTACTTCATCAAGGAGGCCAACTTTCAAAAAACAATGCACTTTGTCATTCACCCAGAGAACTTCTAAGCTTACTTTGGAGGATAATGTACAGGACAGGTTGGAAAACTGCCAGCCAGAGAAGGACCTGGAAGTATTGGTGGATAGTCAGCTGAATATGAGCCAGCAGTGTGCTCAGGTGGCAGAGAAGGCCAATGGCATCCTGGCTTGTATAAGAAGCAGTGTGGCCAGCAGGGCTAGGGAAGTGATTGTCTCCCTGTACTCAGGTCTGGAGAGGCCACACCTCGAGTACTGTGTTCAGTTTTGGGCCCCTCACTACAAGAAGGACATCGAGGTGCTTGAAAGAGTCCAGAGAAGGGTGACAAAGCTGGTGAGGGGTCTGGAGAACAAGTTCTACAAGTAGCAGCTGAGGCAGCTGGGTTTGTTCAGCCTAGAGAAAAGGAGGCTCAGGGGCAACATTATCACTCTTCATAAGTGCATTAAAGGAGGCTGTAGCAAGTTGGGGGTGGTGTATTCTCCCACGTGCCTAGTGACAGGATGAGGGGGAATGGGCTAAAATTGCGCCAGGGGTGTTTTAGGTTGGATGTTAGGAAGAAAATATGTTCTTTATGTTCTTCACTGAGAGGGTTGTGAAGCATTGGAATGGGCTGCCCAGGATAGTGGTGGAATCACCATCCCTGGAGCTCTTTAAAAGATGTAAAGACATTTAGATGTTGAACTTAGCGATACGGTTTAGTGGAGGACATGTTAGTGTTAGGTCAGAGGTTGGACTCAATGATCTTGAGGTCTCTTCCAACCTAGACAATTCTGTGATTCTGTGACAGGTGCCACAAGTAGGTGATGGTGCATGTAGATGAAGTTAAGTCATACTAACCAAATGTCCTGAAAAGCCAAATTCCCTAGAACTTCAGTGAAGATGCATGAAAAAGTATTATGCCATGTAACCCTGCAAGACTGTAGGGCACTGAGGAGAAAAGATACATTTCTTAATATCAGTTAGAGCAACACCTTTGAGCAGATGAACTGTACAAAAGCTAAAGTGTTTAGTGGCAAGCAGAACACAGAAAGGTGATAAGTTTATTTTTTCTTTCCTTCGACAACAATGGAGATATCTGGGCTGGTAGATTCTACATGTTATAGATGTTGACAGCTAAACCCTTTATTGAGCTTTCTGAACTGACTATATTTTTAAAAGGTTACCAAGGGAATATGCAGACACTGCCCCAGTGACCAAAACAACACAGTAGATGTTTGCAGGGTGCTGGACATCTTCCTGTTGAGTTCTCAGCTGCTCTTACATATAGAAAAAAATTTTCCTTGGGACTCACAAGTGAAGGCATCCTTTTTGTTTAATACCAATATTTTCTAAAGAATAATCAGATATTTAAACTATAGAAAACAGGTATTCTATTCATGCTCCAAACACAATATGAGTATTAGTGGGTCGTTCAGCAAGTATTGGCCAACAAGAGGCACAAAGGAGCAGAACTCCAGACACATTTTGTTTAAAAACATTGTTTATACATACCCTTCCTGCTTTCACAATGTTTTCACAAAATATAAATTCATTTATCTTCATTTCACGCAGTAAATAAAACAGAATTCCTTAGAGAAATGCATGCATGTAGATCTAAAATTTGGCATATAAGGACATGAAACAAAGCACAAAATAAACACATTTTAAAAATTTATTTTCAAAGTCCATTTTAGCTTAACTAAAAAAATAAAGTTGAACTTAGACATTTTCTTGAACCCAAAAGTATCTGACTTAAGAAATATAGGCAGATAAGTCAAAGTCCCAGAACATCTGTTAATATGCAGTTCATGTGTTTAACAAAACTGTCTTAACATATGAAAAACAGTTAAGTGCTGAGCATTTACTGTACCTCAACAGGCAGTTTTGTTTTCTTCTGTTTTGATGTTTCAGACAAGTCCAATGAACAGCATTTTGTAACTTTGCCATTCCAGTAACAATCTATAGTTGAACAAAAATGAATTACTATTTTGTAAGGGAAAAGAGATAACCTATTTTCTTTCTGCAAGCAGTTCATGTTAGGATGTTTATTTTTATGTACTTCTTACTGTTCAAAAAAATCCATAGCTACAGCAGGAACTATTGCTTCAGTAAAAGTGGCAGAACAGCTTTAGATATAAATCTCATTTCTAGATGTACACAATTTTCAGGCATGGCCACTTGTGTGCTCTGTTTCACCAGTCTATAAGTAAAATGAATTTATTGCTTCCTTTACAAAGGAAGTCAAGTAGCACCTCCCTGTAGCTTTCAGCTCAGAAAGCTTGAAGAAGATTTTTCTCACCTGGTTTAATTTATAGTAGACACTACCTACTCACAGAAACTGAAGACTAATCAGGGAAATTCTCATTACTGAATTTTACTCAAGTGACTAAAACACAGTTCTTCTCTTGTTAGGGATGGATCCTATATACCTCTCTAGAATTATCAATTATGCTTTTGTAGTTAGAGTGAAGTTAATTTTTAATACCTTCTCTAGAATTGCTGACTACCCCATAGCTTAGAAAGCACAGAAAACACCACTTGAAGTTCCTGTTAATAAAGATGTGCTATTTTGTTTTTTCTCTTTGTTTCTCTGGTTTGTAGCAGCAGCTTTACAAACTAGGGGAAAAAGCCTGTATTACATTTGCCAAAGAACAACTCCTTCAGATTATTTATTCCCATTATGTCATATCTTTAAGTAAGATGAAACAAAATTTATAGAACCTCTTCAAGGAGTGAATTATGTTGAAATATTCATTGTCAGGGTTGAATCTGAGTTTAAAAACTAGTTTTAATAAGCACTAGTATCTAAAACATAGCAAGATATACTAGAGCAAGTTTAAAAACACTGAAAAACTAAAGCAAACATTTCAATAAAATGATCCTAATTTCCAACCAGCCTTATAACTTCAGACAATTCTAATTCCCAACAGCAGCAGTTAAACAGACATGAAGAGGGAGAAGGAAGGAGATATTACACGTAATGCAAACTCTTGTCTTGGCAAAACCTATAGAAGTGCTGAAAAGTTAAGGTATTCCTTTCCTCCAGCTCCTCGTTTCTAGCATTGTAGCTGCCTGCTGACTTAAGAATTGAACTGTGAACACCCATGGAAGAAAAGCAAGGAAATTGAGATTTCCTCAAGATTTCCTGCAGGTTACTTGCTTATTACTTTCTCACCATTTAGATACACACCATAATTCAGGCTATACCTTATTAAACAATAAAAATGACATGGGGCACAATCAAATAGTATAATCACATGACAAAAACATGCATCTCACAGCGACTAAGATTACATTGCACGTATTTAATAAACAGCTACATGCATACTACATAAATCTGTAACAGATTTACTCAGGAACAGGTTGACAGGGACCACAAAACAGGCTACAGCCAACCTTTTGCTTTTATTCTTGGATGTGTCATGCAAGTGGGAAATGTCTGAAATAAGTTTAAAAAATCAGAAAATGACTGTACTTAAAAGGATTAAGTGATTCGTTCAATGGCATTTCTGCAACCCTCCAGGTAATTGAAGAGCTTTTCTTCCACCTGTCTCATGAAAAGCCCTTAATTGTAACCATTAAACAGAAATAGATTTCTGGCTATTTTTACAAAATGTGTTGTTATGTAGCATCAATCCAATGCAATTTAACTCTGCAATACAGCTATAAAATGGTTGATTTGGTTTAGTGCCTTACTTCTGAAATACCTCAAACTGTACATGGAGCTACCATGAGAGTAGTCCAGATTACAGAAGGAAAAAAAAAGTCTTGTAATTAGAAACTTCTGTGGGGCTTTGGGTGATGTTATTTTGCAAAAAGAAAGAAAAAAACGCCACACTCCACAAGCCTGCAAAGAACTTCATTTCCCATTAGTCCAAAGTACAATCAGAACCACTTTGGCAAGACATTAGTGTGCAAACTGGTAAATGCTGAAATATGTAGGTTTTTATTATAATTTCTTTCCCTTCCACTCTTTGCCATGGGATGGTATTTCTTTGCACCTCAGGCACTACAACAAAGCACAATTGGAGCTAAGAAGACATTCACCCTATCACTACTTGACCACATACCTACTGGATTACATTCTTCAGGAAGACTCATCCGTGTTGCTCCCTTGCCCACACAAAGCACTGCAAATGAGCACTCATCTCCATAGAGGATCCCACTCCAGCTACAAAGTGGCTAAAACAGGCTAGGGGATTCACTCAGATACATCTCTCATTATTGATTCATTCAAAACAAGCCAATGGCACTGATGCTCATTTACACTAAAGGCAATTAGTCTGAAATTTCATTTACCCTAAACCCACACTATCATCCTGGCAGAATAAATAGGCTTTAAAATGAGTCAGCTTAATTCATTATGCTCCTCTGGCATTGTAAAGGAGGAAAGTGGCCTAAGTGTAGTGAAGAACATAGCCAAACGATTTCTGCCATTGATTTTGTCAAAGTAGAATTCAACCTGATTTTAGCATTTATTGAACTGAGCTTGAAGCCCAGCTCAGCTACGCTGGCATCAGTGAAACTGCCTGGTCAGCTCAGCTATGGATGTAAGATAACCAAATGTCTCCAGCCACTTCATTAACCAGTGAATCCCAGTTAAGGCCCATTAGAGAAGATATAGAATTCAGAGGGTAGGCACTGAACACATTGTAGCTCATGTCCTTCTGTTAACTCTTAACATGGACACCAGAAGCAGATGAGTCAAAGGTATCCAGTTGTTCCTGACCCAAATTCCATTTTTTTTTTTTTTTTTTTTTAAGTACAACTACCACCTTAACATTAGTTAGCTAAGCATATTACTCAATATCTCAAGATTGTAATTTTCTACACTTCTGAAACTTTTTTCCCTTTCCCATCCCCCTTCCTTCACAGGGTGGGGGGTAACTAGAGCAAGAATTGTGCTAAGAGGCCTTTAACAAAGGCAGTCATTGTGTCTTTTCTCATTGTGTATATAGATCACATTTACCCTGCTCTAAGCCACAAATAGTTATACAGCAAGAAGCAGAACATCAGAAGATACTATCAGTCTTCATCTATTCCAGGAGTCTGTTGTTAATAGACAATTTGTAGTTATAACCTGTGTTCACCTGTTGTCCACTCATACCTCATGATGTTACCACTAGACTTTCAATTTGCCAATTTTTATTTAAAAACTCCTTTGTTGACATCCCAGCTGATACTCCCCCCCCCCCCCCCCCCCAGCAACTCCATAGATTATAGATTAAATAAAAATTATTATTCCAGCATTCTCTTAGTTTTGACTCCTGTGGAGCACAATTGAAGTTGTCAAGTGGAGGGATGATGCTTTTATCACTGCTAAAGACCATGAGGTCTTCTCATTTCTACCCATGTAATTCCTTTTGGTTAAGCTTGCCATCTGATGCTGTTATGGTCACTATCTTGTCTGTAGAAATTAATAGCCAAAAACATCACTCATGGTCTAGGCACATGCAGTTTTTTAGTTGAAGTTAGGGTGGCTAGACTAAGACAAGGTCTGGAATTCCCAGTTCATTTCTGTTGTTTCCAATATCCATTCTTAAACTGCCCCAAACCATCCCTCCCTCCCCATCAACCCTCAGGCTCTTGATCAAAATCCTGCCCAGTATTTAAAAAAAAAAAAAAAAAATCAACTCATACTCTGGATGTGGAACTGCATAGAAATGAGAAATACATTGGTTGGATGTGTTTCTCAAGATATAGTGTCACATAACTATGGTCTCCCATTTATTATGGACAGATTATACAAGTGGATTATACTATAGGATATATAGGTGATATGAATACATGCTAAAAATAAGGTTCTTGTGAATGTTTGCAATAAAGCATCTAAGAAACTACTGAAGAAATAACTGTTTTCATGCATAAGTCCTACAGACAGCAATGAGAAAAACAGCATTATCTTCATTTTCAGCATGCATTCAAATATTTGTTTCCCTTTTTACCAATTATATCTGACATAACATGACTACTCACTCACTACTACTATCTCTGCACAGAATCAGTACAACGTGGGGGGCTTCTGGCTGGACCAGAACAAAAATTATGAGCGACATTCAGTTAACATCAAGGTCAATTTTATTAGAGGATGTGACAAACAGATACAAAAGAGCTCAGGTTAAACTCATAGTACTGGTAAACTCAAATCAGTAAAACAGAGGCGTTTGGGTTTTTGTTTATTTTGTTTAAAATAGCCATAGTTAAAATGCTTTAAAAGTAAAAATAAAAATTAAAAAAAAAAGTTAAAAATTACCAGGAAATGAAGATTTTAGGCTTTCCTTTTAAGAAAACTTTTGCTAAATATAAGAACTTTAAAATTGGGAAATTATTTGTTTTATCCACTTTCCAAAGGAAAAAGTTGTTCATTTATTCATTGGGAAATAAGTATTCTACATAATATTTAAGTGCATTTTGTTATAGTATAGACAAAAGTTTTGTAGTAGAAGGCTTAACACTTCTCAATCAGTATATGAGAAAAAGTGATCAACAGAAGTACAAATATAAGACTTCTCGTGCCCATCCCTGAAATCATCACCAACCCTGAGACCTTATCTTCAACATGCCATTTTTGTCCTCAGTTTTTCCTTACCAGTTTTCTGTTCTACAGGCAGCAGTGAAAGTGTACAGTTAGGCATAAAAAAATTAGTCTGCTCCAAGTGTAAATGTACCACCTGAGAACCTGACTTGGATACATGGGAAACACTGGGTGCTCAAAACAATGTGCTGTGTAAGTTTTTGTGGCAGCATCACCAGTCCTCAGGCACCAGCACCTCTGCAACTTGGACAGAAACGCCTGCCCTAATTAATCATCCAGTTGAATTTATCACCATCCATTGATGTCAAGAGTTGTTTGCATTAGAGATCCTAACTTAAACTAGTAAGCCTTTCTCCAGTCTTCAGTACACTTTGCTTTCCATTTGATATTGCTGAATTTGCTCCCATTCCTACTGCTCTGTTCTCCAAGGTCATTTGTTTCTTCTGTATGAGATTATCTTTAATAGTTTTAACTTTTTATCTGCCAGGAATTTTCACTAGCCAAACTTACTTTTTTTGGTGCCAAGGTGCCATATACAAGGGAAGAAAAATAGTGAAAAAAAGATGTACTGTAAAAGTGCAGTTACTTCAATGTTTACTAGTGCTTTGTACAAGAAACTCTGAGCCCTGGCTTGCCAAGTTTATTTAGACAGTTACACTGACTGTTAGGGTAACTCCAGCAAGTCACACACTGTGTGATGCAGCCCTTGAAAATATATGCATCTGCATGTACATCTAAATAATTTAAGCAAAGGTTATATCAGGAAAGGCAACCCCAATATCTAAGAATCAAAACAACTTGTGGCCTCCCATTTGCAGAAAACTCATATATACAGTATTAATAAAGGACAAATTACAAGGCATATTTTACATGCCCCATTAAACTGGTAGGATTAAGTCCACACAAAATGTAATTGCCTTTTGATGTGAATAATGCACAAAGAGCCCAATCAGATGCAGTACAGTCTAATTTATGACACAGCCCTAGAAATTTTGGTGATTAGTGTCACAGCATCACAAGTTTAATATATTACAGTGTTAAGAGGTACACAGCCCTGTTGTAAATTATTTCCCTTTTCTCTCCTGTACATCTGAGATGACAGGATGAAGCTAAATTTCTCCCTGACCATGTAGACAGCTCATTATTTCCCCAGAACACTCCTGTGCCATCACTAATCTCTACAATGTATCATCATTCATTTAAAATATCAGTTCACTACAAACAATGCTAAACAGAACACTTCTAATTTTTCAATACTTTCAAGGGCAAGTTCTCAGATGAATTCTATAGAGACTGACAAACTGGAAACACCCCCAGAAACATGAAGATAAGACCCTGCTATGGGCTAGTTTCTGAGGTAATGCAAGCTGGAATTGTTGCATTCCAGCAAATATTACACTGGGATTGGGTTAGCGCCAGAGAAGACATCAGGTACAGAAGCCATCAGAAAGTCATAGAAATTGTCTCCAAGAACCCAGAATTAGATCAATAACTTAATTTGAGGAAGAAAATATTTTTGCAGATATTCATGCAAGACATAAAACTATGCATTAAGAAAACTACCCAGAAATAGCTGTCTATAAGTAATCACTTCGGTACTAATCTGAGATCATGAGAAAAATCAGTAGGGATCTGATGACACGGATGAGCTTTTATCATTGGGGAGGAAAAAGAGGTAGTATACAATTAATGCATTATTTTGATATTAGGAAATGCAACTACCTACATAACAGCAGATCACCTACAGCAAAATAGATATTATTATAAATGTACTCTACCATAACTGCACTCTGAACTTTTTTTTAAAGTATACCTCCAGGTTACCCACCATCTGAGCATTTCAATTCTCATGTTGATGAATATTGCACATAAAATGTGATAATTGAGACACTTGAAGTTCTCAGTGCCATGAACAAGTCTTCAGTGGTATCACACAAATGATCACCACAAAAAAGAAAGTGTCAGCAGTTTGCAGGATCAGTCCCCACTATCAGTAGCAGAAGACTGTTTCTAGAGGAAGGGCAAACAGATGATTTAAAGTATGCTTGTGGGTTTACTTAGGGAGGAGAGGACAGATGGAACTGAATGTATCAGTTGTAACTGAAGAGGGATGCTCAAAAAGGAGGGCAGGTTTGTACTTCTGCATTGAGAAAAACATCAAGACTGTTGCACAAATGGCATGAGAAGAAAAACAAAAACACATGTCAAAAGTCAACACTGGTGTAGCTGTGATAGGATCCTGGGAAAGTTGCAGCTCTTAAAGAGACTGATTTGACCCTGGTTGGTTCAGTTTGCTTATAAACCTGTGGGGAAAACTAGTAAGGTACTATGTAAAAAAAAAAAAATGCTTGATAGATTTCCATGCTTACTTTTCCATGCTTGCTGCATTACAAAGGATGGTACCTCTACAGATACATAATGAAAAAAAGTATAAAAATACGTAGTAAATATATGCAGTCTTAATGAGGCCAATGAGGGACCAGGAAGAGGGAATAAGTAATCAGGGTCAGAGTAACTGAGCCTTTGCAGGAGTCTTGGGAAACGGAAATGTTATGTGGTAAAAGAAATACAAAACAGGATATCTTTACAACCCTTACATTAATTTTACTTTAAATATTGAAATGGAAACACAGCCCTGCCTGGCAATGCCATCACTAAAGCCACTGCTTTAACTGGCTACAAAAAACAAAGATCTTATACAGAAGTCTGAGAAGAAAATTGTAAAGCAAGCTTCGATTTCCAAATTTTGTTGTCAAAATCCTATTTTTCCAGTACCTCTCTGGTGTCCTGAGAGTGACCTGAAAAGAGCACCCTTTTGTTAGGAAGGGGAGCCCCATCTTACAAGCCTGCTCAGGCCTTCAGCACAGAGGAAGGCTGAGTGAGAAGTCTTATCTGTTACACAGCAATCAGAGGAGATGCTTATCTAGTCTATCTCAGGCTTAGCCTAAATAACAGATAATAGGCAGGTATGAACACTTAAAAAAAGTCAGAATCCTTTGTATACAGCAGTCAGATTTGATTCCAAAGAATAAACAAGAAATGTGGGAAAAAAAGTGGAGCAGCTGGAAGATCCTCAGAGAAGGCTTCAGAAATTGAAATTTCAGTTCACTGGACATCTTATAGAATGTGTCACATTGAATAAAAAAAGAAAAAAATCAGAACATTGCAATTGTTTCTGATGCACTGGTTTAACAGACCTCGGTTATTTCAGCCAGATAAAGCTTCCTGAAACACTTCATCTTTGTGCACTGCCATATTTAAAGTTTGTGATACTCAAATCTGAAGAAATATTACATATTAGAAAAGCAGGAGATTAACTGCAACAATGAAGATTAAATATAACTATTTGTAAATTAAGGTATTGAATTCAGATTGCATTTGAACCTCAAGAGAAAAAAAATCCACTGAAAACTGACAAAAAAATGCTTAACAATGAAGCCAGACAGGCCAGGTTATAACTGATGTAGATTGTGTGCTGTCTTGACACTGTGCACAACAGAATAAAAAACTGAACAGAAATGTACCAGAGGTCTGAAATGCAACAGAGCTGGGTCAAGGAACAATATTGGTTCTGCAATGTCCTTCTTTCTGCTGGCTTGTTGGTATTGCCTGGGTCAATCTGTTATGCCACCTGGAAAAGCTTTAAATTGTTCCAGTGATGGACAAAACTTGTCCAAAAAGAAGAGGTAAATAATGACAACATCTCTAGACCCCAGTAAAACCTCCATGGCACCTATCACACCACTTCAGGTTGATATGAACGAACTGCCAAGCTAAAAGCAAGTATGACATTTGTCACTTTAAGCTGGTGCACAACTCAGTGTCTTACCAGGATTGTCAGGAGAATTTGAAGTGGAGGCACAGCTAGGAAAAAAACATGAATAAGTCTCAGGATTCACAACAGAAGAAAATAGAGTCTATACACAATGTGAAGAACCAAAGGTTATACTTCGTATTTATACTTTGGTTATACTTCATGGAAATCATGGGGAGAAGGCCAAAAGTTATGCTCTTATTCAAGAGGGGTATTCTAGATTAATTTCTAGAATTGCTGCTTTAAGTAAGTGCTGAAAGTCATGCCCAGGTCTAGTGGGTTAATTTTTTTTTGTTAGAAACAACATGCATGAAAGTCTCCAACAATGAGGCACACAGAAGTAAACAAATATAAGGAGGCTGAAGTCATTTAACTGCTAAACCCCAACATTTCTTTTTACACATTGAAGGGGGAAAACATTTAAATAAAAGCCACCAAAGCAATTCAAGAGCTCAAGCTTCAAGCCACAAACAGCAATGTCACAAATTTAAAGATCAACCACAGCCAGTGAAGACAACTAAACCCCAGAATAAAACATCTCCAAAAGATAATTTCTTTTGTTTTCCCATCTAAAATCGGATCAACACAAGGTGGGATCAGATTCAAGGTAGCAAACTCACAAGTCTGTAATGCAAGGGATACAACAGGTGGGCAGTAAATTAACCCAAACACTAATTTGGTCAGTAAAAAATATCACAGAAGACATGTAGAGAAAAAAAATTAATACCCCACACTCTCTTACATCCTGTTCTGAGAGAAACTCAGGGGAACAGATGATTTATAAGCTTAGAAAGCAAGTCATAAATATTCAAAATAAGTTACATAACATTTGCCTTTTATCACTTAAGAACTGTGATTGCCTTGGAAAGGAGGCAGCACCTAGAGCCTGGGAAAGATGTTGCAGAGGAAACATGAAATTGCATATCCTACCAATGAAGAATCTTACACTTCTGGAACATGGTAGGGAAGGGGCTATTTAAACACTATCTCAAATACAAAATTAAACTCCAAGACTCCCTTTGCCCAAGAACAGTAACTGTACTATGCTATTCTGAATTATCAGTTTGTCCAGAAACATAACTTTGGTTACACCAGCGTTTCCCAGCATAACCGGGAGCAGGAAAAAAAAAGACTCCCCAGGCTACCACCTCAGCCCTGGGCTGCCCATCAACTGCCCTCACACACTCACTGCCTCAAATGGCATAAAACATGAAAAACTGCACTCTGTATTGCCCAGTATTATATGAAAAACTTCTATTGAAGCAGTTCTGAAGAATTCCTACTGACAAAAACCATCGCTTTCAGCCAATTCAGCTCATTCCATAGTTTACCTGGACCAAGGCCATGCAGTTCAAGTACAAGGTCAATTCAGGGGCTGACCCAAATTTTCCCAAAATCTGCGCAATTTAGTGGGAACTAGGTCAACTTCCATGCCAGTGAATTTCCACTTAAAGTCTTTTCTATCAGGAAGTCCACCCAAAGAAATTTGGTTTTAATCTTCTCTTTTTGATGAGGGAAAAAAGCTGCCAGCTCATGAACACCCAAACACACCTGCTTCAGCACAGAGCAGTCTCATAGCTAGCTATCAGCCTCTGGGCAGCATAAAAATTATGCCTTCTGACTGCTTTCAAATTGGATTCATAATTTCCCTGCAAGAGACATTGCATGTTTCTCAATACTGGATATGGCAGATAAAGCAAAGACATTTTTGCAAAATCGACCAATTTTTTTTTACTGGCACACTGTATAATCTGTCTGCTTGCACATCAGACAGACCTTCTATTAAGCAGAGCATTGCAGACTTTCAAAACACCTCCAGAAAATAAGTTTCTACCAGGAGCAACAATAATGTACATCTGCTCTAAACTGTGAAGTCCCTGAAAAGCTGGATTGATACAAAGGCATGTAGCACCACCTGCCAAACACAGGAGTGATGCAAGATTCCTGCCCCAAGCCTAGGCACAGAAGGTTTCTTCGTACTGCACCAAGCCTGGGCACAACACAGAAGAGGAAAAACTGATTTTTCAGCTTTTAAATATATTTCTAGTCCTTGGGTGAAGAATTCATCCTAAAAGAGCTGCAATAGAAGCAGCCATTCATTCAAGGTTTAACCTCTCTTGTATATCAATTTCAGCACTCATACAGGTTTTAGTTCCTTATACTGAATAACTGTTCAAGCCATGAACAGTTTCACTGGTGCTGAGTCAAGATGCAATGGATAAAGGCATTCATCATGACTGAAGTTCCCAAGTTTATGACTTTAGACTCCTGGATATTTGCTTAATTTCACTAACAGGGTACAGACTTAGGTTCTCCAACACAACTTGTCTGTTGAAGAACTGCTATAGATTTCATTAAAAAAATAGGAGACCACAGCAACTCCGGCTTACATACCCTTCCCTTAACGGATAAAGAATTTTTCTTCTTCTAGTAGAAATTTTCATGGATGCCATTGTTTGTTTGGAGCTGGGCTTTCATTTTCCTAAGGGAAAGTTTTAGCGGTCTCCAAGGTTCTCCTTGCCAGACAGTGCCCATAGGCACCATCATAAGTATGTAGTCTGGAGAAGGTCAACCCACAGCTAATGGATTTTGTCAGGAAGGTGTTCTCTATCCTCTTGTGAAGAAAGTAGTGATGACTTATCCAAAACAATTCCAATTTTACTAATGCAGCTTAAAAATAAATTCTATAGAATTCTAGACTTTTAGCACATAATACCTCAATTGCATAATTTCCTTTGCTCAGATCCGATGGCTCAGGTAATCCTCTACAGTAGCTCAAGATTCATCTTTATTGGGTCTAAAAAGAACTGTACAGTATTAACTTAACCTACAGAACTGAAGGGCAAAAAAAATAGTCATACCAGATTTTCCTTTTTGGGTTTTACTCCAATCCATAGAAGCAATTTACAAACACAAGTCTCAACAGTTTGGGAAATGTGTCCATTTAAAGCTTATAATGAGTTGAATAGTTTGCTATTTCCTACACCACTCAATACTTCCATGCACAGTCAATCAGCTGCATCAAGTAAGATGCATTATATCCTCCAGGCCAGAAATAGCTGGTGGTAGGTCCAAGCAATCCTGCTTTCTGGGTGCACAAACCAGAGCAAGGGGAAATCAGCTGGAAGGAGTCACATCAGCTCGACTTCCCTGTGACAACATAGACTTAAAAAGTAGAGAAAGGTGCACAGCAACCAATGTGCTGGAATTAGTTTTTAATAAAGCAGAAAATTTAAATTCAAATAAGGCTGAAAGAAAGCATTCCCTGAGCAACAGCAACCCTTTGACCAGTAGATATCAGCAAGCTGAGAAGAAGCAGTGGTACAAGCTGGAAAGGTTACTACATACACACAGCAGAAATCCCACTAGCAGATCACTGGCCAGATCTGCAATTTGTCAAGGACTAAAGACTGATTTGTTAATAAAAATCCTCTGTAAGATCTATTTTCTTTCCTTTATTTTTTTAAACATTACTGAATGGTAAAATATATGAATTGTAGCAATCTGAAGCCAAAGCACACCTGAGCAATCCGTAGGTCCTGGAGATCAATATCCTGCTCAAGGTGCCATTCCCAAGTTGTCATGCCAGGGAGAGCAAGCATCAGTTTGTGGGAGATTCAAGCATCAGTTTGGGGTAGATTGTGATTAACCACTCAAAAAAAAAAAATCACATAGCTCCACACATGACTTTAAATGCAGTTGTTCACAATTAGGTTTTCAGCCAGGACTGAGGAGAAAGATGGAGCCTGCACGTTTTAAATAAGCTCCTTGCAAAGCTGAAGCACTTCAACCATATTGTTTGAAATGTTAAATATGAGATTTAAAAACTGCATTTATCTTTAAAAACAGTCTGAAGGATTGAACCTCTAAATCCAGGGGTGGCATCTGACTGAGCACAGCCTGCTCCCCTCAGCTAGATGTTCAATTTGGGTACCTAAACATGTAGTGATCTACCTGCAGGCACCCTGAAATATAAAAATGAGTAAGTCAGATCTCAAGAGAAATCCACTGCATTTAAGCTGCAAAGAACAGCAAATCACAGCTTGAGCTGAAGGAAGAAGCCTGAGGGCAGGGCTTGTTACTGTAGTGTTGACAAACCCTCAGGAAAAGCAGCATTAATAAGGGGTTTCTCTACATTCTAGAGAAAAAGAAATAAAGAAACACATCTAACAACATCTTTTTGTTTACTAATAGTAACAAACCGAATGTACCTAGACTCTACACAACAGCTATACACACCTAAGCATAGCCTTTAACAAAGCGCACTGAGAGGAGATGACAGAGGAGTAAGAGAAAAATTTAATGCAAAGAAAATAAAAATTCACTAGGTATCCAAGTACAGTAACAGCATTCCCAGACTGAAATATTAGACCCTTTTTCTGCCCAAATTAATTTGCTCAGCATGACTAAGTTCAGAGCTCTTACAGAAGTCTACAGAAGTAAAGATAATCCTTAATGATAGTATTTTGTATTAAATTGATCTGTCCATTTTTATCTAAGCTTCCAAGGGCAGTAAATAGTTTGGATCCTGCACACTATTAAAACTTTGTTCAACTTCAGTTGGAAGAACTGAGCATCTCCCATAAACCACACCTGACAACAGTTAGTCCTCCTGTGCTCAATTAATCTCCTGACACTTTAAAAAAGGGAACATAGAAGCATTCCCTGCTTAAAAGGGGGAGCAGGATCAAGGGAAAAGCTGTATGCAGTAGGCTCTGGTCAGTGCCAGGTTTGTCCCTCCCATAAGCAATTGCAGTAAGTAATAAAATCTATGTAAAATATTTTATTCATTTTGTACCCTATAGCGCTCTACAACTCTTAAGCACACACACAAGGATCCAAATAACAAGCCCTGGGACGTCTAGCTACATACATTCCCTGCAGTACTTCAGGTTGATTATTTACATATTACAGCCCTCCCTGCTTCTGTCCTTTTCTCCAAAACCACACAGCCAGAAAACACCTTAGTTCTAGAAGGAAAAACAGTTTCCAGGGCTCACAAACCTCAAAATGAGGTTAGTAAGCCAAGGTCCATAAGTAGTGTTCTGGAAGACAGGTGTGAGCGATGCAGTTTATCACATTTAACAAGTGTTCTGCTGGATTGCTGCAATTGGTACTTAGTCAAGTCAGTGGGGGAATTGCAAGGGAGATTCATACAAGTCCAAATTTGAATTGTTAGTTCTTCATTGACACCTTAATATTTAGCACAAATTAGCTCCTGTGCCTACAGCGTACAGTAATAACACAGATATGATTTAAATACATTTGCACACACAAATCAATTTAATTTATGGCATTTACTCACCAACAGCCAATGCTTACACCACCAGCTGCACAGGCACAGCAGCTCAGGTCTGCAGGGTTATAAATGCCAGCCTACCTCTGCCATGACAGCACTCCACAACCTTTCTCCTTTTTGTTTGCATCTCTTTGGAGAGATGCAACAAAGCACTTACAACAAGAGAGTTTCTGAGAGTCCCAAAAAAGTCTTACAAGGCCCTCAGCACACAGGTGTCCAGGATGAACACAGCAGCTGTGCAGAGAGCTCAACCTTAAGTCCTTTGCCATTGCTTTAGCTAGAGCCTGTTCTCTCAGACAGCCTGGGGCATAGTTGTTCCCTCACTCCTTAGCAATGATATTGCAGATATTAAATCCAATGTTACTTCTTATTTATTCAGGGTTGGATGATGGTTCAAGTGAAAACACCTTAGAGGGAATTTTAATGTAAAAAAAACACAGTGAATTTTATAAAAGTCAGTGGTTGTTTTAGTGTGCTGCAAGGTGAAGGGTACATTTTTGGCAACAGCAAGCCTTTCTTTCTGGCAAGGAAAGGTTAGATGCAATTTTAGGGGCAGGGGAAAGCTTTCATCATTAGTAATTTCTACTGCAATAAAGTCTTGGAAGATCTAGTAAAACTCAACAGAAGTCTTTAAATTACAGCAAAGCTAAAATAACAGTTTAAAAATACAGAATTCTTGCCTCAATTATTTATAGTTTCTATCAAAAGAAGAAATCCTGGGGGAGGACAGAAAACAGTAGGTGATTTAAAATGTGTAATCTCTCTTATTTGGTCCAAGAAGAGCTTTTTATTAGTTTTGCTATTGAGCGATTTTTTGATTTATTTCTGTTTCTTTCCTCTTGCCTGTATGTAATATTTCTGAAAGAAAAGTCAAGTTTAATAACAAGCAAATGTAATGTATGAACAGATACAAGAAAAGCCTTCAAGATGATAGTTCAAGGTCCATTTTTGACAAAACGTGGTGGCAAGATTATACATTGCATCTTCTTCGGCTTCTATAAAGTAGTTACAATGAAATTGCATTGTTCCCCCTCATCTTTTTAGCATGCCACCTTTAGATGGAAGTGGCTATTTTTACTTACTAAAGTGTGCTAAAAAGTAGCAATATAACAGCAGAAATATCAGTTTCTCAACTACTTTTCCTTACAACACCCAAAAAGAGAAATGCATTAAGATAATGCAAGAAGCAAGAACCACATGCACAAAAAAGCCATTTTGCACATAGGACTTACTATGTCAGTAAGCTACTAACACACAAATCCAGAGAAGAGTTTAAGTGTTAGGTCCCCTAGGTCCCCTACACAAATTTAACTCCCTTATTCCACCCATTTCCTTGCTTTTGATCCTTTGATGCAGAACCTACACCTTGGACATCTTGTCTGTATAACAGGGCCCAGATGAAGAGACAAATGGAAAAAGACAGAGCATAGCACATACTGCAGCTATATCTCTAAGCTAAAAACAAAGAGCTCAGAAATCCACAAAGATATTCCCAAATTTCATTTGCTTAGATCAAGTCCAAACACCATGGGATTTTTCTATCCTTGTTGTCTTAATAGAATCTGGACCCCCATTGCACAGCCTAGGAGCCCCCCATTACTGAGCCTCTTGGCTCAATACTTTTGTTCACACATTATTTGCTTAATATATAATCATGGGCTGTTCTGGCAGTCTTGATAAAGCACTTAGTTCCAGTATGCTAAGCTTTGTCTCTCATTTGTCCCTGCACGACAGCTTTTGGCTCCCCTTAGATAGGCTCTGCATGCTCTTACAATTAAATCACTAAAAAAATATACAACCTATTTTAATCCCCTTTTAAAGTGCAAAAACACAAACAAGTGCCAAGAAGGACATTTTACAAAGGGACAAGGTACCTCAGCATAAGCTTGCAACGTCCAGCCAAGGATGTATCCTTCACCTTCTAGCAGGCAGTCCAGCAAATTTTCTCTCCCATTATCAAAAGGAACTGTTGGAGAAGCACACATCTTAAAAAGCAGTTTGGGTCAGCTCTTTCCTTCTCTCCATAAAACCACTACTCCTCCAAACACCTCCTTCTTCAACAGGTGGCCACCTGCCTCCAGCTCACCCTCCACGAGGTGCAGGTGACAGCAGTTCTTCCAAAGCACTCAGCAATTAACCTAAACAGGACCCAGATGTCCCTAGGACCGGTCCTGAGAGTCTTATTACATACCTATGCTATATTATACATGTAATAAATTACATGTAGCGCTGTGTGTTCCTACAGCATCACATATATGTTATCTGACAGATTACCTATCTCCCCAGAAAATGCCGTAGTCATAAACAACTTGAATAAGCTGTGTTACTTAATACTTTTATTTGAACTCAGTAAATACCTCAGATTCCATAAAATTCTGTAGTATTTTGAAACTATTTTGTTGGTCTTGGTCAATTCTAAAAGAAACACTCTCAGCCTATAAATACTAAATAATCAGGACTTCTGTTTTATGATGAATAGGAAGACACTAGATAAAACACACAGCCCAGGTCTGAAGTTTTTTATGCAGAAAATAAAAAAAAATAATGACTGCCTAAATCCTTTATAAAATGTAAAATAACTTTGTATAAGCACCAGTCGCTCATTACAAGATGCCACAGACATTTCCCATGAGTGAGAGCAAACTACATATGCATTCGATATGTTGGGCACAGCGAGCCCGTGGGGCTGCATTTCACACTGGTTAATTGAACATCTCAGAGCTGCTGATCAGTGTGAACCACAATGAGCCAGCAACTTCACTATTTTTCTGTCTCATGGTTGTGCACTTGGTAGTACTGCTATGCAACAAAGTGTTTCTGTGCCTGCTGCACAGAAGGATAAAAGGAGTTACTGATGGACTTAGAAGAGGAGTTTAAAATCAACTTTTAGAACAGGTGAAGGGCAGAAGTCCCTCTGTTTTCCTCTGTGTGCTTGGAATTGGTATCATTTAATTTCATGCACTTGGGGGGGGGGGGAAGGAATTAATAATCTGTAGATGGTGTGTGTTTTGGAGCTTGTAATATGCCTAAGGATACTGCTGTGGCTATTCTTGTTGAACAAGTATTGCTTACTCATCTCTCCTGAGCAGTGTGCCAGTAGTGTCAGCCCAAAGCGTTCAGCTACTCTAAGCTGGAAGCTTCACAACCATGAGATTTCAATTAAAAAATATCATTTTTTACTCTTTGCCTTCTGATTCTTATTTTTGTCTTCATAGTTCAGTCAATGCCTATTTGCAAGTTTCTTCTCCACAATCTCAAGAGCTTAGCAGAAGCTTCAATTCCCATATAATTGCCAAGAACTGGAAACTGAGACCTTAAGCAGAACATTAAATGCTGTAACAAAGACAGAAGAAACTGTGAAGTCTGAGCAAGTCAAGCTCCCAAAACAAGTTTATGAACTTTCAGAAGTTCTTAATTATTCAAAATTCACAGCTAATACAGGTGTGTTGAAGCTACACATAGGCTTGTTGTTCTCACTGCAGACCTTGATACCTATGCTTAATTTAAATGGGAATTCATACAGTAGGTACAATGGAGGTGCGTTGATTGACTCCAGAAGCCGATGTCAAAGTTCACACACACACACACGCACAAAAAATAAAAATAAAAATAAAAAATAAATAAAAATAAAAATAATAATAAAAAGATTATCTTCAGTAAAGCTTCTGTTCAGAGCTAATAAGAATCTTGGAAATGCTCATTAAGCAGGATCTAAATACATGTACACCATGTACACCTTGACCCCACTTGTCTTGAAATACTTGTGCTTCATTTCACAATATCCAGTTTAAGCACTTCTGAAATATGTAGTCTTTTTGGTTCCTGCTTTGATGACAAGCTTTTTCCTTTGATCTCAGTGTAGGAATTTTCTCTGGCATGCTCTCTGCTCTCACCTTTTTCTGGTCTACTTCCAAGAACTGAACATTTTTAGTTCTCCCATTAGATTTTAGCTTTTGTATATTTTGCTTTATTGGAACTGGCAACAGGGTGCTATTTAAACGCAGCTCCATCTGGCAGAGTCAAGTCCTGCAGGTAGGGTGTCATGTTTGATTTTATGCTTTCATTTTTTTTTTTATAGTTGGAGCTAAAGAAAAAAAAAATGTTTACTACAAAAGTTACCTTCATAAATTCCTTTGAAAGATTTTTTGCTGTTTTTGTGGGACCTACTTGTGTCCTTATGAATACTGCCCCTCCTACACTGCCAGAAAGAAAATAAGTGGGGTGTACATGGTTTGGCATTGGTCATAGGATTTTCCTCTCCTGCTGCCCATGCCAACTGCATGTCCTAGGCATGTATGTGATCTTTTTGTCAGCATTATATCTAGTCAACAACACTGTAGGCTTAAAATAAAGCTGACATTTTGGAGACTGAGTTTTCAGGTTTGAAAATGAACACAGTTTTCTTTCATTGCCTTGGTCCAGATCTGTTATATAGTATGAGGTTACATCTGACACCTGGAGAAGAGATATGCTAGACTATTATACCAGCATGATAACAGTTGTACTTCACAGATGGAGCTTCTCAGACAAAAGGTGATAATATGGGAAGCAAGGCCTAATAAATGTCATTTACTGGAGTCTTTCTGGTGAGCGTATCAGATAGATCTGGTGTACCCAACTGTTTCCTTCTTAGTCTCCTAAACTGAGACATTATTTCTTCTATTCCTTTTTCTTCTCAGAAAGACACATCTTCTAAAAACCTCAAAAATATGATGCTAAATATGATTTGGAGATATTCTCCACTTTTGATGGAGCATAGTCCACCAAAGCAGATACCCAGTGGCCAGAACATAGAACATGTGCACAACCTCTCATTAAGCTGTATTGAACTGGGGGGTTGGAGAAAACTGGTGTGCTGAACATAGTATAAATAGCACACAAAGAAATTATGTTCACAGTACAAAATAGGGGAAAGTTATAAATGGAAAGCTGGTATCTTCACAGAAAACCAGTGCTCATGTTTAAGCCTGAGCACTATTACACTACAGGTACACCAGTGCTGGCCTTGCCCAGGAGGGTAGCTGGGGTTCCTGAGACCCCATTTTCTGCCTAGCAAGCTAATTCACAGCCCTCTTCACTCTCAGGTAGTTAGCAGCTGTTCTGCACACGTAGAAGGAACTGCAGACAGCTAGAAAGCCCTCACACTGCAAAGAGCAGTTATCAGAACTACACTGGTCACAGCCTGGCCCACACGGAATATGGCTTCTGCCAACAAAAGGAGACAACAGCAAACTCTGGGTCTTGTAGAGCTCATGTAGTAGGTACTCAAGCTGATTGCACAACTGTGGAATTACAGTGATCTTTTATGTTGTTTGCCTTCCCTGCTTATACAGCTGTAAATGTCAAAGGCTGTCACGCACAGGCCAACAAGCACATTTAAGTACCAGGGTATGCTAGAACAGCTGCTGCCTGATCAGGAGAACCATCCTTCAGGGCCATCTCATTAACAATTCGGTAATTTATGTTGATGGCAGTGCAGGGAAACAAAACCAACTGTTGTTCAGGCACATGCAGTCCTCATCTGGACAGCTTGCCTTTCCACAGGAGTTGCGTGTATCCCCCTCCAGTTTAGGGAAGGATGAAAGAAAATGGAAGATGAGAGCTGAAAAACAGATATCTAAGTACAACCCACGTTGGCATTGGTAGATTACAGCTCACAGTGCATTCATTTTTAATGGATTTAGTAACTAATTTAGTAGTTGATGAAAAAATGCATGCTGCATTGGTTTGACCCATTCTTGTGTGCTCCAACCTGGGCCATCCAGGTTACATGGGCTAATGCCTGGGTTGGCCTCTGAGCACCAGGAGCACTCAAGTTCTTTTTTAACATTAGAAACTTAAGCTAACATTTTGCTTGCTTCTAAATAATGTCAGTGACTGTTGAATCAGGATTTAGTCTGAGACATTTGTCTGTAGCAAAGCATGAGCTGGCATGCCCAATGTCACCAAAGAATGCTGTAAACAAAGGGAAATGGGCACAAAATGGCCTGAGCATCACTGTCACAGTTCATGATTCTGTGTGCAGTGCTGTACCTACAGACTGAGTCTCACCAGGGGACTAATTCCCAGTGGGCATTGTACCAAACACTAACAGGCTTTCCCTTAAAGAATTGCTTTCTGATCTGCACCCTTGCATTTCTTTTATTCAGCCTTATCTTCTTGGTTTTCTTTCACTGTAAGCCACCTTTCCCCATATTGTTATTTATTACTTCTTATACTCTAGACACCTCTATTTCCAGACAGTGATGAGCTCCTTCTCACACATGCATTTGTGAGCCAGCCCTGTCTGTCTCCTCTTTCTCTGCAGCTTTTGACACTGTGCAGTTTAAACAACATGTGATTAAAATAGCTAGAAATGTGCTAGCATTTTTAATCAGACAGACAAGTCTAGGAGAGCTTCAGAGATGCTATAATTCACATAGAGACTTTGGGCAGCAATTTCAGGCTCCTACCAAGGTTTCTGAAACAAAAGAAGCTGCACCTCATTTTCCACATTATTGCAATGTACACCCAGTCCTCCGTTTGAAGTGGATAGAGGTAGGGTACTTAACCACATGTAAAGCATGTTAAAAAAAAAAAAAAAGGAAGCATCCTTGACAGACGTGACCCCATGAGGGAAAAAGATGGACTGAAGAGTCGATTAGCAAGATAATTAAACTAAACTGACTCCACTGGAAGTGAAACTATTCCATAGTAAAACATGACCACAGCTGCTCCCCAGGAAGACACTAGTTCTTCCATTGCTCTGCCACTGGGTAGGTACTACCTAATGGGTAATAGTACATACCCATGGGCAGGACTGTATTGTCAGACTCTTAATGCTTACCTTTCTTGGTAATGTGCAAGTCTGACAGAGTCTGACAATGAAATTTATATTCATGATGTTTTACTCCAACCACTGTAGCCAGCTGCAATGCCCAGCATGCTAAATGAAGTTCATGCTTTTTTCAAGTGAAGGTATCAAAATTAAATAAATAAAATTAAATTAAATAAACAAAAATCACTGATAGGACTGATGTCACTGACACTTTTGTCATTTGTTCTGATATTCCTAAATAAATCAACTTTTATTGATATTCTAAGCTTCTGCATTGCTTTGGCTTGAATTACATTTTAACAATGCCAGTATTTTCTGTTGAAGTTTAAATAGCCTCTCTTAGCAACAAAATGTCAGTTCTCACCTTCCAGCCACTTTCTGGCTGTCTGTCACAAACAACACATTCAGAGAAGTGAAATAAGCACGAGAGATGTTTCTGTATATGAATAAAGAGGAAATGTCAGCTGAAGCCTCTATTTCAGTAGCTTATTGATTCCCCCATACCAACAGATGTGACAATCCCAACACTGGAATTACATCTGACATTAAAAAAAATGCAGTTAAGGGCTGCAGCAACTAACAAAATTATAGAAGACATTATATGCCCTCTGTCCTTCAACATCTAGTCTTCACTTGCGTGCTGCATATTTTCCCCCACTGTTTGAATCTGTCTGCTCAGAAAGTTCACTTGGCATTCTGCTGGTAAGAGCCAGCTTGTGACACAGCCATATGTTTACTGCTGTCTTCTGCTTGGCCTTTGCACTAGGGAGGAGTGGCTTTTACTGACAGTGTATGAAACTCAGTGTCTGTCTTTTATCTCTTTGACTACCTAGAAATGACTGGGAAATTATTTTGGAAAGCTGTTTTTATATTTCTATTAGAAGAAGGTTCTGCCATCAAAGAAGCAATGGTGGAGAGCAGCCTACACACCCACCTCAAAGCGGGAATCCAAGCCACTGTGCTGAAGTGCTGAGGTATGCTACGGAAGTGCTCCTCAAGCTGTGGTCTGAAAGATAACAGGAGACTGGGTACATTTTTTCAAAAGGCAAACAAAGAACTTTAAGAAAACAAAATATTTTAAGTGCCCTTTTAGCCTATTTTTTACTTGCTTATAAACAAGAAAAATTTTGAGGAACCCTCAGTCATTTTTTTAAATGAAGTGAGTGGTCCCTTTATGAAAACAATTAAGAAACATAGTGTGAAAGGTCTGGAGAGATCCTCGTCAGAGAACAGCAGAACCGATCAGATTTGCAAAAGCAAATGTGCTGGACAGCTGGGACCTGGGACATCAGTCAGGTGCCTTGAAAAAAGAACCACCTTTCTTCAGAAACATCTACAGAAGACAAGGACTTCAGCTCTAGTTGGGTACAAGAATTTAGCCCAAACAGTATGAAATCAAATATGTCAGTTGAACCAGAACATTTCCTGCTAACCCTTAAGCTTAGATGGACTAAATGCTATCTATGTCTCCAAAAAGGAAGTTAACACTATTTTATAAGATACCTTTGAAAATATAAGCCACAGTACATTTACAGTCCCTCCTTTAATTTCGTTTTGGAGAGAAAAGTAAGTAAACAGGATGGTAAAATTGCAGATTTAGTTGAGTAATGGGAAAGCAATCTTAACTATTCAGATCTGCAAATGTCGGATACATTGTAGTGCCAAAAGGATATACCAGATTCTGAAGTTGATTTCTAATTGGATAGTAGTTCAGCATATTTCTAATCCCAAAATAAAAAATGTGAATGAGGTAGAAAATGTGGAAGCTTTTCACAATTTATGACAAATTATAGAAATAAAATAGTCTGTTCTGTATGGGAAAAAGCATAGTATTATGACAGACTTCCACGGCTCTGTTACAGGAATGATTTTCTAGCTACTGATAAAAAGTGCAGCGGATGCAGAGACTTATTCAAGTGCCATTTTACCATGTAGTCCTCTGTGTCAGTGGACTGTGATCTGACAATAAGCAGCAGGACTAGTTTACAATCCACAAACCTGTAATGTTTCAGAAGGAAGACTGAAGACTGAAAAAAAATGAATCTACATGATACTTTGTCTCAAAACTGCATATTTCTTATTTTTCTCTGTCTCTTCATGGAGAAATCTAAGGGAAGAAAACTTCAGGTGAACTTCATGTAAAGCTCACTCGTAGACTGAGTAAATGATTTTAGTTTTCTGTCTACCCTGTAAATCTGTTCTCTATTGGTTTAAATAATATCAAGTGTATTGCACATCTAGTCTCACATGGAACTCAAACATTTTTTTTAGATAGGAATTCTATTATAATATTTTATAACTTCTTTATGATTTTTTGTGTGTGTTTATATTATTACAACGATCAGTATGGTTATTTCTTTTTTTATGACTGCTGATTGGTGTATAAGATGGAAAATCTGTCAGGATTACAGATCAATTTTTATTTTCATTTTAAATAAATGTTTTGCAACTCTCAGGAGAGTAGAATCTTTCAGAATACACCAACATTTTTCAAAAAAAAAAAAAAAAGAAAAAAAAAGAAAAATTTATATTACTGTGGGAGAGGACTAGTAGAAAAAAATCTGCTTAATTAAAAGAGAAAATGAAAAAAGCACTGCTCATATAAAATATTTTCATTGCTGGGAAAATGTTAGCACTATTTTAAATGCTGTGCATTTCGTAATTGTGTCCATAAACACAACAATGTTAATTTAACATAACAATCTGAATTGAGGCATTGACAAGATACTGAAAATGTTTTGAGAAAGAATGAGATGAATAGAGTCAAAACCAAAATATTCAGATGAATAGTCTTACTCTATAGAGGGAAGCTGTTCGCTACCATGTTCACTTCATTACCTCCATTGAAATCCCCAAAATCATACTGGCATGTAAGAAGTAAATTTAAACATTACAACTAATGCTTTTACAAGTTAGAATGGAAACTTTTTTTCTTACAGTTGTGTTTGTGCCAGGGAGCATCAATGGCTGGCTGCCGCAATAAGGGAAGGTGAGCAGGAGCCAAGTGACAGCAGGGCAGGAGGGCTCAGGGACCTCACCGAGCTGAGGGCAAGATGCTGAGCAGACAGTGTAGGTCAGGATCAGGCCCAGAGGCAGGATGAGAGTCGGTCTTAGTCCCATGATCACCAGGCAATGTCTGCAGGGAGAAAGCAAGTCTGAGGTCAAGCCAGGAAGCCAGGACAACGCTGAATGGTCTCCTCAGGCTGTGGATTCATATTCCACAAACTGCTCAACACTAAGGCACTTAAAAACATCTTATCCATTATCATTGTCTTTATATTAGTTTATATTATGTTTATTATTTCAAAGTAGATTGAATTCTTAACTAAATAGCATTTTAATTAATTGAAAAGGAGAGTCAGCACATTCTTTGACAGCTCTGACTGTGGTTCTTGCGTGCATTGGCATGAACCACATACTTGAATATTCGTATCCATCACAGACATGCTGAGAAAAAGAGAAATCCCAGACTTGTTGAGAATGTTTGCCTATGCTGTAGGAAATCCAGGATGATTTTTCTCCTGTACCATTTTTCCATTTATCCCAACTAAATGCCTTAGCTCAGAACATCATAACTGCTCCAGGAGGCAACCTTAGAAACCTTCTGACTTAAGAATGCTTTTTTTAGGAATTTAGAGCAGGATTTTCTAGATTTTTTTCCCTTTTAACATGTGAGACAAGCTTTGAGAGGAAGCAGGCTTTTCAAGAAATCTAATAACGGAAAAGAAAAAAATCTAAAGCAGCTCTAAATCCTATGCGATGTAATTCACAATCTAAATGGGTAATGCTGTAAAATAGTAGAAAGAAACAATTGTTCCTTGGCAGGTAGGAAACAGAGAGGTAAGGTGTCTTTCCCAGTATAAATCTTCTGAGTAACCATCTAGCACCTTACTCAGAAGGTTATTCTAAGCTTTTTAAAATGTGTACCTCTTACTTTCTGTCCCATATAATAAACAGTAGACAGCTGCTTGCATTCTCATAACTGTAAATCTTTAATTCTTCTTCTGTAATCAGTTTTAAACACTAGAGTATGATTTTGCTGTGATAAAGTTCTGGAAGCATAATATATAAATCTGTTTGTGATTTGTAAATGTCAGTACAAACGGTACTTGGGCATTTGATTACTAAATGCTTCAAGCATACAAACTAGTATATTAAAACCTTTGCATTCTTGTCAGAATTATCTATTCTTAGTGCTTCTAAAAAAATCTCTCCTATGCGGGAGGAATTTATTTCAAGATTTTAAAAATATTCTTTCATTTAAGCTATTCTTTGTAAATGCCAGAATTTGTTTCAGCTGACAACAAACTCACGTGGATCACATGCTCAAAGTAGTTCACCTCTTCAGTTTTCAGGGACAAATAAGAAACAAGCAGAAGTCTGAAAGTCTTCCAGAAAACCCCAGTCATGGTCATAAACCAGCACTGAATGCAACTCCCACATCTGTGCATATAAATAGATAGCCAGGCTAAAGCTCTGTCTGTGAAATAAAATTAAAACTCGCTCCTTCTCACCTAACAAAATTTCAAACATTCAAAAAAAATACTGCAAACAAGTATATCTAGTCTCTGCTGACAAAATATCCTGCTCTCTCCATAAGTGTCCCATTTCTTGCCCATCTTGTCTTTTGATGGAGCCCTCCTCATCCTTCTTATTTGGATTATTGTCAGTGGAATTCACCTTTGCCTCCTTGCTGCTATCACTGAGTGGCTTCCCTATCTTTTTGGTTCAGTACAGACAAAAATGAACATCATCTCCACAAGTTTACAATTTAAGGTAACCTCCATGTAACTTTTTTTTTCTGTATATTCAAAAATTGACACCTGCACAAGGAGATGCGGAGCAGTACAAGTTTCAGGCTCCATTTCATAGGAGTACAAACTGGGAGGAACAGGTCGAGCACCTTGCCACCCCTCCATGTGTTCCAGTCTCTTCTCTCTTAACATAGCTTGCATTGAAAAATATAAAACAAAGTTATGTACCATAGTTTTAAGCAGAACGTTTGATTTCTCCTTTCTTGTATAAAGAGGACTACAAGATTAGAGTTTATACTGTTTTTCTCAAGGCTAATTCAGTAGTAGAAATAATATAGTAAAGTTGAAAGCAGATTATTTTTTTCACTGAATAATGTACTATCCCCAGTAAAGCAATTGCTCTTGGATGAATGCAAAAGAATTTTTAAACAATCTGTATCACAGAGATGAAAATAAAAAAAAAAAAACAAATGTGTAATTCCCAGGAAGAAACTCATTTTTGTTTTGTGATTTGTTTCTCCTTTTTCTTTCCTTGTTCCTAAATTTTAAGTTTGAGTAATAGCAAGGCATCTCCTTTTCATCTAATTTGCAGCTGACAGCAAGACACCTCTCTGGAGAAGGCTGGCTACTGAACAGCCTCTTTTATTTTATTTTAAGAATCATTTGTTTTTGTTGGTGGTTTTTTGTTTGTTTGTTTTCCAAATGAAAACAAAGGATAAGCAAGCATCTTATGTAGCATTACCTGTACTCTAAAATTCTGCAATTTGTACAAGTCTCACTGGATCCCAGAAGGTGAATAGTAACAGTTCCTCATATTCATGTTCAATTACATGAAAAAGCCATAGGAATCTTACAATTCTGCCATGGAATAGGGGAAGGCTTCCACAGTCAGTGCAGGATATAATTAGTGAAAAACATTACTTTGGAATACATTGTCAGCACCCAGCAGGGGGAATTAGATGTTCAGAGCTGCCAGTATGCTTAATTTCTCACATGCAGCATGGAAAGTTTACTCCACTGCAGCTTGAGATCGAACAATGAACAAGAGTGAATTTGCACGTGTATTTTGTTCTGTTTCTCTGAGGAAATTTGAACTAGGAGTTACAGTGCAATGCCGTATTAAAAGACACATTCATGTATACATTCAATTAGCTTACAGAACACAGTTTTTTGGGTTTTTTTTTTGAGGAAAAATATAAATAGATTTTCCACAAGAATCAAAAATCTGTTGCAGATCTGTTTAATTCGTGTTATTTTGTATGCCTCAGTTCTGCTTCAAGAAAATGGATATAACATGGCCTCCTTGGTCTCCAGGGCCTGCTGAGTATTGCACTGCCTCAATGCTGCAATGATCTCTTCCTTGGTAAACGGAGAGAAAACGTTTTATACCTAAAGAAGAGCTCTCAAATTGCTGAGACCTCTCCACACGTCCACATGAAATTCTTGTAATATCTCCTACCTTGGCTGTCAAAGCAAAGAGCACAAATACAGTTTAGACAAATTGGGCATAAGTAGAAGGAGGAGGTGGGACACTGTGGTGTGAATTGGTGGTGGTCATTCTGAAAGTTAATATGGACACATTGTAAAGTCAGCTAGTAAAAAAATGTGATGTTTCACTACTGCTTCATGGATGAATCAGTGCATGACAAGTCCAAGCCTTGCTTACCCCCTCCAAAACAGGAACTGTTGCACATGTCAACAAGGTTTATTGATTCTACAAAGGTTTCAGAATTAAAGAAAACTACCTCTAACACCCTGCTTGCACTCCCAGGGAATGCAGCACAGAGAACCATACTTTGTGTAGCTGACCGCGCTAACTCTCCCATACAGAAAAGCCATAACTAGCACTTCTGAAGGAAGTGCAGGAAGGACAAGCATTAACACCCACAGAGACTTGGATTTGGTTTTAATCGATGGTCAGAATTTTTGTACCTAAAAAGAACACTGAATCTTCATATAGGAAAGAAATAGGTGCAACTTTCTATACCGTAGATGCATTTGGTAATACTAAAGTGGCTGACTGGATTCAGCAGACGGTCTTGCTCCATCTGTAGGGAAGTGTTGGGTTTTTTGTTTCCTTTTTTTTTCTCTCTGCAGATAGGACAACCATAAGAAAGACCCATGTTGGGATGAAATAACCACAGAAACTTGTTTCCTCCTAAATTCAGAAAGATGATTAAAAAAAAAAAAAAGTTCTCAAACATTTTGCATTTTTGAAAAGTAAATACATATGATTGAAAGCAAAAAGAAAAGAAAAAAAAAACACATACTTTTGCACTTAATTACTATTTGTACAATACTCAATTGTGATACACTTGTCATTACAAAATTAAATAAATTGTTCAGCCTCACTAGTGAAATTCTACACTTGTGCATCCCGTGATTATAGCAATTTCAGATTAATGGCATATAGATTCCTGGTTATTAACAATTTAACAGCTATGTGATTAGCATTTTCAATTAAGGAATACAATTTGTGAAGCTGATTAAGACAGCAGCACTCTCCATTGTGCACATGCTGGATCTACAAGCTGTATAATCACCTGCGACACTGACGGAGGAGTTACTGGTTAAGGAATTGGCCTCTACCCCCTTGCCTCCTGCTGGTGATTGAAACCATGTACTAGACTTCTTAGTGAGGACTTCTTAAAATTGCTGCAGACATAAAATAAATTGATTCCTAGTTATTACAGGTTGTTGTACATTAAGCACACAAAAACCCCTACAAACACTGCCTGCAATTAAAAGAAAATGTGCATACATTGAGTATCTCTGCTTGGCCAAAATTTTAAATCCTAAATCCAAACAGCCTCAGGGGGCTGGATCTCATCTGTCTGTTGTGTTACAGAAAGCCCACGGTATCATCTGTTTCTTGTTATGTATTCTTTGTTAGTTCGTTAAGGGATAACATACACTGTGCCTCCAACAATAAACCTGCAGATTTAATCCTTACTTCTTACAAGCCTGAATGATGGCAACTTCACTTCAAACATCACAGACAGTAAAACTCCCAGGAGTGAATCTCTTGTTTCAATACTGAGGGCTCAATTTCTTGGACTTCACAAATCCACAATCCCTAATGTATTCACCATCAATTTATATAAGTTTCTTACTGCTCTCATACTGTATCAAAGCAGACTTTTTGGTGATATGTATGTCATCAACTTCTGCTGGGCTATAGAAGGGCAATTTGATGATGTCAGGCAGACATATTTATGGCCAGCCAAAACCAGGCAAAGATGTACTAACTGTCTGCTACACTAGACAGAGACTGATGACTACAGCAGATGCTTCACTGAAAAAATCTGGAGGATTTTCAGAGAGGTTCTCCAGTCAAAAGAAGCTCACAGATATTTATTTTAGCCTTCATCAGTGATCTTTCTGTGTTTCCATCAGAATTTACTTACCCATTATTTGTACGAGTAGAGCCAGTACAAGTGAGGTCTATTCACATGAAATGAGCATTTCAATATAAATACCAGAAATTTTCACAGAGATATTGATCTTTGATTTAGCCCTGCCCCCATGTGGTCTCTTACAAAGTTTGCTTTTAATAAAAGTAACTGCCTCACTCACCTTCTATTCCTATTTTCAGTTTTCCCCAACCCCTTTTTCTATAGGTTCAGCTTGGTCTACCTACCACCTCCCCTGCTTCCCATTTTTCATTCTGTTTCATTCTGGCAATTTCTAGTTAGATGTGTGCAAATATTCCCGTCTTTTGTCTATGAGGTATGACTGAGTTACTGCATTTTGGTAATCAGGTTTGGATTGGCAGTGAAATGTTAGATAGCACTACAATTCAGCAGAAATGCATCACTGTTTTAGCACTACATTGGCACTAGAAATGGGACAAATTCCAGGTCTGTTTCTGTAGTTGAGCTCAGCTCTCAGCATTCTCTCTCTTCTTCCATGTGTAAAAAAAAAATAAAATAAAATAAAATAAAAAAATAAAGTAGAAGCTACAGTAACCCAAGCTTGGAAAATTGTGATTAATAGCTGCCCTGATCTGCAGATTTTCACCAAATGGTGTCTGAAGTCATAGCATGAAACAGACGGGCACATTCTTTGCACCAAGGCACTCTCTCTCCTTTCACTGAAGAATATACTAGATGCATATTCCCCAGTTTCTTGCTTTTCTATTAAGACTCCATGGAGAAATGAAGAGAGGAAGGCTTAAAAGTCTGTCTATACCAGCACTGAACAGAGAGTTATACATGTCCAAGGGATCACAACAGAGGAGAGTAAGGAAGTTACACATAGTTCAGAAATAGTGCAAGTTAAGCTCCATTTGCCTGTCTTACATTCCAGAATACACACATCTACCAATGAAAATCACCTTATTTTATAGTGAAATGGAGCAGTTACTGAAATGTATGATATGTATATATTTATATTGGAAACTGAAATTTCAGGTCCGACTATGCAGTGGTTCTTTGTGCAGTAGACCCTGACTTAGAACTTTAAAGTTACAGGTGGACACCTCCAGAAGACATGAAAGGCAAGTGGTACAAGACAGCACTCCCTGTATATGTCTGGAGAGATTGTATGTCATGAAAGCTGAAAGTTAATCTACACTTTATTAGATTAACCCTCTGTACAATAGAAGACTGCACTTAAAAATAAATAAATAAATAAATAAATAAATAAAGTTTTTCACGGTATTTCTGCATTCAGAAATAACTATGTGAGAGGAACCTCAAAACTGCAGATGCAACTCTTTGAAGGCTGGGTGGGGACTGCCAGGACTGAAGCTGCATGAGCTTCTTAAAATTGTACCCTGGGTGGATACGAACAGGAAGAAACTTCAGATCAAATGGTTCAAGCTTGGCAGAATTAAGAGAATCTGAGAATACAGTTTTGTGTCTAGAAACAGAAGGCAATGTGCTTAAAAAAATGTATTAATACAACATGCTTTTTTGTGTGTTCATTAAATGGCAGGAAACTAGAAAAGAAACTACATTTTGACAGTCTAAATTTTCTTTTTCACCAGATTTCTCAGCTAGAAATCTGGTGGCTCTAAGAGGTAAGATGTAGGAAGCATTACTCATAGTTTACAATGTCTTATTTTGCCCCCAAAATTCCTACTTTTCAGCAGCAAGTGAATTGAACCTGTGAAATTCTTTTTTTATTTTCAGATTTTTTTTTTGTGTTATCAAGAAAAAAAAGTAAAGACAATGAGTTAAAGACTGAAATTTAACAAAGGTGGCTTCTGATGATATACCCTGCTCATGTTCTTTTCTTAACAGGCTCATCTGGCAAAATATTGTATGATCCTCCTTACTGAATTACAGTTCATTGCAGCTCCTAAGGTACAGGACAGTTTCCCTACACTCAAAGAGACTGAATTCAGGCTTCTCTAACCTATTTTAAAGGTTTCTGATGCCCCACATCATCGCTGGAGACACCATATACCCTAGTCAAATAACAAGTGTACTTCTAAATAATACCAAAATATTTTTTAAAAGCACAAAAATGTGTTTCTCAAGAATAATTTATTCTCAGAAAATGCAGTAGCTTTTTGCAGACACTTATCTGCCAACCACATTCCTGCCTTCTGTTCTGTCCTTTTGACACCAGCTCTACACCTAAAAACCTAGAGATAAATGCTGCCTGTGAAGTTGCCTGACCTCCTACTGTGATCAACAAACAGAGGTCATTCTTTCCTTTTTGCTAGCAACATGCTACTTTTTTTCCTGATACCTTTGTAGTCCCAGGTCCATGGACCTCTTTGCTGGAGGGATTCCACCTTTACTGATTCCACTTTGTATCTTTGCAGAAAGATTTTGCTCTCCATCCTCCTCTCCAGCTACATCACACTGATACATCCCAGGGAGACTCCTACAGCTAAGAATTCATGGATATGCTTCTCTTTGGTGTCCGTTTCTTCATTTCAGGAACAGAAAAACTGCATGATGTCTTGAAACAAGCAAAGCAGAAAAATCTCCTATGTAAAATAGAGTATATTCATTTTCCCTTCAAGAAGTTGACTATGTTATGCCCTAACATAACCTTAATACCAGTCAGAAATAGTTATAAATAAGTACTTATGACTACAGATGCTGACTTCTGATGATAAACTGCTTAATCATTAGCTAATGGCTCTCTTACAGTCAGCTATACCAGTGCCAGAGTTTGCTGGCTCAAGCTGCCCTATATGCCCTTGTGTTAATTACTTTGACTAACTACAGGAGAGACTTATTAAATTTACTGATTGCAGTGTCCATAAACCAATATTTTCTAATTCTTCTACATCAATAAGCAGAGTACTGCTCTCTTTAGCACTGACTATTTTTTATTGGCTTATACAGTCTTTGTGCAAACTCAGTGAAATTACCCTTTGTTTACAGAGCCAACACAGGGCACAACAAGATTCAGTTGTGCGTACTTTTTATGGCCCTCTCCAGGGGCAATTTTTCTTCCAACTTCAAGGTTTTAGCACTTGCAATCACTAAAAAAAGGCAAATATCAGATACCTTTGATATCTTAATATATAGAGCCACTAAAATATCTACCTCATTCCAGCTACATCTTCTTCCAATTCCACTGAAGCATTCTTACAATTTACAGAGATGCTGTAACAGTTCAGACATCATTAACAGTGCCATTCTCAATTTCTTTCAAGAACAAGACAATGTTATATCATCAATGGGCATCAGTATAGCCCTTGATCTGTCAACTATGAAAAGAAAAACATTAGTGAATAATGCCAGTAGATTTGTTAGTGTGAATGTGTATATCAGGAAATAAATTCTTTCAATCTGCTTTTATATTATATCTTCCATCCTCTCCCATTGCTGACTAATTTCTAAAATTCCTGTCTTTTCATTTAACTACAAGTTATTGCATTTTGGTCTTCCAAGACTGCAACTTTAAATGTTATCTTTGTTTAGCATATCTTGAAGCGTACTCCAAATGTCACCCTTCTGCCAGGTGCATTAAACTTTGGTCTCTGAGGTCCAGAGTTGGCGACTGCCTTTCTCCACTTTTAATTAGTATAATTACTTATCTCTGTGCTTCACCAGTTGCTGTTGGTAGAATGAGAGGAAGGGAGATTTATAATATTGCTTCCATTACCACAAGGTAACAAACCCAAGGTTTCACATTTATTTGAAAGACAATCTGAAATGGAACAACTCTAATTTCTGGTGTCTCTAACACATTATCTTCCCTTTCTGTAATTCCCTTTAGCTCTTGTGATAGTTATCTTGAGTAAGAGTCTGTGTGGCAGCACAGCCCAGACTGCTCAGTACAGGAGGATTAAGGGGTCATTAAACACCTTGGTACTCCGTTCTGGAGGGAACACAGCATAATTAGAATAAGGACCCAAGGCTTTCTAAGGTACAGTTATTTCCCCTTACTGCTTTGCTTTATAGCATTGCCTAGAATTTCAGAAGAGCTCCAGCCCTCTCTAATAACCATTTGCAGTTCAGCTGCTGCTACACAGTGTGCCACATACTTTGCCAAGGAGCTTTCAGAAGGCAACACCTGATTGTACCTGAGATGAAAGAACTTTTCCACTGCTAAATGAGAGAATGCTAGAGACATTTACCTTTATTTGGAGTAAGGAATGTTAGATCACAATACATTTTTAAAAGTTATTTATACTGAAAATTATTTCTAATGTATTCCAAACATGAACAAAAGACCAAATTACTACCCTACAGTTTTGTCACCGATCTGGTATTTCAGCAGGCACAGGAATGTGATAGGTACCTTGTATCATCATACAGCAGAGTTTCGTGAGTCCATGGTGATCTGGAAGTAAGTCGGGAAATAAAATAATGAGGGGTTTGGACATGAGACAGAAATAAATTATCCTGAATATTAAAGAAGAAGAAAGAAATACAGTTGACCAAAAAAGAAAGAAACATAATTGACCATGCTAGAATAAAAATCATGGTGTTTTAGAAATTACTGTTCATTTTTCTAATACTGCAGCTAGAAAGATATTGAAGAACCTAAAACCAAATGGCCTTATTTTCACTGATTTGGGGCATTCATTCACGCAGCTAGAGTGGTTTCTGCTCAGTTTATCTGCTATTTCTTTCCTTGTACAAGAAATAATTTCCCACACTACTGTCTGTCACCTCTCACAGTGTTATGACTACAAGCCATCAAAACCTTATAATGAATCAGATTTCTGATAGAAAATTATGATTAGTTTAAAAAAACAAAAATACATGTTTTATGGTGAAGGCACAGTTTTTGCAAATTTCTTAGTTTTTCTTCTCAGAACCTGGGTCAGGCTTTTCAACTTTGGAGTATACCCAACTTGCAATCATTTATAATGGTTCACCCAAGGAACCAGAAGACTTAAGAATCCCATTATGTATTAAAGATTTTAGGGTCAAAGCGATGCTTGGGATTTAATACATCTAGGTCCTCTGTCACAAAACCATGATCTTGAAAACTACAAGCTTTCTACTTCAAGATAATGATATTGTCTAGTCACAAGACTAGAGTTCTCAGTTGCACTACCAATCTGGGGAGAATTTACATCCAGAATTTTAATGGGGTTAACTCAAAATTGAGGTAATCATAAAATGAGGAAATGAGGAAAACAATGAGGAAATCATAAAATGTGTTTTAGCCAAACCTTTGAATCCTGAGCAGGAACTTCTATGTCCATAGGACAACTACCTCCATCCCAATCTACCTTGCCTAAAAGAATTAAAGGCCCATATCCTAACTTCCCCTCCAAATGTTTTCCAAAGCTCACTCTGCTTTACTTCTGCCAACACTTCCTCAACTACCTGATCAAAAATATTTGCTCCAAAGATTCAAAAGTTAATGACTTCTAAAACCTTCCCTCTACAAATGGATCAATAAAACCTCTCATGAAAAAAAAAAAAAAAAAAACAAAAAAAACATAGTTCATCACTCATTCCCATCACTCATTTACATCCACTGAGAGTGATCAGAAAAACAGAGACACTGTCAATCTCGTAAGGTTCCCAAGACACATGCTAGATGGAATAGCATGTGTATGGATGGATACCTGTACATCAGAGATCTCCAAAAGCGTGACATAAAAAAAAATCAGCTAACACATAGCCACAGTAGGAGAGTGCTTTTTACATAAATTTAAGACCTTGGGATACATTTCTAAAAGTGGTTTAAAATGTTAACTGTGGTTTTATTTTTTCCCATTTCTTAATACTCAGTATTGATTGGCCAGGCTTAATGTAGCACTGTGCATGCAAACTAGGTACAAAATTGTTGTTAGCACTAGAAAATCACCTGCCGTTAAGCTGCATACTGCAGATGCAAATTTAGCATGCTCATAAATGGAAAGCTTGAGAGGAGTACAGAATGTCCCTAGAACTACAGCTCAGAATATTAATCAGCTTGAAATATATTTAGACTGAATGAGATGGGATTAATAATGTCTCAGAGATAATAGATCTTTTTTCTTTAGATAGTCGATCCAGGTTTTACCTTATTACTATTTTATAGCTGTTTGGTGGGCCATCTGAAACAAATGGGAGGTTGCAGTTTCCTAGTGAGCAGCTTTGCCCACATTTCAAGACCTCTCATCTCAAACAGCATTTGTGGTCCCAGCTGAGCACTGAAAGGCTGAGTGAGCAAAAGCAGTTCAGGGTGAGATTTCCAAAGGCCGGCTCGTGGCATTGGCTTAAACTCAGAAAGCCCTTTGCTTCTCCCCACCCACATCAAGGCTGAAGGGCTCTTACTGACTTACCCAGGATGAGTTTTCCTTGCCACACCAGCACTGCCAAATTCTCCACTGCACACTGACATGGCTTCAGTAGGAGAGGCTAAGAGGCTAAGAGGAAGGGTACCTCCAGTGGTTACAGTGCTCTCCTGGAAAAGAGAGATACAGACTTAAAATTTTTCTTTGTGTGCAAGGGCAATTTGCTAAGCCAGCTTCCTGATGTATGCAACCTCTGCATGAGGTCAGAGGACTCATACCCTCTCCTCTTCTTCCTGGAAAGTAAGGTCATGTACTAAGAGAAGGCCTAAGGCAGTGGGGTTGTTAAACACAGTGCAGTGCTACAGCTGTGCTAGCTGTTGTGAATCAACCTGAACTAAGGCTTCTTGCCTCAAATGGCTGAAATCCAGCCTCATCTTCTCCCATATTTTGGCTACGTGCTTCACATACTCTGGCTCTAACACTTGACTTATCCCTCAGAAAGTCAGTGCATCTGCCTGAATGTGAATGTTATACAGTAGGAGAGAAAGTTGTCTATTTTATTTTTTTTTTCTGAATTGGATTTCTGTGGGCTTAGTAAGCAAAATGTTCTCACTAATGGGACCAAAAGATCAGCACAAATGGCAGAAGGGAATCAGGGGAGGATACATTTTGGACTAAGTAAGGAGTGGGACATCTCTGGACACCAAGTCAGTTTAGCAGTCTCATGAAACTTCCCCCCAGATCCTTTTTAAGTCTGAGTCCAAGTTGAGACACCCCACTTCTCAGTGTCAATCTAGAGTTATGAAGCTCTCTGAACAGCACAATTATTCTTTATACTTCCCCCTTCACATGCTTAACTCAGCATTCTCGCATCTCCCGCAGGCACCAGGTTACACGTTTTAAAAACAGCTTTACCTGAGACTCAGATCTCTAAGGGCATTTAAGTGGATGCCTCCCACTGTTTTCAATTAAGAAGTCAAGAGCTTAAATGCCTCTGAAAATTTCATCCTGTAAGTCCTCTTTCTGTAGCTCAGCCCTCAAGGTTTTAGTTCCTAGGCCAGGGACTATCGTTTTTAGTTACAAAAGGCTTACATTCAGACTTTACTGATGGCATAAATGAAAGATTTCAATTTCCAAGAAGTGATTTTGAAATATGAGATAAATATGCCACAGTTCCTATGCAGCATGGTTTCCAACTTCTTTTACTGCTGACTATCATCCTAAAATGAGATTTTATACTACCCAACCTAAAAATGGAATTTTATAATAGAACTGCTGATAGACGCTTTGTAATACGTTATATGCTAATATTTTTAAAAGTCCTTGCTTGCAATCTAATTAAAACACACACACAGAGGAGAATGAAACAGGGCCGCTAAGACAGTCTTTTCACTGTGAAAAGATCGTAGGGTATTTCCACTTAAATGCATTACCTGAGGGTAATTCCCCTTTCAGTTGCCAGCAAAAAATAATAATAAAAAAAATGTGTTATCTTGATAAAATAAAATTGCCTCAAGGAACTTGACAAAAGTTGAACTCTTGTATTAATGAGATTTTAATGAGCTACCCAGTGAAGATGAGAGAATTACAGTAGGATTATTACTTTTCTCTTTTACACCTACTGCTGTATCATGATGGACCAAATATATCCCTACGAACGTATCTAGTTTTCTTCATGGTCTTACCGTAGAGCTTAATTAGACTTTGTACTCTTTGTTGCAATTCTAAATAGTAATTACAAAAACACCTTTGTTCTTTCTTCGCAAGATCAATACCTGTTACTCTGAACACTAAGTCAACCAAGCGGATGCATTTTCCAGCTTTAATATTTAGCTAGTAGTGAGCTACCTCATTTCAGTTTGTTTTTCATCATGAAAAATTTCAACACAAAGCAACAACTTCATCTTAACTATGCATTAATTACAATACTTCAGCCTTTCTTCCCAGAAATCAAAAGGGATCGGCTTCTTCCTGCCTCTCACCTTCCTATCCCAAAATCTCAGCTCATTTTGTCAGTTTGCTCTCCTCTGAGGGTGAACTTGGACAGATTCAGCATACAAGGAACAGAGAGGGCATGAAGAACTCTCATTCTTCCGTGGGTTGGCCAACATGTCTTGTTATCAGGATTATGATCATACAAATTTGGGTGCTGAAAGGAATTTTCCTTAACATGGACGGACAAGGGTCTCACGATTATGAGGGGAGAAACAAGAAAAACAGAAAGAAAATTCTCTCCTGTGGTGATTTTACTTGGGTGGAGAGCCGAGCTCCACCACAACTGCTCTCTCACTCCCCCTCCTCAAAGGGGAAGGGGGATTAAAATACAATGCAAAGGGCTCAAGGGTTGAGATAAGGACAGGGAGATCACACAGTAATTATCATGATGGGCAAAACAGACTCAGCATAGGGAGATAGTAAGATTTATTGCGTATTAGTAACAACCTAGAGAAGTGAGAAACAAAGGAAAGAAACCAAAAAAGCCTTCCCCTCGTCCACTCTCTTCCACCTCCTCCCCCCCCAGGTGTCACTCTGAAGGCATCTGGCAAATGCAGAAATAACAGGAGTAAGACAGGAAATATATTCTACAAAAATACCATTCGGGGAAAAAGGGAAACAAAACAGAACAAAAAAAGTTTCAACATATCTCCTTCCCTCTACTATTAGCCCAGCTGTTCCACATGGAGCTTATCTTGACCTAGCACTATTTCTCATTCAAGTTTGTCCTGTAGTGACTCTACAATATCTTAAAAAAAAAAAGTCACTCTACCTGCAAAGAATGTGATTGGGAGCTAAGCAGGCCTTCATGTGCCACTGATATTGATGTCTGTAGTATGTCAGAGGACAAGGAGATGAAAAACTCAATCTTTTTAAAACTTCTCAGAAAAGTACATCAGGCTTCACTTCCAGGAAATGTTTAAAATGTATTAATGTCAGTGAGATTTAAACATGTGCTTGAACTTTGCTGAATAGAGATGAGGAACACAACAAGGTCTAGGAGTAGAGGAAGGGCCGCCCCTATGAAATGAATAGCTTAAGCCAATTTAATGGTAATTTACCAGTTCCTGCTGCCCCCCAGCAAGCTTATAGTGAAGTGAAACATAGGAAATATGTCAACGCAGTCAATGTGTTATCAATATGTCACCTATTCAGTCATGTACAAACCTCTTTGGATACTTTATTCAGGGATTTATTCTGTACCATGCAGGTCTCCTTACCATGTCACCCACAGACTTTCCCACAGAATGCCAGTTTCTGTTACTGGCACTCCTGAATGCTGTTACTAGAAGACTCTAATTCCTTCTCTCCACACCCTCTCCCAAAAAAGACTCAGAAAGACAGCAGGTGCACAAGGGAATGGACTACTACGGGAGTAACTCCGCTAACTGTAGGAGACAAAATAAGAAGTGATTCTTATTTGGTACCTGAAAAATTATGCTTAAAATCAATGAGAATCTCAACACTCACCTCAGTGGCAATAAGAAGAAGCAATCTTCTTTTATACTTAAAAATCAGGGGAGAAGAAGAAAGCAATTCTTCTTTAATCAAAGCTATTTTTAGACATCTACAGCTTCTACATAGTTTTAGTTCAAGATCCTCTTGTCTCCTGCCCTAGCAATTTTTAATAATAAATAAATAAATGCTACCACAAAGGTAAAATAAATAAATAAATAGAATAAAATAAAAACTATGACATACTAATTACACACATAATTTGGGAGGAAATTGAATTGCTATGATCACTGACAGGGAAAAACAATACGACACGGTATTTGTTCAGAACAAATATAAAAGTAAAAGCCAAGAACAAACAAGATTAACATTTATCTTTGAGCTCATAGGCTGCTGGTTTTAATTAGAAACAAATAGGCAAACAGACTCAGCAGAAGCTGACCACCTCAAATGGTTCAGAAACAGCTTCTTCAGGTCTCTTCAGAGAGTATCTACATTTGCAAATCAAATCAAAGAAAGAAAAAAAAAAAAAAAGAGTAGCAGTAGCCTCCTCCAGTCAGAATAAAACCCAGTTGTATCAGCAGTATTGAAGCTATTTTAAGTATTTTGAATTAGTAAGTCCTCTTACACCAAAATCAACAAAAAAGATGGTTAACTATTAATTTTTACTAGGTGTCTTAATATGTAATTTTCAAAGAATTTTAGAAATAAGCTAAGTGTTATTTGCTTCCTCTTACAGAAGGCTACGGTACAGAGATGCAGTGTTACCCAAGGTCAGGAAGGTTGGCAGCAGAGCTGGAATAATGCCCAGTGGAGTGTAATATTCTATGGTCCCCTAATCTAGAAGGCAATCAGGAGACACCACTGCCCCTTGAGAACTGGTTTGCCCTGAGGAGCTATTTAACCAACTGAAAACACCCTTAATCAGCTAATCTGGATGCTGTGCAGCAAGGAATCCAAAACAGGATATTTTAAGTTCTTATCCCAAGCACCTAAGTAAACAATAAACATGTTCCATTGCCTGTTCATTCTCCCTCTGTATTCATCTACAGATGCACCATCTTTACCATTCTCCACCTTACTCAGTGCACCTGCATTATTAAAAAAAAAAAAGTGTGGAAATAATTTTTCATCAGCTACACATAATCAGCCCTTCTTTAAGATGATACTGTTTCCAGTGTTTGGCTTCTCCACTCCCCCACGCATTACAGATACCCTAAAAAGGCAGAGAGACTCTGATGGATATGATTTATTGCCTTGATTTATTGAACTGAGCAATGACAGAGCTCCCGCTTGACAAGTTTTCGTTTCTTCATGGCAAGTAATTAGCCTTCATATTGCCAAAGGGCTCTTCAGCTGCCCTGTCAATGCTGTTCCAACCTAATGAAAATACAGCATCTTATCATAGTAAGACATTTACATTATTCACATACTGCTTTCCAGTGGCCTCTCATTAGCTCCAGCCTGCTTAACTTTGCTGGTTTATTTGCTGCAAAAAGAACAGAAAAATACTCAGGAAGGAAAGATATCATTCAGCTGCAACCTTGCCTTGCTGCTGGGCTAAATCAAAGTCTTCTGACACCCCTATGCCAATGATTTTAAAGAGACTGTGTGAGGATACATAATCTAACACACAATTTCAGCAATACATTTACTCATTTGCCTTCATGCAGCTGCATCTTGTTATTTCGTACAACCCCAAATAAGAGTGTTATAATCCACACCTCAGAGTCATAATCCCCCTCTACTTTGTCCTCCTGATAGGCAGTTTACAGCTATCTGATCCCGATGCTGAATTCCTCTCCTGCCAAGCTGCCAGCTCTCTAGCCAGCAAATAAAATCTATAACCACATCCCTGCCTGTTCCCTAACTACCTGGGGACGTGATAACTGACAGTAGTTCAACAGCCTTGCTAACTCTTTCAGGCTGGGACCAAGCCCTGCAGGCAGACAATCCAGGTGGGATGGAGGAGGAGCTGTGATGGCATGGTATGCAAGCCACAGTGCTGCTAGCTTTATACAGAGGGAGATGGTCTGTTAATCCCATCAAATCCCACAAACAGTGCTTTGTCCAGACCGGTAATAACATCCCGCTGGATTTTTGTAACATATAAAGTGCCTCAACACCTTAGAACATGTCACGCACAGACATATGCAAACTAATAGCCAGTGCAGGTGCCAAGAGCAATTTTGTCTAGCAGCAAGATCTTCAGTAAGGCCGTACAAGACCACCTAGTTAGTGATCACTTGTTAGGAAGGTGGTCAGATCTGTGTGCAAGAAAAAGCATATGTTGAGAGTAAATAGACAACCTAACAAAAAATATGAATTCAACTGGTCTCTTACAAATTTTCAAGAATAATAAATCCTTTCAGAACTTCATTTATCTTCTTTATCTGTCCAATTCACAGATTAGGATTATTTCAGAGCACAACAAATTGTTTCATGCTTTGCCTTGGCTTTCTCCTGTTCCATTTCCCCCACCTCGCAATAAATTTTGTTCTTGTTTCTCAGAGAACCCATTCACACAAGACCATTGGTCTTTCCATTGACTCTGAGTCTGGACTGCTGGAGAGAGCAAGGAGGAAGCAAAGCATCGTTAAGAAACTACCGAGGGAAAAATAAATAAATAAATAAATAGATTTCCTGGAAAGGATGAAAGGATGCTGGAGAAATATGAATATCACCTGTGAACTTCAAAGCTCTCAATGAATTGTTCAATACCTAGCCAACAATTTCAGTTTACCACAAACAAGTAGAAAAAAGAGGGATGTATCCTCCTATTAAACCAGTATAAGGCAAAGATACTGTTTAAAAAAGCTATTTTATTTGCAAAAGCTATCTTTCTTGCTTACTAGCCAGTGGGTTATTCAGTGTGTTTAAATTCAAGAAGCTAACTTGTATCTGGTCTGCTAAAGTCATACTCGGTTTATGGCAGATAATGGTCTAATCCTAGGTCGATACAAAATTGTAAAATGGGGGATAAGGCCCCCACAACCATGTTACGCTGTGGCCTAAATCAGATCCTGCCTTCCCAGGAGACATGAGGAGGCAAAAGCAAGTCCCGCTGCCTTCTTCTTAATCCTAACAGAGGAAGACAGTGAGGAGAAGGTGAAACACGCTTTCAATCTGCTATCCCACTGGATCGCACAACTGAGAAATAGAGATGGTAATATTCATGAACTGGGCATGTGACTCCCAGCACATTCCCCACCACTAAATGAGAGATAATAGAAAATAAAATTGTCCCTTAAATCCCACATTCTTCCTCACAGATCTTTTGGGGATGCTAAGGGCACGTGCAACTCCTAATTCTTGTCCATGAAAAGGTTTTCTCCTTCTGCCTTTCACCACCCATGGTATGAATAGCCTGCCTGTTACTTCTTTGTCCAATTTTATCTTTCAGGATAAAAACTTCCTGAGGTAAAACTCCTGTCCAGAAGATCAAAGCCTAAAATGGATACAGCGTTCTGTCTGCCCAGGTTTATTTTTACTGGTATTGCCCTTGATACTAACACTGCATCTTCCTTTCAAACTGAAAAGTACCTAGAACATTTTCTACTGCACATTAAAAATAAATAAATAAATAAATAATCATAAAACATTGCTTAGGAAGCTGTGAGCAACAAAAACAGAGCTGTCCTACAGACATGTATTCTGCCAAAAAAAAAAAAAAGCGTTGATTAAATTCCTACTATACACTTTAAGTGTTGTTATTCCAACTGTGAGCAACTGGATAGTTCACCTTGAGCTTGCTTTTCAAGGCACTATAATGCCTTAGGAGGGTCTTTAGTCATAGCTCCTTGCTTATTTCAGAAATTTCCCCATGCTGTGCTATTGCATATAAAGGAAATTTGGAAACTGTCAGAAAGCAGATATTGGGCTTCTAAAGCTTGGGCCAAAGCCTGCAGATAAGTAAGGTTGCGGTGACCAAAGTAAACGTGCTATATTTCTTCTAATTGCTTTTTTTTCATTTTCAATCTGAATATTCAGTGATAAAAAACTATTGAAATGTCAGGGTAGGGGAAGGAAGAAGAGTAAGAACAGAAAAGTAATTACTTTCTGTGGGCCTTTTCCAAGTTTGCTTAAGTAGTAAAAGAGGTTCAGTGGCAAAGTCTTGGAAAGGACTGAAAGTCCTGCCTTTTCGTCTGAAAGAGTCACCAGGAAAAGATAAATATACTAAGCTTGCCAAATATCCCTAATATAAATAGGTGCAAAAATAAAATAAAATAAATAAAATAAAATAAATAAAATAAAATAAAATAAAATAAAATAAAATAAATAAAAAGGCTAAGGCTGAAAGTTATGGGAAAATAAAGTACATCTGTAACGATTTTGATGACTAAAGAATAATCTGGTAAACTCCTTCTGTTCTTCCCTTCTGACCACTTTATTATCAATTTCATTCTTACCGTGGGTCATCAAACTTCTATGCCACTCCTGTAAGCACTGAGGATCTTCCTTGCAAGCAGAGAACTTTATGGAAGATAAAAGATGGTTCCCCAGGATGTGGGTGTTTTGCAATCTCATTGATGCCTTTTTGTCGTTACGATGCTTTCTTATGTTTCTGCCATCTCTGACAGCCTCATCCCTGAAACTTTTTTTTTTTTTTTTCAGAGAGTTTCTCTCTCTTCCTGCACCTTATACTTCATTACTTCTTCCTTTGGCTGCATCAAAGGACATCTTTCTCAATTCCCTGTGATGAGGGGTTGCCATTCATTGTTGCATTTAACCCATCCCCAGTCAATGTTGTAATTTTTCTTCTCAAGTTCATTCTACCATTCAGCTTAAGCCCAGAGTTGTTTGCAACAGTCCTCAATCTGGTTTCCTAGTGTACTTTCAAGTACAGCTTAACTGTGAAGAGGTGTCCTCAGAGATGACAATTCATGTGTAGACAACTGCTCTCTGAAAAGCTGTTTGTACTCAGTCTGGCCCAAGAACCTGTGAAAAAGCTATTCATCAGTGACTTCTTTCAGTTCTGAATATTGTCAAAGATCTTGGAGACTAATGGTCCAATTTGATAAAGGAGGGGTTCAACCAAGACCTAGATGTGCAGATACAGATGCCAGCTTAAAGGCAATGGCAGTGCAGAAGGTGAGCACTACCTATTATTGGATTTTGACAGGTCAGCACTGGCACTGAGTCCTACAAGCTGCTGAGTTAGTAATGAGTACAGGATGGGAACTAAGACATCCCTCAAGATAAAACTGATGCCCTTCTGAACCAGAGATATGAAGAACCTATTCTCGGAGAGGCTGAGTCAAGAGGAACTGCAAGTAATCAGCATCATTTAACATGTTTTCCTTCCTAAACCACCCACAAATGTGAATCCCTTTGGATTGTTTAGCTTCTGTGATTTACCAGCTGTGTTCATCAGAAATCTTTAAAAGTACACTTTTCTCAAGCATACTCTGGCAAATATATTTATATATTCTTATACTAAGTTCTTAACTACAATGTTATTTTCAACCCACTGATGTCTTACAGCTCACTGTGCAATACAAAAGTCTAATACAAAGATTCTGCTTGCTCGTGGAACAACTACAAAAAACTTAATACTTTAATCTCTTCAGTTTAAATAATATTTGTCAGCATTTTCCCTCTTCTGTTAAAAACTCTTCTAAAAGCATTACTTGACCCAAAGAGGAAAACAAAACAGAGTTACAAGCATGAGCCAGTTTTTATCTTCACAACAATGCCTCAGATATCTTTGACAAGCCCACTCCTCTAACCCATGCAGTCCAGTGAAGGATTCTGCCAAAATGAGATAGGAAGGAGTTTTGCCTTATTAAACGTCCTGGACTCCTGCAATCTCACACATAGACTCATAGCTCATGAAGTAAGCTCTGAAAGTCAGAACAAAAACGGAATGGGATGTCATAACTGCTGCAAGATGGTATTTGGATTCATTTCTAATAAACAGACTTTTCTCATCACTTTGTCACATCTAGATTAGATGTCCAGCCTCTAAGAGGTTTCAGCTGCTATATACAATAAACACTTTCCATCACATGAAAAGAGATGGGACTCAAACTGTAAATGATCATACATCCTGAACACTGACCAAAAGAGCTAATGGAAAACTCACTTCTAAGGGAAGAATTCCCTTATCCTTTCTATGGGTCTGTTACAGAAAGCAGATCAGAGGAGTAAATATGGTACCAGACAGATGGTACTTACTCATGCTGGATGACATTACTTGCAGCACTAGCATGATTATGAGATTAAGATGGTGTGGGGATAATATCTCTTCTTTTTCTCACAGTGTGTTTGTTTAATACCAGAAATTGCACCAGAAAAAAAATAAAATAAAAATAAAAACAAGTGTGGTCCTCAGTAGTATTTGAGTCACAAAGTAAGGAAACAGTAAGATGAAATGCTTTTAAAGTAATTTGAGATATTAGAGTTTCTGTCACAGAAACTATATAAAGTGCAAAAGAATTAGTGCAGCTAATTCATGTATCTAATCTTTTTGGACAATGTCCATTTTATGTACGTGCCAGTTGTCTCTACTCAAAATGGCTGATGTGAAATCCTTGGAGAAGGAGCTAAAACAAAGATTTCTATGCCTAGCTCTCCAAGTATTTTCTACCAGAGTGAAAGTTAATCACAGAGGGTTAAAACAAACATGTTGAAGTGGAAATTATTGTCCTGTATCTTTACCTGCAATGACAGAAAAGTAATGTAAGTACTTATCTGAATATTTAAAATTTTTGCTATTGAAATAAAAGAGATATTCTGCTATTTGAAATAACAAAATTAGAGAAAATAGATAACAATCCAGGGGAAACAGAGAAAATTAGAGAAAATAATAACAAAAGGGAAAATTAATAACAAAAGACTGGGTAAGAGTATTTTAAACATTTTAAACATTTTTATATAACTTCAAAAAGATCAGTTGATTTCTTTTGCGTCTTCTGATAAGGGCCTATTTAAAGCAAATCAAACTATAAGAGATATGCATTATAATAAATTATATAATAAATGTACTATAATTAGTATGTTATCACCTGTTGATTTTCTTTATCTGCTACAATGAGATGAAAAAAAATTTAAAGGTCACTTTCATTAGATGTTTCTTCATTATAATATTGCAATAAGTACTCAATTCTTAACAAAGGCTAGACAACCATGTAGTTTTATGAAGTAGGCCTAGGAAATAATTACATCCTTTAACAAAAAAAGAAAACCAGCTTACCCTTTGCTTGTCACTGGAAGGTGACAAGCACACAAAAATGCACATAGGTCCAGCTGTTCCCGTGTAACTCCATAGCCTCCTGCTTTTTGCAGGTCATCTTAACAATGCATTTATGTGTCAAATCTAAACTGTCACTACTTTGAATTGCCAACAGGAAAGAGAAATTAAATGGAGGTTAATATAAGGATCAGTAACACTGGAACTAAAAAAAAAAATAAAACAAACAGGGCCTATATGGACATGTCAAATTATAATTTATGAAGCCAGTTTGGGGTTTTCTTCTCTGATAGGTACTTCACCTGTGATCTTTGGCAAGTCATTTTAAAACATATCTGAAGAAAGACTTTGATTCCAAAGTTCTGCCTAATTTCCATCTGAGCAATGCAAATCCAAATTACAGTCCTCAGAATTACCAGTCACTACCAGTTCACAGACTCCTAAACTTTTTATATAGGAACAACCACTAGAATCTAGCTTCCTATCTTTCTTCAAAAGCACCAACACTGAGCTAGAGATCAGCATCATTTTTTCTTTCTGGTTCTCTGAATCTTTAATTTTGCCACTCAGTGTAAACTTACATCTGCTGCTGATGGTGATTTCCTTTTCCAATCCCAACTCTGCCAGTATTTTACAGGCTCGGAGACCGTGCCTTTTCAGAGAGTTGAAGTGTCACGAGAGGTGCTCAGCTTTCTAACCAGCCAGCTACTGGCTAAACAGAAAGCACCTTCTCTGAATGGATTTTGAAGAACCTCCACTCAGCTTTTGTAGTGTTATTCCAGGAACAAGGCTGTGATCCTCACACAGAAGGAGATGTTTCCCCGTTGACCTCTGTCATCTTCCATGGCCCTTCTCCACCATTCTTCTCAGGAAATAAAAAAATAATAAATAAATAAATAAATACATACATAAAAAGACATTGTGTCCTGTGATGTCTCCCCTCAACCTGCTAAGCTCTGCTAGGAAATGTCTAACTTCACCCAAGCTTTTTGATGAAGACAGTAGACGCCTGCTTTAACTTAGGTCATAAGTGGTTAGCAATAATTTTAAAGCCATTGCAACTCATCCGCAAAGCTGTGCTACACTGAACATGATATTACATGCCCTTTCAGGCAAATATTACTCCGGACAAAACAAATGAATATATGTGATCCTAAAAGTATTCTTAGAAGTGTTTTGATTACCTTGACAATTCATGTGACAATTAGATTATATAGCCCAGCTATTACACACATGAAAATATCTGAAGGAATAGTAGTAAAGAAAATGGCTTCAATCTTAACAAGTTTAAGAATGAAAACATGAGCACATGCAGGGAGAAAATAAGAGGTCAGCAACGGTATTATTTCACTATATTGGTGCCTATAATATGTGTGAGGTGCTGAATGGGTGAAGGAAGCAACAGTTGTTGCTTTATTACCCCACTTCATGCAGACATTCTTGCAAAGATAGCCACAGCTTTGTTGTTTTCAGTAGCCACAACATAGTTTGAGAAGGTGGGGAAAACAGCGCTAGAAAGTCAGAAGCAAATGTTTCAGAGAGAAAAAGGATTGAACTATGATCCTGAACTTTTGCTCAGCTTCAGCTGTTCTCTCTTTTAGCTGGATGATAACATGTATATAAAGTATTGATATAGAGTAGGAGAAGAATGTGTGTATAGGCAGCTAATAAGGAAGACCTTAACCTATGAGACTGTGTTCACAGTCTAATCTTTAAAGAACACAATAAGAAGATTCCCACTCACATAGAAACAGCAGTAATTAAGAACACAAAAATCTGAAATAATGTAGGGAGAGGAGGAAGAAAGAATGCAGGCATGTGAATTCATGAAGAAACCCCATTTGACAAGTTTAACTCCAGCAAAAGAAAAGGAAAAAAAAATCTTTAAGTAAAAGTTTAGAAGAGGGAAATGAAAAAGAAATGACAATTTCACCTTCAGATAAAAGCTACTAAAGGAAAAAGAGAGTATGGGATGTAAAAGAATATTTTCTTTAAAAAAATACTTTACATATTTCAATTCTTGTATTTCCCTTGGGGTTTGTATATTTCGGTCACATAGTTATCCAATTAAAATGAAAACTCTGTATTATCCTTTAGGCGAGGACAGCTGCCAGCTGCTAAGTTTTATAAAGTCTTTAATCTTGTCCATAAATATTTAACAAGAATTGGTTGGTACACAAGCCAAAGTAAAGAAATCAAAGGCATGAGCTCTGCAGTAACCTCTGTATTGTCTGAATGGAGATGAAATGCTAGAACAAAATTATGAATTTTTCTTTTTTTATGTTAAAGTTATTATTAAAATATATGCAGGTGACTTTTCTGATCATTTTCCCATTTTCTTCTCTTTGTGTAATGTATAGAAGAAGCAAAGAACTAAAGAGATTTCAAAACTGAGATTAGTGTCTTTTTTCCAAACTGAGTTTACAGCAAAGAAAAGAAACAATCTTTGCCACCATATTCCATATGCTTTCCATGTTAATTAGCTGCTGTTTGAGCACAGCCTTCAATAAAGGGTAACATCTTTTCATGATACATTGGATATATAGAGACTGTGTGTTCAATATCTGTAGGCATAAATATACCAAAACATATCATGAGACCACAAGCATAGTCCACAAAATGAGGTTTCACAACTTCAGCCTCAGCACATCTTTACAGGTGTTATGCCATCTAGATACACATTGCTTTCTCATTTAGACAGACATCAGTTTGACAACAGAGCTGGCAGCCTAAGTCACACTCACGAACAAGGAGGAGTCCCGTTATCTGCTCTATTTCTGCAGGCTACATGCACAGGAGGCCTCCTGGGACAAGGCAGCCTTCAGAGGCACATATCTGAGGAAACCTCTGGTGCAACAGCCCAACATCAAGCCAAGGAAAACTGGCAACCTGTGGCCAAGGCAGAAAATGACAGCTGGTGGTTCACAATTTCAGATCTCTTTTTTCAAGATTTTTGCAAACAGAACAATACGATTTGGTGCCTATGGGCACCAAAGCCCGCTTTTACCTTTACTTCAGGGAATTATCTTAGTTCAATTTTTGCTTGGATTAAATACATATTGTTAAGTATAACCAATCTGAGGCAAAGTCATTTAGCACAGCCTTACAAAAATAGTTGTCATGAACAAAACCAATGCTTTGCCCATTTAATTACCAGGCCTGTAGAAACTCAGGCTTGAAAGACAACACAGCAGTCTCAGTCTAATAAACAAACTCACAATGGCAGGCACTGCTTTTAATCTTTTCAGCTTGACAGCATCTCTTTAAACATCACACTGTTTCAATGGACGGAACATCAAATAATGGAAGCACAAGGTCCCTAAGCACAAAGAGTGCCCAAGAGGGTCAGCCAGATGACCTGTTGTCTCTTTTCTACCTCTGTGGCAAAAGGAGACATCTTTGTCAGCTGAACCCAACCTAGGTAAGCCAGAGAGATGCTTTTGAATTGATTGTTTTTTACTAATTCAGACTCAACAGAAACAAGTAAACAAACAAAAATTTTAATTCCCAGAAAGATCACATCACTTATAACAATCTAAAATAACTACCTGCCTCAGGATGTCAACCTTGATGTAAACAGACAGTTAGATATTGGAACTGTTCTCAGTAAGCTGAAGCTGCACATGCTATAAATTGGTTATAAGGCTCTCCCTGGCACAATGGAGCAAAGCACATGCTAGAGCTTAATCCTTGCTTTTTCAAAATCAATAGAAAAATTCTTCTCAGTTTAACAGGATGGGGTGAAAACACTAGAATCAGATTCACAGAAGTGGTGGAGTGAATTGTGATGGATGTTAGAGATGAAATCAGATTAAAGGAGATTGCCAGGACCTTTGTGAGTGGCAAGTGCTTTTCAGAACTTTGCATTTTCAGCTTTAATCTGAAACCTGGAAATAAAGGAACCTGGCTTTTCAAATGAAGATCTTTGACAGTGTTTTTAAGACAAGGGGTGTAGATGAAAGGGAGTCAAAGAAAATGGTTCTTATGAGTTTTCTAGCAATTAAAACCTTGATGAATTTAAAATCACTAGGCATTAATGAAAACTAGGACTCATTCTCCCAGCTCTGTCACAGGTGAGTCAAGTAAGTTGAACAAATTGTGGTTTGAAGTCCAGGTGATTGCAAGTCTCTCTAAAGCTAACGAAAGCTGCAGAGACTGAGAACACTGTAAAAAGTCAAGTCATTAATATCCCTGCACCAAAGTTTCATATATTTAAATGTAATTCTGAGGCAGTATTGAGTCCTCTTTTTCTTCTTCAAGTAAACAAAATAAGGTCTCCAAGTCTATCTATAAAAAAAAATAAATAAATAAAATCTTCAAATTAATCTGAACAGAGACTCCAAATACAAAGTTACTGGCATATTCCACCCAGTTTGTGATTAAGGTGCTATTTGAACTTTGGATCCAGACTTAAGAGGTATTATTCCTGAGTTCTGTTAGCCCAGAGAGATCAGAGCACAGTCCTTTGCAGGACTGTGAATTATTAACAAAGGAATTCACTGCTATGGTCAAGGTGAGCAGAACTTGATAAATATTTTTATGGAAGAACTCAACCTCATACAAAAATTTTATAGCACAGATTCATCTCTGAAATGTATTCATTATAGATGAGGGAGCTCAATGCAAAGATAAGCTACTCAAGATAGGTCCTGTGAAAGCCTCACAAAATTTGCACTTAGCCTGGCAAGCAAACCCACTTTTGTCAAAGTAGAGCTCACATGCCCCTAGGGCAGAGCTAATTAAAGTTCAGAAGGAGCAGGAAGAAGTGATGAGCATGACAATTCCTCTGATGGAGGAAATAATCCAGGGGAAACTGGAGGGAGACTGAGCATAACTACCCTGAGGTGAGATGGGTCAAATCTAGGGAAGGCCATGTGAAAACTAGTGATATATGGGTAAGAGCTGGGGTAAGCAGGAAACATTCCCATATTTTGCAGGGAGGAATCCATTACACAAGACTGTTTTTCTGCTTGATACAAACTTAACTTTTCTTCAACAAAAACACAGTTTGTGTGCCGAAAGACATGGTGCCTAATTGAGATCAAGCTCTGGACTAAACCACTATGCCCAAATGTTTAGTGCTTGGGCAAGAATTAGCTCTACATAGTGATATAATTCTACTTGGATATAATTCTACCTGGATAAAGCCATGGCTACTGGCAGAAATGCTGTGAGCAGGTAAGAACACGTAATTCAGCTGTAAAGACTACCAGGAACTCACACTTCCTGTGAGCTGAAATATGGCCCACAACTGCTATGGGACAAGGAGGAAAGGGGGAGCACCTTACCTCACATCATGTCCAAAGGAGTAAGTTGTTCAGCGGGGCAAAATGAGATGGGCAGAAGAGATAGCATTATCTCACTTGTGTGCATCCAGACAGCACCGCGCCATTAAGAAGCTTTGGTGAGAGGCAGACAAACACCATCACTCTCCCATTTTGGATCTCAGCTGTGGACAGGGCACAGAAGATATAGCACAAGACATAGAAACAACTTCAAGAGCAGTACGTATTGCAGATCTACTTTCACCTGATGCTTCATCAGAAGAGATTGCTGTTACACTAGTAGAAACTCCTAAAACAACACCAACTGCCTTTAACTGATGCTATTACTTTAAGTGATTCCTTCAGCGAAGAGCCAGCAATAGCCTTTATTTCCTAGGCTACTTCCACAACAGTAATCGAATTCTTGTTAACAATTTTCAGTTGTGGAGGAAATCTGAGCAAACTAATCTCTGATAAAGCACCTCTGTTCACAGCTGTGTAATCTGAAGTATTTCTGAAGGAGAGACATATTAAGCCTTGAAATTCTTCCATTTATTATCCTCATGCCAATGAGAAAATAGGACATTTTAATTGAGTTTTGAAAGACTGTTTGCAAACTGCTGACCTAGAAAGAAAGCCCTGCAAATCATTTGCCATAGATTTCTTACAGGACTAGTCAGAAACCTGATGTGAAGCAAAACAGCCGTCTGTCACAGAACTGGTGAGTGAGTAGAGCATACAGATCAAGCTAAAGGCTGTTTTTCACAAGCTTCAGCCAGAGCTATATGCAGCTTTGATTCAGGAGCAACAGAAGCATTTTGCTCCACAGTATCATATATACCATTTCAGGTTTTAAAAGTATTTTAAATATCCTTTTAAAAGTAAATAAAAAGGAAAATATAAAAACAGAAAAATAAGAACATAGATACAGATCATCCGGTTGATAATGTTTGCCTCCCAGCAGAGCACACAGGTAGAAAATTTGCTTAAATTTTGCCCATTCACCTAATCTGGGGGAGCTCTACAGAAGTTATCATAAAACTTAGTGCTTATGTTCATCTTATTCTGATAAGTGATTCAACAAAATTCTTGTCACTAGAATGTACACAGCACAACACCACAAGGCAGTATGTGTATACCTTCTTTAATGATAACTATCCATGATAAATTATTTGGTTTTGATTCTAAGACTGAATTTCTGATAATGAAACGTGCTACTTAACTCAGAATTGCTTACAACTGCAGAGGAACTCACTACAATTACTAGGAAGAAAAAATATGAAGCACTACAACACACATTCTTGCACTTCCAGAACAGGAGATTACATTTTGGATTATCTTGACAGGCTGGATTGCAATACTTGAGATTTTGGACAGAGTATACTTGTGTCAAATAATTGTTGTATCAAAAACTGAAAGACATTTATCAGTGAGAGACAGGTGTGAAAGCAGAGATCAAACACTCAGAAGCACCTCTGTGCAGTCTCCCATAGTGGTGCTGTGATGACTTCTCATGTTAAAATATTTTTGCTTTACAAGTTTGACCTTTAATGCAAAAACATGTCCCTTGTAACAAAGGACATGGAAATGGCTGAGGTACTCAACGACTTCTCCACCTTGATCTTCATCGGCAGTCCCATACCCTTGAGATCATTGGGAAAGCCTGGAGGAACAACGGGCACAAATTGAAAAACAGCAAATTCCATGTAAACATAAGAAAAAGATTTTTCACTGAGAAGGGCACCATACTCTGGAACAAGGTTCCCAGAGAGGTTGTAGAATCTCCATTTTTGGAGCTATTCAGAAGCAGACTGGACAGATTCCTGAGCATCCTCCTCTAGATGACCCTGCCTTCAGAAGAGAGGGTGAAAGACATAATTTCTAGAAGTGCCTTCCAACCTCAACTATTCAGGGATTCTGTGAATTTAGCATTTTAGTTAATTGTCTAAAATATGTCAGTGCAGCAATTCAGCAAAATTGTGAGATGTCTATTATGTCATCTAAAATAATGTATGTATACTACTAGGCAGGACATATCTGAGGCTGTTTGGCAGCTGCAGTGAGGGAAATGGTTTTAAAGTATACTTTATATTGCAGTGCATTACTGTGGCTGCTCCTGCTGTCAAGGTGCCATTATTAGATGGAAGCAACTGGAAAAATGGTTGTCATTGCTATTTCCAAAGTAATGTATTTACGAAAGAGCCCAGCCTCTTTAGTAATGCACAAAGAAATTGTAATTCATATTTTATATATTTTAAACCTTTCATAATTCAAAGATATCAGTACTTGGACATTATTGATTATACTCACAACTTGTAAGTCCAAAGACTTGTTTCTCAGAGACAAGGATCACCTCTTTTCCCTTCTACTACTTCTATATTTTTTACTGAAGAAGAGATGTTTCACCCACAGGCACTTGCTTATAGCCTGTCAATTGCTGCTTCATAGAAATGACTGACCCTCTGTTATTTACCCTTAGCTTTAGTATGGATCTCAGTAGTAATTCTGTAATGAATAATCTTACCAAAGTCTAGAGTACGTTAATTCAAATAGCATGAACACTGAATTTCAAAACACCACCTCCCATTGTGGTACTTCACTGCCTTTATTTCCCTTCTGAATCTTGTTTTCTCAGCTATATACTTCTTTGGAGTAAGGAGCATTTCATCTGAGGCTCACAGACACTGCTGTAACAGAAACATTAGGAAATAGGAACAATAAATCTCTCTCCCTACATACTGAATAAAGGTCTTGGCTTCTCTGTGTATGTTCACCTTAAGAAAACAGATTGAGATTATTAAGCACAGAAAGACTGCTTTTGTGAGAGGAACATGGTGAAGAGTGAAATCAAGTCAGACTTGAATAAACACTTTAAAAAACAAAACTATATTCTCCCTTGAGAATTCAATATCATGACCAGCCTTCTCCACAGACTTTCTCCCAGCCAGAAGTGTTAAATGCTGCTAAGGTGTCAACTTAATTGGCCAGTAATGAGTGTCTGCAATTAGACTTTATTTGGTCTCATCAGTGTTCACTAGCACTACATCACACCGCAGCAGGGAGGAGATAGAATTGGGGGAGGGAGATAAGATAAAAAGAAATAAGAATTAAGATAAATATTATTTCTTAAATTATACAGTAGATTTCAATGCTAATGGATGCCCTCTGCCAGACTTCATTTGAAGAAATTGGCGTAGTATATAGCAAAGACACTAGTATGATTATTTTTATTTTTGGTGGTTTTATTTTGGCAGCCTTATTCCACACAGACAAGTAGACAAATCATTCACTCTGTAAACAGGCCTCTGTTACAGCCAGGACAACATCTTCTATTATTCTCTTCTTCTTTCTCTATGTTCCTGAGACAATACCAATGTTACTCAAATAAAAAATGAATAGAGTATCTGAGGTCTTAACAGCACTTCAGGCTCAGATTTTTTTGGGTGTTAATTACCATGGGGAACATTGGACTAACTCCAGCACATATCAGCTGACATTCTTCATCTGCAAAGATCCACCAAAGATCCACCCAGAGTTTGTGGCAGACACTTGCAGCTCACACTGAAGCCTGTGCTGCTACAACACTGCTGCTATCAGTATTCATTCCAGCTACAGCAAACAGACTTAATTTCACATGCTGCAATCACACCTTCCAACAATGGTGTACACGACACATTTAAAAAAAAAAAAAAAATGTGTTTAATATAAACACTATATGCTTGTTATTAAAATTGTTTTGAATTCCACAAATCTATAGTTATGCATAGCAATAAAGCCATGTTTGTTAGAGGACTGTGTTTTTTTCACCCTAAAATCACTACTTTTGCTATTTCAACTTGGGCCAAACAAATTCTTAGTCAGGCCTTTAATGTTAGCACCTTGCTAAGCATAGGGCTTGGACTGTCTCCATGCATGGTCCCCAGGAGGGACAATCAGCCCATCTTCCCATGCCCTTCTGCAGTTCCCATCACCCAGAGTTTCACACTGACTACCTACATTGGCTCCTGGGGAAAAATGTGTTCACAATTCTGGTTTCATCTCCACAGACTCACACAATAATTGTGCAAGGTAGGGGGAAGTAACGAAACAATTTCTTCATTAGGATTTATGGCAAGTGCATGCAATGAAGTAGGAAGTGGAACTGAGGAAACTGTAATGAATTTACAGGTTAAGATACAGGTTTAGATAAAGTTTCACTCACAGTTTCACATAGTGTTACCATGAAAAGAAAAGTCCCTTCTGCTTAAAACTCCTCTCTCATAACATTGCTGGATATATCAACAGACTTCACTTTCAAACCTCATCACTTAACAATACATAGACAGATCTACAGCCGTCTCCAAGTGACTGTTTCTTTTTTTTTCTTTTTTTTTTTCTCCCAGACACCACGTCTGAAATTTTAAAAATGTCATAAAATAGAATCCCAGCAGTTTGCAGGAGATCTATTGAAAGTGATCATAAATTTCTGATTCCCATTTGTACTGGAAATTAAAAATAGGCATAAGACAAGAGAAAGAGATTTGTTATTAAAATTGAAGGTCAGGAGCCCATATATCTAGGTTATATCTCTGCCTTGAACCGACGATGCCTATGGATCTGCAAAAATCATATCATATTTGTGTATGTTTCTATAAAATGAAGTATTTAATTTCCTGAAGGCTTGCAAATGTAAGGTCCCATTTATAAAGGACCTGAAATCTGCAGGTGGAAGGGCAGACTGTTATCACTGGATTGATGTTAAGTATCCATTATATGCAATAGAAACTAAGATAAATGGAAGCTATTAGGAACAAAGGCAAGCATGCAGCAATTAGTCAAAGCCAGATCAGTTGCCATGATTCCCTTCCCTTTGTAAGTCCCTTCTGTGCACTGAGTAAGGCAAGAACCCTGTTGAGAACTAATGTAGGATATTATATTTAAGACACTGGGCATGTAGTTAACACTGTATGGCCAACCACAAATCTGGCATATTTCAGCCTCAAAATATCTAATTTAGCAATCTCACTAATTTCTTAATGAACTGCATTGCTCTGAATAAGATTGTTAATCTAGACAAGCATTACTTTGAGGTGGGAAGAAATATAAGTGACAGCTTTATGTAAGTTTTACCTGGTACTACAGTTTACATTTCCAGGGTTAATTTTTCAGTTGTTCTGCAAACACACATGCTAATCATACAGCCTCTTTCCTTGCAGGTCTGGCTGCATTTGCCCTAAGCCACTTCTGGATTAGGAAGGTACTGAGCCGTGAAGGACTCTCAGCCCCTTGGTCTAACAAGCATCTACCAAGAAGGTATGTTGTCCATGCTGTCCCTGTCCACCTCTTCTTTCTCTCACCCCAAAACCCACATATGATGTCTTTCCATCATCACTAGCATTGTGTCTTGCCTGAAAGGCTCCCTGGAACACCTGCCTATCCTGGCTTCTACAACCTACAGCACACCACAGCCATTAGCAACTGAAAAATTTCCAGGCACTTCATTTAATTTGTATTTGAACTAAACCGTTTATTTCTGTGAAAGAATATTCTTTCTATCTAGAAAGACAGTGAGATCTAAGCCTTACACTGGTTCTTTATTTCCTGTTCAATATTATCATCAAGGGGGAAGACTGTGTAGGTCAGAAGAGGTGCCCAGTTTCACCCGTGTAACACCTTCACTGTCAGTGTATTTGCACAGCTGTGACTTAGCAAATGGGTCTAATGCTGAAGAGAGAAGAGGAAAGAAGTGTTTTTCTTTGTGGTGCTGGCTGAGCAAACCTCACAGGCACTCTGCTAATACAGTAAAAAAAAAAAAAAAAAAAAAAAAAAAATCATTCAAAGCTGTCTCTTGTCACACCAGTCAGTGAGTATTATTTTCTGAGAGCAGCCTTGTTGGGAAGGAAGAGGCTACTCTTACAGGGATACCTTTTGATCTACAAATGCAATTTAAGGTAGAGGTACATATTTTTAAGGAAGAACACAGGGACCAGTAGGAGAAGAAAGAAAATACAGCATGTACTAGAATGAAACTAGCAATGGCAAGAAAGACAGGACTATGATGAAATACTTACTTTTACAGCATGGATACCCAGCTTCAGCATGCCCTTTGTATAGCCTTGAGGGCTGACCCAGACCCTACTGAAATGAACAGCAGCCTTCCACACAGAGTATTTCTAGTTATTCCCTGACTTCACTGCAAATACTAATACATTTCTTGCAAACGACACAGTATTTGTACCTACTGATAATCAGCCACCAGCATTACCCTGTCTGTGGGCGACTGACTGCTTTTCCATTATGTATGTTAAACACATAGACCTAACTAGGCTGCAATGTGGCTGCTTTCACATACTTGTTTGTCCTTGTGGCAGTGCTGTACAACTGACATCAGAAAAAAGACAAGGTAGGATCCTTCATAAGAGTGCTTTTGCTCTTGTATCTCTATTACAGTGGTGCAGCTGGACTCCTGTGGGTCACAAGAAAACACCAATAGGAATATCCCTGCTGGTCTCTAGAATGCATTGACCCAGTCTTGTCTTTTAGTTTCCTTTTCACAGATAGTAAAATAAACATTTTGGCTTCTTATTCTAGAGAGTCGCAGCAACTAGATAGACATCACTGCAGAGCGGTGGTAGGAAACCAATCCGGACCAGTCTTATCTCACTAGAAGAATTACCAGTGTCAAGGATAAAAAGGTCAATGTAGTTCCAATCTGCAATGTGCAATTTTATATTGCACCAAAAGCAGATATATTAATGGCACGCGTGATGTGCAAAAGCACCACTGTTATTCCAGTTCACAGAAATATGACTAGTTAGCATACAGCTTCCTCTCCTAAAACTAGCATTTTTTAAAGTTGCCTCTAGAAATAAAGTTATAGCAGGATCATGCTCAGATTCAACAGTAAAATGAACAGAAATACATTTTCTGTGATTTTGAACTTGATATTTGCTAAAATATACCATTATACTATCTTTTCCAAACCAGTCAGTTGATATGTGGCAAAATTTCTGTACTGATAGCAATAGCACGTGCCTTAATCTTGGAGTGTTCGTCCTGTAGCACTTTAATAAAACTTACTTCTTTTCTAGGCAAATGTTGCTGTCAGATGGACACTTATCAATCAAAGCACCAAAGCTTTGGAAAGCATGAGTCATGGGTGGGTTTTTTATTGGTCAGATCTGAGCTACAGGAAAATATCTGTATCAGTTTCTTCCCTCTAGACCTGATACGGAGGGTGACAGTACAGCAAGGGAAGAGGTGAGCATCTCCTGGCTCCACCATGCATAGAGGCATGTTCTATCCAACACACTCCGTGATGAGGTAAAAGTCTATGGCTGCCTATGCAGTCTCTTTAGGTTCTGCACATTTTTCAATTCTTAGTCAAAAATTACTTCCTAAACTTGTTCGCGAAAATACAGCCAAATCCAAAATAGGATCAACAAACTACCTGTTTGAGAAACTAAGCATCATTTTTCATATTTAAAAAGGAATACATATTCAGCATAATATGAAGCCAGAGGGTGCTCTTTTTATTTACAACCTCCTTGTGGTGGTTTCTATGACAGCAGAAAATCATTTTTTTTGTTGTTTTCCATACACACAACACAGAGGAACTGTTCAACTATTGAATTTAGGGAGATTCACTTAGCTTAATAAAAATATTTTTTCTTCTTTTATAATATGCCAAAAGTGATAAAAGATCAGCTACTTATATCACATCCCACTTTAAACATTTCTTTCAGTGTATCTGCAACTATTTTCCTATTGTTCTGTGTTTTAAGAGGCGTTTAGAGATGCAGCAAGGGCATTTGATTATACAGCACCAGCTGAGATGGGAAAATCACATTGACTAATGACATTAAACTGAGGAGAGTCACAAAATTAGTAATAACTTCACATCAGACCTTTACAAGAAGGTAGCTCTAGGTTCATAAGAATGACATTATGTTTCAGATAAACAGCTATATAGCAGATGACAATCTCTCCTATTAAAAGTATATGCATTTACATTTTTCTATTTTTATATCTGATAGCAGAAGCTAGAATCACTGACTCATGGTACAGATATGGAAAATTCTGTTCCAAGATGTTTGAGCTAGGTAAAATCCTAGATAAAAAAGAAAATTTATATTAGTTTACCACCCGAAAGTCATACATGAAGCAGTCAGCCTCGAAGACTCGAAGACTGTGGTCTCTTTAGGTTGCCTATGAAAGACCAATATACTTTCAAATGGTACAATATGTAGATCTGTGTTAAAAAAAAAAAAAAAAAAAAAAAAAAGCACACCACCTGGCATTAAACAGTGGTGAGCAACTACAAATACAGATTTAGGAATATCAGCTCTGGATTGTTTAAACTGTTAGGCACCTGCAGACTGATCTTATTCCCACTGACGTTGACAAACATGCTTCTTTTCACATCCATTGTAGAGATTAGACACTTTGCCTAGTTCCCCTGTTGCTTAATAGTCTTTTAGGATAAAACATGACAATTTGCATTGCTTACCAGCACCAGAGGTATGTATATATAATCTACATTTGATCAAACTTTTGCTCAGTCCAAGCTACAACTGTGCCCACACTATCTGGATACATTCGGGTTTAGGACTGCATAAACCCTTTATGTATACTAAGACAAGACAATCTTGTGAGACAAGAATCTTATTGAGACAAGAAAGGTTGGATCCCCCGCATTCTTCAAATACATCCAAACACACAGTGTCAATAAGCTGATGTCAATAAGTCATAGCATCTACTAGGTCTTTCCTAGGATCCTTTTGCTTGCACATAGGAAAATATTGAAAGAACTCCAAGCAAATGTGTGCTGTGGGTAACATTTACGTACACTGCATATACACAGCTCTAATTTTAACTTCTTCTTGGGTGTTTGCATGGCTGACTCTCTTAAATCTGCAAGAGAAACAACTTTGACTTACTGAAATTTATCTATGTAGATCCACTTCACTCTTTGTAGGACATCTTCCATTTTCTCTGCAGGACCAGGCTACCTTCTGCAACACAGCAAGTAAACTAAAGCTTTATAATTTCCGTGGTATTTTCAGGGTGATTTAGTCATGGAAGAATGTTAGCATTAGCACGGTCTCAAGTGAAATAACATTGGTTGATGGAATTTACATTCTGTATTCACAATTATTTGCAAACCTGACCTTCTAAGCTTAAGTTGTGGTGTCACAAATATTTACACTAATAAGCAGTTTCTGGGATAATCCATTTTTGCTTGAAGTACAAAATCCCATATATAATACCCAGTTCAACTACTAACATACCTAAATATTTGTGGGTACTAAATATAAATCTTTATAAAAGCTATTTAAATTGTGGAACTCTCCACGCCACTGTACTTCACATATTTCATCACTTTTTATTCAAGAGTGCCATACTATTGAAAAGTGCTCCATGTTTATTTCAAGAACCCAGCACTGCAGGATTGGGTTTTAGTCTGGATCCTGTGATCGCACTACACCTTTCACTGACCTGTATTAGGTCTGGATTGAGCTTGATAGATACACCTAGCATTGAGAAATTCTAGTGGAAAGACAGTTTTGCTTTATTTTCCAGTGAACACTTTCAGTTCTGTAACTGCTTCAGTGGAAGATTCCTCAGGTACAGAGAAGAGTGACAGCTCACTCCCACTGACTGCAGTATGAATTATACTTCATTCCTTCACAAGTTTCTCTCTTCCGTCTTTCAAATGGAAACTGCCTAATTTCTACTGGAGGGAGGAGAAAAAAAAATGCATAAAAAAGGCAACGAAGTATTAGTGATTGCCTTTTTCCCTATCTAGTGAACACTATCCCAAAGACGTTCTCCTCAAGTCAGATGAAACTGAATAATATATTTTAATATCACTGCAGGCTAAGTTTGACCTTTAAATATTAACATTTAAATATTAATGAAATAGCAGGTGGAAGTCAGACTGACAGGTGTAATACAAGTCAGACTAAATAGCACAGTAAAATTATATGCTGCTTTGAAATTCTCATTAGTGATAATGAGATACGCACATATAATCCATGAGCTGAAAATGTACTCCAGAAAATCCAGGTAGCATAAATGATCAGAAAATTTTGCTAGGAGTAATTATTCTTATTTTATAACTTTGGGGGCAAATCTTTGAGAGCAAAAGTCAGATATCTGCACTTATGCATGTAATTGGACTTTTTTTTTTTTTTTTTAAATTGTACCATTACTGGATTTGTATCCTGAAATATTTTACTGAGAAGTCTATTTCCACTCAACCAGTATAAGAAAATCTTAATCTTTACACAGTTCATCGCAGCTCACTAGTCTGTTCTTTATTAATAACAGTGTTTCTCTCAAACATGCCCTGAATACTGCTTATACCACTAAAGCTGTCTGAGAATAGTAGCAAATTATATGCTGCAATTATAAACATTTTCCCATGAAGAGCAGTATAACAGGATAGAGACTTTTTTTTTTTTAAGTAGGATCATGTCTTCCTTCAGAACCATCACTGCAATATAAAAAGGCAAAATCACAGAAGTCACGTAGGGACACTGTGAGCTTTCAAATCATCCGCACTTAAAATCATGTGTACAAAATGGCTTTGAAAACATAAGAATCAAATAATCTGTCTTGAAACCAATGCAAACAAGAAATTAATAATGAAAGAGAGCTTAACAAATCCAGGTGCATCACAGGTCTGTGTCTCTGTTAATGCTGCACTGTTTAATGGAAAGATAACATGATGTTAGAAACTGTAATTCCAAATATATCATTAAATGTAATTAAAATATTTTTAATTACTTTCTTTATCCTTCTGGAAGGTATTCAACTACCTAGAAGTTATAAAGGTGTGAAAAATATAAATGTGTAGAAATGCATGGTTGAACTGAGGTTTAGCTTTCCTGGAGGAAGTAACTATTTTACACTAATATCAGGCTGGCTGGGGAATTTGATTTTTTATATCTCTCAGTGTCTCCCAGCATCACCTATAGGGACAGACTTATTCAATGCTTTATATTCTGTCAGGAAAAAAAAAAAAATGTTACTAACACTAATTCTATGGCACGGAATTTACTTTTGCTTATCCAGAGCACTCATACTCCAGAGAAAGTCTCACAGCAGCCAAAAGCTCTACAACATCAGCCAGTGTGAGAGTATGACTAGATCACCAGTGCAGAATACAACTATAAAAATGTTACTTTCACTGGGCATATGTATTCTGAGGAGGCCAAAATCTGCACATGCTAAATCTGAGCTGCCAGCATAGCAAGTTTTAGTTTAAATAAGTAGAGGACTGAGAGACATATTCAGTTGCAAAATATTGAGTTTTCCTCCTCAAAGAAGAACAGCTGTGATCGGGTCTTTTTTCTAGGAAACTAAGTGGCAGGTAAGGAAAAATCCATCCTTAAAATAGCGGGAGAAGAAAATAAATTAACAGTTAAGAGAGCTCAGAGAACCTGCTGAAATTTATATGTCTTATACGTGGTCTTCGAAAATCAGGTTAAATTTAGTTTCCATATTTATTTACATGTTGCTAAAAGCCTTTTTAAAGAGACACATTTTCTTTCCAGTTGTTTCCTTGTGTTCCTAAGAACATAATTACAGAGGAAACATATAAATATTCAGGGAGAGATTTCCAGATTTAGTAAACTGCTGTAGCTGAGCTGAAAAAGAAATGTGAAAATATGAATCTCAGGGTGAAACATCCATAAAAAATGATTTTCTGTGTCAAGCACTGTTTAAGACTCCATAATCAGGAATTCAGAGACAATGCCCATGCTAGTCTGAGAGGACGTACCCTATAGTCATTCTGGTGTGGGTTTGCCCAGCCCCACTGCCTCAGCTCTGGATAGCCCTGGCTGTGCAGTGTGCTTTGCTCGATGGCCAGGCACTCAGCTTCACCTACACCATCCTTACTGGGCTTCTGAAATATCCCTTCCAGTACTTACAGACTCATCACCTCACCTGCACTAGGCACAACCCCATGGCTCAACACGAAGTCCAACAAAGCAGTCTGCCAGATAGTTTGTCCTGACTTTATTGTGCCAGAATCCTGTAACAAGCCCATGAAATTCATTGAGTAGGACTCAGGGAACTGGCATCCAGCTTATCTCAGAGACTACATTGCCCAAACCCATGTGAGATATGGGCTTGGACGAGGCAGCCTCAATGCACAAGGAATACGGTTGGCTTTATGACATAGATGTCTCCACTGTTTTTGTTTGTTTGTTTGTTTGATTGATTGATCTATTTTTCTTGCATCCCAGCTCAAGATTATTTTCCTTTTCCTTTCTTTTCTTTTCCTTTTTTTTTTTTTTTTGGCACTTTGCCACCTGAATCAGCTAGGTCTCTCTTATTTTTCTTGCTTTCTTGTGTGAAATTACATAATTACACATTAATGTTTTATGTTTTCTGTCATTCAGGAAGTAAGTACTTCAGGCTTCATTTAAAGCCTTAAATTGCCCTTTTAAACACTATAGAGTGAGTACATTTGCTGTCTGCTTGGAGCTTTCCTGTACAGATCTGCTGCCTCCTTTTTTCCTCCTTTGCTAATATTCATTCGTGATGGACATGGATGGGAAACAGTGAAACACACCATTAATCCAAAGGATGAGGATCATATAGAAACAATGTCATTCTGAAAATAAAACAAAATAAAAAACCTTTCAATTTCACCCAATCTTACCTTAAAAACTTTTTTTCCTCCACTCTGTATCCCCTAGGAAAGAAATGAAGACACATACCCCCAAAATGCCGCAAAGCAAGATGAATACCAGGATTCCTTCCTGGTGTATGTAGAGAGGGCTGAGGTAGAACAGGCTCTTTGAGAGAGCTGGGGCAAAGATTGGTTTTTACTACAGATAAGCATGCATAAATTCTACATGTATTTTCTGAGTTCCAGTCCCATAACTGAACCTCTGCAAAAATGTTCATTATATTATTAATATTGTTACTTTATACCTGCCAATTTACCCAATAATATTTTAAGCTGTCAGAGTATGGGGGAACATAGAAACTTGGCCATGGCTGAGCACTGTTTCAATCAACATGTGCTTGCTTCCTTTACTAAGACATATCTTCTAATAAAGCCCTGTTAATTCCCTTCTACATAATTCCAGTATCTGATGTGCTATTACTTAGTAAATGACCTGTACCATTAGTAAGTAAAGATAGAGCACCTCTCTTTGCACGACTCCATGACTAATAATTATTAATTATTATGCCTTAGACATTATGCCTTTGAACATTTCTGGCAGAGTAACATGCATCAAACTGAACATGGTGAGCTGCAGTAAAAAAGGTTGAGGACCTCTGCACACAAGCATGACAATGAGGTCTGTTACAACTAAATCATAAATAAGTAAGAATACTGACAAATGTGAAGAGTAAGAATATGGTTGGACATTTGGCGCAATATATCCTTTTCCTCCTCTGTTTGGACCTGTGATAAACTCAGATAGCAACTGGATTACTTAAAAACATTGTCTTCGACATCTCTGTACTTTATCCAGCATTGTGTAAAAGTTTTTATTCTTATTATTGCTATTAATCAGTGAGTGGTGAAGACAGTTTGAAATGGTTGTAAGGTACAAAGCAAGAATTTGCTCCAAGAGAAGAGACAATATCAGTCCAAACAATTTTTAAGCCTGATATTGTCATGAAAAATGTGCTCTTTCTCTCCATACATTCGTCATTTCCATGCACCTTACTGCAATTTAAGGGAAAAAGTGACAACAGTGAGAGGCAGCTCTCAGAGCTGAATAACAATGATGACTATGGAGATATAAAATTAATAGTTTGCTAGAATTAAATTCAGGACTGCTACTTAGATCTAGTAAATACCAGAAGGCAGCTGATGTTTTCCTAAGCTTTGTTTGAGAAGGACTGAGACAATGAAGTGTTGATTTAAGCCACTGTTGTGCCACCCTGCCATAGAGTCCCTGGTGCTTACTCTACAGAAAAATAACATATAGAAGGGTAAGAAGTACTGGTTTGTATTTGCTGACAGCAGCTCAAAAGAATCTGATTACTCCTCTAGTAAGACCATATAATCATCTACCTTCGTATGTTGACATCCCCCTGTGTAGGATGTCCCAGCTGATGTGGTGCTGGTTCTTGTCAGGTTACATGCACAAAGTCTAAAAGCACTGAACCCAGTTAAAACTATTTTGATCCTCTGACTGCACTAAGGCCAGTCTGAAGACTGGAAAGACCATAAATGTGCCCAGATATATTTGATTGTTGAAAACCTGACACCTGAAAAGAAAGGCTCTGGAAGATACCAGAGGGGTCAATGACTTGCTGTGCTGGAAAGGCAAGAAGTGTGGCTCTTCATTTCAATTCACATTTTTGCTTACTCTGGGACACAAGGACAAAAATTGTAATCACCAGTATCATGTCACTCTGATCCGTTAAGAAAGACTGCCATCTCCTGGTTTCTTCCACAACTGTCTTCTCCAGAAAAATGAATTGGTTTAGTTAAAGCTTACAGCTGATCATAAAGTCACACTTGCTCTGAACCTTCAAGGGAAAATGTCACAGGTAATAAAGAGCAGGTAAGAGAAAGCTGGAAAGGCTAATGCATTATGACTACACTACATAGGTTAAGCCAACGTGTGCAATAATTATAACTATCACAGCTTGACACAGTTTATAAAGGCTTGAACCATAAAAGCTCTGAGTCCCATAACAAGCATTCTCTTATGGAGTGCTGGCTGTTCTAGCTACCTCTGAGGTTCAATCCAAAAGTGCAATACTACATAATAGACTATTAATTAACTATTCTTATTCTCAGGAACATTAAAACTCCTTTAAATAGCTTTCTGAAAGGGTCTTATAAGTAAAAGTAACTAACATTGGTTTTAAAGACATGCCATTGCATCCTTCTATAATGGACTTCTAGGTACATGTATGAGCATGAATCTATCTAAAGATATCTCAGAGAAATATTGCACTCTGTTCTCCATTATCTTTTTCACTAACAGGTACCACAAACACAAGGCGACTATTCAGTGAAGCCATTTCTGTCTTCAAAATTCTAGAACCTACTTTAAGACAACAATTTTAAAAAATCATAAGTAGCATAATAACATTGAATTAGAAATATTCAGCAATCTGTAGAATTGTTTTCTTTTTTTGTTTTGAAACAGTGCTTTGTATTAGTTGAATGATTTTACCAACTTACTATCTCTTTTAAATGAAGAAACACAATGGTCAACTTGTAAAATAATAATAATAATAAATAATAACTTCACTGCTTCATTCCCTTTCCTCTTCAGCTAATGTCATTTTTGTGTTGGAGCTATCTCACAGCTAGGGTGACACCTTGTGTTCACTGCATCCACAAAATGCCACAGACCTGTCTCCATTCAGCTGCCGTGCACCCAGAATGTTCAACGCTCCATCCCTCTCATTGAAAATTTATCTTCAAAGTAGCTGCTAAAAATCTTAGCTGACCATAAGTATCTCACTTATTTTCTCATATCTCTTATTCTTTCTGAATTTAATTGTGAGTTAGTATTATTTGAATTGAATTATTTTAAATGAAGACTCGTAAATGAAATGGCAATATAAAGGACACAATCCTTCTAAAAAGGAGACAGTAATATTTTTTGCTAGGATTCTTTACATTAATGAGGACAATGTAAAAGGGAAGTGTTTTATACCTGAGAAAATAATCATTTTAAAGATTATGAACCTGTCATACTGTAAGTTATAAGCTAGCTGCTACAACTGGAGTTTGATTAATTTGTTAATAAATCACTTGACCTTGCTTGTAGCTTTTGGAGTATTTTGAAAATCCTTCAATTAGTTTTTTCTACAACAGAAAATATTAAAAAATGGATTTTCACACATAAGAAGTATCGAGAATCTAAATGCTGTCTCAACAAAAGTGGTTACCAACAAAAATGGAAAAATTATTTTGCACTGTCATGTACAATACAGGCTACTTATCAACACTTAACATAGATGGAAGAATGGTTGAAACAGATATGTTTTGCTATGCTTTCCCAGCATAGGAAAGACATAAACTTGTTGGAGTGGATCCAGAAGAGTGTCACAAGGATGATCAAAGGGCTGCAGCACCTCTCCTGTGTAAAAAAGGCTGAGAAAGTTGGAGTTACTTAGCCTAGAGAAGAGAAGGCTCCAGAAAGTCCTTAGAGCAGCCTTCCAGTATGTAAAGGGGGCTTTAAATGGGACTAATAGGGGTCCATGGCAGGCGAGTGGAACTGGATGAAATGTAAGGTCCCTTCCAACCCAAACTATTCTATGATTCTATTATGATTATTTCATCAATTACCTCCAATACCTGCAAAACCATCCATACCTGCAAAAAAGCAGGTATGTTCTGAGTACCCCAAATACACTGCGTAATTTTGGATTATAAATGTCAGAAACACCTTGTTGTACATTGATAGAATAAAATAGAATCTAAAACTATTCACCTGCACACCACACATGCTCTTACACTGCAGTTATCCTCATGGTACCCTCCTGGCTGTCATTAGCATAGAACAAATTGTGCACTGCACTTGCATTATTATGTATTATTTGCTCTCTCTTTGCCTTTGTGAGAGTAAAAATGTGTTTATCACCTTGTTTGCAGAGAGTGTTGTGCTTTGGTTTGGGTTTTTGGTTCACAGTGTGTAGGTGTTAAATATAAAATGACTATATATTTATCTTGGAAATGGCAAAGTTTTCTCAGGAAAAGTGAATTATACAGTTATAACAGAAAGCCCCACTGTGACAACTGTGACAATAAAAAGGCAGGTGATCTTTCCCTCCACTCAGCACTGGTGAGTTACATATGAAGCATGCATAGATTGGGGCTTCCCAGTATGAGATGGATGTGGACATAGCAGAGTGAGTTCAACAAAGAGCCACAAAGAGCATTAAGAGATTTGGGCATATGGCATACAAGGAGAATCTGAGAAAGTGAGAAAGCTGGGGCTGTTCTGTCTGGAAAAGAAAATGTTCAGAGTGTGTAAATACCTGATAGGAGGGAGTAAAGATGATGAAGTCATATTCTTCTCGGCAATACACTGTGACAGAACAAGAGACAAATTGAAAAACAGCAAGTTCCATGTAAACAAAGAAGAAAAGCTTCTTCACCGAGAGAGTGGTCAAGCCCTGGTACAAGTTGTCCAGACAGGTTGTAGAGTCTCCATCTTTGAAGGTACTAGAAACCTGAGGAGGTACTAGAAACCTGAGTGGAGGAACTATAACCTGTCTTGATGGAGTCTGAAGCAATCTGCTCTAGCTAACCCTGCTTGGTCGGGTGAATTGGAATAGGCAATTAGCAGAGGTGCCTTCCAATATTGGCCATTCCGGAATTCTATGATTGCAACTGTTTTCTTCATTTTGGAGAGATGTAAGCAATATTTTAGAGAATTTGGGCCCTAGTGATGATGTATTTCAGAGATGAGGTCCAAATGCTGACATTAGCTTAAATTTCTGTGAGAATCCAATGTATAATCCCTGTTAGTGCAAGGAAGAATTACATTTAATGCACGGTAGCATTTGCTAAACACTGAAAATTTGTTTTGTTACCCAGAAACACCATATAGTCTAGCTCACTTCAGTTTAATTAAGGTGATCTCACACAATTAGCTGATCACCTCGATAGCAGCAGAGTCAACGATGTAGTTGTAGACGGGAACAAATAGACACAGCTGACTTTTGAAGTTCCTTCAAAATATTCCTAGTCTTATGTGTTAAATCACACTGCCTTAATCCTGAACTTTTTCAGCCACTGTTATTGACTAGAAATTCTTTTAACCATAAATAGTCAAACCAAAGATCTGAGACAGATCTGGAACAGATGTGGGACAGAGGACTACCCAATGGAAGTTGGAGCAGCAAGTTTCTCAAAGAATCCCTTTTTTCTGATTGCTTTTCTTTGCAACTCACAATCAATTTTGTGGGTTTCCAGCACTGAAGGGTCAAGTGGGCGGATGTGAAGCTGTTCATCGCTATCTGTTGAGTGCATCGCTTCAGGAAGAGCTCAGACTAGTGCAGTAACCTGGACTCCTGCTATTGAGATCGTGTGAGACAGAAGGATTTCATGGCCAGACATGCTGAAGTCTGCAAGGGTGAGATTACACATTGGTCCTCTGTGTGAATAAAAGAAGGGGTCATTCATTAGAACAATTAAAATGATTTCAGTTCCTTATCCTTGCATGATCCATGTTACTACAACTCTATAATATTGTCTTCCTTTTAATGAACTAATAACAGCAATCGTGATGGCCTAACACTTTGAAGTATTAAACTGCTTCTCAGAAACACTCAAGCAGAAAATCCACAGGAACTATGCAAAATGTACAAGGTGTTCTATAAAATACAGTTCAGCCCCTCTCCACTTTTCATTCTGGCTGCAGATCTGCACTGGTTTTGATTTGAAACACATTCAGAGATGTGTCAGTCTACATTACAATTGGCACACAGAATTGCTCAAGTTGTAAAATATGGGGAAAATGAGAAATTTCCTGAAAAATTCACAGATATGGTTTGAATCTAGCTGTTTTCTATATGCTGGACAAAGTGTGATGATGATAGTTAAAACTGAAACAATACCTCCATATGACCCGTGGGGGAGACGTTATTTGGAAGCAGTATTAAACTAAAAACATTAGAGAAAAAAATGGTGATTACAATAGCCCAGTCTGCATTTTACAAACACATACTCTAATTTTCTATCTTAAACTCAAAGGTGCACTTTAAATTCCCTCACAGATTCAATGCTACTCAACGATACCCTATGGAAATATGGTGTGCACCAGAAATTTCTAACCAGCAATTTTCAAGTTGACATCAATGTTCTGTAAACTAAGCCATCTGTTCTCTATGTGATATGTCTTTATATATCTATGTCCTTATGTATCTATATCCACACCACTTACATCAGTTCAGGTAGGTAATCTTTCTCTTCCAAAGTCCAGGTTTTAGAATTATATGTCTCAAGTAAGTGGGAAATTTGATTATTTCTGGAAACACACTTGCATACATGTACAGATCTTTTTTGCATAACTTAAACACACTTGCTAAAAAAATAAAAAGAGGTATCTGTCTATATGATACTTGATTTTAAACCCAGTGCCTGTCCAGAATGTATTAGACATGACAAATAAATGTAATCTAACAGGGAAAACTGTAATCTGTAAAAATGAAAATATGCTTCTGAAAGGTGTTCTAGTGTGGCTGCAAGCAATAAAAATACTAGTTTTTTAGTTCAACATTTATAACTCAATGGTGCAGATGTTCACCAGTGACATTGTTGATGGTTTTTTTGTTGGTTTTTTTTTTCCATAGCCAACCAAAGACACACAAAAAAATATTTTTTCATCAATTCTACATTTTGAAAATCAAGCCTGTCAGCCTTAACTCAGCAATGTGTCACAACTTGAAGTATCCAAAAATGACTATGCACTTTTGTTTCATTGTCTTTTCTGTATGAGATTTTGATAAATTAGCACTGTGTATCTGAATTTATGCAACTGAAATCAATGATCACTTTCATGTTGCATTGTTAATCAAAATAAGTTAATGGTAAGTAGGACAAAAGATTTCTAATTTGGCTTTCATGATGAATTTACTCTGGGAGATAAAATAGTGCCATCGACAGCACATGAAGGTATTAAAAACATTTATCTTCAGAGAAAAATCCAGAGGTTCTAATACGAACTTAAGCTCCATAAAGCTTAGCTAACCCAAATGTGATTCCCTACAAATCTGCCTGCAAGATCACGTGTAGAAAATTTGAGATATTTTGACAGCAACTCAATAATGACTTGAGAAAATCCTATTGTTGGTAACGATTGCCCAACAAGTCAAGCAACTACAAATGAACCTATTGGACAGAAATGAGACTTATGTGCCACTGGGAATTCATATAAAATCTAAGAAATGCCAAACTTCAGAGAAAAAATATTGAGATGAGTTAGTGGTTTAAAATATTGTCTGGACCTGTCATGAATAAATTATCATTATTGCCTTCTGACTCTCTTTTTTGTGACTTTCTGCAGTTCCTGCTTGAAGAAAAAGAACAAAAACAAAAAGAAGGAGCTCATAAAATATGTTTTGAAATCTCCAGCTAAGTACACTTTGCAAACTCTAAGCAACAACTTTTACAAGATGCTGAGACAAAGCTATGTTGGAGCACATGATAGTTAGCAACCTAATGGGACCTAATTTCCAAATTTCCATACCTAATGCACTGACATCTGTTTACACAGATGAAAGATCATCGTTTCTCTTTAAATGCATTGAAGTTTTCCTTGTGCTTCATGCTTTTATTGAAAAGCAGTAAAATCGTGTTGTCACATGACTGGTGCAAAGCCAATATATCCTGCTCGGCAGGCTCTAACATACCTTCTCAGGAGCATTTTTGGGCCTCGTGCCACACTAATGCAATTTCACAAAGACTTGCCAAGCCAGCTGGGACCCAATGTGGAGACTCACTAAGAAGAGTTCTTTATGCAGGGTTTTACTATAACAGGGTTTTCAGGTCCCAATTCTTGGCAGATCTGGAGGTGCGATGGTGCAGGTAAAAGCTAAATGGTGGTGATCCTGGCAGTACTGGTTGATATATGAACATCTGGACCACGCAATGCCTGAAGGACATCATGTTCTCTGCCCTCAGTGTAAGTATTAGTGTCAGCTCTCTCCTGCCCAGATTTTTAATTCATTCTATCTGCGCAACAAGCATATTCCAGCAATGAACACTGCCTGGGTTAAAAGTGCATCCAAATAGTAAATCTAACCACAAAACTATAAATCAGTACAGACTAGGAAGAACAAGCCTGTAGTTAATTAACAATATATTTTGTAGATACAATATAAGGTAGACAGGGAGAAAAGATGGAAATATATATCCAGAACTTAAATTACATGACTTTCAGCAAGAAATTGTTACTTGCTTAAAATTCAACCTTGAACTGACTTCCCCTGAAGTTTTGAACCAAAAGCCTTTCTTGCTGAGGATAGCTCCATTATTTTCAAAACACAACTGAGGGAGATGAGTTATTCTGTCAGTTTAATAAGCCAGCAGCCAGACCCATTATCCAGTCAGTCAAAGTTTGGACATGGTCACCTTTCCTGCTTCAGAGTTTCAGTGCCACAACTTTAAGTACAGCATCTCAAAAAACAAGCTACAGACCATACTTTTCAAACTGTCCAGAATGTCCCAACAGCAAACACCTGTGAACTTTCCTGCAAGCAAGGTGCAATGCCCCACAACCATGGCAACTACTTGCAGTTATGAAATATTAACAGTTCAGAAGGAAAAGAAGCGAGATATGGATTAAAACAGTAAAAATGTTTTAACATGGGGTATACTGAAGTCCGGTTTACTCTTCAGTTCCTCTTGTTGAAGCTGTTCATCTTTGTACCTGGGAAGGAAAGTGACCTAGTGAAAGAATTAGCCAAGCAGACACTTTGCTTTCAGTTTCTGCTCAAAAAATAAATAAATAAATAAAATAAAAATAATAAATAATAATAATAAAGCATGGTTTTGTTATTTTGTTTTTATTCACCTGCAAGGTTCCTGTTTCAAGGATAAAATGTAAAAGTGTTACAATTTCATTTTGGCTTGGTCTTCATTCAGTGTTGCTAGACATCACACAGAATCAGGGATATCTTTTCTTGCTCCAGCAATGCCTGCTTAGAATAATTTTTCTTCCCTGGTCATACTTCCTCCTCCTTTCACAAGCTTTTCATAAACAACAATATTTTTTTAGAATTGCAAATGCCTTATAATTTCTCTGTCTTTCTCATGCCTTTATAACACCTTCCTTTCTAAAATTTCTCAGATAATGACTCATATTTCTGGAGCAAGGCGTTCACACTGAAGAAAAGTGGCCATCTGTCATGTCTCTCTTGTGAAAGTCTAGTAACTATTAGTAATTTGAATGGAGGTGTATTGTTAAAAAATAAAATAATTTTAAAATGTTATGTATCATCTGGTGAAGTTCTGACACAATAATGATAATAGTAATAGTCATCCTGGTGATCCATATGAACACATCAAGATAATGATTATAATGAAGAGCGAGTTTTGTTTCATCTCTGACAGCAGTAACTTTAAGAGAAGATGTTATATGCAATAAACACTTCGAAATTAGTATAGTAATAATTCTGCAGCTCAAATCTGCTTTACAGCAAGTTATTGCAGGCTGAGCATTACACAGCTTGCAGCCGTTCATATTTCTAAGACCATAGCCGTCATTGGCCTGAGAAACCCCAGCAACCCGCTGTAAATTCCTGTGCTATTTGTGCCATCTGCTGGTCACGAAAGATGTGAAGGGCGCTGCCAACAGCACAGATGGCAGGGGCTCATCCACTTTGGGAGAGGATGGGGAGGCAGGAGGAGCAGAACGCTACAAGGGATGAAGGCCGAGGTGCCCAGCACTAGGAGTGGAGGGGCTGGCAGGGAGGTGTGGAGCCCCTCAGGCGTAACGGCCGGCGAGGAAAAGGAGGAGGAAGAGGAGGAGGAAGAGGAGGGCTCAGGGAGCGCGGCGCTGCCTCCGCCGAGGCGCTGGGTGCCGCTGCGGGCCGCCCGTCAGGCGGCGCGGGGCCGGGCCGGGTGAGGTGAGGCCGGGCCGTGCCGTGCCGTGCCGGGCCAGCGTCCCCACGTGTGGCCGCCATGTCGGTGTCGGTGGCCGCGGGCAACCTGCCCATGCGGCTGCTCCGCAAGAAGATCCACAAGCGCAACCTCAAGCTGCGGCAGCGCAACCTCAAGCTGCGGGAGGCCGAGCGGGCGGGTACGGCCGGGACCGGGATGGGGATGGGGACGGGGACGGGACCGCGGAGCCTCTCCCCGGCCGCCGGCCGCGCTCCGCCGCTCACAGCTTGTTTCCTTTGCCCTGGCAGCGCCTCCGGCGGCCTCGCTGAGCCCCCCGGAGGAGGAACAGGAGGAGGAGGAGGCAGCAGAGGAAGCCCCCGAGGCGGTGACCCCCGAGGCAGAAGCCCCCGAGGCGGCGGCGCCGTGCCCGGAGGGAGCCGGAGCGAAGAGGAAGAAGAAGAAGAAGAAGAGGAAGGCGGCGGCTGCTCTCGAGAACGGTGCGTTGTCTTCCTCGGTATGCCGGGATTCATTTGCCTAGCCTAAGCACCGCTAAGATATTCCCTAACAACAAAAAAGCCTTCTTTCTGCTTTGTGCCCCTTCAGAGAGGGTGTGTTGGCCGTGAGAAGTGCCCTGGTTGGGCTGGTGCACGGTTTAGAGCCCTGGAGATCTTCCGTGGTGTATTTTTTTCAAGTAGAAGAAAGTAGCTGAAGATCTGAGGGGTGTCTGCATATACCTGAGAGCTGTTACTGTCTGTGCCCAGCTGCTGCAGCTCGGGGCCCTGCCCTGGTCGCTGCCAGCGCAGGAGAGCACATGCTGCTGGGTCGGGTGTTTCTGGTGGTGATTTCCCTTATGCACAAACCTAAAAACCCTGCTTGTATTTGTCGTGTTTCTCTAGATTACACTGGTGAAAGAGGTGGTTATCACTCAGTGTTTCTAGTGATTTCTGGAAAACAGATTTGTATTATTACGATATTTTAGGGATACAAGTACACTAATGAGTGGAAGGACCGCTCCTTATATGCTTTGTAAGAAATGATCCTAAAGAAATTGGATGGATAACTGGAAAACGCATCTTAGGGTTTTAACAACTTAATTTGAAATTAATCTCCTCCTTCCCAATTTTTACTCAGTAAACATAAAGCAAAAGAGTGCAATAGCTGGTACCTTGTGATTTTTTTTGCAAATACAGAATTCTGAATGTGCATCAAAATACTTTTAATGGAAAGCTAGCTGTTACACAATAACAGTAGAGAATAGGTTCTTATTACATTTTGCCTATGTACTGCATTTATATTTAAATACTCTTTTGAGGTTTACATTCTCTAATCATTTATTCTAACTATAATATTTGAACTCTAATATATACTAAGTCAGTGGCAACCAACTTATTTGTTGCATAGGATCATGCTTTTGTCATTTCCCCGGGAAAAAAAAACATGGTATACTCTAGGCTGCTTTGGTTTACGATGCAAAGTGCATTGTGTGCAAGGAACTTGAATGAGTGCCTTGCTATCTGCATCAGAAGGCTTCATGGAAACCTTGCCACCCCTTCTCATGATTCCTCTTACCTTACGACATAGCAGTGATTTACAGGCTAAAGAAAATAAGTCTGGCTCAGTTTTTAATGATGAACATGTTTTTCATATTCCTTACTGCGATTAACAAGTTTTCTGTAAAAATAACACCCTAGGTACAGAAACTAAAAAAGCAAAAACCGAGGAGGACAAGTCTGTGGAGGCAGAAGATGAAGATGGGAAGGATTCTGGAGAGAAAGAAGTGGAAGAGGAGGAGGAGGAAGAGGATGAAGTACCTAGTTTACCGCTAGGTTTAACAGGTGTCTTGTGTCCTCATTTTTTGTAGATGTACAAAAATCCCAAGTTTTTAAGCTTTCTTCTAGAGCAAGTTGCAGTTTTCAGATCTGCAATAAAAGTTACATGTTTGAATACAGGTAGCATGATGCTGACCGCTGTAGAGCTATTTTTCAGTTACTGTTCTTTGAAATTTGCATTATATCTACACTTCTGTTGGTCTTAAAATTACTAGTGAAAATCAGTTTTATAACATAGACGCACACACATTTCATTATGGAAGAAAATGTCAGTGAAATGGAGGTGTATGGCTAATAAATCAGAATGAGAGGCAGTGCACTCGTATACACTATTAACAGTTGTCTGCAGTATTCCTAGGGACCTGTTAATACAGAGTATTTTGTCAACATCTAAGGATTTTGTGGTAGGAAGGAATGAGAAAAAATCCTTCTAACATCAATTCTAACTGGGTCGTCTTGGGATGGATAGAGTTGAAGAAATAAGTTTTTGAAATTTGTTTTCCCTTCTCTTCAGGTAGTTTTGAAGACAATTCTTTTACATCCCTTGATGGTCTTGTCAGTGAGAATACATTGAAAGGCATAAATGACATGGGCTTTACGCACATGACAGAAATTCAGCATAAAAGTATTAAACCTCTTCTGGAAGGCAGGTAAGAAATGTGTTTTAAATAACTATATTGACAACAAATGTGGAAATTTTGCTAGCAAGATAAATACATGAGATGTGACTTTTTACAGCTTTTTTTTATATAATTCTCATATTTTTAAAAATATTTTGTTTGTAAACGTTAATACAAGTTAAGAAATTGTATCTGTTACCTGTGAATAGATACTGAGGTAAGTTCATGGAACTTGCTTTGCATTTGGCTTTGAAAGCAGGGAAGTCTGTTTTCATTGGCCTCTTGGTACAGTGTGTTGCACAGTCCATAGAGGTAGAGACCAGTTGTTGTGGACCAGATCTGCCACAGATTTCTTAGTATTAACTATACTGGCTTCCTTTAAGCTTTGTTACATTTTTACATTGTCAACATCATCCAGAATGGGATTGCTGTTTTCCCTATAGGTTCAACTACACACTTCATTTTGTAACTTTGTTTTATGTAGGGATATTTTAGCAGCCGCAAAAACAGGCAGTGGCAAAACACTTGCATTTCTCATTCCTGCAGTAGAGCTCATCTACAAGTTAAAATTCATGCCTAGAAATGGTAAGCTTTTTCTTCTTTTCACGGTTGAATCCCATGTGTTGATTTGACTGCAAAGGGGATTGTGTGAGTTTCCATAACTTAATCTTGTTTGGTTGATGTCTGCTTTAGGAACGGGTGTTATTATTCTTTCACCTACTCGAGAGCTTGCAATGCAAACCTATGGAGTTCTTAAAGAACTTATGAATCATCACGTGCACACCTATGGTCTGATAATGGGGGGCAGTAACAGATCAGCAGAAGCACAGAAACTTGGGAATGGAATCAACATCATTGTAGCAACACCAGGAAGACTTCTGGATCATATGCAGGTAGGTAAAATACTGATGCCTAATACTTAATAAAACATAATAAAATACTTGTCCCTGTCTGACTCTCAATTTGTTAATCTTCTAGAACACACCAGGTTTCATGTACAAGAATTTGCAGTGTTTGGTAATTGATGAGGCGGATCGTATCTTAGAGGTTGGATTTGAAGAAGAAATGAAACAGATCATAAAACTTCTACCAAGTAAGAAAAAAGTCTTTCTTGGAAATTACTTGGCTAACATTTTGTCTTCTTTATGACTCAATTATTGTAAAAGAAGTCATTAATTTTTATAGTTCTGTAGGTGTACCTCAGAGTGATTGTCTTACTCTGTCTTTTTTCCTGATAGCTAGTATGCATTATTTTATTTAGCATCATTCATCTCAAAGACAGAGTTTTCTTAACGTACTTTAGGAATATAATTCTGTTCATATAAGATCCTTTTAGTTCAACACCTACAAGATCTCATTCATCTTTCTGTGCCTGTTTTACTGCCTACAATTTATTATTTCCTTATAAAACTTAAATATAAGGAAAAAGGTTTTCTGGCTTGCAGTTGGATCTTTTATTGGTGTTTCCAAGAACAGTAGAAGCGTATTTCAGTGTTCGCCTTAAAATTTGCTTTCTTACTTTGATTTAGTTATTTTTTGCAATTGATATATAAAACAAGATCTCAGAGTCACCAAGGCTCTCCCTTTAATTATCAAAATTCAGTAAAAAGCATGGAAGTAGTAAATAAAAAGTATGCAGCATGTTTTGGAAAACAAAAGTATTTTAATACCCATGAAAAGTAAATCAATCTATAGTTAGAATTACAGGGTAAGTCTGTACCTAAAATGTTGTCTCTAAATTGAAGAGCAAATGCTAATTAACATTTCTCCCAGAGAAAGAATATTTTCTTTTTGCAGATAAAGATTTTGCAGATGGTAACACACTAAGTAAATAAAATATACAATGCATAAAGAAACAAAATGTGCTTTAGAAGATAAGCGGGGAAAAAAAAAAAAGAGAAGACTTGCGCAGGGAAGTTTGTAGCTAAAGATGTTAAGGCCTTGATATTTGTGTTCTCCTTTTAAAAATCAGGCTTTCTTTTAAAATACTTTCAGAGCGCAGACAGACAATGCTTTTTTCTGCTACACAAACCAGAAAGGTTGAAGATCTGGCAAAGATCTCTCTGAAGAAAGAGCCGCTGTATGTTGGGGTTGATGATAACAAGGAGACAGCAACAGTTGATGGTCTTGAACAGGTAAAACACACCTTACTAAAAAGGGTATCAGCTGTGAACTTACACTGCCCTATATGTTTTTAAATGGGTTGTATAAATACTATCTTAGTGTTTAACATCCTACTGGGCAAAAGCTATCAGTTGCCTAAAGGGCTTTATTCACTCTACTAGCTGTAAGTTTTGTGCATCTAGTCGATGTTTGCAGGAAAGATGATAAAAAAGTTCGTTGGATAATAATAGTTAGTTACAGTTTGCCATTCCTATTTATGTTATCTACTTAAGCTCCAGTTCTCTTTGTAATTCTGTTACCATGTTGCAGACTAGAAAATGCTATAGATTTCACTGTTGCTACTTCAGATGCCAGCTAAATACAGTTGTACAGTTACAAATTATATTTAAAGAGTAAACTTGTAGCAAAAACTAGATAAAATTCCTGAAATTATAAAGAATTTTAAGAAGCCTGTACAGTAATTTTCATACCTAATATCAGAATTCAGAAGTTGTTGAAATGGATTTTTATTGTATAAACCATTCTTCATTGAAATACTATTTTTTGAGAACTAGTGAAAAAATACTTCTCCATTGGAGAATTATTTCAAATCAGCAGAGTAAACTTTTGGCTGTAACTCTACTTCAGGAGTTTAATATAACATGGTGAGGGACAGGAAATATATCAAACGGTTTCTAACTGTATAGCTGGAAAATTAACTATTTGTCACATCTGTTTTGTAAGATAACAGCTCCCTGATTTAATTGTATTGGTAAAGCTAAAATGTGTTCCATACAACTTTGTTTGACACCATTTAAATAATTTCCAGGGTTATGTGGTATGTCCGTCTGAAAAAAGATTCCTTTTGCTCTTCACATTCCTTAAGAAGAACCGGAAGAAGAAACTAATGGTATTTTTTTCTTCATGTATGTCAGTGAAGTACCACTATGAATTACTCAACTACATTGATCTGCCTGTTATGGCCATTCATGTAAGTATTTTATACATAGATTTCATTTTTAATTAATCTGATAACACCTGTAAGTTGTTATAGATCTTTCATTTACCTTATTTATTTCATTTCAGTTTATAATAAACAGATACTCTGCTAACAAGATGTGCTGGTCTCAATTAGTTTGCAGAGGAATGAAATAAAGTAAAAACAATGTAGTGAGAGCACTGCAATGCTGTTGATCTTACTGTTTTCTAAATGAGGTTTGAATACTGATATTAACTTATCCTCTTGCGTGTAGCCCGTTTTTCTGTTTCTCTCCAAGAGGCTGCCTTTATTATATTTGGTTGTTGTTTTTTAGGGCAAGCAGAAACAAACAAAACGTACCACGACATTTTTCCAGTTCTGTAATGCAGAATCTGGAATTCTGCTGTGCACTGATGTAGCTGCCAGAGGACTGGATATTCCTGAAGTGGACTGGATTGTCCAGTATGACCCTCCAGATGATCCGAAAGTAAGTTAAGGAAATAAAAAACTTTCAATTCCTAGCTACATATGTAGTAAAGAAACCTGAATCTTCTGCTCAACAGAGGTCAGGATTCAGCCAAGTTAGCATCTGGAAGCTGATTTCTTCCACTTATTCTAGCAGGATATGCTGCACCTAGCTGAGACCTCTGTTACATTTTTAAGAGTAGTTTTGTAAAACATTACTCTTTATGCAACTCAAGTAACTTAAAATCTAATCAGCTAAAAAACAAAACATCTATTAGAAGGAACATGAGGTTTATATATGCGTCCTTGAGTCTCCTGACAGCTTTTTCAATGGAAAATTGATTTTTATTTAAAAATTAGAATTCTCATTAGAATAAATGCCCAGTGCAAACAAGAACAACTCAGATCTGGAAAGTCTTGACAAATATGTAGAGCAAATATATCAAAAGCAAAGTAAAATTTTCTGCTACAGAGCACTACAATTCTTTTTCCCTCAATAAAAGGTAAGATACTTATAGTCAGGGGTTTCTGTTTCAACCTAATTGTGCTTTGCATCGTCAAAACTTAGTTTGCCTTATCCATGTGTCAGTGTATGTTCTTAGAACATAATTGATGATGCATTACAGTATATTAATGTTAAATGTTCTTTTGTGAATCTGTGTTATTAAATGCTTGAAAGACTGATTGGACTTACTGTTTTTTCTTCTCTGCAAAAAAGGAGTATATTCATCGTGTTGGTAGAACGGCCAGAGGTATAAACGGTAGAGGACATGCTCTGCTCATTTTACGACCGGAAGAACTGGGCTTTCTTCGTTACCTGAAACAAGCCAGGGTAAATTTCTGTAGACTTTTTTTTTTTTTTTTATGATTTCATAGTGCAACCAAGATTTCAAAGGCAAAAACTGTAATGATTAATGAAACACTTTAACTTTTAAACAAGAACTATTCTGTTGCTTAGAAAATATTTAACTGAACATCTGACTTTGTGCTGCTGACCTTAGACTCAAAAGTAACTATTGAGTATATTTATAGTTGCTTTGCAACTGTGTAGCTTGTGTTATTAAGAAATAAATTTCCTATGACCCATCATGGAAAGATAACTGAGCTTGGCCAGTGCAGTTGTTATTTTTCTTTAGAAAGAAAATTAATCAATTTCAAAACAAAGGTAGCCTTCTTTCAAGTGTAGCCCTTTTAATATGGTAGAACTGCTCCTAGTTCCTTAGTCCCTTTCTACAGAGTCCCTTTCTACAGTCCAGAATTTTGCCACTTGTAATTAATGTGATGTAGCTTCTGAAGGAAAAGCTAAAATGGTAAAAGTGTCATAATGCGGGTCTTCATTCTAGTTGAAAGGATGTGATAATACTGATATATTGGTGCAAAGGCACTTTATGAATGTATCTATGATAACGGGTAGTAATAGTGTGATTATTGCTTTGAAAAAAAATGTCAAAAACCGAAAATAATTGTAGGTAATCTTTTCACTCATGAAATTGTCCTTGAACTTCACAGTTATAATTATCTATTAAGAGATATAGCTAAAATATTAAAAAGTAAGTGTTCTGTTATCTGACAGGTCTTATCCTATTTGTTTTAGGTCTTAAACACATTAACTGTTTGTACAGTAATACATACATAATGTAGATATTTTCCTTGTTTGTTAAAGGTACCACTCAGTGAATTCGAATTTTCTTGGTCAAAGATTTCAGATATCCAGTCTCAGGTATGAAATGGCTTACTAAAGGTGCTCTGAACATTTGTATAACAACAATTTATGCAGATGATATAGTCTATTGCAACTAACATTTAAAAATAATGTGCATGTTCAGAAAAGTTCCTGTAGGTGAGTATTCTGTAGTAAATCCTCCTGTCATATTGTCCCTATATGATATTACAGACAGAAAATGTTGTGAAACCAAATATGGATTTTAATATCCAGTACTAAATTGTCATCATTACATCATCTGAATTTGCTTGTAAGGATTGTTTTTTCATGTTATATTGCAAAATCATAATGATGTAAATATGCCTTCAGCTCTTGAATAGAATGTTCTTGTCCAGCGTACTAAACATGATGTTCCAGTAGCTTTCATTGAATGGTTGTGCATGTTCAGACTAATTCTGAATATCTTTATGTCTTCTAAGATGATTTGCTCAGCCTTTGACATGTACTAACACCTAGAAATGCTAGTGTGTATATTCCAAATATATTTTTAACCTCCTTGATGGTAATAAAGCCCAACATCAGCCAAATCTGTTTTGTACTGCAGTGCTACAAAAATAGCAATGGAGCACAAAGTTGAAGAGAATAACATAGATAGTTTTGTAGATAAGAATTTTTATTGTTGTTTAGTTCTGTGAGTCATTCTTTTCATAAGAACTCTGTAAAATTTATTTGTAATAAATTAAACTTGAAATAGCAATACAAGAAGTATTGAAGACAGGCTTTTCAGAAAGAGAATTGTTGTTAAGAACAATTATGCAATAATGACACACAATGTAACTTAATATTAGTGTGCCAAATTAATGTATGCTAGAAGTCAAATGAGACAGGCATCATAGAAGAATTCCACTTCAGGCTGTTTTGTTTTTCTGTTTATAAAAGCACTGTAACAGCAGAGTGCACGCGCACATATCACAGTGCAGTCTTACTGCAGTGAGTAGTGAATGTCGCTGCAGCTTGCACAGTAAATAATTTGCTTGCACATAATTTATACAGTTGTTACAGCCATAATTTCATGCCTTCTGTTTTTCTTTCCTCCTCACCAGCTGGAGAAACTGATTGAGAAGAACTACTTTCTTCACAAGTCAGCCCAGGAAGCATACAAAGCCTACATTAGAGCTTATGACTCCCATTCTCTGAAGCAGATATATAACGTCAATAACCTGGATCTTAACAAAGTCAGCCTTTCATTTGGTTTTAAAGTCCCTCCATTTGTTGACCTCAGTATCCTTTACTGCAGTGTTTCAAAGCTGAATTCCTGCTATGCTATAGTACCTATGCTACTTCAAATTCTGGTTTTTGTTTTGTTTTGGCTTTGCTGTTTAATCACATGCCTGCATCATGCTCAAAAATGGTTTATAAAAGAAAATCCTAAATGGTAGTTTTTCCAGTTTCAGTGTTTACAAACATCTGTTTCAGTGCATGAACATGCTTCAGTTGCTGCAGGTTAGCAGGTGCTGGAATGTTGCATACATCTTCCAGGGTGCTGTTCTTCATGCACCATAATTTTCATTGAAAGGTGTGTAATTAAGTTTAATCATGGAATACGGAAATAGAGGGGCAAGGGCCCCTCTTGTCAAAGCTGCCAGTGGGTAGAAGTTGAAGCAGTGATACTCTGGTCAAATTAATTCTACAGCTGGAGGAATAAAAGTGTTCATTCGAATGACAGGCACAGCTTCAATTTGACCTGTAGTTCTGCAACTGAACTTTTTATATTAATGCTGTTACTTTTTTTTTCTCCCTAGTAAGTAACATTTCAAATTAGTTTTTTTAAGTTCTTTAACCCACAAAATTCCAGATGTGAACAGCAGCCAAGGCAGAAGGCTACAGAAAAGAGGCGGAGGTGGAGGATTTGGTTACCAGAAATCGAAGAACGTCCACAAAGCTAAAATCTTCAAGCATATTAACAAGAAATCAGACAATCGGCAGTTTTCTCGTTAATCCTGCATTCATTAAACTGGCTTGTTCTGTTGGAATAGACTACCTTCACCAAAACTCTCTGACAGTTACTTCAATTTTAAACTGCTTTGTTGGCATTTTTAGGGAAATTTGTTTTTGTTTATAAGAACGTCTTTCATTGCAGGAGGACTCTTTGGAAAGGAAAATAAAGACAGGTGGCCTGATAATTTTGCCATGCTTGTAATTATTTCAAGTTAATACTACAGATTTATTAAAAAAAACATATTTTCAGCTTTTTATAGAAAAAAAATGCTTATATTTATCCTTTTTACATGCACACCTGGAAATTGTTGGAGTAGATAGAATGCGGGACAGATTGCAGTGTGAGATGACTTCTGTTACAAGAGACTTCAGTATGCTGAGAAATGCAGAAGAGTTAATAGGTCTCTGGATAAAACTTTTACAATGTAAAAAAAAAAAAAAAAATTAAAGGATTTTTGTTCACAAGAATTACTGCAGTTTTAGTGGTACAGAACTCTTTGTCCATCAGCTATCCTGGAGACTATAAGAACATTTCTTCAGAACAGAACATGTCCTTTGAATCAAATTAAGACTGAGCTTGTAGCTGTTTTAAGTCATGGTACCCGTATAACATATGGGATGTCCAGGATTTAAAAAAATAAAAAAATATATACATCAGAGATGTGCTTAGAACTGTTTCTCTTAATGTTATAATTAAACGGTAACATTCTAGTGAAATGTTTGGTTTTCCTTCATGGTCTGTTGAAATCTGAATTCACCTGTCTGGTAATGTCTAGTGTATTCTCTTAAGAATAGGCAAAGAAAAATAAGAAGCAGGTTGCTTGATTGGAAGGACTCAGCCCAGATAAGGTGTGGGAATTTTTTTTTTATTTTTTTTTAATGCTCCATAAAGTTGATGCAATGAAGCAAAGAGACTTCCACAGGATTTAGGTGGTGAGCAGTAAAATTGCTTGTGCACAAGTAAAAAAGTGAAGGGGTGTATAAGTATCCTAAAAGGATGTTTTGAGGGAGAAATGGAAGAGGACCGAATACATGTTGCAATCAGAACAAGCATGGACAGTAAGTGAAAAGAAAGCACAAGGTGCAGGAAAGTAGAGTAATTATATTACATATATTATTTTCAGGTCTCTACCACTCTAGAAGTAGATAATTAAGGGCGGGGGGGGGGAGGATAATATTTCAGGAATGTACATCCATTAATGCAGGAAAGGAATAAAATATAGAATCCAGAAATCAGGGCCCCATGTGATTTATAAACAGTTTTTATTTTCTTTATTCTGTATCATCCAGACTGTAAAACATGACTATTTAAGAATATAAAAGCAACTGTAGTTATTCCAATGTAAACTGACCTGTTACCCTTAGGTCTTTTGAGATAGTATGTCAGATTTGAAATAAGATGCTGCGTGCATTGAAGTATTGCAGAAAAACTGGTGGTCTCTCTTTTTACCCACAGAGAAAACCGATAATTTGGGGGAGAAAAACAGTGTGACCCTTCTACTGTGGGTGCTTACAGCATCCAGAACGTAGTGTTGCCTTTCTTACTCTTTTTTATGAAACAGCTCACTTTTAGCACTAATGGACAGCTTTTCAAGGCTCTTAATTAATATTGGTTGGATACTAAGGACTTCTAATGTGTCAAAATATTGAAGTAGATTCCTGTTACCACAGTTTGAGTGTCTCATGCTTCCAGGATTATAATGAAAAAACAGAATCTGCTCTGTAGGATAAGCAATACTAATTGGTTGTGTGATGCCTGACTCATTGAGATCTAATCGTTGATTCTGGGTTTGCTTATACAGTTATAACTAATAGATGTCAAAATAGCTCTCATGTCTATTTCTTAATGGCACATTTAAAAAATTATCTGAGGTGTGCAGCATCATACAGTTAAAGGGTTCTGTCTGCACCTGTAATCTGTGCAGCTGCAAGTATGGGAATTAACTTGCATTACAATGAAATAACTCATTAGATGAACTGCCACATTAATTACTTGGGAAGAGTTGTAAGGAAAGCTGCACTAAACCACTGTAAAGATAAGTGCACAAGCACTCAATGTTAACGAAGAAGTATGGAGTATAAGTTTGGAACAGAAAAAAGTTGGGATAATGGGCACAGCAAGTTGAGTGTCAGAGCATTGACTGCCTGTCTGAGTGCTTGCACAGAGGTCTGGCTGGGCTTAAAGCACGTCAGCATTCCTGCCGCTTCACAATGTACGTAAAAATCTGCTTTGCAGAGAACTGCTTTTTTCTGACATTCCTACTCGTTCTGGGAGCAGAAGGCTGTCTGCTTTCCAGGCAGCTAGACAACTTCTAGCTCCACCTACCTTTTTCTTTGGAAGAGTTGAGGCACTGTCAGTTTCTGAAGTTTGATATTAAAAGTAGAGGTTTCACACAACATTGTCCAACTCCTCCCAGGTATTTTTGCTTTGTAGGAATCTTTGAAATAATCTCAACTGGGAGATGAAAATACTAAATGGTATTGCTCTAGCTTACCCTAAAGAAATAACATTTATTTTCTTTATTTATGCATTTTGAATGTGTAATAGCTGCACAGACTGAAGCAACTATGTAGTTGGCTGTTGCATACAGTTATTTCCCGAGTAAGCAGGTGAAAAATTCCTCAGCTGAGACCTAGTTAGTATTGAAAGAGAAGAGCTTCAGCTTCCTGGCTTGTGCAAATGCGCAGTTGCCTTTCACTTTGTTTAAGGAATCATAAATGAAAAAGAGTTTCTGATGAAGTATCTGTGTATCAGGCAACATCTGTTCTGCTATGGTATTGCAAGAAGTTTAAAAGATTGTCAAACTGATTGGAAATCTACCGTTTCCTTTGCAACTTAGCCTGTTATCAATCTTGTGAGCAGTTAATAGACCTTAGCCATCAGACTCTCAAGGCTTGTCTCATAACAATGACTGATAGGTTGGGGACTAATATTGTATGCCTTGAGAAATTGCCTTCTTTCTCTGAGAACCTTGACAAAGAAATTGGACTCTTTAAACCACTTAAAGGGGTGATCAAAACTGTCCTGCTTGAAGTGGAAGATTTTTTTTGACAGTTCCCAGAACAAGCCCATAAAGGAGAATTCCATTGCCAAGCTACTGCTCATAATCATGAAAAATCTTGTCACAATACAAGTTTTCTATGCCGTAATGCTGCCAAGCTACAGACAAGCACAAAACCAGACTGAAAATGTTGCCATCAAATTTTTCAGGGTGAATGTTGTATGTAGAGGGCATGTTTATTGATAGCATAGAGCAAGAATACATGAACTGGGTACCTACTTGCTGTAAATAAGAAATGTGTTTACATCTTGGCAGTAATTGGCCTTACTGTTTCATGTGTAAGAGCTACCCATGGTTTAGATATCCTAATGATTGGCTTTCAAGCAAGTAATGTAAGGCTAAAGCTCTCGTGAGACAGATAAAAAGTTAAGACCATACCTGTTTCAAAAATAACATTTTTGAATGTTATAAATAGCATATTATTAGTTCTTAAAAATTTTTTTGTTTGCCTTTTTTTTTTTTCACCCAAACTAAAATAACAATGCTGAAAGAAGCCTAGAATCAGCTGGCTAGATATGCGGAATAAAATTTGTCTCTACTCTTGACTTCTCTCTACTAGCTTGCTTCTCCAGTATTTTAGGTTCTTAGCTTGACAGGAGAATTCATGCAACTGTTCCCAATGCTTTTGTTTGCTCTAGATTTATAGAAAATGTTGAGCTGTGACAATAGCAATCCAACCTCTTGAACTGAAATGCTCTTTGCTTCTAAAAAATTTGCTGGCTTGCATCAAAGTCATAAATACTATAATGTTGCTTGTGTCATATCTCTTTATTGCACAGCCACGTGGAGAAGAGATTACTTTTTTTTCTCTTAGCCACCATAATAAACTTTTGATATGGAGTTGTGAGAAGAGTTAGAGGATGGATGCCATTAAAAGAAGGGAAGACAAATGGAAATTCAGGGTGCTGTCTAGACACGCACCCACTTTGTTATATCAGTGTCATCCAGCTTAAGAACTGCATTCACCCTTCAAAAAATATCTGAGCCTGCTCTACGATAGCAGTTTATCTTCCCAAACACTTTTGTAAGCTACAACACTGAAAAATGTAATTGTCTGCTATTTTTCCCCCTTGGTCAGAATTAAAAAAGAAGAAAATTGTAGCCCCTGCACAATCGTGTATAACTTTTTTGGAACAGCTCTTTATTTTTGCTGTCATCTGAAGAAGTTTAGCTGTGCAGTACTTTCTGGGCTCTTTTGAGAGTGGTTGCAATTGCCATTGAATGTTGAGTCACAGGAATATATTAAATGCGTTACTCTGCACAACTAAAACTATATGTTCACTCATAGGGGTTAACAGACCATCTGCGTTTGTAGGAGCTAGTGAGTCTTCCTTATTGATAAGTGTTCTTGATACATTGTCATTTCTAATTAATAAAAGCCTTTCTGTATGGGAAAACAGGCTGACTAGCTTAACTGGTCCCTGCTGGCAAATGTCTGCCTGCTCTGCATCCCCACCACCAGTGACAGCTGCTCCTTCTGCTCTCAGTGCACTCAGAAGCTGAAGAGATGGGAGCCCAGGACTTCTTACATCACCATTCGGAGGCCCTTTTGTTTTGCTGTGAGGGATAATTAAAAACTTAACGCAAATATGGAAAGATTTTCAACACAGGTTTGGAGTTTGTCAGAATAAGAATCAAAAAGGCATTGGGGCACCTTGACTTTCTCAGACACCAATTAAAATAGAAATCAATGGATGAGTCTGAAATAACTTTAAACCTGACACTTAAAAACATCCACAAATGGAAAGTCCATGTCTTCTACTTGACCAAAATAACAGCAAAATATTCTTGCTGGAGCCAACAGTCAAGGGCAAGCAAATTAGATTTAATCATAGATCGTTAGTTGAGAGGTTTTGTTGGCTTGGTGGGGTGGGGTGTTTTGTTTGTTTGTTTTTTAGTGTGGTTGTTATAACAGGTGGAAAGCGTAATGTCAGATAATCTGCTACTATATAATCTCCTTCACATTCACGTGTTGGCTTTATCTGAGATAGGATTCATGGTCTGTCACAAGAATATACATGCACACTCCCCTGTGGCAAACTTACTTCATGCAGGTATACAGATCTCTGCAGAATAATCTTCATGTTTAAAAACCTCATACTTAGTGGCTTGCATCCTTTTAGGTTTCATAAAAGTGATATTTAAATGGAAATTATTCTAAGATTTAGACATTATTACTGAGAAAATCAATACTATCTAGCATTTATGTGAGATTTGGATTCCCTTTATCATGTTTTCTATCATACAAATTTGGAACCAGTTATCAAAGGACTATTAGGGAGTTGTTTTTCCAATTTTTGTAGATCTTTATCAAATTATTGTAGGATTTTTATAGTTGAGTTTTCTGAAGAGTGCTTTATGAAGGAGGCTGGTTTTCTATTAAAGAACCAAGAGAAAACTGCATCTGCTAGAAGCTCTTACAGGACCGTTGTATCTAAATAAGAAAATGAGTCAAAACAGTAAAGTTCAGTGTAATCCCTTTAAAACAGTCTAAAAATAATCTGCTTCTATTTCTAACAGATAAAAGCAAACTTCTGAAAAAATGTAAACTATATTTAGATCTTATATATTTGCTAAAAAAAAATACAGCAAACGGGAATATGAAAACTGGCTCATCAGCTCATATAAATTGAAATTCTGTTATCTGGATGAATCATCATCCTCCAAATCTGTTCTTAAGAAGTACAGTGTCCTTAAAAGTGCTAGAAAACAGAGAATTTTCTATAATGAAGTCAGTTTTCTTTAGTACAACTGTACCAAAGGGATCTTAGACAGGAATTGTGAGGGTGCAGAGAGGATTAAGCTATGTGAAGAACACTCAAACTGACAGAAAAAAAATAATTATGAAAAAATTTTATCAGACAAGATTCATTTCAATGTCAGCAGTCATAAGTGTCAATTTTGCAGATGGTATTTGGTAAAGTGATAAGGACTGGGAAAAATTTTGTAACTTGTTATTTTGCTCACCTCAGCCACAAGTCCTTTCCTCTCTAAGCGATTCTCAGGACACCAGGGAAAGATGAGAAAAGTTGCAAAGGAAGATGTAAAGTATTTCTACTATAAACAGATCACTATTTTCCACCTTTTTGTGTTTTGTATCCCTTAAACTTCTCAGCCCACAAAGCTCCAAACATTCAGATGGAAAGATATTTTGTATTTACTCTTAGCTCCATTATCTAGCTCCAACTCTTTAGCTGCATATTTATTTGCTTATTTAAGAACAATGAAACAGTTGGTAATATAAGATATCTTCTGAGCCTACACACTACCACTCTTGGCTGAGAGAAGAAACTATGAAAGCGCAGGCTGTGGCTTCTGAAAAGTACCAGTTGCTGAAAAGTTTCAGTGAATGAAACAAAGAATATTCATTGTTTTCATTGCACATTGCACTTTGACATGATAGCAACTCGCAATGCTGCAACTGTACAGAAAACTAAAGTAGATGGTCCTATACTTTCAGTAGAAGACTATCAGTTTTAGAGCTTGATTTTTTTCCTTCTTGGTGTTTTTTTTTTTTTTTAAATTCTTACTCTTTTATATAACATTTACTTTCTTTTCTGTTATTTACAATACCTGAATACCTGCAGCCTCTTCATTTTTTAAAATTCCCCCTTCTCTTTCTCAAAGTATACCCTGTTCCTGAGACACTGCAATGTGTTGCCATAGCAATCTTTGAGGAATGCTAAGCCTTTGCATTCACAGGACAAGACAGCAGTGGGGTAATTATCAAGAAAAAATAAATCCTTTTGAGACTTTCTTCAAGCGTCCATATTATAGGACTAGATTATTTCAGCCAAGTTGAAAGAAAAAGTGGGAGATTTCAATGCATTTGATGTGTGGACTGGAAAGTGACTATTCATTTGTGGCAGATGACCTACATGTATAATAGGAGTAGAGGAGGGTGAGAAATGGCTTCTTTGAAAGATTTCAAAATCACCTGGTCTGCTTTAACAGTGGCCACAGACCACACATTAAGTAACATAAGAAAAAGACAACTTCATTTCCTGCAGCCACAGGAACTGACATAAAATCATATCTTTGTCTATTTGGGCCCCCAAACATTAAACTTACTGCAGCTAGCCTGGGTTTGCTTGCTTTCACTCTTTCTTTAATAGCTGAGTCATTCAAGCTGTGATAAGATTCATAAATTCCTTTATTAAGTTCACAGAGTTGGTCTGGCAATTGTTGAAAAATTCAGAATTTAAAAGACCTTTTTATCTGCTTGTTTACCTTATTGCTTTTAGGTCTGAGTGTCTTTTAAAAAGGAATAATATGTTGTCTGATAATTATTCAGCTGGCATTTTAAAAGCAGCATTAATTAACAAAAAGAGACACAAATTACAAAGGAACAATATAAAGACAAAGCATGAGAAGGTAGCTGTGAAGCAGTCACATACTGTCTGCCAACCCTGACAAATTTTCACTAGTATTTAATTGTTCCAGGTGCTGCTCTAGGCTTTACTTGCAGTAGAAGTGTAAACAGCTTTCTTTGAGAAGCTCTGTCAGATTCTGCTTATTAGATAGCAAAGAGATATTTAGCACACAGAAGTCCTTTTCTCCTAATTATAAAAGCTGTTAAATAATGTAGATAGTTTTCTCTTTGCTGCTGGCTTACATTAGAACATTTGCTAGAATTACTAAAGGAAAGACCAACTAAATCCATGTCTATGTGAAGAACCTGGGAAAGAATTTGCTTGCTTTTTTGTTGTTCATCTGGCAAAATGAAATGGACCCAGAAATTAACAAAACAAAACAGCCTGTTTTTTTTCTGATTACAGTCATTGTCTTTCATTTCTGTAATTTTTCATTGTTGTGCCAACTTTCAAGGCTGGGCATCGTGAGCAAGCCAAGCTAGACCCTGCTTGTGGTGGGTAACTTTGTGGTGCTGGGAGAGGTTTCTCTTCTGTCAGATAGTCCTGTTTCATCAGTGAGTGACTGCAAAGGGAGAACGTAGATTTCAGCAGCAGTCATTTAGGCAAGACTGTTCATAGCCCTGACCCAGAAAATATTCCTTCTCTACTTCAGATAGGAGCTAACAACCCTCCCAGTCCCAGTGTCCTGCTGCAGCCCATGATTATGGTGTCTGTGTCTCTTATGTGCAAGGAAACAAACTTCACTGACCTTCTCTCATCCTGTTTGCTTGTTTCGGCTGTGAAAAACTTCAGATACCTTTGGAGAGCTCTTGACAGCACTGAGTAACTTGGTGACTGGAAAAGAGGCTGTGTTTCACCCAGTAACTTCCACTGAAATCATCCTGGCCACAGACTATGGGGATACGGGGTGGCAAGGCCACTTATGGGTTGTAAAGGACCCTAGGAGAGAAAGCAAGCTGGAATATAGCATCCCTCACAAAAAACTTAAATAAAATGCCTCAATCACAGCATTAAATGTAATATACCCAAGTTGGTATATGATCCCATCACACCAGTTGTCACCATTTTTCACTCGGGAAGTAGCGAAGCTCATTGCCATCACTCCTTGATGCATATCACCCCCTTAACGTCCATTACAGACTTTAAAAGATGCTGCAGAACAGGCTTAAAGTTATTCTTGAAACACAGCAATTTTGAGGGTAGCTCCTCGAAACTGCCGGGAGAAGGGCGTGCTTTTGGAGGCTGGGTGCGCGCCCTTCGTGAAGAAATTGTGCCCTGAACTTGCTGCGAGGCAGGAAAACGGGAGATGTTCCCGGTCCCTTTGAAAAAAATTCTTGGTTAAGTCCGCAGCCTAGAAATAATTCGGGTTCAGCACCGAAACCAGCACCAGCCTGCCCGGCGGGGGCGCCAAGTAGAACATGGCGGGCGGGGCTGTGAGGAGACCCCAGCCGCCTGAGGGGGCTGCGGGGAGAAGCAGGCGGGCGGCTCCGCTTAAAAACCGGCGAAGGCGGCGCCTCCGGGCCCCGGGGCGGCCTCTGGGGCGGGACAGGAGCTGCGGTGCCGCCTCCCCGTGCCTGCCCCTCGCCGCGGCCCCGCTGAGCCCCGCCGGCCGTAGCGGAGCTGCCCGCTATGGGAGCGGGGAGCCGAGGGAGCGGGCGGCCGCGGGTGCCCGCTGCTGCCGTCGGTGGCGGGTTGCGGGGGGCGACAGCACCCGGAGGGGGACCGCTGAGGGAGGGGGAGAGAGGTGCTGGGAGGGAAGAGGAGGGCAGGGAAGGGCTGAAATTCCGGGTATGGCGGAGTCCCTGAGTCCCTGCGCCCCCCGGGGCCAGTGTCAAGCCAACATGGGCACCAACGCCTCGTCGTCCAACATGGACGCCAACGCCTCCTCAGCTGCCTCCGCGCTGGTGGGTGGCAGCTCGTGGAGGGGCCGGGAGCCCTTCTCCATCTTCACCGTCCTCATCCTGACCTTGCTGGTGCTCCTGACCATCGCCACCTTCCTCTGGAACCTGCTGGTGCTGGCGACCATCCTGCGGGTGAAGGCTTTCCACCGGGTGCCCCACAACCTCGTGGCCTCCACGGCGGTGTCGGACGTGCTGGTGGCGGCCCTGGTGATGCCGCTGAGCTTGGTGAAGGAGCTGTCGGCCGGGCGGCGGTGGCGGCTGGGCCGGGAGCTGTGCCTCGTGTGGGTCTGCTTCGACGTGCTGTGCTGCACGGCCAGCATCTGGAACGTGACCGCCATCGCCCTGGACCGCTACTGGTCCATCACCCGCCACCTGGAGTACACGCTGCTCACTCGCCGCCGCATCTCCAACGTCATGATCGCACTCACCTGGGCACTCTCAGCTGCCATCTCCCTCGCCCCCCTCTTTGGCTGGGGGGAGAGCTACAGCCCCGAGCAGGAGCGCTGCCAGGTCAGCCAGGAGCCCTCCTACACCATCGTCTCCACCGGTGGGGCTTTCTACCTGCCCCTCTGCGTGGTCCTCTTCGTCTACTGGAAGATCTACAAGGCGGCCAAGTTTCGCATCGGGGGCCGCAAGAGGAACGCCGTGGTGCCCCTCCCTGAGGCTGCCCAGGTAAGGGTGAGGGATGGGGAGGAGACCCTGCACTGCCTCCCCCTGCTGCCTGTGCCCCTGCTTCACCTCTGCACCCATCGGTGGTTTCAGCATAGTGAGAGGACTGAGATGTCCCCCGGGGCTGTCATGAATTTAGCTCAGTTATGATCAGGACCTGAGCTGTAATTAGCCAGTCAAAAAGTGCTACTCTGCCCCAAGAGTTTTATTCTTGTTTTTTTCTTACATGTGTTGTGAGCATATGTGACAGGTGCATTCACTGCAAGTCTTGAGACCCCTTTAAAAATTGTCCCTTTAGTATGAATTTTCCGTTCCTTATTGTTTTGTTTTTCTCTTTATCTCTTTACAGTGTAGTCAGGGTAAACAAAGACATAAACAAATCCTTAGGTCACATACAGAATAAATGCATGCACATTTTTCTGCCAGTACAGACTTTATGTAGGATCTCTGCAGGATCTGTCAGTATCTGAAGGGATTTTAGTAAGCAGATTATATTCAACACTTTATTTATGTACTTGGGTTATTTTACCTTGTATAGTGGGAACATAGTGCTCGCTGCATAGTACCAGAGCAGGGTGTTCCTGGTAATCCTGCAAAGCCCTAGACCTGTGGGAGGTCTCGTTTGTTTCAGGGATATGACTAACTGAAGGGAAAGCTGCATCCCTGAGGAAGGATGGAGGAAGGCCCCTTGTGTCCCATTAAGTCAGAGTCTTTGCGTGGTGATGTTGTCACCCATGCCAAGTGTGCTCAGGAATGCTCACTGTGAGCTCTTCACTTTGTCACGTACCCATACTCTCGTTCTGAGCTGTGGAACTGATTTGTTGTGGTATTTTTGTGTTTGCATGTTGTACTTACAAAGTCCAGTCCTCTCCCAATAACAAAAGATGAGTATGTGGCTGTTAGATCTATATAATGAGACATGGAGCATTTTCTATTCAGCTGGGGCCAATCCTCACTCATCCACTAAATCCCTCTAAATTTGATTTTGAGTCATGGTAGGCAACATGTTATTATGGTCATAAATAAAAGTCTGGGGTTTCTAGCAAGAGATGACAGCCCTGGCAGTTATATGTGGTCATACTTGCATATTTGTGTCCTGATGTCTTGAAGATGTTTATAATATGAATTGATTTTTGAAGCTATCTTCTATACAAACAGAAAAAATGTTAGAAAAGATGGAACATCTCTTCTAGTGGCATCCTTTCTTTTCCTACAGCCTCCATCCTCTTGTTTGCACCACATTTCTTTCCAAGTTGTTCTAAGTGTGATGAATGTATTGCTTGGAGTTAATCTACAGTCTTTCCAAACACAAAAGCTAAGTATTTGTAGGGTTTTTACATGCTCTGTTTTACACACACACATGCTCATACGGGACTAATGGTAATCTAAAAGTACGGAAAGTTAATTGGGCTGAGGCATTATTGCTCAAGTTTTAGTCTCTATGTAGGCACTTTGTTGGCAAGGCAGTTTTACCACAGAAAAGTCTGGCTCCTAATTGTCACAGCTCTGTCAGCAAAGGCCCGTGCGTGGCCCAGCTCAGCTGGCAGGTAAGTGCTGTTTGCAGCAAGTGTCTGAGAGCTGGTTGAAGCTGTACTGACAAAAGTGTTCCTGTCAGTGGGAGCTGAATACCCATTTTTGAGGCGTTTGCCAGTATAGCTATTATTACAATCTCAGCAAGTGCTCAAGCCAGCAATTCTTCATCTTATATTTGCAGTGATTGACATTTAGTTCTTTTCTAAGAGTGCTTCTTGAATGTGCAGTTGGTGTATACTGCCGACCTTCCCCATCGTCCCATCAGCTTCGTTTGCTGACTTAAATAAAAAGACTTGTGATGCACATGCAAACCTTTACTCTGACACCCTGCTGCACACGTTCATTAAATTAACCTGCGGATTGAGGGAGCTGGCATTCAGGATGCATTTCTTCTCAGTTTCCTTTCTAAGTTAAGAGGCTGAGACTTACTGATTTTTATTCCAATCCCATTTAAGCACATAGGAGCAGGGTCTGTCATGCCCACTGAACAATAGCAGTTCCCCAGGGAATTCTGGAGAAGAATCTTAAGATACTTCACTACTGTTCCTTTGAAAAATAAAAATAAAAATAAAATAAAATATGTATATTTTTTAATGTGGTAAAAAAGATAACATTTCCAGGGGAAGTGCAAACCTAGTGAGGGGATCTGGATTTGCCTCTCCATATCTGGGAGTGATTTGGCTGTCAGCTTCAGCCCTTGCCCTCTCTCTGATGGGGCTAATTCTGTTCCACTTCCCCTGTAATGCCCAACAGCTTACTTTATTTTTCCATTTATTTCTCCCCTAATGTCTCTACGCTCTCTCCTGTCTGTCACCATTCTTTTTCTGAATAAAATATTATGATGATACAGGGATGTTTTTAAACACAGCTTTTCTGCCAACAGAGCCAGGTGCTGAAGTGGTTTGTACATGGATATAAGCACGCGGAGAGGGGACGATCCTCTCCAAGCTGAGGGGTGGCATACCAAGGGTATGTTTCTGTGCTCTTACAAAATAGCTATTTTGAGTCACTTTGTGGTTAAAATTTTACTGAGTTTTCAAAAAAACACTTTAGAAAGTATTTGGAAAAAAATGAGAGAGATGGACATGAGGCAGCTGAGGTGCTTCTAGTTTTAATACAATACAGTATAGTGCTGTGCTCTTCCCCCTTTGAAAATGAGAACTTTTTTCTTAATTTTTCTTGAAACAAACAAAGAATTGGGAGCTAAAGTGGGCTGGTGCTTTCATAACTATTTGTTTACTTATGAAATTCCATAAAATGAATTAAAGTGACTTCTACAGTCAATACTGATGTGAATGAACCTTGTGTGAAAAAAGCAGTGACACACTGTCACTGACAGCTATACTCTGTCCTACCTGGTTGACAGTTGGTAATAATTCTCCCTGTAAACAGTCCAATTGAAATAAATGAGACAATTTGAAAGACAGCAGAAGCTGCTGGATAATGCACTTTCAAATCAATTGAGTCACCTGTAGCATCAGTTTTGCAAAAACAAGGATGGCAGAATCTGCAAGTCAGGGTTGCTTAAATTTAAAAATTACAGGGCCAGGATTAAATTTCAGTGTAAGGAGTTAGAAATTAAGTTCTGGTGATGTGTTGTTGTTGTCTTCCCAAAGCTTATCAGTTTTGCAGGAGTCCTTCCCACGGCTTCGATGGGATGTGAGCAAGGTCCTGGTGCTTGAGAAGCTGCAGCGTTGTTTTGCACCCTGGCCAGTCCAGCCACTGCAGCCCACGGAGACGGTCAGGACAATGCAGGAGTGAGAGAAGGTGATGTCCTGAGGGTGTCACAGGACATCAGTTTCTTATTTCTGCCTCTGTCTGTACAAGTAGGAGAGACGGGACAGAAAACAAGAGGAGCTTTGCAGAAGAGGTGTGGCAGATGTCTGGTAGGAAAAAGATAGGGCAGGAAGCAAAGTGGAGTAGCTGGGATTTTCCTGGGAGACACACAGCTATTCCTGCTTGACGGCAGAAAAAAAATCCTATGAGAGAAAGCAGGCATTCTTCTCCCTATCAAATGTGCTATTTATAATATTGGTGGAGCATCCAAAAAAGTGTACACATTCTTGTGTTTTGATCTTTTGTTGTGCATTGTAGTTTCTTGTGCTCTTGTTCAAAGAGCAAGAAGTACACCAAAGCTGCACTGAGGCAGTAATATCTTGTTCTGTGCTGAACCACCGCGAAACAGGCAAAACTCTGAATTTGTGGTAATAAGCTAGACTTAATTGGTGTATATCGGGACCATCATGGTGGTTCTGAAGTTCCAAAAGGATTCTTTACTGTTTAAATCAGAGGTTCTTGCAGACCCTCAAAGTGCAGTACAAACACACATGGTACCTGCCACGAAGGACCAGTAATAACAGTCATTAAAGCTATAAGGAACATCTTAAATCAAGAGATTTCCCCAGAAGCTCCTTGGTGGCGTGTTCTTTACAACACTGCTGGGAACACAGGAACTGACTGTGTGTTTTCGCAAAGAGCTGCGTGTGCCCATTTTGCTGCAGTGAGGGACAAACACCAGCAGTGGCACCGAGCTGGAGCTGCTGATGAATGTGCAGAACGAATTCTGAAACCCAAACCAACCTCCTTTTGGCCACGATTCCTTTGTGTCTTTAGTGTAGAAGGAGAATGCGTACTCAAGAGCTCATTTCCTTCCTTGAAATCTCTTTATGGCACTCACTGGAAAGTGGCCCTCTCTTTGCTTCTCAGAGCCTGTTGTCCTGGAAATAGCTGATTTCACAAACTCAGAAGCTAATTCTGGCCTCAGAGCAGCAGTGCTTTCATGCCAGCTATTTTTCCTGACTCGCAGCTGTGGGAGCGGAGTCTGGGTGGAGGGGAGGAAGCCTGTGCCCAAGGCATAGTGGGCTGCCAGCTGCTGAGTGAGAGGGGTGCTCAGCACCCTGCAGAGGTGCTCACATCTGAGCAACATCCCTGCTATGAACTAAGGTGTACTCTGTGGCAACCTGTTCCCCTGCCACAGCCCGTTGGCTACTGATCATCAATAGGCCCAAAATGGGGTGAAAGGTTTTATACTGGGCTTTCTCTCTGTTCCATATGGCACAGAGATAATGGTCAAGTACTGTGACTTACGTTAGGAATTGGAGTCATGCAAAGCCTCCAGGATTGGCACTGGAAACCGCAGATTTGCTGTAGTCAGAGCTGTGTTTTGTTCAGGAAACAACTGGCAAGGCTGAAAAGCAGCTATATAATCTCTGTAGCCTGTGCCCTTGTTCAGGTAATGCCAAATCGCAATGGATTATCCTATGCCTGCATGAGGGGGATCCTTTAGTGTGGTTCCCGTGCCAGCTCCGTGTACCGCAACAGCGTTTGCCTACAGCAGACTGCTTTACCTTCCACGTACTCCGCGTGGGTTGGCTTATAGCAAACAGCCTAGACAACACGCTCCTGGGGACTGGGACTTGCAGTGAGGAGAAGCTTGCACCAACTGGGACAGGAAGATGAATCAGGTCTGCAGCACATCAGACAGAGAGCAATAAAAAACAAAAGACTTGAAATGATTGTGAAAGGCTGGGATTTCCCCACTTTGCAATACGCTGGGCACCGACAGGCACACAGAGGTGAGCTTTCTGCAGCCTCCAAGGTTCAAACATGTAATTCCTGTTGCAGGCACTGGCTGAAGGGCCTCACTGAGCAGGGATGCTCGTTACATTTTCAGTAACTTTTTGTGTTATTAAATCCTTTCAAAAGATTTCTTACGGAAGATTGAGGCAATATATCTCCAGACTGCCAGGGATATTTACCCAATTTACTTATTTAACAGAAGGCTCTATGAGAGAGCCCATTCTTTTTCCTAAGGCAACAGACTGCTCTATTGCAACATTGTTCCAAAGTCCCAAGCAGAACTAGTTAAAAAAAAAAAAAAAAAAAAAACCTGAAAATGTACCTATGAAAACAGAGAAAGTGGAAATTATGTAAATATAAGGGAACTGCTGTCCTGTAATTTATAAAAAATACCATAATCTGTTTTCACTTGCTGTTTAGTATCCAGATATCTGATCTAACAAGCAGAGGAGCTTGCAGAAATTCCTCTGTTTCAGTAGGAGCTGGATCAGAGTATAATAAAATAAGTTAAATCAAATTTCTCCCAAATTAAATAAAGGGATAGACAAACCTCTGCTAGTAAACTCCGCAGTTCAGCCACAAACCTTCTAAAATCTGAAGTAGCGAGAAGAAAAGGCTCTGGTTTGATGATGGGATGCTGTGAACTCTGTCTTCTGAGTAAGGGTTGAAGGTTAAATATGGTACCAAACCGTGCCCTGTGCTAGCAACATGGTCCTTTGTGTGGCCCTCCCCAAGCAGCGTAGCTCTGCAGCTATTTCTCAGGGCTAAGAGGTGATCCTTTCAGGGCTGCTTGTCACAAATCTGCCCTGGTGTCATCCATCCATCCCTTTTTACAGAGCGTGATTAAAGATGTGCGGAGCAAGTCCTTCTGCAGACAAACGATGTGATCGTTGCTATGTGAGGGGTGTCCCATTTTAATTGTCAGGACAGATGTGATTTTCATTTCCTTCCATTATTTGCCTGCGCCCATAATCTGCCGCTCTTGCATTCTGCAGCCACGTCTCGTGTCGGAGGGCGACGACAGGGATATCCATCTTGAAGAGTGATTGCCCAGCCCTCGCCAGCGCTTCCCCCTCCGAGTCGCTCTGCCCATGCTAATAGCAGCCCTCCAGCCCTTACGAAGCTTGCACAGAGGCAGCCCGTGCATGTGGAACATGTGGCTGATTGAACACGGGGCCACCTTTGGAGCCGGGTGAAGTTCTTGCCATTATGGGCATGTAGGCAACTTCTGGGGCCTCACGTTGCATCCTTGAACTGTTCATGGTATTGCTCTGTCCTTATAACTGTAGTGCCCAGAAGAGCTTTGAGCTCACAGGCACACAGATGGTCTGTGTACCGTCAGCTCCATTTTCTGGGCAGGCTCCTGCATGCTGGTCACCTGTGCTTAGAAGCTGATGGCCAGTCCCACCACCCCTTGGAGCTCTGTGCCGGGCTCACTGCACAGACGGTGTCTGGACCTTAATGAGAGAGGAGGAGGCAGGAGGCACCTGGGGGAACTGACGTTTCCCCTCTCTTCTGTACTTCAGGGGGAGCTGGAGCACGGACAGATTTTTTTTTGGGTGTGCTCTGTTCCTTCTGAAGAACAAGTAAGTGGTGTTGCCATCCTCCAGCACCTCCCAGGGATGGGGTTTTGAGCTCTGCCTCCAGGCAGTTAGTTTGAAGAAAATGAGTTTATCTTGTAGTTGATACAAGCCATGGAATGAAATTCATTTACAGTTCAGGCCTGAGAAACCCTAAAGATCATGTAACACCACAGGACAGCCTAGTTTAGGGCTCTGCAGGAGGTACTTCCCTTTGTTAGGCGACCTTAACAACTTGATTTCCCAGTAGGTATCGAGGCATCCAGTAAGATAAACTGCAAAATAACGTCTGCAACACACGCGGCATCGGTGACTCCTTGCTGACCTTGGTTTGTCAGTCACTCTCAGCAGCTTTTCCAACATAATGAGAAATCTGGTACTTTTGGCACTCAGGGATATTTTCTTTCTTTTAACGTGGAAGGAATGAGTTGCGGCCTTTTGTGGTAGGTGCACAGATGTCGTACTGTCATTTAAAAATAATACTTCGCTCAAACAAATCGTCTTGGTAAGAATCCGTGTTTGCTTTTGTTTTGAGGTGAAGGAAGCTTCGCAAGAACCACAGATGGTGTTTACAGCTCGTCATGCAGCTATCACTTTCCAGACAGATGGAGAAACATGGAGGGAACAGAAAGAGAAAAAGGCAGCTTTGATGGTTGGCATCTTAATTGGAGTTTTTGTGCTGTGCTGGATCCCTTTTTTCATCACAGAATTAATAAGTCCCCTCTGTTCCTGCAACATCCCACCCGTCTGGAAAAGCATCTTTCTTTGGCTTGGCTACTCCAATTCTTTCTTTAATCCTCTCATTTATACAGCATTTAACAAAAATTACAACAATGCCTTCAAGAACCTTTTTGTAAAGCAGAGATAAAAGGGGACACGGAGGAGAAAGTGATTCCTTTATTGCATAATGCAGAGATTTCTCGAAGGAGATGTGCCTGTGATATATGCAGTTTTCAAGCACAAGAGCTACTTAAGGGGATTTAGCAACAGTGAAGGAGCTGGAAGATTGTTGGATAGAAACCTACCGACAGTTTGCAGTTCCCATTTGGAAATACATATATGCTGCCCCAGGGTTTGGCAAAGAAAGAAGCAGTGAACATCTCCCTTCTTTTCTTTGAAGCAATGTGTGCTCAAGTCTACAAGCAGAGCGCTGGTTGTGTCTAATACCGTGACTGCCAAAGCCAACCAGAGTGATCCCAGCCAGGCAAACACAGGAGCCGTCCTGCAGCCTGCTCATCTTAGCAAAGGCACTGAGGGGACTGCGAAGGGAGCAACACTGAAATGTTGGAGATGCGGGCAGGCTGCTGGCTTCGTTCTCGAGATTTGTTTGGAAAGGAGGGAATAAATATGCTGCGTTCAACCCAAAGCTTAGTCTATGTGAAATTAAGAAGGGTGACTAAGCAGCCCCAAACCACACCCTAGCATAACTGAAGGGCTGCGTTCTCTTGCAAGCAGCAGCTCTCAGCTGGAAGTCCTGATGAAGTAAAGGTCAATTATGTCCCCTGGGGTTACATGAAGGTTTAGGGCCAAGTGTAATGCTGGTCAGAGGTAGGTGACAAACTAGAAATGTTTGTGCTGCCCGGAGTCCTTGCACTGTAAGTGTTGTACTCATCAACCTAACCACATCAATTCCCCTATTTGTAATTTTTTAATCAACTTTCTCCTCCTATGAGATAGGTATTGATGCCATCAGATCCAAATGACTCCAAAAAAAAAATCCTAACTGGCTTAGAATCAAGCCTTAAATTGTTTGCCCAACATTTAATTTCCCCATCCCAACAATAAGAAAAGGATAAGAAACAGATACCCATGCATACTGCTCAATCTGTCTCTCCATAGTTGTCGCTCTAATGGGTTTTACTCCCTCCCCTTTCCTGAGGGAGGATGCCAACAGTGTTTCTGAATATTTCTAGCATGGCAGCTCTACATTGCAACAGAGTCCCAGCAGCAAGTTAGATAGCTGCTCAGCTTCATAACTGCCAACTTAAATAAGCCTTTCCCTTGTGAATCTCATTTTGCCCGCAAAAGGAAGAGCTGGTGTTCAAACTAAAGGTTTGGAGGCTTTACCATGGCTTGACATCTGGAACTTGAGACAGCACTATGAGGCCAGAAGATTACCGTGCAATTCTTGTCTGCTCGCACTGATGCTGTTGCAAAGGCTGGTGATGCAGCAGGGCTGTCTCAGCTAGCTTGAGAACTGATAGTAGCAGGGCTACTGATGAAGCATGCACTGGAACTCCCCACCTTGTCAAAAATTCATTTAGCTTCCTTAAGAGCTGAATTTTAGGCTTTATAGTTTCAATGTGAGTTCTCAGGATAGCTTGTTTTGTGCTCTGCCCACCCAAGCATCTGTGACAGCAGTGACTTGCTACACGGTGACGTGCTGCCACTGAGAGCAACCTGGCTCCATATCCAGAGATGAGAAACATTTCACTACAGTGCACTTTTAGAAAGCTCTTAAAATCAGCTTCCCACACTGGCTCTGTACACGTCTATATTTAGAAGAGAAGCAACACATATTCAGGATGTGAAATCCTGGATTTCAATCACATAGAAGCTGGGTTGGGGGGGTGGTAGTAGGAGAACTGTGCTGCTCAGGGTCAAGGCTGAGCCTGCTGCCTCCTGTTTGATGGCAGAGCAGGTGCTGCCAGCCCCTGACCACCCACACAGTAAGCTCCAGGTTTCACCCATGGATTTACGTACCAAACCCAGTAACCTGGTGCAGCAGGAGCATCTCTTGGATAGTCATCAACCTTGATTAAAAAAGCTGGAACGGTGCATAATTTTCTACCTCCCTTGGTACTTTATTTCCGTGATTAATTACTCTCACTACTAAAACTTGGAACTTTATTCTAATTGAAAAAAAGAGGAAAGTAGAATGAAGCATGGAGGCATTCCTCCTTCTGGCAGTTCACACATTAGAGTTCAGATCTGACATTACCGCTGTGCTGTTACCCTTAGCTTCAAGACAGACCAAAGAATATATGGAAAATACAACTCCCATGTGCATTACAGTAAACGATACAGGATCGTGAATATACGACTAGAGAGAAGAAAAAAGAAAAAGCTGTTCTGAAAAGTAAGCATTTGACAGTGCTCCAACATTGGGTCATTTATTTCCCCAAATACTAGTTGCCCATTTGGAATACACCAGTTTTCTCTGCCCATACTGAATCTGTTCCTAGAACTCAGTGGGACTATTGCTCAGCAGAAAGTTTGTTGCTGCAACCTGCAGCAAGGCTCTGAACCCTGCAGTGCTACATAAATTAAGGTCTCAGGTTTTTTGTGCTCTTGGAATCAATCCACAGATTGTGCAGAAATCCAAAAGCTTCAGAAGAGCTTCAGAAGATGAAAAAGTGCAGCAAATGAGAAAATGAGCATTTTTAAACGAAAACATAACCACTTAAGAACCATCCTCCTGTCTTTGAGAATTCCACTTAAGAGTTACCTCCTGATACTGCCTTTCACTTTGAAAAATAGCTGTCATCATTTCAGTGGAATCCAAAATTAATTTGTTTGGTTCTGTTTAGCAGGATTGTCATATTTATAGTGCTAGAGCATCATGGATACTGTTCCCAAAAATCACCTTCCCACGAGTATTCATAGCATGATGTACACTTGCTCCTCCACAGTAGAAGTGGCTGGGGACAGAATGATCAAGTAGTTAGCCTGACAGGCATCACGTTCAACAGGAGGAGGAACAAAGTTGGCTGTTAGAAGTGCCATTTTCTTATACTACTTCTTGATTTCCCCACAAGTATCAGAAGAAATGCTACCTCCAATGTACACGTTAGAAGAATAATTACAGATTTTACAGAGGGCAAAGTTTGTAGACATCATTTATGTCTACTGCTATCAAAGCTGACTAGAGAATGTCTGCAAGTAGCACTCAGTCCAGATCTCCTTCCTCAGGTACTCCAGTATTTAATTTTGCCTAGATTTTTAAAATACATATGAAGAGAAGCAGCCGGCTCATATTCAGTCACTAACTAGTTGGGGGGAGTAAGGTACAAACTGGCTCAGTGCAAAGGTTCTTTTTATTTGTACTGAAGGAACAGGAAAAGTGTTTCTGGTTGTCACAAAAACAGAGTCTTGTTTATGAGAAGGCACAACACATTGAATCTAGCCAACCACGGTTGGGGTAGCTCACCACATCTTACCCAGACAGAATGTCAACAATCTCCTTACACCAATCTTAACAAATCCATAAATTTCTCCATTTAACACTACAGGCTCTGCATGAGATCACATACAACTATCGAACCTTCCTGTCCTCAAATGAAGTGGAATCAGGTAGCGTGATAAACGTGTACCATCTCCACCAAGAATTCTGTGTGGTGAGCAGATGCCTGTGCAAGACACATCTAACCCTTCCATGGATCCCCTTGGCATACAGCAGGTCTGTTAGTTTATCCCAAATACTGAAACATCAAGCTTAACAAGAGCAGCAAGAGAGAAAATGTTACTGAATGCTATATGACACATGAAAACATTTCTATGACTGAATATCAAAATACTACATTTACACAATTCATCTTTAATGCACTTGTAATTCAAAAGCATATTAAGGCTTCTAAAGCTGCCCTTTAACATGGCCTAAAGTGCCACCTCAAAAACAATAGCAGAAGGTCACTGGATTCTAAACATCTTTTTATTTTATATGTGCTGCCATAGAAAGTAATCTAACAGCAGTGTCAATGTTACTGGGGAAGAAGAATGTGTTTTTCCTTTTCCTGAACAAAATATGTGATGTACATTAAGTCAGTCCAAAATCCTGATGTTAAGTACAAAAAACAACTGCTTGAATTATAAAATACTGTATATACAGATATAAAAGTGTTTCAGAAAGTGTTCCACAAAGTTTCTAAACTTTCAAGGACAGATCTTCGGCAGGGTAGATAGGTTGTCTTCAAAGGTGAGCATCAGTTCATTTGAGTAGAAAGTCTGAATCTTTATCTTCCTATGTTACAGTTGACACAGACTTTGATTTTCATCCCAGCTAGGGATAATGCGATGGTCCTAGGGATTAGGGTGTTTTTTCCTGGAGCTATTAATTTAACAAGCACATACTCTATATATAAAAATGAAATTTCAAAGAAATTTATACAACAGCTAGACTTTATAAAAATATAGATCTATAGTTTTACATGAGGAATTATCCAAGGTAAGTTTCCATTTTCTTTTGTCTTGACCATTAGAAATTGATTTTTATCCTTTGGAATCTTATCTATAGCTAGGAGTGTAAATTAAAATAATATGGAGTTACTAGCTGGTGAAGAGTCTCAAGAACCATTTTTGTGTTTATTTTTTGGCCAAAATTAACAAGCTATCGCATCCTGCAGTGCTCATCTTATGGTACCGGACATATTAAACAGTCCATATCTACTTATTCCAGAGTTTTGATGTACTTCAGTGTTAAAGCCCAAATAAAAACCATCTTAATTGTTCTTTCTGTGAAAAACAAACAAATAAATAATTTCTATTTTGCTGTACTGCATTAACTCTTTACTGTGTAGTGGAGGCAATAATGAATAACATGGCCTTTTGATGAAGGAATGTAAGAGTACATGCTGAAAAGAAACCCAGACTTTACATCTGTGTCTGTATATATATATTTTTTTTGTATATATAATTTTTTATGTATATATATATATATCTACAATTGCATTTTTAACCGTCACTTCACAAAAAAAGATTTGATGTATGGACTGAACAATCATGTATAAACTTCACCAGCCGGAGATGTTCAGGAGGAGCTAGCTTTCAGCTTGGAGAGCAGCATTTCATTCTTACGACATTCCTGTTAATAGAAAGGAAACAAATTAAGTAGTAACTCTCAACTCTTTTACTTAGATCTTCACATCAGCAAACCAAATCCTCTAATTCTGAAAGAAAGTTACAAGACAGTTTGCAAAAAAAAAAAAAGTCAGTGTTTACAGAAAAACTCCAAGAAATGTATTTACACAGGTACATACCATCAGTTTTCAACACCACAACCACAATTTTATTTATTTTTAAGTACAGCAAGATTGAAGGTGCCTCAAAAGACAGAGGAAGACAAATGTCTTATTTTTTGTTTAAATAAAATCCACGTATCATCCAGAACAGGAAGGAGCTGTCTCAAAATAAACCAGGAAGTCTTTTTTCCCCCTCAAACACCTGAAACCAACAACAATTTTGCCTGGCAGCACTACTTTCATTTATTATCATGGAGACAGTAATTAACAGAAGCACATTATGATTAACTCAGACAAGGCTAAATCAATGAAGTATTAATCAGTCCTTTCACAGGGGTTAGAAAACAAGCTGGTTCCTAAAAGTATTTAGAACTACAAAGATTCTGGATTCCCTCCCTTACTCACACATACCTAACTGCTGCTCACAGATCTCCGGTAGATTCTGCTTGGAGACCTGAATATACAGCTTACTCAGTAACAAACTAGTACTTCCCATTTAACATAGAGTGGTGCTTGCTCATCAGTGACAAAGGAATTTTCAGAATAAAAGAATCACACCAAGAGACATTGTTAACACGGTGCAAAAAGCAGTGTAAGGAACACTTGTGCACAAGTAAATGCTTAAGTCAAGCCAAAATGGGTCACTGAACATTAAAGCCTACACATGTTTAGAAGCCTTAAAATCTTGAATTGACTTTTTTTTTTAAAATGAAGTTCAGAAAAACAGAAGCAACACAAAAACATGCAAACCCACTCCTTTATCCACTGATAGGCTTTAGCAAAGCTCTGAAGTTATTATGTAGTCAGTTTTCTTACCTGATTACTGGGCTTCTGTGTCGTACCCCAGTTTTATGGGATTTTTAAGCAACAAGTGTCAAAGAGCATGTCTGTTTCAAGATGGCATAACCTATTTGAATTGCTTCCACTGTCTACTCCTAAGTAGGAGGAATATGAATTCAATTCCACAAATTTTCCTTCCTTCCCATTCTTGTGGTGCCTCAAAGGTCTAAAAACCTCATCCAAAAGATGTATGTTATATGCAGTAAGCTTAATAAAGGAAAATAGCTCTCATTAGTTGTCTTGGCATTAATAAACCTAAACCCATTCTTACTTTTAGGAATACTATTAGCGGATTAATTAAAATAACTATGCAAATTCACTCTTGAGAAATAAAACAACTTGGACCTGCCTCTGCTGCCACTGACGTCAGTGAGAGCAGTCAGTCACGCCCATGTTCCTCCAGAAATCCCACCTTAACTCCAGGTAGTTGCTAGAACTAATGTACCAGCAAGTCAGGTGCTGCCTGGCCCCAATACCTAATGAAAGCATTTGCTGCTGCAGATTCATTTGTTGCCTTTAAATTCTGATTGAGTAGAAATGCAGCAGTGAACTACATCGTGAGCTTTGCAAAAAAGAGAAAAGTTCACAGTTCTGCTAATGAGCAGAGAGCTATTCATCCATTCCCACAACACAAATGCTGCTCATTTCTAGGTAGTACTACAAAACTCATTCTCAAAATGAGATTGGCAGCTTCCTCAGACAGCTAACTTTTTGTGATTTAACTCTTGAGGTACAGTAGAGAAATGCAGAAAGGTTTTGTTTTTGTTTTTTTTTTTTTTTTAAGTTCTAGACAAATACATATATTTAGAAATTTGCTCCTTTGCTCCTAAACATAAGCAAGGTTTATAACACACTTCAAAACAATCAGTGTACCTGAGCAGAACTTCTTAACCAACAATTTACCAGTTCAAATACTCATCAATTTACATTAGCAGAAAAAAAAACCAAACACATTCTTACCTCTTTAAATTCTTTCACTGTTTTAAAGTAAAGCCTCTGTTTCTCTAGAAGCTCCAAGTATTCATCATTCAACTGATCTCTTCGCATTTTGTTTTCTTGCTTCTTCTTTTCCATCTGTAAGTATACAGGAAGGATAAAAGGCCAGCTACTGTATAAGGAATACACACATGCACATAAAGTGTAAGAAACAATTGATGATTTTAATGGTCTTCGAAGATTTAAGAGTTCATTTTTAAGAGCCTGAAGAACATCACAGCAGAGCTTTTGCTCTGCTTTCACTCCTTTGACTTATTGTGCTGTTATTCATTTCTGTCTGTGTAATAGAGGTCAAGACAGAAAACAAGACAATGAACTCCTAGGCAGTTTTAATTTCCTGCAGTTGCTTGCTACAGCAATTAAAAGAATGTAATTCTTCCAAAAAGAAGTGTAATTATCTTCAACCTCATCTACGCTCGTTGGAACTGCGCTGTTCTGAAGTATTTTCATAATCTCAGTTTGACCTTGACTTACTCGTTACATCAGCCTTGGTAACAGAAAGATGACCCATACATACAACACCAGCATCACTATTCTGCTGTCCTTTGTCCTCTTTGAAAACAATGTTCTCCAACGCAATAGTCTATAGTCAATATGTTTTTACGAGTTTGTTAGTGCAAAGGGCTTTATGATAGCTTGAGTTGCATTCCATCCTGTTTTTTCTATATATCTGAAACTTCTGCTTAGCTATTAAGATAAAACAGTCTTTTACCTAGAAAGATGGCTTTTTCTAGTACACACTCTAGTATATGTTGATTTGAAGCACACCATACTTCTATTTCAACTCAAATGAACAACTATAACCCACTACCAAGAATCTTCTAGCTCTACAGAGTAAACCATCTCAAAGCCCCTTAATGGTATATAAATATATTTCTATATGAATATAAAGTAGTACAACACAATAATTACAAGTTAGTAACCGTTATTACCAGGTACTTAAAACAACCCCACTGTATGCAAATAAATCCATGGACAGCTTCAGCTGGAGTAGCTGTTGAACCTCATGTTTGCTTTGTGTGCATGCACTGCCTCAAACCCATGTAACACAAGTCCACTGAGGCTTTGCTTTCACAGAATAGCCACTAAGAGTTACCAGAAGTGATTCTGATCTCTGCATGAACTCTGGGGCTCTAAACACCCACAAGTGCCTTTTCATTTTCTGTGTGAGCACAACATATTCAGCAGCAACACCTAGTCTTTTCTACATCAGGTTAAATCCAGAAAGTGGGTCTGACATAGGCCTGGCTGTACTTATGCAGCCCAAATGGAAAAAATTCTTATTAACGTCAGGGACATCAGCGAGATGTTTGAACCAGCTGTTTCAAAGAGCTAAGTCACTACACTGCCAGTAACAAAGTTCAGGGGTACAAGATTCCTCTCTCTCTTTTACTCTGTCCCTTAACATTTTAGTGGTGAACAGTTCCTTATGGATGTGAAAGAGACAGTATTTGCAAGTTGCTTGCTCGCACCTCACATAATGAATTTCTGCATTTATAGTTATTATCCAAGAGGCTTTTCTGAAATAATTCCCAGGTTCTAGAAGAGAAAGCGAGCCTGACCTTCATTCGATTCTGTTTGATGCCTTCCACAATCTGTTCCATCTGCCGTAAGAACTGCTCACGGGAACCAGAAGATGCCATTGCTCTGGAAAGAAAAAATAATAACTGATAGGGATGTGGGACAATGTGTCTCATCTACAATTACGTTGCGTATTTACCCATGTCCAAGTACTCACATTACTTGAAATCATTGATTAAAAAGATGAGTTTTTACATAGGATATTAAGCACAGTGCAGATCAGAGAGATGGAAACAGACTACAGAGCTCATCACAAGCATTTTCCTTGACAGTTTGCATCTGTTCCCTTCTCTGTGTTGTAATAAATAATGAACTACTATTAACTAACCAAGAGCACAAACTTGTAATAAAGGCAGCTGATTAGAATATAAAGAAAGTGAGTAGAGGACTAGAACAGTAAATAATCTAATAATAATAATAATAATAATTTATGCCCTAAAAGGAAAAGACCAAGATACGTTACAGGCCCCAAATTACTTCTGAACAGATTAAGTAAAACAAAATAAAAAAATGCCACCCCACACACAACCATCAATAAAAACAATCCAAAACCCAGCTGTCAATTACTGAATTGGTTTCTAATGACTAGACAGAATATCAAAAAGATCTTATCACTGAGCAAAACAGATCTAAGATCCCTGCTGCAAAGGATAATAATAAGAACAATTAGGTATTTCAAATGTTTTTTTTCTTGGTGGTGCTAGTGTGGATTTTTTGTTGCTTCGTTTAGGTTGTAATTAGAATTTTGGATAATAGGAAAAAACATTTAAAAAGTCAAAATTTCTGACAAAACACAAAAAGGTACAGGTGTACAGGATCAGAGATCATTAATTATAAGAAAAAACACAATTTCATAACAGAATTATAAAAAGACAAACAATTTTTTCCCGTTATGAGGCCATATCCTCTCCCATGACCCTATTGCACTGTACTGTTCTGACAAAAATTCACAATGGAGTTCCCTCACCCGCCCCCAAAGTCAAAAAACAAAACACAGAGAGGAACAATTGCTGGCTGTATCACAGACTGATATTTGACCTTAAACTTCCAAGGGAACCATGATTTTATCTAAAGACTTCACACTTCATCAAAACCTTTAAATACAGAGGTAGTGTATAATAAACATGTCTGAAATATGTTTGAGTCTAATGTTTTGTACATAAAGTAATAACCACAAACTCACAAAACGAAGAAAAATACTTCAATTAATGCCAGGAAAATTATGACTGATTTCTTTCCACAACTGCAACTGAACAGCCAGATATTAAAAACATATGTTGACTATAAAAGTTAAGTAATTCCAAGTCTGTGATTACCCAAATATTGGCTTAAACAGAATTAATAAGCTACTTTATTAAACTGTTTAAGTTAATAAAATATTCTAACAAATTTTTACATTAACTCATGCCCCCTCCCATTTTTCCCAAACAACTACACCACCCACTGCAACTATGAAGAGAAAAATGACCATTACTTACTGATGAAAGTTGTCATGAATAGAATTTAGTAAATTAACCTGTAAATTAAAAAAAAAAAGAAAGAAAACATACATTTGTCCTTTCTGATGTTACTCTGAGTTTTCACAGACAATAACATGAAATTCAGATCTAAAAATGGACTGGTATCAATCTTTCCCTGACAAGCAGTCAGCTGTATGAAATCCTGAACTTCTTTTTGAAAAAGAAGAACCACAGAAGGCAGCAGCTAGTCTTGGATCAAAATTGAGATTTTTACTTTTACAGATGCCCAGTTACAGCACTGAGAATTTTCTTGCAAGACAGCTTTGCAAACAAAAGCAATGAAGTAAAAGAGTTGTTTAAATGTGCTGAAGCTTACAGGTAGTTGTGCACCATCACAGGTGAACACTGGACAAGCATGTTATAGCTATATTAGAGTGGCATAATTAGTCCTAGTTGCAGTGTCAAAGTAGAAGTTTCACTCAGATGTCTTAAAAAATAAAAATTAATAGAAAACCTTTTGCTTTAGAAACTGGAGCCGGTATAAGACCATACAGCCCCACCAAGCAGTGCAGAACAGGTGAATTTCTGCACTGTATTCTTTGTGCTGTCAATTTTACTGGCTTCCATAAAGCTACTCATCGTTACACACTTCACCTCTACATATTTCACAGTCTGTTTAAAGATGAACTTCTAAGAAGTAGAGAACGGCGTTTCCTTTGCATAGCTACTGTTATGAAGATACTAACATTGCACTTAAACAATACAGACATAGGTATTTGTAACTTCAGTGAAGTGTTTTGTTGCTCTTGGTATAAACTCACTGTGCAGATTAACCCATGCATTTTTTTTCTTGCTTTCTAAACATCGCTGAGGGCACTAAAATTTACTAAGCAGCAGCAATTAATGCAATCCCTTCAGCTTTCAGTACATCTCACAAGTCTCCTGCGGCTAAACCTTCCAAACAGTTTCTCCTTTTGATGAGTACTTGAAAGCATACTTTACTAAACGAAGCTGAGCATTGCAAACAGAAGCATTTGCCCCACTGCCACAAAGGTAAACTGACTACCTTTACATCCAAGATCTTTGATATAAATGAGAGCAATAGGTGCTGCATAGCAGCAGCTGCAGTTGTTCACCACCTGACTATGAAAAATTCAAACAAATTCTGAGCAGATTCCAAAGAAGCTATGACGCTTAAAAATGCCTGTTACTCAAAGAAATTACTGCATGATTCATCAACACTTGCCAAGCCCAAATCCCTGCCTTGAAAGTTTGTGTTTAATAATGCAATTACACAGTTTATACCACAAAACATTCAAGTAACAAGGAGTAGCACTGCACAACTATTGCACTGTAAGACTGTTGCTGTGTTACACTGCAGAACAGTAAAGCGATTGGATAAAACCCAAAAATCAAAGACACAAAAAAAGAATTTAAAAACATTTTAAAAATAAGTATTTTAAAAACCATGATTGAAACCATCAACCATATAAGCAGAAACCTTCCACTGCGACACTGAGAACCAAATGATGCTGCAAGCCAGCAGCTAGAAGTTCCTTTCCAGAGTTACTGGAGATGGGTTGGTTGGGTTAACCAAGAAGAAACAGGGTAATTTGGTCCTGTGACAGATATTTGCTAATCAAATGTTACTCGTGTTTTGTGAACAGATTAAACATGCTGTACTAACAGCACTTTTTACAACACAGACCACTTCCACCTCAACATTAGAAATGTTCTTATGAACCCATTGTCTCAATTTTACTCTCAAGGACTGCTGACCCTGCTCTGATATGGCTGAGTAAGTAGTTTTTACTTAGCTTTCACTATCTTCTCCATAGACTGAACACTTAGAAAACAACAGTAACATTCTCTTACCTCCTTTTCCAAATATACTTTCTTATCATCCAGTGTATTATAAAGAGTAAAGAACTGTTTTGTTTCTTTGTGAGTTGCTGAGACTGCAAAGGAAAAAAAAAAGGTAGAATAATAAGTGGGGTGAAATGGAACCTGTAAAAATACTTTGTAGGCTTCTTATAATATACAATTATCAATAACGGAACACAGTCTATAAGGCATTCTGGAAGAATATTCCCTCTGCATGTAAATCTCCAGCAGTGTTAACAGCTATCAGATTTTATGAGAACTGGGCTCCAGAACAACACAGCTCAGTGTCTAAATTACAGCCCAGCTGCTGACAGTCCATTTCACAAACACACACTGGCACTATCAGCTGTGCTTCCTTACCACTGCCTGTTCATCCTTCCTTCATGAACTTCAACCTCACACCATGAAGGCTTCTGTGCTGCTAACAGTTGCCCTGGCCTAGCTGGCACATTGGTGGGCAGAGGGAGTGCAGGGGCGCAGAAAGGGAATGGATAATCTGACAACACTGCATGGAAAAAAGGAGTGCATTAAACTGTATCTTTCAAGGTACGAATGTGCAAGAAAGGTTTTACTGTTTGAAAGCCTCTTTTCTCTCCTTACAACATATGCATGCTGATAGAATTAAAAAAAAAAACCAACATTTCTTTTCAAACACTATCTATTTTAGGTGATTGTAGCAGATGCTGGTCACAGCTCAGTGCAGAAGGTAGGGTTCAGACACTTCTTCCCCTTTGGGTCCACAAGATGATGACAACACTTCAAGTCTCTGAAGTGTTTATCTATTCTTTAGTTCTTCAGTGACTAAGGAAATCTAAGACACTTTTGATTCTCAAGGGAAAAAAGTTCAATTGAGAAGGACAGCTGGCAAAAGTTACCATGATTACATTAAGCAGCCTAGAATCCTGAACTGAAAGAAGTCCGTGTTTATGATGATCAAATGATATAATGAAAATTATTCCAGAGCTCATGATACATAGATATATATACGGATGATTTCACTCCGGTTTATACATTTTAAGAAAGGGAATATTGGAACTTAAAAGCATTTCAGTACAGGACCACTGAGTTTGGAAAACATCTCCAAAGATTGTCTTGTCCAATATGCCTTGGGTCCAAAAGTCAAAAAAAACAGTTTTTGTCTACTCAAGATCTCCTGAATCCGATCAAACACAAGAACTCTATGAAAAAAATGCCACAGTTCACAGAAAGACTTGCAAGAGATTTTCAGCTCAATTTTCTAGAAGCTTAGCCTGAGCAGTGCAGGTTCCTGGCCAGGAGACCAAGCACGGTGTTATCTGAAGTTACTGCACATACTTTGCACTACAGAAATCAGTCCTGTAAGATTCAAAGCCCCTTAAATCTGCACCCAAGGTTCCACAAGTCTCCTTAATCTTCCTGTCCTTCATATATAAAGGAAGCCTCCATCTTCTGAGCAGGTACATGCTGGACTTGATTAATTGCATAGCACACAAAAAGCAAATGGGGATCAAGGAGAGAAAAGAACTGGACTTGCACTCACTAAAGAAGCATACCTATTCCATGCACTGAGCTAGATAATGCACATAGGAAGACAGCATGTGACTACACAACTAGAGATGACTCAAAGACAATGGATATGAATCAAAGTTAGATAATTTTAGAACTGCTCAACCTCCAAGAGCTTGGTTAGAACCTGTGTATAACGAATGCAAAGTATCTTTAAAACACTAGCTAGTTCTTCTACAGAAAAATATATTTTAACTTATGCCATTACACAGGCAGCATTAAATACACACCAGTAAGCATGCTGGTCCATTGTCAATTTGATGGAATAACTTTAAAATTTTATTCAGTTTGCATGCTCCATACCCTGTGCAGCAAACACATCACTACCCAAACAGTCAACCAAGCAAACTCCCCTTTTTATAACTTATATTAAAAGAAGTTGAAAATAACTTTTACTCTGAACCTAACAAGATATTGCAAGATATTTATAAATCAAAAACGAAATAAACAATGCCTTGTTTTTTTCATAGTTCTTGTCTTTACTTGGCAATATTTTTGTTGACACCTCTGATTCTGAACCAAACTATCTAATGTAAAGAGCAATTAATGAAGCATGACTTAAATTTACAACAACCTCGTTTGTAAATAGATTAAGGAATTTCTAAACACATTGGTCATTTAATTATACGACTGAACCTGTTGCAGCCAGAGTTTACTCCAAAGACCTCATGTATCAAGTTTCACCCACAGGAGAATTCTTATAGCCAGCTTATAAAACCTTGAAAATAGGTTGTATAATGTGAATATCAAACAACCCTTAAACTCCTCAGAATTAGCAAGCGCTGTTTTACACTCCATAAGCTTAAAATGCAATTACCCTCCTTCCAGGGCTTTAGCTTTGAGCAGAATGTTCCTGCTTGATATACATACCCTGACTGTAAAGTTCAATAAATCTCTTCTGATATTGTGTTAGCTCAGCTCGGCTGGGTACTTCATCAATCTTGCGCTGTAAAATCGCTATTTCTCTGTTTCTTCGTGCCTGAATAGAAAGTTAGGAGGGGAGAAAACAAAGCCTCTTCTCGTTCTTTTCTTAAAATGGATGAAGCCCCCCCAGCAATATTTTGTTACTAAATAATCAATTATTTTTTAAAAAAAAGTGTTGGCTGAGGCTCAGTATTATTTCGTGATTTTTTTTTTTTTAATTAAACAACAAGAAGAGAGGTATTAAAAGTGATAAGGTAAGAAAAACATAAATAATTTTGTCCTATTTATGAAGACTTACCAATAATAGCCGGATCTTTTGAAGTTTATCTTTTTCAGTTTTGTACTGCTGGTCTATAAGCTTATTCGGCTCCTAGAATTTGAGAACCCAAAACAATTGTGTATTACACCAACAAATGAAAACGCAACTACAAAAATGTGCAGATGGTTTTGTTTTCTGTATTTGTATCTTCCATTTAATGGCTCCCACTAAAACACAACCATTTGCTTTTTTATTTTATTTTTTTTAAGAGATGATTCATAATCTGCATTTTAAAAAAAATGACAACTTTCGTATTTTACCGTAAATAAGTGTTCTGGTAATTTTAATACTGATATTTTAGTTTTTAAGGTTTTAAATAGTTTTTCCCTAATGCTTCACTACAGTGACACAAAACGAAGAAACCTATCAAAAGATTCTTTGTACTTGTCCAAATGTTTATACTTTGATTCATCGGCAGGGTTAGGGATAAACAAGGCCCAGGGCAGATCACAAACACTCTGAAATGTGTCCTACATTTTCTGGATTGCAGATTTAAAGAATTTTTTTTGCGTCTTTAAAAACTTACAACTGAGGTTTACGGCTTCATTTTTACACACCGTGTTCAGAAGGACGGCAGCATCATGGAACTTGTAATCTACCTCATTTTAGACACACAAATATATGACATGTTTACTCATTGAAAAGACAAGCGAGTCAATCTCTTCATTTTCTGTTTATTTGTTATTCATTGCCTTCAGTCTGGATGCACTTGTGCTTCAGACAGCTGCTCACTGCATACAATGCACTGAGGCACTAAAAACTTGTGCCTCTATCCTTCAAATAAATCAACTTTTAAGGAAAAAAAGACAACCAAAACAAACATGCTTTCTGAGGAAGACTTAGTTTTGTCAAATAATATGCACAACTCTTAACATTTCGAGATTCTTCCCTGCTGCTACAAAGATGAAAGTAAAAAGGGGATGAAAGCATCTATGAGTTAGCCCCATGGGTTCTAGCAAAAAGAATAAAGAAGTGATTTTCTGTCTACTGCACTTTTGTTTATTAGCCTGAATTGTGGCTTTACCAGTGATAGAAAATAGTTTTTCAGAGATTGCAACAGATATTTTAATACTTACCAGAACATGCAAAAGTGAGAAGGACCTAAACCAGCATTTTAAAACACAAATTGAAAATAAACAATTAACACATTTGATATTTACCTCTTCCTCCCCACTTTCTGCTGCCTCTGCTTTCAGATTCTCAATATTTTGTTGAAGACGCTCCATTTCTTCCTGGGAAAAACAAAACAAAACATATTTGCTTTTAATTGAGACCTCTCCTTAAAGGAGACAGCAGGAGGTTTGATGCCATAGACCTGCACCAAAACTGTGACACTGACAACATACTTTATTTTACAATTTGTAAGATTAAACAGCATTCCCTGCCCAGGGGTAAGGCATCCATTATTACTCACTACATAAAATTGAATGCCTGCTTTTATCAAACAAAGGAACATATTTATTTCTTACTTACAAATATACTAGAGCCAACTGAACTAATGAGCGACATAGAAAATGAGAAACTGGTGAAGCAAATAAATAATACGATACCAATAGCATGACACAGAACCACAACATGTGGTATTCACACTAATGGATGAACAAAGTTAGTTGTAAGGTCATTTCCATCAAGATCCTCCAGAGCTTTCCAAAACGGTTATGTTTGGGGAAAATGAAGTTTCTGTGCTCAATATCTGCCACAGGGCAGTATGTCTTTTTACTTTTTTTCATTCCATTAAATTTGATCTAACACTGTTTAAACAGAAGAGAATGAAAACAATTCTCTCTGATCATATTTCTAAGCAGCCTATAAACACAGCAGTAAACATGGCAGCAAAACACTGTAATTAAGCAGTAAAACTCTACTCTGAAAACTAATAGATTTATCTCTATTTCTGTCTCTTCTGGTGGTTTGCTCCAAAGCTAGGGACTTTCAAGGAACCTTCCTCTTGTGCACTGTGCTCCTCAGGTCACTGCTAGCTCGTCCAAGATGACAGAATGTGTTTCAGGCTGTGAATAGTACAGATGGTATCTAGTACAGCCTGATCTCAAACTTTGATTTATTTTAATATTATTATCTGTTTGTAATCCCTGTTGCCACATCACCAGATACTCTTAGCAGAATAGAGAGGGGAACAAGAGCACCCACAATACAGGGCTGATCTGGAGTTGTATCTAAAAACTGCCTTTTAACAAAGGCCCCGGGCAAAACAAAACATTGAAGGCCACACTACTTTGGATGCCCTGCCTGCATTCCTTGTAGCTCCCTGCCTCATAGCAGGGAGCAAGTCCTCCTGGTTAGCTCAGTTCCAACCTTCTTGGTTGGCAGCCTTGTTGTAGGTCTGATACACTGCAGAACTGGGCAACTGTCCATAATTCTGCAAAAAATTAAACTAGTGGCAGTATTCAATATGAATCTGTAAAAAAGAGTAAATGGCAGGGAGGGGAAGAAAGGACAAAGCAGGAAGAAGTATATGGATACATTTAAAGCTTGGTAAAGAAGCACTGTTTAAGAAATTAAAACTTACCCTACAATGTGCTTTGAATTCTTGCTCCTGACTTTTGAGGTTTTCATTCATGGCCACCAGTGCTCGCAGATTCTGTAATACGCTAAATTTGAAGATCCAGCAAACTGCATTAGTTTTTTAGTTTTTACATTAAACAGATGGAGAACTAAAAGATACTAGAACCAGCTTAGTTCTATACAATTTTCCAATAAAATCCATTTAAATTACAAATCCAAATATTACTATAGTCAAAATGTCATATTACCCTGAGTATTTTGATGATTTTGTGATTTCTCACCTCATTATTGTGGAAGCTTTGAAAGAGTACACTAATTTATGTAAGATGAAGACTTCAGATGTAAAGAAAATAAGAACAGGAAGGCCTCACATACATTTCAAATGTGTTTAGTATCCTTCTGCTTGTATTATATTTAAGCATCTACAATTATTTTCAGCTACATATTGACACTTCTCACTCAGACTTCATAATATGACAATCTTTTGCCATCTTTGGAAGGAAGCTAGGAAATATACTTGTTTAAATTCTAATTATTTGTTTAGGCTGAAAAAAGCAAGGAATATTCAATTACTCGGTTTTAAAACCATCATTTTTCAGAACTTCAAATGTCATAAATGAAGGAAAAACACTTACCTAGAATCTGCTTGGGATTCTATTGTTTCTAAAGCCGCCAATTCCTTGTCCAGTTTTTCACTATAACTCTTGACCTAAGGGTTATAAATAATAATTCTCTAAGATACACTTTTTAAATAAAGAACACGATTGTCCCCTACAGTGTGCCAAGTGACTTCAATATGCTCATCTTAACTATTCTGTATTCTGTTGGAGCACAGGGTAAAGCAGTAACCATGCCATCCAGCAACCCATGAGTGCAACCAAAATGCTGGTAATGCAAGGCACAGAACAAAGATCTAAGTGCTGAGTTTAAGCAGGACTGCAGGGACTTAGAAAGAACAATATCCAGTCATAATGAGATTTCACAACTGGAAGAGCATTCCACAGGTGACATACGAGATCAGACAGTAAAATACAATACAACTTTCTCTTTCAGGCCATAATGTTTATTTCAATCCCTTTACTATGTCTGCAATCCTTCCCACTGAAAGAAAAAAGACAACAAACCAAACAAAAAAAATCCTATTATTCACAATATTTGGGATCTAGACTTATGTAGAAGCATCATAAAAACAAGCAGAGACCAACAGTTAACTCGCAGTAACAACCTAAGAATTAAAAGCAATAAAATGTCAAAAAGCAGTCTTCACATTCAGAAATAATTATATCCAAAAATAAACTCCATGAAGAAATCCAATATATTAACATTTCACTTCACGCAGTCATTTTTACTGACTCATACATTCTCTGTTGCCATTACAAACATTATTTTCTTTTCATGGTAAAACCACTTCCTGACATGCTCCAGAAACGGAGGAAGTATGAGTTTTTCTTTTGGACCAGAAAAGCTACTGGGCAATAAGAAAAAAAATCATAACTCTATTCACAACCTCAAAACCTTCTTAACACAGAAAAGTTGTCAGTCATCTTCACCATTTAATACATCCCTCTACATGTAACTTCTCAAACGGATTATCTCAAAAATGATTCAGCTAGAATCAGTGTACAAACACAGACATTACCTCGGTTAATGTCTTTTTTGCTTCGGTACATTTTGCCTGCAGATCAGCACATTTAGCTTGCAACTATTACAAAGAGAAAGAAGAGAGTTAAATTTTATGTTCATGCTAATTATACCTGTAATGGAGAATAGCAATACTTGCGATGTTAATAATGGTTGTCTATGAAATGACAGGCAAGCCATCACAAACAGGGGCTTTTCTTGTCAGGCGAGTATATCTTATTGCAAGAATTCTGAACATTTAATTAATATAGCAGCAAATACTTTCCACCTGACCTTCCTGATATATTATTACCACTGGCTGTTTCACTTGTCAAATAGTTTAGAGGTTAATTTTACATAAATATCCTTCCCTAAAGTCTATATATTTTAAGGTAACACTACAAATATTAACAATAAAAACAAGACATGGGTTAGAGAAGAGAAGCAGAAGCACTGCAAGTAAAGAAATATGTATTTGGCTTTCTGGTCCTCTTCTTTTCCTGATGGCTGAGTTTGCCATTCAACACATGGAGCTGTGACTCACCCTAATCATCCCTCTCCACAGACAAATTTGTAAGACTTTTTGCGTTAGTATTTCTGTATTTTTCACAAATAAATCACCAACAGACTGCATTCTAACTAGTTGAAAAAGAAAATAATTTAAACCTGAAGTTCACATCTCATGAAATTTGACAAAGATTAAAGAACCACTTGATATGAGAACTCTTGCCAGAATTTAATCAATAATGGCAGTACTGAAGACAGAATTTCACAGACACCTTTTAAAAGGAGGTCTTGACTGTCACTGATTTTTAACTTCTATCTTACTCCACAAAATCTGTCTTTGGCAAGTGAAAAAAATACATACATATATATACACACACACAGTACTATGACATTTTTACTTTACTAAAGTGATTAAAAGGATTGTATTTGGCTTGCACAGCTATTAGTACTTTTCTTACCTTAAAAAATAACAGACTTATGTACTATAAATAAGCAACATAGAATTAAACGGCCCTCAATTCTTAAAAATGAGAAAGAACATTATAAGACCCCTGAAATATTTAAGTTTTCCTGTGAATACAAAGTTCATTTGGCCAGTAGTAGTTTTTAATTAAGTAAGAACTATCATTTTGTTGTTTACAACCTCAATTTCACCCCACCCCAAACTGCCACCTTCTCAGTAGTATGTGGAAAGCAAGCAAATACATTCATGCCAGCAAAACTGGCAAGGGAAATGACTTGCACCAGAAATGAAAATGTAATCCACTCATCATGCATCAAGTTAAAGGAATATTTTGTGCTACTAATCCAGCAACTACACTATACTACAGTTCTGTAGAATATCAGAACCATCTGCTCCAGAAAAAAAAATCTTTTGAACGTCTCAGTATTTACACAGACACCAGGGGATCCTTCCTGCTTTCCAAGCTTATAAAAGGCACAACACAGAATAATTGCAAAAGCTAATTACAACTGCTAAGTTCGTATACCAGCCTCTTCTACTGTTCAACTAGAAAAAAAAATTAAAAAATAATCAAGCAAACAGCATGGCTGGAGATCAGTGTGCTACTGCAAAATCAAAATTTTTGTTTTTTAAACCTGAGCTAGCTGTTGCAGTTCTCCAATGCTACAATATAAACATACCTAGGTGATCCTTCCCCAAATTCATATGGAGCTAATTGTCTCCAAGAACACGAAGAGCTCTCACAAGAGGGTAAAGGACAAGAGCTGTGGTGCGCTGTTCCAGTACCTGTACGTTCAAACTGAGCATTCCTCAAGAACATCTGCTGTCTGCAGAAAAACTGCAGACGGATGTGGGCTGATGGACACAAGCCAACATCTACTCCAAATCTCTAGAACTGTATTAGAACATCCTTAAACCCAAGTGAACATGCCCTTTTATCACAGAGCAGTACCGAACTGTTGCCAGTCATGACAGCACAGCTTTTAATTTGGAACAGGTCTGCAACCAGCAAGCTCAAAGTGCTTGCATCTGCCTCCACTCTACAATAATGACTTAGGATACAGTGATCATCCTACCTTCCCTACTTCTGAAATGCCTTAAGATCACACTCTGTAATTTATGTTCCTACTTCAATGAGGGGAAAAAAAAAGAAACAAAACAGAAAAATAAGCCTATATAGGACTACAAGGGAATTCATGTAGAATTTAGCTGTTCATAAGGCCATGTTACAGTTTTGAAAGGCTGACACTTCAGCCTGCATTTAAGTAATAAAACATTGACAATACCTAGCATTAAGTCATCATTTTGACCAGGTACCAAAGTTGCGTTTGAAATAGACATGGAAAATTCATATTACTGAAGTGTTGAAATAATATAAATTCAAGTAAAAAAACTTCTATAATTAATTTCAGTGTATCGCAATAAATATAGCGTAATACTTTCTAACATTTCACTCTAGAATGAAGAGGAATTGTGACAAAACACGTTCAACTAATAATGCAAATAATAATTTTAGTGTTATTTACTATTTAAAAAAATGCTGGTTTTGACAGATGGGGCATACAGAATAAAAATCCATCAGCCTAAAGAAGAATGAAACGTATTTTAGAGCAATTTCCTAATTTGTTTCTTGAGTAGACTGTTTTCAGTTTCAGCGTCGTAGCTATCAAGTCAAATGCAGTAAAAGCACACAGAGCATCTTCCAAAGAGGTGTACAAAACTAAAAACATCTTTTGATCAACTAGCCCCCTCCCTCACAGGGTTATCTTTTTTTTTTTTTAAAATATGAAACCAGGCAGATTGTCTTAGTAATGAATGTGCAAGCAAGACATTCAGAGATGCTGAAATGGATGTTGAACATGACAAATTGCTGGTAGAGAAGATAGCTTGCAAATCTTTTCTGGATGGTATAAACTTGGTGGTCAACCACATTTATCAATGTTTTCTTTGTTACACACATAATACTTACCTCTTCCAGGAGTTTGGTTTTCTGCAAAATCTGCTTATTCAGAGATGCCACCTTCCTTCTGTGCTGTTGGGCAGCTCCAAGCCTTTCTGGTCGCTCCTCAGCAGAAAGCTCAGACTGCTAAAATAAAGAGTAGTAAAGCCTGTTGAAACTCAAACCATTACTTTTCACTTCTACAGTAGCTAAGGAAATGCCAAACTGGGACACACTTATGATATTTCCTTATCAAGGGCCATGTCCCACTAACCAACAGGAAGAACAACTCACCTATCTGTCTTGTACAAGACTAGAAATGAGCCAAACAAATAAATTATATCCCAGAGGTATGAGGTAAAGCAAGGTAGTCAAGTGTTTAAGTGGTATTTACTGAACTTCTTCAATTGGAGATATCAATGTCATACATCAACACGTAAATCCATAATTCTTAAAAGCCTTAAACGTTTGTGTCTGTAGATTCTGAAATACTGGTTTACATGCAGTATGTTGATTGACGTAATTACAATGTGGTAATTACATTTACCTAAGCTTTTATTTTTATGTATTTCTGTGCTATGGACACTAGTCTTGAAAACTACTTGCATTGCCAAGAAAGTGTCTCACAAATAGATAATTAAGACAACAATCTGGATCCACTCTGCTGCTCTCTCTGAATTTTGAAGGGAAATCTGCCAGAAACATACTTTACCATGACTAACATCTATCACAGAAATTGTATATTTGCAGTAGATTAAAGAGCAATTAATATATTATTAATAATAAATATTTTACTGTATTAATTATATATTAACCCATATGAACCTGCGCTGAAGATATCAAAGCTTTCATGACAGCTTGCTGACAACTGTGCACAGTAAAAGTCAATACATCAAACACAAACTGCAGCAGTGAGACTAAATACTGGTGCCTCGTGGAAGCTTTAAGACATAGCATCAAAGCTGCTATTACAAGCACAGGGGTCTTCTGAAGACAGAAGAGGAAAACAGAGTATCTCATCCACAAAAAGCAATACAACACACTTGGCGTAAACGTTATCATCTTCTCAAATAAGTGAAGAATTTACTTATGTGTTATGACTGGTAGATGACAGACTAAAATCTCCTTTGATGCCCATCTTGGAGCAGACCAATGACGAAAGAAGGGTAAATTAACTTGGCAGAACAGACACGAGCAGAGACACCAACACTGCACCCTTCTCAGCTAGTGCCTACTAGGCAGGAATGACGTAAAAAACTACAAGATTAAATACTGACATTAAAAACACCTACTGCTGAAAGAAGTGATCTGTTTTACTTTCCTTAATACTCCTCCACACTCCTCAGTTACAACAGTAAAAGTGAACCACAACATGTATCTTAACACACAACCATGTTGTTTTGCGAATACAGTTAGTATTGCTTTTCCTGTTGGTTTCTGTGTTAGTCTTCTAGTGGCTTCAGAAAACTGAAAAAAAACATTCTACTTCATTAAGAGATTTTTTTTTTTTTTTTTTTTTTTTTTTTTACTTTTCTGATTGTAGACACCACTATTTTTTCAGTGACAGTGCAAAGTTCTATATTACAAATTTAATTTTACTGAAAAAGGTAAACTGGCTTGCTTAATTTCCTGATACAGACCTCTAGAAGTCTATGAAGTATCAGGGGCTCCACAAATCACAAGCTAAAAACTGGTGCTCTGCAGTGACAAGTAACACTCTAAACCTGCACTGAATTTACTATTGCTCCTTTTGAAATGTGCACACAATGAAGAAAGCAGGAAGCCTATTTTAACACCAGCTTATGCTAAATTGCTTTTCTGTTAAAAAAAAAAAAACCTTTTCAGTACAAAAACTGACAAATGCTAGACTTGCTTCCATGACAGTTTTAACATGTCCATTTATTTTGGAAATGTGTGTAGAACATCTGATGGGATATTCAAAAAAACATTTTTTTTATTTCTCTCTCATTTATTTATTTAAGTCTGTAGAGCATATTTTAATTATTTTAGTCATAATCTTCTGTTGCAGACTGATGACATTTAGTCTATTCAAGTAGTTCTAACTTGCATTTTGGTGTCAGCCATGTACAATAAAACTAATATGTAAGAATATAAAGAGACAAAACATTTTTGTATTTTTTGTTAATATATCCCAAAGAACAGCCAAAGCCTAACGCTCCCCCCCTTTTTTTTTTTAGCAAGCACTGTCAAAACAGTTTTTGCTGTCTCTACAAACAAACTTCTACTTTTTCAGGCGATTCACATTGTTATAGTCCTAATATTTTTTTTTTCTCTTGAATATGTGAGAAACAAAGAACACTCAGTTCCTCAAATTCTGTGTTCTTGTCCTGTGCTCCATGCTCTTGGGAAAAAAAAAAAAAAAAAAAGGCAATCAACCCTGGTTTGATCTTTAAAACTCAAAAGAACATGTGTTACTGATGCAATTTAATCGGTTACTATGGAAGCTACATTCACAATGCACCCATGATGTTCCTACAATAGTGTCAAGATTCTCCTTCCTTTACGAAGGCATGCTTTTAAAAGGATATCATTAAAACATGCTTGCTTTAAGTACATTGTTAAAAGTATTTTCTGCCTCACATATAACCTCTTGGGAACCTAAAAGAAAAGTGTTTCCACACTACTATTCTTGATGATTTATTAAGAAAAGGCCATGCCTCAAGACATGGGCTGCTAAAGCTTGCTTTTGAAACTGGGAAATAACCATCACATACAGAGGTTTCTGCAGAAAAATCTTTCCGGTGTGAAAATTAAAAAGGATTTGCTCTGCAGCAACACTACTGCATTACAGTTACTGCTGAACTGTTACTGATTTGCAACTACTGGAGAAAATGAAACTTTCAGCATAGAGGGAAGAAAGCGCACATTACAGAAACTACTTTGCTTTTGACAATGTTTGTTGTTACCTGGTCTCTTACTAGACTGCCCCAGTAGCTGACATTAGAAAGCATTAGTGTCTCTGCCTGTTCAAGATTATCAATTTGCTGCTGTAGCTCAGAAGAATTGCAATTACATGTGACAAAAAGCACTGAACAGATACATCCTCCAACTTTTCAGTCAACTTGTGGTATCCCCACTAATTGGCAGGTAGGTATAGGCTCACTTCTGCGCTCCTCCCATGTTCCTTCCAACTGCCCCCAAAAGAATTAGTGAATTAAAATAAACAAGTTAAATATTATCCAGAAACCTCACTTTGCAAGACATAATTTTGTAAGTTAAAACTCAAAATTAATGATGTTTTATATTCATCAGTATTGCTAATCTATTCACAGCTCTTAGACTGCCAGCCAAAATAAATGGCTAGTAATAACGACTTTAACAGCCTGCTTCTTAAAGGAAGAAATATTGAGTCTCTGCATGAAGATACAAATGTTGTAGCAGTAAACTTTATCTCTTTGCTTTCAGCCACCTCCTATCATTAAATATGCTTCAGAGGTGACTTAACTCCATCACAGTTGCCTCAATTTGAAAATACCTGAAGCCCATTGGGAAAACAAAAGCAATCTCTAACTCTTTAACAGTTCAAATCTGTTTTCAGTCAAGTTCCACTTAAATCCTTAGCAGTCATTTCAATGTAATTTGCCATCATTTTTCCCTGACACTTTCCTGAGTCTCCGGAACCCACATTAAAAATAACCAAATCTCACCCTACCTTTCAGGGTTTCTGCAAGCCAACAAATTAATAAATAACACATTTAGTATCTTCCTTAAACAACGAACCTTAACCACACTAAATGGTTGAGATGCTTATTTTATGCTACTCTGACCCAATGTGTAGGGTGGGTAATAGTGTCTGATATACAAATCGAGAAGTCCAAAAATATTCCAAGTCAACTCCTCATGATATGAAAACAATTTGCGAACACCATTTAACACTTCTGAAAATGTTTCTTCAAGCATTTTTGAAAGGTGTAGTTTTGAGGATGCATTTCTCTAGTTACAGCCATCTCATTTTAACAAGGAACAAGCTAGCTCTTCATCTGGTTCTACTCCTAGCAAAACTTTGTTGTGTGGGGATTCTTCCTCTGAGAATTTGCAAGTAGCACAGTAAAAACTACTTTGAATAACTGTCCTTAAAAAGCTGGTGATGGATAGGCAAATAAAAGCCATGTTAACAATTTTCTGCCAAGACTTTTTTTTAGAAAATGAGGAACAACACTAGAAACTTTCCTTCCAATTCACCAAGCAAGTTAGCATAGCAGCAGAAAGGACGGGAAATGCAGAAAACTACGCACTGATCTCCAGCAAAAACACCATCTTGTAAGCACAGTCCTGGCATATGGAAAAATCAGATCTAGAATTTTGTTTGCCAGCTTTCTGCACTGAAAATGGGCCTGTGAAACCTATTAAGATTTTGATTGACAAATAAGAACCGATTTTTTCTTCAGAGTAGGAATACGTCAAAGGGGTTAAAACTATTAGAACCATATCCAAACATTGTTGATGCTTTATTAAGCTGTTTGATAACATCTTTAATTCTCTTTTCCTGGTGTATGCACACACACACACAGAGCATTTCTTTTCCATCATATCCAGTAGATCTGAGAAGCAATATATTTTTGGTTTGACTTGAATCAGTTCTTACTTCCCAGAGTATTAATCATTGTTCTACTGTAATAGTCAAGGTCTTGCTGCCTTCTCTCAGAACAGAAGAAATGTAACATTGAAATATGACCCCTGGGCTTCTGTTCTTCCAATCCTTTATAATAAAGAAAGGCCAAGAATTTGCTATAGACTCTGTTGAGTTATAGGGTTTATCTCCCAAATGGGAAAGCTCCATACCTCATAAGTGTCAACAAAAAGGAAGAAATATGAGAAGACTATTGGACAAATAAGAGCGACCTATAACTCATAACTGGCAGTGATGTATTATATGTATTAATTGCTCCAAGAGCCAGATTTCTTCCTCACATTACTGTAAAGAAAATAATCACTGCTGAACACAATGAATGGAGCAAATATACACAGCTAATTGCTTTTGACTTAAAAAAGCAAAGATTTGTTTTTTGGTAATACCAGATTCAGAATGAGGGATCTAGCACATGACTGATAAATGGTGCCCAGCGCAAGTAAGATCACAGTGTCTAACAGTCCAAGTGGAGGAGGCCTAGGTTTTTGCCTCAGCAGTTCCTGCAGAATCCTATTCCTGCGCCTAACGTTTAACATTTTAAAATGCATTCAGACCCCTGGTTTCAATAGGTATCAGCTCAGGCCTTTCCTTATTCATGAGCAAGTTTAAGCAGGTGCTTAACAGCCGAACTATTCATATATGCAATAAAGGAATATATGCTCTCATGCCAAAAGCTTTTGCATATTTAAATCTAATTAAAACACTTCCCAGAATCCTGACTGTGCTGTCATGCACAGAATATATGGAACAGTGTTGTTTTAGGAGAATCACAGCGATTAATTTAGAAGCTTAAATTAATTAGTAATCAAACATGATTTGGTAAATCACAACCAGGTAACACTTACCTTTTCAGCGTATTCTGACACTATTTGCTTGATCTCATCTGATTGGAGGCCAACTATCTGTCCTACCGTGCTTGCTGTCAATTTGCCCTGCAAGGGTATCAAAGTAAAAGAAAAAAAGACATTTGGAGTTTTTGAACTGCCTGTGTTTTTTTATATGGCAATTTTCCCAAACTCTAATGTTAACAGAAACATAGAAAACTTTTATATTTGACAAAAATCGCCCCTATAACCATATATTAATGTGCTATAGAGCCCAATGAAGTAGGAAACACCTGTGATGATGAATTTGAACAGCGATCACTAAAACGTAACCAACAACAATTTAAACAAAGCTGTATCAGTTTTAGATGCTGCTTACCTCTTCTGTTGCCATTGCAGCCATTCCAGTCATCAGAGTTTTAATGCGAAGCTAGGACAAAATATGAAGTATTACACATAAGATTATCTTATTTAACTTCTGCCTACTGACAGTGGCATACGTATACAACTAACAATGTGTAACATGCATTTTAATGAATGTAATGGGACAGTAAATCTATGAAAGTTAATTCAGAGATGGATGGAGTTACCAAATAAAGGAAAATTCTTTATAAAAGTACAGTCTAACTCAGAGTATTCAGATCCCTGTATCAAGCCAAAAATTGACCTCCTAAAAATATTTAAATTCCAAAACCAAAGTTAACCTTTTTTTCTTGCATTGAATATCGATAAACATTTAACTCCTGTACATTGATTTCAAGTTCCTTACTCTTCTGGAAAGCAACTCTCCCTTCAGCTAAGCACCTAATTTTTCCTTCCAACAGAGGAAGGAGCAGCAGAGGTAACTGTTGCCCTCCATCCAAGTTAGTTACATCCATGCCTACTTCAGTACTTGACACACCTCTTCAGCAGCTTGAAGGTCATCTTCATCACAAGGCTCAGCTTTTCCTGATGCTGCAAGCCCTGAAGGTAGCACAATTTTCTTATCTTCAGCCTTTTAAAGAGAAATTAAGAAAGTATTATATCTAGTTCATGTAATCTAAAATACTAATACAGACGGGAAGGAAAAAATGGAACACAATCTATCTGCTTTTATAATTACATTTCAGCTACCAGGACATCCCCACGCTCCATTTCATGCCATCCCTCACTGATTTCAAAAGCATTCAGAAGGTCTTTGATACAGCATCTCTCGCTTGCTACAGACACATCTGGGGCAAAGATCCCTTACTCCATATTCTTCTGGAAACTACCAATTACACAAGGCAATTGTCTAAACCAAAATGTCTGCTATAGACGGGAAACTTGTAATTTTTGACCAACATTTTTTCTTTTTTAATAACAATGTTGGCATGATAAAAACGCAACATTAAAAAAGCGTAACATTGCCTAGTTTAATCACAGGAATTTATACCACTAAAGTAACAAGAATTGGGGACAGAAACTCAATTTCTAGGTCTTTCCATTGCATCACTAATCTAATTCACATTCTAGTTCTGCCTTACTGGTGACTCAATTCACGCAACAAACATGATGGCTGCAATATATATTTCAAAGACAGTCAAGCTGACGAACAAACAAAATGAACTCGATAAAACATTACCGCAGCCTGGCAGTTACCTTGAGGAAAAAAGAGGTATGCTGAGATTTGGAGACATCTCCATGTATAAATTGTAAATGCTAAATTTGTATGTGGAATATTGAGGTAATGAGTAAAGGGCAACCTTAACATACTCAATTTACTGCTGAGTCCATGACATAATTGATGCATTTCTTCATCATCTCTGTCTATAATAAAACTTGTACCTAAAGTAGTATCTGCACTGAAACAATTACACTGCAAATATTCTAAGATAGCTTATGATTCCATTGTCATCAAAAGCATAGGAAAGAATCCAGCTTTTCAAAAGGCACCATGACTTATTCATGGCATGGTATCATGTTTCTCTTTCACATTAAACAACCTGTTATGCAATAAATGGCTGCAAAATTTCTTACTGAGCAGTGCAATTCTTTCAAAAGAAAAGTACAACACAACACCACCACTCCCCTCCTTCAATGACCACATCATGGAACACTTAGCTAAAAGATACTCATTACTCATGTAGCAGACAGGATATGTCATTAACACAGACATCCAGTTGGGAATGAGTGGGTAGGTAGGTGGACTTTTTTTTTTACCTGTTCTGTTTTTCCTGCTTGCCTGCTAAATCCGTATCTCCTAAAACAACAACAGGAAAAAATTACTGTTTCCAGCTTCCACAAATAAATTAAAATTCCATCAGTTTTAAACATAAAAATGCACTAAAAACTGGATTATTTAAAAAATATATATATGAAGTCAGGTTCAGGTTAGTTTTGGAATGTTTCAAATACACTAAATAATCAGGTAATGCAGCATATTTACAGAATAATTTCAAAATCAATCTACTCTTCTGTTATGATCTGCAAATTTAGACTGTGCCTAGAAAACTGTCATGTAAAGTTACTGGAAGGAAGAAGTGATGCTCTCTTTCCATTTGGAAATTAATCCTGAGCTGTTAGCTCCTGAACTCAGGAAAGGCCTTATGATATTCTTAGTGCAATCTCTGGCCCAGAAAACCACTCTTTTCTTTTTTTTAAAAAATGAATCTGCAACTTCTTTCTGAAGCACAGTATTCAGATCTTAAAAGATATACTTTTTTATGATAGATAAACTATTTTTATGGAGCAAAGAACAATTATGTTCAATAAATGTAACCTGCTAAAAGGGACAAAGTCAGAAAGTGGGTTCCCACTGTATCAGGCATTTTACACATATATGACTCTCCAGTTCCCAGGGAATTTACAGGATGAGTACACAAAGTCTGAAACCAAACTCAAGTAAATATGAAACAGTACGATTCTCAAGTAGTATTAAAGAAACCACCACACCAATTTTTATATGGAATACTTCTAAGTAGACATAATACAAAACAGTCAATCAAATGAAATCTTTCACCTGCCGTATTCCAAAAGCGTAGCATGAACCTTAGATTCTTCATCTAGCAGTTCTTCAGCTCCCTTCTGACGCTTATACTTTCTCTGGGGTTTGTAAACCTCCTGCAAGACAGTAAATGAATTCAGAGCTTGTAGAAATAATTTATTTTTAAATATGCGTGGCATTGCTATCTAGAGCGATCTATACCACTGGTTGCTTTCCAACTCAATATATTTACTAAATAAACATCCTTGACTTCATCTTTTTTGGAAATACACAATAAAATCTTACTAAATTTATTTCTAAATACTTTGTTACAGGATCCGTCTTTCCATGTTTAAAAAATAACTATAACCAGTTCAATTATAACCGAATCAATTAGATTGACATATTCTCTCATCCTTTTTTCCTGAGAGGGAATTCCAGCCCTCATCACAGCAAAGAAAGTCGTCATCATCATGACCAAAGAGCCAACAGCAAAAAGGAACGGTCTGCTCCCTTTTGGTTTGTTTCACATTCAAATAACTTAGAATCCTCTAATGGCCAGGCTTAAAATGGTTAAAACAAATACATTACTAAAACAAATGCTGAAATCAATGAAAAGCTTGTGCTTTTCCCATATATGCTTGACTTCAAGCTATTAACTATATTCGCACATGACAAAAGATTAAAGGCAAGAAGTTGCAAAAACTGTAAAGGAAAATAAAAGATCATTTTTTGCTTGATATGATTTCTTACACAACATGAACTATGATTTTCAACAAGCAATTCTTGAACCATAAACTTTAAAAAAGATTGAAAGCTGTTTGAGCGAGACTTGTAATCCCAAAGTAGAGATTCTGAACAAGTGAAAATAGTATTTCTTGGCAAGTTTCTCTGGAATTTGCTAGTTATTCTCTGCAACTTTTACATCATTTCCAACCTGAATTTCTATTATCTTTGTTTCTAATTATTAAATCTTGTTACATTTTTGCCCATCACAATGAACATGCTTTTTATGATCAAAAATCTCTCATAACATGTACTTTAACATTCACAGAAAAGTAATAGAAATCAAAAATAATCACAGCTTTTATGGTGGTATTGTGTGCTGTACCTTCTATAGAAAGAATAGACATCATACCATAAACCTTAGTCTTGGTATGAGACAATCGAGTACTTGAAAAAAAAAAAAAAAAAAACACTGCAACAGAATCTGTTTACTAGGTATTCACCATTCAGTAGCAGTACTTCTTATCCCAGTAAGCATTACTGATATTTAATATTCCCTTTTCTAACCTTTAGACCTGGTTATGACCATAAATCTCATTGTATTGTCCCCTTGAGAAGAGGTAGGTCCTTAGACCCCAGGTCTAATAATGAATTCATACAACAGACTAATTTTTCATTCTTGCTGGTTCTCTCCTTTAGGAAAGTTGATTTTTCTTCCAATTCCAATGCACAGTGATTTAAAGGTGACCTCCAGAAGAGTCTTGAGCTTATGCTCTTTCTTCCAGTTCCTATGGACAGACAGAAAAGCTTGCGTACTTTCTCTCTTTAAAATTCCCTGTGCATTTTCCTATAGACTGCACTCACGTGCTGACACCTTAAAAGATCTCATGAATTAATCTTCTGATAAGAAGATCAGGTGCCAGCAGGAGAGGCTATAATCCTGACAGAGCTCATATATTTAGTGAAAAGGTGCTTGTCTGATACCTTGAGCTATGATGAACATCAAAACTTTTTCTACCGTGAAGATGTACCTAAATACTAGAGATCTGTAATCCAGAGGAAAAGCACATCAAAAGCAAATCAACTCTGCAGATAGATACAAACTGAGGAGAGCAGCCAGCATGCTCAAAGCCAGGAGAGCTATTCAGAGATATTCACACAAGCCAGCTGAGCAGTATAAAACAGTATCAAACCAGACTATACCTTGTCTTCCTTGACTTCCATTATCTGTTCCTTTCTTGGACCCTGAACATGGAATTATTCCCCAGGCTGGGTAATATGGTAACACACACAACTGATTCCAGGGCCACAATCTATGAATGTCAAAGCAACAGCCCCAGCATACCAGATAAGGGAACTCACTCTCTTCAATTAACAAAGAAACACCCAATTTGGCATACCTGTACCTATTTCACCTTTTCTGTGTAATTCTCTGAGCTCTGAAAAGCAATTTTACAAAACATACTGATAGACATGTAAGGAAAACCCCACCAAGAACCATGGGACTTTGGACAAGACAACCAAACAGAGCTACTATTTACTAGGTAAATGCATGCTGCTAGCAGATTGCATTCCTTTTCAGAAGGGTTCACCTGAATAAAGACATTAATAGAATAGAGTACACTTTAAAAACCAACCTATTAGGACATAAGAACTGAGTCCTAAAACTACTTCCGTTCCTCAGCAAAGTGACTTCATTACAAAAATTGCTTGCTTCTCGATCATAAAAAAAATAATGTACTTACAAAGATATCTGTAACTGTTTTGACGGCCTTCTCTTTTCTTTGCATAAATTCATCATCCTGCAAAATATAAGAAGTGATCAAAAATACAAAGAATGGAGACTAATTCTCAACTTTTTTTAATGAGTTTAGCAAATTTTTCAAATGCTTTCTAACTGAGCTGACCAATTGTTTGGTGAAATGCTAGTGATTTCCAGCAGAGAAGTACTTGCTTCTCTCATCAGATAGGTAGGTAGGTCTTTAAAACCATATCCAGATCAGCAGTCTTTCTGTTCTTTGTTTGTATAGTACCTGACAAAAATGCCATCCCAGCCCATTAGTGGAACCTCCAACCATTACTACACTACAGGAAAAAAAAAAAAAAAAAAGAAAAAAAGCTGGGACAAGCTTAGTGTGAAAGAGAAGTTTCCCCTATCATTTTAGGATACACTGCATAGCTCTACATGCACTCCAGGAACAAGCTACCTGGCAAGCAACATCAACAGAGAATTAACAAATATTGCTGAAAAATTAGGGCAAATACCAAGCAAGAAGTTAACTAACATCTATAAATTTCTGTCACAATGAAGTTTTTGTTTTTTGTTTTTTTTTTTAACCCCAGCTGAATCTGTACATGGATTCCTCTAGGCCCTATTAACAAAGGGATAGTGCCCCACAGCCTGATGGATATCAACATAGTCTAAACAACTCTTGTGCATCCATGCTGACTTTCAGAGCTGTGAAGCTAACACTGTATCTATGCATTTGACACACTGTAATAGAAAAAAGAACTGGCTTTGATCTTACCTCTGGAAGTCTGTGTGTTTTTTGAAACTGTGATATAGAGTAAGACCGGATATAGTCTCCCATTTCCTCCCTTGTTTCTATTGCACGTTTCACCAGCCACTGAAAAAGAAGTTTTTAGTCAGTGGAAAGAGGAAGAATAACAACAGCAGCGAACAGCAAATTGCTTCATAATTGCTTTTAATACATGATAAAAGCTAAAAGCGCATTTTAAGCACACAAACAAACATTTATGTTTGAGCATATAACTGAGGGATCTACTCCTAACAAAATGATCCAGAACTAGCTTTTATATAAGCTTCATGCTTGCTATTCTTCTATGGGCTAAAAAGATAACAAAAGAAGAAATCACATACCTAGTAAGAAATTTTAAGAATTCACAAGGCTATCCTTATATTCAGAATTTTATACATAAAACAAACATTCTTCATCCTGCTGAAATATATTGAACTATGCAAACCTCAAAGATCAACAGAGTTCATACTACCGTAGGATTCATCAGTCTAAAGAACAAAACTACCTTTCCTTAAACACTTCTTGGAACAGGGCCTGGTACTCCAAAAGCAACTTTTCTGAGTAGTTATTCAGAAGTAGTATATTACAGAATTAGCTATGCTCTTGCACGATTTCCTCTATATTTAGCTTGCACTACAACTTCCCATATATTAGTATATAAAAGCAATTCAGTATATTTTTTATAAGTATGGAAAAAAATATTGCAAACCTCAGCTAGTAGGAATTCATAGCACTCAATTCATAAACAAAACATATGAAATCTTTACAACTACAAGCAAAGATCATTAGAATTTTGCCTATTTGGATTTCTGTAATCCAAATATTTGTAGTTCAACTAGATTTATTATAAAAAATTAAAGCAATGAGCAACTGTGAAATACAAATAGATGTGGACCACTTTAAAAATTGTTCTTTTAGCTTCCATCTTTAAATGTTAAAATTTTTATTTTCTGGCTTTTCACTTTTATGTACACCACAGAAAAGCCAGCACACCTCAAAACTGACCAGACCAAGAGCTCAGCTATAGTCTCTAAGTTTTGCTACCCATAATTCTATATTTCAAAAACTCTAAACCCTGCTGTGCTACACAAGCCATCTATGCTGTCTTTCTCCTGCACAGGCCATACTGAGAATGTAATATATCCCTCAATTCCAGGAAGTATTAGATTTGCAGCATGTAAACAAGCATGATTAAACTCTGCACGCAAGCAGGAAAACCCCTCTTTACTCCAAAGATGCCATCCTTGGGTACATAATTTCAAACAAACAACTAAATAGTCCACATGGTCTTTTTACAGTCCTTGGGCATCCTTCTACAAAGCGAGCTTCAACTGTTCACAGCACCCATCTTTAACAGTCTGAATGGGGGCAGATGGGCTGGATTTTGACACAATTGCAAGCTGAACAGAAAGTGTTATCAGCTCCCTGTGCTGGAAACCAATACAGAACCTGTCTTGTATCATCAGTCCATGGCACAGGACACCATTTAGGACATGACCTCATCCCATTAATATTGGTTGTACCCCAGGTGGAAGCCATTACAGCTAGGATATGCTTATTTCTATCAAATTTCCCTGTTATAGATATTAATATTTTTCCACAAACTACAGCAACACCATGAAAAGATGCATCTTTAAGCCTATGAAGCATTCAAGAAGAACCACATGCCTGTGTAAGAAAAAAATACATTTCTTCAGACATTTATAAGACCACACAAAAAGCCACAGGAGACTCAAGTACACTTTAAATAATGTTGGAGAAGATAAATCTTGTGGGCTGTTGACAGCCTGTGCAGCAGGTCATATCAGAGATCGGATCATACTTGGGATCCAAGTTTGAGCCAGCAATAGTTTTCTGCACTACAACTCTGAATCCCTGGAAAGCCATGGGACTACAATGACAACGAGGGAGCTGAAAACAGAAGCTATTAATTACAGCACACATTCCTACACAAAATTTTGTACATAACTTTGCTTATGTCTGCAGAGAAAAGATACTAGGAAGAACAGAACTGGATCTGCTCACTGGGTTCCCATTTTTAAAGTCTATTTTTTGTTTATTTAGCTACAGTCTGTGGAAGTGAGCCAGCTCAATCTCAATTCCTCTTGTAGAGGAGAATTCAGCTAAATTCCTGCCATCAAGTTCACTGGACTAACTTGCACAGTGGAAGAGCTTTTGGGACACAGAGCTGAGTTAAGGAAAAAGCTTCCGTATCATCTGGGGACTGACTTGCAATTTAGACAGTAAGCAGAATCTTGAATTTAACACAGCATCAAGTCAAGTGTCATTACCAAATACAGAATTCCTACACACCATAGCAGGCCTATCATAGATCTTACACGGTCTTCTAGAATACAGGAAAAGCCATGTTCCCTGAAAAAGATCCTTTACACATTAAAAAAAAAAGGCATAGGCCATTAAGAAACTCTTCTTCACCAAGAATGGATTAGATATACTGCCTACTGGCCAGCTATGAAGACTGAGAATCACTGCTATCACAGAAATCCAGAAGCTGTCTTCCTTCCTGCTTCAAAACCACATATTTTTCTTTTTCAAAAGTAGTATCTCTAACCAGAATTTTTGACAAGTCAGGTCATAGAAAAGAATTCCTGATGCTATATTTTTACAACAGGAGAAATAGTTTACGTCTTTACTTTAGGACGGGAATTATTTTTCCTATGAGATAAGTCTTACATATTATAAATGTAGCCGTATATTACCGTTTTAAATTGACCAGAGCAAGAGATTAATCTAGGGTAGGGTTCTTTTGGTAGAAAGTTACACGTTTAGAAGCAAAAACTCACATTGACAATACACAAACTTCCCACTTTAGGCAGCATGAGCACAGCTTGAAAGCTTTATTACAGTAGCATACACCACACTTTTTTTTTTTTGTGGGAAAGACAGCTAAGTGTGGTTTTCCTCCAGAGCCTCCCACTACAAGATAACAAGAAAGAGACAACAGGAAGTTTTCCCCACTTCTTACAAAGTAGAATTTGATTAAATTCTTCCTTGCTACACTCTTCCACAGGAAAGAGGAAAAGATACTTAATGAGAAAGCTTGCTGACCTGTCTTCACTTTCCCTATTTATCAGGGCTACATTCTTGTGTGCAGATGAAAGTAAAATCTGAAGAATGATAACAACATACCAAGGATTCTTTAGATACCACACAAGCGCAACATATCACATGTTAGCTTCAACCTTAATAAACTGAAGAACTGTGAGCATGCATGCAGTCAGTTAGTATTGCTCAACAAATACGCAGTAACGGGATCACATGTCAGAGGAATTTATTTTTTTACCCAGTCTTCAACTGATGCCAACAGGGGAAGAAAAGAAATGCTTAATTATGTTTAAAGAAACAACCCCAGCTGGCTTTCATTTTATTGACATCCTGCTGTTTGTGCCACTACCTGCATACCTTACTCTGTAAGCTTAAAGATAGGCTGTAAGATACTTGTTCTATTTCCCAGTTTCACAAAATAGATTACCAGGTTCTGAAACAAGCTTAAAATTCAGTTTCTTTAACTTCTGCAAGAGGCACAATATGAGTCCACTTCAAAAAATTTAGTTTGTGTTTTTCTTAAATATGGATCATCTATAACACCACTCAATTCTCCAAAAGCATTTATTTGAACTACTCTGTCATTATTTATTCCAAAATTAAGTAAAGAGCCAAACAATAACATAAATCTTTGTTAATATCTTTATGCAAATGCTATGGCCTTTCTCAGCAAAATATTGACTATTACCTGTACAACAGGAAATATGTGAATGAAATCCAGTCCCTGGATCTGATGTGGTTCCAAACGATGAGGACACTTCATTTTTGGCAATACTGACACAATTTTTTCTGTTAAGGCACTATTATAAAAAGAAAACCACAAATGTATTTATGCTTCATTTTTCTTTTGTAAATTTCAAACGATTTTTGCAAACACAATTAGCAGTTAGAAGGTTCCCTCTAGTGGCCTTCCATTGCACATTGTACACAGCTGTGAAAAGCAATCAAACGCATTTACAGAATAGCTTTTACATTGTGCTATTTATTATCAGTCCATAAAGAGCTAATTAAAACCCTCATCATCTCAGATGAAATGAAAAGGTGTTTGTAGATATAATATATGCATGCATGATGAAAACACTAGCTTTAAGATACGTTAAGAAAGACTAAGATATGCACTTTCAAGGACTTAAAAGCCTGCTTAATAAAACTGCCAAAATATCTCAATGTCACTACTGAAATTTTATGAGTATAAACGTGTGTTGCATCTAACAGGTAAGCACATAGTCTACTTCATATGGTTCTGGTTTGAAGTGAATAAAACCAAATTTGCCAGCAACCATCCCATTCTACAGTTCAGGTAAGAGCTGGTAAAATGAAAGGGTTACCCTAACAAAAGGCCTTCATCTACAAGAACACCATTCTGCTTCTACAGAATCCCTCATCTTAGGGCAAGGCGTTTTTTTGCTGTCTACTGTTAAGCACATTTTAAAAACAGGTATCAGCACTGGAGATGAACACTGTACTTGCAAAAATTAGAATTATTTTTCCAAGAAGGAAAATAATTAAGTGGTCCAGTATTGTCCTCAGTGATATTATGTGCTGCCCCAAGGGATAACTGGTACTCTGAAAAAAATAAGTGAGGAGTGAGATGGATAAGACAGACCAGAGCCTGGGAATGGAGCCTGAAAATTTACACTTGTTAAGAGACGTGAAAATCTGACAGAACGCTTCTAGGACAGTTTCCACTACAGCGCTACACCGATATTCTACTACACAGAAACAGCACTGTCTCTCAGCAGTGTAATTAAATGCTCAGCAAATGTAGTTAAATGTTACTTAATCCAACAGATACAAAATCTCCTAATTTATTTCCATGCTTATTTCAACATTTCTAATAGTTGACACAGCAATTAAGTAGTAACACACTATCAAAATGTTTTCAGAACAATACTGAAAAAACACAACTTAAGTTTTCCTTATCTTGAGATCACAGAAGCACTGACACATCATTCAGTTAAACATTACAGACCACAGGAATTGACTATGCTTGTGTGACTTTGAATATAAATAAATCATTTTTGCTGTTCTGGGGGAATAGACTGTTTTTTGTTTCACCAGTTTTACATACAGTCAGCTGGAAAGATAAAAAAACATTTTCAGAACAACTTAATTATTTCCTATTCAGCTGTTCTTAAAGATAAGAAACATTTTCTTGGCAGTTAAAACCAAAACCACGCTACCCCCATCTTCATTCAATCTAAATTTAATTTTGTATATTTACCAATGCTTTATGTAGTTAGCTATGATGATTTGAGTATTTCTAAATTTAATGGAAAAGCAACAAATCGTTATTTTTAAATGTGTTAAAGCCTTGCCAATGCTAAATGACTTTTGAGAAAACAGCACAGGAAGATGTTCTTTCCAAATATGTTGAGGAAATAAGTCTCTTCATGCAACTGTAATTTGACAGGCTATTCTTACTTCCTGCAAGCTTTAATTATGGCTCATCACAGAAACAAAAAAATAATGTAGTTTTGAATTATCCCCATTCTCAGCATAAGTGATTTTTACAGCCTTCCCTTATAGAGGAATTGGTTGGCTTACAGTTAAGTTCCATGCATAAGAAATGACATAAAACCAAAATGATCTCATCAGGTTAACATCACAGCAGGTAACTGTTTTGGTAGCAATTTAGATTCCATTTGCTGATGCCTCTGATTCCAACCCAAAACCAGAAAGAAGAACCAAAGGTTATTTACACAGCAACGTAGCAGACACAGAGAACTCAAGGAAGGTCTTCTAATGTTGCATTCCCCAGTTTCCAGCAGCGTGGTCTCTCTCTGCCCTTTGTTTTGGCCTCTGCATCATCCTCTTGTGCCAGCACAAGCATCTGTGCAGCTGCACAGAGAACCGGAGCCAGGAACTGATTCACGTTACAACTATTTTCCTTTTTTTTGGTAGGTTTTAAGCTGGATCAGTTCCCAATCCAGTTTGCCGTGCAGCCACATAAATGCTTTCATTGCTTAGTAGGGATGCACTGACATGGCATTGCAGAGGGGGTAACTGTCTTTTTTGGAATAAGCTTCCTTCTCATTTTGCAGCTCATGGAACAGCCTAAGCAATCCAGAAACCCACAGACTGTTTTGAAAATGGATGATCTCAAAAAGCAGGAAAAACTCTGACTTTGTTATAAACAGGTAAATATCAGGTAATTCTCCCCCTTCCTTTCTCTTTGTCTAAGGAAGACAAAAATACCACTTTTGTCATTTCAACAACTTACATTTTTTGACCAATAGTAGAGTTTTCCTGAAACAATAAATCAACGTCGATATCAAAGTTGCAAGTAGTGATACACCACGTCATGCCACCTACAACCTACCAAAGGAACAACAGCATGGTTAGTTCCACTGTAATCTGAAGAAGTAAAAACAAACATATCTTAAAGGCTTTATTCATTTTAGAACTACAGCTTCGGAAGTTCTCCATCCTCAGTACTCTTATACAGAGACTGAAATTCATATAGATAGAATGCATATATCAACTTCTACTTATGACATCCATGCACAAGAGGAGTGGAAAAAAGCCAGAACAATCAGTGATGCTCTAAGTTACTCTGTGAGCCTTAGATATTAGTTTTAAAATAGTTATGGGATAAATATTTATGTACACATGTAATACAAGGTAGTAGTACATAGTAATCTTTTAAAAACTGACCACATCAAAATTTTATAAAGGATCATAATTTCTGCATTCATATATTTAACTATTGTTACTGTTATTCTTTGCTTGCTGACATTTGCAACACCAACTGCTAGGCATGGTGTAAACATGGTAATGGAAATCTCTAACTCTATAGAAATCTGTCTCAGACCCTGTTCCTATAGAGATCCTTAAGCATATTTAAGCTCCCGAGCCATGTCATCAATTATCTAAACTACTTGAACATTTAATGACAACCTTACAAAAACATATGCAAGATAACCTAAATGTATGCAGAGACAACGATCATAAAGAAGGGATTAAATGTGGAATAACTTCATGTCACACACCAAATTTGGGTATTAGAAAACCTCGCAATACCCTATAGGCCTCTCACATTCCAGTCTAAAACAGTTAACCAGTATCCCTTTTATATTAGCAGCCGCTCCTTTTCAATACCAACACACATTTTTGTAAAGGTTGAGCATTGTCATTAAATGGTAACTTTGCAATTATATTTAGGCAAGTATAAACCTGATGCATCCACTTCTAGACATAAGTGCAACAACATCCCATCCTAAGGCAGTCTCCTTGAAACTACTTTATGTCTGTGTGCACAGTCTCCTTAACAGCCAAGGTCAGTAACCCCACGCAGGATGTGGAAACTAAAACTGTATCTCAAAGCAGGGCTGTGCTACTTTGGAAGGAAGAGCAGAAAACAGAAGTGTCCATTTAAAGACTGTGCCACAGTTCTTCGTTGTCAAACCTTGGTTCAGGAATTTCTCACAGAGTCAGCACTAGAACAATTCAGAAGTCTCTTTTCAGCCTGAACTCTGCTCCCTGTTGGTATCACATACTTCCTGTCTAGGACAATGAAAGGTTATCATACGTGACATTCTAAAGACACATAAAACAGCCCCAGAATAACCTCACTAAGTGAGCTATTCCATTCTTTCACAAAGCCTCTCAAGCCAAATCCTTCCCCATTTCTAATTAACAATACTTCTTTTTAAAAAGCATTATGCTATCTCCAAATATTTTTTCGCAATTTTAAATGCAATTCAGAGAGGAGCAAAGTTCCCTGTATCCGACTCCAACTTAAGCCATAATATACACAGAAAAGCACATTAGCAATTTGTTTGCTCTTGCAACTGTCTCTTTTAAAACAGGCCTTGCTGCATAAAAATGTTTTACAAGACAGAGGAGACCTGTCTCAAAGGGGCTCATTTGCAGAATCATTTACATAGAAAAGCCTCTTGCATTGCAAGTGTCTTTTAAAAAAAATAAAAATAATAAAAAAAAATTAACTAGAATTGTTAAACTGACTTGGAAAAAAATAACCCATGTATACTTAAAAAAAAAAAAAAAAAAAAAAGATTTTTAAAAAGTACTGCATTGGTCTTACCTTGTCAAAGGGTGATAACCCTTTGATTCTTGCTCGGAAATACCCAGCAGCCACTAACAGTTCCAAAATTTCAGTCAACTTGATGTTTTGTTCCTCATCTTCTCTTGTTTCAACCTGACAAATGAACAATGCAACACTAATTCAGTATTTCTCTTCCCTTTTTCCAGTGAATGTTTCCCAGGCTTTATCCTAACACAGGAGATGTATCAGGGAAACCCTAGACTTCCATTAACAATTCCATCATTAAACTGAAAAACATTAAATACGTAACGCATTTCTGCATGGATTAAATACCACTTTTCTTTTTTTCTCCACACATTTAAATACTTTAATCTGCTTTTGCTGTTCAAACTCCAGGTCCACAGCTTGCCTCACACTTGATAGTTTTTGCTCCTGTGGCCATACAACAGCTCATTTATTCTCTGTTTTGCACATCTCTTTCGATTTCGGGGTTCACAAAACAATACAGTCACATCAGCACTTCTGTAATATTTTTACAAAAACAGGTAGATAATTTTTCTTGTGGATTTCCACCTTTCAACTAATGCAATTTCAAGCAAACTCAAAGGAAGGCGGTAACAAAAACTAAATTAGATTTCGGTGGTTTATTTTTTTTTTTTCCTAGATGAGTAGCCTGGATAGTTCCAATGCCCTACAGCTTTACCAGCACACTCTCGTGAAGTGCCTTTTCGCCGTGGCATAGGCTGAATCCCCCCAGCTACCAGAATATTCGTGCCTTACCAGAGGCGCAGCGCACCCAAGCTCTCAGCCCAAGGCCAGCGCTGGCCAACAGTCCTGAGGGGGCTCCCACCTCACAGCCCCCCCATTTACCCTCTGAGGGAAACGAAAGGGGGAAAAATAACCCCAAAGGGGCCGCTTCGCCCTTCCCCGGAGCCCGTTAACGCCTGCCAAGCCCCCCACAGGGCGCAGCCCGGCACCCCCACACCCCCCCCGGGACCCCCTCATGGGGTCAGGGGCAGGGAGGGCGCGGGGCCGGGCCCACCCGCGGCCGGTGCCGGCCTCACAGCGGCGGGGCAAGGGCTGGAAGGGAGCTGCTACGGTACCTGCTGGGGGCCCTGGCTCTCCTGTCCCCGGGGGCCGACCATGGCCCTCCGGTGTCCGGCCGCTCCGCCTGTCACGTCCACTCTCCTCCTCCTCCCCCCCCCACCCCTCCCCTCAAACGCCCGAGAGCACGGGGTGTTCCCAGCCGGCAGCTGCCGGGTCCCCCCGCCCCCGCTCAATGGTTCGCCCGCACCCTCCTTGCGTGCAAGCGCATCCGGGCCGTGCCATTCGCGGCCGAGAGGGGAGGGTGGGGGGGGGAAATGTGGGGGAAAGAGGGCGGGGGCTACGCGGCTCCCCGGCGCCTCATGTGACCGCTCGGAGCGCAACCGCCGCGGCGCCGCCCCGCCCCTGCCCCCCCCCCCGCCCGCAGCGCCCCTGGGGGCGCCCCCGGGTGCCCCCGTGCCCGCGGCGGGCTGAGGTGATCGGCTCACGTCCCTGGCACCGCTGTTTGAACCGAGTTTATTCTTTTTTTTTAATTTAATTATTTATTTTGTATTTCCCCCTTAATTCTTATTTTTGAAAGGAGGCGGTCTGGCAGCTTGCTGAGAGGTGTGATCTGAGAGACGCCTCGTGCCCTGCTAGGCGGTTCCACCCCTCGTTTGTAGCCTGGTGGTGGTCAGGGAAGTAGCAGCCGCGGCGGGCTGTTATAAATAAATATTTTCTGGCCTGCGGATGGGTCTTCCTCCTCAGGAACTCTTCTTAGGTTGGTGCTGCCTCTGCAGCGACTGTCCACAGAGCATGGGGCTCATCTGGGGCCCATGCATGGGTTCGGACCACCTTGGCTGCTGGATATTCCTTTGGAATACATATTCCTCTGGTATATTCCTTTGGCAGGTCCAGTGGATGAAATTAGAATCTCACAAGTGGATCTGCAAGCACTAGATCTGCCCAAGCCAGGCGTCCCGTCGCCCAGCAGTAGCACTAAGAGCATTGGCAGGGCCAGGAGCTGGAAAGCTGCTTTCAGACACCAATTCCTAACACCCAGCCCGCACTTTGGACTCATGAGTAAAGTTAGGTGGATACACAAGGATTTGCAGGGTGATAACAGCCCACAAGTAAACTAGTCCACAGCTTGGAGGCAGGGTAGCTTCTCTTGTTGACTACGGCCTCAGAAATACCTGATGGTATTTCTCTCTTCAAATTTACCCTGGTGTTCAGTTTCTAGGCTCTTTGCCATACACAGACCATTATCAGAAATAAATTCTGTATTAGGCTGCAACTAGAGACATCTCAGGGAGGTGAAGGAACAAAAAAAGCCATGTGAGAGCATCTTTTCCATCCGTTGGAGGGCAGCAGAGCATACACAAGCAAGTCCATACTGACTGCTTCTGTGACAGAGTGATCAAAACAATAATAATAAAAGCAAAAATATGCCAGACTGGCTCAGCCTGCATCCTGGTATAACCACAGGCCATGTCTTAATTAGAGTTGCAGAAAACTGTTTTGCAGCCCCAGAGGCTAACATGCTCACCAGAGCAATACATGCTTTCTGCTTTTTGTCTGCTTTCTACTCAGAGAGAACTGTAAGGCTCTAATTTGTTTGTCATGGAGAGAAAGATTGAGACAAAGCAGAGGGACAAGAAGAAGAGTTGAATGGAAGCAGTGTTTGGGATGGATGGGACCTTTCAAGGCATTGGCCTACACAGATTGTAGTACAACTACTGAAAAGAAGCATCAACTTAGAAACAAGATTTTTGAGCCATGATACTGTCACAAAATTCCTTTCCAAAGAAGCATGTTAAAGGGAAAGGATAAATAAAAGGCAGAAGACAGCATGAACTAGAGGCTTAAGTACTAACTGCATATCAGAGAAGGGATAAAACCTATTCTGGATAACTTACTGTTTTGTTGGCACTTTGAAGCACAGTAAAGAAAAGGAGGCAGATGGCTGACAAAGTCCTGTAGACTTTAAAACTCATGCATTGATACCCAACATCACAAAGCTGATTAAAGTGATATACTTCTTTTAATTTGCTCTTTGTTTATGTGATCATGAGGACTGGAAACATTTTTCACCTTTGCAGCGGAGGCTGAAATTTTCCTATGCCTGATACATGGCTAGGCATGAAAATACAAAATGCATCTCTATTGTCATTACAACTCAACTTTGATTACTTGAAACTCAATAAAATAGTCTACAGAAGCTTTGCTTTCTGATACCTAATTGTGATGCAAATCCACCTGATTATTCAGAGTCATTGTCCCCTATGACATTCAGATAATCAATCTTCTAAATACCAATTAGGTTTTAAAAAAGTCCCAAGAGGGATACAGTGTAAAAAGGAAAACCTCCCTTCCCTCAGATCTCTAGATTTTGTACTTGCAAATATGTAGGAGGTTCAGTTCTAGTCGTAGTTTTCCCCTTCCCTGCTCTTTTTTGATCTGTGAAGGTCAGCCACATTCTGGCTCTTGGTGCAGCTGCTTTGAACAATACTGTCTTGATTTTTCAGTTTCATTCATCTTGACCCCATGAAGCTGAACTAAAGAGTTTCCTCACTTTTTATAACCACAAGCTTTTATTTTGCTGTTCAGCCTGGATTTCTGGCAGCAACAAACTTGGTCACCAAGTCTGAATGTAGCAGTCAGGTTTCACTGTATCTTTCAGCACATACTTGCTTTTTGTCATAGCAAGAATTAAAAGATGAGGTAGAGTAGTGACAGTAACATTAAGGGCTCCACTCATCTTTAGGCAGGTGAAGTTAGATAAATAATCAGATAGGCTTAGGTAATTTTCCAATGGTCTCTATGATAAGACTTTTTTTTTTTTTTTGTAAGTTCTGCATGATAGATAAAATACAATAAAATAAGTATAACTCCCTGAATAATGGTCCTTTGGTATAGGGTCCTTTGGGTGGGCTACAATGTTCTTTTATATATGACATAAATAAACTGTCATGGACATATCTTGGAGTAAAATCCAAGTCATCTCCCTGGACTATGGACCTCAATAATGTCATGATTGCGTTTTCTCAGTTGTGTACCTAATTTCAGGAGAAGCTCAAGGCAACTGTGGGGGACTGAACCCAAGCCTTCTGACACCAGTATCATTTTTTTGCCCGGTTTTCTGTGGCTCAGTTCTTGAATGAGCTCTGTTTGCAGCCCATGTTGGTGCCTGGCAGCTCCAGCACACCAATGACCTTCATCCTGATCCTCAGTGAAATGATTCCTGCAATGAAAGCTTTAATCTAGATTTCTGGAATTAGCAAGACTGCCAGGCACAGCAGCAGTATCTTCCCCTATATGCATTTACTGCCTTCTTTGTTGTCTTGGTTGTAGCCCAATTCCTTGTAGTTGTTCAGTCCCCCTTCACCTATTGCTTGAGTGTAATAGGCATGAGGGGCCATTTGGTAGGCAATTGCAAATTCCCAATTATCATCTGTGGCAGTGAGATGCTGCGCACTGTGAAATGAAAAAGTCACAGACCTGTTACAGTAGCCATTGTGTTAGAAGCTGCAGCAGACCATTGCATCCCATCAGACAGGCTGATATGTTTTGTAAAGTATGGTGCCCTTTCAGCAGTCACAGCTGACATTAAATAGTGATGTTTTAAACATGCCTACCCTTGCATCTGTTGGTGACATTTAAAGGCGCAGTTTAACCAAGGTCCTATTCAGTCTCTCCTCTGAATAATTCCTGTTCCTAGCATTTAATAGTTTAAAACATACAGAGAGACAGCAAGAAAATTTTCTTGAAAATGATGTGTGTCATTTTTAATACTCTTTCATTAAGATTGGCAATATTAGCATGAACATTTTAGCTCAGTTACTAAGCTGTTCGTTTATCCCAAGCAAATCCAGGGAAAATATATGCAAAAAAAAAAAAAGAGAGATGAAAGTAATGGATGAGAAAATGGAAGAAGCTCCTGTTTGCAGTCACCTTTTTGGTGATAATAGTTAGGAAAGGGCCACGCAACAGTTTGGTTTCTAAGTAGGTGGAGCAGGAAAAATTTTATGTCCTGTGAAATTTGTAGAGGTCAAGACAGTCCAATGGTGAAAATCTTGATGTTCTTGGTAAGAAAAAAAAAATAATAAAAATGTAAGAATTATTATTATTGGTAAGAATAATAAAAAAAAAGTAAAAGCACTCATTCAAGTACTATGTAGGCTACAGTTGGCAAAACATGTGGCTGATGCTCTCTACAGTTTCACCTGTAAAACCTCTCTCATAGTGGTCTAGCTAGAGAGTGAGATAATAGTATGAAGATCTGATTAATAGGAAAGGTTTTACCAGAATCCTCTTTTGCAGTATCATGATTTCAGTCACACCACTCAAAGACTATGGTCAGAATATTTGAACAACTAGTCATTTTGGGTTTTTTGATTTTAGAGAAACTTGATAAGAAACTCCCTTTTCAGAGTGCCTACTGGGCCCACCTTGAATATCAGGCTACCAAGGAGTCCCCTTCCATGGACCACATCCTCGTGGAAACCAAAAGTAGTTTTCATAACGGGTACACAGGGGCGTAGTTTTCATAGTGGTGCAAGGGAGAGAAATGTATTCAGAAGCCTCTTCTGGCCCTAATAATCTCTTTCCTCTAATGTTAATTAGTCTGGATTAATTTATATTAAGGATCTAAAAACTGTCAATACAACATCCTTCAAAAAATCATTGCAGTTCTCATCCAGGACATTTCTGACAGTGGAGTAGGAGCTGCCAAGAAGAAATTGGAGTTAATGAGGGAGATTCATGGAGATTCCTGCTAGAAGCCCAGAACACATGCAGGCCGGCAGAAAAGATGCACTGAAAAGCAACAAATCGCTCGGTTTACATCTTTCACCTTCCTTTCTGCCTTGCTCTCCAGAGTTGTGATGGCACATGGGCTTTTCTGTCTCACGGGGAGGACGGGTACCACAGGGACAGCTTTGGTTCTACATGGGTACGCATTGCAAAGTCCAGGCAAGGAGAGGCACAGTGCGGACCAACACGGAGCAATTATCCGTAGTGAAGCTTGTTCAGGATAATGCTGTTACACATCTCTTTTGAAAGTCTCAGGACGTCTGTAGCTGTTACTGTTGGGAGAGATGCATCTAGGGGAGAATGCAGTGGGTTTTTTTCTGACTCATGTATCATCCACGGAACAGCTCATTAAGTCTGAGTCATGAAGTCCTTACCTGAAAAGGTACAAAGCAAATGAGAACAACTGCATTGTAAGTGCGTCACGCAGCTCTCGATTTGGGCCAGGATATTAAATTTCAGTCAGATCACAGCTGTGTCTGTGAAGCTAGCGCCGGGGAGAAACATTTTCTTTCATTTTTATATTTAGACTGAGCAAATCTGATTTGGAATTGTTGGAAAACAAAAAGCAGAACTTATATTATGCTTTTAAAAGGTAAAACTTTTCCAAATCGAATCAAGCTCTAAGATGTTTTTGGTGTTCAAAGAACAAAAGAATACAGTTTGTTGGATCACTGACTGTCTTCAACAAATCTTTACAAAGGCGCAGAGTTGTATATTTTCACTTCACCTTCTATGTGTCATGATAGTATGGCACATCCTACCCTTAAAATAGTTATAAAAATGACTAATTAAGCAATTAAGTTCTCCTGTGCAGCCAGATGCTCTGGAACAGTAGCAGACCTCATAGGTGCACATATCTGCCAAGAGAAAGACAGTCTAAGGTGGAGGAGTTTCTCCAGCTTTTCTTTTTCCATGTCAGTTTTTGTGAAAGACAATTGAAAAGAGAGAAGTAGTAAGATGAGCAAGAGAAAATATCAGCAATGTAGCAGTAGAAAAGACAAGAAAGTAGAGATGCAAGGCCAACACTTGAAGTGCAGCCTTGAACAGAGTTAAGCAAAAATGAAAACAGGCTGAAGGCTGAGCGGAAAGGCTTCTGAGGTGCCAAACAAGACAGTCCCACTTCTTACCTGATTCCTGCTTTATTCATATAAATAGAACTTTTCCTTTGATGTGAACTACAAACATTGTATTGAGAATTATTTCAATTTATTGGCTTCTAAAACAACCTTTTCTGGTGAGAAAAACAGATCAAAAACATTAACAAATCCTCCATCTTCTTCTGATACTATTAGCTCATTGTGACACTAACAGCACACCTTTAAGATATCCAGCGCCATCTGTAAGCTATATTACAACACAGCTTCCCTGCAGAAGAAATGAGCTATTTAGCATCTGGGTAGATGTAAGTTGATTAACTTGTACATGTATGCATTCTGAAATGAAGCAGTCCCACAGAGCAATGTCTTTTAGGAGACAGCAATTGAGTCCTAAATGAAAAGCAAACTTCACTCCATTGCTCCCATCTTCAAACTACTTCCAAGAAGATTCTGGCACAATCCAAAACTGACATTAGAACAACACATTTTTAAGAGTCAAAACTCGCTTACACGAAGGCAAACAATTTGACAAATGGTGGAAGAGCACCATCTGGTGACACCAGGCGCAACACCATGTTCTTCTGCTATTAGGAAATATTTGTAGTGTTCGATTAAAGCTTGTATTTTGGAAAGCCTGTCTCACTAGTTTAATATGCTTTAATACATTATTCAATTATGCATAAGGAGTACAAGATGGAGCATGCTAAAAAAAATCTAAGCTGATGGTGACCGTATCTCTTCTCTCCATTAAATCACAAGAAGTTCTCATCATTTAAATCAAGCGTTCTCTGAGTTGTTCTGAGCCATTTTTTAGGTGGCTTTGGAGCAGACTTTATAGGCCCCATGAAATGTGGTACCAAGTTTTATTGCACCAGACATTTCAAGGATTTTCTGTGTGTGATCCAAGCATTTTTTTTTTCCTTCAGTATTCAAGAAGCTTGGCTTAACTGTCTTTACAAAGATTTTCTGTTTCCACAGAAGTGATTATTACGAAAAATGAATTAACTTTTGCCATTCTAGATATTCAGAGGTAGGGGAAAAGCACGGATTGTAACCTGACTATTATTTGCAAATCATAGCTAATTTCAGCACAAACTGAACCTGGAAGTTAAGAAATTAAATACTTTTCTTTTTTTCCCCTAAATATATTCTTTTTCACAATGATGATCACCCTCATTTCCTTTAAGTTCAAGGTCAAATTAAAGTGAATTTAGTTAGAAATCAATAAAAGCAATTAGTAATTATGCTAAGCTTAGAAAACACTTTCTGGAATTCTAGTCTGCAAAGAACTGGTTTTATAAGGCTTTGGTTTGTGCAGCCTAACTCTCTCATACTTCAAAAGCTTTACAAAACCCCTAAAGATCAGGGAATCTTGCCAAAAATTAGATAAAGGTCAAGAATGTGGAAACCATGGAAATTCTTAACTGTTACGCAGGAGTGCTAAGCATATAATTCATGAAAAAGTCATGCTCACATAATTATCAAGTTATTTTTTAATTTATCACATAATCCTGATCCACATAATATTAATCTAATCGTTCACTTAATAAGATAGTAAAGCATTATCCTCTCCAAAGTGTAAGGATTATCATCAGAATGTCACCTGGCATAAAACTGTGCCGCATGTCTGAGGAAGTCTGTGTATAGCATATGGCAGTTATCCCAAAAGAGAAGTGATACGCCTTGCTTCCTCCCACCACTCACATCAGTGGGATGATGAATCTCCGGCCTGTGATGACTCCTAAAAATATCAACCTTGTTTCGGTGTCGATCAGGCTGCGGCAGAGACACCCAATTGGTAAACCTACTGTTTTGTGCAGGGAGGAATACTGAAGAAGGTTGAAGCAGTTGATGAGTTGGGGAAAAATCATTTTATTAAAAAATAAGTTAGAGATCAGGTCCATCAGTTTCCAAAAGGCTGGGAAGAAAAACATTACAGCTCCAAAAGCCTTAGCTGCGAATTCATAGAGGACAAAATTCAAATATAAAAAGCAAGAGAGTGCTGAGCCCAGAAGACCCAGGTTCTAGCTCAGTTGTTAAAAACCCACCTAGTAGGGTTCCATAGACAGTGAAAGTTCTTACATTCAGCTGTCTCTGAAGCCTGGAAGAAGCTGTCTCATGCAGAGAGAGTAAGCAGCCTACGCTCATTCACAGTCCCACTTAATGGCAAGACCACGTGCATACTGCAGCCAGAGAGGCACGCACTGCTTGCAACTGAGGGTCAGCTTCAGCAGAAGCTCTTCCTTTTAGCTCAGACATTTGTGATTCAGTCACACCAGCGGTCACATGCCAGAAGGGGAAGATCCCTCTTCAACAGCTCTGCAAGCTCCCACATGAGGCATGATTTCATTATTTCCTTTTCTACATGCCACAGGGCAGCATTGCCATCATGCTGTGCATCTAATGGCAGTCATGTGGCATGTCGATTTGGAAACAGCTGTGGATGCATGCTTCATATTCTCTCCTGCCTAGTCACAGGCACACAGGTAGCAGCTGCTATCGGTGCTACCTGCTATTTTTCCTTCACCAGTGATAACAGAAAGGAATCAGCTGGCTTGAGGGTGGATCTCTCTGAAGCTTTTTTGCTGCTGATTAAAGGATGGGTTATTTAATAAAGAAACCTGATGCCTCATGGATATGGCATAGTCAGTGTTACTAAACAATGAACATTAAAAATTCAATCTCCATAAATAATGTAATTGACTTAAATTCAATCTCATAAATAACGTAATTGACTTTAATCAGGTGATTTAATATATCTAAATTATATATCAATATGAAGGCTTTTCTATCTGCTTTTTGGCTTTTGAGCCCTTGGAGAGCTTCCTTTCCTCTCCTCTCCTCTGCTTCCCTCCTCTCCCCTCTCCTCTTCTCTCTTTTCTATTCTTCTCTTCTCTTTTCTTTTTCCATCAATGACAAAATGAAGAAAACCTTTCTTGTTTGTTTTTAAATTAAAACAGAGACTTTTCACTTAATCTCTTGATTCCAGGAGCTGGGCTTTAGACAAACACTGAATATTGCAGAGCCCATAACAAAAATAGGGAGAACTGGCAATGCCTTATTACACAGCCTCACATCTTTTAAGCAGGGCCACTTAGGACAAAGATTTACCTCTAAGATTTTTAGCATTTTTCTTACCAGTCAACTCATAAGCAGCAGTTTGATTGACTCCAGTGAATGTGTTAGATTTTTTAAAAAATTTATTTTTATTTTTTGTACTTCAGAACTAATGAGGTCTTTTTGTTGTAGAATTCTCCTAGCAATTTCTCTGCTGTCTCCAGCAGTTCATTTTTTTGTGAGTTTGAAAAGCTGGAGGTAATATGTTTGGAGTTATACCGTGCATCCCCAAAGCATGCCCTCTTATCAGTGACTACTCCTAGAAACAGATGGAAAGGGAATGCCTTGAAACTTCCGTGACTTTGCAACTCGGAAAAACATTCCTACAGACACAGTAACAGTTGGGCTATGTTGGAGGCTGTCCAGTCTAGTCTGGTCCAAATGGCAATTCAAAACATGGCTCATTCACAAAGCAAGCATAAAAAGCTGCCTCCAGCAAGCTCTGCTTCCCATTACTGCTGCCCTCTTACTTGGGATCCGTGCTACTTTTGCTTAGTATAAGAAATAGATGTGCAACTAGCGCTTATCTCCTAAATCAGCCTCTGTGTAGGGAATATAATCACCTCTTCCGGCTTTCTGTCTCTTGGAACTGCTCGCAGAGCTTAGTCATGCTCCTTTTGCACCATACCCCTGGCTAGTACTACTGTAACTGCAGAGACATGGTGCTGCTGTTTTTCAGACCTTTTACAAAGTAGAATCCCATCCTAAGAAGCCACACATTCCTGCAGATGGATCCAGCAGGAATTTTTTCCTTTCACTGTGGGAAGCCTGGGCCTGGTGGGAAGCTGAGCAGGCAGCACTGAGCCTTGCTGCAAGCCAGCAGTTCAGCACAGTCAGCATGGGGCAGAAGTGACCAGCTTAATTTCTTCATTTGTTAAAATTTTTGTAAAATTTGTTAAAATTTTAAATTTGTTATATTGTTCTACGGAGCTTAAGGACACTTCTGTCTTCATCTCTTCTGCCTAGGTTCTCTCCCACCTCCCTTTCTACTGCAGATTTAAAGAGAAATCTGGCAATGCATTTTCTTTTTTGTCATTCTCTTCCATAGCTGTCTATACAAAGTCTCTATTTGTATAGCAGAAAATAATCTGTATTTTTTTTTTTTTTGATTTAGAAAGTAGGCTGAAATGAGCTGCATATGCTGTATCAGAATGTCACATCAAGACTCACCTGCCTCTATTTCTGGAGCTGTATATGATGTGAGGCAGCATGCTGTAGAGCAGCGAGAGGTGGAGAAGTCAGCACAAGCAGGAGAAAAGTTGCAGCTGTTCTTAGTGAGGGTCAAGGTGTTGAGATGCTCACAGAAAACAGGTCTGTGCTGAGCTGTAAGAGAGAGAAAAAACAAGTCTGCTTTTAGTAAGAAGTGAAATGGGGTTGCAAAATAAAATGGCAAATGGACTGTCCATGCTGTGCAATGTCAGAAATGCCAGTGATAAGCCATGGATTTGCCAGCAGAGGCAAAATTTCCAACATTAGGACAGTTCTGAAGAGCTTCTGGAAGAGGGAAGGGCTGCCTGCATATATGCTGGGTGGCTGTGCCGAAGCCTGGCTGTTCACGTAGGAGAAACCAAAAAGAAGAAGAAATGAGTTGTGAAAGGGTTGGAGTCAGAACTATTATTTCAAACACTTTATGGAGAAATAACAAAGAAAGAATCTCTGTAGCCTTTGACCATGTTCAGCTCTAGACCACATTCTTTATAAAATTTTTCAATTAACTTTCATTTAAGAGGTGGAAGATGACTATTCTGTTCCATGCCTCATCCAGAGCTGTTTAAGAAAGGATGGGGACCTGAGTCTGTCCACCAGAATACTCGCTGGTGCTAGCAGGCAACCCAGCACTGGAGAACTCTCATGCAAGTCTGGTCGCCCCAAAGGTTATTGTTGCACTTGGAAACTGGTGTGCTGGTGTTCTGTTCTGATGCTTTTGCACTGAATTCCCTATCAAATTCACCAAATTTATAAGGCAAAATATTACTTTTCTAACTGCCAGCTCTGCACTTAACAGAGTATCTGAAAATCGAGCTACCTTTTTTTATGCCTTGTAGTTCATAACTTAGCTCTGATAGCAGCTGATATTCTGGGATCGGGATGGAACTGCAATTTTATTGCTAAGGCATAAGGGGAGATAGACTGTATTTTGCTTTTTCTGCAGCTGTATTGATTATCAAGCTTTATAGTAATTAAAAAAAAAAAAATCAGAAAAGCAAGGAGTTGGAGGTGTTGCCATGGGGAAAGAGTTAATACTAGAGTAGTAACCTGCTTCTGACAAGAGCATATCCCTGACACTGCAGAAGAAAACTAAGCTATTTCTAGTAAATGTAATATCATCATTTAACTTTCAAGGCCATCAGATTAACTATCTAAACACAATATTTAGGTTAATCTTCAAGAATCTCTTTAGCTTGCACAGCAGTTTTACTGACAGTCTCATGCAAAGCCTGCTGAGGTCAAAGTAAAGATTTCTGTTGCTTTGTACTGAATCAAGCCAAAGAATTGTCATTTGCTTTTACAGACTTCCTATCTCCAATTGCACCCAGCAGTGATAAAATACTTTTTTACTCTTCACATGTTTTCCATAATACAACTCTATTGTATGAAGTCACAGTCTTTGCATACAGCCCTGGTTATTTATTTATGTATTTATTTATTTTTCTGAATGCACCCAATTAGCCCTGAGGATACTTCTGTTTGTTAAATACAGCCCAAATGCCAGCATCAGGTGATAATTGGACTGGAAGGAACTACTTGACACGCTGAATGATATGCGTTGATGATCCATCTGGGCTGGTCCTCTCTGCCTAAAAAATTGGCCATGTTTCCATTGCACACAGTGAGAGATACTGGAGTTACTGGTTGCTTTTCAAGCTCTTCTACGTTCTTTTTAGTTGGAAACGATGGGATTTTCAGGATCTGTTTGAGGGCAGACAGGGCAATAGTGCTGGAAAAGGACCCTGAGGAAGGTTTCCCCTCGTGGGAGGAAGATGCAGAAGAGGAAGTGAGCAGAGGGAGCGATGCCTTTACTTAGCCTGGTGTTGCTGGAGCCTTGACAAGACGTGGCTGGGGTGAAAAGCTGCCCTGGGTGGGGTACAAGCGTGCAGAGGATGGCATCACACAGCAGTCTGTACCAGGATTGTTTTTTATTTAATATTCACTGCCCTTTTTAAGACTTCGGTGGGCACACAGCATCTCCTGGGAGGTCTGTCAGAAGACCTCCCGAGAGCGGTAGCAGTAGCCTGGTGTCTCATGGGTCATAAACCTCATGGGCAAATACTTCTTCCCTCTTGTCCTTGCAGAGCACTGGAGCCTTGGAGGCGATGTGACACCACCTCGGCCATTTCCCGGCCCTGGGACAGGTTCCCCTGTGCACCAGCAGATGGCAGCGAAGTTCAACAAATGGGTGGCAGTGACCGAGCCCCGGTGCTTTTCCTGCAGGCTTGTGTTGCTGCAGAGAGCTGAGAGCTCCGAGCATATTCACAGCCTGCAAGGTTCATTTCCAGTGCACAGATCACCCGTGGGATGCCTTAGGTACATCGAGGTAGCAGAAAATGTTCATTCATTCATTACTGTTCGTAATCCAAGTCATATTTATTATGTTTGTGATGTTTTTTTTCAGAGAAACAGTAGAACATACAGTCTCTGCTATCTTCCCTTTCTTAAATCTGTAATTAAAATCTATGTATATCTGCACAGATGAGGATGAAGCTCAATTGCAAGTGAGTAAACTTTTATTCTTTATTATTATTTATTTAGTATCTTGTGCTACATTTGAGAGAATGAGGATATATCACCATGGGCTGCTTTACAACTTTTATAATGTAATTTTTTTGCACCACACAAAAGCTGCATGAAAGGTTTAATAATAACTTGGTTTAAACCCCAACAACAAAATGATTAAGATAAAAACTTTTTCAGCCCAGCTTCACACTTTCAATTAATCTCACTTCTGGCAGAAGGATGGTAGAAGGGGATGTTTGTTTTCCAGCTTCCATCAGGCAAACGATGGAGATGTCAGGAGAGATGTTTGACTGCAACTTTTAAATTCCTTGCCTAAAGTGAAAAAAGGCTGAACAGATACTAGGGATGTCTACTTAATGCCTTTAATGTGTTAGCTCCAGAGTGGTATCATGAAAGACCATGCTTGCAGGATTTGTGCTTGTCAAGAAGATGCTAAACCATCCTATGTGATATTTATCTCCCTTACTGCTCAGTGCTTGATCCATCTAGGGAAACCCAACACGACTCTGCCTCCATCACACACCACGGGGATTACACAGCCCTCTACAGTTATGCAAGATGCTCAAGGAAGATAGGGCAGTCAAGGCCTAGATCTTAATTTCAAAACCTGTTTGAGACATTAACAAGTTTTGTCTGAAGTCCTCAGCTATTGACATTGCTGAACTGAACATAAACACCATGGTAGCAGGAGAGGATCCCTTCTTGTGCCCCTCTTTTGGGCCATTAATGCTCTGCAACACAGAGCTGGACTCCGTAGCCCTGTTCCTAGGAAAGGAATCAAGCCAGTGGGACTGCTTGGAGAAGAGAGGGCTTCAGGGCTGCTCAGTTTGATTGCCCTTATCGTAGCAGCATGCATAACTACATATTTTCTTTTCAAGCTCATATTTACACATACCATAGTCTGAATATGCTTTTAATCTTCCAGTTATATTAGAATTTTTGTTAAAAAAATGTGCATAACAACCCAGTAGACAAATTTATAGCAAGCAAGGGCACATGTTTCAGTCACTTGCGAAGCAGCAGCATTCTTAATCTGTCAATCAGTCCATGCACAAAACGCACGGAGCATCAATTGCTTTTTAGGTTATTTACTGTGACTTATGTATCTGCCAATAAATCTAAAATACAGGTCAAAGAATATGTAGCTCAAGTATATCCATAAATGTAGCAGAAAAGCTTCACTAACTACCTCAGATTGCCAAAGCTGAGGTCATTTCCTTGTTGTGAAAAATACTGAGGTCCATAAATTATTTTTATCACCTCTGGGGCAATGCAAACAGTTTCCCACAGATGCTGAAAGTATGATATGTTTTTTCTTTAATATCAGAACACCACTTTTACACAGCTCTTAAAATATGAGGTCCAAGATTCTGCTTTTGTTTTAAAGCCCCAATTCAGCAACATATTAAAACAGATACTCCAGGTCCTGACATTAAACACGTGCCAAAGTGCTTTGTTGCATAGTCATATTGGCTGTATTGGAGCCTAAAGGCTAAACCTTTTTCTCATGAAACTCAGAATTTACCTTACAGTTTCTTTCAAGGAAAACAAGGCATTTATTCAAACAAGATATCAATAAACATTTAAAAACATTTTTAAAGTCTTGTCTTTCAGATATCACTTGGTGAATTATGGAAGTAAACCTTGGTGGAGATAAAAGTTGATGAAACTTTTTTTTTTTTTTTCTAACAGTTTAACTGGTGTTTATTTAAGGCTTAGTTAGCATTGTTTCCTTGAGGAAAATAAAAATATGTTGAACATGTAAAGAACATAAGCATGAATGGTGAACCTCCTCCAGAGAACTTTGGAGAAAACACCACTGAATTAACTTACAGTACATTTGTTAAACATGAGCAGCTCTAATAATGACATTTCATTTAACAATGCCCTTTGTCTTTTCAGTTCATCAGTTACCTATTTCAGTAATGAACTGCAGTCATACCATTCTGATTTTCTCCTAATGTAAAGGCTGAGATCACTTCAGTTGCAGTGGAGCATGATGCTATTATTCAGTTTGTGGCTTAGGAAAAAAGCTATAGAATATATCACATTTGTAATTGGCCAACAAATATTAAAGTCTGTGATTGGTAAGGATACCAATAATTTCATTTAGTTTTTAATAGGAACAAGTAAAATTAAAAAAAAAAAAAAAAAGGTTGAAAATGGCCAGTATATCTATTTCATGTGCAGAGCAGTAAGTGTTCAGCTGGGAAAAAAAAATTATCCACACATTAAACGTTATTTTAATTTTTTATCAATGGTCCATACATAGAACTTAACAGCAACATTTTTAGTTAGGATGAATAATATTGGTTGCAAAAATAAAATGGAGTTACCTGCACTGCTTAAGGACAATTTTCTAAAGGACTAGAGGAAGTCAGATTAAGTGGGTAATATCCCACTTTACACTATGTAAACACAAGGCAGATAAAAAATATCATAGGTCTACTTGATATGATCCATAAGTCTTGCAAGGGGTAATGGGGCCTACTTTTACTCATTTGCCTTCCTCTTTTTTGGGTTTCTTATACTTCAAAAGCTTTTTCATTGCTGTTCCAGCTGCAAGAGAGACATTTTAAGCAGGCTGCCTTTTTCCACTTTCCTGTTCACTGTGATCCATTCACAATATTTTCACAGCTCACCAAAAACATTTAATTAGCAAAGACTGATGTTCAGCACTTCATAATCTTTTCCCAACTGAACCAAATCTGCACAATTTACAATAGATCTTTGGAAAGCCTCTTTTTACCATGTGCTGCATCTATAGATCTCTCTCAATTACCCACAGTAAATTTAGGCATTGTACAAGAGCAAATTTTACAGTCCATGAAGAGATGAAGTGAAATCTAGATGAAATTCATTGTGACAGATTCTCAGTTAGTGCCCTGATGTGTCTGTATTACAGAAGATAGACATTCTATTAGCATGGAAGCTCCCATAATGGACTGTGAATCATTTCAGGTAATAGAGATGCCAACTGGAATGACTGAAAAGCACTATTGAATTCCATTAGAGCTCTTTGTTTTTAAATCAGTCATTTCTTTGTGAATATCCAACTATATACTTCTTGACCCTAGCTGGGAGTAATAATTGTGAACTAATATTACAAAACATTAATCTGAGTTACTGTTCAATTAATGTTTCTGTTCAAGGGTTATTTTTATGCTGCAAATGTGAAGGAGACTGGCTTGTATTACAAATATGTATTTGGACTTGAGCTAGCGCAGAATGCAATTTTCAGTTATATTTCTGTCTCCACTGTATTCAGTCTCATCTCATTAGCTGTAAAAAGACTCAGGTATTGGCTTTTCTTTTTCCAAAGTCATCCTACCAGAATAAAATAACTATAATCAACAAATCTATACAGATAAACATTTTTATAAGGGATGCCACAAATGTTCTTCTTTCATTTAGGTGCTTGGTTAATTATCAGCAAAATAACTAACACCATATCCTGTTACCCAAACAGCCCCACCTTATCTATCAATCATGTATGATTTATCAGACTTGATAATTGCTTAGATAATTAACACAGAATTTAGGTTTACTCAGTGTGCTGAAACCTCAGAAATGCCTGCATAATTGCCATTTGTGTAGAAGATGAAGTTATGAATAATTCTTTTTCACATAAATCTGAAGGCTGGATTGCAGGCAGTGCATATTTCCTCATCCATTGCTATTAATGCAGATATCATGTCATACAAGTGTATGGCATTGTCACATGCCTTCTGTTAACTGTATGTACATAGTCAAAGTAATTAAAATACATATCTATAAAAATAAGACAAAAATGTCTTCCTTTGTTTGTAAGTACTGCAAGCTTTTTTTCATGAGGAAGTACAGAAGGGAGACTGAAGAAAAATTAGTCTACTCAGTACAGTGGCAACAGGATTTGAATCTCTGTAATATTCTCACATAAATCCTCTGGGAAGACTTTAAAAAGAGTAGGCTCTATATCTTCTGTCTACGATCATCTATTTTCACATCAGAATGAGCAACATTATCCTTATATGCCAGAGTATCTGTGTCTACAGCTTGAAAATGAGACTCTCCTTAATGTTGTAATGACAGGTGTAAGATTAACTTTGTTAGGTGTCTAGCCACTCATGCAAACTAAATTAAATTAATGGAACAAATTTCTCTCATAATTAAGATAAAAATTCATGTCAGCTGTAACCTTGCTGTACACTAATTATATACAAATGATTTATCATCTGCTTCGCCCAGAATATTAATCCTCAACTCATTGATAACTGCAGCCAGTGTTAAGAGATGAGAGTTGATTAACTATGACAGATTGGGCGACCACAGCACCAAGTGCCTGAACAACCAGTAAAACCAATAATATTCAAATAGCATTTCTTATTTAAAAATGCATTCCCGTGGAAACAGATGCACATTTAATGAGGGATATGGAGATTATTTCAATAACGACTGATATTGGAACAGTGGGCAGAACTAATCAATAACAATTAAGCCTGGTTAAGATATGGTTCTATAAAGCAGGTTATACACACATTAGTGAAATACCAGTTTGGGCCACATTACATGTAATGTCTTCATGCATTCTCTTACTTATTTTTTTTCCTACTGCAGAAGGTATTGCATACTTTTCACGATACATAAGCTCCGACAAAAAGAAGATGAAATGATGCTGCCAACCGTCTTTTGAAGGCCCAAATGGGAACTCCAGTGATAATTATGCTCTCAAAAGTGGTACCTCTTTATGAAAATGATGTTCTACAATAAATAAATAAATAAATAAAATAAAAAAGAATAAAAGGGGGGATTGGGAGAAAGGAGAAGAATCAAATATTGAGGCATTGTATGTGAAACAGGATAGTCTTTGATCTCCTGGAATATGACATTATTCTTCTATTTGAAAAAAAAAAATTAAAATTAACTTGTGAAACCTTTAAGGAAAAGCTATTAGTCTTTTATTTAACAGCTGGCATGTATTTTGGGGAAGATTGTTAGTTAGTAATATATCTTTTAATGAATAAAAAAATATGCAAAATTCCAGACATTGAAGATTCACAAGTTTGGGCTTGGATTTTTATTTTATTAATTTTGTCTCCCCAGGACAGCTATTTTATACTAATTGCTCATTGAGACTCCAGGAATCCCTGTCAGAATGAAGGAAAAAAACAGTCTTTTGTACGTAGGCATTAATAAGACACAACCAGCAAGCTGAATTAACTAAGTAATATTGCTGTAAATTATATTTTTTCTGAAAAGTCTGAAGCTGAGTTATGTGTGGAAAGGCAAACTAATTGCTAACATAAAATTGAAGGCAATTATGAAGTTAACACAGAGTGGGAGGAACCTGTTATTCAGACTGGTAAGCTGGGACAAGCCCTGTGGAGCACTGTCAGGTTTGAGGTGTAGGGTATAGGTCTGGTCTTCAGGGATGGAGATGAGAGCTGGAGAGCGGTGCCCAGAGCTGTCCCTTTTACCAGTCACTGCAGTCACAACTTCAGCTCTCATATTGACCAAAGGGTGTTGGATTTGACAGAAAGGGAGCAAACCCAAGACCCTGTCCTGTCCTATGACTGCTCAGTCACTGGATGTTGAGGGCCAACCCTTCTTGGCCTGCCGACTCTTCATGTGAGGACACCTATTCCTTTAGCACTGGAATGGCTCACTTCACATAGGCTACACCTGGATCACATTTTAAATGCAAGTTGGAACCTTTCCTTGAGCTCACATGTTCCTTAGCATCCACTCAGCACCTGGCCAAACACAGGTGCTTGTGAACAGGTAGCTCCGAATCTAGGCTTGGAGGAAAATTTTAGCTCCTACGCCTTACTGTCTGTAGCACCACTTCATGCTAGCCTGACGCAGAGCCAGGCTGAGCACAGTTTGTCAGTGCTCTGTAGAGAGATTGCAGGCTGATAATTGAGCAGACAAGCCAGACTACCTCATAGAAATAACAAGTGCTGCCCACAGCCCAAGCTTGAGCTGCCCAGGGGAAAGAAAGAACAAAAATACCTGAGCTAGGCCGCTTCAGCCTGGCAGTCCTGACCCAGAGGCTGGGTCTTTCTACCTGCCTGTATGGACTCAGCCTCTCAAACAATGTCTGATTCACCAGCCTAGGAAGAAAATACTCTATTTCATGAAAATGGTCCTCCTCTGCCTCCAGTCCCATGAGGGACTTTCTTTTTCCATTTGTCTTCTGTTCTTCAAAAGAAATTACAGTTCCACTTAAATGACGATAGGAAATAGGAACTTTATGGGAAATGAAAATTCAAACATTACTTTCTCTGCATTTCTAGCAATTTCTGGGCTAATTGCCTTTGACTTTGTAAGCGCAGATAATGAGAAGACTCATATGTATATGGAATTGAAGAGAATATATGCAGAGCAAGCCAAGTACTTGATATCCAATTTAATGTGGAGTTTGATATCAACTTTAAATAAGCAAAAAGGCCCTATGTTTTTTTCATCATCTTTCCTCAGGGGATGTACACCTGCTATGAACCTAATCAGCTCTAGTACATCACTGGTCCTCTATGCCAATGCTAATGAACAAACATTGACATGGCAGGACAGAGGTGGATCATCAGCCCAGGCAACCAAAGACTGGTGTGTGTGCGTGTGGCAACCAAACCCTGCCCTATCCATTGCTACCAAGATTCAGTACAGAAGGTTTTGTGCAAATTGCCTTTCAGGTCCTTGGGATCACAATAAAAATACATTAATGTATTTTTAATGTATTTATAAGTGGTTCAGCTGTACTGTAATTTTTAGGAGTACACTTCCATGTGAAGTGAGTAGCAGTTCCTGCCAACACAGTGGTCCCATCCAACACTTTAGCCCTTTTGCACATAGTATTATGTAGCTGCTCTGGTGGTTGATGCATGTTGCAGTTCATCAGTAGCTACTGCTGCTCTTTTTTTTCCCCTTTTCAGATAAAGAAATCCTGGAGTGAAAAGTTACCTATCCTTCTAGAGCACATAGGAGTTAATGGACTGATTTCAAGGGTGATAAAGTGGAAGGTTGTGACACTCTTCACTTTGCTTAGGAAAAGTAAGCTAAAAAGAAAGCACTAGTTAGAGGGCTTGCAGCCATTTAGCACATCTTTTCTAGCAGAAACTCAGCATGAACATTTGGCAGTGTTACTGTCTAAAGTCAGCCTTCTGGCAATGGCTAAAACAGGTGCATATTGATTAGTGCTCCTTTGGCTAATGGCTCCGAGGTAGGAACTAGGCTTACAACACACCAGTCCCTCATTGCCACCAGCTACAGCTACGCCTTATAGACCTGAATTTGCTGATACTGACACACAAAAGAAAATACACTGCCTTTGCCAGTTTAACAGGCAAAAGGAAAAGCGGATGCCAAATATGGGTAGTGTTCTTGTCCTAAATCTCTTTTGCACAGGGAGTTACTCTCACCCTGAGCATCTTCTACCCCCTCTGCTTAGTGAGAAATGGGATTGCGCACTGCCAGCCGACTTCCCCAGCAGCAGCAGCTCATTCCATTGATCAGGCTCTGCAAACAATGCAATTATTTCAGAGGAGAGTGCAGTGAGCCCTAGTTTTGCTACTTCCACTTATTACTGAGGAGCATCAAACTACACAGCCATTTTCCTGCAGCCATCTTTAAAAAAGGCAATGATCTCAATGTGCTGCACACCTAATGAGGGTTGTGTGTGACAGAGTCGTAGATACATTTTCTCACTAGCCTAATGAGGAAAGAGACAGTGAAACAGTTCACACTTGAGTAATTTTCTAGTCATCAGCAACTGCAGTGTTCACGGTAGCAGAAGCCAGAGAAGGGACAGAGAGATATACAATAAATACGCGCTGGTCCATTGGCCAGAATAAGTTATCACTAGGATAGAGGTCTTGGGGCAAACTCCCTTAGGAAATTTAAACAAAAAGAGTCAATTTAAGGCATCTCTAGCAGTGCATTCAATTAAAATTAAATTTAAAAAGTAGGATCAGCTGCTGGGCTGTTAGGCCACCTGCCCAAAGGAAGAAAAAAATTAGAGATGTAACGAACCTTTACTCCCAATGTCTGCAAGCTGCTCGCAAATGACTGAATAGCACCCACTGCCCACAGTCACCCATTTGGCATAAAGTCCAATTCTCCTTCTTTGCCTCCCACCCAAAAAAGAAGGAAACGAGCAGCAGATAGCTCGTTATCCATCTTGACAGCAAGTGTTTGCATTAAAAAATGCTGTCCTTCTTACATTTTTAAAACATTATTACTTTCTTCCAGGGAAATCACTGTTTCTGGAGGAACATTGCTATGAGCCAAGCCTTGGTGCTTCCATTAGCACAGACTCCAGGACTGATGCCACAAGGAAGCAGTAGAAGCTGTGCAGAGCTACGCAGCTCTCCAGGCAGGATGTTTCTGTGGCCCAGCACCTCCCATCAGCTGACAGTCACCTACAGGGGTGGTAAGGAGATGCTGCAAAGCAAGGAGCCCTTCCCAGAGATGGGAAAACCAGCTGGCCCAAGGAGAAGTGTTTCACATGATAATGGCATGTTTCTGGTCTTGAGAGGAACAGAGACCACAGCTTCCCCCCCGCTGCGAACAAGTCCAGCTCCCTGAACTGAAGGGATATTAGGAAATGAATAGGCTTGTGGCTCTCTGCTTGAATCCTCCTGCTGTGGCCCTTCCTGCCATGCATGTGTGGAAGCCAGCACGTGTTCAGAGGGACAGGTCATATCAGCTTCCCAGCTGTGCTGGAATGACTTCATGGAGAGCTGTGGACATGCTCTGGAGGTGCAGCAATTAGCCACAGCCAAGATCACACTGCTCATCCAGGCCTTCCATGGCTGCCCTGCAGGCAGCAATGACCTCCCTTGGTGTTTCAGCATAGCTCTGCATAGATCTTTCTTCAAGCTGCTCTGTGGGAGCTGGATGATTCCCAAAATGCCTGAACTCACCTCTCGCTGCACCAGCCACATGTTTGCTCAGTAGGGCTGCTGAGGCACATACATGTGCTATAGGGTGGGTCAAAATTTCCCTCAGTGATCACATCAGCAAGAGATGAGTCCTTGTGCAATTAAATCCTACCCTGCAAGAGCAGTCTATAACCCCTGGACAGAGCAGACTTTGCTTCTGTTCCACTGAAGGGAGAGCAGCTCGTGGCAGAGCTTTTGCCAAATGTTAATTAGCTAATTTTGACAGTCACTCCATAGGTCATTTCTGCTTTGCAGGCTGCTGGGGACGAGAAGGCCTTGCAGGAGCCACCAGAGGCATGGGTGCAGTTTGTTGTGACTAGTTCCGAGTTCTGGGTTTCAGTCCTCAACTCTGTCTGCTTGAGCACAACAGATTTATCCCAGCTCGCTATGTGAGCTTGGATAAACTTGTTTTCTCTGCCTTGTCTCCCTGCGTGTGTGAAGGCACCCCCTCAGCCTGGAGCAGCAGGGCTGTGGTTCAAAGGCGGCTGGGCTCTGAGTCAGATGCCTCTGCCCTCACACCGCCTCTGCTCCTGTATGACCTTAGGCCAGGCGTTTAAACTTGTTGCACCACACGTGTCATGGCAGAGGAACCTGAAAGAGCTCCTGCGAGGCTGTTGTGTCAGCACAGTGCAATTTGGGGCAATGCTCATTTGCTCCGCTTTCTCCGGATCCAGGTCCTGTGGCTTGGGTTTGGAGATGGACTCAGCTTGGATCTGCTCCTGGCTGGGGTTAGCCTCTCCCTGACCACATCCAAGTACCCACGCACAGTCTGCACCCACTGTATTTTATTTTATTTTATTTTAAATGCAAAAGCACATGGACAGAATAAATCTGAACAAAACGGGGAGTCTTCCTTTGAGCCACCCAGCAGAGATTGCTGCAGACTGTGCCACTGTTGCACAACCCTCAGCCTTACTTGGGCTTGACTTGCAGCTGGGGTAAGCCAATAAATACTGGGATTTTCTGAAAGGAGTAAGGGAATTAGGTGCTTATCTCCTCCGGACTTTCTCTGGTGCTCGGCATTCAATTCCTTTAGGCTATTTTAAAGATCCCCGTCTAGAAAAAGAAACTGACTTTTATGGGCATAGCACAAACATTTGACTACTTTGAATAACTCTCCATGTGGAACTGCTCATGTGCAATAAAAATTGAAGTGTTTTCCAGTATAAATAATCATTCAATTCTTGAGATCATAAATCGTTCACTTCTTGAATTATTTGGGTGTCAGGGGATAAACTGATAAATCTATATTTAGTATCTAACTCCAAGTTCTGCCTGATTTTCTGAAGTATTGCACACTCTTCAGCTGGGAGACCTTGTACAACAAACCCCTCAGATAAAGTGTACAAATTTGAACTTACATACTTCAGAAAACTGCACCCAGTGCTTAATGGTAATCTGTAAAGGAAAGTAAAAATTAGTTAAAAGCTGTTCTGAGAGCTTTCAAAAAATTGTACAGTAGAAGGCATTCCAGCTGGAAATGTATTTTTAGCTAATTTTTCAGAAACATCCTCCATGTTGTAAAATTCTCAGTTATCATGGATGTGCTGGAAGGGAATAGCTCTAGACATGACAGCTTGATCACATGCTGTGCCTGCCACGTGAGGCCACAGGACAGGAGGGAACCCATGGTCCAAGGGGCTGCCAAGGAGGAACTTAATCTGTGCTGCTCACTATGTATAGATGGAAATAAAAAATAATAATAAAAAAATAATAATAAAAAAAGTTCAGCTAACCAGGAAGCACAGGAAGCATCAAGAGAATCTTAACAATCTTAACCAGAGAGAAAGATTTAAAGAAATGTAGTGGTTAAGTCAATGTTCCTAATGTTCCTTTTACTTTGTAGCTTACCTTGATTGATCCCATAGGTGAGCCAAAATCTCTGAGGCAAGAAATGTATGCAAAAGATGCAAACATCTGTGAAATGGTGGGACAAATAACTTCTACTCCTCTAGTAAAACAAAGCAGCAGCTGCTTGTGAAAAGAACCCACGTGTCAAATCTGTAAATACGCTCTACCTCTTTTTATGCTGCTGCTATAATTAATCTAAGAACCTTTAAAATTCCGATCTGATACTTACACTTGTTATAGCAACATATTTAATTCCAGAGCTACATCTTTTAGCAGATTCTTTTACTTCATTCAAATTACTAATCGTTTAGATTCTCTCTGAAAGTCTTTCCTCCCTCGCTCCCCATGCATGCTTAACCTAATTAACTATAAATGAGAAAAAATGCTATTCACATAAAAAGAAAATGTTAACCTATAAATTATCCAGTGCTCCCTCCTGAGGCTGGCAACGCCTCTCATAGAAAAGCTCAGATGTTGGTGCAATATTCTTGGCTTGCTATCCAGTTTCTGCCACCCAAAATCATTTTATACAACACATTACTCTGCCATTTTGTACATCTGGCAACATTTGCTGATACTAAGTCCTCTCCAGTGTTTTCAAGATTACACGAAGGAGAATTTCCAGGATGATTAATTGGAGAGAGAAAATCATTCCTTTACATTTCAAGGAACATTTGCAGAAGACTAATGGTCATTTATGGAAATATGGCCTCTTTATACCCATTAATGTCTTGCAGTGCTCCCCGTAGGTCACACAATTAACCACCCATTTGTGTTTCCTTGCTGCTATCCCAAGTTCTCTCAGTTGTCATCATCAAAAAACTTCTGCTTCTCCCCAGCCAGATCAAAAGCCCACTCAGGTCTGTGGGACTGAGCCACTGAAGGGACAGTCTTCATTCTATAGGTTTTTTCTCAAAATCCACTTTTTTTCCTCAAGGTTCCCAACTACGTTCAGCCAAATTCCACCCTGAAAACCTTCTCCAATCCTTTATTTCCCACTCTACTCCCATGTTTTTGTGACTTCATTCATCTCACTTTGTACACCTACTTACTAGCCTTCTCGTGGTGGGAATTCTGCACTTTCCTTTGCCCCGGCTTGGTGGAACCACCCATACAAAACAACTGCAATAACTAACAATTGCTGTGCCCCAGTTCTCCATCTTGGAAGAACTGAGCAAGGAGTTCAAAACATAATCTTAAAGGAAGTCTATATCCAAGTATAGAAGAAAACGAAGCCAGAGAGAAAGGAGAATGGACGACAACACAGGCAAAAACAAGTAAATGCTATATCAAATATCAAAAGCAGTAAATTAAAGGAGAGACAAACTTCTTATCCATTCATTCCCAATTTCCTGAAGATTTCCCCATTTTGATAGTGCTTGTTCATGAGCTGAGAGGAGATGGGCTCTCCAGCTGTGAGGAGACAGCCTCTGACTGTAGCAGAAAATAGAAGCATAATTTACTTGCCATACTTGAAAACAGTAAAAAGAAATGGAGAGAGAAAAACTCAGGAAAAAGCTATTGGCATTTTCCTTTAGCTTTCTGGATGGTGAAATCATCAAGACATGGATTTTGTGAATGTGTGCGCATTATATGGTTCAGGAAAGTTGCCATTACACGTTAGTTGAATTAATTATACATCCACAAGTTTTCTCAAACACCCTTATTGAAGGTATATTTAAAGTTGTGGAGAAGATAATGTCATCTCTTATTTTAACATTGCTGAAGGATGATTTACAACATCTCAGCAGAAAATGCAAAAGCTGTCTGACATACTTTCATTCCAACTTTTACATTAATTTTCCCTCTGTGGTCCTTTCTGTTCTGTGGTCAACCAAAAGACTGGATTAGGACAGCAGCACCTCACAGACAACCCCTACTTGAAATGATCCTTCCTGTTATGCCCCCACAGGCCCCCTCCCAGGCAATACCTGCATCGCATCCCCTGGTCTCCCTGTTCCCGTATCCATTTCCATGACCCCCCCCCCCTCCACTTCCATACCATAACCATTTGCTCTCATTGACAATGGTTTCATCAATGGGTTTTCAGGAATTTCAGTTAATTGGAACTAATTATAGTTAACTGTAATTAGGGCCACATTCGCAGGGGGAGGTGGGGATGAAGGAAGGGAAATGTAATTCAGCCCACTCTTAACTCTGTACACACACCTAGCTGAGCTGGGTTAATAAGAGTATCAGTGTGACTCCCAAGCACACAAGAGGCGATCAGCTAGGTAAATCGAAGCCATTTTTCATGTTTCACTCTGCAGAGTGGAGTTTTACCAAGACCCATTTTACAAGTGAGGTGAATGACTCTTAGAAAAAGCAAGTAGCTTGACCAAGGCTCTGCAATAAGACTTTGCCAACACAGAGATCTGGAGCAACTCCTTTCCAGTCCATACTGATCTTCATGAGAACAAAATCCTACATTTTTGTTATTATTATTATTGTTGCTGTGAAAAAGCTACCATCATTGCCGGCACCAGGAATTTGAGGCTGCACTGTGGCACAGCTGTGCAATTTCATTTTAATTAATCAATCCCTAATCCCTGATTAGGGGAACACAGCAAGAAGAAAATATCTGAGAGAAAACAAAGCTCTGCCAGATATGTATACATACATATGTATATATATTATTTTCAAGGCTAACATCTTGCATCAATTGACAACTAACAAGTTTCAGTAAGCAGCAGTGGAAAATAAGAGAAAGTCTATTAGCAGACACTGAGGTGAACATTGTGTTCCCACCTTTGAAACCCAAGCTGTGGTTTAAGATTATAACTATCTTTTTGCTCCAGAACAACAAGAAAAAAATTGAAAGGCACGACTATTAAGCAAGGATAAAGGTTGGGTCATAAGCAAAAGTCATGTTATAGATTTACCTACCAACAAGAAGCCAGCAGGGTTCAGGTCAGAGGTTAATGAAAGACATCCAAAGGTCGTCCAGTGATTATGTGAGAGCATGAGTTTAATAGGGCGCGGGGACGACAGACACTGACAGAAGATTTATACCAGAGGTGATGACACTGCTAGGAATACTGCTGATAAAAAGAGCCCCAATATCGGACTGAGCAGGATGATGAATGGCGCACATGTCTACTCACACTTCTCATTATAAGCTCTTTCACTCATGGTGGCACTTAGCGGCGTTTATTTACTGTGGTTTGAAGGTACTGAGCAGAAGCACAGTATATCTAATACTTTAAATGTAGGCTTGCCATATAAAAATGAAACAAGAGATAAGATTAGACCATTGAATAATTGCCCAGCTTTCCTGCAGAGATTATATTCACTAGTGCTAACATTATTTTTTCCCTAATGTTCTAGCGTATGAACAGCTCAAGTGAATTAATTTTCTAAGGCAGAAGGTCAAAGGAAAATAACTGATAAGCGTTGTGCCTGCTATAGAATATCACTTTACAATATTCTCTCCTCCTCATTTGTCAGATAGAGAATAAGAGATAATATAATAAAGGTATATAAACATATTTTTTGTCACGCCGTATTTAGTTTTAGTAGTCCCAAGTGCTATTTTTCCTTGTAGATACTGGTAGGGAGAGGATCAGAGAAGTCAGACAAAAAATGTCAAATAAAAAAATAAAAATAATAGAAGAATAAACCTTAGAACCAAACCCGAGGAAAACTAAGACCTGATGAATAACATGCACTGCACCAAGAAACTCCTTTTCAGACTGTTATATATTTATCAAACCACTGGAGTGTGAATTCTATGAATAAGTCTTATCATCTTTCAGGCAGCAGGCACAATAAAAATTAGAACTACAGAAAATTGTGGGTATTACAAAAGGTTATTTCTATCAATTCGCACGTATCAGTAGATGGGAATGTCACAAAAGAAAGTTCTGTATGTCTTGCCACTCGTAACTTCGAGCAGAGATGGAGCAGTATGGCGTGACGTCATATTTAACATTTAGCTGGACATGTAGCAACATAAATAAATCCCTACTCGACCAGGAGGTGTTGTAAATAGCCTGTGTAATTTTTGAAGGTGGAGATGTAACATTCTGAGCACACTCTACCATCACTCTGCGGGATGGTTCACTTACAGTTACCTCGTGTGTGCTGCCATTATTACCACTTCCAAACACAATACATCTGTATTATATGCCGTATCCATCTTGTAGTACCTGAACATCTCCCGTGTAAGAGAAAAGGGAGGCAGCCACAGAAATGCATTGTTGTTTTTATTTCTGTCATTGTTTATTGTGGTCTGTATTGCAAACGTCATTTTCACAGGGATCATTTGGGTAAGCAATGGCTTATTACACCAGTTAAGAGATTCACAGATGGGTTCTCAAAATGTTGCTTCTAGATGTCACAATTATGCTATGTGTTGCACTCACACCTGGCAAAAAGATGCTGCCTCTCCCCAAAAGCTTACTGTCTCATAGATCTTACCTGCTTGAGGTAGAGGCTGTGGTTGGCACAGCTGAACACAAGGTAGACATCACTGAGAATGTGAGGGATGTGCTTGCTGGAGCACTTTATGTTTCTGTAATAATGTACGAGGTCTTCAATCTTAAAAACACTCACATGAAAACCTTCTTAACAAACTGCTTGTGGCCAACTCTTCATGAACCAATTTCTGGAAAGGAGGCCAGTGCATCCACGTTACAGTCTCTAGCCACATGCTGACTCTCTTAGTAAGGAACAAAAAGTAATTACTAAGAAAGGGAGGAAGTATTTTCAATACTCTTGGAATTTCATTCCTTCCTCAGAGTGGAAATATGTGATAAGTGAGGGAAAAACAAACAAACAAACAAAAAACTATTTGCATCTCAGAAACAAAAATATTTCCTGTGTCTCCTTGAAAATCACAAATTGATACCTAATATCTGAAAGGCAACTGAACCCCAGGGATCCCTCAGGTTAAGGGGCCTCTGATAGACTCCAGAAAACCAGATGTAAGGCAGCCAGGAGTTGCTCAAGTGCCAAGTCTAGTTACTAGAGAGGGATTACATTTGCTTATACTTCTGTTTGACTAGGAGGACTGAAAAAAATGAAAAATGAATTCAAATAAAACCTCATCCCTGTGCAGCATATGAGGCCTGTGCACTGTGTAAGTAAAAAGGGGATTGTGAGTAATGGTACCTTTGTACCAGGCTGCTGCAACATGGCAAACTCCAACCTGAGAGGAAGCAAAGTCTTTTGTTCCCATACCAGGTGCCTCATCCCACCAATTTATACCCCTAATCTGAGTCACAGATTTAGCACTCAACGCTCATTCAGTCACCTCTTCCATCTATGCCCAGAGCAGAATATCTTTGTTTAAAGACCTCACACAGTTTTCCAATGCTTTTCAAACACAGCAGAGTAATTTACCAAAAATAAATTTCACCAACATTTTCCAACAGCAGGGTTCTAATTCTTGAGATCTTGGCACCCACATTTCCCCTTGGAAAAATAATGTAATCAGCTTCATCTGACAAGGCTTTACACTGAGCTAATCACTAAAAATTAATAGAAACATACCAAAAGGTCCATGCCTCCATTAATATACAGTAGTGGGGGGTAGACTCAGATATAGGAAAACTGATGAAGAGGCAAGAGGCAGAATGGTTTCTTTCTTTAAAGCTCTGTAGTCATCAGTGACACTTTGTCATTCAGCATGTTTTATTGTCCACTTGAGTCAAATGAATAGGACGGTCTAATGGAAGCCATGGTGTTTCTGAATAGACAGCATATTTGTTACTGAGGCAGACAATAAAATGTTAGTAAAGTATCTGAAGTGTCTCTACACCAAATGAGAATGAGATTTCTTATTTATGAAGAGGAAAAATAAAATTTGAATGCAGTCCTTCTTTATTATGCAGCAAAAGAGAAAGCCAGGGCAACTGAGATTCTGCTTAAAGACTAATAGTAAATGTGCCACTTCTTCAGCGCGGCCACAAGAGACCAAGTTTTGTCTGAAGACATAAGATACAAGATCATTGCTGACTATGAAGGTGAGATCACTTCTGAAGCAGCAGAAATTCTCTGATGACAAAACATTACTCATTTTGGCCCCTGTTCTGGTTACAAGCACGTCAAATTACTACTGAACTGTCTAATAATATATAGCCAGAATTTAGTAACCAGAATAAAATATGATCTTTATTCTGTTGCACCAAAAATGTTAGAAATATTGAGCTAAGAGTCAAGAAATTGTAGTAGATTATTCTCAGAAAGACTGATGCATGAAATTCCCGTCTTTTTACAATATATTTGGCAACTGACACACAGCTTTGAATTTATTGGGAGTCGAAGATCTTCATAAGACTCTCAGGAAACACATTTCAGAAAATGACAGTGAACTGCTGAGAAGCTGGTGCTCTTTTGCAAGCTAATTATGTTATTTGGAGCCCAGCATCTACCCTGGAGATCCAAACTCAAGACAAACTAAATATCAAATAACCTAATCTGATGGAATTAGATTGACCTCTGTAAGAACTAGCAGATACTATATTTGCATCTAGATGTATGAGCAATGTTTTTACTTCAATACTCCCTATGATTTTAATTCATTTAATTCTTGAAAAATGTTTCTTTTGAGAAAAAAAAAAAAAAAAAAAAAAACACAGAGAAGAAAGTATTGTGACAGCAACCGTAAATCCACATCAGAAGGTCTTCCGGGTAAGTAGCATAGACCTAAGACAAGACCTAATTCTTTTCTGTGTTTAAAGTATTTGTGTTCACTTTGAGTATTTGTGTTTATCTTTATGCAATTCCTGGACTGTTAAGGGTACTTAAATTCTTGGGTAATGGAAATACCATCAGAAGCCTGAATCTCATCAACTTTTTCCAGAAATGAATCACTAGAGCAAAAAGAAAAGAAAAATAAAACTTTTTTTTTTTTTTAACAAAAGTTTTTTGTTTCATTTTGTTATGTTGTAAGAGACTAAAAAACCACAAGGAACAATCCAAACACAAACACAATCTTGAGATTTTATTTATGTCTCTGTTATATGAAGGCCAAATTCTTCACTGGGGCAAATTTACAAAGCCAGCATAAATTCAGTCCAAAATTTGTACTAAAGGGATAAGACAAATTTCAAGATACAGTTTAGGCTGTTCATGGTTCAGTGACCCACATCAGCAAGGTAGTTTGGTATGTAAGTTTCTTTAAGTACATGTAAAGTCCTATGTAGGTCAAGTTATGCGTTCACCTTGTGTGTAAGATTTCTGCTAAAACAAATAGAAAGTAAAAAAAAAAATCTTCCTCATTAAGCCTTCTTAAACCTTGCTCACTCAACCTTTAAACTAAACCATTAGATCATCATCCACCTTAAAAAATATGCAGAAGAAGGTACAGCTCATTTTCTTATCAGATCCATTTGCTGTCACATTCAAATCCACGTTAAGAATGTTCATACCTCATGTTCTGGTTGCAACATCAGATCTTAAACAACACGGCTAAATCCCAGTGATCATCAGAAGAGGACAAGTTGAAGCAGGAAAGAGAGAGCCCAGAAATATAGGACAGCCTAACAAAACATTGCTGACAATAACTGGTGGTTCTCTACAGAAGAGATACTTGTTTATTTATTTATTTATTTTTCCACAAACATTATAGCCAAAATTGCAAAATATATGGAGGAAATGGGTTTCTATTTTTCAGGCCAAACTGAACTCTGAGAGAGAACTCTGGAATACAAATTCCATTTACATTATTTGTATTGCGTTCTTCTGTCTCTTTCCTTCTCCAGCACATGGTTTCCTAGCGTTGCCTTTGATCCTGTGCCTCAAAAAACCCTGTAGTGCTGAGTCATATAACCATTAATCTTTCTTGTCTTTTTATAGCTTCAGGGGGATCTACATGGGGTTGCTTGCTAGCTACAGCTCCATTTATCCCAGTTTCCTTGCCTAATTAGTTATATTCTGGCCAAGCTGGTGGGACTCCATGTCATGTGCAGCGGTGCTCAGAGCACAACCTGCCTCTTGCCTCAGGACCTGGCACTGCAGGCGGTGGGTGAGCCAAGTACACAGTGCCCTGCACTTGTTGGAGGTCCTGGCATGGAGCTGCCCGCTCATGAATTTCTGGATGTTCCAGTGGTAACGTAACCGGGAGGGGCCAAAGCGATGTCAAGAGTGTGGGGTGAGACTTGAACGCGCTATGGCACGGGCCTCTCCCCTTTGTCAGACTGAGAGCCCTTGAATAACAATAGCAGATGGGATGTTTGATTGCATGAAACCATGTAGTTCTGCAGAGATTGAGACTAACCACCTGAGTGAGGCCTATTCTGTAACAATTCTATGATTTTATGATTCCAGATGCCTCAGCGTGCCTCCCCAGGTGCAGCTGCACCTCGGGAAGGTGAGTGCCCTGCACGTCCCATCACCCAGCTCCATGCAGGTGTCCTGGACGCCTTCACGTGTTTCTACAATGGAGCCTGAATCCCATGTTAAGGCACCTGTATCACTTCTGGGCAAAATCAGCAGAGGCTGACGGGATATATTTCATTAAAACTACTTTTCACGGAAAATGGTGTTTCTAAGTGAGCTCTTGGTTTGCTTGTTTTTTGCATCTTGCACTGGGTACTTTCAGAGGGAAAGGTCAACTTCAGAGGAAGGTGGATTGCCACAAGATGGAAATATTTGTTGGAAACAAAAAGTCTTTCAGTATTTGAATTGTCACTGTAAATGGACAGATTTCTGTTGGCTAAGAGAAACAGACAATTTTCAAACTGCTCTGTAATGTGTCCTTCCCAGCAGTGTCAATGCCAGCAGTGATTGCTGTCCAACGCAGCTATGTCTGAGAGTGGTTGCAATACAAACATTCGTCAGCACTGACCCAGATAACCTGTGCTGTTGAACAAATTACACAGGATAACATCATTATCTCCTTATTCTGAGGCCTAAAAGTTACATGCCTATATGAAGTTTGGCATAATTCTGTGATTCTATGATAATTTCCATTCGACAGCAACAGGTGAAGGGAAAAAGCAGCCTTCTCCAGGAGATACTTTTTTTTAACTTAAAATAGATACACCAAATGAGCAAGAAGAGTCACTCAGTATGTGCTATTTCTCTCTACCAGCCGCAGAGGAACCTACTTAAGGTCCCGTAAGTCCACAAGGGTAGACCAGTTCTCTTTTTTGTACAGTGAATAGCAAAATAGGGGTGTATGCTATTGCCATATCTTGAAATAAGTTAAAATGAGTTGTTGCCACTTTTTTTTTTTTTTTTTTTTTTTTGTAGACATAAATGCAAGGTCTGTATCTCTACAAATCTAATGCAGATTGAAATAAGTTCAGTGTTACCCAATGCAGTTGCCATTGCAATTTCTTGCTAATGACATAGCAAGACTTATGGTATTTGGTAGGAGCTTTCCAAATACAGTTTCTAGAGTCTTTAGCTTCCTTGTGGATCTGAGATGCCACAAACAGAACAAGAGGGGAAGAGGGGGAAAAAAAAAAGAAGAAAGAAAGAAAGAGAGAGAAAGTGAGAGAGAAAGAGAGAAAGAAAGAGAGAAAGAGAAAGAGAGAAAGAGAGAAAAAGGAAGATCTGTAATTCACAGCTGCAGAGAAATTGTGAACCCCCAAACCTTAAACATATTAATAGGGAAAACATTTTCTTCTATCTTCAATGCCACATATATTTAAAACATTTTCACAAAACATTTTAACTTCCTGTGCAAGACTACTTTCATTCTCATACACTGCAGTTTTCCTGTTTGCATTTCTTATGCCATTCTTCTCATCCACTCAGCCATCTATTTTTAGCTTGATTTGACATGAATTTTCTTCTTGCCCTTTTCCCATTTACTAATTCATCTGCACTGACCTTATTTTCACTCTTAGCCAGTGACACGCTTCTGACACATACACACACCTAGAACTGGAGTTCATCTGTATACCTTTTCTGTATCTTCAGTTTCTTTACTGTTCTTCTTCCCACCAGAATTCTTCTCTGAAAAAGCTATTTCCTAATGAAGCTCAGTGTCCTGGCTATTCAGTTTTGTTTAGTCTGTCTATTGAATAAGATGTTGTATGGCACTGCAATAATATGATAGGGGGTCTTTAATTTCTAAATCCCATAGTTGGATGTATTCTAACATGATGACAGTTACCTTGCATTTTCTGTATTTTATTTAAATGCCATATTCCTTCAGTCCTACAGCTGTTTGTGGGTCTTTGGCTTGTGATGCAATGAGGTTATCTTGGTAAACTTCTGACTGGGCTGGGCTCCATATCACAGAAACCACGGCCGTGGCTGGCAGCGTTTACTCCCTAGGTAACTATTTTAGCAAGTACTGAATGAGTGTGGAAAGCAGATCAGGGCTAAGCCACACTGGCACACTGATATAGGGAAACTCATGCTGCATTTATCCACGCAGCACCTTTCAGTAAATAAATAAAGGACTTTAGCCTCGGGAGCTAACAGCCCAGCATCTTTTGCAAGTGTCTAAATAAATAAAGCAAACAAAAAATGCCTTTGATATCAGCCCTAGAATTGTGCATCCTGTTGCTAACCTGAGATAAGCACAAGCCTTTTTCATATGTAAGAATGCATATGATCTGACAGTTTCACATTGCTGCTGTCTCTTTTTCCTTCCCTCTCTAAAATGCCAACCCTATTGGAAAATCAATTTTATAGAACTTATCTGCAGCTCTTGCCAAGACCCCAGACTCATTCACAGTACACTGCCCCTTTGTGCCTAACGAGCCTCCCATATGTTGCAGGACTTGTCAGCCATTCTCATCTTTGCCTGTGACCCAGCTGTGTGCTAACGAGGATGGCTACTACGCCTTCTTTTGCAGATAATAAAAGAGACAAGACAGCAGCCTCAGCTGGTGAATTAAAAGGCATTGCTGGAAAATGTGCCCAGTACTATAATCCTTCATTTCTGAAGGCCTTCCAGAAGCCTTCTGTATGCATGGAGAACTTCCAGGGAGGCTTTGAAGGAGATTTATATTCCTGAAGAATATTTTGATAAATAACGAATCTGTAATTTATTTATTTATTTACTTATTTTCCCTTCTTTTCCAATGATAGCTAAAGGCCCCAAGTACAGCAGTATTGATGCAGTTGTCTGGAACTTGGAATGAGGAGGGGACAGGTTTTGCATGTTGTGAAACTGCAGTTGATCATCAGCCATCCTTCAGCGCAGTTCTCATGAAGCCTTCTTGAAAACTGCTCAAAGGATTGCCAGAAACATTCAGGCTCTGCAGGCTGTACTTGTAGAGCTCTACCTATTATGCTCTCATTGTCTCTCTAACTTTCTTTCTCGGTCTACTCATCCATTGTCTTGTCTCCTTTCATTCACTGCCCTGCTGTGCACACACCCTCAGGTAGGCTGGCTTTGGCTCACACAACCAGTGGGTCAGGCAGCTACCATGGCCTTGACAACACCAGTTTTTAAAAGTGGCTCTTGGGGATGCTAGAACAATTCCACTTTTTCTGTAGGTAAGTGGCTACTCTATGCTCCTCTGCTTTGTATGAGCTTTGCTGAGATTTTCATTCTCAGATGTATCATATCTGCAGAAATATTTATTTCCCCAAACTAAATCCAGAATGTTCTGTGTTGTCTTGTTCTGCAGCCAGCGTAATGAAACAACTCTGTGTTCCTTTCCAGAAAATATAGTTTTCCTATGATGTTTCATAGCAATTGCAGTCAGAGTCAGGACAAATGACATTTTTTCTGCGGGTCATGTTTATCTCCTTTGTTTGCGAAACTATTTGTTGATGTATTTATTTTGGCAATTTCCAGTTCAGACTTTTTCCTGTACTTTCTTCTCATGTTCATCCCACTTTTGTGACATCAGACATTGTACCCTCCGATGTAACCAGATGGCTATAAGGACTGAGTCTTTAACTGGTGTAAATTGTCAATGTCAATAAGGTTCTTGGAGTGGCACTGATTTATACCAACCCTGGTTATTTACTTTCTTACATACTGGTTTTAATACCTTTATACTAATATAGCTAGTATTTCTCCTATGATCAGCTTATTTTTTATTGGAATTGTAATTTTATAGACGTGACTATAAGTAACCTGATTTTATTGACAGACAAATCATCACCTGACTATATATGTGTCTAGAGAAAGAAAGATCCAGCAATCATTTGCAGTCACCATTCACTTATGCCACACTTTCCCCTCTAATACTTTAAGTACACAAAATTTCTGTTTTCAGGCTCTCCCATAAGGACCGACAATTCTGGTCTGCTTTGCTCTGCCTTGGACATGTGACTGTCCAAAGGAATTTATCTGACATCGGGGAAGACCATTTTATTTGATTAAAATGCCCTTTTGTTTGTCTTTCTGGATCCCAAACTTAAAGTACAGAAAAGTAACTATCTAAATCACAAACAAGTAGCTCTCTAGGGGTTACTGAGAAAACAAGATTTTGTTTCTGTGTGAAGAAAACCAAAGCTGAATGATTTGAAAATTCTTGCATTGCTCATATAAACCACAATGGGTTTCAGTTGCTGTAAATCTTTCTTTACCATTCTTAATACAACTATTACAATCTCCTTTGAGTTTACATGTTCGGTAAAAGTGTTTTTCATAACATATCCGTATCAGCACAAAGAAACCAAAGTTATCACTAAAGATACCGCTGTAGTAAATAGAGTAACAAATTTCATCCTATCCAATCATTATCTTGGGACTTGTAACAGGAACTGCACTGCAGTGAATCGCTGCGAATGGACCTTGGAATATGGATAGCTCAGCAAAGTGTTTGCAATGAAACACTAAGTTTGGACAAATGCAACGCACAAGCATTGTTTAAAAAACTGTATTAAATATCAACACAATGAGAATATAAAAAGTTCAGAGGAATAATAATGAACACAATGATACAGTGAATATATATACAACATACAAATGAATTTAATAATGTATATAGCAGCCTTTACTACTTGTTGTAGTAAATACTGTTATGCCATTTCTACTTGTAAAAAAAGGTTAAAGCAGATTGTTTTCTGCTTGGTGTTGTACTTTCTTCCTGAAAGGCCACAAATTGGTGATGAAAATGTGGTTTCTGGAGTAATGAGCTGTGTCATTTTTGCCCTAATCAATAAAGTTAAGCACATGTGAAAGTCTCTACAGAATCTGGTGCTCGAGACAGCTGGACTCAGGTGAGCAGTTTTAGCTGAGAAACAAGTATTTCATCTTCTGTGTTTCTGTTACTGAAATCTGCTAAGGATATTGCACTGTGTACATGGCTAAAACCACCTAAGCTGGAAGCATGAGCACATTACAGAAAGCTGAGCTGCCTATACCCTTTCATTTTGGTAACAAACCCCATTTCCAGAGCAGTGTTGTATAGTTTAAACAGCATCCTACTGATTTTTGTACTAGTTACTCCTTCATTTATTCAGCACACGTGTTGCTGTTGGCCAGCAGGCGTAAATTCTAATTTTACAACGTTCACCTTTTCACTTCTCCTTTTTCTTTGAAACTCGCAGAGGAAGTGGTGGCAGCTGTTTCCCTATGTTCTGTGAATCGTGGCCTGGCAGACAGCGTGTTGGGACCCCATCTTCCCCCTTTTCCCTCCTTTTACCCCCAATTCTCAGACCCCAACCCTGTGGGCACAGCCGGCTTCAGTTTCGTTGAAGTCCAGCTGAACCTAACGCACCCGTGCAGACACTGACAGGCCTGAAGAGACAGCAGAGTGCACAGAATACAAGAATTACACGGTTAGACATGAAAACGATCTTTAATGCGTGCGCGTCTTGGCAGCCAAACACCGTGCTTCGAGGGCAGGGCGCTGGTGCCTCAGGGATGCTCGCGGCCCCTCCGCCTGGCGGGCCGGGCTGGGCGAGGCCGGGAGCTCCGTAGGGAGAGCCCTCTCCCCATCCCTATCCTTGTCCCTATCCCTGTTCCTGTCTCTATCCCTATCCCTGTCCCTGTCCCTGTCCCCAGCAGCAGCCGGCCCGGCCGTGCCCGGCCCTCCCCTGCCAGCAGGGCGCTGCGGAGGCTGCGCGAGGCGGGGACTGGCGCGGGAGGCAGAAGATGGCGGAGGCCGAGTGAGTCCAGGGGCGGCGGCGGCTCCCGGGCGGAGGGGGGCGGCCGGGCCGGCCTAAAGTCGGGCCGAGCCGAGCCGAGCCGGGTCAGGCCGTGCGGAGCCTTGGGGCCTCGGGGCGGGGATGGCGCAGAGCCCCCGCCGCGGCCGGGGTGCCTGGGGCTCCGGCGCCGCGCAGGCAGCAGGGGCGGCCCCGCTGGTACCGGCTGCCAGCCCTGCCCTGCTGTGCCCTGCGGGCTGCGGCTCGGGCACCGCTCTCCAAGGGCTCGGTGCCGCCGGGCAGGGCTGAACCTGCCGCGGGGAGAGGCTCCCCCTGCCCCCGGAGGGTGCTGCCGGCGGGGCTGGGCCCGCTGCCCGCGGTCGCCACGGTGGCTTCGAGGTGGCCGCAGGCGGTGTCCCGGCGCTGGCAGTGCCCAGGCCGGCGGCTGCCGAGCCGCTGAGGTGCCCGGCTCCTGCCCGCCGAAGTGGGGAGGTCAGGGCTCGGCGTTGCGGGGTTCCCTGCCTGAGGTTTCCCTTCGTTTCGCCGTGGCGTTCAGCTCCTGCTTGGTCTTGATGAAATAAATCTTTCCTCTCTTGGCCCCTCCGTACACCAAATTGTTCACAAAACGTCTTCTGATGTGAGGAGTTTGGTGAAACTTGCACAGCAGAGCTCTTCGTTAGCTTGGGGAGTGCTGGGGAGCGGTGGTGGGATGGGTCTTCTAATTAAAAGACAGTTAAGTGTTTTAAAAATGTCAGGAGTGATAATTTGCTTGTTAACTTTCTGGGTAAGGCCAGGCATCGCATGGTTGCCTTGCGAATCGTATCTGGTTCTCTCACATGGTACATTTGGTATGTTAAAAAGCTCGGGCCGAGGCCGTGTGCCACTGAAGAGGGAAAGTGAAGTTGTGACTGTGACAGTGCCAAGCCTGTAGCTTTCTGTATGTTTTTGCAGCTTTGAGTGCTCATGCCCGAGAGATGAAGGCATAGAAGTTGTGTTGTAGTTCGATGTGTGAACTATTCCATCTGAAGGGAAACCCTACATAAAAAATACAAGGCTTGTAAGGAGACAGGCTGTCTCAATCATCTGTGTGTACACCAGCTTCCCAGTCTAGTAAAAAGAGTTGATGTCTTTGGAAATACTAATTTCCATTTTCATTAAAGGAAGCAGCAGTAAATACCTTTGATATGCAGGTAGCGTGTCTTGCCTGGGAACCTTAAACCCAGGCTGTCAGAGACACTGAAGAGTCCTGACGTTAATTTTGGTCGGCTACCTTGCACTGTTCTGCCATTTCTCTGGCATGCCAGCAGCCAGTCAGCAGCCAGAATTTGGGAACTGTAATAAAATAAATGGGAACAGCATGTGTAGGGTGGGAAACCAGGACAGAAACCACTGCGTCATACTAATTTGAGATCTGGCATTACTTGCTATAAAGACATTCATTGACATATACCCACTGAAAGTGTCCTTGTGCTGGTAGGGCTGTTTGCCTCATAGTAAAAACATGGCTGGAGTCTGCAGTGCCTTGAATGACTTGCAGCTGCAGGGCTTGTCTAAAAGCAGCAAGCAATTCCCTGGCATGGAAAAGTCCTGTTATGTTTTGATAAGTCTTAATTGTTAAGCATCATGTATTTGCCAAAGGGTGTATTCAGTGCGAAATCAGGTAAATATGGTTTTCATTTTCTGAAACTGGTTTATGCCAGAGTAAAATTGACTTTAATTTGATCATCAACATTTGTAGTTTTATATTTATTTTTTTTTTTAAAAAAAAAGAGTAAGATCTGGTCGATTTTTACGTCAGTAGAACGTTTTACGTAGTGCCCAGTGGGACAGCTGATGCTTCTTAGTTAAGTTGGAGATTATTCAAAGAATTACAAGAAGCAGAGTCTTGTTAGAGGGAGATATCAAGAGATGGTATAACATGGGGAAATAATAGCTGCAGGGAAATTATTAATAGATTTCCTCAAAGATTGGGAGCTGCATTGGTCTTGCTTAATATTTTAATTGATGAGCTTGATACACAAAACAGAATTGTAGTAATGGTGTTTGCTGATGACCCAAAGTTGGGCAATGTTTGCAGGGTCAAAGAGGACAAAGGTATCCTGCAGGAAGAACTGAATGGCATCGAGAGTCAGAGTGATGCATGTTGGATAAAATTTGGCATGCAAGGTTTGGAGCTGGTACTGAGAAACAGGAGTTTGCTAACAGGAGAGAAGAAAGATGTGAATGTAGTTACAGATCACAGGATGTGAGCAACTGCTTTATGGCGGTGGAAAAAAAAAAAGCAAATATGGAGTGCCCCAGAAGAACTCAGCTAAATAAGCACACTACAGTAGGAACTTTGTTGTACAAGGAGAGCCAAATCTGGAAATTTGGTTTAACACCCCTCCCTTCCCCATTAGGTACAGTATTCTTGTGGAGTTGTTTTTTGTAGTTGAGACCTAGAGTTCCTGGTGCCGTTTAAGACCTCCCCTGTAGACTGTGAATGCTCCTATCATCGCCAGGTGGGCACAGTCTGCAGAGGAGTTTCTCAAGTTGTGATTTACTTGTGATTCCCTGCTTTCTTTCCTGGAGGCTAAATGTATTATCCAACCTCTACTGCCATGCCATCCAGAGGAGGGAAAAAAAATCTGGAGCACCTCCTTTTTGCTGGAGGGGAAGTGTTGCAGTGCCAGCGTTGATGCAGACATCTCAATGCTCGGTGTGAGTCAGGGTGCTGAGTAAGAAGCCAGGCACTGTGGTTGCCGTCTTTCCCCTCCGCCTCCCCAAGACGTGATCCTGATTACAAATATCGTTCAGAAGCAGCTGCATAGAAGAGATCCTGTGTTCTTGGGAGGGCTCTGCTGCCTTCTCAAACTGCCAGTGGGAAGTTAGGTGTGATAAGAACAATTTTTTTTATTTTAATCTTCTTTTGTTTTGCCTCTTGGAAATTTTTTTAGTTCTGGAGGATACCTCAGCATGGCATCGTGTCGCTGCTGGAGGTGTCCATAGTGTCTTAGCTAGCCTGGATGCATTTCACTTGCTTTTTGGCATTTGGTCAGCAAAAAGGAAGGCAGGTGCCTCGGCGCTGCCCTTACATCTTCAGAGAGCCTCCTCTGGATCTGTTGAACTTGAGCGGAAGGGGAAGGATGCACCCACTGTTTCGGCTCCCCTTCTGTCCCCGTGGCCATAAGTAAGAGTTTACAGAAGCTGCCACCAGCTGGCAGTTTCAAATTTAAAAACAATGTCAGGGCTTTTTCTTTTTCTTTTTTTTTTGAGTTCCAGGTGGCTAAGCTGCCGATCAAAACTGTTGTTATACACGAATGTGGCACTGAATCCGTGTATAACAAGACTCTTGACTGACAGTTTTGTTTTTTAAAAAAGAGTGATTGGGATGGGAACTCTGCCATTCACGTAGTGCCTGCAGAGTTATTCATGTAGGAAGCCATCCAGGGCACGGGCAGGTGGAGCTCCTTTTTCCCTTTGCTCTCAGATTCTTTTCTGCCTGTCTACAATTATAGTTTGTAATAATGGATGGTAGCTTTGACAAAATGTTCCTTTGGTAAACATTTTCTCTGTACCGGGGTTACTTTTCTGGTTCAGCAAGTTATTTGCTCTTTATCTGGGATTACGCAAATTGGTGCACTCTGGGATTGCTGAAATTTTGTCTCCATCCTGAAAAATATTCCTCAGATTTCACTTTCCAGTTGAGAAATGTTTTCTGGCTTCTCTTCAAGAAGAAAGATCTGTGAACCCCTGTGGCTAACTTGAAACCAAGGGCTGTCTTATTTCTGAATTACATAATCTCCAGTTGTTTAAAGGAGGGAATTAAGACAAAATTTACTGTTACTGTGAAGCAAGCCTTTCTTCCATCTGATATCAGTTTTATTTTTCTCATTTCTGTGGTTTTGCATTCCTAGCTGTCTATCCCACATTTTCTTCCTTGTTTCCTAGTAGATAAAGCTATTTGTAAAACCTGTTTTCTTTGTAAGGCACTTTTGCAGCTGCGGTTGGTTCCGTTCTCAAAAGACAAATTGCCTCTTCAAAAAATTCAGAAAAAAATATAAAACCCAATTTCTGATTTATTTAGGAGAACTATGTATAATGTTTTTTACATCTGAATTTTTCACCGTTGTTTTATTATTTTTCAGGGTTTGGCTATCTCCTAATTGAGAAGAGTCAAAATACTGCCTACAAGTGAATCCTCCTCAGCCAGCCTCTCGGATGCCTCTGAGAACATAAGAAGTCATGGCGGAAAATGACGCAATGCCAACCTTACCAAAAAAGTGTGGTCCATACATTTCATCTGTAACCAGTTGTGGCATGAATTTGGTAATTCGTGGTATAGTGCTGTTTTTTATTGGCGTATTTCTTGCATTAGTATTAAACTTGCTTCAGATCCAGAGAAACGTTACTCTCTTCCCCCCTGATGTGATCACAAGCATCTTCTCCTCAGCTTGGTGGGTGCCACCTTGCTGTGGCACAGCGTCAGGTAAGTTCAGTTATGTATTTATGCCTGGCATGGAGATAAAAGATTGGATAGGTAGTTATAGTTGCAAAAAGCTTCGTTTGAAAGGTGTGGAAAATATAAATTTCTCTTCAGTCACATTGCCTTTTCTAAGCTATTGCTATCCAGATCTCACTGGGTATTCACAAATAGTGTGCATGTGTCCAAAAAATACTGTCCTGCTTACTCATTACACTGTAATATTGTTAGCAGAGTATAACCTTTGCTTTTTCTTCTGGGAAGGTGGTGCCACTTGTAACTTTGGGGCTGGTTACAGAAATATGCTCTACAGGCAGCCCATGGAAACAGCCTGGAAACATCAGATTTCTGCACACTGCAGCTTGTTTTTGAGCACAGTGAACCATCCCCAGTAATGCTCCGTTTTGTGGTCCAGCTTCCATTTGTTCCTCAGTCCAGTTGAGGTATCGCTTTAGCTGTGTAAAGTTCAGAAACCTGACTGTGTCTCAGGGAGTAAAGGCCAGATACGCAGTTTGCAGTTGCAGAAGCCCGTTACAGAACAGAGCACCTCATTTAGATTCATATATCAAGTCGGATGATGTGAACATGCTTCGTTTCTCCCATAACCATGCAGGGAGTTGAAGCTTTTTTGTGTGATCTGGGAACTAGTTTAAGTGAGTTGTCTACTGTATGTAGTAAGAAATATCCCTTTTTCCATTTCTTTCATCTTCAAGTATCGAGTACAAATCTGATGGAGTTAGGCTTTCTACTTGGCTTTGAAGATAGTTGATCATGTGGGTCGATTTTACACTTCACTAAGGGAATATCCTTAGCAGCGAGGTCTGGAGGAATTCTGATTTAATGAACCTGTACAGTAAATGCAGCATCTTCTCAGAGATAGTTTTAATAAGATTGAGAAGCTCACTTTTCTGGGTATTAATCATAGCATCGTAGAATGCTTCGGTTTCAAAGGGAGCTTAAAGATCATCAACCCCCAGCCATGGGCATGGAGATGAGGAGAATCAATGAATGAGTTTTTGAGTTGATACTGTTGTGCTGATGATAATATTTAAGCCTCTCTTTTTTCTTCTTTTTTTTTTTTTTCCTGCTCATCTAAATGCTTTCCTTGTGATAGCTTGTTGAAATAGCTCTCTGAATCCGTCAGTTTCGTTCTACTGCGGAAATGCATTTGGCATATTATGGCCAAAGTTACATACCTACTTTATCTGCTGGTTGTCTTACTCCTCTTTCTCTTGTCTTGCTGTGATCATGGATTATTTTTTTGGACTGTATTCTGGATTTTTCTTTTAAACTTTAAATTGGTTGTCTAGACAAACACATCTGGTAAAGAAATGGTCTTCTATGTATGGAGAAGTTTGGTTTGAACACTGTTAAAGTTTTGACAGAGTTCAGTTAGTCAACAGTTTTTCAATGGCTTTCTGTGTAGGAATGATTTAGTGTGTTGTGGTTCTTAGCATGTGGATGTAGCTGTCTGTAATTATTACTTGGAAAATGTATGTCCTATGTCTGTGAGGCTTACAATGTGAGAAGGGTGACATGGTTGAAAAGAGACAGAAGGACCAATAGTACACTTTGTGTTCTGTTAAAACCATGTTCACGCTATTGTAGCAGTACTACTTTCTATTTCTCATTCAGGGTTTCTCTGGGGGTTAAAACCGACAGAATCCCATCTTGCAGCAGCAACATGTAAAGTTCACCGTAAAGTTTGAACTGTGAACTGTTTGCATCAGGTTGTACCCTAGGCACTCTTGGTTTGTTTGAGAACACCATCTGCAGCTGTGTACAGGGAAGTCAAAAAGCTGCTCATGTGTTGGTGGTTTTGATGGAAGGACTGGATATTGTTTATAAAACACAGTCATCTGTTAGATATTTGCACTACTTGCTTTTAAACCACCTGATTTAGAGATATTACTTAATTGGCTTTTCCCAGAGTGACACCTGCTAAAGTTCTAGTTCTTTCCCTTTTATTATCAGTCTTTTCCGTTTACCTTCCTTATCCCCTCTGCTAGCATACAGACAGGCAATCTCTATGGCACATGCTGATAATTCACCCATTTTCTTACCATTTGTACTTGGACAGCCTTCCTAGAAGTGACACGAACATTTCTTTGCAGTATGGTTTATTATTATGAACAGAATAAAGGTGTTTTGCATATTTATAACCGGTGGTAATCGAGGTTGCTTTCAGAGAAGTCCTTTCATCCATCCCTGTTATTAGTCATCAGTTTGGCCCAATGCCTTTGGCAAGAAAATTGCTCATGGAAGATTTTTTTTTCCTCTCTAGCCTTACTGGTGATTTATTTTCCTGAATCATGGAGATCAGGTTCCTCTCTGTCTGAATAAAGAGCATTTGCCATAACATACCTCCAGCAGCATGCCAAACTGAGGGTGCTACAGTCCACACCAATTATTCAGCCTCTGCCTCCCTCTTGCAGCACCAGTTTAACTTTAAGCAGCAGTGTTAATCCTCAGCTGTGTTGGTAACAGTCTTTTTCACTGCAACTGCAGTACAGAATAAATTTATGAAGAAGTGTTCAAAGAGCATAGCAGTTCCCTGGGGTTGAAAGTCCTGTTTGCTTTTAGTATTCAACAGCTACTGCAGATTCTTGGCTTTCCTTCTTCTGTGTGAGCCTTTATAGTAGCACTGAAGAAAATAAAAACATTATCCAAACAGAGACTGCTTGTAACAACAACAAGAGAAGACAGAAAATACTGACATTAAAGAGGACGGTTTGCCCTTACTGTGGTGTGTTTGTTTTGCTGTTATTTTAACGTGCATCTTTGATACGTGGGATTTTCAGAAGTGCCAGCCTGCAAGCTATTACTGTTCTTCTAGAGTGCTTTGAGCCTCAGCCCTTAGTTCAAATCAGCTCAGTTTTACTGTTACGTCACTGCTGCTGTGGTTGACAATGCTGCTGAACTTTGTTAACTAATGGGCTATATGGGTTATAACAATAATAATGGATTAATAAAGGGCTTTGTTGAATAATGAAATTATTTGAAATTCTGTTTTGTTGCAATGTGTGTTTTGTACCATGTATGCTTAAAATATTTGTTTTAGTTACAATAATTGTCTGGGTAGTCTTTGTTTTAGTTAAATATTGCCAGTACTTTAACTTTTGGGCCTTCTTTCTTTCATGTTTCCACAGCTGTGATTGGGTTATTGTACCCATGCATGGACAGACATCTGGGAGAGCCACATAAATTTAAGAGAGAATGGTCCAGTGTAATGCGATGTGTAGCAGTCTTTGTGGGAATAAATCATGCCAGCGCTGTATCCTATATTCTAATGAAAGTGGCGATAACAAATAGGTTTCCAGTAAAGCAAAGCTTACATAGTCATGGTGAATTGTTGTTAAAATATAACATGCAGCATGTTTGCAAGGGAAACACAGAATATGTCTTACTGTTAAACTGTGATAGCGTTATTGGAGGTGGTAAGTCTCGCATTTTTTGGTTCTGAAAAAGCTTTTCTTAGAAATGCCTCAATATTGGGCTTTGTCTTTTAGTCTTTATTATCTCTGAAAGCGTGGGGAAGTCATAGAACCATAGAACAGCTAGGGTTGGAAGGGACCATAAAGATCATCTAGTTCCAACCCCCCATATACGCACCTCCACAGATTTGGCACCCACAGCTTCTCTGGGCAGCCTGTTCCAGTGCCTCACCACCCTCTGAGTGAATAATTTCCTCCTAACATCTAATCTAAATCTCCCCTCTTTCAATTTAAAACCATTCCACCTTGTCCTGTCTTTATCTGACTGAGCAAAGAGTCGCTCTCTGTTTTTTTTTTTTTGTAAGCCCCTTTTAAGTACTGAACGGCTGCAATGAGGTCTTCCTGGAGCCCTCTGTTCTCCAGGCTGAAAACCCCCAGCTCTCTCAGCCTTTTTCCATAGGAGAGGTGTTCCAGCCCTCTGATCAACTTTGTGGACCTCCTGTGGACCCTATCTAACAGAGTCTCTACATCTTTCTCGTGCTTGGGGCCCCAGAGCTGGATGCAGGACTCCAGGTGGGGCCTCACAAGGGCAGAGCAGAGGAGGACATTCCCCTCTCCTTGCTGGTCACTCCTCTGTTGATGCAGCCCAGGAAGCAAGAAGTACTTACAGGGTATATGTGAAGCACATGCACTTTGCAGAGAATGTTACCATTCCTGTGGCCATTCACTAAGAGCAATTAGAAGGCACTCCGTGTGTTTCACTACATTATTTTCTTCCTATTTGTGTAGCTGTTCATGTGCAACCTTGCACAAGTGTGCTGGAAACTGGCATTCCTCCCCTTTGAAGCACCTGGTAGTGCTGGGGGCTTGCTGGATCACAACAGGGCGTTTGTCATGTGGATTGGTGCACCTTACTGGCAGCATGGTCCCAGTGGTTTTGTGTAGTCATATCTAGTGCCTCCTCTGCTAGGTAAAACCTGTGTCTGTCTGTAAAAATGGGGTTCTTATAAATGGATCAGAAAGAAAACTTATCTCTGGAACTCTCAGTTCTTTCAGTGTCAGCTCCAGCACCAGAAATCTGGGGGGTGGGAGCGCTAAGAAGTTTCTGATTGTGTGCTACTGAATCTCCTCATTTCTAGGAGAAAAGCACAAGTCAAGTGAGCAATGTAAGGGCTGGCTGAATTCTTACTGAGGTGACTTGGCCCTTTAAATGGCTTTTATTTTATGGTTTTTGTTCCTGCAAGCCATCCTATGCACTATGTCCAGATGAGCTGGAGTTGCTGAAGTTGAGTCACTCTTGCTGTCCCAGGCAAACCTTGCTTTTTTGTCAAAGATTTGTTACAAAAAGGAATCCAAGGTTGGTTCACACCAGCCTTGGACTATACCTGATCTGTAAGCACGTACAACTTCACTTCTTTTAAGAATGGAAGAGAGTTGACAGCTTCTCTCTGCATGGGTCAGATTATTTGCAGCAAACCATCTTGCAGTTTTCTAACAGCTGTTACACATATTCCAGAATATCATTAATGTACTGTCTGCGTTTCTTCCTTGACAGCTCTCCAGACAGCTTTCTTTTCAGTTTATTACTCGTTTTGCACATTGCCATATTTGGTGTGGGTTTTGTTCATTTGACATTTTTTTTCTGATGCTATTGATTTTTATCCTGTAATTAATTAATTTATTTGCTAGTTGAACTTTTCTAATTTCCTGTAGGTCTTTCTCCAGGCCTGTGTGAGAAAATAGGACAGTGGTTTTACATTGTTATCCAGTAAATTTTCTTTAAGGCTTATGAAACTTGACAGCCTCCTTTTTAATAATCTGTTTTGGAAAGGGCTAGTGAGGATGAGTTTATATTTCCAAAACATTTTGAAGAAGGTGAGGTACTGCAAAGGTATCTCAAGCAACTCACAATTTCATTGCAGGTTTAATAAAAACTGAATTTCAGTGTTGAATACTTTTGCATTAATATTACTTATGTTTTGTTCTACAGAAAGCGTTATTTTTTAATGTTTTGCTGAATGTAAACTAGCGTGTAAATTAAACATAATTGCAATTGAAGTAAGAGTGAGAAATAACTTTTTTCTTTATACCTGATAGCTATATGGTAGCTGATACAGTTAGTGCTGTATTTTTTTATTGTGAGACAAAGTATCTGTTGTGCCAAAATATGATAAAAGGAATTAAGAGAACTGCTTTACATTTGTATTTGATATTTCCAAGCTTCTCCTTAACAATTAACCCAGAAAGTGGATTTTGCCAACAATATCCAGTTGTCTCTAACATTAGCAGCACTGTCAATTGGACTGTGGTGGACATTTGATAGATCACGAAGTGGCTTTGGTCTTGGAGTAGGAATTGCTTTCTTGGCCACATTGGTGTCACAGTTTCTGGTCTACAATGGAGTTTATCAGTAAGTATTTAAATTCTTTAAGGATAAATTATAGTATCCTGAAGCTATACAATAAAATCAGGATAACTGAAGGGGCAGAATTTGTCACAACTTCCAAAGCTGCCAGCACTTAATTTGGAGTGTAAAATAAATTTGTGAAAGCTTTGTGTGTGTAGGTAGGTTTTTTAGTTGGGAGTTATTTCAATAAAATTGCTGCCATTACCAACCAAGCATATTTTTTTTTTTAGTTTAACGAATGGGTTTATAATCAGTAAGAAGCCTCATTTGTTATTTGCTGTAAGCAATTAAGTTTCTATAATAGTAACTTTTTGAGTTGAAGTGTCCTGTTATTTAAATCTGTGGATTTGTCTCCTGTGATTGGAGGTCTCTATGTATTGCACAAGATTGAGCTAAAAAAATGTATTTTTTGCAGATACACATCTCCAGATTTTCTTTATGTTCGTTCCTGGTTGCCATGTATATTTTTTGCTGGTGGAATAACTATGGGCAACATCGGCAGGCAGCTGGCAATGGTAAGTTTGGAGGGGAGGATTGACTGCCTTCTAGTGGTAGATATAATCCACATGTCATTGTTTTCTTCAGAGATGCCAATCGGTTATTTGAATTGAGGTGGAGGAGTAAGGTAGTAACTGGTAATCTTTGGTTTTTGATCTAGTTAGCGAGCCATTAACACTGTTAGTCAGCCCATGGTTTTGCTCTGTACCCTCAGTTGCATTCTTTTAGTCATCTCAAGACTAGGAGCTAAATAAGAACACCAGGTACAGGGAGAAGTCAAGCCATCCCCTAAGTCTGCTGCTCACGGAGGCAGAAATTGCAGCCAACAGCATGTGCACAGAACCTAGGGAGACCAAACTTACCTGGGTGAAGCGTAAAATGAGCTATCTTACCACTCATTTTGTAGAAAATTCTCCTTCATAGTCTTTTTCATTATTTATGTAAATGACTATTGTTGTTTTTGTCAACTTGTGTTTTTCAGTATGAATGCAAAGTCATTGCAGAGAAGTCTCACGAGGACTGAGGAGAAACAATATGCACCTTTTACATAGGAAAATATTTGACAAATGACTGTCGGAGGAGCATAAGGAACACTTGACTATGAAATTGCCAAAATGCAATTTTTTTCCCTTCAGTGGTATACTTTACTGCAATCTGTGATTGCTGCTTCTATAGAAACCTTGATGTCTCTTTTTTGATTACTGTGAAGTTACAATAGTATGCAATACATTTGACAATATTGGTTCAAATATAGGATTCTCTTTTTCCAAATCTAAACCAAGTTTACCATAAATTACTGTCTGTCCGTAATGTTGCAGTGCCAAACTGAACCTTTTGCACTACATTTCTGTAGCTGAAACTTCTGCTTCACTTTATCTTGAAAGTTTTGAGGAATTTGTTCTTAATAGCGCAATGAAAGACAAGGGATTCAAAGATAGGAATGAAGATCTCTTTACATGATGATAGCTAATGATACCTTTAAGAAATTCATGGATTACAGGTGAGCCTTGATGCAATAAGTAACTGATTTCTGCCTATTAACATGCTGTATCATTCTTCATCACAGGAAACCTGATATTTGTCTGTGATCCGTGCCCAGTTTCCCATATTCAGAATGTGAAAATGGAAACTGAGGAAAATGAAAACTGAGGCTTCACTATTTTTCCCCCTTGTACAACCAATATACATGCTTAGATATGGATTTATGTGGATGATCATTAGATGTGGACAAATTCTGAAACTGCTTGTATTGAGTACCAGGATACAATTCGGGTCATTCTTGTACAATTTCTTAAGCTGACTTGTGTTGATCCCTTTTAAAAAGGTGTGGTTTTTTGTTTTTTTTTTTTTTTTTAATGAAATTTAATTCTGCTGAACTAAATCAGCCACTACCATTTAGTGTCAGAAAGACCTCCATTACCAACATTACTCGTGATTGTTCTTGTCTTTTCCCTGTTGTATTTGCAGGGATTGGCAGGAGAAGGCAAGGCTGTATTTTAGGTACTGATGTAGCCCTTATTTCTGTGACCTTGGTCCAGGCACTCATAAATGCATTCGTTCTCATCGCAACTTTCTGAAGTAGAGAAGTCCTGTTATCCTTGTTTTACAGGTGCCTCTGCACAGAAGGTCTGATAGGACAGAGCTGAAATAGGCCATATATAAATTGGTTCCCTTCTTGAGAAGAATTTTAGTGTGACCCGTGTTCATGAGCATACATGGAATCCCCTTATGTTGGCCTTGCAGCTCCCTTTTAAGAGCATGAGACAAAAGAAACTGCAAGAAAGCAGAAAGCAGACTTGAAGAGGACTCAGCCAGCAGGCACCGGCAGTGAATTTGGTGTGGAATGGCTCTACTTTTTCCTCTCTCTGTTTCTGTGCTGTTGTTGTTTTAATTGTTGTATTCTTTTTGTTTGTTTGTCTTGAAGTACTTTTTAAATCTTCCATGAAAGGTTTATAAGAAATGTTACAGTCACCTAAGGAGACTGGAGTTGGTCCAAAGAACAAATAGATGTTTAGACGAGTTTTTATTAATAAATGTGCATATGCGTTGTACATGAAGCTTGAAATAGGCAACTCTTTTTCAGTCTTATATACCTATATTTAAGTCTGAAAAGTATGCAATGGAGTGCTTCCAAAAATGATGGTCACAAGAAGGAAAATTTCTTGAATGGGAAAGTGTAGAAACAATAAATAAGCGAGTGATGTGTAAAGAGCTTGGTTCTGCAGCTCCACAATTTCATTAGCTTATAACAGTTCTATGGCAATTCAGCACCTAAAGCACACTTTCATTTGGTAATGTTTCAAGCAAGCATTTGCAGATATTCTTTACCATGTTCTTCTAAACTGAGGTAGACCGTGTTTAAGTAAATCCCTGACTAGAGATTTCTTTTAATCAAATCATGTGGCAATATAAAGCTTTAAATTATTAATGTCAGGAGACCATTTGGGCATGAACTGAGGGTGAGTTTCCTTAGGCAGCCTGTGGCATCCCACGAAAGAAACTGTTGTGCTTTCTGTACAGTATTTGGCCTGATCTGCCTTCTTTACTTCAACAAATGGTTTTAGCCTGGTGAGCGGAATGAGGAGTCCCTCTTGAATTATCAAGGCATGAATGGCAAAAAATTCAGATGTTGGTGTTTCTTATCCTAACTGTAGGAAATAACATGGTACCTCAGTAGCCAGTGTGCTGACTGTGCTGACTTGGCAAACAATTTACTTTCATTGTGACCAGTAAGTGTGTACAACTCAAGATGAATAGTTTTAATTATTCACTTGGTGGTGGAACTGCTTTTACCTGCCAGTCTAAATATTTACACAGAAGCAGCCTTGTGTATGTGAAAATGTGTGCAGTATGTGAGAAGTGGTTATTGTGCGTTTGTGGCACCCACTTTACAACAGTTTGCACTCAGATTCATCTAAACCTGATTAGACTGCGCTGTCAACTTAACTAACTTCTTTTAAATTTCTTTTTGGAAATTTTGAGCACGTCTTGCAAAGGCAGCAATCATCCAAAATAAATTTGGGTGGAGTCCTTTATTACATGTGTTTTACTTTTTTATTCTTATTTGACTGAAGTTGTTACAAGAATGAGATCTTGGATGTCTCATTTTTTTCAAACTGTGTTGTAATTTTGTGGCTGATGTGTTCAAACCCTGACAAAGGTTCACAAGAATGCTGACACGGCCTTAACTGTAGTGGTGTGAACATGCTGCTACTGTATAGCATGTAATTATACCATTAGACTGTCTTAAAAATGTTGTTCAATAGAGAATGAATAAGGTATATTTTAGATACAACTTTATAAGCACTATAACCTCTTCACTAATTAAGCATTGTAAGCTCTATGCTGTTTAAACTGGCAAATTGCTGTTAAAAGCAAAATGTTCATTAAATACAATTGCAACCTTGTTTGAAAGGTTTCTTTTTCTCTTTTTTTCTTTTTTTTTTTTTTATAAATAATATATATATATTTTTAAATACATTAAATTGTCTTATATTAGCAGTCATATAATAATAATGAGCTGGCATATTGGTTACACAAAACACCTTTCTGAAAGTTAAAAAAAAAAAAAAAAAGGTACATTCACATCAGAAGTGATTTTATCACAGTTAGCATGCTGAACTGCTTCTGGAAAAAATTTGGAAATTTGCCCTTTTGAATCTGTAGTGGAAGTATTTGAACCAGGGGAAAATAAACTTGGTAACTTCAGTATAAGTATAGAGATTTAGATTTAAATAGTCCTTGAGAATATGAAAAAAAAAACAAAACAAAAAAACAGTGATGACAGGAGATCCCATAATGAAATACTTGTATACGGAGCAGAACATTAATAAATGTGAGCTAAATGCTAGATATTCACTGATTGTATTCACAGCACCCCTCCCTGTCTCAAAACAGACGTGGCAAGTAAAGGTTTAAAAATGTGTGATGAAAAAAACTCAGGGCAGATCTGATGGAAGGGTGGGGAGGGAGGTTCATCAGTATTTGAGGAGTCTTGGAGCAGGACTGGACTACAACTGGAAGCTGCAGAGAGCACAGAGGCAAATGGAAAAGCCCCAGGTTTGTGTTGGACGAGGCAAGCAGTGATCCAAAACCCTAAATTTGTTGTGAAAAGGCAGAATCATGGGTGTTGCCAAGTGTCTGACCAAACTGCAATGAAAGATAACTATAATTTTACAGTCAGAGCACTACGTTCATTCAGAAGCATGTTGGCAAAGCTGCTTTGCTGATGTGTTTACCTCTCCCTGCCCTGTGAGAGCACTGCCAATGGGAATGGCAAATGTAGGTCCTCCCTGCCTGCCTTCAGCCAGTGGTTGTGAATGGGAACTTGCCCGTTTCAGAGAATATTCCAGCTGCCCGGCTGCCAGGCCCTCTAGAAAGGCATCTTGTGCCTCCTTTTATAACGGGGCTGATGCACGTAGCTAGAAGGAGAGAGAGTAAACCAAGTTTTCCTCCGTAGCTCCTGTACTTCCCTCCTGCCATCTGGCTGGGATCTGCTGCGGGGACCTGTGAGCATGCCAGCCTTTTCATCTCTCCCAGCCTGTAAGGAAGGGATGTAATTTTACCAATGGCACCACTCTGGACATTTTGTGTATATTTTTTTTTTTACATTTCGGAGCAGTGTTACCAGTAAATCCTAATGGTGGTGTTAAAGGATGAACGCAACCTATGGAATTGAGGTTAAATGTGAAAAACAATACTTATAAAAGTACAGGCACAGCTGGCGGAGGGAACGTGCGTCTCGCAGGGGGAATAGCTATCTAATGCTGTTAGTTTTGATGCCAGTACTAAACGCAAAGCATAAGTAATTTTGTGGCTTAATGTTCAGTACTAAGCAGTAAATGAAAGGTCAGTCCAACATGTTAACTGTCAGGGAATAGTAAACACTGCTTTAATTGCTTCATACAATCAGCCTGGACTTTTGGTGTGTCTGGTGTCATGTTTTGAGCAGCGTGGTCCAAAGCCTCGTCCTGATTGCCTTCCCCCCAGTCAAATGACAAAGCCTCAAATTAAAGGCTAAACCAGGGTTTTTCAGGCAGCATATTGGGGGGTTGTGCTTTGAATGCTTAAAAGCCACTCCAAGGAAGAGGTACGGGGCATTTCTTGATCAGACTGGAGCCAAAATCCAGGTGTAAGGGTAGTTTTGCATTTTCTCAAGGCTTTCTTTTCTTGCTTTTCCGTTTTGAAGTGCCAAAATTTCGTAGCTCCTGCTGCGCTGTCACACTTTTTTACCCTGCCCAGCAGTACAGCACGTAGGAAACAAAATATACAGGAAAGATTATAATGGGAAAAGGCTTTTACTATGATTTCCTCCAGGTGAGTGAGTTGGGAGCTCAGTGTACAGCATGCTGTGCACGTCAGTGTCTGACTCATGACCTGCAGCATTCCCGGTATCACGTGCCCGGGATTAGTTTCTGTACTGGCAGCAGGTCTGCCTGGACTTTTGCACTTAAAAAACTCTCTGTGGAGTAGCCTTATGTAATGTGGTTATGCAGGGATATTTGAACACTTTGCCCAGTATTCTCAACTGCAAAGTTCAGGGGTATAGCCATCGGGTCTGCTTTTTATGGATTTGTTGATAGAAATACTGAAATTGTACCTTTTAAAGCAAATATGGCAAAATATTAGTTGAAAAGCAATCTGTGTTTATAAATGTTGGGGTTCACAATGAATGTGGTTCTGTTTCTTCTGATCTGATTAGTTCAATGTGTGGCTTGCACTATGTGATAAGCGTAAGTTTCACCTATATATATTTATTATTTTTTTTCAATCAAATCTCAAACAAGATTTGCTTCATCCAATTACAATGAACATGAATGAACTGAAAAAGCTGGGAGGAAAAGTGCTGCAATCTAACTTGCAGGCTAAAACTTATGCAAGGGGTAGCTCCCACACTTGGCATAATGTTGCAAGAAAGAAAAGGACAATAAATGATCATTTCAATTTTCCATGCTGCGTTTCAAAACAAGAGGGGAAGGGGAGCTTTACAGATGCATTTGTGCTGGCTTGTTCTGATCTTCAGCTGCTGTCCAAAGGCATTGCGTTGCTGGCCACGGCCACTGGGCCATGTTTTGGCTTGTCTGTTTTCCTCTAACCCATCTATGCCAGTTTTTGGCTCAGTGTCTAGAAAAGAATCCCAAACCCCAGTATGAGCCTGGCTGTGCCACCAGCCACTGCATAAGAAATGTTTTTAGGAAGGTCTAGCTGAGATTGGCACAGTCCTTTTGGGCTCTGTGAGAAACCAGTGAAGTGTCCCTGGGCGCTTCGGTTGGTAAAGACGTGTTACGAGGGAAGGCGACTACATGGTGCTCAGGGGTGCTGAAAGTCCTTGTAAGTGCATTAAGGTCATACATGTAGATTCAATTATAGGTTCTAACAAAAAGCAAAGTCACCTTGCTCTACAGACCGTCATTTCTTGTCTGGAGTGCAGAGATCTGTCGTCATTGTGCCAAGGAGAGAAGAATACGCTTTCTTTTCCTCCTCCTCTCCCTTTGCACTAATGCATAGGAGTCTGAGTTAAGGACAGTTAATCCCGTTCTTGGAATCGGGACTATTTATAGGCTGGGTTAGCACTGAAAGACTCCACTGTTTTCTTTTAAAAACAAATGCTTGTTCTGTGCTGCACGTCAAGTGCAATCACTGCTGAATGAACTGACAAGCAAAGCCAAGTTCTCAGCTGAACTGGCTGAGCTCCACCGATTTCAGTGGATATGTGGTGTTTCGTGCTAGCCGGGAATTTGGCCCACTGTGTTTGAAAGGGATGAAATTGTTTTGAGCTCCTTTCTTTAATGTGCCACAGGTCAAAAAAAAAAGTCCTGCATTGTGCAGCAAGTGCGAGCGCACAGCAGAATCTGCCTGTCCCTCTTTTCTTTCACCACTGATGAAAAGTGTCATTTTCTGTGATTTACACTGTGTGCCTTTTATATGGTATATCAGCTCTTCAGGGGGACAGACTTACAAGAATCAGATCTGGCAGATCAGATTAATAATGATGCAAATGCAAAATGTTGGCCACTGATGGGCTTGTTGTCATAAAGGCTTGCCACAATCCTGCGTGTTGTGTCCAGTATTTCACTTGTAGGAAATTCAGCTGCTGATTTGTTTTGGACCCGTGCCTGTTCTGATTAAACTGCAGAGAGTGAAATAATCCTGCTTTGTGGGGTTTCAGGCCCCTCTTACCAACCAGTTTCCTCAAACCAGCGTAACAAGCAAAAATGCAATGGGAGAAGTGGCTTAAGGAAGATAAATTGGAAGCTCCTGAAGACTGATGTTTCAAGGATGTGACTCAATGTAGTGATGTATGCACTGTAGTGATAAGTAGTGTAAGAGATGATAGAAATGTAGTATTATGTATGTAATAAATGTAGAAGTGTAGTGTAAAAAACCGTGAAGCTGGTAGAAAGAGGTATGCACGCGTTGCTGGGGAGTTTGCTCAGGCTTGCTCTGCAGGCTTTGGCTGTGGCACTGCTGCAGCAGCGAAGGGCAGTGGGAAGAAGGGGCACATGGAAAGCTGGCTCCAAGCAAATAAAAACTGCTAAGTTTAAGCAGGAGCAGCTCCACAGTCTCCTGCCTATAGCAGCATCAACACATGTGTCAGTGCAAAGGGGAAGCAGTATTGCTGTGTCCTGACTTCAACGGGCAATAAAAGCAAGGCACCAGAGAAGCTGTGCAATCAGGAAGGGACCCAGTTTCTCCCAGGAAACCCCACGCTGTTTCATCAGGGAAGTTTCAAAGCCACAGGGGACAGCATGTGCTTTCCGATGGGATTTCTTCTAAATCAGCTTTTGATGGAACACTGTCAAATTTTGGTAGTCCGTCTGTGATTTCTAAGGCTGTGGCAACTACTGAAACCCAGAGAGATGGGGTGAAGTGGATGGTGTGGCTGCTACATGTCAGAATATCAGAGATGTGAGCTGGAAAAGGGACCATGTACACATCCCCTGATGTCTCTTGCACGGCTGCTATGAGGTGCACACAGAGACTTCGCTGCAGGAGGAAACAAAGAGACAACTGACACTTGTACTGATGAATTGTTATGGGATCTGATACCCTACCTGATGCTCTCTGATGTTAAAGGGACTTAATGGGTAGGAAAAATGCTAAAAGCAGTTCTTGTCACATAAGTAGAGATAAGCAGTGCTGAGTATTTGGTGTCTGCGATGAAGATTGACGTATATTCATCACGATGGCATCACTTAGATTATTAAGGCCTATCCCTTCTGCTACCTAAAATTCTCAAGAACAATATCTTAGCACCTGTTGCACTGCTCCCTGAGATGGTTCCCAACACTGTTGTAAACACTCACATCTTACATTAGTGATTCAAACGGTAACTTCCAACAATCTTCCCGGGTGAGGAAAGTGGTTTAGGTACTAGTTTTCCCATACTACTTCAGTACCAGGCTTCTCTTCATCACAATACCACTTCCAATTAAATCTGCCAACCCTTTTTTTCTTTTGTCAATTCTGATGTAAAACACACTGACTGACACCCAGACGCACTACCTGCTTCTCAAAGCGCCTGCATTTCACTCTGCCAGCCAGCCAACATCTAACACGTACACCTCCAAACATTTACATACGTCCTTAGCTCTCGGGATGTCTTCATTGAGCCGATGAGCCCGGGGCCTGACACAAGTCGTTAGATGACGCCGGCTGCGTTGGCGGGAGGATGGCATCGTGCTGCCGGCAGAGAAGGAGCTGATGCTGAGGTCTGGCCGTGGTTGGGTCCCAAAGACTGCTGTGGGCAGGAGGAGATGGGGACAGACCCACCTGAACTTCATCCCCGCCACTTCAAAGGGCACCTCCAGAGCCTCGCTCCTAGCTGTGCGATAATTGTACAGTTTTGCTTTACAGTTAACCGAGTGGTGAAAAAAAGTGGTTTCTTTTCAACGCTGCCTTGTCAAAATGCCAGGCACCGCTTGTTTTTGACATTTCCAGCTACTGTTAAATAATAGTCTTGCTTCTGTCATAGCTAATGTTGACTTGAAGGCAGTTGTGCATTTCTCAACTCAAATGCTAAGCAGACAGACTTGGGTCTTGACAAATATTTTCCTGGCTTGCCCAAGGCAAGTAAAAAATGAGATTCTAGTTAATCGTTTGTTTTAAAATTCAAATTGGTGAAATAGGCAATTAAAAAAAATGACAATTTTCATCAAAATTTGCAAATTAAATGTCTCTTTGCAGTCAGAGCAGGTTCAAGAAACTGCAATAGATAATTGCTATTTGAAATCAGTGAAGTATCCAGCATTTTAGGGCCGCGAGGACTGTGGCTGTTCTGCCTTAGTAAATCTTGATTGATTTGGTAAATAAGCATTTCAACTTCTCTCTTTAAAATAAATAAGCAATTTTATTGCTTTATTGCTTACCCCTGTATGGGAGGTAAACAAGCTCGGGAGCAGGAACCTTGCAATATCATGCGCCCAAGTGCCATCTGTCACAGAGAATTTTGTCCCTTTATGCACAATAGCTTCTTATGGCATTAGGTCCATTGTAGGTTAATTGATTAGCAGAGATCCTCCTTTCAGTTGTTCCTGCTTTTCTTCGCTAAAGGACCATATCTCTCATCTCCATTTCCTTTTCTCTCTCCTATATTAGCATACTAATCGCACTGAGCTCCCACTGCTAAAAAACTCTATCCATTTCATACTGGGGGAGGGGAGAGGAATAAACTGGCATTTCCTGAGAGATTAACAGATGCTGTTTTATGGCAGCAAGAAAGGAGGAAAAGAAAAGAAAAAAAAAAGAAAAGAAGTGGTGGCAGAGGTGAGTAGCGCACTATGCTGGTTGCAGTATGCCACTGAAAGCCAAGACGATAGCCACATAAATATTAAATGCATTTGAGAAGCACTATTAAAATAAATATCAAAGACAAAGTTGCTCACACATCTGTTTCTCCTCAGATTTTGCCGCAGCTCTCTATATTTGTTTTCTCTCCAGCTGTTAACACCTGTCTTTCTGTCAATGGCAATAATACAATGTTAGGTGGGCTACAGAGCTGACAGTAACATGAAAGAATTCTCTATTTTTGATATAAGAAGCTCCTTTTTCAGAAATAAAAAGGTCTCCGTGAACAAAGACATATCCTTGTGCTGATCCTTCAGAGCACTAGATGGTGGATTTCTGTAATAGCCTTTTTTAAATCAAACTACAGAGAGCTAGGCTAGTTGTACTGCACAACTGAACTTTAGCTGGATGAGACATCCTACAGTGGGCAGCTACTGCTTGCCTTTGTAGTTCTCATTTTATTGCTGACATATTCAGAAGGGTGTGTGTGCATGGTACTCTTCTCTCCATGTGAGGCTTGTTATCTAACCTCATCAAAAGTGTATGCTGTGCATTGATTGCTACCAGAGGACACATAACCAGCAGTGGTCTTCTTTACTTATATCTTAAATGAGCACAATATTCACAGGGCTGCCTGAAGAAAGCTTTTTATGCCTTTGCTGCAGTCATCTCAATAGAAGGATGATAAGACATGCCTGGATATCTTGGCATTGAAAGTGATGGGACAGATCCTCAACCAGCATAAAACAGGAGAGTCCATTTACTGTGCTTGTTTAACTAATGCAGAAGAAAAATCTATTTATTCCTTTTGGCCTACAGCAACACAGCCTGAGATTTTGTGCAAAATATTGATGAACCACACAAGAAACATCCCATGTAAGTAAGAATAATTATGTTAAAGTGAGTATTAGCAGCAAATTAATACTCTTCACCCAACACAAGGTTAGTGCTCTGGCTGGGGTGTTATAGGAATAGGCTCAAGGATATAGAGCCCATCTTTATTTCTCCTGTGAGGTAGCTCATGGGTGAGAAAGTAATGGGAATGCAAGTTGCCATCCATAATCCTTGTGCTGTCTGTGAGTCCAAGGAGGAAAATGGGTGACCTTTGCAGGTCTTTCAGCACATGTTGCCTTCAATACCTGGCTGAGATCAAGCAGTTTCTCAGACGTTTTTTTGTCAAAATTTTCCGGGTGTGGCTGGCATGCCAAATAGACATCCCTTTCACCCCAGCCAAATATAGTTTGTCTTTGAGTGATAACAGCTATTAACAATATTAACCAAATTAATATTTGAGTCGTAACAGGTAGTGACAGCTATTTCCAACCAGCAGTAGATTCCTGTACTTCTGAAGGTCATAGGTAACAATTTGTGGCTATTTCCATTAATGAATGAAATGTGTTGATTTTCAAAAATACTACCTGGAATCAAAATTTGCAATGAGGGGACCAAAATTCACTGTATAATAGTTTGTTTTTTTTTCCCATCTCCACAGCCCTGAAATTCAGAAGTGAGGGTCGGTGTCGGTTGTATGAGGGGACAGAAGTACGAACCACGTCCTGGTGATAACCGTCCCACAAGCCTACTCTTCTAGAGCTTTGTGGACATTGGTCAAATGACCACCTGTAGAGGTCCAGGCTCCCCCAGAAGGGCAGCAACGTTCCCCAAAATTATGCCGGTCCAGAAGCAGCCACAGCTAACACCAAGTGGTCGCAGCAGTTGTGCTGGCCCTTGGCAGAGCGCCTTCAGCTCCCCACCACGGCTCCTTGTGCAATGCTGCTCATTCAGACTTCACACGCGGATGAAAGGTTTGACCCCACTGTGAAGGATGCGGCACGAGGGCAGGGATTTCCCGAAGCGCTCCGTGTTGGCTTCGCTCTTCTGCCATTAAAGCCGTGGGGGAGAAGGGGGCTCATTGTTCCCAACAGGAGAGGATTTAGGCCAAGTCTTCAATGCTTCAAAAAAAAAAAAAATCCCACCCAAAACCTCGGTCATAATAGAAAATTGAACCCAACTGTAACTCTGAAAAAAGGAAATAGTGTGACTGCATGAGACATCTCTGTGCTTTCTGTTTGTCACAGGGGAAGCACGTGCTTTGGGGAAATCTTTTTACATGTTTATTTCATGCTGGAACATTTTCCACTGCCTAGGGAAAAATCTGAAGGTGCCAAAATTCGCTGTCAGCCCCAAGTCAGCTTTCCCATGTTTTATGTGCTGTTGGTGCTGATGGGCAACCACACCATACCAGAGCTTGTGGTAACTCTCAGAAACTCAAATACTGTACAGATTACAGCCAGGATGTTCAGGGAGAAGAATGTCCCTCCCTTAGCAGATGGCTGCAGCCCACAGTGTCCCATAATCACAACATAAAATATTACAACTTTTGCATGCTGTGTTTGGGAAAAGATGCCAAAGTGTAGCTAGGTTTCATAGGATCAGAAAAGTTTCTTTAGTAGGAAATAATTTGTAGGGTTTGGCTTTTTTTTTGGCTTTTTTTTTTTTTTCCTTTTATTCTTTTGTTATTACCAAATAGATCTGTCTTCAATCTGCAAGTACAATAGGTTTCTAAACACGGCACTGTCACAGAGGTAGTCTGGAAAAGACCATTTTTTGCTAAGGCAGTGGCCAAGAGTTTAAAAAGTCCTGTAGGCCTACTTGGGCTGACTGATTTGGCAGCACTTTAAGAGGCCTTTGCCCTGGGAAAGTCTTAGGGCTGGGCTGCTAACAGGACAGGAGCCCATAAGAAGGCAGCAGGCCTCATGTGACTTCAGCAAAGCATTGTTCTACTGCCTCCGGGCGATTCTCAGCCATGATAAATGATGCTGTAAACAGGGTGCGCAGAAAAGAGCAACCTTCCTCCTACAGACAAATTGCTGTCTTGTTCCTGCTGGCTGCATGGTTGTGATTTTTCCCCCCAGAGCAATCTGTATTGGGATTAATGTTACATAATAAGCGATTAAAGATCAGTGATGACTGAGAAGGTAAGCGATCAAATGTTTTAGCTGATAGACATGTACACATCATTTATCTCACTTTTCTCACAGAAGAAACTAAAACGGATTCCACAGCTGTTAGTCCAAAGCAAATGAAGTCCTGAATTTGATGAAGTGTTGATCCTTCTGCCTTGAGTTCTCCTGGAGATGTTCAAATGTCAGGATAACTGGGTGGTGGTGAGTCCTTTTATTGCTCTCATCAAGTCCCAGTGGTTACAAATCCCATGTGGTTACTTTTGTGGAGCAAAGGAATCAAGTCATCTGGGCCATTCTAGAGACTGTAATGTCATGGAGAGGAATTTCTTGTGCTTCACAGAGAGGTTTACTGGCCAAAATGTTGTACTGTTCTGGAGATGACTGAGAAAATTCCTATTTTTTATGTCATGGCAGCACTTATAATTTTTATCCAAATCATGGCTCTTTTACAGTGCCATTTTTATGCTTATATAAGTCACAAATAATCTGCCAGTATAACAGATAAACCACACCAAAGGGGTGAAACAAGGAAAACATCAGGAGAATTCCCTTGGATGACAGAAAACCAAACCAGTGAGAGGTTTTACTATAAGCTGGCCACACAATCCCCATCTCTCCATGGACGGTGGTGAGGATGCTTCTGTCTAACCCCTGATCCTTGCCTTTTCCTAGTACTACTCAACTGTTCCTTGAGTAGTTTGAGAAAGTGCAAATCTGCATAAAAACAACTTATTTCACCTTAACCTGAAGAGTTTCTCCTAGATGGGTTTATTCCCAAGATTGGCTAGATACCCTGAAGCTTCCTTCTCTTTATACTTTGCCAAAACATTTGTAAATTTAGCATCAAATCCAGCAAATTTCCAGCATGATGAGAGCTGCCATCTTCACAATCTCCACAATCCCACAACATGCAACAACTTCTTCATGCAAATGTAGGAGAGATTTGTGCCAATGAGTGGGATATTTAAAAGGAGCATTCACATTTGCTGTTTTTTTTTTTATATTATTATTTAAATGTGCAATGAATTACAGGTTTCCAGCCAAATTCAGAGCATTGAATTTCCTTGTCACAAAAGCCACCAGCACAGCTGGCAACAGCCTTGTACCATGGGGAGGGCTGTAAATAACCCCGCAGCCAAACTGCGGGTGAACAGCACGAGCCTAAAGGGCTGTAGGTCAACTACAAAACACTGTGTGAAGGAGGGGGTCTCAGCACAGCAAACAAACAAGATGGGACATTTAATGTCATACATGTAACAAATATATCAGAAGTGCAGTCAGGCCACAGATCGTGAATAAGAATTAAAAAATTCCCAAAGTTTGGGAATATTTATATCAGTACCAGTATTCAAAACTTCCAAAAGAATGCCCAAAGTTTTTGGATTTCCCCAGGATGTATTAGAGGAGGATGTGCAATGACCATTTTTTCTTGCCTTTGCAACACGTCCCATCACAAAAATGTCCTACGTCTTCTCCCTTCACAACTTCGACATTTTGACTGTGGCGTTCCGGCAGCGTTCGGCGAGCAGACAGCCCCAGCCTAGGCCTGGGGTGCTCAACCACCGTGTTTTTGCTGTGCTAAAATTTCATCCCACTTTGGATGAAATATGAGGTGTTAAAAATTGCCATTTCCCTCCTTCCAGTTGCATTCCTGAGGGAAACTTTGGATGTTGGCCAAAAGCAATCCGAAGCAAAAGTCCGGTGGAAGAGCGCTGTGGCCCAGGCAGCAGGAACAGGCCGGGCTGCCAGGCCAGCCAAGGGGAGAGGTGCAGCAACAGTGCCCTTTCCTTCTCCCCCAACACCTGCTCTTTATGGTTCATGTTTTTCCCCTCTGTCATCTAGCGCCAAATCATGGGGTAGGAGAGCTTGGGGTTTTGGGGAGAAGGAGCCAACAGTTGCCAAGCTCAAAACCCAGCACCAGAATGGCAGAGAAGGGAAGGAGAGGGAGTGACAGGGGAAGATGGGAAGTTTCTCCTTCCCCTTGACCACAGGCATCCCGAACACAGATCCACTCTCCCTCTGCTCAGCATCCACTCCTTTGCACTACAAAACATGACCATTAGGCACAGCAGTTACAGAGCCTGCCACTGCAGGGCATAAATGCACATGGAAGGGAGAAGCACTGTCACACTTGTTGCAGTGAGAAGTTGTCCTTGTAAGAAGTTGTGCTGATTCTCTTTTCTGTTTGTTTTTGTTGTTCTTGTTGTTGTCATTGTTTTTCCCCCATATTTCTTATGAAAAAAAAAAAAATCCATATAAAAAGACCAGAAAGTACAGAGAAATTGCAACACATGAGAGGTTGGTTGCTCAGAGACAACAATAAACACAAAACCATACTTCAGTGGTTAAAAAAAAAAAAAAAAAAAAAGGTCATAAAGGTCATGGAGACATTCATGGAAAAGGTCTTCATAAAACAAGCATCCTTTTGAAGAGGTGGCAGAGGCTACAGGGCTTCATGGTCACACAAGTCCCTGACATGCCTGTCCCTCCTGCAGAGGAAGCTGATTCTCCTTCACTGTTTTGGGGGTCCACCAAAGCAAAGATACTTAGGGACATGTGCACACCATGGCTAAGGTCCAAGTCCAGCTTCTGCTCTGGAAGGCTGCTGTAGAACAGCCTTCTGTCATATTAGTGGTTTTTATACCATAGGAGAGCTTGGACAAACTTTAGCTGCTTCTGAGGAGATACCATAACACATGTGCCTCGTGCTCCTTCAGACTTGCTCAGCTGCCAGCCCTGGCCTCCACTAAAGGAGATGGAGAAGCCCTCCACATGTAGGGTTCCTCTCCTATCTGCCAACCCCTTACTGATATCTCCTCAGGTTCCCCAGAGCATCCCACAAGGCACTGGAGGCTTGTGTTTCAGTAGCTGAGCTTCATCCTTGGGCTCTAATTCCTCCACATACACATTGACAAGCTGTGCCTTGCTTGGAAAGCTGTTGCGAGGGGTAATTCAGTAGCAGAGAAGAAAGGCTTTATGGTCTTTGTTGCAAAATACAGTCCTTAGGAGAAGACAACATGCCCAGATGATAGGATATGTGGTTCTATTCCTAATCCAAACAGAGCAGTATTGAGTTCGGATGTAATTGCATTCCTTTGGTATTATCCAGAATAACACGTAATGGGACTACGTGGAAGGACATCGTTAGGGCTGTGCCAGGAAAACACTCGGCGCAGATTTGGGTGAAATTTAATCTAAATATTTGAGGTTCAAGAGTTGTGTTCTTATGTTTTCTCTCTTACTGGTGTTTTAATAGAGCTGTTTCTCCCGGGGATCTGGCCCTCAGTTCTTTCCCCTGAAGCCACTTTGAGCACCAGATTCTGCTTGAGGCAGGGATGAAACGTCATGAAAAACCCTGCTCCACTGGGCACAATGCTCCTTTCAGCAGCGGGGCCAAGGAACACTTCTTAGAAAGACTTCTCCTTTTTCCACATGGGAGTGTTTTCATTGTACCATCTCCAAAAAAGCTCAGCTCCAGCTCTGTTTAGCTCTACCTTTCCTCAAATACGCAATACATCATATGCTGTCAGGGTGTCTTGCTCACAAAATGGGCAGTTTTCTTTGTTTTTCCTGGCAGGAATGTCTGCCTAGACCTGATGAATAGGGACGAGGCCTTCAGAGAGGAGCACTAGGGGGCTTGCAACGGTTTGGGGGCAAATATTGAACTTTGAGGAATTTTAAACTTTCAGAAACATGATGCAGGCAGTGCACTGTCTGTTTTTATTACAAGTTTGTATATCCTCAGCTGTTTTTGAAAGTTCGAGTTGTTTCCTCAGCCCCTGTGTTAAATATATATATACACGTATATATATACATGTATATATGTATAGATATTGTTGAATTTAAATAACTTTTATCTCAATGATGCAGTGCGTTGTTTTGTGAATCTGAATTATTTCAAGATAACAGTATGTCTAGTTTTACTATAGCTCATTATAGTAACCAATGCAATTTTAAAGAAGTTTATTTCTCTAAGAAAGTCTATGCAATTTAAATGAAAATTATCTCCACAATCCAACTGGAACAACCCGTTCCTATCCACCCCAATTTAGTCTGCTGTCAAATGCAATGGAATCCAACTCATTTCTAAAGCCAGGAAATCCCAGGGATTTTTATTATTATTATTATTTATTTTTTTTATCATTAATAATTTCCAGCTTATTTTTATTTCAATTGTGTATTGCTTCAGCTTGAAGTTACCAGGCATTACTGTATCTCAGCCTTAAAAGAGAGAGTTTAAAGAGCCCTCTACTGTCACAATTTCCCTCCGCTTATATTATGTGTAGACAATAGCTAAAATATTGATTATTATTGATGTTACTAAATTACATGGACTGAACTCCTTGCTACAAAACAGGTTCTCCAAACAGTGGATCATTTGCATGGCTCTCTTTTGGAGCCACTTTCAGGCTGCCCATATGGTCCTGCTTAGTCTGGAGGGCAGGAGCCCCCCTTCCCTCTCCAGGCAGGCACAGGAGGAGCAAGAGACATTGCTGGGGTGAACGCCCAGTGGGTGGGTGGAAAACATCCACCCACCTCAAGCTTCTTCCAGGTAGCCCCCATGCCTCTTAGCTTTGGCTTTGAAGTCTGCTTGAATAACCCCCACCACAGTCCTCAGCCCTGTTTTACTGAGTCTATGTGTGATTTCCAATGTGCTATGAGGTTGGGACAGCCCCAGACATTTGGCTGTATTAAAGGAATCTTCTTTGGAAACGCATTATTTCTCAAAAAAAAAAAAAAAAAAAAAAAAAAAGATGAGCAAAATCGGCAATTTCCTTAGATCCTAAAATTTCCAGATCTCGCACTCTTATAACCACAGCTCCCACGTAGGCTGCCCAAAGCACTGTCCAGCATGACTGCATTTAATGAAACCTTTTTATTTGAAGATGTGAGATGAGAGAAAAAAGCAAGACATTTTCTCCAATTCAAACCTCTGTTCTACTTTTTAAGAGAAGCAAGGAAATTTCTGGCACATGAGTTCATGGCATGTGTTTCCTATAATATCATCGCTGGGAGAAGTGCACAATAAGTGAAGGGGAAGTCATTTATTGTGGTACCTTCAAAAAAGTGGTCTGGAGCTCTGTTCACAGCTCCTTCAGTAATTACACATGAAAACATTATGCTTGAAGTATACAGCCTGGCAAGCACCCATGTGTTTAGCTTTTGTTCCCCCTTGGTTTGGGGGACTGCTGGCATGCTGTAGGTTAACCATGGAGGTTTCAGGCATCAGCATCTCTGAAATTTGATGGATCCATCTATATCATGAAGGGTCACACCTTCAGTGGTCTAAAGACCAATCCTACAAGCACAGTAAGGGCAAAGTCTCCAGGAAAATGCCCTGTGAGCCTCACATACCGCATGCATATGGTGAGGTGTGCAGATTATTTAGAATGAACTTTAATAGAGTTGAGAGCACTTTTGCACTGTGTGTGACATCTAACAATTAGGGTACTCGGTATGCCTGTATGAATCATTAACTTCCAAACCTGCTAGTTCAGCCTCTGACACAGAGCCATGCATCACTGCTAGCTGGTGCTCACCTCAACAGAGCAGTAGAGCTGTTTGGATAAAAGTTATAATTCATCTTACTTGGGCAGCGTGTGCTTTAATCTGGCCGAAGTGGCTCTAAAAAAAACAAAGATTACAAAACACTGGGAGCAAGCTAACAGCTAGGTAACTTTTAGGAAGGTTTCTTTCCTTAGGATTTTTCAATACTCAGATATGAAACTTTTTTATTCATGTTAGGGTTTGTCTAGGCATATCTGAACTGTAAAAGTTTAATATTTTTGTGTCAAAAATGATTTTCCTAAAGTTAACTTTTCCCATACTTTGACTTATCTGTTTCAGTTGTGGTGGTGTGCATTTCAGTTGAAGTTTTATTACATTATGTTGGCAGCACATTATGTTTTTTTACACATGGATTTGATTGAGAAATGAAACTGGAATAAGAATGAGGTAGCAGCAGCATCTGCTGGGAGACTCGGCTATTGCTGGTGTCAATCAATCTGATTGATTAAATATGGTGGCACACACTTTATTAAAACAAAATGCTCTCCCTGAAGAGGACTATTATGCCACTATAATATACAGCTTTCCTAAAGAACGTTACAAAAGAGGTGGTCTGTTTATGAAATACAATGCTTGTAAATAACTGGAAAGAACTGAGGAGTTCAAATTACATTTGGCTGCTCGTGGAAGCAGCTCTTTTATTGTTTTGGCATGTGGTAGCTGGTATTGTTACACTGGCAGCAGCAGCAGCAGCACTGATGGAAGTTTAATTATTCTGCAGAATCACAAAAAAGGGTTTTACGCACTCGCTGTTGCTATTACACAGGTCCTAGGCTTGAAAGTGCTCGGTGGCCTGGCACAAGGACATGGGACAGGCTGGCCAAAGCCTGGGGACCTGCTGAGCCACACTTCAGGGCATCTCCCATAGCCCATGGCTCTCTCTTTGCAGGGCTGGGGTTAGCTGGGAGGTGAAGTCCTCGAGGAACAGGCGGTCATCAAAGGTGCAAAACCTCCCCTGGCAGGTACAAGGTGCAGGTTTCTTAGGTGTTACCCTCTCTGCCAGAGGAACACCGCGGGTCTGCATAAAGTGCACCCCCACGTTCAGAGCAGGGCAAGGAAACAATTTCGTGGTACGGCCCCAACTCTCCCTGGGGGGAAAGTCAAGAGAAACAATGAGACATGTTATTTGGGAAGTGCTTACAGACTGTAGTGATGGGGAACTTAGGAGACAATAAATCTCCTAAGTTCTCTTAGGAGATTTTCCTATCCACCTAAAATTATGGCTTCTACCGAATTTCTTAAAGATTTGATAGTAGCTTTGCATTGTCTTCAACAGAGCTGAGGTTTTACCCACATCCGTTTATATTCTACACGATCAGATGAATTATGAAAATTCTTAACAAATGTCAGACATTTACAATTTAACACAGCTGCCTGCTTGCCACCTTTGTCCTCAGTAAATGTATCAGAGTAATATTTGCCTCACTTAGTTTCCAAAATACTGACATCTAGTTTCTAACTTTCAACAAGACACACCCAGGAGGAAGTTATGAGGATTTTTCCTGTATTTAAATGCTAAAAACTGTCACCCATCACCCACACGCTTTTATGTCCTGTGATGCTACCAGCCACTTGCATGTCCCATTTGTTCACCTCTCAGTAAAAATCCTGATGTATTTGCAGGCATCCCAAACCAACCCAAAACTGAACACACGGGACTCTCACGAAATAAACATCTGTGCCACAGAGGAGTGCTGCGTCTAGGAGAACAATGTCAGGGGATCAACAATATGTTTGGTCCAGTTGGACACGACGTGGCAGAAGCTGAGTAACAGGGTGTTTCTGCCCTCAGGGCTTCTGCTGCTGACCATCGTCCAACCACTACATTACAGTAGAAAGAAGTTTAATATGTAAACTACATAGGTGGAGCCATAGTCTGCATGAGAGCAACAGCCTACACAATTTACTACCTCGTTTCCCCTCCTGTTTTCATGATGAGGGTGCTCTTCATCGATGTCTGTGGTTCTTGCAATTCTGCAAGACAAGGAGAGGATCCGGGGGAGGGCAGGGAGCAGGGCAGGCCACTGATGAGATGGGTGGTGGGAAAGGAGAAGAGCAGGGAGAAGATTAGATGGGGTTAGAGCTAATTTGTACAGAGAACATCCAGTTTCCAGAGGGGAAAAAGATGAAAGGAAAAATAGGACATGGCAAGAATTATTAATTTGCTTCTGGAAAAGGGAGAAGTGCAATAGTGAGGGTCACAGTACTAACATACATATCAAAGTGTAGAGGAGAAGCACAGAAAACATCAGGTTTCAGCCCATTCCCTTTCTGCTAATATTGCTGGGGCTTCTCGGGGTAGCCCCTCTGGGCTGTCCCAGTCCAATTCCTCATCCACTTCTTGTGTTAGGCAGACCCCATGGCCTCACACCCCTTCAGCCCTGTGGCATCTCCCCGAGCACCACCGTACCCCTTGGCATCTCATTCAGTAAAACACTGGGGTGGGTGCTGAGCGTTACAAACAAGCTCAGCAGAGAATTTCAGCACGTTTCCAGTCACGGCATCGGAACAGCAGGAGAGCAAATGGCTTAGACAATATCTGTGTTGAATTTTTAATCGCGGGTTTGGAACTATTTTTAAGGTCCTGCTGTTATTACTCCTGAGAGATCTTTTCTGAGCAAACTAAGTAGAAAATAATAATGAGGAAAAAGTCTTGCTAGGCAACCTCTTTGGCATGCAGATGGTTTTTGCAGTGACACTTCTGCTGAGGCTAATCTTTCAGGATTGAGATATTTTCAGAAACATTCACTCGTAGTTTAGTTTCTAATTTACTCCGGAAGACACAGCTTTGTATACAAATCTTTTCTCCCTCCCCACCTGCTTGTTTGGTGGTTTGAGGCTTGCTAACAACTTTTTGCACAAACAGAAGTATGAGGTCGTACTTCGCAGATCTCAGAAATGTGGATAATGATGGTTTTTGTCCTGACACATGCTTCAGCTGCCTCCACAGCTGTTCATCCTACATGCTGTCCACTGGCCTGATCCTCCCAGGCTCATACCACCAATGGACCCTAGCCCTGCAAACGCACCCCGCTGTAGAGCTGCTCTGAAGAGCTGCAGAGCTCTCATCCTTTTTTCTCTGCTTATGTCTTCCCAACAAGATTCCCTGAGGTCATTCTGAGCATGCAGGGCTTTGGCAGGTGACTCCCCCATTTTTTTTTCTTCTAAGGTTGTCCCCTTTTCCTGCCTGTTAATCTTCTGTTGACGCCTTTGGGGGAATGTCTCCATCAAACCTCCTTGCTGCCTGGGTGCCCCTGGGCTGGGGAACTGCCTGGTTTGTAGCACTCATGCTGTGACACACTTTTATGGTGTCTGTTTATGGTTACTGTGCAAAGAAAGAAAAACGGGTGGACTTGGGGGTAAAGCCTCAAGTTTGTTATACAAGCAGACAAAAAGAATAGTAGTTTTGGGTTTTGGTAAGCATCTGAATTAAAACAAATGTAGTGACACGACCTCTCTGAACATTCCTTGACAGTGCAAAAACTGACTCACATCAGAATTTAATTTCATGCTGAAATGCCAGGCTCTGCACAGCAACACTGCATGCCCTGTGCAGCTTCACTTGCAGCGAGCCCCAGGAGATCCTTGGCAAGAGAAATCACTGCAGCCGTAATGGTTTAATAAACTGCTGAACAGGCACCAATATTGAAGAAGCGTAGGGTGAAATATAACATCTCCAAAAAATTTGGAAGCAGACTAAATGTTGCTGAAGGAGTAAAAATAGTTTTGTTGCATGAGACATAGATTTTCAAGCCCTTTCTTTATGTCTTTGTTAATCTACTGATTTTTTTTTTTTTATCTTTTTAGTAAGTGTTCATAGTTACAAACATTAACTAAAGATTCTCCTTATAAAGAACCGAAGGACACCATAGCACTTTGACACATCTGCATTTTTTGACACATCTGCAAATGCTGCTGAGGAAAGGACTTTCTGCTAGCTGTGATCAGCCCTAAGAGAAATATTTTTTATAGTGTCTCAGCAAAATTTTAAAATCTTGATAGCTAGTGAAGGTTAATTAACATATATTAAAACATAACTAAAATCCAATGGTTAGGTTTTTGCATAGGAAAAGGCATGGACCTATGTTTACTAAAGTACCATCTGCTCTGGGGATCCTGACCTGAGACACTGCATGAAACCAGGACCTACAGACCTTGGCACAGTCAGGATTTTGCTTATCATGATCTGAATAAAAACCACTGTAAGACGTAAACATTTATGAGACTATTAAGCAGTCATGAATCAAATCAGAAATGCTTTTGCTGGACACAACAGAAATTAATTTCAACAATTAATTTTTTAACATATTTTTAACATAACAATTTTTAACATAAATTAATTAATTTTATTTTTTTTTTTCTTTTTTGCTTCTCAGGACTCAGAAGCTGTTTCTTGATAAGAAAAACACCCTCGAATAATGCACTGGAAGAAACAACCAGCTGGAGCTCTGTGTTGTGGTTAGTTATATTTTGGAATCCTAAGTAGCTGTTCGCCTATATCTGTGTTCATTAGGCAAGGATTTAAAGTAAAAAGTACACCATTCATTATTCCTACCACAGCACAGACCTCCACAACAAGCCCTATCGAATAATGCAAACCAAGTGAACAAACAACCAACATAATTTACTGTCAACTTCTGCAAAACCGTGAAAAAAAATCCCTACCGTCCAAAATATTGTGGGTGGTTTTAAAAACGTTGTCCACAGTGCATGAAATGCAATATTTTGGGGGTAGTAATTGCCGTTATTTAAACCTCAGAAAGCCGCAGATTTATATTTGTTCGGTTTCCCTTTAAGCTGGATAATAAATCTGTACAGCTTCTTCTGGGCTTTTTGTGTCTTTTTTTTTTTTTTTTTTTTTAGAAAGACTTCTGAGAAGATAATATTTGCCTATGCCATTCTATTTTTTGGCTTCTTAAAAATCACAGAAAAGATTTTAACTCCCAAGTTGTACTCTGTGGAGCAAATTGTGTCTTTAGCCATGCTGCACTGTAATTACTGAAGATAGCATCATGGATACATATGCAGAAGCCAGCAGTCAATTTTGACTCAGAAGATAATACACCAACTGTGTATTAAGTTTAATGTTGATTAATGTGAGTTGCTTTCCTTTGCATGTATGTACACAGGTACAAATAATTAAGATTAATTCCACTGGATATAATGGCCTTCACTGTGCACAGTGCCATAAAATTCTTCTTTAATAGCTGTTAATTGGATGTATTTGCTTTGATGGTGAAGTCCTGATTAGTCTTGTTACCCTACAACCCCTTCCCCCTCCCTTTGCCCACTTTTGTGCTTAGGAAAAGATTTATAAGAAGGGAATCGCAGCTATGCAATTTGTTAGAAAAAAAATAAAAATCAATTCATATTTACATGTACTAAAGGCTTAGCCAAACAAGGGGTGCTTTGCATAGTATTTGAAGGGTAGAGATGATCTATGTTCTCGTCTGCTCTTTTCACCACACAACACTTTCACAGGTAATAACTCAGGGTTCTTGCTGGGTTTCTTTTTGCATCTTTGTTTTCTTGCTTTGGCTTCTGCTCTGAAGCTGAGGAGTTGCTAGGTGGTGATGTGAGAAGCAAGGTACCTTCAGCACGCCCCAGCACCGGGATGGCAGGCGGCTGCCTGAAGTTAGGAACTACCTTCATCTGATGGGTCCATGTATGTTTTTTTTCTGGAAAACAGTAAGTATTTTGCCATCTCTGTTCTCTGAAATGCTGGAAGTCTAAACATAAAGGATTCAGGCTTCCATGTGTGCAAATTGGCACGGCTTCCCTGGAATCTATGCAGATATTTGATTTGTGCTGAAGTTCTGGACCTATTTTTTTTTTACACAGCACATTTTTAGCAGTAATTCTTTACATTTGTTATCTCCCAGGAGCACAACCCTTTTTAAGAAGTTAATGAATGGCGGGTATATAGAGGAAGGAATTAAAGGCACAACAGCAGCTTGAGCCACAGTCTCAGATGTGGGCTCCCTGCACTCCAGGCACCACGCTCATGGCATGCATGGAGAAGGAGGCAAAAGAAGAGCTGCAGGAGGTTCTCCTGGGACATTAGCCCAGCAGCACATGGGGCTGGGGAGCTTTTTCCTGACTGGAACAGTTTTAGGTACCTGAGCCCAGCCACCCACGGAGTGATATATTGGCCTGGAGACTTTTCTTGTATGAACTCCTCAGCTTACTGCATTTCCCACTCCTGGTGGTCTCCATGTAGCCCGCTGAAGAGCTCTGCCCTTCTCCTGTCTTTCCTATCTACCTTGACCCACTGGGCACTGCTGGACACAGCCCCGTACAGAATGGGGAACACCAGTTTGGGTAGTTTGAACTCCTAAAAATAGGTTCTCCCTGTAGATAAAATGGGATTAAATGTCTGTAGGATCTGGTCTACCACCAGGAAGGCTTTGGTGGCTACAAGCAGCCGGGGGTGGGTTTCTGCCTTCCTGCTCCTCCACCGCTGTGTTGAGTGAGTCAGCATGCTCCAGCAGCCAAATAGAGTCTTAAAAATGTATGGGTTAGAAACGATCAACCCCATTAAAAATTACTGCATAAAGTGCTCCACGGGACAGGCAAGCACTGCTAGTTGCACGAATCACTGCTATTTATGTTCTTTAATTAGGAAAATAAGCTGCTGTACAATGCAGGACTTGGAAGATGTGTTGTGACAGATCTTCAGTGCTACCTCTGACTTTGTCTTTGCATTCACATCTGCTGATTTTATTTTATTTTATTTTATTTTATTTTATTTTTTATTATTTTTTTTTTTTTTATTTTTTTATTTTTTTTGAGAAGCACATACAAGGCCGATTCCTAAAGTATTTAAATCCAAGAAGCTCCATCATGTTGCCCAATTACACCATCATCTGAGGATCTGGTTGAATGATTTGAGGACTGAAGGAGCAGGTTTTTTACAAGATAAATAATCTACGGAACGTTAATATGTAATTCTGTTCCCTCCTACAAAAAGAAAGAAGACTATGCATAGTAATGACAATTAAAAGTTTTAAAAAAGAAGGCCATTTCTTTGTAATTATTTAAACATGTTCAGCAATTATACATTTATTGTCAGTATAAAATGAACAATTTAGAAAAAGCTGGGTGAGTATCAGCAGAAGCAATTAAGAAAGGTGTTTATTTTACCAAGACCTCTCCATTTTAATTTCAGAAGTAAATCTCTATCATTGAGTTTCCAGTTGTTTTATTCATGGTTTTAATTACAGCCCATTTCTAAACTTGATGACATCTGCCTTACGCAGGGCTGCATTTATATGTACTTCTGCCTTGAGACCCCTCTAGCACAGGGAGGGTTAAAACCAATATTTGTAGATAAAGAGGTAAACATATTTACATTCAGTTTTTCACACTTTATGCATATGTCATGCAGTGAATAGTTTTAGAGGTATGTTTGTACTATCTCTCCAGAATTTTTACAGTCTGCAGGACACAAAATCTCTATAAAGTGACTTATTGAAATAGAAGCAGATTGGTAAAACCGTTTCTCTCTTATGAACTGTGAAGAATGATCCTCTAAATGAAATCAGGAAGGAACTGGACAGAATCTTGTTTAATGGTGTGACAAAATGAATCACAACTATTCCAAGCATCCATCACTGCTAAAAGGGGACCACAAATGATCTGTGAACTACTATATATTGATTACTCATGTACTACAAGTGTCGGATTTAATGTTCACACACCATGGAAAGGCGGCAGGGACAGATGGTGCCTTAACTCTTCTTTGATAGATTTTAATGGTGAAATATTGATTTCTATCTGGCCAAGGCCTGTTGTTAGGGGCCAAAGTCATTTGTTGGGTATAGCCGGACACCCAGTCTGCTCGGGGTAATCAATCATTTTTGGCAAGGCAGGTGAAATTCTGAAGAGAAGCACCTTGGTTCCCAAACTGTATCACGATGAGGCTGAGCCCAACATTTGCGCATGCACACCCCCTCCTCCCCCACGCAGGCAGACAGAAAGCCTCCATGAAATTGTGCTTGTAAAGAATTATTAATGATAAGACATGTTTACTGAGGAGAGTCACAGCGAATCACAGCTGACATGAAATAGTCTGGGAGCCTCGGAGAGAAAATGAGCTTCTCGCTAAAAGGGACTATATTTTATTTAAACATCCGTCTGGGGCTGAAAACTCAGGTAATCTGTTGTGTTACAAGCCACTGGCTGTTCTTGCCATCCAGAGAGATAACAGTGAGGAGCTAATAGGAACACATCAATCACAATCAGGCTGCAATTCCACCGGTGTCTCCTCTTCCCGGCTCCTTTTTAAGCTCCTTAATAACGATGATAACATAGTTCTGGGCTTGCGAGAGAGCTGCTTCCCTTTGAGGGTCATATTCATAAAGCGAACGGCTTGCAAAGTCAGCATCTCACTCCAATGGCAAGGGAGGTGGGAGGGGAGGGGGAAGGCTGAGCAGAAGGAAGGGGCTGCGGGCTGGAGGGGATGAGAGCGGGTGGGTTCCCCCCCTCAGCAATAAATCCACGGACGCCAGTCTTTCCCCTGACACCCTTCCCAGGAGAGGATTCCTGTTAGGAAGCGGGCGGGAAAGGGCAGCCTCTGCCCAGATGTGCCCCAGATGTGGGAAGCCAGTTGAGGCTGATTTTTCGTTTAGATTATCTTGCTTACCTAATGATTTTTGCTTCACTGCTCAGCTCGATTGTGTTCACTAGGACGGCAGGCTATTAAAATGTCAAGGCGCATTGAATTGTTGTTATCAAGGAAGGAGACCTTTCCAATCAGCCCGTGTTCCCTGGGTTGCTTAAAGGCGAGGAAGGGGTAGGAGGAGGAGGAGGAGGAAGACCTTCTTCATACTGGGGGGGGGGGGTGAGAGAGGTGTAAGGGGTGTGCGTGTGCATGTGTGTGTTCGTGCATGTGCACGTACACCGATGTGTGCCTGTGCCTGCTGGAGTGCAGTGTGATAATTAAAATGCCACCTTTTATAAGAGGTATTAGACATTTCTCTCATTCGCATCATACAGGGGGAGATGAAACTTCTCCCCATTGTGCTTTTCACTGCAATCCTTGCAAAGAAAATACTGGGAGGAGGAAACTTGTGTGGCTGAATCACTGGCCCCGCATACTAAGGAGCTGCTGGGCTGGGCTGAAGGAGAAAAACAAAGGCAAATGCCTTCCTCATGTCTGCACCTGCCTTAAGGCTTGATAAGAAAATAAGTTCACTGACCTACTGGGAAAAACACTGGAGATTGTCCGGTATCACAATATTGAACAATTGGTGACAGGATGATACAAACCCAGCACATTTGGAGACACAAAATCCCCTACCTCTCGTCACCACTACCACCTTGCTCATATAATTGCAGAGCAGTTTATTACACAGAGGCACATCAGATATTGCCATGGATTGATTTTTTTCTTTCTTCTCTTGTAAACTATACAGTACATCATATCGGTGGGGAAAAAAATATATTCCTTGGATTTACTTCTTTTTGTTTAAATCATTTCACAAATATTTTCCTTTTCCCCTGCCACTTCTCTTTCATTTTTATTTAAAAAAGATGGCTTTGTTTTTGCTTGTATATGGTTTTGTAGAATAATGACATCTATCCTGTCCCCCATGCATCAAGCATCATTGATTGGCCAGAACATCATTGTCACTACTGGGTGTTCATCTTCACACTTGCCGCTGGCAGGTCCCTCATCTGCTCTCCCTCTCCCTTTCTGTCTCACACATGCCCTGTTCACGGCCGCATGCTTGCTCCCAGCAGGCATGCCTGCTTTCTCTCTTCCCCTCATACACATTTTTCTCAGCATGCTCCTGCTCTGCATCTCCTCCTCGCGCTCCCCCACTTTCCCTCCCTCTGGCCTTGGGCTTTGTGCAAGTCCACTGGCACAGGCCACGGCAAACCTCTCAGTCACGCAGCCATCCTTAGCTTTGTCTGCGTTAAGAAGCCAGGAGAAAGCAGACCCTTCCATCTCTTTGCATGTTGCCTATACCGGTTCATGAAAGTTTCATAAGATTTGGCTCCCTGACATATTCAGGCACAATTTTTTTTGAGGGAGGAGAGAGTGCTGAAGGGACTGCAGGAGTCCCTGCTCATCCTGTACGTGGCAGTGGGCAAGGGTACACAGCCTGCCTTGCCCAACAGTGTTGCTCCAGCTGGAGCCGTAATTCCTCCTCTGCAGTCCGTTGCTATTCTTACATCTATCCTGGGGCTGGTCTCTGGAAAAATTATTACATGCAGTGCTGGGATGTGAACTGAGAGCCCTGTGGGTGCAGTGAGGACTCATATGCACAAGGATGGGTCTGTGGAGCCAGCCCCAGCCTACACACCCTGTGCTGTGGCTCCTGCTCCCCCCCACACTCTGACAGAGCACATGGGCTATGTGGATCACGCATGCTTATGGCGTGAGTGCTTCTCAACAAGAAAAGCCCTGATGCATTTGTTGGTCTACAACATTTGTTGGTGCTCCTTTACAGCCTTTACTTTATTTGTTCTTGCAGCTTGCTCAAGAGATAAGAAAATGGTACTCCTCCCTGTCACAGAAGGGACATTGAGGCATGAAGGCTCATTAAATGCCTAAATAAAGGCTCCTTAAATGCCTAATACTTCAGATGGTGGGATCTGAAGTAATTTGCCCAAGGGCATAAAAAAGTATGTGGCAGATAAGAAACTGGCACGCAGTCCCTGAACATTGTACTCTGGTTATTAGTACTCCAGTTATTATACCAGCTCTCCTCTCTCCTGTTAATATTTATCTTATCTCATCACTGCTCCTCTCCATACTAGCAGGGAGATCTTTTTGGAAATATCTAGTATTTTCTATATTTTTCCTCATGCAGTTGCATCTGGCTTGACCACCCTTCCACTGAGCGGGGCAGAAAACCATCCACACCCCAAGCAGAGTAAGTTATATAAATGACTCTTCCCTTATCACTGTAAGGGCTACGGAAAACAAACTAACTAAACAACAACAACACAGTAGTGCTGTAATCCACGGGGTCCTAGACAGTGAAAAGGATGATCAAATAAAAGCAGAAAGCTAACTTAGCTTTTCTTTCCAGGATGGCCAAAGTCAAATGGAGCCAAAACTCAAAAGGCAGAACACCTCAGCAGGGAGAGATCTCAGGTGGAAGAAATCACAGATTGATGGGGAGAACTCTTCGCAGCTTGGCTTGAGGCTGTCTCAGGATTTATGTGAGCCTCAATTCTCCAGCATCTGTACTACAGCAGTGGGCAGGCCATACCACCATCCTGCTCCGTGCCGATGGGGATGGCTCTCAGCCTGTTGGCTGGTCCTAGCTATGCAGGGTACTGCAAGCACTTGTGCTATTGTACCTGTGGTCAGGTAAAGGGAAATGGGGATTTTTGTGCTCATCACAGTGGCATATTGGGTTACAGTTGTGGCACCTAGGTACTGATGTTCTGTAAAAATAATGAAAAGAGATGTATAAAGGGGTGCAGGAAATGCACAACTTGTGTCCCTCCATGCCCTGTATTAATCAATTTCTCTCAGTAAGTTCTCCAAATGCTGAGCCTGTTGTGGTCAGCAGTGTCAGTACTAGGCCTCAGCTGAACTCCCATCCAGTGTGAAATTCCTCATGCTTCAGCAGCATCTCCCAACATGAATAGCTGTGCCTGTTCTTTTACTGCCCACACTGTACCCCGTTAAACACTCTTCTCGAAGCACTGAGGCTGCTCTCAGTTTCAAAGAGGGCTTTATTAGCAGCTATTTCTGACTGCGAAGGCATCTATTCACACCAGTAAGGGCACATTTCAGATCTGGGTGCCCACCACGTAACACAACAGTCACAGCATTCACTCATGCGGGGGCACCAGTGCTGACACCCCCATCGGCAGAGGGGAGACAAACCCCGTGTGCAGGCCATGTACAGGGAAAGGGATAGAAGCCACATCCTTGTTAGGGACCCTGCGCTGCTAAATGCTTGTTTTCCACTCTGAGGGACGAAGAGCCTTCTCTGGAGGCAGCAGATGAAATGGATGGCAGCAGGACTGGAATTCCCAGCACCCTTTGGAAGTGGGCAGGCCGCCACCAGGCCTGCCATCGTGCTGAGTCCTCGTCCTTCAGCAGCCATTTGCTGCTCCCACTGCTCCTCCGCCTCTCACCCCACGAGCTTCAGAGGCTTTGTGAAATGACTGACATTCAAGAGGATCTAAGTTTAAGATTCAAGTTCCAAAATCTGATTTCAGACTTACTTCTGCATCTGGCCTTTTGTGCAAGGAAAAAGCCCTGGTACTGGCTATTAGGTTTAACTGTAAATTCATTAACAATTTGTTCCTCAACTCTGCCAAAACCCCCGCACTAGGAAGAAGTTCAGGCTGATATATATATTAATCACTCCATCACAAGGCACATCAAACAGATGCAATTATCCCCCAAGCAAGCCTTATAATTCACAGAAAACTCAGCTGAAGTTAGCCCAGTTAAAATAGCTCCTAAGAAAAAGACACTGGAAACTTCCCCAAGATCTCTTGCAATGCCATGCAATAACCTTGTAATTATGACTAAATCTTTATTTTCTTTGGCCTCAGAACTCATGTTCTTCCCTTTCCACACCCTGTGGGGCAGAGAACAAAGATTTTTGAGGTGCTGAAATGAGACAGCTTCTTCCCATCGGAAGGTAGATCTATGTGCTAGCAAAGTAGCTGTGTAGGGAATGGGAGCAGAGGGCATGGTTGTTGTTTGCAATGGAGCACCTTGAAGAAACTAAACTAGTTTCTAAGCAGAATAATTGGTGTAGCAGGGGGCTGTGCCCATGCTAATAGTTTTTACTGAGATGAAGCTTATTAACATGTGCACTGGTGCATCTGTATTGCCTCTGGGACTCCAACTCTGCATGGTTCCCTGCCACGCTGCACAGAGGTTTTACCTTCCTCTGACCTTGCTCTGGCTTCTTTGTCCTGTTCTGTGCTCTGAGTTACCTCTTGTCTGCTTAGGCTGATATCCTATATTTTAAATCCAGGCTAACTTTTCAAGTTTCTCCTAAGCTAAATATTTTGGTTATGCTGGAAATATTTTGTGTCCCATAGTTATGATGTGTTAGGTTTGTGGAAAGTTTGTTGTGCATTGCACATTTTAAATAATGTCCATCTCTAAGCTGCAATTTTAAGCTATGACGAGTGATCACAAAGCCTCACTGTGCTTGCCCTGATGTTGTACATAGAGGAAAGTTGTGTGGGTTTACTCTGTATGAGAGCACAAACTCTCAAGCCCTGTTTGAGAGGAAAAAGAAAAATTCAGCATTGCTTGTATCCAGACCATGTTCTTATTTCATCTACTGATAAAGAAGAACAGAACAGAACTTCTTGGGCCTAAAATGAAATAGGTCAGGAGACAAAACTTGGTCTCCCTCTGCATCTGATCTCTGGTGTGCTTTGGAAAGCAAACCCTGTGTCTACCTTCTGATTTATGGCTGCTAGCACAGCTGAGGAGGAGCACAGATTTGCCAGGGTGTTACCTCTTATCACTGGCTGCGAAGACCGAAGACCGTAACAAAGCCTAGGTAAGGTATGTGACAAGCATAGCTTATCACATTCAGAATCCAACCCTAAGCTATTAAAGGCCTCAAAGGTGTGGACCTCTTAACACATATTATTACACTGAGGGGTTCCAGAGGGGAAGAAAAAAGAAAGGTGAAGTAGATCTGCCAAGACACTGGGCTAGCACCAGTCCTGCTATGCAAACCAGCACTCTGCCTTGGTGCAAGAACAACTTCATGTACATAGTCCAGGTTGTAACCCAGCAGTTGCCTCCTCCCCATCACAGACAACTCATCTGGAGCAGGAGCAAGCCCCAGCAAACACCAGCAGGCAGATTTGGGTAGTGTTTTCCCAACAGGGACAACAGCCCTCATCTGCAAGTTTTGTCTCAAAATACCCTCTGCTTAGCCATAGCTGGAGGTTCTCCCAGCCCAAGGCATCATTTCAGTAGCAGTGTTCTGCATCAAAACTCAACACCTGCTAATTAAGTAGGTGTATTTTGGCCCTGGATATTCTTAAGACACCATCTGAAGACTCGTAGCTTGCTATGTTCCACTTACCGCTGCACTGCTGGGAGTGCCTCAGCATAACCCTGCGAGGTTTCCACAGACAGAATCACCACATCAAGAATTAGTAGATTTTCCTAGCTCATTTCTTTTGTGAAATCTGGTTGTTTTGCACCGAATGTAGTACATCTCCGGCATATGTGATTTAAATCAGGCAATCATCCTACACAGTGTAAATCAATGAGATGAAATGTAGCCATTGACAGCACTTACAATTTTGCCCATTACTATGAAATCCTCTTTCTTTAAATGGAGGTGCTTTTATAAGTCCATTGAAGCATAGCTGACAAAGCCTTCAATACTGGCTATTGCCTAAATAGCGCAAAACATAACAGTTATAAAAGATACATGTGGTGCATATTTATACGGATTAGAATAAGCACTTTGTTAAATTGCTGCAGTGCATTTGTCCCTTTTCCAGGATACTTAGAAACCCTGGATATTTTGGTCTTCCCAAGAGTAAAATAAACACTTGCCTGTGGGCTTACCAAACCTCTCTGCCTTCCCATGTGCTGACAGTGCAAAAAATGTACTTCTACAGCTCTGTTAAAAAATGAAGGTAGTGTAATTATTCTTTATGCTAATATAATGGGCTAGTAAATGTTCGTGTGCTTCTTGTAAGACTAATTACATTTCAGTAATGTGAATGATCACTGGAGCCGCTGCTGTTAAATATTTTTTGGAGCAGTAGCAAGGGAGTTTGTTATTTGTACACACTAGAGGAGTGTGGATTTGTGAAACAGAATGGCAAGGCTCTAAGGCAGCAATGCTGCTTCTGATGTCACCATGCTAAGTCAGGGCAGATGTAACAAGGAACCCATTAAGCAGTGGATTTGCTGCTTTCCATTTGATACACCAAGTCTGCACATTCAGAACCCAGCTTCTTCAATGCCTGAAATAAGTTTCACTTCAAACACTAGTTGCAAGAGGTTGATAGGAGCTCCTGACTGAAATGTAAATTTAAAAGATTATGTTCATTTAAAAGAAATTCAGGAGATTCCAAAAAGACCTTTTTTGTTTTACATATACTTGAACAATTTTTGTGCCAGTCGTAGCTTCAATTGCCACAGACCATCTGGAGGAGCTGGAGATGAAGGCTATCGCTATCCTTGTGCTTTATGGCAGCTCCATGAACTGAACAAAAGCTCAGCAGATGGGGTCTATCTGCCAAGGCCATATCCTCTTCCTGCCCAGTGCTTTACTTTGAGCATAGCTCGAGGATCTTGCTGCTCTTCTGACCAGACTGCTGGAAACCTTGGGCAGCTGGGGATACACGTGAAGCTACTCTGATGTACGTGGGATATACCAGCCCTGCTGCCTGGGTGCTAAGCAGATGGTCTGCAGGAACACATTAAATCTGAGCATGCATATCATCTCAAAATCAGCTCAAGTCTTGCTACTTATTTAGGCAAACTTGGAGTTTTCCCTTCTATTGACTTGTGCTGGGCCTCAGATGCTTTTACAGTAAGGAGCAGAGAGAGAAAAAGAGGTTTAACCAAGAGAGCTCTGGGTATTTAGGGTTCTTTTACAGAACTATGTATATTGATAAGCTTTTTTTTTTTTTCTTTTTCTTTTTTTTTTTTTTTACACAAAAGAAAAATTAAGCAAGATGATTGGCTTTTTTGGTGGTTTAGGTTGGATTCACAAAACAAGTCTGTATAGTTCAAATATCAAATCAAATACTGCTATGGGATAATGACTATTGCATGTCTGAAAGCCATGAGCTGGTAAAAAAGAGCCTGTGGTATCACTTTTGAAAACAAAATAATAAATCTGAGTCCATGGCTATCTTAGCAAAACTGCTATATATTTTTTTTCCTTTCTCTCTTTTGTTTGTTTATTTGTTAATCTTTTGGCTATTCCCATAAACATGCTGGTTTACAGATCTGCTCTGCTGCCACGTTATGTGTTGCTGCCCCTTCTCAAACATCACAGGGAGCCTTGAGGCAGCCCTTCTTGCAGCTCTGATCCAGGTGCAGCCGTTTCCATTCTGCACTAGGGTAGATCAATCTGGCTTCATTAGACACATCTGTGAGCAGCTACTGGTGTGGCCAGCTTGGGCTGTTTATTCTGAATCACACCAGAGGTGGGTTGCTGCTAAACAGGTAGTTTGGGCTGGGGTTAGGAACAACAGTATAATAAAGCTGGCTGCTGCTGAAGGGAGATAATGGAAGGTTGGGCGTAGAGTGAGGTCCCATTAGGGAAGGGCCCCTAGAGAAGCTGGGTGTGACAGAAGTGAGATAAAGGAGAGAAGGAGGGGAAATAGGGGTCAGGAAAAGAGGGATTAAGAGAAGGGAGAGAAGAAAGACTGGGGGAAGAAAAAAAAAAAAAGGTGAAATCTGAGGACAGAAAGTATAGGTGAAATTTTTGAATAAATTAATAGCTGCTATAGGAAATTAGAGTATTGAGGACAAACTGTATAGGAGACACACAGAATTAGGAATAACCGTCTTCCCTCTATTCCTTTTGTCCACTACAAGTTTCAGTTTTACCTTACTCGTGGTCCCTGAAGATGGTTGATTAGAGACAAGTACAAACAGCCCTATTATGTGTTAGCCTGCACTGCTCCTAGCCTATTGTTGAAATCTCTCTGATCTGCAAGCAAACCACTTCTTTGGGTTTTGAGTTTCCAGTGCAACACCAAATTGCCCCCAAACCTGTGGCTGTTCTAAGGTCATATCTTTTACAGATCATTTGTCTTGCTGATGGGAAAAGAATAAAAGCTTCCTTGGAAAAGCTGGGATGTGATCACTGTGCTTGCAGTCAGCAAGCCCTTCCCCACGAGGGTTAATGTTTCTGACATGAAAATAAGAAATAATAATAATAACTAACTTCTCAATTGGATGTTTACCTGTTTCCATAGAGATGGAGCTAAGCTCTCCGGGGTACTTGCTAAATGACCACTGAATAGGCTGCACCAAGGACGTGTGAAGGGATGTGGCAAAGAGAACAGGCTGTCTCTGCAGCCTGTCCCATGTGGAACCCGACTGAAATGTTAGGAAATAAAATACAGACGTTTGCTCAGACTTTGTCTCAGCCAAAGAAGCTGTGAAATAGCTTTTTGAGCTGTGCTCAAGTTCTCTCTTATGGAAGCTGCCAGCTCATGGCTGAGATGGCATATTTTTCCTGTCTCCACACCCCCTTTCTCCTCGTGATCCCTTTCTCCTCCTTAAATTCTTCTTCCTGATATAAAGGGATCTGAGCCAAAAGTTCTCTAGTTCTGGAAACTGCTTGGGTCTGAGGTTTTGACTTAATTTATCTTTACCTGATGATGTGAGTGAACTACAACCCTGTTGACTTCTGCAGTGTTATCCGAGGCTAAAATCAGGATATACCTGATCCACAAAGGAACCATTGTACCACATGTTGGCATTTGATCATGCTGGAGAATGAAAGCCATATTTGAGCGAGGCCTACGAGTGCCTCATTACTGCACTGTAAACAACTGGATATTACAGTAATGGACAAGGCTTTGAGTGCTACGAACGGCTTCACATTCACTTTATTGATTTGCAATGTGCACTGTGATGGTCTGCTGTAATAAATACAAATGCCATAGTGTAGAAATGTCAGAACAACTTATTAAAAATGTGTCTCTTCCCTGCTCGTGCAGTTCAGTGTGTACTCCTGCACAGCTGCAGGATTGTGGCTAGGTGGGGATGAAGCTGTGGCTCAAAATTCAGCATTGCAAGAATATAAATTCAGCATATCAACAGAATATGTACTGGCCAGCTCTTTCCTTTTGCTTTGTGCTTCTGTATAACAGACAAGACTTCTCCTGTGTCTCAGAACATATTTCACTCTGCAGAAGAGAATATGGTTTTCTCACATCTCAGGAGGGTTGAGGTGGTACCAGGTCTCAGTGCACATACCAGAGGCAGTTCTTTGACCACTTAGAGAAACAGGAAGTACTGCTGGATTCATTTCTTTCCACAATGAAATAGTTTTATCTAAGCAGGGAAAGCCTTCAGCCTTTGACAGGATTGTAGCAGAAACAAGAGACCTTTGTAGAAGATGACACAAGTACTGCTGCTGGGTGCACCTACAGTATGTGTGCACAGTCATATACATGATCCCCTGCCCCCAAGTATATACATATATAAGTTAATATTTGACAGATTAGCTGTTCCATGTGCTAGTTGTGCTCTGAACCATTTTGCACTAAGGTTGCTGATAAGTGCTGAGCCTTGAATGTGGGCTTAGTTCTGGAGCAGATCATCTGGCCCTCAGCAGCTCCATGTGCCTGGGTAAGCTGGTTGATGACATCAAGAAGGAAAATGTGTGATCTGTTAGGGATCCTTAATTCCACCACTGCTAACAGGAGTTGTTGCTTTGGGGAGTGTTACTTGTGAATGCTGCATATAATCCTTTAAATATTCAATTATGTCATCATCCCGTCTACTGCTCGGGGCACAACAGAGTAGTTTTCTCACTTATTATTGCTTGGTTTTGCCACCTTTTCTAGTGTGTCCACTACAGCATTAGAAAAAGTGTTTGACAGAAACTGTAGGAAGCATGGCATTATTTCAGAAAATATAACTTAAAGCCTTTCTCAGAGGTGTTTGCTTCTGGATCCCAATATTTTTGTTTGTTTCAGAACAGATTAGGTCAACATGTTATCAAGATCCAGATCTCAAGTGGTACTAAACCCTTGTATAGATATCTGTCTTGTTGATTTCAGTGAAATTACACATGAAATTAACCATCTGATGAGGCGCAAAGTGCTTTAGGATTATTGTGGCATATAGAGATGCTCAAAATGCAAAGCCTTGACATATAGTATTGGCTATTCAGCACATTAAATGTGAGCTTCTCTTACTAACTTTCCTGCAGAAACCATTGCCACCTGGTGAGAACTGTCTGCAGTCAGCATCAGAGTTTCTGAGCAGTGCTAAAGAGCCATAATACGACACTGAGATGTCTCTGCAGTTGAAGTCAATGAAGCAAGTGTAAATCTGGGGAGAAGAGCACCAAACCTGAAAACTGACTTCATTATTATGCTGCAAAACTCGCTCACAAGGGCACAGAACCAGAATGCTTATTTGCCAAGAGACTTGTAGGCAACAAGAGGTTTTCTCAAATATATGTTTCAGAGTTGGTATCTTCCATCTGTCAGGATGGACTTAATACAAGTCTAGTTCTTCTGAGAAGTATTTTTTTAAAAACAACTTTAGTGGCAGTGTGAGGATTTACTGATGGAAAACTCGCACCTGCCCCAACTTCTAGCTAGTGGAAGAAAATGAGAATGGAACTGGAGAAATTGCACAGATTGCTACATAGGAGGGACCATACAGTATTCATTGTAACAAAAATAAACATGCTTTTATGAATGATTGTGAAGTGTGAAGGGGGCTGTGGAAAGGCTGGGAGGAGAAGTGAATGGAAATCTCTTTCTGGAAACCCCATTCTGTTTCCACAATCACGTACAAAAACATTGCCTGGACTCCAAGAATGTACACTCTGCACAAACATTTGGATAGATATTTCCATGGTAGCCACCAACCTTAGCATCCTGTGGATGATGATTGAATTAACCCCCATGATACATGAGTCAAAGGAGCATTACTATACTCATCGTGTGGACTGAAAAAAGGTAAGGTTAGGTGACTAAGCACAAATGCAGGGCTTGTGGCAAAACCAAATCCATAAGCCCTGATTCCAGGTTGCTGTTCTTTGTCCTTGCATTTATAAAAGAGTCCTTTAGAGTTTAAGAACAGACGATCTCTGGAATCTCACAAAACTCTGTAGACGTAACTACAGAAATTGCCAGGACCTCTTCCTTATTTTTCTGCATTGTTGAACAACAAAGACAAGATTGTTGTTCAGGTCATCCTATGAATTTAGAGATTTCCTATCATGTTCTGCTGTGGATACACAGGAAATGGGAGAGTCTTGAACAAGATAACGAAGGCGCAATGCTTTCTCCCCAAAGTCCCACATTTGGTAGGCATGTCAGGAGAGAGGAGGAGAGCCTGCTGTTAACCTCTTCTGATGGATAGTCCCTGAGGCACCACTGCCATCTGGTGAAAGCTAGAGCAGCCCATGGGGATGTGTTAGGGAGCCATAAACTGACACTCTACTAAGCTCAGTAGAAAGTGAACACAGTCTGGTCCACAGAATTGTACTGAGAGTTTTTCTTTGTAGTTTTTCTTTCTAAGTCTGCTTTAGATTTCTACAGCAAATCCATAATCCCTTACACAATATTTCTTCTGGCTTGGCACAGTCATCCAAAGTTATTGTTATAAAACTCCGAGGACAATCTCTATGGGGAAATCACAGTGACGTCTACGCTGACTTTGGAAGGTTTCTGTAGGTTTGCCACTTTTGTCTGAACAAACCCATTTTCTGAAGCATGTGAGTAGGAAGTGCCTTGCTGATGTTGTATAAGTGCCCCGTTGAGGAGCAGTCAGTAGTGATTACTCCTGCAACATCAAACCCACTTCATGGCCAGGTTTGTCAAGTAAGAAAGCAAAGTGCTTGTGTTCAGTACGCAAGGAGCTGTTGTCTTTTCATTTCCCTGGGCTTTGGAAAATAAGCTGCTTCATATCAAGGATGCTCAAAACTTGTTTTGGCCAGGCTGACTATCCAGACTCAGAGGAAGGGAAGGGGGTGCTGGCAAGAGCAAGCTGGTACAGGTATATATGCTTTGTGTGGAGCCTGGCTGGAGGAGGTAAAATTTATTCCCAAGAGCCAGTGGGTGTTTTTCTGTTGCTGACCTGATATCACACATAGAATAGAGGAAGCTAACAGGCAGGGTCCCTCCTGGGGGTTGATCCAATTCAACCTGTAGGCTGAAATGAGGAGAGTAGAACACTGCTGACTAAATAGACCTTGGATCAAGCACCAACCTCCTGTTGTCAGAGTTCAGTGCAAGTGATATGAGGATGAACAAAATCTCTTCAGCAGAGTTGTACTAGTTTAAATGTCACTGTCTGCTGGGGAGGGGGGGGGGGGGTGGATATATACTAACATTTGTTTTCTCCTTCCACTCTTACTTTTAGAATCAAAAATGTTTATACTGTTATATGTACCTTCAAAATTAAAGTGCTCATGTGTTGTTTTTTTTTTTTCTTCACTAAAAATCTAAGAATCATATTTATAAATATTATCAACAGCTGTTTTACAAAAGCTTACATTACAATCAATATAATATATTATAACCTGGAGTCTTATAACCTGGAGAGACACACATAATTTATTAACGATCTCAGTAGTGGCCCAGAGTATTCAGTGAAGATCAGGTCAAGTTTTGGTCAAGCTTTGGTCAAGGTTTTAATGACTTTGTAGCTGCTAGGTTAACTTCACTGTAGTGCAAACCCATTAACTTCACTGGATTTAAATAGCCATAGTTTAAGGGAAGTGGAAAATGCAGAGACTTAAAAACCAATAGGTTTTTCAACAACAACCAAAACAAAGGAAACGAAGAGATTTCTATTTTGGATAATCAATTTTGCATCCTGAAGAACATCCTGGGTAAAGTATTGGAAGCTATGAGAAGCCAATTCGTTACACTTCCAGCCAGAACCTAGCTAGAGGCCTGAATACAGCATGTCATTATGATTAATTATGGGTAATGAGTGTTTTATGAACCTAAGAAAGAAAAGCATTTATTTTTCTGGTATTATGGTGGTAGCGTCTTGTTTTGTTTTAAAGCGGAGAGTGCAAAGCCAAACAGATGATGAAACCCCTTTATTAGCTCTTTTGTTTTGCTCTAGACTGTGACTAGACTTATGGGGTCAAGTCCCCATCACACAGTGGCTCTGTCAGTGCAAGAGAGAAGGATTCAGTTTGAGCACTTTTGTTTTTATTTCGCTTTTTTTTTTTTTTTTTTTTTTTTAATTTCCATTTGTTCTGTTTGAATCATTTTCTGTGGCAGAAACCCCATCCAGGGTGCTGTTCAACCAACATAACAGGAGGCAGGATGAGCCCATCTCCATTTTTGCAAGCCTTCGGACCAGGCCATGGTTGGGGCTCATGAGAAAAGCTCAGGATGATAAAACCTTGAGAGCAGCTATGGAGGAGGAGACAGGGCTGTGACAAAAGGACAACACAAATGTTCCTGCCTAGACCTGGCACCTGGGGGCTCTTGGCACCCTTGGCCTCATGCTGCCAGCCCAGTACCGCCAATCTCTCAGTGCACATCTCTCAGTGCAGGCTTGGACAGTCTCCAAGGATCCCCATGCACAGCCCGGGGGCTGTGTTAAATCAGCAATGTGTGTATTGTTGGTTTGTCCACAGAGGTGTGGGGAGGATGGATGCAAAAACCCTTTGCTCCATCCATGTGTTTTAGGGGGCAGCAGAGCAGTAAGAGGGCTTCTGGCACTACTGGGGCACTAAGTTTTAAAAAGAGGTTAAAAAATTAGGGGGGAAAGCGAGGGACAAAAACAAACAAAAAAACACCAGCACCAAAACCAAACCAAACCAAACCAAAAAAAAAAAAAAAAAAAAAAAAAAGGAGAGAGAGGAGAGAGAGAGGGAGAGGGGAGAGAGAGAAAGGATGAGTCAGTGGTGAGAGCCTTGGTTTCTGGCGTTTCCCCCGTGCACCAGGAGGTGGTGCAAAGCCCTTGCTCATCCTGCAGACAGGAGACAAATTTCATTTTTCCAGGGACTACTTTCCAACTTGTACTCCCAAGGAAAAATACTAGAGGTTTAACCCTCCCAGCATGCCACTGTAACGCTGGTATTTTGGTATGTATTTAAGGCTGACAATATTAAATGTGTGAAAGGAAGAAAATGCAGAGGAACTTTATACTGCTAAACGCTATTATCGTACTGTAATAGCGGTAATAAAAAAAGGTATTACCAAATGACTTCTAAAGTGTAATATTTACAGGGCAAATAATTCTTGCTGTGCAGAATGTGGATAAAAAATAGGATCAGATTTTAGATGCTTTGTGCTTGTTTTTTCCCATTTTGTACAATTGATTTTCTTTTTAAAACTTCCACACACTAATACTAAAAATGATTAATCTGCAAAATAAATAGATATTCATAAACCACCGTTTCCATGTGTATTAATGAGAAACAATTGAAAAGCTCTGTCATGAAAGTGTGTTGTCAATTATCTCTTAGTTAAAACAGGAACTAACAAACAATTCCCCCTTCTCCTTACTGAAACATAATATATTTGTAATAAATAGTTCGTAAAGTCATTGGATGGCCTTTGGTAGTAATTTAACAAAACAACTAATTTGTTTGTGTGACAAAACTGTATAAAGTATGGCTTGATTAATGAATTGTTGAAACATTAGCAAAATAAATACGTTAGTTTCAGGTGAACTGAAATTTTTATTTAATTTTAAAAATCTCAGTGCATCTTTACAAAGCTGCCATATGAAACTTGTTTTACGTTGTAAGAAAAAAAAAAGTATGATAATAAAAATAAAAAAATAGACACAGCTTATTGTTCCTCATATTACAGTTCTGTTTTGTTGTTGTCTCTATTGTTGTTGTTTTAAAGAACAAAGGTTTGTAAAAGAAGCATTAATTTCAGCTTCTCAATTGGCAATGATTAGCAATGCCTATTGTGGGATAGTTTAGAAAGCCAGTATACAGAAAACAGTAAGGAAAGAAAAAAAAAAAAAAAAGACATCTTTAAATTTTTCTTCTCCTGGCTAACCAATATTTTTTTTAACACATTTTTTTGAATATGCTCCAGCTACAGGAGCCTGCATTGTTAGGTATGAAAGTAAACTTCAGCAGGTAATAAGTATATATGTTGCAGTAGGTGTATCTCAGTTGGACATGTTATTAAACAATGTTTTTTTAAGGCATGTATGAAATTAAGTTTAAAAGGGTAAAAGAAAATATTAGATTACCTATGTGCCAACTTTTTTTTTTTTATATAAGTCTGAGAAATTATGGATTTTTTAATTTTTATTCTTTATCCCTACCTCAAAAACATAACAAACACATATTCATTTAAAATTTTGCTTTGGAGGTGGGCATTGTTTTGGAAGTGAGTGGTTAGAGAGGAATAAAGGTGGAGAGCTGTAAATGTAAATATCCAAATATAATCCAAAAAACTCAATAGTATATTGTTCTAAATTTTTAATCTAAAAGCTTTTAGAAGGTTGGATCAGAATCTCTGCTGCTTTAAATCTTTTATACTGGCTTATAGGAATTTGTGCCATTGTTCTGAATCTTATTTTAAGAGCAAGTGCTTTTCTACAAACCTTAAAAAGTTCAGCTTTGCTAATTCAAGAAAATTAGCATTTTGAATTGTGAGTTAGATATTAAAAAAGCCATTTCAGAATATAGCCAGATTTTCTGTTCTTGCTAATTTAACTTTCCTTTATTATCTTTAAAGTGTCATTTTTGGAGCATGCTAACTCAGAAAAGTTTTATAAAATCATTAAGGACGACATTTTCATCTGACTACTCAAGCAAGCATTTGTTTAGTGACACTTTTAAATACTGGGTTGTACTAAAAATATCAGAATTGCTGTTTGAAAAATTATGAGTAAAAACTTTGTTTCTTTTAAGACAATCTCAGAAATAAATGAAATTCAGTTTTCTCTGCAATGGTATCAGAAAGCTATTTGGTTCTTAGGACTTTTTTTCAAGCTTATTACGTGATAGAAACAAAATTTGTAATTAAGTTTGGCAAAAACATGCATTGCAGTACAGATTCATAACTCAGGCATTGTGGACACAGGTGTATATCTATCATCCTTAAGCAATCATTTTCTGTGACGGCTCTTGATATCAACAATTGAATGTACAACATTCTGACATCACAATGACTTTATCTGGGTTTTCATGTCGATAGTCTACTGGGAAGTTTTCTGTTTTATTCCCTTCCTTCTGATCTTTTTTTCTGTTGTTCAGTTGATAACAAAAAAAAAAAAAAAAAAAAAAAAAGGAGGAAAGTGTTTTTGTACTTTCTTATAACCATTGCTGAAAGTCTGTCACAGCTACCAAGGAAAGCTAAAGAAAACCAGAAACAGAAAGACTATTATTTATAGCTAGCAAGATACAGTATGGCACCATATGGTAGAATTTATCAAATTCTTTCCTTTCTCATGCAGGGTGAATAGGGGCCGTAGACAGTTCCCCCCTGTAGTCCTTGCTTTGCTAGCCCCTCATTCATTTACACCATGGGCTAAATCCTGCTTTTCCTTGTGCTTTTACACCCACAAAGCTACTCATGAGAGTGTGGTGAGCAGGGTTTGGCCCTCTGTTTATTTCTTCTTTCTGCAGATGCAGTTTTGCTAGGAATGCTGTTTGCATTTCAATCGACCAAAACAAGAGGACAGAGAAATTAATGCCCGAGTTAGCTCTGCACATCTGAGACTGCAACGTTACATTGCTCTTCCGAGGGTTTAAGTTTGCGGGGTGACACTTACCAGGTGTAAGGTGCTGTAAGGTTAAGAAGCATCAAACCTATAATAAGAGTCTGACTTCCTCTTCATTTTGTCTCCTTTTGTGTTACATACTAGGGCAAGGAAGGTCTGCCAATCACTATCATTTCTTTTTCTTGTTCTGTAAAGACCGGGTCGTCACAGCAACAGGCCTGTGACAGGCTGGTATCCATTTAGAGCTCCAGGGGGGTCCTAATAGGATTGAACCAAAAGATCAAGTGAATAGCTTCCTATTTTAGATTTGTAATAACTCTGAACTGCTTGCATATACATGGACCTTACGGTGTTATGAGGAGACTTTTAACCACAGAAAAGATCTGTCTGTTTCTAACAGTGCTGTACTTTCCAAAAGACGGCCCTCAGCCTATTCTATCCTTGGAAAAAGGGGGGAAAAAGGAAAAAAGGAGAAAAAAAAAAAAAAAAACAAAAAAAACCACAAAAATTAAGCCCACTTCCCTTTCTCTTGCACACACAAAATTGGAAGGTGTCATTTCCTTTCATTAATTCATTTTACCAGATCAAAGTAAATAGTCTGTTTATGGAGAACAAAGAAGACCCTTTTTGGTATTCTGCTGAAGTCGCTATCAGATACAGAAGTTTACTCATCTTTCTGAAATCTGGCAAAGCTGCATGCTGCTGAGATTATAGCCAAACAACTCATGCAAAACAGGCAAATAAATTCTATGCAAAACAAATTCTAGCAGAGAAAGTATTAGGAGGGGACATTTTGTTGATTTGGGAGACTCTCAAGAGGTTAAGTCTCTCATTCAGCTTGCAGAGGGGTTTTTGGTAGACCCATAATACTCGACACACAGAGGAAGAACTGCTGGGAGAAGGGGGCCTGTATTATCTTAAGGTTATTTTCAGTGATTATGTAATCCATTATGAAATAGGTGATGCTTCATACATTTTATTTCCAGACAAATTCTTGTATGTACTGTGTGTTAGGAACAGCACTTTATGTGGAACTTCTTGTAGGGTAAGATCATAGGAGTAAACTTGTCAAGATCTACATCTAGGAATTATAAAACTTTATTTATTTATTTATTTATTTATTTAATGCTAAATTTGGTTTCTTAAAGCAGGACTGTCTGACGTCTCATTCAGAGAGGAATAGCAGGTGAGGTTGTCACGTGAGCTGGCCAAAGGTTTTGGAGTCTTCATGCAAGGCACAGAGATCTAGCTCCAACCCACCTTACGAAGGCAGTTGGGTTTCATGTTAGTCAGACCCCTGATTCTGTCTTGTTAGGATGCCTCATTATGGCAGTGTGTATGGAGGTACCTTAACTTCCACAGTACTGTATGCCGTTATAATACTTGTCCTGGAGAAGCTGTCTTCTGGATACTATCCTTGTACTCACGTTTTGGTGGCTTAGATCATAATCAAAGTTGCTTGTGTTACAACCAGCCTGAGACCATCTCTCCACCATCTCCAAACCTGTCCTTCAGCATACAGAATTCATACTGTCTTCTCTACCCTTCCCACCAAATGTTTTCTTTTTAGCCATTGAATGCCTTCAGCATCTTAAAACTAATACAAGAGTCTTTCAGGAGGGTATTCCACAACTTATTTTTAAATAGCATACTGTTTCTATACTAAAAGCATAAGATTCACTCATGGCATGAAATATTCACAAGGCCTGTGCCTGGATAAGTAAATTCTTGTATTTTCCATGTAGGATCTTGTCATGTACATACCTTCGCGGTACTTTTATCAGTACACATTTTGAAAAGGGTTTTGCATAGATTAGGGACCCAAAGGCACTTAGTTAATTAGAATTAGGGGCATCCCTCTGTGAGAAAGGATTAGGCAGGTAAAAGACTAGGACTGTGATCCATCAACCTATAGGGACAATGGCAAAACTGCAGTTCATTCGTTTGGACCCTGTATGTGGAGTTGAGATACATGACAATGAGCACCAAGATGAAGGGATTGCAGGGGGAGGGACCATATAGCAAAACCCAGGGGCTTCTGAAACAGGCTTTTGAATGGATCTTCCTAGGCACATTTGCCCTGAACCCAAATTTCTTAAACTTCCCTTTTGCATTCAGTCAAATCAAAAGACAGACATACCAATCAGATTTTTATAAAGGTCTTTACATGGATTTCTGTTAGTTTTTACTTAGATTTCTTAATGAATGCAGTGTAACATGTTCTTAAAAAGTGGAAGAGATTTTGAAGTTATACACGTATTTCTATATGAAATTTAGTTTCCTTCCAATGGAAACTTTTGGCATGTTTTCTAAGATTCAAAAATGAGGACATTTTTTCTTTTCTTTAACTTAGCTTTGAAAGACCTGTGTTACGAAGACTTTTATTCTGACTAAGCAAGTACTAAATGATCCATTCAACAGAACACAAAGAACATCCTTATTTATTTCTAAGATCTGAAGTTTTGATGAAGTTATTCTGGAGGTTTTGAAAGTTACCTTTCAGTTGTCAAGAAGGCAGAAAGCCTCTATGGCAAAGATGATAAAAATCAAGTTCCAAACCAAATCCCAACTGTGTTGCTAATCATGTTGAGACTACTCTAAAGTTTTAAACTTTAAAATCTGGAAATTGCGTTCCAGAAAAAAAAAAAAAAAGTCACGCACATTATTTGAATGTTTCCGTGTTCCGTGAGCCTGACATCAGTGTCACTGTCAGGTCCCTGAAGAAACAGGTCTGTTTTCCTTTGTTAATTTATCCCAGGTTAGTTTTTCATCCACATCTGAAGTACTACCCTATGTCATTGTAACGTCCTCTCCAGAAAAATAAGAAATACTTCCTTTTCCTATTACCTTTTTTTTATTTTTTTTATTTTATTTTTTTTCCCCTTGGCTTTGCTCCTGTTTAAATGTAGGTCTTGTTCAGTGCTGCTTTGCAGTCATTTTGGGTCTGTACACTTCCTGGCTGTTGCAGGTGGTGAAGCCATACTCACAGATGTACAGATAGTTAATAAATTACAGTTTTGACTTAAAACAAACAAACAGACAAACAAACAAACAAACAAACAAAAAAACACTCTAAACCTAATATGCTGATTTTTGTTTTGTTTTATTTTTAACTTTCAGGCCTCAAACAAACAAACAAACAACACTGTAGCTGTCACATGGTGAAACTGTGTTTAAAGGACTATTTAGCCCATATCCACACAGAAGCCACCTGACAGTGCTGAGGCCTCACCTAGTATACAAGTGCTTACCAGAACCTAGTTGCCTGTTGGAGGGCAGGTTCTTCCATCATCATAGGCAGAAAAAACAACTTTTCTGGACTTATATTTGTAATGTTTACTTTTTAATTGCATGAGCTAGGCAGTGGTTTGCATGTGTGTCTGTAGATGAAGAATCCACTCAGATGAAGTCCATTTACAGGACAAAACTTTTCCCAGCTGGCTTCTGTGTCAGACTCTTCTGCAGCTTGGTATCTCTGCTAAAGTGTTTCAGGAAGGACCCTGAATAAATGTGGTGTGTGATATCGGTGGATTCCTCCTCACCTTGCCTTCTGACTGTCTCCAAGTGTTGTAATCCTGACTCGTGTTAGACAAAACCCTTTTCCATGAGGAAAACAAATATTTCATTTAAGTGTGACATCTGATACATGTTTTCTTTTGTCTTGATCTAGACTAAGCTGTCCAGGTAAGGAGTGGTCACCTTTGCTATTACTCTGTAACCTGTCCAGAGAAGAGAATTACTTTTTGTTTTATGTGGTACAGCATCTGGCTCCTGGCACAGTGCTAGTACAAATAATGATAATGTACAGTACCTGGCACAGCAGCACCTTATGCTCTCCATACTTGGCACTACCATAAATGTGATAGCGCAATACCTCCAGTCACAACGGAGAATTACCTCTTACTGAAACTAAATGGATGTGGATGCTGCTGATGATAAATCTGCCCTCTCTGGTCTACGCTTTTCTTCATGCAATTAGCTGCAGTGAAGGATGGAATTTCTCCTGACAAAATACCTGCTTTTTGGCTACAGGCACAGGAAGATACTTCCCCAGGCTTTGCTTGATGATGACATGGCAGAGAACCGAGCTACCACCCTGCATGATGGATCCCCTGAAGCTACCTGACCTGGCTCTGGCTGTGGCTTCTTACATCAGTCCGACTCGGAGCAAAAGCTCCATGCTTATCACACGTCTTACTTCCCCCTCACACATCTACCCTTTCTGTCCTGCGACACCTCTGTACACCCTGCTATCTCCTCTGCAGCAGGATTTGAACAGGAAAGCAGGCAGGCTCAGGTATAAATGTAAGGGGTGTGAAAGGAATAAAGACTAGAAGGTTGTCAGTGTGCAAGCAAAAATTTGAATAAGCAGTAAGGATTAGAACAAGCATTTTTCCAATCCATGTGGCCAGGCAACCAGGAAGCCCCTTCTTGGTACCAGGAAGACCAGGACGCAGGGATGCCAGAGCAGCTATGGCCCTGACTGGCCCTATGCAACTTCATCTTGCCTCAGGGCCTGGATGTCCCTCCAGCTCAGTCTGGGGCCCTCTGTCCGTGTCCCAGCAAAGACATGGGATGACAGCCTGAAGCTCCATACACTGGTTCAATGGCCAAGAGCCAGCTCCCCTGAGCAGCTGATACAGGCTTCCTGATACTTTGCACTGCTCGGCCTCTGTTTATTTGTTTTGGTACACTTGATATTTCTCCCAAGTATGGCATTTTTTTACATTATTCTAGCATGGGTGAGTCCTCATTCTCTGCAAGAGAAGAGAGGACTCATTCTCCCATCCCAGAGTCTCCAGTCCCTGAGGAGATGAAGGAAAGAGGGTGGGAGGACAGCCTTCAGTTTCTCATCTGCAGATCTGAGGATAATCCTGAGTTATTTACCCCTTATGAGACTGAAAGTTGAAAATCATATTTTTTATTTTTTTTAATAATGAAATAATATTTTCTGATATGTTTTGAAAGTCCTCAGACAAAATAAAAGTTCAACTCAATTTACCAGCTTTCACAAAGTGAAACTGCATTTTTATGGGGAAACTGCATTTTTCCAATGGAAACAGTCCTATCAAAGTTCTTGGACTCACTCTCCTCTTTTGCTTGTATACCCAGAAGGCTTTGGCTCCATCAGCCTGGTGTGGAATATTGAAATATATTTCACTTTGTCAGAAAAGACCACAGCAGTAGGCCTCAGTCTGCCAGACTTCTGAAGTAGCTATACCTAGAAAAGGCCTAGAGCTTTCTGAGCAGAAAGGAAAGAGTAGGAAAGAGGAAGGTTGAATCTTAAGACATGATTTATTTATTTTTTTCTTTCTCTCAGCTAGTATTATCAGAGTTTGTCTATGCTAATTTTAACCAGAGAAAGTTAGCCTGTGGCCTGGGAGGCTGTGAATCGTATACAACTTCTCTGCACCAAATTCCAACCACATATTCTTTCAGAGTGCCTCACAAAAAAAAAAAAAAAGTAACAACACAAGGCCCTAAAAGCATGCATTCAGAATATTAGTGTGGAAAAACATGTCTGCTAAAAATCTGTGGCTTGGCTTACTGCACACCAAATTTCCCACATAGACAAGCCCTCCGTGTGAGAGTAAGAGGACAATTGGGGCATAAATCTTTTAAATGAGTAAAATGATAGCTGTCTTGGCAATGGCAGATCTGATAAAGCATATTCCACCTGTTGTGGAAAGACAGCATATGGCCACAGTAATCTGCAATTCAATCAGAAGTGCAAGGATTTAAGTTCTAGCCTGGAAAGATTTCTTGTCAGTGTCTCTCCTCAGCCCTGTCTACAGATGAGTCCGTTCATGTGACATAAGGCAAAGAATGAGGACGTTGTTTGGTGGTTTTGCCCTGGATATGAGGAGTGCTGGGCTTGGCTGAACTTTACAGACATTCCCTTCCAGACTTTCAGTACAGAGGGGAAACCTGTAAGTGGTTTTCAATCTAGCCCACCTGCTAGATCTCAGGCATCTCCAAACCTTTATGCAAAAGCTTTAATCTCTAGAACCAACATAATTTTTAACTCTTTTGCTGATTAGTATGCCATGACTGGATACAGGAGTTAACTACATGGAGTATCTGTAAATAGCTTCTCTAACCCTCCTCATCTAGGAGGAAAAGAGCCTTTAATTCAAAAATGTTCTGCAGGAATTAACTCTTATTTTACTACATGTAGTTATAAACCTTTTCCACCTTGGATTTATGTATTTTTACTTTTTATTAGACAAGTATACTGAATAATCCACAAGTTAGTATGAGATAGGGACATTTGTATAGCAGATCAGGAAATTTCTGTTTTCATAACCGTATTGAAAGGGTCTACCTCAGCTTCCATTCAACCAGACATAGCCTATGAATAAGTTCTGTGGAGCAAGACAGTGTTACTACTGAGAATCTGAAAAAGTAATTTTAATGGAGTAAGGAAAATCTCTCTGAGATCAATACAGGAAAGAGAGGCTAAAGGTTTCATTACTCATTATCTTCTATTTAAAGAGCTATTCAGGAGTATTCCACATAGCTCCTAAAATTTGGGGGAGCTATTGATAAATTTATGCTTGATGTTTATGACCCTTAAGATAGTTTTATATTAATTATATTAAAGTCACTGCTTGTCTGAGCCCAGTGAGGTGGTGGGTGCATCTGTTATAAATCCCTGAGCCCAGGGGTCCGTGCAGTTGAGCAAGGGAGGCAACTATCTCTCCCACTGCTTGGGTGCAGGGTCTCAGTGCCAGTCTAGATGCCCCCATTTCTTTACCAGTTGTAATACTATAGAGAACAGGGACCTTTAGTAATTGTGAGTGAATTACTCCAAAAAGAAACGGGTCTTATGGGAGCGAACAAATCCATACTCCTCCCCTAATTTAAATAAAACAAACTAACAACATGACTTAGGACCACTTTTGGCTGCAGTTTAAAGCCAGCTGGAGCCATTCTCCATGAAATCAGCTTCTGCTTTTTTAAACAATGTTAGGCCAAGGACAATCTTCTGTCATTACTACTTAATCTTAACCACCCAAAGGTCACTCAGTGGTACCACTAGGTTTTCGGCATGCCATTAAAAATGGAGAAAAAATGTTCTTATATGGTGATAGTGTAATGAAACACAACCATCCACTGGCCAGTGGGACTCTTGAGGCAGAGATATGTGGGGTTTTTATAGTGTTTGTGAAGGATACTTTATGTTCTGTAACATATGGTATTGTTGTTACTCTTTGATTTGTAGTTTTGGGCAGACACATTCTCATAACCTTTGTACGCCTTCGGCTTTGGAGGTCCTAAAGCTGCTATTGTTCAGTCAGTTTCCAAGCTCAAGAAGAATGTTTTCTTCATAAAGAACATGTTAAATATTACCAGAATTTCAGCATCAGTTTTATATTTCAGGCATATGATTTGGCATGTTCTGTGGATGACGAAACATAGCTTTTAAGTTATGATTTAATTTAGATTTTTTAAATTAAAAAAGCAGCTGTTTCTCTACATATGAAATGTGAGTCCACTGTAACTTTACTTATAAAAAGCGCCATTTTCAAGGTATAATATATTGGACAACCCAAGAGCAGAATAAGGTCTGGATTCAGTATAAGTATCTGTCTAGCTGCTTCCTACCACTGAGTGAGTGCAAGGCTCCGGTGAGCTTGACAAATCATTGTCAGTGGCTTGGATAAAGTTTATTTCTCTCTCTTTTCAGTTTTCATTCTTTTGCCAGACATACCTGCTTTCTTAGCTGAGCTGAGTCTGAAGATTGGTAATTTGATTTATGGGAATTACGGTGGTGTAGCAAGTTTCAGTAAAGGGTAAACGGGAAGATTACAGAAGGGAAGGCACATCCTTTGGATTACATGCCGGACGACACTTGTGATGAGTGAAAAGCTCCTGTGCAGAGAGAGAATGAAAGATAATGTATTATTTAAGTTATGTTTTGAGAAGGTAAGGAATCAGAGTGTGGTTCTGTGAAGAGGGTAAAATTCCCCTCATGTTTGATGTGTTGCTGATGTCATGGTAAACCATGCACAATATAGGCTGAAAGATTATAGGCTGAGAGAGCTGAAGGATTAATTCCTGTAGCAGTGCCTGGATTTTTTCAAAGGCATAAGGTCCTGATACCTTTAAACAGTATTTTGCATTATTTTTTCCCCAAGATTTCCACCTTTCACCCCATTTCGTTTGTGCTTTCTAAAAAGCAATGACTGATTTATCTGGATAACATGAGAGAAGAATACAACCAGGTTATGCAGACGTGTTAATAGCTGTGTGTTGTCAACAGTACCCTGTGTTTGTAGGCATGAGAAGACACTGCTGTAGGAGTGCAGTAATGGGAAATAACTTTGGACAGAGTTTTGCCACACTAAACAAAACTGCTCTAACTCTGATAGAAAACAGCCACTAAATGTTGTTGTCATTCGACATCTTTGCTTCCTTCATTCTAGGTTTGCACATCATACATGCAGTCTCACAACGAAACAATTTTTAAGAATATTGTGGGTAGCTGAATTATGTGGAACTACTTAAATGAGGACAAATTTCAGTTTAAAACTTAATGCTCTGTGCTTTGTGTGTGGTATGTTTGTGTTTTTTTTTTTTTTTTTCTTTTCTCTTCTCTTTTACATCAAATTCTTTCCATGTGCACCAGTCCTTGGTTAGAGCTTCATGCACTTTTCCAGCCCCAGATAATTCCTGGCCACTACTGCCACTTGTCATTGCCATTGGTTTGGCACTGTGATAACCCCACATCTGCACCTGCCTAGGACTGCACCACAGGGAGACGCAACTCACAGCAATACCCAAGAGAAAGCCTCACTGCTTCCCCACCTCCTGTTAAGGCACCAAATCAGGATGTCAAGGGATGGAGAAAGTTCAGCATGCTCCACAATTACATCCTACAATCATTTAAAAAATCTTTCTTCCATGTGATTGGCTAAAATAATTATTTGAGTTCAACACCTGTACTACAAAATAAGCAATTTCATTTTTTGTCATGCTTTACCCTTAAAATGTATTTAAAATGTTTCTTTAAAAGGTAGCTGATTTCATGAGATACAGCAATAATTTGATAACTGTCAAAAAATAAGCTGTCAAAATGTTTCACTCAGAAAATATTTAAATAAAATGTTCAGGCATTAATTTTCAATTCCATTTTGCTGTTTTCAAAATATTTGGAGAATTTGACCTGAATTTTTGAATGTCTCTACATGTCCCAGCATGACATTTCCTGACGAAGATATTATTTGTCTGAAAATTTTTACCCTGTTGCACTGCAAATACCTTGTGTGACTGTAAAACCCTGGCAGAAAATGGATGTTGAAAGAAGAGACCGATTAATTCTTCACATAAGGAATCTTCACCAAGAAATTCTGCTAAGAAAAGTGCAATTGTTAATGCAAAGTCTTTCACTGGGAGAAGTTCAGCATAGAATGAAAGTGATAAATCAGTGACTTAAATCAAAACTAGAAGTCCATAAATTCCTTTTTCAGCAGTAGGTTAAACTGTCAGGTTTAACAAAAGCTTACAACGCTCGCCTGCTCTCTGGTTCTGATTCTGCGACTGCTATTGCTACCAGGTGTCACGCTCGCTGCTGAGACCTGCCACATGGCGGAAGCAGCCTTTTCGGGGCTAGCTGGGACCTTGCTTAGCTGGGGCAATGCGTCAAACATGTTATTCATATGTAGGTTTCCAGTGCTGCTACACAAGCCCCTTGATAATAGATACCAAGCTTGACAGATTTTCCATGATCATATGTGATAGACTCACTAAAAGGAGAGACTCATTCTGCGACTACCATTCCCATGTTGTGTTGTGTTTTTTGTGTTTTTTTTTTTTGTTTGTTTGTTTGTTTGTTTTTCCCGAATGATCAGAGTAAAAAGTCCCATAATTATAAAATTCTTGGTATTTCATTTGGTTTTGGTTTAAAACCAGCTTGTCAAAATGTTCAGTGGTGAAATATGTTTTTGCTTGTCAAGTGAATCTTTTGAATTGTTTTATTTCTTCAAACAATCTTTCAGTCCCACTTTTATCACACCAGCTCCTGCTGTGCTGGTTACGTCTCTCAGCATACCTTGTACAAATCCTTCTTTTGGAGTTTTATAGTTCAGTCTTCAAATTAAATCCGGGGCATTACTGTTTCTTGGGATAGAAGTGACTCTGCAGAAAGCATGCTGACAAACCAGCTGCTCCTTGAAAAAGACAAGAAAGTTCATAGGGATGGTGGGGCACTTGCGAACTTCATCAAAGTGTGTTTGTGTGAAGTATAGAAGGACCCAAATCTGACTGTTGGTGAGAAATCAGAGCAGGTCAGAGAGGACTTACAGAGTCTGTAACTATTCCGAGTGTTTTTGTGCATCCACAATACCTTGCTGGCAGCCATTTCATGTGGTGGGGCTGGCACCTCGTATTTTAAGTGAGTTGCCCTCTAAGACTGCTTGTTATTCTTACTGCCTGTGGCAGTACAGTGCATGTCCTAAAGCCTACCATCAAGGGAAAGTAAGAAAGATAACCAAAATAACATCAGCTGCAGAACCAAAAGCTGGAGTTTTATAGTCTTCTCAGACCCTTGAAAAGGAATGTTAAGTTAATTTTAAGTGTTGCAAATGCCTTCTGCAGGGCATCTGCTGTGCAGAAATTTCCTCTGCACTTCTCAAAGTCTGGTTTAGACAGGTTAATAAATCTCTGTGTCTCTTCAGCTGCATAGGGTTGGCATTTTATAGCTGGAGAAGGTGAAGAAGAGAAAGTTACATCTATTACAAAAAGATAATTCTAGGGCGGCACCTAAGAAGTACACAGGCTTCTGCACTCCTAGTGCTCTCTGCTAAGTAGCTGAGTGTGTTGTTTTAATGAAAAACAAAGGCTCCGAGTGTGGAAAGACTAAGAACTGAGAAGGCTGAGTGGACAGAGAGGAAACAGATTTGTTTGCAGAGGAGGCAGGGGAGATGTAAGGAAATCTGTATGCGTGTACATGATTTGTGGTTGTCACCGAAGCTACAGAGTGGCCTAAATCGGATTCTACAAGCTGTAATTTATTTTATATCACTGACAAATGAATTTAAATAATATTGGTTCAATATATTTTCTAACTTTTTAAATTGTAAGTTGTTGTGTATACTCAGCTTGAAATTCTCAGCAAATTTATAAAACTATACAATCAAGTTTATATACTTCTAAGTTGTGATTAATTTGATTTACAAAAGACAAAGTCTAAGAAGAATGGGAACATTCATAACTTAGTGATTTAGTGTAATACATAAAATTACTGGCAAAATAATAAAGTTATGTGTTTAAAAATGTAAGAAATAAGTTCCAGTGATGCCATAAATTCCAGGAAAATATTTTAAGAACTACAACATAGAAATTTATTATGGCTTGGCTGGAATAATGATTTCTCCTTGGCCAACAAAACACAGCTTTAAATCTGTGAATGAGTATCAAAGCCATTTTTATCAGAGGGCCATCTTTTAGATCTACGTGTTATTCCCTACATTTAAAATACTAAGATAACAGCTAAAACCAGGTCAAATCGTTATTTTATCATTAAAATGTAGTAATTTAAATTCAAAATATGAAGCTTTATGATATGTATGGCACTTGAAAGGTCCTCTTTTCTCCATCCATGAGACAATATTGAGAGTGCCGTGTGAGCAGGGCACTGTTCGGATCTCCATGCAGAGCTGCAGGGATTGGTACAGCTTTGACAGTCACCATCTTGCCTGATAGTTTAGAGGCTCACAGTTCATGGAGCACACTTATCTAAGCAACATAGCCATGCACACAAAATTAGTGCTATCTCTGGTTTCTGTGTGCTGGCACAGGGGGCTTCAGTTACATCCTCTGCTCACATGGTTCCTGAAAAGAACCTCATCCAAAATGTTTGAGGCCCATGGCTGGGCCTTTAGTCAGCTTATGATCACTTTTGGCTGAGGAACTGGGAATCTTTATAACCTTTTACATTCATACACTTGAGTTCTGTCATTACAAAAGCCTCCTGTCCTCTGTGTTTGGGCGCGTTGTTGGCCTATGAAGTGCTGAGCCTGGGTTACCTCACCAAGGAGCGATTCTTCCCTGTGCCACCGCTGTGGAGCCCAGAGGAGCTGGGGAGAGGAATCTCTGAGTCTTCTGGGTCCGTTTCCTACCTGGCCCCCCACCATGGGCTTTTTATTTGCTGGCAGGTGTGACCTTGGTGCCTGGGTTCTATTAATATGGCCGTTTTGACTCTGGTGAACCTTTAATTCATCTGAGCCATGGCCAGAGATACTAATGTTCAAAAGCAGAGTGCTGCAGTGCTGAGATCCTCACACTAATCATTTCTGTAGTGATCCAAGAGAAAGGGGGTGGAGGTTTAAGTGACTGCCAGATTAATAAAAACTTGATGTTCCTGCCCTAAGGATTTTACTGTCCAAAGTTCAGCTGTACATTATAACCCAGATTCAAGGACTTTTGAAATCAATTAAAATGCTTCCATTCATGTCACTCTTGCTGAAAAACTTCTGAGCTGTGCAGAGGCATCACTGAGAGTGTGCCAGGGAGAGGCAGAGATGATGTTCGCTCCTTCATCCTCCAAGCTGATGACACCTCAATGCACCCGAGTTAGTTAATTTTAAAGGCAACTCCAGATGCCCTGTAGCTCACCCCCTTCTTGGCTGAAGTCTGGTATTCAGCATGAATTTGTGAGGCCATTCAGTGCAGATATTTCATGTCTGCATGGATCTGTGAGACCCTGCTTCTCTCTGCCTTCTTTGTGGTGACATAGAGGGATATAGACTGCATGCAGAATAGACATATCCATCCTGCCATTAAACTGCCTGACCTGTGTTGGGTTTTCTGTCCCACTGGGTCAGCACAGAGCTCTGGGCAAATGAAGAATCTTCTCAAGGAGAGGAATAAGTGTCTGAGTTGTGACCCTCCAGATACAGTCAGTTTTGCTTGACATTTTTATCAAAGATCTGGCTTCAGGAGTTGCATGCATCCTTAACGAGATTGCTGATGACACTAAACTGGGAGGTGCTGTTGGCTGCCTCAAGGCATAAAAGGGTTTAGGTAGATTGGGCAATCATCTGTGGCAAAAAGTTGAAAAAAAGTGAATGTTGGGCTCTACACCTGGGATGGAATAATGCTGGACACAGGTACAGATTAGGAGATGAATGGCTGGAGAGCAGTTTTGCAGAAAGGGATCTGGGAGTGCTGGTCAACAGCTGGCTCAACATGAGCCTGCATCATGTCCTGGCAGTGTGGTACCTTGCAATGGGATGCACAGGAACAGCAGGGTCAGACTGGGCATGAGGAAAAGTTTCTTTACCATGAGGGTGGGCAGACAGTAGCACCGACTTCCTTGCAAGGTGGTTGATGCCCCATGCCTGGTCAAGAGGTGTTTGGATCATGCCCTCACTAATATGCGTGGTTTGTTTTTTTTAGCCCAATTGAACTATTCTAGTTCTGTTCTGTTCTGTTCTGTTCTGTTCTGTTCTGTTCTGTTCTGTTCTATTCTATTCTATTCTATTCTATTCTAAAAACTAACAGTACTCTGTCCAACCACTTTACAAGTAGGTATGTCTGTACTGGACATCTCAGGCACAGCAGCCACTTGAAGATGTGTACAGCTATTGCTAAGGATTATGCAGGTAGCTGCATCCGTAGTGCAGTACACAACATGCAGGACTTGCAAAATAGAACAGAAAAGCATACGGGCTGACTGCCTTCTTGTTTAATGTTGTTTTCTTATAGGATTATTCACACTGGAGAGACCCCTAGATATAAAAAGATTTATCTCTTTTGTACTGAAAATGCTCATCTGGGACCAGCTTTTATCTGTCCAGTGTCTCTTCTCTTCAACAGGGGTTGCGCATATATGACCAGTGACCAAAGGGGTTTCACTGTGGCTATGTGAGAAAGGAAAGATAAATCAAAGGGCTTGTTTTTGGAGGGAGCAGCCTATTCTCTTGTAAGAGGTCTTCTCTTTCATGTAGAGAATCATCCCAGAGTTCTGGCAAAACAAGTGATTTTTTTTTTATTTTTTTTTTCTGGGTTATTTGCTGGGAAAATGCCAATAATGCAATTTAAAACCTTGCAGAGCTCAAATCTTGATTTTTTTCCTAAATTTCCCAAATGTGCTGTTTTTTTGTATTCATATCACTTAATAATTCAGTCCTGATCTTCCAGTCTGTCTTCTTTTTTCTGTCCCATTTTGGGGTTTCGAATACACTCCCTTTTCCCCAAACATTCTGTCACATACCAGAGGTGTAACCATATCCACAGTCTTAACTCCAGGTGGCTGGAAGCTGATTCTGCATAAATTAGAGAGAAAAGCTACATTCTTCTCTTCCTTCCCAGAAAATTGCCCTAAATTAAACTTATAGACCATAAATCTAGTCAGAATAAAGCTGTATCCACCTCTAGTTCAATAGTGCTCCATACTTAGCAGTCAAACAACATTTGCTTCCAACCACTGCTGAATCTTATTCCTTTGCCTTCCTCTGTAGTCCACAAAGCTCGGTGGCTGTGCCTAGATTCTGGCATAACCCATACACATGAGAGGAATGGACAACCCCACACTTACTTATAACTGTCAAAGAAATGTGGTGGAGTTTGATTATAGAAATAGAACCTAAGAATAGGTCAGACTTTATTCCCACTTCCAGATGAAAATTAATTTAGGGTCATGTAACACAAATACATGAAGAAAATGAACACATTAAATGCTTTTTTTTTCTTTTTATTTTCTTTTTTTTTCTAACATATGCTTGAAGATGTCTGGTACTATTGCAGTGGAGGCAACTGCTTCAGAAGCTAGACAGTCATTCTGCACATGGGTAAGGTTGCTGAGGATGGAGAATTCATTGGCATGACAGCTGCTGAACCCTTTGATTAGCACTAAATGTTAATCAGCATCATTTGATTAACAACAGTGGCACATTGAGGTTCTATCCCTTTACTTTTTCAATTAAAAGTGTGTGGTTATAGATAAGACCAAATTCACAGAAGCCCAGACTTCTACATATCCAAAGTTTCTAAAAACAAAAACAAAAACAAACAAACAAACAAACAAACAAAAAACAACAAAACAACAACAACAAAAAAAAAAAAACAAAACACAAACAACCCAAACACACCACCACCAACAACAACAAACTCACAAAATCCCTTATGGACAAAAGCAGGATATTTTATAGATTTAGTTGACAGGAGCTGACGTGTATTTTGTACTTTCAACTGTTTTTGGCTCTAGATAGAAATGTAGTGAGATCAGATCTCACAGATGACTGCTATCATTAGTCTTGTGTGATTCCTCCATTTTGGTACTGAAAGTTTTCAAAACTGTCAGTTAGAAATTTGCAGCTCTGAATCCTGACTTAAAGATGAAACAAGCTTCACTATCAGACTTTTAGTCTGAAATCAGTACCTTCTGAAATCATGTGAAGCAGCTGTAAAAGAGGTCCATACAAATCTCTTTTTCTGTTTCCAGCCAGAAAAACTACCTGCTTTCTGTTCATACTCATATGTTATTCATGTAGCAATGAAGACACATTTTTGCAAGGAAAAATAACACTGGATGAGTATTTCCAATATATCTGGTTCTGGGATACAGAAACCAAATAAAGTGAAAGGGTTGGCTGTGGCCAGGGCTCTAAATAATCACATAATACTTCTTGGAAAAAAATAAAAAATAAAAAAAGCATGAAATTCCACCTTGTCCATGGGTTGATTTGAGAAAACTACAGCAGTCATCACCAATGTAGAATACTGCTGTCATTAAATATACAAGGACATACACCTACTCTCAGATTTTCTTAGTGGTTTCATAAGTGCTTATTCTTTGCTATGAAATCAGCACTGCTAAATGAATCCAGCACAACTTCTTTAAAACTAAGTGACAACTTTCTGGATTTCTATTTTTCTCCATGGCACGTCCAGTTAGTTTCTGATTTAATAAGGGTATCTATCATTAGCTAAAAAGAAAAGGTTTGTAGGAGTATTGTCCTGACACTTTATTATTTTCAGAAAATGCATTACAAGTTTGATATCTACTGTCAGGGATGAGATAAACAAAAAATGACCGCAGTATGCTCTGGCCCTGGGTGAGCTTGCTGCAATACCGGTCAATTATAAGACCTTTTCATGGCTCCTACACTCCTTTCTGAAATGTTAAAGGTCTCACTAATCTTATCAGGTTGTTGATTACCACCTGCTGGGCACAACAAAGAGACAAAGAATGTGTAGTTGCATCACATTCAATACATATCGGTTTATTTTTACTCTTTCCCCAACTCCAAAAGTATTTAGTTTCTTTAAGTGAGGTGAATATTGAAATTGCTTTTCTCAAAATGTATGTCATGTGCCTCTTCTGACCAGCATCTGTTTCAGCATCAACCCAGGTGATTCAGCACACTGTAATATCATTGCAACAATGGGATTTTTGGTGCCAGGGATGCAGCTTTCACCCACGCTGACTACAATGGCCAGCAAAGGGAAAGTTTCCATGGAGCTTCATCCCTTTCCCTTAGCTCTCAGGCTCAGGAAACAAAGCCATAAAGGGGGTGTTTGTTGCTGGGAAGGATGTGGAAAAGTTTTACCTCTGCAGTGGAGTCAGTAGTAGCACAGAAGATTCCCTCATTAATATAATAAATGAGGTGAGAATTAGAAAGAGAAAAGATGCTGTTTTCCAGAGCTGAAAATTGAACCGTGTGAGACACTCCGGAAGCTCCAAGTATAAATCTTCCTTATACAGACATCAAAGCAGCAACACTGGAAGAAGCCCCAAGGGTTTTGTGGAGCTGAGTTTTGACTAAAAATGGGTATAACCAATATGGGTCAAAGCTTGCATTCAGTGGATAAGAATTCAAAATTTGTCAGCTTATTCCTTTCTGTTGGGCTGCCAGAATTTGGCAGGAGATATCAAGAAGATAATCTCTATTAGCCAGTTTTTAGAATTTCCTGCTTTGGTTCAGCCTGGTCTGTGGTGGTTTGTTTTATTTTATATATATATTTTGGCTTCTTTTTTTAAGGCAAGATGAGGCTAGCTGAATTGGTCACTGAGATCAGAGAAGAGCTTGATGAGTGGAATTTAAAGGAATTTGTTGCTATTATCAGGGTGGCATCAGCTGAAGAAGTAGAACTTGAATGATTTCACAGCCAGCAGCAAAATCTGAGAGAAAAGTATAACCCAGACATAAGCTTGTGTATCCATCAGTGATGGAGAAATAACCGTGTGGCCTTCCTTAGTGGCTAAGCATCTCTGAGTATCTGCACTTGGACCACTGGAGATGATTTGTTTCAGCTTCATATATGGTTCTTCTTAGGTACCATTTAAACACCCCCATATCTGCCTCCCAGAGCTCCGTGATGATATTCACCAACATGCTCTGCAGCTCCTGCCAGCTAAAACAACCTTCCCATGCCAGTCCACCTCCCTGATGTTCCATTTCTCTTCAAATGTTGCTTGAAAACATCTCCTTTCCCACCATCATGTGCCCCTGAAATTCTCTTTTGCTCTTTGTATGGTTAATATAGATTGCTCTCTGCTGCACCCCTTCTGCAATGGGCTTTTGCTCTATTTTGGCTTGGACATAGACGTCGGCTGGGTCTGTGCCGTATACAGTAAAGCATTGTTGGGCTCACTGTCTGTATCTTATGTGATACAGATTAAAAGTTGGGCTGAAATCACAGAAGCTAAAGTACTGCTATAAGGCATTTTTCCTCCAGGACTGGCCTACTGTGCCAAGGATTCCAGCACTGTATCTTGTTAGTGGAGTAACATTGAGCCAACCCCCCAGATCAACAGATAAGGAAAATCAACCCAATCATCTCTTTTATACTTTTCCCATGTGGACAATTCTGTGTCCAAGGACCTTCTCCAGTTGAAAATCAATGTGATTAGAGATTGCTGTGTGATGTGTTTCAGCAGGCATGCCTACATGCATGCACTTTCTCACAGTGCTTCATACAAATGAGGTGTTGATTACTGGCTAACTGACAGATGATCAAAGATAACTCTTCCAGATGCTGCTAGCTAGTGTCACAAGTGACACCTCACTCAGGGAAGTTTTCAAGAAGGAGCTGCCAAACTGGAAATGTCTTTCATGATATGTCTTAAACTAGTGGAAACAGCTGTTTTGAACTCTGTTTTAAGGGCGAGGTTAGCGAAAGGGACAGTTTTTTGGAGGTGGTGAATTTGTTGATGCATTAGGGACATTTGGAAGAAGTAAACCTGACTTTTTCTAGAAATGCCTTGCCTGCTGGCATTTGTTCAAGGCTGTGAGATACCATCGTGACAAAAAATCTGGCTTGAGATGTTTTAAAATCACACACTTATGCCTTTGGCATTTCACAGGCTTTAGGATCCTACCTTTGGATTCCACCAGGAAATCCATAGACTGATCCCTTCCAGCACCCTTAAACTGTAAGCTACTTATTGCATTGATTTGTCCAGAGAAAGAGAGCTAAAAGGACTTAGCAGAAGAAGCTGTTACCATAAGCAGCACTTTATTTAAATTTAATAAAGAGTGTCAGTCAAAAGAACATGTTAGTGCAAAATTTTGCTTCTAACAGATTAAAAAAAATGTGGGTTTTAATGATGTTGACATGTCACAGGTCTTCGGACTTGGTCCATTGCTCACTGAAGGCACTGGAAAGACTCTCACTGACTTTAATGGGCTTTAGATCAGTCCCGGAGTGAAGAAGGAAGTGTTTTGTGAGGATTAATTCTTCTACTTAAAGAGCCTTCCCCTCAGCAAGAATTCCTTCTGAACACAGAGGTAATGGACCATTTTCTTCATTCTATAGCTTTAAGAAAGATAACTGAAAGATTAATTTGGTAATGCTTGTGGAGTTATCTGAAATTCTAACATATCAATGCAGAACCACAACTCAGCTCTGTATTATCTCTTGTTCCTCACCTACAGATACATTTCACATGTTCTGAAAGCTGCAGATACTTGTAGTTTTAAAAAGACCAGTAATTTAATTGACCAAAAGTTTACTAATTTCAAAACACTTTTTTTAAAATGACATTTTTTTTAATCATTAAAGATTTCCTGTCCTGTTTTTCTTATTTCAATGAAATGACAACCAGTGACATAAGAACAAAATAACAGTCCAATCTTTGTGTTTTGTAATGAATAATAAAGTGTTTTAACCTCTTTAGGGACTTAACACCACGTTAATCCTTTAATCCCCAGAAAAACCAATTTTGTTGACATGAAAAGGGGATATTTAACTTCATCCAATTAATTTTCTACCTTGGAGATACTATGATTATGAAGATTAGATAGAATAGATTCATTAGAATAGTCTTAATGTGTACAAAGTGATAGTTTTTCCAGTAGATAATTGTATCAGAAAAGAAATTTTATATCACAATTATGCTTAATTTTCCTCAATTTAAGAAGAGAAATACCAATACTTTGAAACCCAAAGAACTCTACCACATTTGTAACAGTCAGATATTAGGCAGCTGTTAAATTCAGGCTACCTTCTCCATTTTATTGTTTTTCTTCTCATACTTCAAGCATCTACTGAGAAAATACTCTGTAGCAGTAAAAGGCTGATAAAATGCATTCAGCAGATTAATCTGGGTGGGGAATGGAGAGTGAATCTTCCTCTTAACCATATTTTACAATTAGAGTTGGAGGACAGCAGAATATTTGCTGTTTTCCCTGTCTTTGTCACATGGCTTTCCAAGTTTTGGGCTTCTGAAGAGTTTTACTTAAGTAATAGAGAAGATATTCTATGTTGTTTTTCCAAATGCATGGTGTATATAAATCAAGCTAGGCTTTTCTCTTTTCACTTAAACATTCACAAAAAGGTCAGATTTTCAAACATGTTTTGTGGTACATCAAAAGGATAAGGCTTTTTTGAAAAGTCCTGCCTTATAGTTTGCTGTCTCTGGAATGAAAAGGCTGTGTATACAAGTGAGGAAGGGTGGTTATACGGTTAAGACATCAAAGTGAGATTTGGAAAATCCAGATTAAATTCCCCTCTCAGCCGTAGACTTGACGTGCTGTCTTGGTCAGGTCACTTGACCTTACACCTTCCACTGAAAATAGGTAGATAATAGATCCTTTCTTCTAGCCATTTTTACTTGCCTTTTCAAACTGAAAGTATTTTAGGGTACAGACTGAGGCTATAGTTCAATGATACAATAAATTTGTGCTTGGTCTTGTAATACTGGATCAAAACACTGTGACTAAATGACGCAAAACACCAAGGCTGGATAGACTTTCTCTGTTAGGCCAGATCTGTCACTTCTGATGATTTTGTACCAGTGAGCTTTATGCTGGATGAGATATCATTCCCTATACTACTCAAAGGGTGTGGTTTATCAACCAGTTAAAGCCAAAGAAAGCCCAGGGTCCTGCTGTGTATTCTTTCTCTTTCTCTGTCTTAGCATTAACAGAGGACAGCTTTGCAGTCAGGTGGGTCAGGGGGTTGATCCAACCCCAAAAAATCTTACAATCCCCCCCAGAATATCAGTGTTTTGCTCACAGACAGATGCATGATCACTGATGCTGTTACAAGAGAGAAGATGGGAATGCAAGGCACTGCAGATGCACAGGCCTTCATCATGTTGGTTAAGGGCTCTGTGATGTGCAGTTTGTGACCAACACAAACATGCAGGCAAATTTTCCAAATGTACTTGCAAAATAGAATTACAGTATGGAGATACCAGATCTACACTGAAAGAAGTCTCTAAGCATGGGCTTGCCTCTATCTTTGAATGCAGGCATTGAAATCAAAGAAGTGACACTGAAGACAATTATCTGCATCTAACAGGCACAAAGCATACAATGGTGTTGGTAACTGGTTACTCCCTCATCTCTTTCTGAGCAATGCTGGGCATTTGCTCTCCAAGCTCACAGGAGTTGTACTTGCTCAGGAGCTTTGGAGATGAAACACTTCACAAACACATTAAATTCTAGGCAGACTTTTTACTGATCTTTCCTCTGGTGATAATACTTTGTTTTCATTATGCAGGCAGACAAAACTCTGTACATGGCATGAATTATTGCATTCCTTTGGTGGATTTTTTTCCGCCTGTAGCATTGATTTTGAAATTATGGTGCTGCAGTATTGCGGTATTTCTTAGTATCTTCTGCAGCACTCTTACTTATCGCTAAAGCATGGAATTGTTTGGAGTATCACTCTGGGTAGGCAGAAAAACTTGCTTTGATGCCATGCAACACAATAGTTTCCTAGGAGCCATTTCATTCTGTCATGCCAACAACCAGCCATTTAAAGCTGCCTTAAAAGACACTAACAGTGTTGAGTGCAATTAAAATTAGAATTAGAATAGAAAGGTTCAGCTGGAAGGGACATACAGAGATCCATGAGTCCAACCTCTTGATCACTTCAGGGCTAATCAAAAGTTAAAGCATATTAGTGAGGGCATTATCCAAACACCTCTTGATGAGGCATGGGGCATCAACCACCTTGCAAGGAAGCCTTAGCTTCTGTGAAGCCTTCTTAGCCTTCACTGAAAATAATGCATGGGTCTCATAGCTATCAATCCAGCAGCAAGACCCACTTGGCTGATATTTTATTAATAACCCAGTTTTGGTGAAAATACTGTTTTATGCCTTGTAAGTAACACTCAATGACTTGTTGGTTTTGATCTAAGAAAGAAATGATAACTTTTAGGGAATAAGAAGTCCTCAAAATGATTTTCAGTCTGGCTGAGGCATACTTCAAGCTGTGGTTCGAGTTTAGTATTGTTACTCAGAAGTTCATTCATCAAAGCACATTAGCACATGCTAAGCACCAAGTTCAGTGAAACGTGTGGACATTCCATCCATTCTTCTCTGAACTGTAGTTACAGTAAGGTTTTATTCAATATGAGCAAAGAAATGAACACAAAATCTTTCATGTTTTACTTTTTCTGCAGAGATCGGTGCTTGATCTGTTGAGATATTTTTTATTGTTGCCTTGGCTGACCAATGTCTGTTCAATGGCTTTAGGAGGTTTTAAAAGTCTCCAGCTGTCAGCAGTTCAAGAGAAATAGCAAAATATCTATTGTCTGAATCCTTTTGCTGACCTTGGGTGGAGTCAGTGTGGTTTTGCATGATGGAAGTGGGGAGAAAGATTAAGGAGGAGATAATTTCCTTTTTTAATTCTGAATTCCATCCAGAAAATATTTTGAAAAAAAAAAAAAAAAAAAAAGTTAATATTGAAAAGTCGAGGATTTAGCATGTTCTGCTTATATGGTATTAGTAGGGTTGTATGCATTACAACATTTTTAAGTACATGAGCACATACTATGCAGGAGAATATGCTTCTTCCTGAGCTCACTAATCCAAATTACTCAATTAGCAGAGCACTAAGTGCTCCTGTCATCACAAGATTTTTGGGGCTTGTTGCACAGAATTAAGAGATCATTATTTCATTGTAAGCCAGAATATCCATTTCCATTGGCAAAGCAAATAAGATTTAGCATCCTTAAGGAACACATACAGTAACAATACAGTAAGAACCTCTATGTTGCAGTAATGTGCATTTTCAGTAATCTGAATAGTGATCTGTCCCCAGATATTTCATATGAGGAAGATTTCACCATTCCTCACCAGAATCCTGCCTTAGTCAGTATACAAAGCAGACAGTGCCCTTGGAGTGAGTTAGCACTGTGCGATCAATGCAGCCCTTATCTATGCAGATCTTCAGCCCATTTTTTTCCATTGCCAGAAGGCATGCAGCAGAAGCGATGGGGCAATAGCAGGAGAAGCTGTGTTCTGCAGTTAAAGAGGCTGGATTCCACCCCTGCTGCTGTCTCATGCTGTCTGCCCTGGAAATTTAGGCAGAGCCTTAGTCTCATCACAGCTGTGCCTTAACAATGAGTTTTTCATTTTCTGGATGCCCGATGCAGGTCATCTGTGGCCATATTTAGAGAGATGCTGAGGTCTTACGGTTGTAACAGGAGTCAACTTGAGGTGTGATTGCAAAATAAAAAGTGTTATAACAATGCCAGATATTCAAAAAAGGAACCCAGGAACAATAATAACAATAAAACCCAAACTGATTGCAAATATCTGGGATTAGTGGGCACTTTTAGATAGCTGTGGTGCTGGCTGCTCTGTGCCTCTGTTCTGTAAAATGGGGGTATCATGGGAATATCAGCATATCAGTTCTGCAGAGTGCTAAAAGTGCACTGGGCTGCATGTTTGTGGTACTACTGGTTACTCTAGAGAGTGCTGCATAGAAACCTAGTGGGAAAAAAATACATTTACTGAATAGATAGACAGTATTACTGTGGTGCTGTATCAAGTAAAGTAAAAAGATTTGTTGAAACAAAATGAAGCCAGATTCTACATACTGATATAGTTACCTCCTGTATACATTCCCAATGCTTTTAGAGTTTGATTTTGTCATTTTGGCATCCATGTGGTGTTATTTGGTAGCAGTTTCAGTGCATCTGTTTGTATGCAACTGTGCTCTGATAATGCCAAGAGTCTTTTTCCACAGTCTTGTGTGAGACTATAACCTGGGCTGTGGCAGGGATCAGGAAGCCGTGGTACAAGTGGAGCTGATGAAACCTGCTTCCTATGGACCTGTGCACTGCATCTGTACTTCCTGATGTGGGATCTATTCAGTGGTTTTCTAGCCCTGGTACTCATAGCGTCTCTCACCCACATGGCTTCTCCCATAGCTAGTAGAAAATATGTTCAAGCTGTAGTCTTCTCTTCCATGGGGCCACTAATACAATCTCTCAGCCTTCTCACCTGCAATATTTCAGGAAATTTGAAGAGACTTAATACCCAGCCCTCTGACAAATTTGGCTGTGATTGCCTAGTAGGCTCTAAAATCATTTGCAAAATGAAAAGGTGAGGGAGGAGGGAACATTCAGACATGACATGATTGCATATGCTTCATTCCATTAAAAGGAAAAGGAAAAAGCAACATGCAAAAGGCAGCATGCAAGAAGCAGAGACTCCCTCTCTACCCTGCCAAGCTTTTCCCCAGAGGACTTGTAGTCTTTAAGCAGAAATAGGTCTTGCAACAAGTCTCATCCCAATGTAGTTTCACAATTGCAACTTCTACAGCAGTGTGACCAAAGGAAAAAAAAAAAAAAAAAAAAAAAAAAAATCAGCCCCACACTTCCAGGCTGCTGTATTTTATCCAAAAAATAAATATTCATAAATTCAAACCATGGGTCAGAAGCCTGTGTGCATCTGGCAGACTGTCAAAACAGCTTCTCTGTGGGCATGTTGCTATAAGTATTCTCTTTTTAGAACTACTGCTGTGTAATAGCCTTTCCTCATTTTAATCTTCTAAACTTGGCTCAGGAGGCAGATAGGAAGAAAGTATTACAGGAGTGTGTGACCCTTGAAATTTGCCTCTTCCTATCCCCCTCCCCAGAAATTCACACTTATATTCTAGGAGACAGAAGTCTATTGTCCCAATTCATTCAAGTGGTGTATATGTTTCATGCTCTAAAACTGAACACTATGCACATTCAAAATCATATTTGCATCAAAATAGAGGAAATGTCTTGAGCTTTTATTTAATATCTAATGACGAGTGCCCAAATTTTCTAAGTGAAAACCTGACCCCCAGGACTCCTTTAGTGTGGAATGTATTGTTCATTAAGAAGGTGCTGTGTATGAGGAAACAGAGCAGAAAGAGTACTTTCCATCTATTCATACTTTGAAGAGCTTTAAACAATTTCCAGAAATAGAAACAGCACCTGCTAAGGGCAGAGGTATAATTGTTTGCATGCCCTCAAACGTTGCTTTACTGCACCACTTTTCATCTTGTTCTCAAAAGGATTAACAACTGAACACTAAGGATTAGAGTGGTGCAAAGTTGGAAAAGAAGAGGAGATCAGAGCAGGCCAGGCAGAGTAGGGCAAAGTGATTATTTGCAATGCAGTAATTTATAACTCCAATGGCCTCTGAATTCTGTAAGGGTTTTTGCTTGCATGATAAATGGAAGTAGGTTGGAGCAGATCTGCTTGCTTTTGTGCCCTTCTGATCTAACAGTGTTGGTCAAGTCTTGCAGCTTCTTGTTTAGAACTAGACCAGAGTGCTGTACAGAAATGCACTGTGAACAAAAAGACGTTGGGCTACACTTGTGGACTGAGGGGTGCTGGGATCATGGGGTTTGTACTATGTGCTAAGTTTAATTTCTGATGGGGAAGAAGGCACCTGTTGTCCCTGGTGTTGTTCAAATTATACTTCTAAAGCACAGAAAGAGAGCAGCAATGCACTTAAGGTTGACAATTTAGCTTTTAATGACATTATCTTGACTTTGTGTACACAGTCTAGAAAAGTGGAGTATTGCTAGCTTGTAGACCCAATCTTGTCATACCAAGGCTGGGTTTTTGAGTGATCTGAAGGTGGTTATGGGCTAAAAGAAGAGTACGTGGAGCAGAAGCAGGTGGGTAAAGATAGTTCACAGGATCAAATGCTCTTTTGTTGTTTCTCACAGAAAGCAGAAGAAAAAAAAAATAGAGAAAAATATGTTCAAAACTGTCTATATATCACATAAAAAACATTATTTTATGCCATATGATAGTCAAACTCTTAAAAAGTTTCTAACTGGACCTTAAACTGTTGGCTCTAGAGGGCAGTCATTCAAACTTAGAGCAGAAGTAGGTGGAATCTGCTGCTTTCATCTCTCCCTGTGTATACATGGCACAGCTTTTCAACTTGACTGGAGTTATAGAGCTAAAATGGGAATGTGGGTGGGGTAATACCAAAATACCCTAAGTACAGCTTATGGTATTATTTTTTTTAATTTTTATTTTTTTCTTTCTGTCTAGGGAAAGATCCGATCTCTAACCGGTTGGAGTTTTGGGTAGAAGTAGCTCATTCAGATCTGCCTTAGCCAACTCCCTCTGAATAACTGAAAGTGGGCACTTCAAAAAAAAAAAAAAAAAAAAAAAAAAAAAAAAGAACGATGTCAACAGGCAGTGTCAACAGGCAGATGTGATTCCTGTCATGGCAAAGGGCAGAACAGACACAGTCAGCTCGTTCTCTGCTGGTTTCTCATCACTGAGGCAGGTGGCATAGGGAAGCCTATTTGGGGAATACTTACAAGACGCCCTTTTATTATGATTTTAACTCAGTATCTTCCTATAGAACCATACGTATATGTGGTTTCAACTTTCATGGAAGTATTACAGCTTTAGCAACTGAAAAGGAAAGAAAAAATGAAAGAAGGTATCTCTCCCAATGGAGCAACTCCAGATAATGCACTGCAGGGTATGGCCCAAGGGATGTCCAATGCTTGCTTCATTTGTGTCTTTTGACATAGATATGTAAGTCAACCAATATATATATATTTCAAAAATTAAGTAAGTTTCTTCAAAAGAATGATATCTTTTCTCTACCAGTTTATTTCCTTTGCATTTATATTTTATGGGGAAGAAATAACAAATATGTTACCCTGTAATTAAATTGGATTACAGAATAATTACAGTCTTGTTTGCTTTCTGCAGATTACATGGTAATTATACTTGGTGTTACCATGAAAAACCAAGAATTTCTAACTATGTCATTACATGGTTATTTCTACAATACAATACAACTGTTTAATTATACATGCAGTTTCTTTACTTCAATGGAAAAATGATTAAAATAATGCCAATGCCTCAAAATTCTGAACAAGTGCCAGCATATTATATAACATTTATAGTATCAGTAGGCATTTGTTTGTGTATTTGCAAATATATATTTACATACAGAGGAATCCCTTAATTCTTCCAGGTTCTCCTTAGTGGCTAAGATACACAATTCCACTTTTGCAATAGGTGATAATATTCCATGTGTATTGATCTTCTGTATGCACAGAAAAACTTGGTCCAGAAGCAACAACTTTTTCCTAGTTCAAAAGTCTATTTCAAAATAGCCATGACAAAGATGGATTAAAAAAAAAAAAAAAAAAGAAAGAAAAAAAGATAGAAAAAAAAAAGGATGAGTGTCTGACAGGTACTTCAGGCTGTACAAACTTAGTTTTGACAAGTTTGCTTTACTTGTCAGATTATTCGTTGGCACAAAATCCAGCTGCTGAAGGATTGGGATCTTCTGAGATTCTTTACTGAATTGTCCCCTGCTGTCAAATAAGCTTCTTTAGTGGGCTCTTGTTTGAAACAGTAAGATCGTCAAGGTCACATGTTCATTGTGATGAGAGGATAGGATCAACTGTATCCAACATAAACAAAAAGTGCCTATCTTCTCTGGCAACACAGAATAGCCATATAACTTATTGCAGCCATGTATGATAAAGTCTGTTCTTTTGATGTTTGGGTCAAACTTTCAGAGTCCTGCTTTGCAACAGACCTTACTGATGGCTGATGAAAGAACTTGAATGAAACCATGAAAAAAGAGAGAGGAAGTAAGAAGAAATTTTTTTTTTTTTTTTTTTTTTTATGTAGTGACCTCTGCTTTAAAGTAGAAGTACAACTTCTACACTTCCTACAACCATACTTCAAAATCTTTTTGTTACAGTCTCAATCACAGATCCTTCTAAAATTAGTAAATTAATTACTGAATGAGTCATGAACTGTGGACCCATGGGAACCACAGCAAGAGGCATTTGTGGTGGAAGGTCTTCCTCTGCAGAAAGAGCAAAAACCAACATCAAACCACACCAAATCAAATAACAACAAACAAAAACTTTTGTACTTGTTTCCAAGATAGGCAAAATACACTATGGTTACTGTCGTACAATTCTCTCTCCCATATTGCATGAGGAAAGAATGAGGTAAGTTCCTTTTCTCAGAAAAGCTATACATCCACCAGCATGATGTACATCTAGCTAATACAACTGTAAGGAATAACACAAAATTTAGAAGCCTCAGAGAGACTAGCACCTTAATCATCTAGGTGATGATAAAATGTCATATGCTATCTTCCTGAAAAGCTGCAGAGGCTCGTTTAATGTCTATTAACAGGGAATTAATTAAAGAGGGAAAAAATAGGGTGGAAAAAAAAAAAAAAAACAACCACAGAAGAATTGCTTAAATTAGTCATTAAATCTCCAAAAGAATCAGCTAGGGTAGGGCTAAGCCGGAATTTATACTGTTTTTATTTCCCAGATAATCAAACAGTTGAATTTGAGAAGAAACAGTAATATTGTTTCTTTTCTGTAGGTTTCTCTTTTAGATATTTTTTGCTTTACTTAACAATGGAGCACTGCTTACAGACCGTTGTCCTGTTGTGCAAGTTGCTGTACAAAGAGAGAACTACGAGACACTTCTGATCTCTTCATATGACAACAGTTATTGGATGAATACAGACATCTGGAAGAGCCAGAAGCTGACATTTAGGCTGTGGCAAGGAAAGTGTAGGTAAAATAGGGCAAGCTGGGAAGATCCTTGAAAGTAAATACTTCTGTTAGATACAGTTGTGACAGATGAATTAAAGGATGGCCAATACCATGGGGGTCAGAGAGGCTTTTAGGATGATATCAGGATCACTGCTGTTCTCCATCTTTATCCATTCTGGATCTGGTCATGCGAATCATTTGTGCCTTTTAAATCAAGGGAAATCAATGGGAGTTCGGTCTCCGGAGGTCTTGCAAGGCTGTGCCCTGAGAAGAGGTATATTTTATACTCTGTCCAAATTAGTTTGAATTTGTTTTGTCTGGCGGTAGATAGCAATAGCTGCCAATGCAATCAGAGTTACTGGCTGCTGAAGATATAGCATGAAAACTCTGTCATTGGACAAGACATTTTGCATCTTGTTCCTGTTGCAAAAAGCTGCTTGTAACACTAGTGAATTCAGCAAAGCCATTTCCCCAGGTTTAATTGCAAAGTCTCTCGGTGTGAGTACAGAGCAAGCCAGCTTGATAACCTTATTCACAACCTTGAAACCCAAAGGGAGAGTTCAATGTTACCAAAGGGTACCTGGATCCTGAAGCTGTATATTCAAGTGCTTATATTAAAATGCAGTTCTACCATCAGGTTTCTCTAGATGGTTGTTCTGGGATTCATACATGGATAGTGAAACTCATAAAGAAGGAGCACCTCATAAATGAAGGTTGCTTATTAGTCATCATATGGAGAAGATGAAGTGAATGATTAAATTTCGCTACTTCACATATATTTCATGAGTTGCTGTTGCAGAGGTTTCAGCACAGTCTGATCTGTGAAAGCCTCTGTGCTCAGATCAAAGGCTGTTTTGTGTTAGGATCATTATGTGCTGTAGTTAAGCATTTTGTTAACTGCAGTATTGACAGACAAAACATTTTTCAAGTAAGTACAACTGGTAAATACAGCACAGCTTTAAGACTGGGAAAATACAGTCATTAAGCTATCTTAATAGGGGGAAAAGAGAGCCATTATTTGCTGTCATTATGCACTGTTTGCTAATTATCCTCATCAGGTGATAAAAATTAATAAGTTAATTTAGTTTTTTATTGTTCTGCCTGAAATCCTTAGAGAATCTTAGGGAAGTAATTCTGCCTTTTGTTCCTTCTCTCTCTCTACCTTCAGTGTTATACATTAAGGATCAAAATATGAAGCTGATAGCAAGCGCCAGTTGCTTTTAACAGATACAGTGTTGATTTGTGTCTTAAATTTGCAAGCATTAATGTCATGTTATAGTAATTGTGTCCTATAAATTACTGTAATTGTCTTTCCCTTGTGTGAGACTCTTCCACTGAACATCTCCAGGAACCCCGTAGGCCCCAGGCTGAAATTCCCCAAGAGCACTCAGCCCAAAGAGGGTCCAGTTGAGGGTCCAGTTGAGCCTTGGCCTCTGGTGGAGCCTTTTGAAAAGAGATGCTGCAGGTTTCCTTCTGCCTGAGCTTCTTCTGCTGCTCAATGCTCATAGATTAACTCAGCTTCACAAACACCCAGTATTATGGATCTTCCATTTTGCAAAGGAAAAATTGACACAGGTGGTTTGATCCTCAGGCCAGTGGGAGCTGCAGTCTTGCTCCAGCAAAGCAGGTGGCTGAATGCTGTAAGTTGTCCATATTGGGGCTGGCCTGGATCAAGTACGGAGGTGTTCACGGTCACCTGGCAATCAGGAAAGCCACCATGCAACCACATTCTAGCTATCCACCCTGTAAATGAAAGTTCAGTGTAAAACCCATCTTTCTATAGGAAAGAGTTACAGATGGTTTTGCTACTGTTTTCCTATTGTTATGGTGTATTCAGGTTAGATAGGGCCTGAAGGCCCAAGCTGTCGGCTCCCTGGTGTTTCTTTCAGAAGGCAGGGGCAAACTGCTTCGACACTGATTATTTTGGGTTGGTTCCTACAACATGGAGGGCTTTTTACTGTTACTCTTTTCTCAGTTTTCCTATTTCTTCATCCATAAAATAGTTTTCTGACTTCAAGTGAAATGCTGTATGTAATGGTAGCTGCTGTCAACTACTTCTGAAGATGTGACAAGATGTAGGCCACTATAACCTAGTTGCCCTTGGTTTGATCTATAGATATGGTGCCTTCAGATTAACCTACCTCTTTTTGTTTGTTTTTTCCCTGTGAATTAAACAGGGAGAAGAATTACATAAGTTTGTATATCAGAAGGAGAGATATGAGAGTTCATTACTATGTTGGAGTTGCTTTGAGAGCCTCTAAGAATGGAAGAAGGTCAAGTCCAAACTGTCATGAAATCCAAAGTTAGAAGGCCATATCCTCAGCTTGGTTTATATCAGTGTTGCTCCATCATGTAGCTGGACTATATCAGTAGTTTGTTGGAGTGTTCTACCCACTTTTTAGAGAAACATGTTTTAAATACTTCACTATTACCGTGGTTTGATTAATGAAATTCCAATCGAAAATGAAACACACATTTATTTATAGAACATGGCCTATGCACTACCAAGGAATACATTACAGTAGTAGTACAACTTCAAGAGAGCTACAAAAGTGTTTTCAGATCTTCTCATATTTTGATTCAATCAACTGTAGAAGTACAAAGGTTTTTTTTTTGTTGTTGTTGTTGTTGTTTTGTTTTGTTTTGTTTTTATGGATGTGTAATAGAAAAAGAATATACACTTGAATGAGTAGTAAATTCCTATGAGCTTTTTGTTTCTGCTATTTAAAGTATTTATAGAACCATTTACATTTAGCCATATGATTCTAGAAATTTTCTTTGTGTATTGAAATGCCAATTCTAAATCACAAATGCACATTGGAGTGATATAAAGTGCCTTTTTCTTAATGATTTTTCATTTTGCGGTTGAGCCAAGTATCTATATGGGTTAAAATCTATAATTCCCAGAACTGATAGACAATTCTAAAGGCTTAACAGACTTCATGCATCGCTTGCTATTGAAACTGTATATCTAGAGGAAAACTAATATATTGACCTTAGAAGGCCATTTACTGTTATTCGAGATAAACCCATTGCTTATAAGTCTATGGAGTGCCTATTTTTGACAGTTAAAAGGCAAACACGAATCCTGTGAGCATTTGGCATTTTTTTGGAAAGCCCAATTTCAGATCCCACAACAGCCCACATGTTTGATCTAGAGCTAAGTATTAGATCCAATGGGAGCTCTGCAAAAATACCTGTTGTACCTGAGGTTATATTTATTCTCCGTAGGATGCTGCTACCTAACCACTTCAGAAATTTACTTTTATTTTGATATGTGTATAAGATAACTTTTGAAAGGAATAACATAAGTTCTTCATGTTTCCTGCAGATATAAACAATTATTTATACAAGGCTGAATTGTAAATGCACTTAAGTCCCTTAAAAGTCATTGTTCCCTTCATCTAAAATGACTGGATGCTTTCTAGGGCAATTTGGGGAAAGGAACAAGAGGACAATCATGTGTTTTTATATCTCTTAAGAGACTTACTTGGTATATACTACAGTCTCTTGGTGGCGAGATATTTAAAATCTATGTAACAGTTGCACATCACAAGGAAAATTTTGAAAGCATCGAAATCCAACAGCTCCAATAGCTACCATACGTAGTAAACTACCAAACATAATCTCTGACTTGGGAATCTTAAATGTGTTATGACTATTTGATCAAATATTATTGGGTTAGCTTTAATCATCAAAATAAATTAATAGTTAGTGATCCTCACTATATCATAACTGGGAGTAATAGAATAAAAATAGATGGATGCAAACACTGGCAAGTGCTTTCTAAGTGTGAGCTTTAATAAATAAGGAAATATCACCCCTAGCGAAATTTTTGGAAGCTGCCTTCTTTGATATTTAAAAGTGTACTAGACAACACATTAATAAATTTGATATCCTGCACACAATCCAAATGCCCCCACCTTCCTCTAGCTTGTCTGGGTGTATGAAAAGACCTCAGATTTCTGAAAAAAAAAAAAAAAAAAAAAAAAAAAACTTAATTAGAAAAATATTTAATTTCAGACAGACAAGATTTGGTTATTACTTGTATTCAAAGAGCTGTATTTGAAATCGTTCATCAACAGCAAGCAAAAATAACAAGTAGAAGATTGAGGAGGAGGAAACCTCATTTCCGCAGGTCTATATGTGATGGCCTACAAAAGAGATGCCCAATACCACTTTGGGCATCTCTCTTTGTGCTGGGGGAAGATTTTTCAAAAGCTATCCTTTGAGAAGTTCCTCTTAAACATATGGCTCTAAGGCTGGTGCTGAAAGAACCAAGTAATGTTCCAATAGCAGAGTTAAATAAATATCCTGTCATTCTCTGGCTGATAGTGAGCCTGAAATGAGGGAATCTGGAAAGCCTAGAAGATACCAACATTGCCCTGATTTAATTTTTACAGGTCTGAAAGGGAATAAGAGAGAGATTAGTGAGATAGCCAAGGACAAGAGGTAATTTCTAGTGACTACTTTTATGGAAGTATAATGCTCTTCTGCCATGAAGTATGTGCAAGACAACAGCAGAGGTTGGTCAGTTTTTGAAGCCAAACTTCAGAGAAGCATTTAAGTACTTTCTTGCGTTTAAGCAAACACGTATGTGATTGCCTGAAAGAGCTGTTTTTTATGACTGGAAAAAAAAAATAAAAATCCTTACATAATGTCTAAGATAGAAAACACCAGAGTATGTTTTCCGGCTCATTTACAGGCACAAAGGAAAACATTTAACTCATGGGGGACACCCATATTCTGTCATAGACTGTCTGTGGGCCCCATTAATTCTTCATCCATAAATCTTCCCATCATGAAATGTCTATTTGCATCAGTTCAGCAGCACAGTGAGTGGCTTTCTTCACCACCATCCACAGGAAATTTTCATTAATTTATGTACACTGATTTCCCATTGAAGTGGAACATAATATTATTAATTTCTGAAGGGAGTTATGTTTAATTTCTATGCGGACAATACAGCATATGCAACCAATTTTTCTGTTAAGAGAGATCCCTGAAAGAAAAAACAAACAAACAAACAACAACAACAACAAAAATGGAGAAAAGAATGACTTTCAGGGAAATGCTAAAAAATGGTAATTTTTTAATTTGTTTTGTTTGTTGTTTTGTTTCTTTGTTTCTTGGTTGGTTTGATATATTTTCAGATATAATGGCTTTTATGTCTGTTGCTATTTATAATTATCCACTTAGTGATGAGGAAAACTTTCAAAAATTAAAAACACTGATGCTGTAAGATACACTCTTGAGGGAACATTCTCAACTACCTGAATAAGACTTGGGTGGTGGAGGACAACCTATTACAAGAAGAAGAAATATACATCCTAAAATATTGGTCCTTATTTATTTCCTAATATCTGTGGTCAAAACACACAAGCAGTCAAGCCTGCTGTGGGACATCTTAATGGAAAGAACAAGCCCTGTACGTAGAGGTGAAAGCAGAAAAGGTTCAGAGGACGAGTTGGTTGTGGCCAGAAGTCAAACCTTCCCATCTTCATTTCCAAGCCCAGTTTGCCTACAGTGAGATGGTCCCACTGACTGCTTATGGTGGCTGGAACTTCAGTGAGAGGAGTTTAGCCTTTCATACAGAGAACTGAGAGAGAGATCATTTGAAGAATATATTTGTTGATGAGCCATGGTACTGCTGAAGTGGTGAAGGATGGGGTTGTTTTGCCCTTCCCAAAACAGTGTAAAGATTTGTGCTTCCAAGAAAGTTTGGCCTGTGTGTATTTGATTTGAGTACCTACTGTGATGGTAAATAACAGCATAAGGTTATATTTCACGTTACTTTTTTTTTTTTTTTTTTTTTTTGTGAGACTTCTGGTTATTTAGTATAAGCAGTGAAAAGATATTTCCTGGAGTCCTTTAGATGTTAAATATGCATGGCCTTAAATCTCAAATGCCTTGCAACGTGTACATTTACAAAACATACAAAACATTGGAACTGAAAAAGACCCACCACCACCAAAAAAGAAAAAAAAATAACACAGTTTGTCTCTGTGTATGATCCAATGTGTCAAGCAGCATAAAAACCTCTCCAATTGACACATCAGCTATGTATGATGGCATGTGGGCTGGGGAGGTCAGCTGTAGATATCAGCACTGAAACATTTTTTAAAATAACTTTTGACAGAGATGATATAAATGTAGACTGCTTGGCAAATTGTTGGTCATAAATTGCTTGCAAATGTAATTCTATTTTGTGTTTGGGAATTATCTGTAAGCAGACTGAATTTTATACATTTACCCATTTGTCAGCACTAGGATATGAACTCCTTTCACCAGTCTATTTCAGAAACTGTCCTTGCATATGCAGAGTTCATTAACTATTGATTCTCAGAATGCAGTCAGCCATGGAGGTCACATGATGGTGCAGATGATGTTTATCCTCCCTTATTGGAGCCCTAAGAGCACTAAGATTTTGCCAAGCCACACTAGAGAAATTCAAAGATACTTTAAGAAGACACAGAAAAATATTAACCTTCAGCCTTTTGCAAAAATATCTCATGTGACTTTCAGCATTGATATGGGCAAATACAACTATGAATGCTCTTTTAAGAAGACTAAAAGGAATAACCAATATTAAAGAGCATAACCAAATCAAGTTAAGAGGTTTTATTCAGTTCCGTGTGAATAGAGTTAGCTGTGTTCTTCTACCTCTGTTGTACTTAACTTTTCATATTTTTTATTCCATAGTTTCAACAAATTTATGTAAACTTGTGTTTTAGTAATTTTATGTTTCTTCAGGAGAATGAAAAAAAACTAAGATGCGGATTTTTAGTTTATTTCTGACTTAAATAATCATAAAATATAAAACATTATAAACCTCAAAAATATTGTAATAATGCATTTTAACTCCCAAAGGAAAATTATAAATTTGGTCCAAAGTTTATCCTTTCTCCTTTTCCCACCTCTGTAAAGTTTATTTGCAGTACGTATTGTAGTGAAAACAAAACAAAATAAAAAAATCTTATTTAGGAGGCCTGATCTGTGATGGATATCTGTAGGTGGGAGAAGAGGGTGGAATCTTGGCCTCTTTGGACCCTACCAAACTCTCATTGACATTATGGATTGGGCTTTTGTTTCAGGGTGGTTATATCAACGCTGTTAGAACTACTCATCACATGCAACAATAAATAAGTACAAAAGACTTTGTGGGACTGGGAACTAAACTAACAACCTAAATTTAGGATCAAGTTATTAGAATGGCTGAGATTTTTGAAATTCCATTTAACGTAGAAAACTTCAGCAAGGTAGGCCTGATTTCTCATTTGCATTTAAATCAGGAACTTAAGTTTTGCGTTTCATTATCAAACAAAAGTATCTGTGATTTAGCCATACAAATTTCTTTCTAAACCCAATTTCTTTTGAAAGAATCACAACACTCAAGGTGCCCTAATAGAATGCAACAATTAGATTTTCTAAAATAAGAAGCTGGTTTTGATTTGGTAGGAGTGCAAACCTGTCTCAAGCTACTAACTTTTAATTTACTGGTATTCTTAGCAGTCAAAAATGATTGAAGAAGGCTTGGTTAGAGAAAAATGAAAAAATAATTTGTTTTATCCTAAAATATCTCTGAAAGTATTTAGCTTTTCATAGAGAAGACACATAATCTTTAAAGAGAGCGGTTTGCTATTGAAAAAATGAATAATACATTTTATGATATAATTTTCAATTCTGCTGTTTTATTTACCCTATGGAATTTCAAAACCCTAGAGAACTCAGTGAAAGCTAGACAGAGCATGTGTTGCTGTGTGTGTGCATACATAAGGGAGAAAAATATGAAAAGGGGTGAGAGAGCCCAAGCAGAGAAGTAGAAAACATTCTGATGGATCTAATTTAATTTTATGTTGTGTTTTTATATTGAAGTTCATTTGCAAGCACTGACATTTTGCTGTGAAAAGCCATGAATGTGGGATCTGCCAAAACGAGATGAATATTTTTTAACTAACTTTAGCTGTTGGATTATAATTTGTTAAAACAAACAATAGCTTACCGCATTACAGTTGAATGCAAAGATATTACTGTACTCAGCTAAAATCAAATAATCTTTTAGTTTCTATTCTCTCTAAACTAAGCTAAACAGTAGTGTCATAAAATGACAAATTACAGGACGAACGTAAGAGCAGTGCCTTCAAAAATACAATAGTTATACAAGCCATCTATTGTTAATGAAGAATATAATGCAATTTGTCTGTCTGTAATACAATTATGCAAATCAAAGATGGAACTATCCTGAAATCTCTCTACATTCCAAGTGATTAAAATGAGATAATTTATCAAAAAGAATATTACTGATCATGTTTATGTGTTGCACATTAATCCTATTACAATAATGTATCTTTCTACTAATGTAATGGATTTGTGCAATCTAACAGAAAATGACTTTTATACTACCCACAATTACAAAAATATTCAAAGCATATCCATCGCTGCATAATAGCATATGCCTAAGACCGTACAATAAACCTATTAAAACAAACAAAGCTTATGAATGTAACCTTCATACCAATAAAGACAATGCTAAATTCAATTTTATTGCCCTCATTATTTCAACAACTTCATATGTAATAAAAACTGTGAGGAAATTACCTTAACCCTCTTTATAAAGAAAGAAAATCTTATAAAAATATAACACAAAAAAATGAGAATCATTTCAATGGACACAAGACATGTAGAACATATAATAAAATCTTCTAAACCAACATGTAAGTTGCAATCCATGCGCTTCCAGTCCAAAAGGTCTCTCTAAATCTAGGCAATCTGACAGATATAATCTTAATATACGACAAGTCAATCCTTAAAGTAACAGCATCTTCTGAAAGAGTATCTATTATATGCAGTGAGGCATGTGGAAATGTCATGAGGTACATGAGGACTTTTTTCCATGTGCATGGAAATGTAATAGAAGGCTTACAAATTCCTCAGACAAAGCTGTTGTCAGAAAAGTCATCAAAAACTCCAAAACACAAAGGATAAGACAGCCTATTCAGCTTTAAAACTAACATTGTACATTATAGTACAGGCACCAGGGGAATGATCACATGCTCAGGGTATCATAATATAACCTATTTTTTGTGTCCAAAGTTGCAGAAATGGATTATTGTATAATATTTATTCCTCTCATTTTATACTAATACTAATTTCATTTCTAGATTTCAGCCCATCTTTATTGACCTAGGCTTGCTGAGCTCTTTTTTCATCCCAAGAATGCTTCATTAGCTTTCTCAGTGTGCAGTTGCAATGTACTGTGCATTTTTCCTTCTGGCAGGTAGGCTTTGCTGAGATGTGGCTTAGACACTGAGTTAGTTGCCTGCAGGACTGATGCAGCTGCATACCCCTCCAGCTAACCCTCTTAGTGACCCTCCCTGGCATGTAAATTATACCTGTTTCACAGCTATTTATTCCTTTCTTTGACAAAATTCCTCTTATTCCTCTTCTTAAACCAGTAGGTTCTCCCTATCATCACAAAAATATTTATTAAAAGGATATAAGAACAAGAAAAAAGAGATGATTCTCAGGTACGATGAGCCTGTATTTAGTGTTCTTAGCCTGAGTAGACTCAGATGTTACTGCTAACAATTCATATGCATGCAGTGTTCCATAGTTCATGGGATAGCTGTCTGTAGCTGCTTAAAACTTAATTTTGCCTTTCCTAATCCTACATTGCTTTTTGTTTTTGTTTTTGTTTTTGGTTTTGTTTTTTTTTTTTTGTTTTTTTTTTTTTTCAGAGCTGCCCAGTGCCTTCCCTGATTGATACCATCCCGGATGGGCAGCACATCCCTGCTGGGCTTATTGTCATACCCAACCTGGCACTTTTTTTCCTTTCTGCCATTACTGCCTTCCTTCAGGCTTGGGGCAGAAAGGTTTGCAGCCAGGAAGCATCTGCCTGCAACTCAGCTGTTGCTGGGAGCTGCTGTTAAGATCAAGTAATCTTCACCAGGATAGAAAAAATGGATTTTATGCTGCATTTTACTAACTGAGTGATAAAAACAGACCACTCTGTACTGGAAAACTTGACCTAATGTACAAGATCTGATGCTTTTGTAAATACAAGACTGTATTAACTGCTCTACAAATCTATAAATCTCCTGCTTCTGTTGCAGCTAGAGTATCATGTTCAAAAGGATTTGAATTCCCAAACTTTCCCTCTGTTCTGTACTGTGAATGGGATAACATGATCTCAGGGGTAGAAATCCTAATTTTCAAACTTGCTGGCACAGGTTTCAGCTTTCAGTTTCTGAGAACCCTCATTTTTACATGGGATTTGTAATATACATGTTTCTTTATCATGTGTCTAGGAGGCTTAAGATATTTTTGGACAACTGCCTGTTCGTCAAAGCTGTCTAGTGCAAACTTAGCAAACCTCCTGTGCTTTGCAGCAGAGAAACATAGTAAGGAGAGACCTGGTTTTGGCTAAACTTGGCAGGTGCAGGACCTTCCTTTTCACGCAGTTTAATATTTGCCCATATAGAGTTACTTGAAAACAAATTGAGATACTGCAGCAGCTTGTTTGGATTCATCCCTGTCTTTGCATCTGTCTGTTTTTCAAACACAAGTATACTCTAAGACCACTGATAGGTGGCAAATGCACATGCTTTTTTTTAAACAGGAGCAGAAGCTCCTGATATCAGTAAGGACAGCTGTCCTTTCTCAGGTGAGAACTAATCTAGAAAAATCATATTTCACACCCGGAGAACTTAACTTTGTAATGTTCTGTTTGAGTATTAATTTAGCCAGCTCTGTGTGACATGTGCAGACATAAATTTCAAGTACCTTCAAGCACATAGCCCAAAGCCACCTCAGCAGCTTCAGAGAAACTACAAATCCATAAAACCATTGTGAAGCTTGGGATAACAGCTGGCCCTAAGGATCTCGTGTGCTCTGGTGCACCCCATTGACTCTGTCCTTTAGTGTTCACCAGGGACCTCCTGACAGTGTCAGTCCCTCTGGACAGCTGCGTGGCAAAGGCTGTTGCCATCCATTTCTCCTTTCTTTTTGAATAATTGAAGCTTGACAAGGTTTTGGACTGAGCTCTTCATCAGACAGAATATCCAATGGGTTTTAGGCCTGGTGATCTGCACAGAACTCCCTCTTCCCTCACTGAGCTGGTCGTAGCCTTGCTCAGCCCTACAGAATATAGCCTCTGGGGTGCTCCATTGACAGTGAGGGATAGTGCTCAGTAAAATCTCTTAGAAACAGATCTAAAAATATTTAAATAGTAAAAGATATAAAGCATGTGTCCCCTGGGATGTTCACATCCCAGCCTAAGCAAGTCAGATGGGTCCTGAGAAGATGAAGGGGGGAAAAGTCAGCAAAGGTAGCATCTGAACTTATTGCTAACTTCTCTGCATTTTTAATCATCTTGAGTACCAGCCTGTATCTCTTTCTGTGGCTCATTTCCAATAAAATGAAGGTTAATGCTGCCTTACTTCACAGAATTGTTGTAAAACTAACCCCAGCCCTAGTGAGATGCTCAGATAGCACGGCAAAGGGAGACATCTAGGTACCTGACTCTGGCAAACAGCCAAATTTCCTTGACATGGCTAGTGGCTAGGGACTGGTAGCCCAGCTGGTTGTAACAAACACACAGAGCTTTTGTGCTCTTTGTTTACTGCACACGGGTCTGTCTATGGGCCATGCTAGTGTGTGAACATGCGTTGTGGAGAAAAGCAGCCCCAATTTTCCATACCATCTAAGGAACTCAATTGGCAGAACCGTGTGACAAATCAGGGCAGATTAAAGTCAAGCTGGTCAAATTCTGCCATGCTGACATTTGTACAAAAAAAAAAAAAAAAAAAAAAAAAAAAAAAAAAAGTGCGGCATTGCTGGGTCTAAAAAAAGGCAGAATTTGGATTGTAGTCACAACAGTCAGGGATGCAAGCAGGAAGAACTCTCCAGTGTTAAAGGCAAGTGAAGACTCATTTTTAAGCAGAATGAGGCTGGCTGTCTGCTGGGGCTTTTCTGCTCTGTTGAAGTTGTAATTACAGCCTCTCAAAGCTTGCGTGACATTGCTAATTTGAGACAAAATGGGAGACTGATATCTGTAAGAACACTCAGGGTTGGGATTTTGTTTATAGAGTCCATATATCAGCACATCAAACCTTTGAATATTAAAGTCATTTGGTAACTTTATATAAACAGTTATAGAAATCATCCAAAAACAAGAGATGGGAAGATGTAAATGTCAGCTATTGAGAAAAATTTAAAGAGGTTAGTCAGTTTTTAAGATACCTGAAAGTCAAATTGACCATCAAACTGTGGCATGAAATTATGAAATATGAATTACTTAACACTTTTCAGAACACAGCTTTCTTTACAAAAGATCCCCTACCTACAGAAGAACCTTTGTATATTAAACAGTGCCTTCCACTTGAGATATAGATTTTGTAATTTGATAGATCCCATTTTATTTTGTATAGCTTTGTATTATGAAATGATCCAGTTCTTTGCCTTGCAGGTTTGATATTGACTGATTCCCCTGACTTCTGGGGAGCTGTATGTGATACGTATCTGTATAAAGGAGAAGCAAATAAATGCTCATTGCAAATAGTCATATACTGATGATTTGTGTCAGCTTAATTGTGTGGAAAATGTCTTGTTCCTTGACACAGAATAAGTGTCAAAATATATGGTTCTCCTTTCCACATTGACCCAGAAGGCAGTCTTTCACTCTGTAGTGACACATCCTAGGCAGACCTCTCTAAAACTGTCTATCACTCTTGGTTGGCTCTCCGGGTGCTCTGCCTTGTTGAGGTATGTGGGTTCATACAGTAGATTTAGTCCTGCAGCTTGCTGAACATCTCTGAAGTGTCCATTAATGCCAGGGTCTTAGGATGCTCATTTGCCTGAATTAGCTAATGCTACATGCTACCCAACATTCTTATGGGAATGAAGAGCCTTAGCCTTTAGCTATGTCCTTCCTCCTCCCTGGAGATTAATGCCAGATCTTTCTCAACTTCAGTGGGAGATGAGTGTGCCTAGCACCTTGCTACACCAGGCCTTGACTTCAGTTCATTGTTATGTGAAGATTTAACAAGAGCTTTAGAGAGAATAGCAGAGGTTTCTTTCACCCTGTATGTGATAATGACCCACAGCAGGAACCACAGGAGAGAGCTAAGTACTCATAAATGAAGTTATGAAAGGATCTCGAGTTTGGGGGCTTCTGAAATCACCTCCTGCTATGGATAAGCACTCCCTTGTTGACATGCCTACCATCCCTTGACATTACCTGTATTCACGCTGGGTCTGTGGCTAGAAATGAAGATGTTGGTGCTTATCTATCTCTATCTAATTTACAGAAACCTTGTTGTCAAACTCTCCATGCTCAAGAAACAGCGGTGTAGGGATTTGTGTCCAAATGGGGTGGAGGCGGGGAGAGATGACAGGAGAATTAAAACCGGTTTTATCTGATACGGATCCAAATCAAACAGATCTCCTTTATTTATTTCCATTTGAGACTCTCTCAGCAGCAATGTGTAAGCATTAAATATACAGGAGATAGCAAGTCGAGGAGAAAACGTAAAAGAGTTAAATGATAGCAGGGATCAGTATTTTAGTGTATTCCTTCTACAATCTACTAGATACAAATAGAAAAGGCTAGGCACAACATAAATATTTCCTATTATGGATAAACTAAAGTCACAATGGAATCTGTCATGCTTGTGATATGAGAGATGGACAATATTCCTGAGCTGTTGCCATGCGGCACTTGAATGCGGTTTGTATTTTGTTTATGGAGCTGAATCAGAAAGCCTTTTTCCCCTCCCCTCTCCCTCTCTTTTTTTTTTTTTTTTTTTTTTGGCCCAGCATGTGTAATTCTTCTTCATGGAAGCTCGAAATGGCTGTGGAGCAGCTCAATATTCCATTTATTTTATTTATAAAAGAAATTCAAAGCCTGAAAAGATGAAGTAATTGACTTACTGGGATGACAGTTAAACCCACTAAATTTAATCTTATCCTCTCAAGTACAACATATCGCGCTTACAAATTATCACCCTGCACCAGACAGGCCTGCTCTCTTCACCTAATCCAAATGGAAATGAAGGCCTCTGTTATTGTATTATCTGACTTTACTATCAGCATTAATCCGGCTTAACTCACTTAATGATGCCACTTGTGGCACTATGAAGGCAGCAAAGAAGTCTATAAACTACTTCCATTAAAATGCAAATCTGGCCCACAGAGAAAATAAGTGACACAAAAGTAGGAGAATTCGGCCATACACTGTATTAGCCTCTTGCCGCACAGAACTGATACAAGTATAATAACTGATGCTGTGATTATTATTCTAGCTGTGGATTTCCAATGAAAGGAAGCCAGTCTACCACAGAACGTCACAAAAGTGCTTCAACAAGCCAGGGTATTTAATTTCTGAAGAGATTTATATTTTTTGTTGTCAGGAAATGAACAAATACTTATCAATGTAAAAACTGCTATCTTAAATCTTCCTGCCAGGTTTTTCATACTGATATTATTTGCACCCTATAACACAGGAAATGAAAATCTTCTGTGCCTTTCACATCTCCACTGTATCTTAAAATCCTTTAGTAACAGCCTTGCTTCTTTTTTTAACCCCCTTCTGTAAACATAAAGGAAAACTTTTATGGATTAAGTATAGGGAATTACTAATGCCAAAATCTCAGCCCCAAATTCCTTCTGAACATTCTGTTCACCGTTAATTTAATTTTATTATTATTTTTTTTTTCTTTTAAGAGAACCATAACATCTGTTTTATGGAGAAGCCTGGTTTAATTTTAGTGTAAAGCTATTCACTTTTATCTCTGCTCCTCTCATCGCTTACATACATGCATGCACACTTGTGTATCTGCCTGGTCACCCCTTTGTATGAAAAACCATTAATGCAAAAGCCTTCATTAGTATGAAAGAAATCCCAGTAAAAACACTGGGATTCTATCTTCCAATTTCTCTTGAGCTCAATAGCTTCCTCTGCCTCAGTAACCCTAAGACTTTATTTCTGGCATCGAGACAACATGCATATCTACAGGGAGACATAGGCACGGAGCCCCTACTGCTTAAATAAACATTTCTCTGTAGGCTTTGATAGTGAAATGTAAATGCAAGAATTTGGTCCAGCATGTTTTATGTACAGGGTGACAGACGTATGATGCCCCTTCACTTTTCCTTGGAAATCTTATTACTGATAATATTGAAAATTAGAGATGGGGCCAAGCGATGCAATTGGGATTCGTGTTTCAGTCTTGCGCATGGGAATTTGATTTAGCTCAGTATGCTGAGAGGAGTAGCAATGAGATTCAGGTTTGCATCGAAGTTTGGATGCTGAATCCCCTTTGAGGCTGAAGAATGTTTTGATCTGGAGCCCTGGCGTGATCACTGACAAAGACCTATTCTTTCTCATCCCCACTCGCACGCTTACCCCACCCTGAGCATGACTTGTTATTGAGATGGCTGTTCAGCAGCACACAACTTTGCTCTGATGTTGCATTACTGAAATACTTCTAAATTGGTTTCTCTCTCACCTTAGGCCTGCACGAACATGATCTGATTTCTGCAGACGCTTGATCTGCTGTAGCACTTCCATCAGGGAGCTCATCCCTGACCTTAGTGCCACCGGTGTTTCAGCAGTGGGCTGCTCGGTGCTAATGAAAACATTCAGTTTCAGCCTAAAACAGCTCTCTGTGCTCTTACAATAAAGAGAGTTTTTGCTTAAAAGAGGCTAATGGCTCTGCAGAATTTGGCAGTTTGTGGTCAGTAATGGGCGCTGGGGATTTTTGCTGTTTTCAGGGTGAAGCTGGCCTCCAGCCACAGCATATCTGGAATCATGTTTTGGCCTAACAGACATGCAATGCTACACACATATTGCTCATCGGGTGGGCTTTGGGCTATTCCTAGATTGCAGAGCACGGAAGGGTGCCAGAAGAGAGCCCAGAAGCTGCTGGCAGGCCCGCTGCCTTCCACCCCTACACAGCCACACATTCTGTCCTCAGTGGCTACAGATTTGCATTCCCTGCACCAAATCCCTAGCTGTGTCAGACAGTATCAGTGAATGATTTACAGAGCTTTACTCAGGGCTTGTTAGAAGGAAATTAATTGCCTGATTTATGGGAGAGATGTCTCAACTCCTGCACACCATTGGTCTGAGGCCTTTACCTTCTGAGATGTGAAATGCCCTGTGTACAAGCCAGATATCAGCTAGATATTTTTTCTTATTATTATACAAGGAAACTTTATTGGATTAGCTCAAAATACCATTTCAAACCTGAATGTATTTTAAAAATTAAAATTGAGATTATTTCGGTTTAGCCAAGAATTGGTTTAACAAACAAAAACAAACCTAAACAAATAAACAGAAGCTTCCAAAACACAGATTTGCAATGATGCAAAGTAGAGCAACCTGTGAAACTTAAACTGTCAGGTATTTCCAGTGAGAACCTGATTTTATCTCTGCCTTTAACCTGTGCTTTCAGGAATGAAAATTCATGCAGCTACAGAATATTTTTCAAAAGCAATTGCCTTGTCTTTATTTAATTTAACACTATAAATGACACAGGGTTGGATTTTCACATCATGCATCATCCATGTGTCTGCAACATCTTTATGGACACATGCTGCAGTTATATACATTAAACGTTTCCAGAGAAAGGTAAGGGGCTAGACTGGATGACATCCAGAGTTCCCTTCTAGCCAAGTTACTTTGCAATTTTGCAAGTTCTAGTGAACCAAAGAAAATACGTAGATATCTAATAAAATATTGTCTTGTATAATGCATGATACTAAATATTCAACATTCAGTCTCCTAGGAAAACTTTCTGTATACATCAAATAAGTAGCATGCTGCAATATTCTTCAGACACAGCAGTGTGATGTGCAGTAAATCCTATTAAGTTATTGTACTCACAGGAGGCATGAATTTTAGGTGTATATACAAACAAATACCCATGCAGAGCAAATCAGGCAATTTTTACTTGCAATTATCAATCAGGCTTGCATCTGATTTATGCTAATTACAGATGAAAAATGATCAAACATATAACTTGCTATTTTTCTTTTATTGGCATTGATACAAGCATGGTAGCCTAGAGATAAATTTTCATAAACTTGCCTACATATATGTGGTGGAAAATGGTCACATTCATTGTCATTAAAGAACTTTCTGAAGTCTGAAACAAAAACATCAAACTTCAACTATCAGGTGTTAATAAATCATTTAAATATGCTAAGCAATGAGATCATTAGAGATTATCAAATTCACACCTGTGGAACAATTAGGGCATAGTGGGAACTGAGTGGTGGGGGGGGGGGGGGGGGGAAGAGTAATGTATTATAAAAGCAACCTTTTTGGTGAGGTTAGTTTTCCTATGTATCTGTTAGTATTATGAATCTTGCTCTCAAAGTTTGTCTTTTGCATGTATTTGCATGCTGTTTTTAATAATCAAGAATAAGAGAATCAAGATGAAGAAAATATTTTAAAGTAGTCTCTGGATGTTTCTGCTCTTCAGATGCTCATGGAGCTTATTCTGTTATTTTGTACTTGGCTTCATCTGGAGTGGGTGTGATTTGGGGTGTTGTTTTTTTAAAACTTTATTTTATTGAGTTGGCTACAGTCATCATTTTGGGGGGATTCATAAGGATCCTCACATGCCTGCTCTCAAGGGTGTTTGTTACTGAGGTGTGAAGGTGTTCTCCATTTGTTCCTCTAGTGCTGGCTCACTCAGCTTGGTGTTGGCAGGCCCAGGGTGGTCATCTCCTGGCAGGGAGGGAATGTGATTCAAAGGCAGTGGCTGGGGTCATGGTCTAAGAGTCTTCTGTCACTGTCTTCCTCCTCAAGTTATATTTGCTTAATGGTTTTAATAATACACTCCAGTATGGGATATTATTTGACAAATGTATAGTCTTGATCTGGAAGTATGTAGTACTAAGCTAGTACTAGAGCATGACATTTTGCTGAAGGAACTTCCTTATGTAGAGAGGCACCCCCTGTGTTGGTTGGTGAGGTTAACTTTGGAAGAAGTTAAGTGGCTTTCTATGTGGGATGGGCAGAACTGCCTGCATTGTTTTGCTGGGGTGTCTGTCTCTAGCAGATCCCCATAGTGCGCTCCCAAAGCACCAGAAATAAGGTAGGCCTGCTGAAGGATGCCTGCAGTCGTCTGCTGAAACCCACTGGTAAATGGAAGGATTGCTTTCAGCTGTGGTTTAAGTGTGACAGATGCATTTGTTTATTAAAGTGTGGCTCAATCCTTGACCTAATAAAATAACATAAATAATAAAAAATTGATTTCTTTTGGAAGAGTAGATTGGGCTGGACTATGAAGATATTTTTGCCATGTGGGAAGCTGGGAAATGGAGGAAAACAAAAGGTAAAGCTTGCAGCTAAGAATGTGAGCTAGTTCAGCTCCTGCAGTTTTGACTTATTTAAAATCTTTCAAAATTTCATTTTTAAGGTCTGTACCTGGTAGAGCTGCTCAGAATGTTTTTAATGAGAGGGAGAAGGAAACTTAAGCAAAAAGACATATCTTTACTAAGCTTTCTTTGTCTATGTCATTATGGCTTTATTGCTTACTTTTTTATATCCTCAATTTAAGACAATATTCAGCTAGTTCTGTGAGTGTGTTTATATATATAGCTTATAGTTTTTTATTATCATTATTTTTTAGTGTTCAATATTATAAAAAATATTTCTTAGATACAATGTTGAATTTTACTAACCTTTCAAAATTTCTATTTAACAAGGTTGGAATTTTCTTTAAAGGATGGGAATTCCTATTTTATCCCAAATCTATTGCTGACTGTACTGAGCAAGGCCAGCAGAAATCTGATTCAGTGCACAGTCAGTAAAATATAACTCTCCAGAAACAATGGGCTGGTTGGCACTGGTGTCTTCAAATCTCACTACTAGCATCACTTGGGAACATCAAGGGAACTTTCTTCTTTTTACTTCTTTTGTGCTCATAAAGAAATTTTGGCTCTAGCCATGTGTACTTATGCCTTTCCTTCTGTTACTATCCCCTTTTGGCAGAGAACTTTTAGGTAGAGAACTGTCTGCTGTGTGAAAGTTGCTCATTCATTTTTCAGAGGCCACTGGACAAGTCAGTGGGTAACAACTCACTGACCTGGAGACCTACCCGAGTTCAGATAAATGAGCTGTGTGTGAAAGGCTAAAAATCCCATTACCAGACCTTGAAACATCTTGTCCTTAGGCAAGTTTGCAATATTTTTAGGGAGGAAATAAATGCAAGTTGTGGACTAAGGAACAAATTGGATAAACAAGCAGTGAGCCACTTTACTGCAACATTTTTTTTCCTGTGTTTTTGCTGTGCTGCTAAGGATCTGAGATGATAGCATTGAGAGATGCAGGGCCATTGTGTCCTAGAAATAAACAAAACATAGTGAGGCCTTAAGCATTATTTTACTAGCTTGGTATTCTTGATGTGATGCTTATCACAAGGGTAAAATTATTTTAAAATTCTTCATATAGTAGAAGGCAGGAGGTCATGTTTGGATGACCCAGACAAAATGAATTTGAGAGATGACCCCACCTCTAGCAAATTGGTACTTCTCACAATTTTTAAGATTGGACAAACTCTTTCTGAAGACCCAGATCCAACAGATATTTGGGTATCTGTCTTAATGTAACACCTACACATTTGGGGATTATGGACTCTGGGCTACATGTCATTTCTGACAATCCACATGGAGACTTGTTCCGGTTTTACCCATAGTCCCACTTTAAATGGCATTAAAGAGTGAGGTAATACAGTATAACCTCCTCTAAACTGCTAGAAAAATCAATCTTCAAACTCTAGTATTTGTAAAAACATGGTTAGTGTCTGGAGTAACCTGTATTTCTGTACTCTCCTAAGCTCCAACGCTTTCTGTACAAAATGCTGAATTCACCTGAGCCTGCTGGAATTCAAGCCCCCAGCAAACCACTCTTTCCCTGAGCTATTAGGACCTTTCTGAGAAGGAACTCAAGCTGTTTTCATCTGTCTGAGGCTGCTCAGGTGATATTTCAGCAGAAGTGGATGGGACAGATAAAATCTGCTAGAGCAAGTGCTGAGGGTGCCTTTTCAATTAAGCCACGTGAACAGGTAGGAAGCCTGGCCATGACTTTAGCCTTGGAGCATCTTGCACAGGAAGAACTCAATGCAATTGAGGTATCAAAACCACTTAAGACCACAGATGGAAAAATGCTGGTAACTATATATACAACAACAAAAGTTTTCAATTGAAAATGCATTTCTGTAGTTTTCCTGGTAATAGCAGAAAACAATATCACTTTATCTAACTCACGGGTTATTCTTCTTAAGAATTAATGTGTTTTTTAAGAAAAGGAGGAAAAAAAAGTAAAATGTTTCTTTTGACAATAGCAATAATGAAATATTTTCAGGTTTTTTGGTTAGCTGAAGTCTCTTGCTTGAATGCATCATTAACTGAATAGCAAATAAATTCTACTGATGAACCTAAAATATTTTTAACTGAAAAAAAAACTCTTTTAAACATTTAACTTCTTCATTGTATTACTAAATGTGTTAAAGTCATTTCTTAACACATTTTTTTGCATCTTGTAGAGCTGGTCTCTTGAAGGTATTAAGGTACCTGAGGTATCCCCTAATATATGATCACACTGATTTCAATAGGATTTAGATCTCTAGGCACTTCTTAAATCCTGCTGGGCACTTATACACCTTTAAGCACCTAACTACATCTAAAAATCTGGCCCTTGATAATTGTAGAAAATAGTCCTTTCTATCATGTAGAGTTTTCTGCTAGCAAACTGGAAAAGTAATTAACATATAGATGCATCCCTCAGATGCTAGACTGGGTTAAACTGGATTTTTCTACCTTTTAATAACCATTGGAAAACAACAAGGAATTAATTGGTTTGGAAATGTGAACTGATGGAAAAAAAAAAAAAGTTGAGCTACAGAAAAATTATTAACTATGCAACACAGAGTCCTTAAAAACCATCAGTTAATGAAACAAAGAAAAAAATACATTGAGTGAGAATTGATTTAGAAGTGAAGAAGACAGATGAAAAAGGAATTGCAATATAATATGATGAAGAAAAGATTTCTGTCTTGGAGACTCAGCTAGTCATTGCTGTCACTGTAATGGAGTGAGAATAGTGGTCCAGGGAGCAGCTCTGAGATAAGAGGCTGCTTCCTGCAATGCTGTGATGCTCTGTTGTGCTCCCTGCTCAGGGTGGCATTGCCAGGCTTTACTCAGTCCAGCTGTGACTGTGCCCTGGCATCTGAAGGTGAGGAGGTTCCCACCTGTCTCCTCCTCTGATAGTGTGTGAGACCTCCAGCCCTCCCTGGGCACTTGGCCCAGTAGTGGGATAAGAAATGGCTTTGAAATCTGTGGATAAAAAATGCTGTGTAAGAATGAAGATTTTTTTTTATTAGTATTTTTTATTATCCTCAACGGCAGAATTTGAAATATCTGCTAGGAAATGTTGCCTATTCACAGTCTGTGAGATATCTTTAATCATATTCTAGCCAGAGAAAAAAGAACTGTGAGAGGTACTATAAAACCTCTTCCTTGCTTTCATCTTTTCTTTTTTACTGAGCCTCACTTGAGAGTGAGAGGAATCCACAGCTAGACTGATTCTAGACTGACTAGGTTTGTTCTAACACAAGGGGATCATTGTAAAAGACATTTATACTGTAAATACCCCCAGGTTAATTTCTTGGATTTGAACAGAGTTCTTTCACAGTGTAAAGTAAATATTTTTACACTTTGTGTGCAGAGGATAAGAATCTTTGTTTTGACTTAATTGTGAACATAATGATAAAATTGAGAATGAGGCAGGGAAGAACTATTGATGGATGTACTTTAAGTGCTGGAGCTTTGTATTAAACTTACAAGTGAATAGAGATTAAAATAATACTGAATAAAACAAAATGCTTTGGTAACTGTGCTTTGTTTTTCAGAGTTTCTAAGGCTCTTCCGAAACCATGTAGAAGCCAAACTGGTGGTATGTTGTTCCACAAGGCACAGCATGGGATCTTCTAAGGTGGTAAGATAATTTCTTATATCAGCCCTTAAAAAATATTTACATGTTTCTGTACTGCAAACAGATCCATACAAGTGAAATGAATTTTAATAATATGTAGGTGAGTTTTCTTAGAAATCCACACTGCAGGTGGCATGTGTGCAGGTTCCTCGGGAGGGAAATGAGAAGGTGACACCTGCAAAGTGAAGTGACTTGTACTGTGTGCATGCAAGAAGAAGGACAGGCTCACACCATGCTGCCTACCCCCATGACTATGTTGAGTTGAACGTGGACCCCAGACTGGCAGGTTTCTGATCTGATCAGAAATCCCACAGGAGTCAAATGGATGTTCTGTCAGAACATGTGTGCCAGGGTCACCTTTATGAGCTTTGTGTCACGATGTTTGTGTGTTTTGTATCACCAAGTCCAGAAAAACATAGTCACAGAGGACCAAACTTGATGCCCATTTATGTGTGTGAAAAGAAGTTTTCCTACTGCAAGGAACCAGAGCTCAGGTGAAGAGAACAGAATGACACTGGTTTGAAAATCTAAGGTCTTTTCTCAGACCTGCATGTAAGAAGAATGAAGATTCCTGATCTTTACCTTCACTTCAACTAACATATAAAACAAACGAACAAAAAACCAACCACCACACAAATGGAGTGTTCTCTTCAGTGTCACTTCTGCTGTCTGGGAGAGATGAGACCAGCCTGCTGCTGGTACACTGAGAGGGATCCATCTTTTGCTGCAACCTCCCTAAAGCATCTCCACACCTGTACTCTTCTGCATCAGAAATATGGTTCACTGAGGAGTTTCTCATCATTCAGAAATGAGATCAGACTTTACTGTCCAGCAGAGAATTGAAACTGGAGTGGAATGGCGATTACCTTAATTTGTAAGTTATGGCTTTCTGCTGTTATCTACACTACTGAGTAACTCAGTGGAAAAGGAGATGATGTTGGTGCTGAGGATGAAAGCTTCACACTGTGAGCATTTTGGATGTACTCTTATCCCTTGGGCAGAAGCCCATTAATGCTTGGAGTGCATGAGTTGACCTGTAGAGTGCATCTTCCACATCAGCTTTGTTGAAAAATCAGTATGTTTGTGCCCCTCTGAGTTTGCTCTGAGGTGTAGTAAATGAGTAGGATTAGGAAACTTCCTTCTTAAGTTCCCAGACCCTGCTAAAATACTAATATACTCTCCCATGGCCTTTTACAATATGGAAGCAATGTAATAATTACAAGCTACTACCATCAGGGAGATCAAAGTCCCTGTATTTCAAGGTGGCACTTGATGTATTCAAGCATAAGAGCACAATCTCCTATATTTCTGTGAGCTAAGAGAACCAGGAGGTGAACCCGAATGAGTCTGAAACTGAAAAGTGTTTGCCAGTAAGGCCAGCTCTTAATTTATTCTATACTCATCTTTCAAAAGGGAAAGAAATACCTTTATCAACTCCTTGATGAAACATGAGAGCTTGTTTGTTCTTAACATGTAGGAAGAAAGAGCCAAAGGTGTTATTTCAGAAGCACTGACTGAGAAGCTTTGTAGTGCAAAGTCTTTCATTGTGCCTACCTAGACTTGAAAAAATTTCTCAATGTGAGCTGAATACCATTGCCTTTCATTTACTTTAGGGAGAGGTGTTTTAGCTCTTATTTCTGAAATACTCATGGCCTACATTTGAAAACTTTTAAGGATTTGAAAAATTTTAAGGATGTTAAATCTGCTAAAATGAGTGCTTGCATAACACCTGCCCTTCTGGAAGCTAGTAAGATAAACAGCATTGCTTGTGGACTAAAGAAAATGTGGTCGGGGTGATAAAAAGGGCTATAGGTAGATCTATTGGGAAAGAAATGTAATTGGATTCCTGGGTATCTTACTGGTTGGGGCACTTCCCTTTCTGCCCCACAGCAAAAAGGTCCCAATCCAGTGGAGCACTTAGCTCTGAGCAGTGCCTTGGAGATCAATGGGGCTACTTACAGCATGTAAAACCAGGCACATGGTTAAGTGCTTTATTGGGTCAGAGCCAGACTGAATAACACATACATAACGCTGCATTCAGATTCACTATATTCAGTTCTCAGATCTGTATTGATCTGAATTTTGAAGCCTTCACTGAATTAACTTTTAAAGTAAATTTTCTTTTTTATAAACACAAAATGAATTTGATGTAGTTGCCCCTTTCATTCAGAGATCTGAAAATACTTTAAAAAAGTATGAATGTATTGATCTTTCACTATGGGGAGAGTGAGTAGTAGCAACCATAAAACAGATGAGGAATCTGAAAGTAGAAGAGTGAAGAAAAAATCCACAACAACTGACTGAAATTGGAAAACAAATTTGTCTTGATTGTATTCCCATCTGCTTTGGGTTCGGTTTCATTAGCTTTCTTGAAAGGGAGCTTCTGTCAGGAAAGTATATGAAAGCACTGTAGATATTCAAGAGCAGTTGCAGAAGTGTTTTTTAACCTAGCTTCTAATTCATGGGCTTACGTATGCCTGTTCTTTTTTACATACTGTGAAAATAGTATGGATTTGCACAGGGTAGGTACTTTTTTGGTCACAGTTTTTATCAAAGGAAGTTTTTAAGAAGAGGCAGAAACCCACCGGAATATTGTTTGCATGTTAACTTATGGAACTCACTGTCCATGGATAACATTTCAATAATGTGTCAAAGACTTAGAATTGCTTGTTATGTGTGCAAAGGACAGCTGCAGCAACTTTAACTAGGATGATAGTATACAGGAAGAAGAGCAATAATGCTATAACCGTTAAGCATTGGGCATAGGAAGAAGATTCTCTCATAAGCAAGTTATTACATAATTCTGTTATGGGAGTTTCACACCTTCCTCTGAAACATCTGGTGCTAGAAATGCAATAAAATACTAAATGAATTTCTGACCTGATGTGGCATGACAATCAATAAAGTTCTTTTATTAGTGAACTCTACTTTTAACAACTTGTCAGAGTAACTGTACACAGCTTTGCAGAACGCCAACTTGTGACCAAACATTCAGTTTCTTTAAAAACTGAATCTTTCCTTCCTTATCATACACTTTCTCAATTCTGGGGAGATTATCGCAACATCCTGCACAATCTGCCACTAGAGAAAATGTGGGTTCTTGTGGATTGTTTAAAACCTGATATTTGCTGTGTAGAAAACTTTAGCAATATAAAGCAGCTGAGATGCAACCACAACCAAAACTGCTTTAGGCAGAGTAGTCAGTCCACGGTAGGTACATCTGCAGGGATTTCACCCATGCTTCTTCCTTCTGTGCACTGCTCTTCTCTGCTACCCTGCAGCCTCACAGTCCCTTCTAGCATTAGATATCAAAACATAATCATTCTTAAACCTTTTTATGGATATTCCAGTGTTCTCACTCTGGGAATGCAGTGTGCATCCGGTTACAAAGTCAGAAACTACTACACATACATCAGGCACACATCCAGTGTCTGCTAGGTGATGCCTGAATTTTTGGCATAGGATTGATTGCATGGTGTGGAAGCTTTGCAGCTCCTTAAACTGCTTTGGGCTCTCACCCTATGGAAACCTGGGGAACTGCTGGTGTAGCTGGGCCCAAGAGAGATTGATGTTGCTGGAGAAAAGGCTGAGGCATCCTGAAATGACCTTGTGGGTCTTGTGGACAGCTCAGGATGGGAATTTAAGGGTACTTCTGTAAGCATTATATCACAGTGAGGTCTCATTACAGTCAAATGCAAGCCATGGTTTTTTTTTTTGTTTTTCTCCGGTGAGGGGAAATTTATTCCAATTGTGAGTACTTGAAAATACCTAACTCTGGAATGATGCCCCTGGTGAGAAACCCTGAGGAGTGCAGCACTGTGAATGATTCCCACACTCCTTCAAAATGAAGCCGTGCTGTAAAGCGATGCATTTTGATAGCGTAACTTACATTTCTCAGAGCAGCCTGAATGATTTTTCCCAAAGAGTGCAGCAAAGTGTTGATATGATAGCTCTGTGGTTTTGAAATACAAACGCATTTAAGGTACACCAGGAGTGTTGAATCAAATGCGAATGTATGCATATGATTAAAGGAAACAGACCCATGCATCAGTAGGGTTTATTTTGAGCTGGGCAGCACAGAAAGCTCAATGGGGTTTTTAAGTCATATTTTCATGCAAATGAACTGTAGCCAGTCTGAAGATATTCCAGGAATCCCAAATTTTATGTACCACCTCTGAAGTCTTCCTCATATAGAACATTATTTAATTTGTCATTAATTAGTAAATTGCTTTGTGAAAGCCAGCAAATGATCTTGGGTGAATTGACGAGCACAAAGATTATTCTTCTGGAAGTGAATTGAAATTCTTACTGCTGAGTAATTTCCATTAAAATAGAACAGCCTTTGTAGCTTTTATTTTAAAATAAGAATAAATGATGCCAAAAGGCAGCAAATAAAGGAGATGAAAAATCCTAGATAAAAGACATAGGCAAGAAAATCTCAACTTGTATGTCTGTCCCAGCAAGCTACAAAGTTCTTGCAAGTAACTATGTGAAACTTGAATTGATTTAGGACAATTTAGAAGATACAACTAAGTGTAAATCGCTTCTCATTGCATCTCCTGGAAGTCAGCATAGAATTTGTTGTTTGAAATCTTTTCCTCTTTGAAAGTCAATGACTGGGAAAGGGGGGTGGGGAGACTGGGGGAGACTTGGCAGAATGCCACTAACTTTTTTTTCATTATTTGATGTGTTATATATACCATATAAATCTGCATTTGTTTGGTTTGCCAGCCTGTATGTCACTGCAGGAATAATTATTTCATTGTTATAAATAATATATGTGCATTCGGAGACATTTCAAGTATTTAGCTCTCTCCAATCCTCACTTTTGCGTACTTTCCCCTCCCTACATTCACCCCCTGCCTTCACATCTGCCACAGTCAAAATAAAAGTCTCCCCTAGCTTGCGTGCTCATTGTTTTTCCTGTGATTGATTGAATAGCCTGCTAGGTTCAGTGAACTTGGTCTTGGCTAGAGCTCCACCCAGAAACAACCTTCTCTTCTATAAGAATTATCATATGAAAGCTGCTAATGTCGTTTTACTGCAGCTCTGTTTCATGTTTCAGAATTGTAAGTGGCATCATGCAGTCCACATTTGCCCATTTTCAGGGAACAACCCTTCTCCCTTTCTCTCCCTTCCTTCTCCTCTTTTGCCCTACTTTTCAGTGGAAAAAATCTCCTCTTTCATTTTCTAAAGCGATACTTTCCCTTCAATAGACATTTGATGCTTCAGATATGAAAATAACTTTCAGTCTGAGATTCTGACGCTGTTAGAAATATTACTGGATCGTGTGGATCTTATCCTCTGAGAATGAAATTGGTTATTGCAGGCTGACTTAGAGCAGTGGAAGAAGCTGGTCCCCCAGAATTGCGGAGTGGTGGCAGTCTCATCAAGCAGAGTTTCAAACATTTTAAGCTTCTGCAGAGCGCAACAGCAAAGGAAAGACTAATGTCATGTAAAATTTAAATATTGTTGACTGATGTCAGCAGCTAATGGTCTGCCCTCAAACCCAGTTATATGCAAATGTAAATGATTTTTATTTGTTGAAAATGTACAAGCACATATGAAAATGTTGTTTCTTAAGGATGTTAGTATCAACAAAAATGAATTTATTCTTAACAAAAGTTTTGAGAGTCAAGAGAGATTCTTTGTTGTCATTTCATATTTAATACCCACATGGCATGGGTACAAAGCTCATTCTGTGCCACTACTAAATGCAATTTGCATGCATATTAAAGAGTAACCACTTTCCTGTTGTTGAAACAATAGCTTTGCAAGAACAGGTATGATTTAAATTAGGAGGAGTGTTTGCTCACACAGTCAGGTATGAGTAATTTTCTTGGATTTAATCAGAAAAGATGATGTATAGCAAAACTTTAAGGGTTCTAGTGGTTGTTGTTGTTTGTTTGTTTTTAATATTAATTCAAAAGAAATCTTTACAAGAAACTGTAAATGTTAATGGCTGGTATTGTTCAACTCAATAGCAGGAAATGCAACATGACTTCTTTTACTGGGTGCGTGGGAGAGAAGACACTTCGTTTTCTAAAAGAAATATTGTTTTTTCATTATTTTTATGTTTGTTGTTCCCACAAAAATGGACCCAAGTGTTTTGAAAGGATTATAAATATGGTTGCAATTTGGCACTGTGAGCTGGTTGCAGACTCTGTGTGTATGTGTCTCTGTGCTCGTGTGTGGAATTTGGCCAATTCCAACTCTGAGTTGGTCACAAGCAGCCAAATGGCTTTCAGTTTTCTTTTGTTGTAGCTGCATTCCCTACAGGGTAGAACCTTTCAGGCTCTACTTCAAGGTACAATCTGCTCCTCTGTGAGGATAAATTATTAAAATGCAGCGTCTGCTTGTGAAAACTTGAACTTCACAAAGTTACACTCACTTGGTCTCCAAGAAATAACAGTTTCATCCTTTCAGGTCTCGGTTAAGCCAAGACACATGATAATTTTCTTTAAACTTTTGTAGTTCTGACGGCCTTAAGGAAATATGTGTTTAAGAGAAAACTGAAATCTGCTGCACCGTGAAGGAGTCAAGGTGTCTGGTGTGATTAATCTGGAAAGGTCATCTTCACTAGCAATTTGGAGTGGAGTGATTAGGTGTGAGGGCACAGGCTAGTATTTGGGCTTATGCATCATCACAGCTTATTTTAATATTATGGGACAGACAGAATAGGCAAACCATCCATCGTTTATCACAGTACTGCAACTTTTATTACTTGGCTGCATAAACATCTGAGATGTGATGTGCTTAGTTGTGAGAGGGATGGACCAAGCTGTCCATCCTTGCTGGTATCAGGCAGAGCTGAGGTTACAAAGCCAGATTCCTAACACAGCAAGCAAAATTGTTGAACTACACTGAGATCCTGACGGACCCTGAAGGTCAGTGCTAACTGCAGCTTTATGTAAGCAGCTCCATCTCATGTTTTCCAAATCTTTAATAATGTGCTCTTTGCCAGGGTATCAGCATTCATCTTTCTGTTACGTTCTGGCTTGTTGCAATTACGAGAGAAAATGTATACTATTACTTGGAATGAAATGCATATACACATACAAAACGAATGTATGGAGTGAAATATGTGTAAGTGTATATAGCACATAGTGAAACAAACAAGCTAAAAGGAATGTTTTGAGACATTTGACAGCGTTAATATTGATTACTGAATAGATTAAGAGACAGCCACAAGAGATTTTGTCAGCAGATCAAACTTTACCTGTGTGACAGTGTTAATACTACGAGACATGAGCATTTATCAAAAAAACAGTTTCAGCTGCTTGGCAAAAAGCATTGCATCCCTGAAGTGTTTTGTCATACAGCTTCTTCCACCTAACAAATCATGGCGTTATGCACTTAAACTTGCTCATGGCAAGGAAAAGAATGTTTCCAGCAGGAGGCTGTATCAGTAAGGTTCTTGATTAAGGAATTCTATGAAGATATTTTTCTTTTTAGTGTGTGTAATTAGGATGATATTGATAGCAAGGTGGTGACAAGAATGTTAGAACCAGCTGTGTTGGATCGGTGGTCCATCTGGCAGATCTTGTCTCATGCTGTAAGTGACTGTACTAGATTTTACTTGGGAATATAACACCTCAATTTGGAAGATTTTTTCCAATACATATTCTTCCAACTTTAAGCATTCAGTAACTTCTGCAGGAGGGGTATGAATTTGAAACCTGAATAAAATCATTGCAAAACAAAACCAGTCCCCATAAGACTGGTAAGACTTACATATGCTGAATAACTATTCCATGCCCATCTGAAGATAGGGTTCAGATGCATGTCATAATCAACAGTGAACATCTTTGGGTTTGATTAATGTGAGGATTAGTTGATGGTTTTGCCCTAACCTTCTCTCAGTCCACAGTTATGCTGTGTAGACTGTAATACATGTTAATAATGAAGAAATTCTTCAGTTTCTAGAGACCTTGTTGATATGAATCAATGAAGATTCCAGTGCAATAAAACAAAATTCAACATCTGCAAAATAATTAGTGTATGACCCTTCACAGGGGAGGGCTTTGGAAGCAGTGCATTTTCATTCTGGCCCAGATCCAGAAGTCTCCTTCCACACAGAAAGAGTACAAGCAACTTTACCCTTACTGTTAGCTCCTGATTTAAGGGTGGGAGGAAAACAATTACTTCTAGAAAGTGCTGTTCATATCACATAAAAAGGGAGACAGCATCTCAGAAAAGGCGTGGAGTGAGCATTGAAAAGAATCAAAAAGACACACATAATTTGGATAGATAGCTGGCTGATGGTCACAACAGCACTGCCAAAGCTTCAGATCTGTATCATATATGTGATGATTGTTGCTTTTGCCAAAATACAGCTTGTAATTCTTATCCAGCCTCAGCTGAAGAGTTAGGAGCTGAAAGCCAGACTATGACTGACTTTGGCACCACTTGTTTTACTGAGTTGCAGACCAGTTGCTCAGAACCCCTATTCTAATAGAAGGTCAGACACTTCAGCTACTTTGAGACAGAGGAAGGTCTCTGAGCACCCAAATACTTTAACGAATCTGAAATGATTAATGGTTCTAAAGGTTCTAATGGTTCTAAAGCTCCAAGAATGCCTTTTGAAATAGCATATAATGTTATGTTTAACAAAGTTTTCATATGATCTGGATCTGCACAGTTTATTTGAACAAGTAATTAAGATATAGGTAATACACAATAGAATTTATCTTGGTATACATACTACTGTCTGGTAATGGTATCTTATTGAAAACTTGATTATTTGGGAGATTCTCAAGACAGGTAATATTTGGGGAATATTATGAAGATTTTCCTGTCTCCCTGGTATTATTCCCCAGAATCTGGAGCCACAGACTTGGATTTCAAACAACCAAAACTGTTAGCATTTTGAATTATTTTTGTTCTAATGAAAAGGTCAGCATTTGCTTGCTTATTCTAACATTTTCAAAACATTGTTTTTTAAAACTTCTTTTTGTTAAAATTTCTGTATTTCATCTTTTTGCACCAAATTAGATTCCAGAAGATTTTGGAATATTTTTATTCTCTACAAGACGGATATCCTACTTTTAAACAATCCTAGTCCATACATTTTACTTTACAGTTTAACTGATCTGTATCCTTCAGAAGAGCTCTTCACTGAAAATTAATGCTGGGTCCATCAGCTATATAATAAACGCCAACAGCTGTCAAAAGCAGAGTGAAGCAAAAGTGGGGAAAAAAGACAGTAATTGTCTTATAAGAGTGCCTCATGGTAATCCAAGAAACATTCTGCAAATTCCACCTCAGTGGGGTATGAAATAAAACCCACATTATGATGGATTGGGAAAACCTGGGGGTGGCCCAAAGCTACTTTCTCTAGGATGATTTCTTCCTTTTTGTTTTTATTTTCTGATAGCTTCCCTAGCTCTAAGAAGAACAGAAAAAAAGTTGGAGACAGGAAAATGTATGACCATGGTAAAGAAAAAAAGAAGGGGAAAAATTCTCTTGTAGTATCAGATAATCTCGAAATATAACAATATATCTTGCAAACCTGTGAGATCTATAGCAGTCTTATAACTGATCAATATTCCACCCAGGTTTACAAGAAAAATAAAGACCACTCTAGTTCATAAATCAACATTTCTTAAGGTACTTGTATGTTTTTCTCCCCTGAAGGTTGGTAATTTCAAAAGGAAGCCGTAAAGATTGCATTCAACGAAACTGAGGCATGTTAGCAAAGGAGTTTTTGCAGGGACATGTATATATAAAGACATAACATATATGTGCTATATACTATATAGCCATAATTGGGTTGTGAATTACATTATATAACAAATGTCTATAAAGGCAGCAAAGCTTTTTTGTCCCACGTTTGTTGTTTTTTTTTTGACAGTTTCATTGACGGTTTTATTTTTATACGGGTGAAAACGTGCCAAAGTCTTAGACAGCAGGTTTGCTTTTCTGTTTTGTAATGGCCACCATGAAACATTTTCTCACTTTAGAGTGAGGTCTAAATATTAAAGGGATATAGGATTTTAGAAGTAGTAAGACAGACTAGATATATGTATTTCTGACTTTTTAGGAACATAGGGGGAATAGTAATTAAAAATATGGAAGCACTCTAATGTCTATTAAAAATAGAAGGATCTTCCTTGACTTTCCGAGGTGTTACAAATCACTGGAACAAGGCAAAGGTTATAACTCTTTGGGAGAAACGATGAGCCCTGGTTGTTAAACACATAGGTAGATGCCCAACATTTTGTCTGTTTCTCCAGTGGGACTGCAAGGAGAATTAGAAGGGTGCGTGGCATTACTGGGGCCATATGAAACACAGCTCTATAACCCTGCTCTACTGAAACACCTGTAGGTGTGCAGCAATTTCAAGTGTACCTTTGTCAAGTCTCACCTTCCAGAAAACTGGAGGTTGTGGCACAGATTTCCATCTGTTATGGCCCACTCCACTACCAGGTGTGCCTCTTTGGGATTCAGAGTTTGGTGGAAAATACCCCATACTCAGTCAGGAGGTGAAGGTGCCTCTGCCTGCAGTTGTGGTTATCATGTAGTGCTCCTTGCTGAGGCTTCTAGTCTGTGGGAGCTGCAGTCATGTCTGATTTCACAGCAGGTTAGAAATTCCTGCCTGGGGTCCTCTAGGCTTAGCTAGGGATCAAAAACAGCAGGAGCTTGATTTGCCATCATTCAGCAAGGCAGAACCCTGTGTAAACCCATATCTGTCAATCACCAACTCCTTTTCTAATCTACTCGCTCGTATTGCCCTCTCAGTTTGGCTTTGCTTTTTTGTTCCCTTCATTGCATAGAAGAGTTATCAGTTGAAGAGACACCAGTCATGAGCATGTGGGTGTTGTGTGCTCAAAGCGGGTTTAAGAAAAACTCTGAACAGTAAAGTGGGCTTGTAAGATTAGGCTCCATACCATTCTAGACTTGGGGCTCTAAAGCTTTTGAGTCTCTGTATTTGTCTTTTCTGTATTAATTTAGACATCTAAGTAACACCTGAGCTAAATATCTTTGGATTCCTGAGCAGCTCACTCCCTGAATTGTTCTCTGTGTTGCACCTTAAGTTTGAAGAGAAAATTGTGTTTTCACGTGAGAAGAAAATATACCTGACAGTTCTGAATACTGAAAGATAGCTGCTGCTGAGCAGTGCAACTGAGGTAGCTTTGTAAACTTGCTTTGCAGTATTGACAGCCAGTCAGTCTAGTTGCTTAATCCAAATAGTTTTACAGTTTGAATATGTTGCCAGAAAAAGGAAATCAGCTCTTGAGATGCATTATCTCCTTTCAAGAGTGTCCTGGGGGCACTTACTCATTATCCTGGAATAAAACAAATGAAAGATTTCTTTTTAAAAAAATATTATTCAATCCATTTAGAATCCCTGGAGCTGAGTATTTTACATTTTTGTGGCTTGATAAAATAAAACCAGCAATTAGTTTACATGTATTTATCGTTTATGGTTCTTTCCTTCTCTTTGCAGCTCATTTTGAATTCTATAATCCTGACAGATTAACTTTCCTACTGCAAAAATTATTATTATTTCCTGGAACTATGAATGAAATAAGAGTACATGTGTTCACTATGACTGATGGAAGGAAATCTCATCCTCCTAGACAGCACTTTAAGCTGATACCGTCAAAAAAAAAAAAAAGTTTACTCATTCATGTGTATATTTGCTTGCATATCTTTACATATGCAGTTTCACCACCAACTCATTTTGAATATGACCCATTAAAATGCATCTGAGTGGACACATTGTCCATGAAGGTCTGTGAAAACATGTAGTGTAATAGAAGCAAAATTACCCACAACTGCACTGGTAAGAACTGATGGAGGGGGACTGTAGCACAGTGGAGAACCCAAAAACACTAAAAAAAAACTCATCCAGGGAGAATAATTACCGCTGGAGCTCATCACAAAGCAGGAGACTAAAAATCTATAATCTTTGCTTTATCCAAAGCAAAGACTTGGACTCCTTGTTTGGACTCCTTGTTTTAGAGTATATAAGGTGCTGGTTAAAAATCTGGTTATGGTGGATGATGTTGATTTGCATTTTCTCCATTTGAAAGTTCTCCCTAGACCTGATCCCAGACTATCAGATGATTGCTGGCACCATGAGTGACTGTCTGCATAGCCCGATATGATGCAAAGAAACATTGAATGACACAAAGAAGAATAAATGAAAAGCTTTTTTTCCCTCCCAGGAGGACAATCTGTGCTCTAAATTGAATATAGTATATTTCCTTCACCATGAAGGAAAACAGTATTAGAAATTTTACTTGCCATTTTAAAATGACAGAATTTTGTTACCACCTTGGTATTTCTCTGTGCTTTGTAAGTGTGGGCTGGTGTTCAGCCAAGGAATCACAAAGTACAAAGTTAATGTCTTTTTGAAGTCTCTTTTTCACAAGCTGGGTATAGCATACCTGCTTTACAGAGGTCTATTTCTGGCACAGTCCAAGAAAGTTGTAGCTCAAGGTGAATCTGCAGGTGTGCAGGCTGACTGCCTCCATCTTCAGATTGTGATTCCACAATTCATGAGATGAGATATGAAGGTGTTTAAAAATGTTACTAAAAATTGAGGACTTAACGTGAAAACCTGGCTGCTTGACCCACTTTAACAGAAGTATACATACCTGCAGGAATTTGTTGTTCCTTTCAGCAATGGTAGCAATTTTCCCTTTAAAATTATCACTTTATCAAAGATCCAACCTGTTTTGATTGAAATTATCGGTAAACAAATACAAATAGTTTGTGATTGTTACAGACTTTTCTTCTGGGGAGTTTTCTTCTATTTTTGGAGACCGAAAGGCTAGAAAATAGTGTTATGGTAGTCTAGTCTGTCCTTTTAGATAACACAAATGACTGAGACACTTTGTCTTCTGTGGGCTGTATTTTTACATAGTGTGCTATTTTATTTTATTTTATTTTATTTTATTTTATTTTATTTTATTTTATTTTATTTTATTTTATTTTATTTTATTTTATTTTATTCTGTCCAATAAAGGAATAGAAGAATACCTATGCCTTTCTGTGTGGGTGCCAGAGAGCTGCTTGCATTATCTCTGCGGGTTACATGAGCAGATAGATGGCATTCTCATTTTCAAGTCTTGTGTGCAGTGGCAGTAGGTTTGCAGTTGTAGCATTTTCCTTCAGGACTTGTCTGCCATTTGCTTTATGCCAGATTTCAGGAGGAAAAAAGGAAAGAGCTATGTTTGTGGGGAGTAAGGATCCTCGCCCTCCCTCCCATGGCAAAACTGCAGCTGTTGCAGTGCCAGGGTATAAACGCCACTTGAGCTAATAGTTCTGGGCTGCTCTGAACAATGGAATTTTCTTTTATTTTTTCTTGGACATAGTGATACATAGATTTCTCATTGAATATTCATGATTTTTTCATTTTGCAATTGCTATCCTTATACATTTACTATTTGCCATTTTGTTTTCACTAGCAAGTTTGACCATAAGATATCCAAAACCTTTGTAGCTTGTTTTAGAGAGGATTATTTCAGGCCTAAATATAATATTTGGGATCTGCAGCGAGAGATATGGCTTTCAAGAGACACCCCGACACTGACTTGGCATTCATGTCCTACCTGCTGGATGCCAGTGGGATCCTGTCCATTGATTTCACAGGCTTTGGATCCCACCCAGAGCACTCTCAAAGACGGGTGGGAAGTGGGAGTGTGGGCTGGATTAGGAAATCACAAACAGTTCTGAAAGAGGTTTTCTTTTTCATCAAAATTTATTTTTTTGTCTACATTTTCTGAACAGCTCAAACAACTGCTCTGTGAATAAGAAAGTTTATATCATCCTATGGAGTAACTTGTACTGTAACTCCAAATTTAATTTTCATTCTGTAATGTATCCTAAATTGTTTTAAACATTTAAACAATGTATCCTAAATTGTTTTTAAACATTCATCACAAATCTGACCAATTATCAGAAAATTAAAGAGGAGTTTTCTTTGTCAGTTTACTTTGTATTATGCTAATTTCCTTTAAAATCTAGAATACTCGAAGACCCATAGAGCACTGTGATGTTTATCTGTTGCTGTACATATCCTACATTGATGGAGTTTTTCATCAGTTTTTGATTGTTTTTTTTTTTTCTTCCTCGTTAAGCAGAATCAAAACCTCCATGTTTGTTTTTTTTGTGTGTCCAAATAGTAGTGAAAGAACTCCATCTTTTCCTTTCTCATTCAGTGTATAGTGTGTATGCTCAAAGACTGTTGTGTTCTTGGCTAAAAATTCCTAGCAGACTTAAACACTGGTACTTTTTCCCCATTTTGACCATTCATCTTTTTAATCTGCTGCTGCTTATTTTCCCTGATAGCACAGTCCTTTTCTCTAACAAAGCACATATTCATATGCATTTTACTTTCTCTGCTGATCACCTTGGGTGCTTCCCAACGCTTGCTCCTGCTGTCGTTTCCTCGCTGACATAACCAGGAAGAATTCACTCAGCCAGGTCCCTTGTGGCTCCGTGGGCTGCGTGCGGCTGTACAAGGTGGACTTCCTCGGTACCAGAAAGATTAAAATCAGCATCTGCTACTTAAAGCATCATGGATTCCTGTTGTAGGTTTTACCCTGGTGAGTACTCCAAGTCAAACAATACCCTGGTTGTGAATTGTTGTCTCGCTTGCAGCCTTATTTCTCATTCTTGGCTTGTGTCCTAGAATGGGATCCAGAGCAGTTACTGACTACAGTGATACAAAAGAAAACACACCACAAAAGAAAACAGTTGCACAATCCACTTGCAAGCACACTGCTCCTGTTGTATGCTTCTGCTGAGCTGGCCCCAAAATACAGGTAATTTAAATTCCCCAGAATGAAAATTAAAAAACAAACAAGCAAACAAAAGCTTGACCTGCTTATAATCTCTTCCTCTTTGGAGAAAGAGGAAACAGAAAAGAAAAACCTTTTAGGTATTCAATTTAAGTGCCCTTGAGGCTAAGAAACTTGACTTTTAAGTGCTTCTCAGTGCTTAAAAATCCTCATAGCCCTTGATGTCTGCTGAAGCTGCTGTTAGTACAGCTCTGCCCAGCACTAATCCTGCCTTCTTACCTCCTCTCAAGAAGACACTGAACCTCTGTCACAAGAAGAGTACTGCTTGCAAGCAAGGTCACCTTCTCCAAAAATTTGTGCCTGAAATGACCTTAAGGATTTGGTTGTAAATAGCGTTCCTGATACTCCCTACTGAGCCTCAATAACTGCAGAAGCAATCTTGCTAGGAGCCTTTTGCTAGGACTACTGATGGATGTCCTAAACTAGAGGCAGAAATGATGCACTGAACTTCCAAGTAAAAGAAACCTAACTGAGTGTCCTAGAAATCTGTTGTCTGGATGGTGACCACATGTGAGCACAGAAAGGTTCATCAGGTCCCCAGAGAATGTGCAAAGTCTTTATCCTACCACTGCAGGAGGAAGACAAGAGGAGAAAGTACAGCCCCACTGAAGAGGAGTGGAGTGTTGTTTAGAAATAGTCTTCAGGAGATGGCAAGGGAAATAACAATGATACCTAGTTATCATCAGAGAAGAGAAGGAGAGAATAAATATATATATATATAATGCTATTTTAAGTAACTGTAAAAACAGCTAGAAATGAGATTAAGAACAATGTGCAGAGAAGATGGAAACAGAAGTTGCACAGATTTTTTTTTTTTTTAAGATAATTGAAAGCTGTAAGAAATTATATTTCAAGATGAAAGCAGGCTTAGACGGGAGAGAAATTACAGCAAAAATAAAAGACACAATAAGGAAAAGAATTCTAAGGAAAAATACAGACACTGAACTATACCAAGGAGAAAAGGCAGGCAAGAAAATGGCAGAAAGAGTAATGAGAAGTAAATAAAGGAGAAGAGATAGAGATTGAATGATTGACTATTCTAACACTCAACTGAACTTTGATGCTACCTTTTTTTTTTTCTTTGTCTTAAGCATAAGTTCACTGACCTTCACTTTTACAGAAATCTCCAGGCATATATTGCCAGATTCTGTTTAATACTGGCAAATTCAGTGCATGAGGATTCTCTGAATAGGGAGGAGCTGGCATCTCAGGTTTAACGTACTTCTGTTTTGCTACTCAAAATAGGATAGATAATTCAAATTTTAATCAGAATGTAAACGAGTGGTTAATGTCATTTCAAGCTTCTTGCCTGACCTCCAGAAGTCCTGTGCCAAACAGAGTCCAGTATTAGAAATAGATATGTTTTTTTTATACTAGAATTCGGGAATGATGTTGTGTTTTCACTGTGCAGGTGATCACTTCTCTGCCATTATCTACAACCTCATCACTGAAGGATGAGTGAAAGTGTGTTTTCTCTGTGTGCAGCCAGTCCCATGCTTGGGGAGGGCACTGTGAGGAACAAAGCATTTGCCTGGGGTCAGCAGCAATTCCTTGCTCTGCTGTAAGCTCCCCATACAACTGTGGGCAAATCCCTCTGCCTCCCTGGGGCCTAGGTGCGAGGCAGCACACCTGGCTGTGCGCTAAAGCCACTGGGCTAAGGGTGGTCAAGTGCACATGGACTCATCCTGCTAAAACCCAGCTCCCAGCAGAGGTCAGAGGTGTTTAGACAAGTGAAAAGGCTTCGTTTTCAGGCAAAAAAAAAGGCAAAGCTTTGTTTCCATGTAGTGAAGTTTCAGGAGTGAGGATTTGGGACTGGAGGAGTCCACTTGGTTTCACAGCTGTACTTCATAGCCTTTTGCAGCACCCTTCACTGTGCACTGCCTGTCCCTGGCTTAGCTCTTGTTCCAGCAAAGCCGCCACTTAGCACAGCACAGGGCCCAGTGTTTTGTTGTGTCCCTCCTTGGCACCATCAGCAGCGACACTTCACTTCCCTCTTATCTGGCTTCCTTGCTTCACCTTTTCTCTATCGCCTAATTATTATACCGCAGATATATTACCTTGGGATCAAAACAGTCCCTCTCCACACATATGTAAATTCTAAATTACCTCATCGCTAATCTAGGAAACAGGCAGCTTTCCATACTAGCCAGCAATCTGTTCCTCTAAAGCTTAGCAGTTCAGAGCGGAGCGGAGCCTGTCTCCCTCAGAGAGACAGCACTTACAGGGCTCTCTCATTGGGGCCCCTGTGCCTTGCTGGCTGCCTAGCCACAGTCCTCCCAACCCCAAAGCACGGGGGTATGGGTGCTCACACACTTCCATGGGTGAACACCCACAGAATCGCTGCCCCTTACAGAGCTGTGATGGGGAAACTAAAATCACCGCCAAAGTTGTACCTGGTTATCTGCTGTCACGTCCGTTCTCATCCAGGAAGTTTTAGTGCAACTAAATCAGCACAATGTCACTGTGTGGTAATTACAGTTCATCCTATTTGTGGACTCTTATTACAGCAGCTGTCAATTAAATGGGTTGCTCACATGCATTTTCATGTGCGGCATGCTTATACATTAGGGCATCTGACTGGAGAACACGAGAAGCATGTGTTCTGTGGCAAATTGAAATGCAAGGGAATAAATTAGCATCTTTCTTTAAAATAGCTTGCTTTATTAACTTGTGTTTTGTTCAAAACTGAATGGAGAAATTCAGGCATTCATGTAAAATGTACACAATTGAATTATCTTCGATATTCCTTGATTGTGATAGGGAAACTAGCATTGTTTTCAATGTATTTCACAACTGGTTGCTTTGAAAAACTGCTTACTGGTATATAATGCTTAGCATTAACTGAGAAAATGATCTGGTGCCTGAATACAGAATTATTGAACGGGTGTTTATTGTCTTCTTGCTGTCTTCCCTATGGTTTAAAAAAGGCATGAACGAAACAGGCTGAGTAATGGCCTGTTAAGGTGCTATTTTAATTTTCAGCCACTAGCGAGTGCTCTTGAATAGTTTTTCAAGGCGGAGAGTCCTTGAGCCCCCAGGAACTGCAAAGTCTGAACCTCTGGTTTGAATTTGTTGGAAGCAGGAGAAAGAATGCAATTTATACAGAGGGAAATGCAGTGCCACTGGTGCGGAGGCGACTTCCCCAAACAGGCAAGGGGCTTGACTGAAGTTATTAGTAAGCAGGATTCAAAACAAAATGACAGTGCTGACAATCTCTGCAGCTTGCAGTCATTTTTTATTTCTGTCCGTTGGTAATCCTGGTTTAAAATATCCGCAGCTTTGTCAGGAGCTTCTATTTCAGCCCACTTGTACCTGCTGTTACTTGTTTTGTCATGTGTGTGCACGCATGTCAGCTTGCAGATTTAGACACTTAGCTAGGCTAAATAAACAGCAAATGCTGGGTATTAGTCTGGGCTGAAGTCTGAGCCTTGTGCAAACAAATGTACTTATAGCTGGCTGAAAAGGTAATGATTTATTTAGGACTTGAAGAAACAAGTTGTCAATTCTCACCATATGTAACCGAAGTTTTTGATCCTCACCTTCACCAAGTGAATATATATATATATATATATATATTATGTTGACTGAAGCTTGATACTGCCTTAATAACAAAATGAAGATTTTGTACTCACATGCTTGGACAGAGGCTGAGTTATTAATTAATTGAAGAGAGACAACAGAAACCTCCAACAGTGTGCAATAACGTTTGCATGCCCAGTAATGCCAGTTCAGAAGATGCATGAAGCACCACTGGACATGTAAAACTGTTCCTTCTCTTACAGGATAAAAAGCCTGTAAGAATGAGTGGTTAGGATTTCCAAGCTACTTACAAAATTCTGCTTAAGGGAAACAAGCTCTCTTGCTTTTGACTCTTAGTTAGTCATCACCAGTTAACTCCAGCACTCATTTTCCCCCACCCCCTCACCCTGCACAATTCATACTCATTGTAATTAATTTTATGGCCTTTTTAGCAAAGGGAGACCTCTACATTTTATGCTACATTGCACAAGCAATTGAAAGTTGCAGATGAAAAAAACCCAAGCACCAAATGTTTAGCAGGTTTTTATTCTATTTTAAATGAGCAACCTATTTAAATCAATTATCAGCTTAAAATGAGCAGCCTGATCTAATTAGTGTTAGCCCCTGGTGGGTTAATGAATGAAAGGGAGGTGCTGGGCAGATGTGCTTTCCCCCAGGATATTCTTCTACTGACCACATTGACACAGAATCCTTCTAGGTGGGAGGATTTTATCAAACAAAATTGCTCAAAACAAGAATTCTAAGATGCAGAATTAGTAATTCTATTAGGAGAACAACACACTATATGGTGTTGGGGTCTTTGCTTTAGTTCTGTGTGTATTTTTGTCAGAGTTTTTAAAGCAAGATTTGTTAGTGTGAAATAAGCCATAACAAATCCAAAATAATTTTATTCTCGAATTAGCACATGAATCCATTTCTGCAAGGCACAAGATTTAAACATTTTTATTGAAAACGCTGACTAAAATGTTCAAGAAACTTGGTCAGTCATCCATAGATCAGCTCATACCCATCATTTATCCCAGTTCTTAGGTCCCCAGTTACTTAAACATAATGTCCTCTGTGCTTTATTATGTAGCCAATTAGTTAGTTTAATATAGAACATGCAAGCAGAAAATATGATATGTATCATTAATTGTGGCGAAGGGAGAAAATCATGCTGTTAATAAATGGGCTTATTTTCTTATCCCTTTGATGCATTTGCTGACTGCTCTGCTGTGAGTGCACAGATGTTTGCATTTTTGGAAGATGACATTTCTTGAACCAAATGCTACGTTGCTGGTAAATATTGCAATTTGTTACTGTGCAAGACTTCCAGGTTTGTTATTCTAGATGTGACTTTTAAAACAGGCCCTGCTGCTTTCCCCTCTTTACCTGTGTTTCTCCAGACCAAGTGGACCCATACAGACCAGTGGTCACACTCCGGTGCTCATCTGATCCCCCTCAATTGGGGTCTCGATTCTCTTCCATGGAAGCTGACTGCTGGCTTTCCTGTCACTTTTACATGTGTAGCACAGGTTTTCCAGATTTCTATCAGTCTGTTTAGAAAGATATTTACATAGACATGAAAGACTATAAAATTTACAAACATTCTCAAATGGCAAGAAAAATATATTGACTTGTTGACATTTGTGTGTCATTCCTGGATCCTCAGCCTCTACTAAGTGAATAATCAAGGCTTCCTAAATTTCTCTGATTAGTTGGGACAAATACACAGATGTTGCTGAATTATAACACTGTAGAGCAATCACTGGAGTGTTTGATGGTAGGGAGACTGTTTTAAATGTAGAAATGTAGTTTTGAAACATTTTGAATGTTTTGAAATAGTCAACAGAGTGCATGAAGTGAAATGATCTGATGGTTGTAGGGTGCAGAGGCTTTGGCAAAAATAACCGGTTGGGTAGAGAACTTGTCATTGCTCAGTAGCATGCATACATGTCTGTTGGAAAAGGTGAAAAGGATTTTTAAACGATGGATGTGAAGAAGACCTTTTAAAATCTCTAAATAAGTGCATCAGCAAATATATTAAAAAAAAAAAATACACAGAAACAGCTGCTGACCCACTTGATCTTCCCAGACTATTTCTTTTTTACTTCCGTATTGCAAAAGCTTCTCTGAAATTTAAAGTCTTATGACTTTGTAATTATAAGGTGAACATTTTCATAGTACAGAAGAGCTTGTAAGCAAACAACACACACAACTACACAATATTTATCTGAATGTTTTAATGTGGATGTTTTAAAATATTTGCTAAGTTCCATTGGCATACTTTGAAAAGACTAAATAAACCACAGACAGTGTCATTTGGAAAATGAATAAAAAGTATGGTTTCATTATTTTATTTATTTTTTTTAAGTCAAATGTTAGCTTCAAGTTTTTTGAGGAGACTATCTGCTGCCTTTTGGGGAGAGAAACCAAGAAAAATAACTTCTGAGTTTTTTTTTTCCTTTTGAAAGTAAAATTAGAACCCAATAGATAATCATAGTTTCACCATTAGTTATTACAATGATTTATTCAATTAACCTCATGAATATAAGCCCTATCATTAAATAAGCTAAATTTGAGTGCAACAATTACAACTTTTGCTAACTGGAAGCAGCATAAGTATTAAGTGTTTAAATATACCAATATTGGAGCATGATAATTTTTAAACATAATTACATCTTTTATTATATTTTGATTAGATTAAAATTAATGCATTATTAAGCCATGATATGTTCTACCATCTAGACCTCTGTATAGACAAAGATAGGAGTTCCCCCCCGCACACACCCTTTTCTCAGGTCTAAATTAATTAAATTCCCTTTAATTATAATTTACTAAAAAGCTCCACTTTTACCACTATTATGTCTTTTGAACTTTGAAATTCAAAAAAAAAAAAAAAAAAAAAAACCTCCTTAAAATGGTCTTTTGCGGGAGAACTGAACTGTCAGCGAATTCAGGCAAAATTAATTATTTCAGCTTGATAAACCTTTTCATCTATTTGACTCCTTATACAGAAAAGCCAATTAATAATGTCAAACATGCTTTGCCTCCAGGGACCAGCGGGTTGTAATGAGTGTGTTTACTGCGGAGTGGCTATAGCAGAAAGAGCCGCGTGTAGCGGCGCTCTAATCGCGCCACACCTGTCAAGCTGAGTCTCATTATCTGTGTACCAAGGGCAAACCTCATTTTGTCAGGAGTGGTTTTCGAAGAACTAACAACTGCCTGGGGAAGCATACAGGACTGTCGGCCAGTAGACGAGTCACTTAATTACCAATCAGAGCGGCAGAAGTGAATTCCTAATGTTCTTTAGTACCGACCCAGCTAATCACCGGGATGTGTGTCTCACCTTATCTGGGTACCCGGACCAACCATTCATTTCATCATGGAGCTAATTCACCACTTTTTCTCTACGCTCTAATAGGCTGGGATGGATGATGTTGCTTGGTACACAGCTATTCATCAAGCACACGTCATCCTGCCAGCTTAACTGATCTGATTGCCTCTTCCCCTTCTGATTATTAGCTGATAACAGGATGGCTCTTGGTAAGGGACGGCCGGTGGGCAGGGGCACCCATCTGGGGTCACCCAGAAATGTGTGAAATGTGCAGGAACACGTGCACACCCAGTTCCATAAGACGAACGAAGGGCTGACCTTGGAGTGGATTATATTTCGGAAGCTATGTATACACATTACCTAAGCACTCAGAACTTTCCCCCGGGATAAATAGTATTATCCTTACTTTACATATTGGGAATGGAGACAAACTTCTGGCCTGTGACAAAGAGATTTGTCTCTCCATGGAGTGGTGGAGGCATGTGTTGTCCTTGGGGGAGTTCCTGAAGGACTCTGTGCTCTTGTCATGCCATCCCTAACTCCACAGATGCAGTTTCTCTGCTCTATCTGGACCCTGACGTCGTCTCTTCAGCACTCCAGTTTAGCCTGCTTATGGCTAAAGCAAGCAGGAATTAAGGAAGGCAAAAAGCCTGTTTTTTATTTCCTAGGAACTGAGCATGTAGGGCTCTCCCTCAGAACCCTCAGAGTGGTATCAGTTTAAATGCAAAACATCGTGGGGAGCTTTCTTATGGACTTCACTGGGTTTTTCAAATAACCAGGGGTTATTAACTACCGGACCACTCTGCATTTCCTTATTGCCATGTATTTTTTAGCAATACTGCTCTCTACACAGTACATGCTGCTGTTTTTAGAAAGTTGGATTTCTTCTTATTCTACTTGCAGATGACAAATGATATGCAAAAATTGCAATGTAGGAAGGCTTTTCCTTAGCATATGCTAAACTAACTCTGGTGAGAGACTATTCTGAAATTCTGAAATGCTAACAGATATAGGAAATCCAAAGTGACTGCCCGCCAAGAGAGATTTTGCTCTTTAATTACTGCTGAATAGCTGCAGAAGTCAAAAGGTCAGTTTATTGGCTGGGTAGAAAGAGCAAAAAGCTCCATGAGCACTGAGAAATAAAACAAGAGGAAGAACCTCCCTCCACTCTACCAAGCATGGCCACCACAAAGAACAGGAATACTTATGAGCTGGTTCTATTAGATGACACTCCAACTTCATGCCTGGTGGTTGGGCAAGGGTGTTTGACAGTAAAATCCCATGGAATATTATGTGGACTCTCACTGTGGGATCATGCCATTGATGGTGCTGGGTGTTGTGGGCTTTTTGTTTAACTTTCTATTGTAAGACTGAATTTCCATGTTCTGAAACTACGGCTGCATTCACCTGCCACCAGTGTTAATTACTTTGCCCTTACACTCATATCCTTTGCAATTAAGCAAAGCAAACTCTAACTCTATCCAAATTAATGCAAGATTACAAAAGTAAGGGGAAGATGAGATGGGGGAAGAGGAAATGTGTTCAGAACCCCAACTACGTATGTCTGTGTCTTTGTGTCAGAGAGCTGGATGCAGGAAAAATTCACTTCTCTTGTGCCCTGGCTTATCCACTGGGGAGGAGATTATGGCAGCCAAATGAAAACAGGTATAGACATTGCTAACATGAAAATATCCCCAGAGCAGGTTGTGAGCAGGAGGAGCTGGGACCAGGTCAGCAGGATTATATCCATGCAGATACCAATACCACTGAACTATCCCAGTTTCCACAAGCTAGCACAGCCCTGGAGACTGTTGCTGCCTGCCCAGGAGAGCTGTGCAGCCACACGGCTTCTCTTGGCATTTGGCCCAGGGGACACCAGATGGACGCTGAGCAGAGAAGATAATGCAGAATTGTGGATCCAAGAGTGACAGACCACCATTAAAATAATCTCATATTCCCCTGCTTTTCCTTTCTTAGGGTGCAATCTAGCAAAGCAGTTAAACATGCTGAAATCAAAATTACTGCTTCTATGACTGTGCACAGAGAAGGGTCCATAAGGTCTTGTATACCACCTCAATTTAAGGTAACCTTTGCTAAATCACTGATAGGGGTTTGCACAGCCAAAATTAGTGGAAAGCAGCTTAAGAAATAAAAGCAATGAAACGGGAAAAAGAAGACCTGGGATAGCCAGTAAAACAGAAATGAGCCTTGCAGCAGAGCAAAAAAGGGATGTTTTGTACTGATTGTTCATCAGTCTTATCATTCAAGCTGTGATGTTACTTCAGCTTTATTAGGTTTGTCTTCTTCTCCTGACTTTCAACACAGATGAAAGTCTAGACTCTCCCGATGGTTCTACTCTCAGGCCAAGTACAGTCTAACCTCTCCTGTTAATGCACTAAGTCGCAGTTGTCTTCCTTTATGCAGGCAAGGGTGAAGAAGAGGTCAGCAGCCCTAATAATTGCAACTTGGGCCTCTTTGTTGGTGTGGTCATATGATCTTGGTTATTGAGATATAGAGGTCTCTAAACTAAACGCTTTAAATTTGACTCCCTAAACATGTTATCTCTGTGTTTGCCTACCAAAAGTGCCTAATACACAACATTGTTCAGACTCAAGCAAAAGGCAGTGGAAGAACAAGAAAAGAGGTAAGATTTGACCAAACTGTCTTAAATTTCAAACACTTGGACTTGTTTTTCTCATCTCCTGAGAGCTTGAGGGAAGCAGTTCTTGAGGTTTAACAGAAAGAAGTGGCTGATCATTCATTCTCTCCATGACAGACAAGCCTCAAGTCATACACAATATCCTAAAAGCAGCTTCATCCATGTGTAAGAAAAGGAACTGTTGCCTTTGTCATGCAGCCCAGAATGGTGTTTGGTTTTCCTTTTGGTTGCTGAATGTTCCCTTAACCACATACTTAATCTGATGTGCATTATCACTCCCTGATCTCATTGCCTCCTTCCTTGAACTTGCATGTTGCTCAAACTGACTTAGAGGGAAGAATGCCATTAAATGAGTCAGTAATTCATTTCCAGCAATAACTTTATGTATTTGTCCAAGTTTTCTGAATGTCTTAATGAGAACTTAGGCAGTCCTGTCCTTGTGTTATCTATTGAGAGTGCCCTGGACTGTTTTGTTGCTGTTGTTTGTTTGTTTGAAAACAGATCATTTATATATGGAATTCAAGTCAAGGACTGCACTGCTCTGAGTGGTGGCTCAGTGGTATATGGCAAACACAGTCAGAGAGGACCAGACTTCCCACCATTGTCACTATGCCTGTGCACAATAAATCTGAAAGCTCTTGGAAATCCCAGTCTTTGCAGGTGTTTTTTGTTTTTTTTTTTTTTTTTTGTAATCAGTTGGCGTGATCCTTCTCCAAAACCCTGGTTTTACTGTGCCTAAACTGCCTAACTGTGGTTGATCTATGCCATATGTACAAAGTATGGATGATGGAAGGTAGGTAGCTCTGCTGTAATGTGGCTGCTTCTGAATGGACTTTCAAAAATGGAGAAAAATAGGGTGTTTTTAAAAAATGCTATGGTCTGTAATGATAAATATAGGCAGAACTGTAAGAGAGAGAAGGCTGTATAGGTATTGCCAAGCTTGCTGTCTTGCATAATTCTCTTGTTTTGTACTTAATGATTGCCAGGCCTGCTTGATGACATGAAAAGTAATTTTAAAGAGGAGACTTTTCAAGTCAAATATTTTTTTTTCATCCCAGAACAGAATATCAAAACATCCACAGCATCTTATTCTTTCGAATATATAGCAATGACTTATATTTTTAATTTTAGAGATGTTACTATAAAATTCAGGTATGCTATAGTTCCATGATAATAATAATAACAACAATGACAATAACAATAATAACAACAACAAATAACAACACCAACTACTTGAATCCTTATGAATCAGTGGCATTAAGGAGAGCTGTTAATTTGTAGGCACTCTAAAAAGAGCTGCAACTCTGAAACAATCCCACTTATAAAATGCAGGAAAGTAGACCTCAGATGTATAAATAAAAACTGACCTGTTTGGATTCCTGTTGCTTGAAAACAAATCAACCGATTAAAATACATATGGAGAACAGGGAAGTTGGCTCCTGGGCACAAAAGTGCACATGCCAAATTCCATCCCAAAGTGAATTTTCATTATAAAGTTGTTCTTTGTTAAATGATTCCAAACCTAGAAGTTTATCTAATGGAAACAATACTGGACTTGGATAAATTCAGGAGTGGGTGCCATCCTAGCATAATGCCAGGTTTTTACTATAGCTCTTTATGTGCAGAGCATAAATCATTCCTGTTACAGACCTTCTGTCCTCTTGTCCCAGAGGAAAGTGTAGGATGCTCTGTGAAAAATAGCTTGCTTGCTCCTGCGGCAGCATGGTTAACACATCTTGCTGGTGTCCCAGAGATGTGATCTCCAGCCTTGAGACAGCCCCTGGCATGGGGCCAGTGCTCCTTGTAAATGGGTCTCTGTCCAGTGTCAGGAGTCAGCAGCAGACAGACATACAGGCAAGACAATGCTCTCTTGTGTGCCACCAGCTACAGAAGCTACTGTGCTTTAACCGCCCTTCGGGTCTGCTAACTCTCCATCAACCACAGCTATGCTCACCATTAAAGAACAAAAGTTCATGAAGTCTTTCAATGGCATTGGGTTTCCAGAAGCACAAAGAATACCCACAAGGCATTTCCAGAGATCCTTAAGTGTGGTTATGGCTCCAGATGGCTCCTTTCGTGGAACCCAAATCCTGCTGAAATCAGAGTGCTTTTTATGTAGAAGAACAGTTGAAAGGACCTTTTGGTCTCTTTCTGTCTGTCCTGAAAGCAGCCAGTTGTGCAGTAAGCCACCTCATGCTCAGTTTAATCCAACAAGCTTTTAGAAGGGTCACCTAGTAATCTTGTGGTACAAACCATACATGTCCAACAAGGCAGAGTTAAATCACTGTTTCTTTAGCTTAAAAATAAGTACTTAAACTGATTAGTTCGAATCCTACTTTTCTTCTTTTGCAAAGGAATCAATAGCCTGACTGTAAAAGAGGTTTGATTTTTTTTTGATTTTTTTTTTCCACAGAAACAGAAATGACTTTGTTTCAGGTGCATTTCCCTTGCCTCTTGTAGTCACAGAGGTCCAAGCACATCAAAGCCTACCTAGATGTATCTGTCTAGTGGAAGGGGAAAGAAAGCCCCAAATCCAGGTTGCAGCAGGGATGAACTGTGGGCTGTGAGCAAGACTAAATGATTGTGAACCATAAAGATTGTTTCTGTTTACTATGTGTTCCATCATAAAGCTTTATGGAAAACATTCCAGGACAAGGATAGGTGAAAAAGATATTCCTAACATGAGCAGTGATGGTTCAAAAGTTCAGCTTTAATATGAACATTGCAGGTGGTTTTTTTTTCACACACACAAAGAGCAAACAGATATGTCTTTCTTATTGCACATAAAATGTGCTCAGCAGCCTGTGTGCGTGGGTTCTTGAAGTCTGTCCTGACTTCTGCTGAGAGGACAAACAGCTGCTGATCTCTAAACACAGGAAAGGTGGTGAAATATAAACGTACTGTCTCCTCCACAAGGGTAAGAAGGAGGGAGGGAGGGTAAAGCTCAGAGTCCAAACAGAAAAAAACCTTCCTGTGGTGCAGAGTGACCACACTCAATCTGCCTCTGTTGACTTTAAAGAGCCACATAAAGAAAGTGGCAGAAGAAACCCATCCATTTGTCTCTGGGGTTAATGCAAATGTGGGACAGAAGCAGGTTTAAAAGACATGTGAGCACTTAACAATGGAATTTGATTCTCTGTCTTAGAGGCTCTATTAAATCCTCATGATCACATATCTATAATTCTAAGAGTTGACTTGCCTCCATTAACTTGGCCCCTAACACTAGCCTGTGCAATGCTATCAAGACAGTGCTTCTGGTGGTGCATGGTGATCTAGTTTATCCAAAGACACATTTTCCATTTACTTTAGAAGTATGTCTTTCAAGGACAGATTGGAGATGTAGTATAAATATAAATTTTCAAGATGACCAGTAAACTTTTTGCATACTTCTTCTAAGCCAGCCTACCCTGCAGCTCAGAGAAGTTGCAGTTTTGGAGGAGTATCAAATATGTGTGGGCTTTCTCTTTTTTCTGTCTTGGTGACTTGAGGGCTTCAGGATGGCAGCAGGAGTCACAAGTCTCTCATGGAAATGTAAGACTTTGGTGCAGTCCAACAGCAGCCACCTGTTCCAGTGTAATTTTCTTTCTTGTGTGTGCTGAAGTCTTTCCTGGAACTGGGTACAAACAAGATAGAGGAAAAATGTGTTTTGTTTTGTTTTGTTTTTAATGATCCTTAGGGAGTGCAGGTAAAAATCTGGCTTCAAATTACAGGAAAATGTTAACATGCTTAAAACAAATTCTTCCAAGATGAGTAAATCCACAAAATATACAGAATGCCTTATATTGCTCAGAAATATGAGAGAAGGGGAGCACTTAATGAATGACCGGGAATTGCACTTTTAAGTATCTTTTGCATGTTTCCTATTATGTAAGAAACATATGGGAACTAGACTGAAATTTCTTATGAATCTAGCCCATAAAATCTAATCCTGGTAATCATTTATCAAGAGGCATTTTTTATGGAACAACATTGCAGACCTGGATGAACTGTCCTTCTAGTGCTTCATGCTCTGTGCTTTCATGTTAACAAAGGAAAGGATTATGTTACAAAATAAACAAGTCTCCTAATGAATATAAACTATTCTCAACTGTGCTGATAACAAATAGGCCAAGGTTAAAGAGCTAAATAAAGCATGTTGCACTGAAATGTGGTAATGACAATTGTGACTTATCATGATCCGTTAAACAGATCTGTTCTTTTCTCTTTTGGGAATTTGGCAAAAAGATCAGTTTTGCACTCTCAGAGCTGTACCACTGCTACAGCCACTCCTGTTCTTGCTGGCATGATAAATTAGCTTATGTAGGCAAGAGATCATTTCTGGCATTCATTAAATCAGTATTACAGGTCCACTCCTTCTGCTTGTTGCTCTGGGGTATGCCACCCACTTTTCCTGCTAAAAAAGTCTGCAGAACAGGGCGTAATAGCTTTTTTGAAGAGTAATAGGAAAGAGACATGCAAGAACAAAACATTGTACTGTTAGAGTGTCTTCACATTTGTAGTTATTTTATATATATGTATTTTTTGGAGGGTTAGTCTTGAAGGACAAAGCCTTGTGTGTGTGTGTGTACAGTATCTTTCAGGATGTTTTAAAAGTCTTTTATTTATTTATTTATTTATTTTTCAAAAAGAAATGAGTAGTTAGTCCCAATGAGGGCAATTCCGTTCAGGAACCACTCAAAGCACATACATGACAAGTCCCTTATCCTGCATCCTGAAGGCATTTGCTGTTGACTTCACTGGGACATTGAGCCAGAAAAACACTGCCCAGGGAGACCAGCCACTCCTTACAGGTCTGGGACTTGCATCACTCACTGAAATTCCCGGAGAAGTGGCAGTAATGTTATTGCAGTCACAAGTGGTGTGTTTTTCTCCAGTTAGTCTCTGAGCTGTGAATATGGTTTCCTGAAGGAGCTAAAAGCATGGTGAATATTTGTTAGAGGATGAGCTGGAGCACTCGAGGATCATGCAAATAGGGATTTTGCTGGTCTGTGGCCCCATGCAGTGTTTTGGGCTTGGAAGACGGATTACTTTCTCAGATCCACCACAGAGTTGTTCTCTGCAGTGAGCAGAGATGGGTATAGCCACAGGGACATCACCATGGGGAGGGGACGTTGCATGCAAGCCCAAGCTGACCTAAGGTATCCCTAATGCTCCAGTGATAAGCGTGAGCCTGACTGCATGTAATCTGTGGGTGCTTCAGACCTTATCTCTGACTGGATATGATAATTTTCCTTCTTTCCTATTCTCTCACTGTCATGTCTATTTAGACTGGAAATTCCTTAGGACAGTTTTGTCCCTTGAGGTATGTGTATCTAGCACAGTTATCCTGGAGATTTAGCAATGGTGTTTAAGTGCTTGGGGAAAAAAAAAAAAAAAGAAAAAAAAAAAAAGACAATAAATTTCTCTCTTCCTACCAATATCTCATCCATTCAGGGTGTGAGATAATTAAGCCTTAATTCTAAACAGCCCTGTCCTGAATATCCTGAATATTTTATTTTTTTTGTCCCTGAATATTTTATATTAATTTCCTTTACTCTGTTTTACATGATGACCTTCATTGTGGTCAGCAGACAGAAAACCGATTAGATTGTTGCAAGATGACCCTTTCCTTTTTCTTTTGTCATGAACTGACAGCATGCTTGTTTACATCACTTTTTGTTTTAAAAATCTTCCAGAAATCATCAGAGAAAAGATGCTTTGAAAAGGATATCATTATGATGAGAATATGGTTATGAAAATTTTGGCTTTGGGAATTGTAGTTAGCAAGTTACAGGACAAAGGGAAAGTAATTTTGAAATTCCATGAAATTTGAAAAAAGAAATTTTAGCTCTACTAGAGATCTGTATCGTCCTAAGGTTGATTCCATTCAATGAACTTTTAGAAGGAGGAAGAAAAGTCATATTAACCCATTTCAGTTTTTGGATATAGTATATCATTTTAGATTAATATATTTAACATTTCAAGGTGCCATTCTGAAAAACAATGATATATGGTATTCATCATTTTCAACTTCTTTTGTTGTAAATTAAGAATAGTACCCTCCAAAAGCTCTCAAATCAAATTTTCCATTTGAAATAATAAAAGTAAAGTGTGTCGTTCTGACTGACCATATTTTATGTCACCTTTTCTGATTCTCCCAGCTCTAGTACTCCTGTCATGGTTATCAAAAGAAGTGACACCTAAATAAAACAATACAGAAATTGCGAGGGTGTGTACAACAATGAAACACTCAGGCATTTTCTGCCTTGTCTAGAGGACTCGTGTAAAAAGCAAGCATGACCAACACTTTACCCTGCAAACATTTGCTGACTCTCCTACAGTTCAATGATTTCATATATCTCAGAAAATGACTGCACAAACTGTATGCCTATGAGTCTTCCAACCTGATGATTCTTGTCAGAGTTTCCTTGTGCACTGTGCTTAACTTTGTTTATCAAACTTCTTGCTCCACTCTTGTATTTTCACGGTAAGTTGTTTGGGGCCAGCTTCTACTGTATATTTCCATAGTCATTCAGGTGCATTTACCTTTGCACTGTTAAGCAGGAGTAAGGAATAATATTCTGTTGTGTTTTAAGCGCCTGCCCTCAATGGGTCTTGGCCTCTGAGTAGGACTCTACATAGGACCAGTAGTATTTTTACTGCTCCTGACAACTTCAACATATAGTTGTGGATATTTACATCTGTGTGACACCTTTTGGTAGAAACATGTCAAAAAATGAAACCTTTGATTGAAGATGCCTGATTTTCACTTGCTGGTCTGTGTTCTGTAATGGGTTTGAAACCTTCAGTAGAGAGGTGGAGGGCAGTTTTCTCCAGTGATCACATCAAACCTCAGAAGACTCGCTTCCAAGTTCTGTGTCCATATCATAGAGCATTTCACTTCCCTGGCTGCTGAGACTGGGGCACACCAGGGAGATGAATCCCTCTCAATTCCTGGAAAATATCTAGTTGTGACTCGACTTCAGTGTTTCCCTGAAAAATCCATTGTTTGCATGAAATCATGGTAATCTGTATTCATTTGGTGTGTTCTGTGGTGTTTGGATAATTGGGACTGAACTCTGAAATACATCTCTTATTAGTCTGTTCATCTTAATGGAGTTCACTGGTAGAAAATTAGCATGAGACACCACTTTTAACCCTGCAATTTAGAGGAAGTTGCATTTTTTCCATGGCCTCATTCACCTTACAGTAGTTGTCATGAGGCTGATTCAATATTGTACTGCTTCTGTTCTGATTTGGTACATGAACAATGTGTCACAATTTTATTACCTTGTATGTTGTGTTCCTATATCTATAGAAATATCTTTATTCTACATACATCTCAGGAAAAAAAAAAATACAGACAAGGAATTCAAAGTATCTTATATTATCACAGCTTTCTGTAGTCTTTTCAAATGAAATTCTTGCCTCTGGCTTTTTGCTTAAACTCGTGTAATACAACCCTAACTATAGAGCTGATTTGTAATGAATCTGCTCAACATCCTTACACTGTCAAATTTAGATAACCAGTATAGTCTGGTTACTGGCATAAAAATTCCAGTACATTGTATTTATTTTAAATGAGACCGACATATTATAACTTTATGCTTATATTGTTTGATAGAGATATCTAAGTATGCCTGTGGCCCTCATCACCATCGTTTGGAAGTACTTCCAAAGCACTTAATAGAAATTACAACAACAATCTCTTTTTCAGTGATGAACTGAAGCTCTGCAAATCATGCTCTTTTCCTGGGTTCTTCTACAGGAAGGTCAGCAACCTTCATTTCCTTCTTACGCCTCTCCTCGCCTGCCCTTGGGAGTAGCCATCTCCTTTTTGGCTTTCATTACTCTAGCCAAGGTAAATAATAGAGAGACCTTGTTATTAATGTTCTCATTTAAAAATCTATTATGGTATTTAGAATGATGAGGTCTGACTCTAAGTCAGGAGAAGATTAATTACATGACACTGGTGAAAACGGGATGTGACAGTCTTTGGACTGATATGACTAACCGTCCCAATAAATCTGAGCTTGCACAATTGCTGTAGTAAAGTGTGCGCCATGTGCCAGCACTCAAAATCTTCCTCTGTTCTCTTAAGCAGTTACCAGGATGTCACTTAATTATCTCTTTCAGACAGGCACTATAGCAAGAGGAAAAGCATTTCTTAATATACAGGGAGAAGGGGTGTGAAGAACAGTTTCATGGAAAAAAAGATACTGTTTTTCACCCAATCTTCTGTTTTCGACTCACTGTTTTTGGTTTTGGTATCAAGAGGAAGATGTGGGAATGATACTGGCTTGCAGTCCTAATAGAGAGGGCAGTTATGCCACTTACTAGCCAGATACTGCCCTTACTGTGCTTTCTCCTCACCTTTTAGCACCTATTACTCCAAAAGGTCTGTCCTAATGGCCTCTAGTTTTCTTGCACCAGGTTTTGACCTTTACAGCCCTACAGGTCCTGAGATCTGCCCTTGGGAAAAGTTGCCACTTCCTTTCAACTTTTAAAAAGCTTGATTTTTAAGTCTTGGCCTGATTTAAGCCCACTGAAGTTTATATATGTATTTCTAACTATGAATAAACTCTTGGTTTATGCAGTCTGTGAAGAGGTACCAGCTGGGTAAGCACACAGCAGCATAACTGGGACAGCAACAGCAACTTTCATTCAGCTAATGCCAGGGGACTTTATCCCCAAATTCCTCCGGCAATCAGTCTAAAAATGCCAGGTAGAAATTTCTCCTCTACCCAAGCTTCTTGCCCCCATTTAGCTGGCAGGCAGCACACAATTTGTGTGGCTGAGCAGGCAGACACTTATACTGGGCACAAAGGACAATGACAGAGAGGAGGCGTGCGTGAGCGGCCTGTGGACAGGAAGCTTTCGTCCCAGCCAGCAGACCTGTTTGTGTGCACTTGCTAGCATGCTCCCCGCCACCCACACCACATCCTCCGGTGCCTCTTCTCACTCGGCGGATGCTGGCTTCTTTCCTTTAAGTTGTGCTGGATGTCACATTCACTTGTGTATGGCCGTGGTCCGACTCCAGGGGCAGAAACCTTCACTACAGGGACAGCAGCAAGAAACTCGCATGCATTTATTTCTCTCCAAGAGGATGGCATAAAGGTAAAGCAATTCACCCCGAGCAAAAATGAATATTAGCATTGGGTTTGTTTTAACAACCTCAGGCAACAGTAGCTCCAGGGGTTTTAATCTGCCCTTCAGCCAGAATGGCCACATCTTCGAGACCCAGCTCCAGCCTGCTCCCAGCTGTGCCAAGGGGGAATCTCCAGGCCCCCAAGGCCTTCAGCACCAATATTGCTCCAATACAGCCTCTAACCTGGTGCCTAACACTGAGTAGTGAATCTTTGTCATCTTAGCTCTACTAAATTTCCATGGCTGTGGCAATGAGAAACTAACATAAACAAGATGACTTGGAGGAAAATGTCTCTCTCTCTCTTTTTTTTTTTTTTTTCCAAAACACAGGTGTGTCACTGTTTATGGTGGGGAAAGTTGCTGATACATATAAAACTTGATTAACAGCTTCTATTAGGAGGTGTTTGCTCAGCCAAATCATGAAAGCTGTGTAAGATAAAGAATTTCAGCAAATTACTTTTAAAGTCATTTTGACCCTGCATGTTTACTAGTTAAGTAAGGATTCACTGAGTGAACAATCTTAATTTGATAATCAACCCCTTCTTTTATTCTGTAAACAATTTGTTTATGAAAAGTGTATACACAAAATTAAAAGTAAAGAAGAAACCTCAGCTATATGGGAAACTTTACCTTTGACTGATGTGGTGGTTTTGCTTCTGAAAATTTCCCTGTAGCTTTTTGTCCAGCTTAGACACTATGGGAGCAGAAGGACAATTGCACTCAAAGGGAGGGAGGGAGATCCCTGCCCTGCACAACTCAAGGACTCATGTGTTAGGTATCAATTTTCTTGATTTATTGTGGTGCATTGACCTAAAATCTTCACAAAATATTTATGTCTGAGATGAGCTTTGTGTGCAACAGCAATGAATGAGGCAATATTAGGTGAGTGTGGTATTGCTCAATAGTAATCAATTTAGGATTTAAATATCTCTTGTCAAAATTAGCTGGAAAGAACTAGATTTTCAAACAAAGGCTTTGAAATAGTGTATCAAAACCAGAAGTTTCTCTTTCTCTCTCTCTCTCTCTCTCTCTCTCTCTTTTTTTTTTTTTTTTTTTCCTTAGGTCTTGCTTGGACCTTTTTTGGGGGCAAATCCCAAATAAAACAGTTGTGATTAAACCATAGATATTCTGAGGTATGAATACTGCAAAGCTCCATGATGACAGATATTTCCCACCTTGGCCCCATCCTTTCCCTCTCCCTCCCAGACCTCTACATCTGTCTGTGTTTAGTCTAGGCTTACCACATGATATTTCTCTCTTTTTGCACCTTGTTCCTACCTCACAGTTGATGTCTGGATGGGTGGTGGGAAAGGGCTGTGGCAGTCAAGGGAAGGATAAGGATTCAAGAAGCCTTGGAGGATGTATGATGATGGAGCTGACACTTCAGTGCAATTGGGAACCAACAGCAAATCTGGAAATGTAATTAGGATAAATTTCAGGTTCACCTTCGATGGAGACTCGTGCTGGTATCTCGGTACAAGTTACAGAGCGGAAGGGAACATTCTCTACATCTTCCGTTGACCCCCCAAAAACCAAAAATGTGCTTATATTCTTTAGCTCCATCTACTGGCACTTCGCGCAAACTAACATTTATGTATGTACAAATGAAAGTACTCCTGCACAAAAAGCAACAAATAGCTTCCTACAAATTGCCCATCTGGTAGATATGATTATCTTACTTTTTAACAATAATGAATTATTATTATTATTTTTGTAATCTCTGTAGGGTGGGGCCTATCATTTCTCAGAGGATAAGACTACACTGGATGTGTTACTAGACTACAAATGAATAATTGTGTGTGTGTGGCAATATGCAGTTATCATTCCATGCAAGTATAATTGAAGCATCATAAAAAAAAAAAAAAAAGAAAGAAAGAAAAAAAAACACCAAAACATAATTAAGTCTTTAGCAATACCCAGGGGATGCAAGTTGTTTCTATTTCCATTTCAAAAATGAATGAACAAAATCTGACCAAATAATCCTGGCTCCTATTTGCCTCCTCTGCTTGTTATACCTTTTCCCTCTTCGTGTCCTGAAAGAGACTATTGGGTTGCTCTTTCCTGTGGTAGATTTGGGAATTGTACTGGAGGTGACTTCCTTCTTACTCTGCATTTCCTCTAACTTAATATTATATTATTTTAAGACTGCATAAAAATGGATTAATACTAACAATTTTTATGAGTAGGTAAAAGTGTAAGGAGATGCCTACAGCTAAGATTTTTTAATAATTTTTAAATAAGGTAAAATGTATATTTCATGCGTAAAGCATTTTGAGATGTTCTTTTCAAGTATGCATTTTTCAAAGACTAGTATTCAAAAAGAACGCTGCTTTGCATTCATCACTTACAGCAATTGCAGTTTTGTATCCAGGCTCCTATGGAGATTTCTTTTTCTTCAACTGCTTCTGCCAGCTTTCATTTTTCATGCTACTCATATATCACTATTTAGTATAATGGGAAAACTCTGAACGAACAATCCTTGGTTGTAAAATAAATAAATAAAACATCCAAACCAAAATAGATTTGCCCCTAATCAGAAGGGATTTTTATTTGGGAATATATTGTATAAATATACTTTTAATCAAACTTTTTTCCATATGGCTTCAGAAGTTATTCCCTCTTTTAAAATAATAATGAAAAAGGAAACAAAACATAGCACCATAAGCAATCTTTTTATTGTGGAGTGACCACAAGACACCGAGTTCTGGCATAGCTTTCCGTAATCATTCTCTGATGGCTGCAATTTATTTATTCAGTTTTATATGAAGGGGTTTAGCATTTCTCAAATAAGAGCAAAGTACATAGGAAATATTTGTTGGACAAGAAATAGAAAAGGCTTGAAGGTGTTCCACACATTTTCAGCTAACATGATTTATACATGTTTCTGTTTTTAATGTTGAAGGACATTGGACTCAATAAGACATTTGTTGTCCGTGGGGAAAACTGGGTACAGCAGTGCTTCAGCAAGTCTACTTTCTATGCAATAAAAGCATAGCTTGCCTATAAGAGCTTGAACATAATGGGATTCTGGCACAGCCAATGGCAAAATGCTCACTGCCTTCACTGTGATCTTCATTTTGGGTTGAATTGTCACTATTTAACCATGTTTCCCAGATGGGCAAGATATGCTGACCTTGTGAGCCTTTAAGAAACTGATGCAAGCCCCAAGATCCAAGTAAAGACAATGCTATAACTTTCAGTGATTTCAGTAGGCTTTGTTTGTGATCTAATTGGAGGTCAGCTAACACTCAAGTCAATCTTCAAGGTCAACAATTAAAATAATAAAAATATTTACCTCACCAGCTAATGAGCAAAAGTGGCAGTGGCTTGTACATGGGATAAGAGGAATGCTTGGGAGGCTCAGGTAGATTTGGCAGTCCAGACAAAAGGTCATAGGAGCTACAAGTAGCACTGGTAGAGATGAGGTGAGCTTGAGTCAGGAAAACATCATCATCTGAAGGGCAAAAGGGCTGGTGAATGAAGCACAAGTAGGTGAAAGAAGCTGTGTGTACATATCTTTCTGTTTTAGTCAATTTTGCTATTTAGTTTATGATGGTTGGTTTTTTTTTTTTGTTTGTTTGTTTGTTTGTTTTCAGAGGAGTCAATATAGCGAGAGTGTATTAATATGGTAATGGCATCAAACATCTGGGGGAAGGGATACTGAAGTGTCAATTCTCACTTGAGTGTGAATATTGCAGATTTCTGTCTTTTCAATAAGGTATCTCCAAAATGCACTAAAAAGAGTGCATTATATTATTGCTATAATATCAAGATGGCATTATATTATTGTTATAATATCAAGCTAAAATCCCTTCTGTTTGTGTAATCAGGCAAAAAAGGTCACAATGCTCTGAATGTGTCCTGCTAGCCTAAAGCAGCCAAGCAAGTAAGAGAAGTCCTTCTGCAGGCAAGTGGGGCCACAGAAATGACAATCTTACAAACAGAAAGGGTGTCTTCTCAGGACTGGTAGTTATTTTATTTAAATACTACAGGGAAATGAGAATTGCATGTATAGCATGAGCTCTGTGCTAGTTAATTCCAAGTCCAAATTGACCTTTTTATAGCTTTTCCTTACTGTTTGTCCAATTTTCTTTATCTCACGTCTCCTGAGAATTAGCATTACCAACGCCTGACAGGAAAGATACCCTGGCAAAGGCGCATGTTAGCCAGTGGTCCCTGCCCATCAAGATCTGCTCTGGGTCACCTGTGCAGGCTGGTGACAGGAGCATGGGATGACACACACAGTTTTCCTCTTCCTCAAGGACAACCATTCTTCCTCTCTGAGATTACCAGCCCCCAACCCAGTACAATCAATATCAGGAAATACGCTGTAATCTCTCCATGAATATAAGTGCCCTTTGGGATGTGAGCAAAATACATCAATGCATTTTGATGTATTCCTAGAAGAGTGAAAGGTTTAGAACCAGAGTGCATTATCTGGTTCCCAGCTTGCAGGCAATTTCTGACATTTAAGGGGCATTTTATACACGCTAATCTACTCGACTCTTGTATCTTTTGAAAAATTGAAAGCTAGGTAAGTTTTAAAGAGATTTTTCTTATTTGCCCACAGACCCAAGAGCTCAGTAGATTAGATAAATCTAGAAAAGGCAGTGAATTAAAATTGTTGTGTCTTTGCTGGGAAGACCTGATTTTCATTAATGGAATATATTTGCTCTCAAATTTTCACTTCAGTTTTCAAAATTAACAAAAATTAAAGAGAGAACTTTCTTCTTTTTCTCCTACAGTGTTAGTTGAGGTATAGAAGTAGCTTTCACCTCTGCTTGCCATAGAACAAAACCTAGATTTATAATGTTGTCCTAGAGGCGGCAGCAGAGTACATAAGAAACAAAAAAGCTAACACACAAATGGGCAAAGTTGTGTTTGATTAGTAGTTAATCTATTAAAATGTTACTAAAGGGCTTTACTGGAATATAGTGCTAATATAACACCCAAGAGAGACTATTGGCATAGCTCCGAAATAGGTAACAGAGTGGAAATAATACTAATGTTATTGCATGTTCCGGGTCTGAGTGAAACAATTTGACCTAAAAAATCTCCACTTGTCGGAGAGCACACGCTGAGGCAAACTGTTTTCTATCTGAGAAACTTCAAGTAAACCTAAACTACTTACATAGAGCTAAAGTGAGTTGAGTCGGCAAACTTTAAAACAACTGTGATGCACTATGACATGTTAATTGAAATGTACTTTCCAGTGCAACCATTTAGCAATTTATATAAATATCAAAGCTTTTGGGTTTTACTGTCAGTCTTTGTTTCTGAATGAGAAATTTATAAAAAACATATGTTCCTAACTGCCACTGAGTATGTGTTCAGAAGGATGTGGCCACTGAAGTATATCAAACTTTTCTCAGTACAATCATTTGATGAACCCACTAAGAAAATTCTTCTGTTAATAATGTCTCCTTTCAGTAATAACCAAAGGTTCTGCAATTGGCAGAAGTGCTATTGTATTGAGATGGTAGGAACAAAGCCTTAAAACATGGTCTCATTGAAGTCATGGGTGATTTGTCATTGACTTCAGTGGGACCAGGATTTTGCCAAAAATATCAAATGCTTTCTGAAGTCTTCCCAAGAATTAGTCTGAAATTAAAAATAAATCATCCTGTATAAGTAAGCTGTGTACAGAACCCATTCTGCCACAAACTTTAGATCTGGCTCCAGGATCTCCAGCTTCTGGGACTGCTCAGCTTCAGGATTTTGGTTTCTTTTCTTCTGATGCCTAGCTGAGGTGTTAACATGACAAAATTATCATGTCACTTCCAATGTTTATATTTGAAGCCTGGGTGTGAGTCTCAGTTTATCCGGCCATTTGTATTACAGCACAGCCACAGTGAGGACATCCTTATGAAGTGACTCTTGGCTTGGTTTGCTCTGCTTGGAAATAAGGTCCCCAGAGCTTAAGAAACCACCCTCAGGCCTGCCCCCAGCACATCTGCTGGTTGGACACGTCCGAGCATGGAGGTCTCTGCAGACTGGAGCCTGAAGGCTGCAGACAGCATCCTCATGCCCTGTGCCAGGCTGGCATCTGCAGAGGGCATCAGTGCCACTGCTGCACGGATGCAAGACAGCCCACCAGGCCTGGCCTTGAGGGCTTATCGGACAAGTAAATGGATGCACAAAGGTTTGGGAAAAATGCAAGGCACAGGCTGACTCAGGCCCTGCTGAGTCTGTGGCCTCAGTTGTGTGAAGGGCGTCGCAGACTTTTCAAGGGAGTTGCTTTCCTAACATCAGGGATGGTAATTAAGCCTTTTTCATCTAGTACAAAAGATTTAGGAAACCTTCTTTACTACTGTCCTTTTTGTCTGGGAAAGTTTTACTGGATTATAAAATGACTTGTGATGAAGCCCTGTACACTAAAATGTTCTCATAAAATGCCTTGGCTTCTCCCACTGTTGGTGCTGAAGGATCATCTAGCTGCACAACTAAATCCTGTTTTATTTTGTCAAGAGCTCTGCCTTGATAAGAAGCAAGGGAAGTGGCCGCTCATTCTGGTGCAATACTCTGCTATTCTCTGCACTGTGGAAGAGTGACCTTCCTCTGTATTCACCAGAGAGACAGCCACTATGAGGGGCAATGGGTGCTTGTTCAGTGTCACATACATGTTCTTTTTATGCTTTTTTTTTTTTTTTTTCTGCTAGTGATGATCTCTCCATATGATGTTCCAAGGGATTTGAAGGCACATGTTTTCTGAATGCAAACCTCATCTGGAATAACAAAGTCCATGAACAACTTGCAAAGCAGTAGTTTACATTCCCTTTACACATAATCTTACTCACAAGATCCTTGGAAAGCGAGAGCCTGTGACAGACCAGAAAAAAATTCTGCAAGTTTTCATGCAGCATTTTTCTTTGTTTTCAAGACTGCTTAGCTAACCTGTACAAAAATATTTGCAGCCCCTCCTTCTCCAGAAAGCTCCAGCTGATGAGCCAAGCTCTCAACATTTCATTCCTGTGTAGATAGTTTGCTAAATTTTTTCCCAAGGCTTTATGGTTTTCAACAATATATCTTTCATCACTGTATTGCCAAAAAGAAGTGGCTGCCTTGAAGCCTCCCTTAGGATTTGGACTGGATATCGAGGATTAGTTTATAACTGGTAACTTATGAACTGCATAGTGTTCTACAAACAACTTATTTTTCTTAATGTAATGGTGAAACTATGAAATCTCATCCTGAGAACTTATTTCTGAAATGATATTTGAATGAAGCTTTAAACCATATTTTATATGTCTCAAAAATAGTACTTTTTTAAGGAGCACATTTTTGTCTTCATGCAATAAGCATTAATTGACCACAAATCTTGAAATTATTAATCTCTGGCTGAATTTCTATATTTGTTGTTGTTTTGGATTTGGGATTTTTATTATTATTTTTTATTTTAAATTATTATTATTATTATTATTTTAAATCTCTAAGAATGAGTTTTGAGTTTGGCGTTTTTGCAGCTGGGATCTGACAATATAGCACAAGAAACCCATTACTTATAGGAATGGAATCACAGCAGGTATTGGCAGAATATAGCAATGGGAAACTTCTGAAGAATATTCCTTGCTTTTACCTGTATTGGTGCAAGTCATATGTGTTGGTAATAAGGGCAAGGAAAAAAATAACAAGTAAGCACAGATTTTTTTATTTGAGCACATCTGTTTTATTTCAGTTCAGTGTGATAGCTGGAGGGAGAAAGGGATTTCTTCAGAAGGCATGAGTTTAGTTCCAATTCTTGGTAAACTTAAAACAGAAAAGGACATCTAATTTTTTTAATGGATTTCCTCCAAGTTGGTTATAATAGAAGTAGATCCATTTTTTTTTCAAGTACCAACGATATTCTCAGACGAGTAGAAATATTTCCAGATAGAAGGTTTTCCTATAATTGCTTTATGTAGAATATATTCAGTGTAATCATCTCTTTGTTTGCATCACAATTGCATCTGGAAACTCCTTTCAAGATGAGGGACCACACTGGGAAGCCTGGCAGAAACAATAAGGGAAAGCCAGTCACCACCCAAAAGAGCTTACAGCTATCTAGATGAAACTGGGAAAGAGGGAAAGAAAAAGATGGATTTGCTAGGAAGAAAAGTGATTTGCCCAAGGCCATATTTGAAACCAGTATTACTGCCTGATATAGTTGGAGTGTATTATCTTCTTAATATTTTACTAAAATACATATATGTCCAGAAAATTGTAACTTAGCAGATGTGTGTTCAGTCATGTTATGAGAAAAAGTAGTTTTTCCTCCCAATGTAGAAAGAAACACATGTGCTAGATTATATTTTTAGCATCAGACTGACTGAATTATTTGCTTAATTTCAGTATGATGATGGTGATGATTTATTAAATAACAGTATTTAATATGAATAAACAATATAAAAATAATTATTGTTGTTAGAAGTTCAGGCCATATAAATGGTGAAGGAGCACTCTTAACAAGTTCTGTTCTCACATTTATCTCTTAACTTCCTTGGCTGGACAAATCAGGAACAGAATAGCAGACAAGGTATATGTGTGCTCTGGTCCCAGCCTGATGGTCGCCGTCTAGATGACTCAGTCAATACTGAGGCTATATTAGACCTGACACTGTACAGTCACCATTCAGGAGTGTCTCACCATGCTGAGGAACTGCCATTTTAAAGGACTTGATAGATTCCCTACTAAATGGAGGGAAGTGAGGATGAAAAACATTTTTTTCTATGATTCTTTGGTCTGACCTTTCTCTCTTCCCACTGATGTAAATTTCTGTTGCCATTTAGATATTAGAAAGCAGAGTCAGGCCAAAGCTGAATGCTTTTGAAAATCATTCCCTTATCAGCTTGATGAAGGTCAGTGGTGGGTGCTTGAGGCAGAAATGGGAGGGAATGCTAGTCCATTGTATTAACCACAAGACCAAACTTCCTGTCCTAGATTGATTTTGGAGGGTTGTAGTTCAAGGAAAAAAAAAAAAAAAAAAAAAATTAAAAAATGAACTTGGCCTTGATGATAAGAAAATGATTAAGAGTCAACCAAAGAAAGGCACAACCCCACTGACAGACACAATCTTCAGAGTAGAACCACATTTTCATCTAAACGGGTTTTATTGCAGCTCTCCTGAATGCATACTTTTGACTGCATTTTGCTTGTTTTGTTTTGGCAGGCGCAACAGAAGTCCTGATCCAATTCTTGAGGAAATCAATGGGAGTTTGATTGGAGCCATAGAAAGCCATGAAGAGAATTTCAAGAGATAAAAGTGTGGAGCCAGACATCCCAAAATAGCTTTTTAAATATGTGTCACTGACCTTTCTTATGGCTTGCAAATGCAGTCGGATTACTCTAAGCAAGGTTACTTTATGGGGAAGGCACAAAATTTGGAACAGATACACAAACGCTCAGAAAAATACAACAGTGAACTTTCTTGGGAGCATGAGATTGTGAGCTGGGCCACGAAGAGGAGCTTGGACTCAGCTCTCACCTGTATCTGGATTTCTCCCCGTTTCTGTTGAACAAGCAGGCAGTGGGATGAAAGACCAGGTTGGAGAGCAGATTAGAGAACTCAGTTGGCCAAAGGAATGACTGACTCAGGTGATAGGCTGAGTGATCTGAGTGCAAGCTCTTATCATCGTGGTGGTCTGAGCAAGAGGTGTCTGATCTGAAGAGAAATTAAAAAAACAAATGCTTGGTCCTTCATTCCTGCTCAAAGGAAAAAAAAAAAAAAAATCATGAGGTTTGTCTGTTTGTCTGAATTGACTGTCCAGACAGGGCCTGGCTATGGCTTGGACAACCTCTAGGGTCAATAATTATGAAGACTTGAAGACATGGGTATAGCCACATTGAACATACCTTGTATTGTAACTGAGACTGAAGTAAAGCTTTTTCATCAGAAAACCTTCCAACACAGAGGGAGTCAACCCCTTAAGATTTCTCGTTTGGACTGATGTGCAAGAATCACAGTAGGTTCCTGCAGCTGTCTCTGATACCTGCATTCCTGTCTTGTAACTGCTGCTGGTTTTTGGCTGCTGTATTTGTAAACAGCATTAAAGATTATCACTCTGCAGAAGGTATGACAAAAATCTTTCTGAAAGGCTAAAAAACCCAAGCACTGGAGTCTGGTGGTCACTCTGTTTCTTACTGGTATTCTCTGCTCTTACTTCAGAGTCAAAATACATGAGGGGGAAAAAAAAAAAAAAAAAAAAAAAAAAAAACAACAAAAAAAACACTATTTATGATCCATATCTTCAGTGCAACAGCTGCACAGAAAAACTCTGAGAAAACTCTGTCTAGTGACAAACCTGGTGATCTCCAAGCTGTGTGCAGGGAACTCAGTTTACATCTCCTCTACTATATGGAAGTAGTTTCTTGTGTCTCTCAGATGTCAGAGCACTGACTGGATGACAAGTAATGGAAGAAGCTTGTCCACACATTTCTTTTCACAGGTTCATCTCATTGTCTGAGTTCACAGAGTGTCAGAAATGGAGCCTTTAAAAGTATGCTTGGTGCTATGGATGATAAGGATAGTCTTACTGGATAAAGCCAAAATGATAAACAGGATCCTGTTATCTTTTTCTTGCTGTCTTTCACCCTATTCCCATCCCCTCCCCAACTGAATCTTCAATGTTAGCTTAGGCAGAAAAAGATACATTTCTAAAATGTTAATGACACTTCTTTGAAAAGTCCTCAGATATCATCCTCAGATGTTAACCAAGGTCTTCATGGACTCAGGACAATATTTCTGCTGACACCAATGAAATTCCCTACATATATAAGTCACGTGGGTGAACAGAAAAGCTGGCAGGAAACTCCTCGTAATACCTTTTCCAATACAGAGCAGGATATTTCAAAGACAACTATATTATTGTTATTATGGATAATCTTTGTCTCAGATATTCCTTCTTTTCTCTTTTGAAGGGAAGAACAGAAATCCTTTCAGAAAAATTATGAGACTTTAATATGCCTTAAGCATATTTTGGTCCCAAAATATATTGGAATTATTTTTAAAATCTAATTCCATATACTTAGACAATTTTATTATCTAATTGATAATAAAAGCACTCCAAATTAGTGCTGTGATAATTACCAGCTTCTACAAAAATACACTGTCCATATTCAGTCATGCAGGAGTCCTCCGAAATGGAAAGAGAAATGTATCACCACAGAGATAAATTTAACCTTGACTCTCTGACAGGGCAGAGATATTCAGAGTTGTTGCACAGGTAGGTATTGTCAGAAGTTCTAGGACATGACAATAATTATATCTAAACACTTTTTGAATTCTAATTATGTACCAATGTCAGAAGTTTTTCAAACATATTTTTAACATAATATTCCCCTTATTTTGAAATCATAAACTCAATAGTTGAAGTGTTGGGTTTTTTCTTCCCTTTATCCTAAGCAGATGTTTTCTCTCCTCGCTCTTCCTTCCTCTGCTCTTTCCTCATTGGAAGGAATGATGAGTGCGTGCCAAAAGAAAATTGAAAACCATGTGAAAAGCACAGAAAAATTATTTTGTTATGGAAAAGTAAGTAAATGAATAACTGTTCTGTTTTGAAGCTACTGGACCAAATATAATTTCCAAAGTTATTTAAACATATACCAGATTCTGACCAGTTGCACTAGCTTCTGAACATTTGTGTGTGAGAATTTTATGAGAAGGGAATTTTACTACTACTAATAGTAGGACAAATTTTAATGCTGAGAAGGAGACAGATATCTTCCATAGCTCCCTCCAGATCCTGAATTTCAGTGTTGGAAGGGAAAGCTTTTCTGTAACTCACGGCAGAGAGAGTGTATAAAGTAAGGATGCAGGTAGGTTGTCGTCCATGGGATATGTTTGTAAAGTGATCCTTTACATTGACATTGTTGCTGAAAGATGATGGTTTCTCTAAATCTGTAACTCCAAACGCAGTTTGTGTCTACCTCCTGTTCTCCCTGAACTCTGCTCATCAAACACAACCACTGCCTCTGAGGGGTTTGCAGGATTTGACCATATGATTTGATTAGGGCCTTAATGAACGGCAGTGAAAGAAAAACAGCGCCCAATCAATACACATGGGCATGCAAACATTTATCAGAAAGAACCCAGAATGCTTTGCATTTATTCCTTCACTTATTGTTTCTGACACTTACATCTGCATCCATCCATTTTCTTCAGTCTATGTGAGAATCATTAGACACTGAAGACATTTATTTATGTAAAAAGGAAACCTCTATGGCTACCTAGTTTAAACTGAATATTATTTTAAATTATTTATCCTTATTTATCCTGGGTCTAGGTTAACACCTTTCCTTTCTTCCTGTTCCATATTTTGTGTGGTTTTACCTTCCAGGCTAGTATGTACCTGCTCTTATTAAATAACATATTGTATTTGCTTCCATTAAGCATGTGTGTGTGAATATCTTCATAAAACATACAGAGACCACTAACTATTCAGACCTGTGGGACAGAAATCAAGACAACATCTGAGAAAATATTTTTTTTTTTTGCCTACAGAGCCTGCTGTGGTTGCTATTTCAGCTGTTCATTAAAGTTATATTGCTTCCTTTATCTCTTGTGCTCATGGAATACAAGCACCTCCATAATGAGCTTAAATTACCACAAGCTAAGAATAGAAAACTCGATTTCAGTTCTTGGGAGGCTGAGGCTGTGGTGGTGCATGGGTAATCAAGCAATATTAGCTGTATAATGGTGCTAGGATCCCAGGGCAGGGCTGCTGGAATGTTTATGGCAGGAGAGCACAGTAAATATGTTTTCTGGGCTGTCTGGGTTTCTTTCCCCCTCACCTGCTTATACATTTTGAAATAAACACTGTTTTCCACTCTATATTTATATGCTATATATGTGGTTGGCCAACCATGTCTGTCTTTGGAGAGTAGAGCCCCCTGTGTTCTCATTTTCTCATTTATACAGCCAAGCTAGGAAGAACTCTCAGTCACTTGGGTGATCAGTATCAGAAAAGCACAGTATAAATTCAACTAAAATGACAGAATTTAGGCTAAAGAGCCCATATGCAAGAAAAACTTCTATTTCCACGTGGTTTTAATGCTTTGGTGACAAGAAGGAGGACATGAGAATAAAAAGTCTTCCTTGCACACATGATTATTAGCAAAGCACAAGTGCCCAGAGTGGGCGTATCTTGTCCAGAGGAATCAAACTTACTCTCCTGTTCATTTAAGCTTCACAGACATTTTAAGAGGCTTTTGCTCAAGGATGTCTGACCCCCTGGGCATAACTAACTCTGGAGGCTGATGCTGCCAAAAGTAGCAGAGGAAGGTGGTGTGTCCACATCTCCCAGGTGTTAGTAAAATTACCACTGACTGCAGTTTACTGTAATTACCATGCTATGGATGGCAGCAGCTCAGTCCATCCCATTGATGGACTCTGCTGAATCTAGTTGTGATGGCTCCAGAGACAATAATCTCCCTGGCACCTGCCCTGCTCCAAAAGCATCCTGAGGCAGGAGTTAAATCTACTACACAGGGACTCAGGAGCCAAGAGACAAGATATTTAACAAGAATTATCCTGAAACTCACTTGTACTCTGAAGAAATCCGTTTTACCGTGGAATTATCACAGAGCCTTTGGATACGTTTTCTATTTGACTGTAACTTATTGGCTCTTCCCCACCTTTCCACTAAACTTCAAGCTCTCTTTGAGTCCAAAATTTTTCACCAATTTGTATCTCATGTTCAGAAAGCAGCATATACTTTTTTGATAGAGCACAGACTGAACTGAAGCTTCTCATGCTCTGTGTTAATCAAAACATCTTTTCCTTCATAAGGAAGACACCTCTTGAGAGCACCACAGATGGGGAAGGCTAGCCTGGTGTTTAACCTACCAGTGCCACTTCTGCTGCCTCCTGATATGAAGTGTTTGTTTGTTTTTTTTTTTTTTCTGCAAGATCTCCTGCTAGTACCAGAGAGAGCAGACAGACCAAGGCTCTACTTAAGGACAGTAAAGTTAGTGGACTTTGGCCTTTAATGAACAGAAGATGCAGTTCAATTGCAGTTCATTAGTAGATATCATTAGCTTATATCTCCAGGGGTCATTGGTAGATATCATTAGCAGGGGGTCATTAGCAAGTTTGGTCGATATAAGGAAGGCTAGAGCCACTTCTGCAGTGTGGGGAAGGTGAGAGCAGATGATGCTTTATTAGTGGCTAATTCAGATGAGGCTGGGTGTCTGCCAGGGGCTGTCAGAGCTCAGTCGTGATGATCCAGGAGGGAGTCCTGGTATCTTGGATGATGAAAGCTTTGGGTAAATGAAAGGAGGCCTCCTTACTTTTAGCACTTCAGTCACATAACTTTAAAAATAATTACGTGACCAGCTTGATAATACTTAGGCAGCTGTCAATCTGACCAGTGGTCTAGTGCTGTATTGACCTGCATATGAGGTGAGGATTTCTTTGGAGGGTGGGAGCTGATAGACTAGTATTTATGATTTCTGGTGTCTCCCCTCTTGTGGCCTCAATGAGCCTTGGAGGCTTGGGTTGTACAGCTCTGGTCAGAGAGGGTGAGATGGGGATGCTGCTGAGAACTGCAGTAGTGTTCATCAAGATTTTTGGGAAGGGGCTTCTCAGTCTGATGGGAGATTGTGGCCTATGGGGTACAGGGAATACTTTTAGGATGACTGGGATTGTATTTTTCTTGAAGAGTGCATGCTCCCTTGGGTTTGGGTCTGCATAAGATCTATTGGGTGGCTTCAGTGTGGAAAAAAAAAAATCCAACACCTCTTGTTCTAATTAATCTCCATTTGTTAGTGAACTGCCAAATAGCCAGTGTATCTGGGTAGTCTCCTGGCAACCTGGAACTCATTCACCTGATTTCTTTTGCTTTTGCCTGGGACTGTCTAACTCTCAGCTCCCCTTGGGGCTCGAGCATTCATAGGAGGGATGTGTTCTGTCCTCAGCATGTCTCATTGTGCCTCACTCTTGTCCTCCTGTAAATCCTCAGCAATCACATTACACCATTAATAGTTTTCCTTAGGAAATGAGGAACTTGTGTCCATGGCAATGATGATCACTTTGGTCAGTTCTGAAAAGCATCTGTTTCAGGCAGGCTGTTTTCCCATTGGAAGTTGCTAATTTGCTGAAGGTTAAATTAATCTGTGGCTTCGGGATATAAATTAGAAAAGAAATGCTGAAAGTGAGCAGTACGTTATGGAAGAATGTTTTGCACCAGAAATGCTCCAGTTTTCTGTTAAATAACTGTTTTCATTATGATATTGGATCACTAGCAAGAGTGAAAGATAAAATGAAAATTCTGCTTAACTTAAAAGAACTATGTGCATATGATGTTATTGACTTGGGAAACTTGATATTTGTTCTGGTTCTTTGTTTTGTTTTTCTTCCACCCCAGAGCATAAAAGACATTAAATTCACATCTCCAAAATGAAAAATATTGTATGTTATCTTCCTTTACTTCGCAATTTGTGGAAGAAAGTAATTGGTCAGAGGTGTTGCTGTTAAACAGCTCTGATGCTCTAAGTTGTACATTCGATTGCAAATGTTTGGTAGATTTGCCTCTTTCTAAGTACAGCTAAGAGAAAATGTAATGCTTTCCAAGGAGGGAGATTTTCTTAAACACAATAAGCAGTTCACGCATTCAGTAACATATCCCGAACTTTTTGAACTAAGACTGCAAAATTGCCAATTATCATGGCTCAATAAGGATGTAAGAATCATCCAAGGCCTACTGGGAAGATGGTGTAAATTAACACATCATGATGCCTAATTAAGTACCAGTTGCAGTATATATAGTATATATGTTGTCCCATATAAAACTCTGGGACATTCCTAGTTAAGTATAGGAATGCTTTCTTCTCCTCTAGTAAAGGGATGCTTTCCCTATATTTCAGAGGAAGATGAATGTTTTCCAATGTGCTTCCCTTACTCCAGCTTGCCTAATCACTTATATAAGTGACTTTTATTGAGTGAAACATTGCTGGAAAAGTGGCATCTTATTTATAAAAATTTTCCATAGACAAAATTTAAAAATGAAATCAAACGTTCTTTTATCATTTATGTTCACAAGTTGGAAACAAATAAACCAAAAGAGCACTTTTAAAAAAGAATCCTGAAGTCTTATCTTCACTTCCTATGAAAGCGCAGCATCCCTTTCCCCTCCAATGTAGTCTTTCCTCACAAACTTACTTGTCAGCCAGCTCCAGTGTTTAACATACCAAAATCATAGGTAATATTTGATGGTTGGTATTACTAGTTTTATTTCCAGGGAATTTGCCCAGGTTTATATACAGTATCTGCAGCACTAAACTTGGGTCTCCTAAATAAGCTATGCACTTTCTTACATTTTTTAATGTAATGAAATTTAGATTCATCTCACCTAATTTACTGACAAAAATATGACCATCTTGTCTGAGACAGTTTTCTTAGCTCTGCTCCCACAGACTACAGAGAAATGGTGATCACTTTTCTTTCAACACTGTTAATTCTCTATTACATATAAAGGGTATTCAAATGAAATGCCCATATTTTAGGTTACTATGGGTAGGTGAGACTTATAATTAATTAGACTAGAGGTAAAGGAGGGTATTCTCAGACTTCAGATTTTTTTATTTTTATGATTTTATTTTATTTTATTTTATTTTATTTTATTTTATTTTATTTTATTTTATTTTATTTTATTATTTGAAGTTTTAAAAGCATAAGTGGATGTTACAGAGGTTTTCTAGACCCTGGGCTACCCTGTGCTTCCAATGCTTTCCTGAATTAAGGTTTCACTTAAAACAAACAAACAAACAACAACAACAAACAACTTTTAAAAGCTTTAATTATGTATATTTTATACATGATATAACTATATTTTATATAGTTATACAAATTAAATTATGTCTTTCTACTTTGATTTTTTTTTTTAATGTTGAACAAGTGATAGTACACAGTTAAATCATACACAGTGTGTACCAGTGGGTCTCTACTTCCTTCATTTAGCGATCTCCCTTCACAGGGGTGCAGAGAGAAATGAATGTGGTAGAACTTTTCAAATTATTTCTAAATTAATTACAGTAAATTCCTCTGTAATATGACTCATGAAACCTGGAGATCAAAGCCTTACAAGAGATTTATCAAAACCAAGTAATTTTTACATAGAATATATGGTAACATCAGCTAATGTCATGTTGTTGTTCCACTTATCATGTGAAAGTGATGAAGAGTGGCGCTGCTTTATTTTCTGGATCCTTCACTCGTTTAAGAGGAAAAGATGGCATCAGGAATCAATTTGTTCTTTTTTGAAGTTTGCCTTACAGTTTCAATGCTCTTTCTCCTAAGAGCCCATATGGCCAGCTATTCTCTGCTTACAAGCATACATGTACTCCTGCATGCTGAAATCCAAGTCCTCTTCAATATAAATCTGGGAAAGCCCAGTGAAGTGTGAATCTGATCGCTCTGATTAGTAGTGATTAGCTGCAAGCTGGAGTGTGAACGAGCAGTTTGACATGTACAGAATTTTGTTATATGTGGGTAAAGAAATTGCATTTGCATGGTGAAGTATTTATGGTCATATTTGTGACTTGCTTCATTCACATCTGGCCCATGGTTGCCCTCTGGGAATGGCAGGAGGGAGAACAGGAGGGAAATGTGAAATGGTTCAACAGAAACCAAAGAACAAAGACAAGATATTTCCTTCCCTTGCAACCCCCAGTCTGAGTGAGTTTGTGGCCATAGAGCATACGAAATCATACTGTCACAACATATATACTGCAACTGAGTTTACTACTCAGTTTATTCTTTTCCGAGCTTTTTCTGCCATAAAGCCATCATGACAATAGCCAAGGTTTTCATGATCTCAAGGAGATGATGATGAAGAAGATGAAAACTTGAAAATCTTTTTTTTTTCCCTGTTTTGCTACTCTTGTTATTCTGCTGCTTCTCTTCCCTCAGATCTTGTTAAACAAAAGAACTATTTAGGAAGAAACACATGAAAGGAAGTTAGATGCAAAGTTGTAGAGACAATGATCACCTTTGTGAAGAAATAATGCTTAATGATGCTGGGGCACTATTAATTTCTTAGAGAACTTGTATATACTTTCAGCTATATATATTTTATTTTTTTTAAGCTCTCACAACAATCTAATCCTTGACCTATATCAATCAATAGGTATGAAAATACTGCAAGAACCAGCTTTGATCCACAATAGACATTTTCTACATAGGGAAAAGTGTGATATATGTGTGAACATAAATAAAAATACTTTCTATTTTTCTTTTGGTCTGCTTTTGTATTTCAGTGTAGCTTCTACTCAGGAAAGAGATGCTCTGAGGTAAAAATCAGCTTTTCTGAGGGCTAGGTCTAGGTATCTAGAAAGTAGGCAGATGTCTAGGATAACAGACAGCTATCCCAGGGGAGTTATAGGAAGGAACTAAATTGATCGTCCATCCTGCTGCATCCTTCAGGAGCCTAGGAGATGCCAGGATGGAGGGAGCTGGGAAGGATGGGAGGGATGGACGCTGCTCTCTAAAAACCCAGTTTTTCTTGGTGCAGGACCAGCCTAGCTCAGCAGTGACCTCAGAATGTCCTTTGTGGTATTGTGACAAGCTAAGAAGTCAACATGGACTATGCATTCTACCTAGGGTCAGTTAAGGAAGGAGCACCAGATGTAGTACGTATAACTGGACAATTGGAGGTGGATTTAATTTCTTCATTGTTCTCTTGTTTGTACAGTCATCCTCATGCTGAAACTTGTAATTTAAACTGAGTCACTAAACAGCAATATCTGCATTGAAAGAAAGAGATAAAGGTAGAACAGTAAAGTTATTTCAGCATATGCACATCTCAGAGGGTTTATAGTGTTAAAATGCTTAGTGATAGGACTAACTATTTCCAAACTCAAATTATCCTACTTGTCTTTTTTATTCATTGATTTATTTCACCAAAACATTTGTTTCATGTCCTTTTTTTTATTATTATTATTATTTTATTTTATTTTAAACAGCCCCCACATTCTTGGTCTCCCTTGTGGAATGAAATTCAGTATTTCAGCTTTCTAGACTGTCTAGACTGTCTTCAGATTAAACTTGATGCTGAAATATTCATGCAATAGATTTCAACGACATAGCTAAGGAAAAGACATAAGGAAAAGACAGGAGAAAGAATATATTTAAAAAAAAAAAAAGTGGCCACTTTTTGTTTGTTTGTGTTGTTGATATATATATCAATATTTATATTTTTTTTTGGGGGGGGGGGGGGGCACACAGTAGAATTCACAGTAGTGAATTCACAGTAGAATTCACAGTAATTTCACAGTAGAAAAAATCTGAGTGATACCTCTGTTATGACCATTGGTGGGCAAGGAGGGTGTGTGAGGTCTTTAGGGGTGATCTGTTTCCTCTATGTTGGGTTCCAAATGCTTCAGCTACTGGGTCAGTTGGCTTTAAATCCTACTAAATCTTTTATATGTTTACCAAAAATATTAACTAGCTAGAAACTTGGTTTTATACAATTCTTATCTTCGTAGTGACAATGAGTTCAGCGATAAGGTGGGCTCATGAGGTTGACTATAAAGTTGACCCAGTGGTTGACTACAAGAGACTTCATATCCTGAAGATTGGCTTCAGTTAAAGATGGTTTTCATCATCAAATAACCTTGTGTATATTTTAAGGGTCAGTCTTGTATATCAGAACTAATAGCCATGTAGCTTGTAAGTAGATAATGGATAACTCTATCTCTTATCAATATTATTGCTGTTATTTCTTTGTTCTACATAAGGACAAAGAACACAAAGCACTCTTATGTTTTCTTATGAAAGGGCTCTACTTTCCATCCTAAAGAAGGGTAAAATAATGAATTGTAACACAAAAAAATGATCACGTGATGAAATCAACTCTAAAAGCCCTGTTGTGTTAGCTAATTTTGCATTCTGGACTGCCAGGTGTGCAGGATGATTCATGTAACTTCGGAAATGTTTCACTGTGTAGGACAAATTGTCATCTCATTGTATTCAAGTCTGAGTTGATCAAGACCTGAGGCTATGCATTAACATTTGCTCACACATTTGTTAACATTTTTGTATGAAATGATAGGAGTGAGAGTGCAAGTGGGAGGCTACCTTGTCTTTTGCTGGAAAATATAATTTTGTTCAAACTGAACTTTTCAGCAGAAAAATTATGAGGTCTCAAAAAAGATATATATATATATTTTTTTTTTTGCTCAAAACATGAGAAAGGGCCTTCCCTCTCATTCCCACCACAAAGTGGGCAATTGGTTCAGCTGAGACATAACTATGTCTGCCTGACATGTCTGTTTTGAATAGGGCAAAGCTTGAACTTAGAGTTTGTCGTGGTTCCGCTAGAGTGGGCAGCCGAGCTCCACCACAGCCGCTCTCTCACTCCCCCTCCTCAAAGAGGAATGGGGAGAAAATATGTGAAAAGGGCTCAAAGGTTGAGACAAGGACAAGAAAATCACGCAATAATTATTGTAACGGGCAGAACAGACTCAGCATAAGGAGATAGTAAGATTTATTGCTCATTACTAACGAGCTAGAGAAGTGAGGTGAGAAACAAAGGAAAGAAACCAAAAGCACCTTCCCCCCCCCCCCCATTCACCCTCTTCCACCTCCTCCCCCCGAGCGGTGCAGGGGAATGGGGGAATGGGGGTTATGGTCAGTCTACAGCACTTCTCTGCCGCTCCTTCTCAGTCACTCTCATCCCCTGTGCTGTGGGGTCCCACCCATGGGATGCAGTCCTTGATGAACTGATCCGGCGTGGGCTTCCCACAGGCAGCAGCTCTTCCAGAGCTGCTCCAGATATGGGTCCGTACCACAGGGTCCATCCCTCAGGAGAAAACTGCTCCAACCTGGCTCCCCCATGGGCAGCAGCTCCTGCCAGGTCACCTGCTCCTGCGTGGGCTCCTCTCCACGGGCTAGAGGTCTGGCCCGGAAGCTGCTCCAGCAGGGGTCTTCCACAGGCAGCAGCCTCCCTCAGTGCAGGGCCACCTGCTCCACTGTGGTCTCCTCCACGGGCTGCAGCGTGGAACCCTGCTCCACCGTGGTACTCCATGGGCTGCAGGGGGACATCCTGCTTCACCATGGGCCTCACCACAGGCTGCAGGGGACTTCTGCTCCGGCGCCTGGAGCACCTCTCCCCCTCCTTCTTCACTGACCTTGGTGCCTGCAAGGCTGTTTTTCTCACTCCTCTCACTCTGCCAGCTGCCGTGTGGTGCACTGTTTTTTTCCCTGTCTTAAATATGCTCTCACAGAGGTGCAAAACAACATTGCTTATTGGCTCAGCAATGGAAAACAGTGGGGCCTTTACCAAACATGGGGCAGCTTCTAGATCCTTCTCACAGAAACCACCCCTATGGCCCCCTGCTACCAAAACCTTGCCATGTAAACCCACTACAGAGTTATACAGGTGTCCATTATTAATTAGCTCAAATTCGCTGCTTGATTTATGTATGCAAAACTATTATTCTACCACATAAGTCTTCAGATAATCTAAATTGTTCTAATTAGCTCTGGAAACTGCATCACTTCCAGGAAAATGGGCTTTAGAAAAATGGACTTCTGAGTTTCCAGTAATCCGTGCTCTCTGTTCTGTGTCTGTACAAAATGCAGATGTGTACTTCAAAAATACATCACTGTTGGAAAAGATTCCCTTTAGGGGTTCAGCTCAGATCCTCAGAGCTCTTTTCTTGAAAGTTACTTTTAGCTATTCATAGTAGGTGTCATCATTAGAGATTATTTATAGTATTCATTTTGTTCTGCTTTCTTACACTGATATCTTAACCTTGCAAAATCCAGCTTCCAGATCACATGACATGAGCTATCAGATTACACACCCATTAAACAATGTCTTATCTTTCAGTGCCTCTTTTCCCATTGTTCTTACTACACATCTTAATTCATATTCACCGTATTCTTTATGTGGCATGAAACATTTCCATTAGCTAAAGAAGTCATCTGAGACATGCCTATAACCGCCCATTTTCTGACAATATGGTCAATAGTTGTTTCTCTCGCTGATGTAAATTGGTTGATCCTCAGAAAACCAAGAAAACCTTTTGATGGTTTAAAGAAAGTATATGAACAACATAATACTTTTCTCATGCTGTTCCTACACAAAACATTTCTCATTTTCAGCTTTCTTCCAGCTTGCAGCATGAGCAAAAATATCTCTTATCAGTGTATGTACTCATACATATTGTCTCTTGATGGTATTTTGGATGAGATTCTACAAAGCAAACCTTTAAATTGCTTTTTCAAATAATTGCACTTTGCTGTTTGAATAGATTCTAATTGAGAGCTAGACTCCTTCATAGGGTGCGTAGCCTATTTCTGTTATTTGTACAGTATGAGATGCTTTGTGTGAAAGGTAGACACAAAGATGTCCTTAAATTGTACTCTATTCTCAGAATTTACCCTGGAAATTTTCTTCACATAGGCAGTTCATCTTTATTTCCTCTCTGATGGACCTGTTTTTTGTTTGTTTGTTTGTTTTGTGTGTTTGAAAAAGAAAAAATAAATCAACAAACTACAGTTTCAGTTATCTTCACTATAATTTCAAATCCTACAAAGAATACATAAACACTGAAATGATTTAAATGGTTAAAAGTAAGATATTATTTTTGAAATTTTATTTATATATCTCTAATAAAAATTGTATCAGTAATTGACTTTTTGTAGGAGATACACATGCATGAACCATCGTGTAAAATTGGAACTGGCAACTCAGTGCAACCTATTGCAGCCCGGGAAGCAATTTGTGAGGACACATTGGTGAGCTCCTTCTGCAGAGCTGGCACTCTTTTAGAGACGACAGCTTAATGAAAATCCACCAGAAGATACAGTAGCCCAACCCAGATGTGTTTATAATGCTACAGTAGTATTTGTGTTGGCTACAAGCTTTGAAAGAACATCTAAAACCCCATCCATACAGAGGAAAAAAGAATTGTAATATGATTCTCTTCCAAAATATTTTTTTTTATCTAAAAATGACATTGAATCAGCATGTTCATCATTTAGAACTTGTCTGTAACTAATTTTTCAACCTGCTTTAATAATTATTTAAAATAGAAACCATGATGTTGTCAGAGACAAACAAACAAACAAACAAAGCACACAATCGTATTGTATTAATGATTCTTTGGAACATTTAAATGCAAGGTACTCAAGAGAAGCCAATGAAGGTATAACTGATTAAGTTAAGGAAAATCAATAATAAAAATACGAAGTACCTACATGAAAACCATACAAATGCTGTGCTCTTCCAAAAAGATGTTGCCTGGGGAAAAGCAGTTTGCTTTATCATCCTTCTAGTGTATATGAAGCTGTCCACTAAGGATAAAGGAATGTTTTGTTGAGTTTTTATATGCTGGTGTTTTAAAAGGCTGTATAGTTTAATTTCACTAACGTTTGTAAAGAAAGAGCAATTTATTGAAACCCTGTTAATATCCAACATAATGGAAGACAGCAGAACTCCTGCATGCAACCTTCACACTGAAGAGTAAAATAATTAAACTGAGCAATCTGTGTGAAAGAACCAGTTCCAACTTGAATACAGCTATTGGTTAAGCAGCACACACATCAAGACTTGCAGTTTCTTAGTCTGAAAGTTTCCAGGTATTTACCATGGAAGTATTTCTCTACAGGGACTCCTGAAATGGCGCTTGGTACTGTGGCTACATTTGCTTACAGTTGCACTAGGAATGGGACTTGGGACAGAAAATATTCTCACAGAGGTGAGATTGGGATGTTATAGATCCCTGAAAGAGAAGAAAAAAAACATCTAAAGATAATAAGTATACTTCTCTTCTGTAATATATCTCTTGGGCAAGTAGGCTCTCACTGGAAGTCACTTGTCTTAGCAAAAAGTGGGCCTACAGCTTTTCTTCCTTTCCCTTATGCAGAAAGTGAAATATGGATTAGGGTTCTGAACCCACCTTTGTGCATTGGGACTGTATCCAGGCCTTGCAAATGAGTGCAACAACTGACCTTTCTACTGCTTTTATCAAGATTGTTGCTGGTGGACTCCTGCCACAAGAAAATAGAGAAGTGGGTTGTAAAAGAGCTTGCTTAGACTTGACAAGTTTGCTGAGCATTTCTTCCCCAAATTAGAATGAAAGAAGTTGAAGGTAGACTTCAGCTTTCTCAGCTGACACATCTTTGGCTTCAGAGTTGAAAATGTTTCAACATCTCTGTGAATTTCAGCAGATATTTGGGTTCACTTTTAATGTGCCTGATGTCAGTACAATGTAGCTGAAAGCCAAAACTCCCTGCCAAGAAAGAAATGTGTCCAATATCAATCATCATGTACTTAGCAGCCTGAGTCCTGTCTGGACCAATGACTTCACTAATTTTATTCACATATCTGGGTTACTTCTTTTTGATCCCATAAATAGGATGATTGCAAGACATAGCCTAAAATATCTAAAGTGATCAAAAATAGAACTACATGGAAAATATCTTTTTAGATGGGTGTATTTTTCCTTGGCTTTACAAGAATGTGCATACTTCTCCATAGTAAAATTCCAACCTGGAACAAATTATGAAGGGACAACTCTCCATGGGCATAAATCAGCATAGCAATGTCAATTTACAAGGATTTGAACTCTTGAGGTTTTTTGCTTCACCTGAAAATTTACCACTTTCACAGAAAAATATCTTTCTTACTGAGAACAGTTTTAATACACACTGCAATCAGGGTGTTGTTTTGGCAGTTGTGGTGGGTTTTCCTTTTTTCCTTTTTTTTTTTTTTTTTTGCTAACACACACAAAAAAAAAAAAAAAAGAAAAATAATTTTTTTTAAAAAAAAGGTCTGATCTTTTAAATAGGTTTACACAGCTCTAAGGAATAATGGCCTGATCTCTGCAAGAATACATGTGAGGTTTTTGGTGTTCCATAGTTTCCACTAAGCATGACATGTCTGGAATGCTTTATGACGACTGCATCATCAAAGTACTAGGAGGTTAAAGAAATTAGAGAAGTCTCTGAGCCTGCGTGTTGACTTGCTTTACCATTTTATTGTGTGAATCATTGTTATAAATCAAATTCTACCTCTCATAGTTTGATGATGTTGTTAAATTACCTAGGTGCCACCTCTGAGTATTGCCAGTGCTTCATGTCCTGGGAGCGTTGTAATAAAGTAAGGGGAATGTTTTACTTCTAAAACAAAGTTGGCCCTGGAACAAGACAAGGATTTCCTGAGGTTTTGCAGCTTCATCTTGCAATTCAGCCTTGTGTTCACAGCCTGACTCCACGCTGCCTCCTCCAAGCCCAGTACCTCTCTGTCCTCATCGCTGCATGTTGTGGCATCCGATCTGGGGAAAACAGAAAAAGATCTTCTCTGCCAATTATTAGTACAAAACTACTAGGCTACCTTTGAAAAAACAAGACTGTTTTCCCCTTGGGTATTGTAAATGAAAACCTTCTCTATTTTAAGGAAGGTGAAAATGTCGCAAAGGCTCCGAACTGGTGGTAAACTATTGGACACAGTCAGAGCTGTTCGTTTATCTGTCATGAAATCTGTGTTGCCTAAAGGAAAGTCTCCTTCAGTTTAAATTATAGATAAGCTATACTTTTGGGGCAGGTACTTCTGAATACTTTGCAGATAATCAAGGATGCATTACAGCATCGGAACAGTGTCTTTTGCAGAAGAGGTGTATTTTTAAAAGCACAATACACTAAAGAATGTGTGTATATGAGGGTATACTTCTGTAATTTGTCCATCTGTAAGTGTGTCTGTCCAGACTGAAGAAAAACTCAAAACTGCTTCTTACGTTCTTTAACTTGATTCAGATGTGGGGAAATAAATGAGCTGTCTGTTGGTGCTGGATCTTCTCTGTGTCTTGCAGGGTACCTGCCAGCACTGTCCTAGCAGCTCTGACCTGTGTACAAGGCAACATCTGTGATCTTGAAGAAGATGAAGGGAAGGTTTCACTGGAGGTGTCAAACACTTGCCTTAAACCAGAGGCAATCACTGAAGCTGTTGTGCTTGAGACCTCCTCTGCAGATGATGCCAAGAGCTGCTGCAGATGCAGTTCTGAAATGGGGAAGGTGTTTATTCACTCAGGCAGACTTGGCTTTTATGCTGTCTGTGGAAAATGAAGAAAAAGACTGTGATTACTGTAGACTGTTAATGAATTTTGAATTAAAATTTCCAGTAGTTGTTATTGTTCTCATAAATCTTACCTGTAAGAAACATTGCTCAGAGCCAAATTGTTTCAAAAGTATTTCTAATTTACTTTTTTATTAGAAGAAGGCTAGACTTTTGGTTAGGTCCAATGCCAGTGTGACTCAGTGTAGCTGTACGCAAGCTGTATGTATTCATACACGCTGTATGTATTCATACATGCTGAAAAAACAGCTCATAGTTCAGAAGTAGCAGAACTTCTCTGTCAGCTCTTTTAGAAAAACTTCTTCCTTCTCCTGACTTCCAATACAATGTTCAAGTATGTGTGAAGAACATAAAGAGAAGGGGAAAGAGAGGGAAACATGAATTTCTGTTGACTTAAATAGTATGTCTTCTATTTTTAGACCTCCAGAGGTGTATGTTTTGTGAACAGAGATTTTTGTTAGGTATAATTAAATTAATTTGCAAGGAAGTTACTAATTTCATTGAACGCTAGAGATCCTCCCAATACATGATTCACCATAACTCCAACTCAGCCCTGGCCCGCAGGGATAGCTGACTCTTTTGGTGAGAAGATAATTTTATTTTAATTCTCATGCAATCATTGGACAAGTTCAAGACAAATGCCAGCTATCAATCTTTATGAGTGAATTATTGTTCTCACTATTAGGGTGTGGTGGAGTAAAGGATGTCATACGTTAGTACCTATAAAGGTTTCTGGATATAATTTTGTGTATAAGCCATAATAAACATAAAAATTATACTTTATGACTTACATGAAAAATACACTTAAGACAACTAAAATTAAAGACTTTGAATAGTATGGGAGATTTTTTTGTTAAAGGAAATAAAGATTTATTTTTTCCTTATTCAAATTAATAACAGTGGTTTTTTTTCAGTACTTGTAACTATTTTCCTGTATTTGCAAATTATTAGTTTTGGTCTTTCCACTCATATATGCCTGGAAGCAACCACGAAACAAGACCAGTTTTCATTATTTGCATCTACTGTTGTTTTAATTCAGGGGGAGTGTTGACTGTGACAGAAATGAAGGACCAAACTTGAAGAGCCCTTCAGACTGACTACATATTGCACTGCAAACTCCACACATTATTGCCAGCACACATAGCAGATTTTGCTAGCATATAAAATGTAGTAGACACTGCTAATAAGCATAATTATAGTTCTAATCTTGCCAGTAATTTACTCAGGCAGACATGTACACCCATATGGAGCTCCATAAATTTTCATAGGGCTCCATGTGGGTTTGGAGGAAGAAGTGAGTGGTGGCATAGATAACTGTTTGTTGCATGACCCTCACTCCAAGGGGAACTTGGCTGCTCAGACATGTGCCGCTCACTACGCCAGGTGCATGCATGCATGTATGCTTGGTTCTAGAGTGCATTACCTTGAGCAGTGTGATAACATTCGGAAAAGTCTTTGTAAACAAATTAATTCTGTTATAATACTACTTGGTTGTGGTTTAGTTCGTCATTTTACATCTTCAAAAACTGAGGATGAGAGGCAGCAGATTTTTCTCATTTCATTAATGTAGGTATCTGAGACAAGAGCCATTTGTATTTGGCTTCCAATTGTTTTTAATTTTGTTTTTTGTTTGTTTTGTTGGTTTGGTTTGATTTTGTGAAGTGTGTCAAGATTTTTTTTCTAGGCACTTCATTGACATTTCTTTTTTGTTTTATATTTAACATTAAAAATATTTGTTACTGGAGTTATATTCTTTGGATTTTCATTTTTGTATTCCTGGAAATAGCTCTTTCTCATGTAAATGGTAATGCAGAACTTAGACAGTATTTTGGTATAAGGGTTGTTTGAGTGAATAACCCTTATTTTCTTTTTTTCTTTCTTTCTTTCTTTCTTTTTTTTTTTTTTTTCTTTCTGAGTTTCTTGCTGTATTTCAGAACCCAGAATTCTATGGATTTTCTCTGATTGTGAACCATAATATTTCTGAATTTCAATGTGATATGGGGGGATTTACTTCATTATTTATTGGCATAAACAAATTAAAGAGTATATTGTTTTTGTAATTCATATCAATCAGTAATTTACAGAAGTATTGGTTAGAACTGCATAAATAGTGTAAAAATCATGTAAAAATATCTGAATTATTTCCAAGTATATGCTTTGGTTGTCTTCTGAATGACTACTTATGAAAAAGAGAACTTCTTTATTTATTAATAGAAAATCATGTAAGTGTTCTTGATTGAAAATTTACACTGATTTTCTTTTGAAACACATAAACCACAAAGAATGCAATGCATGAACTGACACTGAAATTTACTTTGCTATTAATCATATCTGGAAGTCTGCTATCTGGGAAACGTTGTGTTGCCTGCATTTGCTGTTACATGACTAACAAATGCCATGATCCTCTTGTATCAATATTAGGGTAAATTAAAGAGAAATGAAGAAGCCACAGCTGAAGCTAAGTTCCTTTGATGAATATGTATAAAGTTACTCTTCTCACAACTTGTTTTTAGATAATTTATAAACATAAGACAAGTAATTTCTTACATGCCTAGTTCTAGTATGGAGGCAGTACTGGGTGTTTGCAGTTCTTGATTCTCAGCTTATTAAAGCGTGGAGACTTTGCAGAAATACTGACTTCCTCATCTGCTGGGCTCTGATGTAATTCATTATATTCATCACATTTTCTATTTCTTATAACAAAGAGGAATCAGGTCAACAGATTCAAGTTGTTTGCCTCAAAGTTTACAGACTATAAACTAAATCTTTCTGAAAATAGTGGTCTTAAATTTCTTTTCACATTCACATTGTAAATGTGCTGAAGTAGAAAAGATCAGGCAAGGGGATGATTTTGTGAACCCTGTAAGCGGGACATATTATTGTTGTGCGCTCTGTGTAAGGATCCAGGCCGTAAGCGTTGAGGCTTTAAGCCCGATTTTTTTGCTTCTACTTCTCTAACTCTTAAAGTAATCATTGTTGGGAATACAGTCTGAAGAGCAGAATTCAACATTCAGGAATGGGAGGATTTATTATAAGAAATTGCAAAGACCTTTAAGGATGTCAGGTAGCATATACATGCTAAATGCTAGTAACTCTGTAGAAAAAAAAGTCCTGAAATTATCTTGGTTCTTTCCACAATTTCTGTTATTCAGAAATAAATAATAATAATAATAATAATAATAATAATAATAATAATAATAATAATAATAATAATAATAATAATAATAATAATAATAGTAGTAGTAGTAGTAGTAGTAATATTCTTTCTGTTTCCCAAAGTTACCTTTTTATTAATACTTCATAGTATACAGTTTTCTTCAAATAAGACTTTGAAACACAGTTGTTGAAATCATTCACTATACCTGATAAATTTTATTGATGCCCAGAATACACTGAGACACATAGAAACAGATAATGTTTATACTCATAATTTGTGTGCTTTAGTTATTATTTTGTTCTACAGCTCTGTACTGTATAGTACTACTGCTGCTGAATATTTATGTGTGTTGACAGGCAAGGAAGTCTCAGCAAACAGAATAAACAATTTTATGAACTTCAGAACTAATGAATACTGTTTTCCTATGAATTTATGGTTACCACCTCCGTTATGAACTCTCAAAGGCATTTACTACAACTTTTCCATGAGTTGGGTAATTTAAGCATAATTTCATATTTTAAGCATCTCTGCCCTCTATGGTGTGACTTATTGTAATGAAATTTGTAGGAACATGGTTAAGAAGTTTGAGATTACTGTACATTTGTCAAATACATTCAGAAGTGTCCGTTGTATTCCAAATTACATAAAGGGGTAAAGTCAGGTCAACGATTCAGTCACATAAACCTTATTTCCTTAGGAAATCAAGCTAAAAATATCCAGGGAGATAGAATAAATATAATATGAGCTTTTTGGTCCCTTCATTTTCATTAAAGATAATTTTCTACTATTCTACTATTTCTACATTTGGTTCCTCTGATTATGGTAGGTCTGTTTCAGCTCTGTGCTGATGCTCTAAGCATGCATCTTTTGGAAAGTAGCCCCAAAGAATCCAAACATTAATTTTAGTTTACAAAATGTAAATGTATTGTTTTTATTTTGGCTTAATTAGGAAAAAAATTTGGTAAAATGAAACCACAAAGGTAAGAATGAATGCTATGAAAAATTTGAGGCAGATCTCAAACGCGTGCAACTCAGCACTCTTCATAGTTCATGTTAAACATTGCAATTTTTTAAAAAGAAAAGTAATATTTCAGGAGTACTAAGCATAATGCTTAAACCACAGATTCTGTAAAAAATGAACTGCATAAGCTATTAGCAACCGTATGCGTCATAAACACCTTAGGCAAGAAAATCAGATCCTAATGCCAAATGCAGCTCAGCACCATTAGTCTACATGGAGCTACACTTCTGCAATTTTATAAGATAAATGTCGGTGCTGTTTTATAAGATGAAAATAGAGCTTGGGTGAATCTTCTTATTTTTCACTAGTGATTTAATAAAGGCAAGCTCAATATAAATATTGAAAGGTTGCTAGTATTGAAAATACTCTTTTGCCTAGTAGCAGAAATATGTGAGAGGTTTTTCTTTTCATATTGATCGTGATAAAAATAATAATAATAATAAAAAAAGGTTTGTCTACACAAGAAGTGGGAATATTTACTAAATAGTGGACTCTAAATATTTACTATAACATGTTATACTTTATATTACATTTGCAGGAAAAGGCTTTGTTGAGCTATATTTTATCCCAGCTACTGGGAACTTCAAAACCCATTTTAATCTAAGCTGAAACAGCTAGTGAATACTTGCCTCCTTCCACTTGGTAGAGATTACAGACTAAAAGGGAAGAGATGCTGCAAACTGTACTCTCCTGCACCTATTTCTTTGACACACATCACTGTGGTAACATGATAAAAAAAAGTTGCATTTAATTATTTTTCCTGAATTTATAAGTTTAAAAGAGAGAAGGTATTTACAAGCCCCGTTTGTGCTCTTTAATCTACTAGATGCCAAAAGATACAGAACATAAAACAGCATCTATTGAAAGTGACCAATTGTGCCTCTGAAAATGTTTGTCTTGTTCTGCATCTCTCTCCAAATAAAACACTGAGCATTAATTTAATCATTAAAAGAATAATGAAAATAAGGAGCAATGAAAATGTAATCAAGACAGCTGATTAATCATCACAAAAGTGTCATTTTTAAAACAGTTTAAAATATCTCCTGCACTGCTCTGCTGTGTTCGTGGAATAAACTGACTTTAATTATTTCCTGTTCAGACTTTCCTCTGTTTCCTTGGTTTTAGGAGGAGTTTACCTAGCAAAAACCAATGCTGCTCATTTCCTCAGTGGATTAACTGGGCGATGATGAAACAGAAGCTTCTGTCTGCTTCATTCTTTACACAACCTGGTGTTAAAGAGTGACCTTTCACCCTCAGAGATTTTAAGGATTAAGGATGCTTTTAAGTCTCGGTCTGGTTACTAATCCACCACTTTCACTTGATGTTAAATAAGCACTTCCTGATTTACCCTTTAAATCCTGTAAACATAATAAAACAGAGTTTAACCTTTACCTTAGGATTTTACCACTATCTTATGCTCTGTCAAATAAACCTTTATAAGAAGCAGGGTAGAGAAAACTAATAAGTGGTAGCCTGATTTTCTTTTTTTTTTTTCTTTTCTTTTCTTTTCTTTCTTTTTTTTTTTTTTTTTTTTTACCTTGGGATATGTAACAAAACATTACAATATTTTTAATATATTCAGGTCAAACAGTTGTTAGGGTGCATTGGGGTCCTTACACTGTGCAAATAATGGAATTTTTAAAAAGCATTTATAAGCTATTTGAGATAATGAAATAGATGTTTCCCCTGCATTCAGACTGCTGTGAGCAAACGATACTGGAAGGAGCTGAAATGGAAATATATTAAGAGAGATTTCATAATCCAAGGCTTTGCAACTTTCAAGAATATCATTAGCCTCCAGCCATTGCTTTGTAAAGTCAGGCTCTCATCTGGTGTAAATTGCCTGTAAACTCCATTTGCAGCCCAGGGACTGTCCTGACTTACACCAGACATGAGTTTGACACCATAAAACCTTTTTTTTTTTTTTTTTTTTTTTTTTTTTTTTTTGTGTGTGTGTGTGTGTGTGTGTTTTTCTCTGTAGGAAAATGGCATCTGGACTGGGAAAATATTCATTGATAGCCACTTCCAGTAGCTGTATTTAATAGTACAAGGTTATCACTACTGTCTGCCAGAATATTTCTGTCCATGTCACAGCTGCAAGAGTGTCTCCTTATCATTTAGTTATATAAATACGTGTATATAAGTTAACTTTGATGCAGTGCTCCCAGCCTGGGGCCTGTTCAAGAGACTACAGAGGTGGTGGGTCCAGCAGGGAACCCCTGCCCACTCAAAAGTCCCAGGGGCTGAAATCTGTAGAAAAAAAAAGCAATGTTGGAAATGCCTTCTTCAAGCAAATACAGCCACTGCTCACAGAGCATTTTTAATGAGGTTTGTTTTCAGCAAACATCCAAAATACCTCATTTCAAAAATTCTGATTTCTGTCACCTTAGAGAGTTTCTGTCTTTATATCTTATACTAGATAGCAGTAAGTAGAGAAAAATTATCCTATGATAAGAAGTTAATTCCCTCTTCAGAGGCCCTAAAGAATGGGCCTTACTAACAAAGGACTTACAGTTATCTGTCTGAAGGGGGACCTTTCTTGGCTGTTGATATCTTTTTGGGAATATTTATTTTAATTAAATTGAATATCTCCCTTGTATCTTGCAAATATCTGATTGTCTCTGCATCAGCTATTGCCTAAGAGGAAATATAGACGAAGTAATCATTTATACATGCATGATTTTCATACTGTGATCAACAATCCTTTTGTCTTCTTCCTTAATAATGCAAAATATCCTGCTTATTCCATGTTATCTAATGCTGCTCACAGTGGTGCAAATAATTCAAGTGCAACTGTTTGTCAATAATTTTGAGCGACCTGCTACCTGAGCTGGAGGGGAGCCCTTGTCAAAACAAATTCTGAAGTTTTAAAGGCTCTTTAAATGTTCAGATGTGGTATGGGGGTAGCTGAATTTCCTGGTATCTGCTGGGGGTAAGCAGGTAACCTCTGGAGTTCACAATTGTTTTGAACTCATGGAGCAAAGATTATCTGCAACCTCCTTGGAAAATTATTGAGTTTATTGCATAGGGCTGCTTTTGAGAGGGTTGTGGTTCGCAGAATGGCCTGCTCCCTTAAGAGACACTTATAATACTGAATCTTTTTTCTACAGCCTTTTTGGACATGAAATATGGTTTGGTTTTTGGGTGATGCTGTGTGGAGCTAGGAGTTGGACTAGATGATCCTTGTGTGTCCCTTCCAACTCAGGATATTCTGTGATTCTACTCTGTGAATCTGTGATTCTAAATTCCTTTTAAAGCCAATAGAAACTATGGTAGCATGTGCAAACAAGAAATAGGACAAAGGGAGAAACTTTAAACACAGGAAATTTGATTTCTTTTTCTTTTTTTTTTTTTTTTTTTTTCCCACTTAAATGTGGGAAAGGAGGTGGGCTGGAGAAAATGCTTTTGTTTTTTAGGTTTTCCATCCACCACAGACATTGGCAATGCCTCATTCATGTGTCTTGTGCCAAAGTGGTCCTGTGAGACACTGCCAGTGGGAATAAAACCATCACAACAAATAAGACTGAGAACATCTTAAAATCAGAACAGGCTTTCATTTGAAATACTCTCCCACAGATGCTGAAGACCTGAGTAGTTCACAGTAATGTGAAAAACATTCCTTCCCATGAAGCAGAATTTCACCAAATTTAGCGAGAGCAAACCAACCCTTGGCATAGCCCTGTGAGATTCATGGATGCTGAAGAGTATGGTCTATGTGGTAAATAAAGATAGTCCTCTTTCCATGTGATAGAATCCTCCACCTTTATTCATCTATAGGACATGTAGTCTTTAATGAGAGATCCCATTTACAGACATCTAATAGAACCGAGTAAGAAGTGTTGAAGTAGTCAATGACAATAACCTTCTTAATTTCAACTAGGCTGAGAACTGACCAAATTGCTATCATCAGCATGACAAATATGGTGGCAGAATACAGCAGAATACTGCTGTACTTCATTACACACGTTTAAGTTAAACTGGCTCACTGGGTATTTGTGGTATCTTCTTACATGTCAGGCAACATTTTGCTCAGACCCTGCTCGTCTGAGTCAGTGTTACCTCATGGTTATGGTCACTGTCTGTGAGCATGTTGGTGAGAGGAGGATATCATGCTCTTTGACAGTTAATCATGTTTCATAGACAAGCAATGTGGATACCTTTATTTTTATTTTTAAATCAAATCTCCTTTTTCCCAGAAGAGCTTTGAAAATTGAGACAAGATAATATTGCTCCGCCTATAATGAAAGGAAGCCACTATGTCTTTGCTGAAAGGCCTCACTCACCTAAAGATTTTCCTGTTTAAAAATAAATAAATAAATAAATAAATAAATATAATAATAACTTAAAACACATATCAAAGGTATGGGCCACACTCTTACCAGGAAAAGAATCACCTTTGTATCAAACTATTGCTGATAGGTTTCAGTGTGAATGCTAATTTGGGCTTCTGGTCTTATATGAAAAGAAATTTAAATTACTTTTGCTCTTCTACAGAAAGCAGAAACTCCCTTTCCAAGTCCTTCAGCTGATTTCAAAAGGACTTTGTTCAGCACAAAAATTTTCTCAGAAGCTTTGGGTGACACAGGTTATTGCCATATACTCTGGAGCACCTTCAAAGGAAAGAAACCAATAACATTTAAAAAGGGGGCATGGGTTTAGGGTGTTCAGCTGAAGAGGTTTCTTTTTTATTACTTTTTTTTCCTTCATTCTGTTAACAAAAATTTATTCTGCTGCTGCATTTGTACTTTTAATGTCTAGAAAAGTGCTTATACATGACTCACACAGTACTTTATGACTTCGGTATGTTTCATTATTGTCATTACTTGCTCAGATCTCCTGAATGAAAATGATTTAAAAATATTTTTTTCTGGACTCTGGAGTATTGTTGGGGAGCTCACATCTGTATCTGTAAAACATTATTTGCTAGGACTTTTAATGATAAAAAAAAAAAAGTTTAAACTTTGTTAGCTTCTGGATTCCTGCTATATGTAATAATACATATGTAGTATATGTAATTCCTGTCTCCATGTTGGGCCACTGGATAGTAAAGTGATTTGACTAGAGTCAGCCAGCAGGCCAGTGGTGGACAGAGGTGAAACCTCTTAATCCAGTTCTTCATCCATGAAGACATATTGCCTCAATTAAGTGATCATAGTTAAAACTGGATTTTAAAGGGAAAAAATTAAATGCAAATATATTCCAAAACAACACTAACATTTTAAAAAGACAGATTTATGTGTTTAGGTTCTTTTCCCAGACAATTGTAAAAATTGATTCCTCTATTCAGCTGAGCTGCTGCTATAGCACCTACAATTCCTGTTTTGCTGCTGAGGTGGCCTGCAGGAGAGGGTGACCAAAGAAAGGTGACTAGATCTGAAGGATTGTCTAAAGGGGACACTGACGGCAAGACTAAAGGAACTAGAGAGCATGGAAGAATATTCACAGCGACTGGCTCATCTGTCTGCAGCCATATCCTGAACCTGATCTGATGCATTAACAGGGAAGGGACTGAGGATGAGGAAGGGGCCCTGTTTCTGGCCTTGGACAGATACACACAAAGCTAACCTGGGGCCAAGAGAACTGAAGTCAACTGGGAGAGAGCAGCTCCTACAGAAATGGAAAGTGCCCAAAGCTACACTGTGGTCTGTGCTACTAGTTTCAACTCTTTTCCACACATTTAGTGAGTTTATAAATGAAAGAGAGATGAAGCAATGGCTGAAAAAACACATTCTTTTGCATTTCTCTGCAAATTTGCAGTAGATGAATGTGGAACCAAACATATTTCCATACAAAGTATGTGACTATGCCAGATATATGCCAGAAAAGACTTTAATGAAAGGAGTTGTGCAGATTTTACTTAGTTTCCATTCCTTTGTTATTCTAACTGGTCACTGAATTGTCATTGAAATCACCAATAGGCCCAATGGTCTTCCACCACAGTTTCCACAGTTATGGTCAATTTACGTCCAAATAAACAACAGAGAAAGCTTAGGCTTTGGAAAAAGTCAAGGAAAGGTTTTACTTAACTGGAATTGACCTCCTCAGCCAACAACAACAGAAAAAAAAAGGAAGGAGAAGTAAAAATAATACATTTTAATTTTGTATTATATTGGCCTGACACATGTACTATTATACTGGATTACTTAGCATCTCTTAAACAAAACAAAATCTCTTATGGAGCAGTTACCTTTCAGACAGGTTATGGCATTTGTAGAGTAATTAGAAACTGTAAAATATGACTAACCAAATCATTATTTTTAACTAAAAAAAATAGGCGCCTACATTCTTACGTATAAAACATTTATTATAAGCTGTACATGACCAAGAAATATTTTACAACAGATCTTAAGACAGAGAAAATACTAATCAAGATTTTAAATGTCTGTAGTTACAGTCCTGTAAATGTTCTTGAAAATGAAAAGAACAGCTTCCAGAGGGGGAATAACCATACCCAGGGAGGTGATGCAATGGTGCCAGTGGGAAGGAACAGGCTGATGGGAGAGTTACTGGGAGGCTTCTGGTACTATGCAAGGCATCCAGTATGTCGGGGAGAGACTAAGGCCATGTTCAGTCTAATAGTTCTTTGGGTCTGGGTCCATGCCTGCAAGTGCTGCAGAAAAGGAGGGGAAGTGACATTCAACTTTACATTGCATTAAAATAAATGCTAGTTAAATAGACTAAGCTTTTTGAATAGAATTAAAGTTTTTTCAAAGAGAGTGCACTACAGTTTTGCTAGCACCTTACCAACTGTAAGAGTGCAGTGATTTCAGTATCTAGGAGGAGGTATTTCCCAAGGATCAGTCACTGTGGTTCTTAACAAAGCACTCTGGATTGCTCACCTCGCTTCCCTTTAAATTTACACATCTTAAAAATGACTTCAGCGTCAACCCACTGGAGTTGATCTAGGTTCCCTCAAGTCTCATGAAACTTAGCTCATGTTCATCAAGAGCTTCTCTGAGTTGCAAGTCAGTGAGGTGTGAAATGCTTGTGGTTTGATGATTCACAGAACTCTCACCGTGAGCCTTAATTAATCAATCTTTGCAAGGAGTTTTGAAATCCTTAGATGAAAGGCTCTATAACTGCAAAACACTGTTATTACAATGGCCACCACTTGTATTGGTGGGGACCTCACTTTTACCATTCTTTTTTGTACCATCACAATAGCTTCCCTTTTATGTTGAAAGGGGAAGATCTGTATAAACATGTTCACCAACAAACATTTCTCATGCTGGTGGTTTAAAAGAAACTATACTTGAAAATCAACACAACTTTCCTTACAGCCATATCTACCCAAGCTGTGATCTTGTCAGACTGCAGACTTTAAATGAGGTTGGGCTGGGTCAGCAGTAGGATGGGAAAATGGGCAGTGATACTAGTGGTTAAGAAAATAAAACCATCTGAATCCAGATTCCTCCATTGTGGTGCCCTCACAAAGCACTGGGAGACCATGAACTGTCCTACAGTACCATTGCAGCACCAATGTAAGCCAAAGACTTGCTCTCTGTCAGCAAACAATATCTTAATCCTTTGCACAGTAATATTACTGATTTAGCATACCACCAAAGTACATGATGAAGCGTCACTGAAGGCAAAGAAAACTACCCCAAAGAGTGTGCAATCTGCATCCTAAGCATGGGTGTGTCAGTGGATGTGGGTGAAGAACAGGAGGAAAGGGAGCGGTACGAAGGATGGTATTAGAGTTATGGTGTATTTGTGTCAGATGTGGTTTGCATTTTCCCACGCATAGGATACTTTGCTCAACTTACTTGTTCACAGCTCTCCATTTCACAGGTAGATCCATTTATTTTGGTACTTGGGCCACAGAGATTTTTAATCATCATGTGCATTTTTATTCAAGAGGGAATAATTTAGAGAAAATAACTGTATAAAATAATTCTCACAAATACTGAGAATTATTTACCAGAATTTGTGAGTTTCCAGGTTTGCCTTTGATTCCTTGGTACAGATTTTTTTTCATTCACATTACAGGTTAGATAGAAAGGGAAAGAGAGTGAGGGATAATTGATTCATTCTCCAACTAGATTGTCATATCTAGCATATCTGAATTCATATATTCATACATGAATTCTCTGGGATAGAGATGTTTTTCTTACTCTGTAGAATCGTGTAGGACAATCATAGTCATTATTGTATTGTCACAGTTACATAAATAACCATATTTTCTGCCCAGATAGCCAGTGTTTAAAGATAACAGAAAAAAATAATATAGGTCGTGCTGGGCTGCTGAATTCCTAAACCTGTTGGAGTGTGATGTTGTTTTTGGAGTTGATACCCAAGCCCAGGGTATAGGGCTTGTCCTTCATAATCTGACTTAGAAAGTGGATGGAGAAATTGCAGTAGGTCTGGGTCCTGGAGGTGGAAACAGAGACTGATGGTCATGTTAAAAAGACACATGAAAGGGGAACATTAAGTGAACAGAAGAATAATCATGCTTTGCTGCAATTCTCTACACAATGCCAATTGAAATACTAGTTCAAGAACATTCTGTTTTACTCGGTGTTCAATGTTAATGTTCCTAAGCCTGCTGCAAAATACTACAAAGAAATGTCACTACATAGATTTCACAGTAGGTTTCAACCTCTATCTATATCAGCACATACATGTAAAGGAAGTCTTGTCTGTACAACAGTAGAACATAATAATCTAACTTTTCTGCAGATACTATCTTCTAATCTTTCCAGTTTGGCTTCTTTCCCACCTAGGCTTATCACTCACTTCTGATAATATCTGGAGGGTTTTTGTAAACATAATTTTTGCATATCAAGACTAATCTAAGATCAGCTTAGTTTAGTTGAAGTTATAGTTTGGTATTTAGGATACCTGTGTAACTGGTTGTGCAAAAACTGCTCATCTAATCTGGTAATGTGTGATGAAAACCTCAGATTTAATACTATTTGGCTGATCCCAACACTTGGGATAAATCAGAGAAAGGAGGCCCACCCAAGTAATTTCCATGTTGGGGCAGTGAAGAGTTTGGAAAGTCCCAAGCCACAGTTGTTCCAATTTCAGTGTTCTTTACCCAGTCTTTAAATGATCAGGTTATGTCCTAGCTCCTCAACAGCTCACACATCTATAAAAAAAAAATAAAAAATAAATAAATTGATTTGTTCCAAGGGAAGTCCACCATATGGAAATTATCATCTGCTGTTTCCATTCCTGTAAGTTCCTTTATCTGCCCTAAAGAGCTTCAGTGACTTTAAAAAAAGGATGGGTAAATACTAATCTGTGAGACAGCATCCAGGATCAAGGTGGTATGGGAAGGAACAAGTCTGAGCAAGGAACTGTGGCAGTCTTGCCATTCTTTGGCTGCTGAAATAGGCAACCTCTGGCATAACCAGTCATACCTAGCCTTTCCTACATAAGGTTTTAAGGTTTTTCTGAAGAAAGTTATAGAACTATATTAAGAAATATACATTTCTCACATCTACAGAACAACCTGAATTTTCATGGCAATGCAAGAGAAATGTGTGGATGAGAACTTCAGGAAAGAAAACTGTAGTTTGCAGATGAAATGAGAATAGATTTTGAAAGTCCAATTCACATATTCATGTAGTCAAATGAACACTTCTGATTTCCCTTAAAAATACTTGATTCTGATCTTTAACCAGGCAGAAGTCCACTACCTTTACCTACCACAGCTCCAAGACTTTCTTCATGTCATATTCATAAAATTATTTAAGTTGTTTCTGGATTTCTTCATTTCTTTCTGGACTTCATTTAACCTCCATTCTGAATTGTCTGTATATTTATTGATCAATTAATTTTATCTGGTAATATTTTAAGCATACCTGATAAACATTTTCTAAACAGAAGTTTTACTTATTGTTGTATAAATTTCAATGACATTTTAATGTCTGAACAAAGCAGTTACTGAGACTTCATAGATGCAGCAGAAGAAACATTGGGTTTATATCTCTTTCAACTTTTGTTTCCATCCAGTGAGTTCATGAATTATTACCTTAGTTTCTCAAAGTTCAGTAAAAAATTAAACTTGATTAATTTAATTAAACAGCATTGTCCCAAGGCCAAGTAGCTCAAATGTTCATTTTTATTAAACAGTAGTTTCATTCACACTTTCAAATTACACTTTGTTCAAAGGTCTCATGAAAAGAATTTTTTTTTCCTGTCCTTCTAAAATAAATGTTGAGAGGATTCAACCTTCAAAAAGCTCATAGAATTTGAGATAGAAATAATCCAAAAGGATTTCCATGGTGATAGGAACATGGTCCAGGCTACACTTTAAGGAAATGGCATAAAAGTAAATGTTAGAGAAGTTAGATTAATAAGTAATCATTTTCACTGACAATAAAATCAAGTGAAATAGGCTGGACATGAGCAGAATGCATAAGTCATTGCTTTAAAAATGGGCTGGGGCAAGTAGTGTTTGCTCAGGTATGCACAGGCTCCACACTTAAGTTTTGGGGCAATCTCTTTAAAAAATCAAGTTAATTACAGTTCAGAAAGGGAACAGAGTGTATTACAGTGCCTGGATGTGAAGGCTCTGCAGCAAAATACATTAAACATGTAACTGGTTAAGAGTTGGAAAGTAAGAACCTGCAAGACTGCAAAGCTTCTACGATGAAAGAAAAATAGAGGGTTTTGTTTATTGATACAGAGTTTTGTTTTGTAGTATGAATTAAGTGACACACAAATATTTTTATGACTGCATTTATTCTCCATAACAATATGAATGAGCCTCTGAATAATAACAAAGTCCCTTGTGACTACAGAAGGAGGGTGATTAAATTATAATCACATTGGATTAATTAATCTATAATATTTGTTCTTTATATGAAAGAGGAAAATCAGCCTTCAACATAAAGGTTATGTACTCATGAGGTCTGTGTCTTAATAAAGAAAAGGCTTTGGGAAAAACCTTGACAAGCCCCCCAGATATGATATGTTGTAAATGTAGACAGAAGGTTATTACTGATATAAAATACATTCAATGTAATTATCAGCCACAACAAATAATCAGAGAGATGATAATGAATAATTAACATTTTTATTTTTCTGTAGTAATGTGTCTAATAGATAAGTGCACAACATTGAATTAATTTATTATGCTATAGCATTTTAGTAATGAAAACTGTATCACCAAAATATCTCTTCAGTGTTAGTGCAAGATATCAGCCTAAATAACTGATAAGGCTTATTCCTTTGTTTTCCCCACTCAATTGTACTGAAGATGCCCTGAAAGCAAGAAACTAGCAAAAGAAGCTATAATGATCTTGAAAGAAAGCCAGTAGAAAAGCATAAAACTTATGCCTTGATTCTCTAGTCTCTGTAAATAAAAAAAAAATGCAGACTATTTACAAAAATGACCTTTATTCGTATATTACCTTAAATTTATACACATTTAATTTTCATATCACTTTTGCTGGTTTAGTTATCTGACTAACAGATTCTGTCCTTTTTTTTTCCTTTTTCTTTCTTTATTTTTTTTTTCTAAATAATATACCAGTAGCAGCTTGTAGGTAGTAAACTACTGTGTCAAAATCATTTGTGTTGTGAATAAGAGAGAAAACTAATGTCTGAAAGACAGTGTATGTGCAGATTTTAATTACTTAAATCCAACCATTATGTATTAGAAACACAAATTTAACATGTTAAAGACAGCTGTATGGCTTATTTTATACAGTGTTTGTATACATAATGGTTTTTAATAATAACAAATACTGTTTATTTGTAAATGGAAATAGTTTTTGTTGTTTTTTGTTTGTTTGTTGTTTTGTTTTGTTATTTTACCTGTGGGTGCAAAAATGATTAATTTTATCATATTGTGTAGAAGAAAGCAATCTGCACAAGTGCTGTGTCTGAAACCCTGGAGCTCTGAACAGGCACAGCCTGCTTTTGAAGACCAAAGTGTTATTTTTTATTTATATTTTTTAAACTTTCTAATAAAGCCTGAGCTGTAATCAGACACCTCAAAGCCCTCAAACCTCAGTTTAGTTCAGTCTCATAGTCTGCAGTTTAGGCTTATCTCTAGCTAATACTGGTGATTAATTATGGTGTATTTTACAGAGTATTGCTCATGCCGATAATATTGTATTAAGGAAAGCTTTGTCTGTATTTCAAAACAAATTTCTTCTGCAGTATTCAGGGACCACAGGTAGAGAAAAAGAGCATGGAGTACAAATTACAAGTGAAACTTAAAGGGTTAAAGTGAGTGTTTAGGCTTCTGCTGTTTTTTAAACAAGAAGCCACAAAACAGCATAAAACACTTTCTGTGATGGGCACTGGTCCTTGAGACCTGAAGAGTTTGTAGCTGAAGCAAAACAGAGGCCAAAACTTTGAGTATCACAGTCCAGCAACCAGGTAAGATTGTGGGGAGGGAGAGCACTGCTAGCCCTGTGGTGGGAGGTCAAATCTGAAGTGACTATCAGCACCATCATATATCTCATTTTTACATCAGTTCTCCTTAACCTGCTGTAATATTGTCCTAAGAACGTCTGTGAGGATGAAAGGAGGCTGCACAAACAAATGAAATAACGTAGGTGTATATTGCAGGCAAAACCGGGCAAAGATAGGAGAAGTATCTGGTGCCTGGGAAACCTTTAGAATGTGAAGTGGTAAAAATGTTAACTGTTATTCCTGTCCAATTTGGTATAGCCTCTAGATATGGAGATGTAACAGTCTGGTTAATCCTGTGCTGTAAATTACCTAAGTGGTCCTCATCAGTACCAACAGCTGAACTTTTTCAGGGTACTATAAAGGTGAATAGGAAGTGCAAATTTTCTGGTGCAGGGTGGGTGTCACTATTACATGCACCTGCTTCTGGGAGTATGGAGGGTATGCTGGTTTAGATGTGTCTGAAAACCACTTTGTGGTTTTGTTCTTGCTCATTTAAAAAATAAAAAATTGCATAGTGGAGATAAGTGCAGAAAGCCTTTCTTTTCGTACATTTCAGCAAGAGTTTCTATTAGAGATGGGTCCCAGCTGCAATGGTAACTTTCTGTGGTATAAGAAGGCAGACATCAGAAAGATCCTGGGGATTCATGACCCAAGGACTCATCTAATCCATGCTACTGGATAAACTGCTGATGGTAAGACCCACTTTGAGGGAAATTATGTAGGCTAAAAGATATAAGGGTTGCAAAAATACCTTCCTTAACTGGTTATATTTAGGTGTCCCATCTGGGGGGATCCTTGGCTGTTTGGGGAATCTGCTCATGTTATATTCAGAAGCTCTGTTGTCTTCAGTCTGTAGCACTCCTCAGAGCTCCCAGGCTGGGTTTTGTTAGGAACAGCTCCATCAGTTTCTATTTCTGAGCAATATTTTAGCATTTCTCTTTCTTCTTCTGTTCTTATTCTCCAAGGTCTGCTTATTAAATTATTATGCAACTGTGATACTAAATCTTATCTTTTGACTATAATGCACAGAAGAGAGGCAGATAAGACTTGAAAGGAGGGAGGGACCGTTCATCTATCAGTAGACTGAGATGTAAGAGAAAGTAAAAAGAGGAAGATGATGCTTTTGATGAATATTTGTAGCTGAGCATGACAGTGCACTAAATGGCTCTTCTATTTTCAGTATGGGAACATGTATTTCTAAAAGCAAAAGACTTTTACAAGACGCTAAATGAAATTTGAAGTAAAGAAAGAAAAATTATAACTATGCCTTCAGCAACTTGCTATTCCCTGCTAGCCAAATTCATCTCCTGTTTACTTTATTGAGCAAGGTATAGTCCTCGGTTAAGAAAAATTTTAGTCATTTTATTAGGTCATGTCATCAGCAATAGCCTAAGGCAGTTTGCAGGAAGTGATTTTGGGGTTTGTCTTCTACCCTGCCTGTATGCATGTGAGAGAAGGTTCTGGTGTTGTGCCCAAGGCACAAAGGTGGTGAAAGTAGACACCAGATATTTTAAAAATAAATAAATAAAAACTGGAAGTTAAATCAATAAAAATTCTAGCTTAATTTTTGCACCTTATCAGCAGTGGCTACTGTTTTCCTGATGTGACAGTGGTGATTTTTTAATTGATTTGGTGATCCAAAAGGCACTGACACTGTCTACATTGGAAAGCAAAGCAATAACGAATTCAGGCCATGGGACAGACTTGAATTTCCATCAGGGAAAGCATATCCCCAGTTCCAGACCTGCAGACACAAAAAAAGTGCTGCACTGATATGCCCTCACCAGAGGTTGGAGGGCAGCACAGCCAGGGCCAGTGACTGCTCAGCAACAAAGGTATGGGAGGTTTGGGGTGGATGAGACTGAAACGTGAGCCTTGTTACTGCTTCCAGTACCCATAGCAGGTGCAAGTACCTCTGTGCTCAAGGGACCCTCCTGAGGGTACAAAGTGCAATTTAATTTTTGTTCTTACTGACAATGTCACTTTTTCCTTTCTTTTTCTAAATTGTGTGCAGCTAGAGCAAGGATTTCAGTATAAAATCTGATATTTAGTTCTTCTTAAAAAGTATTTGTTTAAGACAGTTTGATGCCGAGGAATGACTCAATTCCCTGTGTGTTCTTTTTTTTTTTTTTTTAAAAAAAAAAAAAGGTCTTAAACATGCATGCAGATTTATCTTTTGGAAAACCTTATCTTTGAGAAAAGATAGGCTTTTTAAAAATTTAACTAACTTCTCTTGTCACCAGGCTAATGGCAGTGTCCCATACACAATCTAACTCCAGTTATTATTGATCAGCTAATGCAATATTTAATTATACTCACAGGGGAGATGGACTTCTTCAATGTGTGATTCATTATCCAGTATGAATGGAAACTTCTCAATCTTGGTAGATAACCAATAAGCAAATGTTATTGATTGTTCTTCAACACTAAATAAGGATAATAAATATCACAACTTGGGGCTTGAATGTCACGTTCAAGAGAAAAAGCTTCATAACCATCCCTTAATGAGATTTTAATCTTTGACCCCCTTGCTAATGCCAGCTGTGGTCTCTTCTTGATCATTGCAACTTTCCTGTCATTGCAGAATGATTCTGCCTTGGATTATCTACATTAATACAGCCTGGCTACAAGAGAATTTAACTGTATTGAATGGCCTGTACTAAAAACTTATCTAAACAAGACAGATTCCCTTAAAGGAAAATTTTAGCGTAGATTAAAGAAATTGTGGGAATAAAATGTGGTGACCTGACAAATAGGTATAAGGAACATCTGTGTGACAATACAAAGAAGAATTTGTCCTATTACTAAACAAACTCCTTGGTTAATTGTGATGATAAACTTATAGGTGATAGCTCAAAAAAAAAAAAAATTAACCTCTTGAGAGACTAGAACAAGTTACCTGGCAGAGTGCTCAAACATAACACAGAGTACTCAATAACAGTGCTTCAGTTCATCCATAATAACTGCTCTTGCCTGCACTTGTACCTCATCTCAATTGTGTGCTACAAGTTAGCAGAGCCTTCTTCACTATCTGCAAAGAAGGCCAAGGTCATTGATTGCATTTACATTTACAGTGGCCTACCTAAGTCAGCTGTGTAAAACTGCTATTGATACTCCATAGCTTCTGTTAGTGCTATGCCTGTCTGAATATATCTGAGCCCTAAATCCAGAACTATAATTCTGACTCCCTCTTGCGCAACTACTAAACTCTGCAATTGTTATAGCTCATCCACTTGTATTTCAGTACTTACCAGCAGCTATAGATGCACTTCTCCGGGGCACTCACTACTGTATGCTCTGTCTCTGGTCAGATTAATCCCAAACTTGTTTTTGAACATCATCTGTTTAATTTGGTGACTGGGGCAGCAATGTGGATCTGATACCTCTTAGGAAGAGGAGGGATTTTCCTCTTTTGTATCTCACTTGAACAAAGGCTTAGCATCTTCTCTGGAGGCTTATTACAGGCCTGTACTCTCTCATCATTTTGCATACTTCATCACTGAAGGCCAATCTTTCTCCATGGAAAAGGAATTTACTTGAATGAAGTCCCATGCACATGGAGACTGGAGGTAGATGCCTAACAGTCGAATTTTAGAAGCTAATCCTCTTGTAACAAAGTCTTTAATATCTGGTGCTTACCCAGCTACAGGAAAAATATAAAACTAAGGTATTCAACTTAAAAGAAATAAAAAGTCAGCTACAGATCTGAAAGACTACATCCGTACTGTACATAGATAGGTGCATCTGTAATATTTTTTTTAGACATATATCTATAAGTAAGTCAAATGTTCATGGATGCTATCCTGCACAATGTGCTCTAGGTAATCCTGCTCAGCAGGGTAGCTGGACCAGATGATCTTCAGAGGTCCCTTCCAACTTCAGCCATTCTGTGGTTCTGTGAAGATGCAGTGTTATTGTCTTTTAAACCACCTCAATCCGTTGCTTTATAGCAAATGAGTATAGTATTACAGCTGTTAGGTCAAGGAAGTCTGGGTTCAAAATTAGACAAGTTGACCTCTTGAAAGTGAAACTCTGCATTAGTTTTCTAAGTAAAAGAACTACTCCAGTTCTCTCCAGTCTGAAACCACTTCCAGAACAGTTTTCACCAAACTGTCTTCTGTATGTTTTCATTCTAAGAATTAATTTGCCTACAGCACAGCTTCTCAGATGAATGATGGGCTTTCTAGCCCAAGTACTGAATCTAGTTATCTTTAGTGAACTTGATGTGTTATACTTTCATTAAAAGTCTGCAACAAGTAGTTTGTGTAGATTTACACCCTCATCTTTTTATTGCTGCCAATCTAATTTTAAAAGCTGCCTTGGGACTCTGCTGAAGTGTTTGTGGAGTTATATCCTTGGCAGACTTTTGTCTGTGTCACAGAGAGACAAAATCACCCCCACTATCTAGCACAAATGGCAGACAATGTCCAGGGGATGCTCAGCAGTGTTGGAGAAGGCGAAATAGGGCAGGGCTGCAGCATGGACCCCAGGCACCAGTTGTTCACCATATGCCTGGAACTAACCCTTGTCACTTCCTCTATTTTCACTGAAAAGTAAAATAATTTAATTGTCCCTTTTCATCCATATTCCTTTTTTAATTACACCTGGCTTTTATATCTGTACTGATTCAGTCTGGATTTTGCCCTGTTGCCATCATCGTGGCATCTGAGCACTCAGCCCCCTGTCTCTCCTGAACTCCTGAGCCTGAGGCCGGACTGACTTGCAGCAATGACCTTCATAAAATTTCTTACTCTTCTATTGTCTCAGTGCCAGCTGTGGCACATAAAAAGAACCACCGATATAGTCTTTCTATCTCAAAAGAGCAAGTAGAATGTGAAGAGCTATTAGTGAAAAAATAAATAAGAATAAAACACTATCTTCATAATGTTGTATAGATCTGTATATAGTACTGAATAATGTATTTGAAAGACCAAAAAACAGAAAAAGGAAATGGTCAGAGGAGGAAGATGAGGAACACAGAATAAAAATATTGTGTTAAATAGTCCAGGGGACTTCTGGTCAAGATTTCTGAGAGGTTATAAAATAAGAATAGAATTTCTTTAAGTGACAAGGAGTTGCATAGGAGTGATAGCTTATTGTCTTCTAATCTAAGAATCATGATCTTCTAATCTAAGAACCTGGAGATAGCAACTGTAAGTAGTAGAAGACAAGTTCAGAGCCTACATGCTTTCACCTAATACATAGTTCAACTATAAAGTGTTGGGCAAGAGATGTCAAGAATCAACGGTAATTGTTTCTCCAGCTCCAAAAAAAAAAATGTGGTTGAATTTGTTGGAGGCACTGTTCATCCAGAGATACCACCTCTGACTCAAGAATGTGCGAACCAATACACTTCTAGGCGATGAACAATTATAGGAGGAAATTTCTGACACATTTTAACTGTTCTTTGAGCACCTATTATAGGCATTTGTCAGACACAGGATCCTGGGCAGGATGGATTTCAGGGCTGAGACAGTAAGGCTGCTGTAATATCCCTACATGCAGTGATCTTATCCATTTGTCATTGAAAGTTCTATTATCAACAGGACAAGATATTTGGATCCTTTTGTCAACACTTCTCTTGAGAGGTCACTAGAGCTTTGGTTTTGAAGATGGTAATTCAGCTCAGGTCTTCTCAAATTCTAATTTCTTATAATTATTCACATTACTGCCTTATAAATACAAATACCAGAAATCATTAGTTAGCAAAGGAAATACATGCTTGATATTGTCCTATCATTCAGTGTCATTTTTTGTTGCATCTTTCTATATGACCTTGATTAGGTATTGCATCAGGTTGCCTAATTTTAGCTCTCCTAACCAAATTCCAGAGGCTTCTGTTTCTTTCTCAGTCTCTTCCTTTGGTATTTTTCCCATGCTGTTCCCTGCACACAAGATATTAGCTTTTCAGTCATCTGCCATGTGATCTTTTGGTACAAGTAGATTTCTTTCTATTGTAGAATTTCTGCATTTACTTCAAAAGCTGCAGGCTTGAGTGGGAAAGGAAGCCCTGCTTTTCTGCACAAAGAAACTACTCCACACATCACTGCTGCATACTAGAAATACCGTATCCAATCATCAGTAGCTTTGTATAAATAAAACAGCTCCCTTTGACCTCCAATCTCTTATGTGTTCATAAATATAAAGTTGCGTGGGTAAGCAAGTCAGAATGCTGTGTATACAGAAAAGCCAGATCGATACACAGTTCTGTGCTCCAGTAGAACACATGGAAATTGGAAATGGGGTGCAGCATGGAGCTGCTGGCAGGACCAAAGCATTGCTCCTCAGAGCTAGGGCAGGAGCAGAGGACAATGCTGTGGAGAGGAAGAAGGTTGATGGCAGCAATATCCCTGAAGTTAATTTTGGGTCCCCCTTCTGTGCAGACCATAATGTATGTTGGGATGTAGAAAGTTGTTGAGTTTGTGTCATAAACTGCTGAAGCCTAATGTCTGGTCTGTGAGGCACTGCAAAAAGCCTTACATAGATGTAGACTACACTGAACACTCGTATAAATCATTTCTCTACAGAAGTTACATTAAGCAAACATTTCATTCACTCTCATATCCTTTGCCATAAAGTACTGGCATTAAAAACTTGTGCTTTTCAGTGGTTAGATGATTCTGTTATTTAACTGTACCTGGGTACCTGATGGACCCAGTGAGATCAGGGACTCATCATCTGGGTGCTATACAAACATTCATTTATTTATTTTACTTTTAAATATTAATCACATTCTCTTATCGCACCAATGATTTCAGGCACCAAAAATATGTTCTTTTGTATCATGTGCTTTCTGACCTTTTCAAAATCTTAACAAATATTCATACGGATTAATATTATCACAGTGTTTAAAAACCTTTTTGCTTTGAGGCTGTGTGAATGCAAAAGTAAAAAGCAGACGCTGTCCAAAGGTCTTGTGATACAGACATGCGATAAGAGACAGCAAGTGGATACAGTTGAAAAAGGGAGTAAAAAGAAGCAATGAATCTGGTTTTGTAAGAATGAACCAGCAGATGACCACTGTGTTTTTTTGTTGTTTTTTTTTTTTTTCCAGAAAAATATGTTTTATAAGTATAATGATATATCTCTGAGTTTATTTATGGTGATAATTTAAAAAAAAACTTGATGGAGAGTTTATAAAGTGATATGTGGGCTAATGATTCGATAATGAGGAAGAGATAATAGATGCACTGGTAGGAGTCTGTGATGGTCTTGGAGGGCTATGCAGGGGTGGATAAAATTTGTGTCATTAGTAGCAGAAGCAGCAAAGATAAGAGCATTTCAGCAAGAATGAAACATTCAGAGTGCTGGGGTTGTAAAAAGTCTTTAAAGTCATGCTGCAAAGTCCATTCATTTAAATTCGTGTTGTTTCTAAGGAGTTTTAGATCACGTCCAAAGAACAAAAACAAAAAAAAAAAATCACAACAGGGAGCAAATGGCAGAATTCAAACCAGGTTGAGAGAAGGTAGGAGTGATATTGAAACTATGCCTATATGTAATGTCAGCCTTTTGGGGATTCATTTTATACAGCAGACACAGACATTTCATATGGCTTTGCTATGTTAAATGATGCCCAGGCAGCCCTAACCCTTCTGACTTTAAGAACTCTTACTAAAAAAGTCCAATTAGATCAAAGACTCTGGATAGGAATCCTTCCAGAATATATTTCCGTATCATTGGTGGGAGGCTATCCTGTCACTCAGATAAATGGGGTCAGATTATTGCCCTTCTTTTCATGCTGAACAATATATAGTAGATAAAGTCTGGCAGCTTCTCAGACTATTTTTTGCTGAAATAAACTCAAACAGGTTGAGGTAGAAGACATGACTGCAGTGAAATCAATGGGAATTTTGTCACTAAGTGTATCAAGAGTATCACTGTGGGACTTTAAATAAAGTCTTTGATAGGAATCATAGGATTTACTTTCCCTGCAGTATATGAGCATAAGATCACTTGTCTGTTTACGGATGCTCAGAAAAAAATAAGGCAAATAAAGAAAACTTACAATGTCTAGAAGTGTAGGTTAAACTGCTTTATCTGGGTATGAAGGCTCCATCTGATCCAAAGCCCCTTTAGCTGATGTTTACATGGGGATTTGACATGCTTTAATTTATGTCCTGTTGACTTCATACCATTAATGAATTTGGTTTAGCTTTCCCAAATGCCCCATCTAGACAAGCCATTGGTTATAATTGACAAAATAGTATAGTTAGACCCAGTATAATTTTAACACACCAAAGGACAAGATCTTTGTTACAACTTCTTCCTGTACAGTTGTTGTATTAGTCATGAGGAAAGATTATCTTAAACAATGGACTGAGTATCAAAAAACATGAGTTTTCTTCCAAACTACATGAAAAATTTTTGTTTGCAAAATTGTAACTTGATTGCTGGAACCCAACATAAAGCTCCTAAAATCAAGTCAGTTTGCAAACACCTTTAAAAAATAAATAAAATTTGTTTTTCAAGCTGTTGTTTTGGAGGAATTCTTGCCTGTGAACTTCCTCCCAGACCTCCACCAACACCATTCCCTTCAGACTGCCAAGACACCTGCCGTGTGCCTTGTGATCCATGCTTACATGTACGGTTTCAAACACACATTCAAGAGTAAGGATGGCAATTTAATGGATAAGATCAAAAGATATAAAACACATTAAAAGGACCTTTCCCTGCAGTCACTAGTCACAGCTTGGTGTGACCCAACTCATAAGTTTGTGTTATTTGAGGTAAGAATAAAGCAAATTATTTTCTTATTCTGGATTTGAGGTGTCCTGGAAGGCCAGGTCCAGAATGCAGTGATAATTTCATCTCCCCTATGTCATGATCAGGTAGAAGGAAGTTGTTATAAGAAAATAAAGTTTAGCACTTCATCTTAACAGACAAAAATGTTTGTTATGAGGTTGATTTATATGTTCTAATGCGTTCCGTGGAACTGTCAGTACATCTTTTAATACCTTGCTATTTAACAGGAGAATATTTTTACAATTCATTACTGACAGCTACCATGTTTAGAAGTTAGCCTGGCTTGAAATTTTCTTCCAAAATGCTTGCATGTATTTTCTTTACCAGTAAAATGTCATAAGTTCTAGGTTTTGGTTCACCAAAAAGATAACTGACAAGATATACCTGAATATAATGTCTGTTCATGTTTATACAGCAGATCTAAAATACTTGGCTGAAAATAGAAGATAAAAAGCTGCATAATCAATATTATTTGAAAAATGAATACCTTGCTTGCATTAATACAATTAATAGCTTGTTTGCGTGAACTTTGTCTTCATTTGTGTTAGCTGTCTATTAAGAAGTGGTTAAAAAAGCAGACACGTGAAAGTGCAAACAAAATTTATGAAAGCAAGAATTGACACCCTTGAAAAAGTTAATATCAGGAAATAATTATGCCAGTTAAACTTATTCCACCAGAAAGTTTCTTCACAGGGAAGATCCTTCAGAATTTATAAACTGATATTAAACAGGAAATTTATAGAGAAAGCAATGGCCCTGTAATATGTTCTGGCAAAATACCGTTATATTCACATAATGTGTGTTTTACCTAACTAGGGGTGGTATTTATTGGTCTGCAAAGGCTGCAGCACAATTTTACATAAGAACTCTTGGATTCCAGCATAACATTAAAGTGTGAGAGTAATTTGTATGGGTAGGAATCTTTCCAGTTTTTTCCCTGCCCTTTAATTTTCATGTCTGAGTGAGGAATGTTTGTGTTTATGATGTTAATGAGAAGTTTGTGTTTATTTGGATTAACGAATTCAAATTATCATGAATGAAGGTCCTCCTTCCCTGCATTTTGGGTGGCACTTATGTGTAAGATGAGATGCCAGTTCACAAACATTCAAAAACAGAAAAAGCAAGCAAAAACACAATGATGCAGGAAGCTGATGACAGTGTAGCATGCAGAGGAGACTTAACAGGAGTTAAGAGCAACAGAAAAAATGTGCACTTTGCCTTTTAACCTGTCAAAGATTTGAGTCTCAGTACTTGCCTCAGCAAGACTATGTTGATTTGCACTGTTGAACAGTTGGCCAAAAACTATGGCACAGAACCTTACCTGCGTATTCCCATATTGGTTTGCCAAAATGAAAGACTGTAGGTGGTGTACCTGTCTTTTCCTACCCATTAATGGCCTTCTTGAGTGACTTCACAAGCTGGTCGGTGATTGGAAAGAGGTGTGTCTTCAGAATTATAGAATTATGTTCTCTATCACAGAAAGTATAATCAGTGCTTACTAGAGGCTTTTGAGAGCAGTTGGATGAGGCAGTACGGAAATAAGGATGAGGCCAGAAGTCCCATTTCCTTAAAAAATACTGGGTTTTAATCAGTACGTGCACACACATTGCATGAGGATACCAGCCTGGGCTCTGCTCATAGGAATCTCTCCAAGAAATTGCTGGCTTGAGTACAATGCGAAACAATGCTCTTCCTGAATGGCACCAATTCTCTTCAGAAATGAACAAAGCACACAAGCCCTGGTTTATACCATCTTAAATGTTAAGAATACAGCAAGAATAGTCTCTATTTTAAACACACTTGGATAGTACCTTGACAGCTACAGTGAAATGTCAGCATTTGTTAGGAAATGCTGATGTTAACTAAGTACTTCTTATTCAAAGACCAAATTAAAAATTTAGTCTCTCAGGAACTCTTACTGAAGTCTTGATGGCAATAACTATATAGCAAGCATGGAAGCAATGTTTTCCCATTCTTGCTTTAAAAAAAAAAAAAATGGATTTTTGATATATTAATATTTACTGATTTAAAATACTGATACTTGGAAATAAAGGCATCTTAAATATTAAATTTTAGCTTTTAATCATCAGGAAATATTTTTTTGACTGAGCTTGCTATATTTTTGTTAAAATATATACACATATATACTTAGAGATAGGCAACTCTATACCTGCTTTTCAGTGCAATTTCCCTCCTTGTTGTCTGTTTTGTTTTTGTTTTTTTGTTTTTATAAAGTGTATAGAGTCTTTGTAAATCAAGGCAATGGGCTATTTTTATTTTTGTTGCAAAGGCCTTCCAAAACGGATCCATAAACTTTCACAATTAATGAAAATAACACACTAGGATGTATCTTTAACCACTGAAAAGCTGATGCTCACAAGTTTATACCCATTAAAAAATTTTGCTTTCATTTCCATTTTACAGAAACATGCCAAAGGTTCTAAATAAGTCTTGTTGATTTGACTTTCACTTTCTGTTCCACCTATTTGCCTCCCCCATCCTGCCTTTCATTTGCCAGAAAGCCCTGTCTAGCTTATTTACATGTGAAAAAACTTGGAGCATCATGTGGTGAAGTTCCAGGGCAACACTGAATCCCATTCAATTCTCATTTCCTCCCTGACAGTCACCATTGAATCAATCATGTTTTCCATGCCCTCTTCATGACCACCTAGGAGATCCCAAATCACTTTTCATCTGCTGTGTCAATCACACTCAGACCATGTCCACTTTTCATTACTAACACACTGTCATGTGACCAGCTAATCTGTCACTTTCTGACAGTGGTTAGTGTGCCAATTGATTTAATTAGCAATCAATTAGCTTGTTACTATTGGAAGTAATTACCTTTTATAGAGAAAAGAGTGCAGCTGGCCATAGCAATAAAACTGCACTAATAAAACTGCATTTACCTCCCCTTCTCTACATTCAAAGTCACTAGCACTCAAGGGTTAGCGGAATTATTGGTGACATACACACAGCTTGAAGAGTCCTAGGGGATTTCTTTGCTCTCCTGATTATGCAGCCAGACTCTTTCATTAGTATAGTAGTTATATCTTAAGAAGTAGGTCTGATTAAGGTTAATGTTAACATTTACATTGTTTACTTCAGCAAAGGCTTCAGTATCAAATGTTTGTTAATGAAAACTTTCTTTAATATGGCCATATATAAATACTTTGCATTTGCAATGGAAACCTTAAAAAAAAAAAAAAAAAAAAGACATTATGCACCCTCACAAGCATGTGTCATACTTAAATATGCTGGTAATGTTACTTGCTATTTTTGTCCACTTTATAAAACGTACACAGATATTTAACTTGTTGGGGAATTAAACGCACTCATAAACCTTGGAAATTCTGCAAAAAAAAAAAGTACATTCTAGCTGTTTTCTACTTAAAAATTAGTGTAAAGTTATTTTCTGTTTGATATGTAAAATATCCAACGCACATGTATTTCTAATTATGATTGTGCCATTTCAAACACCAGGACTGAAGTACATATCACACACTTGTGCCATTAAATTCAACCTGCAAAATACTCCCAAGGCAGACAATGACTCGCTACATTAGCTCTGTGGTGAACAGAAGAGTCAGTAATGAAATGAGTAAGTAGACTTGTACTCCATTCATCATCCTGTTTGCTTCAATATAAGTGTTCTTTTATCAGCAGTATTGGTACTGATGTCATCACACTAGGCATAAATCATGGCACAAGTGACAGTGTCCTATTAAGGGTCATGGTCTAAAATCATTATTGACAAATTAAAAAACACAGTTAGCCCTTTTTCTCACTATACCCTCATTTCTGATATAGTTTGAACCTTCCTAGCAGGCTACAGGATAAATACTCATTTATAGTTCTGAATAGCTGCGTATATTAACTTACCAACCACACTACATTCAAAAAAATGGCAAGAAGCCCAGCAAAGACGAGGATGTTAAATCTTAGGCTGATCCTTGTCATCAACTCACATTTTATGGGGCATAGCTGTGAGGGTTACAGAGAAGACACCATCATGCACCAATTTGTAATAAACACTCCTTAGTAATGTCTATAGCAGAGAGGACAAATTCATCATGGGTGTAATTAGCTAGGGCTTCTGCTACAGTTGGGGAAATGCAATGCAGAACACCAGTAACAGCACAGGGCTGCTCCTTCCAGAGAATTTATACCTCATGTAGGCTAGGAAGGGAAAAACTCAGCCCCTCTGAACTCAACCAGCCTGAAAGCGTCTCTCCTTCCATGTGGTGTTATTTTTCAGAGAAAGTAACGCTTTCACACATTTCCAAGTGTAGCTGCTTATAGAAATGCTGAACAGAAGGACATTGCCCCAGGAAAGGTATTTTACTGTCTTTTTTTCAGGAAAGTGTAGAATAAACTCCAGAATGTGCTGTTACTTCAGCCCTTGGGTAAGATGATGGCTGTAGTTCCTTCTGTTTTAGGAAACTATCCACGATGCCTGCTGCAGTTGTCAATTACAGGGGTCTTTATGGCTTGTTGTGCTCTTGTTCTGTTGCTGTTTATCTTAACAAACCTCTTTCCCTGAGATCTTTCCACAGAGCCAATGGATGGCCAAGCAAATTCACAGAACATCTGACTGTATCTACGCTGATGGCAAGAAGCACCAGGAGACTGCATTAATTTAGACATTCATATCCAGCTACTGCTGGTATGGTAGCAGTGGAACTGTTTCTGTGTTTTCTTACTGCAACACCTACCCAAAGCACTGATTGTCATATTATAAAGCCATAATAAGCTTGGACAGGCTATAGCGACTTAGCCTGAAACTCCTCACAAGATTTCAAGGTTTAAAGTAAAACTTGAGCTGCCTTTTGACGGTGTGGTTAGTGATAAATCCCAAGTTGCTTCTCTCATTTGAGAAAACCTCAAACCATTCTGTCTGTCATTTGATGATTTTATGATTTATTTTACCTATATACCAAGAAAGAAAAAAAAAAAAAAAGAAATGTTCTTTACTGTCAAAAAAACTAAGAAAACAGTATTTGGGCATTTTCAGGAATGTTTTTGAATACTCCTTCCAGTACAAATCCTTGTAAACTCCAGGAAAACTTCCTTTTAAGAAGAGGTCTCAGCACAGGATGTTATGCTTCCCTCTCCACTATATTGAAATCCCAAGGGCAACGTCTTATCTTGGTTTAGATAAGGGCAGTCCAGATTTTTAGCTGGAGTTGCATCCATTTCTGCCAGGTATGGATCCTGCTCTTTTAAGGTAGATGTGAGGGCTGGGGAGGCACTGCCAAATCTAGCCCTGCCCAGGGTGTGGTGGGGAAGGGAGGTGAGGATTAATGACAGCCGCAGTGTTATTCGTTCTATGAGGACAATCTTGGCTTTCCAGTCCATTCAGCTATGTAATCTCACTCATTATAAGGTATAACTCTATATAAATGCTTAAAATATTGCCAGGTATGGTGTTGTAGCAGAGATGGAATGAACACTGTTATTAACATGCACGAGTTTAAACGAAGTTTAAACAAAGCTTGTTCATATGGCTCCTATTGCTGTAGTATTTGAGCACCTTTAATGTATTTAATGTATTTATCCTCACAAAATCCCTGTAAGCTAGTGTAGTGTCATTATCTCCATTTTACAGGTGGGCAGAGCAATAGCCAGGGTACATCCAGGAGCACAGTCAGGGATTTCAGCAGGGCAGGTTTCTGGAGGAAAAAACATGCCTGTGGTTGAACATCACAGCTGAAGCTTGTAGGTGCTCTGCATTCAGCACCATGCAGGCTGCACTATTTTGAGCCCAGATATAAGCCTTCAACACAAGCATCAAAATCAAGAGTAAATGCATCCCAAGGGTATCAAAAGCACTGTCTTCTTCTAGTCTGTGTTAAAGAAGCACTAATACAAATTGTAAAAACGTTTTGGAATCCAAGATCTGGAGAGAGCTGTACTTATATTTGGCACTCAAATAATGCAATATGTGGAAGGAGACAATTTCAGGAGACTCCCATGGTCTGGGCCCAACCAATGGGCTAACTTCTTGGACACCTCGCAGCAGAGCAATCAGGGTTTTTTCTCCAGAATTGAGCCCTGAGTATTACTGACAATGAGACCTGAGAACCTCAGTTACAGATCCTCACAAAAAAAAAAAAAAAAAAAAAAAAAAAAAAAAAAAAAAAAACTGGGGTGTTTCAGGACAAAGTTCCAATTTTATCTCATTTCCAAAATATGTATCAGGCTTTTGGTGTTCTGAGTTTGAATTCTTTACCTTAAAGTTTACTATGGATGTCATAAAAAATTCCCCTCCACGGTGTAATGATTAGCTTCAAATGACCCCAAGGTCTGGTTTTAAGGATATTCCTAATGCAGAGATAATTTTGATGAGAAGCTTCTGGTTTAAAGTGAAACCTGAAACAATGTAAATTCTTATTTTAGTGCAAACATTTATGCCAAGAGTTGATAGGATTTTTTTTTTTTTTTTCTACATATTTTATGGGTTTTGGATTTAAAAAAAAAAACAACAGTTTATCATAATTGAAATTTAACATGGGGGTGTAGCAGTTGAAATAACATTTTTATAAGGTGTGTCACATCCAAGAAAGCATCTCAGGTCAAAAATGAGAGCATGCAAGATATTATCCATATTATCCAAGAGCAACTCACTACTTTGGACATTTACAAGTGTTTAAATCCAGTTTCAAGCACCTGAGCTGTCTGTTTCATGTCCTAGATGAGTTCCTTAACTATAAAAATGTTGAATTTCCAGTTCCAAATATGTCTTCAAACAGAGACTAACAAGAAAGTCCAATGACTGAATTTCATAACTGGCTTGTGGAAAACTCGGGCTTGTGGAAAAATTTTGCTCTGACATGAAACAGAGACCTTTCTTTTAAAAAGTGTTCATTTCAGAGGCTGGAGAGATTGTTTGCTGTTCTCTGTACTTGTTATTGTACATCTAAACTTATTATATCACATTTCTATTACATTGTGTTAGAATGTATTAAAATGTGGGGTATTTTGAACTTTGAGCAATTTGTAAGGCTCTCTGATTTTTGAAGTTATAGGTATAATTTGTTTGCATTGAAGGTGCATGAAAAAGAAGTCTATTGTTTGTTTAATACATTCTATATATCATTTTTAAATTTTTAAAGGACTAGATATTACAGTAATCAAGAGTTCGACACTAAAAGTAATTGGTAGAGAACGCAGAAAAAGAAGTATACAGGGTTACTAATATACACCAGGGCTTAAGCTGACATGAATTTTTATCTTAATTATCGGACAAATTTGTACTCCCACTATTTAATTCAATTTGCATGCATCGGTAGACACTTATTAAAGGTAATATTACATCTGTCATTTTAAGACTGGTGAGAATTTTATCATAGGAGCTGCACGAAACAGCCACTCTATTATGTATAGAACTCTTTTGTAAAGCTTAAAATAACCAGTATTGCATCCCAATTAACCATTTGGAGGAAAAAGTCTTCTTTGTGGTACAATTGTACATAACATGTAATAATATGTAGGTCTTTTCCTATACTAGGTTGTATATGGACATAATGAATTCTTTCAAACACCCCCTGTCCTCATTATCAGACACCAAAAAAAAAAAAAAAAAAAAGCAATTGCAAGGTAATTTCAAATCAAGTTACTGAAGAAGGTTATGTGTCTGCTTTTGCAGGTTTTGCAGAGCTTTTCTATGAGAACTGCACTTTATCAACAAAACATAGTTTTCAGGTCATCACAAGCTAATAGCTCCTAGCTCATTGTTTTTCCTTGGGACAGAGCCTTGGTGCATTATAGAAAACAAGTAAGTAGGGAGGTATTCTCACCGCTGAAAGTCAGCTGTTCAATTAAAAAAACAACACGGTAGTTACCATGGCACCAGCCTATTATGCTTTGTATCAGTACAGAGGCTTAAATACTTCATACAAACAAACACACTTTTTCTTAATATAAAAGCATTTTAAGGAAGTCTCTTTATAGTTCTAATTAATGCATTGTCAGGCAATTTTATTTAATCGGCATTTTGTTAGGAATAAGATGTGTGGAGTTTCCCTGGGGGAAAAAAAAAAAAAAAATCACTTTAAAAGCAGCTGTGGAAAAAGAATTTAAAAATTAACCTGGTAGGAAAATAAATATTAAGAAATGGAGCAGCAGAGCAATGCACTATTTCCCTCCAGCTCTTCTGCTTTTCAGCTGGTTTTAGACTAAAATAACATTGTCTTTCTAACTCGATTACTATAGTTGTGACTTGCAGCCATTGACCTTCTGATCAGTTGTCATTATAAAGTCTGCTTTCCTATCCAATGTTTACTGTGGGTTGCCCTAACAAGATAATATAAGGAATGGCTTCTAATGGAAGGAGTAATTTTTCAACTGTGAAGAATGAGGGTCTCCCAAAGTATTCACAAATCAAGACATATTGTCAGATATAAACTAGCATAATTGCCTTGGATTTTTAAAGAGTGCAGAATTGGTTTAATGGAAGTTGAGATATTTTTAGTATTAGATTATTTTCTATTGCAGAATTAATCAGAGCATTACTTATTACTCTGGGAACAGAATAAAAAGATGATCTCAGCTTCAGAAATGTGCATTAGAGCAGAGCAGATCCCTGTACTTCCACAAGTGCACTGCCACTGTGGTGACACTGGGAAGATGAAGACCAGCAGCTGGTACATGCTGTCTCTGAATTATATTACCAACTTTGTTGCATTTTCACTAATAGGGCTTGCAGGACACAGCCATGACAGATACAAATTTTGATGCATGTTGTTTTTTGTTGTTTGTTTTTTTGTTTGTTTGTTTGTTTTTAATTTGATGAATATTGGAGTTTGATATTAAATACCATGGTTATTGTCTTTGCTGTTTTGAGGTGGATTTTATGAATTGTTGCCTCACCATTTGCACCAATTCTTTTCTAAAAGTCAAGCATTTGGCATGAGGTGTTGTTTTGCAAGCAGTTGGATATTCGCGCTGCTCCAGCTGAAGTTGTCTTTTATTTTGCTGAAGAAAGAGAGGAGAAGGCTGAGTAATTTGTCTCCTCTAATAGGAACTTCTCGGTGACTTTTTATTGTTGCTATTGTTGAATGGGCCTCAGCAGCGAGAAACAATCTGGGAATTGAAATTGTCGCTGGATGCCGTGTCAGAGAAGAACCCATCAATCTCAGAAGAAATTTTAAGGGAACAGGTTTTTCATGCCTGTGCGCTGGTAGGAAGCCAAGAGTGTGTTGCCATTTGATGGTAAAATCAGTGTACACCTGTTCCAACCAGCTGGCAACATAACCTATGTCAGAGGGAGATGTCACAGCCGCACCAGCCCAAACTGCCGCCGGCGGCTGCATGACAGTCAGGGACGACAGAGAAAGGAACTTGGGGACCAAAAGAGGAGGAGTTTGCAGTGCCATTTCAGGGACACAGATGTGTGAGGAGTGTGATAAAAGAAGGAAACATCGGAGGGAATAAGCTCAAACAAAAAAGCAAATGTCATTTGCATGATGTAATTATGGACAACCATTGACTGCTTCGTAATAACACTCAGTAGGGCAATGTTAAACCTACTGTGAGTGCTAAAAAGGCCTCAGCTTGAAAAAAGGTCAGTGTGAATTAGTATATATTTGCAGATTAATTCTGAATGTTATATCATAAATTTTATAGCCTAGCGGTTACTGGTATATAGTGAGGATGACACTAATGCAATTCAGACAGAATTAATTTGGAAAGGACTAACATCTAGCTTGTCACTTTAATTTGTGGTGAATGAAGAAAATGGAGATATGTTAATACATGTGTACATTGTGTGTATGTAGCATGTGCATGTCTTAGACATAATTGTTCTATCTCCCATTGCATCACATCAAATTCACAAGCAAAATTACAAGCCACTTTAAAAATAGAACCACTATCAAGTCTGTTAGATTTAAGCTAACTCAATTGTTATTCAGATGTAGTTTCTTTCTCAGAAAACAAAACAAACAAACACACAAATCCTGCTAACCCTTAACTGGTGTAAATGTTTATGTCAGTGTACACCAGCTGAGGATGGTGTTGCTTAATCTATTGAATAGGTGTGTTTTAGTATTTCTGCTCCCATTGTACATTTATATATGTTTTCAATTGTATGGATTCTGGGCATTCTATCTTAAATTTCAAGACCCAAGGCTCAATGTTGATGTTGGGTGTCCAGGAAGAGAAGCAGGAATTGCAGGACAGTGAGCACAGAGCTGTGGTTCTTGGATGTTGCTGCGGACTTGCTGAGTGCCTGTGAACGTGCCCCTGAGGGTTGCTTTTTTTTTCCTTTAGGGCAGGGAATTTGGCCCAGATCCTCAATGTGGCAGTTCAGGGCAATCTGAAGGACATTTACAGCAGTAAGCCTGAAAACCCTTTGCCAGCAGCTGCCTAGGTCTGTGGCACCCACATTCCATGAACTCTTCATTCTGCTCTGCGTGCCTTTGTGGCCTGCAGGGGGGCAGGAAGGGGAAGGCCAGCCCGCACAGTGCCTGCCATGCTGGGTCACGCACCAGAAAGGGTATATCTTTCTGCCCAAATTGTTTGGACCACTCACTCCACCAGGGTCAGCTGTATCATGAATGTATGCTACAGGATACACTTCATGACAGAGTTCCATTTCAATACCATGTCATTTGACTGTGGACAAAAGCAAGGCCGAGTCTCTCGTTCCTCCAGCCAGAAGTCCTGCCAAGGCTGTGAAGGACAGGCTGGGGGCTCCACCAGTTTGTGGTTTCTAGTCCCCTCTCCAATTTTGGCACAGCAGGCGCAGGTGCCTACCTTCAGAAGAAATTCCAGCTTGGGACCAAGAGGACAAAACCCTCCAGTGGGTCGGAGCTCATTTCTATATTGAAATTGTTTCTACTGTAAAGAGATGAATTCACATGCTTCTACTGTAAAGAGCTGAATTTTTGTCCAGATATTTCACAGGGAGTCAAGCTGCTTTTTCCTGCATCTGGAATCTTAATACCTAGCTACATCCTTTATTAAATAGAGCCTTAGTCTTATTCCTAATTCCCTTCTGGAAAAATGGACAAATTATATAAAATTTTATAAGTATATACACATAAAATGCAATTATATAAAAATATAATTTATTCTGTCTTACTGACTGAAATCCCTCACTATAAAAATTAATGTACAGTATGTAGCACAATATACAATTAATGGTACAGGAAGAAGTTATTTTTAATTTCTTGTGCATCTTTTCATTTTTCAATTTTGTTAGAGAGACATGAGTTCTGAACTACAGATTCCTAAAGTAATTACAGAAATTCCTTTATGGATTTTATTTTTTTTTTCTAGTAGTTAATATATGCTGCTTTCTGTCTTTGACAGGCTAGGGAAGGTCTGAGGTATTGCCTACACAGCTAGGACACCTAATTTGCATTGTTATAGGGGGAGCAAATAAAATTACCAATATGCTTGGGACTACTGGTAGATTTATATTATTCATTCAGATGTATTTTTCCATAATTTTGGTTTTATTCCTATTATTATTTTTCTGAGATTGGATGAGAAATTATGTTTTAATGAAAATAAGAATTTGCATGCATCCCTAATTCTTTGGTTTTCATCAAAGAAAGACAAATTTAAAAAACAATCTCTTACGTTGAAAAACTATCAGAATTCAGCCTGGAGAATAAAAAAGAAAGAAAGAAAATTAATAATAATAACAATAATTATAATAGAAACAAACCCAAACAAATTCAATTTGCCTGGGAGAGGAAGAGAAATTCCTTCTGACCTGTTCTCAAGACCCTGTATTTCCAAGTCAAGGCTTTCAGAGCCACCATACCTTCATCCCAAGCTTGTTGTAAAAGAAACCTTTTCAAGCAAGTCACTGGGATGTGTGAAACAAGAGTTTAAGCCCATGTGCTACTTTCTGTTAGGCCAGGGATACCTTCCCATGTTACAACATAACTTTAAAAGTCATCCTTGATCAGCATGATCCTTCCAACATCAGGGATCTTCAGGGCATCCTCTGGCACTTTTTACTGCCCAGCAGTTACACAGGAAGTACCAGGTAATCATCTGGTAAGCTACATCCTTCAGCCAGCAGACTGAAAAATGCCCTTAGTGTCGCAGCTCAGTCTGGACTGGGTTGGAAGACCCTGTTGCCCAAATGCTAGATTTTGGTCTTTAAGATCAAAATGTAATGTAACTCTGTCATCTGAGACATCACCACCAACTGAAGAAACTCAAGGACTTTGGACATCAGCTACATTTGTTCCAATATTGGGTGAAATAGTGTCTCTTTTGGGTAGTCAGCAATAACAGAAATTAATGCCTTGAGCTGGGGGAGAGGAGAAGAAACTCATTACTAGCATGCCTTAGCTACAGCCGCTGTTTGTACCTGTCTCTGAGATAGTACACTGAAGAGACAATAATGCACCCTGTAAAATGTAGAGTGCTCTGAGGAGACACAACTAGTTGCCACTCAGACTCATGTAAGATCTCTGCTTGCATGGAGGACCTCAGTGCTCCAGACACAAGCAGGATGAGCTGTGACTCATACTTCCCTATGATAAATGGATTCTATCTTACAGTGTTTTTTTCTTTTTTCTTATTCTAGAAAACCACAATCCTTTGTAACCTGGGAATCCCTGAGCTACTTATATAAATTAATGCAAGATGTTAGGTGATACAGCTCCACTCCTAATGCATGTGAGAAAGGGTTTGGATTTAATGTCTGAGAGTCATGTGTCTGCATGTTGCCAAACAATAGTATTTATATTTTCTTAGACTTGTAATATATTTATGCATTCCTAGATCTATACCAGCAGCTACCTTGTGCTGTGTATCTTGTTATGAAAAGGGATGTTTCTCGCATTTCCTCTTCTCTGCAATGAAATGAACATTTTTGATATGCAAGGGAGAAGAGACCCTTTTTTTCCCTTGCTCCAGGACAAACAATAACTGCCTGATGCCCAGTTAGCTGCCTGCCTTACATTACTTTCTTACCCAAATGCTCTATTCACCAGTTTCTCACTTCTTTTCATTCAGTACTGAAGGTTGCAAGTAATCTGGTTTGACCTAAAATTTGCACTATTTATCTCACTGGCAGCAGAATTTTCTAAGAAATCCTGAAAAGTTCCACAAAGACATGAATAAAAATGAGAACAATACTTTGGACTAAAAGTTAAAGGTTAAAAACAGTGCTTCTGCAAAGTTGCTCAGATATCATAATGGTGTCTGATATGAGCCAGAACTGAGGAGGAAACTGGAGCACTCTGAATGTGAAATATTTAAAAATAGTTTCATGACTACATAAATACCTTTGGAGTCAGAATTTAATTGAAACTTAAATTCTTTGAGAGTTATTAGTCATTAAAAAGAATGACCCTCTATTTAATTTTTAGATTTTAATCTCATATTCTTTTCTCTCCCATTAGCTCAGAAACCAGCTTCTTACTGCCCCTTAAGGCTTTCTATATAATTAAATATTCCTGAAACTCCAAATGCCAGCTATACTGGAAGAACATGAATCAGAGTAAAGCAAGGTTATTTACAAATTTTTTCTATTGAGAGTTTAGCATGTGAGTCCACTTTTACTCATGCAGGATATGGGTCATAATTTTCTCTCACAGAAACAGGAATTTTTGTCACCAGCCTAGTGCAGACACGACTAGGTACCATGTGCCTGTGAAGACACAGAACTCTATAATCTTAGAAAGACAATGAAGATATTTCTGTTAGGAAATGTTAACAACAGGCAAGAGGTAAAAACCTCCAGGTCTTGAAACAAAGGACCAGAGCTTACACTTGATAAAATATAGTGTGACTGTGTGCATGTGTATTGTTTTATGAGCAATGTAAGATTTATGAAGTCCTTAACTATAAATGTCCTTACTTTTAAGTGCTGGATTCTTTTTGTAAATGGGGTGTTAGATAAGTAGACCATGTGGTGGATGCAGAATAAGTATTTAATAATCCAGGAATATGGGGATATAATATAGCAAACAATGTATGTAGTTGACAGTGAAGCATAGTTCTAGCATATCGATACCTGTATTACATTTTTATATGTCTAGGTATTGGAGAAACCAGCAGGAGAGCAATATAATCACTAAATAAACTCTCAAAGTAAGGCAATAAATGCAAGACGAAGGTCCACTTTCGGTGCCCAGGGCAAGACTATACAGCTCTTTTTTTTGCCAGCGCTTAAAAGGTCAGTGGGAAATTAGACATTGAAAAAGGAGTCTTTGAAGGGAAAGGAAAGCTGTGAGAAAGACATTCATAGAACAGGCAGGAAAGATTCAAGTCCTCCTGGCTGTCCAACGCAAATTTTGTGGCTTCTAGAGCATTGCAAACCCAAGGGATGGCTAAGCCAAACACAAGCACATGGTTGCTGCAGAATTGGTTTATCTCTTGAAGGAGCTCCTCCAGATGGAGAGGAACAGAAGCTAAGGACATGCTGTGGAGGTGTTCAGTGGTGTATGTGCAGTGTAAGATGGCCTTTGGGAGCAGTCTGTTCTGCACCCTGACAATAGGGGCCTACAGTATAGGTGCTGCATGGGGTTGACATGCACAGGTTCCCTTCACTCCTGTGAAACCACGTGGAAGGCTGGAAGGCTTTGGTAGGACCAAGTAGCTTGGATGCTCCTTGGTGCTGTAAATCCTATGGGAAGAGAATGTTTCTGGGCAGCTTGAATTTTCACGCAAATTGCCTTCAGGGGCAAGCTGGTTTGAAATTGTCCAAAGGACTAATTAGGTCCCAGGTTTAGGTACAGAAATAAGCAAGGAAACAAGACTTTGAGGTGAACAAATTCTGGATGAAAGCTGAGAATGAATGAGAAACTACTGTTAGTAAATAATGGTTCTCCTTTTAAATGGAGACTGAGGTCTGTTCTGAGTGCTGGTGACTCCTATACCAAGTGTGCGAGACAAAGGGGAAAAAGTTACTGGGGAGGCCCAAGGGAATAGAGGTCAGTTCCTAGCTCTGCCAGAAGCTACCTTGGCTAGTACCTGAATCTGTACAGAACTGAATTTGATGGGCCCTGGTCTTTGTTTGAAATGACCAAGTTCTATGTTGATACAAGAATCAGCACTCATGATAATCTACCTGTTTGTGATTTTTTTTTTCTTTTTTTCCCCACAAATTCAATCATTTACCACATTTCATGCCTCTCAGTTTTAGATTGGCACCAAATGCAAGGAGGATAATTATTTAGGAAAATTCAGGTGGCAATAGCTACCAAGCTTATCCCAATTAATTGTTTTATTGTTTATATTTTCTGGAATATCTGAGGATTTTGCTTATTTTGTGATTGAATTTACTGACAAAAACAGAACAGTGAAACAAGCAAAATATTATGAAAATATTTTACTGCTCAGTATGAAGCTTATGATTTGTCCTGTAGCACTAAATTAAATATAATACATCTTCAGAGGTGCATTCACTTGCTGCTACAGAAGTTTAATAAAGCACTTTGCTACCTGCCAATATCCAGAGCCAAACCCAGACTAATGAGTTAGTACTGTTGATTTGGGTGAAGGGATTATTTTGAAAGGTTTGAGCTACCAGAACTGTACCGACTCTATTGTGATTTTGGATTAAAATGCAGCTTTCCAGCTGTAATGTTATGGATAAAATTATGTTCTGTATGAAGAGTAGTTGGCTCATATGTGAGCTGAGCACATCAGCACATCATCACATATTAGCAAGAAAAAGAGGACATTTGGACAAAAAAGATCACTTTTTATGACTATCCCTTGATAGCCAAGATGGTATGCAATCTTTCTGGACTTCAAAAGACAGCTGGAGCCAAAATTGTTTCTCTATTTAAAATTTACTGGTAGACTGCATCTATTTCTGTCAAATGAGCTCAGTGGTACAAGTTTTGTCACCCATCTAAATGAAAACAAGCCTCTGCTTTGTCACTGTTTCTGAGCTCTTTAACAATTGTATCTTGTTTCTTTCTTAATCATGAAATCTTGAATTTTATTCAATTCAATATTAAAGAAAATGCCTTTGCCAAAAGGAAAAGCAATATTCTTTCTCAAAATAAGAAAGACTGTATCATGGTGGGAAAATACATGAATATTGATATGGGAAAATATATTTACTGTGTAGAATGATATACTCAGTAACCCAAAAGATTTCCTTTGAAAACTAAAATGTCCATATGCTAATTTCAGATTTGACTGCATACTTCTGCTGTCCTTTCTTTGATCCTCTTTCTTTCTCGCATCAATGGCATTTATCTGATTCTCAAGTAATTCAATAATCATTCTCTTATGTTTGTTCTCACAACATCCATGTGAAGTACTCAAGTGCCGGTGCTTTCACTTTACAGACTGGGAACCGAGAAGCAAGAATTAAGTGATGTGCCCAAGAACACTCACATGAGGACTGCAGCCAGGCACAGAGTTCAAAATAAGCCTTCCAACTCCTGGACAAGCACCGACTTTTAGTGCTACATCACCTGACTGCTCTTAGCTCTGTTTTACAGCCCTGAAGACAGGGAATCAATATTAGAACTCCTCTATCTCAGTGCCAAGTACATCTAAGCATATATCTAAATGTAAGTACTAGCAAGTAAGCTGTAGGTGGGAGCTTCTCATCTAACTCAAGAAGAATGTTGGGAACCTCATCTGAGTTAATTGTCTTGCTACCTCTTCAGTCCAGAAATAGAAGATGGTTCAAAGGTGCTTTTTGTCCAAGGTGGGCAAGGTAAATCTTTACTGAAACTTCTCTGTCAGCCTGTATAGGGTATCGGGACACCTAATGCAGTGCACAAGTACACAGTGCACAAGGTAAGAGAAATCACAACAAAGTTTGATTACAGTTTCCAAGTCAGCAAACATGCTTGCTCTAACATTTCTCCTCCTTCTCTATGTCCACTATGAACACCATCAGATTATTTGAAAGGAGAAAGTTGCTGCTGGAAAAATATGCAAGCAATGACTGAGTAATCATGCAGTATGGGGCAGATTGCTTATACTCTAAGCATTGCACTAATGCTTTGCTCAGCAAAGGTTTTAGTATATAATAACTCCAAATCAGAAAACACACTGAGTAGATCAGGTGGACAGTGCTGTGGCTCATAGGAGATCAACAGAGTAAGAATCAGCATATTCTAATTTTTATTCAACTTTTGTAATTCATTTTTGCCACATCTGACAGCTAAAAGCAAAGTCTACAGCCCAATTTGAGCTGCCGTAATGATTTTCATTTATAAACAAGTAACAGTTGATCTAAACTTTGAATGTCTTGCTTTAATTTCTCTCCATCTTGTTTCCTTCTTTGTAAACTATGTAAAAATATATTTATTTGGGGTATAGAGTATCTTAGACTTTCTTCTAATGCTTCACAAGCTAAATAGCTCTACTGATCGCTGATTGAAGAAGGCTAACTTAATGAATTATACATTGGCTTGAGAGCATGGCTTTCAAAGAAGACTTTCGATGTAGAGTTGCCACGCTGCTCACCATGATTTCCCAGGCAGAAATATGCATGCATGCATTATGGAGATGGATTCCCAGTGTGCAGTAAGCCAGGCATATCAGGTTTATTGTGCATGTGTTGACACTTTTTGGCACATTCATGAACACATCCAACTCATTTTGCCTGCACCATGAAATTGATATGTAGAAGATGTCCCTCTGCCCTGGACTTGCTGATGTCCACAGTTCAAAAAGAGCTACTGCTACTACAGCAAAGCTGCCAGATATCTAGGAATGTCTACTGTCCTCAGATCCCATAAAAACAAGATTTCTGGGTGAAAGAGGGCATATCTTAATTTCCTGGTTATCCTTATTCCATAATCTTAAAGTCATTTAATCTCATTGCCTACACATCCATGTTTAAGGTAAGGATGTTACAATGATGAGTTAAAATAAATGATACTATGAGATGAAACAGTGTTTGTAATGAGCTTTTTTTTTTTTTTTTCTCAATGTGAATTTTCAGGAGCTGTAATCCATGAAAATACATTTTAATTCATTTTAGACATGTCTAAATTTCAATAAAAGTTGATGGGCTCTGACACATCCCTAAAGGAAATACAGCATGGAAGGGACACCAAGACTTCCTCTTCATTCTTCTGTTTAGATAACGTGTTATTTACACCTTGTACTGCTATAAAGACTAATCAGGTTTTTGGCTCATCCCAACATAATGATACAAACAGGAGTTGGTCTAATTGGTAGAAAAGAGATTGAGGCAGCTGATTTAGAAGAATAAATGTTGACCACAGAGGCATCAGCTGCTCTTCTCTTAGACAATTCTTCAAAGCAAGCACAGTAGCTTGCTCTGATTTCCCATCTGTTCTTATACTCCTTTGTTTAATGTCATCCTGGGGACATTGCTTTCCGTCTGGTAGAGAGCACCTCCTCACCTTCCCAACCTCCAGCTATTCTTTCCTGATAAAAACACTTGAGCATGCAGAGAAGAAAGTATTTGCCCTTGAGAATGTTTGCTCCTAGGCTGAATTTGCCCCTCACGGCATCATGAAAATCTAACTGCATCTGAATCTCCAGTTATATTTATAATTACATGAAGGGATGTGACAGTAAAGAAAAATTGTGTAGGTTTTATTTTATGTGATTTGTTTATAACTTAACGTGGCACTTAATAAAAAAGCTGTATAAATCAACTGATACAAATAATCATTCCTTTATCAGGAAATTACATGTGCAAAGTATTGGTTAGTAGAATGAGTCTTAATGAAATTCAGTCAAAAGCTGCAGATCTGAGAATGAACAGGGGCCTCTTAATAGAAGAAGGTTCCATTTTTTCCTGTAAGGTTCAGAGATTCAAACAATAAAATAGTGATTTAATAGACTTTAAGTCAATCAAGATGATACAATAGTGTTAATTAGCCTTTTGTGCCTAATTCACAACTAATTCTGTTGTCTACTTATTTATGTTCTAAAGTGGCCCTGATGAAATTTTTAATATTTCACCTAAGCTGAGGATTCATTTTTATGCTGGCTGGTAATTTTCTCATATATAGCTTGAAATTGTACTCTAGATAATTTTGCATAGTAGTATATCTACATGTCAGGATCATTGGCTGCTATGTTGAATGGCTCTTCAGAGCTGACAACTGGATAATAGCTTTACTTTCAGCCAGCAGAGGAAGTCAAGAGCAAAAGTGTAGAGATAATGTGAATATAATTCATTATTCAAATATGCAAGTGATGAACTGAAAACAAAGAGGGAAGAGTAATAATGGTGTCATTATTTTTATTACTCTTGTTTTGCAAACGTAGCGTGAAACATTAAAGTAGATCTTTGAGAGATTCTCAACTGTACAGTGACAAATTTACTTTCTTGGTAATATTGATAAAAGGAAAGTAAAGCAGACAGGTTTCTGCAGAAGGTATGCTGTGCTGTTAGTTGTACTATTAAATATTTTCTTGTTGCCTTTTGCTCTTTAAAATTCACATCATTAGTTACTCTTTAGAAGCCTGATCAGTGACTGGAAGAAAGTGCGTTGTTGTTGTGGCTCTTTTTAGTTAAGACAATCTTCAAAGCTTTTAAATCTTTGTAGCATGACTAACAAAGGCCAAATAGGTAGGTTATGTAAAGCTTTCCTTGAAAAATGAGGAATTTGCATGTGATAGCAAAACACCCTCCATGAAAGCAGCACAGATACAGGTTTCAGTGGAATAAGGAACCAAGGAGCATCAGTTTGATAACCGAAGTGTTTTTTTCTTACTGTCCAATTTAAACCTCTGTCTTTCATATCCTCTGCTTTACTTTTCAAATGCCTAAGTGAAGGTTAATTTAAAAAAAAAAAAAAGTTAGTGCTTTTAAGTGTATGTGCATTAACATAGAGAGATTTTTGGAAACAAAGATGAAAGATTTTTTCTGCTAAATTTATAGCAGGGGTAATGAAAGCCCTCTGCAAATATCATGTCCCTTTTGCATAGGACAGTGTGGAAAACACCCTTCTCAAGGCAGTTTATGCACCAGAGAAAAAGAAATAAAACATGGAGGAAGCAGGGAGGTCTCACCTCTGCATGCACAAGTAATGGAGAGCAAAGCAGCACATCTGGAAGTGCCCAGGTACAGGCTATGGCACTCCCTATCTTAGTTTAAAATCTCTTTGTAGCTGCATAGGAAGACTTCATAGATTATTTTTATAGTAACTGCAATGTGTGCCTTAGTTGTTTATCATATTGCGAGAGAGTGCATGGCACACTTTCATGAAAACTCTCCAGAATTTATTGGCAGATTTTGCATGCAGCTGTTATGAGGCTACAGTTCTGCACAAGGCTCTCCAAGACAGCTTGAATAGGTGTTTTTCTTCAAGGAGTTAATTTGGGTTAAGGAAGAGGGGGCTGTGTTAGTTTTAAAAAAAAAAAAAAAATTACCTTTGCATTTCTAAAAGTTAAAGTATGCAAGGCAGCCAAAGCCTGGGAAGAAGAGGGTATTGTTTTCCTGAACACACAAATGGGAGACTGAGACACAAAGGAATTAAAGGTTTTGCTCAAGGTCAAAGCATGCAGGAGAACTCTCCTTACTGTCAGCCCAGCATCATTCCCCTAAGACTGTCTTTCTCAGCTTCACAAGCAATTTTTTTGGCCTCTTAAAATAATGGTCTATTGAGAACTGATAGAGATTAAGTATTCAACTCTAAACATTTTATCATTTTCATGGTAAATTAATGAAGACGTGAAATGCTAATATGACTAGTCACTACTAGGCATTTTGTGACTACAAAAATATTATGCAAACGTCAAAGGGTTGCATATTTCAAGTGGTGATGGATTTGATTGTCTTCAGATTTACATTATAAATCCAGGTAGATCCCAACGTTTTCTTATTTACTACAGCTTAATCTGTGGGAGACTTGAAGTTTAACTCCATTTATTGCTAATTCAAATTTTCTCACCTTTGCCTGACTTCACATCATATATATCTTATACTCAAGCTTAAAGCAACATTTTTACCCAAGTAACTGAGAGAGAAATTTTCCTGTGACCTTCCCATCTGAGAGCCTAACAGGTTAGCAGAGTTCTCCAGAGATACAGTTTTGGAAAGAGACTGTGTAGAGAAAGGATGAAGGCTGCAATATGAATTGGGATCTTCAGGGGCAGCTCATTCCACTGCTGTTATGACCTTGAAAGAGTCACTTAGATCCTGATTCAAAAAACTATATAAGCACATGCTCAACTTCACTGGGACAGAAGCCTGTGCTTGCAGAAGCATGTGTTTAAGCACTGTCTTGAAAAAAATATGGTTTCCTGTATCAGGGCTTTTAATCTCTCCATTCTCCAGTTCTCCATCTGTTAAAAAGAATTAACAGGTGGCAGAAAGGAAATGTTGTTATCTGTCTTCTGTTAGCTCTTTAAATGTGCGTGGAGCCACTACCTCTGTGAGCCTTCAGCCTCTCTTGAAGCATCTGTGCCATACTGTAAAGAAAATTAATAATTTACTCAGTTACTTAATGAGTATATTATGTGGTGCTGAGCTGCCCAGGAGAAAAATTTTGAGGAACTGGGAGGAACAATTGTAAGCATACAGAGGACTCTGTGTATTGCATTTTGGCACCAGAAATTCACTGGTTTAACTATTCTCCTGGATTCTGAACAGGTATTGGTGATGTAGAAGTCACACAGACAAACCTTTTATTGGGCTTCCTCTGAAAGGGGAGACAAGACCCATCTGAAGACATTGCCTAATGCAGCACACCCTGTTCAGCAAAAAATAAAGCAGGAGGGTTAACCTACAGAGTACAGTTGCTTTGAGGTGACGAACTTAGGTCCGAGAACAGTGAACTACATTGTGAGGAATATGGCCTGGGACTGGAGAAGTAGAAATAGCCAAGTCTGCAGAGTTTCAAGCTCCATTCCTCTATCATTGATAAAGCCAAATGCAGAAAATAATTACACTTGGATGTTACTAGCATGCTGAGCTCCCTGGCTTGGAAAGACTCATAGTGCAAAATAATGTTCTTTACTATAATTATTATTATTAGTTAGGTGCATTGTATTATGAGGACCCAATATGCAATGCAGAGTAAAATAAAATTCCTGCTCTAAGTAGTTATAATCTAATTAGATGAAACAATTAAGAATGGAGAAAATATATAAAAGATCGAACAAAGGGATAATTAACCAACATTACATTAGCTCCAATATTTTTCCTTTTGTTCAGCTTTTGGAAGTTTCTTCATTGCTTATTTTTTAAATAATTTATTTTTAAATTAGCAAAAGCATTTCAATTTTCACTTTGGCTCTGTGTAAACTGGAGAAACAGCTTCTCATTAGAAATGTATTAATTAACATGATAATAAGCATGATTTCACTTCGTGGATAAAGGCCGGCCTTTCCTATTAAAGGAGTGAGAAGGACGTTGTACACTAGCTGCTAAATAAGAGTGGAACTGATCAAAGCCAGCCCCAGTCACACTAGGCAATTGCCCACACTACCAAAATCAGTTTTTCTTTCAGTGCTGTTTCCTACACTTGAGTCAGTAGCTGGGGCTGACCTGCACACAGCAGCATTGCTTTGAGCTGCCCCTGTGGGGAGGCGGGGGGTTGAAACCTGTGCTGAGCTCTGCGCTGCGGCAGCCACTTGGCTTCCAGTCTGCAAACCAGGCAATTAAAGTGAGCTTGGGTATGTCTGCAAAAGCAGAGGTCAAAACTTTGACTGAAGGTTCACATACTTAGCCTAGCCTGTGCGTAACACCGTGTTATTTATTCCCATACCTTTCACGGTCAGCTTGGTTGTTTTTCTGGTTGTTTTGCTCACCATTTGCCAGGGAAATTTCTGTTCCTTGGAAGGTCGGTCATTGTTTTGACAATGGCTGGGGTGTCAGCCCTTCTCCAGCCTTCCATAAGCATGTCTTGCTGACCATTTTACCCTGAGATGAAGGGCAGGAATGACAAGGCACAGGCAGAGAGGTAGGAGTGGTAGGCTCTGGCCACTCACATGCAGTGTTTTTGCAAACCCCACAAGCCCAGTAGAGTTACCAATTGCTAAACACTCACCCTGTGTCTGCTGAGTTCTTGACCAGCTCCAGTGGCAGAAGAAGTGTAGAGATGGTGAGAGTGTGATATGTGAGTTATTTTCACAAGTTAGAGATGACCCTATAATTCATAAGTGGTGGAGCGGAGCCTGCAGAAAGGAATTTCTGTCCACCACTGACTGTGCTCACTTTATTTACTGTTTGCTGTGTAGCTCTCATCATCAGTGATGAGAAAACTGGTTTCTGGGTGAAGCTGATGCTTTCACTTGCTGGCTTCTGGGGCAGAGGCTATCTCCTTCCCCCCTCTTGCCTGTAACTGCAAGATTTTTCCGTGGGTAACACATTTTCAGGTGGGTTCTGAGTGTGCTGGGTTGTCAGCTGCATGCAACACTATAGACAAAATTTTCAGTGATAAAACAAATTGACAAGTGTGTGTGTGACATGGCATCTGACTATCAGATGTTAGAGGAATGCGAAGGGCATACCATCGTGAGGCATATAATTCAGTATGTGTGTGTGTCTGTATATATAGAACTAACAATTTATATTCTAATCATCACAAAGCAATCATACTGTGAATGCATTTTTGTTATTAATACTTACTCTTTGATGCATAAACAATCCCATTTGAAATTCCTGGTACCAACTATGCTAATCTTTCACTGGAAAAACTTATTTGCAGAGGAGGAAGAATGAAGGGTAGGTAAGCAAAATGTATTTCATCTGTTCAAAGTAACTGCAAAACTATCAGCATTAACGGTAAAAATCTTTAATGAGTATTGCACTAGCCAGCACCAAAAGTAGTGAGATACAGAATTGCATTTGTTCTGTCACAGACATGACTGACATTTAATTATTGTCTATTTTTGTGCTGATAACCTCATTCTTATCATTCGTTGTTAAATCCTTTAGAACCCCAAGAAAAAATGAGATCAAGTGACAAAAATAAGATAATGAAATCATATGAAATAGAATAAAATTATATCTTGTAGGTAAGAGATGATTCAGGAGAGTAGGTTATTTTATAGGGTTGTTTAAGCTCTATAAGTGATTATGAATTAAATGTGTTGAGCTCACAGAAAAGCTTTGGAAAAGAATGTCTGGTTGCAAGCTAAGCTGACTTCTTGGTTGCCATTGTGCAGTGCGTGCCTTATACAATGATATAAGATTGTTGTAAACCTCAAAAGATGGTCAATTTAAGCCTTGTTGGGGAAAAATATATATCTTTCCATCTCACTTCCCTTTTTCTAGTTTGTACTCTTTGTGCTGTTGTGAAGCTTTTGGAAACCAGTTTGTCACAGTGACTGTAAAATCAGGATCTATTTTTATCATTCTTAGCTTTCAGCCAGAAAAAAGCTTCCCAGTCTTTTGCCAAAAACTATATTGACTACACAGCCCGATCCAAGCTTTTGAGTCACTGTATATGTCTGTTTGCAATATGTAACAGGAAAACGCTTCTAGCTGAAGTTTTAAATGAGGTAGGAAATCTGTTGCAAAAATTAAATGAACAATGAGTACTGCTAAGGGGAAGTCAAAGGCAACACTCACCATTTATTAGTCTTTTCCAAAATAACCTGTTAAGTTCATTGAAAAATGACTTTGCAAGTTGTATGGTGGTGAAAACAATGAAGGTTTAATTTTGTTTCCTGCTAACCTTTGAATGATGTAGTGGAAATCTGGAACATGCACGCTAAGACAAAAATGCTGACAAACAAAAGTATATAACTTATAAATGTGCTAATTTACTCAACGGGAATATTACTTATCTGAGCATGCTTGGTAGTGACCACTGTATTGTAAGATTTTGTGTCAGCTATCAAGTAAGTTGGGTACATAACTGTTTGATGACAACAAGTGTAACCAGCGGAGAAATGTGCAAATCTGTTTTTCCTCCTTCACAGGGATACCTGTGACCTAATGATAAAATAATAAGTTGGGAGATGGAGCATATTCCAAATTCTGTTACTGACTGTCTGTACAGCTACAGGAAGATGTCTTGAAAATTCTGTCCAATAGTTTCTGCCTTGTAAAATAATGTATATCATGATGATAAAGAATTTGGACATCTCTGGGTAAAAAGCATTATGTGAATTCAAAAAGCTGTTGTCTCCAGAACTTGTCTGGAAAGTGTTAATTCACATACCTCTACCTGTACAAGAGGTGATTAGCGTGGAAGAGGATGCATGTTACCAATTTGTACCCAACTTCTTTTTCCAGAAGTAGAACTGTACATTTTATGAAAATCGCGGCTATTTATAAATAGCCAGCTGCCTAAGCTTTGTTTCTTGGAGGAATAACAAGGGGAGTGAATCTAGTAGCTGCTTTTCAGACGCAACATTTGAGAAATTCTCTCCGCTTTGTGTTCTAGCTCAGATAACCTTCTTCTTATGGGGTCCCCTGTGGCTAAACAGCGGGTCTCCATTCTCTCCTTCACCATGGAAACTCAAAATGGAAACCAGGCAGGATGCTTCCTGCTGGCCTGTATGCTCACCCTCCACAGGGTGATTAAGAGCTCCTAGATGAGATGCTTAAAGTGGGTAATATGAGTATCTCTGTCTCTAAACCTGCATACTATTATTTTTGAAGGTGTCTGAATTTAATATTTGTGTATTCAAGCTCAGGCCAGACACAAACTCTTATATTCCCCTAATCTGACAGCCTGAAAACATGAAAAGGTTTAAGTTATTGGTTAGAAGAATTGCTTTCACAACCAATCTTCTACCCGAGCAGTAAACTGTAATTGCTTCTTAGGTTCACACCGTCCATCTTACCAACTTGGCCTAAAACACCCACTTAGTGGCTATAATGAATAGCAATAATGAACGCAAAGAAACAATGTAATTTACACGACTGTGTAGGATGCTGGATCTCTAAAGGGAAAAAGCCAGAGCCAAGAGTAGCCCTGTGCAGAGGAAAAAGCTTTTCCAGGCTGCAGTTCCTTCCAGACTGCTGAGAACAGGTTGCTCCTCAGCTTTTTCCAGTGACAGAGCAGAAGCTTTCAGAAATGCATATCAGAACTTAGCAAATGCTTCCAAATTTTACTGCTCTGCCTAAGAAAAACTGACAAAGTTTTACATTTATTAACCTCATTTGAGAACAGACTTTATTTTTTAGTAGAATTTGTGCTATTAATCTTATTTGTTACTAGAACTGAAAAGCATACTTGCACCTTGTTTTCCATATTACACTTTTTTCAACCAAACACAGACCAACAAATGAGCAGAACAGAGCAACCCCACATGATTGGCTGCATAGATGCACATGTAATGTTTTCTTCTATTTTTTGAAGAACTAGAGGACTAGTTTTTACCTTGAGTTTTATGTTGAATCAGCATTCCTCAGTGAGCTCCATAGCTGTCTGAATTTGTGGAAGGGACTGAGGAATGTGAAGTGAAGGAAACGATCACATTTTACCAGGCAATTCCTCATGTTCCTCAGTCATACCCAGTTGTCTTAGTTGAGCACTGACGTCCTAGAGAGCTGAGTGTATCTGCATGTCCTGGATGTGGGTGCAGTAATTGCATAGGTATCTCTTACTCAAAACATTCACAAGCACAAGAGGAACAGATGACACACCATGGAAAGTTCAGCAAAGCACAAGTTAAGGCTCAGTGCCTCGAAGTAGTCCACAAATTCTGCAAATTCTAGGTAAGGACAGAGATGTTCAAAGGGGGAAATTGAGCTCTCAATCTCTGTGCTATCTTTGTCCTATTCTGGAAAATCTTTGTTTACAAAGGAAAACTATCTTTTTAAAGCATTTATGTTGGAAAAGTGTGCACAGTTTCAGATAGATAGATAGATAGTTAGATAGATAGATAGATGTGCTTTGGACAAGTGTAAGTATATGTTAGCAACATACCACCCTCAGGCAGTATTTAGAGATGTGATTTGGTAACCTATTAATATTTACATGTTTATAGTGTTAATATGACCTACACCAGCTGCTTGTTTTGACAGGGGCTGCTTCCACACACCCAGTTTCATACATAAAATCTGCATTCTTGATTTAGTGCTCCAGATTCCCTCTAAAGAATTTCTAACTTCGTGAATTGGAAAATAACAAAGAATAGCATTCAAACTGTGGTTCGGTCTTATGTTTCTTTTGGTTGAGTTTCCTTGTAGTCATTCTGTAAGCTTCACTTTTAGTGATCAAGAGCATTTAATCTGCCTCCTTTCTGCCTGAGAAATCTAAATAAGCAGTTGGGCCTGTTTGTACCTTATGCTACATTTTTATTCATGCATTATACTGGCATATCCCTTCTGGTAAGAAAGAGGGGAAATCAAGCCATTTAGCTCATTTATACTTACTAGATGGAGACTTTCCTAAAAAAATACAGAGAGCACAACTGCAGGTTTAAAATAAATCATATATTTCCATCTACAGTGTTACTAACCTTCAGTGTAATCCTGCACTGAATTAATCATGTCCTTTTCAAAATGCAATGTGAACAGAGGCTGCAAAAGTTGCTAACTAACTGGGAACCTTTGAACATCTGGCTGCAGGCTCCACAGTCACTAAGATTGTTGTCCTGTTGTTATACAGGTGGTGCTACAGTGGCAAATGAATAATGTACAAACACTGTCAACCTAAATTCATATGTATAAAAATTTGTGCTAATTTAGATTATGGCTTGGATCTAGAATCTATTGACCTCTTATGATGCCCATTGGAGTCTTTCCCTTGATACCAGTGCACGTGGAAACAGTTATTTGACCAGTATCAAAGCAACTATTATTATAATATTTATAGTTAATGGACATTTGTGAATTTTAGTCTATAAAATGAGGTAATATGTAAAATCTATACTCTGTTCATAGCACTAGGATAATAGATATAGCTTACAGACCCAGTCAAAACAATTTACCAAAGATGATATGCTCATTTTGAAAAGCAGAGTCTATCACATAACCATCTGCAGACAGTAAAGTGTCATGAAGACAGATTTAGTGGCTTGGTGGTTGTTCCCAGGGAGCTCCTTCTTCACAGGAATGGTAGCATGAGAAAAAGTGCTAGGATAATTGCTGGAGGACTGAAGAATGAACATTTGTATCACTATCAGAGCAGTGGCAGAAGCAGATGTTTCAGAGCAGGAGAGGTGATGACTAGGCTACAGGACTTGGCCAGGGGAGAGGGCACGTTGCTCAGCAGTCATCAGAGCCAAGGGGACTGAATTTGCTTTACTAGACATCAGTGCAAAAAATGAGCCACAACAATGGCTTACAGCTTGCTCTTGTGAGAACTTCTGACACAGATGGTTCCCTACAACAAATAATTTCTTTTTGCTATAACATAGAAATGGGAAAAGATTAATGTAAGTGAACAGTATAAATAGTTCCCAAAGTCTAGATAAAGGCTGCAGACAAAACACCCTACATGCCTTTACGTGTCTTCCGTCCTGCAGATGGTGAGACAGAGGCTTCACACATAATACTCAGGCTGCAGTTCAGCCTCGGACATGCTGAAAAGCACCCATTGGCTGGGCCCAAAGCTGGTCCTAAGGTCTGGTTATGGTGGCTGGTATCTTCTCACACATCCCACAGACAACTCATCTGCTGTTTTTCTTCTCTTCTTACTCCATGCCTTCTGTACTTGGCAGCTCAGTGGTGCTGCTTTTATCAGCTTGTCCTGCTGAATATTCCTGGATTATTTTTCTTCTTTTGATTATCATGGTCTTCTAAGCAATAACATGTGGCCTGACCTGTAAGCTAGGTAAGTCATGATTCAAGGAAGAGCCATGGCAACTGGCAAATGAAAATAGAAAAGGAGTATCTTACAAGATGTTATATGGCTGCCTTTTTTAATAGCGTTCCCATTCTTTTACTTCTCCTATGTTTTATTAACAGACTTCATTTTTGAGGTTAACATAAAGAGGGAGACTTTTTAGTTTGGCTGGAACCATAATTACATGCACAAAGAAAAAAAAAAAAAAAAAAAAAAAAGAGATGCATGTTATATGCTACTTGCTCTTATATTAACCATTACAGAAACAGAGCGCTTTGCACGGTCAGACAGTTAAGTTCAGCCTCAGGGGAAGCAGCAAGCAACATTGCAAACACAGGTGGAAATATGTCTGTTTGGTAGAACTGTTACAAGTCTGCAAGACGTTTGTTCTGAGGAACACAGTATTTCTGCATGTGTTATGTGTTAAGGAAAAGGTTTCCAAGCTGGAGGCTCTGAAGTATTAATGTCTTAGGCTGTAACCCAGTGATCATCTAATGTGACCTAAGAAATGTTGTGAGGAGTCCTCTGAATAGGCATAGAATGAGCCCTGAAAGCAGGTATAGTCAGATAGAACTACAGGGAGGTCTGCGCTGCCTTCACTGGGGTGATGGTCTAACATTAAATGAGAGTTTTTTGGTCACCCCAGGAAGGAACCCCCATAACAATGTGCTAGTGTGTGTTTGGGAAAGCAGGGGAGGGGAGTAAACACACAAGGAAGTTCAAAGTTTGAATGACTTTCCTATCTATCCTTATAAATAAGGGACAGATTTTTCTCATTCAGTCAGGGTTTATGAGAATATCACCGACACTGAAAGAGACAGGCATATTATTTCACTCTCTATTGTTCCATATTCCACTGAATATGCAAAATGAAAAACAGGTGATTTCAGTACATGTGTGTGCTTTTTTTTTGTCCTTTTGGGGGGCAAAGAAACTTTTGATCTTCAGTCTGTACAGAAGCATCCCAACTTTAAAAAAGAGCACCGTCAGATTTATTATAGCACTGAAAAGTACAGATATTATGCTTACCATTACTCAGTGACCTCTTTAGGTTTGCCATCATGGTCTAAGATTTATTGCCTTCTGTGCTTTAAATGCAAAAGGATATGTCCTGTTAATATTTCTGGTTTTGCTGTGAAGCAATGACTTCCTGTTTGCTAGTACCACAGGTAAAGAAGACACAAACCACAAATGCCAACACTATGTAATTTTTTGGTCCTGAGTCCCTAATTTCTCAGTCATCCAATGTGTTCTGTCAAAATGCAGCCTGAAAGTCTAGACCAAGAGATATCTATGATAGAAAGTGTACATCAGTATTTCAAGCCCTCTAAATTTATTCTAGCCATTTGACAGTTGCTTGGAGATACAATCTCAATTTTTTTGCAGTAGCCCCTTCAAGTGGATATTTATGGCAGATACAACTGTAATTATTTACCTGTAACAAAGTCCAGGTCTGCCTGCTCCAGGTGATACAGACAACAGAAGGACACAGAGAAAATATTAATCTTCTTTCTGTCTAGATTTTGACCTTTTGCACCCAGCTTTTAGCTTGTTATGGAAATAGTGCTGTGTTTATATATTTTTTTGTTGTTGTTTACAGTTTTTGCTTCCTTACTCCATGAGTGTATCAATTATCAATATCAGTGACTAAATTATGGCTAAGGGTCTGAATTCCCTTGACTTGCATTTAGTCTTCTTACTTACTTGCATTATAAAACACTGAAGTCAAACAGGACTATTCATGCGAGTTACGGTGACTCCTGAGTGAGCAAGTTGCACATTTTGGGACATGGAGTTTTGATTAGCATAACTGCAATTTGCATAGAAATAGTTTATTTGAATAAAAAGAAGTGAAAGAGAAGAATGACAGAGAAAATAACTGAGCCACAAAAAAAAAAAAAAAGTGGGAATCAGTATCTAATTCTGGTAAAGATGCTAAACTTGTGCCTGTTTTTAAAGGGATAAATAATCCTGTTGATTCAGTTGAGGCTATTTATGCTGTCAAGCAAGTGCTGAAGAAACTACATGACTCAGAGGCACAGCAACTAGTAGTATATATATATATTAAATGCAACAGCAGTAAAACAGAATACTTTGTGCACTGCATAGTGTGGAACAATGAGAGAATAATAGGAGCAACAAATTCTCATTTGCTTTTATTCCTTCAACAGAAACAAGGAGTGTTTGAATTGGCCGTGTTCCCATTGTGCTCATGTTGCTTGGTACACAGAAAAGCCTTGGCTGGGCTCTGTGCCATTTTGACGTGCCTCCATTTGGCTTGGCAGAACCAGCCTCTTAACACCGCGTGCAGAAGTGCTCTTCCCATGGTTTCTAGAACTGCTTGTTGAATACACCACACAAAATTTGTCAAATGAATGATTTCATAATATGGCAACTATAGGAAATGGTTCTTTTACTTGCAAAAACATTACTGAGAAGAGGTTTTAATTACGTGCTTTATTTTTCCTTAGTGTATGTCAAGTGAAAATGTATTTCTTTTTGCTGGAGGGTTGCTGGAGGATTGTTGCTTGTTTCTTTGTTTGTTTGTTTTAATGGGAAATTGTTTAATCTTTGGCCTGCATATTATTAATTTAAGTTCTAATGTGTTTTTCCACATTATCTATTGATCAGCCCCTTTTACATAATTTCTAATAATTTGCATTCTCATATTTTTGTATAAAAGCTCAGAGATATTGACAGTCAGAATAAATCATATGAAAGCAAGTATCAAAGAACAGGCATATTAACAATTAGCAGCACTTAGGTCAGTAATCCAAGTACAGTTGAATACTCAAGTTACATTTTAAATGTGAAAATATTCATGAGAGCATCAAGGATACTACATAGTACTGTCCAAAGTCACTGTTAAGATACATTCAGTTTCATCTTTGTTTTTTGTCTGTGTATATCTATTACACTTTTCTTTAACTGTGTTTTTCAAAGATATTCCACCTTTACAAACCTTCTTGCAACTAGTTATTTTCTGAAGCAAGAAAACAGACCAAATTCTCTATTATTCTAATGAAGGCAACATAGTTGCATGTTGGATGTATTGAGTCCATACTCTATTCTTTCAAAGAATTTGTTGGCATCAGGATTTTTCAAAATTGTTGAAAATCTACCTATGGCATACCCACTAGATATTGTGCAGGATTACTGTGAACTGATATCCTTTGCTGCTTGGTTCACTGAAAGTATCATTTAAAGCAAAAAGTAGTTGTCATATTAAAGACTTTTTCACTACACAATAGTCCCAACGAAAAGGAATAGTTCCCCAAAAGCATACAGGCATATTTATTTTCCAGTGAAGGGCCAATCTCCCCAAAGCTCCAATAATCTACCCAGGACTTTAGAGGAGCAGGATTTTTGCAGCTGGCCCAACATGGAATTTACAGGAATTGCAGATACGACCTTGCAATCAAGTCACCATCTGAGCTGGTTTGCAGAAGTCATCCTAGTCTGCAAAGAGATTTTAGGAAACCCCACCGTCTTTCCCACCATTCTCAGAAGCAACCGGTCTGCATATTTCCCACATCCCTGTGTGTGATATACGCTCTTTAGTGCACCTCTAAAAATAAACATACTTATATTTGATTCCAGTGCCTCAGATATCAACATAATAGCTCTCCTGAGCACAGAGGATCAGGATCCAGTGCAGGCAGTGTTCCCACACTGTTATCACCCCTATGTTACCAGCTGCAAAGCAATATGGAATTTCATTCCTTTTCTGGTATGCAGCTTCAATTCTTGAAAGCTATGATGAGATGTTCATCTTTACTGAACTCATTTCAGCAATGTGTCCACTGCTTTGAACAATTTGACACACAGAGCTGCATTTTACAAGTTGATTTTTGTTGCTTTCTTTTTGTTGACATGATTCACTTGTCAGACAATGTACTTGAGTTTTCATCGCCTCTTCCCTAGTGGAGATTGCATATCTTCATTTTGGCAGTTTCTGGATTCCATCTCAAAATGTAACTACTGTACTTTGTTGTCTTCAGTGCCAGAATCTCTGGAGATTTTTTTTATTTTTTTTTTCTGTCTTGAAGGGGTTGAAGGTTAGTGATTTGGCGACAGCCTTGCAGCTGAGACCCAAAACTTACTATTTTGTTTTATTTTTATAATAGTGTGTATTATTACAGCATCCAGAAGCCCAGATTTTAGTCCTAAAGGCATGATGACAGCAGATACAATTAAAAGCATCACATACTAAAACTTGACTGGATCAAGATTGTTTGCAAACTTACATAAAGTTTGATAAAATTCTCTAAAGTAAAAGAATATAGAATATATAATATATATATATATATATATATATATTTATATATATATTGTATAGATTTTAAATGATATATATATAATATATATTTTTAAAATAAATGTGAGCTGATAGAGATCTGAGTATACAGATTTGCGATGGCATTGGGAAACCAGGAGAAATTTGGTGATTCATTTGAGCTCACATTTTTTGAATTAGAGCACAAAAAAAATGTGAACATAGCTCAAAGGCAAAGCAAAAGCAGAGTTTGACTGCATTTTCATGATTCTGATTTATATGAATATTCATGGCGTTATGGGCAGAAGTGTCACTAAATGATCTAGTTTATTCTCCTGAGCATCACATTCAAGAGAATTTCATCCTGTTATTCTTCCATTGAGACCAATCACTTGTGCCTGATGAAAGCAATTTTTTTTTTTTTTGGCAAAGCATCATTTCCAGGATTGAATATAGTTTTGTTTTGTAGACATCAAGAAATTAAGAAACCCTCAGTTCTCTTGGCTCCCACTGACTAAAAGTTTTGCCCATTTGTATTGTTTTAAATATTATTAGTTTTGTCTGATACAATTTTTAAATCATTGGTCTTTCATATGCCTTTTTATGGTAAATTAAAAATCCTATGTTACCCCCAATGATATTTTAGATATTACAATTAAATTATAATGTAATCAACAACGTCAAGTCTGTCACTCGAAATTTTCTCTATGCTTTGAAAGTTTTCTTATAGTCTTCCTTTTCTTATCAGTTTATTTTCCAGCATCCTTCAAAAAAAGGACACCAGAGCTACAGGCTCTAAAGACACAAGGTAGTATTTCATAGGTGATATTGCAATATCTTTCTCATAAAAGAGTTTTACTGCTGCATTTAAGAAATCTACTCAGTGTAAAGCACACCCCGCACCCTTTCCCTCAGTATGTGTTAGCTTATTCACCCAAGAATTTCCACAGCCCTCTGCCACAGGACCGAGCTAGGAGCTCAGTTTGAGTTGTTCATGTGTTATAACCCAGAAATTTCTCAAAATCACCATGTTCTGTGACAGAGGTCCCCATTTTCTTGTTTGTTTGTTTCCTTGTCTTGTGTGTGTGTTTGTTTTTTTTTGTTTTGTTTTGTTTTGTTTTCTTGCAAGAACTGCATCAAATTCCTATCCCAGAATGTCTTTGCATTTGGGTTTGTTGATATGTGTTTTGTTGAGATTTCCTAGTCACTAAGAGGAATCTCAGTCACTGAGAGGAATCTCAGTGACTATCTCCTCCTTGTTAACATTTACTCTTCCACCACTTTTTTCATAGTATTCTATTATTTCTCTATATATATTCTATTATATTATTTCTATACACTTTATTGGAAAATATTTTTTGTTTTCTCTTCACAGTTTTGATGAAAAGGGACCGTAATTATTGCTAGAATTGATTCATGTAAAAATTCTATAAAATAATCTTGTTTGGTGGTCACTAAGTATTATTTTCTAGTCATCTTCCAATCGTCTTCCTTTTTATATCAGTATATTTTATGTAGTATAAAAGTATGTGACATACTCTTATTGTCTATGAAATGTTTATTCTGTGATCTCAGATGAAGTTAGTAATCCCCAGTTGCAGCAAGTTCCCTGGAATGATTATGCATCACGTCAGGAGGTGTTCCCTGGTATTTCTTCTAGATTGAATGAGTACACTACGCTCTGATGTTTAGAGGATTGGTAAATTTTATTGCTATAGAAGGAATTTGTTTTTTAAAACTCAGACTTGGTATAATGAGCTTGCTTGAATATGTCTTGGAGAACTGTATCATATATTCAGTTTATTATAGCAGTTATCATAAACAAAATATTCTGATTTTCTATGTCAGTTAACTCCTCCTTTGATTATGGCAAGTCCTGTTAGAGGTTATAATGGAGTGTTTTAATCAGAGAAAGTGTCTCCGCAAAGCAAATCACAACACTGGACCTCGTAGTCATGGCACATGCATGTTCAGGTCTGGAAAGTGTGAAGCAGGATGCTGAGTTACAGATTCACATTCAGGATTTGCCTTCAATCCTCCTCAGGCCTGAAATCGCTCCTCAAAGAATAATGGAGTAGCTGAGTCAGGATTAGGATGGTTTTCATTGCTTTTTGTTCCCATTAAAAACATTGTTCTTTTTTATGCAAACAATGTGAAAGTGTCTGAGGCTGGTCTAGCTTTAATTACTTAGTCTACTGAGAAGTAAAATCAACCCTATGCCTGTAGTTTAGTCAAGATTTGAAGGTTTAAATCTGGTTCTAAAGAAAATTTAAAACCCTTGGCTGGTAAATCCTGAGTAAAAACCACTGGAATCAAACAGGTTTCCTTAATGAACACTTAGGTTCCAAATAACTTCTCTGAATTTTAGTCCTTCAGTTACTAAGAATTTCCCAGCAAGACACACAGGTATGTAGTTAAATTGGAGCATGGAAGCAGTGGTGGTCCCACAAGCATCTTTAATACCATACCATATAGTCCTGAGGAGAGCAAAAAAAAAAATTGTTCACATACTAATAATTAAAGACATAATAAAATAATAAAGATAATACAGATTTTTTTTTGTTTGGTTGTTTTTTTTTTAGCTAGAGCAAGACCTAATGCCATCTTATTCAGAACTGATAAAAGATAGTTTGGCCCAGTATATTCAGATGTTTCTTCCAGACAGCTTCTTTAAATTTTCTCACCTTTTTTTCCAACTCAATGAGGAACCCCCAATGAAGCTAGGTAAAAGGAAATGAATTTTCATCATTTAGATTGGTATTGAATATTTACTGCAGTTAACTCAACATCTCTGCTGGGAAAACCACTTGGTTTTTGCCAGGGATTACTAGAGTGGAAGAAATAAAACAGTCAGTGCAATTGTCCTTGATAGAATTATCAACAAACCGGGGGAAAAAAAAAAAAAAAAAAAAAAAAAAAGCATGAACAGACCAGTCCCTGTTGTTACGCATCGAAAGGAGTAACAGAATTGCTCTTCCATTAACAGCTAGGAAAAGGGCTCAAGCATGCTTCTGAGCTAAAAGGCCACTCTGTAAAGGATGGCATTGTAGGGTGCTCCTGTGACTCCAGATCAAATTTGCTCATTTTAATGGTGAAAAGATTATTTTCCTATCCAGCAACCCTTCCAGCTAATCCTGCATGTGAAAGTTGAGCTGCACTCTGTCTGATTCACACTTCATCACCTGTAGTAAGGATTGGGCAGCTGGAGCAGGCTTTTGTTGATGATGGAAGAGAGTCCCGCTCTGTTTCCATTAGCTGGGCTGTGCTATGCTAAGTACAGCAGTAAAATCTTATTTTTATCAGGAAACTCAGTAGATATGGCACAATTTAAATGAGTCTCAACATTGAATGGATCTGTTGAGTCAATATTTTACTAACTACAGCTGCATGTTCTTGCAAAGGCAAGAAGTAATGCCAGTGCTGGGTTTAACTAGGTGAATTTAAGGGATCTAGGAAACGCTCTCTTCTGAGCCCCGATAGATGTATAGAAAAAGGCAGTAAAAGCTGTGGGAACCATCCTGTGTTCTCATTCATGAATCAGAGATGTGGTGACATTCAGACAATCACCTCCTGAAGTCAGTGAAGGCCACAATTAATTTCCACTGGGAAGAGTCCCGCTGAGCTCACTCAGCCCAGATCAGACCCCAAGTGGAAGCAATTCATCTTCCGACTAAGGGTCAGCTTTACAGCCATGCAACACTTCACTTCCACTCTAGCATTCAAGTTTTCCAGTACTTACCTTGTGCTGAGCTGGCAGCAAAGAGCTAGATTCCATTCAAGTTCAAGCACATTTCTTTCATCACTTCAGCACAAGCCACTTTCAGCACTTGGGCACAAATTGTCCAGTGATAGGGGCCTGATCATCAAGAGGCAGAACAAGCTACTCAGTACCTGGACTGGTGATCCCAAAAAATACACATACACAAACCACACAGATTTGGGTTAACAAAAATGAAGTTGAAACTGATGAAAACAGCTCTGAAGATAGGCCAAACGCCTCAAATCACAGCTGGTTAGCAGAGGAAGTGGATGTGATTGAGGCCTTCACATGTAGGCATGGATAATGATCAGAAAACAGATGACAGATGGATAGCGATTCTTTAATTTAAAGCTTAGATGGTTAAACTGATCCCAATTTAGACTTTGTTTTATAGCTTACTTTTTAAAGAGACATTGTAGGGTAGTTATAGGTTCCAACTTTCATTTGTTGTCAAATATATATTTGTATATTTGTAAATATTTTGTGTTGCTCTTTTCTAAATATTCCTAAGCATTATGCAAAAAATAATACCAAAAAAAATAAAAATAAAAAAGGATGCATTGCGTTTCATTGAAAGATAATTCAATTTTATAACATGTTATAATAACACATATCAATACATCAATACATGTGGAAATCCATTGTGCTAGAAGCTGTAGAAATTTCCTATGGCTCTAGGTCTTACTGACTTTCTAAATTTCTGAGAGTATCCCAACAGTTTTTAAACAGTTTGATAACATTGTTCACATGAGTAAATGTATATACATGACACCATGAATGTATGTGTGAAGTTATTTAAGGATTTAAGAGTTTGAAAGATTAAATTTTCATTTTATAAAGAGGTAAAAGAAATGAGAATAGAAAATGCAGTGGAAGAAAACTATGCACTGGTTATTTACAGCTGTGAGTTGAGATATTTTCCCATCTTATGGCTTAAGGGAATTTTTTCTTCCTGAAGGAAGTAGACCCCAGCATAATGGGTTTACTTCAGCAACGTGTTTAATGCATGTCTCATTTAAGGGTATGAGTTAATCCTACTGGCTTTTCTTTCTGTATGTTTTTTGTTTGTTTGTTTGTTTGTTTTTTCCAAGCATTTTCCTGTGGCAATGTTTAGATTCTAATAGACTGGAAACTATGTCACATTTTAGTTTAAGCAAAGCAAAAGTGAACTTGATTCATTTGTAGTTTGTACTATCTAATGTTTTAAAAGACCAGGTTGAGGAATTTTTCTTTTCAAAATGCTGTATAAGATTTTTATCTTAACTGTCCCTTATAATCAAAGCCCTTGATTAGAGGCTCCCTTCATGAAAGACCAGTAGCTGCTGCAATTAAACATATAATACTTCCGCTCCTGTTCCAATTTAGGCTTTCTTTTCCTTAGGAGACATCCTTATCTGATACTGCGTTTTAAGGAGAACAACTTATCATTCTTTTTCCCCCCCCTTCCCACTCCCAAAAACACATATCCTCAGTTTCACTGTCCATTCATTGAAGGAATTTTGATAATACTTAATACCATTCACTGACCAACTATTCGGAAAAAAAATGCAAAAACATGTTGATGCTTGTTTGACAATTAAAGGCACAAAAAGATAATCATCAAGGGGAAATGACAAAGCATCACAGACTTTGAGCCAACATGTAAACAATGTGAGTAAGGATGGTCTGAGGAGTAAAGTAAGCCTTTTTGGCACAACTCAGTGGACAGGTGACATTGTGAGAATCAGCCTTATTTACACAGGAGTATCTCGGTATCTATGGGATTAGTTCTTATAAATGACAATTTAATTTAGGGTATAGACAAAAACTCTACAAACTCCAGATCTGGCAATGAGTATGTCTTTAGGACCACCCCCAAGGGCAGCTAACTGTGATATGCTGTGTGTAGAGCCTACATGAGTTGGCTGGGATAGAGACTGGACTCTCCTGCACAGATCCCTGCAGTTGCTTCCTAACAAGAAAGTAATCTTTGATAGAGAATCTGGTAACAAAACCCAAAGCTTAGTTATCATCATATTAGACAGATGTCCAGCCTAAGCTCATTTTACTTAGAATTATGAGAAGATATTTCTTTAATTTGGCTTATTTGTGTGAGATAAAATGGGGGACACTTAATCCTAATTTTTTGAGTGAGTTTAATAAGAAGATTAATCTAATTGAATTATGATTTTTTTGAAGGAGAGAGAAGGGAAGCAGTGAGTGGAGACAGACTTTCCTTTTTCTGAAGTTAATTTTTGGCTGTGGGGCAGAAGACTAAAGTTCTGGCACTGTGGCAGTGAAATCTGGCCATTTTCTTGCATTATCTTGGCACCAGAGAGCACATCTTCCTTGCCATCTGAGATACTGACAGAAAGGGGAAGGGGGGACGGTACGACTCATTTAATTATTTCACTTTTCTAAAAAAAAAAAAAAAAAGATAACTGTAAAGTGATTGGAAAAATCTGGGATGCCTTTTCATTTCCTTGAAATACTCTCTTCTGCCTGCTGGAGTCTCACATTCTCAAAATTACAAGTAAACATAATTACAACCCATATGTTATTCCTGATTGAAAACATACTCTGTGGTGGTAGCAGGTACTTTAAAAGACAGAGAAAAAGAAGTGCCACAGAATGAAAGGGAAGGGGAAGGGGAAGAGAGAAAGAGAAGAGGAAGAAAGAGAGGAGGGGAAGGTAGGAGAGAAGAGGAGAGGCAATTCCTTCTGTAAAAAACAAAACAAAAAAAAAGAACCTTCAACCTGCTTTTGCATATAACTGATTGATCTTCATTTTGTTATAAATGTTGATTGTTGTTATTTGTGAATGGTTCCAATAGTGTTCTTGTCTTATTAGGCTTTGCATTCACAAATTCTTTGATTTCACGTACGGGAAGGACATATATGTATATATGTGTATACATAGATGTGTGTATGTGTACATACAGAATCAGCCCCAGCTGGAAAATTGTTCAATGGGCTTAGCAATGCAGGTGCACAGAGGCATCTAGTGCAGCAAAGTCTGTACTTTGCTTTGCCTTTGGGGAAACTTGGAGGTTTCAATATTAATCTGTAAAGTTTAGCTCTTAGGTGTCAGAGAATCTGTTTCTGCCATAGCCCCACAGTAGTCTGGGCTGGTTGAGGTACCTGAAGCTGATGGTGCCTCCGTTTGTACAACTGACAAGTACTGAAAGCATATTGTCAGCAAAAACCCCAATGCTGTATTTTGCTTTTCCATTTCTCTCAGTGAGGCTCACTGTGAGCATCACAGTTTGCTGCAAAGCTGTCAACTGGTGAGGCATCCAGACACTATGCTAATAGCAAAGTTTATAAAACTGCAAAGCAAACCAAAACTAAATTCTGTGTGTAGCCGGACTTCTGGAAGAGGTGGCCCTGTGGATTCATTGAATTCAACAGCCATGTTTTCATAGTTTCGGTGGAGCCAGAATTACACTGCAACGTACAGTTTGTCCTTTAATTATGTTGATTATTGTAAACCAGATTTTGACTCACAGACAGAGCCATTCATCCTTTTGTCTACAGTGAGACTGCATAGAGATGCACATGTGCTGTATTCATAGAGGGATCCATCCCAAAATTTCTGCCCATATGCCTAATACAAGGCAAGCAGGCTGAGGCCCACTGCTCACCTGTGTATCATGGGATGTGTCTGACTCACCCACAGCTTTGCATTGGCACAGCTGCCACAACTGCAGGCACTAATGGGAGAAAAATGGGTGTGCCCAGGCACATGGAGCTGCTCTCACTTCTCCCACACAGCTTCAAAACCTGATCAAACTTCAGGCATAATGATCATTGCCATCGCTGATTTATAATATCAGGTGACAATCTCCACACAGAACAATAAAGTAACGTGTCTATATTTATGAAGTGGTGCTCAGTGTCTAAAAGTCAGACTTCTCTGTGAGAGAGGAAATTACAGCAGATACAAAAGAAAATCTGTTTTGATTATCACACCTGATAAGCCTCATTGGTTCATCATGTTCAGTATCTGTATCACCTAAAACCTAATGACTATGAGTGAATCCTCTCTCCCCCCACAACAAATTGCATTTAGAGGGTGATGAATTCCTTTGTCTTTTACATCTTGGACAAAAGGATCATAACAAACTTCTGCAGAAGTCCTACAAAGAAAATGGTCCTTTTACATAAAAAAAAAAAAAAAGAGGGGGGGGGGGAGAAAAGAAAAACTACATGGTCTGTTTCATGTTCTTATGAAAAATAAGACTAAAAAAATGAACAAGTTTCTTCTATGGAAAGTGAGAGGGATTTTTTAAGAACAGCCATTGCTAAATCTTCATTTTGTCAGTAGTCAATTAAATATTTTGCAAAATATGACTTCCAATTTCTACCTTGTTGTGCCAGTGACTTTTAAATGTGCAAAGTAGTTACCTCTTCTTTACACTGGTAACTTGTTACTCACATGAGTAGTTTTACTTGAGGCATTCAAGTAGCTGCCTATCACAGCATTTTGGGAGCCATGGATCAGCCCCAGAAAGGCAAGTACTCTGTCCGAGAACAAATGAGGGAATTTAGCAAAATGTATAAGTCCTTCCCATGCTACCTACTGAAACAAGCAGATCTATAGTCAATTTATTGAGCATAAATTACTGCCAACCTTCGCTAGAATAATTTATACTCCTGAGCCACTTCAGACAGGAAGGCAATAGGGAACTGTCAGGATACATGAGGTTTTATATAGAGATGAACGAATAGCTCATTATTCAAAGTCAAATGATATTCATATTTAGGGGTCAGAGAATTTGGGAAATGTTTAGACCCTCACCTGAGATTACTGTATGAATCCTCTTTCCCCATAAGGTCTTCTCAAAATAAGTGCTGGCTTTTCCAATCCTACTGCTTAACCAGAATAGTTAGCCCAGGCAACAGTTGGATGAGGAGAATTAATAATGGTAAAGGAGCAGGAAAATGAACAGAGGGACTCAGTGGCATAGGATTAAAGAAATGAGTGAAAAGAAGATGGGAATAAAAGAATGACAAGGTACGGAGATGAGATGAAAAAAGTGGTGGGAAGAAACAGGGATAAACAGCCTAACAGGGATAACAGCTCCCAAAAAGAAAATTATATCACAGTGTTAGCTTTTGGAAAGGTATTGTCCCTGTTCTTGTTGTGTATTATTATTGCAAAATCTTTGAGCAATGCAGTACAAAACATTCCTCTACACTTCTCTGTGCTTAGCCTAGAAAGCTCAAGCTGTAGGAAGTAGAGTACCATCTTTGCCATCTCTTCTACAATTTATCTTAATATCATGAAGATTAGCTTTCAGACAGTTACAAACCAACTTCCTCATAAACTAAATAAATCCAGCTTGACATTACATGGGCTACATCACACTTCTTTGGAGCGAAGGAGTTGCAGTAGAAGATAGACCAGGAATACCTGAGTTTCAGGCTCTGGCTTTCCAATCTGCTGCAGGTTTTGCTGAGCACTGCTTACCAGTTGGCTGCCCTTGCCAACCTTGAAGGCAGACTGAATGCTAATAGAGAAGGAAGGACCTGGCTCTTTTTTTGTCCTTTTCCTGCCCTACCCCACCACAGCTGCATATGGGACACCATGCAAACACTCAGCCAAGATGACTCAGTCCCCAAGGCTGAGGGGAGGCAGGAAGGAAGGAGATTTGTGAGTGATGCAAAAACTACCAAAATGCAACAGATAATTTTCTCTACGGTATCTCCATTAATTCTAAGGAAATACTCATGTTCAGCAAACTTGAGTGGCATAGTCACAGAGAAAGTTCAGGGTATGTTTCACTCCAAATTTCCCTAGTGCTGCTAACTCCCCAATCAGCCATTATGTTAGTTTACTAAGTCATCTGTACTCACCTACAGATCCTTCACTTCATTACTCCAAGGCCAAAATCTCTTCCGAAGGCTCTTCTGACAGATTTATATTCTGAGCATCAGACAGGAATGTGGTTCTCTGTTTTTCCTTTACCTATACTACATAAACATGTCCGGGTTGCTACTCTTAGGGCTCGTCTGAAACAGCTAACATACAAGGTCTGAGGCTGAGCAGCACAGCTACCTATAAAGATGCCCCTGAGCTCCCCAGCTCCCTGCATTTCTTGCCACAGTTCTGACTTCTCAACGTTTCACACCAAGTCTTGCCTCTATTTCTGGACTAGTTTCTTGACTGCAAAGGCTCTGGTCAAGGGAAGCCACAACAGGGAAACATTTCATAGCATTGTTACAGTGCATATAAAAAAAAAGTTTCCTATGATGCAGCATCAGTTCAACTAGGTGGAGTTTCTACAGCTCTATGGGCTATTTCAGCTTGTTCTACAAATCAATGGGAATTTTATGGGTACATATTTTATAAACTAGTTTCTTATATCACACAGGAATGACTACAAAACCCAACCCTCCACCTGTGTTCAGGCAATAGTGGCTTTTCATAGCCTACCTCTTACCCCTTTTCCCCCAAGAAGATAGAGCATACAAAAGTACTGCTATGGATAACAGCTTTTTCCTTTCATAGATCAGTCCTCCTGTCTCTTGAGAATGTCAGCCATGAGAATTTATATTAAATGAAACTAATTAGCTAAAGGTTGCATCAAAACTCTCACAAAGACCCAGTGAGATCAGATTCCTTTCCTGCTAGTTATCTCCTCCACAGATCCCCAAACAACAGAAGGCATTGTGGAGACAATTGTACAGATGCAGGTATGAGACCCACTCCAGTGATGAGGGCTGTTTCAGTGGTACAAGCATTAGAAGAAAAAAAGAAGAAGGAAAAAAAAAAAAATTCTCCTCAGCCATTTTCTGAAAATACTTCCAGCATCCCTTTGCAGAACTCTATTAATACTGAATTGAGGTTCCCCAGTCCTGTAAAGGATTTTAAATCATCATTTTGTCCAGCCACATGGATCGGATCATTAATATATCACTTCCCTGGAAGCATTATTTCAGTCTGAAAGTGCCTTTAGGTAGACATGAAATGTATGCAGAGATAAGCAGCCTCACCTGGTATTTTTGGCCTTCTGGCTACTCCAAGAGAAGGAAAATGAGCGCCAGTTAAACACATTGCCCTCGGTCTTGACACGAAGGAACAAGCTGCTCACAGCCAGGTGCTGCCAGGACGGGTGCCCACACAGTGCCAATAGGGGGCTCTGCCAACAGTTGTACAAAAAGCTGTTTGTGGCACACCAGAGCCCGGCCAGAGCCTGTTCGAAGCAAAGAGCAGCCTGTCAGAGTCAAAGCAGGCAAGGAGGCACGGGTATAAGTATCTGGCTAATTGGTAGTGAAATGCATACCAGTCGCTAAAAAGCCAGTAGATGGAAACAGCTCATTCTGTCCAGTTCTCTTGCTTGTATAAATAGGTGCAATGCTATTGAAAGTGCCAGCTTATGCTTGCTGAATTAGACTTGTCTCGAACCAGGTTTTGAGTCAGAGGATGGGGAATGATATTGTGTTACCCCCACCTGTCCCTGTGAGGGATGTAAATCACACTGGTAGGCTCCGAAGTATTTAGTTGGGAAAATGAACCTATAATGCACATACATGCGGACGTGAACATTTCTTGTCTCAGCTACTTTTGGTATTTAATTTACATTCTCTCAAGGTGTGAAGCACCTTAAAAATATGTTCTTTATGCACAGATTGATCCTAAGAGCAATAGTTTGAAGATCCCTCTATACTCTAGAAGAGAGGTTTTCTTCTAAGTCCAGAGCCAGAGCATTTTTAGTTGCAATTCCTTGCAACTAGAGGGGAAAAGGGAAGGGAAAGGGGAAGATTTCTGTGCCGTGTATTAAGCATTACAACAAGGTTTGTTAGCTTGATATTTTGAAGAAATATAGGTGAGCAAGGCAAGATAAATCACAGCAATTTGAGATGTCATTTTGCTCTCCTCTAGCATTTGAATTTCTTCCATATTACAATAGATCTTCTCTCCTTGTGCCAGCTAAATTGAATTCCTCTTTTTGGGCTGTTTCTTTGAAGGGCTTTGGATAAAATGTCTCGTGCAGTTCAGTTTGGAAGCTTCCCAACTCAAAACCCCAAACCCTACATTTTGTTTCAGTTGTGGGGAATGGGAATTCAGATTGTTTTTTACCTGTTCATAAGACATCTGCTTTCACTATTTGGCATAGCGTGGGGCTGAGGTTAGGGGGGGGAAGGAGGGCTGATTAGCCTCAGAGGATTTATTACATTTGATACATTGAATGTCTGATTTTGCCTCCCTTGTTCTCATTCGTTCACAGCCTGTACATTGAGATACACTGCAGATTCCTTTTTAAACCATTTAGATTTAATTTTCATCTCTTATTTAACATTGAAATATCCAGAAAGTAACTAATATCTGTTGTTTTTAGAAGTTTTGCCTGGACTACACTTCTGGACTCAGCAATAGAAGTCACAGAATGGGAAGCTGATTTACAAACTGCTTTTAAATCCACTGACACAGGCTGAAGTGCACTGAATATTCACAAGCCCTATATTAGCAGCCCCTACCATTCTGTGCTCCCCATGGCTCTGGTTCAGCTGAGGAACACCCAAAGTGATCCCAGATTTTAAAGTCTAGGTGATCCTGAACAGAGAAAATTTCAAATTAAACCAGAATGCTTTCATATGCCTCCTTTATGTGGATATCACTTGACTACATATGCTAAAATTTGTGTTTTCTGAATGATATGTTTTATACAAATTTGCATGAGAATGAGACTGTTGGTAAAACATGGCATTTTGTTGAAAACAAAATATATGAAGATACTGTCATAGCTTCTTGTAGGGGCAAAAAAAAAAAATGGGCAAAAGAACTTAAAGTGTTGTGAAAAATAGCTGAACCTTGTCAGAGTCAGAATTTGGCTTTAAGAAAAGCTGGTCAGAAACCTGATGAAATTAAATTTCAGTGGAAATGGTGAGATCTAATGAAAATGACACAGTTCATGGTGCCTGTTAGGTCGAGGGAAATATTGCCCAATCCAAGGCAGAATTTGCCCATGCCCATATATATGTATGTATATGTATATATATATATATATATGTATATAGTGTATATATATATATATATATGTATATAGTGTATATATATATATATATATATATATATGAAGATAGGTGTATATATGCATACATAAAAAGATAATTGTATTTTTTTCCAGCTCCAGTACCCAAGAAACAAAACTCAGATTTTCACCTGGAGTCAGGCTGTCTCTCAGCTGTGCTGCAGAACAAGATTAGGGGTCTGGGGTACAGCATCCGTGTTTGGGGCAGAGCAAGGTTGTATCCTGATGCTGCTTTCTCCAGGTAACCTTACTGCCAGTTTTTCTGAGTATTCAAACAATGCAGGGAGACTGGATTGTTTAGAAAACATAGTGTTTTGATTTTCTGAAATGAAATTTTAGCAGCCTTTTCCCAGGTAGGGGATTTTGCTTTGCTCTAATTCAGCGTGAATCCAAACTGTGGAAAAAAATAATGAATCCTTGGCTGAATTCACAGTTCTGTCTTTCAGGTCCAGTTGTGCTTAATGTGCCTGTTGCAAAGGTTTTTCTGTAAACACACACATATGTGCACACCCAGACACATACACACAATAAAATGTGATTTCTGAGTTGCATTTTAACATCAGCACATTATTTGCTCTATTACTCTTCTGGGTGGCCAGTAAAATGGCAAACAGCAATTCAAGAAGACAACAGATAACCACTCATACACAAGCACACTGAGCTTCCTGAATGGCCAGCTCAGCCCAGGACAAGCAGGCAGATTTATATGCTTCGACTTGACACAACAGTGAAATAATGACAATCAATTACTGTGTGTTTTTGAGTTTTGTTTTGTTGGTTGCATGAAATTTACCTTAGGTTAGAGCCATCTTGATTTTGAGACGAGGGCTTGAATTTTCACCTGGTGAATATTAGCTCGTCTCCATCACTAAGAGTGCAGAGATTACTAAATCATGACTATTATGCCTCAAGCAGAAGGCACTTGGCCAGCTCCTTCCCTGTGTTAATGATTTTTGTACATTGTGCAGATTTACATCAGCCAAAAATCTGGCTGAATGCCTCCTATTTTTTTTGCTGAGATTGTAGTCATAGCCCTGGTCTATATATTCTTTGGATATTATTTTCACAACTGTAGCTTTCAAAACTTTGCTTTGCCTTGTTCTTTTTCTCTCTGCTTTTAGTCCCATTTCCTTGCTTTACAGAACAAGAGAAAGATTTATAATTGCTGATACCTCTGGTTAAACTGATATATTGGTTGTTTATGCAGAAGATGAAAAGGTTGCACGATGCCTTATCGATATGTTTTCATTCCTATGAGGAGGATGATGGAAAAATAATGTGGAAGTGCCACTCTGTGAAAGTAGGAGTGCTCTACCAGTTTATGCTTCTCGTCAAATTTAAAGATACGCATTATTAGGTTCAATAATACTCCAAATGGAGAACATAGATGGAGATGAAGATGGAGATGGAGATGGAGATGATGGAGATGAAGACATGCCCTACCTAGAAAAGTAAATACCGCTGTGTAGCAAATAAAGAGGAAAAGCATATAAATATGTAGGTAACTAGGTAGGTAGGTAGGTAGGTAGGTAGGTAAGTAGGTAGGTAGGTAGGTAGATAGATAGATAGATAGATAGATAGATAGATAGATAGATAGATAAAGTGAGAAAGAGACTGGGACTTATAAAGTCGCTGGTGATGTTAGAATGGTAGGGAGGGAGAACCAAAGAGGACTTGAATAAATAGGGAAGGCTTTAGTTAAAAGAAAATCCATCTCTGGCCTCAGACTTTAAAAGTTTGAACTTTTAACTTAAGGTTAAATTTTTAAATTTAGCCCAGTTCTTGAAAAAAAAAAAAAAAAAAGCTAATCTTAATTAGCCTAGTCCTTGTGAAGGGAAAATCATTTATAAGATATGTAAGTTAAAATACCAGTGAACATAGTTTTCATATAAATACACACGTAAAGATGAATCCTAGGTTCTCATGTTGTCTTTTTTTATACCTGCTTACAGTTATGCCTACAAAATTCCTTATACTTTACTAGGGTGTTTTATACTAATGTGAGTTAGAAGCACACTTTTTATCTTCAAAATGCAAAAGTCATTTCTCACTATAGCCAGATAAATTAAAACTTTCTGAATAACCTTTCTGGTTTTTGGTGGTTTTTTGGTTTTTTTGGTTGTTGTTGTTTTGGTTTTTATTGTTTGTTTGTCTGCAAACCATTTTGGAGAATCAAAAAAAAAAAAAAAGTGTTTTGCATTGAACAAATCATTCCAAATTTAAGAATATTTTTAAAGCAGCTTTACTTTTTAAGTGTATTAAAGGAAATTTCAAAACAAAAAGTAATTTAGATTTCAGGCATTCTCTTTTTAAAATGATGAAATAAAACATTGCAGTGTTTTCAACATTATGTGTTTGTTCCAGACAATTTGGCAAAGCTACAATGAATTTAGAAAACACTTCAGTATTGCTAAATCTGCATTTTTTTCAAAGAAAACAAAAAAATGGTCAGAGTTAATGTGAATCCTTTGTTATGAATTTAATGAATCTGTGTTGTGTTTTGAGCAAGCTCACTCTTACCATATTAATCTGTGTAGAGATTAGTTTCATTTCAAACCACCTAACACGATGCAGTTTTGTAAGCAAAATTTGTTTGCAAGTTCATTAACATTTTAGACTCTAGGGGTTTAAGCCGGTGTGAACTAAAACCTTCTTTCTCTCAGCTCCAGAAAGAGTATAATAAATCACAAATTCATTGCAGAACAATATGGCAATCATTTCGTATGCTTTCATGTATTTAACTGAGACAGAGTTCGTCTTTCCGCTTCTTTAGGAGCTAATGGTTGATTTAATCCAATGTTGAAATCATCAGACTTTCAGTCAGATTTTGTTTTAACAATGTGCCTCTGATAAATAAACTTTTAGATTGAATATCCCAGTCTAACATGGGCTGCTATTTGTGTTTCACTAAACAGTGGCAAAAATGTTTGAGTCAGGGAAATGGAACTATGTAATAACAAAAGACAAATAACAAAATTTTGGCTCCCATCAAAGAAAGAAAAGGCTGCCAGTTTACGGTTTATCTTTAAGCATACATAAAATCCCTCTAAGGTACACTGCAGTTGTATATCATCTCCCTTTAGAAATACCTCAAAATGCTTCACAAATATTGAGCCAATTTTTAATCATTCTTTAGGTAAGTTTCCCAAATGTTCTTTGCTAGGGCCTGGGGTATTGTTTTGTCTACTTCTTTCTCTGGCTTCAGATTTATCAATGTCTTATTTTACACTATTTATTTGAAGGTTGCTTTTCTGTTGGTGGTGGTGTTTGTTTTTGTTGTCTTTTAAGGCATTAAAAGACAAGAAAAGAAAGTACTATCCCCAAAAGAATACAAACTGAGTTGTTCTCTAACCAGCATTCCCAGAACTGTGGGGACAAGTTTGAAGGCTATTTTATGAAAATATTCCCAGGAAAACAGTGCTTGTTCTTTTATTCAGAAAACATATAACTAGCATATTTTCTCACCACACCTTTCCCCACATCCCGATACCCTGGCTGTTGTCCTTGTCCCTCTCTCCATTCCTAAGAAAGTACACAGGGAAGAGCAAAGAATAATTTCTCCTCACTTAGGTACTGGCTTCATGAGACGGGCAGGCAGGTGCTGCAAAGCTCAATGAAAGCTTAATCAAACTGGCTTGTCAAATTTCCTGCTGTTTGCTCACCCTGTCCTTTTTCCACACATGTACCTCCAACAGCACAACAGCAGTCAATGGGAGGGTTTGCAGTAACTAAAATAAACAAGCAAACAAATAAATAAATAAATAAGAGCCTGAAGGAAGTGTACAACACAGCTCATAGAGCAATACATCTGCCTTCTGTGTTATCTGCGGCTTTTTCTTCTCTGACAAGAAAAGCTCCAATACAATGTTTTGCTCTGTGCTGAACCTCTGTGTTTTCTGGCTGCTCAGGGGTAAGAGAACCTTCCTTTTTTCCAACTTCAGTGCCATATGTACAATATATTAAGTGCACCTTAGCAGCACAGCTAAAACAGCTTGAAATCTCCTGGTCTAGAAAGACAAGTGAAAAAGGAGCTCAGAGTGTCTGACTGCAGAAATGCAGAAATAAGTCTTTTGGATGATGGTTTTACAGAGCAGAAACAAAACTGCTGATCAGGCTGCAGTTATGTAGCTCAGTGTCACAAGCCTGCAACCAAATTTCTGGGGACAAACACTTGTGCTTTAGCAGGAAGGGGCATTGCCATGTTTTCTGCAGCATGATGACATTGTCAGGTGGCCTTGGATGTTGGTGTGGTCCCACTGGATGCTGGAGGTTGCTGTGATGTTCACACATGCCCCAAATTCTGGAGAATCCCGAGGGCTCTCCAGGCCTCCACCTTGCAGAAGTCGAGCGCTGGATGGCTCCCTCCCACTTAGAGGCTATTTACTGCATATTCACATTTGTTTGCCAGAGCCCAATGAGTTGGGCCAGTAGCTTTTCACAGTGAGCTTTTTCACAGGATTAAACACAAACCTGCCTTGGACTGCCAAGGAAAAAATAAAGAAAATTGAAAAAAAAAAAAAATCCAACACCATTGTGGTGCCTGCTTGTAACAGATATTCCCCCATATTCCTCTCCTGCACTGACTGACAGCGGCTGGAATTTATGAAGCCCACTTGTGCTTTGCAAGTTCCCTGGTTTTACATTCAGGAGAGAGAGAGAAAATGTCTCTGCTTTGTTCCATGTGTCAGGCTGCTTCCTCCTCTGTGCCCAAATATGCGATGTGTCTTACAAAAAGTCCCTTCTTAAATTACATCCCAAAAGGTGAACTGGATATGTGCAAAAGTCATTTCTCCTTCAAACAGTATGCCACACCTGTACAGGATATGTGACCTTCTGATGGAGAAAAATAGTCAAAGGTGCCTGTGTAATTCCCACCTGGCTATGTTCCTGCACTCAAGAATTTCACGTGTCTGCTCATTGCACATTTATGGGCTGAGTCCTTTTGCATGCTGGAGTTGACAGAAGATTTCATTTTGATGGCTACTGCAGGGGGTAATGCAACAGAAACTGGGCGTAAAGCAGGTCAAAATATAACTATTGCATCTTCATCACATTCAGAACTATCTGTCTGAACACAAAGGAAATGTGTTTGATACTCCTTTTTTCCCTCCCTGACATCACTCCTCATTTCTAAGCTCATGCGCACGCTCACACACATGCGCACACACACGCATATTTCTACAACTGCAAGTGACTGAAAGCCATCAGGCTTTCATGATGGGAAGGCAGGAGAGAAGGGAAACAAAAGCTCAGCAGTATTATTTCCCCTACTTCCTTGCCAAACCTCTCTCACTGGAGTTTTGTAGGCTCTCTCCTCCAAATTATTTATGGGAGAGGGGCAATCCACCAGACGCTGTATGTGCCATTATCCCCAGCTATTATCCAACAAGTAGTTAATGTTGTTTGAAGCAAGCATGATTTCTTCTGAGCTCCTCTGTGGCTGCTACTGCATGCCTAGGGCCTGGTTGTACTCCCTTAAAGTCGATGCTAAAACTTCCCAGCCTCACAAGGTGGTTGTGAGGATAAGTTCATTAACGTTTGCAAGGCCCCCAGATATCATAGAGCTGGGAGTAATATAAGTATCTAGATAGCTAGTTCTCAAAGACAGCATCTCTGAGGGTCAGATTCTGCACTAGAAATTCCCTTATGCCCATCAATTAACATTTGCTCTTGAATATGTATGTAACATGATGTTTTCCTATTATACATATTTAATTATGACATATTCTCCAATAGCTATATAGGCGATGGAAAGAAACCACCAAAGCTAGAGTTTCGTGTATTCCCTCCAGAAAAATAGGTTCTGAAAATCAGGAAGAGTCTTGGGTTTTTATTTTTGCCTGAATAGCTCCACCAGTTACCATTTCTCCAAAGCAAAGAGTGGCTCATCCCCATTGTGACTGTAAATGTTTAAATATCCCTTATTCCCTTATGACTTCCATTATTATTTATTTCTGTCGCAAGCAGAAAGATGTCTGGGTCACTCTTTCAGCCAGGATGAAACATGCAAAACAGGACAAAGAAAAAGAACAGTAGTACTCCAGAGAAGTTTGCTTAAGGGTATATGTTGGGCAATCTGTTGACTGAGTTGAAAAGGCTTGGATCTTCTTGAATTCTTAAAAGATTTTCTCACCTTTTTTTTCAATGCAGTGGGTCAAATTCATTGCTGTTGAAATTTCATTGGCTCTGTTGTCAGTACTAAAATCATAGAGTGTGTTATAACACTTAAGCATTTCCGTTTTTTTGAAACATAGCAATGGAAGTCAATAGAAGTAATCGTATGCATAAAATTAAAATGCACACTTCAATATATTTCATTGGATTGATGTTTTAATCTGGTTTTATGACTTTAGTAGCTAAACAGAATCATTTGACTAAATTAAAAATAAATAGAATTGTTGAGAGTGCAAATTACTACCAGATACAGTATTTGTAACTGCAGGAGGAACACACATACAATACAGTTGACTGTAAAGATTCAGCTTCTTAATTTTCCTGAGGCTTAGCCTTTCATTTAAAATACAGCTGTTCCAGTTCCAGGAAAAAAAAAAAAAAAACACCCTTGAAGACGAGGCTTAAATGTAACCAGTTCAGCAACGTTGGTTTGAGTTTGCAGAGAGCCTGAAACCACATCCATGACACATGAATTTCTCTACCAAGTTCTGTGTATGCTAAATCCAAGAAGAAGCATGCTATTTTAAACAGAGATGTAGCTAGCTAATTTGTAATTCATTAAGGCATTTAAGAAATGCAATTGTATGACAAAGATCTCAGCATTTTCGAAGACTAGACAGGGAATTTCTTGGAAGACAATGCACATAGCGTGGTACTGTGTACACAGAAGGTGAAGCTGAAGGCATTAAGCTGAACATGTCAAACAACTAGTTATTTGTTTGTAGCTACCTATAACTCCCCGGTTTTTGTCTTATACTTGGGCTCTAAGTTCTCTCAGAGAGGGACTTTTTGTTCTGCGTTTGTATAACGTGGCAAAATATCCCTCACTGCACAGAAAAGGCCGAAATCTAATACAAATAATAAATAGAAATAAAGATGCTATTTTCCCAAGGTAATGGGCTTAGCTTTCAAAAGCTTAAAAAATAGCTCAATTTCAGCAAAAACATAAATCTCTGCCATAAAAATAATAATAATAAAACCAATTATTTTTTAAATTAATTCATTCCATTTGATCACTTTCCTTTCAAATAGTTTGGCTGTTAATTGGATGCAGGCAGGACACACAGACAGAGCACTCAAACTTCGCAGTTGCCTCTGCATTTCCATGTGGATATTTTGAGAGACAGGCATTGTCTATTAAATGGAAGTTGTGAAACACAACTACGCTGGTCAGTTTGAAAACTTTTCAGTTGCCTTAGGTAACTAGATAATGTTCCCTCAGTTTTTGCAATATTCCCTAGGTATTTGCTGCACTGTATGCCAGGGAAGAAAGCCCTGGAGGGAATATTAAGGGCAGGACGAGATGGAACTAACAATATACAGAATATTTCTGCTGCACATAGCTATCAGTACAGAGTTTGCCCTCAGCTTCCATGGTGTGTCTTAGTTACCATTGCTTCAGTATTCCCTGGGTATCCCTTGTGTTATGAAAGTCCCCTCTCTTCAGCAGGGAGGGGAATAGCAAAATAGAAAACAGAATAACAATGAGAGGAGAGGAACAAAAACTAAACGGTTATTCATGAAGCTGGGTTCATAAATCAGGAAAACAGTTCCCTGAGCCATACCACACCATAAAGTCAGTATGCTTTAGTGATCTTGTGACCTATATGGCCATAGGATCTGCAGGGCTCACCCAAGCTGGACCTGGGGCAGTTGCAGGGCTGACCTGAGAAGAATCATTTTAAGGTGAATCTGCTTTGTGTGGCCAGTTTGCAGTCTCAGCTGTCATTTTACAAAATCCCTGCCACTGCTGCAGTGCCAGATGACCAGCTTGTCATTAGGTGGACTTCTTTGTGCAGCTCATCGTTTAAATGTGCTCTTCATTTAAAGTCTTACAGCTTTCATATGGCGTAAACATATTTGCATCAGTGGAAGAGAGCTGGAAATCCTATTGTCAGTGTGGTACAAAGGTCTGCGATTGTTTGACTGTAGTAACTGCGCTGCTTATTTCAATAACCCAGCACAGTAGGGACAACATTCTGCCATTACACAATAAAAAGCTTTTCCAGGCAGGACCGACACACTCTGAAAAGCAGAACGGATAGTGCCGTCGCATCCTGATGAAATTAGCAGGGGAGAAATACAAAATTTCCACCTTCCATTGTACACGTTCATGGACATTTGGAATCTGATCCAAGTACAAATCTGAATTGTTTTTTTTTTTCTCTTTCTTCATCTTAAGACATGGTATTTACTATATAGTACACAGTATTTCCTAAGACAAAACAAGTGTTGTATTAGGAAGCAAAGAATGCAATAAACATTTTAGTCCCAGGCTAATAATCATATAACAAGAAAACTTGATGAAGTGCCCTCTACTCCTTTTTTATATGTCAGCAGGAATAAAAACTGCTTTACTTTTTACCTCAGCTTTGCTGCTTTAACCCAAGCTGATGGCAAGAAGCCTAGAGAATATTACTAGCAGCCTGTTCTCTTCTGACACCCACCCTTCATCTGGATGTAATATCTCAATATTGCTCCAGAAGATTGGATTTTATTTAGTCTTTTAGCATGATATGAAAAAGTGAACCAAATTCTTAGATGGCAGAGGCTTTGTCAATTATAGGAGTCTAGTTTACTGGGAGCCAGTCGAACAGTTGACTTTATCATATGCTGCAGATTAATGAATGCTACCGCTGGTCAAGGGAAACACAAGGTCATCCAAAGACTACTTTGTTTGCTCCTTTGGTACTTTTAAAAAAATGTTTCTTTAATATTTTTATGCAAGCCTGTTCAGCACTATAAGGCACACACTGGCCAGGCAATCTGCAATACACACCTGCCTTGAGGATCTCTCCTAGTTCTCAGGTTTGTGTCTAAAGATTTTGTGACATCCTGGCTGGCCAGAGCTGTAATTTTTTTGACACAGTTCCTGTTAGGAGAGCTCTTTTCTACTGCCCTACCATTCCTAGACACCCAACAGTTTTGTGGTTTGGCACCTACCTTTATATAGAAAAAACTTCAAATTAAGTCCTTAGTGCAAGGTTTTGAATGAGGGTCACTTACTGTACTAGAGTAGTGCAAAAAAAACATCTGTTTGCTTTTTTTAAATGAAAATTTCTAAAGGTCTCAAGTTCATTCTGCATCACAGTGAAAACAAGAGCTGGAACTTCAAAACATTTCAGCAAAGTGGAATGCATTCGTTTTTCTGGGCAGCTTTCAGCTTGAGGAACAATGACACCGTGCTTGCACAGCACCCACCGCAAACCAGGCAGGGCTCACAGCCACAGTTCCTCCAGTGCCAAAGTCCCAGCAGGTCACCAGGGCTTGGGAGCAGTTGATGCCTCCCAGGATGAGGTCTTTGCAAAGTTCCAGGTGCCATAATTCCCTATTCCCTCTTATAGAAAGATGTTGTCTTCTAAGTGCACATCTCACTTTATTGAGGGCAAATTCCCCTCCCATCTTCATATTTCAAAAAACGACTTAAGCCTTTGCAGCTAAAATTAATTCATAATCCCCTACCCTTCTCAAAGGCAAAAATAGATGCTTAGCTAAAGACTCTACAACTATAAAGATACAAGTTTCCTTTAATCCTCCAAATACAAGAATAAATCTTGACTGCAGTGGAATATTTATTTTCCCATCTGGATGCACAAGAAGTAAAAAGTCTCTTTGCACTTCCAAGTGAAAATTTACATCTTTTCTGGCCAGAAACTTACAGAAACAGCTTATGAAAGAAGTGAGGACAGTAGTCTCACTTTGTTCCATCCCCACAACTACTAAAGGAATAGCTTAAAAAAATAAATCCATACTTTATCATTATTTTTACCTCCCACTGTACATCACTAAAAGGGTTTATATGCAGTCCTCTTAATTGGCACAGCCCCTGCTGGAAATAGAAACATGCCAATGAATTGCTCATTCAGATTAGGCTCCCAGGAATATATTGTGCTGAGAGACACTCACTTTTATTTCCTGAATTGCTTTAACGATGAGCACTGAGCAACACTTCCTCTACTCCCTCCCTCCCAAGTACCCTGAGCTGCTAAAGCCAGGCAGCAGGAGCTAATAGCAGGCCACACAGTAAGAAATACACACACGTAAATACCAAAGCACACCTGTGAACTGTGAGTCGGCCTTCAGGTATCACATTTGGCAGCTAAACACATAATTCTCAATTAAGTGAGCAATTACCCATTATTGTTTAGACCTTGAAAAGCATTGTGCTGAATCTATTCGCTGGCAGCAATCCCAGTTAACAAGCAAGTCATATATCTAGGGTAGAGATTTATATTCTCTGGTAGAAAGGCCACTAATAGCACTTTGAAACAGGATTCACAGGTAAACTCAAAAGCCTTCAAAAGGTTTTAAGCACCTTCAGCTCCCACTGTAAACAGTGTACGTTTCCAGAAATCATTATTTCCCTTTTCCTCTAGCTACTTACTCATGCAAAAGTATCTTCTCTGAAGTGATAATGGCTACTTTTTGCTATTGTGAAGAACGGGAGACAAGAGTATAAAATTCAGCCAGTCTAGGCTCTAGAACAAGAGACAATACAGTGCCTCTGGGAAACAACATCCTGAAAAGTTATAGTGAAAACAAGCATTATAGCCAGGGAAATGGGGACAAGCTCATTTTACAACAGGGCTTGCTTAATAGACTTTCTTTGAAGAACAGATGAGGCCTTGTTTTATTGAAGAGCTGTAGACATGGATATCTTAATTGAAGACTAAAGATCCTTAATCAATAACCCTGAACAAAGATTTTCTAGCAGAAGATGAAATTTAGCTGAGAAGCAAAATCTGGCTAAGTTCAGAATAAATGGTAGAAAGGTTTGAGGTCATTCCTTTTGTGCTTTGTGGACACTTCCTAAAATGTAGAATAGAAAAATATTTCAGAAGAATGTGAATTAAGACTAAACCCCAATTTTCTATCAAAAAAATAATTGACAGAAGACTTTCAAGCAGTCTCAGCTGCAATGCAGACCTGTGAGCATTTATAAGCAGACCACAGCTGTTTAAAGCTGTATACGTGGGATAGATGAAAGGTTGACTTCAACCTAATGGTATTTTAGCTTGTAGTTTCTGGAAACCAGATATGTACATTGGTAGGTTGCTTCTTCTCCTCTTATAAGAAAACAAGTGTCTTAGATAGCTTTTTAGCTCATCAGTCCTGCAAAAGAGAAGAGGGCAGCAGAGAGGACTGCAAGGTTTGGTAGGTTTTGGAAAATCTTTGAGAAAGGATTGAGCATATTCAAGGCACAAAAAAATTTCAGTAGAAAATAGAGGCTTAACTCTCACAGGCTGCGTTGAAAACCCCACTTTAAGTTAGAGGGTTTACCTATAAACCTCTTTACACTCTTATCTGTTATGTGATAAGAATGACCTTTGCCTATTGTTGTGATCTAATCATCTTTTGCCTTTGGATTGGGAAACTAGCATTTAACCTGGAGAAAAAGGGACATATTTTAAGCTTGCTCAAAGTTAACTTATTTGTTGAGTTAGGTTTTATTCAGTTCTATCTTCACCAGCACCCAACTTGTGCAATACAAATCTGATGCCACTTGTGATGGATTGCACATAGGACCAATTGGAGCCTTACTAACTTTAAAATTGATAGTACATAGACCGACAGTGGTGGTGCAGTTTTTCATTAAATGAAATGGAAAAGTGATTTAATAATTCTTTCTGTCTTAAATTGCTTAAAAGAATTTTAGACAGTTAAAAATTGCATGGATTTTAAACCATATGTGTGAGAGTGGAAAAAAATAAGGGTTTTGTTTTTCCTATTTTTAATATGAGCCAGATGAAACAAGAAGATTGTTTCCTTGCAAACTATAGGTCAAGTACCTATGTAGGCTTTGAGATGGCTCTGTAAGTTATCATGTTATCTTTCTTTCTTGACAGTATACCATTATGTGGTGTATCATTTCAGCATTTACTATCTTTCATGTCCTTTTATCTTCACACTAGGATTTCTTTTTAAATTCCAAGACGTGCATTTGGTTTCATTATATAACACTGGCTTTTACAAAACATTGGCTCTTCATATTCTTTGGTTTCATATTTGTCGGCATCAGGCTGAAATAGTAAACCCACTGCGTCTATTTTATCTTGTTAAAGATAAAAACAGTATGGCAAATGAACTATTTGGGGAACACTACTTTCAAATTAAAGGAGGAAAAAGTATTAAGTGTCACTACTGAGTTGAACTATATTGAAATCTTGAACTGAAGTGATTTTTTAAAAAAAATGAATAAAAAGGTGACCCAAAACGTTACAACTGTCATGCAGGACTGTGTTATCTTAAATTATTTATTTAACATCTGGTAAATATTATCCAAGCTATAGTACAGATAAATTGAATAAAAGAATACCAATGCCAGGGGAAAAGAAGAATTGCTTAATACTGTAAGTATATAGAACTGTTCCACAAAGCAGTTCATTCTCTCTCTGCAAGGGGAGATGAGAAGCATGGTACTGGGGTAAAATGCATCTGCTTCGTTTCACCCAAAGTATGAAGCTATCAAAGCAGTTTTAGGGATTTAATTTAATCTCAAACACAAATTCTATGAAAACAGTCTGACAGCGACATGAAATTTTACATAACTTCTTTTACCCCTCCCCCTTTTTAATGCAGCTTCCCAGTTGATTCATTTTATTTTATCCTATGCGTATTGGGGATCAGATTGAATTTTCTTTGAGAAAAGAAAATAATTAAGCCATCTATAAAGGTTTGGCTGGGCATGAACATAGCAGCACAGGATAGAGTTACTTGGAGGGGGGAATGAGGTCAAAGAAAAGTACTGCAGGGGAAAAAAAAAAAAGAGAGAGAGAGAGAAAAGAAAAGAAGCATCAAGTTCTGCTAGTTGGGGAACAAAATAAAAAGAGGATGGAGTCTGTGAAGGGGGAAGGGGCCTTGATTCCTTGTCAGTTTGTGGGTTACAAATGGAACAAAAGGCTTATCTTAAATATATGCAGGTTTGGAGATTTTTTTCTGGAAGCTATTGAAAGCTAATTAAATTGCAATCAAGTACTGAGCATTTCTCTGGTGCTTCCATAGTTAGTTTCTGCTGAGTTCTTCTTGGTTACTTGATACTGCTTATGAAATAAAGAAGATTGATTCCTAAATATTTGTTCTTATTCCCTCTTTGTGGATTACATTATACCACTTTTCATTCTTACAGTCTTTGCTTAAGCTGCAGGATATAAGGGCCCTATTCAGGCTGCCAGCTATAGCATCCAAGATTAAAAGCCTGCTATCGCACCTAAGTTCAAGAGGGTAATGAGCAATTCAGACCACCTACTGTCTACAGCTGCCAGATCCTGGCTCACGCACATTCAGTGGTGCAAAGGAGTCATGGTACCGAATGTATATGCAAAATAAAGCACCATGATTACTTCTCCCCATCCCACTTCTCTCTTACTGTATCAAAAGACAAAAATTGGCAGCCTAGGCAATGAGCACTTCTTCCTCAGGTGGCCATGACAGCTGATGTAGCCCTCAGCCTCCCATCCTGCTCCAAAGTACACTGAAGTTAACAGGAAAACCGCAATTGACAGTACTGGTATGAGGATTAAGATGTTATAATCCAGAAAAGACTACCGATTTCATACCGACTTTTACATTCTGCTCTTACAGTACCAAACTTTATGTTATTGTACCCACCCACTGCTACTCATTTCAACCCCCTTTCCCACCCCACCCCAGACCAGTTTCTGGCCTTGCTAGCCAGCCTCCACCATGACAAGGGCAGGGAGAGCTCAAAGATACTTTCTACCCACAAGGTATTGTGTCCCCTGCTCGAGTACCAAATAACCACTCAGGCTAGTGACTGTTGTTTCTGAACAAAGGACTTTTCCAAAATGCCCCAGGCTGCAGCCACCAAATTGATTTTCCAGAGCCTGCTCTCCTGGGCCCTGCCACCATTACTGAGCTCAGAGCAACCACCACCTTGTTCTGTGCTGCCCCTCAGCCTGGGTATAAACAGGCAGCCATTTGAGAAAAACCTGGTGGCTAATAGCTGAAAGCACACAGAGGAAAGTTGAGGGCCAAAACACTTACCATGAGAAGCTCATTTTTCAGTTCATGGACAATGTGGAAAGTTTAAACCCACTCATGGTTTATGCAAATGGATAATCATAAAGATTAAGCAAAATATCACTGAAACCTCTAATTCACTGAGCCAAAAACCTTTCTCTATAGCTGTTCCAAGGTAAAGCATTACTTGTAAGAAATAATTTTCTCCCATACCTGGCTTTTTCTTGCAAACATGGTTAGTAGCAAATCTGAATCTGTCAGCACAGTAGTATAATTTAAATAGTACAATTCACAGCTGACAGGGGATTTCCACAGACTTCACTTGGAAAATATGTCATTTGCTAACTCTTGTTAACAAGTAGTAAGGAATCTGTTACTTGCCCAGGGTCACATGAACCAGCAAGAGACATTATTGAGGAGAGAGAGAAGAGAGAGAGGTTGACAGCAACAAACTGAATACAGAAACAAAGCTTAAAAATGTGTATAAAACTCAGGGGAAAGGCCTGTTAGTAAGTTGCTGACACCCCAGCTCATCTGAACTAGCTATGGCAATGTCTGTAGTGGAGGTCCTCATTCCAAATGCTGACCAAGCAAGAAGCAGAAGATCTTTACATGACTTTCAGCCTCATCTCACTCACATTAGAAGTGAAGTCTTCCTAACACTGCTAGTAAAACTGTCAACTTGGGCAGGCAGAGTCAATGCCTCCTTGAAGGGGAAAGAGCAGGATGGTTTGGCAGCTGAAGCAATATACCAACACTCTTGTCTGATGTATTGTACCCACCCTAATCTTATGTCCTGTTGGAATGGCATATTCTGCCTATGCAGTAATCAAATTAGCTATCCTTGACCTGGCCCCAGTGCAGCCAGATAGCTGGGTTCCATGCAGTCATAAAATGATAGCTTGAGAGAAACTGGAAGACAAGATCTCTTCTCAGGTAATTGCTACTGGAATGAATAGTCAGGATTATTCTTTGGAAATAAACAAGAAAAAAGAAAAAGAAAAAAAGAAGAAGAAAAAAAAAAAATCATGCCTTCTTTAACACATAAGAGCCATCAGTAGTAAGTAATATACTTGACCAGAAACCTGTAAGCTGTTTTCCCAATGAATTCAGTGTCCAAGGGTCCCTGTCTCCCTGCTCCTTCCCTAGACAAACATTACAACTACTTTTGCCGACTATTTCTCACTCTCCCTCGCATGTTCAGACAATTGCACTTAAAAAGAATGAATTCATCAGTGAATTCATCAGTCTTTGAGAAGTCTTTTCAGGGAAGAAGGTATATGCTTTTATTGTGCAACCCAAAGCCATAAGTTTTGTCTGAACTATCTGCAAGAGTGCACATAATTGTTTCTTCTGTTGGGTCTGAAAGAAGAGTGTTTCTCGTGACTTTCTCTGATTGTTTCTCTATTTATAGATCAGAGTTCCATTTGATAATAGGTGTAAACATCTTTCAGTATAACACTGTTAGTATTCAAGCAGTTTGTTTTTTTCTCTAGGGGGAGTTGAGGAATTAGGTTTATTATTTTTTTTCCATAAAACTACAGAAAACTTTTCCCTTTAGTCTAGGAGTTTGGAATAATTTTTTTTTTTCATCAATGCTTTTGATAGGTGATTCCTAATGTGTCCAAACTCATATAACAACACTGCTGATGAACAAGAATCCTTAATAACTTTCATAGACCTTTCCATAACCTAACAGAATTAGGAGAGCGTTTTTTCACTCATTGAAACCACACACTGTACCCTCTTCCACCTTCATTTGTAAATTGGGTATGCCTATTTTGCATGGCAATCTTCCCAATATTGATATTGGGAAGATTGATTGGGAAGGTTGATACTATACACGATATATGATATGATACAATATACTATACACTATTTACTGGGAACATCTATACACTATTTACTGGTAAGGTGAGGTTACACTCAGAAACACAATTGAAATTGAAACAGACAACTTATTTCAAAAGTTTTTCTTATTCATTACAGACAGTTTGTTGTTGTTTTGTTTTGTTTTGTTTTTGTTTTTGTTTTTGTTTGTTTTTTAGACAAAAAAAAAATAAAAAGATCTGGTTTGTAAGGTTAGAAAATATGGTCTAGAATTAAGACCACTTCCTTGGTACATTTTGCCAGAAGACACGTTCTTATTGGTGTAGACTGTAGAAGTTGTTAAATAATGTGGTTTCGTGCTTTGCTAGAGAGATTTCTTTCTTTGAATCTACTTACAAATTTGTCTCTTTATTTGCCTTCAGGTGAAGTATTTAATCTGCTTACCCATCTTATTAAAGAACATACTTGCTTTGGAGGGGGATGCCATGACATTTAAATCACAGATTATTGTATTATTAGGTAAGCTTAGAAGATAGTTGGAGAATTGCATAGAAATTACAGACCTTATAAATGAGTCTGTCAAACATATCTGAGTCTCATGTCAGGTAGACTTCTCTCATGTTCTCCCCATTTACATCCTTAGGTGGATTATCATCATAAATATTGCAAAAAACTTTTATTGGAAGAGAAGTTGTAAAGATTTTTCTCATGCTTTATAACAGAAAATATACAAACAGATGATGAAATATCTTAAGGTGCTTTGGATTCTGAATGTTACAAAAGAAATAACTTTTTTTTCACTTCTTTAAAATTTATTCCTCATTTAGCATCTTTAATTGACAAGAATTGTGGTCTTCTGGTCGTTTCATGTTTCTTGTCTTCTCTGCAGAGAGCTGCACTATGATCTTTTTACTGTACATCTAATGGAAATGTCTCTCATACAAAAACCTGAAGATATTCCTAACTTTGTCTCCATGTGTTGAAAATGAGTTCTTGGTGATGTTCTGAGCTTCCCAAGTAGCACTTTTTTAGTTGTAGCTAAACTAGATGTAGTTGTATGTTAGTAGAAGATATTTGCCTTACGGAGGTGACAGTTACACATCAGAAGATTTTGAACCCGGAATGGTCCTTAAGGCACATACCATCAGTACACATGGACATTCCTGTTTCAAGTTTGTTTATCTTGTTCAAAAATCCAGTAAAAACATTTGCATCTTTGAATTTCTACCAGCATATTTATGTCAACCGTAGCCAAATGCTTGTACTTTAGCCCTGGTGGATTAACAGCATTTAAGCAGTGGGCTAGCAGTTTCAGAGGTGAAAGCACCCATTAGTGTAAATATGTAGAGTAGGAAGTGAAGGCATGGATTTGAGTTTTGGTGTTAATAGATAAAATAATGAATTTGCTTGGTTATTTTTCTTGGTTAGCCAACCAAAATCTAAATTCCATGCCTTGTGAGAAGAGGACTTCAGAAAAAATCATGCTCTAATTTGACTGTCCCCCACAGGAAGAAAGTATATGCCAGGTTATATCTGTATTGGGTAGCTGCTAGCTGCAAGGCAAGAGCAGGTGTGTGGTTCTAGTATGGTTCCTTAGCTTCATTGTGCAACTATTATGGAAAACACAGTGCGAGTTAAAATCCTGTTTCAAGCAGATTTTCCAGGTAAGCACTTACAATATAGCAAAGGGATGAACAGAGTCCTACATAGCATATGGCATGTGATGTATGAGATATCACTATTATGCCAACTTCTGTGACAGGACAACAGCATTTGTGGACAGCAAGGAAAGTTTTATTGTCATATATTTTGATTCTAGTGAGAATTTTTGATATGACTCCTGTGATAGTTTCATAAGAAAGCAAAATAAAAGTGGTATTCACATAACTCCTCAGGTGGCCCAAAAAATCATACTCTGGAAAGTGCTGAGGTTGTTCAGACTGAAAGGAGGGGTGAACAAATGACCTGAAGTACAGTCTTCAAGTTTCTGTTGCACAAAGGAATAGAATAACCTGCTCTCCACATCCATTGTGGGCAAGACAAAAAGTAATGGGTGTGTATTTTAGTTATATAATTAGGTATTAGTAAAAGTTTTGCAACAATAAGAATAATGAAGCCCAAGAAGCACTGTCCCTTACAGAAGGTCTGTAAAACCAGGCTAGACATACATCTATACATGTATCATGAAGGGTTGCAAAAGGGTTGCTGATCTTGCCTTGAGGTGGGGAAAAGCTCAGAAACCCCCTCAGTGTCATCCTGTCCTATGATATAACAACATTCTTCTTTCCCAGAGCAAAGCTGTTTGCACACCAGGACCCACAGGGCAGGCTCTCCCTCCTCTTTCTATTCAGGTGACCTCTGACATTTGTCCACCGATTAATCAGTTATGGTTTGAAAAGTGAGCATATTGCCAGAAAGCACTCTTGGGGAAGTGACAGTAGTAGAGTATCCAAAATACACTGAGACACACCCACAAACTGATGAAAAGGAGAGCTACAACCTCTGTTTTGCAGTCTTTCCAGAGTTTTGCCCACAGTCCCAAGTGACTGCAATAGTTTTCCATAGAATTTCTCACTGTTGCTATGCTTCAGCATATAGCCCTGCATCTGCAGCCTACCCACTTCTTATAACCTATTTGGACCGTGGCTAATATGGACTGTGCAGTCCATGTGTGAAACACATGTGTTCTGCCCCAAGACCATGGGAGCTACATAAATTACACATGTGAAATATGTCAAACACATGTGGGCATGCCCTGAATTGTCATGCATTTTTGGTAAGAAATAACTCCAAGAGTGTTTATATCAACTATTTATTTATGAGGAGGGACTATGTGTAATATTCAATTTGCAGAAAATGGAAGATTTTATTTATCACTGTGTTGTCCAAGTTGTAAAGTTGGATGCCAATATTTCCTTCCCTTCTGTGAGTTCTACTCCTGCACATTTATTACTGTGTAGGATTCAAAACTCTTACTGAAAAATGTAAATTAAGACAACACAACCCTATAGTCATCTGAATGTTGCTTTAGGCTGTATCTCTACTTATCAGCACTATTTACTAGCAGACATTTAAAGCAAATGGGAAGTGAAGTGTCTTTAATCTTTCTTGCAACACATCAGTTCAGCTTCTTGAAAATATCAAACAAATTAGAGGAGCCAAGACTGAATTAGTACACCGATTAATCCAGTTCTGCGGGTCTCAAACTCTGAAGATGCTATTTACACCTGATAAAGCAGGATATCAAATGCAAAATCTGAAGAGATGAGTTTCAAGTGTGAATTTGGAAGTCACTGAAATTGTCATTGGAACAGGCACGGGTTTTTAACTACCAGCCTTTTCTTTGCCCTCATAATGGTAGGTGGGATTTTTTTGGCAGGACAGGAAAACAGGCTGAAAGAGCTGGTAGGGCAAAGAGATCGCTGTGTGTAAAAGAATGGTAACATCTGGAAAATAGCAAGTTTTGTTTCCTTTCTTTTTTCCTGCATTACTCAGATTTCCACCAACTCTAACCAACAACATAACTTTAGCCAGAATGAACCAGGAATTTGAGATTTTGATCTTATCTAACAATATTTTATTATTAAATATTGGATTTTTGGGCTGTCCTAGTAGGGCAGAAGGACATCAGCTGAGACATGGAGCAAGCATAATTCCCAAAAGCAAAGGGGTAGTCCTATTCCAGGAGTTCTTCAAATTCATTTTAAAAGGCTGCTGTTGCTGAAAGAGTTATAAGCACAGCACTTTGTTCTCCGAGACTTCTTTTTCTTCTTTGTTTCACTGATCTGAAATAAAAGTTATCCATTCTGTATTGACCTTGTAGTGCAGGACTTACTGTGTCCCATTGCAGAGTTTGGATTAATGCACAGAACAGCTGGTACCACTAATACTAATGGATTTCCTCGTTTTAGTTCAAATACGGTCAACTTTTAGTTTAGTTCACACTAAATCTGAAGATAGGTTTTTCATATTTGTTTTTCTCCAGTGAGAATCATAGGCTTTAAACACACTTTTAGAAATAAAAATGAAAAGAAAAAAAAAAAAAAAGGAGAAAAAAAGTACTTTTTGATATGTTGGAGAAAAATGTGTACCATTTTCTTCTCCCTGCATTTTACTCCACTCCCTTGAAAGATCCTAATCAGAACCCTAGAACTGACCAGATGATTTGTGAGACCCCGGTGAAAACATGTACAGGAATGAAAGAATTTAAAACTTAATTATATACATTCAAGAAAATATCTGTCAAAACGGCTTCAAAGATTTAATTAACTGTATATGGAGTGTGAAGGGGTCAAACCAGCATCAGCAGAGCACTGTCTGAAGTTTTATTTTCCTATAAAATGGGAGACTGCAGAGGAGCAGGCAAAGACCTAGGACCAAATCCTGCCAAGGCTTGGTGACAACCCAAGACCCATGGGAACTAGGGGCCCTTGGTTTGTCAGACGAGCTGGACATGGACCTCTCAGGAGAAACCTCTGGAAGATGTTTAACACAGAAGAGGTTCAAAGGTGCAGGAGGCAGGGAGGTGTTTTAAAATTCAGCTAAGGCATTTAGGTTTTTGCTTGCCTACTATTTCTTGTGCTCAATACTCTGAGTCTAATTTAAAGGCAGGGAAGGAAGACAAGGTCCCCCTTTCTACTTCTGGGGAACAACAATATTTATGTATTCCTTCTCTATTCAGACAAAAGCCAGGCTGCAGATATTTTGGTTTAAAGGACAGCAAGAACATTTTTGTGTAGGAACAAAAAATGAGCCCAGCATGAGCTCCTGAGCCCATCCTGCTCAGGAGCAATTGCCCTCCTAAAAGCACAGAGCGGCTGGCACCACCTGTGCTGGGCAGTGTGCTCCCAGCACTCAAAATGCAGAAACAGATGGGTAAGCCATGTACAGACTGCTTACTTTGAGTTAGCTGTCTGTTTCACTATTAAACTGCTCTTCTTACATGTAGTTTAATCATTTTATCCCAGGATCTTTCCATCCCATGCTCAATTCATTCTGAGATGGGCATTCAGCTGAACAAAACCACAAAGTTCTGAAGTGAAAGTTCTTTATTCTGCACATCCTCATCCTGCAGTGGCTATCCCCAGAATCCTACTCAAGCATCTGGTTATTGCACCAGAACTCAGAGAATATTACACGAAGCACAAAATTCTCACAGATATACAATGATTGGTTTTATGACTTGTTCTATTTGTTTATTTTTTATGCACAAGGGGTTTTTGGAAAATCATCAGTCTCTATAGGTACCTCTACTACTACTGATGTAGTTTTGTTATGCTGCCATATAAATCTGTATACTGTGGACTCCTTACCAAATACAGAAGGATTCACCTCTCACCAGAAACACACATGCTAACGTGATAAAGATTAATTTCAAGGCTAGAAGAGAAAACTACCAGAATGGAAAGTCAATAAAAACAAATATGTTCTCTATGGGATTGAAACTGTGGAGGGAAAGTTTAGCACCTGGAAAACAATTCTTTATGTAGTCAATAAACTGAATATAAAAAAGATATAGTAGTCTCAAAGCATTAGGTTGCTCACATTAAGTATGTTCAAGATAAGTTCTTCTAAGGGATCTTCAGGGAACACTGTTTAGCAGGGCATTGCTGAAACAGAATAAAACTATACTCATTCCATATGAACATTGTACTCCTGCCATAATGTCTTCATGGAGGACTGTCCCTGAACAATTTTCAGTGGTTTACTTCATATGAATTGTTCTCATTGGAAGCAATATGATGATCATTTCACAGGCTCTCTAGCTAGGAGTGGAATGTGGTTTTGGGTGAGATATAAAAGCCTTTGCCTTCCTCTTTTGTCTATGTAGTAGACCCCCATGTTAGGCAGCAAAGCAATTTTAAGGTATTTTGTCACTGTTTTAGTAGAGGCAAGAGCATCATAGACACTCATCTCCAGCTGCACTGGTGGCCTTTACTCACAGCAACAAACTCCCTTTCCACAAGACTTGAACCTTTCCCCAGTGTGGGTAGTTTGTTTTTTACCAGATCTCCCAAAGAACCCTTTTACAATTTTGTTCTGAGTATTTCTTGGGTTTCCCTCTCACTTCTGGGAGAGCACCAGCTCTGCTCTTAAGCTCCAGTAAGAGAGAAAGGCAAAATAATAAACATCTGCCTAGCACGAACTTGAATTGTAGCCAACTTTGATTCTCGTCAACATTGACTTTAGTACTCTGATTATAGCCTCAACCCACTGCTTTCTTTTGATCTTCTTTCAGAGTATTTCTCTACCTTGATACACTGATGATGGGACAGTATTTGTCTTAAGCACAAGCAAACACTTAATTTGGGTTTCTGGCATCAGGCATCCTGCCGGCATGCATTAAAGCTATCAAATGTCTCTGCTTCCCAATTGTCAGTTCATATTTTGGTGTTTATTTTCAGAGACTGATAAATGTGATTTTCGATTATCAGTCACCTACATTTTGGTATCCAAACACTATTGGGACTGAGTGTTTATTACTTCCTGCTGTTCAATTACACAAAACAGCTATTTTAATGGAACTACGTATGGTTCATGATTAAAACCTGGCAAGTGCAGATTTAAAACAATGATACACATATATGTGCTAAAAACAACCATCTGATAGTGCCTGCATATGAGGTAGTTTTATTCTGAAGACAGACTAATAAACCCTTAATGTATTAAGTGTCAGTACACTCATATTTTACTACATATTTTAATAAGCAGCTATTTAAACTTATATTTGTGCACATGTTGACTATTTAGGTAGTTGATCCTTGAAAATGCCATAATTCTAGTTTATATACAGCAGTATCACTTTTCCTCTTCTTTGTAGGCATGGAAACTCTGTAAATATCAAATTTGTATGCATTATCTTTGATCTATATTGTTGCTGTTTAATATTAGGCAGGAATTAGGAAATGTTCCAATTTGTGAGAATACTCGAATATGATTATGCAATGAGAAACTTATTTATGGTACACTCTTTTCTAAAAAATAGTGTCTGCTAAATTAAAACAGAAAAATTTGATGTTCCACTCTTTACTCCAATTCTCTTAGCAGAGAAATTAACTCTATGGTAGGATCTTTGGAAAATGCTGATTTTTCCAACTACAGCCATTGCATCTGTGTCATGTTAGTGTACATATACACAAAGTTGTGGTTTTATTTTGTTTTGTTTTTGAGTTTAATGATCTTTAGCATCCCTTTGAAAATGTTAGGAAACGTCAGGCATTTCAAAAATTCTGGACATAAGTTTTGCAACACAGCAGCCTTTTACATTCAGACTTCTTTGTCTTCATCAAGTAACCTTCTGGAAATGAAGTAGCTAAAGGGTTTGCAGAGAAAGAGGAGCCCTTCAGAGCATGTGTGTTCATGACTGAGATGCAGATTGTGCTTTCTTTACCTCAGTGGTATTTTTTGCTTAAAACACCATCTGTAGCTAGGTCTGTTGTTAAGAGTTCTCTTCATGGGCCTCCTTTTGCAGTTTGTTGCCAGTATTTAGGAGTCCCACCATATGGTAGAAAGATCTAACCTGCACTTAAGCCTTCTCTTCAAGAAGTGTCCCACTGTTTGGGAGACACAGTATCAGGAAGCAGAGGAGGTATCGTCCTACACAGGCTAAAAAGGAGCTGCTGAACTGCTCTTGAAAACTGGCTCCATCCCAGAGGATGAAAACTGATGTGTTGGTGCATTTATTTGAGAGTTTCAGGGAAAGATGAACATGGATTCTCCATACAGCTGGATGGAATCACTTGTAAGCTGCAGAGATTTACCCAGCAGTGCTTGAGGAGGTTAAACTTTAGGAGGTTAATGCGCTGGATTTTTTATGGGTTTTCTGCATTGGAGCAGATTTCTCACATGGAAGTATCCCCAGAAGAGAAAACACAATAATGCTAGCTCCTAGGCTTCCATACTCACCTGCCATGAGGAACAAGCTGGAGAAACTGCAGGATGCCGTGCTGATGGAGTAGTGAATTGGAAACATGTCAAATTGCATGGGAATTCTCTACATTTCTCTCTACCTGTGGTCTGTGCAAACTGGATATAATTTGACAGTCTCTTCTGCATATTTTAGAATAGTTTTTCCTACTGTCTCATAACTTTCCTTTCCTTTCCTTTCCTTTCCTTTCCTTTCCTTTCCTTTCCTTTCCTTTCCTTTCCTTTCCTTTCCTTTCCTTTCCTTTCCTTTCCTTTCCTTTCCTTTCCTTTCCTTTCCTTTCCTTTCCTTTCCTTTCCTTTCCTTTCCTTTCCTTTCCTTTCCTTCCCTTCCCTTCCCTTCCCTTCCCTTCCCTTCCCTTCCCTTCCCTTCCCTTCCCTTCCCTTCCCTTCCCTTCCCTTGCCTTTCTCCCTTCATTTCTCATTTTCTTTTCAGTGGTTGAACACAGAAACAACTGTGAAAGAAAACATTTTTAGCAGAGATTTTAAACCTAGTGGTAACTGTGTACTTAAAAGACTAGAGTGTGTCTCATAACCTCGTAATTCCAAATAGCAAGTCAGAAAAATACCATTTTTTATCTACAACTTTAGGGTTTTTTTTGTTTGTTTGTTTAAAAATTTTCCTCCCACAAACATACTTTGCAGTTATTAAAAATGTGGAATTTAAAATGTATAGAAAGGCTGACATTTTATTTATTTTTTAGCTTAGTTTTATTCTTTAAGCATGTTACATTTAAATTTTTTCCAGGTGTAGTATCATCTAGTATTGGGGCATCTGTGTATATACTTCATGCATGTGTTTAAGGCTTGTAAGTACTCCAAATTTGGGCTTTTATCCTTCTTGGTCACAAAATTCACATGGCAAACCAACTGTTCAATGAAGCTGCATATATAATATTCCTTGAATGTATTCCTGGGGAAAAAAAAAAAAAAAAAAAAAAAAAAAAAAAAAAAAAAAAGACATAACTTTTTATGTCTGTGGTAAGAAACATGACTTCAAAATAGTCTAAAGCCAAAGGGAATTCCAAACATGCATGCTTTAAAAAGTAATTATTTTCCTTTTAATTCATTTGTAAAGTGATCACACAGGATTCAAAACTGAAAATTTAGTCCAACTTAGCTGAACAGAAAGTAATAAATGCCAGATTTATAAATGAGGCATGCTTCTAAAAACATAACTTTAAAAAAAAGTTAAATCAACAGAAATGTACAGAGACCAAGTCTGCAAAATAGATTCAAAACATTCAGAGTACTTATAAAATACGGGATCAGAACCAATATTGTTTCAAATAATCAAAGTAAAGAAAATGAACTGGTTCATTTTGTCTTACCAAGTGACAACATTGGGAAATCAGCTGAGAATTTGCAGAGTAATTTTGACTATGTCATATAACAAACTTAATTGTTGACTGTGGAGATCATCTTTGTGTGCCAATTTTTATTGTCTTCCAGTGTAGGACATCATGAACTGTCCATAATTTAAAAGTAGTGATATCATTTAAAAGTGTCAGACCTTTCAATGGTTATTTTTTAAATATCAAATGTACAAGACTGCTCTTGGAGAGCGCACATGATGTCCAGGAACAAGGACACTTCCAATGATGATCTACTGGTGTGGGACCAAACTGAATGATGAACAAAATCTTTAAAGCTTGTGTTTCTTAAAGTCAAGTCTTAAGTTTGTATGCCTCAGGTTTGCACACATCTCTTTGAATTGTACAACTTTGAGCAAATATCTGAGAAAAGAAAAACCACACACACACATCGAATACCATTTGGATAATCCCAGTAAAGTCTCTCTAAACTTTGATCCTGTTCTATAAGAAGGACTCAGACTGAACCCCTACAAAATTGCAAGTGTGCCAGCATCTGTGATGAGAAACCTTTACATTTTGTTTTTTAATTAAATACCTTATAGCGAATAACATTATTATATATTGTAATTAATAATTACATTTATTAGTGCAGTACCTACACATCTGCACAAGGTCAGGATTACATTGTGCCAGGCTCTGTACAAACATCCAGTAATAACTCACAACCTAAGCAGACAATGGAGTAGAAAGAGGAACAGAGAATGAGCAGTATAAGCACCATAAACATCTTTTTCAAACAAAATCCTTTTAGAGGCCTGGAAGGAAGAAGGTAGTTACATGGAGCTGGCTTGCTGGCTGACTTCCAGGGAAAGAAATAGAATATATGGGGAAGATGAAATGAAAATCAAATGTAGACAGAATGCTTAATCTTTTCTTTTCTAGAAAAGATCAAAACGCTTTTCTCCCTAGCAACAGCTAAAAATACACAAATACATTCCTAATATTAGTGGCAAAGTATTTATGAGGAATTACTGCTTTGTCATAAGGGCAATATATTTTCTTGCTGCTTTATTTTATGTGTTACAGTAGTGTCTAGAGAACACAACTAACAGGCTCCACAATATTTGGGCTCTTCATAAACAAACTGAACCAACTTATTGTGTGTAGGCAAGAGAGAAGAAATAAGTAAATTCAGAACAGAAACTCAGCGTTTATAGCAGGCACTGTGTTAAGATACTTCCCCACTAAAATGAATTTCTCATTGAAGAAAAATCTTTGTACATAAGCTATGGAGAAGAGCACCTGCATGGAACACAGAACTGAGGTTTCATTTTGGGGTGGATAGTGAAGGTGTAACAGAGAAATATTTCTCAATAGTGTGTCAATAAAGGGAAAGGCTCACAGCCAGAATTTTGAAAGACACTTATAATGTTGAGTGACAGGCTGATGAAGTAGTGGATTACTTTCACTGTAATAAGTGTGAATGTATGTTAGGAAAAAAATAATCCTGGCTGTACAAAATCACTGGTGGACTCTCACTGATCATTACCAATCAGGAGCCAAGGAATGACAGATAGCTCTATGAAAATGTCAGCTCACCACTTAGGGGCCAAACAGCAAACCAATGCTAGGAAATATTAGGAAAGGAAAAGACAATGAAATGTGCATTATCGCTATGCCTCTATGTCTGCTGTGCTCCTACGTCTTAAACATTTTCTAATCCCTTATTCCCATTGCCTTCATTTGAAGAAAGCTTATCCTAGAACTGGAGAATGTTCAAAGAAATACAGTAACAACCACTAGAATTATGGAATGATTGTAGAGAAGGGATTGTTAATCTGGAAAAAAAAAAAAAAATATATATATATATATATATATAAAACGGTGAATGAGGATGTCTATAAACTCATGGAGACTTGGACAGGTTAAATAGAAGATGGTTGCCCACAATCTTTTCCACTGCTCCTGAGAAAACCAGCAACTAGCAGCTTCAAAATAAACAGAAAGAAGTGGTTCTTCATAAAATGCAAAGAGAAGCTGTGGGAACTCCTCACCTCAGTCATAACCAGATGCTACAAGTTTACACAATTTGGCCCAGTGCAGTCATTCTTGTGTTCTTATATAGCAGCACTGTTTATAGAGGCTGTAGGTGTATGCACATGTTCTTTGTATCACTGAGGACGATTTCTGTAGGAAAAGTAGAAGGGAAACAAACTTTCATAAATCCAGAGATAAATGCTGAATTTGCAATTAAATATCAAAAGCCATTTTTTCCACTTAATTGCAAATGCACTCTCTGCTAAGATTAGAGCCTGTTCCAGCTACAGGTCCTGAAACTTTCCTTGTACTTTGAGATGCATTTCCACTATATTATATATCCCTTACCCTAAACAGTCAGCAATTATAGTATTGACTGTCAGAAAAGGAGACAGTATCCAGGTTTTAATGATTTCATCAGTATCACTCATTTCTATGTACCACTAAAGGAACACCCAGGATTTAGATCCTAATCCAGTGCACTCGTAATTCTCTTCACTAGCGTCTCCACTTTCTCTGTACTAGTGCACCAGCTGCTTCTTCGCTGTGGTTGGAATCGGAGCATACATTTCGTCTCCCCGAGGGCCTGAAGACAGTAATATTTAAAACAAAGCCTTAACTGCTTAACTAAATGCACATTCTGTGTGAATACTCTCAGCAGTGTAGCAACAAGATCAAAACAATGGTGTTAAAGACCTGGTAAGTGTTAAGAGAAGAAAGCAACAACACAGAACAAAAGCTAGAGTGAATGCTCACAGTCGTTACTATTCATTCGCTGGCACATAAAATATCTTTTAGCCTTGCAAAACTATGTCACCCAGTAACCACAAAGTACTTAGCAGTAAAATGAGCAATAATTAATGGTATGATCAAATGGCAAATGCAAAATGTGTTTAAAATGCCTCCAGAATATCACAAAAATATATCAAGGAGGAAAAAAAAAAATCATTTTTACAGAAATATTATCACTAAAGTCAATAAAACAAATCTGCTTGAGTAGCCGTGACTCACATAAGTAAACTAAATCTATGGTTAGGAACCCTGATGTTGAAAGTTATACTCCTAGGTTATTAAGATAACTTTGTGAGTTTCCAAACCTATTCCACTCTTCCAATTTCAATATATGGGGGATGGAGAAAAAAAAAAAAAAATCACTTCTTTAGCTACCCCAGCATGTAATTATGTCCTGATGTGAGTCTCACCAGTTGAGTCTATATTTTGCTAAAAAACAGTCAGGGCAATGCTGTTATCTCTTTCTCAGTTCTCCACCACCTGAAGGAAACATGTCTCACTCCCACATTTTAGAATATCACTCTACAATGTAGAAGGCTTTAGGAGTGATAAATTAAAAACATGGAAATAAGTAGCCATAGTGAGTCTGTCATAGCCTAATGTCTTGACTCTAAGATAATTTGATCAGTGTCTGTGTTGAGGTCTCTGGTACCCAATGTGCTGGAGCCTGTTTTCTCCTGCCGCTCACTCTACCATGGTGCCAACTACTTGATAATGCTGCCAAGATTTAAGGAGGTTTCAAAGACAGCTGAAGATGCTGTTGGCTAGGTCTGAGCTAGTTGGGATATGATAAGGAGAAAATAAAATAAGTTTAATGATGATGCCTGAAGGACAGCAGAAGAATAGGTGAAAAAATAGAGCACATTTCTTATGATCTGCTCCCCCAGTCTCAGCTGACCTGCTGCCTGGTGACTTCCTGAGCCCAAGCTGGGACTTCGGAGTTCAAGAAAATAGTAGGAGCCAACACTACAAACCCCAGTGGTGAATAGCATTAGAGTAGTTATGGATGTGACAGGGCAAGAAGCTTTGTGTTGCAGTAACTGCAATGTGGACAAGAACAGTGGTCAAGAGTTGGATATTGATGGATATGAGGACCCCAAGGGAGGTCCAAGAAAAAATGATGATGTATGGTTTTACTCTCAAACACTGTTTTACAGATATCAAAATCTTTCTGCAGTCAGTAGGTAAATGTTAGTACATTTCCAAATATCAGAAAAGTCCTTTTGAAGAAGACTAGAATTGAGAAGTGGACTAAGCTTCAGGAACTAAAAGAGTAATAGCTGGGCTGTTGTTAGATTTCAGGTACTCCAGGGAAAGTCCAACATTTTTTTCATTCTTCATTAAACTGCAGCTTAGGGAAGTTGCTTGTCCACAGCGTGGACAGGAGGAAATTCCAGAAGGAAATCTGGCCCCGCACTCATCCTGATGAGTCACAGAAGATCCAGAGATGCCACAGCTTGCTTTGAAAGGCCAAAAATTCAGGGTGTCAGAGAGATCAAAAGCATAAGGGATGATAGACAGGCCTGAGGAACATCACTGCAGTGAGCACTGAGTTTTTACACAGCAGGATCCTATGCTGTTGGTTCAGAGAGAGATGCTGGTATTATTTCAAAGCTAAGGGGAGAATTCTGTCTCCACCCAGCTCTTGTCTTTCTCAGATGAGAGTCCTATCTACTCAAACTCAGAGAGCTTTCACCTTCAGAACATAACATTTTAGAAATGGGAAAACTCCTCTGGGGCAATATGCCTTCCATGACATCCTGGTCAAAAATAGAGCACTGTAATTAGATAAACAGGTAGACAGACTGGAAAAAAAAGGCAAGAAACAATCTCAAAACATACCTGAAAGGGGGAGGAGGAGAAGATTATAAAGCACAGAATTTGACATATTTGCTGTCTTTCAGGTTTTCTGGCATATACAAGTCACTTTTTAGGCTGATGAATGGATGTACATTAGGTTCAAGGGCAACTGAACCAAGGTATTATCATTTTACTCAACTTGGGATTTCTATGTGTTCTTCACATTGCCCTTTAGCTGCCTGTGTGAAGAAAAAAAGTATTACATAGATCCCAATTCCAAAACTAGCTTTCCATATTGTGCTCATCTCAAGAAAGCACCTACCTGCCACTTACAGTACTAATTTCTAGATGTAGACATAATATTGTGGGCATAAGGTAGATTCCTGAAAATTTGGGCAGTCATAAGCATCACGGAAGGATACATTTACTTTGTTAAAATATTTGACTTTGTAGAAAAAAAAAAAATATATATATATATATATATATATATATATATATATATATACACACACAGTATGAGAACTTCATAGAAAATACAGAGTGTATTTTTCATGTCAAGGATTAAATCAAATTTTCTATAGAGATATTCTGAGACTACTAATGCTAACCCACTCATATAAATCTTGTAATTTTTAAGTAACATCACACAAATCAATTATTTCAGGCTATCTATATACTTAACACAGTCCCTCGAGGAACCTGAAAAATGTTTCTTTTTCCACTAACATTATTTTATTTGCAAAATTCTGTTTGGTTAGAGGTCTAAAGTGGATATAATTTTGAATTGATGAACTGGGTGGGGAATTCTAAATGAAAAACTCTGGGGGAAATACTTATTTTTTAAAAAGCTGACTGTGGTGGTGAATGTTGAAACTTTTGCATGGACAGCTTCATGTCCATGAAAGGAAGAATTTCCAGATTTACTATTTCTAGGAAACACAAAAAACAAATCTCTTGTCAATACTGAAATATCAGACTCAGATTGAAGATTCATTCTCAGTTAGTAAAGGGAGTATATACCAGGAATAAATGATAAACACCTAAAAATATTTAAATAACACTGCAATGGTTAAATCATCAAATACTTCTTAAAAGCATGGTTTTACATGTGAAAATGTTAGCATAGGATCTTGCATCCGTCCTTCCCTTGTAGAGGTGGCCCATGCACAAGACTGCCCCTTCTCAGATGTTCTGGGAAATGATGGCTCTCGATCTAGTAGCCAGAGGGAAAATTATCCTGCTTTTTCTTTCCTAGTGGACAGAAACACAAAATGAAATTTCAAGTGGTTTTATCTTACACATCTTACATCATCACATCTTACTTGACTCTAATGGTATAGCTTTGGCATCCTACAGTCCATGGGAAATAAATTCTGAGAATGGGAGTATTTCTGGATTACTTTTGAACTTTTAAAACACTAAGCAAAGTGGTTCAGTTAGGTCAAGAGTGACTGTAGCTTCTCTATAACAAATGATGCTTCTGTGGAAAGTATAGCTACAAAAAGGAGAAGGAATAATTCTTGTTTCAATACTAGATACTCCACATGCTATTCTCAGTTACACTCTTTCAAAAATGGGTATGAGGTCTTTAGAAACAAAATTTCACTGTTCCCGAAGGAAGTTTTGAAGTAGCTAAGTGGTGATGTTAGTAAACAAATACATTCTACAAACTGCTTTTGCTGAAATCTGAACATTCTAAACCTTTTCCCATGCTGTGTAGTGAGAGAGATCTCTTTATATTAATTCGGACTTCATAGATGTCACATGATATGAATACATTCCATAAGCTAAGATACAAGATTACTCTTTAACCATAGAACAAACCAACAGGAATTTTAATCAAGACAATATCCAATAATGACTGAATGTTTTTGGAAGGTTTCCAGAATACACATTTGGGAATTTTAATCTTGATCGCCTTTGAATTTTGTAAAAAATATTTTAAAGTTTGGGGAATATGTCACTCTGGCTGATTCCAGAAATGAGCCATCTAAGGTATTAAAGTGTTTCATCTGTTCAGACATTGAATATTGCAAATCTGTTTCAGTAATTCATACCAGATATGTTTAGAATGAATGAGCCTAAGTGAAGAAACTTGCTTCCTTTAAAGCAGGACAACAAATCAGAAATTGAATAAAGTACAACAAAAAGAAACATTTTATAAAATCTTTATCATATTTCAGAAAATACTAAGGCAATTGTTTTTCATAGCTTCTAAATAATTCATATAAAATTGTTGTAATTTTAATGTTTGCAGCACTGTAAGAAAACAAATTTTCTTACATTTTGTATGAGTTTCTGCATGTATATAGATGTATCTCTGTGTCTGCATATTTTTTATGACCAAAGTGTTCAGAAAACTCAATCACTGTTTTAGGGAAGGATCATGTTATCTTTAAAATATATGTGTTAGTACATCATGACTTTAATGCTCCAGCCTACAAGTATTTTGTTTTGTTTTGGCTTTTTTTTTTTTTTTTTTTTTTACTGGAAGCAGATTACAACAGGCTCTTCTGAGTTCCCTGAAGTACTACTGTAAGACTGAAAATTTTGAGAGCACTAAACTATATATATTATCATAATTTTTTTTGCTTAACTGTACCCCAACTTCCACTCCGAATAATTTCATATGCAATGAATTTGACACAATCTAAGAAAACAAAACAATAGAAATTGCTCATTTTAAGCTAGCATGATGTCTCAGTTGGAATATCAATATAACTATGAATGAGAGATGAGATTTTAAGCAGAAGGAGATTTAGGGTTCTTAGGACAAAAAAAAAAGGGGGGGGGGGGGAGGGGAACATTTAAGAAAGGTGCTAATCTTCCCTTTCTAGGAAGAACTCACTTCCAGATATTTTGTAGCCTGATTACGATGGTGTCTACATATTTTAGTAGGAAAGTAGTAAGAGTCTATGAAGTGTTAAAAGTGTTAAATATTTTCTTTATTGTATTAATATAGATTTCTCTTCCTTTGTTTTCCTCTTGTAGCCAATCACACAACTTAATCTCCTCTTTGCAGTGAAAGTTTAAAAGCCTAATTCTGTAAGCTGTAAAACAAACTAAGCACAGAAAGGAATTTACAGTATGTTAAAAGAATAGGAGAAGAGGCTAATAGAGTTGTATACATTTCAAGGATAGATATAATCAAGTGTGTACAATATAAAGCAGAAGGTTCATAATGATTGAAAAAGGAGAAGGAAAAAAAAAAAAAAAAAAAGCTATTTTGTAGTAGCTGCATGAACTCTGGCTGAACCTTGCTATTTGGCAGCCTCCAGTAAGGACAGCCTAAGATGAGGCATTAGGGTTTGAATCTGAGAAGCTGACATCAAGCAGACAGCAAGACATGATATCTTATTTTTCTGAGCTATGCTGACACAAATTGAACTCCACTTATTATTTTCTTATGCCAGTAAAGTTGCATTTGGCATTTAAGCATTTTGCTTGCAGATGTTGGAGTGCTGGTTGTCTTAATTTAAATAATTTGCAGATTGTTTGGTAGTATTAAAAGATAGAAACTCATTCTTCATATGAGTCCAATTTTATAAGCTTTTTTTTTCTTTTCTTTTCTTTTTTCTGACCTTGTGCAAGGTAAGAATTTGATATTAAACCCAAGCAGCCCAAGGGTATAAAGCCAGTTTTCTGTTATTCAAAACTTGGAGTGGAGAAAAGTTGCCTTTGAGCTGCTTAACTGATTCAAATACAAAGAAAAGATGAAAATTCCTCACAAAGTTTTGAGCTAAGCAAAATGAAAGCGTTATCTTTTTGTCAAACAGTGTAAGTCATAACAATATTACCCATCATATAAGAATAGTAAAAACTTAATACTTCTAACATATTCCTCATTCTTTAAGGGAGCTATACATCAGCAGAAACATACTGATACTCCTTTTAGTAGTACAAAATAGATAGGTGGCCAGCCATCATTACTTTTGTACATGTAATGTTTTAACTTTTTCAATCACAGCAAAATGGTATAGCATTCCTTTTCATAAAAAGCGTCTTCTTTCTGTTGTACATTATGTTGCTTTTATTTGCTTGTTTGTATTCCTAGGCAAAATGTTGTAAGAGAATGTTAGTGATTTTTTTGAGAAGAGAGTAAGATGTCAGTTTACATTACAACCCCCCAGGGTAAATGGAGAGAATTCATAAAGGGTTAGAAAAAAATGTAGTGCTTTATAATGAAATGTACTTCATGTAATTTATGACTACAGTTAGAGAGTAGTCTTTCTTTTCCATTTTTCCCGTGCTGTCTACAAATTCTTAATAATTGTCTAGGGAAAAAATATTTTTACCACTTACTAAGGAACAACATAACTTGTTTTTATTTTGCCAAAAGAGTTGTCTTTGAGAAGTACATGGCTGTGTTGTCAGATTATACTAATGATCTAAGAAAGAGTGGCCTGGGACCAAAGGCTGGGAGAAAATGAACTCACAGCTCTAGCGGGGGCAGATAGAGCCCTCCTGTAGATATCAACAGGACAAGGATTTGTGGAAGGGTTCTCATCCAAGTTGTAAGCAACTCCAAGGTCTTCTGCGTGTCACTCAAACATAAATTCATTTTCTAGTATCTAAAACTGGAAATAATAGTATCTATCCACATCTGTAAAAAGCTTTGGAATCACCAATTGAGAAGTGTTAGGCATTATTAATAGCAGGAATATATAGAAGCAACTGTGACAAGAGACAATTGGACTACTCTGCTTTCAGATCAAGTTAAATATAACATATAGACTGTCTGTGCAAAATGATTTACCTAGATTGCATTGAGTTACTTATGAAAAATGTGAAAACATATGTCAAATCATAATGTGTATCTTACCTAAAGCAATGTTTTAGTGTTATTTGATAGATTGCCTAGAAAGTCGTTGAAAACATTTGTGTGTCTGTTGGACTACCATGAATTAATGGGAGCAATTAAGGAATATACAGACATTGCAGAGAAATTAAATGATTTCTTTGCCTTTGTCTTCACTACAGAGGATGCTGGGTGACGTATCTTCTCTTTTCTGGAAATAAAGATGAGGTACTGTCAGAAGCTGCAATATCAACAGAGGACATACTGGAGCAGAAGGAAAAAATTAGAGAATAACCATTTATTAAAATAGGGGAATATTTTCAAGGGTTCCAAAGGAGCTTAAGAATAAAATGGTTGAACTGCTAAAAACCCTAAAATTCAGACTCATTAAAATCCACTACTGTGCCTGATCACCAGTGACTATCTTTAATAAGAGAGCTATAGATGATCCTGGGAATTGAACACCAATTTCTTTTCTTAATATCGAGGGTATTGTGAAACAAAAATAAATAAATGAAAATCATAATAGAATAAAGACAATGTCTATCTAGCAAAGAAAAACATGCCTCCCTAATCTATTAGAGCTGTTCAGGAACGTTGTTCACAAAGAAAGAAAAAAATAATTTAAAACACCTTTGACCATGTTCTGAAAAGAGACTATTGAAAAGTAGCCAGATTAAAAATAATATAATAAAATACAATACAATACAATACAATACAATAGTAAAATTATTTCAAATATCAGACATTAGCAGCTTATTTACACAAGGCCTATAAGTACTGCACTGTCTGTAACTGTTTAAATCCTTTTGCAGGTACTCTTAATGAAGAATTTGGAAACAGGTTAAGCAATGTTTCACCAATGCAGACCTGGATGGGGAATGAAGGACATCAATAAATCACTCCATGACTTCCAGAAGCCTGGAGAGCTTATAGCAAGGAAAGATCATTCTACACATGTGCTGTCTTCTGCACCATCCTCCTCAACACGTGAAATTAGGCACTGTTAGGGGCACACTAGTGGACAAGATGGACACTGTTTTTGTTTGTTCTGAGACTTTATAAGCAGAAGTAAATCATGTAATAATGAACACCTTGGATTTAAAGTATTGATATTAATTTAAGTGTAGACTAAGGAAGGAGAAATTTGTGACTTTGGAATCAAAATAAACTCACTGGGGACATATCATGGCTCTTTTGCCTATGTATTTTATCTTACTGTAGGACTTTTTCCATGTTACTAATGATCAAAAGGAGCTACAGCTAAACCCAAAATAGGAGCACAGAACATAAACGTAATTTCTGCATCAGAGTAGAGATGAGCTTAACTGAAAATAAGCATATGTGACAGAGGAAGTTTATCTGGACAATATTTGAGCAAAGAAAACTCAGTATAAAATTTATTTCTTCCAGAAAACTGAGACACATACCCAGTGCTATACTGCTGCAATTCCATTTCTTTCTCTTGCATTGCTTAAAGTCATGCCAAAATAAATTAAGTTGCAAGTCTACTATTAAACTCAAGGCAAATTAGCAACGAGCTTTCTTAAATTTGATTCTGTCTTTGGCTTTTTTTTTAGCCTACATATGCAGTCCTTTGCAGTCATCTCTGGTCATGCTTTTTCATGGAGCTAATGAATTACTTCTGTATTCAGTCACTTAGACTTCATGAATCAGTCATCTCCTCCTCAAAACTGTTCTGGTCTGGATCTTTAACTAGTGTAAATTAGCATTGTGCCAAGAAAAAACTGAGGTGATACAATACTGTACAAAAGTCAGGGATCCACCCCTGTATTTCTTATTGCACTATCGCTATAATGCCATTTATAAGTGTTGCAGATCTTAATGTTTATATAAACTGGATTGTCTAAAAGGATATATTTCTTTTGTTATTACTCATTTATGAAAGCTTTCACCTTAGGTCTACTGACCTAAGATAGTGCCCTGTAAATACTGATGTTTAGTTAATATTAATTTATTTTAAGTGATTTGTGCTTGTACCTTAGGAAATTATGGCGGGGAGTGGGGAAGGAAAATAGAAACTGAAATACCTTTTTCTCCTACTCCAGTAACAAGCCTCTACTTCAAACATTTGTTTTTATGCCTTGGAAGCCTTTTCTAGTAGTTTTCAGTCCTCCAAGCAATGGAGTTAGGCTGTTTTTTTGTTGTACCTTGCAAGTATAACACACCAACCACAAAACCATGGCAAGGCTAGCAGAGCTAACATAGAAAAATAGCTAAGGGAACTGGCAATGCAGAGGGAGGGAGCCAAAAAGAGAGCCCCTGAAATAGTGCAAGCTGGTCTGGTACTTGCGTTTAAGAAATCTCTACTCTCCGTTTGTGTAGGTTTTTAAACATCATAAAAAATGAGATGGGTTTATTTTGCTGAGTAGTTGTGCACCGCAGTTTCTCTAGCAGCAGCTCCAAGCTGCTTCCCACTGAAAGCCCCCACTGCCAGCCGTGCCTGGGCAGCTGCTGGACGGGAGGATGCAGCCTGTTTCCCCTGTTCCCAGACCATGCTGCCCTCCCAGCCGCCAGTTATGCCTCTGTTACAGTTTGCACATGATCAAGACAGACAATATTCTCTGACACTTTCTTGTACTTTGCCTAGAGGGTCATCATCTCCAAACCAATATGGTGAAAGAATCCATTTTCTGTGCATGTTAGCAGTGCTCTGCTGCAGATCAGGCATTAGCCTGTGTGTTGGGCATCTTTGTGGTAGGAGGGATGTGAGGCTGGAACAGAAATGGGAAAGACTTCTGACAGAGAGGTGCTTGTTTGTTTGTAGACTTAAGAGATCTCCATAGTGGGGCTGCATTCCTCCCAGGTTTCTGCTTGAAGTTAATAAGCTGTAGGAAAATATCCATATAGAGTAAAAGGGCATTGCTTTAGGGAAGGAAATATTAATAGCTATTGGTCCAAATTCTCTCTCACATTGCTAAACTTCCAGGGAGGAATTTGGTCCACTGGGTTTAATTTAAGTATATTATGTAATATGATATATTATATACATAATATATTATGTAATATGATGCAGTGTTGGGGAAAAAAACACACACACATCTATTTGGTGAATGTATTTGGGGATGTCGTCTGCAAGTTGAGAGAGTGCATTTTTATTTAGGATTAATGTGACCACAGCTAGAATGTCATGCTCTGTTTTGGCCTCAACAATTGCAGAAAATGCAGGATGGAGGTAGAAAACACAAAGAAGAGACACAAGAAGATAATTTGAGAGCTGAGGCTCTTTCATATAAGGCAAGCCTCCAACAATTTGATGACTTGAATCTGTATCATTTACAGGAGAGGTGGCAAAGAGGGGACACATTCGCACTCTATAAATATAAGTGAAATATTGAAGTGAAACAGCTTAGAGCATCTAGAAGCATCAATAAGAAGAATTAGAAGATGGTTGAGAAAAGGGAGGGAAAACTGGAGGTTCAGTCCCACAAGCCTCAGTTACAGAGAGTGTTTCCTGATGCAGGAGCCAGATCTGCAAGACGGTGAAGCTAATGGACACAGTTATGCAGGGTAGAGTGCTTCCAAGTGAAACTTAGCAGGTGTTTCTTTTTTCCCTGCTGGGCTATTTCACATCAGCCTTATTCAGTCAAATAATCTCCCTCAAATCAGTGGGACAACCTTTGTGAAAAGGCAGCACTATTTATTCTACTGGTGGCACAGACATTTCCTGACATATAATGGCAAAGAAACAGGGGATTTATGGTTGTAATATCATCTGACTTCTGTATCCAAAATTTAAAACATGAAGGATAAAATATGCTTTCTCTGCTGGAGAAAAAAGGCAGAGGAATTACATTCTTGGCATATACGTTAGAAATGGCAGCACTGATGAGATTATATCTGTTATCTTCAAAATTGCTTTAAACCAGAAGCTTGGGTAACAAAGGACAGAAGTTACTTTCATATTAGCATATATGTCATGTTTAATCAATCAAAAGAGAACTGTAATTACTTTACTCTCTTCTTAGCTAACTTTAAAGAAAGGAAGTCATGAACCTATAAAGTAAATGTCATCCTGTTTAGATAGTTATAGTTTTATAGGTAATTTGTTGCAGGTTCTATGTAGATAATTTATAATTATTTCCTTTCATGCTCATCTTTTAGCCTGAAGTCCAGTTTTAACACAAACATAAGGACTGCAGATGCAGGGTACTTATCAATGAAACTATCTTATTTTATTCCCAAATTTGGTGCACACATTTACAAGTTTATCAGCCACCGTACTGCTACTGAACTTGGCAGTAGTTTGAACTGCATATGCACAATCAAAGTGAAAATAAGGCATCACTAATAATTAGCAGGCTTGTTTAGATGACCTATGACTTTCAGGAGGGATTTGCATAAGAAGGAATGAATTTCTTCTCCCAGATTCTTTGGTATCACTTTGTCTTGGATGCAATGTAATAGGTGGTTTCCAATGCATTGTGCTACTGCAGTGAAGGAAAGAAATTGCATACTCAGTTGAGCAGGGAACTTTAAATTGTCAAATGTGTTGAACTGCACATACAGCAGCAAGATGACTGTGTTTGAAAATTGTCTAAAATTGCCACAGCTGCTTGCCTTTAGCATGTTTCCCACCACAAAATAGTCTGTATTTTCTGCTTCATGGCTAAAACCTCTATGCTAGAAAAACACTGAAGCAATCCCAGGAAGCAAAACAGAAAGTAGATTTATGCAAGACAAGATTTGTTGCAATTTTTTGCTGGCATTATAAGATAATTTATTTTTTTCTTGCTCTTTAGAAACCTCTTATAGAGTTAAGAGGCGGAAAACTAGTATTCGTAAATATTTAAAAACATTAAGCCAAAATGTGGATTTGATTTGTTACAAGTATTGGCAGTCTGACTGTTGACTATCCTTTCTCTTCCAACCTGCAATAAATTCTATAAAGATATATTATTTCATCACTCATTGGGCCAGACTGATTAAAATATGCACCAGAGAAACACTCCGTAGCCACAGCAGATACTGACCGGACTCTAAAATATCAATGCCCTTTATGTTACTAAGGCACCCTTGTGTATAAGTATAGCAGTCCCATAGGGGTCTGACTAATAACATCAGTGCCTCAGAGTTGTTGGTTTTCTCTTTTCGGTTAAGGGCCAAATATCAACAGAAGCCTATGAGACCAGTAAGTCAGCTTTCTGTCGACAACAGCACACAAGTAGCAATATAGCTGGTGCTGTGTCCACCTGCCTCTGACTTCCCAGCCTAAAGTACTAAATAGCCACTTACATCTGGGTTGATTAGGGAAACTTTTGACACAAGCCTGGAGTGAGGCTTAAACTTCTGTTTCTGGATCCATAGGGAAAAACGTTTAACCAGCTTTAACCTCTCTGCAACTGCTCCCTTCAGGCTGTTATGAAACATGAATTCATCTGACCTCTTCAAGGTCTGTTTATATCTTCCTGTCTGGGAGATCCAGTCATTCCTTCCTTCAGCCTGCTGCAGACAAATGAATATCTCATGGTACTGTCATATAAAAAGCTACTTAAAACATTTCAAAGCCAAAAGGGCTGCTAGTTTGTACTCTATGAAAAATCAACAGTGTCTAAATAGCTCCATAATACACAAAAGTTCTGCAGCTTGGATTTATTTCTTTCCAGCTCTGGTTTTTGTTTTTTCTTTTTGACCAATACATTATCTCAGTTAGCAGTATTTTTCATTTCAATAGTAGTAAGGATTAACTTGTCCATCCAGAAGATGCTTCAGCTGCATCTTCAATTCATTATGTTTGGGGACTGATTTTTCAAAAATGTTAAGCACCCTGAAGTCCAAGAGCAATACACAATATCTGGGAGTCCATTCTGCATGTGCCATGGGTCTGCTATCCAAATACAAGAAACCAGCATTGGCAACACAGAAAAAGATAGTGATCACTTGCCAGACCATGGATTATTGCCAGATACAGAGCTGGAACATGAATAAAATTATTGGCTGCTCTTAGTATTTTGGTGTGACCTCAAAAGTAGGACCCAAGAGAGGTGAATCCTGTGCCTGACCTATTTTTTTGTTCCGCTCCAGTCTTCTACATTACCTAGACATCAAGCATGAGCTGTGAGTGCTCTGTAGTTTCACAAGCTGGGCATAAGCCATTCATTTTTATATTACGTTTACTGAGTGGAGGAAATTGAAGTTGAGTCTTATCCTTATATTGACATGCTAGATGGGAGAGGAGAGAAAATTTTGGATCTGATTTGCCTCAACATGATGATAGCAAACCAGGAGTAAAGGCAAGAGGTAGGCTAAAGATAAAAGGTAAAGCAGGCATGGTTGTGTTACAGGAATGTAAAATTGATGAACATGCAAGCTTGTTTCTTGTTTTCCTACCTTTGAGGGTAAATCTGTAATTCTGTCCCAGCTTTAGCTGTCCAGCCTAGGAGAAGATAAGACTGTTAAACTAGAAATAGGCCAAAATCCCACTTTCAGGAAGCCTGGGAGAAACAGTGAACTAAGAGAAAATTGTGAGTATGAGGAGTTGAGAGCAGTTATGGAGAAGCAGAGAGAAATGAGATAAAAACAGGCTAGAGAGAATAAGGATAAAAAGTTTAGGAGGAGCACAGTAAGAGACAGAAAAAAGAGGTTCTTAGAAAAAAACACTAGGGCATGGAAAAAGGGGGAGAGTAGAAAGAGAGAGAAAGGCACAGAGGAAGAGGGAAGAGGACAATGCCTGATGTAGCCATGCCCTTGGTCCTCCTGACTGCACCCAGATGTCTTGGCTGTCCTGGATGCCAGTGGGCCAGAACAAAAGAGAATGCCCTAAGGAAAGCTTGTATGTATGTCTACAGAATTGTCTTAATATTTTTATCATAATATTGCACTGTGTATCACCCATGCCAAAGAGCACCCAGCACCTATAAAAAGCTACAAAATTTAAGTCAAAAAGTAGTTTAAAGGAAAAGAGGAGTTAAAAAGAGCTAGTTAAATTAATAGTAAAACACTAAACAATCAAGGATGCTGAAGTCATATAAATACTTAAGAGACAAAAATGGAAAGAGATTCTATTTTGATTACTCGTATATTCAATATAACCCCATACGTACATTTAAATCAGGTGTAATAACATCATTTTCACCTTGAATCTCATTTATACGTAGTAATAGTGTCTTGTTAAAATCTAAGTTACACTGCCTTAAAACAAGCTTATTGACTGTATCTTGCAGATTATTAAATATGAATAGTGCAATTTCTTACAATAAAAGAAGTATTATTTGAGTAGGGGAAGTACTTCAAATATTTTTAAAAGATGTCTTATTTTTTTTATTTTTTTTTTGTTTCAGGTCATGCTATGTTGACTGGTATAGCTTATTGAATTATTCTATGATTTTACCTCTTTCCCCCATATAAAGCTATACATTTTCATATTTTCCATAATTTCTTTGGGGGCTGTTTCCTTTGTAACATATGAGAATATTTTAATTTGGTTTTCTCTCCATTCCAATCATTTGGGGTTAAATTTTCTCTAATAGCCTAATCCCAGTCCAAATAAGTTTAATGAGAAAACTCCAATGTGATAAAATGGAACCACATTTTCCCTCTTAAGCCTGCACAGCAGACTTTTCTGGCATAATTGTGTCGTTCAAGGGTAGAATGAGGTGTAATCTGTGACTGGCATGAGCAAAAGCCTTCAATGTGGTTGCAGGTAAATAGGCAAAAATACCTATTGCCGTTTTCAATTTACTTTATTTGGCAGGCCTAAGAAAAGTTATTGTATGGAAAGTGGAGTTTTGTTGGTACAAGTGGCTTTTCCAGTATGAAGGTTGGATATTTCCATTCCAGCAAAGCCCTCCTAGCATGGGCCTGGACTGAATTACACTCGTGTAAATTAAGACTAATTCTGCCACAAGCTTGCTGCAAAGGTCCTGCTCACTCTTGGTTTATACCCCATAGCTGGAAGGTTTGCCTGGGCAAGGCCACTGCAACTTCTTGTGTTCTCTAAGAGAACACAACTGAAGACCTGTCCTGCCAGCCTGACACAGCTCTCTCTCATGAAGACGTGGTCGGTGTTCATCGGGTAGCCATATTCCCAACAAGCAGAGCCAAGACAGTGTGTGTGACAGCCTCTTGCAGGCATGCTATTCTCACGTGCTTTCTGTTATGTGTCTTCTCTTTGATCTGCTCTGCCTGCAACGGAGAAAGAGATCAAAGAAAAGCTGAGCTCTGCCTCTTATCTCTGTGCTCCTGTGTCTTTTCTTCCTTTTTTTTTTTTTTTTCCTCTTTATTTCTGACAATTGTACAGTGGAGGGAAGCAAGACACAGAGGGCACTTCTGTAACAACCCCAGCCTCCACTGACCCCAGTCCATTGTGTTGGAAAGAGGCTTTTGCCCTAGTGTTGAAGCAGTTTACTGCTGAAAGATATTAGGGTTGGTATAAGCTGGATTTCAGGGGATAGCTTCACAGGAGAAATATCTCAATTCTTATCACGGACAGAAGGCTGCTAGAAAGCATTAATAATGCTGTAGGCAGTTCCTTCTGAAGAAGCAAATCTAGCCTTAAAAAGTCCCAATGATTTACTTAATGAGTGTGAAAACAGTACTTTTCTAGAATAACAAAAGGTCTTTCTCAGATAATGCCTTACAAAAAGAAAAGAAAAAAAAAAAAGAAGAAGAAAAAAAAATAGTCATCCTGAATAGGAGCCATTCTGTGAGAGGAGACCTCACCAAAGCCAAATCAGTTCAGATTTATCACTGTCAACAGGGTTTTGCCTTTAACTGATTCTTTCACACCTTTTTCTTTTCTCGCGTCTTTTCTCAGTAACCAAAAAGAAGAAACATCATTACATCATTATAATATTCCTACTTAAATGGTCTTCATCTTTCTAATTCTTCATCATATGTAACTTCCAAGTGAAAGAAATGCATCTAGAACTTACAAAGTAAAATAGTAATTAAAAAAAAAAAAAAAAAAAAAAACTTGTTTTGTTGTTGTTTTGTAGTTCTGTATGTTCATAGGACTGATCCTCATTTCAGTTTTTCAGACTGTCTGCACTTTATCCAGCTCTGCTAAATCCCACCACTAAAGCACTATGTCTGGAGTTCCCTTGAAGCGTGCCTACACTAACATTTTAGTTCTGGTCCAGGACACGCTATGGAAATCCTGTATGGAATCATGTTTGTCCTTCCTTATTGTGTTTTGGTTCATAGCATGGAGTCCCTAGGATGCCAACCAGGTTTCTGTTGGCAGGAGCTAAGCTGGAGGATGCCATCCAGGAGGCTGAGCACGCCCCAGCCACTAACTTCTGCTACACCCCAGCACTGGTGGGTGCTCGTTTCACAGAGGGGGTCCAAAGCAAAAATGAGACACTTGGTGTGGACTGACCACCAACTCTTCTCCTTGCAGGTCTTCTGCAGCACCATGGACTTGCCAGTATACCCCGAGCCCTGACACACTTTGTTTGAGAGGCTCAGTTCTTCCTCAGTGGCAGAGAATCATTTCTGAGTATGTCAGCTTCTCTCTGAATTTGCTGGACTCTCCATTTTAATATTAATGGCTGATATCATTTTACATTTTTCTAATGCTTCTGGATTCATTAGGTCAAACACAGGATCAAGAGCTGCATAAAAATACATATTTTTAAGGAATAAATGAACTGGCACATTATTAAAAAAAAACATTTTATTAGTGAAAAATCCAAAGTAAAACTTCACTGCCTTCCCAACCACTTGAATAAGCTTTCAAAAAAAAAAAAAAAAAAAAAAAAAAAAAAAAAAAAGTCTGCTTGTTGGAGAGCTGGGATACACATATTAACAGAGCTTTTCTCTCCAGTGTACTGCTTTCATATTTTCAGTAGCAAATGAACTGAGACTTAAAATGAATGAGCTGTTTAAGAGTAATATGCCTCCCCTTGCACCTGCATATGTTGATGGCTATCAGCGGAGCTCCACAGCCAGAGTTCCAGTAGCACTGATTCTTGTACCATGATTATTTTCTTAAGTAACGCATTTGAGAAGCACTAGCAGTGCTGCCACTCACTATAGCTATCCCTGCTAAGCTCAAGACATCCTTGTTTATGTAGTTCACTGTTCTTCAGAGCAAAAAACATCACATGTAATTCTGCCGACTTTATTTATCCTGATTTATGTGATTATACGTATGGTGCTAATTCTTGCCTTCAGCTGTTTGTTCAAATTACACACCATTCCCTTAAAAATGCTATTGTACTTTTGGAGATTGATCTTTTAATTCCATGTTTACATCCATTTTCATACTGTTCACTTGACTTCCTTTGTATATTTCTAGAGCAGGAGCACGTTGCTGTAGTAGGCATGAGCCTACTATACATACACAAGCCTTGAATCTATCTTGCTATCACTGTCTGTCATTTAATACTCTTGGCTGAATTTTTTCATCTGAAATATGAATAACAATTTAATGCCTTCTGGAGGGGAAGAAGAGCTTCCATTAAAAAATATCATATTATATGAGTTGCATGGCAAAAGGATTTGTGATTTGAATTATTACTGAACCTCACTGAGTATCCTTTCACAATCATTTGCATTTATAGTGATATAGGAACAGGGTCTTTATTTAACAGCTACAGAGTAAGAACCCTGTGGTTTTGGCTGTGGGCTTCCAAAGCTGAGCTGTTTGTGGAAGTCAAAACCCCGGACTAGTTCAGCCTGAGTACGCTCGGGGGGGACACCAGTGACAGCACATTAGGGATGGTTCCTCAAAAACATGTTGACAACCCCCAACAGTCCTTTTTTTACTTTTGAAGGTAAACACACACTTCTTTTTGTCTGCCAACAGTTTGCTAACTGGTATGTATAAATGTTAGCCCTAGATGGTTGAATCCTTCAGCCAGTTTTGTTTCTCTCCTTAAGCTGATGCACAGCTAGGACAGCTGTGGGTATAATGCTTGAGTTTCAGTCTCTCAGGCAATAAAATATTTCTGGTCTAATCACAAGAACAGCTGGGACCTGGAGTCCTCTGCTTCTCTTCTAGCTTCATGTCTCTGTTTGTTCACCCTGCACTTAATTCAGCTCCTGAAGGGGTCAGTGACAAATCTCTTGGAGCCCATGCAGGTAGACATCCACAATTACCTCACTGTTTCCACTAGATGTAAGTCCTCAGATAATTGCCCTGTGGAGTAATTTCAACTCCACATCTCCTCATCCTCCCTCTCACCATCCAATGACCACATTGACATCTTAGCTATGGGTCTGCACTGAAAGCTTAGGTTAAATTAACTATTTTGAATTTGTTATAAGTCTTTGTAGTGTCACCACATTCTTTGATACATTCCGTAGGAGTGATCTAGGCCTTTTTTTTTCCTGTGCATACAAGCTGTGTTGGATTTTACTAAAATGTGTGTCATTTAAATAATACAGATTAACGTAGTATAGCAAAATATAGCACTTGTTTCTCAGTCATGAACCTGACATCTACCCAGTTACACATTTCCTATTGAGTACATCAGCAAAGGTCTCCCAGTTCCTCAATGGGAAGGTGCGGGGATGCGTCTTGATCGTATTTTGTAGTAGGCTGCAGAGGAATGGCAAATCAGGACAGAGAACCATGAGTTTGTTAATGGTAATCTGAACCAGCAGATAGATTTGTTCAGATGCAATAAAATAAAATCTGAAAACTCTGAATTCAGAGAGTTTATCTTTCCAGCAGTCATTTATTTTCCCATTTCTTATCTCATTTGTTGATAAAATACTTCAGTTAAAAATCCATTTTTAATGCAAATGAGATCAATTGAATTTATTTTTTTTAGCAATCCAAGTGACGAATAACATTGCATAAGAAAAGACTTCTTCAGCCTCAGTGGAAACCTCCACTGAAAATGCTCATTGTGTATTTACAATTACTTTTAGAGGGCCTGCCCAGTAACTGATGGTTAGCCTGTTTAATACAGGCACATTAGTACTGGCTGTACAGGTGGACTGCTTTTTAAATTAGAGTGCAACAGAGGATTACATCTATTTTGTGCCAGTGAAATAGACACTAGTTTCATTTTAGCATTTCTTGGACCCATTGTGCTGGATGTTGCATGACAATAAGGTGCCTTTTGCTTGCAGGAGGCTTTGGAGTGAGTGGCACTCTTGGGGCCAAGGTAGGAGAGAGAAGATCTGATGTAAGCTGCTCCTGTGCAGCTGGCAGCCTTATCCCCAGGAAAGGCACCAGCCTTTGGAGTCACTTTAACTTTCCTCCCATCCCAGTTTTGGGTGATAGGAATCCTGACAGCTGCAGGAGAGAAAATCCATCTCCAATCTCTATTCTTTCACCCATTTTCTCCTTCCCTTCTACCCTCTCTCCAAAAAGTTTGTATTCTAGGAGACATATCTCTTGTATTGGTATGCTAGAAGGTAGAGGTATTGTTTTATCGGGTTTGGGGTTGGGAGGGCAGAAAGTTATTTCTGCTTCTGTTCTTTTTGCATCAGTCTAATTACAGGACAAATCTTCCTCAAGGAAATGACCAAAGGGCTCTGTGTTGTAGCATTATGTTTGCAGCTTTACTCTCATGAGTAGTTCAGCTGTACACACATAAGTGCTCGCAGGATCAAGCAGGATGAAGACAAAAAGCAGACAAAGCAAAGGGGAGCGAGTTAGACATACAAGCACAGTGGTCAGGGTGATGATAGGCACACATGTTGTTAGTTCCTTTCCCCCTCCCTCCTGCCAACCAATAAAACAAGCAACATATGATAGGAGGAGGAGAGGGGTGAAAATCTGAATCTGTACTTGGAAAAACACCACCCATCTGTAATAGATTCATATTTCATAGGTCTTGCTTAGGCTTCATTTACACCCTCTGAGTGTATTTCTTTCTATTAAGGATCCCTGTGGACTATTCCTGATCCATTTCAGGACGGCAGAGGGAAGCGGAGATAGCCTGAACTGCAGTGCACTGCAGTCTCCTCATTTAGGGAGGGAGAAATATTTCTTTTGGCAAGCAGAGGTGTGTCTGTGCTCCAAGGTCTTCAGTGTGCTTAGTGAGGACGGATAAGTAATGATGCCTACATTTGAATTTCATGAGACGACTCTACTTTCTGATAGGTATTTTTCAGGTTTGTAACAAAAGCAAGTATGTTTTCAATTTCCAGTGAAAATGAATTCTGAAAAAAAGAAGAAAAAAAAAAAAAAAAAGATCTGTTTTAGTCAATTTTCATTTCACAATTCTGATTTAACAATTTTATTTTACTTCCTACATCATCTGTAAAGCTTTCCAGAAGCATATTACTGACATGCTACATCTGGTACAATATCACTGAAATCTTCCATTTTTAATATCTTTTGTTATTCCTAAAGGATACTCCTATTCACTACCAATAAAAAACATCTTCATCTCCTTTCCTAGATCAAACTCTATCTTGTTTTGTAATGAAATAGTATAAGAACATGCATTTGAGTTCACAAGGAAGTGAAGTTTCTCTTTACACTCACAGACTATAGCTCTAGTACACAATTTTGTAGAGTGAGAGAACATTTAAATTTTAATAGCTTTATTCTGAAGCAAGTCTTCAAGCACAGATGTAAATAATTCAGAACTTAAAGGTCTCTGACATGGTGCTAATAGTTCATTGTGTGCCTAGAATTTGTATAGGTGGACATGAAAGCAGATACTAAGCAGTTTTGCCCATGGCAGTGTCACCATGAGGCTGTATGGTTGTAGGTGAGTCATGGAAATTCTATCTCGTTGTCTATAAAATGGGGATAAGCTATCAATTTCCCTGGAATGCTGTGATCCTCAAATAATGGATGATATGAACATCTCTGTTGAAATACCACATCATTAATTTTCCATTGCTCTTTTGCCAACGTTTGAAGACATTTAGATCTATGATGGTCCAGACTTTAAAGCTACTAGCAGTACTATAATAACTGTTTTCAATTTTTAAAAGATCTGATTTCCTACCTTCTTTCTAAACATTTGCTACTTAAATCTCAACTGCATTCTTACAGAAATGATTTCCCATGTTTCCTGAGCTTTACCTCTCCAAATAATGATGTACAGTAGTCAGTAATTAACTCAAACACAGGAGTAGTCCATCCCCTTATTTTGGAAACAGGCTCATGTCACAGTTGCATTGTGAATTGTGGGCCTTGAATCTCCTCTGCTCTTTGACCTGCTCATGTGGGTTTGACTTTAACACCTTTGACCCTCATATTAAGAAATAAAAATAAAAAAAGGAAAAATTCAGAACTGAAACACTTTGGCAGTCATTTTGTACAAAAGTAAGCAAGTATGCACTTAATTTAGCTCTTGAATTGCTGAATTTCTGCAGTTTTCACTACTTATTTTAGGAATTCATAAGTGTTCTTTTCAATTTGAAATGATATTGTGAACAATTGTTAGAGAGCTGGTGAACTTTTTCTAGACCTTTTCGTCCTGTCAATAAAATTCAACTGATCAGAGATTGTTCATAAAAATGAAAATATCTGCATATGTATTTTTAACTGGGTATGTTAAGGCATCCATAGATAATCTACTATTCCAACAGATATCACTAACATGCTGTAAGGCTTTGGGCAAGGCTTTTTGCACATTCTAGCAGTGGGGAAATATTAATGAAACACATCATCCTAGGAATGTACATATTATCGCTTTTGTTTTAAAAGCTGTCCACAGTAATGAGCTCAACATAACCTTTTGCCCCTCAGATTTCTACAGAATGATCCACCTGGCAAAGAGTTAAGTGCAGACCATAACTACACGTACAGCCTGCAAGTGTCATCATCTTTTCCTTGCAAACTGTGTGTGCATGTGTGTGTGTCTGAGCGCATGTTTTAAAGACCTTGCCTAATCACACCTCACTTATTTTTAAGTGGAACATGTGGTTTGACTTTGCACCCACTTTTCTACTAGAAGACTAAATGTTAACACCCAGGGGCACCTGTCTTAGATTAGTGAAGTTTACTACAAGTGATGGAACCAAACTGATGGGATTATACTTGGTTCAGAAACACAGAATTGAGTCAAACAGGCTTTTGTTTTTTATTTATTTATATGTTTCAAAGTACAGAAGATGACACTAAAAACAAAGGGAAAATGTATCTCTAATGCAACAGTTTAAAAATGTTTGACAAGTTTTGCTGACATGTTTTCTGTGTGGAAGGACCTGAAAATCTCATGTCCACTTGACAAGAGCATTTTTGTCATTCCACAGTGGCAAAACAAGTGCAAAATGTGAAGTGGTCTGCACATATGGCCTTAGAGGGCACTGAGGTTTGGTGAGGGTCAACGTTTTTTGGATCTGGGTAAATTTCATGGTCCCAGCTGTCCAGATGATTTGCAGAGGACACCAATATACTAAAGCAACCTGCTGTGAATCTTCATCCAAACAGGTTAATGCATGGCAGGCACCCAGTATGGGCCTCATAACTTCACAAAACTAAAACAAACTTCCACCAACACCAGTTAATGAGATTTCCTCTTCTGGTCTTCTGATTGACTGGGTATAATTTACATGATTCTCCTATGATCATCTAAAACTCTGTCCTTCCATATATATCTAATAATTCTCAGCAGTATTAACATAGAAATAAATATATTTTAATGGATATTTTATTATCTATATACTGATTTAGCAGCCCAAGTACTAAAATACTGTAGTAATTTATTTTACAAACATAGTACTACAGTGCCAACAACAGACTTCTTTCTTACTGCTTTCAGCCGCTGCCCAGTACAAACACCTATGTCTGCATACTAACACACTCATTCGTACTAGCATACCCATGGACGTATGCATGTGAACATTAATACTTTATGTTTGGACTGTTATTTCCCTTTTATCTCTGTATGTCTTAAATTATCTTTCACGTCTTTGTTATCCACCTTGTCTTATCAATACTCTTATTTTTCTGATTAGTGTTGTGTGATGCTTTGGAGTAAATGAATATACGTATATTCAAAAAAGAAATGTAATTAATAGAGATCAATTGGTTGTTTTTTCTGCTTCCTTAATACAGCCTGTTGCTCTTCCCACTGAACCTCTCTTTCTCCTTCCCTGGGGTATTTCTGAGGTGTCAGATGCTGCAACAAGGTTTTGTCATTTCTTTGGAATGCATTGTTGCTGTAATATTGTTGCCGTCACATTTTCAAAACTCCATTTTAGATGTCTTTTCTATCACAAAATGGAGTAATTTAAAAGGCAACTTACATATAAGTAATTTTCTATATTTCATTATTCTCACTTAATTGCCGATTTGCAGAAATGAATGGAACAGAACCATCACACTCCTGTCACTTTTTAACTCCTAGTCGAAGAGACTGGTAATATTTCATTTTATACTAAAAATGGAATCATTAGTTTTCATATTCTGTTATTTAAGGACAGGTTTAAGTACTTCTGACATTGGAAGGCTTAATGTTTGATGGTGGGCAGATAGAAAATTAACATACCAAATATAGTATAAAACGGGGCATTTTAAACGATAGTACTGCACCTTCTCCTGTTTTTAATAACACAGTAATTCTGGGAGATATCTCAAATATTCCTCCCTCTTCCTCAGTGGAGAACATTGTGGGACTTGCTAATGAGCTGGCAGACACCATCCCACCAGTGTTGGTGGAGGGATGGAAGCTTCTGCTGGCTGAATTTTGTTCTAGGGGTTCGTGGCACCCACCTCACAGTGCCACTCCTTCACTGTCCCACTCCTCCATGGCACCACAGCAAAGCCTCCGTGGCACTAGTGAAGACACAATCTGTTATCCTAATTCCTCATGCCATTTTACCTTCACTCTGAACGTGGCTGCAGTCCACCTTTGGGAAAAGTCGGTGTGAAATCATTTCTTGCACTTACTCCAGTTTTTCTTGCACTGATGAAAAATACCGCATGAAACAGCTGAAGCAATGTACACATCATGGTTTGCATCGCTAGATGTGACTGTTCTCAAAAACACAACTGAAATGGTGCTTTATTGATTGCTGCTCTTTGATAGAAAAAAAAAAAAAAGTCACATACTATGAATGTCAATAAATATGGTATGGGAATTGTGAATTATTAGGGACATCATGTTTCCAGCAGATGTTTTCGTCCCATAACAGAAGCTGATTTAACAAGTCTGCTTGCAGCTGGCCCCAGAGCCCCACTGAGCTGAGTCAGCAAGACGGGCTTTGTGGTGCTGAATTTTCTCCCACCCTTTACCATCAGCCATACATGTAGGCTTGAATAATGAGCAAGAGCCTGAATTCATGCTCAGCACTATAACAGCGAGCATGCAGTGGTGTTGGGCAGAGGACACCAAGGAGAGTGGTTGTGTCAATAAATTTAAGATGCTGATTTCCAGCTTCTGGGGAAAGGCTCCCATTTCTTTTTTAAAACACTCCTGTGTTGAGTATGGCTGGAGCTGCATGTGCAATAAGATGCCTGCCCTGCAGCTGCAAAACCTGCAGGTGCATAAATCTCCAACATTTATGATAAAATCTGTGTCATGGACATTTTCTTATCAGAGCAGATCAGGGAGAGGAGAAGGAGGAAGGGCTGAGGAAAGGCTGCTGACAGATTTGAGCTGCTTGGAAACACTGGCCACTATTTAAAGAAGGCATCCAAGTCCTGCTCTCCCCAGAGCTAGTAATAATTGTGCCTTTTGCTTCCATGGGAATAGGCTCAGGCCTTTGGCTGGCAAATGTTTGCATATAGCCCAAATCAAGTCATTAGTTGCCATGTGTCCAACCTGTATTTTAGGGCCCTCCAGCTGAAAAGTCCATTTGCATATTTATCCCAGCCAGGAACATGGTAATTAAGTCTGTGGCGTTGTACACAACCCCGAGGAAAGTCTGTAATTCAATAGTTCAGAGAGACTCCTGCTGATTTCAATGGGTTTGGAGCAGTCACAAACTCAGAGGGTGTTTACTGGATCATGGACAGCCCGAGTACTTGCAAGAATGATTAAATTAACACTTCAAATTATCAACGCCTCTGCAAAACTAAAATACCAGCCCCACCTTTCAGACTACAGAAAAGGCATTACAAAAGGGATGAAGTTTGCCCTTTGATTTGGCCTGCTCTGTGTCGCTGTACATCATGCAAGCATGCACAGCTCTTGTGCCCATCTCATCTCCCAGCAATGCAGATCGTCTCTGGTCACAGACGGTAGGAGAGCAGCTTGGAGAGATGGGCTTGGACCTGAATAATGGACAAGGCTGTCATCACAGCAGGTAGGGGAAACACAGGAATTTAGCACAAAGGCTTTCAGTCGCAGTTAAAAGACGATCTTGTTAAAAAGAAACAAACAGCTGCACTGGCAGAATCCTGAGAAGCAAAGTCTTCCACACAGGGTTGAAACATCTATGGTAGGAAAAAGACGTTTACCAGAGGAGAAAATCCTTAACTATGTTTCATGGAGATAGGCCAAAAACAGTTCCTGCATCTGGAGTTTTACTCTGCTAAAAGAGATATAACAATCCTTTGGGTAATTCAGAAAAAAAAACCAGCATGAGCTGAAATTTTAACTGCTCCCAAATGCATAGATGATTACGGTTGTTGGGTTTTTATACAGTGCTATGACTCCCATTTATTTATTTATGTGTGTTTGTATTTTGGGGGACAAATATGCCATCTGCCCTTTGATTTCTGTGAAGCCATATTTTATCCAAGGGTCTGGCTGGCCCCTTCCCCGGCATGCTCGTGAAACTCCCCTCCTTCACCACCAGGCCTTCAGCTGGTCAGCTCTACTATCTTTCAGGTAAATTAAAAGTATTAAGCCTGTGAAAATTGGTTGTAACTTCAGCCCTTTTTTATACCAATGCCTTCACCCAACTTCTCTTGCCTGTAGGATCTCTGATCACCTTCACCAGCCTGGAGTGAGGAGGAGAGGAGGTTTCACAGCACATTGCATTGCTGAATGAAAAGAGGAGGAAGAAAGAGACTTTGCAGAAAGACAAGAAAGGCTGGCCAAGAGGCAGCTAAGGATGCCTGCAAGAGACAAAGACCTTGGGACTCATTCAAAGCCCATTGAAGTCTATGGAAGTATTTCAATGGGCCTTGGACCAGAACTCTTTAGAGAAATGAATAGAGAAATAATAAACGGGTTTGGGAGAGAAACAAATCCAGAGGTGGCGGAGGTAGATGGCACAGCTGTAAAGAAAAAAGTGATCTGGCAGGAAGAAGAGGGCCTGGGCAGTTGGAAATGAAGATAGGGGTTGGCAGCGCAGGAGTTTGGCAAATGACCCGAAAATGTTGACTCAGAGATTCGTTTGCTTGTTTTGTAGTGTGTGGTAGCAAACAAGGCCCAGAAACACAGTTCATTGTTCCAGCAGGGGGTTCGTCCCTGGAGACTTCCCTTTCGCCTGCCAACCGCTCCCCTGGGGTTAGCCAGCAGTCCATTTTTGGCCTTCTGAATAATTTTCCTTAATAATAACATGTTCTGAGCAGGTTCTCATGTAGCAAACTGTGAATGTGACCTAATAAATTCTCAACTGCTCGACAAAACATCTAGGGCATTTTTTTTGTTTTCAAAAAATAAAATTACACAATGATTTGCAGTGTAGCTGCTAAATCCAGATTGAATTCCAGAGTTAAACCAAAGCAGCCTCAGATCCAGTTTCCCCATCCCAGTAGAAAATTGCTTGCCTAAGGTTTCTGGGAAATGGGAACATATAGAATAAAATAAAATAAATAAATAAATAAAAACCCCACACACAACAAACAGAAGTATGAATTTAATTACCAATACTATGCTCCAACCTCCAAGGGGAAAGAGAAAGATAATTGCTTAGGGTCTCTGGGTAGAATCCTGTCCCCATAGCCAAGACAGCAACCAGTCTAGCCAGCGTCTCAATGACAGGAGAGCAACGTGCAGCATGTTTTCTGGTGTCAGTGATTCTGCATAGAGTCATAACAGGTAAGTGAGATGGTAATTAAAAATGGAAGGAAGCATTGGCCGGAGGTGAGAACAGGTGGTACGGGGGGGGGGGGGGGGGGGGGGGAAACGACCTGCATTTCATTGCTTATAAAATGGCAAGATAAAAATATACCGCAGCAATAAAAGCACAGTTCTCACAGGGATTTTTCGCAGAAAGCTCCAGATAGAGAAATAAGAATCTGAAAGGGAAAGGTGGAGGCATTTGTTGTTTGTTGTTTGTTTGTTTTTTTTTTTTTGCAAGCTGCATAAAAACCCTGGACAATACGGAGCAGCCCAGGAAATGCAAACAGGTTGTTGTGATAAAGCAAAGCCTCCCATGGGGAAACAGATTTGAAGTGGCAAATGTGCTTGCGAGGGATAAGTGTGGGCTTTTGAGGAAGAATCACAGCAACAAAGAGTGGGGGATGTGGTGCCGTCTGATGGAGGAGGGCAGCAGAGAAGCCTCGCACCCCACTGCTGTGGACAGCCTTGCTGGGACAACAGCCAGGCCACCACTGGTTACATCCGAGGGGACATCCCACCAAAGGTCCCTGGTTGTACAGCTCAGGGACAAAGGAGGAGAGAAAAAATCCTCTTCTGACTCATGGACCTGCCCAACAGCAGGGATTGGAGGCAGGGTCTCTCGGGTACTGATGGTGACAGAAATCTAATTTTGAGTGAAAAATCTGCTGGAAAGAGCAGAGCCTCTTTGGCCCTTTTGTTGTTGGTTTTAGGTGAATGGGCATGTAGTATATCCAAAATATTTCATCCATGCTACAGATTGCTTTCTTGACAGAAATGTGTCCTTCTTTTAGCTTGAAAATCCAAGCTTGATTTGGGTTTGAAAACTGGGTTTACCTTTTTCTTAAAAAAAAAAAAAAAAAAAAATCAGTAAATAACTTATTTAGAAAGCAGAGAGACTTGAAGTGCTAATAGGTCAGGTAATATTTCTCTTTGACTCTGGGAGGAGAGATTCCCTTCTCCTAAGGTTACAGTTCCTTCCCACCCTGTGGTGATCTGTCCTTCACGCAAATAAAATGGTACAGGAGCACACCTGGGGACCATGCCCCTGAGTACTCTCAGCTGTTCCTCCACTCTTAGACACATTCATTCTGGAGTTTTTGCCCAGTTTCCTAGTAAGTTTTGAACCAACTGCCTTATTTCACCTAGATTTGATGCAAAATTATCAAAGCCACCTGTGTGTTTATTTTTCTTGTAAAATGTCTTCTAGCAGAAGGGAATATGATTTGGTCCTGAAATGATAGCTTGGATCACGTGAACCTCTTCACTGATTATTTCTGTAACAGTTTTTTAATTAGTATTCCTATGTTTGCTTCTTGCTGCTCAATTACTCTGCAGGGCATTGATTATAGGGTGTATTTTATAGATATATACACAGAAAATGGATGATTTTAGCATAATTCTATTAAGAATTCAAGTAATCAAGAGGCATAAATCTGTAGGATCATTTTTCTTGCAAATCATTTCCAGACTAGTTTTAAACTGTAAGACACTGGGGGAGAAAAATGTCTCTCTCTCCATTTGCTAAATACCTACTTCAGTGCAAACTGTATTTTGACAGAAGCCTTTGATCTCTATCAGACTGCAAATGACTAAAAATTAAACATGAGGAAGAGCATAGGGGAAAAGTACTCAGCACGAGCCAGACAAGGGGGATCTTTTTCTTCTTCATGCAAAATGTCATCTTAAATTCTCCCTTGTAGACTGATACAAGGAGACACCACGTAGGTCCTGATCCTGCTTTGTCCCCCCTCCTCCTCAGCCATCTGCACAAGCAGACGAGTGATAGGAATTAGATTAATTGGTGTCAAGTGGGGCTAAATCCTGCAGCTCCCTGGCACCCACCCGTGCTCAGCTGCTGCTCTGGGGTCCGTGCGGGTCCGTACCTGGCCGTACAGCCCCGTGTTGCAGGCATCTGAGCCGGACATTGGCACCCACAAACGGCTCAGTTCAGTCCTGAGTGTAAAGATACAGGAGAGGGAAGGCATCACAGGGAGAAGTGAGAAAGGACCTTTGATTCCTAGGAAATGAACTGGGCTTCATCTGCAAAAGCTTTAACATTTTGTGGCCAGAAACTGTCCTTTGCTACAGCTGTACAACCATGTTAGCTTATCACGTGTAAATCCCCACTTTGATAGTGAGCTGATGAAAATGCTGGTTGAATATTTAAAAACCCATTCCTCCCTGCTCATGGAAAGGCTTGAATGAGAATACAAACTGTGTTACATAGATGAAGCAGGTAAACACTTCGTGCCCAGCCTCCACACTGGATGTGCTCAGGGTTCCTGGTTTGTATTTAAACCTCACAGAGATTTGTTTATATCCTCAGCTTAGTGCACATGATTCAAGCTTAGCCCATTTGTATGTTTTGGCAGATTTTTAGTGCTAAATAATAATTTTAAGCAGTTCAATTAATGCATTTCTCCATTTTCTGTTCAAACTATGAATGAACAAACATTTCCATGAAGAACAGAAGTGAATTTTTATGCTGAGAGCTTTCCTCTCCTAACCCTGCTCTATGGCCTCATAAAAATCTCACCATATAACACATACAAATTCAATGAGATTCATGTATTTAATATTAAGCCCACACTTAATATTTTTAATGGATATAGCTTAGTCCTCACCTCCTTGCCAGCTGGAGCTCCTGAAGGTTGGGCCTTTTGGCTGCTCCATGTCACAGTGCAAGGGCACTTAGGGACAGCAGAATGTCATCACAATCACATGAGCACAGACTACATGTGCTCTCTGAGGAGGAAGACACATTGGGCTTGGCACAGCTGCACATCAGCTAATCCAGCATATGAACCTGCTTCAGGTATTTCTGAATGTGTACACATGGGGGGCTGGAGATAGCCCTTTGTCTTCACATGATACAAGGAGACATGTTCCTCCAATTTAAATCCTGGTCACAATATTTCTGACAATGTGGGACAAAATTAAAATATCAAAAAAAAAAAAAAAGTGCATAAAATAGCAATATCTTGTTGGGATAGTGCCTATCTCTTCATTACTGTAGGTTTATTGTTTTGGTTTCTGTATCATTTATCTTATTGTGTACTTCCTATTTACCTCATTTCTATATTATCTGTCTTTGTATTTCTACTACTACAAAAAATAGTAATTGTTCTTAGATGCTGTTATTAATGCCTGGCTTGCAGTGAGACCATTGCATTGGGATTTGTTTGCTTCTTAGCGCTGAAACTTTTCACATTGCATAGCAGATTTGAAACCAAATCGAAGTAAGGAGGGCTAATGTGAGACTTCAGAGCCTTCAGTCTCTCAGGACAGCAGGAAATAGCCGTGGTGAGGGGCCGGTTCGTGTCCTACATTCAGCTCTTGCTGCTCTCAGGCAGCGACGCTGCAATGGTTAAACTTGCTGGTGTGGGAAGCACAGGTACCCGCGCACAAAGCACGGGTGTGTAAAACTAAGTCTCTTGCTGATAGCCATCTGGAGATCACAGACTTCAGCTCACTCTGACTTATTTTTAGGCACCAAGCTTCATAGTCTTTAAGGGCAAAAAGAGGGGAGTAAAAATAGGCCAATTAGTATAATTTCTAAAAAAATTCCTTAAAGATCTTGAGCAATTGCAAAGGTGACTTTAAAATTTAAGAGGAATGAAAAACAAATGGGCTGGGTAGGAAATTTGGGGGCCTCTAAGAAGATCACTTAGCCAATAAATTGCCTTTTTTTATCTGAGCATCTTTGAAGTATCCTCCCTGGAGGGACTATCTTAAAGCTAGCTTTAGTTGGTAGTATTGGGCTGTTAATGGCTTCCGAATGTACCTTTCCTATTCCCTAATCTTACTGTAGCCTCTTACCTTCCCTGCTTGTTTTGTTACAATTTCACTCCATGTATAAAGATCAAACTTAAAATCATGGCAAGAAAAGCTTTTTTTCCTTTTTTTTTTTTTTATCCAATTACAAAGTAATATTTGACATTATTTAAGACTTGCCATGGTCAGTAACCAGTTTGTCACACAGGGTCACATTAGTTTGTCTGTAGCATTGTGAATTTGGGGAAAAGATTTCAGTCCTGCTTGAAAATCTATGTGTCATCAACTCGTTGGACATCTGGTTTCAATTTACAATGTATCTGCCTGAGGGAACATATCACCCCCAGAGTAAATAATAATAATAATGTTAATAATAATAACAATATCTATAATATAGTAATAATAGATGTAAATGAAGTACATGTTCTTGAGTTTCCAATGCGGAGAAAACAAATTAGAAAATGAATTGCCTGGAGGTTTGCATTTACATTGCACGGATGGTTTACATTTTAAGGAACATGAAAACAGACTGCCTTCAAGGAAGACCATGAATATTTGAGGAAGATTTATTTAAACCCAAGATTTGGGGAAATGTTAAAACCAGATGAACCCTATATAGAATAAAAGTGTGAGATCAAGTAATTGGGTTTAGCACAAACCGTGGATCTAATCATGCTGGTAAAATCTATATTTAAATTCAGGGTGGGTAAATGTCTGCAATCCAATGGGGAAGCAAAATGTCTTCTGGGGCTGAGGGCAGATATTTGCTAATAAAGGGGGAGGCTTGGCTTCTGAAGACAATCAGAGCCTCTTGTCCATGGAAGGGCAGCGGTAAAAGAGAGGGAGGGTGGGCAGCCCGGGCTGGAGGCTGTGTGCCACCTGGCCCCGCAACCCCCAGCATCACCTCACGGCCCCAGTCCCCAGCACAAAAGCATTTATGCAAAGGTGTCAAAAGAAGGTGGCTGGATGGAGTTGTGCATTTGGAGGAAATTACAAACTGTTTGATATTCACAGCTGAATCTGTTTTGTAAAAAGCAAAATCTTTTATGGGAAAATATCTGTTTGAATGCAGCTTTTACCAGGAAGTGAAAGAGAGAAAGCAGTGAATACAGCAGTGGTTGTTAACTTGCTTGCATTTTATACAAAGAACTCTTTACTTCTATTCCAAACAAAAAGAAGCAGGCACGCTCCTACTGCAGCCTCCAGGAGAGCCTGCTGACTGCAGCTTTCAGTCAGCTGTCAGGAGCACGGGTTCAAGCTGCTCCTCCGAAGCAGGCACAACGGCAAACTGAACCTCCGGGTCTCATTGCCGGGCCCTGGCCGCGAGGCTATTAAACATTCAGGAGTGTGTTTCCTTTCCTCTTGTTTGTCACAGAGAACTTCAAAGGGTCTCGAGGTCCCCTTCATGCAGACCATGATGTAAAAACTACACCGGTAAAATTCCCAATTCCCAACAAGACAAAAAGCAGCAAGAAAATCTCCAACAGCAGCTCTTCAGCTCCAGTGGCAGCTGTCATTGCAGGTCATAGCAGGTCAGTGTAGGGACACAAAAACTGGTAAAGAATGAATGCCTTTGGGTATCCCAACCTGGCTGGTTGAGCATTACCTTGGAAGATGGTCAGAAGTAATGACTGGGTGCCACGAGGTACTGCTCTTCAGAGCAACTCCTCTGCTGTGGGACAGAGGTAGGTTCATGGAATGAGGCTCTGAGTAACACTGGGCTGATAGTATAAATAAGTGACTTGGTTTTTATGCAGTTTATAATTGGGCATATACACAGGTAAAATCAAAGAAAAACATCCAAGCGTTTATTTCCTTAGAAGTATACAGAAGGAAAAGTTAGGGAAAAAAATCAGCTATGAGTATATTTAAAGAATTTGTGATAGAACCATGGAAAGTGTTCACATTTCACCTCCAAGCACAATTGCAGAGCAGGAAAACTACCAGGGAACAGGCAAGCATCAAAATGTAAAGGACTATTCAAGCTCAAGAAAATATCATTTGACAATTAAATTTATCCCAAATAAAGCCAAAAAAAAAAGGATTCTGGAAGGTGGGAATATAAGCTGCTGTCTCTGAAGAGACACTGTAAGAAAACTGGAAAAACAAGAAACCAGGTGCTCAACAAAGTTATTTGAGTGCTTCAGAATAGAAGATAAGTTTGTAAAATGAAAATATGAATAAATATAGAAAAGGTATGATAACTACAGTAGTGTATGAAGTCATTTGCCATCAGACTGAAAGATGAATACCATGTATCTGTCAAGTCATGAAGCTCAGATATCACATCATGCAAATGGGAAACAGAGGACATGAACAACAATACAAACAGGGAATGCCCTTGATCCAGTTATGTCTTCAGTTGACTTAGGAAAGTTAAGATCAAACATTGACTCTCCAGGAAAATATGTCAATGTCTTCTGGAAATAAAATATGAGGTAGAGGTGCTCTAAATGACTGTACTTCTTGGCAAGATACCTAGTTATTATGGCTGCTTCAAACAAACAAAACCAAAATAAGCGTGGGCATCCTGAACTAGTTTATCTTCAAAAAAGCATGGGAGGAAAGTAATGGAAATAATTTTGACTTAATCCTGCTATATGAATGTAAAAGTGTCATTGTTTTTAAAATAAATTGATTTGCTGTACTCTGGCTAAGCTCTTTGAAAAAATAAAAATAAATAAATATGAAGAGATGCAGGAAGGATGATGGATATCTTTTGTATAGACTTTAAAGAGATTCTCAGCAAAGGTCCTCACAAGATCTGACACCTGTAAATCAAGATTAGGGTTCTATGTGCAACTGGGAACAGCGAAGGAAACAGGAATGTGGGGGTGGCTTAAATGACCCCAACTCACCATGGCTCTCTGCTGGAACTGGACCATGAGCATGGAGACAGGCTGGTGTTAAACATGCTGAAAACCAAAATTAGGCAGCCAGCAATGACAGGGAGACATATGTGAACCTCCAGATAGATCTTGCAAAATGAGGAAATCAGACAATATTCTGGCAGATGAAATTCCACTTATTTATAAAATAATCTACTTCAGAAATTAAACTACTTGTATACTCTGCTGAGACCTGAATTTGTTGTGAACTTCTGAGGTAAATGATTTAGGCATCACTGTGGACAGCTCAGTAAAGACATCTGTTCAAATTCAGTGTGCAGCAGCAGTCTAAATTGTAAATTAGATGTTAGGCTGCATTAAGAAATTGGATGGCTGTAATATGGAAAATATGGTACCATTTATAAATCTGTGAAACAGACCTGGAGACAGAGAGCATTCATTTTGTTCTCTTGATCTCCAAGAAAGAAAAAGGAAAAACAGAAGTCTCAGGTGGCAACAATGGATTGTAAGAGTTACAATGAGGAAACATTTAAAACTGGAGTCCTTGGGAAAGAGGCTTTAATTTAGAAAGAGGAAAAAACAAGCATACAGGTAAAGATAGAAACATATGGTGTAATGGAAGCTCAAATTAAAATCAGACATTCTCATATTGCTCTTTTATACAGAAGCATTTATACAGAATTTGAAAGCCAGGCATTTCTAGTAAACAAACATAAGCTTTAATAATTCTATTTTATATCAGAGACCAGCTAGAGCTGTTGACATGAGGTATGATATTTCAAGTGTTATTGCTTATTCAATGTTTGTAACAGAGGTAGTTTCAGGAAAACTGTGATTCTTCTCACTTTTAACACTTTTCACGTTTCTAGAGACATTCACAAAAGGCTGATTTGTGTAAGTTCAAAAACTCTCTTTAATTAAAAAGCCATCTTTGTGAATGCAAATGAATACATCAAAAACTCTCAGAAGTCCACACAACTAATAATTAATCTAGATTTCAAGGACTCTCTAACACTGTTACATCATGAATACCTCCCTCATTCAAGAATGGGCATCCTTCTAGCAATTAAAAGAAAAATTTAGAAGATAATTAGACACAATTCTCATCACAATATTTTATACAGGTAAAAGATTTTGAAATTAGGTCAAGGGAGGGAGGGAAAATGGTGATTCATTACAGAGGCTCCAAGAAGCAGAATTACCTCATCATAACTTCTAAGTAATCTGTTTTTCTCTGTTGTCATTGTAATGAATCACCACTGTTAATAAACTAGGAAGCCAGGGACCACCTTATGTTGTATGGATAAACTGGCTACAATCTCACATCTGCCTTTATCAACAAAAGTGCCAATAAAAATGTTGAAAATTTCATACATTACAAAATATGCAGACTATATGTTGCTTATACACTGTGGTGATAGGCCATATAGAAAAATAAATTTTAAAAATAATAATAATCTGATTGCTCCTTAAATGTCTCATTTGCACAACAGCAATTAGAGAATAAACCTTGGATACCAAAGCAATTATGCCAAAATATATCAAAGTCCTTGCACTCCCTGAAATAATAGGGGAAGGGATAGATGTAATTTATTTTAATGGACCGGCAGAGGTAATAAAGAATTGCTTAATGTCATTCTTCACAGATTTAGATCTTTATGATAAGATTTTTATGAAATGGAATATATAACCCAAATAAAGTGAAACCAGATTTAATGAAATTGCCCGTCAATAGCACTTTCACAAGTTTGGAGTGGAGTTTTTTCCTTCGGTCTGGGTTTATCTGTTCTTAAAACCATTTGCTGAAGTTTCACGCAGGCTTATAGCAATGATAATAATAGCTGCTGCAGCTGGATCATTTTCTGAGTGATCAAAAGTTATTTTCTATATATCGGATAGTGTCTGGTGGGAGATAATATCCAAGAGCTCAAGCAAGTCTCAGGAGTACCGATATCACAGTTCTGCTGATTTTGTTACTGATTTGCTGCTTGACCTTAGATATGGTAAGTGAGCTAGTGTTAAATAAGTGTAAGTAATACCAAGAGCACAGAGTTCCTCACAGTTTTAATTAATGCCTACAGAGACCTTGAAAAAAAGCCTGATGAAGTCCCCTAGGCTTTCTAGAAGTCCAAAATATTATTGTTTAAATAGTTTGAAGCTTTGACAATATTCCATGCAAAGGTGAATACACATAGATAACAAAAGCTTATTTACATTTGTGGTATGTTTTTATTTTTAAATAAAGTGTCTTTAAGATAAATATTTTATAAGTGCATGATACACATTATAATGTGCATATAGATATATATTTATTATAATCTGTTATTTTATCTATTAACATCAAGTCAAAATCTTGTGGAGAAAAAAGAAGAAAAATTCCTAATCTTAAGGAAGAATATTCTCTATTCTTCTCTATATTTCACTGCCTGGCCATCATTTGAAAGATTTCAGCGGTAGCTTGATAGGGCACATCTTGCATGAGCAACTCAAAAATTGGTAGGGTAACCTAGTACATGACTAGATGAATATTAAATCTGATAATGTTCAGTGTCTCATTTCCCAGGGCTGAAGCAAAACTCTTAGCAATACCATACTGAAAAATATATTTAAATCCTTGTTGTAATCTTGACCAGACCTCACTGAGGTCAATGCAAGGATTCCCATAACAGGGCAGAATTTTGGCAGTAACTACTAAAACTTTCAGAACCAGAAGGAGATTTAAAGGATCATTTTGGGATACTAGGTCTCTGCTAGAAGCCATGCAGGATCTGTGAGATCTATGCAAGGGCTTACATTGGAGTTGTTGCCACATGCTGAAGACTACACTGTAACATTCCCAAGCAATTGTAAGAAAAGAAATCCTAATTCATTTACTTTTATAAACAGTGCTATACCCCATAAAGAGTTTACAGAGTTGGAATTTTAACATTATATTCCCTACTTTTGCTTATGCCCTTTGCCCCTGCTGTCTGTGATGTGTCCTCCTACAGCTTCCTGTAGTCAGAGAAAAAAAGCTCAATCAGCCTCAGTTCCTGAGGAAGTTAGGAACTTCTGCTCCTAACAGGGCGGCACACATAGACAGGCTGTGTTTCAGATGCACAGTGATGACACCAAATGGACTGAACACAGTATTTCTGGTGGGTGTTCATTTTGCCTCCTTTTGTTTTAGAAGTCCTCTGTTGAAGACTTACCCTTAAGGAAGATAATTTTGGAGAGGGCACTGAGTATCACACATAAAACCTCTTTCTCAGGACCCAGTGGGCATCCAAGCTGCTAGGTCATATGAGCAAAGATACCAATAAAAAATCAAGTTTCTGGGATGGGAGTAATAATTGTCTTATACTTAAAATAGTCAATATAAGTAGCAGCAAAGCTCTTTTATGGAACCGAACAGCTGAAACAACAGCAATCTCCATCCCAAACACACTCACATTTTACAACCTGAAGGAAAGGCAAGCATGGAGGGGATTTCACTGACATTGTTCATGAGCACTTTAGTGTCTGAATGAGATGAAGGAAATACCAGAGCAGCTGGAGGAGAGGAAAAAAGCAGATTCAGAAGCATATTAGTGTCCGGAGAACAAGCCAAAAGATTGAGTGTTTAGGACCAGTGCTGGCTCAATGAGGTAATGAAGAAGTTGTTGTTGGCTAGACAAAATGTTAAATTGAAGCCTGAGGTGTAACAGCTGTCCTTCATTTCAGATGGCCGTAAAGAAGCAGTTAAATTCACTTATGAAACTATAGCAGTCTTCAAATCAAACCCAAGAAACATGTCATCACCTGAAAAGCAAAGGCAAATGTCTGGTCATTCAGGAATTTGAATAGTGTAGATACAAAGGTTCAGTAGGTTGGAGAGGGATGCAGATGACATACAGAGGAGGAACAGAAGTGAAGCACAAAGTCCAGAAAGAAGGATTGAAAGTGTTTGCCAGAGCTGGAGGTGTGGACTAAGGGAATAGCTCATATTGCTTGATTTTTGATGTTCAGGAAAACTAGACTTAATCAGCCTTCAAAAATATGCAAATTTGCATGGAAAAAAAAAAAAAATGCTCCCAAACTCCCAGTTTTTCTTTCTCTCTAGAAAATTTTCAGCTTTTTGCCAGCTGCTTGAATCCAAGGGAGGAACAGTTTACATTATTCAGGGAAAACTGACTGCGTGCTTGTATTTTCTCTCACTTGTGATCCTAAGGCAACACTCTATGACACTGAGCACAGAGAATGCAGAAATATGAATCCTCATATTATGCTGCTCTGGGATATTGTTTAAGATCCATAGAGACCTGAAGTAAACTTAGAGACCCACAAATTGCTACTTCACATCTTCAAAGTCTTCCGTCCACTTGAGAAACACAAACCTGTGGAATGTGTAAAAAGATGCCAGTGCAGTCAGTTGTTCATTAACTGCAGCAAGCAGTACGCTACAAAACAAAATAAAAAGTCCATCTCTAAGTCCTCCCCAGAAGATTATTTTTCTGCAGGTATGAAGACAGAAAAAACCTGCAAAAGACATTGCAGGAATGAAAATCCAGGTCCCCTGTTGCTTCCAACTGCTCCATTTCAGCATCTCAACCAACAGAATGAAAGACTCAATGATCAAAAACTTTAGCTATCTACCATTGTTTTCTCCTAGGAATCTGAGTAAGTTTGCTGGGAAACTCTGAGTAAGTTCTGCAGGATTTGGATCAGGTACTTGAGGAAAGGGCTGAGAAAAGGATCTTGGCGGTTTCAGCATCCAAGCACTAGGATGGTAGTCAGAACAGCCAGGAAATGAAATGGGGTAATGATGCACCTAATAACTTACTGAAAATTCTGCAATGGGGAACAGAGCCAAAATCTCAGTAGAGATGTGAGCCTTTATTTCAAAACAGAGCAAGAAGCATCTTGGCAAACTTCCCAAATGCAAGGTGTGCAGCTGAAAGCATTATTTCCAAACAATTCCATTCCAGAAGTACAGATTGAATGGAGATTATCACAGCTACCCCCAGGGCATGACTAACCAGGACTGGTGAGGTAGATCAAGCTAGTGAATTGCTCTAAAGACTGACATTTCAATAGTGTATTGTGTGATAAGGGCCAGATCCTCAGCTGGTGTTGGCAAGGGCAGCTTGCGGGACATCAATGGACTTGTATCATTTTATGCCAGGGGAGAATCTGGCCCATGGTATGCATGCAGAGATGATTCATAGCTTAATACCAGGTAACACAAGGCACTGTCAGAAAGACTTTAAACTAATATACTGCAATAATCTAATCTTGTTGTCTCAAATACAAACCACTTCATCAACCTCAGATTAAGTCAGTATGGGCTACATCTTCCCAGCCCTTTAAGAGGAAAAATCCAGTAATTTACCATCTGGTTATAATGTGAGGGTCACATGGAAAGAGCAAAAGTCTCTCAATATGTATATTTTTTCCTATTCTAGAAGTTTTGAGAAATGACGCTACTGTCAAGAACTATTTGTAAGAAAGGTATAATGAGGGGATATGAAGAAATAGTCATTATTCCTCAGTTCAGTAATCTTACAGGGTTCACAAAATAGGGTAAAGGTTGTCCCTGAATATTGCTATTGTTCAGACTCTGATCCATTGCCATTTCTAATATTGCTTCATTCACTTTTTCATTTTATGCCTTTCATACAAGCTTGGAAGTCAATGCCACAAGTCAGTCTGCAGCTATTCCGGTCAAACCAGAATCCCAGGGCATTTGGCCACTTCCTTTTGTGCAATCCTATGTTGCACAAGAATCCCTGTCCTCCTAACTTCAGTGACTAAAAATTTGGGGTGCTTTTCATATCTTAATAGCTTTCACAGATTATAACCTGATAGTGGTAGGCTGTTTTACTTTATCTGTGGGAGAGTCTTTCTTTGCAAGACAACGCTAACTCAGTTGGCTCAGATGGCTGTTGTTTTGAAGACATCTAGAACAAACTGCTGCAATACAGTATTTCAAACTCTTTCTGATAAGACTCTAAGTAAGTTAGATAGTAGAAATCAAATTCATAAAAGATAGGTTCAAAAAGGAGGCAAATAAGCTATTCCTCAGGTGGTTAACACAAAAAGTAGTGGGGTTGCAGGGAAACAGGTTTTGACTAGAAAGGAAGAAATTTCTTAACATTTGTCTACATTTAACAGAATCTAAAAATCACTCCTCTATTACCTTGGAACTAGATTTGTAAAAATTTGAAGCAGCTACATTTGACAATGGTTGTTTATAAGACTTCTAGGCTGATGCCATCTTCCACCAAAGCTAATGAGTGTCCTTTGCTTCATTTCATTTGGCTTTGGGATGCTCCACTTACCTTTTAATCAAAATCTTTCAGTCGTAATTGAGCTGTCTAGGTATTGGAAGCATTAAAGGTGTGTCAAGACACTCTCTTACTAATCCAGGAAGGGACAGTCTTTTCTGAATTCCAGAGACACTTAATGGTTTATGGGACATGACTTTACTCTAGGTGTCATCTTTTAAATAGCAAGTAAAATTAAGGTCTGGCCATTTGTGATTATGAAAGATCATTAATTTCATTAAGAATTGAGGTGCTCAATTCCCTTGCATCTAATTGAATTGTGCTTAAGTTACATTTTTTTGTTTTTCTATTATTTCCTGCAAAAGATAGATTTGGTCTGATATTTAACCTGCAGATTAAAGGATGGAACATAGTTATCATAAAATGGACATAGCCTTAAGCCCATGTATACATCTTGCATGGCACTTATTTTAAAAGTGCTGAAATACCTTATTTGTTTCTCTGTGACTATACTGACCAAACAATTTATCACACAATATAAGATATATATGTATGTACATATGTTCTTATATAGGCACCATATAATTCATCATAAATAAAGAGTAAGACAAGGCATCAAGAACAGGTCTAGCCTTTGTTACTCATGTTGATAGGAGCCTCTTTTTTTATTTTTCCCTGAAACATCCAGAAAATGACCACCTAAATTGAAATAGATCTTAAGTTAAGGAAAAAATCTATCAAAATATTTCTTAGCAAATATCCGTTAATCTCTAAAAAATAAAATTATTATAAATAAATAATAATTTAAAATAACAAATATTCTTAGGTAATACTTCATTTTTTCAGTCACAAGCACAAAAAAAAATGTGAAAGATGTTTTAAAATAATAGACTACTACTTCTAAGAAGAAGCACTACTCAAATTTGTTCCATTTTTGAACTTGCATCTTCAGTAGTGATGGATACTGTGATATATAACAGACTGAGCCAGCAACCCTAACTCATGTGAGTCAAAGGAACTTCTTGCATGAGTCAGGATAGCTTGTTCAGGCCCTTATCGCCTTAATTTAGTAACCTGAGAAGAACGTCCTTTATATTCCATCTAGGGTAATGTAGAGTATGTGCAGGTGTGCTTTTCCAGGATGAAAAAAAGCAGTAAATAATTCTGACAAGATAAAGCTAGAGATAAAATTGTGTGTTCTCTTCTGATTTGTGTAGTCATTTGATATCTTAATTTTAATCATGGAAAGACTTGAATATATATGTACACTCTGTTTTTAATTGCAGGTTAACAGAATATACTATCTTTGACTGACACTTTAAAAAATGGAGGACAAATGTTTACAATTATCTGCAGAATTAGTAAAGATTTAGACCTAAGGTTGAATTTTGGCTTGTTACATATCGAGTTCATTTTTTTCTCTATAGCTACCAAGAACTCTTCTCCATTTAGAGTGACTTTTGTCATCCAAATTTTGAACTTCATCCTCAATACAGACTCTAAGAAGTCAAGATGAGTTGGGATGTGACTGAATAGAAGCAATATACAAAGGATTCATCACAGAATTAGTTCCCCCTTGAAGAAATAACTCTGATAACAGCAGTTAATGCATTCAATATACAGATACATCAGGTTTCATGTAAATCAGAATAAAATGTGTTAATTTACTTATTTAAAAGGGCAAAATTGTATTTACTAGCAGATATTTGAATAGGATATGCCCAGACTTACACTGCAATAGTCTTAAGCATGGTTGTATCAGTACCCTCTTATACTCAAGGAAAATCTGGTTTGCTTCAGTTATTTTCATACAATGACTCTACTACACCACATTTCAGGAAGCTGGTTTGGGATCTGGCGGCTGGCACAGTGCTCATAGTAAGTCTGGCACAGAAAATAGCACTAAGATCATTACAGCAAGTAATCTCTCCGTTGAAACTAGACATTGGAGTTTTTTGGACAAATACCACAAGCCAAGTAAGAAGCAAGGAGGACTTGGCCACAGAAGGTGTCATGGATGATCATGGATGTTTGCACACCCAGAATCATTTGGGTAATAACACCTCTATGATACTATGGCACATGTCACTCACTGATTCTTCCACTCTGGGGGAAAAATTCTTTGAGACTGCTCTTTCCTCAGAAGGATAGGAATTACCTAAAACTCCAGCAGAAAGGAGGTTTGGGCCTGATTTTCTAAACAAATACGCATTTTACTCCACATGCTTGAAACCAAGACTGGAAAAGATTATTATACAAAATAAATCTTAGAAAGTGGACTGCAACATGCCTGTTTGTAATACTTGTAAACAGATATAAGTTCACCTTGCTCATTTTTCTAGGCTACATTGTGAACCGCTTAACTGCCTGAGCTGTGAGTTACCCTGTGGAGCTGTCTGCATGACTTCAGCAAGCCCAATACTCAGTGCAATTCCCTCCATTAACACTTACTGGTCAGGCAACTGTTTCTGCAGTATATGAATTAGTTGCTACAGGGCAGCAATACCTCTCCTAACTGTTTAGTTTTTCCCAGAATAATTAATAATATATTGTTAGGGATCTCAATAACTGCACGCCTGTAAGGTTGCAGGATCATATTCCTGTTAGACTTCTCATGAAACCTCATGAAACTTCATATTCTTCAAGTATTCCACTTCCACGCCTGCTTGGCCTGTGTCAGTACGCTGGTAGTATTCATAAGCAAATATGATTGTAATTTAGGCCCCCTTTCATCATTGATGCATGAGAGATTTACAAGCATTAATAGGAGTTAGGATGTAAATCCCTTGCCCAACAATAGTGGAGAATAACCTCCTTCATATAGATTCTGATGACCTATGAACTAAGGGTCAAGTGGGCCGTGCAACAAATTATCTGACAGCAACAGATGCCAAAGTCTTGGGAGGGGAAAAAAAAAAAAAAATGAGGGCTAGAAAATGCTCAGTGCATTTGCACAAAGAAAAAGAAATAGCAACTATTCCTATAACTTCATGCATCAGCTGGTGATGCAGCCACAAATTATAAAGAAGCAAAACAAAGATTCCTTCTTGCCTGGCAGCAAACTTCCTTCTTCCTCCAAAAATATACAAGAGCAGCTCCAAAATAAACAGTCATCACAATTAATTACCTACCCAAACTGAGGGCTGCACAATAAATCTTTTAAGTTTTCAAGTACATTTTCAGTGTAAGGGAATGTTTGGAGAGTCAAGCAACAGAAACCACAAAGTATGTCAATTCTGCAAATAAATGGTGTTTTCATAACTCTAAGATAATCAGCTTAATTCTCCACTCCTTTGCCTCAAGTTTTGTACCTGTCTAACTCCATCAATTCCAATAAGGATTGAATTTATACCACATCATGTCTTTATCTGTCCTACATCAGCTGTAAATTGATCTACATCAGTTCTAAGTTAGAGGAAGATCACACCCAGTGTAATAGTACACAGACTTTGTGGTCTGTTTTCACATCTGTCTTCGTATTTTATTTTATTTTGAAATCCCATGTTGTGGCTATTTGCTATTGTAGACTTTTTCTGACATCCCACAGTTGTTCAAGGTACTGTGCATGCAGGGAGAAGGTCTGAACTGCAAGACTGCAGACCACTTCAGCTTTTATTTCATTGAGCTGGACACAATTTTTGCCCAGCAAGTGGCAAAAATATCAAATACTGCAAAGATTTTCACACTTTTGTAATGTTGTTGATGAGCTATGTCTGTGAGCACCACGTTTCGCATTAAAGAAAGCACAAACAAAAAGTCCTGGTGAAATGTAGGTCGTGTTGGGATATGGATGGAAAGGAAGAGAAAGAAGAAAAGTGTAAATATCACTTCCAAAACAGAGACTTTACATATTAGCACCCTCATTAAGGTGAGGATTGTTCCCATAATTTATATTTTCTCAATGTAACAGGAGCTCTTTCAACTTTTAATTCAGCATAATGGCTCTGTGTAAGCTGGTTGGACCAAACCCTTCATAACCAGATTCATTGATTCACTATAACGATGCCTCAAATTGGAGCATAAGGAACTGCAGCAATTTGTACCTATTTCATAATTTGCTGAAAAAATGAATATTAACAAAGCTAAGGGCAGCACGACAAAATATTTCAAAGATGCAAGGGGTCTTTGGTTCTCATTTCCTTGAAGGTGATCCATTTGGCAGAAACTTTCTGTGAAATTGCAGGTGACCAAAAAGACTCTGGTTCCTGAGCCACCAGCCAAGTGGTGAAACTCAGTAGAATTTGTTATTTGTGTCTAAATCCCTTTCTTTCTACTTGCAAACCACTCTGCAGGAGTTTGAACAACAGGACTCCACTAGACAACCCTTCCTCTCAAGTTACAAGTCTGCAATTCTGTCATTAATGCAGTTGTTGGGTTTTTTAAGACTATTTTGTAAACCCTAGTGCAAACTACCTTTGTTGACAATTTCCTAAAAGCAACATTAATTAAAAGATCATAATCTTTGCTCCCCTTTTCCCATGGAATCATTAGACGAGAAGAACCAATCTGTGCTTGCCCGCGGTGCAATTCATGCAGCCAGTTTAGGGGCTACATATATCAACTGGGTATTGTTCAGCAACACAGTGCATCCACTTGGATTGCCAGCAAGGCAGAGACACCCACCTGGGATGGGGCAGAGGTAGAGACCAAGAGGCAAAATGCACCAAGGGAGGTAGAGGAGAATGGGGGGGAAACAAGAAGGATACAGAAGTAGGCACTACGTGATGGAAAACCCTTCATGAGGTTTTAAAGAGAAAATGAGTGTACCTCATGAAACCTGTTTGCAGACACCAATAGAATAGCTGAAGATGTCATCTTCCATTTCATTTTACCCTTTTTGTTTTTGTAGCTGCCATTAGCCTTGGTTTCCCTGTAGATGCTATTGAAAACAAGCTGCCAGATCTCAAGATGTTTTAAAACAAAATTTACAAGTAAATGGAGGACTCTAAAATCTTTCAGTGGAAGGAAAAGAATAAATTACAGTGGTTCAACCTGCTACTGGTTTTTGTTTATATTTGTTTAGAGATCAGTGAAGGGAAAGCTGGAAATGATTCTGTGCAACCATTTATTTCATGAGAGATAACAGCATTTAAAATTATGCCACAGCCTTTCTTATATGGTTGGGGGGTACATTGAGGGTTTCTTTTTTTTCTCTCTTTTTACAAGAGCTGCAGGAGGATCTGCACTCTGTTCACTGTGTTGCTGGAAACCTGAATGGCAACTGCACTTTCCAGAGTTCAGAAGTGCTGTGGTTGCCCTGGGAGGCACAGTCCCGATGGCAACCTGTGCACTATCTGAACCAGTCTGCAGTGGGATTTTGTATGACAACAGCAGATCTTCAGGCTGGAAGAGTCCTTAGAAAGGTGTTTCATATGCTATACATATTTAAAGATTCTGTGGAGAGTACAGGAGGAGAGCTAGCGAAACACGGCCCATTTTGTATGCAATAACATAAATATCCAAAAACTGCTGGCCGTGTTTGCTTAGCCAATTTTGGTACAACCTGAAACAATATTGCTTCCATACAGTTTGACAGAAACAGCCATTTGGTTGCACTAACCTGGCATATTTGACTCTTCCAGGGTTTTATGGAGTGAAAAGAGCGTGAACATAGCTGTGGTTATCTGTCTTTATTTTCATAGATGGAAACAAATCTCAGGCCACTAAAGCAGTATAGAAGCTTCACTCCAAAGCATACCTATTTATATCAAAGTGATGAGTAAAATCACCCTTGTTTTGATCAAATGAAAGAGTTCCACACATCGCATGTATGTCCTGTCTGACACAAAAGCTTGTTTTCAGTGGAAGAATATCCACTGACCTTTGAAAAATTTGAATCAAAACTGTTATCCACTGCAGCATAAACAGCAGCATCCTACATCAGGACCTTATTCATTTCCAGTGACCAATGAATCTGATATTGGCAACAGAGACTGAAAAGGTGTATAGCAAAGTAGAATATGACAACCAGTGCCGGTTTATTGGAATGTTGCTTAGAAATGAGCCAGTGTAAACTTATCGTCCAAATGCCTAAACATATTTATATATGACTACATAAATAAGTATATGAATATATAAACATGTATTTATAATATGAAGGCAGATACATATGTGGAGACAAAATATATTGAAAGTGAAATCAAAGTAACCTGTATGCTATGTGGAATTAAGGAGAATCTAGAAAAAAAGAAAGCTGGTATTGCCAAGAGACATATCAGAAGAAATAAAAAGAATAGAAGAAATGGTTCTTCATGTATACTAAAAAAAAAAAAAAAAAAAAAAAAAAAAAGCTAAAATGATAAAAAACAAAATGGAGGATTTGGAGGGGAAGCCAGGCCAAATTCAGGTAATCTGATTCTTTTGTTGAAATGCAGAGCAACTCCCTTAACTTTGGCTAAGAATAAAATTGAGTGCTTTAATAGCAGTTCAAGCCAGGAATGGAAAAAATCTCTTTAAAATAATAAAAAAAAAATATGGTAGAGGCAAAATTGCTAGAGCATCAAGTCACATATTGGAATGAATCTATAGGAGGTTTGTTTCTTATTAGCCTTGAAAGCCAAAACAGCAGAGTGGACCTGCTGACTTACTTAGCCCTTTTGTATCCAAAGGTGAAGAGTACAGTACATGCCCAGGTCAGGAGCTAACAATATCCATCTTTGCAAAGAGAAATAAAATGCAGGGCACATTTCACTGGTCAAAACTTTCCATCGCTGCCTCACCTGGAGCTGTTTCCTTCCCACGGCAGAAGGAAGCACAGTGCTGGAAAACACCACCAAAGAGACAACCCAAGCCTGCAGACTGGTTTGGCTGCATGTACTATTTACAGACTGCCAGGTTTTGCCTTTAAGCAAGGTTGGTTTACTTTTTATTTTCCTAATGCATTTGTGCATGGCTATATAGTTATATCAGCTAATGTGTACTTCTATGCCTTTTCCATGTGCACTTCTATGCCTTACACATCCTGCCAGCATAGGCTCAGATTCCTTGCTGTCCTTTGCATACAGGTAAATATTGACTATGACTATGAAAATACTAATTTCTTATGGTTTAACAAACTGAAAATCTGAGCCACTTCTTTCATCTGATACTAGTGAGAGCTTGATTTAGCTCTAATTTAATACACTCAAACTTTGCCTCATTAAAAATATCATATACTTCAGTTGAAGAACAGCAAAACTTGAATGGATATCCTTTTCCATATTTTACAAATGAATTTAAGAAACATTTTAAAGGTTGAAAATATATTTTAGATAATCTCGTGAACATTGCAGCAACCATCATATGCACAGAGCTCCCACTAGGAGTGCCTGGTGCATGTACGGATAAATGTGAAACACACTTATAATACTTCAGGTGATGATTAATTTTGTTCAGATTTGTAATATTTCTCTTTGCAACTTTGACATTTTATAAGATAAAGTGGAAGGTGGTTATTGTTTAGTAAGTCTTGTTAAAGTTAAATAGATTAAAATATGAAGCTGAGGTTTAAGTCCTTTCATCTGATACAGATACTGCTCAGAATGTTTTAGATCCTGTACACTAAAATCTACCATAAATGCGGACAAATACATATGTTTATGGAGAAGCAAAACTTCTGTCAGTGAAAAGCCTGCCAGAAACAAGTCAGTTCAGGCAAAGATACATGTGCATACTTTGCCTAGGAGAAATATTCTTGTCACATAAAAATCCCACTATTAATCAAAAATCACATTATAGATGCTGGAATGAAGTTTCCTTTACTACTCTTTAATAATAAGTCTAAGATAAGATAAAATTGGTAATTGTACATTCTCTTCTGATAGAAGATAATACTAAAGTGGTATAGAAATCTGAGTTACAAGAATATATTCACTCTGCTAATATGCTTCCATTATGTAGTCTTTACTGATTTATTCATTACACATTTTCTCCATATATAGAAAAATTTAATTGAAAGTTACTTATTACATTGTTACAAAATGTTAACTAGAAAGTTTTCTTTAATCAAATTATCATTTATGCTAGGAGAGCTAGTTTATTTCAATAGGGCATTTATCAGGAGCAGGAATAACACAGGCATTACCAACAATAGTTTTACAGCACAGTTTATTATGTGAACACTTTCAGGAACCAAACATGTACAGCTTGCTTAGGTAGCATAATACTTTATTTATATTTATGGCTTTTCTTAATAAAAGTTTTAATGGCACACAATGTGTAGACAAGGTACCTGATACGGTAGCTTATCAAAGAAATAACATTGTCAAAGATAACAAGAGTTTGTAAGTCAACCTCTGCCACGTGCAGAAATAGATGGAAGACAAGTGCATTCTTGGCATCAGATTCCCCAGCAAAAAATGCAATAGAGGACACAGTGTACTCGAAACAGTGGCTGTATCTATGTCATTTCTTTTGTATGTTTTGCATTCCCAGGTGAGTTTTGATAACTCTCCAGTGTTACTGTATCCCCTAGCAATAATGTCTTCCATACCCTTGGAATGAGGGCTATTCTTCAAATTGGAAAAGTATCCCATTTTCTTAGGTCCTGTGCAAACAGAAAGCAAAAAGAAATCTTTTTCCTGAAAAAGAACAGGGCCAGGGACAAAGAGAGACTCAGGGACAGACACATTACAGTGAAGGAAGGTTTCCAGGCAGACAAAGGCATAAGCACACACAGCAAAGGTTCTGGTCCTCTGGTATGAAGCATTTTGGAATGAATTTTGGCTTTTAAGTAGATATGAAAATTATCAAAAAGCAGGCCTGGTGGTCCCACCACACAACAGAGTCAATTTAAAGCCCCTCTCTGGCCAGTCCACCACACGTTTCCCACTGCTGTTGCTGATCATCTGCAGAAGCTAAACACAGACATGGGCTTTTGCGTAACTGCTGCTGACTGACAGAAACAGCCCATCTATGGGCAGCCAGGCATCCTCCTTGGGTTTTTAAGACATATTTGCAAGTACTTCCTGTGTTTAACAATGACAATAACTGCACTGTAAACATCTTTAACTTCTGATGGCACGCTGCTCAAGAACTGCAAAAGACTGAGTCATTAGGTGCCTTCACAACCCCTGTGCCTGGTAGAATATGACTCAGATTCAACTGTCAGTGTTTCCGCAATAAATTTTGTGAAAATCACAGAACCAAACAGTAGCTGGGAGTAGCTACTGGAAGAAATCTGGAGAAATAACATTGGCAATTAAGGCAAAGGAATAAATGAGAAAAAAAAAAAAAAATCACTGTAAGTTCAGAGACATCAACCAACACATTAATTTAAAGAAAGGTAGATCTTGTGCTCATTGTTACTTTACATTCTTGGAACACAAAAACAGTGATCTAAAATGGATATATACATGGACACATGCATAGAAATTTCCAAGGAATTTGCCATGGACAATGAAATAGCCACTCTGGATCACCACCGGTTTGAGTTGTGTCTGAGTGGATGTTCACTGACAGAGCAAAAGTCTCATGCAGGCGTTGCAGAAGGGTCTTTCACTAGCTGCTACAGGGACTCACTGATGCTCAGGTGCCATCCATCACTGCAGCAAGGTGCCATCCCCAGCATCAGCCACAGCCATAGCACTCTGGCAGTTGCAGTCTTGGCCCCTCATTCCTATATAACATCTGAGATGCACTCTGAAATGTGCAAACTAGTCTGATGGCAGCACATTCAGTGCCATGTGGAAGACACTGATAGGGTGCAGAATTTTGTAGCCGCATTGACCTGCCACTATGCTCTCTTCCTAACAACATGGAAACTTGAGTGATCTCAGGCAGGGTTTATAAGAACTACTCTATACACACAGGCTAGTTACTTCTTTCATCTTTCCTAAGTTGATGGTTTCCGTCTCGAGCTCCTTGCAGTAAACAAACCTGAATGGTGGTTATTTCTGAAGCTTCTCATACCCTGTGTGTCTTGGCCTCCAGCCTGGAGCTCTGCTTTGCGACCAGCCCAAGGAATTACATAAGAAAACCACCAGTGATGTTACTCAATATCTTCAGAGAGCTATAATCGTTTATAGGAGCCAAATTCAGAATTGATGAGTAAGCATCATTTAGGAGGCAAAACCCTGCTCTGAGTTACACCCATGTGAAGCCAGCAAGTTGAGCTGCCTGTAAGTTGCATTTATAATGATGCCCCTTCAGAGCAGAAGTTAGCCCAGGGAGGCTAAGCTGGAATAATTTCAAACTCTTTCCAACCCCTTAAAGCCAAATTCTTCCTTGCCTTAGACTTCATGTTACTCCATTGATGTCAATAGACATGTTGAGACTGTAAATCAGGCCAGAAGTTGGCCCTTGTTTGGTCCAATTACCCAGTAATAAACTCCCTGAGGACTACTGCACTGATGTGTAATTTGCATCCTTTCTCCTATGAAATGGTATATTTATGTTTATAGATTGAGTTAGCTGTTCTAAGGGAGGGGAAAGGCTGCCTGAATCATTCACAAATGGGAAAATCCATACATTTGAAACTTGGTATGAAATATTTGCTTTTGGGCTGTAACCTTGTATACTAAGCTGCTGTCTAGAGTAAATATTTACTGCCAAGTTACAACAAGTTCTAAGAATATGTGATTTTCTGAAACACTGACACATAAGGATATGATTTTCCCCCAGCAAAACACTGAGTTTATTGTCGGGTTTGTAAACCTTATCAAATATAATCTTGAAAGTAATTTTTAAACGTTCAGTAATGGTTTTTAACTACTTATCAAGCAGCTGGCTTTGTGTCTGATTCACAAGTTCTTAAGCAGACAACTGTTTTCCTTTCAGTGACTTTGTCAGGCTTAACTGGGGATTAATTTGACTGCAGGTGTCAGATAAGCACAGTATTTTAGCAGCGCTACCGAGAACCATGTGGACAAAATGAAGAAGCATGAAGGCATGTTGGTCAAAACTTTGAAAGATTGATGGAAGTGAGTTATGCTGCTTAAATATCTCTGTCTGTCCAGAAAAACTAAACCTGCAAGTGGGGTGCAAAGTATGCTGCAGCTATTATTTCACCATGTTCCCCATTGACACAGGTAACCAGTTGGACTTTTTTTAATCACAATTTCTCTGTCAACATAAAATCTAGCAAGCAACCTTAATAAATCATGCAGTGACAGCTAGTGTGGTTGGCCAGTGCTAAACACAAATGGACTCTTCTTTTTAAGCCTTTGCTTCTTAGGTCGTCTGCGTCAGCAGTACTCTTCAACAAACATCTGCAGTTCATCTTATCGTTTGAAGAAATATATGAGTTTCTCCATTGGTGTGGTTTTTTTTAGCTTCAGCTTCTTGATTTGTTTGAACACCATCTGCTACATATAAAATTCAGAGAATTTGTGAAATGTGCATGCAGTGAGAAAATTTTAATTGTATTAGCCTTTCTTTTTTGATCGAGATAACTTAACTTCATGTATCCATCATCTCCTGACATGTTAAGTAAAGCAGATAGATGTGTCTAATGTACTACCTACTTATTTTCTTTAAGGTCCTCTATCTCTGTAATACATTTACAGCTCAGGTACAAAAAAACAGTCTGTTCCTTGCAGCTTTTAAGAGGTATTATAATATAGTTTGAGGTATACATCCAAAAATAGTTTAGCTGTAATAATCTCTGTTACAAAAAATGTGCTCTCACCTCATCATTCTGCACCTATGTGCACATTATTTGCGTCAAAACAACAACAACAAAAAATTAATTGCTCCTAGAAGTAATGCCAGGAAGACAAATAACTTTGCAAAATGCTCCAGCTCGCTGCCAGAAGTCAGGCTCCACCGCATGTATGTCATGGCATGAAATTGCCACAGGGTGGTAGAAGTAGTGCAGCTCCACACTCACACCAGCACACAGAGAGGAGAACAGAAACTTCTCAGAGTGAAGGGGGAATCACTTTCCAGTTAGTCTAAACAGAGGTATCAAAAATAAGGTTTAGTTCATGGTAAATCCAGATGGTTAAACATTTGACCCATATCTAATCCCTCCACCAAGTGTGCACCACCACCATCACTGCTGTCATAACAGAGCACATGCAGTTACAATCACTTCAGTTCCAAGAAGCACCACACGTTTTGTAGAAAATTAAATTTTAAAGCATGTTATAGAAACAGAAAACATGCTCATGACAACATGTTATGACTCCAGCTTTGAGAAGAGTGGTATTGAATATACCGAAAGAATTCCTCAAGACTGCGGCTTGCTGCTGATCTGTGCATTTTGTTATTATATCATACAAAACATAGAACAGCACTTTGATCTTAAAAGAGTATTTAGCTGAGACCAATTTATCGTACTTATCCATTTAATAAAAAGGTGGGGGGTTGTTCACAGGAGAAGAAAAGAATCAGAAATAGAAATTCAGCCTCCCTTGCTAGTACTGTACACAGGGCTGGCATGTCCTGTAGCACGTCGATTACTGTAGGTGAAATATAGAGGAGAAAGATCAAGTGACACATATACAAACAAAATCCTTGGTTTATGACAATTACAGTAATGCCACTGATGTTCAGATTTACTTTGAAGGGAGGCTTACTTGATACATAGGGGACATTCATTTATAATAGGGAAAGAATACCAGAGAAACCTTGGGTTAAAAAAAAAAAAAAAAAGATAAAAAAAAAAAAAAAAAAAAAAAAGATAAAATATTAAGGAGGTAGGAAGCATACCATGTGTTTTATATAAATATAATGCATAACTTCCAAAATCGTCATGTTTTATGTTGGGATGGATGTAGTTAGGTCCAGCTAACAGACAGGGATGTGAGAGGAGTATCGGGCTAAGACCTTCAGAATATGGAACAAACTGCATATTCAAAAATAGGCAAGGTTTATGCAGTATAGTATCATGTTTTAAACAGTTCATAAAAGAAGCCAAGTGACAACATAACAGTGTGGATGATATAAAATAATGTAAACCTTCCTTCAAATATCAAGCAATTTTTTTTCTGCCTCAACTCACTTTCCACAATAGAGTGAGTGAAAAATCCATAGAGAATAAAACCAGTGATCCCTTTGAGCAAGGATACAAATTTACCTAGATATGTCAACCACACAGATTTATGGGACCAGGAGTTTTTCACCCTGAAGAAAGAAGCTTTCTTGTCAGTCATCTAAAAAAAAAATAAAAAAAAAAAAAGCTGAAAATAATGCTCTCAGTTATTTTTATGTTTATGGAATTACAAGGAAATTCTGTTAGGGGGTGTTGGTTTGGGTTTGTTTATTTGTTTGATTAGTTTGTTTTTTTGGAAGGTAGTCTTTTTTTGGTTTCTTTTGGGGGGAGGAGGGTAATGTGTTTTTTTGGTGGCTTTTTTTCTCTAAGTTTTCCCATAGCCATGGAATAGTTCTCTTCATGGATGTATAAGAAACACTTGTGTTGTGCTGCTGTTAATGGTATGATTTGTTAGTGTACTTTTATGTATGGAGTGTCTGCATCTGGTAAGGTCTACAACTGTACCTCCTTGACAGTGCCAGATGTTGTGAAGATAAAATGCCTCCTGTGTGAGGAACTGCTGGAATCAGGCTCCATGATAGGTGTTCTTAATACAGTTTAAAAAGGCATCTGTCTTAAAATAATTTCAACATCTTACTTTTCTATTTATTGTTTTGTCAGATTATTCTTGCTCTTGTGGAAATGTTTTCATGCCCCAACTAACTTGATTTTAAACTTATGGCCTCAGTTTCTCTCATTTTTTTTTTATTTTGAAGCCACTGCTGTGATGAAAGGCAGAAAGGACAGAAAAAGGTTGTTACAGGACTCAGATGAGATTAATCAGATTGGCCCAACCAAGCAAAAAAAAAAAATGCTCATTGGGTATTTTTAATCCAGGTTAGGCATGAAACAGCATGCAATATGAATCTGTGTTTATCCAAAATTTGTTCAAAACATTGCAGTGGGGAGCCAGGAGAACTGATAGAAGGCAGAAGAGCCCTGCTTCATTCTCATACCCCATAACTCACTGCATTGTCGCCCTCTTAAAATAGTAATGATACTTGACCCTTATTAGTATTTCTGGGCAATATATGAGCTTGAGTTTCCTTGGGTGAAAGCTAATGCCTCAGACCACCCTTTAGACCACCATTCTATCTAGTTATAGTACATATTAATGTTATTCTTGGGTCATTTAACTTACTCTCAGTGAAGAGTGGAGAATGGTGCAAAGCTGTAAATCAACTCTGTCCTGGAATGGATCCGTGCCATAAGAGATCATCTCGAAAATTCCAGCCTTGTCTGACCATGGTAAAGAGATTATGGTATGTAAAATTCTGCTAAACATAGCTTGCTTCAGTTCCGTACTTCTCTGCTTGTCTGTCTAGCAAGGAAAGGTTAAGACCTGTTACGGTGGACAGTGCACTGGAAAAGAATATTGCTATAATAAAACCCCAAGGGCTAAAACTTTAACCACATGTGGTTAAACTCTACATCATTTCTAAAGGTGAGCTGTGGCAGTGAGGAAATTATTAAACAAGGCCACTGATGCTGTGCATAAAAATTATTTTTTTAATCCTCAGGGAAAAAAAAATGAGTTCATAAAAGCATTGTGCTTAAAAGGTATCCTCTGTAGTGCCAATGTTCACACCCAAAATGACAGTCTGAAATGTTCAGCAGCATAGTCCATTTAACTAAAAACTGATTTCTAGAGATGAGTTCATTTAAAAAGCAAATGTAATACTCCCTTAGCAAATGTTTTACTTACTGTTTCTAAAAATCATAAATATTTTCCACACTGCACTGGCAAACAAATAATGTTTACCTTCAGCTTCCCAGAAAAGATTTACAGATAAATCCCTAGTCTGTTTTGCAGATGTGCCTTGGTGAATTTAACAGTAATATATACTGTCATCACGGTTGTCTTCAAATCTTTGAAATCACTTTTGCCTTTTACAATACATATTTAATTGAATGTCTAGCTAGTAGATATGTATATGTATCTTGCATTTGTGGGTGGGCATGTGTGTGCCTAATACATTTATTTAGCACTTAAACGTGGTATGATGAGTGATTGAGAAATGCCTAAGAGAGAGATATTTTATACATGCACACAGAGTTTGTAAATGTGCAATCTCCTGAAACAGGCAGAGACAGAGAGGAAAGCAGAAAGGCATCCGCAAATTAACAAATCATCCATCTTTAAGGTCATTCACAAATTAGTTTTGCAGAATAAGATAGAACAAAAAATGTAATTCTGATGAGCATTTGTTCTGGCTATTTATCACATAAAATTGTGTAACAATATTAGACACAGGAATTTTTGCTCTGCTTATTCCTTATACTGTTACCGTGATTTCACAACTTGCTGCAGATGTTTCATGCTGAATAATGCCCTTTGGTTGACTTTTGTGCTCTTACTGTCAAACTTTTAGGTAGCTATGATGCATATATTCCATAGGAACACGAGGACAAGAAAGGAAGGTAAATAAATAAAACCTGTTTCAGGAAAGAAAACCTTAAATTCTGTTTCCTTCATGCCTAAGTGGAGTATTTTCCACAATCCATTTGTTATTTTTAATAGCTACTTTCAATTTAAATTATTGCTCAGTAACACAGGCTTTTGAGGAAACCTGAATATTCTTGGGATTTAGTTAATCTTTGAAAGTGTAAGCGTTTTCCTTCTGCAGTGAGGCTGGCATGTCCGTCTGTTGAGATAGGTACTAAAATCTATTCTGCAGTGTACATTTATTGCTAATTTTATTGCTTGAATGGAGTAAGCAGTTGTGTTTATACCTCAAAAGGCTATTGTTGTTAAATTAATTGAACTGTTTCAAAGTTCCTTATTCTCTGCTAATTATTTAAAAGCAAATCAAAAGTCTTATAAGAACAATTTACTTCTGAATTAAATCTGAAGACAATTTTATGTTAGGTAAAACACAAATTAATCAGCCACCACAAAATGAACCTTGCTCAAAAAAAATCGTACAATCAGTATATTGATTCCCTCAACGCATATTTTTCATTTATTGGTAGTCTAAGATTATGCTTGAGCCTGCAGCAAAAAAAGAGAGAGAGGGGAAAAAAAATTGAAACTGTACAAAAGGATGAAACCTTAGCTTAGTTTCATCCTGGCAAATATTTTTTAAAGTACGCTTTCATTTAGAATTAGTCATGTTAATCCTAGATTTTTTAATTCATTTATTTTCATGCTTGAAGCAGTATTGCATTCTTATTTATACACCTTTAGACAATTGCCAAAGAAATTTCAAGAATTTTATACTAAATTCTTTATAGGATATATGAAAAAAATATTTACTAAAAGTACAGCATATAAGCATTTTAATTAAATTAATGAGTTTTTCACTTGTAAGGTGTGCTAGATCTTTGTGAATATGTTCCAGCATGAAACTTCAGCAGGCTTTGAACAAGTTTGTTAAGGATCAGATTCCCTCCCGGCCTGAGTCCCTTGCTATCAATGGAATTATTTCAGCGGAGAATTTGATTCTCCACTACTGTGTGCAGTTTTCAAATGCACAATAACGTCATGCCTGCCCTTCATTTCCCTGTGCATACAGAATAGATTGCAAAATTATATTTAACTCCACAGAAAAAAAAAAATTTAAAAAAATTAAAAAAAGGAGGGGGGGATAAAAAATCTTGTTTCTGCTGTTTTCTGAGATTTCGGGGCCAGTTCACATAAAACAAAACCCCCAGGAGGCTCAGTGCATATTCACTCTTAGGCCAGCATATCCAATACACCCTTTAGTCTTAGATTAAGGAATTAAAGCACTGCAAATGAATTTCACATCCAAAATCATTCAATTTGTCCCCTTTGTCTTCTAGAATCCTAAGCATATGGGACCATACTAAGTATAGCAAAAATAGCTGCTGCTATAATCATAATTAGTACCTATTAGCCCTTCTTAGGTGCAAAACCCCAGTGATGAGAGCGCAGCGCGAGAACCTAGATAGAAGAGGATTTGAAATCTCTGTAGTACAGGATTGTTATTGCTGCCCTTGCAGGTTCGCCAAATGCACAGTGAGTGAGAGGGAATTGCTGGGCTTGGGAACTGGCTCCTACGTGCCTTTTCCATATGCACAAAGATGTACAGACTGAGATCTTTTTTACCTCTTTGCTGAGACATTTCTTGTCCAAATATTTTTTTCTGTACATACCTGCTTATATGTTTGCAAATATTTTTGAATGATAACATTATCAATTTTTAATGTCTGAAGTGTTAAAATTCATATATTGGGATGCTGGAGATTTTTTTTCTTGGTCATACACTGTATACCAGCTGTTTTACATAGTCTGGAAGAACTGTTTGGTGACCAACTTAATATCTGAACTTTTCACTGAATTATTTTGGTGGGCTCATCTTTGATATTATACACAGCTTAGATGTAAATTTCAGCCTCTTTTCCGTATTCTGTATAAGTCATATGCAATTACAGAATTAAAGGATACTGTCGTTTAAAAGAAAAAAAAAAAATCTGACATGCAAATTTGACATGAAGCTTTTCTGCCCAGTGCTATTTTGGAAAATGTCTGCTTTTAGACCCAGAGTGAAAAAATGCATATGTTTACATTAGTGAGCCACAAGCCACATTTTCAAAAGCAAAGATTCGAAATTGTTCGTGAAAAACCAGCATGGATTTATGTTTCTGCACAGAAAAAAAATACGTCTTTTTATGCAGCTTTGTACCGAGTGCAATTCACTTCAGCAGCACGTGGGCTGCCCGAGCGACTGCAACGCAAGCTCCTCTCGATGGGACTGTTTGCGTGCTTCACGCAGGGCAAGAGGCTGGGAGCGAAGCATCGCGGGGTGGTGCAGCCCTGCAGCATGACCCCAGCCCCTCGCACAGCTCTGTGGTCATCCGATCCTGATAAAGGAAGGTCCCACAAACCCCCTGCCCCATCCCCGACCACCGTGCCTGACTGGTGGGCACCTTCCAGCTCCCCCCTCCACCCGGCTGAGCTGCAGCCCCCAAGCATCACAGCTCTCACGTATCCCTGCCCAGGCTGTAACGTTTGACCACTGCAAGTAGTGATCAAACTTGGAGGCTGTCATTTTGTTCAGGGCTTCACGTTATCCCTACTGGCTTCAAGCACAAAATCAGATGAGAGCCTGAGAGAGCTCATAAAAGCAGAGTCACGTGCAGTAAGAAGAGTATAGATATCATAACCTATGTGTGAAGGAAGAGAGAAGGAGGTTATGATCATTGTCTAAGGAGATCTGTTCAAACAGTCTAATAGAAAGATGCCCCCTCTAAATAAACATTAAACTTTTGCTAGAGGGTTACAATTTACAGTTCCAGCATGATCTTTTGAGATCGGGTGAATACATTTAATATAAAGATGTCTATACAGCTTCCGAAACGCAAGTCATATCTTGCACCACAAGCTCTGCAACTACTTTCTTTTAATCAATATCTCATAAGTATTCATTGAAAGATATGTTGGTATTCTACCAGCAAAAACTGCAGAATCACCACAACCATATTAAAATCAACATTTACCTTTGAGCCTTTTCTTGGAATTGACAAAATATGGGTCTTTTAGAGGAATTTTTAATTTATTACTAGAGAACAGTTTGGATATATGCTATATAAACTACTACCGCATTTTCCACATAATTAACCCAGAGAAATCTGTTAAGAAAGCAAAGAAAAACTGTGATTCAACAGCCAGGTCTATCACATGAATATGCAAAGGAGATGAGGGAAACATTACGTCCGAGTCCTCCCTTTGCAAATTGCTGCCCAGCTCTGACCCTTGCAGCAGCCTGCTCCTCCCGGAGCCAGCCCCTGCCCTGCCACTGCTTTTGCATCAGTTATCCAAGGGTGCAGGCTGTGTGGACATCTAATTTTCATGGAAAAAATAAATAAATAAAAATTAAAGCATGTGAGCTTTTCTTTCTGTGTGTGGAAATATTTTGACTGCCATTAAAGAAATGACTACTCAAAGCCTAGATATAATTAAAAGATGGGGTGTATTTTTAGACACACTGACTAGTTTACATGCCTAAACATGAAAACATGTCATCTTCACTGGGATTTACTTTGTGGTTAAAATAATGTGCAAAGTTTTCTCCAGAGTCATCTCTGTTTAATTTATTGCCTGCAAAATAAATTAATTTCTATCCTAATTTTTAATAATTTATTGTAGAAACAAAACAAAACAAAATAAGAAAGGTAGATACTGAAAGAGCAAAATAACTGAAATCTTGCATACAGAGCTGAGTAACGCATACCAAAAGTATGGCCAGACTTAGATAATTGTCCTACATTAAACTCAGTAATTCACAATTCACACAAATCTCTCAACATACAAAAGTTATTACATTGACTACTTTTTTTAATGAAAAGATGTGAAGGTAAGTGGAGATGGAAGGCCAAAATTGTTAAAGAAATTATGGGAATTAGTTTATACTCTCTTGGCTGTATCAGCTGCGGAAGAAAAGCTTGATGTCCCAGTATTTCGGGATTTTTTCCACCCATTCAGCATCCCATTCAAAACAAGCCTTGTCAACAAGATGAAAGCCCTGTCTCGGAGCAACTTATCCACAGTGAAGAGACTTTCATGGGTTCAACTGCCTCCATCCAGAGATGTTTAATCACTTGTGCAAAACAGGTGATTGGAAGAGGTGGGCAAGAGCACTCCTCTCCCAGTTTTCTGGCTCAGGATCTCCCCCAGGAACAAAGCTCTGACATCTCTGATCGCCCAGGAAGAGGAAGGAATTCTCTAGCTCTACATTTGGGCTACTACGTAAAGAAAAATGACTTGAAAAGCCATCCCTCATTTCCTTATTTAATTCTCTTTCCTTTTTCTCTCCCAACTCCCTTGAAAAACTCCAGCCAGACCACTCCAAATAATCCAGTTAATTCTGAAGTCATTGCAAGATAATCAAAGTGCGTTTTTTGGCTAATTTCCTATTCTCAAAAAAAAAAGTTCACTCTGATGTATTCAAGGCTGCCTTGCACATGTTACTGGGGAGCTCCCCTAGTACGGTACAAAATAATTTTTTAAGCCTGGCCCCATCCTTTCCCCAGCACCCCTCCTCCCAAGTGCTGAGCTTTCTGCTGCCCCTCTCATTTTGGCTGGTGTGATGGATTTTTCCACTGCTTCAGAGTACTGTTACAAGAAAAGAGTCAACTGTGTCCCTTGCAACTTTAAATGTAAGAAGTGATTTCTGAGGGCGATTTATGCCAACAAGTATATTCTAGAGAGACAATCATTTGACAGCCCTCTATCACCAATTAAACCAGGAAATTTTGCCTCAGTTTCACACTGCTTTCCATATCACTCCACGTGCACTTCATTGCAAAGGAGTGTCTTCGTGCAATGGATATTTTCCATGTAGCTGCATTGTCCAAATGATTTGTTACTTGAACGATATATTTTCCCAATGGAATAAAACAAAAATATATGGTACCACAATAATTGACATAGTCCAGGATTTTGCTGCATTGTCATGTATTATAACTGTATATTCCTATTCTGCCCATGTGACTTATTCCAACATTAGGGTTTTTAAAACGGAAGGAAAAGAAGAGATGAGGAAAAAATCATGAGTTTTAACCATTTTTCTGCTTCTTCCTCTTCTCCACAGACAGAAGAGCCTCCTTTCTAACATGTGTACTCAGACAAGGTCCCTGCATGGTAGCAAGTAGGGGTCTGGGGTCTTTAAGAGTTGTGTCGATCTGCCCCTGTGGCACATTTTGGCTCCATCCACCTGGTGACTACCATCTGCTTTGCATAGTAAAAACTTGGTTAAACCGAAGAAAACAAAATCCTGATGTGCATAATGGGTTATGCTTTTGGTTTGTTTGCTTCTTTACAGTTTTAACCAAAGTTGAGGGAAGTAATTATGCTTTAATAGACGGCTTTTTGGAGTAGATTTGGGAAGGATATACAGAAATCTTTTAAGTGTAAATGTGATGCTGGCCACAAAACTCATGCATGTCTCTGGATTTAAATTTTCCCAAAAGACGGGTGGTAGGTTATTGGTTTGGGTATCTGGATCTCATTCAAGATAAGCATGATTCAAGATCTTTGTAATAGATGATCCCTTTCTCAGAACTTCATCAGCAGGTTCTAATATCTCTGCCCTGGGTCTCTTGAACCAAACTCAACCTGAACCATGATTTAATAATGATAAATGTCCTCTAGTAGCTACAGTGTGGCCATCAGATGAAGTTATGTATTTGCTCTAGGACACCAGCAGTGAAGATCTGACTTCATAATCAAAGTATCGACCTGACATATTCTCTTCTTTCATGCTGAGAGGGGTCTTCTGCTCTCTCCAGAGCCATAGAAACCGTACATTGTATATACCAGGACAGAACTCGGCAGAGCTTCCTGGAAAGCTATGGTCATCTACAAAATGATTGTAATGTTGCCTTCCTTATTCATTCCTACTCTCTTTTTTAAAAAGACGATAGCTGAAATTCTCTTTTTGTTTTGTTAAATCAGCAGATTTGAATAGCAGAAAATAGCTCTTTATTCCTGACCACTTAATAGCAGTATAAGTATACACTAACATGTTTAGCTTTCTTTTATTTATTTTTTCTTAGCAGAAAAATAAAGACGGACATTGTTTACTCGCAAATGAATCTAATGGGAGTTAACAACATCGCACAACTCCCCTTGGGCACATAGAGGAACTGCTGTGTGGGTAGTTAGGGTCTGGCGGCCGGAAGATGTCGTGCTGTACGGAAAGGTGGAGCCCCTCCCTTGATGGACAGTAGCGTGTGGCCTGTGATGTAAGCAAGCGGAAGTGACGCTATGGGCCTCGGGTATATAAGCCCATGTGACTCGACAATAAACGCCATTTGCCATCCACCACATTGGTGTCTGTGAGCCGATGGACCGAGCGGCCTGGGGTTGGTCGCCGTGCCGTTCCTGAACCAGGTCGCCGCTGCCCCCTGAAGGCAACAAGTGGTGCCGAAACCCGGGAAAACTCCTGATTCGGGTGAACGGCGGCCGGAGCGGCGGGACCAGCCCGGCGGGGAGGAAGCTCCCGGACCAACAAGGAAGATGGAAACCCTTGTGAAGGTCGTATCAAAGTTGTGGAAGCTGTGGGGTGGCTCGGCTGAGGAAGCCAGGGGTGCCGGTGGGGAACCAGAGCCTGGGGAAATCTGGGAGAGACCACGGCCATGTGTGCCCCAGTACGGTGCTGAACTAGAAGACGAAGAATCGGGTGAAGAAGCCTCCGGCGGGAACGGGGATGAAGCGTTAGGTTTTACTAACACGTGGAAATGCGAAAAAGAGAACGGTTGCGGGGACGACCGGGGAGGAGGTAGAAGCGTGAGAGAGGGGCAGAGAGCCGATCGGAACGGCCATCCGAGAAAACGCTCCTGTGGCGCAAACGCCTCGCTGAGCAGGCGGCGGGGCGAGCCACGAGGCAGGGAGCGGCCCGCCCGCAGGGGTGGGGGGCAGGGCCGGAACTCGATGGGAGGGGACCGGGACTCGGAGGTGAGCAGTCAGTCAAGCTCTGACTCCGGATCACATACCGATTCAAATTCGGAGGAGGAAATGGGGACAGATAGCAAAAATATCCCCATCCGAAATAAAGCTGCACCGCGAGGCAGAGAAATTCCTCTCATGGATTGGAGGAAAATTAAGATTGCGTGCGCTGTCTGGGCTTTATCGGCCATGCTAGCGTTCCCGGTCTGGGTGACAGACAGGGGGCAGAGGGTTCACTCACCAACAAACCCTAAAGATGTGCAAGCGATAGTTAAAGCCATTGTGGATAAAGGGCTTCATTCTGCAATGGTCTCCACCCTCATAGATGGTGTTTTCAGGGGAGACGACATGCTCCCGTTTGATATAAAACAAACTTGTAGACTGATCTTTGACGGGGGTGGGATGATCATTTTTAAACGAGAATGGGGGGACAACTGTAAGAGACAACTGGCCCAAGTAACTGGGACGGATCACACACTGTATGGCTCTAGCCTGCAGCGGCGAATGGGTACGGACCCAACAGTGATCACCCCCCAGGCGCAAGTCCAGGGCCTGAGGGCCCACGAAGGTATGGCAACTCGTGCGGCCAGAGAAGCTCCAAACAGCCGACGCCCCAACTTCAGAACAAAACTAATGAAAACTGAGTTTCTGTTTACAGGAACGGATCATCAGGCACCCCTGTAATCTGTATACCCCGGCGATATGAGAAGACAATAAGTCAGCAAGCGTCCTGTTTAAGCCTGAGAGTTCCACACTGGCAGAATCCAGACACCAGCGAAGCAGCCTCTGTGGGTGGGGGGCTGCAATGTGTTTGTGTGATCTTATCTTTGGACCTTGTATACTAAATATGCTTGTGTTGTTTGTTAAAAGTTGGTTAGAGAAAGTTAATATTATGTTGGTAGAACACCAACAACTACTTTAAGAGTGTATTTACTCAGGGTTACCAGTTACCTCCTAGTTTTCTCCTGGTTATTGTGCCTTATGTTTTTCAGTTAAGTTATGATGTCTACATCTTAAGATGGTTATATTTTAGCTAATTTGGTTGTGCATAGGGAGGGGGGAGATGTGGGTAGTTAGGGTCTGGCGGCCGGAAGATGTCGTGCTGTACGGAAAGGTGGAGCCCCTCCCTTGATGGACAGTAGCGTGTGGCCTGTGATGTAAGCAAGCGGAAGTGACGCTATGGGCCTCGGGTATATAAGCCCATGTGACTCGACAATAAACGCCATTTGCCATCCACCACATTGGTGTCTGTGAGCCGATGGACCGAGCGGCCTGGGGTTGGTCGCCGTGCCGTTCCTGAACCAGGTCGCCGCTGCCCCCTGAAGGCAACACTGCTGCCATCAGTGTGCCCTCCCCAGCCCCAGCTCCCTCAGTTCCCTACCTAAAATGGCTGCTGTGTAATGTGATGATGGCTTTCAGCCTTGCTTTTATTTTTCCAGCGAAAGGCTGGATGGAGAACACCATGCAGGTGCCTGACCTCATGTGGGACACAGAAGAGTCATTGCAGGGGAAAGGCACCATGCGCCTGGCACGGGTTCAGGCCCGCAGTGCAGAAGCAAACATCTCCATTAGCCCGTTGACTGCCCTGTGAGTCAGGTAGTCCATCCAGCAGCCTCCTTCCATAATTGTTTGTGCTCTGTAATTAATTAAAGATGGACCAGCAAATAAACCCCACACTCCCAAGTTTTCAATGCGTTCAGCATCCCGAGCTGGCAGCTCTCCTCCACCAGCTCCCTAATAAATACCATCCGCAGGAGCTTTGTGCGTAATTTCTGTGCAGCCCCGGCTCGGTCTGTACTTGGAATACAGCTTCCAGCTGTTCAGCTCAGATTTGCACGATGAGGAAAAAACTATTTATGAAGCTTCAGCAGCAGTTTATAAATAGTCACATGGTAAACAGTGGGTTGCGCTGTGTGCGAGAAATTCAGCAGGGATGTTGCCACAGAATATATCATTGCTTGTTAGGGGCTAACAGGGGCCTCGGAGATGTTTCCCAGCATGGCAGCTTTCTGCTGATAGATGCCCTCCCATGCAGGCAGGACAAGGGCAGGGCTCCATGATAGGTTTTGTGGAAAGTGGGTTGCGAGCCACTGCAGCCATGCAGGGAGGTGCCGGCAGAGAATCCCCATTCCCTGACCACCCAGTCCAATCCCTTGACCTGGAAGGACCATCGCCATCCTTGTTGGATGTGCCATCTCCATCCTGGTGGGTGGTGACACTTCCATCTCGGTCAGAGGAGCCTGGTTAGAGTGTCACCTCCATCCTGGTCTGCTTGAGAAGCAGATAGCCCATCCTGTGCTGAGCATCTCCTGAGGCCATGGGGAGATTTCCTTCCACTGCAGCACCAGCTGTCTTGGGGACACTGAATTTAGACCACAATTATTTTTATTTTTTTTAATTTTTTTTTTGCATAGGCCGGCAAACAGCCATCATCTGGGAACAATGAGAGCTGTCAGGATGGGGGAAGGGAGCAGGGCAAACCAAGCACGAGTTTGAGAGCTGATCAAAAGGAAGGAAACACTCTTCGTGCAAATTTTGCCCTGAAAAATACAAACTTCATTAGCTGAAAATGAATGCTTAGTCTATTGAGATGTGCCTTGCGCCCAGAGAGCAGCATACCAGGGACAGGTGACCTATTTTCCTTGGAGAGGAGGGAGAGGCTTCTCTCTATCGATCCCACCCTTCCTGTATCAGTTTATACATTAGCTTCTATGGCCTGTGGAGGAAGCAGCTAATAATGGAGTGAATCATTCACAATGAATAAATCACCTGACTAATTTAGCTTGTTTTTCTGCTCATGGCTCTTCCATGAACAGATCACCATTTCCCCAAATTTACATATTATTCAGATATATCTTACAGTTTGGGGGACTTTTTTTCCTTTCCAGTTTTCATTGCTGCAAGTCGGGAAAAAATAAAATAAAATAAAATATATATAAAAAAAACAAAAAACAAAAAAAAAAAAAAACAAACAAAAAAAAAAAAAAACACTTTATTAGCTCAGCTAGGGCCATGTAGATGAGTCGCATGAGGCTGTGCCTAGCCTCGGACTAGGATGAGCTCAGCAAGGTTGCTGCAGGTATTTCACATCAACAAACAGAAAGAGAAATCAAATTCTGTAAACTGCTGAAGCCATTGGAGTCCAAAATTCAGTTTCTAGAGATACACGTGTCCTTCAGGGTAGAGCCTCCCAAATCTTTGTAATGCAAACACCCATGGTGCCAGCACAACTGAAAGAAAACTGTCAAGAGTACTGCAAGCATTTTTTTTTTTTTTTTTTTTTTTTGCTGCATGTGTAGATTTTAAAGCCAGAGGGAACCATTAGATCATCTGGTCCAACCTCCAGCGCAAATCAGGCTATAAAACTTCATCTAGTCTCTCCTGTATTGAGCCTGATGACTTGTATTTACCCAAACTACATCTAAATCAATCTATATCACATTCTGGCTAGCAACCCTCTCAATGAGCAGCATATGTGGGGTGATGTCACCTAGATAATCGTTTGGCTTTAGCTCTCACTGAAACAATGCTAAAAGCAATGGAGAAAGCTCCAGTGCTGGACTTGGACAAGGTCTGTAGGTTTCAGAGCCCACAGTTAGAGTCAGACCAGATTTGGGGAGCGAGGTGCAGCAGCCTGCTGCTGTGGATAGAGGGTGAAGAAGGGGAGGGAAATGGTGGTCTCTCCCATGGGCCTGAGGGCTGTGGTGGGGCTGGACAGGTCTTCTCCCTCCAGAGATGCCTCTTCCCCCAGCAGGGCAGTGTAACCCAGGAAGCAAAACTCAGGTAGCTTCAGGCATGTTCACCACAGAACATGCCCATGCTTTTTTTAAGCTAGTGTGTATGTGTTTATGTTTCTTTTGCCTGCTCTGCTGGAGAGCTCTGCACCCTTTCATGAAGAGTTGGTGTACACAAAAGAACAAGCCAGGAAGCAAACAGGCAGCAAAGGCTGCCCAGAAGAAAGCACCACCTGCAGCACAAAAAAAAAAAAAAAAAAAAAAAAACAGGCACCTCCCACACACCTCATCCCCCACCCACCACATCAATGGGAGGCACCGTGGCCCAGCACTGCGCTCTGTCCATCAGCAAGCCCCAGCACCCAGGCATCAAGCAAAGAAAATTCCTGGCTCCATAGAAAAGAGGGAAAACTGCCTGCCCTTGCACCGCAGGAGCTCCAGCCCCAGAGCTTCCCGAGCAGTTTCTGCAAAGAAGATGAGGAAAAGAAGCAGTATCCTGCCATGGCAGATCTCAAGCCAGGCAGTCCTGATGAGTCAAATTTCACATGCAAGGTAATTGCACGCTGACACAAGCTGCAACAGAGAGGTGCAACCCTTCTCTGTGTGCAGAGCTGCCCAAGACCTGCATGCCCTCCTCCTGCACGTCTGCCTCTAGCTGAGCAAGTGTGGCCCTACAGAAAGCTCTCTGCTTCCTCACCAAGCTGGGCTCAAACTGTGACTGCTCTGAAAAACAGCTGCAAGACTCAAACTGCTCGGAGCTGGGCTCCCCCTGCCAGCTTAGAATCATAGAATCAGCTTTTAAGGAACCGGCAGTACCCAAAAGTAGCTACAATCCCGCCTCTCCTCTCTCCCCAGCCTACAGACACATCAAGTGTCTGGTGAGCCCACTTGACCAGGAGGGTCAAGGACCCTTCCTCCAAGCCCTTATCTCGATCAGTGACTCAGGTTGCAATCCAGCAACTGATTTTTCCTATCTGAGCACAAACCAGGGCTCAAGCAGGCCACTCAAGTGGAGGCAGAAGTGAATGCAGCTCAAAACAAAGACAGAAGAGGAGATTAAAAGCTGCTCTGGTTTACACTACCAACTGCAGCAGCATCTTAGGTGAGGTGATGGAAATTGTGTTGTGGCTGTGCCACCTGCAGTGTGAACAGCCACTGCTGCCCCTGCTGCAGAAAAGATCTACCTCCAGCAGCTTGGCTGCAATGAGGATATTTTGGAACAGCAGCATGCCAGTTGTCCTGGGCTGAAGTGAGAGGGGTTTTTCCCTAGATTATACCCCAGTCTGAAGGAAAAAAAGAGAGTTCTTACTCCAGAAGAGGTTCATAGATACACATATAGGGACTTATATATGGAGTTAATCTGAAATAACTGTACAGCTTTTTAGTTAAAGCTTTTTTTCTTCTAGCTGCCTTGTGTAGACAAGCCCTAAGAATAAACCCCAAAATTTCCAGAGGTCAACCCCCATTCCCGACAGTCTTTTCTTTTGTCATTTGACCAACCAGTTTACCTCATCACCCCTCTTTTCCTCCAGTTTCAGTCACCTGCAATGTGCTATTCAACCATCCTTTATCTTTTTCTACTTCACTACTGTTAAGATTTTTTCTTAACAGTAAATTCAGGCACTCATTCAGTTGTTTTTCCCATTCCAGTTAAAATATTTATTTTTAATTTATTTTTTTTTTCATTCAAACCCTTTAGTTTTTAACAATTTATGTTGGAGGAGACAGTTGAAGATTGCTATGCAACAGTTTAGCCATGTCTAATTTGGTAGTATATTAGAAAGACTTTCAGCCTAATACTCTTGAGTCTATTGTAAATACTCCAGCATTCCAGTCAACCAGACTGATAAAAACAATTTAACGGGGCTATTGGCAAGAGTGATCTCAGATTTGCTAAAAGTCATGTCTATGTTCATGCATGCAAAGCAGCACATTTTCACTTACCAGTCTGATTGATTAGTAAAATCTCAGCACAAAATAAAGCTGCTGGCATACACTGAAAGCGTGAGATTGCTCTTGGCTGGGTCTTGTAGACACAAGGAGTATTTAAAAACTCTGAAGACATCATTGAAGTGTTTCTCAGAAGTTTTTCATATGACATAATTGACAGAAGGGTCAGTCATGATTAAAAAATGAATTCTTCAAACATCTTTGGCACTTTTTTAAGTTAAAATTAGCTCAGATTTTAGGGTGCTCTATGGTGAAAATAAAATGTGGTGTTATTTGAGGTATCTTGGAAATTAATGAAGATGAAATAATCATTAAGGACTGCAGTAGCTTTCTGAAAAGTTCTAATTAAATGTTTATGGCCAGGTAAGTCACAAGATCTGAGACATATGGAGTTGGGGGGACTCTTAGCTTTTTCTCTGATCTGTTCACCTGTGTTGTATAGATGAAAGTGAAGTTTCTGGTAATTATTCTGGTGAAGTAGACAACACAATTAGAGAGAAAGATAATGAATTTGTGAACTTTATGCAAGGAATACAAAATATATGAAAATATGTGTAAAAAGATTAATCAAAGAACATTTCTCCCAAGACCTATTTGCCTATGCATTCAATTAAAACAGTAGTGATGAGGTTATTTACAATACACATTTATTGAAAAAACTCCACATTACTAACACAACTTTGGCATTAACTTTCTTGGAAAACTTAGGGTCCTACAATGTACAACTCATTATGTACAACCATTTTTATCACCATTGGTGACAAGTCTAATTGATATTAACCTGAACACTGCTGTTGGAGCTGAGCAGGTATCTATAGCGGATTTCAAACACTACTATTATTGTGAAAAATTTATCAATATGGCCAGAGTTATGCACCTACAGAAGAAATGAATTATCCAGCTTTCTGGTAACTTAAATTTAGGATGTCCTGAATATTTGCTATTCTATAGCAACCAGATATCTATCTCAAAATTGGCTGTAATATGATATGTCAGAGAATTGTTTTTTGAGTTCAGAGAGAGGACAGATTTCATTACTAATGTCCAGAGATTCAACTTATGATGGTTTTGCAACATGACTAACTTGGATATATTAAGCGCTTGAAATATAATGTGCTTTGGTGGCTATAAAATGTCTGGAAACAAACTCCAAGTGTTGTCGACAATGCTGTAGAATCTTCCCAGTGACCAAACTCATCTGGTGGCTTGGATCATCTCCACCCTGACTTTCACTAGCAGGCCTTTCACAGGCTGTTTCTGCTGTTTATTTGCATCTTTAAATCTCCTGAAGATGGTGAATGGTGGCATGACAAAAGTCAAAGCTATGTTTTAAGTGCTAGTTTGACTTTTGATACCTGGTATTGCCATGTGGGACAAAGATGACTCCGTGTTTGTGAAATGATCTAGTTTTTGCATTTCTTTCTATCTCTCCATTTGAAATAGATTTTATTCAAACCCTACTACACAAATATAGCTCTCATAAATATTTTTGCTAAATAGTAGATAACAAAGATTCATTGGATCATTAATATGTCTGATCTGATACTGTAACTAGTTTTATGTATTACGGAAATGATTAGATGTATGCAATGCTCTTGGTGGACAATATCCTGCTCATCTTGCCCCGTGCTTGTCTTTATACCCATGTATGAAGGTACACATTTTTTCAAACAGTGTGATTCTAGTCCCATACAACCTTTTCCTGTCCAGATCAGTCAGTATTCTCTGGATTTCCATGGGACCTTCTGGGGGCCAGCACCCTTGTTTTTCCAGGTCAGCCAATATTCACAGAGATCTCCTGCACCCACAACTACTACATCTGCCGGTGACAAAGGAAGACTGGACATGATTAAATGAGGTTAAATGTCAGCTGGTTCTTCTGCCTTGCTATGCCCTACCAAATATAATCCATATGCAGCAGCAGCCCAGAAGAAGCAGTCTTTGGCCAGATGTAATTCGCATAACTAACTTCAGCATGCTGGCTTCTGTCATTACCTCTCTATATGTGGTCTTATATGATTGGTTAATGTGCCTGAGGTTTTCTTGAGGAGAGTTCTTTCTGGTGATGAGACTTCTATTTATTCTCTATAGTTTTTATGCCAGCATGATTTTTGGTAGTTTCATATTTGAGATGACTACTGCTTTTCATTGAATCATAGAATCATTTAGGTTGGAGAAGACCTCCAAGATCACCTTTTGCAAAGGTGAAGATGATATGCTCATTTGATTCTGACCAAAATCATTCAGTAGCAGATATAAAGCATTCATATAGCTTTTACTTTGCCTCTGGCCATAGTATGCTCTGGTGGTTTGACTACAACCCCAGAGATCTCACCATAGATTCCATCCGCTTCCTTTTGTGAAGCACATCTCAAGCTAAGTGAATAGGCTTAGGAAGTGACTGGACACCGCCTTCATTGTGGCACATTAGCACAGGTCAGTAGTATTTTTCCTTTGATCTGCTTTATCTTCCAGCAGCTAGATATAGGCTACAGAACAGTGGAAAAATGAGCATCATCCCATTTAACTTCCCATGACACACTGACTTGGGCAAACAAGGCTGTTTGATTTGTCCATAAGTTCTGAGTTTGCCAATAGGTTCAGTTCAGGTAACAGGCTTTCTTACTCTTAATTCTTTATAATTATGTTTTCACTGTCTGTGCATTTTGAAGGTCCAAAGTATTTTTAATCTGATTTTCTTATAGTAATATTCTGCTAATCATTTTACAAAATCATGCCACCTTTTCTAGTATCCATTTAGGCATATCTCAAGAAATTGTCTTAGTCAATGAAATTAATGTCTTTAATTAAGCCATCTAGTTTGGAAGGCATTGGTGACATTGGAACAGGGTGTTTCTGACTGATTACATTAATTAGATCAACTTAGGAAGCAAAATCAATGTGAAACCAAACTCTGTTCTGATGGGAGGGAACTGAGGAGTGGGGGAGCATCTACGCTTGCCTGATAGTATGTCCATTACTGGCTATGCTGACACACTCTGCTACATGTATCTCACCACCAGTGGCTCTGCTCTTTAAAGAAACAGCTGGGATGGCTTTAGAGATGCTTCATTGATAAAGCACTTTTGGGAAGCTATCATCACATGGACAGAGTCTGCTAATAGCTCTCCCTTCAACTTGTTAGCTGCAAATGAACCGTTTGTTTTGTTCTTCCTTTCTACTGACATTACAAGATCAGCTGTACTGTATTTTGGCTGCCACCTTCCTCAGGGTATTTTTTTGGATTTCTCAATAGTACTACAATGCTTTTTGATGTTTTGGATACTGGTGTTATTTTACATAATAAGTAAAATAAGTAATTAAGTAACTACTAGATAAATAAGTAACTACTCCATGAATCTTATACCATGCACACCCTTTCTTTATCTTCTTGTGTTATATTTCTCTTCATGACAAAGAAAACCAACACACTAAACGCAGTAATACCATGGTCTCCAGATCGTCTCTTTAAATATGTTTTAGTCATGGTGTCTTCTGTGAGCACTGGTTTTTGCCAAGCTTTTTCCTAGTTTTAAATAAATACAAACCACTTTGTTCCAAAACAGCTCAGCTTTCTGATCTGTAAACTGTTCTCAAAGTGTTATCAAATTTGCCCAGACAACCAATCCCATATTATTATTACTGACTGTGCTCAATACAGGCTTTTAGTCAACAGATCTCTCCTGAACACAAGTTTTGGTGAGGCAAAGCCCAGCACACATTTATCTGATGATCTCCAGCTCACAGCACAGTCATGCCCTGAACTTACAACCCACACAGCCCCGTGCAGGAGGCACTGGAGACGTACGGGCACCACTTCCTGCTGGCCCCAGGGGAAGAGTCACCAGGGGGAGACACGGACCCTCTCTTTGTCATCAACTAATTCACACTGCAGAGCTGAGTGGCTTCATACTGCTTAAGCATATGCAAAGAGAGGACCAAGCTTGGTAGGCCTTGTGTTCCCAGCTAGGACATGCATCTCCTCACCTGCCCATCTCCTCGCTCATGCCACCCACAGCTAGACAAGCTCAGAAGCAGCTTCACAGCTGTTCACAGCTGTAGGAGAAGCAGCACGTGACTGGAGCATGGTGCCCAATCAGGCCAGGATGTCTGGGGAGCAGACGACAAAGTAGCCTGCACCCTTGTACCACTTTCTCATGTCAAATGCAACAAGCCACCACCATCTTCATGTAAATTATGGTAGGGGAAAAAAAAATTACTCAATGCTCAGAGAAATGAGAAAGAAATTCAGGTTATTTTACCATAAATATAGCTGGAAGATAAAAGCCAGGCATTGGCAGCTTACAGAGGGCAGAGGCAACACACTACACGTTATTGTACTGGGGAGGCTCACAAGTGGTTGTAAATTCTCAAACAGCCTGGCATGGTTTGTTTTGAAGATTGAAAGCTCCTCTACCCAGAGATCACTCTTCTCCCTTCCCTAAGAGGATTTCTGAAAAAAAAAAACTTGCCGAAAGCAGCTGTCGGCTAATGTAACACACAACACTACTGTAAGAATGGATCCATTAGTCCTGGCAAAACAGCAGTCCTTGTCAGTACCTATGAATGAAACTGTCCCAGGGAATCTGCAGAGCAAGGCTGCATATTTAGGAAGCTCAAAAGAGAGTCAAAACAAAACCGAGGGGAGCAGAAAAAGCAACGCAGACACGTCAAAGGCTGCCCACATGGCTCAACCAGAGGCCGACCTAAAGCCACTGCCACACAATTGCTTGTGAAGCTTACAAAGGAGCCAGATGCTCCTGTTGAAATTATACCTTCTGCAAATCAACATGGGAAACCTGCCACCATCCTCCCTAAAAAGGAGGAGTATTGACACCGTTCTCTTGACTAAAATAATATCTTTTCAGTGAATTAGCCGGAAAAAGAACAAGAGCTGTTTGCTTTGGACAAGTATATTTCCAGGCATGTCATCCCCACAAAAGATCATTCTTTTGCTTTACTTTCATGTGACCCTGAAAACAAATATCTGGTGGATATGGTCGGGCTGGCTCCACATCTCCAAACAAGGCGAGGGAGCTGGTGGCAAGGGGGATTCTTCTGTTGCTCTGAGCTAATAGATATTAGGAAGAAAAATGCAATTCTTCCCTTGGCTGGCTTTGAAAGGTACTTAACTTTTCATTCACAACATGCTGCTTACATCCACAAAGCTCAGCAAGGCAGTGAATATCATTGGCCTGTTTCGGAGGGGAAAGGAAAATGGGTAGCCCGAGGTCTCACTGCACGTCACAGCTGCATCCCTGAAGACACTAAACCTGAACCCCAGCCCTATGACCACCCTACCCCACTCCTTCCCACCTCCTGCCATGGCATTTTGAGCATTGATCAACAGTTAAGTTAGTAGAGGGTGTGGCTGGATCAGGATGTCTCAGCGCTTGTCCTTCTATTAATTGTTCTAATTAGTTACTCTGCAGGCAAATATATATGGACTTCATTTCAGACTTGGGGTCAAGCATGATTCATAAAAATTATCCACTATGACATCCTCCCAAGAATCACCACCCATCTAAATTTTAAACATCCCAGATCAACTCCCAGTTCATAACAAAGAGAAGCAAACTAGCTTACTGCTACTGTGTGGTTTTCTTCATTTTGTTAGTTTCAAAAGACAACCATCTTAATAAAGTGTATGTAACTCCTTTGAATACAGCATGAAGAACTGCATTTTGAGTCTGTTCAAATCTCAGTACGAGAACAGGAAGAGATGTTGCTACCTCAAGAAGGCGTAAAGAAGCCTTGTCTTCTCTGAGACAGGAAAGTCAAATAATCTCTAAACCGGCCGAGGAAATGCTAGTGGAACAAAGATGTAAAGTACAAAACTCAGATTTGTACACTCTAAGTCACAGCAGAGGAAAAAGGATTTTTGTCACAACGTTATCTCAACACTTCTTTATATTTTTAATGATTTTTCAAGATGAAAATGCTTAGCGTGGGAAAACTTAGCAGTCAATAAGTGCAATATCAGCCACGTAGTGTGCTTTGTGTATGTATTAGCCGTAGATTAGATTGCATGGACAGTGCACCTACCTCGTCTCTGTTATTAAAGTGCATATAGTTCAACAAATACTAATGACAGACTCATTTTATTAGCTTTGCTATGTGCTCTAACAGCTACTGTCACTCAGTAGGGTTTATAACCTCTTGTTCTGATACAAGACCTCACCCTGCCTTCCAGTGGGCTTTGCATTTTCCAGAACCTCAGTTAATTCTCTAAATACAAATAAGGCATTAACTGCCAAAGTCCTGTAACAACTACATGAAATGTTAATTGTTCACCTGGACAAAATTATAGATGTTTGATGAAGAAACAATGCCTGATGAGAAACATAGACAATATAAAGAATTGCAAAAATGTGAACGAGCTAATAATCACATATGGCAATTCACCATTGTTATTAATGTATATCTCATATTTGGCCTTATTTTTATGGCTCCTTCTATTCATGCTGTTGTATTTTCTTATGGTAGCAACAGGGAATCTAATATTTTAGCATCTAAATAGATATTAAAATTTGAACTGGTTTCTGTAGAAACATATTTGAGTTGCCAATTTGATCTCAAATGTTTGTTATCTTGTAAATTATGACTGTCTACAAAAATTAACTATGTAAATTTAGTTTGAGATGTAAATTGGGGGGGGGGGAATGGATCTCATATCTTTTCATTCAATATCTCTGAATTACTAACTTTTTAATAATTTCAAAGAAGCCCATTAGAGCTGTTATGTCTTTTGGACTGAAATTGTCCACTCTTATTTTAATTATTTTTTAAAAAGAGCAGTGGAGAAATAGACTTGGAAAGGTATTGTGCAAAGAAAAAAAAAAAAAAACGTATGGGTATTTGTAAGAACAAAAAAGATTTCTGTCAAGCTTCATATGTGTTGGGAAGGATCTCTGATAATTAAAAACAAATCCAGAAAATTACAGCTGAACTGAAGAGAGTCTTGCAAATGCTTTTCATTTCAAAATCTGTTGATAATTACAACATAACTTCAATTCAGTTCATCTTGTAAAGGAAGGACAGGCAGACAATGTAACTGTTGGATGGCAGATATATAGGTAGTTAGACACTTAAAAATAAAAAAGTTTTTCACAGCAGAGGTGAGCAGGAGCAGAACTGAATTGAAGTATTTCAGCAGAAGCTAAGCATGTCCCTGCCAAATACATTTCTATAGTATTAACTCTATACTGCCCAAGCATTGTCTACCAAGTCCAACATAACGTATTTGCTGGAATAAATTCTTGCAAGCAACTTGCACAAGATAGATGTAAAGGGATCTGGGCAAAAGTGTATTGCTACATTAGTTTAACTTTTATGCATAATTCACATCTATGTAATTTTATTTAGTAGCTGCAAGTGATTTCTATAGAAATACCGTATCACCTTGCCATCTGCTAAGTGGTCCAGCACACGTGATATAAAAAGAGGCTGTTATAGATGGCTTTTTATTTGTACTTTTCTGCTCAATCCCATTTTTTATGTGATGCATAAGTGTGTGTGTGCTTGTGTACGTGTGTGTTCACAGGAGTGGCAGTGTGTGTGTGTGACACAGGGAGAACTGCTGAGGATCACAGAGAAATGAAGACCACCAGTGCCACCAACCACGTCCAGCAACGTGCACCACTCTCTTCCCTGCTCCCATAGACATTATTTACCTACATCCAACACAGTAATACAAGTTTATGCACATTCATAGACTCCTTCACACTTTCTGTATTAACTTAGCATTTTATTGATCATTTGGGAGCAGAATGAATGCTAATCATTAAGTTTTATATGAATGTTTCTATTACTTGAAGCCTTATAGCACATGTGCTGAGTTAGGGGATGTTGCTTATGCAAATGAAAGATAATTCCACATTAAAAAGATGTTTTCTGGAGCATCTTTATTCAGTTACATTTCAGCTGATCTAAAGGGCTCCTACAAGCACTAGCACAGAGGGGTAAAGCACAGGAATGTAAGTGCAGATAATAGTTTGCCAGGCCAGGATACTATTTCTCTGCCACGGATTTCAAAAAGACTTACTGTACATACTGATTCTGGCATTTGAAACTCCAGGCTTAGCTGGGGGATGGGGACAGACGGAGGCAAAAAGCATTTAATATGAACAAAACATTTTTTGTGAAAGTCGAATTCCTTTTTGTTTCCATGTGCCATACAGTCAGCATTTTTTGAGTCTTAACTGATGCTCTCACACAAGCAAAGTGACTCTTGAAAATGCACCATTACAACTTAATATATCCAGTATGTAATTTGTACTTAACAGAAAGATATTTAGGACCATTTGCCTCAGCCATAAGACTTTCAGCTGCACAGTGGGAGGTAGTGCTTCAATGAAACCTTTGTTTTTAATCTTCTGATACAGTCACTATGGCAGTTGGCGGGCTTTAAAATTACATCAGTCTTCTTATTAATCTGGGGTTTGTGAGCAGTAGTTAGTTCGGAGCACCCACCAAAGCCTATCATTTCACGGGCAGATCTACCACCCTCTTTTTTTTCCTTTCACTGTGTAGCAAGGCCCAGAACCCACTTGTAAAAATCAAGCGGGAAAATGAAGAAGAAAGTTACCCTATGAGCAGGCAGATTCCCGCAAACAGTGTCCCAGCCCCACGTCCATTGACTTTGTTTCCTCTTCCTAAAATTAGATTAGGGCTCCCCAAGTGAGCACAATGAGGCTGAGGCAGGACAACCGTGGGCTCCTACCACTTCAAAGCAGCCCCCTCTCTTCGCCCAACATCCCCCGGCCTCCGCGGCCCCACCAAAAATCCCATTTCTTGTCGCAGCGAGCTGGGTGGCAGTGGGTACGGGCCATGGGACTGTTGCCTAGTGTTCCGCTAAGCTCTGCCCTCCACTGAAAAAAAAAAAAAAAAAAAAATCCCTCATAATTCAGGCAACAGCTGGAAAGCTTAGCTTAATGGCCTGTGCTTAAATGTGGAAGGTCACAGGGTGCTGATCTAAGGAGCGGAGGGGTCCTGCTCAGCCGACTGTTGACGCTGGGTAAACGGAGGAGGAGGGGACGGGGTGTGCATCTGAGGGAGCCGTGCCCCGGCGGGCGAAGAATAGGAAGCGGCTTCTATTCAGGGCTCGCAGGGGTCCGGGACCAGTGGGGAAAAGCAACAAGGCCCTTCGCTGCCTCCAAGTTACCTTGTATTATACCGGGATTAAAGTACATTTAGCTTCTCTATTAGCATACTTTAGCCCCATTTAGGCTTACTTGATGTTTCCGATGGCCTTTGATCAGCCTTGCATGGTGCTGGTCAGCTTCGGGACACAGCAGTCAAAAAGCGAGACTGTGAAATTATCCTGATGTTGAATCTCACAGGAGATATTTCTGGCTGTTTTCATTCACTCGTCCCCAATCTTCTAGTTTCTTTCTCTCTCTCTCTCCCTCGCTCGGGAAAATAATTTACACATTCTTTAAAGAGGGAGAGAGAGAGAAAGAGAGAGATATTAAAAGAAAAAGGTAGCTTAGTGACCGGTAATAATTAGCTCCCTGTTTGAAATCAGCTCTGGCTTGTGTGCCGGTGCTGAAGCATCTATGAAAAATACTATAATTTCTACAGTGTCTGGCTTTTTATTGCTTACATTTGCATATAAATTAAATCCATATTGTAGCTTTAAGGCAAGCTAGGCTTAGAACGCCGTACAGCTCAGGGTCCTATTGTTTTACATCTACTTTCTATACTGTGGTTAAATGAAAAGGGAGGAGAAAGTAAGGGAGGGAGAAAGTCAGCTTTGTAGCATTTTTAATTGCTTCTCTGCCAATTATGGCCAAATTAATATTTAAACTTTGTAGTGCTTTGAGAAATTGTTTACGAAATCCCCTTCCTGGTGTTCAGTGCTGCCTGCGCCTCCAGCAATATCTATATTGGAATCTTTTGTCAAAGACAACGAAAAATAATTGCAGATAAATTCCCTTTTCTTTGAAAATATTTTCCGGGAACAAACGCTGCGAATCGAACCATAAATCTCTCAAACGTGACCACGATCCCTACTCCGGAGAGCCGCCCGGGCAGCCACCAGCAGCCCTCCTCCTTCACCTGGCCGCGTCTACGCACTCCGCTCAGCTCAGCCGCTCCTGCTCCCGGCGGCCCCTGTGCCGCTGGACCCCGCGGGCTGCCAGCGCTAGCGCCTCAGGACGGAGCCTGGGAAGACAAGAGACGTTTGCAAAGATGAGTAACGAGAAGCAAATGGCGCCTCGAAGTCTCCCTTTAAAAATTCCTTAATGAGATGCAGCACGGTTGTGTTGTGTTTTTTTGTTGTTTTTTTTTTTCTTCATTCTTTTCTTGGGCTAATGCCTAGTATGTACCAACCACTGGGCCACATTTTTAGGAAACATCTAAATCAAAAGTCAGAAGATTACACAGGGACATAAGAAAATCTTGGGATGGCAGGAGGCCAGGAAGCCCAGCTAGGCCTGCCCTCTCCTCCAGCGAGCAGTTGTTCCCCACGACGGAGCGTTTCTCCCCCTCTCTCTCCATATGCTTCTTGCTCTATTTGAAATCTGGTCAGATTGGTTGCTTCTAGAGCAGCATCTGGTAGCTTATAATGTATACCCTCTGGAAAAAAAAAAAAAAAAAAAAAAAAGAAGCGTATTACATTTGTATGGGGCAAGACTTAGCTGGAGCCATGTCCCTCGTTCTCATATCTGACATTAGCTCTAATAACCACAGCCCTGCTCCCTGCGATTCCCCCCAGAGCCCTGCGCAGCTCCGCCAGGTCCCCTCTTAATCTTTTCTCTTTTCGAGGGCTACAGACCTAGTTTCACTAACCATTTTGGAGCCTCCGATCTCAAAGTCATTATGGGACTTTGTTGTACTATTTCCATTTCTGTAATATTCCTTCTGTAATTAGGTAATCAAGACTGTGCATCTTTCCCATGTGGCCTTTGGAGGTCGATTTTATTTATCAACTTATTTATCCCTTATTGCAGCCGGTATTTTAGAAACACCGGCTGCATTACCATCAGCTGGGCAGACTGCTAGTCTTCACTGCTGTCTGCTTTCTATCATAATTTCCTTTTTTCTCTTTCCCACCACCCATTCACTTGTTCTGTCTGAATTTTGCATCTGTTTGTGTTAATAGAGGACATTGCAAGTGCTTACATGTATGATGAGTTGTATATGCAGTCTCTTATAGATGCCAATGGGAACATGGCTTGAGCTGACATGTAGGTGGAGATGTTCATGGAACTAGCTTAATGTGAGACCTTCTGGGCAGAAGCAGACCCTGGATTGGGCTCAGATGATGCCTCACCCAAAGTCCTGTCCTGGGCAGTGTTATCAGATTGGTGCTCATGCACTGGTGCACAGCAGGCTTCACAAGCAGTAGGACAGGCCATGCCAGTCTACATCAGTGCTAGAAATACTCCTCTGAAGGCAATGGATTATTGCCCAGACTGTGCCGCACAGTAAAAGTCTAACTACACACTCCCACCACAATAAAATAATTGTCCTATAGATTTTCATCTGTAAGTTCAGAGCTTCCTTTTCAGCTGTAAAACACTTTCTAAACCCTTCCCCTCATTACACTTTGTAGCAATACAGCTCATATAAAGCTCCTTTTATTTATTTTTTTTTTACATATGACAAACTTTCCTCTCTTTTGTTTTCCTCTTTTTTTTTTCCTATAGCCCCTGCCCAGTCACTGGTTGAGCCTGTCTTTTAGATCCCTCTGTGTCATGCTCAAGCTCTAACTGTAGTTTGATAGCAAATTTCCTTGTTATGTGTTTCCTTTCAGCTGCTCATGACCATAAATATATTACATGTCCTTGTTTCAGAGATGGTTGTATGGTTCCTCATAGTAACATGGGACACCTGGTACACAAGCTTCATGGCATCCAGCCCACAAAACACAAGCCTGGCTACCTGAAGGGAGAATAAATGTCCCCAAATCCAGGTTTTCTGAACACTTCAGTCTGTCAGCACTACTGACCTGATTTGCAGACAGGCTTTCTCTTTGCCTGCCTAGGCTGCCTACTACAGGGTTAATCCTCCACCCCCTCCACCTCTGTATTTTGTACTAATGAATCTTGTGGGACAGCATGGCAGAATCATGAGGCTGTACAGATACTGTAACTAAATACTTAAGACACTTAAGCTTTTTTTCCATATCAACCTATTAGGTATTTGTTTATTCCTGGTCTTTTGCTTGATTCAATGCCCTTCCTATCAATGCAAAGCTGACTGAGAAAATAACATTTATTAAGTTTGTTTTTTTGTTTTTGTGCATTGGTGCTCTTCTTAATTTATATTATTCTAAACCTTCCTTTCCCTACCTCCAAACAGGGATAGTGAAGAAGGAGTCTCAGAAGCACTGACCTAGGCTTCAATCACAACCAAGCACAACTTACTTTGAGACTTACAAAAGTTTGGTTCCTTATTTGCCATTATCTTTGCTCCTTTACAGTATCATGTTTCTGCTCGCACTGAGCAAAATCAGGGCATAGGAGCCCCATATTCAGCAATGCAACCTGACAGAGGATCTGCTCAAAATTCCCCACCCTCGTGAAATTTTCAGCCTACACCTGTTGGCCCACGAGATTTAAACAACTCAGACAGACAGCTACATTTTGCAAGGGCAAAATAAATTGAGTCCAAACTCCACAGCATTTATATTCCCCTATGAGAGGCTTTCTTCAGTGTTTGTTAGTCCTTCAATTTTTAGCTTTGTGTGTTGCAAACCCCATCTTCTGGCAGTTTATCAGCTGTCTCCAGTATCGGTTTCAAAATAGATACTAAATACCACTCTTGCACCTTGTAGCGGCAGTGATTTTCAAACGCACTGAACAGCTTTGCTGCTCTTCAGCCGTCAAAGATTATACACCGAGAATAAATTACTCAGCTGGATGCGTTGTTTGTAGGCAAACTCAGGCAGTGACAGTATCGGTAGTCCCTGTGTTTAAAAGCATGTAAAACACCTTCTCTTTTCTCTGCTTTACATTGCAATGCTGGGAGCAGCAGCTCAGCGTCATCCTCCATGCAGGCAAGGTGGGGGCAAAGAGGCATTGTGGCTGTCCCATCCCACACCCTGACATGGGTGTGGAAATCCTTAAGGGTGGGGGGCTCGAGTGAACATGGGAGCCCTGGTTGCCAAAGGAATGGCCCCCCCTTGGTCCCTCCTGGCTCTTGGTGGCTGCTGGACTTTGCATGCTCTGTTTTGGGTCTCTCTCCTGGGAGAAAAGAGTCCATGTAATTTCTAGTGATATCCTTCCACCCATCACCATAGCTTGGATTACTTTTTCTTTCTTTCTGTTCCTTCCTTCCTTCCTTCCTTCCTTCCTTCCTTCCTTCCTTCCTTCCTTCCTTCCTTCCTTGTTTTCTTTCTTTCTTTCTTTCTTTCTTTCTTTCTTTCTTTCTTTCTTTCTTTCTTTCTTTCTTTCAACAAAAATCATGTGTTTGCTGGGTATCAACAAAGGTTTCCAGTCTCAGCCAGCTTTCTGGGGTTTTCCTTACTTCTTTTCTGTTCCATGTTTTTATTTCTCATTGCAACACTTAATTTCCAGTGTTGTCTGCTGCATCAGCTTATCATACCCTTCAAGGACAGCATCACATTTCCCTAGAAATGCTGAATTACTATATTCACAAACCTAGCATCAAACTAGAAACCAGTTTCTACAATATATTCAGTAAGTAAATTCTGACCAGGCCAGAATATATTTTATTGTTTAACTTTCCTTTCCACAGCCCATGCTTCCTAAAATGCATTCATAGAAATGCTCACAAATAGTAAATTTGGATTTAAGGTTGAAATCTGTTCAGTCAAGAGTTGAAAGTTCTTTGGGACAAAAGCAGCAATAGTTCATAAATTCTAGATCAGCTTCTGGAGGACTGAAAATGATACCTGAGTCAACACAGCCTTGTCACAAAATATCTCAGAGATCCTTAGCCATCTAAACCACAGGCTCTAGGTCTGCAGAGGTTTCTCCATAGGGAGCAGAAAAAAATAGGTGGTGACAAAAGTAATTCACTCCTTCCTCATCCTCATAGGATGAAGCACCTTTTTGAGACAACAATTTCATTCCATTTGATAATGAAAGGTACTCAGAAGACAAGTTTTGGTATATCCCCAATTTTTAGCTAGCTACAGCAAACATCTTGCTATGGACGACTGACAAATAATCCATAATTCAAATACATTTGCAGAAACAATTTGTCTAACTATTTTGACAGAACAAATTTGAAGGGAAAAAAATCTGCTTGCAGGCAAACTGCAAGTATGAAAGATGACTAAATTCCTTTAATTAAAAAATCAGTGTAAATAGTGCTCTTGTTGATTTTAAGTATGTTTGTGAAGCAGAAATAGTTTAAATCAAACCTTACATATAATAAATAAATGGACAGGCTGCTCACTGTGCATATGATGCCTTCATTATTGCTAACTATAATGTTGATCTATTAATCTTTGACTAAGGATTAAAAATATTTTTTTTTCCTAAAGTCAAAAAAACAGATTTTTTTTCTTCTCCTACTTTGTTTTATTTTCCAGATATTTCATGAGTCCTTTGGGTTCTCCTGATTCTGCCTGATACACAAAACCATCTTGCAGGGTAAACAAGGGAGACTGCATGGTCGTTTGCTCTTGTCCTTTCATGTAATGGCTGTGATGCCATGTTATTTTATCACCTGCACCAGATCAGAAGCAGAAAAGACTGTCTGACTTGACATGCTGCAGTTTGCCAGGTAGATCAGGAACAGAGATAAGAAAACTCCTTTTCTTCAAAGGAAGTTTTCTACTTGTAGGTGCTGTCTAAATTTCTTGAGGACACAAAGCTTTCCTCCAAGTTTGTCATGTCAGCACCACTCAGTGATAATTGCAGCTTCTTGGAGAAGGGTCAGAACACTTTATGGGAAAGAAATGCAAACATCCACTGGTGATTTGACCTTTTCTGGTTGTTGCCCATGTAGCTCAGCCTAAGTAGATAACTGCTGTTTCATCACTGTCATGCAAATGCCTTAACTTGTCTCAAATCTAAAGCAAAGGGACCTGTTACAGGATCATAGCTTCAGTATTCACTATCAGTTTGTTCTGGTTAATACAAATTTTGGAAAAGTAAGAAGAGAAATCCCTTGAACTAAAAACAGTCGTGAAGAGAGAGTCCCAAGAGGTGTTTCAAAAATAGATGCTGCCATTTTTATTAGCAAAGTGCAGAAGCAGAGGGGCGGGGGTAATATAAGTTTAGAAAAATCACTCAACTCGACAAATAGTGTTGAGAAATTTGCAAAGAGAGTCCTAAGCTTAAATTACAGGGCAGAGTTTAAGATATTTGGAAATCTTACATGGCAGAACAAATTCTCTTTCCCACACTAATGGCTGTCTCTGTCTGTCTGTCAGCTCAGAGTTCAATCACGTATTCACAATAAAGTATGGGTCAAGTGCTAGGATGTCTGTGTCTTATAGTCTTATTCCTGGCTGACAAGTGCTACATCTAAATCAGCGTATGGCATTAAGTTATAGCCTGAAAGGAGGCTGGGGTGGTAAGACCAATTCGGAGGACGAATGCTTCTTGTTCCCCCCAGCCCTCAACCTTGCAGAGGCCACCCTTGCTCAAAGACACCACTTCCAGCATCACTTATCTCATTTAATTCTGCAAAATGAAAGCTTAGCTCAATAATAATATTGTATTGGACTTGTTTGGGCAAGTGCCTATCTTGCCTCAGTCAAAAGATTACACACCAGTAATAGAAATTTATTCAGAGCAAAGATACCCTGGTATAATAAGACCATCTTGCTTCATGTAATTATAATTCATGCATCCAGAGACAGCTGTCCATCAGATATATTGTATTAGCTGGCTTTGATTTCTATAATGAGTTTTATTAGTATATTTATGAGGAAGAATAGCAGCATATAAAGAAGTTATGAATAAGTTATTGTGTGCAGAACCAACATTTGGGATCTTCTAAATCCTGCAGAGAAGCCAAAGCCTGAATGGCTACAGAGGCTGAAACACTCCCTGCGTCCAAAAGATGATCCATGCAGACCTGTTTCATAACACAGTGTGTCAGCACAACCCATTGTTTTCTTTCACAGCCATGAAATCATTGGATTTATATAAACAAGAAATCTAAATGGGGTCTGAAAAACAAAAAAAGTGAACAAGAAGGTCATGGTTTAACCTATCTTTGACATTAGATTGACGTGGCATAAAAGAATCTTTCTTCACATATACAAACTGGTACTCTTTGTTCTTATTTCCCACACACAGGAGTATTTAGGCTATGCCAGATAAGATACACTGAATTTAGAGAGGTTTGAGAGAGGATGGTCGATTCTTCTGGTGGAAAAAAAATAAAATAAAATGGTGGCAAGGGATGGAAATGTGGGACTAAAGTAAAGTCAAAACCATTGAAATAACTGGCTATGGAAAAAGTAATGACAAGCTGTGAAATGATATGGAGCAAAGTAAAAAGAGCCAAATACTCAGTATCAGCAGCTCTAGAGATAGGTACTATTGAAGATAATTTTCTGTAAGTACAATAGGCAAATACAAAAGCCATTACAAAGTCTGTTGAATAGTTAACTATAGTTAATGGTTTTGAAGCCTCACTTCTGGCAGCCAATTTTGAAAACATTTGTCCAGGACAGCCTCAAGGCTATACCCACTGATACCTGCAACCCTGCCTGCTCCTCCTCAAGGTTTTCAAAGATCTGCCTTCTTCAAAGCTAAGTCTTCCACTTCCCTGTCCCCTGGGTCTTCAAGCCATGCCCAGACCACCCCTGTCAACCTGGCACGCTGGAGGACTTCCAGCAGCTAAAGGTGGGTGCTAACAAATCTAGGGGAAAAAAAAAAACTCCTGTGCCAATATTTCCTGGATAGGTGTCCTGCTGCCCAATTGCACCTCATTAAAGCAGATTGATCAAATGCTTCAGGTTACCTCAACTACCAACCGAAAGACTATAGTCTTTTCCCCTCTTGCACTTCTCCTGCATAGCTGAAGTCTGGACCACTCACCACCACCCTGCAGCTTTTCTATCTGTACTGCCAACAGCTGGCACCGTTCTTTCTGCATGAGAACATGGTTTAAGAGGTACGGCAGTGTATAACAGGCTCTTCACAAACCCTGCATATTTATAAGAGTGATCCTCACACAAAATGTCTGTTTTAAAGGAAAAAAAAAAAAAGTGATGACAAGGTCTGTTTAAGGACTGGGTCTGCATGCAAGGAAAATAATGCAACATACTCACCATGCCCAAATAACAAGACCAGCTGGCTACTGTAAAAGCCAAGAACCTCTCCCTTACACACTAGGTAGTCCCACCTAAGCAAGAAAAGACACCAGGTTAAAGTCCTCAGTTGAGCTGCAAAGCTGGCCAGCTTCTGGGACTGGAAAACCCATGCAGCACCTCTAACACCTGTCTCTGTGTGTCCAGCATCATGCTTTACTGGCATGAGCTGATGGTGTTCCCTGTGGTAAGAGCTGAGGGGCTGACATTGAGATCTCACAACTGACTTCTACTTTGCTGGCCAGAAAAGCTGCACTGGCAGAAGAAGAAGCTCTTGTTCTGTCAGTGAAGAAGCTCTTCAGCACGGACGAGCAGCCTGGTTTCACCCCTCAGGCTCACCTATTGCCTTGAAGCCAGGTTAACCTGTCAGTGTCAGCAAGAAACCAAGACAGATGTGATCCAATTATTTTGCTACGGTCTTCTCAAACACCTTCCTTAAAGCTGAGAATTTCCAAGGAGGTGAGAAAAGGTGATTAGAAAGACTTCAGCAACTGCTTCTTTGAAAGAAGGGAAATCCCTGGCAAGCAGTGTGTCCTTCACAACCTTTACCCAGGGCTTGGAGGAGGCATAGCCCCAGTGTCCCAAATATCACCCAACCACCAGAAAGATCTGTGGTCTGCAGTTGTAGCAGAGATTGTGTTCGACCCTCAAGAACTTATTCCACCTCCAGAAAGAAAGTAAAAGTCAGCGTGGCTCTGAATGATCTTATCAGGCCAGTAATTGGAAAAATCCCCACAGTAAGAAATGCTCATCTGTCACGGCGTGAGAAGAGCCCTGATTAGCCAAGTTGTTTACTGCTCACCGCCGTCCAGCTAGTCACAGCTTCGCTGACACCACGGTGAAGGACACAGCAGCCGTGCCTGGCCTCATTCCTAAGCACCACGTATTGTTTCCAGAGCCCTTTGTGCGACCATCACTCCAATTAGGAGCTGGAGTGCCTCCACAAATGCTCCGTCCTCCCACTTTGTCAAGCAGAGACAGTCTGAATACCACAGAAACCTTTGAGAAGGGGAAAATCACAGAAGAGGGCATTTAGGGATCATAATGGCAATGAGTGGCAAGAGCAGATGATTACAGAACTTCATAAATTTTAATCAAAATATCAAAAGGGTGGACTGTCAAAGCAAAGATATCCTTCTCCTAATGGGAGGACAAACTAAAGCAGCAGCTTTTTAACATCCTTTGATGCCCTTAGGAAAGCAGGGCCCCTGGAGCTGACTGTTGCATCCCACAATAGTTCATTAGTATTGAGATTCCTAATTCCCTTTATTGGATCTGAGTTTTGGCTTCGAAGATCTGACCCCTGAAGAGACAGAAATTTCAGAGTGCGTTTTGCTACACACTTCCTCACTTCAGGCATTTAACGCCTCATATTAGACACAACTCTACACATGCCTTTGCCACAGTAAAGCAAAAGGAATAACCACATTAGCTCTAGCAAAATGTTATTGGCATCACCCAGGCAAAGACCTCTACACCCAAAACTTATTTCACTTTGATGTTCTCCTATAACTAAAGGGAAAGTATGTCTATATTAGAGCTGAAAAACAAAGGTAGGAGGATGGAGGTTAGAACTTGTGCTTCTGACCATGTATTTTATTCTAAAAGGAATTTCGTGACTAATCAAGACTCATGAAGACTCATTTCTCACAAGTGGATCTGAAGGGAACATCCACTAAGTTGGAAAAGATAAGTAGATCCACTGTTTTATGTACTAGATTTTAAGAGAGGTGGAGAGATTAATGCATTATCTACAGAGAGCTGTCAGGTACCCTATCTAGAAACAAATATCAACAGAAGGCCACCAGCCCAACCGTTCAGGCCTTGCACATGACTTACTTTTGCCTCACATTGCTAACTCCGCTCTCCCATAGTAACTCCTACAAATAAATAAATAAATAAATAAATAAATAAATAATGCTGATTTCAGAAAAGCTGAAGGAGGAATTAATGTCTTCCTCTTTTTTTCTTTTTTTTTTCCTTTTCTTTTTTCTATACAAGCTCTCAGACCCATCAGACAATGAGAGTCCCTTAAAACCAGAACAAAGCAATGCAATTGAAAAAGAAGATGGGAAAGGGAAGAGTTAACCAGTTTTATAATTGTTTCCAGAGAGCAATTATTCAGTCCCTAAAAATGCTGGTAGAAGAACAAAATGGAAAATGAACATGGTCCCAGCAGACAAATGATTAATATTTAGGAAAAGAGTATAGCAGGTCTGGATCCAAAAGGAGAAGGAGGAAAAGAGCGCTTTAACGAGATTAGTACTCGGGCTGTACAAGCTCATCAGATATGATTTTTCCTATCTTATCAAAAGTGAAGGACATTTTCCTGCTCTAAACCCACTCATTTTGAGAAGGGGCTTTTATGTGTGCACCCACTTGACCAGAGCCTGTGTTGGGGAGGAGGTACGCCCCCAGCATCGCCAGTCCTGCCAGCCGCGTGCTACCTGGGCAGAAACACAACCAGGAACAAGAGCCAGGGAGAGTCACTGAGAATAAAGCATTCAGCTGATTAATACCACCAGGGAATTCTTAGGGATAATGTTGTTTTTCTTGAATTTCCCTTTCCCTCCACAGCTTTCCTGGAAGCTCTCTCCGTGCGTAATCCCTGCTCCCCAGCCGATTGGGGTGCAGCTCCCTGCACGGGCTAATATTGGCAGGGTGACATTTCAGCTCTTTGCAGTGGACAAGAGCAGGTGCAGCACAGCCCACAGCAGCAGCACTGCCCACGCCTACATGGAGGACTACGAGGTGCTGGGACAGGATCCGGCCATGCTTCTGCCTGCCCTCGGCCGGGCAGCAGAGCTCCTGCGTGTGCCGTTTGCATCGGCTTCCCCGTTTAATAAAGTTGTGGCCTCTTGGCTTTCAGCGCCACACTTTCCAGTTTTATTTCCCAAGGGTTCATAACAACAGTAACACACAGTAGTTATAATGTGTCATAAAATAAATATTAGCAAAAAGCACACGCCAACCTCCGCTGGTTTGGAGTTTGCCTGGCAATACAGTTCCTCTAGTGCGTGCCTCCAAAAGCAAAAGCTGTCTGCTGATGGAGAAGGCTTGTTTGTTTGGTTGTGCTTTGTTTTTCCCTCACTTGGCTGGGCTTGCACCAGTGTCACAGCTAATAAAGGTAAGGGCAGGTGTAGCACTGCCTTTCCCATTGCCCTAATCACATTGCTCCTGAAATTAAGCCTGTCAGCGCGTCGGCTGTAAGCCGGTATTGCGGGAGCTTAATAACTCCTTTGTGAACAAAACAAAATTGCTTCTGGACTTAAACCTGGTGTGCAAGGCTTCTGCCTATAGGGCCAAATTGTATCCGTTGCAGGGAATATAAAGAATGTGCCCCAAATATCTATATACATGTACCAGTGTGTACACAGAAGCACAAAGTGTGAATGCACATACACACCTGCATGGATGTGCACACACAGGTAGGGGATTTTACATAAGGTGTTTTACATTCCCACCCGCAGTGTTTGTAAAGGGGGGTGAAAAAATTATTCAGAGCCTCTGACTCTCTCCCAGCAACCAATTTCCATATTATTTTTAGGTTAATCTCAGTTTCTACTTCTTTTTGGGGTGTTTTTCCTTTTTCTCTAGAAAAATAAATTGTACACTTACCCACTACAAATCATGTTGCCCCAAAGCTGAGACAGCTGAGGTAAAACCCCATCCTAAAATATCAGCAGTTGTTTTATGTACCAAAATGTCCCATCTTTGAAGCTGAGTCTTCATCATGTCAAGCAGCAAAGCCCCAGGGCAGAGCCTTGCTCTACCACAGACTTCTTGTCCGACTTTGTGCAAATCATTTAGTTCTCTGTTCCTCAGCTTGGCTGCTGTAAAATGGGAACAATTAAATCTCTCTACTTCATCAAACAGCTGTAATGATAAATACACTATGAAATGCTCTAAAATATCTGTGAGAGAGATTATCTGCTGGACAAATAGATACAGACCCAGAAAGGGGAGCCCTGTTACCACTTTAAATTAATGGCATTTTTAAGACCAGAAGTGCCAGTTTTAAAGTTCGTTTGCTTAAAAAGGACACTGATCAAACAAATCATTCTGTTAAAAACACTATAAATATATTTCTTTCTATTAAAAAGTAGCACGAGCTGTTATGTGTGGTATGACATACAGCTTTGCCATCACAGTACGGGGTGGCAGCTCTGGAGCTGATGGGGTTTGTGTGGTGGATCTGAAGGGTACCAGCAAAGCAGTTTTGCTCCATCGGGTCAAAATTCTCCTTCCCTAAGACCTGCAATGATAACTCAGATGATGAGTGCCATGAAGCCTGGGGCACAGACCTAGAAGCTGCTGCTGTCACTAGATGGCTGGTGCACAAGGAGATGCCCTCTCCAACTACCACAGCCATGGGAGCCAAGCTGCTGTTACAGAAGGGCTCAGGGAACAGCTTCAGTCACAGTCTGAGAATTTTCTGCAGGAAGAACAGGTGAAATTGGGTGATGCCACAGCCGATAACATGGACAAAGGGAAGGAAAATGTCCAGTGATGGATTAAAGAGAAATTAAATATAGCATCGACACATGGTGTAGTTATGTTGATGGGAGTGACCAACAGGAAGGGACAAATTGTCCGTGTCATAAGCAGAAGATGACTCAGGTTTCTGCTACCAAAGCCTTCACCTTCTTACTTCCACTTCACTTTGCTCTCTTTCTTATGAGCTCCCCACCCAAACTGTGAGTCTGGGGAAAACTCACTGCATGAGTCTCTTCCCATGTTTCCATGCAGATCTAGAGGAACAAGCAACAACCCTGGGGCCAACCACCAAGTCTTCCCTCAAGGCTTTATTTTGGCCGGGGATGAACAAAACCAAAGCAGTGAGGTCAGATGGTGCCCACGGGCAGGTGTTTGCCTGGAGAAGCTGGAGGTGCCAAGACAGGGTCTCCTGGGTGCAGGCTCCTACCAGTCCCCCACCATCAATCTTAGAGCAGCATGCCGTCATGGACACACAGCAGCTGTCGCAGTAAGCTCATCGGGTAACATACACATATATTAAAGTACCTTTAGCACACTTACTAAAACATATATTTAGCTAGGGAAAATAATCTTGCCCTGCCTATAAAAGTCAAAGTTTGCCTTTATAAATAACTCCAGGAACCCTGCACGCATCGGCGGAAATGGCGACGGTGTGCATGCTCAGTCTCCTTCCCTGAAAAGCTCTCTGAATAAAATATAAACATGCTGGAATATAAAGAACAGTTTGGTGAAGATAATGAAATCTAGTGAAGCCAGTAATTTACCCTGTAAATCATATAGCTACTTCTTCCTTACAGTTGCCTGCCCTGATTTACGCCATGAACCTTATTTCCGAGCTTCTCCCCGCTTTATTGCAAGCGTGGGAGCACAGACTACAGGCTTCTGCATGTCTCTGTGGCTGGCAAAGCCATTCATTTTTACCTTGAAATGTCCCACTCTATCTATGCCCCGTTAGCTTGACACACTTGTTCTTTTTTCCAGAGTCTTCTCTCGGGTCTTTCTGAGACAGGAGGGAAAGGCGGGCACCCAAAAATGACCACTTTGCACCCATTCTTGATGCAGTTGCTGGGAACAGGAGCAGTCACAGGGCTGTGTTGATACTGGCCAGGGAGAGATGCAGAGGGGAGCCCTTGAGCTGCCTGGGCACCCCATGGCACCCCACAGCACCCCACAGCACCCCCAGTCTTCCCATGCACTCCCCAGCCTCACGCAGCCACCTCGGGGAGCTCTTTCCCTTTTCATCACTGGCACCAGAGGTCTTCCCATCAGCACGTAAAATTTTCCAACTCAGGCTCTCACATACAGCCCCCCTCGGAAGGGGCTGGAAATAATTGGGTGATATTGCCTCAATAACGCCTCTGCCTATGCTGGGGCGCACGGAGACGCAAAGTCTCACCGAGCCTCCAGGGCCAGCGGCGAGCCCTGCACGGCGCTGAGCTGCTGCACGGGGCTCAGCCCCATCCTCATTGCTTATTCACGCCTCTCCTTTAAGTCTAACCGCACCAGGGTGAGGATATATCTGTGAATTCAAGTGGATTTGCCTGGCAGGGTGTGCGCGTACATTAGGCAGGCATAAGGATGTGTGCACAGTGCTCTGCCCATGCCCGCGCAGGGTAGAGACTGCAGGGGAAAAATTGGATCTCAAGGAGCCTTTCTGATGTATGCTCCTTCAGTATTAAGATTTCTTCAGGCTTTGTATGCCTGGTAATATTGCTCTCATTTTGAATTTTCCTAATAATTTTAAGAGAAAATTTTTTGTGACAACTGCTGTTGATTTAAAGCTAATGTTTAGCCAGTAATGGGTAATTGTATTAAACTAAAAAAAGCTGCTGTAAAGTCGACCCCGGTCTGATTTTTAATTTACTGCATCATCAGCTACTTTTATGATACTATTTAATCTGCTGAAATAAAACTATTGCTCTATGAATACCTCTAACATTCAAGAAAGATTGTTTTTAGCCTTTCTGTTCTTGGGGCTGGGGAGTTGTTAATTAGCATATGAATTATTCCTGCAAATACATTTATTTATATTTCCTTTAATTGTCACAATACTCAAATAAGTCATGTGTTATAGTCCACTACGGACTCACTTTTAACCCTGCAAGGGGGCAAGGGGACAATGCCCATCACTGCTTTGCACTGGCAGCAAATTCTTAAAATGCATTCTGTGTTTCCATGGAAAAACAACACCAAACAACACCGAAACAATGCCAAACAATGCTAAATCACCTTCCCTCTATTTTTTCCCGTGAGGACCCACATCTTGCTCAGCCAGGATGGCCACATTCACTGCTACGTGCTGTAAAACTCCTGCAAGGCTGCCACAGTCAGCGGGGCTGCCCCAGCGAGCAGCCTGCTGTGCAACCCAGCAGCACGGGGGCCTGATCCTGCTCGCCCTCCCAGAGCTATGGTCCTGAAGCTATGTGGTTGGGGCACAGCCGTGGGTTTTGCCTCCTCCAGGATGAAGAATTCAGACTCCAAGAGCCAGTACCAAACCCAGCAGTGCCGACAGAAAGGCTCTCACTGAGCACAGGGGGCACCCACAGTGCCTACCCGGGGGTGATCCCACACAGACAGGAGGCCTGAAAGCTACTTTCATATAACTCGGAACAAGCAATGTTGTTACAAATGGGCTTTTTCTTGCTTATTAACTTCCTCCAGAAACAGCAGGAATGGAGGTCAAGAAAAGCAGCTCTCTGCCTCTGCTTAGAGCCAGCTCCACAGACCTCCCTGCGATACCATAGCACCAGGGGAGAGCAGCATCCGAAATGGTGTGCCTCTCGTTTCAGCTGAAAAAAGGAACTTTGTCAGGAAAAAAAAAAAAAAAATCTATCACAATATATAATCTGCCAAAAAATACTTACTTAAAAAAAAAAAAAAAAAAAAAAAAAAAAAGAATTGTTTATTCACTACTCCTTTTAATGAACAGCCAACTCTAGTAAAGATTACCTGTGGGATAAATAGATGTGGTGGGAGGAAAGGAGGAAAGAAAGGCTCAGGGTGTGACCAAAAATGTATATCTGTGGCAAGTGAGTTGCTGGTTTTTCACATTCCCAATACAATTCTCTTGCAGCTTTAGGTTTATTTATCCTGGTAAGTACTTGATTACCTGCCTGTGCCAAAGGTGGAAGAAGGCTGATGTTAAATCCACTATAAGACAATCAGGTAATGGTTACAAGGCATAGTAAGGTAAAACAAATAATTCTTAATGCTGTGCAACCACCTATTATTTTATCCAAACAATGTCTGGTTTTGTTATCTCCTTATGGTCGAATGCCTATTCCCTGGAAAGAGAGCAGAAGTCTCTTTTTACCTCGGTAATTAGCTTGTTCGAATGCTCCCACAAATTCTTCCTATCATAAATTTTGCATTGCTCTATGCACAATAATGCACATAAAATTAAATAAACAATTTAATTAATTTAATTAAAATTAAATATTAAACATATTGTGTATAAGAAGCCCGTGTCTTTGATTTAATTGGGCAGGAGTACCCAAAGCAGTTTGGGTAACAGTGAAAAATAATTAAAAACAACAAGTACGGTAGCCTCTGGGTACGAAGAGTAGTTGGGAGCTTTCTCCTGAGAAAGGTTTATTTAATTAAAACTAAACTAATCTTTGGAAAACACTTGATAAGCATTTCATAATACAAATCATAATCCAAAAATGAAGCTTATACTTCGTCTACATGATACAGGAAAATAATATTAAATAATTCAATTCTGCCATGAGCCACTTTCCGAGCACGCACGGAATAATTCAACAGACAGCATGTTCACCACCTTCACATTTTCTGTAACATTTAGTTCATCTAGATACATATTAGTAAATTATATCAAGGCATAATGGATCCATAAGTGATAAGGCTGGGAATTAACACTTTCTTTAGAGTGGTTAATGCTTCTTGGAGATGCAGCACAGACAAGGGAAGCAGAGGTAACTTATCTGCCAGGCAAGCTGTGCCTGTGCTGGCAGGTGAGCTGTCTGGCTGCGCGTGTGCTTCAGCATCGGGACCGCGCTGAATTTCCAACCTATTCTTCAACACCTTTCATTCAGAGTAGAGAATATTATTTCCAGCATCTCCTAGCACTGGAGGTGGAATAGATTATTCATAGGGTGGTGTCTCTATCAATACTTCATGCTGCCGAACGCTTGTATTTCTGATACCATACAGAGATTGTTCCAGCTCCCTGAAAAGCTTGGACCCCTCCCAAGGTGGCAAGCCATCCGCCTGGACATCAGACAGCCTGCCCTGCACAACCGCCCGCAAGCTGACAGGCTTTATAGGTCATTTCAAAAACAAATGCTTCGTTTTAACACCTCGGCTGCAGCAGCCTCTCCAACACACTGATGATGCCAACCGGCTTTTTGAGAAATGAATGGATGCAAAGAGAGCCTAATTGGCACTTTCAGACAAGAACTAAATATCACTCAGGTCTCTGCAGAGCGGCTTTGAAGTGACCAGACAATTTAAGTGACCTCTGGATGTAACTTCAAAAGCTGCAGCAGAGCCTGGTTCCTCTCCCACTGAAGGGGCTCCAGCATTGGCAAGCTCCCATGGATGGCAGCAAGAGCGGGGATGGACCCTTCCAAAACCAGCTCCAGTGAAAGATCCAGGTTTCTTTTATGTGGGAGTGTTTTTTGACACTTTCCTGGGAAGATCCTGTTAGCTGACTTGTTGTTACTTTGGTTCATCTCCTGCCCACAGCCTTTTAGTAGAGGGCCGGGTGGTTCAGCAGAGATTTGTGTCTAGCAGAGGTACAAAGGGGCCCTTTACAGGGTGTGGGAATTTCCCGCATGTTGATTAACCTCGTACTGTAAAAGACTGTAGGCCAAATCCTTCAGTCCTCATGCAGACAAAAGTCCACATTGACTTACCCCAAATCTCCCTGCAAACGCTCATTAAAGTCAATGGCATTTTCCCTCGATGAGGGATGGGGATTTGGCCCCGTGGTTGTCGGTGTGATTGGGCAGCGCCAGGAGAAGAGGATTACCATGACACTGAGCCCACGGCGGGGTCTGCCACTAGCTTCCCTCCAGCCCCAAAACCCTACAGTAGGACCATGCCGTGACAGCCAGCCCTGTGCTCCCATGCAGCATCACCCCATGGGTGCCCACCCTTGTCCCCATGCACAGCCATGCGGGTGCCACCCAGAGGTGGAGCAGCAAGCAGGCAGAGCAGCATCCACCAGGCTCCCATTCCCCCATGGAAAACAGCCCGGACGATGGCCCCTCCGGGAGGAGAAACCCCTAATTCATAGCCATCTTATAGGAGGGATGGCCATCCAGAAAATAATAGAAATATAACAACAATAACAACAACAACAAAAAAATAGTGGGCTGGTTTTTATTTGTTTGTTTTAGCTGTATCATAGCTCAGACCTTCCTTGCCATTGTGGTTCAATATTTACTGATCGAAAATATAGACTAGCTGCGAGCCACGGCGTTTGCCAGAAAGAGCGATTATCATCAGAAAGAAATGGGCATTAAAAGAATAGCTCTTCCATTTCCAGAATATAAAACAGACATTCAGAAGAACAAACAGAGCAGAGAAGAAATGATGGTCATTTGCAAGTAAAATACCACTAAACAATATAGCATTGGATTAACTGTTTCATGTATTTATTGTGAACGAATATATAGAACTTTACATGAGAAACTATCGGTACAAGCAAGAAACAATGCAGCCTTTTAAACAGCTGGCTTTTAACTTTAATGCTTCTGCACATACAGTACAAGCCCTTGCTCCCACTGAAGCCTATGCCACATCTCATATTGAGTTCAGTGCGGTCAGGATCAGGCACCAAGTTTTAAAACTTTTATTCCTCAATGTCCCTTTCAATAACATTGCCAACCCCCAGGCTTAACAACCTCAATGTGCTTCGGACATGGTTATGGGCAAGAACGTGCAATATGGCAAAGAGGCACCAAAAGGTGCAGTCCAGGGGCCGATCCTGAAAACTGTTGAGGGACTTCTCCTCCTACAGACGTTTTAAAAGAAAAGGAGGGGAAGGGTAAAGAAAAAGCAGGCACATATTGAGTCCAGTCCTGCATTCGTGTGAAGCAAACCATTGAGCAGCACAGCGGCAAGGGCTGACTGGACCGGACAAAACCTGACTCAATTTATTGTCTTTTGTTGTGGTGTGCCAGGAATGCAGGAGCTCCAGTTATTCTGAATTTGGGCTGACTCTGCCGATGGCTTTGTACTCCAAGAACCTGTGGATTTCTGAAAATTGGTGCAGCTCTGATCTCTGGCTTTACAGATTTTCTCCCTTCTAGGGCTATCTGAAATGTTCACATAATAATTTTGGTTACTCTGTGGCAAATAATAAATTTTGTGAATTTGTGATTAGTTTGCTACTTTTGTGTAGGTTCAAATTGGATGAGTCTGATATTCCCCCTCCCAAAATAAAGCTCCAGAGAGGGATTTGTAACAAATTTGATATGCAGGTCTGTTCTAGTACTTGTCTTGGTTTACCCAGAAATCAGTCTAAAACGTTTGCCATTCATTGCGTGCTTTAATACTGACACCAATTAGTACAAAGTTAACTCTGTTATTTAACTGCATATTAAACAGGTACTGGGCCAAATGGTTACTGAGGTTCATACACTATTTACTTATTTATTTATTTGACCAGAAATTTAACACACAAGCATTTTCCTGGATCTTATTTTAAATGACAGAGTCTTTGCAGAAACAGGAATATAAAAAGAACAACAGTAGGGTTGGTCACTGCTTTCCCGGCAAACACAGTAGCTGCTCATTGAGATAATTAAAGCACCAGCATTAGAGATGCATAAGATAAGGACAGAGAAGCGTAGGGCTGGATTCATGCAACCTTTATGCTGCTTGATGCGCAGGGTTGGGCCAGATGACTCAAGGAGTTGCCTGCAAGTCCATCTTCTGTGATTCTGTGCACAGGGAATAGCCGTATTTATTTTTAGTTCTTGAACTCTCCTTGCAAGATCACTCTGTCCAAATTAAATAAATGCCTAAGCATCTTTTGAAACAGTTGGTAGCAGGTTCTAAAGCCCTGATTTACTTTCAGATTCGCACGGGCAAAATTCCTACAAAATTCAAGAATAGTTTTACAGTTTTGCCAGACACACAAAAATGTTAAGTTTCATTCTCAGAAATCCTAATGGTGTAAGAGTGGCTTTGCTGAAGCAGGAAGAACCTAATAAGGAGTCTTTAAAAAAAAAAAAAGGGGGGGGGTTAATAATAATAATTATAAAAAAAAAAAAAAAAAAGATAGGATTTGTCCCTTAATATGTAACAACAACACTAATGGTGTCGTTCATGTTCAGTCTCATGCATGTTTTCATAAATCATTTTTAATAATTTATTAAATATAATGAGGAGCTTGAAGTGTGGCAAGCTTCTGCAATTTTAAATAAAGCTTTCAAGTAACTTTTCAAGCTCATGGAAGTGAAACCCAATAGCAAGTAACACACATCTGAACACACAAATCCACAGCAGAGCTATAACCTCCTTACAGGACAGGAGTGTGAGACGGGTGCTGCGCTCCCGCTTCACTCAGAGCCATCACCATGGGGGCTCCTCTGGGGCCGGCACAGCCCAGGAGAGCCCAGCAGTGCCAAATCACTTTAAACCAGCTCTCTATTTAGGACACCGACCCTGAAACCAATTCAGTGCGGGATATGGGGGGCAGTGGGCAGAGTTAGTGGGTTAAAGGGGTCCTGCAGGAGCCTGAATCTTTCCACAGCACTCTGGGATTTACTTTTTGGGGGAAAAATAAAAAATAAAAATTGTATCTGTGCTGCTCGAGTCCCTGGCAAGTTCGAGCTGCCCCTCAGTGCCTGCCCTGTACCTCTCATGACACACAGGGCTCAGGGCTCCGAAATGGCCTCCGTTGCAGTGACAAGAGCCAGTGCCCCCACCTGTACGGGCAGAAAGGCACAACATACAGGAGGACACAGAGAAAGGTGCGAGACACCAGTGCCTTGCTATCTGCTGGCACTGCTACGTGCCTTTATTTTTTTTTTGCCAAGAGGCTGTTTTATCCCAGCTACGGCAATATTGAGTCCACTAAACCATTGCTGCGACTCCGGTGGTGCTGATATCCATTTTTAAATTAAAGCTCAGGTGAAAGCTGGCAAATCTGCATGCACGTGAGTTTTGTCTCTGCCTACAACCGTGCGTGCTTGCATCTCAGCCCAGTGCAACTCCCCTGACCTCGGGGCTGGGGGGTTTTGTTCCTGACAGGCTAGATGTGAATAAAATCATATGGTGCTGTGTTTTCACAGCTCAGCCTTCTGAGTCCCATCCCTCTGCCACTGAAATCAATGGCAAAACTCCCAACTTCTCTAGTTGTATCAGATGAGCTTTGTTCCATGGGCTGAAACAATCTAATAGATACCAGGTGTCCTTGATAGAGCCTGTGTGGTCTACAAGTAAGTGGAACATATTTTAAAAAGTCAAATATGAAACAGCTACATCACAGAACCTGTAATAACCCCAAACTGATATTATTATCTCTGGATGACATGATCAGTATCTGAAATGTGACTCAGTATGTAGTTATATGATGCATCCCATAACAGACATGTTCTGGGGGAAACTCAGCCGCATGTTACACTGCTACAGAAACAGATCCACATTTATGCTCATTTCCACAAGAAAGCACGGCCCTCGTGTGTTTTCACTTAAGGCGAAGAACCCCAAACAACCTTAAGTTAATCCAGAAATCCACTTTAAGTATACGTCTCTGCGTGTAAAAAGACCTACAGAAGTAAAAGGCTGCACGTGAAACCTCCAGGCTGCTGCGCTGACATCCAGCTCCCCTCTTGCTCCAAGCTCTGACCCTGCCCTGTGAGATTCCCTGCCTGCTTGGCCCCAGCCAGGGAGCCTCAGCAACTCCCCCAGTAGCACGGATGAGAGGGAAATGATGTGGCCCTATAAATACCCACACCTGGGCCATGCCAACCATGGGATCCCACACCTCATAATGGGTGTAGATGGAAAATGGGCAAGGATTTTCCCAGTGCTCCCTCCTGGTGTGTAGATGGCACAGGAGTCTTGTCCAGCTCAAGCAAAACTCAGTGTCCTGCTCTGCACTGACACGAATGGGAATCACTCTGTCCACCCCACAGCCTGATCCTGACTCACAGCACCTGCGGAGAGGGACCTCAGTGTAGATCCTGCTTGGTCTGCCCAAGGGAGGACCAGGGTTTTCACCAGGTATAGAGGTATAGTCAGGTCAGTAGCCCAGGAACATGTGAATGGGAAGATCCCAAGGAAAAAAAAAAAAAAAAAAAAAAAAAAACAAGGGAACAACAACTACAAAAGCACTGGTCATTTTTCCAGTCTAATTAAAGGTCCTTAGATGTGACAATCCCAGTTCCCATCCAGATTGTCTCCTGGGGCTGCCTGCATGCTGGTGCTCGAGCCCTGGTTGGTTCTCACCTTGCACTTCCATGTCTTGGGGCAGCTTCTTTGGCTGTCCCTGACCACAAATTTGGCCCAGGGCTCTTGTGGGGAGAACCAGCACCTGACGAATGAGGCACTGGAATCAGGAGGCTTCAAAGCTCTTTTTTTCCCCCTCTCTGCCTAAGAGGCAGGAGCAAGCCCCACATCAAGCTTCCCACCTCCACCAAAAACCTTGATGTTGTCCCCTAAGGGTTGAAGTGCTCGCTCCCAGCCTGGCCTCACGGGAAGCACCTCCTCAGCTGGGGCCAGGGGCTGCTGCAGGAAACCCCCCGGGAGAAAGTAAGCAAGGTGTGATGCTCCTAGACCAAATTTTAGGCAGCCAAAGCCCCCAGCTGACAGCACTTCTGCAGGCAAAACTGCAGCTGGAGGCAGCCCCTGGAGTCAAAAGGCTACATGTTTAAACTAAATAATAACAAGAAAAAAAAAAAAAAAAAAAAAAAACTACACTGGGCATCAGGAAAACACCCTTTAATGGGGCTCGACCCAATTAGTGTTTCTAAAAATCCAGTGCTATCTTTCTCTAGTCTTATCTTTTAACAGCCATCCTCTTTCATTATGGATTCGTCCCCTTAAGAGGGTTAAGTACTCGTAGTTTTCCAATAAAGATCTTGGAAAGTACGTTCAAGAGTAGCTTATTTTAACATTAATCACATTTAACAAGACTTTTACCAGAGCAGAGAGAACGCGTAACTAATTGTTGGAAGATCTGGTCAAGTTTATTGTAATGGGTAACTGTCGGGCAATTATGATTTATTTATTCTCAGGGAGATAAGGCACGCATTGTTCTCTGCAAGAAGGAAAAAAAAAAAAAAAAAAGAAGAAAAAAAAAAAAAAGAGAGAGAGAGAAAAAACAACAGGGCTGATCTTAAAGTTAATATTAGTTACTTCCCATGCTCTTTTCACAGCTGAGGGGACCCACTGGAGCACAGACCCCATTCGCTGTCTTCACTCCCGATTTCTGGGTTTAAGCCGTCCCTGGGGGCAGCCGGGGAGGCCGTGCAGGTGCGCCCCCTCCTCTGCTTTTGGGGCTGCTGCCGGGGGGCGACACCGGGCAGGGTCACCGAACCGCGCTGCCCGGCAGCCCCAGGCAAGGAGGGGGTCTTTTAAATCTGGTGGTCAAAAAAATAAAAAATAAAAAAAGGAAAAAGACGCGCCCCGTTATTGTCGTACCCTTCTATCCCCGCCCGCCCTGCTGTCGGGGCGGCTTTACCCCCGCCTTTCCCCGGAGCCCTGCGGCTCCAAACAGCCCAAGCGAGGATGAGAAAGGGAAAAATAATTATAAACCACCACGAAATGTGCCATGTGCCCATGCCCTGACATCGCCCCGGCGCGGCGGCTCCTTCCCGGGCTGCCCCCTCCGAGCCCCCCCGGCCGCACCGATGGGGCCGGGCAGATGACACCGGCACCTCCACGGGGCCCAGCCGGCTCGGCTCGGCTCGGCTCGGCTTGGCCCGGCTCGGCTTGGCCCGGCTCGGCAGCCCCGTCCCCTTTAGCCGGCCCCCACGCCCGCCGCCCCGACGGCTGGGCTGCGGCCGCCGCTCCCAAAGTTTTATTCGGCCCCTCGCTGCTCACCTGGTGCAGTAAAGGTCAGAGCTCAGAGAAAATGACTCCTACTTCCAGCAAATGTGGCTCACCGACTTACTCAGCCGGAAGAAAGAGCTGCACCACCTCGTTTACACGCACTCTTTTAAATCGGTTTCTAAGACATTTGGTGTGGACGGAGCACAAGGATGCACCTTACGCGCTGCAGTCCGACAGCCAGCCTGAGACGGTGGCTCAGATGCTCCGTGTCCAACTCCCCAGCACGGGGAAAGTTACAGATTAATTAATTTATTCTTCTCAGCTCGGAACTTGCAACCCTTCTCTCCAAATTTCAGCCCTTCGCCATCTGGCAAAGTTTTTCCCAAACGGTTTTACATTTAATCGGAAAGCGTTCGAGTCGTGGTTTTAAACCGCCCCGCAGCTCTGCCTTTATTTCTTGTCGGGCAAAATCGAGTCGAATCGAATCGGTTTCACCGATATGAAGCCGGAGCCCCGGGGGAAGCTCCGGGACCCCCCCGGGGCGAGCGCCCCGCCGGGAGCTCCCCTACCGCTGCCACCCCGAGACCTCGCGGGCGGTTTCGGGGGGGCGAGACCGACCCCTGCAGCCCCCTCTTGCCCCCCCCTCCCCATCCACAGAGGGCTCCAGACAAGCAAATATCAGCGCCGGCTCGGCGGGCAGAGCTCCTACCTCCGCTTAGGCACTTGTTAGCGCTGCCTCGGACCTGACTCGACGGGGAGGGAGAGGAGCAGCGCTTGCTAATATTCCCTGTAAACCACCGTGAGATTCACTCTCTTAATCCCGGCGTGGCCTCGAGACCCCCGGGGGCGGTATGAAGGGAGCCGGGGGGGCATCTCCGAGCGCCCCGAGCCTCCCCGCGGCCGCACCGTCGGTGCCCCGGGCAGCGCCGCTCCCCCGACGGGCCCAAGCCGGGGGCCCCCCGCACCCACGGCCCTCCAAGCAGAGAGGGGAGGGGATGAGGAGCCCTCTTGTAAAGCTCCCGGCCGTCGGAGCCCTCAAGATAAACATCATTAGAAATCATTGTAATTGGGATTGTGAAATCTGACCTCTGACCCGCCGGGCTACGTGTCACAACCGTGTCCGCTTTGATTCCTCGAAAGGCGGCACAAAGGAACAAGCTCCGTGACAGGAGGCAGCGGGATCTGCGCCCCGGCCCGAGGGGACCGACGGGGGGGACCACGCGTGGCCTCCCCCCCCACCCGGTCTCATCTGTATATGCAAAGCAGCGGGGCGGGGGAGCCGGACGGCTTGGGGGGAGGGCGAGTGGGCCGGGGTCCTGGGAGCGGAGAGAAAGGAGTTTCTGGGGGTCCCTCCACGTGGAGGGAGGTGGTCGGGGTGGGGGGGGCGCCTGCTGGCCGTTGGCTGCGGTCACACCCCCACCGCTGCTCCGCAGAGTTGGGGAGGGGGGAACTGACCCTAATTTCCGACGGCAGGACGGGAAGGGCACTCTGCTTTTCCTCCAGGGCTTTTCCGCCCGGGCTTGTACTTTCCTCTACGTGAGGCTTGGGTTTCCCCGGGGCAGGGCGTCCCGTCCGCCCCGTCCAGCCCCCAACCCGCACACCTGCTCCCTGTCCGAAGGGGAGGGCGATGCGGTTCCTGCCCTCAGTCCCTGGACCCTACCCAGCAGGGAAGGCACCCTCGCCCCCTCCCCGGCTGCCCACCCCCCCGTGGCTGCCTGCCAAGGGGGTCGGGGGTCGCTCCCGGAGCCTTCTGTCCCCCATGAGACCAGACCTGGGCCACGCCGCCTGGTTCCCCTGGTCCGCTCCGCCCGGCTACGCTCGCAGAGAAACCCTAAAAGCATAATTACATTAAAAAGCCTGATTTGCTTAAATAATCCTCTTTAGGCTGCCTTTAATCTGCTCTATATTCCCCTCGTCGTCTTTATCCTTGCCTTGTCCGGCTCTGCTGAGCCCGACCCCGAGCCCCGGAGCCTTTCCCCGGCTGCAGGTAGGAGCGGGATGGGGCGGGGGCTGGCGGGGCAGGGGGAGGCCGGGCCCCCCACCCTTAATGTCACCCATAGGTGCTGAGAGGGGAAATCAACACAGGGCCGGCTCCGGTAGCTGCACCAAAACATCTTGTGGCCGCAACTCCAGAGCCCCCCCGGGTGCGTCCTCACCCCAGTTTTCCGCAGAAATGACATTTTTGCCTCTACAGCTCCAGGGAAGTGAGAGGCGGGGGTCAGAGCTGAGAAAAGCAGCGAACTGAATTGAAAGGGGCGCTGGGAGGGGGGCGCAGCCCCTCCGCATCCCCCCCCCGGCGGCAGCAAGTGAGGGGGCCGGGGGTCATCTGCCTCTGGACGTGCCCGACGGTGGGGCCGGCACGTCGAAGGAGGGTTTCTTTTCCTGCGGGCAGAAGCTTTAAGTTTACGTTTCGATTCCAGAGGAAGGAGAGAGGGAGAAAGAAGCGAAGAACTTTAGATGGCGCTCTACGACGTTTCTTTAAAGCCTCCGAGCCCTGCCGGCTCTCCGGCCTGCCGAAACCTCGGCGGGCAGAGGAGGGGGCTGGGCGGGGCTGGGGGGGATGCTGGGGTAGGGGGGGTGCCGTCGGGGGGGGATGGCGTGGGGGGGGGGGGGAGATGCCGTGGGGCAGCGTGGGGTGGAGCAGGGGGTGCGGGTGAGGAGGGAGGGGGGCTCCCTCCAGGCAGGGCAGCCCCGGCCTGAGCCTCCAGCCGGGCTGTGGGGCGGCGGCGCTGAGCAGAAATAGTTGTGGGTGTTTTTTTTTATTAAGAAAAACATCAAATAAAAATCTCACAGGCCGCTACTCCGCTGCCCCGCTGCTCCACTTCCCCAAGCCTAGGGAGAAAGCCCCTGAAACCTCCGACAGGGTGAGGCCGGGGAGAGCCGCGTACCCGTCGGGAGCTGCCGCTCACCTACCCCGGCCGTTGGGGGGCTGCAGAAGAGGGGCTCCGGCCTCGGCTTCTCGCCCTGACCCCAGCTCTCCCCATTTCCCCGGGCTTCGGGGGAGAGCTCCAGAGGGGCGGAAAGAAAATGAGAAGCCACGACGAGCCAACAGACAGCCCCGTCGGGTGTCGCGGCTCCGTCTGCCCCACAGCTCAGCACCGCGGAGGCCTCGCCCGGTGTCGGCCGCGGGTGAGCGGACTCCGAGAGCCCCCCCCGGCCAGCCGCGACCCCGTGGGGCTCCCACGAGAGACATTCGTGGGGCGCGGGGCCGACCCTCGACGGCCGAGGACAAAGCGGCGGGCGCGGAGGCACGGCCCGGCTTGGCCCGCCGGAGCCCGGCGAGAAACCGAAGCGAAACGGGGCCGAGAGCCGGAAAGGAGCCGGGGGGGCAACTTAATGCCACCGGCATCACCCCCCCGGCCCTCAGCGAGGCAGGGACAGGGAGCCGGGAGCGGCCTCGGGGAGCCGTGCCCAGCCTCCGGCCTCCCCGAGCTGCCCGGGGAAGGCTCCGCGGTGGAAATTCAAGATGGGAGCAGAGGAGGTGTCACGCAGATCCCTTCTCAACACATCCCCGAGAGCGGAACGGCCGCACGGCTTTCAGGCTTTTTTTTCCTGCAGAGCCTGGCGATATATTGCCGCGTATATCACACCGCGGGGGGGGATTTCTTGGTGAAAAGGGAGACGCGGGAGGCGAGGCACGACCGAAATAACCAAAGAGATTTAAAAAAATAAAAATAAAAAAGGTAGGAAAAAAAAGGGGGGAGAAATATCGAAGGTCTCGGCAGGGTTTAAAGAAGGGGACGATCGGTTTAAAAATTGCTGCACTGATCCATCGAAAACAAAAACTAATTACGCCACTGAAATGGCACCATATACGCAGCGTACTGTGTATGTACATATATATTTATTTTATCTATATATATATATATATATACACACAAACATCCATACACTAAAATAAAGAATTACAGCCAGCCTGGATCCTGAACACAGTCTACACTTTATTTCAGACTACAGATTTCTGAACATAATAAAATCTTTGGCTTGTAGCGGCGGGTTCAGTCTCGCAGTCTGTGGATCAGATTTTTTTTTTTTCCTCGGGAAAAAAAAATAAAAAGAGAGACAGAAATTCACACACACACAAACAAAAAATAAGATCGAACGAAAGATCAGGAAAGTCGGACATTTACTGTAAAGCAAGAGCAACGGACATCGGAAAAGAAAAAAGGAAAGCAAACAAAACGAACAAACGAACAAAAGAGAGAGGAAGAGAGAGAGAGAAGGGGAGAGAGAAACTGTCCAGCAAATAGAGATCGCTACACATATTTCTTACCTGAAATTAAATATATACAAGGTCATATGCTGTTTGGCTATATAGAGATAATTTTTTTTTTTGTAAGCGTTCATATTTTTTTTTCTTAAGTGGAGTCCTTATACTATGGATAGACAATAGATCTGCTTTTAAATAGCACCTGTCCGTGGCTAGGGCTGTCCTCACTCGCTCTCCTCTTTGTCCTGCACGGTGGTGGTGGAGTGGTTGTAGAGTCCCTGGGCCATGAGGTGCAGCGCCAGCCCGTTCTTGATGCCCGTCGCCTTCTTGATCTTGGCGCGCTTGTTCTGGAACCAGATCTTGATCTGGGACTCGTTGAGGCTCAGCTCCTGGGCCAGGCTCTGCCGCCGCTGCTCCGTGATGTACCGGTTGGCCTGGAACTCCGCCTTCAGCCGCTGCAGCTGCTCGGCCGTGAACGCCGTCCGCGGCCGCTTGTCCTCCTTCTCCGTCTTCTTCTTCTTCAGCTTCCTGGTGCGGGGGCCTGCGGGCAGGGCACACACACGCCGCTGGGCAGGGCCCCGCCGCCGCCCGCCGCCCGCCGCCCCCGCCCCGCCGCCCGACGGAAAATGGCCGACGGGGGGGGAACCGCGCCGGCACCCCCGGCCCGGCCCCGCCGCCCCGGCCCCGCCAAGGGGAAGAAAGGGAGAGGAGGAGCGGGGAGGCCCGGGGAAACGCGCCCATCTCCTGCAACGGGCAGGGGGCGAAGGGGGAGAGCCGCCCGCTAGCCCCTCGCCCCGGGCCCGTCGGGGCGCCGCGCTGCTCGCCCCGACGGGGGGGCTCCGAGGCTCCGGGGGGCGGCCGCCGTCCTGGGGCCGGGGTCCCCGCGGCCAGCCCCGGCAGCAGCCGGGGGTCGCCCGGGGCTCCGGTGTTTGCCCGGCCCTGGCGGGCCCCGCACGCCGCCCGTTTGCCAGCCCTGCCCGCCGCGACCCCCGGACACCCAAACCCTAAGGGGGTTCCTTCGCAGCCCCATCCCTCGGGCCGCTCTGGGGCCGGGTGCCGAGCCGTGTCGAGCCGTGCCGTGCCAGCATCCCGGCCCCGAGCAGCGGCAGCCCCGGGAGCGGAGAGGGAAAGCGGCCCTGGAGGATGGGGGCTGCGAAAATCCCCTGACAGCTGCCGGGCCCGCAGCCCCCAGCCGGCTGCAGCAGCCGGAGCCCGGCGAGGCCTCCGAGTAGGCCGAAAGCTCTTGTCCCGGTTCAGCACGGCTTTGCCCCGGCTCGGCGAGGAGCGGGCCGGGGCCCAGCAGAGCTGGGGCCGGGGGAACGAGGCTGCCTGGGGCCGGCACCTTGCAGCGGGGGTCGCAGCCCCCGGCCCCCGCAGCCCGCTCGTCCCCGGGGCCGGGAGAAGCCCCGCGGCGGCCGGGGCCGGCTCCGAGCACAACAAAGAGCGCGGCTGAGCCGAGCCGAGCCGGGCCGGGCCGGGATGAACCGGGCCAAGCCGAGCAGCCCTGGGAACGAGCGGGGGGTTTAAGGGTCGGCGTGCAAAAAACACCCCGCTGCCCGAAGAAAAGGAAGGGAAGGAAATAAAGGCGCAATGCGAGATGCCTGGCGCCCGGCGGGCCTGGGAAGCGGTAATAACGAAGCAGCCGTGGCCGGGCCGGCCGGCGGCGAGGGCAGCCTGACAGCTCTATCACTCCATCAATCACCGGAGTCAATCAAAGGGGCTTTTCCGAGCTGCGAGTCGCTGGACGTGTCAATAACTGGGGATGGAGGTGGCTCGGCCGGGAGCGGAGCGCTGCCCACCGGCCCCGGGAGCACCGCGCCGGGCACCGCCGCCTTCCCCGGGTCCCCCGGCCTCGCATTGCCCGGGCCTTGGAAGAGGAACCGGCCCCGGTCCCCGTCCTGGACCCGGTCCCGGTCCCAATCCCAATCCCTGTCCTGGTCCCGGTCTCAATCCCGGTCCCGGTCCCGACCCGCGCTGGAGGGTCCTGGGCTGCTGGCCTGGGGTGTGACTGGGGGGTCCCCCTCTCCTCTCCTTCCGCTTTAAAAAATAAAACTAAAAAAAAATCTGACAATGGCAAACAGTGACCAGCGGGGACAAAACGAGGGGCTGCGGGGCCACGCCAAGGGGACGGAGCTCGCAGGGGTGCCCGGCCGGGAGCCCCCCCCCGGGCCAAGCCTCGACCCCTCCCAGTAGCGGGCAAGGAGCAGCGGCCCCCGCGGCCTATGGAGGCCGGAGGCCCCGAGAAGCAGCCCCTCGGCGACCTGCCCGAAGCCCCTTTTTCTCTCCCCCCCTCCCCATAAACCCCCTCTGCACCTCCAGCAGCCGCTCAACATGTGGCTCGGCCAGCCCCCCCCCCCGCCACCCAGTCGCCCCTCCGCGGCCACCGGCACCGGGGAAATAAAACCGGGGTGTGTTTGGGGGGGGGGGGAGAGAGAAAGAACAAAACAAGCGAGAAGCCAAATCCGCTGCCTTTTTTTTTTTCTTTTTTTCCCCTTTTCCCCGCAGCGCTCCCGGCCCAGCGCCGCCGCGGTGGGGACCCCCCCGGGCTGCAGCTGGGTGTGGGGGGGGGCGACCGGGGGCACGGGCAGGGGCTCGCAGCCCCTCTCCGCGTCTGAATGCGGCCGAATCGGGGCCCGGCGTCGCATTCAAATTCGGCGACTCGGAATAGGAAGGCGGAGGGGGTTTTGGGGAGGGGGGAAGAAGTGTGGGGGGGGGGGGACGGGGACGCGTTTCCTCTCGCCCCGGGTGACCCAGGACCCCCCCCCGCGCCGCCCCACGCGAGGTCCTCAGCAGGCTGGAAGCCAAAGCAAAGGGGAGGAGGGGGGGTGGGGGGGGACAGGGGAAGGAGAGGGGGGGGGGAGCGACCTTGTCACGATTTTAACAGCTCCCAGATGCTCCGCGCTTCCTTACCCGAGGACGGTCTGTCTGAATACCTAGTGCAGTAGACCCAGGCAGGCCACACCAGCGGCTGTTGCGAGTCGGGCTTTATAACAGGTCCTCCATTATTAGAGCCCATGAGGAGGATGGCGGGGCTGCCGTGCTCCCCGTACTTGGCCGGGTGAGTGTCGCCCCCTTCGCCGGGGGGCTTGGCCGCCCCCGACGCCGCCACCCCCGCCGCGCCGGGGCTGGCTTTGGAAGCGGCGGCGGCGGCGGGCGGCGCGGCCGGGGAGCCGTCGGGCCCGCAGTTCGAGTCCGGGCACAGGAGGGCCGGCGGGTTGGGCGGCCGGGCCAGCAGCGGGTTGATGTTTTCTCTACCTGAGCTCTGCCCTCGGTCTCCATCCCGCTCCCGGCTGCTGCTGCTGCTTCCTCCTCCTCCTCCTCCTCCTCCTCCTCCTCCTCCGCCGCCGCCGCCGCTGCCGCAGCCGCCGGTCGGAGCGGGAGGCTCCTTCTTGCAGCCGAAGTCCGGCCTCAGGATGTTGTCGATGAAAAAGTTGGTGGTGCGCTGAGGGGGCGGCGGGGGAGGCGGCGGGGGGCGGCGGCGGGGAAGGGGCAAGGGGCAGGGGGCGGCGGGGGAGGCGGGCGCGGGGCTGGGGGACACGGGCAAGCTCTCGCCATCGCTGCCGCTGCCGCTGCTCGCCGGGCCGGGCGGCGCCGCGTCTCGGTGGCCGTGCCCCTCCGGCGGCTCTTCCATCCTCAGCCCCCGCCACGGAGCTCGCCGCCTTTTTGCCCCCCCCACCCTCCCCCCCACCCACCCGCTTTACGCCCACCCCACTTCGCGGGTGGGTGGTGGGGTGGGGAAAAAAATTTTTAAAATTTCAAAAAAAAAAAAAAAAAAAGAAGGCAAAAATTAAAAAAAAATAAAAGAGAGGAAAAAAAAAAAAAAAGAATAAAATCCACTTGTTGGGCTGGAGCTGAGATTTTTTTTTTCTCCCCCTCGCACGGATGGATCCAAAACCGGGAGAGCCACTCGAGGGCTTCTTCCCCCCTTTCTCCCGATCAGCTTATATTTCCATCACCAAAAAAAAAAAAAAAAAAAAAAAAAAAAAGCACCAAAACCGCGTGCAGCCACACAGCGGCCCCCCAAAAACCCGCCCCCCGAAAAAAAAAATATTAATAAATAATAAAAGAAAGGACTCAAAATCTGCCCATCTCCCCGCGGCGGCTCCGCGCTGCCCCGGTGTCCGCCGCTCTCTGCCCGAGCCCTTCCCCGCCAGCGTGCTCGGGCTCCGGGAGGAGGAGGGGGGGGGGGCGCTTTTTCTTTTTTTTCTTTTTTTTTTTTTTCCCTTAATTTTTTTTTTTTTGGCCCCAAAATAAAAAGGCAAATCTCTGACAGCTCCGGTCTTTGCAAGAAACTCTCCCTAAAAAATCCCTCGGCCCCACTTTTTGGGCTCGCACCGGAAGCACGTGAGGCGGCCCCGCACGTGGGGGCGGCCAATGGCGCTCCGCCGCCAACGCCGCCCCCCCCCCGCCCCGGAGCCGCGCCGCGACGGGGCGGGGGCGCCCGGGCTCCACGCGTATTTAGGGACACCCCCCCCACCCCGCTAACCTCCCCCCCCCCCATAACTTCAACCTCCCGGGATGAGCGCCTCTTCTGTCCCTTTGCTCGCACACCCCATAATAATAACACCCCCCCACACCCCAAAAATAATTCGCGGTGCTCATCTTCCTCCTGTTCATTTTTATTTTTATTTCTTGCTTAGGGAGGTGGGGGCAGTCCGGAGTGGAAACTTTTTTTTTTTTTTTTTTTTCTGGAGGAATTAAAATGAAAATAACACTAAATACTGGTAATCGCCGCGGCGCTGAGCCGGGCTGGGAGCCGCCGGGCTGGGCTGTTTCTTTATTCTTATTATTTCGGAAGAAGAAGCAGAGCAGCCGCCAGCTTGCAGCTGACTCCGGATCGCGTTGCCTCTCCTGTTTTCTAATGTTTGCTTGTTTGTTTGGGTTGGTTTGGTGCTTTTTTTTTTTTCTGATCTTTTTTTTTTTTTTTTTTCACCTGGTATTTTATTCTCCCCAGCACCTTGGGTAGTGTGCTGGGGCAAAAGGGAAATGTAAGGGTTTTGCGGGGTGGGGAGAGCCGGGGACTTTTTTGAAGACTGTTACAGGTTTCCAAAAAGTAATTTAGGGGAGGAGAAAGAGGAATAAAATAATGTTAAAAAGCACAAGTCCGAAGCGCAGGTTTTGCTTTCTCACCGCACAGGGCTCCCGGCTCCACTCCCCGCCGGCCACAGGCACCTGCTCGGGGCTGGAGCCGCGCCGGAGCCCGGGGCCGCTCCCCGGGGCTGGGGCAAGGCAGAGGCCGGACCCCGGACCCCCGGAGCTCCCCGGGAGTCCCCACGTTCCCCCCACGGCCACGGGTGGCGGGGAGGCCGCGGGGCTCCGCGCTGCTCCGCGGGGACGGCCCGGCGGCACGTGCCGCCGCCTATAGATCCTATACGTGAACGATGCTTTAGGGCTGCGTGCTCAGGCACCCACGGGTGGGCACCGGGAGAGCCACGCGTGATTTTTACCCGCCGAGTGGCCGCTGCGGCCGGCGGCGGCCGGGAGCATCGCTGGTGTCGAGAGCATCCCGGCGGCAGCGGCCGAGCGCGGAGCTCCGTTTTCTGGGGTTGTAGGGCACCGGGAGCTGGCTGTCACCGGGAGCTGGGGGTCACCGGGAGCCGAGGGTCACCGGGAAGCCGCTGTCACCGGGAGCCGGCTGTCACCGGGAGCCGAAGGAGCCAGCACCTCCCTCAGTCCGGCGGCCGCGGCTGTGCGCGCACACCTCCGAGGCACGCTCGGCTCTTTGCCGGACCGGGGAAACATTACCAAATTGTTACCTCCAGCCACACAATAATCTCCTAAAATAATAGCTGGCATAACGCAATCAGCCCTGGAATCAAGGGCTTCATCCGCAATTAAATGAATGTTAACACCCCCCCACCCCCACCCCCCCGCATTCACAATATCATATCATTTACTCGCACCGAAATTGGGTTTATTTATATTTAAGTTAGCAAAATTGAAATCTTTATCCCAAAAGCGAGCGTGGGTACTTAATTAAATTCTAATTAGGACACTATCAATATCCCATTTAGCCACGTAGCCTTTGTGAGCCGCGGTCCCTTTCAGAGCTGTAAATGGGGGCTCGCTGCCTTATCTCTCCTGCAAGAGACGCCTTGAGAAGGGCTGCAAAAGATAATTTATAGGTTTTAATTACTCTTCATTCCGCCTGATCAGCTTGGCGTTCATCACAGGACGGCGAATAAAACCTGGTCAAAAGCACTGTCACTATTCCCTGGCAAGACGCTTAATCAAAGTAAGCAGGGCCATATTACACGCTGCGAGCTTCTTCACGTAATTTCCCAGCTGCTGATAAAGCTAGTTGAATAATGCTGCAGTCCTTCGGAGACACCATTTACAGAAATGACTTTATTGACGGCTTAACGTCGGTAATTCATTTTACCTTTCATGTATTGGGAGCCCGGATTTGTTACAGTAATAGGATGATAAATGTCCTGGCGGCCCTATAGCTTTTATTATTGAATACAATACACACACCCATCCTTAAATGTTCCAAAATTGGGTAACAAAAGGGAGAGAGAGAGAAATCGAAGCCTTTAACTATTTAATTTGCCTTTCTGAGCGCAGGGGGGTCGAAGCGAGTGTGTGAGTGTGTACGTGTGCGTGTGTGTGTGAAGGGGGGGTTATTTCATCTGGAGTCCTCCCTTCGTCTAGAAACTGTTCTGGATTTTAAAGGCTTCTCTATAAATTGAGTAGGTTTGTGTATGGAGGGGGTGGGGGATCGCCTGGATGAATGAGGAGGGGTTAAAGGAAAAGACGAAGTATATTTCCAGGCTGGGTATTTTTTCCACCACGACCCTTCCTATCTAAATAGATAGATAAATATTACACTCCGGCTAGCAGATAGTTACAGTAATCGGGGTAATATGTCTACATCGTGTCTTAAGGACGGCAGCTTCAAAAAAATAAATAAAATAAAAAACTGGTTAAGAAAAAGTTTCCTCCGCAACTCGTGGGTGCCCGGTCCCCCCTCGGAAGTGCCCTGATGCCGTTTGAGCCTTTCTTTCCCCACCGTCCCGTGACCCTGGCAAGGAGAAAATCAAACCTGGGCGAGGGATTGAGCTCTGCCTGCGGCCGTGGGGATGCGGGGATGCGGGGTGCGGATGCAGAATGCGGGGTGCCCGCCGTCGGGTCGCGGGGAGGGCTCCCGCATCGCTCCCGCAGCCCCAAACCAGCCCGCGGTGCCCGCAGCCTCCTCGGGAACGGGACGAAATCAGCGCTCCGATTTCGTTTTATTTAGCTTTTTTTTTTCTTTTCTCTTTTTTTTCCTTTCTTTCCTTCTTTGCTTTTTTTTTTTTTTTTTTTTTTTCTTCTTTCTGGGGAAGGCCGGTGGAGGAAACAGGGATTTAAATGAAAATTAAAATCGGATCAAAAATCCTTTGCATTTTTTTTTCTTCCTCGACGCCCTTATAGAAAGGAGGAAGTATAGAAACGTGGTTAATATACGCTGTGGTAATCCTATTTCTAGGTCTAGATCAGATCTCATTGGGGCCTTTGCTGAAGGACATAAATGAGTTGTTCTAATACAATAGATTTCATCCTTCCTACAGGGACCGGCTGACCAGAGGTTTTGTTAAAAGTGAATGCGAATAGATTTCTGCTACAAGTGCAGCATTATTATTATGAGCTGTAAGGTCAGACTATACATTCCGGGTCCCCAAAGCCTATAGACCCTGGGAAATGCGCGGGATATACCACGTCATTGTACCTGACAGTCTCTTCAATAGACTAATTCAATTATCGCTTGGGGATTCAGTCTTCATTGAAAGCAATAATAGCAGTGTAATTCGTTGGTAAATAGGTAGTGGAAGCAGCCCCGCTCGCAACTTTTTTTGCGGGGCACAGGTTTATATCTCCGGGCTTCAAAATCTCTCTCTGCACCGGAGCGGGGAAGGAGAAAGGGGAGGTTTTGATTTTGGAGGAGGGCCGGGGAAAGCCCGGCGGTGACGGCCGGAGCCCCGCAGCCCGGCCCGGGAAGCTCCGGGGCGCAGCCGGGGTTGGGTCCGCGCGTCCCCGCGGGCGGCTGCGAGACAGACACCGCCGGGACCACCCCACCCCAGCAATGCCGCCCGGCTTTCGGGACTCGGGAACTTCAGGGGAAAATTTGGGTTTCTTTTATTTTCTTTTCCTTTTTCATTGTCTTTTCCCTCCTTCCTCAGAGGGGTCGGAGATTAAAATAGTCCGGTGAAGTTTCTGTGGAGGGGAGGGAAAACTGTCCTTCTTGTTGTTAGCGGTGTTATTGGTTTGTTTCTTTACGAAAAATAGAAAATAAAAAGAAAAAAAAAAAAGAAAGAAAAGAAACAAGAAAGAAAGGAAAAGGAAAAGGAGAAAGAAAAGGAAAAAAAAAAAAGGAAAAAGAAAAATAAAAGGAAGAGGAAAAAGAAGAAAAAATAAATGAAAAAGGAAAAGAAAAAGGAAAAGAAAAGGAAAAAAAAAGAAACAAGAAAAAGAAAAAGAAAAAGAAAAAGAAAAAGAAAAAGAAAAAGAAAAAGAAAAAGAAAAAGAAAAAGAAGGAAAATAGAAAAGGAAAAACGGAAAGGGGAAAGAAGAAAAAGGGGAAAAAAAAGAGGAAGAAGAGGAAGAAGAAAAAGACAGAGAACCAGAAAAGACAGGAATAAAGGATAACCAAAGAAAAAAAAATAAAAAGAGAAAGAAAAGTAAAGAAGTTAAAAGAAAAACTAAGAGGGAAAAAAAAGAGAGAGAAAAATAGAGAAGGAAAAAAAAGAAAAGAGTAGACAAGACTAGAGAGGGAAAAATAAAAGAAAGGGAGAAGAGGAAAGAGAAAAGAGGAAAAAAAGGAGAGAGAAGAGAGAGGGAAGAGAGAGGGAAGAGAGAGAGGAAGAAAGAAAAGAAAAGAAAAGAAAAGAAAAGAAAAGAAAAGAAAAGAAAAGAAAAGAAAAGAAAAGAAAAGAAAAGAAAAGAAAAGAAAAGAAAAGAAAAGAAAAGAAAAGAAAAAAGAAAAACAGAGAGAAGGAAAGAAAGGGAAGAAGAAAGGAGGGAGAAGAGCTCGCTGCTTCCCAGTGGCCTGGCTGCAAAGCCCCTTCCCATCTGCTTCCCAAGCCCCCCCGCCTCCCACCCACCTCTGCAGCCCCCCCTACCTCGCTGCGAGCAGCACAAGTCACCTGGATCGGCTGCCTTAAAAAGTGCCGGCTCCCGGGGCCGTTCCTCTGGAGCTGCCCGGGGCAGGAACGCACCGGAGAAGGGCAGCGACATCCTCCCGACGGGCGAGCGGTCCGAGCGGCTCCCTGCAGCCCCAGCTGCCTCCCTGACAATCTGGTTTAAGTTACGGGGGATGTTTCCGAGGGCTGCCTCACCCCACTTCGGGTCAGATCCTCCCGTCCCCTCGCTAAATAGGCTACGAACGGGGGCTGAAAGTTTGCTCGGGGCTTCCCGCTGCGCCCAGCCCGGCTCCGGCAGGCTGCTCCCGGCGTGCGCCCCGCTGCACCCTGCCCGCGGTGCGGGACTGGCTCGCACCCATTTACATTGCGAAATCTGGTTTCAATTTCCTCCGGCTCTCCCTGCTACCTACGCCTCGCTCTGCTTCTGGGTCTGTTCGGCGAGCCGGCAGCCGAAGGGCGAGCTGGGGACACTTTGGCGAGGGCTCACGCCTTGCACCGCCCGGCCCCGGAGGGTGCCGGCCCCCGCCCTCGCCACTGCGCACCCGGGGCCGGGACCGGGGCCGGGGCCGCTCCGCGGGGCTCCGTGGCCGGGGGAGGGGGAACAGCCCCCAGCGCTTTTCCCACAAAGGGGCACACGCGGGTCCGACCCCTGTGGTGCGCCCTGCAGGGCTGGGGGGAGGTCCGTGGGGCGCCTCTCTCCGCGCAGCCCCACGCGTGCGGTGTTTCTGGGCTCCCCACGCGTGTGCGAGTCGCGTGTCCCAGCGTGGGTGCAGCGAGAGCGCAGGGGAAGGTTTTCCTTGCGTGTGCACACGCGTGTGCAAATAGGTGTAGCCGTCAGCTCGGGGGGCGCACGACCCCCGGCTTCCCACTCGGGCCGGAGCCGCCGGTCCCCACCCGTGGGGGTTCTCCCGCAGGACCCCCCTGGGGGCAGGGGGACGCCTCCCGTGGGAAGTTTGCCCAGCGCGGCGTGGAAGGATGCTCCCCAGGGTCCTCTCCCCGACCCTCAGGTGCAGCCCCCAAGGCTGGCTCGGACTCCAGCAGCGACCCCTGCCCACACTGCCCCAGGGGTGGGAGATGACCCGGTCTTTAATTTTAATTAATTTATTTTTTTTACCCCCCGGGTCCATACAGCAGCACCGGTGCCGGGGGCCACGGGTGTAATAATTTCTCCCTTCGCAGCCTGTAGGCAGCCCGGGGCTTTCTCCCCACCAGAGCTTGGGAGGAGCGCTCAGCCCCGTGTCCCCAATGCTGCCGTCCCCTCTGTCACCCCCCCGTCTTGCCGGGCCCGGGAGGCGCTGCCCCGGGGGGGCGGCCCCGGCTTGGGCCGGGCCAGGGTGCAGGCACCGGGGAAGTTTGAGACGGGGAGAGAGGGAGGGGGGGGAAGAGAAATCCTTTGTGTTTTTGTCCTCCTTTGTTCTGGAATTAACTTGACCGGTGGGGCTGGGAGGCAGCACGATTTCGATTTGAGAAAGCAGGGGAAAGGGGGGCTCTTTTGATCCTCGTCGGGGGAAACGCTGCTCGGGGAGGGGGCCGGAGGAGCGGGCACCGGAGCTGCCGGCTCTGTGCGGCGAAATTTCGTTGAAGGCACTATTTGTGCCTTGCACGGGAACTTTGGGCGTTAATTAGCCATGTTGCTCCTCCGAGCCGCTCCCGCTCCTCTCCGCTCATCCGTTCCCAGGGAGAGAAAACAGCGTGCGTAGGGCTAGAGCGCGGCAAGACAAAATAATCAGCTTTAAAAGTATGCCTTGACTTGGGGGGGGTGGGCAGGGAAAGGGGCAGAGAGTAAAGCAAAATAAGTCTATCGCCTGGAGAAATGATGCAATGTTACTGCTGCCCAGTGGCAGTAACCGGAATTGGGTCATTTTAGGGACAAACGCCGGCAAAATTCAAGTCACGTCCACTTTTGATATAAGGATGTGTCCTCCTTAAAAATTGTTATGCAAAAGACTCTCGTACGTGATCTTCTTGCGATAAAAAGCAGCGAGCCAAATATTGGAGCCCGAGTCAATAATGTATGAACAGATTAAGAAACCTTTCTCCCAGGCAATTATTTCAGCGATTTAAAACCTCGCTCTCTCCAAATTCCGAAAATAATAACAACAATAATAGCAAAAGTAAATAAAGCCAAGCGCAAGTGCTATGCTCTCTTGCTCCTTGCCCCTTGCTCGGGAAGGGTGGGCAGGTTTTTCCCAGCCAGGGAGAGTGGCTCAGAAGGTATTGAGGACGGCAGCAGCCTGAAAATCACAACAGTTCCTAATCAGCGGCGGATCGCGGCGCTAAATAGGCATAGCGCGGGCACCGCGGCCTGCTTGGATTTATTTCTCTTTAAAGCCCCGGGTAAACGAAGTTTCCGGATCTGGAATGCTAACAAAAGGTGATAGAAAAAGCACCGGGGGACTAAAGGGTGGTGGCACCGGGGAGCGGAGGGGGGAATGGGTTTGACGCTGATTTAAGGGCCGAGAGCCGGCGGCTCCGCGGGTGCGGGGGCTCCACGGGGCTCCTGTGGCTGTGGCCGAGCAGGGCAGAGGGGAGCAGAGAGAAGGGAAGCCCCCAGCCCCTGGGAAAGCTTTTCCCGGGATGTGGCTTCTCCCCCCGGCAGTAGGCAGGGAGCTGGGACGGATTTCCCGCAGCCATCCTGGTGTCTGAAGTTGCTGCAAGGCTCTGAGAGAGAAGCCCCTCGGTCACCCAGTGCGGGCTACACATTTTTCCCCTTCTATTTCGCATCCCGTGCCCTGTGGGTGCCGGGCACTGCTGGCCGGGCAGCAGCAGGATTTCCTTTGCGCCTTCTTCCCCGGCTCCACGTTACAAACTTCCCCCTCCGCCACCGGTTGTGCTCTTGGCCTTGAATGTGGCCGGTGGCGCGGTGGCAGCAGCTCGCAATTCGTTCTGGCTGCGAAAGCAGAGAGAGGATCAAAGGCACAGAAACGGGGACAGCCCGGGGGGGAGCCCCCGAGCAATGCTACCGGGGCTGGGGCGAGGGACACGGGACTTTGGGGCCATTTGGGGGCTGGGTGGGAGGAGGCTGAAAAATCATTTAGGAGCAGGGATTCCTCCCCAAAAGTCTCGCAGGAGCAATGAGATGTGTGGGCACCCAGCCCCAGCCGACCTGCTAGAGCTGAGAGCCTTTTCCAAGACATGCCAGAGTACAATAGAAACCCTCGCCAGCATGGCACTTCACCTGCACACCCAGCCCTGCAGCCAAATCCCACATCCCTCTCCAGACAGCAGCCTTACATTCCTGAGCTAGACAAATGATGAAAAAGTTCCAGTTACCGTCTAATGAAAGGCCTCCATCTCCCTTCCCCCAGAGGTTTCCGATGCACATATAATTAGCTCTCAATATTTCATGAATATGGGGTTTTACTAATTCCTTTTCACTCAGGAGATTTTGCCTTAGCAGTTTTGCCCTCTCTGTCATTTTGCAGGAAGCTGTGGTTGTGGGCAGGGTGCTTATGGTTAGGGTTTGGGGTGGGCTCTTCTCTCTGGGTACGCAATATCCCCGAGGCCTCAGCACAGACAGACGCAGACCCCAAGTGAAGTACCACCCCTTATTTGTGTGCATGTGCAGAAAATTAAACGTGCTGTGGGGTTTCAGTCCTCTGGGGCGGGCATTTCTTGGGATACGTGGCATTGTTTCAGGAGCAGGTCTTTGCTAAGGAGTTGCAGCACATTTTGGAGGGACATTGGTGCTTTCTGAGCAGCCATCTCAGACAAACCCCGAGGTGGAGTTGAGCCAAATGTCGTCAGTGTCCCACCAGATCTTGGGATCTCTTGGTATCTTTCACAATAGTGGGTCCGAATCATCTGGCTGCTACTCAGTAATATCAGTAAGAACAGCTGTATGCCCCCAGCTGTGCAGCGAAGGGCAAAACCACCCCTAAATCATTTGGGGGGTTGTTTCATCTGTCTCCCCACAAAGCAGGGCTGTAAAAGTTCCTGTAAACGTTCCCAGTCAGCGTGGAGAAAAACGTCCAGGAACTTTATTCCTCTTCCCATGCCAGACCTGCACTGCCCATAGGCTTGAGGTGCTGCAGATGGGTTGAAGTGGCCAGGTCTGCCCCAAAGCCATCCTTTCCTTTGCCATTCCCCTGCTAGAGCTGTACTGGGGTTGCAGAAGCGCTGATCCTGTTACCACGGATCACCCTGGCATCCTGCCTCTGTTGCAAACTGTTTTGCTAGGCAGAAATTTGCCAGCCTCTCTAGGAAAAATAAAATAAAATAAAGTAAAATAATAAAATAAGATATGATAAATAAAATAAAATAAGATATGATAAAATAAAATAAAATAAAATAAAATAAAATAAAATAAAATAAAATAAAATAAAATAAAATAAAATAAAATAAAATAAAATAACATAAAATAAAATAAAATAAAATAAATAAAATCTTGAAAAAGTTTTTTAGAGCCTACGAGGGACCTCCAGCTGAGGCAGGGCAGGCTTTGCAGCTCTGGCAGCCCAGCAATAGCCAGCTTTCCTCAAACCGTGCCATAGCAGCTGACTGTGCCTTCTTTTCTTGTCTTGCTCCTTCTGGATGCATGTGCCTGGAGCACGGGAATGTAAGGACAGCTCAGTTTTCTGCTCCGTTTTCTGCAAGAGCAAAGTTTGGCCCTTCTGTTCCAGCAGATGCAGACTAATGGGCTTCTCACCACAGTGCCTCAGAGCAAAGCAGTGACATTTGTAATGCAGCAGAAGAGTTTCTGTAAAAGCACCTCCCAACCAACACTAGCTCATTCAAAATCCCATTATCCCCATAACTTGCTGATTATTAATTTAAATGCCTGTCTTATGATTTATAAGCGGGAAAACAAGTCCAAAAACAAATGAGACTTGGAAACACTGAGCCTGGTGGGCAATGGGTTGTGTTTGCCACACATTTTTCACTGGATGTTGAAGAGGTTTCCCAGTTTCCAGCAAGCCCTATCGCCGTATGTGGTCCATTGAAGGTTTTTTTTTTTCCCTTTCCATTTGTTTTCTCGCATTAAACTCTGAGTCACCAGTTGCTGTGCTTTGCCTATTTCTTAATAAAAACTTTACACTTCTCTGGGCCTTTTCCACCCTACAACCCTCCAGCTGTTTACCAGGAAGCCAAGAGGAGCTGGTGAAAGGGAGAGGAATTCCCCGAGTGACTGACAGAGACGCAGGATCAGGACCTGCGGGCGTTTTGCCGAGCTCTGACTCACGTTCAGGAGGGTTTTTCCCCGCACCAGGAACCGGCTCCTTCCACAGCCTCCATCCTGCTAGTGACACCCTAGGAAGTGGCAGGTTTTAAGGCTGAAAACCCCGATTTCAGCCTCCTCCTGCCTGCAGGCAGCATCCCAGGGGCTGACGGCTCCCTTCTCCTCTAGGTCTCCAGTTAGCGACTCCACTCCGTGATGCTGAAGCCCCAACAGCTGATGCAGGAGGGTCCCCAAGGGGGTCAGCCCCCATCCCAGGTGTCCCCCCCAAAATCACCCTCGGTGCTAGCCCACCAGGAGCTCTCCACCAGGTCTCACAGCGAACCTGTCCACGGGTGGAGACACCTGAAGGTCCAAGCTGTCCCCAGGAGGAGGTGGCTCCGAGAAGGGGAACCCCCCCCGAGCTCCTCTCCCCCGAGCCCCCCTCCCCGAGCCCCCTGCCCCTTCCCCGCGGCTGCCGGGGCTCGGAGCTCGCTGCGGGCAGCAACATCGCGGCCCCTTCCCCGCTGCTAGCGAGGCTCCTCGCTCCAAATGCTGGTTTCCAGAGACATCTTGTGGCTCTCCACGGCTATCACAGCCGGGCTGCCCCGCTCCCGAGCACGCTGCTCCTCCCCGGGTGTTGTACAGCTGCTTCGCGACCCGCTCGCTCTCTGCCCCCTTTTAGGGTTTTGCGCCCCTCCGAGTGGGTTTGCAGCCCCGGTGGGGCAGGGGGGCAAGCCGCAGGGGTGCAGGAGAGGAGGTTTCTCCAGCAGTGTCCACAGCAGTGCTACACGGGGCTTTTTCCTCCACTCATTTGAAGCTGCTGCTTCAGAGGAATAACAAGGAAAAGTGCTTTTGTGAGCAGCAGGACGGTGCTGGTGCACGTACAGAAGTTACAGGTTGGTTGCACATCTGTGCACACTGCAGGTGGCAGGGCCCTTTCCAGGAGCTTCCCTCTCCTGGAAGAAAAGGCTTCCAGAGGCAACTTCTCAGCTGCAGGGGGAGGGACAGTCCCCACAGGTGTGAGAAAGATGATCCTTTTCGGAAATGGATGGTATGAAGCGACTATCAGGGATTGGACCCTCTGACTGTGAAGGTCCCATCCATCCCCACGTTGGCTGCACAGCACAAAAGCAAAGCAATCACTGACTGCAGGGAACAAGACTGCCAGGTTTTTAAAATCTTTATGGCAGTAATAAATTAGCAGCAATTATCCAGTAGATAAAGAGATAGTGTTTAAATCACTTGATATGGGGCTTTTCTGGACTCACACACCTTGCATTTAGGCAGCAAGCCCCTGGCTTTGTGGGGCAGGAGTCTTGTACCTGCAGGCAGGGGCAGCCCAGTGCCTTAAGCTCAACAGGGGAACAAAGCCCACACCTCCATCCTGCACCCCGAGGTGCAGGATCTGTCCACCCAGCGCCCAGCCGATCCTCTTTTCTTGCAATACGAAGGTCTCGGAGGTCTAACCTAAGGTTTTCCAACCTTAAAGATCCCATAAGAACAGCTATGGCTGCAGCATCAGAGCCAGCACATTCCTTGTCTCTGCTTAGCCAGGGATTCCCTTCCTACTGCACAAAGAAAGCCTCAGCGATGTGGGGTGATTTTTAAAATGTGTATCCCACAGCCCTACACACTCTCGCTGGGTCCAAGCCATACATGCAATCTCCACTTTCCCACTGGTGTACAATTTTCTTGGCACTTTCCTTGCAACAGGTGGGCTGCAATGTAAAGCAACACAATGTGACTGCTTCACTCTCGACTAAGAAGAAAGATTTACTGCAGAAGACACATTGCTTGCAGTTTTATGGAGATTTCTTATCTAAAGCCATGTAACACCCTATGGCGGGGGTCCACAACCTTGAGAAAGCCTCAGAACATCCAAACAAATGTTTCCAAGCAGGAAAGGAGCCAAGTTACCATGTCTGCGCAGAAAACCAGGACGCTGAGATGGGAAATGTAGCTGAGATCACATGGTGCTATAACCCCACTTCGCCTGTCTGGGGTCCAAAGAACCTTACGTAATTCAGCCAGCCCTGGAAAGGAGAAGATATCTGGGATGAAAAATGACTTCCCAGGTGCCCTGGACAATGTGCTGGCTGTGCAGGCTCAGACAGCTTGCTGCGCTCTGTCCTCAAGCTAATCATCGATGTCTCCATCCAAGAGGTGGCCAAGCCTGTAATGTGCTCTCAGGAGCAGCAGCTATGGACCTGACCACATCATCGGGCAGGACAGACACAAGGTATCACGTAGAGAGAACGAGCAGCCTGGCATGGACGTGGATGACCTGCCCAGGGTGGTTTACTTTGGTGCTCTGCATGGGGATGCAGCTGGGTGGAGGGAAAAACAAACACCTCCACCAAGGCATGGGCAACACACCGAAGACATCGTGAGCTACAACCACTAAACAGCAAGGCAACACCAATAAATCTTAATGCGAGGGCTGATAAAGTGTAAAACACGACATAAAATATGATGCATGGGTTAGCATGGAGCTTGCGAGTCTCTGATCTGTTCCCACGGGGGCAAATTCTGGCTGATTTTGCTGATGGAGCTCAAAGCAGGCCAGCTGCCGTCACCCAGGCTGAAGCCGGCCTCATGGCTCTTATCTAAATAATTCCTAGTTATTAATAACTTTTATAGCCAATATGTGGGACTGAATGGCGTGTGCTTTTTCAGTGAGGATGAGCCATTCAATCACGTAAAGCCTTGCCTAAGAGATGTTGCTAGATGAATCATTTAGGTTGATTGAGGGCTGTGTAAGTGATATATTAAAGATGTGCCAAGCAACATTCCTTGATGGGGAAAATTATGTGTTTTCTGGCAGATTCATAAGCCGAGGAATTCATCTGTGGGTTGTTAAGGAGATTATTGTCTGGTATGTGTGTATATACATGGGAATGGGAATACCAGTCGGTCCAGTTTAATAGGGATAAGCAAAATAATCTGGTTTTACTGAAGTGAAACTGTCACCCAGGATGATGCTGGGCAAACTTTTAACCTATCAAATCAAACTGATCCTTGCTGTAACTCATACCAAAGAGAAATTTGGTCCATGGACATCAGAGACAGGAACTAGGTTGGACAGGACCATCAGAGCTGACAGTGAAAGTTGTATCTCCTTTATGGCAAGAACATGGCTACCTGGGGACCATCGAAGGAAAGGCTCTCTTATTTTGCTCCATACATTTAAAAATCCCAACAACAACACTCCTCCACTTGAGGCAGCCCAAGCTGTGACTTAAAACCAACCGACCCCAAGGACAAAAAATGAATTTTGAACCTACAAGAAAATGTTGCTATCTGCGATGCCTTCCCAGGGCAAGCCAAAATACCTCCAGGTTCATATACAATTCATACACATTTTTTAACCCCTTGGTTTTTTTTGTTTCCACTTTGCTGGACCCCCCCTTCTATTGTACCCCACACATTCTCCTTTCAGGCGCATGTTGCCCTGCCCATGCTTCCTTTCTGCACAGGTTCAGTATGGTCTCCGTTTGGATTTCCATTCATTTCTTTGGGATGCTTTTTAAAAGGCTTCAGTTTATGCAAACCTGTATCTCCAATTATGAATTTCAAATATGAAACATGAAGACAGCACTGAAATTAGCAGTGTGTTGTACAACTTGTGCTTCCATTATCACTTCCCCAAGTGACCACTTCATACCACTTTCAAAGCAGAGTTGGTCTGTTTATTGTTTCATGTATTTCTTCTGCAGAATTTCCTGGTTTATAGTTTTTACTTTTCCATGCCCTCATATCACGCTGTCATTTCATCACTCTCCAATGAAGGATTTTAAACCACTGCTTACTTTCCCTACTGTGTCCGATGGGACAGCAATGCAGACCAGGGTGCGTATTGATGGACAATGAGCCGGGTGGTGTGGGTGTCTGCCTGCTCCCCGATATTCCCCCTCAACCTCTGGCCTCCTGCCCCCCTGCCTTCCCTGTCCCTACCCAATCCTGTGACACTGCACCCCCGAATTGTGACACCCTGGCTGTGATGTGACACTTCAGTCTCCAGAGCACCACGCATCAGGTCCCTGCCCTCACCCTGCACCCACCTACCAGTCACACATGGAGGGGAAAATCCACCTTGGGATGTTTCTCCCTAATATTTTTCTCCCTGTTACACTCTGCTTGGGTCCGGGCTGCAACCGAGGGTGCTGTTCTCCCCAGAGACACAACAATTAACATTATGAGATGTGTGGCATGGACAAATCCTGCAGAGAAAGAGGCCAAAGAGCTCACAGATGGGGAGTGTATGGCTGTGTCTGTTGGATGAAGGAACAAACGAGAGAGGCTGGCTCTCCAGCCCATTTACTCAGCAGCTCAGTGCTCAGCAGCACGCGGGTATTTTGGCCGTCTCACCCTATTCTTTACGGGGTTATTGTGGCCATTACATATCTCACTTTCACATTACCCATTATGGCTTTGAGTGATGTTTAAAGTGAACTTCAAAGAAAGCTCAGTTGCCCGATGCTGCCAAGGACACTTTAATAGGCAGGATCTTGGGCAAGGCTTAATCTTTGGAGAAGAACTCTGTGTGTGGGTACAACTCCCAGTCTGGGCTGCAGACCTCTCACCTTGCACCAGTAGGTGGGAATGGTTTGATCTTACTCCACCAGGACAACAGATCTGGTTTGGATGCTGCCCTGGCCACTGATGAGAAACTTTTCTGGCTCACTCTATGGAGAAGATGCAGTGAGATGAATTCCCTGCCAGATAACAACATTAGGTCTGCAGTGTTAAGCCCACACAGAGGGCTCTGGTGGACAAGCTTTAAGTGAAGGATATTTCCTTATGGTGATGTCAGTACATATACAGTAATTAAAGGCTTTGGTTTTGGAAGGCTGTGACTATCTGGCTTCCCAAATTATATCTGGTGCATTTCTACCACCATGAGGGCGACGATGCTGGGTTTTCCCCTTCATGTTTCTCCCCAGCAGAACAATCAAGTTCAATCAAACTTCCCAGCACTCACCTGGTAAAGAAGCAAGTTATGTCCTCCTAGTCTGTCTCCAAACCACCTCCTCTGAGGCAAGAAGCCTGAAGCCCTCAGCCGCCGGCCCAGCTAACATCTTTCAGCTACTCATCGGGAGCATGCATTCCTCGGGAAAGCACGATAAACCCGGCACTTAACAAGGCTCACAAACCAACCACACAGCTGGGCGAGACATTTGGTGCCTCCGACAGTAAAGAGAGGAATGCTTTGAAGACCGGGCTTGTAAGGCTGAGCTCTGGCGGCTCGCTCCAGAGCAGCCCGGCAAGCGGCCGGGGCGGCCGGGCCGAGCTCAGCCTTTACGACTCAGCAGCCCCAGCACTGCCCTGCCCGGGATCTGCATGCATGGGGCCTCCCGTGATTTATATTTATCCCCCACTCGGCTCCTCACACTCTCTGAGTCCGCCAGGGCTCTGTTCCACATTAACTCACCGGCAGGTTGCAAAGCAGCTGCTCCCCCGGAGAAGCTTTTTAATAGGGACCCTGCACGTTGCCATCTCCTGCCACCCCCTGCTCCTCCTGGCCATGCTCTGCTCCTCTGAGTCTTCACTCCAGTCAACCTCATGATTTATACTTATTTATTAATTTATTTTTGACAAAGTGCAGCATTATGCCACTCAAAGAGCAAGGAGCCAAGCCAGCAGGGAGAGCAGGAAGATGCTGGGTCCCCACCTGCATTTCCACATTGCCCCATTTCCACCTCTGGTGCCCAGCAGTGCTGAGCTTTTTCTATTCCCACAGCCACAGGGAGTTTGCAGCAGCAGACCCAGGAGGGTCCTGAGTTGTTCACCAGCAAATGCTCTCAGTGGCTGACCAATACCGGGTTCTCTGAGAAAAATATCTGCTTTTCTCAGAACTGCTTCCTCTAAAATGATCCCTACATTATAACCCACGACAGGTGATGGATTATTTCACTGAGCTGATCAGTGAAGTTTAGAAATGCCATGTTTTTTTTTCTTTTTTTTCTTTCTTCTTCTTCTTTTTTTTTTTTTTTCCTGAAGATCAGTGAGTATTCACAGTCCTATTAGTGTAGTGCCTACATCTTTTTCACCTGCAAGACGCCCTTTCAGTAATACCTTTCATATATATATATATATGTACATATATATAACTATATTTTACAGAATACCTCTGAGACCCTTACTTGAAAAAGCAGCATGCTGGCCAGCTGTGCAACATCTTTAGGAAATTTGGAGTGATATTTTGATATCTGGACTTTGCATGGGACATATGTAGGCACAGCGAAGATTCTGTCTTTTCAGAAGCAACACGCACACACCAAAAAAAAAAAAAAAAAAATAATAATAATAAAAAAATCCAACCTTTCCTTATCCACCTTGGATTTCTTTGGGCACCTGCCAGCAGAGGCAGAGCACCTGCAGCCCGGGCCGGGCCGAGCCCCCCGCAGGCTGTGCCGCTGGCGCCGCGCCGCCAGGTGGGGATGCTGCAATGCCGAAGAGCCGCTGGCCCCAGCGCCTTCCCCCTGCGAGCTGAGGGTTTTCTGGCAGCAGAAAGCTAGGTAGTGCTTCGTGTCTCAGCCCTGTGCACCTCGCCTGGCTGCCGGGGAGGTTATCCCCCTGAGCGTCTCCCTGCAGCATCACTGCGTGATGAGGGGTGGAAAATATCAGAGAAATTGCAACCGAGTGGTCCTGGAGGCAGCCGAGCTTCTCCTGTCCCCTTGGCTGCTTCTGGGGCTGGGGTGAGCAAAGATAGAGCAAGAGAAGTCAGGTTGTCTCTGCTTCTTTCCTAGAGCAAGGTGACACAGCCGTCACGGCAAGGTGATGGATTTCGAGCAATTAAGGGATTTTCTTCCTCTAGTGGCTCAGCTGGGCTGGAAAGCTCAGCACTTCATGCTCCTGCTGACTTTGACTTGGTTTCCAAAGAGGCAGAAGCCACAACGAGAGCAACTTCTCTGTGGGGGTTGCGAGTCATGGCTCCTTAAATAGCTCAGGATGGGTTGAGGAGCCCTGCTTTTCAGGGCAGTGCGGAGTCGTGGGTGACAGGAGGTATTTCTCCCAATACACAGCCCGCTGCTGCCTGCTCTGCCCCTGTGCTTTGGAGCAGGATGCTGCCCACCAGCCCCTGCCAGGAATGGGGTGTCCCACACAACAGGTAGGGGCAAACAGCAGCTGGGGAGCTTCAGGGGATTAATAAAGTACCTGACAGCCTAGAAAAGAGAAGTGGGAACTTGATTATAGTCTTCAAATATGTAAGAGGTTATTATAATGAGGGCAGCAGTCAATTGCTCTCCATAGCTACCAAGGGTAGGACAAAAAGGAAGGAGCTTAATGTTTAGCAACAGAGCCTACTAGTAGGCATTTGGGAAAAAAAAAATCCTTTCTATCCTTTCTAACTGTGAAGGTCATTAAGCATTATGACAGGTTATCTAGGGAGGGCTTGGAGCCTATGGTCTTTGAGTTTTAAAAGCAGATTGCACAAATGTCTGTCAGAAATCATCCTAAGACTCTTGCAGATCAATGCTTTTTGCTTTTGTGATTTTTAAGGCTGCCCTGCACCAGGTCTCACCTTCGCATATCATGACCTCAGAGACAAGACTTGGTGGAGGGGACATCTGTGTCTGGGGAGCATTTTCTGGAGCATCGCCCATGCAGGCATGGTTCTGCAAGCCTTTCTGACAGCATGTCTCAGCTTCTCTATTCAATTTGTTTATTTCATACTTTGCCACATGCATGATCCCACAACTCTGTTTCTACCCAATATTAATGTTTTGGATGTGATAGAGCAGTTGCATTCTAAAAGCAGGGAAGAAAGTTAGCTCTGCCTGCTATTTTGTTTGTAAACAGCTGAGGAGATGAAGCTGTTCTTCAGCAACTGCTTTGTTGCTGGGTCTGGCTGTGCCCATACAAATCACCATGTCCAGCAGTTTATTCCTCATGGCTTTATTCTTTTTCTCACTGTTGTGGTACGAAACACTAACATCATGTCTGGGTTTAGTGTCATTGGCAGGAGCTGGGATTCCTTTGTGATACTGCTGTAAAGCTGTCCCAGGCAATTTATACAGATCAGACTATTAGAGATAATTTTTCAACTGAGAACTATGCTAAGGAAGGGGCCCAGGTGCTGGTAGGAAGGAAAGACACCCTGCAAATCTGACGGGGTCAGGGAGCACTTGCACACCCGAGCTGTCCCTAGCAAGCCCTGTGCCCCTGCCCAGGCATCTGCCCAGCGAGTGCTGCAGGGCACATAAGCACTGCCCACTCCGATGGAGCAGAACTTGTCTTGGTATAATTCCTGTACATCTGCCCAAGAAGCCTGCAGCAGTGGGTAGGAAAGAGAAGTTTCTCTAGACCATGGAGGCACGAGGTGGTGGGGTTCCTCAGCCTCCATGTAGCAAGTTGCCAAGGCCAAACAGCAACAGCAGGTTGGTGTGGGTACCCAGCACCCACCATGGCAGAAGTAGAGCTCAGGAAGTCCTTTTCACTAAAAGATCCAGCATATCCGTATGGGCAGGTCCATCGTGGCTTCACAGAAGAGAAATCCAAGCCCATGGAAAGCTGCTGGGCTGTTCCCACTCTGCCCAGCTATGCTGTTATCTCCCACCATAGGCTGCAGAAGCACCACGCATCACCAAAGCTCACCTCATTGCTCCAAGACATAAACCTGGAGCAACATGCAGCATGGCAACTGTGCAGATGGGAGCAGACTGAGCATCTGACAGAGAAAGAGAAAAGAAGTTGCTGAAAAATACCAGCAAGTTCGGTTCTCCTCCAGCTCTGGCCAAGCCTGCTGCTGTGGGACAGCGCTGTTGCCAGGTATCTGGAAAGTGTCGGTTTAACATGATGTGCTCATGGCTTGAGCTTTATAAGGGTTTTAAAATATATATTAAGGATATAAAATGGTAAGTCTGAAGATTTTGCTTCAAGATAGCCATTTGCAAATGAGCCCGAGTTGTCACCTATGGCTGAAAGCTGTTTCTGGTGTTTGGCATGTCACTTCTATGTGAGGATTTATCCTAGGATGTCACCTTTTTCTATTCTTTTGATTTATAGAATACGCTCAAAAAGTCAGAAGAGTGTTCAATGATCTGGCTAGTTTAGATTCTTGTCATCAGAGCACTGAATTTGTGGTGAAGGCCTCACCACACACCTGAAGATTTGGAAACCTGGATGATGAAATTTCCTGGAGGAGCAACGCGTTGGGCAGATGCCATGCGGGTCAGCCCCTGGCACCCAGCTCACACCTCAGAAGGTTCCTGAGACTTATGAACATTGATCTCCAGCAGCAGGGAATGTGGAGGAGTTCAGACAGAAGACAAAGTGAGCTGCTGGTAACAAGGACAGAGCTAACAGAGTGGCCCAGAGAAGCCCTTACCCGGAGGTAGCCCAGCCAGGTGCCACCCCCACCCCACACTCCGAAAAGAGAACTGCCCCTGGGAAAATAAAATGTTTTCTTACGTTGTTCTTTTTACTTCTCTCTGTATCTTTAGCAAAGGCTCCACCAATGACTTCTGCTCATCTCAGCTCTTTTTCTTCCTCAAGCAGGGCTGGGGTGGCTCAGGACAGTGATCGCGGAGAACTTTCTCCTCATCAAAACTCTCAGCAGCTAAACAGGGAGAGAGCTAACACTTAGTCAAAATGGAAACTGCACTTATTCCTTTGTACCCTAAATCAGCGCTGGCCCCTTCGCTGCTCATGACGGCCTTCCATGGCTGCAGGCACAGGGCAAGGAGGTGCTACCTCCTGCTAACTCCATTCACCACCCCAGAAGACAGAAATACCTATCAGACAGGCCTTGGCTTCAGAAATCCTACAGGACTTGCTTTTTCTTGTCTGTAAGTTGCCTGATACACTATACCCTTTCGTGGCCAAGTTTCTCAGAGTGTGCCTGCAATGGTGCATCTTCATCCATCAGCCTCTTTACATTAATCGTGCCCTTTGCACCTAGTTAAAATGTATTTCATGGAGGTTTTCTATTCTAATGTTATTTTAAAGCAAGAAGGGTCTTGTGGGGCAGGCGGTATGAAAATATAATAGTGTATGAACGAGGAGTGGGAGGGAAGGTCACCCGCCTGTTATTTGTAGCACAATACCTGATAAGAGGTCATTAGGCATTCAAAGCCACTGAAGGACTTTAATTAAAAATGGAGCTTTGAGAGCTGGGTAGAGTCTGCTGAACAGACTTTCAGAGCAAAAATACAGAGAGAGGGAGGGAAAGAGAGCGGGAGTGGACCAAAATGACAATGAGCTTAATTAAAGTCAGGAGGAAGTCCATGAAACTCATTTCCGTGCTCCCAGGTTGTTTTTTTCCTGGTGCCCTGGAGCTGCAACATCTTCATGTCTGCCCAGCACAGAGGCCACGTATCTGGGTACCAAGGGCCTCAATGCTCTGTCCATGGGACCATGAAATTTAGCAGTCAGTGCAGGGAAGACTACTCTCAAAATATTCTGTATTTTAAATCCATTTATTCCCCACATTACCCTGCCCAGAGGCATCACAGCGACTGCTCCCTCTGCACCACACCACAGTGGGAGCAAGGAAGAAGGTGCCAAGGCAAAAGGGCAGCTGGTTCTGTAAGAGGAAAAACCCCACAAAGAACTTTAATTCACTTTAAAAGAGGAGGAAATCATCTTGCAAGACAAAGAGGGCAGTTCTGTGCTGCCCAAGGGTAAATTCAGAACTTCCCCATCGCAGCTTCTCTCTCCAGGGTTATATCCCCAGCATCTCCATTTGTGCTGGGACGCCGAGAAGCATTGATATATGTGCTCTGAACAGCTGCAAGGCAGACACAGCCACTCTAGGCTGTGAAAATAAAACAGGTCATTTGTCCCCTGCTATTTGCTATATGCAATATATCATAATTAAGTAACATGAGCTTGCCGCCAGCCTAGGACACTGCCATAGGGCTGGGATGTGTTTATATCCTAGGACTGGCAGTATTTCTACCAGTCTTGTTTTTTCTAATGTTTCTTTAACCATTTTTTTTTTTTTTGGGGGGGGGATCTTTTCTGTTTGTGAAAAACAAAGTTCAGAGGCACTTACTGATGGATGGGGCTGAGGCTGCACAATACGACACCCACCATGTACCGCTGGCCCACGCAGGGTCACTGTTCACACATATCGTCCACACACCACCAAGCACCAGAAATTATCCCCATGGAGGGCTTTATCTATGTCAAGAGCAAACAAAAAACCCCGTCTCTTGTCCCTTTGCTTGTGTGAGTACGAGGGGCAGAGCCAAGTGCCAGACACAGTGTGGGTCCTTCCTCCTCGCACTGCTCAGGCTCACCCCCAGCCAGCAGCTGCATGAAGACCACCAAGGAGGAGCTGAACATGGTGAGCTTGTCAGCATCCTCTCTGGGTAAGGACATGTCACTGCAGACATCACATCAGACCCTTGCATGCACCAGTGTGGGACTTTCCATGCCAGCAGAGCTGTATCATCTCTACTAGCAACGTAACTAGGCTGACAAAACACTATCTGAAACAAAATTTTCCTTGGCTCAGCTTTCTGCGAGGATGTGTGATGGTCTTTTGCTCCCCAGCCAGCACATCTTCACCAGAAACATGTTGCACTATAGACTGAGCCCTACTGCAGTTGCAAAGGCAGCCAACTTAGACCAGTGCCTAACTTTCCATCTGCTTGTTGTTAGCTGGATCTCCACTGTCTCAAGCTGGAGAATGAAATCTATGACCTTGAGCCACTTTCTTTTCATTTTGCCTAGGGTTTTGATATACTTCTTTTTGGTTTGGGAAAGAGAAGTGTTCTCCCAAGTCTCTATGTAGAGATGAGTTCCCTTCCAGATCTTATTCTTCAAATACCCAGCCCTTGACTGGTTGAGGGAATGAACTCTGAAGGTGAGGTGGCATTCGGAAACTTGAGCTCATTTCTGCTTTGATCATTTTTTTCCTTAATGGTGTGAGCTACTGGACTGTCTCCCTCCATAAAAGGGTGCCTTTCTTTAGCTTTCTCTGATGTACTAACATATAATGTACTTATTTTTGGCACACACATTTATTGGCATGTTGACGTCTTTTTTGATATTCTTCCCACCTCAGGACACTCCATCAATCCACAGTCCTTAAGCAGAGACTTCTAAATGCACAACAAAAGAGAAGTCAGGTTAATACTTTTTTTCTGTACCTACAGTGGGGCCATCTCTCCCAGGCTTCCTTAGCCCTATACAAAGGTTGGTGCCAAGCCAATCTGAATTCCCTTTCAAAACTCAAACCGTGTTTAATGGGAAAGGTATGATTTCATAAGCAGATCCATGCAAGTTTGATGTTGTGCAGACAAACTCCCATAATGATTAACATGTGGCACCTTGGTCCAGTTCACTCGGTTATGCACTTATATCACAGTGAAAACTGCTTAGCAGCTTGCTTGCTGCAATTTAGGGAAATTAGGATCTTCAGAGACACACTGCAATTGTCACATGCTTTATTGACATCAGGGTCTCTGATTTTTCACAACTTCTTCTTAATATTTTTGGCAAGGGAAGGCGTGGAAGCCTTGTTCTGAGCTCTCTGCAAATCCCTTTCAGATGTGGAAGGGGGGGGAGCAGGGTCCAGACTGCCTGGCTTGGCCTCCCACCATCTGGGCTGACCTCCCTCACTGACCCTTGCCCAACCCAATGCATGCACCCACTCTTGCTTTCAGCCCTGAGAAGTGGGTGTTGGCTTCTGCAGGAGCCTTGCCAAAAAAGAAGGGCCAACTGAGGCACCTGCATGTCCTCCAATGGCCCCAGTGAGAAGGTGGCTTTGAGGAGCACCAAGAGGGTCTTGGGGTCCATCACAGTCCATGGGTCTTCTAGACAATGTCCTCCAGTTCTCCTACCCCATCGCTCACACCAGCAGGCACAGAAACAGCCTGCTTGGGCCCCCAAAGCCTCTTGTCTTTCTTGTCCTTTCCCCAGTCCTGCCAGACCCAAAACCCGCTGACATCCAGCAGAATCTGCCCCTTGACTTCAACACACATTGAAAGTGGCCCTAGATCCTGGCTACTGCACACCCCTCAGGAAGATTAAACAACTTGCAGTGAAAGCATTTACAGCAGCTCAGTTAATTTAAGCACAACGGTGAACGTGAATCGGGGCCTGCCATGTAGAATTTCTTCATGCCATCAAGAGCGCTGTATTGAATTAAAAATATCTGACTTATTAACGAAGGCAAATAATGACGAGCAGATCTTATTATTTTATTGGGCTAGAGTTAAATATTTGACCAATAATGAAAACCTATTTCTAACGGATTTCTTCTCCCTGTCCTCCTCAATAAGTTTCTCTTAAAGTATATATGCATGTGTGGTTTTGATGTTTGTTTTTGCTTAAACTGTGCCTTCTGCCAGGTTTCCTGGTGGTTAGAACAGAAGGAATTTATTAAGAATCATTTTTTTCTCAGTTATTTCCACAGTGGTATTGGACCAGCCTGTGATGGCATTTGGGTACACTTTGCTCTCCCACCAGTGCCCACCACCAGTACTGTGGGGACACACAGGGGATGCAGAGGGGTATGGTGGGGTTGGAGGAGCAGACACCTGTGTCCAGGGAGCAAGCTCCCTCCCCTCATCCATTATTATTTCTCTGCACAAAACTACCTGGCATTAGCTCAAACTGGCAGTGGGATTAGGAGACACCACCAGAAATTGTCTTGAGTGAATGGAGTTGTTGGCAAGACATCAGGCCCTCAAGAAAAGCTCTCTTGCACCAGAAGGAGAAAATAGAAAGCCCTCTTGCACCTTGGTCAGGAAAAGACTGAAAAATGTGTTAGCAGCATGTATGCTGTCATCTGAAGACCTTTTTAACGGCTTTCTGTCAAAACTCTGCTCAAGCATCCGCAGACCTGTGAGAACAGCTGTACTCCTGAATTAACAGCTTTGGAGGCTCCAGCCCCTCTGCTCAAGCCATTCTGGGTTTTCAACTCGTACATAAATACTGGAGAAGACTTACAGACTGGAAAAGAAATGTGGTATAATGTTAAGGCTTGGAATTAGACAAGGGTCAGGGATGTGGGGCAAATTCTATTTTTATTCATCAAACACTTCATCTCCGCTTGATCTGTCACTGCCAGAATAGCGGGAGTAAAAGGGAATTCCCAGCTAGTTCCCAAAAGGATCTCTGTGTTGGATATGGAAATGGGCACCAAGGGCTGAAGGCTGGTACAAAAGAATTGTTTTTCCCTAGAAAGACTTGCCCACGCCTAGGGCAAGTGAGCCTCTGGCAAGATGTGAGCATGACATAATTCCCCAGGCACTTGGACACTTCCAGCTGGGTTTGCTAGAAAGAAAAACATCTGAAAGCAAGTAGAGAAAAAGCCACTTGCTTTACTCTTTTGATCCCAGTTTAAGTCCGCCCTGCTACTAACATTAGCTCATTTTGTGAGAGGCTCAGATGAGAACATCAAATCAGGGTTTTGTGTTTGTTTGGGAAGGAAAAGCAAGGGAAAGGAGCAGAGATGACACTTGCTTTTCTTGTGCATGTGAACTTAGAGCCCGTTGCTGACATGTGAGAAGGGAAGTCCAAATGTATCACAAGCTGCCAGTCCTAACACATGCCCTAGTGCAGGACAAGCCTTGCTGATGGCCCCCGAGCCTCCAAACAATTCCCGGCCATCACAGGGCTGACACACATAAACCAGCAGCACCCAACCACTCTGATGGGATCCCTGCTCCACCCGTGAAGATGCTTCACCCCACTGTTGTCACCTCTTGCCACTCCTGATTCCCTTCCTCTGGGCTACTTCCTGACCCCTGAGAGCAAGGCCATCATTAAAAAACACTGGAGAATCAAAAGGATTAATTAAGAACCGGTTATCCTCGCTAAAGACAACACCGGAGAAAAGCAGCAATCGATTATTGGCCCTAATTAAAGGAAAGCATAAATGAAGCTTCCCGTAAGGGTGTCTCTTTCCTTTTCTGTCACTTTCTTTTTCTCTTGTACTGATGCTGGCAGTTTCACACCCGGGCCTATTTCCTAGCAGTGGATTGAGCAAGCTGAGCCCTGCGTGGCTGTCACTGCAGAAAGGGACATCACCGCCAGGGAGCTGAGGTCTGCTCCCGGGCAGACAGGGGCTGCAGGGCTGTGTCAGCACCCGGAGAAGAGAAACAGGAGCATGAAAAGCATTTTCAGAGGCTGAACTTTAATGCCTGACACTGCACACGTGTTTTACAGGACAGTTGCTTCGAGTTAATTCTGTATGGACTGCTGTCACTGACGGTTTCAATCTGTGTGTGTAGCTGCTCGCACACGTCTGCTCTCCACGTTCATGGGCTCGGGGTGGTTAGAGGTTAATGGATTTTCAAGCTGAAGTGTTTGCCAGTTGCGTTCAGGACGTGGAAATTTGGGCCAGAAACCTTATCGAAGATGAACCATCCCATGCTGTCCTTCCGTGGAAGCCCATGTATTAGCTTTTTAATTTGTTTACCCAGCGATAAATCCAGAGTAACACGTTAATGTGCAGGCAATTAATTGGGATGTGCCCCAGTGCAAGGTCAATACGGGATAATAAACCTTTGTAGGAATGTCCTTCTGAACGATCTGCTGGCTACCTGCCTGGCTTAATATTTAAAACTACAACTGCCCTGAGCCTTGGCTCGTTCCAGAGGTTTTTATACACAGAGGAGATGAGGACAGGTTAAGGACCTCCTTGCTGGGTGGGTTGTGGGCACCCAGCTGGGCAGAGGCGACCACAGCAGCATATGCAGCACCATTGCACAGGCACAGAGCTGATCAGCAAACCTAAAACAACCCGGGGATTTTAAAAGCCCAAGGGGTAGAGGAAAGCAGCGATGTTGCTGCATGGTCTGCTGTGCATAGACAAATCTTTTGGCCTTGCTGAAAGCTTGGGACAAGCCAAAGAATCCCAGACGAGGACAATCAGGGAGCAGCTGACCTCTCCCTGCAGCATACCAGCATCAAATCCAACCATCCTCACGTGGCTGCCCCTTGCACACCTCATTATACCTCCAAAGCCACATCAGATCTCTGGCATCAGCTGTACCCGAGCAGGGGACAGCCATGGACAAGGCGTGTGGGCTCCTTGAAGGCAGAGCTGCCTGTCAGGAGGGGCTGCCTTGCAGAACATATTTTTTCAGCTCCGAGGGTGGCCTGCTCAGCCAACCCTGACTATTCCACCAGGCTGCAGAGGCCAACCTGGTATTAATTCACCTCAAAGAGCAGGTTGAAGTCATTAAAATATTTTGCAGGTGGTTCCTTGAATTCATGGTGCAGCTGGATCCAGCCTAAAGGGGAAAAAAAAAAATAAAGGAAAAAAAATAAAAAAGAAAGGGAGGAGACGAGGCAGGTTCTGATGAAACACAAATTAACATAACTCATGGAAGGGAAAGAAAATCTGGTTTCAATCACTACAACAAAGCCAAGCAACACATCAAGCTGGAGAGGAGAGACATCAGGCAGGCTGCGCCAGGGGTTTTATTGCTTTAGCACAAGTGTTGCTCTGCAGCTCCATGAATGCCCAGGTGCTGCCGCGGCAGCTGGAGCGGTGGCACATGGGGATGCGGGCTCTCCAAGGGCTCCGGACTGGTGAGGAGGGACACAAAATGGGGAAAAACCTTCTGTCTTCTTTCATTCTGAGGCCCATTGGGAAGCAGATCCCTGGGAAAAAAGGGGGTTTTGCATTGCGATGACCTTAGGCATGGAGCATCAGGACTCCCTGTGGTGGTGTCTGCGTCAGACGAGGACCTCGCCTCTAACACCCACTCAAGAGTCCCATCCACAAGTGGTCTATGGATTTAAACACCAGGCATCTGAAAATATTCATAAGTCCATGCTCCCATATGGGTCCGGGCTCCAGCTTTAACGCCCCAGCAGAAATCACGGACGTTCAGATCTTGAGTGTTTGTCTCAGCCTCTCTTCTGCATGGAAACCCTCTGGGCACCGCAACATTTCTTGCCCTTCAAGTCAGATCCGCTTGTTTTTTTGGGGTGTTCTGGCCAGGGCTGGGCCGGGCAGCCAGTGGGATCCTCACAAGGGACACCCCAGACCTGACCCCTTGGTGAGCTGCCCATGGGCAGATCACTCACAGCATGCTTTGACACCCCCTAAGTTCAGCAGTGTCCACAAATAGGCACAGGCACTGAACATCTTGGTCTTCATCTGGGAGAACAAGGCACACCCCAAACTGACCACGAGGATATTCCCACCCATGTGATGTTTTGCTCAGCAGTAAAAGCTCAGGCAAAGAAGAAGGAAGGGGGGATGCTTGTGGTTATGGCATTTTTCTTCCCAAACAGCTATCACACGTGCCGAGGGCCTGCTTCCCAGGAAGTGGCTACATAACTGTGTGCTAATGGGAAGTAGAGAATTGATTCATTCCTCTTTCTGCTTTGCTTGCACACACAGCTTTTGCTTTCCCCACCAAGCTGCTATCGTGTCACTGAAGTCTTCTCACCTTCCTTTTGTTTTCTTCCCATTCCACGGGAGGAGGATGCTGAGCGAGCAGCTGAGCAGACGTGTGGTTGGTGGCCACTCATCACAAGAGCCCACTGGGATGTCAAAGCTTACCAGCCCAGGTCATTCTAAAAAGAGGAAGAGAGAGAAAAATCATGTGAAATAGCAAAAGCAAAACAAAACAAAATCAGCTAGTTTAAGAACAAACCTACCACTGCAGAGGCAGAGGCTCTGGTCTCTACCAGACATGTCCCATGTCAAACCACAGCTGCCTGGTCCTGCAGGAGAGCACTGCGGTCTGTGGGCAGAAACACTTTTTATTTATTTATTTTTAATTGCATCTGCAGAAACAAACACGAGTGCAGGTATTGTGATATGGGGTAGACTCTCGCCTTTTTGGCTGCCACTGTCACTTCAGTCTAGAGGCAACTGCCAAAATAGTGGAGGCTGCTGCCCTGGCTCTCCTGACATGGGGCCTGTTTGTGCTCTCACCTCTTCCCTGTCTTTTGAGGGGCACCAAAGCTCCCTGAATTCTGCCCATTTGTACCTCGGACAGTTTGGAATCCATTAGGTGAGTTTGGAAACACTGCCATGCTGATGGAGAAACACCTCTGAGCTAGGACATCATTTGGGAAAACAAAAAAACACCTTAAAAAAATCACATATTCTGTTCCTTCAGGATAAAGGCTTATCCTGAGGAAGCTGATATCTGTCCAGGCTCCCTGGCTGTATCACTGCTGAGAAGCACTGCGATTACCTAACGCCAGCCCGGAGCGAGGCGTAATGTCTCTTCATTCAGCCATGAGTAGGCAACTTCTGGTGGTGACAAATGCCTGCAGCTGACACAAGTGGTGAAATGAGATGAGAGAGGCAGTGGGCATGGCCAGGGGCCAGACACTTCTTTTGCCCTCCACCAGCAGTTACCTGTGGGCCCATGACACTGGTGTGGCTGTGGTCCATCCTTAAAACTCAGCTCAGCTATGGTGCACCTTTGAAATGAGAGCATGAGGAGAAACTTTTGCCCAGCATGAGCCACCAGCATCACAGCATGGGAAGAGAAGGGCTAGGGTGAGCAGGAGGACTTGAGGCTCTCCCCAAGACTTTGGCAGAGCACTTCAGGAGAGGCAGGAGGAGCATCAGGAGGGAGAAGAGGCTGAGAGCCTGGAGGGCGAGGTTGATGGCCCAGCAGACATGTCCCGTAATGTGCTGGAAAATGCTGTTCTATTAATAATCATATTGTTTCAGCAAACCCTCGATCCCAGGAGACCACACTGAATCAGCAGTTTCTTTTCTTTTTTCTTCCCTGAGTTAGTAACCCTGGTTGCACAACCAAAGTCAGTCTGATGCTGCAGCCAGTGGTGGGGCAGCAAGAAATGAACAACAGCAGAAAGTGGGAGGTGGCAGACGCCCAGCGAGTGTGGTGGTGCATGATCTCTGATACTGGTGGCATGGCTGAGATACCTGCTGCCACGTGAAAACAGGGAAAAAAATGGGAAATCTGCCACTGGTTTGCAGAGGCTGACATCCAGATGGATATACACTGCGATGCTCCCAGGCAGCCAGGTGCCTGGGTGAGCAACCAACGCTGGCAGCTGGAGTTGGGCAGGATCATGGCTTTGCCATTGACTTTCCTGCAGTAGCCAAGTGGAGAATTGGACTTTGAACCCTGAAGCAGTGAGGATCAGGACTGTGTGGCTAAAAGACTTTGTGCTGCAGCTCTGCTGTGAGCTGCAACTGAATGACATCCCTCACTACAAACATCCACCTGCAACCATACCCAGGCCACCACCTGGCCCAGCCAGAGGTGGCTTCACACCATTAGAGGTGGGCTGGATCTGAGTCCTCACCCCCTGTGGTGGCGATGCCACGAAGGGAGAGCACGCACGGGTGGTTCCTGTGACTCGGCAGCTCGGTGGTAACCTCTCCAGCCACCCTAATAGCAGAGAGATCCTCTTCCTCTCTGTTGGTGACAACCCAGGTCACAGCTGCGTGTTTGAAAGGCGAACGCAGAAGTCAGTTTCAAAATCCCCACTTATTTTTGTTTTAAGCCTTTTCGAGAGCAAGGCAGCAAGTGCAAAAGCGAGGGTCTCACTGCACGGGGCCGTGCGGCTGAGGACTTCCAGCCGCCTGTGCCCCAGGTTGGCGCCGTGCTCTCTCCCATGGCCACCGAAAGCAGCGAGGACTCGGCAGGGCCACGACTGGGCAGGCACCTGCCATCGGGGAGGGGACCCTGTGATGGTGGCTCCTCCGTGCCTCGGAGGGGACAGCGGGTGGCGGTGGCAACGTGGGTGCGCAGGGCTCTGCCCAGCTCCTACCGACGGCTCTCGCCCGACGGCCTGGGTGAGTCACTTTCCTCTGCACCAGCCCCGGCACAAATTTCAGAGATGGCGAAATGCCATGGGGGTGAGATGTACGGGGCATGGGTGAGGCGGTGAGGTGGTGGAAATGGTGTCTGTGGAATTGCGGGAAGGAGTTTGGGGGCTGGAGAGAGCCTCAGTAGGAGGTTGCGAGTGTCTCTCCTCTTTTACACCCCAAGCCAACTTCAGCTTCAGCTGCCCCAACCCCACCATCACTCATTTGTCCTTACAGCTCCCCCTGATTCTTTTCCTCCTTGCATTTCAGTCACAAATCACCATATTGGTGCCCATTAGCATGGGGTTTATCACCATGCAGGACTTCACCTGTCCTCCCAGGGGACGGATGTTGAAGCTAGCATTGAACCAGGGGTCTCCTTTCCTTCTGGAGGAGGTTTACTTGTGGTAGGAGCCAAAGGGCCACCTGGCACACAACCCTCCTGAAGTGCAGCGATGTTTCATAAGTCAGGGCTGAACTTCTTGCAGGACCACGCTCGAAGCTCTGTGGATGTGGTGAGCGAGCAGGGAAGGGCAGCTGAACATCTCAGCTGCAGGAAGTTTTGAGGAACTGTTCAAATTACCACATCAGAGTTCTCACAAGTCTATAAAAACTGAGCAGATAGGAAAAGCATATCAGAAGGCATATCAAATCAGGAGGCAGATGGAAAGTCCCTTCAGTTCTCTGTTATGCCCAATCTGACAAGGATCTAGGTCAGCCACGATACGTTTGTCATGAAAATTAAAGACGGATACGGAGGAGAGGGAAATTCAAGTGATATGAGCACTTTCAGTATTGCAGACAAGATTGGGTTTGCTTCAGCTGCTACTACAACCTTTCAGATAAGTGGTAAGGTTTCTTTTTATTTAATGGATTGATGTGGATTTTATTATGAGAAACATAAAAAGGAAATGATGTATTTATACTGACTATTAAATGCTTTTCACAATAATTATGCTACTAAATTAAATGACTATTTAAAAAGAGCAGTATATGAAATCGTCCTTTCCAGCCAAAGCTGATGCTGAGCATCATAAAATAGTTCTCTCCCTGTTTCAGAAAATGCCTAATTTCACTGAGTCAAGCTGTCATGTCTTAATAGTTAAGATACTGAAATCACCAGATCCAATAAAAAAAAGAAAAGTTTGTGAATTTTTAGCTGAATATAAATACTTTATTGCTGACTAAACTATTCTATTGTAAAACTAATTAAATCTTTGTGCTCTATTCAAGCTAAGACTTTCAACTCCTCATTACATTACTTTGAAAAAAAAAAAAAAAAAACTCGATTAAGGGTAACTTATTGCAAGTCTGAAGTAATTATTAATGCTTCAAAAATACTTTTTTTCTCCTCAAAGGCCAAATTTGACAAAGTGGTTCGTTTCTTTTACACTTGCTGGTGACAATTCATTTTAAATGTTACAACTTGTTTTCATGTGCTCTGCAGTTCAGTTTGTTATTGATTTCTCATTTGTGTCAATGTGCACTTGCATCACTGTTGGAGCCACAGGTATGCATGTCCCTGGGGAGGGAGAGCGTGTGCTCTGAGCAGCCTTCCTTGTGTGGCACCCTGGGACAAATAAAAACGATGGAAAAGGGAATTTGTTGATGCAGAAAGGGGACAACTGCCCTGCTCGTACTGTCACAGGATGGATTAGGCCCTGATGGAAGTGAGCTGGTTAAACCAGCTAAGGAAAAGATGCCAAGGGTGAATCGCAGTGCACAGCTTGGGTCAGTTCATGGAGCAGAGGAAGGCAGCCTGCCCAGCTCGTGGGACCCAGTGGCCTTGCAGGGCTCCCTGCCACTGGAAAGCACTGAGGTTTTAGCATGGCCAGGCCTGACGTGGCTGAAAACAAGCAGAGTTTGTAACAGGAGAGATGTGAGAAGACGTTTGTCCACTTCTGCTGGTTTTTAGAGCCTCGAAGCCAAAGAAAGCCATCCACATGCTGTGCTCGGACTGCCCTTTGCATCTACCTGCTGCTGCTGACGGTCGGCCAGGGGCTGCTGGCGTACAAAGGTAATGCTTACACCTACTGCAGCCTTGGCACCCAAAGGAGCTTTGCTGGGTGCTCTGGGACTGCATGGATGAGGGGGGTGAGCACATGGACAGTCAATGTATCTGCTGCAGGAAGCCAATCCCCAACCCATACATGTGCTTTGCATCTGCCCTGGGTCCAAATGTCTGCAACCCTGGCTGCAGCAAAGACCAGCATGTGAAAACAGGCCCCTGTGGTGGTACTTAACTGCACGGGTACCAGGGAGCAGCTCTGCTGACCAGGCATTTCCCAGCTGGATCAGGCAGGGAACATTCACTGCATGGATGTTTTGTTTCCTCAGTGTTTAAGATGGAGGAGATGTTGAAACATCAAGAAAATAATGCATCCTATGCAGAAGGTGTGATGGGAAGGTCCTATGCCAACAACCTTCTTTTGGACGGGGACGTGAGACATGAAGAATACTGGAAAAGAAGCATAGAAAGGGAAATCATCATCATTAAAAACAGCAATGCAAACTTGGAGACAAGGATGAGCAACATCAGCCTGGTTGCAGGTATGGCTCCATTTCTCCATGCTGGCTATTCAGTGGGGAGAGCTGGTTCTTCTGCACCACCAGCAAGGCTGGGCCAACGCAGGGAAAATGTAGTTCCAGGAATAACCTGGGCAAGATTTGGTCTTCCTATGCAGTAGTTAATGATGCTCCAGTGCTCAGGGTCAGATGCTGTCCATGGAGGTGTTGCAGCTGGAGAAGCAAGAGCACTGCCCTGTGCTTCACCTGGCTCTCTCTGCAGCTGCGTGTGGGGCTGGAGGCTGCTCTCCCCCCCTGTAACTCAGTGCCTTCCAAAAGGCTGCAGTCTTCAGCCCAGACTTACCGGTATGTCTTTCCCTGAATAATGACTACTGAAAAGTATCCATTACATATTTATTCAATCCATTACATATTTATTTCAGGGCCTCCTGGACGCAAAGGAGATCCTGGTCCACCAGGTCCACCAGGTATGTGAGCAGATGAGCCACAAGAAACTTTTCTCTTTTTCTTTCTGTCTTTCTTTTTTTTGGTAAGAGATCTGACGTGAGGATTTGGGATTTCAGTCACTAGACCTCTATCCTACCAAATGTGCAGTGCCCTGGCCATGAGGAGACCTGTCACACTTTTGACTGATCCCCAGGAGCCTCAGCTTGCCCAAGAGAATTCAAGGAGACTTTCCCGATCCCAGCTCTGTTGGGCCTCAGACAAACAGTGCATGTAGCAAGCAATGACAGACCTGGGACCTTGTCCACCCTGTCCTTGGGGGAACAACTACATGGGCTTGGGAATGAGCTGGGAGCAAGAGCTCCTCTGCACAAGCACAAGCTGCTGCACTGGGTCTGTGGGGGTGTCAGGTGGAATTGCACCAGCTGCAGGAGATAAATGTCTGCAGACTGAGGATGCAGCAAGACCTGATCTCATGCTGGCTCTGCTTTTAGCAGAGGTTGGACCAGGCACTTTCCAAAGAAACTGAGGTTTCTGTGATCCTGTGATGATGATCTAAGATGCACCCCTTGTTAGGTCAGGTCTGTATCTCATCCATCCCTAGTTCTTGGCTATGCTGATGAGCTTTGCTGAAGAAAAAAGATAGATTTTTTTAAAAATCATCTTTTTCATATCTTCCTGGCTGTGTTCACAACATTGAAACACAATCTCTAGCCAAACACTGTTACTATTCTTCAGAGCCCAATAGCTCAGCGCCTTTTCAGGGAAAATCTCCCCAGAGGTCCCCATGAGCAGGCGGTCAGCAGGGTTTGGCTGGGGGACAGCTGGTCCCTGCCCAGCACACACTCAGCCCAGCTCCAAGGACCTCACTCAAGTGCCTGCCTTCACCTCTGCCAGCTGAAGATTGGCCTCAGTGGTGACCAAAGGCACATGCACAAAGGATGATTAAAAAATTCACCTCTTCTTCTTGCTCGTTATGGTGAGTAGATGATGTGTATCAGCTGATAGATGTATTTTACATCTCAGGGCTACAGGGACCACCGGGGACTAAGGGAGACCAAGGAATCCAAGGTAAGGTTTTTCTGACACCTGAATCACTTCTGTGGATGAGCATAACATGACTTTATGGATGATTTTATGGGCAATCTTGTCCTCAGTTAAGATGTAAGTTAGTAGGAATGTCATTGGAGTTAAAGAAATAAGCCTATGTAAAAGTAATGTGAATGAGAGCAAAACTTAGCTGGAAACAAATCTTGTCTGAAAGAATTGTCTTGCCCTCTGCCTCTGGCACCGCTCTCAGGTACACACTGAGCAGTGTTTGGCTCATGCTGTGTGGCCTGCTACTGCTGCTGTTCACTAGGCATAATATCCACTGCAGCATCAGAAGTGTGATCTTGTCCATGCAGGCTTACAGGGACTGCAGGGCACGAAGGGGAGTAAAGGAGATCCTGGCCCTGCTGGCCCAAGTGGTATACCCGGAGTAAGAGGAGAAAAAGGACAGATGGGGATTCCAGGTAAGGCTTCTTCACTGTCTCAACACTTTTAAGATTCTCCCATGTATTCCTATTTAAATTGGAACACCAGATGAAGTTTTCATAGGTCCCATTTTTCATAAAAACAGGACTTTGGGTTTGATCTGGAGGGATCTCATTTTGTGTTGTGCTCCAGCAAAGCTCCCAAAGGGGGGGAAGGAGACCTGCAAAATGCTGACTCTGCACCGTTGAAGTATCCTCATAGAGTGACCTTAGTTTGATGAAAGGCACAAGTATTCAATTATCAGCATATCCCAGATTTAACCAGCAATGTTTACAGTAGGATTTTCATGGTATAAAATAATACAATATAATTTATCTACAGAAGCACATGGATGTTAGTTCTGACTATGTTAAAATCTTCTTCTGAGAACTCTATACCCTATTTAAGCCTTTTTTACACCATTAGTAGGAGAGTTATGCACTATGACTCTCCCGTGCAGCACACATTAGTGGGCATCTCCCAGACAACCAAAATTCAACAGCCTCAAGTAGGCTGCACCCAAAGAGGAAAGGCTGAAAGCAGCAGATGTATGTGGTGCAGATGAGGGAGGACATTTGCACAAGTTGGCTAGAGATCCCTCAGAAGTAAACCACCAGGGACAAATTTTGGTGCTGGGACAGCTGGAAGGAGATGCTCTGCCTTCAGAGACAAATTTTTGTGTTGCATTGGTTTTGTTTGTTTGTTTTTGATTTACATGCATGTGCTATGCTGTTTGGTAGGTGTCCACGGACAAAAAGGTGAAATGGGCAAGAAGGGAGATCCGGGGCCCCCTGGACCTGTGGGTCCTCAGGGAAAACAGGGAGACCGGGGACTGCCAGGTTTGAATGGTAAGTGCAGAGGATGCAGCACAGCTGACACATGTGCTGTGCTGGAGGGCTGCCCCAGCTGACGCATTTGGCTAAGTCTCACTAGCACTGATGCCAACATTTTGTTACAGGTAGCATGGGGGAGCCTGGACAACCTGGGCAGAAAGGAGAGGCAGGTAAGCAGCACAGAAGGTGCAGTTTCTTCTAGGAATAGGAGACTAATCTCTTTAAGATGGTGTGTCATGACAAGGAAAGCTGCAGCCAGGATAGCTCCCAGCATGGATAAGAGATGATGATTAGATGGAGAACCCATGCCAACATTGTGCAAACCCATACTGCAGCCAAACCCTACTCAATGTGCAAGAAAACAAGAGGGAGGGGAAGGTTTTATAAGACCACATCCTTCCTGAGGTGTGCATGCACAGTTCTTTGGGGAGAACCAGTGTTTGCTTTGCTTTCATAGGGATAACGCAGTCTGCACTGCATGGGGTCAGTGACAGAGATACCTTTTGTTTTCCTCTTTTGTGTATTGCTTGCATTTCACACTTGCTGTTGTTCACCCCCAAGGCCCAGCTGGAGAACAAGGCCCCCCAGGCGTTGCTGGCCCCAGCGGCAGACCTGGCCAGAAGGGGGAGAAGGGGGACCTCGGGCCCAAGGGCGATCCAGGTATGAAGCTGCCAAAATCCATTACCCACTGCCCTTCTGCACTGGCCTCTCTTTGCATGACAGATTTACTTTCCTGGACTTGTTTTTACTTTTAGGAATGGCAGGCAGTGCAGGACTCAAAGGTGAAAAGGGAGACATCGGATCAGCAGGTAAAGGAGCATTGCAGGAAGAGGTCTCTTCAGAGGCCAGCTTGGAGCACATAGCCCAGGCCTTTGCTTTGACCTTCCACTTGAGGGAGTCCACCTCTGTACCACAGGCACCCAAAACAACAGAGTAATGTTCTGCTGCACAAACCTATTCCAGTGTATTTCCTTTTTAACTCTGAATGTATGTAGTGCACACTGCCTCTCATCTCCATCAGGTTGAAGTGCTGCACCCTCCTGCACTCCTGGCTACCCAGATGATAGGGAGCCACCTGGCCCAACGTTACGTGTTTGTCTGGTGAACCTGAGGTTTTGTGCCCAGGCTTTCTGTGGTCAACGAGGACCTGCCTGGAGGTGGAGTCTCTCTGCCAACATTGGAGTTTAGGATGTGATACAAATAACCTAAAATCCATCTACTTCTGAACAAAACTCTCCACTGTCTTTATTTTCTCTACTGATGAGGTCTGCCCTGAGTATAGTGGGAAGTAAGACACCAGCTTCAGAAATAGATGACGGCAGTCTAAACAGCTAACCTAGACTGAGTGAAACCAACCCTAAATAATAGATTGCATAAAGTTTTTTAATTGTATAAATATCTGTTTGTTTGTTTTTCTTTTCATGATCTTAGGTATTCGAGGGGAAAAAGGAACAAAGGGAGACCAGGGCCCATATGGTAAATATTTTTCTGAAAGCATTACTTATTCTGATGATGGTTAAGCACAGTACTTCAGATATCACTTTCCAGTTCTCTGCATTAATGTGAAATGCTTTTCACACTGTTTCTTTGGCAAGGAACAAAAATAATGACTTTTTTTTTTTTTGCTTTCCACACAGGCAGCCCAGGTCCAATTGGTCAAAAAGGAAGCAAGGGAGATCCTGGCAGTTCTGGTCTAAAAGGTGAACGAGGAGTAAAAGGAGAAAAAGGAGACCGCGGAATTCCAGGTAAGACCGTTTGCCAAGGGCTCTGTGAAGCTGAGGGAACATTTGGGATTGGGATTGTACACAACAGCCTGGCACAAGCTGCTCTGGGGCACTTTTTCAGGAGCAACTCAACAGATAGATCAGTCTTCCCAGGAGGTGAATGTGAGAAGTATCACATTCATACCTTGGGAGTCTTGCTAAAAGATATGTAAGTAAACACCTGCATTGGATTTTCTCAAATCCATGTCCAGAGACATCTTGCAATGTACTGTGCTTCTGGGATTGACATGGTGGTAAGGAACAGAATCAGCAACACAAGGGCTATTTAAGAAAGCCCCTCTAGTCTCAGGACAAAAAAAAAAAAAAAACACAGTTCAAAAGGACCAACACTACAACAACTCCCTGTCCTTACCCACTTCTTTTGTAATCACTGAATGCTTCCCAAAACCCTAAGGCCTGGTTCAGTCACCATCTCTGGAGGTCTTTTAAAAAATGTATAGATGTAGAGCTTAGTGGTATGGTTTAGTGGAGGACTTCTTAGTGTTAGGTCAGAGGTTGGACTCGGTGATCTTGGAAATCTCTTCCAACCTAGATGATTCTGTGATTCTGTGAAAATAATAAACAAATTATTATTTGCAACAGGCCACAGGAAGAAACCATTCTTTTTATTTTTTATTTTTCAGGTGTTCACACTGAACAGTATGAGAGCCCTCAGATATAAAGTAAAATGGAGGCTATGTAGGGCTCCTCTACGCACACTTCTTCCGGAGCTTTGCCTCTGGAAGAGGGGTGAAAGGGGAGGAATAGCCTAACTGGAGTGACCCCAAGCTAGGTACTGCACTCTGGGTGGGTCTCAGCTCCCACCTTGCTGCAGAAGGAGATGGCATATGTGCTTTGCCCAGAGGCTCTCAGAGATGTTATTTTATAGTTAGTGGGAATAAGACGTTTCCCAGGAGTAAGTGGATGGGGTTTTATAAACTGATCTTTTCTTGGGCCACAGATTAGGAAAACTGTGCCATGTGTTATCCTACTTTTCTTGCCATGCTGTTGTCACATTCCTTTCACATATCCTCAGTCACTTCAGAAGGTCCCTTCCACGTAGAGACAGAGACCTCCACCCATCTGTGACCCACCCAATTACTCAAAAAAAAAACAAACCAACAACTGGATTTTTCCCCAAACAGCAGTCAAATATTTGCTTGTTTTTCAATTTGGAACAGGTTCTCCAGGAGCAAAAGGCAGCAAAGGTGAAAAGGGAGCAGGTATGTGACTTTTTTCTATCTTTTTTTGCTTGTCTTTGTTATCAAAGCTACTTTTGAGATCCAGACCAGTGGGTCTCCTGCACATACAGGTTAGCCTTCCAGACAGCTACCAGAACTGAGGTGTCTCCGCTGAAGAATTTCACTGAGCCTCTGGAGCCAGGACAGGGCCTCGAATTGTTCAGATCTGAGCTAAAAACTTCAGGTCCCACCCCAGCTGCAGCTGTGGAGATGGGAGCATTCTTCTGGCTTGGGCAGTCACTGCTTCCATCTTTCAAAGTGCTTTTAGCATCCCCACCCATACATTTAGTACAGTTATTTTTCTCTCTTCCAATCTATCAGGTCGCTTCAGCAACTATGTACGAATCGCGGGTGGTGGCAGGAGGGGTCGCGTGGAAATCCTTCACAACCAGTCCTGGGGAACGATATGTGATGATGGCTGGACCGTGCAAAGCGCCTCTGTGGTCTGCAGGATGATGGGATACAGCTCTGCCATCGCCGCCTTCACTGCGGCAGCAGGTGAGTCCACAGCAGCCCCCCAGGCTGGGCTGCGAGGCAGGGGCTGCACAACCCGCCTGGCACAGGAGGTATGCACACCGTGCAAGCAATGGGAGGGCAAAGAGGATGGCTTCAAAGGGACAGCTCTGTCCCCTTGGGACAAGATAGCTACATGTCAGGTGCTGCCTGAACTGTGCCCAAAGGCTGGCTTTCCAATATGCCAACCGTGCAACCCAACACATGCCCGCAGCCCACGGGGTTCCCTTTAGAAAAGCGCATGCTACCATTTCCTCTGTACATCAGTGACTGCTTTTCATTGTTTGTTGTACTTATTTGTCTTAATTCCTCTTCCAAAGGCACTGGGCAAATATGGCTTGACGACGTGAATTGCAGAGGGAATGAAGACTCAATTTATGACTGTTCAAAATCCAACTGGGGCACACACAACTGCTCCCACAATGAGGACGCAGGAGTGGAGTGTATCTGATGGGACCCAGGGCTGCCCCGGGAACCACTGCCTGCCAAAGTTCTCTGCGGGGCTCCTCATGTCCATACCGTCAAACGAACTTCTGCAGGCTGCGCTTATAACGTCTTTACTAAACATGTTGACAGAGAAAGCTGAATGTTCGACGAATCAGTAACAATTCCAAGACCTACGGATAACCTGAGACATCCCAGCTGTCACAAAACAACAGGAGCTCAGACACATGAGTGAGTTCACAGCTTTGCCAGCTACCTGACATCAGCCCACCTGTAGGAGTTCACACACGTGTGCACTCTCAGTCCACAGCACAGGAGAGCTGCTCCACTTGGGCTCAGTGCAGGGGGAGAGACCAGGACAAGCCTGACGAAAGAAGCAGTTATTGCAGCTTAGCTGGCCCAGTCCATCTTCATCACAGTGCAGTTGTGAACCTGAACCTTAAAAAGCCCAGTAAAATAAAAGTACCCAAGACAGCAGATGCTCAGAAATCATCAGGTGATCTGTCTGGAGTGCAAACACAAAGATTTTCCAGAGGAGATGATGATCAGAGGTCAAAGTGTCACCATCCAGGTGCCTCACCGTCCTGGTTTAGCACAGACCTGCTGTTTGACCTTGGCCAAGTCCCCTGCCTTCTCTGTCAGTATTTCCCATCCTGCCCCCAAGAACAAAACCCCTACCTTATCTGGTGTGTAAAAATAAGTGCTTTCAGATCTTTGGAAATTAGATGATCCACTAAAACAAAGGGATGATGAATAAAAGCAATAATGGGAAAGTATCAGCTAATTAAACTTTCAGAGTGAAAATATGGTCCCAAAACCAAAAGCTTCTGCTTTAAATGGAAGTCTTACACAAGTCTGAGATAACAGCTGAAAGGCTCCTCTTTCTTCTGTCCTAAAGCTTTTTCATCAGCACAGGGCATTTGGCAGGTGACGAGCAGTCTGTGTATAAATAGCTGTGCACATTGCAGCATCCTGCTTGTGGACCTTTTATTTAAAATATTAAAAATGGATGTAAGCAACCCCTTATCTATGCCTTAATGTTAGCTATAACTGCACTTGTTTACACAGTTTCAAAACTCATTTTTGGTGCTCACAAATCCAGATATAAGTGGAAAAAACAAGCAGTGCAGGTAAGAGCAGCAGACAATGGGACATTCGGGGATGATGTGAGTGAGGAGACCCAGGACCACACAGTGCTGTCTGCAACAATGCTGTTTTGACCTAGAGGAAATGTTTGGTACGGGGCCTCAGGCCTCAGGAAAGTCTGGAAAATCCCAGAAGTTTTCCACTATGCACTCTGGTGCCTTTGACAGCAGGAAAATGAATAGAGACAGTTATCAGTCCTGGCTCCATTTTAGAGGAGGCAAAGAGAATCTGCAACCTACAATGGATGAAACCTGACAAATGACAAATATTGCAGATTTGGTGGAAATAGACAGCAGCTCATCTGCATGAGAAGAGGCAAGAGCTTTGTGTTCTGGTGAGGAGCCTGGTCAGCACTGCTAACATGCTCAGTACCCACACTTATGCTAGCAGCTTCTGCAGGCTCTCCCATGGCACTGCTGAACCTGTGTGGGCTCCTTTTCTTTTTATTTTTTTATCTTTTTTTTGTGTGTGGTGACAGTATGTAAATGAAGCATTGCTACTGTCAGGAAATAAAGGATGTATAAGCCAAATGTCTTGTCTTGTCACATCAGCAGGTGCTGCTTCCCCATTTTCTCAGTTTCCTTGCTACTAGGGTGTGTTCCTCACCATTTTCAGGCTAAATGCTGAGGTATTCAATCTGAACAGGCAAAGCTGCCACCAAAGGCAAAGTCAGCACGTCCCCACTGGTGACCCTTTGGCAGACTTAAATCCCCATAAATCTCATTTCTGGAGAATGGGCACCCGGAAAATACCTGTTGTGCCAGGATTAAGGTGAGGACACCAGGGGCTAGATCTGTATGACCACGGCAAAGGATGCCGTAGCCCTGCCTGTCTGCTCCTAAGCACAACAAGGACAGCTTGAACCCAAGCTGCTGTCCAACAGTGGCCAACCCAGTGCAGATGTGCTCACACCAGTACAGTTCATTCTGGTCTGGGAAGGGAAACAAACATCCAAGCAGAAGGCTCGGGACTGGAACTTGTGTTAATATGCTGGTGAAACCAGATCTTGGCAGAAAAACAAATATTGGTTTCATAAAACCACTGTGGTGTGTTCAGTGTGAAGGGGGAAGCCCATCCAGCTGGGCAGAGAGTTGTGGACACAAAACCGTGCAAGCTTTCGGCTCTCATGCAAGAATCAGAAACACAATGGCTCCTGCCTGCTAAAGGAGAACATGTCAGAGCCAGAAGAGAACCAAGCTTAGTGCAGGATGTGCCACGTGTAAGAAGTAGGGTTTTCATGGCCAAATCACACACTGTGTCAGGCAGTGTCCTCACCTGGGCTGAATTGTCATATGCTATGTTTTGCTTAAGGCAAGAAAAATCCCTATTTAACTCCAGAAAAAGCAAAAACAAACAAACAAAACAAAACCAGCCAACCAAACACTGCTCTCTTTCAGAACCTCTGGATAAAACCAGCACAGGGAGGGCTGAGTTACTCTGACACCAAGCGCTGAGCCACGTAACGCTCTGCAGAGCCACGAGGGCACTGGCTGGCCATGCAGACACCAGGCCTGCCAGAGACCAGGTCTCACAGAGACCCCAGACCCGGGCATAGCAGAGACACGTTTATTATTGATTAAAGATGCTCCTTCCCGACACTAAGGGGAGCTCAAGGGCCACCACCCACTCCACTCCTGCTGTGCGTGGGTGATGGCAAGGGACACAAAGGCGTTTTGCTCCATTTGACAGGCTGATGACACACAGGCTCAGAACCCTATCGCCTCGGTCTAAAGGGGTGAGACAGGCTGTGGAGGTTTCCCTGTCTTCAATGAATCAAGCTGTGGTGCACCGGTCCTCCCAGAATTGTATTTTGAAAAAATAAAGGGTGAAAAAAGGTGTGATTCAGTCACTTGCGAATTATGGTCTGAGAGACTGCCGGGCATTCAGGACAGTTTTACAAGTTTTTCTCTCCACTAAGTAGCTAAAAGCATCCTTTTTTAAGGAAAAATAATAATAAAATCTCAATTTTGCTTGTACTTCAGAGCTGCCTCCTTGGAGGGCCACAGTAGAGAGGACACGTGGCCATGTGTGTCTCCCCCAGCCTCACCGCTGCGAGGACAGGGCACAAAGCCCAGCGGTGGCTCTTGGAGCCTGAAAGCCAGCACCAGGCCTGGAGGGTGCTCATGTCCCCTGAGTCTGTCTCTCCAGTCCAAGGGAAGGTCCATCAGGGCAGGAACAGTGCCACAAGTCACCGTGTGGTAGTTGTGGAGGAGTGGAAAGCCTTTCTGTCTACAAAAAACACGCAGTCATGAGGTACAGAGGCTGCCTTGTACCAGCCTCTTCACCCAGCTCAGTGCCATCAGTCCCATATTTTGGGATGCCCAGCTAATGGGTCTCACTGTCTTATGGCAGCTAACTATAACAGCTTTGCTCATCATTCCTTCCCAGCACCAATTAAAAAGATTCAGTTAAGCAAAATGTAATTACACTGTCATGGATAAAAGGGATACAATTAATTAAAAAGGAATACTTTCCCTTAGGATTGCTGTTATTTCCAGATGCCTGTCCCTGACCAATTCTTGTGATCTGAAGAGTTTTGGAGTGGGGAGAATTGAGAAACTAGAGTAGTTTGTCTCCCCATCTCAGTAACCCACAAGCATTTCTAAGCTAAGTTAGTAAGACTCTTGAACACATATCTTCTCTGGAACCCTAAAACATTATTTCCAACATATCTGACACCATTTTCCCCGTTTTTCAAGGAACTGAACATTTCAGAGAGGGTCTCTGGCACGAAATTAGGACTTCTGTCCTTTTGGGGGAAAAAAAAATAAATAAATTTTTCTTTCAACTCTGAAGGAACAAGGGAGCAGCCAGAGACAGAGAGGTATAAGCCATGGCTGAAGAATTTATCAAAATACACAAGGAAGCAGTTCTGATCTTCTGTCTCTTGAAAGGGAGCCAGGCAAATCTCTTCTAAGGCAGGCCAGATCTAGAAAGCTCAGCTCTGCAGTGAGGTGCAGATCATGGCTCCAGAGCTTTAGGTTGCAGAGTAACCTGCCAATGTATTAATAAATCAAGGGTATTTATTTAATGATGTCTCAATATTGGCATAAGTGTCAAACCACCAAAAAAAAAGAGAAGGCTGCAGGTTAAAAATGGAGTGTGGTAAGAGGCTGAATGCAATTTTTAATTTTTGTAGGCTCAACAGAAGTCACGTACAATTCAAAGTACCACCCAGGCACACAGAGATCACAGAGATGTTGAAAAACAAAATATTTCTAACTCTAAAAAAATTCTTCTGGTTTTAAAGCCTTGAGTTTATGTTGAATGCATCCAGTACACATCTCCTAGCAAAATTATTGATAATTCCAGCTGAAAGTGTAAAAAGACAATTTCATTTGGTTCACAGCTAGCAAGTTGTTCTGTCTGAGGGTTGCTGTTGTTCTTTTTTAAAGGTACATTAAAGCCATCACATTAAATGTCAAGTGTAATAAAGGAATGACTTCTCTGCTCATATTAGAGAAATAAAAATTTGAAAATGCATGCTGGACATATCTAAAGATTAAATTTGTCTTGTAATATATGGGTCATTAATTGTATTTTCATCCCTCTTAATCTAATGTTTGAAGGCAGCTTCTGGCCTCAGAACTGTGGGGTATTTTCTTCTGCCTCCATTGGTCCAGAATTGGTTACGGGTCTGTCGGCTTCACCTAGTTACCTCTCTTCCCACTGCCATGGTCCAGTACAGACCCAAGTAGCCATCCCATGCAGTGCGTGAGCCTAATCCACAAGTTTCTGCTCCGAGCACAGGGGCCAGACTGGCTCCCACCAGCACTGGTGTAAAGCTGGAGCGTGCGTCAGTGCAGACAGCTGCTCTGCTGGGACACTGAGCTGAATGCAACCCAAGGTATTTAAGCAAACTGTTAGTGGTAGCTCCAAATGATTATCCATTTATTTCAGTATTTGTCTTTCTCAAATGTGACCTAAAATCTATAAGTAATTAGTTATCATAGTGGCTACAGTATCACAAAATCCTTCTCTTCATTTTTTATTCAGATGGAGCTGCAATTCCAAAATCATTCCAGTCACACCAGCCTTCAAAGGTCTAAGTGGGGAGTAAGGGGGGGTGATGACTTAATATCTTTGAGATTTGCAAGTATATTTGAGGATTTTCTGGGGATTCAGTGCAAGATGAAAAAAAAAGAGTTTTGCAGGCAAATAGAGGAGCTTGTGCCTCCAGTTCAAAAGGAAAGATATACAAATGTAGGAAGATTTAAATGTTAAAGTGCTAAATAAACATTGCTATTCAACAGCAGTCTTTGTCTTTTGAAACCTAGGTTAAAACTACTTCACAGGGACTATAAAAGCTTCTTGCTCTTCTTTGTTGCTAAATGAATTTTAGCGGTGTAAGTTCCAGAGCAAGAAAAATTGTTACCTAAAACTCCTCACAAACCATCCAGGTGCCACACTGGGAGTAGGCAAGAGATGCCTTCTGGAGCTGTTACATAAATATGCTATGTGAATAAGAAAATAACACACAAATTGCATTTATTCTGGGGCTATTTTGTGATGTTTTGTATAAATATTAATACTAATAAATATAAATATATAAATATATAAATATATAAATAAATACTAATACTTTGTATAAATGTTAATACTAACAATAAATACCAACAATAAATACTAACAAGGAAGTGGCAATATAAAGGTGCTGGTTCCATGCCATCAGGGTATCAACAATGCAGTGACTGCTCTACAATGACCTTGTATTTTGCTACCTTAGGAAATCCTGCTGGAGTCAATGGATTCAGAGGGAAATGGATTCAGAGGCTTGGGCTATAAATCACTCAAGAGACGAATTACTGCCTTATTAGAGCAGCTTCATAACTGTAATTCCAGATAAATGCACTATTAGCCTGATCTCTTCTGATAACATGCCAACAGGAAAAAAATAAAAAAAAAGTCATCTCCTGCTAAGCTGACTGGCTATTCAAAGGCATTGCAGCAAACTTTCACAGATGTTAAGGCCAGCGGGACCATTATATTAATCTCATCTGACCTTCTGCATGGTGCAGGGCAGAAAGACACAGCCAGGAGTTTCTGCATTATCCCAAAACTGTGGCTTGTTTTCTAGGAAGGTGCCTCATCTTGGTTTGAAGATTTCCTAAAGCAGAGAGAAAACAGCACAAGAAACCTGAGAAACCTGAGAAACCTGCCCCCCACTGCCCAAGCTGGGACAGATGGACAAGAGACCTTGATGACTGCTCTAGCATTGAGCAGTTGGGTGAAATAATGGGAGATGACTGCTGTCAATAAAATGCATTTTGCATGGAGCAGTGCTGGTGACTCATCTGTCAGCCTGGTGTGGTCAGCTCTGTGCCCAGAGAGGTTTTGCTGGACAGGGAGAGAGCTGCTCTTTCCTCCTCACCATGTTTTTTGGTGCTTAAATTCATTCAGACAGGGTTCAAAAAAAAGCAGGAGTTTTCCTATACAGTATTAACCCCACCTGTCTGGGACAAGCCCACAACCAGATTTTGGAAGACCAATTGTACCAGGCAGGAGGCACATCTATACAGGGGTGCAACCCCCCTTGCTGGAGCTTAGGGAAAAGGGGAATGCACAGCACATGCCAAGCTGGAAGTGCCCTTGCTGGTTTTACTCACGTTCGGCATCGGAAAGGGAATTACTGGAAGCTTTTTGTCATGGCAGCTGACATTCAAGTGAGCACTGGGACTCTGCCACTGCTCTGATGGTGCAGTAGCTCTGAATGGAGATCCTCTGACTTTACAGAGTGGCAATGAGAGAAGAACGGTGGGGGGTGGAAGGCCCTCAACACACTTCGGAGGCCCTCCAGTCCTTTTCTGGGTGGAAATGAGATCAAACTAAACTTAAGTGGCACTGTTTGCATGAGTAACAGCTAATCCCAATAACCCAGAGCCCTGAGATGAAGATCCCAGGGCTAAATAACAAGGGTGTATTTTCCAGACATGGGTAAGGACCGTTGACTCAACTTGCAGGGCTATAAAATTTCTCCAGTAACAAGCAGGGACAGCCTCCTATAGCAATGCTGGAGGGAAGGGAAATACCCTGTCTCTATGAATCTATTTCAGTCAGCCTTCAAGAGCTACACAACACCGTAAGTGGATCTGTCTGCGGTTAGCGGATAGATGGGTGGAGGATGAACACCCTTCACTTCTCCTGTGTGTACAGTCCAAAACTGTAAGATTAAGAGCGGGGAAGTCCCCTACTCCTGGTTCATTTGCTTTAGAGGGCCTTTAGAAGGCAAGCTGGCATGGGGATGGCAGGAGAAGGGAGAGAAACATCTCTCTTCACCATGGGCTGCTGTGCCCACAGTGCTCTGGGGCTCTCTGACTTTCCAGCTCTTGGCTTGGGAAATGTGAAAAAAAAAAAAAAAAAGCCACTTTTTCAACATTTTCTTTTCGTTGCTCCTGGTTGTGCAGCGCCACTTCCCATTACCAGCTAGCATGTCAGCTGCGGCCTGCTCCTGTGTGACACGCGGTGACCCCGTAGGGCAGGCGCAGCGAGCTGAGACTGCCAGGATAAAAATGTGTGTTCTGTGCAAACATGTGGGGCCCAGCTCAGAGATGGGGTCCTGGGTGACGAGACTTCAGCAAAAGGCCTCCAAGCGTCACCCAGCATGGGGGACGGAGCAGGGAGTGGTGACCTGGGTCATATCTGCAGCTGGTGGAAATCAACATCACTCTGTTGATATTGGGGGAGCTGCATGGAGCTGCTCGTGCAAAGAATACGGCCCTTTTTTGTTCATTTTTGTTTTCTTCCCAGCTCTCAAACACTGCTTAGCTCCCACATGCACACTTAAAGTGACAAAAGGTTCACACAATGAGCTGTTGAGGCTCACACAGGGCAGCAACGACAGGGAACATGTCCAGCCACTGCGGGTCTCCAGTCTCTGAAGGATTTTGAAGCATTTTGGGACATGCAGTCCCCCTTACGTGCATTTTTATGATCACCCTTTTGCATCTAAGCATGCTGTTGCTTTTGGGCAGGCAAACAGCAACAAGAGCAGCCCCTAAATGAGAGCAGTGGGAAGGATGAGCCCTGTCCTTTCACAGCAAAGCTTTGTACGCTTTGACGCTTGAATGAAAGACAGACTTCACGTGTTACATTAGAAGATAAAAACCCACCCTCTGTATGAGGACCCATGACGAATTCGACAAGCTGTTGTGCAAAGGCTTTAAAATGACCATCCCTTGAGAGATTCCCAGATTTGTCTTATCTAAACAGGGGTAACACCAAAAGGATAAGGGGTACAATGGCTTTTAGCCCCCTCACATGCTCACTGGACTATGAGCATGTCTTCAGGCTACGCTTTCTTTATCCCAGAAACTCCAGATGAAAATCGTACCGGGATGGATTTTTCCAAACAGCTTTATGCATGCAACAGGGAAACAGCAAAAAGGTTCTTTTAGGGGAAAAAAAAATAATCATAAAATTCATATCTATGTTCCTCATGGAGATACTTTGGGACCATTCTGCTGAAGAGGGAATCTTCTGGGTGTGATGAAAAGGTACAAGCAGTTTCTAAGTGGAATTTTATCCAGTCTCAGAAAGCTAAGCTAAGTGAAACAAGGAGAGAAATGGCCTTGTGAACACTGTAGCTGTGCTGGTCTGCAGGTGTTTCATGTAAGCTAGATAATAAAAGGAGGATTGCACTTTTATTAATCCAGGCTGGATCTCTGCCAGACCCAGGGCTGCTGATCTCACAGCCACAGGCTTCAGAGCACCTTCTGCAAACTGCTTCCCCTTCCAAGCTCCCAGGCAGGAGCTCCAGCACGGTCCTAAAGCCTGGAGCAATTTTCTTTCCACCCTAAAACAGAGACAGGGATCAGCCCAGGCTGCCAGCATGTAGCATGCTCATGTCCATGCAGGATGCCAGCCTTCTGGGCTAAATCCCTAACCTGGGCCCCAGGAGTGGGTGAGGAGGAAGCTCTGAGCAGATCTTCATCACCCTCTCCCAGGACATCTGCCACCCCTCACCTCCTGCAGCTCCAGGGGAAGGGAAAAAAATAAAAGAAGCCTTCAAAGAAACATCCTCTTATACAATTTCTTTGCAGGATGTGTGGGATAAGCTCTGAAGCCAGCGACACGAGGCCATAAAGCAAAAGACAGACAGAGCTCTTTCTTGGCCAACGCCAAGTGCACGTGCTGGGGTGGTTTGTCTTCTAGGAATTCCCTGACATTTACATAGCAATATTTGGAGCTTCCCTTAGAGGGTCTTTCTGGGATTTAGCTTGGCAATGAGTCAGAGGCTAAACACCTCCTGAAGACACACTTTTCTGCTCCTTTGAGTCCCCCTCAGCAATTATTGCACTTGTAAAAGAGATCTTCACCTTTCCTTAAAAACCCAGAGCCTGCTCAGGGCCATGAGCCTCTTGTCCATCACTCAGCACAGCTCCTCAGAAGCTTTCTCAGCTTCTTATAGCCCTGAAGCAGCAGCCAGGGCTGGACATTGTACAAGGGATTCTTGGAGTCTGGGTGACATTTACAAATCCTTCTCTTCCTCCTTATCCCTGCCAGTGCAACTTGTTGGTGGACAGTTTCCCAGTGTGGGACAGACAACCTGGTCCCCATCTGCTCCCCACATAGACCCATCTGAGAGCAGATTTGAACTCCCCAACAAGCTGCTCCTTGCATCCAGAAAGAGAAGATACAGGAGTGAATGAAAGGTGCAAGAAACAGTGTCATCACCTGGAAAACATGCGTCACTACCAAGAGCAGAGAGGAGTTAACTCCAGACTGAGAAATCTTCAAGGCAGGTGCAATGGCTGATGACAAGTGAGATGCTCTGGGAGCTGGGATTCACAGATCTGGGCACATTTTTGCCAATTGCCCAAGCACCTGAGGAGGGTCTTTCCCTGGGACTCTGGTCTCTTGCGTTCCTCAGAGCCTGTTGGGCAGTGCACATGGCCCAGCAGCAGACCCATAAACTGGCTTTTTGGTGCAGAAAGCAGTTGGGGCTCTCCCAAAATGGTTATTTCAACAAGGCATTGTAAAATGAGCTTCACTGGTTATTAGCAAGCACAGTAATTTGCAGGCTTGTGGCACAAAGGCATTATAATACTGCCACGAACAACACTTCATCAACGCTTCTGGATTCCAGCTTTCTCCCACTTTAATAGTTCTGCAGTTTAACCCTGATTATTGCCATTTATCTGCTCACACAACATGATGGATGCAGTCCCAGGCCATCCTTCAGCTCTGTGGTGTACAACACTGAAGGCTGCAAAGTTAAAAACTGTTTGAAAAATGTCATTGCACAAGCACAGAAGAGAACTGTGTAGAGTTTTCATCCAAATTTCTTAAAAAAGACACATTTGGACACAAGAAACTCCTAATCCAGTGTGGAAAGGCTCATTGCCCAGCGAACTTCAAGTACCACAGTTAAGGCTTTCTAACAAAGTGTTTGTGGATGATTTTCCCTATCTTTAGGGTTTTTTTCCTCCTATTCATTTGTACAACTTCTGCTCCTTAGTTGTAAATGGTTCCAAGATGTTCATATGATATGAATTTATAAACCAGATGAAAGCTATCATTTTCTTTTTAAGGAGGCAAATTCATGTATTCTTTCAAAGGCTTTAACTCTTAATCTTTGTTTTCACAGCATTATGCACTGTTCTATTGATATTTCTGACCTTTAGTTTCCAAATATTCAATCTCTTTCACATGAGATCTTGGTAGCTGACAGTATTTGAAAACGCTGATGTTGCTAATCAGCAAAAGTCTTGCTGAATTTTGAAAAAAGCACCTTGTTTGTCTTGCACGACACAACATTAACGCTAGGTTAGCTCCAGCTAACACAGTAAGGTGAGAAGTAGAGAACAGGCCTGTAAGGTTGGTTGAGACAGAAAAAAATTTGATCACAGCTGAGAAAAGAAGAGAGAAATATCAGCTTCACACAGACCTGATCAGGTCCTCAGACAATGTAAATAAACGTGGCTCTGCCCAGGTCAAAATGGTTTATACCTTTGGGTATTTTCTGTTAATGGGGTGAACATGCAAAATCCCTTATTGAGTCATTTTCTGGAATTCTCGCTAAAATCAAGAGGAATTAGAAGTCTGAGATGGACCACCCAGGTTATTGCAGGCATTGGTAGCTTTCAAGGAAAAAACTGGCCTCAAGTCAGTGAAGAATGGAAATTCCTCCCCAATAAAAGCACAAGTAACGTATAGAGCTGAAATGTACTCAAAAACTTTTCTTTCCTTTTTTTTTTCCTCCCATGAAACAGCCTCTTCATAAGCTGAAAGAACACCAAGTATAATTTTTTAAGTGAAAAAAAAAATGTCAAAAAAAATACTAAAACATCAAAATATAATTTCATCTCCCTGCTTTGCTCTGCTACCTGCAAAAAAACATTCACTGGGCCCTCAAGTCTGTCTTGGTAAGGAGGCTCTGGGCAACCTGGAGGTTGCCAGCTCTCCATAAAGCAAAGAGATGAAGATCAGGCTAGGTATTTGGGGAACAGAGAGAACCAGGAGCTCACCATGCTATGGAGGGAGGTGGCCCTGTACCACAGGGGGCTGGAGGGATGAACAATGCCTCTGACTGGGGCATGAGCGCAGTGAGCATCCAGTTCCATAGTTGTAGATATCAGGTGTGTGCAGGATGTTTGATGTGGCAGGAGAGAGATAATCCTGGCAGCAGCATTTCAGGCAGACTGGAGCAAATCAAGTAAATAAATACTTAAGTATCACATCTGTCACTCTGAGGATAGCTTGGAGTTACCTGGTAGATGATAATATATGACCAATAGCTGGATGGAAAATGGAGAAGTACAAAGACAAGGGGAACACCCAGCTTTTAAAATGGACAGAGGAAAAGAGAATCCAAACTGACTTGATAAGAATGAGTAGAAATGCAGTAAACCTCCAACAGACCATCAAAGTCATCCATTATTATGAAACCAAAGGAATACTTTCAGGGAGTCTGGGGTCAGAATTTAGACTCTGGGTTTCAGAAGCAATCCTACCACAATCAGGTAAAATTTGAGAAAAAGAAAAAAAAAAAAAGCTCACACCAAGTCCAAGAAGTCTTGGCAATGCAGGTATGAGAATTGGAGCAGTAAGGATCTTTTTGTTTTATGGAAAGCTAAAAAAAAAATATTAAAAAATAAAAATAAAAATCAAACTCAAACCTTGAGATTGAGCCAAAACAGGATTTTCTCTGTTTTATTGCCAAAACTAAACTAAAAAATAAAAAAAAATCATTTTTATGGAAAGTGAGTGTTACAAATTTCACCAAGTTTGTGTATCATTTAAGTCAATCCCCAGCAATGCAGAGGTTCTTCCAACAGTGAGGGAAGCATACCCCAGGCAAAAGTGGACAAAAAGAGGAGTTAAACCCACCTGGTTCATTGTTTGTCTATACCACATTGACTCCAGTTTAATCCTGGTGTCCCTATACCCACGCTCTCAGTAAGGACTTCCCAGTTACTTCGTATAAACTTAGTCGATGGCAGCCATCTGACATTGGGAAAACGTAATTATTTACATTATTTACAGACTGGCTGGGAATACTGGAAAACTGGCAATATATTTTACTGAGGACAGATGTAAACACAATGAGGATATTGTTTTGAAATTAAGGGAAGAGCAGGAAATTTCACAGTGTTCTCCTGAGGTTTTTCTCCTTGCCACAGCACTGGAAAAAAAAAAAAAAAAAAAAAAAAAAAAAAAAACTGGCAAGTGAGAAGACTAATTACGAGGCATAAATCTACCATTTTGTGGAATCTCCCCCAGGGTCTGCTATTCCTCCGTTACTGCTCAATTGCCACCGTTACTGCACATGAGATGCATGTATCTGCTGCTGCTAAATGCCACAGATGCATCTCCATTATCCTTGGAAGCATAAACTGCTTTTTGTAACAATCAATCGCCCAATTCAGAAACAAATATAATGAGCTCATTCTGTCTTATTTGTTAGAATCCAGCGCCATTTCTGCTGGGACTAAGACAAAAAGGAAAGCACGCAGAAATAGCTTAGAAGAGCTAAGTGGGGAGCTTAATTACTTCAGTAATTTTGCTTCATGAATTAAAGGAAAAAAAATGTTTCACAGATGAGAAGTTAAGATTTTTAGAGTGTCTCAATCCCAGTGACAGAGATTTCTGTTTAAAACACTGGTGGTCGAAAAAAACCCTCCAAAGCCGTGTTCATCGCAGAAGGGGAAAATATGCAGAAAACTGCCAAAAATGTCATCCAGGGAGGGAACCTCTCCCAAGATCTTGTCCGCACTAATAAGAGTTAGCTGGCACATTTGAATGCAGATGTATTTTCTGCTGGCAAAAGCCTTTCCCATTCCCTACCTGCAGTAAGACATGCTCTTCGGCTAGTATGAATCCAGATACTGCTGCTCCTGCTAGCATCGAAATGTCATGAAAAATCACGGCCTGAGCAGCACTGCTGTGGCAGGAGAAAATTTGGGCTTCGGCTGCGTGGCTGTGCTGGGAAGGGGCCTGGGGATGGGAAGGTTGTGCTGCTACATGGGCAGCACCTACCAGCTCACAGCTGGCACCCCACCAAGCAAACTGTGCCCTTCCTGCTGGCACCCAGCCCTGCACCCCACAAGCCCAGGGGTTATGTAGCAAGTGGTGGTTAAAAGGATAAGACCCACATGAGCCAAATAGAAAAGGCATGAAGGCTCATTAGCCAGCCAAACCTGCAATGAGTAGGGTGATGCTAGGTGAGAAGCGTGATTCATGTAAGTGGTGGTGGATGCCATGGCTCCCATCTTCGCTCACCTCCTTTCATCTGGTCTAAATCTGACCAAAGGAATGGAAATACTTCATCAGCTTGAACAGACTTTGGATCAGGTGTGACCGCAGCTGGCTTTTCATGACATTTCATCCTCTGGTGCAACCCCAAAAGGCCTTACACCACAACCACGGTACTGAGATTTTCAAACCTACTCCCGTCACTTTCAGCAGACTTTTCTTTCCACCTGCTGAGACAACTCTGAGCCACTCACATTAATAATTAAATAAGAGCTGAGGATCGGGGAGGGGAAGTGACAAATCTGCCAAACTCCTTCTGAGATATTTTGACAATCCGCAGTCTGAAAGGATTGTAAATGAGGAACTGGCCCCTCGTTACACTCTGACTTTCTCATGCTTATCTTTAAACATAACACGGATTACGCACCATCCATCCCAGAGGTGCATTTTGATGTCATAACAATAGTTACAACGCCAGAGTACACAATACTTAACTGCAGACACCGTGGCACCATGATTAACAACCCCTCCTGCCACTGTACCTTCCGGACTCCCATCCAAGGAAAATTTGTCCCTATTAATCACATCTGAGTGTTCGTGGCTGAAACGTTAGTTTGTGCTGAGCAGATTTCTGCCATTCATCCCGGATGCTGTGCGCGGCTGCTAACCTTTCGGTGGAGCCCACCGGGAGTCTCTGCTCATTTGTATACAAGGCGCGTCAGATGAAAGGGCAACTAAACATAATTTACCTGGAAACGAGGTTAAAAGTGGTTTGCCAGCTTGTTGGTGTTTGGTTGGAGAAACAAGACGTTAATTAACATCTACCCATTGATTAATATTGACCAGTTCTTTTGCTTTCTGCTAGTTTTAAGTAGGCATTCTTTTTTTTTTAATTTTTTCCCCTGACCAACAATATTTTGCCAAAATGTTGGCAAAACGTGAGCTTGCTTCTGGTCTGACTGCCTGATGTGGGGGAGACCTGAACTTGATGAGAAGGCTTGCCCTTGGAGCTGTTTGCCTAATTTCACTGCTGGCTTGTTAGAGAAACACAACAGAAATATCTGATTCCTTGGTTTCTTCCAAAGGCATCGTGTTTATTTTGCAATAGCTGATACCACTTTTTGATCCCAAAAAGGGTTTTGTTAGCACCTAAGCTAGACCTTCCTCCAGAAGCTTCCTTCAGGATGGCCAAAGCCATTTGAAATGATTTCTACCAAAAAAGAAAAAAAAAAAAAAAAAGCACAGAGCAGGTGGAAAAAAAAAAAAAAAAAAAGAAAGAAAAAAAAAAAAGGAAATAAATGCAAAGCCTTGAAGCTGCATCTGCCTTGGCAGGCCTTGAAACACAGAAACACAGCCCTTTCCTTGGATTTTTTTCAATGGTTCTGTTACTGCTGTTTATGAAAAAGTGACCACTTTTTTAAACTTAAGAGATCCCTTTCCAAATCACTGTAATTTTTCTCAGCTGCCAAAAATCTGCATTTTTTTCTTGAATTGAATTTTCCATAAATAAAAGACCCTCTGCAGCTCTGAAATCTTTGATTCAAAGTTTTAATAAAAAATGTTTGAGGCATCCTATTTTCCTTGCCTAGAGGGTCAATGTTTCTATGTTTGCTGGCAGGGTAGAAAGCACTGACAGCATTGGCAGCTTCAAGAAAAATTAAATTTTGGGTAAGTAACGGATTTTTTGTGTGTGTGTGTTTTGTTTTGTTTTGTTTTGTTTTAATCAAAATTCCAAATATTTGTACGTAGGGGTCTATACCTCCAACTTTAGAATTATTAAAAGATGTGTTTAAATGTAAGCTATTAAAAGATTTCAATGCAATGGAGCATCAGTCCTGCCAAAGCATCTCAATCCTGGAATAATACAAAGTATTTTAATGGGGCTTCCTTTTATTGTGCACTTTTCATGATAAATACTGGAAACGAGCAAAGAAATGTTATGCTTTATCTAATATAGCGTTGTTGATTATGATCACAACATCTCTGTAAATTTCCAGAAAATGTATCATTCACTGAAATATACAATTTTAGGAAGAGGATGAGAGACAAGCTTAAAAAAAAAGCAGCAGCGTCAAATACAAGTGGTTTCAGCCACTTCACAAGAAAAAAAAAAAAATCTTGATCTGGTTCAAGTGTGTTTCTTTGGGAATTTTCTGTTCTCACTTTCCTTCTCCAAATGGGATGACTTTGCACTTCAGAGCAGTAATTTCATTTCCAAGCTGACCAAGCTTTTATAGGGCAGGTGACACAATACCAGTTGCCATGTGATTTTAATCAAAACAAATACTCTGAAAACACTTCAAATACTTCAAATCACTTTTTTTTTTTCTGTTACGAAAGAAAAAATGCCCATTTCAAATAGAATGAAGGCAAATTGCCCTTTAGCTTGCTCAACAAAATTGCCATGAAGGGAAAAACAATTGCCATTGTTTGCTCAAACTGTAACCAGAAGATGCACAGAGCTGCTGGTGAGCATGTTGGCTTGGCCACTGCTCAGGGACACCAGTGTGGGAGTTTGGTTTTGTGTGATTCATTGGGTTGATGGTTTGTTTTGGATTTTTTTTTTTTTTTAAGAACAGATCAAAACAATGGCACCTGTCACGCATGGCTTGCCCATCACTGAACAGTAACTTGATGTAGTCTTGGCCTGTGTCTTGCACTCTTTTCTCCTAACTATCAAATCTGACCAAATATTAGAGTCTGAAATTCAGCCCCGGCCCAAGCAATTGTGCAGTACCCAGGGATCTCGCTCTGGGCTGCTTTGTAGAAATGTGTTTCATTCTTTGTGCTCCAAAGCCTCCCAAGAGCATCTTAAAATCATCCCCACAAGTACTCTGTACCTTAAATACTGGCGATGGATGAGACAGCCTCAGCACTTGGGAGCTGCTTCATGGCTTGAATGTTTCCAGCATTCCCATTATCTGCAAAGGCCTTGGGATTTGCTCCTTATCATGAATTTTATGAGCAGACAACAGGCAGGGCTGGTCTCCTAGGACTCTGATGAGATATGAGGAGTATCCTCACTAAACACAGGTGAAGAGAAGGATGAAAACTGTTTAGATCTGTGGCATAGAGGGAATAAGCTATTTCCTTTCTATTGGAGCCTGGTTTCCTCAGAAGGGAGCGGAGTTGCATTTGCTGCATTCCTTTAAGAGCAGCTCTGTTGCTGCAGCCACTCGCTGACTGTCATGGAGATTTAGGGAACTCTGGGGGCGATGAGTCACATCCCTGGGGGGGTCTCCATCAGCCCCAGCATGGGCACGGGGCAGCCAGCCTTTCCTGCTGATGGATGTATGCCCATGCACACCATACCCATCACGTGCACAAACGGCAGCTCTCCAAGGCTTATAACTCAGTCAAACCAGCCCCAGTTTTCTGCTGCACTTACCAAGGAGACCCATTCCCCTGCCAGGATTCATTTGTCTGCCCCCAGCTGCTTTGTGCAGATGTTAAAAATCAAGACTGTTTGCTACAGGGAAAATGTAATCTTTGCACTCTGATGCTGCAGGATGAGCAGGCCAGTTTAGCTCTCGATCCCTCACACTTTCTCCCCCAGCCATCTCACCACCACCCACATGATAAAATAAATGAAAAAGCAAAAGTCAAGCTCAACCTCTTGTCCAGTTTGAAATCGATGCTCTGGAAGGCAAATATAAAATTCCTTTTTAAACCCCAAGAAACCCAAACACCTCTTTAATTGCCCAGGCTGACCCCTCAGCAGTCTCACCAGTGGGGGCAAATGTCTGCTGGGGACCTGGTCCAGGTGCCCTTGGAGGACACCTGCCAAGACTGAGCAGTTCCTGGCCCTGCCAAAAAGCCTATTTTTCTTTCACTTGTATTTTCATGAACTTGTACTAGTTGCCGAGAGACTTTGTTACAGGGAGAATTGACTAAGAAAGCAGGAAGACAACAAAATACCCCCCCACACCCCAATTTCTCATTCATCCCTGAATTAATCAGAAGCATTTTCTAAGGACTCAGGCAATCCAACCCGCTCCACACGGCAGGTTTCACACAGCCACATAACCCCATGGGTACACAGCATCACCCAGGGCTGGCTTTGTGACAAAAGGGGTCCGCCATGGCCAGAGCTGCAGGCTTTAAGAACCACTCTTCAATTAAATTAAAAACATTTTTTTGCAATAGTGTAATTCAGAGCCTGGGGCTTAAGGGAAGATTTTTGAATGCCAAATAATCCCTTTATTAAAAATAAAGAAAACACCCTTACTTTATTACCTGCTATTCCAAGGTAAGAGACTTCCACCAACCCTCTGCAGAGTGCAACTATAGTGACTGCAAATGGGATTGCTCACAGGAGCCTTTCATTTGTAAGTTTTCTGTAGAGCTTGAAGGTCACACATTAAAAGGGACTACAACCTCCTCCAAAACAGCAAGGGAGAACAGAACGCATTACCTCTGCTGCTGCTGCTTATGCAAGGAAACAATAAATGCCTCTCTTAAATGGCATAAATCAGGCCGTGCTGGTGTTTCACAAAGCCACAACTGCTTGTCTTATTCAAGTGTCATGTTGTTTGCCCCTGGATGAGATCCGCAGCACTCCGATGAGGTGGACAAGGTTAACTCAGCAGCTCTGAGGTGGTCAGGGCCAGCCCAGAGCTCTCTGGGGTCTGAGCTTTGACAGGGTGATCAAGATCCCCCTCAAGACTCCCAGGTTTGGAGAAGCAACCAGGTGCCCTGAACCCTGAACCCAAGCAAGGCAAGGTGGGCAGCTTCGTGGAGGCTGTGAAGACATCAAAAACCTGCCTTGCTCCTGCTGGCAACAGCTCCCAGCAGCTCGCACGAAGAGCCGTGGGCCTGCAAGCACTGCAGGCCGAGGCCATGTGTTCCCCTGGCTCCTTTCCTGCTCGCCTCGCTCCGGGCAGGGACACGATGGGGCTGGTTTAGGAGCAAAATAAGCTCACCTCGGCCTTGTCTCTGGTCTCTGCAGTAATTAATTGCGGCTCAGAGGACCCCCTGTGCCAAAAATCTCACATCTGAAGAGATGCTTTTATTTTGAATTAATGTTCATCTTTGTTAATTGTCTCTTTCGGCACATTTTGGTGGCACCTATCTTTTAAAGATGTCTTAATTAAAACACCAGCTTTTCAGAACTTGAAAAGGTGGCAATGAAGGTGTTGTGGGGCAGATACCCTTGCCACACTGGACACCAGAGAGTTTGATGGTCTTTTATCTTAAGAAAAGAAATTGAATTGTCTGGTCTGTAAAATGTCTGCTTTTCAGATTCTTGCTATCTAAAATATTTAGCAATGTAGCTTTAGCCCAATGCAAAAAGTAACATGATAAATAAAATAAAATAAAATTTTAAATTAAATTAAAAGCATGTGAAGTCCTATGATTAGAAAACATGCTGATTCTGTGCCTTCTATGCCTAGCAAACATCATGTTTGCTGCTTTCTACTTGCAACAGTGAAGGAACAAGGTACCACTAACACCCAGATGACAGGAGCAGTTTCTGGGCAAAGTGACCACTCTGCAAGGAGAAAGAAAGGAAAAAAACAAAGTAGTGTCTCTGGTCTGCAAACTTGTCCTCTGTTCAATAGGGTTCCCAAAACAAGTAGAAAGAGCTCTGTTCTCACACAGGTCCAACCCTGACCCACTGTACATAGAGCCGTGTGTGGGGATCCCTGCAGGGACCTGGGCTTGTTGCCTGCTCAGCTGGAAAACTCATTTCTGGTAGATATGTTTGGCCTTCAAAAGCCACCCAGCACCCCCCAAAATCAGTGACTTGCAAGAATCACCTGAGGTAGCTCATCGTGGTTACCCCAAACATAAACAGTGGTGAAATCAGAGAGGAAAAAAGAGGTCAAGTGCTAGTGCTGCAAGGGCTTCGTGGGGCCAGAAGAGCCCAAGACACATGACAGTGACTTGATGAAGCTGTGTTAGTAAGCACAGATGTGCACCAAGTGGCACAGGAACTTATTTTCCAAAACAAGTGTTCACTACACAGACTCCTGATCACAAATCCTCTGCTAGGTCAAGAGCTGCACTCCTTTGGCCTGAGCTGTTTATAATATCTGACCATTTAGTACTGCTGTCTGCATGAGCCTAATTGTATCTGAATCAAGTACCTGATGGCATTACACCTCCCTGTCCCCATGGCAAGTGAAGCTGTCTCTCCTGGCATGGTTAAATAGGATGCAGAGTAATTTTTTTTTCTTGGAATCAGCTGCAACTAATTCTCCTTCTGTGATTTTCCATTGCTTTTGACATTTTGGCACGTTAGCTTTGTTCTGGTCCATTACATCTCCACCTCTGACTGAGGGAAGTAAAGGTAGAGTTAACTAAAAATCCTCTTGAAGTATTGCAGACTAGATAGAATGGTAATGGGGGACAGCAACGCGTAGCTGGACTCTTCTGCAGCAGTTGGGCTGCTCATCTGGTGGTATCAAAGGAAAGACCAAAAATGCTTTTGGGACAAGGATGTGCAGCCCAAGGCAGTGCTGTACACATACTGAATGCCCTGGATAGGCACCCTGAAATACCCATGAACAATCATCCTGAACACATTGTTTAGGACAGCACCTAACACTGGGAAAAAGCTTGGTTATGGCTGACTAAGCTGACCCTAAAGTTAGCCACACAAGGGCTGCTGACTTCCCAGGAGCCCCCCAGACCTGCCACCCCTGTGCTCCTAGGAAGCACGCAGCTGCTCCACATGGCTCCGGGGCATGGGTCATCTTCGTTTCTTGGCATCCTCATCAGGTATTGTACAATGACATGGGTTCTAAATACTAAATAAATCATGTCTTTCATAAGCATTTAGTGCTTATTAGTTTGGACACTGAGCTAATGAATGACTCATTTGTCTTCTAAATCCCTAATGAGCATTAATTTCAGAATTTACCCAGCCTCCTTAGAAATAGGAGTAAGAAATCAGCTGTCAGCTGTTTACAGATATATACAAAATGCACGGCTATTTCCAAGACCCCAGGATGCTTTGTCAGGGCACTGCAATCACTCACCAAAGCGCTGTGCTTTAATTTCCAGTTCGAAAGCTTCGAAGCTTTTCTCCTGGCAATTGTTAAGTGGCTGAATGATTGCTCCCCACCGACAAACAAGGGGATGGCAGGTCGCAGGTGTTTATACGCATTCATATAAAGTAGCACAAGGCAAGTCAGCACTGCCTAGACGTGTGTGTCACCTCTTCATATTAACAAAGAAAAATACCACGAAAGGTTTCAAGTGTTTTGCTTATTAAGTAGTTGACTGATTGCTCCAGACTGGCAAGTGACACCACGGAAGGCAGCAGGTGCTGCTGCTGCATGGCGTGCTAGAGCTGCTAGCCTTCTTCTGGGGCTAGCAAAATAGTCAGTGGGACAAAGAGGAGATAAAGTTTCCCATGGATTAAATACCTTAGGGTATCTATTATGTGATGTGTTCTCGCCAACCCAACATCCCTCCTATTACAGAGGGAGCAGATCTTCCTATTCACTCTGAAAACAACAAAAAAGGACTTGACTGAGCACTCAAGACACAAAAGTTTCCAGAGAGGCAGACAGGGGCACAACATAATTGGGTGTCAGATGAGGAAACATCTTCTTGTGTTCACTTTGAACCTGCTGCCCAAAATCATCACAGCCTTTGTGTTCAATAGCGCAGTGAAAAATCCTTCTCCAGTCACTCCATCCATCCCCTTCAAGATGTTTCACCTTTGCCTCATCTCCCTCACAATCATTGCTTTCCCAAAAGGAAAAGTCCCAGTCTGTTCAGTGTTCAGCACACAGCAAACCTTGCAAGCTCTGGCCATTCCTCTTGCCCTCCTCTGTGCCTTTCCCAACAGATGAACCATGTTATTGATTTCATTGCACTTAGTACAAGCTTGTACTTTGGAGTCTATTGATGTTGTGTTTGGGTTTTTATATCTTCAAAGTCACACGCACTCGTAAATTCAGTAACACTGAGCAGGGCAAGAAGTTTTGGTTGAATCACTACGGGCTACAAAAGCACTGCTCAGTTATCTGGATCATGGCTAGCAAGATCTTAGTGATAGACAGTTCAGTAGCCAAAAGATGCCTTTGAAATTCAAAATATTCATTTAATTCCTACCCTGTAATTTACATATTCAAGTGCTGGCTAATGAATAGAAATGAAACTTCATATTGCCAAAATAAAACATTCAAAATCATGTTAGACACCATCCTGCCTGCAGAAAACACACATGGCGGAATTTTCTTCTGGAAGAGGATTTTTTAATCTGTGATTTCTGAACCTTTGTGGTTGGCCGAGTTCATGTTTCCTGGCTCTTTGCTATAGCCTGCCTCTGAACCAGCATCTCAGCACCCTGAGGTGGCCTGACCAGGAGCTGACCCACAGCTGGGGCTGTGCTTCAGCATCTTCCCTCCAACCCCTTCCCCAGCAGCCCTGTACATTCTCTGCTGTGGGACACAGGTGGGCAGCACAGTGGTGGCATTTTCCATTGTCTGAGGTGGGGTCTTAACCAAAAAAAAATTTTTAAAGCATCCCCAACAATGCCAACTGAGCCACCTTTTTGACCTCTCCTGTTCACGCCACTGCAGAGCTGGGCGATGCTCAAGACCTCAGTATCTTTGATGGAGTGGAAAAAATGTTCCCCAACTAGTGCTGCCTAATTACAGCCTCATTAACAGGGGAACTGAGCCATGGGCAAACCCAGGCTGTCACAAGCAAGAACCTGGGAAAGGCAATGGATTTCATGACCTGTACTGCTGCCAGGCTACAGAGCCAGGGAGTGCAGGCAGATCTCATGAAGATTAGTCCAGAAGCTGTGTCTGTGTGTACACAAATACACCTGAGTGTGTATCTCTACTTCTTTGCTGTTGGGGTGAGTGACAGGTGTTGATGCCACCCCGGCTGTCCCCAGTCCCTTTGAGGACAGCTCACTCCCCTGCACCAGGCTGCACAAGCTCCCTGTGCATCACCTCCCTGCCAGCTCCAGCAGCTCCCAGCTGACAAGCTGGGACAAAACAGCAATCACGAAGCTGGCCCGAGCAAAAATCACAGCACCAGGTGTTTCAAAACACCACCACTGACTGGTGAATGCCTTGGATGTGTTGCTCTGAGTTTGCAACGCCTTGGCGAGAGGCGCAAAGCAAAGGTGGAAAGCACAAACTTGGGTGTATACAGAACACGCACACGATAAAAGCAGGCTGGCTCCCTGGGGCACTGCCATGACCCCCCCTGTTCTCAGGGGAGAAGTCACACCCCTGCCACCCAAGAAGCAGCCAGAAGCCCCCAAGTTATTTAAAAAAAAAAAAAAAAAAGCATGCAAGCAGGAGGAAAGGTCTGGGACATGGGTTTGGCTTTTAACTGGTAAATTTATTTAATAATTGCCTTTCATTATTTTTTTCTCCCTGGGTCGGCTCAGCCCTTTCCCACCCTCCCAGGCACGCAGCGGTGCAGGAGAGCACCAACCGGCTAGGGGGAGACGGCACTTGGTCCTGGTGCATCCCTGCTGGGATGGAAGTTTTAGCAGGTCCAAAAGAAAAGAGCAGAGTGATGAAAGACGGCTCAGACAGTATGGCAGGGTGCCGACAGTAATAAATTACCAGGAGGAAAGTCAAAACAAACAGGAACGAAAACTTGGATTCGTGCTGAATTTCAGGCTTCCTTTGTGATAAATTTGGAAGCATTTGTTCAGAGCAACTCTTTATTTTTATGCAAAATGTTTGCAATGTAATTCAATTTTCTCTCCAGTCTTTTTTTTAATCTAGAATGATTTTGACAGTATTTTTACAAAAGTTTTTGTAAACAGTACATCTAAAAAATAAAAATTTAAATAAGATTATTTTTCCCCAAATTCCTTTTTAAAATAAAAGGTAATTTTTATTTAAATGTGCAACGCAAAAAAACATTGACCAAATCCTCTTAGCAGAAATCCTGGCCACAGTGCAATGAAGGGGATTTTTGTTCTTGATTACAATGAGGGCCAAGATTAAACACAAGACTTTGAGAAACAGCTGGATTTGGGGCTGCAGGGGAGAGAGTTTAAAAATAAGGTTGGCATGAAGATGAAAACAAAAAACTTAGGCACGATGTTTAGCTAATTAGCTAATTATCCCATCCTAGCAGTTCTTCTGTCTGCACAAAACTAAAATAATCTCAAGTGAGCATCAAGCTTCTGCAGACTCCCAAAAAAAATATTGGGAACCCTTTTTGCCCTGATTCCTTCCCCAAACTCCTCTTCTCTCCTCAGCCCAGCTGGTGATGGACCCAGTCCCTGCCCCGCGTCCAGGAGCTGAGGAGCAGAGGCAAGGAGGCAATCCCAAAATCATCCCAGTCTGGAGCAAAAGCTCTTCCTGGCTTCCCCAAGCTGCGTGTCAGGCCACACACAACCCAGGCAGCCTCAGTTTCTCAGCCTTGCTGGTAGACAAGAAATGAGCTCCCAGTTTGTGTGGTGGATCATACTGAAACAATGTGGGCTGGATCTAGTGGTGACTTCTGAGCCACGGGTGTCCCCAGGCGGTCGCTGACCTCCTGGGACCAGTGAGGAGAGGTTTCCAGCCACATGGGTACAGATGTCAAGCTGCAAACATCTTACAAAGACCAAAGCTCAAGTAACAACTGACTTCTTATCAGCCCACGGTAATTAGTACTTTGCACAGCAGCTCCCCTTGCAGACTTGCCCTCACATTATCTGTATCAGAGGCTTTGACACAGCATCAGAGACTGCAAGCCTGACCAGGTGCCTCCATGGAACTGTACAAAACATGAAATCACTGTCTGTAACAGCACAGCCCTGAGCAGTACAGACTAAGGAGACATTTCCAGCATAAGAGACAACTACAGACAACCAGGTCAGGAGCAAGGGGGTGAGCACCTACCCCTGCATGGACACAGGGCAACAGCAAGAGGTTATGAGGGGTTTTAATGAACTGCTGAGGAGTGCTGAGGTAAAGGGAGGTTTCCTGGGAGGTGGAGATGGTCACAACAGCCCAGGGAGGGATGTTCATGGCAGCCCTGCAGGAGCCCAGAGAGATGCATGTCAGGAGAGGTGGGTGCAGGGGAGCCCGGAGGAAAGATGTAGCTCTGGAGGGTGATGGGGAGCTGGCAGCTTGGGGCTGCTGGACAGAAATAGCACGTAGGATGGAGGCATAGCCTGGATGCAAAAGGCTTGGGGTGGTGACCAGACATCCGCTGCGATCTGTCAAAAAGACAAGCTGGGACTGTGATGTGGGAGAGTAAAGTCAGTCTGTGAGCCACCAGCACAGACAGGGTTGAAGTTTGCAGATGAGAAAACCTGAATATATGCAGAGAAGGGGCCCACAATGCCATGTGGAACTCCAACATAAAGCTGGAAAGAGAGCAAGGATTCCCTGGAGGAGATGCTCACAGCCTGTGCACCACCAACCCTGCGTCGATGGTCCTCGGGGAGCAGAGGGATGGGAGGAACAGGCCTATCTATGCTGCTGTGGGGGCCAGGGGGTCCAGGGGCCAGGGCTGGGGCAGTCACTGGGTGCTCAGCCCTTGACAAGGCTTTTTGGAGCTCACCCGACCTGCTTGGACCTCAGCCTGCTCACTGCAATGTGCTGGAGGAAGGGGAGGATCCTCCGGGGTAAGTCACAGAAGAGTCTGAGCTTGAGGCTTATGGACTAATTAAATCTTAAACTTAGTCTAATGAGCTCGGGCACACTATGATGGTTGCAGCAATCGTGTCGCCTTCAGAGACACACCAGCAAAGCATGGGACTGTGTGTACCCAGCACGTCCCTTTACACCCTGCAAGGAGGCAGTCAGCCAAGCCTGTCACGCAAAACACCCAAGGGAGGGGTGGCAGCGACTCAGTCTGAAGGATTCGGGGGTTATTTTTGCTGCCTTCTTTCTCCAGCTGCTGACTCCCACGTCCGCCCCCACCAGGACAGCTATTTTTGTCTGCAGGTGAGCGACCTGTCAGCAAGTATCACCTCGTACTTCTCAGGTCCCTTTGTGGGCTTTCAGAGCTCGCTGCCTTCCTCAGTGAGGACGGCGCCATTTTGTCAACACGCTCTCCGGCCTCCTGCACTAGGTTAGCGTGGCGTGTCAAAAGGAATACATCATGCAAACATCTCCAACCCACATCTATTAGACCGGGTTTGCCTTGCCCCGTAAAAGCAAGCTTGATGCCTTGGCTGTAATAACTCCTGATAAAGTGATCTCATGGGAATAAAATTAACAGGGAGCTGCAGCAGAGCGGGATGTTGCCAGCAACAGACGCCTGCTTTTGCCAAAGGTGTGTCTGAAGCAGTCGGCAAAATACAGAGTGTGCCCAGGCACCAGGGCTTGGCTTTTGTGAGCACATCAGCCGGTGTGGAGGAGAGGCATCCCAGCACCCCAGCTGTGCATGCCTCAGGACACATCCGTGCACCTCCAGCAAGGCTGGTAGCCGGAGCAGTAACTTCTCCTCATGCACCAGAGCTTGTGGTCATGGTCCTACACCCTTTGGTGTGGTCAAGCACACCAATAAATCAATGCCTACTGGATCTGCAAGGCCAGTTCCTCATGCCTACCCCACTACATGTATATGCAATGGGTTGTAACTATGACCTTAAAACATTATTCACTAGAGCTCAGAGTAAAACACCTCTTGTCCTTCCCTGCGATGTCTCAGTCCCCGATGATGTGAATATAACCTTTTTAAACAGGTATCTTCCTGTAGAAATGTTCCCCGGAACAAATTGCTCTCTGATTTACAGCTGCACTTGTGTTTTCAGCACCTCTGCCTACAAGCCTGGCCCAGAGCTTTGATTAGCATGCGGTGCCCAGGAGCACCGCGCTGATCGGTGCATCACTGGTGGGCCTGGGAGCTCACTGTACGGTTTCCTCGTCACTGGCAAGCAGATTTTCATGAGTTTAATGAGTTTGACAGCACATCTATGAAATGGGGAGGGGACAGGCAATTAATCAGCCGCAGAGTCTCTGAGCTGTAAGATGCTCTCTCCACACTTGGGCTGGAGAACTGCATCAGCACTCAGTATAAAAGGCTGAACAACCTTGTCCTGAAAGGGTCCTCACCACACTGTCACTAACAATTGGCACTGACAGATCCCCAAAACTTCCCAAACCTCCACACACTGCTGTCAGATGAGAGCACATTTGATTGTTATTGTATGAAACAAGATACTAATAACTAACAGGCAATTTATTTGATAATGTCAGCTTTGTGATTATCAGAGACATGGCCTAAGAAAATGTGAATAAAATGTATGGGCCACATCCTCCTCTTTGCAAATCAGCCTCATTAGCTCCATTGGTGCAAGGGGGATTTTCAGTATTTGACACTAAATTCACATGAAGGCCCAGAGCAGCTCCTATTTCAGCTGCCGGCTAAGAAGTGCCTCACAGAAAAGAAGAGGTGTGCCATCAAGCACTTGCTGTTCGAGGTAGGAGTTGAGTATAGGGACAGAAAGGGCCAGGAATGAGAGAATATTAGGCTTACTTCCCCACCCACCTCAAAGACTGCCTCTTCTTTGGGTAGGGTTTAGCACAAGAGCAAGTCTGCATTAGGGCTCAGTGTCTGAGTGGCTTTTGGCATGTGCCACATCGGGTTTTTTATCAAACCACCTTCATATTGTGGGAGGCAAACAGCCAAATTATAGATTCTAGTTAACACTGCTCACAGCTGCAATATATTTGGGTTCCCTTGGAAATGTACGTGCTTGCGGGTCCCTCAGCATTAGGCCTGGTGGCTTGCTCTCACCCAAAGAAGTGGAAGGCAACCTTATGGACAAACCAGGAGCTTTTCAACACCCGTTGGAGTTTGTTCATTACTTAGTGCTCAGAAACTTTCTGCTTGTACGTCTCTGCGCTCTCTGTCAGAGCAGTGGCTTTCAGGGTGATTTTTTTTCTGAGCTTCCCTGGTTTCCATTCCTGGTGACAAGGGCTGGCACACTGCATAAAGACAATTTCATACCTGTTTATTATTTGGAAGGACACATGCATCTGTAAGTGATTTGACAGAAGACAGCATGACAGCTGTTTAACAGGATTCTCCATTGAAATAGCAAGCGAGAGGCTTGCTAGCATGTATGGGACATATTTATATCCTAAACAAAAGGGCAATAACATACATAGTGACAAGCCTTGCTTGTACACAGCTTTCAGCAAGTCCATGCCAAGTGCTGGCTCCGAGCCAGGCTCACTGCTGGTGCAATCTGGCACAGCCCCACCGACGGCAAGCAGCTGCAGCAATCTGCACTGGGAAGAAATGAGGAATAATTTCCTCAGTTACACACCAGAATCACAAGAGAGGGAAAGCAGGAGATCTGCAGAAGGCTGGGGGCACGCAGCCTCTCCCCAGGCTGGAAGGGGACGGCTCTGGACTGCAAGGCTGAGCAGTTTGGTTTGCGCACATTGCAGGGGCTGGCAATTAAGACACAACCATTCCACAAGTCACCGAGAGCTGACTGCATCTGGCACATCGAATAATACAGCAGCCACCTCAATTTTCAACCTCTCTAAAGGGGAGAGAGGTGCATGGGGAAAAGCCGTCCAGCTGTGGCCACTTCCATGCTGGGAAATGGGAGCTGGATTGACAGGGCTTTCCCTGATCCCAAGGTCTCCAATATTTCCTCCAACAGGGGGAAGAGGTATAAAGATACCTCCAGCCCTCTCAGATATGCACAATGCCAAAGGATGCTTCAAGAGAGTTAGGCTGGAGGTAGCAGCCAGTGGAAGATGAAGCAGGGTGTTAGTGACCACAGCACTGAGCTGAATTTGGGCTGAAACAAGCAAAGTTAACAATCTCTGCCACACCATTCCTGGCTTCTTTAACACCAGCACAGTCAGGAGCACTGTGTGTGTTAATGCCATTTCCAGGCACTGGTTCAACATGCTCTGCAGAGCTCTTCACCTTTTTGGTTATTTTTTGTTTGGTTGGTTGTTCAGTTGGTTGTATTTTTGTTTTTCCAGATAACTTAATGACCAACTTTAAAAAAATAAATAAAAATGTTCACTTAGTCCCCCTCTCTCTTTTTTTTTTTTTTTTTTTTTGCCTCCAGCTACTAAAAGCAACAATAGGGGTATCATACACTTTAAAAGCAAACATGCAAACAAACAAACAAACAAAAACTGCAGAGACAATGGTGAAACAAGGAGCCCATGTAAGCAAATGGATGAGGCAACAAAAACTGAATGAGACGTTTTCAAACATTTAATGATTACATGTCAAAGCACAATTTAAATGTCACAGCGCCTTATGTGTTCATGAAGGGGAAAACAAAATGACTGAGAACTCCTGGCTAAAATAGTCTTGTTCCTGGCACTGATTGATATTCTTGAATGGAGGACTTGATGGATTATGATTTTTGCAAGAGAATCATTACATGCCAGGTGCACAAATAGAGAAGTACAGCTTGTTGACACCTCTGTGCAAAATAAAGCCGTTCTAGGAATTTTGATTCATTATATCTCTATTAGGAATCAATCCACCTGACCTAAATTTTGCATCATAAATCAGATTAAGAAACCTGACTGGATCTCAGCAAAGGCTGTATGTCCTTGGTTTAAAATCACTCTGCTATATCCTGTGCACCATTATGATTCTACATCTATACTATACTTTCAATTCTATACATATATTCTACATCTATGCATTATACATTAATCTATACTGTATAATTTTGGGCAACTTGATCTCAGAGTAGACAGGAGCATTTCTACCCATTCATCTGCATAAGAATTTAATCTTTTTAGGGTATTTGTCTTTTCATGTATGGGTTGTTTTTTTTTCCTTATTTTGACACTCACTGTCTAAGATATAAAAAAACACCCAACCACATGTATCAAATACCATAGGATGATCATAAAGCAACTCCGGAGACCCTTAAAGTAGAGCCATATCATTTTCTTACATGGGTACCCTGCAATTACAGCAAATGGGATTTGCTTAGCTGAATAAAAGGCATGGATTTTCACTGGCTAGCCACAGCCCTTAAGAGAAGCCAGGTGGGTTTGTGTTGCTGCCTAAAAGTCTCTGACAACTGCAGATCTCCCCCCAAAGTATACAGGAGCACAAAGGTCTGGCTGAAAGTCAAAGGGATTTTCATCCAAGTCTGAGATGCTTTTGTAAATATCCCCATTGCTATCAACCTGGAATTCGGTGTCAGTCTTGAAAGGGAAGATGGCAGCATTTTCTGCATAAAATTAGACAAGTTCATTAACCGTGAGGATGTTTTGCTTAACTTTGAGGGGCTGCGTCACTCGGTCCTCTTTGAACAGCAAAGGCAAACCCAGGGGTACGGCCCCAATCTTTGACAGTGAAAGAGCTACGCACAGAAACAAAATGGGCTTTTGAAAGCTTCAAGCCCATGACAGCTGCAAGGGAGCAATAACTCAGGAAAATGTCTTGGGTAAAATCAACTCAAATGACTCGATGCGTTGTTTTATCATTATGAACATAAAGGAGTTTCTTTTAGTTATCAGCTGAAATTCTCTCGGGGCTGCCCGCAAGATTTGATAATAACATGCCTTGAATAGGAATGGCTGCAAGTGGCAGGAGAGTAGCAATAGAAAAGGGACATTTTACCTGCAAGTGTCATATCTGCCACTAACACGTGAGAGCCCATAGTGTGGCACCTACACCCTATTCCTAGTGTGCTGTCTAGGACGAGTCTCCCTCCACCCTTCACTGCACGCATCCATAAAACAAGGATGCCAAGGTTGATTGTTCACCTTTCTATGCAAAGTTCCTGAGAAGCTCCAGAAGCAGCAACTTATTCCTATGGACCTACTTTTTTTTTTTTGGTTGTCATTTATACCCATGTAAAGGGGAATAGAAAACAGATGTTAGAGCTGGAAAACTTTGCAGATGCAAAATATTTTATATTTCTATAAAAAACAATTCTACGCTGAGTTCGCATGTGTTCATTTCCAAAGGAGATGGCCCTTTCCCTGATGAAGGAAGCATTTAAACATGCTATTTGCTTATTTTCCTTTGACCCATAGGTCTTTGTGTGCCTTTAAGGAGGTTTTCCAGCAGGGACATGGTGGAGGTGGTCCTCCTCTGGGTGCTTGGCTCCTTCCTCATCCACCCTTTTATCCAGCACAGTGGTGCGGAGGGACTAAGAAAACAAGAAAAACCTCACCTACTCAGTATTCTGAAGAATAAGACCCCACCAAATTTCTTTTTAACACAAGGCCGTGAATTTTCTCAAGACTTTTCTCAGTTTTTCCAAGTCCTTGTACATAGTTGATTAACAAAGAGCTACATTAAGCCTTTCTACCAGAACAATTAGACAAATGACAAGACGGGATAACAGATCATTCATAAAATGACTTTCCATATCCCCCAAGCGTACATCTACTTGCTGACTACCTACAAGAGGCAGCCAATAAAAGCTCTAAAAGCTATAATTCATAACAATAACACTTTTGCAATGGCAACAGCAGAAGGGGCAAAAAGATGCAGTCAGAGACCCCCCCCTCGGGTATCCTGTGGGCAGGCTGGCTCCTTCTGCCAGCATCAAAGCTTTGAAGCACCCCAGCTGAAAGCATCTCTCCTGAATCTGGTCATGCTGTTGTCACTTCCCAGAGCACCGGGTTTAACCGGGACGTTTTTAACCTGCCCCTGAACCCCCCAGGTTGTTGGTGGCAGCACCGAGGTGTTACAACCAGTGGTCAGAGGATGCTCTGGGAGCACTGTGCCGGTGACACCTGGTTCCCCTGTCAAACCTTGCCATTGTGCCATGTCCTCACCACTGGCAATATCCATGGGTTTTTCACAGAAAATAAAGACTTTGCTATAGACACGATTTAAATAATACAGTCTTGGCTTTTTAAAGGGAAGGAAACAAACCATTCAAATGTGGAATGATTTCTTTCTCAGAATATTTCAAAGTCATGTCAGTCTATCTATTACCCAAGACAAATTACTTTGACAGCACTATCTACTCTTGACATCTGAGTTGTCTCTCTAGCCTATTATATTTTAGCACAGGCATAAAATATTGTTCAGACAGTATGGTTAGTCTAAAAGAGTAAATCTAACTGCTTTGAAATGGCCTATTAGGAGATGAACACTCAGTTTGGCTGCAGGCAGAGAATTAATCCAGTGCTTTTCTTAGTTCTTCAATGGCAATCTTTTCTTCCCCGCTAACTAAACGCTCTTTATTCTGAGGGATGTAAAAAGGGAGTAATCTTCAGAAGGAAAGGGGGCAAATTAAACACAAATCAGAGAGAAAAGCGTCATTAAGAAATTCTGACACATGACTTGGTTAGAGGACATGTATCTGGGCTCTCCTGCCCTTGCAGAGGTGGAGGCAGGGTCAGCTTTTGACTTCAGTCCTGGGAACAATCACACAGCCTGCTCAGCTCCCTGCTTGCCTTTAAATTACAGCCTACCTCTGCTCTCTGGCCCAGTGTATCCTGAGTGCTCAGAGGCACAAAAGGACACCCTTGGGGACCCTTTCCCCAGCTTCAACCCCAGCCCTCCTTCCACCTGCACCTGCTCCAATGGTTCGGCACAGCAGAGCGGTGCTGTGCTGCTCAGGCACCTTTTTGCAGCTCAGGCTGCTTTTGGCCATGTTACAGCTTCACCTTCAGCTGTGGAAGTGGCGTGAGCTCGTGCTTGGGCCCAGCACCCTCTCAGACATGTGTGCACACGCGGTTTCAATAAACAAGCAGTCTCAGCTGCTCCATGCAATTCATTTCAATTCTCCCCCAGAGCTGCTCCTCTCTGTAGCACCTGCTTTTGCAGTGCTTTCTTTTGCATTGCAAGTTCGGTGTTTGGCTGGCTGGGCTATTCAGCAGCTGCTTTTCTTGTAGCTCATGCATCCCTTGGCAGCTTCTGCAGGAGGGAATCCGAAATTAGGGCCATGCACGCATTCAAAAGGTCTGCTTAAACACCTCCCAGCAACTTGCCGCCGGCTGAGCGTGTGACGGTGTCCCGGGGGTCAGGCAGGTTGTCCCACGTCCCCACGGAGCACTGCAGGCTGCGGCAGTGGTGGAATGGGCTGTGCAGCTGAAGGCAGGCATTGCCACCCTGTGGAGAGAGAAGGGGAGCAGCCAGCTCTGCTGGGGAACAGCCGTGCCCCTCAGCCCCACCGCCCAAGCCCATGGCCACCCCAAAAAATCAGCCTGGAGGAGGCTCGCAGGGACCGAGCCCAACTCCTGCCAGGTCCTGGGTTTGGGGTCTGTCCCTACTGCTCTCACCCAAAATGTGCCCGGTACCTACTTGGTGCTCACCACATCCTCTGGTTCAGACTGGTCCTGGAGGACACAGAGTCAAAGCTCCCAGCAGATCTGGAGGCCAAGTGCTTAATAAACAGCCCCCTACCCATACCTGCAGGCCTGAGCTCGCTGAAGAGGAGTCCAGAGCCTCTGGGTACCTGCTGTGAGGCTCCCAGCAGCACGTGGAAAACCTACCTTCAGGCCCCTTGTCCTGGTGTGGGGGTGAGGTTGAAACCCCGCTGTGCTTCCCTTGCCCAGAGGTCACTCCTCACCAAAACGCATTTATCGCCGTCACCACCTCGCTTTGTCTAATTATCTGTTTATCAGCCACCAGCCCTCTCCTGCTAACGTGCTCTCCTCTCTTCTTTTTTATTCACCGCTCCTGATTAGTGCTGAAGATAGATGATACCAGGCGAAACGAGCTTCCTGGGCCGATCAATCAGCTCCAGAGACAGCACCTCACCGTGCTGGATGACAGCCCCCAGCCGCCCTCCCCGCGCAGGGCGATCACCTCCCCTTCTCCTGGGACTGCATTTGGTTTGCTTTTTTTAATTGAAAGGTGAAAACTCTCCTAATTAATGATCCACCTACCGAGCCTCATTGTAGCATTACTCTTTATCGATGAAAAAGGAATAACAGTCATGGGATAAATTAGGGCAGGCAGGCGCTCCAGGACCTTCATGGCTCTCCTAAATGGCATGTGTTGTCTTGTGAAGGACAGAGACAGACAGGCATGAAGGGACTCACTGAGAATAGATGGGTGACCGAAAGGGACACCCCACGACTGCTGTCCCCTGCCATTAATGTCCCTGAGTTACACACCCCATCTGTAAGTCAGGAGGGGTTTGTTCCCTTCCACACATCCTCCTGGGAGCCGTTCCAGAAGCTCTTGCGTAGGTAGAAATTTCTGACCCCCTCCATTCCTCACAGTTATAGCCATATAAAGTCACATTCATCTTTTTTCCTACCCAGCACTGCCCTCTAACTCAGTTTTTCCTCCACCCCACGTCTTTGTCAAAGCATTCAAAGGCAAGCTCTCCTGCCTCTGCTCGCCACACGCTCCCAGCCTCCTCCATAGACAAGCTCTCCGTGCCTCCTGTTGCCATCAGTCTTCCTCTGTGGCTGCTCCAGGATTAATTCATCTTTCCTGAGGATGTGTGACCCAAATATACAGTCCTCCGGGCAAGGACTTTAACACACCTACTGTGCTGGTTGTTTCACTTTCCTGTATTTGGGGTAAGTCCATCCCATCTGAAGCTTGCAGTTGCCTGTTTGATACCTGGAGTAAATGGGGTGGGTGCCCATCTCCAAGCCCCCTGCAAGCACCACACATTCCCAGGACTGTATCAAGTGCCCAAATGCAAGGCTTCTCATTACATTTTGTTCTGTTTCTGCTGGTTCTTCAAATAAAATAATAATAATTTTAAAAATAAATTTTAAATGTGATTCTACTTTTCGTGACCAGATCTCCTAAATGTGCTTCAGTGGCTAATGTGATACATACAGTCTTGCCTTATGGGACTTTAAGGAAATAACATTTTAAAAAATCTGCCTCTTGACAAACCTTTGAGAAAAGCCTTTGTTAAGGTCCATCCAGCCAGATACCTTTTTCAACACCGCCTGCTGTTGCCTATCTATAAACTAATTCTCTGTCAGCCTTACTTGGTTCACCTGTTGAGAACCCACCTTTCTAGTTTCACCCAGGACTTCCTGTAAAGTACTTTCATAAGAGTACTTTTCCAGGGAGGAGATTTACTGCCCTCACACTGAAGGCATCTGATAGCTTAGCCAAGGTGAGAGAGAAGTCAGATTAGTCTGGCACAAAGTTTTTTGGCAACACCTGGCAGGATTTTGCCTTGCCAACCTTCCTTTTAAACTCCTCGGGACTATAATCCTTTGTCTACAGAAGTTAAAGCAGACTTCCCTGCTGTTTCAATAGTCCATGGATCAAATCTTGCTTCTGGCAGCAGCCTCTGAAGTGTCAAACAACTTGACAAGTTCAAGTCCTTCACAGAGCTCTGTACCATGCGGTGCCACCTCCTGAAGATGGGGAAGACACTCAGCTCATCTGAGATTAGGAGAAGGGACAGCAGAAGAGCACTTGCTTCTCAAAAAAAAAAAAAGTATTGGAAGGGAAACCTTCTCCAGTTGCATGAAACCCACCTTCACGCAGAGACTTGGAGAGTTTAAAGGCTCCTGTGGGCCTTCCCAGCAGAGCATCAGTCCCTGTCCCATCTCAGCGCACAGCAGAAGCAGTACAGTGGAGGCTACTTTGGGGAGCAAAATCAGTCCCAAACTTGGCTCAGATCTCAGATGAAGATGACATCTCTGTACTGATCAATAGGCAGATTAGAGGTATCATAAACTGTCATCACGAAGGTGTCTCCGGGGCACATGAGATGTCCGTGCACACACAGCTGTTTGAGTGTGTTATAAAATGTCTCACCTTCTGAACCACCCTGAACAGCCACGGGAATCCTGCAAGCCCAGCAATTGCAGGGCAGGGAGATTCAGGAAAGACTGGCACTTTTATATAGGCAATAAATCCTACTTCATGAAGAAACACGTTGAGGTGAAATTGCCAGTGGCTGTTTTAATAAGTATTTATGATACATAAAGGGATTTAATTCATAAACACAGTAATTATGTCTTTACTACAAAGCAGTACAAATATAAAGCCTCCTACCTATTACATTGAAACTGTAATTGCATCTCATTAAAGAATATAAGCAAATCAAAATTAAAAACTTGAGGGGGGGGAGGAGGGGGCAGCGGGGAGGAGGAAAGTGCTACCCAAAGTCTCGGTGGTTACACGTTATGGGCGTTGTGTTGTGCCATTCAACCTGCCAGACACCTCGTAAAACGGAGTGAAGCCCTGTGGATCTGGTTGGCGTTTGTGCAACCCAGAGGAAAGTTTGCTCACCTAGGACTGGCATTTCCAAAGAGACCCGAGCACTCGAAAGGCAATAATGTTGGCTTTGACCCCAGCCAAGTGGGAACTCCATCAGCGCCTTCCACGCAGCTGCGATGGCGCTGCTCCAGCTACGACAGAGCCATGAAGGAGGGTTAAAGCCTTCCTCGTCCAAACACAGCTGATAGACTGAGAACAAGCATTTACCTTTTAAAATCATGGTTAGGTACACGCATCTGAAGACAGGGTCATTTGCACTGTGGTATCAGAGGGGTGTAACATCACTGTATTCCCATACTGCAGGCACCAGCTGGGTAGAGGGTGAAAAATGCCATTTAAAGAAATAACAACGCTGATGTTCAGGCACTGGTCACAGGTGAACAAGAGGCAGATGAACCCCTTGATGGTTTTGTCCCCTTTAAAACTAACCTCATCCTGCACTACCAGGACTCCTGTGGGCTCCTCACTGGGTCTTTCTTCAGCATCTCCAGAGCTTCAGCCCCTTCCCTTCTGCGGTGTTCATTAAATGGTGTGATTCTGGGGCAAGGAGCTCTCTGTCCTCCCACGTGCACCTCATTCCTGGCCAGTCTGAGTCTCTGAAGACATCAGGCTCCACTCGCTGGGCTCAAGATGATCTCCTTGTGACCCACAACAGGTTGCGTCGCTCCAGGTCGGTGGCCAGCCTGGCTGCGAGAGCACCTCCACAGCTGGAACAAGGCTGGAGTTATTGATGCAACTTTCCTACCAAATGTTCTTTGGTCTAATCGCTTCCTTAAATTACACAAACACAATCTCTGCACCATGATCAATTATTTAACAGAAAATGATGCATCGAGTTAGAAACTAAATACCATTTAATATGCTTCAGGAATTCTAATCGAGAGATATCACTGTATTGCTAATGAAAACTTTAACTTTGCGGTGTTTTTAAATCTTCCTTGAATATAGATAAGCCAATATCTATATACTTTCTTTTAATGTCTGGAATTATTTTGCCATTTTAATGTAATCAGTCTTTCTATTTTGAAGAGGGTGCCCTTGTAGGCTATTTGTTTTCTTTCTGTTTTGCAAATTGTTCCCTTTTCGAGATTGTTTGTTTAGTGTCAAGAGGTTATTAAACAAACCAAGCATAGTCCTTAAACTAATCAGCTAGAAGTGACAATACAGATCAGGAATAATTCAATATTAAAGAGATTACTTTTAAAATTGATCTGAAAATGTAACGTATTGGGGGGGGGAAGGGGAAGCACATGCACATTTCTAATGAAAGTTGAAAAGATGAGCTGGAGAAGATGCTTGGACAGCACAAGCCAGGAGACCCCTCTGGTGGGAAGGGCTGAGCTCAGACACACCCCAGCCCATTGCCACACTCGTGCACATTTTCTCCCACCAGAATGACTCAGGATAACTTAGTTTCTCACACCACCAGGGGCCTTGCAAACAGATGAGGGCTGTCTTTCCATGAGCATTTGCTGCCGGTTGGTTTTGGTGTGGGGGATCTCCTGGAAGAACTTCGTGTGCTTCCCTGGTGCAGGACGAACCCTGACTCATGTTGGTGCTGCAGCTGGGCCTTCTCTTCCTAAGGGCTGAGAGGTAAGTCTGCCTTCCTCCAACATGCTGCTCATTAGCTAATTACCATGAGTCACTGCCAATGTCTTCAGGAGGGACACTTTACAAATACTTTTCTTGACACACTCTTTGAAGTACTGGCCAGCCTCGGGCATGGTGGTGTTCCCCTTGGTTTGCTCACTTTCTCATCTCTCCTTCCACTTGCCTGCAGCTGGCCAACACACAGAAGGGGAAGGAGAAGAAAGCTGTCCACTAGCGGGACTTTCTGAAGAACTGTTAGGCTTACTCACTTTGGCTGGGTGCTGAATCCTCATGCAGCAAGGACCGTGCCTCTGCCAAGGCCCCAGCAAACCACTGGAGCTGCAAGCAGCATTTTCTGTGTTTGGCTCTGCTGCTGCATCCCCAAGGGTAAATGCCCTGCTAGAATGCAGGATCAGTCCTCAGCTCTGTCCTAAAATTCTCAAACCACCCCAAGGGCTTTGCATCTCCTCCACTGATTTCTGCCCGGGGTGGTGTGGGAATGGGATCTGCACTGGCCAAGTGTCAGCCTGCAGAAAAGACCAGCAGCAGGTCACTGGGTCAGACCCACAAAGCCAGGAGATGTCCGGGTGCCCCCTCTCTCCTGTAGGTAAGAAAGGAGGTGGTTGCCATTGCGTTGAGATGTAGCTGATGGAAAGCTGTGCACGTGTGAAAACCAGGTGCAGTTTGCTATGCTGTGCTCTTCACTGGGAGGCCACCTCCATTCCCTTACTGTTTTTCCCTTCTGGCTTTCACAGGTGAAGCAATCTTTTCATTGGGGTCTCATTCGGTCAGGGGGAAAAGCTGCCCCTGAGCATAAAGCACAGGCAAGCAAGTGTCCAAAAATATCAGCCCAGACCACAACCTGGGCAGCAGAAGGGAGCAGCTCACCCTTCAGCATGGCTCCGAATCCTCGTGTCCGCTAACAGCTACGAGCAGCCCTTGCTCAGTTTAATCAGCGTGGTGCTGCTGATGGAGGCAGAGCAGAGAGCACCGGGGTCCCTGCGTGGAAATACGGCTCTTAGAGAAGCTGACATGTTGAATTAACATAAAAAAACTCCCTCCCATCAGCATTTCGGGCAAAAGACCCCGCAGCCAGCCTATTTATACCAGAGAAGCGCATGGCGCAGGTCCTCGGTGCCACAGCCTCCAGCTTGCTGCCGGTGCTGATTGTTCGGGAAGTGTCACCGGGATGGTCCTGCTCGTGTCGTGACCAGCTTTGGGGACGTGAATTAAGGCAGCAGCTGGTGGCAGCCCACTGCTTCAGGTGGCCAAATAGCAGAGCTGTGCTGCGCAGCGAGAGTCCCACTCACTTGAGGACACAACAAGTGGTGGCAGTGAGCCCCTGTGTGGAGTGCTTAGCCACAATTTTATCATTAATAATGTAAAAATACCTAAACTGTTGCCTCTGGATGTCAGGAGAGGCCCAGGAGCCCCTCTTTCCTGGGGGCAGTCAGGGTGTGACACCGCAAGCAGCACCAGCACAGCAGAACTGTAGGGGAGGCTTGGGTTGGTTTTTGTTCTTCATCCTGACGTCACTTGAGATCAGAACCAAGCTGAACTGGGCAAACACGTGGAGATGTGGTGGATTTGCTGGTCTCGCCGTAACACCAAACTTCCCTCTCTATTCACAGCTAAGGGGAAGGAAGGGAGGGTGGAAGGGCAGAACCTGGCAGGAAAGCTGCTGCTGTCAGCCCGGGTGGTGATGCTTCTGTCTCCATCGCAGAGGGGGGCTCCAAAAAGCAGAAATAATAAAACCACCGGGCCAGCCTTCGAGTAAGTGCCACTTTCCTTTTTTAATCCTTTCTGGTTGCCATTGTCTTCACAAAAGGGAAATAAAATATGCATTGAGAAAGACCCACAATCAGAAATGAGGAATAAGGCATTGCAAAGAGGACAAACACCACAGCCTAAGTCTCTTTCTTTGTTACAATCCTGGAATAAACAAAGCTGCTTAATAAATATTGATATTGTTTGCATATCATGCCTTTGGAAATGATCAGCAGAGCAATTCTCTTGCTTTTTTCCCTCTCTGGACAGACATTAAGCTCAACACACCCCTCAACATTTTTCAGAGAAAGCTGGAAAATGAATCTACACCACCACTGAAATATCCATTCTGGTTTGCTCTTTTTTTTTTCCAAGTGTTTAGCCAACACCACAAAAGTCCCTTAACTCGCAGCACATCTACAGACTGAAGCCACCGTGGAGATGGCCAGGGCAGAGTTAAATCACCCCCGGGCTTCCCTCCCGCTGCCGTCAGGAGCCATCAAGCCAGTCCTAACTCCAGCCGGCATCTCCGACCCAGGGCCAGCAGCGGTGGCTTTTTTCCTGCTTGTCTCCAGGGGCAAGGACGATGCTCCCCGGCACCAAGGGCACCGCGGCCGTGCCAGGCGGCTGGCTGCCAGCTGGACACCGTTCTCCGTCCCTCTGCCCCTCAGCTCATGATGTGGCTCTGAAGAGGATCGGATGGGGAAAAATTCTCTTTCCTACAATCTGAGGCTTCAAGGGTGTAAAAATAAATAATATGACTCTGCCTGAGGCTGTTGCCCCAAATAGTGCTGAAACGCTGGGTTTGGGGAGGCCCCAGAAGGTCAGATTCAATTCAACTTCCTCTCCTTGTTTTTGGCTTGAGGTTGAATCCCAGAGCAAAATGTACCATGAAGAGAGGTGTGATTAGTGTGACCCATCGCAGAACTCCAGCCATGTTATGCCAGGCACAACCCATGTTAATCCCACAGCACCCAACCAGGCGAGGCTTTGCTGTCCCCCTCCCCACCAGGAGTAACTGATGAAGCCACTCCCTTCTCCCCCTGCATCTTTTTTTAGTACTTGCCACATCTGTTTGTTTTCCCCGGCAGTCAGATGATGACACGAACCACTAAAAAACAGCTTCCAAATGTGCACGTCTCATTTGGACTACCTGGAGGTGTTTAATTAGGGCTTAGCTCCGGCACACGCTGCTGCTGCTTCTGAATCTTATTCTAAACCATGTCCAGCACCGAGCAGGCTCTGCTCTGCACCACCAGGATCACAGGGAGACGTGCACAGGGGTATTTACAGCGCCCTGTGCCTCCCCAGACTCTCCAACAAAACCCATTATTTAGCACCATTTACACGTACAATCTTTACCAGTCTCTCTGGTGTTGAGGAGCCACTTTGCACTTAGCAGCCCAGCAAAAAATTAACGTTCAGGTGCAGGCAGTGTGAGAGGTAGGAGATGATATAGCAGTATTTGTTCTCCTACTGACCGTGCATCCCTCCCCAGGCTGCTGGCTGAGGCCAGGGCAGTGCACAGATTTCCTCTCAAGCAGCAGCTGGGGTGAAATCACAAAATGCAGTCGCTGCCAGCACGAAGCCCTGCACAAGCCTGGGATGTGTGCACATCACAGGCACTGCTTGGTGCACCCCTTTCCCCATCCCCAGCCCTGCTCTTCAGCACTCCCTCCACACGGAGCATTACCTGATTTCAGCTACGATTTCTTGCAGGTCACAGACCCGCTGCTCTCATCCCTCCAGATCATGCTGCTTTGCCTCACTCTTGATGCATTTGTTGTCCCTCTAATTTTGGGGTGAGCTCAAGGATGAAATTACACCTGAGCTAACCAACATGAAGTACAAGCACTGAATGTAGGGGTGGGTGTTTTTCTGTTTTAGTTTACCTGGGCAAAACCTGTTGGGAATATTTTTTTTAAAAAGCTTTACCCCAAGGACTGCTATTAGCAGATGTTTCTCCACCCTACACCAGAACATGAGATTCACAGGGCTAAAAACACAGCATCAAATCTCTGTCTTTCCTCTCCCTCCTTGCTCCACGAAATGAGGAACATGCTTGTGTTGGCCAGAATTAAAATTATTTTAACCACAAGATCATACACACCCCTTTAGCTGTCGACGGGGGCTCTGCCAGGACTTTGTCCATGCCCTCGTCCCTGCCCTCGGGCTGCAATAATGCTGTCCCATGAAGGTCACACCCTATGGCTCTTCCTGGATGTCTGAGGCTGCACCAAAAAATGCAACCCCCAGTGTGGTTATTTGGGGCTGGAGCTGCTTTCACTTCTCTGTTTCAGCCAGGCCAGACTCCAGGAGCTCTATCACCTCAAAGGCAGGCTCAAATGCATGCACTGCAGCGCAGGGCACAGTGGGGACCCCTGGACACACTGCAAGGTGTTCCCTGGTACCCAGACCCCCTTTTCTGCATGGGTTGGGAAGGGGGAGCAGGAGAAAGCTAGGAAAGCACTGAGATGGCTGTGTCCCACCATGCAGAAGGAGGGAGAAGTTACTAACACCTGCTCTGACCCAACCAACACTGATTCTCCCAGCAATGCAACTTCCATAGCTGGTGGCATGGTGTGTCTGCTAAATGGACATGTCCAGGATGGACAAACTGAGAACCTGCCCCAGGTCCTCAGCAGGGTGAGCCCAGACAGAGCTCAGCCTGAGCCCAAATGAACCACGAGCCATAGTGCCCCCACTCCAGGCTGAGTCAAGATAACAACAGTCCATGATAACTAAGGCAAATTTGTAAAAACTCAGCTCTGCCGTTGTTCATACTCCCATTTGACAGCACAGGGTTTTGTTTTTTTTTCAGGCCAGGGCCGGAGGGAGGATGCTATATCCACCTTGTTTGACCTTCTTAAGCAACTCAGGCTTTAGCATTTTACTCAGAGATTTCCAGGAGCTAATCAAGCGATAGACACAGATACCCCGAAATTTAGTTATTGCAACAAATCCTCACTTATGTGACAAGTTTGCTTTTTTATTGCTTGGAAAAAGTCTGAGAAATCTGGTATGAGAAGCAAGCTGCATTTTTCAATTTAAAGTCAGCTGGGATACAAAGGTTTCTGGTGGCTACAGGCTAGCATAAATTCATGCTCAGGCACCTTGCTTCCATGAGCCAACTGCTCTCCTTTTAAGAACCTTCTAAGAAAGTAAAACTTGGCTGCCCTATTAGGCTGCTAACAGAAATGAAGAAGTAAAAAGAGACCTTGTGGTTAGTTGTGGGTGGGTAGGCAGTGCACTAACTCAAAGGAAAATCAGCTTGGACAAGCCATCAAGAATTCTGCTGCTTAGTTGTGGTTGAAGTGAGAGATAGCATCCCTGATTTCAGAGAGAGCATCTTGTATATTGCTCAGATTCCAGTCAGTCTGCTCGTGTCTAAAGCCATGACACAGACTTCCCCATCCCTGCATGTGTGGGATCACACCAACCTACAGGTGCCTCACCTTTACTCCCTCTCCCTGTCTCTTTTTTTGGAAGGATGGTGGTGGGAAAGGAAGAGGAAATTTGAATTGCAGTTCCCAGAAAACACCAACCACAAATTAAATCAACGGCTACGTGTTTGATTTGTCCTGTTCTGGAGTAAAAGCAGATCCATCCCATGCTCTACTCCACCGCCTTCAAGGAGTGCACATATCAGTACAGAAGGCTATCGATTATGCCAAGACCAAATCAAATAACTTCACGAGAACTGAGTAACCAAAAAACCAACACGCTACCACCACAAAATCTCAGTCTAAACCTTGACCCTGCCCCATTAAGCCACTGAGAGCCTGCCCTCTAGCTCTGATGTCAACCAGAGCAACCCCATGGGGAAAATCCAGCCTACCAGCCTTTCCTTGAGCCCTACTGCTAGAGCAGAGCTGGGGCACGCTAACCAGTCCAATTGTAAGGACCTGCTTTTACCAGGATCAGCTGGAATACCTTTCCTTTCTGCCACCATCATTCTTAAAGCAATACAGTGTGTAAATACCCACTTAGATGCAGCGTGTGCTCAACAGGCACACTTCTGCATGGTCTCCCTGTCCCACACCGGCAGCAGAGGCAGGTGGCAGAACCAGACCCAGCACAAGGACTCACCTAACAGTTTAACTGGGACCACAGCAGTGTCTTTTGGAGACTTTGCAGTGCACACTGTCTATATGTATTAACACTGTGCATTGTGAGGTATGGAGTTGCTGGAATCAATGGGATTTTGCATATTAATTGCAAATACACATGCACACACACACAAAAAAAAAAAAAAAAAAAAAAAAAGGCTGAGATTCATGAGAATATGGCCCCAAATACTGTATAACAGGAACCCTATTGTCACACTGGCAGTCCAAGGGTAGCTATATGTTATATACTTAAGGACAGACACTGATAAAAACAGAGAAAAACTCAGTTTGAGAAGGATCAGACCAGTGTACCTGGAAGCAGAGTTTGGCCCTCGGGGTCTCAGCTCCCAGGAATGATGGATACATGAAAAATGAGGTGCCAGGAGAAGGAGAGGCAAACTTCAGGAATTCAACCGTATCCCCAAACAAAACAGAGAGAAGCCCACCTGGATGTGATCCCCACCACCTCGTGCATTGCCATGCTGCAGCAGTTTCGGAAGCAGCATTATGATAACGAGGGAAGAGCCAGACACCACCCGAAAGGCAGCTTCCTCCCCGAGGACTTAAAACATTTTCTGCATTATCATACCGTCGAAATTGCGTCTTCAAACTCAGATTGGACAAAGATTTGCTGTTCATAAAGCCTGTTCAGGGGGGAGCTCACCTCTTCAAACAAGTTATTCTCCTGGGCATGTTCCCCCCGTTCTCAGAGGCGGGTCTCTCCTCTTTGGGATGGCGATCACATCACAGCACTTAAGCAACAAGCAATTTGTTGACAAAGAGAAATGCCACCAAGGAAACATTTCAGCTGCATTCAAGACCGGGGTTGGATATTTTTTGTTTGCTTTTCTAGACATGATCTGGCAGCTGCAAGCAAAACGAAGAGCCGGGATGATGTGGCCAGCCCCTCCCTGGGAGGAACGCAGCCAAAGCCGCAGGCAAGCCGTGCTCTCGGTGTCACCGTGCTCATGGCACACTGGAGGAAATAATCCCGCATTAACGGGGCAGCAGATCACAGGAATCATACAGGCCTTTTCTGTTTCTACCCTAGCTCATGCCAAAAAAAATAAATAATAAAATAAAATAAAAAAGAAAATGGGAGCAAAAACAACAGAGAGAGAGATGCCATCAATCCCCTGTGAAGAAAATCTACTCCCATTTATTAGAATACAGAGATGAGGCACGCAGGGTGATGGTTAATTCAGGCTGTCTTATATTTGGAAGAACCCAAAGAAGATGGGCTTGCATGGCTTTCTCTCCAAGCAAGCATGGCCATAACCCACAGCCCCTCCATTCCAGACCTGCGCTCTGCAAAATCCTCAAGGTGAGGTCCCGTGGAGGAGGACACCCCAGGGGCTCAGCACTCTGGGGATATGACCCAAAATAAGCAACTGTCAGGGCTTCAGCCCGGAACATGGGGGATAATAAAAAAAAAAAAAAAAAAAAAAAAAAAAAAGGGGCATTACAATGCATGTTCCAGGATGGGTTATCAAATTGTACCACAGCCTCATCACCTTGCACGGCCAGGAGGTAACGCTGCCATGCCACTGGGTATTTCCAGGGAACCTGCATTGCCCTCTGCTGGTGAGAGGAAAGGAATTAGGGCCAGTAGCAAACGGCCTGACCTAGGGGAACAGGATGGAGCTCAGGACCCTGCTTCAATCCGTACCGTGGCCCTCAGAAATGAGCAAGGGAGCATGGTGGCCTGCAGGGAAAACCTGAGAGGTGACCAAGGAATAAAGCTCTGAACTGGCATGGATCTGGTCTAAAGAAATGGACCCCTCTTTGCAGGTTAGCCAAAGCTCATCACCAAGCTGAACCTCCTGAAGTTCTGCTATCAAACCACCTGAAAGAAGGCTCTCGCCCCTAAGTGCCAGGGTGTCCACACTGTAGCAGCTCACCTCCCTCGTCTGTCATTAATCTTCCCCATCTCTGCACGATGTGTCCGTTCACAGTAAAAAGGACCAAGCTCTTTGAAGCCTCAAAGTCAGTGAAGATGCTGTTAGTCTTTATTTTACTCTGACAGGCTCCTTTATCCCAGAGACGATGCTAAGGCACAGAATCTTGGCTGGGACTTTCCCCCAAAGTTCAATCCAATCAGAGTAAGGGAAAAAATTGGCCTGTGTTACCAAAAACAAAACAAAACAAAACAAAAACAAAAACAAAAAAAGGTATTTAACATAAGCATAATAAATAGACTTATATGCCATTTGCCTCTGTCCTCCACAATGTAATCAGTCTATGGGATAGGCAGAAAAAGCCTGCACAAACATTCACCAAGCCACCCTTCCTACTTTGTGCGTTCACAGATTAAACTTTTCCAGGGACTACAAGCCCCTGAAGGAGACAAGCGGGGATACAAGCAATCATTAAATCACTGAGAAATATCCAGAGTAGGTTTCAACAGCAGAAAGCCCTTGACCAAAGCGTGGCTCAATGTGTGTGTGTAAAGCCACGAGGCACAAAAAGCAGCATTTTACTCTTTTTATAGCAAAAAGAGGAAAAGAGGAGCCAGACCAGGGGCTCCCCTGCCCTGCTTTGCAAGAGGATGAGTATTGAGGAGAAAATCTGCAAGCCCAGATGCTGGAAAATGCAGAGCCACCAGATTTCACACAGGAAATGAGGCACCCGATTGCTCTTGCTGCACCCCAACTGGAAACGAGCAGCACAGAAAACTCTTTCAGCATCAGCTGGTTCTGCCTATCTCAGGAAACTCTTTCCACACGCCAGCTGGTGAAAACCCAGCTGCAGGGTTTCACCCAAGCCAAAGCAGGATTTCCTCACCCATCTTCCTGGGACGTGTAGGAGCCCCCCAAGGTGATGAAGGCTACAGCAGAAGCCAAGTGGCCAGCCTCGAGCCCTCCAGCTCACAGGAGAGCAAAGGGACCTGAACATTCTCCTCCAGGGGACAGTCCCAAGCTCTCAGCAGCATCCCCATCCCCTTCCCCAGTCTTTCATGCCCTCGGATGCCTCCTGCTCCCTCTTCCCAGGGACCCCTTCCACAGCTCAGGCATGGTACAGGGAGCCCAGAGGATTGCCATCAGTGATACAAAGATCCAGGATTTGTTGCTGCAATATCGAAGTTGCTTTGAGAGCATGGACACCTTTCCTTTTTTAATCTCAACTGGCTTTTTTATCATTAGTTTATCTTGAGCATACAACTGGATACAAAAGAGAAGCAACCTTTGTCTGAAGCTCTGCCCTTCCACTCCTTTCAGGGAGGTTTCCCTATTCACACCCCTATCATCCCTCATTTCTTAAGAGCATTTACTTTACTCATTGGGTAAAACAGTCATTCTAGGAGCACTTCTGAGGGGCTAGCCCTCCAGAGCTTGTCTGAGATGCCATGGGAAACCAGTTCACAAAGTCGCAGCCATCCCCTGAGCACAAATAAATCCTCCTCTGGGCCAAACTAGGGATCACGGTGTCCCCACTGCAAGTATCCCCTTCTCTTTGTGCCATGAGATGCATAAAACATCTAGAGGGATGTGGAGGTCCCCTCTGCAGCTGAAGCTGAGAAGGTCTCAGCAGCAGCCACCCTGCTTCTTCCCACAGCCACCCATGGGCACCACGATCCCTGTGGTTCCCTGGACAAGCACACCACCCAGCACAGAAACTTCCCATCTCCCAGTTGCTTTCCCCCTGTTTCTTCAGGAAAATTACGAAATATATAAATAAAACCACAAACCAACCCGCACTCAGAGATGCTACCATGGTGCCTGGGCTGGAGGATCCTGTCCACCAGCCCAGGTGAGAGCCATCACACCCCACAGAGGCCATCTCAAGGGTCCCTGCTAGAAGGAGAGGAAAGAAAAAAGCCCGTGAGCAGCCGGGGAGACGTTGGCCCTATCGATTGTGTAAACTGTCAGTGGAGTGGCAATGAGCATTTTTGTGCTTCTATCCCAGGGAATAATCCAGCCTGATAATTAGTACATAAGAGATAAGTGGAAAATGAGACATCTAGCGAGGGTGGTTCAAGCCTCCTCGTGACATTGATAATGTGCAGATACATAGATCACTGTCGGGGCAAACCGCCACCGCCAGCCTGTGTCTTCCCATTGCCTCATCAATCCATCATCCGCTTAGCTACTGACACCTTGGCAGGCACACACCGCCAGCCCCGCATTTGAATTGCAAGGAGCAGGCTCCACCAGGGAATACAGATTTAAAAATCTAAGATTCAAATTTGTTTAAGTATTGTGAACAGCAATTCCCTTGCAAGGCATCTTCATTGCCCTTTTGCCAAGGGGGAACAGTTGGGTCTTTGTTAGAAGTACAAATTGCTTCTTAATGCAAAGGATAAAGCGGAGCCCAGGCACCTCCTTAGAATTCCTCCTGGCGCCCGCTAATGCTGCTGCATGTCAATTTTAATTTTTTGAAATTTAAACCGAGGGCTTTGTGTCTAAGCTCCATTTCGTCAGAAGATGGGGGGGGGGGGGGGAAGGAGGAGGGAGGAGGAATAGTCAAAAAGGATTACAGATCCACGGGGAATTGGGGATCCATAGCAATTATGCTTCATTTGGGTCTCAGACACCGGTTTTAATCATATTCTAAATGGTACAAATCGACAAGACATTAGAGATTGATAAGTGTCTAACACATGTACCTGGTTATGAACTCTGCTCCCCTCGGCTTTGGGAGGTTTGAGGATGGGATTTAGGGAGGAATTGCTTTCTTCCTCCTCCGGCGGGGCAGCCTGGGGCCCTCCTGGTGCACCACCGAGGACAATGCCCTCTGAGGAGCAGGCAGGAGGCACAGGAGGCTGCAAGAACCTGGTGCCCAGACCTGGGGCTGGAACAAGTTCATCCCAGCTGTGAACCCCTGTGCTTCTGCCAGGCCAGAGAGATGGGCAAGCCCCAGCCAGGGCAGAGATGCTGCAGCCCAGTTCCTGCCCCACTTGTCTGGGCAGCCACAGGAGGGCTGTGAAGGGCAGTGAGCCTCCGGGGAGGTGAGAGCTTCATGAGGGGAAAATGGCACATGGAAACAGCACAATGGAAGGAAGAGCTAACAAGGGGACCAGCTTTTGTAGCTCGGTTTAGCTCCCTTAGCTGGAACAGAGCACACCCTCTGTGCCCAAGCTGTGGGGTTTACCTGTTGTCTGAGGAAGATGCTCCCCCTCCACCAGCAGGCTCAGAGCCGCATGCACTGGTACACACCCTGCACTTTTAGAAGGACACACGGCACCTGGGATTTACCACATCCAAATGACCACATTCAAGGCTGTTGGTCTTCAGTGAGCTTCCTCTCACCCCCATCTCCAGGGCCAGCTGGGGTCTCAGCCCCATGCGTGCTGCGCTGTGGGGGCTCTCTCCCACCTCCTTCTTGCATTTGTCAGGCACAGCACACTGCTGCTCTGTAACTGCCGATTAAATGATTTTTCTTGAACTTCAGTAACTCTGGGTCAGGTTCTGACCCAGTGAATGTTTAGCAGAAGCACTCTGCACACCCAGTTTCACCCCTGGATGACTACGCGCCTTCTTTTTATAAAACTGCATAAAGGTGAAGGTTTTTGCCTTCTCTATCTCCTCCCAGACCCTTTGAACTATAATCAAGACCTAGACAAGGTGCCCCATCCTAACTTTTAGCTTTGGTGCAAACCTAAAGGACTGAAGCAGCACCCCTATGCCTCCCACCCCCCATGCCACCAGCACAGCGCTCCTTTGCAGCACTGGAAGAGACACACAGCAAGAAGCCATTGTCTAAAAACATAATTTAATGTGGTGTTTCGGTGATTGTGGTCAAGGACTGAATTCTTTTTGCAGACAGGAACAGATTTGCCGTTAGTGACATCGTCATTCACACGAGCATCGCGTTGCACAGAAAAGAAAAGTTTACACTTGACCCCATACAAACGAAGCAGCAGAGGAAAAACCAGTTATGGCCACCCCATGAATAATCAAAACCACTTCATGAATAATCAATCCGAAAATTCAGCATCGTGATTAATACTCATCGACCAAAAAGAAAACGACCGGTTCAAATTCCGTGTGTGGCACAGGCTGAACTCTGAGCCCCCGTGCGCACCACGGGGACCACTCGGGAGTTTCGAGCCGCCGAGCTCCTGGTGTGACACACAAAACACCGAGGCTGACAAAGGGACAGGGGGGCTCAGAGCAGGGGATCGCTTTGTTTCACTCGCATTTCGTTTCCACGGGAAAAGAAAAAAAAAGAGGAAAAAAAAAAACGTACGAAGTGGTAACAAAGCCAAAGTGACCTGTGGAGACAGCGGACACCAGCGGGAACCGCGGCACGACGGGGTACGGAGACACCAGCCAGCCCCACACGCATCACTGGCGGGGTCAGCAGGGTCGTGTCGCTCGCTCTGTTTTAATCGGGGTATAAAAGAAAGCCAGAGAAAGTGCTGTACTTATTGTTGTTGCCTCCGTGCGCTTTGCCTCCGTCCAGCTTGACGTACACCTCGTCGCCGGAGTCCAGGTGCAGCACCACGCTGTTGCTGGCGTAGTCGTAGTTCTGGTCGGCGTCCTGGGCGATGGCACTGGCCCGCACCTGCCAACACAGCCACGGCCGCATCAGCCCCCTCGGGCCCCCGCACGCCCCCACGCACCCCTCTCCCCTTCCCCAGGCCCCAAAGGGAACGGGGTTTCGCCGGGGCTCCGAGCGGAGCCGCTGCCGTCGGGGCGCCCTCGGGGGCTCCATCCCCGCACGGATGCCGGGGATGCGGCGGGGCCGGGGCACCTCGGGGCTGGCGGAGGGGTCTCGGGGGGTGAAGGGGGGGGTCTCGGCACCCACCTGCCCGTTCTTGCAGAGGTCGGCCCACATGCTGGTGCCGTCGCCGCCGCGCATGAGGATGTGGTAGGTGAAGAAATAGATGCCGCGCACCTGGCAGGTGAACTTGCCGCTGGCCGGCTCGTAGTGGTTGCCCAGGTTGGTGACCACGTCGTCGAACTTGAGCACCTCGTAGCCTTCGTGGGGGCTCTTGAGCCCCACGTAGAAGGCGATGCGGGGCCCGCTGAAGGCGGCGCTCAGCCCCCCCGCCGCCTCGCCGCCCCCCGCCGCCGCCCCGCCGCCGCTGCCCCCGCCGCCCCCCGCCCCGGGCAGCGGCAGCCCGGGCAGCCCCGGCTTCCCCGCCTCGCCCCGCTCCCCCGGAGGCCCCCGGGGACCGGGGGGTCCCTGTTCCCCGGGGGGACCCCGCGGGCCCGGCTTGCCCGGCCGGCCCGGCTCCCCTTTGGGGCCCTGGTGGACGAAGGGCGGCGGCGGGGGGTTGGCCCCCGGGTCCTGCAGAGCCTCCACGGCGGCCGTGCTGCCGGGGCCGGGGGGCCGGGCGGCGCTGTAGGGGTCGCAGATCATGCGGCAGGTGCCCATCATCTCGTAGTGGGCGCCGCTCTCGGCGGGCGCCTGCAGCAGCAGCAGGGGCACGGCGACCAGCAGGGCGACTGCCATGGCCAGGGCGAGCCCGGCGGCGGCCAGCAGCCGCCTCCTCCGCTGCCAGAGCCGGGCGGCGAGAGACAGCAGGTCCTCCTTGCCGGGAGAGGTAATGGTGGCGCGGGGGCCGGCCGCTCCCTGCGGGGGGGACGGCAAAAAAAAAAAAAGAAAGGCGGTGAGCCCCCCCCCCGCCGCCGCCGCCGCCTCCCCGTCGGGGCCCCCCTCAGCCCGCTCGCCCCTCCATGCCGCCGAGCCCCCCGGGCTCCCGGCGGGGCTGGCACGGAGCTGGGGGGGCGGCACGGAGCGGCACGGAGAGGCACGGAGCGGCCGCCCGGTGCTGCCCCCTTCGCCCGCCCCTCGGCGCCGCCCCGACGTGGGGGGAGCGGGGCGAGGCGGGGCGGCCGGACCCACCTGCGGGGCCGGGGGCTCGGGGGAGGGCTCGGGAACGGGGCTGAGCCGCTCGCGGGGAGCCGCTTCGCCAGCCGGGGCCGGCCCGTGTGCGGAGAGATGCCCCGGGCACCGGCGGCGGCGCGGCCCCCCCGTAGCTGGGCGGGCGGAGGGGCGGGGAGCGGCGGCGGGGCTTCGCCGACCCCCGACGGCTGGCAACGGTGTGGGGGACCCCCCACATCCCCTCCTGTCCCGTCCCATCCCATCCCATCCAATTCCATCCCATCCCGTCCCCTCCTGTCCCGTCCCGTCCCATCCCGTCCCCTCCTGTCCGTCCCGTCCCGTCCCGTCGGGGCAGCGCAGGCAGCGGCTTTGCCATCCTCTTACCCTCGTTGCCATCCTCCCCTCGGCTTCCTCTGCCTCCTCCCGTCCAGCCTCAGCCGTGCCGAGCCGAGGGGCCGAGCATCCCGCAGCAGAGCTCCCCGGTGTCCCCGCACGCCCGTTCCGGCCGCCTCGGCTCCCCAGCTGCCGATGGTGGGGGGGGGCACGGTGAAGAAATGCCTTTCGCAGAGTTTGGGCTGGGTTACGGCACGGTGTTTTGTAGGTTTCCCTGCGCGTGTTTGCGTCCCAATCAAGCGGTGTTTGCTTTTTCGGTTTGGTTTTATCCCAGCCCAGGAATTGTAATTAATTGCCTTTGATTTTTTTTTTTTTTTTTTTTTTTTTTTTCTGGCTAAACGGTGCTAACGCGGCGGGAGCTTTTCGCCTCGCTAAGTGCCTCCAGGGCTCTGCCCTGCGGGGAATAAATGGGGAATAAATGGGGAATAAATGGGGACCTTGCCCCAGTTCTTAGGGGTAGGCTGAGCACCGTTCCCGGGGTGGGAGCGCAGCCCCTGCCGAGATGTCCCGGGGAAAGGCTCTGGCGAGTCCCCTTGCCTCGGAGCACTTCGAGGGGGCTCCCCGCAGCTGCAGGTGCTGTGGTTTGTCTTAAAAAAGACAAAACCTGCAGGTCGAGAAGCGAGCCGCCCAGCCTGATCCCAGGCTCGTTGAAGCTGATGGCCCGGAGGCATCGTATGCAAATGGTGACACGCGTTTGTTCCGAAAGCGGCAGAAAAAGAAAAAAAAAAAAAAAAAAAGCCCTAAAAGGGCTTCGGGACTCTTTGTTATCTCTCCTTGAAATTTAAGGAGGGGACAGCAAGGCTTTTCCGTCTGGCATGCATGCGCTTGAGGACCAGACCTCATCTCGGTTATTCCGATGTGAGCATCCTGCGTGCCTCCCTGGCGATCCTCGGGCATCACGCTGCTGCTGCTGCTGCTGAGGGCAGGATCCAGCCCCGGCCCTCCTGGTCTTTCTGAGTTTTTTCACGTCTAAGTATGTAAATCTGGAAGGGAAATTAATCTCGTAAATGAAAACCTTTCCCTGAGTATTGTATCGATAGTCATTTTAGAGTAACGATGCCTATTACTTAGCACAATGCAGCTAAGTGTTTTAAGAGGCAAGATTGTGACTAAGATGTAAGTCCTTTTCCCTCTGAATTAACAGTTGCATCCCACGGTGTTATTATAAGCCCCCACACTTGTCTAAAGCCTTGTAAAATGATTTCTGTTACAGCCCTGGTATAATTTTCCATATATTAACTGCATTAAACACAAACACATTCACAAATAAATTACACCGCTTTGTTGATCATCCCCACTTTAGCTTCTGTTAATTTCCCTTTTGTTCTGGAATTTGCCACTAGCTTGGCTCTCCCGGTGTACGTGAATCCTCCCTGTTCCCCCAGAGCTCTGCAAACCTCACCAACGTCTCTTTTTAATCTCCTATTTTCCAAAGGCAGCAGCCACACTGTAGGTTTCCTAACCCTTTTCTGAATAATTAAGTTCCTGCATCATTTGGGCTCTGGTGCCACTTCCCTATTTGCATTAACTCACTTTTATAATGAGGTGACAGGTGCCGGGAACGTTATTCTGACGGAGGCTCACCGGCCCCTTCTGCAAAACCAGAATAATTTGTAGGACGGGGGTCTGCTGTCCCCGTGGATCAACAGGGACAGGAGGAGGAACGTGGTCTAACTTCCAGCAGGACAAAACTGGGACACTTCTTAGGAAGGACAGTTAAGCACTTGAACAAGCAGGCAGAGATTACGGAGATATCAGCAGTGATGTTTAGGTGCCAGATTCCAGCGGTTTTGTTTGGGAATAATTTAATTACTGCTCTGTAATGCAGTGAGAGGGGCTGATCCCCTAGTTAATCCCTCCACCGGATTGCTCTAAGGCAAACCCCGTGTGACTGCCAGGTATGCTGCATCCTCTCCACAAGGGTCTGGATTTCTGGAGACCCGGAGCAAGGGGCTGAGGGATGTAATGCATCCTGTGCCCCATGTCACCAGTCCAGCACCAAGGCAAACCCACTGATCCCACACTGAGGTGTATTTAGGACTGGACACAAACAGAACTGTTGAAAAGCTTGGGCACAGTTCCCAAATTTATACTGTCAAGAATGCAGACACTTCGCACCAGAGCTCCAACTGGCTCCGGCGTGCCCAGTCCCCCTTTCTGAGGGGGAACCCAATGAGGAATATTTTTATTTCCAGTTTGGATTTCAGTGCCTAAATTCTGCTTTAATCCCCTTTTTAGGTTTCTTTTGGGACTTGGCCCTTAGCTTGGAAATATAAGAAGAGCTGTAACAGGTCAGGTTTGTTATTCAGCAAAAATTCCAAATCTATGTCATACATTTATGTCAAGTCCATGGTGACACTTCCCTTGTATTTTCTCTCAACCTCCAGCAATTCATGGCTTAGGGACTTCCCGAACCATAGTAAAATATTTTCAACAAGCTGCAATCAAGAACACTGTGAGAAAAGACACAGAGCTTGGATCAATACCCTCATCCCAGTGACCAGCTTTGCTTTGCTTTCTTTTGCCATGATTGATGAAAGTTTTGGATAACATTGCCCTCTGCTCCCCTCAAGTGTTTCATTCATTGCCTTTCTCACATCACGAGACTCACAAACAATTCTTCTTGCCAGAATTAACTCTCTGCAACTTCATGTATTCAACAGCCAGTAAAACATAATATATACACTCCTTATCCTAAAAAGTTCACGATTCTTGCTGAAAGCAGCTTTGAATCTGTTAATGGTCACGGTGCATATAATATGATCCCCATTCACAAAATATAAAATATGAAGGTACTGGCTACTTTGACTTGACAGAAGGAAAAGTTCAGAAATCTGTAGGGTCTTGGAGAGCAGAGGAAATATTTTATTACATTGAAGAAGGACAGGAGCTGGTTCTCATCTTGCTGTCTGGAAGGCAGGGTTGGGATACCCCACAGAGGCTTGTGCTGCCATAATATCAGGGCCCTGCAGCCAGAATAGGGTGCCCTATACTGACATGGCATCTGTAGCAGATTGTGCAGGAGAAGTTTTTGTACACACAAAACAAACACTGCCATCGGACAGGCTTTACTGTGTTTATTGATCACTGTGAACGGCTGCTACTTGCATTTTACAGTATCCACTTGCTGTACATGAAAGACAAAATCTGCTGATTGTCTCTTTGCAACGGGGTGCTTAGGTAAATATGTTTAGCTGCTTACAAGAAAGCAGTACAAAAACACAGAACTGCCTTCAGGGCACTGCTTGGAGAAATACCAACAGGCGTGGAGAGAATCGGTGGAAGACAAATGTCTTCACATCCCCAAAACAGCAGCTGCTCATCAAACTCAGGAGAACTCAACTGATATTTTCTGGAAAAGAGCAATTAGAGGGGCTGAACCTTCTTCCTCACTTTAAAGCCAGAGGGGCTTTGCTGTTCCCTTCTCCCAGAGCAGAATCACACCTTGAAGTTAATTCATGAGAGTTTATCTATACAGAGTGGGAGGATGGAGATCTCACAGGACTGAAGCTGATGCTGAAGATGTCTGGTCCCTACACCAATGCATGTGGCTGTTCATGTCCCCAGGAATCAGGAAGGGAACAGCAGCTGATCCTCAGCCCTGGCAGCCAGGGCTGGTAGAGGAAATATCAGTGGAGCTCCAGGCTGTCTGTGATCCCCATCCCCAGAGAAGGTCCTCAGCTGAGCTATGGTGGTTTTGGAGAGAAACAAAACTGTCCTTAACAAAAGGCAGGGTCTGAGCAACATCACCTGTCAAACTGCCAGGTTTGAGTGAAGTCTCACTTAAAGACAGTAAATTAAAATGGAGCAAGAGGCCAAATTTGCTTGCTCTTAAGCAGCTGAAGGCTAGAAACGTGGGCAACAGTGAGAGCAAATTTAGCTTGCCTCTCCAAGTCCTCTGATTCTCAGTGTGTTTACAGACTGCTTGAGGAGAAACGGGTTGGCCCCAGATTTGTCTTGTTCAGTTTGTGTTCTTGGATAACTAATGCTTTTCCAGTGTGACTGCTGGGGTAACTCTGCACTGTCCACACAGCAAAGCAGCTGTTTTTATCTTTGAGCTGAGGCCCTCCATACAAACTACAGATGATGAAAGCATGGTTATGGTAAACATAAGGTTAACCAGTACATCCAACCATATCAGGGAACTTGGAGGTCTAATAGATCCTCCCTGTGTCTTCTGAACATAACCCATGTGCATTTGGCCAAGCTCTTCAGTAATACCTGTGCCTATAAAACCAAACCCTTGGCAGAGTCTCCTGCTGAAAATCATCCATTTCTCCTGTTGAAAATCACCCATTTCTCTTCTGAGCCCTTTGACATGCCTGGCAGGACTCAGCTCTCAAGCCTTCATGACTTCAGAAGAGGGAAGGGGGAGGCTAGAAGGTCAGAAGAGCTAAAATCAGTCCAGTTATGCATATCCCTTGTCGTAATTTAGCAAAATTTCCACATCCAACCATTAGGCTAATTATTTCTATTCTGTGAAGGGAGATATTGCTGCGGGGAGTTGATGTGCATGGGCAGCTGGTTTAACCAGGATGAAAGACATCCATTATAAACACTTCTGAAGTGTATTTTGGCTTCCCTCCGGGACTTCACTAAACCTGCGGTCAGGTACCAGAGAGAATTTGTCCCCTCAAGACAAAGACAAGAATAAAATTAGTAAGAAATAATGGCCAAATCCACAGGTGTGACAGATGGTGCTGAATGGACATCTGTGGCATAACATTCTGCTACCACGAAAAACTTTTACCATACATCCCTCCAATTAAATGTGTTCTGCTGTTAATCACGTAGCATGAAGAGGAAGATGTAGGATTGCAGAACCAAACCTAAGGATGTCAGGATTTGTGTTATGCCTCTGTCTGTTGTAGGAAACACAGAGAGCAGGGAGTAAAAGTCTGAGGAAGATGTATGGAAGAGGTGAGGCTGACGGTCCAGCTCTGTGATGCTTGCTTTGGTGAAAAGCCCTGTGAAAAGGAGTCGGTCCACTGAGCAGAGGCAGCTGCAAGGTTTGTGCAGAGACAAGATGCTTCGTACCTCAGGACAAGCAGCCCCAGGTGAAGAGGCTCGGCTGCTGCTCCTGCAATACATGTACCTTGGGGTGCTGCTGGAGAGGAGACAGAGAGACAGAGCCAAAGGTCAGGGAAGTCAGTCCTGGTGCAGCCACGTGGATCAGCCGACAAGCACACGTACCTCTGGGATGCTCGGGGAATTAATAACCAGACTAATGGTGACAATTATTTTTGAAAAAGCCTGGTTAACCCAATAGAAAGATAACTGTAATAGAAAAACACAGGTTTCTGTAAAAATGGAAACTGAAGTAGCCAAGAAGACTTTGTGAGATTAAAAAAAAAAAAAGTTTGATTAAACGTGATAAAATTGTCCCGACATACATAGCCATCTCTGATGGCTGATCCGATATAAACCCAAATTAAAAGCATGACAATGGGCTTTATTTAGAAACATTCTGACCTTTCTCGTATGACTTGTGTCCTGCCGTCTCGTTACTTGTCATTCTCAGTCACTGTATGTTGCTTAAATCAAAAGTGTAAGCTCTCCAGGGCATAGGACTGCATCTTTTTTTCATCTGCTCTGCACAACAATGCATGCAGCAGGGAGACTTTTAAAATTGTTAAATAAACCACAAATAAAATATTTGAGCTCCAGTTTTGCAGCTTGGCTAAATTCCTTTGCAAGGAAAACAATAAAAATCGATAGTGTGGATATTAATAAGAAGTTTTTTGTTCACTTAAGCCAAACTTAGGCTAAATAATAGCCATGGAAAGGCAGAAATCTCCTTGGCAATGATTTTTATCAAGTTGCAGAGCAGTTCCTGGGGGAGAACAGTGGAAGCTCCAGTGCTTGGGGTTTTGAGGGTGAGTTTGGGCAAAGCCAGAGACCGCACTGCAGGGCTCGGTCCCCGCTGGCAGGAAGACAAATGCGAAACCCTCACAGTTCTTTCTGTTTTGCTCTTCTATGATCCTTATAAGAGAGATTGATGCTGACAGCATCCAGGTGGTGTGTCCATGACTCAGCTGTCACGTCACTGCTTACAGCTCAAAGCCAGTGAGTCAAGGAATGAGAAACAGGTGGAAGGAGGAGGAGAGCCCTCCCGAAGTGCTCACCTCCAGCCATCTCTCTCTAGGCGAGTGGAGCCAATTGCAGACCGCAGGGGCAAGGAAGAAGGAGAGGTGATGACAGAAGGAGCGGCTGGTCACCTTCCTCCAAGGAGACAGCAGGGTTGCAAGCCTTTCTCCACGCCTTACGTGGTGTGGAAGAAAAGCCTGGTGTGAGTTAATGTAGTTCTCCAAGCCAGAAGTGTCCACCCTATGTGGTAGGCCTGAGGCCTGCTGACACTTGTGAATGCTCACCGTAGGCAAAGCTGTGGATGAAACAAATCAAATCCATCAAGTTCAGCTCATGTTAGGCAGAAAAGGTAACCTTGCAAATGTCTGGCCATGTACTTTTATCAATGCAACGACTGATGCTATGAATCTGATCCCAAGTGGCACCCTTGACCCTTTTCCTGGAATGTGTCCTCACTGTGCTGGTGGCTGTGGTGACGGGAAGATTCACAAAAGAAATCTGGGATCTAAACATGGATCTAATTTTTTTACAACTGCCTTGACTGCAAGGCTTCCCTCTTGTAATTCACAGCAGCAGAAGGTCGATGCCATTTTCAGAAGGTGGGTATCCCACCTCTGTCTCTGACTGCGGGCATGATCAATGTCTAACACATGGAAATCTCTGCAGGGCTGGAAACTCCACAACCTCCCCAGCCCATCTGTCCACGGAAAAAAAAAATAAAAAAAGTAAAAAAACATTTCCCAATGTCAAATCTCAATTTCTCTGCTGCAGTTTAACCTCTAATTCACTGTTTTATCTGTCATGGACAGAGAGAGCAGGGGATTCCCTTCCTTTTGATAGGAAACTTTCACATACTTGACAATTGCTAGTTTGCTTCCATGGTCTATCTGTCCTTCTGAAGCTGATTAACCCTAGTCCTTTCCACTTTTCTTCATCACTGGTGCTTTCTGGAGCTCTGGTCATGGCCAGCGCTCTGCATGGACTTCCTCCCATGTTCCACATCTCTTTTAATATGCAGTGCTCAAGACTGGGCACAGGAATCTTTGGCCAAGGCCTTTCTAGTTGCCTGTTTCATAAAAGCACATCATTGTGAACTCTTGCCCTGCTGTGATCCCTGTCACCCACAAATCCTTCTCCAGAGAGCAGTCAGCACCCTGCGTCTGTGCATCTGAACGTCCCTGAATGCTTCACCTCACAGTTGTCCATGCTGGTGACACTCTGGTTTCCTTACATTCAATCTTTGATTTGCCACTATTATTTGGACTTCTCAGCCTCTCCCTCAGCCTGCCAGCTGTCACCAGCAGCTTGTAAGTTTAATAACTGTTCCCCATCCCACCACTGGTGTCATTACTAGCAATATAAATAGTACCAGAGCCCTAGAGAGCCCCACCTTCTGTTTTGGTGATGACTAGCTGATACCTTCTCTGCCCAGATGAGTTTCGAAGCCATCCTATAATATTTCCACCTGACAGATCTTCCCCACTTCCTTTATAAGAACATTACAAGTAACAGTGTTAAAAGCTTTTTAAAAGGCAAGGGATATGGTATCTAATGGTTTGCTACACACACAAAGCCTATTTCTAGTTACAGAAGAAAATTACATTGGTGTGACAGAATGCATTTTGACAAAAAAAAAAAAAAAAAAAAAAAAAAAAAAAAAAAACGCTGGCTAGTATGTACCCCTTTACTATGTGACTGTTGCATGATTTGTTAGCTGCCCAGAAACTTATCATACATTTACAATCTCTTGCACAAAGCACTACTCAAACACAGAACAAAAAGTTGGGTCCTATGCTCCTACACCAAGAAATTCACAATCTAATTCACCTTCTTTTTTTTCCCCCAAGGAAAATGCCAGCTCCTTCCCTATCAGACTTCACACTGAAACATCTAGGAAAAGGAGAGAATTCATTCTGCAAACTCTTTTTATCACAAAACAAGATGACCACTTCTTTTCTGAGGAGCTGCGAACAAGTAGTGTATCGTATTCCTGGCATCATCAAGAGTCATAGATGCGCCTTGATTTTAACCACATTAAGCCTTGCTGGAGGCTAAAAGACATCATCTGTCTGCATCCCCCTTGTTGTCTGCTCACTCACTGTCTGTGCCACCTAGGATGCAAGTCAGGCAGTTCTCCGGTTTTCAAACCTGACTGCTTCCAGTATGAATGACACATCTTATGGTGACACAACTGCTGCAGGGTCTGCAGGAATTGTCTGAAAGCCAAGAGCTCTGTCCAAGGGAAGGAAAAATGGCAAGGATATAGCTATGTGAAGTGAATGAGTAAAAGACATCAACTCCAAGACTGCAAGGCGCAGGGACTGGAAACGTGGCATTTTGTACTGCCCCTGCAAAGTAAACCAATTTTTAAAAGTGCTAAATCATGGCACTGGTTGCAATGAAACTTGATCTTATTGTGTGGAGCTCTGATGTGCAGAGGCACAAGGAGGAGTGCTTTCAGGTTAAGGTCTTCCAGCCAGGCAGTCTCTGCCTGGGTGTTTGCATTGCACCTGGGATTGCAAAATGGGGGCTCTACTGTTGCAGCTGAAATGAGGGAATTAATAAAAATGAATATTGTTTATAAATGCAAAGCATTTGGAACTAATTACAGTTTTTCTCTCTACTGAATTGTATTTATAATTACTTTTGATTAACATAAAGAGGATCTTTTTTTTTTTTTTACCAATTCAGAGGATATTCAGAGTATCTAGAAACTAAGGTAATTCTTTGAACGCTAAGTTATTAGTGGAAATTTCAAGACTTCCAGAGAAAATATTCTATGTGCAGGGAACAGCTGAAACATCCAGCATGACCTGGATGACCTGGGGACCTTGGTGCCATGAAATGGTTTGACATGAACCTTTCCCTTCTGTACACAGCCATGGTGTGCACATCTGCTGCTCGACCACGCGTTTGCACAGCTTCTAGGTGTTCAGGGGCCCAAATGGGACCGTGCTGATTGAATTGGGAAGCAGAATCAGATGCCAGTGATTTACGGGAATTGCAGGAGGCGGCTCATGTTCATAAATGGCACATATGGTGTGAGAGTGCTAATGGAACTTATACTGTAAAAAATTATCTCAGTACAAAGTATGGAATTAGCTGGGAGGATTTATGCAACAGACATAAAATCCAGTGGAAACAGTCTAACCTTTCTGAAGCTTAATAAGTTTTTTCCTTATTTACAGAAATGTCTTAATTTATGCAAGGTGAATGCCAGAAAAGAATGCTATAGATTTAGTCAGAGCCTAGCTCTTGTTATTTATAGACCTGCATGGCCTTATTCTGCTCTGTTTTACATCAAGAGTAAAATTATCTGAAGTCATTGGGCCTAATCCAAAATGTTCCAAAATTTTATGTTCTTCTTTTGAAATTGGTACTGGCACTATACTATTAGTTGACCCCAAAATAATTACAATAACGAGTTAAAAAAAATGTGAAGAAAAAAAATGTTGGTAATAAAGAAAACGGCAAAAAATTGCTTTTCATCCTGCTCATCCTCATTGCATGTTACACTAAATATATATCAAAATATCACTCTCCTGTCCTTGCCTGTGCACAAGCAGAAGACAAAGGATTCCCTGTGCACAGAAGGGTTTCCCTGTGGCCCCCAGAACAGGATGGTGCTTGCTCCTTGGTGGTTTGGCAGGATCTTCAGCCAGGTTACTACAGAAAGGATGCTTCAGTAACCACACTGTCTCTCCATCAGTGTTTACCACATGCCCTTTGAGTTTGTCAGCCAGTTTTATCCAAACTGTGACAACGTCCTTCAAAAAATGCTGTTCCTAGCAGTGTCTTGAAAGTCAGAGACATGCTGGTGCTCCGGTGAGAGGAGGGAGAGATTCACCAAGTGTGACGCCACCTCGGGCTGGTGGGGCAGGGAGGACACTTTCAGCCATCCACCAGGAGTGCCACACACAGGATGGAATTTGTAGTACAGAGGCACGAGGTGGGTAGAGTTAAAAATACTAATCGGAAACCAGACTTCTGTTCTCCATCAGTCAACACATCTTACTAGGTGCAGCTACATCCCACACAAATTTCATCCTGTGGTTTTCCACAGCATCTCAATTTCTCACAGACGCTAATGAATGCCACCTTAAAATAACCCCCCCAAAGTCAACTGGGGTTATTAACCAGAGGTGCCCAATACATGAACTCTAACAAATCTTGCACCAGAGGTTTCAGATGTCATCACCCCATTCATCTCCTTCAGCTTCTCCCCAGTGTCACCACCACACAGCTGGCAGAGGGAAATGGGGTTCCTCCAGCTTCCCAGCCCACATCCCCTACACAGGCAAAACGGTGCAGCACCAAATCCTCCTGCTTCTCCAGTAGTAGGCATATTGTGCATTCCCAGCAAAGCTCCTGGTAACCTGAGTGACCTATGAGGATGGGGAGGCTCAGGACTCCTGCAAAGCAGATGTTTGTGCTGGGACCTGGGAAGCATAATTCAACTGTCCTGAGCTGTCTTTTTGCTCTCCTTTCCTCATTCATCATACGCCTCTCAACTTCCTACACAAAACAGTGCTACCGCTGCCTCAAAGGATGACGCAAAGGATTTTAACTGCTCCCTGGCAAGGAACCACCCTCACCCCATGGGCAGGGGAGAGCCTAGGGTGGAGGCAGGGGGCAGGAGGGGGGATTGGGGCCTCAAAGTCCAGATTTGGCCACTTCTGGTGGTGGCCAGCAGAAAGCAAACACTGTGCTGGAGATGCAGCCCCTAGAGGGAGTCAGTGATCCAGGCTTTCTCAGACGGGTTTCTTCTCCAGACAAGGATAATTAGGGTCAGCACCAACCTTTCGAGTGTCCTTCACCAGGCTTTTAGACTAACTCCTTTACCTTCACCAGCACCACTTCTGCTTTTCTTGCTCTTGTCCTCCATACCTGGTGCTATTTGCCCGATCTGAGCTGTCTCTTGCTCCTCCGTCCTTCCTTCTCCATCCTCTGCTCCACCTCTGCCTTGGTTCCCTCATATCCCTAAACCCTGTCCCAGCTCTTCTGGACACTGCTGAGTCCTCCTGGCTCTGCCGTGCATGAGTGAACCGAGATGTACCAGGGCCCAAAACTTTACCCAGCCTGGGTTTTTAAATAGAGCCTGGACACCAGTCCTGACATCAAACTTGCAGCTTCCTCTCCAACGCATGGAGAGGAAAGGCAAAACAGGCAAAACACACACAGCAATTTGTATAATATAGATAAATCATGTGATTTTCTATAAATTTATTCCTAGGCATAACTGCTTTCTTTAAGCTGAAAATTTGCATTACTACACGCAAGCAAATCTATGTGAGCATCTGTATGTATCAGCCATAAGATGAAAAACTCCAGTGCAAAGAGCTAATGTTTGACAAAGTTATAATTAAATGAAATCTAGAATCTTATCATGAAAATTGTTCGGAAGTCTTCACTGCAGACATTGCAGTCCGTATTACTTAGAATGCTAAAGGAACTAATTTCTACATCATTCTGTATCACAGAGAAATCTGAAAATATTCATATTTCATTTATTCTTCACTCCACTGAAACTCCCTTTCAAATTGAATCAATGTTAGCTGAAAGTAATGTTTTACCACACAGAAAAAAAAAAAAAAAAAAAAATCAGATTTTTTCTGCTTCCATCATTTTAGTTGTACTTTTCACAATTATTTTGAATGAAGCCCTGCAAATCATAACTTCCAAGCTCCCTGACAGGACTTCTGCAGAAGCTGCCGTTGCCTGCCGAGCAGTTATCGGAATGGAAAAGAAGAGGGTGAAAAATGTAATAGGGAATCCGTCAGCATTACCAAGATGTTTTCATTGCATGCATGCCAGCAAGCTTGCTTGGCAGACCAGCCATGAAATCCCACCTTGTCTCCCATCCCTATAAACCAAAAAGTGTCTACAGCAGGGGTGCTGGAAGGGGCTGTTCACCACACGGTGCAGAAGGAGCCGCAGCCATTTTCTGGGCACGGACAAGGCCCCAGCATGGCACCTCGCTGCTGGCATGGCCGCCGGGGTGGGGACAAGATGGCGCTCAGGGTGGTGGTGCACTGGGATGGCGCTGGGCCCGAGGGCTGTGATCTGCTGGTTGGGGACGCTCGGAGAGCACGACTCCAACTTCAGCTCTTCCACCTGGGCTTCTCCCAGCTGCAGGGTGGTGAAGATCCCATGGGGAGCTCGCTTGTGTCCTCGGGGCCCCTACAGCTCCATAGGGAGGAGAGGCTGGCACGTGGTGGTGTGGGGCCCCTCAGCAGCGCGGAGAGAAGCAGCTCTGTGTGGTCACCCTGTGGAGAAGGAGGGGGTCAAAGAGAGATGCCCAGAATTTGAGAGGGTTGGTTTCCTAAGCAGGGTTTGAAAACAGAGATCGGAAGGCTTAAGAACCTGCTGGTTTTATGTAGACGTACTTTTTGCAAATCTCTTTGAAAAGGAAATTGAAAAATAAGAAAAAGGAGGTTTAAATAAATAAATAAGTGAAGCTGAATTAAAAAAAAAATAAAATAGATGCAGCTACTCCAACAAGAAAATTCAGGGGCTCCTTTACTCCTGTGAGCTCCTGCTCAGCCTCATGGACAGACAGACTGACAAGACACAATGAGGACTTAAACAGCAGGAACTCCAAGGAAGAAAGGAGGTTTTACGGTCCAAATTCTCTGTGTTTCACTCTCCAATACGCCAGCTGTCAGCAGGGGTCTTGGGATACACACGGGGGCAAAATCCTGCGGGCGAGCTGCTGCTGGGGAACCCCTCCTGCCCCTGCCACCCATCACTGAGGACGCAGCCTCGTTTAATGCTGTGCCCTCACCGGTATGGTTTCATTAATCTATGTACCATTTGGGATATTAGCATCGACACTACTGGGAACAGCGGCCTGCAGAGGGACACTCCTGCCGAACCTGTCACGTTTTCTCCCCTGTGTCAGACCAGTAATCCTTTTCCAAGCTAATTGGCCCGGGTGTGCTGCACACACCATCGCATAAAGCTCTGGTTTTACCGTGCGGGCAGCGTTACCCACACACCATCCCTCCCTCCCTCCGTTGCCTGTAGAGAGACTCATAAACCAAGCCTTTAAATCAGGTACCTGAGCCCCTGTGTTTTTATTTGCTGCCTGCTACATTGTTATTCAGTAAATAGTTTTATTTGGTAGATCCTATTAGAGAGAGTTTTATAGGCGGATAGAGCCAGAAGACCTCTTTGCACATCTCAGGCTGTGCTGCATGATTTGTTTGGCTGGCCGAGCCACCGCCTGCAGCACAGGAGATGAAGCAGGGCAGGGCAGCGAGCAGACCCTACAGGACCTCCAGCAAACCCTGCCAGCACCATGGGACTCAGAGCATGAAACCCCACAGGGCTCAGCCACGGGCATCCCAAATGGCACAGGTCCATGCACCCACTTTTCTTAATACTTGTGAGCAAACCCTGCCGGGAATGATTACTCCTGCTCTCTCTGGTCATTTCATTTGGATGATTTTTTCTTCAAACTTGTGTGCCACTGTTGAGCCTCCGTTATTTCATTGCATTTTATTTCTGACAAAGCATTTCTGTTGGTAAATACTCACAGCTTCCTGCTGAGCACTGCTTTCTGCCACCCTCTGCAGCCCTGGGGAGGACAGGACAGGAGCAGAGCCAGCCAAAGCCATATTCATCCCCCTGACCGTGTGGTTCCCATAAGGGAAAAACCCCACAGGTTACGCTGTGGTCCCCTGCATCTCAAAGGACAGGAGGAGCAGGTGCTCACCCTGCTCTCAGACTCAGCACCTCCTTCCCAGTAGGGCCAGCACATGCACTGGGCTCTGCCACCCATGGGGACAATGTTCTTGATCTAGCACTGGGAAGGGGGACACATCAGTGCCCGAAGTGGCTTTCAGTTCTCTTAGCACTTGCCATCAGGAGGCAACCCTTTAAGATTAAAAGCAGAAAAGCCGTCCTCCAAAACTGAAAGCAAAAATGAAGACGAGTGCTTTTTTTAGGTGGCAGCCTGCAAAGCCTGTCCCAACACTGCCCACGCCCTCTCTGCGATCATCTCTCTGCTTTCACTTTTCCATGAATCCCCTTTTCTATCATCGCCCCATCAAATCCCTGCTCTGTCCTTTGACTCTCTTCACCTCTCGGAGCTGTGGGATGCTTCGTGTCCTTCTTGGCCCAATATCACTAAAGGTTACAAATACTAAATGGTGCTGAGCTACCGAAGTGAATGTGTGCGTACTCAGAACATCATTTAACAAATCACCTCAACCTTGAAAATGCTCTGACTTACGCCTGTGCCTGATGATATGCACATGCAAAGTTCTCTGCTTACAGCTGCCTGCAGATCCTGCAGGTCAGCAACACTCCTAATTACAGCCCTGATGGGGCTCGGTATTTAAGGCTATGCTTAAAAGTGTTGACTTAATAAAATTAAATACGTTAATTATTTTGCTGACTTGTGCAGGCAATGCACTCCTTTTGCACTTCCGCTGTACACTTCTGGGAGCAGAAGCTGGCTTTTTGTTTAATTTGTGTATCATCAAACTGAGCCATGAGTCCAGGCTTCAAGGCACTACTAGGGAGAGAACAGTTTAACTGGCATCTTTACACTAATTTAAGGCAAAAAGGCTTTCTTGTGTGCCAAAGCACATGCATAAACTGTTATCAAATTGAAGCCCAGTGCTGGAGCCAGTTCAAGTCTGTGTTTATGAACTTCACCAACCCACAGCCTGAATATGTCCAGTATCAGCACTGGGGAACTGCAGTACCTGTTAGTGCTTACAGGAGAACACATATTCGGGCTATGGCACACCTGCACGGCAATATCTAGAAAAAAATACAAATATTCAAGCCCTTCCCTGTGCCCTCCTGGTAGTCTGACATTTCAGGACTGCAACATCAAGTAATTTCAATACCTCCAGTTTATGCAGTGTCTCAGTTATCCTTTAATAGTATATTTACTTTTTCGCAGAAGAGAGTGGTGTCTAATCACGTCAGGATTTTCTTAAGCAATTCTGCCTGGGGGTGAAAAGCATTTTTTGTACAGCAGCGATGGATCTATATGGCTTTAAGAGGCAGATTCTCCCAACACTCAGGGCCTGGCTTAGAGGAGGCTCCTGAACTGATTCTGTCAAGAAGGGTTTGCGTTTTCTCCAGGGCTAGTTAGAAAAGGGGAAAATCTAAATGCGTTTTGACATTTGTATTTCGAGTGTTATCTGTCAAATATGCCAGGACCGGATCACAAATTTCCCAAAGATTGCTGTGGCTCTTCACAATATCAATAGCAATCTAGAGCTTGGGTACGACCCAAGCAGAGGGCATGTTTATGGAGTGCGGGGACAGATTGCATGTCAGGAAGGAGGAGGAATAGTGGGGATGCAACACTGTCCTTAAAATTGTTTATGGTCCTTGTAGGTAAGTGAGGTCTCACTTTTTTTGCAAAATCCAGAGGGATCAGGGGGCAGGGAGGGTGCCCAAGGCCGTGCCACCTGCTGCTACTGGGTAGCTTCATCCCACAAATCCGTCACCCATTACATTTTCTGCTGCTGCAGGCAAAACCTCTCTTGTAGGAAGTCCTGGCCCTTCGCTTCAATGTATAGGTTGCATTATTTTGGAGCTGCAGGGCTCTACAGTCTCTGAAATCAGGCTGGGGAACAAGTGGGCACCCACCTGGGCAGCAACAAGGGTGGCTGCAGAGGGCATCCAAGAGACTCTGCATGTGCCCACTCAGACCAGGGGCAGCAGAGCACAGAGCTTGCTTGGATTTTACATCTCTTCGTATATTTAATCCCCCAGGCTCATTAGTGATTCCACCTGTGACATTAGGCAAAAGTCCCCATCGACCACGGGACCATTCAGGATGATTTCTGATACTCCAGCAGCATTCAATTAGATCTGCCTCAAGGTGATCTGCCTGCTCCGTAACACAGCGGTGGCTATTTTCCAAAGCACCGTATCCCAGCCCTCAGGTTTAATATCATGCAGAGAGGAGTTTGCAGGTCCCATTATTACATGAAATTAAAATTCATTGTGTTGGATGCATTTCTAGGCTTAATGTATTGGCACTGCTAGCAAAACAGCGAGAACTCGCTGCACGCAAGATGCCGCGCATCGCATTAGCTGCATTGATTTGCAGATGGGGAATGCACAAATTGATGACACACTGTACTCCAACGGTGTAACTAAAACGCCAATGAAATGTAATGCTGTGGAGAGCCCTGAGTTGTTCCAGCTATATTAATAGCTGGGCCGGACTGGGGGAAGAAGTATTTGTGTGGTTGTTGCTGAATGCTCAAGCCCCCGCGCAGCACTGTGACACTGGTCTGCTCAGCAATGGGTGACATTGGCCTTAACGGGAGTGTGTTAGTCCCAGGGTTTTGCAGGGATCACCAACTCCCTGAGCCCTGCTGCAAATGCTGTCAACCATTTAATTATGGATACTTAATCACTGGTAATGGATCAGCCCCTCGTCTCCTCCAAGAGCTCGTGGGCAGCAAAGCCTGAGGTTCAGAGGCTGGGCAGAGAGCTCCCAGGTAGCTCCAAGTTGCAATGTGAATACTTTCAGATGACATCCAGGTGGATGGGAATGGGCTTCCAGAGGTGTTTGCTTCTCATGTGGCAAATCCTTGTCCAGAGCCAGGGCAGGGCTTGGCCCGCAGGAAGCATGCTGCAGAATGTGGACTGCAATGTTGCAGGGATTGAGAGATCGCTTGTGTACCTGATGTGGGACCAATCCAGCATGCAATATTTCAGGAGGAACCAGGGTCCCCCTGTGCCATATGACATGCAGCAGAATTGCATCTTGCCTCCCCCAGGGCTTCCTGAAGGGATGCTCAGCAAAACGCTGATCTTAATCACGATTCACGCTGAGCACCAGCCTCTCTTCTCCCTCCCCATTTAATCCCAACCTGGTCCTAGCATCCCCCCACCCCCCCCCCCAGCCAATAACTCACGCTGCACACAAACACTGAGCTTTTGTAATCCTTCCTCTCCAGTGGGTCACGACATTAATCACTGACACGGTGAGCAGGAGTCATTGGCCACCACAAGATTGATGGAGTCCCCAGGGGTAGGTGGGATAGCACACAGAATGACTCCGAAAATATCGCTACCATCTATTTCGTAGTCCTGATGGATCTGAATATCAGCTGTGTACCTGTTATGAATAGTTTACTAAATTTAAAGGACTTTTAATATCCCTGTTTTAGCTGTAATTCCACTTTCTTAACGAAATCGAACGTCTTCTGAATCCTGTGTCACTGCAGACACCACAAGCTGCTCCTGTTTCAACATTGAAAAGAGGCTAAAATAACTCATCGATAATAAGGAAATATAAAGGGTAGATTCATTTTTTAGCGTCAGCAGGGTGCCAGACCCAGGATGCAGAAACAGCTGGGAGTGATACGGCATGACCCCCAAGCCCATGCTGTTGGGAGGCATCGCTGCAGAGCCAAATAGAGACATTTCTCTTATTTAGATGGGGAACCAGGGGGTTCAGACAGGCATCACAGCCCCTGGGGGTGAGCCGTGCGGGGGGCACAGGGCAGAGGGCACCCTGGGCATCCTTCTATGCAGCTGCAAACGCACCCACCCCACGCAAGTTCCCTTTGGAGTTGAAATCTCACTAATAAGACAGCTCCAAATCCTCAGCAAGGTCATCACAGGACGCTCAGTAACCACCTCTCATGCTCTGCTAATGGGCTGGGTAAATATTTAAATCACATCTTAGCTTCCTCATGAGCTGCTTGCAATGCGCCAAGAGCAGTGGGGAAACTTTTGGTCTCTGTGGCCCACGGGGAGCTGGCTGCCTGCAGGATGGCTGTCTGAGAGCAGCACTTGTATTTTCCTTAAACACCTGACCCAGGTGGGATTTAACACCTCCCCGTGCGGGTTTGCAGTGCCCAAGGACACAGTGCCTGGCACCCTGCAGGATGCTCAGCACCACTGGACTGGCCCTGCAGGGCAGCTGGGACATGGTTGGGACATGGCTAGGACACAGGTGGGACATGGCTGGGACACAGCTGGGACACTGCAGAGGCTCCTCTGTCTCTGCCAGGCTGAGCCAGGGACTCGCCGAGGTGTTTTGGTGTCTGCTTGTAAATATATCAAAGCACTTCCTCCTGATGGACGCATTTGCGGTATAAATAGTTATGTCCTCTTTATTTCACTCCAAGGTTTAATTAATATATAAATCAAATGCTTATAAAACTCACAAATGCTTGGGAAGATGTAAAATTTAATTAGTTTGCCCACACAACTCCATATGTCAACTGTTAGCTCAATTACTCTTCGCCATGAAATACTGACTGCACTTTCCCATATTAGTAATTTCCCTCTATCTCGGAGTCATGGTTAATCAACACCCTGAACTCAACACACACGCTCCTTTTAAATTAAATATTGAGCACAAGGAGCGAGAGCCTCCTTAATGAAATCACAGCTGGATTCTGCTCTGCGCTGAAACCCTCGTGCAGTATTGGAGCAAATTTTGGTCCCTGGGGTAGGGAGTTTGTCTTCCCCACCCCTGGCACGAGCACTCCCAAAGTCCCTTTCCCTTGAAAGCCATGGGACAAGGGGCGTGGGGATGTGAACAGGGATGGAGACAGGGGTAGGGATGGGGACAAGGATGTCACCAGGGCCAGCGGGAGCCCCAGCTCAAGGCATCTCTCGCTGGGAGGAGGACACCAGTCGCTGGATGTGCTATTGAAAAGGGTGTAGCAGCCAAGTGGGCATAAAGAAACATGGGGAGGGGAGTGCACTAAAGCACCCCAGTGCCTTCAGGAGAGCTCCCTGGGTATAAAGATACTTGGGAAATAATATATATATATATAAATATACACTTTAAATTAAGCCCTTCTTCACATTTATGCTGTATCCAATATATTTTTGCCATTTTTGCTGTGAATAAGAACTGCTCATTTTGCCTCAAACTATTTCCTTATCAATTGGGCTTTCAGGAGCTGGTGCACGAGCTGCCTACCCTGCACATGGCCCGGAGAGCACAGCACTGTGCACTGCACCAAGATGCCCAATTCTGACACCCGGGGGACAGACTAATGCCCTCCTGCCACCAGCAGCAGTGCTGGGAGTATGAAAGCCTTGGATCAAGCGTTACCATTTCCCTGTATGTGGTCAAACCTCCCCCAATCCTATCAGATCAGAAGAGAACCCCGTTTCCCTGTGGTTTGTAACCCTCTCCAAAAAAAGTTAAAATTTTAAAGGGGAGTGTTCCTTTTTTTTTTTTTTTTAACTATCCTGATACAAACAGAACTGGAACCCAGATGCAAAATAAAACCATTTTCATCCTCCAGTTTCTTTCTTCAGGCAATCAGCTTGTTTCTTTAATCCAAATTAGCTCTTCATATTCGAGTCTCATTTTATTTAATCTTCTTTTTCAATTAAATTCAATTGTCTGTGATCTTTTTAACTTCCCATGCTTCCCTGCATCGCTAATACTGACAAATTTTACATTTGTTCCTTTCACTTCCCTTTTTTTGGTGGTGATCTTCTGGCCTGGTGATATGTCTCTGAATAAGCCAGGCTTCTCCTCCCTGATGCTGGCCGAGCTTTTTCCACTGGGTGATGCTGGGGCAGGAGTGCTGCTTGAGTGGACGCAGGGCTGTGAGGCTGGAAAAAGCTTTCCCCCTCTGTCTGCTAGCACTGAGACAAGGAAAAAGCCACGTCCCGCTGCTTTTTGAGGTGTCCCAAGCAAGTTCCCCATGCACACTTTTTGGGACACAAGTGCCGAGGGTGGATAAACAGCCCCGTGTTGTATGAAAGAGCGCAGATGTTGATTCCTGAGCCTCCCAGGAAAAATTAAAGTGTCTCGAGGAACACAGGGTTTGAAACATCGGTTTCTGGTACCTGGTGGAGTTCAGGCAAGGTGAGACCCTGGTGGAGTTCAGGTGAGGTAAGGCTCCTGATTTACTCCAAAATTTACTGCATGGCCTGCAATGAAACTGGGCAAGCTCTGGACAACGCTGTCAAAGTGGGATAAAGGCAGGAAAGCTGCAGAGGATAAACCCCAACACATACAGAGGTGATGCAAAGAGCCAGGCACATCTCCACCTGGCCACTTCCCTGATGCAAGAGTGCAAAATGGATCTCAGAGCATCCTGCCCTGCACGGCTGCCACCAGGCCTGGCACTTTGCAGCAGGACTTGCTCAGCCATTGCCCTGCAGCTGTTTTGCTGCTCTCACCCTGCAGCAAAGTCCGGCTCTTTCACCAGCAGCATCGCCCTGAGGTTCTCGGTGCTTCTGCAAAAGGTTACAGGAAGCAGCAGACCAGTGATCAGGTGAGACATTCAATTTCCACCACATCTTAAATCCTAATAAATGTTATTCTCTCTGATGAGGTGAAAAAGCCAGGAGCATTCCCCTTGTGCATTTCAAAGACTGAAAGACCAGAAGGCAAAGAAAACAAAGCCCCCGATTTTATTATTTTGAATAATCAGAGTGTAATTGGAGAGCAGACGCTGTCTGTAGCTTGCTGTCATTAGGGATCCTGGATTTCTAATAAGAAATCCACGAGGGAATTGGACGCTGTTCAGGGTTTTGTGGCTGGTTCACGGGGATGCACCTGCAGACAGATCCCTGCCCCGAGTCACTGCATTGTACCGGGAGCAGGAAATTTGGGCACCGTTTGTAAATCCCTGCACAAAGTGGGTCTGCAGCAGAAACGGCAACAGCCCCTCAATTATTGCAGCACTGGTGGGAGCTATGATAATTAGGAGTTTCTGGTATTCTGGAAATCAAAGTGATTTCTATTCTCTTCTTTAATTAATTCAGGCTTTTATCTATGAAAGCGGAGAAGAATTAAGGCTCTGCTCCAGGCAAAGTGCAACCATGCTGGTGCAGTGTCCAGCACGGTGAAGCTGCTGGACCGAGCATCCCTGGCCTCCAGTTCTTGGTGCTTGGGGAAAAAAAAAAAAAAAAAAAAAAAAAAGAAGGAGAAAAGCCAGAGGGAGCCGTGCTCCTTGGCACATGGACCCGCTGGATGGGGACACGCGTGAATCCCCAGCAGAAGGGGGAATTCCTCCACTGCCAGTGGGAATTCATGGGCCACAGGTAACACACACCCGGCATTATCACCTCCCCATGCTGAGAAGGGTGAGTCAAGCTGCGTAAAAATCATGGGACGGCTATAAAATCATGTTAGTTTGTTTGTTTTTTAATACAAATTAATATTGTGGGTCTCTGTTACTTAGCCTTGGGGGGTTCATGCAAGGACGTTTCTCTGGCTCACCCCGAGGGCTGGGAATTCATATAGAAAGACATCAGAGGCGCTTCCGAGGCACCCATGTGACTGTCAGAAAACGGCGGCGGCACTGTTATGGGATCTGTGGTGAAATCATGCGGTACGAAGAGAGCAGATGCCTTTGCGATGGGAAATCACACACGCACGGATGGCAGGAAGAGGTTTCCGATGCGACCTCAGTGCCTGGCACCAACCAGAGCCGGTCTGAACACAGCAACCCAAGACAGTACATTGCAATTAATCCATGCGGATAATTAACAGGATCCAACCCTGATAATGTTATCAAGGAGCAGCCTGGAAAGGATGCATTTTGCCAGAGGCTCCTAAACCAGCCCCAGTGGTCTGCGTGGTGGTTATATGGAGAGGTGCCAGCCTCTAGTTTTATATTTTCTGTATTTTAATATTCAGCAAATCAGGGCCCATTCTGGACAAGTTGCTTAATTTTGGGAGGTTTTCATACCCTAACCGTTTGCTGCAGATTCCCACGAGCACTGTCCCCAGTCTGAACCTGCACACCCCCAAAGCACCTCTGCTTTGGATTAAGCTATTTTCCTGCCCCAGGTGGATGCTCCTGCAAGAAACCTCATTTCAACTTTCCACCGTGCTTCATTTTCGGTGTTTTTCTCCTTTTCCTACTAGATGGCGCCTGCACAACAGGCGGGGACGAGCCCCGGCAGCGCCAGCGCTGAGCATCTCCACCAGGTCTCCTCCGCAGAGGGCTGATAAAATACATTTTTCTCCGAAAAGCCAGGCGGCTGCAAAGGCGATAACCTGACAGGAGCTGATTAGTGGCAGGAGTCGGTTTTCTGGTAGCTCTGCGTTATGTTTTCCAACCGACCTCCCCGAGGGATGCTGCCAGCCCCCCAGGAGGTCCAGGGGGGGCTGAGGATGGGGAGCAACCCAAAATGGGACCATGGGGTGCACGGAGGAAGGGCTGAGGTGGGGTGGGGGTGGATGGCAGATCTTCGTAACCCCCAAAGCGGTGGTGTGGATTTAGTGGTGAATTTGGGGTGCCTAGATTTGGGTAAGCTCTACTGGGACATGGGCACTTACAGCCCAAGCATCCTCCTGGGTGTCACAGCAACACCTGAGTGTGGTGAGATGCATCCGAAATGCAGGCAGTTCACAGGTTGGAGTGATAGATGGAGGGCGAAATGAAGTCCCTAAAAAATGTGCTCACTAACACCATACATCCCTGAGGTCCAGCAAGCGGGGAGCAGTGATGGGGAGGAAGGAACCATCCTGCACCTGGATTTGGGGAGACTTCAGCTCAACGTCTGCAGCAAAAAAATAAATAAATAAATGGAACTGCAAGGCCTGAGATACTTAGCAAACTCATGGCCTGTTCGGATCCAGGAGATGGGGAAAGTAATAAAACAGGTGTTAATCCCGGCACATTTCTTTTTGAAAGAAAGGTGGTGACATTTCGGTGAAAATGATGGAGGGGAGAATCAGAAAGGTTACTATATTATGAAAAGGGGGTGACAATGCAAAAGTAATAAGGTATCAGCACTTTGGGATGAGGGCAGTGGTCGCTGCTGAGCCCCACACGACCGACAGAGACCTTAAACCCGAATGGAGAACCATGTGGAATGAAATCTCCATGACCAAGGGAGAAACAGGCAATGGCTGAGGGGTCTGTAATAAACTAAAAGGGCAGAAAAAGGGGGGAAAAATGCCTGATGCAGGAGGGCAGGCAGCAAGGTCCAGAAAGCTTGGCGGAGCTCAATGATTTCTTTCTTTCTGCCTCCACGCCAGGCCGTGGCGCAGCAATAAAAGTGCACGGGACACCCCGTCAGGCCACGCCAGCCTCCTTGCTGCTGGAGGCACAATGGGTTGTTTCAGGAAGCCACGGGCAGGAATCACACCGGCCTCTGGGAACGGCTCAGGAAGCCTCAAGAGGAGCGGCTGCACGAAGCCGTGCCCAAAGATGCTTTTGGGAAAACTTCGCAAAGCCTCTGAGGGAAGGGGCAGGTGAGGCAGCGGAGCAGAGAGAGAGAGCGGTTTTGGGGGGACTGTTAGTGAATCCCTGGCGCTGCGGTTTTATTTGTAGGGCCACCGCTGGGAAGGGAGCAGGGCCGTGCCGAGCCTTGGGGCGGCTGCACAAGGACGGGGCTCCCTCTCCCCATTATCTGCCCCCCGGCACAGGCTGTAGGGACAAGTGCACGGCCCCCGATAGCGCCGAGCCGCACCCTCCGGGCCGAACGCCGGCGCCTCCAAAACGCGCCCCTATATAGCGGGGAGCCGAGAGCCGTGCCCGGCCTCCTGCCCCCATATAGGGGCGGCCGGGGGGGAGCCGTGCCGTGCCGAGCCGTGCCCAGCAGAGCCGTGCCGAGCCGGGCACATGGGCAGGGAGGGCGGAGCTGGCGACCTGACATCAGAGCGCCTCCCTCGCAGCCCCCGGACGGCTCCGTTCGCCCTCCTGCTGCCCGGCCCGGCGCAGAGGTGAGTACGGGGAGCAGCAGCAGCAGGAGGAGGAGGAGGAGGAGGAGGAGGAGGAGGAGGCGGCGGGGATCGAACCCGCGGCCCTGGGGCCGGGCGCGGCTCTGCCCGCAGGGGGTCAGCGGCACCCCCGGCGCTGCGAGCCCCCAGCCCCAAGCTGGGACCCCCCCGATCCCGGGGGTCCTCAACCCGAGGCTGGGACCCTCCGATGGCGGGGCTGGGATTCACCCCCAGGGCGTTGCGGAGGGGCTGAGGTTTTGGTTTTTGGTTTTGCAGGAGCGGGGCGCGCTGCCCCGTGGCTGTGCAGGGCCGTGATTACGGAGCGCTCTGCCCCGGTTGCAATGGGAAACGCTGCGAGCTGGGAGCCTGCGGGGACAGCTCCGAGCACGGAGGTTTGGGGTGTGCTCGGTGCCCACCCGAGAGCCGGGGTTATCTGGGTGTGGGGCAGGGAGCTGCAGGTGGATGCCCAGCAGTGGGATGCGGCGCTTCTGCCTCGGAGCAGGGCGCGCTCGGCTTTCACTTTCTCATCAGCAGCTTTTTGGGAGGGTAAGGACTTCTTCCAGCTCGGGAGAAATCAGGAATTGAGATATTAAAAAATAAATAAATCTCAGTCCCCTGTGGGTGAGTGGGGAGCGGCTGCCAAGCTTCCTTACTTGTGTAGGGTTCCTAAAAGGCAGCAGGGTTGGATGCTCCATGAGGTGGTTTTGGCATTTGTCCCGTGTCAGAGTGCTGAAGGGCGAAAGCTGTGAATGAGCTGGGGAGGCAGCATTCAAATAGGACTGTCCCATAGGCAAGGTGACCCGGCATGGGACTGTCCCTGCCCGGTGACCCTTGCTGGGACAGCACGAGGTTGTGACATCCCCGTTTTGGGGAGAGCCCGGAGGCCTGCACCCTGCAGAGCCAGGCAGAGGATGGACGTGCACCAAGAACCCCAGGTCACTGCCGTCCATGTGCTCTAGATAAAACTGGTGCATTGGAAATGTCTCCCATGGAGAGAAATCAAAACTGAGATGGCGAGAGAGGAAGGCCATCGTCTACAGTATCATTATGCTGCGGGCTGAGGAGATGGAGGGCTAACAAGATTTAAATACTACATCAGGCTTAAGATTTCTCCTCTCTTAAAATCTCATTTGCTATAAAACAAATGTACGGTAATACAGGATCCGATACTCACTGCACGTATTTGATTTCCTCCATAATTGTAGAGAAGAAAATGTTGGTGACTCAACAAGTCTTTGTTTAAAAAGAAAACACAGCGTGCCTCGGGAAAACATGCTTCTTGAAAGCATAATTTCTGTTTGTTTTGGTTTTTATTTTTGCTTTTTGTTTGTTTTGCTTTTTATTGTCAGGAACTATGCTTTGACTGCGACCTTGTAGCATTACACCCATAAATAGAAGCAGCTTTAGATTCATGGGAAACACATTTTTTCCGATGGTGGAAGAAGTAGGCCAACCAAGCCGGCTCTCTGGAGAGGTGTGAAAGGCACGGGCAGCCGTGGCAATGGGATGTCACGTAACAAGAATTAAAACCCACCAATTAGTTATCTAGGCGTTTACCATCACCGATTAGAATTACCTCTCCTGCCAACCTCACAATGGAGGCAAGTGCTAATTATTTCTAAGCTTTAAGTTACTGCTTCTTCACAGGGTCACTTCCCTTGCAGTGGATTAAGCTGCTTCCCATCTGCATCTAAGTGAAATGTAGCTTAAATGAAAGGAGAAAATGTTTGGAAAGCATGTCAGTGATGTGGGTGCTTACATCCCATTTCAAAAGCCCTTAGGTACTTTGGTGCCCAATCAATCGAACTTTTTTGAAAATTTTGGCTAGGGTTTAAGGAGTTCATACATAAACTCCTTCCATCTTTTTCCAAGTTCTCAGATTTTCACTGTGTCTATCTAAAGACTCAATTGGGATAATACTTACATATGCATTTCAGTTTAGTTCATATAAATACACCACTGTAGTCTCTGAAAAATGTCCTAAGAGTTCCCCACAGACCTCAGGCTAAAGGAATGGGGGTCTGTAGATAACGTGTCCACCACAGAAGTATGCTGATCCCACTGATCATCACTAGCAGATACCAACCTGCACCTCTTCAGTTACTTAAAGTAAATGAACTTCTTACCGCGAGGAAGTTCTTGGAAAGGTGGGTGCAGGAGGCAGTGCTCCGGTAAATCTCCCATTAAAAAGATGCATTAAAACCCATGAAAGAGGGATCCCAGCTGGACAAAACCTAAAAGCCAGACAGCACCAACTCCCTTGGCCAGCCACAGGCCCTCGGTTGTTGCGAGCACAACGTGCAGCACAGCACGGGATGGCTGATGGCTCAGTGGTGAAATATTTACTGGATGTACTCATCTGGCACATGCTGCGTCGCTGGGGTCCTGTGTGCATTGTGTGCACCCCTGCACCATGCTTCCCTCATCCTGGAGAACCTACCAGGGAATTATTTTGTGCTGTTTTACCCCGAGGAGTTTCCTCCCCAGACACCTCTCCTGCCCATCGCAGCTGCTCAGCAGAGCGGGTATGTCCATCACATACCTTGAACCTACCCCAAAGGACATACACTGTGTTTGGGAAACCAAGGGCTGCGTTCATAGGGCAGCATGATCACTATAGTCATCGTCCTTCTGTGGTTAGTTCCCAGTGAAGCCACCTATCCTCTTCTCTTGCTTTTCCTCCAGTTCCTCAGTCAGTAACAATTCCTCCTTTCCTGGTGGTCTCAGCACCCACCTGAAAGAGTGAAGAAAAATAGAGAGAAGCATATCATAGCTGGCCAGAACTACACATACACCACTGCTTCACAGCAAGACGTTAGCAGCTCAGTGTCCCTGAAGAAAAGGGACCGGGGGAATTCACCTCCCCAAGGTGACCAGCAAGACCCTGTGAGCTTCAGAGCTCACCGCGTGCTGTGCCTGGGCTTTGGGAGGTGACAGCAGGAGTCTTCAGGAGCCGGGCTGACCCCATGCTATGGGCTTCACCTCCCCGCCACCCTCTCCACCGCAGGGCCCTGTGCATCCTCTGAGTCGCTGCAAGAGGCAGAGCCAGAGATGCAAGGGCGTGCTGATCTTGGAGACCCTTCTAACAGGCGGCAATGGCCAAACCAAATGTTTGCATGCGCAGGCAGCGCAATTCCTCTGCGTCTTTCCTGGAAAGAAGTACGAGTTTTCAAACAGCCAGGGTCTGCCAGCTCCCTGGGGTGGCCGCTGGGCTCAGAGCTCGCGGCCACCAGCAGCAGGGCAGGAGCGGAGAGTTTCCCCTGCTCGTTTCAGGCAGCAGCACCTCCTCCAGTCATGCCTAGCTGCAGGCTGCCGTTAGATCTACCCCAAAAGATTTTGCCATCCATGTTTTTGGCTACTTACCTGCTCTCCCTGCATTTCAGAAAGGGGAAAGCTCAGGAGCGGGTGCGTCACTGAGAGAGAGTCATTAACTTGGAAAGAGCAGTAAGGCAATTAAGACCCCAAAAGAAAGCAATAGAAGCCCCCCAGGACTTCGCTACAGCACTTAACGTTGCTGTAAACTGTCCCTCGATGATAAGCTGGGGAAATAACCTTCTTATTCAGGGACACATCAACAAGATAAACTTGTGTGTGCTATGCCTGTAGCACGGGAGACGTGAGCTGCTCTTCGGAGGCAAATTTGGGAGAGGAGAGTTTGGGGATATCTGTGACACAGCTTGGTGGTAACTGCTTAAAAGTGTGTAGTTTGGATAAAAACAGTCAGCCAAAAGTTTGTTTTCCAGTTTAGTCGAGTCACAGCCAATATTGCAGGTGGGTGATTTTTCTGCCCAGCGTCAGCACTGCCCATTTAACCTCACCAGGTGCCAACAGGCTGTTGCATTTCTATAGGAAAAACGTGGCCAAAATGTCTGAGCTTGCGTGGGAAAAAAACGACTTAAGTCGTTCCAGCGGAAAATTCTGGGAGCCCTCTCTCCTCCACTTTCCCCTGTTTTGAAACATGTTTTTGAGTTCTGCACACGGCAAAGAACATCCTGTGGTCAGGGACGTACCTTTGGCTTCAAAAACCAACATCCTTGATATTCATCAATGTTTAAACCAGAGGGTGCATGAAGCAGGGGGGGCCAGTGCCCGCTTTGTGGGTGACCCAGAGGAAACGTTCGAGAGGAGAGGCTCAGAATTAAGGCTGTGACAAACTGGAGGGAGGGTCTAAAAAAGCAGGGCACAAGCTGTGTCCCGTGGGGTTGGACTGACCGACCGTGCGGACAGCGAGTGAGGGACCGGCCAGGCAGGGGATGGGGACGAGGACGGGGTTAGGGGCATCACAGAGCACAAGTCAGCGGTGCCGTGTGGTTGTGCAAAAGCAAACAGCGTGCTGGGAGGTAGGAGCAGACGTGGCATGTGGGGGAAGCGGCGTCTGCTCCCTCCACTGCCTTTTCGGGGGCTCAAATGGAAAATTCAGCTCCTCCAGGAAAACATGAAACTCATCCTCAAAGCGCAAAATGTGTCCACAGAGAAGGAGGGGGTGAATCACATGCTGTGACCTTTGGGGGTTAGAAAGGAAGCAGCGAGGGAGATTGATTCACTGGATCAAGAGACGCTGAGGGGAGAAAGCCGGGCTCTGTGTGAGCTTATGGAAGTGGTTTTAACAACTGATCTGATAAACACCAGCCCAAGGGTTAGGAGAGGGGTGAAGGCACAGCACGGTGTAGTGGCAGGGGCACGCTGCAGCCCCGGGAGCCCACAGCAGGTCTGTCCCCACCGCATGGCCAGGGACAGCCTCAGCACCCAGCAGTACCTGCCCGGGATGTCCCTCTCTGGCAAATGGGGACCTGGGGGACCCCGCTGCTGGCATTTCCTCATTCTTACCGCCTGGCTGGCATCCCACGGAGGTTTGCAACATTGCTTTTCTGGATGAAGCAACACAGACCGTTGGTTAATTGCATTTGCTGGTTCCTGGTTTACACTGGTCGGGAACTAGCTCAGTCTGTTTTGAAAGGAGTAAGAGGGAAAGAGGCAGCAAGCCTGGTTTTCCCCTCTTCCTCCCTCTTCTGCAAGCCACCCACAGAGCAGACGTGTTATTTCCAGTCAGCCAGGACAGGACTAAGAGGTATCCTGAAGTGTGAGCAGAGCTGGGGTTAACCAGCTTTGGATAAGCCCTTTTATTACTTCAATCTGTGCCAGTCGTAGCAGGTACATGGTACTGGCAGTGCTCTTTGGAGGGACTTTCTGGGTGTGAGAGAGACTTAAATGCTTTATTTTCCTTGGAAACAAAGCAGCTGTAGCCAAAAAGTAGGTATTTCTATGGACAGCAAGACCTGAACAGAAACTTCTGGCACTGAATGAATCTACCCAGCTGTGACTTGTTGGTGTGTTGACTTCCTAGAGAATGCCAGGCTCTGCAAAGAGGAGCTGCAGGGCTGTGGTTTTGTGGTCAGTCCAGGAGGTACAAAGGTCCGTGTCTGCAGACTGAATCACCTGGGGGCAGAGACCACTGCCATCCCTCAGCCGTGTGTGTACGTATGGGACCATGCTCCATGGCACACAGGGACCATCACGGTGCAGACACCAGGACATTCCTTGTGTGGAAGTGCCTTTCATCAGTGCCTTGATGAAGGAAGAACTCTTCTATATCACTTGTTTCCTCCTGCTGCTTGACCCCAAAGCTTATTAGGGGATGTAGATAATAATCATGTGCTTTATCTCAGATAACCCACAATGCCGAAACTGAAGCCCTGATGAGGCTCTGTAAGGACATGCACCAGGTTGAATCCACAGCTACTCAAGACTCAGTTGTGGTCAGTCTAAACAAAATCTGACCACAGGGGATGACACAGAAGCGGTTATTGTGGCCAAGGTGCTGCCTGCTAAGACTCTGTACGTGATGCTGAGCTCGGAGATGAGGCTTTGTGCAAACAGGAGCCAGTTTCATTGTGCTGTACAGCACCATTACATGGAGCTCCTTGTGAGATTGCTGCCATGTTCTTTGGCACAGTTTGACTCAGTGATATCTTTGAGATATTGTGTTTGACTTTTTGTTTGTTTGTTTTTAATCAGAGCTATTGTAAAACTAGATTGACTTTTATCTGCTAAACCCTCATACCAAGACAGTGAAATGGATCTCAATTTGTTTTTGGTTTTGTTTTTGGTTTTCCAAAAAGTAGAGCAAAGCCTGTGCCTTGCCATGATGGGTACATCCTGGTCCAGGGTTTACAAGCCAAGCACCACCAGACTGTGAATTATGGGAGCCAGTGAGGCTATAGTTCTCTGCCCAGAATAACTGAAAGGGTCCTGAAAAGATGGTCTTGTTGTTAAAGACGTGGCCAAGGATATCAGGGTCTTCCCAGGCAAATGTGCTGGAGCCCTGCTATCATTGCTATCTCAGTCACCACAGTCTGTGGAGGGTGGATAACGATAGCACCAGCTTCCCATTAGCAGTGGGGCATTATCTGAGTGCAGATTGACGTTGCTGGGAGTGCAGCCACACCTGGAGGGGCTCCTGCAGCCCTGCTCAGCCCAGAACTGCCGTCCTGCTGCAGAACCCTGCTGCGTGGCAGCAAAGCTTTGTTTCCTGGCACCGAGCCTAAGCTAACAGCTTCTGCCAAACCTCAAGTGAAAAATACATCGAGTTATCCTCGCTTTTCTTCTGCAAGAGCCCCTCCTGCCCTCCACCTGGGCAGCAGAGATTTGACTGCTTCGTTTCACCCAGCTTTTGTCTGTCTGATCCCATTCTTTGGGGCAGGAGCTGCCTTCTATCCAGTTTTGGTTTGGTGCCTGGAGCTCCTGATCTTGCTCACTGCTGTCACCGCTATTGTACTGCAAATAATAGAAGTCATTGAGATGCAATAGGTGAACTGCAGGCAGTAACAAGCACAATGCATCTGGGTGCAGCATCCCCAAGCAGTGATATAAGGGTGTCATTAATAGTCTAGCTGAAGGGCAGCTTTACTTTGTATTAGATATTTTAATTACGGAACTGCTTCCTGGTTAGGAGTGAAGCTAGTTTACTTCCACTGGGCTGCGCTTTAAATCATCCCGCAGCTTTCTTGGTAAGACACCGATCTCCTTGAACTTCACACGCCGTAACTCAGCAGGGGTGCAGTTTCCTTGATGGGGAAGATCAATAAATGAGGTTTATCCAAGGCTGCGGTATAGTAAAGGTGTGTCCGGCCTCTGTGGCTTCCACCCCCGGGTGACTCCTCAGTAACCTGGGTGGGCTGGCCTGGCCATGAGGAGCCAGCCTTGGCAGGGAGCATTGCGGGCAGGGTTTGTAGGTAAATGTGAGCACGTTTACCCCTGGCTTCACAGGGCCGAGCCCGAGGTGAGGGGCAGGAGGCCTGGAGAGGAGCCAGGTGGCAGAGCAGGGTGCCGAGGGGGCGGCAGAAGCGGAACTGGTGGCAGGAGAGATGGGGTCTGTGTGTTCTGCAGAGATACAGAAGTTCAAAAGAACTGTTACCTAATCACAAGCTCCATTTCCCGGCATCTGTTAGCCAGAGACCACGGCATTTCTCTCAACAAAATGTGTTTACTGCCACAGAGAGATTTTCTCCCCCTCCCTCACAAGAGTCTCTTGTGGCGAGCAGGCGTGAGGCGGCCATGGCTCATGGCGGTACAGGGCCTGCACCTCGCCAGAGACCTGACAGGCAGCATATGACCAAAATAACAGCACAAAAACCCACACCTCCAGTTCAAAGGCGTTCTGAGGGGCCTTGCTTTTTAACTGTTGTGGTGACTTCACAGGCTGTTTGGTTCCGTCAGCCTTTTTAATCAAAATAACAGGGGGCATCGAGGCTGTTTACCCCCCAGCACTGCAAACACCGCAGTGCGTTTTCAGCGGCAGTAACAGGACGGGCAAAACACACCACAAGAAGACTTGCTTGCAGCAGGATCCACATCCCTGCAGACCCATTTCATAATCACCTGCTCTGTTACCCTGAACATTGATTCCTCTCCCCGTGGCCGGGAGCCAGAGATGTGTCTCTATTGCAGGGTAACAGTTTGTGCACACAGGTTGTTGGAAAGAAGGGGGTTGCGTAGGCAGGAGAGCCTGTTAAGCTAAACAATAGCTCTGGCCCTAGAACAAATAGTGCTGGCCACAAATAAATCTAGGTGGAGCAAGAAAGTTTCTTAAAAGAGAAGCGGTGAACTTTTGATAAAGTGCCCGATAAAAAAGGGGAAAAAAATCTTTTGAAACAGAGCTGGCGTATTTACTGTGTGGTTTTGTGGCATGGTTGGTTGTGGATGAAGAGGACTGGCCTTGCTATGTTGCTCTCAAGCCTTCTCAGGATCAGGGCACAAGGGTTGGCATTGACCTGAGCTCCTACCATGAGGTTGTTCTTCACTTGGAGAAGTTCTGGGTGGTCTCTTCTCCATCCTCACCTACGTGTTTCTTTTTGCAGTTGGCAGGCCCTGTCTCCTCTCTCACTCATTCCCTATGGCCCTTTTCTAATTTTATTCCCTCGTCTTTGCAGTGGAGTGAGCAGAACTGCAGTGTGCTGTTCAGTGTATGGGCTTATACAGTGGTATATTGGGTTTTTGTGTTGTTTTGCAGTGACTGTGATACATACAGGCTATACCTGATGCAGGTGAGTGTGCATAGGTAGCAGCCTTGATTAACCCGCCTGACCTGACCTGCAAAACCAAGTCAGCCTTCAGGCGTACAAATCCTTCCATGGGTCTGGAACAGAAGCAGAAACCTTCAAAGCGAAATATGAATAATTCTCTCTTACTCATCCAGCCCATGAGAGGAAGTCTACGTGATATGTAGAAAGCAGAGAAGAGGTGTTCTTAAAGGGGAAGAAAGCTTGTCTCTTCTTGGCACTTGTTTATCTTCCAAGAGCACTTCTTCCACATACACGTATCTTTTGACTCTTGGTGAGAGAAAAGGAGAGCAGACAGAGAATAGTGAATTATAATTTTTAAGGTCCATCTTCTGAAGGTGTTTGTAGGCTTTCCATGAGGAACGGGGCTGAGAGACCAGAGATGGCAGTGGCTGTTGTGTCAGAAATCTCCCTGCCTGGTAACTCTGGCTGTGTTTGCAGTGTGACTATCAGGGAACCCTGAGCTGGTACCTGCAAAGAACTGTGGCTCTCAGATCTTTTTTTTTTTTTTTTCCTGAGTGTTTTTAACAAATTTACAGCTCATTAAAGCATACTGATAGGGCTTTTTATATGCCCATATGCTGCACTTGGCATGTGCCAGCAGTCAATTTTGGTGCTCAAGCACTTTGAATGAGGAGATCCTTCTGCACATTTCTCATAATAAAGATTGACTGTACTAAACAATTATCACCCATAAACTCAATCTTCTCAGTATTCAATCCCTTTCCCAGCTCACTTATGAGCGTGTTGAACAACACAGATCCTTGGGGATATCCCTTGACAACCCATTCCCATTATGAAAATTATTTATTTACTCTTACCCTTTGTTTCCCATTGGTAACTATTCATGCAGGAGCACCCTTCCTCTTTGTACCAATATTGCTTCAATCCCAGAAGAGCATTTTCAAACATTTTTAGAGCATTTTTAAACATAAAGAACATTTGCAAAAGCCTATGAAAAACAAAGCCTAGTGACTAGGTCACCCTGTCCGAGTGGTCACCTTCACTTTCAAAGACCTGCATCAGCTGTAAGGCCAGACTGTACTCTGCCAAAACCAACTGTCTCTTTCCCAGTATATCACGAGGCTGTTAATTCTGCTCTTTATTATCATTTCTACCAGTGTGCCCAATAGCAAAGCCATGTGTCCTGGTCCATAAGTTCTCCAGGCCATCTCCGGAGCACTTTAAAAGTATGGTGTCACATTTGCTATTTGCCATTCTTTAAGCACGAAGGCAGATTTTTGTAGGTGACACATCCCATGAACAGCCTGGCAGTTCCCTGATTGAGCTTCTCCTGACCTCCAGGCTTGGCTGGCTTGCTGCTGTTGAATTCATTGATCTGCTTAAAGCCCCTTCATGGTCTCAATATCTAATCTGTTACGGAGAGCAGAGTGTAACAGGGCAAAATTCATTAATGTTTGTAAAGCTCGTCAAGATCTTTCATGAGCAAATCTCATCATATTTTAATATATTGTTTTAAATGTCATGAGTAAGTTCTCATTATTCATTGAAGAGATGAAGCAAACAGACCCAAATATTGGAATAGGCAAAGGCTGCAACTCTCTTCATTTACCACTTCTAGGATGCTTTCATTTCACCTCAAACTCCTTGCCTTGATTCTGCTCCCACAAATCAAAAGCACCCCTTGCCACTCCCAAATGTGGGCTTTGAGATCCCCCTGGACTCCAGGGCTTTCAAGAAGATCTCTCCTGGTTCCTTGGGGTTCCAAGAGCTGCCATTGCTGGTGGCTGTTAGGATTGCTCTGGCTTTGTAGTGCGAGGTGAAGAACCACAAAGGACAATGAGTGCAGCCAGGTGTTTGATCACTCAAACCAGGGAAACTCATTCCTAAAACCATCTCCGTGCGGTGTCTTGTCCCCCTCCAATGGTGGCTGGACATAACTGCACACATGCTGGCGGGTTTAGCAGATGGGTCCTGGGCTACTGGGACCCAGAGCTGTATCAGGGATTTCCTTCCTTGCCCAAGACCTCATGCACTTCTATTCATGCGGCATAACTACATTTTCCCCTTGAACACAGTTGTGGTCTGGGCATCTGCAAGAGCTTCACAGTGAACTTGCATTTCCCCTTGTTCTTCCCCCCAGGATGTCCGGAGGAGACATGGCCAAACCCCTCCTTGGCCACCGGAGCGTGGAGGGTGACCCCACGGCACCCGCAGCCGGCCGCACCATCGGGGTGCTGGGGAGCGGGGACTTTGCGCGGTCGCTGGCCATCCGCCTGGTGTGCTCTGGCTTCAAGGTGGTGGTCGGCAGCCGCAACCCCAAGCGCAAAGCCGGCCTCTTCCCTTCTGCGGCTGAAGTCACCTTCCAGGCCGAGGCGGTGAAGAAGACGGATGTCATTTTCGTGGCGGTTTTCAGGGAACATTACTCCACGCTCTGTGATCTGGCCGACGTGCTGGTGGGCAAGATCCTGGTGGATGTCAGTAACAACACCGAAATCAACCACCACAAAGAGTCCAACGCCGAGTACCTGGCCTCCCTGTTCCCAGCCTGCACTGTGGTCAAGGGCTTTAACGTGGTTTCTGCATGGACGCTGCAGTCAGGTGCCAGGGATGGTAATAAGCAGGTATTGTTTTCTCCTGGCAAGGGCTAAATCCACAATATTTCAGCAGCTGAGGCCTGACTTCAACAGTAAATGGCCTGAGGCTCCCGCAGGTTCTGCATTTCTTTGCTCAGAAATGAAATACCCCACTTACTCCTTGCTTTGTAGTCTTTGAAGTCTCTGTGTAAGTGAAAAGTACTATTTATTTGTCTGCTTATCTAAACACAGACAGTAAAACAAACTGGTGGTGCACACATGAAAGGAAACCCGTCCAGGAGAGAGGTCCTTGGCAGCCGCAGTAAATCCCCATCAGAAAGCCTGCCAAGAAGCAAGATGCTTGGTGATAACACGGGCTTCCTTTAGCATAGCAGCCCTCCCGCCACACTCGTTCCTGCAGCCTGATCTCTCTTTGCCCTGTGTGTATCCTTCCGTTTGTTGCAGGTCCTGATCTGCTCAAATAACCAAGAAGCCAAGCGCACCGTTGCAGAGATTGCTCAGATCATGGGATTCACCCCCGTGGACATGGGCTGCATGTCCTCAGCCTGCGAGATCGAGAACATTCCCCTGCGCCTCCTGCCAGCCTGGAAAATCCCCATCTTTTTGTCTCTGGGGCTCTTTCTTTGCTTCTTCACGTACAACCTGGTGCGGCAGGTCATCCACCCATACATCAGGGAGCAAAAGAACAAATTCTACAAGATACCCATCGAGGTGGTCAACACCACGCTGCCCTGCGTGGCCTACGTCATGCTGTCCCTCGTCTACCTGCCCGGCGTGCTGGCAGCCTGCTTGCAGCTCTACTACGGCACCAAGTACCGGCGTTTCCCGGATTGGCTCGACCAGTGGCTCCAGCACAGAAAGCAGATCGGCCTCCTCAGCTTCTTCTGCGCTGCCCTGCACGCCGTGTACAGCCTGTGTCTGCCCATGCGCCGCTCCCACCGCTACCAGTTAATCGAGACGGCCGTCAAGCAGGTAACGTTGGCACCCTCCAGGTGTCAGCACCCCTAATAATCTTCTGCACACCTCCAGATGTCGGTTAGCAGGTTTCCTATCTCGGCCTTTGCACTCACTTTCCAAAGCACGTGGGGGAAGGAGCTGTTATCTCTGTGAGCACTTCTCTCACGAGGTAACTGTGCCCCATTGCGGCACGCCGCCCACCAGGCACACACCCGTCCATCCACACTGAGGACCACATTAGCAGGATGTTGTCCAGGCGTTTGCAGCCAGGTTTAGGATCAAAATCCCTCATGCCAGTGTGCCAGACGAGCATAAAGAAGCCTTTGAATCCAGCATTGCCAAGCACCTGGCTTGCCTGAGGTTAGATGTCCAGAGGGATCCCTGTTTGCTCGCACTGACAGTCACAGCAGATGCCTGCTGGAGCGACCAAGCCATAACCCTGAGGATTTGTTTATGTAGGAGGTGTGTCCTTGTTACAATGTGCCTCCAGGAGCATAACAAAATATTGATGAAGAGCTGGTCATAGTCTAAGGGAACGAGGAAGTGTAAAAGTACTTTATTGCCTTGTTGAGGCTCTCGGCAGTGTTTATCCAGCGTGGGATTGCCAACCTTCAGGCAATCCAGCCAGCTCTGGAGCCTGGCAGTGCCATGGATCAGTGTGACTGCCCTTCCTCTGCCCCTGGCTTCTTGCTGCATCTCCCTGCTTCTCCTGGGATGTGCAGCTGAGAGGTGAACCAGATCGAGGAACTGCCCCCAACCCAGTCTCCTTTCTGTGCTGGGATATTTTCCAAGCGTTCCTCACTGCGGCCACCCAAACGCTTATCCCAACACAGCGGAGGGAAGGGGCTGTGGAGGCAGCTAGGAGCAGGGTGGCTGGTTTTGGCAGCAGTGCCTGCTCAAAATATCCATCAGATGACACCCCCAGCCTCCCAGTTCCAGCCTGGCACAGGCCCTTCTCGATTGCCAGTCGCACATTAATCTCGGGCAAGCATCCTCTGTTCATTTCCCTTCTACCTCCTGTTTTCTAGCAACATCTTTGTTTAGTAAATTAAACCCATTTAATGGGCTAAAGAGGATGGTTCTAAATGTTGTTCTCTGCCATGCAGCATAAAGCCCATCTTCCTTTCCATTAGCATGAACAATTTCCCCCCCCAAAATGCACTTAAAATGAAGGTTATTAGGAGACTGCTGCATATTCAAGCATCTGTATTTGTTTTCATGGCTTTAAACTGAGTTCTTATTCCAATTATCTTTCCAAATGCAACTTTGGGGCTTGCTGCTGTGGTTACAGGCTGTGGGAGCTGTGATCATCCAGCAGTTCTTCCCAGCAGGCTTCAAATCTGACCTAGCTGGGACAAGCAGCAGGGGGATAAAAGAGGATTTTCACACCTCCCAAAAGGCAGAGGCCAGTAGCACCGGAGGTGGGTCTAGGAACCAGTGTTCATCCAGGGAATCTGCTCCCAGAACCCAAACGAATACAGATAAAAATCAATTCCTCTATTCCTAAGCGCTCCATTTTAACGAAACTTCATTGTCATGCCAGGCTGTGGAGAAGAAGATGAATATCTGGGTAGAGGAGGAAGTCTGGAGGATGGAGATTTATATCTCTGTTGGAATAATTGCCCTGGGCTTGCTGTCGTTACTTGCCATCACTTCACTTCCATCCATCGCAAACTCTCTCAACTGGAGGGAATTCAGTTTCATCCAGGTAAAGTTGACATTTGCCAATGTCACCGAGTGATTCTGCAGCCAGGGTCAGGCCCTCGCGCACCACGGAGGGCAGGGGTTGGCCTGCCATCCCCACGCGTGGCCACCTCAGCCACTCCACACATCCCTGGTCGGGATGTGAGCCCGGCAGACACCTCGGGGCAGCGGGATGTGGTGCGTCCTGGAGACCACCCCGCTGTCACGCAGGATGCATGCCGTCCGCTGCTGTGTCAGGGGAAGGGAAAATGTAACCCATCGTGTGCATCCATGTGGCGCTTAGTGGTGAGCTTTGCAAGAGTGAGTCTTTAATGTGCTGGCTGAAATTCTTCCTCACCCCGCTTCTAGCAGCATTAGCTAGATTCTATGCTGCTTCTAGCAGCATTAGAGACCCTGAGCAAAACCAGCCTGGACTTTGCCTGTGGGATGTCCCCATGCAGAGTCCTTGAGGCTCCTTTCCCCCTCACTCTGTGCCCCCGAGGAGCGCTGCTGTTCACAGGTTCACAGCTAAAACGCCCCTGAAGTCACACAAAGTAGAAAAGCAGAAAGCCTCGGGGCAGTTTAGAGAAGGCAGGGTTATTCCCTTCTGTGCTCAAGGTCCCCCGGGGAGCTAGCCGTGTGTCAGCCATGCCCAGCAGGCTGGAGGTGCTGCGGGGAGTTTGCAGGCAGATAACAAGCCAGGGAGACAGCTGGTGCAGAACACAGATCCAAGTGATCAGTGAAAAGTCCCTGTCTTCTAAAATGTGAATTAGGACTATAAGGGTGGTTCTTCTTTCTCCGGATTTTCTCAGTGGTTTAGGAACCTTCTTCCCACTTGCAGAGATGTCCAGATCCCCAGAGTGACCTGAGTACCCTGTGTGGGACATTCCCAAAAGCTCCCGGCACAGGGACACACGTGGAGCCAGGCTTCAGGCTAACAGGGACAGCAGGAAATAAAACTTCTAATACCCTCTGCACTTGAGACCAAATTCACCAAATTCAGAGGCCTAGATCCCGTGATTAATTGTTCCTCCTACACTGCTGCTATTTAGCCTGCTCCACACTTCGGGTGATGCTGCAGTGACCAGCGTGGCACCCAGCACACACAAACCCCATGGCACACATCCCCCAACACCTCCCCTGCGGAGCCTCTCTACCCGTGGCACCAGTTCACGCCCAGGGATTAGGGGATGCAGGGTTAGGGCATGCGGAGGTGCAAATCTGTCACTCATTCTCCCCTGCTGAAGCTCTTCAGCTGCACATAAATAATTCAATATTCATTAGAGCAGGAGTTTGAAGCTTGCTCTCCCACAAGTGCCCTGATCTCCAAGCTAGCAAGTCAGTTAGGGTTTTTTGTGGGGGATTTTTTTTCAGTGTTTTTTTTTTTTTTTTTTTTCCTGCTCTCTTGCTGTGGGCTGGTGAGTAATTATTTACACTGCGTAGAAGAGCCTCACCTGGAGAGCTCAACCCCAGGAGATTGTCCCTCGGGGAGAACAGAGATCTGGTGTTAAATATCTCTTTCAGACCGGACAACAGGAGCATATTAACGCTCACCATCACATCTCAGGGGAGGGCTGCAGCCGCCGAGACAGCGGATAAATTCCTGTCCTGGCTTAGGCATCTCATACCAGGAATCCCAAACAAAGGGAAAAACTTCCTTGCAGCCTGGAATGAGCCTTTGAAGCTCCCTGCATCTCCCTCTGGCTCCCCAGGCAGCTCTCCTGGTGGTGCTGGCGCTGTGTCATGTAACACGTACATTGTCTCCTACCCGTGCACCTCACACAACTGTCACATCTCTGCCCTCTGTGATCCCTTCCCAGCTCTCTCTAACGATATGTCAGCGGTGGCACCAAACAAATACGTGACACTGGGCTCCAAAATAGCTCTTGGCTGCCCCAGCTGCCTGGCTTAGGACATGGAAATACCACTCAGAGCTCTTTCTGTAGGTGCAGGATGAGGCATGGCAGCGCTACACAAGCCCCCAGCTGAGGACATGCAGGAGATGCACGGGTGGCATTGTGCCTGAAAGGGAATACAGGTCTCCTGGCGTGTTAGCTTCCAGCTCGTTAGTTTTTAATTAGAAATACTTTTTTTTTTCTTCCATAAGTTGGTGATACTTTTCTTAAGGAAATGAATTGGAGATAGGGGTGCTGCTCAGGACATCCAGCATGTGACCCTATTACAGTGCATCAGAGGCATCGTGGCTTCCCATAGAAAAGGGAGTAACTAGGTAACAGGAATGATTCGTATGCAATTCAACTTATAGGAGACATTTTTAATGTTCCCCAGTGATTTACGAATCCAGTCTAATTGGCGCAGAAGTAAAACATGTATGATTGCCTTTACCTCCCCACCCTGAAAAGTCCTCCTGGAATCTGAAGGTTGAATTGACCTGGTTTCTTGCTTAGCTCCTGATTGCAGGATACAAAGAATCTGTCATCGGACCCTTTCTGGCATTCCTGTCAATGAAACCAGAGCCAGGGCCAACTTCCACACAGCTAATGACTTTTTAGGACTAATGGCAGGAGAAATCAGAAGCGTATTTGGGTCAGGAAGGGGTCTTTTGCTTCGGATGCTGCACTCATTTCTAAATGAGCCACGTGTGACAGAGTCACCTCTGCTGATGCATTGCAGGGAGCCTTCCGGACACTGAGGAGATGGAGGAGAGAGAAAAATCAATACAGAACAGAAAATGCATGCCAAGCCTGCATTAGGAAGATGCCATCCTCATACAGCCATCACTCTGAGGGCTTTAACACCTTCCCTGGCAGGCGGCCCCATATTCCCCACGCTGTGACAGTGCAAAAATCCCTGTTTAAAACATTAAAGCTTCACAGCCAGGAGCTGCGTGGAGAAGACAAACAAGACCAGAGCTTCAAAACTCAGGCAGTGTCAGGGCAAGGCACGTGGGCAAATCGGCCCCAGCACGGGGCTCAGAGCTGCAATCTGCAAAACTTTTTTGGCTTCTCACGTGCCTGCAGCTCGAGCCCTGCGCTGTGACAGCCTGCTGGGTGGCTGCAGCCATGGGGCCGGTGTGCTCTGCAGAGCTGCCAGCCCCGTGTCCAGCTGCCAGCCCCATGTCCTGCTGCCACCCACTTCCCCCAATTTCTTACCAATTAGCTTTTTTGCTCCACGTGACCCGCCGCCTGCACACAAGGCTGGGTCACCGCGTGGCTGTGATGCTGTGGTGCCTCTCATCATACTAATTTCCACTTCTGCTCTTCCCTGCTGCCAGCAGCAGTTGAAAGAGAAACTGCAGAGGACCAAACTAATTATCTGCAGCTCTGCCGCACACGGAGCCCCGGCCGGACTGACCCCAAAGGCCACCCGTGCTGCCCGGTGCAGAAAGCACCTGCTGCCTTCAGACTGCACTGTCACCTCTCTCCCTGCCCCGTTTTACATCTGTGCTCTGCCAGATTAGTCTCACGCTGCTACTTCCAGCCTCTTTCCACCCAGGGATGTTCTGCCTGTTGGAGGGAAGCTAAGAGTCGATAAATGATGGATGAGCCACGGGTCGGTTCCCACTGTTAGGAGCGTTACCTCTTTCAGCTGCAATCGTGACACGTTCCAGCAAACACCTTCATTTTCCCAGTGAAACAAAGCTTGACCCTCTTTGGGTTTGCTGCCTGTTGTCACTTGGGCTTAGGACTTGGATGTGGCTTTGGGGAAGAAGGCAGCCTGGAAGACAGGGTGGGGATGCCCACAGGACAAGGTTCAGCTCGCAGGGCTGCTGCTGGCTCCGGGGACGACCTTGAGCAGCTCTCAGCTCAGCTGTGGCACGGAGAGAAGAGCTCCCTAACTTGGCAGGGTGCTGGGAGGGTGACATCTTGGCTGGGCTTACAGGCACCCACATGACGGTCTGATAGGTGCTGTAAAAGTAAAGTACATTGATACGGGGCATATTTTAGAGCTCTCCTTTCCCTGCCCTCCCAGTCCTCTCAGCTGCCGAAATAATTTGCTGCGAAGGGTGGGGGAGACTCGATCTAGCTTGTTGTTAGCAGCACGGTGCACTTTCAAAAGTTATCTGGGTTTTAAAATGGTTTGTCAGTGACCACAAACAGGAAGGGATGTTTTGAAAGGAGACACTTTCCAGCTGAGATTTTTTTTTTTTTTTTCAAGAGAATGTGACAGGTCCTTCCTCCTGTTTGCCCCGATCTCTGCTCTCCCTGCTGTGCGTTCTTTCCTGGACATACCTGCAGGGAGACAGCGTTTCTTGCTCATCTCTGATTGCAGCAAGCCAGGGATTTCAACTTCTAAAGGCTTCCTTCCCTAAGCTGGGGACATCAGCAGCGTGTGGTGACATTTTTCCTATCTGGGCACCTTGAAGGTTGGTTGTTATACAGGCTGAGACCAGACAGTCAAAGCTGGGCAGCAGACACACACATTTGTGCACCACAATTTTGGACCCATGTTTTTCTTTGAAAGCACAGCCAGCGGCCCTGGGGAGGTGGCAAAGGTTTGTGGCTGGAGGGACCCTGGCAGCTGGAGCCCAGCTCGGATCAGATGAGAAATCACTGAGGGGACCAGTGGTGATTGCCAGCTGGCAATATTCAGGCAAAATATTGCCTCTGTGGATGCTCAGGAGCCACAACCTCAGCTGAAAACAGAGCAAGTTCAAGGGGCTGAGTCCTTGCTGCCTCCTTCAGTGGATAAAGGGCTCTTGGCTCCCAGTTCCAAGGGTTTAGTCCATCACATAGCCTCAGGGTTCAGCTCATGAACCAACGCACATCTCTAGGACAGAGAAGGAAACCCATCAGGGCTGTTGCTCATCTGAGACCGGAGCGCTTCAGTTTCTAGCTCAACCTCGGCACGCTGCAGTTTTCCTGTAGGTGCCAGCAGTTACCTGCAGATCTCTGCTAGGCTTCACCGACTTCTGACAGTGCTGACTGCTGCTAGGTAGCTGCGATGCTGTGCGAAAGGTGTGTGCTTTCCATGGCTGGCCAGCAGCCCCTGGCCATTGCCAGCCACGGCAGAGCCAGAGCATTTGTGAGCTCCCCCCAGTTACGGGCTCAGCGGATACTGGGGCTGGGGCTCACCCCTCAGCTGGGTCAGCAGCATTTTCCAGGACACTCCTGCTGAACTAGTATCACACTTAACCTCTGATGAGAAAAAGAAAAATGCAGGTTGGCACGCTACCCATGCAAGGTTTCCAGTCGCATTTTATTCTAGAAAAAAAAAAAACAAAAAAAAAAACAAAAAAAAACCACGGGAATCCTCATTGCTTTCTCCGCACTGTGTACCCCTACAGGTGAAAATACCAGGTCCTCTGCTAACCCGTGTGTGTTTCTCTTCCTTTCAGTCCACCCTTGGATTTGTTGCCCTGCTAATCAGCACTCTGCACACCCTCACGTACGGATGGTCGAGGGCCTTTGACGAGAACCAGTACAAATTCTACCTGCCTCCCACCTACACCCTCACGCTGCTCGTCCCATGTACTGTGATCCTAGCAAAGGTCGTCTTCAGCCTGCCCTGCATCCACCACAGACTCGTGCGAATCAGGAGGGGCTGGGAGAAGGGGAGATACGTGAAGTTTGTTCTGCCCAGCGCAACAGGGGAGTATTCGAGCGGGGAGACCTCTAGCCACGTCTGACGAAGCGCCGGGGCGACGGCGGATTTCAAAGCACTATCGACATTTCTATAAAGGTGTTTCTTTTTCTTAACTATATGTATGTTTTGGTATAATTATATTGTGGGTAAAGAAATAAAATTTGGTGACTTTAGAAAATGGGCTACCATGAAAGAGTTTAGATGGTAGTATTTAAATGATATTGCTGGTTTGCTAGGACAAACGTGGCCTTAAAAATCACCGTGAAAGCTGAGCTAGCAGCACTAATACACAGAAAACTGATGGATTCTGCCTCTGGTGGTGCTGACTAGCAGCTCTCCATACCAGTACTTCTCTGTTGCATCCCTATCTGCTATCATAAATGTCAATGCTTTTGTTCTTCTTTTACATATGAAGGAACACGGATTTTCTGGGCTTTATGATAGCAGAGACATCCTGCCTCTTCAGAGTCTGGATCAGTGTAGGTAGTGAGGTTTAGAAACACAAATCAACTCTGGATTTGATCCTCTCACAGAACTCTGTAGCCGTGTAAAAGCAGAACAATATCTGTGTTGTGTAGTGTCTGCAGATTTTAGTAGAGGTGTCCAAACCTGACAGCAAATCCAAGTATCCTGCTTCCTCAAATAGAGCCAGCAGTTCTGGTCCCATAAGCTGTGAAGAGAGTTACCAAAAAGACCTGCAGCTTCACAAAACTTCATGGAGGAAGCCAAAACCTTATGTCAAATAATATGGTGAAGGTTTTTTAAATCATAGGTTTAAATCAAACCTGAACGTGCCCATTTACACAGACAAAACAGCAGCTCTAAAACTGCTGGTTTCACTGTCAGTGATAAGGTCTTTGAACTGTCTTGCAAAAGGCTCAGTGAGTTCTTGGCCACAGCATGAAAACACAGGAATTGCACGTTTGGGGCACCATCCTTCATTGCCTTGCACCTGACGAAGGCACTTCCTAAATCACAAAGCTTTTCTTCTGACTTCACACACACACACTTTGGATGAGGTACGGGGCAATGAAGAATTCCATCCTAATTTAATTTTATACCTCTCACTTCCTATCCCTTCAAGCCCTTGCTTTTTATCAGAATAATCCTTTAGCTTTTGGACATCCAAATAGAGAATGGACAGCCATTCACAAAAGCTCAAGCAACCAAGATGACACTAGAGGACTACCTCAGCAAGGTCAGGCACAAGGGCATGGCTGTAACAGCCTCATTTTCCTACAGCAAAGTAAAAGACACCACTCAGTGTTCAGCATTGCTTTGAAAAACAACTGTCAGCACCAAATGAGGCATTTGTGGGACCAAAAAGCACCTGTTACAAGACCAGTTAATACAAAAAGTAAAATATGGATTGATTTGGGGACAGATAGGCCCTTCTGCAAGCCAACACGGGTTCCGTAACCAGAATGATTCATGGACAGAGGAACTTCAAACTTCCCTGTTTAGTCTCAAATGACAACCGTGAGCAATGTTCTCCAAGCACTGCTCAAGCTGCCAATGAAACGGAGGGGTTTTAATTTGCGTACGGCTTACAGTAAAGTCTCCAAACACCACTTCTTTTCACTGAACGAAAGGAAATCGGCATGAGGGAAATGCCAAGTTTTCACAATCAGCTGATTTTATTTATTTATTTTGGCAGCACAGGGAAAGCAGCAGTCTTTTCCTCCGTCCCTTTCAGGAGGCTGCAGTTATTCAGGTTTTCCCATTCACCTCCAGAGCCCAGCCCAGATCAGCACCTGATCAAATCACTCACCGAGCAGATTGATTACCCAGCGCTGGTTATTTGTGGTTGAATGGTAGCCTAAGCTTCCACACGGATTTCAGGCAGTTTCACATGAGTAAAATTCCACCCACTCCAGCTTAACTCATGTTTGAGGGAAAATTGGATTCAGCAAGCTTGTTCCTAGTCTTCTCTTCCGTTTCACCGTCGAGCAAAGTCAACATAAAAGCACAAGTTTGCACATTTTCTGTTTACAATAAAGTATTCCAATGTTTGGATTTTTTTTTCTTTTTTTTTTTTTTTCCTCTTGGCCAAGCTTATTTTCACATCTTTAGGTCAGGCAAACAAAAGAGTAGGAAGCAAGGAATGAGTATTACCCAGGCTTGCAGGGGGAAGGTGTGGTTTTATTGTGAGACACTTGAAGGCTAAAGACTCACCTTTTTGCCCAGCAGAAATCAGGATTGCTTTGTTTACAAGACTTTCACACCCAATGCCCTTTCCCACTGATGGCAAAGAGACAATTGTCACGAGCAGGAGCTGGCTGTGTTGGTGAGGCAGCACAGTGCTTTCCAGACAGGTCCCAGCCCTACGGACAGTTCAACACCCCACAGCTCCACAGCATCTAAAAAAAGGCCGATCAGGTGCCTTGGGGTGAGGCCCCGTGCCAGGCCAGCACTCTGGGCAGCCACTCAGCAGCTCTTTAAAAGCTGAAACCTATTCCTGTTACTGCAGAGCAGCATTTCTGCTGGTACCCTCTGTGGGCATCAGGTCTCTAAAACCTTTGGCACACCAGTTTGGATAATTGATTCTGATTCTGGAATACTGAAAAGCAATTTGAGGTGCTTTTGAATCCCCTATGTATCCCTTTGTGGAGAGGGGATTTAGTGAGGTTAGCAAAGATTTCCCAATTAATTGTTTTTAGTACCTTCTGTCTCTCTATGTATAGGATATACACAAACTTATATTACTGCAGAGTATATAGGTGGAGTGTAAATTCTTTATATTTTTATTTTACTGTGTGCCTCTGGGACAGGTAAGAACCAACTGAAGAGCTGTAAGAGTAAGGCCAGTCTTAATCACTGGCTTCTGTAACTATATAAAAGATATTCTGAACAGGTCCATAAAATTATATCAGAACTCATTTCGGTCTTTCTCCATCCCATTTCCTCCACAACCACCCCAACAATACCATTATTTTAATGGCAGTAGTAGAGAGCAGGGTGATTATCTGGAATTTAACACTAGGAAATGAAACACACTCGGGCCAGCAGCTGGTAGCTCCTTGCTACCAGGATAAGTGAAAACTGAGCTTTGCTGTGACCCAGCATGCCAGGACCCATGTTAGGGAGCTACGTACGCACGCAGGAGGTCACCAGTGGGTGCAGACACATGTCGGGACACGAGGCCAGTGCTATTGCACAACAGCACGGGAACAAACAAGCTTAATTCACTAAACTGAAAGTCCTGTCGATACCGAGTTCAAGGAAGAGGGAGTTTCCAGGGAGGTTTATGGGACTGGAAAGGTAAAAAAGGAGTTTTAATACTATCATTTTGTTCTCCGTTTCTTATATCACTTCCTCATAGAAGTGGCATGCCAGATCAACCAACTTCTAGATCTGCAGTGCTGCATTTTAATGAGCTAATTTGTAACTTGATTTTAATGAGTTCATTTAAATGCCTGTGCTGAAGCTTAACCTCTGCAGGTACAGTTCTCTCACTCCCTCTGTTTTATAATACGAGGCTTTTAACAGTCCAATCGGTTTCTTGCTCTTCAGGGATTTACTTACAAAGTGACATATCAAGCTACAGTTAAATATTTAGGGTAATGCAGTTGCTTCAGCATCTCTGTACAGACTATTTCCTTCAATCTCTCCAAAATGGTCAGCTCAACGGTGTGAGCTGCTACAGGCAGCCCCAAAAGTCTGCCATACCCCTGGGCTTAACATTTCCTGCACTGAGCTAGTGGGACCCGCAGGCTGTGCCTCAGCTTTGAGGAATAAGATTTGTTGCAGTAAGACAATTTTCTTTTACCTGTTTATTGCATCTTAATAAGAAACATGTTTTTCAGAACTTCTGCACAAGGTTTTTAGTGCCAGTCAGGGCCGCCCTGAAGTTGAGCATGCAATAAACAGCAGGAAGGTGCCATCTGTGTCTGGGGCCAGTTCTTTTTGGCAGAGCGTGCATAGGAGTTTCTTATTCAAAGCCTAAAAATAGCTGCTGTGTGCAGGCAGTCGGGAGGATCACATAATACACATAGCATTAGAGGAATCTTTCAAAGACTTGAAATGGCACTAGAGCCATTCCCCTGGAAAGATAATCTGCTTTGCATTTAGAAACCTCAGCAGTGGAGGACCCACTGCAGCTGCTGTTAGCTGGTTACTTACTCTCGTTATCTGTTTCCCTGTGTCTGATCCACAATTAGCCAGCTTCAGCTGCTGCCGTCCCATGCCAGCCTGCTGGCTTAAAGAGCTGTCTACAGTTGGATGTCTGCTTTTAAGTAGCTGCATTATTCAGCACTCTGGAAAACAAAGATACTATGCAGATACTAGGATTTAAGCCTGCTTTCTGCAAGACCAGGTTCCTTTTATTTGAGGGGTGGGGAAGTGTGGAGAAATTGCCATAATACTATTAGGATATGGGGTTTCCACTTCTAGGTTGCTTCTTTGACCCTAAAAGCAACAGATGTGCTCCAGTTGGACGGACACCAAATACATGCACAGAGCCAAAGGTGTGACCTCAAAGTAAGGTCAAAACCAGAGTGATACCATACCTTCCACTTCAAAAATCTCCATCCATGGAAGAAAAAGGGCTTCCCAAAATGGCCTTAAAGAATATGTTGGGAGTTTTGAAAAGTCAAGGAGAAATGTAAGACACCAAGAACCTGTTTTCCTATGCTGGCCCTTGGCCCTGTAGGCTCCCTGGGCTCCAGGTTAGAAAGCAGAATTAAACCTTCCCAAAATGCAAAATAAGGGCAGACAGACGCAGTTCTTGCAGCCCTTGCTGACGTTGATGGTGCACAACACCATGTCACCTGCCAGAGGGCAGAACTGGACATAGGAAGATAAATTCTATTATTAACCTGAACTGTCACGCTGAGCTCTGGAACGCATTCACTGCCGACTGAAACTTGCACCCTTCTGGCCTACTACAAGAGAAGAATCACTATCAGACAGAGAGGATGTTAGCAAAGAAGAAATACAATCCATATCTGATCAAAAAATACCCTATCTACAGGAAGATGAAAGTTTTATGCTCCGTCCTCTCCCCCGCTGCTTCACCAGCCCAAACACCCACCTCTGCTGTCAGCCACCCTCCAGGCGTACCACGCTGCCAGAGGAGGTCCTGGTCTCCTGCAAAGCAGAGCTGGGTGCTGAGCAGAAGGAAGAGAAGTGAGAATAACACCTCGCAGACAATGTGCACCGCAGTGCTGCCTGCACCCACGCACACAGAAGTCTTCTCCCACAGACGGCAGAAGGCAGCAGTCGCCCATGCATCTCCTCCAGGCTCTGAGCGGCTGCTGAGGGTTACAGGGACAGCCTGGCACCGAGGCACTGCTCCTAGCACACCGGTGCTACCAGGGCAGAAGAAATGAACAGAAGCAGCAGCCCAAATCAGAAGGAAGGCTTGATGTCACCCACTCTCTCCCCATCGCTTACTTCCCTCTTCTGCAAGCAGGATGATGGGAATCTCAGCAGAAAGCTCAGTCACGCCGTGTCCCTGTGCAATAATCCTAATTTACCCTCTTAACCAGGCACCATCCATGCACACTTCAATCACTCGAAGCATAAAGCTCTGCACAGTGCTTGGGTCTGGGCTCCACAGCTCATATCCCATCTCAGAAAGCATGGCCCGGAGAGCACGGTGCCAGGTTCTCCTCATCCATGGTACTCCGAGGGAGAAATAGAAGCAGCTTAGGGGCAGAAGCATGGAGGACACGTTTGTTGTGTGTTTAAGCTGTGCTGCTGAAGATTTTTTGCTCTGCTTTGCATGTGTGTCTGTTCTGAGCGGTTTTCCTTGTGTTAAAAAAAAAAAAAAAGGCATATTTAAAGTCTACTTGACAAAAGCTCAGCAAATTAACACTGATCTTTTCCAGACAGTTCCTCAAATGAATGTTCTGCAAATGCCTCCTCACGGCGTGCAAAGATTTAGACACGCTGGAACTGTCTCCGCAAAGCATGCGCTCTAACAAGAGGAATTTAAGCACTGATACCAGTTCAATTTGCCGCTCTTTGATTTTAATATAAAAAGAAACACTTTCTGCAAGGAAAGTTTCAGCTTTCATCCCCGCAGCCCTAGCACAGACTTCGCAGGCTAAACCAATTCACAGATAAGCGCTCTTGCTAGACATTCAGTATTTCTTGGCTTACGTAGGTCCTGGAGAAAGAACAGGCTGTGCTGACATCTGGTGGCTTTCTCTGCAGCCAAAGACAGTTTATGGCAATAGGTCTTGGGTTTTCACTGGGTTTTTGAATCTGCTGTTGTATAGCAGATGAGGTACAAACCTAACCATTAAAGCACTGCAAATAAGCAGAGATGGCAGCATGAAAGAAAGGGAAGTGGCAGGGAAAACACGCAAAGGTGTGTCTGTTACCCCAGTGTCACGGTGGGAAAGTAGGTGGCAGGAAAAAGCAGTGTCCTGATTACCTGAATAGTAATGAAATTATCTACTGAGCATCTTTGGTTGATTCATCAATCATTTGCAAATCCACAGCAGTGATGGAAGGAAGATCTGGAGCCAACTGGTACCATTCAACCAGACTGGGCTCAGCCCAACAAACCTCAATAAGCAAAAGCGTGCACTTGCCTTAAGCACTTGTAATGCCTCCAGCCAGCTGCCACTGACTCTGAAGCCTGGATCATATCAGTCCTACGAGAGCAAGAACAAGTGTTGCAGGTTCTGTTTTCTCATTCTTGATCTCCGAACATCCAGGATTTCAGCAGCTGTTAGCTTGCAAGGCCAGAACCCCCAGATGTCCTGCCACGGCTGTGTCACTGTGGGACTGTGACCTGCAAGGTCGCTAAGCAAAGGATCTGTTGGGATGTGCTGAATGCTCTGAGAATGAAAGTGAAACATCACAGCTTACAGTTTATCTCTGGATCACTTCTAAGAACATTTTCATCAGATAAAGCAGTTCTTCAACTTTATCTGCAGTGCATATCTGATTTTTGAGGACTCCTCTGTGCCGTCAGTAACTGTCAGCATCTAACTCAGCTACCTGTGCTCTTGCATCTGCAAGAGGCAATGTGACTGCCTCTGAACAGAAAACTACAAACAGCTGCACGTAGAAAGCACTATATCAGAGCCTGAGAAAAAATAATCTATTACAGCAGTTTCTGCATTCAATTATAAAAAAAATAAAATATTAAAATGCCTAATGATATAAAAACACTATTGTAGTATGTATGTGCCAGGAGTGTTGTACATTTATCATTTTCTGTGCTTATTCAGTTACGCCGTTACCTCTTCTTCTTCCTCATGGTAATTCCTTTCTTAAGATAATCTCCTCCTTTAGAAGCTATTTTTCCACACCCCCTAACCAAAACTCCAGTCTCTTACATAGTTTTCTTTCTCTGAGAAACATCATAGCTCCACCAGTCCCAGCTTGACCACCTTTCCCTGCTCCACTGCAATAACTGAGGAGGACATGGGTTTTATTTCAGTATCCAGCCACGATACTGTTCTTTTTGTTAAAATAAATAATAATAATAAAAAAGGCTGATGCAAGGCTCAAAGAACATCATAGTGTAAAAAGGATTATTAACACCGTAATGCCTAAGAATGCTAAAAAAAGGTATATGATTTATCCTGCTGTATGTTATAGAGGCCACCTTTGATCAACAGTAGTTGTGAACCGATGTGGATCACAACCTCTGCCAGGGTAACAAACCCTGGTACCAGCTATGTGGGTGGTGGGCGCTTTCCTTTAATAGAGGCTTTCACAACAACACAGGTAAAGACATCTCAGTCCTTACTGAGTTATCAGCCAGTGTTCCTAGATTTCATTCAGTGTGCAACACTCCTGGAATCAAACCCACTCTGCAACAAGGCTACACATGGCTCTACCATATCCCACCCAAAAACATTGGAGCAGCATCTTATCTAAGGTTTTATGGTAGCTCTGTTTTGGTTGTCAGTTTTATTTTCATTTTTTTCTGGAAACATGCATTATTAAAGCCTCAATTAAAAACAACAACAACAAAAAACACAGTAGAAACACTTCAGGGAGAATCCAGTTTCGAGTGTGGTCACTGACAGCATTACAAAAGGCTGTACTGTGCTGCAGCAGAAAGCAGCCAAGTGCCACTGCCACAGCCAACAGAGCTCACAGAGCACTAATTTAACTCTTTCATTTGAAAGAGAAACTAATCTAAAGTGACAGACAAATAATTATTACTTGGCATTAAAACATTTACATTTTTCTTGTTGATGTTGTGGAACTTCTCTTCCACTGTTACACACTCAGTGTCACGCTGAACTGCTGCAACTGTACTAGCTATAACTACAGAGAGGACACGCTAAAAATTGGTGACTGTCCAACACGAATACGTTAGAGAGAAGGGATCACAAAAACAATCCAAATCTGTCTGAAAGGGCTGGAGAGCAAATTAAAATCCTCACAACAGGAGCAAAACAATGACAGTCTGCTCGGAGAGCCTAAGCGTGCTGAGAGACTCCCTGGTAGGAGAGCCCAAGACAGTGATCTCCACAGTATGCCATCTACTTACCACACAGTTACATTCATTATTGTAAATCTAGAGTCAAAAAAATATTGGAAAAAAAAAAAAACACAGCATAATCCCTTTCACGATAGAGTACAACAACATTTGAAGCAAAGCTGTTGGGGAGGAACACCAGCTACCTGAGAGGTCTCCAGCCTACACCAGGGAGTTGTCATGAAGGATGAAGAAAATGAGGTGGGAACAATGCATAAAGGTTTCTTTGGCCCTACATCTAAAGTAAAGGGAATTTTTATTTTAAAGCTTTGGATATCACGCATCTGCTTTCGCTATCACCTGTCTATCACAATAAAAAATAAAATAAAAATCAAAGTTCTAGGAAACTGTAAGCTTACTTCTCTGGAAAGTCTCTAGTGGAAATGTTGTTGTCAGCTCTCACCCAGAGCTGAGGGTAGATGTCTGGGTCTAAAGCAATTGCACATGAGGTCACATTTGATTTAGCACAGCCTATGCCCAAAAAGCCTACAAGGCAGAGAGCCAGAATCGCTTCTGTTTCCCTGAAGAGAGGCTTAAAGACACAGTGGCCCATCTTGGCAACTCCCTAATGAGCAGTTAAGTGTCTATCTAAACTAGAAGCATGACTATTTTTTCTTGTTCTTAATTTGGTTAGTGTCCTAAATTTGGCTAATTCCAGGAAAGCCTGGAATTACCAAGAACTAACATACAGTGACAGAACATTTGGCTCTTGGAAAGCAGGAAAGAATAGTCTTGAAGACATCTGTTGTGCAGATTTGGCTTCTCCTTGCAAAAATGCAATCATTCAGGTTTCACTCTTGAAACTGAAACCATGGGCTTTCACAACATTTGGAATAAATCCTTACTCCTATTTATGCATGTTGATTCCCTGGCAGAACTCAGGTTGCTACCTCTTCCATGAAGGTGTCTCCACGAAGCAATGCAGTAGCAAGCTGAGCTGAACACAAAGGCCTCTAACAGTCACTTTCTCTTTCAGCATGCTAAAGAGGGCTAGAAGAAAGTATAAAGGAAAGCATTCACCAGTGAAGAGCCTGAAACACTTGCCAGTGTGCACCATTTAAACAAAAGAGCCTAAACATAAAGAGAGTGAAGTAAATCTATTACTTGAAACAGAGACTCTCTTGTCAGACACTCTAAAATGCCCATCGATTGCGTCACAACAAGTTTCCATTTTCATTAGAAGTTACTGCTAAGAGGGACTTTTACTGTGCATTGTGTAATATCAGTACGTAGCTAACATCTGCTGTAGGATCCTACCAAGAACGTGCATCACAGGTCAGAGATTGGTTGCACCGCCAACATTGTAAAAGGCAAGCAAAGGAAAAAGAAATGTGGGAGGAAGGAACAAAAAAAAAAAGGCATGTATGCCCCCCAGTCTTCCTACTCTCAGTCTTAACATATTGACAGAAATTAATTTCTATAGGAAGGGAATTGCACTGTTTGCAAAGCAATCCTTTAGGATTTATTGATCTTTAAAGAAAAAAAAAAAACTCATTAAGCAGAACAAGGAAAATTTACAATGAGTATGGGAAAACAAAACAATCTCTTGGGATCTTCACCAGGCCGAAACAGGATTAGCTTTGTAGTTTCTGTAATCTTCCTCACAGAAGAATGCTAATTCGGTCTCATTTGCTAGAACGAATAAAAAATGAAATATTTAGCACACCAGTAAATGAACCGCCCAACAACGAGCTGTTTAGAATCTCAGAAGACAATTGGTGACTTTTTGGGCAAAGACAATTATAAATCACCACACAATCCCCAACCTCCCCCCCATATTTTTACCGGTAATAAAGATGCAGTTTAACCATGTTAAAAGAACAAGAACTTGAACATATAGAAGAAAATGTGTACACAAGATCCCTCAAGATTTGTTTAACGCAGACGACAGAATTGTTTGTATAAGCATTCAGCAAATTAAACGATTGCATTTCTAATGCCTTCAAATGCTGGAAAAATAATGAAGCATGATTTTCTCTTTTTTGTGCATTTTTCTTCTAGGAAAGAAAAAGAAACATTTTTTTTTTTCTGTGAAATTAGCCTGTAGGTATAATAATTTAATACTTAGAGGATCAGTAGAATATTTTACAGATCACTTTACATTCTCCCTCATGACCCATCAAAATATGTGTCTGAAGAAGTTAATTTTTTGCCCTGCTGATGATTAATTCATGAGGCTTCAACAATATGCAAAGTGAAAGACACAAATTGGCTTCTCCAGCAATACCTTCAAATACCTCTAATTATTCACAGGGGATATGGCAGAGCTAAAGGACCCACAAAGGTTCAGAGCAGTCACAATTCTTTCAACCCAGTAGGTCAAGGACTTCCTCTTCTAAAACAGTAAGTCAGCAACATTACTAATTCAGAACAGAGACAAATCTGATGGAAAGCCTTCACAATTATTAAACATGGAATTCTTTAAGGTGCTGAGCCAATAAGTTCCACGTTCGTTTTTTAAATTAAACCTGAAGTTAATGAAGTCTGCCTGTCTTGTAAAAAAGAAAAAAAAAAAAAGTAGAAGGGGTTTTAGACTCTCAACTAGAAAACAGACAAGACTGTTTGCAATGAATGCTGAACACTTTATTAACATACACCCTACTCTTAAAAAAAATAAAAAACAGGCAAGCATTAACTTTGCTGAGTAGATAATAGCTGTAATAATAATCACTACCACAGAGGCTTTCCCGAGGATACTTATCTAATGTCCTCATAATTTATAACTCTCTAGCCCAACCCTGAAAAGTGCCAAGGGCAATCAACTGCAGCTTCAAAAAAAAATGGTCTGCACGCCTCTGAATTTCCCAGATTTCCTAATAGAAACTCTGTTTTATTCAAGTAAATCTTGTCCAGACTAGATACTGAAGAAGAAAAAAAAAAAAAAGAAATGATAATATACCAATAGGAGCTTTCAAATCTTACTGATTTAAATGAAATGTACAAAACGAGGACTAATGGCACATGCCATCATGCTTCACTTCCTTGGTTTCCCATTTTCCACTTCTTGTTGAAGAAAGACTTCTGCAAGATTTTACTACAAAGACTTCATTCTCATCTTAGCTAATTTTCATATCAAAATATCCCAGAACATATCAAAATTCAAAATCGTAATAATCTATACCTTTAGGAAAGGTATACTGAGGGCAGGTGCAGTACACTCCAGGGAAAACCATTACAGAGACACTTCAGACCACTTAAAAGTGAAAAGTAAATGGTAGAAATCTTGAAACAATGAAAAGGGGAAAAACAGAAATAAAGCAAACAAACAAAACCAACAATGACAACACAAAACACCAACTTAAGAAAAATCAGGTCCCCTCTCTGACACCCCAAAAATCAGGGGTTTGTTTGTTTGTTTTTGTGGCCAAGAGAAAACGGAGGTGGCTTACAACCATGTCACAAAACATAACCAAGAACACTGAGGTGCTAAATTCTAAGAAAGATGCAAGCAGATTACTGGCCAAATGTCAGAAGTTGAACTCTTTGAAACCCTTTAGACTATATGACCATGAGAAAGAAAAGCCATTCTTTCTGGGGAGCAATCAGATGGCATTGGGAAGAGGAGGGAGTTTTCTCTGTGACACCCCTGCACTTAGAGTGCAGGTGGTTAAACATTACAGCGAGGCAAATCAGAATCAAATGAGCAAATGTCTATATGAAGGTGGAATGCTACTACATCCCTCAAGTACCCCTCTGCCACAAAGTCATTCAGCCACGTTTATGAGAAGCCCAAAGGACATCCAGGGACCATCAATTTTATCATGACAGACATTTCTTTACATTATTACCAAAAGACATGCCCTATATGCAGTCCCCTGTCAAAACGTGAGAAATCAGGTCAAGTTTCAACTCCATGCTGCGTTCAGCACATTCTCTAAATGATACTCCTCGAGTCTTCCCAAGCAATCTGACTACCAAGGACTGCACGTTGCACATTAAAACAAATCCAAGCTTATTTCATTATTCCATACTGGTTCCACTACTTACATTTCTAACCAAAACATCAGTTTAAATGTTACTGATAAGACTAAGCAGACACGGTACTAATAACCTATCTGCCAATCATTTAAAATTACTCTCAGCAGAATTATGAGCATACCTTCTGAAATCACAATTTGCATTCTGAACATTCGGAGTGCAGATACCTGCTGCCCTCAGTTCAATGATTTCAATGTACGTTATCCCCCCTTCTTCCCTGAATAATTACCAAGTAGTGTAAAGAGAATCAGGAATACCATTTACTTTTCAGCAGGCTATCCAAACATAATCAGCCAGTTATCAGTTTAATGACAACCACAGTGAACAGCACCTTCAGTCAATATAAACGTACTCATACCTACTCCAGCTGCTTTCAGCGTACTCTCTTCTTTCAAAATCAGTTTGTCATCATCTTCCAAACTCACTACAAGCTCACCAGTCTACAAATTAGAGAACCAGAATACAAAGATAAGAATTTACTGTTTCTCTGTCCCAGTCTCGTTTTACAGTGCAGACATCTGCCTGCATTAAAGCATGCAAAAGGGGAAGAAAATAGCTAATAACCATACCTTTGATTTGTGTGCTTGGTGAATTATCTTCATTGTATCTGAAAGAAAATACAATGTTTTCCTAAAATAAACTTTAATATGCAGGCAACACTAAAAGTTATGCTTGGGGAAGAAGACAGTAACAAAGGGGTAAGGTTTAAATTTTTTATTAACAATTTTACATATTCAGTCTGAAAGAGGAGAAAACATTTTAATTTCCCAGTCCTGCAGCCACAGCCTTAAACCAGTCAATCCACCATCTTACTGGGCTTCTGTCTACTGGCTGAGTTACAATAACTGACTAAATGACCATCCCAATTGCCAGTCGAAACACATCAATTCAAATGCCAGCTAGGGTGTTTTAACTTAGCAGGTTTTATACATGCAATTGGGGCAGGACAAACTGCATTTATGTGCTGTCAACAAATGCAGCTAAATTGACAGACAGCACGTGATTAAGGCACAGTAACCTGACTACTTCAGGTTATTATTTGAAATCTTCCTTCTCATGAAGAAGTCATCCATGTTAGAAAGTGTGTTGAGCAAGTTTTTTTGCCATGAATATGTACAACTCTCCTTTCTTTCTACATCCCCTTCATATTTACCTGTGACATTTTTGTGTATTTTGTTTCCATACCTTCAATGCGCAATTCTGTTTCCAAGTTTGTTTCCATACCTTCAATGTACAAATGCGTAATACTCTGGCCCCTTTTGAATGTTTTATTTAAAATATTACAGAAGGTCAAAACTACTCCATATTCCCACTGCAGAGTTCACTGAAAAGGCATTCTTGACGTGCAGTCCTAGCTGCAGTATTAGAAGCAAAACAAGTTTGCAATTACCAGGATCCATCTTGCGTAGAAGCATGGCAGAAGAACAACAATCACAGCAAAAAGATACTGTAATCATGAAAACTTTCTCCCAAAGTAAATACCATCCAGCCTCTGCCTCTTAAACTTCTAGATCTACTTCGCCACATTCCCTGTTCTCTGGTCTTTGCACAGTTGTTCTCTGAACTATTGACTCAATTTTACTTCTCCACACCTTCATCACTGGCATCCAGAAATTCACTGCATCTTCATTTGAGCTATTAAATGGCTTCTGCAACTCTGTTATAGAGATAAAACTGCTGTATCTTCTCATCCCAGCTACTTCCTCTCAATTGCTTTTGCTATATCGAATAGTCCCAACCTAGTCCCCCTTAATCATATATATTATTTAACTTTTCCTTTTCTGGTAACAGATCTTCCATGACAATAGATAAGAAAACACTTTCTAAGCCTCTCTGTGAAGTATCGACCATACTGCTCTGCATTTATGGGGGAAAAAATGGAGAAGTTGCTTATGAGACAAGATAGCACCCTTCATCAGTAAAAAGGAGGTAATGACAGGGTAGAAAGATGAGAAGATAGACTGAGAAGAGTTCTAGATCAAGGACATGAACGATGTGTACAAACAAATGAAGGGAACATTTGGAAGTCATAAGCTTGGAGATTCAAGTGAGTCAGAGCACCAAGAGGAAAAAGGTGGCGGTGATGTATATGAGGTCAGGAGAACCAAGTAGCGCTGGATTCTGGACAGAAGGAAGCCAAAGCAGTCAAGATGAAAACCAGCCAGGTCCAAGTGGCACTGCCAAACAAAGCAGAGAGATATCTGACTCTTACTAGAAGTATTCATGTGGCAGTCTTACGGCCTCTCGATCACCACAATACAAGAAAGACAACAGAGCACGCAAGAGATGCCAAAAACACGAACCTGGATGATTCACAGCCTAAGGGGAAGGTGAGGAACTCAGGCTTGATTTTTTTCTGTGTGAAAATTTCAGCATAGCTGGCACCATCCCACTAAAAGGCCCCCACTAACTGGTATAACAAGTTTGAAAGTTCTGCTGTGTTTTGCACCCACATTAAGCTCAGTCCTACGCAGCACAATCAGGTGCTCAACCACAACATATGCTTGCAGCAAAACTAAACTGATGCTGTGAGTGATGAAAGAACTAGCAGCAGGGATAGGCAGCACCAGAAATACAACTGGTAGCAGCCCTACGTGGGACCCATCCACTCAAAGCAACAGGTATTAGGGGGCTGAAAGGCAGCACCAAATTCAGAATTACAATTACCTAGATTTCAAGTCATACATTAAAACTAATAACATTTAAGTCCTTGTCACTGATACAGTGCAAATCTTAATCCCTCACTCTTTTTCTGTTTTCATTTTGTACTGTTTCACCATCAGCAAGAACAAAGTATGAAATTCACTCATTCACTTCTTTGAATCACTGTAGAGGAAGGAGTTTGTTACTGCCAAGAACGTGGAGACAGATGATCACTTGTAGCAAAGCTCCAAGGGAACTTTCAGAACTGTCAGGCTGAGGAGAAGGTATGTGACTGACATCTGAGTTACCAGCCTCCACAAAAGGAAATAGTTTATTTTAATTTGAAAATATTTTCTATCCCAAACAGATGAATTGCACACATTCATGCCAAGCTTCACAAAAGGAAATACACACGTACATTTACATTAGAAGATAAATTCAGTCTAAACTTGACACCAGACTATTTCTTTCCACTAGCTCTTAAGAGTTTTCTAACCTACTTTGAGCAATGTTCCCCTGCTCCTCTCATATTATGTAAATTATTTAAGAATATGAGTTTTATGCATTTTCCACTTACTGCCTTAAGCTTCTGCTTCATGATCCTTTTTGACCTCACAATTAGTAAAGAGATACTGAAATACATAAGTACAAACAGAACTACAAATTCAAAGTGTTTGAGGCCATAAGCTGCTCTGTAAAGTAAAAATAGAGTTAAAAGGTGGTTATAAAAGTAATAAAAAATTAATACCAAAAACCATCAGTACCAATTAGCAAAGAATGTACAACATGCAGCCTAACTCAAAGATTAATACAGAAGTTTAAACCAATGGTCAGGTTCTGTAGATCCCAGTGCATAACCCCAACTACAAGAGCTCGACAGAGCTGCAAACATAGGCAAGCACTGCAACCTGCATGAGTATGCTAAAAGAGTTGCCTCCTAAAATGTCCAAACTGTTATAGATTACATCTAAACTGGTATAGATGTTAACTGGTATAGATTCAATGATTACGGCTGCATCTTGCAAGAATTAAAACAAGAAAGAATACCTACCATACTTGTAATTTTTAAAAGGAGGAGGAAGTCCTGCTCTTGAAGGCACATCTGTTAAAATAAAATCACCGAGTTAAAACAAAGTTGTCTTTTTTAATTTCCAGTAATGCACAGAAGTGCAATGCATGCATCCTAGACACCCTTTACATCAAAATAAATCATCAGCACAAGTGACTTGTTTGAGCAACAAATACTGAAACACAACCTTTGGCTCAGATTTGACAGTTGCTCCATATTAGCTTAACTTCACCCAAGCACAAAGTTCCCCTGAACAGCATGACCCACATGGATAGCAAGTCAATGCAATTAGGATGTGATCATGGGAGTCAGATCCTTCATAATTCTGCCAGAAACATCCTGTTGTGGTTTGTAAAGTCCAAAGTCCAGAGTCTCTCACCACCTTCTACCAACAGCATCCTGATAACCGCCATTCATAACTAACTGTTCAGTAAACACAGCCATGCTAACCAGTCACCAAAAGGAAGCCAAAGGGTAATAAATTAACTCTTTAGCCACATGAAGGACACGGCCAATAAGCCACTGCAAGAACACCAACACCTCCCTGGTGCTAGCATCCCCAGTGACATCCAGGGATTTAAGCAGGGCCTTGGAAGGCCCAGTTGCCTGTCAGCTGCTTGGCAGCAACATGGCTGAAAACACAACTTCATCAGTAGTACAAAAATTTATCTCAAATTCCTCCTTCAAAACAGATTACAGTAAAGGAAGGAACATGGATTTGGGGCCAGGAACAACGCTACACACATGGGGAATGGGGTTCCAAAAAGACTGATTCAAGACACTAGCTTTGTCTCAAATAGCAGCAAGTTGCAATATTGCACACATCAAAAGCAAGGTTTTTTTTAGCTTTATTTCTTTTATTTTCTTATTCATAACAGCAGCTGTACCATATGTTCTGCAAGTGCTAGTAGTTTTCTAAAAGCAACCTATGATCTAGCCATGCCTATCACTGTCTACAAGTAAGGAAGTCGCTGAAAACACAGTACAGCTGTAAGGCCCAGGGCAACATCCCAGAAGTTGCTAAAATGTGATCAGCTGCAACAGTTCCAGACATGTTTAAGCTGACATCATGCAAAAAAAAAAAATAATTATATAAATAAAACCCTGTTATTCTGCCCACTTTGAATGTCTCCATTGATGTGTGAGAAATACACCTGCAAGGTTAGTTAACACCCTGGCCACTGAGTTGGTGCGTGGGCTGGTCTACGTTTATTAACTTTCAGATACACCGTCACTTTCGTCCAGGCTTCTGAAACATACGGTCCGTAGATGAGTAAATCCGCACCATAAAACTCCAGATGGAGACAAACACAGAAGCCAGCATGCAGACCAAGACCTCACAGTGTCAGAAACAATTTTCACAGTGCTCTTCCTTCGCACAAATAGCAAACAGATGTTCATTCCCACATTCCACTTACTGGTGTAGCTCCTATGGATCAAAGGCTCCCTAAATTCTATTGGTTTACCCATGTTAATTTCTGAAAAGCTGTCTGAGAGCACTGCTCAAGGAGCCTAAGCACAGAGCCAAATGCAGCAAGGCCTTTTAGTCAAAAAGGATCAAGCATGAGGAATTAGGCAGGTGGAGCAGCCTACCCAGATCTAGGCATGGCACGCTGACCATGGAAGCTCTTATTAACTCCAGACTTCTCATCCAAGCTGGGAGAGTAAACAGGGGATATAAATACAACTCTGGTATCTCTACAAAAGCTGCAGAATTTCCACTCATTTGTTTCCCTTCAATTTCTTGTGCAGGGATGGCAACATAAGCGACAAGAAAATAAATAACAGCCCCTTACCCTTCTGTACAAAAGTAATGAACTGCTTCACCGTCTGATCCAAGTTAACTCCATGATACACCACAGGTCTGAAATTCCGGTGCTCAAAAGAGCGAACAAGGCGAACCGTGATGGTTGAACTTTCTGCCGACATGAGAACTAATTTCGAATAACCTGGAAAACATCAGAGAGGAATTAGTGTCTTTCCTCGGCACATAAGCACAGCTAAAAAAGAAGGTGCAGGTGAACCTCAGTCAAAGATTTAAACATGATAAGAAATTTAATAGTGTTAAATCTTTCAAGACTTCACTTTTAGTGGTTCTACAGCAGCAGTAAACTAGAATCTCAAAGCAAACAGTTTTGTTTTAAGACTGAGGATATTATTAACACTGTATGTGAAATATTCCAGTATTTGTACCTGTGCTGTGTGCTGTATCAGACTCTGTTAAACAGACAAAATGTTATGGATAAATGCAAGTATGCCGCTTGGTTTCAGGTGAGTAACCTATTAAGTAAGTACCAGCTAGGTGAGTAACCTAAAAGACTGTACTAACATGAACAAAACTAAAACCTTTTTAATATACATATGTTGTACAGATCATAATACCCCAAAAAATGCCTAAGCTGTTACACAATGCTCATTTTCACCTGCTTACAGAAAGTAAAACAACTCCCCCACATGCATACACAAATAATTTTCCCGGCGTATTACTGTATAATCAAGAGTTTATAATAATAGCTACCTGGAATGGCTCCACGGGGTTCATATTGCTTCAGCAGCGAGCAGAACCGACAGTGGATTTGTTTTACCAGCCCAAGCACCTCTTTAAACAAACCACACATTGTTCAGGTGGTTCTTTTGTCTCCACAGGAAAATGAGCTATTTCCCACCCCAGCAATCTTCCAATTTTCTCTCTATTTTTCCTTTTTTTTTCTTTTTTTTTTTTTTTTGTGCTGGGTATTCCAGCCCCCTTGCTTTCTGTTCCCTGGCTAAAGCGCTGCAGCTGCTACAGAAATGAGAAAAGACCGCAGGGCTGCAGCATCAATCGGGAGCACAGCACGGCCTCCACATCTCACCTAGCCATGGGCAGCATTTCCAGCCACCACTTCCACAAGGGATCCCCTTGCATATTTCATCCCTTTATGGGCTTTTATTTTGGCATTAAAAAAAATAGTGATAAACGTGCTGGGGGTGCTAATTTAAACGCCCCACCTTCGTGCAGGTATCCGATATCTCCCAGTCTTTGCTGTATTTATCTTAGCCGCTCCCTGAAAAAGCAAAACGGGAATATTTTCCTCAAATGGCTTTTGGAGAGCAGAGGCACAGCGCTGGCACCCCACAGGGCTACATCCTCACACGGGTTTATGTCCCGCTGCCCATTAATTCACAGCGCCCTGCTCCATTTTCCATGCAAATAAGCAGCAAGCCACAAATGATGCTGATCGAGTACTTCTCTGCACCCAATTATAACCAGAGGGGCACTGAGCAGAGAAGATGTTTTATCGATGCTGCTGCCCAGGTCGAGATCTGCAGGGTGCAGGGGAACAGGCACCCAAACCCACTTCCCCTGAGCAACCTGGAGGAGCATCTCAGAAATACACACACAGACACAATTAGGAATTTTAGCATTTATTGGACAGGTCCCAGAGGCTGCTCCAATCCGGCCCCCTCAGGCGCGGCGCTGCCCCCCCCACGCCCCTCAGCCCCCAGCCCGCAGAAAATGGCGGCCGCCCCCCCCTCCCCTCACGCCAACGGCTCCCAGCCTTACTGCGACGCCCCAGCCGGCACCACCGTGACTCGCTCTTCAGCCCCGCCCCCTCGCGGCCCCTCCGCCAATCACAACCGAGCCCTGCCTCCCTCCCTGCTGCGCCGCGCCTCAAGATTGGCTGAGAGCCGCTCCAGCCCCGCCCCTCTCTGCTGAAAGCCCCGCCCTCCCTGCAGCCCCGTGTGCGGGCTCACCTCGGCTTAGCGCCCATGAGGCAGCGCCGCCTTCCCATTGGCCCTTTGCCCGGCTTCTCCCCGCCCCTGCAGAGCGCTGATTGGCGCGGCGCCGCCCGCGGCGCTGTGATTGGCCAGCGCGCTGTGTGGTGAGGGGTGAGGCGGTGAGGCGACCGTTGCGGCGGGGCAGAGCTCGGCATCATGGCGGAGGTAGGGGCTGGGGGCGGCGGGCTCCGGGCGCCTCATTCCCCCTTCCCGGCCTCTTTTTCTCCTTTCCGCGTCCCGCTGCTCACCCGGCCCCGCTGCGGGGCCTTCCCTCCTTCCTAGGCTGCGTTCCAGAAGGCCGCCGAGGAGGTGAAGCAGCTCAAGTCGCAGCCTTCGGACCAGGAGATGCTGGATGTCTACAGCCACTACAAGCAGGCCACGGTGGGCGACGTCAACACGGGTACGGGCCGCCGGGGGGGGCTCTGGGGGCTTTGGGGAGTCTCTGAGGGGGGCTATCAGGGGTCCCTGGGGGCTCTCTCTGGAATGGGGGTGTTCCTGGGGGCTCGCTCCCTGGAGGGGGGGGTCCCCGGGGGCTCGCTCCCTGGAGGGGGGGGTCCCCGGGGGCTCGCTCCCTGGAGGGGGGGGTCCCCGGGGGCTCGCTCCCTGGAGGGGGGGGTCCCCGGGGGTTCGCTCCCTGCAGGGGGGGGGGCCCGGGGGCTCGCTCCCTGCAGGGGGGGGGTCCCTGGGGGCTCGCTCCCTGCAGGGGGGGGGTCCCTGGGGGCTCGCTCCCTGGGAGACTGAACCCTGCCTCCCCCCCCAGTTGCTTGAGATGCTGCAGACAACCCCATGCTTTACACAAAGTGACTCAACACCCACTTGGCGTGGGTCTGTAAGCACGCAGGAATAAGCTGACCAGACAGGGCCCTAGATAAGCGTTTGTGCAATTCGTGGTTTTTAGATTAACCCAGTTGCAAATCTCTCAATTGCACAGAGAGCCCTGTGCGTTGCCTTTGCACAAGGACTGGGTTTGGGGATTTTTGGAGACATCTGTCAGTGAGTAGCTGCCAAGGTCAAGGGATGCTGCTTTAGCATAAGCACATCTCGGATAAACACACTTCAACAGCAAGGCAAGCTACACAAGTGTGTAATAGCAATACTTGGTGGGGGTAGAAGGTTAGTAAACTAAATTGACTGCTTAAAATAGTCCTGGAAAACTAAAAAAGAATAAAATAACACAGGATGTATGCAGTAGGAAGAACTCTTAGAGGAGCTGCAATCAAATATCATGTCCTGGAAGGAACTGTAGCAGAAATATCTCTGCAGATGCACTGTGCCAAATCCCTGCTGCTGCTACTTGCGCTGAGACCGTGCCTAGCATTCAGAATGAAGCCCGTCTCTGTTGACCTTGCGTAGTACTTGAGTAACTAGAGCTAGAAAGAAAAAAAAGGACGTTTGTTTGCAGCCCTGGCCTCCTGACCCAGTTGCCGCTAAAGGTTATTGGGTGTTGACTGAATTCAGAGCTGGCAGTGAAATATTCTGGAAGTGGTAAATTTGGGTGTACACAGCCTGTTTTTTGCCAAGAGAGACAGCACTTGGAAGGATGAAAGAACTGAGCTGGGTTTTAAGATGTGATCCTTCCGGTGTGGCTGGAGCTCGGCATTGTTTGAGCTGAAGTGTTGCCAGAGCTCGTGGTCTGGCAACGGTCAGCATAAGGGTATCGCTGTGGTGAATGTACAGGCTGCTAATGAACAGTCCCATTTAATTCATAATCCTAGGAATTATATGTAATGAGACAAAGAACAACTCAGAGGGGACTTCATGTGAAAAATAATCACATCCACATCTAACCCATTTCTTCTCTCTTTGGCTACAGCATGGCTTGTAATGGAGTTAGAATCCAGTGTTTATACCCTAAGGATAACAGGGCAGAGGAAGAATTGCAAGTTACAAACACACAGTTAACTTGACGTTAATGCTTTTTAAGCTGTACATATGCCACTGGCTTTTGATTTCATGTCTCTGTGTGTAATGGACCTTGGGGCATTTCTGCTTTACTTTAGAGCTGATGTTCTTTAATTGGATTGTCTTCATGCCCCAGCAGTCCCTTCAGAAAGTACAGTGATAAAACTGAATTGCACTGTTTGGTGCTCTTCTGTTCAAATGCTGCTCTTTTAAGGGAACTTAGCAGACCTTTTCTGTTGCTACGAGCAGCATCCCAACATGTGCCCATCAGCACTGGAGGTAGCTGACTGCAGATGATTAAGTGGAAGCTGCAAACGTGAACCATTGTATTTTATTGCTAAATGGCCTTCAGGAAGTAAGTATTATCTGCAGCCAGGCCACACAAACTGATTCTTTTGCTTATTCTCTCTCTCAGATCGCCCTGGTATGCTTGACTTCAAAGGTAAAGCAAAGTGGGATGCCTGGAATGCATTAAAAGGTAAGCGTCTGCTTAAAAAATCAAAATGAGTAAATAAAACCATGGGCAAACTAGTCAGAACACCATATGCTGTTCAGCCAGAAACCAGATGGTGTTGTCTTGTAAGACAAGAGCTTTAGGAGTTTAAAATAGTGCTTTTGATTACTTCTGCAAAGCAAAAATAACCCTGAAAAATGTAGGCTGTCTGTCAGAAAGGGAGTTAAGGTGCAAAATGCCCAACTGGCTGAAGATGTATGGTCAGGCAAGTGAACAGGAAGGAAGGACTTGGCTTGGGTGGACTTGTAGATGAGGAGGCGCGTGTAAATGTGCAAGGCTTCTAAACAAATGTGCACATCACCTGAATTTGCTCAGCATAAATCAACAGCCTTAGCCGTTATTTTATGCTGTTGAATTCCTGGTGGCACAGATTTAGGGTCTTTGCCAGCCTGGAAGTGGTCCTTGCAGAGGGGTGGAACTAACAGAAAATGCAGCAGCTCTGAATTAAGCTCAGACTGAGCTGCTGAACCTGTGGCACTGTTGTCAGCAGGCTTTTGTTGTCTCAGCATCTGCTTGCCCTGCTCAAGGAAGAGCTGCTTCAGGGCGGCCTGTTGGAATGGAGCAGGACTGTGTGTCTGTTCTGACTGTTGTCTTTGTTACATCTTTCAGGAATGTCCAAAGAAGATGCAATGAAAGCATATGTAGCAAAAGTGGAAGAGCTAAAGGGCAAATACGGGATCTGAGAAGTGGAAATAGCAACTACTTGCACACCTGAATCATGCCTTATTTCTAATACTGTGGAAAACTGATTTCTGAAGATGATTTTACATGTGAAGTATACTGTAGTTTGTTCTCATAATGCCTGTAGTTCAGGGGAGATCATGTATCTGCCTAATGTACTGACGTGCTAAAAATTCATTTTGAGGACAAAATAACCTGGAACTCATTAAAGTGCATTTGATACTTTAGCTGTTGTGGTGGTCATCCCTTAGGGACTATGTTGGATTCATCCATTAGTGGCCGTGTTGCAGCTTTTAAACGCTTCTGTCAGGTTAGAGCAGGGTCAGTGCTCACCTCTCCAGTCCTCACACCGCTAGGGGGGGCTCGGGAATGGTTCATGCGGTGCAGACTTGTGTGCAAACCGAATCAGTGATGTCTACTACTGCTTTCCTTTTGTGTGGATAAATGGCAACCCACAAAAGCTGGAGCACAGAGATTATCCTGAAGAGGTTAGTGGTAATGCTGTGTGCACTTAAACACAGCATAGATATTCATTGCCTGTATCTTTCAGATTCATTCAACGGTTGCCAAATCATCTTCCATAAAATACTTCTCAGAGGTGTTATCCCCAAACAACAGTGTTAGGGTTCTGGAGATAAAGCAGATAATCATCATCTGAACAAAAAATGGTCTGTGAACAGAAGGGCTCTGTAGACAAAGGAGCTGTTGATGCCCTTGCTTCTGTACTGCTATAAATACAGAGCATCGATGGTGCCACGTACTGCAGCTTTGGTGAGAGGTAAGTGAATCAAGCATACGTTTACCCCTTACAAGGCTGTTTGAGCAAGGCTTACAAGGATAATCATCAAATGTTTGTTGCAACTGTGGGTTTTGGAGAAATCTGTAATAGCCCTTTAGCTAGGGAAGGAGCTTTTTGCTTTTTAAATGTGATACTGAACTGTTGCAGCACGTGAGAATGAAGTCACAACCTTACAGAGGAATAGTGCCTTTTAACTCCTGCTACACTGTGCATCATCTGGATGGATGAAGACTTCAACTCGCAGTGCTTTCAGAGAAGCTATTGACTTCTATAAATAGACAGAGATGAAACCTGTCTTTACACATGTACTAAGTTACATGGGCTTTGCTGTCAATGTTATTTAACTTGTATTTTGTCATACCACTGGTAAGAGACAGAGATGACTTGCCTCTCAAGCATGAGCAGAAGCAGCTGAGGTCCCTTGGTTTGTTCAGCCCAGAGCAGAGCAGGCTGAGGGGAGGCCTCATGGCGGCCTGCAGCTCCCTCACGAGGGGAGTGGAGGGGCAGGCGCTGAGCTCTGCTCTCTGGGGACTGTGACAGGACCTGGAGCAGCACAGAGCTGGGAAAGGGTAGGGTCAGGCTGGGCGTCAGGAAATAGTTCTTCACCAAGAAGGTGGTCAGGCACTGGGACAGGCTACCCAGGGCCATGGTCGAAGCACTGAGCCTAAAGGAATGTTCCTGTTAAAGGAACATTTGGCCAACACTCTCAGAAATATTGTCTGATTTTTTTTCGAGTCATCCCGTGTGGAGCCAAGATTTGGACTCGATGAGCCTTGTCAGTCCCTTCCAACTCAGGAAATCTTATGATTCTAAAAACTGTAACTTCCCCCTTTGCTACTTTCATTGGGAAATGCTCTCACAGCTACTTTCCAACTTCCCTTTGAAAAGTGTTGGGATAAAGAAGGGTTTGCTGGTCACTCTCATGAGGAAAGCAGTTGCTTATTCTTGTTCTTCTGGGTAAGTAATATAAACACTTGGGTTTTTTTTACTTCCTCTTGTATCCTCTGATAATTGTTTGATAGTGTTTAAGTACATTCACCTTGCAAAACATGGGTAAGAGCAGACATGCAGCACAGGAGATGGTTGTAGCTTCTTGCCAGCCCTGAATTCCACCCAGCTCTGTCTTCACAGCTGTATTCTGTGATGCTGGGGAGGATTCTGCCAACTGGTAGCAGAATGCAGCTCACTCTGGCAAATGCTTCCACTTCTGCTCTTGTTTGCTGGAAGCTTATAAACTGTGAGCATGCCTTGTTTTGCCACTGTGCTTTCTGTCAGAACTCGTATTTGGCTCTTCAGAAACACCATTTGCTAAAACAGCAGAACTGGGCTCTGTCTAAAAAGAGGGCTGGGAGCAGCAAGTTCTGTATCCTGTTCCTAAGTCAGCGTTATTTTACCTATGAGACCCAACTAATTATAACAGTAGTTTTCCTGTTGGCCATTAGGAAAACACGGCTGTGCATGCAGCACTTATCCCAGCATGGGCTTGGTCTTGACCAGACTTTTATACGTTATCTTGTGCTTATAAACAACATCTATAAAAATGACAGAGAACTCTTCCTTGGACATCTCTTTATTTAAGTACTTTCTTTTTTACTATAGTAATAACTTCTTCCTGCTTGCAGCTTTGCCTTCCTTAGGAAAGTAACGTCTGTGGTCGTGCCACCTACCCTGCCTTTTGGCAATCAACAGCACATCTCACAAAATTCCAGTTATTATGGAGGTAAGAGTTATGCAGTAGTAGACTGCGTGGAAGGCATCGAGGCAGAAGCAAAGGTGCTGCTGTCTGTAGGCAGTGCTGGTGATGAGAAGCAGCAACACACACATTGGTTGCCCATCTAGTAACTGTTCACGTGCTTGGGCACTCATTACTGAACAGAGCACTGGATGCTGTTGGCAAGCTGGCCTCCTGCAGGCGCTCTCTTTCTTCAAAAACACCGTGGTGTTACTGGATACTACCACTGCAGGAGGATGTTGAAAAAGCCTGTGAATTAAATCAAGGCGCTGCTGCTTTAGCAGCAGGGTGAATGTCTTGTAAACGCGTGGGCTGTGTGGCTCTTCTGAAAATGTTGCTGACTTACAGACCACATAGCGTGTGCTGGCATGGAGCTTGAGGCTCCCGGGCTGCACAAATAACACTTTGGCAGCAGCGATGCTACAGCAAGAATAATTTAAGGACATCCACAGCTGAACTTGTAGGTAGAGGTAACTGCTTTTATTAAACTAACACAGTGGTAAGAATAGATAGCCATTAAGGCACACAGACTTTCTTGAGCTTTGAAACAGAAGCAGCAAGTCTGAAACCAAAATATGGCTTCAGAATCGTTGCTTTGTCTATAACAAGGTGCTCTCAGTGGAGGAACAGATGCTTTTCATGACAGGACAGTGCTGCAAAACAGGGGATTGTTCTGACACTCGTTCAGGGAGTTGCTGCTATTTCCTCTGTGTTAGATCAAAGAAAGGACAGCCACATCCTGATCCTTGCAGTGTTTGGAAAGGGGAAAAGACGTGCTCTGAAACAAGCCCAACACGCCGGAGGTCAGAGGCCAGCTGGCATACATGCACTCAGGTCTGGTTTGCTGAGTGTGCAGAGCGTGCAGAACGGAATCTGGACTTTGGATATGGCAATAATAAATGCTAACTTGCATGTCCGATAAGAGTGTTCTGTCTATTGCACTTCTTGTATTCTTGCATAGAGAAATCAGTGGACTGGGACCGCTGCAATTAGAGATAAACTATAAGGGGTGTGGCTTTTCTTTTCCCTTTTTTTTTTCTTTTTGCTTTTGGGTTATGGTTGCTCTTACCAAAGACATATGAAAGTGCAGCGTCCCTTGTGCAAATTTAACAAATCTGTATTGGTGTGCCACTTTAGGCCCGTAGCAGATTTCTTCCATCCTGAGAGGCTGAGTTTTTTGTTTGACTAAACAAAAGGCATTCCGAAGGTGACTGCAGCATGCAGCTGTCTCTGTCAAAATTCTCCAGCCCTAATCTGGAGTGATCTCGTCTCTCAAAAACAGTATTTTAGCCTTTGAACTTATTTGACCTTTTGATACTGCTAAAAATAAATGACAATTGTATTTGCTTTTTAAAATATAGGTGCTTGTCCACCGAGTGTTCAGAGCTAACGCTGTTGGGCAATACCACTTTGGGGTGACTGGGTATCTGAACTGTCTTGTGCACATTTGTGGGTTTGATTATTAATGAGGGGTTTGGATAGGTTTTTAAACACCACAACTGAAATTTCCAAAGGGTTGTGCAGCCTTGCAGGTTGTCAGTGCTGCTCAGAGCTAAAACAAGTTGATGTTGCATAGACGCAGCACATTTGAGTGAGTCACAGTAGTAAACTAGGAAGTGCAAAAGTTGATAGAATAGAAATACAAAAAAAAAAAAAAAAGACAATCTGTTTTTTTCCCCATCCACAAGTATATGAAGCATTTTCAGACTCGGATAAGTGACCTATAGATTAGCCAGTATTCAGCAGCTGTCTTACAGTACAAATAACACTGATCCATTCCAGGCATGAATTTGTCTCCTTCATTTACAAAAAGAGCCTATTTTCTCTAGCAAAGGCATATCTAAAATGTATATGCAGACTGGGTGGATTATTCTAGAAGTGTTTTCATGTGGAGTTTGACTGCAGCAGTATTTTAAATTTCATTCTTGTTTCTGCCTGTGGCCTCTGGATGTGTTAGTCCCAGTAGGCATTTTTCAAGCTCTGACCCTGCTAACACTTTGTTCAGATTAATCTGAACCTGATGATGAAGCTGATTCATCTTTTACAACCCTCCTGCCATCCAGGGTAGTTCTAGAGCAACCTTTTTGCCACGTCGAGTACCTGGAGGCATTCAAAGGCGTTCTCAAAATTTTTTAGCGTGTCATGCTTCTTGTTTGCAAACTTTCCAATACTTGAGACTGTCTTGACTAAGGGAGAAACCATTCAAAAATGCAGTGTGGTTAATAAGCATGGGACCGGGGAGATTATGGAGCATATCTGAAAACCTGAGGGCCCATTGCAGTCCAGGAACATCTGGTCAAAATTCTTGTATTTATGAAATTTATGAAAGCAGTGACATGAAAAACAGCCTGGATGTGGAATCAGCAGCGCAGCTGATGTGATAATCCTTACGTTAGCAAAGATTATTTTAGCTCCCAGTACTGCCGCTGCAATGAGAAGTTCCTTATTGACATGAAAAAGAGCCCAAAGTCCTGACAAGCTGGGATGTCGTGTAATCTCTGCTTAGTGGGTTCTAAGTCACACACTCGTTCTGTTTGCAAGCCTGGATTGCCTCAGGCAGGTCATTCCACACCCTGACAAAACGACATTTCTTAGCTAACACAGCCAGAAAGACACCTTTTTCCACCGAAGTATGCAAGACACTGTGTTCACCACAGGGCTGAGATAGGAGCGCTAGGAGGAAATGGCATACTGCTTATTTGAACGAGTTCTGAACCTGAAAGGCACGCTCACTAGTTCAATGCACTTGGTATTTTTAACTCCGAGTATTTAGCTGCGTTGATCTGACTTTCTACAGAATGGGAAAAATGTATTACTCAGTTTCTCTTCTGCCTTTTGTAGGAATTTTCCTCCAGCTTAAACATAAAAATATGGGGCAATGTTTCAATATTAAAGGGCTAGAGTTCTATTTTCTGTCTTGAATATGTATTTCAAAGCATCAATTTATGCCGCTATAGACTCATGAAAACACTTTACAATAGGACCTGAGCCAGCACTACTACTGCTAGAGGTCCCTGAAAAGAGCTGAATCCAAAGGAGAATGAGCAAGCACTTGATGTTGAGTCTCTGTAATCGGATGCTTCAGTAGGTCCACAAACTGATGAAAATGGGAAAAAAATAAAAATAAAAAGTGTATTTCTTTAAGTCTGTCCTTCTGTTTAAAGTATCTCTTATTTTTAGATAGATTTACTTTTGGGAGGCTAGGGGAAATCAAGGAATAAAGTCACTGTAATGAACGTGCATGTTATCAACTTTTTTTTTTCTAGAGTAATGAGTACCTTAACAGATACTGTGTGATTTGGGTGAATGATCCTAAACCTCTGCAGTGCATCCTGCCATGTCCAGCAGCGGATGAGAGCACCGGGGGCTGCAGCGTCCGCGACAGCCCCCGGCTGGGTGAGTGCAGTAAGTTTATAAGAAATTGGCACAGGAGAGGCCTCGGACAGGAGGTGAAGTGAAGCCATCTGGCCCAGGAGCTGTCTGCTCTTCACACACTGAACTGCAGCTCTTACGTGTTCAGGCAAGGCTGTCCTGTTGGCTGCAGCAACTTGCAGTGATGTGAGGAAAATTGTGAGCTAAAGTCTTTGTGACAAGGGGTTGGTCCAAGCCGTACGGGCCCTGGTACAACCCAAAACCCCCTCATGTTAGGCGAGCTGCCTGGGGCACAACTCGGTGAGGGTGACTGTGCCTGTGTTCCCAGAAGCTGCCTGCCTTAAGCAGTTTTGCCAGCTACTTGCTGACTCTTTACCCCATTCCAGAAGCTCTTTTTCAGTTGAACGCAGCCTGAGCTGAATGCAGCTTCTTGAACTTGTATTTTCAATCTGTTGCCTGCCTTTCTTTTTTTGGAAAAGAACAATGGTGCAAGACAGCTAGCCTCTTTCTGCCTCTTTCTCAAAATACTGCCTAAATTTTTTAATTTTTTTTTTTAAGCAAATATGAAGAAAACCATCTTTGCCCCTTGGGCATCTCTCAAAGTGTCAGTCCACAGATACTGAGGATCTCTTTGTCTCCAAAATCAAATCAATTTCTGTCTGGAAAGACACCTTGAAATAGGGATCCGACAAAAACGAAGACTTAAATTCCTAGCCAGATCAATTGCTATCCCAAGAGTTATGATGACATGACTGTAAAGAGATTTTCTCAACAGGCAACTAAATGCATTTGCAGAACTAGCCGACTGCAAGATTGGAACAACCCGTACGGCAGGGTACATGCTGCAGGGAGAAAAAGTAGGAACAGTTGTATGTGTTGTGTATGTAAGCCAGTGAGTATCATGCAATATCCAGTCACTTCCAGAGCGTGCGAGTTTGGGTTGGTTCATAATGTTTGCAGGCAGAAGTTGGGATTTATCACTGTTAAATATTTGTAGGGTGCCTGGCGGTGTGGCAGGTAATCGCTGCTTTACCTCAAAGCGAAATACTTCACCAGGTGACTGCTTCCTAAGCCCCAGTGACACCCAGACTTTGAGCTGACCATCTCGAATGTTCCTCATGCCTCTGCAGAAGAAAAGCTGGAAATGATTCGTCAGTGCTAAAAATGTTATTTGAAATAAAACAGATTAAACTATCCCATGCTTTACAACAACCTCTGGTAATTTCCATTATTTATGAACACATTTCCCTGAAAATTTTCTCTCCAGGGATAGGATGTGAAATATCCACTTAAACAATAGAGAAAAGGGACTTTATAAACAGAATAATGAAACTGGCAATGTTCCAAGCACTCTAAATTAACACAGCTGAGCTAAAAATACATTTGAAGTGTTTTAAAGGTCATTTACCATACTGTTACAATATAGGTAACATCTGCAGGGAAAAATATTAATTTTGGTTTTCCTTTTTAAATATAAGACACTTTTTATTGTAAAACATTCTTCATACACAATTTTCCAAACTGATCATCTTGAGGCATTTTTCTGCAATCTTTCCTCTTATCTTTTCTTCAAGCAATTCTGTTATTTTTAACTTGGAAAGGCATAAAGTATGTTTGGCTTGCTTGTTACAAGATGGTGAAGAGAAGTTTTTTCTTCCCCTGGAAATTTTTCTTCCCCTGGAATTTTTTTCTTCCCCTGATTCTAGCAGGTTTTATAAATCCAGACATCTTTACCAGAACAAATCTCCAGCCCAGCAACAGCAGAAACAAAAAAAAATAATAAACTACTAGTAATTTTAATTAACATACAAGTGTTATCTTCATCTTCCTCTTAGTTACTTAAGTAAAGAATGAATCTGAAAATACTAATCCAGTTCTGATATTGATTACATGTCAAGTTTCATTCTGGTTTGAGTTTTATATTCGAGGGGAAAAAATAAGTGCAAAACATAAAAGCAACTTTGTGTTTGCAGGAGAAACAGTGTAATGAAACCATCCTTATCCTTAATGAACCAGCTTGGCAGATAACTGTATATCTACTAAAGGATCCAAATATGAGAAAGAGCAGTTTTGGTTTCCAAAATAATCACCAAGTTCCTCTTTCTGTAAAGATTTATGCACGTATTTACTCATGTGAGCTTCCCATTAGCCTTCACAAAAAATTATCTTGTTCAGCAGGATGCATCTCATTAAAAAAAAAATGCTAAAGTCATTAGGGTAACACATGCTTTAAAGTCAGATCTATTCTTAATACTTTTGTTAATTAGGAGCCAAATTGCCTAGTGCTTTGCTGGATTGAGTCTATGTTACAGAAAGCATAAGTCACGTGAGGTTTCTGCCACAGATAAGAGTTGGTGTATTTTGTCTGGCCCCAGCCTGCATTTGCTTAGCACCGCTACGTGCAGGCAGAGTTTGTTCATCTCCTGCAGCAGATGAGACAACACAACCTGCTTGCCATTTTGACCCATAAGTAAATGTTGTTAAATCTAGAACTTACAACGCAGAAAGACATAACAGCCACTGAGTGTAATGAGTCTCAACACTGCTGTGGAAATGCTGTTTAAAAGCTCAGGACGTTCACGAATCTCTTCTACCATCTGATGAACCTAAAATGAAAAGGGACACGGTAAGCATCCACTTTGCTAGCCTGGATGACATTGTTGGCAAACAAAAACTGGTGCAGATCACAAAGATGTTTTACCAACTGCAAAAATCTTGTGTTGCAAAAGTGGAAAATCCCAATGCAGTGTTTGATCGAAGTATAATCCAATAATGCATACAGCCTGGGAGAGAAACGATTAAATGAAGGCTTTTGCAGGACAAGAGGAAGAAAAAGGTCAGAATTTATCATTAAAATGTGAACTGCGAAAACTACAGTAAACATGTTGTTCTGAACAATCCTCCCTGGAAGAAAAATACTAGAAATGGTGCTACAGGAAACACCCCCAGCCAAATCAGCGCAGATACAGACCGAGGGATGTATTTTTAAAGGAAACATGAGCGTACAGCTGAGTAGAGGTGACAGCGCTGAGACAACCCGCATAGAGGCGGGTTGAGAAACTCAGAATTTGTTCAGGAGTGGAAATGGGAGCAAGGCTGAAGTTACAAGAGCTGCTACTCTGGTGTGGTGGAGGGGATGGGGGCAGCTCCTTGTGCTTGGGCCGAGCCCCGAGCAAGCCCCCATGGTGCGTGTCCTTCACGGCCACCCCACAGCCACCTCTGCTTTCGGCAGCGCCAACAGGGGATCCCGACACCCCTTTTCGAGCTGCTTCTGCCCGCCCTAATAATAATAATAAAGTCAAATACAGCTCGGCTCGGCCCGGCTCCGCCCGTCGGGGCCGCGCTGCTGCTGACTCAGCCGCGGGGGGGCCCCGCAGGCGTGGCGGCCGCCTCCGGGGCCATAAAGGGCCGCGGCCGGAGCCCGCCCCGGCCTCTCCTCGGTGTGAGGTGCCGCCGGCAGCATGACGGCCATCGGGGCGCAGGTAGGGCAGAGGCAGCCCCCTGGGGCTCGGAGCGGGTGGGGATGGGGGGAAGGAAGCTCCAGCTCCGGGCGCCCCCTCGGTGCTGTGTCCACCCCCCCCCCCCCAAGCCCGTCCCTGCTGGGACCCCCAGGCGAAGAGCCGGGCTCGGGGTGGGGGCAGAGCTGTGGGGGCTGCACCCCTGGGATCCCCTCCTGCTCCCTCCATCCTTTTCCCCGTCCTCTGCTTCCTCCAGCCCGGGCAGGGAGCAGGATGAGGCGCTGCACGGAGCCCCAGCCCCCGACGTGCAGGCAGGCAGCGCCAAAATCACCTCAAGCGCTGCCACCCGTCCTGCGAGCCCCCCTCTGCCTCGTCCCCACAGCCTCCTGCCCTCCCAAAACACTGCTCCTAACTCTATTTCTCCTTCCCTTGAAGGCGCAGAGGCTGCTGGCGCAGCGGAGACCGCAGAAAGCCTTCTTCGAGACGCTGATCAGGAGCCTGATCATCCTGTGCGTGGCCATCGCCGTCGTCCTCTCGTCCATCTCCGTCTGCGACGGCCGCTGGCTGCTGGCGAGGGGCGAGCTCTTCGGGCTGTGGCACTTCTGCACCGTCAGCAACGGCAGCGTCCTGAAGTGCAGCACCGACCTGGGGCTGGCCAACGTGGAGGGGCTGAGCGTGGGCGTGATTCCCATCAGGAGCATGGTGTCCTTCGCCGTCGTGGTCGCGATCTTCGGCCTGGAGCTGCTGATGGTCTCCCAGGTGTGCGAAGACGCCAACTCGAGGCGCAAGTGGTCGATGGGCTCGGTCCTCATCCTTGGCTCGTTTCTGCTGTCGGCCGCTGGGGTTCTGAGCTTCTCCATCCTCATGAAGGATCACCTCACCTTCATGGGCTTCACGCTGACGTACTGGTGCGAGTTCATCGCGGCCTTTCTCTTCTTCCTCAACGGGATCAGCGGACTGCACATCAACAGCATAACGCACCCCAGGAACAGGGTAGGAAAAATCTAGGCGCCGAGGGTGTACTCTGCCTTTGTGTAATCAGCTTTGCCAATTAGACTGGAAAAAAAAAAGGGAGTCTAATGAAGTTTGAAAAGGACACCATGCCTTAAATCACGTGCAAGGAGGGAAGCGTGAGGCAGATAATTGCAGAAGACTTGCCCAGCGGTCAGCGCGGAGGCTGGGACTGGCTGCTGCTGGCACGCAGCTTCCTGGGGGAATGGATGAAGAAGGAGGCTTCCTGCTGAGCCTGTGGAGGAGGAGCAGGCTGCAACCTACACAAGTGGGCTCAGCTTTTGAGGCTTACACCACGGAGCCTGTACTGGTGTGGGTTAGGTGCTGCTGGGCTTTCCCCTGGGCTCTGGAGCCTGTGAAGAGTGTGACGCACCTCCAGGGCATCTCACGGCTTTGTTCTGTCTCAGGGATGGATGACTTGTGCCTGGCCATGCTTACTGAAAACCTTCTCTGGGCCTCGCTCTCCTCCTTTTCCCTTTCAAAGGAGAAGGCATGCAGGCAAACTGATCACCTGTGTTGTGTCCTACAGCTGCAATCCCTGTCCCAGCCTCTTTAGGTCGGTCTCTAGCTCTGCTGAGCAGAGGGACAGGGCACTGTGGTTGTCCTGGGGCCCAAGGGCAGGCTCTGGGCGGTGCAGGAGTACAGGGAAGGCTTCACTTCAGGCAGCAGCACGTTCCTGTGCTTGCAGCCTCTCCCCTGCTGCTTGTCAGTGCCCGTAGAGCACCATGGTCAATGCCAAGTGCCCCTTGCCCATGCTGGCCCCCTCACAGCCTTTGCATAGTTTTCTGTGATGGGGTTTCCTTCCTCCTGGTTTGTTTTCCATCTGTCTGGTGATGGAAGAAGAGGGACAAGCTTTAGTTGGGCATTGTGGCTACGCAGATCATGTACTCCCGCATCTCGGCACACCTGGGGTGTTTGGTCATAAAGGCTTCCCTTCGAGGCAGTGGGAAATGCACTCATCCTCTAGCTGAGAGTTTTCTCTAATATTTCTCCTAAGCAGAGAAAACTCTAGGTCCTCCTGGTCACACCAAGTCCTTTTCTTCCCTTGATTAACACTGGATCTAGGAGGAGAAGCCTGTGATCACTTAAGGAGCAGCTGATGGGGGCAGCTGTGATCCCTCACAGCTGGAGGCACCCCAAGAGAGACTTGACTGAAATATTAAGGCTGGCCACCCCTTGCCATTGCTTTGTTAAGATCTCTAAAATTGTTGCAGCTTTGAAGTTCCTCATGGTGTCTGATGTAAAAGGAGAGAAGACCAAGAGGTTGTTTGTCCGAAATGTGTCCTCCCTGTGCAATGTACAACACTGACGGTGAGATAAATGTGTTCTGAGTATTTCAGGGTCTTTAGTTCAAAGTGTTTTGTTTTGTATCAGCTGTTAAGAGTGCTTGTATTTTGTTCTAGTACAGGTGTTGCTACATGTTTCATTCCTGTAGTTTGTTTGGTAGCTGTACAGCAAGATTTTCATTTCCTGTGCAGCGCGTTTAACACAAGTTTTCACCCAAGACAAAAGCATCACAGCATGAAGGCAAGCCACGAGTAAACAGATTCATGTTTAAAATGCTGGTTGTAAGGCAAGAATTGTAAGAGCATACATCTGCACTTACTGAACGCACTCGGGGGGGACTTCCTTCATGAGGACAGTCCCTGTGCCTTCTTGGGTGGCCATAATCTTTTAAGATAATGTTCTGGGGTAAGTGGTGCAGCCACTCACAGAGAGAGACTGCAAGGTGCAGTCCCAGATGGCCGCACCCTGGTGTTACCAGGTGGTTGGGTGCCCAAAGTGACCACCGATCAGCCCTGGTGTGCAGGGATGCCTGTGCTGGGCAGCACAATTTCTCCTTTTTCTAGGAACCTGGGGGTATCTTCACAGAGTGCCTTCCTGGTGGCATCCAAACAGAACTGAACTGCGTGCAGGATGCTGCCTGCAGCCCCTGCTCCCTTCGGAGGAGGGTGGGCAGAGGCAGCGTGTCCCCAGCCGGTCGGTGCCTCTGACTCCACTCAGAGGCAGATGACAATTGGCCTTTGAGTTCACGCAGGGCTCAGTGCAGTTGAGGGTGATTTCAAGATGCCCTCTGCTAACTAGAGAAGAGGTCTTTTGTTGGGGGTAGGGAATCCTCTAAGAGAAATACAGTAACTTTTTTTATTTTTTCAACTAGCTTTCTGTAGTACTGCTTGACTTCCTGGTGCTGGGTGAAAATGCATTTTGGTGGCTAAATGCTAAGAAACAGGGTTGATTGTCTCAGAGATGTCCTCGTATACAGCATCCTGTGCTGCATTTGGTAACCGTTCATTTTCTGAAGCCTTTGGAAATGTCAAGCAAGCAATATTCCTGAATTTTGTTAAATAAACTTCTTTGAAAAAAAAAAAAAGAGAGAAAATTGTCCTTTTTTATATATTTGGAGGTTTAAGGGGAGGAGTGGGGTTAATGTGCCCTCCCAGGCGCTGTCTACCCAGCCAGACTGATGAAGAAATGGCAGCTTGGGGCTTTGCTGAGCTCCCACAGGGGGAGATGTGGCTGCATGGCCACCGCTCACCCCTTTTCCTTCCCCTCCGTGTCCGCACCAACCCAAGCAGCCAGCTCGCTTGCTTGTGTTTTGAAACAAGGGGTGGTCAGCTGCATTTTGTGGGAATTAGAGATAACCTTACAGGCTCCGAATGACTTCCTGCTGCTGCATGGGCTGTTTACCAGCTAAAGAGCTCTTTCCTGTGTCCTTTGCCTCCCTTTTCCCACACCGCACCCTGTCTGAAGCATCCTTACTCTTCCCCCAGCTTTGCTCATTTGGCCTGCAGAAGTGCTGTCTGGGTTCAGCTGGATTTGCACAGGTTTTATTTAAAGCTCGCTGTACTAATAGGCTTAGCTAAATGCAAGAAAGGTAAATTTCCAAATCACCACTGCATGAGTTTATGTAATCTCAAGCAAGTTAATTAGCAGCTGGTGCTCTCCTGAAGGGAGAGGCCATTGGCCTGTCTCATAAGGTCTAATTTCTCTTAAAAGCAGGGTAATGAACACCACCTCCTGCTGATGAGCTGTTCTGACTTGTCCAGTTCCTAACTTCACCCGTAAATGTGTGCGCAAACCACTGCTTGTGGATAAGAACAAGGAAATCATGGTCTAGGGCATACTAACTAGGGACTTATCCTGGACTGTTTGTTGTATTTTCATTTTAAATCTACAGTGGCTTTGCGGTCTGTGCTTTGATGGATGTCAGGTTTAGGGGTTGAGCATTGCTTGTTTTTGTGACTCTGGACAAGGCGATTGCAGGAAGATTGCTGCACTTGCCTGGCTTCTCCTTCCCTCAGCTGGGGCCTGTGCTAAGCAGGTAATTGCCCTTCTTCTAAACAACCTTCATGGGGTTTCACTTGTTTTCCAGCCACGGATCCAGACCCTGTGAACTGGCACAGCCCCCTTCTGAAACAGTTCCTTGCAGCTCCCCCAGCGCTCAGAGAAATGTTGCACAATGTCATTATTCACTGCAAAACAATACAGCTTTTCGGCTTCTGACAGTTTTGTTGGAACTTCCTCGTTGCTGTGTTGGAAGAAAAAAAAAAAATCATTAATCACTTCCTCTTAAATTCAGCTTTATGTCTGAGCGCTGGCATTGGGGCTGAAGGAGCTGCTGCCTGCGGAGCTGCAAGTAGCCTCCCACGGGACTAGGAGAGAATAGCCACAGGTTTCCCAAGTCTAACACCAGCATCGCAGAAGGATGTTAAACTGCTTGTCTGAACGATGGTGCGCCAGTCCTATTTACTGCTAACAACTGCCTGCTGTACCCTGAATACTGAGGAGTGAGAACTGAGAAGGGAAAAATCGGTGCACAGTAAATATGGAGCTTTCGTTTAGCCTCTGTTGATAATTTCAGGACGCTGAAGTTTGAGTCTGTGTGCCTTGCACCCAACCGTCTCCTGATTTTCATCTCATCTCACCTCTTTCCCCTACTATTCACCAGCACAGTTAATCACGGAGACACCAGCAGGGAAGAGCGCTTTCGCATTGCTGCTGCAGAAGACGGGAGAGCTGGCATCACCTGCTATGGTGGTGCTTGGCAGCAGCCTTCTACATCCAGGTCCCAGCACCATAAGGTGCAGGGATGCCTGCTTCTGGCACCTGCCCTCATGGACCTGCTCTTCCTAAAGCTCCGAGGACTCCCAGTGCCAGCTGATGTGATGTCGGAGGGGTTTTATGGAGGCAGTGCTTGCTGCCCGGGTGCTCAGTGCCTGGAGTAAATGTGCAATATGGCAATCTGGGAAGCTTCCTCTTATCTGTTTATTTCAGGAAGGTCAAATAAAACCAAAGTGACCGTGTAAAACAATAGCTTATGCTTGAGCACAGATTTAGAAAACCACCAACACCAAAAACAAAAATACAAAATGCAGCATTTTCCTCCAGGGGATGTGGTTCCTGCTGTTTGGCCAGGACTTCTGTACAAATAGGTAACACACTCAACCGTAGCTCCACCCAGCCTTGTGCCATCAGTGCTGGGCTGGGCTCTTGTGGGATAGCAAATAATTGCATCAGAGCTCCTTAATTAAGCTTGATTGGATCTCTGGATATGTATTTCTTCATTCATGCCAGAAGAAGGCATTTGCGTTTAAAGCAAACAGCTGCTTTGGCTTCAATTATAAATGTTTAATTCTCAGACAGGGAACACAGAGGTTGTTTCACTCTTCATGGTCTTACAGTAGCTTTTGTGGGCCACAGAGGAAATTAGGCTAATGGTTGTCTCTCTTTGGAAGTATCTGACTTGCTAAATACCCTGGGACTGAGTGAAACTCACAGATACTTGAAGGATCTGCATGGCTTGAGAAAATCAGTGAGAAGCAAGAGCTTTTACCCAAAGGTGTACAGAGAGAGATCTCCTTTCTCTCCGTCACAGGACTGATCCTGCTTCTGCTGTTCCTTCCACTGGTTGTGGCTGAGTTTTAAAGGACTAGGTCAACTCAAAACCTTGCCATTTCCAAACAACATAAGTTTAGGACTAATTCCTGGGAACTCTTGCCAGTTCACTGAATTGTACTTGATTTTTTTTTCCCCTCTGGTGTTAAGAGGCTCAGCTCTCCCATTGCAGGGCGACAAGCATCAGCAGGCAAAGCCAAACAGGCAGAGGAGGCTGAACGAATACAAAACCCTTCCCCCTGACAAGACATCTGTCCCGGCCCAGCCACAGTACCCAGTTGATCAGGAGAACACAGGCTGTGCAATTTATCAACACCAGCAGAAAATAATGGTATTTTTCCTGTCCTGAATCTTGCCGTTTGAAGCAGCGCTAATAACAGCATTCAACAAATCACTTCGGTGCAGGTAATTCAACTTTGAAGGCATCCTTTGAATCTCTCTGCATGTTTGTCTTCTGGTGAAATGGCAGAAGCCTGCCATGAGGGCTTGCTGTAAATAGAAGGTTATTTGAGTGGTTTTGGCAGAGCAGTTGGGGAGCGCCGCTCAGTCAGCGCTTGGCAGAGCTGTGCTTATTTTGCCAATGTCATATGGGTGACCGGGAGCGGGGAGAAGGTGATAAATGCCACTTGCTTTCTGTTCAGTCATCTTTGCCCTCAAGGAAAGCTAGGCAAGAATTGCCTCAACTTGGTAAATAGAGATAAAAAATCAAATAGCAGACCTGACTGACTGCATTTGTCAGCTGAATTCTTTCACCCCTTTGCAATTCAAACCAGGGCAGTTCTCATGGCCATTCTTGGAATTTGCTACAATAGCTTCTACCTTTTCAAAAACCGTACCGAAACCCAAACAGGACCACAGCTGTTTCCAAGATCACCATTGTTAGAAGAGGCAAAGGAAGAAAACTTTGATGCTGCCACTATCGCTGAAGAATACCTGAGCAATGGGTATACAATCACAGTGGAAGGAGGAGCTCAGATGTACTTTATATTCTCAGCGTCCATCATCGTTCCACCACAACAGAAAGACTTTGAACCTTAGTGAACTTTAGGTAACTTTGTATTTCAAACCCATAGTCTGTGTTGAAGGACGGTATTCAACCTTCATCTTACAAAGCTGAATATCCTCCTAGCTTCAACAGCAGAAGAAATACAAAACATCTGAAACTCACCCGCCTGGCCTAGCATTGGAAGGGAGCCATGTGGAAAATGAGAGGCTTCATTTAAGGTAGAAATAGCAGCTTAAAAATATTGGTGTGGAAAGAAACACAAATGACTGTGGCCAGAAACCCAAGGAAGAGCATAATGTTTTGGCCCATTTTGCCTTGCAAAATAACTTTGGTGCTACACAGGATATAGACGAACAGATGTGCTTCAAGAACTGCTGATCCACAGCCAAGTCCTGCTCTCAGATATATACACAAGACTCCCAGCACAGTCCATGGGATTTAACCACGTGTATCTGAGCACGGAGGTATCCCTCAAAGGTGCAGTGTTAAAGCATGCTTGATCTTTGGAGGGTTGCTCTCCTGTGCTGTGGTGGGCTCGACTTCACTACCTGCATCTCCTGAGTTAAGCCACTTCCTCCGTTACTTGCTGAGGTGCTAACGTGCTGATGCAAGTGTTTGCTTAAATGCCACTGCCTCCATTTTCTCTGAACTTCCAGCTGAACCTAGGTAGAAAGATCAGAAAATACTTGGTTCAGCTAGTTTATCTTGGAGCCCAGCATTGCAGAGAGCAGTATAACAGGAAAAGGAGAGATGGTTACCTTTGCCAAGGTTTGGATTTATTTATTTAACCCCCACTTTAAGGGATTAGGGTAGGGCCTGTTTCTTGTCACTTCTAGTGATACGGCTGTTGCAGCTACACAATTTTCTGTGAACCTGTTTTTCTGTTTAATTGATGTTGAAACTGTTTGTGTAGACTAGCTGGCCTTAGTGTCTGGTTTGGATTTGCCAAAGATTTTTATTTTTTTAATCAAAACGGGACATTTTGACACAAAGGTGAAAAAAAATGCGGATTTTCTTTTCAAAACAACTTTGTTTTGCTGAAATCCTGTTAAAGCACCATCCAACATTTTTCAAACCCATTCTCCCTTTCAAATCAACTTTCCTTCCAAACTTAGGAACTAACAGTTTGGGTTCTTTTCTTTCCCTCCAATAACCTCAGGATCTCTCAGGTCTGGATAACATTTCGCCTTGCCTCTACCAGCAGCAGTATTTCAGAGTGCCAGTTCTAGCCCAGGAGCCTGGGAGTTATAGGACCACAAAGGCAACAGACCTTCTTCCAAAAGCTTTACCTTATGAGAGTCCTAATAAATTTGGACTCACTACAGCTTTTGCTAAATTCCCTCCTAAGGATCAAGCAACAAAAACAGACACAGGATGACAGATCATGCCATCATACATCAGAATCAGGTTCTGATTTTCAGTGTGACTGTGTGCGGGATGGTTCTCCCACCCTCCACTCCCAGACAGTAATAATGCTATCTGATTTAGGAAAGGGTTGCAGTAGATGAGAGATGAAGTTCTCATCTGGCGTATGATTACTTAGGTTTGCCAGGTCTGGGAGGTATTTCAGGAGTGACGATAAGTAGCTGGGAAGAAAACTGTCAGATAAAACATGTAATTCATTGGAGAAAACATATCCTACTAATTAATGAGATATACGTGAGCAATAAAAAAGAATGTTATCTACACAAAACTCACCTCACCATTAAGAAAACAATAAAGTACAGCCACGAAAAAACCCTGAAAGATAAAAAGAACCATAGTCACAGAATTAGAACTGCAGTTCCAGCTTTTAAATTCAGATGATATATCTCAAAGGAAATCAGACAACTTGTTATTGCCACTGGGCCTCTGTGCAGAGCTGCACGTTATACCTCATATTACTTAAAGAAAAGAGTAGCATGTCAACGATTACCTGGAACGATCCAAGAGCCAGTTCAAAAAACAGCTGAATTTCCATTGTGCCAATACTTGTGTCTTCGGGGAAGAAAGCAAAGATGATGTAGTGAACCCCAAAGAGTGGGATAAGGAGGAGTGTCGACTTGGCAAGCTTCCTGGGAGTGGAAACAAAGGGGAAAACCAGTGTAGAAGGGGCAAGAGGAGCCTGGTGGGTTGATGTGGTATAAAGTCACGGTGTGCAGGACGTACTTGTACTGGTTGAAATCGTTGCTCCGTCTTTCAGGTGAGCTGAGCTTCTTCATCAGGATTCTTAAAATGTTGATGAAAAGAATGAAATTAATCTGAAAGTAAAAAGAAAGAAATAAAAAGAAAATGAAGGATATGAAAAAAAAAAGAAAAAAAAAAGCAAACAACAAAAGTAGTGTCCCATAACCAAAAGCGAGCTGCCAGGTCTCAGCAGAGTCAGTTGGGGGTGTTTTGGCTGAGCTGGCAGAACTGAGGGGCTGGGGCTGGTCTGTGGGTTTGCAGCTCTCCCTGTCCCCATCCCTGTCCCCTAACCTGTCCCATGCCTTTCCAGCCTGCCCAGCCGCTCAGGGCTTGGGAACTGCCTGGTTTTCCCAGAGTTTGCTAGCTATGGTCAGGACTTTTTAATGACAGAAATCACTGAAGTGCAAAGGGGTCAGGAAAGGCCTTGGGGAGCCCCTGTGTGTGCTGGGGGATGAGGCCACAGGCCCTGCTTTGGCTGCCAACACCACCTGCGAGCACCCTTTGCTCCCTGCCAAAAACACCAGAATGGTTTCAGATGGCAGAGGCAAAGCCATTAACAGTGGGGATAGGGGAGAGCTGGGGCAGTTCTTCCTTCTTCAAACCCCCCTCTCTGAGGGCAGATCCCACATAAAGATGCTGATCTACCACTGTGTTTGAGCGCAGGTGAAGCAATGGCTGCTTCTGTGGGCTCGAGCCCCTGACACAGAGCAGGAGCAGCAGTGGAGGCCATGCCCGCTCCCACAGCAGCACCCAGCCACCCTTGGCCTTATCTGCACCACAATGGGGCAGGCAGCACCCGGCTGCACGCCCACAGCACCTTTCACAAGCTCCCATGCCAGGCCTTCAACCCTTCCCTATGTGTATTGACACATACAAGCGCCATTACAGGCATGCAACCACCTCATGGTGGCCTGTGCATGCAGGGCTCCAGGGTGGTGGGTTTGGTGGGTTTCCTCAGGAAACAGGGATCAACATCGGATGGGACAGACCCAGGGTGTCCCTGGGGCAGGGGGCTCCCGAAATTAGTGGGTGAGGAGGAAGCAAGCGTGGCTGTAGAGGGAGGGTGGGGAAGGCTGAAAGTTTGGGAGCTGGGGGTGAGGGAAGGAGCAGAGCTGTGAGGGGCTGTGGTGGGGAGTATGAAGGAAAGGCAGTGAGATACGGTGGAAAAGGGGGGGAAATGGGGCTCAGGTCTGAGGATTCTGGTGATTTTTTAACCCAGCGGGTCAGACCTGAGCCCTGTAGGCGGTGCAAGACTTTTTGCTGATGAAAATCCACTGGGAATGGGAGGACTGTGGGACTCCCGCTGGGAGGAATTGCCAGTGGGCAGCACAGCCAGCGTGTTAGTCTGGGAGGACAAAGGAGCTTATCAGTGTTGATTTTCTGCCCTTTGAACTGCTAAGGACTGTGTGCTGTGAGGAATAAAGAGATTAGATCTGAATTCTCAAGGACTGGCTGTTTGTTTGCATCTGTAGCTATGGGCTTGAGAAAAGCCTCTGTTAGGTAAGGAGGCAGGGCCTTGCAGAGGGCTCCTGCCTGAGGCAGCTGGCTAGATGTGATCAGGGTTTCAAGGGGATAGTGGGTGGCCCTTAAAAGATAAACCAAGACTGTGATTTTCACCTTGCAGAACTTCTGGGCCTTGTTGGAATTTAAATATTGCTGAGCAGCTCCTTTTCATTAGGGAAAATAAATGCTGTGGCCTCGTTGATCCTGAATCACTTTGTGTGGTCTTCTGTTTGTCTTGTGGGGGTGAAGAATTGCTCGGTGGTAAAAGGGAGCAGGGTTTAAACCACCACCTATGCTTGGGTTTCCAAGAGAGTGTGCAAGTGCTGCAGTTTGTGATTTGTAAACATAATGGAGCCTACTGGCAACACGAATACCTCAGCTTCTGCATTCTTACCCAGTGTCAGCAGGTCACTTGAGAGTAGCTAGCAGCTCACATGGTTCTCTAGTAAGGCTTCAAATTAACCACTGCAGACCCCCAGGGCCCACACTTGGGCAGAACTGTCTCCATGAAGCAGCTGCAGCCCCTTGGTACCTTAAAACTATAAAGGTGAGCACCAGCAAATGCTCAAACCCTAGGTGTTGAATATTATTTGTGCCAAAGTGTTAACATCTCTGCCTTGTACTGGGCAGGTTCACACTGAGTTTCAATCCCTACGTCTCATTTCAGTGAGCAATGCCTTAATAGCCTAATTGCAGTCTACTAACAGACAGCGCATGAAGCCTGTGAGCTGCTCTCATTGCTCAAAACAAAAGCTAATGATCATGTAAGGCAAGTTGTTTTTGGCTTTGCTAAGAGGGGCAGTGACCGTGAGACACAAAGGCTATTATACTGAAATGTACAGCCACTTGGTTTCTCCTCCGGAGCCTTTCTTGAAACAGTCCAAAACAAGCTTCCACAAGCCAGCCAAATTCGTATGAAATCAACAGGATGTGGAAACCTGATCTTCTTCAGGCTCTTGCTTCTTGGGAGGACACTCTAGCTTTCCTTGCAACTTAGCTTCGGGGCATTAGTTACTGACAAAATCATGCTGAGCAGAAGTTGCTTAAGCAGTAATTCATGTGTCACGCCAGTTCAGGCACATGTCTAAGATCAGTTCATTAACACACTTCTAAAGCATGTTGAGTAGATGATCTCTGACTTCACAATATTTGAAAATACAGTTTGAATGTGCTTGTCCCAGAAAAGACTTACAAAAATAGACAAAACTACAGGGCCTTTAATGATCCACCAGGTATTGGCATTAGTGTTAATGTCCCAACACCTGCAAAAATAGAAAAGAAGGTGCATTCAGTTATCAACGCACTGGTGTCTTTTCAAAGGGGTTTAGTCTGTTTTGTACTTTAGATGGGCCCCCATTCCCTCTTCTACAGAATTAATTTCCTGTTCCCACTTAGCTGGTGCAACATTTTGGGAAACCCCTGACAGAAAAATGTTCACCTCCACTGGACAAAAGTATATCCTGCCCTTGAATTACATCCACTTTTCAAAATTTTGCAAGGGAGAAGAGAAAAGAACAAAGCTTCACTGATCAAATGTAGGTGTTTAAAACATCATGGGCAGAATTTGTTCTTGAAGGACATCTCCCACCCTTGAAAATGGTCAAATTAAAATTGAGGCTCTCTCTCAGCTTGTTCAGCTGGATGTTTCTTCCCTACCTATGCTGGGAACCTATGCTGGCTTGCACCACAGTTGAAATGCAGTTGATTTGCTTGGCTGTCAGTGGTTAGGAATGAGCAGGAAATCCCTGCAGCAGCCTGCACAACTCCCCACTCCAAATAACTTACCCAGTGTTTTCATGGAGTTGCCTTGCAGTGGCCCACGCAGCCACAAAGACAGTCGGGGCACCTGCAATTGGAAAAGCCAGTTACTGCTCTACAAATCCATCCCAGAGGCACAACAAAGTGACAATTATGCACATGAAGAGGAGAGCCGTTACCCCATCCAAGGGTGATGAACCACCAGAAGAACTTCCTTTCAGAGAAGAAGGAAATTACCAGGAGAGCGTGGAGGTACAGTCCCTCCACGAGAAGCCAGCTGTAGTTAGACATAATGCAATACTGAAAGAAGACCATGGTAAGCTTGCATCCAGCCTGAGGAAACAGAGAATAATTAACTTCTGCTTGTGTTTGCATCTATTTTCAGGGTTAAAGCACTGAACATGGCTTCCAGTGCCCTGCCCCCCAATATTTACAAGATATTTTGCTGCCAATAAAAACAACAAAGAAAAATTTATATATTTCAAAGTTCAATGTGTTCTTATATTCTATCTGTGAGCCCCATTACCAGGATCTAAAATCCACGTAAGAATCTCCACCCTGGTGGTGCGTCCCATGTCTATGGACTCTGACACCTGCATTTAGGTGCCTCTGTGTTCATGTGCTGAACTCCTGGTCTCTTCTGTGGCAATCTAGTCAATGCAGTCAAGCTGATGAATGCAGACACCTATTTTAGACCTGCCTGGGTACCCTCTGTGTCAACACTTGAGGGGACTGTAGATGCCTGCATATGGGTATCTATAGCTGCACCTCTGTTTCTCTGTGTTTCATCCAGCCCCTTTTTATATCCTCATACCTCCTTCACCCATGCAGAATCCTCCCAAAACAGGGAAATCTCAGCCTGGAACAACTAACGCATGGAGTTGAGCAACAGAGAAGGGACAGGGCATACTATTCCCCTCCCACACCCTGGGATGACAAATAGAAACCTAGGATGAAAATTTTCTTCCCTGCACACTAACTATGGCTGGGATCCTGCTGGGAAGCTGAAGTGTGGAATAAGCTGGAAGGCAAAGGGTTACCGTGTGTGCCTCACAGTAGTTTGTGTCTTCAGAGGAGAACAAAACAGCATCTTTGATGAAGCTAGATGAGGCTCGCAAAATGAAGGATGTGAAGAGATGCATGTGGATGTAGTTCCTCGTACAGCGAAGTCTTCTGCAAGGAAAAGAGAGAGCTTCTATGAAGTTACATTCTTAGACAAAGCAGGAAGCTTGTGTCTGTAACCACCAGGTTTCAATCCTTATTAATGCTGAACTGACAACTTAAGAACACTGTTTTTCTGACTGTGAAAGGAAGACTAATGGATTTCCAAAGAGGAATACCCTAGAGAAGACCTTGAAAAGCAGAAGTCACATCTGCTCCACTCAGGTACTAAAAATAGCTGAACGTTGCCAGAAGAACTGAGATTTCATGCCAATATGCTTGGTTTAGCTCCCATCTCTCCTTCCCAGGGCATCATGAAGCCAAGGAGCTGTGTTTATCCACACTGAGGTCGATTTCTTTGGTTTGTCTCAACAGTGCATTTGTGCCTGCAGTGTTTTCTGTATTACATTTCCAGATAATTCAGGCTGGGAGGCCTTGCAGCCTCATGACTAGTCTGTGGAGTAGTTGGGGTTCCTCAGACCAGAGGTGCCTCCCTGATATTTACTGTAAGGGAGATGCATTTCACTGAATAAGCAGCAAAGTGCAAATTCCAGGTTATAAAGCTGTATGAAGATAAACCTACTGTCAGGTCACTGCTGTAAGCCTGCAACACTTCTCTAGAAGTCAATGCACTGGTTCTTAGAGCAAAGTTTTAGCCACAGTCTTGGGTGGGGTAAAAAACATTAGGAGGAAAGACACTCTGTCCCAGGGACACCAAAATCATGGCAAAATCTTAGCAGCGAGATGGTGCAAACTCCAGTCTGCAAAATAGCATAAACTATATTTTGGAAAGGACAGGAGTGCACAATATGAGGAACAGCCCTGACATTTGCTGTGAGACAGGACTCAGCTCATTTCCATCACTGATTTATGTGAAAGTTTTCAGAAATACTGCGATGTTTAACTTGCCCTGAAAGCCAACAGAAGGGTCTGTGTCAGCTGAGATGACCAGACGTCCTGCCCAAAGGCAACCCAGCGATGCTTCTCCTCACCTTAAAGAGGCCAGGACCACTAAGGCTATTGTCAGCGTCACAAGGGAGGTGCAGTATCCAATGGTGTACATGGTCTTCAGGGTCATGAAATAGGCTTGCTGCAGGGGAACAGATATAAACATCTTTACCTTTGACTATCTGGTAGAAATCAGCCCATACCAAATGAAGGCTATCCCTTATTTCTTATCAAGTAGATTTTCTTGTAAAATCAGCTGTGGAAGTTTTAAACTGAGCAACACTCACTGCGAAGCATTTGTGCTGAAGAACACTTATACCCACAACCCCACCTGGGGTAGATCACATTATTCAGTCTCTCCTTAACAGATTGAGCACATCCCTTCCCAGAGCCCCAGAGCTGCAGATTTGTGGTCACAGGCACTCGGACTCACTCTTTTCTCATTTGCGGTGTCATTGACGTTGTAGCCACAAGCAATATCTGGTCTTGGATATGGGTCTGACCAACCCTCGCTGGTACAGTTTCGGTAGATAAAACCTGTATGGTAACAACAGCAAAAGAGACAAAACCAGGTGTAACTATTTCCAATCGTATCGTTGTTCTTATCATCCCCAACATGAAGGGTTCCTCCAAGAGCAAGGAGAACATTTTTTCCCCAAGCAGTGTACTCAGCATAGCTGGAGGTGAAATGCAGCTGAGCTGATTGTGTTGATACTTGCCCAGTGTATTTGTGTGGGTCATAATATTGTTTGCCAACTCAGGGATGACTGTGATGGATGTGTTTTTATTAATTGCAACATAAATAATACTGTTCGGTACATCTGGTGTTTCTTGGCCAGAGTTCCAAGATCAGCAAACATATGACTTGTTCGGTCATGGATTCATACTCCATACAAGCCTGATACTTTCTTGGACATTCTCACCACCTCAGGGTTGTACTGTGGTTTGTCACAGTCTGAGGAGAACACAAAACGTTAGACGGGCACAGCTTTTTGGGGAGACTTAAATGGAAACTAAAAGGCTTGTACCCACAGCCAAGTCCAGGCATCTTATGCAGTTGATTTCCTTGCTTACTTGGAAATCAGAGGCCAGGATGGGAATTCCCTCAAGTTAGACTTCTGAAAGCAAAATGTTTGAGTTTAAGCGTGTCCCTTGCAGCCATCTTTCTAGTCAGTGGAGAAAAAGAGCCATTTGAAGAAATCATCTCATTTTCAGACAGACATCTGCACAGGGCGGTTTGTCTGACCTGCTTCTATTTGGACATCTGACTCCTCAAGCTGGGTGAGATGGGTCACCACCAAGCTGCACGTGGTTAAACAGGACAGGTTTGAATATGCCCACATTCGTGTCCAGCACCAACACACCTTGCAATCTCACCCGAAGAAAATGGCCCCAGCAGGCAGGTAGGCTACGGGCTGAAGAGAAGAGAAACTTTCACAAAGAAATAAAGCCACTGCCTGCTGTCCTAATCACATGCATCTGTTCAGTTGGAGCCACCCTTTAGAAAGAGGGCATAAAACCCTGGCTCTGCTGCAGTAATAGCTGTACTTGCAAGGACTTAGGACCTGAAATCAACAGTCCTTAGTGGAAGCCTTGACAGCAGGCACCATAAAAGTCTATTTCTGTCTACGCATTTAGCCACAGGGACTCTAGGGCATCCAGTTTCTGCAAAACATCCCTGCAGCGCTGAGGGAACAGGGGGAGATGCATGTGCAGCAGTGTTTGGCACTCGTTTATGCTTTTGGGAGCCCTGCTGGGACTGTCAGGACAGTCAAGGCTCCTGCTACCTCTGGGTTAATTCTGGAGACCTCCGAGCATGTCCACACTTGGTTTGCCCTCACCTCTGTAAAACAGCAAGGCAGAGCAAACATGCTGAGATCTCCAAGCGGGGAGAGCTCTGGGTGTGTCCATACCCAACTATTATTCTGATGCTTTTGTGAACATTTTGTTCCAGCTTAGCATCTTTGGAAGGGCCGGGCTTGTTTTTTAGGCCAGGTTTTCTGTACTCTGCTGCAGCACAGCAACAGAAAAAGGAAGAGAAAGAGCTCTTCCCAGCCAACCATGGGTCTCTCTGTCCAACGTAAGGCCACCAAGCTGACCAAGGGACTGCAGCACCCATGAGGAGAGGCTGAGAGAGCTGGGACTGTTCAGCCTGGAGAAGGGGAGGCTCAGGGGGAGCCCATCAGTGTCCATAAATACCTGAAGGAGTGTGCAAAGAGGATGGAGCCAGGCTCTTTCAGTGGTGCCCAGGGACAGGAGAAGGGGCAATGGGCACAAACTGGAACAGAGGAGGTTCCCTCTGAACATCAGGGAGCGCTTTGTGCTGTGCAGGCGACCAAGCAATGGCACGGGTTGCCCAGAGAGGTTCTGGAGTCTCCTCCTTGGAGATCTTCATATGCCATCTGGACATGGTCCTGGACAGCCTGCCCTAGGTAGCCCTACTTGAGCAGGGGGTTGCACAAGGTCACCTCCAGAGGTCCTTTCCAACCTCAGCTGCTCTGTAATTCTGTGATCCTGCCTTGGCACTCAGCAAGTGAGAGGTACGGTGGCAAATGTTCTACTTCAGCTTCAATTAAAGACCCATGTACTGGGAGCAGAGTGTCATGCTTGTAAACAGGTCCAGAACTGGGCATCGCCTCAGGATGTCAAAGTTGATCAGACAAGGAGAGGTGAAGTTCTGTGCTGGTGTGCTTGCAATTGCATCACAAGCAAACCATAGGAGATTATGTGGGGCTTATTATATGGATGGACATGAGCACAATGCTGCTTGCTTATGGGTAAAATACATACTGGGGAAACTGCAGCATGCCCCACTCAGAGCAGACTCAGGGGCTGCAGCCCATCTAATGTTGGGTGCCTTGGAGGACTTCAGGGATAAGAGGGAGCAACTTCTGAAGGGAGGGCTATGGGACTGGGGCCATTTCATGCACCTTCCTCCTCTGCCTCTGATTCCCCACAGACATCACACCTTTCCCCATTTCTTGCCTGTGGGTTGTGAACTTCTGGTATGTTACTTGGTTTCAGATTGTTTTGTTTCTTTGGTCTGTTACATGAGGAGAGGCCAGACAGTCTGGGCTGCAAATACAAGTCTGGATGTCAGCATAAAGCTCGGCCTCACAGAGACCAGCGTTTGGGTTCAGAGCGATCTGCATCCCTTCACATATGGGTCTTTGGCATTTGTGGCTGCCCATCTCTTTTGTTAAGTGGCAAGGAAATAAAACTTTCGCTTTTCTTTCAAACAAAATGATATTTGTTTTTCTTTTTGCAAAATTGCTGAAAACAGGGCAACAACTGTAGCGGTAATTAAATGCATGAGTCAAAAGCCAGCCACAGTGCAAAATCAGAGAAGAATGTGGCTATGAGAATGAGAATAAACTATTGCTGACTTGGACCCAAAATGCCAGATGAAGAGACTGAAATAAGCTGTAAATGCCAATGAACCATGTCTTGGGTTTCTGTTTTGAACACTGTCACTTTGATTAGTGCTTATCAGAAGTGGCTCAGCTCTCAGCTTCTCAGTAAGGAGGGCAACCAAAGTTTAAAGCTGTTAGACTATCTACCTCCAAGATAATGCAATACACATTTGATATGCAATTATGACCTTTGGATGTACAAACTCCTCTTTTTCTGCCTGGCCGGTGCTGGCTGCGAGGGCAGAGGCAGGGAGCAGTTCCCTCTAGTGGCTGCACCAGCAGGGATTTCCTTTAGCACACAGTAAGGCTCGGTACCACCGTGCTGAAATTGGTGAGCACATGCCCGACAGATGATTTTCTCAGCGATCTGTGTCTTTATATAGTTTTTCTTCTGTCTTCATACGAGATTATAGGACTCAATGGGCAGCTACTGTTTCTGTGTACAGAAAGCAGCATGGTATTTCTTTCAATGCATATGGTTCGTGTCTGATTTTATTTAAAGAGAACTAAATGCTTTTCTTCCTACTTATCTAATCCTTAGTAGACAATCTAATACTTTGCCTCCTGTTCCTCCCTCCATAAAATCAATCTGTCTGCTTTTCTGTGAGTATCAGATCTCATTAATCCATGTCCTATAACCAAAGAAAGGAGAGCCCTCTTCTGATTCAAATCATTAACTCACCAAAGAGAAATATAAGCACATTTCTCAGGCGTTGTTAAAAAGTCAAAATTAACAGAAAGCAGGCAGAAACTACTACTTAATGGCTCACAATTACTGTAATGTATTGGGAATAAATGTCACTTCTTTTCTAGCTGAGAAATCTCAAAGAATGGGCAACAAATGTTGCTTGAACTCCTATCTTTTTGAGTAAGGGATTTGGTGAGCCATGAGACTAATGAAGCTTGAGTTCTTGTGCATTTGTGCTGCATCCTTGCGTGGAGACCGTCACACATTATGGGTGAACCCCCGTAATTTCCACTTGACGGAGGCACAAAAGGGGTTCTTTCCCTTACCTGGTTGGTTGTTTTTGCCAAAACTTGCCTGAGATTAATGCTGTGTGAACTTTTGCCCTCTTGTCAAGCTTGGCTGAGATCAGCCGCCTAAGAATTATTAGAAGGGGAAAGACAGGCGGAAATACATAAACAGAGACTGTGTGAAGAAAACCCTTTCCCTCAAGAAACCATGTTAAATCTGCTTTTCAGGATAGCATTTATTTCCTGCACTTTTCTCTGCCTGTCTAAGAGAAATAAACTCTTAAACCATCTTGCTACTTTAATTCCGGGCTTTCCCACGTTTAGATTAGTGATGGAAATGGAGCTGCTAAGTGGCCGTTGGTCTTTAAAAGAAGCAGGGCCAAATTTTCCTTCAAGTTCAGACCTGACGGTGACATTTTTGTAAACACCATGTTTAACAAAAGACATCTCAGCAAGAAAAGAGTGTTTTTAGCGTTACCTTTTTTCCCAGTCAGCATCTGGAAGAATTTGGGGCAGGGAGCATCGACAGTCTGTCCCACAGCTGATGAAGGCCAGCAGCTCATGTTATCCCACATTCCAGCACATCTGCCTGGGGGCAGCAAGGAAACACCATCAAACTTCTCCCAGCGAGGACACACCATGCAACACCTCCCAGCAATGCAACACCGTGAAACATCTCCCAGAAATGCAACAGCACGCAACAGCTCCCAAGGACCAAGGCAGCTATGGGAACAGAGATACTCAGTACCCTGAAAAGCAAGCTGGATGAGACAGAACAAGTCCTGCTATTGAGACCTAGATGGGACAGAACAGGTCCTGCTGGCTTCACGCCATACCCTTGCAGGCTCCAGACCCGTCCCACTGAGGTCCTTGACTGCACTGGTCTCTACCAGCTGGACAGAGAAAGTTGGGCCATGGGGAGCCTTGCACCAGGCCCGTGGCTACCAGTCTGTCTTCTGGTAACTAGGGAATAGCCCTGGAAAGATGAAGGAAAACAGATGTCAAAAATTTAGCTCACTTTTCAACCCTTCTAAAGCTTCCACTTTGAATCAGCCTGATGTTTTCCTTACATAATCCTTGTGTAAACACAGAAAGGCACAACGTGACTAGGAGTTTAAACAGCTTCAGAATGATACTGGGGAAAGGGCAGAGAGGAACAGCATTGTACAAGCATAAATACTCTGCCTTTAATTCATCTCTTTCATTATGTCCAGCCAGTGCTGGAGTGAATAACACCAATAAACCACGGACTGGGTTCAGCTGTGGGTATCAATGGCTCTTCTGCTGTTGGAGAGCAAAACTTCACTAAGCTCTTCCCCAAGGCTGTGAAGGGAAGATCACCACATTTACAGGCCAGGGGAAAATGTAAATCCTCTGTTCATTTGTGCCATTTTTTTAAGGACATGAGCATGCAGCAGAGACAGCACTGTGGCAGCTTGTCCCTTGCTTTGCCTTTCTTCCTGCTCCTCCACTTGGTGCTGCCTGCCCACACCAGGCAAAGCTTCTGGGGCAGCAGGTGCAGGAGGGATGGGGTACGGAGGGTTAGCAACACCCTGCAAAGCCCCTGCTCTGTTTCCCTGTATGGTACACCAAGGGCAGGCACTGGATCCCCAGAGCTTTGTTTCTCTTCTTCAGACTGAAGTCCCCGTATAGGATTTTCTCCACACAGACCTCGGAAATGCAGATAAAAAAAGGATGGAGAAATGTGTATAATAAAAGCATTATTTCCTGGAATAAAAGCGTAATTCTATAATTCACCAAGGTAACAAACCCTCCTTCAGTAAAGACTAGCAGAAGGAAATTCCTGTGCTCTCTCTTCAGAAGCCATTACCTGGGGACAGCTGTGCATCTTCCACCTCTTTATTTTGGGAGGGATTCACTGTCAGGAGAAGCTGTGTTTGCAGAGCTACAGCAATGGAGAGGGGCTTAGTCACTCTGGCCACTTCCAGCTTAAAGCTTTCTGCTACGTGGGTAGCCCCAAGCTCATGTCAGTGTGACTTGTTTGATCTGTTTTGCAGAGGTTAAAGAGGCATTTTGACGGCCACTGGAAATGCTTCCTCAAAGGTTTAACACGGAGCTATAGTTTTAACTTGTTTCTTTGGGGAGAAAGGCACAGAGAGTAGGGGTGTCCTGTATTAAAGTATCTAGGGGGATGTTTAACATTTGGATCCAACTTAATCCAACTAGATTAAGTTTCTTTTTATATTCGATGAGTCAGATCTGCATTCCGGAATATCTGCCAGCCTGCCACGAAGTACCCTGTAACTTCTGCTATATGGGCGTAATGCCCCAGGGCAGTCTCACACCCCTCAGGCTGAAAGGGAAAACACAAAGACAGAGAAAAAGGCTAGGCATGCTACAAAAACAGGCAATAGATCTATATCTAATAGGAGCAAGGAAGATCTTCAGGTACTCATTGTTTTTGAAGGCAAATACAGCTGAGTAACTTTGTACTTAGTGGGCTGACTTTATAAAAACATCCTTGTCTAAGGTGAGAATAACTCCAAATCCTCTCCAATTCACAACATTTTGTTGCTGATATGTTCTCTAGCTGTGAAGACTGCAAACCACTGACCTTGAAGTCTCATATGATTACCATTTGCCATCACAGTAAGGTTGAATCCTGCTCTCGAAGCCTTGCAACACATCTTACCTGTTTTTCTGCTCCTCACGGAGAGGCACGCATGGGGTGCATGCCTCCTGTGGGAAGGAATGTGGGGGTACTGAGGCCACTCGGCTGACCTGAGAATGGTTTTCACCTTGCACATTCCCCCACCCTTTACCTGATGTCAGGAGCAGATCATTTTCAGGTGTCCTGTTCCTCGCCTCCAGGGACAGAGTCTCAGCACAGTTTTCTTCCTCCTTTTTCAGGACGCTCAGGAGGTCACAGATAGGTGGGGCAGCCCTGATCTGCAAATTTGAAAAGCAGTACAATCACTTTTCCTCTTAAAACGTGCACTCCCTTAACAGGATTCGCCCCCCTTGTCCTCACATTTTCCATGCGATGCCGTCAATTGATTGTGGAGGGTATTTCCTTGAAATACAGTCAATTTTCTTAATTAAGTCTGCGTTTTTATGATAGCAGTAGGCAACCACAGATTCAGCTCCTGTCTGCTCTCATTTGCTGAGGTTGTTATTGAGAGAAATGAGTCTGTTATTCTGCTAAATAAAGTACCCAGGCATGCTGCTGTTCCCCAAACCTGCAGAAGCATCCAGGGCACTGCTGGATGCTCGTGGAGCAACGGAGAATTAATTATCCACCTCTGGCAGTATCAAACCACAGACCCTTGCAGTTTGTTTCCCTGGATGACATTTACTTGCATGGCTGGCCCAAATATGTCCACTGGCTGCAGACCACCCAAGCCTGTTTCACTGCTACAGATCACGGAGCTGCAGGAGCCAAGCTGACTGCTAGCAGAGTCTCAGGGAATTTTTTTGCGAGGAAACCGATCGTAAATTGGCCCGAGCACACCATGCCACATTCCTCTTTCTCCATCCTCCTTTCTCACAAGGAAGGGCTGAAATGTTAGTCTTAACGCGGTCCTGAAGCAGCAATTAAATGTTCGGTTAATGTTTTATGTAGGTGGGCCAAATTGAATGTACAAAACAGCTACCCACCATTAACATGTATTAAAAACCAGTGCAAAATGATTTGTAGGACAAGATTCCAGTCTTAATATCTTACAGTATGTTTGTTGAAAACTGTCCCCAGAGCCTGGGATGTTTCAGCTTTCAGGCAGTATCCAGAAAGTCACCCTGAATCACTGTGGGACGCTCTTCCAGGCACATCAGGCACCCCTAACATCTGTATTTGTCCGAATCAAAACCCATAAATCTGATTTCCAGCTGTAACAGACCTGCTTGGTCCCCAGTGAGTGGAAAAAAGTACTTTCGCTATTTTTGCCTTGTTCCATCATTTATGACAATCAAAGTATTGAATACAGCCAGGTTCCCATTATAACAAAATAACAACAACAAAACTTTATAAATTCCCATTATAGAAATTGTATGCAGATATATACATACAAGTGTATATATACATGCATACTTAAAAGATTAAAAACAAGTCATCGGGATGTATTAGTTGAAATTTTTATAAACAGATTTTTTTAATACATTTTGAGTGGGAAAAGGTAACCCGGCAGCATCATGTTACTGCTCAACCTAACCAGTCGTGTAGAATTGCTGATCACATTCTGATTAGTTTTAGGAAAAAAAGAAAAATCAGACCAAATTCCCAATTTATTCACTTGGAAGTATTTGGGGTACTGCATTTCTGAACTAACTTTGATATTTTCAGCAGTGTTTTGTGCCTTGTCTAATTGGTATATTCTGTTTTACTGCAGCATCTTTCTCCTTCATTGTTGTGCATCCTGAAATAAAGAAACTTAAAACCATTCATTTGTGCATGATGTAATGAATTTTCTTGAATCACTCCTGCAAAGAATTCAGATTAAATGAACTATTCTCTGATACCAGGATTTAGATACATTAAATCCATTTAATCTTTGAAAAGTTGGAAATGTCCAGCTGGAGTAACATGGCTAAAGAAAGGTAACTGCATTGAGTAGTTTCAGTTGTTAGCTGAAGGCTGAATTTGATCATTGTGTAAATATTGACAGATCTTTCAAAATGTATTATTTATCACTCTCTGTCATTATGTATTTGATTACCAATAGTAAAGCAATTAACTACATTTTCATAATACACAAATAGAAGTGCAACTGTCCAAAAGTTACCTTGAAATTGTGTTAAAAATCAATATTAGCGTTAAACATTTAAAGCAGCCAACTAAACCTGTTTGGTGTGCATGCGGGTTGCTCATCACGATACTGAATGCATGTAAAAATAAACATTAGCCACCACCTGAGTGATGATCTCAGTAACAGGAGTATTTTTCACCTTAAAAAAAATAAACATCCTGCGGGTGCTGCTTCCTTTTTAGAAAGGTATGTCCTAAGAGAGCTTTTGTTTCAGAAAGATTTTTAATGCCTGCTTTATTTTCCTTCTAGAATGGGGCTGCCTGCTGGTAGCATATCCAGAGGTGAAGACCACCTAGACAATTATTTTTTTTAATAAAATGTTGCTCGAGCAGGAGCATGGTGTAATCAATGCCTTCCCATTACTCTTTGACCCAGCAGAAGGATGTTGACTTTTCTCTCTGGATCAGACACCCCTGTCTGACACCAGACCTGGTGGCAACTGGATTTTAACCCTGGTGAGAGCAGAGAACCCAGAGGTTCTGGCTCAGGCACGTTGCTTCCCACAGCCTGCCTCCCTCCTCTCTGCAAATCTGACTAGATGGGCCACAACTGTTTGCAGAGCACCCTGAAATGTGCCATTAATGGGCCACCTGGCCCTGCCTCTGCCCTGGCATCTCCACACACGTGTGTGCCTTCCTCGTGTGTGTCCCACTGTCTGCTCGTGTACAGGCACTGCACGTGTCCTGAGGGCACCTTTTACTCCAGAAGGAAAATCCACTCCTGTAGGTGTGGATTCTCCATCTCTTCCTAAATATTTCCCTGAAGCAGCTCCCAGGTTGTCAGATTTTGATAAAGGGGCAAGGCATCCTCTTATTTTCTATACTTCTTATTTCTTTAAAGAAAATGTAACATATCGAAACCATTCCAAACAGAAATAGTTGTGCTAATTAGATGTCAAGAATGCACAGAAATCTGCAATTTGTGATACCACTGGCACAACCAACTACATTTCTTAACCTGTGAATGAGTGGATCTAAACACAATTTAATATGAATAGTATTTGCAGCCACAGAATTCCCAGATGTATGAATTCGAAAATAAGTATTTATAGTTTAATGGGAGGGCTTAAGGGAGAACAAAGGATGCCAGGCTAAATGCTGTAAACAAAATCTGTATTTTGAAGGACTAGAAAGGGAGCAAGTAGAAGGAGGTGGTCTCAGTGGCACCTCGAGTGGAGACATCTATTTACAGAGTCCTTTGGGTAGCACGTAAGAATAAGAAGCCCAAATGACAAGAAAATCAGCACAGTCATTTTTTAATTATTGAATGCAATCAGAAGGTAAAGCAATGCAGGCTGCAGTCCCTGTGCAATTAAAACACCCTGGCACCGCTCAGGTTTTGTCAGAGTTCAAGCCGAATCCCCTGCTGGGACAGAGTGAATTTCCAAGTGGTTGCAGCAATTCTCTGTATTGACCAAGAGTTCAACCATCTCCCAGCTTCTTACAGCTGAGCTGGGCATATTTCAGTCTTGGTTTTCTGTGTTTTGCAAAATCTGAAACACCCGAGCAGCTCAGAGATCATACCTCAGGCTCAGCTGGGCGCCCGGAGCACAGCAGTGGCCGTCCATCACCTCAACTACCACTAAATGGGTAAAGCCAAAAGAAGGGAACCAAAATGCGTGGGGCAAACACCACCTTACACTCCTTCAATCTGAGTCAAGTGAGGCATTGGCAGTGGTGGGCATTCCTGAGGGGATTGTTTGCTTCTGTAAACCAGCAAAGTTTCTCGCAACAGCATCAAGTCCTCCCTCCTTCCTCCCAGCACCGGCTGAGTTTACGAAAGCAGGTTGTGCAGCCGGGGAAACTGAGGCACCCAGCATCTGGCAGTCTGGACAACGTCAATTAGTGCAGGAAGCAGCAGAAGCAAGAGTAATAATAATAATAATAATAAAATCCCAGCTTATACACAGACATTTTAAAATTACGATGCCACAACTTAACGGCACAGAGATGCACTTATTCAGACACCACGATTCCATGCAATTCGCAATAAATAGCCCCGAGCACCTACCAGGACGGTTGAAATCCAGAAGATGATCACCCAGGCGGTCCACATAGTCACTCAGTCTGCTTCCTTCATCCTTCATACACCAGAGGTCACCAGGCTGTCTGCGTGCTCTCCAGCCTGGCTCTCAGCTCCTTTCACTTCATTCCTTTCCCTCCTTGCTTTTTTTCCTTCCCAGCTTTGACCATCCCGAGTCAATGTTTCTCTCCAGCTGCCGAGCCCCAGAGAGCATCAGCAATGACAGGACCCCCCCGTCCGCCCTCCAAGCTCTCCTCCTCCTCCTCCGCAGTTGCCTCCTGTCCCAAGAATAACAGCACCTCTGTTGAGCATGTTCCTACTATCGTCTGCCTCCCTTCCCGGCTATTACTCACTGCTATCGACGGGTGTCGGGAGGGAAGGATCATTCCTCATGCTCCCATGATAAGGGACCAAGCAGGGCTCCCGGCTAAGATGTCAGCCCCACAATGGCACGGGTAATCTATCAGGGGGAAATAGTCATTAGCACAGAGCGCAGCCCGGGGAGGACCCAGCCCTGGAATAAGCGCCCTGCTGGGAAACAGGGTTTGAGGAATGCGATCCAGGCTGCCGGCACCGCTCCTGCTCCTGGCGGCTCTGCACGTGCCTCCCACAGCGAGCTCACATCCCCGGGCGCTGGGAATCGGGAGGCTGGCAGAGGGAATCGGGAAGCTGGCACAGCCTGCTGCAGCAGGTCCAGCTTCACACGCCTCCTGCCCAGCCACCGGTGCTGGAGGTGAGCTAGATTTTGGGGTTAGGTTATCAGAGAAAGGGCGCAAAGAGGATCTGGTCTTCCCACCGCTTCCAAAGGGGGCTCCAAACGCCCCCTGGACTCCAGCCTCTCATCCAGCATCCAGAGAAACAGGCGGTCTGCACGTGGTCCTGATGCTACGGGCTGTGAGAGCCTCACATTTGGGTCCTCATGGTACCTGGTGGTGGGGTGTTCCCCATAGGCAGCTCCCTGGCGGCAGAGCATGCTTTATTTCTACAGGTTTAGTTTCTGTGGAAAAACTGCTACAAAGGTGTGCTTACCCAGGGCGTGGGCACCCAGACACCAAGGCAGGCACTCCAAACTGGGCTTGCCAAGTTTACTTGTAGCACAAAAAGGAGCACGGCCTCAAGAAAGAGCTGAAGTTTGCAGCGTGCACTAGTGCCCACTCTCAGAGCACTTTTCCAATTTACCATCTCCCGTCACTCCAGACATAGGCCAAATGTGACGAGGGGCTCCCCAGAACATCGGGTCTGCTCTCCAGTCTGCTGGGGTGTGCTCTAGAGCTCCTATTTAAGTCAAAGGCTGTGACTGTAAGGCATCTAGCTTGTTACCTGTGCACAGAAAATCCCATCATTGGATTGAGCAAGTCACCTGCCAAGCAGCGTAACAAAGGGATCTAGATTTTCTAGAGAGTCTTGTCCCCTTTCCTGTGCCCACTCCAACCACATGAACTCCAGCTCATCTCTCCATGTGCTCCCCAGGACAGCTAAATTGCAGCGCTCTGCTTCCCCTACACACTTCCCTCATCTCTCCCTGTACCCCCAAAGTCACCAAGCTGTGGCTGGAGAAGAGGTACCACGCTATGGCTGTCCTGCCCAGCCGAATTGGCCAAAGGGTTAAACAGATTGTTAAAAGGAGGTATGAGAGGCAGCCAAGCAATGTGATTATAGTAGTCTGAAGAAACCGCATTGGCAGTGCTGCATCATCTCAGTGGGCTGCTAAGTCATTCTCTCTCTTCCTTTGGCTCAAATAAAATTTTATTATTCTGTTGTTATTGACACAGCTTCCCCTGAAAGCCACCGCTCGTGCTTGTGTTTGTGGCATCTATGCAGCTTTGCTTCTGAAAGCACTTTTAGATGGGTGTGTGTGTGTGCATTTTCTGATAGAGGCAATGGTTGCCCAGGGGCTTTGAAGAGCCAATGCTGGATTTAAACACCAAGAGACTGAATGAGGACCCAATATTTTGTGACCCTTGCATTATATTTATGTGCAGGCTGAGGGCTCAAAAGACGATGAATACAAGATAAGACCTGGAAAACTCTCACCTGTGCAAACCTTTGCTTGATGTCAGCACTGTGGGAGGGCCACGCTGTGCTGGGAAACCTACAAGCAGTAGCAGACTACAGAGAATTATTATTAGCAGAGAATTATTAGTAGAGATTTATTAGCAAGAACACACAGATCCCAAAACAAGGTGTTGCTCTATTAAACAGAGTAGCATTGCACTTTGCTACATTCATCCCTACCCAGCATATCTATTTTAACTTTGTCACAGCTGGAATTTGTTTCAGTAATCTAAACCAGAAATGAAACACTGGAATTTGTTCATGCAATCTTGAAATACTTCAAATGGTAACTTGAGCAGTGAATAAATTAATTTGCTTTATGTTACTTTGATTACAGGATTATTTACTTATCAAGTACCTTAACAAGCCTCAATATTAAATATTTATTAATACATAAAATTTCCGTTAGTTCTTCAGTCTAATCATTCATTTTTCTCCCTCCTTTGCTAAAGAATTGTTTGTACTCCCTGTTTTACAGCTTGACAACCAGGCCATGCATTTTTCCTCTGATATTTGGAATATAGATATAAAATCAAGGTGAGACTCACCTATTTAAATCCCAATTCAAAATCCTTATTTACACTAACCATCCCAAGGAAGTTTGAAGAGTTGTTGGCCAATAATCCTCTGTTTTCAGCTACCTTTTCCATTTATTTCCCACCTCTCAGGAAACCTTACAGAGTGCTTTTCCACCAGAGGTGCATCACATTCATCTCCTCTGATGTGGAAGTGGAAATGGATTTAGTTGCACACTCCATTATGACCGTGCAAATAGAGAGACACACAGGTGAATCATGTTTCCGTGGGAGGAGAAATATGTTAATACACTATTTGCTCCACTATATTCCCACACCATTTTTCTTGGGAGAGGAAAAAAAAAAAAAAAACAAAAAAAACCACCATACAGCTAAATAAGTTCAGTGTGGGACACTGGGACACTGTGATTAAGTTCTGGAGCTGGTGCTTCTGTTCTCGTACCAAATCGTACCATGCAAAAAATGCAGGTTTTGCAGAGATCTGTCCCCAGAGCCACAGGCAGCCTGGCTGAAGCTCTCCCACAGATCTGTCCTGCAGGGGGGAAGAATTTCAGCCATCTGCCTGGCTCTTGGGCTGTCAGGTGGAGAACAAACTGCTGTCAGCCCTAGCCGCAGCTGTTTACATAGCTGAGGTGAAGGCATAACTTGGAAAAAGGCCGGCTGCCTTTCTCCTCTCATACTTGACCAGACCAAAGCTGCGCACAAAGCAGAGCTGCAGCTGTGGGTGCCAGAGCCCAAAAACCCCAGTAGGCATTGAGTGGGCAGGAGGTGGGTGGTTTCCAACCCAACTGAGTTTTGCACGACTTCTGGTCATGTTTCACCTGTTAGAAGTACTGAAAGAGGATAATTTTATTCTTAGAGAATGTAAGAGGATAAAAACCCAGTTCTGGGAACACCTCTGGTTTCCTATCATGTGTGCCCTCAGACCACTGTGGAGACAACAGAGGGTCCACAAGCATGTTGGTGCCCTAGACAACCATGATGAGCTCCTGGCAGGAGGGGCTGGGGCACACGGCTCTCTCACATGTCCTTCATTATCCCATTTTGTTATGCTTGTTTCACCTAATGCAGAACAGCCGTGCAGATCGCTGTGGTGTGAACCACTTCGGCTCTTCTGCTGGGAATCTGGAAAGCTAACAGGTGCGGGCCCCAAATGAAAACGCTCACTGAAGCTGCCAGGACACCTTTATTAACGCGTTTTCAGCCCAAAACCGTTTGGTTGTTACGAAGAAGCACATTAGACACCCCAACCTCGCTGAGGCGGCCCCGGCGCCGCCATATTGCGGAGCCCAGCGCCCAGCCCGCCGTGCAGCGCCGCCAGGACGCGGCCACTGCTTCTGCCGGGGGGGGTCCCTGGGCCACAGCGGGCGGCGGGATGTCTTCGTACCCTCTTCATCCCGCTGAGATCCATCCTCTCCTTCCTATATCATATAAAGCACGAAGCCTCCCTCTAGGAGATTTTTTTTCTCCGGAACGGTTGCGTCTGGTGGCTGCGGGTCTCACCGTCTCCCCCCGGGGAGGCAGGAGTGGTGCGGCCCGCTTGGGCTGCCTGTTGCCCAGCAACCGTGGCGGCCCCAGCGGCGCTGAGGTGAGCGGGGCCGGCCTGAGGGGGCCGTGGGGCCAGCGGGGGCCACCAGGGGCTAACAGGGGCTGATTTGGGGCCACCAGGGGCTGCCTCCGGACCCCAAAGGTCCCCAGGGGTTGGGGCAGGACCTGCAGCACGCTCCGAGGCGGTGTGGGGAAACTCGAAGCCCGTCTGTCCGCTCAGAAACGCAGCTGGTTTAATAAAAGCGTGTGTCCTGTCACTTGTAAAGCCACAGGAGGAAGAGGAGGGGTCGGTCGTACCCTGGCCTCGGTGACTTTGGGGGGACTTTTGCCGTTGCCTGCGATGGGACCAGGGTTTCACAGCCGCGGAGATCTTGTGGTGATGATTTTGCACATTTTAGTCTGGAGAAGGGGAGACCTTATTACTCTCTACAACTACCTGACAGGAAGGTCTGGGGAGTTGGGGATTGGCCTCGTCTCACAGATAACTGGTGATAGGACTGGAGGGAATGGCCTCGGGTTGCACTGGGGAGGTTTAGCCTGGAAATGAGGAGACATTTCTTTTCAGAAAGAACAGTGAGGCACTGGAAGGGGTTGCCCAGGGAGGTGTTGGCATCACCATCCTGAGCTGTGCGCCCACTTTCCCGTTTGTGAAGAGCAAATACAAAATGAAGCATCTCGAGGGATGAAAAACCAAGCGTGGCTGCCTTTGAGCTCAATACTTTTGCCAAAAGTATCTTGTCTTTTTCTCCATGCAGTTCACAGGAGAGCCAAGGGCCATGTGCTGAATTTAGGAAGATAATTTTGTGCGGATGGATAGTGTCTGGTGTCCTGATTGTGCAATATTTGCTCTTGTCATTAGAAAAGTTTATGTTCTGATAACTGTGCTTACTTAACACCAGATCTATAATACCTTTGGCCTTCTGGGTTTACAGTTATCTTCACTAAACAAATAACCCAACTGATGCTATCTAAACAAAAGATTGAAATGCCAATTTTCTTATCCCTCATATTAATATTTAAAAGTTAAAAAAGAATCTGGAAGTTAATAACACAAACACTCGGGAGACATTGGGAGAACATCTCTGCAGAAATCAGTTTGGATTGTGGGATTATCTGAAGAGTCTTCTCTTCTTGTCTGTGCTGGGAGACATGAAGGAGGAGAGAGATGTCCTGAAAGCCAAACATCCCCAGTAACCCCTGGAATAGCAGAAGATGCCCTAAGTGCTAGGGCTTGCCATGTGAGTGAGGTTTCCTGGAATCACCCTGTCCTGCAGATGTGTTAGTGCGCTGTCTCTGCAGCAGACCCTTTGGGGTCTGCTGTGGAAAGCTGGGGTGAGCCACGTTTCCTTGGGCATAGCTTATCTGCTCACACGTGTCCTGCCCTGTTGGGGTGCCAGGCCTGTGCTGCTAATGGCACAGCTGAAGATCACTGTCTGCAGGGACGGGGTATGGCATCTGAAAATCCTGTGGAAGGGTCTTAAGCAATTGCGCACATGAGCGAGGTAAATAACAAGCAGATGTCTAGTGTTTGGAGCACACTTGTGCAAAATGGGCTGTGTTACATGAAGACTTCTGGTCACAAGCTTGACCTGGGTTGAGGTGGTGGAGTTCTGGTGTATGCCATTCCTTCCACAGCTTGCCTCTTTCCTGGTTCAGCCATGCCCTCTCCAGCAGTGGGATGGATACCGTAGCTATCAGCTTTCTTTGGAAGTTATTGCTGGCTGAAACTATTACCTCGTGTACTGGCTTGACTTCTGGAGCTCTGTGGATGTGCCCACACCTGACCATGAGACCCATGCATCCTGGCTGAGTGTGGATTCCCCGGGGTTCAGTGGCCACGTAACATCAGCAGTAGCACAGAACGTGGCGTCCTGAGGAACTAGCTGTTGGCTCTGTTCCACAATGGATCTAGAGTGGATAATATCAGTAGGAATAATGATGCCAGTCTGCCTGATGACTTGACACTTGGCTCTGTTAAGTGATCGGAAGTTTACTTTCTATTTTTGTCCTCCTTGAGGCATGTTTGGCACTTAGCTGTTTGGTACTTACGCCTGCCAATTACAGTCCAGAGTGTGAGACAGTAACTCCATTGTTCAGGTAGGGGGAAGAATTTTAACTGGTCTTGGGATTTGGTTTATTCTGTAATCTACTTTGGGAGGGAACAACAAAAACTCTCTCTCCTAAATGTTTTTAAACAGTTTTAGCCAACAGATGTTAGCAGTGTAAGGGAAGGCACTTCTGTCATTATGTTGTTTTTATTTGATCCCAGGTGCTGATGAATTTTAGTAGCCTTCAGACTCCGTTTGTGTCCTAACATGGATGTGATTGAATCAGCCTCCACGGAAAACACGATTGCTGAGAAACCCTTCAAGAAGATACCCAGCGTCCTTCTGGACAGCCTAGTGGAGGAACCTAAAAGACGACGTGCTGTCCCCCATCACTTGCTGGAATCAAGTACGTTTGTGCTCTCTGACTGTTCCTAAATGATTGACCCTAAAGTTTTGTGATAGCTTGTGGAAGCCATGAGGAGAGAGATGCCAAGAGATAAAGTGGTGAAAGGATCGTGGATCTGCTTGGGTCATAGATGCCACCATAACTCTCCACTTAAGAGTTATGCCTGCCTAACAAGAGCTCTGTTTCCTTTTTCTCTCTGTAATACATTAGGTGCTACATGAACATATTTGCTAAATGTAAGTAACATTCATTGTGTATGTTTCACCTGGTCTCCTTCCTAATCTCCCCGTCTCACCATCTTTCTTCGTAGAGATTTATTCAGAACGTTACAGGAGCAATGTTGTACAGGCCGAGCCTGCTGTGCTACACTACGGAGGGTATGAAGTTGGAAAACATCACCAACAGACGCTGGTAAGTGTCAGGGCAGGGATCCTCTTGGGGCTTGTAAAAGGATAACAGAAGCCAAGTAGACTGCTTGTGGTCATGAGGCCATTTGCTCTCTGAGTGCTCTAAAGAGCAGCACTTAAAATCAGTGTCCCTGTGGTAACAAAACAGACAAGTGCCATGCTGTTCGCATCACTGCCCTTTATGGTCTCTTTTGTCTTTCTTTTTCCTGTGTCTGTGAGCAGTGTAAGAGTGATGTGTGACTTGCAAGTCATAGATGAAGGACTCATGCTTTAACTCCGTAAGGGACTGTTATCAAAGCGTACTTGCCCCATTTCTGTGGCTGTAACTGGGTTCACTGCTGCAAGGACTTTGACAGCACCTCTGGCCTTCCAGGAGCAACATAACCTAAGGAAAGAAAGTCAGGACATGGGTTTGGTTTCCTTGTCTAGTAAATAGTCTGAGTACCTCCTTGTTGATGTGGTGTTTTGAAGAAGTTGGGTGATGGATGGACAAGGTCCACCAGGTGTAATGAAAATAAATAAGGATCACCTCCTTTGACCTGCTGGCAACACTTTGCCTGATGCAACCCAGGTGCTGTTGCTGGCCCACCCAGGAGCAGAAGCACCCTGGTCCTTCAGCTGTATGTCCTCCCTTTGCTCCTTCTTTACACCAGTTTTTCTTGCTGAGCAGAATGCCACATGGTATGAAATATCCTGTTGGTCAGTTAAAATCAGCTGTCCTCACTCTGTCCCCTCCCAGCTTCTTGGGCACCTCCTCACAATTATCTGAAAGGAGGCTGCGGCAAGGTGCATGTCAGTCTCTTTTCTCAGGTGACAAGAGATAGGACTTGAGGAAATGGCCTCAAGTTGTGCCAGGGGAAGTTTAGAGTGGATTTTTAGGAAGAATTTTTTCCCAGAGAGGCTGGTCAGGCATTGGAAGGGGTTGCCCCAGCTAAAGGTAGAGTTGACTTTGTAGTGTTAGGTGGGTGATTGGACATGATGATCTTAAAGGTCTTTTTCAAATTAAATGATTCCATGATGCAGGAGACTTGGCAGGGTGGACGGTCACAGTCCAAAGGTTTGTTACTTTGTAATCTAGAACAAAACCTTATATTAAATCATTTCTGTTGTTTCAGACCCCTGCAAAAGAGAAGCCAATAGATTGTTGCAAAGGAAACAAAAAAAAAAAAATGATTTTTTGCTTTTTTGTTCCTAAGCAAAGCAGCATGAGAATTTGATTCAACAGTAGCATCATCTTTAGCAATTAGTCTCGCTGATTTCAGGGGGTTTCATGTAAAAAAAAAAAAAAAAAAAAAATGCAGTTCTTTCTAACTAAGGACTTGTGACTTGGTTCCAAAGCATAAAAACGCAGGATGCAAGGTTTAAACAGTTTTCTTTTTAAATTCAGAGCATACTCAGAATTTTTTCCACTGAAGTTGAAATGATTACTTCCACGTTTAATACACCTTCTTGGCTATGTGTTTCCAACTGCTCTCACATATTGTAACATGGTTTTGGTTTTCTTTTGTTCTACAGAAGCTGATAAATATTTCTGGTGATGTAATAAACCTTCACATCATACCACCCCAGACAAAGTATTTTCAGATCAAATACAACAAAACTGTAAGTGTCAGAAAGCCTTTGCACCACTGTTTGCATGCAGCACTGTTTTTGTGTGCACATAGGCAGCTTTTACATGTCTTGTATTTTATTTTGTCATTTTCTAGCATCGGCTTGTCCCTGGCTTGTCATATGTTGTTACTGTTGATTTCTGTCCTGATGAGTGGCGGTATTACTATGACTGCATCCGAATTCATTGTCAGGTGAGTATTGTAAGAAAATATTCTTAAATTTGTAATGAAATGGAACAACTGTTAGGACAGGATGATAACAATAAAGTAAAGGCACAGTTAATCACCTACAGCCCCATGTTTTCTCCTATTAAGCCTGGATTTGAGTATTTGGGTTTAAGCATCTATTTTTATTCTCCGTAATATCCCAGAGCTGTGGGTAGACTATTTTTTTTTTTTTTTTATTCTGTTATACTTTGCTGATATATCAGTCTTCGTGCCACACTGATGTAATGTCTTGGAGGTGCTCTATGTAGCTACTGAAAGTATGGAAAGACATATGAATACTACAAGCAAGCAGAATGTCAATGCCATAAGGAGCCACAAGGATGATATTGGATGCATCTCATGCCCACTTACTGACCAACCACTACAGAAGCTTTTACTTTGCATAACATTTATTCATTACAATAAATAAATATTTACCCTCTTATTTTTTTTTGCAGGGAGAAGATACATTGCTTGTTCCTGTGCATGCTTACCCTGCTGTGAATGTTGTGGAATTTCCGTCATTTATAAGTATGTCTGATGTATCAGTTGGTCAGAGGTGAGTTAAAGACATACATTCGTCCATTTTTGTGGTACATGCATAAAACCTGAAAAATCTCATTTTGCTCTACTTGTACATCATAAAGTCCTGGTAACTTTAAGGAAGTCAGCTACCATCTGGACTGCAAAACAGTTGCGTATAAACTGTTCCAGACACACCTTCACAGGAAAATGGGTGCTGTACAAACTAAACATATACATAGATGGGACAGGGCTTCAGCTTATCTAAATTGGTGCTGATTCACTTCACTTATATGGCGAAGAAATATGGCTGTATGCTAGCTTGCTGTTTGTAATCTGTCCACTCCCAAGTACTATGTCTTTTTAGCATCAGTAAATCCAAAGTGATTTTTTTGTTCCATTTTTTAACAATTGTGAAAGTGTACAATATTTTCTCAGAAAACAAAAGATTAAGCAGAGTAAAGAACAGCATTTTAAACGATAAGAGAAGTTTCCAAGGCAGCTTGAAAAGGTGTGTGCTGAGTACCATCACACAACCAGTGTGAGACACAAAAGGCTTTTATGAAAACCAGGCTGTAGTGTGATGACTTCTGTGGTGGATAAAGTCCAGTCGTTCTGATGTGCTGGAGTATTCAATGCTTTTGAAGAGTGCACAGAGTCTTCTTTCATCCTCTTCTACAAGGAGAGTTGTGGGATGAGGTGAATTTCTGGTTCCGTACTTATGGTGCTCTGGTTTTGCATTGTTTGTGCTTACTAGATACTGAAGTTTACAAGAATGTAAGTATACGCACAAATAACTTCTGAAAAGGAAATCTGATGATTTTTAATCAGATTTGATGATTTAATCAGATTTTGTAGGGGCTGGAGAAAGTAAGTCAAGATATAAAATACCCAGCAGTCGTATCAAGATGTAGGTCTTATTTCCCTATTGAGTGAAAGGTCTGAAGTATTCTGCTACTTTGGAGCAATGGGAAATGACTATTTTCACATTAATACATAAGCCAGCTCTCTGGCACAGATATATTCAGGGGATGTTGTATCTAATATAATTTTCCAGCCTGTAATTGGTGATTGCCTGTAGTTTCATTATTTTTTTTCTTTGTTTCTCCCTTTTTAGCAAGGAGTATGTCATCCCACTGCAGTGCAGCTGCCCAATAGATTTTGAATTCCACATTGATTTTATTCAGTCTCACAGAGCCTTCACCGTTGAGCCAACATCTGGTAAATTGCATTTATTTAACATTCTAGATGCTAAATCTGTATTTATTGAGTGTACTTACTCATGACAGTGTACTTGGTGCTGTACAAAAGTGTGTGTAGAAAGATAAAGCCTTTGCCTCAGAGTGCTTCTAGGTAAACACAGTCTGACAAGTATTATTTATATGCGGTCTCGTGGCAAATAGCCCTCTGTGGCTGGTGGGTTTCTCCTCTCAATGCCCATCTGTAGATCTCTGCAAAATATGGGATTTCCCATATTTCCTTCCAGTCTTTGCTCTCTGCTGGTGCAGCCTTTGGAAAGGAGAGAGGCAGTAAGGTATAGCCCAGCATTCACCCCTTTATCACACCTTTCCCCAAGGGCTACCTGGCTCCTGCCTCATTAATGAGTTACAGCAGTGGATATTAGATTCTGTCTAGACTTCTGTGTACGGGCTTTACAAGAGACAAGGACTTTTGGCTACACGATAAGCTATTTTCATGCCTAATGCTGTTGAGGGCTCTGTCTTGAGACAGACAACTATTTGCAGGTCAGTTGCTATCATTGTGACATTTGCCAGGTGCCCGCAGAAGCATGTCAGAGCCCAGTTGAGCTGACAAAAATGTGTAGGTGAGTGAGACCTGGCTGTGTAATTCACTTAAACACTGGTCAATTCCACACATACATAAAGATTTAAATAAGTAAAAACCTTCATAAATCTCACTGGCATTTGTGACACTGGAATTTTAAATTTTGGTTACTTACACATTGTAATAAAAGGTGCTATTATTCTTCTATGTAGAATGACATGAATTTGGCCTGATGTGTCAAACTTCCCTTAAGAATTGTTCCCCTTCTTCTGTAACAAAGGTAAAAATGTTTTAGGTTGGACTTTCAGAAAAGGTGGGGTCCTACTTCCCCAGATGAGTTGTTCTGGGGAAAAAAAAAAAAACTCTTCAATTTTGTTACTACCTGTGCAGAAAAGCCAAGGAGTATCAGGACCTGTATCCTGGGATTGCACTGATTTTTAGGGACATGAAGGGAATTTATATAATTTTCATATGATTTTCAGGGATATTTAGGGATTATTATTTGATAAAACCATGGAATAGGTAATAAGGAAATAAGACCAAGTAGAAACAACTAATGCACCGAGTCCAGGCAATTCCCCAAACTTGGGAGAATGCAGAGAAATATGTCTGTAATGCTTTGTTTGAGAGAGCAGGATGTGCCAGAGAACTGAGACCAGCAGATGTAAGTGAAGGACTATTGCATTTAAAAAGCCAGTTGTTTTCACAACAGTATGAAATACTCTTACTGTCAAATCTCTTTCCTATTGCAAAATATCTCCCACTATTTGGTAACTTTTCATTCTGGAAAGACACTTTGAAACCTGATTTTTTTTTTTTGAGGCTTACTGCCATCTGTTCGAACAGTAATATTGTTTAAAAAATGCAGTCCAGAATCCATTTCAGCATGCTTAAGTGGGCTCACATTAGATGGATTCTTACTGTTTCTCTTCTCTAATCACAGGAATCATTCCAGGCAATGGGAAAGTGGCAGTAACTGTGAAATATTCCCCACTCGAGTATGGAACAGCACAAATGAAAATGCAGTTGTGGATTTCACAGTTCCGCTCAAAGCCCTATGTATGTGTATTCACAGGAACATCAACACCCCATTTGGGTCTAATGTATGTGTGGCTGACTGATCTTTGGATATTTTTGTCCAGTTCTAAAAAGTACATGTGTAATAGGATTTTATGCAATTTTGCTGTAATCATTTTAAGCATTTCTATCTATGGTGACATAAAACGCACCAATGTCATTCAAGTGTTAATACACGTACCTGCTCTCTTATATCTTCTGTTCAGAGTGCACGTCTTCTGTATGACCTAACACTGTCACTGTACCAAAATAAAAACAATGATACTAAATATTCTTAAAGAGACACTGAGCATCCTCAGTTTGTCTGATCTACCTTATTCTTATTGTTAAGGCCTTGCCAGATACACTTTTTTGAGTACTACAGTCTTTTGGGCTGTACCTATTTTTGTGAACTAAGAAGTTTGCAAGTTTAGAAAGTTTGGTTCCACTCTTAAAATTGTGAAAAGAATTTCTGATCTTCTTTTATATCTAGAAGGGATATATATACTTGTGCTACAATTATATACAATTTACAGAGTACTTAAAAGAACAATCTTTCCTTCTGACATCTAGAAATGAACAATTTGAAAAACAACAAAGTCGTCCACAGAGAAAAGCAGTGTCTGCGGGACAGTCAGTGCAGTGGAGAAAACTCCAGTTCAGCCAGCCACGATCCCAGCCTATTCAAAAGGTAAGGGTGTGAAGAGAGAATAATCACAAGTACTTTTCTGGGCTGAAAATCTTTTTCACTTCTGTTTCTTCCTCTCTCTTAGGAAATTGAATACCAGAACCTCAGATTCCCCACAGATCTGTCAAATCCGTATGCTGTAGCCACTGTTTTGAATCAGGAACCAGGCAAAATGAAGATTAGGAACTTGAAAAAAGGTAACATAATTAAGCAGTGTAAACACAATCTTATCAATATTTGTGAGTTTCTCAAGAGAAACCTAACTTCAGAATTGCTGATGTAACACAGTCGTGGTTTCTGGAAGAAATTTACCTTAGCTTTACAGATTAATGAGTTTAGTTATCACTGTGAGTCTTATTTCCCAATTAAAAATGGGAATGATATGGTACGATATGTCTTTCTGATATTCTTGCAGTCCTTTGCCAAGGCGATGAAGAGATAAAAACAAGACAGATGAAGGAAGCCATATTTGAAAATAAAGTCAAACAAAATATTCAGGAAGAGGAAGCAAATCATCTGAAGTGAGTGTTAATTAACCATATTAACGACACGGAGTTTTGCTTAGCTGAGGCCTCTGTGAATGATGTATGCAAATTCACTGGTGCATAAGCTGCTATTTCATGTCCTGATGGGCATGTCCTGATCTTAACTTTTACAGTTAAGATACTTTTTGTTTTGCTTTCATTTTTTCCCTTCTGCCTGAGGACAATCTGAGTGTACCCAGTGGGGTTTTCGATTGTATGATAGTTGCATTTAGAAAGAAACTTGCTGAAAACTTTGTTCATCCATCCACATGCATTCCATCCCACCTAAAGGTAGAGGGAGTTTTTGTCATGGTTGTCAATAAATCAAGGCTAAAATCTATAATGGAATGAACAGAATTGCATTTAAACATCAAATGGTGTAAAGCAGAGCACATAATGTGTAAGCATACTGTGGTTTCACTTGCATTTGTCTGAACTGCTCTTACGCTGAATATTATGGGCTCCTAGACACCTTAGTAAGAGGAGAATCAGTCTATTAACCTCTAAATATAACAAATTGTATATTAAGTAAAGCATTTTCTTGCCTCTACTGTAAATACAGGCAAGTTCATAAAGGCAAAGATCCAGTCTCTGTGGAATTTAAAAAAGAGGTTATCGAAAACCGGCAGAGGGAAGAGGAGTGGTACAAGGTAAGCCTTTGCTCATTTTTTTCTATAAATTTAAGGTCAAACTTATACTTTTATTTTACATGCAGTGCACTAGAGGACTGTATCAAGCTCTTTATGTCTTCAGTTTTTCTTAATGCATTGATATAAACCTGTACTAGCTGTACTTGTTTCTACAGTTACATCTTTGTTGCTACAGTTATATCTTTATTATTTCTGTGCATCACTTTTTTGAGGTGGTTTTATCTGGGAGGTAGACAGAAAGCTAAATTATTAATGGAAATGTAAACAGATACCTGTTACAATAGGTATTGCTCAACCTGGTAGATTTCCACCTAGCTACACAGTGCAGCATTGCAGCAATCCTGTCAACACTGTGGCTGCATCCAATGTTCTGTTTATTCTGTACCTCTCAAACAGCTCACAATCAAAGGGCTAAACCCAGTCAATCCTCTCCTGCAGAGCCACGGGGAGATAATTCAGCAGGTTCTTCTACTGTCACCCTCACTCTTTTTGTCTTCCTCCAGTCACCCCAGACTGCAGGTGGTCTTTTGTAGAGGTGAGAGCTGCAATAGGCAGTGGCATAAAATATCTACCCCCATGTGGCACAGCCTTCAAAGATAGGATGGGCTTGTCCCTATTTTCCTTCCTCCTGGATATTCAAGTAGATTCTGACATCCTACTGACTTCTCAGGCATTGTTTGTGGGAGTCACATTATTTATAAATAGGTCAAGGCTTAATTTATACACTAAATTAAGCATGAATTAATTAAACCATTATTTTTAATAGTAACAAGGGAGGAAATAAGTAACAAAAACAATGATCTAAAATGTGAGATTGGTGTATCATTGAATTAGATGCATATTCACCTTGTCTAGAAATATTTACCTAGTTACCTGTTGTCCATCTTTTGTCTGTGGAGGTTTTGGGGTGATTTCACAGTTGTCCCCATGACTTTCTGACAGAGGTGTACCTTTGCTTGTGCTGTCCTTGTTGCTTATTCACCCTGGGTGCCTTTAAGCCTCACAAAGTATTTATTATTCCTCCATCGCTTGTTCAACTGGCCACTGCGTTATACAGCCTGGTACTGGGTGTCCTGGAGACCTTTAATTGGTCTGTCTTTCATTGTCTTAACCAAAACTTCAGTCCATCAAAATCATGTGAATTTCACTCCCCATAATAAAGCCAAGGTTAAAGACATAGTTGTACCCTGGGAATGAAACAATAGGTAAGGAGGAGTGTGGTGGAAGAAGCACTGGTATTCATCCAGTATGCCTGAACGCTTTGAGAGAGTCTCAGAAAAGTGAAGTGAAAACAGTACTAAACTATTGCACACATGAACAGATTAAAGAGCAGGCATCACTGGAAACCATGATGGAGATGTTCACAAAATATAGGAAAACTGCAGGAAATTTTTGTAATGCTGTTACCTGCATAGCGCTGTTCAGGTGCTGACTTATGTGGTTGGTTTTGTAATCTCTTACTGGTTCTGCCTATGCAAAGCCTATGTGTTTCATTAGGGCAGGGATTGGATTGAAACTCAGACCAAAAAGAATGCTATTTTACTTTGTGACTTGCTAAAGGGTTGCAATAATCACTCCCTAGAAGGGGGTGAAGTCTGTTTTACAACATACCTCCAGAATAGGTACCTTGTAAGTGAATTTATGCTAATCATAAATAAGGGGAAAAAAAAATCACTGAATGGTTTGAACTAATGAGATTGTTCTTCCTGGTGACAAATTAGATTCAAAGAGGAGAACCTATCATAGAAAAGGAGTTTCAAAGGAAGGAAGTGGAAACTTCTTCCAGACGTGTTATCCGGACTGTTGAGCAGGTTTGTTTGTTATTATCACCCACTATGCTAACAACTAACCATAACTATTTGTCACTGAATGTTTTTCCTCCTAATGTGGCCATTTCTGTATCAGTGTCATACTTCTCGTTTTACTACACTAGAACCAGCAATGAGCTGCATGCACAACTCGTCTTCTGATATTCTGAGCTTCTAATATGAAAGACAAGTGGAAATGTACAGGCCTAACCTGAGATTGATATTGCTTGTTCCTGAAAGCTCTCTCAGGAGCAGCTTTCTCATGCCTAAATGTTAGATTAAGTAAATCACAAGGCTTGCAAACTTTACCTTGCAGGTCTGATTGACAGGAACCTTTCTGGTAATTAGGGTTTTTGTCTTTCTCTGTGGTGTGAGGTAATTCCCAGGATCTGTTTCCTAGGATTATTGGAAGCTTTGTTTAATAAATAGTCTGCTACTGAAGGAACATTGGCTGTTAGCAACACAAAGGATCTTTGCTGCTTTCTTCTTGAACATCATAGCTGTGGTAGTTGGTCTTTTCCTGTACTTTTGTGCCTGTTCTGAAGTGTTGAATATCGTATGGTGAGTGTGGCATGGGGCTGTGTAGAGCTGGTTCTGAGGACCTTCCTAACCTACATTTTAGTTGAGCAGCTGCCCTCCTGTGAAGATTGGTACCATGGTGCCGCTGGAGTCCCTTCTAGCGCTACATTTTTCTATCACATCAGTTTAAAACTGGAGAGATCAATACATCAAGAAAGATTTTTGTGTTCAAAGAGCATTCAGACAATTCAAGTCATTAAATATAGGGACCCCCTCTCAAGTATGTCCAAAGCCAGAGATCATCAGATGTTGGGAGTTTATTCTGGGGAATTATCACTGCAAGTTTACCCTGGTCTTTCACCCTGCTGTAGGTCTATGCTGTCAGCTGTTATCGGAGAGAGGTTACTGAATTTTCTGAGTTTCTGGTTTGAGCCCTTACAGTTATTCCAACTTCACATCTGTGCAAGCTGAAGTGTGCACTCAGCAGAGACCTGGTCCATTCTCCCCACTGACTGCCCACATATTGGACTTCTGCCATAGTATGTGGCTGCCATTTACGTATGGATGCAGACCATGCAGCATTACCTCTCCATTTCCCATATTGCATCTGAAGATTTTTGGTGATTACCTCTCATTAAGCCCTACTGAGAAGACTTCTGTTTAAATGCCAGTAGGGTGACATGGACATGGAATGAAATAATTCAATTTCAACATTTTTACTTGATTTAATTTTAGTGTTGGGAAATAACACAGGGATTCTGACCAAGGAATAGCTTGGGCTGGAGAAAATTCCACCATTGACTAGTTTTGAAAATGGTACCTCTTTTTTTTAATACCATGCAGCATCCAAATGTCCATCCCACATTCAACTTGCTCCGTAACGACCCCTGGGACAACAGAAACAGGATGTTGAGGAAATTCCAACAAGCAGCATACAAGGTAATGTGAACAACTAGAATGCAGTGTGATGGTATGTCACCTTGGAAACAGCACAAAAGAACATGCAAACTAGCACGTAACAGTCTTCACAGCTAGCCAGGGATTTGACAGTTTGATAAATGTGTCCCTGCTTCACCAGGAATTAAGGATCTGGAGTAAATTTATTTAAACAATCAATACTAAGCAAATGTAGAAGAACTTAGTGTTTTTTTAATGCACAAAATACTTTTGAATGAAAAGATTTCAAAATGCATATAGAATATGATGTTCAATTTTGGGACCCTAGTACAAGAAAGATGAGGGGAACACAGGAAACAATGGACACAAATTCCAGTAAGAGAGCTATAGTCTGTGTGTAAGGAAAGCCTTTTTCACTATGAAGACAATCGTTGGAGTAGATTGCGCAGAGTTTGTGCAGTCTACATCCCTTAATGCTTTCAAGACCAGACTGAATAAAGCCCTGAGCAACCTGGTCTGATCTCACAGCTGACCTTGCCTGGAGCAGGAGATTGAACTGGAGGTCTCCTAAGATCCTTCTCAGCCTGGAAGTTAAAGACTAAATCTATAAAATCACTTGTTCCATTGAGTTTAAGTATTAACTTGCATTTCTACTGTTCATCTCTAAGTAAATATAAATGTAGTAAGCAATACATAACCTTCCTTCTTTCCCAGTGCCCACTTCAGGTATTCTTCTCAAATCTATTCTTTACCACAGCCCCCAGTATTAGGCTCCATACAAATGCTTTGAGATGAAATGTGTATTGCACAAATAAGGAGGTGGCTAAATGCTTCCTTCTGGTATTTGAACCTAGGACTCCTCATTGTTACCCTGTGATAAATAGCATTAGGCAGATCTCACAGTGAGTGTTACTACGTATTCTCTTTCACAGAGCCACAAGTATTCATATGGCCATGGTCTGCTGACTGTTTACCTGTTGTTAAATCTGTATATGCCAGTGGACACAGCTGAAGGATTAAGATCTAGTGAAAAAGTCTAATTAAACTGTAAGGCTAAACAAACGGCTGATCTGTTTTCTATGCGTAGTGTCACCGGAGTTGAAATCCATTCAAAATCTTTCCTTCCCCATTTTATCCCTTCTGAACAGAAAACTATAGCAAAATTCCTGAAATAGATGTATGAGTGAGATTTGTAGAATAAATACTGTTGTATGTCTATTTCTATGACTCTAAATGTTAGAATGTTAAACTTACTATTAAACTTTAAAAATTTAAAATCATTCCTTCAGATTGTGATTCAGAGTCGGCTAAATCGTTTACTGCATCTGTTCCGTGGGCTAAAAAGAGAAGCCAGAGTAGTGGAGGAAGGCTCTGCATCTGGTAAGGAGCAGAAGAACAAGTTGATAGTCTGGCAATGAATTATTGATAATTCAGGTTGTACTGTGGCTTGTCAGGTGCGTGCCTATATATGATAGTTACATAAAGAAAGAGTCCCTACAAAGGAGTCTACAAGCAAAAAAGAAGTGTGACAAGGTGGACATGGCTGTAGTCAAAATACATCTATTTTTCAGACATTATCTACCATATTTTAAAAATATGATTCTCTTCTTAGGAGCCTTGCAACTTAGTGACTTAATAATAGGACAGCTACTTACAGGGCTGAGAAACAACAAGGAAAGGGCAGGTGGGATTGTATGAGAAACAGATGAGTAGGTAATCAGATCAGATGGAACCCAAGCAGTTAGATAAAGTGTGAAAAAGGCAAGATATCTGAACTCAGTGAAATGAGACGGAAAGAACTGTGAGATACACAGCCAAGTGGCCAGTACTCGGTTGAGTGTCCCTCCTCATTTTCTCACACAAGTGCTTTCAAGCAACCACTTTTCTTTATGTTGTAATGACAGTGCTGGCCTGGAAAAGTCACTTGTTCTTTAACAATTATGGAACATAACTAGCCTTGGATGTGTGTCACAGTTGGCTATCCTACAGACAGAAGAGGATTCATGTTTCTTATTTCACACCACCTCATACCCATGCAGTTTGACAACTTTCCATATCAGACCTTCTGCCTGTGCGAGTGGGCGCTCTTTATTTCCCAGTATGCTGTCTTGTAGATGGGGTAGTTTAAAAAATTTAGAAAATAGTACCTTACTTTCCATATTAAAATGAACTGACACATCCTGTGTAAGGAAAATGTTAAATATGTTTTGTGTCTTGATTCTATTTTTGAAGCAGTGAATTAAGTTACATTACAAAATCTTAGTATTGGCTTTCCATTCTTGACAGGAAACAAGTGTTTCAGCAAAACAGAGAAGAGTGAAGAACATGAGGGCATTTCTTCCAGCATATCTGAAGATCGCATATTACCTTTTGAATTCCCCTTCTACAGTTCCCTTGAACTGTGCCATGATTTGGTAGGTATAGTAATTAAAATGGTGGCCAACAGTAAAGATAAAATTTTGTTGAAGGCATTGGCCCCAGAACCCATATTGTTTTTTTATACTTCACAATGTGACCGGTGTTCTGGAGTTCCAACAAATTAATTCAGGACTTCAGGTTTATTGAGAGTGCTGCTAAGCACTTAAAAAGCAGTTAAAAGTTTGCATTCTCTTGATTACATTCTAAATTTATGTGTAATACATTAATGACCAAAGTTAGTTAAAATCCATGATTTTGCACAGGAAAATAAATAAAAAAGTGACTGAAATGCTAAAGTCCTAGAAAAGACTGGAAAAATATTAAAATGTTTGCATAATTATTTCCATATCTTTTCAAGTAGCCATGCTAATGGATTGCTGTCAATGCAAAACGAAATGCCCACCATATTACTGGGTTTTAAATATTGTATTCTTTCAGGAACCTGATGCTCTTGGCCTCGTTCCTATCAAACCTGTAGATGTGAAAATCAGACACGTTATTCCCTTCTATGACTTGAAGGTGAGTCAGTACAGCTCCCTCAGCTATATCATGTTTCCTTCCACAGTCCAGTTAATTTTGTGCCTTATTCAGTGGCCCCAGTGTGCAGCCCAGTAGAAATGTTGTTTTAATAAGTTGCTTTAAATAAAAACAAATCTGACCGGTTTCTGTAAGTAGCAAGCCTGTAGTCAGCAGTTCTCCTCTCTTCAGACACAGATGAATTGTCTCAGCTGCAAATGTTATGTCTCAAGCAACAAGATGCATCTATGAATGAGGATACTGCAAGCCCTGTGTGACACACAGCCTCTCCTTTGATTTTAGAGAGCAAAAATACCATCACTTGTTAGTGTCCTTTTTAGAAAGTAATTTAAATTTTCTTTGTTTTGGGGTTCCAGTTCTGTATGCTGAGTTCCTGCATTCTTGCTTAAGAAATGGAAACATCTCCACCTTGAAATACATAGTGCTGTTTTTTCAACTTATATGTACATATCTTTTTCTTCTCCTGACCTCTAAAGACATTCCTCTCAAATTTTTGAATAGCAAAAGATCACATTCAGCACTCTATCAAAGCAAAAATATTTCCTCAGGTTCAAATCAATGCAGATTTTGGCTCAATTATTTCCTCTTCCTTTTTTTTTTCAGGTGGTATAACAATATTTTTGTTAGTGTCTTTGCTTCATCTGCCAGTGTTAATTTTAATACTTAATAAAACCTTTCTCAACCCCATTAAGTTTAGTATACTTGATTTAATAAAAAAAACTTTTAAATCCATGATCTTTCACAGAAAAGCAAGAATGAACTTTCTTTATACACTCATTCAGCTTGTCCTTGTAAACTTCTCAAAGTTTTGATCATATACTACATTCCAGAATAGCAATCAAAGTATCCTTTACCAATGAGATGTGATATGTCTGTGATTATTGTCATCTCCTGCAGTGTGTCTTTTTCCTTCGCACTTAGGTTCCTCAGCATTTCAGGATTATGGGTTATCAGCCATTTTGTACACACCATGCAGCCACAAGTTACAAACCTCGAAAACTTTGCCGGCCGCTGAGGCAGGGAGCCCAGGTAACAAGTAATCTCAAACACAAACTCCCTTTGCTGAAGTCACTCCCATCCCTACATTTCTGCAATTATTTGATTAATTCTTTCCCAACACTTTATAACAAAAGGCTTGCTACACTCTGAAAACCTTTGTCTGTGTTTTTCAAGGATGAATTGGTTCAAGTAGTTCCTTCTCCTGAGGGGCAACTTAACCTGGTCTCCCACAGGATGGATTTTGACAAACCAACCCCAGAAGAAGTGGCAGAAAGAAATGTCAGCCTCTTAAACCTGGTTCCTCCCCAAGCTTTAGTCTACCCTACAGAGAGCAACCCACTTCGCATTTTTGTAAGTAGAAGTCAGCTTGAACAAAGAACCTAAGAAAGGAAAGGAAAGGACATTTATTGGTGGGCAGTTCTGTTACTCAGATTGGTATACAAAACTATCTTCCAGAGCGTGAATAGTCCTTCAAGTTGCAAGCCTTGGTAGGTAGGAGCCACAGAGCTCATCCTACGGAGAGGGACACCGTTCCACTTTAAGGTGGAATTTGGATCAATTTAGCAGAGGGATGATAAGGCAAAGTTGCCAGTGATGGCAGAGAACTGGAGTCTTCCCTTTCAGTCCCATGCTCCACAAATTCTCACTGATTCCAGGATTCCCTGAAACACCTTGGGGCCCCTTCCTTCTTGATTTGTTTCCCTGGTTGCATGTTAAGAAAAAAGCCACACACTTGGCATCTCAGTCCTTCTATAACCTCATGCTCTTACCCAGGTAAGTAGGACAGGTACAGTCTTCTTCAGCTGAAGAACTGTGCTTCTGCCTAATCCTTAAGTCAAGTGAGGAAAGTGAAGTCAAGCTCTTTGCTCACATTGCATCCTGCTGGCTTAGAGTTTCTAGTAGTTCTCATTACATCCCAAGCCACATTTCCTAGTTACTAGGCACAGGGATTCAAAAAAATCACAACCAGGTGCATTGGAAGACTTTCAGTTATTTAATTTTCATGTAGATTGTGCTACTTGGCACCAATTATAGAAGGTATTTCCCACACAGTGCAGCACAGCCTGGAGGTCCTTTGGTGACTCTGAGCCCACAGAGACAGCTTTTAGCTCAGTGAAGTGCTGTGTGTGGGCACAGGCAGTGTCTCCATGCCAGCATGGCACGGGGCCTGAGTTGGGTGGCTCAGTCTTTCAGCATTAGTTAGCTGAAATGGCCCAGAGCCCAGTGTGCCACGCTGGTGGTCTTGGCACAACGTACACAGTATAGACTTGTCCCCACTGCATGGGGCTAGGACTCTGGTGGATTTACTGATGAGATCCTCTGTGCATCTCTTTCATCCCTCTGTCGTGTCAGTGTAAGAGGCAGGCACAACCTGACAACCTGATTCCATGCTACACAGCACTAAACTGAAGGCAGAAGCAAATGCTAGCACAGTGAAATAGATGATAAAATGCTCACAAACTTCCACCGCAGCAAGGCCAGTTCACTTCCTTGGTTTCTGAACTGTTCAGAGAAACAGCATTGAATTTTGGAGGGATCAGGCAAAAGTTTTTTTATTCTATACTTGCAAATAACACTTAAATTCCAGTATTTTGGACAGCAGAGAGCATGGATAAGCCAGGCAGATTATGGGTCTGCAACGTGGGGAGAGTCAGGAGATGAAGGAGATGTTATGCTGAACAAGAGTCATAATGAGACAAATGTGTGAGTTTGGGGAGAATATGTTAACTGTAAGGCCTGAATTTTCATCAATTCTTTGTGGTGCTCAGAATGATTTTCTAAAATCTTTTTTTTTTTTTTTTTTTTTTTTTTTTTAGAACCCCACTCCAGGATTATTTCCAGTTTTACCTCCTTTAGCTTATTCTGAAACAAATATTGAATATCATCTCTGTCCTCTTCCAAAATACACCTTTACCAAGGAATGCCCCAAAGGATCCAGCATTCCAGTCACACAAAAGAAATTTCTGCATCACAAGGTATGGCCTTTTGGGTTTATTGTATGAGTACCTGCCTTGGGTGTGTTCTTGCTGAGAGTTTGCTCCAAGGATTTATGAGGGAAAATGAAGAGTCATCCTAGATAGAAACACTTTCAAATAAAAATTATGTAGGTACCTAAATAACCAGTACGTGGGTCAGAATAACCTGTTATTAGGCTTTGTCTGTATTTTTTTTTGATCTCTGAAGTATTTCTCTGCTCTTTCCATTTTAACTGTGTGTTGTATTTTCATGACCTTGCAGTGGAGGAAGCATTATTTCACAGAATCACAGAATTTCTAGGTTGGAAGAGACCTCAAGATCATCGAGTCCAACCTCTAACCTAACACTAACAGTCCCCACTAAACCATATCCCTATTTAAACATGGAGAACTGCAGCTCTCCAGATTCAGTTCTTAACCAAGAAATCAGATGCTCTGTCCTGCAAGTTTCTCTCCCCACTGCATTGTGTTAGATGTCTGAAAGTTGTAGCACTTATAATTTCAGGAAGTGATCTGTGGAGTGATGGAGTGGAGAGAATTCTTACCAGTGGTGTATTCCATCTTTTCAAACACTCCCACATTGGCAAGTACAATATCTAGGTAAGAAATTGAATAGACAGTGCCTCTAACCTGTGCACCTTTCTGCTGTCTTTAACTACATGACCAATAATTAGTCCTACAGGTAATTCTGGGCATATGGGTGGAATTATTTACTTCTCACCAATCCAAAATCACTCTCCATAGAGGGTGAGTTAAGAACAATATTGCTAGAGGAAATACCTAGTCCTGGAAAGGAAGTTTTACTCTAGACTTCTAGTGACATCTGCCCTGAATGCATTTTGCTTCAGTGCCAGAAGACTCTGGAAGGTACAAACTCTGTCCAGCAGAAGTATGAACAGCGAAATGTTTAATATGTGGACACCTGCACCAGTGGTAGCCAGCATCTCTCAGGCTCATGTTCCTCCATACCACATTAGTTTCTGATCTTTTTTCCAGGAATATTTAAAATTACATAATCTTCTCTGTAACAATAGCTACTAGTGTGAAGCTTTATAATGTAACTACTGACTGCAGTTACTCCCTGCCCATTTTAAATTCCATTTCCATCACAGGGATCCTTACAGTTTAGATATGCTTCCAAGAGATGTACCACCAATGCTGTATGACTTGCCTGAAAGAGACAGAGAGAATGTAATTGACCAGTAAGTTTCTTCTCTTTTGTGTTCAGTGTGATCGATTTAAATGCTTGTATGGATGTGTCTGAACATCTGAGAGATTCTCCAAGGCAAGAGCACAAAGTTGTGCTTGCATAAGATATATTTCTGGGTTTGTTGACTTAAAAAATAATTTTAAAAGGATAAAACCTGATCGTTCTCAATCTTACTGATTTTAGTGAGACAGCTGAAACTGAGTTCAAAGTGATTCTTACTCCAGAAATGTTGAGAGCTGAATTTCCACAAATTGGGCAAGCGTTCACAGAAGGCAAAATGAAATCATTAAAAGAAGAAAGGTAAGTGTAATATGAAATTAGGGGAGAGGAATGGGAAGGAATCTGAAGAGAAGCATCTCCTTCAGAATTATGTAGAAAGTCATATGGAGATGCTCCAGGGGCTCCATCATTGCATCAGATGCAGATCTGGCACTTCAAGCAAAGCAGAAGTCTCATGTATTATATTTTGTGCTGCAGATATGATCTCTGGATTGCACTTAAAACAGCTGTGAATGTTAGCCTGGATGTCTCTGACTTCAGTTTTATCGGTATCATCTTGCATCGGAGGCAGTCCCCTTGCCTTCAGAGCTATTCAGTGTTCTGGGACTAGTGGCTCTTTTGGTTAGATTTTTAGTAATGCTGGTAGTGGTGAATAAAATCAGCATTGGCTGATGATTACCACCATGGTTTTAGAAGAGCATGCAAGGCTGCCCAGCAGTTCTGTGGGGCTGGAAGTAGAAGTGGGTGCTCTGTGTGAAGCTTGGAGGTACGTGATGTCACAGGAAGGATTCAGGGAGGTATCAGCTGGTAGGTGGGACGCTGAGGACAATGGACTTGAGCAGTAGGCAATATGGGTGACATAAGTGATTGCAGAAGAACGCAGGAGATGGCGCTGAGTTCTCACCCAGTGTTTTCCCAGGTATCTCGTGTGGCTTTGAACACATGAATTAACCTTTCTGTTCAATAGTTGCCATCTCTTTAAAGTGATATTGATGATGATTAGACACCTAGCTAGTCAGGATGTGTATAATAACCTGGAATTCTCAGAGCCACCAAGAGACTTGTACGTCTTTTTATTTAATTTTAGAGGGAAATGACTGATGTTCAAATTTTCTGCAACTCTATCATTCATTAAACTTTAAAACAGTGCTGAGTATTATGAGGTCTCTGACAAAACATTGATTGCAGTATTGTGATTATTACAGCATTGGTTGAAAATAATTTGCTGTACAAACACGTATGTGTCTGACTCAGCACTGCTCTTGTCACTTTATGACACCCTGCTTGTCAAAATGTAAGGATTTGCAGTAGCTCATGTAACTAAAGTCACTTTTCTCCACAGTCGTACAGTGTTGGATGGTGCTTTTTCTAGGTAAATAGCTTTTATAACCATAAGTTTAATTCTTTTGATGTTTTCTTCAAAGTTGAAAATATTTTTCTATATTAAACACTTGTAGGTATCTATATTTCAAGTGTTCATTGCAGTCCATTTTACCTAACTCTAAATCATCTACTTCAGTTGATGTTCTTAATAACTCCAGTTATGGAGCGTATGTTACATCTAATACGACATATGTGCACCACCTCATGTGCTTTCTGGTGTCATTGTTACTGTTTTCTACTAGCATGATTACACCTCTGTGTATGTAAATAGTGTCCATGTTCTACTTTTAGAAAACAAAGTTATGGTCTGATAGCAAAAATAAAAGAATTTGTACGAAAAGTGCAATTCTGCTTAAGGATGGGACTCTGGAAATAGCTTAAAGGTTAAAATAAACTCCAGCCTAATAAAAGTTGGCTGTACTGGTGTCTGAGAATGGCCACTAGAGAACAGAAGGTGGCCCTGGGAAGGGACAGACGGGATATTTATATGGAATCAGCCTCCAAGGCCTGATTCCCAATAGGACTGAGGACATGAGGAAGGAGAAAAACTTTTAGCATGTTTGGGTTGGTCTACTTTCAGTTTCTGCTGCTAACTAAATTTGTTGAAAGCTTCACTATTTGGTTGGCCTTTTAAAGTGAGAAACAAAAATCTATTAGCAAACAGTGAAGTCCAAATCCTTTCTTTTGTCACTGAAGGTTCTTTTTTTTGTTTCACTGGATGACATCCTACTGCTCCTCCACAGCAGTTTCTGCATTTTATCCTTGACAAATCAGTTTTTCACGTGGATTCTCTTGTTCTAGCCATTACAGCATATGTTTCTCCACAGATAAAATGTAGAAACTCAGCCTAGTATGTGTTCACCTATCAGACGGTTAACTTTCCCAAATGACCAAGCCAAAAGTGAATGTTCTTTTCAGTTTCACTTGCTTTCCAGTTCTGCATAAATAATGGAATATCTTCTGTGGTCACTATAAAACAGAAATTGTCTCTTCCTTTGTTTTTGTCAGCACTAAGTAGCTTCTCTGGCTATTTTAAGTACAAATGATCTTTTAAACTTCTTGCAGAGACGCACAACACCATCCAGATGAGCATTTTCAACCTCAAAACAACAGGCTCAGAGAGAAGGTTCAAAAACACGTGGAGAAGATGAGGATGAAAGCACATAATAAAGCCCTTATTCTGGATTAAGAATAATTTTATAAAGGTCATGGTTTGGTACTGCTTATCCTGTTAACGAATGAGGCCTCTTGTATCACAGCTACTGCATGTACTGCGTGCTACACTGCGTGTTCAGTGAGGTCAGCTGCTTCTTATGCAAAGAGAAGAGAGCCACCAGCAATGTCACCTCTGTCAAGGACTCTGCGAGTGCCCATTACCCGAAACGCAGTCATTGCTCCAATGAGAATCCTCAGCCACGTGCCTGCTACCTTTGTGCTGGTGTGAAAGATCAGAAAACCCCAGTACTACTTTGTAAATAGTTTAGTAATTAATTTATAGTCCATCACTTTCAAATAAAAAGTGACAAGTCCCGATGACCAAATTCTTCAGCTTTTGTTGGTTGGTGTTTTCTTTTTTGTTGTTGTTGTTTTGCTTTGTTTGTTTGTTGTGGCTTGTCCTTGAATTTTTGCAGGTAAGTCATTACATTTCAGTCTTGACTGTAAATCATACAATCAAAATCTTTAATGAAAGGGAGGAACTGAACACTGTTTCTGTCCAAGCAGGTTTAATTATCTGTTAGGTGTTTAATTCAATGCACATGTTTCTTGGGAACTGGGGCATGGATTGGGGTGATGAACTCCATGGCCTCATGAGAGACCTGTGATGCTCAGGATATATTCCTTAGGAAAGCAGATTTTTCAGCACGTCACCTTTCAACTTAGATGTCCCCTACTTTCTTGTGGGCAAGCTGGACATCAGACTTAGACTAAAAAGCTGAAGGAAATAGAAAATGGCAAAGAAGGGTGAAAAGAAAGGCACAAATTAGCTTGTTGTGTGCTAACTACGTACTATCTCTTCTCACTTCAAAGGAATAGAAAACAAGTTTCTGCCAACTGTGTAATTGCAAGAAACTGTCCAGAATGCAGGTTAGACATCTGTGTAGTTTCTCTGACTACAAACAACAGCTTAAATATTTACACACTGCATTTTTTTTTTCCTGCAAATCCTGAGGAAAGCAGTTGATCTTTTAAGAGACCCACTAAGTCTTGAGCATGCTTCTTAACACGGCCATGACAAAAACTTTTTCACAGTTGACAGTCAAAGCATTCACAGTTTACAACTCCCATATAAAATCAATGATAGATGATGTTTAGGAACTGTCAAGCATCAGCTAAACTTTGATGCCTAATAAAGTTAAAGTGTTCAGAAACAATGGTGAGTGACTGGAGTTGATCTGTTTTTCTTACAGGAGTATCTCCTCCAGAATCTCCTCCAGAGTTTCATGGTCATCCCGATGGAAATAAGTCACGCTTCTCCATTCTCCACTGGTAGATGCCAGCCCTTCAAATAAATGAACTTCCTTTCTAGGTAAGTGATGCTCCTTTCTGTGCTTTAAGGCTTTTATGGGCCAGGCTTCAGTGTACACAGAAGCTAAGAAAAAGCTTTACATTAATCTAAATTGTTCCTAAAGTCCCAAGGGACTATTTAAACTGCCAGTAATGCACAGATCTCTGTCCATGCTTCCTCCCAGGATACTTCATAACATGAGGATGACTTTCCTACTCGAGGTGATAATCTGAGGAAATCCAATGTGTCTAAGAACGTGAAATTTGGCTAGATATTTAGAAGCCTTAGATTTGCATACAGGAGGCCCCTTAGGCATTCTGGTTGACTACAGAACACTTTCAGAAATAGAAAATAAACTATAAGAATTATAACCTCCAGTTGATGGGTATTCACAGTTCAGTGCTGATTCAGTGCTTTGTGAAAAGGACTGAGAGATTACAGAAAATAAATTGAAAGAAAAAGGATTCATAAGAGGAATGAAGTAATAGAAGTGCTTTTGGTGTAACATTACTTAGAGCACTGGAATAATTTTGACATTTTTTTTATCTAGATTATCATTTTTAATGGATTCAACTAGAGCACAAATTTTGGAGTGTATTTTTGGTGTGTGTATGGTTGGCTGTAACAGACTGCTCATACCTGTTAATAAATGCTCAGATGCTTAATAGGGTCATTTTTGAGGATGAGCTAGCAGGATTCAATCACAATAGTGTGAAATGTCAACATTCATCATCAGTGCCATTTACAACAGCGTGTGCACAAATGTCAGCCATAAGGCTATGCTTTTAAACATTACGGAAAATTCTTCATTGAGGCATCTTTTAATGCACTTTCTTATCCTGATATTAAAGATGCAAATAACTTTTGATGGAAATGTATCATTCTATTCTAGATTAATTACAAGAATGTTCAGATTGTGTTCAGTATTTCACATACAGACAAAGATTGCAAATTAAGATCAGTTAATATGCTTTATACATCCATATTCCCATATATTCTCATCATGGGTCACTTTATTTGGGGAATCAAAGGACTGCATTCTTACTGATTTAAGTGGGAATGTAAGAGTGTGTAAATTGATGTGCAGAACATGACAAGTTTATTTCCATCCGCAACAAACAAAATTGCTGCTTCTAACCTTGTTTGGAAAGGATTACTTGGCTAAATGACGATGCATCTGTTTTACCAATTAAGATATTATCCATCTTGACTCAAAAAGCCTGTCTTATTAGCAAGGTTAATAAACACTCATTCATGCTTTAGCTCCTCTCCTTTTATTATATAAACAACGAGCATTAACATCTAAATCAAATAAAAGGTGGATTTTAAAAATTAAAAAAAAAGTAATGATTTTATATGGAAATGATCTGTGAGCTTGAGTGCTCAGTAATTGGGTATCAATCTCACTGTTCCATGATGAGAGAAAACCCATCAAGGCCTTTAAAATGTAGATTAATTATATTTTATAAAATGGCTGGGAGAAAAACAGCAGTGTCTGTGTCTGGGTGAAATCATATTTTCAGTGCACAGGAACAGTTTCATAAACCTCAAACTACAGAAACCTTGTTACCTCTGGATTTGTAACACAAGGTTCAGTTATTCTAAGCTCCAGTTAAAGTTTTTCTTGTGGTTTGGGAGATTTGTTTGGTCCTTCTCCCGCTCAGGGTTTCTTGTGTCTAATAAAAGCGATGCTCACAGGACAGCCTTTGCCTTATGGAGATACTTTAAAGGCTTCTCTTCAGCTGTATAACCACTGAGGATTTTAGTTCTAAGAGCTCCCTTGCTCCTTCTGTTTAGTTGGAAAGAGCCAGCAGGTTTAGAAATCATCAGCTAAGATGTACACAGTCATTTCCTCAGGAAGTCAGACAAATGCAGAAAACCAGGAGTTTTTGTACTATTGTGGGTAAATTTCTTTGTAAATATTGTAATTGTGAAGTGCTGCCCTGCAGTTAGTAAGTGTGTAACTTGCACAGTTCTTGTAGGGACCTCAAACAGCTGACATTCTGAGGGCTCCTGTTACCTCTGAAAATCGGAGCTGTTGCTGATACACCTTGGCTCTTTGTAGAGATGATTTTAAGGCAGAATTGTTGTAAAAGTTTTGTACTCCTATTCCCTGCTTCTCCTGCTGTCAGCCTCTGTGCTAGTTACCCACACTTGTTGCTCAAATGAGTCTTATTCTTCAGGCTAGCAGAATACAGTGATAAGAAAGCCTTCTCAAAAAGCCAGACACATCTGATAGGGCTATTTTGTGCCACTAGCACTTGCAGCAGCTAATTGTTTGTGAGGGACTCTCCAGATTTTGTCTGTGTGACCACAGCAGGGACTCGAAAATTAAATCAAGCAGCTCCTGAAAAACTCCAGGTGATTTCAGAACACCTGCAGGAAGTATTTTTCCAAAGCAATGGTACATCAAAAAAACATCTTCTGATGAGCTGCTCTCCTTGTGCCAGACAGTGTTTAGTTCCAGCACACTCATTTTTCCATCCAAAGGTTAAGCTGTGTCTGAGTGAGGGCTCTCCGGGGTGAAGAGCCATAGCACTTCATTCTGTCTTTAAAGAAAACTTCCAGGACCCAACCCTACTGTTAGTTGAGCATATTTCTTAGATGCGTTTTTTTTTTTTTCCTGCTGTTTAAGGCCTTTCCTACTACTTCAGTCAGGTTTTATGAGTTTTTAATTGCACAAGGGACTGAGTTAACTGTGCTTTATTTTTAATCAGCTGATTTTATCTGGCTTCAGAATTGTGAAGCAAATTATCCCTTTCTCACCAGCTAATTACTGGTTTATAATCATTTCACAGTGTGGAGTCTCCAGTAATCCAATATGCGTTGCCTATAAATCAACAATGCACTTTGTCACCTCAGGGATACTGCTTGTATGTATTGTTGGCTTAGTTTCAGAGCAGCAGATGAAGAAATGAAGGCTTATTTCCCTTGAGTTTGGATTTGCATGATTAGTTCTCCGTGTGCTACCCTGAAATGGACATCAAGTATCAAGAGAAAATTGCTTTCTTTTTTTTTTTTCTTTGCTTCCCTGCCTCTGAAGCACCCTTCCCTGCAAATAGCATCCTGTTTCAGCAAACTTGCTGCTCCGAATAACGCAGCAGGCACAGATGGCCCCATGCAGGTACCGTCGGCAACCCCAGGCAGTCATTTTATGCATTTGAGCAGGAAGGCCAGCTGCAGCTCAGGATGCTGAAAAGTGTTGATGAACACACAATGCCCACCACCAGGGGTAGTAGCCCAAAAGTTTGAGTTCCCTTGTAGCTAACAGACCAGGGACTCTCAAATTTGTGAAGTGTAGTTCCTTCTGCTAATAACCCCTCATGTCAGCACAAGGAATACTTCCATCCAGTGCTGGAACACAGTGCAATTTGTATTAGCTGTTCGGAAGCACTGTGGAACAGCTGGAAAGGAACAAAGCAGCTACGAGTGCAAGAACAGTAACATCCACCTTAATCACTCATTTATCCCTTCTGCAGTCAGCTCTCCAACTGTTTGTATATACTTTCTCAATGTGTCCTTCCACCTGGGAAGCACTGAAGACCCTGTTGATAAGTCCTCCTTCAAACCTGCCTTCCAGAAACACAGAGCTTGGGTCCCAGTCCAGCAAGGCTCTGCTTCCACATCTCTCCCTGCTGATCTGCACCACTGGAAATAACAGCGTAGGGAGCCAGGGGCATTTTGGTGCTGGTTCCAGCACATCACCCATCATTTTGCAGTCACTTGCTTACACATTCTTGCCTTTCCAAAAGCAGGTTGTGTAGAAGCTGTAGACTTGTATTCATGCTGCATTTATGCACACTCTTGCTGAGAAGCATGATTCAAGTTTAGTTAAAATTCTGCAGAAAAGGCAGGTTTCAGTTCAGACTTGTCACCGATGTCTGTGTTGAAGGTGGGCTCACAGTGTCCACATCCAAATTGACCTTGATTAAGACAGGCATGCACAGCTTTTTTTGTGTTGCAGACCTCCTGCCTTTGCAGAGACATGCGTAAGGACTCATGCATTTTAGAACTTTATTTATGCAAAGCAGAATTATCGGTGAATAAAAATGACAATTATATGTAATAAGTGTTCCTGATTACCTGATTAACCAGCAGAAAAAAACAAACAAACGACAGAATAGAGATCTGAAAGGGCACCCCTAGGTATCAGGGTGAAACTTCAGCTGATGTAAACTGATCCAGCCCTTTCTTGAACATGCACAGAATTTTAAACGTCTTGTTAGTAGTCTGCATTTAGGAACTGAGAGAAGAGCTTCATATGACTTCAGTGTTACAAACGAGTGCCAGAAGGCAAGACTGCTGGCCAGATATTCAGCCAGTGTGCTCAGTAATGCCAAATGCAGACATTTAAAGCTCATGAGCCAGATCTCCAGAATGTCTGAAATGTTTTAAAATCAATTTGCTATTCTTCCTCTTTTGTTTCTGGTTTCTGAGCTGCAGTTTATGCTCAGAGTACACGTTCAAGCTTTTTCTGAAATTATGAAAGCTTGAAACAATTTAAAATAAATTAAGAACTGTCACTTAATCATCAGCAAAAGGGTCATCTGTAACAGTGCTGGACGCTGTGAGACTCAGAAATGTTTGCGGGTGTCTTAAATCTTTCCTGGTATCAGTAAAGATCAACCAGCTTTGACATTATTTGATTTCTTCTGCCTTTCGGTGTAGTCTGAAGTTGCTGGCTGCCATCCTTGGTGCTTTGTGGTCTGAAGAAGTTGTAATAAGAGTAGCAGGTCTCAAAAAAACTTCAACAGTGTATCTATAAGAACGAAACTGTAAACAGCAGAGTCTGTGTTATCATTAAACTACTTTTATTGTATTTCCTTTGAAGATTCAAACACTGTTGGTCAGAAGAAATTCAGGCTCACAGCTAAACTGAGTGTACAGATTGTGGCTATGCCTAGACCTGTTGTTGGGTTCAGTATCTTGATGTATTTATTCAGACTCTTTTTATACCAGTAGGCAGATAAAAAGAAAGTTACTTTTGCAGAAATGGCATGCTGAATTTTCTTCAGAGGTTTGGAATTTTAGCTCTGATTTGCCTTGGCTGAAAACAACAGGCATTTTGTCACTGAAATCAGTATTAGCCCTTTTAGGCTAATCATTTCCATGCTACGTTCAACATTTGCTCCAAAGACATGTATATTTAAGGTGATAGATAATTTGGAACTTGGTGCCTGGGAGGGCGCTTGATCCTCCTAGCCTGGGATTGCACAGGAGGAGCCTGACTGTAGCCTGCTTTCCTTGAAGAGCCTTTACTTTGTTCAGCTGTTAAATGCTGTTAAATGTTCTCTGTTAAATGCCGTTCATAATGGCATCAGATGCTGCTGGGAATCACTGAGGGACCAAATGGCAAGACATTCAAGTACCTACCTCCCTCTGGTGCCACGGGCAGTGAAGCATCCAAATATCTTCATAGATTTGAGCCAGAGAGCTTTGCCAGAATGCAAACAAAGGGATCTTTAACCTCAGACATTGCAGCAACTCGCTGATTGTGGACAGTCCTCTTTTCAGTCTTCCAGGCCCCACAGGTTGTTTATGCTTGTTGCTCTGGAGTGTGTTAGACTGCCAAAGGGAGAGAGTGACATTATTAATTTATAATAATCACTCTAAAAATAACCAAAAAGCTCTGGAAAAAATATCTGGGAGGAGGCAATGGAAAAGCACAACTGTTCTATCTGTTCTCTTAACCTCACAAACATGCCAGATCACAATGAAAATCTCCTCTTTAATGAAACAGGGCGACATGTCTTTCATTGCACTTACAAAATTATTGGAATTTCCCACCCTTTATAGTGATGACATCTCACACAGAAATAGAGCAATTCCTGTACCTTGGGGAAAGATGTGATGAATTATTACTGTGATTATGGTTGTAATTTAAGTAAGTGTTTAGAACACTTCTGGACACTCTTCCAGAAATTGGAAATTGATGTACAATTGAATGTGACTGCTAAGGTGGATTGTATATATATTAAAATAAATAAAATATTCAGGTAGAAGGAATAGATAAGGGAAGAAAGTGCTTCCCAAAAGGATGAACTGAAACTAGATGGATCTGTCTTATAGAATCTAGTTGAAAAATATTTTCCAAAATGGGCTCTGCATCAAATCAGAACAATCCAACTCTCATAAAGTGTTGATAAAGAAAACCAAAGGGTGCACCTGTGATAGAAAGATGTGCCTGTGTTTGGCTGCAGCCTTTTTTGGCTTTTAACAGAAGTTACTGGTTGAAACCGAACACGTTGACCATGTGAGAGGTCACGATAGTCTCTTATCATTTAGACAAGTGAATATACCACTCTGTCTCTGTTAAAGTTTAAAAATGTGAGGAAGTGATGTTCACAGCTTGATTTCAGGACACTGAAAATAAAGAAATCCAGACAGTATAAAATAGTGTCAAATATTTTGACACAATATTTGCCTCAATAGAGACAAAAATAACTATTTACAACAAATTATTTTTTTAACTTCAGGGAGAATGAGACCAGTTTGAAGTCATTTATATACAGTTTAACACTGAAAAGGCTTACTTGTGTATGGACTCTTATTTGTTTTTCATAATTTCTATGTTTGCCTGTCTTTATCTTGATACCGTTTAGTAACTGTTGTACTGATATGTTTAACAGAAGCAGTGTCTGTAAACACCCAACAGAAGTCTATCAGCACAAAGCTTTCCACTGACAGCAATGGGATAACACCTTGTTGTGGAGCAGTTTTGGAAGGTCTGTTTACAGGTAATGTACCTGAGGCAAATTCTGAGACTAGATGTGAGTGGAGAAGACCCTGATAATGTTTTAATTTTATCACTCAATTTAATATTGGCGTTACTAGTTCTTTGTCTTCACTCATGGTAGCCAGATCTCAGAGACGTACTTGGCTCTGACGGACTTCCCTTCAGCTGGAAGGATCCTTGTGTCTTCGTAACATTTAAACCTCTGAATATGTTAAGGAGTGCTGGCTTTTACAAATACTCCCCTAACAAGTCTTTTTCAAATACATTCTTTCTGTGACTGACATATAACATGACAGTTTTGCATTTTCTTATCTTGTAGTAGATACTGCCAGGAGGATGTTTTGTTTCTTATAAATTTGTTTCTTTCTTTTCTCTTTCCTTAAAGATATGATTACACTTCTGGTTTTCTTCAGGAAGAAAGGCATGACCATTTCTCAGGCCCATTCTGTCAAGATAATGTGTTTCCAACTGCTTATTTGGAGGCTTTTTAGTATCTTTTCTTTGAGATTATCACCAACAGCTCAACTCTAAATGCATTGCTAGTCATTAGTAATATAAGTACCTGGGTCATCACCTTACTCACATTTCCAGGTAAGGCAGAAAACAGATACTAATTTATTTAAAAAGTCTGCAGCTGTATAGTTGTCCTAATGGATGTAGTGTAGCTGATGTCTTAAATGTGCTAGCACTGGCTATTTGGCCAATGGCTATTCTAATTTAGATCCTGGTTCTGATTTTAGACCAGCTGCTGAGAGAATTCCTACAGAACTGTGCTAGTTTCTACCTCCTGATAGCTACATTGTTTATAGGCAAGATTTTCAGAAAAGCTACAGATGTTTTGTTTGACACTATGAGAAGGACATGAACTTACAGATTCTGTGCAATTGCAAGGTGTCTCCAGCCAAGCACCCAGAATTTCTAGTCAGTTTTAGAATTATGGCTTATTTCATTAAAAGGCAGTAAGTTGTATCATAAAACTAATTTATTAAAAACTTACTATTTTTGAGTTATGTACCTTAAGCATTTTGCAATCTTTTGACTTAATGTATTTTTCTGCAGCTACTTGAGTAACGTAAGAGGGAACAGCTTGTTTCCTTTGGAATGGAGATACTATTTGTGAAATAGCCTTTCAAGGAGTGAGTCACTGGTGAAAGGAGGAAGTTCATTAAATATGCACTCATGAAAACTGTGAGGAGAAATTGAGTTTACAGTTTGTCAGAAAGAAAACTGGGCATTTTAAAAATCTGGTAATATTAAATATGGGATCTTCAGCTGTAATGTGAAATAAATTCCTTCATTTTGCTATGATATAGGTGGCATTCAATCCAACAGATATCTAGATTGTCTGAAGTTCAACATCTCAAACTGCTCAGCCAAACTCAATCCCTGCTAGAAATAAGTGTAGTATGAAGTATTTGATCAAGTGGCATGTAATTAACTCCAGGGCAGAGCCATCTCCGCAGTGGTAGGGGACCTGGCAGTAGAGTGTGCACAGATTGCAAGTGCAGGCAGTGGGACATCAGGTGCACACCCAGAACCATCCCTTCCTGCGTGTGCCCAGGATCTGGTCTGGCTGTGAGGCTGAGGTGGAGCCAGACGCCACCTCTCCTTGTGTACATCAAATATGCCTCTGGACTGCAGGCACAGGAAGGGCCCTCTGTGAGGTACCTCTCACTCCAGGGAGCTCAGAGCATGAGTCCTGCGTGCCCATGCTGGAAGGCAGTGCTGCAGTGAGAACACACAAATCCTGTGGGCCAAGTTCAGGCCTGGATCTCAGCGCCTCTGAATTCAGCTGGTGATTGTCAGAGCAGCTGAAAGTCCTCTGGAGGTTTGCTGACTTCAACTAACAATGTCACAACTTTAATTAAAGAGCCAAGCTCAGAGATTCATTTAGGACTCTTATTAGACGTGAACAGTGAGAACCTCTATTTCTGGACGTTGTGTCTGAAACACAGGACTACTCATTCAGAAAAAAAAACCTGCTCTTAACTAATGAGTCTTGAATGACTCATGACAGCTTCCATGCAGCAGACCATAACATTTTAATCTTTCCTTCAAGGCATTTTCAGCATCTTCTGCCAGATTCAGGCCTGCCCTCCAGTGGATGCATTTTTCTACACTTTGATCTGACTTTAGTTTGCTATGAGAAGGAAAAGCATTACTTAAACAAAACAAAACAAACAAACAGGAAATAATTAATTCTTGTGAGCCTTTACTTTGCTCCCCTGAACAAAGGATTTTGTGGTAACAAACATTAGAATCAAACGCAGCAGCTGGAAAGGAGAGGTTTTTCACCTATAAGCTAATTTTCAGGAATAAAACAAACGGAAGAGAGTTTGGACAGACAGAATAGACAGAGTTACTACTGTGTTTCCAGCTTGAGATCTGCATGACTTTATTGAACTTGGAGCTCAGAAGAGGAACACTTTCTCAGTAGACAGAACTGTTGGCTTTTTCACACTCAGTAATGAATGAGGCATCCCATCTCACCAGATTTTGTTGGTAAATGAGGTAAATAGATAGCTTAGATAACTTTAGCCAATCTAGATATCTTTTTTTTCTTTATAATATGTGAACCTCAAATTTTGTAGGAACTCTTTTGAGAGGAAGAGGAGGTAGGATTTTTGTTTTGTTTTCTCACAGAATAAAATAATCAACCTTTCTCTTTTTTGTATCAGCAGGCTTTTCTGTAAGCAACTACTGGAATCAGGAAGCCATAAAAGATTGGGAACTGATAGAAAGGTAAGGAAAAGAACATGGAGCGACTGTATCTCAAACAGAATTCCTGCAGTGAAAGACCACCAACTCCCACAGAGTACCAAACAGAAGAATATCGGTTTATAAGGATAGGTTAACTTAAGATTCTTCCAGCAGCAGAGAGTTTATGCTCTCTAGTATTGGGAGAGTATGAAGAAAAACCTGATAAGCTGGAAAGCTGAATTGACACAAAGTTAGGGAGAACACTAGGAAAGCAGTCCTATTTTTCTGATGGTTGGAAAATAGCGGGCATATGCTTTTTGCAATCTTTTTGGCAAGATCTCTTAGCTGAAGTGCTGAGTAATCAAAATGATATTTTCTATTTCCTTGGGCGCACTTCTGTTCACACCTTTGTCATAAAACTGCTGTTCTTGGAAGAACAGATTGCTCCCAGCTATGCACACTCCCAGTCAGTGCCTTCTTTTATGGTATTCCTACAGCACCATGTAAAGCTGAAGGTTTTATAGGCCTGATTTTCCATCCTTTATCTTTACCAATAATGCTTTTCCTGTTTATTCCTAGCTTACATTGCCATCTTGCACGTACAGTCCACCAGTGGTACAAGCCTCCACGGCTTGTTTGTCCACTTCACTGAGCAGTGTCTTAGAGTTGGAGCCTTAGGGTGTTCTGAGTCCTCTCTCCTGCTGAAATGGGGAAATTAGCCTGGTGAAAAAATGGCATCTTATTCGTTGTGCCAAAAAAATAAAGGGGGGGAGGTGAACAAAGCTAGCTCCAAGCCACAGAACTGAGGACACCAAGACCAAGGGATACAAAGTCCCTTCCCCCAATTGTTCTACTCTTACACAGTGTACTGTGACACAGAGATACAAATTGTCACTTCCCAGACAGCAGGTAGGTGACTTCTTCACTTTTTTTTTCCCTTTTTCAAGCCCTTCTAGAGTCTACTAAAATTCACAAAAGGATTGCACTGTGCAAAAAGTAAAAAGTGCAAAAATTAGTACAGCCCTCCTACTAATAATGTTCCCTAATATTCCCTTAACATCTGGTTGAAGGAAACTGTTTCAGCCTGTGACACTGCCCCTCCTTCCTTCCTCACTTATGCCTTCTCCTTGCAGGGGGATAATTTAATCTCTCACTGACAAATACTTCCTCAGGAAAAAAAAAAATGTTTTATTCCTTAAATTTCATGTGTGTTAAATTTAACCTACCTGGTAAAGAATGGTTATAATGAATATCATGAGTCTGAAGTTTTAGAAACAGAGTGGCAGAAGCTAGCAGTTGATGTGATGTAATTTTCCAGACAAAGGGTTTCTCTAGTGCAAGTACACAGTGAAAACCCGTGAATTTGATTTCCGGGCCTCCAAGTGGTCACATTCAAATGCTGCTCCCTAAACACCCATTTGTTTGCGTTTCATGTGCAGCAACTGAATGCGCTCTGAGAATGAACAGTGTTGGCCATCTGAAATCAAACTCATAACAGAACGAGATTACATCAACAGCTACCTCTTCCTAAAGCAGAAAATACTGCTTTTATTTGACAGTGTAATTTTTTGTTGGTTTTTTGTTTGTTTAACATTTGAAGCGTAGGCACCAGAGCAGGAAACGATAATTCCAGTTAGTGCAACCCCAGAGGTAGTGCTAGCTTCCCTGATTGAATAACACTCTCTCCTGCTGCCTGAATAAGACTGAGACCACAAACACACTGCAAACATTGTCTTGGAAACCAGAGACCAGCTAGGATTCCTCATTGTATTAGTGAGCCAGTCGTTTAACTTCTCTACCCTAGTTTCCGCTCTTGGAAATGGGCTTTAATAGCATTAGTGCTGTGTATCTTGAACTGCAGGTCAGACAATCAACTCCTCCGTATTAATTTGTCTCCACTAAATGCAATGGAGCCAAAATAATTTGCAACAGCTGATGAACTTACTCTGATATCCCTCAGTGCTAAGCATTTACTTACTTTTCTATTTACTTCTCTTCTTATGCATAACAGGGGACATCTACCCAGGAGTACTGATCTCGATATACCCCTTATGCCCATTACACACCTTAAGAAGTAATACTTATGGAAGGTTCGGGTGATGAAAATTGTCTTTGGGAAGAGTTTTATCTAGGACATAGCTTAGCAGCCTCCAACAAGGATACAAGCACCTACTTGCAATGGTCTGGTAGAAAAGATCGGAGAACCTGAGCTATTTTGCAAGGCCCCTACTATTCTGTTGCTGTCAGCAACTGACATGAGCCACACGCTTAGCACGAGGTGGGGTGCTTGCAGATCGATGCAGAGCTGTAGTGGTGTCTCTGCTGTTGTAACCAGTAACCTACCTACGTAACTCTTGGCTGGGTGCAGGACTGCTGACATTTAACCAGTTGCCAGTCTCTCGGTCCTGGCCAGCAGAGGCCACTAAATGATTATAGGAAGAGCTGTTGTAAAACACCCTGGAGGCCTCACTCAGCATGCCACCTTGCTGGAGAAATAGCATCTGAGCTGGGGGTTTTGCTAAAAAGAAGGAATCTTGCAGAGACTGTCGAACTTTCCAAGATCTTGAAAGTAATCTTGAGATGAATATTCCTTTTGCCACGGGTCTCTGCTCTGAGTGGGCTGGTACTTGCAAGCAGTGAGCTGGAGCAGATGCACAGGGAAATCTATTTATAAAATGAGATCCGGGATACCCTTCTCTGTATGCACAGTGCTAGGGAGGGCTTTATAACTACAGCGTGCAGTTCAGTACAGTTGGATGAAGACAGCCTGTCAGCATGCTTATGTCAGGGTTTCAGGATAAAGAGGAGATGTCACCCACCATCTCTTTTGGATGGACAGTAATAAAAGCCCAGATGTAGCCCACAGCACTCAGCTGTCCGTGCCACAGGGATGAGGTGAAGTGGTTGAGGTGGGCTTCGTATCTGCTAAGCTCACAGCAATCTGGAGTCCTTTTGGTAAGGATTTTGTGTTTGTGAGCTGCAGTGTAAGCTTACTCCAAAGTTATCTTTCCTCAAATTTTTCTCAGTCCCTTTGCATTTATAAAACACACTAAATGCCATCACGTGCCTTTCCTGAGTCCAAACAAATAATCATTCTGTGCCTAAGCTCTTTCAGGTTTAGGGTACGTGTTGCTGCACACAGAGACATGCTGGGTAAGGGGATCCAATTTTCCCTAGTAGGCAATTCCTTTAAGTCTCAAGTTTGTGTGCTGCAGATACTTGTGATGAGCTAAGAAAATTCATCTGAAGATTCACCCAGTGCATGTCTTGAGGTCCAAAACCCTAGCACAGAATAGAACTGCCTGCATGAGGAGGTTTCAGGATGCTTTTGGATTCAGCACTGGTTCTGCTATGCACAAGCTTTTCACTGACCTTTGTAGAGCTTTGAAGGCAGCACTTCCCAAAATCCAGACCTTCATCTTAGAGCATCGTCTCTTTCCTGAAAGCACGCCCCAAAAACAGGTGGTAGGAGCTCTTCAGAGGGAGGCTGGCAGGCTGTGCACATTTCCCTTCCTCAGAAAAGGCTAAACATGCTAAGCAGAAACGCAGCAGGAGCTGGGAGGCAAGATGTTGTCGTTGCTCCTCGGCAATAACTTGGCTCTAGGAAAGTGGCTTCTGAGCGACTGAGTTCCCAGCACTGCGCCAGCCTGGCTGCGCCGCTGCAAACTGTGCCTGTGCCAGCTTTGGCAGCCACGCTCCAAGTGGGAGACGACGGGCAGGTGCTCCTGTGTCAGGATCCATTACGATGAAGGGATGGCTGGGCAGGCAAAAATGCAAACGGCGTTCCTTGTGGTTTCACATGTGTTGCTCCTGTTGTTGCTCTGCAGGCCCCAATCTGATCAGTGTCCTGTGCTGTCAAATGCAGACCAAAGGCATGAATAGTGCTCTGGGAGATCTTCACTTTAAATGGATTTGTGGAAAGTGTCAGCTGTACAAAAAAGCCCTCCAAGAAACTTAATCAAGAAGTTTCTCTTCCCTGGCTTTACCATTGACGGGGAGGTACCACCTGGGACAGCGGTTCTGGGGTTTGTACATTTGCTTCCTCTGCTGCTTGATGCTTTTAATGTGTTTTGCAAAGGTTGAGCACTAATTCCTTAAAGAAGAGGTTTCTGTGAGCTCAGTCAAGGTCTTTAAGCATTTAAAATATAGCAAAACGTAAGCTGTAGAGATTACAGGCTAAACTATAAATTATTAATAAGGTTGTTCTGTAACTTTGTCATGCACTTGAAAGGCAATTTTTACAGTGTCAGTAGCCTGTGCTAGCATGCTCTTTCACACAGCAAAGTAGAAAAGGATTTAAGGATCTGGAGACATATTTTTCCCAGGGGTATTTTGCTTGCTTTTCACCAACTGACATAACAAAATCTATAAAATATTTTATCCTCCAAGAAATGTGTCGAACTATTTTTAGTCTGTAGACATTGTATCTTGTGCTCACGGATCCTATTGCAGATACAATTGTTCAATCAACAACAACAACAACAACAAAAGGAATAAATCTAAGATATGACAAGGGAAAACATGAAAAGAAACAATATATTTAACTGACTGTGCTGAGATTAAAGTGTATAGTGCAATAATAGAAGTCGTACTTCTGTGAAGACTTTTAAAAATAAACTGAAGCTCCCCTGGCTTATTTCAGCTCTCTGCTGATTCCGTTATATGTGAAACACAGTCAAATTTCAGCAAGATTTGACTTTTCAGGTGATAAATTATTTTTATCCAATTCAGATTGTAAATTACCTGCCAAATTGGGTTTGTATACTAACATTAATGATGGGATGCAAAGCTACCTTGTGATAACATCCAGGGATAAGTCATAGGCAGAGAGGTCATAACTACTCTCAAATAATTTCTGCTCTAGCTCTATTTGTTGTAACCTTTCTTCCTGACGTAAAAGTTTTTCTGTTCAGCAGGTGGCAGCAACTGCTTATGGGTCAGTGCAGGCTCCAAGATGACACAGAAGTGTTTTGATGTCACTTGTGAGGAAATCTGAGTCATCACCAGAGCCAGGAAAGTGACAGCTCCAACTCACAGGACATCTGTGGAAGCAGTGGAAAATGCTCTCTTTGCTTTAAGGGAAATCTGTTTTTTTGTTCCAACCCTACAGTTGTAGATTGTGGTTTATATTCTTTCACTTTCTTGTGCCATATCTGCTGTTATATAATTTGTGTATAAAGGATGTAGCTTTTCTCAGCATTCTGCTAACCCAGACTGCAAATCCCAGTGTCAGAGCAGTGTGGGATCTGCTGGCACGAGGAGCGAGGCTGGACAAGGGATGCTGTGCCACGCCACTTTTTTCCTCCTGGGGTACGTACTCTGCATCCCACTGCACTGCCCTCACACTAGTGGCCCCTCTGTAGCAACAGCAAGTGGACGTGTGAAATAAATTGTTCTTACTGCTTTCACTACTATATTGCCAAAAGTACCAGCAGATCAGTGCCTCTCTGTACTGCCCCTTATACAGAAGCAGAGAGAGAAGCCATGAGCCAGGCAGACACAAAGCACGGTATGGGGGAGGCAGCACAGTGAAGCAGTCTTTAAAAATAAGCATCATTTAATCCCAGCACCACTTTTCACATATTCCCAAATAATGATGTCTTCCAGCCTTCTGCATGTGATTATTTCCCCCATGAGAAGTCCCTGTCTCCAGCCAGAATAACATACTTGACCAAACAGTGTAGCACAGGTTCATTTGAGTTGTATAGCTCAGATTTTATTTCTGAACAGAACCTAACAGAATGGAGAAGCCACAGCTTTCCCTGGGAAGATATTCTCAGATGTTTGCTCAAGAGTGGACAGGAGTAGCAGCCGCAAGGGTTTTGCCCTGTGAGGGGTAGAGTCCAGGTATGGCTTTGCTTGACAGGATGAACAGTGCCTGGACGGAGTATGAAGCCAGGGGAAACTAAACAATAAGGGAGTAACTGCTTTAATCAGGTCTTGGTACAGAAGTCATTCTGTTAATGCAAGGAATAAGTTTTTATCCTTACATAAGTGTTTTCTGTTTTGCTGCGGATACATAGAGAAAAGACATAGTGCACCTTTAGTATTCAGTTGCATTAATGTGGGACTTTCCACACTGGTCACAAGCCTTGCAGCTACAAGAAAGTTAAAAAGTTAGAAAGTCATCATCAGTAAACCCTCTGATATCAAACCAGTATGCAGTATGGATTTTTCAGATTAATTCCTTTGCATATTCTCTCTAGTTAAAAGAAAAAGCGTTGGCAGTGGTTTTTCATAACTCCCCACCTTTAAAATGGGTTGCCTTAGTTACCATGGCCAGCTTGAGAGACAGCAAATTTAGTACTAATACATTTTTAAAGCCTTGCAATTTTCTGTAAAAGCCCTGTGTCATAATCAGCTACAACGTATGCATCTATCATAGTGCTAATAAACTATGATGGTGATAGCTAGTCAGATTAAATCAGAGGTCAAGCTGGACAAGCTTGGGTGACAACCTTAATGACTGTCCTGCATACATGGGGAGAAATATTGTGAAATTTCCTTGTATTAGAGAATAAGACTAGCTTCAAGTGGCTCAGAAATCTGGTGCTTGAAAGCAGTCTGCTCACAGTCAAGATCATACTTTTCCCCAACAGGAAAGGTCTTAAGTTGTCCTCTTGATTGGTGATTCAGTATTTCCTTTGACATTTAATAAAACAGCAGGAAACGATTATTCTTTAAAAGGTAACTACTATCCATCATATACAGAGTTAACAGAGGTCTCAGAGTATTGATTTATCTCATTCTCATGAGCACAGTAGTTAGTCTGAGCTTTCTGTGAAACCTGTTTTGATAAAAGCAATTTTTCATCTCTTACTCCTCTTTCTCTTTTGTTCAGTTAAAATTTTTAGTAGTATGAGCTTAAAGAAGTATTGTTTTTTTTTGTGTGTGTGTAATTTTTGTTAAAGTTCCTAGAACCTCTTTAGATATAGAAAGGAATTGTCTCTTCACAAGGTAAGAGGCAGCAGCAAAGGAACATACAGTGCCCACTAAAGCGTGGTTATTTCTGGGCTGGGGGTCCTGGGGGACAGCACATGATGGAACATGGAGTTCTGCCTCCGTGGAAGCATCTCCTTCACTAAACAGCAGCTGCTGGATGTCTTGCAGGACTGAAAGTGCTCTTTTCATTTCTACAGAGAGCTCTCTTATTCTGCTTTAACTAGAACCTATTTTTTTTTGTGATCAGCTGAGTGAAGAATAAGAAAAACAACAAAGAAGTAATTTATTCATGAAATTAGCCACTATGTATTTCACTGCGGCCCCACTGTTTTAGTACTCAAAAAGCTGCCACCTGTCGGTGCTTCTAAACTGCATGTAGTTCTCTGAGTTTGAGAAGGAAACTTGAAGGAGGAAGACGATGGATTTACCTTTTATTACAGCTTCTCCTGGTAGCAAAAGCAACTTTTAAGTCTTCAAAGCCCCCGTTTAATTTAGATGATTCTGTTTTTCTGAAAGGTCAGACTTCAGGGCTCGGGGTTAACTGTGAGAAGGCTCACTCCATGACTGAAATGTCACACTGAAAATGTTTTACAATGCTCCAAGTGGCAGTGGGGAAAAGTAAATGACAAGTCAGCCTCAGTTTTTGGTCAGGGGTAGAACAAAAACAGGTGTATTTTTGCATGTGAACATACCTCCTGATAGATGTAATTGTGCGAACTCAGCACTGCATGTTTCTTAATGTATGATATCAGAGAAGGCAGATACTCCTTCAGCTGTTAGACCTGTTGGTTTTTGGTGTCTCCTCTGTTTTATGAAGAGAAATGCCCTCTGTGGTCAGACCACTGGTCCGCTTCCTCGTGGTGGCAATAGAAATTGCTGTTTTGGGAGAGAGTACGAGCCTGGTCGTTTTCCGAAGTCCTTTTCCTTCAAGCCTCCCCCGCATCCACAGCTGTGGGGAGTACATTTGTTGGCTTTGTTGTTTGAGAATTTGTCTAATCCTATTTTGAACCTGCTGATACTGTCTGCCTTGCAGCCTCCAGCTTCTGGAGAGTTACTGCCCACTACACAAAATCCATATCCATGCTCTAGGCTGATTTATCTTTGCAACACCCCCAGGAAGAAGAACATAGTCATCCTCCTTTTGCAGAAGGGGAAGATTTGGGGCTTGTTTCCCAAAGTACCTGTTAATAGATGTCTCATGCATGAGTTTGCCTTATGTGAGGCATTTGAGTCCCAATGTTTTCAGATGCCTGAACTGATTTCTATCCGAGATCAGTCATGTGTGATGAGTAACGTACAAACGAGGATCACTTGCAGCACTGTTTGATTTTTTTTGACTGACCCATTATTAAACACCAATTCCATGGCAAAATTGGGGTCCAAACCCTGTTATCCAGCAACAGGGCCTCCTTTTCTTGGAGCCTGGCCCACTGTTTGCTATGAAAAGGGGCTGTGGTGAAAAGCTGGCACCATTCACGGGTGTTCTCGACTCATCCACCACACAAAGCGTAGCCTCTGCCCGATGCAGGGGGAATTGCAGAGGAAAGCAAAGCGTTGGACCAGTCTGTAGGATCGCAGCGTGTCTCCTAAGGCATATGTAGAGTGGTATGGGATTAATCTGCTGAGAGGAAACGCATCTCTAAGCGCGCCTCATGATTCCCCAATACCTCTGCACCCCCTAACGCATAATTCCCCATCTTCCAAAGGGTGAACACCCCGGGTGCCCCCCTCAAAACGAGAGGAACCGGGACCGAGGAGCACCCCGACTCGGGAGCAGCACCAGGCGCCCCGCACCGACAGGCGGCTCCTGCCGCCCATCCCTCCCCCGCAGCGGGCTCCGGGCTGCCCGCAGCCGGCTCCCTGAGCACCGAGCTGCGGGGCGGGGACGGAGGGGTTCCCTCCCTTCTCTTCTCTTCTCGTTTTTTTTCCCTTCCCCTCCTCTCGCCGCCGGCTGGAGGCAGCGCACTCTGCCGGGGCGACCCCTGGCAGCCGGGGCGCGCCATGGAGCCCGCCTCAGCTCCCTCAGCCGCCTCAGCGCCCTCAACCGCCGCCTCCCCGCCGCGGGCGCTGCTGTCGGCCGCCGGCCGGGCGCTGCTGTGGCTCGGTCCCGTCTACTTGGCCGGGTACCTGGGGCTGAGCGGCAGCTGGGTGCTGCTGGGGCTGGCCCTCTGCTTCTGCTGGGGCCACAACCGACGGGGGAAGCGCCAGCGGCTGGAGGCAGCCGCGGCGCTGCTGGAGGATGAGAGGCAGGCGGTGTGCAGGGGGCTGGCGGCCAGGCACCTGCCGGCATGGGTGAGTGGGGGTCGTGGGGGTGCTTCTGGGGGTTCTTGTGGGGGTTGTGGTGGTTCTTGTGGTGGTTTTGGGGGTTGTGGTGGGTGCCGGGGGCTGTCCGGGGTGCCCTGTGAGGGGAGTAGCTGAGGGGAGCGCCTGGGACCCTGCAGCATCCTCCCGTGTTTTCGGGTCTTGGCTGGCAGAGCAGGGACCAAAATCAAAGTTAGTTTTGGTCAGGAAACCTGTGTGTGGCTCTGAGTGTGTCCGTAAAATGGGCTGCTGTGCCTCAGAGAAACCTATCGAATGCGTGCTGCTGCTTTGTGGCTGTTCTCATCTGGGGAGATGCTTATTCGAGACCTCATCCGAAAAGTTTCCTCCTCCTCTCCCTGCCGTCATTTAAAATAAATAATAATAAACGCATCTATAGCATGATGCACTCTGCTTGCTAGAGCGATAATAGTAATAAATCTATAACATAACATACTCCTGCTGAAAGCCACAGGTGCTTACCTTCGAAGAGACATCTCTTGGTGGTGCGGACAGCCACCCTCCACTTGTTTGCATTTATTCCTAGCCATTCCCGGCTTTAAAGCGAGGAAACTTGTAAATCCAGCTGTGCTGCTGCTTCTGGGTCCGTGGCTATTTGCTCCGTGCCCTCGGTTGGCTAATGGGGAAGGATTAGTGGCTTGGGTTTGTTTCTAACCATCGTATGCTTAGCATTAAAAAACGTGCCAGGAACTGGTCGGGAGGTGCTTTTCCTGTCAGGGAGAGACCATCAAAGAGCTCTGTTTGCGAGGCAGCGATGGACAGGCAGCGTTGTTCTCTGCAGCCCTTGGTGCTCCTTGGTACGGTGTGAAAGGCAGGCAGCACCCCCGGCAGCTCCCGGCAGAGCTCACACAGCTCCCCGCTCCTCTTCCCCCTGCCAAACGCAGAAGTTTTTCTGCTTGTTTGTTTTCACGGTGTGTTTAACACCCCTCAGAGCAGCAAGGAGCAGCGTGGTGCTGTCGGCTCTCGGGCAGGTGCTGCGGGAGCCGTGCTGTGACATCCTCCAGCACCCTGGGTGTTGGGAGCAAGAAACTGGATCCCTTACCTGTCACCAAAAAACCGGGGTCAGCCCAACGCACAAACACAATCTCAAGCCTTTAGTTGTGGTTGGAAATGCCCGTACCAGTGTGTGTGCTTTTAGTTCTGACCTTTATCAGTACTGCCACATCTCCTCTCCTATGCTGATAACTTCTGTTCAGCATCAGCTGGCATTTGCTTACACAGTATACTTGACGTTTTATTTTATTTTATTTTTTTAACTTCCTTTCTAGTTTTCTTTCTATTCCCTTCATCAGCTTGATCTTCTGCTTCTTTTCCCCCTGTGCCAGTCCTGGAGGCTGCTCCTCACCTGCTGCCTGTTCGGTTTATTGTCTCCGGTGTCATCTTTTTTTATCTTTCTTTTTTGACTCCCAGTGTTCACGAGCCTTCAATTGAAACAGCTCTAAAAAAGTCCCTTCTGTTCTTCTCTCCTGACGTGCAGGGGTGGGAGTAGGAATAAAATTCAGGTGGGAGCATGGGTTGGAGCTGCAGTGCAACGCTAGGAAAGGCACTGAAGGTGTGGAGCGATGGCTTTGTCTTAGGGGCTCGGTAAATTGTTGTCTCCTCAGGTGCCCTGGAATGAAATGAGGAGGATCCCTTCAGCGAGGAGTTAAGGCCAGTGGCTGATTGCACCGCTCGGTTAAACGCTGTGCCCGTAGGAGCAGCAGGACAGGGGCTCCTTCAGCTGTGGCTCAGGCTCTGCACAGTCCTGGTACCAGATCTGAGGAGATGTGTTTGTGTCACTGCCTTTCCTTCAGTGGGGACACCAGTAGGGTTTCCCTTGTCTACCCACCCAGCTGTTTTAGGAAATCTGCAGGGCAGTGCTCCAGCAGCAGCCTCTTGGCCAAAACCTGCCAGTGAGTTTGGAGGAGAGGCATTCCTGTACCATCTTAGGTGGCTGGAAATCCGCTGGGGTCAGGCAGAGTCAGATCTATGTCTTGGAGAGGTGAGGCTGTCTGACTTCAGCCCAGGCAGCATTTACCTTGGGTTTTGTAAAAACCACTCGGTGCCTGGAGCAGAGGCAGCGCTGCTTCCACCTCTGTTCTGGCTCTGTGGTGGTGGCGGCTTCTCTGTGCTGCTTCTGCAGCTGCAGCACCTTGCAGGTGAGAACATCGCGGTGTGCTGGGTTTCCTCCTGCTGCCAAATGCCTCATGCCAGGAGAATTTGGTATTGGAGGTACAGAGCAGGCCTTTTAAAACTTGGGCTGCCAGTTTCTTGCTCAGGCTTCTTTAGACTTCAGACACACTTTTTTGTCCCTGCACAGGGAGCTAAGAAACCCATCTCCTTTTTTTTTTAAAAAAAAACAACAAAACAAACAGTGATGCTGAAGGATACATTCCTATGTTGTATTTGAATGGATTGGCGCTGTCGTGTCTCACATGGTTTTTGCTGTTGCTGGGATCATTGGTGTGGCCTCCTCCGGGGCAGGGTGGAGCCTTGCAGAAACTTACACTTCTCCTTTACTCGCTAGTAATTGCCCCTTACCTGGGGTTTTTGATCTTCAAAGCTCTTTTCAGATGCTAAGTAATTTCTGCAGCATTCCTGAAATATTGGCAAGACGTATGCCTGCTTCTGTAGATGATTTTTGATAGTGAGATTTGCCCAAGGGCACGGACTATGCCTTATTTTGGGACAGCGCAAACTTTGGCAGCTCTTGGTGGCTGGTTCTGGGCTTAGTAGGAAATATTTTGTGCTTCTCCTGTCTGTGCTGTACTGATGGCAAGCTTGGGAACAAAACCCTGATGCCAGGGCTCCTGCTAGTAACAAGGGTGAGCATTGAGTCTGAACTCCCAATGGAACTGGAGATGGTTTGGGTTATGTTTTTGTCTTTTGTGCTTTTTCCAAAAAAATATTAGTACATTTAGGTTCCTTAAGTAAGCAACTGGGTCAGGAGGAGAGCTTGGTGGTGCCACCGAGCTGACCTAGAGTAGAACTCGTCTTCTGGTAGACCCTAGCAGGACGTGCACGTTGTTGTAACACCCTATGGACAGGCTGTGCTCAGAGCTTGTGTCTGGGTGACCTGAGGTGTGCCACAGCGATCTGTGATCCACTGTGGTTGCTTTGGGGGTTGCCCTCGGCAGCCCTGTTGGGCATCTGTGGCTCAAGCAGTGGGTTTTGTTTCACTTTTTGTTATGGTGGGACTGGCTGCCACCTCCATCTCATGGGTTTTGCCTGTTTCCTCATGCTCCAGCTCCTATCCACTGGTTTTGCTTCTTGGATACTTCTTGTGGCTACATCTCCAGCAGCTGTGGCCCTGGTGAACAATACTGGCAAAGTTCAGGGGTTTATATGGTGCTACACTTCTCCTTTTAATGTTGGTGGGTCTCACAAGTGGGCTGTGAGTTTGTTTTTGGGATCCAGTGCCCTGAGTGGTGCCCTGGGTCCCGGTCTGTCCTCCTGGGCCACATCCTGTACCTCTGCACCTCTCCTTCCCTGAACCACTTCCATCCCTGCTCTGCCCTCCCTGGGACTGATGCAGAACCATCCTGCGGGCGCTGTGGAGTGCTGCAGGGCTCACCAGTCACATTGGAGCTGGGGAGCAGCTGCCCTCAGGGCACCCAGGACTTATGCATGCTGGCACAGGGCCCTCTGGGCAAAGATGAAAGGCTGGCAGGTGAATTGGAGGTCCCCCGATTCACATAACCCTCCTTCAGGTGAGATGTCAGCTGTGTTGTGGTGGTGCTGATCGTCCCTTCTGGTGCTGTGTTCCCGCTCTATCATGCGGATAGAGCCAGGTAGGAAGGCATTTCAGGGAACCTGCATCTTCCCCTTCAATGGAAAAGCTGCTAGTTAAAGTATCAAAAGAAAATGCTTATAAAGAATGTGGTAACATCACTTTGGTTTTTAATGTAGTAATTGGAGATCATTTGAAACATTGTTTGAGCAAGGGGAATGGGCTCTGAAATCATACGTCAGGTTAGAGGAAAAAAAGCAATCTACTGTCGGATTATCCGAATGTCTCTGAGCACCTCTCCGAATGCTGCTAAATAAAGCAGCAAACCTCTGCCTGAAGGGTGCAATTCACAGCTCTCACGTACAGAGGTAGTGCATTGTCCTACCCCGTTCCTGCATCAGGCTAGATGCTGGGATAAGGAGTCCCTGTGCATCCGAGTGCTTTTGGAGAGCTGAGCAGTGCCTGTCTCAAGAAGCTCGAAAAGTCCTTCCCTTGTGCAATATCCTTCTGCCAGCCTGGAGCACCGGCTGAAAATACCACGCCCAGAAGACTTTAATGGGGGATTGCAGTCAGAAGACCGTGGCTCTTTGCTCAGCAGCCCCTTGGTTGGGGCGAGCCAGCACATGGGGTGAGCCAGCACAGGAAACAGGTCCTGTACACCTCGTGGTCTTGAAGGGAAGCAGGTTCTTCCCACTGCATGACCAAGAGGGATTAGGAATCTAACGCTGCTGTTCAGCAGGAGCAGGATGTGACTCTTGCTTTAATCACATAAATGTGCCCAGAGGCAGGCTGCTGCATCAGCACACCTCTCTTCTTTTACCTTTTATTATTTTCGCAGTTTTTCAAGGCCGCAATAAATTATAAACGATGTGGGTATGAGGGCAGAGAGATCTCAGCTTCCTCTAAATCCTGTTCTGTGCTCTGTGGTATCTTTTGCATACGATGTAGTATACTGAAGCGGATTGCATGTGGCACTCACTTTATTTTTCTCCACCTCCAGGTCCATTTCCCTGACGTTGAGCGAGTGGAGTGGCTGAACAAGGTGAGGAGCTCTGAACTCCAGTTTCTGAGGCCCTCTGCTCTGAGCTGAATCCCAGCACAAACTCCACTGGCCAAGCCTGACAAAATTATCACATCACCACAAGAAGTTACAACCATATCAGTGTCTGTGTTCAAGTCTTGGAGCAGGCAGAGTTGTCACAGGCTTTGGTGAAAGCCAAGTGGGTGCCTGGCTGATGTAGGTTTGATAAATTTAACCACAGCACTTGTGAGATTTAAAAACAAAACAAAATTGCATGTGTGTACGTATGCATATCTATGTGAATATATTATTACTTTAGCAAACGTAGTGGTATTTCCTCTTGCTAGAGAGGTTCCTGGAAAGCTCTGTGCCAGGTGCTCCTATCAGGCGTAATCAAGCTCACTCCAACTGACTCTGGACTTAAAAGCAAGACAGCTGAACATGTAACTCAGTATCTAGTAACAATCCTGTTTTTCTTCAGCAAACTTTCTTGTGGATGTGAAAGCTCACCTCTTTCCTCTCTAAATAAACCTGTCTGCAGGGAACTCTGTGACACTTCCGAGTAATTAGAGACTACTGCGCTTCAGAAACTTTAACCCTGGGCTTTGCTGGCTCAGGCACTGTGGTTAGAAGCAGTCAACAAGCGCCGTGCTGTTGAAAACTCACCCTTCAGTTCCTAAAACATATTCCTTTTCTGAGGAAATGAGATGAATCTTTCCCTAACGATGACTTAAGAGCACAAACGTTACTTGGTATTTTAAAAGGGCAGACATTGGTAGCCAGGTGTTCTTTCTTTGCCTGTTTCTCAACTAAGAGTATCTTACACAAAGAATCTTCAGTGTGTTTTTGCTTTTGCTGTACTTTAGGTCCTCATACAGGCCTGGCCGTACTTTGGGACAATCATGGAAAAAACGTTTAAAGAAGTTCTTGAACCCAAAATCAGAGCAAAGAGCGTACATCTGAAAACGTGCACCTTTACCAAGATCCACTTCGGCGAGAAGGTAGTGTGACTGCTTTGCAACACTGTAGGACTCTTCTCTTAGGCTTAAGAGGTATTAACCACGCCCTATCTTGTCTGTCTTTATTTCAGTGCCCTAGAATCAATGGAATAAAAGCCTACACCAAAGAAATTGATAGAAGACAAATTGTCCTAGACCTGCAGATATGGTAACATTCCGTCCTTGCCTATGTCAGTGGTTCTTAATTCACTGCCTACCTGCGCGTGAGTTGTCATGCTGGACTGGACACATGGTCCACTAAGGTCAGCATGAGATGGAGCTGCTTATCTTGTATCAGCCCAGAGTGATATGAGATAATCTGTCCCCCAGCTGGATGTCCCCATGTGGTTCCTCTTCAGTCCAACATCTATAGTTCTTCTGGAACTACTTGCCCTATTTTTTTTTTAAATTCCTTAAGATTAATCCTCTTATTTTACTCGCTATGTGTTCCTTGTGCCACCCAGCATTTTATTTTATTTTTTATTACAGCTGTTCTTTTAGCAGAAAACTGCCTCTAGCTCTATTAACAATAACAACAACAAAACCAGATAAAACATTTGATACATTCCAGGCTGTTTTGAATGAACTTTTGTGTTTTGTTAACACTGAAGCCACCATAGAGCTAAACTTTCTTCTGGTTTTGCCTGGAGAATGGAATTACTGGGGGATTTACCACTTGCGTGCTGCTGTAGTTCTGCAGTGGGTTTTTGGGCCACCTAGTTGAAATGGTTTTGCTTCATGGTAGTGCCAGGAAAAAGCAGTGTGAAACTATGGGCTGTCTTGGCAACAGCACAGAGCTGCTCAGGACCGTGCCTGCTGCTTCATGTGGCAGCATCCCCAGCCCTGGCAGGGCACTGGTGCTCCCTGCAAGACAATGTGCTCGGTTTTCAACAATGTTGTGCTTCAGCACAGTCAGTGAAATGCTCTTTGTAATAGCCAGACCAGTTTTAGGGCCTGTGGCAAATCATTTGTGTTTTCCACATTGAGATCGAGGGTTTCGATACCTTTAAGGCTCTGTGGGAGGTTGCTGCTGTTCTCTGTTAAACTACTTCTGCAGGCTGCTTCTCCCACATACTCATTTTCACTGTCTTTTAACAACGGTAATCTGCAGAGGGATTCCCCCACCTCCTCATCCCTGTCCTTTTGGCAGACCCAGCAGCATCTCCAAACTGGCCACTCACTTCTTTTCCTCCTCCTGATAATAACTTAACCTGATTTATTATCAGATAACCCAAGTGTTTTCTGTATTCACATAGGAGTCTTCAGCCTACCTTGTCTCTCTGATAGGGAAAGCTTCTGGGCTGTGTTAAAGGCCCAGCTTCTCTTACATTAACAAATTAACATTGGTTTCTGCAAGTGTGCATTGTACAGCTGCTGCAGAAGGTTGTGTAGGAATGGTGAGAAGCAAATCTGTGAGCAGTGGTGGTTATTGACCTGCTTTTTTCCAGGTTGCCAAAGGAACTTTTTTCCCCCTATTTCTTTAATCAAAGAAATTGGCAACCTCGACTTTTCTGGAGCCAGGCAATCTCCTATCACAAAGCAGTTGCCCTTAGCTGCATGAATGGTTGTGAGTGTCTGTGTTAACGCAGCTGGTGTTGGGAGAAAAGCTGGTTAGGGGAGATGGACTTGAGCTGCCCCAACGGGAGGCTGCAGCCTTTTGCACCACCTCTTTCATCACGTGCCAGTGAGTCAGGTTTGGGTGGCTGCTCACCAATGTGAGTCCTCTGTTTTTTTCCCACTTAGCAGAGAGGGAAGATGAGCCTTTCAGTCAGACCTGTGCTGATGATGCTGAGAGGGACTGGCTCCATCTGGCTCTTCTGGAGCCAGAATCTCAGCCAAGCTCGAGCTTGTTCTGCTGCCTGAGTGCAGGATGTGACCCTCTGCCTGACCAACTCACTGGATTTGTTGCACATCAGCTGCCTCATTTTTATGTACAGAGTCCTGAGCAGTACTAATGGCAGAGCTTTCTACTCTCACCTGGCCCCTCATCCTTTCTCGTGTTCCCTCTAAGGACAAAGGTGAGATTTAAATGGCTGGGCTCATCCGGAGAGCTGAGCCCCAGCGTACCAGCTCTGGAGGCTGGAGTAACGTGCTGTGGATGCCAGTGTAGCACTCTTGGCAATGCTGAGGGCACGTGGACTGACTTCCCTCTTGGGTTAGGTTTTGGAGAAATGGAGCTGTGGCGCAGTGGACATTAAAGAGCTGACACGTCTGCATGTTATTAACGTGACTCCGTGGTGCTTGCAGGCATAATTTGGTGGGAGTTTCCCCTCTGCTGAGCCCACGTGAGCTTGGCCTGTTGGCTGGCTCATCGCTGTGTGCAGCCCCGCTCAAAAACTCCTCCTGTGCTGTTGCTGCAGCGGGGAAGGCTGAGCTGCTGTGTCACATGGATGTTGTTATCCAAGCTCCTGCTCTGCCCCGCTCCAGCACTGAGTAACCCTCTGCGTTAGGCAGCATCCTGCCTCCAGAGATCTCATCACACTCAGTAAACGCAGCAGAACAGGAGGAGGTCCCTGATTTGTATGGGCAAGACACATCAGCAGAGTTAGTGATGCAGTACATCACATGGAGTTACCAAAAGGAACTCAAGAAGCTGCTTTAATTAAATCTGTTAATAACAGCTTACGTATCTCTGGCATCAGAGCACCGGGAATGATTTTGTCATTACTGTCTTGGCTGCCCCAGATGAGAAGACTGCACCTGAGTTTTTGACAGGCAAACTAAGGCTCAGTGGTGAGTGCGTGTGAGCAGCACAGAAGGAGCACTTAAGCTGTCTTGCAAAATCTTTCGCTTGCTCTCTGAAATAATGATCCCAATTGGTGTAAATTAAGTGGTTTACATTTTGTCATGGCTCATGGGACCGAGCGGAAATGTTGAGATAATTGCTGCTTACTCTGGGATCTTCTGTACAGATAAAATTTGTCATTTATCTGTCTGAAAGTCCTGGTGTCTGTCTGTTTTGTCTGTGTATCCACTTGCTGCACAAACAGAGCTGATCTACAGCTCTCACATGGCACATCAGGGATCTTGCAGTGGTTAAATGCAGTATAAGGTCCAGACAAACTGGGATCTGAAATCCTAGGTAGAAAAAAACTTTCCTGTGCTCTTGGTTCTCCAAATAATTTGCCCTAGATCGAAGTCATGAATCTGTCTCCTGAGCATGGGGAGCTGACAGTTGTGTTCTCCAGATGAATCAGTGTCAAAGCTTTCCAGAAATGCTCTCCAGAAGTGCCTTGTTCAAAATAGGGACTTCTCAAGTGCAGCCACTTGACCTCCCGCAATCATTTTTCTTCCCACTAATCCTGCAATTCCCCGAGCTACTGTGAACCCATGTAATCGTTTGGCTCTAGTCATCAGAGATTTGAAGTATCTGAAGGCACCATTAGCTCCTGGAAGAGTGTCTTGCAATCCAACTGCTACGTGTTTTGTTACTCTGATTTACTACTCTTATAATAACTTTTATTGCAGATGTTTTGAGCGTTCATTTCCTTGCTCTTCCATGGCTTTTACAGTGTGTGAGATGTGATAGAAAAATGACTATTTATTTATAAAATAAATACAAATATGCCTTGAAGCTTACTCTTCAAAAAGAGTATCTGAATTTTGTAACTGGCAAGTTTGCAACTCTATCCAGATGGTCTCTGTCATCTGGTGCAGGACTGGATAAAGTAGTCAAAAGAAGCACGCAACAACGCTTGGAGCTTTGGTGGGGTTTGGGCTAACTGAGCTTGTGGGATTTTTCGAGAAACAAAGCATTTTGGAAACCTCTCAGTTTTGAGCAGAAAAGGAACGCTTGCTGTCAGGAGCCTGACTTCAAAGACAGAAGGGGAAAGGCAGACACGGGCTGTTTTTTCTCATATCTTGTGGTACTTGGTCACACTTTCTTGCCTCTTATTTGCTCATTACTGCTTCGTCGTTGTCCTAGGTACACAAACTCGTCAGTATGTGCTCCTGTAGCATCCGTGCCTTCAGCCAGCGGGCTGTCCTCGTATCACAAACACCATGGGCCCAGCTTTTCTAGCTGGGCGCAGAAGAAATGCAGATAAGGGCACTTCTGCAAGCTTCCCCGCTCCTCATACGTGGCGTAGGTGTGCTTATCTACATCTCCGTGCGCAATGCAGGACTTAGGACAGAAACAGGTTCATCTTCCAACCCCCAACAGGCAGGCAAAGCGTGCTCCTGGGGATACCAGCACAAGGGCTCAGCCCTACATGCCTGAGTGCCAAGGCTTGAAGCCCAGCAGGACAGCTCGGGCTGCTCTGTCTGGGGGAGCCCAGCAAGGTTATGCCAAGCAGAGGGGGCAAAGGAAAGCAGGAGCAACGTGGACTGGAAATAAGGAGTAAAAGTGAAGAGCAGAAGGCATCCTTCCAGGCACCCCATTGTGGGAGTGGTGCTGGTATGAAGCAGACTTAAGGGTGATTAAAGGCTCAGGCTCTGATAAAAGGGGTGAAGGCTGCTCTGACATCCAGGCTTGCAAACCTGATTGCACGCATTGATGTGTTACTAGGGAAGGAAGATGTCTAGGGCTGGGTGGGAAGAGTTTTTGGCTGTGGAGAAGCATAGAAATTGTAAATTGAAACACCACACGCATTATTTGTTGCGTTGGACACTGGCAATTAATCCTCTTCGCTTAATTAATGCAAATTGAGGGACTCGTTTTGGCTTCTCATTTAGATGTTTTATTGTGACAAAGCTCTATTAGCGCTCAGCGTAATGAACTGTAAGATAATATCAAAATTGTGTAAATGTTAAAATAAGTGTGTTTAATTATCTGACTAGCTTATAAGGAAGATTGTGTTAAAGTTGGCATAGCCTGTGAGGTTGGCTACTGGGAAAAAAAATGAGAATGCTCCAACATTAAAGGCTTTAATTTGAGCATTTTGAACTTCTTAGGTTCTGCTAAGTGGCTCTCTAAACAGAAATTCAGGAACTTTGCTTGCAGAAATGGAGACAAATTCACAGAGCTGCACGTTCTTGGCAAGGTTTTTTTTGGTGGTGGGGAATCTGTCTGTGCAAATTACCGTGTGAATTAGCAGCAACTACTGCACTATTTGCCCATATACCTGTGGTCAGAGCAGAAAAAAAAAAAAGGCCTTTTCCTTTGATTGTGGGATGAAAGTATGCACCCAGGCAGCAAGCACAGCACATTCATTGTGCTGTGGTATTTTCACCTCTCTTTACCTGCGGGGTGTTTGTGTTTGCACCCAAAAAGAGCTATTTCTCAGAGGACTGGAAGGGAACTTGGTAGCTCCCTTCAATTGTTTTCTGCCAGAGGCATCAACAAATCTGCTGGGTTCTGCTCCTAGGGGAGTGGCTATTGTTTTGTTTTGTTTTTTTTTTTTCTTGCATAAGGTGATGTTTGCACTTTTATTAAAGTCTAAGGTGGTTTCACACTTGGCATTCATTTTATTTAAGGTCTGATGTTCTCCATGGCAACTGACCAAGATCTCATCTTAAACCATTGTCTTTTAATTCAGCTTCAAGGAAACCAGGTTATTTTTAGCGATGTGTTCGTCCTTCAAATGGGCTTCTTGGCTGTGTCAGGGGTGAGCTATAATGTACAGGGCCCCGTCTGTGATGACAGCGTGGCTCTGCGTCAGCTCAGGAGTTGGGTCACTGGGTTGTAACCCAGCTGGGATCCGGCCTTTGGCAGAGAGGGGAGCAAGAGGGCAATTGCCCTGACTTTGAATTTCCAATGAGACAGTGGTTCCCCTCCTAGGGAGCAAGAGCAAGCTTGCCCCAGCCAACTGCCAGTCTTAAGAATGGGAAGGTAACCTAGAAAAATGTTGCTTTGACATTTTGCGGATAATCAATGTCCCAGCTGACTGCAGGGTTTCTGTTGTGAAGACCTTACTCTTGTTCAACATGCTCAACTTTCCCTTTTCAGATGCTTAAAAATTAATCCCTGCCTGTGATGTCAAGTTGCCAATCATGTAACTCATTTCCTTTACACTCTGTACAGCCCAAATTTGCTCATCGAACTATTGCAAACTGTGGAGTAACGTGAGAACTTTCTTTCAGTTATGCAGGAGACTGTGAGATTCACATGGACATATCGAAATTTAATCTTGGAGTGAAAGGCGTACAGGTGCGTGCCGTGCTGATGCTCGTTTCAAGGCCATGTGCAGCAGGAGGTGGCGTGTCCCGGTGGGCAGGACTCTTGACTGGAAAACCAAAGAGTAGTAGACATGGGATGAAAAGCTTTATCTGTTTTGGCTGGGGAAATGGTGTCTTGGAAAACACCTTAAAAATAATATTTAGGTTCTTAGTGTGACTCTTAAACAGGTTCATTGCTAGAGCATTGAAATCACAAGGGCCAGCTTCTGCCATGGGAGTTCAAGGAAATTGCATGTTGGTAGAGAACTTCAAAAGAAACAATTCTGTTAGGGTGTTCATAACCTGTTTTAGATTAGACCAACAACCTGGCCTTGCAATACTGAAAGCTATGTATCAGTATCAATCAGTAGCAATGGTTTGAGAGAGAAGGAGGTTATTGTTAGTAAATTCCAAGTAAAATGATTTCAAGCAGGGTTTTTAAAATTATTTCCATCACTGAAAAGCTCGGTTTTGAAACTGTATTCTGAGAATATCTTCGAACTTGATTCTCCTTGGTCTATTGTATTTGCAGCTGTACGGGACACTGCGAGTGATACTGGAACCTCTTCTAACCGATGCCCCTTTTATTGGAGCAGTGACCTTGTTTTTTATGCAGAAACCGGTGAGTCACTAGTGAACTGTACTCTGCAGCCTCCTTGATTCAAGGGCTGTCTTAGTGCATAGTTTGGTCTTCAGTGAGCGACACAAATTGTCCATCGCTAGCAAGCCAAACTGCATACCTGTGAATACCCAGCAGCGTGGGTACTTGAACAGCAGATTCCTGGTTGCTAAATGCTCGTCTTAGACCCCTAGAGGATGGGAATGAATTTGCCCTACTCTCTTGCAGTAGTGCCTATAGAATTATTTCTATTCTTTGGTCTAAGAAGGGGAGGAATTTCTGATGTTGACAGCACAGCAGCCATTTCATAGACCTTTGCTGGAAGGATCCTGGCAGATGAAATTAAAGTCTTCCCAGACATGGATTTTAAATGAAGCCATCTTGGGAACCATTTGGTCATGGCCATGCTTTGAAAGCTTGTCTATTTAAGGTCACAAGTGCTTTGTAGTTGAATTGTGGTTAAATAAAATATGATAAACTTTCTAGCCTTGCTTAAAATAATAATAATAATAATAAAAAAAAAACAGTTATAGCACACAACTCTGCTTGATTCTGGGTTATGCTCTGCTTGAGTTCCTGGCTGTCATCTGCTTTTGATATTGAATGAGGTAGTTTTGAGTTTGTATGTTGCAGCATTATGTAAACAGATGAAAAACTCCTTTGTTTATTATGCGAACAGAAATACAGATTCCAGTGGTGTTTGTAAATTTCCCTGCCTCAGGGCACAGGCCAACCTCTAAGTGAAAGGTGAGGAAACAACTTCACAGTCTAGGTAAAGCTGCCGGATTTACTGCGCATGACCCTGGGGCATCTGCCAACAGGCATTGCTAGGGGCTGAGTGCTGTGTTTTCCCATGCTTGCAGGATAAGTCCCAGCGATACCTTAATTTCAGGTATGGCAGGCAAAATAGATAAGGGAATTGCTATCAGCTGCTGATTTTAATATATAAATATAGTCATTTGCTGGCGCAGGTTTGGCTTTCTTTAAACAGCCAGCTTTGTTTCAGAAGCATTTGCTTCTGCTTTAAATTCATTTGTCCTGAGATAAATTTTAATGGTCCTGTATCATTTCTCTCCCTGTCCTTGTTGTAGCACTTGGAAATCAACTGGGCAGGCATGAGCAACCTCCTGGATGTCCCAGGAATTAAGTAAGTATCTGTTTTGTTTCACTTTATTCCTTTTTAAAAAATCTTTAGGAACTGGGAAGGCTTTCTCCAGTGATCTTCAAAGTTATTCTCGAGAGTGATGTGTGGAAGGAGTTGTGCTGATACTCATGCCATTACATCTGTCTGTGGAGTTCGCAAACACTTGAGTAAGGTGCTCATACACTATGTCAAAATTCCTTTTTCACTTCACTGCATTTGGGATTTAGGGTGGAATTAGACCACTGTAGTTTCGGGGATTTACTATAAACTGAAAAACAAGCCCTTCTGTTTCTCATGTGCTGGTTACTTATAAAGGTAGTTGAGCAGATCTAGGTAATTGGCAGTCTGTGCTTATGTTTACTTACCTTGAAGTGAAAAGAAAGGTTAAGTATCACAGGGTTGCAGTCCTCCGATGAACTGAAATCCAATCCGTGATAAAGAAAACTGCAACATATTCAAAAGGAGAAATGTTCCTCCCATTCTAAGTAATCTGCTCATCCATTAGGTTCTTCAGAAAACCTAGCTGCTCCCCAGGGCCTCTTAGGTTGATCTTGTACATAAACTTGCACAGCAAGGATGAAAATCTCATGGGTTTTCACTGTTGTAAGTTTTGATCTGCTCCTCCAGGCTGGAGATTGACATTTTCCTTTTTTTTCTCAGTATAATGAGAAAATTCTGTCACACAAGAACAAAATATACATTGGTTACTCAGCCACTGCCTTTCTCCCTTTAGAAGTGAACACAGACACCAATGCTCCCCTCCCTTCCACTGCAGCTCTTGCTTTGCAGATACATAGGAAATGGCTGGCTACTTTAGGTGTCAGTTTATGCAGTAAAGGGCCTCTGAAGACCTTTGATGTCAAGTGAGAGGAAGCTTTCTTTTTTTTTGGTTTTGTTTTTTACTTAATTCAAGACCTGAAGTTTGCCCTGAGAGCTCCAGTTTTTATCAGGCAAATTAATCTGTTCTTTTCTGATGCAGCTTTCCTTAATCCTCGCAGGGAGAAGGCATGTAGGTGTTCCAGCCTACAGCCTCTCATATAATTAAGTGCAAATTTGGTGCCCTAAATGTTCACTCTCTGGTTCTCTCACAGGGATTTGAACATAGAAACCTTTGCTTGTTCATCAACACAGCACATGAAAGCCATGAGCAAATCATGTGTGCTGTGAACAGGCTGAAATACAGGTTGAGTAAGAGCCCTCCTTTTCTTTATTCACCTACTTAAGAGTAAAGATACTGGATGCAGATATCTGTCCTCATGTGCAAGCTGCGTGTAGCTGAGTACATCATAAGACTGAAGAGAATGGACAGTTTGTGAAATTCCTGCAGAGGAATTTGTCAGGAAAGCCAATAGTTTGAACGAGGGTTTTCAGACTCCTGGTTTGACAGTGGGAGTAGGAGATTCACAAAAATTCCTTCTTTGTGAATCGATCTTCATCCATGAACTGGGACAATTTCATTGCATGGCCTTCCCTGAGAAATGCCTTACAAGCACTAGATCTACCAAGAGGATGAAAAAAAATCTGATGTTTGGTGTTCTCAGGTCTCCCTCTTAATACTGTCTGCTGCTCATTCTGAATTGTAGTAGCATGTTGAATTCCTCTCATTAATCACCCAGAGAATATTGGAGGTCTGTGGTAGCCATACACTTCTTGCACAGGAAGAACAGATCAAATTAGTTTTCCCTGCCAAACAAACATGGCAATTCCAAATAAAAGATTTAAAACTAGAAAGCTACAAATGAGTAAGTGTTAGATCGGACTGGAAAGTCCATGCTCATCTTCTGCTCTGCAGCAGCTGGAATTATTGTTAGAAGATGGCCGAGCTTTCCACAGTGATGCATATCGATCCTTGGTGATCAATTCTGGTGTTAAACTGCTGTCTCCCATCCTTTTGGTCTAAGCTAAACGTCACAAACCTGAGTTTCTTCCCCTACTCTTTGGGGGAAGGTGGTCTGTATTGCTCATTTTGCAGTGCCTCCTGTTTCTTGTGCTGTGCCATGTTCTTTCATTCTAACTGAAATGGTGATTTGATTGTAGAGATCAAATCAATTTAGGTTGTTTGTTTGTTTTCCTCACCTGCAGTGTAATGTCAGACACGCTGATTCAAGATTACATTGCTTCACGGCTGGTTCTACCAAACAGGATCACGGTGCCTCTGAAGAAGAACATGAACATTGCTCAGCTGAGGTTCCCTATCCCACGTGTGAGGGTTTTTTGGTTTTGTTTCTTCTTCAGTGAGGATGTTAATCTACCTGAGTGTGCATTTGCTGCAATGCAGATGCATGCAAACTTAGAGTGTTGTGTTCCTGCACATCCATTTCTCATCAGCTGTTTCAGCCTGGACTGTAGGCTTTCTGTAGGCAATATTTCAGGAATACAAAAGCAAATATTGGGTAGTTCTTAATTTGGTGGGGACGCAGGGAGGCACTTAGCTCCCTGTATATGGCATAAGAAGTCCGTTAAGACACAGATATTTACCAGTTTAAGCTGTTAGTTGAGAATACCGCAGGTCTTCAATTAGAGAAAGTAAATGCATGAGCACTAAATGTCAGGCTACTTAATGTCTTTACTAATGCAGTGAAGGGGTGTAAATGGGAAGCTCAGAGTATGACATCTCTTCATGAAAGAAAAAAAAAAGTTCTGAATGACAAACAAACCCAAACAAGCCCCAACCTCCTAAATGTTTGATGCATCCAGATCTCTGCTCTCCTTCTGTCAAATACCTAATGTATTCATGAATGAGAGTAATGATAAATGAACAACGAAGGGCTGCTTCCTTCTGAAGATTTCCATCACCGAATTGAAATTGAATGGCCTCTCTGCAATAAAATATGAATCTGCCAATGAATACTTGGTTCCTTCTTCAGTCAGTATGAATTGCTCTTGACTTTACACTCAATTTAACTGCAGTGTATGATCCTGAGTGTATATGTATGTTTCTGGTTTCAAAATAAGTTGAAGGCTATTTCCTACCCAACTGTCTAGATTGAATTGTGTATCTGTTTAAGGTTTTTTCTAGGTAAATGATGAGAAAAGTGATTGTTTTATCACAGCTGTCATTTGGAATGTCTCAAAATACATGTCTTTGAAAACCTGTCATGCTGACTACCCTTGTTGCCTGAAATAACTAGTTTTAGGAGGTAGCATATTATAATTATCCAAAGATCACATTTTCACAACCAATTTCATATCTTTTTTTTTTTTTTTTAATCCAGGGAGTAATAAGGGTTCATCTGCTAGAAGCTGAAAACCTTGTCCAGAAAGACAATTTTCTTGGTGCCATCAGGGGGAAATCTGACCCGTATGCTCTTCTTCGAGTTGGCGTGCTGCAGTATCGGAGCAAGACAGTTTCCCGAGATCTTAATCCCGTTTGGAATGAGACATTTGAGGTACTGAATCTTTTGTTGTTTCCATCTATAGGATGCACAGCTGTTTACATCCTTGTGTTTGGAGGACCTACTCTTAGCTGACTGCACTGGAGCAAGTGGAATTCCTTGTTACTTGATTGATGAGGCATTTCTGTCTCTTAAACAAATCAAATCTAAATTGCAAACCTGAAATGGAATTCAGGTTGATCTGATTTACATATGTGGGTTTTTGGAGGACATGCAAAGCATTTCTTTAAATATCAATCAGTGCAGCAGTCTGATTGTGCAACTGAATTCTGCTCTAGCGTTGGTATTCTTCGTGTATAGGATGGCTTTAGCTCTTTTTGTTTTTGTGAACAGTGCTTATTAGGGATATCAGTTTGACAGGTTTAAGTTTTAATTCAAAGCCAAGAAAACTGTTTTTAAAATATTTTTGTCTATAACGAGTTGTATTTGTAACAAGATCAGCCACAAAACAGCAGGGAATGTCCTTAATGTATTATACAGCTGTAAAGTGTCATGTTCTTGTCAACAGCCTGAGTAGTGAACCCGTGTGAGTGCTTTTTATTTTTAATAAATACATCTTTCTCCTCCAGTTTGTTGTTCATGAATTGCCTGGTCAGGACTTAGAAGTCGAATTGTATGATGAAGATCCAGATAAAGATGACTTCATGGGCAGGTAAATCAATGAAACTTCCTTTTTGTTGCTCTTCAAAAGGATCTAGTGTTCTGAAAAGTCTGCTCAATAGATTTGAGAAAACAATTCTGGAGGTTATATCCTTTCTCTTTCATATCTTTAGCCATAATCAAGTGCAGTCTAATTGGAATAAGGTATTGCTGCTGTTTTGTCATGGAGAAATATCCTTATAGTGACATTTGGCATCCGTTTTTAATGCAGAAAATGCAAACGACCTGAAATGACTGGTGGTCAGAAAACAGCACTCTTCATATCAGATGACAGATAAGAGAGGGGCATTTATGAATAAGCTGTGGATTTCTCAAGTGGGACATTTCTGATGTTCTCAATAACAGCACTTAGGGAAAGGCAGAGATGGTCATGATCACCTCCAGAGAGAGTATGTCAGGTCTTGCTTCTTAGGACGAGTTATCTTCTTACTTGTTTGATTTAAAATAAATAAAAACCCAAAGAGAGAAACAATACAATCCAGTCCTTGCTCAGATCCAGTGATCTCTGAAACGGAACACCAAGATTGTTTATACAGGAAGTTTGAAGTTGAAGGAAGCTATTCCCTTTGTCCAAATATTGTCATCAAGTTCTTAGTTCCTAGCGCAACTAGCTTTGAATGAGTTAGAGAATGGGCCCTGACTCTTGCAGGGAATCTTAACCACCATTAGAGGTGGTGGTCACTACACGACTTAAGATTTATTTAGAATATATTTCAGTTTTGGACGCATTTCAAGAGGGAGAAGGTACTGTGTGTGGAATTATGTGCGCCACCACACATGCACACAGGTAATATCTAGAAGTTGCTATTTGGAACATCATGTGGGCTTTTTTTCTCAGTAGCCATGGTTTCTGTTTTGTTTTTTTTTCCTCTTCCCTTTGTCCACTAATCAGCAACACACCGTCTGTGTAAACATATGCTGAAATGTTTGCTTTGTGTCTTCCAGCTTGCTTATAAGCCTTGTGGATATAATGAATGACAGAACTGTTGATGAGGTAAAGATCGCAGTTTATTTTTAAATGTGGTTGTGGTGTATGCTTATATGTACTCATTCATGTTCTCCATATGCTACTACATTGTTTCTGTGTGCTTGAAGCTTCCTTGCACACTCGCACTGTGGTATTTTCTTTTTGTGAAGCTTTCTTTGCTCAGAAAAATTGAAGTAGCCATCACAATAATTTTAACAATCTGGCTGGCAACCTCAGATAGCCCTGAGGTTACACTGAGCCAGCAGTGGGTTGATATCATGAATCCTGTGTGTACCAAATATTTCTGTGAGGCTACAGATAAAGTTTGGTGAAGCAGTCTGATTGCTGAGGGAAGAAATAATCAGATTGTATCATGGTTCATCCTGCAACCCAACACTGCAAACTATGCCAGAGTGCCTGTCTGATGCTGCTGCTGGTTGCAGATATCCATTTGCTCTGCGTGTGTGTGGGTATCTTACTTTCAGTGTTTCTGGGCTGTGTTCCCAAGTAGATGGCCATGCTGCAATCTAAGTCTCAAAAATTGAAGTTAAGAAGCTCAAGGTACAATTTGTATTGTCTACTGTACTTAAGTCCCAGAGTCTGCAACATGTACAAATTATTCTGCCTCACAGTTCTGAAGTTACGCTTTGTTGTCTCCGTTTAGTGGTTTCCCTTGAGCAAGACAACAAGTGGGCACTTGCATTTAAAGCTGGAGTGGCTTTCACTAGTAAATGACCAAGAAAAGCTACATGAGGTGAGTATATTTGCCTAAAGGATTCAGATGCTTTGATCCCTGGCCAGTGATCAATAAAGGAGCATGTAAAATTAGGATCCACGGGCAAACTCACAGGAGTTTATTTTTGTTTGACAAAGTTTTGATGTATTTTTTTTCCTGTTTCTCCTGGAGAAGAAGGGTGTTTGTTTGCCCCACATGCCTTGGTAACACAGGAGCCACTAAAATCTGGCAGATCTTTTTACTTAAACCAGCAAAACTTTGTTTGGCCAACTGCAAAGTGGCCTCTCATTCCCTTTGATCCTTTTTCCCTTTCCTCTTCATCTATGATCTGTGCAGGACTCCCAGCATCTGTATACCTGTACTAGTCATAGGCAAATAGCCAGCACCTGGGAATCTGACTAGTTCTGCACTAAATAAATTGAAGGGCATTAAAGTGAGCAAATAGCAGAGACTTGTGCCTTTTCTTACTGGTCTGCTTGAAACCATCATGCTGTAGGGTATTGTCTCCCCTAAATTGCAAGTTTAAGGAGAAAGGTGAAGAGCTGCTTAGCTTAGGGAAACTTTGAATTTGTCTTGTGCTGTATGTTGTCCTTGATGAGTGATCATGCCTACCTTGTTTTTGTTTTGTTTTATTTTCCTGGCCTTCACAGGATAAGAAGGGTCTGTCTACAGCAATTCTGATAGTCTACTTGGACAGTGCTTTCAACCTTCCAGTAAGTACGAACAACACGCAGACAGCCTTCACTCTTAACCCTTTTTTTTTCTGAAGCCCACAAATTAATTGGTTTTAAACTCTCTTTTTCTAATTCAGAAAAACCACTTTGAGTATTCGAATGGTGAATGTGGAGCAAAGAAGATCAAAAATAACAAGTACCTCAAGGTAAAAATTCATATTCTTCCCCCATGCCTGCAAAAACACCTTCTGGTTTATGCTGTATCATAGCAACTGAAAATAGCTGTTGTTAAAAAGAAATATTTTCTCCGCTGTCAAAAATCTGTGACCGCTGGTTCAAGATAGTTATTGAAAGCCCCTGCCCCCAGTGCAAGGCTAGGAAGACCAAGGAGGGATGCAGCACAGGAATATTTGATTGTGTGTGTGGGTTGTCTTTTTTTTATGCTTTGGAGAGTAAGAGGCTCCAAACATCAGAGCAAGTCATGCTGTCCTTCCTGCTGTTGCAGGGCTCTTCCAGATGGGAGAGGAGGGAGCAGAGGGCTGTGCTTGTTCGTGGTACCCTTCCTGCCCATTGGAGACCTGACCCACCAGATTCTTTCCCCCTGATTTTTAATTCAGAAGCAACTCTGTCATTCATGCTTCCTCTCCCTTTGCTTATGGTTACGTTTTACACCTCAAATACTGGATTTTACTGCCATGAGGCAAATTGTGAATGTAGGAAAGAATGTCTTTCACCCTGTTCTCTTGAACAGGCTACGCACAGTCATGGCTCTAAGCAGTGGGTAAAGCTTGCCTGTCTTCAATGAGTAGCTCCCCTCCTAAATGTGATCTTTACAATTCAGATGAGTTACCAGCTCTGTTACGCCACACACATGGCATTCAATAATCCTTAATTCTGGACTTCATTGTATGCACTTGTTTTCTCAAGACCAACTCCTCAGTGTTAACATCTGTAACGTTAGTGCAAAGGAGCACAGTACGAGGGGTTCCGTATTACTACTTCTGAAAAGGAGTTGTTACTTGGTACCAAAGGTTCACTTGTAGCTGCTTTACAGCATGTTCTGAGCCTAGGAAACCAATTCTGAGAGTCCTATTTCACCAGGGAATGATGAAGAGTCCCCCACGGTGTCTTCAACACTTTTCTCTATCTGTTTTCTCACAGCTTCTGACAAATATTTACCTATTGAGACCTAAACATGTAGAGCTTTAGCTTAAGTGTGAACTCTTGATGCTAGAGGGTAAGGCTGTGTTGTGTTACGGCTGGAGTCTGCCCTGCATGCTGCACTCTTCAGATGTCTCTCATCTGAAAACTATTGCCAGCCTTCCAGCAATGTATTTCAAGTAAGAGTAGTGGTTTGATTTTGCTTCCTGCAAACTATAAATCATCTTTTTTTTTCCTTGTATTATACGACAGAAGACAGAAAGAGAACCTTCCTCCTTTGTCCTGCTCACAGTAGGAAGCAAGACTCATAAAAGCAAGGTGAGGTTGTTTGGCTCTTCTGCTTGCTTTAAATACCACCTATTTCATGGGTGACCACCTCCAAGTAGCCCCTAGAAGGGGACAGGACCACTGTAGCTCTGTGAACAGCCGAGGTTGTGGTGATGACTGCAGAGGCCAGGAGGCAGGAAACAACCTACATGTGGAAGCACACGCTTCAGCTTTCCTTTTCCCTTGCTGCCAGTACCTGTCACCTGGCAGAAGAAGAAACTGTTTCATGGAGCAGCCTCAGCCGGAGCCCCCTGGGTGGTTTCTGTGCTCTTTCATCCTTTAAGTGGATGGCACTGAAGCTATTCCCTCCCACCCTTCCCACAAGCTCTGCACCCCTCAAACTGCCCCTCTAGCTTTCTTACCCTTCCCTGCCAGCTTGCTGCAGTTTTGGGAGCTGGCTCTGAGTGTCTGCGGGCTGGAAGCTGACTCTCTGGGCGGAGAGGTGGGAGGAAGGGAGCAGTGCCTTGCTGCAGGTGGGGCAGGCTGCTGGTCCAGGCAACACCGGTTGGGGCCAACTGCAGCTCGCCTGACTCGTTCGTCAGCGTTTCCACACCTCACAGAGCTTGTTCTGGTTTTGCCAGAGACTTGGCTTCTGCACACTTCTGACCTGGAAATTTCACTCTCTTTTTACAGCTCGGATATAGCATCACTGAATAAAACAAGGAGGTCACTGTGCCCCTCTCTGGTGATCAGTGTGACAGTATTCTTTGCTGCTTACAGAATAAGCTAATACAAATGCCACAATCTTCTTGTTGCAGACCTGCAATTTCAGCAAAGATCCCACGTGGGGCCAGGCTTTCACCTTCTTTGTCCACAGTGCTGATTCCCAGTCACTGCATGTTGAGGTAAGAGAAAAGCCTTTCCTTTGGAAACCCAGTGTACATTCACAGGGAGACACCTCCTTCAGAGTGGATGTGATCTCACTGCAGGTTGTTTCTGTCTGCACATACCGGCGTCCTCCTACTTAAAAATTGGAAGGAGCAGCTGGTTTTGCACAGGCAATTCTGTTGCGTGATGCTGTTATCTACCTTTACTCTAGGATCAGATAATATTTAATATCTTGGTACAAAATATGGGACATTTGTGGCTGAAAATTGCAAAGGAGGTTTTAGACAGATCTGCATGCAGTAAGGCCGTGAATATTTTGCTGTCAGAAATCAGAGTGCTCATAATTCTCAGCCAGAGTGTATCTCTGCACCTAGGCATTTAGGTTCCTTATGAAGTCCTGTATCTCACTGCCTTACATTCAAGTCACAGCCAGTTCTGTGGCTGTTCTCTGGGCTGCAGAAGTGGATTTAAACTTAGAAGGCATATTGAGGCTAGAAAGGCTGAATTATTACTATCAGAAAAACGACTTGTGAGGGTGTAGATCAGTTGTCATCCTAGCTGCCTAGAACATTTTCTGCAGAGCAAGTAAGGAAAGTCAAGTAAATTCTAGGACCTATGTTTTCTGCTAGGGGAGTTTCTTCTCTGTGTAGTTAGAGGTGGAATTTTTACTTCAAACATAGTAATTTGTCATACTTCTGAAATATTGGCGTCACCTATTCAGAAGTAACTACTCTTGATAATACGTCCTGAAGTAAATGAGCTTATTTTGGTCTGTCTGAAATACCTTCTTTGCTGTTCCCAGCTTTCCAGCTTGTCTTCTAATAAAAACAACTTTTTTTTTTTTTTTTTCCCTAGGTAAAAGACAAAGATCGGGATAGTGCCCTGGGAACTTCAGTGGTATGTCTCTCCCACTTGCTTAAGGACCCAAACATGACTCTGGATCAGAGATTTCAGCTGGATCATTCCAGCTCAGACAGCTTCATTAAGATGAAACTTGTGTTGCGGGTAAGTTGTTCTTTCCTGTATTCACCTGACTTCCCCAGCGGAAGTCTCCAATTCTAACCAGGCAAAAGAGATAAAACGTGGGAGAGGAGAAATGCAGCCTTGCTTCACAGATGGGTAGAAGTGTGACAAGATCCTTAACTGCAGTTAAAAGTGCAGGTTGGAACTGAGAGCTCTCCCCTGAGGCTTTCTAAAACTTAGTGCAGTGGCATTGCCACAAGCCTTTTCATGATGTTAAGGAGTGGAACTGAGAAAATCTAAGCTGGGAAATCAAACCAGCAAGGTAGTGAGAAGCACTAATGCTTAGGAATTGTTTTCTCACGGTGTTCTGGTTCAGTGTTCAGAGACTTAAATATATACACAGGAGGAAAAAGGAACACAGTGTCATAGCCAGTCCTGTAGGCCTCCTTCATCTCTATTGGCATTTCCTGCTTTCTAACACCAGTAATGTTGTGGTGAAATTTCATCCTAGCTGGTAATGCTGGTGTGAACACCAGTGTTTTGGGAGCAGTGCTCATTTCTCTCCCTCATGATTTTTAGGCCTTGAATGTTGAGGAACCCGATCCACAGAGCATCAAGGCTGGTGGCAATGCCTCGAAGCAAGGTCCGGTGCATGTCACGGAGAAGGGTGGAAACCAGCAGAAGTTTGTCTCCCCACCGAAACCAGAAGTCTCAAAAGTACCTCCTGTGAGCAAAGACACTGCCGTGCTTGAATCCCCGCCAAAAAAAGACAGCAGTGAAGACCTGGACACAAATGACAGTTCAGCAGTGCCTGTAGCAAGTGAAACTATTGCTGGCCTTAATGAGACGGAGAGCGAGCAAAAGCCTGAGCATCACCTGTCATCAGCACTGCATACCAGAGCTGTGGTAGTGCCTACCTTGCCGATTGTAGAGGAACTGAGGCTTGCACCCAGCGTTACTTCCCTGGGTTCTCTGCCTTCTTCTTGCTTTGAACTAAGTAGCAGCAATCTGGACCTTCATAAGTAGGTGGTTCTCCCAGCTGAACTGTTCTTCTCTTGAGAAGGTTTCGTTTTTATAGATTGCTGTTGCATAAGTTGAGTTCAAGTCGTTTGGAGTCTTGAGTCTCACATCACTTTACAAAGAACTGGCCTAAGTCAACAGCAAACAATTACAGAGATGCTGTCAGATCGAGTGTAAAGTGAATGTGTGTCCTCTTCTGGCTGTCCTAAGGGGTGCTGCACATGTTGGTTTTGTTTTGTTTAAGAGGCTGTCATACAGAATATCCTAGGTCCCATAACACTCATGAGTTTAGTACCGAAGGTGCCTTTCAACAGGAAACCTGCATTGTCCCACTGCTGCACAAACACAAACTTGTGATAAGCATATCTGGCTGCTTCAAGTTTTGGATGCTTAAAGTTTTGAGACTCACAATGCTGTGAACAAACTTTTCCTAGATAGATTTGCTTGTGTGCACCCTTCCTGTAGTGTTAGGTATCAGGCTGCATGTATTCTGCTCTGCAAAGGGGGTTGGAGAGCTTGGTCTGTCCCTCCAAGGGTGCAGAGTGGAGCTAGTAGAATTCTTAATGAATGGAAGCAGCAAGGAAGGTCTGTCTCATTTAGGAGAGCATCAGAGCAGTTATCAGCTTGAACATCAAACCCAGCTACAGCTGTTCAATTTAATACTTATATATTGGCATGTGTACAAAAACGTGCAAAACATGTGCTCATCTGTACTTTATTTCTCCATCTACAACAGGCCAATTAGCTGTTTTTTTGGCTATATGGTCTTAGGGCAGGTACCTGTGCAGAAGTAGGGCTGGGCAGTGCTGGCATTAACAAGAGTGTTGTTTCTGGGGTCCAGCTGCTTTCTAGAAAGTAAACCATAAGTTGTCAGAAAGAGGAACAGTGCCCTGAAAGCTGCTTCTAGTGGAAAATGCATCACCAGCTTCTGGAGCTCATGTGCTGTTTCGTGCTGCTAGGCCTGTGCATGTGGCCTGTTAAATAGCTGTGTTTAAAAGCTTTTCCTGTGCAACTGTCTTACAGCGGGACTGAAATGCCTCTGGGAGAGATTCAGCTCACGGTGCGTTATGCTTCAATACGGCAGAGTCTCGTTGTGCTGGTGAATGGCTGCAGGTAATGCCAGCAATTGCTCACCTCTATCTGTAAAGGGAATGGGAAGGGCTCCCTGAGCTTGCATCAGGCATTCAGCGAAGCTGAACACTATATTTCTTTTAACAGAAACTTAGTACCCAATTCCAATCGTGGGGTAGATCCGTATGTCCGAATATACCTGCTTCCAGATAGAAGATGGACGAGCAGGAAGAAGACTTCCGTTAAGAAAAAAACTCTGAACCCCCAATATGATGAAAAGTAAGAAAATGTTAATTATGATTGTGGCTGAAATAGTTACTATCTCTGTATAGAAAGGACGGGCTCACATACGGTACGCACCTGCTGCACCTGAATGATTTTCTCATGAATATTTTCAGGTCTTCTGAAAAGAATGGCATTTTAACTGTGATTTGCAAGTCCTTGTGGCTGGCTTTGCTCCGCATACAGTATTGTCACATCCTCCCACCCCCTTCCCTGATCCTAGCGGATGCAGGCTGCTCTTGCTTCTTTGCTCACAGACATTCCCCTAACCATGCCCTCTCACTGCAGAGACAGTTCTGAGTGCTGGTGGAAGCAACTTAAAACGTTGCCACCTCTTTGCCAGTTGCCACATCCACAGCTCTGCCGTGGTAAAGGAATGTGTTTTGTACATAGCCAGTCACAGTAGAGCTGGTCTGAGAAGCGGTGCTAGTCCAGTATTTACAGGTACAAATACTTCATGCAAATACATAAATATTGGGTGATCCTGGATAATTAACTTCTTGTTTCATTGTTAGGTCCTTTCTATGCATGTCTGTAGGTCAGAAATGGAGAAAAAAACTTTTAAATATTTCCTATTAGCACTCCAAACACCAGTCTCTCCAGTTGTGGGGTTTGCTTCAGCCTATCCTCATGAGCTCCCCTAGCAGGTACTCCACTTAGTGCCAGCGCAGCTGTTGGGAGCTGCATCCTTCTCATCCCCGTTGGCATGTCCTGCACATCCTCAATAACTTGTAACAGGTTGAGCAATACTTAGCTCCAAAACACATTACCTGTTTTACAACTCTGACTTGAGGAAAAACTATTCAGGTGGGCAGAACCTAAACGATTTAGCATGGACAAAACTGACCTGGCATTTGATGGTGTGTGCCAGAGCCGTGAGTCAGCCCCATTAAGAATTTAATTGCCACAGGTTTCTTTCTTTGTCTTCTCTTAATGTGGTATAAACCTACTTTGTAAACTTGGGGGGGTGGCTCAGCTATTTCCTCTGAGTAATGAGGGTTGCATGGAAAATATGCTGATCTTCCATGAAGGGGAAAACCGATTGGACATGGCATTTCATTATGGATGCACATTTTCCTTCATCCCACTGGCACGGTGAACGGTCTGACCAGCAGAGTGTCATAGTCTTTTGTAAGGCTTGGAAGAAATATATATATATATATATGTGTGTGTATATATATATTTATTTTTTTTTAAATATTGATAAAACTAACTATAGAATTACCTTTTCTGTTCCATGGAGAGTAACCTGTGTTCACACGTGGATTGTAGTCAGCCCTCCAAAATTGTGTTCAAATATGCAGTGGTTGGGCAACAATGTTCTCAAGGCTTACAATGAGCTGTAATGCCTTCTCAAACTTTGGGAGTGATTCGCTTCCTGTAAAGGTCATTGTCTGAAGCTACAGTCCTTCTCCATTGGAATTGTATTTTGGCCACTGATGCTTGCAGGATTTCAAGTTTTGACTTAAAACATTCCTTTCCAATTTTTTTCTTTTAGGTTTGAATTTTTTGAATCTTTGGAAGATGTCAAGAAAAGGACACTAGACGTTGCAGTGAAGAACAGCAGGCCATTCATTTCACAAGAAAAAAAGGAGCTGGGGAAGGTGAGATTAAACCAGCAGCATGACTTGTTTACGAGATCAAGAGTTTGAGACATTCCTGTAATCTTGAACTGCAGTTCTGGTGACTTACTATGAATAACAGAGCTAGCAACCTGGAAACAACTTCCTGCCAAATTTTTCTCTGATATCAGGCCATATCCCTTTGGAAGCTGACGTGGTTTCATGTGATTGATCTGCCACCCTGCTTCCTTTGGGAGTGTTCCTGAAATACGTTTCCTGGGATCCCCTGCTGCCTGCTGGGGGAATAGCTCCAGGAGTTCAAACATGAAGCTGAGAAAGATGCGATTAAAACAGAGAAGTTGCCAACAGCACTTGAAGTTCTCTGTGAACAGCTTTGCTTCTGTGAACAGTAAACATGAATCCTTTCTTCAGTGATAGATACGTTTCCAAAAAATGCTATTAGGAAACTGAGCTTCAGAGGTGAGGCTGGCTGATGCCTGTCTTGGGAATGCAGGAAGCTCGTCTCCCTTGAGCCTGGGCTGCAGCCCTAGACCTTAAAAGTGGAACTGAGTTGGAATGCTAGATTAGCTAACCAACTTGTATTAAATATATATATATAAAATTTTTTAAAAATAAATGTTTTTTAAAGGTGCGGATTGACTTGTCACAGGAGGACTTAATCAAAGGGTTTGCACAATGGTAAGTTTGTTCAACTTCACACTTTACACCCTTGCTAATGGCTTTGCTCAGGGTTGGTGTGGTGGTGGAAGGGCTGTGTTTTGGTGAGCAACAATTATAGCTTACCTGCAAACGCAGGACTAACTTGAACTAATCTGATAGTTTTATCTAAAGTTTATGTTAATCTGGTTAGCAGTGTGATCCCTACCCTGTGAAACGGTTTTAATAAGAGCTCTGTATGTCAATTATTCTCAGAGTCTTCAGCATATTTTAAATTACATAAAAGTCACTGGAACACATAAGGATTATGTTTATTAAAGCAAACCTGCACCAAATAACTTGGATAAAGATCTTAACTAAATTAACACTCTGATCAGCAATATGTATGTATGATAAAACGTTAATTACAAAGCGCTTATATAAGCTGTTTTAATAAGCCACTTGCAGTTCTGCTTATACGGTCATTGTGGTTCAGACGTCAACCTTAAGTATTGGTCTGAGGCAAAGATTGAGAACCAGTGCTTCTTCCTTCTAAGTCTCTAGTTAGTACCAGTCACATTTCCTTCTCTATCCGTCAGTGAAGGAGACCAAGGAATGCGGTGTGTGTAGTCTAGTAGCCTGCCACTAGTGTGGGCAGCAGAATAGGAAAACCAAGTTCCCCATGCCCAGCTTGTGTGCATCTTACAGAAGCATATGGTAATAAGAGAGAACTGACTCATCCAACCTTCCCAGTAAAGAGCTGAAGTTTGAGGCCATCTCTGAAGCCTCCTTCACCATGCTGCCTATGAAATGCAAGCAATAAAGCAGCCACATTCTCTCACTGCCACTTAAAATAGCAAGCAGTTTAAGGCTTTGACTTTTTTTATCTGTTTTGCAGGTATGAGCTGACAAGAAGTAGACGCAAGAAAAATTGATTTCTTCTCATGTACATAAGTTACTAATTTTTAAAATTTATATAGACTGTATATATATATTTTGTAATTAAAGTGTTTTAAAACAGTCACTGCAAACTTGAAGCCAGCTGGTGTTTAAGACATGTAAATTTAATGATCCTACTCAGACTAGTTCTTAGTGATGTAAAAAAAAAAAAAAAAAAAGTTGTGGAAATAACTTCTAAATAACAAATTATTTATTTTTGCTGTTTCTGGTGTATCCCCCTAAAGAACTGGTAAATATGAATATGCTCTTAAGGAAGCACTGTACCTAGAGCAGATTGCCAGCTATCTGTGATTACTTTGTTCACAGCTTCATCTCCACAAGAGCCTATTCATGTTTTTTAACAATATCTGAAATCATTATACTTTTAGAAGAATAATTTTTTAAACAGCATCCTTCATCTGACCCCTTCAAATAAATTGTTTAAGACTACTAAGAAGTTGTTTTTGAGAAACTACAAAATTGATGTTCCACTTCTGAATAGTATCTTATGCAAAACCACAGCCACAACCTGCTATGAGCTTCCAAAAGCAGGGAGATTAGGTTACCAAAGTATCATTAAGGTTTTAGTTTGTGATGCCTTAACATGTTTTGTTCTTTGTTATCTCTCTCTTACATTTCAACATCTCATAAGCCTTGATAGTAAAGCATTCTGCCTGCGGCACAGCAGAGTTTTGTAAAACAGCTTTATTAATATTGGAGCAAAATATACCAAAATATTTTTGGAAGCTTGGTGTATTTGTTTGTTTACAATAAACTTTGAAATGTCTTGCTTAAGGAAATTGAACTATGCCCTTCTATAGAATATGAACATGGTAACTTCAATTGCATGCTAGGCAAAAAAAAAACAGCACCTGAAGTAGGTTTAAAATATTTTCAGTGTAGATTACATGAATTCAGCCTTAATCCATAACCAGAAACAACATTCACTGAACAGCGGTTTGCAACACAAAGCAGGAAACCTGAACTCATGGAAGTACTTCAAAAGAGGATAGTCATTAACTCAAATCTCAAACTTATCTGAAGAGGTAAGCAGTATTTTTAAAATAAGCTTTCCAGCCAACCAAGGTAATGATGGAAGTGTCACTGCTAAGACAGTTAGAGCACCTGTAACTCATATTTACCCTTTTGATTGCAGCTGATATAGTTAGTGATTTTGTTTGGTTCCTGGTTTTGTGCTGTGTTCAGTTTCCTAGATTCTCTCTGGGACCACGCGGACCAGTTGTTTGTCATTATTTAAATTTCCCTTAAATTGACCATGAAACACGAATTCAGAGAAATGAAGGAATGCAGTAGCAAAGCCAAGTTTTTATTTATGTCAAAAAGTGTGAAACTTTATTAGGATAACAGAGATTAGAGGTAGCTGTAATGGTATTCGTCAACAGGCTGCTTCATGGGTTACATAAGTCTTCCTAGAATAGACCAGACTAACTGTTAACTAGCTGCCAATTTCAAGTTTTGTACAGTAGGTAAAATATCATCCAGGTTACTGATCTCTGGAACAGAATGAAAAGCAAAATGGTAAGACATGTACATAGAACACCCTCAAGTTCAGCCAAAATTCTAGCTTAAATGTTAGATATACAGCTAGTGAGCAAAAAGCTAATACAGAGAATAAGCTCCTCAAACCTTTTAATGTTTTTTAAAAAAATAGTTTGTGAGTAATGCAATTGAATGTAAATCAACCCCATTTTCAATGAAAACAAACTTATGTTGGTCACTTTCTCAGGAAAGAGTGAGGCAAAAGTTAGCACCTTTTGTTACACTTTGTGTTTTGCTGCACACCAGGAGTAAACAAAATAGGTGTTAGCTATTTAAAGTCTTCAGAGGAAGCTTTGGCATGAAGATAATTACAGCTGCTGCAAATATTACTCACCTAGAAGACGGAGCAAATCTTGAATGAGAGCTTGAAATGGTGGAAAGAAGCACTCATGTTCTTCTAGCTTATTGATTATACTGAAATTTGTAAATAAAAATATCAGATCAAAGATGTAAGACCATTTTAAGCTCACTCTGTTGGCTGTCTTGCCACACTGTGCCATTGCTTTCTGAAAACACTGCTGCTTCATAGGATGTAAATGCATCTATACCAAAAATGCATTCTCAAGTTCTGAAAACTGCAGGCAGCAACTGTTAATTGTCAAAAGATTCTCTCTAATTTCACTATTTCTGCCCTATATACATCCTTCCTTTCCTCCTTACATAGCACCATGAAATTTTTGGATGGGAACAGTAGCCCCTGTATGCTAAATATACTGCTTGGGGGTGGCTGATGTAACTGCTTCAGAGGTGGAGGCAAGGAATATTTTACAAGCAGCTCATCTCTAGTCAGAATTGTGAGAAGCATAGAGAGGTTGAGGGAGTTAGTACTGTCACATTAGTAACTGTGTCAAATTTACTGCTGCAATTAATCTTTTTGAACATTTGTATAGCATGTTCTCAGTGCAAGCTCTCACAATTTGCTACCACGTGTATGTTCTCAGCTGTTGACGATGAGAGTAAGATTTGTCCAGTTCCCAAAATACACGTGTAGGAAGTTTGAGGCATACATTCTCTCAGCAGCTAATACATGTCAGTATTACACCTGAAGCCTTGAAACACTTTCAGCTCCCCACCAACATGCAGTAGTTGCTTTGTCTCCTCCTGAAACATAGTTCCATCTAGGATAGTAGTGAGTCCTGAAATGTCACAGCTCACTGATTTTGAAGCAAGTGATTAAAGTCACTTGCAGTATCAGACTTAGACAGGTCTCTCAATTAGCAAGTTTGAGGTTTGAAGAATTGTTGCAGATGGAACAGCCCTAAATACCTGTGAATGTCTTGGGTCCCCAGAAGCTGCTGTACCTGCTCATTCACATTCTCGTTAATGATGTCACACAGTTTCCCAACAGTATCCACTACCACAGTGGGTGGAACTGAACTATCTGGAAAACAAACATTCATGTTTCTGGTAACAGTAAAAACAGGAAAATAAGCCATAATTCAACTCTTAAAAGTACCCAGAGTTTATTCAGCTTTCACACATATTGGCCTATGAGTTTCATCATTAACAGAAAGCAAAGTGCCTACGTTCAGAAATAAATTGATGTTACTGGGATGAGGGAATCTCTCATTAATCCTTTAGTAGCTAAACACTTGTCAGAGCCGTACATTCTCACAATTGAAATAGTCCTAAAATCTTCCCTACACTGTCAGTGGAAAGCAGCCAACTGAAATTATATATAAAGAGGTTATTCATTAGGTTCCTGTAACATGACAGAAGTGCACTGTAGGGGGCTAGGCCAACAAGGAACCTGCTCATCCACACTTTGTGAATAGCCAGAACTTGGTTGGGTGTTGTTTTTAACCTGCCTTGACTACTGTGATGAAAGGTAAGGGGCTCTTTTTCCTTCTATCACTCAGTTTCAGAACTATTTGCGGAGGAGATTTCTGCTGAGCTCCATTGCTTTGTGACTTTTAGGGAGATGAGAAGCCTCCTCAATTCTGTGCTGGTGGCAGGCAGGAAGCTCGCTGCTCTCTTTGACTGAAGTTCTGAAGACCTTAGTGCAGGAGCCTTGCCCTCTGGTTGTACACCTGCAGCACAGCCAAGCCTTTAAACCCATGAGCTCAGGGAAAATTAACAGCTGCTGCTCTTCAGAAGTACAAAACCAGAAAAGAATGGGCACCTGGAGGTAACTACTGCAGGCTTCTGAGTACTGGCACTTAGGTCTCAACATTCAACAACACAAGCTTTTTTTTTAAACAAACAAACAAACAAAAACTTTAGGAGCATTAGAGGTAAGTTCCTGAGGACTGGACGTACTTACTCTTGAATGAGTTACTGAGGAGAAATATATAGCAAAGGTTATATAGATAACAGATGTTCCAAAATTATTGAAAGAAGCAACACACCATTCTTAACTTATTTTTCAAGTAGAAAGATGATGAAGGAGAATTACTAAGTGAGTGCAAATGAAACAAAACTGCAGCAAAAAAAAATAAATAAATAAGACATCTCATGTTGTTCCTTTATCCTTCCTCTCTGGTATTTCTCAGTAGCTCCTAAAGGCTTACAAGTTTTTTCCAACTCCCAATAACTGACAGCCCGTTTTTATGTTTCAGTAAAGAATATACCTAGTGTTCTCATTACTCAGCAGCTCAACATATCCTCTGTACAGAGCTGGCCTTTCACGTATCATCTTTTTCCTTTGGAAATAGTCTGAAGGAAAGCCAGGCAGTAAGCCCTTACCTAGTTCCAGGAGCTCGTGGAGATTTCTCATAGCGTTGGTCAGTTCCCCCAGTTTTGTGTAAACCTCATTCATTCGTGGATAAATGCCGTTCAGAGAATTCACATCAAACAGCTTCTGGAAGTGCAAGATTATTGCATACAGTGTCGGTAAGGATGGCGTCTGGCTGTTCTGTAGTAAGCAGAAAGAGTAAATTGGCAGTGCTGTTGCTTAGCAAGGATTCTTCCAAACCACGAAACATTCTTAAAAGCAGTCTGTGAAGAAAACCAGGTGTTAACTTCCCTTATTAAACCAAAGCATTTCAAATATTCTTAAAGCCGAAGAGTTATTTTGAAGAGGGTTTTCAGACAGATATCCAGCATACCAAAAATATTCTTTAAAAATACTCTTTTGAAAGTTTTCTGTTGCTTATTATGTCTGTTTATATATTCTCAATGCTGACAGAGAGAAACAGACATAACAGGATAATACCCAAGACTACAGGGCAATGCAAATTCATCATTGGCCAAATGACTTTGATTAAAGCAGTCTTCCCCAGGGTGAATTTATCCATTATGTTAAAATAGTCTCTGACTATTGAACATCTTCACACACCTATTTCTTAAACTCCACAGGGCTTTCAGATGCACAGGTCTAATCAACATGCAGAGAACACATTTTAGTACGTAACTTTTGTTTATAGGACTCTGGTAAGAATTACCTTTTCCTTGTTTTCTATTTCTTCCAAAACTGTATCTACAATGAACTGAAGGTCTTGAACTCGTATGGATTCTCTGTTTTCCTGTGGATCTGTGGTGTGCCAGGGCACCAGTTCCAGAGTCAGTTTTCTCAATGACCTGTGTAAATCCTTTTAAGAGGGAGGGAGGACAGCTTATTATAATAACTGCCTAGAGTTGCTTTTACTACAGAGATAGACTGATCCTCTGTTTCTCATACGCAGAAGTATTTCAGTTTTAGAAACAGCAAGGTCTTAGTTTTCATGGAATTTAAGCATTTTCTTGTTTACATTCTCTGAATTCAAACAAACACTGATATTCTGAAAGTGAAAAATACTTCATATATTACTGCCTCAGTGAAATAAGAAGTGTTGGTCACAGAAAGCTTGGTTTTAAACAAGATTACTTCAATTGTATTTAAATCAAAAAGTTACTGTTCTGGTAAGGCAAAAGGGAGAGAGAATGTGTCAGCATTTACGTGCCGAATACAAAAACTCCAAAGCCTACACGTGGTCCTAGGGACTCAGCCAGTGAACAAAAACATTTATGTAATATACACAGAAGAATACATCTGGCCTGCATGTTTTTCACTTTCCTATGCTTTACAGTGGTATGAACATTTTTAAAACTTTCTGCTGTCCATTTAATACCAAGTCAGACAACAACAAAGGTTACACACACACACAAAAAAAAAAAGAGCTACGTACAGGGAAGCACTGAGGGGTTGTCAGCAGATGAAAGGAAGAATATAAAACCAAGCGTGATGGTTCCTTACCTTTAGGGCCATTAGCTGATCTGCCCACATTTCTATAGTGAGTGGAAGGTGCTCAAATCCACATTCCTGTCCGTTCTCTTTGACATAATTTTGCACTGGCCCTTTACTGCGCCTATATATTAATGGCGGAGCTCTTGGACTTCGTATGATAGAATCGATATTGGACAACACCTTCAATACAAAAAAAAAGTTATTGCTCAACTAGAACATTTTATAATAAAATCTCTCACCATTAGAATAGTGATTATCTAAACATTAAATCATAAACATCTCCAAAAAGTTACTATCGATGAATTTTATAGATGCATTCAATATATAACAGAGTCAAAGGTTTTAAAATATGGTAACTAAAAGATATGTGAAAGTAATGCAAATAAGATTTCCCACTGAGAGATACTTGATGTTCATCTCCTTGCAACATTGTTACTTCCACTTTATATTTTGCTAAGTTTTACTATATTTGGTCTTTCTTTATTCAAAGAGAAATAAAAGCTACCATCTCCTCAGGCATTTTTAGAACCGTAACATCAGGATGTGATTTACACAGGATCTTGATCACATACCCTCTCCTAAAAGGACTTGGGACTAAATCATCGATTTGGTGTTTACCAAGCTAGTCTCTGCTTTTTTGGTGTATTTTCAGGTAGTTTACACTAAGCCCACATAAACTGCCATATGCCGAACATTCCACATGTTATGGACAGGGCTTTATGTAAACTCTTCGATTCAAAATAGCAAAATTCAGTTTACATAGCTAAACAAAACTAATTTATTATATTTCATTATGAAAGTGCTAGATACACACAGTACAACGAAGTTTGCATACCTGTAAGTACTGCTGGCTCACTGCCTGCAGCTGGTCTGCTCCTGCAGTATTCTCAGGCTCTTTCTTTTCTTCTGTTCCTTCTCTGATACCGCTCCCTGAAGACCTGCATGCCAAATGCATACAGTAGGTTACACAAGTAGCCTTAGCAGAGACACAACATTCAAATGGATTAAAGAACCAGGAACGTAGCACAAACTTACACCTACAAAGTGAAGTTTCCATTTTATAATGCCTGCCAATACCATTCAAACTGAGCTAGCTTAAGAACGTAATAGCTAATGTAAACATCAGAAATTTATCTCATGTCTCCAGGCTGATGTTATTCCAGACTGCATGCTAATGTAGAGGGGACAATACTAGATGTGCAGTTATTATTCGAAGTTCTACAGTGGCTTTAGAGGTGAAACCCAGAATTTTACTCAACATAGTCAAATTCTATGCACAGTCTTTATCTACTTCTGCATGAACATCTTTCCTGCCTTACTATATATAACTCGCTACCCTTCTTGTCAATTCTAAGGTGACTTTCAGTCTAAAACTACCATCTAAATCACACCCAACGCATGAGAGAAAAGATCATTTAGACATACACAATGTAAAATGAAGAACCAAACGTTTTTAAAGTAGCATCTTCTTCAGATTACGTACGGTGCTACAAAATATGTAGCATTCGGTATGCATGTGCACGAATGCTTAAGTGAAATTCCAGATCAAGACACTTTGTCAACACTAGATGTCTAATACCTTTAATGTACTTTCTTGAAACGTTCAAGAAAAAGAGAAAAAAATCTAAGTAAATTTCTAAGCACAATATAGACATAACCTCACGTATCTGCAACCGTTTGCCAACTCTCGTAATACTCCCTCATTCACAACCCACAACACAACCAGTAACTTGCTTTGGAGCTCACAGAGGCAGCAAACACCACTGTTTGGTCCTGCCCATACTGCCTATGGGAGCGCTCAAATCCCAAAAGACAAAATGAAATTACAAGGACACACTGCTGTGCCCCCACCTGGGCACCATGCCATCACTTCCTGAATCCACAGGGTGTCTTCAGAGATGCACAAGTGTTTGTTGCCCATAAACCTGGCTCTAGGGAATGGTGATAAGGTACATGCTTTACAAAGTATTTTCAACATTACAGATAGCAGAGTATCTTTGCCTTTAGAAATTCAGAGGATTCATGGAAGTTACTGAAGAAAAACACTTACTGGATAGTTTTCTTTAAAATTTTCTCTAGTTTCTTCACTCGCTGCTTGTAAAGTTTTAATTCCTGTGCAGTAGGTCTGTTGGAAAGAAATAGGTCCGTATTATTTGTGTGTCTTGCACTTGAAGGCATCCATAAAACTCAGCCAAGTGAAGAAGTAAGAAAGCTCTGCCAGTGCCGTATCATTCTGGAAAAGAAATTCTACAACAGTAGAAAGGAAATTCTACAGTGGCAGTAACTGGAATGCAGATAGAGTGCACCACCAAAACCCACTTTTGCTGGCTTAGGCTTTCTTACTAAAGGAGTCTGCATCTCTATGTTGACCAGCAGGTTTTAAAGTGGAAATCAGGCTTAGCAGTAATGCTATTAGTGGAAAGACTACGTTTTTGTGAGTGTTCTGGGTCAGCCAGCTCACCAACCCGGGCTGTACTCGTGCACATTTTTACTGCTTTTGCTAAATAAAGTGCAAATATTGATGCAATTGTCCAACACAATGCACTGCACAATAGTAACTGATACTATTATTAGCATAAGGAGGGCAGGTTAATTGTTGCTGGCCTACTAGAATATGACTTCTTTTACAAACCGCTTTTAAAGGCGGATTTCACACTACGCTTTTACAATTGCTGGTGCGTTCAATTTCTGTCTTTGTAAAGCAAAGTCTACTGAAGTGCCTTTACAAAGGATGATATTTATCCTTTCTCACCTTGTTTCCAAATCTTTCTTGAGATTTGCATTTTCAAGCACAAGCTGTTCATTCCTGGCTTTTGCTTCAAGAAGCTGATTCTGGAAAGACTGCAACACAGACTGCATTATTTCTTTTATTTCACTCGTTCCATAATAACAAGCTCGAGCACTTTAAAGTATGTATGTGTTAAGAGAGGTTCCCATTTGCCTTACATAGCAAGGCAGCACAGATGAGGAAATAGCCAACTAAGATCAAGAGCTTGCTGGAGGAGACCACAGGTGGAGAACCTGTGATTAACGAGGTCTTTGCAGTGCTCAGCAAAGACTCACAATATAGCACTGAATCTTTGCATAAATAGACAGTGAACCATGCCCAGAGAGTTTACAAACTATGAAGACAAGACCAAGCAGATAGAAATCAAAGACACATGTATTTCTGTGTGGATCTTCAGGGGTTACCATTTAGAGATCTGCATGGACTTATTCTTAGCAGTTCCATACCATCAGCAGTGCTCTATAATTAGGAGTAGCATCCAGATTTAAAAACTCTTCCTTGCTTTTTACTTCTCTCTGTACGTGATCTTCATCTTTTTTATATTGCCTATTAGGAAGAATAAACTCTCACAGTTTATTGCAATTCAATTACCTCAAAGCTCTAAGTTGGTTTAGTTAGCAGTTATGTATGATAATGTTTCCATAAATTGAAAAATAATCATAATAGAAATTTTGCCCTAAGAGCCACTGCTCTCCTCCTCTCTTACTCTGTGAAGCTGTTTCATCTACTAATTGAGTACACTTATTCCTCCAGAGAAATTCCAATACAAGCAAATCCCATTTCAGCTTTCAAGATAATAATCTCAAATTACAGCAACGTCTCTCAGGTATCTGCTGGTTGCTCTGTATCACGTAGGCACCATGGTGGAGCTAAGAAGCTGGAACTTTTTGTTTTTCCCAGTTGAGGGAGCACAGCGAGTGCAGTAGTTCTTCCTGTAAACCACTGCAAGAAGGGAAGAGGAAAAGCAACCAAAGGCTTGTAGCTCAAGTGGCTAAATACACCTGCGTTCCTAGCTGCACTGGCCTCCTGACCTAGCAGCTGCTTAGACTAACTGACAGTTATTCCTGGGATGAATCCAAACTTCCAAGACCATTAGAGTCCCTTGCTGTTTCTTAGATGCTAGTGACATCTGGAACACATTTACCTATACAAGTTTTCAGAGCAGTAAGCAGAAAGAAAAAAACTTTGAGCAGTTGGACCACGAGGTATTACGTGAGACCTACCTTAGCTCCTTTTTCATTTGATTAATTTGAGATTCATAGTAATCAATCAGACAAAGAAACCTGAAAAAAAAAAAAAAAAAGGAAAAATAAATAAAATTATAAATAAAAATAATCGTGTCCTAAAGATACAATAACCAGCCCATTGGAAGAGGACATCTTGCACAACTGCACTGTTTCAGAAGTGACTGCATCAAACAGTAGGTTCTCCCTCATATCCAAAAAAGAAATGTAGAGACATTAACCCTGTATTAGGCTCAAAGTGTTAAAATTACTCAAGACAAGACAAAAGCTAAATCCTTCTGACAGCTTCCTTGCCTTCTGCCTGTTTTCCCAGCACACTTAACAGCACAGCACACTTGTCAGTTCTAGGACTGCAGTGACTTGAACAAAGAGTCCCACATAGCCTGAGAACAGGGATCTCCAAAAAACTGCAAGTGCTTTCCAAGAAGCAGTTGCAAGAAAATAAAGCCACAAAAAACTGGACAGCTGAGAAACTGCCTTTCCTCTTGAGCCACTCTGTGATTTTCTGTTTAGATACAGGTGAGAAGACCCAGGGAACCAAATTCAGTGATCCTTTTTCTCATTTAGTGGGGGCACAGCAAGAAAATGCCAGAAGCACACAGACAAACCCTTTGAAATTCTTCCTAGGTTAACATTACTAGTCAGACTTGGATGACCCAGCCACACCAGCTCAACTAAGCGACAGTTACACGAGGCCTAAAAACTGTCTAATCTCTGATTATAGTAGATAAGTAGAAGTTTTATTCCACGAAACATATGCTTAGAATATTTTTATAACTTGCACAAAAGTACCTGGGAAAACTTACAGCATGCCTGCAGTTAGCAGGTGCAAAGACTGCTTTCCCAGACAGTTCCTTAAATTTACATTTTAAAACGTTAAATCCCAGAATGAAATCACCCTAGCAGATGCTGAATGTCCAATGTGAATCATTCTTCTCTCTTTGCTGACACCTAGCGTGGCTGAGAAGTTTTACTTTTTGCCATGGATTTATCTAGCTCACATTTATCATGCAACAACAAATTATTGCATTAATGTACCTTTACAAGGCTTCGTATTTCAGCTTGCACTCCTAAGGTATCCAACTTTCTTTGTATTAAGTATCAAGAACAATTATTCTAAAATCTGTTTCTTCGTTTAATGCTACAGATTCATTTGCCAACACAAGAAAATTTCTTACTGCTGATCCAGAAGCGACTTGGGAGCTCTTTTGCAAAACCGGCAAAACATTTTGGTTTGAGCGGCAACACGCTGCTGCTCCTCCATCCCAGCTTTGCACAGCTCCTTCTGCAAGCGGGCAATAATTTCTTCCTGTTCTTGCAGCTTTTCCTGTTGCTGTTGATATTTTGACTGTGAAGAGATTATAGGAGCATTCTGAAATTATTCTAATTTGCACACCGGAGACAGTGCTCTACTAGCCCAAGTAGCACTTGGTCCTAAGGAAGCTTAGTACTTGCTTTTTAGACATACTGAAGAGGCAGTGGAAGAAGGGTTCATATTTTTTCCAATTTATTATAAGAAAATGCTTCAAAAAATGTAAAATCTTACCAATGAATAACGTACTAACTCTGACACAAGATTCGTGTTTATCTTGACCTATGTAAATATTTCTAGTGCTTTCAAAAGAAGACAAAAGTTTGAGTCCTCAGACAGCACTGTGTGAATTACCTGTGAGACCTGCTGATCTTTTTGAAGTTCTTTGACTTGATTCTGTTGCTGGCAAACTTTAGCTATCGTCTCATCTTCCAGCTGACAAATTTTTGATTTAATGTTTTTCACCACGTTTTCCAACTCATTAGCCCGTTGTTCTTGTCGAGATGCCCGACCTCGTTCCTGTCGTATCTCATCTCTAAAAAGATAAATCCTTGATTCAAATTAAACTCATTTCACTAAATACAGTGAAGGATGCGCAGGCCCGACAAACATTATCTGATAACACCCAGTAATAGCCTACGGCAGCAGATATAGTAAATATGCTGCTGTGAGACAAAGCAGCAGATTAATTAAGACAAAAGCTCAAGCAGATCTAGGCCAGCATTGCTGCATGCTGGACAAAAATCTCAGGGAAAAGGTCTCAGGCCTCGGGTGTGACAAGCTCCACCCGGCAGAGCTTTTGCTCTGCATTAGCAAGTAAATTCCTCCTGCCACATCTCACCTCAGATTACGATTAGCCTGCATGAGGCCTTGCATCATCCGCTGGTGGCGGTCAGTGTCTTCCACCAATGTTGTTAATGCAAGCCTTATTCCCAGAGAAGACTGAGTATCTATGACGATCATATCTGGAAAAATACAGAATAAGCAAATTCTTAGCAAAAGGCTTTTAATAACTGAAGACAACTGTATCACCGCTACCAAATGGAAGTGATGGCTTTAGAAATACCTTATGAATTCTGGCTTAGTATGCAAGAACTTGTAAAATTGGCTTTTCCTTACCTGATACATTTCTGCTGTTTTGGGGGGCAGCAAGACTCACTGGTCTCAACCCATGCCGCATTAATAGCTTGTTTAAGTTTTCCCATTCGGCTTTCTCCTGCTACAGTTGGGAGAAGAGGCAGAAACATGAATTCTGAAGACAAGCCCATGGCCTCCTATTCCTCTAGTTGTGCATACAGTGGAAGACACACAATGCCCCCAAATAAAAACCCAAACCAACACGAGAAAAGCACAAGAAGTAACGGGCACACAGTCACACCAAGCCACAAAAGCCACAGTTGCTCTAGGTGGACTTGTAATATCCGTAAAAAATATTGGGGAAATAAAAACACTAAACTTAACACACAGACCATCCAGGATATTTTGATCACTGTTATAAGAGAAAAATACCAGATCAGGCCCCAAGCTCGGGCTCTCCCCTGGCGGCAGCGCCTCAGGGCCAGCCCTGCCTCACCCCCTACCTCCCGGCCGGGCACAGCTTCTCGGCAGCCGTGCACCCGTTTTGCTCCGTGTTTTATTTTTATTTTTTATTTGGTTTTCACCGCCCGGCAGCCGGGCCAGCCCGCGCTCACCCCGGTACCTCAGCCATGGCGAGGAGCGGCCGCTCCGCGTGCGGGGAGCGGGGCGACGGCGGAGAAAAAGGGAAGAGAAGGAAGGGATCGAGCAGCTGGCAGGGATGGCGGCGAGATGGAGGGCGGGCTCCGGAGGCTCCTGAGGCGATGGGGCCGGGGCCGGGGCTGGAGATGGGGCCGGGGATAACGTCCCGCCCGTTCTCCCGCCCGGTGGTTGTGAGGGGAGGGCAGGGGGGCGGGCGGCCGCCATTTTGAGGCGCGGGGCGGAGCAGGGAGCGGAGCCCCGCTGAGGTAGGAGCGGGGCAGGGCTGGGCCGAGCCGAGCACGGGATCTGGTTCTGGTTCTGATCTGGGTCCGGGTCCGCTTTTCTCTCCCTCAGGCACCGCCGTGGAAGGGGTGGGCAACAGCCGGGGGTGGGGTAGGGCGGCTGCGGAGCCCGGGCTGCTGCCGTGTTGCGTTATCCGGCTGCCAGGAGGCGGCACCGCGGGTTTGAGTGCAAAAGAATGATGTTTTGTGATAAATTCTTGTTTTTGTCCTTCTGCACGGCACGTTACAGGACGAGGCAGGCTCTCGGGATGGTGTGGGAGGTGCTGGGAGAGGATTTGTGTGTGTGTGTGTGTGTGTGGTGGGGGAGCCCTGTGCCCTGGGCTCAGTACCTCCTGCTGTACCCACACACCTCACAGCAGCAGTTTGGGTGGGTTCCTCGCAGAGACCCTATTTCTGCTTTATTTATAAATAATAAACAAGCCCCTGCCTGTACAGGACTGCATCCCATGGGGGGCTGCTCACCTGGGCAACGGGAAATGCCGTGCAATGATGCAGCCTTTGCTTAGGGCACTTTCATCTCATCAGAGACAATAAATGATCTCTGAAACAATCTATTTTTTTTTCCGTTTTCAAACAGAAACATTTGTCACTACTGCCAAAAACACAAACAGTCCTACAGCAGTGTTACGCACGTTTTAAAATAGATGCTTCAGTCAGACTGAAGGAGGTTTAATTTTAAGTGCATGCTTACCATTGTGCTGAAAAGAGACCCTAAAGCTTGCAACCTTAATTCATTTTTTCACTAGAAAGTACAGTTATCAAAAAATCAGTTGTCACTTTAATTATAGCTGTTGGTAACTAATAACTCCATTGGGTTAGAGCGAAAGAGCTTGCTTTAGAAGTGCCTTACGGTATTCTTCTGACAACCCATGGGAGTTTCGTTATGGCTTGTGTAATTAGCAGCATAGCTGAGTCCTTTCCTTAATGCAGATAGCTCTAGCACAAACTGATTTGGTTAGTCAAAGCAACGTATTAGAAATAAGCCAGCAGTGTTGTAAAACCACAGTCATTGTCAAAACAAAACCCTTAAGCGAGAAGCAAGTGATTTATTTGTGATGAACGTAGCTGTTACCATAGAATTGCCAGGTTGGATTGCTACCAATGATTGTTGAAAACTTCGGCAATGATTTAGAAAAAACAGCAGGTGGAAGTTGTTCTCCTCTGCTATTTCACGTCCCAAGGTGGCAGTAGCCTCTGGTTACCGTTTGTGACTGAGGTGTGGAGGCCTGGCTTTAGTTCCTGCTTTGGTCAAGCTGTTTCCTTCCAAGCTTTTGTCAGGCAAACCATTGTTCCATCAAAGAAGTGACAAAATTGTGATGTGCTACCAAAGGCAGAGTTAATTGCACATACTGCTTTTGTAAATTAATACTTTTATCTGCCTTTTAGTCCAAAAGTGTATTACCACTTATATTTCTGGTAGTGCATGACAGTTCTTGACACTTTAAAAAATAACCATGACCTTACCTGGAGAAACAAGGAAAATGTAGCTGTCAGCACTTTCCTGCTGCTATTCTGCTTTTCTTTTTTTCTTGCTGCTAGTTGGATTAAAAGCCGTTTTGGTTACTATGGCATCCCGCGAGGAGATTACTGTCTATGAAGATGAAGTAAGGTAAAATACCAGAACTGAGTATGAACAGCTTTTGGAAAGATATCCACCATTCCAGCAGTCGCTTATGACAGTATCTAAACTCTAAAATTATTTAAATGGAAGGATATCTTTCCCAATCTTCTCCCCTGTGTGTGTTTTTGTGTGCAGAGTTGTATCTATGAATGATGTAGGTAAAACTTATGAGAGATTACAGACAAATTCGTTAAAACAGAGTAAATTATAATAGCTAAACTGGTCATCCCAACTATTTTTCAAGCTTAGAAGCTAAAACAGTTTCTCAGAGACCAAATAAAATACTGCGTTTTAGTGCCTGCCAAGAAATAATTGTCAAGGAACATCTGAGCTCTGAGTACAACTTTTTAGCTATGCTGTCACCTGAAATGGATGTTTTAGAGGTTAGACGGATATATGTCTTTGTACGGCGTTTGTCAAAGTGAGTTTATTTACCAGTTTTTTGTGATATTTTTGTAAAACATGAAATTGTAAGTAATTGTGTAAGCTTCGTCTTTCAAGTCTCATTTCACAGCTGTAAAAGGCGACTTGCCTGAAGCAGTGAAGCTTTGAACTGTAGTCATCAGAACTCTTTCAGTGACAACTAATTTACTTTGTTGTGTTTCCGTAGGTCTCGGTACAGCCACTTGGAGAAGATGACAGACCTGGTGGCTGTTTGGGAAGTAGCTTTAAGCGATGGTGTCCACAAGATTGAATTCGAACACGGGACCACTTCAGGAAAACGTGTCGTCTATGTTGATGGCAAGGTGAGTTTGCTCCGTGCTCAAAATTTGCTGAGATACAGATCATATAAGTGCACTTCCATTCAAAAGCCATCAGAACAAACAAAAAAAGCCTAATACATGCAAGTGAGGTATATTCAGTTGGCTAACTTTGCCTAATTTAATGAACTACATCATTTCAGTTAGTGTTAGGGTGTGAGTACTGAGCTATTTCCTCAGTTCTAGTTCGTTTTGTGTTAATACTAAAACATGTTTCCAGGTTTGTCCATGAATACCCATGGTCTTTATTTTCTTTTCCCCAGGAGGAAATACGAAAAGAATGGATGTTTAAATTAGTGGGTAAAGAAACATTTACTGTCGGAGTAGCCAAAACCAAAGCTACTATTAACATTGATGCAGTCGGTGGTTTTGCATATGAATATACTTTGGAGATCAATGGAAAAAGCCTCAAGAAATATATGGAGAACAGGTCAAAAACAACAAATACTTGGGTACTGAGCTTGGGTGGTACAGACTATAGGATTGTTCTAGGTAAGTAAATACTGAATAACTTCATGTTGCTGCCTTCCAATAAACTTGTGTGCACTAAATAACTGAAAATTAAGAGAACGCATAGTTCAGTGGCTAACACTATTAGAGAGAAAAATCCTGGGTGGTCTGGAACTTCAGAATTAGATGCCAATGACAGTCAAAAATAGCAGTCTTGTTAGGTCTGAGGGAGCCTGCTGTTAGTTTTCTGTTCTGCAGCACCGTTGTTAACTAGGTAACCAGTAAACAATGCTTTCCTTTCAGAAACCATAAGCCAAAGTCAAGGAGTCTTTAACTGAAGGAGTATGAAGGTGTTACCCTTCATTTTTTGATAAATTAATTGGCTTGATATTTTCTGCAGCACTTTTTAAATGCAAATTCAATCTAGAATTTCCAGATAATGGTTTTTCACTTTCTCAGCAGCAGGGCAGTATATCTGTTTTCCTCCACCCCCCTTTCCAAAATACATTATAAGAAGATGGGTGGGAGGGAATCCACTGAGGAATTTGTCCATGGCATCTATCAGGAGAACTTCCTCTTGGGTATTGCTGTATGGTTAAACCTGGATACAAGAGATACTGGGCTCTGATTTCTTCCTAAGCCTAAGGACAGAATGAACTGCCCCAAGGTGACGATGTTGAGGGGGAGAAAGGCAGTTTTAATGACAGAGATAACCTGGTCTCCTCAAAGACTTTTTAATTTCCCTGTACTTACTTAAAAGGCAAGCAATATTCAACTCTCTATTGATGGTCTGTGGACAACAGCGTCAGTAATGTAATTTAGGAGGTTCTGCTGGGAAAAGTAAAAATGTACTGTTTCAAATGAAAATAAGAATCATATTTAAAGTGATACTTCGGTTTCCAAAGGGATTTTAAGAATACAAACAGTACAAATAGATGTTAAATAATGCTGCTTTTGAATTAAGCCTATCTGGAAAAAAATGTTAGCTTCATCAAATAAGCAGTACTCAAATAATTAGCACAAATGGCTTCATTTTTGTTTTCAAATTTTTCTGTTTAAGAATGTCAGAACATCGCTTACAGTATTGAGAGCAATGCAGTGTTAACAGCCAGGGCTAGGGAAAGGTAAAAATGTGTATTCACAGCAAAAATAGTTTGCCCATTGATGGCAGAGCCTCCCATCTTTTAGAACAAACTTGTAGCTCAGGTACTGCGGTTAATTAGGAACTTTTCTGAGGAATTAAAAGTAACGTACAGTAAATTTTAAAAATTCTCAGATCTCCCTGTCTGCAGGGGGAGGAGGGAGAGTCTTGTTCTTTTTACTTTTTGTTCTCCTTTCCTTCACAGAAAAGGACACAATGGATGTGTGGTGCAACGGTAAAAAAATGGAAACAGCGGTACGTGATCATTCCCAAAGGCTTTTCCTAGGCTATGGCTGTGTGACCAAAGCTGACCAAAATCAGCCACAGCACGTATCTGTAACGGGCTAGCTAAGCCCCAGCGAGGAGCACGGCACTTCAGCAGGGAGTATGAGCATACATTGAGATAGACAGTGTGCTATTGCCTGTCCTGAACTTCCTTCGCTGTTATTTTATAACCAAGAACATTTTATATCCTGACTTAACTGTTAAGATGCCAAAAGTCTAGCCCTATAAGGATAAACAATGCTTTACACTTTTTAGACAAATCTTCTGGGCCAGTTGTCCACGGTTTTTAGGGAGAACACTTAGAGGGGAGTGGGAGGGACTCAAGTTTGTCACAGACTCTAGAACCACCTCATCCAGACCCGCTCACGGTAGCGGTGGCTGGGAGCTGAACACCTGTATTCTTTTACGGGTGCTGATTTTGGTCGATCTAGAGATGGTCCCTAACACTTTGGGCTTAGGTAATTTTGTTGGAACAAATAAAATCTTCTTGCCACACCAGCATTAATGTGTAGAGCAGATGGGCTGTTAAAAGGCTTCACATATTTGGTGCCTTTATTTTCTGATGGTTCTATGTAGACTTCCCCATCCTCAAAGGATGTGCTTTCTCACCAGAGCTCACAAACTCAAACATTGCCATTTCTGCTTACGTGAAATCTTGATTGTCATTTTCACAAATCTTTAACTGGCAAAGCTGCATCTGCAATTCTGCAGCGTTCTTCAGCAACCACCCACGGCTACTCTAATTACAGGAGCTACAAGTGGTCGTGACCTTGGTAACAGTCTGATGCACTGAGCTTTTATTCTTACCGAAATACCGCGTCTGTTTTTATTCTTGTCTCCTTTCTCCCAGGGTGAATTTGTAGAAGATGGGACTGAAACTCACTTCAGTGTTGGTGACCACAGCTGTTACATTAAGGCTGTCAGTAGTGGAAAACGAAAGGAAGGAATTATTCATACTCTTATTGTGGATGACAGAGAAATCCCAGAGGCTTTGGAGTAGCCTCTGCTTAACCGCTGGCTGTAGGACTAAGATCAGAAATTTCCAATTACTGTGGTAATTATTTGAATAAGAGGCATTTGGATAATGCCCTCGCTAATATGCTTTACTTTTTGATTAGCCCTGAAGTGGTCAGGCAGTTGGACTTGCTGATCGTTGTAGGTCCCTTCCAACTGAACTGTTCTGTGCGTAGTACTTGGCACACCTAGTTGGTGCTGGGTTTAGTTTCTAGGTTCTGTACCTGAAATTAATCTTTTTGAGGACCAGAGGAACACAACTGTACAAGCTCTTACATTACCATTTTTTTAAAAAAGCTATATAGAGAAAATATGTGACACTAAGTGCAGAGAGGGCAGGTAAAGTTATGCAAATATACATACTAGGAAAAAAAACCTTGCTATAATAAATTGCTATAATAAAAAGCAAGCTTAATATCCAGTAAGATGCAATCCTTTAAACACGTGTATTTGGAGGGAGAAAGCACATACTGAACATCAGAATGAGCTGTTAAAGTTCTCTCAGTAATTACTTTTTTTCCTATTAAACTGACTTCAAGTGTTTTCCGGATGCTGTTAGGAAAATAGTTACATAAATCAATAAAAAGGTTATTAAAGGTTGGTACGAGTTCTTGCGTAACTGTATTCAAGTTGTATTGTGCTATGAAAACTGTTGTTTATCTAGAGCAAGAGGAAAGATGATACATTATGAAAAAAAAAAAAACCTAGTTTTTTTTTTTTTAAACTGATGCTTGTTAAGAAATTTTTGCAGTAGTTCAGAAGCTCTGCCCTGAGCTTCTCAAAAAAACAAAACAAAACACACTACCACCACCAACAAAAAAAACAAAACACAAAAACCCAATAGCAATAAAATTTCTCCCATGAAACATTTTAAAACTGAAACCTCTTGAAGGAAGCTGAAATAAGAGTCTATTCTGCGCTGTCTAATCTTAAATCTACAGTGCTCTATTTTTCTGGCAGTAAGGTGTGACTAAGGAAACATAAGGAACATGTCTCCAATTGCAGCAGCCTTAAGAGTTCAGAATTAGGTTTTTAGAACTTATATTGTTTGGGGCTTTTCACCTGTTCCTAGCATTGGAAATACTACGTTGGGAATTCCAGGTACAGATAGGAAATCATTAAACAAAGCATTTGAAAATAATTGTTAAACACCGATTACATTTGTATTTTAGGGTTCAGCCTGCTTAGTGAGCACAGTGCTTCACAGGCAGATGAAACACTTTTTGTATGATAATTTCCCTGGTTTTTTTTTTGGTTTGGTTTGGTTTTTTAATAGTTTTGTGCAAGCCCTTCTCCCCAGGTAATTACAGTTTTTAACCACAGGTAACTCCTCAGTCTAAAAGCAGACCTGACATTGACAGCTGAGCTCTTATTTATGTATTGCATCACTGTTACAACCTGTTAAAATGTTCAATTGTGGATGTAAATGGTGGTTCTAAATGCTTTGGATTGTACAAACCTGCTAGTAGCTTTTACTTTTGGATAATGGATTTGTCTGATATCAGGATGGTTTAAAACAATTTCAGGCTTTACTACAGAAGGTTTTAGAGTACCTGAGAGCTGGACAAAATCCGTTTTTAAATTGAAATGAGTCTCATAGTTCTTAGGTTTTACCACTTACTGTCTTCAGGTCACCGCAGCAGCAGTATGGACATGGCTAGCTACAATGTTGACACTGTAATCTCTAAAAGATACCGGTAAAGGCAGATTATTAAAGAGCAATTCCAACTGTAACTTGAACCAGTTCTCTACTTTCATTGTAGCCTTGCAAAGAGATTGAATGCCACTGAGAAATCTGTACCATAAGGAAAAAAAAGTATTAGCTGATAGTATCATTCATAATTTTTATTTTGAATACAAGAATCTACAATGATTGGAATTTCTTAACCAAAACTGTAATAGCAACTACTGTTAGAAATCCTGAAGCGTTGCTTCATGTTTGTCTAAGTGTGTATGTAACAGTACAGCCCTATGTGGAAAACAGCATTCACCTGATACATTGTCCATTTCAGTCAAAAGAAGATTTAAGAATCAAATCAACCTCAGTGCTTTGGGTTTCACTATTACATGAAATATCTTAGATTAATAAAGTATAGTAGAAAAAAAGACAACTTATGCAAACATGTCATGTGTAGTCACGTGCTAAGAATATTAAGATAAATGTTGAACTATTTTATGATGCTTTCCATTCTATTTTCATACACAGATGAACTCAGATTGTTCTGATCTCCTTAAGGTACCAGCTTACTTGTCCTCATAGATAGTTCAGAGCTGTCAAGAGGTTCTTTGGTCACAAGGCATTACTAGGAAGGGCACCCTCTTGAGGTCTAAGTAGCAGACTTTGTTCTAAGGGGTACTTCACCATAGCTAGCATTCTGCCTAATGCTTACTCAGGATGCTGCTGGTTTCTGCAGGGGTCCACGTGCCTCTACTTCATTTGGGAGCAAGTCAACAAGTAATGTGGAAGGGCCTGAACACTGTTGCAAATGACAAAGATGCCAGGATTGCTTTCATCATCTACTAAGCTGTCATACATCTTAGTGGCATCTCCCTCCACTGCTGGTGGGATAATATAAGACTGCCTGCCTCCAGTGTATAAGCCTGTTAACACATCAGCCTCAAACACATACATTTTTGAGTCGTTTTCCCAATCCCCTCCATCCTCAATTAGGCTTTTTGGGTTCCTTTTAAAGTAAATGCCAGCTCCGTATCTTTGATCTGGAAAAGAAAAATATTTTGAGAAAAAGGTCATTAAAAATAGGTTCTTTTGGGGCAGTAGTGCTAAAAGACTGCTTTTTTATTCAATATTACATTTAATGTTTTTGCTCAGTATGTCAGCCTCTTGGAAGTAAATTTATATTAAGTGACTTTTGAGGCTAGCGCTGAATTCCCATTGAAATTACAAGCAATGACAGCTGGTGGCCATTCTGATTTACTATTACTCCAGTGATGACTATTCTGATTTAACTGGTAAGCCGGTAATAGAAACATGAAGGGATAATGTATTTGTATCAAAACTTATGTCACCATGTAGTGGGATTCAGATATGCACCAAAGAAGGTAAGACTTTAATAATGTAAGCTGCAAAAAAGCTTTGGGATTTATATGGGGAGTACTGCATAAAAATGCTACTATGTTGTTGTGAAAAAATGCAGAGAAATAAATGAGACCTTCATATTTATTACTTCGAAACTGTGACTATGTGCTATTTTTGTTGCATAGACAGGGAAAAGCAAATACACATTTATTTAGTTAGTTTATTGCCTGAAATTCCAGTTCTGCATTTGACAAGCAACATATCACATGCTACTGCCCTTCATCTATTGCAGGGCGAGGCACTAAAAGCTTACTCTTTCTGTTTCTGAAGTCATCTTGAACACCATCTATTAGACCATTTCATACAAACTGTGACAAGCTTTCTGGTTGAGTGTTTTTACCTACTTTCTTCCTAAGTGTCCTCTGCTCTAGTTTGCCTGGTACTCCACTCAGTCACTGCTTCCTCCGATCGCACCTGCCTTGGGCAGGGCATCAGACGAGGCCTTCAGCAGTACCTCCCAGCCTCAATTCTGTGATACTTTTGAATGGGTTTTAAAGCATCGAGCTGGTAACTGCCTGTTTGCAGCAAGTCAACATGGACTTGGACCTTTACAGAGTGATACAACAAAACAAAACTTGGACATGGTGTTACATGTAAATTAACAATTCTGTCAGCAGCAGCTGGGCTAGACAAGAATCCAGGTTTATCCTCCCAGAGACTTTACTGACTACAGTATTAGGAAGGGAAAACACTAAAATCTTGGTTGTGTGTATAAAAAAATAATCTCATAAGAGCCTGGTAAGAAGCACTTCTTGTGTAAGACAGCACCATTCTTTCTGATTTCAATCCAAATTCAACAGCAAGTCACTGTTCATTTTGATCAAAGGTACAAGTTATGTTACCTGTTGGTGGCGAATACATTCTATGAAATCCTGTCTGGCATACCGAGGTACAGAACTCTGCAGGAACACGTTGGTACAACTTGTGGGATACGTTGGAGGAACCTCCTTTTTCTTCTATATTTTTTTTCATTTGTTGGAAGGCAGCAGACAGGAGAGGATTGCGGATTTTTTCAATCTGTAACATAAGTCTAGCGTAAGCAAACAGAGCAGTATCCATGACATGCACAAGAGCTCTTGTTCAGGCTATGTTCTTCAATGTAAGAACTTTAGATTTAAGTTACATGCATTGACCACGTAGGAGCCATGCTGTTATCCAATGCCTCTCACTGAAATCAGCAGGAACGTATCTTACTGTACCGATTTCCTGCAGTTACATTGTGCTGAGCAGACTGAGTATCAACCATACGTGAGAATAAGCTTTGTGGGTGCTTACAGCCTAATCTTGTAGGCAACTGGAAGTGTCCTGGCAGACACAGAGAACCTCAGCTCTCAGTGATCAGAACTTTACAGCTAATTTACAGCTAATTTTTACATTTTAGCTAATGTAAATTGGACTCTCAGGGAAATAGTTCCATTGTTAAGACAGCCTTTCTGTTAGCTTGTGTCTTGAATGCACAGCTGCATGCATGCAGCATGAGGAGCACCACAAAGAACTCCAGGAAGGTTGCTATGATTTCAATGCTGAATATTTTCCTCATGTGAAAGGCAGTTAGGCTTGTGGCAGTCTGCTTTCCAGTTACCTGCTGTTATCATTAGACATCTCTTCACAAATTTACCTATTTCCCAGTGTTGCACAACCTCATGCTCCTTCCATTAAGTAAAGCAGTGATAACCAAGCAAGATCCCAATTTCAGCACACTACTCACTGAATCATAACTCTGACAAATTCAATTGCTGATTTTGGAGGTCAAGATCACAGGAAGAAAACAGAGATAGTGCATTAAGGTGTCCTGGAATACTGTACTTATGTAACATTCCAATCTCATATATCTCTACAGTCCTTTTGAGGAACATCTGAAGCATGAAAGATGAGACAGAACATACAGAACAGCTAGAAGGACTTCTCAAAACTTAACCACACCTTTTTTCAGTGATTATTTGCAGTATGTTCAAAGTATTTTTTTATAGGGAATAAAACAACATCTATTTTAAGGATTAGGACAAGATGATCTTAATTTTAAAGGCAATATATTAAAATAGTTCAAGTTTTTAAAGCACATATAAAAGAAGTTACTTCAAATATATCAGTTCAGATTTAATTTTGCCATGAATACCCTCTTTACCTTATGAACGTGAAGCCCAGCCTTTTCAAATTGTTTCTGTCTGTCCCTAAACTCCTGAAGGTGCGATTCTACCTGTGAAATCTGGAAGCGTTTAGCATCATTTGTCTTGTGAAGGGGTCCTTCTGAAAGCTGATCTGCTTTTGGTTGGCCTGGAAACAAATAAGGAAGTAAAATTTGTATATATCGTAATATCTGAAGCAAAGGAAAGGAAGAAGGATCCAATGCATTATTTTGGTAGTTTAGTTAAGAACAAAGAATGTTGGATAGTCTCCAAAGTAATGCCAGAGGCTAATATCGAGAGGAAATTATATATATATTCATATTACTGCTGTGTTTATTAGAAAAAAAGAAACAGAAAAAGAGAATCAAAATAAAATAATGTATCTTTTCCATTACATCTCTCTACAGCCAAACTTTCATACAGTGGTGTCTCTATTAAATTACCATACAAACACAAGGAACAATGGATCACTCGGTAGCATTTTGTAATTCCACTAATTCTGTCGACTGTTAATGGAAGTCAAGGATGCAGCCCAGTGGTACAGCTGTAGCTAGCAAAGAGCTCAGCAAAAAGTACGTGTTAATTAAGTGTGAATTTTGTAAGTCTCCCGTGGTCAGGCTTTAAAGTTAAGCTGTTCTGAAGGAAGCCAGCTTGACGGCTGGCTGTGCAGCAATGGTCAGCCCCTGGATAAACGGTGCCCTGCTGGGAACACTGCCAAGCAAGTGACTGAAGGCAATAAGCTAACAAATGGTCTTTCAAGGGCTTGTACGATAGCAGTACAGAAATACCAGTAATTAAAGCAATGCTCAGTCTATGTGTGCACTGAATGCACATCTCAGCAATACCCAGGTGCTTCATACTTGACCCTATTTATGTGCTTATTTACTTAATCACTAATTTACTTTACGCACCTATTAGCTGCAGTAGCTCCTCTTGTTTGGCTGTAGTCTTATCTTGCACACGAAGCAGCAATTTCTCAGCTGTAAGCACTGCATCAATGACAGCATCAGGGGGGCCATGAAATTCCAGGCTTGCTTTCCCACCTCTCACTTTTTCTAATACACGTACACCAGAATGCTGCTCTCGAGATAGTTCTGCAAACTCCTCTTTACCAAGGCTAAAGATGAAGTTGTTTTCAATACAAGCACTGGGACTCTCCTGAGCTTTTATTATGCGTTGGACCCACGATTCTGCTGCTTTCAGTGCAATGTGTGTGCTCCCCTTAAGTTCAATAGCCAGTTTGTTATTGGGAGTCTTCGTCATGCTTTGACTGTCTGACTCTGAACCTGGAACACAAATTGCTTATGTAAGTGCATTGGAAGAGTGAGGAACTTTCTAGTACTGTTACACAATTCCCATACATAATCCAAGACATTCAGTGCAAAAAACATTCTACTACTCTGATACACTTCAAAAAAAATATTAGATACCAGAGGTTCTACCGGAAGAAAAAAAAAAAAAAAGTAGATTTATTGTGTCTTCCTCTAAAGGATTTCCAGTAAGTTTAGCACTGGCTGTCATTTTTCGTTGTCTGCACATTTTCTATGGGCGCATCTAGTTTCGTTCCTATCAATGTCAAAATGGCAAATCTTGTAAGTGAAACGGCCAAGTAATGTCAAAAGTAACAACGACAACATATCCTTCTGAAATTTTGCTCTGGAAAACAAAGTTACCTGGTACGTTTCAGATTTTTTTTTCTAAGCAGGAATTAAATCAGTGCCATTATATATTTTATTCATGCATATCCTACATGGTTACGTTGCAAGTGACAGCATGTTTTCAAACTTTTCCTACAGTGGGTATAATCACTTTAGTTATTATTCAAGGCTTCTCTGCATAGGCTTGGCACATTGGTGACTTGTACCCTGAACATATATAGCTATTTCCAAGCCTAGGGAAACAACTCCACTCCCCTGAACTGAAAATATAGCCATAAGCTCCATCATGTGTAATCCTCAACTCCCCTGCCTTCCCAGCAAGGTCCCAGCCAAAAGTTAAACTACGATGGAACCCAGCAGCAGTAACACAAAGGACGAGCTTCTTGGCACTAAATCTTATCACATTTGCTTAACGCGATGAAGGTGTGGAATACAGTTATACGTGCAGCCTAAAATGTAGTCAACAAGTGCCAGCCTCAATTTTATTGCATTTCTTTTTAAATTTAGCCAGAAGTAAATATCTGGAAAAAAAATCTGTAGAAACAAACGGTTTCCAATGCTAAAACCCCATAAGAAGGAGACTGGTAAAAAGGCATAGAAAACCTTCCATTTAGAGCTGTCTTAGCAATACCATTTTGGCTATGTTTGCTCTCAAAATAACTAAAAACAAATATGAGTATGTGTAACAAACAGATCCCAAGCAAATCCATGAAACACAGTCAGACTCAGCAGACCTGACAATCTCTACTTTGAGGTATCCACATCAGATACATTCACATCCTCTACATGAATCCCTGCAAACACGGAGAGGAGACACTGAATGGAGCCTGCCCACAGGTATCTGAAAGCATCTGTCAGAGCAGGAAGGAGCGGCAGTCATCGCTTAGAGATGAAGCTTGAGGAGCAGGCTGATGGAAGCAATCTACAAATTTGTGTCTAGCTTGGTAAATGAATTTGAAACAGTCCTCCTTCAATTTTTATGATACGCACTGGTTCCTGGCATGGTGGAAATTGTGATGAAAAATGACTACTTTGAAGAAAATATGTAACTATCACAGATAGGTTCTTCAAATTTAAAGAAACTTCAAATCTAAGGAAACATCATTTTGGACATAATTATCTCCCATCTTGAATCTAACTTCAGAAGACAAAACACTGCAGTTTGAGGAGTTTACAAAGGAACTACAAGTGCCAAGTTTAGTAACCTAATAATAGTAAAAAGCAGACTAAATTATTAATCTAGTAAGTCTTCACATAACTTTTACAAAATACAGTTTCAGAGTAAATGTAACCTTCTCCCTTGATCATTACACCCTTTTTAGTGTTTACCAAACACTAGAACTATCAACATGCAAAGTTCTCCTGCCTTTTTGCGTTTGCCCATGATACATACACAAAGTGAAGTTTAAAGAAAAGTGATTTCAGATCCTCAAACCAGGACCGCTCATTCTCTCGCAACACCCTTTCTGTTCATGACTTACTTGGATGACTGCTTCCATAGTTACACTGCTTTTCTTGCTTTTTTCTTTCTACCGAATTAAGTTTTCTCTGGAAAGCCTTGAAAGAGAAAAGATTAGGAGCAGTTTGTAAGCTCTGTTATCGAACATGCTATTAGTCTCTTCAAAACTCTGTTTGGTAAGCAGTTTACAGTTCTAATTACACAACAAATTCTGATAGCACGTTAACAGTTCGTATTTATCAGCTTTTGCCAAAATTTTACTCCTGGCTATCAAATGCATTTCTGCTCTTCTAAGTCTCCTAAGGTAAGACACCTTACACATCAAATGGCACCTTTCCCAATACCTTGTGGCTATGGCACATGTGAAATTCAGCAGATGAAGGTGTCCACTACTTGCAATTTACTGTTGATGAATCTTTACTAAGTTTTAAAACTATCTCCCTACCTTTACCCTTCCTGATCTCACTTGGAAAGCCCCAGAGGAACTGCTCTGCTAGGCAGTGGATTTGGCATCTGGTAAATTGCTATCAGATCACAGGGTGAAGACTTTTGGATTAGTGAAGAAAAAAATAAAGATTTGTAAAGATTAATACCTGTTGATGAACGACAAATAGTTTGATAGGGAAACTGCCACTCACGAATACTGTAAGTAGTATGGAATTCAAATTATTTTAACTTGTAGTCATCTATTGAAGTATTTTTTACAGTTGTTTTGGGGTCACCAAATTTAACAGTTGGGCAGTTAACAAATTTATTACCTGATAGGAAGCACTGTCATCTGGGCAAAGGACAAACTGCACATCTAACATATCGGGGAATTTCCTGGCAAAATTTGAAACCTCTTCAATCATGATCTCCGCCACTGTTTCCTCCGATAGCATTGCTGACCAAATCCCCTTTGCCGGAAAAGAAACTGAGGGGGATTTCAGATTCTGAATGCAACACAAGCATTTGGTAACTGCTTCTTTTAATTGCTGCAGGAAAAAGAAGTGTTTTAGTCCTCGCATCACTCAACATGAAAATCTTCAATTAAAACCCAGTTTAACTGATCATCACCTCACACTGTAACACCACGTGTTTGTATTGTTGCCACACAACGTGCAGTACATGCTTGCAGGGTAGGTTATACCCTTTTGTTATTATGAGCTCCTTGTAAGAAGTAGAATGCCTAAGCTGAGACAGAATTTCCTCTTGAAGAGCTGGACCCGCTTTTTGCATCATTGGCGATGAAAATGGAGAGTAAAGCATGCTGTCTGAAGACACGGAGCTAACAATGGCTCCAGTCTGCAAGAAAAGAGTTCAAAGTTTCAGTATACCTTAAGTTTTATACTTGCAAGTTTTGCTACAACAGTGAGCATTCTTTCCAGGAACAGTTCCTTTAAGAAATCCCAGCTGCAGCAGATCAGCTTTTTGATAGTTTCTCTCACTACTGCTAAGCACAGTGCTGGAATACATCAAAGTATACACCTACTAGTGGCAGTAAAGGTATATATTTTTATTCAGAAGTTTTAATGATTTTAATCATTTAATTGATCAATTAATCATTAAATGATGCACCATTGAAAGGTAAGGTTCACACCAACTGTTTAAGTTATTTTCAGCTGACAGCTATGACAACATAAATTATAGGAAAAAAAACCAAGGCAAAGCGTAGACTTCTAGAAAACGCATGATAAAATGTGAACTCCTATGATATTACAATAGAAAGAGAAAACATATGGATATATTATTATTTATTACTTATTATATTATCATCCAATATTTAGTTACTTACTATTATCCCACAGTAGCATGTATACAAAAAAAAAAAAAAGCTTTCTAACCCATTTAAAAATCTAGTTCCTTGCAGATATAGCTTATTTATCTTTCATAAATTTTCATCAAGATGAGATGGCAATTTCATGGACCAGTAAAACGTGTTCTGTACTCTTGGCCCCCAAAGCCTGTAGGGACTCAGAGGCAACCCCACATTCAATATACTGCAGGATGGACTTACCTCTTGCTCTTCAATGTGTCCTTTTAAGATACGCAAGCGCCAGTTTCCAACTATGACAGATACAGGATCGCTTGGTGAAGCTGGAGCAGTTTCCTGAAGCGAATTGCTATCACCCAGAAACTTTTCACAGGCCTTTTTCATTTCTGCTACTGTTTTGTCACAGATATTCACCAGACGGACTTCCTTGAGACTTCCTGGTGGGTTCCTCTCAAAAAATCCCTTTATAGCCATTACAATCACTTGAGCACACAAATTGAGTGGGAAGCCAAAAATACCTGAACTCACTGCTGGGATAGCCACAGACTTTATACCATTTTCTGGAGCATTAGCGTATTTCAGGACATTCACAATAGCTTCCTCAAGCAGGACACAACATTCTGTCTTTTCAAGCATGTACCACCTTGGGCCAACTGCATGAATAATTTTCTTACATGGAAGCTTCCCTCCACCTGTCACTGCTATATTGCCAGTTGCGAGTTTTCCGTATTTATTAATATAAATACTGCTTTGCTCTTTTATTTCTGGCCCTCCAGCACTTGCAAGAGCTAAAGCAAGGCCTCCATCATGTGCTAGGTATTCATTGGCTGCATTCACCAAAGCATCAGCTTTGTGTTTTGTAAGATCATCTTTACAAACCAATATCTGAATTCCCTGCTTTAGTATTGTTCTGTACACTTCAGCAGTGGATTTTACACTTCCAAAGGTGAATGTACAAGCAAACTTTTTGTCAATGAGATTCCTTAGACACTGCTCTCTTTTCTTAAGAACTTCATAAGCATCTTTGTTGATTGGGATCATCAAGCTGTCCTTGTCCATTCTTGGCTCTAGGATACAGAATAATATAAAGTGAAATCCAAGAAACCACTGAAAAAACTTTTATATATATACACACACACACATATATATAATACATATTATATATATAATATATACACATATATATAATGTGTGTGTTTGTTTTAGAGCTCTGAATTTCATTTTAGTCTCACTGCTTACTAATATTTTTGTTATAGTCTGATCTTTTCTCTCCCTTTTTCAGAGGCTGAATAAGCACAACTAAGCAAAGAAATCAAGGCTTTGTGTGAAAATTGTCTTACGGGAGGGACTGCATTAATATGCTATGGAGAAAACTATTATGTAAACTCCAGTTGGGCACTAACTCCTTTACTTTCCTGGGAGTAGTTTTGCTTTTTTGTTCATCCCCCTGAGTCCTCTCAGTGGAGGGATTACCAGTAATGGTAACGCCTGCACAAGCAGAAAACACTTCTCCCCTCTGAGCTTGTTTTGAAGGCTGGCCCTTCTCTGCCATCTTCAGGGCGTTCGTGGCATTTTGTTAGTGATTTCCAATAATGTCCAAGGGTCTGTACAGCACCTCAGGCCCTTGCAGAGTCTGACCCACAGCCACGCTGCCAGAGGAAGGCTTGTCAGCCCATTCATTCTGTCATCAAGCGGTCTGCACTTACATCCTGAGAGCGAGTTCTCTCTTTGGAAGGACCTTAGGAATTCAGAAGGGCTTTTAAAACCACTTTTTTTTAGGAAACAAATTAATGTAACAGAGTAGGTAAGTGTTTATGTTGTTCCTAGGGCTATATAGTCTCCTGATTGCAGGTGTAAACAGAACTACATGCAGCAGCAATTTTAATTAATGTAAATCAATTTGTATGAGTTTAATTAAACTTTCATTGGAGTATGCTACTTATAAAAAGAGTCTAACAGCATGCACACCAATTCATCAAGGCACTTCTGAGCTCTGCTTGATAAAAGAGATGCAAGCAAATCCTGCTGAAGTAACGAACAGTAACGTTGACTCACAGCTACGACCTACTTATACATTTAGGGTTGTTTTTAGCTGTCCCATGCCAAAGTTTTCCAGCTTGCTGGTTGTAGCTGCAGTTTGCAAACGAAATGCAGGAATTTGCTTTCCAGACAGCGAAGCGCAAGGCTTACCTGAGCTCCGAGAGTCTTCTGGGGTCGGCAACTGATGACTTTATCAGGAAAACAGGAAAGAGAAAGCACACGTTACTACTGAATGCGCTGGGTTCTTGCAGAAACGGTTCTGTTTCAAGCCAAACCAGCACCCCCAGCTTTATAAAAAATACGTAGGAAGCCTCCTAACACCTAAAACGCCACTCAGAGAGGAACTTACAAGGGATGAACTTACAACGAGCGGCCCGCTGCAGCTGAAGCATCCACACCTTCGCCTAGCACTAACCGAGAGCAGTGGGCGATGAAAGGCCAACTCCAGCTCATCCCGAGCCCAGAGGACAGCGGCACTCGCCCAGCACTCACTTGGTGACCCCGCCAGGGAAGCTCTCCTCAGGCTCCTGGTGCTGGAAACGGGGCCGGGGCTGCTGCCGGCCACCCTTTAGACCCAGGACGGGAGAAGGCGGCCAGGAGGCGGCTGCTGCCCCAAGCTTTTACCTCACGCCACGGCTGTTCCGGCTGTGCCCCAGAGCCTCTCCCTCAGCTCCAGTCCCAGCCCCACAGGCGGCGGCTCCTCAGCACCTCAGAGCTGGGGGAAGGACGGCCCCGAGCGGCGGAGCAGGAAGCGAAAGCGAAAGCCAGCGGCGGGCACCATGGCGGCGCCGCTGCTGGTGAAGCTGAGCCCAGCGCCTGATGACAGCGAGAAGGCGAAGCTGAAGCTCCAGAGCTACTTCCAGTCAGGGAAGCGCTCAGGGGGAGGCGAGTGTGAGCTGCAGGCGGGCCCCGAGCCCGGCACCTACCTGGTGTACTTCCACCAGGAGCAAGGTAGGGGTGGGGGGCGTGAAATGGCCGCCCCCGGGCACCATCTTGTGCCCGCTGTGGTGGGGCGGGTGGGTGAGGGGTGGCTGTGGCTGCATGGGGTTCATGGCCCAAATGTCCCTCTGCCCGCAGATAAGAAGAATGTGGAGTCCCGCACTGACCATGTCTTGGAAATGGGTGCCAAGTGCCTGAAGGTCAGCATCCAGCCCGAGAAAGGGGGCTTGAGTGGGGACCAGTCGACGTCGCAAGCCGCCGCCAGCTGCTCCCAGCCATACCACATCTCCCCACTGCCTCGGGGGTCCAGGGAAAAGCAGGCTGCTGAAGGACAGCGAGACACCGCAGCTGAAACCGTGACCAAAAAGGTAGGCTAGGAAGAGGGGTATAAAGCAGCATCACAGCCTGCCCTGCTTGTGGTCCCGTGAGTCCTTTGGGAAAGGCCAAACAGCGCTGCTTCCTGTCACACTGCAGTGTTTCATACCACACAGATGTTAATCCTGCTGCCTTAGTCAATAAAACTGGGGTAGGGAACAGCTTTTGATGGTTTTGGCACTGCTGCTCCATAAGCGGTGCCCTGGTGGGTTTCAGGGGGTAGTATGCACCAAGGACTGTTGCCAAAAGGTGGAAGAATTGCATGAGGTTTGGATCTCTTCCTGGTACACAGACCTCCAACACTACTTCAGCATGGTTTGCTTCCCTCAAACAGCTCTAATTACTTCCATCCCATACCTCAGTCTTACAAAAATTTGCTCTGATGGGGCATAGCGCAATGAATGTTTCTAACATTTGAACTAAAAGTCATATGGTAAAGGTCAACTGTGCTTTAGGGCCATGGTGTAAACTGTATGGCCTGTCTATAACTTACATGATGCCTTAACCCTGAGTTACTGAATCATAGAATCATTTCTTCTGTTGTTTTTTGTTTTTTGTTTTTTTTTTTTTTTTAAGGAGTGAAAATGACTGGGAAGTCTAATGTAATAAAAAAGAACAATGTAATGTCTGTGCTGTTGAAATGTGTAGCCTATCACGCTAAGTAGCAAAGTTCCTTGTTCTTTGTTCCCGTAAAACTGATGACATTAACAAACTTCAGTTTTGCTGCTGATTTAGAAGGAGATTGCTTTACTCTGATGTAGTGTTTGTATACATGGCATAAAAGAAACACTGTGCAAATTTCTCTATGTTAATCTGGCCCTACAGAATTGTGTCAAGGTTTTCATTACTCAAACTATAGAAGCACCAAGTTGAGAACCTTAGGGAAAAAAAAAATAATGTCTTGTTGTCTTCTCTTTAGATTTTTCTTACAGTATCTGCGATATTGAATACCAGTATGTTCACTAAACAGCAAAGGGAGAAAATTGCTCTTATATGTCCAAACCTAAAAAGAGAAGGAAATCCTGATGTTGACGGCTATGAGAAATTAACAGGAGACTACACAGATATTGAAAAAGCTTATCATTACTTTAAAGATATCCTTGCAGGCTACGACCAACACCATGATTTTTCACATACTGGGAGTAAGAATGGTTTAGAAGATGGGAATGGTCTGAAAAATGAAGAAAGCGATGATTTTACAGTTCCATCAGCTCTCTATGAATATTTCTGTCATACCTGCAAAGATCAAATTAAGGAACTGAATGAATGTTTTGGGGTGCATTTAAGAAATAAAGATTGTAACAATGGGTACACATCAGTATGCTTCAATTCTAATAAAAGTTCTAAAAGTTCTGCATCAATGCAAAAAGCTAAGGATTTTTTTACCAGTGCTTTTCAGAAAAATATCAAAGATGTGCAACAGGAAAAAATTTCCCTAACGAACGGTTACCAGTTAAATGAGACAATAATGAAATTAAATAATAGGTTCAGTAATCTTCTTGCCAAACAGGAAGAGAATCAACTACTCCTCCGTGGTCCAAAAAAAGAAATTTCGAATGCCAAAAACTTTCTAGAAGAGGAAATGCAGAACAGCCGAACTGAAAAGAATGTGGATATACCATGTGAATTGTATACTTACAGGAACGAAATTGCAGTTGATGCTTCTGTGTTCAATCTGTTGGAAACAGCATTACAAAAAGAAATTGAGGACATTAAAGAAAATTTTGATACTGTAATGGAAAAGAAACACAGTTCAGACAGCCAGGAGATGCTCATAATATTTAAGCCAAGGTCCAAAATTTCTGATAGGTTTTCCCATGCTATTGAAGCTTTCATCAATGCATTTCAGAATGCCTTTGCAATGTTAAGAGAAAAACTTATCAGCTGTAAACTTTCAGAGTATCAGGAACAACGATTAAATATGCTTGATGGAAAACAATTGGAAGACCTGCACGTAAAATTTAAGAAGAAGGAAGACAAAATAATTTTATATGGTTTACCAAACCATCTCGACGCTGCTGAAAAGCACATCATGAAACTTCTTAATGCTGGAGGCTCTGCAGAAACTAAAACCAGGACACCACTTGGCAACAAAGAAGCTACAGGAGTGTCTGAGAAGAAATACGGTGACAGGCAAAAGAGTAGTTTTTGTTCCAAAGAGGAGGCTAAGGCAAAGACAGAAGAAGACACTGATAGTACATGTCCTATTTGCATGGAGGGAATGAATGATAAAGTAATACTGACAAAGTGCAAGCATGCGTTTTGCAGAGTTTGCATCACAAAGGCCATGACTTACAAGAAAACTTGTCCTGTTTGTAATACCGTCTATGGGCCCATGCAAGGAAATCAACCCGAGGGAGAAATGTCATTTCAATTTACTCCTGCATGTCTTCCTGGATATCCCAACTGTGGTACTATTGTGATTCACTATGATATGAAAGGCGGGATTCAAACTGTAAGTATATTTAAAGGTCCATACAATACACTGTCCCCCCAGCAAAGCCAATGTTGAGTGTAAAAGTCTGTAGTTCTCCATCTTTTCTATTTATTCGCTACAAATCTATGGAGTGGTAACATGTAAGTAGAATCTGGTATGTTTAATGAGGCTTTTCTGAGCCATTCTCTTAGCAAATGACAACAATTGACAAAACTGAAGAGCAGGTTGGCTTCTAAATTTTCCAGCTGAGAAACCAGCTTATGTTCCATGTTTGGGGTCATGACTAGGAATGAAAATGGGGTGAATGAAGACGTCAGGGGTGGGGTGACAAGTATTTGGGAAATCAAAGAGGAGAAAAATAACAACAATAGCAATGGGATGGATGCATGAGTGACGAAAAGAAAATGTGAATGAAATGTATATAAAAGAAGTTGTATAGTGAGAAAAAAACATTTAAAATCAGTCATGCTGTGTCCTTCTGAATGGATCAAAGAGAGATAAAATGTACTGCGAAAGCTGGGATGTGTGATTTCTACACTTCGAAAGAATTTATGGTAACACGATGCATTTTTGTTCTGTTTTTCTACAAAACAGAAAGACCATCCGAACCCAGGGGCACCTTATAAAGCGGTTTTTCGGACAGCGTATTTACCTAATAATAAGGAAGGGCAAGAAATTCTGCAGCTCCTCAAAAGAGCCTTTCAACAAAAATTGATTTTCACAGTGGGGCAGTCACGCACTACCGGCTTACAAGGTGTTATCACATGGAACGATATTCACCACAAAACCTCCATATATGGTGGACCTACAAAGTAAGTAGTCTTTCAGTAATTATAATGCTAGTCAGATGCGGCAGGTTGGCTACCCTGTACACTTTCCACATTAGAGCTTTCAGATTTTTCATTGTGCTGCAAGCCACGGGCAAATCTGATGTATCTGACCTGGCTTGTTGCTAAAAAAAAAGTGATAGTGGAAGGTTCTGTGAATTCAGACTTGAACCACCTTTGTGGCCTTTGAGTGCTGCTAGTGCAACTGGTGATAGGAAAAGCACAGGCAGCACTGCGTGCAGCAACAATAAGCATCACAGAGACAATTTTGACAGTTGGAACAAGGATGAGTTTAGTTTTCTGTTGCCCCTTAGGCCACTCATTCACCAGTCAGTTGTGTGAGGTACTTAATCAGCTAATGCCTGCCTGATTAGAAACTATCTGTGGTACAGGACAGGATGGCACTCTGTTGAGAGCAGCTAAGGCCTGGCTCCTGATCTCAGCCTCTTCTGCTACCAGCTGTTACCAGGAGGTGCTGGTCCAGTACGACAGCAGAAAGAAAGGCACTCAGACTCTGTAAAGGATCATATGAAATTCTACTTGGAATTAAAGGTGTAAAGAAAGAGCCAGTAGTATCGATAAGGTCATGCCCCTCTAAATACTTGAAACCCTGAGATGTGCAGCATCGAGGAGGCTTTTGATCAGGGCACAGCACACCACGCGGGCTGTCTCTAGAAAGGGTTTCCCCATTTTAGCCATTTGAGCTATAACGGGGTTTTCTTAGAGGAAAACAACTCTCTTCAGCATTTCTTGAGAACGTCTTGCTGCGCTGCTGGATAAAAGCAAGGCCACGCAGGTGGTGTAATCGCTGGCTCTGCGTGGGAGCTGCCCTCAGGCTCCTCTGTTATGGTTTGCTGGCTGAGGTTATCCTGTGGCCGAGGGATGTGCATGGCACAACAGAAACTGAAGGCTGTGCTGTACGTGCAGCACTGGTACATGGATCACTAATTCCTCAATCTGTAACGGCCTTCTGGTCAGGATCACGACCTTCCACCCCTTGAGGCACATGCAGTTGTCATTTCTTAAAGATGTGCCTAATTAGAGATTATATCAGGAAGCTGTTTGGTGCTACTTGGAAAATTGTTAGTTTTCAATATATTTATAGGCAGTTGCTGTAAATAACACTACGAGAAAGACGACAAGTAAAACAAATACTGACTGCAAGAATAAGTGGAGGGTAGCAGTGATGGGAGGGCTGGGACCGACCAAGAAGTTTTGCCATCAGGCCATACCCCTCATTCCATGTCCACTTCAACAATTGTGATGCAAATTTCACCAAATTTCACAACTCAGAGTTGTGCAGCACTGACTGGGCCTCTAGTCAGGGCATGGCATGCCACGCAGACCCCATCCAGAGATGGGATGGCATTTTGGTCTTTTAAGCCATTGCAGGATTTTCTTACAAGAAGGCAACTCTGTTGAGCGCTTCTGCTTTAAAACAGAAAGAATGTTCACATGAAATCTTGCTGCACTTCTAGATAAAGGCAAGGACACGCAGGTGGTGTAGCTGCTGGTAACAAGGGGGAGTTGCCTGCAGGCTCCTCTGTTACAATTAGCTGGCTAAGTTAATTCTGTGGCCAAGGCTTGTGCACAGCACTGGCTGGTCAGGGTTGCTGCACCTACAAATCAGCCTCCAATGCATTCTCAGTCATGCAGGCAGTTACAACCCTCCGGGGTGTTCTCTTGTGTTCCCAGGAAATTTTGAATCTTCCCAAGAGAATCACTCTGTAAATAAAAATATGATGCTTCTGGGTTATTTTAATGCTGTTGCCTATGAAAACAGACATTGGAGCACAGCTGTCTGTTGAATGTGGCAGTTGTCGTGGTAATATGAAAGCCCAGGATTGAATTGTCTCTAGAATGAAATAAAGTAGATTAAACAATCCTGCACCCCTCACGCATGTCTCAGGAAGAACCCATTTTTTGATGACACTTTCTGCCTTTAAGTCCTCCTGTCTTTAACCTTTTCTTGGTGACCAATGTTGAAGGAATCAGTCATCAGTGAGAGGCTTTGGTGTTTTGAATATGTGTACAGGGGCACCTTGATTAGAAAACTAGCAACTGAAGCAAAATGCTTCTAACTAGATAAACAAAAATAATGTTGTCAAAGCTCAGAATATAGAATTGGATGCTGGGTTTATTTTTTTTATTTTTTTTTTCTGTTCTGAACACGCACAGCTTATGTGTACAATAGTAAACATCTTGGTTAAATACTGGTTAATTCTGTAGTAACATGCAAACTTGCTTGACAAAGCTCTAATCATGTTGTAATACAGATAACAAAAGTATTTTGCTTTCACTTCTCAGGCTCTATCTGAGAGTTTAGAAGGAAGCTGGGAACACTCATTTTAAGCTTGTTGAAGCCTCTCAGGGTCAGGCGTCTTCTAACAAGCTCTAAAGATCTGTGCCTAGAGTTACGTACTCCCTCCTGGACTAGGATCATAAAAGAGCAAAAATTATTAATTTTGGTTTATCCTCCACTTTGCTGAATGCCCCCTTCTTATCACTTGCTGTGTATATCCTTTCAGTGACATGCTACTTGAAATTCAGAGGTGCTGTTATATTTGTGTTTTGAATGCTCACTTGGAGACGCTTCTGGTCTGTTTTTCAGAAAGATGCATATCTGAGTGCCCTATGATTTGCAAGGCCTGCCTTCTTGGTAGGGTGAGAAGTGTGTGCATGAAATTTGTAAAGTATTTTAAGAGATTTTGATGTGAAGGGTCTGTAAAACTGTCAAGTGCTTCTTTGCACAAGTATCCCAAACAAGTCTTTTCTTCTTCTTCTAGTTTTGGCTACCCTGATCCTGATTATCTGAAGCGGGTTCGATCAGAATTGAAAGCAAGAGGAATTGAATAGAGAAACCTACAAGCTGGCATCTTTTAAGTGTAATAACTGAACATGCAGCAGTTAATTCACCGATCAGGTTCTAAGAAGAAAGTTAATTTGTTCAACTGCTATACGTAAATCGCTTGTATTTCACAGTCAGCTAAGAAAAGTAATCTTTTCTGATCAAAAGATATATGTTGTTTTCATGCAGTATTTGCTTCTATGAACAATGCTTCCCTATATGCTTCCCTCTTTGCAGAATTTGGATCTCTTGAGTGCAGCATCTGTACTAGCATTTGTCAAATAGCAGTTTGTGTATCTTATTCTCATTTTACCAATAAATCTTGTCTGTACTTGTTCCTACAAGTCTTCAGTCTGGCCTCCAAAGTGGCAAATCCATTACTAGCTTTTCTTTGACCAAATACTTCTGCTTCATGTTTTTATACCAGTCGTCATGGATAGCATCATGTAATCTGTGCTGGAGGATTTGTATGCAGCTGTTACAGTATCAGCTGTATATGGCCATGATCTTTTGTTTCTTTTCCTTTTCAAGGTAGATACAGCATTAATGGTTTGGGTTTTAAACGTGAAATTGGCATGGATAATGTTGTGTGATAGGTTTTGTGGATGCTGCTATTTTTTCACCTGTGTCCAGAAATGCTGAATGCTGAAAGTCTGGCTGGGACAAACAGACACTGTTTGTGGTCATCTCTGGTAATGAGTTCCTGGCTCCATGCCTTTCATTGTATTTAAGCCTAAATACTGCTTTCAAGTCAGTTTTGCATGTAACACTGTACTTCCCATCGCTTCCAACGTGATTTAAATATTAGCATGAAGATAATTTTGTCACACTGCTTTGAGCTGTCCAAATAGCTGGCCAATTACCTCTGTGGTGGTAGAAAACAAATAGGTTTCACTTGATGTACCCTAATTTTAATGAGTTAAACTATTTGTGTAAGACATTACATATAATAAATAAAATATATAGTTATCACCTGATCAGTTTTGCGTTCTTCTGTACAAGTTTTTCTTCCTGTTTTAGAGACATACAGTTCTGTTTTGTTTTTTTTTTTGATTTGGGAGTTTCTCAGCAACTTCTCCAAAGTGATTTGGACCCCACACATCCTCTTTTTAAAAGTAAGTAAATTCCTTCCATGGTTAATAGGCAGCGCTACCTTACCACAATGAATTTCAGATTTCCTAGCAGTGGGGACAGTTTGGTTCCCATGTGAGCTGAGATGACTTTCCCACTGTGTTTTGTTTTACTGTATTTAGTTTCACATTTAATGCTGTTGCAAGCTTTCTCCATTTTCTGTGCCCTAAGATACCAATATACCAGTTGCTTCTAAATGACCATGTTTTCATGTGGATCTGCACACTGAAACCAGCTGTGAAGTTCAAATCTCCTTGGTTTTGTCATTAGGACAGTCTTTTCACTTTTGAGCCCAATAAGCCATTTCATCAGCGTTATACCCCTGTCTGAAAATTCACCTGCCTCCATTTTATCTATGGCAAAGTGTTACGGGCTGAGAGCCAACAGAGGAGTAAGAGCCCTGCCAGCTGTCAGGGAAAGTTGCCAAGCCTTTATCCTGTAATTAGAGCTGCACAAGACCTTTATCTTTGAATCATACCTGTGCAGCTGAGGAATAAATGTGTCTGATTTAGTCAGATATTTTGCCTGGGCTCTGGCAAGGGAGGAGAGCATGTACCCAGGCTACCTGTTGAGAGACCAGCATGATAGGAAACAAAAGATTATTCGCCCACTGAGAGACAAGGGAATTCCCATGGGGTCTGCTCGGCGGTGTGTCTCACAATACCTATATGTATCTGACATCCATCTGTGTTTGTCATATTTAAAGACATTTGGTTTTTAGCCACTTCCTAGATGTATCCTCAGTGACATTAGGGGAACGTGTTTCTATTCCCTACCCGCTGTTTCAGTGCCTCATATTTGGGCACAACAATCAAATACACACCAAGAAGCTTCCTTTAACTGTATGCTCTGTGACTGGGTGCCGCAGCTTGAGTGCTGTGTTTAGTTTTGGGCCCCTTAATACAAGAAGGACATCGAGGCTTTGGAGTGTGTCCAGAGAAGGGCTACGGAGCTGGGGAAGGGCCTGGAGCACAAGTCCTCTGAGGGGCAGCTGAGGGAGCTGGGGGTGTTTGGTCTGGAGAAGAGGAGGCTCTGGGCAGACTTTATTTCTTCCTACAGCTGCCTGAAAGGAAGGCGTGGGGAGCTGAGGTCAGCCTCTTCTCACAAGTAACTAGTGGTAGGACTAGAGGAAATGGCCCCAAATTGTGCCAGGGGAGGTTCAGTCTGGAAACAAGGAGACATTTCCTCTCAGAAAGTGCAGCCAGGCGTTGGGACGGGTTGCCCAGGGAGGTGGTGGTGTCACTATCACTCAGGGTGTTCAAGGAAAGGTTGGACGTGGTGCTTAGGGACATGGTTCAGTGGGTGACACTGGTGGTAAGGGGGTGGCTCCTGGAGGTCTCTTCCAACCCTAATGATTCTGTGAATCTGTGGGTGTCGTGTGTGGGTCAGGAGGAGTAGAGGCTGCTGCCTAGCATGGGGTTAGCAGGGGATTTTACTTCACAGGAGGAGGAAGAGCTGCGGTACCCCATGGCCACTGCAAGCTCAGCCACCGATCGCAGCGGCTCTGGAGCTCCCCGCACCCCTCCGGGCGGCGAGGAAGGGCCGGGAGCCGCCTTTCTCCTCAGGGCCGCCCCGTCCCGTCCCTTCGCCCCGGTGGCGGGGCGGAGCCGTGCTCGGTGGCGTTTTCCTCGCCGGGGAAATGAAAGCGAAAGCGGCGGGGCTGAGGGACGGGACGGGGCTGCGGGGCGGCCATGGCGGGGCCGCGGGCGGCCGCCTTCCCGCTGCTGGTGCGCGGCGACTGGGGAGAGGGCGAGCCGCCGGCCGCCCTGCGCAAGAAGCTGCTCCTCTATTTCCAGAGCCACAAACGCTCGGGAGGCGGCGAGTGCGAGCTGCAGGGAGGCCCTGGCCACCTCCTGGTCTGCTTCGCCCACCCCGACGGTGAGGGTTTGCTCTGAGGGGCGGTGGGGACGCGATGGCGGCTGCCCCCCCCTCACCCTCACTGTGTGCTGTGTGTTGGCAGTGAGGCAGCGGGTGCTCGACCGGCCGGGCCATGAGCTGGACCTCGGGGCTCGGGGGAGGCTGTCGCTGCTCGTCACCGAGCCCCCGGTGGACGGGGACCTGCTGCAGGTGAGGAGGGACCGAGGGGGACACACACGGGGGGCTGCAGCCGCTGCCTCCCCCCCCTTAACCTCTCGTTCCGCCTGCAGGAGCACGGCCCGGCTGAGGAGCCAGCGAGGAGGACTGCGGGAGGAGGTAAGAGCCCCCCCGTGCTTCGTGTGGCGTTTGGAAGGGATTTTCGGTTACAAAGCGCTGCCACGAACCAGGAACTCCTCGCCAGGCATAGCTGGAAGGGGCTGGTGCAGTTTTGGCAAAGATCAGCTCCTCCAGGATGGGGTTTATTCGGCTTCACCCCCATCTCCGGGACGTGCTCCTTTGTTGGGCAATGCACAGGGCGGGGGTGAGGGACTGATGTCTGTTGCTATCTCTGTCTTCTCCTTTGGCTGCATCCCTTGCTGTTTGAAAGCAAACAGCAGGCAGGAAAACATTACCGAAGCGCCTGGGTTTTTAAGGCACTTCCCTCCAGAGGAGGGAGGTCTTTCAGGTCCCACGTTCAGCAGCACCGTAGCCGAGTGTTGTCATTTATCTCTATTTATCTCTAGTTAATGAGCCCTGCGCATCTCTTCCCACTGACAAGAATGAAGATGCTTCTGTGCGCCTTCAGCAGGAGAAAACAGGTAAGGATGCCACCTATCAAAAGACCAGCGTGTTCTTACCTCAGGGGTTTTCATCGACCTTTACGCTGCAGCACTGCCTCGGTCACCTCAATGGCTTCTGGTGTTTGTCTAATCTAGTGTAGAAATCATTATCTTAGGCTAAAAGATAAAGATACATAGATCTTCTTCTCCCAAGGTGATGACTTCCTAAAGGGACTCACACAAATCAAAAAAAAATATATATATATATATACTCAAGTCTCTTTAAGAAACTCTCCTACTTCACTGAGTGTCTCAGAAAGTTCAGCTCCTCAGAAAGACCCTTTCAGGGTAAGGATGTCGCTGCCCAGGGAAGGGAAGCCGTTTCTCCTCCTATGTTGGTAGGAAAACTCACAGTACTGATACGCTGGGTTTGTTTGGGCTTTAAAGGATGTTGTGTAACAAAACTGAATTACTGGTTATTTGTTCTCTTAATTTTTGCCTAAAGGCATCAGGGTGTGATCTTTCATTTTAGAAACACGTGAGAATCTGGAAGCAGAAACAGACTCCAGGAATTCTGTCATAGTAGTAACCACTGCCCCTGGGGAAGAAATAGAAGATGAAGTTGTGGAAATGTACTTTGAAAATAAAAAGAAGTCTGGTGGGGGGGCCATCAAGTCCTTGGTCAGAAAGGATCGGCTAATTTTCATCACTTTTCATGATAAAGAAGGTATTATTGTATCTTATGGCTGTTATATTAATAATGCTCCCTTTTAAAAACAGACCTCTGCTGGTGGTGGATTTCTTTGTGGGCATTGCTATGATAGAAATGTCGTGTTATTCTGGAGAGTGACAGGATGTAAAAGCAGTAGGTGTACCTGCCTGTCCAATTTAGATATGGGTTCTGGCAGTGTTTGTAATGATTATTACAAGGAAAGAAGTGGTTCTCTAGACCTGTCCCAAATGCTTGATGAAGGCTTACAGAGAATAATACAGGAAAGCTCATGTCAGGAGAACTGCAGAACAAGTCAGCTTTAGTTCTTGCTCAGGAGACAGGATAAAGCATAGTGCATAAGTTAACTGCAGATCGTAAGAAAGAAAAGAAAAAGTATTTACTTACTAATTTCAGTTGCCAGGGTTTGGGAGACTGTGAAGAAAAGAGGCAGTAAATTCCAGGTATTTGTAAGACAGAGGTGAATGCTCGCCTCTGTTTTTAAAAGTAAAAAAATAAAAAAAAAATAAAGTAGCCTCAGTTTATTTGTAGTTTTCCTGTGTTTTGCTCCAGGCTAAAGTAGTGTTGACTACTTGTTAGCAAGTGAAGGACGTGTACAAAAAGATGAAACTGTTTCTGCAGAAACAATAGTCATATCTGTTAAATGCACAGATGAGCAGGATGAAAACCCCTTTCTTTATTTGCTATTATATCTAAAACAGATATCTAGAAAACAGGTTTTTTGCACTTGAGGACAGTAGTAGAAAGGAAGTAGTGCTCAAAAATTATCCCCCCCCTCTTTCTTTTTTTTTTTTTTTTGGCCTTATATCTGTTTCTTCTTTTTTATTTTCTTCATATGAGGAAAATATGGCTGGCCACACTTGAGAGTATAGCTTTACAGTATTATCTGCTCTCGGGAGAAAGGAGGGAGATGAAAATCACATCTTTCTTGTTTGTTTCCATGTGGAACTAGATGCCCAAGAAGTCTTGCAAAGGGAACATCACTCAGTGAAGAAGATCAATCTGTCCGTGAAGCCTTGGCAAGTGGAGACTACCCAGGAGCCGTTCCAAGTGGGAAACTCTGAAGCACCCCTGCATTCCCCCTTAGTTGTGCTTGAAAATGTGCAGGAGACAACAAAAGATTATATGTTAATTATGCTGGTAGAGAACATCAGTGGATTGTCAGAGGAAGATGGGCACTTCAGTGTGGAAATGATACCTGAAATAAAGGCTGCTGTAGTTGCTTTTACTGGAAGTACAGGTAAGGAGAAGTCTGGGTTGCAGATTTCTATCATGAGCTACTTTTCTGTTTGTGGGAGGGAGACTAAGTGGGAAATGAAGAATATTTTATCATTGGCTTGAGAAAAAATCTGATCCTGCGTCATTTTAAATGAGTAGTGGCTCTAGGAATGTCAATGATACCCTTTATCTGTAAGGTATAAAGGCCTATGTAAATGAGGAGAGTGAACAGAAAGGGTAGGGCTAAAAATAAACTATATGAAAGCAACAAAATGATATGGTGTGTCTTAAAATAGATCAATGGTAAAGGTTCTGCTTGCCAAAAGGTGCTACGTGTAATAAGTTTGCATGGGTTTAAGGGCAGATCAAACAACTGCTTAGAACAGACCCTTTTGTGGTAATTAAATAGACTGCATCATGCTTGGGAAATTTCTGTGCTAAGAAATAGTTGGAGGTTGGTTGAGGATTAAGGAAGCAGCAGCATCTTACAGCTGTTGAGATACCTGCTGTGGCTGTTGCAGGAGACAGGATACTGGGCTGCATGGACTGGTCCCTGCCAAGATTTCTGGGTGACACCGTTAACAAATCCCATCCCAGGACAGGGGCAACAGCAAGGGGTGTAAGCCAGTGCCATAACTGATGATGTTGAGAAAACAAAGCTTCATTTCCTGGGGAAATGAATTAAACTGACAGCAGGAAACTGGCTGCAGCCTTCTGTCAGTGCTGCTGTGCTTCAGCACACTTAAGCGCATGTGAAATCACCCTGAGTTTGGCTGAGGAGGGGGGACAGGAAAGAAGAGAGAACTGTTTCATCTGTGGAGGAAAAGCTGGAAGTCTCTTTAGAAGGCAGAACATGATGAAAAGAAGTTACATGCCAGTTTAAATCAAGCTCGTGGGAGCAGTTGTAGTACTGGTAATATATAAGAATGAAGTTGCTCAGAAATCTTAAAGTTGTGAAGGGATTAGTCAATGGTGTAATTAAACCAAATAAGCTTTTAAGTTTTGACAAGGCATGGAGTTTTCTACTGTAGAAGTTGGATAGAATTCGCCTCTCGTTGTGGTCTGGTCTCAGATTTCTGGTGTAGCCTGGAGGGAATAAGTAGATCATTAAAATAACGGTCTGTCAGGCAAACGCACACCTAAAAGTGACTTGTTTGTCTCTTACCATGGTGATATCAGGGTGGAGAAGGGCCAAAATAATAGGATGTATTTATCGTAAGAGTTTAAATTTGGATTCTTTCAGTTTTGACTTCTGTCTGATTAATTGTGTATAAATGAACCTGATCTTATTTTCTTTTGGGGTTAAAGAGACCAGGTGCTACTCACTAGGAAAAATAACGATGAATTCTGTCTGCAGTCATTGTACCTCAGTTGTGATCAACCTTCTGGTGAGGAATAGGTGACAGAAGCTGAGTGTGTGCAAGCAAGTTAGCTTTGTGGGCACCACCGTTTTGACAGATGCTTCATAATTCAGTGCTGTGGCCAGTGCATACAGTGATAGTCTGCTCACATCAGAGCAGAGAATGAGCTACGGGTTTGATCTTGTTTCTTTCCTCTCTTCTCTTTCCAGATACAGAGGAAATTGTTAAGAAGCTAAACCAAAACCAAAGAGTAAAGAAACAAAATATTACTGCACGTTGCCTTGAGTTAACAAAAAGTGTTAGGGCAGAAAATATACCCCCTAACACACCCAGTGACTACATAAGTATCTACTTTGAAAGCAAAAAGAATGGAGGTGCACAAGTGGTGGATGTTCAGCAACTGCACGACGAAGGAGCAGCTGTCATTACGTTCAGCGATCATAAAGGTAATGCAGAAATGCAAAAACCTTATTTCTTGTAGTCCTCTCACTTAGCAATCAAAATGCGGATTTGCTGAAGAAATAGCGACTTTGCCCGCATCTGCTGCTTTGTAAGCAGATCTCTGCCAACCAGAAGTACAGACTAAAGTTTTGGACCAGCTGGGCGTGATGTATAGAACTCTTCTTATGCAGTTTGTTTTTCATCCAGATCTCTCCCCTTACAGAGTTCAGGTTACATTTTAAATTCATTTTGGGAAAGCACAGCCCACACAGTGCAGAGCCTTCATCACTAGCTGCCCAATGGCAGTCTGCCTCATCTGAGGACAATGTATTGGACATTTTTTTGGCTAGACAACAAGTTACAAGCTTCTTTGAAAGGTGGAGAAAGGGATAGGTGGAGGAGCTGCAGAGAAGAGGAGAGCTAAGGGAAGTGGAAGAAAAGAAGATAGCTTCTCCATATTTCCCCCCCAAAAACTATCTGTGATTTGATACTGCTGAGTAATAGCCCAGAAAACTATTGAGTTAGCCACTTTGAGTAGAGCATAACAGAGATGGGGACAAAAACAGCCTCGTGCTATATTTGTTTCCTCCTGGAGATGGACAGTGTTGGTTCTTAACTGGCTCTCCCTAGTTTAGTTTTTGGCATTTAACACTAGTAACTCTTCAATAATTTGGAATTATTTTTATCTGGGAAGGTAGGAAAACTCATGTAAGACTCTTCTTATGCATAAACATTAATACATATTAAACTTTTTTTTATCTGTTTCTTTACTATTTTTCAAAGATCCTTGGTTTTAGGTACCAATGTTATTTTTTTGTCTGTTTTGCTTGTTTTAGATGTAAACAATGTCTTGGAAAAGCAGCATTTACTCAACAAAACACCCATCTCTGTCTATCCTTACTACGTGTCACTGGGAACAGCTCTATATGGAAAGGAAGGGCCACCAATAAAGATGCCAGATCCAATTTCAGTGCCACTGGATCCCTACATCTGTCAGTTCTTATGGAGAAAAAATGGCCTAACTGAGGCGATAAGTTCCAAACTGGCAAATTGTAACTGTGAGATAACATGGCCTAAACCCAGTTGTGCAGAACCAGAAGTTATCTTGAAGTTGTCTTCAGCTGCTTTGTCTGAACCAAAGAGATCAGTGGCTCGACTGATCAGGACATGGAATGAAACGGTTTCCACAGCGTTTTCACATAGCATATCAAAGTATGTAGCCATTAAATACCAAGTAAGTGCAGAGGTGTGGGAAGCCATTAAAAAAAGCTTTGTCCACGATGAACTTTTGTTAATCCCAAGTATTTCCAAGGATATCCTTGTCGTAGTAGGTGACAAAGATGTTCTAAAGGATGTTGAACAGGAACTGAAGTTTCTCATAGAAAAAACCACCAGAGAAATCGAACGACAAAAGCAAAGAACTGAAGACATAGTGGTGATAAATCCAGGGGATTTTGCAGTTTTACAGAGTACTGGTCTTGAAGAAAAAATTCACATGGAATTTCCAGCTCTGCAGGTAACTTACGATAGTACGCAGAAGATAATTAACCTGTGTGGAGTGCCCGAGGAAGTTTATAAAGTCAAAGGGGAAATACTGTTTAACATGCACAACATAGCAAAGAAAACCATTAGTATCCATCCTTACATTTTCCAGTTTTTACAAAGTGTTGATAATGAAATCCTGTCACAGAGCCTGTTCATGTCAAAACAAATTAGTGCCTTTTATGAGCTTGGCACAGATGCTGTCATCTTGAAAGGGAATGGTGCTGAAACTCTCTTAAAAGCAGAGGAAGAAATGAAAAAGGAACTGGACTATAAAAGCATTGCTTTGGAGGATGAGTCAGTCCTTGAGAAGAAGGAATGGAAAATGCTCACCCAGCAGAACTACTCCAATGAAGCTGTAGTGGTCACTCAGATAGGGAGTGAGATCATTGTTGCTGGTTGTTCTCAAGCAGTAGGAAAAGCCTTTGAGGAACTCTTTGACTTCATAGATGAAAACACACAAATAGAAAAGGTCATCGGAGGGAAGCCCACCGTAGTCATAATGTACTTTGAGAAAGAGAAGACCTCTGTTCGGGATGACTTAAAGAATAAAGGTGTGAAAGTGGACTTTGGCATGCAGGGAAAACGCAGAGTTATATCCTTGAGTGGGTCAAGAAGAGAAGTGCAGAAGGGAGCCACCGTAGTTGAGCAAATCCTGTCCAGCCTGCATTATAAGCGTGTGGTAATTAACGAGCCAGGAGCCAAGTCGTATTTCAGAGAAAGAGAACACTTCTTTGTTGCCTGTTCGAAGCAAGATTTTAACTGTCTAATCAAGCTGGAAGAAGAGCCAGAAGAACAGCTGGAAGAACAGCAAGGACACAGTAACGTAGGCAAGCCCCTTATGCAGGTGACCATGCGTGGAGTTTCAATAGGGGTTTACCAAGCTAACCTGTGCACTCATCATGTTGATGTTGTGGTGAACGCATCAAACGAGGACCTGAAACACATCGGTGGCCTTGCTGAGGCGCTGTTACAAGCGGCTGGTCCAGAGCTGCAAATGAGGTGTGATGAGCTGGTGAAGAGTTACGGCCGACTGCAGCCCGGCTCTGCGGTTATCACAGGTGCTGGGAAACTCCCCTGCAAAAGCATCATTCATGCTGTTGGGCCCCGGTGGAAAGGGGATGAAGCAGGAAAGTGTGTGTATTTGCTGAAAGAGGCAGTTAAAAAGAGCCTACGACTAGCTGAAACGTACAACCATCGTTCTATAGCTTTCCCTTCTGTAAGCGGAGGGATCTTCGGCTTCCCGCTGCAGAAGTGTGCAGAGACAATCGTGTCATCCATCAAGGAAACCTTGGAAGAATTCAGGGGGGAAAACAGCTTGAAGGAGATTCATCTTGTGGATGTCACAGCGGATAAGGTTCAGGCTTTCACCGAGGCACTGAGAAAAGCGTTTTTGTATTCTGAACCTTCTTCCAGATCATTCCGTGAGACCAAGGTAGTTCGTCAGCCTACCAAAAGGAAAGCTCAGACCAGCACAAGCTTCTCATCGGTAACAACTGAGGAGGGGCTTAACATCAAGCTGGAAAAAGGAAGCATTGAAGATGCTACAGTAAGTATTTTAAGTAGTAGGCTGTTTGTCCAGCTTGAAGTAAAGCACATTTTAAAATATGGGAGGGAGGGGAGAATAAAACAAAAACAAACAAAAAAAATTGCAGTAAAAAGATGGTGCTCGCACAGAAACAAAGCGGGGTGCTCAATGCTGGTTAACACAAATGCCCTGCCAAGTGGCTTGGCTGCTCTCAGATCCATTGGATCCATCGTGTCCCCGAGGCAGCGCAGCCAGGCACATCTCATCCTGTGCCTGTACTGAGCCCTCTGCCCAGAGCCAGCCAGGCTTGCCCGGTGTCTGTAGGATATTGATCTGGGGAACTGCTGCCCACTATGTCACTGGTGAAGGCTGGTGTGCTGTGTATGGCTGCTTTTTCCCCGTGAAGAACCAGCTTTGCTATTCATTCAGTTACTTCCAGCATTGACGTGCTGTTAAGTGGCCTGGGAGCTACTCTACTGCCATCAAAATACAGATACAGAATCCTCTCTGCAGCGGTCAGCTGATCCTTTCAGGAGCAGATGCGTCCCACAGCTTGTGCATACAGCTCCTCCAGTTGTCCAGAGCAGAATAAATATTTTAAAATGCATAGAGAGGTCTTTTCCAGAAGAGCTGAATACAGTGCTTGACACGATGCCTTTTCTATTTCTCTCCCTTCTAAATGAGTGCTTTTCTCACTTGTCTTTTTCCTTACATTTCCCCCAGTCTTGTTCTTTCTCAGCTTCTCCTTCTTTGCACTGACCAGGCATGTCAGCTGTGCTCCAGGCTCAGCAGACACAGGGGCTGAGCTGGAGCTTTGTCCTGCGTTACCTCTGTGATGCTGGGAGGAGGGCAACTTGAATGTAGTCTTCTGGTCTGTGAGTCTCTTAGGGACTAAACCTGCATGAATGTCTTTCGAATGGAGGTAGAGTTCTGCATTCCTGGTCTACTGATTCTAATTTTTCCTTGTCCAGTTTAAACAAATTTCACTGTTAACTCATCTGTTACACTGTTTCAGGCACGCTCATGGGATCAGAACTGAGCACAACTCTTCTGTTTTATTCCAAAGCTTTGTTCATTCCAATTGCTGCCCCAAAACTTTTCCTTGTAAATCAGCAGGCAGGCTGTGTTTAATTAATCAACGTACAACTTTTTAACTTGACTCTTAAGAGCTGGAGATTTTGCTTGTGTGTCTTTCAGACGGATGCTGTCGTTGTCACTGTTGCCAAAGATCTACAGCTTAATAACGGGCCACTTGGCAAAGCTTTGCTAAGCAAGGCAGGGACAGTGCTTCAGGAGCACTTACATGAAGAGGGCCTACAAAAAACAGCTGATGATGGATCTGTGTTCACAACAAAAGGTTGCAATCTAGATTGCAAATTCGTATTTCACGCTGTCGCACCTGGATGGTCACAGAAAACTGTATCTCCAAAGAAGGTATAAGAGTCTTTATTTGCCGAAACTCTTAATTTGACTGGGCTTTGTAGTGGATTTAATGCAACCTCTCCTTTGAAATGAGGGAGATGAGTGAGTTTGGGTTATACTTTTTTTCTAGCTGTGTAGCTTATCCATTGTTGTCTAATACACTCCTTTTGATGTATATAATCACTGCAGTTTAATACCAAGAGATAGCAAAAAGGTAAAGTGCTAAATTGCATATTCTGGAAAAAAAGTCTTTCAGTAACTGAAAAAACTAATTGTGCTTTGCAGGTCTTGGGCAACATCATCACAGAATGCCTGCAGACTGCTGAGGAACTGTATTTAAAGTCAATTACTTTCCCAGCAATTGGGACAGGGAACTTGGGATTCCCAAGGTCTGTTGTTGCTAAATTGCTGTTTGACAAAGTGTTTGAATTCAGTAATAGAAAAAAAGTAAATTCTCTTAAGGAGGTTCACTTTCTGTTGCATCCAAAAGACAAAGAAAATATTCAGGTGAGTTACCATGTTTTTCTCTCTCTATTACATTCTGTTTTATTTGGGTCTGTCTCACGACACGTGGCTATCTGATGTTCTCCAAAGAATCTTCAGGCTGCTTGTTCTCATACTCACAGAATAAAGAAGAGCACAGTTTGCTGACGGTCTCTCTACCCTGTAGTGAAAGTTCTTCTCATGGTGCTTCTCCTGATAGTCACCTGCTTGTCCTGAACAGCCCTGCTTGTTTGCTGTCCTTTTCCATTCCTTGGCAGTAATACAGATGAAAGAGTAATTACTCTTTATCTTGTGAAGTCACATAGGGCTCACCTACAGGCAAATTTGCTGCAGCTTCTGCATAGATGTCTTCACTCTGGGGGGAAAAAGGAGTGATTTCTGTGGGTTTAACTAATGTCTTTCAGGAAGAATAATTATGCTAGGACTGTATGCAGGTAAACTTCTCTGGTAGAAAACATAAGAGTGTTCTGCATCCCTCTTTCTCCAGTATCACGTTAGTATAGATTTTTGATGTCTGTGCTCAAGTTGCCCATTTAACACATCAGTCTTTCAGAAGAGAGCAGTCACACTGTGTGGTAACATCCAAGTATATGTTTTGGTATCTGATGAGTTCTGCCACTTAGTGCAGTATCTAACGCTTTTTCAAAGGCTGAACTTCAAGGCTACTGTGCCAAAGCCTGAGCTATTGTGCACAGAGAAGAATGGAATTAGCTGCAGGACTTGAGTTAGAGTGTAAATTAGTCCCTCAATGTAAGGATGATATTTGTTGATGTATTGCTTTGACTTAGTTGTCTATCAATTCTGTCTGTTGCTCACGCAGAATAACTGTGCTCTCTGAGAGCAACAGTGTGTCCAGACTTGCCATTAGCATTGTGGCAGATGATATGAAGTAATTTGCATTAAGTTCTTTCTACATGTCTCTTTAACTTTACTTTTCAAGCCCTTGTTTCTACTGTGTAACTTAAACTTCTACAGCAGTTGATCGTAATTTCCTTCTCTAGGAATTTTCAAACGAATATGAGAACCGATACGGGAATGGTGTAGACAAGACTGCTCCAGATGAGACTAGTCAAGGCACAGGTAATGTTTGTTTGTTTGTTTGTTTTTGTTTGTTTGTTTTTAAAGAAATTGTGTCCATGGTGGCTTGTTTCATTTATTTATTTTGCTCTTGAATATTCCAGAGAGCCAAACTGTGGTCTGTAGGGATTGTACCCATGAACAAGTCCCCTATCTTTTACCTTGTTGCTCGCTTCTGCTCAGTGTCTGTATCTCTTTTCTGCAGCTTTCTTTGGTCCCATTTCAACCCCAGCACAGGATGTATATGAAATGACAATTGGCTCCATCGTGTTCCAGGTGGCTGCTGGTGATATTACCAAGGAAAAGGGAGACGTCATTGTAAACATAACAAACCAAAGTTTCAGCCTCAAAGCAGGTATCACACGTGGAAACAGTACTTGTGGTTGGAAGGGCTGAATAAGGAGAGCAGGGAGCGTGGTTTCTTTTTATTTATTTATTTTGTCAATGTTTCAAAACCTCTTGTTTCACAGTGTGGTTTCAGTTTTGCTTCTTAGGGTCCAAAAGTCCTATTAGGAAGTGTCTGAAACTTTGTTGTCCTGTGCTACAGGATAACATGATAAAGACTTGCAGGAAATTGAAACTAATAACGTTAGAATTTCAATAGAATCTTTTTATGGAATATCTCTTGCACTAAGGAAGACTAACCTCACTGAGGTTTTGATCACAGTGAAGCTTTTTGGTGCTCTAGACATTTTGAATTGAAAAGCATAAGCCTAACTTTTAGACAAAAATGCTTCTCAGTTATAACCTGCACTGTTACCAGAAATGAGAGAGTAAGTGGTACCCAGTTCTGCCTTAGATAGGGCTTTAACAGGAGTAACAGAAGAATCACTTGCCTCTTCTCATTTAAGGTGTTTCTAAAGCAATTCTGGAAGGTGCTGGGAAAACGGTTGAAGACGAATGTGCTCAACTAGGTATGGTGCAATGTTTCTGACCTTTCTGAAGGGGTTCAAGCATGGCAGAGAGTTTGTTGGAAAGCATTAGTAAAGAACTAGATCTATTGTCACCTCCTCTTATTCCAGTAAAGCTTTGAGTGACGTAGGCAAATCTAGCCTACAGAGAGCAGAGCCATGAGCAGGGGATGATGCTGGCAGAATTGCTGATAGAGGGAGTCATACCTCACTGGGAGCAACTCTCTACCTGCAGCTTCTTTCCTCTTCCCTGAGTGAGAAAATAAATGTTTACTGTTGTCTTCACTAGCAACCCACTGCCATATCCTCTGTGTGACCAAGAGGGAAAAATAGTGAATTAGGATTCTTGCCTCAGAAGGGGCATTTATTTGTAGACCAAATTCAGCTAGTGAATGGCGAACCCGGTGAATGGGGAGTAAGGATGAAAAATTATGTGGTTTGAAAGCCTGGTTTGAGATGGGAGTTAAATCCCTGTTGTGCAGACAATTCAGGCTAGGCAGCCTGAAGGTAGGTGGCATGCTCCTTTGTGTAAATACTGAGTATAATACCTAGTCTGTGTGAATACCTTCGCATCTGCAGAGCAGGTTTGACAAATAAAGGCACACGAAACTTATTTGCCTAACAAGGCAAGCGTTTCTTAAATATAAAGCGAATCCTAGAAAGTAAAAATAAAGCGAGGGGGCTTGATCATGTGTGGAAGGAGACTTGAAGCTTATTCTGGGGCTTTGTCATCATTTATTTTCTCCTAATGAGGATTGGTACACATCTACATTGTAGATAATTGTTGATTGTTTCCTTTCTCCTCCTTGTTTCAGCCTTGCAACCTAACGATGGTTATATAACCACCCAAGCAGGAGGCCTGCCATGCAAAAAAATTATTCATGTTGTTAGCCAAGATAACATCAAGGTGTCAGTCTCCAAAGTGCTTCGGGAGTGTGAACTCCAGCAGTATGCCTCTGTCACCTTCCCAGCGATTGGAACAGGTTTGTGTCTCCCTTTTCGAACAGGTTCAGTGCGTGCGATTCTGTTGATCTCATGACTCAAGCAATGAGTTTGATTTGTCTGGAAGGGTTGTTGTTTGTTTTTAAAAACAAAAAGCCAAGAACGAGAGCATTCAGACATTAAAACTGTCACTGGAATGTTATGAACTCTTAAAGCTTCACTCTGCAGTCTGCTCATACATGAAAACTAGAGCTGATGCTTCCTTAGCTTATCCCTTGCTAACAGGGGTTCAAAGGTACGTCCATCCTTTTATGGAGAGCCATAAATATTTGTCACAGCAGCCTGATATGTGTGGGCAGCTCATCAGAGAACATCCAGGGAACTGGTTCTCCATTGGTGAAACCCATAGACGATAGAATTCCTTCTAGCTGATGCAAAAGTGGGACTGATACAGATGGAATGTGAACCTATCAAAAAAGGCAGATTATCCTTTTTTGTTTCATGTTGTTTTCAGTTAGTTCGGTAAAAATCCACATTCTGCATTCTTTTACTGTAGGGACTCATGCATGAGTGGACCTCCTGCATGAATGAAAATAGACCTGTTATTGGAGCAAAGAGTTGCCTGCTGGCCCTCTGGCCTTTCAGTTAGCCAAGCCACATAATCTGCATCATAACCTTATCACTTGCCATGTCAATAGTAGTAAAATTCCATTTTTTCCCTTGCTGGAAAGATGGTCTTGAACTTCCTCTTCCTGATAGACTGAAACCTTTTTTAAATTGCCAGTCCAAAGTTACTTGTGAGTCATTTGTGATATAAATGATTGTGGGTATGAACATAACTCTTCTTTTAAAGATCTTTTAGTCTGCTGTAAGTTATTAATTGTTTTTAAAGGCAAAATATTTATAACTTGTTCCAGGTCAGGCAGGCTGTCTTCCAGATGTAGCAGCTGATCAGATGATGAATGCAATAATTGACTTTGCAAAGAGTAACACCACTCCATCTGTGAAAACTATTAAAGTTGTCATCTTTCAGCCACATCTGCTGAGTGTGTTCCATACAAGCATGAAGAAAAGAGGAAGTCCTGGTAAAACTAAATCCAAATCGTTCCTTTCCAGGTTAACATGTAAGTAGATGTCGCTCCTAAATAGAGGTTATAGATCAGTCTTTAATGTTTACCATTCCCAGCTGGTACTAATTACAGTGTTTGTGTATTTCATTGTAGCACTCCTGAGCTCTGAGAAAGAGTCCCCAAAGCGAAATCGCAAAGCAGTTTTGGAAAAGAAAATTGATCAGGCTGTTGTTCAGATTTGTGGTGAAAACAAAAAACAGGTGGAAGAAACAGAAGCCTGGTTGAAAAGTGCAATTTTAAAGGAACAGTTTCACAGAGAAATCAAAAATGACTCTATCTTGGATTTTGGTGAAGCAGAGCATGAGGAACTATTTGAGCTACAGGAAAGTCTAAATATTGCTCTTTCATTGACAAACAACATCATTAAAATTTCAGGAGTTAGTACAGACGTCTGGTCTGCTTATTCAAGTATCCAAAACATGATCCACAGGGTAGAAGCTGCTAAATATGAAGAGGTCAAAGCAGAACTTTTAAAAAACTTAATTGAGTGGAAATACTTAGAAAAAGATTCCTATGTGCCATTTGACAGGCTGACAAATATGCACTTGGAAAATGCTTTGGAAGCAAAGAAGAAACAGATTTCAGTCACGATTCAAAACAAAAAATACATAGTGAACATAGCTGATAAATATGCTATTGATGACCAAGGACAACGTAAATCCATTATACGTATTGATAAATCTGAAGGTAAGTAAAAGCAGATTGACAGGTTGATACTCAAACATGAAACCAGGTTGCGTCTAGCCTAGTAAGAAATAAGAATATGTGAAATACTGCTAGGAGCTTTGTGCGGGTCAATTTCTGGAGAATGTAGATAGGAAATAGTGGGAAACAAAAATAAAAGAATCATGCAGATATTTAAAACTGTTAAAAATACAGTTAATATCTTCAGAGGTTCATCCTGCTGTCACTCAGTTTTCCAGGGGCACATTTTTAATCTTGACAGGAACAATTTATTTTCCATTCAACACTGGAAAATGAAAGTTGACAGGTTTAAGTAGCCATCCAATTCCCAGTGCCTTAATAATTCAGCCTGCATGTTCTTTCAAATATCTATTTATTTTTGTTTTATTACCAAAAATTGTCACTCTTGAAAGGATAAAGCCCTCTTCATTTGATGGAACCTAATGTGCAGGATGTTCTTAGCGTATGCATCAATGTTAGTGTTTGACAACAGAGCTCAGTACCAGGCCTCTCATGAAATGAGAGAGGGGAAGAATTCTGCCTTACAGACAGTATTTTCTTGGAGTTTTTAACTTAAAATCTCCCTTGTTCAGATGCTTTGTTCCTAGTTGAGAATTAACAGTACCTGTTTCCTTCCTAATGTGGGCAGAAAGCAACTAAAGAATGGATTGATGTGTTGTGCCCATTCCCAAACCCTTTAAGTACTCCGTATTTTTGAATTTGATCCATGTCCTTGAAAACTTGTTTTGCATGGAAGGCTACTGGCAAAAGGTGTACTGCAAATGGTTCCTCTTCAGTTGTGAAGGAGAACAGGTTCATCTAGGAGCTACCTATTTGGGCACATCAACTGCCAATGCAATGACAGCCTGGGAACTGAAACGTCCCACTCCTTTGGTTGGTTTTAAAAGAAATATTCTTGGGTGACAAAAGCCAACAGGCACTAGTGATAAGCTAGGTGTACAAGTTTTCAGAAGGGGTTGTAGCAGAGCATATTTCTCATTAAGTAGGGGATTTGGGTAATTGATTGTGTTTCTCCTGCAGATCAAGAAACCACAGTGCTCCCTGAAACGTGGGATGATATGCAAAACCTGCAAGTCAGGGTAGTGGAACTAAAACCAGAAACAAAGGAATACAAAGAGGTGGCAGAAAGGTTTATGAAGACCAGTCAGCATCTAAAAATTGAAAAGGTAAAAGCATGTCATAATTTCTAAGCATAAATACTTTGATAACAACTCATGAATAGTGACTAGTAAACAGTGGAAAAATAAATTCTGTTAGGACTTGTGGGACGAAATTCTATGGAAAAAGAAACAGGCACAGTTTCATCTGCTTTCCTAATTGACTTAAAATATGTTTTTAATTAATTGTCTGAAGAGAATGCACAAAAAAAATACCTGCACAGGTATTGAATGTGATGTTTATGACCTTCAAGCCTGTTGCAAAATATCTCCACTCTCAAGAAGCTGCTGCTTTTGACACCAAGACTTATGGTGCTTGAAAACATGTCAGGTAGGGTGATTTTAATGGAAGTGTGTATGGTCTTTGGTCATGTAGATATTATGCATTTCACTCTTCTGCTTATTCAAGTGTCAAAACTCAGCAAGCAGAGGGGATTCCCTCTCCAGAAACAAGTGAAAAGCAATTTGTTAATGAAAGCTGTTACTGCTTAGGTCTATACAAATACTCTTCCTAAAATCTTCCTGTTTCAGCACTACTGACTGTTTGCTTCTGGTAGCATAGGAGCATGCGCCAGACTGGTTGCCAGTGTGTTAATCCTCAAGAGGGTAACCCTGACTTGAGCTGGCTTGATTATATGAAGCCAGTTTTGACATTATGTTGGTATCCAGTGAATTTTCTGCAGTCAAACTGTTAGCTTCAAGCATTAGCTACTCCTAATTACATACATCTGTATATAAGTGTCACTTACATACATCTGTATATGTGTCACTTACATAGGCATCTACTACTCAGCAGTAAAGTTGCACAAGAGGTTATTCGGGACATTTCCCCAAAGAATAAGAAATTAGTGGCAGTAATACAATTTGTTTTACCAACTTTAATCAGCATCAATTTGATGTTGCATCAAGTTAAAGTATTTGGAGAGAGTCTTAAGCAATTGCTTCTAAAGTTTCATTAGATCACTTTTGCTATAGTAGAGCAGAGCATTTTCTGCTTTGACCCATATGTGCTTGGCAGGTAGGTGTGTTGCAAGTTTCTGGGTCATACACAAAACTATCCCATATTATTTCCCTGTTGCATTTTGGGTTGGGTTCTGCTGTCTGTTGTGCTGAAATCTGGAGTGATGTGCCTAAATTATTTTATAACGTAGCTTACATGTGCTGTAGCTAGGAGTAGAATCTTGGAACACTGAATCGTTGATACATTGATGCTTTTTATGATGACAAGCTAAAAAAAATAAATGTCTTATTTTCAAAACGTCTTATTTTCAAACTTTGCAGATTGAAAGGATACAGAACCCATGTTTGTGGAAGACCTACCAAATAAAAAAGCATCAAATGGCTGTCAAAAATACCAATGGAGATAATGAGAAGCTTTTGTTTCATGGGACAAGTAAGGAGTCGTTACCCTTAATTAACGGAACTGGATTTAATCGGAGCTATGCTGGAATGCACGGTAATGTGAATTTCAAAACTGCTTATTTCCCTGAATAGGGCTAGGAATAACTCATGTGTAGTCCTGCCTTGCATGCAAAGTGTTTTGTTTTGTTAAATCTCCCTATTGCCATCATTAGAACCTGTGAATCTCTTGGTGGGTAAGTGTTATTAATGAAATACAATTTATTTTTCCGACTATAGCTGCAAACTATGGAAATGGAACTTACTTTGCTGTTCATGCCAGCTATTCTGCCCACGACGCCTATTCTAGACCAGATGTGGATGGAAAGAAGTACATGTACGTGGCCCGAGTACTTGTTGGAGAATATTCTCAAGGGTACAAAGGATCAGTTACTCCAGCAGCAAAAAGTGCTGGCAACACCGTGGACCTGTATGATAGTTCAACTGATAACGTAAACAACCCATCCATGTTTATCATATTTAATGACATTCAGGCTTACCCAGAATACCTTATCACTTTCACTAGATGAGCAGTTTGATAGCAGCAAAGTTTGTATGTCTCTTCATTTTATAAATCTGTCCTGCACATTAAATACATATATATAGATCAGTGAAAACAAATAGTTTTATCAAACTAATTTCTTAAAGCTTGTTTATATTTAAGCAACCTTTGGCAATTTTTGATAGCACTGCCATAGACTACTTTTTTCCACTTGGAGCCATTGAACCTATCTAACAGGAGTTCAATTTGACATGTAACCTAACTGTAGTTCTCAGTAGAAATCCTACACCTGTCCACCCCCTTCATGCTATCTTGGCCTTTCCATGCAGCCTTCTGGCCATCCTAGTTGCAATAACGAGTGGGCAGTGCTGCTGGGGGATTGAAAGAGACATTCTCTCAACCACTGACTGCATGGTGTTGCATTTCTGGTAGCTTCTCATACTCTATCAGAAATTATAATGCTGACTGTCATTTACTGTGGATTTCAATAAAGGAACTAATTGTAGTTAATGGCTTGTGTTTGCCTAAAACAATCTCTCGAGATATTTAGCGTTGGTTTTCAAAAGTTCACTTTCAGGCAGCTACTTGGGGATTGAATTCTCTAATACGGTGTTGCTTGATTTTAATATGATAGCCCTCCTGGGCACGTCAGTAAGAGGTTCTGTAAACCTCACCCAACCCCTTCAGAAATTGGTTAATACCCTAATTAATTAGGTATAGCCTAAAAGAGCCATGAAAATAAACATAAGGAGGGTGTTCCTGCTCTTGTACACTGCCTGTAGTGCCCTTCCTGTGATCTTAAGGAGAAAAGAACAGGGCAAAGAAAGGCAAGGGGTGCGTGGGTTGGAAGAGGGGAGGTTTGTTTGTGTGTTTGTTTGTTTGATTTAAGGCCTTTTTGATAAGGCTTGAGGAAATAGGTTATTTCAAAGAGGTAATCATTAACCAAGCCAAAGTTCAGAGTTTCACTGGGGGCGGGGATGAATCAGAGCAATATAATCTCTGTAGCGTGGTGATAGAATGAAAACATACTTCTAACAGCATCGGGTGGTGTGAGATCTACCGAGAAAGCGGTGTGCTGCAGCACCTCCAACTTTTTAACAGTTCTTGGCTCTGCAGAATTTATCAGGTAACCTGCACTGTTACCAGAAGACAGAGAGTAAGTGGTACCCAGTTCTGCCTTAGATAAGGCTTTAGCAGGAGTAACAGAAGAATCACGTGCCTCTTCTCATTAAAGGTGTTTCTAAAGTGATTCTGGAAGGTGCTGGGAAAGCAGTTGAAGACGAATTTGCTCAACCAGGTATGGTACAATGTTTCTGACCTTTCTGGAGGGGTTCAAGCATGGCAGGGAGTTTGTTGGGATGCTTTCTCAGTGCCTGCTGCACATCCATCTGTCTTACGCGTTGTCACATGAGCTAGTATTTAGTCAGTTAATGTGTTATTTGTCAAATAATCTGATGGGTGAAGGAGAAGACATTTCTCAAGAAGAGAGAGCGTCTAAGCCTACGTAAAGAACTAGATTTATTATCACATCCTCTTATTCCAGTAAAGCTGTGAGTGACATAGATCAAATCTACGGAGAGCAGAGCCATGAGCAGGGAACAACGCTGGCAGAATTGCTGATAGAGAGAGTCCCTCTGGGGAGGGACGTATTGGGCCAGGACCTTGGGGACAGGCTGAGAGCCCCACCGAGCCCCTGAGGAGCACCCCTTTGTGGGCAGCAGGCAGCTCTGGGGGGAGAAGGCAGCAGGATGCTGTGCTGGCAGCATTTGGGGTGTTGGGATTGGGGTGCAGGCAGGCAGTGCTGACCCTGTGGCTGCAGGAGTAGCAGGGGACGCTGGAGCAGGACAGGCAGACCCCACTGCGTGTGACTGGAAGGATGGGGACGTGCTGGATGTGCTCCTGGAGAACATGGGCAGCCACAGCCCAGAGCACCTCGCCCTCTGAGGCTGGACAGGGTCTGCACTGGGGAGGAAAGGAGCCCAGACTCAGGGCATTTTGCATGAATCCCCCAACACAACCCAAACAGCTTCCCTCACACACACACGCAGGGTTCAAGGCACCTCTTTATTGACAACGCAGGCAGAAGAGGTAGTTACTAACACCATGATGCAGCTGAGGTCCAGCGGCATTTAGGAGAGGGAAGGCTAAAGCACAGCCTCGAGGGGGCCTGCAGGCACGAGGGCTCAGGACCCCATCCATCCTCTGGCCACAGGCAGCAGCTGCAAGGTAGCCATGAGAGCAGCAGGCTGGGTCCAGGCCCCAAAAAAGCCCTGGCCCTGTGCATCAACCTAGCCTGGCCTCCCTGCTGTAGCATCCTCCCGTGAGCAACACTCATGCCCACTCCTGCCATAGCTGCTGCAGCGTGATGTGGCAACCTCGGTCCCTTCCCAGCGCTGCTCCCTGGCTCTCCCGCAGTGCTCAGCTGTGTTTCCACCGCCTTGGTCCTTGGAAGATGGCCCCAGGCTTACGTGTGGGCAGCCCGGGCCCGCCGGTGGGTTTGCAGGCAGGTGGTGGAACAGAAGGAGAAGTCGAGGTAGTGGAAGGGAATCCGGCCCAGCAGGGACTCCCCGCAGTGCCAGCAGCGACTGTAGGAAAGAGAGAGGTGGCCCTGAGCGAAGGGGATGCTTGCAAGAACAGCAGGGGGACAGACGAGGGACATTTAGGGGCTGAGTTAGGGACTGGGAGGTGAAGGAGCAGTCCCACAGCACCAGTGTGCTCAGGCACAGGGTTCACCTAGCACAAGGCACCTCGAGGCAGGCTGAACACGGTGGATTTGGGCCCCTTATGGGGTTGTTAAACCCCCTCCAAGATCAGCACATGCAAAGGGAAGGGACTTTGCAGGTGGGGTGAGAGAGGGGCAGAAGGGAGGCTGGGGGCCTGGCTGCAAGTAGAGCGAGCTGTCTCCCGTAAAATATTCTGGGGGGGCAGGGGACAGCAACCACCCTCCTCTTGACATCCAAGCTGCCTGGGCTGGTACCTGATATTGGAAATTGTTGTGGCCCCGTCCTGCTTCTGTTCAGCCAGCCTCCGCTCAGCAGCCAGGGCCCGCTGGGGAGCAGAAGATAGGTCAGCACCCCAAGAGCCGCTGTGCTGGATCCCACAGCATCAGCACTGCCCCAGCCAGGCTGGATCCCGTTCCCTGTGCCAGGCATCACCTTCTCCCTGTCGGACAGGGCTGCGAAGCGCTGCTTCTCCCCTTCCTCCTGCTCCCAGCGCTGCCGCTCCTCCCGCTGCGCCTGCTCCCTCTGCTTCCGCTGGGCTTTCTGCGCCCGCTTTTTCTCCAGCTTTTTGGCCTCCATCTCCAGGGTCAGGGGCCCCGGCACCTGAGGGCAGCACGGGTTGGGGCTAATCAGTAGCTCCCAGGAGCAAAAGGACAAGTGGGTAAGGAACAGGACGCTTTGCTCTGGGTCCCCCAGAGGGCGAGGGCAGGCACGCACCTTGGCCCGGCCGTAGTCGTACTTGTCCGGATGGTCCACCATGAATTTGCGGAAGGTGTTGCGGGTGGGTTTGTCAGCAGAGACGCAGTAGGGGGTCCTCTCCTGGCGGTCTCTGTGCAAAAGCAGGGAGAGCAGCTCAGCCCTGCCATCTCCTTGCCTCGTGGCCCACCGGGCTGTGAGCACAGCGACCCCCTGAAGGTGTCCAACAGGTACAGCGGGCTGGTGGAGGGAAAAGGCTGCATATCCCCACCCCGCTGTGCCCTGCAGCCTTACCTGAGCGCAGGGTCAGCCCCTGCTTCCAGCAGCAGGCGCACAGCCTCAGCCTTTCCAGCACGTGCAGCCACATGAAGCAGGGTGAAGCCGTCCTCGTCCAAGGGCTGGTTGAGCAGGGAGCGGGGCAGATCCAGGTGCTGTGCGTCCTCCCCATCCTCGCTGTCCTCCAGGGGCCCCCTGCCCTCTGGCACGCCGAGGAGGTGCTGCAGTGTCCCCACGTCCCCCGTCTTGCAGGCTGTGAACAGGGTATCGCGGAGCTGGGTCCGAGGGTCTCCTGTGAGGGAGGAACAGCAGAAGAGTCTGATGCTACAGGGCTGTTTGGCTGCCAGGGCAGAGCAGTGCTCAGGGCTGAGCAGAAAACCAACACGGTGCTGTTTAAGGCATCGTCCTGACGGCTGGATTTGGGCCCTGCAGGACCTCCACACCTTCAGCACCCGTGACAGGGCACCATGGCAGGGCTGAGAGCAGCCACGCTCTCTGCTGAGATGAAACCCACCCCGACCCCATGCCCATGCCTTAGCCAGGTGCTGCCTGCCTCACAAAGCAGGAGCCAGGGGAACAGACCTGGTGTCCCTGGGTACTTTCACTTGAAGGCACGTGGCTGCACTGCAGCCTCTCTGGCACCCAGAGTTACAACTTTTTCCTCCCAGCACACAGTGCCCAGCTCCAGACCCCGCTCACCTCCAGCCCAGGGAAGGGGCTCAGCCTCAGCCTCTTCCTGCAGCTCTGCCACCAGCTCCGGGCCTGGCTGCCCACCCTGGCTATCGGAGCATCCCGTTTCTTCGGCGTGGAGCCCTGCACAGGGAGAGAGGGGTGAGGGAAAGGGCCACAGCCCAGCCTGCACCCCAGGCACAGTTCTCCCCCCTCACCATTCTCCACTTTCTTGTTCCTCTTCTTCCTCCGCTTGCGGTTTCGCTTGGGCATCACTTCGAACTCCCGGAGGTCTAAGGTCCCCAGAGTCACTTCCACAGTCTCCAGTTCCCCTGCGGGGCTCTCTTCCTCCTCCTCTTCCTCATCCTCTGGGGCTGAGGGAGGTGAAAGGACATGGGCTGAAGCCCCACACACAGCATGAATCCTTTGGGGCTCCCAGCCAGGCACACCTCCTCCTTCTGCCCAGCACGAGGCCACTCTCCACAGAGGACCCGTTGCAAGGATGCAAACCTGCTGGCCCTAACACCAGCCTCCTCCTCTTGCTCAGAGCCACGTCACCCTTCGCAGCTCAACTCACCGCTTGCGTCCTTTTGCAGGGGATCCGTTCCAGCTGCCCGCTGCTGCTTCTGCCACCCTTTCCGGGGGGACCCGAGGATGTCCTCCAGTGGCGTGTCCTTCCCTAGGCAGTACGGGTGCTCCTGTCATTGCCCGGGGACAGGGAGCACCCCGTGTCCCCGGGGATGGATGGATGGAGGGCAGGAGAGCTGGCACCTCCACCCCGTAATGCACACAGGGTCACGAGAGGGACCGTGGCACCCCAGCTGCTCTGAGCACCAGGGCTGGGCCGACTCACCGTACACCTGCAGGGTGGCCAGCGCGGCGTGAACCCGCAGCACCTCCCGCAGCGTGGCCCTGCGGGTGCTGAGGGGGATGTGGCAGATGCGGGGGTCGCCCCGGCTGAGCGGGGGGTTCCTGCCGCCAAAGAGCAGCGCCCGGTTGTGACGGGGGGCCCGGAGAAAGATGCGCTGAGCCTCCTCCAGGTGCTGCGCCCAGGCTGTCAGCAGGTCCTGAATGTCCTGTGTAGGAAGGGGAGGCACCGCGGGGTCCTGAGCACACAGCGTGGGCACAGGCAGCTCTGGAACAGGCACAGACCCAGGACAGAGCTCCCTTGTGGAGCTCACAGCCCGCACACGACCTCTGGCAGCAGCACAGCACCCTCACAAACTGCTGACCACGAGCACCTCTCCCTGCCAAAAGCTCAGGGCTGCAGTCCTTCCTCACCTTGAGCAGCGCGGCCTCGTTGTAACGCCGCAGGGAGGCTCCAGCAGACCTGGGTGCTGACCCTGGGGTCTGGGCATCCCGGAGGCTCTGGGCTGTGCCTCGCCGAGCTCGCACCGTATAGCGGTGGAAGGTCTTGTGTTCCTGCACCTGGGGGCTGCAGAGGGGGGCAGACGTAAGCAATGGGAGCTGTGCACAGAGAGGAGGTGAGCTGATGCTCCCTGGGACCCCAAAGGTTAACATTTCTCCCGCAGTGCAAGTGGGGTTAGCCAGCCCTCCAGAGAAGAGGAGCTGCTGGTGCCCAGGCTGCGGTAAGCACTGCGATGGAGGAGGGAGGTGCTGGCCTTCAGGGAGAGAAGAAGAGCTCCTTCAACACCTGGACCCACTTGTCTCTGCCCAGAGGGGCAACCCCAGCCCCGTTCCCCCGTACTCACCCCCGGAACACAGCTCCTGCGAAGTGCCCACCGCCCATCATCAGCACAACCCAGCAGGTGTTTGTGCTGAGGCTCTGCAGTGACGCTGTCAGCTCCTCCGGCTCCTCGCTGCCACCCTGAGACAGATACCGCTGCTAGCACCTACGGGATCCCCTTGCTGTCCCCCAGGACAGAGCACACCCCCCTGCTGGCACATGCATCACCCCCGTCACACTCCTGGGAGCGTCTCATCGCCTGGGGCTCTGACCTGGTGAGCAGAACCCACCCTTCCCATAAAGGGCCACCAGGGATTTTCGGGCAGGTGAAAGCTACACCCCAGTGCTCCCCCTTTTCTCTGCGTCCCCTCTCCCAGCCCGCAGGGCCGTGACTTGCCTTCCCCGTGCTCAGCACGCAGCGGTAGGCGGAGAGGAGCTGCCCGCTCGCGTTGCGCAGCAGCACCTTGTGGGAACGGGGCAGCTGTGGGGGTCCGGGGCTGCTGCTGGCTGGGGGCTGTGGTTCGGACTCGCTGCTTGCATCTGAGCTCTCCGAATCAGACCCCGAGATGCTGGAAATATCACCTGCAGGGAAGATGAGATAGGACAGCGGGGCAGGACAAAGATCAACAAACAGCCTCCCCAAAAGTTTGGCCCTACGGACCTACCCACAGCCCTAATATGTCTTGTGCAATACCCTACGTATCACAAGGAGGCTGTGGGCAGGGGAGATATGGGGTCTGGGGCTCTGCACCCCCAGCTATGCACCAGCAGGGGCTCAGGCAGACCATGACAGGCCAGCAGGGCTCAGGAGCAGCGATGAGGCCCCCAGAAGCCCTCAGAAGAGCTGTGAACCAGCCCAGGCAGCTGAAAGCTTCCCCCCTGGGCAGAACAACCCCAGAGAGGCCCCTGATGGGCTCTGGGCCCTGATGGGGCGTCCCCATTCCTCACCTGCGCTGGTTTTCTCCTCAAACACCTCCATGGGCAGCGTCCGGCGCCCCAGGAGCCGCTGCTTCAGGTTGAAGCGGTGCCAGTCGAGGCGGTAGTGCTCGACCTGTGGGGATAAGAGGGGTCAGCCGGCGGGGTCCCGGAGCCCCACAGCACCCACCCCAAGAGACCCCACACGTCCCAGCAGCCCTGCGGGGTGCTCGGATCCCTCCTCACCTGCTCCTCCCGGCTGCTGAAGTGCTGGGCGCAGGCTGAGCACCACAGCCCCTCGGGCACCTCGGGGACATCAGGGACATGGGGGACATCGGGGACATGGGGCACCTCGGGGACCCCGCCGCCCTTCTCCTGGCCGGGGCTGGCAGCAGCTTGCCCTGAAAGAAGCACAAAGCAGCTGTGCAGGGGGGCCTCGGGGACCCTTTATGGGGCTTGCCAGGCAGCAGCAAGCCCCCCAGGGGGTCCCCACTCACCGTCCCCTGCCAAGGCGAAGCGGGTGACAAGGGACAGCCCGTGCAGCAGCGCGGCGTCCTGGGCGGCGAGGAACACCGAGAGGCTGCGGGGCGCCGCCATCCCCCCCCGGGACCCCCACGGGGACCCTCCAGGGACCCCCCCCCTGGTCTCTTTGGGGTCCCCCCCGGCGGTGATGGCAGCCCTAAGCCCCGTCCCCCGCTCCGCCCCGCTCCGTCACATCCTTCTCCTCCCCTACCGGCCGCCGCCATCCACTGGTCGGAGCTGTGGGGCGGCCCCCGAAGGGGGGGGACACCGCTGGTGGTGGTGGTGGTGGTGGCCGGGGGGGGGGGGTGTCCTCGGGGGTCCCGGCTATGGCTCAGCTGGAGACGCAGTACCAGAGGCTGGAGAGCTCCTCCACGGAGTCCCCACCCGGCGGTGGAGACCTCCTGGTGCACGTCCCCGAGGGAGCCAAGTGTGAGCCGGGGGGAATGGGGGCACCGGGGGGTATCGGGGGGAATGGGGGGGGAACGGAAAAAAGGGGCTGGTGTAGGGCCCGAGGGAACGGGGGTGGGGGGTTGGGGTTATGGGGAGCATGGGTGGGCGGCTGTGGGGTCAAGGGGACTGCAATGGGAGGCTGGGGGGCTGCTGGGGGAGCAGGGGTAGGGGTTTGGGGTCGGGGGGCACTGGGGGTGTGGGGTTGTGGGGTTGGGGGCAGCGGGGTGGTGTTGGTTTGCTTGTTCACCCTGTCTCTCTCCCTTCAGCTCCGTGGCACCATATAGAGAACCTGGACCTCTTCTTCTCTCGGATATCCTTTCCCAGCTGGGCATGGCTTGGAGCTGGGGTGGGGGCTGCCCCGTCCCCCCCAGTGACTCCAGAGGGGCTGTGGGGTGACAGACCCCCTGTCTGTGGGTGTCCCTGCGTTGTCCCGCACCTGAGAGCTTTCCTGAGTTTGTGCCCTGTGCTGGGACATAATCCTTCTCTGAGGGCTGGGTGGGGGAAGAATGGGGTCGGAGGGAAGGGGTCTCCAGATTCTTCTCCTTGACTGTAGCGTTCACGTCTATAACCTGCACCAGAAGAATGGCTTCACCTGCATGCTCATCGGGGAGATCTTTGAGCTCATGTAAGTGCAGGCTGCCCCTCCGTTGGGACCGTGACAGCTGCTGGGGAATGGTTACCGCAGTTGGCTGGACAGGAGGATGCCCTTTACAGTCATCTTGTCCACCCCTCGATAGAGTTACCCGTGCCGAAACCTTCGGTTCATTTTGGGGAACTGTTGCCGTGGCAGTGTGTGACCCTGCGTCTTCGTGACGTGTCACGCTGTGTCCTGCCTGCGTCACGTTTTGCGGGGGCAGAAGCGTGATTCCCTCATGGCTTCTCCCTTTCTTCACAGGCAGTTCATCTTCGTGGTGGCCTTCACCACCTTTCTTATCAGCTGTGTGGATTATGACATCCTCTTCGCCAACAAGGCAGTAAATCACAGCCAGCATCCCACGGAGCCCATTAAGGTGACTCTACCTGATGCCTTCCTGCCTCCAAATGTCTGCAGTGCGAGGTAGGCACTACCAAGGGCACGTGAGCCACTGCTCTTCTTCAGGTGCTAAGATCTCCTTCCCTGGGCTCGATTCCCACTCTGTGCTCTTCCTGCTTGCAGAATCCAGGCAAACAGCTTCCTCATCTGCATCCTGGTGATAGCTGGAGTTTTCTGGATCCACCGGCTTGTCAAATTTATTTACAATATCTGCTGCTACTGGGAGATCCACTCTTTCTACATCAACGCCCTCCGCATCCCCATGGTGAGTAGCTGGGCCGAGGGCTGCACGTGGTGCTGCTGAGGGAAGCGGGAGGCGTGTGGTGAGAAGCAGCTCACCTCCACTCCTCTCCGTGCTCAGCTTCTCTGGGAGGCTTGTGCTGAGCTCTTGTCCCCCTGCTTCAGCTCATCCCAGCCTATGTGACTGCATGGCAATCCCTCCAGCAGCCAACGCACTGCCTGTGAACCCCTCTGCCCAGCTCTCTGTGTTGGCACGAGCTTCTGCCATCTGCCACCCAGTATGTTTATTCTCCTGCGATGGCCTTTTCTGCGGTGCCTTTCAGCAGAAGGGACATCAGTGAGGGCATTCTCAGGCCTCCCTGGGAAGCAGAGAGCAGCAGCTTCCTCGTTTACTGGAACTGTGATGGGGAAACTGGGGCGTGGAGCTACCTAGCTGCTGAAGACAGGCTGATCAGTGTGTCAAAGCTGGGCTTTGAGGCTTGCACGTACATCCTCGTCCAGAGTCCTTGCTCTGACAGACAACGCTGAGGGGTGTGTGCGCGTGTTTTGAGGAGAGATTGTGTCTTGAGAAAGATGGGGTGGAGCCACGAGGCCTGGGTTGTCCCCAGTTTTTTCACAGGCTCCCTCTGGGGTGCTGGTTGAGTCCCTTCCCCTGTCTGTGCCTTGCTGCTGACTCTAAACGCAGGACTGTGAGCTCTGGGAGGATCCACATGAGTCTGGGCCTGTGCTCCTGCCTCCCCGGCAGCTGGAAAACAGCCACCGCCATAAAGTGAGGGGGAAAGGGCACTGGGGCAAGGCGTGGGGTTTGCTCGCTGCTGCAGGCTGAGGCAGTGCAGGAAGAGGTGCCTGATGGCAGGATTTCGGCTCATCCATGCCCCGAGATGTGCTCTGGGACCCGCTGTTTGGGTGGGCCCAGCCTGCCCCTAACCTCGCTGCTTTCCCCTACAGTCCAACCTGCCCTACTACACCTGGCAGGAGGTGCAGGCCCGCATCGTGCAGATCCAGAAGGAGCACCAGATCTGCATCCACAAGAAGGAGCTGACAGAGCTGGACATCTACCACCGCATCCTCCGCTTCAAGAACTACATGGTGGCCATGGTGAACAAGTCGCTGCTGCCCATCCGCTTCCGCCTGCCCCTGCTGGGAGACACCGTCTTCTACACGCGGGGGCTCAAGTACAACTTCGAGCTCATCTTCTTCTGGGGGCCTGGCTCTCTCTTCGAGAATGAGTGGAGCCTGAAGGCCGAGTACAAGCGGGCTGGGAACCGCCTGGAGCTGGCCGAGAAGCTCAGCACTCGCATCCTCTGGATTGGCATCGCCAACTTCCTCCTCTGCCCTCTCATCCTCATCTGGCAGATCCTCTACGCCTTCTTCAGCTACACGGAGATCCTGAAGCGGGAGCCGGGCAGCCTGGGGGCCCGCTGCTGGTCTCTCTACGGCCGCTGTTACCTCCGTCACTTCAACGAGCTGGACCACGAACTGCACTCGCGCCTCAGCAAAGGCTACAAGCCAGCTTCCAAGTACATGAACTGCTTCATCTCCCCGCTCCTCACCATCGTGGCCAAGAACGTGGCCTTCTTTGCAGGCTCCATCCTGGCGGTGCTCATCGCTCTCACCATCTATGACGAAGACGTGCTGGCAGTCGAGCACGTCCTGACCACGGTCACCCTGCTGGGGGTGGGCATCACGGTGTGCAGGTGAGCTGGGTCCGGACTGCCCCCCGTGCTGAGGGACTCCTAGGTTACAAGTGGACGTGAACCTGTGTGAGTGAAGGGCACGGCTTGGGGGCTCGGAGTGGGGCAGGCAGGAGAAGGGGGAGCTTGGACGCTGTGAAGATGCCTTCAGGGGTGATGTGATGGTGTGGGGGTGTTGCTGGAGCTGGACAGTGACATCCCGGGGCTGGGCAGGCAGGAGGAGTGAAGTGGGTTGGAGTGAAGGCCACAGGTGAAGCTGCGATGTGGGCCAGTCGCCCTGCCACCCCAGGACGAGGTCTTCCAGGAACGCTGACGTTTTCCTGCCCTGCAGGTCCTTCATCCCCGACCAGCACCTGGTGTTTTGCCCAGAGCAGCTGCTGCGAGTCATCCTGGCACACATCCACTACATGCCTGACCACTGGCAGGGCAATGCCCACCGCTACGAGACCAGGGACGAGTTTGCCCAGCTCTTCCAGTACAAAGCGGTGAGCCTGGCACGCGAGGGGCTGGGATGGAAACTCTCTCCCATCCCTGGGCTGGCAGAGGATCGAGGCAGCTTTCTCAGAGACCCCCAGCCCCAGAAAACGGGCTGGAGCTGGCTTTGGGGGCTGGCAGGTTTCTTGACCTCCTCAGCCTCGCGCTGAGCCCGCCGTCTTTGTGCTCAGGTCTTCATCCTGGAGGAGCTCCTGAGCCCCATCATTACACCCCTGATCCTCATCGTCTGCCTGCGGCCCAAGTCCTTGGACATCGTCGACTTCTTCCGCAACTTCACGGTGGAGGTGGTGGGTGTGGGCGACACCTGCTCCTTCGCCCAGATGGACGTGCGCCAGCACGGCCACCCGGCGGTAGGTCCCGCAGGGAGCAGCGTGGGCCCCACACATCGTATCTGCTCCTTCAGGCACAGAAAAGGCTGTAAAGCACCACTCCTGGCAGCCGGGCTGCTTTTGCCCGGGAGACAAGGAGCCTAGGGGAGATGGAAGATCCTTTCCCTTTGGAGAAAACCTGGAGTGACAGAGGATCGGTCTGTGTGCTGTGCCTCATGCGGGTTGCTCGTCAGGAAGGACTCCCTAGTGAAAGGGACAGGAGCTAGGGAGGGGTGGTCTCGCTGTGGCAGCTTTTAAGAAGTTATTTGTTGGCTGCAGCTTCTCCTGCTGCGGGTTTCAGCTCCGTTCGTTGTGACCGGCCCTCATCTCTCTAGTTCCCTTGGATATTTTGGGATGGAGGTGGAAGGTGGGCTGCAAGGGCTGTACTAATACAGGGCTTTTGGTGCAGTGCTCGCCTTCTGCACGGAGCTGTGGCCCAGCTTGTGCTGGTTGCTTTCCCCAAACCAGCTGTGGGATTCCTGGGCTCGGCACGGGCATAAAGCACATCCTGACCCTCTTTATCTCTCTGTGCTCCGCAGTGGATGTCAGCAGGAAAGACGGAGGCCTCCATTTACCAGCAGGCGGAGGATGGCAAGACGGAGCTGTCCCTCATGCACTTCGCCATCACCAACCCCAAGTGGCAGCCGCCCCGCGAGAGCACGGCCTTCATCGGCTTCCTCAAGGAGCGGGTGCACCGCGACAGCAGCGTGGCGCTGGCCCAGCAGGCTGTGCTCCCCGAAAATGCCCTCTTCAGCTCCATCCAGTCCCTGCAGTCGGAGTCGGAGGTGCCTGGGAATGGGGGGGGACGTGGGGTGTTCCTAGGGTGCGAACAAGCTGTAATAATCAGAGCTTCTGGGCAAAGTTTGCCCTTGTCTGTGCTGGGATGTGAAACGTGGTGGATCAGCACTCGTTGGGACTGCTTCTGGCTCTCTAGGGAAGGGCCTCCAGGTCTCTGCGCAGGGCAGTGATTCTCCCTCTGTTTTGACTCTGCAGCCTCACAGCCTGATTGCCAATGTGATAGCGGGCTCCTCGGCGCTGGGCTTCCACGTGGGCCGTGATGGGCAGGCTTCTCGCCACCTCTCCGAAGTGGCCTCGGCCCTGCGCTCCTTCTCCCCGCTCCAGTCTGCCCAGCAGCCCCCCAGTGGCTTCCAGACCGCAGGAAGGGCCGGAGAGGGCACCCAGCCTCGGGGTGCCAGTGCCATGACAGCTTCTGGGTAAGGGCATGCAGCAGCCTTGGCCGCCAGCTGCTGGAGATGCTGCAGAGCTCCTGTTCCTATCCAGCATGGGAGTCTGTGAGCCTGGCATTAGAGCAGAGAGGGGTCTGGAGGGGTGTTGGGGGCCGCCTGGGCAGCAAACCTCACTCGTGTTTCCCGTGGCAGTGCTGATGCGAGGACGGTGAGCTCGGGGAGCAGTGCCTGGGAGGGTCAGCTGCAGAGCATGATTCTCTCAGAGTATGCCTCCACCGAGATGAGTCTGCACGCGCTCTACATGCACGAGGTGAGCAGCCTGAAGCTGGGCTGGCCAGAGGGGTGGCAGGACCGGGGTGTCCTTCCTTGGGGGTTGGAGTGAGCTGCGGAGAGGGCCTATGGGGGAATTTGGGCTCTCCCCACATGGTTGACCTGCTCGTGTCTTGGCCCTGCAGCTGCACAAGCAGCACGCGCAGCTGGAGCCCGAGCGGCACACTTGGCACCGGCGGGAGAGCGACGAGAGCGGGGAGAGCGCCCACGAGGAGCTGGACGCTCAGCGGGGTGCCCCCGTCCCCATCCCTCGCTCTGCCAGCTACCCCTTCTCCTCGCCGCGGCAGCCTGCCGAGGAGACGGCCACGCTGCAGACCGGCTTCCAGCGGCGCTACGGTGGCATCACAGGTATGAGAGCCAGAGCAGGGGGCTGAGCTCCAGGCCCAAATCCCACAACCGACGCCCTGTGCGGGTTGGCACGAGCGACCTGCTTGCCCCAGAAGACTGACGGCCCCCCCCTCAGCTAACTAATCTCCCTCCTTGCCTCTCCTGCAGACCCCGGCACAGTGCACAGAGCCCCGTCGCACTTCTCCCGCCTCCCCTTGGGAGGCTGGGCTGAGGACGGGCAGGCAGCGAGACACCCAGAGCCCGTGCCAGAGGAGAGCTCGGAGGATGAGCTTCCACCGCAGATCCACAAGGTAGGGGTGAAGGCTGCTGGCTCCGGATACGGGGTGAGGGTGCCGGTGCCAGGAAGGGCCACATCCCTCCTCTGTCTTGCAGGTATAGCCTTGTAGACTGGGGATCTCGTGGGGGATGCAGACTGGGGGCCGCCTGGGCAGCAGGATGCGGCATCAGCCTGGTTCTTCTCCCATCCCGAGGGGACCGGGTGGTCGCGGGCTCCGTTTTATTGCCATCCTTTTGCCGGAGAGAGACAAAGCTGCCGGGCCGGCGGCTCTGCGGCGGCAGCGCCTTGTGTCCAGCCAGCGCCACTCTGACTCTCGTGGGGTGGACGCGTGTGTGAGTACATAACCTGTGTCTGTGTTCACGTCTGTGTCGTCTGTGCCGGAGGATCGCTGCGGAGCCTGGGACAGCGGACGGGACGGGACTGGCAGCGACGGGCGCGGAGGTGGCGGCTGCTGGTGGCAGACATGGGGAGAAGGCACCAGCTCCAGCCGGCCGCGGGGAGCTGGGAGCTGCCTCCCGAACGAAGGCAGGGAGCTGGAGACTCCTGGGGCTGTCGAAGGGGGCACTGCCTGCAGCCCTGGGGGTGCCCAGCGCCGCGTTCCCCCTCCCAGAGAGGACCAATGTTGCGCCCCTCTGGCTGGAGCAGGACAGCAGCGGGGCAGTTGCCCACCCGTTTGCCCCAGCGCCCTGCAGCAGGATGCCCCCAGCTGCTGCTCTGCGTGTCGGGCTGGGACCTAGAGCTGCTGGCAACAGCTCCGGGCTGCGGGGATGCTGCAGCTCCTCCCCGGCTCCCATGACGGCTGCCCTGGTGCAGGCACACAAGGAGGGGACCTTGGGGTGGCAGTCCTGGCTCTCTGCTGTCCTTCCCTGCCCTGTCCTGGGGCTGAGGTGGCACTTTCTGCCCTGCACGGTGCCCGTGGGATGTGCTCGCAGTGCCAAGGAGCCCCTGGTGTGGTGCAGCCCGGTGTTAGCCGGGAGTGCACGCAGCCTGCTCGGAGCCCACGGTGGAGGTCTTGTGCTCTGTGTATCGATTCCCTGCCCCCTGTGCCCGGTCTGTGATGGGTCTGTTTTCCTCTCGTGGCCATTTCTGTGGTATCCGGCCTTCCCTCCTGCCCAGACAAAGGCTTCAGTGTGTCTCGCATCTTCCCCCCAGGGGCTCCTGGCTCCGTCCTCCCTTCCCAAGGCCATCCTTCTGCTTGCAGCGTGGCTTCAGCCGCTGTGGAGGCCGCATGCAAAGCAGCTGGCTGGTGCCTCGCGTGGGAAGAAGGGGTGCCCTGAACCGAAAAGGGAGAGGCAAACCCCTTGGGGGGGGGATGGAGGAAGGCATCAGGATCCTGGCTGTGCAGCGTGACCTTGGCCAAGGCCTTCCCGAGATCATTCTGCTTTCCCTCTGCTCTCTCCCAGTGGCATCCTTTGAGGCTCTGCATCTCAGCTCCCCACTGCCAGGCTTTGCTTCCACCTCGCTCCCCTCGCCTCCGGCAGGGATGCCTTGCTTTTGCCGTGCCCAGCAGCACTCTGGGCCCTCCTCTCCCATTCCTGGAGCGCAGAGGGTGACCTTGCTTCCCCTGCCAGGTTATTGCCCCCTGTCCTTTGAACCTGGGCCAGGCGCAGGGTGCTGAGCCAGCTGCTGCACCTGTGGCACTGAGGACAGGGTGGAGGCGGCGAGCAGGGCTCCTTCTCCGACCCTGGGCTTCCCTGCACCCCTGGGACCTGCGAGTGGTGGCGATCTCCGCCGAGCTAGGGAGCAAAGAGGGAGCAAAACCTTCCCAGCCTGTGCCACCCGGGCTCCCTCCGGGCAGGGAGGTGACCGAGGTGATGTTCCCTGCCCCGGCAGGGATTGCACAGGCTGAGCACGGATGGCCTTGAAGGCAAGCTCAGCCCCGTGGGCTATGGGATGTGGTGTCTGGGCACCCTGGCATCGCTGCTGCCGCTTCCCAAGCTGGGCAGCTGAAGGCTGGTTGCGTTTTTGGGGGCTGGGGGGGAAAGCCCTGTGCCTTTCCCTGGGCTCGAGGGAGGGAGAGGCCGGCCAGGAGCCCCTCGCCGCATGTCGTGCTTGTGTGGTCGGTGTCCCGTGTGCATGGCGAGCCGCGTTTCCTCGGCCCCGTGGGCATGGGGGTGCCCGGGGAGCCCTCACGACGAATAAAAGCCGGGGTGTTATCAGCCGTGTCCGTGTGTCTGTCCGCACCGGGGGGGGATGCTGCGGTGCCAGCAGCACCAGGGCTTGCGCTGCCCAGGGACCAGCGATTCCCTAGGGGGGTGGGATGCTTTTGGGGTGCTTTTGGGGTGCCGGGGGGGGGCGCACAGGGAGCCTGGAGGTGCGCAGGGCCTGCCATGGTTGCCAAGAGCGGCTGGAAGGAGCTAAATATAAATTCATTTATTTATATCCCGCCCCATCTGTGCCGGGGAGGGGAGGGGGGGGGCGCACCCCGTCCTGCCCGACCTCTCCCCGGGGGCTATCAGCAGCCCCAGGGCCCGGCTGCCCCAGGAGATAAGAGGGTGGAGAGGGGGGGGAGGAACGGGAACGGGGCGAGGGGAGGGGAAGAAGGGAGGGAAGGAGAGGGGAGGGCCGGGCCCGGCGGGGCGGGGAGCGGAGGAGAGGCGGTGCCAGGGCCTGGAGGAGGCAGCGAGGCCGGGAGGGACACCGGGAGGCGGCGGGGCCGGGGGCAGGTGAACGGGGACGGGACGGGAAGGGACAGGGGGCGGCTGCCCGGGGGGCTGGGAGGGGGTCCCGGGGTTGGGGAGGGCGCACGGCGTGGGTGCACCCCGGGGTTCGTCCCCTAAGGGCACCCCAACATCGCCCCGTGTCACCCCCACCCACCCACGGGTCCCTGGTGGCACCCACCCCACACACTGAGCCCCCTTTTCCTCCCCAATTTCTCTCCCCGCAGCCCCCCGCCCGGCGAGGATGGCGCTGCTGGGGGGCTACTGCGAGGGCAATGGCTCGGTGGCGCAGGCGTGGGTGCAGGGGGGCTTCCAGCCCTGCTTCTTCTTCACCCTGGTGCCCACCGTGCTGCTCAGCGTCTGCCTGCTGCTGGGCGCCCTGCAGTACGCCTGCTACCTCCGTTTCGGCCGCGCCATGGAGCCCAAATACATCCCTCGCTCGCCCCTCTACCGTGCCCAAGTCCTGCTGTCCCTGCTGCTGGCCCTGCAGCCCTTCGGGGGGCTGCTGTGGCAAGTAGCGGGGGGCAGGAGGCTGTACGGGTACATGGTGCTGCACGCCTGCCTCTGGGCTCTCAGCTGGGGCTGCGCCGTGGCCCTCCTGCAGCTGGAGCGCAGGCGGGTGCTGGCGCACGACCGCACGCGGGGCCACGGCACCGTCCTCCTCCTCTTCTGGGCGCTGGCCTTCGCCGCCGAGAACCTGGCGCTGGTGTGCTGGAGGAGCCCGCTGTGGTGGTGGGCGCTGGGGGACACCAACCAGAAGGTAAGAGGGCAGGGAAGGGGGTCGGTGGGTGCCCGTCCACCCCCCTGGGCCAAACCTCTCCCGTCTCGTGCCCGTCTCGAACCCTTCTCCCCCCAGGTGCAGTTCGGCTTCTGGCTGCTGCGGTACGGCTGCACCTTCCTGCTCTTCGTCCTGGGCATGAAGGCGCCGGGGCTGCCCCACAAGCCCTACATGCTGCTGGTCAACGAGGAGGAGCGGGACGTGGAGAACAGCCAGGTGAGTCCCGGGACCCTGGGAGATCGGGGCTGGTTTTCTTGTTTGGTGACCCCTCTTTGTCTGCGCTCCCCCAGCCGCTGCTGCAGGACGCGGGCAGGAGCAGCTCCACCTGGAAGGATTTTCGGAGGAAGCTGCGGCTGCTGGCACAGTACATGTGGCCGAAAGGCAACCGGCTGCTGCAGGGGCTGGTGCTCTTCTGCATGGCTCTCATGGGGCTGGAGCGGGCCATCAACGTCTTCGTCCCCATCTACTACAAGAACATCGGTGAGGTGCCCGGGGATGGTTGTCCTGGCTCAGGGACGCCCCGGCCCCCGCTGTCAGGAGGCTTGGGGGAGTCCCCAATTCAGCCATCACAGAGCAAATCTGGCACACCCCAAGGGATGCTGCATTTTGGGGTGGCCGCCCTGTGCTTCACCGAGTGCTGGGGGGGGACACGAGTGACCCGGGAGGGTGCAGGGACCTGGCAGGAGCTGGGTGCTGGGGCTGGTTCCCATGGGGCACCCAGCGGTGCTCCCTGCCCCGACACGTGCCAAATTGTCCCCAGTGAATGAGCTGACGGAGGGTGCCCCCTGGCACACCCTGGCCTGGACCGTCTGCATCTACGTGGGGCTGAAGTTCCTGCAGGGCGGCGGTGCCGGTAAGAACCGGAGAGACAGCACGGGGACAGCGCGGGTTGGGGACCCCATCCCCACCCGTTGCCCCGGTGTCCCCCCTCTGCAGGCTCCACCGGCTTCGTGAGCAACCTGCGCACCTTCCTGTGGGTGTGGGTGCAGCAGTTCACCAACCGGCAGGTGCAGGTGCAGCTCTTCGCCCACCTCCACGGCTTGTCCCTGCGCTGGCACCTGGGCCGCCGCACCGGCGAGGTGCTGCGCAGCGTGGACCGGGGCACCAGCAGCATCAACAGCCTGCTCAGGTCAGAGCCAGCCCGTAACGGTGGCCGGGCTCACCCCTCCGATCGGCCTCGCCTGATGTCCCCTCTGTGTCCCCCCCCTGCAGCTACATCGTCTTCAGCATCGTCCCCACCGTCGCCGACATCGTCATCGGCATAGTTTATTTCACCTCCGTCTTCAGCGCCTGGTTCGGCCTCATCATCTTCGTGTGCATGAGCCTCTACCTGAGTGAGTGCGATGGGGAAAATTGGGGGGTGCCAGGATGCTGCCGGGGCTGCGGGCACCCCGCACCGACACGGCCCCTTCCCACCGCAGCTCTGACCATCTTCATCACCGAGTGGAGGACCAAGTACCGGCGGGACATGAACACGCGGGACAACGAGGCCAAGTCCCGGGCTGTGGATTCACTGCTCAACTTCGAGACGGTGACAACGGAGGGGCGAGGGTGGGTGCTGAGCATCACCCCCCGGCGCTGGGGAGGGTGCTGAGCCCTGCGTCCCGCAGGTGAAGTACTACAACGCCGAGAGCTACGAGGTGAACCGCTTCAACGAGGCCATCGTCAAGTACCAGGTATGGGGTGGAGGGGAAGGAGCTGGGATTTTTGGGCGGTGACGGGGCTTTGCCGTGGTTCGGGGGGGCTCACGGAGCACCTTGCCTCTTGCAGCTCTCCGAGTGGAAGGTGAGCGCCTCGCTGGGCCTCCTCAACCAGACCCAGAACCTGGTCATCGGCATGGGGCTGCTGGCGGGGTCCCTGCTCTGCGCCTACTTCGTCACTGAGAACAAGCTGCAGGTGAGGCCGGGGCCAGCCCTGCCCCGGGGAGGGGGTCCTGCCGCCGGGGGTGATGGCCACGTCTCCTCCTGGCCCTTCCAGGTGGGGGATTTTGTCCTCTTCGGCACCTACATCATCCAGCTCTACACACCGCTCAACTGGTTCGGGACGTACTACAGGTAGTGCTGCCCCCTCCCCGGGAGCGCACGGCGCACGGCGAGCTCCCCAAACCTTCCCCTCCGCTCTTTGCCCCCTTTCCAGGATGATCCAGAACTCCTTCGTGGACATGGAGAACATGTTCGAGCTCTTCCACGAGGAGCAGGAGGTGAGGGGGCTGCACCCCGAGCCCGCTCCCCGGCACGGCCCCGGGTGCTGGGGCCGGTGCTGAGGCCGGGGGGCTCTGCCCGGCAGGTGAAGGACGCGGTGAACGCCGGAGACCTGCGCCTGGAGGCCGGGCGCATCGAGTTTGAGAACGTGCACTTCAGCTACGTGGACGGGTACGGGGCGCTGGGCAGGGCGGGGGTGAAGCCAGCAATGGGATCTGGCACGGGGACAGGGGGGACGGGAGGTGGCCCTGAGCTCTGCTCCCTCTCCCAGGAAGGAAATCCTGCAGGACGTCTCCTTCTCCGTGATGCCTGGGCAGACCCTGGCCCTGGTGAGAGCAGGACCCTGGGATTTGGGGCGAGGAGGTGGCGGGGACTGGGGGGTGAAGGACTGGCCCTAAAGCGGGACAGTCCTTCCTCGCTCAGCCCCTCGCATCCAGCAGCTGGGGGGGGGTCTGTGGTGTCCCCAAAATATTTTGAGCGCAGGTGGGACCCTCGGGCTCGGGGAAGAGCACCATCATCCGCCTGCTCTTCCGCTTCTACGACGTGCGGGGCGGCTGCATCCGCATCGACGGGCAGGACATCTCCCAGGTGAGCTCTGTAGGGTGGGAAGGGGGCGGCGGGGCACCGGGAATAGGGTCTGAACGAGCCCTCCCCTCCCACCCCACAACCTCCCCAGGTGAAGCAGGCGTCGCTGCGCACCCACATTGGGGTGGTGCCCCAGGACACGGTGCTCTTCAACGACACCATCGCCAACAACATCCGCTACGGCCGGGTCCTGGCCACCGACGAGGAGGTGCAGGAGGCAGCCCGCGCCGCCGACATCCACGACCGCATCCTTTCCTTCCCCGACGGTGAGACCCCGCGGCCCCCTTCCCCGCCCTCGTGGCTCACAGGGTGGGCGCTGCTGGCCGTGCTCTGCCTCTCCCTGCAATCCTTTTGGGTCCTGCCCCCGTCTCGGAGGGAGCAGCATGGTTTATTTTTGCCCTTGTGCCCGCAGGGTACAGCACCCAGGTGGGGGAACGGGGGCTGAAGCTGAGCGGGGGGGAGAAGCAGCGCGTGGCCATCGCGCGCACCATCCTGAAGGGCCCCCGCATCATCCTGCTGGATGAGGTAAGGGCAAAGCCTCCCCCCCCCACTCCTTTTTTTTTCCCCAACTGTGCCCTGCAGCAGCCCCCTTTTTGGCAAGCTGCCTCCCGTGGCCACGTCCCTCTCCCCCAGGCCACCTCCGCGCTGGACACGGAGACGGAGAGGAACATCCAGGCCTCCCTGGCCAAGGTGTGCGCCCACCGCACCAGCATCGTCGTGGCGCACAGGTAGGGATTTGGGGAAGGGGCTGATCCAGCTCACAAAGCCCTCCTGCAGCGGGGTGGCAGGATTTCGGAGGGCATGGGGAAGGGCAAGCCCCACAGATTTGCCACAGCATCCTCCAGAGCAGCGCATCCTGGCGCTCAGACACCTTTCCTGGCCGGCTTGGGGCATCACCAAGGGTTCCTTGGGCTGGCTGAGGAGGAGCAGGGACTTTCCTCACCCCCCCCCATGGGACAGCAGCTCCTGGCGCTGTGCAAGCCCATTTTTACCCCCCCGCAGGCTCTCCACCGTGGTGGGCGCAGACCAGATCCTGGTGCTCAAGGACGGGCGGATTGCAGAGCGCGGGAGGTGAGCGAGGGAGCCGGGGGGGGGCATGGTGCTGCCTACCCACGGGGACCCCAGCTCTGGGGCTGGCTCGGGAGCCTGCAGCCCCCCCCGTTGTCCCCGCAGGCACGAGGAGCTGCTGCAGAAGGGCGGCGTGTACGCCAGCATGTGGCTGCAGCAGCAGCAGGCTGGGGACGAGGGCGAGAGCAAGGAGCGGCGCACCGAGAAGCCCCCCGGCAGCAAGAAGGGGCCGTGAGGAGGGCCGGGGGCTCCGCTGTGACTCCAAAGCAAGGCTCGGGGTCCCCGTGGTGCCGGGGGACCCCCGCCGGCAGCTGCGGCTCTGTGTGTGTGCCAGGAGCGGCAGGGACTGGCTTGGACACTCCGCTGCGTTTGTACCCGTTTGGTTTGCTGGTGTGCAGCTCCTTAAAATCTGGTCCCTCCCAGCTCCGTGCCTGCGTGCTCTGGGCAAGGTGCCTGCAAGGCTCCCCGGGGCTGGGGGCTGCGCTGCGGGCAGGGATGGGGACAAGGGGGGGGCACCGCCTGTGCCAGGGGGTCCCCGCCAGCACCGAGGGCTGCAGGGAGCAGGGAGCAGTGCAGCCGGTGCCCGCTTTGTCCCCCCGTGCTGCCACCCCCACCGCTGTGCCCCCTTCCGCCCCCCTCCAGATCGCAGCTCTGAGCCTGCTGCTCCCGCACAGCCACTCTGCGCCTCGTGCTATGCCTTTTATTTTCTCCCGAGCAGCACTTGGACGCCTTTTCAGCGCTCCTGCAGCACCGGGCACAGCCCCACGGGCAGGAGCAGGTCCAGCAGGGAAAGCTGGCGAGGAAGCAGCACGGGGCGGCACCGACCTCCCCCAGGGGGCTGCCAGGACGTGACCCCAACCCGGGGAATCAGCTCCTGCCTGTGGGGCCAGAGGGTGCTGCTGCTCCCGAGGGGATGCCCTGCAGCACGGCTGGGGCTAGAGGAGGGGATGAAGCCCCCCAGCCCAGCCCTGCCCTCTCCCCACCTCCCCAGCGGTGCCAGGGCACCGGCTGCGGGCTCAGCACCCTCCGTGCGCCGCCGCTCGCTTCGGCCAGTGTGCGCCTGGGCTCTCCCCAAGCCTGCCCCTCCAGGGGGTTTGCTGCACCCCCTGCACGCGGGGCTGAGCTGTCCGTGTGCGTTTGGGGAGAGGAGATGGTGCCGGGCTCCTGTCAGCATCCAGGGGGTCCTCACGGCGTCCCCGTGGGAGGCCACGGCTGCCCCCGGTGCCACCACCTCCGCGGGCGCACCTCCTATGACATGCTGCAGTTGGAGGGCTTCGAGCCGTGCGCCTGCGAGAGGAAGGAGCACGGGTGAGGAAGGCAGGACCGGAGTCTTCCCCCAGCCTGCAAGGGGCACGGGCAGAGCTCGAGCCCCCCGCCCTGGAGCAGAACCTGGAGGGTTTGAGGAGCGGGGGGGGATCCCAGGATGGATGGGTCCCGCTCACCTGCCGCTGCAGCTGCTGGTACTCGGCTTCGCTTGCCGACAGCGCCTGTGCCAGTGCCAGGTCCTCCTCCTCCTGCGTGCTGGGGGGGCAGAGGCACAGCGTGGGCCTCGTGCCCCCCCCCCGGGGCAGCAGCAGGCGGCGTGCCCCAGCACTCGCCGTGCTCATCGCCGACCGGCGGTCACGAGCGCATTCCCCCCCCCAGCACCCGTGGCACAGAGCTCAGCTCAGCGACGGCTCTGGACTCGTCCCTGTGTCCCCCCCCCAGGCCACGTAGGGCCATTGTCACCCCCCAGCCCCATTGTCACCCCCCCAGCCCCGTGACTCTGGCCCAGCACCGCGTGTCCCCTGCTGTACCTGGGTGGCTGCGCTGTGCCCCGCGCTGACTCCGCCAGGGACAGCTCCAGAGCGCGCTGCAGCGCTTCCTCCTCGCTCTGAAACAAAGCATAGTCTGTCAGCAGGAACCTCCCCCCGAAAAAAAAACACCCCAAAACACCCCAAAAACCCAGCCAGCCCACTCACCAGGCCGTTCTGCAGCACGGCAGCCGGCGGGGAGGTGCTGGGGGCCTGGGACGTGGTTGCTCTGCCCCTGTAGATGGGGGAGAAGCTGGGTCAGTGCTGGCACGAGTGGGTACAGGGAGCGGGGAGCTGGCACCGAGCGGGGTTGCCACCAACCCTACCTGGCCGAGGGGCTGTCTGCGGGCCGGGCAGCTCCACTGCTTGCTGTGCTCGCTGCTTTGGAGGAGGACGCCTGAGCCCTAGCGAGCGCGGCGTGCCTAGGACAGACGGCGGGTCCGTGAGCGAGCGCCCCGGCACCGCGGGGCACCCCTGGGTGCTGAGCGCCCAGGGCGAGGATGCTGGGTGGGTGATACCCCCTCCCCGGCATCCTCTTCCTCCCAGCCACCCCTGGAGGGGGGTGTTTAGCTCCGGGACGTGCAGCAGTCCCAGAGAAGGGCCCAGGGGCAGGAGGACCTTGGCTTCTCCCCCGTCACCCCGCCGTCCCCGCGCCCTCACCCAGCTTTGGAGAGCGAGTGGCCGGCCCCGCTGCAGTCGTGGTCCAGGGGGTGCCGGTGCTTCAGGCAGTAGTTCTTGTGGCACTGCTCGCAGATCACCTTCATCATCTCCTTCTGCTTGCAGCCGGGCTTCAAGCACTTGTTGGTGAAGATCTGCGAGCGGCGGTGGCGGCGCTGAGGGGGGCTGCCCCTCGGTGCCGCTTTTTGGGGTCTATGGGGCCCATCTCCTGCTAGGAGCTTTCCTTGGACACTTTTTTTAGGGTGCACCAACGCTTCGGTCCTCAAGGACAAGGCTTGCTGTGCGCACGGAACAGCACCAGGGCTGCTCCCACACCCACCCTGCCCTTCCTCCAGCCCCGCGTTGCCCCCTAAGAGCTCCCCCAGCCCCGAATTCACCCCACAAAGCCGTCGGGGGGGGGGTTCTCCTGCCCTGGCACTCTCACCTTGCGCTGGCGCTGCGCGGGGTCGGCCTTGCAGTGGCGGTCGATGTGCTCGCCCACCAGCACGTCGGGCATCTCCCCGCGCCTCACGGGCACCGGCGTGTTGCAGAGCGGGCACACGGGGACCTGAACGTCCTGCGGGCGGGGCGAGAAAGGCGTCGGGGGCACGAAGCTTTGGGGGGACAGGTGGCCACGTCCCGCTGGCTCGTCCCAGGAGGGAGCCGGGCACGGCCCCGCGCAACCCTCTCCGGGTGTCCCTCTGGTTGTTTTTTGGGGGGGGGGGGGGGTCAGGGAATGAAGGTCGCCCCCTCCTTTTTGCGCTCACCTTCTTGTAGGCGGAGGTGCAGGCGTGCTGGGCGTAGGCGACGTGGTCGGTGCAGAAGATTTGCTGGCAGGCGTCGCACTTGAGGGGCAGGAAATCTGGGGTGGGGGGCGAGGGACGGGGACGCTCAGCTGGCACCGCGCCCCCCCCGCCCCCCACCGCGGCTCCGCTGCGCGCCCCCCCACCCCCAGCCCCGTGTCCCCCCCCTTTTCCCACCCCCTCCATCCTTTCCCATCCCCTCCATCCTCACCCAGGCGCTGGCAGGGGGGCCAGGAGCAGTGCTCCCCCAGCTCCGGGAACTCCATGGCGGCCCCGAGTCGTTTCCGTGCCGGCGTCACTCGGGGCGGGGACGCGCCCGGCACCACCCCCGCGCGGTCACGGGGCGGCCCCACGGGGTCCCTGCCTCCTGCCAGCGGTCACCCTACACCCACCCCACCGGGATGCCGCAGGGGGCACCCCCCTACAACCCCCTGTACCCCCTAAGACCCAGCCGGGGGGGTCCTGCCCAGGCTGGGGGGCGCGGTGCCGGGTATCCCCAACCCATCCCCAACCCGCAGCCGGAGGGGATTTGCGCCACGGGGAGGGCTTCTTCTTGCTTTAAATATTGTGGGGTTCCCCCCGTCCCCTTTTCTTCCCCCTTCCTTCCCTTTTCCTGTCTCTGCACCCCCCCCAATTCATCCCACCCAGCTCCCGGTTCTCTTCGAGGCGCTTCCGAGCCTGCAGGTGCGGTGCCGAGGAGGTAAAAGGGGAGCTTGGGCAGCCAGCAGGGCCGGGGGTCTGGGCCAGGGGGGACGCACGAGAAGAGGGACGGCGGCTGGAAGAAACTGCAGCACGGAACGGGGCCAGGAGCGAATTTCATTGATTGCCAAAAAAAAAGAAGAAAAAAAACAACCAACCAAACTCCACAGCCACCCACCCGGTAACACAACTCCGATCCGACGGGGAAAAACAGCGATCGCCCGACACCGTGCTCCAGCAGCGATGTGAAAGGTGCCAGCGGGGTGCAGGAGGGGTTTCTGCTTCACAGCGCCCAGCTGCTTCTGGCCCCTGGCCCCCGAGAGCCGTGTCCGACGGTGCTCCCCCTCCCTACCTCCCTCCCCCCCCCAAAACTGAACCAACGGGAGTTAAAATTATTTACACTTTCAGCCATTTAAAAACCCAATAAAATAAAAGATTGCATATGTCCTACGGGGGATCTGGGTGTTAGCAGCAGCTACAGCTAGCTCGGTACTCTGCGTGCAAAAACGAAAAGACAAAACAGAAGACAGACCAAAATACTGCACCATTACTAGGAAGCGTTGGCTGGGGTTGGTGTTTCCATCGTGGCGTAAGGCTTCTAGGAGCCGGCTCCCCCCCTGGCCGCGGGGCAGGGGTGGCTCCCGCTCAGCCAGCGCAGAGGCCGGGCTCTAGAAGGATGGGAAGGATTCGTTATTCCAGACACAGCACATTAACACTGACGCGTTTCCAGCCCGGTCAACACAAAACACCGAAAACCCGCTGCGCGTTGGCCACGTGAGCTCTTCCTTCTTTCCAGTGACGACGGAGATAAAGGGGACGCGTGAAGGAGACCTAAGACGTAGACGCTGCTGGCATCGCTGCCTCCTCCTCGTCTCCTTGCTTTGGCAGCTCAGCGGGTGCGGGAGAGGGGGAAGCCGGAGCCGGAGCAGCAGGAGACTCTTCAGCTTCCTGCTCCTCCCCAAGCCCCAGCTCCACATCCATTTGCTCCAGCTCCCTCTGATCCAGCAGCTCAAAGTCTTCCGCTTCCTCCTCCTCCTCCGGTGAAGCTGCGGTCTCTGTCTCCACCGCTTCGCTCTCCGACAGCTGCGCTTGGAAGCTCAGTTTCTCTTCGGGCTCAGTGGGGAGGAACTCAGAGAGGGAGGGCCCCTCGCTGGCCTCCGAGGAGCGCAGCAGGGCGGAGAGGGTGTTCTGCACCGCCGTGGTAATGGCAGTGGTGACGATCTCCTCGCTCAGCGTGTCGATGCAGATGCCCAGGCCCGGCGCAGGGACAGTCTCGGGCTCCCCGTCGCCTCCTGCCGCTTGCCCGCTCCCGTTGAAGTGCGTATTTACAAAATGGAGAGGAGACGCGAGGCGAAGGATGGAGAGGTCAGAGTCCGCAGCCTCCTTCTCTGCCGAGTCCAGCTCACGGGCAGCGTGGGCAAGCTCGGGACCCAGAGGCACACCGAATGCATCTTCATCGCTCTGTGGTCCCAGATCTCTGGAATGATATTCTTCCACGGAGGGAAACTCTGCCAGGTCCTTGGAAAACGACTCCTCTGGCTCGCTGTGCAGACTCTGCTGATCCAGGTCTGGAAGGCAGCGGCATTAAGATCAGCATTAAGGCACGGGTCACCTTGCCTTGACCCAGAGCACTGACATTGCCCATCTACCTTCTCCCTGCTGACACGCCAGGGCTTGCTTTTGAGCCTTCTCCCAGTTCTGGGAGCACAGCAGGAAGGCGTCTGCAGTTATTCCCTGCTCCTAGTGGCACAACTCACCTGCAGCCTTCTCTTTTTTTTCGATCTGTGCCCAGAGAAGACCAGCTTCCCCAGCTCACGCTCTGCACCCAGAGCACTCCACTAAAACCCGTGGGCTCAGGGAAATCCCCCTGCAAACAGCTGGGTTCTCTCCCTGTCCTCCTGTTCAGAGGAGCAGTTGTTGTGGGACAGGACACCCAGGGGAAGGGAGGCAGCAAAATGTCCCATCATATACCTTCCGAAACATCCGTCAGCTGTGGGGTGGTAGCCCTTGAGACAGAAAAGCCCCCGCTCTCCAGGATGGAAGCCTCCTCATCAGAGAGCTCAGAATCTGTGATCGACAGTGCCAGGGCAGTTTTCTTCACATCCACCTGCATGGGATGAAAGAGGAAGAAGTTCCTGGATGTCTGACTCCACGCAGAGCTTCCAGGGAGGTTTTTTTTTTTGGCTTTTGCTGGAGACTGTGCAGGGACAGGATGATAGCAGGAGGGTTCTGGGCAAAGTGCTCACTGCATTGCCAGCAAAGGTTAGCCTTAAATCACCAGCTTTCCTGCAATAATTCATTGCCTGAAGCTTTGCTGGCTCTCAGTGAAGAGCCTGAAAGAGCCAGAGCAAGATGGGATCACCCTGCAGGAGTATCAGAAGGCTCGAATCCTTCTCATGCCAATGCCAAAGAGCAAAATCCCCCTTCCCTCTTACTTTCACACTAGGCCCAAAGAAGTCTTCCACATGTAGCAGTGGCTCAAGTATCTGCATCATTTTGGAAGCCAGTTTCCCACCTCACAGCCCCAGCTCCAAGCCCAGAACTCCTGCAAAGGCAGACACTGGGCCCATTGCTGTGGTGCACGCATAGAAGGGTCTCCCTTGGGATTCTTCAAAGTGATTTCTTGCTCTGCTCTTTAGCAGTGTGGCTGCAGTCGCACCATGCCCTGGTCCTCAAGCTACAACAGCCCAGAGAGGAGGGGCTGGTTCCTGCATAGCTCTGCTGTGCTCTTACCACTGGGGAGAAGCCTGAGAGCTCTGCCTCACTCTCGCTCTCCGTCTCTGCCGTTGGCTCATCACCTGCTGCAGGCTCACTCTTCCCTTGGCGCTCTACGAGGAAAAGAAGAAAGGCTTGCCAGGAGACTGAAAGAATTTTCTGTACATCACTCATCCGCTACTTCTCTGCAAAATCACGCAGGTTTCCCAGAATCTAAGAGTTCCTAGAAACAGTTACGATCTGCTGCTCTAGTCTGCTGTTCCCAGGACAACAGGCACTTACCCGCCCAGCTACTCTCCCCCAGACCCTCAGGTTTCAGCCTGTTTTCCCCTGCTCTGTCGCAGCCTTTCGACACAAACTGTTGTCAAACATGCTCTTGGGCTCCACCCTGGGAGCACAGGGCCAGCAGGAGTCAGAGGGAAGGTGAGTCCTTACTCTTCTTCTCGTGCTTGTGGTGCAGCGTCTCTGCCTTCATACTGTAGTCCAGTTTCATCAGGACAGGCTCCAATCGCGTGTACATCCTCTGGATCAGCTCGTGATAGACCACCAACGGCCAGAGAAGAATGCTGAGCACTGCAAACACAGGAGGCAGGGAGTGGGAAACAGACCGAGCACAACGCAGCAAATTCACAGGGCGCCAGCAACTCTGCATCGAGGGACGGGCAGTCGAAAGGGATCCGCTCTCCATCTGACTGCCTAAAATCCTCACCCTTGGCTGTTCTTACTCGTTCCAACACAGCTTAATTAGACAGGTTTTCTTAACCAATCAATTTTGTTGAGGTGAAGCACAAGCCCTCCACTTCAGCCACTGTGTCACAGCCCAAACGTGCAACAAAGGCCCAGAAATTGGGCGTTTACAACTAAAAATCACCGAAACCTTTAGAAGGGGAGCAGCACAGAGCTCAAATCTAGATGCGCTAGCAGCAGAGCACCTGAGCCATCTTCACAGTTAGCAGAGAATGATAATGCAGGTAAAAAAGCCCTAATTGCTAACCATGCAGTTTCTTTAATAACTCAATATGGATTTGCCCACTCTAGGAAATGAGAGACTGCAGCTTTCTGCTCCTCTGGGACCTCAGCAGCACAGCCCCACGGGTAGAAGAGGAAAGCAACGTTTTAATGGTGCTCCCTCTCCTGCCTTTGCAGCTGTACTGCACGCACACACCTACAGGGAGACTTCCCAGAGCTCCCTGCTCGTATTGATTTGTCATCTAGCGCAGATGCCCCCAGGAAAACCACATGAGTGTTTCTACCGGTGAATCAACAGCACGGTTGGGTCACGTTTCAGCTTAAGTCACAAGGGAGAGCTGCTTATACTCACAAATGATGTAGGAGATCATGATGCCTGGAACATAGTGTCCAACGACAGCCAGAATCAGGCAGCCCGAACAGACGCTCATGCAGAACTGAAGGAAGAGAGGAACAAAGAGAAATGACAAGAGGCAGAGATACATCTAGGCAGCCAGCGCAGGAAACCCAGCTGGAGCAAAGAGAGGGATGGCTCCTCACAAAGTCAGCACACCTGCCCTCCCCTCCCAGCCCTGCCAAAAGCAGTTAAAACTGTTTGTTTTCTTGCCCAGCCTTGCAGTGAGTACACTCAAACGCTGGGCTGGTCGTCACAACTCAGACGGGTCAGCTGGGTTAAGCTGTAAGTGTTAGAGGTTCAAGCACAGAAGGACCAAGGTAACCCCAGACCCCAGTAAAATGATTCAAAACTTTATTGGGCGCTTCTTTCTGAACTAAATGGTGTTCCTCGAGGCTGGGATGGCATATCACCAACTGGCATTTTAGAGTACTTCTCCTCTGTAGAGTTTCAGCATTTTCAGCAAAGCCCATCCTGTCCTGACAGAGGCAGAAAGCTGTTACAGTCACCAGATGACGTGCCGCTGCTATGCAATAAAATATGCAATAAAAAAATGCCATAATGCTGGGAAAAGCAGCAGCAGAACCCACACCCCCACCCAACCCCACTGTGGATGGGGAGAAGGGAGAACAGACACCCTGCACGCCGGGGTAGGGGTTAAGATCCTGACTGCATGCAGCAATAAGGAGGTTTGTTTATAACAGAGAGGCCCTACAAAAGCTAGGGCCCTCTAAGGGCTTTGCTCCCTATGGTCATAGTCCCCTGCCAGCTGTTGCAGGGACGGCGTTTTAACAGCAGAGACAAAAACCCACTCCTGGCGCACCGGACCCCAGTAAGCTCGACATAATCCTCGTGGCTCATCCGTCCTATTTCTGTGCTAAGGTAACTCTTGTCTACAAACCTGTTCCAAACAACACGTCACAGCCACCAGAGCTCATGACGAGTTTCCATGCACTCAGGAGCAGTGCTGCATGTGGGCTTGGCTAGCTACAACCTGCCAAATAGGTAGGAGCAGCCTAAAGGGTCGAGTGGAGCCTACGAGAGAGGCAGAGCCTGGAGAAGGAGCCCCTTTCTTCTTCCTACTCCCAATCTAAGAGCTTTCTCTGCACGCTAAGGAATAAAACCACCTATAGTTAGCCACTCACAGAAGGCACCGAGTTCTGCTCCAGTTTACAAACACTGGGAGCCAATTACTCAGTATTTAAGCTTCCTGTGGCACAGAGTCTGAAAGGAAGGAACAGCAAACGTTAAGCGGGGATAGCAACCATAAAAACATTGATTTGACATTCCTCCACCTCCTAGGCAATGGAAAGAACAGCCCCTGCACAGAAGAGTAGGTATCTCCAGCTTACCTTGGCAGGATTTTGCCTCTTGTACTGTAGCAGTTCCTGCAGGTACAGCCTGAAGGTGACCCAGCTCTCTGCCAGGCAGTGGCACAGCTCAGGGACACTGAGCAGGTGAGGCTGTGCCCCTGAAGTCACCCCCTCGCTAGAGACAGACAAGAGCAAGAAGACAACCTTTGAACACGGTCTGCTTGGTTCGGGGGTACAGCTGCACGGGGAAGTGGAGATCCCTGCCCCAGGCTTGGCCACACTGACTGCATCTGAACTCTGGAGGACGCTTGATTTGTAGACGTGTTTTGCTTTTTAACCAGGAAGGGAGCCAAGGGGCAGCTGAGCCAAGCAGCAGACACCGTGCCACAGCATTGCCATGCCACAGGCCCAAGATGCACGGCAGGTTTTGCTCCGAGCCACACAGACAGAAGCGCTGGAGGTGGCACCAGTTACGTGGCTTTCTCTGGCACCACTTGGAGGGGAGGGAAGTGCAGTGCTCAGACCTGTAACCACGGCCAAGCATGGGCTGCAAGCTCCACTGCCACAGGCAGCGCTTAGAGCCTGCAAAAGTCAGCCTCAGGGATCTCCTCCGCTCTGGAGGATTCTTAAAATAGCCCAGAATAGATCCAGGAAAGAAACCTGAGAGGTCCTAACATCAGCAGCACCTGAGCTTTATTGCTGCTTCAACAGCATTAACTTTCCCCAGAGTCTCCAACTGTGGCTCCGGAGCTGCTAAACAGTTTAGGAGAAACCACTACCAGGGTTTCACAGGAGCCATGCAGTCTCCTGACAAGAGCAAAGAGGGCAGGTGAGATCACCACGCTGAGCTAAGGCATCTCCACTCTCCCCTTTCACCAAGGGAGCACGTCGCTGAGCTTACCTGTCCCCTCCTGGCTCCTCCGATGGCTGTGCTGTAGGGAGAACAGAGATCGGTCAGCGAAGTGAGAAATAAAACCTGACGTTTTTACCACTCGAGCAGAGCACAGCTGGAAACACATCGCCTTCAGCCAGGGACGCACCCTGGGGACCTTCTCCGTGCTCTCAAGCAAGCAGGAATCGCTGGCTGGGAGTCTGCACCGCCCAGGCTTCGCTCAAGTCTGAAGCCCCACACGTTTGGGCGTCCCCTTGGGATGCGGAGCCATCCCTGAAGACAATCACAGCTGCCCAGCCCTTGTCATTCCTCCAGGACTGCCGGCACCATCTCTGAGCTGGGCAGCGTGTCAGCTCCCTCCCCGGAGCTCCATGTGGAGCTGCGTTCCCCTCTGCCCAGCCCACAGTCCCTGGCAGGATGCTGCGTACAAATGCCAGAGATCTCCCTGCTGCCTCTGCCCTTTCCCGTGGAATTAAGCGCCGAATAGCAGCCTCATGCATAATTAGCTAATTTTAGGGCTCTTTTGTCTCCTGACAGCCCTCTGTGCCAGCAAGGCACAGATATAACTACCCTGCTAAGCCTGGATAAGAAAGCTTCTCCCATTCCCCTCTGCACCCAACCCAGAGCTGAAGGGAGGAGCGGTGCTTCAGTGGCACGGGCCACACGCAATCATGCTCTGCTTTTAGACGTACAGGGGAAAAAAAAAAATCCCAAATATTTCTATGACAGCTGGGACTCCCAGCCTGGCTGCCCACGGATGCGGGTGTCCTGCGGAGTGGTGCCTGAGGATGTACAGGGCCCGGAGTCCTTCCAGCAGCAGAATCTTTGTGAGGATGCCCACAGCGAGGCCTCGGTGATGTTGTGAAGGTTTCTCAAGGTCTACACAACAAGGGCTTAAAAACGCCACATGAGCAAAAAGGGGTTTGGAGCCTCCCTGGAGCCATCAGAGGGGGAGAACAGCAGCAACTTCCCCAAGGAAAGCAGCCCCGTCACCATTTTCCCAAGGCAGGGGACGCCGGGCCAAGTATGTCAGCCTCCTCCAAGCGCCGCAGGCTCTGCACCAGAGCAGTGGAGCGGGAGGCCATCCGCAGAGGGGAGGAGGCAGTTCTTTGAGAGCGTGACCCAGATTTCCAGTAATCGGGCCTGACAAGAGGAGCCAAGCGCTCCCAGCCGCTCCCCTGCCCGCTGGGCGCATCAGGACCTCAGGCTCACGCGAGAAAAGGGCGTCAGGGATGCAGCTGCACCCCCCCGGGGCACTCGCTTCCCTCTCACAACCGCCTCTGTTGTGGGAATCTAAAGCTGCTTACTGGCAGCGCGCAGCAATCCGGCTGTATCTCAAAGCCTCGTCTTTTAGATGTGATAAAGCACCAAAGAAATCACTTCTGGCCTCAGCCCAGCTGGGGCTGCTGGCCACGCTGGTTGTACCAGCTCCCCGCTGGAGAGGCAGGGTGCCACAGAGCTCCTCTCCTCTCCTCCGCCTGCCTGCTTTAGTCCGAGCCATCCAAAATATGCCAGCAGAGGGAGCGAAACGGTTCTCGACCGCTTCCGAAGGCTTCCGAGAGACTTTTGGGAGCTGCAGAGCGTTTCAGCGGGCCGCAGTGCTCACGTGATTCCACCTCCCTGGCAAAACGCAGCCTGTCATTAAAGCCAGCAGCATCCTCCTTCCTGCAAGAGCGTGACCTGCCCAGCGCAGCGCACTGGGGCCTTGCACCAGCTGGAGGAACGCTCCAACCACCGTAAAGCCAGAGCAGAAACCTCGCTGGCAGCGCTTCGCACTGGGCTGTGGATTAATGCAAACCGCTTGACACACTCCAGACCCTGCTGGGAGAGAGCAGTCAGCCACGCAGGAGTTGCAGCCACACGGTGGTACTGACAAATCGTTGCTGATGGATGGATTCCTTGGCCCTTACAGGTTTCCAATGCTTCCCCAGGCAGCATTCTTCATGTGTACGCTTCAGCGAGAAGGCAGGGGCCCTTTTTAAGGAGTGCCAGCGTTCAGCTGCAACGCGGCCATCGCCGGAGCTCTCCTGCACTAACCTCTCCCTGAACCACAGCTGCTGAACGACAAGGCTGTGAGAGCCAGCCCTGCTTGGTAGCTATCTCAGGAGAAAACAGGAGGTGCTTCCCAAGTCCCTGAGCAATATTTAGGAAATGCTGTGACTACGTATGGAGAAAACACCCTGCATTCAAGCTGGAAACACGCAGTCCTGTCCGACAGGACCTGTAAAGGTTGTGCCTCTCAATGCCATTAGCGTGCCCCCGCTCACAAAGCGTGAGTAAGTGCCAAATAAATGCTGAGGTTTTAGCATTCCTTCAGGAGCGATGCTATAAGCAGTCACCCGAGACACGCAGACCTGCCACAAGCTGAGGTTTGTGTATATACGTGCCAGTTCTCCAAGGTGTGGTGCTGACCTACTTCCAAAATGCTCCTGGAAAGGCTTTCAGGAAGCACCGAGGAGGAAAGCCACAACGCTACAGCCCTGCTGCAGCAGGCGGCGCACAAAAACCCCTAAGTATTTAGCGGGGTCAGTTCCTGAGGCCCCTCAGGAACGCAGAGCACTGCTCCTTCCTTGTGGAGGCTGGGGAAACGGGCTCAAATCTGGGGACTGTCAAATCTGGGGCTGTGAGCTCACCAGGTACACCAGAAAGCTGTCCCTGGTCTTTGCTTCCAGCAGCTGGGAAGCAGCAAGGAGCCAGAAGGGAGTGAAACGCAGGGAAGAGCACCGAGTGCGTTCAGCAGGATGTGCGCTGCCTTCTTACAGAGCCGGTGTCACAGGAACTGCTGGTGGAACCCCCGGCTTTGTGCGTTGCTTTTGTTTTTGTGCCTTTGATGTTTTTGTTTTGTTGTTGTTTCCACTCCTCGCTGCTCTGTATCACACAAACGGATTTCAGTGCGGATTTCCTATTCCCTCTGTGACAGCACAACTTTCACAGGCCTGGTGCTTTCTGGAGTGCTTCTACCCCTTACCTGCCTCAATAACACCATTCTCTACCGGACACCAAGCCTTTGCATTTCTGGCCACGTTTCAAGCGAGATGTTTTGGGTTGGCTTTAAACTATTCCCTTAAAAAAACAATGTGAATAAGCAGGAAATTAAATTGGCCATTCCAGTTTGGCTGCCTGGTTACCTCAACCGCACAAAGCAAACAGTATTGAGACGACAGCTGAAACGTATCTAATCTTATCAGGGCTTCTGTGAAAGCACCCTTTAAGTCAGTACCCCTCTAGGTCAAATAAAGGGCACCTTACAAACACGCGTATAGAGGGGCTTTCATTCAAAAACCCTCCCCAGAGCAGAGGGCTGAGGATGGAGGGCCCCAAGCTGCCTTTGAACAGCAGCAGTAGGCAGGTCTGAGTCCAGTTGTTGAAAAAGAAACTCCGGGGAAGGAGGCACTTGAAGCAGACAGCGGCCTGCCATGCCTGTCATCGCTGTGAGACCGCTCCTCTCGTTGCTTTTGTGCCCGATGTTGCCAAAGAGCCTTGGATAAAAGGGGGAGATAAGCCCGAGAGGGGCTGCCCTGACCTCACCGCCCGCTCTGCTACCTGCCGCCAGGGCTCTCAGCTGCTCTGCCTCTTTCAGGGCGCGAGCCCACGCTGCACTCAGCCAGCACTGGCGTAATTCAACCCCCCGTTTCCTTCCCTCAGCTCAGGGCTGAAACGCTCGCACTCCATGCCACCTGCGGGAGAGGAAGGATGCAGCAGAAACACCGCATCATCCCTGTCAGCAGCCCGGGCACCCTTAGTCACGCTCACCAGGAACTGCTCACAGTGCTGTGAGCAATTCTCTCCGTCCTCAAGGACTCGGCACGCTGCTTCCCACAGGCAAAGGCTTGCCCAGGGGGTGCCTACTGGGACTTCGACACAAACAGGCAAGAGGCAGCAGTGCCAAAGCCTGCGGGTGCAGCAGGATTGGGGCTCTAGGAGAGGCGGCTGTGGCCACGAGAACCGTGTCGCTAGCTCCAGCGCTACCCACCTGAGAAGTCAAACAGGAACCTGGGCTTCCACCTCTCCAGCAAGAGGACGCCGAGGAGCGACATGCTGAGGAGAAAGAGGGGTCTCAGGGAGGTGGAGGAAAACAACCTGGAAATCAAAGGAGAAATGGTTAGCGGGGAGGGGGAAGCGAGCAGATCCAGCAGAGCAGACGCATCCGACGGCCACAGAGCGACGCAGCGAGCGCTGCAGGCACCCCCCCGCCCCCGGGCGCTGTCAAATGGCGCCTTTGCCCACGAGCAGACAGCCGCCTGCCTGCCTGCCAGCCCCCAGCGCTCTCCTCCCCTGCTGCCGAGCTCCTCCTCCGGTTGTAAAACACGGCCGAGGCTCTGTAGTACGAGTGCCTCCCAAATCCTCAAGGTGGAGGCTGCAGATAACGGCAGCACGAAGCGCCGGGGCAGGCCCTGAAGCTGAGAATCGGCCTCTCCTCTGGAAATTCGTGGCCTGCTTCTCCTCGCCAGGCCCAGCACCACCCAAACAGCACCCAAACAGCCCCTGCACCTGCTCTTTCCTCACGAGCCTCTCGCTGTTTATTCGGAGCCCAGCACTTAGCAGGCTTAGCCGCTCACTTGACTCTATCATAAAACCTCTCATGGCCCTCAGCAACACGTTGGCTGGAGCCAAGTGCACAGAGCACTCGCACAGCCGCGCGATCCCATCACCCAGAAGCTAATCTCCCCAATTTATGATATATCCGTGACATCTAACTTCATAAACTCAGCGACGGAGGTCCCAGCTGGCCGTGGGCATTCCCCCTTTTCTCCAAGGGGGACGCCTTCGCCCTCTGCCCAGCACCAAGAGCCCCTCTCTGGGAAGGAAGGGCAGCTCCACTGCTTCACCTTCCCCCTCTCCAACCAGCACACGTCCGAAAACAACACCAAAAACACCCAGAACTGGAGAGCACGGGGGTGCAGGGCTGTGCTCCACAAGGCACAGCCAGCTGCAGGGGGCTCCGGGCCACCGAGGACACCCACACGCCGTGACCCGAACGACAAAGGTTTCATCCTTTCTCATGGGACAGCAGCTCCGGGAGAATTTCCTCCTGTTCCTCTGTTTATGGGTTTCAGATGAAGGATACTGGCTGAATCCTCCGTGGGACTGAAAATAATTCCTCCCCAGCCACGATTTTCAAACCTCTGTCCTCCGACAATTATTCTGGGCGCTCTGAATTTCTCTCCCAAACCCTTTAGCCACCGCTGTTCGCATCATCTCCCCCTCCTGACAACTTCAAAGCCTCCGCTCCCTTCCAGCCTCCTGGTTCAGCACCAGAAAACCGCAGGGAGGAGGGGGCAGAGCAGAAGCAGCCCCTTCCTCACAGCCCTCCAGCTCCTTCCCGGGCCCATCCTCCCCCCCTCCACAGCCTCCATCCGACAGGGTGGACGGACAACACCGACTGAAGCCCCGTTTGGGGGCGAAACGAAGCCAAAAGCAAGGATTCACTTTTAAAAATAAAGAGCAAATTGAAGCAGAAACAGGCCCCTGGGGGGCCCTGGGGGTATCCAGGGATGCTTTGGGGGTACCAGGGGTGCACTGGAGGTGGCGAGGGGAGTCCTGGGGATACCCTGGGGTGGTCTCGGGGGGGTCCTGGAGATATCTGGGGGTGCCCCAGGGGTACTGGGGGTGGTCTCAGGGGGTCCTGGGGGTATCCAGGGCTCCCCTGGGGGGTATTGGGGGGGCCTGGAGATATTCGGGGGTGCCCCAGGGGGTATTTGGGGAGGTCCCAGAGGGTCCTGGGGATATCGAGGGGTGCCCCAAGGGTACTGGGGGGGGTCCTAGGGGTAACTGGGGGGGATCTCAGGGAGGTCTTGGGGATATCCGGGGGTACCCCAGGGGGTATTGGGGGGGGTCCTGGAGATATCTGGGGGCTCCCTGGGGGTACTGGGGGGGGTCTCAGGGGGTCCTGGGGGTACCCCGGGGATGCTCTGGGGGGCACTGGGGGGGTCCTGGTGATATCCGGGGGCTCCCCAGCGATATTGGGGGGGGGCTCAAGGGGTCTTGGGGATATCCAGGGGTATCGGGGGGGGGGGTCCCGGGGGTATCCGGGGGGTGCCTTGGGGCTACCTGGGGGTGTCTGGGGGCGACCTGGGGGGGGGTCTCGGGGGTAACCGGAGGGGTCCCGGCGGTAACCATGGGAGCCCCGGGGGTGCCCTGAGGATAGCCGGGGGTGTCGCGGTGCCCCCCCCGTCTCACCAGAGGCCCCCTCCGAGCGCGGCGGCGCTGAGCAGGCTGTGCAGGGGCCTCTCCCACACCAGCAGCCGCTGCGCCGCCGCCAGCGCCGCCTCCCAGCCCCGCAGCCGCTGCCGCAGCGCCGCCGCCAAGCGCTCCACGGCCGCTTCCTCCTCCTCCTCTTCCTCCTCCTCTTCCTCTTCTTCCTCCTCAGCCACCGCCGCTGCCGCTGCCGCCGCCGCCTCCTGCCCTTCGTCAGCCCGGGCGCTCGCCATGGCGGCGGGCGGCGGGAGCGGGCGGCGCCGCCTCAGCGGGACCGGCGGCCGCGGGCGCCGCGCGCATGCGCAGCCCCCACTGAGGCGCTGATGCGGGCGGGGGGGGGGCTGTGCGCATGCGCAGTGAGGGCGGCGCCGCTGAGGCGTTTGCGCAGGCGCAGTGAGGGGGGGGCGGAAGGGGAAGGGAGGAGGAGGAGGAGGAGGAAGGTGGCGGAGCCGGGATGGAGCTGGGCGGGCTGCTGCTGGATGAGGAGGGCGCCTTCTCGCTCAGCGGCTTCCAGGAGTTCACGGTGAGGGCTGGCGGTGAGGAATTGGGGCTCAACGGGGGTCTCGCGGGGGTGGGGGCGGCCCCACGGCGGTGTAGGCCTCATGGGGGGGGGGGGCTGGGCCTGGGCCTCAGGGGGTGCTCGCCTCACGTCCCTCCCCCCCCCCCCTTGTTTCTCTTCTCAAGACTTTCCTCATCGTTCTCTTTTTTATTTTATTTATTTATTTATTTATTTATTTATTTCTCTTCCAGTTCCTGCCCCGGCACCAGCAGCTGAGCGAGAGGGTGCGCAAGCGGCTCTACTATGGCTGGGAGAAGGACTGCAGCCTGGACAACCTCTCCAGCCCCGTGGCGGGTGAGCGCCAGGCACCCGCTGCCTCCCCCCCCTGTGCCAAATCCCCTCCCCCTCCCCTGGCTGCAGGCAGCACAGCAGGAAGGGTGCCAGGGCCTCACGGCCCTCGTTCTCTGTTTTATTGCTCCGTCTGGCCCGCTGCTGCGTGTTTGGCAGCTCGCTGGTGTGCAGAGTCCTTCGGGTCGCTTGGCAATGAGGGCTGTGTCCCTGCCCCTAATCCCTGTCCCTTCAGCAAGTCCTCGTGCTCCCAAAATATTGGGGCAGCGGGGGGATGAGGGGCGCCTGCTGCGTGGTTGGCTTTCCTCCTGTTGCTCCAGCAGTGCTTGAGGGAGCAGAAGGAGGCTGCTGGGTTGAGGCTCAGGTGATGGGGGAGAGGGGCCACCAAGGGGTGTTGCTGTTGCTGTCAGCTGCCTGGGTGCTGCTGGGAGGCACAGTGGCTGACACAGGCACTGTCACAAGGGCACGAGGCCTTTCCCCGGGGCTGACTTCATGCCCCGGTGCAGGACGGGACCGCTCCAGGGACGCTGCCAGTGTTGGAAGTTCAAAGGGCACATTCCCGGCAGGCTGTGTTAAGGGCTGTTAGCTCTCAAGATTGCCTCTAGCCCAGGCAATGCCTCAGCTGCAGCAGCTGGGGGGTGGTGAAGGCATGCAGGGAACATCAACACGGGCTTACAGGCATCATCTGCTAGCTGCTGTCAAAAACTAGGTTGTAGGGGTACCGGGTCTGCTGTGCTGCTGCTACCTGAGGAGTTCAGGGCACAGCTCAATCTCCCTCAGCATGCTACAGCTGTGGGATGGGGCAGCGATCAGCTGCTCTCTGTGGCGTGATGCTTCAAAGGCAGGAAGCTGCTGATGTTGGGGTCAGAGCTGTGTCTGCTCAGTGGTGGCTGCCAGCAGTCGTGGGGCTTGACTACCCCGGGAAGGTCCCTTTCAGCCCCGTGCTTTTGTGCTCGGTGATCTCTGCGGGCCCGCAGCCATCCCCTCAGCTGCCAGAGCGATGCAGAAAGGAGAGGTGCGGTGCGGTGCTTCCCTTAGGAGCTGGAAACGCCGGGCTGCTGGAAGGAGCTCTGTTCCCAGCAGCAAAACGGAGCTGGAGCTGCCTGTCAGGAGCGCTCCCTGCCAAGCAGCAGCCCCGTGGTGCTGTTGGGGCTGCTCCCAGCTGGTCCTGTCGCAGCGGGAAGCCAGACAGGAGTTGCTGACGCCGTCTGCCAGCAGCTGTCAATCTCCAGCCTGTTCGGTGCCGGAGCGCTGAGGCGCATCCACAGGCGGTGCAAAAACAGGCTGAGAGGAGGAGCTGCGGTGAGGGGAGTCCCTTTTGTGGAGAACACGATGGGTTGAGGCACAAAAATGTGCCTCAAAACCTGCCCTCCGTGGTTCCTTGTCACAGAGGGGAGCCAGCTCCTGCAGCAGCCTGTTTGGCTGATTGTTACCTGGGAAGCCGCACGGGAAATGAGGTGTGCCCAAACCACGCCGTCCTGCCTGGAGCGAGCTCTGACGTGGCAAACAGGAGGCAGCGGGGTGTGCAGGCACCCCACATCCCTGCCTCCGTGCCCTGGGAGTCCCGTTGCACTCACGGATAAATTGTTCCTCATAGAGGGAAACACTGAGACACAATGGGCGTGTGGGGGAAACGGGGAGGGGTGCGGGTGGGCTGAGCCACGCGGTGCTAACCCTCTGTGCTCTTCTCCGTCCTAGATATCGCGGTGGAGCTGCTGCAGAAAGTGGCTCCCAGCCCTATCCGCAGGCTCCAGAAGAAATACGTGTCCCACGTGTCTCGGTAAGAAGCAGAACCTGGCCCTTGCTGTCCCATGGCAGCTCTGGTTTCACTGCGACTTGCTTCTGTCCCCTGGGCCAGCGCTGGCTCTGTGCTTACACCCTCTTGCTGCAGCTGAGGACAGCTGGCATGGAGCAGGCAAGGGGGCTTAACCGTGTGTTTGCTGCAGCTCCGTGTAGCTCCGTGGGGAGGGAGCAGTCAGGTTGTGCCGCGGTGGCTGGGACCTTTGCAGCCTGGAAATAACTTCGGGGATGGGGCCTGCCTTGTCCCCACAGGGAAGCTTGCATCTCGCCCTGCTCCATGATGCTAGCCCTGGTTTATATCGAGAGACTCCGGCACCGGAACCCCGAATACCTCCAGCAGATCTCGTCTTCAGACCTCTTCCTGATCTCCATGGTGAGCAGCGTGGGCCAGGGTGTCGGTGGGTTGGGGGGAGGCCTGCGGGAGTGCAGGGGGGGCTGAAATCCTCTCTGTTTTTAGATGGTTGCCAGCAAGTACCTGTACGACGAGGGGGAGGAGGAGGAGGTGTTCAACGATGAGTGGGGAGCAGCGGGGAAGGTGGACGTCCAGACCATGAACACGCTGGAGATGAACTTCCTGAGCGCCATCGTAAGTGGGGCCGTCGCTGCGTCCCCTCGGTGTCGCGGGGAGGGGGCAGGATTTCTGCTTCTCCCTCAGCCCTGTGAGGGGCTGGAGAAGGCTGTGGCCGGGTGCTGACCTGTCACTGCTGTCCCCGCAGGACTGGAGCCTCTACACAGACCCCCGGGAGCTGTTTGAAGTGCTGAGCTGGCTGGAAGGACGGTAGGTGTAGCCCTGAGCCCCTGGCTGCGTGGAGCTATCCCTGCTGCAGCGAAATAAGAAGAGCTCGGGGTGCCCACGAGCCTGCGCGGGGCTCTGCAGCCTCCCACAGCCGTGCTGCCTCGAGCGGGGTCTTCTCCAAGCCCAGCTCCTTCAGGAAGGGAGCTCCGTGCCGCATCCAGTGTTCCCTTTTTCCCTGCAGCGTGGCGGAGAAGCAGGGCACGTGGCGCGGCTGGTTCACCTACACGGATCTCTGCGTCCTCATGGAGCAGTCGGCGTGGCAGCAAGCCTTGGGCCAATTCTACCAGCAAGTGCTGAAGGTAATAGGGGCGTAGGGCCTGGGAGATGCTGGGTGCGGGGCAGGACTCTCTTTTTTCAACTTTTTAGTTCGGTTTTAGCCTGCTGGGGGGCTGCGGGGCTAACCCTGGGCCTCTCTGCAGCTGGCCTGCCTGCTGGGCGTGCTGTACCTCACCGGCTTCGCCTCCCTCTTCGCCTCCGTCGCCATCGTGCACCGTGCTGTCTGCACCAGGAGCTCCAGCCCCGCAGCCCTCCGCCCCGCGCCGTTCCCCGTGGGGGCTGGCTGCCAGCTGGGCGCTCGGCCGGCCCCAAACCCCGAACGGGAGCAGCCCCAGCTGCCCGCCGACGTCCCCCCGGGTGGCGGTGGCAGCAGCAGCCGCTGCTTGGGGGACAACGAGACGGCCGAGGAGCAGCGGCACCGTGGCGGTGTCACGGCCACCGCTCTCTACCTGTGGGGCAGTGTGATGACGGCTCTGTCTTACCCCAAAGCCCCCGACCTCACCCCACAGCGGAGCCCTCCGCACGCCCCTCTTCGGAAAGTGCCCAACGCCTGCGAGAGATCCAACCGGACCGCCCCCGCTGCTGCCCCCCGCCAGCACGACCCCTTCGGACTCAACGCGCTGCCAGCCCCTCCGGCCCTACACTGCTGCGCCTGCTCGGCCCCCGCGGGCCCTGCGTGGGCCAAATCCCCCAACCGTGAGGACTGGCTGGACCCCCTGGGGCTGAGGCAGTGCTCCTTGCACACAGCCCTGGATCTCGGCAGAATCAAGAGCTTTATTTTCCCCAGCTAGGAGCACGGGGCGGCCCCGTTCCCCTCCCCTCCTAGCGTGGCACAACTCTCACTTTCTTGCACTTCTGGGATCCCCGATCCCCGGGGGCTGCGCGGGGCTCGCTCTCCCTGCGTTAATTCCAAACCAGCAATTTGTGTGTCCCCCCCCTCCCGTCCAGGGCAGGGGGCGTCCTTCACTTGGGGTGCTGCAGAGCTTTGGGGTTGTTGGGATGGGATGGAGCGGAGTTGGGGTGCTGGAGGGTAGGAGCGGGGTGCCCTGGGGCTGGGATGTGGTTATAGGGGCGCCGGACCTCTTCCTATAGCAGGGGGGTGGCCCTCGGTGGTGGCACGGGGCAGAGGTTGGTGTGTGGCATGTAGGATGCTGGGGCTGCGTGTGTGGGGTGGAGGGGTTGGGGTGGGGACCCCGGTGAGGGCTCTGGGAGGAGGTGAGGGGAGAGGAGGCAGGAAGAAGGGGAGCTGAGCAGCCCTATAGCTGCTTGGGGCTGCCGGGCAAATTCTCAGGGGTCACAGCAAGAGGCAGCCCCCAAAAAGCTGAGCCCCAGGTTTAGGATGTGCCCCGCTGGGCTCGGAGCTGTGGGGCTGAGCTTTGTCCTGTCCGAGGGGCCGCTTGGAAAGCGGGGTGTGCCGTGACCCCATCCCAAATCCCAGCTGGCTGCGAGCAGCAGTGCCTGACCGCTCCTCGGGGCGGGGAGACGGCGCCTGCTCACTGAGCAGCCCCTTCTTTTTACTGGGGGTTTTACACCTGTTTTTCACTCTTTTTGTAGGTGCGAATCTCTTCCAATAAAAGTAGTTCTTGCTGTGCACCGGTCGCGTCCCAAACCCCTCTGCCTCCTTCTGTGTCGCACCAGGCAGGTCTGAACTGCTTGTAGAGTCGAGCCCTGTCCTGCGGGGCCCCAGAGGGCCCGGGTTTTGGTGAGGGAGGCCAGGAGGGACCGTGGGGAGGTGGCAGAGGAGGTTCCCCGTCCGTGGGAACGCATGGGCTGCGCTGCTCTTTGCTCTCCGCCAGCCCTGCGGTTAATGAGTGAGCCACGAGCAGCGAGGGCTTCGTGTTTTGTCACTGCCGTGGTCGCTGCCCTGTGACAAAACACGGGCATCCCTGGGGAGCCCTCTCGTCCCCGCGATTCGGTGCCCTCCTGGGAGCTCCTGCCAGCACGGAGCTTTCCTGGGGCCCCAGGGAGGGGAATGTTGGAAGCTGGGGGTGCCCATAAGGATTTTAACAGCCCCCCGGGGCATGATGGCAAGGAAAGGGCAGAGCAGGAGGGCCGGGAACGCTGTGCTGGGAGGGACAGCGCGGGCTGGAGCTGCAGGATGGTTTTGGGGATGCTGCGAGCAGGGATGGATGTAGAGGGGCAGTGTCCGGTGTGGCTGTCACCTGGTCCCATCCCAGTGTGACACTCGCATTCCTGGCCACCAGGGCAGGTTACTCACCAACTCAGGTTAATGGCTAAGCCCGGGGCAGCTCCCGCAGGAGGTGGAAGTTCAGCCCCGTACGGGCTGCGTGGAGTCCTCGGGGGGGTGGGCCCCTGCCCCACAAGGTGGGGGAGGCAGCAGGGGGGTGGCAGCAGCATGAATGGGGGCGGCCAGCGAGCGCCTGGGGCCGGCAGCCCCGCTCTCCCGGCCTGCTCCCCGCTGAAGATGTGCTCATGGGTGCTGAGCTGCTGCCTGGCCCTGCAGGTGAGGGGGGCTGCAGCGAGGAGACGGGGCGAGGGGAGAGGGCTGGGGGCAGGATGAGGATCCAAGATCGCTTGGGGGATCTGGTCCTGGCGTTCTGGATGGAAAAAGGGACGGCGGGGCGGGCTGTGCACCCGCACGGTGCTGTGGCACGGGGTGGCACGGCCGCCCATCCTCTTCCCCGCGCAGCACCTCGCCGTGCAGGCCTCCCTGCTCTGCACCTTCCACCTGCTCCTGCTGCCTGCCCTGCCCGAGGGGCAGCCCCACAGCCCGGCTGCCGGCGAGCTGCTGGCACGCAGCCTCTTCGCCTGCGGTGTCTCCGCGCTGCTGCAGACCTCCCTGGGGAGCCGGTGAGAAAACGGGGTGACGGGGACGCAGCCCTCGATGCCAGGGTGGGGCACGGAGATCCTCCAGCACCCAGAGTTTGGGGAGACCCCGAAGTCCCCCTTTCCTCCCTGACGTGTCCTTGCTGTCCCCCTCCCCAGCCTGCCGCTGGTTCAAATCCCATCGTTCGAGTACCTGGTCCCGGCCGTGGTGCTGAGCTCCCACCTGTCCCGCACGGACGGGAACGGGAACGGTGAGTGCAGCCCCGGGGCCTTCTCCCCACACCCTGCAGGGCCCTGGGCCGTGCCCGTGGCACCGCAGTGCCAACAACGTGCCACCAGCTGGGCAAGCACCCTGGGCTACTCCCCCCTAATCACATCCACAACCTGTTTGGGGCCAGAAATGCAAGATTAGGGGCCTGGAGCCACCCTCCCAGGGTACGGGCTTGCAGGGATGGGGATGCTGTGCTGCAATCCCCGTCCTGCTGTGCTGTGTGCTCTGCAGGCTTCGTGCCAGGCGGGCTCCCAGTGCCTGCACACCTCGCATCCATCCCAAATTCCCTTCCAGGCACGGCTGTGGCCTCACTGCGAGAGGTGGGTGCTGCTGGGAACCCATCCCGCTCCCCCTGCACCCCAATTCCTCCCTATCCAACCCCTGCCACGGGGTTGCTGTGAATAGCGAGGCGAATCTCCCCCCACCCCGGGTCTCATCCTTTCCCCCACAGGTCTCCGGAGCCGTGGTGGTGTCGGGGCTGATCCAGGTGGCTCTGGGGATGTCGGGCGTGTGCGGCTGGGCAGCGCGGCGCTGCGGGCCCATGGTGCTGGCCCCCAGCCTCTCCATCATCGGGCTGAGCGCCTACAAGGACGCCGCCTCCCTCTGCTCCGCCAGCTGGGGGGTAGCCCTGCTGTAGGTTACCCCGGGGGCAAGTCCTTTCTCTGTGGGAATGGTGCAAAGGCACGAATTTGGGGCCCCGTCTCCGTGGCACCACTCTTCTTCTCCTCCTCCTAGGCTCATGCTCCTCACCGTCACCTTCTCGCAGCACCTGGGGTCCTGCCGCCTGCCCTTCTGCGCCTGGCCCCGTGCCCCGGGGGGCTCCGTGGAGCCGCCCGTCCCCACCCTGCGCACGCTCTCGGTACGGCTGCCTGGAGCCCTGCTCCTCTCTCTGTCCGCAGGCTCCTTTCTGATCCCGTAAGGGTCTGGGTGGCCCCAGAGCAGAACAGGGTGTCTGAGCTTCTCCTTGCTGCCTCCAGGTCCTGCTCCCCTTCGCTGCCGTCTGTATCATCTGTGCCATCCTCCAGCACCTCCGCGTCCCCTGGGACTCGCCGGACCCGAGCACAGCACGCTTCCCCTGGGCCAACAGCACCTTCCAGCCCCCTTGGCTCCAGCTGCCCTATTCAGGTGGGCTGGAGGCCGGGCCGGGCGAGGCCGTTTCACCCGGGCAATGTCACCTGTCCCCTCTCCTCCGCCGCAGGCGAGTGGCCGCTGCTCACCCCCCGGGCGCTGGCGGTGGGCATCGCCATGGCCGTGGGCTGCAGCGTGAACTCGGCGGGCTGCTACGTGCTCTGCGGGAGGCTGCTGCGGGCTCCCCGGCCGCCCCGGGACGCCTGCAACCGGGGGCTGTGCGCCGAGGGGCTGGGCAGCCTCCTGGCCGGGCTGCTGGGCGCCGCGGGGGGCACGGCCTCCAGCGTTGCCAACACCTGCGCCGGCGGCCTCACGCAGGTAGAGGGGCTCGGGGGGGGGGCAGAGAAGGGGATGGAGGGGGTTCAGTCGCTGCTGCACCCCCCAGGATGGACGGGGAGGTGTAGGGCAGGGTGTGCTCCCCATCCTCACCCTCTCTCCTTGGTGCCAGGACGGCTCTCGGCTCTCGGTGCGGGTCAGCGCGGTGGCGTGCGTGGCGCTGGGCATGTCCCCGAGGCTGGCGGCACTCCTCACCCGCATCCCGCTGGCGGTGCACGGTGCGTGTCCCCTCCTCCCGCTGCCCTACAGAGCACTGGGGCATTTCCACATCCCCATCCTGACCCCTGCCCCCGTGCAGGTGGGGTGCTCTGCGTCACCTACGCAGTGGCCGTGGGCACGGGGATCTCCTACTTCCAGTACGCCGACATCGACTCCGGGAGGAACATCTTCATCGTCGGCTTTGCCATGTTCATGGCGCTGCTGGTGCCGCGGTGGCTCGGCGCGGCCCCGGCACACTTGGCCACAGGTATTGGGGGCGTTCCCCAGGGAGGGCAAAACCTCAGCCCCCCGGGGATGGCAGCCACACGTCCCCAGTGTGCGTTGAGCCCCTGACCTCTCCTGTCCCTTCCCCGCTGGCTGTGTCCCTGCAGGCTGGGTGCCCCTGGACCTCCTCTTCCTCTCCCTGCTCATGGTTCCTGTCTTTTTAACCGGCTTCTTGTCCTTCTTCCTGGAGAACACGGTCTCAGGTGAGGGGGTGCTCTGGGTCCCCCTGCCTCTGACGGGGATGGGCAGGGAGGGCGCAGCGGGGAAGGGCTCCCATGGCCCTGCTTGCAGGAACCCCGGAGGAGCGAGGGCTGCTGCAGAAAACCGGGGCTGGCGACGGAGAGAGGGGCAAAGCCAGCTCCGTCTACGGGCTGCCCGCCGGGCTGAGGAGGCTGCTGCCCTCCTGCAAAGCCTTCCCCTGCTGCTTCCTCTGCCCGGAGCGTGAGGAGGAAGAGGAGAAGGAGGAGGAAGATGAAGAGGATGGCTGCCGTGCGGCCGAGGAGGGGACTGCTGCCGCAGGGGAAGGGACACGGCTGCTCCTGAAGCCCGGCAGCGGGGAGGCGCAGGACAGGCAGCCAGGCCAGGAGGAGATGCTTGCATGGCACACGGGGGCCTGATTTGTGGGGGGGGGGCAACACACCTCGTGGGGGGACCCCTGGAGGGTTGTCCCTCCAAGGCAGCTCGAAAACCTCTCCGCTCAATTTCGGAAGCCTCAGGAGAGCCCTGCACTTTCACACTCCCGTCACGGACCTCATTTCCCTGCTTCGGAGGGGAGCTATAAAAAAAAAAAACCTTCAACCAGCTTTGCCCTGGGGCTTTCCTTTCCAGCCAGGGATCCGTCCTCATCCCGTGGATGCTGTCACCCTCCGGACGCTGCTGGGGAAGGGCTCGGTGCTTTGGGCAGCCCCAAAAGGCCACGGGTCCCAGCCTCTGCCTTCCTGCTGGCACCCCGTAAGGCAGGGAGAAACACCCAGGGCGAGGCATTGCCCCTCCAAAACCCGTGCCAGGGTGCTGGGATCTGGCGTGGGGTGGGCACAGGGTTTTGCTACTCATCCCCCACACCCCCCAGCCTGCTCCCAAATTTGGCCACTCAGCCAGGAGCACCGTGTCCACCCCACGCGGGATGGAGCTCCCCGTGCACCCCCCAAGTCCTTCCTTAACAGCAGCAGCGCAAGCCTAAAGCAGGGAAGGGCTGCTCCCCACATCTTTTTGGGCAGCTTTAGAGCTGCCGAGCTGCCACAGGCCCCTCTCCAGCCCCACGGCCACGCATCCAGGCCCTGACCGTCCCGGGGAGCCGTTCCCATTTCCCCGTGCCGGTGAGCAGCGTGGCGCTGTGCGTCCTGGCGTGCCCTGGCCGCTCTCGGCGCGGAAGAGAGCAGCCTGCTGGGAGCTGTAGTCTGCCCCTCGCCTCCGGCACGGCCTCGCTCAGCTCTGCAAAGCCGTCTCCCCACGGCTCCGGGCTGCCTGCTCCTCTTCTCCTCGGGTAACGGCACCCACGGAGCCCCGGTGCCCAAAAACCCCTCCGGGGAACCCGCTCCCCCCAGGCAGAGCAGGGTGCTGCGGGCTGCAGGGGGGCTTGTGCTGAGCTGGGCTGGGAGCTGCCTGCACACTGCTCCCCAAAACGCCTGCCCCAGCGGAGCTGCGTGGCCCCGGGCTGAGGGGAGGGGGGACGGCATCACAGAGGGGGCGGCGGGGACCGAGGGTCCCCGTGAGGCCACCCCACAGAGGGGGCGGGGGGTGAGGCAGAGACCTGTTTGATCTCTTGCAGATGGAGGGCTCCGAGGAGCTGGAGAGCAGGCTCCTGACCCAGCCCTGGGCTTCTGTTTGCTTTGGCGAGTCCGCTTTGATTGCCAAAGCTTGCTTCGGGGACACTGGCTACGTCCTGCTGCTCTCCGACCTCAGCAGCGTCTGGTACGAGAGTGCCGACGCGGAGGCCGTGGGGCAAAGGTCCAAGGTGAGTGTCTGGGATGTACAGGGACCTCCTTTCCTCCTCACACCAGCTGGCGGCCCAGCTCAAACTGCTTGCTGGCGCAGCAACCCTCGGGTTCTGTCGGATTGGGGTGCGCACACCCCTCACTGGCAGGCCCCGTGTGGCTGCGCCCCAGCACCGTCCCCCTGCGCCCTCCTCCTTGCAGCACGGCCGGGCTGTTGTGCGTGCCCTGCAGGCTCGTCTCACTTGTAGGCTGGATGGGAAGCAGCTTTCCCAGCTCCAGCAGGAGGTCACAACAAAGCTGCCTCGGCTCCCAGCCCGCCGTGTGGCACGTGGGGGGGAGCTGTGCTAGTGGGGACCTCCACACCCTGCTCACCACCCAGACCTCCGGGTTTGCCAAGGTTCAGCTCTCCAGGGCCCCGCTAAACGCCTCGCTTTGCCTTTCCCCAGGAGCTGAACAAGCGGCTGACGGCCCACGTCTCCTCCTTCCTGCACCGCTTGGCCAACCTCATGTCCCCCTTGCTGGCCGGGCAGCCCGACCCCGCCACCTCCTTCTCCTGCCAGCACACTGCCGGTGGGCTCAGCCTGAGGTTGAAGAGCGAGCTCTCGGGCCTGCCCTTCTACTGGGACTTCCACTGCTGCCCTGCGCCCGTGGAGATGGTGAGATGAGGGCACGTTCCCCTGCGGGGGCTTGGGGAAGGTGCCCGGTGCCCGGTGCCAGCTCCGCTCGCTGGTGCCCCAGCAGGAGAGACGCCCCCCCTTGGAGCACCCCTAGGAGCACCCCACCGGGCTGCAGCCCAGGGTGGCCGGGACCGAGCCTGCAGACCTGGGGCCCATCCCCGGGAGGGCTCCCGGCCCCCCGAGACCCTCCCCGGGAGGGCTCCGGGCCCCCCGGGGCCGTGCGCCCTGCGCGCACCAGAGGGCGCCCGGCACCCGCCGTAACGCGCCGGGTCCCGGCCCCGCAGCCAAAACCAGGGCTCCGCCGGGCTCCCGGGCCGGGGGGAGTGGGCAGGGGGCGGCTGTGGGGCTGTGGGGTCTGTGAGGAGGTGGGCTGCAATGGGGGGCTGCAGCTTGCCTGAGCCCTAGCGGGGGACCCCCTTCTGCTTTTGGTTTCACCTCCTTGGGAGGGTTTCTCCTCTCCCTCCAGCTGCAGCGGGGCATCTCGAGTCCTGGTTTTTCCCCCGGCCTTGCCTGTTCCCTGGGTAGGAACATGGCTTGGGGTGCACAGAGCCGTGGGGAGGATTTGGGGGACATATAGGGGGGCTTTCTGCCTCCTGGTGCATCCCAAGGGGTCTGTGGGGCATTGCCACCGCACCCTGTCCCTGCTGGGCTCTTCCCCTTTTGCTTTGAAGCTGGGGACAGAGGGATGTGTCCCGCAGCCTCCTGCCTCCCTCCTCACACTTTTGGCCCCCCCCAGGTGTCCCGCCACCTCGTGCGGCCCCTGATTCGGATGAGCCTGGCGCTGCAGCACCAGGTGCAGGAGCTGAGCTCCCTGCTGCTCCAGAAGGATGCTGAGATTGAGGACTACAGGGAGAGCGGGGCTGCTCTGAGCAGAGGTGAGGAAGGACGCCCGGGCCAAGCACGGAGCGAGCAGCGAGCTGGCATGCGCTGCTCCCCCTGGCTATCACCCAGCCGGGCTTGTGTTTCATCTCCAGCTGCTCCGGTAGCCAGGAGGCTGGGGAGCAGCCCCTGGGGGGAGAGCACGGGGAGGAGCGGCCCTTGACCGGTAGCCGGAGGATTTGGGGAGTCGCCAAGGGGCTCTCCGCTTTGCTGAGAGCACCTGGCTGCTCCCCAGGAGCCTGCGCCGATGCCAGCGGGGGCTGGCCCTGGAGCCGAGTCAGGCTCCTTCCCGCAGGCAGCAGCTCCTGGAGAGCAACCAGAGGCTCCCGGCTCCGCGCTGCGGGAAGCACAGCTGTGTGCGCGGGCCCCCGGCCAGCACACAGCCCCGTGCTGCCAGCAGGGATGGGCAGGCAGAAGCCCCCCTGCTGCAGGACGTGGGTCAGGTCCTGCTGTCCCCCAGGTGCCCCCCGTCCCCGAGGGTGGCCAGAGGCACTGGAGCTGCTCCAGTGATGCTGGTGGGCAGGTGGCCTCTCGTGTTTCTCTCATCCCTTTGCTGGCCAGGTGCTTCTCCAGACAGCATCTTTGCAGTGACGGGGTAAAAGTGATGCTCTGAATGAGGCAGAGCGAGGGGTAGCAGCGGTTGGGCCTTGTCCTGCTCCAGAAGCTGGGAGAAGGCACCAAAATATGATCACCACCCTCTGCCAGGGCAGAAACCAGGCTCCGGGGATGCAGGGCTGCGCTGGAGGAGCAGCTTGAAGGGAGTCCCCGTGGGCTGGGGAAGGTGAGGGTGGGCTGGGGGGTCTGGCCAGCCCTGCCCGGGCTGATCCCCGCTCTCCCTTGCAGACCGCCTGAGGACAGAGCCCTTCCAGGAGGAGTTGTTTCTGCAGAGCTTCATGGCCAGGGTAAGGAGAGCCGGCACCAGTAGCCCCAGTGCGTGCTGTGCCGGGCTGGATGGGGAGCACTGGGGGGTGGCTGGAGAGGGGCAATGCTCAGTGGTCGTGCACAGCCAGCTGCCTGCAGGGCTTCTGCAAACCAGAGATGGTCCCACTCTTCCAGGAGAGGCATCCAGCGCAGGCAGCTTTCGCTCCCCCCTTGGTTATGATGGATAGAGATGAATTCATTGCTGGGCTGAAACTGGGAGGTTGCCTAGGGACCGATGATCACGACCAGATTACATTCACCCTGGGCAAAGAAAGGACATTCCTAAACAGTAATTTATATCCTCCGTGCTTTGAAAGGGCTAATTTCCCAAAGCAGGGGGAAATTATGAGTGAAATCAGCTCGGAGGAAACGTTTAGATAGAAAAATGTGAATGAAAATTGTGAGCTCTTTGAGAAGAATCTCAGAAGCCACAAAAAGCCACAATTCCACAATCAAGAAAGAGGGCAGCGCTGGCCGAAAGCCCGTTCTGGTTCAGCGGCGAAGTGAAGGTAGCAATTAGAAATAAAAGAGCAGTTTATAACAAATGGGAGAGCGGGAGCAGATAGCAATCAATATAAATTAGAAATTATGAAGTGTAAAAAATGGATAACAGAAGCTAAAGGCGTCGGGGAAACATCACGGCGAAGGCCGGGAGGAAAGGGTTTCATTTGGTGCGTTAGGAGAAAACCCCAAAGCGCGGGGAAGGGCTAAGCCTATTAGCAGCTGGGGGTGGTGAGATGATGGATACTGAGGGTGGCTCATCCTGGGGAACGTGGAGCTCCCGTGGAAGATTTGATGAGATGATCTAATTAGCTCTGCAAACGGGCAGGTGTTTTGGGGCCGCTGTGTGATTTTCTACTTGATTGGCGAGCTGCAAGAGGGGCTGGAGAGGCAGGGGTCCCTCCGAGCAGGGCGCTGGGAAGGCTGCCACCCCCTCCCGTGCCGGGGTCCTCAAAAAGACACCAGGCAACGAGCGCGGAGTCGCAGGAATGAGCTGAGAGCCCGGCAGCGGGGAGGGTTTGGAAGGGAAGAGCTGCGTCTGGCTTATCAGAAAACCGAGAGGCGCCCCGCTTGCGGTGCGTGAGGGGCTGTGCGAGGAGAAAACGCGAAGAGGGGAGCGAAGGGCTGCCTTTCATCTGGCGGAGAGCGGCAGGAGGCGAGCCAGGCGCTGCGAGCCGGAGCCAGGCAATTTCCAGCGAGGTCGCAGGCACATGGTTCTGCTTCCGAGGGCGATTAGCGACTGGGACGCGCTCCCAAGGGCAGCGGTTGCCTCTCCATCCCTTGATGTCTCCGAAAGCGGGCCGGGAGCCCGCTGGGAAGAGAACCAAGATATTGGGGTGCGTGTGGTTAGACAGCCGTGGCCGGGAGGTCAGAGGAGAGCTCGGCTCGTCCTCCCAGCCCTTCCCTCCCCGCCATGCAAGCTGCAGATGTTTGATGACAGGAGCAGCACAAGGCTGGCAGGATGCAGGATCGGGCTCTGCTGCTTCGCTCCCAGCTCGGGAAGGCTCCGCTTCCCAAACGGAGCTCTCATCCCCTGTGGAGAAGGGAAAGGCCGTGCGCCGTGCGCCCTCCCGCTCGCCTTCCACATGCCCTTTTGCAGGGCCTGCCGTCGCTCTCCCGTCCAGGGAGTTTTAACTAATCGCGGGGAGTTTTCCAGCAAAGCCCTGGGAATATTTATATGTTTAGGAAACGGCGCTTTCACACACGCCGTTTTTTTGGCAAGGCTTCACTTCTGAGCAGCTGCCTGGGCTCGGGCAGCGCTGGAGGGAGAGCGGCGGCCGCGCGCGAGGCAAGGCGAAGCCGGCAGCTTTTATTGGCAAGCCCGGGGGCTCGTGCGGGAGGGGAAGAGCAGGCAGCCAGAGAGGGCTCAGTGCCTCCCAGCACCTCCAGGCCAATTTGTCCCTGGATATCCCTGTGAGCTGTGACCCTCGAGGTGCCCAGGAGCAGCTCGGGTTCCCCAGCACGTCTCCAGGCTCCAGCGTTCGGCTGTGCAGGATTTAGCAGGGGAATTTTCCTCCCGTAGGAGTTTTGGGACCCAGGCGATGCCTGCCCGTGGTCCAGCTCTGAGAGGGGTCAGGGCAGAGGGTCTGCCACCACCAGCGAGGTGGCACATCGGGGACTGTGCCGGTGGTGACGAGGGTTGTGTCGGCTGCTTTGGCCCGGCCGTGCGGCAATCGAAACCTCTGGGATAAACTCGCAGATACGATCGGTTCAAATATAGCCCCCTCGCCCCAGGATGCTTCACCCCGTGTATTTTTATCTCCCGTGGCCTGTGCGCGCTGGGGTGGATGCTCCCCGCACCTCCGGCCACCCCGTGCACTTGGCTTGCAGCGCGGGGCCCCGGCAAACAGGACGTGGAAGGTTCACGGGTCGGCCTGGCCCGGCGAGGAGGAGGATGTGCCATCAAAACAAGCCACGCTGGAGAGGAAGACAAACAAACACCGGCTTCCAGCGCGCCCGAGGGCGAGCAAGAGCCCCGGGGTTGGGGCTGGCGGGGCGGCGGGGCTGACGTCAGGGAGCGGGGGGTCAGCGCCCCCGGCTCATTGTTCCCTCCCGGGGCTGGGGTGAGCCGGGCGCCCGTCCCCATCCCGCAGGGGGCAGGGGCGCAGGTGGGTGCCCAAAGGGGCCACCGGCTCCCTCCTGCCCGGTGCCGCTGGGTGCAGCCCGGCACCTGCCTGCGCTCTGCCTGCCCGCACCGCGCTGCCTCTCCCTTTTAACGGGAGCTAAAAATAAGCCCGGGGAGAGGAGCAGCCGCCGTCTGCCCGCGGGTGACGGCAGCGGTGGGCCGCGCGCGGTGGGCAGGGCGGGGACGGCATCCATCCCGCAAACCCACGCCAGCCCCGTGCGGTGGGGCGGCGGCAGGGGAAGCGGCCTTTTGGCTCCTTCCAGCCAGGGATGGTTTTAATTAGCGCAAGGTAGCTGCGGCTCCGCAGCTGCCACCGGGCGAGAGCAAAGCTGGCGGCACGGGCGCGATGTGGGGCGCGGGGACGGGGCTCGGGCGCATGGTGCAGGGCACGGGGTGCTGCGTGGGGCTGGGAAGGGGCTGGTGGTGGCCACGGCTCTGCAAAAACCAGGCAGGCTGGGCTGGGAGCAGAGCTGGGAGCACGGGGTTGGCTCTTGGGATGATGCTTGGAAGCCCACGGGTGCAGCCAAACCTCGGCACCACGCTTGTCATCATGCAAAAACCGGCACCGAGGGGTGCACGGGGACAGAGCGCAGCATCCCACTGCCCAGGCGGTGGGCAGAGCAGCTTTTTGGGGTGAATGCGGGCACCCAGTGCTGCCTGGGGGCCGGCCGCTGCGTGGGCACCGGGCCCTCCCCACGTGTTTGCCGCGGAGGCACGTGGCGGGCGGCGGTGTGGCTTTATTTATTTCTTTGCTTAGGCACAAGCAGGTGAGGGGGGCTGCGGCCAAGGCGCGCTTTCTGGGCTGCCGCCGGCAACCACAGCCCGCTTACACAAGCAGTGAGTCAGTGGAGCTGCACGCTGCTAAAACCAGCCTGGCAACGGGCGCCCCGGGGCAGCGGGCTGCCCGAAATAGCGCCCAGACCGTGGGCAAGGAACAAACCCCCCCCCCTGCAGCGGGGCCGATTGCTCCATCTGCCCGTCCTGCCCCCTCCTTGGCATGATGGGGGCTTCCTCATCTGCTCTGCGCCGTGTTATGGCACGCTGTGATGTGCCGTACGATGCTCCGCCGTGCCGTGCCATGCCTCACCATGCCACGCAGTGCCACCGCGTGCCATCGTGCCATGTCGTGTGTCACCGCAACCAGGCGGAGGGGCCCAAAAGCCCCTCCGGTGCGGCAGCGGCCCCAGCCCGTGCGTGGGCACCGAGCGCGCGGGGGATGATTGATCTCGTGTCAGCCAGCGGTGGTTTGAGCCCGTGCCAGGCCCCAGCTCAAACGGCGGCATTGAAGGGGGAGAGCCCCTTCCCCCTCCGGAAAGCGGAGCGACTGCAGCGCCTTGTGAGGGGCGAGCCCCCCGCCCCAGCGGCCCCTGCCCCGCTGCCACGTGCTGGGGCTCTCGGCCCCGTGGCTGCTCCTGGCCCCGCATCCCGACCGAGCTCACCATGGCTGAATTAAGGGCAGATTTGGGAAAAGAAGGGGGCTGCTGTTGGGAGGATGCTGCGTGGGCATCGCCTGCCCTGGTGCTCGGTCGTGGCAGCTCCGTTCCCAGCCCCGCAGCTCAGGAGGTGGCAGCGGCACCTAGGAGCAAAGGACCATCTGGGGAGGAGAACAAGGTGGACTTTCATTTTGGCATTTGGGGAGCTGCTCCTTGCCTATCTGATGCCCCTGTGCTCTGTGCCAGTGGTGCCAGCAGCACCTGGGGCCGTTGTGCACCTAGGGGCACATCCTGCCCCCAAGGGCGCACGCCCCGGCAAAGCCAGAGCATTCCTGAGGCTGCCTGCTCCCTCTCGGCTCGGACCTTTGTGTACTATTTATCTGCGTGAGGAAACAGGGCCATTCATGTATTTCTCTGCCTATTTATACCTCTCCCTTTCCGTATTTAGTGTGTGCGCAGGCAGAGGGGGCAGCGTGCGCCGGGGCGACTGATGTTCTTGGCTCCAGCGCCGGCTGGAATTTCGTCCTGGAATGTCTCCTGAACCGCTCTGAAAACACGAATAAATCTCTGTGTGTTGTGTGTGTGTGTGTGTGTACACAAATATATAGACAACTTATAGACACCGGGCCCTGTGGGGCGTTTGTGAGCTTTGCTATTTAAAGGCACGAGGAGTTATAGGGCTCTCGGCGAGCCCAACACCTCTGTATCAAAGGGCTGCAGGGCGTTTTGCTAGCGGCCAGGTATTTGGGAGATATATGGCCCTTGCCCTGCCCTCTCCGGGGAGCTGGAGCTGCCCTGCTGGCAGCACACCCATTGCTCTGATCGCAGCCCGGGGCTGTGTTTCCTGGAGGTTTCCATCCCATGATTTCCCAGTGGCAGCCCCAGGGGGCTGGTTCCAGTTCCCCCAGTACCCCAGTGGGGTGCCCGGGGTGCAGCCGGGTGAGTTAGGGCACGGATTTGGGCTCTTTGGAAGCACTGCGTGGTTCAGGGCTCCTGGAGGGGCCGGGGTTGCCCCCTGAGCATCACCTGGTGCTCACGGCGCTCTGGGAAAGATGAGGATGAGCAAAGGGGACAATAGGCAGCGGGTTTTTGGGGTGCTCATCCGGGCATCTCCTTGGGAAGCGCTGGAGCAGCTGGTGCTCACGGCAGCCTGGGGAGATGAGGAGAAGCAGGAAAGGAGAAAACAGCAACTGGGTGCCAAAACTGGGTACCAAACAGGACGCGCACAGCCCGGGAGGGCATCTCCTTGGAAAGCGCTGGGGATGCTGGATGAGGCCCTGGCCAAAAGTCAGAACCCGGAGGGCTTCCCACCCTGGGGGTGACAACGGGAAGGGCGCAGAGGCTGGCGCGGGCTGGTGGGGCAGGATCAGGCCCCGTGTGGCACGGCAAAGCCCGGCAGTGCCGGGGGCGGCGGGGAGCAGGAGCGCTGTTTGGCCCTGCTCAGGCTAACGCCAGCTCCTTGCGTCCTGGGTGCTGAAAAAAAGGGCTATTTTTGGGCTCAGAATGCCCACGTTTGGTCTCCGGCCAAAGGAGATGTGTTTGTGGGTGGGGGAAATTTGAGCAAATTCCTGCCGTGAGCTCTGCACGTGTGCGCGCGCGTGCGGGTGTGCGTAGAGGGGAAATAGAGTTTTCCTTTTTAAAAAAGCACCACTTATTTTTATACAGAACTCCAGAAGGGCTGAACGTGGAAACTTGGCCTGTCAGCAGCTGTCACAGGGGAGCGGGTCCCTGCCTGAGTTTGGGGGGAAACCACAGCTGGGTGTTAATGGGACTGTTAATGAATTAATGTTGGCTGCCGTGTGCGGGGAGGGGGGAGCGCGGAGCCCTTCCCGGCACACGTGCTCCAGCCCGGTGCAGCTCCGCGCTCGGCACGGCTGCGCTTTGCCAGAAAGAGCCCCGGCTCTGGGAGCCATGTGCTCGGGCAGGTGGGACTCTCCCCGTGTGTCTTGGCTCTTCCAGTGCTCTGGATCGTGGAGAAATTTGGGGACGTGGCCCCATGGGGCGGAGAGGACCCCAAAGCGCGCAGCCGGTGTGGCTCTGTTACCCTTCGGCTGCTGGGCTCGGCTGTTCTTGGTGGTGTTGGCAATGCCTCGACTGAATCTTTAAGTCCATCTGAAGGAAAAGAAGGGGAAAGTGGAATTGCAGCTGGTTTATTTCTGGGCTGGGCAGCGGGTGCTGCGCCATCGGCACGGTGCCTGCAGCGATGCCGGCCGCTGCCCGGCGCTGCTCTCCGCAGCCCTCCAGGGGTTGTTCCTCTTGCTAATCTCCCCCAAAATATGGAGGAGCACCCATGGGGAGGTGAGAGCCCAGCTGTGGGGCTCAAAGCTGTGTTTGCACAGCTTGCACACCTGGTCTGACCCCGTTAAGTAGAGGTGCCCATGCCCGGGTAGAGTCGAAGACGCCCAAGGGGCCATGGGGTGCACAGGACCAGCAGCTGAGGGTGCTGCTATGGATGGAGGCTCGGATTAATTAATTAAGATCGAGGCTGTGTGTGCTGGGAGGAAGGCTGGAAGAGCCCGAGCTTTTGGGGACTCTGCTTGCTGCAACATCTACAGCCCGCTGCTAGACCCAGCCCATGGGCTGGGGACCTGGGATCCACTGGGACCTGCCCCCTGGGCACGTAAAGGGCCCCCAAAGGTGCCCAGAGCCCAACCTGGAGGGGCTCTGAGGCTCCCCTGTGCCTGGCCACGGGCTCCCAGGGCCCGGCTCAACCTCTGCCTTCCCAGCCCCATCCCAGACAGACGGATATCCCAAAACCCACTGGCCGCAGAGCCTGCCCCAGGGGCCCCCGCTTTCGGTCCCTCCGTCTGAATGGGGTGGTGTGCGTGTGCCCAGACTGTCCCCTTCTGTGACTGTAGGGTACACATGGCTAAATATACGTCTGTGCAGATACAGGAACTCAGAGGGGCTGAGGGATGCTCCCTTTCTATACCTCTTTTCATGGGGAGAGCTAATGAGATTCATGTCATTAAAGGGGCTGATGTTTTGTGGGATGGGAGCCTTTTAAACGGGATGTGTCCTGGCTTAGTCATGGCAAATATTTACCAAAAAGAAAAAAAAAAAGGGAAAGAAAAAAAAAAAAAAAAAAAGGGACTTGCCATATAAAATTAGAGTTCTGAAAATAGTATTCAGAGCAAGTGAGAGAGAGGAACCTAAAACAGAAAATACAGCCCAGTCTGTTCAGGAGTCAGGGGAAAAAGAGAGAGAGAAGGGAAAAAAAAAAAAAAAAAAAGCCAGAGATAAAACGAGAGAAACCTCGGCAGTAAAAACAGCATCTTGGTAAATAGACTATTAAAAAAAGTTCTGACCTGCTTTATGGCTTTCTTGGCTGCCGTTCAGCTGTGCTGCCCTGGCCGGCACGGAGGGAAGGTAGCAGGAGCCGGCGTCTGTGTGGATGCTCAGAGCCCTGGGACGCGGGGCGTTAAATTTAGCCACATAATGATGGCCCTGAGGAGGCAGCCTTTTGTAGCCACGCTGTAATTACCGCCTGGCTTATAAATTTTATTTTGCTTATTATGTTTCCTCCTCCTCCGCTGGGGAAGGGGTGTGGGGGGGGGCTCCCACAGCCCCATGGAGCTGTCTGGGGAGCGAGGGGGACGGAGAGGGTCCCCGTACCCTTTCCTGCTCCTGGTTCTGGTAACGGGCTCGCCCTGCATTTGGGATTTTGGGGAGATAACCCCATGCTGGTAGGGTCCCCCGTGGCCATCCCGGCCTCCCCGAGCCTCAGCACGGGCAGTGGGAAAGGTGGAAAGGGCGAAGATTGGCCCCGGCCCCCTCCTCCTCCGGCCACCGTGCTGGGATGGGAGCCGGTGCAAGTGGGGGGCAGCTTCAGGCCGGGCAAGAACGTGCCAGAGAAGGTCTGGCCCCCCTCTTGTTTTCCCAAAACAAAGGAAGCAGCCTTGCATTGCTGGAAGTCGCGTGCTCGGGCTGTGCTGCCTTGTTATCATCCGATAACCCGGCGACCCAGGGGCTGCCCTGCTCCTCACCCGCCGGGCTCGCGCTACGGGATGCGAACAGCTTCCGCACGAGCTGCCCTTCGCGGGGGGACGTTTTCCTCTCTCCGGGTGGGGAGGCAGCAGGGGGGGCGCCGTGATGGCCCCGGCTGCCCCGGGCTCGCCCTACGATAGCCCCGGCCCCAGGCACCGCTGTCGGTGCAGGTGAAGGCGGAGGGCAGCAGAAGAAACCCAAGGGTGGTGGCAGGTGCCTCGATGTGCATGGTGGGTGCCACCCCATAGGAGATGTGGGGCTCTGCTGCCTCCTGCTTCGCCCCGTGGAGCTTCCCCGCTGTCCCTGTCAACCCCACGGGGTTGGGATCAGGATCCATCCCATCACCCTGGGGATTTTGGGGCGGCTGGTGTCGTGAGGAGGGGGCTGGCTGGAGGCACTCCGAGCCCCGTGGCCGAGCCGTGCTGCTGGGCAGGGTGTGGGGTCCCTGAGGAACCCGTGATGCTTCTGGGGAGGGGAGCCTCGCAAACCACCAAAGAGCCGGGAGCAGTGCCTGCTCTCCCTGCCAGCTCTGCCTTTTCTCCCAAACTCACGCCCTGGGGCCAAGGCACCGTGGGGAGCTTGGTGGTTGGGGTGCCCAGCGGAGCCGCCTCATCCCAAAGCAGCCCCGTTCTCCTTCCCCGTCCTATAAGGGCTCTGTTCAGCGCCAGGGTGACCCCAGGCAACCTCCATCCCTGGCTCAAGCGCCCGTTTCAGGGCAGGTGGAACAATACTAAATCAGCTCCTTTGAAGCCTCCCGGCCCGCAGCCCCACGGGCGTGCTGCTCCCCGTCCCTCCCTCGGCAGCTGTGGGCACGCCGGGGGCTTGGCGCCGGGCGCCAGGGCTTCAGCACCGAGGTGGTCGCGGGGGTGGCTTGGGAGCCCGGGTGGGGAGACAAAGCGCCCTTTGAGCCCTGGGAAGAGGTGTGCGTGTGGAGGTTAGTGCCCTCGGCCCCGGGGGGAAAAGAGGAGAGCAGAGGCGAGCAGGGCTGGCAGCATCCATCCCCGCCGAGCAGCGGTGCGCAGGAGGCTCCCGCCTTTCCGTCCCGGGGTGTCTGCGTACGTCACGCGTGCGTCTTACTCATCAGGGTGTTTTTCTTTCCTTCTTCTTGGGTCTTTCCCCCTCCGCCGCCCCCGTGATGGATCTATAATGCTTACGGCTTTTTTTTTTTTCTTTTTCTCTTTTTTTTTTTTTTTCGATCGCCAATTTGGGACGTCGCAGGCTCCCTCGGAAAATAAGCTGTATTTTTAGTGCCTGCCCGCCAGGCCGCCGAGCCCGCCTGCCCCTGCTCATCGCTTACTCACTATTTGTTTAAACTTTGCTGCTTCTCCCCCGCTGCCGCGTCCACTGCGCCCTGCCACTGCCAGCGGGCCCCGGGGGCGGCCGGCGGCGCGCAAGGAGCTGAGCGGCACGGGCGGGAGCGCGCCGAGCTTGGAAAGGGGCAAAAAGGCAGCTCCAATCTGGCCTTTATTGAGGTCTGGGCTCGGGGAGCGCTGGAGCAGCCTGCCCTGTAATCAGCCAGCCACCAGAGCTGGCCAGCCTTGTAATAAAGCAGCTCTATATTTATTTGTTCTGTTTATACCCTGCTCTGTAATAAGTTGGGAGCCCTCCCCAGCCCCCTTTTTTTATTTTATTTTTTTTCCTTCGGGAAGCTCCTCTGGGTCTCCAAAGGGATCAGCCACCCCGCTCGCAGAGGATGCTCCAACCCCGTGCCCACCACCCCATCCTCTCCCCAGCATCCCATTCCCATCCCCTCGTCCCCCCTCTCTCCCCGTGCCTCTTCCAGAGCCCCACGTCCCCTCCCCATCCCCGCAGCCCCCCTGCCCACCTCCCCCCGCCGCTATTTCAACCCTGGGCCTTTTAAAAATGCGTCCATTAAAGGCAGCTCAGTCGCCCTTTTGCCGGCGAGGCTGGAACACTGACAGCCTGTTCGCCCGCGTGTCTGTAATTAAGCTCAATCTCGGGGTGAATACAACAATGTGACTGCACAGAATAATTCCTGGAGATCCTGACGCCGAGGAGGAGTGTGGCCTGTGAGCGGCCCATTCACGCCTGGATTTCTATAAATACTTTACTATGTGGCACTAAGAAAAACTTCAAGCCCTCCCCCTACCCCCCCCCTTCTTCTTTTTTTTTATTTTTTTTTTTATTTTTATTAGTGCTACATAATATAGGAATTGTGCGACTAGAAGGTTCCCCCTGTGCCTGCCCGGGGTTCACAGGCCTGGGTGTGACCTCGCGCTGCACCGGCTGGGTGCAGGAGCCGTGCCCAGGGACCGCTGCGTTGTGGCCACCGTGGCCACCGACCTCACCAGGGGGCCACAAGTGGCCCGGGGCACCCCCAGCTCGGAGCTGGGGGCTTGGAGCCCAAAGGAGGCAGGCTGGTGGCATTTGTGTCCTCATCACGCTGCTGGGAAGGGGGTGCCTGGGTGCCAGCGAGCTGCGGGGAGGTGGCTGATGGTAAATCCACCCATGCTGCGTGTCCCCCGCGCGATGCAGCCGGGTTCTGCCACTGGCTCTGGGGACGCAGGGTGCACGGCGTGTGACAGGGACGCGGCAGATGGCGCCCTGCCATCGCCTAGCACGAGGCTGGTGGCCTGCAGAGCTGCTTGCGTGGGGCTGCAGGGTGGCTTCTGGGCTGCATCTGCATCCCCGTGCTGCATTTGCATCCCTGTGTTGCCCCTTTGCATCCGTGCGCTGCGTCTCCGCATCCGTGTGCTGCGTTTCCACATCTGAGCGCTGCGCCTGCATGCACGTGCTGCATTTCTGCACCCATGCGCTGCATCTCTGTGTCCCAGGCACTGCAGCCCTGCTGCCCCTGCCCCTGCTTCGCCCCGGCTGCAGCCTCCGTGGCGGGGATGCTCCCGAGCAGCAGGGCAGATGCCAGCGCTGTGCCGTGCGGAGGCGCTTTGTGCCCATCAGCAGCGCAGCCAGAGGCACGTTGCAGCTGTCACGCAGTGGGGTGAAAGGGGAGCTTTCCCCCATCGCTGAGCATCAGCCCTTGTCCCCTGAGACGCTGCCTGTCCCCTGCTGGTGTGGGTTTGGAGCAGGGACGTGCCTGGGGCAAGGGACGAAGGAGCAGAGCCAGCGGGGTGCTGCCCGGTGCTGCGCAGGGAGCAAATATCAGCGGTGACAGCAACCTGCCACGGCTCAGCTGCTCCCGTGATTTATTGCTTAATCCCTGGCAAGGCTCGCTGTTTGCCTATTTATTTATCATCTTGCTGCGAAGCCTGTTGATATTTGGCGTTTTTGTATCCCCACCGCGGAGCCCATTGTGCATCTCCCCTCTCCAGCCTGCCCCGCACCCTTCAGCGAGGCTCTGGGGTGCTGGGGAGTCCTGGCGAGGGGCTGTGTCCCCGCAGCGAGGTCCCCGTGTCCCGGTGGCACCCCGAGGTGCAGGTGGCCATGCCCCACGGAGCTGTGCCCCAGCCGGAGCCGTGGGACCCTTCCCCTGGCTCCGGGCAGCGCCGGCCCGTCTGCAGGCTCCTGGGGGCTGCTGCCCTCTCTGCCTCTCACCGGGGCGTGTTTACGGCTCGCAGGGAGCCGGCCTGCCCCGATTCCCCCCCCCGTGCCCCTCATTTCATACATCCACATATATCCATACAGCATTTGATACCGGTTTTTATGGGCATTTCCATACGTTTTACAGACACAGCCATTACAGAGCCCGGTTTCACCCGAGAAACCTCAGGGGAGCAGCGCACTGAATCGCCTTAGTCTTGGCCCCAGAACAAGGCTCTCTTCTCTCCCTCACCGGGGCTGCCGCTATCAGCGCGGGGAAGCGTGGCAGCCCCGGGCCCTGCTTTTGGTTCCCTGAGTCCCCCAGCTTCACGCTGTGCCGAGGAATTTTCCACCAGCTGGGTGAAGCCCTCTTTGCTCTCCCTGCCTGGTGCCGCGGGGACCTGTCCTTGCTGCACGCCCGTCCTCGGCACAGCCATGGCATCGTCCTGCCCGGCTCTGCCCGCGAGCAGCGCCCTGCCTCTCCTATTAATAGCAGCTCCCCTCGCCCCTTCCCAAATCTGCCGGGAGCCCGGGGCCCGTCCCACTCTGTTTTCCTCAGCAGGTCCCGAAAGCAGGAACCATTTGTGGCTTCCCCGGCCGGCGCGTCTCAGCTTGGCCTCCAGCGGGTGTTATTTTCTCTGCTGTTTACTGTTCTTCTGTGGGCTGTCAGGTTTCCGCACCGGGGGAAGGCTTGTAAATGGGGTTGGGGGGGCGGCGAGTCCGCACGGAGGGGCTACGGGCAAAGGAGGGGGGCGCAAGGAGCACAGACATGGCCTTTATCGCAGCCTAGGGGCTGTGTGGCTCATAAATCCGCCCCAGGCAGATAGGGGATAAATCATCCCCGCTCGGGCATCGGTGGTTACCCATGGTTAGAAATTAACTTTGTGTTGGATGGGTCCCAGGCTGTGGGATGGGAAGGGGAGGCTGCTCCGGGCACTGTGCCTCCTGCCCGGCCCCCGGGGCCAGGCTGCAGCCACGGGGGGCAATTAGAGCCCCAGCTGATGAAGCCAGAGGATGCTGCGGCCAAACCTGTGCTGCAGGCACTCACGCCAAGCGGCACCAAAGCCCCCAGACCCTATTTCCCATCCCCTCTCCAGCTCCCTGTTCTCCCATCCTGGTGGCTCCATGAGCATCCCCAAATCTCCCCGCGGCACCAGGACGTCCTGGGGGGCTCCGACGAGCGCGCCCACCTCTGGTCCTTCTGCTCAGCCCCCTGGGGTCCTGCTGTGCCCACCGAGGGGGATGAGGGGAAGGGCTGCGTGTGGGGACAGCCCTCCCACTCCAGCAGCAGCCAGCTCGGCTGGGCTCGCCCCTGGCCCGCTCCCTAATAGCTCCCCAGCTTTCCTTTCTAACGAGGCTCTAATTGGAAGCCGCTTGCGCTTCCCTTCCCCTCTCCTCAGAGCTCTCCAGTCCCAGCGCTGCAGGGCGATTAGGCTGAGGTTTGGGTTTTTTGTGTGTGTTTTTTTTTTTTTTAATATGGCAGAATTATTTTGGAAGGGCCAGGATCGTTACATGACGGGCTTCTTGAAAAACCCCAGGCTTCGCCTTTCAGACGGGGCCTTTTCAAGTGGTTTTGCACAGTACACGTCTCTGGGCAGCGACCGTCTCGAACAGTTACTGTTAATTATAGATGCCTCTTTCCCGCTCGCCCATTACTCAAAGGATTTTTGTGTGTTTTAACAGTGTTTTACATCAGCCTGAATAAGACTCTATTCACTGTTTCCGAGAGCTGGAGCTCGGGCATCCCCTGCTGCATGTGCCGGGCTCTCCCCTCCCTCTCGTCCTGCCCCCCTCATTTCTCAGCTCCCCGGCTTCCTTCCCAGGGGCTCAAAACCCAACTCTGCTTCCCAGGGGCAGCTCTGCTCCAGCGCCCCGCTGGCCCCATAGCTGTGGGGCCACCGAGCTGGCTCCGTTGGGCACCTCGATACCTGGTGCCAACGTCACCGTCGCAGGGAGGGCTCTGCCACCCGGCACAGCGCCCTGGGAGAGGGGGCAGCACCCGGGCAGACCCCCAAATGGGGGGGGGACACGGTCTGGGTACCTCAGCAGCCCTCGTCTCCTCCAGCTCGGCATATAGGGCGCTGTGGTCAGGCCCATTTATAAAGCTGGTAAATATATCGGCAGAGTTTGTGTCCCCTCCAAAGGTCAATATTTGTGCAGAGTTTAATTTTAACTTAACAAGCAGTTGTTTGCAGAGGCTGCCCTGTTTGTGTGTGCGTGTGTGTGTGTGCGTGTGTGTGTGTTTTCCTTGTGTGCTTCCCCGCGGATCGATGCTTGGCGGGGAGGCGTGCAAGGGGCGTGCGTGCACCCGCGCACGGCGCACGGGGAGGCTCCGGGCTGGGGGAGAGCAGCTCACGGGCACTCTGTGGGGACAGGGGCTGTGGCCAGGGCTATAAATGCAACCCACAGACCTCTGCTGGAGGTGGCGGCGGGCAAAAATGTGCCCCGTGTGGCTCTCGGCACGGCAGCAGATGGGGACGGTGGCTTCCCAGCCTGTCCTGCCCGGTGCCGCAGGCTCGGTGCAGCTGGGCAGCCGCACGGCCCCTGGCCTTCCCCTCGCCGGCCCCTCGTGAGCCCCTGTGGCTTTTGTGGCTCTCGCCCATTTTTCTGGCAGCCCTGAGCTGAGCGCGTCGGTCAGGCCGGCACTGGCTTCGCGCAGGGCTCGGGGTCCCAGCACTGCTCCCATGCTCCAAAAAAAAAAGGCAGGGAGCTTGTGTTCCTGCCCTTCTAGCCAAAATCTGGTGCCACGAAGCTGTCTGCGTGTCCCCAGCTGGGACCAGCAGGGCTTGGGGAAAGGCTGTGTGTCTCCCCCTCTCACCTCTCAACCCCTCGGCACCCACGATTTTGGGGCAGGAAAGGGGGGACATGGCCGGGAGAGGCAGCAGGGCCGGGAGGGAGCTGCTGGGGCTCTGTGTTTTGCAGCCCGCCTTGTGGGCGCTGAGGTTTGGTTTCCTCCTTTCTGCTCTTTTCCTCTTCCTCGCCAGGCCCCGGGGCTGCCAACCTCGAAGGGAGAGCGGGCTGCGAGGGACGGGGCAGGGGTAAACACGGGGCTGGGGCCGGCCAGGCGGTGGGTGACGGAGGTGAGCTCATGCCCTGACGTCAGCCCTGTGGCTTTGGGGACAGCCGTGGTTAGGCTGCCCAAGGAGGGGCGGCTGTTTTCCTGCAGCTCCGCCGCGCGCTGCCGGTGCCCGTCCCTAACTTATAAACCTTAATGGCCGGTTTAAGAGGTTCCTGCCATGGGCACCTTGTTGCCACTTTTAGGTTGTTAATTTGGAAACTTTCCCTTCTGTGGTCGGGGGAGGAAGGACTCGGGTCCGCTTTGGGGCCGGTCGTCAGGACTCGCGGGTGCCGAGGAGACGGTCCGGGAGGGCTCTGTTCCCGGCACCGGTGCTGGGTTCTGGGATGAGCACCGGGGTGGGCTGCTGGCCCCCCGTGTCCCCGTGCAAGCTGCTGTGGCCGTGCCGCGGGTCCCCGGCTGGGTCCCAGGTGCAGCAGGGAGAGCCCTCCTGAGAGCATCTGAGCTCCTAGGTGGCACTTTGCAGGCCTTGCGGTGGCTCCTGGGAGCCGCAAGGCAGAGAGGACAGCTGGCTTGGCAGAATTTGCACCCCGGGGATTGAGGTCCCCCGCGGTGGGCACCCGGAGAGTTATAAATAACGCACGGAGCCGGAGGAGCAGAGCCGGAGGAGCAGAGGAGTGGCCCTGGTTTACCAGGGCGTTCATAGCAGGGCTTTCAAGTGGTTCCCATGCATCTTCCCCGCCAGCCGTTTGCACATCTGCTCTCCTGGGGGGGCCGCAGGGCGTGCCGGCGGGGAGGTGGGCAGCGCTCAGCCCGCGGGCAGCCCCCGGTGCGGTGCCACGTGCGCGCCGGCATCGTGCCGCTCGCCAGCCCCAAAGCAGCCCTGCCTCTGCCAGCCCTGTAATTGATTCCTGCTCTCCTGCTTGGGCTGGGGCCGTGGATGTGCAGGCATCCGCTTTTGGAGCCGTATTTTGAGTTTTGAGGCGTTCGGAGAGGTTCTTCTCCCAGCCTTGGCTCATGGGATCTGGGGGGGACCTTTGCCTTGCCCAGCTGGCAAAGATCAGGGCCATGGGGAAGGTGGGGTTTGGAGCTGTGGAGGAGGACTTCCTAGCCTGGCACTTGGTAGGAGATAGTAAATGCCGTGGCACGTTAAGGATAAGGTTAAAGATAAACCAGTCATTAGGCTGGAAGGTGGGGATGGCGGGGAGAGGCACCCAAGCACGGGGAGCTGCGAGCAGGCGCCCTGGATGCTCCCCACGGCCCTGTTCTGCAGCGCTGCTGCTGACAAATAACGCTGCACGGAACGAAAATCAGGGGAGAAAACCAGCTGAAAATGGCAAGGCTTTTAAAAAATAGAGATATTTGGGCAACCAGCACGGTTTTGCTGTCCGGAGATGGCGGGGGCAAGGCAATGCGGAGCGCAGAGAGCGCGGAGCGGGCAGGGGCCGGAGAGCAGGGATGGGAATGGGGTCGAGAACAGAAAGCACGGAGCCTCGGCAGCCCCGGGCACCGGGACGAGCCGGGAGAGAGGAGCAGGGAGGAAACGTCCGCGCGGCAGGAGGAAGAAAGGCTGGCAGCGCTCCAGGCCTGATGCCGGGGTGGGTGTGATTTCCTCCGCGCTCCTTTCATGCGTCGCGAGCATTGCGCAGCAGAAGGATGCTGCTGGCCCGGGGCTGAAAGTCTGGGTCCCCTGGTGGCTAAGAGGAGTGGGGACATGCTCAGGGACCCGGCTCACATCTCCCCAAACCCCATTGTGCCCCTCGACAGCCCCGCCGGGTCCCCATCCCTCTCCCGGAGGGCGAAGGTGCCCTGACAGGCTGTTTTATTAGCAGCAGGTGCCTGAAACCCAAGCCGCGGCCCCGCGCTCCCTCCTCTCACCTGGGGATGAACCCGGGCGGGGGGCACGGCTGCACGGGGCCAGCTCCCCCCGGCCGGGAAGGGTTCCCCCCAGGAAGCAGAGCGGTGCCGGCAGCCTGACGGGCTGCTCCTGCCGCGGGCGACAGGCGCATAATGCGTGATTTCACAGCAGCACCGTGCCGGGCTCGCCTGGGGCCACGATCTCCCCCGCTCCCGGCTCTGTCAGCTGGGATTAGGGGCAAGATTTAGGCTGAGAGCCCTTTGCTGCCGGCTGGATCGATGCCGGGGATGCGAAAGCCCAGCCCAGCACCTGCGGCGCGCGGCAGGACCAGCACAGCCCTGTCCTCTCCCAGCATCGCTTCCTGCTCGTCTCCCTGGACCCTGGCTCTCTTGGCTGGGCTCCTGCAGCTTTGCCTAAGTTTACGGCGGGCTGGAATGCAGGGCTGCTGCTGGCCTCCCTCCAGCCTAAACATCCCCACCCCGTTGTGCGACACGAGCTGATAAGGGCGAGCGCTGCGAGCGGGCAGGTATCTCGTGCCCAGCCCGCGACCTTACAGCCACACGGCCTTGGAGGCTGGCATTTATCTCCCGCGTGCGCGCCGTCTCCCGGCCCCGAGAAATGTTCTCAGCATCCCCAGAGCTTTCGCTCCGGGCCAAACCCACACGCACGTTGCCCGAGACCGACTCCGAACAGGCTCCTTTGATGAGCGGGGCTTAAATATATATTTGGCATTCCAGCGGCAGCGTGCCGAGCGCGGCCCAGGGTGTGAAAGTGTTTGCTTGACAAACTCCGGGGGCTCTCGCCTCTCTGCTGGCCCCGGGGACTCGCCGGAGAGAAATGTCAAGGAATTTTTCACCTCGCTGCTTCGTTTGGTGTTTTTATTTTGTTTTCCTGCCGGGAGTGCATTTTTAGCTCCAGCGAGCGGTGCCTGATTGGCAGCCCCAGAGCCTGAGCCCCTCCTTCACCGGGACAGGTACAGAGGGGGGCAAACAGCACCCCTTGGTCCTGCTGGGGACAGGGGACGGCCCCACGAGCCTGCCGCTGACCGGGGGCTGCTGTCACCTCCCTGCTGGCCCCGGCCCATCCACGGGCACCGTGCTGGGTGTGGGCACTGGCAGGAGGTGCCCCACAGCCTTCTCCAAGGTCCACGGTGCTGGAGGAGGGGGCTGAGATGTCCCACATGGGGAGGAGGAGGAGGAGGAGGAGGAAGGCAGAGCCTCCCCTGCCCATCCGGGGCCCTGCAGCTCTGGGAAATGGGGAGGGGGCTGGCAGCAGATTCGGTTTCAGAGCCCGTGGCTGCGGTGCCCGCCGCAGCGGGTCGGGATCCTGGGCGGCTCTCGGGGAGTCTGTGTCTGTGTGTTCCCAGCTGTCCCTGGCGTAATCCCTCCCGAAAGAGAATCCCCTGCCCTGCTGCATCCCCCTGGTCTGCCAGCAGCGCTGCCTGGCCCTAAATCATCCGCTGCTCCCAGCCTGAGGGATGCTTCCGCCATGGAAATGGGGGTGCTGCCCCCCAGGACAGAGCAGAGGGAGGGTCTGGCCTCTGTGGGGCAGGGCTTGGGGCCCCCAGGGACTGTGTGTGAGAGATTGGGATGCCGGGAGGCTATGGGGTGAGTTTTGGTGCTCTGGGGACTGCAGAACAGGAATCGGTACCCAGAGGGATTTGGGAGCAGGGCTTGGGATGCTGGGGTCTGTGGGGCTGAGATTTGGGTACGGGGGGACTGCAGAGCCCCCGAGGGCTGTGGGGCAGGGGGCAGGCTCTGTCCCTGGGGGAAAATCGGGCTTGGCTCGGGCTCCCCGAGGTTTCCTTCCCGGCCCAGTGAAGAATTGCTGGCTTGTCTGGCGGAGCGCGGGCCCGTGGATTTCCTGGGCAGCGAGTCCCTTTCATGTGGCCGCTCGCAAACTCTCATGACATCACCGGGGGCTGCTCCTCCCGGAGACAAACCCCGTGCTTTTTAGGGGTTTACCGCCCCCTCTACCCACCCCCCTTCGCCCCGGCCTGTGTGTTTTGGCCAGGGGGGGACCCGGGGAACCACGTCCAAGAACGGCCGCTCTGGCACGGAGACGGCACGCGGGGCCGGCGGGCAGGGGGAGGGCAGCGCGTCCCCCTCGCTGAATAAACATGGGCTGGCCGGGGCTGGAGGGGGCTTTTCCAGGCTGGACCACACCCCGGGGGGCTATTTTTTGCCATGAATGAAGGGGCTGTGTGCTGGCCGGGCAGCCTGGCCTCCTGCCGCTGCGCCGAGAGCGAGCCCGACACTCAATCCTGCTGCCTGGCCGGGGACCAACATCTGCACTGAGCAGCTGGGCACCGCGGGGACACCTGGGCACCGCGGGGACACCTGGGCACCACGGGGACACCCAGGCACCTGCACGGCTCCGCGCTGCCCCTGGGGACACACGGGCACTGTCCCCACCTGTAGGGGCATCGCCTTCCAGCCCCAGGTGGTCACCATGCAGAAGGGGCACCTTCCTCACCAGGGCACTGTCTGGAGGGGACACCTGTCCCCTTGTCCCCCCCAGGCCCCGTGGTGCCGTGCCGGGCACGCTGCTGGCTGCACAGAAGGGAAATTGAGGCTGCCACCAGGCAGGGGGAGGTGGCAGTGACTCAGTGGCGGTGCCAGCAGCGGTGCCAGGGCTGCCGGGGCGCGCCAGACCCAGTCCTGCCGGCCCTGTGCACCCGGTGAGCCGCCTGAGTCAGCCCGGGGGATTTGCCCTGCTGCTCCCCCTGCGTTTCCTGCTGCGGTTTCGGGTGAGGACGGGGCAGCGTCCCCAGGGGGTGCCCCTCTGGCCGGGTGCGCCCGCACCTGGGAGGAACTGCGAAGCCACCGGGGCAGGGCGGCCCCTGCCTGCAGCTCAGCCCGGTCCCGAACGCGCCCAGATTCCCCCCAAAGCCCCTAATCTCACTTGGCTCAGCCCCAGGCTGCTTCCTCTCCGAGCCCTGCTATCACACCTAATCCCCTGCGTGCCGAGTTCGGGGCCACGCTGGGTGCAAGGTCCCCTTGGGTCCCCCTCGCCACCCCCAGGTTTGGCTTTCCAAGGGGTCCGGGGGCTGCTGTGCCCGTCCCCCTGCTGCTGGCACCGAGCTGTGGCTGTGCTCCCCCTGCCCCATGCTCCCAGCTCCTTGGCCAGCCTCGCAGCCCCCAGGGGAGCTGTGAGTGTTTGTTGCCTGTCTTTGCCGGGTGGAGCTGGGGTGCAGGATCCCACCCGTGGCCGTCCCTTATCGCCGTGTGGCACCCATGTGATTCATCAGGTGTGGCTCCGTTTCCATCACCCCACTTTGCAGGAAGTTTCCTGGCCGGCCCCCCCATGCGCCCTGAGCAACAACAAGGCAGGATGAGCTGGCCAGCCTTCCTGAGAAACCCTACAATAACAAACCAGCGCAGTGTGTCCAGCTTTCCTGGACAGACAATAATAAACCGGCGTGAGCTGGCATGCTTCGCCGAGGAACTCTACCATAATAAGCCCGGCTGATGTGTCCAAATTTGTTGAGCAACCCTCCGGCAACAAGCTGGCGCGAGCCACCCGAGAGAGGGGTCCCTGAGCTGTTCCCCCTGGGAAAAGCTGGGGGTGCCCGGCCAGCAGCTCTCCATGCGTCCTGCATCGAGCCCTCCCAAATCCTCGTGCCTCGCCAGGACCTGATTTAGGCACCTCCTTGCCAGGCAAGCACCCAACTCACGGGCTGGGTGCCCCTGGTGCACACCGTGGCTCCTCTCCGAGCAGAGCGCAGCGTCGTGCCGCTTGGGGAGGAGCTGCAGCAGTGCCTATACCCTACTCCTGCGCTGCCACCAACCCTCCTTTTCTCCCAAATTTGTCCCTGGGAGCTGGAAGAGCAGCGGGAGGGCAGGGCAGGGGCAGGACCCCCGGCATCCCCGCGGCCAGCCCAGCGCGGCGGCGGTGGCACAATGCGGAGCCCCCTGCGCGCAGGGTCTGCGAGAAAGGCTGTAACCCAAGCCGTGAAAGCAGCACGAGAGGGGGAAAGAAAAGGGTATTGAGCGGCGGGCTGCTGCGGTCGCCGGCCAGCATAGACCGCCGGTTGTTAAGCGGGTGCCTCGCTTGCAAAGGCTGCCTTGATGAAGTGTGAGCCGGCACTTACGGAGGGACGCGGGCAGGCATCCTCGCTCCATCTTCCGCTCACAGTGCCGCTCTTTATGCGCCTGACATTTGCTCGCTGGAAAGGCCCCGAAAATCGGGGGAAAGGAAAACATCACCCGCAGCAGGGCCCGAGCAGCTCCGGGAGGAGCGCCGGGGCCGTGCCGGGCTGTGCCGGGTTGTGCCGTGCCGTGCTGCCGGGCTGCCCCGGCTTCGCCGCCTTGCTCTTCCCCGGGGTGACCCCGTCACCTCTCGGCAGCTCCGGGCTGCCTTCCCCAGCCGGCACAGCCGCTTCCTGCCAGGTGTGCGAGGTGCTGGCTCCGTGCCTGGGAAGCCCTGGCCATCCTGCCCCTGCCTGCGCTGCGGGAGGACGCGCTGCTGGCTGCTGCTCCGTGTCCCCAAGGGTGGGCATGGCACGAGGTGCTGGGGGCTGTGGGGACAACCCTTGGGCACGTCCCTCAGATGTCCCCCGCCGGGTCGTGCGGTGCCCGGGGCGTGCTGCAGGTGGCTCTGAGGCGGGGAGGAGGGCTCGAGGTGGAAAGGGGTATCTGCACCCAGCCCCCCGCCCTCCAGCTGTGTCCTCCCACAGGTGGGATCCCTCGGTGCTGGCACAGTCTGGGCAAGCGGCTGGCACAGCTCGCTGCTCATCTCTCTGCATCCCAGCGTGGATCCCAGGGTGGATCCCTCCCTGCCTGGTCTGCAGGACAACGAGAGGATCATGGGCGGCGATGCCCAGCGCGCCACGGGAGCGCACAAAGCCTGCGGCAGGGGAAGGTGACAGCAGCGTGGCCACCAGGCACAGCGACACCCCAGCCCTGGAGCCATCCCCCTGCCCTCCAGGGGCTGCTGCAGCATCACCAGCCCCTGCATATGTGCCAGCAAGGCAGCAGTGGCCGTGCCCATCACTGGAGAGCCAGCGTGCTGCTCCCAACCCACTGCTCCACGGCACCGCCAGCCCGGGGAAGCCGTGCCCCCCCCCCCAAGGCCCACACCCCTTGGCTCCCGGCCCCGGCAGGAATTATTAAGTGTGCCCCTGTGGAGCATGTGCTGAGGCTGGCCACGGGAATGTGGGCAGATCTGACATACAAGCCACAGCAGCCAGGCTGTAATTTCCAAACGGGCCCCGTTCGCTCTGTTTTCCAGTTAAAAATATATTAAAAAATAGGAATGTGGGGTTGGGAGCAAAGAATGTTGGTAACCGCTTCGAACGTCTGGTGTGATAATGAAAGGGTCAGGCCCCGGCTTTGAGCACGACTGATTTAGACTCTGCTGCTTGGCACCGGCGTGGGGGGGGCCCAGCCAGCCTGCAGCCCCGTGCCAGGGGACGGCGCTGCTCCTGCACCGGGGGCACGGCGCGGGGCTGGGGGCCGTGAGCCCCTCGGCCACGCTGTCGGGGGCGCATCCGAAGCCCCAGCTCCCCGGAGAAGGGGGTCAGGGCAGGGTGGGCGAAGCAGGACGGCTGGGGATGGGTTTGGCACCCTGCCTGCTGCTTCCACCTCGCCCCTCCACCTCCCCGGAGCAGAGCCTTGGGCTTGGGGGCACCACGCGAGGTTGGGTTCATCTCCCCACGAGCGCAGCCCGATGCACATCCCATTCCCAGCTCGGGGCAGCCCCCCCGGCTCGGCTAATCGCGGTTCAGCCTGTGCTGCCGAGCCTCCCGTGCCGGTGTCGCAGCCTTGAGTGGCTCCTGATAGCGGGCACGGTGCTCGGCCTTGCGGCCAGGCAGTCATAACACCCCCAGAGGTCGAGCTGCTGCCGTGCCCCCCACCGTCTCCGCGGGGGGAAACCCTGCAGGCACCCCGCTCCTGCCTCTTCCCTGCCTCGGGCGTTGTGTTTATCCTACAGAGAAGGGATGGGGGGAAAACAAGGCGCCGGCAGCCAGGGCTGAAGTCGCAGCGGGGACGAGTTGCTGCAGCAGGGTTTGCTCCAGGGATGCTCTGGGGCTGTGGGGTAAAAAAGGAAGGCACGTCCCCATCCCCAGGGCTTGTCCCCTTGCTTTGGGGACACCTCCTTGTCCCTCTCAGCCTCCGGGGCCATCAGGCGGCCGGTGGCTGGCACAGCACGCTCTGCTCCCTGCCGACTCAGGGCTTTTCAGGGAAGCTCTTCCAGCCCCGCTCACAAACCCTTTTCCCTTGGGGTCTGCGCCGTGCGGGCGAGCTCCGGCAGCCCGATGGCTTGGAGGTGGCCGCTGACTCCCAAATTCCACCCCGGGCTTGTGGTAGCCACATTTAGAGCCAAGCCCTTCCCGGAGGCATGGGCAGGGGGTGCCCTGCACCTGCGGCCCCATTTCCCACCTGGGGACCCCTCGGCGGTGGGGACACGCCGTGGGCAGTGGTGCCCGGGGGCACTGACCCGCACGGTGCTATCTGGGACGCTTTGCTCGCTCTGCCGCCGGTCCCGGCTTTTCCTGGGAGCTGCTGTTTGCTTTTCTCTGAATTATGACTCCTGCCTTTGATCTGGGCTGTGTCGGCCACCCGATGCCAGCCCCTCTGCTGCCTTTGAAGTGCAGTCGCCTTCCCAGCACCGGGCGCCTGCTTTTGCACCCTCGGGTGCAGGTTTGGCACCGTGGGGCTGAGCCATCAGGGCTGGCGCGTCCCAGGGGTGTCCGAGGTGCTCGGCATCCCTCCTCCTCCCTGGCACCTTGTGCTGCTCGCAGCTCGGAGGCCGGGCAAAGCCGAATCGGGAGGTTTGCCCTCTGGCTGGCAATCCCAGGGATGCTGGCAGGGCGCTCGCACCAGAGCATCGCTCCCTCCTGTGGCAGCGGGCAGGGCCACAGGAGGTCCATGCGGAGAGGTTGGCCAAAAAAGCAGACCCCAGTGGCATTTGTGGCCTGATGCTGAGCATTTTTTGTGCCTCTGCTCCCAGCAGCAGGGCTGAGACCTGCAGGGAAGGTGCCTTTCTGGCCACCGGCACTGGCATCAGCTCCCTGCCCGGCGGGGAGCACCGGGGGGGTCTCAGCCTGCCCTTTCTGCCCTTGGGAAGCCGGGCGCACGCTTTGGACTCTGGCCTTGAGTGGGTCTGAGCGTCCCCATCCCCTCCCCGCTCCCCTGGCCGGGAGAGGAACCGGCCTTATCTGTTACACTTTGTTCTCCTGCTGTCTGGGTGTGGAGCCCAGCAGAGATTAGTGCCAGACCTTTGACACGCACAAACACGCACAAACACACACCGGTAACCACGCTCGCCAGGGAGCCCGGCTGCACACGCATCCCTGTGCACACTCGCTCGCTCCCTTGCACAGCTGCCCGTGCACATCCCTTCCCCGAGCCCTCCCTGCGGTGCGCACAGGCTCTTCCCCGGCCCCGTTGGTGCACTTGTGCTTGTGCTGCACGTGTAGGGGATGGCTGTGGCGAGGCAGCACCTCCTGCTCACCACCACGTGCCCGGGGTCCTGCTCGTGCCCGAGGCTTGTGGTCCTTATCAGTTTATCCCTTCTGGGGAAGCCACAGCCCTTCCCGTGCGATCTTATCTCCAGCGCTTCATGAATGGCTCGCAGGCAGCGGCTGTGCTGGCCTCCTCCTAACGGGAAAGCCGCAGGTGTGTGCGTGGGTCGTTTCCCAGCCCGGTGCTGGCAGCTGGTGACAGTGTCCCCCTCGCTTTGTCCCCGCAGAGCCTGCCCCAGATCTGCAGTGAAGGGGACGGGCAGGCGTTTGCCTCGGCCCTGCGGCAGCTCTACGCGGCGGTGACGCTGCAGGAGGCCAAGCAGGCTCGGAAACGGCACCACTCAGGTGAGGAGCTCCTGGATGCGAGGCGGGGGCGCGTGGGGCACCCTTTGGGCGAGCTCCTATCCCCAGAGAATGGGAGCAGGGAGCTGGGTTGGGGGCAGCCTGCCCCTTGCATGTGTCCCCCTTTGCTTTGGGCCGAGCTCCCCGAGCTCCGGGTGTGGGTTTGGGCACCGCCACGTGCTCCCTCGTCTCAACCCCAAATTGCATCTCGTTGCTCCTGGCACCAGAGGACGCCGAGGGCCCGGCGCCCGCTGCAGAAACCTCAGGGCACCCCGACCCGCCACCGCAGTCCCCAGAGGATGAAACAGCGTCTGCGAGCGAGGGAACCACGGTGAGCACGGTGCTGGGAACAGCCTGGCCGTGCCAGGGGCCTCCAGGTTGGCATGGAAAAAGCCACACTGTGCACTCCTGCTGGCCTCAGCACCCAATTTTCGCCCCCCACACCGTGCATCCCAGCCCCGTGCCCATCCAGGGCAGGCTGGGGGGCTCAGCTCGCTTCCTACCACGTCCTCCCCCCTGCACCCTGGTTGCGCACACGTGCGTGATGGTGCACAGCCACCACATGGGGGTGGGGGGGTGTCACTGACGCTGCCTCCCCTCTGCCCCCAGCTGACCTCCTCCCCGGCGCAGAAGCCCCGGCTGCCCGCGGCCAAGGCCAAGCCGAAGAAAGCGAAGGGGCTCTTCGGCTGAGAGGTCGCTGCCACCGCGCGAGAACACCTGAGAGAGGCAGAGCAGAGCACGGCGCATCCTCCGCCTCGTCCGCACCTCCCCGGGGACGCTGCCGGGGCCGTTCCCCGCTCCCGAGCTGCCTCCAGATGGGGACGTGGGCACCTCGTCCCCCCGATGATGGCTCAGGACAACTTTGTGGTGCCTCTCCCTGGGTGCAGCTCCCAGGCTGCCCACGCTGGACGTGAGGGGAGCGGGCGGGTGCCGCTGCGGGGGTGCCAGCAGGGCAAGGAGACGACGCAGCCTGCTCCCGTGCTGTTTGCATTAAAGGGCTGTGTCTGGGTGACGTGTCCTCCCCTCCTGCTCTGTCCTCCCTCAGCCAGCAGTATCCAGACAGGGGTGCTCGTGAAGGAGATCGCTGAGTCCTGCCCCTTCGTACCCCATCCATCCACCCACCCACCCACCCACCCATCCATCCATCCATCCATCCATCCATCCATCCATCCATCCATCCATCCTCTAACCCTTGCTATCCTCTTCCAGCCCTTGTGTCCACGTGCATCCTTCGGAGCCGGGATGCCACTCCTGTGCCCAACCAGGTCCCAAAATAGCCAGCCAAAAATGGGCAGCGCCGCGCACCGCAGGGACCCCTGCCCCTGCCTGCCCCCAACTCCCCGGGGCTGGGCTGGCCGCAGCCTCGCTGCCTGCTCTCACGGGCGGCGAGGGGGAAACAAAAACATCCGGAGCAGCCCCCGTGTCTGTGGCAGGGGAATGAAAGGGCCTTTGCAGGGCCGCAGCCGGCCAGTCCCAGGGCGAGAGGTTTTTATATTTCCTCTCCGAGGGAGCAGCGTGCGGGGCAGGGTGGGTGGTGGGAAGGGGAAGCTGCGGGACGGGGAGCTTGTGCTGACAGCCGTAACCAGCTTGTGTCATCTGCCAGCATCTTACGTGGGCAAAAAAGCCCCCAGGAGCTGCCCCCCCCCTTGGACAACCCTTGGTTTGGGGCTTGGGGCAAGGACCTGTTGCAGGGACAGATCCTGCCCCGCTCCCCCAGGGGAGGGACGGGCTGCAGGAGCGGGGATGAGGGTGGGGAAAGCAGGAGATTGGAGCTGTCAGCGGGGAAAAAAAGCTCTGCTGATGCCCCCCAGCCCCCAGCCAGGGCAGGGCAAGGACCCCAGCCCCCGTGGCTCCAGCACGGAGCCCACCGGTGCCTGCCTGGCCCAGGTTGTGCCGCCGGCCCCGGGGAGTGTCACCGCTCATTGTCCCATCCCGTCCCGCTGGGGTCTCCTGCCCTGTCCCCACCCCTCCTCCTCCCTGGAGCCGGCTGGATTTGAGCTCCCGACACACATTAAAGGCCACAAGTTCGGCCTCGGCCTCCATAAATTTGATTCCATAAATATTAGTTTTCGCAGGGTTTAATGAAGCCGTTATGCCGGGCACGGCCCAGCACCCCGACCCGTGCCCTTAATAAGGGCTCTGTGGCCTCGATTAAAGGGACCTTTCAATCGCTGTCAAGTATTTTTAGAAAAGGAAAAGAAAAAAAAAAAAAAAAAAAAAAGAGAGAGAGAGAGAGAGGGGAGAAGAAGACGACCAAGGCAGCGAATAGGGAGAGGAAAATCCCAAAGTCGTTTGGTGCAAAAATAGAGAAATAGCACCACCTAGACTGCCTGCGGCACCCCGCTCCGCGCTGCGCCCGGCTCCGGGCAGCCCTGCGGGGCCTTGGCCAGCCTGAGGGGTGCGGGGATGGGGCTTTGTGGGGCGGGGGGAGAAGGGTTTGGGGATGGGGACCCTTGTGGGTCAGGGAGAGAGGGGCTTGGGCAAGGCGAGGACACAGCCGGGAGTGGTGCGTGGGGACCGGGTGTCCTGGTGGTGGCTGAGAGTGGCCGGGGGATGCTGGAGGTGCTGGGGGTTACAGGGATGGAGCCCGCATCCCTCCCAGCTCTGCTGGAGGGTGATTCCTCCCCGTGCCCCAGTGCCAAACCCCTGCCAGGACCAGAGGGGCTGCTCTTCATCACCAACAGGGGTCAATGGGCAGGAGAGATTTCGGGTGTCCCCATGCGGGAGCCCTGCAGTCCCTGCTGCACGGGGACACAGCGGGCTCTGCGTCCAGGGGACTGTCACTGCTCACCACGGCCAGATGCAGGATGCTGCCCTGCATGGGCAGCAGCCGTGGTTGCAAGCCAAGTCAGCTCCCCGTCCGAATTTGGCTGTGGCAGGTCTGGAAGAAGCAGCCCTGAGTCCCTGTGGGGAGAGGGTACCCGTGAGGGTGAGCACGGCGAGGAGCTGGGCTCATTTCTCATCTCATGGGCGAGCAAAGCAGCCCGGGGACCTTGCAGACTTAACTCTGCTTGTCCCGTGCCTGTGATGCACGGAGAGCTGTGCCCTTGCTGCAGCCCCAGGGAAGGCAGAGGCGGGGATGGGGAGTGGTGCCGGGACAGGTCTCTGCTCTGCCTCTTGGCTGCCTGAGGATGCTCTGCTGGAGGAGCCAGCCGAGGAGATGTGCAAGTGTTGTGGCTGGGGGCTGCTGGCCAGCCCTTACTGCTCCATCACCTGCGGGTGCAGCAGCAGGACGTGCGAAGTGGCCGGGCTTCGCAGAGCTCTGGGCACAGCTTTTGGCTGCGTGGCTACCGAGCACAAAACCCAGACGGAGAAACCTCCGGCCAGCTTTGCTCCCCCGCAAGGGAAATGGGCCTTTGGGGCTGCTGGGCTGCAGCATCCCAAGCACACGGGTGCTCTCGGTGCCGATGAGGCCAGCGCAGACCTGAGGGCAGAGCCGGGCTGGGCTGCTCCAACCTGGCCTTCCCGGGTACCCCTTGGAGCACCCCGCACCCCGTGCCCACCAAAGGGCAGGGTGGTGAGGGGGCATCCCCGCGAGGGCTGCGTGTGCAGGGGTGTCCCGAGGTCACCGCCTCACCTGGGGACGTCCTGGGGAACCAGCAGGGTGCCCGCAGAGCCCTGCCGGACCCCTCCCCAGCGCACAGCTGGGGGAGAACCGGGGGGGCCCCGCGAAGCCTCGCTCCTGAAATCAGGGTGTTGTATTTACTTTCCCCTTTTGGCAGCTAGAAGGGGAAGCCCATCCCAGCCCCTCATTGTTGTCTCAGCGAGTTAATCAGATGCCATAATCCTGTTGTGGAAATATCGGGCCTCCCTGGAAACAATGGGGAGCGAGAATATTGTGGTTAAATTTCAACCAGCTGCCTCCCTGCTCTGTTTGATCCCCGCCCGCAGGCCCGGGCCCCTGGCGAGCAGGCGGCGCGGCGGGGGCCGGAGCCCCGGGGGTGCCACCCCGTGCCCACGCCGCGCCGGGGGAGCCCCCGGGGGGGCTGCCAAGGAAAAAAAAAAAAAAAAAAAAAAAAAAAAGGGTGCAGGGGGGGAGCTTGGACGTCCGGGCGCGTCCCGGGGCGGCCCCGGGGGGCAGGTGGCCCGGCGGGGTGGGCTGCGGGCCCCGGGGCTCGGCCGGGGGGAGGAGGCTGCGGGCGGCCCGGGGCAGGTTCCGCGGGGAGGAGGCGAGGGAGGGAGGGCGCAGGGAGGCTGGGACACGGGCAGGGTGCGGTCCTGGCGGTTCCCGGTCCCGGATCTCTTCAATTTCCCCTCTCACTCCTGCCCGGGGAGCGGAGGCAGCGGCGGCTCCGGTCTCCGGCTCCAGCCCCGCCGCGCTGACCGCCAGGGCGCAAACCGCGGGGGGCTCCGGGCAGCGCCGAGCCCCGCGCCCCGCAAGCGGCCGCTCTCCTGCCAAAACAAACGGCCCTTCGCTATTTATTGCCGCCGCCCGCCGGGGCACGGCAGCTCAGAGCGGGCCGACACCGACACCGGGCAGCCGGAGCGCACCCGCGCCGGGCACCCGCTCCTCGCCACCGGCACCTCCGGCGGCACCGCCGCCGCCACCGCCACCGCCACCGGCACCTGCCCGCCGGCTGCGCCCCGCATGGGGAGCCCCGGGGCGGGCGGAGGGAGCGGCGGGCGAGCCTAACGGGGCCCCCGGAGCCCCCGGAGCCGCCGGGCGCGCCATGAAGCCGGCGCGGCTGCTGCTGCTGCTGAGCGGGTGCGCGCTGCTCCTGGCGCCGGCCGTGCGCTCCTGCGGGCCGGGCAGGGTGGTGGGCAGCCGCCGCCGGCCGCCCCGCAAGCTGATCCCCCTCGCCTACAAGCAGTTCAGCCCCAACGTGCCCGAGAAGACGCTGGGAGCCAGCGGCCGCTACGAGGGCAAGATCGCGCGCAACTCGGAGCGCTTCAAGGAGCTCACGCCCAACTACAACCCCGACATCATCTTCAAGGACGAGGAGAACACCGGCGCCGACCGGCTCATGACCCAGGTACGGCCCCGCCGCCGCTCCCTTTCTCCCCCGTTTCCCCTGCGCCGGGCACCTGCGGCCACCGGTGCCCGGCCGGGTGCCCCGGTGCGGCACGCACGGGACGGGGAGCGCCGGAGCAGCGCCCCGCCTGGGCTCGCCGAGCACCCGGACCGTCCCCCGAGGTGGCAGCGCCCTGTCCCGCTGTCCCCAGCCCGTGTCCCGCTGTCCCCGCGCTCGCAGCGCGCTGGCAAGCCGTGCCTCCAGCCGGCGGCGCCGGGACGCGGCGCTCCCCGGAGGGGCAGCACCCTGCCCCGCTGCGCCCTGCCTGCCCTTGCCCTTCTGCTCCGAGTAGCGGAGGGCAGAGCTGAGCCCGCAGGAGGCGAGGGGCACGCAGAGGAGCTCCAGGAGCACCTTGCCGGCCTCGTCCCGCGCTGCTGCCGAGCCCCCCTGTGCGCTGGTGCCCCCGCTTCCCCCGTGCCCCCCGGGTGGGATGGTGCGGGGAGCCTGGCAAGGGGAAGCCCTCGGCTTGAAGAGTCTGGGGAAGGGGAGAAGCCGGCGGTGCAAACGCCCTGCTGAACCCAGCCTGCAAGTGTCCTGGGCCAGGGGAAGGAGGGGCACGGGGGACAGAGGACGGCGGCGGGTGGCGGGGGTGATGCTGGACGAAGGTTACTCTGTGTTTTAATATTGCCAGGAGAATGCCTGAGGGTTTCAGGAATGCAGATAAGGAGCCGCACGGCCTTGCTAAGAAACCCGGCCACCAGCTTCAGCACTGGGTTACAGCCCGACTGAGCTCCTGGGGGAGGCAGGGGGGAGCCGGGGCTGCCCGCTGCCCACTGCACCCCCTGGTCGGGGGCTGGCGGGCGGCTGGGTGAGCTCCTGGGGGCAGGAGCCGAGCGGGGCTCTGGCCGTGGACTCTGCCCGAGGTGTTGGTAATGAGGAGAGAAGTGGCTCGGGTGCTGGCTTGGCAGCTCTGTCACCCCGTGCGCCCCAAAGGGCAGCTCCCCGGGGGCAGAGGCTGTGGCACGGGGCGGTTTTCAGGCCGGGGGCTGCAGCAGAGGGGCTGAATCCAGCCCCCCGTGAGCTGCACGAGCCGTGACTGCTGCTCACTGCAGCCTGCATCCCCTGGTGCAGAACAGCTCCTGGGATGCTGAGCTCTGTCACTCCTGTCACTCATGCGAGTGACATCGCACGGCTTGGATTAGAGGCAGGAGCACACCTCTGACTGCGTTTGCCCGTGAGACTGCTCCCACCGCCTGCCCTGACCCAGACAGTGCCCCTGCCCCCCCCCAGGACCATGTCCCAGGCTCCGTGTCCCACCTGCCAGCCCCCTCCTGCCTGCTGCCTTGCTGGCAGGGCACCTGGAAGCTCCCTGGCTCTTCCCGAAGGTTACGTGTGCTGCCCAAGTGAGGGCTCTCAGCCCTGCACGGTCCCTGCCACTGCACATCCGCGCACAGATGGGCACCCTGGTGCCTTGGGGCAGCCGGGCAGAGCACTGTCCCCACTGCCTGGCATGGCTCCTGGCAGCTCGCTTTCATCCCACAGCCCTCCGGGCTCATCCCTTGGCCCCTGGCTGTGGGAGATGCCCCCAGGCGTGGGAGCTTTGGCACCGTGCCCCCGCGTAGCTCTGGGCTGGGAAAGGCCATTGACCCAGCTCCTTGTCCCTTCCCCCAGTGCCTTGGCTTTTACTGCTGTTGACTCACTCCAAACCTGTTTTCTTTCCCCAAGTCCAAGGGTCTGGGTGTCCCAGGCAGCCTGACGATGCCGCCTGCTTGGGGGGGTGGGTAGCGCTGCTCTCTGCCCGCCTTCCCTTTATCGTTTCATCTTCCTCAAGAATTCCAGTGTGTTTGCTCTCGCTGGTCCCACTCGGAGGTGCTGAGATAAGGCTGGAGGCAGAGCCTGCCTCACCTCTCCGCGGCAGCCTGGCCCAGGAATGTCCCAGGCCCCCTGCCCCCACGGTGTCCCCACCCCAGCCATCACCCCTTGCAGACGCTGCTGTGGCGACCACCCTCGCGGCGGTGACAAATTGCTCTTGGGGACCTCAGGAGAGGACCTTGGCTCCCTCTGGGAGAAACTCCACCTGGGGACAGGTGTGGTGTGATCCTTCTTCTTCTCCTGGCCAGATTTTGGGCAATTTTGCTGCGAGCAATCGCTCACACATCCCCCCTCAGCCCCTGTGTGAGGCTGAGGTCCCCACCTGAGTGTCCCAGGGTCCCCGGTGGCCGTGTCCTCTTGGCGCTGTGCCCTTCCTCCAGCCCTGCTACCTTCCCAAAAGGGTGACATCCCCTGCCGTGGGACAGCCCAGAGCCTAACCCCAACCCTAACCCTAAGCCCTACACGTGGCTTGGAGGTGTCCGGCCACCTGTGACACGACAGGGACGGGCTGTGCCCTCCCTCACACGCTGCCACCGCGCACCTTCCCCAAAAACCCTGCCACCTGCCTGTCCCTCGGGTTTCCAGCTGGGACATCCCAACCCCTCCCTGGTCCCCAGGGATGTTTCAGCCCCCCTGGGCTGCGCGCTGGGGACCGCAGCCTCCCGGATGAGCCCGGAGAGGAGACCTTGCGCCCCTCCCCATCGCCGCCCGCTCCCTGCGCATCGCCACCTGCCCGCCCTCGCCCACCGCTCCTTGTCACTGCCCATCCCCGCCCGGTCCCTGCCCTCCGTACCTGCTCGCTGCCGGTCCCTGCCCGTGCCCTGACACCTGCTGGCCGCCCAGGGCACAGGCACAGCCGGTGCTGGGCGCTGCGGGGACCCTGACAGCCCGGGGAACTGGGGGGCCCGCGGGGGTGGCACCTCCGGGGACAAGGGTGGCACAGGTGGCTCCCGCTAGGACAGGCTGGGCTGTCCCCAGGGGCTTTGTCCCCCACCAGGGGACAAAGTTTGGAGGGTCTCGGGGGGGGTGCAGGGGTTTTGCCCTGCAGGGAGCACCCGGAGGATGGAGGGGTCGGCGGAGAGGGCGCAAAGAGGGGACCGGAGCGGGGTGGCGACGGGACACCTGGAGCCGGGACCGTGCAGGGGATGCAGTGGGGTGTGGGGGGCTCGCTGCCTGCCACCGTAGGGTGGCCCCCAGCCCCAAGCCCCCTCTCTGCCAGCAGGGGCCTTGGGAGCTCCTTGTGCCGTGCGCAGAGTGGCACCACGGCGGTGTTTGGCGAGGACAAAAGTCGCTCCCCTCCCTCCTCCTCCCCTCTCCTGGGCACTGTTTGTCCAACACCTTCCCAGCTTATCTCCCCACACCCAGGGAGCCACGAGACGAGGGCAGAGGCGCTCCCCCGCCCCATGTGGGGCAAAGACCTGCCTGGCACTGCCCTCCCTGGGGCCTGGACCATGCCAAGAGCAAGCGGGGTTCCCCAGGAGGAGCAGCACCCACCTCCCCCGGGGCAGGAGCTGGTGATGGGGACAGGCTGAGGGCCCACGTGCTGGGGGCAGCTCCCTGCAGGAGCGGTGCTGGGCCCTTTCTGAGCCAGGGCTTGGACCCAGCAGCAGGTTTTATAGCCCTGGTTCGTGCTCTCGGGGACAGTGTCTCATGACCTGCTTGTGTGGCTGCCAGCGTGACGTCCTGCGGCACCGAGTTCCAGCTCAGCAGTGACAGCACGAAAACATCCCCCACGGTGTCTGCTTCTAGCCTGCTGCCCAGCTCTTTCATTTAATGTTTCCCAGGACGTGCCCCATATGGGACCTTAATGGCTCTGTCCCCCTCTCTGGCTTTACAGAGCTCTCCTGTACCTCCCCACCAGCTCTTCCTGGCCGGGCAGTCCTCGTCTGCTCACCCAGTGCTGTCAAGGAGCTCCTCGATGCCATAAACTTCGCTTTCTTTGCACCTTTTCTATCTGTCCTCCACCCCTTTTGCAGCCCAGGCAGGGGACAGTGGTCCAGGCTGTGCTTGTGAGTCAGGGGCACAAGGGGCTCATGCAAGGCTGGAGCGGGTTTGGAGCTGCAGCTTGTGGGTGGAGATGCTGTGCTGGGGGAAGCGGGCAAAGGCACCCAGAAATTCAGGGCTGGCATCCCTGGGTTGTGCTTTGGGGTGAGAAACCCTGGCAGGGCAGGACGAGGCAGGGCTCTGCTCGCTCGTGTGACCTCTGTGGCAGCCCTGGGGCTTGGGGACCTGCTGTTGTCCCCCAGGGTTTCCTTATCAGCTGCTTTTCCCCATCCCTTGGCTTCGTGGAAGCACGCTGGGACGCAACCTGCGAACCAGGAGGGCAAATCCCCGATCCCCAAAATCCTTTGGCTGACTCTGCCCCTCTGCCCCGCAGCGCTGCAAGGACCGCCTGAACTCCCTGGCCATCTCCGTCATGAACCAGTGGCCGGGGGTGAAGCTGCGGGTGACGGAGGGCTGGGACGAGGACGGCCACCACTCGGAGGAGTCGCTGCATTACGAGGGCCGAGCCGTGGACATCACCACCTCGGACAGGGACCGCAACAAGTACGGCATGCTGGCTCGCCTGGCCGTGGAGGCCGGCTTCGACTGGGTCTACTACGAGTCCAAGGCGCACATCCACTGCTCTGTAAAGTCAGGTAAGGCTGGGGGGGGGCCCTCCTGTTGCAACGTGCCTGGGGAGCCTGGCTGCTGGCTGAGGAGGGGGTTTTGGGGAGGGTGCTGGGGGCAGCGGGAGCTGCGGGAAACCACAGCCGGGGCCGGGTGCTGCCGCTCGCTTCTCCTGTGCGCTGCTGAGAGGGGTTTCCGAGCTGTGATTTGATGGGGTGCAAGGACCCCCCCTGCCGAGCGGGGTGGTGATGGGGAAGCTGTGCCCGAGCTCCCGGAGCGCCCCCCCGGGTCCCTTCTCGGCTGCGAGCCCGGTGCCGGCGGCGTGCGGCAGAGGGCAGCAGCGCAACGCGCACGGCGGGGACGCGCAGCCAGCCCCACGCCGCGGGGCCTCGGGGCGAAACGGCCGTGCCCACGCGTGGAAACAGCCTCGGCGGTGCCACGCCAGCCCGGCGTGCCCACGGTCACGGTGCGCACCCCCCAGCAGTGCGCGCACCCACGCCCGAGGAGGAGCCGCGGTGGCCGCTGCGGCGGTGCCGCTCGGTGCCCCTCGGTGCCGCTCGGTGCCCCTCGGTGCCACGCTTCGCCCGGGTGCTGGGGGGGGGTCCCCAGGCTCGGCTCCCACCGCACTGTGCCTGTCCTGCTGCCCTAGCCCGCAGCCAGCGGCCCGACACCCCCAGACGCCAGGCTGGCCCCCCGCGCTGACCCGCTCCCCCGTGCCGATGCCAGGACGGGCGCATCTCCGGCCCGCGATGGACGTGGGGCGACCGCGGCGCAGAGAGGGAGCGACGCAGCCCCGGAGAAGAGGGACAAAGCGTGGCACAAGGACCGGGGCTCCCGGTGCCCGGCGGGGCTGGCCGGAGAAACGGGGCCAGGCTCCGAAGCGAGGACCCTGACCCCAGTGCCTTGGGGCTGGCCGGAGGAGTGGGGCTGTGCCCCCGGAGAAGGACCAAGGCTCTTGAAGCCCAGGATGCTCCCCTGGACTGACCGAAGACAAACGCCACGGCCCAGGCAGCCGAGCGGGGCCCTGAGACCCTGGAGGGCTTCTGGAGGCTGGCCAGAGCCTCGTGGCTCACAGCGGCTCCCCGGGGCTCTGTGTCCCCCGGATTTATCCCCAAAGCCATGGGGTGCCTGGTGGAGCCTGTGGGGTGCCCATCCTGGTCCCCTCCAGAGCTGTGTACAGAGGGCAGCCGGGCTGCCCCTGCCTCTTAGTAAATGGCTTTTATTTTTGTACGGATGGCCGCGTGGCCTGTTGTATGTATTGCGTCTCCTCGGGTCCCCCCCCGCACCCGCACACCCCTCCGTGCCCCGTGCCTGTGCCCCTGCTTCTGCCAGGTGCCCCCCTTGCCCTCCTGCCAGCCTCCCCCTCCCGTGGCTCTGCCGCCTGCCCGGGGACGTGGGGTGCAGGATTTGGGACCTGTCCCTTGCTGGGGAGCAGGCACGGGGCGGACGCTGCACCTCGTCTGAGTAATAAAAGGATTCTGTCCCAGAGATGATGCCTCTCTTCATGGGCCTGGGGGCTGGGATCTGGCTCTGCCCGAGGCTGGGGTGGGATGGGGGGGCAGTGCGACCTGGGGGGAGGCTGTGGGGTTAGGTGGGGACCTGGGAGAGGGCCCCAGGGGCTGGGAGCTCGAGGTTGGGACCATCAAACAGACCCTAAGGCTGTGCCTTGGGGGAGCTGGGGCTGACGGGGGCCTGGGGGTACCCTGGGTGCCGGGACACTCGGTGACTTGTTTCACCTGCAGAGGGGCAGTCCTTTTCCCTGATTCTGGCTGGGGATTTTGACACGTCCCTGCAGCTGAGAGAGGGTTTTGGTGCAGGGAGCAGGGGGTGAGGGGGCGGGCAGGAGGAGGAGGAGGGGGCTGCAGCACGGAATAGGGGCGAGCTGCGGTGCCGGGTGCTGCGCCCTGCTGCCATTCCTTGCTGCATCCTCCCGGGGGGGGCCATGGGTGCTGCACTGCAGGGCACGGGCAGGCAGGGAGCGCCCTGGCACCCAGGGAGCAGCCGGGCGCTCTGCTCCTCTGCCTGCCACCAGCACAGGGCTCTGCACTCCCTCTTCAAACTTTGGGTGCCCCCGCACCCAAGGGTGTTCACCGTGCGCTTTGCACTGGCTGCTCCCTGGGCCAGGAGGGTTTGGGGGCCCTGCTTTGCAGCATGGTCACAGTGCCCTGGCCCTACATTGGGGAGCGGGCGCTGGCACACACAGCAACCCCAAAAATGGCACGGGGAGGGCCCCCAGGACTGTGCGCAGGGGAGCCGCGCAGGGTGGCGATGCAGGGCAGCACGGGGGGGTCTCTGCATGTCACAGGGGAGAAGCTGGGGGTCTCGCAGACAGGTAACCCTTCTCTCCTCTCCTCTCTCTCCCTGCGCAGAGCACTCGGCTGCTGCGAAGACGGGCGGCTGCTTCCCCGGCCGGGCGCTGGCGACGCTGGAGAACGGTGCCCGGACCCCGCTGTGGGCGCTGCGGCCGGGCCAGCGGGTGCTGGCGATGGACGGGGCCGGCCGCCCAACCTACAGTGACTTCTTGGCCTTCCTGGACAAGGAACCCCGCGCCGTCACTGCCTTCCACGTCATTGAGACGCGGGAGCCCCCCCGGCGCTTGGCCCTGACGCCCACCCACCTGCTCTTCGTGGCCGAGAACGCCTCGGCACCCGCCGCCCTCTTTCGCCCCACTTTTGCCAGCCGCGTGCGCCCCGGACACTTCGTGCTGGTGGCGGTGGGCTCGGGGGGCTGGCAGCCCGCCGAGGTGGTGGGGGTGAGGGGTCGGACAGACGTGGGGGCTTACGCCCCGCTGACGAGCCACGGGACGCTGGTGGTGGACGGCGTGGTGGCCTCGTGCTTCGCCCTGGTGCAGGAGCACCAGCTGGCCCAGCTGGCTTTTTGGCCTCTCCGGCTCTACCACAGCCTGCTGGGGTGGCCGGGGGCGCAGGGGGACGGCGTGCACTGGTACTCGGGGCTGCTCTACCGCCTGGGCAGGCTGCTGCTGCCCCCCGAAAGTTTCCACCCGCTGGGGGTACCCCAGGCGGAGAGCTGAGGGTGCGCTGGCGGAGGAGGTGGCCGCGGGGCGGCTCTCAGGGGGGCGGCACGGGGACGTGCCCCCAGCAGAGGGGGGCAAAAAGGGGGCTGCCCCGCACGCCTCCTCCTCCTCCGTGCCCCCTCCTCGCCCCCGTGCTGGTGGGGGCGCCCCCGGCGGGATCCACATGCTGCTATGTGTGTGTGTGCGTGTGACGTGCGTGTGCGTGTGCAGGGTTAGCTCACGGCGGGGGTCTGGCAGAAAAAGGGGAGCAGGGCCCAAAAGGGCTGGGGAGGGGCGGAGGAGGGAGCTCCCGGCAGCTACAGCCCGGCTGGACCCCGTGGAGAGGTTTTGGGAGGGGGGTCCCGGGGTGCTGGGGGGGGGTGCCATTCCCCCTGGGGCTGGCACGGGACCCGGGACTCGGTGGCACGGGTGCTGCTGGTGCAGAAGGCTGGGCAGCGTGACCCAAACTAGCCCAAATCCACGCCTTTTGCACCCCAAAACTCAGAAACCCCCCCAGGTGCTGGAGCACAGCCCTGCCTGGCCTGACCTCCCGCCCCCCCCCCCCCCCCCCCCGGCACCCCAAACCCTCAGGGTATCTCATTGCTGCTCACCCGGGCTGGGGATCTGGCCAGCGCCCCCCAAAAATCCCCCAAAATCCCCGTTACAGCCTCGGCCTCCCCAGCAGTGGGGGTGATGAGGGGGCCGGGGGGCTGTGACCGGTGCCCCCCCTGCGGCATCACGCGCCTTTATTTATTTATCTGCTCTTTGTATGTACCATAGCCGGGAGGCATCGCGGGCGCGTGCAGGGGAAGGTGGGGACGGGAGGGGCGGGCAAGCTGTCTGGTTGGTGGGGGTGAGGGTGGGGGATTTCTTATTTTTTTTTATTATTATTATTATTATTTTAATGAAAAGCAGAAATTATTTAAAGATTATTTTAAAGCACAGTTTCTATGGTGATTGCTGTCCAGAGAGAGAGCACCGAGTCGGCAGGTGTTATTTTTGTCTCTTCACTGGATGTACCTTCCCCGCTCGGGGACACGGCCCAATAAATCTCTCATCTCCCAGGAGGCTGCTCCGAGCTCTGCTGTGGGGGGAGCCAAATTTGGGGGGGGGGGGGCATCGCCTTCAACCTGTAGCCCCCAGCCCAGGGCAGAGCAAGCTGAGAGCCACCGCAGCACCCCTTACCCCAGTGCCACCCCCCCTACGTGGCGCACGGGGGTCTCCACAGCAGCCTGGTGCTCACAACCTACAGCCCTGTCCCCCTCCAGCTCACCCCACAGCCCTGTGCCCCACACAGCCTCCCCGTGTACCCCTGCCCCATCCCCAAGCCTCCCCATAGCGTGGTGGGAGAGGGGGGTCTTTCCCCAGACCCCATGGCACGGTGAGCGCGGAGCAACCCGGCGGCGAGGGCCCTCCTCACCACGGCTAATTTAAGGGCTCGGCGAGAACGGCTGGGCTAATTTAATTAGGTTCTTATTACAGGGAAGGACAAATTGGTCCCCCGGGTGGGGGGGCGGCGGGGTCAGGCCTTGGAGAGCCGCTTTATGGAGTGAAATTTCCATCGGGATTTTGGCTCTGCTCCGGCCGTGCGCCCTCGCAGCTCAGCACCAGCCCGGCTGATGGGGACAGGCACCCCCCTACAGCACCGGTTGAGCCTTTTGGGGATGTCCCGTGGTGTCGGGGGCGTCTCCAGACCCAGGGTTTTAGGGGATCTGTGGGCATGGGGGAAATGAGCTCTGCTCTGCTATGAGAGCATCCCACCGGGGCCCCCATCCCATCCCGTCCCACCCCGAGGTGGTGATGGATAGGGCTGCCGGTGGGTGGCCGGCAGAAGGGCTGGGCACCACAATGGATGTCCCTCCATCAATTTGTCCCCATTACCATGTGAATGGGGGGCGGGAGGGAGAGGGAGGGCATGTGGCGGCGGGACAAGCCCCACACATGCTCCCATCTGGGGCAGCGCGCGTCCCCCCTCCCTGCCTGAGCGCTTTAAACCCAAGCCAAGATTCCCCCCCCCCGGCCCCAAATCGGGGGAGGAGAGGTTCCCACCTCCCATTCAGCGCCTTGAAAAGGTTACAGGGCCCGGCCTTGTTAACAAGAGGGGACCCCAGCCCCATCCCCGCCTCCCCCGTCTGTCCCTCGCCCCCCAGCCTTCTGCCGTCGCACAGCCCCGGCTATGGGGTGGCAGCGCCGGGGGGTGATGCTGGCGGTCCCCCCAGGCGGCAGGCAGCGATGTTATCCCATGCACGATCCCACAGCTGCTTGGGGGAGCTAGGGACCTGTAGGATATGTCCCTGGGAAGCCCTGCTAGCATCCCACAGCCACCTCCTGCCAGGGGGGGTGCCCCGGGGCTGGGGTGTGCGGGTATGCGCGCAGGAGGGAGGAGGAAAGATCTCATCAGGGCCCTTTTCCTTCATAAATCATCCCTCTGCATCCCTCCCCGCCCTCCCTCCTGCTCCAATAACTCCCGGCGGGGCCCCCCAGCCACAACAATGCGGCTACGGGGACGATTTATTTTCCTAATGGTGCTGCTGGGGAGACGGGGGGGCTGTGGGGAGGGGAGGTGGCAGCACGCTCCGGGGCAGGAGTTTCTAATTAGGGAATGAAATTTGCTGTAAGGCTGGAGGAAGATGGATTCGCCGCCTGACAAGGGGCCTTTCAGCTCATCAAAGCGCCCCGCCGGGGAGGTAAATTAAATTATTTCTAATTCGTCGCTAACCTCCAGGGAGTCGCCCTTCCGCCAGAGGAAGGTGGGACCGCTCCCGGACCCAGCAGGACTGAAGTGGAAAGGATCTGGGATTTGGGAGGGGAAGAGGCTGCCCAAAAAGGAGGGGGTGGGACAGGACAGGCTTCGCTGCCAGGATGGGGAGGGAAGGGGTGGTGGCAGAGGAAAGAGCTGCGAATGGCCAATAAAGCGCCAAATGGCTCATTTTGGGGCAAATCCCCCACCCACGGCTGTCATCCCAAAGGGACCTGAACCCTGGGGGGGTTTCGGTAAAGAGCCTTCTTAGGGCTCCGCTCAGGTCAAAGCCAATGCGCTGTTAAGGCACTAAAACACTTTTGGGGCTGCACGGGGTTCTCCTAAACCCCACATTTTTGGAGTCATGGTGCCACCCCGCCACCAGCCCCACCCCCAAAAAAAAAAGCCAGGAATACAGCTGGCAGCAGCACCCAGGAGCCAGGGGTTGCATTTCCTCCAAGACCTCCTCCCAGCAGCCAGGGAAGGGGAATGGGGAGGGAAATGGGGGGAAAAGAGGGAAATGGGGCTGGGGGGGCCGGGCTCTGCGGCAGACCCTCCCCGCAACTGTGCCGGGCACAGGCGCAGAGCGATCGGCGCTGACCCAACGCTCCAGGAATTTAATTTGTTTAATATATTCCCTGGGAAAGAAGCAAATAAATAAGTGGCACCTCGCGTGCCCCCATGGCTCACTCCGGCGGCGGAGGTGTCAGCTTAACGAGCCGAAGCCCTCAGCCTGATTAAGCAGCCGCTAATAGGGAGCCACCGCGCACCGTGATGGATGGCACCAGAGCCTGAGCCCCCCCGGGAGGGGGTACCGTGCCCTAGAGCCCTGCTTGTCCTGCTTGTCCCCCCTCCTCCCGAGGCACCCCTGGGTGTCACTGCAGGGACGTCGCCAGCTCCTGCCACCCATGCCACCGCCACCACCCTTGCCTTGGGAAAGGGTTAATCAGCAGCCAGGGAGACAGGGCAATAAATGGCCGTTATCTCCTTAATGAGCTGACATTAATTAGAGCCCAAGGTCCTGGGAGGAGCAGCCGATTTACCCAGTCACCCAGGGAGCGGGGCTGGGAGCTGACTCCACGGAAAGCCCATTAGCAGGGGGTGAGGCTGTGCAGGGGGGGTCACCCTGCACCCAGGGCCCAGCCTCGCTTCCCAGCCCTTTTGGGGAGCAGCTCAGGACCCCGGGAAGCCAAACGGGAACTGGAGATCCCAAAGCTGCTGGGATCCAACTGCTTGCTCTGGCTCACGCTGCTCCGAGCAGCCCTCCCTGCGCCCGTTTGCCGTCCCCCTGCTCCGGGAGGGGAGCTGCCAACACGTTTTTCTGCTCAGCCTTGCCACGTCCCAGCAGAGCCGGGGCTGCTTATTTGAGGAATCGCTTGGCTAAATAAACAGCAGCTCAGAAATCCCTGCAGGAGGCCTGTCGGGGAGGGACGGCGCGGGGTTTGCTCTGTTAACCCCTTCGCTTGGGGCAGGTACCTTGGCACCACGGGGGGACCGTGGAGGCTGGGCGAGGTGGGCAGGGGGCTGCGGAGCTCCTCACCGAGCCAAGACGTGGGGATCTCTCTCTGTGTCCCTTAGGGCGCAGCCTGAGGCTGGCTCGGAGACCCCCGGGATGGGCAGACCCCAAGCAGAAGGGAGTGCAGGCAGGGATGGGGGCACATGATGTGGCACAGCCTGGGAGCAGGCACACACATGGCTTTGGTGGCACGTCTGGCACTTGCTCCTGCCATCTCTGGGAGACACCTGAAGGGATTTGGGGAACCCTGGGCCATGCAGGCAGCTGCACCAGTGCTTTCTGCAGAGGGGATGGCCACCAAGCAGCCTGGGGCAGGGGGCTGGCCGTGCCAGGTCTGACCCCGCAGAGCCCGGCTCCCACCGCTGTGGGGCTGATTAGGAGCCATTATCTCCCCGGGCCACCCGCAGGTGACTTGGGGGCTGTTCATTTTGCCACAAATCACCCCGGGGCTGGCAGTTTATTTACCTTCCCCACCAGCCTCCTGCGGCTTCCCAGAGCCCGGAGATAGGGGTGGCCTGCGAGGGGCAGGGCTGCAGCGCTACAGGTGATGGTTAAGGCTCCAAAAACCTGGGGAAGTCACTTCCAAAGGCAGAAAGCCCTGGCTGGAGGAGCAGTAAATCCTTAGCAAGCCTCCTGGGGACAGGGAAGCTCCTGCAAGACTTAGCAACTCAAACCTTGGTGGGAGCAAGATGGTACAAACCCATGCCTGCCTCTGCCCAAACCCACCAGAACGGCTTGGTGTTAAAGCACGGTCTGTGAGCAGCCAAAATGATGGGTTAATTGGAAATTAAAACAGCCTCAGCATGGGCCTTGCCTTTGTCGGGTGCCTGGGATAAGGACTTGAGCCTGGGAAAGCGGGAGCCTGGTCCCAGTCGGCAGCTTTTTATCGGGGTGTGTGTTTTCCTCGGCACCCTGGGCTTTGATCTCGGGGCAGTCGGCGGTGCTGCGGGGTGTTACGTTGCTGCCCCAAGGTGACGGCGAGGAAACGGCGGGGCTGTAAAACTGAACTGTGCTCCCAAACTCTACCTGTCCCCCTCCGCGGCTCAGTGCTGGCAGCTGGCTGGGGAAGGATGCGAGGCTGCAGGGCCCTCCCTGCATGGGGTCAGGCTCTCCCTGGCTGATATCCTGGGGGCTGTGGCCTTCAGATGATGCTCAGGGTTGTGTTTTCTCCTGTGTCCGGCCCTTTTGCAACGGGCAGAGGTAAGGGAGCAGGCCCCAGCCACGCTCGCTTCTCGCAATCCCCAGATCTAGTTAGCAGCCAGGTGAGCTGTCACCGGAGGACCCTGATGGATGGGAAAGCAAGTTCCCTCCTTCCTGGGGCTGGAAATGAAGCTAATCAGACCTCGGACACCTTAATCCAGCTCTGATCTGATTAATGACCCCGAAGACTGTGAACTCATCAGCACCCTGGCATCTATCACCGCCCGCATCCCGCCCCTTCTGCTGGCCACCTCCTGGGCTCTGCTCTCATCCCTGCCTGCTGGGCGCTCCTGCCCCGGGCGCATCTCTTGCAGGGCCCCAGCATCTGGGTTTGGCTCTCCTGGAGGAGGGAACTCCCTTTATTTTCCTCCTAGATTTCTCTTCTTATTGGGAAGTAAATGGCCCTGCTTGCTGTTGACCTGGGCTGGCCGTGGGGCTGATCCCTGCCCTCCCGGGGAGGCGGCTGGAGAAGGGCTGTCGGGTGTCCGTCCCCATCCAAAGATTTGGGGCTGCTCAACGGATGGAGCAAGCTCCAGGCGAAGGAAGGAGGAAATTATCCCCCTATAGGGGACCTTTGGACCCCGGTGCTGTGGGTGCAGGGAGCTCAGTGGGCTCCAGGCCAGGCTGGATGGGCTCGAGGAAGGGAAACCCCTGGGGCTGCCGGGCAGAGGAGGCTGGGGAAAGTCCCGCGTGTGCTCCTGCCTTGCCCTTCCTTCCCCGTGTGTCTGCTCCGAGCCTCTGAGGGATGCGGGATACCGGGGAACGGGCTCTCGCTCTAAAATCTCAGGGAATCCAGCAAGGGTAGAAATGGTGAAGGGGAAGGAAACGCAGGGCTGGGAGTTCCCTTTGGCTCTGATCATCCTTAAGCAGGGCTATGGTTGTGGCAGAGACCGGGCAAATGGGTAGAAACCTCCCTGCCTGCCCTGTTGGCATCTCGGATGGCCGTGGGTGATGTAGGGATGGGGACGCTGCATGCACCCAGCTCAGCTCCACGGCTCGCCCTGTCCCACAGGGGTGCAATGGGAAATAGCAGGGGGACACGGGGCACTTCTCCTGCCTTCCCAGCCCTGAGGTGCGCAGGGCAGAGCCCCTCAGGGCTGTGGGTTCATGCACTGAAGCCCCTCCGGTCTCACCCCATCCGAGCAAACCCGTGTCCTCCGGGGAAACCGAGCCCTGCAGCTTGGGGACCCCCTGGGCACGGAGCTTACGAGGCCGGGGAGGTGCAGAAACCTCCGGATCGGGCCCCCCCGGGGTCCCACAGCGCAGTGCCGGAGGCTGAGGACACCGGAGGCTGGAGGGAGGCCGGGCCGGCGGGGCGGGGGGGGCAGCGCGGAGCCAATGGGGAGCTGGGGCAGGTGGAGGGGGGGTTCAAAAAGCCCCCCCGGTGGCCAGGGGAGAGCGAGTGCCCGGGAGGAGGAGGAGCGGAGAGGAGGGCTGCCCCCGAGGGCAGCCCCTCGGAGCGGAGCGGGGGCCCGGGGGTGGATGCCCGCCGGTGCCGGGGCTGGCCCGGGGCTGCCCGGCCGGGCGCTGCCCTGGCAGGCGAGCCGTGCCGTGCCGTGCCCAGGGGGGGCCCGCCATGCACAAACCCATGGAGAAATCCCAAAACTTCAGCATCGAGGCGCTCCTGGCTGAAGAGCCGCCGAGGAGCGCGTCTCCACCGGGGCTCAGCCCCGCGGGGAGCCCCGGCCCCCCTGGGCGCACCGACACCCCCTCGCCGAGGGCTCCCCAGCTCTCTGCGCCCCTCGCCCCGGCCGGTTTCGTCCCCAAGCCCGGCTTGCTGCATCTCCCCGGCCCCGGGCTCGGCGCCCTGCCGGCCCTTTACCCCCCCGCCGTGTACCCGCTGCCTGCCCTGGGGGGCCAGCACCCCGCTTTCGCCTACACCGGCTTCCCCCACCTGCCGCCGCCCGGCGCGGAGCACCTGAAGGCGGCCGTGGCCGGCTCCTTGCCGCTGGAGCACTGGATCCGAGCCGGGATGCTGGTGCCGAGGCTCTCCGACTTCCACGGTAAGGGATCCGGGACCGCCCCCCCCCAAAAAAAATAACCTCGGGGTTGGGGCTCACCGGTGTCGCCCCGTCGGAGGTGGGGAACCCACGGGGCCGGCCCTATTGAGGGGCTTTTGCTGTGCCCGGCCCCGCTCCCCATTGCGGGGAGCCCTTTGCGGGGTCGCACCCGCAGCGCTGAGACCCCCGAGCGGGGTCCCGGGATGCGGAGGGGGGGGATCTGGCCCCATTGTCAGCCCTGCCCCAGCTTGGGGCTGTAGGGCGGCACGGAGGGGGGATGCCGGCCCCGGGGCCGGTAGGGCAGAGCTGCCCCCGGGGGGGTCTCTGCTTGCGCCCCCCCAGCCGCCGGCACCGCACGGCCGCCGCGGGATCGTTACGCCCCGCTGCTGCGGGAAGGAAACGAAAAGAAAGAAACAGGGAGCGGGACCGGCACCGGGAAACGAAAAATAACAACCCCGGGCTGCTGGAAACGAATAATAATGCACAAGTGGGGAATGAGCGTAAATCAGCCCCTCCTGTGCTCCCTCGTTAAGTTACACGTGGGCAGGCTGAGGCACAAGGGGCTGTTCCCCTCCTGCTGTTGGCACAGGGCTTTTGGGCTGCCTGTGGTCCGTGTGTCCCTGTCACATCACCCAGCCCGGACGGATGGACACACAGAACTGCCTGGATGAAGTTTTCAGGGTGTGCGAGGACAAGTTTCTGTGCTGCTGGGGATGTTTTTCTGGGCACTGTGCAGACAGCTGGGAGAGACGCATCCGAAAGCCTCCCAGGGCTTGTTCTGGAGCACCCTATGGGGAGGTCACCTTTCTGATGTATTTATGGGAGATTCCTGAGCCAAATCATGAATTCCTGCTTTGGCTTTGAGTGTGGAGATGTTTTGCAGGGGATGCGTGGTCTGGTCTCTGCGGGATGGTCAGGGGGGTGGTGGAAGGAGAGGGCCAGCCCCAAATGAAGCAGCAGGCTCTGCGGGGACGCACAGCGTGTGCTTGCTCTGCTCTCACCTCTGCTGCAATGCGGAGTGAGAGGGCAGGCGGGGAAGGTCCAAGGAGCAGGCATGTCCCCCCCGCAGCCACCCGGGTCCCTGTGCTGGGGGCTCGGAGTCGCTGTGAGCAGCGGCTGCCCTCCTGAACTGCTCGGGGAGGGCGTCTGGCACCGGGGTGCTGCCTGCATCGGTATTTACGGGATTTATTGGCGGTGTGGAAATGCAGCAGGGTGCTGGGAGCTGAGAGCAGAGCAGACAGCTGGAGGAGCAGAGCGTGGCGATGCGCAGCTGCAGGGTGGGAGATGTGGTGAGGCTCTCAGGAGGAGCACAGGGCTCCTTGCTGGGGATGTGGTGCTCGGGTGCCTTTCTAGGGGCTCCTGGCTGGTGCCTTCTGAGGCTCTCATGTTCACGGTGGTCTGGCATCGGTGGGAAGCAAGGGCTGGGAAACAGCTGGCAAACAGCAATTGGGAGCCAGCGATGGAGGAAACCAGGGGGTGGAAGATTTCGGAAGGTCCCTTACCCACCCTGTCCCATGGAGAGCAGTGGGGGCTGCTGGCAGACCCCTGGCCCTGGGACCCCCTCTCCTCCTGCCAGCCCTGCCATCTGGAGGAGCACCTCCAGCTCATTTCCTCTCCTTTATCTGCTAGCCCACGAAGCCAAGCGAGCTGTAGCTAAACAAACCAAATTAAAACCAAGTGGGTTAATAGCAACCTCGGATTAGGCTCGTTATCAAGTAGACGGAACTGTATCAAATAAGCTAATAATTCTTTATAAGCTTTATCTAATTATCCGGGAGGCAGCTGTCCTGTACAGCTCCCGGCCACGGAGTCGGGGGCTTCCTCAGCTCCAGGCCAGCCGATATATTCATTGATTTTTGCAGCCAAACACCAGGCACCCATCAGAGGGTCCTGGCCATGCTGAAGGGACACCGAGATGAGCTGTGATCCCGCAGGAGATGTCCGGGCAGGTAGGAAACCCTTTGTCAAGCAAAGGCATGATGCTGAGGCAGGAGCTGGGTAAGGGGGAGAGCCTTCCCAACAGGTTGCTCTTTCTGTGGGGTGGAGGTGGTGATGGAGAAGTGCTCACAGCTCGGCTGGCAGGGAGCTGAGCGAGGTGAGCCCTGGGGGGCTGCTGCCCGTGCCACGGGGCAGGGGAAGGTTGCACCAGGCACACGGTTAGGACGGGCATTTCCCCTCTGCACGGCAAACTGGAACACACCTCCTCTCCTCAACATCCCCGTGATGCTGGTGGTGGCTTTTGGTTTGGCCAGGATTGGGGCAGGATGGATTAGGGGATTCTAGAAAGTCACGGGCTGTGGTGGGCACCATTGTGCCGAGCCCAAATGGGAGGCACTGAGGTGGAAAACTCTGCTTTTGGGGTCAGGGCTTGTTTCTGTGCCTCCACTCTCCCCACATCTGGCCTTGCAGGAGGCAGCACAGAGGAGCCTTTTGGGGAGGTCTGGAGGATTTCTGTGCTCCCCAGAGCCAGAATCCGCTGCCCCAGGGCGTGGGCGCAGGGGGTGAGCCCAAGACTCTCCACGTTGGGGTGGGAGAAGCCAGCTCCACGGCCCTTTCCTTGGCAGAAGGGGCCCTTCCTGGGTCTGTTCCATCCCGTGTCTCTGCTGAGGGTCTGCAGAGACCCATCCACAGCTGCAGAGCTGAGCTGCCTTCCCTCTAACACTTATTAGAGGGAAATATTGCCCTGGGTGCACGTCAGCGCCATCGGCACAGCATCCCTCTGATCAGCCCCTCGTTTAAATGGCCAGAGGCTGCGAGGTGGACCTGGCACCGTGGCTCTGCGGGTGCAGGAGGGGGGTCGCGTCCACCCCCTGCTCATCACACAAGAAAGAAGTTTGCAGAGCCCCAGCCCGGCCCCACACCTGCCTGTTTGACCTGTCCCACCCAGCACCCAGGTACCCGGGATCCGACCTGGCTGGCGCTCAGTTAATGCCCCCTTCATAAATTCCTGCGCCGTGCGTCACCGCCGTGTTTGTGAAGGGCTCGGTGGACACCTCGGGAGATGGGCAGGTCGGGATCAAAGCTGGAATCTGAGGAGATAACGTGGCTGCTGCTGCCCCGTGCCCCACCAGGAGGGCAGTGACCCTCACCCACCGCGCTCAGCCGGGTGCTGCTGGCCACCTGCTGAGGAAGCAGAGGCATTTTGGAGATGGGTCCCCCTCTGACAGCCGTCCCAAACCCACGGCTGTGCCACGTGTGTCCCTGTGCCCAGCCGGGCAGGAGTTTTCTGAGCTGATGCCTGGGTTTCTGATGAGCTGGTGGAGGGAGGACAGGGGCTCTGCAGCAGTGCCGTGGGACATGGTGAGGACCTTTCCTGTTAATGCCCCCCTGCACCGCTCCAAGCCTTTACTCCCAGCTGCAAACCTCTGGGTTTGATTGCCGCTGCGGTGCTGGGAGAAGCAGTAAAAGCCAAACCCTGGAGGGGGGGGACAATAAAGCGAGCGGAGAGGAGATAAGCAGGGATCAAACACGGCGCGGGAGCCACCCCACGCCGGCCTCTCAAAGGCCCCTTTGTTCCCCAGCCTCCTGCTCGGGCCGAGGGCGAGCTATCAGCCCTGCGCGGGGCACACGGAGCCCTGCACCGCAGCCCTCGGCGGTTGGGCAGACACCTGCGTGTCCCGGCAATAAAAGGAGCTTTAATTCCAGTCCCAGGGCTGATCCCAGTTGCACACCGAGGCCCGATAACGTATCTGGCCGGGCAATAAAGCCATTATTGGGGCGGGAGGCGATGGAAGAGGCGCTCGCCTTCCTCCTCCTCGCACCGGGCTCGCCGAGGGGGTGCCCCCATCGCCGCTGCACCCCCGACCCCATCCCCATCCCGCTGTCTGTCCTGCAGCCACCCCGCAGGCCGGCTTGATGGGGAAGTGCCGCCGGCCCCGCACGGCCTTCACCAGCCAGCAGCTCCTGGAGCTGGAGAACCAGTTCAAGCTCAACAAGTACCTCTCCAGGCCCAAGCGCTTCGAGGTGGCCACGTCGCTGATGCTCACCGAGACGCAGGTACCGTGGTCCTGGGGAGGTGGAGGGGGGAACGGGTGGCTGCTGGGGGTATGGGGGTGGGAATTTGGGGTGATGCCTGCAAAAATGGGAGCTGGGGGGGTTCTGCGGTGCAGGGAAGGTGGGGATGGGATGGGGCAGGGGGGGCACAGCCACACAGGGCTGTGCCCCCCGGTGACACGGGTGCTCTCCTCGTGGGCAGGTGAAGATCTGGTTCCAGAACCGGCGGATGAAGTGGAAGCGGAGCCGCAAAGCCAAGGAGCAGGGGGCCACGGCGGAGGCGGAGAAGCCGCGGGGGCTCGGCAAAGCCTGTGAGAAGCTGCTGCCCGGAGAGCCCCAGGGACAGGCGGGCGAGGGCCCCGAGTTTGTGGGGTGCAGCCCCGGCTCGGGCTTCCTGCACCGCAGCGCCGCCGAGCTGGGCTACGGCCCCGACTCCTCCTGCTCGGGGGGAGAGGAGGATGAGGAAGAGGAGGAGGACGAGTTGGGCGCCGCGGAGAGGAAGATGGGCTCCGTGTTGTGAAGAGGGGCCGGGCTGAGGCGTCGGGGGCCTCTTCGCTGGCAGCCACAGACTGTGCCCGTGCGGGGCAGGGGGGCCGTGGGGAGCCTGCCCCCCGCTTTAACTTATGTGTGTTTGGATCCTATTTAACTCGTAATTATTCCTCTGTGTGTATCTGGGGGAGTCCCCACACCCCGCCCCTATAAAGCTGTTATCCCCATGCCTCTGCTCTTCCTTAGGGGACAGGGGCTCTGCCCTGCCAGTGCCCCCATACCTGGGGCACCAGGGGGGATAAAGAGGGGTGCTCAGGGTGTGTGCCCCCTCCCGCTGCTCTAGCATCCCGGGGGGGCTCAGATCAGCCCCTAGGAGTGGGGTCACAACAGCCACCCCCTGCCACCTGCATCCCCAGGAGCCCTAAGCTTAGGCTGTGACCCCAAAATGAGCCGGCTCCCCTGGTCCTCAGGATGTTGGAGGGTCCTTGCAGACCCTATATATACGTGTGTGTCCATATATACACAAATTTCCCAAGGTTTCTGCACCCTTTCTGGGCTTCCCCAGGGGCTGCTGTGCCACCCCATCACATTATGGGGCTGCACGAGTGGGGTGGCTGCACATAATGTGGGGTGGAATGGCTGCACATTATGGGGCTGCCCCCACCCCATGTCCTGCTGCCACCCCTTAGGGCTGATCCCTAAGCACCATGGGCTTGGGGACAAGGATGCATGTGGAGAGGCGCGGCTGGGACAGAGGGATGGGGAGGGATGGAGATGAAGGGAAAGAGGAATGTGGGATAAATCCTACACGGGGGGACAGTGACCCGCAGTGGCTGCTGGCAGCTCAGCAGCTTCCCCTGGGTGCATGGGTTCCCCTGTCCCCAGGCAGCACAGCCCCGGGCACCGTGGGACCCTTCGGGAAGTGTCCGGACCCCAAAACTGCCCAGGGGAGCACGGAGGGATATGGGTGGAGGTGGGCACCGTGGGGAGGGGGCGAGCTGGGATGGCAGGGGCAGAGAGGGACAGGGAAGATGAGGGCGAGCCGGGAAGGAGGAGGGGAGCTGGGGGATGTCACAGACTTGGGACCGTTCACCTTGAGGGGCGCTGACAGGTTTAATTTCCAGAGTACGGCCATTAAAGTGATGGATGGCGGGCGTTCGTCGCGCGCAGGCCCTCGGCGGCTACGGGAGGGTTTGTTTGGTGGCTGAATAACATAAATAACAGATTTATGGGGCTGCTTCTGCAGGAGCCAGGCGCTCGGCCAGCGCTGGGGGGGGCGGAGGAGTTGGGGTGCTGATTTATGGCTGCGTGGCTCACGCCCTAAAAGCAGAGAAATGCCATAAAGCTGCGTCTCCTCCTGCCAGCCCCGCTGCTGCTAACACCTGGGGGGCTGTCTGGGTGTCCCCACTGGGGACACGAGGGTCTCCCGCACCTCAAGGGACATTCTGGGGGGATGTAGGGGTGACCCACGGTGCTGGTGCTGCCCCACGGGACTGGTACCCAGGATACCCCATGGGCTTGCGCCCCCCTGCCCCTTCACCACCCCCAGCCCCATCACTTTTGGCACCTGTTCTGTGGGTCACTGGTGCTCCAAGGCCGCATCGGGGGGCTCCCCCATCCCTATACCAGTGCTCCCCAGCCTTCTGCACCCCGTGCCCCCACAGCACCCCACCCGTGAGCCCCGCAGCCGCCCCCTCCATCCCACCACCCCACAACTCTCCAGCACCCCTGCTGCCAGCACCACCACCGGGACCCATCCTCGCGTCCCCATCCCCTGGGCCCCCCCACCCCAATCTCTGCCCCCATAGCCCCCGGATCCCGTCCTCCTGCTGCCCCCTGGCGGCCCCCGCCGCCCCCCGGCACGGGCTGGCCCCGGGCGGCCGCCGTCGTTGCCACGGGAGCCGGGGACGCCGCGAGCGGTGCCCGCAGCAACCGCACCGGGAGCGCACCGGGAGCGCACCGGGAGCGCACCGGGACGCGGCGCGGGCGGGGAGCGGAGGTGGGACGGGACGGGACGGGATGGGATGGGATGGGATGGGAAGGGGGTGGGATTGGGGGGATGGGGTCGGGAACGGGGTTGGGGGAGGGATTGGGATTGCGATCAGGGGTAGGGGTCGGGATTGGGATCGGGATAGGGGTAGGGGGAGGGATCAGGATTGGGATTGGGATTGGGGTCAGGATAGGGATTGGGATCAGGATAGGGATTGCGATTGGGATAGGGATTAAGATTGGGATAGGGATTAAGATTGGGATTGGGATTAGGATTGGGATTGGGGTTGGGGTTGGGGTCAGGATAGGGACTGGGTTCAGGGTTGGGATTAGAATTGGGATCAGGATTGGGATTTGGATTTGGATTAGGATTGGGATAGGGATCAGGATTGGGATAGGGATCAGGATTGGGATAGGGATTAGGATTAGGATTGGGATTGGGATCAGGATTGGAATTGGAATCAGGATTGGGATCAGGATTGGGATTGGGGTCAGGATCGGGACTGAGTTCAGGGTTGGGATTGGAATTGGGATCAGGATTGGGATTAGGATTAGGATCAGGATCGGGATCAGGATTGGAATTGGGATCGGGATCGGGATTGGGATTGGGTTCAGGGTTGGGATTGGAATTGGGATCAGGGTCAGGACTGAGGTTGGGATCGGAATCAGAATCAGGATTGGAATCAGGATTGGGATTGGGATTGGGATCAGGATCAGGATTGAGGTCAGGATCATAATTGGGATCAGGGTTGGGATTGGGATCGGGATTGGGATCAGAGTTGGGATCTGAGTTGGGATTGGGATTGGGATTGGGATTGGGATTATGATCAGGGCTGGGATTGGAACTGGGATCAGGGCCAGGCTCCATGGACTGGGGCTGCACTACAGCAGAGGGAGCTGGGCAGCGCCCCGCTGCAGGGAGCATCCTGCAGGCACCTATGGGGGGCTGTTGGGGCCATACAGCAGGGCTGTGGGGCACGGCCTCACTGCCAGGATGAGCAGGACCACCGTGGGCCGGGCAGGGCCGTGCTGTGAGAGCCCCGGGAGAGCTCTGCCCCATGGGGTGGGGGGCTGTGGTGGGTGCCGGGGGGCTGCTGCACAGCCTGTGCCCTTCAGGGAGCTGTGGCACCCTGAGAGCTCTCGGGTCTTGGCAGCAAAGGCTGCTCGGGTGCTGGAGCAGCACGTGCGGAGTTTTTTTCCCCCCTCACCTTTCAGATGCTTGCTCAAGCGCATGGGGAGCCCCCAGACTCGGGCTCGTTTCAGAAGCTGCGCTGTGGCTGCGTCAGGAAGGTGAGTGGTGGAGCAAAGGGTGCCGTGGTCACGGGTGGATTTACTGGCGGAGAAGGAAAGGGGAGAAAAACAACAAAAAAATTTTGCTTCCCTAGTTCATGCCAGCCTTTAGCACCCATTGTTTGGGCTGTGGCCAGGAGGTGTCCCCTCTGGATTTACGGAGCAGACCTGGAGTCCCCGACGGGGCTTTGGGTGACTCCTGGAGCTTTTCCACAGGGTGGCTCTTCCCACCCGCCCTTTGCCAGAGGCAGAGATTTCTCCTCCCTCCTTCACAAAGTGCTCCCGTGCCTGTTGCAGCTCCCCAGGCTGTCTGCAAGGAAGGGAAGGAAGAAGAAGGGAGTATTCTGGGGCATCGAAGTGGCAGAAACACTCAGGTGGCGCGGCTGGGAGCTTGGAAAAGAGACCATCAAACACCTGATCTTGAAAAACGTTCACGAGAAGACCCAGAAGCTGAGCTACAGGTGCGTGGCAAGTTTCCTTCTCCTTTTACTCCCCAGGCTCTCGCTGCATCTTCACCCCTCCTGCTCTAGCAGTCGCTTTAGCAGCTTTTCTCGGCTGCGTTTTCCCCTCTTCCCTTGGGCTATGTGCTGCAGGCAGCGCACGCACGCTGGCGTGGCCGGACAGAAAGATGCTCATTCAGATGCACAGCCCTCGTTCCTGGCAGGAGTGTTTTAAATGAAATGCCTCTTTAAAATTCTGTTTTGCTGATACTTCTGTCTGTGAGGCATTTCCAGTCTAGTGAGATTTGAATTGTGGATGTGTGCCAGCCCGGCACCAGTGTGTCCCGACACCATCGCTCCCGGGAGTCCCGCTGGGTGTTGGGACTCCAGCACACTCCCTGCTCTGAGCCTCAAATGTTCCTGCCCTCACCAAGTGTTTGGCTCATGCTGCATGGCCTGGGAATGTCAGATATTGTTCAAGGAAGGGGTAGGTATTTAGAGGGAGTCAGTTTTCAGGACACTTGGGCTCTGTTCCTACTCCTGCTGAGTTGCAAAGTGACCTTGGGGACGGCTTTGTAAGTTCCTTCTGGTGGTGGGGGGTGGCACTGCTGGAGCCGTTTGATACTTTATTCTCTTTTCTGCTAAACTAGCATCCTCTGCATGGCACCAGGCAAAACCTCTTGTTGTGGTTGCATTATCCAGATGTCCTTCCACGCGCTTCTTCATCACCGTTTTCCCGCAGCCGATTGCTCTGAGCCCTGGCATGTCCTTAACTCTGCCCATCATTTTCCGGCCCACTGAGAAGGTAAAGTGGCAAAACACTCAAACTCCTCTCGGTGCAGGAGACTTGCTTTCTCGGAGGGATCACTGCACGTGCTGCAGTGCCCGAGGTCTCTCCTTACCTGGAAGAGTCGGGTGCTGGGTGTTTGCTGGAGGAGCTGCGGTACCTGCAAGGGGGACCCCATCCAACTGCTGTCTCCCCTTGCTCTCCTGCGCAGAGGGACTACGAAGACAGCATCTGCTTTAGGAAGGCCGAGGGCGAGTTCTCTGTCACCCTGCGTGCCACGCTCCCGCGCCCGTGTCTGTCCTTCCCGGCGGCTGTCCGGCTGCCCGTCTGTGCTGTCCACAGCCTCACGGAGACGACGTTCACCGTGCGCAATGTTGGGTGAGCGGCGCGTGGCTGAGCAGGCCCCCTTTCCGTTTTGTCGGATATTTGGCTACCTTCCTGGGCTTTTGGCTAATCCCAGTTGTTATTAGACCTTCTGGCTGTCCCAGCGGTTGGCAGACCCCTGCCTCCTCTGAGATCAGAGCAGAAAAGGCAGCGGAGATGGGAGCGTGGATCGGATCTCGCTGTGGGCACATCTTGGCATCTCTCATCTCTCTGATTCCAGCGTGCTCTGGGAACCGTTCACACTCAGGAAATAGTCAGTGACCAGCAAGTGTCCCACAGGGAACATCCCATGTCCACAGGAAGGGCCGGGGCTACTGCTGAATCAAAGGCAGCGTGCCCACAAGAGCTGGGAGAGATGAAGAACCAGCTGGAAACATTTTAGTCTTGCTGTGACTTGGCCTCTGAGCAGTGGCAGGATTCTGTGGTTTGGAGTCATCCTTTAGGGGCAAAGATGCTCCCAGCTAGCAGGGACTGTCTTGTTTTAATTGCAGCAGTTTTTTAAAGAGGAAAGCAGAGGAGAGGTCTGCAGGTAGGAAGGAGAGGTACTTCAAACCATTTGCAGGGAGTGACAGTGAGAGCAAAATACCTTTTATTAGCTGGAAAATTGCCTGTGCTCCCCAAAATATCTGGGGTAGAGGATAGGGATGGTGAGCAGCACACTGCTCAGAAGCAGTAGAATAGAAAAGCCGATGTTATACGGTCATGTTCTTTGCACAAATCAAGCAAGCAGAGCGAGCTTGCTCCGGAGAAGAACTGGATGAGGTGTTAGGAAAAGAGTTCAGCCCTCTCCTCTCACCTGTGCATGTAACAGAGGAACAAATGCTCCTTGGGAATTAACTAGCAGCCGATGTAGGTACAGGAAAAGCATGTGCTGCATTCCGGAGCTGATTTGTGTGCTCTCACATGGTGAGGCTGAGAGATTTTTTGGCCGTTAATAAAGTCCTAGGATGTAACAGCAAAGATTAATTAAAGCGTAAACACAGCATTTGCAGGCATTAGAGACAAATTCCTTCCCAGCATCACAAATCTGGCCAGACGCACGAGGGGTTCTGACGCTCAACATCGGTTGCTGAACATCCTAAGTGAGCAACCCCCTGGGAAAGGCACGATTGCACAGGCAGCAAAGGTTTCATTCACCTCCAAACGTCTCTCTTTGCTAGTGATCTCATCACCGTGTTTGCCTGGGAGACACCAAGCCCTTTCGACATGATCCCGGAGCACGGCATGCTGTCTGCGGGCGAGGAGTGCACCATCAAGGTGGTCTTCCAGCCCCAGGTGGCTGCGCTGTGTGACGTGGCTGCAACCTGCTGGTTTGGAGGCGAAGAGAAGCAAAAGAGGACTCTCCGGCTAAAAGCCCGGGGTGAGTCATTTGTGCAAGGGATGCTCCAAGTAACGAGTGTTATCCCTAACCACAAAACTGCGTTCCACGGGGATGCATTGGAGGCTTGAGCTCACCCACGGATGAGCAAACGAAGCCTGTGGTTTGAGAGCGAAATTCTCTGATATGCTGTTGTCAGCTTGGGAGTGTGATCCGAAGAGATGACAGAGTTTAATGTGCCCTGTGGCATGCTTTGGCCAAACTGACGTTTCTGCTCCCTGCTTAAACCAGCAGATGGGAAGAAACGAGATGAGTTCGCTGGTGGGACAGAAAAACCTCCAGGAGCTCCTGGTCTTCCTGCACTCGGTTTCTCATGGCTGTCTCTGCCAGCTGGAGAGCTATAGCTGTTCTAAAGCTTTCGGGATGCGAGCAGGCTATAATCTGGAATAACCACGATGGTTTCATTAACTAGCCTGTGCCCGAAGTGCCTTATATGGCCACTGACAAAGAAAAGATGGGACTCAGTTTGGTAAACTGGGGTCGGAAGGGAGCGCATTCGGTTTAAAGCAGGGCCAGCTTTGAAGGCAGATCCAACCTCAGAGTTATCTGAGGTTAATTAGAGGCTTGTCTAATTGAGAGTTGAGTGTCCAAGGGTGGAGATTCCACCACGCTCTCTTACTGCAGTGTGTTATCTTCTTTAACAGCCAAATACCCCTACCTGCGGGTGAATGTGCCAGGGGAGCAGTATGAAGGCGTAAAGCCTGGGAAGTTTCGGGACGTGCTGTGCTTTGGATCCGTGCCAGTGGGCACTACGGTGGAGAAGTGTGTGGAAATCTTCAACTTGTCCGTGGTATGTGGAGAGGGAGACTACTTCTTGTAAGAGGTTGCCCTGCTGGCGCGTTTCCCTGGGGGATGTGGGTTTGGGAACATCCCTTAATGTTGTGAAAATTGCCCAAGTGGGAGTCTGAACAAAGCAGAAATGAGGAACCTTTCTCTCAGAGGTGTTAACCTCTCTCTTCTCTGCTTGCAGGTTGATGCACCGTGTAGGATAGAAAGAGCAAAAGACCCCCTGCTCCAGGACCACGTCTTCTCCTGCGATGTGTCCCACAGCGTTGTGCCTGCCAAAGGGAAGCTGGTCTTGTGCATACGATTTCAGCCGCGGACAGTGGGAGAGCACAGCACCGATTATTTCACCGTCGTGTCGGCTGGGTGCCTCCAGCAGGCGGTTCTGAAGGTGGTTGGCTCGTGTAAAGGTATCACAGTGAAATCCTTCCACGGTCCTCTCTGCCTTCCTCTCAGCCCTGTAGGGAAAGGGAGACCTGGAGAATATCCAGCTGTGTGCTAGGACTGGTGGGCTTGCTAATGAGATCCTTCGAGGTCCAGGATCTGTCTTGGGTGTTTTCATTCTAGGTCCTTTGGTGTCCTTGCACCAATCCTCTGTGGACTTCAACTGGATCAATCTTGGGGAGAGTTCGATGCAGATCCTGAAAATCAGCAACATCTCGGATGTCCCTGCGTGCTACCAGTTCGATATTGATGGCAGGGGGAGTGTCTTCTCCCTGGATCACCCCTGCGGAGTCCTGGAGGGCACAGCGACACGAGCACTGAAGGTGACCTTCCGACCTCCTCACCCCATCAGCTATCACCGCCGAGTGGTGTGCCTCGTCCACCACCAGGTACGAGAGGCAAAGGGTGCTATCGGTGCTCTGACAGCTCAGGGGGCTTCTCTGGTGTCACCCACCAGGGCTGGCCTCTCTCAGTGAGCAGCCTTTCCAGTGTTTTTTTTTTGTTTTTGTTTTTTCCAGGAGCCCTTGTATGTGGACTTCTTTGGTACCTGCCATTCGGACACAGCTAAGCCAGCCATCCTCCGGGCAAGACATCTCTCCTGGTTTCGGACCAATATGGTGAGGGGGCTGACCTTCTATCCCCCCGATATCCTGAGCGCGATGCTGAAGGACGGGATGCTGCAGATGGATGAAAACAGAGCCCTCATGCTGCCTCCTGAGGTACGAGTTGCCCTCCCTGGAGCCTAAGATGGACTCTAGTGCCTTGTCTCCCACGGGCACATTTACCCTGCTCTCACCGAGACCTTTCCATCCTGCAGATCCCTCCAGACAAGCCCCCTGAGGACTATGTTGAAGCCAGCTCCATGGCTGAGTATTTCTGTGATGGCACGAGCAGCGACCTGGCCCTGTTTCCCCCCCACGTTAGCGTCAGCCCCAGGGAGCACGATTTTGGTTGCTGTGTGCCGCTCCATCAGGTAGAACCTCTTCCTCTCTGCGTCACCAACCACACCAAGGGAAAGATCACTGTTGCCTGGACTCCGAGCCACGGCAGTGCCTTCCAGGTGGCACCCGAAATCTGTGACATCCCGCCTTTGAAGTCCTCAGCCTTCCGCGTCCTCTTCCAGCCCACTCAGCTCAACAGCCTTTATGCGGCAGAGCTGGAAGGCTTCGCCTTCTACAAGGTTAGTAGAAATTACTAGGACCAGTTAATCGAGAGGAATTGGGAATTAGCAAGAGGCTTTGCATACTTGCACGTGCTCTGTCTCTGCTGTGCCCGCAGGTTCTGAGGCAGTACAGCAACATCGAGGAGGATGCCACCATCTGTCCGCCCTGGTGCCTGACCGTCAGGCTGAGGGCGCACACGTTCGAAGCAGAACGGGAACACTTCATCCCACAGTACGTCCTCGACGTCCCCAAGGTGCGTGGCTGGTGGATGGACTCAGACCCCACTCAGGTGCCTCAAACACTCTGCGCGCACTTACACAAGTGGAGAGCAGCTCACAGAAGCCATGCTTTTGGAAGAGAAGTGGCTGGCAAGGTGGCGTGGAAGTTTTGCTGTCTCTTGTTGATGTACACTGTGCACCCTTGGGTGATTTGCTTCATTTCCTTGAAGAGGAGCAGTTACAGAATTCTCCACAGGTTCAGGATGGTGCTTATCGAAACCTGGAATTCAATTAAAAACAAACAAACAAACAACTTTTTCTTTAAGCTGGCTTTATAAGCCTCATGCAAACAACCCTTTTTGCTTTTTTTCTCCTAGACTTTTCCTCCCGTGGCTTCTGACACTGACACCTACTGCAGCGTGCTGCTCTCCAACACGGGCACCTCCCTGATAACCTTCAGTGTGAACCACGCTGCTTGTCCCTCTGTTTTGGTCAAGCCCCACTCAGGGCACATCATTCCAGGAGGCCACCAGATTTTCTTTCTCTCCACTCACCCGGTTAGCACAACCCCGCAGCAGCACGTCCTGCCCTTGCAGCTGAACTCCTGTCCTGGATACACCAAGGTAGGGAGAGGGAAGTAGAAGCTGGTGAGAAAGGTTTCTTCTGTTACATCTCCTAGTGGCTAGTTTGGATTTTTCTCTTTGGAAATAGGAATGAAAGAACACTTTCAGCCTTTAAGGTGGGAATCCACGTTGCATACAGAAGATGCTTGCCATGCCAGACATCCTGAACCCCTTGTTCCCTTGGGGCTCTGTCTCCTGTAATGCACTACAGTGCTCAGGGACCTCCTTGGCAGCCCAATTCAAAGTCTTTCCTGTCCTCCTTCAGCCCCAGTTTGTTCTTGCTTCCTTCTTGGCAGGAGCAACATCTTTGCGAGGTCCATCCAGAAGTCAGCTGAGACTTCTGGTCTGATGCTTCCCTCTGACTTCCGCAGGAGATTGCCATCAGGAGCTGTGCGGAGCCCCTTCTCTTGCTCTTAGAAGGTGATGGGAATCTCTACTTCAAGCCCATCTACGTAGGGACCTCCTCCACCCGAATGTACACCATAAAGAACTGCACGAGGCTGCCCGTGGCCTTCACATGGAAGATCCAGCAGTCCGACAGCAAGGTCCTCTCTGTCAGGCCTGCCACAGGCTTCCTCCAGCCATGTGAAGCCATGGTGAGTTCAGGTTCTAACAAAACCTTATTTTGCTCTCTGCAATGCAGCTGTGGAGTGTTTAGAGCAGAAATACGAGGGCTGCTGATCATTTGGTGATTAACGCCAAGCTGGGAGGGTATCCCCTTGTCAGTGTCTTGGGTTGCTAGCCAAAATCTGCAGTTGTGCAGGTCCCCATGATCTGGATTTGCCCAGACGTGGTGGCATCCTCCTTGACTGCAAGACCAAATGAGTTTTAAACAGGGAATAGGTAATGATAATGAGTTTGAAACAGGGGCTCTGCACTGAACTCAGCCATTGTTGTGTATAGGATTGGCTCTGGCCTGGAGCTCCTGTGAGCTCTCTCCTTCCCTCTTGTCATTCCAGGCTCAGGAATGGACTTTTACTCCAGACAAGGTGACCAAGTACCTCCTGCGAGCTGTGGTGTTGGTGAGCTGGAAAAGCCCAGCCCCTGCGTCTCCCCAAAGCATGCATTATACCTTACGGATTGTCGGGGAGGGAGCACTGGGCACCATCAGGGTAAGGAACTGGGACCCACTGGGTAGCAGGAGGGGGACTGGGTTGGGGTAGTCCACAGATCCGTGCAGCTGCCTTAATTTTCAGGCAGGTTTCCTAAGGAACCAGAGCTAAATAAAAGAATGCTTTGTAAGTCACTTCCCAGTGACATCGAACAGTTGGATAGAAAGATCTTAGAGATATTTAGTCACTGTAAATTACTGTCCTCACTGCATGTTGTGTGCCAAGGGATCAGCACGGTGGCGAGCTGAGCAGTGACTGCACTTTTTCACTCCGTGTAACACTCACCTTTGCATGCTGGGCTCGTGTTCCAGGCACAGAAGGAGCACCTGGACCTTGGAAATATTCTGGTTGGTGACCTGCACAGCTGCAGCATCGTGCTGCTGAATGATGGGGTCTGTTCTCTGAAGTTCATCCTCAGCGTGGAGCAGCTGCTCACCAGGCCTTGTGGCCCTGAGGGAGTCCGCAGCGATCCACTGGGTACGGTGGGAGAATTAGCTTGGAACGGGGCCTTGGGCTTCTCCTCTTTTCTGCAAAATCACACTAGCATGAATGCAGGGGTCGGGCTGCTGTCATGTTAACTTTGCAAACCCTTGATCAAAAATACCTGTGTTGGCTTCTTGCTCCAAGTTCATTTTATCTGTGTGTGTGTGTGCGTAATTCTGAGTCAAATCAAAGCAGCAGTGCTGGTTCTACATGTACTAAGGCCTGAAGAAAGTGTTTTTCATGGGCTATTACATTTACCTCTTTTCTCCCACAGCTTTAGAGCTGGAACCCTCCAGAGGGACGATCCCTGCGAGGTCAAAGGCTTTTGTGAGAGTATCGGTCAGGCCAGCCCGTCGGCTGCATTACACCTGGTCAATCAAATATCATATTTGCACCTCCACAGGTAAGAGATGGGGGTTTGGGGGAAATGGGAGAAATTCACTCCCTCCCAGCCAAGCAGACTGTGCCACAACAGGCTGGTGTATCCTGAAATATATTCCGAGAGCTTCATGCAATCAGTCCTAGGTAGCAGAGGTCCTTTTTACAGGTCTGGATTGGTCCATATATGAGACAGAGAGTAGTTGGACAAGGAGTTTTCACCTTGGAGAATAAAAAATGGCAATGCTACATGGATAGTACAGAGAAAACAGGATTAAAAAAAATAATAAATAAATAAAAATAAACTATTTTTTATTTGTTTTCTTCCCAGCGTGCAAAGAAGGGGCTCTTGGTAAAGTGATTGGGCTGTAGGCTTAAATCTAAAAATTATGGAGTTGCACAGAACTAAACTGTGGGAGTACCCTGTCGACAAGGACCATATTCATAGGCTTTAGGTGATTGCTAAAAGCAGAATTTAAGTTATGGCTGGAAGTCGGTGGTTCAGAGGTTTTCAAAAGCTGCCAAAGAAAAGACTGTGTGCAAGCTGTGTGCTTTCTTTGGCCCGGGTTGGGGTGCCTATCCAGTCTGCTGTTGCGGACAGCTGCCCCTTAGTGGTGTTTCTCTCCCAAGCTCCGGATTTTGCAAGCACGAAGGAAGAGCCACAACCCCTGTGCCGCGTGGAAGCAGCAGGTGTCTACCCAGCCTTCTGCGTGGCAGATGCCTGTTCAGCAGGGAGTGCTAGCGGCATCAGCAGGTTGTACCTCTGGAGGCTTTTCTCCCTGGACAAACTGAATGGCTACCTGGAACGAGACCCAGTTCCCAGCGAGCTCACCTACAGAGTTCCTACAAGGCACAGGTGAGACGAGGAGGTGGCTCGGAGGAGCTCTCAGTTTGAGCTCTTGCTCAAAGCAGGGATCTCAATTTCATCTTTTCTTTCTCTCCCGGAACCAGCACGTGCTTGATCCCTCCGGTGTACACTCCTTTCGTGGTGGATTTCGACTTCGGGGCTGCCCCGATAGGCTCAGAGCCTAGCCTGGTGGTGCTCCTGCTGCTGAACAAGGGCGTGATGCCCGTGGAGTGGTAAGCGGTGCCTGCTGGAGCCCAGCCTCCCCTCCGGGCTCTCTCTGGGGACATGGAAATGCTCACAGGGGCATTTCTGAATGTCAACGGGGTGGATTTTTGTTGGTGGGGCTGGGGGGGGAAGCCTGACTGAACGTGTGGATCATGGCCCTGGGCGAGCTGTCCTTGTTGCTGACTGGATCCCTAGGGCCTTCCTCTTTCCTTCTGACCAGAAGATGGGGATGGAGCACTGGGCGGAGGGCGCTGAGCTCAGCCCCCGTGAGCTGCACCAGATGAGAATTCAGGATAACCAGCTCTTCGCCGTTTCTCCAAAGTCAGGGAAGCTTCTTCCAGGACAAGAGGAATGTGTGCAGCTCTCACACAGGTGATGGCAGCTATCTGTACTTCAGGGCCTCATCCTGCACGACAGGACAGCAGAATCCCCTTTTTTCCATACCGGCCCCTTTCCCTCCACGTGCCACTTGCCCACTTTCACATGGTTTTGGCCTGGAAACTCAGGTTCCTAAACTGGTGAGTGACCAAAATCAACATTGCCTCACTTTTTCCCACCCAAGCACAACTCTCCCGCTCCCTCCCTCCATGGCCCTTACGCAACAGTGCCTCTTTAGCAGGGAAATGAGTTGTCTCTAATGTACTGTGTGACCCCGATTCCATCACCATGGACACAAGCTCGGTGGCTGATGGTTTTTCTCTTTCTCCTCGTGCTGCTAGACACGATTTCGTTGGCACCGATCACCTCCCAGTCCTGCTGAAGGCTTCCTATGGCCACGAGATTCTGGTAAGGCAGCAGGCACCTCCTGCTTGTTTGCAGAGCAGCAGGTGGGGACCGAACGACACATTATTTTTTCCCTGAAGCTACGTGGCAGGAAGAAGGCTCTGGCCTTCCCCTGGAGCCTGCACTGACACAGGGCCGAGCAGAGACATAAAAACTGCACCCTGACAATGCTGTGGTTTCAGCACCGTGTGCTGGGGCAGTGCGTCAGCAAAAAAGCCCTTGGGTGTAGCATCTGCTGGTTTCCCCAGAGCACAGGTTGCAAGAGGATGTGTGGATGTGTATATATGTATACATAGATATAAATTACATACACATATGTATTTTTTAATATAGTCTTAACCCATATATTCTATCGGTGGTGTTCATACAGAACGGCTTCCTCCTCCAAACGAAGCCCAAAGCAGCCCTCCTGGGTCTTCCCATCCCCGTGTGTTTTCCACACTCAGGTGTAACTCCTGGACGGGATCTCTTTGTTTCTCGCCCTCATTTCATCTGCTGCACAGCGAGTTCTCCCATGCAGTGATCCCGGAGTTGAGCTGTGCAGCCCATCCTGCTTCTCTCCTATGCAGTTTTCCTGATGCTCCCCAGCTCTCTCCTCTCTTCACAACCCCTTGGGAGGTGCTTTTCTCCCCACGTACCACCTGCAGCGGCTGCTGGCTGGGCACACACTGGCACAGGGCTGGCCGAGCATCCTCCAGCTCTGGAGGCATGGAGGCAGCTGCTCCCGCTGGCCCAGGAGGTGCTCCCCGCATCCCTGCATGGTCCTCCCACTTCTTTCTCCTTGCCAATAGCCGAGGCGCTTCCTACTCATTCTCCCTGCTTCGCCGCTTGCTAAAGCATCCCCGAGCCGATCCGCTGTGTGTTTTCCCTGGGCATTTCCTCAGGCCTGGAACTAATTTGCCTCCCTCTCTCAAACTGTCAGTAAGAGTCAAAGTCACCTCGTGCTCTGCCAGGCACAGCTCATGCCCGGCTGAGCCTTGCTGTCTGTCTCCGAAGTTTCCTATGAGACCATTGTCTTTTATTTTTCTTTTCTTTCAGGACTGTTGTCAGCTGAAAATCCAACCCTTTGACCAAGCTGTTCAAACAGCGGCTTAACTGTGCCTTCTCTCAAAGCCCTTGGACAGGCTCTCTGTGCTCTGCCTGCCTGGCACAGTCCTGAGAGTGGCAGCCAGCGTTTCACCAGCTGGCCAGGGAGGGATGAGGCTTTGGGGTACCAGAACCTATAGGGCACACACCTTCCCTGGCGTGCTTTCACTCCTTCCAGCCACGGCATGAAGAGGTGGTGGAGATCACCGTAACGGTGCTCACCTGCCAGGGCTGTACCAATCCTCACCTGGGAACTGAGCGAAACTTGCAGAATATATGCTGATCCTAAGGGAAGTAAATGCTGTAATGACAGCCTAAAAATTAAGTTGTCACATCTAAGGAAACTGATGATGGTTTTTCCTCAGCAGTTTTGGTCTGGGGGAGTCAAAGGCAGCCTTTTGACACAGGTAGTGCGAGTGGGTGTTTCACTCCCAGCAGATGGCTCAGGGGTGCTTTGGGGTGATCCTGCTGGAAATCACGCACCGTGACTCATCTCCAGCCCGTGTGCGGGCTTCTCAAAATACAGGCTCCCGTGTCTCTGCCTTTCCATGAAACAGCTCGTGCAAATCCCTCTGCTTGGCTTGATGGGGTGGCAGCTCTGCTAACAGCTCACTGTTAATCATTACTTGATCACCTGAAATTCAGCTGGCATCGTCTTGCAGCCTTTGGACCCTGTTATACGCAGTCTTGGAGCAGCACGTTCTGCAGAGGGAGCACATCCAGATGGTCCCTTCCAAGAGGAGGTCCTTACTTAGCTAAAATTCTGGCTTGGGATTTTATGGCCAAAGGGTTTGGATGTCACAGCTGCACAGCCTACCACGTACACTTTCATTCATGAAGAATTCCTAGTACATGCTTGCACGGAGAAGCACTGAAGCTGGTGCCTGATATAGGAGGGAGAAAGGCGCCGTGTTGCTGGCACAAGATGCCAACCTCCCAGAGGAAAGCCAACAGCTGAGCAGGCTCTCCATCTCCTTGCCCCCATACCTTGTTGTGGTATTACCAAATTTCAAGCTGTAAATGCATTGCTCTCAGTTCGCCAAGTCCTTCCGAGCCCTTGCGGGGTTGTTAGCGACGGGGCCAAGGCTTTGTGAGAAAGTGACCGTGTTTCTCCCTGCTGCAGCTGAACTTCAGAGGCGTGACGGTGACGCAGGACCAGCGGTACGTTCATTTTGCATCCTCTAAGCACCTCTTCACACCCATCGCGATTGGCACTTCCTACCCCCCGACACAGGTGAGCATCCTGGGGCCAAACCCAGCAGCGGGCAGAGGGAACGAGCCAGCAGGTTGCTGTGCCCAAAGGAGCAGCAGGGGCTGAAGCATTTCCCAGGAAAAGGGTGGTCTCCACAGGGCAGCACCACAGCAAAACTCTGCACCTAGCAGTAGGCAGAGCCTGGAAATCGGTGCCAGGAGCTTGTAGGGAAAGTACCTCTCGTCACCTGCAGCTCTATGGGATTTGGCATTGACTCTAGGCAGAATGCAGGTGAGGTGTGTTGGGCTCTTCCCCTGTTCTTGTATCTAGGTGAAGACTTGTCTAGCTGCTCCAGGCACTCTGGGAATGAATGCTAATTAGTTTCTTAGTAAATTAATTGAACTTCCTGAAACACTTATTCAGCAAGAAGAGGTAGCTTTGATTCCGTTCTGCCTAATTTACTTGGAAAATGAACAAGTCGGAACTGAATGAAGATCACTTTAACAAGGGTGTTTCTGCGTTTCAAGTAATCCACTTTACAGCGATCCCTTTAGCTAATTTGTATTAATTTTCCCCTAGCCTGAACTCACAGGGAGCCACATGGAGAGGCGCTGTAGTCATTCATGTACCTGCGTAGTGATAAACCTCTTAGAGTCTCGGGGATAACTCCTGACACTATGAGGTCTCCTCGTGCTTAGGAGACAAGCTGGCTAATTAGTTACTCGTGGTTATCAGAGTCCCCTGGGGAAGTGTTGACTACCTGAACTTGTGCAGGGTGTAACGAGCTATGATTCCCTCCAGGTTTATGAACTCTATAACGGTGGCTCCATGCCAGTGCTGTTTGAGGTTCAGCTGGACAGCATCATGAGGATCCAGAGGGACAATTTTCAGCATCCTGTGTTCGTCTGCTTAACTCCCAGAGGAGAAATCCCCCCTGGCACAACCGGGCAGATTGAGTGGATCTTCTCACCGCTGGAAGCCAGAACATACTCGGTAAGGCCCTCCTCGTCACTGCCAGAAATGGCTTCTTCCTGCTATCCTGTGCCAAAATTTCTTTAGATCTTGTATTGATGGCTCCATTCCTCCAAGAAGCAGAATCTGAGAGCAAAGATGTGACTGCTCTGGTCAAGAAACAGAGCAGATCATCTCGTAAGTCTCTTCTTCCCAAAGGACACATTTCTTCCACAGCCAGAGCCATCCCAGCACATATTTTTCAAGGATCTAATAGTGTCCATGGGGGTATAAAAAGCTCTCTGGAATCAGCCTTTCCTAAGGCCATTGACCTAGGCTGCAGGAGGCAGGCATGGCCAGAGCTGGAGCACAGCTCCACTAATGGTGGTTGCATGAGAGAAAAAGAAAAGAAGGAGAAATAAAACAGAAAACAAAGAAAAAATCCAGTTTTTGTTCTGAAAGGGTGTCCCTGCCCATCTCACACAGGACTTGCTATCTGCCTGCTTGACTGACCTTCCTGGGTTAGCAGGAGAGGGGTCAAAGCCTAAAAGAGCAAAGAAACACGGAGTTCTCTTCACCCATCTCTCCCAAATATGACTCTGGTCTTAATATTTTTATCCTGTCCAAGGCAGGTTGAAGTTCCCATCCACATCCTGGGGGGCCGTTCAGCTCTGATCACCTTCCAGGGAGTCGGCTACGACCCGAATACCACAGGAGAGAACCCCACGTTCAGCGAAGTCCTGGCTCCTTCTGTCCTCCTGGGCTCTGCCAAACTGACCGTGCCTGGGCAGGTAAGTCCAGGTATGGTGATAGGAGCAATATGATCGGCCCAGAAATGCCTGAAAAAGACTGAAATATGCAAGTGGCCCAGTCTAGCAGTAGCCTGCATTGCAGAGGAGCCCACGGCAGCGTGATGGGCAAGGTGTTTGCCTTCCAGCAGGTCATCTAGAGCCCGATCCACTAAAGCTGTTGTTGTGAAAGGTGCCTTCTTCCCAACTTTGGGCAGTTTGCATTGCTGGGAGAAGAGTAAAATTTTTAAGAATAAGAATAAGCTTTTGTTTTTTTTACCAGAGGAATGTAACACTCATTCCAGTTGTTATGCTAAAGATCACTGGCTAATATATATTTATTTTTTTTCATTATTTTTTTCCTGCACTTTGCTGTACAACCTGAAGATGAAGGTGTGGCTGCCCTTCCCCAAACGCCATCTCCCTTCCCTGTTGCTCTCTGGGGTTTCACCCTCTTTCCTGCAGGCGGCCACCTTATCACACCACCAGATTTGCGTCGGAAATATCCCGGACCGCAGCAGAGCGTGCCGCCTCGTCTTTCTCAACAACACCTCAGAGAGCAAGGCTGTTGTGTTTGCCTGGAAGACGAGCAATGTTAAAGAGAGTGGGGTGAGTCGTTCCTTCTCTCTCCTCTGTTCTGCCCAGGGGACAGGGGGTGGATCTCTGCTGTGCCACATTTTTGCCCTGCCTCTCCGTTTTCACCCAGATACTGGGGAAACATCCTGGAAACTGGATTTTGTACCAGTTGTTGAAAGGAAAGGGCAGAGAAAAGCGGAGGCAAGGGTAGGATAGGAGGAAAAAAGGCAGGGATTCGGAAAGGGCGTCTGAATATTTCAGCGAGGGAAAGGGAACTTCAGACTAAAGGATGTGATGAGCCTCAGGGCTCCATCCACCAGCAAAGTCTGCAGTCACTCCTTGAATACAGCAGCCGTATCCCCCTCATGCCACCAACATTTCGGAAGGGCACAGGGAGAGAAATCTCACCACCCTGTATTTCCTCCAAGGGCACGGGACAGAGAAACAAATTTTGTTTTCCCCAGGCGTTGCAGATCGCCCCGGAGCAGGGGGTGATGCAGCCCGGAGAGAGCATCCCCTGCTTCATCACGCTGCAGCCCTCAGGGATCGCCTCCTTGTGCAGCATGGATCTGGTGTGCGAGGTGAGCCCCGGGGGGAACGTGTGTGTTCCCATCACGTTCCTGCTCCCGCAGCCACGCTTTGCTCCGCAGGTACACAGCCAGGAGTCTCTCCATCAGCACGAGAGGGAGCTGAGAGAGTGGGAAAGGGAGAAGGAGCGGCAGGCGGTGGAGTTCACCATCACGGAGAAGGAGCTCAGGGCTGCCAAGAAGCCCAGGTCACCTGCAGGGGTGAGCGCCGCCAGAATTTTACGACAGCTTGGAAGCAGGAGCCAGGGGTCAGCAAGAAATTAAAATGATTTTTTCCTAATTACCTGACAACCTCGGAGTTTGCTACTGAAATTTGGAAGGGCGCGAGAGGCCTTAGGGAAAACAAAGCCAGTGGCTCTGGAAACTGCTGGTTGGGTTTAAAAACGGGGAGAAACTCTGGGGTGAAGTGTGTAAGAATGGGCACAGTGAAAACTGGGAGGAGGAGATAGATCACTGGGTTTCAGCTAGGGCAAAGCAAACCCAAATCCTCAAGAAATCCTCAATGTGACCTCTCCCCACTGTGACCTCTCCACTTATTTATTTTTTTCTTTTTTTTTTTTTAAGAGATCATCAGATTCTGCTGAGACAGAAAATGTCCCTGAGCCCCCAGCTGTGGTCAGGAAATACAAGGTAAGTGTTTAAGCAGTGCTTTAGGGAAGTAAGCACTGCTTTAGGAGAGAGGCAGGTGCTGGATCTCGCAGCGTGGGAGCCCGGGCAGAGAGCACGGCAGGGTTTGTAGCTTCAAGGCTTTGGGACACAGACTGTTTGGAGGAGCCAGGAGAATCAGACTGCCTGGCTGTGTCCCGTGGGCAGTAACTTTCCATCTGGGGTGCACGGGAAGGGAAATTGGAAGCACGCGGCCACGGCTGGAGAAAAGCAGAGAGGTTTCAAATGAGCAGCAAAGGTGCACGTGGGCAGGGGGGGTGGTTTCAGGGTTGGGTTTGGGTGCACAGGCTGTTTCTTTCTCTCCAACAGACGCTGCCCCCTATTAGAAACCACCCAGTGCCCAATCTCCCTGCGGGACACTTGGACAGGAGGCTGTTGCTGGACAAAGAAGCCAGCTGGGTGTGGGTCAAACCAGAGCCCCCCAAGCCCATCCTTTTACACCTCGCCGTGACAGCCAGGTCCCACTCTACCGAGGACTTCTTCAGGAACTTCCCCTCCGAGTTCCCCAAGTACTTCTTGCCCTGGTAATAGCCTGGTGTGGGCCAGGTCCTGTGAGCCTCCCCCAGCCCGCGGTGCTGGGGGGACAAATCCCTCTTTCCCCTCAGCCACCTACCCTTGGAGAGCAGGCCTGAGGACGGGGGTCAGGTCAGCGACAGGACGGAGACGGACCCCAAATGGCTCTCCCTGGCTGCTGCCTCCAAGCAGGAGCTGCAGATAGTGACCGACGTGCTGGCGGGGGTCCTCAGGTGCGTGCCCCTTCACACCCACCCCATTCGGAGCCCCTGTCCCCCAGGTGTGTGCAGATACCTAATTTTCTGGGACTCACCCCGTATTTTCTTCCTCCCAGTGGGCTCTTGGAGAACAGCCAGTTCCAAGACGCAGCGAAGAGATGTTTGGATGAACCCATCCCGTATTTCTCCCAGTTCCGTTGTAAGGAACCAGCAGATGGGGGACAGCGCACCACGGCCCCATCCAGGGGCTCTGCTTCCCCGGATCTTTACACTGAGGGGAACGGAGAGAGGGAAGAAATGAAGCAAGAATCCTCTCCCAGCAACGAATTTCTGGAGTCCTGGGAGAGGCTGAGTGAGGTTTTTCACCACCAGCAGTTGAGGGAGCAGAAGGAGATGCTGAGCAGGTGAGGACCAACTCACACGGAAGAGATTGAAGTTGCACTGCCTGGCCACAAACCCATTTCTCCATCTGCCCTGTAGCCTTTTGGGGTGTTCTGTGTGCTTTGTGGGGATGCCCATCCTCTCTGCCTGTGCTCTTGTCCCTCCAGGCATCCAGCCTTTGGGACGCTGGTGGAGCTGGTGCTGGAGAACACTCTGCAGAACATCCTGCTGGAAGCCAGCCGTGGGGAGGTGGTGCTGACAGCCCGGCCCAGGGTCATCGCGCTGCCCCCCAGCCCTTTCCGAAGGTAGCAGAGCCTTTCTGTTCTGGATTTCAGGGACTGGATTTGGCCAGGCCTGGGGATAAGGACAGGGAGGGTTGTTGGATGGAGGTGTCACCTCCAGAGCTGCTCAAGTCTTGTCCAAGTGGAGAGTGGGTGTTCCCTGTGATCCCTCGGGGAGGGATGGCTGTCTGGGGGGAGGCAGCAGCAGGCTGCACTCTCCCCACCCCAAAGGCAATCTCTGTTCCTTCAGGATCACCGATCCAACACCCCGAAACTCAAGAACTTAGCCGGGAGCCGAATCCTCCTCTCCTCCTTGCTCCCGTGGCTGCTCTGCGGGTCCCACACCCAGCAACCCAGCCCGTGCGTGCGGCTGCGGGGTTTCCAGCATTTTTGGCAGCCCAATAAAAGGAGGTTGGCCTCTGGGGGCACAGATCCTGATGTGTAATATCACCTAGTCAGTGCCTCTGGGTTTGTGGTGCCCAGGATCGGCTCTCCCCTTTTTAAAAGGCTGGGGAAGGAGCGGCTTTGTCGCAGCCGGGAGGTGGCAGTGTGAGGTCTGGGAAAGCCCCAGTGCCAGTGCAGGGCTCAGGGCTGTGCCCGCTGCTCCCAGCACAAGCTGCAGGCTGCAGGCTGCCCCTGCCAGGCACTGGGGGGGGGTCCTGGGGCATCTCCCCCCTCCTGCAGCCTTGGCGAGCTCTGCTGCGCCCAGGCACCCTGATGGATGCCACGATGCTGCCGGCATCCATCCCTCTCCGAGCCCTCCTGCCCTGCCTTCCCAGGGCCATGTCTCCACGCTCTCCCCTTGCAGCCCGCAGGAAAACCATGCGCTGCGAGCTGCTTTTGCCCTGCTTGGCAGAGGGCAGGTGCCTGCTGCGCCCCGGGGTGCTGCTGCTTCGTGGTGCTCTGCTCGGCTCCCTGCGTGCGGAGCTGTTTCTGAGCCCCAGGGCTGAGCTGTTCCTCTTGCAGCAGGTACAGCAGAGGCACTGCCAGCTCCTGAGCTCAGCCTGGGGGCTCCACGTGGCTCCTGGATCCTTCTCACCAGGCGTGCAGACCCTTTCCTCCCTTCCCAGCGCCACCTCCCTCCTGCCCAGCTCAAGCCGTTTGCTCCACTCGGGGTGAATCTGCCTGGTCCTGGCTCCTCGCTGGGATTTTCTCGGCATGGATCCCACGACTGGCATCCCCAAATGGGTAACGCGGGCAGGGGCAGGAGCCTCGCCATCCTCCTAGATGCCCGCAGGAGCCCAGGGGCAGCCTGGAGCCGTGGAGACGAGGTGAATGAGTTTGCCCATCAGGCTGGCTGCATGGTGATGCTGCCCTCCTGTCTGCGCTGTTCCCTCCTCTGCCTTGCAGGAGCCTGTGGCGAGGCTCCTGTGCCTGCAGGAGGGTGGCTGAGGGCGAGCAGAGGGCTCCCCAAATCCTGGGATGGTTTTAGGAGTCTCAGCTATCAGGCGGTTCATGCGGCACACAACAGGTCTTTTCTTCCTGGCTGTTGGTCCTGGCTCCCAGGGAGGGGTGAAATGGCCTTGGGGCAGGTGGGCAACAGAAGCTCTCCAGAATCCCATTAAAACATTTAACACCTGCTGAATCGTGCCATTGTCTGGGAGATAAAGGGAAGGGAACAAAGCTGCTCTCCATCTTCCCTGCCAGGGTGTCTGCGGGGCTCTGCTGTCCCACTGCAGGGGGGAGCCTGAATCCCCCACCAAGACCCACTCGGGGTGACCCCGTCTCCACCTGGGAATGGGAACAGTGCCATGGGACAGCCCCCGGGACCCGCTGGGCTTCAGCCCCTTCTCCTCCAATACGGAGCGTTAGGAAGGGCTGGTCCTGCCCCCAGCAGCATCTGCACGGCCAGGGCGATGTCTGGAGAGCAAACCCATGAGGGTGAGCTTCTCCAGCCCCTTGGCAGAGCTGGGCAGAGACCCCTCACCCCTGCTCTGCCGTGCCCGAGGTGCTTGGCTGGCTCGGCCGTGGTGCTTTGGTACCTGGGAGCGGTGACTTTTTTGGGTCAGGATGCTGCAGGTGGCCTCGGATGGACCCAAGAGGTGCTCTGATGTGAGCGTTGTTCCTCACGGGGCAGCACAAACCCATGGATGGTGTGAGAGGAGGCTGAGCGAGGCAGCAGCAGGCAGGAGGGCAGGAGCTCGCCTCTCAAAATCCCGACTCTGCCAGGATTGAGTCTCCAAGGAAGCAGAGCTGGGTGGCAGTGGCTGATAAGGATCTGCCCCTATCCCCTTACACGTGGGAATCCGCTCGCTGCGCCCCGCGAGCACGCTCCCAATCCAGGAGGGGTGAGGGCGGCCGGTTCGCATGCGCTCCCAGGGGCCGGGACACCTGCAGGTGCCTGCCGTGGGGGTTAAAGCAGTGTAACGCCCTTCCCCACCCGCAAACGCTCCCATCTGCACAAACAAACACACCAGTGCACTCGCACAAAGGAGCTTCTCCTGCCACCGCGGTTGCGCTTCATGCTCTGTTATCCAGGGAGCTGCGGGTGCCAAAGGCACCCGGAGAGATATCCCAGCTCCTGCTGAGGACTGGCAGGGCTGGGGAGTATTTCTAGCCTATTTCTGGCCCCCACGGGCTCTGTATGCTCCCCAGAGAGTCACCGTGGGGGTCTCAACCCAAATTTCCCTGCCCGGTGGCTGTGCAGGCTGTAGCAGCCCGGGGTTTGAGGTGACCCCATGGCGAGGCGAGGCGCACGGAGAGGGACATGTCCTGTTCTCACAGCGAGCTGGCTGCCGGCCGATGGGGCTGCGCTGGGAACGCTCCCAGAGGGCGAGCACCCAGAGGGCGAGCACCCAGAGGGTGTTCCATCCAGCTCTGCTCTGCTGCCCAAATCGGGGGGCCGGGGGCTCCTGGGAGCGAAGCGAGCATCGCCCCGCCATGCCCGAGGTGCCCTCAGCACGAGGAAGGGGCCCGGGGTGGGTGCCAGGGGGTCCTCGCCATCAGCCTGGCTGCTCAGGGGAGGCGGTGGCTTTGCTCTCCTGCCCCAGGAGTTTGCTGCTCCCTCACCTTTCGGCAGCCCAAAGTGCAGCAAGGAGCAGCTCCCAGGCGGAGCACCCCACACCTGCCTCCCCCGGCCCCCCTGCTCCGCCGGCCTGCTCTCCCCTCACCCCTGGCTGCAAAGTGAGCCGGGCAGGTGGGTGGAAAAGTGACAGCTGGTGTTGTTCCAGTGCAGGTTAATGAATGTCTCCTCCTATCCCCCCCCTCCACCTCCTCCTCCTCCTCCTCCTCCCCGCCGCCCGCCCCAGCACCCAGGCTCCTGGCTCCTATCAGCCCATCAGGCTCCCATTAACAAAGGCAGCCCTGGAGAGTTTGCATAGAGACCTGCTCTGCCTCTAATCTAGGTGGGCTAATCGCCTCCCTTGCCCAGCCTGCCTTCCCTGGGTCAATATTTGCTCTGAGCAAACACAGAGCCGTGACAGGTGTGCTGGGGAGAAGGCTCGCGGCGCGCAGCCCAGCCCTCTCGCCTGTCTCTGCTCACTCACATCTCTCCGGCCCCCCGACCGCCGGCCAGCCAGCGCTATTTTTATCGGGGCTATAAAAGCCCCATCCAGCCGGCGTCACCCTCATTTTCTGCTCGGGAGCCGGAGGGGGAAGGCGAAGCCGCTCACCTGCCAGCTGCCAGCGTGTCACCGGAGCCAGGTGAGGTGCTGCAGCCCGGCACGCCTGGGCCTGGGTCCTGCCAGCAGGGAGCTGGGCACGGGGGTCCCGCTGGGGGCACCCCAGGGGCGAGCACTGGGAGCCCGGAGGAACCCCCCAGCGGGAAGGGGACGGGCTCGGGGGATGCCATCCCGGCTGCCCCCTTCCCTAAACTTTCCCCTTTTCTCTCACCTGCATTTTCTATTCCTTTCCGTTCCCCTCCTCCATTTACTTTCCCCCTTTCTTTCTTCCTTCCTTCTCTCTCTTTTTTTTTTTTTTTTATTTTTTTTTTTTTTTCCACGGTCCCTCCCCACCCCGCGGTGCCCGTTTAACCCGCCCCTGCTCTGTTTGGCTTTCCCAGGCAGCAGGTGTGGAGCATCCAACCACCCGGACTTTACCCCGCCGGAGCTGGCTCGGGGCAGCGGCGAGGACATCGGCACCCGGACAGGGATGCGGGACGGGGACTGGGCTCCTGGCAGCACCCCCAGCCCAACCCATCCAAACCCGGAGCGACTTCTGCACTTGCCTGGCGTCGAGCCCCACGTGCAAGACCTGACCTGAACGTTTTGTTCGTTCGGCTCGCGTTAGGCAGGTCCAGCCCGTCTGCAAGCACCCGCGCCACGCCGGGGCGGCACGGCCCGTGCGCCATGCGGCTCGCAGCCCACGCCGAGGGCGCACACCCCTGTGGGATGCAGCACGCAGCCTTCACCCACACGCACGGGCGCAGGGTGGCACGGGTGTGAAGCTCTCAGCAGGCAGTGCCCGCAGAGGACACAGCGTGCGCGCAACATGCGCGAGCGCCACGGGATGGGCACGCAGGGACCCCCGTGCCATTTGCACACGTGGCAGTGGTGACAGCCGGCAGTGCAGGCAGGGACAGGAGGGACACACACGCTAGGTGTGCCCAGGGCAGGAGAGGAAAGGCACCCAGCCGTGGCACGCTAGGCACACGTGTCCCAGCTGCCGGCAGCAGCCTGGCCGTGCGCCCGCCGGCAGCAGGGCGCAGCTCCAGGTAGGTCTCAACGGTCTGCTGGCACCGAGGGAGCCACCGGGGAGGGAGAGCAAGAGCAGGGCAGAGGATTGGAGAGGTGGCATCCTTTTCCTGCCTGTGTGCTGGGCTGCCCGGGCCAGGCACGAGGTCCTGCTGCTGTCCACGCTGCTATGGAAGGGGCTGGGGGGACCTGGCAAGCTGCGGGGGGCTCCTCCAGGACAGCCCCCTCAGTGCTCACCCCACGCCCAAAGCACCCTGTAGGGCTTGAGCTGGACTTCTGCTCCCCTTCCTGGCCAGCACAGAGCCCAGGGCTGCTCCTTGTTCTGCGGAGACAGCGGGGAGTCCTGGAGAGCTGGGACAGCGATGGAGCAGCCCAGGATGCGCACCGTGCCTCTGTGCTGGCCGTGCCTGGCTCTCTGCCTTTTTCCTGAGAGCCCCGAGCAGCTCCTGTCCTGCCCTCCAGGCGCTGCCCCCAGGCACTCCCCACAGGCACTTGTGCTTCTATTTTTTTGGCGTAGGATCCAGCTGTGCCCAGGGATGCGCTGAGCCTACCGGTGGGTTGTGAGCCCTGCCTGTAGCATCACCAAACACCACAAAAGCTGAGCCTTGTGCGCTCGGGCTGATTCCTGCTGCTTTCCCCCATCCCCACCTGGTCCCCGCTCCCTCCTGGGGTGCCTCTGCAAGGGATGGAGATCAGGCACGTCCCTGAGCAGACGCTTGGAACATCTCCAGCAGGTGTGTGTGGGGGGAAAGCATCAAAAAGCACAGGGCGAGGAGCCCCCCCCCCATCTCCCAGTATCCAAACGCCCTTCCCAGCCTGGGGACAGCCAGCACACGGCGTGCTGACACTGCCCAGAGGCTGCCCATCACGGCCCTGCGGCCGCGGGCTGCTCCGGGCCACGTCTCTGGGCTGTGTCTCCTGCCACCAGGCCTGGCAAAGTTGAAAAGCTGAGAAAGCACAACACACGCCCCGCCACGCACAACCCCCTGCAGCTGCCCCAGGATCAAACAGAGCACGATTAGCAGCGCTGAGCAAAGCCAGACCCCGCTGCCCGCGCTGCTCCAGCTGCCGCACGTGCGTCCCCGCGGGGGCACAGCCCCGCACAGATCCTATCTGGTGCAGCGGGGCACGGGAGGTGCTGCCCTGCCGCCTCGCCTGCCCTCGCAGGCTCCGGGCTCTGTGGGGCTGCGTGGTGCCCTAGCACAGCCCGAGTCTGTTAGAGACCATGGGGTGCCCCAAAAAAGCCTCTTTGGCTTTTTGGGGTTTCCTGGCAGTGGCTGGAGCCAGACCCAGTGTCCCACAAATTGCCCCCAGCTCCCTTTCCTCACGCACCGTCCCCAGCTCCCGTGCCACAGCCAAGGTGACAAGGCGCAGGGGATGCGGTGTCACCATGCTCTGTCCCCCACCCCACCAGCCCCAAAATGGCCATTTGCATCCCACGGGGCTCCCAGGGCCCCGAGCTGGGGATTTGCATGGTGCGGGAGGATTTGCATGGTGGGGAGAGCAGGGCGCAGGAGGAGCGCTGAGGGGGCACGTGTGCCCCAGCCTGCGTTTGCATAGAGCCGTGTTTGCGTGCAGGTGTGTGTGCGTGTGCTTGCACACGGCTGGGGGTGTGTGCACGGCTCCGTGCGTGTCTGTGCGCCCTCGTTGGGTGCTGGCCTCACGTGGAGCTGGCTGTGCCAGTGTGCACGCTGGTGCGTGTGCCTCGTGTGCAGGGCTGGGTGTGGGTGCGAGGAGAGGCGTGTGCTGTTCCTGGAGAGCTGCGTGTCCTGCCCAGCCCGGATGTTTCGTGCCATCCCAGGATGTGCTAAAGGCAGCCGGCAGCCCTCTGCACCCCGGTGCCGCCCGGAGGGGACAGCCCGGGGACCTGCCGCTGCACCCAGAGCCACCGGGGATGTGTGGGGACAAGCACAATGGGAACCGGAGTCTGACCGGTGGTGCCAGCCTGGCATCCTCCCCCCTGCACCCCCAGGAAAGGGCTGTGAACCCCTATGAGCAAATTGGTTTAGGACTGAGGGTGCAGCCTGCCTGGGGACGAGGTGCTGAGCGGCGTGCTGGGGCTGTCCCCGCTGTTGTGCCGTGCCGGGGAGCCCCAGGGCAGGATGTTCTGTGCTCGGCCCCCGCCTGCGCTGCCTCCTGATAGCTGCTGGAGGAGGGGAGCTGCAGCTGCCAGGCTCTCGTCCTGCTGCCTGGATGAGCGTCAGCCCGGCTGGGGATAAAAAAAAAGAAGCCGACAGCTTCGCTGGTGCCCTGCCTCTGTCCTGCAGCTCTCCAGGGCACCCTCTGTTCGTTCAGGAGTGAGCCTCACCCGCTCCTTCCTGGCTATCCCCAGCCCGACCAGCTCCGGAGGTGCTGCAAGGCTTTTGGGGTCACCCTGGATGTCCCCAGACACCTGCAGCTCAGGGGAGAGGACGAGCACAAGGTCAGGCAGGACCTTGGCCAGGCACAGGCTGACCTGGCACCTCCTGGGTCCGAGGGAGATGGGAAGGGGGAAAACCCAAAGACAACTCAAAGAAACCCAAATCTTTGCAGCCAGCACCCCTACAGCAACCTCCAGGTGCTGTAGGGGGAGCTGGGACGTGGGATCCATGCTTAACCCATGGCACCCATGGGGACATTTGGGGTTGAAGGCAAGAGGCTGGCAGCAGCAGGCTCCATTTCAGGTCAGGATCAGCCCCTTTTGGGGCAGCACGGCCGGGTTTTGTCCCGCTGTCGGGGCCGGGCTGGCGCGGGGCCGCAGCACTTGCCAGCTGCTCGCAGGGAGGCTGTAATCCACAGGCAGGAGGTGAGCAGCTGGCGGAGCCTCCCTGACCTTCAGGTGGGATTAATCCCCATGGGAACAGCGGGGAGCAGGCAGGTGAGGCCACGGCTCCCTGCGGCAGCGTGGGGACCCGGCAAGGCTGCCGGGGCTGGGGGGCACCGAGCGTCCCCAAGGCGCTGGGGACAGCTTGCCACCACGCTCAGGCAGGGCAGGTGCTGGATGAGGGGCTGAGCGTGGCCCCCAGGAACCCCAAGCTCCTTGGGGTGGCCGCTGGGGACAGTGGGTGGCCAGCTCTGGGGCGCAATGGGGACGGGCGCGGTGATGCCCGGGGGACCCCCATGCCTCAGGGGTTTGTGGTGTGAGTGCTGCGTGTGGGAGCGCATCCCGGGCACATCTGCGGGGCTGTTTGCCACCCCGGGGAGTTTCCAGCTGTGGGGATGGGTGTGTAGGGAAGACGTGCGTGTGGGGTGTGCGCCAGGGCTCCTGCTGCACCAGGGCGCACGGCTGGCGCCTGCACGCGTGTGCCCGCAGCCAGCACGGAGAGGGGGCAACAGGCAGCGGGGTGCAGCGAGCATCAGCTGCAGGGTTTGGGTGCCTTTGGGTTTGTAGGGACCCCACTGGGATTTACGCACCCTCCTGTGGCTGTGTTCAGAGCAGCCCCGGAGAGGAGATGCCCGGGGAGGGTTGTGTGCGTCCCTGCCTAGGAGGATTTCCCTCAGCCTCACTTATCTGGGGGAAAAAAGGAAGAAAAAGGGAGCAGTGGGGCTGGGTGGGGGGAACGACGCACTGCCCCTGCTCTAATCAGCCAGCCCCTGCAAATAAAAGCCACCTGTTTCAGGCCTGGCAGCAGGAAGCCATCCCCAGAGCAAACAGAGCGCCAGGCAACTGGGAAAAAGGCAAACAGGGGCCGGCACCGGCTCCATCTGCTCCCTCCCAGCCCCAGCCCTGGGTCTCCAGCCCCTGGGGGTGACAGCGCAGCCCCGAGTGGGGTGACTCCAGGGGTGGCCGTCCCGGTAGCAAGCCCAGATGCTCACAGGGACAGCGGGAAGGGCTGCCACGAGCCCCAGATGTGGTGGCAGCACCGGGATGCCCGGGCAGAGCCGCGTCCCCTCCTGTGGGGCCGTGCCCGCACGGCTGGGGACCGCAGCGAGGGAGCGACCCCATCCCCGGGGCTGGTGGAGAGAAACCCGATGGGGCTGGCGGAGGGAAACCCGATCTGTTTTGCTGCTGCAGGGAACAGGCTGAGCCGGGAGGGACGCGGGGACCTTATTAAATTAGCCTATGCAGCAGGCCCTGGGCGAGCAGCTGCCCTCCTGCAGGCTCGCTGCCTGCGCCCCACAGCCCCTCTCCCCCTCCTGCTGGGGGTCCTGGGGGCTGTAGGGTGACCGAGCCACCACCTGGGGATGCTGGGTGGGGACGGGGATCGCCCAGCCCCTCTGGGGGTGCTCAGTGGGGCGCAGGCTGTGTCAGCACCCTGGGGTGCAGGGGGGAAGGGCTCTGGGCACGGGGAGCCCCCCACCAGCTGCGCCCTTCTGGGGGTGCCGAGGGGGTGTGAGGCACATCCCAAAGCGTGGGACAGGGCAGAGAAGCAAGGATATGGGGCACAGCCTGCAGCTGGAGGTGGCTTTCTCCTCTCTGCCCACCCCTTCCCCAGATGCTTTTGCTTAAAGGTTTGTACGGGGCTGCCCGTTAGGGCGCAGCACCGGTGCCCTACAGATCCTACAGCACCATATCCAGCATCCCACACGCTCCACAGCACAGCTCACACCCCACATATCCCACAAAACCCATTGCAGGGGCAGGGTCTCCATCACATACCTCACAGTGCCCCCACCCCATAACCTCAGGCTGTCCCCACACCCCATAATACCCCATAACACTGCCCCACACCCCTGCTCTGCATCCTGACCCATCCTCCTCCAAGCGATGGGGCTGCCCAAATCCACCCCACAAGAGGATTTGTCCCCCACAAGGGGACAAATGGGGACATGAACGGGGGCGGGGAGGTGGATGGAGAGGTGTGGGGGACCCAGATGGATGGACCCCAGCGGGATGGGGTTGGGGTTTGGGGTGGGGAATCGCTGCCATCCCCAATCCTTCCCCCACCCTCTGCTCCCCCCGCAGCTCCCATCCAAGGTGGCGCAAGCTGAGGGGGTGTCGTGTGTGTGTGTCCCCCCCCCCGGCACCTCCTGTCCCTCTGCTGCAGCCAGCTCCAAGCGCTGCCAGGCTGCACCCTCTGCTGGGGACAGGAGGCAGCGGCAGGGGACAGCCGGGGGGGACAGGGGGGCAAACAGCAGGGAAAGAGGTGCTGCCAGTGCCTGGGGGGAACGGGGACACGAAGGTGACCGCGGGTCCTGCTCCCTGCTGTCACCCCTCGGTCCCCAACCCTGGCTGAGCAGGGGACGGAGCCGCCAGGCGCAGCCGTGCGGGGACACCGAGAGAAGAGCTGCCACCAGGACCCCCGTTTGGTCCTCAGCCAGCCCTGGTGGGGCTGGGGATGTCCCCAAGGCACCTCTGTCCCGGCTCTGGTCCCCTCCTGCTGTGTGCCACCCCCTGGGGCGCGGGGACCCTTGGGCACGGGGACGCACCCGGGCGCATTGCAAGCGAGGAGCGGGCAGCAGGGCACGGGGCTGGAGGAGGGGGGGCTGCACGGCTCCCCGAGCCCACACCGGCCAAACCCTGGCAGTGCCACGTCCTCATCCAGCTCCTGGGAAAGGCAGCAGCCCCTAATCCCCGTGCCGAGCAGGGGCATTGTGCGGGGGCAGAAAGGAAAGCGGTGCGTCAGGCCCTCGACCCATTGTGCCCCTGAGCCCCTGCGCAAACACAGCCCGGCACTTGCATTGTCAGCGCCGGGGAGGGGGGGGGGAAACAAGGGGGGGGAGCCGCTCTCGCCACGCTGCCTGAGTGGAATGGACAGCGGGTGGGCACCCCGGCACCCCCCCACCCCGCTGACACAGCGCCTGCCCCCCTGCCACCCCCATTTCGCCTATATAGGGCCCGGGGAACAGCCGGCACCGGCACCGCCACCTTCGCCTCCGTGCCCTGTGACCGAGTAAGTACCAGGCTGTGAGCCCCCCCCCACGCACAGCCGCTGCCATGCCACCCTTGTGCCCCCCCCCAGGAAGCCCCCAACCCTTGTGCACCCCGGGTGTGGGGTGCTGCGCTCCCTGCGTGGGTGCAGGGGGGGTCAGCCTGGCAACAGGTGCTGTGCTTTGGGGTCACTGCCACCCCCCCGCTGGGTTCGGTGAGCAGAGGGTGGCAGCACCCAGCTCAATCATCGTGGGGGGGGAGCAGAGAAGTGGTGGAAGCCCCCCGGGCACCGGGGGTATCATATGGAGAGACGGGGTGCTGCGAGTGCAGCGGGAGGGAAGGGGGCTGGTGGCACGGTTTGGGGACACCCTGCCCGGGTGACGCCGGGGCTCTGCCCGCAGCCGAGCTCCCCGCATGACCAGCGAAGCCATGGACACCCTGGGGCAGCACAAGATCACGGTGTGGGAGGAGGAGAGCTTCCAGGGCAAGCGCTGCGAGTTCCTCATGGAGTGCCCCAGCATCATGGAGCGCGGCTTCCGCAAGATCCGCTCCATCAAGGTGGAGTCGGGCCCGTAAGTGCCCCCCCCCACCCCCCCCCACCTCCCCGGCACCTTCCCTGCCACCAGGCCACGTCCCTGAGCGCCACCCCCCCCTCCCCATCTCCTCTCCCCTGCAGCTGGGTGGGCTTCGAGTACCCCGAGTACCAGGGCCAGCAGTTCATCCTGGAGAAGGGCGACTACCCCCGGTGGGAAGCCTGGAGCGGGAACAGCGGCTACCGCACCGAGCACCTCCTCTCCTTTCGGCCCGTCAAGTGCGCCGTGAGTGGCAGGGGTCTGGGCTGGGGACAGCGGGGACAGGGGGTGGGTGTGGGACGGACAGGGGGACGTGGGGATGTGGGACGGAGGGGTGGCTGTGCGCATTGGCTCCCTGCAAGCATCCTGAGATGAGCTTCAGGACCAAAACGCAGCCCCAAACCATCCCAACTCCTGCTCCGCGCATTGGGGAGCCACCTCCCGGGATGGGGTCCCCATATCTCACCTCCCCCCCCACAACCCTGGCTTTTTGGGGGGAGCAGAGAGGAGCTGAGGAGATGCTCGGGGTGCATCCTCCTCCCTCCCGGGGTGCCGGAGCAGGCGCAGCCTCTATCGCTCCATCTGCAGCAGTGCGGGTGCTTGCGATGCCGGCATGTCTGCGCCTCGGCGCGGGGCGCATCGTCGTCGTCCCCCCCCCCCAACTTTTAATAATCACCAGGCAGATATGCTCGGGCTTTAATAAAGGGGCCGAGATAAGATCGCTCCTTGCTGGCAGGGCTGCTCCGCGGTGCAGATGGATGCGCATGGGGGCTGGGAACATGGTGAGGGGGGGGACAGGACGGGGAGGGGGGGACAGTGCGCATCGCTCAGTGTCCCAGCCGTTAACTCCTGGGTGCCCAGCGCCCAGCCAAACCCTACAGAGCTTTGGGGGGGCTTTTTTGGCACCCTGCAGCCTCAGGGAGCGGGAGGATGCTGGGGGCAGGAGCCCGTGTGGGTGCAGGGGATGTGGCTGCCGTCACCAAAGCCTGGTCCCCCCCTGGAGCTGTGCTTGGGGACCACAGGGACATCCTCTGGGCAGCCTGGGGGTGTCCTAGCGAGGCTGAAGCACCCCCCCCTGTGGGCTCACAGCCTTGCAAAAAAGCCGGGCACGGCCCCGAGGTGCTCCCTGGTGTAAAAAACCCCAGTGCCACGTCCCCAGCCGCCCCGCTGAGCCCAGCCCCGCTCGCTCCCCAGAACCACAACGACAGCAAAGCCACCCTGTACGAGGCCGAGAACTTCCAGGGGCACAAGTTCGAGCTGAGCGATGACTACCCCTCGCTGCAGGCCATGGGCTGGGGCAACAAGGAGGTGGCATCCATCAAAGTCAACGCTGGAGCGTGAGTCCTGCTGCCGGGGAGGGGCGCAGAGGGAAGGGCGTCGGAGAGCACAGCCCCACGGATGGGGGACCCCAAAATGAGGGGCACTTTCCCGCTCCCTTCCCCTTGGAAATCCGCGCCCTGGGGGTGTTTCTGTGCTCCCACCGTGGGGACGGAGAGGATGGGAAGGGGGAAGGTGGCTCAGAGCGGGGCTCTGAGCCCGGGTTGTCCCCGCAGGTGGGTGGCGTACCAGTACCCGGGCTACCGGGGCTACCAGTACGTGCTGGAGCGGGACAGGCAGAGCGGCGAGTACAAGAAGTACAGCGAGTACAGCAGCCAGGCCCACACCAACCAGATCCAGTCCATCCGCCGCATCCAGCACTGAGCAGGGGCAGGGCGCGCCCCCCGCAGCCCCCCCCGGCTGCCGTGCCAGAGACCCGTACCTGGTAGCGAATAAAGGCATTTGTCCAAAAAAAAAAAAAAAAACAACAAAAAACACACACAAACGGGTGTTCCTGCCTCTGCTCTGCTCCTCGGGGGCTGTGGGACCCCCCCGCGGGGCAGGGTGCCCCCACCCTGGGCTCTCCGCACCCCACCTGGGTCCCCTGGTCCCCATAAACTGGGGGGCAGAGGGGCTACAAAACGGCTCCTACCCCTCGGATGGTCCAACTGGGGAGGTGGGGGCATGTTGGCCTTACTGGGGGGGCGATTTGGGGGGGTCGTGGTGCTCCCAGGGTGTGTGCTGGGGAAGGTGATGGCCACAGAGCCTTCGGGCACGAGGTCCCCAGGGTGGGAGAGGCCGGTTCCCCCGTGTGTCCCCCCCCCCCCATCCCGGCCACGCCAGCACATCCGTGCCAGCATCCGGCTCCGGCTCCGCCTGGGCACACCGGGAGCCCCACCCAGCCTCCTCCTCCTGCACCCTTTCCCAGCCTCCTCATCCTCTCCCATCTCACCCCATCACCCCCCCAAGCTGTCCTGGGGGCGCACACCCCCCCTCGGCACCCCGAGGTGCCCCCCGCACCCGGGGCATGGCAGAATCACCGGGTGCCGGGGTGCCCGCACGGGTGGCCTTGGGGTGGCACCCAGGGGGACGTGGGGCTGGGGAGGGGCTGGGATGGTTTTGGGGTCTCAAACACCCCCATATCAATGTGCACACCCTGTACCCACACCCCCCAGCCTCGTGCTGCGTGCGTGAGCTTGCACACCAGCGTGTGCCCCCCGTGCGACCCGTGCAAAGGTGCCAGCGCCCCACACGTCCCCCCCAGGGCCACGCTGTGGGGCCGCGTGGCCGCCACCAAGCTTTTCCCAGCCCTCCCCTGTCCCCACCCCGCCACGGCCCCACGCAGCCCGGCCTCTCCCCCCTGCACAAACACATTCCTGCACACCGGCCGGGCTGCGGCCAGCCCAAGGCCACGTCAGCTCGGCGCTCTGCTCCACGCCGCTGGCACCGCGCAGGTGAAGCTGTCCCGGGCTCCGACCCCCAGGGCTGACATGGGGAAAGATCCGGGAGGGGGTCCCGGGGAAATGTGGGGGCTGCTCTGCCTTGTCCTCAGGGGGTGAGAGAGCTGGGGGGGGGCGGATCAGGGGGCAAACCGCCCGGGTGCAGCTGTGGGTACGGTCCCCAAATTCCCCCCTCCTTGATTTTCTTTTCCCATCCCTTGGGTCCCCATCCTCCTTGCCCCTCAGCCCCCCAGGCCGCCCCCAGCCCCCAGCCCCATCACACCCCAGGTCTCCCGCAGCCCCCCACACCCAGGGGTCCCCATCTCATGCCCCCAGCCCCCCCCTATTTCCAGCTCCCTTGGCCCTAACACTACCCAGCACGTTCCCTCTGCCACACAGGTTCCCTGGAGCGGGATCCTCGCCACCGGGGCCAGCTCCCGAGGCTGCCAGAGGGGACTTGTGGTGGCCGTGCCCCCCGTCCCCCCCCCCACCCCGCCGTGTCCCGGGCTTGTTTTCCGTTGCCTGCGGTTTGTTGCAGTGACTCAGGCAGCGAAAGCAAGTCTGGGAGGCTGCGGAGAGGCTGCACGGTGTCTGTGGGGGGGGTTTGGGGGGGCTGGAGATCACCCTAAAAGGCTGGGGGGAATTTGGGGAGGCGTACAGGGGGCTGCGCTCAGCTCTCCCCACCAGCGTCTGCTCTCTGTCCCCGATGGGGATGGGAATTGGGGTGGAGGGAGAGGGCTGGCTGAGCACCCAGGGAACCCCAGTTTCAGCCCGGTTCCCAAATAATAACCATGGGGCAGCATGAGCGCGTCCCAATTCCCATCGGATTCACGCCTCACGAGGAACATTTTGGAGAAATCCTGCCGAGCCTGGAGCCAGAGCTTTACCAGACAGCAGCGAAACACCGCGGGAGGCTTCGTGGGCTGACCACTGGCTCAGTCCTGGCCGTGGGGACGGAGGTGGCGCTCAGAGGTGGCCCCGGTGGCCACGGGTGTCTTTTGGGGGCCAGCTTGCCCCAACCCCTTTCTCCCCGAGTCACCCTCCTGTCCTCACAAGGCACCCGAAACACCTCTGTCCCTGCACCAAGCTGGCATCTCCCGGAGCCCACAAAACCCGATGGCAACGGGACCCTGCGGGTTTGGGACGGTGCGTGGGGCCACAGACCCTAACCAAGAGGGGCCAGAGGTCGGGACGGGGCTGGGGACCCAAAGGATGCACCAAGGACGAGGGGCACGGGGGTGATGCTGGGGGGTGACACGAGGACGGGGGGGCCGTCAGAGGTTGGGGGGAGGCCGGGGAGGGGAGGCTGGGCCACGGCGGTCTCCAGGCAGTGCGGGAGCCCCGCTCGCAGCCGGGATGGCAGCGCCGTGTTTGCCAAGAGTTAAGGAGGCGGAAGAGGCAGGAAGCGGCCCGAGCCGCTCTCCATAGAAACCCGCGGCCGTGATTAAAGTCTGATGCGGGCCCGATAGCGGGCTGGGGTAGGGGGGGGGGGGACAGCGCCCGCTTTAATTACAGCGGAGGAAATTGCTGGAGCCGGGGCCCCGAGCCCCTGCGAGTTGCTTGGAAACTCCCTCCCCCCCCTCCCCACCTCCCGCCTCCCCCCCCCGGCCCCTGCCCGTCCCCTGCCCGTCCCGCTGCCATTTATTCGCCATCAGCTGCTCCCTGATAAAGTGGAATAATAATAATAATAATAGGGGCAGGAATATTAAAACATGCAGCCCGCGGGCCGCCCCCACAGCTGCCATGAGACGCGGCGCCGGAGCGGTGCCACTGCTGCTCAACATGTACCTGCCAGGTACGGGCGGACCCCCCCCCGCACCTCAACGCACCCCTGCCCTCGCCCGCCCTGCCCCGCCGTGGCCCCGCAGCCCTTCCCCAGCCCCGGCCCCCTCCGGCGCCCACCCACCCACCCACCCATCTCTCCGTCCTTCTTTCTGTCCCCTCCGTCTACCCAACGGCCCTTCCATTGCGCCCTACCCGTTGCCTGCTCATCCTTCCTTCCATCCTTCCACCTCCATCCCTCCATCCACACGTCCTCCCCTCTCGCCCTCCGCCACCCAGCTCTCCTCCTTTCCACCCCACTTTTCTTTCCCTTTCCCCACCCGTGCGCTCCCCAGCGCCCTTCCCTCCGCACCCGTCCCCCCGTCTCCCCCGTCCAGCCACCTCCTCCCCGCAGCTCTCTCCCTCTCTCCCTCCCGCCGCCCTACCCCAGCCCGCGGGATTTTCTATTCCTATTTAAAAGCTTCCCCGGCTCCGTCGGAAATCGGATTTCCTTTTTCCTGGACGCGTTTCCTGGCTTCGCCGCGGCGGCGGGGCAGGCGAGGGGGAGCGGCCGCCCGGGGGTGGGCGCCGGGGGGTCTCGGTCTCCCCCCACCCCTCCCCAACACCCGCTCCCCTTTTTGTCCCGCAGATCCAGTCAGGGAAACTTTGTTCAAAGACGGCAAGAGCCAGGCGTGGGGGTCCCTCAACCCAGGCGTGCAGAAAGGTAAGAGCCTCCCTGCCCCATCCCCACAGCAGCAGGGACCCCCTGGGCACACAGAGCCCCCCGCACCCCGTAGCCAAGCCACCTTCCTCTCCGTGTGCCCCATCCGTCGGGGCTTTCAAAGCTCAGGCCGTGATGATTGCCACCCAAAAACAGACGGGGAAGGAGCCGAGCCCCCTGACAGCCATCCTGGTGCATCAGCGGTGCTGCCAAAGCCCCATGGGGCAGAGCACGGTGACCCCGGGTCCCCTCCCGGTGCTCCGGGAATATCTGATGGAGAGGGGGCTGCCGGCCAGCCCTGGAGCTGAGGGGGCTCCTCCAGGCTTGGGAGAGCTGGTTCGGGGAGCAGGAGAATGGGGGTGCAACTGGGGAGGGGGCTGCTGGGGCACGGGGTGGCTGGGAAGTGATGGATCCCCCAGGAGCTGGAGCCTTCCCCTGGGAAAAGCCATCCAGGGACACGAGGAGCAGCCTGGAGCCTCCTGGGGGGCATGGGGTTATGTGGGGCCAGCACCCGTTCAGCTGCCTGGAGAGGGGATAGGGCTCGGGGTTTGCTCTGAGCTGGAAAAGGGGAGCCCTGGGTTTGGGGTGGGAGCAGGGCGAGGCTGGGGCTGGGGGGGAGCCCTTTTACCTCCGCATTGCGGACTCTGCCCAGCCATGCTGTGAGAGCAGAGCCTTTTAGGATCGCTGCAGGATCCCCCGGGGAGCCGCAGAGGCAGCACTGAACCTCGCCACCCCACCCCACCCCACCCCACCCAGCTGCACCCCCAGCACGGGGTGGGCGCACCGGAGAGGGGAGAAACACCGAGAGGTGCAGGGGGCGAAGGCGTGGGGTGGTTCCTGGTGAAGGCACAGCCTCGGGGAGTCCTGCAGTGGGGTGGCTGGGGGTGCGGTGACCCCAGAGGGGACATTGGTGCCCGATTCAGCCCCACAGAGGGTCCCGTCTCACCTGCACCTGCTGGGCAGCCGGGGCTTGGCTCGGGGCAGCATTGCTCCCCGGTGTCAGCTCCCCCGGGGGGATCCGTGCCCTTGGAGATGCCCTGTGGCACCAGCCCATCTGTGGGGACACGGGATCAGGCCCTGCTGCGGCTTCTTTCGGCCTCCAGAGCCCCCGTGGGGTCCTCTCCTCCTGCCTCGGGGCGCAGGATGCCGCAGGGATGCTGCGGAGGAGACGCCAGGATGCCAACACCCGCGCCCCGAGCGCAGGAAAAACGCACCCGGGGGTGGGAAGGGGGCGACGTGGCAGGGGGCAAAGGGGCACATCCCATTCCCGTGCCCTGACGGGGAGCTTTGACCTCTCCGGGGCAGGCAGCGGGCAGATCCAGCTGTGGCAATTCCTGCTGGAGCTGCTGTCGGACCGGGCCAACCTCAACTGCATTGCCTGGGAAGGCACCAACGGGGAGTTCAAGCTGATCGACCCCGACGAGGTGGCGAGGCGCTGGGGCGAGCGGAAGAGCAAGCCCAACATGAATTACGACAAGCTGAGCCGGGCGCTGCGCTACTACTACGACAAGAACATCATGACCAAGGTGCACGGCAAGCGCTACGCCTACAAGTTCGACTTCCACGGGCTGGCCCAGGTCTGCCAGCCCGCCGCCCCCGAGCACGCCCTCTACAAATTCCAGGGCAACCTGGCCCCGCTGCCCTTCTCGGGCATCTCCAAACTCAACCTCATGACCTCCGGGGTGACTCCGGCTGGTTTTTCCTACTGGCCCGGCTCCAGCCCGTCCCTCTACCCCGGGCACAGCCTGCAGCCCTCCGCCCCCTTCAGCGCCGTGGCAGCCTCCCACCTCAACAACATGAACAACCATTACCATTAGGGGCTCGGCCGCTCCGGGAGGTCCCCGTCCCCATCCCGGTGCCGTCCCCGGGCGCTGTGGGGCTTGGGGAGCTCGGCGGGGTTATTAGAGGGGTGCAGGGGGGTGGGATGCTGCGGCTCTGCTGGCGGTTTGGAGAGGGGCGCGGGGTGGCCGCGGGGCAGTAGGGTTTCTTCTCCCTGCTGTGGGTGGTCGGAGGGCAGAAGGCGTCTGGACTTTAGGGTGAGGGGGAGCCACGGTTGTGGGAACGCACAGGGATGCCTAAAGAGGGGTGCGAACGGGAGGGAAAAGCGTGGGTCCTTCCCCAACCACCCCCCAACCCACAGCCCCCGCTGGTGCTTAGCTCTGCCCCCAGCCTGTGCCCACCCTCCTCTCTCTCCTCACCTTGCCCGGGGGTGAGGGGCCCTCCCTGCAGCCCCTTGGCCCCCCCAGCCCATCTCCAAGGGTGGAGATGGAGCAGGAGAAGGGACCCAAGCAGGGCTGGGAGCTCTGGGCACCGAGGGGTGGGCCTGGGGCTCTCCCCCCACCCCGTGTCCGAGGATGTGCCCCCCTTCCAGAGCAGGACTTTGACCCAGTGGCTGGAGAAGAGCCGGGCTCTGCCAGGCAGGGAGGGATCTGGCTTCAATAAAACGGAGAGGTGCTGTCACCGTGTCTGCTCGTGCGCCCAGGGGGCTGGAGAGGGGGGCGCAGCCCGGCACACCCCTCCTTGGCAGCCACGAGGTGTCCCCCAGCCCCAGGCAGGGCCACCAAGCCCCAAAGTGCTCGGGGGGACAGCCCAGCCCGCAGCTGGGTCCTGGGGGAAGCCCCCAGCCCATGGGGGAGGTGGCCAGCCCCCCCAGATCAGGGCAGCCCCATGGGTGGTGGCTCCGTGCTGACCCCTCTGCGTCCCTGCGGTGTCCGGTCACACTCGTAGCCCCGGTGGCATCTGCTCAGCATCATCCTCGCTGCCCTAATCAGCTTAAGGGACGGGGATCTGATGGCAGCGTCTCCTCCGGGGAGGGCACCGGGGACTGGTGCTGCCGGCACGGAGCCCACGCGTGGGACGGGAGGGAAGGAAGATGCAGGGGGGGCGGGGGTCCCTTCCTCTGGTGCCCCTGAGCCCTGCACAGGCTGGTCCCGAGGGCTGCAGGATGTGAAGAGGGGGGAAAGGAACCTGCTGCAGGGCTTAGGTAACAGCGTGACGCAGGGCAGGACGGGGATTAAGGGATGTGGGTCACTAGGAGCTGCCCCCCCGCCACCATCCCGCTCCTGTCCCTCTGCCAGTGCCCGCGTCGGGGAAGCCCAGGTGAGCCCCCGGCCCCAAAAGCTCCCCGCTGGATCAGATCTGGGGGCTCCACACCGCACCCCGACGCAGCAGGCTGATGCTGAGGGCTCGTCCAACTCTGCGCTGTCCCCAAAAGCAGGGTGGTCCCCCCGCCCTGTCCCCAAACGCACCCGGCGGTGACGACAGCCGGCAGGAAGGTGGGGGCACCCACGCAGGACCCGGCGATGCTCTGCCCGAGGATGCAGCCAGCATCACCATGGCAACTCGGGATGCTCCCAGCGCACGCAGCCCCCTCCACATCACACTTTTTTTTTTGGGGGGGGAGTGAGGAGCATCGCCCCCACCCCGGCGCCCTGGGCTGACCCTGCCCAGCAGCAGCGCTGCTCTCATCGCTCCCCCGAACCGTGGCTCGGAGCAGACTGCAGCAAAATCCTGCCAATGGGCGAGCGGGGCCGAGCCTGGCACAGCTCCGGTGGGCGGCAGGGACCGGCCCGGGGTGCTTGGCCCAGGGGGGGTGATGTGGGAGCATCGCCCTGCGCAGTGGGGGGCTCGTGGAGGGCACAGCCCAGGTGGCTCGGTGCGCCCACCAGACCTACCCGCTCCTCCCTGTGCCCAAATAGCACGGGGAGGGATCAGTGCCTCATGGAGGTGGCTGTGAGGATGGGGATGAGCTGGAAGGGGGGCACAGCGCTGCCCCCCAGCTCTGCTGCTCATCCAAAACGTGCCCCCAGCTTGCTGGAGGATGGTGCTGGGAGCCCTGTGTGGGGGAACGGGGTCCCAGAGGGCTCATCCTGTGCCGAGCTGGGAGCAGAGCACATGGCCTGGGAGTTTTTTGTGCTGCTTTGTGATCAAAGGCAGGAGGAGGGGTTTTTATATATAAAATATATGTATTTTTGTCTGGCTTCTCTTAGCCAGCAGGAGGGCAGGGCTGAGCCTCGCCTCGGTCTCAACACCTTGCCCAGGAGGCGTGGGGACCCCTGCGGTCCCCCCACATCCTCCCAGCCCCACTGTAAAGGATTGGAGCGGGGGTGCTGAGGAGCCCCTCTCCTATTTTAGCCGACGTGCATCATTCCCCGTGACGTGCATCGAGCCCCTCTCCTGTTTTAGCAGCTCCCCCATCACACGTATCCTTTCCCGTGCTGCCCAGAGCCTTCGCAGCACCGCCGGGTCCCGTCTGCGCTAGGGAACCGTGGGCTGGCTGCGTCCCCACCCTCCTCCCCCCCCCCAGCTTTCCAAATTCCCACTCCTTTACCCTCATCCCCACCCCGCGCAGCACCCCCCGGCAGGCTGCTGACTCACATCCTCTCTCCAGACGCCACCTCCCCTCCGCCTGGCTCCCTGCGCACGCTTCGTGACTTAGCGGGGCTCTGCAGGAGCAGGCGCTGGGGCTCCAAAACCTCCAAAACCTCCAGGGAAGCAGCCCTGGGGTTTCCCAAAGGGTGCTGCTCTCCCCCTGGCATGGGGTTGGGGTGCTGGGGTCTCCCCGAGGCAGCCCCTGGAGCTGAGGGGTGCTCGTGGGCACGGTCCCAGCGCCTCCTGTGCCACGGCTGGGACCCCCCTGTCCTCCCCAAAGCACCACCTCACTGTGGTTGCTCTCCCCCTCACCCCATTGCCCAGAAGGAAGGGAAGGAGCCCAGCCAGCACCCAGGTTTTTGGGCAGGGACCGCTGGGGAGCTCCTCGGTGCTGCTCCTGCCCCGCTGTGGCGCTGAGACCTTGGGCTGGACTCCGCCGAGGGCACGGGCTGGGCTGCGGGGAGGACTGGATTAAGGCGCTAATGCCAGATTAAGCTGTAACGCAGGACTTCTGACGAGGGAGAGGCACCCGCTCCAGCCCTGCGCCCCTCCAGGGCTTCATCCGTGTGCTGCTCGCTGCCCCGCCAGGAGCTGGCTCCTCGGGGTGGCACGGGGCAGGGAGAGGGGCAGCGCACGGCCACCGCTCTGCTGCATGTCACAGCAGGGCTCCCCGGCTCTCCCCAAATTCTCTGGGGCCAAGCAGGCATCCGTGGGGCTCACCTGCACCCACAAACCCTCCCCGGTGCAGCAGAGCAGCAGCTCGAAGCCGTGATGCCCAGGCTGCTCCCACCCCATGGCTCATCCCCCCTTGTCCTGGGTGGCAGCGGGAGCTCCCCGCTCCCCCCGGCAGCGGCACGAGGTCCCCTGGGGGAAGGGAAAGGCAGACATCTCTCCCCCCAGCAAGGCTCCGATGCGTATTGAAATGCACGGGAGCACCCGAGCTTGTCTCTCATTCCTTGACATTTCCAGAGACTCCAAGCTGTCTTCAATTACCAGCCTGCAATTAGCTCTTCCTAAATCCCCCGGCGAGGGCCTGGCACTCTTAATCAATGAAACACAAGGGAGGAGGGGAAGGACGCGGCCTCTCTGCAGCTGGAAGCGTTTTAAAAGGCCAGGACTTGGGGCTGGAGGGACCCCGAGAAGGTCTCCGAGGGGATTTGTAGGGTGGGAAACCTCCGTGAGCGTTAGCACTTGGTTCGGCTCCAGGGTAGAGGAAGGAAGGGGGATAACCAAATGTGGGGTGGGGAGGGGTGGTGGGTATATTTTAGCCCACAAGGTCACCAAAATGTGGAGATAAAGGGAAAAAAGCACAGGGGGGGGACGGGGAGGGTGGGAGCAGCGCAGGGTGCGCGCAGCACCCTGCCAGGTCAGGCGCCGTCACGGGGACATCTGTGCCGCCTTCCTGGCCGTGCAGCTTTGGCTGAATGAGCCAGATTGGGCCTAATTAGCAGCTCTGCTGATGCACACAAAGGTAGGGAATCCAGCTTACCCTCCGTGACCTGCAGAGCCAGCACAGCCCTTCCTGGATGAGGAGGGGGGGGGGGAACAACGCGAGCGCCTGGGGAGCACCGGGTGCCGACCCCAGCAGGGGAGCAGGTGCTGGGGATCCTGCTAAAGAAACCCCAGAAAAATAGAAAAATCGGTACCTGGAATGGCAGCAAGCAGCTGGGAGGAGGAAAAAAAAAAAAATAAAAAAAATAAAATAATAATTAAAAAAACACCTTCCCTTTCTCCACCCCTTCTCCCCGGGGGGGTGCAGAAGCGCAGGGCTGGCAACTGGGCTGGCAACTGGGCTGGCAACAGAGCTCGCCTGGCCCTGCGGAGCAGAGCAGAGCAGAGGCAGGAGGCGAGGGTGGGGTTGCTGGAGGCGAAGGGAAGGAGGTGACGTGGGCCCTGGGATCCGGGTTCAATTCGGCGCAGCAGCCAGCCGCCAGGCGGTCCCATCAGGAGGCACGGAGAGCGCCCGGGGAGCCGGGGGGGCACCCCAGGAGCAGGGCTGGCCTCGGGCACGCCAAACAGCGGGGATGGTGTGTGTGTGTGTGCGACCCCACAGCTCGCTCCCCGCGCCCCCCCCGGGCAGGAGCCACCCCCCAGCACCCCCCCTTGCACCCCAGCAAGTCCAGGGAGCCACCGCCAGGCCCATCCAGGCCGCCTCTTTATTCTCCAGTGAAGCAAAGCAAGAGGAGAGGGCCCCCCCCCTCCCCAACCCCAGCAGCCCCCCCCTCCCCAGCCCCCCTCTGGCACATACACCTTTCCCCGCAGCAAGCCGAGGTGGGGAGGGGAGGGGGGGCGAAGAGGGAACAAGGGAACACCGCTCACCCCGCAGGTGCCCTGGCTTTGGGGAGGGGGCTCAGCAGCAGGAGGGGGGGGCGAGGAGAAGGGATGCTGCAGCCCCCCCTCAGCATCTCAAACAAAGGGGCGAGCGGGCTGCTCCCCCCAACTGAAGGACCCACCGTATGGGGGGGGGGACCCCCCCACACCCCGCTGCCTTCCCCCAGCAGGGATGGAGGCAGCAGCAGGGACACAAAGCCCCGCGCCCCCCCCATGCCCCCCCCCTTTCCCCGCCGCCCTTTGTCTGCCCGGCTCCGCCGCGGCGGCTCCAGCACCGCGGACAGCTCCGGCGGGGGGGGCCCGGCGCTGCCGGGGGGGGGTCCTTGGGGTGCAGGGGTTACCAGGAGCACCCCTCAGCCCCCCCCCCTCCTTCCCCTCCCCACATATATATATATATATATTTTTTTTTTTTTCCCAAAGAAAACACATTCAGGAGCCTCCGCTCCTCGGCAGCCTGCCCCCCCCATCCCCACCCCATCGCCCCCCCCTGTTGCCCCCCCCCTGCCTCCATCCCGATCTTCTCCGCCGTGTCGGTGTCCCGGAGAGCTGGGGTCGGCAGGGGATGGAGAGAGAGGAGGGGGGGGAAAGCGGCCGGATCCGGAGCAGGGAGGGTCCAGGCAGCATCTCCACGGGGAGGATTTTTTTTTTTTGGGGGGGGGGGGATCCGTCAGTCCTTGTCCTCCCCCAGCCGGGGGCCCGGTACCTCCCTAGCGGTCCAGGCTGATCGTCCAGTGCTTGGCCCCGTCTCTGGCCTCGCCCTCGCTCTTGAGGTCCTGGAAGAGCTGCGTGAAGTAGTGGGGGTCCGCGTTGATGCGCAGCATCTTGGCGCTCAGGCGCTGGATGATGCCCAGGCAGCGCTCCCAGAAGCGGCCCTTGTCGCCCTCCACCAGGAAGGGTTTGAGCGGGTAGGAGATCTCGTTGCCCATGTAGGAGTAGGCGAGATAGAGGCAGGTGAGGAAGGCCGCCTGCAGCTCGGCCTGGCTGCCGATCTCCTCGCCGCGCAGCGCCTCGCGGCACAGCAGGTAGACGAACACCAGGTTGGCCGGGGTGATGAAACCCTGGTCCTGCCAGCCCTGCAGCAGCAGCGAGCGGTCCACGCTGCGGAACCAGGCGATGAGCTCGCCGGGGCTCAGCTCCTTCAGCCGGTAGCAGCGGCGGCACACGAAGTCCCCCAAGCAGCGCAGCAGCTCCCCGGTGGACGCTTGCACCACCACGCGACGTGGAGAGCCCGGAGCCCGGCTCCCGGCCGGCGGAGGCAGCGGTGGAGGTGGCGGAGGGGGGGGCGGCGGCTGCTTGGCCCCCCCGGAGCCCGGGTGCAGCTCCTGGGGCGCCGCCGAGGGCACGGTGGGCACGGGCACGGCCAGGGGGCCCTGCTTGGCTCCGTCCCCCAGCGACTTGCGCAAGTTCTCGCGGTTGCGCTGAGCCACCAGCGGGTCGGCTTGACCCCCAGGGACCCCCCCAGGGGCCCCACCGCCGGGTTTGGGCGTCACCTTCTTGGTGCTCTTCTTCTTCTTGGCCGAGGCGGCCACCAACCGCTTCCAGGTGAGCGCCGAGATCAGCACCCCGGGCCTCTTCAGCCGGCTCTCGCCCTTGCCCGGCACCCTTCCCGGCTGCGCCTTGTCGGCCAGCAGCCCCCCGCCGCCTCCGCCGCCGCCCCCCTTGCCCGAGGAGGCGGCGGGGGACAGGGAGAGCACCGTGCCCATGCTAAGGCCGAGCGGGGCCCATAGGAGGCCGGCGGATGCGGGTTCGGGGTGGTGGGGGGGGGATGCCGGAGAGGCGGCCGGCACCGGAGGCGCGGTACCCGAGGATGCTCCGCTTCTGGGCTCCGTGCCCGCCGCTGCAGCCAGCCGCGGCCCCGCCGCTCCCCGCCTCCCCGCCGCCAGCCAATCCGTGCCGCACGGGGGCCCGGTGGGTTCCGCCTCCCCCCGCCGGTAGGAGGTGGAATTGGGGAGGGGGGGGACCGGGGGGAGCCGGCCCCGAGCGGCCGCCGCCCCGCCGTGACCTTCACGGGGCGCGCCCGGTCCTTGCGCTCAGGGGGGACCCCGATGGTTAAGGGGGTACCCGGGGGGGTAGGTGCTCGGTGTCCCCCCCAACCGCCCCACCCTGCGTTTTCAGCCCTTTTTTGGGGAGATTTCCCACCACCGGCATCAAGAAAAGTCGGGGATTTTGGAGACAGGGGGGCAGGAGGGAGGGGACGCTGCGCTCCTGCGGCGCTGCAAAATGGTGCGTGGCGAAGCAGGGCTGCTTCTCCCCCTCCGGCTCTGAGCGTGGCACTGATGAATCCTGCCCCCTCTGCCTCCGTGCCCCTCGCAGGAAGGTCCTGCTGTATTTTGGGTGAGCTGGAGCACGGATCCTGCAGCTCCCACTGCCAGGCAGCCCTTGGGAACAAAGCGGCCCGCTCGTGTGCAAAGTGCCTGAGAGCGGCTGGGGAAGGTTTTGGGGAGAATGCATCGATGATGGGCTTTGATAGAGCATTTTATCTGTGAAATGAACACGTGTCAGTGCCAGGATGTGTGGCGGCGGCTGGGTGGATCCAGGCTAACAGGCGGTAATGAATTATCAGCCAGGAGGAGCTAAAGGAGCCCCCCCCTTCCTCCCGCACTGCTGATGCTGGAGGTGTTTGAAATGGAAGCGCAGGCTCAGAGCTGGGGCTCGTCCTTCCAGCCGGGCCTCCTCGTGCCTGGGGCTGATGTGCCACGTCTGGGGCAAGGCAGAGGCTGTGCCCTTTGTGCCACGGCAGGGAAAAAAGGGCAAAACCCCGTTCCCATGTATCACCCACTGCAGCCAGCCTCATGCTGCTGCTCCCTTGCAAAAAGCCTCTGCAGAAGCACACACGTGTGCACAGAGGCACTGATGTGAAGATTTGCTTTGGGAGAGGCCGGAATCAAAGAGGATCTGGGCCAGCATCACCAGGCCTGCTCAGGGTGGGCTGAAAAAAAATATATCAAAATAAATAAAAAAATAATAATAATAATAAAAAAAAAAAAACAAACACGAGAGGATTTGGTGTCAAAACAAGAATACAGGGTACAAATGAAAAGGAACAAAGTCAGGACAAGCTTCTTGATGAAGATTAAGGCAGCTTTTCCGGACGTACAAAGCCTAGCAAAGAAGATGGAGGAGCCCTAGTCCTCGGGAAGGGATCAGGAGCCCGTGGCTCTTTGCACGCATGAGGATGGGCTGATTTGCCATGCACAAACACGGTCTCCCGAGAAACCCGCAGCTGAATTTTGCAGGTGAGGAAGCAGAGCCCTCCCTGCCTGCTGCCTGTTCCTGCTGGAGCCAAATTGCTCGCAGATCGCTTCATCTGAAGTGCATGAGACCGCCCCCGCCTTCCGCCAGCGCTCCCAAATTGGCTTCCCCGAACTCGTTAGGAAGGGCTATTTGTATTTGGCTCCGACCAGCCGGGCTCTGCAGCCTTTTCCACGGAGGAGCATGCAGAGAGCTCCCCTGCCTCCCCCAGCTGGGCTCCTGGTCGCCAGCCCCGAGCAGTTTCCCTGCGTGTGAGCCTCCTGCTGCTCCCAGGAGGGGAGATTTGGCTGAAGCCTGTATAAAAAACCCCAGCCTGGGGCCGTTCGGTGATGCAGCTCCAGGAGGCTTCAGCTGGGAGCAGCAGACGAGCTCCAGGACCTGCTCGTGTCTTGCTGCGGGGTCTGGTCCCCGAGGATCAGCTCTGGTCAGTGAGCACGTTGGTGGCCCCAAGGTGGCCAGCAGTGGGCAAGGGCTTCCTGCAAGCGCTGCGGAATTACCCAGGCCCTGCGAGAGCAGGGGGATGTTTCTTATGCAGGTAAGGAAGCAGCTTTGCAGCTTACCTGGGAGGCAGCTGCTCTTCCACGTGAAAGAGGAGGATCTTTTCTCCTCCCCCCCCCTTCAGTTTTACTCTTCAGGCTCCAGCCCCGAGGCTGCCAGGCGATGATACAGCACCAGCTGCGCCCTCGGGCCCATCTCTGCTTGGCTCTTCCTTCGGCTGCTCCCTTCCCAGCAGCTTGGGGCAGCTGTGGAAGGCACGGCGCAGGAGGAGAGGGCAGCACACGGCTGGTCTCAAAGCTGCTCTCAGCATCCTTCAGCCGTGGGGGTTTGGCTTTGCTGGGCCAGCGTGGGCACACAGAGATCCCCTCCTCCTGGGGGTCACCCTAACCAGCCCAGCATATACATCAACTATGGGCTAGTGCCAACAAAGGGATGGCTGCCTGTCCATCCTGGCACGTCCTCCTGCCTGCTCCAGGATGATGAATGAGCGCCCGCCTGCAGGCTGGCTGGCTGGGGCTGGTCTTTAATGGCTCGCTTGCTGTGCCGAGGTCTGTCTGCACTGGTAAAGCCAGCCGGGGACACGGGCTGCGTCGCCCTGGCAGCGGCTGGGTTGCTGTACCCGTGGAGACACAGCTCGCAGCCTCAGCCCGTCTCTGGCAGGCGGCTCTGATGGCTCCGCCGCTCCCCCCCTGAGCCCGTGCAGCACGCAGACAACCTCTGGCAGAGCTCCTGGCTGAGCTGGCTGCCCCTTGGGGCTGGGGAGCCCCAGAGAGACTGGTTGGCAGCTTGCCTGCAGCCCCCAGGGAGGAGAAACGTGCTCGTGCTGCACAGGAGGATGGAGATGGAGAGGTACCCCTGCACCTCTCCATCTCTGCTTCCCCCTCCAGCCCTCAGCCCTTGGCTGGTCCCCACGGGAAAAAGGCTGCAGCTGTGGCTCCCCAAATACTTCAGCAGCTCGGGGTTCACCCCGTGGTGCCCCCTTAGCGTGGAGCTCGTGCAGTCCCTGCCCCGAGGTCAGCCCCGGGTTCAGGCAGCGGCACGGAGCGGAGCAGGGCAGCCCCAGGGGAGCAGCTATTTCTGGCCTGCCATTTGCCCAACAGCAGCGCTGGAAACAGCTCCGAGGCAGCGAAACGCAGCTCCCCTGGGTGGAAACTGTGAGACGGAGCCAGGCCTCGAATCGATGAGGCAACACCTCCTGATTCCTGGGCACAGAGAGGGGCGCCGGGCAGCCGCTGTGCGCCCTGCCGCAGCCATGCCGGGTGCCGCAGCCCCGGGCCGCTGCTGCCCTCTGGTGGCACCCAGCCCCCCTCCGAGGGTCCCGGGGGGGCCTCGTACCGTGCGGGAGGAAGGGGGGGTCCCCGTGGGAAGGGTGCTGCCGGGTGCTGTGTGCAGGGAGCATCCCGGAGCAAAGGGGTTTTGGGGTGCGCACCCGCAGGCAGGCGCTGCCCCGGCACCCCCAGGCGCAACGCAAGCCCCGGGGTGAGGCTGCTGTCCCCCCCCCGCCCTGTTTGTCAGCGGGGACAGGGAAGGCAGAGCCGCAGGCTCCAGCTCTCGGGGTCCCCCTGTCCCCTGGGGTGGTGGGCAGAGGGAGCCGGAGGCGCTGGGGGGCCGGGGGGGGTCTCGCTGCCCACCAGGTGGAGCTGCGCCCCGCGCTTTGCTGCTGCTGCCGGGTGGCTCGGGGCCAGCTCCGGGCTCCTGCTGCTCGGCCCCGAGCTGCGAAGGAGGGATCCTGGCTTCCCCGTGGGTAAAAGGCTCACACCCTGCACCGATGTGCTGACCCCACTATCTCCACCAGCTCAGCAGCACAGCCAAAGTGCTATTCCCCCCGGGGGGGGGGTCCCAAGGAGCTGCCAATTTAACCCCCGGGGTTTGTCAGAGCCCCGTGAAGCTGGGGTTAGGAAGACCCCTGGCCAACAACCCAGCTCCTTCCCCAGCCCCAGGAAAGGTGGGAGCTGCACGGGGTCTGTCCTGTCCTCGCCCCCTGCCCGCTGGGATGCCGGCGGTGCGAGGGAGGCAGCTGTACAGGAAATAATCGCGGCTCGTTGGAGATTAAATCACCGGCGGGAGCGCACGAGGGGATAAAAGGAGCCGTCTGTCGTTAGAGGGAATATTAACCCAGCCAGGAGGGGGGAGAGTTTTGTCCCCTGTGCGCACAGGGCTGGGCGCTGACAGCAGCTCTCAGCGGGACACGCGGCTCGGCCCGGCACGGGGGCGAGGGAGGGATGGGGATGGTGCTGCGGGCACGGAGGGTTTGTTGGGGAGGTGGGGAAACTGAGGCAGCACCCGGTGTCATCCTGCTGTGTGCCTGGCACTGCCCGGAGGCACCGAGCCCCCCGGACCCTCCTGCATCGCTCCTGCTCTGCCCCGGCTTCGTCGGGCTCTTGGGGATGAGCTGAGCGTGGCACAAAAGGTTCTTGTTTGGTCTGGCCCTTATCAGGGACCTGCCTCGGGGTCCTTCAGCGGGGAGCTGCAGCAGGTGGGGCCGGGCAGCCAGGGAGAGGGCAGGGAGAAAACAAGAGCCCAGCTGCAGAGGGGTGAGCCGGCGGGGAGATAAGATAGAGGGAGAAATGCAAAATATGACGGGTGGCGGGCGGGAGGGAACGTGGGAAACTGCGGGGCACCTTGGGGCAGAGGCGGTGCGGGGGTGCCAGCCGGCCGGCCGTGGTGACAGCTCCCAGCCCCTTGTCCTTGGGCTGGGACCTGCTTTGGGGTCCGAGACTCAGCCCCTGAGACCCCAGTGCTGCTCATCTGCTGCGGGGATGTAGGTGTGAGGGCAGGGACACCTGCCCCTGCGCACCTTCTGCTGGTGCCCATGCCCCCTTGCCCTCCCCGCAGCCCCATTCCCCTCTCCACAGCCCCATTCCCCTCTCCACAGCCCCGTTCCCCTCCCTGCAGCCCGTCCCAGCCCCGCTGCAGCCAGGCAGAGCGGTTCTCCCCGGGCCAGCTGGGGGCTGTGCTTTATGGGCTCTCCTGCGCCAGGATAAACAGACCCGTGGGGTTTGCAGCGAGCGGTTCATGAAAGCCTGCAGCATTTTGCTCAGGGTTTCCTTCCCTTTGATGGAGGAGCCCCGGTGGTTTCCCAAGCAAGATTCCCCCCTCCTTTCCCCTCGCCCCCTTTCTTTCTCCCCCTCCAGCTGAGGCTGGAATAGGACCATCAGCCATCCTTGGCTGCCTCCCCATTCCCAGCCTTGCGGTACGCCGCAGAGCCAAGCCCTCCCCTCTGCACAGGGCCGGATTTTGCCCCATTATCATCCTGCTGCTGCTCCGGGGAAGCCATCTGAGAAGGGGCAGCATTGGGAACAGCCCCGCACTGGGGCTGGATGGGGCTGGACGTGCCCCACAAGACACACTTGTTGCATCCTCGGTGTGCCAGTGGTTGCTTCTGGTGGCTGTCCTGGCCAGGCTGACCCCAGCACCGGCCCCAAAATTTCTTCCCCTCTGCTCGGGGGTGGGTGGAAACCCTCCAGGCTCCAGCGGGGGCTCGTGCAGGCACCTGGGGAAGGGCTGGCCCCGCTGCACGCTGGCCCCAGGAGGCAGCCGTTGCCAGGACGCTGCGATTTCCAGGCTGACATCAAAAAGCAGCTGGGGATCGGCTCAGGAAGGCTCCCACACAGCACATCCTGCGCGTTTTACGGGCCGTGCTTTCCAAGGCGAAGCGCTGCTATATTAAGCCCCGCATCCAGCTGGAAAAGCAGGAGGCAGCGAGGCGAGCAGGGCTCCCTCTGCGCAGGCTGCTGCAGAATGGGGCCAATTCCCGGCCTTCTGGGCAATCTCCCGGTCGGCTGCGGGATTTCAGGGGCTTCGGGCAGGTTCTGAGCAAGGGCTGGGTGTTTGGGGAGGTGTTTGGGGAGGGGTGAGAAGGGGCTCCCTTCCCCAGGAGAGGGTGCTCGCCACCCGCAGCTGCGCCGCCGCCCCGCAGGAGGGATGCTTTGGGCTAAACCAGCCTCTCTCTGCTTTTCCTTCAGTCTTTGGCAGGGTTTGCACAAATTGGATCTGGTTATCGGGACCCTGGCCCCCCAACCCATGTCTGTGGGGACGGATGCAGCATGGCCGTGCCGTGCCCTCCCTGGGGATGGCGGGGGGCTCGCTCCCTGCCTCGCACCCCTTGGCGAGCCGGGACCCCTTGCAAGCGAGCGGCGGGGGTGATTTATGCTCCTGACATTTCTCTCCCGGTCGGGCAGGGCTTTTAATAAAGAGTGAGTGATTTATGGCTCCTTTTAAGTGGGAAGGAATGTTACCTAAGGCAGTCCGCCCCCCTGACACCCCCGCCTCGCTGTCTCGGTGAACCCCCCAGCATCTGGGCTAGCGGGAGATGAGCGGGGAGGGTCTGTGCTCCCATCTCTGCCCTCCCCACAGCCCCAGCATCCTGCCCCATCCCTGCCCCGGGATGCCCCTTTTGGGGCCAGTGCTGTGTCCCCCATGAGGCTGCCCCAGCAGCAGCAGTCTGGGGGCATGCAGCAGCGATCCAAGGAAAGCTGCTGCCCCCAAACCCCTCCGTGAGGACCCCTGTGGTGGCTGGCCTGGGGACGGGATGACATCTCCTGCCAGTTGTCATGGTTACTGGGTATGAACGGATGCGGGCATGAGCGCTCCTCCGTGATGAGCAGCCCAGGAGGGACGGGCTGCCCCCTCCCAAGGGGGTCTTGGCCATGCAGGACCCTCCCCAGCCCCTCCAGCCCCTGAGCAAAGCCAGGAGTGCCACCAGCTTGCTGCTAAAGGGGCTTCTTGGGGTCTCCCAGAGTGGATCAGGGCAGGGAGCTGTCCCCTCTCCTCCCAGTCCCGCTGCCTGGAGAGGGCTGCAGGAGGCCACGGGGCTGGGGGACGTGGTGGCCAGCGGGAGCAGGGCTGGAACAGAGGCAGAGGATCCTGCCAGCCACCCCCTTTCCCCTCTCGAAAGGGCTAATGAGTGAGGACAGGGGATAAGAGCAGGGGCGGAGGAAGCAGCGCCCAGACAAAAGCCGCCCGGAGAGGCTCCCAGCTGCTAATGAAGATAAAGCGCCCGGCTCCTTTTCTCCTCCGACTGAAATCTGGTGGCTAAGGGGGAAAAAATGCTTTCAAGTCTGTTCATCTCTAACACGGCCTGGGAGGCAGGGATTCCAGCAGCCGGAGCAGCAGCCAGCTGGGACACTGATCTCACACACGTGCGCACACGCTTGTGCACGCACGGACACACACGCACACACGGAGGAGAATGCATGAAATACCTGCAGAGCCCAGCACGCGCAGACATCAAACGCACGGGCTCCCTCTCTCTGCATCCAAACCACCGCGGCAGATGAAGGCATGTGTGGAGCAAAAACACGCCCAGCCCACGCAGAGCACACGCGCCCGCACCGGGACTGCCGGCTGGCACACGTGCCCGGCCGTGCACATGGCACGCCAAGGACCTGGCACAGGCGCGTGCACGCATGCACGCACACACACGGGTTTTTCCCCATCCTCTGCCTGGTGGTTGTGCAAACGCAGCCGCTGTTGTGGCACCGTGGTGGGTGCTCCTCTGCCCAAAGTCCTGGAGCAGCTGTGTTGTCGCGGTGCCCATCGCCAGGCGCTCCAGGAAGGATGCTCTAGGCACAAAAGCTGTTCTATGCAATAAATGAAATAAGCCCGGGGTTGTTCTCTGCCCCAGAGGGCCTCTGCCACGGAGCTGCCCACCTCCAGGGTGTTCAACACATCCTGCAAATGGTGTGCCAAGCCCTGCCGGGACTGTCCCTAAGCCGGGCTAGTGCCCAAACCAGGAGCAAAAACTTGCCTGCATCAGCGGGAGCTGCCCCAAGCCAAAATCACGCCAGGGCAGTGCTACAAATTCCCATGTGGACAGTCACGCTGCCGTGCCTGGGAATGCCCTGGGACTGTTTGCTTTGCAAGTGCAGACGTAACCAGAGATTCCCCCTCTCCTTTCCTCCAGAGGCTTTGAATTAAGCGGCCCATTTTCAGAGCGGCCGCAAGGGAACAGAAGGCAAGGCGGGGAGGGGGAGCGGCTCCTCCCCAGCACATTTGGCAGCTCGATGCACCCTGAGACCCCCCCGAGGCCCTGCAGGGAGCCAAGCACTTGCTTGCGACCCCCAGGTGAACAGGGGTGCTGCGGGGAGAGGCTGATCCGGCCCCATGGACACACCACTGCCCTGCGCCAGCATCGCTGTGGTTATTAATTAAGCTCCAGCTCCTGGTTATTAATTCATGTGGAAGTGTTTGGCTGGGGCTAGGAGAAATCAGAACTGGCTGGATAATTACACAGCTCCCCCTAATAATGGGGAGGGGGAAGAGGAGCCCGCGAGAAAGTAAAAAGCCACGAGGTCTGGGAGAATCTGGGAAGCTCTTGGCATGGAAAAATGAGCTCAGAGCCAGGGGGCAAGGGACGGGGGGCAGAAAATAGCCCCCCAGTCAGGGCATAGCAATACCCCAGTAGAGGAAGGAGGCAGCTGTGGGGTGTGTGGGGTGGAGGGAGACAGAACCAGAGCTTCCCGCAGCTCCGATGGGGACTGAGCTGCCCGGGCTCCCTCAGCAGAGGGCAGTGGATGCTCACACACGTGCACACCTGCGCTGCACACCCGTGGCTGCGTGCGTGCAGGCGCACGGGGCCCTGGCACAACCTGGCACATGGGCCGCCAGCCGGACACCCTGCTCTGCCCTGCAGCCCCGGGGTGGGAAGGGGCTGCTCAGGTGGGACCCCAGTGCCCCCCAGGGGGCAGCAAGGGCAGGGGAGGGCAGGAGCAGGGGGTCCCCTCGCTGTCACCTGCACCTGCAGCGTGTGCCATCGCTGTGCCGGGTCAGCCAGGGACACCGTGCTCTTGCTGGAGGCGATGCGTGCTGGTGGCAGGAGGAGGCTGGCACGCTTTCGGCACCTCTCCCCTTTGGGGACGGTGCTGCGGGCACGTGGCCACCCTGCGTGCCCCGCAGCAGGGCTCCAGGAGAGGGGCTCTGCCCCTGGCTCTCCCTTCCCCAAGCACCCCAGGCTCTCCCTGCCAGCCCCAGCGTCCCAGCCTCGCCGCTGCCAGCGCCAGATGTGCCGGGGAGAGGGAGGGAGCAGCCCCGGCAGCTGCAGAGCACCCGGGCCAGATGCGCCGGGCGCACTTTGCGAGCCCTGCGGAGGCTGCCGAGCCCCAGGCCTGTACTTATCCAGCCGCGACATGGCACGGGAAGAAAGGACATTCCTCCCGTAGGAACAGCCGGCACGCATGGCGTCATCCCCTCCTCACTGCGAGGGAAGCCACAGGGAGGGTGTTCCCGGTCCCCCAGCCCCTCCGCAGCCCGGGCTGGCCCCAAGGAGCCGTGCTGGGATGCTGCCTGTGCCACCCCATCCCCAGCGGTCGCTCCCATCCCCTGCTGGCTGCCAGGGCAGGAGCCGTCCTGGCCCGAATTCAGCAGACTCAGCGTTTTGGGGCTGAGCCCGGCTGTCACCAAGCCCAGCTACGGCAGGAAGAGCGCATCAGAGCCTCGCTGGATGCCGGGGTGCCTTCGTTTGCTGCCCCACTGCAGCCTGTCCGCAACGGGCACAGGCAGCACTGAGCCTCCAGGAATGGTTTTCCCATCTAAATGGTGCAGGGGAACCAAGCTGCCCCACCAGCCGTGCCTGGGGGACTGCTCGGAGCTGTGCTGAGATGGAAAATGTGCTGTGAAATGGGATGGAGCGGTTTGGCTTTGGAGCCAGGAATTAAAGGCTCGGAGAGGTTTGCGGAGATGGGGAAAACCGGGGAAACCTGGAAAGCAGACGTGAGGGGTTTGGGGAAGGGTATCAGCTCCCAGCAGGCAGACTCGGTGATTCAGAGCAACAACAGGGAAGGGAAGCTTGGCTATGTGATAGGACTTGCCTGAAGCCAAAGGATGCTCGGGAGCCGTGAGACAGAAGGGAAGGGCAGAGCATCGCCGCGCTCTTTGGAGCCGGTTTCGTCCTGTCTGAAGCAATGCCGCCCGGGTTCCCTGTGCGAAAAACACCCCACGTGCTCGCTGTCTCACGGCCCCGCGCCCTGCCGAGGGCAAACCCCGAGCCGATACCCGCAGGTGGACGCCGAGCTCCTCGGCTGACAGCTGCCGTGCGGGGAGGAACGAGGCCAAGCCCTGCACGAGCGCTTCCAGAGACCACAAGCCGGCGGCCGCGCCGGGTGTCGGGCAACATCAGAGCACGTGTCTCCTGTCCGCACAGGCGAGAGCGGCGTGTGGGCGTCGGGACACGCCTGGCCAAAAGAATCCCGGCAAATTGCTTCTCCTTGAAGTCTGCCGGCTCGTCACGGCACAAAAACACGGCGCGCAGGAGGCTGGGTTTGGGAGAAGCGCCGAGGGAAGCCGGGGCCGGGCTGCTGCCAACTCACCTGTCACCCCTCGCCTGCGCCCTGGGGGCCGGCGGGCTGGGGGAGGCAGGTGCTGGGAGCCGTGGTGCCTCGGACCAAGGGGGCTCGGAGCCAAGCGAGCTGGCACGCTCCTGGCCCTTTTTTTGTAGGGTTTTAGCTCCGAGACGCGCGTTGTGCCTGGGGATGTGCTGGGGATGTCCCCGCAGCTCAGGGAGGGGGCTCTGACGGCAGCGCAGGGCTCTTGGCCCCTTGCTGGAGGGTCCCGAGGACATTTGTGGGTTTGCGTGGGGCAGAGCAGGGAGGTGACACCTCTGCTGGAGGTGAGCAACACAGAGCCACCGCGGGTGTGCGAGGCAGCGCCGGGGGTGAGGACGAGGGCAGGTTCTACCTGTGGGACAGGAGGCTCCGCTTTGGTGATGTGTGACACTGCAAAGGGCAGCCCAGGAGCCAGCACAGCACGGCGGGCACCCCCTGCACCCGGCTGGGGCACAGCGGGGCTGTCGGAAAGATGGGGTGGCCGAGGGTGCCCCATGGCCAGCTGCGTCTTGGTGCATAACCCAGGTGTCCGCGGACCCCGGCGCTGAGATTTGGCACGGGAAACCTGCTCTGTTTGTCCAAGGGATGTGGCAGCGATGGGTCTTCCCTTCCTGGTGGTGGCATGGCATGCAGCAAAGTCCTCCCCTTGCAGGGAGAGGCCACGTCCCAGCCCCGTTAGCCATTGGGATGTCACCTCCAGTGGGCACAGGGACTTACTGGGAGGCCTTCACCTGCCCGTGTGCTTCCAGGGGACCCTGGGCACTGGGGATGCTGTGAGCTCTTGTGCTCCTTGTGGGACCTTCTGCCCTTGTGGGACCTTGTGTGTCCCCTCCGAGAGGCCCGAGGCTGCTGTTTCACAGCGGGTTTGGGGCCGGCGTTAGGGATGCACCTGCCGTGGCCCTGCTGTGCCCCTTCCCCTGCCCGCCGCGTCCTGCTGAGGCAAGGGCGCTGGGGAAGGTTTTGCAAGGCTCTGCAAAGCAGCCGCCCGGCTCCCTGTAATCAGAGCAGCACGGGGTGTTAACTCACAGCCACGAAAGCCCGAGGAGATAATGAACAAAGCCCAGCTTGTGTAAACCAAGCCAGCCCTGGTGAGGTGTCTGCCACCTCCCTGGCCTCCTGCCCTCGCCGCTCAGCCTATCTCAGCCCACATTTAACAATTACCTCCTCTCCGCGCGGCTCCCCGAGTGCTCCCAGTGCTGCGGGCCAATTCCCCGCTGGCAGCTCCCAGCACTTACGTCAGCGGGGAGCCGGGCGCGCATCCTCCCCGCAGCACCCAGCGGCACCCTCGCGGCAGGCTGGGGGCAGACTGCGCCTTCCCGGGGTGCTGAGGTGGGCACGGGTGCTGGGAGAGCATCCCCGGGAGGCGACAGCTTCCCATCTGCCCCCAGCCAAGGGAAAGAGGGCGTCCTGCTCTAGGATCTCAAGGAAGGGGGCTTGGACAGGTGGCCGAGCTGGATGTGGTCTGGAGAGGTAGATTGAGCACCCATGGGTGCATGAGAGCGTGGAGCCAGCGGGGCGTACAGCAAAGTTTCCCCTCCTGCACCTCCTTCAGGGTGGGCACGTGGTGGCTGACGAGCAGGAATCGATCCCCCAAAACCAAAAAGCGAGTGTCCTGGGAAAAGCAGTGCCCGGAGCTGTGCCTGGCTGGCTCACGAGTGCTCAGCCTGGCAGTGCCATGGGTGGCGGTGGCAGCACGGGCTGTCCCCTCCCTCCCTCTCCCGGCGCTGGCACCGCTCCTCCCGCCCTGGCAGGACACGCGCCACCTCCTTCCCCAGAGGGACCCGGCTGCACGGGGCTCGGCTCGAGGCTTCCCGTGCAAGTGGCAGCAGCAGGGCACGGAGGAGAGACAAGGAGGTGCGTGGTGATGGTGAGCTGGCATTTGGGCTGAGGGTCCCAAAGCTCAGGAGCAGCCATGCACAGGGTTGGCACCCTGGGGACAGCTGGAGGGGCTGGGAGGTGAGGGGCTCCTGTACCCCCCTCTCCCATCGCCTCTCCCAACCCTGCACCCACCCAGCCGCTGCCCTCTGCTCCCCATGCATCTCCTCACCCCTCCAGTGGTGCCCAAGGGACCTCCAGGTAGGGCTGAGATGGGCGCAGGGGTCAGGACAGAGGGGCGCAGCAGGGATGTGGCATCATCGTGCCAAGGGCGCCCATCACCGAGGTGCCCTTGCTCTTGGTCCATCGGCTCTGGAGCAGCCGCAGCCCTGGAAGTGGTGGTTTGAGGGAGCTCCTGGGTGGCTGGGGCAGCCCTGGCCTGACTCCTGCCCTGCACCTTCACCCATCCTGGCGAGGCAGAGGGAGCTGGTGGCTGGCCCAGGGGCTGGGATGGGTGAGGAGGCTTCAGCGCCCCACCGGGAGGTGGAAAACGGCCCCGAGCAGGCGGCGCAGCGAGGTGTGTTGTTGCCAGCTGCCATCTTCTACCCCTGCCCTGCATCAAAAGGCCGAGATGAAAGTCTCCGGCCGCAGCCCTCGCCGCAACGACGCGCGGAGCCCCCCTCCCAAAATTGGAGGTTGCTTTTGCCCGAGCGGTGGAGGAGAAGGCCGTGTTTACACACCAGGTTTCAAGCACGGCTCGCCAGCTGCCTGGCTGTAATTACAGTTGTTAGGAGAAGATGAGTTGCTGGAGCTCGGCGTTTGTTTGTTTGTGTGCGGCCCCGTGCGCAGGCAGCTGGCGAGGGAGCCCGCTCTGCCAGCAGCTGGGAACCAGGCTCGCTCCCGCGGCACGCCAGGAGGACGGGGATGGAGCCGAGTCCCCAAATCCTACAGGGTTCTACCCACAGCAGCAGGAAACCCACCCGTGGCAGTGACCGGGGGGGGGTCACAAACTGGAACCATCCCGTGTGCATGGTGTGGATGTGCCGGTGGCACCCCACTGTGGGTACCCAGCGTGATGGGAGGGCATGGCTGGGGACAGCGGGGGTCGTGGGGAGGATGAGCAGGGTTTGGGCAGAGCAGTCGCTGTTTTGGGGGCTCCAGCCACAGAGCACACGGCTCAGAGCTGGAAGTCCTGGGGAGATGCTGTGCCCGGGGCTGTGCCCGTGGGCTCTGCGCTGCCCGGCTCGCAGGATGCTGCTGGCAGCCCCATGGCATCACCTCGCTGCACACAGATTCAATGACCCGACACTACCCAGCAGCTGGATGTTTTGGGGTGAGGATGGAGCCCGGCAACCCTCACTGTGAGCACTCCAGACCAGCTCTGCTCACGGCAGAGGCTTTGCACTGGCCGTGCAGTGGTCCAGTCCCACTCATGGACAAGCAGCTGGAGACTTTGGCGTATTTCCTCGTTCTCTAATTGGGTCAGCCCTTCAGGGTGCCCCAGAGATGTGTCCCCCTGCCTGTGACAAGCATGCTGTCCATGGTGGCCAGGCACACTGCAAGCAGCCGACGGAGACAAGTTACCAGGGATTGCCACTTCCACTTCTCCATTCTTGTGCTGCCTTGCACGGCTCCTGCTTTCTGCCCCTAGCGCAGCAGCTCCCTTGGCAGCTCATTCAAGCAGAGATGCTAAGGCTGGAGGGACCCGGCAAGGCCACCCAGCCCAGCCCAGCACCCCCCACCCTGGGCCAGGCCCTGTTGCGCCCCATTTTCTGGGGAGAAAAGGGGCATTCCCCCCTGCCAGGCCCGTGCGTTACGTGCAGAGTGTGATGGAGCAGCGGGTCGCGGGCGGGGGGAGCTCGCCATCCACCCGGAGTGGGAGGGCGCACGGGGAAGAGCTTCCTCTCCTCTCCTCTCCTCCGGAGCACCGCCGCCCAGGCTTGACGAGGCGTGTGCTCCCGCGCCACCCGTACACGCCTTGGGTGCCTCCAACCGCCTGGGACAGGTATTCATGGTCCGGCGGAGCGTGCCCTATCATGCCTTCATGCCACGGCGCTCTGCAAGCGCCTCCCCTCCCTGCAGCTGCAGCCGTGCCGGAGCATTCCTCTGGGGAGGGCTGGCTGCTGCCGGCCACCCCCTGCACCCTGGGCGCTGCGCTCTTCCCTGCCGTGGCACCCCTCAGTGGACCGAGGTGGCCGGTTTCTCCTCCGAGCTGCTGGCTGGCACGAGGAGCAGCTCCTGGCGGCGATGTCAGGGTGTCACCTGTGCAGGTGTGCGGAGCACCCCGGGAATGGCTGCGCCCCTGCTTTCATGTGCGTGTGGCTGAGGGTGGTGTGAGCCTCTGCAGAGGGCGTGGAGCCCAGCTGGGCACGCGAAGCAGGAGCGAGGATAGCAAGGAGGGTGCGTTAGGGCTGGGCAGGACCTTGGTCCCCCAAGGAGAATCCCTTTCCTTGCTGATTTTGGAGGAAGCTGGGGTACTTCCCGAGGTACCCAAACAGATGGGGGTCGTGGGGATCTCCGTGGAGGGACAATGCCCATGGGGATGAAATCACCAAACCCCATGAGAACCTTTGGAAGGGGAAGGTCCTACGGGGAATTAAGTTCTCCCCAGGGCTCAGGTGCTGCCAAGCACCCATCTTTTGTCCTGAAGGAGCGCAGAGGTGGGAGGGCCAAGGCAGCTTCTGGTGCTGCTCAAGATCAGCCGGGGTCACTTCCATCCGAGCCCACCATGCTCACACGGGTGCACAGGAGAGGGTTGGCACAGGCAAACCTGAGAACAGGGGAAGGGAGAGGTGTGGGGGACCCCCATGGGAACCAGCTCTGCTGCCCCCGCTGCCCCAGACTGAAGGAGAGAGCCCAGCATCTCCGCGGAGACATCCCTGCAGTGCTGGGCGAGTGCTGTCCAAAAGCAATGTCCCTTTGTGTGGGCAAGAGCCCTGCTCCAGTGGCCTGAGTTGGGCACAGAGAACAGAGGTATCCCAAATCATGAGTCTCTTGGAAAGGCAGCTTCAACACCTCTCGTGGCATGGGCTCCTGGGTTGGTTTTGAGCAGTAACACCAGCGACCCGGTGACCCAGCAGGATGGGTGCCAAGTCCTGCTTCATCCCTGGTGCCCAGCACCAAGCCTGGGGAGCAGGGGGTGCAATTCAGCACTGGAAGCAGGGGACAGGGAGAGGCACAGGGCACACGAAGCCCCCCGCTCCCCATATCCATGCCCTGAGGGAGTGCCCTACGGGACCAGCACGACGTTGCCGTGAGCGATGTCTGATCCAGGCTCATCCCGACCCTTGCACACGTGTGTAACCACCTTGGAGCAATGCCCGTCGGGGTCATACCCCTTCCCCTTCCCTGCTGCTCCCCGGGGCAGGAGGCAGTGTGCCTGCGGCTGGCCCTGGCCCTGGCGGGGTGTGCGCCGGGGTGCCCCCGGACCCCGCATGCGCCGGGCTTCGCAGGCGATGGTTAAGTCATGTGTTTTGTGTTGGGCTTCTCCCCCTCCTGGAAAGTCCCTGTGCGGAGCGGTGGGGCTGAGCCGACCGCACACAGCTGCGGGCCACCACATGAGAGGAGCCAGCTCCCCGGGGATTACAGAGCCCCGGGAGCCGTGGGGAGGAGGCAGGAGCACCCGCGCCGTCGCCCTTTCATCTCTCCCCTGCCTCGCTCCCCCTTTCATGTCTGCCTCGCTGGCCACGCTCTCTTTTCCTCCGCCGCCTTTGCTCTCTTTGCACTTGGCCTCTTTTCCCTGCCTTCCCCCCACCCCTTCCCCGCTGCACCTGGCTGTGCTGGCTGCCTCTGCGCCTCTCCTGTGTGTCCCCCCCCCAGGACCCTGCGCTTTCATCCCCCGGCCGCAGCCGCCTGCTCCCACCTCCCCTGCTCTGGCTGCCTGCCCCTCGCCGGCTGTGCCCCTCTGTGATCTCCCTCCCCATCCCCAAACCTCCCATCGCTTTGGTGGGAAGGAGGGGGTGGCACAGGCCAAGTCCCCTCTGGAGTTCTCCCTTCTCCATCCAAAGAGCTTCCCTCCCTTTCTCCCATCCTTCCCCTTGTCCCCACCAGGCTGCCTCTAGGGCCGTGTGTGTCCCAGGCACCCCCTTGCCCCATCTGCCACATGGAAGGAGTACACTGGGGGTGATGGGGGACCACGATGTCCCTCCCTGTCCCTGGAACCCACCTGCTTCTTCTTCAGCCCCAGATGGAGACCAAGTGAGGGCACCCTTCCTGCAGCAGCCGGTGCCAGGCACTCCGTGCCCAACCAAGGGAAGTCTTTGGTCAAGGGATAAGGGAAAGAAGCGGGTGTCCTATTCTCTTGGCTCACAGACCCGTGCCCGGGACTGCTGTGCGCTACCCAAAAGTCCTGGGGAACTTCTGGTGCCAGCCAGGGGCAGGGGGCCGTGTGTGCTCCAAACCTACCCAAAATCACTGCGGAGGAGTCCCACCTCGAACAGGTGACATGATGCTCTTAGAGCCTTGCCTTTGAGACCACGGGCACCCCGAGGAGCCCTGCTGCCCCCCGCCTGCCCGGCTGGGACCTCAGCCCCCCAGATTTGGGCTGTGAAGGTGCGTGGCAGCACCGTGCCCCAGGCCACCCAGCCGAGCCGTGGTGCCTTGGAGGCTGAAGTCCTCCCGGGCAGCAGGGGCAGCACGGATAGAGAGCAGCCTGCATGTCCGCTCACTCAACGAGCCCAGCACGGCGGTGGCTGCAGATTAAGGCCACTTTTTGTAGGGCAATGCCACCAGGATGCTGTGCCAGGAGCCGGCGGGCAGGACCCTGGAGGGGTGAGCACAGGGCTGGGCTCCCGAGCCAGCTGCTGCCTCCCTGTAGGTACTCTGCCTTGCCAAGCAGGTCAGTTAGGGCCAAACTTTTTTTTTTTTCCTATTTTTTTTTTTCAGGGGGTTGCACGGGCGCCGGTGCCAACACGACATGTTGGGGCTGAACTCCAGGAAAGCCTCGGAGCAGCGCCGTGCCGCTCAGGTTGCAGCACGGTGCCGGGCGGGCTCTGGGGAAGGGGCTCATGGCACGGCCACCTGCCTCCCAACCCAAGCAGGGGCAGCGTGGGGGCACGCTGCCCACCCCAAGGCCATTTGGGGTCTGCCCAGTAGCCCAGCAGCTAGATATTGCTCTCTGGTGGCTTCCCGGAGAGCAATGTCAAGAGCCCTCTCGCTCCGGGTGCCGCCAGTGGCAGCGCTGCCAGCGGGTGCTGGTGGCCGTGCCCGTGTCAGCCCAGCGTGGGGATGGGATGGGACAAGGGGGGGACAGGGAACCGTTCCCTCGTGGCTTTGCTTCACGGCTCTGCTGGGAGCAGGAATGGAATTTGGATGGGGCTGGGCGTTCCCGGGTAGCGATTCCCCCGGGCAGGATCTGGCTCCGATGACTGTTCTGCGCGGGGAATAAATACCAGAGGAGTTACTCACGGCTCACTGGGGCATGATGTAGCAACTCCTCGCTGGTTCCCCCCACCCTCCAGCCAAAGTTCCTCCTGTGATCTCCTGGGGAAAGTCCCAGCCCCCCCGTTTTCCCCCCCTGCCACCCCCAGAGACCTTCCCCACCCTTGCTGGAGCTTTCCAGAAGCAGGAGACGAGCTGGGGCTTTGGAGAGCCAGGAGAAAGGACCGGAGCGACCTGCCACACCGGAGGGCATCCACTGCCCCCCGGCTCTTCCACGCCGTGCCTGCCGATGGGCACAGGGCCCGGGCTGAGATAGCATCGGCTATCCCGGGGTATCCGCACCTGGGCAGCCACGCAGCCGGCTTCAGCCCTGGCAGAGGCACGGGGGTGAGCGCACCAGTGCTCAGGGCTCCCTCCTGCCCTTTCGGCGGTCACACCAAGGTCAGGTTTCCCCATCGCTCTCCCCAGCCGCACGGGCGAGGAGTTGCATCTACTTCCAGTTTGTTGGAGGTAGCCGGGGAGCTCTCCTGCTGCTGGGGCTTCAAAGTTTGAGGAAAGCACCAGGCTTTGCAGGGCTCTGCCAGAGCCACGTAGCTGATGGTCCCTCTGCAGGGACCCCCGGGGTGGAGGGACCTCCCAAATGCTTCATGGCACTGGGGGAAATTCCATCTGTCCTTGCCAGCATGGGCCCTCTGCCATCTTTGGAAGCCTTCACTGCCCTTTTTGTGCACATGAAAGAAATGACCATTTATTTATTTATTTATTAGGTTGGGAGCTTCCTTATTAATTTGAATTTGAGGACAAACGGGAGAGCCTTGGAAAAATTTGGTCTCCTCTGGAGGAAACCACCTCAGCCATCTACCGAGGCTCATCTACTCTGGCGCTCATCCCTCAGTCTTGGGCAAAGTGCCTCCAATTTTCCCATTTCAGCAGCATCTCTCTGTGCAGTGCAGGGGGACCGTGGACCAGGAGGTGCAAGGAGCAGCCCAGTCCCCCCAAATGTGGGAAAATGGGGCGTTTTGATGGGACTGGGGCCACTGCCACCTGTGGGCCGGGAGTGAAGCATCAGATATCACCCTTTTCCCCTGAGCTTTGCCAGGACACACAGGGCATTTCTTTTCCAGGGAAGGAGGGGAGATTTGGGATGCAGGGAGCCCGGTCCTGCCTTGCAAACGCCTCTGGAGGCTCAGCTCCATGTGGCGAGGAGGTGTCCTGCAGGCTCCTGGCGTGCTGGATAGGACGGGTGCTTGGAGGCTGGTTACCAGTTAGCAAAGTGCAGGGACACTGTCTGCAACCACAGGCTCTCTCTGCTGCCTTGCCTGCGGCTCGCAGACACTCAGCAAGGGAAGCCGCAGAGCGGATCCCGAATATTGGTTTGTGCTGGGAGCCAGCTGGCCCCACCAGCAGAGGAGCTGCGGCGAGCAGGAAGCCCGTGCCATGGAGCCGCCTGCACCCCGAGCACGCTGCCTGCAGACCCCCGGAAAGGAGGGTTTGGAGAGGGCAGCCACACCTGAGTGGGTCTCCAGGAGCTCCCACACTTACCTCCATCACCTCCACCACCCTCCTTTGGTCCCGAGCCCCCAAAACGCAGCCAGCTCCGGGGCAAGGACCTCATCCAGCCAGTCCCTCCTCCAGGGGCAAAGCCAGCCTGGGCACCATCACGTCTGGGATGGCAAGGGCAGGCATCGTCCCACCCAAGGACATGGAGCTGGGCTGTCCTGGCGTGCTGTGGCAGTGCCACCACTGCTGTCCCACAGCCTGGGGACAGCGGCTGCACGGGTGCCCACAGGAGCGTTATGAAACAAGGGCGCAGGGCTCCTCCCCGCTGCACCGGGGCCACTTGCTTCCTCCCAGCCTGCTGTTTTCCTCCTCGATTTATGTTTTGCTTTTTTGTTTTCTTTTTTTTTTCTTTTCTTTTTTTTTTTTTTTTTTTTTTTTAATTCTTCGCTTGTTCTGCTATATTTTTGCATAGCCCTGAGGGCTACGAAGCTGTGGGAGGAGCGGGGAGGTTATCAGCCGGCAGATACCAGCGCCGTGATTCACTGCAAGTCCCCGCGGGCTGCCACAGCCGGGTGGGTGCCCCCCCTGCCACCAGCACAGGGCTCAAATGCCACCAGGGAGGGACAAATTCAGCCCCCAGCGCCTGGCCCAGCCTGGTTGCCTGCTCCTCTCCCTGCTCCCTGCCCTGAGCATCTCTCCAGCGGCGCAGGGGGCAGCGGCACAGCCAGAGGCATGGGGCCAAACGCAGGGATCCCCGTGGGCTGGAGCGGGTGCAGGGTGTGCTTGGCCTCCTGCCCGTCCCCAGCCAGCTGCCAGGGCTGTCACTTTGGGATGAAGGTCACTATGGGGTGAAGGTTTTGCGCACCGGGGTGGGCAGCCCAGAGGGTCCCCAAGAGCAGGGCGCTGCGCCCCTAAACACCCAGCGCTGTCTCCAATCCACTTTTATTCACAATCAGGAAATAACTTACCATACAATAACACAGGCACGCACAGCACAGCCCGGGCACCCTCCCCTCCGGTCACGACAGCACCTCCCTGCGCTACAGCTCCGTCCTGGCAGAGGCGAGCTCCAGCTGGGGGGTGCTGAGCCCCCGATGGATGCCCAACCTCCATCCCCACCCCACCGGGAGCGCAACGTGGCCGGAGGAACCTGCGCACGGTGCCGGTGCGTCCCCCCACCCTCCCACCCCGTGCCCCGTTGTCCCCACCCCACCCCACCCCGTCCCACCGGGTGCCCCCCCAGTGCCCACCCTGTGCCCCCCGCGCGGTGCTGGTGTCGGCGCTCTGTACAGCGTGGCCGTGCGCTCCCGGGGCCGCCAGCCCCGGTGCCTCGGTGTGGGGCCGGGTGGGCACCCTCCCCGGGTGACAAGAAGCCCCCACCCACCCCGGGTGACGACAAAGTGCTGGTTTCGGAGGGCCGGGCCGCCCTCGTGCTGAGCATCTCCTCTCCGGCTCCGGAGCGGAGGGAAGCGGCCGCCGCGGCTCCATCACCCCCCCAGCGCCGGTCCCCGGGGCGGGCGCGCTTTGTCCCTGGCACCCCGGGGCGGGCGGGAGGCTACTTGCAGACGCTGACCCACTCGGTGATGCGGCACTCCTCGCAGGCCACGAAGCAGCACCAGTGGAACTTGCAGTTGCAGCGCTCGCTGCGGGTCTGCCGCAGGATGTTGTGCCCGCGGCCGCAGCACAGGCTCTCGCAGTTGTCCATGCCCGGGCTGGTCTTGTTGCACAGGCGCCCTTGGGTGCCCAAGGAGTCCAGGGCCGGCTCCCTCTCGCAGAAATCGGGCGATTTCTCGAAGTAGACCAGCTCGCTGATGCCGGCGCGGCGGCGGTGCCGAGCGTGGCCCGGCTCCAGCTGCCCCGCGTTGCGGTTGTGGGGCCGGATGAGGGTGGCCCCGTAGAAGCGGTCCTTGAGCAGGGACCCCACGAGGCGGAACTCGGGGGTCACCTGCCAGCAGGTCTTCAGCTGGCAGCTCCCCGAGGTGCCGTGGCACTTGCATTTCCTCCTCATGTTGTCCATCACCACCTGGGCGGGGAGGGGAAGGCAAAGGGGTTAGCGCGGAGGATGCGGTGTCTGGGTGATGGAGAGGGGGACATGGAGCTCCCTGTGTATGGGCCATGTGGGATCACCACGGCACACCAGGAGGTGAATTTCAAGCAGGAACCGGAGATCCTTGCGGTCCCAGCTCGTGGTTTTGGGAGGCTGCAGCAGGGCCATTGCCACACGTCCGCCCCCGCGAGGGACGGCGCTGTGGCTGGGAGCGTGGCCAACGAAGGGACGAGAGGGACCATGGTGGTTATGCCAGGAGGAGGGGACGGTGCTGGCATCCAGGGCAGGTGCTGAAGGGCCACCCAAAAATGCGAGGGATGCTGCTTTGGCCGCACCAAGGCAAAGAGCTCAAGCCCAGCGACCTCCAGGGGCACAGAGCAGCCTCAGAGGGTTGGTGCCACTTGGTGCCACCCTCTGCTCTGACCCCACAGGGGGGGCTGCCTGGCTTGGGGACCGAGCATCTCCTCCGAGCCGTGCCTGAGAGCAGCAAGGAAGGCAGCAGGCCTGTCCCCCATCCTCCCCCTCCGCACCCCTTTGCCCGAGAGTAACAACGTAATAAGGGAAATTAGCCCCAAATTACAGAGCGCGGAGAGATTGAAGGCAGCAGGCGCTTTGAAGCGCTTTGCCACCAGCTTTGTGGTGGTTGGGAGACAATTTCCTGCCCGGCCCCAGCCTCAGCGAGCAGGGACAGGGATTCCCCGTGGGACTGCCTGCCCCCAGCCCCACTCACTCATGTGGGCTCCAGCAGACCCCCTCCCACAGAGACCCCCGGACCCCTCGGGGTGCCTCAGCCGGGCTGGGGCTGGCGCAGAGCAGCCCAGACGTGCCAATGCAATCCCAGGCTGGTGCCCCCCGGGGGCTGGGGGACACGCAGCCCCACGTGAGGTTTCATCCCGTGATGTCCCTGCCGGCCTCCTGGCTTCATGCCTGTCACAGGTCTCCTGTTCTCACCCCCTCCCTGGTTGGGGGCAATGCAAGAAGTGCCTTGTTTTGGTAGGGGTGGGTATTTTTTGCCGCTTGTTTGCTTGTTTTTGAGTAAATCTCCCCGTTGCTAAGCACTTATGTTAATGAAGGCAGGTCAGGGAAACACGCCTGGAGCTCGGGGCACCCGGCAGAGAGGTCTGGGCTGGGCTGGAGTTTGGCTTTCATCCTGCTGAGAGCCCTGTCTCCTGCCGGGAACAGCCTCCACCTCGCAGGTAATGAGCTGCCCGTCCTCTCTGCCGTGCCCTGGGCGTGCCGGCGGGGAACACCGACTGCCTGGCATCGGGATCCCATCTTCTGCTGCCTCCCCTCCCAGGCCTGGACCAGGGAAATCCACATCGAGTGCCGCAAGGTCCCCGCTGGGACGGAGGGGACGGGATGCTGGTGTCCCCATCACCCAGCGTGGAACATCCGAGCCATCACAGCACCGGGCATCCCAAACCCCCGCACCGCAGCATCCCTGCCTGTGGACAGACTCTTCTCCATCCTGCTTGGGGGGCAAGACCCCCACCAGGCCCCGGAGTGCCTTCGCCACCACCTCTCCTCGCACACCCCTGCCCAGCCAGGTCCTTCTCCCATCTCACAGACACCCGGGTTCGGCACATGCCTGAACTCGCTGGTGCTTTCTTTCACACATTCCCAGCTCCTCCCAGACACGCTCATAAGAGCTTTATCGTAGCCCTTTGTTGTGAGGGTAATGGGTAGTTCCAGGCTCCCTGCCTTTCATCCTCTTGCTCTCTGATCTGGCGGGCGAGGAGGGCTCGCAAAGCCTCCCGCGTGCGTGCTGGGGTCTTGAGTTTGCACGGGAAGCCTCACGCTGAGGGGGGGTGTGAGCTTTTTTTTCCTTGCCCCCGTGGCTTCCTGCGCAAAGGCCAGGCAGCGAGATGCCCACGAGGATGCTGCTGTGCTGTGCATCCCCTCCCCGGCTTCGGAGCTGGATTTAAAAGGGCATGTTTCTGCCTGGTTTCGAACCAGGGACCTTCCGCGTGTCAGGCGAACGTGATAACCACTACACTACAGAAACCCGCGTCCCTGGGCCACCAGGGCTGGCTTTCGGTGGGTTTGTCACCTCCCCGGGCACTGCGGGGTCCGAGCTGGGAGCCAGGCACGCGTCGGCCCTACAAACATGCAGGGTACCCTCGGGGGGCACGTGGACCTCGGGGAGGATGCTCGGGGCTTGCCCCTGGTAGAGGAGAAGCGCACAGAGCTGCTGCACCTGCTCCTTTCCTGGGAGAGCAGATCCTAAAGGCGCTGTGTGGTGCCATCCCCCATCTCTGGGGTTTCCCTTGGTGTTGTGCACCCGGGAACAGCAAGCACCGTGCTGCTGGGGTCCCCCCTGCACCTGCTGGCAGTGCGGACGGGCAGGGGAGCGCAGTCAGCTTCTGGTCCCCTCCTGCTTTTAAACACCACTTCCCAGACAGAGAGCTACTAATTAGCACCTTTAACGAGACCTGACATCATGAGAACGGAGGGGAGGCAGCTCTGCTCGCCTCAGGCACTTGTGCCACCCCAGCACCAGCCCCTGCATCCTCCCGTGTGTGTCCCAGGGATGCCGTCCCCACCGGCGTCCCCATGTCCCCCCCCATGGTGCCGCTCACCTGCCGCCCCACGCGGTTGTTGTGCAGCCTCATGCGCGAGTGGATGTCCCGGTAGGTTTCCCGGGAGTCGAGGAAATCCTTGGAAAACTTCTCCCCATAGTCCACGTCGGGGCTGCACCCCCCCCACTCCCAGGAGTCCTGGAGGCCGGGGGTCTCGGCGGGCATGTGCTCCATGTGCACGCCGTGCACCATGCCCTTGCCGCGGTTCATGGCCTCCAGCTGGAGCCGGTGCAGCTTGCGGCGAAAAGCCTCCTCGTCGCCCCGCCGCTTCTGGTCGCAGCCGCAAGCCTGCAGCTTGCCCAGGGCGCAGGCGTTGGAGACGGCGTGCACCACGCCGGCCGCCGCGATGGCATAGGCGAAGGCGCTTTCCCGGAAACCTGCGGGGAAGGAGAAAGAGGGGGCTCAGGCCGGGCTCCTGCTCTGTCTGGACCATGAACAAAACCTCTCCGGGTGCCCTGAGTGCCATTGCCAAGCAGGGCACAGCGCTGCGCCAGGTGCCAGCCCTGCCCGGTGCTGGCTGCAGACGGCAGGACCGTCACCTGCGCTCGCAGCGCCCTGCGGAGATGCCACCGCGGCGTCTGGGGCTGGTGGGAGAGGCAGTTATCGCCTTCCATCCCATCTGAGCTCCCCAGGGCATAAAAAGAAGGAAGGAAGGAAGGAAGGAAGGAAGGAAGGAAGGAAGGAAGGAAGGAAGGAAGGAAGGAAGGAAGGAAGGAAGGAAGGAAGGAAGGAAGGAAGCACATTGGCTGAAGAATATTTCTGCGAAGGAATAGATCCCACACCGCTGGGAAGCACAGAGTGGGTGCAGGTGTCCCTCCCCAAAAGGGTGGCTGTGCCGACAGCACTGCCCAGACAGCAGCAGGCAGGATTTGTCCCTGGCTGAGGCGGGCAGCAGCACTCCCCACCAGCTGTGGGTCCCCATGCACAGCACCAGGACCCCAAATCGCGGCCCTGGGGTGCGCGGCACTGCCCGTCCTGCCCTATCCATCTGCGCCAGCCCGCTCCTTCCCCGAGCCCCGAGCCCTGAGCCCTGCTGCTTCCTGCTGAAACCTCCTGTAAATGCGATATGGCGCTGGAAAAATTGCACATCCCTGACCGCACCGTGGGCTGCCAGGGCCGGCAGCTGGTTGTCGTTAAGCGCCGGGGAGCGAGGACACCCGCCAGTGCCATTAGCAGCCGGTGGGGCGGATGGGGACAGGGACGGGTCCCGTGGGGCTGCGGGCAGGGGCTGCTTGAGGGCTGCGCAGGGACACAGCCTCCCCTACCTGGGACCTTCTCTTTTCGCTGTTGTTTTAATGCTAACTATTATTTTCCTTCCTGCTGGTGCCAGGCCAGGCGGGGAGCCCCCAGCACGCTTCGCTTCGCTGCGCCCTGACCGGCCCAGGAGCAAGGAAGGAGGGAGGGACAGACTTTCTGCGCTGCCTTCCCATGTGAATAAATAAACGGATGGGCTTTGCAAGCCCCTCTCCCTCCTCTGGACAAAAAGACCTCGGACAGCCCTGGGGTTGCTGAACATTCAGGAGGTTTGGGGGGCTTTTCCCAGTGAAGGCTCCCCGGCGGGTGCGCTTGGCGCAGGCGATGCTGGGCAGCACGCATGTCTCCTCCGTGGTTCCCTGCCGCCTGCTGAGCCAACGCTATGATCTTATTAAAGGGAAACGAAACGCATCTCGGAAACCTGCATTTAAAGCCCTGCTGCTCTTTTGTGTGCTAATTTGACACTGGTGCGTTTAAAAAATTAACGAGGCGCTGCTTAAAAGCAACCGGGAGCCTCTCCCAGCTTCCCCTCGGTGTCGGACAAGCTTGCTCCGAGCCTGTCTCTTCCAATGCACAAGTTGAACAACATTTTTCACTGGGCAGGTAATGGGGCAGCTGGTGCGCACGCTGTGCAGCCTCCCCGGGGGTGGCAACACACCCACGCCACGATCAGCCCCCGCCACAGGGGCTGGGTCAGCCCCTCTCAGCCCTGCCTGCTCCCCATCCCTGGCTGGGGAGCATCTCCACATCCAGCCAGGGAAGCTCTCGACGCACGGCAGCAGCTTGTCTTTATTATAAGGACCTCATCTTACCAGCCTGCGCCACCTCCCTGCAAGCTTCCCCGAGAAGCAGAGCCCAAATCTGGGAACTTCATCCCTCGGGCGTGCAGCGCAGGATGGAGAACGAGCCCCCGGCACCCCCAAACCCCCTGCATCATCTTATCAGCTCTGCATCCCCTGGACCAGCCTCCAGGCTGCCTCCTCGCCTGGCACGGGCAGCTCTCAGCCCCGCTGCTCGGTGTCCCCGGCTGCTCTCCCAGCCCGTGCCCAGGGATGGCAGGAGCAAAATCTTCCACGCTCTCCTCTCCAGCCGTGCCTTTCCGTTAGCCTCTTTCTCACCCGTTTCCCCAGCCTAACTAATAATTTCCCATGCGGCATCTCCTTAAAATCCCTCCTGGAGCCCAGACAGAAGCTCTACCCCACCCAGGGTGTCTAGCAAGCCCGTCTCCTTGCTGGTGAGGAGGCCAAGTTGCTTTGGTGCCCTCCACGGCTGGGAACCCCTTGTGGCCAAGGTGGCTGCAGGTGACAACCCTGGGCATCGCGGTCTCGGCAAGGGTGGGATGTTCCAGGAACCTCAGCCAAGCACGGTGAGCATCAGCTGCTCCCCGAGACCTTTGGAGAGAGGGACCTGCTGCCCAAGGCTCCTACGGCCTTGGTGGTGATGCCCGAGTCACCAGGTCCCTCTGGAGAGTACAGAAGAGGTTTGTAGCTGCAGGAGATGCGAGAAGGGCTGCGGGAAGTATCCTGCTCTGCACTCTTGCTGCCTGGTCCAGGGGCACCGTAGGGTACCCCGGGGATGCCCAGGGTGGCTGCCAGGCCCCCGTCCCCACTGGCTGGCGAGGCAGAGGAGCGCTTCTCCCGCGAGAGCCAGCCGGTCCCGACACGCCGCCTCTCCCCCAGCCCCGCTCCCTCCCCTCCCCTCGCCCTAATTAAACTGCAGGTGAACCTGCCAGGCTCTGGCCCCGCGCCAGGCACTAAACGGCTCCCTGCAGATCGCGACTTGCCCTCCCTGCACCTCCCGAGCGTGCCGGGGACAGCCTGGAGCCCTCGCTGCGAGCACGCGGCTCCCCGTCCGCCCACGGCGCTGCGGGCCGGGAGCTGGAGCTGCTCCTCGGGCTGCGGGGAGCTGGGCTCAGCCCTGCGCCTCTGGGGATGCTGCCCGCTCCCCGAGGGCACCGCTTTGTGCCCGTGCACCCGGGGGGCACGGCCGGGGGCTGCGGGCACCCGCAGGGCTGCAGCTGAGCACCCGTGGCACCTGCGTGCGCGCGCGCGTGCGTGTGCGCTTCGGGGCCAGGTGGGCAAAGCCCGCAGCTCGCCTGGGGGCACCGAAAATCCCTGCCAGGATCCCAGCTGCAGCTGTGCTGGGCTGGGAGCTGCGGTCTGAGGGCGCCAGAGCTTGGCTGGGGCTCTGCAGAGCTGGGCGCCGGGGTCCTGTGCTCGGCAGCATCCCTCGGGATGGCCCTAACAGCACCTGGCACCCTGCCCTGCCGGCCTCCAGGGAGTTCCCCCCCTCCTCGCCAAGCTTTGGCCGGGTCCCCACAGACCCACAGCACCCGGGAGGCTTTCTGAGGAGGGCACAGGCTGGCAAACCTCACCCTGCCTCCAAATGCTGCAGGAGGAACCGGAGGGATGCTGCGCTCCAGGACAGCCCAGCCACAGATAAACGGGGTTGGGATGAGCCATGGGCACAGGGACCTTCTGCACCCCACAACACCCCTCAGGGCTGCACCCCGCAGCAGCACACCCCATTACGGGTCCACTTGCAAGTGCAGGGCCAGGACACAGGCTCAGCACCCCTTTGCCACCCGCAGTGGGTTTGGGGCACGCAGCCAGGCACGGTCCTGCCCAGCCAACTCCCGACAGCCCCTGGATACCAGGGGAACCCACAGCACCGCTCCATCCCTTTCCATCCACCCCTGGAGCCCATCAGCATCCCTCTCCCCAGCTCTTCTGCCCAGAAACCCCCTTGAGACTCCCACCAGGTCCTGCTTGGAGCCTCCCTGCTCCTCCCTGGCTCCCCAGGGCTTGCATCGAGCTGGGATGCTGCCACCTCGCTAGGGGAGACGTGTGGGGTGCGGGGGGACGGGGCGGAGGTGGGAGCCGAGCGGAGCAGGGAGAGAAGGAGGGAGGGAGAGATGGAGGGATGGAGAAAGCAGCTACAAATAATTTAAAGTGAGGTTCACGCACGGCTGAACTGATGGCAGAAGAAGTGGGAAAAGGAATGAAAGATTAAAGGGGTCTGTCACTTCGGGTTACAAAGCATGATCCTGCCAGCACGCTGCGTTCCCAGGCACGCCAAGGATGGGGCAGGAGACCCGGACCTCGGGGACCAGATGCATCAGCGCGTGCGGCACGGAGCCTGCACCCCTCGCTTCGCCTCTCCTCCCAGCTGCATCCCTGCTCTAATGGCCCCCCTCTTCAAGTACAGAGAGGGGGACATCCCCACGGTGCCCGGCGCCCTGGGGCTGAGGACCTTGGGGCAGCTCCTTCCCCGCTGGGCTTTGCACCCCGCTGCTGCTGGAGCATCTCGCCCAGCCTGGGGGGACCCCCAAGGGGGCACCTCGCCCGGCTCTGGGGGTGGCTTGAGACAGCGAGCCGGTGTCTCCCGCTGCCCGAGGAGACTGGAAGCGAAGTGTGCTCCTCAGAGAGCTGGAAATACCACGATGCTTATCAGGGCTGACGGTCCCCACCCTCCCTGCCAGGCCCTGCGCTCGGTGCCGCTCGCGGAGGCACCGGCGCTGCCCTCCTCCGGGCACCTGCCTGCAGGCAGCATCCCCTGCCCCCTGCCCTGGATGTGAGGGGCTTCCTGGCACCCACAGGCTGCTGCGTGCCCTCTCCAGCCATCTCCCTACCCTGCCCGTGCATCCCTTCAGAGGACTGACACCTGCTTGCCAACATGAAGGCAGGACAGCAGGGCGATGTGCTCACAGACCTACGGCCCGTTGTGCTTCTGCTCGCCACGATGCGCTGAGACACCATCCCCAAAACCCAGCACCAGAGCACGAAGGAGCCAGGATGCGCAGTGCATCCACCAAACCGAACCCCAGAGCACGGCACACACCTTCACACCCATCCCAAGGTGCTCCCTAGGGCTCCCCATGGCACCACCAGCCTACAGCACGCAGGGGGAAGATTTGGGAAAGTGGTGGGACCTAGGAGGAGTCTCAGGAGAATGGGCATGTAGCTCAGGACAAGGGCCAAAAAAAAGGCGCACGGGGAAGAGCCCAATTTGCTGCTGCTCGGTCTGGCAGATCCTGAGGGTTTTAGGATCCAGCTCTTTCTGCCTTCAGCCATGGGGATGCTGGAGACCTGTCCCGGTGCCCTGCTCCAGGAAGGAGCTGTGCCCACTGGGAGCCGATGTGCGCCCCCGAGAGCGGAGTCTGGGCAGAGGAGGAGGAAGACGAGGGGTGCCTTACCTCTGCTGAAGATGATGCTCTCGTAGGGGATCTTGTTCTTGGTCTCGAGGCTGGAGCAGTTCCAGCGCTGGTCCCGGAACTGGTGCTGGCACTCGTGGATGGCGATCTGGATGCCCTGGATGGCCGAGGCCGTCACGTCGGGGTGGCGCACGCACACCTCCAGCTGCCGCCGCGTCAGCCCCGGCAGCGTCAGGCACACCGTGTTGGCGTTCAGCACCGGCTCCGACGGCAGCTTCAGGCCCAGGATCTCATTGGAGCAGGAGCTTTGGGGGGAAAAAGGGAAAGCCGTGAGCCCAGCAGATGCTGCAGAGGCTGGGAAACCCTCGGGCTCCATCCCTGCTGCCGCCAGATCTGTGTCTCCTGGAGGAGAGAGGGAGGAAGCAGAGGGACCATCCTTTTCCCAGCAGCTCAGCTGGGAATTTCGGAGCTCAGCACCCTGCTGAACGCTCCCAAGCTGGTGCTGTCACCGCCAGGAGCAGCAGCACAGAGGCTGGCAGGGGGATGGGGGCAAGAGGAGGCTCCTTTTTTGGGTACGGGGTCCTTGGAGAAGCAGAGATGCTGTCTGGGGAGAAGGGAGGTGGATGGAGCGTGGGGAGATGGAGAAAGCACATCCAGGGACATGGCTGGAGGTAGGAGAGGGGCAGGCAGGACAAGCAGATGTGAGGAGCTCGCTCAGGACAGCTCCATCCCCGCGGAAAGCTCTCCCCGGGCAGGGTCTCCCTCTTCCCCAGGAGCTGGGTGCCCGCAGGAGCAGGGCGCAGGAGCCCTTCGAGGCTCGATCAGGGAAGGGAGGCTCGGAGGAGGAGGATGCTGGAGGAGGGACTGCAGCTCCCTGGGGGAGCAGCCAGGCCCCGGGGAGAAGGATTGCTCCCGCTTTGCGCCCCCAGCTCCTGCCAGCCTGCTGCAGGGACATGGAGAGAGGCAGCTCAGGGGACAGGGGCTGCCTCGGAGCCCTGGAGGGAGGGCTCAGCCCCAGCATCCCCGCTGAATTACAGCTGGCTCAGGGGGGAAGGGAGCTGTCAGCGTCACGCTGCTGCCGTCTCCAGCTCCCCAAGTGCCTCCATACCCATCCCACCACTGCCATGGGGCGAGCTGCCACAGCGCGAATCCACGGGGACTGCGACGGGGGGGGACGGAGAAGAAGAAGGGCAGAGGGGGGGCACAACCCTCCAAAGCCCCTGCATGCAAGGGGGACCCTCTGCTCCTTGCTCTGAGCCCTGGCTGCCAGCAGATGGGCAGCAGCCCTGCAGCCACCCCAAGGCCAGCACCCCGAGCGCTGCGGTGACCCCATCCCCTGCCTGTCCTGAGCCACCCCCAGCGCCTGCCAGCTTCACCCAGCAGCATCCCGGGGGGGGAAACGGGGGGATAATGCGGTCGCTGTCCCCATTGCACAGCAGGGAAACTGAGGCAGGGACCCCCACCCAGGGCCCGGGGAGCAGAGGGCAGGTCCTGCTGCCTCTCGCTCCTCCCAGGGCTCAGGGGGGCCAGGGACCCGCACGGGGCTGTCACTGTCACCGTCCCTAGGAGGACGCGGCGCTCTCCCCCCCCCCCCAGCTCTCTCTCCCCCCCCCTTGAAATCTGGATTTAAACTTGATTTCACGGTGACAAGCCCCCAGGTCACAGGCTGCAGCGGCTGCCGCTTTAATTAATACAAGTCCCAACGTTAACAAATTATATTTAAAGGGGCTGGAGGGAGGGGGAAGGGCGGGGGGACCCCCACACACCCCCCCCCCCTTTTCTCAGCACCACGGTTAACCCCTGGCTGCCTGCAGCGCACAAGTTTCGGAGCAGGCAGAGGGGAGCTCCCAGTCACCCGGGGGAGATGGAGACAGCCGGGGGTGGTGAGTGCAGGAGGGGGGGGGCGATTTTTGGAAACCAGGAGGCCCCCACCTGCCCCCCCCCACCTTTGCCTTCGGGCTCAGGGATGGGGGGATGCTGCTGGATCCCGGCTGCGGGGTCCCGGGGCTGGGGGCTGCGCTCCCCCCCCCGCCGCCGGCAGCGGCACCGGGCGCTGCTCCCCCATCCCCAGGCCTCCTCCTGGCACAGAGGGGAAACTGAGGCAGGCCGGGCCGCGCCGGGGTGGCTCCGGCCGGGGAGGAAAGCGCAAAGCTCCGCGGTTTGGGGAGCCGCGCATCCCGGCGGGGAAAAGAGGGGGGCGCAGCAAAACTGGGGGGGGGACCACGGCGGCCCTGACAGCGCCCCGAGCGCGGGGAGCCGGCCGTGAGGGGCCACCGGGGGGTCGGGGGGGGCCGGGGGGAGCCGTGCCGGGGAGAGAGGGACCCCGCGGAGACCCCCGGTGCGGGGCTGCGCGGGGTTGCGCGCAGCGGCTCCCCGGAGGAACGGGGCGCAGAGGGTTTGGGGGGCCGCGGGGCTGCGGGAGGTGGGGAGGTGGGGAAGGGGGGGGGGGCGCAGGTCCTACCTGGGTACCCAGAGGCTGAGCAGCAGCGAGCAGAGTCCGTGGGCCAGGGCCGGGCGCATCTTCGCTGGGGCAGCGGCTGTGCGGGCTGCGGGCGGGCGGGCGCCTTTGGGGCAGGGGCGGCGGGGCTCGGCGCTGCTCTCTGCCCGCTTTGTTTGTTGTGGGTTGTTTGCTTGTTTGTGTTTTCCCCTCTCCTCCCTCTCACTGGCTCCCTGCGCGCCGGGGCTCGGCTCGCCGGGGCGGCTCTGCCATCCTCCCGGGATGCCCCCCCCGCCGCCTCCCGCCGCCCCAGCGCCCGCCGAGGGCTGCGCGCCCCCCCCGGGCTCCCTGCCCTCCGCCGCCGCCTCGCCAAGCTCCGCGCCCCCCCGCCTCAGCCCCCCATGGCCGGACGGGCCGGGGGGCCGGGGGGGCCCTCGGCCCTCGGGGCGCGCTCCCCCGCCGCTCCCCAGGGCGCCCCGGGGCTCCGGGGCCGCGGCGGGCGTGGGCAGGGCGCCCGGGGGGGGTGTGGGGGGGGCCGGCCGGCCGAGGGGCGCTGCGGCTCCCGCGGGGCCCGCAGGCACATGGGGAGCCGCGGGCCCCCCGCCGCCCCCCGCCGGTGTCGCCGGGTGGCCGGCGGAGCGGGCAGGGTCGCGGCCGGAGCGCCCCGGGAGCGCTGGGCGCGGAGCGGCGGCGGCGGCGGCTCTGGCTGGGATCGCGCTGCGCCGAGCATTACTCAGCGCCCGGAGCCCGAGTCCCGACACGTCCAGACAGGAGCCCGCGGGGGAAGGACGGGGCAGAGGGTGGCAGCGGGGCGGGGAGGCGGCGTGTCGCACGCAGGCTGCCGGGGAGGGAGCGGCCGGGGGGGGCGAGCGCCGGGCGTGGGGAGCGGGCACGGGCGGCGGGGGAGCGCTGGGGAACCGGGCAGGGCGCGCGGAGTGGGAACGGAGGGCGTGGGGGGGGCGTGGGAGGGAGTAGGGGGCGCGGGGAGGGGGTGCGAGGGGAGGGGGGGGCGTGGGGATGGAGCGCGGAGGGGGGCGAGTGGGCAGGGGGAGCGCGGAGCACGCGTGGAGTGGGGCGAGTGCGCGGCGCGGGGCGGTGGGGAGCCGGGGTGCTGCGCGCACCCTGGGGAGGGGGGGCGCACGGAGAGCTGAGGGGGGGTACGGGGTGCGGGAGCGCGTGGAGAGCCCGGTTTTAGGGCGAGGGTATCGGCTGCGGGGGGAGCGTGCACGAGTGGGTGTGCAAAAAGTGCAGGTGAGTGCGCAGGGAGAGGGGGGGGGTGTGGGGTGGGGGGTTGCGTGTGGCTTTGGTGAGTAGGGGGGAGTGGGTGCGGCACGGGGGGTGCGCAACACGTGGGGGGGATGCGCAGGGCACGGGGGGAGTGTGCAGGGAAAGTGTGAGTGCACGGTGTGGGGGAGAGTCCTCACGGAATGAGTGTGCACGGCACGGGGGGTGCGCAGTGTGCGTGGGGAGGGGGTGTGCACAGTGGGGTGTGTGGGGAGAAAGTGTGAGCAGTGGGGCTGTGCATGCACGGAGTGTTAGGTGACAGTGGGGTGAGTGTGCACGGGGCTTGGGGTGAGCGTGCAAGGGGTGAGCGAGTGTGTAAGGAGCATGGGGAGTGTGCACAGGGCATGGGGAAAGTGGTCAGTGTGCACGGGACAGGTGAGTGTGGGGTGGGTATTTAGGGTGTGGGGTGAGCGTGCACGGCAGAAGTTAAATCCGTGGGGCACGGAGCGAGTGTGCGCACGGTGGGGGCTGCCAGCTCCACCTGCGTGTGGGTTCCTGCTTGCAGCATCCTGGGGGGGGGATGCGGGAGGCTGGTGGTGCTGCCAGGACCCCCCAGCCAGCAAAGGGGACATGGGATGCTTGTCCCCTTGCTGCAGGCTGGCTGATGGTGGGTGCGGTGTCTGTGCTGGACAGAGCACACCAGGGGGCTTGGGGTGGTGGCGACACACACTGGGCTCTGAAACGGGGTCACTGCTCCTGCCAAGACCCCGTTCCTGTGCTCCTTTTCTCCCCAGACCCCAGCACAGGCAGCACCCTGGTCCATATGGACCAAGCGCGATGCCCTTCAGGCCAGGGAACTCCCCTTGGGGCTCCCCCAGTGGCAGCTGGGCTCCTGCAGCGCTGGGGATCCCAGCACCTGGGTCCTGGTTCCAGGTGTCTGTGTGCTCCTGCGGGGGATCCTGCACACAAAAAAGTCCCAAGGCAAACTGGAGGGGGGACGCTGAAACCCTCCTGCAGCCCCTAAAAACATCGCTGCATCCAGCCTGGCCTTGGGCACCTCCAGGGAGGTTCTTCCAGGCACTCTTTGGAGCGCTGGCTCACCTCTCTGCGGCTCTGGGATGTCCGAGGGCAGCTTCCCAGTGGTGTGGGAGGACGAGGCAGCTCTGCGAGCTCAGATAGAGGTGCAGGAGAAGCACCAGGAGCATGGTGCAGCTGGAGGACGGGCAGGGATGGAGCACCAGCAGGACAAACCCCCAGCCTGACCCCACCAGGAGGGCACGGCTGCTGCCTCGCACCGTGCAACGGACCCCACCGCCCCGCTGGGAGGAGGAGGATGGCGAGGAAGGAGCCCACACGGCTCAGCATTCCCCATCTCCCCAGCACCCACGGGACCGGAGCCATGGCCGCGAGTGAGTCAGGGCTCGGGGCGGGGTGGGGGGTTACTCAGCGGCGGCAGGGGAGCCCCCAGCACCGCTGCCCTCCCGCTGGCACGCGGCCGGCGACCTGCCCGAGTCTGCTCGCCGTGACTCAGGAGCGCACCGCCCGGCCACCCGGCCGGCCTGGCCTGTCTTCCTGGCTGCCCCGGGCTGGGGAGCTGGCGAGGAACGGGGCGGCGGGTGCGTGCCCAGCTCCTGCACCCTGCCACGGCCACGCTGCCCCTCGCGTCGGGGCGGAGGAGCAGGAGGCGGCCGTCCCCAGGAGCATCCTCGTGGGGATCCCCAGGAGCTCCTCCGCTCCTCCTCCCGGCAGCTGGCAGGGGATGGAGGCAGCTGGAGATGCTCAACAGCATCAGACACACAGCTTTTTCTTTTCCTCGCTCCCACCCGGCAGGTTGTCTCCTGCCTTCCCCCAGCAAGGTGCAAGGATGGGGAGATTTGGGGACATTCCTGTGGGCGTCACCAGACAGTCCCCATGGGGACTGGTGGGACGGCGCCCAGCCTGGGGCCACACCAGGAGCTGGGGGTGGCAGGGAGGTGGCCAGATAGGGACTGGCCAAGCACATCAGTGCTCCAGGTGCCCCCGCCAGGGCAGGATGAGGGTCCCCAGGATGGGTGGAAGGTGCTGGTCCCCAGCCGGGGTGAGGACACGGAGCGCTGGGACGCGGTGGGTGGCTCGGCACGGATGGGACCCCACGGGTGACTTCTGTCCCTGCGGCTGGAGGGAGCAGGGACAGAGCAGGGCGGCTCCCTGGGGAAAAGCAAAGCCTGGAGCAGGGGGTGGGAGGGCGTGGGGGGCACGGCAGGAGCCCTGGCCACAACTTGCTGGAGGTTTCGGGTGGTTTCGGGTGCTGCCCTCCGAGTTTTCCCTTGGCTCAGCTGCTCTCCGGGTTTCTCAGCCTCCCCCTCGTGGGCCTATCTGTGTTGGTCCAAACTTTCCTAAAAAGCTTCTTTTTTTGGAAAAAGAAAAAAAAAAATAAATCTATTTTTGGTCTCAGTCCAGAGGGATTTTTTTTCCCTGAGTTTGCTTGAATTAATCTGTCCGGCTGTTTTCAACCCGAGCGATTGAAGGGGAAGTCGTGCTCTTCCCATTGAAACAAAAATAAAAATAAAATAAAATAAAATGAAGCCATTCACATTACAGACTTTGGGGGTTTATTTTTTTTGACCCAAATTTTATAAACTTCCCTTTTCCCCTTGGTAGCTTCTGCCCAAGCCCCAGGATCCAGGCTGCACCCCCCACATCCCCCAAAGCATCTCTCCGTGCACCGTGGCACAAATCACCCCCGTGCACACCCTGTACCCCCCCACACGTGTAGGTACCCCCCGTGGACACCCCGCTACGCCCCCCGGCTCCCCCCCACGCCCTCCCCAAGCCCCCCCCGGACACCCCCGGGCCGGTCCCGGCTCCCCCTGGCGGCCTCGGGGCGCGGCGCACAGCGGCCCCGTCCCGCATCCCGCGTTGCCACGGCGACCCAGGGGATGCTGCGGGCTCCCGGGGGGGCTCCGGGGGTCTTGGGGTGTTCCCAAAGGGTCCGAAGGGTCTGGAGAGATAGGGGACTTCTAGGAATCGGGGGGGGGATGAGGAAATGAGGGGGTCCCAGGGCATGTGGGAGCGGTGCCCCCAGCTGCTGTCCCCCCTAAAGCCAGGCAGGGTGCTTGGAGATGTGCTGGGGGTGCCGAGGAGTCACCCCACAATCGGTGGCCCCTTGTCCCTGCCCTCACTCCGTTTTCCAGCTTCTTTTCCTCCGCGTTTTTGGCTTTCGTGGTTTCCAGCCTCCGGGAGCTGTAATTTTGGCAACGGCACGGAGGCCACACAGGTCAGAGCCCCCGCTCGCAGCACTACCTGCCTTGCCCAGGCTTTAGCCGGGAGCCAGCACCAGCCCAGGGTGGGGAAACTGGGGCAGGGCCCAGCGAAGGAGCTGACTGGGATGGAGCAGGAAACATTGCCCCCAGCCCCAGGCACAGCCCCTGCGCTCCGACATCTCCCGGGGAGATTTGGCATCCCCTGGTACAGCTGCCCACAGCCTGGGATGCTGCAGGGGCAGAGCAGAGCAAGACAAACACGCAGGCATGCAGGGGGACAGGGTCACCGCCAAGCCCCCTGAGGATTAGCCCCACGTACATGAACAGATGTGCACGAGGACACGTGGGGCAAACTGCTTGCACACCCACGAGGGGCTCACGCACGCAGCGGGGGGCGTGCACACGAGATCAAAAGCCCACGCCGAGCAGGGAACATGCAGCAGCGTGTTACCTGAGCGTGCACACACACACACACGCACACACACACACACACACACACGCACGGAGCTGCCTGCACGCACAGGCGCCTTGGCACGCACCCTCACACGCACCCGCGTGCTCCTACGCGCATGGCCGGGAGTTCCCGGGCGCCCCGCGTGCCTCCCCTCTCCCCGGGCCAGGAGGGAATTTCCAGCTCTGAAGCTGCAGCTGACAGATTTAGAGGCTCCCGCCCCAGCGCTCACCAGGCCACGTTAACGCTTTGCCACCACCCTGCTTCCTCCTCGCTGCCAGGGCTGGGTGAGGAGGGACCCACCGGGGTATTTTTTCGGCACCGCAGCCCCCTTCGCCTCGCGGCGTGCCCACGCCACGAGCCCTGCTCCTGCCCTGCCTGGCGGTGCTCTCGCTGCTGCTCCTCGCCCCGTGTTTGCCCAGGAGGGTACGGGCTGATCGTGTTACCGAGCCCTGCCTGGCGCCGTGCCGGCCAGGTGAGGCTGCACGTGGCCCACGGCATGCCAAGAGAATGCCTCGCATGCCACCAGCCCCACGGTGCCAGCGCCACGCGGGGCTTTGCTGTGCCACCACAGCAGGGAGGTGGCTGGAGGTGGAGAGATAAGAACAGGGGACGCCAAAAAGTCCCAGCTCGTCACCGTGGCGGCTGGTGGGAGGGGAGGGGATGGCCGTCAGCGCTTCCCAGCCCTCCCCAGGAAGCGCTGGAGCACACCGGCTTTAAATAGCTTTATTAGTGGAAGCTCTGCACCCGCAGCCCCCCCGAGGGGCCGTGGGGATGCCGGGCAGCCCCGCAGTATCCCCAGACAGCGGGAACACCCCGCACGCAGAGCTGGGCTCCCCCTCCGCCAGCCCAGCCTGACCCACCGGGTCACCTCTCCGTGTCCTGGCGCCGCAGCACGCCCGCGGCACAATCCCAGGGGGGTGGCCCCCGAAATGTCCTCACCCCGCGGGGACCATCGGGGCGGCGGAGGCCGTCAGACGCAGAGGCTGAGCTCCTGGCGGACGGAGCACTTGCGGCACTGCACCACGCAGCACCAGTGGAAGCGGCAGAGGCAGTTCTCCTCCAGCACCACGGTCTCGTCGCGGTGCCCGCGGCCGCAGCACAGCAGGTCGCAGCCGCTCGTGTCCATGGCCGTGCTGTTGCAGACGCGGCCCCGCGTGCCCAGCGAGCCCGTCTTGCGGTTGGCCGAGCAGAAGTCGGGCGAGTCGGCCGAGTAGATGAGGTCCTGCTTGTCGGGGGGCTTGATGTTGTCCCCCACCGGGATGAGGGTCTTGCCGTCGTTGCCCCCCATCACCTTGAAGGCGCCGTTGAAGCGCTCCAGCAGGCGGTCCCCCACCTCGCGGAAATGGGGCATCTTCCGCCAGCAGGTCCGCAGGGTGCAGGAGCCCGACAGCCCGTGGCATTTGCACTCTGTCCTCATGTAGCTGCGCACCGCCTGCGGGGAAACGGCGGCGCTGAGACCCCCATCCCCTCCCGGTCCCCTCCCGGTCCCCTCCCGGTCCCCTCCTGGTCCCCTCCCGGTCCCCTCCCAGCACCCCTGCCCGGCATCCCCAGCCCATCTGTGCCACCCTGGTCTTGGAGAGGATGCTGAGGAGGGGATGAGGGGCTCCCGAAGCACCTCCAAACGGGCTCTGAAATGTTTTGGGGTCTGTTTCACCCAGGGGTGCCACGTCCTGCCCGCAGGGAGCCTTACCAAGCGCCCGGCTTCGTTGTTGTGCAGGTCGATGAGGGCGCGGATGTCGTTTTTCCCTTTCTTGCTCTTGGCGTCCATGAACTGCTGGGACTTCTCGTAGCCGAACTGCACGTCGTCGCCGCAGCCCCCCCACTCCCAGGCCGTGCCCTCGGTGCCCGGCCCCGCCGTGGGCGAGGGGGGGGCCCGGCTGCGGGTCAGCTCGCAGCCGCACTGCAGCAGCTCGCCCATGCTGCAGGCCTGCGTGATGGCGTGGCTGACGCCGGCCGCCGTGATGGCATACACGAAGGCTGTCTCTCGGATATCTGCAGGGGAACAGCAGGGCCGGGATGCGGGGTCAGCTCTGGGTAAGGCTCCGCAAGCAAAGCACCCCCTCGCCTGCGCCCGTGGGTGCTCGGATCCCACCCGTACCCACTTTGCCACGGGGCGATGCCTGCTCCCCCCCCTTTCCCTGCACCGGCGCAGCCTCCACCCTGCAGGATTATTTATTATTAGTATTTGCTCCTGTCTCTCTCTGCTCCGGGACACAAATTCCAAGCATCCTTCCCCTGCCCGGACCTGCCGCTCGCAGCCGCAGCCAGCGGGGGATTCTGGCAGCGGGGGCGCGGCGCCCTGCTCGGGGGGATCCCACACGCCCCCCACCCTGTGCCAGGCGGGCCCCTGGGTGCCAGGGCAGGGGTGGCCCGGGGTGGTGACCCCCAGGATGTGACCAGGGCGCTGAGGGTGGCACAGGCTGCACGGGGGTGGGCAGGGGAGACGGGGGGTTCATCCTGCCCCATTGCTCTGCCGTGCCCCACACAGATCCTGACCCAGGCGTGTGCAACACGTGTGTGCGTTGGAGACGTGCCACACACGCACGTGCAGCACAGGGTGCTGAGCCCACAGCTGTGCGTACAGAGGTGTGAGAGCACGGGCACACGCTCACCCTCATCCTCAGGAGCTCTCAGGTTGCCAGCACAGCATCCTCGCGGGGAGAGAGGCTGCCCCCAGCAGCAGGCAGCTCAGCCTCCAGCCACCCCGCCATGGATGGAAGGTGCTGTGGGGAGGGTTTCCTGGGGAGCCGTGTCCCCCCTGGGGGCACAGCTTTGCTCTCGGCTGATGCCTGCAGCTGTGGGGTGCCCAAGGTGCCCTGACCTTGCCGGTCCCTCCAGAAAGGAGGAGGAAAACAGCAAAATGCTGTCCTCGGGGCACCGCCACCCTGACCGAAGGGCGTACCTGCTCTCTTCTGGTGCGTGCCAGGGAGATGCGGTGGCCAAGGAGACCGGGGCTTGTGCCAGGACCTTCACAGGGAGCTGACAGTGAATGACCCTTAGCATCCCCCACACCCCCTGCCCCCCAGGGCCTTCGGGCATGGGAAGTGCGTGCAGGGCGATGTCAGGGTGCCCACCCTGCTCCGAGGGATCTGCAGGCTCCGGGCACCCGCGGGGCGAGGGGCAGCTCCCCACGGCCACCTCCCTGCCAGGCCCCTTCCCCCCCTGCACGCAGCGGGGTCCCGGGGGGGAGCAGTAAATCACTGCCAGACGAGGGTGCATTCTTGGGCTGCGTGAAGCCCCGCGCTGTCTGGGAGCATCGCTAATTGCTTCATTACAACACGGGGAGACATGTCCCGGCAGTAAAACCTCAAGAGGAGCACCGAGCAAGCCCCTCTGTGCGCACACACACACACACACACACACAGAGCTGTGCACGGGGTGCTTTTTAGGGGAGCAGCGAGGCAGGGGAAGAGGCGGCCTTACCCTGCTGCAGGATCTTGCCGAAATACTTGCTGTGGCTGGTGCAGTTCCAGCGGCGGAAGCGGAATTGGTACTGGCACTCCCGCACGCCCAGCTTGGTGCCCTTGGCCACCTCCTGCACGATCTCCGGCTCCAGCTGGCACAGCTCCGCCTGCTTCCCCGCCAGCCGCTTCGTCTTGCGGCAGATGCTGTTGGGGTCCATGACCAGGGGGCTCCCCACTGCCCTGCAGGAGGGACAGCGAGCAGAGCAAAACCAGCACCCGAGCCGGGGGCGCACGGCCAGACCCGCTCCCGGGGACGTTGTGGGGCCACGGGGCAGTGCCGGGAGCGTCCCGCACACCCCAAAGCACCTTGGACAGCCCTGGGGGTGATGGCGGTGTCCCCTGTGGGGTGGCAGAGATGCCGTGCTGCTCCTCGGCTCTGGCACCGACCCGGCACAGCCCTGGCTCCTCCGCACAAATGATGCCCCGGGGTGGTTGCTGCTCCTGGCACCCCACGGGCATCACCTCCCCGGCTCAGGGCTTGCTCTCTGCTTCACCCCACGGGATATGAGCCCAGAGGCCTTGCTGGAGATAAAACCCACGGGCTGCAGGCCAGGCTCCCTCCCCAGCTCCCATGCTCACCTCCCCTTCCCGGGCACCCACCCCGGGGAACGTGGCCGCGGGCAGGTGAGGGAGGGATGCGCGCAGCATCAGCCCCGATGATCCCGGTGCGGGAGGGCAAGTCCCGGCTGGGGCCCTGCCAGAGCACAGCTGGAGAGAGCTGCTGCCTCTCCGGGCTGCGAGGCAAAGCCTGAGCACGACGGCACGCCGCTGGCTACAGAAACCTCCTGTACTTCCCCCACGCCTTTTGCCCGATGCCGGGGCGGGCGCTTGGCGCAGCGGTGCCGCGGGCAGAGGGCAGGCACGCCGCGTGCCGCCAGCCTCCTGCCCACGCCGCCCGTCCTGCAGCGCCGAGCTGCCTGCAGACGGCGCGTGGCCCCGGGCTGCCCAAATTCAGCCTGCCCCAAGGTGCTTCGGCCTCGTGCTTCGCCGGGCTCGGCGTGCCCCCAGCGGTTTGGGATGCGCCAGGGCATCCCAAGAAGAGCGCAGATGTCCCAAGGCTGCACACAGGGATTTTTTTGGGGGGTCTCATGCACACCAGAGCTGCTTTGCCCTAGGGATGCTGCCAGCTGCGTGCCAGCAGCCTCCCAGTGCTGCACCAGGGATGCTGGGCTGGGCCAGCAGGGCCAGCAAGGTCCCATCCGTGGCACCGAGGGATCCGGGCAGAGGTTCCCTGGCCACGTTTTCGGGTGCAGCAGCAGGGCTGCCCGTGCTGCTGGCGGCCCCGCTCGCTGCCGAGCACCAGCTGCAGCGCCGCTTCCAAACCCAGACAGGCCTTTATAGTCTGGCCAAGCCCCAGGGGCTCGAAAAATCGCAAGATGAATCTCTGCGTGCAAGTACGCTCCGGGTTTCCTTTTCTCTCTCCCTCTCGCTCAGCTGGGGGGCTGTGCTCAGGACACCGGGCTGCGGATGCCAGGCTGCGGGAGCCACGAGCCCCCTCCTAGCCCCGGATTTTCAGCTCGAAGCCCTTCCCAGGCTCCCCCTGCTCCATGTCAAGCCTGGACCAGGCTAACCCATCGCTCGCTGCTCGCCCTGGGCTCCCCCTGGGATGAGCGGGGATGGGGCCGGGCCGGGAACAGCCCTGCTGGCTGCGTCTGCGAGGGAGGCAGGGTTTGGGAGGACGTGTCCTCTCGGCCTGGAAAAGGAGCCCTGATGCTTTGGCTGGGGGTTTGAAGGCTTAAAGAGATGCAGAGCCTGGAAAGGTGGCCTCCCGCAGGGGAGCGGAGGAAAGCGCTGCTGGGGAGCTCGCAGCTTCATTTCTTCCCCACAGCCCCGCATCCCCGTGCTGGCACGGCACGCTGCAAACTGGGGAGCAGCTGGGGAAGCACCGGGGGGACCCGATGCCCTCCCTGATGCCAGAAACAGCCCAGCGTGTCCCAAAAACCCTGCTGGATCAGGAAACGGAGCCTGCTCCGTGTCCCAAACCACACCGTCCTCACGGGCATCACCACCTCCGTGCCGGGCTGCGCCGGGGCCGGGGCCGCTTGGCTGGCGGATGGGGCAGGGTGGGGAAGCAGGGGAGCCGGAGCCGGGACTTTCATTAAGAGAGGACTCTTTGTACTTGTTATAAAAACGATGCGCGAGCCCTCGGGCCCTCAGATCAAATGCTGAACTGCGGCTCACCCCGGATCAGACGGGGCCGGCAGGACGGGGAGAGCTCGGCCCCGGAGGGCTGGGGGCTGGCGGCACCGCGGGGGTCCCCACCCCGGCCGGGCTGTGGGGTGGGCTCCTTAAGCCCCGCGCGATATTAATTTCCGCTGGGCTCTGCTTTCTCGCGAGGGGAGGCTGCCGGGAGCCCGAGAGCTGTTTTTGCTTTGTAGGATTGAGGTGGGGGGGAAGCTTGTGAAAGGGGGGGGGGGGGAGACGAGGGCAAGAAAAATGCTGCCAAACTGCTACTGCTTTGGCAAGGGCTTCGGCGCGGGGCCCAGATCTGCCTGAGCTTGTCCTGCTCCAAGGCCTCCCACATCTACAATTAAGGTGCCCCACCTCTGCCGCCGGGCACTCCTCCCCCTGCCCTGGTGATGGAGCCGGGTCGCCAGCGTGGCCCCCCCAGCCCGCCCGGGGCACCCCCAGCCCCGCAGCCCCCTCCGTGACATCCCTGCGCCCACCGTCGAGACGGTGCCCAGGGGGTGGCAGCCTCCTGAAACGGGGTCTGCGCCCGCTGTGGAAAGGGGAAACTGAGGCAGAGGAGAGGACCTGGACCTGCCCTATAAACCCGCACCCCTGCCAGCTCCTGGTGCGAGCCCTGTGCTCCAGCACGGCCGAATGGGATGGGCTGTGCAGCAGGGAGAGGCAGCCCTGGAGGAGGGCGCAGGTGCTGGAGCCGCCTGCTCCTGGGTCGGGTTAAATCCCCCGCACAGCCGTGCCTCAGCTCGCTTCAGAGAAACCCAGCTGCACCCCAGCGATGTGCTCGGCGTCCCTGATCCCCAGCCTTCCCCTAAAACCCACGTCCCCAGCCCAGCAGCTTGCTTGGAAAGATGGGGGGCCCTGCTGTGGGGGAGCCGAGGCACGGCTCACCTCGCAGCCAGGTCTCCATCCCTGCCTCTGGATGCCTTGGGCTGCGGGGACGCAGCACCCAAGGGTGCCCAGCCACCCCCCTGAGCCCAGAGGTGTTTGGAGAGGCGAGATCTGCAGGATGTGAGCCCAGGAATGCAGACCCTGCCACCCCACGGCTCCATCACCTCCCAAGCCACAACCACCAACCCCCAGCTCACGCCCAGGGGCCGTCCTGCAAGGAAATCTCAGCCAGGAGCCCAACCCTCACCCCAGCAGCGTGCCCATCTCCTGTGCAAGCAGGGTGAGGGGGGGACGTGGGTTTTCCCCAGCCTACCTTCCCTTCTTCCCCACGCAGATGCCCCGCGAGTGCCCGGCTCCTCCCCTGGGGATGCGCGTGGGTGCCTGGAGCTGGGTTACTGACCCGGGAGGGCTGGGGGGGTGCTGGAAGCCGAGCAGGAGGAGCACAGCGGGGTGAGTAAGCAGCAAGTCACCAGCCTGGGGGGCACAGCCAAGGCTTGGCTGCCGAGCAGCGCTGGGGGCATCACGGGAGCTGGAAATCCCATGGGCCGGGCAGAGCTGCGGCACCCCTCCCCTGCCCTCCTCGGGGCACCAGGGGCAGGGACGGGATGCAGATCTCTGCAGAGCTGCCCCAAGGAAGGAGGCTCTCGCACGGCAGGGACCTGCTGGCTGCGGGGTCACGCTAGGCTGAACATTTTCATGCTAGGCAGGAACATTTTCCCTTTGGAAACCCCAGCGTGGCTGCTCCAGAGGGTGCCACGGGGCAGGGCTCCCGTGCCAGGGCAGCCGGGGCCGGGGCATGCCCGGGACAGCCCGTGGGCACCCTGGGGGCTGTGGGGTGGCGGGTGTGGGTCAGCGGGATGGCAGGTGACTCACGGCTCAGCCAAGGGCATGCCAGCCAGCAGCCTGCCCTTACAGGCTTGGCCATGCTTCGTGGTGCTGGGGGTGCTGGCTGGGGTGGTGGAGGAAAAGGGGAGGCCGGTGGGGCACTGGGAGCTTTGGGGCTACAGCAGCAAGCGTGGGAGCAGGGGGGCACATGGGACAGAGGGTGGGCATGGGGACACACGGCAGTGTGAGGGGCAAGGGACAGCCAGCTATGATGTCCAAGGGACACGGCCACAAACCATCTCAGCCCAAATCCTGCCCCGAACATGCTTGGGGCTGCCAAGACACCAGGTTTGCCCATGTCCCTGCTGTTCTGGCAGCCCCAAATCATCCCCACCTGCCTCTTTCCCAGGCTGTGAAGTCACTGGGGACACAGAACATCCCTCCCCTGACACCGCACCAAACCAGCACCTGTCTGTCAGTGCAGACGGACCCACCAGCCACCCCGCCGTGCCGCTCCCACAGGTCATTTGTCACCAGGATGGCAAAAAGCACCTCAAACAGGCAGCTCCTGCACTGCGCCCGCAGGTGGGCCAGGGAGAAGGGTGAACGAAGCCCTTCCTTCCCTGCCAGGGGGGGGACGTGCCCCTTGGATAAGCACCCACGGGTGCCCCTGTGGCACCTTGCAGCCAGGCGAGTGCGCACAGATGGAGAAACAAAGGCACGGCACCGAGATCCCCGTGTGCTGGTGACAGGGACAGCAAGGGATGGCTCTGCGGGATGGCTCTGCCACTGCCACCACCCCCTGGGTGCTCCAGGAGCCCAGGCACAGCTGCACCAGGACGCAGCCCCCTCCTTGGAGGTGGCCGGGTCACAGCAGCAGGTGCGTGGGAAGGTGCCCGCCCGGAGCCTGCTGCCAGGGCCGGCAGCGCCGGGGCTCTCCCCCAGATGAGAAGAGCTCCCTGGATGATCTCAGCAGGGCAGGAGACCCAAGCTCTGCCCCAGGGGAAGCAGCTCGTGAACCAGCCACCTGCCCCATCCTGGGAAGCCCGGCACATCCCTTTGGTGGGCTTCGCCTCCCCCTGTGCGCACCGGTGACCCCCCTGCGCTGCCCGGCGCGCTCGGCCACGCTGCTCGCAGCTGCCTTATTATTCTTAAATTAAAGGTTCCTTTTCTCTTTCTTTTTTTTTTAAGGGAAGAAAAAACAAGTCTGACCCCTTGCCCTCCCCTGCCAAATCCTTCTAATCTCCCCAACGCCGGCGCTGCCAGCGCACGCAGGGCACAGTCGCAGCACCAGCGGGACCCGTGCGTGGGGCGAGACGCGGCTCGGAGCGCCCTGCCCGTGCTGGCCCCATCCACCCGCCCCTAAACCGAGGGCAAAGCGAGCTCCTTCTCCCCTCTCCGTGGGGCTGGTGCCACCGCCGTGCCACAGCTGGGGTGCGGGACGCGAGCTGTCGGTGGGGCCGGGGTGAGGACAGCGGGGACGGCCGAAGGGGCAGCCTGTGCGTGCGCAAAGAGAATTTAGCCAAGGAACAAGAACGCAGCTCTCAGCCAGCGGCAGGGAGCGCGCCCCGGGATGGCGCAGATGTCCGGAGGCGAGCGGCGGGGAGCGAGGGACCCCCGGCACAAACCCTGCCCGGCGGGGCCACCCCGCTCAGAGCCACCTTAACCCCTTCCCCACGACCCCCGCCGGTGCCACAGCCACGGGGAGGGCAGGATTTGTGCCCCCCCCCCCTTGTCGCCCCGCGTCCCCGCAGCCCGGGCTGGAGAAGGGGATGGAGCCGCGGAATAAATCAGCGCCGGGCGGGCGGGGGAACGGGAGGGGAAAGGCTTACGGCGAGCTTTATTTTAGGGGTCAAAAGAGTGTGACAATGTGGAGACGAATAGGCTCAGATAATGAATGATAGCCCGGACGGCACGCCGGGGAGCTGGAATCTAAGCACTTAAAACCGGATAAAGACAGGCCGGGTGAAATTCTTAATAGATTTAAATAGTTCATGTTTCGACAGATACCTGGGCTTTCCAAGGCTGGGTCCCGGCTCTGCGCCTGTAATGAATCCCCCACCCCCTCCGGGATCCTGCCGAGCACTGTCCCTGCCTTTGATGAAGGCACCATTACAAACAGGGGTTTTGTCCCCGCCGCGGCCAGGGCACCTCTCGGGGAGGGGACGCCGTGGGGACCCTCGGGCTTTTAATTAAAGTTGACTTATTGGAGGGGTCTGGAGGCCCCCGCTCCCCCTCCCCGCCCCACAGGCGCACAGCCCTGCCGGGCGGCGGGCTTGTAGGGCGGCGGGGAGGCTGCGGCTCCTTCTGTGGGATCGGGGTGCCCCCCCCCTTAGCCCTCTGCCCCCCACCAGTCTCCGGCACGCTGGGGTGCCCCGGGGGAGCCCGAACCCACCCTGTGTGCACCCCCAAGCTGCCTCTGCACCCCCCCCCCGGCGACCCCCGGTCCCCACCGTCGGGGTGTCAGGGGTGCGGGGGCTCTGTCCCCAAGCCGGGCGCACCCCTAAAGGGTTTTGGGACCCCGTCGCCCACCTCGCGCCCACCCCCGGGCTGCCCTTACTCACCACCAGAGCCCGATGATGTTGGCGGGGCAGAGGAGGATGAAGAAGAGCCCCAGCTGGGTCCGGGAGGGGGGCAACATCCTGCCAGGGGCTGGGGGGCAGCGAGGAGAGCCGAGCCCCCCTCCGAGCCCCCCCGAGGAGGGCGGAGGGGCTGGCCGGGGCCCCGCGGCTGGGTGCCCGCTGCCTCCCTCCGCCAGCCCGGGGCCGGAGGGGCCGGGCCGTGCCGTGCCGGGCCGGGCCGGGCCGGGCTGGGCTGGGCCGGGCAGGCACCTCCGGGCGGCTGGAGCGCGGCGCGGAGGCTGCTCCGCAGAAGGAGGAGGAGGGACAGGGCTGCGAAAGCATCTGCCTCCGACAGGGAAACCGGAGCCCGGGGGGACGGACAGGGCGGGCCGGGCGGGGGGACTCCGGGATGCCAAGCGCTGCGCCCTGAGCGCGCAGCCACGGCCACGGGCACGGCTCCGGGCACGGCTCCGGGCATCCCCCGGCCACCGGGCAGCGCCCACGGCTCGCCCGGCCCCTCCGCCTTGCTTGGCATGGCCCTGCCTCACCGTGTCCCCCCCCCGCCACCTGCCCACCTGCACGGCCCCGGGGGTCCCTTGGCCGAGCCTGGCATCCCCGCACCACTTGGTGTCCTTATTAAGGGCTCTGCCCCGCTCCCCGGCACCGCACCAGGCTGTCCCAGCGGGGGACGCTGCAGAAGGGACACCCCCAAGCATCTCTCGGCACCCCCCCCCCCTCCTCACAGGCAGGTGGGTGAGGAGCGAGCAGAGCGGGGAAGGAGACAGAAGGAGAGGGTGCCCGCAGGCTGCCACCCCAATTTTCACCCCTCCTGAGCTTCCCCAGCCCCAGCATCCTCCCTGCTGGTGAGCCCACCCCTAGCTCCTTGCCACCAGTGCTCCCCAGCATCCTCCTCCCCATCACCTGGCCACGTTGGCTCCCACCGGCAGCATTTGGTGGCGAATGACTCAGGTTTTCTCTGCGGCTTGGCACGGTTCTCCTCTCCCCGTGGGTGCGGGAGGGAAGGGACTCCCACCACCTCCCACCCACCTGCTCCTACCCTGCCCTCCCACGCGGGCACCGGCCTCCAGCTCGGCATCCGTGGCGCTGCCACCAGCCTCGAGCTGCCCTCACCCTGCCATGGGGACACGGGGACCTTCCCCGAGCTGCACCGGGGCTGCTGCACCATCCCTGGGGGCTTCTGCTTTCACCCAGCAGCCTCCATCCCCCCTGCCCCGTGGCTCCCCCACCGCCTTGGGTACAGGGGGCACTCGGCACCAGGCAGCTCCTGGGCAGGGGACATCCCAGCCGGGGCTGGGGACAGGGTGCCACCGTGCCCGCAGCACGCAGCTCATCCGCCGGCGTGTTGAAAGTGCCTGTTGTCCCCCCGCCCCGAGCACCGTGGCCGCCTCCGTCTGCGGGGCAGGTGAGAAGCCTTTATCTGATTTCCTAAGGGCAGAAAAATCCCTTTGATTTCAGCCCCAAGAGGGGAGCAGGGAGGGGGGGCCCCGTCCCGGCAGCAGGTGCGCCTGGCGCACAGCGACTCGTCTTGTCACGTCCCCGCTGCCACAGCCAAGGGAAGCGGCCCCTCGTGGGGCTGGGGGGCCGGGGGGGCTGTAACACCCCCAGCTTGCTCGTGAGAGGTGGCCCAAGCGGGTGGGTGCTGCGCTGAAGCCCCCCGAGAGTGGTGGGCAAAGGCCGGCACCTGCGTGCGGCGGGGGCTGCGCTTTGTCCCCCAGCCACGTAGAAATCCGAGGGGAAACTGAGGCACGGAGCTGCTGGGAGCAGCTCGGAGAGCTGGGGCTGAGAGCCCTGCTCCTTCCTCCTCTGCAATGAGACCCGCGGGCCACATCCTTCGGGGACGAGGTCCCGGTGGAGGTGCTGAGCTGGGGTTGTCCCCACCGCCGCGGCCAGCCCTTTGCCTCTGCCTTCCCTCGCCTCTCACGGCTCTCCCCTGCCCCCCCTCCAGCTTTTGTGTTATTACAAATTATAAAACAATTTTTTCCTGCCGTCCCGCATTCTTCTGCCTCCTGCAAGAATTTTAATGTATTTATTTTTGCTATCAGGGGAAAGCGCCGTGTTCCTCGGCCACCCCTGGCCCCGCTTGGCCACTGATGGAAATTAATGATGGGGGGGGGGGTTGTGCCGAGGGGATGCGGGCGCCCCTGTGCTCCTGCAGGGTAAATGTGGGGGTCTGGCTGTCCCCCCCCGACCAGCTGTGGGGTCCCAAGCAGCAGTGACAGACCTGCCACCAGCTGTAGGGAAGTGCACGGATGGCTTTGGGGCGCTTTAGGGTCCAGCCTGGGGGCGCAGCCTCCCCACATCAACCCCACTCTGCCCCTTCCACCCACCCCAAAGCGCAGGGATGGGGATCTGGGGGTCCCCAATCCCCCAACACCCCCCCAAGCCACAAAGTGGGGGCTGCGGGAGGGGAAGCTGGGGGGAGGAAGGGCACCGTCCCTCCCCGCTGCGGGAAAAGCGCGGCCACTTCCAAGCCAAACACGGCGGCGCACAGCGGCCGCATATTTTCCCAGCTTCCCTCCCCTCCCTGGCCGCCCAGGACCCCGGTGATCCAGCCCGGCTTGGCCCCATCCCCTTGCTCCCGCCGTGAGGTCATCGTGGTGCCGGTGACATCGCGGCGTCCCCATGGCAGCGCCGTGTGATGTCACCAGCCCCGGGTTGCGGCCTCGCCGCGGGAGCAGAATGAGCTTATTAAGTCAACACCGGCCCCATCCGCAGCACGGAGGGGCTGGCGAAAAACACGGGGTGGGGGGGAGGCAGCGTGGGGGGACAGCCCCCAGCCCGTGGGGCGCTGCCACCAGTGGGAGCCGGAGGGGATGGGGGCACCATTCGGTGCGCCAAGCAGGGCGCTGAGCTCCCCGACGCACGGGCGCAGTGGTGATGGGGAATTTGGCTGTGAGGGGTCCCCGCGGGCTGCCCCCGGGATCAGCCGTGGCGCTGCCACCACGGGGCCGCCCTCCTGGGGCCTTATCGGGGTGCAGAGCCCTTTCATGTCGGGCCGGCGGGCGGCGAGCAGAGCTGACGAGGACCTGTCCCCAGATCAGAGCGCCGCCCGCCACTGACAGCGACCGCGGGGCCCCGTCTTAAATTAGACAGGTTCCCCCCCCTCCAGCCAGCACTCACGCAGCCTCAGCCCCTGCCCCACGGCCGGCCCCATAGCCAGCACCCGGAGATGGTGGGCACAGCCCCGGGAATCCCCTCTGCACCCCCTGCCCGTGGTGCTCCTCATGGCCAGCGGGTCCTGCACCCGAGCACGCTGCGCCCCCGGGGAGGGCAGCTCGGTGCCTGCGGGTGAGCGGCGCCCCGAGGGGGGACAGCAGCACGGACAGCACAGTGATGGATGGATGGAAGGACGGACAGATGGACAGATGGATGGGGGGAAGGCTAGCCGAAGGGGTGGATAGATAGGTGTGAGGATGGATGGATGGATGGATGGATGGATGGATGGATGGATGGATGGATGGATGGATGGATGGATGGATGGATGGATGGATGGATGGATGGATGGATGGATGGAGAGACAGACGGACAGACGGAAGGATGGCTGGCCCTAGCACTCCACAGCGAGCCCCCGTGGCTCTGGATGCCGTTTCTCTTTCCGAACAGCCGCAGTTTCACGCAAGAGCAGCGCAGCCCCAGCTCTGTCCTGGGAGAGCCGGGAACATCCAGGTCCCAAGGGGAGAAGATTTTGCCTTTCCCTCGGAGCAACAACTCGAGGGCCTGACCTCGTGCCGCCGCAGCAGCCCACACTCAGCGCTAGCACGGCATCCACTCTCCACACTCCAGAGGGGAAACCGAGGCTGGGGAAGGGGGACACCAGCAGATCCGAAAGCACCCCCCAAGGCAGGAATGATGCCGGGGTCAGCCCCGCTCCCCCCAGCTCCCCCTGTGCCGTGCTGCCCGGTGCAGGGAGCACGGGATGCTGTGCAGCTGCGGGCTGGGATGGACACGCAGGGCTCGGGGGGGGGGCTGGGAGCAGGGAGGGGGTGTCCTTGGGCCCCCGCGGGCCGTAAACATGATGTCATGTGGCGGCGTACACAGCCCGCTCTGTGCACGGGTCCCCCAATGGGCTCCGCAAGTGCTGCGTAGGAGGCATCGGCCGTGGCCCACGGCCAAGGGAACTGCAGCCGGGAGATAAAATCAGGTTTGCTTTGGGGCTGGAGCAAACAGCCTTGTGCAGCGGGAGTAAGGGATGGAAAGGAGCGGCCGGAGCAGGGGAGCACCCCCTTGCCATGCAGGGCTGCTTGGGGCCGCGGGGAGCGAGGCGATGGGGTCGGCCGGGTCCCAGCCGTCCCTCGCCCGACGCCGGTCCCAGGCTGGCGAGGTCGGCTCCCTTTGCGCCTACTTGACTTAGAATAACTCTGTAGGCACTTGAAGGCACTAATCAGCCTGGCCCACTTGAGAGCAGCCCGGGCTGCCTCCCGTCTCCCCGATAACAGCCTGCCTGCGCGCCCGGCCGGCAGCCCCAGGGCTGCCCCAGCCTCCGGCCCCACGGCCTCGGGGCAAGCTCCCGGCACCCCAGGGCCCCCAGGGCACCAGAGCTGGCTGCTGGGAGCTGAGCCCTGCAGGCTGGGGCTATCGTGGTGCTCGGTTCGAGGCTTGTTTCCAAAGCCTCGTGCTGTCCCCTTGGTCAGGAGGGAACGGGTTCCTTAGGGAGAGGGGCAAGAGGGCCCTGCTTGGGCACTCGGTGCGGGGGGACAGCAGCTGACTGCAGACCTGGGACGTGTCCCGGTCCTCCCGGATCTCCCCGTGTCCCCCCAGCCAGCCGTGCAGCCCCGCTGACCCCGGCACAGCCCGTGACTCAGTCGGTGTCAGCGCGGTGACGCACGGCTGGCGTGACGGCAGAGCAGTTACGGTGCCGGGGACCCCATGCGCAGCCTTCTCACAGCCTGGGCTCTCCTGGGGTGACTCAGGGGATGCCCTCCCAGGGGGACAGCCCGCTCCCAGCTCTGGGACAGCAAAAAGGGGGTGAGGCGGATGCGGCCCTGGGAAAAGTTTCCAGCTCCTGGGTGACTCTGCGCAAGTCACGTAAGGAAAGGACCCACCACGTTGCGAGCAGCAGCTGGTGGCTGGGGCAGGAGAGCCTTGCAGGGGGACAGAGCGGGGCAGGGGTCCCACGACGCCTGTCCCTACACCCACAGGTCCCGTCCAGCTTGGGGAAGGATGGCCCGTGGCCACCCCCATCTCCGTGTCCCCACGGATGAACGCTCTGCTGCCTCTGCCCTGCCCGCCAGGATCGATCCCCGGTGCAGGGACACCCCACAACGCCATCCCCACCAGCACGGCCCCCGCTGCAGCCCCCTGCCCACCCCAGCGAGACGAGGGCCCCGTGCAGCAGCCGCTGAGCTGTCCCTGGAGCTGGAGAAGCCCCAGGACCCCCGCGGCACCCTCCGGCTGGGGATGTGTCATGGCCCAGCCACTTCCTTTTGGAAGTCCCCGCCAGGCCGCCGACGGCGCAGCCTGACTCACCCGACCCCCCTCCTTCCCGCACGCCCACCCCCACAGCCCCCGCAGCCCTGGCAGCCATCCCCGTGGCCTCGGGCCTCTCGCTGTCCCCTCCGCCTGTTCCCCCCCGGGTGACTCAATGCGCGCCCCCCCTTGCCACCGGCCCCCGGGGCTGGGAGACCGGGGCAATACCGGGCTGGAGAGGGGGAGCTGGAGGAGCACCCTTGGGTGCAGCCACCCGGAGCTGCTGGGGGCTCAGGCGGGGACCCCCCCGGGGGTGCGGGGCCTCATCCTGATGCGGGCAGGGCACGGGGCTCGGCGGCGCTGCCGGTCCCCGCGGTGGGAGAGGAGGGAGCACAGCCTAGCGGCTGCGGCGAGAAGGAGCCGGGCACCGGGGTCCCCCCCTCGGCTGGGCCGGATTTGGGGACAGGGGCTCTGTCAGACCCCACGAGGTGGCCCCCTGCCCTTTGGGGTCCCGCGGGGGCCATGCCCCGTAAGCAGCTCCCCGCTGCGGGGATGGGGAGCACCCGAGCCCCAAGAGCTCCTGCGGGGTGCCCGGCACCCGACCCCCCCAGTTTTCAGGACAACAGCTCTGCAGGGACCCCTGGGAGCTGCAGGAATACCCCGCAGGGACAGGGGCAGAGCTGTGGATTCAGCAGCCTGCTTCCATCCCGGGGAAGCCCCCAGCCCCACCAGCAAGCCCCCCCCGGGACGTGTCTTGGCTCTGAGCACCCCCCCAGCAGCCAGCCCTAGCGGTTGGGGTCCCCCAGCTGGCGTTTACCAAGGGAAAGAAGGGGGCCAAAAAGCACTCCCCAGCAAGGGGACACGGGCGAGGCCCTGGGGGGGCGCAGCCCGGGCTGGAAACCCCCCCGTGGTGCTGGGGGTGTGCGCCCAGGCTGGGCAGCACAGGCTGCGCGCAGCCATGAGATGGCGGCAGGCGCTCACACTTGTGCGCCCCGGCTCTGCCGGGTGTCTGCTGGCTCACGGGGGCCCCTGCCCAGCGCCCCCACAGCCCCCCGGGACCACCCAGCCCCGGCCCCGCTGCTGCAGGGCACGTGGAGCCCAGCCTGGGATAGCTCTCGTCCCCGAGGGGGACAAGGGACACTGCCACCCCCGGGGCTCTCAGGTGTCTGCCTGCCCTGGGGACAAAATGTGCCTGTCCAGGACTTTGACCTGATAAGGGCGGTCGATGATCAGCAGTGGGGCGGCCCAGGAGGCACGGGGCCCCGCTGCGGGCAGAGCAGAGCCCCCAAACCCGCTGGCAGCGCCAGGCCGGGCAGAGGGAACGCGTCCTGGGCACCGCCGCAGCAGCGACAGCTCGTGGGCTGGCAGGAGCCGGTGCCACGCTCCCATTGCCGCGGTGACAAAGCAAAGCTGTCCCCAAAAATGTGCCACAGCCACGCTGGGTGTCCCCATCCGGCTGCCTTGTGGGGTGGCTGCTCGCCGGCCCCGGTGCCAGCACCCGGCACTCGCCGCACGGTGCCCGGTGCGCTGCGCCTCCGGTGCCAAACCGGGGGTCCCGGTGGTGCCTTTCCGCAGCCCCCCGGTGCGCGGTGCCGCTGCCCGGCTCCCGGCGCGCACAAGCGGCTCCCGGTGCCCGCTCCCCGCTGCCGGTGCCGCCCCCGCGCCGCCCCCCGGTGCCTCCCCCGGTGCCGCCCCCCGCCGCCCCCCGGTGCCTCCCCGCACCGCCCCGTCCCGTGCGCTGCCGACGGAGCATGGCGGGCCCGAGCGGCGGGGCTCGGCGGCCGCTGCTGCCGCTGCTCCTGCGCCCTCGCCCGGAGCCGCCGCCGCCGCCGCCTCCGCGCAGCCCGGAGCCGCCGCGCAGGGCCGGGAGCTCGGCGGCGGCGGCGGCGGGGCCGGCTCGGCTGAAGGGCCCCGCGGAGCTGCCGGGGCCGGGTTTGCTCCGGACTTTCGTCTGGCTCTTCCTGCGCGGCTACCTGCTGCACACACACCGGCTCCAGGTGCATGGGCGGGCGCGGTTTGGCCGGCCCGGGGGGATGCGGGATGTCCCCATTGGGGGGGGGGCTGCGGGTCCCCGAGGGTGAGAGGGAGGTGGGGAGGATGGCACGGTGAGCCGGGGGGGGTTTGGGGATGGGTGGTGGGGATGGGGTCGCGGTGAGCTGGGTGCCTGCGTGGGGAGCGCCCCGGCACCCGTGGGGGGATGCTGGGGGGGGCAGCGCGCAGAGGGGCTGGTGGAGAAGCGGGTGGCACCCAGAAGAGCCCACCGGCTGCCTCGGAGTGCCCGAGCCGGGCAGGGCCACGCGTGCCTTGGCTTCCCCTCGAGGGCCAGGGGATGCTTGCAGGGTCCCTCCCGGCGTCCCCATCCCGCTCCAGCTGCAGCGAGCAGCAGTTTGGGGGGCAGATGCGGGGGGCATGTGGTGCCCGGGGATGCAGGGGAGGAGCAGGCAGCTGTTTGTTTCCTTCTGTCGGCACTTCCTCATACGTCGGATGAAGCAAGCCATGGGCTTGGCTGGCCGCGAGCCAGGCAGCAGCCTCCAGCACCCTGGAGCTCCGACCCGCCACGGCTGGGAGGAGAGTGCGGGATCAGGCCTCCTGGCACCGCAGAGCAGCGGGCACCTTTGCCAGGGCTGTGGCAGGGGAGCAGGGGCTCGGGGAGAGCAGGCACAGGTCCCTGCTGCTCCCCTGGGGTTCTGAGCGTGGCCCAGCTTTGCAGGCAGCTCCGGAGGTGCCTTCCCCTGATGCCAGCAGCTTCTCCCAGCCCTGCGCTCCAAATCCTGAGCCGTGCCGGGTCCTGGCCATGGGCGCATGCTGGCAGCAGGCTTCGACCCAGGGTGCAGCCACCCGCAGCCCCCTGTTCTCAGGGTGCACCACGCCTGCGGCACCGGGGCGGCCGTCCCTCCCCCTCCTCCTGCCACCACGAACGTCTCCCCGCGGTGACGAATCCAGATGAATCCGGGCTCAGGCTGCGATGCAGTCAGTCACCAAGGGAGATTGTACCACGTGCATCCCCGCAGCCACGGGGAACCGGGACCACGGCTTCCCTGCTGGGTCCCCGCAGCCCCCTGGGCTTGGTCCCGCTCCGTGGGGGCTGTGGCGGTGCCCGGCGAGGTGCCACGAGCCCTTTGGAAGTGGCCCTGTGGCTTGCAAGGGGGTGCCTGGGGTGCGCCGGGTGCTCCGAGGGGTCGCAGGTGAGGAGAGGGGAGCTGTGAGCCCGGAGGAGGGCTGATGCTGGATGTCCCCTGGATGGTACAGGAGCCCAAGGCCACGTGTGGCCCCAGCGCTTGGACACCTGCCCCGGGAGCAGCCCGGTGCTGATCATTAACCACCCCTTATCGGTGGCGGGTTCAAGGACCCGCTCCCGAGCACAGCAGGGATGGGGTGATGCTGGGAGCAGCAGGGCTGGGATCTGCTGATGGCCACTGCCATGGCCCCGCATCTTCGCCAAGCCCCGTGCGCATGGCAGCTGTCCCTGTCCCTGCTGTCCCCCCCTGGTCTGTGCCACCCTAAAAGACCCTGGGATGGCTGAGGGAGGTGCCCGCAGGGGGTTGGTGCCTCCTGTGCTTGGGCACTGATCCAGCCCCGGTGCTGAGCGCTGCCCCCACCCCGACTCCCCCTTCACCCTGCCTTGCTCTGCTGCCTCGCAGCTGATGTCCCGGCGCATTTATGGCCCCATCTGGAAGTCGACCTTCGGGCACTACCAGAACATCAACATCGGGAGCCCCGTGGTGCTGGAGCAGCTGCTGCGGCAGGAGGGCAAGTACCCGATGCGCAGCGACATGGCCCTGTGGAAGGAGCACCGGGACACCCGGCGCCTGCCCTACGGCCCCTTCACCGAGTGAGTCCTGCCCTGGCCGTGCTCTGCGGGGCACCAAACCCCCTGCCCCCTTACCCCGGGGTGCTGTGGGGTCGGGGCAGGAGCTCCCTGCACTCCCTTTTCCGGAGGGGTGGAGAGCCTGGCAGGGCTCGGGGCGCATTTGGCACGGCGCTGGCTGAGCCCGGCTCCCCTTGCAGGGAAGGGGAGCGCTGGTACCGCCTGCGCCAGGTCCTCAACAAGAGGCTGCTGAAGCCCTCGGAGGCGCTGCTGTACGCGGATGCCATCGGCGAGGTGGTGTCGGACCTGATGGTGCGGCTGCGCGAGGAGCGGAGCCGCAGCCCCTCGGGGGTGCTGGTGGGGGACGTGGCCAACCTGCTCTATCGCTTCGCCCTGGAAGGTAAAAGGGGGGGGCCCGGCCCTCGCCCCCGCCCCGCTGTGTCCCCGCGGGGGTCTGGATGCGGTCTGTTCCCGCAGGGATCTCCTATATCCTCTTCGAGACCCGCATCGGGTGCCTGAAGCAGCAGGTCCCCGCCGAGACGCAGCACTTCATCGACTCCATCAACCTCATGTTCAAGAACTCCATCTTCGCCACCGTCCTGCCCCGCTGGAGCCGCAAGGTGCTGCCCTTCTGGGACCGCTACCTGGACAGCTGGGACACCATCTTCGCCTTCGGTGAGCCCTGGGGATGGGCTCAGACCCCATCACGAGGGGGGCAGCCCCCCCGGAGAGCCGCCGAGCGTGGCCAGGGCGCGTTCCTTTTTGGCCACCCGGGGTCTGCCCGCCTCTCCGTGCACTCTGGGTCACCTCCCCGTGGCCACGTCTGTCCCCGCAGGCAAGAACCTGATTGATCGGAAGATGAAGGAGCTGGAGGGGCAGGTGGAGCGGGGCAAGGAGGTGTCTGGCTACCTGAGCTACCTGCTGGCCAGCGGCAGGCTCAGCCTGGACGAGGTCTACGGCAGCGTGGCCGAGCTGCTGCTGGCCGGCGTGGACACGGTGAGGGCCAGCCCCGCACTGCCCCAAGGGCTCAGGGACCCATCGGTGCAGCCCCTGTGCTCCCTTCTGCCACCTGCCCGGCTCCGTGCCTCAGTTTCCCTCAGGGTTTCCATGCGCACGGGGCTGGCTGGTGCCACGCTGGTGCACCGTGAGGGTGTTCTGGTGCCAGCCCCATCTCCCTCCCTCCCCTCTGCTCCCCCAGACCTCCAACACACTGTCGTGGGCCCTGTACCACCTCTCCCGGGACCTAGGCATCCAGGAGACCCTGTACCAGGAGCTGAAAGCCGTCGTGCCCCCGGACCGCTTTCCTCAAGCCGAGGACATCCCCAAGATGCCGATGCTCCGGGCCATCATCAAGGAGACGCTGAGGTACAGCCTCACGGCTTTTGGGGGTGCTGGTGCTGGGGACACCGGGCAGGCAGGGTGCAGAGCTGGGTTGCAGCCCCCTGGGGCCCACCCACATCCTTCCCGGGGGGGGACGGAGCCGCCGGGCAGCGGGAGATGTTCCTCCTGGCCCTGCCTTGGGGCCCAGGTGGGAGCAGCTCCCGCACCAACTCTCCCCACATCCCGACCCAGGGTCTACCCCGTGGTCCCCACCAACGCCAGGGTCTTTTACGAGAAGGACATCATCATCGGAGACTACCTCTTCCCCAAGAACGTGAGTCAGGGGCGCTCCGGGGGGGACCCCGCTGTGCCCCGCGGGGCGTTGACCCCCTTCTCACCCCGCAGACCCTCTTCGTCCTGGCGCACTACGCCATGTCCCACGACGAGACCTACTTCCCCGAGCCCGAGCGCTTCCTCCCCCAGCGCTGGCTGCGGGGCTACGGCTCCCCCCACCACCCCTTCAGCTCCATTCCCTTCGGCTACGGGGTCCGCGCCTGCGTCGGCCGCCGCATCGCCGAGCTGGAGATGCACCTGGCCCTCGCCAGGGTGAGTAGGGACCCCCCAGGCCGTGCTGGGTGTTTTTGGGGGGTCTCGAGGCACCGCCACTCTCCTTTTTCCCCCCTCCAGATCATCCAAGCGTTCGAGGTGCGGCCGGACCCCCGCGGCGTGGAGGTGACGTCCGTGTCCCGCATCGTGCTGGTGGCCGACAAGCCCATCAACCTGGAGTTCATCGCTCGCCCGGGGGCCCCCTGAGCAGGAGGCTGGGGGTTTTGCTGTGCCTTTCACACGCTGCCAGGGGTCCCCCCACCCCCAGCCCCGTCCCGTCCCATCCCGTGCCCCCCTGGGCTGCGGCGGGGACCCAGGAGCTCTCCCTGCCGGGGTTGGGGGGCGCAGGGAGGGGGCTGGCGGCCGTGGGGTGTCTCCTTCGTCCCGTGATCGTGTCGCTGCGCGTGGATCTGTGCCTGGGGCCAGGACGCCCGGGTCCTGTCTCAATAACTGACCTTGGCCCCAGCCCTTTCTCCGTGCCTCAGTTTCCCCAAACACACACACCTTGCGGGGCAGGATGGAGCCGCCAGCGGGGTTTTGGGGTTTTGGGGTTTTGGGGAGGGACAGAGCCAGCCCTGGGGAGTAAAAGTGCAGCTGGCAGCAGGTCCCCGCCGTGGGGAGGGGGCTGGCACCATGCCCCCCGGCAGTGCCAGCCAGCACAGGGGGCGTGCATCACACGGGACCTCTCGCTATCAGTTGTTCCTCCCCGGAGATGCTGATAAGGGGGCACGGGAAGGGGCAGGGTGAGGCAGCAGGGGGGGAGGGTGGGCTCAGCTCCCCCTGTCCCCAAAGGCCACCAAGCTGCGTGCCTCAGGGTGTCCCCATGGGGGCAGAGGTGCCACCCGTGGCTGTCCCCAAATGGGCACCCCCCAGCACCCCCTCCCCAGCCCCAAGGAGCCGTGCCAGGCTGTGTGCCCAGACAGGCGAGGACGCGCCTGTGGTGCCTGGGGCAGGCAGCTTTATTCCAACAAGGCTGAGCAGACCGGCACATAAATAAATACCCCCCCCAAAAAAAAGTGTGCAAGGTCCCCTTGCAAGCACCGCTGCCGGGGCGCTCCAGCCCTAGGAGACCCTACAATAACCAAGGCTGTGTGTGCAGCTGAGCCACGCCACCACCGTGCCCCCTCCTGCGCCCGAGCCCAGCCCCCGGTGCCGCTGCAGCCCCCAGGACCCAGCTCACCGGGGGCTGAAGCACTGGGATCTGGCAGCAGTTTGGGATGGGACCAGGGTTGGAGGTGGCCAGGAGGGTCCCTGCACCCGGCTGCGCAGCCCTTCACGGCACGGTGCCCGTCAGGCAGCCCCACGTGCTCGCCCTTGGTCCTCCGCGAGGCTGGAGGGAGCTGGCCCCGGGCTCAAGACGAGTCCCAGGAGCGGGGCGGGTGGGCAGCACCCCCATACGGAGAGCCCCCGGGGCCTGAGCCTCCTTCCACGGCCCCGCCAATGCCTGGGCCGGGCCAAGCAAGAGGCCCCGAGTGGGACGAGGCGGCGGCGGCACGTCCCCGGTGTCTTCAGTCGATGCCTGTGGGGCGAGAGAGGGCACAAGGCCATAACCCCATAACCCTGGCGGGCACTGGTGCAGGGCCGGGCACCCTGTGGCATGGCACTCCGTCCTGCCCCGGTGGCCACAGGGCATGGGGATGGCACAGGGGACATGGGGACAGCGCAGAGGACAGCGGGGACTTGCAAGGGGATGGGGAAGGCACCGTGCTGGGGAGGTCCCAAGCCTGTACAGGGCAACTGGGTGCTGCTGGGATTGTGTGTGGGGGGGTCCCAAGCCCATTCCCGACCCCAAAAGTGCCGCAGTGGGGTGTGCGCGGTGACAGGGACCCAGCGGTGGGGAGGGGGCAGGAACGCAGTGGCGGGGGAGGGCAGCGCCTACCTGAAGTGGAGAGAAATGGAGGGTGCGAATGGAGGAAGATGGAGCGCCGTGGGCTAAGAGTTAAGAGCATCGATACCTGCGGGAGTGAGCACCAGGGCCTGGAGGATGTCGGAGAGGGAGACGATGCCCCGCGGGTACCGGTTCTCGTCCACCAGAACCAGGCGATGGACCTGCGGGCACGGCCAGAGCGTCACGGGGTGGGTGTGTGTGTGGGGAGGGGGGGACAGAAGGCAGGGAGGGGGCTGGTGGGCAGCAGGGACGCTGCCCGGGGGCTCACCTGCTCCTTGGCGATGCGGTCGATGATGTCCTCCATGGTCTCATGGGGGTAGCAGGTGAGGACCCCCTCCAGGCACACGGTGCGCTGCCGCAGCGCCTCGCGCACGCTGATGTCCAGGTTGTTGTAGGTCTTCTGGGCAGCCAGGTGCTGCGGGAGAGGCGGTGCCCGGGTGCATGGGGTGCCAGCACGCGTGGCCACCGCACGTGGGATGGGTGCTGGGGTGTGAGTGCCCCCACAGCCTGCTTTTTGGCACGTCCCCACCGTCCCCGCGTGCAGGCTCGTGCCACCGCGCTGGCGCACGGCCGTGCAAGCCCGCCCGGTACTCACAATGACATCGAACCTGGAGTAGAGCCCGACCACCTGTCCTGCGAGGAGACAGAGCAGGGGGGCTCAGGACGGGGGTTTTGGGGCTGGGAACGGGCCAGGAGGCACCGCAGAGGGGGGGAGCAGGGGGCTCTCCGCCCCGCGTACCGGCGGCGTTGATGACGGGCAGCGCGGAGACGCGGCGGTCCACGAAGATCTCCAGGGCCGTGTAGATGGGGGCGGTCTCGGGCACCACGGCCACGTCGCGGAAGGTGCCGACGCACAGCTCCTGCACCGTTTTCTTCAGGAAGCGGGGCTTGGGGATGGTGGAGCCCTGCTTTGGGGCAGGGCACACGTGCATCTGTACGCGCTACGCGACCCCGGCGAGCAGCACGCGCACCCTGCGCCCCACCCCGCCGTGCGCCCCCCCCCCTGTGCCCGCTGCCCCCCCGCACTCACGAAGATGTGGAGGAATTTGAGGATGCGTTTGTGCGTCAGGATGTGCAGGACGTTGCCCGAGGTGGGCTCGATGACGGGCAGGCGGTGGATCTTGTGCTTGATCAGGGAGTAGACGGCGTCGAAGAGGCTGCAGGGGACGGCGCGGGGGGACACGGCTGTGGCTGGAAGCCCCCCCGGCACCCCCCCCGTGGGGAGCACGGCTGTGTGGAGGGCAGCCGGGTGGGCGTCCCAGCAGCTCTCCCCCGCAGGCAGGAGCTCACCTATTGCTCGGTGAGATGTAGACCAGCGGCTTGAAGGAGCCCTGCAGGTACACCTCTACGAAGGGAGAGCGGTGGGAGCGGGGCCCCACACCCCCAGAGCCACTTCCACGCCGGGCACGCTGCCCCCAGCCCGGCCACCCCCTGTCACCTCCCCCTTTTACCTCTCCACGTCTCAATCTTGTGCTCCTCCACCTCGTAGATCTGAACCTGAGGGCAGGGAGAAGCCCTGGTCAGGGGGACCCTGCCAGAGGGGGCTTTGGGGGAGCTGGGGAGTGGGAGAAGCAGCGGCCACCCCGTGCCCTGCCCCGTGCCCAACCCCGTGGCACTCACCAGGGGCGAGCGGTAGTAGCGGTGGAGGATGTTGATGAAGTCGGTGATGGTGAGCATCCCTGCGGAGACACGGGGGGCTGGCCGTGCTGCCCGCACCCCGCAGCGGGCCCGGCACCACCCCGGGGCTCCCGGCACTCACCCACGAAGCTCTGAGTCTTGCTGTCCCACAGCGGGGCGGCGCGCACCCCGTTGGCCACCAGCGCCACGAAAGCCTTCTTGATCTGGCAACAGAGCGGGGAAAGGGGTCAGGGGGTCCCCGATTTCTCCCCCCACACACCCCGGGCTGGTCCCCCGTGGCCTCACCTCCAGGCTGGTGTCGAAGACGACGAGCTTGCAGCTGGTGGGGACGGCGTCGTAGCAGCAGTGGCTCCTCAAGAAGTGCATGTAGACCTCGGCGTCGGGGGTCTGGAAATCCCCCTCGGGGCCCAGCCCCAGCACCTCGGGGCCCAGCGTGAAGGTGACGGGCCTGGGGCTCCTCCGCCTGTCCTCCTCCTCCTCCTCCTCTTCCTCCTCTTCCCTGGGGACCTCCGGGAACCCTACGGGCAAACCTGCCCCGGCTCTGAGCCCCGCTGCCAGGTCCTGGTGCCCCCAGATCCCTTGGGGCCAGCAGACCCCCCCCAAACACCCACCTTCATCCTCGGGCCGGGCAGCGGCATCCAGCAGCGCCATCTGAGGGGGCACGGAGAGATTGGGGGGGTCAGCAGCACCCTGCCCAGCCTCGCCCCCACCCCAGGGTGCAGGTGGGGGGCACCCGGACAGCACAGCCCCTTTTGGGGAGGCAGCGGGGGTCCCCGGGGAGGGCAGGGGATGCGGGGCCGTGCGGGTGCTCCCTGTGCCGTGGCAGCCGTGCCCCGGCCCCCAAGGTGTAAATCCTGCTCCGGCTTCCTCCAATGCTGGGAGCCTGCAGGTGTTGGAGGGTCTCCGCGCCAGGAGACCCTACAATAACAAAGGGGCAGCTCCAAGCGGGAAGGGGGGCGAGCAGGACGGGCCGGCTGGCCCCACGTCCCCCCCTAATCCCCTGGGAGACCCTACAATAACAAAGCAGCACGCACCGCGGCGGCAGAGCCAATGTTTACATGCCACCCTACCATAACAAAGCTGCGTGGGCTGCTCCCTAAGGACACCACAGCTATCCCCGGCGGGGAGATGACCCCATACAAAAACACCCCCCACCCCGACCCTTCCCCAGAGCTGGGGACACCAGGGCAAGCAGGGGGCTCGTGCCCTGCTCCGTGCCCTTTTCCCCCACGCTGTGGGAAGGTGCCAGCAGCCCCCCCGTGCCCCCCACCCGCTGTGGCCGGTCCCCAGGCGGTGCCTTGGCGGCCGTGCCCCCCGCCCGTCCCGGGGGTACCTGCGGAGCAGCGGGGCTGGGGAGCTGCTCCATGCTGACTGTAGGGCAGCGCTGCTATTCTGGGCCCGCTGCTGGCCGGGCCCTGGCAGATAGGGTGTCACTGAGCAATGCCAGCCGTGCCCCCGCCGCCGGGGGGGCCACCAGGCAGCGCCACCCTGCCACCCCCAGACAGGCACCTGCAAGGGGCTGAGGCCCCAGGGGCTTGGGGAGGCGAGGGGAGGGTGACGGGGATGGGGATGGGTACAGGGTGGGAAAGCTGCCCCCTGCCCGGCCCCCGAGGGATGAGGCAGGAGGAGCAGGGGGTTTCGGCACCCCAAAGCCCTGGGGATGCTGGAGGAGGGATGGCCCCGGTGGCAGCCAGCAGCTTTGGGGACACAGGGACAGCCGGTCTGGGCACTTTGTCCCTGTGGTGGTGTCCCCCAAGCCGTGCCTGCCCCAAAACCTCTTTCCTGGGCCACCCCTCCTGCCCCACGCTCGCTCCCGGCTCCGTTTCTATTTCAGGAAGGTTGAAGGAACGCCTGGCCTGCTGCCGGGCCAGCCCTGGGCGAGCAGGCGTGGGGCTGGCTGTAGGGACGGAGCGGCTCCGTGCCCCCCATGGGACGGCTGGAGCTTGGCCGGGGTGGGGAGCAGGGCCCTGAGCCCCCCCAGGTCAGGACCCATGCGGGAGATGCTGCCAGGCAGGGCCAGGCGGAGGGTTTTAAATCACGGCCGACAGCTTCCCAAAATACCCGGGGATGCTGGGGCCAGCTGCGAGCACCCCCGTGCACCCCGTTAAGGAGCAAAGGCCTCGCTCCCGGAGCACTACAGCAAAGGCAGGGCCCAAAAACAGGGAGGAAGAGGAGGGAGGAGGCAGGGGGCTGGGTGCTGGGCACGAGGCAGCAGGGCCGGGGTGCCCCCAGGGCCCCCCCCAGAGCCACCCCGCTCCCCTGTGGCCCCGGCACGCAGCTGGGCAGCCTGGCTCCAGGCTGGGCGCTGCGGCGGTGCTGGCAAGAGGCAGCTCCGCTTTCGGTGGCTATTTTCAGGTGCTGGAGAGAAGCCGAGGAGTGATGAGATTGTCACCAAGGAGACCAGAAAACAGGGCCCAGCTCCGGGCACGGGGGGCTGCGGGGAGAGGGGAAGGAAGGGAAGGGGTTTCTGCCAGCCCCAGGGCAGGCTGAGGGGGCTGCCAGGGGTGGGGAGGCAGCAGCTGGAGACAGAGAGAGGCCACGAGAGCAGCCGAGTGCTGAACTTTAATGGAAATCCTTGATAAAAACGAAGGGAAAAGAGACCAGAGCCCAGGAGAACAGCACCTGCCTGCAGCCCCCACGCACTGCAGGTACCCCCGGAGGAGAGACAGCACCGAGGGGATCCTCCTCCAGCTCCTTGTACCGCTGGGAGCCAGGCAGGAAAAAAAAAGGGGCAAAAAGCCCAGCTTCTGCCCGCAACCCAAGGCTGGCAAGGGGCAGGAGGGTGGCACGGGCATTCAGAGAGGATAAAACACATGGGCTAGGAGGGCCAAGCCCTGCTCCTCCCAGAGGAGCAGTGTGGGGGCCAAGGACTTCTCTCCAGGGGGCCCAGGCTCTCCCCGCGCTGGCCTGCAGTGAGGGGGGAGCAGACTCAGCTCCCTGGGGCTCGGGGTCAGTGCGGGGTGACACAGGCAAGCACAGGCTCAGCCCATGCAGGTCGGGGAAGGGAAGGCCAGGCTGACTCTAACTTCACTCGCAGCTCCCATGCAGCAAAGAAACCTCCCCCCCCCTCCGGCTCGAACATCAGCCACAAACCCAACTTCAGCAGCTCCTGCCCTTTGTTTTAAAAAAAAGGAAGTCACACAGCTCTCCCCAGCAAAACATCCCTCCCTAAAAACAGCCCGCAGGCAGGCGTGAGGCTCAGGGGGCTCCGGAGCCAGCTCCTGGCTCTTCCTTTGAGGTAGGTTGAGGTGTCCCCAGGGAGGGACGGCAGCTGCCCGGTCACAGCAGCAGGGCAGCGTCAGAGGCAGGCGGCAGGCTTCTGCTCGGCTGCAGCAGCGTGCTTGGAGAGAGGTAAAGTTGGAGCAGGGCTGGGCTCCAGGCATCTCCTGAGGTCCTCGTCGGCTGGAGGCAGGAGTTTGCTGCAGGAGAAAGGAGAAGCCGTTCGAGACAGAGATGGGATGTCCACGGCAGCCACTCCCCAAGCACCACGCAGCCCAGTACGCACGGGGCGTACGGTGCCAAAGAGACAAGTTTGGTCTTGCCAATACCATGCCAACCCAACCCCGTTGGCTCTGCAGAAATCAGGTGCTGGCATCAGACCCCGTAAGCCTTCTTCCTCTCCCCCTCAGACAAAGCTGGCCTCCCTGCTGCCAGTCCTCCCGCAGGGTGTCAGCCCCAAAGCCGCGCTGCAAACAGCACGGCCAACGCCAACTCACCCCAGTCCTCCCAGTTCCAGTTTGCCGAAGCCATTTGACTGAACGCCGCTTTTCTGGAGGAGGAAGGACTTCGGGAAGGACCACTGCAGGAGGAGAGAAAGACAAGCAAATGGCCCTTTTGCAAAATCCCCTCAGCCCGCTGTGCCCAGAGAATAGGCTGGGATCTGCAGTAGGCTGCCCTGCCGTGCTTCAGCTTCAACTGCCTTACACTGCTGCACATCGTCACTGCCACCAGCCTGTTCCCAGAATAGCAAACAGAGCAGTCTCTGCTCTCTGCTTAATGAATCCCTCTGCTGTAAGTGGGAGCAGAGCATCTTGAGGTCAGAAGAGTGGGTTTCTTCGCTAGATCAGCCTGCTCCAAGGCACAGGAGTGACAGACGGAGATTGTTCCCTCACCAAGGGGAATAAAGGGCAGGCGGGATGCTAAATTTGTAAGGCTGTGCCCAACGCATCCAAGGAGTCTCAGATGCAAAGTACTTGCCGATCTGATTTACTGCACGGACTTTATGTTAGTGAGGGATGGAGAAGTGTGGGTTTTTCCAGACTGCTGGAGGCCTCGGCAGCGAGGGAAGAACAGTGCAAACAGGTAGGGCAGGAATGGAACGCACAGCAAGTGCTTCTGAAGCAGACAACTGCAGATTTGTGGGCTCTCTGCCCCCCTCTTCACATGCTTTGGAGCACAGAACCACCTCTCCCTAGCTTACCCGTAGCCATACTCACCATCTGGGCCAGATCCGTCCCCGCCCCGGTGTGGTACCCTTTGCCACACCAGTTCTTCAGCAGCTCCAGACCTGGGCAGCGACAGAACAGAGAAGAAGCAAGAATGAGCAGCAAACAGGCAAAGTCTCCCCCAGCTTAGGGCTCACAAATACACTGCAGAGCGTGAACCGACCCTGCAGTACAATGGCACGCAGTAACTGCCTGAACACGTGCCTCAGCCCCAGCAAACACGGGGTAAAGCGAGGGCGTTCACCCTTTGTAGGAGCAAACGGCGCCGAGCGCCAGCACGTGGGCTGCCGCAGTGCCTGCCTCGCTGCCGGGGAGCCAGACGCACTGAGCAGCGGGCTGAGCCAGGCAGGGAAACTGGGGCAACGCAGGATTTGCTGATTTGGACCAGACTGGCTGTCCCCCAAGCCCGCTGCCTGCCAACAGCAGCTCAGGTAGCCTCCTCCTTGCACAGCACCGACCGCAGCAGCTCGGTGCATCACCTCCTACCTGCCTGGAGACACCACGGGCAGGCAAGCGCACGCTCAGCTCCACGTGGGCTCCATCCCCGGCAGGTGCCAAGGCTGAGGTGCTGTGAGAGTTAAGAACCTGAGGACCAATGGCCAGGAACTTGATGCTGCCCCAGCTGGGGTTACTGTGGCTTGCTATACGATACCAGCCCTGGCTATAGGAGGAATCCTTGCTGCCCAAACTGTGCTCCTTGCTGACCTTTCAGCGAGCCCCAGGACCTCAGGGGGTAAAAAAAAATAAAAAAAAAATGTTGGGGGCTGAGGGCAGCTGGACAGCCCTGCCCCAGCTCTGTGCACCAGGCAGGGCTCTGCACCTTGCTGGCCAGGGAGAGATGAGGACAGAGAGGAATGTATGTCGCTGGGAAGGGGGCACGGGGAGATTGGGTTTTACTCGGGGGAAGGCAATGGGGCAGAGCAAATCTGCTTGCCGGGCTGCCAAGGGGATGCTGGAGCACTGAACCAGGACCCAGCCCGAGCAGGGCAGCACTTCAGTGCGGATGATGACAGGACCTTTCCTCCAGCTGATGGAAGAGCATCCTGAAAAGGCATTAGCGAGGCAAAGAGTGACACATGCTGACAGCACAGCTGGAGAGGGCTGCGAGGTTGTTATCGCTGTGTGAAGGACAGTCGCTGACCCCTTTGATATTTGCTTAAACAGCAGTGAAGAGTGACAAAAAGCTTTTTTTTTTTTTTTTTTGTTTTCCCCCTTTTTTTCTTTCCTCTACGTTACAGCCACACCAGGAGCGCACATACAGCTGTTTCAGTGCAAGGCTGACTCCTACAGAAACATCTCCAGAGAAGGCAGGAGCTAGATGAGCCACAGGCTCACTCCTTTTGCGTTCTCCAACTCCTCACACTGGAACTCTGCTAGTCCTCTCTCCTCAACAGCCTCTCCCACTGTCCTGGGTGAGAAGGAATCAGTCTGGCCCAGCAAGCCTCACTAAAGGCCAGTTTTTGTTAAAATACAGAGCTGTCCCGGAAAGATGGAAATGACAGCTAAATTTCCAGGGTTTAGGAAAAACGCCCCTTTCTCCTGCATGCAGACACTTTTTTCATTGACTAAAAAGCAGCAGAAGACCAGGGAATAGGCCCAATTTTCCCTTCACTTCACAGATCAGCTGTAAGGAACAAACCCCGGCAACCCCAGCTGTCTCTCCCTCAAAAGAAGGCAGAGGTATGCACCAAGAGGCCAGAGCTACAGGTTGAAGGCAGAATCCAGCCTGCTTCGGTTGGATACCAGGAAACCCTGAGGCCCCTAGAGTGCTGGTGCTGAGTTTAGCACAACCAACATCTGTGATCGGCTCGGAATAAGCTTTTCCTGGCATGCGAAGCAGCCTGGGAGGGGAACATATTTCCTGGGTTAGTGTGGAGGCAGGCAGCTCCCTCTCTTAAAACGTTCAGAAGTCTCCCACGACCACAGGCTGGAGCCTGCCTGACTCAGGTAACCACGCCAGGCCCTCGGGTGGCACTTACCTTTGTGTTTGTTCGAGTAGTACTTGAGCTCCCACTGGCTCACCAGGATGTTGAAGTAGCGAGGCTGCTCGAAGAAGCGCAGATACCGCATGGAGATGTGGGTGGGGAACACCCGCTCAAACTGCCCGCGCCGCGAATACTCGTCCTCTGTTTCCACGAGAACGCGGACGTCATCTGGGGTCAAGATGTCCAAGACAGAAGAATAAAAATCCTGCAGACAAGAGCAGCCCGGGGTCAGGGGGAAGTGAACTATGTTTTGCCAGTCCCCTTTCCCACCTCCCTACTCCACGAACCCTTCCAGGCAGAGGTAAATATGTGCCTGTGCAGTAGTTTAAGCAAACCTGACTTATTTCTGATCAGCTCTCCTGCAGAGATCACGCCCAGAGGGGAGCAATCAGAAAAAGGGCATAGGATAGACACGTGGGATCGTTTGGAAAAGTGGCTTGGCAGTACTCTGGCAGTGCAAGTAGCAGAGGAGGTTGTGTCATACCTGGTCAGGTACCTTCTGTGTCAAGTAATAGGCCTTCTTCATCTTCTCTGCTGTGAAATGCTCAGAGGCTGGCCTGGGCTTCTCCTTCAAAGTGCTGCCCAGACTGAGGACACAAAAAAAAAAAAAAGTGGTAGAACATTTAAGCAGACAAAGCCAAGTACTGCTGTGGCAGGGCTGCTCCCAGCAACTTTGGTGTGATCATGACACCCTTGGGAAGGTGCTGTGGAGGAGAGAATGTTTTCTCCACGGATTTCACTAGTTCTGAGATCAGTGATGCATCCGCAGCCTTGTGCATCGGCACAGGACCCAGGCAGGATGTGGGCTAGGCAACGAGGAGGATCCTGCCAGCTCCTCACTGAGGCACTGCAGCATTCCTTCATCTGAAACATTAATGACCGCCTCGTACCCACATGGGATGCAAGAGGACCTGATTCAGAGCACACACAGCCTGGAGGGATCACAGATGTACATCCCACTGGGGATGCAGTTCCCTAAGTGCAGTGACAGCCCTGGGCGTCCTCAGCACTGGGACTGCACGAGGCAGGAGAGCACCGCTGGCTCCAAGACTTCCTCATGCAACGCCCGAGAATTCCCAAGCCTTGGTTTCAGCCACAGCTCCACATGCCATGGGAAATCCTGGCCTTTTGTATGATCTGACCAGCAACCATCTGAACTATTCGAAGCACCCAAATGAACCATTTGGGGATGCCAGAGCCTGGGAGATACTTGTCCAACACCTTTTAACACTTACATCAACGCAGCTAATTTGTTCTGCCGCCACAAAAATAATTAGAAGTGCGCAGATCCAAACAGGAAGAGCAGAGCCCTGAGGCTGCACTGCATGGTTCTTGGGAACATCCAAATCTACTGGAATTATGCCCGTATGCAAAAAAAAAAAACCAAACACCCTTCGTATCCTTCCCAGGGCAGGAGATACAGTTTAGCAAGGCTGACTCTGGATGCAGGAACTCTGGTAATGCATCATCTGAACCATGTTAAGGATCTGGTTAATCCCCTGCAGGTCCCTCCAAGGACACCTGCCCTTCAGCACCTCTGCTGCAAGCCGCAAATGAGCGTGTGATCAAAGCGCCGCGCACGAGCTGGCGAGAGCTCCCTGGGCTGGAATGGGCCCGCGCTCCAAGCTTCTCCCTTCGCTCAGGGCACACAGCAGGCAGGAGGCCCCTCTTCCTCCGTGTCTGCACATCACCCCAGCAAGCTGCCCCTTGGGTGACGTAGGGCCAGCAGCCTCCCTGCTACTGCAGGGAACAGGACTGGTCCTCCCCACCCCCTGTCAGGTCTGGAACCAGTGAAAGCCCCAAAGCGTGGTAAAACACAAAAGGAAAAGGGGCTTGGGTGGGCACATGCCCAGGAATTAGCCTAACGCAAAAACAAAAATAGAAAAAAAGAAAAAAAATAATAGTCACTTCTACTGCAAGACAAAACTGCACACCCACAAACATGTTCTCCATCCTCTGACACCTGTAATTCTGCCTAAGGAACAAATTGCTCCAGCCTTTGCAAAATAACAGGTGCTCCTCCAGCTCAAGGCGGCAGCATGTCAGCTCTGGGGGATGGGGTAAGCGGATCCAGCCCCAACACAGCCAGCCAGCCCTCCAAGCAGATGGAGAGGCAGCATGGCTCAGCATCACGTTAGTTCTGGCAGGGGGAAGGAAGACTCGACTAACTGCAGAGCAAGCACGAATTACCCTGGCCTGGCCTCACTTCCAACTATGGACTTGCAGATGAGGCATAAATCCTTCTGCCTCGAAGGGACCGCAGGAACCAGATACCCATGTGATGATGCAAGTCCCTCAGAACCACAGCTGAAGGACCAGCAAGCACAGGCTCTTAACAGCACAGAAACCAGCATCTACTGGGCTGAAAACAGCCCCCAGATGAACTGCCCCGGGAGAAAAGCCTGCTTTGCCCTTCTGCCCTGACAGAGAAGGGGGCTGACCTGCAGGTGGAGTCACTCCTGGTCTGCGGCCTCGAGGCTACGCTGTCCGTGCTGGGCAGAACGAAGCCAGCGAGGTTGAGCAGGTCCCGGATCATCTGGCCCTTGATGCTCACATCCAGAGGGGAGTTGGAGTGGAGGCTGCGGGAAGGGAGCATCACAGCAGTCAGAGCTAAAACAAGAGGTGCTGAGCCCCGTGTCCCCCAACATCACGCCCTCCTTCACGGGGGCTCCCCACCAGAAATAGCTCGCTTCACTCCCTCTTCCCAGCGGGCTGCCGGAAGGGAGGACTTTGCAGCAGGATGGCAAGGATTGCTGCAATCAGGAGAGGGAGGCTTCAAAGCCCACCACCATTCAGCACAGGGTGCAGGGGGCATCACAGGCCGAATTCCCTTTGTGATAAAAAAATTCGTCCACCCTGCACTGGCTCTGAGACAGACTTTGGAGGAGAAACTGCTTTACCTCGGGGAAATGTTGACCTCTAAGATCCAGGGCTTGAGGTTTTCATCCAGCATGATATCAAACCCAAAGAGCTCATGGCAACAGTAGGGCCGCCGCACGTACATCTTCACCAGGCTGTTCACGTAGGGCTCAGATCTGCAAGCCAAGTGAAAACGCTCGTTTCCACCAGGCAGCCAGCAGAGATCTGCCTGTTCACAGCACACTGCCGCTTCTGAGAGCGCACTCAGCCACACGCTGCGGGAACGGGTGGGCTGAATGACTGAGGCAGGTCTGCAAGCTGCTGCTGCACTGCGTATGGAGCCGCCATCAGATCCTGAGCCACCTCCCCGCCCCCCAGAGCTGCCCCCACCCCAGCCTTTGTCAGACAGGGCCTGCTTCTGAAGGCAAGGATTCCCCCAGCCCCGAGGGACTTTTATTTTCAGGCATCCTGCGCAAGTGGTGCAGCGGGTGGCAGGCACGGGGCAGAGTGCCAGGTACGCTGTGCCCTCCTGGGCACCACCCCTGCGCCGCAGGCAGAGCCAGGAGCTATGCACCCCTTGCAGCTACTGCAGAAAGAACGTGGGTAACACGATAAAAGGAAGGATCTGGAGAGAAATACTGAAGCCAACGGCGGTGGCAGCATTTAGATTAAGAGGAAAAGGACCAGGTTGAGAGGGAGCTGAGAGGAACGGAGCAAGGGGTGGCAGGACTCACGCAATGATGGTTTTGATAACGATGTCCTTGATCTTCTCCCAGATGGCCTCGCTGTTAACTCCTTTCTGGGTCAGGTAACTCCAGAGAGCTTTGAGTGCCCTGGGAGACAGAAAGCAAAGGAGATGGCTTTGTAGCCCTTTGCTGCCTAAACCTGCTAGGGAAGTGGTAACAGCAACGGGGAGCATTGACAAAGCTCTTCCTCAGCAGCAAGCCGGGCGCAAATCTCCACTTTCCCTGAGCGCAGCCATCCTTTTGCCATCCTCAAACCAGTCAACTCCTGGTTGCAGCCCTCCCCAGCCTGGCACCTCATCTTGCAGGGCCAAGCTACCAGAACCATAAATCTGTCATAGACTTGTCCCAGCATTGGAGTAATAAGTCCCAAATTAGCACATGAGCGAGGTACGTCAGCCCCAGATCTTCTTTTCCCTCCCCCTCCGTGTCCTTAGCAAACCTCCCCTTCCTGCAGGCCTTCTCCATGAGCACTGCAAAGCAGCTCAGCAGGAATCCAGCAAGACCCCCGTAAATCTTTTAGCTCAAGTCATTTCGCTGAGGCTCTGGGGGTGGAGAGATTTCATTTATTTTTATTTTTATATTGTGGAGAAAAGGATGGTGGGGGAGAGGCTCTCTGCTTTTTATGAGTTTCCCACACCACACCAAGCGCTGCGAGTTGCCCTGACATTAAGCCAAGGATGCTCAGATGTTGCTTAAATGAGACCGTGTGGCCAATGGCCAGGAATCCAAAGGTCACGCTTCCTGCATACAAGATGGAGTTGATTACAGCCACTCTCATCTTCAGCGTGGGAGCAGCCAGCTTTGATTTGCGTGGCGGGACCAAAAAACCACACGATCCCACCCCCAGGGGATGCCAGCTGCTGGGGGACAGCAGCCCCTTCTCTGTGCACCTGTGGAGGGACAGACCCCCGGATCCAGGTCCAAGAAAGCAATCCTCTCACAGCAAAGCACCTCTCGCAGCTTCCCTTTGAAGTGAACTAAGCAGCCCAGCCCAGGCCCACAAATCGAGAACTCTAACCTGCACTATTTTTAAAAGAGTTTAAACACCACTGTGGAATCAGAGACAAGTGCCTGAGCACTTGGATCAGTCCGCCCGTGGGACAGCAGGGAACAGAAACTCCTGCAAGACTGCAGCCCTGCTCTGAAGTGCCTAGAAATGCACTGCTGCTCCTTAGCAGCACGTCCCCTTCACACCGATTAGCACACACATTACCCATTTTGTACCAAACCTGCTCCATTCTCTGGCTCCGCAGAGAAGCGTGCGATGGGCAGAAGCTCCCACCCAGCCCACCTAGCTAATTTAAGCGTCAGAACTGCCTATCAAGTTTCTAACAGGAAAAAATAATATATCAGACTCAGCCTTAACCACATCCCATCAACCCCACACCAGGGCAAGAAGATGAATGAGCACAGATGAGAGCAGAGCTTGAAGCAGGGATCAGTACAGGCAACAGCCACAGCTGAAGCAGCAGTGGACAGGATAAATCACAGGCCAGGACAAACTCATTTCTCCAAGCAGGAGGAGAAAATACAGGAAGCACCTTCGAGTTTTGGGTACAAATACCAAAAATAAGGCTGACTTGACAGGAAAAAGAAAGAGCTGCCCCTGTGCCCTGAAAGCTCCCCCCCCAAGCACCTACCATTTGTGCCCCTGACAAGCAGTCTCATCCGAATTGGACTTATACTCCGTGTTCTTCTTGTTCACGCTGTAATTGGTCAAGTGCACGAATTTGTTGCTGAGGCTCTTCATCGAGGAGGAGTACCTGGAGGAGATGAGAGCAGGACAAGCAGTCTGCAGCAGCTCTGCTACCTTTCCTCTCGGCCACCCGCTAGCTCTGCTGCTGCCCTTTCCCAGGGTGCCTGGAGCAAGGCCTCCTCCACAACCTCTATCCCCACAGACCCAGAGCTGACTGGACGAAGGACGAGGCACAGAGCAGGCTGCCTCGGGACTGAGGGACGCAAAAGATCAGAGCATTGCTGAGCAAAAGCAGTGAAGGAACTGCAGCAGCCCAGTGCGATATAGCCAAAACTGGATGGGACGTCTTAATTTATGGTATGTCAACTCCCAGCACAGGCAGCACGTTTATCTTGAGCTGAGCTTGCTTTGGGAAAGGTGGATGAATGAAGCATCCTCTCAAATTTTCTTTCAGTACTACCCCCTGCAATGACCCTGTGTGTTTCCAGACTCTCAAACCAGCAAGCTACAGCTTCGAGCATCCATTGCACGTGGAACAACCGCCTCCTGCCCAAGCTAACGGGGGTGCCACAGCCACGCGTGGGCTCAGCACTGAGGAAGACCCCTCTCACCTCTCTGCCACGCAACTTACTTGCAGCTAGCGAAGCGAACCAATCCGTCCTTGAACAGGTAAACCCTGAGGGGATCGTAGCAAGTGACATACACGTAGATCCTCAGGTCAAATTTCCTCCCGCCAATGAGGTAGGGTTTGTGCAGGTACCTGCAAGGGGAAGCAAGCACCAGGAGAGGGTCACAGCTTCTGCGAATGTTCTGGGAATATTTAAGAGGTACAGCGGGCCAGAGATGGTTTGGTTCAGTGAGCAGAAACAGCTGGAAGTTTTCACCCGAACCATTTCATTATTCACCCCACCTCAAAAGTTCATGATTTTCCATAAAAAGAGCTTATTGCTTCACATGGGAGGCAGACAAGCCAACACAGCAGCTCCCCGCCTGCCAAACAGCACAGTGCTCCTGCCCTCAGGAGAACCTTCCCAGAAAGCAGGCACAAACCAAGATGAGCTACTCCATTTTTCTGCACAAGGAGAGATTTTGAGAATCCTCTCATTTCAAGACAACCCTTTGGCCAATTCCCAACTCCTCCCAGTGGGCTTATGAGCACTGGGTAAGGTTCGTGTGCCTCTAAAGACACCAAACCCCAAAGTTCAAAGCAGTGGGAGTGAGATCCCAGCAGAGCTGAAGCTGGCTCACCTGCCAGACAGAAGCTCCAGAACGCCTGTGGAGCCAAACTAAGATCTAGATTGTACCCAAGACCACAAAACTTCCTGCAGGGATAGCAGCACTCCTGTAAGCCCAGCTGCAGCTGACAGAGCCAGGCTTCCAGCAGCAGCATTACGCCCAGGCAGCAGAGAAGTTTCCAGACGCAAATCAGATGCTTCTGCTCTGCTGGGTAGTGGCCAGATCTGCCCAGATCTGGCCTGAGGGGTGAGGCACTAGGAAGTCGACCTGTCAACCTTGTTTTTCTTCCCTCACCTCTGCACCAGCAGCGGTCTCTTTTTGGGGAGCTGGCTCCATTTGTGGATAACCTGAATGCCAATGCCTCTTGCTGATGCTGGCTGCAAAACATTAACGAGAAGGGATGAGATGTTCTCCCTGCAGCTACACAGGGACAGGGAATCGCGTGCAGCTTTGCTCTTACTGGTTTCACAATCCATTTCTGCTGGCTAGCTCCTTCCTCCCATGCTTTCCTGAGTAATTTGATGTCCTGGGGCAGGATGAAGGACTGGGGGAAGAAATTAAACTCCTTCTTTCCACAGCGAGTCTGCATCTTCAACAGGTTGCGCCACAGCCGGTCTTTTCTCCCAATTTGAAATGAACCAGGGAAGTGGTTTAGCTGGAAAGGAACCCAGATCCCGTGAGATCTCCCCGACACCCCATGCTGCTCCCTGGCCAGGGGATACATCCTCCCTGAACCCAGTGCAAGGACACATCTTCCTTGCTCCCCCACCAGGCCTGCAGCAAGGCAGGACCCGCCTGCTCTTGAAGCTTCACAGTGACAAAAAGTTCTGGCTCCATCCTGCCAGTGGGAAGATTACTTTAAACAGCAATAACTGGGTTTTATTAGGCAAAACCACAAGCAAACAAAGCTTAGCTACAGCCTTGCTCTGTAGCTGGCCAGCAGAGTTGTTCACTCAGCTCCCATTTGTGCCTGTCTCCTGGGCTCATCTCCCAGCACAAAAATACCAGCCGCCACACGGGGAAAGGGACAGGGCAAGGACAGTTTGCACAGCAAACACCTGGCCCCGAAGGGAGGACTCCCAAACTGCTCCCAGCACACTTTCCACCTACGTGGACGGGGTCAGCCCACAACATCCCCTACCTTCTGGTGCTCCCGGATGGCTCTGAAGCCGGGGGATTTCATGTGGTGGCCCCAGCAGCCCAGCCAGTCATTGCTCTCTGCAGGAAAACCAGAAAAGTCCGTGACCGAGCACCCCGCCGCCCACAACACCCTCTCAACCCAACAGCACCCCATTTCCTTGGGCTGCTAGAAGTGTGCCAGGGATAGTGCACAGCAATAGCTCAAAGCAATCACAGTGGTTACGGCAAAACTGCCCAACCAAAGGCTGTGAGTGGGATCCAGCCAGCCAGGAGGGTCATACCCCCACAAACAGGACTGCTGTAAGGGTCTGTGCAGACACGGGGTCAAAGAAATAGCTTTGAACCCCCAATATCCTATCCTTACCTTCCTTTTTTTTTCCAGCAGGCAAATAAAGCAGTTAGCTAATCAGATCTGCTCTGCAGAGGGACGTGTAGGATTCCACGACCTGTTAGGTCTTGGTCTGCCCAGCAAGTCTCATTCTATCCCTAAAATTAACCGAGCAGAGGTCTCCCGATACATACAGGAGTCGTGTAAATACTTTTGGGAGCTCACCCTACAGGGGAGGGATAAAAGCTGGGAATGCTCAGTGTTTCCTCAGCCCCTTCCTACACATCTCTTCGGTGCCAAGATCCCACCCCAGAGAGCTCGCCAGTTGAGGTCAGAGAGAAGGCCATCATCTTCCTCAGCACGTGGGGACGAGGGGCAGCGGTGCTGGGCTTGGCACCAGGAGAGCACCAGCCTCCTTAGCGTGGCAGCACCATCTAGAGGCGCAGCTCAAACAAGCCAGATCCCAGCTCTGCTGCCCCACATGCTGCCCCAGCTCCTCCCAACATAGGAGTACGTCCCCGTGCTCCACGCCAGGGACAAGCCAAAAGGGAGCCTGGGTTCTGCCGGGACCCACAGAGCTCAGATATAGCGGGTCACGCAGGCAGAAGCAGGAATCCAGCACCCTACAGCACCCAGCCTGTATCCTGCTCTGCAGGCTGCCTCCTCACACCCACGGGCTGGAGGCGAGAGAGGCCACGCCGCATCAGCTGCTGCCAGCCTCCCACAACTTACTTTTGCTGACTCTGAAGTGAGACCTGCCGATGGTTTGCTTCACGATGTTCGGTGTGACCGTGCACATTTTCCACCGCAGCAGCTTCCTCTGCTCCCAAGGCAGCTTTTCCACTAGGGAGGCAAAAAGTTGAGGACAGGAGGAAACCAAACACGATACCTCGATTTTCTGCAGCTGTATCCAGGGCAATTCTTATGTTTGGTTGCAGGTCTGCAGGGAGGGGGTGTAATCCGCTTCCAGAACTAGCATGGAACAGAAGACCCAATGGCTAGGGGAGGTCCGGGATGCTGGAACATGGCCTGGCAACACGCCCCAGCTCACCTCTCTCATCCCGCGTACTGAAGTAGATGGTTGGAGGCACATTAGGGAACAAACTGCAGACAAGAGCTGGCTTGAGCACCTTCTCCTGATCCTCTGTGGGCTGGGCCAGGCACTCGATGCATTTCCTAGGAGAGATGAAGCAGCAGGCAGATGGCTACAGGTGAGAAACAGCACCGGGAGCATCTACACGGGCAGCTCCACAGAGGCCAGTTTACATCTCAACACCCATAAACTATTGTCCACAGTTGCCATGAACCAAGGAGTTCCTGGTACCTTTGCAAAAATATATTCCAAAGAGGGCAGTAAATACAAGAACAACATCAGAGACAGGAAAAAACACTAGAGCAAAACCAGACACCCAGGCAGGAACCAAGAGGAAACTCAGGAGGAGATCATGACCCTAAAGGGACCGTGGCCTGGGGAGGAACCTACACCAGAACAGTCAAGTTGGAGGAGCTAGGAACAGCAGAAGAAATGGAGGCACATCACACTGAGCAGCCTCCTGTGCTGCCCTCCTCCACAAGAGAAACATGCAACAACAGGTCTGGAGATCAGAAAAAGGAGGGAGCTGGGCTGTTCTTCCTGAGTGGCTATTTCTATCCATCCATTATTTTCACTGCCAGAACCAGTACAAGTTTATTCACCAGCAATAAAGCAAATTGACTGCAATTCCTCGACAAGAAACTGTTCTGCTGTGGCCCAAGACTGCAGCAATCAGGAATTTGCATCATTGCAGCGCGGTGCAAGCAGTGGGCGTAAAGGCCAGCAACCAATCTGCAGGGACAAGGGGTGGAGTTTGCACCAAATGCGTGTGCCAACTGTTGTTATCTCCTTCTGGGTTTTGCAGGGGCACGGGGTGGGGTTTGTTACACAATAAAACCTATAACCAGGTCGACAGGAACGTGGGGTAGAGACTGTAATGCACACGTGGTTAAGATGTTGTAACCCTCGTGGTTTTGGTGTGTTTAGATTAGACATAAGGAAGAAAATCTTTACTCTGAGGGTGCTGAGGCACTGAACAGGCTGCCCAGAGAAGCTGTGGATGTTGTCCCAGCCCTGGGGGTGTCCAAGGCCAAGCTGGATGGGGCTTTGGGCAGCCTGGGTTGGTGGGAGGTGTCCCTGCCCATGGAAAGAAGGGTGGAATTAGGTGGGCTTTAAGATCCCCTTCCAACCCAAACCTTTCTGTGACTCAATGTCAATCCCTAATAGCTGGGAGGAAAAGGAGCACTGATAACACACCTCTTGCTACACACACGACGATGCTATCAGTGGAGTTTATAACGAACAACATTCCCACAGAAGTTCTGAAGTGTTTTGCAGAGGCGAGGCCTGGGATGGACGGAGCATAATTGGCAGGGCTTTGGTAGCAGGTGGCCTCGGGAAGGAGGCGAGGGACTGCCCAGTGCTGAAGGCATCTGCCTGAGTGATGCAGGCTCCTTCCCGGGGGCCAGCTGCTCCTCGTGTTGCCTCCCCAGGATGTTTTGCTGTCAGCTGGGTAATAGAGAGCTCAGAGTTCACCTGGCTTGACCTTTGTGGTCTGTTGCTATCTTCACTCCATTCCCTCACACATTACAGCTCCCCTCTGTCACCGGAGAGGACAAAGATGGCCCAGTCTGGACAAAGATGCCAAGTTGCAGGGCACTATTTACAGCTACTAACCTGGATGGGAGAGCCCCAGAGCCACGAGATGGCATGCCAGCGACAGAGGAAGCATCCGAGTCACCTGCAGGAGGAAAGAGAGCTGGGTTTTGCCTCCGTGGGAAGTGAGTGCACACACAGTTAGGGAGGGAGGAGAGAAAACAAACGGGCCTGGGGACAGACCCTTCTCTGCTGCCCCAAATCCTGGAGTCCCAAGTTTTATCTGCTAACTCACTGGTGGTATAAAGCACAGGGCAGGGGGTGGAACCAACTGCCCTGCACACAGAGAAGAGCTGGGCAAGTGTTGCAGCAAGACAGTGCTGAACCCTAGCCCGTTTCCCAGAGGAACCCACACAGCTCCTCCTTGCCACTAAGTCACATTTGGGTTCAGCACAATCTCTGGGGTCCCAGGCAGCCCCCCCTGCACTTCCCACCCTGCTGAGGCACGGGGCACAGCTCCCTTGGGAACGGGCACTCACTGTCCTCTTCCTCGTCTGTGCCACAGCTCTCATCCAGCCCATCGGGAAGTTCTTCCTCCACATCGTCCTGGGGGTGGCTTGGCTCCAGCAGCGCCTCCCCAGCAGTGACACTGGGACAGAGGACATCAGGTTAGAGAGAGCAGCACATGCTTTCTGGCTCCAAAAAGCCCAGCACCCACAACGCAGCAAGAAATATTTGGCCAGAGGAGTGACAGCTCTCCTCTCCCCAGTGCTCACACGATCCCAAGCTAGTAAGAATGGACAGGAACACCAGGGAACACCAAGACAGAAGCACAAGGACCCCTCTCCCAGCGGGGTGAACGCTGGCAGCACCACAGCAGCTGGGGTCGTGCCTCCCCCAGAGCTCTCGTGGCCAAAAAAGGAAAGTCTTGGGGCCTCTGTGGCACCACACACCTCCCCTGGCAGCTCTGCTGGTAGCTGGAGGCCTCGGCATCCCTTCAAAGGATCAGGCAGGGCTCTGCGTCCCTCTGTCACCCAAGCCTGCTGCTCCACACCACCCCAAGAGCCTGTGAAAGCTGGGGTGGAAGGAAGGCTCCCCAAAACAGGTTTTGTGCACGGATGCAGCCCAGGGGTGCCCCTGCAGCCACCCCAGCAGTGCCCGCAGTGTCCCCACCACGCAGCGCCAGCCCAGCTCCCCTCACCACAGCCTTCCTCCTCCCCTCTACTCACTCAGGCTTCCCTGGGAGCACAGCCTGGGGCCGCTTCTCCTCCTTCCCCAGCGTGAGGGCGGACATCTGAGCCGCCACCTGGGAGATGGCAGCCGGGTGCTGAGGCTCCGCCGCCCGCTCCCTGCCTCCCAGTGGCAGGCAGTCGGTGCCACGCTCGGGAGAGGCAGCTCGGGAGGCCAGGAGGTGGAGGCTGATCCTCTTGGTGCATGCAGCAGCACCCTCGCTGCCCGTGAGGCTCAAAGAACCGGCAAGGCGACGGCTGCTGCCCGGCTCCAAGTTGAGGGGGGCGATGGTTTCCTTGGGGGCGAGCTGCGCTGCCATGTGGTGCCCCCACCTGCTCCCGAGGGACACCCCGCCTGCCATCGTCCTGCCGGGGCTTCTCACATCCCTCCCAAAGCTGCAGGAGGTGGCTGTCTGTCCTGCCAGCCGCTGCACAGCCCTTCTCGGGCTGAGCTCTGGCTCCTTCTCACCGATGCCACGCGCTCTCCTCTCGGTGTCTCCCAGCGGCCAGGAGCAGCGCTCCCTCCTCAGGGTCACGCTCAGGGAGGGGACGCAGCTTTGCTCCTGCTCGCTGCTTTGCGCCACGGGGGTGCTGGGGGAGCAAGCCCCATCGTCCCTGGAGCAGGGCCACGAGACAGCAGGGAAACCGGGGGCGTTCTTCAGCTTCTTGATCTCCGCTGGCTGCAGCGAAGGCACTTGGGTGCTGACTGGCCGCAGGAAGGAGTTGTTGTTGAGCACCGGGCGGTAGGAGCCGGCCGCCTGCCGAGCCAAGCTGAGGGCAGAGCCCTTGACCCCAGAGCCCTTGTGCTCCTCGGGCAGCGCAGGCAGCAGGCAGGGCTCCATCAGCACGGAAGACATCGCCCTTGCCGTGGCAGAGCCGCTGTCCCGGGGGCTTTGGAAAGGAAACCTGGAGCTTTCCAAGCCCGGCTTGGCTCTCAGGCAGGAGCGGCGGTGGAGCAGCGTGCTGCCACACAGCTCCGGGCAGGGCTGCGAGCGTTCAGCGGGGTGCGTGGGGCATGGCGAGGGCGGGTACAGGGAGCTGGACTGCTGCAAAGGGACCCCCGAGGACGGGGGGCTGCGCTCCTGGCAAACGCTCCCGTGCTGCCCCTCCAGAGCCCAGATGGGTTTCGCCTGCTGAGGAGCGCTGCGCCAGGCCTGCTGGGGCTGCGTGTGCTCTGCTGCGGGGCCGAAGCTCTTCTGTTTGGGGCCCAGGTTAGAGGGTTGCGGGCCTGCAGAGGCCATGGACAGCCATAGCACGTGGGGCGAGAGCCAGGCGGTCATCTACGGTCATCTACAGCGGCATTTTCGCTGGCCTGAGAAGAGAAGAGAGCACAAGGGGCACGGTGAGCCCAGCAGCCGGCGCCAGGAGGAGCAGGGGCAGCATCAAAGACAGAGCTGGCAGCTCAGGCGAAACCAAAGGACAAAGAACGACTTGCAAAAGGCCCTGGGAAAAAAGTCCTGTGCACACAAAAGCTTTGACTTTGCAAACACAAAGGCTTCCCTGGCTGCCACAGCAAGCCTAGCCTCAAGGCGAGACAGCTCCCTGCCTGCCTCAGGGCTGGCACCACAGCCAGGGCCCATCCGTGTGGCCCTGCGCCTCCAAATCCCACCGTGCCACCTCTCTGGCCTGCACAGAAAGCCCCCAAATGCTTCTTTTTTTTTTTTTTTTTTTTCTTTCCCTTCTCGTTCCCTTAAAGCTTCAGTTCCCCAGGTTACACACACCAAAAAAAAAGCACGGGGCTGCTCTACCATCAGCCCTGTGGTGGCACCGCACGCGTGCATCCCTCTTAATCTCAGCCCCGCAGAAGTCTCTCCGAGCGGCAGCTGGCAGCCCACAGACCCGCACAGATGTCCTAAATCCTGCTGAAAGTGTTCCACCACACCTGCACGATCCCTTTGTGCCTGAGGAGAAGGGGAAGAGAAGGGCTGTGCGCCAGGTATGCGGCCTGCTTTAGCACGTGCCTGGAGGGCACGCGGAGATAAGAAATTGTATCCCGAGCAGGCTGAGCTGCTGCCTTCCTCTGCAGCCAGCCTCTCAGCTCGCACAAACCTGCAGGTTTAAAGCAAAAAAAAGGATAAAAAGAAGGGTAAGCGGAGCATTAACCGCCCCCCTGAATCTCCTTGTGATACGCACACCTCCTTTGTCACCTGCAAACCAAGCGTGGGCTGCGGCAGCTCAAGTGTTGCTGCCAGACCCCAGCCTTGCTCAGGGGCACCAGGGAAGCACCGTGGAGCTCGCTCCAAGCAAGCTGCACCCCTCACACACCTCCCTGAGCTACGAATCAGGCCCCTGAGCTCCAGCACAAGTTCCCGCGGGGCCAGCAACCCCCCCGCCCTGACCAGATGAACCCCGGCCGTGCTGTGACATTCGCAGCGATTAGCACAAAGCGGCTCGGATGCCGCGAGCTGCCCGGCTCGAGTTTCCCCGGGTCAACAAGAGCTCGGCATCCACACCAAGCCGCCGCATTGTGCCCAGAGCACGAGTGCACTTGAACACAGCCCGGCCCTGCCTCCAGTCCCCGGCCCCACAGCAGAACGGATGCCTTGAAGCAGCCAGGAGAAGCAGCGGAGACACAGGCACCCTCACGTGCCTGGTACACCCCCGTGGGACGCAGCTCAGGGGGGTTCTCCTCGTGTTTGGCTCACCCGTGCCTCCATCCGGGAGGAAGGTGACAGCTCGGTCACTGCTTCTGCCAAGCCAACCCTCGGGCACCAGCTCTAAAAGGATGCTCAGGCAGTTTTTTTGTAGAAACACGAGCTGGGAAAAGCCCAGCTCCGCTCCCAGGGCGAATTGGCAGGGCTGGGAGTCAAACCCAAACATCGTTACCCGTAATTAATGCATTTTGGCTTAGCCTTACTGCCGCACAACAAATATCGAGGCCAAGGTTGTCGCTGCTAGCGGGCGCCCGGCTGCACCTGCTCACAACTCTTGGGTTCGCACCTTTTTTTATGGCCACAGCCCTGACGAATGTCACCTTGCCCCGACCCCAGGGCGCTCCACCAAGCCTCGGGGGCAGGAGGGAGCTTCTCCACCCCAAATTACGGGCGCACAACCCCAGCCCCCATCACGTGAGTGGGAGCAGGGAGGTTATTTTAAGCCTGGCCGCGGTGACACGCTTAAAATAACGAGAGCTTGCAAGTGGATGAGCTGCACGCTGACCTGATAACGCGCCGTCAGCCTCATGCATCCACGAGTCACAAGAGGGGTAAGAAAAAAAAAGAAAAGAAGTCAGGCAAGTGTGATCTGCTGTTATTTTCTACGCCACTGCAGGGCAGGGCTGCAGCCTGCTCTTTGCGATGAGAAAAGGTAAGGCTGGTTTCTAAAGGAGATCTGAGCTCACGCCACATCCCTCGCTTGGAACTCCAGGCTTTGATTAATGCTTGAACAGGAGAGTTAACGTCAACGCAACACAACCGGGTTTTAAAACCAACAGTTTCCAAATCAGGGCTTATTCCCCTTCAAAAAATGAAAAAGCTTTCAACAAAGCCAAACACGTGAATCCAAGAGCAGGGTACTGAGCTGCTCACACGCCTGGTAACAAGACGCAAACTCCAGCAGCAGGGAACCCACCCTCGGCTCCAGCAAATGGGCAGCCTCAGCCCCATGTGGGTCACACAGAGGCACCCGAGCCAAAGCAGCACGAGGCCCCACAAAAACCAGGCGGCGAGGACAAGGCGGCACAGTGACAGCTCCATCACCGCGGGGACACCTGCGGGACGGGGGCTGTCCCAAAGAAATTCATTCTGGGGGCAAACCCAGAGGCAGGGGACGATGACGAGCAGCCTCTCCCTTGCTCTGCGCAGACTGTAACATGCCAAGTTTGTGTTTGGCCACTTGGGTCAAAAAAAACAAAAAAAATACCAGCGAGAAGCCACGACCATGAGGGCACGTTGGCAAATTCCCCTGCATCCAGGGCCACCTCTGTGTTTCTCGCTGCCCTCAGGATGTCAGCGCCCGGTGCCAGCTGAGCTCAGGGACTCCGGCGTGATGAGGCAGAAAAGCTGTGGCTGCGTCATGGGGGGACGGCCGAAATCAAGGGCTGGCCCGACCCGGAGCCTGCCTCGGGCTGGCTGCCCTCACTCACACTTTCTCATCCTCTCAGCTATGCCACGCCACCAGCCTGAGCAGGGCGATGACTCTGGGTTAAAAATAAGCAGTTCAGGCACGGGGTGTCGCACAGCTTTGCGTTTCAAAGCGGCACGGGGGCTGCGTTCTTCATCCAGCCGGGTGTTTGGGGAGTTATGCGGCAGGAGCTGGGGATTTCAGGCAGCGCCGAGCAGCGTGGTTTGAGCCAGCCCCGTCCGCAGAAACAAACCGGAGGCGGAAAACTCAGCGGGCACGCTGCGGGGACAGAACAGCGACACAGAACAAGCAAACGAGACGCGTGCGGTTCATTGAAAGCCCTCCAGCGCTTTATCCAACCTCATTTCTGTACCATTTTCCTCAGAAACACACCTGGGAGCGGAACCAGCCGCCTCCAGCCCACAGACGGACACCCCCTGGTGAGGCCTCCCCGGGGCCTACAGGCCCCACAGGCCCGGGGCCTGCAGGGGGAGGCCCGGCGGGCGCCCCCCGGCCCAGCCCCGGCTTTGAGGCCGCGCTGAGGCCGCTCCCGGTGCCCCCGGAGCCCGGTTGGTGCAGGGGGGGGTGCAGCGGGGCCCTCCCGCCCCCATCCCGGGGGTCTCGGCCCCCCCCTCCCGGTACTCACCCCCGCGCCGCCGCCCAACCGCCCGCCGTTGCCATGGCGACCCCGCGGCACCACGTGACCCGGCGGGAGGACTACAACTCCCAGCATGCCCCGCGCCGCTCCCTCCCTGCAGCGCCCCCTAGCGGCGGGAGGACCGCAGGGGGGCAGCAAGGGCAGGGCCCTGCTCTAGGGGAGGTGGTTATGGGGTTAAGGGGTTCCAGGCGCTTTTTTTCCCTAAAAAGCCAAAAAAAACAGCGTGGTACGGTCCCAGCGGGGGCACACGATGTGTCGCCGTCCAGCCCCGAGCGCTGCGCCCCGCTTATAGGGCTGGGGATGCACAGGGTGCCCTTGGGGTCGGTGGGGATCCACTCGGGGTCAGGGCTGGAGGGAGCCGTGTCCCTGCTGTCCTGTCCCTGCTGTCCCGGCCCTGCTGTGGGGGTCCCGCAGGTGCCACCGCGTCCTCAGCTGCTGTGCGAGGCCGCAAGAAGGCTGAGGAGCTTCTGGCAGTGCCGCGCAGAAAGCCAGGGGCTGCCACCAGGCGCCGCGTGCGCCGCCAGCTTCTCGCCAGCCCCCAGCGACAGCAGCACCTGCAGGGCACACAGAGGCACAGGAGCCACCAGTTAGCCCAGTAACATCCCCCCAGTGCCACCAGCAGCCCCACAGAAGGGCGAGCGGTTACCTGCTGCACCCCAGGGTGCCGGCTGGCAGCTCGCAGCGCCAGCAGGGCTCTATCCCGCACGCCGGCCTGGGGGTCCCGGCAGGCCACCTCCAGCAGGACGCGGGGGGCTCGGCTCTCCAGCAGCAGCTCCCCCAGCTCCGTCGAGCACCAGCACAGGTTCCCCAGGGCCGAGGCGGCGTTGCGGCGCGTCCTGGAGTTGGGGTCGAGCAGCAGGCGAGTCAGCCCGGGCACGGCGCCGCGCAGGGTGCAGGGTGGGGAGGCCGGGTGGCAGGCGGCGTTGCCCACGGCGAAGCTGGCTGCTCTGCGGACATCCTGGTCCCGGTCTGCCAGGCACACCAGGAGACTCTCCAGGAGGCTCTCCAGCTGGTTCTGCAGCGCCTGAGGCAAGCCGTGGCTGTGGCGGAGCAGGTTGCCCAGCAGGCTGCAGGTTTTGGCACGGATGGGGGGCTCCCGGTGGCCGAGCAAGCGGGTTAGAGGCTGGTGGGACGCGTCCGAGCCCCCCAGGATGCTCTGGAGGAAGGGCAGGTGCTCCGAGGAGACCCGCGCCACGTGAGTCAAGAGAGACAGGAGGTCGGTCAGCAGCGGGAGGCTGTCTGAGAACAGGACGGTGGTCAAAAAGGCGAGGATGGGCTCCGAGGCAGCAGCCTGCTGGACTACTTGAGCCACGACCCGCTCGTCGGACACAACGAGGTGGCACAAGAGGCTGATGGGGAGCTCCGCGGCCGGGAGCGGCAGGTGGTGACAGCAGGCCTGAGGAGAAAGGAGACACGGCAGGGCTGAGCTCCTCGTCCTGCCACGGGGGGCAGGGAGCAGCTGAGGGCTGCCCGAGGCTCAGCGCGGAGCTGCACGGGGCCAGGGGGTACCTGCAGCAGCTGGGCGGGGAGCTGGGAGTCTCTCACTGCTGCCACGACCGAGGCTAAGGTGTCTCCGTCCACATCCAGGGCGAAAGGGAAGCAGAGGAGCTGGCAGGCCTGGATCACCACCGCTGGGACGAGTTCTGTGTCCCCGTCCTCTCCTGCTTGCCTGAATTTTTGAGAGAGACTGGGCTTGATACAGGCAATGAGAAAAAAATAATCAGAGGCAGAGAGCAGTCCCTGAGGAGAGGCTCTGCCGGGGAGCTGTGCCCTGCAAGCACCAGCTCAGGAGCTTCTCAGCCCTCTCCTGCCCTCCCAACTCACGTCTGTGCCAGGCACGCCAGGAAGGCAGGGGACAGCAGGCTCCTCAGCGTCACCATGAGGACGCCGTGGGACTGGGTGAGCTGCGGCAGGCAGCGGTGGGACTCGCGAGTGAAGATGAAGAGGGCCAGGCTGAGGAAGAGCAGCGTGCCTGCGGGGGAAACAGTGCAACGGAGAAGAAAAAGGAGAAGAAAAAGGAGAAGAAAAAGGAGAAGAAAAAGGAGAAGAAAAAGGAGAAGAGCCCCTGAGCCCCTCTGGCTTGAGGGCAGAGCGTGGAGCAGGCTCCAGGGCAGATGCTGCTCGCCCCACAGCTCCTACCTTGAGGAGAGAGGTGGTTCCAGTCTGGCTGTGCCGTGGGGCGGTGTGCCCCTGGGGCTTCTCCCTCGGGTTCTGCCCCCACGCGAAGCACCGCAGCCACTCTGTGCCACAGCACGCTCCACAGCTCCGAGGCAGCAAAGCCCTGCTCCACGGCCCTGTCCTCCTGCAGGCGGGGAGGGGGCGTTGAGGGGCTCTGGTCTGTGCCCCTGCCAGCCCCAAAGATGGACACGGAGCCAGCAGGGGATGAGGAGAAGGGAGAAGGGAAAACTGGTACCTGGGCGAGCAGCTTCAGCAGGAGGAAAATGAGCCCATCGTAGAGACCGGCACCCAGCGGAGGGGGGAGCTGCAGCTGTAAGAGAGCGTGGGGCAGGCTTGGAGATGAGTCTGAGGGCAGCAGCACCAGCCCCGCACCCTTCTGGCCCCATTTTTGCCTGTATTGGGGTGAGAGCGTGGCCCCTCTGCCCCTCTGCCCCCACCCCATACCTCAGCAGGCGCCATCAGGGCGTTGGTCACCGCCGGTAGGACCTCTTCTTCCCTAAGCACCACGTCCACCCCGCGCTGACTGAGCTGTGCCAGGAGGAAGGCTGCAGCACCCTGGGGGAGCAGAGATCGGCACCTTTGGGACCTTGCTGCCCACTGGTGGCTCAGCACCTGCCCCAGCCCGTGCTGCGTGACCAAGAGCAGGGCCCCGACGGGGTGTGGGGCTCCGCAGCCCTCCCCGTGGTGCCTCCGGGAACACACTTACCACTACGGAGGCGACAGGAGACTGGGTGAGGACATCCACGGCCAGGGAAAGCACCTCCTCGAGCCTGAAACACAGGGAGCAGGGGAAAGAAACACCCCCAGGGCTGGCAAGTAGCCACTGTGTGGGAGGAGGGCGAGCCCTGCATCCCAGAGCTTCCTTGGCCATGCTGGGCGTCAGGATCAGAGGGGACAGCAGGAACAGGAGCCCAGCTTTGGGTAGGACAGGTTTGTTTGGGGCAGAAAACGTTTTTATCTCGCCCACGGGTGCTTACCTGGGAGGGCAGACCTGGGGCTGCAGGGTGAGCAGGGCCAGCAGGTACAGGGAAGCCTCGCAGGACACCCCCTGGGCCGCCTCTGCCATGGGGACCTGCCGAGGGAGTGGGAGTCACAGGGCTGGGAGGGGAGGAGGGGATGTTTCGAGGCCCTGGGAGGAAGATAGCCTAGAGGAGCAGCTCCTGGTTGCTGCACTCCCTCCCTCCCCAGCACGGGAGCTGCAGCCAGCCCTACCTTGCCCTGTGAGAGCTGCAGGAGGCAACCCCACGCTTGCTGGCTCCTCCCTAGGTGCTGGCACAGGCTCGGGCTGGCGTGGCAGGCGGCGTAGAGGATCTGCGAGGTGGAGGGGAGAGATGCAAGCAGGCACCTCCATGGGCAGACGGAAAAACGGACACTGCTCTTACCTTCAGGACGTTCAAGGAGCAGCCTGGGTGCTCCAGCCTTCCCAGCAGCCTCCCAAGCTGTCGGTTCTCTCCATCCGTAAGCTTTTCAGCTACCCTCCGAGCAACCTGCAGAAAGCAGTTTCATACTCTGCTTTCCTCCCTGCTGGCTCAGAGTTCAGGGTAATGATCACGTGTAAATATATTCCTGAATTCCCTCTTTGTCAACTTCATTCAGCTTCAGATTCCCTACAGCACCTATCACAGACATTTAGGAACTCTTCGTGCCTTCTCTGCATTGCCTATTTATTTAGGCAATAAATATTAGGCAATAAATATTTAGGCTTCCCCAGCGTGAGTCTTTTAATAGATTCAGGAGTCCTCAACCTCCTGAAGCTCAGCTCTTGGGCTGCAAATCTTGGACAGCAAACTTGGAGAACCCCGGCCCTGCACTTCACTGCTGAAAAGGAGATTCTCCTGCTGCCTCCAGGGAGGCTGTACACCCGTGCCCTGCAAAGAGAGCTGGCCTGACCTGCTTCTTGGCGTCCCGACTGCTGTTCCTCGCCAGGGGGATGCTGCAGGAAGCAGCCAAGGCGGCTGTGTAAAGGTCTGCCACACGCTGGCTCCGGTCATGGGCTGGTTTGGCCTCCATCGCTGCACCTGCACAGGGACAGAGCCTGGCTGAGGGGCGCTGAGGGGCAGTTTGGGATGGGGCTGGAGGCCAAGAGAGGAAAAGTCAGGCTTGGGTGATGAGAAGAGTGAGATCTGGGAGTGGGGGAGAGAAGAGAGAACAGGAGAGCTCTGGGCAGCAGGGGTTTGAGCAATTTGGGCAGCCACTTTCTGCTGGAAATGGCGCTGTCAGTGCTCTGGGGGAACTAAAGGGTTGGAGGGAGAAGGGAAACCCTAGGAAGCCCCAGGAGGAGACGGAGAGCTGCCACCAGTGCTACCTGGCAAAGCGTGATGCTCTGAGAGGGATCCCTGGAGAAGCCTGTCCAGCAGGGGCTGATGCTCCTCTTGCAGGCTGGCGTAGAAAGGAGCAGAGACAGAGGGGCACGTGGCGTCCAGGCTCTCACAGAGCAGCGTGAAGCACTGGGGGAGACACGGGCATTGCCGTCACAGCGGGTGGAGAGTGAGAGGAGAGAGACAAACAACCGTGGAGGAAGCTAAGCGGGGACAGCAGAAGTGGGAAAAGGGCCCAAATTCAGGGCCCAACGTCCCCTCCAGCCACCTCAGCCCCCTTGCTGCTGCGTGGCAGCCACAGTGCTGGCTGCGGGAGGGGTACACGTGGAGGTGCCCCCTCAGAGAATTCCTTTCTGAGATCCCCACAAAACAAACAAAACAAAACTAACAAAACCAGGGGCTCAGACAGCTTGCCCTGACTAGGATGCATCAGGTCACACAGCTGGGAGCAGGCTCCTCAGCCTGCTCTGCCCCTAGGATGCATGCCCAGCCCCACAGCTGCTGTGAGGGGAGGAGAAGGAAGACAGGGGCACCCTTACCAGGAGGCTTTGCTGGCAGAGTCTCATCTCACCGTCGGCTGGCTCAGCCAGCAGATCCAGCAGCAGGGCTAGGAAGTGGCTGGCACTCTCCTGGAAGGCCTGCAGGCTTGGCCAGGCAGCAAAGGAGAGCAGAGAAAGGTGGTCACTGACTGGAAGGACAAGAGCTGGCCGTGCCCCTACAGGGGGGCCTTGTCCCTACCTGTCCTTCTGCCCACTCTCCTCCAGGCTGCACGCACTGCTGAAATAAACCGCGGTCACCCTGACGAGGTCTGTCAGCACTGCGATACACCAGGGCTGCTGCAGGAGAACAGAGAGAAACAGCAGGAGGCAAATGCCTGCTGGTCATTCCAACACCACCGCAGGGGCATCCTTCCTGGCCACGACCTCTCCCTCCTCAAGGGGGCCAGGAGGAAGCACTGTGCCTGTAAGCCAGCACCTGTAGGACACAAGGAGCTCCCCAGCATCCCCTAATACAGCCACGCTGCGGGACTGAGGGAGCTTCAGTCCGCCTGGGGCCATCCACCCACCTGCTTTGTGCGTCCGCTTTGCAGGATCTGCTTGGTCAGCTGCAACAGGGCCAGCGGCACGTTCAGCTCCAGGCACAACTGCTCCAGCAGCTCGGCGTGGCAGCGGGTAGCCAGGAGGTTGCCCACAACACGGAGCACGGGGCGGAGGTGGGAGGCTCCCTCTAGCATCCCTTCTAGCACCTGAGCACGGAAAGCCAAAAAGGCTCGTGCTCAGCAGCAGCCCCAGCCTCTCTATCACCCTCTAAGGCAGGGGAGCGGCTGACAAGTTAAATATGAGGCAGCTCCGCTTCCTGAGGAAGCAGCGGGACTCTCCAGGACAGAGTAGGGGCTCTCCTAGTGCTCCTGCCCCAACCCCAGGAAGGAAGAAGCCCTCCACGCCCCTCACCTGCTGAGCAGAGGCTGCGAGGCGGGCCCGGAGGCGGTGGCGGAAGGCCGTGTCCCTCAGGAGGCTCAGCGGCGTGCTCAGCTGCGTGGCCGAGGGCTCGGTGGCCTCAATCAGGTGCTGCCACTCCTCATCGCTCTCCAGCTCCTGACCACGGAGGAGAGAAGGCTGGAGCCAGACCCCGCCTGCTCCAGGGTCTCTGCAGCAGGCGCTAGGCGGCGGGTGCTGCTGTCCTTGCTGCCAGACCCCCGCTCACCTCGCTCTCCAGGTCCACAGCCTCAATGCTGCGCCTGCTGTGGGGCTGTGCCCTGCCAGCAGCAGCGTGTGGAGGGACTCCTGCTCTGCCAAACTCCTGCTCGTAATCGTGAGTGATGCTGTGCTCCCTGGTCAAGGAAATGACCCATTAAGTGAGCTTTCCCCTCTTCCTCCTCTCCCAGCCCCAGCCCTGCCTTACCATGGGCTGGGAGGAGGCTCCTCCAGCTGCCGCTGTGCCACGCTGCTCTTCCCTTGCAGGACACTGGAGTTCTTCTCTTTGGAGGCAGCTGGTGGCTCCCCCTCAACTAGAGCTGCCTTCCCAGGAGCTGCTCTGGGTTTATGCCCAGCGTTTCCTTTGCCAGAATCCTTCGGACATGCAGTATTTGCCTTTAGCTGCTCCTGGGTGATGGCAGAGACGTTTGGTCAGGGTTATTCAGACAGCCAGATGAGCCCCTGATGCCCCCCACACACCAAGGATCCCACATCCTGCCTTGTATAGGGCCAATAAACACCCCCATCGTGACCCTGCACCTTCTGCCTTTCCCACCAGGCCCCGTTTCAGTGCCCCTGCTTTGCCATAACAATGGGGCACAGTCCAGGGAACCCCACACTTTCTTCTACCTTTTTCTGTGCCTCCTCAGCCATCTTCTGCCGGGCCTTTCTCAGGATCCTGGACTGGCCGCTCCTGGGGGCCAGGGAATGAGCTTGCTGCTCCTTCAGGGCCTGCAGCTCTGGGGGCAGCTTGGTGGTGAAGGGGTTTGAGATCCCATGCTCTTCTGTGTCGTCGATCACTGCGAAGGTGAAGGCAGATCTTCAGCAGCAGATCCCACCTGGGACACTGGGAAAGTGACCGGCTCCGTGATCCCAGCGGAACCCCGGGGGACTCCGAGCAACCCCAGGGGCAGGAGCTAGGGGTTGGTGACTGCAAGAAATTGGGAGGAAGGAGGGAAAGACCAGAGAAATACAAGAAATCAGGGAAGGGCGGTGGTCCCAGTCTGCAGGCAGTACTCAGAGGAAAAGAACCTGTCCCAAACTGGAAAAAAAAACTTGGTGCTCACCAGTAACCCGGCCAGCAATGAAGGGGTGGGAGAGCAGCTCCGGCCACGACAGGCGCTGCCGGGGGTCCTTCATCAGCAGCCCCTGCAGGAAGCTCTACGGACAGCACAGCGCCAGGGTCAGACGTGCTCAACGTGACACGGTGCTTCCCCCAGCCTCAGAGAGGGAGCCCAGGGCCCCTGGGTTCTCTACACCGTTCTGAGAAAAAGTGGGGCTGGTGCCGAGGGTAGATGTGCAGTGGGAAGGTGCTTTCCCTTCCCAGCCCACTAAACCACTGCTCTGCTGCCTGCCTCAGTTTCCCAACTTAGGAAGGGGCAGCAGATATGATAAGAGCCCCCAGCCCAGGAGGCCAAGCCCTCAGCCCTTCGCTATGCTCTCAAATCCCTGCTAGGGGAGAGAAAAACAAAGCGTGAGCCACCAGTGCAGCACACGGGGCCATCAGCTCCCCAGCAGGTTTCACCCCACAGGCAGGGCTTCGTCCCTTTTGTCCCCTTACCTTGAAGACCGGGCTTATGGCCTCTGGCCATTTGACAGGGTCCTTGACGATGAGGCTGACGAGCTGGAAGATGCTGCTGGTGTAGAAGGGAGGGGTGCCCACGAACAGCTCGTACAGGATGCAGCCCACCGACCAGAGGTCCGCCGTGTGGTCGTACGGCTTCTCCTCCACCAGCTCAGGGGACATGTACAGTGGGGTGCCCTTGATGGAGGTCAGCACCATGGTGTGGATGCTCATGGCGCGGGCAAACCTGCTCGGAGCGAAGCACAGGTGCCTATTTCAGGACACACAGGATCCAAATCCCCTTCCACATGCCCCCTTCTCTTCTACAGCACCCTTTGGCTGCCAGCAGCTCCACGTGGCCCCCTCAGCTCGCCGCCAGCACCCACCCGAAGTCGCAGAGCTTGATGACGCCGTCTTTGCCCAGCAGGATGTTCTGGGGTTTCATGTCGCGGTGCAGGATGCGGTGGGAGTGCAGGTAGTAGAGAGCAGAGACCAGCTGGGCAGCTATGGCCTGGACCTGCAGAGACACAGAAACCTCACCCTGCAACCTGGGGACCAGCCCCAGCTTTGGGCTGGTTTTGCTGACATGGAAGGTGCCAGCAGCTGAGGCAGCAGCCTTGTGATGTGGGAAACCTGCTGTCACCCGCTGCCACCTGGCCCTCTTTGCATCCCTTCAGCTCTGCCAGGCAAAGCCTCCGAGCCCCTCTGCCCGCTGACAGACAAATCCCATTCCCTCCACCCTGCAGCAAAGCCAGCGTGGCCACTGCCTTGCCACTCACCTGCTCCTCGGGCAGGCTGCCGTCGTCCTCCAGGATCTGGAAGAGCTCTCCCTCTGCGTACTCAGTCACCACCACCACCTGGGGGGGGAGAACAGCGTGGTGGCAGCGGGCACATCCCCGCCGAGCCCTTGGGGCTCTGTTTGCCTTGTGCCCAGCCAGCGGGAGCCCTAAAGGGCTGAGATTGGGGTTTGTGCTCACACAACCCTCACCTGCTGGCCCTGGGGAGATGGGGAAAGCCCTGAGGGCTGAGGACCCCAGCGTGATGAGCTGGGGGAGGGATAGTGATATTGTATAAACCCACTTTGGGACAGAATAAATCTTGTGGTTAAAAATTAATGAGAATAAGATAGATGCCATCTTGTTATCTGTCAACCTTCTGTTATATTGAAGCACCTTGTTAATTGACACATCCCGTTATCTGCCGACCCTCAGTTAGGCTGAAACTTGAGGTAGCTTGAGCCAACTTGGCTTTTCTGCAGCTTGGGAAACAACTGAGTCAGCCAACCTGGCATTCTTTAAGCAACAAGTGAAAAGTGCATCACGAGGAAGACCTACAGCCTTCCTCCCAAAGACCACTGCCCACGTCCCGAAGACCCCGGCCCACAATTCTTGGAAGGCTTTGTGCAAGCACAAGGACTGATAAGCTAATTAGCATATGACAGGAGAGTAGGCGGGTTTGGGTAATGAATATGTATAGCTGTTAATAGAATATTCATTGTTTCGCTGTATAAATATGAGATAGTTCATCACTTCGGACACGCACGATAGGTGGAGAGCTCCCCCGTGCATCCAGCGCTGCAATAAAGAATTAAAGGAATTTCGGCTTCGATCTTTGAATCGATGGGCGGGTGGTGGGAGCGTGGCATTCAATAGGGACGGGGACAGAATTGGGGCAGGGTGGCTGGAAGGAGCTCGGGAGGTGCCCCCAAGCCGTGAGGGGCAGCAGGTTACAGCCCTTAGGGTACCACATAGCCAAGCAAAAAGCACCAGCCCGGCGTGTGCCGCCTCACCTCCTGCTCGGTCTCGAAGCTGTCGAGCATCCGCACGATGTTGGGGTGCCGCAGGCCCCTCATCACCTCCATCTCTCGCCTCAGGCTCCTCAGCTCCTGGCGGGAGCGCCCCAGCTTGGGGATGAACTTCATGGCCACCACCTGCCAGATGGGGCTGCGTTAGGGGAGGGGGGGGGGGCAGCGTTCCTCGCCCCCTCACACCCCCTACACCCCACGCACCCCCCCCAAACCCTCCCAGCGTGTTGTTTAAGGGCCGGCAGCTTCTCACCTGGGCGCTGTGCCGCCTCCTCGCCTTGTACACGGTGCCGAAGGAGCCTCCCCCCACGGCGCCCAGGACGCGGTACCCCTCCATGGCGGCACCGCGCCCGGCAACCGCCGCTTCCCGTTCCGGGCCGGCCCTAAAATGGCGGCGGCCGGCGAGGAGGAGGAGGAGGAGGGCTGGTAACGGCGCCCCTCGCTTTCCTTTCCTTCTTCTCCCATCCCTTCAGAGCCCCTCTGAGGGTCTGCTTCTCTCCCTGCAGGGCGCTGCCTGCCGAGGTGGAGGTGCTGGAGTCCATCTACCTGGAGGAGCTGCGGGTGCGGCGGGGCTGTGGCAGGTCGGTACCGGGCTCCCCCCCCTCACAAACCCACCTCAGCCCTCGGCTTTGGGTCCCTGAGCCCCGTGCTGCCCGCAGGTCGGAGCCCTGGGAGGTGAGCATCACCCTGCACCCCGCCACAGCACAGGACCAGGACTCGCAGTTCGTGTGCTGCACGCTGCTGCTGGCCGTGCCCCCACAGGTAGGCCCCGGGCAGCGGTGGGCACCCCCCCCTTCTCCCTTCCCCTTTCCTCTTTTTCCTCCTTTTTTTTGGGTTTTGTTCGTTGTGTTCTTTTCTAGTATCCCAACGCGGCTCCGGACATCGCCATCAGGAACCCGCGGGGGCTGTCGGATGAGCAAATCCAGAAGTGAGTGGTGGGGGGCTGCTGGGGGGCAGGGAGGGAAAAACCCAAACCCAAACCCCCCTCAGCTCGTGTGTGGGGCCCAAAAACACCGTAAATGTGCAAAAATCCTACACAAACCACTCTGTTGGACACCAGGGAATGGGTGCTTCCCCTCTGGCCCACCTGCAAGGTGACCTAAATCTGCTGGGCTTTCAGCAAACTGAAGGGCGCTGGGGGAGATCAATCTCGGGCAGTTTGGGACAGATTTGGGGCAGTTTCAGTCCTTTCAAGACAACAGCTTTCTGAGCACTGGTCACGGGGAGCTGGGAAAGCCCAGGGGTGTGTGCTTACACGTGTGCTCAGCCCACACCATAGGCAAAGCCCCAAGGCCGGCACCCTTTCTGTGTGTTATGGGGCAGGAGGTACGTGAAAGAGCGCAAAGGGGCGCCTAAAACCACGTTTAAGTATTTCTGCTGCTTTGCTGTAGGATTCTGCAGACCCTCAGGAATATTGCTGAAGCCAGGCTGGGGACAGAGGTGCTGTATGAGCTGATCGAGGTGAGAGTTGGGGTGAAAGGGGGTGGCCAGATGCAGACACTGCTCTCTGACACCCCATGAGCTGGGAAAGTCCTCAGCCTGTGCAGGGGCAAGTGAGCAACGTGCTGGTTTTTCTGCTTCAACAGAAGGGGAAGGAGATTCTCACTGACAACAACATTCCTCACGGCCAGTGTGTGATCTGCCTCTACGGATTCCAGGTAGGAATGTGTGTCCCAGCCCTGCCAGCTGGCTGAGAAGAGAGACAGGAGGAGGGGGAGCTGGAGATAGCTGCTGGGGCATCTCGGTTGGTCTGTGCTGGTCAGACCCGACCTGGAGTTCAGCAGGGGCTGGTGTCCCAGTAAGAGCTGAGAAAGCAGAGATGAGGCCCAGTGGAAAAAGTTCCATGCCTCTACCAACAACAACACTAGCTCCCGGCTGCCAGTGCTGACACTGGCGTGAAAACCTGCCTTAGCTGGGAAGGTTACACTACGCTGTGCTCAAAAATCCTTTAAAGCTGCCCTTTCCTCTCCACAGGAGAGGGAAGCCTTCACAAAGACCCAGTGCTACCACTACTTCCACTCCCACTGCCTGGCCCGCTATGCCCAGCACATGGAGGAGGAGATCCTTACGCAGCAGGAAGAGAGAGAGCAGCACCTGGCTCCTTCTCCCAAACAGGTACTGGGAGACACTTTTTCTGTAGCAGTCGGTGAGATCTGGACATTTTTGTGCTGCTGGAGCCTCCCTGCTCTGGCAGGAGAGTGTTTGTGGTCAGCTGAAGCGGGCTGCCCTGTTGCACTCCCAGCCTGGGGATGCTCTGGCAGCGCGTGGGCTGGGGGGCTGCCCGGGCTTGGTGTCACCTCTTTCCTCCCTGCAGGACGCCGGCGTGCAGTGCCCTGTCTGCAGGGAAACCCTGGTCTACGACCTCTGTGCCCTGAAGGCAGCGCCGCCCCCGCAGCACACGCTGGTAAGAGGTGCATCTGCCCAGCTGTGCCATTTCCATCCCGTGTGCTTTTCAGAAGGGATCTTTGCAGCCCCTCTGCCCTGGGAAGGGGGGCTTGCCCTGGAGGATCCAGCTTTGAGGGTGATAGGTCAGAGGGAAGCAAAGCAAATGCGCCTGAATGGAATCTCTGTGTTTTTTCTGCTCTAAGAGAATTACTGTAGCTCTCCTTAAATACCTCCCTGTGCCCACTGGGATGTACTCAGGGTGATGCAAGTGATCCTAGCTCACAGCAGAGCTCTGTGCTTCCTGATTTTAGCCGCTTTGCATCTCACGCTGAAGCAGGAGGTCCCAAGGCAGTCACTGCAGGGAACAGCAGCTCTGTGGCAGCGTGTTCCCCTTCCACCCAGGCAGTGCGCGGGGGTCTGTAAGCCTGGGGAACCAAATGCTGCAAGCAGACAGGTTGCCAGGGTGCTGCGTGATCAAAGCAGGGTTTGGGGAATTGCTCATAGCGCTGAGAGAACCCTTAACCCCTCTGTCCTCTGCCGCTCAGGAGCCATACAGGCCGGATGCCAAGACGCTGCAGCACCAAGAAGAACTGCGCTTAATTTTCAAGAGGCAGCAAGAGAAAGGGGGCATCATCGACCCCGAAGCAGAGAGGAACCGCTACTTCATCAGCCTCCAGGCGGTAGGGCACCGAGGGCAGGGATCTGCTGAGCTGCAGGGCCAAGCGGCGCCTGCTTCGGGACCCTCCTCTCCCTTTTCTGAGATCTCTGCTTCTTTCTTTCAGCCTCCAGCTACCGCTGATCCAGGCCAGGCAGCCGCTGCCTCCGAGCTGGTGAGCGCGAGCGCCGTGGACGCGCCCCAGGCACCCTGCCAAGCCTTGGCCCCAGAGCCAGCCAGGGCAGCGCCTGCGCAGCCTGAAAGGCCTGCGGTGCCCGGGGAGCCCCAGAGCAGGAGGGAAAGGCACAGAGGGGAGAGGCCAGGCCCCAAAGGCCCGGGCAGGCAGACGTGCAGCGGGTCCCAGGAGGCAGCTGAGGAAGCCTGTCAGCAGCTCCACGGCTCCAGAGCACCCAGGGGCTTCAGTCGGAGACCTGAGAGGAGGCCGGGCGGGAGGCACAGCCAGGAGGCTCCGAAACATCCCAACAGAAGCAGGGCCGCTGCCTTGGCCGAGAGAAAGGAGCTGTGCCCTGAAGACCCCTCACCAGAAACGGAGGCGGCGGATTTGAAGGAGGAGCGGCGCGATGCGGAGAGATGGACCCCGGAGCAGGGTGCTGAGACCCAGGGCGGGGAGAAGGAGAACCTGGCCTTCAGCTGCAGCGACCACCGCTGGCAGGGCCACCACCGGCCCTGGGACTGCGGGAGGTGGGAGAGGTCCAGGGCGCAGGAGCGTGGATCCTACCCCAGAGCGCCGAGAGGCCGAGGGGCGCTCAGGCCCAGCGGGCGCCGAGAAGCCCAGCTCCTGGAGAAGGAGAGCGGCTCCTAGCAGCTGTGCCGAGGGGCTGGGATGCGGGGAGAGCAGCAGCAAGGAGGCACCGTACAGCTTGGATGGAAGAGGCAGTTGGCGTGTGGCACGGCTTGGAACAGGAGTCTCCAGGGGTTGTGTGGAGCGAAGCAGCCTGGGGTGAGCAGCTGGCGGGCACCACCCGTGGAGGAGCTGATTTCTGGTGGGTCGCAGCAGCTGCAGTGTTAGAGGAAGCCTGGAGCAGGGAGCAGCACCCAGCACCCCTTTGTGTGAGCCAGGAGGACAAACAGCGAGCCCCGCGTGGTGCCCCAGAGCCGTGGGGGCAGCTGCTGGACATCTCCCAGCTCCGGCCAGAACAAAATTCAGCTCCAACAGGTCCTTCACCAGGTTGGGACTGTCCAGGCATTGAGGCTTTGCGCTGGCTCCTCTTCCCCCCCCAGGAAGCTTGAATTTAGCTGCAGCTCCCACCCCGTCCTTCTGCTGCCACTTCAAGATTTAGACCGCGTCCCCCTGCAGAGACGTGACGAGACCCTGAGCCTCCGAAGCAGGATGCTGCTATTAAACCAATTCCTTTGGCCTTCTCTGGAGCTCTTTGTTTTCTCTGCCTGCCCGTTGCCGTTCCGAGCAGCGTCCATCCTTGGTGTTCCCTCCCAGCACCCAGGGGCAGGCTCCTGGGAGCAAAAACCACCGTGCTCTCAGGGACTGGATGGAGCTTTGGGCGAGATCCCTAGGAAAGCAGGAGCTGTGTGCTGCGGGGAGGGCGCCTGCTCTATCCCTTCTCACATGAGCGGCGTAGAAAAGCCTTAACCTGCCTGGCACCCGCTGCTCTGCTCCCCACTCTCTTATCCTCGTGGTTTTGGTTTAACCCGCTGCTGTTTTTTTGTGTTTTGAAGACCCTTGCTTAGATTTTCCAGCACTCTCGTGCTCTACCAGGCATTCTTTGCTCTGGCCTGAGCCTCTGCTGCTTGTCCTGGGCTCGGGGAGCTGAAAACCAGCCCTGGAGGGGACAAGCACTGAACGCTCCCCGGAGCATGCCCTAATTTCTCTTCAGCACTTGCTCAGTCCTCATTCCAGGCAGTTTTTGGGTGAGGGGCCCGTCTGCATTTGGGTGAAAAGTTGTACACTGAATTCGATGCTGGTTGTGCTGCTCTCTGCCTTGTCAGGCTGCTGTGCTCCCAGAGCAGAAAGCGATGTAAGATCCCTGCCCCTCGCAGAGCTCTCACTGAAGCTCCTTGGCTTCCTCCAGCGAGTCAGATTTTTTCTCTCCTCAGTCAGAAAGCACTCGAGGCGTGTTCGGAGCACGGGAACTCAACCACAGAAAGCTGTTTGAGGTCTCCTGCACCCTCACGCTGTCCCGTGGGGCTTGGCAGAGGGGAGTTTTGCTCCTGGGAGCAGGCCCTGAGGAAGGGCTCTCACGTTTCTGACTCGCTGCTGTTAGCCTGGAGCAGAGGAAATTTTGCACCAGTGTGTGGAAATTGATTTGAGTTGAATAAAAATTCAGAAAAAGCTTCAGTGGCTGCAGTTACAAGCTGCCGAGGCTGTGCTGGGAAGGATGGGAGGAACTCCTGGAGCCCAGCCAAGGGATTTTGGGGTGCTGTGGGTCTGAGCCAGCTGTGAGCAGCAGCCAGCATTGGGTTTTTCGGGGGGTTATTTGGGATGGGGGAGGAGTGGAGCCTGCACCGAGGCTCCTTGCTGGGTGTCTGCCAGCATCCCTGCTCCTGCTGGCACTGCCCTACCTCACGGGGCTGTTGTGGGGCTCACGTGGGAGAAAGGCAGTGCGCGGGGCTGTGGCGCTAACCCCATTAAAAGCAAGCAGAGTGATGTGTCACTGCCTGTGCTCTTGGGGTCGGGGCCAGCAACAGGTAAAGGGACAACGCTGACCCTCAGCAGCACGCACACAGAAGGGACGGGAGAGCCAGGAGCTGTGTTTTTACGTTTCACTGAGAATATTCACAGCTCCAGGAGCTGCTGTCCTGTCAGAGAGCAGCAGCTCTGTCCAGCAGCACATCACCTCCACGTCCTGCCCTGGGGATGTTCCCCTTAGGGCTCTCACCCCCTTTGTGGGGTGGATGTGTCCCGGCTCCACCTCCAGCAGCCCCGCACAGTCCCAGCATGAGGGAGGCAAGCGGGGTAGCACCCAAACGTGCCCTGGGGCAGCTCCGGACCGAGGCAGAGGCGTCCCCATGAGGATCTGGTCCTTGTGGCAGGGCTCACAGCAGCATGGAGCCCACGTTCTCGACGGCTCCCTCGGGGTCCTCCTTGTAGAGCATGAAGTGCCCCTGCACCTGCGCGGCGCTCAGCTGCTCGCACACCCCCAGCGCCCGCTGGGCGAAGCGCTCGGCCGCGGCGGGGGGCTGCTGGGGGTAGAAGCGCAGGAACATGCGGGCGAGCTGCCGGGGGGAGCAGTGCCCCACGTACTGCTTCAGGTCCACGCGGCCCGGCCGCACCAGGGCTGGGTCCAACCTGCCGAGAAACACGGGGCTGCCTCAAAAACCAGACCCCAGGGGCTCCGCAGCGCCATAAATACGGGGAGCAGCTCTGTCCCTGGGGTCTAAGAAGTGAAACGAACCCCCCAGAAAAAAAAAATTCCTGCTGGGTCAGCAAAAAAGGCCAGCAGAAGGATGGTTTTACCCGCGTCCTCCCTCCCGGGGGGGCAGCTCTGACCTGTCCACGTAGTTGGTGGTCATGAAGACGATCCTGGCCTCCGTGGAGGCCACGCCATCCAGGGCGTTGAGGAGGCCGCTGAAGGTCAGGCGCCCCATGCCTTGGTACACGGCGGGGTCTGGGGACAGAGAGGGCTGAGCTAACACCCACCTGCACAGCGTGAGGCTGAAACCAAGCTCCCTGCTCCCTCCCTCCCTCACGCAGACCCTCTGAACCCGAAAGGAGAACGGGGGAAGGCCGCCTCCTTCCTCACGCTGGGCAGGACAAGTGTCTTTGCCCAGAATAATGCACCCATTGCTCCTTTCACTCAGCCCAGCCAAAAGGGGGTGAGCTCCAGCTTGGGGCTGCACCACCCCAGTCCCTGATGGGGGCAATCTCCCCCCGCTGTTTGCCCCAGGAACAGGGCTGCCGCTCACTCTCAGCAGCGAGGTCCCGGCTGACGAAGGCAGCGTCCACGTCCTCCAGGAGGATGATGCTCTGCTGCGGCGCCACGCTCAGGAGATGGTTGAGGCGGTCATCGGAGAGGCTGCGGTCGCTGAGGCTGAGCAGGCAGATGCTGTACTGCAGCTCCCCGGCCAGGGCTGTGCTGGGAGGGACACAAAACGAGGCGGTGAATCACAGCGAGAGCGCCCGGAGCAGGGGGAGGCAGGGCAGGCTGTGGAACGGGCACTCCCTGCCCGCTGGCTTCCTCCCCAACGGGGAGCAGAAACAGCACCTGACCTGCAGCAGGGTGAATGCTCGCTCCTGGCACAATGCAGGAGGCAAAACCTGCTCCTGTCCCGCTGCATTTCAACCCCCAGCCCACCCACCAGAGGCTGCTGCACCTCAGAGGAGGCAGCGGGCAGATACTCACATGAAGCTGCTCTTCCCGCAGCCGGGAGGGCCGTACAGCAGGTAGCCCCTTCGGTACGGGATCCCTAGGGAGACAGAAGCCTTTTAGGAACCTGCTGGGTTGCTCCGAGCCCTCTACCTCAGAGCCACGGGGCCGGGCTGAGCACACACAGGGGATGCAAGAAGCAGCAGGGCTCTCTGCAGCTGTCCCAAGGGGCTTCGCAGCCCCCAGCCGTGCCTGCAGAGGGTAAGAAGCCGCAGCGGGCACAAAGGGAGCCTTGCCTCTCTCGCTGTACCACTTGGGGTTGTCGATGAACTCCTTCACGTCCTGCACCAGCCTCTCTGACACGCCTTCCTCCAGCACCACAGAGCTGAGGGGCCGGCGGCGGCGGGGGAAGCCGAACTGCCGCCACTCCGCCCCCATGGCCGTGTACATGATCGTCCTCCCCTCCTGCTGCTGCAGAGCCAGCTCCCGGGCTGCGGAGAGAGGCAGAGGGCAGAGCTGGCAGGGAGCAGGCTCCCTCGTGAAGCGCCTCCGGGAAGCCTCCTACAGACCTTCCTGCAGGATGTTGAAGAAGATCTCCCGGTCGGTGCCCAGCGCCGTGAAGGTGACAGACTCCCAGGGGGTTCCCGTGTGCAGGTCGATCATCTGCTTCTCCCGGCTACGCTCGATGCGAATCCACTTCCTCTGATACCTGGGGCAAGAGGACGGGGCTGGGGGACAGAGCCCACGATGGCGAGTCCCCAACCTGCTTTTCCTTCTCCCCTTGCTCCCCCTTACCAGATGAAATGGTTCCCGGGGCTGGGGACAAAGTCAAACTTGGTGCTGACGCGCCCGCTCTCATGCTGCAGGTACGACGTCTCCACGCTCAGGTGCTGCGTGTGCTTGGCGTGGTGTGAGATCCAGTTCAGCAGCCAGTGGTAGCTCTTATCCTTGCTGGGCACCTCCAGCGTGATCATATAATGACGCCTGAAGGCCACCAGGCCGAACTGAGCCCCTTTCCTCGCCAGGGCCAGGGCCGTGCCCACCCCCACCAGCCCGAAGCCGGCCCCGAAGTAGGGGTTGTCCTTCAGGGCCACGACGAAGTCGGAGAACGGCATGGCGGGGGCTAGGGGGCTGCCTCCCACAGCATCGCCCCGGAGGCTTGCGAGCAGACCTGTGCGGGCAGGGACAGAGGAGAAACAGCGAGGTGGGGGGGGGGGCAGCAGGGGAGGGGGGGGCAGCCCCGGGCCCGTCCCGGTGAGGCGCCCCCGGGCCTGGGGGCTCAGAGCAGGCCCCAGGCGGGGGGAGGCCCCCAGGGCGCACCCACCGCCCCCTCAGCTCCTCAATCCTCACCCCGCTTCTCCTAAACCCCTTATAACCCACCCAACACCGCCATTATCTCAATTTATCCCAATTTATCCCCAAATTCACCCCCCCGAAGCACCGCCCCGCCGCCGCCCCTCACCCTCGCGCCGCTCTCTCTGGTTCCCCCCTCACCCCCCGACTTCCGGTGCCGCCGCTTCCGGCCGGCTCGCGGCGCGCACCATAGAGCGGAGCCGGGAGGTTTGGGGGGGGGTAGAGCGGCCCCGCAACAAAGGGCGGCGCTCTAGGCCGCGGGGCGAGACCATAGAGATGAGGCCGGCCGGGCCCGCAGGTGGCGCTGGGGGGTGGGGGACTGGGAGCACTGGGAGGGAACTGGGGGGCACTGGGACGGCACTGGGACGTTGGGGGAGAGCTGGAGGGCACTGGGAGGTACTGGGGGAACTGGGAGGCACTGGGGTGTTGGGGAAAACTGGGGGGCACTGGGAGGTTCCGGGGGATACTGGGAGGGTACTGGGGGGCACTGGGATACTGGGAGGAACTGGGGGGCACTGAGATGTACTGGGGAGCACTGGGGTATTGGGGGGGCACTGGAGGGCGCTGGGGGACACTGGGATGTACTGGGGCACACTGGGATACTGGGAGGAACTGGGGGGCACTGGGATGTACTGGGGAGCACTGGGGTGTTGGGGGGGCACTGGGATGTACTGGGGGATACTGGGATATTGGGAGGGTACTGGGGGATACTGGGATGTACTGGGGGACACTGTAGTGTTGGGGAGGAACAGGGGGTACTGGGGTGTTGAGGGGCACTGGGATATACTGGGTGGAACTGGGGGGCATTGGGAGGTACTGGGGGCACTGGGGCATTGGGGGAGAACTGGGGGGCACTGGGATACTGGGAGGGTACTGGGGAGCACTGGGATGTACTGGGGAGCACTGTGGTATCAGAAGGGCACTGGGGGACACTGGGATACTGGGAGGGTACTGGGGGGCACTGGGATATTGGGAGGGCACTGGGGGGCACCGAGATGTACTGGGGGGCACGGGATGGGGGCTGGGGCCGAGCCCCCGCTGGGTGCTCCCAGGCATTTGGGGCCAGGTGCGGACCCCTCACAGAGCCACCCCCTCCCCGGGCCCCCCTCCCCTTATTGTCCTGTTCCTTTTTCCAGCTCCGGAGCCCCCCCTTGCCGGTGCCAGCAGCAGCTGAGGGGCCATGAGCACCGAAAAAACGCCCACCCCCGGGGCTGGGGGCGAGGAGCTGGATGCCCCCTGCCCCGAGCTGCTCCTGCCCGCCCCGGGACGGGCAGCGGGGGCCACGGGAAGCCCCCCTACAGCCGGCAGCGACCCGGAGGGGGCCCTGGGGGAGAACGGGGAGAGCCCCCGCGAGGGCGAGGGCAAGCAGGATGGGAAGGAGGCTCCTGAGGAAGCCGAGGTGCCCCGGGCGCAGCGTTTCAGAGGTAAGAGCATGCTTTGAGCTGCCGGGGTCTTTTTGTTTATGAAGGAGCAGGGATTTTTGGCTAGGTGGGGGCTGCCTGGCTCTGATTTAGGCTGTGCTGGGCCCCCCCAACCCCGGTGGTGGCTCAGGGTGGGGACAGCCCCTCTGGGTCCTCGTCTTCTACAAGGTCAGGAGGGAAATATCTCACCCTCTCCCTCTCCTTGCTCGCAGGGGACGTGGCGGAGGGCTGCGAGGCCCTCTACAAGACCCACATGTGCCCCGAGTGCAAGCGGTGCTTCAAGAAGCGGACCCACCTGGTGGAGCACCTCCACCTGCACTTCCCCGACCCCAGCCTGCAGTGCCCCAACTGCCGCAAGTTCTTCACCAGCAAGAGCAAGCTGAAGATCCACCTGCTGCGCGAGGCGGGCCAGAAAGCCCACCGCTGCCCGCTCTGCCGCTACAGCTCGGTGGAGAGGAACGCCCTCAACCGCCACATGGCCAGCATGCACGAGGACAGCTCCAACTTCTACTCCGACGTCTACTCCTGCCCGGTCTGCGAGGAGAAATTCCGCCTCAGCCAGGCCCTCAAGGAGCACCTGAAGAGCCACAAAGCCGAGCCCAAGAGGCTGAGCTGCTTCCAGGGGGGCTGCGACTACTGCGCCGAGGACCGCCGGGAGTTTATCCGCCACCTGAAGGACGCCCACGGGGTCAAGGCGGTGGAGTGCCGGCACCACGCCTGCTCGCTGCTCTTCGGCACGGCCGAGGCCATGGAGGCTCACCGCAAAACCCACTACGCCTTCCACTGCCAGCAGTGCGACTTCATCTGCTCCAACAAGCACCTCTTCCGCAAGCACAAGAAGCAGGGGCACCCGGGCAGCGAGCAGCTGCGCTGCGGCTTCTGCCCCTACGCCACCTTCAACCCCGTGGAGTTCCACGACCACGTGGGCAAGATGCACGCCAACGAGAAGGTCCACAAGTGCACCCAGTGCGCCTTCGCCACCGCGCACAAGCGCGTGCTCATCCGCCACATGCTGCTGCACACGGGTGGGTGGCTGCGGCGCCTGGAGGTCGGGGAGGGCTTGGGGCAGGGTTTCTGGGTTTTCAGGTTTCCGTCCCCATCCCTATCGTTACCCCAACCTCCTGAGCTGATTTTCCCCGCTCTGCTGCCTCGTCCTGCCGCGGCACCCAGTCTGCTCGTGTCCCCCCCGCAGGAGAGAAGCCCCACAAGTGCGAGCTGTGCGACTTCACCTGCCGCGACGTCAGCTACCTGTCCAAGCACATGCTGACCCACTCCGACGACAAGAACTTCATGTGCAGCGAGTGCGGCTACGTCACCAAGTGGAAGCACTACCTCAACGTCCACATGCGCAAGCACACCGGGGATCTCCGGTACTGCCCCCGGGCTGCCCGGCTTGGCAGCAGCGTGAGGGCTCCCCAAATCCTGCTCCGGGAGCTGCGTTGGGTGCCAGCCTCCCCCCTTCCCGGCAGCGGCTGCTGCCTGCTCTGTGTGGCCCGTGGTAAATGCGGTCTGAGCTCGTGGGTGCTGTGCAGGCAAAATTCTGGTGTCTCGGCACCGCCACCACGTTGCTGCAGTTCTGAGCTCGGCCTCGCGCACTCTGCTGATGTTCGTGGGCCAAGGGCAGCTTGGGTTGGTGCAGGGCTCTGCCAAAAACGTGGCTTTACTCCTGCGTTGCCACCTCGCTGTGCTTTGGCCCAGCTGCTTGCTGGGGTGCCCAGGGACTCCTGTCCCCGGGCTGGGGATGTGGAGCACCAGCGGTGCCACGGGGAGGAACTGCTTGTGGTTAGGGCTGCCCGGATCACAGTTCCCCGCTCCTCCTGACCGATTCTGCTCTCCCCACAGGTACCAGTGCAACCAGTGCTCGTACCGCTGCCACCGTGCCGACCAGCTGAGCAGCCACAAGCTGCGGCACCAGGGCAAGAGCCTGGTCTGCGAGGCGTGCGGCTTCGCCTGCAAGCGCAAGTACGAGCTGCAGAAGCACGTGCAGGCCAAGCACTCGCAGAACTACCAGGTGCCCACCTTCCAGTGCCGCTACTGCGCCTACCAGACCAAGTACAAGCAGGCGCTGCTCAACCATGAGAACTGCAAGCACACCAAGCAGAAGGAGTTCCGCTGCGCCCTCTGCTCTTACTGCACCTTCAGCAACACCAGCCTCTTCTTCCACAAGCGCAAGGTGCACGGCTACGTGCCCGGTGACAAGGACTGGCTGGAAAACTACGCCAGCAAGGAGCTGGAGATCTCCTCCTCCTCCGAGGCACTGCTCGGCTCTGAGCTCGGTGTGGCCCTGCGTGTGGACGCCAGCTCCCCTCTCTCTGGCAAGGAGCAGTGGGCGAAGGCAAAGCCAGCCCAGCTGGAGCCCCAGGGGGATGAGGGCTACCAGCAAGTGTTCGTGGTGCCCCTTCTTGGGCAGGACACAGCACTGCCAGGGGACAGCAGCAAGGTGCAGAGAGCTACGGGCGAGGGGGAGCGGAGCTGCCCGGTCACCAGTGACGCCCTGGGAGATGCCTGCATGCAGAGTGGTGCTGCCGCGGGCTCTGCTGAGCTTGCTGCTGCGGGGGAAGAGGCAGAGAGCTGCACGTTGCACCTAGAGACGCTGAACGTCTCCTCTGACCCCATCCTGGAGCACCTGGCTGGAGGAGCCTGCACGGCGCAGCCCCAGAGCGTGGAAACGCTGACCTGCAAGGAGCCTCCTGCAGCCTACCAGGTGCTGGGCTCCCGGGATCACCTCGGCTTGGAGGACAGCGACGGTGCTCTTGGAGACATCCCGGGCTACAAGGAAGAGGAGGCAGATGTCCATGAGGACGAGGAGGTGAGGCAGGAGGACAGCGTAGCACCGGGTGCCGGCCAGGACAAAAACCCCATCAGGGAGGCCATGGGGAACCTCCAGGGCGCTCCTTCAGCCCCCTGCAAGCTGGTCCCAGACGCGGAGCTGAGAGAAACCAGCCCAGCTGAGTTGCCAGAGGCCTGGCTCAGCGTGCTGAGGACCCCTGAGCAGAGCCCCCCACTCGGCCCGAGCGCTGCGGCCGCCTCCAGCGACGATGCCAGGAGCGGCTCGGAGTCGGTGCTGAAGGCGCTGCGGAAGCAGGACAAGGAGCAGGCGGAGACGCTGGTGCTGGAGGGCAGAGTGCAGATGCTGGTGGTGCAGTCGGAGAGCAGCCAGATCTTCAGGTGTGAGAAATGCTCCTACATAACCCGGAGGGAGAAGTCCCTGTCCCTGCACTCCAAAGCCAGCTGCCAGAGCCGCCGCGCCCCGCTCGTCTGCTGCGAGTGCGGCGCCACCTTTAAGCAGCAAAGGGGGCTCAACACCCACCTCCTCAAAAAGTGCCCCGTCCTCCTGAAGAAGAAGAACAAGATCCTCAAGCCTCAAGCTCAGGAGCCACCTGGCTCGCACCAGCTGGGTGACAATGGCACAGGAACAGCAGAGAGCGACGCGGTGGGCACAGAGGAGTCAGGACATCCTGACCCCCCCTGGGCAGCAGGAGTGCTGGCTGATGAAACGCAGGCACCGGACAGTCCCTCGGCTGGGGAGCAGGCTCCGGGCTGTCCTTCCCCGCAGCAGTCCCTCCCAGGTGACAGCAGGGAGGTGCCCGAAGAGCTTTGGCAGCGAGGGGACGGGGCTGAGCCCAGCGGAGCCGCTTGTCCCCCCCAGCCTGGGAAGCCCTCCGAGAAATACCGGCTGGAGGGGGGCAAGCTGCGCTGCAACGCCTGCTCCTTCGTGTGCTCCCGCGTCTCCACCATCACCTCCCACGTGGAGGACGGCTGCCGGCGCCTGGAGCAGTTCTGGTGCTCGCAGTGCCCCGAGGCCTTTCGCTCCCAGCGGGCCCTGAAGAGCCACCGTGCCGAGAAGCACCTCGCGCCTCCCGAACAGGACGGACCCCAAAGCACCCCAATCCCGGGGGGAGACTCGGCCAACGGCGAGCCCCCAGCGGGCGCAGCCTCCCCAAAAGCCCCGCTGCCCAAGCGGAGGCGCCTGTCCTGCCCCAGCTGCCCCTTCACCTGCCAGCAGGAGCGGGCCATGAGGACGCACAAGCAGCGGGGCTGCGTGGCGCTGGGCGAGTTCCGCTGCGCCTCCTGCCCCTTCACCTCCCAGGCAGCCAAAGCCTTGCGGCTGCACCGCCGGCTGCACCGCCAGCACTACGGCACGCGGCCGCAGCTGCAGTGCCGCCAGTGCGAGTTCACCTGCAAGCAAGCCCGCTGCCTGCGGCAGCACGTGCGCATCAAGCACGAGGGGGTGAAGCCCCACCAGTGCCGCTTCTGCGAGTTCAGCACCACGCGACGCTACCGCCTGGAGGCCCACCAGTCCCTGCACACCGGCGTGGGGCGCATCGCCTGCGGCAGCTGCAGCCAGACCTTCGGCACCAACTCCAAGCTGCGCATCCACCGCCTGCGGGTGCACGAGAAGACGCCCACCCACTTCTGCCCGCTCTGCGACTACGGCAGCTACCTGCAGAACGACATCACCCGCCACGTCAACAGCTGCCACCGCGGCGAGCTCAACTTCGGCTGCGCCCGCTGCGAGGCTCGCTTCAGCTCCGAGACCGCCCTCAAGCAGCACGTCCTGCGGCGGCACGAGGAGAAGGTGGCCTACGGCTGCCCGCGGTGCGGCTTCGTGTGCCACAGCGAGGCCACGCTCAAGTGCCACCTGCAGAAGCAGCACCCGCACCTGGAGTGCGGCACCTGCAAGGAGACCTTCCCCAGCCGGGAGGCGCTGGAGGAGCACAAGCGGCAGCACTTCGGGCACCGCTGCGAGCTCTGCAGCTTCGCCGCCAAGGAGCGGCAGCAGCTGGTGCGGCACTACGTGGAGAGCCACGAGCCCGCCGCCCCCCAGGACAAGCCCCTGCGCTGCCCCTTCTGCGACTTCGCCTGCCGTCACCAGCTCGTCTTCGACCAGCACGTCAAGGGCCACGGCGGCACCCGCGTCTACAAGTGCTCGGACTGCGCCTACAGCACCAAGAACCGGCAGAAGATCACCTGGCACATCCGCATCCACACCGGGGAGAAGCCCTACAAGTGCCACCTCTGCAAGTACGCCTGCGCCGACCCCTCGCGCCTCAAGGTGAGCGCCCTGCGAGGGCTGGGGGGCGCAGACCCGGTGGTTTGGGGAAGGATGGATGGGGTTCTGACCTACACCCTGCTGCTGCAAATGAAGGGGGTGGCAAAGCGAGACTTGAGCAGCTGGCTGAGTTCATTTCTCTCCCTGCTGGCAGCTCTGAGTGCTCGTGGCCGTGCCCCCTTCGTTTCTGGAGGAGGTGCCCGTTCAGGGCAGCGTGGCGCTAGGGGACGGTGTCTGCATGCTCTTTCTGCTCAGCTTTGTAGGGGATGATCACCCTCCCACGCAGTAAAGGGCCTTTCCTAGAACAAGGGAGCCGGGCGTGGGGTAATGGAAGGAAAATGGGCTGTCTTTGCTAAAAGAAGTATCGACTTTTTTAATGGCCAGGCTGTGCCGGAGCCCTCGAGGGCCTCCTGGGCAAGGCTGCCGTGATGCACTCTGCTCTGCCGGGCTCTTTCTAAACCTGGACTTAGTCCTAAATGCCAAACGTAGGAAGAAAAGCCTGTGGCCTCCACGGGCTGGGACAGAACAAGCCCTGCATGCCCCCGGGGCAGGCGGCATGGCCTCCCCCTGACCGTGCCCCGTGTCCCTCTGCCCAGTACCACATGCGGATCCACAAGGAGGAGCGCAAATACCTCTGCCCGGACTGCGGCTACAAGTGCAAGTGGGTGAATCAGCTCAAGTACCACATGACGAAGCACACGGGTGAGTGTGGCCACGGGGCACCGCCAGCACTCCTGGCAAGGAGGGGGGGGCGTGGGGACACCCTGCAGAGCACGTCCCTGGGTGCCGGAGGGTTGGGGACAACGCGCTGGAGGCTGCACCTCCCCAGAGCCAAGGAGGGGGTGTGGGGAGGGTTCCTGGGGACAGAGAGCCCCGCGGAGGTGCTGGGATGGAGCCGTTGTCCCCATCTCCGCAGGGCTGAAGCCGTACCGCTGCGACGAGTGCGAGTACCGCACCAACCGTGCGGACGCGCTGCGGGTGCACCAGGAGACGCGGCACCGCGAGGCGCGCTCCTTCATCTGCGAGCAGTGCGGCAAGGCCTTCAAGACCCGCTTCCTCCTCAAGACCCACCTGAAGAAGCACAGCGAGGAGAAGCCCTACGTCTGCAACGCCTGCGGGCGAGCCTTCCGCTGGGCGGCCGGGCTGCGCCACCACTACCTCACCCACACTGACCAGCACCCCTTCTTCTGCCGCTACTGCCCCTACAAGGCCAAGCAGAAGTTCCAGGTCATCAAACACATCCAGCGGCACCACCCCGAGCGCGGGGCCGCCGAGGGGGTGGGCAAGGACCCCAGCACCCCCACCGTCCACCTCCACGCCGTGCAGAGGGACAGCCCGGCAGCGGGGCGCCCCGAGACGGAGCGGGAAGAGGGGTGCCCCCCCGGGAAGGATGGCGCCTTAGTGTGAGGGGGAGGTGGAGGTGTGTGTATAGGCATCTGTGTATATGGGATGTAGGATATGGCTGTATAAAAGGGATCTCTCGGCTCCTTGTAGTGCTCTTGTTCGGGGCTAGTTGGGGTCCTGCTGGCTGCGCTGGGATGGAGGGGTTGTGGGCTATGGGGCAGCTCCAGCTGGAAGCCCCTCCTTGTGCCCAGGACCCCAAAATCAGGCTAGGAGCAGCCCCTGGGGTTTGTGCTGAACCTGAAATCCTCTCCGAAGGATGCTGGCAGGGGCAGAGTGTCCCCGAAACCCTGAGCAACACCACCGCACCCAGACCCGTGCCTGCCTGCCACTGAACACTTTATTAGGGTGCTGACATCGAGAGGACACGGCCAGGGTTAATAACGTGGTGCTGGCCAGGAGCATCCCTGGGGCTGTGGGGGCCGGGGGCTCTGAGGGCGCTGCAGGATGGGGGCAGTGAGCAGCGGCTCCTCTCCCAGCTCTGCCCAGCCCCGGGGTTTGCTTGGCTCCAGCCTCGCTTCCCCTGGGTGGGGAGGGGGACCAGCCCCCGGCAGAGCCTGGGCGCCGTGCCCCAGCTCTCCTCCTCCCCGTGGCTGAGCCCTGCCAGGTGGGAGAGATCCCAAACCACCACTGGAGACACCAGTGCCTGTCCCCAGCCCCCAGAGGCCACTGCAAACACGGGCACAGCAGCGACGACGACACAGGGACGACACAAACGGAGCGACGAGGGGGTGGTGTGCTCAGCCCCATGGCCCCAGCTCTATGGGGCCAGAACCGGGCCGGCCCTATGGCTTCTATCCCGATCCCATAGGCCCCGTGGGTCAGTCCTGCTCGGGGCCGGGCGGCTCGGTGATGCGGATGTGGACGAAGAGCGAGGAGGGCGGGATGCTGGTGCCGTCCTTGGAGAGGAGGTGGATGTGGCGGTAGCCTGCAGGGGGGGGACAGCAAGGCTGTGGCTGAGCACCCCACCAAACCCCTTCCCCAGCACCCTACAGCACCGGGCAGCGACCTCTCACCGGGTTTGATGTTGGCGAAGGCCAGGGTGAACTGCCCCACGAAGTCGTTCCTGGACGTCTTGTCGTAATCCTCCACCACGAAGCGGACGAGGGCCAGCTCGGGCACGTGGAGCTGGAACTGGAGGGTCTCGTCCCAGCGGGGGTTAAACCCTGGGGAGGGAGAGGGGGTGCTGGGGGGTGGCAGGGGGCAGGGACGGGGCAGGGACGGGTCCCCGGGAGCCCCCTGCTCACCGTTGTTCTCGATGTACTTGGTCTCCTGGTGCGCCTGGTCCGCGGGCACCCCATGGATCTCCACGCGCACCAGCGGGTCGATGATGGCCCCGTCCTTGCTGTTGGCCACTTTGGGCAGCTGCTGCCCGCTGATCACCTGCGAGGAAGGGCAGGACCCCCCCCCAGGGTGGAGTTTGCACCCAGCTGGGAGCAACAGGACCCCCCGCACGGCTCCCCGGGGTCCCTCCTCTGCCCCTACCTGGATCGTCAGCGTAACGGGGCCGGGGCCCTCGCGGGTGCCGGGCTCAGTGGGGTTGAAGAGGGTCCCCTCGTCCCTCATGAAGGGCGGTTTGAGCACGTAGCCACAGCGGCCGTTCTGGCTGAAGAGCCCATCGCACAGGTCCATCTCCGTGCCGGCCGTCTGGAAATTTAGGGCCACTGGGGGGAAGGCAGGCGGCAGGGAGATGGGTCGGGGTGGCACGGGGCAGCCCCACGGACCCCCCCCACGGCCCCGGGCCGTACCGATCTGGCACCCTGCGTTCCACATCTCCTGCGGGCTGTAGTTGGAGGAGTCGGTGCGCATCCCGCTGGGGTAGATGCGGGTCAGCTGCCAGGCGTTGTGCCGGACAAAGTCGTTCCCTGGGGGTGGAGAGGGGAGGGCTGCTCGTGAGGACATCGCTTGGTCTGCACCGCCACCCTGACCATGTGCTGAGCCATCCATCCATCCATCCATCCATCCATCCATCCATCCATCCATCCATCCATCCATCCATCCATTCCCCTTTTCCCCAAGGCACCCAGCCAACCCCGCTCACCCCCCAGAGCCGAGCACCCCAGTTCCAGCCCTGCTGGGACATCTTTCTCCCGGACAGGGAGGATGCCCGGTGCCTGGAGGCCCTCACCCTACACCCCACCTCCAGCCTGGACCCCAAACCTCACCCGCATCCCGGATGAGCTTCCTGGCCTTGGCCTCGGCGAGGGAGGAGATCTCGGAGGGCCGGGAATGGCTGCGTGCCTCCTGGAAGCCCCTGAAGGACACGCTCTTGCAGTAGACGACGCAGTCGGACAACGCCTGGGCCAGGCTCTCCTTGTCCTTCTGCCAGGCAGAGCCCTGTCAGGACCCCCAGCCCCGCGGGAACGGAGCAGGCAGGGGGTCCCCATCACGGTGGTGCCAAAAGGGGGCTGGCGTGGCCCAGAAACATCCCCCCCCTCCCTTCCTGGTGGTGTCCCACAGCCGTGTCCGGGGGCTCAGCGCCACCCGGTCCCCATCCCGGGCCACCCACCTTCATCCTCCTCCTCTCCTCCTCTGCCTCCGCCCCGTTGTCATCATCGGACACGTCAGGTGCCTCGTCCCCCGGCCCATCCAGCACGTCCTCCAGCCGCCCGATCTTCTTCCCCTTCAGCAGGATCTTGTGCTTCAGCTCCTGCAGGGGTGGAACGGGGGGGACCTTGGGGTGCTGGGCTCCGCGGGGCTCAGCACCATCCCCTGGGTGTCAGGGAGCGGTGCCAGCAGCACCCAGGAGAGGCTCGGGGTGGGTTCCCTCTGCCCCTAACCTCCGGGGACGGCAGCTGGGTGGGGACGCGCCCGTCGATGGTGGCGGTGAGGAGCTGCTCCCCCAGGATGTCCCGGAGCTGCTGGGCCAGCACCTCCTGCTGCTCCATGCTGCAGTGGTTCTCCAGGGACAGGATCACCGGGTACGGGGAGGTCTGGGGAGCAAGGTGCCACCAACACTGTCCCGAGCAGCAGCAGCGTGGGGGGACAGGGGGAAAGCAGCCCCCACCGAGCCCCCTTGCCGCCCCCCAGCCCCTCCAAGGCCCTACCTGGAAGGCGTACTTGCCCAGGGTGCTCACCACCTCCCTGAAGGGGATCTTGGAGGTGAAGGTGTGGCCGTGGTACACCATGGGCTCCCCGTTGGGCCCGTCCCAGCAGTCCACCTCCAGGCAGCGGCAGCCCCGTTTCAGAGCCCTGCGGGGGGGCAATCAGCCCGGCACCAAACCAAACCCTGCCCTCCCTCCGCTGGGGGTGTCCCCCCTGCACAACCAGAGGATGAAGGAGGCTGGCAAACAGCCCTCGGGGCAATATCCCCGCTGCCCCACGCCCAGGGGCAGCTCTCAGCCCAAGGAGCTTCTCCTCCTGCTGCATTTTCCCCCCGTGGAGCTGCCCGGGGCACGGTGCCGGGGGTCCCGGGGATTTTGGGGAGGGAGCAGCCCGTTACCTGATGTAGCCCTCGATGCTGCTCTGGCCCCGGATCTGGTCCTCGATCAGGTAGGTGTTGTGAGAGGAGGAGATGAAGTAGTGGCAGAGCGGCTGCGTCATGTCCTGCCACAGCCCCCGGTGCCGGGGGTTGAAGATGGAGCCCTCCGGGGAGCAGAGGTACATGAGGAACCCGTCGGCACTCAGCGCGTGGCGAGCCCTGGCTGCAGGCAGATGGGAGGAGAGGAGATGGGAGACCCAGGGGGAACGGGGCCGGGGCAAACGGGGCTGCTGGTGGCACCCCGCAGCAGGCTGGGGCACGAGGAGCCACGGGGGTGCCCGAGGCAGCAGCCTTGGGGGGGGCAGGCAGTGGGTGCCAAAGCCGGAGCAGGCACCCTAAGGCTGGCCAACCTCCCCCGGGAGGTAAAACAGACCCAAAAAAGAGGGGCAGGAGGGGCAGGGGGTGTCTCAGCGCTCCCCTTCCCCAGCGCAGGGCGCAGCTCCGGGCTCTCACCCGTCTCCGACGGCTCGTACTTGTCGATGAGCTCCATGGCGAGCTCCTCCGTGCCCTCGTCCTCCAGCTGCTCCTGCCGCAGGAAATCCACCAGCTCCAGCAGCGTCAGCTTCTTCCCGTCCTCCGAGAAAGCCTGGAAGAGGCTCAGCACCTCCTCGCGCTCCGTCAGGGCTTTGTAGAAGAGCACGAACTCTTCCCCTTCCAGCGTCCCCGACTCCGACTTGTCGGCAGCCTGCGGGGGGGCTCGCTCAGCGCCAGGGTCACCTCGTGCCCCATCCCAGATTTGGGATGGATCGAGGAGGGAAGGAAGGGAGGAAGCCCTGCCGCGGGGAGGTTGTGCAGCCTGCCCCAGCCCCGCAGGCGCGCTGCGTGTACCTGGAAGAGCCGCAGGGCATGGTCCTCGTTCATGTCCACGTTCATCATCTTGAGCAGGCGCTGCACCTCCTTGAAGTTCATGCGCCCGTCCTTGTTCTTGTCGGCCTTCTGGAACCAGTCCCGGATCCACGTGCGAGAAGCCGGGGCAGGTGTTAAGGGAAAGGACCACGGCTAAAGGGAGACGGCACCGGGGAGCACCAAACCTTCCCCTTTTACTGGGGGCTGTCCCCGGCCCGATGCTGACGGGTGAGACCCCTAAAGACTGAGCTGGGGCCGGAGGGAACGCAGCGCGGTGCCCGCGGGAAGGATATTGGTCTATCCTCTCCCTCTGGTCCATGCTGGTGGCCACCTCGATCAGCTGGCGCAGGCCCTGCACCCAGCACTGCGCCTCCTCCGCCGAGCCGGCGATGAGGTCCAGGTTGCCCCGGCGGCCGTAGAAGACGATGGTGAAGCAGCGCTCGGCGGGGAACTCCTCGGCCAGGCTCTGCAGCACCTCCGACTGGTGCCCTTCCCGCACCGTCTCCACGTCGCTGATGGAGACTGGGGCAGAGGGAGGGGAGCTCTGTCCACGGGGACGGGGACCGCGCTGCTCCACGTTCCCATCCGGAGCAAACCCAGCTTCAGGACTTCGCGCGTTCCCAGCCACGTTCACTCTGAACCCTACTGATGTCCCCCTCCCCGGCCACACCCCAGCAGGGACTCACAGGCGGACTCGGTTTTGCCCGTCCTCTTGGACTGGTACCAGATGGTCATGCAGTCGTCCTGCAGCTTGAAGTAGCGCTGCTTCTTCCAGCCCTTGGACTTCACCTTGCGCATCAACGCCCCTTGCTGCATCTGCTCCAGCGTGTCCGTCAGCTGGATGCCTGGGGGGCAGCGGGGGCTGCGTCACGGGGACAGCGCTCCCTGCACCCTGGGCACCCCGCACAAGCCCTCGGTTTGGGATGGAGGAGGCAGGACCCCAAACAAGCTCCCTTTGCCACAAGAAGGACACGCAGGGATTCCCCACGGACCCTCAGAAGCCTTCACCCTGCGTTTCGGAGCTGCCAGCCCCCACCCTGATGCCCTGGTGTAAATCAGGATCCCCCAGCACCCTGCCCAAAACATCCCCCCTGATGGAGAGCACTCACGGGCGTTGCACGGCAGCGATGCCATGGCTCGGCCTCCTCCTCGCCGGCACTGCTGGGGAGGGAAGAGAAGGAGTGGATGGGGAGCGGGGCCGGGCACGGTGCAGGCGAGAGCACCTGCGCCTGCCTCCTCCCAGGTCAGCGCTTTCGTGAAGTGTCAAGTTCGGCTCGGCGTGCCCATGAAATATTGATGGCATTACCGGGAAGCCAGCGCTCCAAAGGTGTTGGGGGGAAAATGGAAAAACTCGCCAGAGCGGCCCCCCAGAGCCGGGAGGGGAGCAGAGCCCTGCTGCTAGGAGGGGGCTAACCCTGGGAGCTGGCAAAACTGCCGGGGAGAGCCCCCCACCGCCTGGCAGCGGCCCCAAATTTGGGGGTGACGGTGACAAAGCCGAGTGCCAGCACCTTCTCCCTGCACCCCAGGGACAGCAGCGCGCGGGGACGAGTGGGACTATAAATGCAACGGGACTTACAATGGGTCCTTGATTAGGCTGTCAAGACTTTAATTAGGCTGATGAGAAATCGCTGGGACGTGCCAGTCGCCCGGATGCTGGAGCAGCCCTCGAGGGCTGCATAGCGCAGCTGGCAGGCTGCGTTTTGGGGACGGGGAGGGGCACATCGCTGCATGGGGTCCCCTTTGGGGTGAGGGGCTCGGTGTAGGGGTGCCGGCCGTGCCCCAGGCCCCTGACTCAGCACGGCACCGGCGCTGCGGGGCTGGGAATAGCCGGTGCCGTCAGCCTGCAGGCAGCTGCCAAGCCTGGCTGCCAGACCCTTGCAGGCACCCAGGCTGCCCTGTGCCCCCCCGTCCTCGCTCAGCAGCAGCTCCCAGAGGGCTGGGAGGATTTGGGGAAAGCCAGGCTGGAAGGAGAAGTGTCAAGGAGACTGGGACCGGCCAGTCCCTGCTGTGCTCTGCGCCCTGCCACGCGTCTGTGCCAAGAGGCAGCGTGCAAGGGGGGCTGCTCGGGGAACAGAGCGGAGATTTTGGGGACCGACTAACTGATGTCCCGCAGTGCCAGCCCCTTCTCCGTGCAGACACGTCCCAAAGGCACCCAGCCCTGCCCCAAGCAGCAGAGAGGACCCCTTCCACCTTGGGGCAGCCCCCCAGGCACAGGGGCAGTGCCCCCAGCACCCCAGCCCCGAGCCCGTGCAGCCCCCCCGGCCCTGGAGAGCTCTGCCCCTCGCTCCTCTCTCGAGGAGAGTGGGCTGGGAGCCAGGGGCTGCAGCCAGAGCCCTCCTGCTGGAAACCCAACCCGAGGGCTTCCCGAAGAGCCGCTGCCTCCTTCCAGGGGGGGCTGCGTCCCCTTCTCCCCTTCCCACCCTGAATTTTGGGGCCGCAGGCGGCCGTGCCCACCCTCAGCTCCTCACCCGGAGGTGACAGCCCCCAGGCTGGGCTGGTTGGGGGGGGCACACCAGGCGATTTTCAATCTCCCCCCGGGAGATTTCAAAGCCCCCGTGGCCACGCAGGGAGGGCTGAGCCCCCCCGGGCACCCCCACCCTGCTGCTGCCCCGGTTTGCACGCACACGCTGCCGGGGTCGGGGGGCGCCCCTTAACCCAAAGCAGGGGGGGCACGCCGCCACTTCTCCCCCCACCTTGCTGCCCCCGCTGGGGTGGCTCAGCCCCCTCCGGACCCCCCCAAAGTCCCCCGGTCCCGTACCAGCTCTCCGGTACCGCTCTGCGCCTCCGGTGCTCCGCCGACTGCGGCCGCACGGGGCCGGGGCAGCCCGGGCTGCCCGCCCCTTGGCAGCGGCGGGGCGGCGAGCCCGGCCCCCTGGTCCCCCCCCCCCCAACCACCCCCCCAAAACCTTCCCCGGTTCTCCCCTCCCGGTCCCGCACGTCCCCAGGCACCGCAAGGTCGGAGCGGATTAAGGTCACCGGTGCCGCCGCTGCCGGGGGGGGGGTGCCGGAGCCCTGGGGGATTTAAGGGAGGATAAAGAGCGGGACCCCCCCGCAGCGCTGGTTTTGGGGCCGGGGTTTGGCAGCAGAGGAGCGGGGATCCCGGTAATTCCTCGGGAATTGCCACTTGGCCGTGCGAAAGGGCTGAGGCAGCCCAAAACCGCAGCGCTGACCTGTGTCCCCCCCCCCAGGGGCTCCCCAGGTCCTGAGCCAGCCCCGCGCATCCCTCCCCTGCCAGCCAAAAAGGGCAGCACAGCCTCTGGCAGGCTCCTGCTGTGGGGCCGGGGTGGCAGCGGGTGCCAGAGCAGCTGCAAACACCCTGCAGCCCAATTTCGGCACCCTCGGGGAGTGCTGGAGAGCCCCCAACCCCTCCGGGTGGCACCCAGGCAGCACCCACAGCTCGCCTTCCCCTCACCTGCACCGAGCCCTTCCCGAGAGAGCAGGCCGGGAGCAAGCTGTGCTGCCTGGGGTTTTATTATTTATTCATCCGAACTTATGAAAAAAAAAAAAATCAGAAGCATTTTCACACCCTGTCAAGGTCAGGGGCCGGGGAGAGGAAAGAAGGAGGCAAGGGTTATAAAACGGGACCCCGGGGCAGGGAGGAGGCTGCACTCTGCCCTCCTTACGCAAGGCTGCGCTGGGAGGAGGGAGGGGAAAGCAGATGGGGTTTAAGACACCGTTGGCACAAGGCTGCGGATGATCAGCAAAATGGGCTGCTGGAAAGGGGGGACGAGAAGCTGCCCAGGCCTGCGTGCAGCTGGGTGCCAGCGGAGCTGCCTGCTGCATGCAGCACAGCCCAGCAGCCCGCCCCGCCGCAGCCACAGCAAGCCCTGTGTGCGGGGAAGGGGCTGCCAGCAGTTTGATGGTGGTGGGGACAAAGCAGAAACACACCAAGGAAGGTTTGAGAACTGAAACGGCTGCACAAGAGCCACAGCCCCGCTGCCTTCTCCTCCCCCAGAGCCCCGGGAAGCAGGCTGATGATGCATGGGGGCACAGCGAGCCATCCCCACTCCTCTCGGGGCAAGCACCGGGGTGGCCCAGCTCCAGCCACGGCCTCTGTGCCAAAAAGAAAGGAAGAGCAGCTCGCCGTGCCAGCCAGGAGCGAGGAGGTGCTCGCAGGGAAGCTGTCCCCACGCTACCTGCAGCTCTGAACAGGGGAGAGAACAACAGGATCGGCTTTTACTCAGCTCGCTCATCGAAACAGAGGTGTAAACAAGGAGTGACAAGGAAGTGGAGGGCTGTGGCACACCGCACCGTGCCACACAGCGCCTGCACGGAGACCGAGCTAGCTGCAGGAGCGCGCACCCGCACCACCCCGCCTGTGGGTGCAGGGACAGCTGCCAGCCAGGCCTCCTGGAGAGATGGGATCTTTACAGATAGGTTTTTTATTGATTTTTTTTTTTTTTTAAGCTGTAGTATCAGCATCTGCTGGTGTTATGATCTCCAGAGGCATGCTGCATTGCTACAGAGCAGCCCTTTGGCCCGATGGAAGGGTCCGACGAGCTGGCGGACCGAAAGGCGGCCGGCGCGCCCGGTTTGTTGCAGAAGAGGTCAGCGGTTCCTGGGTCTTTGTAAACCTGAGCTGTTTCTTCCCCAGCCCCCCGCCCCCCCCAGCAGTCACTGCGGAGGAAGGGGGATGCCCCGCGGGTCAGTGACTTGACCCTCCTGCAGGTTCTTGACGAGCTGAGCCAGCCAGCGCTTGGTGGTGGTGTCGTCCTTCAGGACCTGGGCGAAGGTGGTGTCCTTCAGTTGGTCAGGAAGGCACTGCCTGAGAGCTTCACGTGCCCTACATCAAGAGACAAGAAACGGGGCCCAACAAATAAACTCACAGGGGCAAGAGGGGAGCAAACCCCACTGGGGACGTCAACGCTCGTTTGCCTGGGGGGTCTCCCCGGCGGGGCCAGCCAAGGAAAGCACGGAGCAGCAGCACGGCTCCCATCCCTCACGGGAGATCCCACTGAGCAAAGCCCCGTGTCCTGATAGCCTTCGGTCAAGAGCAGCGCCGTGCCAGAAGAGGCAGACACAACAAACACATACACGGCAGCTTGGGGAAGTACAAGCTGATTTCACGCTGAATTTCATCGACTGACTTTTACTGCTAACAACCCGCACGATGCAGAAGAGCGAGAGCACAGCACAGCTTCCGACTCAGGCCTTCCCTCACACCCAGCCCAAGCAACATTCGAGCTCAGGCAGCTGGAACCTGCACGGCTTGAATCTCCAAACTCCAAAGAGCCAGTTTCTGCCATCTATCGTAAAAGCTTCTGGGGCCAGCAATAAAAAAAAACAAGCATTTTTCACACTGAGCTAAGGCTGATGTAGAGGCAGATGAATAACCCTGGCTCCAAGCGGGCACTGGCAAGGGGAGCTGAATTTCCAAGCGGGTGGGAGAAGCCCCTGCCCACACTCCTTAAATGTTTACCTGGGGTTATCGGAAAGGCGAAGGTAACAGCGGACGACGTGCTTCAGCAGCCGTGCTGAGGGCTCCTTGGAAAGCTGCAGGACCATTTTACCCTGTTTGACAGAGGCCAGTGTCACCAGTTAAAGTGTCTGTGGGGACAGCTTCACAGCCAGCAGAGCCTGGCACAGACCATTAAATCACAACACGTAGGACCTTGCACATGGCTGCAGCCTGAAAGCTCCCAGCTTAGGAAACTGTATGGATGCCTTCATGCACCTGCCCCGAGTCATGTTTGGGCATCGAATCAGATCTGCTCAGCAAGATTTCCCTTCCCCCAGCCCCGTGAAACTATATTGGCTAGCACTGACCATTTTCCCCATTAGCTAAATTCACCTGTATCTGGATATTTAGTCAGCCAGCAATTAGTGGGGCCACCTCACCTGCCCTTTTGCAAGCTTCCTGTTCTCAGCTATCCCCTGGACACCAAGATTTCTTCAAAATAAGGAACAACAGGTCAGAGAGCTTCTCAGACAGCTCCTGGACAGACATTGCTAACTTGCTCTTTTAAAAGCCTCTAATTCTTGCAGAACATCTCACTCACTCATCAGCGGACTAGGAAGCAAACCATCACTCTCATGAGACAGGAGTGCATTATCCGAATTTTTGAAATACAGGAACGTCTATGAACATTTTCATCTTAGTGCTGTGGAATATTCAGCGTGTCAGTGCTTCACCCAGTGGTGAACAACCAGGATTTCTGCCACACTGTCATAGCTTAACCCACCTGCGTTCTTCCATGTCCATACCCTTCCCCACTGCATTCTTCCTTGGTCTCCTTCCCTCCCCTGCTCCAGGGTTTCTGTTTCTAACTGCTTGCTTGACTTTGCCTGAGCCAGATGTACTTCAGCCAGAGCTGATCCCTTTCTCGACCAGGAAAATCCTACCACATTGGTTATTTTGGACATCAGCTCACAAGCATTCATATTTTGCTGTTCACATGAGAGTTAGGAAAACGTTTTCTTTACATCTGGGAAAACAGACCCACAAATATTCCCAGTGAAAGCATCAACATTTAGGCACAGAACCAGGGCTGCAAAATGCTTAACTTAATGCTGCATTTTCTTCTCCTGAGACTGGCTCTTTAAAAAGCAAACACAAATACATAAAAGCACAGTGATGGCTATTCCAGGGCAGACGTATTCCCCTTAGCAAGCCAGAAGTGTCCGAGCTGGGCTATTACTCCTGGGATGAACACAATATAGGTACCCAAACCTCTCCTACACAGGGGACAGCCAGAGAGCAGTAAAATAGCTGAAGAAGCTGGCTGCTAGAGAAAACATTTAACTTTTTATAGGCAGAAGAAACAAATAATCTTACCAGTATCATGGCAACATGGGAGAACCGCTCGTAAGTCTGACAGATGTATGCCAGTCCCGTGTCATCCAGGAGGATTTTCTGAAGGATAAATGTAGCAACCTCGAACAGGGAGAAATCAGAAAAGAGAGAATATAAACATCTACCCCCAAAAAAGAAGAGTCTTTGTGCTGTACTCTCTTCATGGCAGCTCTTTTTCTTTCAGCAGTGCTGAAAGGCCTTTCAGCAAATGCTGTACTTGATTTAAAGTTTAAAGCCAAAAGAAAACACAGGACAAAACCCAATGGTTGGCATCTTTGGCTAAAGAAAAGAAGTGGAGACGAAGCAGTGCACACAAGATGACTGGATGCAGGCTGAAGGAGGCAGCAATTGCTGCCAGGCTGCACGGGACAGCCTCAAGATTATGGCTACACAGTAGGCCTGATGCAGTGAACATCCCCATAACCACCACCACCGACTGCACAACTTCTGTGCTACGTAGTTGCAGCATCTCTTCTCTCAGGCCAAAGAAGATTAATCCAGCTCAGCCCTGGAAGTTACTCTGCTGGGCTACAAAGGAGCCTGATGTCTGCTGAAAACAGCAAGGCCTTTCCCAGCAGAATTACCAGACTCAGAATCTCTCAGCTCAGTTTGGTGGTGGTTTTGTTTGCTTCTGAGGATGGGTGGAGGTAAAACTCCACCCAGAGCTGCCCCAGCATTTACAACAGGAAACAAACCAACTCTGCAGGTTACTGACTGCCCGGTCATTTGGATATAATCAACAAAAAAGTCTTAATTAAGAAAAAAGAAATGTAGATACCGTCTTAGAGAGTTCACTGCCAGACTCCATAATGCGTAAGCACAGGGGGATAATTTCTGTTGTCAGTAAGAAATTTATCACTTCTTGCTCATCGGTTTTCACCAAGGCCCCTTGAAGGAAAAACAGAAACCCAAATCAGTAAGTGATACATTAAAAACAAAACTCGCCTTTCAAAGATGGCCTGTATTGTGTCCTGCCCAGGAATCACTGGGTCTGACAGAGCAGCTGCCATCCCAAACATGTTGCAGCACATGGCTGGAGAAGAGCTTGTTTTGGTAACAAATGTAATGAAGCTGGGTTTGGGGGCTGTTTGTTTTTCAGCAAGGGATTCATTCTTGGCTCTCCCCACCGTGGTAATACAAACCCAAGAGGCTGACAGCCTCTTGACATCGACCTCTGGGAAGAAGACATGCACTTCTAGACCCTCTTACTTTATACACTGAGAAGTGTTTTGGGCAGAAAAGACGGTAAAAAGCATGTGGAGATGACAGGGCAATTAAACTCAAGCATCAATCTCGCTGCTTACCAATCACTCCGAGGCTCGTGAGCCGCAGGTACTCAAACGGACGCGTCTTGCTAACTGTGTGCAAGAAGGGGTAGAGGAAGAGAGGGATGTGAGCTGCCAAAAAAGCTGACCTGTAGGAAAGGGAGAACACCCGTGAGAGACAAGGAAAACAAAGCGAGCACAAACCCAGTATTATCATGCACAGCCTCTGATTATTCCTGAGGGACAGCATTGCTGCTGCTCCTCAAAAGTGGGAACAGTTGATTCCCTGATGGGAAGGTGCGAGGTAAATCCTGTGCTGGGCCACTTTTCCCCAGGAGCCCACAAACTGCCTTCTGACACCTTTGAAGAACACAGCCTGCAGGGAGAAACCTGGAGATCGCTCTGCTAGCCGGGAGGGGAGCTCTCTTGCACAATCACCCAACATTCTTCATCGGTTTTCAGTTTTCAAGCTTTAATTGTAAAAGCACGTGGTGTAAAACTACCCTATTTCTTCGGATATTATCTCGGGAAGGGTTGTTGTTTAACGCTACTTTGCGGCAGCTGGAAAACAAATTCAGCTACCTACTGCTTCCCTCAGCAGGAACAGAAGCATGAGATCACGGCTCTCAGGATAGTTTTCTGAGTATTAGCTACTGATTTTGGCTGAACCAGCATCGGCTTTTCCCTTGCTGACATGTGCTGGACAGAGACTGAGAAACGCTGAATTCAGGCGCTGGCTGGGGGCCGCAGGCGTGGCTCTGATACTGCTCCCTTGCCACACACGGTCTCAGGGAAAGGCAGCCCTGCTCATTCCACTCTCTGCACAGCTGGTCTAAACAACCATAAGCTCATGAAAACAGGGATCTCGTGTACAACGCTCAGCACAAAAGCACCCTTGTCTCTGGCTGAGCTCCCAGGGGCAGCCACAAGCCAGCAGTTTGGGAATTTGCAGGATGTCAGGACGATTCAAGGAATGCCATGCATTCAGGACCACCATAAAGCTGTCATCCTGGTAATCTGTGCAAACAAGTGAAAGCAGCCAGCAGCTGATTATCTTCCAGCTCTCTCCACTGCTCCACTTCTCTCGGTAAAAGAGCAGAAAGGAGCTTACGTGCTTCCAGAGTGAAACTGGCCGAGCTGTCAGCACCAACACCCCAGCAAACTCACGTACTCGGAGACACTCACCTGGTTTCAGGGTGAGATGCGACACACTGTAGCAGAGCTAAAGCATTGCAGACTCTGTTGGACTGATGGGCCGTCAAAGTCGGAGGGTTGATGGATGGATAGATATTTACAATTTCCTAAAAATTAAACAGGTGAAGAAAAGTTAAGGGAGAAAACCATCCAGATGCACAAGAGCTTTTGCCCAGCAAGGAGTGATGCTGTCAAGAGACGTCAGCCTGAAGTTCTGTGGCAGCCCCCGTGCTACAAAGAGAAGGGCAGAGCTACACCAGAGCCAGTTGGGCAAGGAGCCACGGGGACGTAGTCAAAATTTAATTTCAGTTAAAAACAAACAAACAAAAAAAAGGGTTCATTCAATTTCCTGGCTCTTTGTGGATGTGGGGACTGCTTTGTTTTTAACTCCCAGAGCAAACAGGAATGTTGTTCCTGTGCCTAGAGGCAGAGCACACCTACCCCGCTCATACCATAGCTGCTGGTGCTCTTCTAACCAAATACAAGGGAAGCAGCGAAGGGGGGGGAAATCCAGCTTGGAAGTCTGCCTGCTTCCAACTACAGCTCCCTTATAATCTTCAGTTGTTTCAGAGCCACTCTGGAACAGTTTGGCACCGCCTGTCCTGCATGGCTTTCCTTCCTTCTTTGAAGGAGATGACTAGATCCACCACAGAGATGGGCAGTCATCAGCTGAGCCACTCAGTTTGTGGAGCAACGCGGGCACTTTCCTCCCCAGGGCTCTCTAGAGGAGGGAGCAGCACTCCCACACTGCCTTTCCTGCAGGCTCTCTTTAGGGGCAACCTTTTGACCAAGCAACGCTCAAGCTCACGCAAAGAAAAACCCCAAACCAACCAAACAACCAAAAAAATCACTACCAGAGATCTTTAGGAGTAAAAACGTTGGCCCTACCCACCTGAAGGAGCGCCGCGATCGTGCCAAACGAGTGCCACAGCATGGGGGCCAGGTCGGGCACGGACTCGCGCTTCTTGCTGAGCTCCAGCAGCGCATTCTCCCTCGTCTCGGGGCTGGACAGCTCATTGATCCACTGGTAGATCTTCTCGCGGTCAACCTGAGCCAGCGCTGTTGGCACGGGCTGGGAAGGAGACAAGAACACTCCTGTCACAGCTATTCCATCCAAGTCTCACCCAAAACCATCCCACAATGTACATTTGAGAAACATTCACGCCAACACGAGGAAAAGAAGGGCAAGGAGCGAGCCTCTCAGCGAGTCCGCCTCGTGCCTCTGCTCCACGTGCTTATGGCAAACTCTCCGTGTGCTTATGGCAACAGGCACGAGCACTGCTTGCACCATGCCGACAGCAACGCTGCTACAAGAAAACCAGAGAATTTGGGAAACGAAAGCAACCGGAACCAAAACTGAAAGCGTCTGTCAGAGCCAGGCTCCCAGGGCTGCTGGAGGGAGACGCCTCCGGAGCTTGCTGTTTCTGTAAAGGTTTCCCTCCTCAGCACAGCCACGGTCCTGTCCTACAGATTCCTCCTCAGCTGGGGGATTTACGTTGGGCTGAAGCTCGAATTTCTCTCCCTGTAACTTAGTCCATACACAAGGTTATGCGCTGTTATCAGTCCCTACATTTCAGGGCTCACAAACTCATAACTGCTCAGCTTTCACCCTACCCCCTTTTTCTCATCTACTCCGTTTTATTTACAAATGAAATAAATTTGTTCTGGCCTGGAACAGACACGACGGACAAGCAGAGCCCGGTCGTTTCTATTTGGGATGGCGGAGGGACAAGCACTGATGTTGTTATTATCATTATCTGAAGCCCCCATCTATTTTTCTAGGCTCGCTGTGAAGTTCCAGCTCCTGCAAGCTTAAACACAGCAGCCCTTTAAAAGCACAATCACGTGGCCGTGATCCCCAGAGAACTCTAAGCAGATTTTCCACATGATTAAGTTTTTTTATGCCCTGTATTTGTCTTAGCAAGAACCAGCTGCTGCCCACAGGCCCTGCAGTTGCTCCTCTCATTCCAGTTTAAATTGTAAATCGGATTTTTCCTTGTTTTGTCGGCGTTTCCCACCTCCCAGCCTAAAATTCTGGGGGACCCCGAGGCCGGTGCTGGAGGCGCTGACCAAGGGGAGCAGCACGCCCACCACCCGGCTCCTTTTTAAGTCCTTTTTAAGCAATTTTGGAGGATTCAGCACCTCCAAACCCAAACTTCAACAGCAACGGATTAACTGGTTGGGGCTCTGAATAGCAGGCTGATGGCTATGGCTGCTTTAGACACGTTTATATTTAGTTTAAGACGCATTTATACATACGAATAGAGTTTAAATATACAGATATACTCACGCAGATAGATTTTTACATATTTTAAGTATATTTTAAGGCCACATTTATACATTTTGGCCTCTCCTTCAGCCTGCAACCCCATTTTGCACCCTGCACGCTCGGAGCTTAACACCAGCTCCACCCCGCGATGCCACGACACGCCGCGCGACACCCTTATCGCGACAACCCCCCCGCGACCGACCCCTTTTATCGCGACAGGCCCCCTTTATCGCGACAGGCCGTGGCGCAGCGATCCCCGACCCCTCCCCAAAACCCCGGGAGCCCCCTCCCATGCTTCCCAGGAGGCTCTCACCGCGGCCGTGGCCAGGCTGTGCATGGCGGAGCGGGGCCGGGCCGTGCCTCAGGCTCAGGCCGCCGCCATCCCCCCCCTGAGGCAGGGCCGCGCCCTCCCCTCCCTCTCCCTCCTCCCTCCGCCCTCCCCGCGAAGGCTGCTGGGAAAAGAGGGCGGGGCCTCGCTGCGCGCACGCGCGCTCCGCGCGGGGGCGCCGCCGCCCTATCCGCCGCTGCTGACGTCACGGGGCGCGCGCGCGCGCCTGCGTGCCCAGCGTCGCGCGCCGTCCCGCGCCGCCAGCCGGTTCCCGCCATCCGCCCCCCCCCCCCCCCCGCGGACCCGCAGGTACCGGGGCTCGGCCCCGCCCCCGCTCCCCCCCCTCCCCCCTCCCCCATCCCGGTGCAGGGACCCCCGCAGGGTCCCTGTGCCCCCCCCCCGCCCCCTCCCGGGACCGCCGCCGCTCGGGCTCCTTTATGTGCCGGGGCTTTTTGGCCGCTTTTCGGGGCTTTGGCAGTCATTCCTGATGGGTTTTTAGTTATTTGTGGTGGTTTCGGGTATTTCCTATTGGCTTTTGGTTCGATTTTCTATTAGTGTTTAGCATTTCCCATTATTGTTTATTATTTCCTATTATTTCCCATTTTTTTCTATTATTTCCCATTATTTTCTTTTATTTCCTATTATTTTCCATTATTTTCTATTATTGTTTATTATTTTCTATTATTTTTCATTATTTCCTTTTATTTCCCGTAATTTTCTCTTACCTTTAATTTTCTCTTACCTTTAATTTTCTCTTACCTTTAATTTCCTATTACCTTTTATTTCCTATTACCTTTTATTTCCTATTACCTTTTATTTCCTATTATCTTTCAATACTTCCTATTATTTCCCCTTATTACTTTCCATTATTTTCCATTACTTCCCATTACTCCCCATGCCTTCCTCATTGCTTCCAATTGTTTTTAATTTAACCTTTTAATTATTTTTATTACTTTTTATTATTCCTTATTATTTTTACTATTTTATTATTATTATTTTATTATTTTTTATTATTGTTTATCATTGTTTATTATTGTTATTTTCTATTATTGTTTTTATTATTTATTATTTTTATTATCTTTATTATTATTTATTATTATTATTATCATTTTTTATAATTTAACCCCTTTATATTACTTTTTATCACTTCCTACCACTTATTCTTGACATTATCCCCCCCCAGCCTTGCATCCCAGCCTGGGGACCCCCCCTTTCTCCCCCCTCTACCCCCACCCCCGGTACGACCCCCCTGTCCCCGCAGGCAGCGGGGCGGCGGGCATGGCCCCGCTGAAGGTGCACGGGCCGGTGCGGATGCGCAGCATGCAGACGGGCATCACCAAGTGGAAGGAGGGCAGCTTCGAGATCGTGGAGAAGGACAACAAAGTCAGCCTGGTGGTGCACTACAACGTCGGGGGCATCCCCAAGACGTTTCAGGTAGCCCGGCGTCGCGGCCCCTGTAAATTACACCCCCCCCAGCCCTGTAAATGACTCAGGTTTGTTGCTGGAGGGTCTCCTGGCGGTGGGGATGGTGGTGGATGGGGAGAGCCAAAAAGCGGGGGAAAAATCACCGAAGCCGTGCCCCGTGTGCAAAATCCTGGTGTTTTTGGGATAACCCCTCTGTTACTGGGACATCTCCGGTAGGGCTGCAGAGCCTGGAGCTGAAGCCCCACCAGACCCCCAACACCCACCTCAAATCGCTGTGTTTCCATTTGCGCTAACTTTCAGGTTAGCCTCTGTAGGACCTTTTCACTCAAAAAGCCCCAAATGCCGAGAGCACGAGGGAAGATTTTTCTGTGAGAGATCTCCAGCTGCAATTAAAAATAATCCTAATTGCTGTATGGCCGGGCGGTGTCGTAACGGCTGCTTCTGTTTCACTCCATGGCTGTTTCCCTGTGGTACCCCCCAAGCCTTTCCCTGAGCTGTTTATTCCTGCCAGCGAAAAGTTGGCTTTGGGTTTGAAAGGTGAAGTTTCGCCGCCCGAAAACTCTCAGGAACGAAGCTGACAGCCTTGGAATCGGGGCGTGAGGAAGTCGTCAGCCCCGGACACGTCCCGCTGCTTGAAAACCCGAAAATTGTCCTCGCTGAGAGGCCTGGATTTTCGCCTCTTGTCTTCCCCGGGCGCTCCTCGCCGCTGGAAATCGGGGTGTGGAAGGCCCGGGATGCCCAAGCACGGCCTGGAGGGGCAGGTTGTGCTCCCTGCCCCTCACATCTGTGGGCTCTGGCGCTCGTGGGGTGCTCTCCATGGGCTCGGAGGAGGCTTCGTGCTGGAACCGAGCCCGCGAGGCCTAGCGGAGATGGCGGCGAGGAGGAGGCCGCGAGCACCAGGCCCAACGCTTCTGCTGTTTGTTTGTGATATTTGGGTAATCCTGGGATATATTATATTATATTATATTTCTACAGCACCTAGCACATCGTCACATCTCATACATAGATAATATTCCTTTATTGATGTTACAAACTCTTGACGGAGTTGTGCCACACACCACCTGCGTCCCGCCGGGGACATTTCTTTGCCCCCCACCTCTCCAGACGCCGTAACGCCGCCCGGCTGGGAGCAGGTGCACCGAGAGGAGTCCGTGTGGAGCCCTCTCACGTCGGCATCGTGAAGTGAAAGGTCTGGATTTGCACCGAGCTGCTGGGCTGTCTGCGTGCCTTTCGCACCCACCGCGGTGTTTGAAGAGAAGATGGAAAACTCGGAGCCCGCTTTTCAATGCCTCGATTTATTTTTTTTTTTCGAGGACATTTTTCATCAGCATTAAAGGAAAAAAAAAAAAAGAAGGATTGAGCGCAAGCTATTACAGAAATGGAGTTTTCCCAGCAAAATATACCCTTAGATTGAGGCAGTTTTCCATCCTCTCATAGGCTGCTGTTACACCTAGATCATCTTTCAAAGAAGCTAAAGATCTGTAGGGAAAAAAACCCGAAATCTTATTGACGAATATGATGTGGAGGAGTCTTTATTTTTTTTTTAACTTGTGTATAATTCGAAGGAGATGAAACAGCTTATAGAGAACTGTGTAGTGAAATTTTGGTGTTACGTTATAATTAGCGTTGGTGTCTATTAAATCAGCGGCATCGCTTAGATCGGTGGTGTGGCAATCCGCAGGTCAGGCCAAATTAGGAGGAGGCTCCAATCTGATGGGCAGGCTCGGCCTTGGCTGTGGTTTCCAGCCTTGCAGTATGGCAATCCCCTGGCGTGGAGGTCCGTGTGTAGCTAGTGCCTGATCCGTAGGCAAAGCTAAAGAAGCAAAAGCGAGAAAGTAAGTGAAAAATGACGAGGAAGTTGAAAATAAGAATGTGCTTGCAAACCAAGTGTCGAACTTCCACAAACCCTGCAGATGTGAGGTGCTCTTGTGCTTCCTCTGCTTTAGGAGTGGCCAGCAGAGCCTTTACTGAACGGCTGCCCCGTGTAGGTGACTTAGCAGGAAGCCGCAATTATGTAATGGCATAATAAAGCAGCAGGGGCATTATTAGCGAGCACGAGCTCTTATTAAAAGTATTCTTGTGCTTGACCATAACCCTGAAACTTCAGACACCATTGAATTGTTATGATGTTGTATTTAGGCTAAGCATGTTTCTTAATGACCTACTGCCCGGCAAAAATTTTTAAGCTGTGTCAAGGCTGCCTTCCCTGGGAGAGAATTGCCAAGGGAATGGAAGTTTGTACCTAACATTTAAAGCTCAGATCTCTTACACTTTCCCCTTCTTAAAATGTACATTTCAGACTTGGTGTAGAAGTTTCAGACGGCTAACCGGGACGATGTGAAGATCTTTATTCCCTTAGTTCAGAAATGTCACTCAGCAGCACAGCAAGTTTCAGAGCTTACCCGGGCATTTGGGGACTGTCGGGTGGCAGTGCCACCGTCCTTTCAGTCGTGTCAGCTCCCAGCATCACTGAGTGCAGTAATGCCACGAGGCTTACTGTTTGCTCAGAGCTGGGGGGAGGTGTTTCTGTCTAAGTGCCTCTTACCCTCTCCATCTGAAGTGTTTTGTTTGAATTTGTAAGTATTTTGCCCTTTCTAAAGTGGGTTGATGTTTATACTCATGTCCTTTGTTTTCAGCTAAGCCATAACATTAAAACTGTGACCTTACGACCAAATGGTAGAAAGCTGTGCTGCCTGATGCTGACACTAAAGGACACCAGCTTCCTGACGATTGATAAGGTGCCGTTTAAGGATGCGAATGAAATGCGGATGTATTTGGATGCGGTCCACCAAGACAGGGTTCACACTGGTAAGTGCGACTGCTGTAAGTCACGTTAATGACAGCTTAGAGGCAGGTCAGCGCTGTGTTTTCTTTTTTCACCTTTAGCCACTTTGTCCTCCGTGTGTGGCTTTCTGTGCGTGCTATATTTACGTAAACTCTTCTTGCTGTCCTCAAACCCCAGTTTTTGTTATGTGCTTTTCTCACAATGTGCCTGTGTCATGCTGAACAGCAGGAGATAAAACGTGCAGGAGTTGTTTCTGTTGTTAGCGTGTTGATATTTGGAAAACCTTGTCTGTTTATCACACCTGTGTAGTCTTTTTCCTTTTCATTTTTCATCTTAGATTTTTTTTTTTTTTTTTTTTTTTTTTAAGGATAGGAATTTTACGGCACCCTAAGTAAATGACCAGCGTAAGGGATATCCATAAACACTTGCTTATGTCTGTGCGCTCAGAATATTGCTCTGTCTGTTGGCAAGAAATCTCTTGTGTCTCTTCCAAAATCAACTGTAAAATGACATCTTGTGTAGGAATGCCGATCAGTTAAGTGACCATCAAATCAAACGTTGTGTGCTTTTCCTCTCAGCTGGGAAAGCCTCTCAGGGATCTGGCAGCTTTGGAGGTGTGCTGGGCAGCAGGACCACACAGAAGGAAGCTAACAGGCAGTTCTCTTACATAGAGAATCAGGTTTGTTAAACTTAGCGTTTTTCCTCTTCTCTGATTTTATTTCCTTCATTTCCTCCTCTCTTGTTGCATGTTGTAAAAGCGCTTAAATACCTGGTTTGCATCCAAAGTCTTTGTAATCCGGAGGGCTTGTGCTGGGCATGCAGGGGATGGTTGGCAGTGGTGCATCCTGCTCGTGAGGAGACTCGTCCTCTGTACGCATTCAGGAGCTCAGCAGCTGCCTGCAAAAGGCTGAGTTTGTTCTGTGTGCTGAGCTCTCCGTCAGGCAAAAAGCAGCAAGAGAGGAAAAGCACGTGGTTGAGACTTGATTTTCTGAATATCCTTGTTTGCACTGAACACCTTAAATCCACGGCAGCTGAACACGGTGTCATCAGCAGAGGTCTGACTGACTTTAGTAGACTTCAGCCAAATGTGTATCTTGAAAAGCTGATGGTCGAATTTTTGTGTCAGAGTAGAGATCCCGAATTTGTGCCATTGTGCTCGTTTTTCTGTGTGTGGATTTTGCAAGCTTTTACCTGGAAGTGGTTTTCCTTCAAAAGGCTTTTGTTCTTCCTTTTCTGCCTCCATAAGGCAGATTTCATGGTGTATCTCCCAGCTTTAATTTACATTGTTATCTCTCTGAATATATTTTTATTACGGCCCTGAGGGCGAGTATTTTTGACATTGTCCCAAAACAAATTTTACATCTTGCTTAGAGGCAATCTCGCAGTAAAAACTCGAAAGCTGTGTATACAGTGGTAAGATTAGACATGTTTAGTTTTCAAGTCTAAAGTTGACCAACATTCCTTAGTCAGCCAGCTATTAGCTCTTTTCATTGCGTTGGCCCTAGGCTGTCAGGGCACTGTTCTAATTGTGTGGTTTTTAATATGGCTTTTTTTTTTTTTTCTTTAATACCACCCAGGATTGATCTGAGGGTGGTTAGGAGTTGCGCCTTGGGTGCTTAAATCTGAGAGCACGCAAAGGGGATTTTAAATACAAAAGTCCAACTGATTTAACATTGGGAGATGGAAAGGGAAGTTGGGTACTGCGATAGTTTCGTGCTTCTGACTTGTGCTGATAGAGTGAAAAGTTTGTATCCATCTAGTTAGTGCTGAACCTCTTATTCGAGTATCATTTTTCTGCTGTTGGGTATTACGCTGTGTCAGCTCCAGCAGTGGTGTAAATGCAAGTTTAGCCTCCTGGTAGTTGTGTTTTTCACCGTTTTGATTGTCTCCCTGCCCCTTTCCACTTGGGTTTTGCAGCCTCCCCCCAAACGAGTGACCGTGGAAAGTAAGGATGAAAATCCATTCCGCAAGGTGCTGGGTACCCCGGCCAGAGCACCCGTTAAGAACTCTGCTGGAACTGGAGCACCTAGCAACAGGGTGAATGTCACAGCGTCGCCTGCCTCGTCCACCCCTCACAGAACAGGCTTGCTGGAGAATCGGTAAGTGTTAGCCTGTTATCAAAGTGAAAATTGCAGAAGGTAAGGGAAAAACGCGTAGAAAGCGTTAAGAAGTTACCTGCAGTTGGAAGAGGCTCGTTTACCAGCCTTCCTGAAAGAATGACCCCTGCAAAATTTTTCTGTCATTAGTGAAAAGAGGAAAAGAGCACAGCCTCCCGGATCAGAAATTAGTGAAGATTATCCCAAAGAGAATGATTCTTCAACGTAAGTGCCGGTTGTTTCTAGTTTCTGATGTAAACTCTGATGGTTTGTAAAGGTCATTTTTTCTGAAAAGAGTGCCTGGGTCTTCTCTGTCATGGCAGTGTTACAGGCCAGCCACTCGGCTACTTCTGAACACCCTGAACGCTTGAAATGGGGTTTGCATTCAGGGTTAATGAGGGAAAAGCAATCTGATATAACGACTGATTTATGGGAGGATGGCACATGCGAAGTTTGTGTCGCCTTCCTTCTGTCAGCTTAATCTGGGTGGTCCCACGTGCTGTATGCACATAGCAACAGGTTGCTTCTTTCTTGCACTTGTTTTGTTTTTTTCAAGACAAAATTCACAAAGGGAAATTGTTTGTAAAGTGATGTCTGTGTGCACATCGACATTTAATCCTAAGTTAGAAGTCTTGTGTAAATGAATTGGTTGAACTCATTTGTCAGCAAAGTTTACCTGTTCCATAGTCAAGTATTAAAGGTGATAGGACATAAATGCTTTAAAATAAGTTGTAAATTGTCAGCCGGGAGTATACTGCATTTGCTCTGAGTTCTGACTTTGAATGCTGTATAACTGCAGGAATAATAAAGCCTTGAGTGATCCGGCGTGGAAGTACTTAAACAGTAGCAGAGAGAAACAGTTGAATCTGAAGCAAGCAGAGGAAAATAGGACATCAGGTAAAAAAAATAAAAGTAAAGCTGGGTGATAACTGTTTTTTCCTCTGTTGCTGTTAGCTCAGAAAGTTGCTGCAGATGTTGTTTCCTAATCTGCTTTTCTTGTTCCACTAACTTTCTTGCTTCCTACAGAGCCATATCTGAGATGCTAGCATCTTGCCTTTGTTTTCAAAGCCTATCCTGGCTTATCTGTCACTGTTGATTAGTGTGACCCTGAACCCTGTACTTGGCTGCCAAGGCCAGCTAGTGTGTTTGCTTGTCAACAAGCAGCCTCACACTTTGCTCCAAGTTGCCCTTCCCCGTGGGAGGGGATTCCTATGTTTATCTCATGATTCCTCTCACTCTTGTTCGTCTTTAAAGCTCTTCTTTGCTATTAATGCCCACACAAATTGTAGGATAATTTTTTTTTTGTACTGAAAATGCACACTGCTTGCTTTTACCTCCCTACCTCTTCCCCAGAATTTAGAGGGGGAGCTTTATGGGGCTAGGATTTTCGTTCTGTTTGTACCAGAATTCAGGTGGATGCTGATGTGTGACAAGGGCTTATAGGCAGTATAGTAATATGGACAGAGCGTACGTAAGCTGGTAGTGATCACAGCTCTTTGATTTTACTTCTTAGTCCTGAGTCTCGTTCCCCATAAAGAGGAATGCATTGAAGGTTTTGCTTTTACGGAGAACATAGCTGAATGCATTCTTTTTTTTTTCTTTTTTTTTTTTTTTTACTGCAGCTCTGATGGCACAAATACATTGCTAGGGGAGGAGCAAATAGTGTCAATGTTTATCTCTGAATGAAAATTTGGTTTGCTTCTTAAAGTCAAAGTCAGGCTCTGTCAGTGTATACCTGCAAGTTCAAAGGGTGGTATTGAGAACCTCCTTTCCTTTATATTTTTGAATGTTGCACAGCTTCCACCATTCCAAGCTCAGATAGAAGTAAACATTCATTTATTATCCAGCCTAACATATGCTGTGATTCACCTCAATAGATGTTTTTTTGTTTTTTTGTTTTTTGACACTTGAGAGCATGTTTTTATGCAGCACTATCCGAGGTGTTAGAATCTCAGGATCTGACACAATGATTTTAAGAACGATGAAACAATCATATTTTGCAACAAGAGTACAATAATTTGCTGTGGATTTTGAAGCGGGAAGAGAAGCTGGTTTCAATTCTGCATATTTACTTTGAATTTTGAGAGAACTGTATAGGGAATTATAAGCGAGGTTTCTGTTTTGCATTTCTTATATATTTGAAGAAAAGGTGGTAATTGTTATCTTTCAAATAGTTAAGGCCTTTTAAAAGTTAATAATTGATGATAGTTAATTATTTTCAAGTGTTATATGTTACAATTTGGGTATGATAGGGATTATGGTGTCAAACACAATTTAAACTCCAGGGTGTCTTTACGTACATATTATTAACATTTGCCTTAGTACTTCTAAGTGGGTGCATTTGTACTGTCTCAAACAAATCTTGAAGATAGTATTTGAAGATTTAGAAACCTTTTTAATAAATACTTTTAAACCATTTGTGTCTTGCATAAATAGCCGAGTTACCTGGAACAAAGTGACCTACCTCTCTGTTTTTGTTTTTTAGGCATTTTACCACTACAGTCATCATCCTTTTATGGTAGTAGGTCCTCGCCAAAAGAGTACTCTACTGGCAGTTCCACCCTGGACAGGTAGGACTGATTCACTGGTGTGAACTGTAAATGACAGTCCTTTCCCTGGAATTAGGCTCTTCGGTTTCCTGTGCATCCATCACATGCTGTGTGGCTTTTATGCATAAAATACTGAATCCCTCTGAGGCTGGGATTCTTCTGTGGTAGATGCTGTGTAATCAGACTGTCGGCCTCTGCCCTAGGTAGGTAAGATCCAAGATCAAGGAAGAAAAGAAGCATTATCCACACTTTACACGTGAGGAGCTAGAGCCAGAGCGATTAGGTTACAAGACCATGAGGCTGAAAATGAAGACCCAAGCCTAGATGTGAATTTTAAGCATATCTTATGGCTTAGGATCTCGTGCTACACTGTCGTTCTTCCTCTCCTTCACACAGCATGGTGAATTGGCAGAATGTCTTAAAAACCAAAGACCTGGTTACACACCTGTAGATGTAAAGAAATCTAACCAGAGAAAGTATTTTGTGTTCTGGGTAGGAGTTTGCCATTTCATACAGCTTCAGCTTTGATATGTGCCACTTGTTTCATGTGACTTTACCAGTCCTTGTCATCTGTAGCGAAACAGTTTCAGTGTCATGAACTACTGCTATTGAAGGCAGAGCATTAGAAATCTTACACTTCTTACTCTTTAATGCTTATAGGTCTGGTGTGTCCAGCCAGAATCCTTCATCCAAAAGGAGCCTGGGATTTCTTTCTCAGCCTGCTCCTCTTTCTGTTAAAAAGATGAGATCTAATCAAGATTACACAGGGTGGAACAAACCCCGAGTGCCCCTTTCCACCCACCCTCAACAACAATTACAAGGGTAAGTATAATTTTCTTTATCTATCATGCATGCTTTTATCATTAGAACATGCGTATTCTTGTTATAATTGTTTCATGGGAAAAAAAAATCCTGAAATCAATGAACACTGAGACAGGGAGCACATTTCCTAGTTTGGAAAATATGTATTCTGAAATTGACTTCCTCGAAATTTTAGATATATAATAACTTCAGGTAATTGACATTCCTTTCATATGCTTCCATGGTTCATTTTTATATCTCGTGTATGTACACACACATTTTAATATTTTGATTGTAGAAACTCATGGATGCTTTCCTGACAGTTGCTGCCTCCTATGAGTTTTCAATTTAGTCTGAACGGCAGAAGGACAGCTCCAATTAAAACTGCCTGGGGAGTGTCTGGGGTGTTGAATGTCCTACATGATAGCAGTGCCGTGTTTAACACTGGCACGTTTACACACTTACATACATGCCATGTTTAATTTTCTGTTTTTCAGGTTTTCAAACTTAGGAAACACCTGCTATATGAATGCCATTTTACAGTCCTTGTTTTCAATCCAGTCTTTTGCTAATGATTTGCTCAAGCAGGGTATCCCGTGGAAAAAAATTCCACTCAATGCACTTATCAGGTAAAATTCACTTTCTGAAAAGGATATTTTCTCTTTGGTTACTGAGAAGCTAGCATTCCCAGTCCTGAAGCACCTTTGTAGAGGGTGATGTGCATGTGTCCGTAGATGTGTGAGCTGATTGTGCTTTCCTTAAACTCTGGATAAAATATAGGGGATTGTCAATCCATTTTTTATTTTTTTTTGCTCTTAGAAAAGCTAAGTCCTAGACCTCTCTGTATCCTGGAGCTTTACTTTAGAAATAGGAAGTAGGCTTTTAGGATTTGCAATGTAGAGTAGTCCTTTATGTGTTCTACTGTATTTCTAGTGGTAGAGTAAAATGCTTTAGAAGTGCAAAAAACTTCGTAGTAGTTGCAGAATAGCTTCTTGAAACGTTATCAGCTAGTGTTTAAGCTGATCACTAACTACTTGCTACGTGAGGGTTTACGCCTTTTTTTTGGAAAATCTGCTTTGTCTAGTAGCTGTGGAGAGTGTTTGTGTTCTGCCAATTTAATTTTTTTTCTAAATTCAGATGAACGCTCGGTTCAGACAAACCTCATGTCAAGAAACTCCAGAGGTTTCTGAAATATGTAAAGCACTCTTTTCTCTTTGAAATTTTGAATTCATTTGCCATTCAGATTCTGTTGTGTGTCTATCAAAAAGACAGACTGCCATTTGCATATGCACTGTGCTCTCTGCCATTCAGGATTTTTATCATATGTGCTTTTGTGTACCTCCTTTTCTTTTCCTTCACTAAACGAAAAAGATTCAGGATACCAGAACCATTCCTGTTTCCATTTCATCGCCCTTTATATTGTTTGGGGTCATTTTGATTTTTGCTGTATCTTCTTGAGCTCTTCCCCCACTGCTTGGAATCGGAGGCTGTTCCATGTGCCTTTTTGAAATGTCCTTTTCCTAAATTTTGTAAAAAAAAAAAACACTTTTGAAGCTTGTGCCTCATCTACCTAAAGGCAAACTGTGGGTAGAGCTAGTGTTGGAGGACATCTGATGGAAGGCAATGTGTGATCCTGGCTCAAGTACAACAGCTCAGAGTTGGTAGTCTCTAGTTTGGTGTCTACTGCTTTGGGTATGGGCACTTAATCTAACATGGTAAATGTTACTTGGGTTAACAACAACTCCCTGTCGGCTGTTTTGTGGTGAAAAAGGTGTTCCCTAATATGCTTCCCTTAGCAGGTGTAGAGGCACAGACTTTTGCTGTAGCTCAGCAAAACAGTAGGAACTTGTTGAGCTGTGAGGAACGGATCAGATACTTTTGGTAACCGAGTACTAGGTGTTGGTTTGGAGTGGGAGGGCATTGCACGGGTTTTTCTTTCTATCTTATTTTTTGGTTTGTCATGGAACACCATGGAACATCTTCCCATCATCTTCCAGTGTATGTACCATGACATAAACTGTTGCATATGGAATGTACCAGTGTGTATTCCTGTGAAATTGCCAAGCAGTTAAAAAAGATAACTAAATTGCACTGACTGAGAGGCAGGTAAAGCCGATTTCAGCAGTGCCTTTTAACATGGTTTTTGGTTACACTGTGTAGTTTGAATCAAGGAACTCCTCCTGGCTCTTTTTATTACAGCTTTTGTTCTATCCTGTTATAATGTTTCACTGCCAAAGGACATATGGCTTTAAACTGAGTAGAGTGGAAATCTTTTAAACAAACACACAAAATCTTTGCCTGTAAAACTTGAATTTAATGATCTATGTGTTGCTTATTTGGTGCCACTTGATTTAATATCTCCTATCAGTATTTCAGTTTTCAAAAAGCATTGCTTTTTATCTCATTGTAAAAGGTACTGCAGAAGTAAGTTTATAGAGCTTGATAAGGCTCTTCTCTTTATCTTAGGAAAAATCTGGAATTCTTTTGGGTTTTTTTTGGGTCCTGTGCCAATGGTGATCTCAAATTAGAATTCAAAATACTTGAAATGTAAAAGGCTATTTTCCATTTTCTGAAATATTTTCATACAAAATCCCTGCACCGCTTATCACAGGGTAAAAGCTTTTAGGAACTCTTAAAATCAGATATCATGAGTTTTATTATTGCATTTCCCTGAAGTTGTGGACAACCAATCAATGTTTCATCGCATTGACTTCTGCAGGCGTTTTGCCCATCTGCTTGCTAAAAAGGACGTCTGCAGCCCTGAGGTTAAGAAAGAGCTGCTCAAGAAGGTGAAAAGTGCCATTTCAGCTACCGCAGAGAGATTTTCTGGGTATATGCAGAATGTAAGTATCATAGCATTTAGAAACAATTGTGTATGTTGTTCATTGTTTGGACTGCATTGTCAGGCTTCATCTCTGTTTGACAGTGACTTGAGCTTTTGATTGAGTGACAGCCTTTGCCTGCTGTTTGTTAAAGGAGAACTGTCTTAGAAGTGCTGAATGCAGTAGATAGAAATGTAACTTCTCTCATCTGCATGTGTGAGAGGCGCTGAATGGAGTCGTAGAAAATAACTTGTTGAGCATACCCTGTTTCTAGGATGCACATGAGTTCTTGAGCCAGTGTCTGGACCAGCTGAAGGAGGACATGGAAAAATTAAACAAAACTTGGAAGAGCGAGCCAGTCCCTAATGATGACAACTCACCTGGACGGGCTTCTGATGACCTCTCAGCCACCAAAGTTTATACTTGTCCGGTTATCAGTAACTTAGAGTTTGAGGTTCAGCATTCTATCATTTGTAAAATGTAAGTATGCTTCAGAACCTTCCTCATACTTATTTAAATGATTGGGAAGAGTTTGCATTTTCTAGGACTTTATCTGCATACTATAACTAGAACTAACTAGTAGTACTTTTTTTTTTTTCCCCAAAGCTAGATATTTATAAAATATTCTGCAGTCTAGAAATAACGTAAACCTCACACCACACTGCTGTTGCAGACCTTCTTTAAATAGTCTCTTACCATTTAGTGCTTCATTACATATCCATTGGAAAGCTGTTGTGCTTTTCTTTTTTGTCTACGGCTTGCATGAGAATAGGGAGAAGAGGGTTCCAGCCAAGCAATGTCTTCTACAAAACGGGAAGCTGTATTTTTCTTGTTCTTTCTACAGGCTTCCAAGGAATGGTGTTTTCTTTGTTTCTGCAGATTATTGCAGTTATAAACCGGTATCTCTTGCCATTTGTTGTTTATGACCTGTGCAGGAGATTCACATACTGGATGCTTGTATTCCACAGAATTCTCATTAACACGGATGCTTGGGAATATTACTTTCAGAGTGTAGTGCATTAGTTCCCTAAAATAACTAAAAGTAAATTGCATGCAGATAATAATTATTGAAGATAAATGACTACAGGATCCTTAAAAATAAATAAATAAGGTCTTGTTTTAGGCATATGGACTCTTACTACTTTGTTTTGAAAGAGTTACAAAGTATTTTGGGGCTTTCCATTTTTCTGGGGCTGGTCTCTTTTTTTCTCCTAACAATGTTGAAGGGAGACTACTTGTTCAGCTACATGGCAGTCACTTTGGTTTGTCATATGCTTGATCACTTGGCCTCTCCAAAGCAGTTTTCACAGACCAAGTTTTTTTTGTTCTTTCTCCTCAACAGAAGTTGCTTTCAGTTTCTGAAACATCAAAGTGAAATCCCAAAACTCAGCTTTGTCATAAGCATCAAACACTTTCATTTTAATACGGGTAAAAATAGGTTAAGAGGTTAAGAGAGATGCATATATTTACTGGGAAGTTACTTTAGCCTAAAAATATGTACGTTGTCATTAATTTCAAGTTTATTTTTCGTCGCTTTCATAAGCATGTTTCTTTTTTAGGTGTGGCGAAACAGTCACCAAACGAGAACAGTTTAATGACCTCTCCATTGACCTTCCTCGAAGAAAGAAATTGCTTCCATCGCGATCAATCCAGGATTCCCTTGACCTCTTTTTTCGGGTACATAGTTTGTGCTTTTTTTTTTAAATTCACCGTGGAGTATGTGCAGATTCTGTACCATATGGAAATTTTGATTGCATAGCTGATTATTAGTTTCTGTGGCAGTGATTGAAGATATGTGAAATAAATAATGTTGCGTTCTTCTGAGGTTGGGACATTAAGATTATACAGGAATTCTTATGGTAAAATGCTATGCAATACTTAATGAATTTTTATAATGCTGCTGTGAAATAAGTGAATTTCCCCGTTACATGCTGGAGGTGTTGAGGCACAAATGAAAGCAAACAAAAGAAGGGAGATTGTCAGATTGAAGTAATCACTCAGAAATTGCTGCTTCCTCTTCCTGGCTAAGATGCTTCAACAGTTTGTGCACTGATCTAAACTGGCATGGAAGAGCGTCATTGCACAGATCTATTAAAACAAACAAACAAAACTATTATGCATGCTCATCTTGTAAGTGGACTTGCAAGACAAGGTTTCTGAAAGCTAAAAATGAGCCTTACCTATGTGATTGCGTTGTGTTTTATCGTATCTTGAGGGAGGCTCGTGTTTTTTCTCCTAGTCCCATTTACAGATGGTGTTTTTGACAGATTGAATAATTGATGTGCTTGTTTTTCTAACAGCTAGTCAAGGTCTTATGCTTATGATTTAAAAAAACAAAACAAAACAAACCCCAAAAAGATTATTAAGATTATTGTTGCGTCATTCATTTTCGCACAGAAAACATCTGTAAAAATGTTTGTTGGCTGAGTCATGTAACATCAGCATCAGCGATAGTTCTCCTTTTCATGCCTGTTCAGCTACTCAGCTGCAGCACATCCCTGACAAGGTTAGATGAGGATAGCTTTTGAGGAACAAAGCTGAGGTTGTGAACAAGAGAGATGACTTGATGGTAAATTATCATCAGCCAAAAGCGATTGGGAAAAAAACCAAACAGCTGTATATGTTAGAGAAAACAGCAAGCCTTGCAAGATCATCTTCTCTCTTTGAAGGTTAGTTTGTCTCAACTGAGGTTATTTCAGTGATCTGTGCTATAGGTTTGTGGGAAAAATATTCCTCCCCTTTCCTCCTGTATCAGTGGATGTATTGTCAAACGGTGAGCTTTATTACCTGAGCTCCTATTGGATGCCCTCTTGTTAGATCATGCTGAAGGTGAATATAATTTTTAGCGTGGCTGCTGTCTTGAAGAGCTTCTATGAGAGCTGAAAGCGAAGTCCTTTCTGCTGAGATCTATTTGATGCATCTTTTCTTCCACTACTCATTTTTCTGTTCTCACGCAGGCAGAGGAAATTGAGTATTCCTGTGAGAAGTGCAATGGAAAGTCAGCTGTTGTCACACACAAGTTCAATAGGCTTCCCAGGTAACTGTTGGCATCTGTTCCTTTCTTTCTTGGAAATGTGTTGCAAAAACCCCTCAGATTAAAGCTGGAATAATGGATGGGACACCTTGTGTGGTGGTCAGCGTGTAAGAAAGATGCATGTGCAGGCAGTAGTTTCTTCGTGCTGTTCTTCAGTTTCCCTCCGGAAAGCTTCTGTGTGCTGAGCACCCTCAGCAACACTTCTTCCTCCCTGTCACTGCACAAGGAGACATGAGTTTTCCCTTCCTGCTTTCACTGGAATTTTGGTAGCGTGAGAACAGTAAATATATTTTATAAGCTTGATATTCTGTGCTCAGTGGGTGAGACGGAGTTGGAGACATTCCTACCAGAAGTTATCTTCGAAGGTTTTGCTTTGGTCAGTTCTTCCTGCATTGATCCCTGTTATCTCTCAGTAAGCAGAGTGCTTCAAGGAAGAATGGGAACACTTTGAGAGTTAATGGCACGCGCAGTAGTTTAGTTCATGACTTGAGTAGAAGTGTTTGGTGGTAGGGATTATTCTTGGATTTTTTTTGCTTTCCATTTTCTGTCTTGAGATTAACCGTGCCATTTCTATTTCTTTCTCGACTTTCAGGGTCTTGATTCTCCATCTGAAACGATACAGCTTCAATGTAGCCTTGTCTCTCAACCACAAAGTTGGGCAGCAGGTGGTTATTCCGAGATACTTAACCCTGCTTTCACACTGCACAGAAAGCACCAGGCTGCCGCTGACGCTGGGATGGAGCGCCCATTCCGCAATGTAAGTGTACAGCTCGTGATTGACCTATGCCCTGTGTAGTGCATTCGATGAGGTAGGCATTGTCAGGTCTTCTCTGGACAATGTCTGGATAAAGAAACGCTAAAATCATGTGGTTTCAGAAGCGAGATATCTAATATAGCCTATTTAGTGCACTGTGCTAATTTGTAATGTCGTCGTGAGGACACGGCATGTTCTCATGGCAAGGAAGCATGATAGAAGCAGTAGGAAGACTTGGTGGGATATAATCCAGGGAAATTTGGCAAGATAGAATTCTTCACTGTTCTTGAAAACAGATTTATATCCTTTTTAGAAAAACTTCTGTGAGTAATTCATATAATTTATGCCTCCCAGTCCAAAATCTAGATTACCTTTTGTTCACAGCACACTTCCCTCTGCTTAGGAGATACAGCATCGTCTCTTTTTCTGCTAATTCCCACTTGCACATCTTGTACTGTCATTCATTTTTCATTCTTTACTGTGCCACTATAGTATTTGAACGCTTCACAGGCCGAAAATACTCTCTCCTTTTCCCTCTGACAGTTATTTCTGTACAGCTGCTTGTCCTGAGACACAGAGATTAAACTGGGCCAGTTGTCACAGAGGAAGTTTGTGGCAGAATAAGGAAAAGATATCCTTAGGCCTCTTGTGGTCCCTGCCTGCTGACATAACCACGGTAACTGTGGTGAGATAGGACACATCTGGTGTGTATGTTCAGCAGTACGGCCAGCACGTTTCTCGTGCTGAATGTTTAGAGGAATTTGAGAGTTATGCGGCAGTTTTCCAAAAGTTTGCTGTAACAATAAAAATCTTTACCTCTTAAACATAATGAACAGCGTAAGCTTACCAATGGAGACATACTTTAAAATATATTTAAAACAGCCTTTCAGTGACTTTTTTTTTTAGTCATTGAAACCATTATGGCTTACCAGAAAGTGAAAGGGTGAGTAAGATGGAGAGAAGCAGCTTTGGTTTGAGGGGGAAGATTGAAAAAGATTTCTGCATTGGCAGCTGTTTGGTAGATGTGTGATAGCAATGGGCTTTGAGGAGCCTGTGAAAGGATCAAGGGGACCAGGAGGTTTGTTTAGAAGGATTTAGGTAAGGAAGGAGAAATAGAGGCATGGGACATGCCAGAAAACCGGCTGATCCAGACAGCAACAGGAGACTGTGGTTTTGAGAGCAGGAACTCTAGTGATGGTGGGAATAAAATAAAATTAAAAAAAAAAAAGAAAGAGTTGTCTTGACATGGGATCCCAAAGCCTTTAATTTATGAGCTTGTCCCTAAGGGTGCATCACTAAGAAGTGAATCAAATCTAAAGGATTACATATGGTTTTGAACAGCTGTTGTATATTTATGGCATCGTAGAGATACTACTCTAAATGTAAGCAATTAGCAAGTACATGATGTTGTTCTACATGCTTCTTTGAACATGGATTTGCATGCACAGCAGACGAGTAAACACTTACTTTTTAAAGACTGTAACTGCTGCAATAAATACTTTGCTTTTTTAATAGTTCCCGTCCATTGAAAGCCTCCCAAATGGTGAATTCCTGTACTATAAGCACTTCCACACCTTGTAGGTGAGTTATAGCTCTGAAATGCCCGTTGCCTGGCATTTTATGGGATAGTGTTCAAGGCATTTTAGAATTTTATAATTCTTCTTTTTATTCTTTCTACTTACTTTTTTAGTTTAATTTTTCCTCTTTTAATAAATTGTTTTGGCTACTCTTTTTTTCCATATCTGAGCTTTATTGGTGTTGCATGTTAGATGAAATTAGCATTAATGGTGCAATTTGCCTAGTTGACACAATCCTTTTAGCATTTCTCTTGAGAACCTTTGGGAGCTCGTAAGCAAGTAAAGATTTTATTATTTTTTTTTCATGCAGAAGGCTCAATGAGAGAGATTTAGTTTACACAGATGATTTATCAGTGCCAGGTATCTTAAACTACCTTCTATTCATCATTGCAGGCTATGTATATAAGAAGCAAAGTGGTTTCTAGTTCTGCAATCTAGCTTTTTTCCAACAGTATATATGGAGCCACAACATGAGTATTGCAAACAGGTGCTTTGTTCCTTAGACTTATTTGTAAAGATGAGGGGGCATTATTTTCATAGGCTATTTTGAAAGGACAGTTTTTGACACTGTTGGAAATGTGATATTGCTCTGAGTGGTTTTGCACTGTGGAATACACTTGGAACAGATTTCCTGATTGACCAGATATCCCAAACTTCACTGAAGTCCCTTGTCTTCTGCTCTAAAGAAACAGTTTATCCCAGTGAAAGAGCAAATGGGAAAAATGGGGGGAAAAAAAATTGTTTGTGCAGACTTGCAACTTTATATCCTAGTGATGATGTGGGAAGTCCTGAGTCCAGCTTTATCAATTTCATAAGTCAAATAAATGATTCATGCTGAGTTCTACCTGTCACTGTACTCAACTCAGATGAGTAGGTTAACGGTTGGACTTGATGATCTTAGAGGTCCTTTCCAACCGAAATGATCCTATGCTACCTCTCCAGGGTTGCTTGGTAATAAAGTGCAGAATCTTGTTTTGTGAACTCAATTCTGCTACATCTTAATACCCTGCGAAAGAAAAAAAAAAAAAGTAATGCTTGGTAGTGTGGCAGGTAAACCATTAAGTGTGTGGTTCCTGCTTTTAAAATGTCAGTTGCTATTGCAGACTTGAAGAAGGTATGCCAATTAAACTAGTGAAAGATACCTTTTCTGAAAACCCCGCTTCCTACATTAATAAATTTTCATTTTCAACAGTTGCTGTTTGTTCCCTAAATTGTACTGCCCAACAATCTGAACATTTGGCGTAACAGTTCTTCAATGGTTACTGTAAAACAGATTTGTATAATGCTATGAAGTTTTATAGCCATATTTCTAATTCACAGAAAATACACTTTCAAGTCAAAGAGCCCTACAGCACTCTATGTAGATTCGGACAGTGATGATGAGCCATTGAAACGCTCTGTTGCCCATAGTCAAAGGTTGTGCAACATACAGACTAGAGATCAGCAACAACTGCAAGAAGAGCAAGAAAAGGTAAGGGGAAGAAATATCAGCTTTTGTCTGCATAGATCCGATATGTGCTCGTGGTTGGTTTGTGCTTTTGTTTGCATAGACTGTGAGTAAAACTGATGCAAGATATTTTTTTTCTCCTAATTAGCGCTGTGTTGCTGGAAGGCAGTGTTTTCCTATGCCAGCTAATTGACCTCTCTGTACAATTGCATTGGGTTCCCACTGGGAACAGAGGTAATTGTGTTGTAACTGCACTTAACTTGTTGGGTTCTGTGTGCCAGCTGCTTAGCAGTTCTGTCAGTCCTTTGGGCAACTGTCATTAAGGATGTTTCCAGACTGAAATAAAATGGGCTGTCAATAATAAAATTATGTAGTAAAGCCCTTGATTAAATTAGAGCTAGTACAAATTGGCCTAGGCAAAATACTCAATTGAGAAAATGTCTTCCACATCTGATCTGTGTCTCCTTCTGAATACAGCTTTATTAAAACCTTTTTGGACACTAAAGCCATTAGTCCTTGGAGGTAGACACACAGAAGTGTGTAGAGATTGAGCTCCTTGGTGTAAAGGCACAGTAAACTTCAGATAGCCTTTGAGGTCTTCGTTGTGACTGGTGTTAATGTTTTAAGATATTTTTGCCTCTACCAGGGCAATGTATTAGCAGGTAGGTGAATTGTCTGGGGAAAAAATGATGATGCAGAAGGGCAAGCCGGAAACTTAGAGGTTTATCTTGCAGTACCACTTTGTTCTATTAGGGGGTTGCAGGTCTAGTGCTTAGAACAAGTGTCCTGCATCTCAGCTTCTTGAAAGCTTTTGACAGTGTTTATGGGGTTATTTTAAGCAAGCAGAAAAATGTGTACTTGATTATGACATGTAAGGTTGGGTGTAAAGCTGGCTGAATAACACTTTGTGGAGAGGTAGGTACTTAAAGTTTCTGATCTGATGGGAAAAATCAAACCAAGGGAGGATCCTGATCCATTTTGTATTTAATAAATAATGAAATAAATGATGAACTCTAAATTTCCAGAAGAGGCTGAGCTGTTAAAGAATGCAAGTGTGTTGAAGTTCAGGGCTACAGTTAGAATGATCTTGATAAATCTGAGAAATTGCCTAAAAATAGGAGGGGTGGTTCAGTAGGAACACGCTAAAGGTGCTAATCTTAGCAGGACTAATTAACTGTAAATGCAGGATGGGACCAGCTGGGAAAGCAGTGAGCCTCTGGAGCAGAGCAAAGGGTGACAGTCGGTCACAATGTCAAGCTGACTGAAAAGGCAAATGTATAGACAGAGGCATAGCCTGCAGGTTATGTACAGTAATGCTTAATTTTTTTCTCAGCGTTGAGCTCTAGCTGGAGTGCCGTATCCAGCTTTGAGCTCCAGACTTCAAAAGAGTTAGAGATTAATTGGAGAGGGGCCAGAGGAGAGAAATATGAATGGGCAGAGGTGTGGAAAGGAAGATTTGTCGGGGAAAGTACAGGCAAGTGAACTTCGGTCCCTTAGTGTAAGGAGAAGCCTAAACAGGGTGTGTATCTTCAAGAAAAGGAAAGAAGCAAAGGGAAATACTTCAGCTGTTTTCTGTGTCCATAGTTGATAGAACAAGAAGCAATAGACTGAAAGGAGCTGGACTCGATGATCCTCATGGGTCCCTTCCAACTCTGGATATGCTGTGGTTCTGTGAAATTGCAGGCAGAAATTTTTAGACTAAATATTAGGGAAAGCTTCCTGATATGCAGGATATGAAGTGACGGACTGGATTGCTTTGGGAGAAAGTAGAAACAAACCTTTGCTGAAGGTCTTGGGAGCAGGGGAGGCAACCACTGTCTTGCATGACACAGCTGTGGTAGCTGTGGGTGGGGGAATTACACCGGCTTGCCTTTGAAGTCCTTCTTCTATAAAGAAAAAGCATTCCAAACTATTCTAAGTGATTCTTCCTCAAGTTTTGTTTGTGAGGAAGTACAGGTAGCCTCTATCACAGGGGCCCCGGGAGTGCAAAAACCGTGGGAATAAAGCATTTTAATTTGAATAGCAAATAAACGATGGGCTTTCCAGCCTGCTGTGGGAATGAGACAGTGGTGGTAATGCACGTTGGCCATTCCTCGACCAGCCATCCCTTCTCATTAACCAGATCCTCCATGTTGTCCCGGGAGGGCCGAGGCCTGGGCCTAGGCCTCATCGCGGCATTACTGCTGCTGCCCTGCGCTAACTACTTTTCCGATCCACTTATTTAAAGCAGCCTGTGCTAGAGCCTGAGCTGCTTCAAGGCTATGCAAATAATTTCTCATAGAAAAGTTGTGTTCAAGACTGCTGCCAAGTCTTTAAAGTCCAGCCGCTGAATTTAGTGGTAGTTGTTGGCAGCGCGCCTGGAAGTGGAGTTTACTCGAAGGGCTAAGCCAGTTCTGAGAGCAGTAGGCTACAGGTGCAGGGCGAAATCAGAAAGCTTAAAAAGCAGGTCCTCTGCTTTCCTTATTCAGTGCCTGAGTAAATGTGAGGATTTATTGCTTAAAAAGTGATTTAAATTTGTCAGTTCTGATTCTTGGAGACTGATGATTATAAACAAAGAGTTGAATTGGGAAATTCATTGCATAATCTTTTGATAAGCCAGTTTTAATGCAAAATGCTTGCTGTATAAAACTTAAGGTCTTATTTATCAAAAGCTTACTGTATGTAAATAAAAAGCAGCAGTAAAAATGTATTTTTGTTCATTTTAACAAAATTCTGAGAAGCAGCCAAATGCTGTTTGCAGTAAGACCTGGATACACACATTAATAGAAAAGAAAAACAAAGCAACAACAAAAAAATCTGTAATATAGAAATGAAAAAAATAAACATATGGTAAGTAGTATAATTGTTTAAATATGTATTCATGGAGGTTAACTCCTGATAAACAGTTAAGATCAAAATGATGGGTGAAAAAAAATAAAGGAAAACCTCAGACCAAGACCAGAGTGTTTTAGTGTTTTTACTTTCTTCCAATTTAAAGCCATTCTGTTCTCCTTAGGAAATAATAACTTCCCCCTGCCCCTACCTCTTGGATTAACTGTTTTCTTACCCTATTTGCCTAGCCCTGTGTTGTGTTCCTTACCCCCACAATTTCTTATTGCAAGCCTGTGGCACCAGATCTAGTATTAATTCCTCTTCATACCAGCCCGATTTCAGTTCCTGTTCTTCCATCCTCGCGTTCAAGTTCAGTTACGGTCTTCAGTTGCCATTTCAGCCTGCTTTGTTGTTAAACGTGAAATTTTGCTCCTTGTGCCTCAGTATTCTCGCACCGACTTGCCAGAGGCTTGAGGATTCATCAGAGCCCAAAGGTGGAACACATGTATTGAAGGAGACGGGAAGAGTTGGCTTGTCTGTGTTAAGCCACAGGGCCTGTAAAAACTGGTTGTAGTTTATATTTAAATATCGTTCCTTGGAGTGAATGTAGCTACAAAGGTTTTGACTCCATTGAGTCTCTCATAACTATCTGTTTAATGTTGGCAGAGCCAAACTCCCACTCCCTGGGGTTAATCAGCAACAGCAACAAAAAAACTCTCCACAGAAATGTAAATCTGATGTTATATACCTGTTCATTCAAGCATTTAATCATAACTCCATTCATCTCTAGGGTTCAAAAAGAAGCAAAATGGAGGGTGATAAACCTGAGCTGGGTAATGCTGGTTTTGATGGGATGAGCGAAGATGAACTGCTAGCAGCTGTCTTAGAGATTAGCAAAAGGGAAGCTTCTCTGTCTCTGAACCATGACGAAGATAAGCCCACAAGCAGCCCAGACACTGGTTTTGGAGATGATGAAATTCAGGAATTGCCAGAAAACCTGGAAACTATGGAGATGGAAAAACCCAAAGCAGCATTAGAATCAGGTAAGGTGAAGTAACCATCTTAAACTGGACTATAGTGAGCTAAAGCGGGTTACTGATAGCAGCAGGTTAGTAACATTTGGTGGCAGAAGCTGGATGCAAGTGCACTGCTGAAACTGCCTGACTTAAGAGTTTTCTCACAGTTTCCCAATACCTAAAGCACTTAATTCATTGAACTGGAAAAATGTATTTTCTTGTATGTCTGTCACCTCTCTGATAAAGGTAGGTTGTCTTCAGAGTTCATTGCTGTTGTTTTCTCTCCTGATCAACACGTGCTTCCACTCATTGTCTTACCAGACAATTTAAATTACTAAGATTTGGCAATGTCTGGAACTTAATCCTCCATAATCAGAAGGTGGCTGCGTTTCTGTAGCTGCTGCAGCCTGAGCAGCGTGGTGGCAGTGTTCAGATTGCTGGTGTGTAAGAGTGAGGTCTGGGGTGTGTAAGTCTAGAATTCTTTCAAGAATGTAGTTATTTTTCATTATTTAATAATGAATTTAACTCCATCTCTGTTTTTTTCTAATACTTCTTTTTCATTTGAGAGTAGTGAGCGTAAGAGACTCAGCATGCAAATCATGGCCTCTGACCCAGATACATAGTTAAGTATGAGGAGACTGTTTGATCTTGGTATAGGGAAATTGTGTGTCTTAATTGGCTGAAGGAAATTTAAGTGTTTATCACTTGTTGTATGCTACATGCTTGCACTCAGATTTTTAATTCCACTAGTCTGGAAAAACAGGGAAACAACATGCTTTCCTTCTCGTATGAGAGACAGGAGGTTAAATATTAATAAACACAAAAAAGAAATCTACTGCGTTACAAAAAAAAAAAAGTCATTTCACTGGATGACTCTTGACAGCTTTCGTGTTGGAAGTTTCGCGGGTCAGCCTTGCTTGAGCTCTCCTTCATACATGCTGTTACTTACGGTTGTGTGAAAGAGCTGTGAAAGTGTGGCTGCAGAAATGTGTCTCTTCAGGTTCCTTTTAAAAGGTATGATGCAATTATTTGGGGGCTGTAGTGTGACATTTAAGTAAAAAGTAGATGTTTAATAGAAGTTTCTTTGATTTCTGATTAAGAATTTGGTTAAACACTCAGCAGTGTCTTCAGCTTTCTGTATTGCTGAATGGCCAATAAAACAATTGCTATTCAAAGCATATTGTTTGTTGTTCAGATAAGATATGTATCTATGTATTTTGAGTTGCCAGATACGGCAGTCAAATGTAAGACCTATTGAGTTCACAGTCCTATGTTTTATTTAAAGGGAGCTTAATTGCAAAGGATGCTTTGTTATATCAGGCAAGGTGATTCTAAACATGAAAGATTTAACTTGGTCCGATTCTTACCACTAGTAATTTATTTTTTTTTTAACATTGAATTATTTGTGGTACTTTCCAAAAAAGTAGAAAGTAAGACCCTGACTACTTTACATACATGTATGACAGATGATCTCTCTTATACAAGACCCTCAAATAAAAGTTTTGTGAGTTGAGTGTTTCTTACAGTAGAAACACAGTCTGCAAAGATCATGTAATAAATTCTGCTTTGTTATTCATCTGAAGAGGATTAGACTGATGGATTATGGTTCTGGTGGTCTTATGTTTAAGAGGTCATAGATACTGAGACTCTGCCTTGTGTAATCCTTGCCAGTAACTAATGAGCAGATGTTGAAGTTTGCACAGGGCAAAACTGCAAAGTTTCACATGTTGCTGCATGATAGCTCTTGGAGCAGGTCTTGACTCCTTTTCAGCTGCAAGCAAATAGAAGAATGAAAGTGTCCTACAACTAGAGGAGATGTGCGCAGTAGTTGAATGAGCATTTGTTCCAGAAGTTGGAACAAGCCAAATACCTCCCCCCAAAATCTTCAGACACAGTGTTCACTTTAAAGATTGACTATGAGGTTTTAATCTTCGTGCACTTTTAAGGATACAGGTAGCATTCACAAGATTGAACTCTTACCTGAAGCAAAAAAGCTGAGAGACTTAAACAAGGCTTGAGAGTTGTGCTTACAAATGATTTGGCTTTAATTGTAGCTTTGCCTGTAGTACTTTGAGGTATAATATGCAATGCAAATGTATTTTTTTAATCCGTGGTTCTTTCTAGAGAAATTCAAGTGTCAGCTTCGTGGCTGCAGAAGCCTAGTGGTGTGTGACATCTTCCTTTAGTTGAAGTCTCTGTTTGAGTGAATATAAAAGACTAAGAAGATGACTAGTTCAGGCATTAATCAAATGATTCATCGTACACCTCTAAAAATAAGAGTCCCCTTTTGAGCTTTTCCCATTTGGCTTTTTTGGTTTTGTTTATTTTTATTTTTTATGGCTGATACCTCCTTGTCAATAGATGTCACTGTGCTGCTAGGATTGTGGTTACAGAGGATTGAGCTAGTAACAAACAGAAGACCCAGAAAAACATAACTGTACTTTCTAATTCTTTAGGTCCTGCCAATTTCACTGAGATAACTAAAGATTTTGATGAGAATAAGGAAAACAAAACTCCGGAAGGCTCCCAGGGAGAGGTTGACTGGCTGCAGCAGTACGATATGGAGAGAGAGAGGGAAGAACAAGAACTTCAGCAGGCACTGGCTCAAAGCCTTCAAGAACAAGTAAGAGATAAAGTTTGCTTCCTTGACTTGTCTCCCCCAGCAGCGGAAACCTGATAGCTGAAGAAAACCTTGTGTTCAGACAGCTGCAAAAGGATTCTGCTGCTTCTCTGAGAGAAGCAGATGTTCTAGCTCCACTGTGCAGTGACAGCACTGGGTAGATTTGGGTGCGTTTTGTATGTACTTTGGAAAGTACAAACCCGCAGATTCCTCAAAGCTTCTGTGCACATTTATATGCTGGCCTGTAACATTATGTAAAAATTATGATAAATGGAAATTATGATAAACTAAACTCTTGGTAGCTGTCATCTAGAACTGACATGCTCACCCTTAGCTTCCCTGGCAGCTGCTTCTTGCCTGAAGGACCAGCAGCAGGTCCTGCCAAGAATCAAAGGGGAAGAAACCAGTTTCAAAGCAAATGCTAGGAATAGCTGTACCGGGTCAAGTTAAAGATCTGCCTAGTGTAGGACCTTGTTTCTGGTAGTCACCAGCAGGAGATGCTTAGTGAAGGGTATTGAAAAGGAGCAATGACATGACACTTCCATGTTAGAAAAAGAATCTTGAATAATTTGGTCTAAAAACAGTCCTTTAAATTGGACTTGAAAAGAATTGGGATCTCGGGCTGCCTGCTAACCATCCGTGTTCCACTTTGATTTACAAGGCCCGTGAGTGATTTCTACAAGTTTCACTCTGCCCCTCAGAGTGAAGCAGACTCTCAGCCAGGTCTTTCTTTAAATAGATGCCCTTGTCTGCTCTCTATTAATACTAAAGCTGTCGTGGTTTTCCTTATGAGATCTGGTGTTTCCATGGCTCTTGGATTTTCTCTCCCATTGCTCATTACGAGGTGCTGGTTGGTATGTTCCACGCCAGATGTAGCTTTGATTCAGCAATGCTAAGTAGTTGAACAAAGCTTCCCCAGCACTTTAGAAACTGTGAGATAAAAGGCCTCCTGCTAATAATGTAAAACTGCCTTTTGAGTGGTGGTGTGCTACAGTTCTGAAACGAAAATCTCCTATTGATGATTCAGGCATGAAAATGTGGTGGCTGTGGTTATCTTGATTTGAATTATGTAGTTAGGGCTTTGCGTTCAGGTGCACAGAAAACGTTCAAGCTCTGAATCAAGCCAGCATATTAAATATTACCCACTGGCTTGCTGTAGCTTTCAAGAGTGGTGGAAGGAACACGAGCATAATACTACCCCCCAAAATTAGAAGGGTTTGTTGACAGACTCAAGGTTTCTTTTCTACTTGTTAATGGTAATATTTTTAATACCCTTTTGTTTAGTGGTGTCTTTTTTTTTTCTCCATCGCGTCTCTGCGAATTACAGCTGTTACATAGAACATTTCAAACGGCTAAAAATAATAAAATCTGTCAGAGTTTAATGACTCTGTCTACAGTTGGCTTTGGGCAGAAGTCTAAAATTTGCTGAAGTGCGAGGAGCTTTGTGTGTAAGTGACAGCTTTCCTCAGCAGAGGTTACAAATTCATTCTGATGCTTTTCAAATTAATGATCCAGAGAAAGTGTTCGGTGTTACTAGAGACTTGCTCTGCTGCATACCAAACTTCAGAAGCTTTGACAAGCCTTAATGAAGGTTTGTCCCAGGTTCTGTTGGACAGGAACATTGGACTCTCGCTGGTTGCAAACATTCCTTTACACAGAACCTTTAATTTACAATGTCAGGTTTGTTGTAGAAACCAGAGCAGCACAGTTTCAATGGAAAAAGAGCACCACAAGAATTTTAAACAGTGAACTGTCTCATTGAGCTAAGTTCTCTTCTCTTCCCATCAGGAGGCACGAGAACAAAAAGAGGATGATGACCTTAAACGAGCCACGGAATTAAGTCTGCAAGGTGAAGCTTGTTTAACTTATTCCAGCGTGTTGCTTTTGAGGGGAAAATAGGTCTGCGTGTGTGAGTACAGCTCCTGCGTGTCTGTACGACAGCTGGGATTTTGTGCCCTTTTGGTGTAGGCTCAATTGTATTTGGCTTTGGTTGGGTCAGCTCTCCTCGCTCTCCATTGTGGAAGCAAATGCCTGAAAAAAAAAAAACTTTGTATAAAAACTGACCTATTTAATTCTCTGAGTTTTTATATATTAAATACATAGCTGAATGGACCTTGAAATTCTGCATTCCCAGCAGAAGCCAGCACGCTAATGGCTCTAGTCACAACTTAAGCATCATTTCATGCTTGAATTGGTATTTTAGTGCTCATTAATGCACTGTCCTTGCCCAAGAAAATGAGTAAGTGCCCGATCTGTCTGACAGAATGGGAGGGAGATGGACCTCATTGCAAGGTGTAGCAGTTGTGGAGTGGGGGGAGCACACAAAATACACTGTCCTTTCCGAATCTGGACAGTGTGCTGAGCCTCAGGCACTGTTCAGCATTCATGCGAGTGATTTCATACAAACTGGCAGAGCAAAGCGTAACAGAGAGAAACTTTGTGCTCTAGAATGGGAGAGGGAGTGGTAATAAAGGATTGTGTTAAGGTGCTCTTAGTTTCTTAAGCACCTTTAAAGGCCCTCAGCTGTTGCTGAACGAACCTGTGTCTGCTTCTGAGGAACAGCAAGCTGAACACTGTGCAAACCCACGTCAGGTGGCCTGGAGGAATGTAAGGCTAGAAATCGGTCATCCTTTGGATTTGCAGTCGCTTGGCTTACTGATGAGCATTGCCTTGTGCTTCTCAGCTGGCTACCGTGTCATTGGTAAAGCCTCAGCCAGCAGTTGTTGAAGGAGATGCTGATAATCTTGAGCATGGAGCTGGCAGAATTTGCCTTGGGTTCACAGTGGTGCTGCCATCACAGACCCGCTGGTCATCCAGGAACAAATTTCATTCAGGAACTGGTGAAAGGGGAGTCTAGCAATACCTGTGGCAAATGCTCCGGAGACCTGGCTGCCTGGCTGTGTTTGGCAGGGGCAGCAGTCTGGCTTACACAGCCTGAATGAAGCGTGTGGAAACCAGCAGCGAAATACTCTGTTAAAGGGATTAATCTATGAACTTGGCAGCAGATTATACTAATCCGGAGTCTCGTGGTGTAACAGTGAAAGCAGAGTCTCTTTGGCAAAACGTTTCCATCACGACTGGCATGGTAGTGCCTTAAAAAAAACAAAACAAAAAAAAAAAACAAGAAGGTAAATCAATCCTGAGCAATGTCCTGTTCATCACAACTTCTCATCCACCCAGGACTTCATAGCTTTAATTTAGGTGGTGAGAGCGCAGCCGCTTCTCCTAATGAGCACTGTACAAAATCTTAAATGAGTCGGGTGGCTGCAAAATCCCAGGAAGTTTGGAACAGCGTGTACAGGGAGCAGCGCTGCCTTCCGGCTCTTTGCAGAGCTCTTGCTTGCATTTTGCTCAGCCAAGCAAGCTGGAAGTTCCCGTGGCGAGCAGCCCTCCTAGCACGGAAAACAATGCAAAGATGCCTGCTGCCAGCAGGAGCGATTTGATGCCAGTTTGAATTGAAAAATGCACTTTGTTAATGCAACTTATAGCTTCAAAGTGTAATTCGTGGCTTCTCGTCAGTAAACTTAGAGTTCACTGACAAAACTGGCTGCACTTTTAACGTCGCCTCTGGCTGCAGACCACCAGTGCTCTGGAGAGCTGGGTGTTTGGCTGCTCTTTTGTCACCCATCTGTCCCCGTCCTAGTGCACTTCTGGAAAAGTATTAGAGAGATTATGCCCAAATTAATTCTGTAGTCCAAGACGCTTTCCTTAATTAATGCTTTCACGAGCTGGGGAAGGGGGAGATTGTTTTTATTTGGGAATTCCGACAAGCTTGTAGCCTTGGTGTTTTATTGTACCTGTTTCTGAAGGCAAATATACCTCAACCTGTTGTGAATTCCTGTGTGCGCTGTGGGTTCTCACACAACGTTGTTGTTTCTGTGCTGTTTAGAGTTTAACAGCTCTCTCCTGGACAGCGTTGGTTCTGATGAAGACTCTGGAAACGAGGATGTCCTTGACATGGAGTATTCAGAAGCTGAAGCAGAAGAGCTGAAAAGAAACGCAGAGGTGTGATCTATGATTCCAAAAGTTTAACTCAGAAACATGCCCCCTTCTACACCATCAGCTCAGTGTTAGAGGTAGTTTTAAAGAGCAGACGGACTTGCTTAGTCTTAGAAAGCTCCTTTGTGATGAAAAATGGAAAGACAGAAAAATACCCAATTGTTTTTATGTATTTTTTACAATTCTTTACCAATTTTCTTTCTTTTAAAACAAGATTTACTTTTTAAGAGCATCGTCAGTTAATCATATCAATCAAGTTTCCTGGTCTAAGAAGATACAGAAATGATTTTCAGAAGCCAGTTACCATCATTTAGGTTTATTGCCAGTGAATAGACAGAGCACATCTCCTGCATCCCAAGAGGGCACTGTCTGCTGACATTACAGGTGCAGGATGAGAGAATCTGGGCCGTGTATTTGGTATTAGCTGTCAAATCTATATCCCATTATCAAGGGTATATCTTTAATATTTCAGAAGTAAGTGTGCTGTTCCCGTTTTGCTTCTCTGTGTTTATTTGGTGGATTGATTCTGACATCAGTGGAAGTTGCTCAGGAAGTGGTTGTTTAGGAAAACTTTGCAGTGTAGAGCTCATGCCGGCATCTGTTCTGAGGTCAGCCTGGCTTCTTTGCGTTTTTATTGGCTTGCTGAAAGATAAAATATGATGAGGAACTTTTTCCCACTTTTCAGAATATCCCAAGTTGGCAGGGACCCACGAGGATCACTGAGTCCATCCCCTGGGGCTGCACAGGGCCACCCAAAAATCAGACCGTGGCTGGGAGCGTTGTCCAAACATTCCTTTAACTCCAGCAGGCTCCATGCTGTGGCCACACCTCTGGGGAGCCTGTCCCAGTGCCTGAGCACACTCTGGGTGCAGAACCTGTCCCTAACCCCCAGCCTGACCCTCCCCTGTCCCAGCTCCATGCTCAGGTCCTGTCGCTGTCCCCAGAGAGCAGAGCTCAGCGCCTGCCCCTCCGCTCCCCTCGTGAGGGAGCTGCAGGCCACCATGGGGCCTCTCCCCCATAATTTTCTGCCCTCCTTACACTCTGGTGAGGCTGCAGCAGCGCAGGGCAGAGCAAGATGGTCCCTTCCCCTGGCTGCCAGCAGTGCTGGGGCTGCTCTCCAGCCTCCTGTCCCCTGGTCTGTGCATAGAGCTGGGGTTGTCCCGTCCCAGGAGCAAAATCTGGCTCCTGAAGAACTTTTCCACTGGTCTGAACCAAGGTGCCTGTTTCTGTAATCCTTGCTGGGGTTTCATCTTTAAGGCCCAAAGCCCTTATCTTGGATATAAATCGTCTTGTCCATAAGCTACGTGGGACAAAAGGGAATGCCTAAAAGCTGTAATGGGACTTTATTTTTAGACAGGAGAGCTGCCTCACTCCTATCGTCTCATCAGCATCGTCAGCCATATCGGAAGCACATCATCTTCAGGTAAAAGCTGCTGCATTTTATTCTTCCTCACCTCTCGAGATTAAAAACCCGTGATACAGAATTAGCACAGCATGGTTATTTGCAGAGAATTTGGGCAGCAAAAGCAGATCTTTCCTCGTGGCTCGCTGGCAGGGGGATGTTGTGGTACCTCACCGTGATGTGCAAAGGGGGATCTGTGGCATTGCTTCAGCCTGTCCCCAGCTCGTTGGCCAGGAAGGGCACAGGGCCCCAGGATCCTACGGGTGTTTTTGCATTTAAATCAGCATGAAAAGAGAAGTGTGTTCTCTGTTCCCAAGGTCACTATATCAGCGATGTCTACGATATCAAGAAGCAGTCCTGGTTCACCTACAACGACCTGGAAGTGTCGAGAACTCTGGAGACCACGGTTCAGTGTGACAGAGACCGAAGTGGCTACATCTTCTTCTACATGCACAAGTAGGTGTCCTGGGGAATGTCCTTTGGTGGGATGCAGAGCGTCTCCATGTATAGGTCAGAAGACATTCTGGACAGAATTCCATGCAAGAATGACAAAATCAAAGTGCTGTGAGTTCAGAGGCGTAGAATTTCATGTTACGGCTGCATAAGGCTTTAAAAGGAGGCACTAAATCATCTTTTAAAAAAGGGATTTGGTGTCTCAGTTAAGCATTATTTGCACCAAGAATCGCAGTGGAGATTTTTTTTTTTTTCTCCCTTTCCTGGCTGCCAGTGGTTGTGTTGTTGCAGCTCTGCCATCTCAGGACACGAGCAAGATGAGGCTTGTAGATAGAAGTAATGCTTTTTCAGGCACACCACTGAAGAAGGGCTTTGTGCCTCAAAGTTTGTCCCCTTTTTCTGTCGTTCCTGATTGTTCCGGTAAAAGATGCTACTTGATCTACAGACTGCGTCTTGTGTTCCTTCAGATCCTGTTACTACCCTGGACTTACTTTCTCTCTTGTTACTGTTCTCCGGGGCTTACCAGCGATCTTTGTCATAGTAATAAATGAAAAGGAGTGTTTGGGGATTCAGGGAGCCTTGCTTAGAAACGCCAGATAAGACACCTTTCTCTGCCAGAGCCCGTGACGCTGGGTTCGTGGATTTAGTCCAGTTGCTGATTCCCTCAGGGCTGTGTTGTGTAGCAGCTTCCTGCTGTACGTAATTTCACTCCTGCTCTTTCCCTGTTGTTCTAGGGATATCTTCGATGAGTTACTAGAAACAGAAAAAAATGCACAGCCACTTAGCATGGAAGTCGGAAGATCAATTCGTCAGCCTCTGTGAAGAGTAAAACACCTTGTTCCTCCTGAGGAGCAAGAACGATTCTGAACTTGTGCCAGACACGCAGGAGTAACAAACAGCTCAGGGCCAAAACAAGAGACAAAAGTTAGAAATATGGGACGCTCGGTTTCCTGAACCATCTGTGCAAGTCCTGGGCCCGAACCACACTTTTAAACCTTGACATCCCAGAGCGATCCTCCTGTGGTGAAGTTTTTATTGTTCCTCAAACGATTTTGTCAGCATGGAGCCTTAAAGAGTTGCATCAAGCCACAAGACTACAGCTGCTCATAAACTGATTTAAAAACAAAGAAGTGCAAAAAGAGACTCAACTTCAAAAGCCCATTCACCCGCGAGATGTGAGTGGGGAAGATTTACATATCACTTGGCTTTTTTTTTTTTTTTTTTTTTTTCCCCCCCCTCCAAGAGCAATTTAAGCAATAGATTCTGTAACCTGGCGTGTGTTGTGTTAGTAATGTTCACTGGAAACCCAGATCACCGAGTCCGCTCTTGCCAGCCGTTTCGGAATCCCTCGAGCTGCTGCGTGCTGACATCCATGGGTTTGCGAGTGCTCTGCTCTTCACGTGCGGTTCCAGGAAACAAACTGTCGGTGCTGTGGAATGTATTGCATCCCTGGTGGGCAGCTCTGTCTTTTTTTTTACACCGTTCACTGTCATCCTTCTTTAGCAATGAGATTATATTTGTGATTTTTCTTTTATTTCACGCGCTCCATCCTTTGGTTGCGTTTCCTTCGTGGCATTGCTCCTCGGGGCCCTTTGGAGAGGAGGGGGCTCCCTGGAGGTGCGCAGCATTTCGGTTATAGTGCTTGGGGCTGCTTCCACCCAGCTCTGATTGAAGCTGCTGGAGCAGGAGGTGTGAACCACAGCCACTTTTCCGTCTCGCCTCCTCGGAGGCTGTAGCGTTACCCTTTCTGTGCAGCCCTGGGTCGTCGTGAGATGGAAACGGTGAGAAAAGGTGAGGTCTGCAGGCGAGGAGTACAGAGTGCTCAAACTGTGAAACTAAACCAGGTGGAAAGCTTTCAGAAAGCTCGTGTTCAGCATTAACAGAGCACGGTTACAAAGAAGAGTTTTATTGGATTTAGAGACGTGATGCTCATTTTATAGCTTGTTTCAGCAGGGGGGAAAAAAAAAAGCCTAGTGACTTAATTTTTTTAGCACCTTCGCACTTATTTAGCAGGGGCAGATGTTTCCTTCGTTGGCATTTACTCATTTCAGAGAAATTGTCACTATTAAGCAGAGTAGTTACTCTTGTTTTGGCCTCTAGTTCTGATTTTTGCAGCTTGAGTTTTAGAGGTGAAAGACTTCTTTAAAAAAAAAAATGCTGTCGAGATAGCTCCTGTTTGTTTTTTTTTTGTTTTTTAAACTATCGTTACGAGTTTCTCAGGAATAAATCAGCTGAAGCAAAGCGGACAGAACCATCGGTGTAGAACAGCCAGCAGGTACATCTCCCCCAGGGCTTCTCCTAGTGGGCTGGCACGGGGTTTTGCTACCTCAGTGGCCTCTCCTCACCTCTGTGCGCAGCAAAGAGCAGCAGCCACCGCCGCTCACTGTCCTCCCCGGGACCTCTGGGGACCCCGGGGTGGTGAAAAGACCGACTGGCCTTCCTCCCAGTCCTGCTGGACCTGGCCAGGGTGACATCTTTCTGCTTTCCGAGCTCGGGTTGTGAAGATGCCGGAGCGTTTATCCGGCGAGATGCAGCCGAAGTGGTGTACGTGTTAATTTATTACAAAGCATTTTCCTTTTCTAGTCTCGATGCTGATTTTGGTAGGGCTGGGGGGCAGTCGGAAGAGGAGGTGATGCGGGAGCTGGCCTTTGAGCTGGTTGCCCCTGGAAATGTGACAAAGGGACTGCTCCGTCCCGAGGGCAAAGCCGTTTCCCCCAAGCACACTGTGCTCATGCTGTACAGAACCAGCATCGCTGCAGTATCAGAAGTCAGCCCTGCTTTTTTGGGTGGCAGGGATGTTTTCGAGGCGCTGCACTCCAGCTAATTTATAATAAAAGCAAACATTGCCCCACTTTCCCGTGCACTAACTTGTGTTTAAAAGCAGTTGTTCTCTGGAAGGAGGTGAGAAAGCTGATGCTGGAAGCCAGCAGGCCTTGTTCCGTGCAAACCAACTTCTCGTTTAATATCCTAGCCGCTAAGAATTTGCAAACATCTGTGAATTACTGTAATGAAAGCCCTGCAAACACTCCTGGGCTGCACAGCTGCGAGGTGCGCACCAGGCCAGCTGAAGGGCGGAGATTTCCTCGGGTGGCAGCGGAGTGGGGATGGGTCTCTGTGACACCCTGACAGGTCTGGCACGTTACCAACCCCTCCTGGGCTTTTCCGCAGTTGCACAGAGCCGTGGTTAAACATTGACCCGCTCCTGAATCAGCTTAGTTTGGTCCGGGGGTGATTCGGCACAGAAACGCAAGGAGCTGCCCCCTCTTGCCCTTCCCCTCTCCTCCTCCTCTGACTGCTTAAACCAGGAGTAACTCCTCTCTTCTGTCTCCTTTCCATGGAGCTCTTACCCTTGTCATCGCCTGCGGTGGTGACAGGCTCGGGGTCTGGTCCTTTTTACACTGCTGATGTGGAGCAGCACTTTTCTCTGTGTTTTAGCAGACCTGTTCCTCTCTTCTTCTTGACGGTTTTTTGCTCTCGTTCCCTCCTTCCCCCCCTTTTAAACGATGTGTAGATAGATTGATTTTTTTTTTTTTTTTTTGTGAAATTAAAACCTCTTTATTAACCCTCTCTCTGTCAGTGTGGGATCTTCTTGCCTGGCGCCGGGCACCCCACGCCTCTGCCCCGCGTGCGCCCTTATCTGGGACTTTGCTCCGGTGCCTGGTGCCATCCTGCCCGCGTGTGCAAACAGCAAACAGCAGCCTGGAGAGCACCCCAAAACCCACGGCTGCACCCCGGGGCACCTCCTCCGTGCCTCTGCCCTCCCCTTCACCCCAAGGAGCTGCCCTGTGCCTGCTGTCCCCAGCAGGTGCTGTCCCCACGCCTCCCCGAGCCTGGCTCGCTGCTTTTACCTTTGGTACCGCGGGTATTTACCCAGCTTTATGCAGGGGCTGGCTGATAACGCAGGGAGCGGCTGGGGCTGTATACGAGACCTTTAGCCCGGAGCAGGCGCCGAGGTGGGAAGGGAGAAGAGCCCCAGCAGGGCTGGGACAGAGCGGGGGGCACTGGGGCCAGACCAGTTCCCCCCTCTGAGCAAACTGGGGCTTTTGGGGAGCGCAGGGTGGCCGTCCCCATGCTGTCCCGGTGCCGAACCAAGAACTGCTGCAGCCTTTAGGTGCCCCCAGTGTCTTTTATTCACCAAATCAGCCCCAGAACTGGTCCGTGGTAAGGTCTTTGGGGGAGGAGACGCAGCCCGGCTCCAACCTCATTTATTATATCACTAATAAACCCCGGGGCTGCCGCCCTAGAAGAGTCCTTTCTCCTTCTTCAGGTTCTGCTGTTTCCACACGGGCAGGTTGCCGAAGGCGCTGCGGTTCATGCCGAAAACAGCCTGGAAATCCTGGTCGGAGAGGTGTTGCTGGGGGAAGAAACGAGGCTGAGCTCAAGCCGCGGGGCTCCCCAAACCCGTGTGGCCCCCCCCGGAGCCCCCCACCCCGCTCACCTCCTTCCTGCTGGGGTCCACGCCCCGCGGCAGGTCCTCGGCCGCCGTGTTCACCAGCACGTGCAGGGGGAAGGTCTCCAGCTTGGCGGGGGTCAGGGTGGTGGTGGCCGTGAAAACCTCCTTGGAAGTGAGCCCCTGGAGTGGGGAGGGGGGGACGGGGGCAGGTTGGGGACAGGGGCACCCCGCGATGGGCGCTGCTGTCCCCTCGCAGCTCCTTGTGCCGCCAGCGTTCCCCCCCTCCCCGTGACACTCACGGACACGAGCTGCCCCATGTTGCTGGTGTCCCCCAGCTCGGCTTTGAGCTCCTCGTAGGATTTCTTGTCCTGGCAGGGGGGGGACAGAAGCGCTCAGTGCCCCCACCGGGGCCAGATCCCGGCAGATCCCCACCTCCTCTGCCACCTTCCCCCCCCCTTCCCCGCCGTCACTCACGCTCCAGCAGAGAGGGTCCCAGGCCACGAACCAGCCGGTGAAGGTGGGGGGCTCGCAGCCCTGCTTCACCACGATGATGGGGGTGTCCATGTCGCGCCCGCTGGGGTCGCTCCGCAGGTACTCCTGCGCCATCACCGCCGCCGCCTCCTTCTCCGAGGCGTTGGCCCCTTTCCCGACCCAGAAGAAGACCTGTGGTGGGGGCACCGTGTCCAGCACGGGGGTGGGACGAGGCCCTTGGGGTCCCCCGGCTGGGGACACGCAGGGATGGGCACCGGGCACCCACCCTCAGCCATCTCTGGAGCTCGGGGGCTGGATAAAAGCAGCGGGGAGGGGGTTTCCAGGCTCCCACCCCACCACCTCCGGTGTCCTCCACCCCCTTGGGGACGTCGGCTCGGGGGATCAAAGCATCCCCAGCCCCTGCGTTGCCCCCGGCGCACCTGGTCGAAGGTGTCCAGCAGGTAAACGTCGTTTTCGTCCAGGTCATCCTGCGTGAAGTCTACGATCTCGGTGGCCTGGAACTTGCCCGTTTTGTTGGAGCACTCGAAGAGCCGGGGGGGCAGGGAGGGGTTCTCCTCCTGCAGCCTGGAGGGGGGCACACGGTGACGTTGGGAAGGGGCCAAGGGATTTGGGGACGCGGCGGGGCGCCGGGGGCGGGGAGCCGGTACCTCTTGTTGCTGGCGTATTGGGATTTGCCCCCCAGGGCCACCCAGAACTCGGGGGGCTCCTGCCCCTCCGCGATCACCGGCTTCTCCGTCTTGGAGATGATGTCGGCCACCGTCTTGGCCATCTCGCGCTCGTCCCCGCTGCAGCCCTGCAGAGCGAGCACGGCCACCCTGTCACCCGTCCCCAACCCATCCCCTCGAGGAGGAGGAGGAGGAGGAGGAGGGGATGAAGGTGTTCCTGGGGGGCTGCAGCCCCCCGGTGCCCGGCGGTACCCACCTTCCCATACCAGAGGTAGCAGCAGTTGGGGGTCTTGAGCACGAAGACGTCGTTGGAGTTGAGGGAGGAGGCGCGCACGGGCACCTCGAAGGCCTTGGTGTTGAACTCGTTGGTGCCGTGCACTTGGAAGAGGCGGGTGGAGGGCACGGGCTCCGTGCTGCCCGCCCGCGAGGTGCCACCCTGGGGACAACACGGGGTTGGGATGTCACCCCCGGTGTGTCCCCCTCCCACGGCTAACCCTCCCGCTGCTCCCCCGGCCCCCGCTCACCGCGTAGACCACCATCCTGCCCTTGAACATGGCCATCATGTGCGCCGGCTCCTTGCCCATGGTGACGCGGACCTGCACGGGCTCGTTGTTGTACTTCTGGTCCAGGATGACCGCCTGGTACGCCGAGGCGGCCAGCTCGTCCGTGCTGGCTTGGCGACCCTGCGCAGGGAAATTCCAAATCATTGGGGTACCCACGCGGAGGGGGACGGCCCACGGAGGAGCTGAGCCCCCCCCAGGTTTTGTGTCCCACGGGATGGTGGCACCGGGACTTGGATTCTCACCTGCCAGATGTAGATGATGCGGTTCACCTTGGGCCCCACGTGGTAGGTGTAGAGCACCAGGTAGCAGTCCCCGCCGTAGAAGTGGCCCAGCCACCGCTTCTCCACGGGCACCAGCTCCTGGTTCTCCACGCGCCACACCTGGGGGGGCGAGGATGGCGTTGGTTAGGGTGGTGCACCCTCAGCCCCACCGCCCCTGCGCCCCATAACATCTCCTGGGGGTGCCCCGAGGGGGTCCCACGTCCTTCCCACAGCCTCACCTCCACCTCCCCGGATCCATCATCCACCATCTTCTGCTGGGCAGCCATCTGGGGCTTGGCGTGCAGCGAGGTGGCGTCGAACTTCACCTGCTCCACCTTGGCTGCGGGGAAGCGCGAGGGCTGAGCCTGGGGTGTGGGGAACCCCCCACCCACCTCGAGCATCCCCAGCCTGAACCAGAGCATCCTGAGGGGGTCCCCGGGGGCACTCACCCACTTTGCCCACGGTGTGGGTCTTGCCCAGCCCGCTGGTCTGCGAGGGGACGGTCCATTTTTGGAAGAGCTGCCTGAAGACGGCTGACTCGGAGCCGTCGTTCTCCGTCTCCACGCTGGTGCTGGACGGGTAGTTCTTGGCTTTGATGAAGCCCTGGGGGGGAGCCAGAGCCAGCGGATGGGTTTGGGGTGCCTGGCATCTCCCGGGGAGCGGCAAAATCAACCAACCCACCGGCCCCAAAAACTCACCAGGGCCCTGCTCATCGCCTGCTGCTTCTCCTCCTTGGTGGAGTTCTTGCCCTTCCACACGAAGATCTTGTGCCCTCCGTAATCCAGGATGTAGCAGTCCTGGGAGAGGGGACGGCGGCAGAAATTAAGACCTGCCGAGGTCCTCATTAAGCCGCCAGGGAGGGGGGCAGCCCCTCCTGAGCATCCCACGGGTGCCGCACCTCGTGCTGGAGCATGTCTTGAGTCAGGGGGCGAATGGCGATCTCCTGGATCACCAGGTTCCCGCTGGCATCGGAGACACTGGAGGGGCGAGAGAGAGGAGGAGAGGGGAGAAACAGGGCTGGGAAACCCCCTCCCCAGCCCCACATTGGGGTGGCAAGGCTGGGGACCCCTTCCCCGCCCCCTTCCCCACTGCGCCCCCAGTCCCAGCTGGTACCCAGGGACCCCCATGGGCACCCGTGGGACCCGGTGCTGGGGATGCAGGGTGCTGCGCCCCCCCGGGCACCTGGCAGCCCGTCCCCAGCCACTCACTGGTAGAGCTTGAGGGAGTTGTTGTGGATCTGCTCCACCTGGTTGTCGGGGATGGCCGCCTTGATGTCCCTCTTCTCGCCCAGCACTTGCAGCAGGACCTGCACCAGCTCCGGCGTGGCGCCCTCGTTCTCCCCGTCCACCACGCCGACCTTGGCGCGCCCCCCGCGCTCGCGGTCCCGAATATCCTTGGCCAGGGTCATCGCCTGCCCCCGGGGACAGGGTCAGCACGGCTTGGACGGGGGGGGGGACCAAAATTGGGTTTTGGGGGGCTTGGGGCAGCTGTGTGTCCCCCCCCCGATACCTTCAGCCTCTCGGCACGGTTGCTCTCGGGGCCGTTCCACTGGATGATGAGCTGGCCCAGGTCCAGCAGGAAGACGTCGCCCCGGTTGAAGCTTTTCCAGCTCATCTCCACCTGCAGCGGGATGGGGGGGGGGCAGGATGTGAGCCCCCCCACTCCCACCTGTCCCGTTTGCAGGTGTCTGCACCCCGACGGGATGGTTTTGGGGCGGTGACCTCGCTCCCCTCGCTCACCTCCGCCGCCACCACGTTCTTCTTGCCCTTGACGTGCAGCAGGCGCTGGACGTTGTAGCTGTTGGTCTCCACGTGCTTCATGCCCGAGGCCACCCCCCCTTTCTTATATCTGGGGGGGGTGAACGTGCCGTGAGCCCTGGACCCCAATTTCCCACCCCCTTGGGGTCCCCCTCACGCCTCTGCGCACCGGGACCCCCCTCGGCGGCACGAGCGAGACCCGCGAGCGGAGGCATCCCCAGGGGGGTCCCGTCCCCACCACCCCCTTTTTGAGCCCCCCCACCCCGTTGAGCCCCCCACGTACATGAGCCCCTGCTTGAAATAAGCACGGAAGGTCTCGCTCTCGTGGCCCTGCACCTCGCGGTGCTGCACGGCCACGGTGCCCAGGTACTCGTCCATCTGCGTGGTGTAGATGGCAGCCGCCCCCTGCTCGTCCTGGCTCGACTCCTTGCCCAGCCAGTAGTGGATGTTGTAGCTGAAGCTGCTCCCGGATTTGCGCGTCTGCAGGACAGGGGACCCCGTGTCCCTAGGCTGTCACGGCCAGGGGCACCCCGCAGCGCTCCCGGTGTCCCCCCCCCCTCCCCGGCACCCTACCGAGAGCAGGATGTAGCAATCCCCCTCGTAGAAGTTGCCGTAGCTCTTGGTGGGCACCGGCACCATCTCCATTTTCTGTGGGACGAAGGGAGCCTGTGTCAGAACGGGGGGGGGCAGCCCGCAGGCACCCCAACCCCGTGCCCAGCCCCAAAACCCGACCCTGGGTGCTGCGCCGACACCCCCAAACCAAGCACTGGTGATACACAAAGGGTCGGAGAGGGGGTCTTCCCTCTGCCCCCCCCAAACTGCCCACCCTTAGGGGTCTCCGACCCCTTTGGAGGCACCCAGGGGATGCGCAGGAGGTGGGTGCCCACGCTGCGCCCCCCTCCCGGCACCCTGCCTCCTCTTTGGGACCTGAAACAGGGCACAGCCCCCCCCCCAAAAAAGAGCCCCCGGGACCCACCTCGATTCTCCATATCTGGATGCCCGGCGTGGTGATGTTCAGCTTCTTGGTGACCTGGGCGCTGAGCTCCACCATGGTGCTGGCTGCTGCAGGCAAGGGGACCTGCGGGGCGCCGCCAGCACCCTCGTTAGCGGTAGGGCCTCATTAAGGGGCCGGGCTCATTAAGGGGCCATCTGCTGCCCTACAGCCCTAAACCCCCTGCAGGGCTGCGGGAGGTGAGGGGGACCTGGAGATTTGGGCACCGAGCGGGGCGCAGCCCCTCCAGCAGCGCCCCCCACACCTCCCAGCGCGCACCCCCTGCCCCCCAAAAGCTGTCCCCACGCCACCCCGGTGCCATCAGCAGCGGTGGCACCGGGATGTGCTGTCCCCCTTGTCCCCTTGTCCCCATCCCCTCACCTTCCCCGCGGAGCTGGGCACAGGGTGTGCACGTCCCTGGGCGAAGTGCCGGGGTGCCAGCAGCGAGCAGACCTTTGTCCCCGAGTGTCCCTGCCCGTGCTCACCATAAAAGGGCAGGAACACCCCGGAGTCAAGGTCCCCGCATCCTTCTGAGGCTTTGGGGCGCCTCGGGAACCCCGTTACCCACGGGGTAATGACACCCCCAGGCCCAGGGTGGCACCCACTGCCCTCACCGTGGATGTGCTGGGTGGCACAGGGAGGGGACGAGGCCGGTGCCCATGGATGCGTCCCCAAGGGAGCTGGGGAACGAGTGGGACGCGGAGATGCTCCCAAACCCCACCATGGGGGATCCTGGAGCAGCCAAGCCCTATGGAGCAGCCCCTTTTAGCCCCCCCAGGCTGGGTGAGACCCCACAGAGGGCTGGAAACTGCCCCAAATGCCCCATGAGCCTCACCCAGGCTTGGTGCTGCCGGAACGGGGCGGCTCCTGCCCGTCCCCGCTCGCTTTCTCTTTCGCTCCCCGTTTGGCTCCCTGGCCTCGCACGCACCCGGAGCTGCCACCAGCCCTGGATGTGGCCGGGGGGGGACACCCCAGGGACACCCCCAGCTGGGGACCCTCCAGCAGTGCCAGGATGAGGCTCTCCTGCTGCCCCCTCCCCAGCTCCAACCCACCCATGCGCTGAGGCCGAGCTGTCCCCGTCCTTTGGTCCTTTGCCACCTCGGTGGCCCGAGGGTGTCTTTGGGGACGCGGGGGGGGCCCCATAACGCTGACAGCGGGGACAGGCATGCCCCTGGCGTCACCCATCCCGTGCTTATCGCAGGATTATCGCAGCCTTATCGCCCCCGCCCTGCTGAGCCAGCACCGTGCCGCATCCTGCGCCCGCATGGCCCCGGGGAGCCCCAAAGGGACAGCGAGGGTTCAGCCACCCTGGGGGGGACCAGCCCCCAAAAATGGGTGCCCCCCCAACCCCCAACCTCCCCCCCCACGCTGTGTCCCCCTTACCTGTGCGCAGAGCCCCCCTTTGGGGTGTGGGGCTGAGTTTTTTTTTGGGGGGGGACCCTGGTGGCCGCTCTCCGCTCGGTGGCCGCGTCGCGGGGCTGAGCCCGCTGGTGGCACAGGGGTGAGGGGGGGGGGACACAACAGCGGGGAGCCCCCTCCTGGGCCCCCCCCCGGCCAGCCCCGCAGGCAGGGCCACTAATGAACCCAGCAATTAGCGCAGCCACCGAGGAGGACAGAGACCTCATTAAGGAGGAGAGGCGTGGGGCCAAGCCACGCAACACCCCCCCCCTGCTGCCCCCCAAGCCTTATGGGGGCCCCAAAACCTCACTTTGGGGGGGGAAATTGGGGGAGCTCTGAGCCCCCGTGGGGAATTTAACCCCCCCCCCAGTGCGCCCCCCCTGCCCACGGGACACCGAGGGGTCATGGATAGGGGTTGGGGGCCCTGGGGCGCACACGGGTGTGCGCACGCAGCCGGGCACCCCCCACGGGTTTGCACCCCCCCCCTTGCACCCCCAGGGGCTCGCACCCCCCCCCCCTTGTCCCCCCCCCCACCGGCGCATGCACACCCACACCGCAGCTCGGGCCCCTTCCCAGGAGGCTTGGACAGCTTTAATCACACCAAGGCACTTGGATCTGGTCCCCAGCCCCCCCCTTCCCACCCCCCCACCCCGCTCCCATCTCCGCACGCCGCCCCCACCCCCCTCCAACCCCCCCCCCAGGGACACCCAAGGGTGCCCCCCCGGGTGCCGGTGCCGTTTGACTTGTCTAATAAAGTGCTGAGCTCACCGGGGGGGGAGGGGGGGGGCAGGATCAGGCCCGGGCAGGGGGCCGAGGGGGGGGGGCAGACCCATGGGGACCCCCCCTCTCCTCCCCGCCTTGGCCCCCAGCATTTGGGGAGGGGCAGCACCCGCGGGGGACGGACGGACGGACAGCAACGGAGAGTTAAAAATCCCTTATTCCCCCCCCCCCCCCCAAAAAAAAAAAATAAAATATAAAAGGCCCCCCCTTTTTGCCCTGGCACAGCGGTAAAAAGGCACCCTTGAATTTTGGGGAAACCGTTGCTTTTTCCCCCCTAAAAATAGACGAGACATTGTCCATATAGCGACTCTAAAAAACCGCACCCCCCCCCTTTCCAAAAAAAAAAATAATAATAAAAAGAGGCACCCCCTCCCTGAGAGCCCCTGGCCCCTCGAGGCTGGGGTGAGGGGGGGCCCGAGGCTGGTGTAAGGCCGGGGGGGGGCCGGGGGGCACGCTAAGGCTTGGATGGGGTCCCCCCAACCCCGGAGTCACAGCCTTTGGGGGCGCCGTTTGGGAACGGGGGGCACGTGGCCCCCCCCCGAGGCAGGGGACACCCCCGCTGGTGGCCAGAGGGGCTCCCATTGATGCAGCGTAACTGGGAGGGGGGGGAGGTCGCCATACAGACCCCCCCCGGGGGAAGAAACTGAGGTTGGAGGGGGTGATTTAGGAGCCCCCCCCCCAGGCAGGCACCCCTATATTGCTGGTGGGGGGGGGACACACGGAGACTTGGCGTCCCAAGGCACGTGGGGGGGGGCGCTCACAGCCAGGGGCTCAGCCCAGAGGCCGGGCAGCCCCCCCTAAAAATCCCCCCCGAAGAGGTGGGGGGGCACCAGAAGGCACAGGGGGGGGCTAACCCTCACCCAGCCCCCCTGGGCAGGCAGACCCCAGAGGGGGGGGGCACAGTCCCCCCCCAAAAAAAAACCAAGGCAGTGGAAAGCAGCAGCTGCTGCCCCCCCCTCCCCACTCCACGGTGGGGAACAGGACCTGAGAACCGTTTCGGGGAGGGGGCACGGGATGGAGAGGGGAGGCGGGGGGGGGGCGGACGGACCCCCCCCCACGGCACATCCCCAGCACAGCACGGCAGAGGGCCCCCCCCCGGGCCCCCCCTTTCTGCTTGGAAAGGGAGCACCCAGCTCCTGATGGCCGTCACCGCGGCGGCGAGCGAAAGGGGAGACGGGGAGGGCGAGCGGGGCTGGAGGGGGGGGGGGATAAAAAAAACCCTGTCCCCCCCCCGAAGTGCCACCAGCACGTCCCGCGGGCCACTAGCTGTTAGTCCGCTGCTTCTTGAGCACTGTGTAAACGTCGTCCACCTTGCTGAGCCTCTCGAAGAAGGGCAGCAGGTCCAGCAGCTCCGTGTCTGCCATGTTGTCGAACCACGAGGCCACCGGCACCTGCGGGGGGGGGACACCAGGATCAGGACCTTGGTGCCCCCCTCCCGTCCCCAAAAAAAAAACCGACCCCAAACCCGTGGGGGGGTGACGTACGGCGTTGTCGGGGTGGAAGATGTAGGATGCGGGCGAGTTGTCCACGATGATGATGCGGCGCAGGTCGCGCCCAAGGCGGCTCAGGTCCTTGACGTAGTTGCCGCGGTGGAAGACGCACGACTCGCGGAACAGCCGGGCCCGAAATGCCCCCCATTTATCCAGCAGGTCGGCTACGGGGTCGGCATACTGCGGGGGGGGGACACGGGTCATCGGGGACACCCACGGGGCTTGGAGGGGGGGGCACAAAAGGGGGACCCGCAGTGCCGCCAAGGGGGACCCGCGGTGCCCAAAGCGCAGCGTGCCCAAAGGGGACCCGCGGTGGCCACGGGTTGGTGGCCAACACGGGACCCGTGGTGGCCACAATCTGGTGGCACCCGTGGAGAGGTGGCCAAGGGGGGTCCCACGGTGGCCGGCAACCCCAAGGAGGGGGGGGGCAAAGATATTTTTTTTGGGGGGGGCGTCACCCACCTTGGCCAGGCTGGCGGTGAAGAGCACGCACTCGAAGAGCTCGCCCATGCGCTGCAGGAACTCGTCCACGTGCGGCCGCTTCAGCACGTACACCTGGGGGCACGGGGAGATGAGGGGGGGCCCCAAAAAGCCCCCCCCCCTCCCCAACACCGTGCCCACCCCCCCTCTTTGGGACCCCCTCCCAAGTGCCCGGGGGGGGGGGGACACGTGCGGTGACCCCGGCACCTCCTCGGCGAAGCGTCGGGCGGGCTCCAGAGCCAAGTAACCTAGAACAGGCTGACTGCCAGCACACAGCCTATCCTGGATTACTTGAACCCGGCGCCGGCCTCTTCTGGGAGGGGGGGGGGGACACGATTTTTATTTTTTTTTTGGGGGGGGGGGCACAGCACCCCACCGGGACCCCACTCCTTTTCTCCTTTTCTCCTAGCGGTGCGCCCCGGTACCTGGTGCATGATGCCGTCGATCTCCACGGGAATGATGAAGTCGGCGTTGTTCACCGGCTGTGGGGGGGGGCACAGCAGGGTCAGCGCGGGTTTATTTTATTTTTTTTTTTTTGGGGGGGGTCCCAACCTTAACGCTGCCCCCCCCCCGACACCGTGACCCCCCCCAACACACACCCACCTTGAAGGAGCTGTGCACCAGCGTCTCGTCCAGGTCGATGACCACGCACAGCTTGCTGGCGTCCTGCGGCTTCAGCTCGGGCAGGAGGTGCTTGGCGGCAGCCTGGGGGGGGGCACAACGCGGGGGGGGGGTCAGGAGGGACCCCCCCACCCCATGGGCGAGCAGGACACCCCCCCCTTTCCCCCCCCCCTTTTTTTTTTTTTTAAATTTAATTTTCCATGGGGAGGGTGCCGGGTACCCCCCATGGTGCCATCCCCATTTTTTTCGGAGCCCCATTTTTTTTTGGGGTCCGATTTTTTTTTTTTTGGGGGGGGGGTCCCCATTATTTTTTTTTTTATTTTTCTTTTTGGGGGGGGGAATTTACCTTGGGCAGGGCGCCGTTCTCCTCGGCCAGCAGCGGGGCGTTGTTGTTGACGGAGAAGGGCTCGGCCTCATCGCGGCACAGGCAGCAGAAGAGGGACTGGAGGATGCTGCGGCCCCGCGGCTTCTTGCTGGCGGGGGGGCTCTGGGCACCTGGGGGGGGGCACAATAAATTGGGGGGGGGTCCCAATAAATGGGGAGGGGTCACAGCGAGCGGGGGGTGCACCCCAAAGAGCCCCCGGGGCGGTGTTTTGGTGGAGACCCTACAAAACCCCCCTGCGCCCCAGGGTTAGGGACCCTATAGGGGGTGGGGGGGGGACTCCTTGGGGGGGGGGTGACACCAAATTTACCCGGGGGGGGCAGTGGGTGGGGCCTGGAGGTGGGGGCGGGGCTTGAGGCCCTTTGCCCCGCCCCCCCCCCCCGGGTTTTGCCCCCCCCCCCCCCCAAAAGCCCAGAAGGGCCCAGGGGTCCTCTGGGGGCACTGGGATCCATGACCCCCCCCCAAATAAATCCCCCCCCCAAAAAACCTCCCCGTGCCTCAGTTTCCCCACCAAGCACCCCAGGGACATCACAGCGCCCCCCCCCCACCCCAAAACACCCCGGTTGGGGGGGGGTCAAGCAGCGATTTCCCCCCCACCCCCCCCCAAAATCCCGCGCTGCCCCCCCATCGCCCCATTTTACCCAAATCCCTTCAACACGGGGGGGGGGGGGGGCAAATTTTTTTAGGGGGGGTCCAACATTTTTTTAGGGGCATTCCAATTTTTAGAGGAGTCCCAATTTCTTTGGGGGGGGTCCCAATTTCTTTAGGGGCACCCCAATTTCTTTAGAGGGGGGTCCTAATTTTTTTAGGGGCGGCCCAATTTTTTTAGGAGGGTCTCAATTTCTTTGGGGGGGGGGTCCCACTTTTCTTTAGGGGCATGCCAATTTTTTAGGGTGGTCCCAATTGTTTTAGGGGCATCCCAATTTCTTTGGGGGGGGATCCCAATTTTTTGGGGGGTGCCAATTGTTTTAGGAGGGGTGCCAATTGTTTTAGGGGGGTCCTAATTCCTTTAGGGAGGTCCCAATTTTTTTAGGGGGGGTCCCAATTTCTTTAGGGGGGGGTCCCAATTTTTTTAGGAGGAGCCAATTGTTTTAGGGGGGGTCCCAATTGTTTCAGGGGGGTCCCAATTTTTTTTAGGGGGGGGTCCCAATTGTTTTAGGGGCATCCCAATTTCTTTAGGGGCACCCCAATTTCTTTGGGGGGGGTCCCAATTGCTTTAGGGGCCTCCCGATTTCTTTAGGGGGGGGTCCCAATTTTTTTAGGGGCATCCCAGTTTTTAGGGGGGTCCTAATTTTTTTTATGGGGGGGTCCCAATTTCTTTAGGGGCATCCCAATTTCTTTAGGGGGGGGTCCCAATTTTTTTAGGGGCATCCCAGTTTTTAGGCAGGTCCTAATTTTTTTTAGGGGGGGTCCAATTTCTTTAGGGGGTGGTCCCAACTTCTTTAGGGGCACCCCAGTTTCTTTAGGGGGGCCCAATATCTTTAGGGAGGTCCCAATTTTTTTAGGGGTGTCCAATTTTTTTTTAGGGGGGGTCCCAATTGTTTTAGAGGCATCCCAATTTCTCTGGGGGGGTCCCAATTTCTTTAGGGGCACCCCAATTTCTTTAGAGCAGGTCCTAATTTCTTTAGGGGGGGTCCCAATTGTTTTGGGGGGGGCCCAGTTTCTTGGGGGGGTCCCAATTTTTTTTAGGGGCATCCCAGTTTTTAGGTGGATCCTAGTTTTTTTAGGGGGGGGGTCCCAATTGTTTTAGGGGCACCCCACTTTCTTTAGGGGGGGGTCCCAATTTCTTTAGGTGCACCCCAATTCCTTTAGAGGGCGTCTCAATTATTTTAGGGACACCCCATTTTTTTTTGGGGGGGGTCCCAATTTCTTTAGGGCGGGCCTCAACTTTTAGGGGAATCCTAATTCTTTAGGGGGGGGTCCCAATAGTTTTAGGCACACCCCAATTCCTTTAGGGCACCCCAAGTCCTTTAGGACCACCCCAATTCCTTAGGGCCTCCCCACCTTTTAGGCGAGATCCTAATTTCTTTAGGGGGGCCCCAATTTTTTTTAGGGGGGGCCCCAATTATTTAGGGGGGGGGGAAACCATTCCTTTAGGGGGCGCCCTGACCCCTTGGGGACACCCCCCAATTTCCCCAGAGCCCCAACCTTTTCCCGGGGGGGGGTGGGCTCACCCCATAATCACCCCCCTCACCCCAAACCCCCCAAAAACCCCCCAAGCCCCCCCCTTTTTACCTTTCTCCTGCAGCGCCGCTCCCCCCTCCTCCTTGCTAACCTGGGCGATGATGGATGCTGCTCCCATGGCCCCGCGGGGGGCCACCGGTACCGATTCACCCCCCGGTACCCCGAGGCGAGGCTGAGGCCGGTGCCGGGGCCGCCCCCCCCCACCCAGACGCTGCCCCCCCCCCCCCGGGGCGCGGAGGAAACTTTGTTACAACATGGAGCTGCGCGGGGCCGGCAACATGGAGCCCGCCGCGGTTTCAAGGCCCCCCCTTAAAGGGCAACGCCACAATCCTTCCTACCTCCCCCCCCCTTCCCATTTACCCCCCCCTCCTTAATCCCTCCCCTATATCCCCACGCTCTGGATTTTTTAGGTTCGCCCCCCGATACACACACACCGGGGTGTGTATCGGGGGGGGCGAACCTAAAACACAGCCGCTGTGGTTTTTTTTTATTTTTATGTTTTTTTTTTTAATTTTATTTTTATTTTTTTATTTTTTTATTTTTTATTTTCATATATTTTTTATTTTTTTATTTATTTTTATTTTATTTATTTTTTATTTTTTTTTATTTTTTATTTCTTTTTATTTTTTTATTTTTTATATATTTTTATATTTTTTTATTATTTCTAATTTTTTTATTTTTATTTATTTTTTATTTTTTATTTATTTTTATTTTTTTATTTATTTTTATTTTTTTATTTTATTTTTTATATTCTTTATTTCTTTATTTATTTTTTATTTTTTTATTTTTATTTTTATTTTATTTATTTATTTATTTTTATATTTTTTATATTTTTTATTTCTTTCTATTTTTTATTTTTTATTTTTTATATTTTTATATTTTTATTTCTTTTATTCTTTTATTTTTTTATTTATTATTTATTTTTTATTTTTTTAATATATTTTTATTTTTATTTTTATTTTTTATTTTTATTTATTTTTTTATTTTTATATTTTTTAAATATTTTTTTATTTTTATTTTATTTTATTTTTTTAATTTTTTGGGGGGGCCCACCCGCTTTGCCCCCCCCCCCCCCCCCACGCCCTGCGTCGCCCTTTTAAGGGAGGGGAAATTCTTCACATAAACAAGCGCGGGGCCGAAAGGGGGGGGGGGGGGGAAGGGGTAAAGGGAGGGGGGGGGGGGGGGCAGGGGCAGCCCCCGACCCCCCCCCAAAAAAAATAATAAAAAAATAAAAATTAAAAAAGGGTTTTTTTGGGGACGGGGGGGGCCTTGAAACGGGGCGGGAGCGTCTCGTAAGTGAGGGTGGGGGGGGGGCGGACCCAGGGACCCCCCCCTGGTGTTGGGGGGGGGAAATTTTGGGGGATGGGGGTGGGGTCCCCAGCACCCCCCCCCAAAAAAAAACCTGAATGTGTGGAAAAGGGCTGGGACCCCCCCGGGACCCCCCCCCAAGGCGTCTGTGCCCCCCCCCTCATGTGTGCCCCCCCCTCCCCAATTTTGCCCCCCCCAAAAAAATTTGTCCCCCCCCCCAAGGGGTCCCAAAAGGAGCCGGGCGCAGGGCAGGGTGCACAGATCCCATTTATCAGCCCCCCCCCCCCCCACCATAAGGGGGGGTCACACACACATATATATAGGGCCCCCCCCCCCCAATAACCGGGAGGACCCCCCCAGGGCCAGCCCAGGCTGCTAATTAGCGGGCCGGGGGGGGGGTAATTAGCGCTAATTGGCGAGGGGAGGCTGAGGCACTTCAAGCCAGGCCCCCCCCATCCCAAAATCCGCCCCCCCACCCCTAAATCCGCCCCCAAACCCCTTATCCGCCCCCCCATCCCCTAATCCACCCCCAACCCCCTAATCCACCCCCCCAACCCTTAATTTGCCCCCCCCAATCCTTAATCTGGCCCCCCCATCCCCTAATCTGCCCCCCCCCCATCCCCTTAATCCCCCCCACCTATGGGGGGCTCAGCAAATTAGGGTACAGGGGCACCCCCCCACCCCCAAAAAAAGGGGGCTATATAGGGTGTGTATATGGGGGGGGCAGTCCCAATGCCCCACCCCATCACCCTGACCCCCCCACCCCGGGGGGGGGCTCGGGGGGGACCCCAAAGCGAAGCGGCCGTGGGGGCCCCGAGCCCAAGCGGGGGCTCCGTGCGCGATGCCGCAGGTCCAGAGCTGTGGGGGGCAAACGGGGACCTCAATATGGGGGGGGGGGACACGACCACCGTGCCCCCCCCCCCAAAAAAAACCCTACCAGGTAGGCGATGAAGGCCAGGTAGGCGGCCAGCAGCAGCCCCAGGGGGGCGAGGAATTCGGGGCCCCCCAGGGTGGGCAGGAAGGTCACCACGAAGTAGAGGTTGATGGCGCACACCAGCCCCGCGATCAGCGCCATCAGCACCTTCCCCAGGCTGGGGGGGGGCACAGATTATTTTTTTTTTGGGGGGGGGCACGGCACCGGCACCGTGCGCCACCCCCCAAAAACACCCAGTGGGTGTTTTCCCCCATGGGCCACCCTATAGCCAGGTATAGGGGACCGCAGCGGGGTTTTGCACACCCAGGGGATGTTTTTTTTTTTTTGGGGGGGGGGTTTGGGGTGTGCCCCCCCCCAAAAAAAAAACTCACAGCCCGTTGGCGAAGTCGTGCATGAGCGGGCGCAGGCTGGTGAAGGTGAGGACGGGCAGCACGGCGAAGGGCAGCTGGGGGGAGACGGGGTGAGGAAGGGGGGGATTTTTTTGGGGGGGGGGGTTGGGGGGGTCCCTGGGGTGCCCCCCCCTCACCAGCAGGCTCTGTAGGACGTTGAGGAGGTCGTTCATGCCCGTTAGAATGGGTGACGTCCCGAAAAGCGGCCACCAGGAGGGTGGGCAGGATGGCGAAGGAGCGGGTGAAGAGCACGCGGGCGAAGCGGGAGCAGCGCAGCCGCAGGAAGCCCTGGGGACATGGGGGGGGGACACCCCAAAAAAAAAACAAAACCCCAAACCCTTCCCCTCTGCGCCCCTGGGTGCCCGGCTGCAGGGCTGCGGGGCCCGCTAGATGTCAGCTGCTGCTCGTTAAGCTTAACGAGCTCATTAGGGAAGCGGCACCCCGGGTAGGGCACCCATGGGGACGGGGTACCCCTGGAGACCGGGCACCCTTAGGGTGGCACTGCCCCGATTGGGGCGCTTGGGGACCCCAATGCCAGCCCTTGGGGACGCAGAAGGGGGGCGAAACTCCCTGCCCAGCCCCTCCCCGGGGGATATTTGCCCCCCCCAAGGGGATATTTGCCCCCCGTTGCCCTCACCTCCATGACGAACTGCCCCGCGTAGGTGCCCGTCATGGTGGAGCTCTGCCCCGCCGCCAGGATCCCCACGGCCCAGATGTAGAGCGCCGCCACCCCGAAATAACAGCCCAGGATGACCCCCTGTAGGGCGACCCCAAAACTCAACCCGGGGATCTGTAGGGCCAGCGGGGGCCACCCCAGGGCTCCCCGGTGCCGCTCACCCCCTGGTAGATGTCCACGGAGACGGTGGCGTTGTCCAGGGGGAAGATGCGGGCGTAGGGGCTGACGCTGCTGTTGACGCACTTGTTGTGCTGGAAAGCACCCCGGGCACGTGTAGGGCACCCCATAGATCCGGGAGGGGTGAGGACACCACCCCGATAATCCATCCATCCATCCATGGGGTGCCCCTCCAGCCCCTCACCACGTCCCGGTTGCGCTGGCGGTAGAAGGCTTGGCCAAAAACGGCCACGACGAAGAGGTTGATGAGGAAGGAGACGAAGAGCGCCAGGCACGACTCGCCCAAAAAATAGGTGTTGGCCTCCCGCACCTCCTCCTTCTTCGACCGGTCGATGGCTCGGGTCTGGACACCGTGGGGCGACCCCATATAGGGTGACCCCATAGGGTGACCCCATAGGGTGACCCCCGCGGGGTGACCCACACCGTGCGCCTTCCCCCTGAGTTGGGGGATTTTCCCTCCCCGGGTGACCCCATAGGGTGACCCCACGGGGTGACCCCGCACCGTGCGCCTTCCCCCCCCTCCGAGTTTTGGGATTTTTCCCCACCCCGTTCCCCGCTCACCTTGACCAAGGAGGAGTGGAGGAAGATGTTATGGGGCATGATGATGGCCCCCACCATGCCCACGGCTTGCAGCAGCTCCTCCCGCCCGCAGCCCGGGCAGTAGGGCAGGAAAATGCCCCGCAGCACCTCCAGCTGCGCCGGCCTCACCACCACGTACTGGGATGGGGAACCCCATTAGCAGCCCCCCCCCATAGCACCAGGCTGGGATGGGGATGTCCTAAACCCCCCCCCCCCAAATCCTTTACCTCGTAGCCAAAGGTCAGGGCCATGATGGTGATGAGGAGGCCGAAGAAAGCCTCCAGCTTGCGGAGCCCTGTGGGGGTGGGTGGCTGGGCTGGGGGGCACCGGTGCCGCCCCCCCGGGGGAAATCCCCTCCTGGGTGTCCCCACACCCCATAACTCACCGTACTTATCGAGGAAGAGGAAGAGGAGGGTGTCCACGATGGTGATGAGGACCCCGCCCCAGAGCGGGATGCTGCGGGATGGGGACAACGAAAGGGGTGGGGTGGGGGGGCCACCAATATCCCCAGGGCCACCCCGGTGGGGTGAGGGTGGCGGCACCCCAAAAGGGTCCCGTTGGGGGGTTACCGGCCGGCCGAGAGCAGGCTGAAGGCGATGGCCGTCCCGATCACCTCCTGCATGTCCGAGCCGATGATGGCCACCTCGATGGTGAGCCACAGCAGCACGCGGGGCACCTGGCGGGGATGGGGACATGGGGACATGGCACGGGGACATGGGGACATGGCACGGGGATGCTTCGTGTTTGGGGCACGGGGGGGGACACCACATTTGGGAACTCAAGGTGCTCCGGCACGGGGACATGTCCCAGCTTGGGCCGGGCAGGATGCGCCCTGCTGCGGCTGCTGACGCCGGGACGCTCTCAGGTGTCCCCAAACGGGACGGGGACGCTGGTGCCGTGCCCCCCCCGTCCCCCCCCTTGGCCACTCACCTTGGGGTAATAGAGGTGACAAATCTCAGCCAGGTCCTTGCCCGTCACCACGCCCAGGCGGATGGCCAGGCGCTGGCACAGCAGCCCCAAAACGGTGGCCCACAGCAGCACCCACAGCAGCTGGGGGGGGGAATTTGGGGACAGGAGAAGGGCAGCGGGGGCCGGGTGGGGGATTGGGATCCATCCCCCCCCCCCCCCCAGCCCCGGGGCTCACCTTGAAGCCGGCCACGGCCCCGCACTGCAGGTCGGACTCCACGTTGCCCGGGTCCAGGTAGGCGATGCTCATCAGGAAGCCGGGCCCCGTGAAAGCCCAGAGCTTCCTCAGGCTGAAGCCGGGCTGGGGACGGGAACGCCGCCCCCCCCTCCCAGTTAAAACCAGTGGCTCCCAGTTCCCGGGAGCCTCCCCGGCGTTTGCCGTTAACGGTGCCCACGCAATCCCGCTCGCCAGCCCCGCTTTCACAACCCCATCCCTTCCCCTTCTCCCTTCCGCGCCCTTGGAGAGCTGCGGGGGGGCTCGGCGCCCCCTCCCCGTGCCTCAGTTTCCCCCCATTAGGACAGCCTCAAAGCTCAGCCAGGGCTCGGGGGACACCGATGTCCCCAAGGGTGGGTCCCCGACCCCACAGCCCCAGCCCCACGTACCCCGCTGCTTTTGGGGATGCTGACGAGCTCGGCCAGGTAGGGCTGAGCCGTGCGCCCGGGGGGCTGCGGGGGGCCGGGGGCATCGCCAGGATCCTCTTGGCCCCGGTTCAGGGACCCGGCGAGGCCTGGGGGGGGGAGGAAGAGGAGGAGGAGGATGGGTGCAGCACCCCAAAATCCCCCCACCCAGGGGGGGATTTTGGGGGGGGCGCTCACCTGGCTCCAGCGATGCCACAGTGGGGTCGGATCCGGACATGGTGCTGGGGCCTCGAAACTGGGCGCAGCGCCCGCCCCCCAGCTCTTAAACCCCCCCCCAGGAGGAGGAGGAGGAAGAAGCGTGTCCCCCCCCCTCGCTGACCCAGGCTGGGAAAAGGAGCCCTGGGTGCTGCGGTCTCGGTTCCCCACCCCACACACATTATTTTTTTTTTTTTGGGGGGGGGCACCAACCCTGCGCACACCCCTGTGCAAACACGGGGCACCCAAGGGTGGGAGCGTGCCCAGGTGTGCCCCCCCCGTGCACGTCCTGTTGGGGTCCCACTGCCTCTTGGTGCTGGAAAAGGGGGGGGGGGACACATGGGGACGGTGTCCCACGGCTGGGGGAGGGCGCGGGGGGGGCACGGTCCCTGCTGGGGTAGGGGAAAGGGCAGCGGAGCGGGAGCGAGGAGGAAGCGGGCGCGCGTTGCACAAGCATGTGAGCGGCTCAAAACGCACCCTTGGGGGGGGGGGGAAATGGGAGGGGGGGGCCCCCAAACCGCCCTGGGGATGGGGGGGGGATTTGGATGCAGCCCAGCCCCCTGCCCACCCCCCTTGTGCCTCAGTTTCCCCCAAAAAAAGACACCAGAGCAGGGTGGGCGCAGCAGCGACGGCTTTAATCCTGGGGGGGGCTGCGGGAGGAGGCCAAGGGGGGGCGGGGGGGCTGGCGGCGGGCGAAGGGGGCGAAGAAATCGGCGGCGAAGGGGAGGGGGTCGGGGGGCTGCCGGAGCAGCAGGGCCTGCAGGAAATCGGCCAGGAGGGCGGCGAGCTCGGGGTGCTGCCGGACGTAGGTGCCGTGGGACGCCTGCAGCTCCTCCTGCGTGTTTGGGGGGGGGGACACACAACGTGGGCACCCCCGTCCTGCGTCCCCGTGCCTTTTCCCGGCTTTGTGGGGTTTTTGGGGGGGTCTCTCCACCTCCTCACCTTCCTATCCAGGAACCAGGAGCGCAATTGGGCGTCCTCCTCCCACTCCAGGGGCTGCTTGGGGGACGCGGGCTGGGGCTCGGCCTCGGCTGCACGCAGAAGGCAGGACACCTTATGTCCCCCCCCCCCCCGACCCCCCCCCAGACCCCAAAAAGCCCCCAGCCCCGCTCCGTACCCCTCTCTCCAAGGACAGCCTCATCCTGCAGCACCGCCAGCACCGGGCACCCCACCTGCAGCTGCCGAGCCAAGCGCCTGCGGGACGGGGACCCCGCTGGGTGCCGACCCCAAAAATGTGCCCCCCCCAACCCCAAATTGTGTCCCCCCCGTCCCGGCCGTACCCGCTGGGGAGGAAGCTGCTGTGCCAGACCACGGGGACGCCCTCCTTGGTGCGCACAGCTCGCTCCAGCACCACCACCTCCACCTCCTCCGAGCCCACCAGCTGCCGCTGCGCCCCCAGGGCACGCTGTAGGGACACCCCATAGGGTCACCCCACCCCATAAATTCAATCCTCCCCCCCAAAAAAAATGCCACCTGCCCAGGCGGGCTCACAAAAGTGGCGGTGCCGAGGTGCCCCTCGCTGTCGATGGTCGGGAAGATGAGGCCGGGGGGGGGCACGGCACCGCGGCGAGCCAGCACCCGCAGCAGCAGGAGGCTGGCGGCCTCCCCCAGCAGCCCCCCCAGCGAGGCCCAGCCGTAGGAGAAATCCCGGGAGCGGGGTTCCCCCTGCGGAGACACCAAAAACCCCATGGAGCACCCTACAGGGTGGGCAGCCCCTTCCCTTGCTCGGGATGCGCCCCCAGGTGCCATAAATCTGGTGAGGGGGGGGGGACCCCGCTGCGCCCCCCCAGCCTCACCTTCCCCTGGCGGGTGCTGACGGTGACGGTCATCCCACGGGGCTGCTGCACCATGAGGGTCCTCCTCTCTATGGGGTGCGCTGCGAACTGTGGGGTTTCGGGGGTAGAGCCACCCCCAATCCCCATCAATGGGGCTGGGGGATCCCGTCCCCAAAATCCCGAGGCCGTGGGAGGTTTTGGGGTGCTCCCTCCCCGTCCCCGCTGCGGCACGGGGCAGGGGATGGGGATATGGGGCTGGGTGCAGTGCCCCTAAATCCAAGAGGGGGGGGGACAATGGGGTTGTGGGGGGGCCACGCCGCTCACCTCCAGGCTTTGGTGCTGCTCCTGCTCCAGGGTCTCCAGCCGCATGGTCACGTACCCTGGCACGGCACGGCCCCAAATAGGGTGGGGAGGAGACCAGGATGACCCCAAATTTGGGGACGCCACCCCCAAAACCTCCCCCTCTTTTTAGGGGTCTCACCTTTTAGGGTGCTGCAGAAGGGGACGCCGTCCAGCTCCCCGCGGCACTCGGCGTGCACCAGGAGGCAGCTGCGCACCCGCTGCCCCTCCCGCTCGTAGGGTGCGGGTCTGGCGCCCACCCAAAGGTGCCCCCCCCCGCGGCCCCCCGCCGCCACCAGCGCCAGGGTCTCGGGGAACAGGCAGCGCTCCAGCTCCTCGGGGCCTGGCCCCAAATACACGGTCACCCAGCTGGCCCCAAATCCCCCCTCCGGACCCTTGACCCCATATGGGGTCAGGGCTTGGGGGGGGGTCACGTCCTGGGGAGGGCAGGGGGATGGGGACACGGGGGGGGGGACAGGGGGGGGGTATGGGACACCCACCGATGCGCTTCAGGAACTTGGCAGCTCCCTCCATGGGGTTGGGGTCTTCTGTAGGGACACGGGGGGCCTGATCCCAAAAATCCCACTGTGGGGGGGCACAGGGACCCCCAGCCCCCCCAGCACCCCCCCAGGAGCCCAGCCGTGTAACCCTATAGGGGAGCAGAGCCCCCCACCCCGTGGCCCCACCGCCCCCCGGTGCGCCCCAAAATCCCCCCCAAATCCCATATCCTGCCCCCAAATTCCCCCCTCCCGACCCCAAACCTGGCCCCTCCAGCCGAGGTGCCCCCCCCACAACGCTTCCAGCCGTCGCTATGGCAACCCCCCGGCCCTGCCTCTTAAAGGAGCAGCGATCCCATAGAAATTTTGGGATGGAGCCCCCTGTCCCCCCTCCCCAAACACAGAGGGAGGGGCTGAGTGGGTACAAATCGGATCCAGGGTTTTATTTATAGGGTTACGGGGTGTCTGTCCTGTCCCCAGCACCGTGCCCCCAATGCCAGTGTGTCTTTGGGGTCCCTCCCAGCCTCCCCCCACCCCAAAAAGGGGGGCGCACGGCGCTGGGGGGGTGCCTGGGGAATGGGGAGGGGGGAGCCCTGAGCTGGTGCGCTGATAACTGGGGACTCCCAGAAAAAAAAGGGGGGGGAAATAGGGGAAAAAAAGCCCTTGGTGCTGTCCCTACAGTGCCAGCACTGGGGGGGGGGGCTGTGGCCCCCCAGGAAGGGGATTGAGGTGCTCCCAGGTGACCCCAAGGCGCGGAGAAATGGGGGGGGAGAGTCCGCTTATGGGGCACACATTTATGGGGTGGCACAGGGGGAGGCTCCATCCTCTCCCCCAAACAGGAGGGGAAATCCACAGCATCAACGGCACAGTCCTGGCGGCGAGGGGGGGGTCCCCAAATGCCGGGGGGGGGCACCCCAGGTGGGTTTGTAGAGGTCCTTGCGCCTGCGCAGCTCCTTGAGGACGCGGGCTCGGAAGGCGTCGGGGGGCTCCCCGCTGCCCCGCCGCAGCCCCAGGGCCTCCTGCAGCTCCCGGCGGTGGGTGCGCAGGAAGGGGTTGTAGCTCTGCTCCTCGCCCAGCGTGGAGGGGCACTGCGGAGGGGGGGGGACACAAAAAAAAAAAAAAAAAAAAAAAAAAAATTAAAAAAAAGGGTGGGGGGGATGCGCTCAGCCCCGAGCACCCCCCGGCACCCCCTCTCCGACCACCCCAAGCGCACGGCGCAGCCCCCGGCGAGCGGAATTTGGGGGGTGAGGGAGGCACAGAGGGATAAGGAGGGGATGTGGGGGGGTCAGGGGGTGCCCCCCCCCTCGGTGCTCACCGTGCTCCTCTTCTCCCACCGTTGCTTTGTCGCCCACAGCAGCTTCTGCTCCAGCGCGGGGTTGTCGAGCTCCAGCAGGCTGGCGAAGCTCAGGCACTCCAGGGCGTACTCGTGCCCTGGGGGGGGCACCCTCAGCATCGCCCCCCCGGCCTCCCAACGATGGGAACGGGCGGTTTGGGGGTGCGGGAGGGGATTTTGGGGGGGGTGACGCTCACCGGGCCATAGCAGGGTGTCCTCTCCCAAGCTCACGGCCGCATCCAGCGAGGCCAGCATGGTTTCGGGGGAGCCCTCGAACAGCCTGCCTGGACCCATGCGCACTGCCCATCACCAGGGCGGCCCCCCCCAAAAAAAAACAAAAAACAAAAAACCCACTGTTCCCCCTCCCCAGCCCAAATCCTGGCTGATTTTGCGCTTTGCCAGGGGGCTGCACTCACCGCAGCCAGCGAGGAAGAGCAGGTCCCCGGAGAAGAGGCAGGGGGGGCCCCCAAAAGGCCCCGCGTCCAGCACGAACGCCGTGTGGCCCACCGTGTGGCCGGGTGTCGCCAGCGCCTCGAAGGTCAGGCAGCCCACCGTCACCTTCTCCTTGTCACCAAGGGGGCTGCGCCAGCCGGGGGGGGCACCGTCAGGGCACCCCAAAACGCCCAGCACCCCGAAACGCCCCCCTCAGGGCATCCCCAGCCTCTGGGAACGGGTGCGAGGGAGGTGGGGCAGGGACTGGTGCGCACCAGATGGATCTGTGGGGTGTGTGTGGGGGGGAGCATGTTGGTGGGGGGGTGACGGGCACTGTGGGGGGGTGATGGGCACTGTGGGGGGGTCACGGGTGCAGGTATGGGGTTGGGACTCACTTGGTGAGCTCGGGGACGGCGTCGAGGGCGCTGCCGTACACCTTGCAGGCGCCGTGCCGCTGGCGCAGCTCCGCGTTCCCCCCGCTGTGGTCCCTGCGGGCACAGAGATCGGTGCCCCCCCCCCCCCCAGTGGGGTAGGTGTGGGGGCACCCCCAGCAGCAAACCCCGTGCCCCTGGGCACCACCGCTTGCCCCCCCCCGAGCCCCCAAGAAGCCTCTGCTTGGGGGTCCCCACCCCACCCCGAGGGGTCCCCCAGCACCCTTTTGGCGCACGGAGAACCCCCCCTTGACCCCCCCTTCCCCCTTACCAGTGCTTGTGGGTGCAGAGGATGGCCTCCAGCGTCACCCCCTCCTCCTCGATGGCAGCCTGGCAGGGCAGAGATTTGGGGGAAATATTGGGGGATGGCACCTCCACGCACCCCAAACCCCCTCACCCCGCCCCGTGCGCCGAGGATTGCGAGTTAGGGCTGGATTCGCCCCCTCTCCGTCCCCAAAAAGCCAGAGAGCCCCCTCCCCGAGGACACCCAAACCCCATGGCTGGTTTGGGGGGGGTCTCACCTGCACGGCCACGGGGTCGGAGGGGTCGACCACGGCGGCGCGGCCGGAGCCCGTGTCGATGACCAGGTAGCTGTAGTTGTTGTCCAGCACGGGGATGGGCACGATTTTCATCCCTGGGAGGGCCAGGTGGACAGACAGACATCATGGCAAAGCCCCTAGCAGGGAAAAAAGGGGGGCGAGGCCGAGCATCCCCCCAAAACCAGCCCCAAATTGGGGTCGGGGCCGTAACTCACCACGGAAGACCAGGGGCTGGGTCACGGAGTGGCCGTGGGGGAAGCGCTCGCGAGCCTTCTTCACCTGCCGCTGGTGGAAGAGGAAGCCGAGCCGCGTGCGGGCGTACAGCCTGTACCTGGGGGGGGTGTGTGGGGGGGACACCCGGTGAGCCCCCCCCCTCCATGGGGAGCCCACCCGGCCCCCAGCCCATTTGGGAAGCGCTCAGAGCACGGCCACTTTTGGAGAGCACCGGGGGGGTCCCCGATGCGCTCCTGCTGCTTCCCACCCCCGTTATCAGGGGGGGCGCACGGGGCGGGGGGGTTATCGCAGCACCCAGCTGCAGCCTCCCAGCATTATCCCCAGCCACCCAGTGTCCCCCGCTGTCCCCCCCCCTGCCTGGGGCTGACCCCACGGTGCCACCGGGGAAAAGCGCAGGGTGCCCCATGGGGGAGGCAGAGCAGTGGGGCTGGAAAAAAGGGAAGCGAAAGACGCTGCGGTGGCACGTGCCGCAGCCAGCGACCACGGACGCTGCCCCAGTGGTGCCTGGACACCCCGTTTATAGGGCAGCTTTGGGGCTGGGGACAGGGATTGGGGCCACAAAGGATGTGCAACGCTCGGGGTTGCGCCAGGCTCCGTCCCCAGCCCAAGGCCACCTCCCCGGGCACAAAGTCCCCCTCGCTCGGTCACCGGCCACCACCTCACGGCCCGGGCAGGGGCAGCGGGGAGAGGTGAAACCTTGGGGTCAGGTCGGTCCCTGCGACCCCAAGGCCGTTTGTGCCCCGTGGTGGCAGCAGGATGAGCGTGTCCTGCACACTGGGGCCGCTGCCTCTCCGCTGGGCTCCCCAAAATCCCCTGGCGAGCAGCAAGCACCCCTAGCAGGAGAGGCACGGAGCCTCGAACCCCAACCCAAGGAAATGGGGCAGGAGAGAGAGTGAGGTGCAATTAGCAGGGCAGGTGCAATTAGCGATTGCATCATTAACGATTCTAACGAAGCCAGCCAGGGGACAACCAGCAGTGGCCAAAGGTGCCCATCACCACCCTGGGACACGGGGAACGGGGCCGGCTCCCAGCCCCACAACCGGGGGCACGGAGCCTCCCCTCGCCCCCTTACCCCGGGGGGCTGCACCCCGAGCCCGGCGGCTGGGGAGGGCCCCGGGGGGGGGCTGCAGGAGGGCTCCGGGACGGCGGGGGGCGGGCTCGGCGCTCCCTCGGCCGGAGGCAGAACAAAGGCGGCTGCAGCCGTGCCCTCACCCCCCCGCTGCCCCCGGGCGGCGGCCGGGGCTCTCCGGGAGCAGGGGGGGGCAGGGAGGGCTCAGCCCCACCGGAGCCCGGCGGGGGGGTTACCGGGGGAGGGGGGCTACCGGAGGGGCACTGAGCGGGGCTGTGACACCCCCAGGGCTGTGACACCCCCGGGGCTGAGTGGCACCGGTACCGGCACCGGTACCAACACCTCCCCTCGCGGCTCCCCCCCCCCCGGTACCGGTGCCGGTGCCCGGTGCCGCTCCCCCTCACTCACCCCAGGCGGAACAGCAGCGGCCCGGCCAGGGCCATGAGCACGGCTGCGAAGCGGCGCAGGGCGGGGCTGAGCCAAGCGGCCGCCCCCAGCCCGCACACCCCGACCCCAACCGCGGTCCCGGTCCCGGGGCCGGTCCCCTCCGCCGCTCCCCGGCAGCGCGCCCCCGCCATTCCCGAGGCCACGCCCCCTCCGCTCAAGCCACGCCCCCTCGGGCGCGCCACGCCCCCCCGGCAGCCAATCAGAGAGCGGCGCGCCACCCCCCCGCTGCGTTTTTCCCGCCAGCCCCGCGCGCCCCCTGCCGGCTCCGCGCGCCCCTTTGGGAATGACGCACGCCGGGGGGGGTCCCCTTTGTGACGTCACAGCCGAGACACGGGGTTCCCCCCGGTGTCCCCCCCGCGCCCCCCGTTTCCCTGCAGTGTCCCCGTCCTCAGCCCCCGGGGGGGTCCCCGCGGTGCCCCCCCCGCCCCGGGCACCGGGCACCGAGCGCCGCCGCCAGGGGGAGCGCAGAGGAGCGCAGAGGAGCCGGGGGGGGGCCCCGGGGTGGGGCCCGGTTTGGGGGGGGGGGGGCCACGCAGTGACCGCCCCCGCCCCGCCCCGTCCCGGTCCCGGCGGAGCGGCCCCAGCCCGGCGGAGCAGCGCGCAGCAGGTAGGGGAGCACCGGGACCCCCCCCTCGGGACCCCCCCTCCCCAGCCCCGTCCCACACCGCCCGTACCGGGGGGGAGCGGGGGAAGGGGCACGGAGCCCCCCCCCGGCTTGGGCGGAGCCCCCCCGGCTGTCCCAGCGCAATTTGGGGTCCCCCCCCCGGTGCCAAGCTGTCCCCACCCCGTTAACCCCGCTCGCCCCCCGGGGATCCCAGCGCTGGGGGGGCGGGGGGGGGGTCCCAGCACGGCACCGGATATCCCGGGGGGGGTGGCAGGGCGGTGGCGGGGGGGTCCCCTCCCTGAGCCACAGGAACGCGCCACTCCTATGGGATTTGGGATTTGGGATTTGGCCCTGCGAGGTGTGGCCCCAGGCTGGCGCCTTCCTCTGCGCCTCCCGGAGCAGATGGGGGGGAACCTGGGGGGCTCGGGACTGGGGGGGGCATCCCTGTGTGCCCCCCATCCCGTTGTCCCCAGGGGGTCACGGCTCTGTTTGGGGACCCCACGCCAAGGTGTCCCCGCGGTGGCAGCAGCCCCGTTGGAATAGGGCTGGCACCCCGTTGCGAGGCAACCTGTGGATCCCAATAGCTAGGGGTAAAGTCCTGCTGCGTGTGCCCGCTTGGCACCATGGGGACAGCGGGGACAGCGTGGGGGGAACGGGGTGAGGTTTGGGGTGAGCCAGGTTGGGGACACCGCTGGGACACCTCGGTGGCCTCCTCAGCACTGTGCGGGGTGTCCCTTGGGGTCCCCATCAGGAGGTGGCCTTATGGGGTGAGGCCGGGCACTGCGGGGTGCCGGGGAGCACAGGGGCGCACGGGTCCCCGCGGCATGGGGACAGGAGGTGACAAGTGTCCCACGCGCCTGGCGCCCCCGGGACGGGGCTGTGCGGGGGCAGAGAGGGGCAGCCGCGGTGCTGAGACCCTACAGACGTGTGTGGGGTGAGCTGGGTGGGGGCGGCGAGCCCGGGTGTGTGTGGCACAGTGACCCCAGCCGTGCCACGCCGTGCGGTGACAAACTGGTACCAGTTACCAGGCTCTACTGGGAAGGCAGAGCCCTTCCAGAGCCGGGGCAGTTATGGGGACGTGGGGACCCCACCCGGAGCCCCTGCTCCCCACACCCTACTGGGCACCCCGCTGAGCTGGTGGCAGGGCCTTGAGCCGGGTGGGTGTTGTGGGGAGCGGGGTGGGGGGCCCAAATCCCCCATAGGGTGCCCAAATCCCCCCCCCCGCTTATCGGTGCTGAGTCACGGTGCCCTGCACGGCCCCATCCGTGGGCACCGGGGTCTTGGTGGCGTTCCAGGGGAAGAGGAAAAGGGGCAGCGGGGCCGGACCCCGCTGGTGGCACGGCTCCCGTGGCAAAGGGCACGGGGCGGTGACCCCGCTGCTGATTTGGGGTGGCCCCGGGGACGCACGCGTGCCACGCCGTGGGGCTGCCGGGGGGGTGGTTATGGGGTTGGGCGGGACGTGGAGGGGTTTGCGTGCGCCTGGGTGCGGCCGGGACCCGTTGGGCTGGTTCCCTCACCTCTGCCTCGGGTTTTTTCTGGGGCCGGGCTCAATTTGGAGGTTCTGGCCCCGGTTCAAGCTCCTGCATCCGTCCTGGCCAAGGGGGGACCGGAGGGGGAACCTGGGTGGGGGGGCACTACGGGGTACGGGGGTGTTGGCCAAGAGGTGCCAGCAGCTTTTGGGGAAGCTGCCGGGCAGCGAAAGCAAAAGTGTGGGGTCACCACGTGGCCGGGTTATTTTCGGCAGCGCCGTCAGCGCGGTGGCAAAAATGACGCCACGGCCGCTCCCGCCCCAAAGGACGCACGGACACGGACACGGCCACGGGCACCGGGTGCTCGCCCCCTGCGCCCCTCCCCGTTCCCGTCCTGCCCTCCCCAGCCTCACGTCACCGCTGGCACGGACGGGGTCAGGGTGGGGGCCTGGCGGCGCCTCCTGGCCCCGCTTTTGTTTTCCTGGCCTTGGAGGTTCTGCCTTCCTCCTCCTCCTCCTCTTCCTCCTCCTCCTCCTTGTCCGGGGCCGTGCTGCTGGCCTTGAGCCCAGCTGGCTCAGTGCCCGTCCCCTTGTCCCCTTTGGGGGTGGCACTGGTGCCCTAACGGGGGCTGGCACATCCCTGGGGGGCACCCCACGGTCCAAGGGGGTGGCCCTGGAGGTCACGTCCCCAGCGCCACCTGAGTCAGCGCGGCCGTGCCCTGCCCTGACGCGGGCACCGGGGACTCAGGGCGCGGGAATGTGGGATGGGGACGGTGACGGGGACGGCCCCGGGGCTCCCCCTGACCCCATGGTGCCATCGGGGCCACCGCTGTGATTCCCAGCCCTATTAAAGGGCGGTTTCTTGGTGACGTCCCCATTTTTCCCTCCCCACCCCACAGGTGCCCGCGAGGAGCCGGCATGGCGCAGCCCAACGCGCCCCCCCCGTACGACGACAAGAACCCGCTGTACCCCCCGCCGCCGGGGGCTTACCCCCAGCCCCCCCACTACGGGGGGGGGTACCCACAGCCTGGGGGGTACCCACAACCTGGGGGGTACGCAGCACCGGGGGGGTACGCGGCACCGGGGGGGTACCCCCAGCCGGGGATGCCCACCATGCCCATGCGGTTTGGTAAGCGGGGGACCCTTAATTTTGGGGTGGGGGGGTGGGTTATGGGGTTGTCTCAGTGCCGGGGGTCTCCCAGGTGCCCTAAGCACCCTGCCCCAGGATGGGGGTGTCCGTGGGGGGGGGGTCCTGCTGCCACATGGGGTGTCACCGAGGTGTCCCCCCCCCTCGGGCAGGTGACGGCTACGGAGAGGGCATGGGGGGCAGCTCCCCGTTCCAGGCGGCCGATTGGGACGACAAAAAGGTCCGGCACACCTTCATCCGCAAGGCAAGTGTGGGGCCACCCCCTTTTTTTAAATTTTTTGGGGAGGGGGGGTCACCGTAGCCGGCTGCTGACCCCCTCCCCGAAATCTCCCGCAGGTCTACGCCATCATCTCGGTGCAGCTGCTGGTGACCGTGGGGATCATCGCCGTCTTCACCTTCGTGTGAGCTGCGGGGGGGGTCTCGGGGGGTATTTTTTTTTTTTTGGGGGGGGGCGCACGCCGCTTAATGCTCGTCCCTGCCGCCCCGCAGCTCGCCCGTGCGCTCCTTCGTGCAGAGGAACGTGGCCATCTACTACGCCTCCTAGTGAGTATGGGGTCCCCGAGTGGCCCCCACCCCCCCCCGATGACCCCACTGCCTTTTTTTTTTGTTTTTTTTTGGGGGGGGGCACTGAGCTCGACCCTCTCCTTCTCTCTGCAGCGCCGTCTTCCTGGTCACCTACCTGGTGCTGGCCTGCTGCCAGGGGCCCCGGTGAGCGCTGGGGACCCCAAAAATAAAAGGGGACAGAGTTTTGGGGTGGGGGGGGGTCCTCTGGGTATTGAGGGATGGAGTGTTTAGGGTATGGATCCCGGTGTGGGTTTGGGGCCAGCCCCTGTGAGGGAGGCTAAGGGAGGTGGGAGGGGGACATATGGGGACATATGGGGATGGGGGGGGGGTTGTGGGGCCGTGGGGGGGGGGTTTTGGGGACTTGGGGGGGTTGTGGGGCCATGGGTGCAGGCGAGGGGCTCACCGCTGCCCCCGTTATCGTCCCCAGGAGGCGCTTCCCATGGAACATCATCCTGCTGAGCATCTTCGTGAGTGGGGGGCTCGTGGGGGGGGGGGAGGTGGTCACACAGCGGGGACAGTCCCGTGTGCCCCCCCCATGCCATTGCTGAGCCCCCCCTTGTGTCCCGCAGACGCTGGCCATGGGGCTCATGACGGGGACCATCGCAAGGTACTCCCTGGGTGTTTTTTTTTGTTTTTTTTTTGGGGGGGGGGGACAAGGGGGACAAGGGGGGGGACGGGGACACCCCCCTGACTTTGGGGTGAGCTCGGTGCCCCCCCCCGTGCCCGCAGCATGTACCGCACCAACGCCGTCCTCATCGCCATGCTCATCACCGCCATCGTGGCCATCATCGTCACCGTCTTCTGCTTCCAGACCAAGGTGTGTGCGTGGGGGGGGGACACTCACCTCGCGGGGGGGTCGGGGACACTGTGGGACCCCCCCTTGATGCTTTTAACCCCCCCCAGGTTGACTTCACGTCGTGCCCGGGGCTCTTCTGCGTGCTGGGCATCGTGGTGATGGTGACGGGCATCGTCACCGCCATCGTCCTCTCCTTCAAATATGTGAGTTTGGGGGGGGCTGCGGGGGGGCTGTGGGGTGCCGTGCGCCCCCCCCGGCCTCCCCCCCGTGTCCCCATCACGTCCCCGTGTCCCCACGCAGGTCCCCTGGCTCCACATGCTCTACGCGGCCATCGGGGCCATCGCCTTCACCTTGGTGAGCCTTGGGTGGGGTCGGGTGTGGGGTGTTTGGGGGGGGGGGCGCACCGGCACCACTGCCTGACCCCATCCCCGTGCCCCCCCCCCCCCTCTATTATTTCCCCCCCCAGTTCCTGGCCTACGACACGCAGCTGGTGCTGGGCAACAGGAAGAACACGCTGAGCCCCGAGGAGTACATCTACGGCGCCCTCACCATCTACACCGACATCATCTACATCTTCACCTTCCTCCTGCAGATCGTGGGCCGGGATTAAGCCCCCCCCCGCCCCAAAATCCCCCCCCCCGACCCCAAAATGCTTCTTCTTTCCCCCCCCTTTTTGCCCAACCTGCTCCCCTCCCCGCCAGCCCCCCCGGGAGCCACCAGCCCCGGGGCTCCCGGTGCGCCCAGGTTGGGCGCTGTGGGTGCATGGGGGGGGCGCAAATTGGGGCTGGTTCCCTTCATTGGGGGGGGGGCGCATCCGCTTGTAAATACGCTCTGAAGCCAGCGGCGACCCCAAAACGCTTCGGGACCCCCGCCCTAAGGCTAAGCCTGGGGGGGGGCTTCCCCCACTCAGTGCCTTACCGTGGGCCCCCCCCCGGTGCCGCGATGTGCCGCGGGGTGGGGGGCGCGCGGAGTTATAAACCCAAATAAAACCACTTTAATTTTCCACCGGCGTGCCCCAAACTCCTCCATCCTTTTGGGGTTTGGGTTTTTTTGTTTTTTTTTGGTTTTTTTTTGATTTTTTTTGGGGGGGGTTCCCCGGCTACGCCCTGCGGTAGCGCTCGGACTCGTAGTGGCCCTCGGTGGCTCGCTGCATGTGCTGGCGGGCGCGCAGCTGCTGCAGGCGGCTCCTGTCCACCTCCCGCTTCACCAGCAGGAACAGCACGATCCCGCACGGCAGCCCGATGGCCCTATAAGAGAGAAAAGGAAAAAAAAGGGGGGGGGGACACAGCGTGGGGACCCCCCCGGGACACCGGGACAGCACTGGGGGAGGGCACCGGGACCCTCGAAAATGGGGTTTTTACCCCAAAACCCCACTCACCATGCCACCCCCACGGGCTTCATGGGGTTCTTGCCCTTTTTCCGCGTGGGGATGTACTCCACGCCCTCGGGGAGGGGGCGCGGGGGTCCCGGGGGGGGGCCCGGTGGTCTCGGGGGGGGTCCCGGGGGGGGCCGGTGGCAGCCCCGGGTAGGGGGCACTGCCCTGGATGGGGGCAGCCCCCCCTGGAGCCCCCTGGTGGCCGCTGCCAGGAGCCCTGCGGGGATGGAGGGGGTCGGGAGGGGGCACGGGGGGGGCGCCCGGGGCGCGACCCCAGCCCCGCGCAGGGGGCGTGGCCAAGTCAAAAGGGGGCGTGGCCATGCAAATGAAGGAGTGGCCAAGCCAATAGGGGGCGCGGTCAAGCCAAAGGGGGCGTGGTCATGCAAATGAAGGAGCGACCAAGTCAACAGGGGGCGTGACCAAACCAAGAAGGGGCGTGGTTATGCAAATGAAAGGGCGGCCATGCAAATAGGGGGCGTGGCCATGCAAATGAAGGCGCGGCCGAGCCAATCGCGTGCGCCCAACCCGAGGGGGCGTGGCCTATGCACAAAGTAGGCGTGGCCAACCCAAGTGGGCGTGGTCAACGCCTCAGTGGGCGTGGCCAATGTCTCAAGGGGCGTGGCCTCCCCGCCCCGCCCCCTCTCGCGCCCCCCCCGCCCCTCCCGCCCCTCTCGCCGCCCCCCCCGCTGTCCCCGTGTCCCCCCCCCGTCCCTTCCTGGTCCCCCCGTCCCCCCGGTACCGCGCAGGCCGCCGCGCGCCGCCGCCATGCCGGGTGTGGGGCCGGCCCCGCTGCATGCCGGGAGCCGCAGCGCACCCCCCCCCCCGCGGGGACTACAACTCCCAGAGTGCCCCGCGCGGCACCAACAGGAAGTGACGAGGAGGGGGCAGGAAGCGGAAGCGGAAGCGGGGCGCAGCCGGCATGGAGCCCGCCGAGGGGCCGGGCGCGCTGGGCTTCCACGGCGACGAGGAGATCATCGAGGTGCTGGAGCTCGGCCCGCCCGGACCCGGTGAGGCCCCGGCACCGGCACCGCAACCACCGCGGGGCATCGGGGACAGCGGCACCGGGCGGGCCCCGGGACCCCCAGGCCCTGACAGGCCCCCCCCGGGCCCTCTCGGCCTCCCACAGGCCCTGTCAGGACCCCCCCGGTACCCCCAGGCCCTCCCCGGGCCCCCCCGGGCCCTCTCGAGCACCCCCCGGTCTCTCTCGGGCCCCCCCGGCCCTGTCAGGACCCCCGGCCACCCCCAGTCCCTTTCAGGTCCCCCCCGGTCCCCCCGCTCCCTCTCAGGTCCCCCCCAAGTCCCCCCCCGGTCTCTCTCAGCCCCCCCAGGCCCTGTCAGGCTTCTCCCGGTCCCTCCCTGGTCCCCCCCAATCCCTCTCGGCCCTCCCCCGCTTCCCCCCGGGTCCCTCTCGGCCTCCCCCAGTCCCTTTCAGTTCCCCCCCAGCCCCTCTCAGCCCCCCCCCCGGTCCCTTTCAGCTCCCTCTCAGCCCCCCCCAGTCCCGGTCCCCATGTGATCCCCCAGGCAGGTTCCCAGCTGTGCCGTCCCGTGCCATGCACTGAGCCCCCCCTGTCCCCGCAGATGACCTGGCTGACGAGATGGAGGACGTGGACTTCGAGGACGAGGAGCCCGACGGCCCGGCGTGGGAGACGGAGGAAGAAAATGATGATGAGGAGGAGGGTGGGGGGACGGACGGCATGGAGGCGCAGGACGACAGCGAGGTCACCTTCGCGCTGCACTCGGGTGAGCGGGGACTGCCGGGGAGCTGCCGGCCTCCTCCTGGCTTCCCTTAAAGGGAGGAGGTGCGGGGGGGCCCCACCAGCCTGCCCTGCAGCCCCCCCCTGTCCCTCTGCTCTTCCCTGAAGCTTCTGTCTTCTGCGTGAGCCTCGACCCCAAGACCAACACGCTGGCGGTGACGGGCGGGGAGGACGACAAAGCCTTCGTGTGGCGCCTGAGCGACGGGGAGCTGCTGTTCGAGTGCACAGGTGAGGAGCACGGGGGCACCCCCTGCTCGGGGCTGGCCGAGCCAGCAGCCACATCCCCTCTAGCACCCTCTGCTCCCTGCCACCCTTAGGGCACAAGGACTCGGTCACCTGCGCCGGTTTCAGCCACGACTCCGTGTTCGTGGCCACGGGCGACATGTCCGGGCTCATCAAAGTGTGGCGGGTGGACGCCAAGGAAGAAGTCTGGTCCTTCGAGGTGGGGGACCTGGAGGTGAGCTAAAAGGCTGCTGGGGGGGGACGTGGGGCTCCTTCCCCTCCTCCCGGGGGCCGCCGCCTCGTGACGCTGCCCCTCCCCTCTCTGTGCAGTGGATGGAGTGGCACCCCCAGGCCCACGTCCTCCTGGCGGGCACGGCCGACGGCAACTCCTGGATGTGGAAAATCCCCGGTGGGGACTGCAAAACCTTCCAGGGCCCGGCGTGCCCGGCCACGTGCGGCAGGATCCTGCCTGACGGTGAGGCGTGGGGACATTCGGGGAGGGGAACATCACCGGTTCTGGCCGTGGGGTGCTGTTTGTGCTGCTGCCACCGTGTTCTGCCAGAGCTGGGGCACCCCGGGGTGCTGTTGGGAAGGGAGGGGTGGGGGAAGCTCTGGCTCAGTGCCCCGCTTCTGCCTGGCCTTAGGGAAGCGAGCCGTGGTGGGGTACGAGGACGGCACCATGCGCATCTGGGATCTGAAGCAGGGAACCTCGCTGCACGTGCTGAAAGGTAGGGAAGGAATCAATCACCTGTGGCGTGGCGAGGAGGCAGCACCCCACTGCCCACGCCTCTCCTCCTCTCCCACAACAGGCCAGGATGGCCACCAGGACCCCTTGACGTGTGTGGCCAGCAACCAGGACGGCAGCTTGATCCTGACGGGCTCCGTGGACTGCCACGCCAAGCTGGTCAACTCCGCCACGGGCAAGGTGAGCCCATGGGGCTGGGGGGGCTTCTGCTAGCCAAAAGCAGCCTGCGGTGGCCACGGGTGGCCAGCAGGAGGCGAGCCTGGCCAGCAAAACCCCCGCCTCCAGCCTGCTGGGGGGGCTGGAGGCTGCTGGGGGGGCTCACGGGGGTGTCTCCCCTCCCGCAGGTGGTGTGCGTCTTCAGGATGGAGAGCGCGGCCCCCAAGGCCCCCGCCGGCGAGGGCGAGGAGGCCGAGTCCAACTCGGTGGAGTCGCTGGGCTTCTGCAATGTGTGAGTGTGGGTTGTTTCCAGCCCTGGCCCTCAGGTCGTCCCTCAACGCCTTGGGGCTCTGTGGGGCCTCCCCCAGCTCCCCGTAACGCCTGCTCCCCTCTCTGCAGGATGCCGCTGGCTGCTGTGGGCTACCTGGACGGCACGCTGGCTATCTACGACCTCTCCACGCAGACCCTGAGGCACAAATGCCAACACGAGGTACTGCCCTACACCCTTTTTCGGGGTCTGCGACTTTCTCGTAGAGCCCAGGGGCTTTCCTGGCTGGCCGGGGGCTGGTTCCTGCTTTGTGCTTCTCCCTTGGCCCTCGGGTTTCCCCTGAGGCAGCTGCTGTGCCCGCAGGGGATGTGCCTGAGGCCGTCTCCTCTCTGCTTGTGGGGGCACGGGGGCGCTGACCCCGCTGCCTCCCTGCTCCCGTGCCGCAGTCAGGGATCGTGCAGTTGCTGTGGGAGGAGAGCTCGGCCGTGGTGTACACCTGCAGCCTGGACGGGGCCGTGCGGCTCTGGGACGCCCGCACGGGGAAGCTGATCAGCGAGTACCGGGGGCACTCGGCCGAAATCCTCGACTTCGCCATCAACAAGTGAGCGGGGAACCCCCGGGGGCCCCTTTTTCCTCAAGGATCTCTCCCTGACCTTTGGGAACCCCTGGGAGGTTGGGTGCTGAGACCCCAAAAGCCCCCAGCCCCCTCTGAGCCCTGTCTCCCCCCCAGGGATGCCTCCGTTGTGGTGACGACCTCCGGCGACCACCAAGCCAAAGTCTTCTGCGTGCAGCGCCCCGACCGCTAGGGCCGTGGTGGGAGGAGGGCGCCCCGTGTACAGCGGGACAGGGGCGAGGGGCTCCCTCCTCCTCCTCCTCCTCCAGCCTCTGCTTTGTAATTTTCCAGCCTGCCCCGCTCCGCCCTCGCTCCCTGGGGGCTGGGGTTGGGGTTTTGTATGAAAGTGTCTTTAATTATATAAATTATTTCACTTAACTCGACCCCCCCTCCTGCTCTGCTTGCTGGGGAGGGAGAGGAGCCGGGAGCTGGGGCTGCAGCAGCTCCCCACACACCTCCCCCAACCCCAGGAGCTTCAGGAATTCGCTGTCCTAATGCTTCCTGGGCTTCCTTTGGGGTTCCTGAGGACCAGGACTCGATGTGGTTGCCCTGAGCTGAGGGGTGGCAGCAGCTGGTTTTATTGGGGTCGGGCTGGAGGCAGAGCCCCAAACCCCTTCCTGGCAGGAGAAGAGAGAGGGGCTACGGCGTGAGGGAGGAGGGAAGCTCCAGGACACGGTAATTTCCCCATGGTTACCTCTAACTCCCCCCTGCGCTTGTCTTTCCACATGCATTGACAAGCCAAAAGCCCCCAGCTCCTTAAGATAGAAAGATTTCCTTTATTAATGAACCCCAACAGTATTTCTTCAGATACAGGAGTTTTGGAACTCAAATACTCAGAAGAAAACAAGTTAATATTGCATTATTTTCCTAAGAAATACTGCAACTTATTTCCGGTAACATATTGCAAAGCGAAACAGCTTGAAAAGAACAAAAAAAAAATTAAAAAAAAAAAAAGAAAAGAAATTTAAGTCAATCAAACTGGAATTAAGGTTTGTTTCTTGGAACGATCGAGTCCTCGCAAGCACAGCTCGTTTCTGCAGATTACTCCCCAAACTGTCGTACAAACAGACCCCGATTGCTTGAATTCCTTATGAGCCCACAGAGGTGCAACATTAAAAGCTACGATTATCGGGTAGCAAGTGCCCCAACCTTCATCCTCCACAGCAGCCTCCATGCCCCGGCTGTTAACGGGTTGTGAACGTCTTCCCCCTGCAAGGATGGATGCAGAGAGAGGTCAGTGCCTGTTCCGGGCTGCCTCTGGCTGGCTGCTGAGCTCCAGGGCAGCTTTTTGGCCAGCAGATGCTTGCCCGGAGCTCTCAGAGACACAGGTAGGGGCAGTTCAGGGCCCAGGGGTGTTTTATATGGCACCGAGTGCAGAACAAGCCCCATGGGAAGGCTCCTAGCCCCGCTGAGCTTCTGGCCACAGGCAGGAGGAATCTGCTCTGGTCCCCAGCTGCCCACAGCACCCCCCCGGCCCCCGTTTTCCACTCACGTGATTGTTTTCATTTCTTTCTTCTCTGCGTCTGGACGGGCACGGTTCAGCACCTTGAGGAAATCCGATGTTTTTGCCCTCATGCGCGTGTGAATATAGGCCTGCAGAAACAACGCGGGGACGCTTCAGGATCCTGTCCTCATGGCTGAGGTTGTAGATTTTGAGTCTTTCAGCTAACCACAGCTCAAACCTCCCCTTTCACCCTCGGTACCTTTGAGCACTTGATGTGATAGTGCAGGTAGTCCCGGAACGTGTGGATCAGGTTTATGGTGTTGTCTCTGGCAGCAGCGTTGGTGTGACGGGGGAACAGCACTGAAAGAAAAGCGGCCACACGACCCCGTTATCCCCTTCCTGACCCCATTATCCCCTCCTGACCCCGTTATCCCCTCCCAGAGCTACCAAAGAGCTTCGGGCTCCTCCAGTGCTGCAGGCTTTGGGACTCGCTGCCCTGGATGCCTGCTCTGCTCCCTACAAAGAGCCTGTTAGCGAGCTGCGTAAGCAGGATTAAGCACCACTTGTGATTTTAAACACAGGGCTTAGCAGCGCTTTCCCACCCGCTGTCATGCACCCAAGGCTCTCTCTCGCAGCAGCCCGGACACAGCTGGAGGCCAGGCCGAGTGCCCAGAGGTGACGCCACCGCAGGGAGCTGTGGCTGTGGATGCTACCTCGGGGCCGTGCCCCACATCCAAGGGCTGAAGGACCTTTGGTCTGCGCTCCAAACCGCAGCCACGCTGGCCTGAGACCTCCCAGCAGCTCCAGCCAGGACTCCCGGTTTCTCTCCCTTCAAACAGGGGCTCCTCAGCCCTGCTCCTGCCAGTGACTGCTGCCGGGCCAGCACTGCACAGCTGGCTGCAGCTGGAGCAGCCACAGATACAGCCGTGAGAAAGCAGCCTCTGGTTTCCACGCTATCACACCAAATTCCACTCGGTCCCGACAGCGTGTGGCTCACTGCCTGCTTACCAAAGGTGATGTAGCCAATATTGTCGCCGACGGCTGCGTCGGTGTCTTTCAGCTCCAAGGGTGGCTCCCTGTGGCTGAAGAGCACCTGTGGGGCTGTGTGACTGGCCCGGCGACCCTCCTTGAACTCCTGAAGATGACAAAAATCGGGTGATTCCCACCGTGGCACGCCAGGAAAGCAAATGGGGCTCCTCTCTGCCGCAGGGTAACTGGGCAGAGGTTTCCCAGCTTTCCCTGCCATCTCCCACCAGGTGGCTTTCCCTGGGCAGGAAAAGGCACCTATGGGGTTTGGAACTCGTGCGCGAAGCCTGCTCCTCCCAGCTCTTCTCTAAGCCCTGAAACGATGCCTCCAGGCAGGGAGATCTTTTCCCACTAGGGAACCTCTCAGGAAGCAGCAAACACTCGTTTCACGTGGAATGAGCCAGCTCTGCATTTCATTACTGTCTCTAAACGGGGCTGGGAAAGTCCAGACCCCATCTCCTGTCCTGAGGCAGCGCAATCTCCCCCTCTCTGCCTCACACCTCCAGCTGCCCTCGGCCTCTCCTCTCCTCCCTTCTCAGCGCAGCGTGCCCCAGGAAGGGCAGGAGGACCCGTGCTCCTGTTAGAGAGCCAAGTAGTTCACTGGGGTTTCCTTCACGAACGCTTAGCTTGCACTTCTGCCTGCTGATACCAGAGGGGATGGCTTCACTGGTTGGTTAATGGCCAGATTTTTCTCCATGAGAGCCCAGATAAGCAGCTGGGTGTTACGCAAGAGCAATAACTGGAGGGAAGGAGCCAGCGTGACTCAGAGTGGAAACTCTTGTGGCCAGGCAGGAACAGGATTTGCTGTAGTGAAAACCAAGAACTTGGGACACGCAGACTCTGGGACAGCCACTCCCTTGAAGCCTTGCCCTCTCCCCAGGAGCCTCACAAACCCCGTTTTGTTCACTTCACACCTCCCTGCTGGCCTATAAAGCTCAATTGCAGGCTGTGGGCAATGCTGGTGGGGAACAGCTCAAAACCAGAGCCCTGCCCACAGCTAAACACACAGACAGCAGAGCCGTGAGATAAGATACCCACTGCTGCCATCACAACACACCCTGTCGCAATGATCTTCAGCACAGGTGAACTGGTATCCAGCAAACTGGGCCAGTATCTCGCTGCCCACAGGCCTGTCAGCAGGCAGGAGGGCAAAAGCTCGAACCCCAGACCCTTTCTCCACGATGCCCGTTCCCATACCTGCATGAACACCTTCCCAATCACCACGTCGTCATCATCCTTAAATACCGTGCTGAACACAACCGTGACGTGGTCCTTTTTTGCCTCCACATACCTGCAGGAGGGGGAGAAAGGAGAACATGGCTGTGAACAGAGCTGCTGGAGCTACCACCAGATGAGGAGGCAGCTGCATGATGAGCTCAGGTAGATGCAACAAACGCTCACGGGCCCGCCTGCTGGAAATTTCCCTTCCCAAGGTTGTATTTACATGGAGCAAAACATTTCTGTTGGGAGTGGCTGATTCCTTTCCTGCATGCAGCCACAAGCGCTCCTGCTAACAGAGCTCTTGTATAACGTCTCTGCAGCCTGAGGGGTGAGCAGTGCCCTCCTAGGCTCCTCACAGCCTAGGACAGGCCCTTATTACCACGGCAAAGCACAGAGCAACAGCATTTCCTGACTTTCCACCACATCCTACAGCTCTGAGCAGAGGAGGGAAGTACACTGACAGCGGTCTGCCTCCACTCCTCGAGCACTTACATTGTCTCATCGTCCCTGTAGTGGATGACGGCTCTTTTCTCTCCTTCTTTGCCCTCTTCTTGGAATTTGAAATACTTCTCAAAGACCGAAGCAAAACAGTTGCGCTTCAACATGCCGGCTTGGTGCACGATAGCATCCTTGTCTGCTGGGAGGTTCTCCAGGTCGTAGAGCAAGGAGACGTTGTAACCTGCGGAGAGCCAGACACCTTCAGCATCTCAGGGCCCTAATGCAGCCAGGCACATGTTTTCTGCAAAGAGACACCTACAGCCCAAGCACCCCGCCACCACCTGTCCCACCTTCGCCTTGAGGCCTTCCAAAAGCCCCGGGGGCGACCACTTCCCACCCCCCTGCTGCCAGGAGCCGTGCCCAGTGGGCACGTGGCCACGGTAACATCCCCGGGGCTCCTTCCCCAGCTCCCAGCCACACGTGCGGGCTGCATTTTGTGCAGTTTGTGCGGTGAGTAGGAAGAGAAGCTGTCACAGGTAACCATGGTTTTCCTGTGCCTCACAAAGCGTCTCTGCGAAGAACAAAGACCCAGCCGTGAGGAACAGCGGCTTCCCGGGGGAGGGCTGCACTGAGCGTTACAGCTTGTGCTGTGAGCTGCTTCAGCCCTGACGTACATCAGGCACCCTTCGAGTTGCCATTCACCGCACAGAGACGCAGACACCAGGCTCTGGAAGCGCAGCCTCCATCTGAGCGTTTCCGAGGTGACCTGAGTCACTTTGGAGCTGCACGCACACACGGTGTAAATATTACAGCAGGGTTACCTGATTCAGGAGTTACCAAGTAGCTCCCATAGACTTTCTTCAATACCTAGGAAAGAAATGGACAGGGTTTTTTTCAGAAGTTTGAAATTTAGGCTTTTTTTTTTCCCCACCACAAAAAAAATGATTATTTTTTTCCAAAACATTGAAAGCACAGGCTGAGTTGTTCCCTCCTGCACTGCCTAGGCCTTCTTTGGTCTCTATTTAGAAACACCAAATTACAGGCAGCTGCCTCCCCTGGTCGAACGGAGCATGGCCAAACAGCTAAGTCACTGCCTTCTTCTTGTATTGCCTCCTCCTTCTCCCTGAACCCCGCTGGCAGGGAACAAGCTGCAGGGCAGGAGGCAAAACCAGAACTTTTTAAAGTTCTTGCTAGTTTTGAACTTCTGTGGACAAGAATCCCCCTTCCACATGCCTCGTGGCTTCAAAGAACGGTCAGCAGAGCTCGGCACGGCAGCTCTGAGGGTTACAACCCCCCTCTCATCCTGAGGGCAGCCCCCAGGGGTTTAGGATGCAGAAAGCCTTGCAAAGCACACCCTGGTGCTCTCCTCGCACGTTCAGAGATGAGGTCAGGTGCAGCGTGGCCGAGCGATCGCCTGCCTGGCCTCAGCCCATTCCGTGGCACAGATGGGGATGGAGAGGAGACTGCCAGGCGGCTTGGATGCCTCCCAGCAGCAGAGCCGCCCACGGCACAGCACAAACCTTTCTTCGAGCATAATCGCTGCTGAATTTTACATCAATGGCAATTTTCAGCTGAGCCACGGCTCCGTGGCAGTGAGGGGGCCGGGAACAGGAGGCATTTCGCAGAGAAGCACAAAACGACGCTGTGGCAGAACTGGCCCTCCTGGGCTGACACCCACCAGCACCACGCAAAGAGGATGCACGGGCTCTCTGCACGCCAAAAACCTCCTCTCAGCAGAAAGCCTGCCTGCAGCGGCCCGGGGAGATGCTCTGCCTTAGCAGGAACCCCACTTTGGCTTCCCAGCGGGGTTTCACCAAAGACCGAGCGGAGGAAGTGCAGAAACAAGCTCCGTCTTCTCCAGGGAAGCACGGAGAGAAGCAGTTTGTTAAACAGCGGTTTAAAAATGCAACTTCTATTTAGTCAGCACTCCCAAGGCAGTCCTGCAGAGATCCCATTTCTTCTCAGAGCCTGACAAGTCGGCTGCCAGCACAGCACCAGGGCCTGAGCACAGCAGCCAGGGGCAAAGAGGCTTTGTTGCATCCTGCAGGGATTCACTTTGGGCTCAAACCTCCCGTTTCTTGCCCAACTCTCTAATTCCTGGGCCGGTTTCCTTGTTTCCCTCCACGGACAGACCCCCAGTGGCAAAAACCTGCAGGGTGCACCCCATTTGCTAACGGGAGGAGATTTGAAAATTGACTCAGGAACTGAGTCACACTTCCTGCCTCGCGACCCAACCACGGCTCAGAAAGGCTCCTTCTTTCTACCATAAATGGCCCTCCGCAGCCCGAGCCCACTCAACAGGAACTGAACCTGCTCCTTCACACAGCAGCAGCAAAAAGGGAAGCAGGCCGTCTGCAGAGCAAGGTCTGCACACACGGCTGGAGCCCATCTCTCGCTCTCGAGTGTGGTTAGAGTCAGACGAGCAGCGCCACGGGACTCTGGAGTTGTCTTGCTGCCTTCCTGCACTAGAACATCTGCCAGGGAAACTGCTTCTGCCAGGCCTCGCACTCCTTTGGAAGGGATTTCGGAGTTAGTGATGCCTTTTGCCTTTCAGGCTGTGGGGTCAGAAAAGATGACTGCTTATTCCCAGGAGAATGGGAGCGTGCTTTGTCTTCTAGCAAAGCGGGACTCCTGTTTGGCACAGGAGCGTCAGCACAAGGTGGAAGCACAGACAAATCCAGACACTTCTCTACCAGTCAGACACTAACAACATCCCAAGGACACTGCCTGTGCTGATGAAACATCTGTAGGGTCAAGGCACTGGATGTCCGGAGATACTCACTCACCTCGTCAGCACCATGTTCCTGGAGTTCTTTGTAGAATTTCAGAGAAATACTGACCATCACTTTTGTCTTATCTCCGTTGGGGTTTGAAATATGGTAAAGGACTCCATCGAAGTCTGTGAAGCAAGAGAGAAAAACGTAAGGAACTTGAGAGGGACCGTTTCCTATTTCTGGGGAACTCTTTCCCTGTGCCTTCTAGGAATTCCATAGAGTGACATTTCCTGTCCTCACAGATACACCACGAGAAACCCCTCACTCGGTAGCATCACACTGTTATCGTTCAAAGGGCTGGAACAGCTTTGACATGTCCAGCACAGATCACAAGATCCAGCCTGGTGCCACTCAGCATCCCCGGCAAATCTGCTCGCGTTCAGCGCACAGGGACACAAACGCGCGGGGATGGGAGCCGGCTGGATGCTAAGCACAGCAAGTGACTGATGTGCCCACCAGGCCACAGCTGCAGCCTGGGGGAGAAAAAAAAGCCATCAGCAGAGCAAAGGCAGCTCAGGCACTGCCTGCTGAGCTTCCACTTCGCTGCAGAAGGAGCAGCGAGGGCAGGAGGGGGGCAAGGCAGCCCTCCAGGCACCCAGCACGCTCCGCTTGGCCGCGGAGCCCCGCAGCTTGCACAAATTCCTGGTAACAGAAGTGAGACATCGGCTGCTGGCGAGCACTTGTGCTTCCTCGCTGCTTCTCATCCTAGAGAGGAAGCTTCAGGCTCTGAATTCATCTCGTCTGTCACCCCAAGCCAGCTTTCTAACAACCCTGGAGACCTAACAGCAAACAGCACCACGTCTGGGGCTGGAGAACGGGCGAGGTAAAAGCCAGTCAGGGCTCACACCAAGTGATGTGACCGCCAAAATCATCCCTGGGGGCTAAGCCCCAGGGAAGCTGGACGTATAGAGAAAACACGGGGCAGCCTACAGGAGGCTTGGCACCTGCAGCACACAGCTCTGGGTGGTCACGGCCTGTCCCGGCGCTGCTCTTCCCTCTGCCAGCGGTGCTGGGTGAATTTGGGTGCACCAGGATAACCACAGGCAGGCCACAAAAAAAAAAAGTAGGGTAAGGAGAACTCAGCGCTTACCTGCAAATGTTACTTCTACTGCCTCTGGTTTATTTCTGGAAAGAAAAAAGAACAGAGAACAAAGGAGGTAAATGAGAAATCAAACAGCAGCCTCCAAGCTGTGAAGAAAAGAGGATTAATTTCCAGTGCTGTATTTCTCCCAAGCAGCTCTGAAAAGCCTTCTAGCTCCTGCTGGTCGGGTAGCAGGTAACCTTTGACAAGAAACCTCAGCTCTCTCCCCATTCCTATCAGAACCAGTCTTACCAGAGAGGGTATAAAACAGGCCTCGAAGCTGGCAGGGATTGCTGTTATTTGGAGTTTAATAGATTTGGAGATCACAGGCTGCAGATTTCAAGTTAGTTAGGGGACACTTTCAGGGGACAGGTTTTCTGCAAGTTCTCGGGATACCAGGTTACGGGAGGGATGTAACAGCTGAGCAATCCCTCCAGTGAAGAAGGCACTGCTGCCAGTGCCTTCTTTAGGACCTCAGAGCAGCACCAGAAGCATCTCACACGCCACTTGTGTTTAGATACGCAGATTTAATAACCCCTTCACAAAGGGTATTTGCCAGTTTGCCCGTGAGAGTTTTTTTTGCCAAAACTCGCCCTGCACAAGTGTCCCGCTGGGTACCAGGCACACCGTGGAGCACCACCAAGGAAGCAACAACTCCCTATTTACCTTCTTTCAGTTATCCCAGAGAGGCTTTTATGTTTTTTTTCCCTGCTCAGCAGAAAGCATTGTTCTTCCAAGTGCTTTCCTGCAGGCAGTCTCATTCCTGGAAGCCCCGAATGACCACAACGTGCTCAAATCAGCAGGCAGTGCAGAGACCAAGGCACTGAGCAGCACCAATCCCAGGCCGTGCACGGGGTCAGCTATGCTTTACGTGGGCAGAAAGGGAGGAATCATCCCCTGAGCAGGGATCCTAAGTGGAAGGGAGGAGGCGGTGCTGCTTCCTGAGAGTCATTAGCTGCAAAAAGCAGCATCCCTTTTTGTTGGGAGACCGGAGAGGTTCCGTCCGTGGTGCTGCATCCCTGAAGATTAAAACCATGCCCCCGAATTGTATCTAAACCACTGCTGCTCGCCGAGGACTGCTCGAGGCAGAGATGGGAGAAAATCCCCGCGATCCCACACGGTCAGGCGACGCAGACGCGTTCCTCTTTTAGAGCACCACACTCAGACTCCGGAATCAGCGCGGATGGCAATAGAAATTTTTTATAAAAAAAGCAACCCATGTAGGAAGCTTTAAAGATAGCGCAGGCAGGCACACGAGAGCTGGGAATATTAAAGAGGACGCATCCTTAAAGCTGGGCTCCGTCTCCTGAGAGTCACACCGCTCAAAGCCCAGTCCCCACACACGCGGAGCTGTCACCTCCTGGCTCTTGGCAGCCCCTCCAAACACAAATCTCACGGTGAGGAGCGAGGGAAGCACCTCGCAGACAATGAGCAACAGAATGATTTTGCTGAGGAAGGACAATGAGCCCCTGCTCGCTCAGCCAGCACCTCGGGAGAGGGGAAAATGACTTGTCAGGTTATTTCAGAAGCTGAGATCGAGACCCGAGGCAGGTTAGGAGCTTTGCATGCCAGCCTTTGTTCTGCACACAAAAGCTCCAGCGGCACGGCCCCATTTCCACTCGTTTCATCACCAAAGCAACTTCTTTTAAGGCGGATTCTCCACGCGGCTCAGCTCTCGGCCTCGGGGGCTGGTGGTGAGAAGGGCGATGTAGGAGAGAAGCGGGGAACCGGGCGCAACTCCCGGGCGCTGGAAATCCAGCGGCTGCCTGGAGCGCTCACGTGAGCCGCATGCAGAGCTCCCGGCGGCCACGCCGTGCCGCAGGATGGCTTTCAGCTTTCAGTCTCGTGCAGGGGGAGGCAGGGAGGCTCCCGGCCCTCACAGCCCAGCAATTTGAGACCCAGCAGCTCAGCTCTGAGCGCTGCCTTCTGCCCGGCACATCCCAGCATGCAGGATGCCCGCGGAGGGATGGCAACAGGCACTTGGGAGCAACAGCAAAGCTCTGCTGGGACAGCATTGCCTCAATTTTCATGCAGCTGACTTCCAAACTTCCCTGCCTCGCTCTCAGGCCAGCTGGCTGAAGCATCTCCCGCGTCACAATGAAGGCTTGTACCCAATACAGGGAGAAGGCAATTATTTTAAAAGCTGCAGGCGTGCAGATATTCTAATATTTTGCTCCATAGGAGGGGAAGAAAAAAAAATAAAAAGGGGGAGGGGGGTGAGGAATATGTCAAAGCTGAGAGCTTCCAGCTCCGAGCAGAGCTCACAGATCGCTGGAGTCGACACGCAGAGCGAGCCAGATTCGGAGACAGACTGCAGGCTCTCGCTGCAGAAAGGTCACCCCAATAAAAAAATGATGAGCAACGGCTAAAATTATCCACACGGTTCCTCCACAATCGAGCTCCTCCACCCGATTCCTGCACACCGCTCCCCGGGAGGCACTCGGGAAGCACTCCCGGGGGTGACGTGGAGCGGGCCCCTCACGGGAACCCGAGCTGCAGGGCATGACGCCCTGCCTGCTCTCTGTTCACGCAGATTTGTTTTCTCCTGCACAGTGGGCAAGCACTAAGGCACGATTTGGGATAAATGATTAATTTGCCAGCAGTTCAGGGCAAGCTACGCGTGGCTGCAAAGCCACAACCATGGAAACGAGCCTTGTGCCACACCTCCCCTGCTAAATCAGAGGGCAAATTGGGGTGAAGATTTACTGGGCACAAAGACAGTCACCAGCACTTCACACCTAAACCAGGCTGTTATTTTTCTCTCTCTGTGCACTTAGCAAAAAAAAAAAGACACGAAGATGAAAACCCCGAAGCTGGCAGAGCTCACTTCCTCCCACCCCGTTTCTCTCAGCAAAGGGAAAACCCGAGCGTGCCTCCAGCTCCCAGGCAATTCCTCGAGTGGCAGCGAGCCGCCCTGCAGCCCACGGAGCAGTTTGCTCCCTCGACACCCGCAGAGGCTCAGCCGATGCCCCACGGAGCAGCCAGGTATTCCCCCAGCTCGGCAGCTTTCAGCACCGAGTTCCGAACCGCAGGTATTTTCGCAGCGGCTTCAGGCCACGATTTAAAGGCGTTTTTGCAAGACGTCGGTTTAAAACGAGAAGTTAGAGGGTTAAATTTAAGAAGCGGCACCCCCAGAGACCTGAGAAATCGAGCGAGAGGGGGAGCACGGAGGAAATGGCCTCGGTCACAGGGCTGCAAAAAGCAGAGCGCTTCTGAAGTGACTCGAGGATAAAGGTGGCACTGAAAAGGGCCCAACCGGGGGTCCCTTCCCCGAGCAGCCAGGGCTGGCTCCACCCCACGGATCCCAGCACCGTGCTGGGCTTCTCCAGGCTTTGTCCCCACACAAAGGTGCCCGGTGCTGCTCCTGCCAGCAGTGGCAGCTGGGCTGCAGACGCAGCCACCCGAGGGCCACCCTAGGGGCTGAGGCAACCGGGCAGCGCTGCAGGTACCCCACAACCGGCCCCGACACCGGCACACCCCTGGCCCCGTGAGCCCAACGCTGGGGCTGACCGAGGGGTGCGACAGGAACCCGCTCCCCGCCCCCAGGTGACGGCTGCTGGCTGCGCTCAGCCACCCGCCGCCTTCCTGCCCCTCACCCCTACTCCAGCCCCATCCTCACTCCCTCAACACCGCAGCTCCTCCCCACCGCCGGGCCCTGCCCATCCCCTCCCCACTGCAGCCGTGACCGCCCCCACAGCCCCCTATACCCCCCTAATCCCCCCCTACAGCTCCCTATACCCCTCCATAGACTCCCAATCCCCCCCGCAACCCCCTATATCCACTCCCATAGCCCTCTAATCCCCCCCATGGCCCCCTATACCCACCCCCACAGCCCCCCAATCTCCCCCCACACAGCCTTTCAATCCCCCCATACCCCCCAAATCCTCCCCCACAGCCCCCTATACCCGCTGTAGCCCCCCAAATTCCCCCCACAGCCCCCATCCCCACTCACAGCCCCCCAAATCCCCTCCATATCCCCCAAATCCCCCCTCACAGCCCTCCAAATCCCCTTCATACCCCCCAAATTCCCTCCATACCCCCCAATTGCCCCCCACAGTCCCCCAATCCCCCCCTATAACTCCCCATAGCCCCCAATCCCCCCATAGCCCTCTATACCCCCCTCACACCCCCTAAATCCCCCTATACCCCCCACAGCCCCCAATCCCCTCCATACCCCCCAAATCCTCTCCATACCCTCCCAAATCCCCCCCAGAGCCCCAATTCCCCCCCTACAGCCCCCTAATCCCCCCCTACAGCTCCCCATAGCCCCCAATCCCCCCCCAATAGCCCCCTATACCCCCCTCACACCCCCTAAATCCCCCTATACCCCCCCACAGCCCCCCAATCCCCCCTCATAACCCCCCCACAGCCCCCCCCATCCCCTCCCCCGGCCCATCCCCACCCCCCCATCCCCCCCCCCACCCCCTCAGGCCCTGAGGCCTCCCCCGGGCCCCTCCCCTTCCCCCCCCCTCGCTTCCCGGAGCCGTACCCGGCGGCGGCGCCGTCGAACTTGAGGGTGAGGGTCTCCTCCACGATGCGGTTGTTGACCTCCAGCAGGATCATGGCGGGGCCGGGGGGAGCCGAGCTCCGCTCCGCTGCGCGCACCGGGGGGACCCGCCCGAGCCCTGCGGCCGCCGCTTCCGCTTCTCCTCAGCGCCTCGCGCGTCACTTCCGGCACCCGCCCGCGGGCGGGAGGGAGGGGGCGAGCAGGGCGCATGCGCGGAAGAGCAGCGGGGAGGAGACGCCCACCGCGGTGACGTCACGCGAGGGGGCGTGGCCAAGGAGGGGGCGGGGAGAGGGGAGGGGAGGGGGGAGGGGGAGGGGATGGGGGGGTTATGGGGGGGGCAGGGAATTTGGGGGGGCCCTGGAAAATAGGGGGGGTCCTAGGGAATTTGGGGGGGGCAGGGAATTTGGGGGGGACCCAGGGAATAAAGGGGGGCCCCTGGGAATTTGGGGTGATCCTGGGAATGTGGGGGGGGTCCAGGGAATTTAGGGGGGGGCTAGGGAATTTGGGGTGCCCCAGGGAATTTGGGGTGTCCCTAGGAATTAAGGGGGCCCCAGGGAATGTAGGGGTGTCCCTGGGAATTTGGGGGGGCCCCAGGGAATGCAGGGAGGCCCCAGGGAATTTGGGGGTGCCCCATGGAGTTTAGGCGTGCCCCATGGAAATAGGGGGAATTTGGGGTGACCCTGGGAATTTGGGGGGCCCCAGGGAAATAGGGGGGCCTCAGGGAATTTAGGGGTGCCCTAGGGAATATAGGGGGGCCCAAGGGAATTTGGGGTGTCCCTAGGAATGAACGGGGCCCCAGGGAATTTGGGGGGCCCCAGGGAATGTAGGGGGCTCCAGGGAATTTGGGGTGTCCCTAGGAATTTGGGGGGGGCAGGGAATTTAGGGGGGCCCCAGGGAATTTGGGGGGTGGGGCAGGGAAATAGGGGAGCCCCAGGGAATTTGGGGTGACCCTAGGAATTAAGGGGGTCCCAGGTAATTAGGAGTGCCCCAGGGAATATACATGTAGGGGGGCCCCAGGGAATTAGGGGTGCCCCAGAGAATTTAGGGGGGCCCCAGGGAATTTGGGGTGTCCCTGGGAATGAGGGGGGCCCTAGGGAATTTAGGGGTGTCCCAGAGAATTTAGGGGTGTCCCAGGGAAATAGGGGTGCCCTAGGGGTTTAAGGGTGCCCCAGGGAATGTAGGGAGGCCCCAGGGAACTTGGGGTGACCCTGGGAATGAGGGGAGCCCTAGGGAGATATGGGGGAGCCCCAGGGAATATAGGGGTGTCCCAGGGAATTTGGGGGTGTCCCGGGGAATTAGGGGAAACCCAAAGAATATAGGGGAGCCACAAGGAATATGTGGGTGTCCCAGGGTATTAGGGGTGTCCCGGGGAATTTAGGGGACCCCAGGGAATTAGGGGTGTCCCAGGGAATATAGGGGAACCCCAGAGAACATAGGGGTGTCCAGAGAATATAGGGGTGTCCCAGGGAATTTAGGGAAACCCCAAGGGATATAAGGGGGCACCAGGGAATTAGGGGTATCCCTGGGAATTGGGGGTGTCCAAGGATATTAGGGGTGTCCCTGGGAATTTAGGGGGGCCCCAGGGAATTTGGGGTGTCCCGGGGTATTAGGGGTGTCCCTGGGAATTTAGGGGAGCCCCAGGGAATTGGGGGTGTCCCAGAGAATTTAGGGCATCCCTGGGGGCAGGGGGTCCCCAGGCCACCGGAGCAGCCGTGGGGACGCGGGGGGAGCCCAAAGGGTGCCCCAAAATCCCAAAGCAAGGGGAGGGGGGGGGTTGCCCAGGCTGGGGGGGGGCCGTGGAGGCTGCCACTTCCCCTTGGTGCAGATTTTGCAACCTCGCTTCCTCCCCGGGCCCCATAAAGCTGCTCCTCGGCACCGGGGCGGCCGGCACAGGTGAGGGACCCGCTGGCGGAGGCTCCCCGGGCACCCCAAAACTGCTTTTGGGGGTGACGGCCCCAAAACGAAACCCACAGCCCGGGCACGGAGGGGAGAGGGTTGGGGAGATCTCCCCAGCACGGCTGGGAAGGGGAGAGGATTTTTGGGGTCCGGAGGAGGCAGCTGATGGAGGGTGAGTGCATGGGGTGCTTGGATTTGGGGTGGTTTGGGGGCACCCCGCTCCTTCTGCGGGGAAGGGGGTGCTGGGGGGGAGCACCCCGAGCTCCAGGAGGGGTCCTTTTGGGGTGAGCCCCCCCCCCCCAGGGGGGATCCCGGTGTCCCCAGGAGGGTCGGGAGGGGAAGCGGGGGGTTTCCCCTTTTTTTGGGGGAAATTCGCTTCCTCCAGGGGGGGGGCGCAGAGGAACTGCAGGGATTGTGGCGGCCAAAAATAGGGCGAGGGGAAGCGGGGACAGCTCGGGGGGGTGGGTTTTTGGGGAAATCCTCCTGGAGGTTGCTCCTGGGGTGAGCGTCGGGGTTCAGCCCCCAGCCCCGGCACCGTGGAAGGGTTGGGGTAAAAATGGGGTCGGAAAATGGTCCCAAATCGTGGTGGGGCAAGGCTGGAGCCCCGGTGGTGTTTGGGGACAAGGGACAGGGCGTGGAGGTGTCCCCAAGGGCCAGGCTGGGCTCCACCTGCCATTTCCCCATCGCGGGGGCCGCGGGGGTGCCGGGCAGCGGAGGAACAGGAAAGCCAGAGACGTGAAATCTTCCCAAAACCGCCCCGCAAAGGCTGACACATCTTTCCGTCCGGGGGGGTGCAACCTCACACGGGGACGGGACCGGTGGGGAGAAAGGGGGTGAAACCGCCACCAAACCCGCCCCGTGCTCCGGGGGGGGGGGGGGGCCGCGGGGTCCCCAAATAGCTCCGAGGAGCACCCCAAAAATGGGGATTTGGGGGTGCTGGGGGGGTCGGGTGTCCCCTGCAGGGGTGGAGAGGAGGTGGCTGGGGACCCCCCCTCTTTGGGGATGGATGTGGAGGGCGCACGGGATGGGATGAGGTGGGGTGGGCAGGGGGTGTTGTGCTGGGGGGCGCATTGGGGACAGCATCGGTGCGCCCCGTGCATGGCACAGAGGGGACGTGGGGCACGGAGGAGCCGGGGGGGGGACCACGGGGCTGGAGGTGCTGCTGGCCCCAAAATCCCGGTGCTCGGTGGCTCGCAGGCGGGATGGACTCCATCTCCTTCATCGGGGACCTCTCGGACCTGCTCTCCAACTACACCTACGACTACAGCACGGCGCTGCCCGACGCCGCCATCTCCTCGTCCCCCTGCCGGCCCGACGGCTCCGTCCTCAACAAGTACCTGGTGGTCTTCATCTACTGCCTGGTCTTCGTGCTCAGCCTGCTGGGCAACGGGCTGGTGGTGCTGGTGGTCACCTCCTCGCACGCCAGCCGCTCCGTCACCGACGTCTACCTGCTCAACCTGGCGGTGGCCGACCTCCTCTTCGCCCTCACCCTGCCCCTCTGGGCCGCCTACCGGGCGCACGAGTGGGTTTTCGGCACGGTGCTGTGCAAGGCCATCTCGGTGCTGCAGGAGGCCAACTTCTACAGCGGCATCCTTCTGCTGGCCTGCATCAGCGTGGACCGCTACCTGGCCATCGTCTACGCCACCCGCGCCGCCACCGAGAAGAGGCACTGGGTCAAATTCGTCTGCTTGGCCATCTGGCTCTTCTCCGTGCTGCTCTCCCTGCCCGTGCTGCTGTTCCGCGAGGCTTTCGTCTCGCCCAGCAACGGCACGGTGTGCTACGAGCGCATCCGCGGCGAGGACACGGCCAAGTGGCGCGTGGTGCTGCGGGTGCTGCCGCAGACCTTCGGCTTCGCCCTGCCCCTCCTGGTCATGCTCTTCTGCTACGGCGTCACCGTGCGCACCCTGCTGCGGACCAAAAACGCCCAGAGGCAGCGGGCCATGAAGGTCATCCTGGCCGTGGTGCTGGTTTTCCTCGTCTGCTGGCTGCCCTACAACATCACGCTGGTGAGCGACACCCTGATGAGGACGCGGGCCATCGCCGAGACCTGCGAGCGCAGGAACCACATCGACACGGCCCTCTCGGTCACCCAGGTGCTGGGCTTCTCCCACAGCTGCCTCAACCCCATCATCTACGCCTTCATCGGGCAGAAATTCCGCAACAGCTTCCTCAAGATCCTGGCGCAGCGCGGGCTCATCAGCAAGGACGCCGTGGCCCGCTACGGCCGCGCCTCCTACGCCTCCACCTCCGGCAACACCTCCACCACCCTCTGAGCCCCCAGGGCGACCCCTCAGGGCACCCGGGTGGCCCTAAACAAGGGCTGACGGTGGCCACCGGTGTGCGCGGTGCCGTGCGGCTGGGAGGGTGGCAGCGGGGTGGCTCTGAGCCCTGGTGGCACCGCGACGCCGTGGAGAGGCGCAAAGCCACCGAGCATTGGCATGGGGGGGACCCCGGGGAGGTGCCGGGTGCTGCCCGCCCTCCCCGCCCGCCTGGGATTTTGGGAACCCGTGGCCCCCGTGTGAGAGCTCAGCAATAAAGGAGGTGGCGGGTTTGTCACCCGTGTGTGGCTCCTGTTGACCGGGGGGCTGGGGCATGTCCCCGCTGTGCCATGCACCCAGGGTGCTTCCTGGGGGCGCGAATCCCTGTGAGATCCCCTCCGTGGCCCTTCCCTGCCCGTGGGGACAGCGAGCTGGCCCTGTCCCCCTGCTCCCCCCGAGGGTAGCAGCTCCTGGGGCACCCACCCCATGTCCCCCCAGTGCCGCGGGGCCGGCCCGGCGTTGTGCAAGGAGCCGGGAACCTGGCCTTACACAACCTGCGCGGGGTGGAGGGAGCTTTTCCGCCCTATCTTGGGCAACCGGGGCTGGCAGCAGGGCGAGGAGGGGGCTGTGACCCTGCCGGGGTCCCGCCTGCCACCCTGCTTGTGCCCAGCATCGGGGTTTCTGCCCTAGGGTCTCCCCAGGAGGGTCCCACGTTGTTCTTCTGTCCCCCCTGCTCCAAGCTCTTAATCCTGGGGGGCCTTAATCCCGGGGGTGTGCAGGATGGGGACAGCTGGGGACAGGGCACAGGGGGGTCCCCCACACCCAGATCCACGGTTTGGGGGGCTCGGGGCAGCTCGGCAGGGCCAGCCCATCACCTTCGTGTCTGGGAAAGCTCTTGCCCAAGCGGCGCCTTGCAGCCCGGCAGGAAACCGGGGCTGTTGGCCAAGAGCCCTCAACACCAGGACGGGGCAAAGCCTGGGACACCCCGCTAAAGGACAGTCCCCGTGGGGAGGGCTCGGACACCCCCGTGCCACCGTCCCCCTGCCCACCCCCCCCGTGCTGCCGACGGACAGACCACACCGGAGGCGCTGGGCTGGCAGGACTGGGTTTGTTTCCCTCTCCACGGGCCGGCCGTGCGGAGAACATCTCAGCCCCAAAACCTGGGGTGCCAGGAGCTGCCCGCAGACCCCGTGCCCCCAGGCGCAGCGGGACAGCCCCCCCTCGGGGCTCACGTAGCCGCCGGGTGCCTCTGCTGGTAGCAGAGCAGGCAGCACCTCCCCTGCTTGCCCACGTCCACGGAGCACGCGTGGCACACCTTGCCCTGGCACAGCCTGCCAAGAGGAGGGGGTGCGGTGAGGGCTGTGCCACCCTGGCACGGCGTCCCCACGTCCCTACATCCCCCGGTGTCCCCTGGTGTCCCCTGGTGTCCCCAGGAGCCCACCTGCAGCTGTAACGCCGGGACAGGAGGCGGAAATCCTTGTGGCAGCGGGCGCACAGCCCTGCCTCGCGGGGAGCCGGGCTGGGTGCCGGAGCATCGATGCCCTCCGTCTTCTGCCACAGGGCGTCCTTCTCCCTGCGGGGAGGGGACACGGGGAGGGGACACGGGGAGGGGACACGTCACCTGGGCTGCTTGTGTGCCCGTGCCCATGATAGGGTCCATGCAACAGCCCCTCTGCTGCTGTTGTCCCCACCCCGTGGAGGGTGCGGGAGGCTGTTGGAGACCCAAGTTGGGCACCCAAGGGTGGCACGCGAGGCAGGCACCCCGAGGTGGCGAGCGGCATTTCCCCGGGCTCTGGTGCCCTCCTCTGGGTGCCGGGATTTGGGAACCCTCGCGTGGCTCCGTGTCTCACCGCAGCAGCTCCAGCAGCCGCCCCTTCATGTCGCGGATCAGCTCCTGCTGCCGCGCCTGCTCCGCGCCGCGCGTGGCCTCCCGCTCCAGCGCCTCCCGTTGTGCCCGCTGTAGGGCCGCTGCCCAGCGCTCCCCGTCCTGACGGGCCCTGCCACGGGGCGGGCACGGCACCCTCAGCCCCGGGGTGGCCGTGGGGAGAAGGGCTCCCCATCCCCGGGTGTCTGTCTGTCCCTCCGTCCGGCCCCAAAAGCCAGCCAGCTCCCCGGCCCCACAGCTCGCCATCCCCGCACCGTATCCATCTGTCCCTCCCCGCACCCGTCCCTCTGTCCCTCCGCCCGCCCATCCATCCGATCGCCCCAAATCCATCCCTCCAGCCCCCCCACCCATCCCTCTCTCACCCCAAATCCATCCTTACCCCCCCTACCCCACCTCCATCATCCCGCCCGTCCCCCATCCCTCATCCACCTCCCCTTCCCCCTCGATCCCCAAACCCCTCCCTGCCCTTCCCCAGGCCCCCCAGATCCGCAGCGGGGCACCAGGGGTCACCCCTCCTGCGTTCCCGTGTGCTTGTAGGGCCGGGGGTCCCCGCGGCGTGTCCCCCCCCCACCTGCTGAGCTGCTCCTGCAGCCGTGCCACCTCCTCCCTCTGGGCTTGGAGCTGCTGCTGGCTCTGCCGAGCCTCCTCCTGCGCCTCCGTGGCCAGGGCTGCCAGGCGCTGCGGGACAAGCGGGGCTCAGCCCTCACCCCCAGAGCCCCCACCCCACAGCGGGAACCCCCGAACTTGCCCATACCATCGCCATATCAGCAGCCGTGCCGGGGTCCCCCTCTCCCTCTCCATCCACCGTGGGGTCCTGGGGACCGCGGGCGAGCTCCAGCGCCCTCCGCAGCACCTCCTGGAGCGCAACCACCTCGCCCGGGGTGCCCGCATCCTTCGGGGTGCCCTCATCTTTTGGGGTGCCCGTCCGTGCCCGCTCCTCCAGCTCAGCCTGGCAGTCCTGCAGGCGCGAGGCCAACGCCGCCGCCTCCCCCAGCGCCGCGGCCAGGCGGGCGCCCTGCTCCTCCGCCACCTCCCGCCACCTCCGAGCCTCCTCCTGCGCCTGTGCCAGCGCCCTTGGGCCCCCCGCCTCGGCCAGCGCCCGGCTGAGGAAGACGTTGGTCTCCCGCAGCGCTTCGGCCTCGCGCTCCCGCAGCCGGGCCTGCCGGGCACTGCTCTCCTCCCGCTGCCGGTGCCGCCGCTCCTCCCGTGCCAGCCGGGCTGCCAGCGCCCTCGCCGCCTCCTCCTGTTGGCACAGCTCGGCACGCAGCCGGGCCACCAGCGGCGATGCCTCCGGCCCGGCCGTGAGCCCTGTGCCGGGTGGCGGTGATGGGACGGGGTTGGCACCCAGTTGGGGGACCTTCGTGGTGCTGGGGATGTCCTCTTCTTCCTCCTTTGCATCCTCGTCCTCCTCTTTTTCATCCCTTTCTTCCTCCTGTTCGTCCTCATCCTCCTTCTCATCCTCCTCATCCTCCTCTTTTTCATCCTCATCCTCCTCCTTTTCCTCCTCCTCCTCCTCCTTTCCATCACCACGCTCTTCCTCTTCATCCTCCTCCGTATCCAGCTCCCTCTCCACGTCCTCCTCCTCCTCCTCACCCCCCACGGGTGGGCTCGGTGCCCTGCGTGGTGCCGTGACGGGCTGCGAGGGGTCACGGGCACCTCCGGCTGCCCCCGTGCTGGCACCGCCTGGCTGCGGGGCTGTCTTTGCCACGCTGGGGCGCACCAGTGTCCTGGAGGGGACACGGAGCTCAGGGCCACCGAGGCCACCAGGTGTCCCCCCCCACGAGCCACGCTCTCCATCACTGATGGAGAGGGCTGAGCGGGGCGCGGGCGTGCGGTTGGCACGGCCAGGGGGTCCTGAATGGGGGCAGGGAGGGGATGCTGATGACGGAGAGCCTCCGGTGTCCCCCCCAAATTGTCCCCGTGCTCACTCAGAGAACATGGGCCAGGCGGTGTCCAGGTCGGCCCTGCGCAGGGCCAGCTGGAAGGTGACGCCGTCCAGCTCGTACAGGCTGCCCAGGATCTCCGCCCGGCGCTGGGGGCTCAGGAAGGGGCTGCGGGCGTAGTACCACTCACTGCAAGCACACAGCGGGCTCGCACCCCCCCTGGCCGTCACCCCACAGCCACATGAACCCCCCCGGTGATCTCACCTGAGGCTTTCGGGGTCGAGCAGGCAGAGCTGCAGCGATTCCGCCAGCTGCCGGTGCACCAGGCAGTAGCGCAGGAAAGCCCGGCCCCTGCCCACGGGGGTCTTCAGCTTTGGGGGGGGGGAGCGAGGGTTAGCCAGCCCCCCGCACCCTGCTGCCCCCAAAGCCCAGCCCAGCCCATGATGGGGGGCTCCCAGGCTGGTTCTGGGGGTTCAGGGGGCAGCGGGGGCGCTTATGAGAGGGGAGGGAATCGAGCAGGAGTGCGCGAGTGCCTGTGCGCGCAGGGGGGGTGCGCACACACGCGTGGGTGCCCCGTGAGCCCCCCCCCCCTGTGGGTGGCCCGTGCCCACCTTGTCCAGCGAGGTGACGAAGCGGACGCCCTCGTGCTCCTGCCGGCGCCGCGCCAGGCCCTGGCACAAGAAGTCCCAGTAATCCTTCCGCTGCCCAAAAAAACTCTTCTTCTCCTTCAGGTCGAACTGCCAGGGACACGGGCTCGGTTGGGGGGTCCCCGTGTCCATCCCCGTCCCCCCCCCTTTGGTATCCAGCCGGCTCCTCCAGTGGGGACCCTGCGCGGCTCCTCGCGGTGTCCCCAGGCTGGGGACAGCCCCGGGCACCGTCTCCGTGCCTCAGTTTCCCTCGGGGCTACCTGCAGGAGGAACTCCAGCTGGGCGCAGAGGCTGTGCAGCTCCCGGCTGCCGTCGGTCACCGGCCGGTTCTGCTCCCGGTAGCCGCGGTTCAGCTCGCCGATGGTCTCTGCGGGGCGCCGGGGATGAGCTGGCACGGCCCTACCCGGGCACCCTGCCCAACCCCGCAGCTCCCGGTTCCCAACCCTGGGGATTTCTGCCCGCAGGTGAAAGAGGAACCCGGGGAGGGAGGCGCAGGGGGGAGCAGCGGGAGCAGGGGGGCACAGGTACCCGGCGGGCAGCGGTGGCGGGGATGGGTTTGGGGGCACGGGGGGAGCTGTGTTGGGGTGCCAGCGGGATATCGGGGCCCGTGGGGACACGCTGGGGGGGTTGGCACGCTGCCACACTTACTCTGCAGGTCCCTGATGACACGGTTGAGCTCCCCGTCCCCTGCCATGGCTCCGTCCCCCAGCCTGGGGAGGGGGCTCTGCAAAGGCAGGGTGCCCGTGAGGGGTGCCTGGCCTCTCCAAACCCCACAGACAGGGGTTATAACCCCCCCGGCTCCACCACGGGGCTGCCTTCCCTTCAGGTAAGAAACGGGGGTGGGCTCAGGCACCCCTTTCCCCCCCAATAACCAGGGTATGGGGTGGGCAGTGCCACCCCGTGCCGTGCGCCCTTGGCTGCCCACGGTGCCACGTCCCCAAAACCCTTGTGCTGTGCCACTGCCCGGTTCCTCAGGGTGCTGCTGGCGCTCAGCCACCCCTCCCGTCCCCGTCCCCGTCCCCGTCCCTGTCCCCGTCCCCGTGTCCCCCAGGATTCAGGATGTGGCTTTGGCACAGGGGAAGCGCTGCCTTCGCTTCTGCTCTCGCTTCCCTTGCGCGTGCCACGAAGAGCGCGGGGGGCTCCCGGCACGGGGCAGGGGGGGTGTGGGGGTAGGAAAAGGGGACACCACCCCAAATGCAGACCCCAAAAACGAGCCCCCTGGTTGGTAGAGCCCCCCCCCCAGCACGGCATGCTGCCCACAGGAGCACCACGAGGCTCGGGGGGTGTTGTGGGCACCGGGCTGGGGGGCACGGGGTGGCACCGCGGGGACAGGGCGAGGGACGGTGCCCGTCGGGGTGGCACCTGGGGGGCAGGTCACTGCCACGGGGCTTTGTGGGGCCAGTGGGGACACCCGGCCTCCTGTCCCCGTGCCCTTGGGCGCCCTTGGGTGCCCTTGGATGTCCCTGTCCCTCCCTGCCCGCCCTGCCCGTGCCTCAGTTTCCCTGTTGGAGCTGCGCCCCCCCCCCCCCCTTACCTGCAGCCCTGGGGTGCCCCCGGGGTGCCGCCGGGTGCCGCCGGGTGCTGGCTGCTCCCCGCTCCCACCCCGCGCCCCGCTCCTTCTCCTTTTGTACCTTCGCCCAGGAGGAAGTGCACGGGATGGGGGTGGCCGTGTGGCCCCCCCCCGGCACCCCGCACCGAGCCCCACAGCTCTGCCCCCCCCACACCAGCCAGCTCCCTGCACCACCGGGGGTGTTGGTTATATGGGGACCCTCCTGGATGGATTTCTGCAGGGGGGGGGAGCACTGTGCCGGGTCTGGGGGCACCCCGACACCCCCAAAAGGGTGGGCACAAGGTTTTGGGGTGCTTTGAGGGACGGCCCCCCTATTTTGGGGAGCGGGTTTGGCTACGAGCAGCCACGGGGGAACAGCATCCCTAAGGGACAGAGCCCCCCCCATGCACAACAGCCCCAGGGGAACATCCCCTAAGCACAGAGCCCCCCCCAGGAGGAGCAGACCCCCCAGCAAAGCCCATAACCCCCCCTAGGGTCCCCCCCCCAAAGTGCTGTGCCCAGAACCGGGGTGCAAACACCCCCCTCGTGCACCCCAACCGTGCCCCCCCCTCTCCATCAACGCAGGACCCGGGGACCCGCTGCCACCCTGCTCCCCGGGGGGCTGCCCCCAACGTCCTGCCCCCCCCCCCTCACCATCACCCCCTGTGCCCTACCTGTGCCACGGGGGTCGGGGGGGGCACGGCCACCCCCAGCCTGGCCTCGCTCGGCACCAAAGCGAAAGTAGGAAGTGCGGCACCGAGCAGGGCCTGCCCGGCCCCCCCTCGGGGTGCCGGCATGTGGGGTGCCCCCCCGGCACAGGGCAGAGCCCCCCCCATCCCCACCACCCCCCATCACCCCATAACCACCGAGCCCAGCTCCCTAAATGGGTGTTGGGGGGGGGCCACACGCGTGTGCGCCGTGCCCACAGCCGTGTCCCTGTCCCCCCCCCCCAGCATCCCTGTCCCCTGGGGGGGCCACCCAGCAGCTGTGTCCCTCCGTCCCTGAAGGGGGGGGGTGTTGGGATGGGATGGGGCGGGGGGGGGGCTCTGGGGGGGCCGCCTGCCCGCCCTTGGCGCGGGTGCAATTCAATTAGCGGGGCCTGGCGCAGCCAATAACGCTAATGGCCCCGCACAGGCCTGGCGCTGCCTGGCTTGGGGGGGGGGCGCGGGGGCCATCTGCTAATTAAATGGGGGTGGGGGACAGCGTGGCCAGCGGTGATGTCACCTCCATCACTGGGGGGGGGGCTGCGCCTTGCTTACACCCCCCCAGCCCTCTGTGCACAAGGGACCCCCCCATGTCCCCACCCCATGTCTCCCCCCCCCCAATATTTGGGGGGTTTAGGGTGTGCCCTGCGATGAGGAGACCCCCCCGGTAATGCTGTGTGGGCTCAGGGGGGCTGTGGGGGGGCACCCATCAGGGGGGTGCACCCATGGAGGGGTCACCCCTGAAGCATCCCAAAGCTGTGGGGAAGGGGCTGGCTCAGCTGGGGGGGGCTTGGGGGTGCCAGAGCGAAACTGGGGGGCACGATGTGGGTTTGGGGGGGGGCAAATCAGGGCCAGGCATCCCCTAAATGACCGGGGGCTGGGGGGGGGTGCTGCCAGGATCCGGCACCCACCCCACAGCGGGACCCGGTGGGTGCAGGGGGGGCCGGCAGGGGGCACGGGGGGGGGGCAGAGCCCTGGGGTGCGGGGGGGGGGAGAAGGAGAAGGAGGAGGAGGAGGAGGAGGAGAAGGAGGAGGAGGGGGGGGGAGCGTGCTGGAGCTGGCTCCCACCCAAGCACTGCAGGACATGGGCGGGCACGGTGCTCCCTGCCTGCTGCCAGCGCGCAGGCGACGCTGGGGGACCAAAGTGGGGGGGGACACACACACAGGGCCTGGGGGGGACCGCAGCCCCCAGCCCATCACCACCGCACGGTCCCGTGCCCAACAGCGGGGCACCTCCCGGGCACCTCCCGGGCACCGCAGCTTGTTGCGACCTCAGGGCACGGCTGGATTTGGCTGCTGACCCCCCCCCCAAATTCCCCATCCCCAAAAAGTGTCCCCCCCCCCCCCCCCCATCCTGGGTGACCCCCGGGTAGGGGCACCATGACCCGGCTGCGCTGGTGCTTTGCCACCTTGGTTGGCTGGGGGCGATCGCTGGTGTCCTGCCTCCTGCCCCTGCGCGCCCGTCGCCACAGGGAGGTAAGGGGGTGCCGGGGGGGGGGCCACGGGGGTGTCACGGCACGGGTGGGGGCGCACGGAGCTGGGGCAGCTTCTGGGGGTGCGTGGGGCTGGGGGGCAGCCTGGCACTGCTCCTGCCACCTGCAGATATCGAGGGGTTAAAGTGTGCCGGGGGGGGCCTTGGCATTTATCCCTCCTTGTGTGCGCCCCCCCTGCATGGCACTGGGACCCCCCCTCACCCTGTAACCCCTGCCCTGCTGGGATCCCCGTGCCCTTATGGAGTGGGTGCTGAGGATAAGGGGTGTCCCTGTGTCCTTACAGCACCCAGAATGGGGGGACCCCATCTCCACTGTGGGGGGGGGCCCTTGTGCCTAAAAAGCCCCCAACCCCGGAGATCCCCGTGCCCAGAACGTGCCCGTTGTGCGCAGCAGGATCCCTGTCCCCAAAAAGCCCCCAGCCCGTGGTGCCCCCCAGGAGCAGGATCCCGGTGCCGAAAGTTTGCCCTGCACGGGGTGTCCCCGTCCCCGTTGTCACCCAGGGTGTGGGGGGGACACCAGCCCCCAGCGGGGGGGCACCCACGGGTGACACGCACGGCACGCGTGGCACACCCGGTCATGCGTGTGCCTGGTGTGTGCACGGGGAGGGGGGGGCACCGTGGGGGCACCGCTGGTGGAAGAAGGCGTGGGTGGCACTTGGCTGTGCCGGGGGGGGGGACACGGTGGCCCTGGGGGGGGGGGACAGGGCACACAGAGGGCCCCTGCTAATAATGCTGGGGGGCTGGGATTTGGGGGGGGGGATGCGCCCGCACCACTGGTACCCATGGGGGGCTCCCTGTGCTCTGTGCCCCCCCCCCAGGGAAATGAGCCCCCCCCGAGGCTTTGGGGGGCTCCCAGCCACCAGCCAAGCCCCCCCACTTGTGCCAGGGCACCCAAATCCCCCCCCCACCCCCCCTATAAGCACTGCCGAGCGCTCGCCCCCCCTGCGAGGCCCCCAGCTCTGCGCAGCGTGGCCTTGGCACCGCGCTGCTCCCTCCCCGGGACCACCCAGGGGACAAGCGGGGGGCCCCCCCGGCCACCTCCACAGCGTTTTTTTGTCTTTTTTTTTTTGGGGGGGGGTCTCCCTGAAGGCGGCTGCCCCCCATACATCCCCCAAAAGCGCCGCTGGGTGCTGCGAGGGGGCTGCGGAGGGTGCGCGCTGCCCCCTTCTCTTTGTCCCCAGGTTGGAAAGGGGGGGAGCTTGGGGGGGGGGGGGCTCGGTCCCGGGTTGGGGGGGTCGGGGGGGGGTCGGGGGCGGTCCGGGCGGGCGGAGCGAGCGGGGCCGGGCTGCGGGCGGTGCGGCGGGGCCGCCGGGGCAGCATGACCGGGCTGTGCCTCTCCTGCCTGCTTTGGGTACGGGGCCGGGGGTACCGCGCACTGGGGGGGGTGGGGGGCGCACGGAGGTGGGGAGAAGCTGGGGGGGGGTTGGTGTTGAACCGGGAACGGCTGTAAAAAAGAGGAGGGGGGCGCGGGGAGTGGGGGGGGGGCGGTGGAGGAGTGGGAGAGGTTTGGGGGAAGTGCTGCGCTGGCACCGGGGTGCCCCCCCCCGAGTATCCCCGGGGGTCTCCGGGGGTGGGGGGAGCCGGGATGGGGCCAAGAGGAGCAGAGGGGGGTGGGGGGGCACCGGACCGGGACGGCTGCAGCAAGGGGGGAGCGGGCGGAGGGGGCTGGGGAGGATGCGGGGGGGACACGGGGCTGGCCGGGGGGGCTCGGTGGGGGTGTGTGGGGCCCCCCCGTTACGCGCAGCCTGGCCCTGTGCTCGAGGCTCCGCTGCGCCGTGGCGCTTGGAGGAAGGGGGGGGGCACTGGTCAAACTGGGAGGTTCTGGTGTGTGCTGGGGGCTCTGCGCCCCCCCCTCCCCATCCAGACCAGTCGGGCTCCGAGGCTCCGGGGGTGCCCGAGGCTCCGGGGCAGCACCCCAAAAATGCCCCCCTCCCACCTCAGCTTTGCAGCCCCAGCCGAAGGGGATGGGGGATGGAGGAGGCGGGTGTCCCCCTTCCCAGGGGGGGGGACATTCCCTCTGCTGTCCCCCCCGCGGCTCTCTGCAGTGCTGGGCAGTGAACCCAGGCGTCCCGGCGCTTGATCCATCTGGCACCTCTCCCTGGGGCCTCATCCAGCCCAGGACACCTGGGTCCCCTTCCAGCCTCCTTGGGTCCCTCTGCCGGATTTGGGGACCCCAGGCTCTCAAGGTGACAGCCCCAGAGGGGCTCAGCCCCCCCCTGTGTGTCCCCCCCCAGCCCCAGAACGGAGCTGGTGCCCGGATCTGGCTGGCGGGGAGCTGGGATCCCATTGTTTCCCGGGACTGGGGGCACCTCCCCGGCGCGGGGACGGCGTTGGCACCGTGACAAGCACAGGGGGGCTCTGTGGGGTGGGAGCAGGGGGGGCTGCGCTTCCCCTGATGAGGATAATTGCCCTTAACGAAGCAGACCCCAGCTCCTGTGCGGGGTCAGGCTGGCGGGGTGGTGGTGGGGGGGTGCGCGTGTTGGAGACGGGCTGGCATCCCCGGGCATCCCTGGGAGCGGGGGGCAAAGCCTCTTCCCGGGGCACCCTGCAGCGGGGAGGCTGCTTTGCATATGCAAATGAGCTCATGGCATCGTTAGGCCTCGCTGTCACCCAGCAACTCTGCAGTGGGAGCCCCTGGGGGGGTGGGGGGGGGGGACACACAACACGGACCTTGGGGGGTTTGGGCACCAAAGGGGACGTTTTGCCCGCAGCCACAGGATCTGGGGCCCCCACCCCTCACTGGGGAAACTGAGGCAGGAGGAGCAAGGTGGGGGGGGGCAGCACGGACACTTCGGGTGCCCTGTGCAGCGCGGCGAGGCGTGCTAGCCCGGGGGGGGGGAGCAGGGTGAAAAGGGGGGGCTGCGGGGCCTCAGCGTAATCCCATTAGTCCTGGCACGGAAAGGCGGATTTGTGGGATCTCACGGCTTCATCACGGCCAGGGGGACCCCCCCTCTCCAAACAGCCGGGGGGCGGTCGGGGTGGGCACCCCCGTGCCAACACTTGTGCACACTTGTGCGCACACAGACGTGCACTTTACACGCACAAACCCGTGCGTCCACGCGTGTGCACACCCACAAGTGGTCCCACGCCGTGCGCGTCTTCATCTCTCCGTGTGCACCCCCGTGCGCGCACACCCCCCGCGTGCGCTCACACGCGTGTGCTCAGCCCCGGTGCGCGCCGCCAGAGGGCGGCAGAGACTCTTTATAGGGCCCGGGGGGTGTCGCAGCCCCCCCCCCGGCACCGGTGGGGCGCGGGGAAGGCGCAATTGGGGTGCCCTGGGGGGGCGTCAGTGTCCCTACCCGGAGGGGAGCTGAGGCAGGGCGAGGGAGCGGGGGTCTCCCCAACTTGCTGATGTGTCCCCGTGTGTCCCCCCCAGCCCCAGGACCTGGAGGCCCCCCCGGCGCACGCCTTCAAGATGACGAGCTTCAAGAAGGTGAAGGCGTGCGGGATCTGCCGGCAGGCCATCACGCGCCAGGGCAGCACCTGCCGAGGTGAGCGGACACCACCCCGCACGTGTGGGCACGGGCACGCTCACGGCCCCGCTGCCTGCTCCTCCCTTCGCTTTCCTGGTGGCCGCTGTCCCCCCCCCCGGTGAGGCCGGGGCGCCCGGTGGGACACGCGGTGACGTGTCCCCTCGCACGTGTGTGGTGACGCCGAGCCCCGTGCGAGGGGCGGCGGGAGGAAACGCTCCCGGCCGCGGGAACAATGCGCCTTCCTGTGTTCCCTGCGCTGCAGGAAACCATCCCGGGGGGGACGGGGTCTTGGGAGGGGGCCGTGCAGCCGCGGCCACGCTGCGCGGGGACCCTGGCATCCCCTTGGGGTGGCGCACCGGGGTGCGCCTGGTGTTGCCCCACTGATGGGTTGGCGTCCTGCACGGAGACTCGCAGTGCGTGTGCACAGCTGCGTGGGTGTGCAAGAGCTCACAAGCAGAGTTGGCACCACGCGCTCTCCATCCGTGCCCCCTACCTCCAGGCACCGCGGTGCGCACAGGCACACGCGCCCCCGGCACGTTGGCACCACGGGGGGGGACGTGTCCCGCGTGTGGGGCGCACGGGGGCAGGGTTTGTGCATCTCTGCGGGTGCACCCGCAGTCCTGGGGTGCTGGTGTGGTCCGTGCCCCCTCGTGGGTGCGACCCTGTGTGTGGGGTCACCACGGGCTGCCCCCACGTGTCCCCTCTAACGCCCTCTCCCCTCCCGCAGGCTGCAAGCTCTCCTGCCACACCAAGTGCCAAGCCAAGGTAAGGCTGGTCCCCTTTTGTCCAGGGGGGGGTCTGGGGGCTTAAGCAGGGGTTTTGGGATCCACGCCGGCCATCCCCAACCAGTTGGGCACCCGGATTGCTGCCTGCTCACGGCGGCACCGCTGTCACCAGTGCCAAAGCGGCAGCGTGCCACCCTGCTGCCCGTGCCTGCCCTGCCATCGGGGCTGGGTTTTGGGCTGCGCATTCCCGAGCCCCCGGGGAGGGCCGGGTGCCAGGCGGCTCCGGGGCTGGCATCTCTGGCGGGAAGAGGCTGGCGCGCCCCGGGCGGGCAGCGTGGGCTGGGACGTGCCTGTGCCCGTGCCTGTGCCCGTGCCCGTGCCCGGCTGGGCAGGGAGGGAGAGGATCAGCTCTGGAGCCCCGAGGCGGCCGTGCCAGGGGCCGGGCACGCGTGGCGCTTCGCAGCGTGCCGCGGTGTGGGTGGTGCTGGAGCAGCCCTGGCACCACGCCGGGGGCTCAAGGGGCTGCAGGGGAACCTTTGGGATGCGCCCGGCACCCCAGATCCCGAGCGGGCAGGGTAGAGGTGGCTGGGAGGCTGGGCAGGGCTGTGCCACCCTGTGGGGACCCTGTGACAATCCGGGGGATCCCGCGTCACCCCGGGGACCCTCTGCCAAGCGCCCCGGGGCTGAGCTGGGGGAGGCAGCGTGCCCTGGTGATGGGGAGAGGGAATGGGGATGCCGACAACACGGCACGCGGTGGCGGGGAGCGTCTGGCAGCGTTTACAGGCGGGAGGAAGCGTCTGGTGGGGATTCTCCGCTGTCTGCTATGGGGTTGCGCACCCGCAGGGCGTTGCACCCAGGGCGCTGGCTCGGTGCGTGAGGGAAGCCCGCTGCAGTCGGTCGGCCTCCCTCACCCTTCCCACGCTCGTCGGGGGCTGGAGCTTCCCCCTGCCGCGGGGGTGCTGCTGGGGTGGGGGGGTGCGTGCGTGGGGCCGGGGCCGGGGGCCTTCTCCGCAGCTCCGCTGGGCCAGCGCCCAGGGAGGGGCTGCTGCGGCCAGGCCAGCAGCCAGCGGGCTCACGCCAGCTCGTTCCTTTAGGGTCTCCAGGGAGGGAGCGGGTGGGGAGGGGGTGAAAACGGCCTCGGGTCCACCTGAAGCCCCTCGCCTTTAACCCCTGCGCCCCCTGGATGCTTGGGGAGTGGGGAAACTGGATCCCCCCCCCCGAGGTGCTTGGTGCTGTTCACCCCAACGCTTCCTCCTGCTGCCCTGGAGATGCTGCTGAGCTCGTGCCCCCCTCCCCGGCTGCTCCTGTCCCATTCGTGTCCCCTCCCTGTGGTTTCCCCAAGGGACCTGCCCCGAGCCCTCCCGCAGCCCCCTGCCAGCACCGCTGGATTCCTCCTGGCCCCATCTGGGGAAAAACCCCACGTAAAAGCCCCAAATGGACGGGCTCCGGTGGGAAGGGGGATGCGGAGGTGCTGGTGGCACCGAGGGGGACGTGGGGATGGCGAAGTGGCCGTGCCCCCGCGGTGGCAGGCGAGGCTGGCGGGGTGCCCGCAGCCCGTGGGCGGCACTGGGGGGGCCGGGGCAGACGCACAGACATCATCTGGGAAGCACGAAGCCGTTCCCATGCCCATGTAAGGCCCTTCTCGCGCCCGGCCCCTCCGCTCGGGGATTTTTCCTTGCTTAGCAAACCTTCCCCCCTCGGTCTGAGGGGGACGGACGGACGGACACCGGCGTGCGCTCGAGCCCCCCAGCCTTCCTCCTCCATCCCTCGCTGTGCCAGGGTCCTCAGCCCAAAGTTGGGGGGGCTGCAGCTTCCTTTGAAAAATGGGGAAACTGAGTCACGGGGGGTGGCCGGGCACGTGTGAGCCCCCGGGGTGCGTGGGCAGGTCCTGTCCTCACTCCCGAGCTGTGGTGCAGAGGTGGGGGCCCCATCCCGTGGGTCCCACCCTGCCAGGGTGGTGCTGCTGGGGGCGACCCCAAGGTGCTGGGTGCAGGGGGGGCCGCGCGTGCTCCCGGATTTCAGCCCCGGGGACATGCTGGGGGCCGGATCCATCCCCTGCTGGCCCCGTTCCAGGCTCGGCTTGGTTGCCAAAGTGCCCCCCACGATGGGGTCGGGGAGGGGGGGGGTTTGTCCATCATTAAACCGGGCGCTGGAGCGGGGCCAGGGCGGTGCAGCGAGGTGTGTCCTGGCCACAGCGATCGCTCCCGGTGCCCGCGGCACCTCCTGTGCCCCCGCACGGGGACGGGGTCCTGGGCTGCGGGAGGGGGGGACGCGGCGGGGACGCATCCGGGCAGCCTGGATTTGGGGTGCTGGGTGCTGTTTGGGGCACGGCCGGGCCCTGTGGCTGTGCCAGGCAGGGGGGACACGGGGAGGGGACAGCAGTGACCCCGCTGCGGCACACGGCTGTCCTGCTGGCCTGCCCCCAGCCCCGTGCCTCGGGCTGGGCGTCCCGTCCCCGTCCCCGATGCCCCCCGTTAAAAGCCACCCTGCCTCCGGGACAGATAATTAGCAACACCCATGGTCTCCACAACACAGCACGGGGGAGGAATGCGGCAGGAATGTGTCCTTGGCCCTGGCACGGGCCCAGCCGGGGTGCGGGACAGGGGGCTGCAGGGGGGGCAGCCCTGCCCGGCCGCTGTGCCAGCTGGTGTTGATGCAGCGGGTCCTGGAGGGGGGTTTGGGTTGTGTTGTTTTTTTTTTCCTTCTTCTTCTTTTTTTTTTTTTTCTCTTTCCTTTTTCCCCTTCTTTACGTCACCGCCGAAATATTCAGCCTCTGTCTCAGCTCTGGGGGGGGGGGGTCGGTGGAGCTGGGGCCCGTCCTGCACCCTCCGGGTGCTGAGCCCGCCCGCGCTCAGGGCAGGGGGGAGCGCGGGGAGGCTCCCCCCCAGGGCTGGTCCCCACGTCCCCTTCCTTCTGCCACCCTGGGGGTGGGTGGGGATGCTCCTCCCGGGCTGGGTGCGCTCCGGGATGGCTGTTTTGGGATAGGGATGGCTGTTTTGGGATGGGGATGGCTGGTTTGGGATGGGGATGGCTGTTTTGGGATGCGCAGGAGCTGGTTCAGGTGGGGTCCGTCACCGGGCCCAGGTTTCCCTGGGGGGGTTCCGTGAGGCCACCGGAGACACTGGGCCGCCTGCTGGACCCGTCCCCCTGTCCCGTGTTGGCTCCGGGATGTTTTTGGTGGCTGGCGGGGGTCTGAGTTCAGCGACACTTTAAGGACTCGAGTGGCTGCGCCCTGTGAAGGGGACGCGTCAGCTCCCCAAGGGACAGCTCCGTCGCCTCCCTGGGGACAGCTCCTGCAGGCAGGGGACAGGGACGAGCTGTCAGTGCCCTCCGCTCACCCCCTGGATTGCCGATCCTTTCCCATCTGGCCCCAGCTCTTCCCACACTGGGCTTTCCCAGGGCCTGGGAGCTGCCCCGGGGCCGTGTCCTGGGGAGCCGAGATTTGTGCCGGGTCCAGCTCCGTGCCCAGCTCCTGGGCTGGGGGCGTTCGTTGTTCCCCTGCCCCATTTCTGCTGGAAAGCCCCCAGCCCCCCGAGCCCTCCGTGGGCACGCAGCCGCCCCGTGCCTCGGTTTCCTCACGTGCCGGGGGCTTGCTCCACGCTTTCTAGGAGCACCGGGTGCAGGTGCCAGCAGCGGCTGCGTGGGGCTGAGGAGGAGCGGCCCCGGTGTGGCGCAGGGGATGCGATCAGCGGGATGCTCGGGTTGGACGTGGAAGGCTGTGGCTGGCTCCTGCCCCACGCCGCTGGCCCTGGGGGGAGAAGGGCGAGCCCCTCGCTGCCATCCCATCCCAACCCACCCCATCCCACCCCATCCCACCCCCTGGCTCCAGGCAGAGCCAGCCCTGGAGTTTTTTTGGCTGGGCCCGCGGCGCGAGGACGGAAACGCAAACAGGAACGGGGAGGTGTTGGGCGAGAAAATGTCAACAGTGCCGGGCCCGGCGGCTGGCTCGTGGCCCCCCCGGCCTGTTTGCCTTTCTGTGGGCTCGCCCCCGGCCCCGCTGCGGCCGGGGTTTCCTTACACCACGGCCCCTCTGCGCCCCGGTGTCCTGGCACTGACCACTTGCTCGCATGCCGCTGCCGGTGCCCGCGGGCAGGGCTGGGGCTGAGCTCCGAGGAGGAGGAGGAGGAGGAGGCTGGAGGGAGGTGGGAGGAAGGCCAGGGGGACGTTGGGTGTGCCCCGGTTTTGGGACAGGCCAGTGGGGGGGCTGGCAGGGTGTCATGTGCCACGGGACAGCGCCGGCAGCCAGGGCTTCCCCATCCTTTTTTTGGCTTTTTTGGGGGCAAAGCTTCGCTGCCCCCGCTCCGGCACCAGCGGGGTACCCAAGAGCCATTTTTCGGGCATGCAGGGTGGGGGACCGAGCTGTCCCCTGTTTGGGGGGGCCAAACAGAAAAGCCCCAAGCCGAGCCCCATGCCCGTGCCCCTGCCACCCCCCTGCCAAGGGCACGGGGACGCCGCCGGCGTCACATGGGGCGATAAGGCCCCGACCCCGCCACCCGCCCGGGGCCCCTTGGCACGGGGACGTGCGAGGCGCTGGGCTGGGCTGCTCGGGGAGGGGGGCAAAATTTGGATTTGGGGGTCTGGGGGGGTGTGTCCCCCTTCGCCAGCGCCCCTCGCCCCGGGGCCCGGCTCCCGGTTGCCTTTAAGGGCGTTTTTGGGGGAGGCGAGGGGAGCGGGGCTGGGCGTGTGCGTCCGACTTGGAGCGCGCCGGAGAGAGGGAAGAGGAGAAGAAAGAGAGGGAGAAGGGAGAGGAGGGAGGGGAGCGGTGGAAAAAAGCCACCCGGGACCCCCCCGTCCTCCCCCAAGGCCGGGGGCCGGCGCCCCAGGGCCCCCCCCAGCAGCCTTGGGGGTACGGAGGGGCGAGGAGGGGGGGGCTGCAGGGACCCCCTCCCCGGCTCCCCTCCATCGCCGGGGTCCTGCCTGCGGGGAGCGAAACCCTTGGGCTCTCCCCCCCCTTTTTCCCTCCCCTCCCTCCTCCCTCCCTCCTTCCTTCCTTCCTTCTCCGGGCTTGTCCCGGGGAGGGAGGGGGGCTCTGCCTGCAGTCCGCCTTCACGCCTGCCCGCCCGGGCGACGCTGGGCTCCCGCCTGCCCCCGGCCCCCCCCTCCCTCCCCCGTAAACCCCCCCCCCCCAGCCACCCCCAGAGCCCCCCGGCCAGGTGAGGCTGCGCTGCCGTCCCCCTCGGATGTAGGCAGGCGAGACCCCGGATGGATTTCGGGAGCGTCATGAACCAGGTACAGCTGGGTGCCACGGCACACGGGGGTCCTTGCCCCCCCCTCTTCCTCCCCCAAAACCCCATTAGGGGGACAAACGCTGCGCGGGGCGGCATCTCCTGGGGGTGTGTGGGGGGGTCCAAGCGTGACAGCCGTGCGGGGAGGGTGCTGCGTGGCTGGGGGACCCCCTCCTGCGCCCCCCTGCACACTCCAGGTTTGGGGACGCTGCTGGGGGTCGGTGCCCGGAGGGGGTCCCGCAGGGGGTGGGGGGCTCGGAGGGGGCAACGCGGGGAGCAGCGTCAAGGGAGGGGGCCAGGGAGGGGGTGCAGGGTGTGGGGGGTCCATCCCGGACACCCCGTGCCCCCTCTCCACGGACGCAGGAGTGGGGGGGGCCTGGCAGCCGTGTCCCCTCACTGGGGGGGTCACGGGGTGGGCTGCGTGTGTGTGGGGACAGCCCCGCAGCTCAGGGGTTAATCCCCCTCCCCGTCCTCCTGCGGGACCGTCAATGGTTAAACCCCGGGTTAATGAGTGGTGAGGGGCCTTGGGGAGAGGGGGGGGGACACCACAGTGGCCTCCTGGCCCCCCCCTCCCACCCCGACGCCGCCCGGGCACGCAGAGGGTTAAATTCGCCAGGGCAGGTCCCGGCGGCGCAGATGTTTTTGGGCTGTGTTCCTGGGAGAGGAAACGGCTGAGCGAGGCATCAGCCGTTTTGTTTTTAAGGGGAAAACAACAAAAAAAAAAAAAAGGAGAACTGCGCAGCCCCGTGCGGGGGCCGGGGTCCGTCCCTGGGTGTCCCCCCCGGCTGTGGGTGGTGGGGACAGAGCCGGCAGGGGGGCGGCGGTGGCTGCGTCCCCTGGGTGCTCGTGGAGGGTGCTGGGGTGCGCTTGGGTTTGGGGACGCGTTTTGGGGAGCCAGGGGGTACCCGAGCACGCGCCCCGTGCCCCTGCAGCGAGGTGACACGGAGAGGGCTGCGCTGTCCCTGCTGGGGCACGGCGTTGCCGGCGGCCCCCTGCTCGTCCCACACCTCCCTGGTCAATGCCACCCCCGTGGTGGCACCCCCGGGGGACACGAGCCCCCGGTCTCCGCTTTGGAGCCTCCCTAGGGCAGCCTCTCCGCGGGCCCCCGCGCCAGGAAGGGCAGGGCTGGCGGTGACGCTTCGTGGGGCCCCGCTCCTCGGGGCTGTGCTCGCCCGTGTCACAGAGTTTTGGGGTCCTGAGCCCCACCCGGGGCCTCACCCCAAACGCTGAGGGCCGGTGGCTCTGTTTGCACCCCGGTTTGTTGGGGGGAGCAGAGCCAGAGGGTTCGCCTGGTGCCACCCTCCCGCTGGCTTTGCTGTGCCCCGTGGCCAGCCTCGTGCGCCCTGTCCCCGTGGCACCCCAAAACGGTGGCGCCTGTGTCCCCTCAGCCCCCTGCCACCCCCGCAGGAGCGGGGCAGAGCCCCCCAGGTGGCGCAGGAGGGGACAGTTTGGGCACGGGGATCGCGGCCCCACGGGGACCGGGGGTACCCCCGCTGCCAGTCCCACGTGGGGATCCACTCAGCGACCAATCCTGTGCCGGGATCCCTGCCTTGGCCAATCCCATCTGAGTATCGGGGATCCAACCGATGCCACGGGGGGGGATCCACGTGCCGACAGCGAGGATCCACTCGCAGACCAATCCCTGCAAGAATCCACTCGCTGGCCAATCCCGCACGAGGACCTCTCCATCCCAGTCGATCCCTGGGGCCGATCGGGGTCCCCAGGGGGGGACGAGAGCCCTGGGATCCCCCCGCCCCGGTGGCTGGAGCAGGGCGCAGTGACCCCGCTCCTATCCGGGGTCCCCATTCCGGGGCAGGTGGCACCCTGGGGACGGGCATCCCTGCGCCCACGGGTGGCAGCACCCACGGGTGGCAGCACCCACGGGTGGTGGCCAGGCCGGGAGAGCGGCCACGGGACGGGCGCTGGGGCCGCAGCCAGGCAGGCGCTGGCCTGGCGGGGCGGCCGGTGCCGAAACGTTGCCTTTTTAGGTGCTGGAGCACAGCACGGCCCTACCCGTGGCCGGCCCCGTGCCGAGCCCGGCGCCCGCAGGAGGAGGCAGAGCAGGGCCGGCCCCGCTCTGGGGCACGCCGAGGTGCCCTTGCCGTGCTGCCGACCCCAAAGAGCCCTTTTGCATCCCAAGAATGTCCAAGGGCACGGCTTCTCCTCCTTCTCCCAGTCCGGCCGCTGCAACCCTTGGGCCGATTGCTCGAAGCCCTTCGGAGCCAGGAGCTGCCCTTATTTGGGTTAAACCCAGCTATTTTGGTTCAATGGAAACCAGCCGGAGTTGGAGGCCCCGCAACTTTCCCGCGCGTCCCCTTCCCGGCTCAGCCTGACAAGTGACACGCCACCGGGAGCCCTTGGGGCTGCCACCCTCCCTGCCCCTATTGCCACCTTCCTGGTGGGCCACCGGGGCAGGGGCCATCCCGGCCAGGCTCGGCACCGTGGGGCGGCTGCGCGGCGTCCCGGCAGCTCTCCGCTGCCTTCCCTTACATGGTCCCCTCGGCTTTGCTGCCCCGAGCCACCGCGCTGCCAGGGGACGAGGACTTGTTGCCACGAGGGTGTTTACGGGGCCAGCGCTCGGAGGTGTTTGTTGGAAATAGCAGGGAGGAGGTGGGAGGGGAGGGATCCTGCGCTGGTGCTGGGCAGGGAACCGCGTGCCGGGCGCACGGCCCCGCCGTGAGCTTAACCAGGCACCCGCGTGTCACCGGGGTGGCTGGAGGCCTCCGGCTGTAGCAGGGCAGCTGGGGATGTCCCCGGGCTGTGCCGCGGTGCCACGGCTCTTGGAGCACTGCGGGTGCTGTTGGAAATCAGTGCTGACCCCAAGGAAGGGCGCTGCTGGGGTTATGGGGGTTTGGGGTGGCTGTGGTGGGGTGCTTGGGGACGGCGTCCCCTTGCCTTCGCCCTGCCCCGGGGTTGGTGCTCATCCTTCCCCTGTGGTTGGGTATGGGGTGAATCCTTTCTGTTCCTGAGCCCTCCTTGTGGCTCTTCTGGGGTTTTAGTGGCCTGAATCAAGGAGGCGTGCAAGGGAGAAATAGGAGCGGGGCGTGCGGGTGCTGCAAGGGGTTCGCCCTGCAGCGAGCCTCCGGGCTGGGGATCGGAGGAGAGCACTTCCCTCCCCGGGTACCGCCAGCATCTCTTGTGCAACGGCTGCAGGGACACGGTGACGCCCAGCCCGTGGCCTCTGCCCTGCTCTGGGAGCGCCTCGGGGCCGGGCACGTGGCGGGGCTGTGGCTCTGGGAAGGGGATGCTCGGAGCAAAGCCTGGGAGCAGCGGGACCTCTGCGCTCCGGCGTCCGCCCAGCTCCTGACTCACCCCCAGCTCCTGACTCATCCCGGCCAAACTGGGGCTCCCGGCACGTCCTGCCCGCAGCCAGCGGCTTTGCAGGACACAGCTGAGGGGCAGAAACCCGAAAAGCAGCCGAGCACTTGCCGTGCTGGGGCGCTGAGCCCCGTTTTTCGGGATCCCCCCGCAAGCGGCTGGGTGCGGGCGCCCCGAGGCTGGCACAACGGGGTGCCCGCAGCGCACCGAGCCTGGGCAGGGTGGGGCTGGGCCGAGGGGGGGAGCGTGGCTGGAAACATGCCGTCCTCCCGCGGGGGACTTGTTGCATAAACAGGAGATCGGCTGCGGCGGCGAGAAACGCACGCTGTGAAATTTGGGGTGGGAGCAGGGAGCGGGCAGGTGGCCGGAGGGGCGCTGAGCCCCGGGGTCGCTCCCCTTCGGATGTGGGGGTGCCACCGCTCTCAGCCTTGTCCTTTCGGGGAGGTGATGCACAGCTGGGACGTGGGGTGGCACACAGCTCAGGTGACCGTCCTAGGGGGACAGAGGTCCCCTGCGGGGTGACACGGCGCTGGGTGCAAGGGGGGAGCTGGGGTGACTCCTCTCCACGCATCCTCTGGTGCCACCCCGGTGGTGTTCTGTGGGACAGTGACTGAGCCACTGAGTCACTGAGTCACCGTCCTCTTTGGCAACTGCACGTCCCACCCTCTGCCCAGCTCTTGTGGCTTCACGGGAGGGGATCGTCCTCCCCATGGCCCCGGGGGAGGCCATGTGTCTCCCCTCTGAGTGTCTCCACCGTGCCAGGGAGCGCACCGGGTGCGCGCTGGCTCCCGCCGCTGCTCCTGGCACCGCAAGGGTCAGCACCGGCCCGGATATCAGACGGCTCGGGCTTGTTTATCAGAGCTCCTGGGGAAGGGAAAAACAAAAACCGCCACCCAAAGGAAGGGATATGCGTCAGCGATGGGCCTGTGTAACCCACCGGCAGCTGGGAGGGCTGTGCCACGGGCCGAGGGCCAGTGCTTGCCCGGCCCCGGGAGCAACAGCGCAGCATCCTCGCGTCCCGCAGCCCAGCCAGGGGACCCCCGGAGTCACCGTGGGTGTTTGCTGTGTGCTGGATGTCCCAGGGGCGTGAAGTTTCTGCAGATGTTGTGCCAGCAGGCGGCTGGATGCAGGGGGAGCCCCTTGGCACCCTCCAAGTGCAGGATGTGCTCCGTGCCCAACCCTTTACGAGGCATCAGGGAGCCCCCACGGGCCGTGTTGGAGAAACTTGGGCTGGGCTTCACCTTCGAGGAGAGGCCGGGGTCTCACGGCGGGGACCCTTTGGAAGGGCTGCGACCTGGGGGGGCGCAGGGCTTGGGGGTGGGCGGCCACCCCGCTGCGCCTCGTTCCTCGCATTCCTGGGCAGGGCTGCCGGGCGGAGGGGTCGTGGCGGCGGGAGCCGGGCAGCAGGAATGCAAACACCGGCAAGGGGGGGGGAGAAGAAAGGCGGCTGTGTCTGCTGCAGCCCGGCAAACCTGGCCGGGGGGTGCACGAGACCCCCTGCCTTATCCCCCAAACCCCGGCAGCAGGGGACGTGGGGGTCCCTGGGGATGGCGGTGGCCCCGTCACCTGCGTGGTCCCCGAGCGTTTCCCTTCGTCTCACGGGCGCAGGGGCAGGACAGGCAGCGAGGGGCAGGGGGATGAGGGGACGGGTGCAGGGCTCGCCGTTGCCAAGCCCGGCTGAAAGCTCAGCCCCTTGCTCGCAGCCCCGCTGCCACCAGCTGGGGTGCCTCGGGGACAGGAGGGATGCTGCTGTGCCGCTGGGTCGGGAGCTCGGCTTCCCAAGGAAGGGCTGTGCTGCCCGGCTCGGGGGCTGCTCTCTTCTCCTTGAACCCGAGAGCTCGTTTTAGCCAAGCTGGAGAGGGGCAGAAACTTAAAATGGTGTTGGGCTCCTGCCGGCCTCCTAAAACTGCCTTTCTGGGATGAGAGAGAGACAGGCGGTGTTGGTGCCTCCTGTGAATGGGAGGAGAGGTGCCGGCTGAGCACAACCCCATATTAGTCATCGGAGAATCCACCGGGGCAGGGAATTATGACCACGGACACCCCCCGAAGCTTCTGCAGCTGAAGGAGCATCTGGAGCCTGAAAGCTTGGCGCGGAAACCAGAGGGCGGGTGGGCACGCGCCCTACCTGTCCTCAGCGCCCTTGTGTCCCGTGGCGGGGGGAGCGGAGCGGCTCCCCCTGTTCCCCCCATCGTTAGCCTCAGGAATTGGGGTTCTGGGGGTGCCGGGGTGTGGGGGAACCTGTGTGAGCATCCCTTTGGGGGGGCGGGTGTGGGGCGCAGCGTGGGGCGCAGCGCGGCCCCGTGCCGGCCCCGTCCGCGGCGGCTCGCTGCCGGAGAACATTCCAGGGAGGCTGGCGTGGGGCCAGCGCCGCGGGGCAGGGAAAGGGGCCTTTTATGGAAGCGTTTCTGCATTAGAATAAAATCATAATAATAATGCGCAGGGGAAGGGAGCGGGAGGAGGAGGAGGAGGAGGAGGAACCCCCGAACAAAACACGAAGGCGGGACGGGAACGGTCCGGCGGCTGGAGAGGGAGGGGGCACCTTTAGGATCTGGCTGCTCACAGCGGGGTTTTGCCCCAAACGTGCTTTTTGCAGCCCGTGGCAAGGGAGGAAGAGTGGGGTGCAAGGGGTCCCCGTGCCGTGGTGCTTGGGGACCAGCCCCGGTGTGGTGTTGGGCGTCAGAGCTCAGCACCTCGAGGCATCAGTGCCTGGGACAGGGCAGGGGGTGGCTTAATGGGGTCACTGCTCCCTGGGGACACATGTTGGGAGTATAGGGGACGAGCTGCCCCGAATCGCAGCCTCCCACCACCACCAGCATCCCCAGTCCTCCACGGGGCTGCAGCAGCTCCTGGTGCTGCTCCCGGCCCCGACAAACAAGGCGCTGCCTCTCCCAGCGCGGCGGCGGCGCGCTGCTGCTTCCCAGCGCGCTGGGGCGCACGCAAAACCCAAGGTTAATTGTCAGTAATTGCCGCTGGTAATTAAGGTAACAATAGCTGGGCTGTTCGTCTGGCGTCTGCAGAAGCGCTCACGAGGCCGGGCTGGGTTTTGTTCCAGCAACCTGGGGCTGGGGCTGCCCCTGCTTGGCCGAGGACGCGTGGCACTGCCACCGGCACAGGGCGTCCCTAGGGTGTCCCCTAGTCCTCCCCTGTCCCTACAGGAGCCCAGCCGTGACCTTGGGATGGTGCCTGTGCTCCTGCCCATGGGTTTGGTGTCCCCATCGCTCCCTGCTGGGACGCTGCGCCCTGTCCCCTTCCCGTGCCGGGCTCTGCGGGGGATTAATTCGTGCCCTCTCTGTTCCCTTGCAGGCTGCCACCCCGTGCGCCCCCGCGGTCAACTATGAGCTGGTAAGTGCCCCCCACCCCGCGTGGAGCCGTCCCCGGACCCCCAGAGCTGGGGCTTTTTGGGGAGAGGGCTGGCACGGGCCCTGAGGAGGACAGGCGGGTGGGACGTGACCGGCTCAGGCTCTGGTGTCCCCTGGAGCCGGGGGCCTCCCCTCCCGGCTTGGAGCGGGTTTCTTGCACGCCCGGAGATGGCTCTAGCAGATGTGCCTTTGGCTGCGGGCGCCCAAGGCCGCGCGTTAGCGTCCCTTGCTATTGTCACCCCCCTTCTTTTGTCCCTCCCGGGGCCGTTTATGAGCAGACGGATGTGCACAGAGCTGGATGGAGGCTGGGGGGCGTCTGGGGTGACACGAACCCGGGGCTTTGGGCAGCCTGGCACGGTGCCGGGTGCCTGTGCCCCCCCAGGGCACCCCGTGGCACAGAGGATGCTCAGCAGGGCCCCCGCCAGCTCACAAGGGCAGCGCGTGAGCAGGGCCCCCTCCGTGGTTATCTGCCCCGGGTTTAATCTCCGCCTGCACCGCCTCGGGCACTTATCGTTGGCAGAAACGTGTTGGCTGCCAGCTGGGACCGTTACTGCGGCTTCGGGAGGAAATGGAAAGGGGTTTGCCCCGCTGCCAGGGCTGGAGGTGGCGGCGCTGCCCCTATCCTTGGGGTCTGGGCACTGCTGGCCCCTGTCCCCGGACCCTTTTCAAAGCTCCAGAGGCTGCAGGAGACGTCTCACCAAATGTACCCCTTCCTCAGCATCCCCTGCCCCGCGGGGACCCTCGCTGTGCCCCCGCAGCACCACGTTTATCTCGGGGAGCTGTGCAGAGGGGTGACCCCCGGGCAGGCAGTGCGGGGCTCGTGCCGTTGTTTTCCCCGTTGCATCGCGGCCCTACAACGCCCGGCGCCTGCTTTGGGGGGCCACGGCGGAGTCTGGGGGCTGCTTTTCTTCTTCTAAATCACCGCAGCGCTCCCACCTCACCCATGGGTTGTGGGGTGAGGAGGGATGTGGGAAGCATCCATCCTTTTTGGGGGATTTGGCCCTGGGGTATGCCAAAGGGGTGTTGGGGTGTGGGTGCTCTCCGTCCGTGACCGCGGCCCCGTGGGGGCAAGCTGCTGCGAGGCAGGGGGGCAGTGCGCTCGGCCCCCCTCAGGGCTCCGTGTCACCCCCGTGCCACGCTTGGGTTTCGAGGGATTCCCGGCTTTTAGGAAGAACGGACACGTCCTTCCCACAGGGACGCGGGCAGGGAAGGAAACGGCACGGCGGAGCGCTTCCTAGGAAGGGCCAGAAATAGCCGGGGGGGAACTTCTGACCCCGGCCTCCACTCTCTGTGTGTGTGCACGCGTCTCTCACCCTCTCTCTCTCTCCCGTTCTCTCCCTCTCCCCGTCTCCTTTCCCTCATTTCCCCCTCTCCTCCTGCCTGTCCGCCCGCAGCCGTCCCCAGGGGAGAGCATCACCCAGCAGGCGGACACCCCGGTAAGTGCCCCGTGCCAGGGGGGCCTGGCCTCCTCCTCGAGACATCGCTGGGGATGTTTCATGCCTGTCCTCTCGCCGCAAGCCACCCCGCAGCCACAACCCCTCAGCCCGCTCCCGAGGCCCCCCCCGGTGCCGTGGGGACCCCCCCGTGCCCAGAGCCGTGCCCGGAGCAAGCGGCGGAGGCGGTGGCAGAGCCCGGTGGAGAGGCCCTGGAGAGGAGGCCGGGGCTTTTGCCTCAAAGCCGGCTTTCCTGTCCAAGAGCTGGGGATCCGTTATTTAATCTGTGGACATGAAATTGCTAAGACAGTGTAGACAAACGGCCTGCCAAAGTCAACGCAGACGGCTTCCCCCTGCTCGCCTGCCTCCGCGCGCACCGGGGCTGGGATGGAGCGGGCCCCGGTGGGGATGGAGGATGGAGATTGGCCGTGAGGAAGAGGAGATGAGAGCCTTCCTCACCTGGGAGGCTGCTTGTCCCGTCCCTGTGGTGGTTCAGGTCACGTCTCCAGCTCTTGATGAACAGGAGAGAGGGAACCCAGGGCTGGGAAAGTCCAGCAGGGAGCTCTTCGCCGGCTTTGCTTCTCCTGGGGAGTTTTCTGGTCTTCCTGCGCCCTTTCTTGCGGCTCACATCACCCTGCACTGGTTGGGGGCAGGTGGGACCTGTGGGTTTCGGGTGGTGCCAAGAGCCTGGGGACATGCTGAGGTGACAGGAGAGGAGGCAGCTTGGGATGGGGACCCCAGGTCCCCGCTCCCGAGGGTCTCCGCGGCACCAATTCCACCCAGAGGGGCTCGGGCAGGGATGCTGAGCCCCCAGGCAGCTCATCGGGGAGGCCGTGGGCCACCCCAAACCTCCCACGGAGCTCCAGCGGGCACCGTGACCTTGACGGGACCGGCTGGGGACGCAGGAGCCGCAGCGGGAGGTGATGTTGGTTGCACGCTGCCAACCTGCCCCGGGCTGGGTCATGTCTCGGGACCCCACGGGGTGGTGGCACGTCCTGCAGCTCTCCATCAGGTGGATGGGGTTTGGGTCCTTCCCGGGGCTCAGGAGGTGCTGCCCGGGCGAGATGAGTCTTTAAAGGCCTCCTGCTCGTTAGCAAGAGATACTAAAACTAATGAGGTGTGAGTGTGTTTTCCCTCAGCGGGTTTTTTTTGGAAACCCTGCTTTGTTTTTCGGCTGAGGTCACGAAGTCGCCCAACAAACGGGCTGCAGATGAAATTCTTGAGGCCGGAGAAGACGCATAAATAGAAGTTTCCTGCTCGGAGAGCTCAAACATTTCCTCCCGGCGTTCGGCGTGGTGGAGCCGGGGCCAAAGCAAACGGCGCTGCCCGGCCACGCGAGCCTCCCGCGGGCTGCAAGCCCGCCCCGTCCCCTGCTGTCCCCTGGTGCCATCGCGCTGTCCCCATCGTGCCCGGTGCTGCTGCTCGTTGCTGTGCCCGTGGCGGGGGTGGCAGCGCGATGGGGTGCTCGGTGGCACCAGGATGGGGCTTGGCGTGCCGGGGATGGATGCGCCAGCCTTGGCGTTGCCCCTGGGGACATTCGACCCCTCCGGAGCCACGGCAGTAACTCGTTTTTCCTCTCTGGTTCTTTAGGACACCACGAAATCCCCCAGGAGCGGGCAGTCACGCCGCAAAGCGTCCAGGTAGAGTCCACGTGGGGACGGGGACCTGCGGTGGCGGGGCCACAACGACACCTGGGAGCGGGGAAAAAAAGCCACGGGAAGCCCGACCCCGGAGTCCCCACCTGTCCCAGCCCATGCCCCGTAACCCAAGCGACCCGGGTGGGCAGTGTCACCGTGTCCCCTTGGTGCCACGTCCTGATGGAGGTCCCCTTCCCTCGCCCAGGAGCATGAGCGTGACGGCGGCGATGGAGAGCAGCTGCGAGCTGGACCTGGTGTACATCACGGAGCGCATCATCGCCGTCTCCTACCCCAGCGCGGCCGAGGAGCAGAGCTTCCGCAGCAACCTGCGCGAGGTGGCCCACATGCTGAAGTCCAAGCACGGGGACAACTACGTGGTGAGGGGCCTTGGGAAAGGGGCTGGGGTTTTGCGGAGGCATTCAGGCGTTGCGTCCTCGCCGCCGGCTGGTCTCGATCCCGCTGTGCTGAGCCGGAGAGGGAGGCTCTGTGCACGGACGTGGAGGTTTTTTTTTTTTTTGTGGGAGGGTTGCTGGGGAGGAAGGTGTCCCCTCACTCTGTCTTTCCTCTTCCCTAAAGCTTTTCAATCTGTCCGAGCGGAGACATGACATCAGCAAGCTGCACCCCAAGGTGAGCACGGGGCTTTGGGGGCTGGGGAAATCTGTGGGACCAGCTCCTGCTGCAAGCTGCTGGGGGCGTGGATGTGACCCCCGGCTGTGTCCCACGCCCCCCCTCCTCCCCAATTCCTCACCCAGGTGCTGGATTTCGGCTGGCCCGACCTGCACACCCCGGCGCTGGAGAAGATCTGCAGCATTTGCAAAGCCATGGACACGTGGCTGAACGCGGGGGCGCACAACGTGGTGGTGCTGCACAACAAGGTGGGCTGCGGCCCGTCCCCAAAATGGGGAGGGACACGACGGGAGGGGGTCCTGAGCACACCAAGGGGTGCAGGGAGCTGGTGGCTCGTGGCTCGGTGTGCCAGCATCCTGTGGGTGCGTGGTTATATGGGATGGAGCGTGGGTGCTGGGGGGTGGCGCCACCCCTGTGCTGACCCTTTTTGCTGTCACAGGGGAACCGCGGCCGGCTGGGGGTGGTGGTGGCAGCCTACATGCACTACAGCAACATCTCAGCCAGGTGAGAGCCGTACCCGGCCCCGGGGCCCCCCGACCCGCTGCCCCCACGTGGGGACGGGGACGGTGCCGCCGCCTCCCTTCTCCCCTCACCGTCTCCTCGTCCCCGCAGCGCCGACCAGGCTCTGGACAGGTTTGCCATGAAGCGCTTCTACGAGGACAAGGTGGTGCCGGTGGGCCAGCCCTCCCAGAGGAGGTGAGTCCTGGGGGGCGTCCACAGCCCGGCTTTCACCCCGTGGTTGTGGCAGGGGGGGGGCGAGGGCTGCGGCACAGCCCCCGACCTCCCCACCCTGTCCCCTCCCCGCAGGTACATCCACTACTTCAGCGGGCTGCTGTCCGGCAGCATCAAGATGAACAACAAACCCCTCTTCCTGCACCACGTCATCATGCACGGCATCCCCAACTTCGAGTCCAAAGGCGGTACGGTGCCCCCAGCCCTATCCATCCCCATCCATCCCCATCCATCCCCATCCATCCCCATCCATCCCCATCCATCCCCATCCATCCAGCCCCATCCAGCCCCGAGCATCCCTTTCTGCCCACCCCAGCGCAGCCCCAGCTGTTGCCCGCGGCCGGTGGCCCCAGCGGGGAGCGGCTGTTTGCCTTGGCTCCTTCCCTGTTTGGATTTCTCCCCCGTGACTAAGCCCTGCCCCGGCCCCTCCGCCCCGCCGGCTAACAACGTGCGCCTTCTCTCCCCCGCTGATGTCTTCCAGGTTGCCGGCCCTTCCTCAAGATCTACCAGGCCATGCAGCCCGTCTACACCTCGGGGATCTAGTAATTATCCTGGGGAGGGGGGCTCGCATCTTGGGGGGGAGATGGAGACATCCAAGACCAAGCCCCCTGCGGTCCCGGTCCCGCTGCTCAGCCCTTTTGGTTCCCGCCGGCCTCGGGAGAGAAAAAAAAGAGGCTCCCCGTTTTCTTAGAGGCTGTAACTGGTTATACTGGGCCGTACTGGGCCGTACTGGGCAGTGTTGCTGTGGGGGGGGGCTGTAGTGACTCTGCGCATCAGCAGAGGGAGCCTGGGGCTGTGCGGAGCCTGGGTCCGGGGACACCTCGCCCTCCTTGGGGACACGGAGGCGTTGGGGCCAGACGGATGCTCCTCCTGTGGGGCTACAGAGCGATGTGCCGCGACACGAGGCACCCTCCCAGGGCTGGTTCACCCTCCCTATAGCAATCCTATAGGGCTGACACCCTGCCAGCCCCCCCATCCCTCATCCCCATCCCTTGGGTGCAGAGATCGCTGTGAAGAGCCCCCTCGGTGGCCTTCTTCACCCCAAAGAAGAGCTCCCCACAATTTCACCTCCCCACTGTTCACCCCGACACCATGTCCCGCTGCTGCCGCCCGGGGCAGGGTCTGTGCCCCCATTCCCAGCCCCACCAGCACCAGGATCCCAAGGAGCAGGCACAGGGGAAGGCCAAGGAGCTCATTTCCCCAGCTGCCCAATTCCCACTGTGGGTCCCCCCGGCGCCTGGCTCCCCTTCTTCCCGCGTCCCCCAGTGCCAAACGTCGCCGCCACCGCTCGCAGGCGGCCCCCGGGGTGTTTGTGGGGTGCAGGAGGTGAAACTGAGGCAGGGGGGCAGCTGCTGGGATGGAAAGGGGCAGGAGGAGTCGGGGTGCTGTGGGGTTTCTGTGCTGCCACCCGTGTCCACGTGCCGTCCCTCTCCGCAGCAACGTGCAAGGGGACAGCCAGACGGGCATCTGCATCACCATCGAGCCCGGGCTGCTGCTGAAGGGCGATATCTTGGTAAGGAGCCCGTCCCCCGCTGCTCCTCGTGTTCTGGGGGATCCCGGTAACCGGGGGGGACTCGTCCTCATCCCCGTTCCTCCCGCAGCTCAAGTGCTACCACAAGAAGTTTCGCAGCCCGACCCGCGACGTGATTTTCCGCGTGCAGTTCCACACGTGCGCCGTGCACGACCTGGACATCGTCTTCGGCAAGGAGGACCTGGACGAGGCGTTCCGAGGTAACCACGCTGCCCTCCTCCCTCCTGCCAGTTTTCGGCTCCTCCTGCGGCCCCGAGGCTGCTCCCGTTGCTGGGATGTCTGGGCACCCCGCTGGTGGGGAGCGCGACCCATCCTGACAGCATCACCCCAAATCCGGGCATCGTTGCCCAAGGAAATCCTTTACCAGCTCCTCTTCCTGAGCTGGCCGGGGCAGCTTTGGGCACATTTTGGTTGGTGGGACAGATGGGGACGGTCTCTTTGCTCTCTCCCTGCCAGATGACCGCTTCCCCGAGTACGGGAAGGTGGAGTTCGTGTTCTCCTACGGCCCCGAGAAGATCCAAGGTACGGCGCACCCTGCGGGGAGCACTCCCTGCCCCAAAAAGCCCACGCTCTGTCAGTCCATCCGCCTGTCCCCAGGCGACCCCAAAAGCCCCAGCCAGCCACGTACACCTCGTCTGTGCGTCCTGCTGTACCCCCCAGCCCACCCGTCCCTCTTGGTGCCCCCGTTCCTATATCTGTACCCCCCACTTCTCTCCCAAAAGCGGGAGAAAGCCCCATCCGTGACGCTCCTCCCTTACCCCCTGTGCCTCCCCCTTTTTCCCTCTCCCCATCCCACCCGTGCCGTCCCGCCCGCCCGCCCCTCATCCTCCCAGGCATGGAGCACCTGGAGAACGGGCCCAGCGTCTCCGTGGACTACAACACCTCCGACCCGCTCATCCGCTGGGATTCCTACGAGAACTTCAACATCCAGCGCGAGGACAGCGCCGAGGGAACCTGGGCCGAGCCTCCGCTGCCTGCCAAGCACCTGGAGAAAGGTCAGGGCCGCGGGCGGCTGCCGGGGCCACCGGGATGTTGCCGTGCCTCGGTTTCCCCTTGCCGGGGACGAGGACGCCTTGCTGTCCCCGCGCTGTCTGCTTGGAGCTGGGAGAAGGTCCCCGAGCCCCCCGCTTGGCTGCTGCATGCTGGCTGCCCTCGCCTGCTCTCCAAGGACAGGGCGTGCTTGTATTTTAGACATATTGAGGGTGCCGAGCCCATGTCCTGGTGGCCAAAGCACCTGTGGCCGAGCAGATGCCTGAATTTTCCTGGCCGTCCCCGGGGCAGGAACAGCTGCGGTGCCCGGCGTCCCTGAAGGTCACCGGCTGTGCCGGCTGCGAACCTTGGGTGGCTTCGCCTGCCCCGTCCCCGCAGGGGTCTCGTCCTGGCAGGCTGCCTTTGGGGTGGGGGCGCACAGCTCTGCCCCGTGTGGGGTCTCCGTGGAGAAGGGGGACCCCCCCGCGATCCTCCTCCCGCTGGCTTTTGGTGGCGAGCCTCCTGTCTGGTTGGCAGCGGGGATCTGGCAGTTTTGCCGTCTCTTTTCCCCCCCTCTCCAGCTCGGTTTCCTTCCTCCCTCGCTCTCCGGCGGGTGGGCAGGCCGGCGGGGCGGCCGCGGGGGCCCACGTGCGCCATGGGGCCGGGATCGGGGCCGGCGGTGCGAGGGGTCGGTGTTTATGGTTGTTCTGGCCTTATTTGGGCAGGGAATCGCACGCCGGCATTTTTTGGCACACCAGGCGCGAGCGAGCGGCGGCGGTGGCGGCAGCGGTGGGGCGGAGGGGTGAGGGGGGGGGGGACGACCGAGGCTGGCACGAGGCGTGGGGGGGGGACGGGACCAGAGCCCGGGGGTGGGATCAGCCGCCGCGCCGCTCCTTTGCCACTGCTGCTCCCCGCCGCCCGGCGAAGGCTCCCCGAGGAGGTGGCAGCCAGGGAATTCGGGATCACCCGCGAACCGGTGGGTTCCCCCCGCCCCGTGCCGCGTCTCCACCGCCCCCCCGTGCCCGCCACCCTCGCCGTGGCTCTGCTTGGGGACCAGGCTGGGCAGCGAGGGGGGTGCTGAGCTGGGTGGGATGGGAGGAAGGGCCCCGAGGGGTAGGCGGGGATTTGAACCCCCAGGACTGGGTTTTTGGCACGGAGGGTACCCAGGGTACCTTCTCCAGGTCCCTGCTGCCCTGTGGGTGTCTGTGAGGTCGGGGTGCGTGGGACACCCCCGTCCCCATCCTGCCACACCTCATGTGCCCCCGCGTGGCTCCGCCTGCCCTCCTTCGTCCTCCTCAGAGGGGTTGTGGGCTTGGTGCCGGCTCCGTGACGAGTTCCCACCAGCGTCCTGGCAGCTGTCGCTGCCTTGGTGGCTCTTCCCCGTGGCTGGTTTTGGGGTGGGCAAAGCTGGATACGTGATGGTGCAGAGGGGGGGGACACCGGGCTCGGGACACCCCTGGGGCAGTGCAAGGTGATGCCAAAGGGCCACGGATGCGTCTCCAACCGCAGCCCCTTGGACCCACTCGCCCCGCTGCACCCCTTGTCCATCCTTCCCCTGCCTCCCTCCTCCGTACCAGCCCCGTTCCCGCTTCGGGCCAGCCCTGCCCGGCCCCGCTTTGTGCTGCCGAGGCCGGGCCAAGCCCAACATCTGCAGGGGACTTGCTAAATCCCCACCTGAGTAATGCTGCTGGCGCCGCGCTCGGCCGCGCTCAGGCGCGTGCGCTCCCCTCCTGATTGATGTACCCTTTGGCTGGCTCGGAGGGGACTGGATGTACCCGGGGGGGGGGTACAGACAGGGGGGGCACCACCTCCCCAAGATCAGCCCTGGCTGGGAAACCTCCTGGGGTTATGCTGGTGCCCTCCTCCTCCCGCCTGGTCTCCCCATCCCATGCTGGCGGACACCAGCGCACCTTTCCGCGGGTCACCACGTCCCCAGCTGGGGTCACCGCCACGGGTTTGTCCCCCCCACGGCGGGGCTGGATCCTGCCTCCTGGGGGGCCGCCAGGACGGACGGGGAGCGCGGAGTAGCGGGGAGCCACCCGGGGCCAGGCCGGGGCTGTTAAAGCCATCGTGGAGCTGCCGGGCTGCGGCGCTCCCCCCGCGGCTGGCTCCGTCCCCTGGCCGGGCTCTGCGGGGAGGGGAGCCGCTGGCTCTGCTCTCGCCTTCGCCAGCTGACTAAAGCCGAAGGAATCCGCTTCCCCCTCCCCAGCCCGCCCATCTCCGCCGCCCTGCGCTCCGACCGCCGCGAGGTAAGGGCTCGGCGGGTGGGTTTTTGGGGCGCACGCGGGGCTCGCACCCTGCTCCTGGGCAGCGGGGACCCGGTTAGGCTGGAGATGGGTCGGCGGGGAGGCTGTCCTCCTTTCTGTCGGGTTATTCCCCGAAAGGGGGAAATGCTGGAGCATCCGTGGGCTCGGCTGGATGTTTGGGTTGGACACGCAAGCCGGCAGCTGCTCCCGAGGCAGGGGCCGTCCTCTGACCTGATATTTTGGGGTGGAGAAGCGGGGACTGCGGGGCTGCGGGCCAGCAGGGCGCACAGCAGGGCTGTGGGCTGGGTGCCCGGCAGGCACTGGAAGCTCAGCCCCTTCTCCTTCTCCTTCTTCGAGTCCTTAAAGTCCAAACCCGCTGGGGGCAGGTGTGCGTGTTTGGGGTCCTTGGCCTGCCCTCCCGTGGGTGCCCAGGGCTGTAGGACCTGGGGGAAAAGAAGAAAAAGGTGTAAAATGGGGAAAAGAAGGTTTGCAAGGATGCTGGCTTGGTGCATGGCACTGTCTGGAGGATATGGGGCTTTGAGTCGGGGGCCTGGCTGGAAAAGGGAAGGTGGGAAATGTTCATTTTGGGGGGAAGAGAGTGCAAAACTTGCATTTTGGATGGAGCTGGAGCGTGGCCACTTGGAGGGGAGAAGGGCTTGGCCGTGAGGGGTTTCTGCTCCTCTTGAGCCGGGCGTTTGTGAAGGAGAAACTCAGGACTCCAGCCCCCTCAGAGCACCCCGTGGGGCCCGAAAGGCCATCCCCCTCCCACCCCAAATGCGTCCTGGCTTCCTGGGGACAGGTGTGACACGGCGTGGGAGCCGGGCAGGGCTGGGGGGCTCAGGCTGGGGGGTCCCCAAGGGGCTGGGGTCCCCTCCAGCGGGGTGATGCGCTCTGTGCCAGGCTGGGGGGGGGACCGTCCGTCCGTCTCGCTTTCGGGGTGAGGCTGTGCGTCTGTCTGTCCGTCTGTGGTGCCTAAGAAATGGTTAAGGCAGCGCTGCCCGTGGAGGAAGTAGTTAATATTCATAACTAGGAGTTAATATTCATAACTAGGAGTTAATATTCATAACTAGGAGCCCTCTGTCTGTCCGGCTGTCCTCCCTGTCCTCCTCCCTGCCCTCCCTCCGTGGCGTCTCGCCCCTCGCCGGCTTAACCGGGGCTGGGGCTCGGTGCCGGCCGCCTCCCCGCTGCCTCTCCCCGGTGTGGTCTGGGCAGAGGGGAGGGATCCGACCTGACACCTCCTCGCCTCCAGCCTCCTCCGTCCTCGCCTCCAGCCTCCTCCGTCCCCGTCCCGCTGCCTCCTCTCCTCCTCCTCTACTCCGTCCTCCCCTCGCTCCCCCGCCGGCCGCCGCTGCGCCCAGCTCCCGGGGCTGAGCCCCCCTCCGGTCCCCCCCTTTGCGCTCGGGGTGCCCCGAAGTTGGCCCCGGGGACGCGGCGCTGTGGAGGGGATAGCTCGGCGAGAGGGAAAGCAAAGCCAAAGGGACAAACGCCAGCCAAAGCCAGCCCCAGCCGTCGGCTCCTGTCCTGGACGGACGCACGGAGCCGGCTGCGGACGCCGCTCGAGCTGCCGCCAGCTCCTCTGGAAGGCTCTGGTGCTGGAGGGAGCGAAGGAAAGGGATTTTGCCGCCCGCTCCTTCTCTTCGCCTGGGATCTTTTCTTCCCTGTGCCCTTTGGTAAGTCCCGATTCTGCTTTTCTTTCAGCCGGAGGGGCTGAGGGGGGGGGATGGCTGGGGCAGGGTGGGATTTATGGCCGCGGTGACCCCTGGCTCAGGGGCTGGAATTACTTCTTGCCATCTTATCTGGGCACACGGTGAAACCAGAGCTGGGAGGGTGGTGCTGAGCTCTTCCCATGGGACTCAGCCTGGTTTCTCCATCCTCTGGAGGGTCCTGAGACCCCACGGACCTGCCCGGAGGCAGAGGCAGCAGGTGGGATGCTGCTGGACCAGGGGACACGCGGTGGTGCCCCAGCTCTCCACGGGCGCAGAGCCCCGGGCAGGATTTGCTGCGAGATGCACCCCTGGGCATGAGAGATTTGGGAACTGGGGTCCTTCTTCCACCCACTGGGCTGAGCCCCCATCCTCTTGCCACTTGTTGTAGACCGGCTTTGGGGTTTTTCTCCCGGTTTGAGCTGCGGGGTGCCGGGGAGGGGAGCGGGGCCATAGGGCCGGGCTCGGTGGCTCCCCAAAGCTCTCCCCGAGCTGCAGCGGGGGCTGAGCCCGGACAAACCTGGCCCTGCCAGGCTGGAGCTGCGCTGACCTTCAGGGACAGAGCCTGACCTTGCGGGGAGCTGCAAGCACGCTGCGAACGGGGACCTGGTGCCCCGCTGTTTTGGGGACACCTGCACTGGCTGTGGCAGCCCGCGCCCCTTCCCTTGGTGCTTTTTGGGGGAGTTTGCTCAACTTCTCAGGTGACAGTGACGGGCAGCTGTCACAGCGTGGCCCAGGGGTGGCGTGGGGAGGTGGCAGGGGGCAGCGGGCAGTCACCTCGTGTCACCAGAGCCCGGGGGGTGCATGGGGACAAGGATGGGGAGCGCAGGCAGGTATGGGGCGGAACAGCCGTGGAACGGGGGACCCGAGGGGGCCTGACCAAAGGCCCCTTCCTCGCTTGGTGCTGCTCTTGGGGGTCACCAAATCCCCGTGTCCCCGTTTAACTGGAGGGTCCAGGATGGGTAGGACCGGGCACTTGGAGATCTTTTGCCCCGCTGTGGGCCGTGCCCCACGCTGACCCCGCTTTCGAGACGTTTCGCCCAGCCGGGGGGCGGTTCCCAGCCTCCAGCCTAATTAAAGCCTTTCTCCTCTATTTTTTTCCCTGGGAGCCACGTGCTTTCATTTATATTTATTTATTCCCTTTTCCTTTCCATTCCCTTGCCCTATTTATCCCAGCCCCCCCTCGGCTCTTGCCCTATTTCCCGGGACCGGCCAGCACATCAACCGGGAGGGCTGGGCGATGTCCCGGCTCCAGACGATGTCTCAGCCTCTCCGGCGTTGACGCGGCCCCTGGACACGCTGCTTTTTCCCTTTTCCCTCCCCTGGAAGGGATTCCCTCCCTCTCTTCTCCCTTTCCCTGCTCCGGGAGGGGTGGCCGAGTCGACTGCTGCCGGTTCCTGGCTACGCAGGGCGCACCGAGGAGCAGAAGTCACGGACACCTCCTCATCTCTCCACGCTGGGTGCCCGCAGGAGACCCCGCTGTCCCTGCTGCCCTGGGGCATCTTCGAGGCCGGGGCTCCCTGGGCTTCCAGCAAGGAGCTGGGAACGGAAAATCGGCGTCAAGGGGGCTCTTTCCGGGGAGGGAACAGGCCGGCTGGGTAGGTGGTGTGCCGGGCGGTATTTCGGGTGAGGAGGGGTCGTGGCAGGGGGGCGAGGGCGTCCCCGCGGGCAGGCAGGGACCCGGGAAGCCGTCCCCGCAGCCCGGCTCGGGGGCTGGCTTTCGGAAGTGTTTTGCTCGCAGATAGGAGCGCTCTGATTTCACACTATCGCATTAGGGCCGTCTTCCGTTCCTGAGTCAGCCGCCTGGCCCCCGGCCAGAGAAGAGTCATTTTTTCCTCCAAAAGAAAGTGTTTAATGCTGCTCGCAGCCCCTTCCAGGAAACCTCGGCGGGGAGCTGGAAAAACAAGAGGCTGCAGCCCAGCCGGTGCCGTGCGTGCTGCTGGGGGGGGGGGAGAGCGGGCACGGCGAGGGGGGGCTGTCCTCGATGCCACCCCGGTGGCTGGGCTCCTGGGGACCTCGCTGCGTTCCCAAAAGCTGGGCAACCGCTTTGGGAAGCTTTAAAGGGCGAAACTGGTGGCTGTGGGAGCTGGGGAGCTCGGAGCAGGACGTGTGCCCTGCGGAGCTGGTTGTGGGGTGTCCCGGTGGGGTTGGTGGTGGGGGATGTTGCTTCGAGCTGTGGGGTGTCCGGTGCCTCCCCGGGGAGGAGACGCCGTGTGCCCGGGGCTGGGCAGAAATGCTGCTTGTGGGGGAGCTCTGGGGAAGCGCCCGGCCGTGAGAGAAGGTCCGGAGCAGATCCACCCACCCTGAAAGAACAGAAAGGGTGGGAGCCTGTCTGTAGCCAGGGAAGAAAATGTCAAGGATGGGTGGCTGGCGGGGCCCCTGCCTCGTCTGGGAGGGGAGTGGGAGGTTGGAGCAGACGGGGAGGGGAAAAATGGGCCCTTGGCTCATCTGCCCTCCATCCCTGTGCCGAGAACATCCACCCAGCTGGGGGCACGGAGACCCGTGAGGCCAGCCCCCCACTGCTCCCCCTGTCTCCTAAGGCATCGCCCCCACTCTCTGCGCTGCCACAGCCCCCGTTCCCCCCTCCCCGATGCCCTGCGGCCCTTTGGGTGCAGGCTGCGCCCCGCGGAGCCGCGGGGCAGTGGTTAGGCAACAGCCCACGGTACCGGCAGCCCTGACCCTCCCCGTCGACGGGCCCAGGAGGAGAACTGCACGGACTTTGCACGGCCCCGGGGGGGGTGTTTGCTGGATGTCGGCGGAGCATGCGGTGCTTGCGGGGCAGGGAAGGACGGCACGCGGAGCCAGGGCCGTGCGGGGGCACGGGGAGGGGGTCCGGCCCCGGTGTCTGTGCATGGTGGCGCCTGCGGGATTGCGGAGGGTGCAGAGGAGACGGCGATGCTGGTAGCTATGCGTTCCGGCGGCACGGAAGAGATCGAAACCACCGGCTAATGGGACCCATTAGCTCCGTGCAGCGAGCCAGCCATTGATCTGGGCTCTCGTGTTCGTTTCTCCCCTTGCAGAGGTTGGGCACACGCAAGGGCCCCTGGACGGGAGCCTCTACGCTAAAGTGAAGAAGAAAGACTCCCTGCACGGCAGCACCGGCGCCGTCAACGCCGCCCGCCTCCCTCTTTCGGCTACTCCCAACCACGTCGAGCACACGCTGTCGGTGAGCAGCGACTCGGGCAACTCCACCGCCTCCACCAAGACCGACCGGACGGATGAGCCGGGGGCGCCCGGGGCGCCCGGCGGCCACGCGGTGCTGAGCCCCGAGGAGAAGCGGGAGCTGGACCGTCTCCTCGTCGGCTTCGGCTTGGAGAGCGCAGCGCCCATGCACAACCACGCGCCCGGCCCCGTGCCCGCGCGCGCGCCCGCCGTGCCGGGGCGCCACGTGGTGCCCGCCCAGGTGCACGTCAACGGCGGCGCCGCGCCGCTGGTGGCCGAGCGGGAGACGGATATTTTGGACGACGAGCTGCCCAACCAGGACGGGCACAGCGTGGGCAGCCTGGGCACGCTCTCCTCCTTGGACGGCACCACCACCGCCAGCGAGGCCGGCTACCACGAGGCGCCGCGGGTGGGCAGCCTCTCCTCCCTGCCCAACGGGCCGGCGAGCTACAACGGGGCCGAGAAGATGCTCAAGGAGGGGCTCTACGAGGCCGAGCCGCTCTCCAACGGCACCTACCCCTACGGCAACCAGAACGCCCTGGTGGGCCACCACCTCCGTGACCCGCTGGCTCATTTGCGGCCTTCAGCATCCGCGCAGGAGCACCTGGCCGCGTACCCGCAGCGGCCACCAGCCACGGCCTCCCCAGGCTGGCTGCAGCCCCCGGTCCCCCAGTCCTACGTGTACGGCTACGAGCTTCCCGGCGCCCACCGCTCGCAGTCCTTCCCAGCCGTCGGGACGGCCAAATACGAAGCGAACCCGGCGCTGCCACAAGCCCCAGCTCGCAGCACCAGCAGCCGGGAGGCCGTGCAGCGGGGCTTGAATTCCTGGCAGCAGCAAGGCGGCAGCCGGCCCCCTTCCCGGCTGCAGGACGGCGGCTTGGAGAGCCACAGCCCCAGCTTGTCCAGCTGCAGCCCCCAGCCCAGCCCGCTGCAGCCGGTGCCCCCGCACAGCCACAGCATGCCCGAATTCCCCCGGGCGCCCTCCCGCCGGGAGATCGAGCAGTCCATCGAAGCGCTCGACGTCCTCATGCTGGACCTCGCGCCCTCCGTCCACAAGTCGCAGAGCGTCCCCACGGCCACCCGCCAGGACAAGCCGGCCGCCTTGCTCTCCTCGCTCTCGGCGCAGCCGCTCGCCAGCCACTACGCCCAGCCGGCCCCGCAGGTGGCCCAGCCGAGGTCCTTCGGCACCCCCGTGGGCTCCGATCCCCTGGCCAAAGCCTACTCTCCCGGCCCGCTAGCTCCCGTGGGACGAGGCGCGATGGAGCCAGACTACACCGTGCACGAGTACCGGGAAACCTATACGCCCTACAGCTACCAGCCGGTGCCGGAGCCCAGGAGTTACAGCCACGCTGTTGCGCCGGCGAGCGTCCTCCCGCTCAGCACCTCGTATAGCCCCGTGGGGTCCCAGCAGCTCCTCGTCTCCTCCCCGCCGTCCCCCACCGTCCCCGCACAAAGCCAGATGCCCCCCAAGGGATTGGAGAGCTACGAAGACCTGTCGAGATCAGCGGAAGAACCCTTGAATCTGGAGGGCCTGGTGGCCCACAGGGTGGCAGGTAGGACGCTTTGATTCCTCGGGGGGGGTGGAGGGGTGGGAGGTGGCGCGGGGGCCAGCTCGGCGGTGGCACCATGCGTGGTGGTGACAGGGACAGGGGACGGTGACACCTCGGCTGAGCCCATGGAGGGCTCGTGGAGAACCCCGGTGCAGCTCGCCGTTTCTGGGGGAATGATGCAGCCCCCTCACCCTACAACAGGGCAGGAACGGGCAGCAGCACCTTGCTGGCGGCGATGGCTCCGTGCCGCGGAGGGGAGGCTGTGTTCCAGCTCCCTGCCCGCCCTAGGCTCTGATTTGGGGTTTTTAGGGCCACGGAGGGTCCCAGCTCCCGGGGAAGGAGCTGCTGAGGCTCTGCGGCACTGCGGGTGCCCTCCCTCCCACTGCCTGAGCGAGCAGTTGTTTAATTGCGGAGCGACATTTGGGAAGGGTTCGGGGATGTGTCCAGGCTCGGGGCCAGCTCGTGATGCTGGGGCTTGGCAGCTCCGTCCGTTCCAGCTCTGCGCTCAGTCCAGAAACTCGCCCGGTATTAGAGGGAGGGGGAAGAGGCTCGGCTGGAAAAATCCGACAGCACCAACCCACCCAGCGCTGCGGCTGAGTCACCGCTGCCCCAGGAGGGGGGCAGCGCCACGGGGCAGGATGGGGGGTGTTGGGGGCGGTTTGCATCCATCCGAACCCCGTTTTGGGGGGTTCAGGCCCACAGAGGTGTTCAGGGAGCCAGGGCAGCCAGCAAACCCAAGGATACCGGGATGCCCAAACCGCGCCGGGTGTCGGGGCTGGATGTTGTAAGGAGAAGATCCCGCACGCCCCCAAACCCATCGAACAGCTACGGAGAGGGGAAAAAGTAGGATGGAAAAAAGGAGAGCCCTGAAAAGAGGCTTTGGAAGGAGTGGGAAATGGTCGCTCGGTGTCTGCTGAAAATCCTGGCCCCGTTGCTGGGGCCGGGGAAGGGTCCTGGGTGCGGTGCTGGGCTCGGTCCCACCCCATAGCCGCCGGGTGTCCCGGGCAGGAGCGGGGTGCGGGGACGGCCCCAGCCCATGTCCAACTGTCCCCGTTGGAGCCTGTCCGTCTGTGCCAGCGGGGACAGGGCGGGTGGCCGGCCTGACCTCTGGCAGGAACGAGGTGTCCCCGAGGCAGCGTGGAGCTGGAGGGGACGGCTGAAGGGAGCGGGGCACGGCCGGGTTTGTTTGCATTCCCTGCTGCTAAAAACTGCCTGCAGGACGCGGCGCAGCCAGGAGGAGCGTCCTGCATCCCCTCCGTCCCCGATGTCCCCTGACATCCCGATGTCCCCGTCCCCTTCAGCAAGGCAGCCGTCCCTTCGTCTTATGATTTGGGGGCCCTGCCCGGTGCCGTGCCCAGGGGGCCGATGGCAGGGCACCAGCGGCGTTGCACAAGGCCACGTGTGGCTGGGAGCCACCGTTTCTCCCCCCTGGGGGTTGAAGCGGAGCTGGGGGCGAGGTGAAGCAATGTCCCTGCGCTCTGGGTGATGTGACTTGGACCCCGAGCAACCCTGGGCTCGTCTTCTGGAGCCCAACTAATTTTCTCTTGTTTTCTCTCTCTCTGTCTCCCTTTTGTATCTCGTGACATTTGTCCTGTCTGCCCTCTCCTCTCCCCGTGGGGGGCTGTGTCTGTCCCCTGTCACCCCCTCACCCTCCTTGCACCCTGTCCTGGTACGCTGGCAGAGTACAACGCCAAGCTCAGGGACCTCAACAAGAGCACCAAAGCCCCCCGTCCTCCTCCGAAACAGCAACGGTCCTTCTCCTCCTCCGGTTCGTTCAGTCCACCTCCCTCCTTCCCTCTCCTCACGCCTTCCTCCTTCTCCCTTCTTCCTCCTTCCTTCTCCTCCCTTCTTCCTTCTCTTCCTTGCTCCCTTCTCCCTCCCCTCTCGCCCTCCTTCCCCGCATGCCGAGTGCTCCGTGTGTTGCATGGACGTGGGATGGAGGGAGGACGATGCTCAGGGCCCCCCTCCGCCTCCCCTGGTGGATTGGGGACCCCTGGCCTTGGGTTTGTGCCTCATTCCCATGGCTTCGTGTCTCATTAAGGCTTGGCACGTCCTCTCTGAAGAGGTTCGAAGCCTCCAAGTCCTTGGCATAAAGTGACCAAAATGCTCTTAGGGCTGTCCCCGGCTGGGCTGGACTCTGGTCCGTGGTGTGGCCGTGAATTCACCCAGGGACGGGTTGGGAAATTGAAGGCGCACCCCGGAGCGCACGGCTTGCAGCAGGGACCGTGCGTCAGCCCTGCAGTGCTTTTTTTGGGGTGAAACATGGGCGGTCACATCCATGAGGCACCCCAGGATGGAGAGGGGGGAGCTTGGGGAAGGGCTGGCAGCGTGGGCCACGCGGGGGGATGCTGCTGCCCCCCAGTTTGGCCACTCTGGGTGCGCCGTGATGGGGACACCCTGGTGCCGCAGCCCAGCGAGGCGTCCTTGGGGAGCTGGTGCTCGGCTGAGCCGGGCTGTACATCTGCAAGGGGGGCACAGCGTGGGGGGAAAGGAGGGTTTACTTTTCAGGCGTAGTTTCCAGCACATAAATCACCTGGGGGTCGGCGAGACTGTGCGCAGAGCCTGGGTTTCCTCCAGGCTTCGCTCCGAGCAGCCTGTGAAGTTTCCCACTCTCCGCTCCTGAACAATGAGTCCCTTTTTTTTCCCCCCTCCTCCCTCCCCTCCCCGCCGTCCCCGTCTGCTTTCCATTTCTGGGGAGTGGAGCAGCGAAAATCCCGTGAGCTGCCGGGCGTCCTGGGCACTGGGGCAGGAGCTTGGCCACCGAGGCTGGCCCCGTGCCGCCCCTTGTCCCCCGCCGCAGCTTGGGGACCTGGGGACACCCTGGCACGGCACAGCCCCTAATTTGGGGAGCAATGGGCTCCCCAAATTTAAAAAGCCAACCAGTGCAGGCGTGAGCGAGTGGAGGAGCCCAACCCCTGCCTCTCTGCGACGTGAGGAGCAGGGCAGAAGGTTTGGGGCGCCCCTTCACCACGCACGCCTGCCGCACGGCTTCCCGGAGACCCTCCGGGTCCCCCCCGTCCCCACCACCGTCTCTTTGAGCTGCTGGCCCCCGAGCACCTGCAGAAGGGATCGGGGAGTTGTGTTTCAAAGCTGCTCTTAGTGGAATTTTCCAGGCCGCCTCCGCGGCTCGAGCCAGCCCCGTTGGCTCGCGGCCCCCGCCTCTCAGCCGGGCCGCTGCTCCCCAGAGCGCTGATTTTATTGTTGCTGCCATTAACTGCGCTGATTAGTTCGAAACGCACCCGGGCCACCTCCTTCCCTCCCTCCCTCCCTCCCACCCCTCCTCCCTCTCTCCCTGCCTCGCTGCCAGCGGAGCTGTGAGGCCGCATCCGCGGCGCTGAGCGGGCGCAAGGGGTGGCTGGAGGAGAGGTCAGCGGGTGCGAGGCGCGGAGCCCTGCAGGGCAGGGGGAGCAGCTGATGGCCGGGCGTCCTCTGCGAGCCCGTGGGAAAGGAGTTGGTGTTTGAGAAGTGCATTTCCTGGAGCGTGCTGCTGGCCTCTTTCTTTCCCTTTTTTTTTTTTTTGTCTCCTTTTCTCTCACTTTTTTTTTTTTTCCCTTCTCCACCGCGACGCCTCTCTGAGCAGGGCGCATGGGAAAGGCGGAGGGGACGGTGCTGTCACCTGTGCCTCTGCCCCCATTCCTCAGCTTTCTCCCATCACTGGGGTGAGCCACCCAGCCCCAGGCAGCCAGCACAAACCCACGGTGACTTTCTCCCTTCTCTTTGTCTGCTCTGCGAGACCCCGAGTGCTCTGCTGAGCAGCGTCCCCTTCCCCTCGCTAGTGGGGCTGGCTCCCCGGGCTGCTCACAGGATACTCACAGGATGCTCGCAGGATGCTCGCACCCCTCACACCCGCTGCTGGGGGATGCTCTGTCCCCGAGCTCAGGGCTCGTGGTGCTTGGTAGGGCTAACGCAACGAGCCGGCCACTAGCCACAAACCTGCCTTGCTTTTTCCCTTGTCCCCGCGCCAGATCTGAGCCAGCTTAAAAGCGGCTGGCCCAGGGCTTTGGTGCTGCTATGGGACAGGAGCAGGTGAGTGCTGAAGCTGCCACCTCTGCTGGGCAGATCCACCTTTCCAGACCCTTTTGGATCAGCCCCGGAGCATCTCCCACTGGTCCCCATCCCGCTGACCCCCTCTCTCACCGCCCTGTGCTTGCCCGCAGGGGTGCAGTCCCGGGAGAAGCCCCCGGAGGAGAGCTCCGTCCCCGCCCGACGGCGAACCCCAAGCGACAGCCACTATGAGAAGAGCTCGCCGGAGCCCAGCTCGCCCCGCAGCCCCACCGTCCTCTCGCCCGAGGTGGTCAGCACCATCGCGGCCAACCCCGGAGGGAGGCCCAAGGAGGTGCGCGCGGGGAGGCTGGCGGGGAAAGGAGGCTGCCTCCGGGGAGGGGGAAGGCTTGGGGACGGCTCTGGGACTTGGGGCATCCTCAGCATTATTGGGGATGAATGCTGCTTTTTGGATAGCTGGGAGGAGGTGGAAGCTTTCCTCCTTGGGGGGTGGGATCCTGGAGGTTTGCGCCCGTTGTATGGATGGGGCCAACACTTCGCCCTGCTCTCCCCCCCAGCCTCACCTCCACAGCTACAAGGAAGCCTTCGAGGAGCTGGACGGTGCCTCCCCCAGCAGCCCAACCTCCGGCGGCGGTGAGATTTCTCCCCCCACCCCAGCCTTCCCCGTCTCGCCACAAACCCCTTACTCTGACCCCCGTAAGTGCCGCGGCTCCGGGAGGCTGAGGGGCTTGGTGGGTGGCTCTTGTCCAGCCAAAAATTCGCCAAGGGTCAGACAGCTCCGGGCTCCACACACCCACCGCCACGAGAATCACTCCTCCTCTCCCTCTTCTTCCCTCCTTTGCATCCCACCTCTCCACGCCGCCCTCTGCATCCCACGCTCGCCACCCTCCTCTTGGCTTTTCCCCATCCTCCTTTCTCTGGGGTGTTTCTCCAAAAGGGATCAGGGAGCGGGATGAGGAGAGAGGAGGCAGGGTCTGAAATGCTGGCATCATTTCGCCCCATCCCCTTCGGGCACATCCCCACCTTTCCTCCTGGCATGGCAGAAGGGCAGCGCTGCTGCTGTAGGGCGGGTTATAGGGGGCAGGAGGAGGCGCAGACAGGAGCAGGGTCTCGGGGTGACCCCTGGCATGCTGATCCACTTCTCACAGGGGGGGGGCACAGAGCAGGGAGGTGCCAGCGTGGGACTTTGCTTGCCGTCTGTCTCTGCCCCTCTGGCTCCTTCCTGACTAACCCCAGTCGCGGTGGGTTTGTGGGGACTGGGTTTGTGTGACCGGGGCTGGTGGCGAGCCTCACGGGCTGGATCGGTGCCACGGAGCCCATCAAAAAGTTGTCAGCCTCCCTACGCCCCCCCCCCCCAAAAAAAAACCCCACCTGTAGGCTGAATGCAGAGGGATGCTCTCGAGCTGGGGGTGCTCGGGCTCGCCTCTGGTGCCACGTCCTGGTCCCAGCTGGCAGCCCTGGTGGCCACGGGGCCACCTGCCCCGTGCGGCTCAGCCTGGTTCCCCCGCGGTGCTGCTGCTGCTGGTCCCGCTGATTCCTGACCCCAATTCCATGGGATGCGGTGACCCCGGTGTGGGAGCATCCCCGGGGCACTTGGCAGCCCAGAAATGGCTCCCTTGTTCCCGGAGACCCGAGGGCTCCGGCTTGGGGCAGCAGCTCCTTGGCAGAGGGACAGTGACTCATTTTGGGGATGAGTCACTCACAGAGGTGACAGAACAGCCTGGCTGATGGAGTCCCGAAATGAATCCTGTAGGATGAATCCTGTAGGGTGAATTCTGTAGGACGAATCCTGGAGGTGTCTCCAGGGGGGGCTGGCAAGCAGGGCTGCTCACGGTGCTGCTGAAACACAGCATCGGGGCGATGGGTCAGACCCATGGGGCAGGAGGGGACGGGAGGTGCGGCCATGCCCTACAAATCCTCGTCACCCTACAACCATGCCATCGCCATACATGCATAGGCGGCTCCCCGGGTATGTATGTATGGGCACGGGGGTACAGAGCTCACCTGTGCGTGGCCACCCTTTGGGGAACGTGCTCCGTACCAACATCCTCATCTGCCCGTCGAGCTGTTTTGGGGGTGGAGTGGGGTTTTTGGCAGCCCTGCTGCCCTTTTTGTGGGGTGGTGAGATGCGTGGGGATCACCAGAGGGGGCTGGTGGGGTTGGAGAGCTGGGGGGGAAATGGGGTGAGGAAGGAGGCTCTGTGCCTACAGTGGGACCATTCCCTTATGGGAACAACATTGAGAGGTGGGATCTGGGCCTGCCCTGCTGGGAATTGCCCACTTTCTGTCCTGCCAACCCTAAAACCGGGCAGGTTTCTGCACTGCCCTTTGTGCGTCCTCGGGCAGAGATGGGGATTGGCGCTGCCCCCCGGGGTGTCGCTTCAAATGGGGGCATCTCCTCCTGGCAGCCCCCGGCTGCAGCTGGCGGGTGGGATGGGGCATCCAGGGCAGCGCCAGCTCCAGCCCTCGTGCAGCTTCACCCCCCTATAACGCTCTCCTTTCCCTCCCCGGTGCCGACAGTGCGCTCCCCGCCCGGCCTGGCCAAGACCCCGCTCTCAGCGCTGGGGCTGAAACCCCATAACCCGGCCGAGATCCTGCTGCACCCAGTGGGAGGTGAGTGCAGGGCAGGGGCTGCGGGTGGTTTTCTTTTGGGGACATCCGTGAGGAGCCCCTTGGGAGGGTCCCGTGGCTGGAGGAGGCGCTTTTTGCCTCCCTGCTTTGGCCAGGTGGCTTTGGGGACCTTGTCTCTTCCCATCGGGATATGGGGACGTGCCGAGCAACCTCCCAGCAGGGGAGGCTGGAAAACGTCAAGGTCCTGGCTCTTCCTCACCCTTCCTCCTCCCTCCTCCTTTCATCCCCTCTCCTCCCAGCGCAGCTGGGTTTGCAGCCCCGCCATCCAGGCCTGTCAGCCAGAACAGTATCCAGAGCCCTCTCCATCCCATAAAGCGCTCCCTGTCTTCTTTTTTTTTGTTGCTTGCCGGGTTTCTGGGAGCAGAAACCTTCGTGGTGGCTCCTCACTGGGCTGTTCCCTCGTCCCCACCCCGAACCTGGGGTCTGGACGTCACCTCTGGGGTGCCCAGGTTGGGCGCTGGAGGTGTCGGGGGCGGCGTGGGGCTCTCCTTGGCTCTCCGCGCGCTGTCTCAGCCAGGCAAAGCTGCTTAACTCGGGTTTCTCTTTCTCTCTGCCTCACGCCTCTCTTCCATCTCTGCCCCCCTCCGTCTCTCCGAGCTAGAAGGGGAGGCGGGAGCTGCCTCTGCGGAAGGTAAGGAAGGCTTTTCCTTCTCTCTCTCTCTCTTCCCTGCTTGCCTGGCTGCCCGTGCCCAGCGCTCAGAGCACCTGAGGATGCCCTGGTCTGGCCGTGGGTGCCCAGGTGCCCACAGTTGGGGTGCTGCGGGCTCTGGGGTGGCCCCTGGCCAGGGGACAGGGCACCTCCAGCTCCCCTGGGTGCCTCCTGCTATCTAGCAGTCGTTGGGTGGTGTTGCTTTCTTCTTTAATGAAACTTTGGGCCCTCAGGGCCAGGTTGGGGAGCTGTTTGTTCAAGATCCTTCCCAGGGAGAGGACGGCTCTTCTCCGGGTGTTTGCCGTGCTTCCCGCAGCTCCGCCAGCGTTTCTCCCTCGGAGTTCCTCACCAGGCAAACAGCCCCAACCTGAACATTGTGTAACGCGTTTGGGGAAAGCGTTTGCTTGAGGAAAACAGCACAAATGTGCTGTGTCCAGAGCCAATTTTTCAGGGGTGGCTTCTTGGATACACCAGAGGAAGAAAAGCTGGGATAAAACCGGGCTTTTTCCCCCTAGCCCTCTCCTTCCCACCAGCCCCTCAGATTCCCAGCTTTGGAGAGCCTGAGGGCTCAGACAGCACCTACCCATGGGCAGCAGCCTCCTGGTTTCCCATTTGTTTGCTCCACAAACGGGAACAGGGGGTGCCTGTGACCATCAGGGCACTTCGCTGTGAGCTCCCAGAGGTGCCCAGGTTGGGACCGGGATCCCCCAGGCAGGAGATGTGTCAGGCACTCAAAAACTGGTCAAAGAGTCCGTGGGCATTGTCTGGGGAGGACGCCTGCCCCCAGTGACTCACGGCCTCTCCATTCCCCCGCTGTCTTCCCGTCTCCGCAGCCTCTTCCAAAAAAACACCAGGAGGCCAGATCTGAGTTTTCAACCTAAAAAAAAAAAAAATCCCTCCCGAATCTTCCCAGTATTTTTTTTTTCCCCCGTGTTGAACCAAACAACTCAAGCACGTGCCCGTGGTGGCACATGGTGCCGTGGCACACGTCGTGGCACCCCTGCCCCTGTCCCGTTTCAGCCTCCCCGTTTGCAGGAGGGGCCGGTATTTTTGCAGCCGTTTTGGTCTTAACCTCTTGCAGGCTGACTCATCTGTGCTGTCTGGCTAATTTTAGGCCGGGGTGGGGAGACGGGTGGGAGATGTGAGTAGCTGTGAAATTAATTTAATTGCCCAAGCGGGCGATGTGTTTCTCGCAGCTGCCCTGGCTGTCCCCCTGGGCACCGCCTTATCCCTGTCGCTCTGACCCCGTGCCCGGCTGGCTGCTCGGCCCCCTCTGATGTCCTCGCTCTGTTTTTGGCTCAGCTCTTTCCTGGGGTGGTTGAGCAGGGCTGGGCGGCGAGAGCAGCCCCACGGGATCGATTCCTGTGTCTGCAGGTGGAGGGGATACTCGCGCAGAGACGTGGCGAGGCTCAGGGGGGACCCGTGACCGTCTTTTTCCTTGCAGCCCCGAGCACAGAGCTGTGCGTTGGCCTTGCTGGCTGTCAGCGGGGCCGTCTTGCCTGAGGGCATAGCCAGAGCCTGCCTGTTATGACTAATAATAATAATAATGTTTGTAATGCTAATTACTGCTGCGGAGCCGCCTCGGGCACGGCCAGCCTGGAGCCGGCCCTGCAAGGAGCTTTTGGAGCTGGGGACCTGCAAGGACGCCCGGCCCGAAGCATTTTGTGCCAGCAAATCTCCCTTGGGGTGCTCCGGGAGCATTGCTAGGGATGGACCCCATCAGTTTCCCCCCTGCTCTGCACCAAAAACGGGGGAGAAACTCGCGGGGAAAGGGAGGAGGCAAGGAGGGAGAGCTGGGGTGACGGCTGCTCCTGGCACGGGACAGCTCGGCGGCTCCGAAGGAAAATTGCTTTTGTTGGGAGTGCTCACGGGCTGCAGTTCCAAGCAGGGATCAGGGAAGGCGTTGGATGGCTCCGTGGAAATAGCTGGAGCTGCTCTCTGGTCTCTGCTGCTGGAGGTGGCGGGGAGAGGTGGCTGTGCGGGACGTCACCCTCCGGCCCCCCGTGAGTCAGCGCAGGCTGGGCCGTGTCGCCGGCTCTATTTTTAGGGGCTGAGGATGAGCACGGAGCACGCCGTGTGCCGCGTGGTGGCCTGTCTGGGCAGGGACACTGATTCAGAGCTGGGCGGGGGGCTCCGTGGCATGGCACCGAGTGAGGCAGTGTCCCCCGAAATGGGGCTAAGGGCACAGCCTCGTGCCGTTGCCGTTCCCGTGCCGTTCCCGTGCCGTTCCCGTGCCGTTGCAGCTCATCCCTTTCCCTTTCTCCTCTCCGCAGAGCCCAGGAGCTATGTCGAGTCGGTGGCCCGGACGGCCACGACGGGCAGGGGGGGGACCCTGCCGGCCGCCCAGCCCGGGGGCCTGGAGGTGCCCACCAGGAACGGCGCCTTTGGCAACTCCTTCACCGCCCCCAGCCCCGTCTCCACCAGCAGCCCCATTCACAGCGTGGACGGGTAAGCAGCCTGCTGGTGCCGTGCCTCAGTTTCCCTCGCTGTGCGTGCAGGAGGGGTGCCAGCCAGCAGTGGGACCCGCTGCGGGGCTGAATCCTCCTCTCCCCATCTCTCCCCAGTGCCTCCCTGCACAGCTACCCCTCCGAGGGCAGCCCCCACGGCACGGTGACGCCTCCCCACGCCGCGGCCGAGCCGGCGTACCGCTCGCCCGTCGCCTCCCAGATGCCCTCTGCTCACAGCAGCTACCAAACCTCGTCTCCTTCATCCTTCCAAGCGGCCACCCCGGGCTCGCTCTACGCCAGCCCCGACTACCCCGATAGCCGAGCCGGCTTCCAGCCGGACCCCCAAACGCGGCCGCAGCAGCAGCAGCAGCAGGTCAACGTGGTGGGCGTCCACGCGCTGCCGGGGAGCCCCCGCACCCTCCACCGGACAGTGGCTACCAACACGCCTCCCAGCCCTGGATTTGGGCGAAGAGCCGTCAACCCCGCTGTCGGCGGCGCTCCCGGCAGCCCCGGGCTGGGCCGGCACGCCGTAGCCCCCCACGGCAACCTGGCTGTGCCACCAGGGAGCCCAAACCTCGCCCGGCACCAGGCGGCGGTGGCGGCCGTGCCACCCGGCAGCCCCGTGTACGGCTACTCCAGCCCAGAGGAGAGGCGCCCGACGTTGTCCCGGCAGAGCAGCTCGTCCGGCTACCAGCCTCCCTCCACGCCGTCCTTCCCCGTCTCGCCGGCGTACTACCCGGGCACCAGCACGCCGCACTCCTCCTCGCCGGATTCGGCCGCCTACCGGCAGGGCAGCCCCACGCCGCAGCCGGCGCTGCCCGAAAAGAGGCGGATGTCGGCTGGGGAGCGCGCCAACAGCCTGCCCAACTACGCCACCGTCAACGGCAAGGCCTCCTCGCCTCTCTCCAGCGGCATGTCCAGCCCCAGCAGCGGCAGCGCCGTGGCTTTCTCCCACACCCTGCCGGATTTCTCCAAGTTTTCCATGCCAGGTGAGCGATGCCGTCGCCTCCCTGGCTCCTCGCCATCCCCTGTCCCCTTCTCTTCTGCGTCCCACGAGGTTGTGTCCTGATTTACTCCTGTCTGTCTGCAAGCCCGTGGCACTGCTGGGGCTAGGGCCATTTCCTGCTTCTTCTGCTTTTCAAACCCAGTGAATCCAAACAGGAAAAATACCGGCTCGGCACCGGGACCATCGTGCTGGTGTAAACAGCGCGGGGATTTGTGTACAGGGAAGATCAAAGCTCCCGGAGGCAGCTCGCATCCGCCTGGCTTTTCTCTGCCGTGGGGACGCGCCGACCTCCTGGCCCCGTTCCTGGTGTTTGCACCCTGGGGAGCCCCCGCGGCCGCGCTCCGTGCCCCCTCCTCGTTTCCAAAGGGGTGCCGTGCCCTGCGTGCTGCTGCGCCTGAAGCGCTGTCCCCTGCTCCCGTTACGAGACGCCTCCGTGACGCCAAGATCGGGCTGATAGGAGCCAGGGAATAAAGCGCCGGGGCGGCCGTGGCTCCAGCTGCCGCTCCGGTTTGGCTGCCAGGCAGGTGGCCCTTTGTGGGCTCGCTGGCGCCTGTGCCAGCCCCGTGACTCGCGGTGGCTGGGAGCCACCAGGGGAGGGGGGACCTCGGAACTGGGAGCACTGGGGTGAAGCAATAGGCCTGGATTGCGAAGTGCCAGCTCCATTTTAAATGTTGAAGCCCTGTTTTGTCTCTGCCTGTGGGGCAATGCCCAGGGGTGCCGTGCGCTCCAGGTGAAGCCCAACCTGGCCCTGTACCGAGCAGCAGGTTGGGGTTAACACAGCGTGCTGGGGCTGAAAGGAGGTGAAGGTACCGAGATCAACCAGCCATGCTGCTCTGCAGGCAGGATTTGCTGAGAACTCATGCAGGGTTTTAGATACAGCCTCTCTTGATTTCTTTTCTTCTTTCCTCCTGCAGACATCAGCCCCGAGACTCGTGCCAACGTCAAGTTTGTGCAGGACACTTCCAAGTACTGGTACAAGCCGGAGATCTCCAGGGAGCAAGGTGCGTAAATGGCACGGGGTGAAGGACTCCGGCAGCTGGGGTGTGCCTGGGGCTGAGAGAGCTGCAGCTCTGTGGGGTTTAGCGAGGGTTTCCCTTAGGGGCTGGGCTAGGAGTGATGTGCTGTGGATGGAGCCTGGCTCAGCTGCTGGCTTGTGTAATGTGGGCTCCCCAAACCTCCCCGCTGGGCAGGAGCAGTGGGGCTGTGCCCTTTGGGGTGCAAATCTTGCACTGAGAAGGGTGAGATGTCCCCCTTCCTAGCCACAGACCCACTCGAGTCCCCGACCCAGCTGGTAACGTCGTGGTGCCCAGCGTGGGCACCCCGTCCCGACCCCCGCCGCTGGTTTGGGAGGGCACGCTGCCTCCGGCTGTGCCAGGTCTCAGCTCTGCCCTTCTCTCCCACAGCCATCGCGCTGCTGAAGGACAGGGAGCCGGGGGCTTTCATCATCCGGGACAGCCACTCTTTCCGGGGAGCCTACGGCCTCGCCATGAAAGTTGCCTCCCCGCCTCCCACGGTCATGCAGCAGAACAAGAAAGGTATTGTGCGCCCTCCTGCTTCCCACGCCGGGATGCTTGCTATTGTTCGGCCCCGGACGAGCGGGCAGGCGGCTCTGCTGAGCTCAGACGTGCCCTTGAGTATGCGCTGATGTGGCAGCATCCCTCCCTGCCAGCCCCTGCCAGCCCCTGGGGGACATCTGCAGCTGGGCAGATGTCCCCCAGCTAGTACCGCCTCCCCGGCCCCCCAGCAACATGGCTTGGGGTTGGACCCAGTGCAAAGGGTCTGATTCCAGTGGAGAACCCTCCCTCGAGCTGGGGGTGAGCCGGAGCACTGCTTTCCCTGGGGGATTGCTTTGGGATGGGCTAGGGAGGGTGGCTGTGGAGTGACGATGTCCCATCCCTTCCCAGGAGACATCACCAACGAGCTGGTGAGACATTTCCTCATCGAGACCAGCCCGCGGGGTGTGAAACTAAAAGGATGCCCCAACGAGCCTAATTTCGGTGAGTGCCCAGGTGTGGTTCCCACCCAGCCCGTTGGAAGCCTTGCCTTCGCTGGGCTGTCCGAGCAGAGCAATCAGGTGTCCGGGAGAGCCCCTGCCCCAGCTTCCTGGGGACAGAGCGAGAAGAGGAAAAGGGATGATGCTGGGCAGGGTGAAAATGAGCCCCAGTGGGCACAGGGGCTTCAGGAAGAGCCCCGTGTGGTCCTGTCCACCAAGAGCATCAGCCTGACGGGGCAGGCTCCGTGCTGACTGTTTCCCTCTCTCCCCAGGCTGCCTCTCGGCTCTGGTCTACCAGCACTCCATCATGCCCTTGGCCCTGCCCTGCAAGCTGGTCATTCCTGACCGAGGTAAGAGCCACGGCCAGCAGCATGGGGTGGCATCGTCCCTTCGGGTGTGCTGGGGGCTTCCCTGCCAGCCAGGAGCCACGCTTGGGGCTGGGTTTGATCCCTCTCCTCTCCATGGGCTGTTCCTGTGCTCAGCTGGTTCAGAGCCAGGCTGGGTTTTACTCTTCATCCTCGGTGCCCCTTCAGCACTGGCACACGATGCTCAGCTGCTGGAAAGGGGACAGTGCGTGTGCCCCCACCACCCGGCGGGTTTCCAAGCAGGGAGCAGCAGTAACGTCCCATTTCTCCTAGATCCCATGGAGGAAAAGAAAGATGCCGCATCCGCCAGCAACTCGGCCACAGACCTTCTCAAACAGGGTGCGGGTGAGTAGAGAGAGGCTGCAGCGAGGCGAATGCGGCCCAGGGAGGTGGCTGACCCCACGCCTGCTTCTCCTTTTCCAGCCTGCAACGTCCTCTTCATCAACTCGGTGGAGATGGAGTCGCTCACGGGCCCCCAGGCCATCTCCAAGGCTGTCGCCGAGACGCTGGTGGCCGACCCCACGCCCACCGCCACGATCGTCCACTTCAAAGTCTCCGCGCAAGGCATCACCTTGACTGACAACCAGAGGAAGTAAGAGCCCCCCCAACACCTCCCCATGTCCCCAAAGCCTGGGCACACGTCGGGTGTGTGTGTCCTGCTGGAACGATGTCCCCATGGTGGCATGCGCCTGGGCGTGGAGCAGTCCTGGGGTGCCCAGGGGACAATGGGGCAGCTGCGATGGGCAAAGGTGGGGGGCTCGCTGGCCGTAACACCCCTGCCTTGTGTTTCAGGTTGTTCTTCCGACGGCACTACCCTCTCAACACCGTCACCTTCTGCGACCTGGACCCCCAGGAACGAAAGTAGGTGCCCGAACGTGTGGGGAGCGCGTGTCCCCTGCCCCTTTTCCTCCCCCAGGCTGCTTGGAGCAGGGGCTTTGCTTGCTCTGCCCCCCCCTTACTCCCGAGGAGAGCAGCAAAGGAGGGTCCTGGTGGATACCCTGGGCAAATGCCAGCATCTCTGGTGACTTCTTGGTGTCCCCAAACACCTTCGTGCACCAGGTAGCAGTAGGTCCCTGTCTCCGCGGTGTGCAGGAGGCACCGTCCCTCACACCTCCTCTTCTCCTTGCAGGTGGACTAAAACTGACGGCAGTGGCCCAGCCAAGTAAGTGCTTGCTGTGCTCGGTTCCTCCTGGCCGCTTTTGGGGTGGGTCCCACTGCTGTGTGAGCATCACCCCCAGGAGAACCGTGCCTGGTGGCCCCATGGTCACCCGAGGGGTGGGCTCGCCTCCTTGCTGCAGGAACACCTCACCCAAGCACGGGAGCACAGCCCCAGGAGCTGTGCCCAGTTCCAGGGGTTAATTCCCCCTAATTTTAGCCATTGTGTTAGCGAAGGGGTTTTTATTAGGATGTCCAGCTGCCGGGATCTTTCCCCTCTCCAATTAGAAACGCCACAGCCTGGGCCTGTCGCACATTCTGTTCCCCTGTATTTATAACTGGAGTTTTGCGTGTTCTAATTAAAAAAAATAAAAAAAGAAGGGCATTTTCTTTACTGGGGGGAGAGACTGACGGAAATAACCACATGGCCTCATCCAGCGTGGGTCTGCACGCCCCGTGTCCCTGCGTGGCCTTCCCAGCTCAGTTGCGCACCCCAAGGTCCCTCCTTGGGGACGGTGATGGGGAGGGTGGCGAGGGTGGTGGCGTCCTTTGGGTGAGGAGCGCTGGCAAACCTCTCGCTTTTTCCCCACCCAGGCTCTTCGGCTTCGTGGCCAGGAAGCAAGGGAGCACCACGGACAACGTCTGCCACCTCTTCGCCGAGCTGGACCCGGAGCAGCCGGCTGCAGCCATCGTCAACTTTGTCTCCAGGGTCATGCTTGGCTCCGGCCAGAAAAGATGAGCCGGCGCTGGCGGGTGATTCTTGAATTTTGGAGAAGGACTTGGAGCTGATCCGAGAAGGAGTGTGAGGAAGTGCATTGTGGAAGAGGGAAGTGAATCGGGGGGGGGGAGGGAAAGGGTTGGAATTTTGGAGGAAAACAGCAAACAACAGCAACCAAAAAAAAAAAAAAAGAACAAAAAAAGAACAAAACCCCTAAAAACTCAACACAAGCCAAACACACACACGTAGAGGAATCAAAGCCATGCACCTACGTACCAGAGCCACGAAGTCACGCCAAAAAGGGAAGGTGACCAAGGCGGTGAGAGGTGTTCCAGCTTTCGGCATCGCGGTCCTGAGGCTGCACCGAGCGGTGATGCTCGCTCCGGACCGAACGTGGGATCATGACTGATACCTTCTATCTGGAAAGAAAAAAAAAAAAGAAACAAACCGGCAAAAGCCACGGAAGAAGCTTCATCGGCGCGTGCCTGCTGTGTGTTTGATGCAACCCATGGGAGTGACGCCCTGCCGCAATGTGGGACAGGTCTGCAGGACACCGGAGGAGATGCCCTTGGAAACATTCCCTTGCCGTGCTGCAGCGGAGGGTCTTGCCAGCCCCTGTGCCGAGCCCAAAACCTGCTGGCTGCCTCGCTGGGGCATCCGAGGGCTTGATCCCAAACCCTCTTATGCCCTGGGAGCTCGGCTTTGGGCTGACCTCAGCAGCTGGCCCAGAGCCTGCTCCGATTCCAGCACCGCTCATAGGTGAGGCAGCACGAATCCACCTGGAGAGGGGCACCTGGAGAGGGGCACCGCAGCCTCTCCACGCCTCCTGGGGTGCTGGTACCCGGGCAGCCCGATCCCGTGGGGGCTCCTGCTGCTCCACGCCTGGGAGCAGGAGGATGCTCCCCAGGGACATCCCGGGCTGGTGGAGAAAGTCGCCTCCTCTCCCGCCTTCCCCTTTTCCCTCCCATCACCAGTCCTCTTTGGCAGCCTTATCCTGCGGCCTGTCACACATTCTCATAACAACAAAAAAAAAAAAAAGGAAGAAAAATACTGTAGTAATAATAATAATTATAATAATAATAGCGGATGCTTGCACAGTTCCCTGTGCAGAGCAGCGGACCCGTGGCTGGCCCTATCTCTCTTCGGAGACGTGCAAGCAGTTTTTAAATTGCATGGACGTTCAAGTTGCACGAAAGGCGAATGACTACAAGTAACTCAGGCGCTTTTTTCTCATTTTTATTTTGGAGGCCACGTTAAAAAAAAAAAAAGAAAAAAGAAGGAAGAAAACATATTAAAAAAAAAAAGGAAAGGAATGGAATGGACCAGCAGTTGCTGGGCTACTTTGGCTCGGTGGGGAGGCCCCAGGTCCTCTGAGAGCCACCCTCCGCCTTCCCCCACGGCCGAAGGCTCGTGCCCCCCGATGCACAGCGGGTTTTGCAGCAGCTGAGGCTCTTCCCTTTGCCTGGGGGTGTGATGAGAGCCAGCCCTTGCTGGGAGCCGAGCTGCTGGCCGAGGGTCCCTGTGCCCTTGAGGCAGGGTGTCACGGTTTTGGGGAGCAGAGGTCCCAGCCCCAGGCTGCGAGCATCCCCTCCGAGCGGGGGGATTCTCCAGCTCTGCACGGGGCAGGAGCACGGTGAGCGCAAAAGCCGAGAGCATTTTATTTTTTTAGTATTTTTTTGGAGAAGTTTCAGTGCAAAGAAGTGGCCCAGATAGCCCGTTGGGGGCAAAATTTAGAAACTTAGTAGTGCAGTCCCCCCCGGCGAGCTCGCCTCCCTTGGACCACCCTTGCCTTGATAGCTATAATATATATAGGAGCTATACCGACGAAATACTGTAAGCTAACAGAATTTTAAGGAGGAACAAAGGTTAAATTTACACTCCAAAAAATATTTATTTTTGCCATATTGCTTTCCGCGCATCGTATCTCCCCCATTATATCCGCCTTCCCCCCCAGCCCTGGAGTAAAAAAAAAACACCCAACACGATGAAAGCAAACCGGGCGGAGGAAAAAACATGGGGGGGTCCCCACTTCGTGGTGGTGGTCGGGGGGGGTGTGTGCGGGTGCCATGCGTGTGAGCGGGGGCGCGTGCGTGTGCGTGTGTGTGTGCGCGAGAGAGCGGCGTGGGCGCGCGGAGGGGGCCGGCGTGGCCGGAGGCTGGTGTATGGCGAGCGTTGGATGCGTAGCGGGGATTTTGGGTGCGAGACTGCAGCGGGATAAGGGGGTTAGGGCGGCCAGGGGGGTTTTTCTCTCCCCCCTCCCGGCTCCCCCTCTGCCCGCATGGATGCGGAGACCTTTTCATAGATCTATATATTATTTTTGGTGTTTCAAAAGCGATTCCCTCCTTCTGCGAAATTCAAGCGAGACGAGAGACGATCTCACCCGTAATCTCCTCACCCTGCCGTTAACCGATTAGAGAAAACACTGTGTTTATAGATATATAAATATATATTTTTTGAAAAGTCTCTATTTTTCAGACTGCGTTTTCTCACTGCTAAGAAAGAGAAGAGATGCTAACGATGTTAACTTTATTTTAATCTGCTGCCTCGGAAACCGGTGCTCGAAACTCCCGTTCATCCTCCCCTCCCTCCCCGTCCAAGGAAGCAGATTAAAGCCCCCCAGAGATGTCGAGCACAGCAGATACCTGCCGGCAGCATCACGCCTGCTTCCAGCTGGGACCTCCCGGCTCCCGCACTAACCCACTCGCTGAAGCCAGAGATTTACACCGCATCCCAACCTCGGACCCTAACAAAATCGCCCGACAGTTATCTAGTTTTTTTTTTTTTAACACAGAGCTTCCGATGATGTAGCCGGGTGTTTGTCAGCTACCTTTAAAGGCACTTTTCTTCTTTTAGCTCCTTTTTTTTTAAAAAAAAAAGTTATGTTTTTAGGTGCAGCTCCCCTTTCTGTCCCCAGCTCACGTTGCCTGGGGCCAGCGGGGACCCAGCACCGCGGTGATATTTTTCCTTATGAAAGGGACGGAAAAGGTTCTTTGGTTTTTCTTTGGCTTTTCCATGCAGTCCTGGTATTTGAGAGCCGAGCTTGTGCGAGTTAAGCCCAGCATATGTTTCGTTGTAATCACACTGCCGTGTTCAGCAGCCGGATGTTATCTCTCTCACACACACACACACAAACACATCCCTCCTTCCTGCACAAAGAACTGCATATATTCTTGCCAAAGATATCCTTAAAAACGCACTTTTCCCCATATATATATATATATATATATATAATTTTTTTTTTTCTGTTTGTGTAAATTTGTTGTACGTGCCCTTTTCGTGTCGGTTCGTTCTTCGGAGAGGAACCCCCCCCCCTCCTCCCTTTGCTGTCCCTTTTGCTGCCCATTCACGAAGGCTCCCCGTGGGATTCAGCTTCTTGCCTGTCCCCAAATGGGGGCCCCCGAGCAGAGCTGGCACTGGGGACCTGCAGCAGGGCTCCCATCCAACTCGCTGCCTCCAGCCCCTATTTTGGGGGATCCCCCGTGTGCAGCCCCAGGGGTTGTCCCAGCCCCCAGGTCCCACCTGGATTTGGCCACAGCCGCCAGGCATCAATTTTTTTTTATTTTTCCAGCCCGTTCAAGAGCCCGAGCTGAAGCGCAAAGTGTGACGGCGCTGAGCAGATCCCCACCCAGCAGGTCGGGCAGGTAACAAACCAGTTGCCCCAAAAACCCAGACGGCAGCATCAGCAAAAGTCATACCTTCCCGTTGGAGCAGGCAGGGAGATCAGACAGCAAAGGAGCCCGCAGGGGCTTGTTTCATTTCGTTCGTTTGTTTTGCAAATTGCGAGGTTGGTTTGGGGTTACTATTTTTTTTTTTCTTTTCCTTAAAAAGGAAAAAAAAAAAAAAAGAAAAGAAAAAAGGAAGCAACCCGATGTTTCTGTTGGCGGATCCCGTGTTTTGTATGTTATTTTTTTTTTTTTTTCCCCTGTTGTTGTCTTTGTTACTTTGGGAACATTACAGATTTATTTGCTAATCAGTGTTAATGAACAGTTTAAAACTTTCAGACTTGCCCATTTCTGTGTATTTATATAGATGGAGAAATACGTTATATTTTGTATCTCTGTGCCCACGATGTCGTCGCGCGTGTAAAGGTGACTTCGGTCGCACCATGTCTGCGTGTGAATGTGACTCCGCTTTTCGTCTTCCCCTTTGTACAGACGTCTGATTTCTCTGCAGTTCATTGTATGGCTTTATAAAGTGGTAAAAACGAAAATCAGTTATATAAAATATACTGTTGCTTGGAATGCCAGCTCGGTGTCTGCATCGCTGGGAATGTATCCTGACATTTCAGGGAGGGCAGGAAGAAATGCGCTGTTCTTTTTGCACAGGGGGAAACAAACAAACAAAAAAACCCACCACCACCAACAAAAAGCCCGACAGCTCTGCCCCCCACCTCCCCCTGTTCCTCGATGGCAGGCTGGGGGCTGGCAGTGGGTGTGGGAAGATGGGGCTGTGCTGCTCCACATCAGCCTTAGCCGCAGCCGCTGCTCTCCAGATGCTGCTTCACCGGGGAGCCCGAGGGCTGCCTACAGGGCTCCAGCTCTGCTTTTGGCCTTCGTTAGCCATGAGGGACATCTCCATCTTTCTGGGAGCCCCTGCCAGCACTGGGTGCTCTTCACATCCCGCTGCTTCGTCCCAGGTTGTCCCAGGCACTGAGGGGGTGATGGATGATGCGCCCCCGCGAGCCGCTCTCTGGTCCCTGCCGACCCCACGGGGGTCTTTCACCTTTGCCAGGGTCATGGTTCGGGCCGAGCTCTGCGCCCCTCAGCCCCCACATGTTCCCCTTTTTGGAGCCATCCTGCCTGCTAAAACAAAGCGAATTCCCCCCTGGAGCTGCAGCCCCAGCTTTTCCCGCGCTGCTGCCGGAGCAATTCCCAGCATCTGGCGGAGCCCTCAGCCCCCAGCTCCCTGGCTCCGCTCCTTCCCCTCCTCGCTGAGTTGGTGGCCAAGACCCGGCCCCCGGGATGGATTGAGTTTAATTATACAAGAAATATCAGCCAGAGCAGCGGCAGTTTCTCTGGCGCCAGCGCTGCTGCGGCTCAGAGGCTCGGAGCTTCTCCTGGGAGCCGGGAGCACTAAAAATACCTCCTGCCTCTCTCCAAAATAGCTGCGGGGCGAGGAGCGGATGGAGGGGGCTGCTCGGAGGGGACCCCGTGCTGGGGGGCTTGCGCAAAAAAAATAAAATGCAAAGGGGAGGAAAGGGGATGGTTTCTGGACCCCCCAAATCCAGCTGTGGGGCTGTGGGTGGGCACCAGGCGATGCGCACCTCGGGGGGACCTCGGGAGGCACCGAGGGGTGCCGAAGTGGCACGGGCAGGCTGCTCGCTGCGAGCCAGAAAACGCCGTGCCTGCCCTCCTCCCCTCCCTACCCACCCCCTTTTCTTCTGCAGTTAATTCCCCATTTCCTTTCCAAAATTCCTCGGGAGCTTCTGGTTTGTGTTTTTCCTCAACATGTTCTTATCTGCCACCCGCGCTCCCTCGCCGGGCTGTGCAGCGCAGGCGCTTCGGGGGCTCCCTCTCTGCAGCTTGCCGCTGTCCCCAGGCCAGGCCAGTGGTGCCACCAGCAGGGACAGGTCCCACCAGCTCCACGCCAGGAGCCCCCATCACCTCTCCCTGTGCCTATCCAGTCCCTTCCTTCACGTACCTAAAGCAGAAAGTTTTTATTATTATGTTTTTTCTCTTTTCAGTCCCTGCTCTGGAGGCTCAGGGCCACCCAGGGAGTGGTTCTGGAGGGGCTGTGGGAGAGCTGAGGGCTCTCAAACCCCCCTGTCACCCACCCACCTCCAGAAGAGAGCTTGATGCTGGACAGCTGAGCTGTTGGGGAGCCATGAGTGGGCTCAGGGCACCAAGCCTTCACAGGGGGCAAATATTTCCAGCTGGCTTGCTTGGAGACATGGTCAGGCAGCGGGCAGCCAGTGGTGGGGATGGGGCAGTCCCCTCTTCTTTCACTTTCACCCTCTCCCAGGCTTACCAAGGGTGCTGGGGCCCCTCAGGAGTGACCCCGAGGGGACAGAAGGTGTGACAGTCCAGCATCGTGTATGGGCAAAGGCCAGGGCCAGCCAGCACCCTTGGGGTGGGACGGATGGAAAGGATCCAATGCAGACAAAAGCCAACCTCAAGTTCGGGCTGGGGCAAACACGCTCACGTCCTCACCCTGCTTGGCAAAGAGTGGACCCTGCCTGTCCCCGTTCTTGTTGCAACCCCTGAAGCCAAGCATCCCCTGCCAGCCTGAGCCTGCATTTGCCACCCAACACACACAGCACGGAAGGTGAGGGATTTGTCCACAGGGATGATGCCAAATCCCTGCCTTGCAAGCACCCACATCCCATTTCCCAGCCTGGCCCAGCGTTATGGGCAGGATGAACTGGGATGCGACCCGAAGACCAGCTTTGGGGTGCTGACTTCACAAAAATGCCCCGTGGCCTTCCCTGGGAGGCGACCAGGATGGCTTCGGGAGACACCGTGGCTGAGTGCCACCACCCATCCCAGCAGGGCCTGGGGAGGTCCATCACGGGGCTATGGGTGGGAAAAGCCACCCCAAAAATAGCTATGGGGGCACGGTCATCATCTCGGGGGGGTGTTACTGCTTGGTGGGAGCTCTGTGGGGCAGCACTTTCCCGTTCTCCACGTCCACGGTGGACGGAGAAAGGCAACAGAGGGATTTGGGGTTAAATATTGAAAAAAGAGGGCCGGTGTGCCATGATGGGGTTACTGAGAGAGGAGTGGAAACCCTGGAGGTCTTGGAGGGGAGAGAGGGGCTGAGCTAGAGCAGGGTGGCCTGGAGGAGGTCTTGGAGAAGGGCGATGGGCAGGACGGGTCTGTCCGTCTGCCTTGTGAGGTTCTGGCTCCATCTACAGGGATGTGCCTCCAAGTGATGGAGGCCTGGGACTGACGCATGCCCAAAGAGGGCAGAGCAGGAGGTGAGGCCTCCTCGCCTGCAGCCAGTTTCTCCCGTAGCTCACCTCCTGCAGCCCACCTCCAGATTTTGCTCCTCGTCCTCGGCGGTGCTGGGGCAAGCTCAGGTGCAAGTGGGGTTGGGTGTTGGTGGGGTCAAGGGGCTTGGGGATTGCCCCATGTCCCAGCCCCAGGGGCACCTTGAGGGTGCTGGCCCTGGGCTTTGCATGGTTTTCAGAGCCTCTGCCAGACCCTGCCTGCCTCTCACCTGAGCAAAATGCCCCTGTGAGACCCTTTGCACCCCTCCAGCAGCACCGTGCAGCCTTGGATCCCGCAGGACCATGGATCCCAGCAGACGATTTTGGCCATTGGGGATGAAGGGGGCAGACACAAGGTCCTGGGTGCACGTTTCATTCCTCTTTTTTTTTTTTTTTTTTTTTTTTTAAAAAAAAAGAGAGCGAGAAAGAAAGAAAAGGAGAAGGGGAGGAATGCAATATTTGCAAGCTCATTATTTCAAGCCTCCAACAACTGGATGAAACGAGTCACCAGTGAGCAGCTTCTCGTGACTGTGCACAGAGCCCTTGCCAGAAGAGCCAGGCTCTAATGAGATCCGCATGCGGCAGGGAGCCGGCGTTTGAGTCGGAGCAAGAATTCGGCAGCGCCCTCGGCTCCTCTGCAGCAGGGACACACTGCAGCTGCTTGACAGAGATAGGGGGGAGAGGAAAAGAGTGATTTCTGGCTGGAACTGGGTGTCCAGACTCCTTGCTGCCTGTGGGGTGGCGTGTGTGAGAGCGGTCTGTCTTCTTTGGAGAGGCTTGGCAACCATGTTTGGTTTTAAAGAGATCTTTATTTATTATTTTTATTTTTATTTATATATATTTTTTTCTCAGGGCTGCCAGGTATCTCTGCCGAGCATCTCCTTCCTGCTGGGAGAGCACAGGGCAGCTTCATCCACCAGCCTCGGGGCAATCTGGAAAGGCTCAAGTGGGCTCCCTCTCCGGGCTGGGATTTTACAAGTGCACTAAGATGAGAGGGGCAAAAACAAGGAAAAAAAATCCTGTGTGGGGTGGGAGAAAATGGTTGTGGTGACTCAGGATTTAGTCTTTGCAGTCTCTTCCCTTTGAGACAACCTGAGTTGAGCCCAACGCTGTCCTCAAAATACCTTTACGTGCATGTCCCCAGTCCTTGTTCCTGGCACCTCAGCCAAGACTCGCTCCTCGGCTGTGGAGATGGAGCTCGGGGCCTTCACTGAGAGGAGCGGGGAGAGGCTGTTGGTGGAGGCAGCAATCTCCCTGGGAACACCGGAAAGCTTTGTAGGAGATGCCCGGGATGCCTGGGACATGTGGAGCAGCCAAGCTGACACTTTGGCACGGTGTTGGCTCAGTAAGACGTGAGGAGAAGCAGGAACCCGTGCCAAGGTCCTATTTTAAAGCAGACCCCCCTTGAACCCTTTGATATGGATAGTGCTGGGGATAGGGTTTCACACATCTTTATAGCTCACACTTCCATGTGAGAGAAACCTCAGCCTTGCTCAGGCAGGCTGCTCTCCACCTCAGCCTGATGGGTTGCAGCAAGGTCTGTCCCTCCTTCCCAAGGGCTCCTGGCTCCAGCCCTAGCCTGGCAAGAGGGAGATCCTACACATTCTCCAGCAAGAAAAAGAGCTCGTCTGTGAGCTTTTACAGGGCCCTGGTACTCATTCCTGGATTTTTTTTTCCTCTTCACACTGCTGGGAAGTTATCTCAGGGCCACCAGACCTTCAGGTGGAGGTGCTGAGGGGTTGGTAATGCAGGTCCCAAGGCAACGCTGGTGACCCAAGCCCTTGGGGCTGCTTCCCCCAGTTCCTCTCCCACCCATTTTGTCCCTTTGCTGCTGTCTCTGGAGGTCCAGTGCCAGCTTCTCCTGCCTCTCCCCATACGTCTCCAGCCAGGTGGGACCTTGCATTCTTCAGGGGAGAAAACCCTGCACTTTTTAGGTGCTGTGCTGTGGATCCAGCCTCCTGGGTGCTGTTGGTAGCACTGTGCTCACACCACTAGAGGTCGGCCGGTCCCTACCGATGGGACTGATGAGAGCAGGAGGAGGGAGCAGCAGGCCAAAGATGACTTGGCTGATGGAGCCTCGTGTGTGTGTGTGTGTGACAGATACTTCCTCTCCTATTGCCATTTCTCCCGGCCCCAGGCCAGCTTTCCAGGCTTGCTGCTGCTTCTCATATAGAGCGGTGTATTTGACACGCGAGAAGAAAGGCAGGTTTTGAAGGGCAGGGGAGCGCTGGGATAACTGGAGTGCCAGCTTTTCCTGGAAAAAAAATAAAAAAAAATAAAAGGGTTCAAGCAGTCAGCCAGTGCACACAGAGCCCTGGCAGCCCAGCTGTTGGAAAGGTGAAGGGTCTCCACTCAGTCTCACGGAGAGGGGTCTTGGCACTGGTTGCGCTATTCCCATTGCTCGGTGACCCCGTTGGGACTGGAGGCTTCTTGTCGTGCCCTCAGGAGCTTGCACCGAGCGTGACACCCCTGATCTCCAGCAGGTGCAGGTCCCACCCACTGTCAGTGCAATTAGGACTAGGAATTCACAGCAGGGGAACGGCCAGGGGGCTTACTGCAGATCCAGCCCCCGTTTTGCTCATTTCTCTCCATCTACAGAGTAAGGGAAGAGGCTGGCGTGGCACACCCTGCAGCTGGGCTGAATGCTCCGTGCTGCTGGTGAGGGCACAGGAGGCGTCAGATCACAATCAGACCGTGGGCACTGTCTGGAGACCCCCTCCCACCCAGCAGAACAGAAGGTGACAGTTTTACTGGGAACATTGCATTAACGGGAGGTAAAACTCAGGGCCCCTCTCCCCTTTCTGGAACATGACACCCAAAATGTCTGCGCAGGGGGGTTTGTGTGCTGCCCGCCCACAGCTAGACTCAGCTTCGAGGAGTCTCCTTTTACATTTATTTCTTCACAGGTTGCTTGTTTGCTTGCACATCTGAGGTGGCATCTACCACAGCCATTGGTTTCTCAGCTGCCTTGCAGCCTTCATAAACCACAGTTAAACAAGGAGCCCACGGGATGATTTTCCACCAGCTTCTCAGGTCTCAGGGAGTTCTCGGAAGGGTGATGTGGTAGCTCCCTAATTTACCTGTCTAGGTTTCAGGTGGAGTGGGTTGCTTGGAGGATGTGCCTCAGTCCCTCGGGTAGCAGCCAGCCCTGATTCCAGCCAGACGCTCTTCAAATGGCTTTCAGATGTCCCCCCTTGAGGAGAACAGCCCGGTACCTAACACCCAGTTTGGTGCACGGCTCAGACAGGCTGCTCCCCGTCCAGTGCTTCCAAGAACTCAGTGATCCAGCGGCTTCCTCCGGTCGCCAGGAGCTCGGTCCTGCCAAGCCTTCTCCGAGGAGATGGTGATGACAGAGTTCACTTTACGGAAGGGGAGAAGCAAACCTGCCTAGCTCCAAATGTGGTCCCTGCCAGCCAGGGAGAAGTGGGCGAACCAAGTTTCAAAGCCCTGGAAAATCAGAGCTCTGCACTGGTCGCGGCCGTTCCAGCAGCAGAGGGAACCTCGCTGGGTGGAAGTCAGCCTTCTGCTGCTGGGCTCGGCTCCTAACTCCAAAAACCTTAGCTGGTTTGAACTCAGTATCTCAGTTCTTCCATTTGTAACCTGAAGGAGGCCAATTTCTGTAATTTTTGGAAACTCGTTTCATGTAATCATAACCCTACGGTACAAGAAAAAAAAAACACACAAACTTTAAATAAATACCGGTGTGTTTTGTGACACAAAAACCAGATACAGGGTATGGAAAATATAACCTCCTTCCATCTGGAAATGGCTTGGGATTATCTACTTGTTCTTGTAACTCATTTTCTACATGTCTCTGCTTCAAGGGTGATTTACTGCAAACATCTCTGTGTTCTCTTTGCTGTATTGATTCATAAGAAATCCTTTCACAATGAAATCATATTTTCCATGCTCCAAAAAAAAAAAAAAAGTCAGATAGAAGATGAAGAATATTATTGTAACAGGAAAATGGTTAGGACAAAGAAAGCTTATAATTTTGTAAACAGAGGTTGGGAGGAGGCTTTTGGGATTGAGTTTCTGGGCAGCGAGTCAGAGGGTTTTTCTTTTCTTATTTTGAAGACTCTACTGGCAATGTCTCCAACCCAGAAAGAAATAAATACAAACAATTCCCCCCTCCAACACAGCTTTGATAGCTCAATTAGCAGAATTAAGAATGTAATGAAGGATGCGCCCAGGAACATTGGCTGTCTTGGACAAGTGTTTTGAACTTAAAGGTCCTGTCCCACCACCGACTGTTTGCCAGAGAGGATATAGCTAGATGCTATCTTCTACTGCTAAATGTTTAAGTGACCAAAGCCAAATGATTTCATGCCACAGATGGGATGGTGTCACCCATCCGGGGGGTGGGGGGCAAAGAAGAGGCAAGGAGAGCACTTCCAACTAAAATGAAAGTTTGAGAGTTAAAATTGTCTTTTTTTTTTTTTAAACATTTTAATTTTTTTCCATTGGAAAAAAAAAAAGGCAACAATTTCTTTCCCCTCCCATTAGTCACAGTGAGTAAGTGGGTGAAGTGGCTGATGGTGGCGGAAAGGAATGATATTTGGCTAAGAAAAACAGTTTATGGTATTTGCAAACACTTAGCAAAGCAGGTGATTACTGTTGTTTTGCTTGCTAAAACCATTCTTCTCTTTTGGACAACCCAACATTTTTTTTTTTTTTTTTTTTTTTTTTTGTGGAACAATCAGAAAAAATGTGCAGGAAATTGTGAAATTTTTTTTTTTTCTGCTATTTTTGTCCAGTGCTGCGATTGCCAGTGATGACCAATTTGGTTTCTACACATTGCCACTCTGCTGGGAGAGCTGATTGGGAAGGCATGTGTGGAACGGCTCCTCCCGGGGGAGCTGTTCTGCCTGGCCTGTGAATCCTCAGCTCCAACATGTTTTGGCACCGAGGAATGTGGAGGCAGAGGGAGGGAGAAACGAGCGAGCAACTTCTGGGCAGCTCCACACAGCTCACCTGGAACTGATTTTCAAGGGACTCATCGTCATCTGATGTAAATCAAAATAGCTCCATCCTTGCTTGGTTGGGTTATTTTCCAAAAGTCTTGGATCTGGGCAAGGAAAAGTCATGCATGTCATGGGCTTTCTGCGGCTACTGTCCTGCCTGTCCCTCCTCAGGCTGTGTCCTCCTCATGTACTCTGAGATTTTATGCATGTGCAGAAAAATCCTGCTTGGGCAGAACCAGGGAAATTCCTTTCTGGGGCACTTTTGGAGCTGCTGATCTGGGGATCTGAGGCCTTGTAAGCTCTGGTTCTGGTTTCACAGCTTTTGTGAGCTGCCTTGGAAAAGTCTCCAACCTTCCCATCCAGGTTCACCACCTCCTTTCCCAGCTGTGAAAATAACCCAGGGTGGGACAGAGAGCTACACCCTCTCCCCTTCCCGTGGACCTCAGCAGATGTCGTGATGGATGGTGAAAGCCAGCTCTGTGGAGGTGTCAATGGAATTTGGCTGCGGAAGGAACTTGGTTTATTCTGTCATTCGTCAGGGCTGTGATCGCTGCCCGACAACTGGCAAAATCAGCTCATTTCGTTCAACCAGCAGTGAAACTCTAGATCTTTCTCTGCGCTCTGCTTGGAGGCCTTTCCAACCGTCTGCATGCCCCCGTTCTCCGGCAGGCCAGAAAGTGAGACTTCAAACGGGTGATGAGGTTTAGCTCTGATTCAGGCAGATACGGGGACAATCAGCCTTTGATCAGCTCGACAAAGCTGACAATTCAGATTATTCCTTGCCTTTTGCCTCCTTCCCTGCGGATGATATTTGTTGAGGTCAGCTGTGATCCAGCAGGAACCATTCTCAGGAGATGGCACTCCCCATGGTGACTCGCTGGGACTCTTTGAGACGGCTGTCAGAAACCTGTGCCGTGTTCATCCATCTCAAATCACAGCTGATGCACCTGAGTGTGGCCTGAAAAGACAGCAGGCAATCCAACAGAGGGCTCAGGGAAGCTGCCTAAATCCTGCACATCGATGAGGTCTCCATGGCTTTCCCCCTCCAGCTCCTTTTCTAGTTGTAGTCCCAGTGAGACTGTGTGGGTCACAAAGCTGAGACGTGACAGAGCAGTGAAGCCAAATGCAGAGTGTCGCAAGGATTCTCGATCCTCCCAGCTCCTTATTTCATCTTCCACTTTGCACATCCTTGGACATGGTGATATTTTGATTTGTGAGGTCAGGCTGCCTAGCCTGCTTCCCAAAGCTTGTAGTCTCAAGCTCCAAGCTGATGTTTGTCCTTGCTCACTTTCTTGTCATCACTTCTGATCAACACCCAAGGGCTTCTGAGGGAGAGATAAAAATATTATAATGCATATAATTGAGCAATACCATAATATAGGTATAGGGAAATCCCATGATGCTGCATCTTGAGCCCAGGCTAGTGGTTTGGAAAAGGTTCATCAGCTTTGGATGTTTTTCAGGGTCTGTTCTACTAACAGGATCCCTGTTCATGTCAGAAGATGTGCCTCTTAGTGGATCTGACAGGCCGTGTGGGCTCGTGGTCAGAGCACTTCCTCGTAATTGCCTTCACTCTACCCGTGACCCCGATCAGGCCCGAGACCTCACTGAACTCCACATTTCCTGAAGCATCTTCTCGGCTCAGCTGCCTCCAGCTCTAAGAAATGGATCTGCTTGAGTAATGTGGTTTCCTTCGGCTGCATGGCGAGGGCTGACATGATCTAGCAATGCAGGAGAGGTTTGGGTTGTCCCATCCATTGGAAGCATGGGAGATGTAGAGAGGAAGAAGACAAACCTGGCAGTGAAGGAGCTGCTCACTGAGGCCTCTCCGTTGCAAAGGTGCCTGTGTTCCTGCGGCATCTCTGTGTTATTACGATGAGACATTTTTTAAATGGCATTTTTTAGACAGCCATGTGAGGAAGTTCCTGGAGAGCACGTATCAAGCCAAACCCCAAGGCTGCAACCCAAGCCTGACTCCTAGCGTGCTGGTGGCTTGTGTGATGGCCTGCCCAAAACCCTAGCTGGGACCAGTAGTCTGAATCCCTGTCTCAAAAGTGCAGGAAAACTCTTGGATACTTGGTAGAAAAGTTTCATTCCCAGGATAGATGTAGCAGTAACCCCCAGCCACATCCTACACGTTCAATCAAAGCCAGAGCAGATGGTTTATTTGGCTAGGAGGTGGCACTACCCCCTCTATCCCTTGCCTCCTTGATTACAAGGGCAGCCTACAGAGAAATACAAGACTGAAGCATGTATGAAACCTCCTGGGACTCCTCCTGTGTCTCACGGGGAGCCCTGCATCCTCCATCAATTGCTGTCCCGAGAGCAGGCCCTGAACTAACCAGGTCTCCACCCCTAGCACTCAGACCTGCTTCTGTGGAAGTCCAGTCACCCTGGTTCTGCTATCCTCCTTCTTTTTCCTTTTCTTTTTGTGCTCCTTTCCCTTGAGCACAGTTTCTGCCCTTCCAGCCTAGCCTAGAGGCCATTGCAGCATGCGTTGTGTCATTAATTATTAGCAAATATATCGACATCTGTCAAATATCTTCCCGGAGACCTGCATTAATTCAAGCCTGAGTTTAACTCTAGACAGAAACTGCTGATCACCTACAGAAAGTCCTGAAAACATCACATGGAGGGAGGAGAGCCTCACAGAAGGAGATCCCAAACACTGAGGTGTGCCCTCAGTGCCCACCAAAGTCTTTGAGTGTTGCATCAATAAAGTGACAAAGAAGAGATTTGGGGAAATCTTTCCACAGTCCCCAAGAGGTAAGGATTCAAGTTATTAATGCAAAAGGAATCAGGATTTCCTGCTTAGACTCTTCATCTGATTGCATGGCCAGGGCAAGTGCGAGCCCTTCAGGGGGCAGGTGCTGAGCACAGCCCATTTATCCTGAGCTAAGGCAGTACAGCAGGTTAGGAAGGGTGCTTCAGAGTCAAGAGGTGTGAAGTGCCTCCAAGTGCTCAAAAGGCTGAAGAAAATCTTATTTCCATCACTTTCTCAGGCATTGTTGGAAACCCCACTATAACCTAAGGAAAGATCATGAGATGTAGATGTAAATGAAGATAACGAGGTCATGGGTAAAAGCAACATTTTCAGGGCACAGCATGGTGTGAAGGAGAACTAGCAGTCAGGAAATGATAGAAAGATCAGTGTCAAAGGAGGGACAGAGGGATAGGTGCTAAGGATATTGTGGATGGAAGAGTGAGGATAGCAGTCACGGTCAAGGTAGAGAGGGAGTACATGGCACGTGCAGTCCTCCCTCATAGCTGATATGGGAAAAATGGTTGGGAGTCCTTCAGTCTCCTCTGGGGATGCTTGGGATGGTAGAGGTGGTGTATTGCGAGGACCTCACCTCTTTGTTTCAAAACCCATCCCATCCCCACGTAGGACAAAGAGGAGCTGTTGGTGCCCAGCTTCAGAGAAGCACCCCCTAGCCAAGAAGTACCTGGGAAGCTGGCAAAGTCACGGCTGTGACAGCTCTCCCGGCAGCAGATGCCTTTAAAGAAAAACAAAACAAAACACAAAAAAAATGAACAAAACAAAACAAGCCCAACCCAAATCCTACAGGCTGGGGGAAGAAAGCAGAGAAGTCCCTCCAGTTACTGAAACTGCCTCGTCAGCATCCACGAGTGGCTGGCTGGCTGGCTCTGACAAAAATTGATGGGGACCATGTGGTAGTCAACACGGGAGAGGGTGGGAGGGTGCCAAGTTTTCCGACGTATGTGTGTGTGTATGTGTATGGGAGCGTGTATTTATTATCCCGTCCCCTCTGCAGTTGCCTGTGTGACTTGTGCCAGCACGCTGCGGAGATGTGGCCTTTCCCTGGAATGAGGAATGCGTCAAGGAAAGTGCGGTTGCATATAGTTATGAACATATGGAGGCCCTGGAGTCACGCCACATGGTTTGCCACTAATTGAAAGAGGCTGGCTAACCTCTTATTGTGGCCACCAGGAGCAACCCTGGGGGAGGGATGGCTTGGGGGGGAGGAGGGGAGCACGGTGAATGGGTGCAGGACGTCTTCCAAAGCATGACTCGGGGAGGAAAACACCTCCCTTTCCTCCTCCGCCTCCTCCGGGATGGAGGCGCTGCAGCGGGTCCAGAGGCAGAAAGGGGAAGCTGTGCCCCGAGACCCAAACGTGGATTAAGGCTGTCCAAAAGTAAAAGTCTTTTGTACCTGGGTTAGCTCCACGCGTGCCTGGCCTCCTCCCTCAGAGATAAAGCGCTGCGTGGGCAATAAGAGATGGGGAGAAATGGGGAAGGGGTAGGAAGACAGCAAATAGGAGGCAACTCGTAGGAACAACTAGGGTAGTTCCCAAAAGGGATTGGCATGAGCTGATATGTGGGAGAAGAGGTCCAGCAGCACGTGGGGCGTTCTGTGGACACAAAAAGCAAACAAAAAACTCCTGAGTGTTCAGACACATCCAGGTTGATGTGCTCCAGTAAAGGTTGAGTCATCAGCTGCTTTGTTTCTTGCATAAGTTGCAAGATGTGGCATTTGAAGTGGAGGGGTTTGTTTAATTTTTATTTTATTTTATTTTATTTTATTTTATTTTATTTTATTTTATTTTATTTTATTTTATTTTATTTTATTTTATATTTTATTTTATTTTATTTTATTTTATTTTATTTTATTTTATTTTATTTTATTATTTCATTTCATTTCATTTCATTTCATTTCATTTTTTCATCACCTGTCTTTGGTCTATATTGGTGACGTGAATTCTTGGAGTGAAGAAAGCTGAAGAGAAGTACTTAGGTTGAGATCTCTGGGTTGCCCTGGACTCAGCATCGTGCCCTGTTGGGCTATCTCCCAACTACGGAGTGGAGGACCTCCTTTGACAGCTATCAACATCTCCTGCCCGTGGACTCCTTGTGGAGCTGTATCACCCCTTAGCTCTCAGATATCCAGCCTACATCTCTTGGCCATGTGGAGATCTGGGTATATCAGAAGGCTGGCTGCCTTTGGAAAAATTCTCTCAAATGAATATTGCCCGCAAAATACCACTCACATTACCCCTGCTGCAAACTTGTAGAGCTCTACTGAATGCCTCAGGCCAGCAGAATCTGTGCGGGCTCAAGGCATCTCCAGATCAATGTCCAGAAGCATTTTTCTTTCTTTCTTCCTGTAGAAATGGAATAGAGATAGAGCTAAAATTGAGACAAGTTCTGAATTACCCGTGCAGTGAGGATATAATGTGTGAGGAACAAAGAAAGTGTATTATTCTAGAAACAAAATTCACCGGAATATAAAGAATTTACATAGGAAATTTCCAGCACTCAAATGGGATGTCAGTGTTATTAAGGGAAACTAAGCTTCTTAAACACTGGTTTGAGAAAAATAAATACTTAAATAAATCAGAAGTTTACATTTAGAACAAACTGCTCTTGTTTCATTATTTGCTCAGAGACGATCACAAAAGGCCCCCCACGTGATTAATTGTTTCAGTGTAAAGGGAAACAATATGCAAAGTGCTTTTCTATCTTATTTACGGTCCTTGTAACCATCTGAATGAGTACTTGCCAGGAGCTCCTCTAGGAATTTCCTTACTGAAAAAGAATAACATCTGATTTTGATGTATAACATTGTTAGAATATTTTAATGTAGGTTCAAAGGGTTTTCTAAAGCATATGCAGGCTGACCCGTTCATCCTCAGGCACTCAAGATGTGCCCAAACTGTTTCAGGGTACGTCACTGGTGGTGGTGTGAAGCTGTGCTTTGCAGTTCTTTAACTCCTTGTTCCTTGGGCTGTTGAGCCCTGGGTAGAGCTCTAACTTTCCACTTACATATATCAGCATATGGAGCCTTTGAGTAGAAAAGAGCACATAAACATGATTACTAATATGTATATGAGGAGGCAGCCGAACACTCCTACATGGCCATAACCATCCTGATTGAATCTCTGCGTCCCACAGCTCTAAAAGATGAGAGGCAGCAGCTGGATGATGGGGCAAATAGGAAGGGGGAGATGACAGAGGATGGCTGGCCAATAAATAGGATGGGACGTGCAAGTCCCAGCTGGCAGGGGACAGTAACCACAGCTTGCTCTCTGCTCACAGATTACACTACACTGCTTAACTCACAGCACACATTGCCAGAGTTTCTTTCGTCATTAAAATCTTTAGATGATACAAAGCAAAGGGCAAGAAAAATAAAAAAAAAAAAAGAAGAAAAAAGAAAAAAGCCTTCCCCATCACTCCTTCTCTTTACACCCATATGTTCCAGGTCCATAAGGAGATCAGGGAAGGAAAAGGCTTGTCGCACTTGGCATAGCTGCACGAGGAAGCCCAGGATAAAGTAGCAGAGGTGGCATTCCAGACATTAACACGCGAGGAGGATCGGGTTTGTGATGAGAAGCAGCAGGTGCAAAAAGGGGATCAAGTCCTCTGCTGTATATGGCCACACACTAATTCTGGTGGGTCTCCTCTTGCATCAGACTCTGGAGGGGAAACTGGGGGAAGCTGAACCTGTCTTCCACACCAACGACCCCATTGGTGGAAAAAGGGGTGCCAAGAAGGGGAGAGGGGGGATTGCGCCTGCTTTAAAAGTTAGGAAAGAATTTTGTTCGGCATCAGTGCTCTGGCACCTCCCCAGACATGTCATGCCAGATGCTACCATGAGAGTTGTGCTTCAGTGTTCCTGTGTTAGCACCAGCTACAGCCATTAACACCGTTCTGGTCATCTTGGGTTTGCAGCTTTTGCTCGATTTCCCACGTTTTCCTCCTCACTACCCAGGCCACCATTTGTACCAATGGCTGTGTGCTGGTGTGCATGTGCACACATGTGCTCGTGTTAGGATGGCACGGTGCTTCTAAGAACGATGTCCTGCAGCATCCATTTTGAGATCTCTCTTTCAGCCTTATTTAAGTTCTTTTTTTTTTTTTTTTTTTTTTTTTTAAATACTGCTTTTTGTTCCAAAGGAAATTGCGCTGCATGTATAAGTACATGTTTTCTAGGCAAATAGATTCCTTTACATTAGAGCTTGCGGGATGAAAAGCAAACAAAATTCAAACGCAAAAATGAGATGAGTGTGCCCAAATCTGCATCGTTCTTTTGGGGTTTAAGAATTATATGGATTTTTCCCTTGCTCCTTTCTGAGCATGGGCTCCACAAGCCTCACCTGCTTATGACCTTGCATGTCCTGCACTGTAACATTTTTTGGGAAGGTTTAATCCATCTCTGGCCTGACCTGAACAGACAGATGCACTGCATGATAAAGGAGATGAGAGGGGCACCTCTTTATTCATCTGATGCTTAAGGATGCTCTAAGCCATTGTGTGGAAAAGGAAGCTTTGTTTCTCATCTGCCTCGAAGGTGAGCATCTTTGTGGGTTCTCTGATGCCTTGTAAAGCTTTGAGTTCACACAGCAGTGGGTGTTTTTATTAGACCTCTATTTTTTGTTCCGTTTGGCCAATAATTTTCATGAAACTAATAGAAAGATGCTATTTTGGAGACTCTGGTTATATTTTCTTAAAACTGGCCTGTAAGTTAAAAAGTTATGAAGAAGGACCAGACAAATGCATTGGCAGGCTAAAAGACGCTGTGACCTCACTTGCCTGGTTTCCTAAGTATCCCCCTGGAAATGGTGAAAAGGAAATGTAGCTCTTTTATTTTATTTTATTTTATTTTATTTTTTTTCCACATATCCAGCTACTTTAAACCCATCGATACAGGCAGCTAAGCTGGCTTGCAGAGCCAGCCTGCACAAAAGCTGCTGCCTACTCCTGATACTCACCACGACTCCTGTGGCTGTCTGATAGCTCAGCAGCCACGGGACGTGTTCCTTCGGCTGTTGTGACACCAGGGAACCAGTCCTCTGGCACTCTCTCGTGTCTGGAGATTTCCTCATCGGGCATATTTTGGAGCTCTGCGGGTTTATTTGCGGGAAAAGTCCTTGCAGAAGTCGTTCAACAAGTGGCAGAGGTGAAGCTGGCTGACAGGTGCCCCCGCGGGGGATTTTGGCTGCCTTGGATGCAGCTCCAAGAGAAACCATCTCTAACGCCTGGGTGCAGCTCTGAGAAGTGCTTGGCGGCACTGAAACCTTTCATCCTCTCACCAAGCAGGCTCTTCGCATGGGTCCAGCCTAAAGAAAGCAGCTTTCCACTGATCTCAGTAGGAACCAGAATAGCCCCTGTCACATAAAACACACAGGAGGCCCAACGATGGCAAAAAAAAATAAAATAAAATAAAATGGAAATATTTCCCATGGCTTTTGCTGAGGTTTGAGTTGTGTTTTGGGCAAAGCTTGTTTCTGATTTTCGGATTGTTTTTGTCCCAGCCTGACGACCACATTGCATAGCAAAGCCAAATTCTTAGCCCTCTGGCCTGACTCTTCTCCTCTTCACCTCTTGTTTCTTCATATGCAGATTGCCTCAGTTCCCAGCCAAAGCATACCCTGGTCCAAGCTTGCTCAGGAGGTGCTTTCTGCCAGAAACTTCCCCTGGGAGATTTGAGAAACAAACAAACCGAGCAGCCCTCACAACTTCCCGATAGCAAACAAACAAACAAACAAACAAACACACACACACACCCCGTGTTCCTGAAATGCCATTTGACCCCCCGCTCTCTAGAGCCTGGGGGCAGGAGGCTCAGTTTGTGATAAACACAAAACACTTGTGTCAGGGTGAATATTTGGAGCAAACTGCAGATCGCTGCCGTCTTCCCTGGGGAGGGCTAAGAGGAAAACTCCAGCAAAACCTGTTTCATGGGTCCAGCCTGTCTAAACCAGAATGGGAACAGGCTGTTGTTCCTACAGCTGCCATTTCCTAACGGAGCCAGTGCTGGTTTCCTTCGCCTCGCCTCCCTTCTCTGAAGCTAGGCCACAGCTTCAGGGAGACCTGGAGGAAGGACCCTGTTGCCTTTGGAGGTTAGGAGGACACTGTGGATAGGAATTCTTTCTGGAGCAATTTAGCACACCCCCTTTGCTCTCATGGCCACAAAGAGGACGAAGCTCCATCCCAGGTGGCAGCTGAAGTGCTGGTGTCAATATAGAGGCATTATGCATTGCTTTCAGCATTCCCCTTGCCAAAAATAAAGCACCTGTAGAAAAAAAACCAGTTTCTTCTACCATATATATGTGGGCCAGGACATTCTGGATGCTTTTGAACCATGAGTCTGAGTGTTTTGGGGCTATTTTGACCCATGTGTAGGAAACAGGGGCCTCTTGCAGATGTAGCCACAGTGCTTGGAGATCTCTCCTCTCTTGGCTGGGATGAAGGAAATGATTTTCTGAGTTGTTCCAGTGTGGGGTCAATGCTTTACTGAAATTTCTCCTCTTCTCCCCGTGCTGCTGTCTCTAGCCTCCCTTGGTACCGAAGCTCTCCTGAGTGTACCCATAGCTGTTAGCAGCCCTGAGGGGCCTCACCTGGGACCACCACCACACCCTCCAGCCATGCTCCAGGAGCCCATTTAAGCTCTGCCTGGGTTCCACAGTCCTCTTTTGAGCTCTGTGGTTGCTGTGCCTGCCTGCAGCCCTGGCTCTGCTCCTGCCCCCCGGACAGACGGTGGGTCTATACTCCAGGTCTCCTCTGTGTGTGTCCTTGATGTGTGCTATCGCTTGCTTCCGGGCACGTTTTTGGCTCCATCTCCTTTTGTTCCTGATTGTGCTTTTTGCATGGACCCTGGATCTGGATTGCTTCCCTCTTCTGTGGTTGCTGATGGGCTCCATAACTAGTGTATTGTCCTGCTCCCAGGCATAGCTCTGAAATCTGAATCCTCTGATGACAGCCCTTGCCAGTGTGCACCTTCCCTAGGTGAAAATGCATTCAGTTGTTCCTGCAAAGTCCTTTCACCCTGAACTTTGCTTTTCCCCAACACCAAGCCTAGCCCTGTTTATTATTTATTCATTTTGTAAGGCATTAGTTCACTTTATTTTCTATGTAGAAAGCCTTTTCTGGGCATATTTGGAGGATTTCCTGCATTGGTCTGGGATTTCCTGTAATACAGTCAATGAAAATACTGGTGCCTCTGCATGTAGATTTTGTTGGAAACATGGTTATGGCCTTCCACCAGGGCTGTCCTGGGATGAGGAATCCATGAGAGAGCCTGTGCTTGGTGATTTAGAGGCCACAAGTGTGTCTACCCCCTCCAGGAAATGCTGAATTTTCCAGACCAGGATTTGTTGGGTTCTTGCCTTTATGTTTCACTTGTGATGCTGATTCCTTCTGTGCTCTTGTGCTGTGGGTGGTCTGGGTGTTGGGATCCCACTGTTGTGGGGAGAAAGTGGTAGGAGAAAGGACCAAGAGCCATTCCCTGGTTCATCTTGTGCCGCAAGCAGGGTTGGATAGAAGACACAGGGATAAATAAATGAATAAGGAGGTGTGTGGACAGAAGAGTAATATGGGAAGAGCTGATCGCTATCCCCAGCAGAGACCCCCTGTGTCTGCCCCACACCGTGCCCCTTCCAGACTCTGAATCTCAGCTGAAGCTGCCCTTTTTGGGGCAGGCAGGAGATAAGCAGATGTGGAGCACACAGTGAATTTTATAATAACACGGTGGTTATAGACAATTGCCTAATGGGGACCAGATGGTCAGTTTTATTTTAAGTTGCCCTTTAACAACATTCCCATCTAAGCTGTGTTTTTTAAGTAATAGGTTTTTAATGAGATGCCCATAAGATCTTACAACACATCGGGTTTTAATCACGCTGGCCTATTTAAATGGCAGTGTATGTCTTTAGCACTCCTTCTGCATTTTTATGGTGTTTAATTCCTTCCCACCACCATCCCTTACTCCAAACCTCAAATGGGTTGTGTCAAAGGGACCGTTCCTCCCAGCGCTGGATGCTGCCCCTGCTGAACTCCTCCCCACCTCTCCACGCTGGGACTGAGGACAGACCTCCTTCCAGGAGAGGAGGCATGCCTTGAGGTCAGGGTACAAATCTGCTTCGCAAAATAAAAGCTCCGATCATAAATGCCGCTTTTGGATGGGGAAGGCAGGGAGCGGTGCGATTCATCTGGAGCTGATACTGTTATCAGGGCAAAGTAAGTGTTAGCTTTGGAGGGATGCCTCCAAATTCCCCGGGCATCTGTCTGCAGCACGGCCACACTGGGTGCCCCAGACACACGTCAGACACTTTGGTGATAAGCTGTGAGGAGTCACCGAGAACATATACAGCCGTATCACCAGGTCCTCACATCAGGAGGGGAGGTGGCACCGCATCATCCCCGCTTCTTAGGTGGGCGCACAACAGCAAGATCCCTACCCCGTGTGTGAGGACGAAGCAGAAACTTGGGTTTCTTGCTGCTCTGCCCTCTACCACAGTGGCACAGTTGGGCTCTGCATAGCACATGCAGCTCACATCATCTCTGGAAGCTGTATTGCAGTAACCCCAGGTCCACTTGCCCAGTGGACAGACTTTCCTGGCTAGAACGCCGCTGGCTCACTGGGGCAGGGAGGGGACAGATGGAGACGATCAGAAAACATGGCTTATTGACAGTGCTGGTTGAGCAGAGCTGGATGAGATCACGGCTCCCCCACTGCCCAGCTGAGTGTGAGCCCCAGGGGTTCCTGCTCTTTACCTTTATGACCTGTGTCAACCCACCAAGCCTTCTGTGGCGTTACTGATTGGCACCAACATGACTTGTGCTTCTCTTTGCTGGTGCTCAGCCTGATAAGGAAAAATCACCTGGACCAAAATCAGCAAGCCTGCAGCCAGGTTGAGCAGAAAGCCTGCTGTCAGGATTCAATACAGCTTTTTATTTATTTATTTTTTAAACCAAGCAGTTCTCACGTGGGGTCCTTTCCTTCCTGTCCTGCTCTTACAGACCTAAGCAAACCTTGGACAAAGCCATGCATGACTTTCACCTCTCGCCCATCTGGGGATTTTATTTTTCCTGTTGATGTCAGAGGCTCTGTGAAAATGCAGATGAAATCAGGCTTTGCTTTCCTTCCTGGAGTCTTGGTTGCCCTTTGGCAGAGCTCACGCAGAGATTGTGACCGTGTTGGTGAAATGACATCAGCATGTTTCAAAATTGTTATTTGTTTTTTTTGGGGGGTATTTTTGCATGTTTACCCAGTTACCTTCCAGCAATCTCAAACTAATGCTTTCCACACATGGGCGGGTGGGGGATGCAGAGTGTGGATGAAGGACACAGGTTTGGGGAGGCTTTCTCAGCCTTTCCTGCATTTGAAGTATTTCATTCAAAGTCGGCTCCAAGGAAACACATCTTCCCTTCACACCAGGCATCGCACTGTTTGCTCAGCAGCTCTTTGGCCTTTAAGAGCTCTTGTGGGTAGACAGCTGGAGACACCAAGAGACATCTTGTGCTGGACACAAACAAAAGGAGCAGAGGAGAGACTGTAAGGAACGATTCCTTACTGAGAAGTTTAAGTCCAGATGTGACCTTGGTCACACTAGCAGGCTGTGGCACAGGTGGACACCGCAATCAGCTCTCACAGTAGAGCCGAAGTTATTAGGTTTTCTCTTGGAGGAACCCTGAAAAACTCAGGCTTTTCAGATTGAGTTCTGAGCAATGGTTGTGGTGGTGCACACACAGCAATGGGAGAGCCAGCAAGGTTGGAGGTTGTGGGCAGGAGGAGCTGGGGTATGAATAGAGCCAACAAAGGTCTGCTGAATACCAGCCTTGACAGCCCTGGCCTGGGCTGGGTAGCAGTACATAAAAAAGGTTTCAGCCATGAAAAAGGGTGTAGACAAAAGATTTCTGCATTTTTATCTAATTTGAAGGAGGCGATGGACACACTAAAAGCGTAGATCTCTTGAGAGCCCTTCTGGCATCTGTCCTTAGGCCAGGCTTATGGGCAAGATATTTTGCCTGGTCCGTCACATCAGGGAGGAGGGAAGTCTGGAGTCACTGCTGCTCCCTTTTCCCCTGGCAAATAGAATAAGCATACCAGGTCTTCCTACACAACCTCCGGAGGAACAGACAATGCTTCTGGCAAATTGGTTCTTGATGGCTAATGGCTTTTTTCTTTCCAAGGCTCCAAGCCAAAGCCTGCGTGTCCTTAGCCTCAAATCCAGTGAGATTTGATCAAGAAAATAAGAGCTCTCCTTGGAGGCACAGCAGCCCTGCAGGGAGAACAATGGCAGTCGGAGGGAGCGCTGTGTGTGTGTTTGGCACGGAGCTAAGCCCCTGTTCTCCTCTCCCCTCCTTTGCCCCAAGTATAGGGCATGCATCCTGCAGACTCATGGAATCGGTAATTTGTGGTGAGCTCCGCTGCCTGGTGGCAGATGGAGGAGCCTCAGCACAGCTGGGAATGAGATGCACAAGGAAGTGGCAGCTAGGGAAATGGAGTTTGGCTGGCAAAGAGGCAGAAGTGGGAAAATATCAGAAGTGGGAGAATATCTGGAGGTGCTGCTTGCCAGGAAGGTGGCTTCTCTGAGCCACTGGAAGATGCTGCTTCATGCCCACAGCACCCACACCTGTGGTGGTGCCAAAAAAAGGGCCTGGACTGATTGACCTTGCACTCCTGTGGTGGTGTGAGACAGCTGAGGGGCTCATTTATTTAGCTTCTCGATGCTGCAAGACAAGGGTGGCAGCTTGGGAAACTCAGTCTCAGCTGATGGCTCTGTTTGGGCACATCAGTGAAGTCCCCAAGGCAAACGAAAGTGCTTGAAATGGTCTTGCAAAATGAGGGAGGCTTTAACAATCTGGTGATGTCAAGCCCAGCATTGCTGGGGCCTGAGCCTTGCAGCTGCAGGAGCAATAGGATTCTGCTGGAGAAATGAACCGTGGAGGGGCTGGCAGGGAACCACCGCGAGCAGTGCAGGACCTCTGGCCGAGTGGCTGGGAGTCCAGCTGTGCCATAGATCCACGCAGCAGCTTGTTTTCCCCTTTGGTGGTGACTGAAACATTGCACCACTCTGTCTTCCCCGTGGGAAGAGAAGGGAACCTGCTTCCCATCAGAGAGCGAGACCACCAGACAGCCCCGAGGTGCAGGCGCATGAAAGGAGTCTGTGAGGGACAGCCCTGTGAGCTGCTTTCTAGGGGCCGGGCCAGAAATTTCAGTGGATAGTCTTTATGTCTCTTTTGTAGGGACTTGCACTAGAAACGAGCCCCAGAGTCTTGATCAAGGCTGTGACCACTGGGGCCCTAAAGCCAGGACAGAACAGCAGCAGTGCACCTCTGTATGGTTCAGTTCAGCTCTGTCCTCAGTGGGATCCCTAACACAGCCTGTCTTCTGTCTGGGTTCTTATTTTCACAAATTCAGCAGTACCGCATTATCTTTGAGATCTCTTCCCTTGGAGCAGCCTTGGTGGAAAGGGTCTGTGGGTTTCAGAGCAGCTAATGATGGGGGGAAGCTGAAGAGTGACACGCAGATGATGAGATCAAACAAGCCCATTCATTTAGGGAACCGTGTTTAAAAAAAAAAAAAGCACACTGTAAAGTAGGAGGGAGTGGAAGGTGGTGTTCACAGGAAGCCTGGCAGCCATCTGAGTCTTTGATTGCTTGGTTTTGGAAATATAAAGGAAAGTTGTCAACAAACAGGAGAATATGAGCCCTTGCCACCCACCCCTCTGCTTAATCCTGAGGATGGGGATGTGGAAACTTTCCCTTTCTGTTACTGTTTCAATGGAAACACTTTGCCCCCTTGACCCTTGTCAGAAAGGATGCACCGTGCATGTAATTAAACCTCTGCACAAAACCTTTTTCCTTCCCTAGACAAAGCTTTTCCGCTGCTATTTGGCTTAACTGGAATGATGCTTTTTGCCCTGCCTCTGCAAAACCCTTGGACTGACCACTTTTTTTTTTTTTATTTTCTTGCTGTCCAGGCATGCTCTGGTGCTGCTGCTACTAAACATGCTCTGCCTCACCCTGCATCCACCCAAGAGGTCGTTCTGCCCTGTATCAGAAAGGGCCAGGACACTGGGTATCACTGCCTCCCGGCTGCGGTATATCAGAAGGGGAAGGTCCCTGCTGAAACTTGTCCCATGGCTGAGGTTCTTCAAAGGATGTCTCGTGTAGATCTGATGTCTGATTAGGGTTGAACCCCCCTCAGCAATGTGTCCCTTTTAAGAGTAAGATTCAGTTCAGGATGAATACACCTAAACGCAGATGTCAAAATGTGATTCTGATCTCCCACAATGGAAGCTGGTTAAAGGTTTTTTACATTTTTTTAATCAGCTGGGTTAAAAATTACCTTTGATAGAGCGAGCATGCATGATAAGTCACATTTCTTTGAAAGTCCCGGGGATGGGAGGTAGCAGACAGAGGGAATGGCTCAGTCCTGGCTGCTGCCTGTGGCTGCATGGCACACGGTGAGCATCAGCTCGGAGATGCCAGCACACCCCTCCTGGGGGCTTGCAGGTGATGTGCTTTGCCCAAGCTGAGCAAAGCCAGATCTTTTTGCTTATCCTTTGTCTCCAGGGACACGTGGGATGCTCTGGTTCTCACCTTAATGCCACAAGTGGTTTGGCTGGTGTAGCTGGTCATGCTCATGCTCATCCCGTCACCTGAGCAGGCCTGCGAGTGCACTGCAAGCCTGTGTTTGTAACCCCTCTGTCAAGTCTTTTAGCAGCCGTGGGTTGGCTGCTGTGTGTTCTGTGACCGCTCGGGATGCGGTGTGCCTGGGAGATGCAGCTAACAGACACTGAGTGCGTAAGGAGGGCTGGAGTTTGTACTGACAAGCTTGGCAGGTTCTCAGGACAGGTTTTGACTATTCATGTATAAACAGGAAGAGGTAAAATCTTTTGGCTCCAGAACTGGGCTGGGGAGGTTCTCTGGAGAGCTGGGTTCTGTTCCTGGCCTGGCTGTTCCTCCGGTCTCATCAGATATTTAAGCTCTGCCTTGCCTCAGTTTCCCCTGGCCTGCTCTCACAGTCAAATCACAACCATCCTGACAGCCTCCCTCACTGGGGGTGATGATCAAGATAACCGGCAGTGTGCTGGCAATCATCCCTGTGGCATTCAAACCAGTTGGCCTCCGTGTCCTTAGCTCAGCATACACATTAGATGGAAATGGGCAACATATTTTTCCCGGAGGGACTTCTGGACCCCTTCCAGGCATAGCTGAAAGCCATTCCCCAGGCCTTGCAGAACATTGCACGTGCCAAGGGCTAGCTGGCTGCCTCTTGCTGCTCAGAAGCTCCCACCCTGTTCCTGGGCCTTGTCTGATCACACGTTCTGCCTCTGTGCCGGGATCCTATCCAGGGCTCAACAACTGCAAGATCACAATGACATTGATAGGAAGCCTTGCCACGGTCTGGAGAGCGCCAGCCTTGTTTTTTAACAGTGCTCAGTCCTTTAAGGGGAGGATGGCAGAGCTGGGTCACAATCTGTCCTCTCAGAGGCTCCCATGCTTGGAGCAAACGTGGACAAGAGATCGTTCACTCCATTGAACCCAACGCCTCTGCTGCACCCTCAGCAGCGTGGCAGGATACATATGGAGTCAGAAACACTCGAAGGAAAGAGTGAAGTCATGAGGTCTCAGGCATCAGCAGAGGGATCATCCTGGGAGCCAGGAAGGAATTAGCCCCTTCCTCTGCTCCTTTCAGCCACATAAAACTGGCCAGGTGCTTCGTGGCAGTTTATTGCTTTCCTCTGAGGCATTAAGTTTTGGCTGCCATCAGAGAAAGGATATCAGCATGCTGGTTTGGGATGGAAATCTCCATTCCGGTGAGTGGAAGCACCAATATTTCATTGAATAAGAAGAAAGTAGCAGGGCCAGAAAAGCTTTTGTCTCAATGACTTCACTTCTACCAGGAAAGGTCAGTCTGAGGGGAACATCCCTTCCCACCCCATCGCTTCCTACCTGCCTTGCTGGGCGAATGTAGAGCATAGGGACAAATAATGCTGACCCCCAGTCCTGGTCTGAGCTGTTAGCCACTTAGCTATGAAACCGAGCCCCTTAGCTCCTGGCAGGGGCTGTACAGACAGTTAAGCTAAATTGACAAAGATCCCAATGTTTTGAAATACTTCCTTTGTCAGGAAAAGCCTGTGCTTATGTTGTGGGTTCAGGCCTATGAGAAGTTCAGGGCATTTCACTCTTCCCACTTTCTCTTGCTGTTTGACCTTCTCAGATTTTGCTTGTTGTCTTCTGTAAATCAGTTTCAGCACCGGTGTGACTGTGTAGGAGCTGGTGGAGTTACTCCCAGGCTGGATGTTTACTTTTTAGCCTCCTGTGGAGGAAGCAGTTCATATCCCCCTAAATCAAGGCTGTATACAGTTCTCATGTATTTCACTTCAGCCCTTCAAAAATAAGAACAAACACTTTGGGAAAATGTGAGATGAGTCATCTGAGTACCTAGCTGATTCCTTTTCACTGCAAAATTCATGGGTTTTGGCTTTTCCTCCCAATTGTGTGTTCACCCTGTGAAGCAGCAGATCAAATTGGTTTGCTCACTGGATAGTCACATTGCCTCACTTAGGAAAGAAAAGAGCAAACACCAGAAATCAAGCTCTGTAGGTAGCTCATGTTCAACCCTGAACCTCTGTAACCAGCTGACCCATCCAAGTGAAACAGCCCCAGAGAAAATCTCAGGTCCTACTGCTACAAAGCAGAGGGCAGAGCAGCTTCCTCTCACTTCTAGATTTAAAGAACAAAGCTCAAGGTGGTTTGTGTGGAGATGGAAGTGGGAATCCATAAAAAGGATCTGTGCTGTCATCTCCCAGGTGCCACTCACCCCTTGGGGCCAGTGGGAGAGAATGTGTGTCCTGTACCCCTCTGCCATGGCTCATCTTTTCTGGAGGGAATCCTAACCTGCCTGTGCCAGTGGTTTCTGCTCCTGTGGCAGGGTTTGCTTTATGCTGGGGCAGGGATGAAAGCGTCACTAGCACTCTAGATGTAATCTGTCAGACTTCTCAGATGAGTTTCCCCGTTTATTTCACTCTAGAGATCACCTATCCTTTGACATAAGGCACTGATTTTAGGACTGTAGGAGTAGCAAGTCTGCGACCTAGGATCCAACTGGTTGAGGTCCTGTGTCTGTCAGCTGCATGCACTGGAGGCTTTGGCATTGCCAGCCTGAGAGTGACCTGTTCCCTGGGTCTGGTCCCACTTAGCCTGGAACAGACACTGATTCCACCCCCTTAGGGCATGGGGCAAGATCTCATCCAAAATGCTGGATGCTGATAGACTGGGCATGGAATATAGCAGGCACCCCAGGTTTACTTTCTTCATTGTTTTCTGGGTTAGTTTCCTGCACTATTCCTGCTGTCCAGGCCAGTGGCCAGTAAAACTAGATGCAGTCCTACTGCAGCTCTTGTTGCCCTGCGGGGAGGGAAGGGTGGAAGGCAGGACTGGTTCCCAGGGAGGAAGGCCAGCACAACATTGACTTTGCCTCTATTTGAGTTCACAGGCTGGTAGACTGCAAAATGCATATAAACTGCATCAGAGCTTAGCATCATGTCATGCAACCTTAGAATAAAGGAAAGTAAAAAAGAAAAGTGAGGTATGTGATGGTGGACAGTAAAAGTTCTGAAAGGAAGACGGGAGAGTAGGCATAAAAGAGCAAAAGCTGGGTTTAGAGGAAGAAGAGTTGGCTTGCCAGGTAATTTTTTTCTTCCCAAGTGCTCCCCAGCCTTAATTTATACAATATAAATAATTAAAAGCTGTGCAGGCCCAGTGCTAATCCTTGTGGTATTCCACAAGCAACTTCCTTCCCGCTTAGAAAGGATTCCATTGAGAGTTATCCGATGGTTCTTGCTCTGCAGCCAATTTTCCACTCCCTTCCACAAGTCAGCGAGTAGAGCCTGAGCTCTCCTTTTCCTTGGTTCAGCCTCTCCCAAACTGGCAGAATGGCAGAGAAATCCCAGTATGTGAGGCCTCCAGCGAGCCTATTTCCTCCAGTCCTGGAGCTATCTGTGCTAAAATCTCACAGCAGACCTGGAGGGGAGAGGAGGAGGTCTTGCAAAAAGCTGTGACTTCTGAAGCCAGCTTCAACCACACCACATCCATTTGGGCACGTAAATCAGCCCTGCAGCGGTTGTGCCATACCACTGCAGCTGAAGTTTGACAGTCGAAATTGATATGGTAGTGTGGTATTGTCCCAGAAGTTCAGGGCACTAATGGAGACCAGTTTAGCTTGCGTGCTGTGGGAGCGTCAGTAATGCGATGGGAGACCCTGGAATAAAGAAGGGGTTGTTCTTTCTTCCTTTCCCTGCACTAAATTGTGACAGCAAGGCACATCCAGTCAAGAGTATTGGTTTAGAAGGGATTATGGAGATGTGGTGAGTCTCAGTGACATGTATCCTGTATATAAAATGGAAGACTTCCATTGTGATTTAGGCAAGGCTGAATACTTCTGGTCTGAAAAGAGGAGGAATGTAACTCTAGAGAAAGCCTTTGTAGCTGCAATCCCTGTTCCTTAGGGATGGGGACACAGTTCAGTTCTAGTCAATCTCTTTGAGACAGAGCCAAGCCTTGAAGACTATCAGCAATGTGTTGCTGGAAAGACACAGACTCAGTGTTTGTGCCAACATTTTGCAATGGGTCGGAGGAAAAAAAGCATATTTGGGGAGAACGGTTGCAAAAGCTGAAGGAGGCTTTTTCAAGTAAGAAATTACCTGACTGTGGGCAGGGGTAAGATTATCACATATTCAGGCATTCAGGATCCTTGCAGAACCGCTCTGCTTAGGCTTCCTCAAAGAAAGGGAGTAAATTCCCAGTTGCCGAGTTAGAGATTAGAGGTGAAGAATTTGATATGAACTGGCTCAATCACAGACATGTTTTCAACAGCAAGTTTGAAAACAAAGTATTTCAACAGCCAGTTCTCCAGGACTGCACCAAACAGCCTTGTGCTGCTAGTATTACCCTCTGCTCTTATGATTTAATTTTGTCCAACGCAGAGTAGTTCAGGAGCTATTTCCATCTGGGTCAGACTGTTGTGGTATAAACAAGAAACAAACTAGAAATAAATTACATATGGACCCTGGATGACAGAGCAGCAGTCTCCGTGCATCAGGGCTTCTCTGAGCTCAGATAGATGGCCAGGTCACCATGTAATCCTTGAAGGATGTGGCAGGTAGCTGGGAGAAATGAATATATTCAAATAGTCTGCCTGGTGGGAAGGACAGAGGCTGGGTTTAAAGAGGAGCCCCAGGTGCATGTTTTGCAAAGTCACATTCAGGACTTGCTTGTCACCAATGACAGACCAAGACCTGCAAGTCCAGTGTTGCCTGTGGCACTCCTTATCACTTAAAACATTGGGCAAAGCAAATTTAAGAGGAAGGCATGACTGAGGAGTCAGTCAGGACAGCAGTGAGGCTGGCTGTACACTGAAGCACACCAGGGTTTCTGCAGCGAAGACAATACAACTGCTCCCATAAAAATCCAGGAGGTGTGCTGCTGCACGCTCTGGCCAGCCGCCGCTAATGAATCATCCAGCTCCTGGATCATTCCCATGAAAGGGATGGAAAATGGATCCAATCCAGAGATCTTGGGAGTTCATTGCAATGTGATAACCCTGTTTACTACTTTAAGAGCTCCAGAAGTTCAGGAGGTGCTGGCAGAACATCTGCTTACTGCAGGATCTTGCCAGCTGCTCTCTGGAGATATCTGTGCTTCATTTGTTCGTTTGGGATGCCTCAGTGTGATGCTATATCCTAAAGAGTAAACGGGTCTGGAGAGGAGCAACCCTGCTTCACTTCCCGATGGAAACTGAAACCTCTGCTAAGCTCCCAGCAGACCCAGCTCAATTCTCAGAGGGCACAGCAGCTGGGAGCTGGGGTCATACTGCCTTTACGGTTCCCTTTTCTCACTGATCCACTTGCAGAAACTCTGAAGCTACTGGAGAAAACATACATGTGGAAGACTCCTGATCAGACCAGGAAGCAAGAGTAAGAATCAGCTGGTGCATGTTTTTTTTTTCAAGAAGCTGTTATAGGGAGGAAGTGAATGGGGGTGAAAACCCTGGGGTTAGTCAAAAGATGATACAGGCACCCTGGGAATAGATGAAAGCCTCCCTGCACAGTTTGCTTTAACAGTTTCTGCCTTAGCCACCAAAAGCTAGGTGACCACCACCACCTGTACATGTGTCCGTGTAGGTTAGGCTGGAGAAAATGCCTTTCTGGGGCCTTGGGTCTAGCTTCAGGTTCCTGCTTTCCTACAGACAACCTGCAGGACCTCTAGCTCCTCTTCTCAGCCTGTATGGGGGGTAAAAAGGGCTGGGGCATGGACCTGAGCCCTGTAGCTCTGACCTGGGGCCATCCTGAGGATGGTCTCATGAGCACCACGCAGGAGAGGCTGGTGCAGAAGCAGAGCTGGGAGCAGAAGGGGGGAGCTGCCTGGGTGCCTTCCCCCTGCTCCTGGCATCTGCTTGTTCCCCATGGATCACGGGGCCAGGCTGTGCCCACAAAAGGAGCAGAGCTGCAGTGGAAGAAGCCCCTGGACCAACAGGGATCCCACTGCGATGGTGGCGGAGAACAACAAGAGCTGGCTGGGCAGGGTTTGCCCCCAGCCTCGTGCCCTGTAAGCCACGAGAGCGAGGATGCTCGATAAATAAACGCTTGTCCCTTTGCCCTGTTGTCAAGGGCTGAGTTCCTGCGTGCTCCCCAGCCGCTGAGGATCTGGACTCCCGTCAGCCACATCTGCAAAGCCAACCTCACGCCTGCGGGCAGCTTTTCACTCTCGGGGAACTGCTGGCTGGAGGCAGGGCCCCCGCAGGCTCCTTGCACAAAAGGCAGGGTGATGCAGCCTGGTGCGTGTGCCCAGGGAAGGGATGCTGGAAGCCGGAGGGCTCTGCGGCCGTTTTGGGGAGCTAATGTATCATTTAAGGTCAGCCCTGGTGCCATTTGGAGTGGAGCTCGTATTTCCTAAACTGAAACAGCGAGTTCTGAATGTAATTACAGGATTAAAGGCGTGTTCTGGGGCTGAACACATGATTTATAAGCAAAGGTTACACTTTCAGTCTGTTTACAATGTGCTCTTGGCCCTGCTTAACCCTTTCTTTGCTTAAGATAAATGGTTTTCTATTTCAGCCATGTGATAATTTTCCAGATAAAAGGAAATTCAAAGGGTGTAATAACTTTATTCCTGTTCTGGTGCTTGTGCACGATGGTGGGAGGGTGGAGCAGGGAAGAAAACACTTGTGGTCTCCAGCGGGGGTGAATCAGGGAGCTGTTGGATATGTTCATCCTACAGCAGGGGGAACTTAGTGTTTTGATTTTTTTTTTTCCCTTTACCTGTTAGCTTCTTAGTGTACCAGAAAGCTAATGCTGTAACACCAGAATTAAGTCCCCAAATAGCCAAAGTTTTAGCTGATAATCACTTCCCTAGTTGAAGGTCTCCATAGCATTCCTCAGTTCTTCCCAAAGCTGTTCTCGATGGTGGTCCCTGAACAGTAAGTTTGGAAAAGAGTTATGAAGATCAAGCCTGATACCTGACAGATGAGCCCTGGACAATTTTCTCTGTCAGTTCATCTGAATCCACTAGTTTTTGGTGAAGTCAAAGTTTATTGCTGACTGAGGAAATCAGATTTCTTACTCTTTGCACGTGCAATGATTAAATGAGGCACAGAGTAGGTCATGTGAATATGCACCCAATCTTGCTCCAAAGAAAGGAAAATCTGTTACCATCTCAATGATCTTATTCCAAAAGAGGCTATAATATTCAAGATTCACATTTTATATCCAGAAAGTTGTCAAATTTTATTTCCTGCTGTTGGCTTTAGGGTTGACTCTCCCATCTTGCTGCTTAGCACAGCATTTCTGTAAGAGCTCCGGTGGATTCAGAGCTACCCACAGCCTACATTGCTGCTACTTTAGATGGAGCTGCACTTGTTGAAGACCTCTGGGTTACATTTTTCCAAGCAGGAGCACAGATTAGAACCAACATTCTTTTCATCTAGTTCATAATTTGCTATTTTCAGCTGGTATGAGATACCAAAGCAACTCAAGTATTTTGCTGCAGGTCCAGGGCTATGAGTTCAGCTTTTCTTTTGCACTTATTACAGAGGTTTCCTGCCAAGGTGGGAGTAAAAAAGTGCCTTATTGTTCTCACTGGACAGGTCAGAAGCAGTGTGTGATGTGAAATTAGGTATGTGTGGTGGGGAGTGCTCTGTGGACATAGTCCAGGCCATGAGAAGCTTATAAATTTTGTAGGCAAAGAAGGTCTGGAAAGAAATATCTACAGTTTACAAGTGTAAATGGGGCTTATCGATATTCCTTGAATGGTGTATGGCCCAGACAGGAGTAGATCCCCTGATGGCAGCCATGCGTCCCCAATTCCAGGAGACCCATCATCCAGGACAGCAGCATGTGGAGTGTGCAGAGGGACAATGAAGTGTTCTTGCAGGAAGGTCCTAAATAGGCCTGGTAGGCTGGACACCAGATGTTGAGCAAAGAAAAGCTATGCCAGGCTTGCACCAAAGAAATTTTTCTTCCTTTCCTCCCTCGAAGACGAGCTTCCTCTTCTACATCACATTTCTGGAGCTGCCTCTAGCCCCAGGGAAGAAATGTCCCTACCCTTTCCCTGGCTTTCTCTGTAGTCTTTGTGGAATGAGGACAATGGGTTATTGCTAACACAATCTCACAAGAGGCAAAGAGGAGAGGAGAGATGCAGGCCTGGGAATTCATGTGACCACTGGGCCAAACTGATGTCATGCTTCAGATGTGAGAATTTGTGTGGAATCAATGCCTGGAGCAGTTTCTGGTCTGCCTAATGTGTGTTATCTTCCTTGTGTTTGTACAAAAGGAAAGGATTGATGGAGCTGGGAAGCCTTGACATTCTTATGCAAGATAAAGAATGTTATCAATGCTAAGACAGGGGCTGTATCTTGTGTTCACTTTCTCTCTTTAGATTGCTTAAGGTTTGTCTAACTAACAACCCAGAAGCTGGATCCATGTCCCAATATCCAGTTCACAAGCAGGCTTACCATACTGGGGGCATGTTTTGTGTTTGTAGGTGCCCCGTTGACCCAGGTCAGGCTTGGTAGGTTCATTCAGTTGCAGTTTGAAGTTGCATCTGCCTGATCCCTGAACACCTGGCTGGGAATGCAAGAGTTTCTCAAGAATTTAGAAGTTAGCCATTCCTGGCTTAAGTTGTAGCATTGCTCAGCTGTTTTTGTTGGCTTGGCAAGACTCCAACCATCTAGCCACCCATCTATTTTGTTACTATAGCACCAGTGCCACTGGAAACCTAGAGCACCAGGTTACAATCAGGAAGACCTGGACTTCCAGGGAATGATGGAGCAGAGGAGACGAGAAACCCTATCATTTGTGTGCCAGGGTAATGTTGTCATCACCACAAGTTTGAAACCCAGGCTCAACCCCTTGGCTGCTAATAACCAGCTGAACAACGATAGCTGGTTGCACGTGGAAGTGGGTTTTAACAGGGCCACATGCATGGTCATATTATCTGTGGACAAAGAGGGAAAGGCAAATTGGAAAAAAAGGAAAAGCTGTTCTCCCAAAGATGGTGACTATGCAAAAGACAGGGTTTACAGTGAGTGTCCAGCTGAATACACATTCTTGGTACAATGATGTGGTTAGAAGAGCTGACACAATCCTTTGAGTTACAGAGGCATGAAGGAACTCTACTGGTATTATACCAAATAAAACTGAAGTGAACAGAATGCTCTGCTTGCAAACTTGAAGTCAGGAGATCAGAAATGCCTGGAGACGGGTTTCCTGTGCAACCTTTATTTGGACACCATGTAAGCATTTTTTTTTCCTGTGAGGTTCCTGAATGACTTGGTGCACAGTGGACATTACTCACCTTCCCTTAAGCTCAGTTGCAGTTTGAGTACTCAGCATTGCCCACAGCCTGAAGGTTTCCAGTGGGTTTCCAGGAACCAAAGAACACAGGGTGGCTGCTGGTGAAAACTTTTAGATGGACCTGCCCAGCTTGATGCTCTCCCATCCAGGGTAGCACTCATTTCAACCTCTGATTGCACCTCTCTTACTTGATGACACTGACGTCCTGATGATGTGCCAGGCTGGTACGTTCCTTTTCTGAACCTGCAGACAAAATAGGATGGCTGCATTTTTACTTTTTATTGGTATGGAAAGAATCTTTGGACAGGATAAAGAAACCAGACTCCTGGGCTTCTTGCATCCAAGGGAAGCTGACTACAAGAAGGTGGAAGCAATGGCAGCCTTCCTTGGGCTATGCCAGAATAGCAGTGTGGGGCCTTTCTGTGCTATGGCGATGAGCCCCTACACCCCTTCAGTCCTTCTGGCAGGGATGTTTTGGAAGCCTATCATGCCTGCTGGAGCCTGGTATGCTGGGGAGCTTGCAGGCCCTTGGGTGGGGTGATTGCAGGAGGGGGAGGATTGTTCCTGTGGCTCAGCCACTAGTCTGGGTCTCGGGAGCCGTGGGTTTATTTCCTGGCTCTACTGCTGGCTCCCAGCAGGCAAGGCTTGGAGAGGTACTCTCTCTAGCTCTGTTCCCCAACTGTTCATTGCACGCTATCATGTTATTTTAAAACCCCAACCCAGCTGCAATAAAATGCCTCATATTACGTGACAGCCCACAGCTTCATTTGTGTCTTCAATGGGTAATTTGCAAGGGGACGTAGGCCCCAACCAAAACCCTGAAGCCCCCGGTCCCCTGACATTGGAGTCTGAATCCTGCAGCTTTTGTGCAATTGCAAATGAGGTGCTGCAGTGGTTGAGTCAGCGATCTCTGATAATGCTTTTGTGGTGAAACTTCCCTCTGTGCCCAGAGTCTGCATAAAGCCTGCTCAGTACTTAACCCTCGCTTCATGCCACAAAGTATAGCTTGTTGGACTTGAAATGGAGATCAGACCCGGATGGGATGGGATGTGCAAGGTCTGGGCTGGTGAGGTGGGGTTCTCTGTTAAAGGCTGGGGGAGACAGGCTCCTGGGGATCCTTCCTGTCCTGAATATCCATTGATCTGGAGTGAACCCTGAAGAACCTAATTCATCCCCTTCCCAGCTCCTCTCCTTTTGCCTGGTGCTATTTCAGCTCCCAAATTAAGAGTAACACCCCATACCAGCGAATTTACCATCTCAAGCAGGACAACGTGTGGACATGAGCACAAAGGCATAAGACCGTACGGTCTTGAGGCTCATGAAGATCTTTGAGCACCTCAGTCTCAGAAAAATTTAGGGAAGGGTTTCTCAGGGCTGCTGCTAAAGCCGGACCTGGATTGTAACACTTTGCTGCGGGCATTTTGCCTTGGCGGATGGGCATAGCCAAAGTGAGAGGGAAGGCAAACAAAAAATCTGGAAGTGAGCTGGAGAAACTGTGGAAGAATGAGGAGGAAAAAATCAATTGCATGGAGACACAGGGGAGAGATGTGATGGAAAGTTGTGCAGTGAGAAGAGGACTTAAGCTTATTCAGGAGGTGCTGAGAGTCCAGAAAAGAATACAGTTTAAGGAAGGGGTTGAATAGATTAATGCCTTGGTGCCAAAGTCAAGCTTCTGCCAGTGTAAACCATCATGAACTGCACGATGGCAGTGCCTGTGGGCTGTAAATGGGACCAGGGACACCTTGCAGCTGGCTTTGGGGCACCCATGGTTTTGGTGCTCGAAGACGTGAGATGTGGCCCCTGTTGATGTGGGAGAAGGGTGGGGAGGAAGGAGTTAGGCTTTCACAACAGACACCCCTGAACCTGACCCTACTGTGTCAAAAAGAAGCTGAGAGGTCTGAAGGTGACTGAGGGAATAACAAAAACTTACCCCCACGGACAGGAGCAGAAGATCAGTCTCCTGCTATCACATTTTCTGCAGAAACCTTCCCTTTTCCAGGGAACTACCATCATTTGAGCTATTTTAAGACCAGACTGGATTGAGTTCTAGGAAATATACAGTAAGAAGCTGCCCCAGGACTGGCAGGGAAAGATGCCAACTGGTCAAAGCCTTTTCAGTAATGTCGCCATTTGTACAAATGTTTATATTTCCTCGCCAGCCCTGTGGACAATTAAGAAAAGGCTTGGCTGAGATGCGGGCTATCATTATTGGTCTAGACGCTGGATTGGCTCCACATCATAAAAATCTTAAAGATGGAGAGATGTATGAAGCAGTCATTTGCAAACTGGAGAGAGCATTCTACAAATCTATAAATATGACCAGTGAAAAGAAGGAAACAACCCCGATGCATCCATGGCCAGCAGCTTCACTGACTGGTCACACGTCAGTCATTGGGAGACCAGTCAGCAGCTCCACTTTCTATGCACATGCTTCCACTTAAAAGAAAAAAAAAAAAAAAAGGCAGTAACTCAATTTTCTTCTTTCTCTGGCTTTGTTCTGAAAACTTGTTGAATGCCTCTAACTCCTGTTGCTGTCAAGGGGTGCTTAGCACTTCCCAAAAATTGCTAGCACTGGAGCCTTGTCTATAGTCGGTGCTGCTAAGCCTGACCACTGGAGAGAGGGCTGCCCCTCACTTCCACACCATTATTTAGCTACAGAAGGTGGAAGAAACTTGGGAGGTGAGGCCAAAGGGAAGCAACTCATCAGAAGCCACTCAACCATGTCAAAGCGCTGCTGGGGACCAGGAGATAAATCTGTGATAAGCGGGAATTTGATCTTTTCTCCACTATTTGGCTTCCTCCTTGGCTTTGGGGACTGAGTTGTGTTAGCACTCGGTGGTGAAATTCATGGTTCAGGGGCTTGTTTTTAATTTCCTACTTCCATCGCACCAGTTAGCAAAACTTCCACCTGGAGAGACATCCAAAATTTGCCTGGGGTGAATGACGTCAGCCTGACCTCATCGCTGCTCATTTATCCGCACCGGTTATCTCTGGCTTCAGTCTTAACTCATTCAGATAATTGCATACACTTTCCTTTGGGACTCACGAGTCCTGCCATCAGTCTTGCCAGCAACCCCCCTCATGTTATCTCATTATTATTCGTGCTAACAAGGAGCGGGAGGAAACAAACGCAGGCAGACTGAGGCTCATGAGCCACTTTATCCCTGCCAGTCTATCCCTGTTTCTACCCCACTTTGTCCTGTGGAGATTCTTTAACAGTGCTATTCACTTGCACACTCTTAAAACCATGCTTTGGCCCAGGAAACGGTCTTGGTGGATGGCTCCATTAATGTTAAGATAATAGGTTTTAGGTATTTGCTCCGTTAATCAACCTGCTGACTTCGAAGACTGTTTGCAGGGTAATCTGAGAGAATGTCTTGCTTTATGCTTTGTGTCCTGCCTTCTTCCCTCAGGTTCCTACCTATGCTGTGAAACCATTGGGGCAGAGATCCCCTTTACAGATACAGTTGTATTAGATAGAGATGTGTGGTTTATGTATAGATATGAGCTCTGCCAGAGGGGAGGTGTGTGCTGCCTTGCTCTGCTTCCCAGAGGCATCACGTAGGATGATGGATTTCATACTTGTTTCCACAAGACTTTATCTCAGGCTCCTTCAACAGGGATGGTCAGAACCAGAGAAATAAGCAGACTGGAAGTCTTCAGCTGGGAAATAATGTGACCAGCAGAGGATTCAACAGACATCTTTAAAGGTGGGAAAAGTATAAAGGAAGCAAACAAGAAAGCAAAGACATAATAAAAACAAACTCAGAACCCCTCCTGTAAATTAACCATAGGAGCTCATTCCCACAGGAATCTATGAAAGCATAAGAGCTGGCGTGGGTTCAAAAACCGACTGGAAAAATAAAGGGCTTTTGAGCACAAAGCAACCATCTTTGATCTCCAGAGGGTGGGAGAATGTTTCAGGGAAGCATCACTATGCACTTGCCTGGTCCTTATGTTCTTCGCTGAGCACCTGTTACTGCCTCATGCAAAGAAAAGATATTGGGCCCTTTGGGCTGCTTGGATCTGGCTGTACTCATGCTCTAATGAAATCAGCACAATTCTGACCATGGAGTGAGTGCTGGGGAGCTGGCCCAAAGGGTGTTCTGCAAGGTAGCTTGGAGCAAAGCAGGGAAATAGATCTCGCTTGCTTAAAATCAAAACCAGGCTTAAAAAGTAATCGCAGAGCAAGAGTACCGTTCTCCAGGAAAGCTTCCAAAACCAACTCCTGGCCTTGGAGAATAACATGGCAAGCCACCAATAAATAAATAAATAGATAAAGAAATAAATGCAAAACCTGTGTAGTAAGCTCCCTGAACAAATGGCAAAAATATTTCTAGTTTTCAGGCCACCTGCTTGTCATCTATCACTTTGAAAAAAAAATGAATGTTCTTTAAATATTTATATGGGGAAAACAGACCCACCCTCCTGGGTTTGCATGGTGATTTATGCTGTGGCATTTTCAAGGTCATCCACTGCCTAAATCCCCCGTCTGTCTGAGACCTGGGTCCTGCTAGGAACCCGATCCCCATGATCATCTAGATTAGAAGGGGCAGGGCCTGTTTCCATATGTGTCTTAGTGCTGGCATCTGAATTTCAAATGAATTTGCTGATTCCTCACTCTGTACTCAGACACCAGCATTCTCCTTTGGCTGCTCCAATGAAGATTTTTCTACGAAGAGTTTTCAGTTGAGGGGCTTTCAGTGGCAATACTCTAAAAGACACATCCTCGAGTCACATTTCAGGCTCTCTTGGCCAGCTCATAAACTCTCCCTGTGGACTGGAACTTGATGCATTCACGTTGTGCTCCTCCTCCATGAGGAAAGGGAAGAGAAGTCTTTTGACCCAAGGGGAATCAGGAATAAGATAAAGTCAATGTTTGCATGCACTGGACGACTGCTTGCTTGCTTGTCTGTTTCACTGATCTGGTGTATGCTTGGTGTATGCAACATGTGATGCTTGGCATAGGCTTGGGATCAATGACCGGACAGTAGATTGGGTAGACTGAAAGGATTCATCCTCTTTCAGGAATGAAATAAGCAAAGTTGGATAAACTGATCTTTGGAGTTGGTGATCTCTACATAAAAACAGATGTTGGATAGGTAGATCTCTACCTAAAAATAGATGTTGGGTAACTTTAATCAATTCTGCCCCAGCTGATGGTAGGTCTCTGGAGTCCTGCCATAATTTGGGACCTAGAAACAGGTCTAATCAGGTTAAATCTCTCTCCTCATCACCCTCTACTGGAACATCTAGAAGTTCCTTCTTCTCTAACATGCACAGGGTATTCATAGATTAGGCTTTACCCTGGAGCTCTCAGCAAATGAGAAGGGCATGGCCAAATTCAACTGCACAAAAAAATACACTGTTGCTTGTAGGATTTCTGTTGCTTGTAGGATTTGAGGTCAGCACACGAAACGTTGCTAGAAGACCAAAGGGAAATGCTGCATGTGTTGATTTCAGACAGTAATTAACCATCTTGATTAGAAAAACCCCAAATGCTGTACCCACATTTACCTCGTTTCATTTGTTCAAGTAGGAAATACAATAGAAGGGAAATCCCCAGTTTTATTTTTTTATTTTTTTTTCCCCTCCCGTCTTTATTACTTTCATCAGGCAAAAATCTGCCTTGTCAGTACTTTTTTCCAAGCACCCTAATGAGAGACAAAATATACCTGCCTGTCGGTGACAGGCCTCTCAACACAGATTTCTGTGTTTTACTTTGTATAGGGTAAAAAAAAAAAAAAAAAAAAAAAAAAAGAAAGAAACTGACACCACAACAGAACTATTAACTCTTTCAGGACTAATGCATCAGGTTGCTATGAGGTACAAAGCAAGAGAATCTGCACACCAGATCCCAAGGAAACAGTCATGGACAGGGGGAGCAGAAGAGCAAGGCGGTCCCAAGAGCAAGCGTGGACCAGGGAGCTATGGAAAATAAAAACAGGTAGCACTGCAGCTACAACTTCCTTTGCCTTCAGCGTGGAGGTGGGGTCAGAGTAGGCATGTGGCTACAGGCATATTACTCCTGGGGCAATTTTTCATGGATGAACAAGAATGATCATCCCCTGAGCTCTGCACACGGATTTTGCACTGTCCTCCAGGAGAAGTCACACCACAGGAAGAGAGGACTGACAATATGCTCTCTGTTTTATTGTGCTCCCTGTATTATTTTTCCTATAAAATACAGCTTTAGAAAAAATGGCTTGTTTGGCTGAGTTTAGACCTCTGGGCCTTTCAGCTGAAGCTGGCAAAAATGAAGGAATTTCTTCGTTCTCAGCATTGCTTGGCCTTAGCAGCAGTGCAGAAGCAAGTTTAGAGCACTGGAAGGGAAATGGTGTTGTTGCCAGTTCTGTACCTGCTTGTGATGACCACTTAAATGGACGTTCCTTGGGCTCCCAGGCTGCAGGTCTATCTGCTGCAATGAAATGTCTCATGTTAAACATGAAGACACAGACGGATCCTGTTTTGTACTGTCTGAACTGAATGTGTATTCTTGCCTACCAGGCTAACTGCCTTGTGGAGTAACGCCCATCACTCTTGCTACACTATGACTTCCCCACCAGATTCCCTGTGTCTTTCCTTGTTTCTGCACTGGGCTGGATTCGTGATAGCAACCAGTCACTTTGCCTTCAACGTTGCAGGTATATGGAAAGAGAAAGGAAAAATATTCAGGTGTGAGGGGGGTAAAACAGCACGGGTCAAATTGAGATGATGGGACCTCCTCATGACACAAACACAACCTGCTTTCCCTGCCATACTGAAGACCCAAGAATTTTACTTGTGATTTGGACTTACTGAGGCCAGTGTTACACATGCATATAGGAGGTTGAGCTGTAGGCATCAGGCATTGCAAAATCAGTCTCTTTTCCCTATTCCAAGCTAGGAAGACATATTCTACTGCTGTTCCTCAGAAATATACTTCACCCAGAGCCACCTGCAAACGAAGGGTTGTCCTGTTGCATTGGACTTAATCAACAACGCTGAGGTGGGATAAGATCACAGTTGTGCTGCCTGCCGTATGAGGCCCCCAAACCCCAGTCAGAACAGCAAATCAACATATGAACTGCCCACCTCCTGTTTTTATCTCTTTGTTATTTTTTTTTTTTTTTTGTGTATTTGGAACTAAGAAGCCAAAGAAAATAATTCAAAAGTTTTATCCAGCCATGTTTGTTTCTTTATTTATTTATTTTTAACTCTTCTCTACCAAGATTATACCTAGAAAATTTGAAAAGCTGTTCCTGATTTCTGTAATATTGGGTGGAAATCTGAATTGAGAACTCACATTGGACTATAAATTCTACTCAGATTTGGACCATATATGCCTTTGGTGTGGCATTATCTTTCACTGTGAACACTGCTATCAGGAAAAAATGTGAAGGCCGGTCCATATTTTCTTCTACACCAAACCATTACTTTTGGCTTCTTCACCTCCTGAACCTTCAGCTTTTAACATAGCTGCAGCACAGTATTGGTCCAGCCAGGGCAACGTGGGACTAAACATGGCCTAGAAAACCCACCTCAGATGTAGGGTGAGTTACCTTATGCCATGCTGTCACTAAACACTACCTCTACACAAAACTGCGGTCACCATAGCACTGTTGCTTTAGAAAAGTGGTGTCCACCCTCCAGGGGAACATCAGGAGGGAGCTGCAGAGCCCGTCCATGTTTCAGTGGGGCTGTGTGGTCTCTCGAGACACCCAGGGTGCTCTGGATAACCTGATACAGGGGAACACGAGACCAGTTTAAGGAGGATGGAATAGATCGAGGATTGAAAAGTGTGAATATTGAGCTTGAGACCCACACGCTGAGTCCTTCTCAAGCACAGAAGGAAAGGAGCCCGTGAGACAGAGCCTTTGTATGGAAGAGATGGTCACTGGAGATGGCAAAGAGACACAGCGTGGGGTCAGCAGACAGGTGGCTATCTTCACCCTGCTGTGTTCCCATCACACGAGCAGGAGGAGCAGAGACTTCAGAGGGAGATCCGTGGAATACCTCAGCGAGCCTTGCTCTGCTGACTTCCCGGGCTCTCCAGTTTGATTTCCCTCCACTTTGGGATTTGGCCCAGATTGTGCTTGGACTGTGAGTGTTTCCAGATGTTCTCAGCCTGCAGGGGGACAGAGGCACGCCAGGCTGTAATTGGTATGCAAGCGAGCCCCGTGCGAGGGGCATATAAAACATTACCTATCCCTTGGCCAGTGCCTCCTGCCTGGAGGCCTGCTGGTTGCCGGTGGCAAAGGGGAAGGAAAATATCACAGCCTGGTGGAACGGTTTCTTTTATTACCATATCCCTGGGCAAAATGGCCGGTGCTCTAAGTGGCACCTGGATGGAAAGGCAGGAGAATGCAATAGGAGGAAGCAATGAGAAAGCAACCCAAGCCAAAAGCATTAAAAACCTGAAAGAAAACATTGCTTCTCTCACTGCTGCCAAGTTTATTTCAGTATGTGGCAACCTGCTGAAGTACGTTCCTTTATAGAGGAGGAATTAGAGAGGACAAGACCTTAAATTCCTCCCATTTGCTTAAGAACTCCAGCAAACACCTCCTCCTTCTTCCCCCTCCTGCTGGTCCAATTTTAAGGAGATTTTAATTTGAGCCCAAAGTGCTGGAACATAGACAGGAAACAGCTTATAATTTGCAAAAGTGTATATAGTTTCATGGAAAAGCAACATATATACCGAAACCTATGCCTTTCAAATTCTTCCCAGCAGCCATCTCTTCTGGCCTTGGGACAATGAAGTCTCTGTGTTCAGGTCTGTTTTCGGTCGAAACAGTCCATGACTGCTCTTTTGTGACCAAACAGAATGCAAGGGCGAGCCGGAGTGAGCGCTCAGTGCTTTAATTGCTTTGGGTCACGTGTCTACCTCTGCTGCTGCAAGTGGAAGAGCACATGCAAGCGAGGAGCATCTTTTCTGCTACGGGTAGACTTGAAAAAAGCCACAGAGGGGAAATTCAGGCCTCCCTTGGAAATCAGAGACAAGGCTCCCATCAGTTTTGACAGGACCAGGACTTCAGCCTTTGTGCTGGGACGAATGGATGTGTACTTGCATTCATGTTTACGACAAGGTCGTTGTGAGATAGAAATGCCTTTGGCTTCAGCTGCTAAGAAAATTGGGAGTCCCAAAGGCTCTTCTGTCCAGCCTTTCCATTTGCCCTAGAAAGTCTGAGGCACAAAGACAGAGTAAGCAGACAATGACTTGCTTGACTGGCAAGCACAAATGTGAGCTTTTACACGTACAAAGGACTGCTTGTGCAAGCAAAAATTACATGCAGAATGAGGAGCATGTGGCCATGACAGGAGGGTCCTCAGACTGGAGAAATCATATCCAAACCCATCACCAGTTTGATTAAGGAAATGAGGGCAAAATTTTGAGTGGCATGTAAGCTGGAGTGAAAGAGGTCTCTTGCCTTGGGTGACCAGGAGCCGCATTAGCTCTTGGACAGTGAGGGCTGCAGGAAGCTGACAAGGCTGTTGTTCACATGGGGACATTTAAAAGAAACCATCCATATAGAAGGAAGGCATGTTGTTAGAATATGGGCCACACTGCAGCCTGCTGAAACACTGATGGCCTGATACTGTTGGCAAGCAGTAGCCTGGAACCAGATTCTCAGACAGTATAGATGTGCAATTGTGCATGCAAAATGCATGTCTAATTGCTCAACTAATTGCTGTGAAGCTATCAGAATTGCATAAAATGGGGAATAAACAGGGACTTTGCTTACTCTTTGCCACTACACTTGTAGCAGTGGCTCAACTATGCTGGAAGTTTAGTTGTGCCCTTTATTAGACATCTCAGGCAAGGTGTGGATGGACCAAAGCATTGTACTGCTGGTGGAAGTGAGAGAGATGGGGCTGGTTTTCTGGGCTGTGATGTTATTTGGTTTGTCAAAGATACTTGCCTGAAAACTTTCAAGTTCCAATTTTAAAATGAGTTCTGTAGAGTCCAAACTCAAAATGTTGATCATTGAAACACTTAGTGCCCTCTCTTGCATTGGAAACTGAGGGTGATTATGCCTAGCTATCCTTGTCAATTAGGTACACCTTAAACATGGGTGAAATATCATGTTTTCCCTTTGGAAGGGATCTATTTCTCTTCAATTTACAACTCCCTCTTGTTGCAGCTGAGTTTCAGGTGGCCGCTTCTTTAGCTACAACAAACAATGATTTCAAGCTGCTCTCTATGACCTCAGCCACCATCTCCTAGGTGACACCAGCAGCACTGTAACATCAAGCCTATTTGAAAGCATGTGCTGAAACTCTAAAGGGGGATGCTTGGTGTTCGCAGCCAACATTTTGTAGGTGAGCATGCAGGACTTCTGTCTCACCTTGAATAGCATATGGTGGTATTGAGATTCTGTGGCTTTCCTTGAAAGTGCTCCTCCACCTAACCGTGAGTAGAGCTTTACCAATTCATAAGCCCCAAATTAGGAATTTGAAGCACAGATTAAGAAGAACTAGGCATGTCAAGTGTTCCAGGTTAGTTGCTGAGGATGCTTTTGACTTGAGTGAAAAGGTACAGAGAACTGGATCTGGAATATCATAATTTCTCATGGGCCTTGAAAAAGGGACTGGGACACACTTCACCACCTAACTCCCTGCAAGAAGAAAGGCTGGGGCTTGGCTTTTCAAATGCAAAATGAACCATTATGCAAAATGGACTCAGAATTTAAATCAAAAGGAAAGTCAGATCTCTGTGGCTTGAGGGGTACTTTTCTCTGCTTGGATTGTCTGGGCTGCTTTATCATAAGATGAGAGGCTTTGTCTGACCCGTGAGCACCCCACATGCCTGTAACCAGAGCACCCACTGGGAGGGCGCAAGGGATGCTCATAGTTTTGGACTTGAGACAGGCCAACTCATAAATTGGGTCCACTTCCAGATTTTAGAAGCTTTGGAGTCCCTGGACACGGCTCTGTCATTTCTAGTTATTGTAATATGGTTCAGATCTCCAAAGAAACCAAATGAGTCCCAGCTTTCAGCAAAATCCCTCTTATATTTCTGCTGAAGAAATATAGGGGACAATCAGTCCATTCACAAATATCTATTATAATGAGAAGGAAAAAAATGGATCAAATCCTAGCCCTGGAAAGCCACAGAATGGGTTTCCTGATTCTTATTTCATTAGCCTGGGTAACCTTCAGAAATAATACCTGAAATTATACAAAATGTCACAGGAAATAGCTCATTGACTCTGTGGAACTTCTGCACAAGCCACCAGTTGCAACAGGGTGCTGGTGTTTGCTGACAAGGGACATGGCTTCTTTTTGATGCTCTAGTGACATGTAGCTGGTCATGGTGATATTGAAAGTTTCGTATAACAGGATGCCTGAACAAGTGTCCTTGAAAAGAATGACAAAATGTCTTGGTCCTTTAGCAGTGAAGAGCTGGAGGTGGAATCTTCAAAAATACTATTTTATGTCCTTTCATTGTTGGAAAATAGAAAGATATAGCACTTCTGTTCTAAGCCAAATGCTGCTGGTTATCCTTTTTTTCCTTCCTCTCCCACTCCAAATCATTCAATTATTGGTAATCACACGAAAATCCAAGCCCTTTCAATGAAAATACATGTCAAATACATGCCAATTGTTTAAGCTCTCTAGGTTTTGGTAGGAGATTTTACTTTCAACCTTCTCTACTATCAAGAATGAGATCAAAAGGTTCAACATCATGTTCTTGGAGGTCTGACCTGTGAAGTATTTTAAAAACAAGCAAGGAGGTCTTTAGCCACTTTCCACTTCTACTGGCACTAGCCAGACCTACAGTGCCATTTAATTTAAATATTAAATGAGGTACCTCTCTACCCCTGTCCCCTACTTTCAAATATATATATATTTTTTCCTAGTTGTTCTTAACCTGTATTGGCCAGACTCCATCCTGGTCAGTTTTTTTCAACTCCACTGTTGTAGGAGCTGCAGAAAGGGCTGAACTAGGGTCATAAAAAGTTTTAACTCCATCATCCAGTTAGGACATTCTGATATGCTGGGTACTGGTAAGTTTATGGAGGCGTTATGACCTGGTAGCCTCCCATGGTAAAAATCTGCATTGCATAACACAGTAGGTCCCTTCATGTCCTTGTGCTATTGCAGGCATTCAGCATGGGCCTGGCTTCAAAACGTTGTGACAATTAATGGAAGCTCTGCAAACATGCAGAAGTTTCTCACTGCCTCTAAGAGCAGCTAGACTCAGAAGATGGAGGAAAGGCTCTTCTTTTTCTTTCTAAACAAAATATAATTGAATCTGTAATATAATCAGGACACAATACTATACTCCTAAGTGAGGAAGGGGAAGGGACAGTAGAAAAAATAGTTGTTTCTCATTCCTGAATATAACAGATTTTAGTTGCTTTCCTTGAGTTTTAGCTTTGAGATTTGTGATTTTCATGTGACCAAGCTTTTTGCTTTAGTTTCCCGAGAAAGGGAAGAGATTCTTAACTTCTGCAATAAGGAAGAAAAACCTGAGTTAGTGAAAAAGCTACCCAGAGTACAATAAGCAAATTCAACATCATTTTGTGTTCTTGAGATTGTTGAGAAGTTCCATGATGTACAAGACAATTCTGGGATTTTCAGTTCCTCTTGGTGTAGGAGAGCTCACCCTGCAGTGGTCCTGGGCTTATGTCGGGAAACAAAACAAAAAGCTGAGGATCTGCACCAGCCTTGGTCTGATTTAACCTGAGGGTTAGCTGGTGCTTTGCCTCTTCCCACCTCTTCTCCCTGAGCCAGGCCGGGCAGGAGGCAACCCACAGCCTGTCTGTGCTCTGAGCAGGGAGCTGTAGAGGGTGCTCTTGCTCTGCCTGAGAGCCAAAAACGTTGTGCGCCTCTTGTCCCATCTCTTCCCTCCCTTCCACCCCCCTCCTTTGAAATGTAAGCAAACAAGTGAGTCTGCTGCTACGTGAACTTTGCATTGGAACAAAGGAGCCAGCGGTGACGAGCCGTTTCAAAACATCCCCCCCCCCTCCCCTGCCTCGCTTGGGGAGGCTGGGATTTACGGCCGAGCTTGGAGGGGCTGCGCACACCAGGCAGGGAGGGCAAGAGGCTGCTTGTTGTAAGCTGTCAGCAGCAGTGGTGCCTGAAAGGAGAGCTGTTCCCTCGCTCCTGGCCTGGCCTGGGGCAGAAAGGCTGCCCTGGGAGGCCTCGAGCTGGAGGTTTGGGCTCAGGGTCGGGGGTCTCCTCCAGCTGCGCTGTCATCGTATTGCTGCTGTGTCCAGGGGAGGCCCAGCACGCTGATCCGCAGCAGAAACCTGCTGTTTCTTAACCAAACTCGGGCCAGGGAATATGCTAAAGCAGCTTGAGGGTGCCTGAGCTTTTCTAGCTGCTGGGCACAGAGGTGATGTGCATCCTGCTGCTTTCTCTGCCCCAGGCTGGGGCTGGGGCTGGCATCGGTGGAGGCTCTGTTGCTCTGGGCTTTCGAGAAGGAAGTACCGAGACACCCACAGGCATTCATCCCCATCAAAATCTTGTCCTAGCAAATCACGCCTATTCTGCATATATTTACTCAGAGTGCTGCAGTAGCCAAAAGCCCTACCTGTGGTGGAGTTTGCTCCTCCCTTCATGATAATGACAGGGTCTGCGATGATAGCGATAATGAAGGTTTGTGTTTTGGCCACCAGAAAAAGCATGCAGCTTTCCAATCAGTAAAGGCAATCTGTCAAGAAAGTGTTTACCTGATGTGCTGCTTACCTGTGGAACACCGTGGTACAGGCCAGCTGTTGTGTGCAAATGCACCTCAAATCTTTCAGAAAATAGGAAAATTTTACAGCCACAGAAAAGGGTGGGAAGGATCCTGAGAGACAGTTCAGCGTGCTGACCTTCCCCAAAACAACGACAACTCAACTGAAAGCAATCTTTGCCTGGACTGCTCTTAAAATCCCCCAGTGATGGAGATTTCACAAACTTTCCAGGCCATCTGTTCCAGAATTTCACTCTTCTTACTTTGGTGATGGTGTCTGGATTACATTTCTCATTCCTGATGCCTCTTGGCTAATCAGTACCAAAGATAAAGAGGATTTTCTCCCCTCCATTGCATGGATCTGCACAATAATTAGTAAATGGTAAATCAGTGCTGTGTTTTGGATCTGTATGCTGACTTAGTGACAAGCTTAATATGCTTTGTGCACATCAGCACCATGCATTTCTTGATGTAGAGGTGGGCATGCCATTGAAATGTAATGGTGCTGGCAATGAGGACACCAGTTAGTGAAGGGGCAGTGTGTTGAGGTGCTAAGGGTCTCCCTGGGAGCTGTGGAGGCTTATCCCTTCCAAAAAAAAGGTGCTCTACAAAGATCTCAAGTAGGTTAGGGACAACCATGTTTGATGACACACAGAAAATAAAACTTTCTTTCAGTGCAAACCCATGTAAGGTCAGGAGTGAGAAATGCAGCACAGGGTGAAATTCGAGGTGGAATTTGTTTCACAACACTTTATCCTAAGCTTTAAACAAATACAACATTTTCTAGCTCTCTAGGCTCATTACACACTCAAAGGTAAAGGACTGGTACCTCCAGAGGCAGAGTTTCTCCCTTCTAAAGTGAATGTTTAAATTAGCTGGTAACGGGAGCAAAATGGAGACACATCCCATCTATTTTTTTTTTGTGTTACAATATAGACTTCCAAGGTTCATAAGGCTTCCCATACACTTATTTCTGTTTAGCCAGTCAAAAGCTATCAGTAATCTAAAACAGTTGGAGATATTAATAATTCATGGAACAGAATTTTCTTGCTTAAGAATTTCACAAATAAATCCCCATTCTGAACACTTCTGAGAATACTGTAGTCTTGCTCATGACCATTTGGTAAGAGAAAAAGCCGCAGTCACCAATTAAATCTCTTGTGCATCATTTAAACTTCTATTATATGTAGCTAGACCTTGAAAGCAAGCTGCTTTCTGCCGTCCCCTGAAGACCTGTGGTCATGGAACATTTATCCATTTTTCTACATGATTTCAAAATGTATTATTATTTACTTTGATGAACACTCAACATGAGTACCATGTTTATGGAATTGCTTATATCAAAGTAGAGATGTAATAAAGCCATTTATCTTCTCATCTGTTCTTTCTGTCCACTGAAAGGATGAATCATTAATTATTGCAGCCATATGATTAGTTTAGCTTGGAGTGTTTTAGAAAATGGGACCAGTGGGTTTTTTTCCCTCTTGGGAGACTAATCTAAGGTCAAGTCATTAAGTCTAAGGATGTTTGTCTTAGATCTTTTACCAGGAGGCATACTATGCTACTTCTGGTTAATCCATTTTGAAAGTGGCACAGTAAAAATACTCTTATGAAGGACAGCATTATGCCTTTGTTGTATTCCATTGGTCCATTGCATGCTCTCTCTTGGTTTTATTTGAAGAAATAAAGAATTGAAAAACCAGCAGAACCATTTTGCTACTCCAAAACTTTCCCTGTCAGCTGCGACCAGCTGGAAATTTCCATTTTTTGATTTATTTCTACTTACTTCCATCCCGGTGCAGAGATTATGGCACAATATTCTTCTATATCCTTTTATATTGCAGAAAGGAGTTACTTTCTTGCCAAGTCAGACACACACTTTTGGCAGAAACAGTCACACCTACCTTCTCTCAGCAACTTTCAGTCCATCATGCTGTAGCCAGTAACCTACACAGGGCAAACACCTCCTTTGTAATGTCAGTTTTTATATACCAAAATCCAAAATCTTCAGCTGGAAAGTCTTAATTTAACACGCTGAGATAGGATTTGAAATTAAAATTTACCTTGGGTACCCAAGCAGTTCCTCAAACCTGCTCATTGTCCTTTGTAACTGCAGGTGTTTGGATCTTTGACTGCCTATGCAGGAACCTGAGAAAAGAGGAATGTGGTGTTTTTGAAGGATTGATGGATAAGACCCCCATATACTAGGGCTAAATGCTCGAGGGTATCATGACATAAAGACATCTGTTGTATCCATCTACTTGTCTAGAAGAGAAGGAGTCAGTTAAAAATGTTGGGTGTAGGACAGTCACATCTGGAGACACAACACAGGCTTTGACCTCTTTAATTTGGGGATTGGATAAAGAGGGATTGAAAGAAGGATTAGAGCAATATATTTAGGATCTGGTCCTGGCAAGATCAGGGCATTCTATAAGCCCCAATTCTTAGTCTTAACCTCAGTCTTAAGAAGGCTTCATATGATTAAGGCATCCCACAGATTTCTGAGAGAAAACCTATAGGAAGGAGAAGATGAAGGGATGTTTCCCATCGTACTTTGTTTCTTTTCCATCAAGAGCTTTGCTCTCTGAGTCTGGAGAAGCATCATACCAAAAAGGAGTCTTCCTTCCACTTTCATGTCACCCCTTTGCCAGTTCTGGTCAGCAGGAGATGCTTCTTCACAAGGCAAAATAATTTCAAAAAAATCTGAGCTGTGGAAAGCCAGAAAGTCTTTGAAGCACTGAAGCCTGGTGACTGCTCTTGCAACACAAAGCACTTTAACTCAATTATTGCAAAGCAAATAGAAGAAAGGTGGGAATGGGCTGTGCAAGTTTACCTGCTTCCTTATCTCTTCAAAGTCACTGTAGCCCTTCTAGCAAGGGGAGGCATTCAGTGTACCTCACATTTCTAGCTCAAGCTTTTTGTTTGCTGAGTCACTTGCGTCTCAGTCAACAAATTTCTACCTGCAGCTTTCCAAAAGCAAAGATCCCTCATGAACTCCAAGCTCCCCTAAGGAAACATAGGGCAGATGTCAACATTTCTGAAGTTATTCACCTTCTGCCAAAGCACACACATGATTGGGGCAGCAGAATTGCAGGAGTAAAATCCAGTGAAGCCAGCAAACAAAGGCAACACAAAGTCAGTGTCTTTTACTGAGTCCTCTGGCACAGGGACAGGTGAGAGATCAATAGAAATTAGCCAGGTTCAGATCTCTCCCATGGGAAACCTTTGAACAAATCCTGTTTGTCTGGGCTGCTAAATATCCTTCTCAGTGTGTTCGCGTTGGTGAGATAGAGCTGGAAATTTGTCAGAATGGACACAGCTTTAACTGACAAGAGGACCGACTTTTAAAATAAAACATTCCTAGAGAGACTGTCCAGCCTTTTTCTCTTGAGCAAGATCTGAATCCTGCTCCATCTGTCCTGTCCCAGCTTCATTTTTTATATAATGCTTCCTCAAGGATTTCTGTAGCTGGCCTCTAACACACCTCATTTCTACATCCTCCGCAGCCATGGGAGAGGCGAGAAGGACAAGCCCTGCACTTGAGCAAATCCCTGACCAAGCTTTTTTGGGCCAAGATGAACTTAAGGAAAAGTGACGAAGAAAATGGGTGGGAGAAAGTATGGCTGTTCCTAACAGAAAGGAGCAAGGGGGCATGAAGTGTTGGCCATGGGTTTGTCATCTGCTGAGTGCATTTTCTCACTTGTCAGGCATGTCTCCAAAGGGCAGATGCCTATCTTTTCCAGTATCTTTTCCTCCAGGTTCTAAGTCTCTTTCTGCTCCCTCATGCAATAGCCCTCATGATTCTTGCATGTAGTGGGCCTACACTGGTCTGTTTTATTCTGGTCTTCATGCTCCTTCTCCTCTCAGCAGCCTGTGTGATCGATAAGAAGCAAACTAACCAGGGATTTTCCCTCTCTGTCTGCCCCTGTGACAGCTTAATATACTGCTGAGGACTAAGCACAAAGATAAGAAATAAAGAAAGGGGTATTTAGCGATAAGACATTTCTCTTGCTGGAGGACCTCCCACCCTCTCGGTGCAGAAATCACTTTGCACAGAGGGGAACTGCTGCCGGGTGGAATGTGTCAGCTGCTTACCAGGTCACGGGCACGTTACACAGCCATTGGAGAAGCAAGCTGAAGCGGTGGTATGAACGCAACCATATGCTTAGCGTTAAGCCAGTGAGAAATTCCACTGAAGTCAAGGGGGTTTTTGCACGTGCTTAAGGGCTTTACTGGATTGGGGCCTACGGAGGGAAGAACGGACTGTTGGTCCATCAAATGGGATTGGACCAAGAATCTTGCACCCTTCCTCTTGCCAAATCCCGAAGGATGCCTCTGATTCATAAGTGGTAGCAGAGAATTGGGCCATTGAAAAGAAGGAAGCTCGGCTGATCAGGTGGCCATAAGCTCCCTGGTTGGATGCTGCCATCAGATGACTTTCTCTTATGGCCACCTGGGTGCTCCTTGTAGGGTTTTTGTGCATTGTATTTTTTTTTTCCCCAACTACCCAAACGCAGGTAGCTCACGTGATGGAACACGATCCCTAATCATAGTTGCTTGGCTGTTGTTACAGATGAAAAGCCATCAAATCCTGATTAGCAATATTTGCAGAGTCAGCAGCTGAGTTCCCTGACCTGCTACAGTTGCAGAGCAACAACATTGCAGCGGGCAAAAGATTAACCACAAAGATTGTTGAAAAGAAAAGAAAAGAAGAGGCTGGATTTGTCAGATCAAAGAGAATAAACTTGATGATACTTAGAGATTAAATTGTCTCAGGATGATATATGTAGCCATAAAAGTCTATAGGAATAAACTGGAACTCAGCTGCCGAGGAACTGTCAGCAGCCTAAGGACATTGTGTGGTCTTGACTGAGTAACAAAGAGGCTAAGAGGAGAAGAGGCATTCGTAGCCTCAGATCCGGAGCTGAGTTGCTCCATGTCCACAGACACATCGCTTGTGGCTCCCTTTCTCTTCTCCCAGCCAAACCAGTAAAATGAAGAGATGGGAAAACTGATTCCAACAGGAAAATTGCTTCATGTTTCCTACTCTTTTTGGGTCCAAGTCCTCATACGGTTTGTCTTGATTTCAGTGACACTGCTGTGCTCAGAGAAAAAACTCACTAATTATCTTTGGGGTGCTTTGCAAACCTCTTCATAATTCCCTGTAAGGCAAACCTTGTTTTTCCTTCCAGAGGTCAGTTAGAGAGAGAGAGGGATTAATCCCAACAGTAAGATTTCAGCCAATATCCTAAACCAGGAGGAAGAACTAGGGTCAAAACTAGCAAATGAGGTTGGAAGAAATAAGTTCACGGTCAGTGTGTTCTTTCATGAGCAGATTACAAAGGTTTTGGAAACTCTCTCGTCACAGACGTAGTGAAATACTGCTAGTTTGCTATAAGCAATGTTTAATCTCCACCCCCTCCATCCTCTTGTGAAATTAAAAATACAATCACGAAGGTTTCAAATAACTGACGAAGAAACAATGCTACTTTTCCAGCCGTTTTGTACAAAAGGAGAAGGGCAAAGTATTGACACTGTGTGCAGAAGCACAGACCTGTGTAAGCTCGGCTTTCAGGCAGTGGAAGTCAGCCATGAAGATAGTACGAGCAAAAGTCTGACAAGCCATTTAGCTCCTTGTGCTAGCCATTCGCATGGGATTGAGTTTCATCCTGTGGGGACACTGCAGCATTTAAAGAGACAGGGCTTTGGATGCTGAAATTTTGTTAGTTTTCAACGACCCTCTTTTGATCATAAAGTCTTCTCTTTACTGTTATGAAGACTTCGGTGTGAGAATCCTCTCTCAGTGGGTCTACTCAGTGTACAACTCATTTGTCTCTGGATTTTTGCTAACTTTTTGTTCATTATGGTAATATAATTACACCCTGCCACCCAAACTTTAAGTACTGTCAACCTGAATTGTTCCAAATTTGTTTCTGTATAGAATACTGGAGCAGAAGTGTGGATTCCTGGTTGCAAGGAAAGCAGAGAGATCTCCAGGCATTTTGAAGCAGAGGTATTTCCAGGCATTCTGAGTGTCCCATGTTGCTTGCCTGCACCTAGGTGAGTGCTCAGCATCTCACTGCAGCACTGAGAACTCTGTCATGCAGGTTTATACAGCCTCCTACTGCACACTCAGCTGTTCATACAGCGGACAATGAAGAAAAATAGATCTTTGTCTTAAAGGCACGTACCGATACATAGCAGAGGGACACGGTCATTAAAAAGCAATATGGAGCAGTGTTGCAGGAAGAACTTCTGTTGCCTTTACCTGAATCCTGCCCAGGTAATGGCATATTGCTCTTCCCAAATACAGACTTCTTGTCTGATTGGAGAAGGTACTTCTGATTCTTTGGGTTAATCCCCCGTATAAGGTTGAAACTGTGGTTGAATAGCCAACAGGTCTCACCACCGTGAGATAGATGCTCTCCAACAGAGAGGAGAGGGCTGCTATCAAAAAAGGGGTGTGGGATCACTTGGGAAGGAGGCTGTTGTGGGAGCTCAGTTCATCCTCCTGTGTGGAAGGAGAAGGGAAGAGAGTGCCTGCTGGTCTTGCCTCTATGCTGTAGTATCCCGCAAAGTTTGGGTCTCAAAGTTGATACTTATTAGATCTTCACCTGGAAATACCTCCTTCCTAAATGCCCCATATCCTGTGCAGATTTCTCCATATTTAGCCTTTGATACATGTGGGGGCACAGACAATTGCAAATGACTCAGACACAAGAGCTGCAGAAAGCCATTGCCTCTGTTTCAGACAGTAATCCCCCGAAGCTTCATATTAGCAAAAATCCCTGTGATTTCGTCCGATGCGGTGTCACAGAGACATCTCCCCCCAGTGCTGTTTTGGAAATACAATAGTCATTTTTGTTTTGTCTGCTGTGCCATCAGCCCCCCTAGCTGGGGACTCAAACATGCATTAATTCTGCCTACAACTGCCAGGAGAGTTTATTATGGCCAACAGCAAGAAGCATGTAGGAATCTGTGAGGTGTGTGCACTTCTGCAGAAAAAGAGCCTTGGTCCCTGTTTGCTGTCAGCTTTCATTACAGCAGGAGAAACTTCTTGCTGGAGAGGGGATCATCCAGTAGGCAAACATTGCACAAGAGGCAGAGAGATGCCAGGACTGGCTCTAAGGCTGGGCTGTTGCAAAGGGAGCAGGGAAGAAAGAGAAAGCAGGACCTGAAAGGCAAGAGGAGAGGTGAAATACAAGGTAGCTCTCAGGAGCTTCAGGAGTTAGGCTGACAGGACGGTTAGCTCTTCTGAATGAGGGCTTCTTTTTATTTTTCATTTTATTTTTGTTTCGGAGAGAAGCCCTTTTGTGTTGATTGGCACAAGTTTGGGAAGGATTAAATAAACCCAACAAATGGAGGCTGACTTTTCCACCTTCGCTGGAGGCAGCTGTCTTTCAGCAATCAAACCCGTGCGTTGCTGCGGAGGCTCGGCATATCACTGCCTGATTGCATCCAGACAGCGAGAGCGTCGTGGCACATATCCAGGGATGGAGATCCCCTTGGAGGGTCAGAGCACTGAAATTTTCTTTCCTTCTCAATGCAACCAAGACTGACTTTCTACACTATTTCTCTTTCCACTGCATTTCAATTTTCAGCCTCTCCATGGTGCTTTTAATAATGGGATAGTTTGGGTTGAAAGGGACTTCAGGGGGTCTCGAACACGATCTGCTGCTCAAAGCAGGGCTGCTTTCAAAGTTAGGGCAGGTTGCTCAGGGCCTTGTCCAGTCCCATCTTCTGCTTTCTCCCCAAGGTGAGCAGCACAACACAGAAGACCTGCAAGCTTCCATGAAAGGCTGGAAATGGGTCAAGACTAAGGGCAGGGCTCTGGCAAAGCAGAATTGGCTGTTTCAGATGCAGAACAGGAGCGGGTGACTTCTCTGAGGGAATCATTTTGGGGAGGCTGTTATCTTGGTCAGCCTGGTTCCTATAGCATCAAGACTGCACTATGTGAGTTTGCCTTCCTTCCCCATAACATCATCTCGTGTACTGGATTGTACACAATGTGAAACGAGCAGCTGGCTGCAGGAGGTAAACTCTTTCACTGCCTATGTCCAGGGAAAGCCAAGGCATGGGCTCAGCCTTCTCAAACATCAGCTAATCAGAATGGGTGATGACTCATGAGGCACAAAGCCATAGGAAGCCAGGATTCATCAGTCATCCTGTCTGCCAAATGACCTGCTTAGCTACTCATTACCTGCTGGCTAAGCTAGCCTGGCTGCAGCCAGCGGTGCCAAGCACAGGACACTTGCTGGGATCTGAAAATCCACAGTTTTGTTGTTTGTTTTTGCTTGATTGGAACTGGCATGGGGTAGATGATCGTGATTTAGTCCAACAGTGCTGCATCAGACCTCACACTTTCTCATCCATAACATCACTCTCTGAAACTCTGGTCACTGCTCTCACTGCTGCTGACAGAATTTTGACCGTTTTGTGCCCTACAGCTGATGCAAAAGTCAAAATGTTGTGCTGATTTCCACATCATTCAGTGCTGAAGTCAAGGGGCCACAGAAGGTACAAATCCCTTCTGTTTTCTTAACATTATAACTAGATCCTTGATACTCAGATCCTTGGCAGACAGAGGAACCTGTTGGTGGGAACTGATGGATTCAGACACCTCACTGCTTCGTGGACCAGGCCTTTACTGGAAGGTTACTTCCAGTCTCCCAGGAGCCAGCCTTGAAGGTACAGCTCACACCCCCACAGTGCTGGCTTCTTTTCTCTCTTGCTAACTGTCTTGCATCTTTGCAGTTTCTCCTCCTGCAGACATGGTTTCAGTCTCATCTTTGTCCTGACTTGCTGCTGTGGAATGTGAGGCCTTTATTATTATTTTTTTTTTCTCTCTGTAAAACAAAAATACGAAGCTAAGCACATCATGTCAAGACTTCAAGCCTGCAAATTCTGCCTGTGTCCTTTATAGAAAAGAAGAGCTGCGCCTTGTTTTTCCCTCTCCTCTTTACCTTCCCTTTGTCCGCCTGCTCTCGGAGAAGATTTATGCCCTGTTGTGAAAGCGCTGTACCTAACACAGCCAGCTCTCACAGTTTCACTTGCTGTGCAATTCCAGTATGATCTTGCTTCAATGCATACTTGGTTCAAGAACACTGGGGTGTGTTCAGATGGATGGAGCTGATCAAACATGAGCCAAACTCTTATTTTATTGCAGTTTATTTCTTTAGGAAGAGCCAGGGTTGAACTAGGAGTTCATTGAGTTTTAAGCTAACACGTTTGCTCTCTCAGCAGGAGAAGGCCATCGGCATATATGGTTATTTACAGCAGCTCAGCTGAGGGAGAGTAACCCATAAATAGCAACTCCTGGTGTTTGCTCACAGGCACATATTCTTAGAGAAGGCAGAAACCTCACGTTCCGGCCCATTCGTTAACATTCAGCAATAGGATTTTTGAAGGAAAATGTCTCCCTAGGTAGGATATCCTATAACTCCTGACCACAGGGGTTTCCTGCAGCTTCACCTTCAGCATCTGGTGTTGTCTATTCTCGGAGACAGGCAGATGGGGTAGATGGACCCCTGATCTGATTCGGGAGGACAGCAACTCCCATGAGCCAAATGCAACACCGGAGAAATATGTCAAATGCATTCCAGATGGGTATCCCTGGAGAGAAGCATCTTAATTCACAGACCAGGCGAAGAAACTCAAAGAGGAAATGGCTTTCCCCCATCACAGTGGGGAGCCTCTGGAAAGGAAGGGCAGCTCACCTTTCTAGGCTGAGCTCGCAGGCCTAGGCTGGTAGCTTTGGTGTCTCTGATCTGGACCGACTGATCTCTTCACAGGGATTTCACAGTGATGCCTACAAACAGTCCTAATGGTGTCCTCTTTCCATTACTGGTTAATCTGGAGCAGTGGCTTAACATCCTCTGCCATGAAAGAACCTTCACCCCAGCGAACTCTGCCTGTTCTGCTTTCTCTGATCAATAGTACTGATTTTAGAGGGGAATTGTGCCAAAAGCAAATATGTAGGCAAGTTCTCTTCTCCCATGTTAACTCATCTTTCCCTTATTTACAGTGGCAGTACCTTATTTTCTGTCTCACATAGATGGGCTGTTCTATGGGAAGGAATTACTTTGCTGCCAATTCTCTACCTAACCTTTATTTTATTTTTTTTTAATTTTAAATTTTTAATTGTTCATATATCTGTGAGATATCCTAGACATCACATCCTTCTTCTCTTTAAGCTACATATTCATATGTTTTGTGAACAGGTAGAGTAGACAGCTAAGTTTGGTCATCTGGCCAGCTCTCTAATCACGCATTGACAGGATTTATTACGTTTCCATTGATTATTTGGGAGCTTAGTTCCATGCCTTGCACATAGACACTCTACATAGGGCCCACATCTGTGAGCAGCATCCCAGCCTGAAAATATGCAGACAATTCCCCAAAGCAAACTCCAACGTGATACTGTACTGCAGTGATTTCTCTTGGCATAACACTTACAAGCTCATGTGATCAGTAAGGCCTTATATGTTAGACCCTGCACATAACCAGGGAAAGAGGCTGAACTCTTCATCTCAGCATTTATTAGTTAAACAGGTGGAGCTGGAGAATAAGAGGTTCAGAGTCTAACTCTGCCCCTCTGACTAGAATAGCACTCACCCAGGGAATAGAAAGCTTGTGAAAATTATGATGCATTACAAAAATCTACGTCTGTCCAGTGGCAAATGCAGAAAAACTCCTACACAGACGGAGTGCCCTCAGTAACCTCATTGCTGTCTTCCAAACAATTAGGTCATGATTGTAGCAGCTGACGATTGACGTCCATTGCAGCAGAAAGGCAAGGCACAGCACAGGCTCATTCAAACACTGCACCATTGATGAGGAACAGATTTTTCACTGGTAATATTGATTCAAGCTACACCAGACATTTAAAGTGGAAAGGATTGATGGAAAGGAAGCACGTACTTTGGAGCCCCTATTGCTGCTGGCTAGTCTCGATCACATTTCTGTCCTCTTTCCTTATGGAAGCATGTTTTTGTGTGTAGTAACAATGCATTTTTCTTCTCGTGGTATTTACAGATATGTGCTGTTTTCTGGCAGGTTGGTGGAGGATGACAGGTTGGGAAGGATTTCACTTTGCATATGTTTTCTCTGTGGGGTTAGACAGTACGTGGGGGTGGTGTTAGATTCCCCATCTTTTCACCGAGACCTTGTGTTAGAGGATCAGGAGGATCATTGACAGGTGCTACAAGACGGTCCTCTAAAGGGGATTCTGTTTGTGTACTTGTCAGGTCACGCGGTGTTATTGAAGCATATGTACCGTGGTGGGTGTTGCAAAAAGGTTCCCCTGAGATGTTCACAGCAAGGAAACCGTTTCAACTGACTTGGTAGTGTTGCAGTGAAACCATCTGCTTGCTCAGAGCTCTTGAGTAGGCTGCAAACATTTTGCACGGTTTTCAACACGGAGTCGTTCTGATTGCCAAGTGTCATTTTGCCCTATTAATGCCCATTCTCAATGCCCTTGCTGAGGTCACAGTCTTCTGTCTTGACCAGGTGGCTGCTCCATTCAGAAGAAAAATAGCCAAGAGCTTCTTTATCTACACCCAGCCTCACCCAGTCATGCTCTTCACAGACTAGTGGAAATATGGAAATGGCTCAGGTAACACTGAGATAAATGGTGATTTAACGATATGAATCTCCAAAGCTTCATGCAGCATGATGGCTATTTATGATACGTGTAAAAGGTCCTGGAAAATCTGTGTGTTAGTTCAGGATCCCATTTTATCAGGTGTGCAGGAGATAATTTTATGATTCAATTAAATTCACAGGTTAACAAACTGGGTGGGTTGTGTGGGAAGGGGATACCTATCTATTTCTCTGTATCTGAAAACATGACAGTCAACTGTTAAATAAGAAGTCTGAGGGAGTTAAAGATGCCTGTCCAGTGCCATTGCACCAGAAAATGACTTTTTGCCCTTATAAATTCAGTACTTAAAAATTTCCTGTGTCTAAATAGACCTTGTCAAAGTGTGTCAGATAAATACACAGAGTAGGATCCTTGCAGCCTCAGAGAATACTAGGATAAGGTGTGAGAGCTTAAAGCAACTAAAAGAAATAATTGCTGGCTTGAGGAAATGGCAAAATCAACAGGAAGGGTCCATTTTTTGTAGTCCTGATGACAGCCAGGAAAATTTCATTAGCCTTAAGAGCTTTGCTTTATCCTTTTATTTCCACCAGAAAGCTGAATTCCCCCTGCACATGTGTGGTTAGGTTTTTATTTTTTTTTTTAACTGAAACTGTGTTGTTCTTATGGTATTTTATTATTTCTAATGCAGTTGAGATATTGCCTCTGAGCTCTGTGTGAGGAATGGCTTTAGCTGCTAGGTGCTGTACAAGCTCAGAGCAAAACCGTGATCCCCATCCTAAAGATCTCACATGTAACACAACATCTGGGGGCACAGGGTAGCTGCGGAAAACAGGGGGAAGCAGGGCAATGGGTGAAAGGGTCACATGCAGCCCTTCCACAAATGCAATGAGTCCATCAGTTGTGTTTAGATACAGTTGTCTGCAGCCACCTGCTCTCATCCTGCTGCTTCAGGACCGGGCGTTTTTACACTAATTTTGACTGCAAGCCAGCACTGGTTATTTCAAAAGACTTTCCCCCTGTGCTGCTCAGCATCATAATTCAGCTGGGCCTTGGCATCAGCACTGTATGATGCAGGGGAGGAAATTCTTGCCTGATCCCAGCTGATGGGCCGCCCAGGCCTAGGAACACGAGGATTGATGGCCTCCGTAAATGTCTTTGCCTCTAGCTCTGCTGTCTGTGCTGCTGAAGGATCCCTGCCTGTCCCCCCAGGGCCCGCTTCTCCCCTTCCTTGCTTGGTGCTGACGCCTTTTAGCAGCTGATAGATCACCATCCCTTTGCCTCTTGCCCCAAGTGAGAGATATTTCACTCGCAGGGAGTTTTCAGCGTGAGGAAGGCTCTGAGACCCAAGCCTCATCCCATGGGGCATTGCTCTGCATCTGGGGTTATTTTTTTTCTCCCTTTCTGTTCTTTTAACTAGTGTTTTTAAGAGGGATAAGAGATGAGCCCAGGAGGTATTTATTGAGCCCAGGGGAGCAGCATGCATCTGTAAAATGTTATTGAGATATCATTGATGAGTTGGTTTCACCTAAAGGCTGGAAGAGGTATAACGTTTACATGGCTCCTGGGGGATGGCATGGAGCAGGGGAAAGGGCCCTTTGCTTAGTGGTACCGCTCCGCATTCAAGGGAGGAATGGCACAAGGGAGGAATGGCACATGTACATGCTCCAGGTCTCAAAATACTGAGTCTTCTGGCTCCTGATTGCATAGGGTGGTAGGCAAAGCTGCACCAGCATCACTCACAGCAAGACTTCAGCCACTTTTCCTGTCTGATAAAGGTTCTGTGTTTGCCTCATCCCTCTCGTGCCTCCTACAGAGATCTGTCTACTTGCTAAAGATTTTAGCTCCCAAGCTTTTTTTTTTTCCTTTTTTTTTTTTTTTTTTTTATTTTCCCTAAATGATTTAAAGGCATATCTAGATTTTCTCTTCTTCAGCTACTTCACTCCCAAATGTTATCTTCCTTGGCATGAAAGCAAGCCTCACTGGTTCTGCTGGTCCTTAGAGTGCCCCCTGCACCCTACCAGGCTTCAGCCTTCTGCTGTGTGATCCCCAGGTGCTGTTCTCATCACCTGCACGGTTATTAAGCTGAGCTTAACCTGTGGTGGTGAACCAGCTGAGCTCCAAGCCTGTGGAAGACACTTGTTCTTGTAAGCTTAACTGTTTCTGGAGGAAGATGCAATCTGGAATCCTAAGCGACACCTCTTATAGTGTGTCTAAGCATCTTTGTCTAAGCTGGAGCAAAAGCAGATGGATCCAGCCAGCAATGCTCTCCAGTCAAACCAATCCAATTGAAACAAGGTCTCTGAAAAGTTCCAGGATATTTCAGAAGCACAAGGTTTCCTGAGAGCCAACAAGAGGCAAAACACTGGAACTCTTTCTAGCCTGCCTTCTGCCAGCACTGAACTCGATCTGACAGATCAGCACTGATCTCACCCACGTAGGTTGGATTTTGCAAAAGGCTGTGTTTGAGGCCACCTTTATCCTTATACCCAAGTATCTTGATGCTCCCACAGCAGTCAGTGAACAGCACTAGGGCAGTGCAGCACATCCTAAGACAGAGGCTTAAGACTGAGGGGATTAATCTCCTCTTGAAGCCACTCCTCTCCTCCCACTGCCTATGGAAATGATCCGAGGGCTAGCTGGGAACAGATCTCTGCCTCTCAGATAACCTTGGTTAGGTGGGAGAAATCCATCATCCCTAGCTGTCCGTGCTTATCCCAAATGATTTCTCATTCAGGGTGCAGCTCTCCCATCCCAGCTCCCATCCCAGAGAACAGTTCACTGGTCAAACCACTGCACCACCTTCTGAAGAGAGCACAGAAGATTCCTGCATCCCAGGCTAACACATAAAACAAGCTCTTCCTGGATGAGACCACCATCTGATACGGATGCTTTCAACCTCTCCCCTGAAAGTTAAATAAACAGTAACTACAGTCCTGTTGTGACAGGAAGCAATTCCAACCCTCTGCTCAGGAGAAGGGAAAGTGTCTTCCATCCTTTGGGCTTTGATTCTCTTTGTGTTTATGTAATGACTGAAAATCCTGACAGTAAAGTGTAATATTGAAACCATAGAGAGGTAGGAAAGGGGAGAGAAATTCATCTTTCAAAATGGTCTCAATATTCACCTGATCCTTTCGGTGCTTGCAGGGGGGAACCCATATCCTATCACACACCTGACATTGCCCCCAGCAAAATTAGTCACGATGGCCCCATGCAGGTTTTGGATTTATTGTCTGCAAATTTGGCTGGTCCGACCACTGGTCTGAACACCTGTGGAGCCTCAGAGTCCAGACTATTAGATTAATCTGTCAGTCACTCTATATAACAGCCTGTCCTCCTCTCCATCCTGGTCTGACACTCCCTTCCCAAGCTTGGTGTGTAGCTCCAAGATCCAGTTTCACCGGAATGTAAACAGTGTCTGAATCCCCCAACTTCCCCGCTTTGCTTCCGCTGTGAGTGCACTTCGGGTATATCGGCTGCTTGAAAAGTAATTATCCTCACTTCCCACCTGATAAATTAAAGACCCCCAGGTTCTCTGCTTAATGGTGCAGAGCGATCCAAAAGTGATTCTCCTGCAGAAGCTGTTAGGAGAATGTCCTAGCAACCCCACACCCCTCTGGACCTCATTGTGCCGGGACGACAGCCCATTAATCAGCCCGACCTGGCTTGGAGATGGCAAAGGTCGTGCTGCGTGGAGTCTAATCGGAAAAACAAATTCCACCCCTCTGGAGCGCTTCCTGGCAGGGACGAAGGGGGAGACTCGCTTGGCTTCACACTTAAGTACCTTAAGTATTTTTCCAAGGCTAGAAGACAACTGATGTAAAGGGTTTGTACTTCAAACAGAGGAGCATTTCCCCTGGGCTGTGTCTACACTGCTCTGAAGTGTGTTTTTGGGAACGACGGGGAGAATGAAGAGCTCCCAAATTGACCCACTTTGTGTCTGCTCAGCTGCTTCCTGGGGAAGCAGGGATCAGACCTGCTGGAACACATTTGGCCCCAGATTTGGTGAGTACAACCTTGTTCAGTGCTGGCAGATTTGCTGTCTACAAGCACAGATGAAAAGAGTGTTCTCCAGCTTGGGATAGTCCTGAAAATTCAATGTGGCTTGTCCGTGGTTTCCACTTAAGAAAGTCTGAGCCACATCAAACCAAAAGTCCAGTTACCCCAAACCTGCTCACAGACAGAGGTCAGTAGTAGATGTCTGGGGAAATATGATGCTTCCCAGTAGCTCAGAGGTACTACATCTGTGATTAGGACTCTTTGATGGATTTTTTTTCCCATTTATCTGTCCATCCAGGTTTTAAGTCCATGCAAGCTTTTTCTTCCATGTCAGAGCTACATTGTTCAATGACTCATTACATGAAGAAGTGCCTCTTTTTCTTAATTCTGTACCTGCCTCCTTTCAGCAGTACATTATGAGGGCCAAACTACAACCATTCCCTATTTGTCTTCTCTGTTTAGATCTCTGCAATAACCTCTTTCATTTGTAGAGACGTGCTCTTTCCTTACTTGTGACCATATCGGAAATTTACATCCTTTTTGATTTCAGTCTGTGCTATGCAGGAGGCTGGGATAGTTTATTGCAGCGGACCTTAAATGCATGAACCCAGGAAACAGTAACATAAATTAGGTGATCTGTCCATGAAAATATCTCCACCCTGGCAGGTGGTGTTCACAGTCTGATAAGCCAAGGTAAAGTCAAGCCAGGAAAAACAATGGGTAAGCTGAAATATGTTTTTGTGTTGGCTTAGTGCAGGGAAAAAGACAAAACAAAACAAAACAAAAAAGCACCTCTGGTTGTCTCATATCATGCTTGATCTTTCTGGCCCAAGAAAGCAGTCCTGTAGATGTAGGACTGAACACATTGGCAAGCACAGAAGTTGCTGCCATTTGGCTCCCTGACAAGAATAGCATTGTGCTATAGTTTGTTGTTTTCTGATAGAGTATGGAACAACTGTATGCAATTTATCTGCTGATCCTTTGGCATAAAGTGGCATGTTTCTTCATCACTAAGAAAACAATCCTAACGCTGACATCACTACAGCTGCATCACCCTACCCACGTTGTCCATCCACTCTGGCAAGGGTTTGTGTGTATGTGGGGGTGACCCCAGCAGTGATGTTTTCATTGTAAGGGAAATAGATCAACACTTTATTATTATTAATGTTTTTTTGTGCTGATTGGTTCAGTGTCCACTTTTCCTTTAGCAGTTTAAGCCCCTTGTCCTCGTTGCAGGTATAACACTATCAGGTTTGTACGACCAATGTTTCTGATGCTAGTTGCTGATACTGAGTTGTGCTTTACCCACCTATCCTCCAATAGTATAAGGACAACTTTATTCCAATATAAGAATGACAGATGGCAAATCCTGCATCAAGTCTTTTAGTCTAGATTTTTTAGTCTGACTTTACATTTCTTTTCTGTTTCTACCGAAGGTTCTTCTCTTTGGTTTCGTGGCCATCTTGAAGTTCTACTTCCCCTCGTGCACTTGAACTCCCTGTTCAGGAGACAGTAATGACCATCCAGCTCTAGTGTGCTTGAGACAGCCAGGCAGGGAATGAGGGTGTTGAATGCAACCCTCAGCTCTTTCAGCAATCCCATACATGATTCAAGTGCCCCAAAGGCCTTGGTAGCTGGAAGTCTCAATTGCTCTCTTGAACTCTGACATCCCAGTAGGCTTTTAACCCTATTTTAGGTGCTGCGGAAGGCAGTCAGGCTACGTCTTATTGTGCCTCTGCTTCCTTAGGTGAGCAGTAGCCCTGCTGTATTTCAGAAAGGGGCTAAGCAGTCATATCTCCATGTAAGCAGTGAGGTATTCACACAATAGCACTGAGAACCAGAGAGAAATATTCCATGTTCAGACGTAGCCGTGTCTAACTGCCTTGGCACAGCATTATCTCTGGAGCTTAGGGCTTTGCCACCCATCTTGCGGGGAACTGACAGAGAGGAGTGAAAAAAGCAAGGATTGGCATTTGTGGAGGTGTTAAACGAGTGAATAATGTGAAGAAGAAGGCTGCCCTGGTTCGTCGGGCAAGAGGCTAACCAGGAAATTTCCCAAGGAATGGTTATGGCTAGGCACGAATTTCCTGTGCTTCCTGTAAACTTTTGGTGGACTGGATTTTAATGGTATTTGTAGGTGGTGGATAGCCAAGCAGTTTGCTCATGTGTGAATCCTGTTTTTGTGCCTGCTTTTTTTGCCCTCTTTCTTGCTCCTGGAGGCTGGGAACATGTTTGTACCTCTGGCTTACAGCTGTACTTTGAGCTGTCCCAACAGTATCTCCTTTCTAACCTAGCTTGAATTTCAAGCCCATCCCCAAAGAAAGGATGTCCCCATTGCTACAGGCTAAAATACACACAGGCAATCCCGTTCTGTCCTGTCTCAGGTGAAGGACAGAAGGCAAAAGGAGCATTTCTGGAGGGAAGGGAAAGCAGAGACAGTCTACAGGCTAAAGGCAAGAGGCTGTGGCAGGTGCTTCTCATCTGGGAAGGGTGGAGTTGCACAGAGTCATGTTCTGCTGCCAGTGCAGAGAAGAAAAGCTCCTGCCAAATACCGTCACCTCTGCTCTGCTATACATGGCCTCCTGAGTGTACTGGGATGCTTCTCCAGGCTAACAGCATCACTATCCATAGCTTGTGAGCAGGGTGGGGAGCTCTGGAGTTTGTGGTAGCAGTACTGCTTGGTACTTACATGGGAGACATTGGTGTGGGGAGAACTGAGTCACAGCTTGTACTCTCTACTGCCGACCCTCCCAGCTGCTGGCTCGCAGACTATTGCTGATCCCTGAGAACTCAGAAGATGGCCCATGAGATAGCAGAGAAACAAACCCATAGTTGTCTTCTTGCAGAGCCAAGGTCCGGCCTCTTTCCTGGGAAAACACAGAGGAGGTCTGGAATTCACTGGAGCCTGCCAAACATGAGGGGTAGCAGTGAATGGGTCAAGGTGCCAGTCTTTGCTGAGGGCATCGACACCAGCTAACCACAAGAGAGAAAGGAGGGGGTTCTGGGGAAGAGCCTGCCAACGAATTAGGGAGCTGGAGGGAGATTTCTGAGAAGCCCAGAAAGTATTTTGGAAATGGAGACCCAACCCAGCGTGGCAAATGCAGCATGACACTCTTTAACACAGCATGGGGAAAGCAAAGAGCAGCCCAGCTGCTTGGATACTCGACACCAGGATCATGCTCAGCCGCTCCGTTCCCTGGTGCTGCTTGCAGTTGATGACTGAGGGCCATTTCCAGCATGGGATTTCATGTATGGAGCCCTTTCAGTGTATGGCAACTGCTGAGACTTTTGGAGGGGGTGACTCGGTTACAGGCCAGGAAATGAGCACAGGGAACTGTTGCTAGAAACCAAGCTGAAGCACGTGAAAATAATAAAATGGATGTCCAAACTGGGACCTCTCCTGGGGCCGTGCAGCGCTGACAAGCTGACCCTGGATGTGTCGCATCTCTCAGCTTCACAGCTCCTGACGCACGGCACCAGCTCTCCCATATGTCAGGAGTCACATTCCCCGCTGCTGGAATGCAGCCACCTCTGGAGCAGAACCCAGCAGCTGTTTAAAGAATTGACAGAAACAAACCAGGGACAGGATGCGAAGACACAGCCAAAGTGCAGGGGAAAACAAGGGAGGGAAAAATGTCAACCAAGTCCACCGGGTGAGTGTGATGGTCATAATAGCAGGGACGGAACTCATAATCGAATGATAAAGAGCACGGGAAGTTACCAGAGGTAATGTACCCATTAGCTGGGTTTACCCATTAGGTAATGTACCCACCTGCATGTTTCCAACTGGCCTGAAGCAAGCAGAGGAGTACAACTTAGCTTAGGCCCTTCTTTTACATATTAAGCTCTACTATGCGTTGTACATGACACCATGATAACCCAAAGAGAAGCACGACGCCTCTGTCTCTGCTGGACAAAAAATGTGGGTTTTGGTTTCTCCCTTCAAGCCAGGCTCACCTTTAGCTCAAGCCATTAACCTGTTTCCAGTTTTCACAGTGCTTCCCCTGAATGCTGAAAGAGGGATAGCTTTGAAAATAACATAGAAACACCCTAAAATGCCATTCAGTCAGCAGCGATGCCATTCAGTCAGGCTTAGTAGCCTGTCATTCAGAGGTGCTGGTGTGAGTTTTATCTGCTGAAACACGAACCATGCAAAGGAAGGACCACTGCATATGAATCGCTCCCCAGTAACCTGCTCCTGTCTTTTTTTCTGCTGCAGAAAAGAGACCACACCGGATTGTAGCATAATTCATACTGGAAGAGTCCTCGGCAGTCCTGTGGGTCTGCTTGTTGACTCTGGAGCACCAGTGGCATCTTGGTCTGGCACAGCAGAGCTCCTGTTACATCCTCCTGCTCCAGCCCAGTCCTGGGTATTCATTAGAGTCAGTCGAGAGTATCTGGACTGGCAATTACCTCCAGACTCCAGCTCAAAAGGAATTCATTAGAACGGAGACTGCTGTGCAGAGACATCCGGGGCTTTGTGTGGCGGCGCCCATCTGAGCAGGCTGGCCCTTGGAAAGAGGTGGAGCAGGGAAGGCTTTGGGGTGGATAAGGGAAGAATGCAAAGACAGGAAGCCCTGAATACCCACAGTGCCACTGCCCCTGCCATTTCAGTTGAGAGAACATCTCCGGCTCCCTGCACAAGGACTGCCCCTCACCACCATGGTATCTGGCTACCTGGAAAGCCATTTGCAAGCCTTTCCCATTGCATCCAGCGTGCAGCCACAAGAACAGCAGCCATCTGGATCCCCTCCAGCTGTCCAGTGAGAGAAAGGGAAAAGCAGTTAGTAGTAGCAGAGAAAAGGGGAAAAAAAATAAGAAAAGGCCAGAAATCATTTTTCCTGGCACACTATGACGCACAGATTTGGGAATGAGGGTTGTGAAAGCTTTTTGTTTAGCTTATTCTTTTCTGGTCTGACAGCTGATAAGTCCCACAGCTCAGAAACATCTGACAGGACTGGCTGAAGTCAATTCATCTTTCATCTGCCCATCACGCTCCTGAAGCGGAGAGTGACAGGGCTGCTCCTGCTCCATCTGAATGCCGCTCTCTCTCCTTCTCCCTCTTTCGTGTGCTGTTGTTTGGAGCTTGGGAAAACCAGTTTCCTTCCTGCCTGCAGTCCTCTCCCCAGGTTCAGGGCAGCGTCCGTCTGCCCTTGCACCTGCTCCGTCCAGCTGCAAGCTGCCTCTGCTGCAATCATTTGCACTCGACCCAGCAGCAGGCTGATGGGGCCCCTCCGGCTTCCCCTCAACTCCTTTCCCTGTCATATTTTCCTTGCTGCTCTTGCAATTAGCGCGCTTGTTCATTGCTCCTCTTGCTAGCTCCTTCTGCTTTCCTGGCACGCTCCCCTGTCAGCCTCCCCCAGCTCCTCGTGCATTCCCTACACCAGCAGCTCTCAGATGGGGTTTTCAAGGCACCGCTCCCTTGCTCAGTGCTCGGTCCCCACAAACTGCAGAGTATCCACCTTGCAGGTGCAGAGATGTAGTCCTCGTGTCCTTGAGCATCTTCCATGGTTAGATCTTTGCTGGCACATAGTAACTCATGGCATTGCCTCTTCTCACTGGGGAGAAGACCCTGGTGTTGACCCTTTAGGTTGGATCAGAAAAAACTTTTCACTTGAGGCCATGTATCATCTAGCATATGATGTGTAGGTTTTTGGTGGGGCATTTCCGCTTGCTGATGGAGGAGAGAGAAATATTACAGGTAGCAAAAGAAGAGCCTAAGACCCCAAGTTACTGAAAAGGGATTTTTTATTCCAAAGGTGGGTTTCCTGGCCATAGACTGCTGGAAAACAAAACAAATAGAACAATTAAGGAAAAACAAAAACAAAAACAACAACAACAACAAAAACACATTTATTAATGATTGGGATTATAAATGGTACTGTCCTTCTACATACATTTTCACAGTTAGGAAAAATCTGAATGACACTTAAAAACAAGAACAACAAACCACTCTCCAGGCTGCCGGGAAATCTCGGTTTGCTTCCTGCAGCAGAAAATCAATGACTTGATTTCATTTGAATTTGACAGGCTGCGTCTCCCAAATAAGGCACCCCATTGGACACACTTGTAAGGCTGTTTCAGCAGACTCCCTGCTTTGCATCACAAGGCAGTTGTTCGGGTCCCCAGTGATTTGTTTTCTCATGCAAGTGTTTTGCTGTAGAAAAACAAGCACCTGTTTTGCGAAACAGGACCTCTAACATTTAATTTACTCATTTCTTTTAACAGGCTCCACATCGTGAATTTATCTGCTGTGGGTTCTGCAGCCCGTGCTCCCACAGCTCCCCCACTCATCATCCCTTCCCAGATTCAAAATTATGTGGCCGGGTTATGTCTGGCCACCAGCTGGGCCCCAAAGCCCTTGGAAGAAGCTTGGCTGAATCCTCCCCATATCGCATGGTTGGTCTCAGAATATCTGTTTATATCCTGCAAATTTGCGCGATGCGGCCCCTTACCAGGATCCCCACAACTTTACAAGCAGCGACACAAGTCTTGCCGGGCCAGCCAAGAGCTTGTATAGACTGATAAAAGTGGTGGCAAAATCAATCTCAGCTCAGTGCCCCTGGTTGTATCTTTCCAATGCGGCTTGAACAACAGAGGAAAAGGGAAAGAAAGGAGCAGGGGGGGAAAGAAAGAGCCTCAAGTATTTTGTTGAGTTGCCGGATCTGGTTCAGCGCCATTAAGAAAGAGGATATTGAAGAGTGCTTTTCATTCCACCATTTTGCAGTGGGTAATTGCTTTCCACACGGTGCATTGGGTTTTGATGTGAGTCCAGCTGCAGTAACGCAAGTTACGGCAAGGGCTGTTCCAGTGCAAATGTGTTATTTGAGTGTCTCTTTGCTCACACTATGACTAAACAGAAGCAGCTGTGGCCAGAGGGCCATCAGTGCTCTGTATCACACAATCTGGCATTTCATGGAAAGTTTTCGTGTTTTCAGTTGGAAAAACTTTCTTTCATCCATGGCTGGAAGTTTTGAAGAAATTTAAATTTTGCATGATACACAAAAATGCCCCAAGAAACAATTGTCCTTTCCAGAGGGGATACATTGCTGGCACCATCTCAGCCTCTCACATATTATAAGCCTCAGCATACCTAAGAGCCATCACTGTATGTTGGTCAGGAAAGATACCTGTGTGTTTCTGGAGGACATCAGTTTTAAGAAAACATGGTAAAACTTGAGTAAAGGCAGTTTGGAATAAACAAACTACACTGCTAAGTCAGGGCAAGAAGATCACATCAGTATGTGGCCTTACAATCTGTGGGGATGAGAATTTCTTACAGTTCAGCTATTTCAAAACTAGCCTGGAGAAAGCACTGAAGGAAAACAAGCTTGCCTTAGCAAAAGTTTGATAAATGTCTCTACCCTGCTTCAGCTGTAACTTGCACAAAGTTTTAACTATCAGCAACAAAGAGCCCAGAACATTGGGCGAGCAGCTCTGATTGTCTCCAGGGGAGTCGAACAAGAAGGGCAAAGATACAGGCTTGTAGCATTTGCAAGATTTGGGGCTGGCTCACAAGGAGCAGCAGCCAAGTCTTTTGGGAAAGATTTTGTGCATGAATCCAGGCATCTCTAGACTTATTTATATATTTTAAATTATTTAATTGATTTATTTATTGAGGTTATTTTCAGGCCCTCAGAAAAAGAACATTATTAGAGGGTCTATTTACAACCTGGACTGCATGGCAAAGCAAGTAAACAAACAAGCAAATAGATGGAAACATGAAGATGGGCCTTTTACATAGGCTCCTTTTACATTTGCTACCCTCCTTAGAAAAAAACAAGGAAACAAGAAAGATCTACTGAAGAGAAAATATGGTTCCCCCAAGGTCTCATATTCCTTAATTGCAGCTAGAAGCAAGTGACTTTCTCAGGTTTGATGCAATGAGCCTTAGGGAACCACTGAGATTAAAACTCAGGATCTTGAATCCAACTTTTATTTCCCCCTTGAAATCCTAGACCACACAGCCTTCTGCTTGCAAGTGCATGGGCACATCTATGCACGTGGAGGGGAAGCTCAGTAACACATAGGTGGTCTGCTCTCTCTGAGAGGATACACACGGTAATGGAGATGAAAACCATGAGTCACTGTTGGGAGGAATGATGCTGGTTCTGACAAGCCAGTCAGCTGCCTGTAGCTTTTGCCCTATGTACCTTATGTCTTTCATTTTCTTATTCAATCTATTTTTTGACTGGCCTTGATGCTTAAACCATAATTTACCGATAGCTCTCCTTGGTAATTCATTTCACACGTTCATTACAGTCCACTTGGCTATAAACACATATGGATTTCCTTTTTAACTCTTCATTTCCTAAGTTTTGGATAGAGAGGTTCTAAAGCTAAACCACAGGAATGGTCTGTGCAGCTCCAGTTTATTAAATCTACCCCACCGTGTCAAGTGTCTACAGTGCATACAATTATTTGGGCCATGCTACAGTTATGAGAGAATTCATTTCACCCAAGGGTGGATTAAGTCTGTAGGTGTTTTGTGTCAGAATGGTGATATTCATGTTGCAACACGAGATGGAAATGCTGAATTCTTAGGGTCTCCTCAGATCTCAGAACACGCTCAGGAGTTCATGACTTCTAAAGCCAGGTTCAGCCAACTACTTCCTCTCCATATATACCGCATAATCCATGTGCATAAGACTACATTAAAAAAGCTGTATAGCAGGCAAAGGTCAAGGTCCTTTGGGTACTTCATGAGAAGTAAAACCAAAGTGCAATTAACCCCAAACAGGCAGAATGTCTGAATGCAAGAAACAGCAGATGGAAATATGTACAGTCAGCTTTATCAGCAACCTTTTTTATACCCTCAGATGTTGAACATTTTAGACTAGTTTGATCAAGTTAGACAGGAAAAAGGACGGGTAAGTTGACGGTATCTCAGTCTGGCTATATACAGTATTGAGAAGCCAGCAGGCAATTGGAACTACAGGTTAGAGAAACAGCAGAATTCTGAGAGAAGTCCTGTGATTTGTACCTGGAAGTGATCAAGCCCCTGAGGAGTAAAATCCTAGGAGATTCACAGCCTGAAAATTTTCCTAGTCAGACACTTCTGCACTTGACATAAATGGATAAAGAAGAATTCAAAAATCCATTCAAAAATCTGTCTTCCTTATCCCAGGCTCTCTCATGTTTCTCACTTTCTAGTTTGGAACACCTTTCCCATAAAATAAGGTGACAAAAAAGCATGTCCTTACAGTGAATAGCATTCATAATCAGATGAATACTATCATATGTTTGGTTTTCTTCACTTAAGTGTTTTTTTTTATTTTTTTTTTTTATTTTTTTACTTTTAATTTTTATTTTCCCCCTAGGAATGAGGAGTATTTACTGACCTGAGTTTTATCTCAGTCAAAATCTTCACAGGAAAGTGTCTAAGAAGATACTTCTAAAAGGAGGCCTACTGTAGTTATTGAGATCAGACTGCATGGCAAGTTTAGAGAGATGGTTCCTGGCTAAACATGAAGCTGAGACCTAGGAGATTTAAACTCAGTGAGGATTTATTATGACAGACAAGGAAAACAGGACAAAATCCCCAGAATCTTTTTTTTTGACAGGTATCCAGTAGAATCCACAATGATCCATCCAACAGGAAATTTGGGGGCCCAGAAGACAGATTCCTCTTGATGAAGCACATATTTAACTGGTTTTCTTCTTATGTGCTGGTGCTGGTGGATGACTGAAGCCCAACTTCCTGGCCACCGCAGTGGCTGACTCTGCTGACTCGTCTTCAGTTTTTATAAATTCCTTATATCGCGGGCCCATAAGTGTCCAAAGGACTTCAGATGGAACCTCTTCTTGAGTAAAGAGTGAGAGGAAACGATGACTTTCTTTAATAATTTAAAGTCTACTGTCTCACTGTCTCCTTGGCTATTGCTCCTTTTCATAGACAGTCACTTAGACTGTCTAAGAGCTGCTAAGTCCTGTGCAAATCTCTTCTTATTTGCCCCCAAACTGGGCTGCCAAAGAGTCTCTGTCCATCATGGTTACAGGCTGCAAAGACCTTAGGATTTCCCAGCGGTTTTGACGGTTTTGGCGAGACCAATTTTTGCTGTTGCATGTTGCATTAAAGCTCATTAAATCAATAGCAGTGATTCACCAGGGAGGAGGGAGACTAGCCAGTTGTCTAAAACCTAACCTGTAAATATCCAGGGTTGTGTTATGCTTTGCTTTTAGCTGCCAGAGTAGACAAGCAAAAGGATATGTTTTTTTTTCTACTTGTCTTTGGAAGGAGAGAGATTTCCATATGCAACTCATACCATGTAAAACTTAACCTTCCCCCTCAGCCTGGACAAATTTTGTGATAGACAGAAATCATCTTAATGGCTCCTTCTGTCCATAGCAGCCACAGCTCCCTCCCAGCCACAGCTCTGAGTCTTCTTGAGAGTCTGCCTCTCTCACAGGAAATGTCCCACTGCCTGACAAGCAGACAGCATTAAAGAGACAACATGTTCTCAGATAAAATGTTCCAAATATAACAAGTCTATTTTTATTAAATTTGACCAAAGGCCTCCCTGCTTCCTAATCAGAAAGCCTGATTTGCTAACTCCCGCAGACCTAGCTGCACTGTCTCGCTACAGCTGTATCATGAGATAGAATTACATTTTCATAATGACTCAAATCTTTTCCCAAGTCCTTAAGTGTTTTCACAAAAAGGAAAAAAATAAGGAAAGGAGGAAAAAGAAGAAAAAAAAAAAGGAAAGAAAAACCCCACACACCCTCCCGTAAAATCCAGACACCAACCCTGAGTTCTGTGTGGTCTTTTTTTTTGTCTTTTCTTTTGGCTTCCCTCAAGACACAGCTTATTGCATTGGTCTGGATAGCGTCCTACCAGCACAGTGAGCTGGCCAAGCCCTGATCCCAACAACAAAGTCACCTTGGCAGGTGCCAAAGTAAACGGTAGTCTCCAGCTACCTGTAGCCACTGCTGACACTGCGCTGTGCGTGTGCAGGATGCATGGCCGGAAAGGCAGTGCCTTCACCCTCCATCCCTTTGATGTTCATCAGACCTTGGACTTTGTCTTTTTTTTATTCAGGGCACTGCAACCTGGAGAGCTATAATAAATGCCCTTTATTTGGAGAAGTTGTACAGAGAGAACTGGCTGTAAAATGGACAGAGGATGAAAAACGTGTGTGCACTATAGGGAAGCTGCATACGTGCAAACATGGTTCATGCTTTCTATATTTCTGGGTAACTTTAGCTCACGAGTGTATGTGTGAATATGTCCTCATGTATACAGCGTATGGGTTGTGTGCCTGCAGGATTTCATCAAATGGACCCATTTCTGATGTCAACTCTGCTGCTCACAACTGGAAGAGCTCCTCTGGCAGCCAGTCCAAAGCTTTTTGATCATACCGTTTCCATTGGATTTACAAGGTGCAGCTAAAATCAGGAGCCATTCAAAGTCATGAATGACATAAAAGGTAAAGTTACAGCTTGCGCTGAAATTGCTCAGAAAATTACAGGGGTTGAATGGGGAAGGGGTCCAATGCAGCCCCTTGCATGCACCAAAGGGGCTGGTGCTGGCAGGCGCACAGGAGCACTGCTTTGTTCCCCTTCGTTTTACAAGCTGCGGTGGTTGTTTTTCCACATTCCACCATATAAAAAAATGACTGGGTCTCAAAGACCTGCTTCAAAGTCAGTTGAAAGACTGCTAATGACTTGCTTGGACTACAGAGCCTTCTTTGCTCGTATGGCTTCAATTTGACTCCTGCTTTTCGATTGCGTGAGTGGGCAGACCTGACTGGTTTGGGAGACTTGTCCTGTCCTGGAAACGTGCCACACCTGCCCAGCTGTTTCTCTCAGTGTCTGCTAGAATCATTCCTTATAAAAGATGAATATGAGTTAAAACAAACAAATGCCGAGGGTCTAGAAAAGCCCATCTCTTTCCCTGCCCACACCTCAGCAGATCTATTTAAGGTTGCCACATTTCAACAAGTGAGGACAAAACTAAGCTTTGGAGATGACTTCCAAAATGCATGCAGATGTTAAAGCGCAGTACAAATAATTAAAGATAAAAGCGAATAAAGAATAGTCCAAAAATACAAAATTAACAAAAGGGTTGGAGGGAGGAAAGAGAAACAGCAGTTTCTTTTTTCCCCAATGACTTGTGGAACAGCTGACTGAAATGTCAAAGGGAAACAGGTTTTGGAAGTTGTATTTCAGCTCCACGAACTTGTTTCTGTACCCTTCCCTGGTTCAACATCTGCAACCCATATTTCATCCCTGTAGCGCTCATTGGAGGACTTCGTTTCCCAAGAGCAGGGAAGGTGACACATTATGTTCAGGATACACAGTTCAAATGTGGATTGGAGTTCACAAGGGGAACAGCTTAATGGTTTCAGACAAGCAGCAAGACCTTCAGTTGATGCTGGGCCCAAGCATAACACTCTAATAGCAGGTTCAGAAATCCTACCATGAGTAGAAGCTGATGTATGATTTATACTGGGTGCATGGGTTTTTCTGATTGTTTTTTGAGTCTTCTTTCCTAAAGAAGCAAAACCTGTGCCAGCCCACTTGGTGTCAGTGCCTGCATGGCTGTGTCCAACCAACTGTGCCATACCCAGGACTTTCAGAGTCCTGCTTTCCATCCCTTCCATGAGTGAAGCAGAGCTCTCAGCAATGTTACCTTCCTAAAAGCTTTGAGAAAACTTGGCAGCTGGTGAGAGCAGGGATTTCACTGCCGTGCAGGCAGGAGCATGAGGATGCCTTGTCTTAGACACCACAGAGACATTTTGTCCCATCTGTGGGGAAAACTGTGATGGGAACTTGCACCTTAAGGGGCAGTGGCAGAGAGCAATATTATCCGAAGTCAGCATCACTAGTGCCAGCCTTGACAGAGCTGCTGTGTACAACACGTACTGGGAATTACAAGAATACAAGAAAAAATGGTCGAAAGGGCATGCCGGGTGCTGAGCCCCAGGAGTGGATGGAGGGCTTAGGTTCCCAGGCCACCAAGATGGTTTGGAAAGTTTTATTGCTAGTCCATACAGACCCAGAAGCAAAACTGCCAGGATTTATTTTCTTCCTGGAGAGATGCAAAAGAGCAAAGTCCAGAGGCAGTTAACCCAGAGCCACTTAAAAAAGATAAATCTGTTGAAAGTCAGTATTTCCTTAAAGAGCTGGAGGGAGGCTTTTTTCTTTAGGAAAAAAAATCTATTTCATCAAAAAAGTGCAACTTTTGTTTAAAAAATGAAGATTTTCTTAACCTGATTTTCCCACACTTTATTCCCAGCAAAATAGCAAATGTTAGTGTTTAAATCTGTATTTTAATTTTCTAAAGTATGAAGGAAGGAATAATTCAGTGTTCAGTGGCAGGAAACCACAACAATTTGAGGAGCAATCAGGTTGCTCCCTAAACTAAAATGCATGAAATAAACAAAATAAGTGAATGCATGTTTTTCACATAGGAAAACCCCAAATCACTTCCTAATCAGATGGAACCTACAGCATTTCTTGTGGAGAGAAAACTGTACAGTGTTTTTGCTGGACGCCAGGAGCTGCAAGACTTCTCTCCTGGCCCACCTTCAGCTCTTTCGTGAGGAAGCAGAGTTACCCTGTCAAGTGGATGCAGTTAGCTTCAGTCATGTCACAAGCAAACTTGGTATGTCTCTGGGGAGCAGAAGGAAGGAGTTCATTTCTGAGACAGAAGGCAGCTGGCAGGCAAACTCCAAGAATAGCCACAGGGTCTTCTGCAGGAAAAAGTCCAGGCTCTCTTTACTTGGTTCATTGGGTTTGTTGTTATTCTTTCTTGAGAGACCAGTAGAGCCCCAGAAAGACACAGTGGAGCTGATGCCAAAGCAGAAAGCAGCGGTGCAAAGTCCTGCACAAAGGAGATGTCCAGGTTTCCAGGAGTGCACCCAAAAGCTCCTGTTTGGGGATTTAGGTTTTGGGAGCCTGGTCTGGCAGCCATGCGTCCTGCATCAGCTGACAGTTTCATTTCTCTATCCAAACAAGTGATTCTTTGCATTTCTGCAGCTGAAAGGTGATATTGCAAGAGAGGAAAAAACAAATCAAACGAGGGAAGTGTGTTTCATTTGACAATGGGTCTTTAGAGCCTGCATTTTTTTAGAGCTAGACTCTTAGAGTAAAAAAAAAGAAACAACCCGTGTCTGAAATATGTGCAAAATATAGCTCAAACCTAAAAGCTGTAACTGCGTGAGAAAAGTCAGATGTTAAACAATCACAGTTTTATTCCTCCCAGCAAGGCAGCCTGTGCACCTGTAGCCATTATTGTCTCTACTGTATAAAGTGAAAATGAATATCACATTGTATTGAAAACCCTCATGGAATACAATTACTCAACAGGAACTGTCCTAAATCTATCAGCTGTAACTCACTTGTAATTTTGTGGGACTAATGCAGAGAAATGTTTCTCCATGCCTAGTTTGCCCCCAGCCTTTCCCCCCATTAATATATTTCATCCACTTTTGCTTACTATGGCTAAATTACTTGTAAAAGATTAATTACCTATGGGAAGTGTCTGTTTTGGTCTGTAGGAATGACATTATGCTGAACATTAAATGCTGACACTATTAAACTCTGCCGGACATGTTTTGATATAATAACTCTGCAGACCACAAGTGAAATGGGTCCCTCACCAATTCACTACCTCATTGTTTTTCTGTCATCAGCAAACTTTGGGATATAGTCTCAGCCGACGTAGCTCAGAGTTTCATTCATGTCAGCGGAGTAGCTTACTGGGGCTTTTTATTTCCCTGGAAGTTTTTCTGAGTTACCAGATGGAGATAAGAGTCTTTGTTCACCAGTAACCTTGAACTGAGATACAGAAGCTGCCATTTTCCAGGCAGAAATGCAGGCTGGTTGGGAAACTGAGGCTTTTTCAGTTGAAATCAACAGTTCAAAACAAAACACATTTTCCTTTCAGAATTATATTTTCCCACCTTAGAAAGAAGAGAGCTGTTTTGCTTTGGTGCGCAGAAACTGCAAATGTGCAGGTGTGGGTGGCAATTTGGGGGAACTTCTGTCTTCTTTTCCAGCTGGAAAGAAAAGCAGAAGGAATTTGAAAGAAAGGTGATAAAGAATTGGTGGAGAGACTCTAACATCTCCCCCTCCCCACCCCTAGTGTGAAAAAATACTTTAAAAATGCTAAGAGATTTTAAAATCTGATTTCTTTCCCTCCAGTCATCCCATTTGTATTTACCTGGTCTCTTGTCTTTCACTTTAAAGGAGCTATTTACAGCCCTTTTTCCTGTTGCTTTGCTGACCTCTCCACACTTTCAGTGCAGAAGTGAACCCTGAAGAGTAGCTTTAGGCCACTGGATTTTGGTTGGTCTCTGGCTCTTCATGGTAAGATACCCGTGTTGATCACAGGTTGAAATCTCCTGACTTGAGAGCAAGACACCTCACCCACAAGCCTTGTCGTATGGATTTTCTTTCAACGGGAATGAAGAAATGCATGACACAGGAATCCCATGTCTTTGTTCGCATTGGCACATATGGGAGCTTTGCCTTTTGGGACTTTCTCCACGAAGGACTGGAAATCAGCATAGCTTCAGCTAAATCAACTAAAAATCAGATTTCTTGATGCCAAGAGGATGTACGTGGCCTCCTTTGAATTACCAGATGAATTTCTTATACAAAATACACCATCTGGGCTTGGAAAATCTACTTTCAAAGCCCAGTCAGCTCCTCTCCTAATAGCTACATTTCTCCTTACCAGTGTCCAATCCACTCATGTTCAGGGCACCAGTGACTGCTTTTGATCTTTCCCTGCCTGCACTCCCCAAATTCTCATCTGCTGCGTCTATGTAATGCTCACCCCTGACCCCACATTGTCTCTCCTCCAGCTTTATCCCTTGGAGCTGGTTGAAACTCCTCTGGCACCTAGGAGTGGTGTATTTGGTGGTCTCACCACACCAGCATGGTACCCACATGGTTGTATGTGCACAGGTTTGCAGACTCAATGGTAATTAAAACCAGTCCCTCTGCCCCTGACCCTGAGTAGATTAAGCTTGGATCCTGCCTGCCTGCAAATGTACTTGTATAAAGCAAGGAGTTGAGGTGAGGAGAAGAGAATATGGTGAATCTTTCAAGGATCAGCATTTTAAACTGCAAGCCCTTTTGTTCTGTAATCTGGGATATTCCCCAGCAGTCCACATGGAGAAGAAAAGGGGCATTGTCTGGCGAGTGGCTTCATTACTAATCTCTCCTGGATGCATTTTAATTCATTTTAATGACTCTGCCTCCTGTCAGACCTTTCATTTGTTAAAGGGGTTTGTTAAAGAGATTAAGTGCAAGGGGAATTTGAACCTCAAAACACTACATCCCTTCCCCCTCCCCCAACTCCTCCTCTCTCTCCCCCCAAGATGAATATTACACCAAAAGGAAGAGAAAAGGCATTTTCTGTGAAACACATTACAAGATTTTTAGGAAGAGAGGGAAGGAGGAGGAGCAATGGAGCATGCTGGACTCTTAACCCATGGAGGAGCTGGATGCTGGTAGTATTGATGTTATGCTTTTCCAGCGACATTGTTCCCCATGCATATGTCTATTGAAGCTTTGTGCAAACACAGCTGTTTATTAGGAATGCCAGCTTAGGGAAATAAACCATCTGCCTCAATTTGATTCTACTTCTGGCTTCTACTCATGTGGGAGCTTGGAATAACCTCCCCCACCCCTGAAAAACAAATGTACCATGCAGTAGATGTACTGCATAGAAACCTTTCAACTGAAATCCAGGCCTTCAGCCAGCTGAAGAAATGAGAGAACTTCTTGGTTTCCTGCATCAACTTCCTACCCAAGGATCTCAAAGCCCTTCGCACAGTGTGGGAAGTGGCAAGGTCAACAGAATCCCTGCATGGAACTATAAGTTTATTTTCAAAGTTCACAGTCTCAGTAGACATCCTTTGAGACATGTGTTTCATGGATTTACTAGAAAAATTCCCTCAGCTAGGTCAGTGGACTATTGCAGTCCTTCTCTCAGTCCGCAAGTCCTGAAAACAATTTTTATAGCTCTATGGACTCTTAATCTCCTTAGGACTGAACGGGCCTCAGAAGTTCATGAAAAGGATAATAGAATTAATTGCCACGCAATAGCAGAATGGTGGATTTTGGTCAAGAAGATGGCTTTCTTCCCTACATCCCTCAATTTTCCTCTAATGGCCAACTGGTACATGGTACTATATGAGTAGCATGTATTTTGTGCAGAATGCTTACACAGAAGATGCATCATATCCTCGTTTGTATTCTTTCTGTTGGCTTTAGAATGGATAGGGTCAGGCTTCCTTGCAGAGGGAAAATCATAAGCATTTCAAAAAAAGAGACATGTGGGATGTTGCCTTTAAGCAGAATGATCAGTTGAGTTGCCAGAGAATGGAGTAGGGCTGCTTAGAACAGGTCGGATATTGGACATAATCCAACACAACCATGCTTTTGGGAAAGAGGCAAGTGACATATTATGATGGATAAGTGGGAAAACTACCTGTAAGTATGAAGCAATTCTTCCACTCTTCTTGCTATTTGTAGGGACTCAAGATGAATACTCTGCACAGTTTTGGTTACTGCTTTTCAGGAAAGATGTAGAACAGCTGGAGAGCAACCGGAGTGATTGAAGACCTGACTTAGAAAGAAAAATTAAAAGAAGTAGGGTTGTTTAGTCTAGAGAAGAGAAGCTGAAGAAATCTATGATAAATGTCTTCGTGCACACACAAATTTGTAAAGGAAAATGAACAACTTGTTTTGCCCATCAATGCAGAAAGAGTGAGAGGCAATGGGTTAAAACTGAAGCAAAGGAGAATAGGTTGGAAATAAAGGAAACCTGCTTAGTATTATGTACAGAAGGACAAAGGACAACATTAGTGACTTGTGGGAGACATGTCAATCACATGGGGAGATACATCAGGACTTGTGGAATGGCTAGTCCTAAGAGCTGGAAGAGGAAGTTATAAATGGCACAGGTATAACCATTACAGGGTGGAATGCTGTGATTCTTCCCGGTGACTTCTGGAGATCTCTAGCAGTCTTGTTTTCTATGATTCTTTGTATTTTCTACATAGATAGTCTAGAGAGTCTGATAAGCCCAATGGTGATCTAGTTTCAGGGCTGAATGCATCCCTGAAAAAGGACATAAATCATTATGGATTGATTTTGGATGAAATGGTAGATAATCGAGAAACAAACCAAAACCATAAAAAGCCCAATGGAGAAAAAGAAAAAGTTCCCCATCTATTATATTCCCTTGTTGTATTTTAAGTTTCAGGGACAAATCCATCCTGCCATCATGCAACAAATCTCCACACCCTCATAAAACCAATATAATGAGTGGAACATGGTAGCAAATCCTCTGGGTTTTGTTTTAGTTTGGAAGGCATTAAAGAAAAGTGTTGTGCAGAGGGAATGGAAATGCTGCCCGGGTGCCAATTCCACAAGGGCGTGTTCTTCTAGAGCCAGGTATGTCACTCAATGAAAAGCAGTCAGTGTTCAGCTCCTGCCATGGTTTGGGGGTTAGCCAAAGAGGTTGGAGAGGGGTGGCTGGAAGGAGAAAGGAGCCTGGTATTTTTCACTGCCAACTTTCTGCTTTTTGTCCAGCTTCCTCTATACAAATGACATCTGAAATGCAAGCTGGCCCCTTTCCGTTATGGAAACCTCAAACTGAATTTAATAGTAGGGGCTTATATTCAAGTGTCCCATAAAGTGTTGTAGAAATTGTATCATCACTGGAGCATTTTGTGGTGTGGTCCAATCTCTTCAACATGAAACTTTCCCCATCACAGAATTTTAGACTAGCTGAAGTGATTTGGACGCATCTTCTGTTCACTCATATAGACATACTTTTATTAAAAATTATTATTACTTCAAAAATCATTATTAATTCACTGCTTTACATCTTGTGAACAGAGTGAGAACCCATTCTTTTAGACAGAGGCTAAGCAATAACTACATCCCTTGAGGCTGTAAATTGGTGTACATAGCAATTAATGAACGTACAATGGTAAATCGGTGAGGAACCCAGACAAAGCATGGCAGTGTTCAAACTGTAAGGGAAAGATCAGCCAGCAGATAAAGGAGAACAACTCAGCACCTTCCCAGCTTGGTCTGGTTGTAGCTTGGGCTCAGAACAGGCAGCAAATAGATGGCACTGGATGTTGGCTGCTGGACTGAGCTGTAGTTTGACATGTGTCAGTGATATTTAATAACTAGGACAATGGATGCATCTCAGTGCTTCAGTCAGTTTTGGAAATATCAAGTACTGGGGCATTTTCCCTCCCTCTTGACATCCATAGGATCTGAGAGCAATTTTCCTGCAATACCACTCAATCCCTATGGAATCCCACTGCTTTCACCCTTATTACGTGCCAGAAGACTTTCCCACAAGGGTTTAATCTTTTTCTGCCTTAACTGAGAAATCTGTGGAAACAGAAAAAGCACAAGACAGACTAAAGAAGAAAGAAAACACAGTCGGGAATTGTTCAGCCTTGTTCCAATATGCCCTGTCTCCCTACAGCTGAGATTCTTCTGAAATTCACTGGTACTAACTAGCATTCATCACTCCAACCCACAGCAATTTACTGGTGGCGATTTTCCGCTTCCAGCTGGTGACTTCCTGACCTCAGAGGTTAAGACAATTTTTATTCATGCTACTGAACTTGGCATCTGAATTTTAATGTCATGCTTTTTGCCTCCCCGCCTCCCTGTTTTCCTGGTGGAGGCTTACAGCCTGGAGAATATTTTCAGGGGAAATGGAGAAGCAATGTGCCATCCCCAAAGCATGACAGTACAACATGGCAAAAACATTGCCACACAGTAGTGAGAGCCTCATATTTTCAGGTGAGGGTGATGTTGCTGGGAGAAACTGCAAGCCAGATGCCTACATTCTTAGGGTTGAGTTCAAGTGGGTCCCCCATTGAAAAAAATATTTTCTATAGTTTTTAATTTATCGCAACCAACAGAGAGCCATCATTTTGTAGTTCAGTTGTCTGATGTCTTAGGTATGGGTGGAAGAGATGTGACTGTACATAGCACTCAGCAAACATTAAGAAAAAAGTCCCAATAAAAGATGGAAACAAGTTCTTTTTATGGTCTCATTCAGTCATCAGGGAGCAATGAGCAAAAGTGACAGGTAGACGGCCATCATACGATCATTCTCTGTGTAGCAAAACACAGGCAGACTTAGACACTGATTGAAATGGGAGCTTGATGACTAAATATCTTTGCTGAGCTGCAGTCATGGGTTTCAAGGTACTCTATCAGGCCAGTATTCTCATAAAGTCCTTTCCAAACACTGGGAAAAAATCCAAACACTTGAATGACCTTTCCCTGACTCATCTTCTGTTCCACCTTACCCTTGTCCACAGTCCCCTTTAAGTAAGGTCTTAATCACTGACGATAAAGAACTTCAAGCACTCCCAACTCAGAAATAGGCTGGGTATATTTACATTTGTTTATTCAATACTTGGTAATGAGGCCGAGGATGGCTGACTGCCATCAGTCACAACATATATTGTCAACATCACACAAAAAGGGTATGAAACTTCTCTTCTGCCACTGTTGTCCTCTACTTAATGCCTTTGTGTGTTTCTTCTTTTATTTATTTATTTATTTTTTATTTTTTAGTTGGTGTCATGCTCTTCAGCATCCAGAGTTCTTATCTGGGAATGTACCAGTATTTCTGCAACCCAGGGCAAAGCTGTCAACACTGCCTGCCTTTGTTAAGCTGTACCAAAATATAAAGAACTGAGGTCTGAAAATTTCTTCCTTCTCTGAGATGTCCATGTTGCTGACACCACTTGCCCAGCCATGGGTGTCATTCAAGACCAGCACTTTCTGAATTCGGCAGATTTTTGTGAAAGAAAAAGCCTGAGCAACAACAGCAACAGTTACTAATTTTTGTCTTTCACACTAAACAGAAGATTCCCTTTCTGTGTTAAAGCAGAGTCTCTGAAGCTGTGAATTTGAAATGAAAACATCCATCTGTGTCTCCATGTGTTGCCCTGGCCTCCCTCTCTGCTCCAGAGTAGCTGAATATCAGAACAGATCAGCCCTGGCAAGAGAAACAAATGCCCCAGAGTTTGGATGGGGATCATTCAAGCTTTGCTGATACCGATTGAGAACAATACAAACAAACAAGCAAACCCAAGAGTCTGCTGGGAGAGAGGAGTAAGCTGGCCCTGAAGACTCCTTCAGTTATTTTCTTACTCATTCTAGGTATCCCTGGTAAATTAATCTCCCAAAATGTTTCCCTCACTGTGGACATGTCTGCAGGCCAATGTCAAGGCGTGAGTTGGTGTCTTTGGGAGTTACCAGTGTGGCTCTTCACATGGTGAAGGAAGAACCAAGCTAGAACTCAGACAGAAGGGTAAACTAATAAATTCCCCTCTCTGAGATTCATGAATTTCAGCACAGTGAAGCCTTCTCCATATTTTCTTTCTCTGCTTTTACGTTTCTGTCCTTCCACTGCTAGCAAGAGTTCTCTGAATTTCCATTATTTTGAAAATGGTTAGCTTTGGACATGCTTTGTTATTAACTTTCACCTGGTGCTGTCATTTAAGCTAGAGCTAAATGGGTTGTCATGCACTCAGAGATCAGCATAAATGCCCTGGCATCAAAGGTTCATGGCCACAATAACCCAGGCTGCTTCTGAAAAGACGCAAGGATCAAGTCCATTGCGACGCAAATGTGGCCGATTCCCTTGCTGGTGTTTTGTTTCTGTCTGGGCTTAGAGAGGGGAGGCTGAGGACAAGAAAGGAAATGTTCTGTGGGAAGATGATCTGGCATTTTTTCTCATTCTCCCCACACACGCATTCCAGAGAGTTACACACCAGATAAGCAGCAAGCACTGTTTGGCTGGCTAACTACTGCACAAGCATTATGGACCATCTGGGGACTTACAAAGCCTGCAGGATATGAGTAGAGGTTGTGCTGGAAGTAGAGGCTGAGCTGGTATCCTGTGTCTAAATACCAACACAGCTGCTTGGAGCAAGAAAGGGGAACCCTCCAAAGGAACAGCAGTAGGGGCTCTTCTTTAGGAAGGATATTACTCTTGAGTAATTGAATTGATAGTGACTCCTCCATTTGAGCCTGTGAAATAAGATTCCCTCCAACAAAAGGAGCTGGGGGGGGGGGGGGGTAGACAGCAGCAGACCCAAAGGCTACTATTATTATTGTTGTTGTTAATGCCCTTGCTATTATTTTATTTCTTAAAGAGCCTTTGAAAGTGTTCTTCAGTATCTTGAGATGTGTGAACTCCATATAGCATGCTGGCCCTGGAAAAGAATCAGCGTGCTTCAGCTGAAGGGAGGCTGGAAAGATAGCATTTTCCCACAGTCTGAGGAGAACCAGCTTGTTGGCTTTCACCAGGCAGCCGTGTTTTGGGACAGGAATGCCATGGGTACATTTTCTCGTGAGCTTTTAACAGGTGAACCGGGCTTACCGGGGCGGAGGAGTCACCCCCAAAAACAAACACATGTATGAGCTTGTGGTGTTTTATGGACAAGAGATATACTCAGGGCTCTGGGGTGGAGGGAGTTAGATCTCAAACAAACAGGGTCTTTAGTCACGTCTGGAGTCCTTGTTAAAATTCTTTCTGCTTGCAAATCCCTCTGATAAAAGGGAAGCACGCTTACCTCCAATGTGACCCCAGGCCAGGGTTTCACCAGGGTGAATTTGCCCCTCTGTGACTATTTTCTGAATCCTAAGCACATACTGACTTTTAAAAGGCCTTTTCTCAAAGCACCGGGCTTTCTACTTCACCCCAGCTGTTCAGCGTCATGCTCCAGCCCTGCCTCCCCCTTATGGCTGCTCTTCACCGGTGTCATTCATCCGAATGTTGTAGCCTAATACCATTTCTAAATTGAGTCAGTGCCTAAAGCGGATCCCAAGGACAGTTGAGGCCTCGTTATACTGTGTGCTGTGTGAGAACAGGGCAGAACAAATCCCTGACTTGAAGTGGCTTCGTACAAGGAGAGAAAGGAAGTGCTCCAGGGAAATAAAGGGAGGTGCCCAAGATTACTTGAATCCCCGAAGATTACTGCCCCCCAATCTGCCTGTTCGCAGCCCATACCCTTCTACCCTCAGTTAACAGCTGTATTGGAAAGAAGTTCTTTAACCAGCTACTGCAGACAACTGGCGTCACAAGAATTAGTTTAGGTTTTACAAGCAGTCTGCTTTTGACTTGGACAAGAAGCCTGGTAGATCACATATACCCTGAAACCACTGGGGTTCAGGTGAAACTACACGACACACTGAATAACCTTCTGTCATCTTTTGTTCTTCATAAGCGTTGAGTGATTTTTTCAGCAGAGACATGTCTCAAGTTCTAGGGAAACCCTCAGCCAAGAGGGGATAAAAAAAAAAAAAGAGATCAGTCATCCGTCATATCATTTCCAAGTAATATTTGAAAAACAAACATTGCAGGGCATACATCTTTTGCGGACAGATTTCCAAACACCTAAAGTGAGAGATCCAGCCATACCCAATGCCAGCGCACTTCAGACGCAGTCTCTGCAGAATGGTTTCAGATGGAGTGCAGAATTTGGTCTCCCTGCCCCACCAAAATGCTTATGGGTTAGGGCCATTGTAAGTTTTTGGACAGTACTTCAAAAGGCACTTCAGTTGAAGAAATAATTATTATATAAGTTACAGCTGAGCATTTATAGCATAATTGCCTTTCCAGAAGTGTACCTCTAACACACCCTGGCATTGATGTTTTCAATTCTAGGGTGAAGACCAAAACTAAATAAGATCAGCAGGAAATCCATATTCATTTCAAATTCATTTAGCTACCCCAGGATACAAAAATAAAGTTTTATACAGTCAAAGACAGAAAATCATTATAATAAGAAAAATATGGGCTAGATGAAGGCAAGTGATTAGGTATGTTTAGGCAACTACATTTTTTTTTTTTTTCAGAGGGAAATCAGTCCGGATCTTGTCTTTATTTGCAGCTTCCATGTTCAAATAGAGCTTATTATTCTATATAAACTAATTAAAAAGTGCTTTTGCATCTCATTTGGGTCAAACATCACAAGTAAAAGAAGAGATAGCCAAAAGGTGGAATAATTGGAGGGTATCATAAAAAATTAAAAGGCAAATATAAAACAAACTAACAAAACCAGAAGATATTTGTTCACAAGAAGTACTAAGCTCTGGAATTTCCAGCTGCAGGATGCTCTGTGCTAAAGATTTTTCTTCCATTAATCTGTTTAACTTCTCTTTGAATCTATTAAGGAGTTGCTAAGGAAGTCCACAAGCCAGAAATGTCAATAACTTGGGGTAGTGTTATGGAAAAGATTTAGTACATACTTGCTCTTTTTTTTTTGTGCATCTTCATTGATCTACTTTATTGCTCACGGTCTTCTGGAGACAGGGCCATGGCTGGCACTGGACAGCTCCAGATATTCCCACAAATGTTCTCTCTCCCTGTACTCCCCCCCCCCCAAGAAATAAAAAGGAAAATGAAAGCCCTTTTAGGCTTTGTATATTGGTACTCTCTTCAGTCCGTATTTCCTCACCTCAACCATGGGGCCCCTTGCTTACATTTTCCCCTTTTCAGAGTTGCAAGTGGAGAGGTTCAATGTAGGACCACCAAATGGAGCTGATATGGGACAGGATACCAACACCTGCTTCTCCACAGTGCGGAGAAGGTTGAGAACATGCTTTTGGGCCAGAAGCAATATATGGTGGGAAAAAGGTGTCAGTTCTCTGCACCAGTCCCAAGGTAGCTTCGTGTATTTGTGAAGTCAAGCTTTCAGGCTGTGCAGAAAGGATGATCCAGAACAGTGCCACGTGGGCGTAGCAGTCATGGGATTGTAATAAGCTGCGGAATAGTCTTTGTGTAATGTGGGCATCCTCAGAGAAAAACTCCTCTGTTTTGTTTCTTAACCTGGTGAGAGAGGACATGAGCTCTGCTTGGAGGTTTTGTTTGGGTAGTGGCCCTTTGACTGACTAACAGGTTCTGGTGTGTTCCCAATAAGCTGAAGCTCTCTCTTGACAAGCTGATTTTGCTCCAGAGAGAATTGCTGCCCTAGTCTGGATAGAAGGGCAGGGGATTAAGTTAGAGTTTTAAAAGAGCTTTATGGAGGATGAAGGTGAGTAGGCAGTGTAATCGCTGTTACACAGATGGGGAAAAGCTCTTGGCCCCAGATGGATTCCCTGGAGAATCAGATAAGCCATTTAGAGTACTTGTTGTCTCTCCGTCCATTTAAACTGCTTTGCAACTGGGTGCTTCTACCAAGGATTTTGGAAAGGCAAAGTATGGGGACAGGTCAATGCCACGAGTTTAACCATGATATAGGGTTTGCTCCCAACACATGGCTGGGGCTTGCTCTCAAAAAGAAATGCACTCAGTCAAAGACCGAATAATGTTTATTAGAGAGGAGAGAGAGTGGGGGTGGTGCTGCCTGCTCAGAGGTAGCAGCAAAAGAGCCTGAGAGTGTTTTTCAGGCCCTGCTCTGCAAGCAGGTGGTGAAACACCCTCCTAGCTCAGGTTGTGAATGAATATGGTGTTTTGAGATTGAGGCAGGCAGAACAGCAGCTACAAAGACTTCCTTCTGGGCAGCATATTTCACATGTCAGTGGCAGCAGTAGCTGCTGTTTCTACTTTCAGACTCAGAAAGACCCAGAGGAGTTCCTCTTCCTTTACCTCTGTTCTGGCTTTAGGCAGAAACCCTGCAGGAAAGGGCAGAGTTTGACAAACATCAGGTATGGTTGTGCCCTGAAGCAAGTCTGTGCATACAGCGACCATGGCCACCACAGTTATTCCAGGCACTTTGGGTGATCTCTGTTGGTCTTGAAATGTCACAGACAGCAGCATCACAAGCAGGCACTTGCATTTAAGGGATGCTACCTAATTCCTATACTCAGCAAGCAAAGCATTATTTGGAAGCAGGAAGTTTGAGAAATATTGAAGACACCAAAGTAGGGGGTCAGTAAGTGGCTGTCCAGGCTAAGCAAGCATGGGAAAGATGATCTGATAAATGGCCCATCAGAGTGGAACATGACAGCTTTCTCTTCTGTTTTCTGTACCTGTAAATCACATCAACCACTGACATGATGTTTTCTCTCATTCTGAAGTGGAGAGAAGGCTCCTGGAAGCACAGGGAGCTGTGCAGGTCAAAGCAATTGTTCTACGGGATGTTGCGCTTGCTAATGTCATGATAGGAACTTAATAACATTATGCTGATTGCCCCACACCCCTGCCCCCCAGCTCACTCACTTTTCTTCTAGCTTTCCTGCAGCCTTAAAAAGGAAAAAAAAATGCTGCTCCTTATGCATGAACAATCACTTTCAAATGCCAAATCTCAGTCCAGAGCCTTCTGGAAAGGAGTCAAGCTCTAAGGAGTCTGTTTTCATATATTTTCTCTTATCAGTCCCCATCACAGATCGGGGTTTGTGGTTTTACAGCTGATGGCAAGTTGCCTGCATATCTCAGGGCTGAAATGCAAAAATAAGCCAAGCATGAAGACAGTATCAGCTTGACGCTACATGCCTTTCTAGGGCTATTAGATAAGAGATACTGTTTGTACAGAGCAAACCTGTTACCTCAAGAAAACAAAACTGCTTTTAACTGTGGCTTTCTTTAACCCTCCTCTTCAACAAATGTGCAAAGTATGATTCAAAGAAATGGACAGCCAGATATTCAGCTCTATACCACTGACCCCAGAGTAGCAGGAACAAGCTGTCAGTGTGTTGAAATGATTGCTTCCAGGACAACTAGTGCTGTCCCCCGTGTTTCTGAAACCTTCCCACATGTCTCTTCCTAGGAGCTTCAATTCTGCCTCTTCCCATCTGCTGTCTCTCACCTTGAGCCTACACTGCAAGGTGGTTGACCCATTGGCCTTTTTTTTTTTTTTTTTCTTTTCCTGTTTTGCACATTTACAGCACCAACTGCAGTGGAAAGCCTGGTGCTGAGGCACTCTGCGAATGACCACAGTATTTATCTTCTGATGGGCTCACAACCAGCTTGGAGAAGACCAATCTTCATTAGATCTTAGGCCCCAAGACCCTTTAATAGTGAAGCATTCCTAGAAGGTGGTCCTGTCTCCATAAACAGTATGCGTGGGAAATGCTCTGGGGCGTTCTGCATGAGGAATACACACTGGGATCCTTGTTTCTTGATGGACCATCCTGAGAATACACTGGTTCCCTTCTGGCCCACATTCCTGGTTTTCTTCCTGTGGAGATGATGGTACTGGGGCAGCAGAGAGGACTAGTGCACACAAAGATCTCTCTCCAAACCACATGGTCCAGATTTGTCCAGGCATGCTTTTGCATTCCCCAATTTAAATATAGCCTGAGTGCATGTCTGCTCTGAATCACTCTTTCAGAGAGTCCCTCTCTTTCTCCCTCAAATCATTCACTCTAGGTGACATAGAGACCTCCAAAATGTAATACAAGCCTTTTTATGCACTCAGTCTTCTTATACATTACCCTTTAGGCAAATAACATTTTTTTTTTCTTTACCACAGTTAGCTACCGCTTTAGGAGCCATCATATCCCACATCATAAACCACAAGAGGTTTTCTTATCCCAGGTGAGCACATTTCTATGGGAAAAACTGGATTCTATGTTCTTTTGCTCCACCTGTAACCCCCTCCCTCCCTGCACACAAGATGCTCTGAAGCTGTATGCCCAGGGAAATATAATTTGCAAACAGTCATAAAAATTGCTGCTGAAAGATGAGTTCACTGGACTGGTGTTTGTTAAAAATTAAGTTAATTTCCTAACTACCCCAGCATCTCATTTCATTCTTAAAACCTAATAGTATGTGTGCTGCTCCAGTTGCAAAAGCAGAGCAATAGCTTGTCTTAAAATGTCTTGGGGTCAGTCCTCTTTCTCAGGGTTTTACAGCTAATCTGGGTATGATTTTATATTTGTGTTTATCATAAGAAGTTTTTGACTTGTGCTGAACTTAAAAAACCTTGCTCAATATACTTATATACCACATCAAAACCATCTGCAGCAGGAGATAAACTTTATAGATTAAGGCTGACTAATATTCACAAAAGCTCTTGGAAGACAGTTCAAGTGATTTGGCAAAGCAGGTAATGACTTAAAACAGATATTCAGCCCTGAGTCTCTCAACCTGGTGTGAGGCGAACTGATACCAGGCAAAAGTGTGGGTGCTATGACTGATTCTGAATTTGGCTTATCATGTGAAAAATGTCTTAAGAGTTTAAACTCTTAAGTTGGCTGTAAGGTCTCAGCTCTTCCATCAGTGTTAAGGTGGTTTAAGAATTTAGTGTCTTAAAAGCAATGTGATCAGCTAAACTGCTTTCAAGATTTAGGAGGACTTAATTATTTAAACCGGTTTAATATCTTAACATGGCTGAGCCACTGCTGCTGGCCTACAAAGTTAGCAGAGTTGAGGCTAGGTGACATTGGAGGGACGTCTTTATTGCAGAAGATCGGATTAGACCAGTGCAGTGCAGCCTTCTGGCTTCCCAGTCTCTGAATCTGCTGTATGTTTTTCAAGGTCATTGCTCAAACAATTCCAAGCAGTTGGCAAATAGAGACTGGGACTGTTTGCCAGTCAAATCTAGTTCAAGTATTCTTTGAGTCAATATCCAGCCATTGTGTTACTTATTTGTTCTTCTAATCTTCCAAATCCCCCATAAAACCTATATATTTTTGCTCTGCCCTCCTCCTCTTACATTTCAATGACAGCATGTCTGCTATTTCTGGAGCTCCTTGAAAATCCAAGCCAAGTTTTCTATTGATGCCAGGTTTGTCTCCCACCCTTATGCCTTCCTGTAGGAGACACTCCCCTTTATAACTTGCCTTTTCACTCTGGGACCATGATCCTAGCTTTAGGACCTGGTGCCAGACAATAAAAAAAAAAAAAATGTGAATACTAGGCGGGCAAAACCGGGTGGGTATCTGAAATTTTCTTTCAGAGCTTTCTTCTGTTTTTCTCTGTCAGGTCATTTGTACATGCCTCCTGCTGAAATCAGGAGGACATAGGGAACTGCTGGTTCATTTGAACAATGAGGTTGTCTCCAGTGATGATAGACACTTTTCTCCTTCTGTACTGGGAAAATTCCCAGCAGTTCTAAACTAGGCAATGGCTTAAACCTTCAGCTCTCGGCATCTCAGTCTTCCTGTGGCATTGAGTCCCAGTGTCCCATGAAAACAAAACATTCATTTCTTTTCAGTAAGATGGAATTTGTCACTTTTCTGTTCCCCTGGCTGAGCCTTCTATCATAAAAAAGGGAGACAGATTGTCTCCTGTAGGTTTGTCCCTACTTTTTTATTATTTTTTGTCTTTAAGTGTTATTTTAATTTACCTAAGCGATCCTATTCTCTTCACTTTCTTTTTCTGTGACCTGAGTGAGACCCAGATGTTCTCAGGATCTTTGAATCTGATTTCTAGGCATGGAAACAAGGGCCCCTGTTTAGGTACCTTATACTGGAAATTGAGGCCACAGCTTTACTCTCCAGAGGATAAACTAAACATAATGTTAATGTGTTTATCATGAAACGTTTACAAAATTTTAGTTCCTTGCTCCTGGTACCTAGAGTTGCTGTAGAGGTAGAGTTACCCACCACAGTATTCTCACTTCAACCATCTGAAGTCTGATTGTGCCTGTTTTAGCAAGTCTTAGGGAAATGGTGTCTCATTTTTCTTAGACAACTCTGGATAGGGTGAGTTGCTTCCAGAGCTGCTGGATCTATGCTAGAAGTCTGATTTTTAGTTGCTGAATTAGAGGAGATGATGAAACCTGTCCTACATGCACTCTGGCTCCAGGGAAAGATGCAGCCCCTTCTGTTGGCTGTTTCTGGGATGTGTCCCAGTTCAGCAAGTGGACTGCTGGGGATGACCTTTGAGATTGTGTGAAACACCACAAATATCTATTCATAGGGATCTGGGATCAAGCTTTACCTGAGTCAAGAGTAAGGAAAAAAAAATAGTAAAATTGTTTAAAATCTAGCTTTGAAACTTGCTGCTTAATTATCATTGGGGTCTGTTTATCAGCTCCAGAGAAAGGCAGAACTGTCTGTCTGGGTCAGTCAACTGTGCATCCTCTCACTGTCCTATGCTATGGTCATGGTCCCTGAATTCATTGTCCTGTGCTTTCCTCTGCCCTGAACAGGCTCAAAAATTTTCCAAACTGCAGCTCTCTAAAGAACAGCCAACAACCGCCTCTTCTTTCAGGGAAAACAAAACAACCTCTGGCTTTTTTGTTTTACTATAATCAGAGGCTCCCTTTTTAATCATTCCAGTTTCTAGTCACATGGAACATGAACTGTCTAAGAAAGCTTCAGAGAGAGGGAAAATGAGAGAAAGGAGGGGGAGCTTGGACAAAAAGCTTCCTCACTGAGGACAGGAAAGCTCCACTGCAAGACAATGGGGCAGTGACCTTTTGCCTTGAGGTCACGGTTTCAAATTCGTTCATCAGTGAATCGTTTTGGGAGGTTGTTCCCCTAGACTGAGAGGAACATGGCATGGACAACATTTGTCCTTATGCTCTGGTTGGGTCCTATCTTGAAATCCTGGAACTCAGTTCTGGGTTTCATCATCTGTATAAATCTCTCCCTTTTTTTGCTGCTGGGTGATTTGTCTGCAGAGACCAACACAGATTTTAATGTTACCTGTGAGAAGAGGGAATAAGGAAGAACATACAGATCTCAGAACAAACTCCAGACTTTTAATTTATTCATTGGAGTCTGGAAATTTACTTTCCTACCTATTTTTACAGTATGAAGAATTTTTTCCTTTATCCTCCAGCATAATCAAATCTTGGGGTCAAAACCTAAGCTTTTCTGGAATGACCCTGGAATTTCACACATTCTTCTTAAAGGCTAAGCAAGCTTTGCAATCATGCTGGACTGAAAGGATTCCTAAGGATGGAAGGCCCTCTCCAGCACTTAATGGACATGTCTGAAAGATGAGTCTGGGGTAGCTACAGCTTCTTTGTAGCACAAATTTTATAAAGAATGAGAGCTACCTTGTCATTCCTTGTCCATTCAACATTGCCTGGTTCACTTAGTGAAAGATCCCTCAGAGAAGAGAAAGAGCAGAAAAAGCTATTTTTGATGCTTTTTTCCTACTTGAAAATCACAAGATTGTACATGTGGCTATGTGCTTACCCTCACTTGTTCTAGCAGTTCACCTTCAGCCTGGTAACTTCTTTCCCTAACAGCCTGTACATCAAACCCCTGGAGCTGAAAGATGACTCTCATTTCCTTTAGCAGGGTCCCAAACCCATGCAAATCACTACGTGAGGCCAAAGACTTTTGCCATGCCAGCACAGGACCTCACTTGAACAATGCCTCAGGTCCCTTCTCTGTGAGCCAAGGAGCTCACGCTTAGCCATGTTTAGCAGCTATCAGGAAGGCTGTACACGTAATTTCTCTCTTCCTAGTCTCCCATTTGGTCTCCATGCCTGCCAAATGTTTGTGAGGCTTCCTCAGTCCCGCTCAGCCATGCTGGTGTGCAGGCTAGCTCCAGCTGTGACCTGTGAGAGAGGTGGGCATTGCCCCGTGGCTCTGTTCATGTATACACAAATCCCTTCCTGCTCATACCCACTGAAAACGAGTCCTTCTCTCCAGCTTTGGAGAGGTCACACAGCCAGGACACAAGGACACCAGGACACCAGGGTGATCATGGTTCCTTCCCAGAGGCCTTTCAGGCTGACGGTCTGGAAGACATCACTCTCACCAGTTTATCTGGCCTTGTGGTTAACATGGGATGTAATATTTCATGTTCGTTTGGGCTGGAACCAGGGATGTCATCCCGTGGCTCCAAATGACAGAAAATCCACCCCGTCCCTTGGGGTGCAGCTCTCCCTGCACTGCATTACTCTTCTGCACAGAAACGTGCTGCGTATTTCCTCTGTGGGCTTTGCTGATTTCCAAACTGCAGCCCATGCAGTTGCTCATGCCTCTGGCTGCTAGATCAAAGATTCATTTTATATCAGAGTTTTTCACTCCATAAGTCCCCTAATCACTTATTAACCTGTTAGCCCATGCGCCATCTCACAAATTGCTCTCCTTTCTCCTCTCGCTGGTAAGTGTGTTTGCCAGACTATAAATCATTCTGGAAGCTCTTCTTTGAGCTTTCTCCAAGTTTTCTTTTTAAAGTGCCAGCTCCAGGACTGGACACACAATTTTATTCTCACATGTTTGCCAGAGCTTGGTTTCACAAACTCATTTGGTAAATAGATTTTCCTTCTACATATTTCTGCCAGTTCTGGGTGAGAAAAGGGAGAGGGAGAGTGATAGCGTATGGTGTTGTTTCTTTTAATGATGTGATCCTAGTATGAAGGAATCCTTTTTTTTTTTTTTTTTTTCTTTTTCTGGGGACCACCCAGTGACTCTTGGTGTAACTGCAAGTGACAGTTACCATCTTATCTCTTTGAGCAGATGTCCAGAAAGAAGCTGTTTTTGACCAAAATCAACATCAGTCCCACCTCTTTCTTCCACCCTGTCCAAAAGAATGGTTGGTACAGCATCCCCTCCCTCCTATATTCACACTACATGACCATGTGAGCCAAGCTGGGCTGAGAAGCCACCCTCCTGGTTCTCCTGGCATGGCTTTCATCATGGGACACTTCTTTCAGCCCCTGTGAGCTGGGAAAGGCTCCACTGGTGTCTGTGTTTGGGTGCACCATGCCTGGTTGGGGATGCACTCCACAAGCCTCTGTGCAGGCTCGCATCCTCTCCTGCTCCAGTGATTGCTGCAGGGCCACCAGGCATCTCCCCTCTTACCTCTGGGGGAAGAGTGACTTCACCCACCAGAGCCTTTAAAGAGAGGATGTTAAAAACAGAGACAATGACATTGTAAGGTCAGGCTAGGCTGAGGACAACAAGCAGTCTAGTCTCCAAACATGACAGGGAAGAGAATGTTTGCTTTAGATTTATTTTTTATTTATTTTAGTATTTTATTTTATTTTATTTTATTTTATTTTATTTTATTTTATTTTATTTTATTTTATTTTATTTTATTTTATTTTTTAACTTAAAAAGAAAAAAAAAAGGAAATGTTTCTAGTAGTCTCCCTTCCTCTCTCTCATACATATATATATATGTATATGTATGTATTTGAAAAATGCAACCCACAACTTTTGGTTTGAATTTGATCTGACAGTATCCCTTTAACGTGAAAGTCTAAAGCCGTAATTGATACCCCAGTTGGACATTATCACAGATTATTTCCTGTCTGTGTTTTGACTGTCCTGGTCGAATGGCTTCCAAACCTAACACAGAGTCAATGAAGAGAAACAACCCTCAGCTACTATTATTCCTGTTACTCATTCTACCAAAATAATAAAAATAATGAAACCGCAGCCTGCCTTGAACAGTAAAGATCTCTTAAAAGCCTTTCCTAAGCTGAGCCTTGACGTACCTTGCATATCTTAGGGAAAAAAAATAAATTTGGTAGGTTTGAGGGAGGAATTACCAGTGATGTTCCTTGGCCGGGCTCATGTCCACACTGCTCATAAAGCACTGTTTGGGTGCAGATGTGAGTGTTGGGAACTCCCCGTCCCACCCAGGGCTGACCACCCATCTGCTGTGTGGCTAGCCACGCATGGGCTCTGCCACGCCACTGCGGGCACCATATTTTCCATTATTTGCCTTGGAAATAGGTCTTCATTTAAAAATAAATTAATTTACCTTTTTGTATTTTATTAGTGTTTAATGATGGTTTACACTGAATTTAAAGTGTTAGTATAAAAAAAAGTCTGTTTATTTTAATTCCTACTTGGTAAAAGTCTTCTTAAAAATTATATTTAACAGAAAAGGATATTTGTGGTTGTTTTTAGTTTTTGTTTTCACTCTTTGTTTTGTTTCATCAGTCTAAAATAAATCCAAGAAATCAGAAAGGGGAAAATCAAATCCTATCCACATCTTCCTACCTGTTCTGAAGCCTTTCTATGAAGCTTCAGATGGGACCTCTGAGTGATGTGGCTTTCCTCAGCTCTATTTGGCACATTTGCTTCCTCAGCCAGGGACCATCCCCTTCCTGTAGCCTGGACAAGGGTGTCTCAGCTGAACTGCAGCTATTCTGGATCCTAGTTTAGTGCAAAAGACAAAGCACAAGAAAAAAAAAGAGTGTCAGGGAACCAAAGAGACCTTGGGACATGGATCCAGACCAATCATTTGTGTTAGTTTTACCCCAGCCATGTCATAGACTAATTTACTCATTTATTAATTTAGTCATAGACTATTTACTATTTTTCAAGAGAAATGTAGAAGAAACTGCTTTCCAGTGAGGTATTCAGCTCTTTCCTCTTTTCATCTTCAGACTTACATTTCTAAATTACTCACAGACTGTCTTGAGAACCTTACTTAGACATTTCCTGAAGGCCAAGATTTTCCTCCATGAAGAACATTTCCCCAGACCTGAAGAGCAAAATGATGCAAACTGCAGGGATTTTTTGGCTCAGTGTAGTAGGGTGGAAGGAACAGGGATGATCCACTCTGATACCATTCAGATGCTTGGCTGTTGTTTCAGCATCTGGCAAAGGTTAACAGCTATCTTAAACTGGAGCTGCTTTTAGAGAGAGGGGGCTTAAAGCACACCCAAACGAACATTAAAAATTGCACACATGTGCATGCCCTACAAAGCCAACCCCCTGACATGCAGATGAGGAACTCCTGAAGACTGTTCCATCCAGTATTTTGGGCTCCTGTATGTTAGGTTTCTTTGGATTAATTTTCCCTTATTTCAGAAAAGGTTCCTGAGAGGCATAGCCATTTATATTCTGAGGGTATAAAACAGAAAGGCCAGTTTCACGCTGGGTGAAATGACATTGTAGTGATGTTATAGCTAGTAGAATTTGTCCACAGTAAGTTAAAAGTGGGAAAAACTCTCTGAGAGTGTTGAGTTTATAATTCCTCATGGGAATGGTCAGTGGTGACCTATGATGGAGGAACTTCAGAGCAGCAGAACGAAAGGGAAAAATGTTTTCAGCTCTCACAATCTTTAGGCATGGAGGGACAGAGGTTGGGGAAAATGAAATAAAATAAATAGGCATCACACAAGGAACAGTAAGAAGAGGGTTGAAAGAAGGTGAGATGGATAATTAAGCAATAAGACATGACAGGCTGTGCATTTCTGGATGATTATTGCATGCCTGCTATGATGTTCTCTAGGAGAAAAGTTTCACTGCACAAGAACAAGAATCACCCCCCAGGGGCTGGCTGGTGGGAGGGTTTAATTGCTGTTATTACAAAATTCATTTGGAAATTAAAATAATAATAATAATACAAAGAAAAAGGGACAATCTCCCCCTGCACTGTGTTGTTTGTTAGGATGTGTTAAAGGAAAAGAGATGACATCACCCAGGGCTGTTATTTGGAGGGAGGGCAGTGATATCACTGCCAGCTGAGCCCCAGCTGGGTCCTGTGGCTGTGCTGACTCTCAAATGGCTTTTCTTCTTTCTTTTTCTCATTCCCTGGAAAGGAAGGTAATGTAGCAGAAGAAAAGGATTCTTCTTCTTTAGCTAGATAGCAGTGGATAGCATACATGGAGTTTCATCAGCACTGAGTGGCGTTTATTTTTTTTTTTTTGCACACAGAAATTCCCTCTTGAAACAAATTTGGTTGGGAAAAATTCCATATTAAATATTTTATGTTTTCAGAACAAAGGCTCCAATTCCTATGTTTCCGAGACTTCAGAAATCCTCATTCTAGAGAAATTCAGTAATGCCAACTTTTTATTATTTTTTATTCCATTTTACAATGGAAAAGAGATTCTGAGATTTCCCTAGGAATGGATTTACTTTTCTTTGTAGTGGCTGGTTTTAGTTCATACCCAAGTAATCTGCCATTCTAACAAAAACTTCTGGTCAGATGACGATTCAGGAGCATCTAGTTGCTTTAGGGGTATGTATGTGAGCAGTTCTAGACTTAGAGCTTTCACGTGGCCCTGAAATTTCATTTAAAGGCACGGATGAAACAAACAAAGCAGTTTGACTCCTTCAAACTGATCTCCAGCCTCCACTGTCATTCATGCCAGCTGAGACTCCAATATCTACTGGGCAGCTCTATATCATAGTCTGATGAGTGGTGCTGATATCAGGCCTCTCCTCGTGATAGCTGCCGTACAAAACAGGAGATAAGCTAAGACTAGATGAAACAGAGGTCAGCATTAAAAGAAGATGCACAGAGAAGTGAAATGACATACTCATGTTCACACCAGAAATAGTAGCAAGATCAGGATTACATTTCAGGACTTCTGAAACTCAACCCAGAACTGTGCCATTAGCTGATATTTTGGTTTGTTGTCATGGGATATAGGGGAGGACAAATCCTCTCTTCCAAAAATCAGCCCTGCTCATGTGAGTTGTATTTATCAAATTGATAAGTTGGTAAGTAGAATTGTGCGCTCAAAAATGGGGCTTTGTTCAATCAAAAAAAGAAAAAAAAAAAGTAATTTAAGTTCGATCACTTCATTGTGCTTGCTACATTAGGAGATGTGAAGTTTTTCACATGCCACTGCATATTACCAGCATTTTATCAGAGGGATGAACCTATGACCTTTAACATCAAAGCCTGGGCTTCATCACTAGAGTTAATGAAAGACCTGCAATCCATGTTATCCTTAGGTGACCCAACATGTGTAATGGGAACAGGACATTATATACATGTATTTATATACATACACACACACACACATATACATAAATATATATATAAACATACACACACGTGAATATATATACTGCTGTAGAAAGAAGGGGAAAACGCATCTCAGGAGAGTAAGAGTTAAATGAACCATCAGTAGGTGAATGCAAAGTTGCTTATGCAGACATTTTCTTGTAAAGATCTGGTCTCTGTCTATACATTAAGTACATGCAGAGACTCGCTCTATCCAGGTTGACAGCTCTGGCATTATACATCTGTGAGGAAAGGTTAAACAGCATCATGGCACCACTTGGAAAGACTTAATAGATGGAATTGTACCTTCCTAGTCTCCCACATTGTCAAAGGTAAACTGAAGTGGGAAATTCCAAAGGTCTCATAAACAAATTTCTACCTCATGGACAGCGTTAAGCTGTCATGTCAAAAGGCTGGGCTGGGGACTGATACTCCCAGATTGAAGGGAGGAAAGAGAAATAGGCAACATATATCAAAAAGTGATTCTTTACCTTTTCTGGGGCAGGAAAGAGGTTCCCTTGGCTCCTTCCACACAGTCCATTCTCAAGGAATCAAAAGAAGTAACTCCAAAGGAAATAAAAAAAAAAGAAAAAAGAAAAAAAACAAAGAAAAAAAAAGGGTAAGATCAGGGATGGGAGGGAAAAAGAAGAAAAGCTTTCTAAATGTCAGTTAAGGCACTCAGAGAAATGAGTGCAGAAAGACAATATTTGCCATCCTTTTCTGAGTACAGCTTTACAGAAAGTGAATGCAGAGTTTCTTTTTACTGGGACACTGTGACACTGGCTGAAATATTAAATTTCTGCTTTCCAGGGTCAGTTCCCTGCTGATGTACACTAAGTGATGCTGTGCAACAGGTGGAGACATGGTCTTCAACATGTTGAACTCATGACAAGGGTCTTGCTCTTTCCTTTTGCCATCGGCCTCCCACCCTCCATGCCTACCTCCGCTTGGACCCTTTAGGGAACCTCTTGGTCTGAGGCACCTGCTTAGGTCAGGCTTGAAGGTCTGCAACACGGCAAGGCAGGTGTATTTAATTTTGCAAGGTTTCAGCCCCACTGGTTCTGCAGGGGGCACTGCTTACCAGCTGCCTCATTTTACCAAGCAGGTCCTGCTCAGCACTGTGCGGGGGAAAGCTTAAAAGGGAGCTGCAAGAGAGGAGGATGAAGTGGGTGAGTGGGGAACCTGTTCCACACTGAAGGGCAGAGGAGGAGATAGTGTAAATTGTATATTTATTTCTAAATGCTGCTTTCATTTCCATTGTCTTCTGTAAAATGATGGACTTGTTGCATCTCAAAGCAAACTAATCAAATCAAAGTATCCAAAACAAGTTCAGTATATAAAACCTTCTCCTCCCTCTTTCCTAGCATCCATGCCTTCCAGCATCTGGATGAGGGAGTGGGCATGCCCACAGGCCCAGGTCTTCAGGGTGCCCATCAGAAATCCCTTATCTCTTTGTGGTGTTCAGGCAGCAAGTGCCAAACAGGTTTCCTCCGTATCCATCAGATCACCTGGCAGAGGTGTTTCTGCTTGTCGAGGCAGGCGGGGCAAAGAGAAAACAGAATCGAGCCCCAAATTCGGTTCAGTGGAGAGGTGCTGGGGATGAGGTGTTGCATTTGTGTTGTACTTGGGCTCTGCACATGGGCAGCGCTGCCAGAGCGCCTGGCACGCTGGGCAGGATGGTGCAGCGGGCTCTGGCCAGGAGCCAGGGCAAGAGATTAGGCAACATTACAGCAGAGGACTGTGGGTTCATCGTGTCTCAGAAACCTGGCAAAACAGACCTAACATCAGGGACATCTCCTCTGGTCAGGCTTGCTAACACCTCAGAGCGGTCTCTTCTTTTTTTCTTCTTTCTTGAGAGAAAAATCCACCAAGATGTCTGCAAAACTATGTAGCAGTTGATGGTGCATGTCAATTCCCACTAAATAAATTATTCTTGAAAACTACTTTTGTATTTTTTTTTCCTTATATGTTTTGTTTTTTTCCTGGTATCACTTGCATCTTGACTGAGATGGTCCCCCTACTCCCTTTTTTTCCTCCACTTTCATAAAATTGTTTTGTTCTGATAAAACTTGTTCTGATATTCTTCCTTCCTCACTCCTTGAGGCTGGAACTAAACCAATTCAATTTTTGCTGGGGAGCAAAATAATAAAGAGAAATCCCCAAAGCAGTGAATCCACCAAAAAGACAACCAGCAGCAAGAAGCATCTCCCTCCCTCCTTGCCCCCATCAAATGGTTCTCATGATTCTTAGGTCAAATGTATATGTGGGAGCTTCCATGCATCAAATTTCCATTTTACTCATTCAAGTAAATTTTCTTTGCAAGCTTTCTGTGTAGCCTGAAGCACACAGCTATTTTTGATCTTTCTATCTTTTTGAGGGCGAGGCAGAGTCAAGTTACCTTGTCATCAAATTCTCATTTTGGCAAGGAGGGTAGTGGGGGTGAAGAAACAGAGGACTTTATAGCAATAATCACTAACCAAAACACTTCAGAGTGCCTGAACTTGTTACTGCGTCTGTTCAGTTCTTCGACAATATGTCAAGCAGAAAGAAAACAGCTTAATTTTTCACAAGCCTGGTTGCTTTCTGAAGCTAATAACAACACGGCAACTTGTTTGAACTAGTGAATGGAGGGAACATGCTATTAATACCAGAGTCACAGTGCCCCGTCCCCCACAACTCACCAGATGTCTGAATTTAAACTGTCACCTCACGTATCACATCAGTTTCTATGGACAAAATCTTGGTCTGTGTTCCAAATGCCCTAGAGGCACAGAGCTGTTCTTGCATGGTCTTTGATATGGTCTGTTAGTAATATGGTTGTAAAATGCCATGTGCATTTATAGTGCATTATTATTAATATAGCTTCTGTTCCCATCATTTTTTACTATTATTTATGCATTTATTCCCTTTCACGCAACTTGATTGCTCTGGGGACTGACACATTGTACAAATCTTTTCACCTCTCTATCAGCAGTCTCAGCCCAGTTTAGTAACCTGCCTGCTCACCTTGCTGGTAGATTGTATGGCGAGGTTATGCATTCACATCAAACACTGAAATTTATTGGAAACCAGAGAAGGATTCTGGGAAAACTCTAGAGGAAAATGAAATAAATCCATTCCCCCTGGAATTTGGATGTGGAACTTTTTGAATGTCTTGTCTTCCCTGTCATCCAAAAAAAGACTCAAAACCCCCAAATGTTTGGGCCAAACCCTTTTTGGTCTTCATCAAAAAGTCAAAATTCCTGTGGAAAGAAGACACTTTTCAAGAAAATGTACATTTAATCAAAACTGCAATTTCCCAGCAAAGCCAATGTTGACTACAGCTGTGCTGAAGCTGAGAGAGGCTGCTGGGCTCCACCACCTCCTCCTGCCAGCAGATTGTCCTGTGCCTCTTGACCTGGGCCTCAGTGGGGAGAAGAAAGTCAAGAGCTTTGATTTTCTGAGCAGTCAGGTAATAAGCGAGAGCGTGGTTTATGGAACTGGAGACAAAATAGGGCCTACGGATGGTGGAGAAATTGCAGGGAGGCAAGAGGCCAAAGGGATGAAAAAGGGTTTGCATGGAGTGAAGCTGTCTTGCATGCTGCCCTGGGTTTGTATGAGTTTATTCCAACTCTTTGGGTTGGTGTAACTTCTTAAACAGGTCATTCACCCCGATGGTGTACTCCCCTGGGATCCGTCTCTGGTGAAGTCACCCACTACAGTCCCAGGAGCCTTTTCCCCAAGGCAGCTGAAAGGCAAAGTTAGCAGCTCTGTTTCCAGAGACCTTGTGCACATGCATACCTGTGCATAGGGGTCAGCACTACTTCCAGACACATTGTGCATTTCTGCATTCTTTATGGTTTCTTTTTTCTTTTCTTATTCATTTTTTTTTCTTTTCCCTGAGATCTAAAATTAAGACATCGTGCAGATGGAAAACATCTGCCTGTTCTTTGTGCGTGGAAAACATAACACATGGCAGGGATGATAAATAATAATAAATAATGATGATGATGAAAGCATTTTGAGAGGCTCAATGGTTTGATTTGTCCGGAGCAGGCATCACACACTCTCTGTCAGGCCTAAGGAGGATAAATAGACTGCTGTAGTTTAAAATTTTGCAAATGGCAACATGGTTTTGAGACATTTAGGAGGAGCAGCTGCTGAGCATGGCTTGTTTTGTCATGGGTTTGTGCTTAGGAGTGCAAATATAACCTGCATTCTCCTGAGTACAGGTCTGTCTATGTACAATTTGCAAATCAGTCTCTCCTAAAACTAACACAGCTAGGCCCAAAATGACACACACTCCCACTGACGTAATATTTCTCGTGTCTACGTTGTTACCTGATACAGGGTTATGAAATCCAATCTATATGACAAGTCATATATTTGCTTCCCTGAGGTTATCTCAAAAAAGTTGTAACTTTTCACCCAGAAGGCATAGTTTTTAGTGTCTCCCAAACATCCATGCAGCAATCAGCTCTAATTGTATCCCCATGGACCTCACCTAGACCTTCACCGGGGTCCACCTAAAAACCTCTTCCAGGGCTTGGGTTGTGCCTGGTCACCTCAGACTGTAAGTAATGACGCTGTAAAATCCAGTGAGTGTTATCTGATGGAGGGGGACAACAGGGATTATTTAATGAGATGCTGAGTCTCAGCTGAGTTTCCAGAATGCAGGTGCTCAACTTAATATCTGCCAGCAGGTTGGTGCTCTCACTGCCTTTGTAAATAACTAGGCCCAAATGACTCTTAATTTTGAAAACGTTTCAAGGAGTGATATGTCTACAGACAAAAAAATGAAAAAAAAAGAAAAAAACAGATGGTGGAGAAGGAGTACAGTGTACTGTCAAAGGAAGGTCCATGTCTAAGTAAGAAAAGGTATTCAAGGTATTCTGCCCACAGATTGATATATACATATGCATGCAGGTCTGAATAATGGCAAAGGGAGTGTGCCAGGACTGGATATATTTGCTTCGGACAGTGACATCAAATGTTTCAAAGGACAGTAACTTACCAGCAATTTTCATCTGTTCACAACACATACTTCTAAGACTCTGAGATCTCATCTTCCAGGGAAACCATCCCGTCATGTCTCAGGCAGGCTGATTCACAAAGGGAAGAATCACTGGAAAAAGCCCACCACTATCCTCATGACAACGCTGTGTGTGTATATTTGTGTGCACTTTGACGGCATTTTTATGTAAGCATTCAGAGCGTAAATACAGCATAGCATTTCCTCTTTTTTTTTTTTTTTTCCCTTGGTCTGCTGGAATGCTTGAAGCTTAAGACACCAAAAAAAAAAAAAAAAAAAAAAGCGAATCGGAGCTGAGCAACAAGAGAATGATGATGCAATGATATTGCAGCAGCAAAAGCAAAACGATCTGCTAAAAATACACCAGAGGGATCTAAATATTTCCATAAACAGATGGAGGTCAGGGCCCAAAAGGAAGAAAAAAATGCAAGTAAAGGAAATTGTATTTGACAACCATAAGGGTCTTATAGTTCTTCTGTGTCTTTTATCCCAAAAGGTTTTTTTTACAGATGCTTACAGTTGGGTAAAAGAGGAGTCTGATCCCACAATGCTTTACTCAAACGAGTAACCCTAATTTATGTTCATAAACTCAAAGGGGCCAATGGAACTACCATGTGAGCAATAGCTTGCATGAGCTCTTTTAGAGAAGGCATCTGGCAGTGCTTTATAGTGAGGGCTGCAGAGCAGTTTCCATGCTAAACCTCTCTTTTATTCATTCTCATAATTATTTTTTTTTTCTGTTTTAGAGCATTTACATTTTCAGCTGAAGTTTTCCAAACGTAGTCCATGCCTGAATGTGAATTTTATTGCAGTGCATGAGGAAGAACAGTTTTCAGCCTGGCTGGAAAAATGTGTTTTCTCTTAAAGAAAAAAGTCTGAGCCTCTTCCTGCGCCATCCTCCCCCTTTTATCTAAACAAATAAGAAAGGGCTAAATATTCATTTGTGGAATTGTCCTATGGGAGCCAGGGATGTTGAAATTTGATGAGCTTTCAGCATCAAAAACATCCCAGAAATGTATTAGAAGGTAAATTTGTAGGTACCTGAAATCCAGAATATGTTCTGCGGGGGTGAAAGGGTACCAGAGAGCTGCATGGCACATGCTCCTTTGAAGCCAGAGGCCTGTGCTCAAGCCTTGCTTTGATCTTTCTTGCCCAAGCTCACCCAACTGTGAGTGGGAACCTGTCCTTCTGAACGGGAAACCAAAACCAGGTGTCATACCAGCTGTAGCATTTCCCTGTGGCCTTGATGGACCACCACGACTCAGGACAGGATCAGGATTAGGAAGTAGGATTAGGAAGTGGCAGCATAAACTGCTCTCCTGGCTGGAAGCTGCTGTCTCCCTGTATGAGCCCAACACAAAGTCTGAGAGGTGCCCACCTAGGAAATGTTGGTTCTTCAGTTGCTGCAGCTCATCTTCCTGGTGAGGATGACACTTTGTGAATCTGCAGCAAGAGTCATTCTCAGCAGAGGCAAACAGAAGGAAGTTGAAAGCATCTGCAGAACAAAAAACTTCATCTGTACAAATGTTTTCTTCTGGACAAAACAAAATAGATCACATTCATAAAGTAAATTTTTGTTTGTTTGTTTTAGTTGTTCAATTTTCATCTCTCAGCCATGTCTGATGATCATCTTAGTTACAAGGGCTAAAAAGCAATTTCAAAATAAATAAAAACTAAGCACACTAAAATGATATATTTTGAGAATAGTTGGCTTTAGATTTCTGAATTTCACACTTTCTAAACAAGAATCTGTCCAAACCTAGACATTTCTAGGAAAATGTAGTTCTTTTAAATAAAGTTTTTCAACAGGAAAATATCTTGGAAAAAATTTGTCCTGATCTCTTTTTTAGACAAACATTAGTGACCATTCCATACAGCACTAAAAAGGCCAGGTTATCCCATCCAGCCATTCATATGTACGCCTCCAGATAGTTTAGCGAATATGGTTTTACTCAGATTAATCCTTGCTTTGTACATTGCCCAATTCTTCCTTGGCACATTGCATGAGTGTCGTAAGCTATAGGAGTCAGACCAGAAGGTCTCCCAGGTCCCTTCCAATCTAGCTTTGTGATTCAAACCACAGCATACCATACAAAATGCAGTAAACCCATCCAACTCCCTGTGTCCTGCTGAGGACAGTGCTCTAATTAACTATGTTCACAATGACAAGAACTATGCACCTGTAATTATACACCCTAAAAAGAAGCTGAGATTACCAGATATGAGGCTTGAGGGGCTGATTACAAGACATTCATGTTAAAAGGACCTCAAGCACAGTTTTAAAGTTATGAATAATCAGTGCCATGCTCCATGAAGATACCAGAGGAACTGCAATTTCATCCCTTAAAATGTTGTCTAAAGCCAAACTGAACACATTTCTGTTTGTCTGCTGGGGAAATAACAGATAGGAATGCTTTGGTTTCTTGAGTCTCTCTCTCTCTCTTTTTATTTATTTATTTATTATTTTTATTTTTATTTTTGAGTGTGGTTTTGCTGAAATGCAAACTGTTTGCAACCTATAAATATGCCTAAGGTTCTGTTCTAAGGTGGAAGTTTTCTTCCATAGCTCTCCACGGTGACAGGAGGAGTGGTCAGACCTCCTGTGTTACCAAAATGAAATCTTCCTGAGCCTCTTTTCTTGATGTTTTCACTGCTGTGAAGCTGAAGATAACTTTTTCTGTGCCCACTCTACACTCTGGGTGCCTCATCCCCACTGGCTGATACACTCCAGGCTGTTGCTGTAACTTTAGTAGGAAGAAAGCTATATGAAAACACAGCAAAAAACGTCGGTGATACCCTAAAGCTTTGTGCTGGGAAAGCCCCAGTTTGCTGCAGATGGCTCCTCTCCCTTCACTATGTACTGAGGTAAACTCCCAGCCTGGGCTTGGCTCACTCTGCCTTGTGAAGAGTCATTGCTGATGTTGATTTATTTAGCGGTTGAGTGGTAGGTTTTGGAAGAGGCAGGAGGAAGCTCTCCCTTCCTGTTCACACACAGCTGTTCTCCTCTGAGACCCATCTGGATTCACTGGAGGACCACTGGCCTCTTTGCCAGAGCTCTATCACAGGCAGTGTTTACAGCTGTCCTGCACGGACAACCAGTGTGTGGTCTGAAGCTATGGATGAAGAAGCGAGACAAGTGCATTCCATGCAATTTATTCTCTCCACATCTCCCAGAGCTCCGCGAACTCCCTGATATCAGCTGTCACAAACCCTCAGACCTGGATGAGGCAGGACAACACAAGACTGGTTGTGCGGTGCTACCGGTACTCCTCGCAGGATTGTACACAAGATGTATCCGTCGGGAAGGACTGCAAGCCAGGCTTTGCCTTCAGAAGCAGCCAGCTCCCATGGTATTTGGAGCCTTAAAAAAAAAATAAAAAAAAGATCTGAGGCAGAGAGGAAGCCGAGTGCATACACGAGTTCTCTGTCTCTGTGGCTGGAGAGGTATGGTAAGGGTTACAGGAGCTTCTGGCATCTGCCTTTTTTAAGAAACCTGCCAAGAGAAAAGGGCTCTGCAAAGTTCATGTCTTTAAAATGTAAGAACAAAATAAAAGTATCTGCAAAGCTTCTGATCTGTGCAGATGAGGAAGGACTGGCAGCAAGGAATTCACCTGAGGTAATGCCATGGAGGAATTCTGCCCTCACTCATCCTGGTGCAAAACAACGATACCACCTCTTGGCCCACCCTAGAGGCTACAAATGGGCCTGATTTCAAACACTTTGCACACAGGACTATCAAAACCCTGCTGCTCACAGTGGTTAGGAAACACTATCCAGATTCAATGGGTGGATACTTTCAAGCTGCCACTACCATACTATTAGTAGTGGCTGTAACACATAGGTAGATTCAAAGCCTTTTAAAAAGCATCAAAACCTAAAAACTCTTCGGGTTTCTGAAGCCAGGCTTCCAGTACAGGTGGTGGCTTGTCTCTGGTAACTTGTGTGGCAAACCATGTCATGTAATGCCTGCTCTCCTTCTCAGCAAAGTGGGTAGGCATGCTATTGTAAGCTAAGTCACCAAACTGCTCACATTTCTTTGGGACATTCTGCCTATAGCTGCCTATAGCTGCACACATTAAAAGGCCCCTGTTGTCCTGATTCAGTTTTTATTTTCTCTCCATTTGTTTATTTATTTATTTTGACCAAAGGGAGACTTGTATGATGAAGCCAGAAGAGCTGGTGAAAAGATTGATTTCCTGGATTGTTTTAACATCAGGACCTGGGACAACTGCAAAAGTTCATCACTGCTCTCCAAGTCCTTCACAGAACTTTATCTTGCTTTACTTGTAATTTATTTTCAGTAAAGGACTGCAAGGAGAAGGTGAAGGCAGATTTCAGTATAAACTGGGATGTTTGAGGAGTTGAGCTCAGACCTCAGTGGCATGGAGTTGCAGTAGAGAAACTTGCACAGCTATATCTGAGTTCTCTTCTCTTCTCTTCTCTTCTCTTCTCTTCTCTTCTCTTCTCTTCTCTTCTCTTCTCTTCTCTTCTCTTCTCTTCTCTTCTCTTCTCTTCTCTTCTCTTCTCTTCTCTTCTCTTCTCTTCTCTTCTCTTCTCTTCTCTTCTCTTCTCTTCTCTTCTCTTCTCTTCTCTTCTCTTCTCTTCTCTTCTCTTCTCTTCTCTTCTCTTCTCTTCTCTTCTCTTCTCTTCTCTTCTCTTCTCTTCTCTTCTCTTCTCTTCTCTTCTCTTCTCTTCTCTTCTCTTCTCTTCTCTTCTCTTCTCTTCTCTTCTCTTCTCTTCTCTTCTCTTCTCTTCTCTTCTCTTCTCTTCTCTTCTCTTCTCTTCTCTTCTCTTCTCTTCTCTTCTCTTCTCTTCTCTTCTCTTCTCTTCTCTTCTCTTCCCTTCTCTTTTCCTTCCTTCCTTCCTTCCTTCCTTCCTTCCTTCCTTCCTTCCTTCCTTCCTTCCTTCCTTCCTTCCTTCCTTCCTTCCTTCCTTCCTTCCTTCCTTCCTTCCTTCCTTCCTTCCTTCCTTCCTTCTCAGTGAAATCCATACTTTGACGAATACACCTGAAGCACACTGATAACATGAGCTTATGGGAGCCTGCATGATGGATTTCAATGAATAGTCCTTCCATCAAGCCAGAATTCATAAGAAGTTCACTTCTGTCTGTCAGGGGACTGTCTGTGGCAGGTTCATCCATCTCCAGTTTAAACCACTCTGTTTCACGCAATTGTGGTCCAGTTCTGCTCCGAGTTACACCCATTGACTTGAGCAGATCCACATGAATGTTAACAACAAAAAGTAAACAAAACAGAATTTAACTCTATTGATTTTCCTAATACACTCATCAATGTATGTTACAAATGTGAAATCCCAGAAGCGTTAATTCTGGAAATATCTGTCCACAATAGTCAACATAATTCACCAAATGGAAAGATGGAGATTCTCCAGGATTAATAACATGGAAAAGTATGTTATTTGTTGTGATAAATATTTGGAAGGCAACTTTATTGTCAGGAGTATAAAGACCCACCCGTTACTTGGAAAATCAGTACAAAGCAACAGAATATCTCACTTTAAGAAAAACATCAAGGAGAAAAGAGGAAGTTATCCAAGAACTGGGGAAACTTGACCAGGGTCTGCAGGGATTTTAAATTTCAAGACTGTTTGTTGTTTAAACTGAGTCACACCGATGCAACAGAGAATTTGTCCTTGGCAGCAGAACTGTTAGAACGGAGAGTTAATGCTCCCTTGTGTCAACCCACTGAATCCGGGTCATCATGTCTTAATTAAATTGTACATGCTATGAAATACCATTGAACGTCAATCCGGTTCCTTAGTGTATAGAATATTATTTTTATTTATAGGGTTTGGCAGTCACTTCTGGAAAATAAAAAAAGCTATTGAAATATAAAGGTTGCCCATTAACAAGAGAAAACCGCTGTCATGCCCATTTGGGTGAGACTTCTGCCTATGGGCCATCTTTTCACACATTAAAGATCTTCACTGCCTTGGCCATGTGCAATTCAGTCTTACTGGGATGATGATGCATGCATAGATAAGGTAGGATTTTTGTTTATAATAACTTCACCATGATGCACCCCATCATGCAGCATGAAGTAGGAAACTATTTTCAGATTTTCTTCTATTGAAATCTCTCATAGCTTTGGGGTGCCAATCAATTGCCTGAAAGTTCAGGTACCTGAGACAAATGAAGGAAAATGCTCTTCCCTCCTCTCTCAGGCTGCATCTAAAAGAACCCACGCTGTGCATATCTGGGTGACTTGAGCAAAATTTTAGCAAAGCTTAAACATTCGGTGCCCTCAAAATCATTCTCTGAAATTTGTTTCACAGAGGACGGACAAAGCAGCAACTGCATTAACTCTGCCTATATAAAAACATTACATATATCTAAAGAATAACTATTCTAGTGATGCAGCCAAGAATAACAGCAAAGCAAGTCAGATTGGTAAAGATGGGATAGATAGAGAAGATGCCAAACTAAACACGGTTTGGTTATGGCTACACACTGTCCTCTGCCTTCAGCTTTCTCTTGCAGAGAATTTCCTAGAAGAAGGCCAGAATAAATGGTACTGTCTAGCTTGGTAGTTCACTGGATTTAACTCTTTCCTGGATTGTGGGGTTGTGTTCCTCAGTTGGCTTTAAAACGTATGCATACATGTGTCAGCTAAATTCTGCTGATGTTTTTGAACAAGATGTCAATGTTTTTATTTTTCCTTCGTGGAAAAAATAAAAAAGTAATTAATAGAAAGTCTCTTTCACTTGCCCTGTTGATATTATGCACTCGGGATGTTTAAAACCAGGATGAATTCCAACCTAGAAATGATTCTGTGTGATTCTGTGAATAAAACCTGCAGAATACTGAAGTTGCTACAGTGACCACAGAGTCTTTCTCTGGATCCCCATCACAGTAACCCGAGATGGAGGTAACAACACAGAAAGTGTCATGTACCGATGTCCTTAGCCTGCTTTTATTTATTTATTTATTATTTGTTATTTTTAAATTTATTTTTATTGTTAATTTAATTATTCTATTTATTTGAACACACTAGTGAGAACATATATATATATTACCAGGTAGTTTTATTTGAACTGGTTTGAATACATTTCTGGGCCAGTGCTAAAGCAACCAGTCCCCAGGACAAGGTAAAGGGAATCATGTTGTGCACTGTGCCTTGTCTGAAATGGCCACAGATGCAACTCCTTGCAGGGTGCCTGTGAAGGTGGGGTACCTAGGCCACAGTAAAGCCCTTCTGCGACTCCTGCAACATTTCTGCATTCACAGTAGCCTATGAATATCGACGTAAAACTCTGGATTGCCATAAGAATAAGCTTAAACTTCTGCTGGACAAGAAGGTATCTCCATCAGTCAGTTAATAAATGACACATAGTCTGCCTTCCTTCTGTCCCTGGCCAATCAAATTAAACACATAAAACCAAACTCTGCTCTGTCTCTTAAAGAGTACTTTTCCCAACAGTCTGAACTGGAATAATGAGAACAGTGGAAGGGCAGGCTCAGGAATGATTCATTAACTGCAAAACAGGGGAAAATTCATACCAAATGTTCCTTGTAACTGCCCTGCTGCTTCCAACAGCCTTTCTTGTGTCCTATAACTGAGGGGTCAAACCTGATGTTAAACTTTCACATAAGCTCTGTACACATAAGCATGGGGACCGTGTGCCTGCAAGATGCTTCCCACAAGCACATAAAGCCTGCTGTGCGTTGCTTAAGTAGTCAGCTCCTTTAGTTGCCGGGTCTCTTTGGGAACCTAAGTATGGGCATGCATATTCAGCCAAATATCCATGCAGACAAGTAACAAGTACATGCTGAGGGAAGAGTGTAAGACCATGGAAAATGCACAGTGACCCATCCTAAAGGCAAGTTTCAGTAATTTCCAGCTTAGGGAAAATACCACAAATTCATACCTGGGAAATTCTATGCTAGATGGTGGATTTAGCTTGCAAAGTTGAAGAGCATTGAAGACTTTGAAATGCTTTACTCTCAAGGTCTTTAAAATTGCGGCCAAGAGAACTTTATCTCAAGACGTAAGCTAGGCAATGTAGCAGCTGTAATTTCTGAGCTGAAAAGAAACATAAAAGAATCAGAATCCCTGAAATCTGTGCCTGCTTTCTGATAGTCTGTAGAGAAAAGTTGAGGTAGGACATCTTCAGGAGGCGACCACCATTAGAAGTAGAGCAGATCTCATTTTTATGCCCATCCTCGGAGGAGGGTGGTGGTGGGAGATATCTCCAGGTCATTTGCAACCTCTGAAGCCCCAGTCCTTCTGAGCACAGCAGTGCTAGGACGACTGACACGTCTTCAGAGCTAGAGCTGCTAATAGAGACCTTATGCAACACTGTAGCTGTTTTATGCAAAAATCCATAAAATTATTAAAAGCTTCTGCAGAATCAAAGAAAACTTAAGATGAGAAAGGCCAACAGTTTCTTGGATCAAGCAATATTGTCAGCTCCAATCTTGTTGCCAGGCTTGCCTGTTTCTCTGCTCTCTCTATTAATTTGTTCAGGCTATTTTGAAATGAGTCAGTGATGGTGCTTCCCTCAAGCCTGCTCTGTGGCTTCATAGCTCTTGCTGTGAGGAACATCATCCTCATGTTTGGCCTGCCTTTTATTTGATGATTAACCCAAACCTACGCCCCTCCATTTTTCTGTCTCGTGCTGAACTCATCAAAAATCCCACCCTGTCTCTTTTCTAATGTCTCCAAGTAGCTCATGTTGTTATTACTTTTTCCCATCACTTAGAACATTTCTACACAGAGAAATCAGAACATCTTTCCTTCCTCCTGGTCATTGCTGAACTAGAGCTTAGGGTAAGAAGCCAAGCTAGGAGGCAGGATATGGCTTAGTTTGAAAGCAATACTGTGTTAATGCATATATACAGCTTTCAGAACTGTAACAGGGCTGTTACAGTGACATCTAAGGTTTCCCTTGACATTCCTGTTCTTTCCACCCTGTAATTTTATATAGGGAGCCAGTAAAATAAACGAAGAGCAGACACAGCAAATCTGCCTGGAAGTACGGTGATCCTAGGACTGAGGATCTGGACTATGGTGATTTGCTTAAAAACTGCTCTTCAACTTTTCTGTACTCATGAATTCTCCTCCTGATTTCATATCTGTTGAAGGTACTTCTACATTTTTTAAAAAAAATTTTATTTGTAGACTTAGAAGTAGTCCACAAGTTGGAAATGTAGCCCACAGAGGTAAATCATCACTTAGCCACTGCCTGTTTCTTTCTTGTTCTCCTCTTTTTGTGCTGAAGGCTTCACAGAGTGTTAAGCTGGCAATTAAAAACAGAGCAGCAGTTTTATTAGCCCTGCATGCCATCTTGTTCTCCCAATGTTATTTGCTTATGCTAATTGGTCAGGTATTAAAGAACAAACCCAGAAATTAATTAGTGGTCTGACAGGAATTATAAAGAAATAAAGGCCTTCCATGGGTGTCAGATTTGAGTCACTCACAGAAGCTTACAGAGTGAAAAAATGAAGAAGGATGAATCACGGTCGAAAGAAGCATTTTTGGCCATGGAGTGTGGCATCCAGATGTGTGAGGACTGACTACACTTTTAGTTCAGGGCACAGTGAGTCCTTGAACAGGCATTTCTGCTCTATAAGGGCTCATCACGAGACTTGGCAAGAGTGGTAAGACATGGAAAGACTGTGTTCATGGAAATAGGCTTGATATGGTGAGCTCAGGTATTGAGGCAGTCATCCTGGGAAAAGACAAACCACCTTACCCTTGAAGCAGAATACGTGTCAAGGACAACAAGAGCTGCAATATGGCTTCATATCTCAGCTGTTCCTGGATGAAATTGGGCATGTCCTTTTGTACCCACTGATCTTTTTCCCTCTTGTAAAAAAAAAAAATAAAAAATATAGGGAGATCTCATTCTCTGCACACTTTAGAATAAGGTAATTTTATTTCCCTAGTGTGAAGAATAGAAATTGCAATTGTTAAGGAAACAGTTAGATCATTCCCAGTTGGCAGCAAACATCCTCCAGAGTTGTCACTCCTCTTTCTAACACAGACTATACCTTTTTGAAGGTCTAAGTCACCAATGGGGCCACACAATTTAACAGCGGGGGGCAAAAGCAAAAATCTCCCTTTGGGAACACTGAAAAGGGTTTGTCCCATGGATGGGGCTTTGTTTTCTGTTCTTTCCAGTCTTGTATTGTGCTTTAATTGATCCCTAGTGAAATACTGGATGAAAACTTTTCCTGTCCTGTCACCTTATTCCACCACTTTCTTTCACCTGTGGGCTAGGTCTGCTGGTTTTAATTCTCTGCTTGCAGGTGAGTTGGGATCACTGCATGATCTAAAGAGGAAGCTGTCCTCTCTGGATCTGTTTTTCCCTTATGGACCAGTTAACCCTTTTAGTTCCCACAGGAGGCTTAAGGTTTACACTTAAGGTTTACACCTGTAGATTCATGGGAATACTGGACAAGGTCATCGGAGGTAATTGAACTTCTTGTAGAAAAAAAAAAAACACTCCATGAAGGTATTTAAATACAAAGCTGTCATATTTGGTCCATGGGATCCAGAGCTTCCATGGGATCAACTGGGATCTCCACTGGCTGGAGCTTACAATGCTAGAGAGGGAAGCACAGATGATACTTCTGTTCTAATGTCCTTCCATAGACATCTGCTTTTGGATATTATCTATGACATTTCTACACTGAGCAGTGGCACATCATGGTAAAGATAAAAGAATCCAGATTCAGAAATAGGTGCAGAATCTTGGATGGACGTACACTGAAAAACAGGACTTGGTATTTTGGGAGTGACTGTGTTAGTAAGGCAGGTTTGGATAAAGCCAATATTTCTGCAGGGCCTTATGCCATGTGGATGTCACATCTGAGGTTCCTAGTTGAGGTATCCCTGTCCTTCGTTTGTTTCATTGAAGTTGTCTTTTGGGAGAACCAATTGCTTTTGAAGTCTATGACAGTTTTATTGCTTATTGTTCACTGTCTTTGATGATCATTTGGGAAAAGAACTTCCACTCCATAATTATTGGCCCACTGAAGGATTGTTAGGATCCATTTTCCTACAAAAAACATGGGAAGTTTTACTGAGGAAAGGCAGACAAGTGCAAACTTGCATCGAAAATGCAAGCATCCACTTAGGTATGCAAAACCCTTACAGTCACCAGCCAACACTCACAGCTCAATACATGAACAGCTCAGAGGTTATTTTAGGTGATTCAAAATGGTCCTTCTTGGCTCTGTAGTCCATGACTCCACTATAGAAAGATTTCACACTGAAAAAAAAAGCCCTCTGGTAACCAATTCAGGCAGATAATGAGTCACCCCAGAGATAACAACCAATGATGCCCAGGAGAAAACAGGATTTCAAGTAGAGGCTTCTGATGGCTACAGACAGCAGGAGCCAAAGCTGAATGATGAGATATTACGCAGTATATATGCATGCATGTCTCTGAAATGAACAAGTTGTTTCAAACGTTAGGACTTTACATTTTTTGGCTGCTCTAGCCCAGAGTCTGCAAAACCTCTGCTGAGCATTTGAGCATGCTGCTGCTGCTCTAAAGCAAAGCGATGAGGAGAACCAGAGGAATCTGGCATATACATTGCCGGCCAGAGCACAGTGCAGACATCACTGGATACGTAACCCAGCAATGACCCGCCAAACAGCTGAGAAGAGTAACAGATCTGATACTCACCCAGGGAAAGGTTGCTAGCCCCATCTGTTGCTACTGTTGCTGCTACTGCTATTTTTCAACATCCCTTCTCGCCAGGGTGTTCTCCAGCCAAACACCACGTCCTAGAGAACAGCATGGCATCTGCAGAGCTGCCAAAGAGACAGCAGTGAGCACATCATGGAAAAGTTTGAGGGGGCCCTTCCTCCTGCTTCTGCTGCACATGCTGTCTGGGGAGACAGATCAGTCGAGGAGGCGAAAAGCAACCAAAAATTTGACCAACCTCAGAAACAAAACAATCTCCCACCCAGCAGAGAAGCCAGAGAGAGGAGGTCTCAGATGTTTGAGGCTGTGCCTGAGGATGGCATGAGTCAAGCGAGCATTGCGGTGTCGGGGGCAGAGGTGGAGCCAAAGCTGCCCCTTTCTGGCAGCGACAACCCCCTTGCGTTCACGGCCGTCCTTGCCTGTGCTGACAGCTCCTACAGAGATCACCTCTGGTGCAGCGTGGAGTTCCCATTACTGTCCTTGGGAGCTGAAGGAATGAACCCAAATAAAAGGTCTCGTCTCAGTAAAAGACTTCAGAGGATGTGGGCCAGAGAGCACTCAGAGAAGCGGTGCTTTTCTGAGGCGGGCAGCTGTTGCAACAGATGAAATCCATGCTCACATGGGTGAGAGTGTTGCTATGACTTCAGCACTAAGAAAGTCTGCAGACTTTTTATTTCCTGTTTTAACATTGACATGGCTATTAACAGGAAAATTGACATGAAGTTAAGGCAGACATGAAACAAAGCCTGAAATGAACATGTAAGGTTTTTATTTTTTTCATTTTACCAAGACAGGACTCCAAGGAGTCTGCTTTCTTGGTCAGCTCCTGAAGAAGACTCCTTCCCTTTTATTCACATTAAGTTTGTTAGCAGAATGAGACTGAATTAGGTCTGAAGAAGGACTTCAGGACTTATCCTTCAATGCAGGCAAACCCAGCTCAATCCAAGAGAAGCATGTAGTTTATTTGTGGGAGAGAGCCTTGGGCACTCTGCACGATCCATTTGAGATGGAAGCAAGAGCCTCATCAGAACAGGGAGAACTGAAAGAATTACCAGTGCTGGAATTTAGTTGTGGCACCAATTTTCTTCCCACTGTGAAAAGCAGGAGAGGAGGCATGTGATGAGCATTTTGAGGGTCTTCCCCCCCCCCCCCCAAAAAAAAAAAAAGACAAAATAGCTCCCCTGTCAATGCTGTGCCAAAAACCAAAAACTACAACAAAAAAATAAATCTCCCTGAAGAAGACAATCTACAGAATCATAGGTACTTTTTTTGACAGCCCTGTATTCAGGCATTAAATAGGCCTGACATCGTTAGTATATAAGAGCTGATGTTTTTGCAGCTTGTAGTGGCATGGCTGGGAGCCATATATAGAATTATATAGACAGGATTAAATGTTTCCAAGGGAAAACATGCACAATGAGAATATGCTCTGTTCTTCCCTAAAGCAACAGGCAGTGTTGCCAAGCTATGCTCAGTCAAGCTGCTGTACGTACCAGGAAATAGGCTTCCTTCCAATGTAAAGCTATAAAACAAGACAGATAAAAGGGCTTGAAATCAAAATAAAGAGAAAGTGGAAATCTTTCCCTAGCTTATATTACTCTCTAGACAGGGCTAGCATTTGGAAGATGCTTCCAATACTATCTGCACCATGGGATCCATGAGCTTCCACCATGCCAGCCCGTGGCCTGGCTTCTGCAGGGTGAAATACCATATGGCCATTCCAAACTGAGTTTACTTTGGAAAGGGGGCAGGTTTGGCAGAAGCCATGCTTTCCTCACTCAGGTGACAGTTTCCTGTCTCTTGATCATGAAGGAAACAGTATGTCCCCCAAGTACATTAGGACATGGTAAAAGTCCACGTCATGTGATATATTTTCTTCTGAGGGATATTTCCCAGTCACCAGTTTGCTGAGGTGAACTGCTCTTCAGGGTGCAGCTACAGGGTACCAGTTAAGACTTTAATTTATGTCTTCATTGACCTTGCCCGTCTCCTGCAGCTCAGTAGATGACCACCTATTCCACATGCCTGTGTAGCATTTTGCTCCGATGCAAGATGGTGCAGACCAGCACCCCTGAGCTGGTAGTGAGTGCCTACCTAGCTGGGAATGAGGGATGACTCTCCTGAAACAGGCCTTTTTAATTCCATGGCTTTTCACAAAGTTTTGAAGGGAAAAGGTGAAGATATTGGCTCTTTACATTGCTTCACATGGAGTGCAAGCATAGAAGTCTCATCTCCCGTCTCTATGCTTGTTTCTCCATTTTCTGTTGGGTGTGAATATTCCACCCCAGAGCGCTTCATGGATAGAAGAGTTGGTAATTGCACAGCAGTCTTGGCATGGCAGGTTACTAACACACCATCATTAATATTGCTGTGTCCTCTCTTCCCCCAGCATTGGTTGAATTCCAGGATGAAGTGAAGGGAGGCGCATGCTGCACACAGACATTCACTCACTTCTCTGCAAAGTTCTTCAGAGCTTAAGCATGGCATAAATCAGTTATTTGCTATTAAGCATAACTGGTTCAAGACAGTGAAGTTGTCTTTGCATAGACTGTGATACTGTTAACAACAGGGAGGGAGAATGTGTGAAGAATATATTCTGCCTTTGAGGGGAAAAGTTGATTTGAATGAAAAAAAAATCTGCCCTGCAGAAAACTCTGGCATTTAGACATTTGTGTTCCACCCTGAATCAGTCCAAAAAGGTCAGCATTTCTCTATTTCCCCCTCTCCCCCCGAATAAAAACTTCCATTTTAAAACACCAAAATGACACAGTTTAGCGATGCCAAAATACTATACTAAAACATTAAATACAGCAATGCAAGCATTGTATAGAAAGTATCAATACACATGGCACTCTCTGATCAAATATAAGTGTGAGCTGGACAAAAAGGAGTTGGAACTGAACGATTTAAGAGACTTGGAATGAAATAAGTCATTCTTGCTGTTATAGCAGCCTGACGTTCTTCAGTCACAAATTTACTCAGCATCACACATTCCCAAGAAACATTTCGCCTCGAAATGGCCCTTTCCAATGGAAAACAGCTTCTGTCACATTATTTTCAGCCAGCTTTGACTGTGGCCAGCAAAGCCCCATGGGGATCATCTGGGGAAAGAGCTCAGTGCATTTGCTTGGGAGTACAGCATCCCCTCAAAAGATGGTGCTACAGATTAAGAATAGACAGCATGGGCCCCAACATCTCAAGAAAAAAAAAAAAAAAAAAAAAAAGGAGGAGGATATTTTTTCCTTTTCATTGGCATTGTTTCAGTACAATGCCAGGGTATTCTGAGAACTTCTGTCAGCGCTGCTCTCCAAAACCCGAGGCGCATGCACACATGGCTGAAACTGAGGTCTAACATCTCAAGAACTAGTGCAATCCCGGTGGAACTGAATCACGAAACAAAGCTTTGAAGGAAATTAAATAGGTTTTGAGCAGTGGAATTAACAACTCAGGGACATTGATTAACAATCAAGGACATGTAGTCTTGGTAAAGGAGATTCTTTGAATACTCTTTTGTTTAAGGAACTGCACACTTGTGTTGGACTGATTTGTGTCTGGGACTCTCATGAAATCTCTGAATCCTCATTTTCTGATGGATAGTAAAGGTCTTGCTCCCTTGCAGCCAGTCTTGGGGAAGGACTAACAACATGTTCTTGATGTTATTCTGTAAAAAGTCATAAAGAATTGGACACTACCACTTTGTCCTCTCCATCACGGCACTAAGAATTTCTCTGGAGACAGTGGATAGACAGACTTATACATCCATACACTAAAATAAAGTGCAAATATATGATCAAAATATTAGGAATAACATGAAAGTTATGCCTACTTCACTTCAGGTAGCACACCTAAACGTATAAAAACAACATTTTTCATAACCTGAAGCCATAGTCATACCTCAATATTTAAACTATATTTAAATTTAGACTACTTAAATTATAACTGCCTGGGTCCTCATTAGTCTCTAATGTAAAGCCTGCCTTAGATGTAGGGCCATCTCCCACCACAAGCAATGCACCTTATGGGTGCAAAATGTTCCCAGCACAGATGTGGCTTGCTGTCCTAGGCTGAAACCAACTGCTTCGTGAGCCTGACATACAGGACACAGGTAGGGCTTACCCTTTTCTTACTCAGGGTGACCTAAGATGCAGGACGGAGTACCTTGATATTCTGGAAATCCCAGAAACTGAATATTCTGCAAACCCCAAAGAAACACTGCCACATGGAATGAACGGGGGAAAGCAGAGATGCAAAGTCCAGTTGCAGGGCTGCAGATGCCTGTCTTCTTTAATTATCATTTTAACAGTGGGGCATTTGTGGATGGGAAAGACAACACCAAGCTAGCCCTTGGACCGATCAAAGTTAGGACAAATGCTTGGGCGTGCAGACCTTTCCGACTGAAACCAGAGGTGATTTTCACTTTTATGTTCGTGTGTATATGTCTCTATCTACACATACCTCCCACTGCAGCTGGAGGAAGGCTACAGAAGGTAGCCGGGAGGCAGCTGCTAGTCGGTGCCACGAGGGTGGGAAACAGCCTGACATTGTCCTAACTGGTTTGTGTGGGACTGAGTCAGAACAGAGCAGGTTGCAACACGGAGCAGCCAGTTCCTCACCCAGCAGCAGGGAGCTGCCAGAGCATCCCCCAGGCAAAGCAGCAGGGCAAGCCCTGCTCTCCTTTCCCTCGCATAACCTTGCTGCAGATGTGTAAGGGGCCAGGATGCACGCAGAGCCGTGACTCAGCGTCAGAGCAGGCCAGCGGAGGGAGGTGAACTTGAGGCTGTTTCAACAGCAGAAGCAGCAGAGAGTCCACAGGGGTAAATGATGGGGGGATCAGACCTGCCACCTCTGCCCAGGAGGGCTTTCTCTGCACTGGTCTCTGTTGGACACATGGGAGACAGTGGGAGGAAAGTTGGGGTTGCTCATCTAGAAGTTGGGGACATTTTCGAGAACCTCAAAACTTTCAAAGTGTCTTCAGCTTGGAAGCAGAGGAAAGGGGGTGACATGGCTGCTTTGATCAAAGCCTTCATGTGAAAGTTACTCTCGGAAATTTGGCTCCAGCTGAGAACAGGCAAGGCAGCCCCCAGGTGCCTGCTCTGCAGGTGGGGGGAAACTGGGCAAGAATCCACCCCAAATCTGGAACAAATGTCCCTACTGCAGCGAGCACTGTGATGTGACCTCTCTGAGGTTACGCCAAGGGTGGCTGGAAAGCAATGGAAAGCACTCAGGAGGAGGTGTAAAGCTGAGGGATCCCGTGTGCTGACGGTGCACGCAGAGGGAGGCAAGCACAGCAGAAGACATGCGACTGTAGGAGCTGCTGTAGGCTTAGGCCTGGGCTTATTGCAAAGATTTGATTTACATTTGGAAATCAAGAGCTGCACAAGCCTGGGGTTTTCCTACTTGCACCTGCACTATGCTACACAGAAAGCAACAAGGCATTCTTTTAACAGGCTTGTGACCACTCGAACAGCACTCACCCTCTCTCATTTTTGGAGCTGCCAGGAGCAGAACAGCAAAGGGGAGTCAGGGAGGTGTTCTCCATGCCTATTTTTTGAAGCCATTACTATATATATATATTTTTTTTCTTTCTTTCTTTCTTTTTTTTTTTTTTCTTTCTTCTTGTTCCTTTTTCTAAGCCAAGCCCCAGGACACACATATAAAGACAATGTTGTGGAGTGAGGCAGTATAAACAGGTGAGAAGTGAGTCTGGGGATGTGGGGCTGAGGTTTGCTGGTGGAGAGCTTGTCTTGTGGTCTGATGCCATCACAAAGGTTTGTTCAATTTGTTAATCAGCACTGACAGACTACAGAAAGAGATATGAGCCCGTTATGAGGGAAGGGTGAGTGACAGGATTTCACTTAGGAGTGACAGAATCTGAAAAAAAAAAATAAGAAAAGAAAAAGAGGGGCTTTAAAAACTGCAACCTATAATTAATACAGGGATTGGGCTTGCCTGGGGCTGACATAGAGGCCCAGTGCTTAGGAGAGATAAAAGAGGATTAGATGCTTCACTTGTAAGAACAGCATCCATCAGCTCCAGCAGATAAGATAATTAGTTACAAGGACCGCCAAGCCTTGTGCCTCCGGCATTAGCGGCACGGACGGGCAGCGTGAGTCAGGTTGCTTCCTCGCACCCACCAGCAGTGCACAATTAGCTAGGTGCTGCAGGCAGGGCTGGAAAAGAGAGCTGGAGGCTGCAGCTGGAGGCCAGAGACCGGGAGGTGAGTCCTTTCCATCAGGGTAATCGTTGGCATGGAGGGGTACGGGACTGATCCTGTCTCCCCGCCTGCACTTTACAGAGCGGAGGAGCTAAGAACTTGGGAACAGTGGTGGATTCCTCCTTTCGGTGACATGAAATAGTTCATGTTCAGAACTGGGATGGAATAAATTCGTTATTTTTCGAATTTCGTTAAAATTTATTTGTTAAACACAGCATATAGGCAAACTGCAGAGCTCTCTGCCATGGGATGCATCTCCACCCCAGAATCAGCAAAGATGAAGGAAAGCAAAGTTTCTGCTTTTTCTATTGAACACAAACTTATTCAGGGCTACAGGATGGATTATTGTGATTTTTGAAGGGATGTTAGACCCAATACCACACAGCACTGGACAACTTTAATCATTAAAGATCAGATGAAGATCCAATTTAGGCTCTGTGGTTGTTTTATCCTCTGAGGGAGATTCTAGCATTTTAGTCCTTTCTGGGGCTCTGCTGATGCCGCTGACTCCTTGAACCAGGACACGGCATTAGACAGACCTTGGTTCTGCCCTTCTATGTGATCCTATGAAGTAATCTGGCCTATCTCTCTAGAGAAGTCTGAACGGCAACTTCTGTGGTTAGGTGATATCATGTTTCAGGAGTCGCTCCCCGGGTAGCTGCTACCATTTACCTGGCTCTGCAACCCCAAGACACGTCACCGGTGGGAATTCTTCTTCCCACTGTCAAAACCTTTCCTTGATGTCACGGTGCTTACTCATTGCTTGGAAACCTGCACATGCTTTGCCCTCTGAATCAATTTTTAGAAGTGGCTTGGTGCCATTTGCCCTCCCTTGAGCCTTCCAAAAAAAGAGATTCCTTCCAAGCTGGGCAGCTCTGTCTCCCTTTGTCCGGCAAATTATTTATTTATATATATATATTTTTTTTTTTTTCAGGACACAAAATCCCTCTGTCCAGATCCCCAGAGCTATATATATTCGGTGTGCCCTGTTCTCAGATTAGGGCTTGCATAAAAGGAAAACATCTTGCTGTGCTGGATCAAGCATTTCGCAGCATCGTGCCCTGGCTCCCAAGACAGTTTGTCTCACTGGCCAGCTGCCTCTGCATGTGGCTTCAATTGCATCAGCACCTACTCCCGCTCAGTAGTCAGTGGGCCAAATTCTGTCTATACTTGGATCAGGGGACAGCCTCAGCAGAGCTACAAAGGTAAAAACAAAGCTAGAATTGGGCCTCCTCTCCTCCTTCCCTCCCTAAAGAAGCAGGAGATTAATGGGAGTTTGTTTTGCCCAGTGTTTTCTGTCTGAGAAAAGCTATTCACCTCCTGGGACTGTCAGCCCAGGACTGCTCAGATCAGCGCAACCATGCTGGTGCTTCCTTTCTCTCCAGAAGAGTTTATTTTGTGCATGTACATGTATGCTAAAGCAAATTTCTTTTAAAACACGCATGCCCTCAAATGCTTGTACTGTTGTGTCACTGCTGGGGATGGGGAGGTCTGGAAGTTTATTTCAATGCATTGCTCCTGGAAGCAGGTGATTCTCCACGGATTTCCATTTTGTTTATTGGTAACCTGCATAGCTTCAGAGGAAATCTTGAAGGGAAAAAATAACCCCCTTGCAACTCCGGCACTAGAAGGAAAGTAAATCTCTTCTATCAAATGCAATACTTTTTGAAGTCCTAAAGCTATTCTAACTTGACTCTAGAAGAGTTAACAGTGAAATAATTTTGGTGTTCAATCTATCTCCTTAGTTAAGAATTTACTAGCATTGCATAAGCTTCCCGTAACAAGGTAACCAGATATAAATTAACTACTAAAAATAGCTTTATTGCGTTAGTCAATCCCTAATTAACTTGCTTCAGCTGTCTTCAAAGTTGCTATTTAAATCCATCCATCTTCTGGAGGCGTGGAGGATACTGATACACAGACAGGGGTGCATGTCAGCTCATGATAGTTTGTGTAAATTACTGGGTTATATGTGTGTTTGAACACAGTTCTGGGAGTGATGGAAATCAGCCTGAAGCACAGAGTTTGACATCAGGCTTGTTCTGTGATTCTTAAGAAGAAAAGAAAGATAAACTGAGATATTGAAGGGAAATGGTTGAATGTGCTTCCAAATTCTGATTTTTGCAATCACATTAGATATGCAGTACAAGGAATGTTTTGCTTCTTATTGGAACCAGATTTCTTTGAAACTGTCCCCTTGTCACAGAAAGTCATATATTTTTTTTCCTATGTATTTATGCTCAGTATCACCCTTTCACCCCCCCCCCCCATGCAACAATCTTCTCTCTTCTTTGTATATTCTATGAATATTTGCCACATTCCCACATTCTGCAACCCTTTCCTTATCTCCTCTCCTGTTCCTAGATCTCAGTAAGTGGTTGCGTACCCGTGGCTGGTTCCAAACTCTGGTCCTTCTGGCCAAGCACAATAGATAATTGCTGAGATCATGCTGTAGCTTTTCTCTGGGCAAGAAATCATGAATCTGCCATCTAGCTCCTCTAATCTGCCATTATCATAATCTCTTTGGGATTATACTCCACTGTTTGAAGCTTCTTGATTGAGTCAAATGGCCCAAATAGAAGCATAGGCTTGAAGACATTCATTTGGAGATCATCAATATTATTTCCATTTAGAAATCAAAGCTACGAGTTTAGGGCAAACTTGGGAGGCCAAAGCAAGGAAAACAATGATTCTGTGAAGGTGTTTGGAACAGTCATTTGAATATGATCGGTTTTTATCCATTTTTTTTAATACTCAAGGGACCAAACCCTGGAGATGTTAAAAAATAACATCAAGGCAGCCTAGGGGGAGGGTTTGACCTGCTCATAAATCACGCTCGTCTATCACTGCTAGTGGGACAGCATTTGCTTTGGTTGTCCACACTTCAAAAAGCACCTTGAAGAACAGAAAGGAGTTAAGAAAACCTCAACTTTCAGAATCAAAATCTAAGAAGCTTGCTTTAAGTGAGAGAGCAGACAGACGCTGTCTGCTTTGGTGATCCATAAAACAGCAAACGTGACCCATGACTTTCAAATACCTGTGTGAAGACACAAGACAAACTTAGACCAAAACTGAGGGATGCTGCATACAAGTTAGTGGATTGGATGCGCAAAGCATAATACTGTGATTTTCTGAAAAATCTTCCCTAAGAAACAAAACCAGTCTTTTTTATACCAGTTTCAGGTGTACTCTGCCATTGACTCAGAGGTCCTTACTGTGGGCTCAGCACCGAAAACTTTACACTGCCACCCGTGGGACATTCAGACAGCACCTTGTTTTCACAGCAAGGTTCCCTCCTGTCCTGACCCCTGCTTCAAGATGGGTTTGACTGTGGCAGTCAGAGGTGTACGAAGTGCTTTTGGAAGGCTCTGCAGAGTGACTCAGCAGCTCAGCTCTGGTTACGTGACCTAGAATCGACTTGGCACAAAACCTGCCTGTTCTCACTGCTGGGCCACGGCTCTGCCAGCTGCAGGTCAGCTCACGCTCACCCTCCCTCGCCCTGTCCCTTCCTCCAGGAGTCTGCTTTGCCTTCATTTATTTTTTATTTTTTATTTTTTTTTAAGGCACCAAAGTGCCTTTGCTTGGCCTGGGCTCTTCCCTTCCAGTTCTTCCAAGTAGGACGGATCCAGATGAGTTCTGGTCCTGTCTGAAGACAATAGGTGGAAGATATCTTTCCCCCTGCCTCCCCCTGCCCTTCCCACCCCCATGCTCCTGTTCTGCATAAGCCCTTTGGAATTCTTTTAATCTCCAACCCTTGCAACTCAACTGCTTCTTCCTGTCTGGATCACAGTTGAAAGCCCCATTTGTTTAATTTGGCTTTTAATTGACCTCATCCAACAATTGTTGATGTCTCAGCTAATCTGTGTTTCTCTGCTGCTTATCTGGTGCCGTCCTTTGAAGTCCCCAACACGATAAAATGTCCTGTAAGAAGAGAGAACAAAAGATGACTGTGACAAAATTTTTCATTTAGCTCTCACTGTCCGGTCAATATTTTAATTGTCCCTCAACATTGGGACCAGAGGGAGAAGGAGAGAGACTACCAAGAAAATATATAATAATTTATATCAACCCTATTTAAATGGAGACTTTTGTGATAATCTTTTCTAAATAATTGCATCATTCAACTCTTCATCTATCAATAAAAGCAAGTAGCATGAGCCTGCTCTCAGCGGAGCTATTATAAAGCCCAAATCCCTCAGAATTTATGAAGTGTTTAGATGTTGTTGGGTGGGATGGAAGCAAATGTGTTGCTGACAGTGCTGTTTGCAGCTACCAGGTTTGCCTAGGGCAGCTGGGGGGGAGTTAGATGTAGAAATGCCACTGAAATGGCAGATAGGGAGAAAAGATGGATGGATGTTATAGAAAGCACATAAGGCTACCTACTACCTTACCTACATAGTAGGTAAGCCATTTCCCTTCACCCTGCTATGTTTGGAGAGGCTGGGTTGTGATGGGATTATGATGGGGGTTTGTCAGCCTCTTTCACTTGTCCTTGGTTCATGCCAAAGAGCAGGGCCAGGTCTGACTTCTGAGCTAAATGTCTCTTCATCCAGTTGAATGCATTTCTGAGGTGGTGAAAACTGTCCAAACCCATAAAAACGGGTGCCACCATCTCAAGGCCTTTTGGCTTGCTCTGAACTCAAATACATCTACTGGATTCCACACAGACATAGACAAGGAGCTTGGATTTAAAAAGGAGCCTTAAGAACCTTGGACTGCTGCTAGATATCTGAAAAACATTACTTAAGAATCTGCTGTTAGTGCCTAATGTCTACTAAAAACTAATGGGATTTGGGCTCCTAAGTGATAGTATGTGTTCTTGCCTTCAAATATGAATGTTTTAAAGCTTCCAATCCTCAAAGTTTGAAAGTGCAAGACAAATTCATCCCTAGTGTAATGGATACAGATCCCATTGATTTCAGCTTTTGGGAGATTATAGTTATGAAAGTGTTCTGTCCAAACTTTGCAAAGAAATAAAAGACTTTGCAGAGGCACAGCAGGGAGCATTACAAATCAAAGGATACATTCTGCAAAGCTGTTTGCTCATGAGTCATTGCATGAACTGAGTCCAGGACTCAGAGGAAATGAAAGGGTCTTACTACAAGCAATATACCATTGAGTATGTTTGTATATGTGTGCAAACCTCAATCTTAGCTCCAGAACCATCACAAAGATTAAAAATGTCCATGGCAGGAATTTAACTCAGTTCTGTCGGATACAAGCCTGTTATTTTCATCTTGAGACACTGAACTCTACTGTTCCCTGTGCAACTCAATTCTGAGTTCAAGAGCTTGACATTCTGAGCTATTCATTGTTGATGTTATTGACTCTTAAAAATTACTGTCTGACAATGCAGAGAAATGCTCTAAAAAGTGCAATGCAATGGAAGCAGAGGATCAAACTCAGACCTGTGCCAGGAAAGGGAAAGACCCTACCCCCAGGTATTCTCCACACATGCACAGCTAGGCATTTATAGCATTTATAGATTGAGACATACGCATTTTTTTCTTAATCTTATAGATCCTCACGCAAATTTTTTGACAGAATTGCAGCATAAAAATCATTGCTGAAGGGCACAGTGAGAAATGTTTCAGCCAAAATAAAATGTTCTAAAAGCAGTTTTCTGGTGAGTCATTCAATGTCCACTCGAGGACTTAGAAAAGTTAAAAGAACTGCATAAAAAAAAAAAAAAAAAGGAAAAAAAAAAAAGCTCTGCTTGTCACCTTTGCAACATTCAAATTGTGATCTCCTGAAACAGGTCTTTTCTAAATGGCAGCCTTTTCAAATTCATTTGTGGTGTGATTTCTGGATGAAAAAGAAAAAAAGTTTCCTGCCTACATTCCCCTTCAGAGATACCATCTGGATTGCAGACAATTCACCCAAATAGAAAATTAAGCTTGGCAGGGGAAAAAAAAAAAAAAAGACCCTTGAGTATCTTTCCAAATTGATATTTCAGTATCTCTGTTTTGCACCAACAGAAACAAGCCCAAATTCTCTGGTAGAGAGTGTGTGCTAGCATGGCCTCTATTTTATTAAGAAAAAAAAAAAAAATCATGGCAGTCATTTAGCTGTAAAGGCCAAGATATAAAATGTCAGTTTTATTTATGGCAAGTAGCTGGGTAGAAAATATGTCCTGGCATCATTTGAGATTTCAAGAACTTTGTTTTTCTTTTTCTCTTGCTGCATGAAATAATGCTGTATTCTTAACAAACAAACAAAGCAAAACAAAGAAGGAGACAGCCCTTCCCAGCAAGAGAGATCATGTTCTTCTCCTCACATAACCACCTCCAGAGTGAGGGGATCTGCTAGAGACATAGGGATGTAAAAGTCAAATCAGATACGACAGGGGCTTAAACCCACGCTTTCCATCTCCAAGTTCACATGCTAATCACTCGAGAAATGAGCACTCTGGATTTGCTGTTTTCTGCTCTGTTTTTGACTAAAAATTCCATGCTGGACCTGAAAACTGTTCTTGTCAAAAGAAAAAAAAAAAAAAGGTGTCACTGAAGTCAGTCCACCCTTGCCACGTGTGCAGCTGTCAATGAACCCACATTTTCCGACAACAAACACTTCCATCGGAAAATTCCTCCCCAGTTCCCAATGATGAGCAATAATTTATTCCTTTGCTGAGTCCCCAGAGCTACTCAGAGTCAGCAATACCCAGAACATGGCCTGTAAGACAACAGCCACACTGAGGCTAATGAACAGCAGTTATCTGGCTTTGTGCAACCAGTACGTGAGTGTAACATGACCATGGCTGCTGACTTGTGCTTTGATAAGCCTACACAAAGGTCATTAAATCATTAAAACACCACCTGAACCAGCTTCCTAAACAGCCCTAATTAAACTTAAACAGTTAGCAGCAGTTCTGGGTTTTGCTTTTTTATTTTCAGCTTATAGTTAAATTCTCTCCACTATAATCAATTATCCCATGGCTTACATTTGTGTATTATATATCTCTTTCCCAAAGGAAACCTCCTTAAGAGCTTACCATGCCACTGAACACAGAGAACTGGAAAGCTAACCTGGCATGCTCCTCTTATCTGGATGTGAAAAGTGACATCAGACTGAGCCCTGACTCTCCTAACACTGGCAAATTAGACAAGCCAGGTTCTGTAAACACTTTTTTTTTTTTTTTTTTTTTTTTTGGTGCTTCAAAGAGGCTTTATCAGTCCAAAAAGAGCCGAGTATGGATTTCTAAAAGCAGGCTTAGATCTCTCAGCCAAGCACACGCTGAACCCTTGCTTCTTCTATCCTATGACAGCAGAATTATAAAAAGCAAGGCAGTGCCTGCTACTTTTTAGCTGCTGCTTCTACTGGCATCCCAGGGTTTCCTTTTCCATGCCAGCAGAAGTTTGGCTTAGGGGAAAAAAAAAAAAAAAATTCATCCCCAGAAAATGGATTCTTGAAATCTGGATCTGCACAGAGTGTAGCCCGTTTCTATATCTCTGGGCTGATTAGTCTGGAGGCTAATGTGACTTTGTTAACAGAAGGGCTCAATGGGTCTCCTAGATGCTTCTGAGTGAGCAGGCATTTACTTCCGAAAGCAACTTGCTTTTTCTTCTGTTAATTAATGTGTTGTTAATTGCAGTGTTTTCCTTAGAGTGAGAAACCTCATCATCTGCAGCATTTGCCAGACCTCGTGCGCAAAGGCTAGATGTGCCAGGCATTTTCAGCTCCTGTGAAAATGAAGCAGTTTTTGGAGTTCAATACCCAGGGCAAAACCACTGGAATCCCCACGGGAGTCAGAGACCCACTTGCTGGCAGTGGGGGGTTATGAGCTGCTGGTTACAAAATACTTTGTACGTAGGTGTCTACTGGTGCCAATTTGAAGTATGGTTCTTGAAGAGTCATCTCTGTGAGAAGGTGAGCAAACACACACCCCAAAACCATCAAGCAGGAACCTCACTACTTTGGGCACCCAAGACAGATGCCCAACAAAGCACAGTGCTGCTGCACCATCCAAGGCAGGGCTTCCTCCATGAAGAGCCACCACACCACCAAAATAGCTTAAACGCATAAAACACACTGAAGGATTATGATTGATGTAGTAAGGAGAGATCTTGCTCACAGACCTTGGGAGATTGTGCAGTCACCACGGCAGAAGGTCTTAGAATCAGCACAGACAGAGGGAGTGGGTCTTACCTTGGGGCAGGGAGATGAGCTAGAGGATTTCTTGGAGTTTATTCCGTCTTCGTTTGTTAAAGTCTTTTATTAATACAAGACTCGGATCTAGTGAACATAATCCAAGCGCTGAAAGCTCAGTGACAAATTGAGGGCAGAAATAAACTGCACATTTTTTAACACTGGAACAGTTTATCTAGGAACGGCCTGGGTTTTCTTTTGCTTGATGCCTAAGTTAAGATTAGATAGCATGCTGTTAGTTATGTGGTAGCTCAACACAGACTAATGAGCTTGCAGGATACATGAGGTCTGCCTCTCACCTTATGTGCTAATGGGCTTTCATTTTTATCTTCAAATGGATTATTGTCCCAAATGAATTCATTGCTTATAAGAGGACCATGAAAAGATTGCAGTAGAAAGACCGAACTAGAATGATTGTGGAAGCCAGACTTGCCCTTACTACAGAGCACAAAAACCAGAAGATTTGGTTGAGAAGAAAATGTTCCCCTCACCAATTTCTCTCTCAAAAGCAGGACTCTGTGTTACCCTTAAACCAATGGACAGAAACTAGCAAGGATGTTCTCCAAGATCCAGAATAAAGGCATTCCCCTCAAGGCCATGCTTCAGTAATTATCTCAAACAGCAATCGTCTAGCATAACAACAACAACAACAAAACCAAATGCCCACATCTCAACCACAGCTGATGCCTAACATGAATGGCTGGAATATTTACAAGGTCTGAATTTGTACTGCAGTCTTCCCAGTTGCTTTCCTTGCTATTACAGACCCATTTACCATGGTAAATGAATGCCATTTACCATGGTAAATGAGTGAGAGAAGAATTTGTTAGGTCATAAAAATCATGGATGTACATGTTATGTGTGGTGAATGGTTGGGGAAGAACAAGCATATTCTCTGATGTTACCCCACCAAAACATCATGCCTGAGCCACAAGGACTGATTTGAACAAATTAAAGGCTAATTCCATGTATTTGTGCAGTGATTAAGTACAGAATATTAACAAGTTCAGTGACAATGTACAGGAATGTATCTTGGTAATAATGTGAATCACTTTTGTGTCTAAGTAATCTGAGTTTTACTGAGCTAATAGATACTCTAAATCACACCGTGTCAGTCTAGAGCAAGTGATGAAGATACGCTGATTATGCTGCTGTTTATGTTCCTGATCCTAGTAAGCAAAGGACAAAAAATAATTTCTTTTTTTTTGCTGTGCACCCACTTTTAGGAACATGTTAAACCAAATTGCAAAATACCTGGCTTAAATCGTTGTCGGTTTTGGTAGAGCCATCAAAGGTAATAACCTATCTCTTAACTCCTGAGGGGAGACATTTGCTTGAAGGAGATACTTTGCAGCTTGCAAAGGGCCAGACTAGACATAGTTTGCAGAACAGGCCACAATAAAGCAAGCTTTTGTTTCTGGCGATCAAAAATGCCTAAGAACTACAGTTTTGGTACCCAGAGCAAGGGTTTTCTGTGTTGTTTCAGCTGAAGAATTGCCATAGTTTTAAGACATTTTTCTCCCCCTTAGGTCTTGGTTGAACAAAATGCTTCAGCACGTGGTTAACTGTAATCACTTAAGTCATCTCATTCAAGTCAGAGCTTAAACACTTTGCTGAATTGTATTTAAAGTGGGGAATGAGCGCTTGAATTTTCAAAAGTCTCTAATTGCAATTAGCTATGCCAAGGGTAATTTTTCATCTTATTTCTGTATTTGGTGGACAGTTTGGATTAGAGAAAAAAATGACTGCAAATCCTGTTTTATATACAAAACCCCTCTGACTACATGTGAGACTGTAACGCCGGATTTGTTTTAGAATAGTTTTGCCCTGGAATTTATTCCAACCTTCCAAAATAGAAGCCAAAGTTATCTTAAAATTCCAGTCTGCTTTATGAAAGCCTTAGGTCTCAGACTTGTAATTAAGATACTGTGGCTTAACAAGTTACTAAGCATCAGCTAAACTGAGGTAATTGTCTGGATGCAAACCTTACAGCAAATGCTTAACCTAAATGCTGAGTCAATTCATCCCTGGGCAAATGCAGAATAATTTAATTTAACACTTCAGAATAAGCTAAAATGTATCACTGCACGTTTGCCACGGAAAAAGAGAAGGCAGTTGCTCCTACTGAGGAGAGACATGGTAACTCACAACCCTGGTCAGAATGGGTAACAACTGATGCTTGGCAGTGACATTCTCCTACAGGTGTTTAACAGTGTACTGATCAAAGGAGATAGTTCAAATCCAGCACACGTTGACTGAAGTGACCATTTGAAGACACATAATGAGGCAGATGGCTCTCAGTCCATTTCTGGAGTACGTGCATTCATCACAGAAATTGTTGTGATGCAAGAAGTAGGAAGGGAGCAATTTGCCTGTCTGTAGGAAGCTAATGAGGTCCTTGGAAAAGAGGTGCAGATTTATGAATACCTTTGAAAGGATGGATAGGGGCTGATTTTCTGCTGTCTTGTCCCATTCAAGAGCCAGAGGACATCAGAAGAAACTAAATAAGTGGCAGGACAAAAGGAAGAGGATAAGATGCTTTCTCACACATTTTGCAGTTCAGCTATGGAACATCTTGCTGTAGATTACTGTGGTTGTGGAAAGTTTACTGGAGTTCAAAAAATATCTAGATGAATTCCCAGGAGTAAAATCTATCATTGGGCTTTAATAAAAAATAATAGCTTGTCTCAGGGGGTCAGTGGACCCCAAATAATTTGGTTTAGAAGTACCTTAAGAAGGAATGTGGCAGAACCTGGCTCTGTAGGTGAGTGAGTGCACATGGACATGAAGCGGAGGGCAATCAGAGAAGTTTCTGCAGTCCTCATAGCCTTTAGAAGACATCAGTTTGTTTATAAAATGGAAGCCTCAGCAGAGAGTGAGGGCCAGGACAGGGCCACAAGGGTGAATTCATCTTTCACTTTAAACCGGAGGCATTTTAAGGAAGTAATTCCTTCAAAGCATGGGTAAAGCACTCTGATGTGGTGTGTGTGGGGTGCTATTCTACCGGAAATTTGGCACATTGAAGTACATACAATCATCTCCCAGGCCTCTGGGGTTTGCTTTTGGTGGGGCTGAGAGGCAGCTGTATGCAGATGCATGAGTAATGAGGTCAGGAACCAAAGCAATTCCTGCCAGATACCTTTGCCTGGCAATTTTATTTCTGCTTTGTAAGCATCCAGGAGAACTTTTGTAAGGTATTTATTAGGAATCAATATGTCTGATCTACAGACCATAATAACACAAGATACTGGAAGTAAGAGAATAGTCTTTAAATATCAATTTGCTCTTAAGAATAGGAAAAGAAATTGTCCAGTGTGGTTCAATAACAGACACAGAGAATCTTTTAAATTATTATTTTCTTAATGATAAGGGACTGATATGAACAAACTTAGTATCACATGAATCCCACAGAAGTCAAGGACATGCCTAATGGTGGGAATGTGCCATGTTTTTAAGTCTACGGGAAGACAGCTGGTGAACAGAGCATGACATTCAAACGTCTCCTCCAATGGTCAAAAGGTTAAATGTTAAAAGTGAGTTTAGTCTGAACTTTCAGGATCTGAGAACTCTATGCGAAATGAGCTACTAGGACAGAATATCAGAGACTGGGACAGGAATTTGCAGAGGTTTTTCCCAGTTGGAGCAGTGGGCTGAAATAAACATGATTTCTTTCCTCAAAGACAGGCATAGTTTTCTGCTTATGAAGGGATATGCAGTGGCTCACATGGGGAATACATAAGATGGGGAATAAATAGCAAAGCAAAGGTTTTGTATTCCCCAGTGTTAGTTTGGGGATTCCAACCAAATGGGAGACAGGACTTCAGGATGCTATGGAAAATGGACACATAAAGAGGAACATCACCCTGCAAGGTGTCTAAAACAATAATTTCTGACTCACCATCAATAAAGTCTTAGCTGAAGTACCATGTATTTTTATAGACATCACACTTCAAAAAGAGGACAAAACCTCTAGTGAGATCCAGAGGAAAAAGAAGCAGCTGATCAAGGTTCTGGAAAACTCTAAAGGAAAGACTGAAAACATTATGGTGTTCAACACACTCTCTGTCTTCATGTTTTAAAGAGGAATGCATATAGACGAAGATGATAAATGGTTCCTGGGGTCTGTGGAGAGCAAGAAGAGAAACTGCAGGCTTAACCAGGCAAGGAAAATATCAGCTTTGCAATGGGAAAATAGAAAAGACAGCGAAGCTCCGAACTGCCTGCCTGATAAGCTGGGGTGTCTCCATTGCTGAAGGTTTGTAAGGACAAATTTGACAGGTATCTGTGAGAAGTGATACAGGCAAGGCACGTGCACTTCAGCAGCCTTCACACAGGGAGCTGCTGGGCACAGGTTACTGCTGTGGAGTCGTTCCCTCCCGTACTCCATTCCTGTAGCTGACACTTCTCTGCTGTACCATTCAGAGCAGGCAAATGGACACTTTTGTTATTTAAGATGCACTGACACCAATCTCAATCCTGAAGCCATATGTGTACTAGGAGGCACTTCCAACGATTTATGCAGCTTGTGGCCTGATGCCAGGACAAAGAAACAGTGGGAGAAAAGCACCATTTTTTTCTCTTTTTGCCAAGTTAATATTTTCAAACTTTGGAGTTTCAACTTTCTGCCATGTCAGAGGCCCCTTCATAGTATCTGATTGATAAAACACTTTTTCATTTACTTTTTTCATTTACTTTTGTTTGTGTGACCTCCCTATTCGCGTGATTTGTTGAAGGTGTCAGAGGTGATACATTTAAGCCACCCTCAGTGACAAGTGCTTGGATATTTATAGGTCACTTTAAATCAGCTCCTGTCCTTGGGTGCTATATATTCAGCTGCATAACCACTGTCCTGCTTTCTGCATTCTGCAACCGTAAATATCCTGGTGTCTATGGATAATGTTTTTATTTTTTCTCACATCAGGCCACTGATTTCGGCAAGACTGTTAAGACGGGTTGTAGACATTCTGATGGAAACTCTTCAAGGCTGGGGATAGGGAGACATGGTTAAGTGTCCAAATTAAACCTCCTCTTGTTCTGGGTGCTCACACCAGGAACAGTCGCTACAAACACTCCATAAACGTATTAGCGAGCTAAAGAGTGATATTTCCTAAGGGATACATATCTAAAATGGACTAAATTTTGAAATGTTAATGTCACTTGACAGTCTAGGTAGGGATCCCTGTTGGATAACACTCATAACATGGGAACCTAGGTTTTAAGCATCTTAGAAATGACAGTCTGAATCCAGGTTCATGAAATGGTTTACAGAAATTAGACTTTTGTTTGTTTCCTTTTCCTAAACCTGCACCCAAAAAGGTCAGCTGAGTCACTTTCTGTCTTGTATTAGGAGTTTTCCCCTCCAGACTTCGGATTTCTCTCCCTCCTTTGAAGGCAGTCTTCCTAGAGACCCAAAAAGTCTTCCTAGAGACCCAACACTACCTTCACTGGCTTTCTGTCATGCATCATTCCCAAGGGCTTGATACTGAACAAAAAATCAGTGGTACCTACTTGTTCAATAGAAAACTTGACTATCCCTCCAGACACAGTGTTTTCAGAGGAATTATAGTTATGTCTAATTTTAATCTCCATCTGCACTGAGTGGGTGCAGATAGGCACATAAGTGGCATAGTGGTGCGAGCAATTTCTGATGAAAGCAGAGTTGCAGAGGAAAGCAGGTAAATGTGACAAATGCTGTCAGGAAGGAAAAAGCTACACATTTCTCATTCCTTTCTCAGGGATAACAGGAATGACTGCTCCAACTTTTCTTAAAGTCATAGCTTAACTCCAGGATACCCCAAAACAGACATTGGAGGGTCTAGGTGGTGACAGACCATGTCTGCATTGTTTTGGGGTGTCCTGGTGTTAAGGTGTGAGAGTTACTTTCAGTTTGACCACCCAAAAGACTATTTTACATTCAGAAAGCAAAGTAGTTGTTAAGTCTTGCATCTGTGGGGTTCCGTCAGAGAAAAAATGAGTGGTTATATCTTTCAAGAGGCGTAATAAAAATGTGTTTTATTTTCTGTCCTTTGGGACACCATAGGGTGATCATCATAAAAGTTCGTGGATCGTTCAGTTTATGGCTATGATGGAAAACCTATTAAAAGTTCCCCATGTGATGATAACATTCACTGGGGTCTCCAGCCCCCTCTCTTCCCTGCTGTCAGTCTCTGGTGATGAGTTCAGGTGCAGCAGGCATGTCAGAAAAGGTAGTGTGACAGCAGGTTTAATTTCAGTTGGGGACTGAGATGGGGCCAAAGCCATTAAAGGTGATTTAAAGCAGGTGGGGTTGAATCTGTCATGAGTGTTTCATAATGCTGTGTTATTCTTAATGTATGATTACACTAGTCCCTGTGGATCATCTCTGGATTTACAGTGTTTGCATAAATGTTTGGCTGTAAATTAGAAGATGTTTTTGAGTGGTGCTTCACTAGCTGGAAGCCATAGATTTGCAGTCCCTGCTGAGCCATCAACCATCGTAGGGGAGATAAACCAAGAAGAACTTGACTCCTGGGCTCAGCAGCAGTGATGAAACATGCAGGACTGTCAACATTTCTGGAAGAGATGATGTCTATTTTGCAAATTAGTTGTGTGTTTGGGCAAGGAGAAGGAGGGCAGGAGGCATTTGGTTCCCCAGGTACCTCTTTCTGTGGTTAAAAGGACAACGTGACTGAGAGTGGAAGGTACCCGAATTTCATAGAATTATTAAGGTTGGAAAAGACCTCCAAGACCATCTGGTCCAACCATCCCCCTACTAAACCAACTTGTGTCTTTGGACTCACAAATGAAGAATCGAACTCTTGACTGCAGAGTGAAGACCATTTCCAGGGGGCACAATTTCAGGTGTGTTGCAGGTCCTGCAGGGTATTGTGTCAGTGGTTGCTGGGTGTGATGGCAGTTGAATTTGTCTCTCAGGCTACAGAAACTAATGCCTAACAGTGCTGCCCCAGTCATCTACTGAGCCTCAGGCAGACCTTTGAGCTATTTGTTCAGCTGGGGCAAGTTTTCCTTCTTAATCTTTTCAGCTTGGCAGGAGCACTGCTGAGCACACAAGGAAGCTCATCAGCTGCTGGCTGGATGTTTGGACAAGGGGATAACTCCTGCTGAGGCTGGTGAGCTCCAGTCCTGTCTAATTTACATTGTTATTTATTCTGCAGGCATTCCTGTGCTTCCTGAGTACAAGCTGGCTTTTCAGCACGTTTACAGCCACACTCCCACAGAGAGCCCAGCAGTGACAGACAACTACATACAGAAGCAACAGCCCCCTTGCATTAAGGAGGACTGGTGCTTGTAGGCCAGCAGTAAAAGGCCACCCCACTCTGTAGAGAATGGAAGAGGGGATTGATTAACCAGGGCACATTTACTTCATGTTCTGGGGCACTATATTTTGTTCAGACTACAGCAGTTTTCAAAGCCGCAGTTTTTCAGGTATATGCCATTCCCAAACAACCCTGGAAATGAGAAATGTATTTGCTCCCTGTCTTCCAGATGAGATTAAGGTGACTTGGTCAAGAGCCCATAAACCACCTGTGGCACAAAGCATCACTGTATGTGACCTCTGGGCCTCTCAGAAACTCAGAACTGCTTATTTCCACCCTGCAAGCTCAGCTGGAGAGGTCCTTCTTGGATGCATGGGCCTGCATGACAAAAACACGCACAGCATTTGAAAACAGAGCTTGGTGAGCCCTCCCCAGCTGGCAGGAGGTCATCTATGCAGACTGACAGCATGGCCAGGAGCACACACTGCTTTCAGAGTGGCACATAGCCAAAGTCTCCAGCCTTTAGCTCTGAGAAAGGAAGCCTCATCTCTCTAGGGCTGATGTCACATCTGAGGTTTAATTAAGCTGTAAGGAGCACAATGATATTATAACAAAAGACATTTGTTGGTGCCAGAGGGAACTATTCCCACCCCTGGTAACACATGTCACAAACATGCAGGAGAGGAGACAGGAATTCTTCATGGCTTCAGCTGAAGGGCCCTGCAGGAACCCGAGTGTTACCTGGGGCTGGAGGAAAGAGGCGGAAAAAGGAACAGTGGCTCTGTTACTCCCACGGGCTCTCCATGGGCCCCTGGTGCTAGTTTCAGCCACACCTGCAAGGTGCTGCTGCTAGGAATTGACAGCCTGCCAGACCTGCGTGTATAGCAGCAAGGGTTGGGCACCTCACAGCTAACCAGGGAAAACACGTGGATAGTGGGTCCTGGGGTGATGGAAGATCAATGCATTGAGGGATCTCAGTTTAGCTCCTAATCTGTATCCAAAATCTTAGTGTGACAGTCCTGGGTTTCCTATCTGCATGGTGATATGAGTGTTCTTCTACCCTAAGAAGAGTGTTCTGTAGGTAAAATCCGTTTGCTGTCTCAAAGTACTCGAAATCCTTCAGTGCTATGTGTTCATCTGAATGCCTATTTAGATATTTTCCCAAAGGAATGAGCAGGAAGAAAACATCACTGTAGACTCCCTCACCCAGTAAAATACATCCTAGAGTCTGACGGCAGTGAGCAAAACCTGTGCTTATCTTTATTCACCATCACTACCTCCTCTTAGACTGTTGCAAGTCAGAGATCGGCCTGGGGGTTGTCACAGTCCCTTGTCACTGGGAATGGCAAACAAACCTATGGGCAGCACATTGTGTCTGCTGGGATGGAGTCAAACCTTGATTGGGGAAACTGCTTTGGTATCTTCTTTGGCAGCCAGCTGAACCTGTCTGAAAATGCATCCAAGACCATTAGGAACTGGTAGATGAAATGTCACAGGATGGACACAGCCTTCTGTAAGAAAAGAAAATAAAAAAAACAAAACAAAACAAAAACCAACAACAAAAGTTGTCTTTTACAACAGCAGCTGCCAGTGTGGACTTGCTGCTCCATGCTGATTGCCTCCTGGACTAGATCTGCCTGCCACGTAGTGCTCACGACCGGCACAAGCCTCAGACCAGGAACTGCTGGTCTCAATAGAGTGTCACCTGGGAGGTGACGAACACAGACAAAGGCACCTCTTTAATTTTTATAGCGCTGCTAAGCCCTCTCTTTTGTAGGGTTGGATTTAGCACAGAGCCCATGGCTGCCTGATGATGTGTGAATGGGATGTCAGAGAGGAACTGACCTTAGAGCTGATGACAAGTTGTACTGGCAAAAGCTGGTGTAGCTGAGTGAAGGCTGAAACCCTGCTGCAGAAAAACCAAGGCAGAGTTGGCACGGGGTGAAGGAAGCAGGCACAAATATGTGGCATGGCAACTACTGATTAAGACAGCAAACACCACCACACAGGGGTGATTAGGGAATGAGGAGAGGATAGCATCTTAGTAAAAGAAGCAAAACCAAACAAACAAGGTATGGGACTGTGAAAACTAAGCTGAGCTGCCGTAAGGGCTGTCTTTATACTGCACTTCTAATTTAAGAGATTTTACAGCAAGAATTACACTTTTTGCCTGCCTCCTCCTCTTCTTATGGAAGTACTTGTTTTCCTTTACCTGGGAACAGAGAACCCCGTACATAAATCTTTATGGCTCTCCTGCTGTTTTATGTCATTGTGTAACTGCAATAGCCTAATTTGTCCCTGCCTTCTCTCAGGGAAATTTCCCATGTTCAAATTTCTTTTCAAAGGCAGCAAGGACAATACTGCTTCATATATCCTTCCTGTATGCTGGGCAAGGATTTTCATGTCAGCTACAGAATTAATTTGTGCGATTAAACATACATGCACATAGCTCCACACAGGCTTTTGCAAGCAGGCAGGACATTTTTTGCCCACACTGCAAACTGGTCCAACAGCTATGGAAATGCAATCACAAGGTGCTGAGTGACAACTAATATAGCATGCTTCTCACAAGCTCTTATTAGCTGGGCTCAGCAATGCACTAAAATGACTGCACTTCTTGCCACATGGAGCTGGTTGGTGTGGGGTCAATTCAGAGCACAATATTTCAGGCCTGACATTCCATCCCATGGGGTATTGGCTTCCTTTAATGAGGTTTATCAGATTCAGATAGAAAAAACAGAATCACGGGAACAGAAAAATCTCCACAGACCACCAGCCTGGAGATCATAGCTGAAGAACATTTGTGTGAGGACTAGCAAGACCCCAAAATGAAGTGAACAAGACTGATGTTGACAGTTTATTACAGTTCTTGGCTGGATTAGTGAACACATATATACTTTTTTTTTTTTTTTTTTTTTTTTTTTCTTAAAGGCATTGTGTTTTAAGCCAAAATCTGACGTGATTTATGTATTACTTAAAATTTAAACTAGAGCTCATTGGTGTATTTTCAAAATAAGGAAATTTCACAGAAGTGTAGTGTTCTGGGGCCAGAGCATGTCACAGAGATGTGTCTGTCTCTGACTACTACCATGAGTTAGGATGAACTACGCCAGGGTGAACTAGGCCAAACCTTTCCCTAGGAGCGCTGTCTAGGTCCATGACACTGTGGTCATGTGTGGTCACCATGAGAGAGAGACAATGATATCAGATCTTTTTGAACCTCAAATAACTTGTTTAACACTATTTTGTCCCTCCAAAAATATTCCAAATTATTTTTTTGCAAGTCTGTGCTGCCATCAGCTTTGGCTTCAAAGGATGGTGAGCTCTTGCAGATTTCTAGGGCGAACTGCACCTGGTGTGTTTATTGTTGGTTTGGGAAAGGAAGCAACCAGCTTCACTCAACTTTCCCATTGAAAAAACCTTTCATGGCAGCATTTTCCTCACACTTCAGTGTTCTCTCCTGAAACCCCCAAGGTTTCAGGATCTCTTTCCAGCAGCTGGTTTGCCGTGACCAAAACCCTCCCCATGTAGACATGAAGGTAGCTGAGGCTGTAGCTGTATCCCAAGAAGGAATTTGTAGGTTCTGTGAAGCCCCCTGGGACCTTCCATTGAGGTTCTGGTAGTGCTTTCTTCCTCTGTCCATTCTCAGGGAGTCAAAGGATGACTCCTTCAGTAATGATGAGGCCAGGACCAAGCTGGCCATCCACAGAACTGGGAGAAGTATAAAGCAGGGCCAACTGTGGGATCTATCACCGGCTTTCCTGACCTAGACTGATTACCATTGGGCAGCACTGACAGATATCTTGGACCTCTTCATGGAAAAATCAGGTGCTGCATGTTAGCTCTGCTCTCCTGTTCTCACCCCACCTTCATTTTTTCTATTTTTGCCCCCTACCTGCTACCAAGTCATCTTCCCCATGGAAGGGGCTTCATTACTTCTTGTTTGGACAGGATCTGGCTTCATTTCTGGGAAATTCAGCAGAGTCTGTAGTTACCACAGATGCCTGTAGGGCTGCAACAGGACTGGTATTCAGAGATACTGTAGAATGAAACATATCTGACACAAGGTGTACAAGGAAAACTATTTGTAGAAAAGATCCCCAAACCGAACTGATCCAAAGCTTCTGGCTTCTCTGAACTCCAGACTTGTCTTATCAGTAGGAGACAAGAATGGTCTGAGAGTTAAAACACAGTCCATGAGCTTGGGAAACCTGGTTGCAATTCTTGGCTTCTCCAAGAACTTCCTGACCTTTTCCTAGTGCTTTCATTCCTTCTGTGGGTCATTGCTTATTGACAGATTCTCCTCAGTATTGCTTAAACCCAGGCCTGGAAAATGGTGACTGTATGACTTTAGATATTTGTAAGGTCAAGATAGACCTGTTAGGTATTTGGAGGGTGGAAAATAAACAACAGAAAACAATTCAGCTTGAAGGCATATATCCAGCATAGCCAGCCTGAACCCAAACATTCAGCTTTGGCAAAACCATAAACAACTGAAAGCAGCATGTGTTATAATAGGAGGCACTGGGGAGCCTTGCAAATCGGTCAGCCTGTAATAAAGTGACTGAGTTCCTAGCACAACACCCTGATTTTTTGCTGAGGTTTTTCAGTGATGGTGCAATGCAAGTCATTCCAAACTACAACACACTATGGACAGAAAAAAGTACATTGCGTGGCAGAAAATAAACCCCATTTTGATAGTTTCAGGTCTACATGTATAAACCTGTAGGGAAAAAAACATATTCAGAACTGCTTCTTGTCTCCCAACAACATTCATATACACCCTTTTGAAGCTTGGGATCTGTTATATAAAGCTAAAAGGGTACAAGGACAGTCATGAACTTTGGATGAGAGCTAGCACAGACTGTTCTCCTGGTTCCTTCACTTTTGGAAGGAGTTTGTCATGGTGGGAGTCCTAAAGAACAAATTATAATCCTACTTTATGAAGAAAAACAAGATCTCTCCAAACTAATCTGCACCAGACCTGAGCAATGGAAAAAAAAAAAAAAATCATTCCTAATGCCAAATCTAGCAATGGGTTTAATCTGGAGGTTATGAGTACTCATACCTGCTTTGCTCCGGAAGATATTCTCACTACACTACCTCCATCAGTACTGGGATGTTTGCCTCATAACCTGTCTCTAGCTGAACCTCAGCCCCAAAATACCAAGAGAAATAAATGGGTAAAAAGAGATAGAATTAGTAACTATGTGTCATGGGAAACAAAATGTTCCTTTTCCTTCTGTGTAGCTAATGTGAGTCCCTTACGTCCTCCATACACAACAGTGCAAAAAGGATCAGTGATTTGGCAACAAAACCCTCTCACCCTCCCTTGCAGGAACACATAAACCACCCAGGCGTCTCCCCATCAAAATCTTTCTTTTAGCTTCAGACCTGCCCTGATCCTGCCACAGGATCCTCACTTGATCAGGGTCCTCTCTGAAACCATGCACCTTCCCTTCCAGAAGGGAAAGAGGCATGCAGGCTTACAGCTGTAAATGTTTCACTGCTTGTTTAGACTGCCACTGACCAAGAAGCATCTGCAATGATTTTGTATGGAGGAGGCTTGGCAGCAGTAAATTACCATCTGACCTGATATTGTGGTTGTTTAGCTTTTTTGCTTCTTTTTCTCCTGTTCCTCCAAGGAGATCTGGGATCCGGGACATGTTAAACATTATTTTGCTGACTTTAAATCGTTTTGCAATATTGCAGTCAACTTGAATGCCAAACTTAAGCCTGTAAACTCTATTTTTAACCTTGACTTTGTCAGTGCAATGGATACTGTCATATCAAAGTATTTAAGGGTTTGTGGTAAAACTTCCTCAAACCAATTTTTGCTCAGATGAGAATAGTCTTACTGGAAGTCTATACAGATAGGAGCTATAAAAATTGGGTTTAAAATTGAATCAGGCTGCAGGAACAAAACAATCCTTTTGTACCACAGCATAAAAGCAGGCTTTTTTTTTTTTTTTTTTTTTTTGGAACAGGGATGGGCTCTGTTCATAGCATATACATCAAAACAGCCAAGCTTCAGTCCTGAAAGGATCCCATGAATGAAAACTGTTCTGCAAAATGGTGCTTTTGGGCTGTATTCACGGAGCAGAGCTACCAGCTGTTGGCTGAGCCAGCATGGCTATTTGCCTTCCTAGCCTTTCAGAAGACACAAGCCAGGTTTCGAGCACCTTTGTTGCAAGGGCCTGTTACCCTCAGAATTATGAGAAGAGAGGCATACCCCAAGCACGTGGCTGGCTGGGATCGCCCATGGCCAAAGGCAGTGCTGAAGAGCCCACACAGCTCACGTTTCATGGCCGGTCAGCAGCAGCTGGGCAAGGTGCCAGCCACGTGGAACTCTGCGCGTGCATGAGCCGTGCCAGAAAGTCGGTAACACCTGCCTTTAAATTGAGGTAAATGTCTCTTAGTTTATAGGCACAGAGTGTGGCCTGCATGGAGGCATCCAGCTATCGTCTTCTGGAACAAGGAGACAACTGGCTACCAACCTGGGAGTCTGGGCACAGGTGCACGTCTGGTTATGGATCAGTCCCATGGAGATAGCCATCTCTGAAGCATGGCAAGCACAGAATCCAGTAATTTCTTGCAGGAGCTCAGGTCTACTCTCCAGGAATCATCTACCAGAAATACGATGCCACGTGAAAACCTGGAGCTGTCAATGCAGCAGAGTAAAGCTGACAACTGTGGTTTGAGCCTTATGTAGTCTTAGACACAGGCTGGAGGACTAGAGAGTTGGATGCTATTCATCTCCAGGAATATCACTGGGAAGGTTGTCTCTGTTGGTTATTTTTGTTTGCTGGCTTGGTTGTTTACTTTTGGCCCCTCTAAAATACAAACAAACTGGGGAATTAGAAAGTTGAGGACTAACAGCTTTTACCTGAGAACCCAAAAGCACCATTGCGGAATTTGATGGATCTTGGCCTTGCCTGAAAAATAGGAACTTTTTCAAGCCAGATCCACACATCTACCCAACAATAAAGAATATAAGTAAGTCACTCATGATTACAGCAAAACTGGGAAATACTGATGGTAAAAATGTGAGACACAAAGGTGAGGAAAAAAAGATATTACTGATGAAAAGTTACCTTTGAATATCACTTCAATTTATTACCTACTTAAACTACATAAGCCTTTCAGGATATCCTAGCAGGATGAAAGGATACTGCTGTGACTAGATTTTATTGCTGATATTATAAAGGAAAAGGCCAAATAATAAAAAAAAAAAAGATGCTGAGATCAGGAATAACAGCCTGAAATGACTCTGACGCGCATTCTGCAAGTTCATATACTCAGGTTTTCATTTGGATAGACAGATGATAGTTTGAGGTCTGTTTCAGCTTTTCTTGGTGATAATGGGGATGCAGATACCCCATCTTGATATTTTAGGTAACTTCTCATTCACACTGGGCATAGGCAGCTTTCAGTTTGGGATTGTCCCCCACCCTGTTTTGGCTACATCTATACAGCTCTCATTCAGTAGACCAGAGAGCAACCAGAGAGACAATGTCATCCATTTCAAATACTTGGCTTCCTTATGGACAAGCTTCAGATTGTATCTATTTTTGTCTTCCAGCTCAGTAGATCACCTCACAGACTGTGAAGGCGTCAGTCATCTTTTGATGTGGAATGGTACACAGTCTAAAATACACTTGGCACAGTCTAAAATACACTTGCATTGTAAGACTTGTTGGCTTATTGTCTGAAAAGAGACTCTAGCCCATGTATAAGCGCGTTGTTTTAGAACAGGACTCTAGCCGAGAGTTTGCAGGACAGATGCAAATGCTACTTGCAGAGCAACAGACCCATTAGAAGGAAATAGAGTAATTAAAAGGTCTTGCCCTGCAAAATCCCCTGTGTTCAAGCAGAGAGCATGTGCATCCAACACAGTATGCCCAAAACACACATTTGTGCTTGCAAACTGTGCTTACGCAAGAAAGTGCTTAAAACCTGGCCTAGGTCAAGTCTCAACTGGAAGGAATTTAGTGAAATGATCCATCTGGAGGTGTTCAACTACCAGACTGCTTCTCGGGTATAAGTGTTCCTGGCTTTGGGCACGCATTCACAGGCAAGTCTAATGGTGCACAGCTGCATCACACCCCCATGAGAAGAAGGCTCACGTCTCACATCTGGACACCAGTCTGTCAGACCCACCACCTTGCAACCTGGCTGTGCTAGGTACACCTTTCGTGTGTTTTCCCTCAGTCTTCAATGACTGTATGGCTGTCACGTTTGATGTTATTCTCAAGCTACGTGTGACAGAAAAAGTTGCATTTTCACACGTTTACACAATATCGTGTCCTCTTACTGTCCAATGAAATCCCCAACACCAGCCCTTTCTCAAAAAAATGAAAAACGACAATGGGAGATTCACCTGTCTCCTGCTATCACAAGGTCATGGTTTTCTTCATTGATTTTGGGCTTACCAAATCGTGCTTAAGTAGCTTTCAGGACGATTCGCATGTGTGGTTTATAGTGTCTGGATTCACATCAGTAAAGCTGAGGCACATCATGCATGATGGCCATATTTTATTTTTCATACCAGCACCAGATGCCTCATAAACTGGACAGTTTGTGTACACGCTGAACCTCCTCTTTTCTTTAACCTCACCACAATTCCATCAGCACCAAACAGGCCGAAGCATTCCTGTGAAGTGACCAATTAAACCACATTAATTATTTAAAAATAAAAATAGACAGGGTGTATTTTTTTCCCCTTTATGTCCTCTGAACCAAGTGCCAGGAGGAATTTCCACCCCCAAAATGAAGATTTATTCTTTGAAAAAGCTTAAATAAGAAAAAAAAAGAAAAAAAAGAAAAGCAAAAGACAAAAATAAACTCTTTTTGTCTTTCCAGCTAGCATTGCCTTTGAGTAAATTGGAAATCATTTTAGTTGGAGGTGATGATAGCCTGAGAGATCAAACTTGTGTGCATCGTCTCTGACTGCAGGATGCAAAGGTCTATATTGTAACTCTCCTGTAAGAACCTGGTTTGAAGTATTTTTATTTATGAAGGGACAGGGAACAAGCAAAATATATGGTCCTATCTTTAATTGCTCTTATTTAGCAAATAACAGAGCTTGAGGAGTTCTCTTTGTTTCTCTTATTAAACCAATGGCTTTTTTGTTTGTTTGTTTGTTTCTGTTAAAGAAAAGAACCTATAAACAATGCTGGGAAAACAGTGTTGGGAACACATTCAACAGGCACGGACAGCCCCCTTTGTAGGACTGTGAAGTCATTAGAGGTAATACCTAGAAGGGAACATAGTATTTAAGCTCTTCAGGTTAATACACATTCAGAGCAAAGCAAAAATCAATAATCAAATTTTCATTGAACAGTAATAAAAAAAAAATATTAAGAACTGTTTTGGAATATCTGCCAGGCAGAAATTTTGGTTAGGCAGAATTTGTGCATATTTTCTCCAATTTATAGCAAAATTTCCACAGAATCTGGGAAATCTGACTCTCTTCTCCAAGCTCAGTGACATATTAGGAGAATGAAAAATCTCCCACTTGATATCAACATCTTTGAGGTCTTTATGTACATGATCTTCATAAGGTATAGTCGCTCTTCCACAGCCGTACATCCAAACCTTCCCGCTAGAAATTCAGAGAAGTTTGGATCTGATGCCCTCAAGTTGTATGTGCAATGGTTTGCACTATGGACTCCCGTGGGTTTCAATTTCCATGGGCTCAAATTGCAGAGAAATAAGATTCATGACTGCGCTTCAAAGGTCACTCAGTTGTGCTTGAAGAGGCACACAAAGAGTTGTACAGGGAACTGGCAAACACCTGAGATGTAAAGTAAGCCTGGGCAAATATTTTACACCCAGGAGAGGTCTCATCTGAGCCAGTCAGATCATTTGAAACGTGCTACTTTTGCCTCACAGATTCAAACGCTCCTCTTGCTTTCCTTCCCCACCACAATAACTGAATACAAGGAGGATACGTCCTCTTTCCTTCCTGAGCGTAAGCCAATGGAAAACAAAAGCGCTCATTCAGCGAGCATCCCTAGGAGGAAGCATCAAGAGAAAGGGGCAAGTCACAGACAACAGCAGTCTGTGTAGAACTGAACTGCTCCTGATGAGCAAATGTTGCAAGATTTACTGGAAGACATCAAATGCTTTTATGCACTCCCATTCTCCCCTTACATTTTTTTCTCCCTCATCTGGCCACAGAGATCTCATTCCATCCTCTTCAATTAATTCCCTTTACTTTTCACATCTCCCCGAGCTGGGTGTTGGGAATTTGCTAGACCAGGCTCATTCTATTAGTCTATTTTTGTTATTCCCTAGCTATCCCCATTTTAGTGTGGGATGTGCTGCAAGTTATGGTGCTTACAGCCAGTTGCTACTCCTTTATACAGGTCCCAGGGCTGTCTGTATTCACTCTGAATATAAGTGCTCAAGTTTTATGGGGAGGAGAAGAAAAACCCTGGTTCATTTTTCTTTCTGTCCTTGCTTCAAGACAAATGTTTAGCTGCCTTCCTGTTAGCAGCATTCAGATAACCCTCAGAGGGTAGGTTTTCAGCACAGACCGGGGGGAGAAGATGAGAGTACATATGGAAGGGTCTCCAGACTCTTATTAGCAAGACTTGCAAGGTTAATTCTCTGTGGTCTTTCCTAAAAGTTTGGCTCTGAATATTTTCTTTCTTTCTTTCTTTCTTTCTTTCTTTCTTTCTTTCTTTCTTTCTTTCTTTCTTTCTTTCTTTCTTTCTTTCTTTCTTTCTTTCTTTCTTTCTTTCTTTCTTTCTTTCTTTCTTTCTTTCTTTCTTTCTTTCTTTCTTTCTTTCTTTCTTTCTTTCTTTCTTTCTTTCTTTCTTTCTTTCTTTCTTTCTTTCTTTCTTTCTTTCTTTCTTTCTTTCTTTCTTTCTTTCTTTCTTTCTTTCTTTCTTTCTTTCTTTCTTTCTTTCTTTTTCTTTTCTTTCTCTTTCTCTCTTTCTCTCTCTCTCTCTTTCTCTCTTTCTCTTTCTCTCTTTCTCTCTTTCTTTCTCTCTTTCTCTCTTTCTCTCTTTCTTTCTTTCTTTCTTTCTTTCTTTCTTTCTTTCTTTCTTTCTTTCTTTCTTTCTTTCTTTCTTTCTTTCTTTCTTTCTTTCTTTCTTTCTTTCTTTCTTTCTCTTTCTTTCTTTCTTTTTCTTTTTTTCTTTCTTTCTCTCTCTCTCTCTCTCTCTTTCTCTCTTTTCCCTCCCTCCCTCCCTCCCTCCCTCCCTCCCTCCCTTCCTTCCTTCCTTCCTTCCTTCCTTCCTTCCTTCCTTCCTTCCTTCCTTCCTTCCTTCCTTCCTTCCTCTCTTTCTTTCTCTCCTTCTCTCCTTCTCTCTCTCTCTCATTCTTTCTCTCAAAAAAATGTGTATTAATTTAGCTCGTAACTTGCTAGTTCTGTCTCATGAACATTGACCTGTTCCTTCACGTGTTCTCCAATAATGCAGCAGATTGAAATTTTACCCTCCCCAACCTGCTTGGGAATTCCAGTCTTGTTTCTATTCCTGCTTCCTCATCAAGTTTACCGGAGGTTTTAAAGAATACTGTAAACTGGCCATGGACACAGAGGAATGCATTGAATAAGCAATTGCCCCAGCTATCCAAACAAGTTCCCCCATTCTCAACCCCTGCTGGGAGTTTATGGGTCTCCCCCAAGTACAGGCGCTCTCATACACTATTCTAGTTTTAATTTCAGTGACCCAAAGACTCCTTTTCCAGTGAAAAATTCATGGAAAAACACACAGCTGGATGGAGTCATAGGCTAATGTAGAGGATAACTGAGTGAGGACATGGTACAATGTGACATAACATGTGTTTGCATCCCTGAAAAGACCTGGCGGGGTGAACCTCTCACCATGGATATAGGTGCCTTTTGGTTAAACCACATTTGCATAACTTCCTTGGTCTTCTGGGGCCCATATTCTCAGAGCTCAGGACACAGAAAAGGCTTTATCCCAAAGTACCAAGGTGTACTATGTAAAGATACACCACACAGGTGTTACTCCTTGGGGAAGCTGCAGCTGGACTCTATTAGAGCAACAGCGTGAAGGTGCCTCATTAAATCCCTGTTGTTCTGCAAATATCATCTCTCCCCCAAAAGTCAGGGCTCCTAGTCAACAGTGTTGGGATATTGCTAGATACAAGATGTTACCTTCCTCAAAACAGGCAGAAGTGTGAGCTGATCAAATTTCTGACTGATTTCCTTTTCTAGGACCATTTGTAGCTGTCACCAAGCTAGTTGCAGAGTGGTGATTAGGTATTGCTCAAACCCATCAACAAAGACCCACCAGTTCTCGGCAGTGAGGATGCAGCAAGACTCCTTCAATACAACTGAAATAACCCAAAATCATGGACCTGGGGAGGTGATGCTGTTTGTCTTCATCTGACTTCAAGCTATTGGCTTTGGCAAGCCAGGTGTTTTTGGCAAGCTGCTTTCCTTGGTGATTTTCACTGAGAAGCTACTTCTCAGATATGCTTGCTTACACCCTTGATTCGTTATGCATGTTGGGAAGAGAAGATGAATTTCTACAACTTCATTCACCAGGATACATCAGCAGCTGGTATGAGTTGCCATGAATTTTAATGGCTATGTTCCTTGTACTACTGTTGCTCTCAGATCCAAGTTCTGAATTCAAATGCTCATAACTTCTTTTTCTTCATCACTGTAGTTTGTGAAATAAGTTTGATTGTTGGCCTCCATATGAGTTCTCTTCATTTATGGTCTAAACTTCATGCTAAGGAATCAGCATTAATTTACTTTGGCTATATGGGCCCTAACAGGGATAACCTAGCTATCAGAAAAAAAATCTCCCAAACATTTCTGGGTGCATCAGTCCTTCAGAAATCAGTGGCAAATTAGGAATGAGATTATTTAAATCCTAAACCTAACAATCTTTAACAAGCCTAAGGATTCAGATGTCTAGACTTCACTTTGTCTAGACTCACTTGACATCACTTAGCCCATTATCTTGGGTTTCCTTACTCTTGTTACATTCTTGCTTCAGGTCCAGGTCATTTGAAGCATGTGACAGGACAGCCCCTTGATTCAATCTGGATGATGGATAAATGCATTTCTAAATCTCCCAGAGAGTGGGATTGTTTAGGCTGTGCAACAAGGGGGACCAAAAAAAGCAGACATGTAAGTGCAGCCCTTGAGGTAGCCAGTAGAAACATATAAAGGTCACAGTGCAGGAAATGGTATTTTGCAGACAGCCAGGATTGTTGACTAAATATGTTGTCATTAGAAAATGTTGCTGTTTCAACGTTCTTCCCCCACATCTTTTTGCAAGAAAGCATTATTGTAAAATAAAACAAACCCAAACATTCAATAAGGGTAGGTTTCTCATGCTGGTGATGGAATTTCTGATCAAATCTAGATGCTTTCAGTTCAGAATAGTTGTTGATATAGAGGATATATGTCTTGGAATAAGCGTGACCAAGTCTCAGACTAGGAGGATGATATTTTGGGGTCTTACCACCTCATTCATAATTATAAACAGTTGAAAGATCATCTTAAGCCTCTGTTGACTTCACAGGGGTAATGGTTCCCTCCCCAGCTGATCTCTTTGCTATTTTAGTCAGCTGACTCTTTTCCAGAGAGGAGAGACTGTTTTTGTTTGTTTGTTCAGAGGGAGGGAGGGAAGAGAGAGAGAAAACCCCAAAAATCTCAACTAAATGAACAAAAACCACTACAAAAGGGTTTGGGTTTATCCTGTGGTGGGACATGAAAAAATTTTTGAAGTCTCAGAAAGTTTCACAGAATGAGAAAGCCATTATCTGAACAGATTTATTTGCAAAGAGACATTCAAGAAAAAATGAATCTGTATTAGCTTTTTTTTTTTTTTTTTTAAACAGATTATTTAACTCAAAATAACTTTGACAAGTCAATTTGTTCCCAAGATCATTAAAATACCATCTTACAGGCACTTTTTTTTTTTCTTTTTTTTTTTTTTTTCCCCTCCTAAGATTTAAGTCATTAACTTCAGTTCCAAAGTGAATTAAGGTAAATCAGATGGAAGCCACATTAATTCCAAATGAGATGGTCTATCCAGGGGTTCAATGCAGTTTAACCACCAACTTTAAATTCAACCCACTAGTTAATTCAGGTGAACCATTCTGCATGCCTCTGTGTAGGCAAAGCTGTTCCAGGAGCTTCTGACAGTCTACTGGATTTCAACAACATGCGATATCCTTTCCTGCTTACTCACACCCTGAGAGGAATGTGGTCTGGAGCCAGCACTAGTAAATTATCAAGTAGTCGGCAAGACCATGTCAGATTCTTGTTTGCAGCCATTGTTATCCCCTAAGGGTAGATGGTGGTAACCCTTGTGCCTTTATTGACCTTTCTGATGATTCCCATTAGATTGTGTCACCTTACTTACTTTTTCTTTTGGATATATATATATATGCTCGACTGGCTTTTCCTAGGCTATCTGTAGAACTTGAATCTGTGTATTTCACCATCACAGAGCCATGGTTGTCAACCAAAGTTTTGTCATCTTCAGTAAGAGCTTAAGCATCTGGCATTGCAACAGTGAATCTTAAAACAAAAATGAAATACGTCCTACAGCTGTGGGGTGAAAACCATTCTATCAAAAGTCTCCCCATAACCCGTGGCTTTTGCTCATGAGGTTTCTTGCGCTTATCTCGGAGCAGCTGTCACTGGGCAACATCACCAGACAGACCAGGCCTCAGGATCAAGAGCTTTTTGGTGTGGCCCTGTGCATCCTGCCAGACTTCCTGTTCAAGGCTAAAGCCATAACTGAGTGCATTAGACCTTGATGTGGCACATCTCAGAGGACAGCCTGTTTGCAGTGGCACATGCCTGAACTTCAACAGTCCCCCACAGGTCAGGATCACAAGTCTCAGACATGTTTTCCTTACACTACCAAGTCCAAAGGCAATCAGCTTAGTGCTCCGACCTCCTAGTGCAAGGGAACGTATTCACAGCCTCTTTTTAAAGTTGTCTCAGTGACATTTTCTATTCCCCCATCTACCCTCCTTTTCTTGAAAAGCATAACGTTTTGTCAGATAGAAGCTCCCTTGGGCCTGCAGTATCAAATCCAAATCTTGTTTAATAAAAACTTGACACGTGAATGTATTAGCAGATTCTCTGGATAATGACTTGTGTCTCTCATGTTTGGTTTCTGTTTAATAGTCTGCCAATTCTCATTGCTTTTCAGTTTTTCCTTAGTGTAACACACTTTCTGCTGACAGGGTAGAAGCTGGCATCAAAAACTGTCCCTGTAGTGAGGTGGGATATGAAATATCCAGGAAAAATGTTGTCCATCTTTCAGAATTCAGATCTTTGTGCCCCAGCCAGGGGTGGTCACGGGGTAGACACAACCTCAGTCTGAACTGTAGAAGGAGAATTATCATAGCTGGTCCCAACTGGAGCACTAATCTCTCTCTCTCTCTTTATTTATTTATTTATTTATTTATTAAATTTTATTTCCTTAAGAATTTTACACTCCTGGTTTTAGGCAGGGTTAAGCAGTCGGACTGCTCCGTAGTAAAGAAAAAAGCTATTAGATGGAATTGCCTAGTTTGCAAAACTGTAACAGATAATGGAGGAATGGATTTAAAAACGAGGTCTTTCAAAATACAGAACAAAGAGAGGAAATTCTTCTTCTCTGCCTGAGCCTGCAGAGTGCTGCACTGTTCGGGCTGTGGATCCCTTGGCTACCAGAGGTAATCCCAAGCATCACAACTACAGCTGAGAAAAAATTCTGAATCTCCAACCCTTGGGAAAGTCTGACATTTTCAAATTTGCTTTAGGTTCCAAAACATGAGGTTAAAGAAAAAAAAATAAATCCATAATTCTTATTCTGTGGAAATGTCAAAAGCTATTTTTTATTATTATTTGTAAATGTCAAAATATCCTGCTTTGACATTTAACATGTAAACAACGAAAACACTTCAGCCCTGAGACTGCCTGTATAGGATCCCTTCCTCTGAGCTCCTACCAAGACTTCCTGTCATGCTTCACCAATGCATTGCCTTCTGGGATTTGCGGTCCCAGGCAATATATTCTCCTGTGGGCTAGTAACCTCAATGCAGTTAATAAAATGCAGAGAAACCAACATCTAGAGAGGGAGAAAGGTACTTATTGGGAAGAAGCGACCCAGTTCAGCAACTCAGTACCAGAGGACGGAGTCTAGAAAGCCAGAAGGGGGAATCCCAAAATATCAGTGCTGCATCTCCACGTGTCCCACCAGATGTCCCATCATTGAACATCTGCATGGTGGGTCAGATTACTGGGCAAATTCCTCGCCTTCAGAATATAGCAAGGATTAAACCATTTCCTCTCTGAGTAAAGTTAACTGAGAAGAAAACATGTCAATGGAAACTAAGATTAATTCAGAAAAAGAAACTATTCCTTGCTGGATTTGGACGGCAAGAAAAGTGTGGGAGAAAGACTTTTTTAAAGATTGCATGTTTTACCTGGCATGAGCTGCTCACTAGTGAGCTGTAGGATTGATTTGTATAGTATCAATGACTATAGAAACACAACTGCAGGCAGGATGGGGATTCATCCCATCTGAGTGTAAGTGCCTTAATAAAAAAGCTGAAGACTTCAACCTAGTGCGCCAAGGCTCTATCTCTGTCCACAGAAGGTCATCCTCAGAAGGTGCAAGACCAAAGCAGAAAGTTGCAGCTGATCTGGGTGGAAAATGTAGCAGGTGGGTGAGGAAAGCAGGTCCTTTGAGTAAGGATGGATGATCCAATGATCTTCACTAGAGTGCAGCTGGCTGTGCCATTAGCACTTGATTTAGGGCTGCCATGAAAAACAAACGAACGGATCGAGCTTGTAACTTGGAGCAGGTCAGGATGATGTGAAGGAGAAGCAGGAGCATCGCACTTGTTCACATTGCCTCTCTGGAAGAGGAAGAAGCCATCCCCTATTTCCCAAGCAGCGCCTGCAGACTCCTCCAGCCCTGTTCCAGCTGACCTCCAGCAGGATGATGGGCCACCAGAGGCCCGACAAACGCCAATGGCTCAGAGCTGTCCGCCAGCAGAGCTAATGGCCCAGGCCTTGCTGGCGAGAGAGCAGAGAGCAATAAATGTCCCAGAGATGCTGCTGAGTCGATCCGTTTCCTGCATGCAAGCTGCACATTGTAAAAACCGAGGCTCGGATTCTTTTTCCTGTTTGCACTGGAGCAGACCGCAGAAATTGCACAATCCTCCAGGCCAGACCCAAGGTGAATCGTGAGATGATGGATTCCAAGACAATATTTCACACTTGCTGAAAAAGCGATACAGCCCAGGGGAAGGGACTGTAATTAGGGAGAGCAGTGACAGCCCACAGACAAAGTAGTTCCATAAGCAGAGGAAGAAATGAAAGCTCGTTTCCAAAAGCTCTGACTTGCATGGATTCTCCAGTGTTCAATAAAAGGTGTGATCCCCAAGCAAGAGAGTCTCTCTCCTTTCTCCACTTGCTTATTTTGATGAAATATGATAGGCACAATATTTTTAGGCGTTCTCCCCTGCCTGTCAGGTTACAAAGCTGTTAGCTGGAGGTTGTATGGGCTGACACATAAACAACATGACCACATTAAACCCAGTTTCCTGAGGAAGCCACTCTAGAGTAAAAGTTTTGATTTGGTGGAGACATCTGCAGGGGTGATGGAGAGGAGAGTAGCAACTTTCAGAAAAATAATGGGAGGGTTAAAAAGAAAATAAACTTGCTTTTTCTTTCTTTAAATGTCTTCTGGAGGGACTTTTCCTGAGTGCTTTCTAAAATGTTTTTTGTTTATGTGGTAAAAAGCAGAAAGGAAAGCAGGATAATAACAGCAAAACATTGATGGTAAGGTTTGTATGTTTCTCAACAAATACAGATGGACAAATAGATAAATGGATAGGTAGATATAAATTTATAACAAGTTATATAACTTTAAGATATTTAAAACTAAAAAGTCATCCAAACACGAAGAATAGAATTATTCGAAAAGGATTTGCCTTTTTTTTTTTTTTGGTACAGCCCGGAAAGAGCTGCAGAAGCCATCCTCCAGAATAGTAAGCTCCCTCAGCAGCTACAGTGCCTGACTGCTGACCCAAGAAGGGCCAAAACATCTCTGAGAAATGCCAGATCATTATATGAAAAGTGATTTACTATCTTGATCCTGAAATGTCATTGTTTTCTCCATTCCTCCTACTACGTAAAGGTGAGGTATCCACAGATCTGCTTGGTGATGAAGTAGTACAATGACTTTAGAAGTTCTCCTTTACTACCATCTTTGCCTCTCTGACTCTTTGGCCCACAATGCTGCTAGCACTTCTACTCCCTGTGCATCTTTACAGCCTGTCTGCAGCTCTAAACTCCACCTGGCAGGTGCAGAGAACCAGAAAAAAAATATCGAATATTGTGCTAAGGTAAAGAACAGGTGCTTATCCCAGTCTTGGGATATCTATTATATATATTATATCATATCTATTGCATCCTCTTGCAAGCCATGGCTGTCCATTTGCTCAGGGACTGTGTGCTACTCAGTGGACAGGGGAATGCAGAGACTGGTTTCTGAGCCCCAGATCTGAAATTGTGTGTTCTCCTGGAGCATGGTTGATTGTACACCCTCCCTGAAATACAAGACATGCAGCAATGTCAAACCAGAAATGAACACAAGGGTGGGAAGAGGACTGATCTAGCAGCATGCTTGAGATTAATTTCAAAAGTTTTTTGTACCATTCTGGCCGTGAATGGATGGACCTCAGAAAATACAGATAGTGGGTGACAATGGTTTGAAGTTGGAATTCTAGACAAAAGGTTTTCTCTTGTCATCTCTGCATGCATAAAGTGCCATATATTGTGTCCTGAAAACCTATTTTTGGCAATGAAAAAACTTGAAGTGTCTCCCTCTCTCCAAAAAAAAAACGAGAGTAGACGAAAGAAAAGTCTCTGCCAGAAACCATGATGGGACAAATCTCCAGATTGCAGGAAGTCTGGGGATAAAATGATTGTCATAGATGTCAACAGGCTGAGTCTTTGAAAAAATGAAAGGATTGTGTATGACCAACACAAGAACCAGTGTTTCCAGTAACAAACTGAAAACTGGAAAGTTGTTTGACAGGGTCAGTAAAAGCCCTCTCTAGAGAGGCAGTTTCTGAAGAGAAGATTAGCATTCTGATGCTAATACCTTACACAGCCTCTCCTCTTGAACAGGAAACCTTTTTGATAACTAATTCATCACATATGACAGACACATTCAGAGTGTTGTGTCCTCTCCCCCCCCTCCCAATCTCTTTCCCTTTCGATGTCTGTAAAGCCCAGCTCTTTTGCACTGAATATTTGCTTTCAAGGGTGCCTTGCTAGAAATAAGTAACAATTTTGTAATAGCCAAGCAAATACCCTGGCTCCACATCTCCCTTCCAAGACTCAGTGTGAACGTAAACCAGATGTGATCCCAACAAAAAGGCATCCTCTGATGTACCAGATGGGACTCCTTCATCACTTTCCCATTGACTAAATATAGTTGGGGGGAAACAATAGTACCAACATAGAGCACTGAGGTCGAGTGATATGAAGAAGGATTCTTTCCTTTTTTTTCCAGAAGCTAGTGACAAATCTCTGAATAGACATGTAGTGGGAAATCTAGGAGCAAATTTTCCCCATTTTTTGCCCTATATAATTCTTCTGTCTGGTTGGCCATTATGGACTGCAAAGTATTTCCTAGCTTTGGTTTTGTTTTCAATAGCAATTTTCATCCCCATTTCAACCTTAACTGCTATTGTGGGTCTTTGCTACTGCTGTGCTATAGACAACAGCAGCAGCAGGAATTTTAAAAATAGAGCAGGAAATTTAACAACTGTAAAAAACTCCTTACCCCAGAGAACCATTGTTTATCCTTCTTCATGTATGCTAGCAATAATTATACTAAAATCTGCTTAGGAAAAAGGGTCCATTTTACATCAGAGGAGAATATGTAAATTTTTTCCTCAAACTGAATACAAAGACTGTTTCAATGAATGTGGCTTTCTGTTTAAAAAAAAAAAAAAAAAAAAAAAAAGAACAAAAAGTCTACCCATAAAAATTACCATTTAAAAAAAGCCTTCTCCATCCAAAAATCCAAACAACTGAATACAAACTGTGGATCTCTTCCTTTAAAATGAGGGAAATAATCCAAGTTGACCTTAGGTTTCTCTGTGTTATACAGGGCTTCTGGTTGAGAGACACGCCACAGGACTACCACATACTCCAACCTCCTGGATGTGTTGTCCAAAGCAGGAATGCCAGGCTCATCTTTGCTGTATTTCTCTAGTCTACTCTTACTGATGAAATTACAGGTTTATTGTGGGCATACACCAGCCCTGGCGAGCATGTGCCCAGAAAAAACAGTGAAGCAGTGGGAGGTCTGTGGCTGAGGGGAATGATACAGCATTCAAATAGCGACGGCAGCCTCACAGACTCAAATCGATATTTACATACCTTCTTAGCCTAAAGCAGCTTTTCATCATCAGGTTGGTAGAACATTTCCCAGCTCTTCAAACAGAACTTTAAGGGTTGATGGCTTCTCTTCCCATTTCAGAGACACGTTTCACCATCTTGTAAGACACAATGCAAAATCTTTTTGTTGTTTGAATGGAGGTGAAGGTTTCACCCAATATAAAGACCTCTTCTCTAAACGCGAAATGGCTTCTACTGCACTAGAGCAATTAAGTTCCAATTTGGGTGAAATGATTCATGCTTCAATAAATTCAATTTCAACAAGACATAATTATGGTGAGTCACATAATCACAGATTAATCACAGCACCTCCCATTTAGCAGTCAAAACAGCGGAGGATTCCAAATGCAATGCATATGATGCTGCTCCACAGCTTTTGCTTCACTAAATTCCATTTCTGCTTTATAGGTTGATCTTACACAAGCTCACGAAAGCTTTAAGGGTTGCACATAGATGTGTAAGAAAGCACGGAGAATTCTCTTACTGTTTAACACCTGGAGAACGAACTTGAAAGAATGAATGCTGCCAATATTAGTGACTTCAGCAAGAACCTGAGGGTCTCCTGTTTGCTACTGAGCTTCCCTTGACATGATGAATTGTTAGTGAGGATTGAAGATACCCCGTGCCTTCAATAACTGAGCTCAAGTGGTCTCACAAAAAGGAGAATGTTAATTCTCATGAATTCTTCCATTGACTTAGTTCTTCAGAGCTGTAGGGGATGGGAAACCTCTCCACGCTAACATCTGAGCATCCTCTTCCTATCCAACATTCTCAAGATACTTAAAAACATCTGTTAGGACTTTCCTACTGCTCAGTGCTGACCCTGAGCATCTTCTGTCTACACTGGCTCCTGTCTCACTTCAGGTATAATACTGTCTCCTTCTTTCTCCATACTCCATTTTCACTGCTACTAAATCTAGAGACTGCAACAGGATCACTTAGTAGAGCCTAGCTCAGATTGTCTCATTTGAACATCACTCGTAGCCTCACGTACACTTGCCACAAACCAATGAGGGAGAAATTCCTTCTTTGTGATCAGACAATTTGCGGCTGCCCTTTACCAGACCTTGGGTAGGAACGTATGCAGTGGTTTTTCCAAATGCTGTAACCCAGCTTATTCTGTGTGACCAGCTTATTTTGAATTGCTGTTGGATCATTTTATGGAATTGTTTTGCTTTCAAAGCTTTCATTCTCCAAAGTGGTCCAAAAGGGGTTTATTTTCTTTTGCTTTTTATTGCATTTATTTTTAAGGTGCTAGTGGTGGTGGTGGTGGGAGCAGGGCAGGAGGGTGTGTTTTTTGACAAGATTGTTTTCTGACATTTTGTTTTGTACAACCACTGATCAGTATAAAGTTTGACAAGCTGATTTTTTTTTCCCCATACATCTTGTGAGTTTTCTCTAGAATTCAGTTTGGTTTTAAATGTTGGCTAAAGGATCTGTGGAGCGGGTGGAGTGTTGATGGAGATGCTGGTAAATTAACATTGTCAGCAAATTAATAAAACCTTTAAGAGAAAAGCCTTCAAGGCCAAATACAAGGTTTCTTTAATCTTTTCTCTCTCCTCCCTCCCCCCTTCCCTTCAAGAAATCCTTTCTTCCCCTTAAAGAATCAACAAATTCTTTTTCTTTTTCCTTTCCTTTCCTTTCCTTTCCTTTCCTTTCCTTTCCTTTCCTTTCCTTTCCTTTCCTTTCCTTTCCTTTCCTTTCCTTTCCTTTCCTTTCCTTTCCTTTCCTTTCCTTTCCTTTCCTTTCCTTTCCTTTCCTTTCCTTTCCTTTCCTTTCCTTTCCTTTCCTTTCCTTTCCTTTCCTTTCCTTTCCTTTCCTTTCCTTTCCTTTCCTTTCCTTTCCTTTCCTTTCCTTTTTCCTTCCTTCTCCCCCTTCTCTCTCTCTCTCTTTTTTTTTTTTTCTTTTTTCCCAGAGAAGATTAGCGTATTTTTCTGGACACAAAAGGAAGACAAACAGTAGAGTACAGCATTTCTGGAGAATTAATAATGTTGTGACAATCAGAAAGTGAAGGTGAATTGACAGAAATCGAGGCTAGATGTGTGCAGAGGACCAGAGAAGGAACAGCGGGCAATTCGTGTATACAACATGAGTAAGTGCGTGTGCAAAGCAGGGTGCTGAACAAAGGAGCATAGCCTTTCAAATGAAACAAGATGTGAACGTGAGGTCTGACAGGGGCATGGCTAGCCCTTCAACAATTCAGAAAGCAGAGACCCACCTCAGTCAGCACAGATAATCTGCATCTGTGCAATTTGCTCGGCACCATAGCTCCTGAGGTGCTGGCTCCCTTGTGGGGCTTCAGGGACCCAAGTGGTCTGCAGGCTTCTTTGTAGCCATGACCATGGTGCCTTTCAGAAGTGATTTGTGTGGTGGCCACAGCCAGAGGTGCTGTTGGGTACCTCCACTCTGGGAATTTCTGAATTGGATGGGAAGAAACCAGAGGAAGTTTCCAACTGACTGTTTATACTCTCCCGCCAGCAAGCGCAGGGTGGGGTTTTGAGTGGAGAATGTTGCTCAGGACAACTGTAAGCCTAAAAAGCCACATTTATTCCATGGCTTGAGCCTGTATCCACAGTCCCAGGAGATTATATTACTCACAGAAAAAGCTTATTAAAATCTCCCATGCATCATAAGATATGCCACCCAACAGGAGGCCATGATTCTGTCCCAGTCTTAGTGGCAAGTGAATTGTAGAGAAGAGGTGTCGAGATATGACTGTATGCTCCCAGAAAGGCCTTCTAATTTCCTCGCTTTTGCAGGCTACGACAGACCTCCACGGAGAGGTCTGCCTTGGAGATGTGGTCTTAGTAATCTCATGGATACAGCACTCTCTCCAAGTTAAGTCTGACCCAAAATTAATGCTAGGGTAGTTTCAGAAGCACTGTGCAGTGAAGAGGTCTAATGTGGTCCTTGAAAGACAAGATACTTTTTTTTTTTAAAACAAGAGTTGAGATGTCATTCCAACTAAGCTGCATAAATTCCGTTATAAACAATACCATGTGCCTCCTGAGCCCTCTATTGTAATCATTTTATGGATTATTCCCCTTTGTTTCTTCCCAAATCACTCACTGGGACTGTTGCACTCTACAAACCTCCAAGGTTTGTAGGTTGTATTACACCTCCAAGATAGCTATCTCCTAGCTGAGATAAAGATAGTGACAAAATGACCCCACTCCTCAATTTGTCTATGGAGCCAATTCTCCCATCAATTTGGCTCCGTTTTTCCTGATGGGACTTTTGCTCCATAAAACATTTTGTGTCTACTTCCAAGTCACAGGTCCATACAAACTGAAACAATTCTCAAAATCCTTGGAAGTGGGTGGAGGGTGGTACACAATCACTGAGCCAGCTCCACAGTCCAGTATCAAAAACAAGAGCAGACCTGGAAAAATATTACAAAACTCTTCCACTGGCACCAGCGGGTCAGTGTCATTACAGGCAGCGGTGTTGTTCTCAGATACTATTTCTTTGGCTTCCTTCTCCTTTTTCCTCTCCCTCCTCTGAAGCACATTTTCTTTCCCTTGTATTGCACAGTAGGGTTGTATCCCTGGAGATTCACAGCGATGAGGAGGAGTAGGCAGAGATCAAAAGCACTTCTAGCTTTGAAAAGATTATTCCTGGCCTCAAACCAAGTACGGCAAGCTCCAATCCATCCATCTTATTCAAACAGTGTTTCAAAACTGGTCACCCAACCCTTTTGGATACTGCTTCCCTTTCAACTTTATATGGCACACAGAATTCTTTGATTTTACCTTTTAAAGCATGGCACCGAATTCTTTAATAGCGCTACGGACTGCTCGTATTTTTTTAAACCTGATGCTGCAGACTTCTGTAGTGTTTTCAGTCTTGCTCAGCCTCTTTCAGGGCCAAAATCTCTCAGTTGCTTTACAAACCATCTACACCTATTTTACCTTGGCTCATTGACCCTTCTAGAGAAATAAATCTAAAAATGTTCTCTGTATTACTGTGGAAATTCTCCAGAAATCTAAAGTACCAAACAAAAACAAAAGAGCCAATGATAATTACAAGAAGCTGGCCAACAAATGGACATGGTCTGTTTAGAAGAATGCCAAGATCTACAACACTTGTTCAAAAGATCATTTAATTTTAAGAGCTGGGTGGGGATAGTATTGTCAACAGCGAAAGATGCATGAGTTGAGTACATTCCTAGTGTATATAGAATGTGCTGTACTTTCAAACAACTTTGACAGGATGAATATCACACAGGAAGGGATCAACAGGCTTCATCTTGTCCATCTCTGAATCACAAGTTTAGACAGTCACAAAAGGAATCAGATGTTCAGGAGTATGCTCCTTGGCTGTAAGCTATCAGACTTTCAAAAATCACAAACTGTTTTACTTTTGTATTAAAAGTGTTCGTAGCTCCAAGCCTCCTGAAGTAAGAAGTGCTTAGTAGCCCAGCCATCCATTCATGTCTGTTATGACTAGCTAAAACAAAGAGATTTGGTTGGCTAGTTCTATCTGTGTATCACAGTGCATAAACAAGTGCAAATGGAAGACATGTCTCAGTGTCACATCTGCTGGATAAAATAGTAGAACGCATCCTGCAAGTTATTCCAGAGAGACGGGTCACAGTCTGACCATGCACTAGTGTGTTTGGAAAATGGATGATTATCCAAAATTGCCTTGCTTTTGGAAAACAACCAGAAAAAACTAAATTGCTCAAGAAAACAACAACTCTCTCAAATTCAAAATGTTCTGAATGGATTAGGAAGGAACAACATCAGTGAAACCAGTCATTTTATTTCTCCCATATGCCTTGGAAAGTAGTAGGTCATGAATAACGCTTTGTGGATTTTAGGGATGAGATGTGCACACATATCTTGGTATGAGCACCAAGAACTTTCAGAGAATGTAAAAACATTTTCAATACAAAGTGCTTCTAAAATGTGGCTTCTCTAAAGACAGTAGCATGTTGGGAAAAAGGGGTATCAAAGGGGTATCTGTGGAAAGCAACAAAGCATGGGCCAGGCTAACATGATACTTCAAGAGTATTGAGAAGGCCATTCACTTTCTACATTTTTTTTTCCATGCAAGATAAGTCTTAGACATTTATAGCCAAAAACTTAGCTGAAAAACAAAGATAGCCCAAAAGTACACTCTGGATAGATACTATTGAAATAGCCAGTTATTTGATCTTGGCTTTTCTCAGCCCAGCACACATTCACAAAAACAGGAAGATATATCAACAACAAAAACAAAAATAATTTCTATAAGAGACTGGATTTATTAGCAGCAGATAAAGACGTTATTAACTACTGTCATTAAAGCTTCAGTTTGCATCAAGCAGTATCTGCAATCCAGAATGTCAGAGCCCCGCTAAGACTGTTACAGCAGAATCAGTTGAGCTTTTCATTTCAGATTGTTTTCCACCTGGAAATAAGGAAATAAAAAAAAAAAGAAAGAAAGAAGGAAATAAATAAGTAAATAAATAAATCATATAAATAAGCATTAGCCGTGCTAGATCACTTTGTAAGGTTTGTCTTAGCCTATTCAACTACCAGTAAGTCAATCAATACCCTGGCAGCTAAACTTTCAATGAATGTCTTTTAAGGCATTTTTCCCAAGAGGATTAACCACAGTCAGGATGCAGAGGTCAAATATAATTTGTTCAGAAGGTTACTGTACTACTGTGAAACTAAAACATCTCACATAGTCCTGTTCAGTACCAGGCAGTTCTTAGTTTTACATTCTCTGAATCTAGGCCAGACCATTAGAGCTATCTGATTTGACTGCCTATATATTTCATGAATACAAGTTACAGTTTTTTCCCCAAGTCACTATCTAGTAACACCCATTAACACTGCTCAGAGAAACTGTTTTCTAGAAACATGCTCAAGTCTTATTTGGAGAAGACAAGGCATGAGAGAGGGTTCACTGTTTCTGGAGGCAGATTACTCCAAATAACCTATTTTTCTCCCTTCCCCCTCACTGTTAAATAATATGCCAACTTTTAATTCAACTCCAAGCTACCGGTTCTTGTTCTGCATTTCTCTGCTGAATTAAAGACCTCTTTAGCAACTGCTATTTTTTCCTTGGGAAGGTAATTATAGAATAATCAAGTCACCTCTCGTCTCCCCAGTTGCCTTCATGATTAGTTAAACAGATTGATTTCCTTAACTCTCCCATGGTGCAGGGATTTCTCCAGACCTAAAATAATCATGTGGTTTCATTCTGCAAAGTCTCGTTTTTTGCGTCCTTTCTCAGGTGTGGATTCAGAACTGAATGCAACAAGCTGGCATCAGTAAATGTCATCTGAAGAGGTAATATCATCTGTTACCATATTACTTCTCTTTCAACATACCCTATGACCTCAACCACCCTGTTTAACTTGTTTTCATAATCAGAGTGAACAGCCTTTTGCTAAATTCTATCTTAAGCTAAAACATTTGTACCGATGGATAGTCTTTCTGTAGGTATGATGTACTTACTGGCTTTCCCTAAGGCAGAAACTTTTACTGAAATATTTTCATTTGAATTAAACTAATGATTAATTTCACTATAAATCATTGCTCTAGCTATGTTTGTTTCACCCAGTATCCTTCTTCAGCAAGGATTTTACATCTATTACTAAATCAGTGATGAAATTACATATCTGAAATGAGCCTCGTCCTAGAAGAGCAGCACTAAAAATTCAGTCATTCAGTCTTTCCCCATGGATTGAAATGTTGAGATCTGTCAGTCAATTTTTAATTTGTTCCTTCTGCATATATTGTTCAATACTCATTTGTTTTAAATCAAAATATGGAGCACTAACAATTCAATAAAACTAATGACAGTAATCCAAACATACAACATCTCCAATGAGCTCTCTAATGAGCCGTGTTTAATTAACACTGCTATACAGTAACTAGATTGTGATTGCCATTTTCAGAAACCATACTTAGAAGTTTTGCTTAAGATTTTAAAGGATTTCTGTCTTCTCGCTGGGGACACAACCACTTTGCTGTGATGGGGAAGTTTTTTTTTACATCAATATCCATGTGTTTAGAGGGCCCACACCAAATTCTCCATGGCCATGCCTGGTTCTCAGCTGTGTCAAGTATCAAATTTTATATCACAAATCTTTACCACCTTGTTCTAACAGAGGATGTTGGATGGCAGTGTGAGATCAACTGGGAACAGTACTAGTTTTCCTGCTGACTTATCTCATTCCTTGGAGTCAGACTTAAACAGTAGGGTACCCTACAGAAAGACATCGAGGTTGTTTGATGAGACCTTTGTCCAAAATGGTTTGCTTTTAGGATATTTCTTCCACAATTCTTTAATCAAGCTATCTTACATACCAATTATTTATTTATTTACTTATTTATTTTATCACTGATACCAATTTGGTAAATTAATAGCCCTACGAGGGCAAAAAAAAATTTGAAATAGGTTCTGTTGGTTCATCAGATGTGAGTTCTAAGGAAGAGAGACATTAAGACAGTGCCTGGACCTGAAAAGATGCTACAGTATTCAAGTCACTCTATGAAAGGCTACCACATTTTCTCATTAGGGGTGAAAGGTTCACTGTAAAAAAAAAAAAAAAAAAAGGATCAATAAATCAAATGATGGTAATGGACTAGCACTGAAAGATCTCAGACATTTGTTATTCAAGATTAAAAAATAATTATAATTAAAAATCTGACAGTTGAGAAACTGACAAGAATATTTGCAGGAAAACATTCAGAGGAAACTGAGCAAACTGCCTTTTGGATGCGTGAATTCATGAAGTGACTGTAGAGCTTGAGAAATGAGGATAGTTTGGTTTACACAGTAAAGAACAGAAGAGGGAAAAGGAAGGTTGCAGGTTCCTTCCGGTATTTTATTCCTTTTCTGTTTATAGCCTGAATATAATGCTAATTCTACCAACTTTTAGCCCTGTATATAATGAAACCCATACCAGCTGCTGGAGAGAGCACAAGATGATCTATGCCATCAGAATCTGTGAACAAGAAGAACCAAACCTCCCTCAGGTAGCAGAAAGGAAGACTAAGGCCCCTGCAGATTTGTCATCATGCTAAGAGATCTCTGCACAAATAATTCATTCATGTTGTGGGAGTGAAGCTGATGATCAACACTCATTACTCAAGCTGTTGAAAGACCCAAAAGTGAAACAAGACACTGGGGAGGATGAAACTGTGATGATCTCTAGGAAATGATGAGAAAGTGTTTTGATTGCCAAGACAGACAGCCCCAAGGATAGTGGCAGGTGATCACTTAAAGCTTGTTGCGTGGACAAAGGGGAGACACAAGCAGAACATCCTTCCCAGCAAAGTACAATGGAGAAGGCTGCTCTGTATGATTCAAGAGCAAATACTGGCACTCTGCAAGAATCCTTGCTGTATGTAGTGCAGCTCTGTTCTCTGCATGCTGCCAAGCCATACCACATAGCCATCTCTGTTCCTTGTGCCATTCTCTGCTGATGTTAGACCATCAGCTTCAGATAAGAGGCTGACCTGCCATTAGAGACTATGATTTGAATGCAGAATTACTTCTGTATGAAAGCTGCAAGGTGTCACCCTGTTTCACTCCATCCCTCTCTGAGGAAATGAAGGACAGCCTTCATTCAGTTACTGCCTGTGGTGGTTTAAGTACCCACTGAAGGCCAGCGACTTTAAATCAAGCAGACTTTCCTAAGCACCTAACCATCTGTTCAGTGCTTTTGACAATGTGTTTATGTTGTCAGTCACACAGGAGAAAAAAATCAAAGTGCTTCATATTTTTTGTTAATAGAACATGTTGAGATGACATTAATCATACAGACAGGGAGCATTCTACTCGTAAGTGAATGCATGCGTTAAATACTGGGGCTGTTAAAGGACCCTGTTTCTGATCACTGCTGTCATAAATGATAACAGGCCCGAGGCCAATTAAACCACTTTTCACATTTTTCTTAAGGCAAGGAAGCACTGGGAAAGGATCCTGGCACCAGAAACAGTGCTGAGGTGAGGGGCTTAGTGCTGCTGTAACGTGATCTCTGTCTGCTCAGATGCTTCCTCACTCCCCTCCACTGCTCTCTACCCAAATGCCTGTTGGGAGCTCAGTGTGGGCTTCTCTTTTTTAAGGACAGCACAGGCAGGAGCAAGCATGGAACAACATAAGCGTGGGGCTCGTGGGAATGAGGTCCCTACTGAGGAGCAGAGAGGTGACCAGCGTCATTTGGGCACTTGAGCTCAGCACTGGATGATAGTCCAGTTGTGACCTGGAAGCAGCACGGATGCATTTTCAAAGCACTCCTGCTCGTAAGTCGTGTCTTATCTTTATATCTAAAAGATAAGACTTCTGATTATTTGACTGGCATCCCACAGAATGGCTCGGGATGTTCCACATCACTAGACAAAATTTTCCGTTTTCCCTATGGACAGTATTGTCAGTGGAAAAGAGAAGAGGCATTCAAACAAGCTTAAAAACATGGTCACCCTGTATTTGTAAGATCCTTGCATGTAGCTGGCAGTAATAAAAGGCAAGCTATTTTTCAATCTGAAGGCATTTGGTATTAGTGTATTTGCATGGTAGCTTGGACTATGTTTGGAGTTTGAAAGCTAAGGCCTTAGTCATGTAATGCTCACCACTGTTCAAAACCTATGCATGTCCTCATTCACTCCTCTACAAGGTACCATCTTACAGATTTCAAGGCAAAAGCAACTTGAGATATGGATCCAAGCACTTCTCTATACTCTCCTCTCCTGCCCTCCTCCCAAATTAAAGATTATATCTGCCAAACAAACTCTGAGTTGGGATGGTAGCTAGTTTCGCTGGTATGAGGAATGCTGAATTTTTCAGCAAGTTGTGAAAGCTGAAGTCCTTGCCAATTTTCCTTTAAGCTTTTTAGACCCAGTGTTTGCATTTGTTTTCTGTTTCAAGTGGGGAGAGATGTGACAGGCTAGCTAGGTTCTCAGTCCCTTTGAAAATCCTGCAGTAAAGTAGCATATTAAGCAAACACTGGAAAATGATGGGAATCACTTGCTGATACCTACCTCCTTGATCTGCATGTCTTGCATGTATTTCCAAGCTGTAACTGAATATAAATCAAATGAAAAAATAAAAATAAAAATCAAGAAAGCTATAGAGTCAAACACTCCTCTTTCCTTATATCAGATCAGTTTTAAAACAAAACAAAACAACCAACTCCCCTCTCTTCTCCCCCCCCAAATTTTACGTGAGACACATTTTAGGTTTGTTTTTCTTGCCTTCCAGGTTTTGAACTTAACTTCGTTGTTTGAACTAATATAAACTGTTTCTCTCATGAAGGTTATACCCCCAGAGGTCTTCAAAATCTATTGCAGATTTGAAGAGTCTATTTAACCTTTTCTGACATTTAAAAGAAAACAGAAAGCAAGCTCCTGCCAGCTGAAAAGTGAGTTAAAGGAACCAGTCCAGTTTGTGTCCAACTGGATGAAGAAAGGATAGTCAAATTCCTTCCATTTTACACATAGTTAGTCATGAAATTGTACAAGAGAAAAAAAGAAAAGACAATAAAATACCCTTATTGTAACAGCTGAAGCAAACTTTGGGTAACTGTCAGCAGTGAAATGTCCAGAGAGCATTTGTACCATTCCATTTCATTAAGCTGAAGGGTGGGATTGCAGACTGTAAAAGATTATAGCAGAGCTCTTCAAAAATTTACAGCTCACAGTGCAGCAGAGCACAGGGGAAGTCTCCCTTTCTTGTGTATGCAACAGGGAGCCTGGGTTTTGTCTCTCCAATGATGATGATGTGTAGAAGGAGGTTGCCAGAAGAACCAATGGAAAATAAAATGTGCTCCGTGAACACTTTTTTTCTTTCCCGTGGCCTACAAAATGCATTTATGCAGTCAGTTTTATTTGCTTCCTGAGCTCTTGACTTTGCGGGCTGGATCAGGACAGGAAGCTTATGGTTGGTGTTCAAGACAACATCAGGTGCTCTGAGGGTGCGATGCATAACTGCAATGAATGCCTTGGAAGGGGGTACTCTTACCTAATTTCAAACAGTAGGACCAGCAGGAGCTACTCTGTTTTGTACCAGCTGAGAATCTGGCTCCAGGATCTTCACTGAGCTTCAACACAAAGCTTAAATTCTGGGTAAAATAGCAATATGTCTACTGGAAATGCAGCTCATTATAACAGAGCAAGTATACTGGGAAGTTATGTTGTTTCTCAGAAATCTCTTTGTTTTCAGCCCCTTCCCCCTTTATATGAGAGCAAACCCCCTTATGCCAGTGCAACTCCTGATAACGTGCTGTAGAGTAAGAGAAGTTTAGGATAGCAGTTATTTGTCAGCAGAAGAGTCACAAGGCTGGTAGGTGAGAGTCATTGTAGATGTGTTAAGAATCTAACAGCCCTAAATACTTTTACTGGTGAAGATGGCTATAACAGCTACGTGTAATTTTCTTCGGCTCCTTTTCACCTATGTTGATTCACCAGAATTGCTGGGTTGTGCTTGTCCTTGCCACAGCAGAGAAGGTATCTACTAACAGCAGAGTCGGTCAAGAGATTTCCACTGTTTCAGGTTTCCAATGGGATTAACAGTGTCCACCAAAATAATTTCCCAAAGTGAAGGATTTTCAAAATCACAATAGAGATGATGCAAAATGAAGTGTTGCAATCTAAATGACATGCAATCCAAGTTCAGAAAGGCTTGGTTTTCCTTTCTTTTAAATAAAAAAATATAATTATTATTTTTTGTCTTAATTCACCACGACATTCAATTTCATTTCCTTGTTTGTGTATTGCTTTGTGGGACTTATAATTCACAACTCTGTTCCCTGCGTGGTCATTTAGGGGACTGCAGCTCCCAAGAAATAGCATGCATTTAATGTGGCCTGAATTCTGTGCTGCGCTGGATACTCATGTGCTTCTAGTGCTGTATGGAAAATGTAGCTTGGACAGAAAAGTTTAACCATTATGAAAATCTGGGGGTTCTGTCCTTTTATCTACAAAGCCAGAAGATGGACCCTCACAAAAAGTGAAGATTGGTATTAACTATACTTCAGGCAAATTGTTTCAGGCAAGTTGAGCATGTTTGGCAAACCTAATAAACAAAAGGAAACCTATTACCTCTATTTCCATATAGGTAATTCTCCATTCCCATTTCTATTTAAGAACAATGAAAATATTGGCATTTCTGAGCAGGAATTAAAAGAAATTTCAGTTTTTGTGCAAATTTATTACTTTGGAAGTACTTGCTTCAGCTTAGAATAATAAGCTTTGACATGCTGGAAGTTCCCAAAGAGCAGGAATTCCAACTTTCTCACTGCTGCAAGTCCACATTCATTAATTTATTTTTTTATTTTTTATTTTTTATGTGCAGGCTCTCCTCTGTGGGTTATAAAGGCTTGAACAGTAAAGCCAAAACCTTTACTGAGGATTTGTACATGGGTAATTGAAGGATTTAATTCTTAAAAGTGGAATTGTGCTCAGTTTGGTTTTATAACCTTTTTTTTTTTTTTTTTTAATATAAATTGTATAGGTCAAAGGAAGTGTTCTCAGTTGTGCTGCAGTGATCCCACCAAAAGCAATGTAAATGGATGAAAGAACCACCGAAGTCTGTAACAGAGCAGAATTTGGACTCCTCTACAACCTTTTTTTAGCTTTATGCTGCAAATGATTAGTGGTACAGGCTTCTTGTGCAAAATTTTCAGTTCAGACTGGTTTCCTAGCTAGATTTGGGATATGTAAAGAAAAATAACAACAAACATTGTGTGCAGTGCTGTGGGGTTTTTGTTCTTTTTTGTAGGCATATTTTTTTCTCTCAACAGATCTGTTTCCATATTGCAGAAGTGACCATTCTGATCACCAAAAAGACTCCAGAGAATTCTAACAAGCTCAAGGACTAGTTCCCATCCTGTTTATTATCAGTTTGAAGCCCCCAAACTAATCTGTTCCATTGTCAAATCTGGATTTATATGAAATAACCTTGATTTCAGATCAACCCTCTGAAGACTTTCAGAGATACAACAATGGGCACAAATTACTAACTGTGGATGATTTACCCTTGGGAAGTTCCTTTTCTGCAAGTGAACTTAAAGGACTTCTAAAGCCTCAGGAGCTGCTCTGCCCTCAAACTTAAATCAACTATTTAAATAATGCCAACAGAATTGAACTATTGAGAGATTAGTAAAATATGACAATAAAGATTACCAGTTCTCTCATAGGACTCTTCATTTGCCAGCCTGGGTTTTGGATATGATATCAATCAGAGCTTAGAAGATGCTGAGGACAAAGGGGTGAAGTCATAAGCACTCACACTGGCAGAATCAGACCGCTGTCCCTCCAGTCCTTTATGTTATATACCTTTTTTTTTTTTCTAGGAATTTAAGGACAGCCTCCTTTAAAGGAGGATTATTCTGGATAAAATGTGAAAATAACAAATTTTGAGGGATACTTGCCGTTTTGCAAAAGGCAATAAGGAAGCCTATATTTTTTTTTCTTTAGAATGGCACACAGATCTCTGCACAGGGGTGAAACTCTTTTAGACCAAAAAAGAGGAGACCAAAGTTCATTCTCAGTTTATGATGCAAGTAAAAAATACACCTCATCGATTTTCATGAGCTCCCTGGATAGAATTTATCTCAAGATGATCCTTCAGATCTTAGGGGGACAAAGCTAATGACCAGCCTACAGGAAATACAGGGCAAGTTCAACACAACAGACGTGGACAAAAAAGAAACCTTCCTTCCCTTTCCTATAAAAAATGATGCAATTTTGTACATAAAAATTCCTGTCAAACCTGGAAGCCTTCTGGTATTTTCATGGGATAGAGGAGGTATTCAAGAAAGGTGTACACTTTATACTAAAGAATTGTATTGGGCTAAAAGTCTAGATAATTATAATTTCCCTTTTCTTGCAACAGATCATTTTGAAGTCAGCCTCACAATGTTGCACAGGTTAATGACAGGACATTCAAAATATGGGAAAAGCACTGACATTTTGCTGTCTCTGAAAAACTTGTTCAGTCTTGAAGGCTATTGCCATCATTGTATCTTGCAGTTAGAGTACTTGAGATCAGGTTTTCACTTAATTATTCCCACTGTGCACCTTGCTCTCTACCAATCAATTGTAAGATCAATTGTCTGGTAAGAGTCCCAGTTCCTCAGCCTGAGCAGATTAGAGATCAGCATTAATGCTCCATGTCATGGGACAGATTTGGCCTACAAGCATCCAGAGACCAGGTCAGATAATTCTTATGAAAAAGCTCTGCTCCTGTTGGCACCTAAGATTTGTAGGAGGGTCAGTAGGACAGTGAGCACTGAGCTAGTGGATGAATGAAGAGCTCTTTGCTGAACCCCCACTTTCCCAAGAGAACAGAAAATTGGGGCATTGGGTGTTTTGTGGAAAGCAAAACAAAAACATAACCTTGACTCTGGCCTGGATCCAGCCTTGTAACTGTTTTCCACTGTCTCTTAGAATTTATGTAAAGAATAAGGCAAAGAATGTAACCGTTCCTTTGCAGTTTCTGCTCTGAATTTGCTCCTAATAAATTCCCCTTCTTAACCCCATCTAATCGTCCATCCTACACTGGCACTCACAGGGTCTTTGAGACTCAGAGATCCCAAGCATCTGAAGACAAAGCCAGTGTTAAATGGCATTTCACATTCCAGGAAGCTCCCAAAGAGCCACCAATTTCCCCTCACCCCAGGAGGTTTTGCAGAGTCCAAAGAACAGCTCCCACTTTTCTGGGGAACAAAATCAAGCCTCAGCACCAAACAAGCATGGCATTGCCAAATATTTTCTTTTTGTCTTGGAAAAAAATAAATAGAAATATTTCTAGTTTAGTGAATTTCACATCTGTGATGCCAAGGGGATGGAAAGGATACTTTGCTTCCATTAATAGCAAGGTAATAAGACACCAAAACTAGAGCATCTCAAATCCAAAAAGGAAGGGTGGGATGGAGTCCCTCTCTGGGAAGAGGCCAGTTGTCACAATCAAAATTGGGACAAGGCAAAGCAATTAGATAAATGGCTAGCTCAGACTCAGTTTATGCTCTGGGTCACATTAGTGTATTCTGTTGTTATAGCTTTCTTTTTTACATTATTCATGTGTGCCAATAATATGCTACTATTTAACTTCTCTGGCCACCACTTCCTACTTGTCCCTCGGTGGAACAGGAGTTAAAATTCATTCGAAGTCTATTTAAAGGGGGTAAAAAACCCAAAAAGTTAACTTGGACTTGTATCTGCCTCTCAGATCTGCATCTGTGACTTGCTCCACCGCTCTCTAATAAGTTATGCCAAAATCCTGGATTCTAGGAAGCTGATGTGGTCCTCAGCTCATTATAGAAGATATTGTACAGATAACTGCCATCTTCACTTGCAGGTGATCCTGAGCCTAGAGAGGCTGCTAACTTGGAGGTCAAGCCCTAACCTCAACCTCCAAGATCAAAAAGATGCCACTAAGGCTTCAGTGGGACTAGATTTCACACCAAAACTGCTCCATCTTCCTACCAATGAAAACATTGTGCTTCCAAGTCTTTATCTGGATGGTTTAGGGGTACACAGAAACAATGTTTCCTCCACTCTGGCACCAAGAGACGTGAGAAACCCTCCTATTAGAAAAAGGAACGAAAAGTATTAGTTCAAGCAAGTGGCTTCATTTAGCAAAACTACTTCTGTGTCTGCTGGCTTCTGGAGCAGATGGGGGCTGAACACGGTCTGTCAGGAGCCCAGACACTGTGGCGTGGAACAGAGCACAAGTCCATACCCCTGTTTACAGAAGTGCCCCAAATGCTCGCAATGAGCATTGCCAATCATTGTTTTGTTCAGAGATGCATCAGTCCCTTCCTAGGAAAATCACCCAGTCCCTCTTTTTCTCACGGAGTGTAGCACTTGGGCTCAGCAGCACAGGGGTAACCAATGTAGTTTCAATTAAAACCCACCAAAAACAGCTCTTACTATGCTATAAATTCTATATTTATCCTGCAACACTAGCCCCATCCTGAGTTTTTCTCCTCCTCCTTTAATTGTTTGCAGAAATTTTTCCATTGTGTTTTTTTCTTTCCATTTTTCAGGACCAGTATTGCAATATAAATAGTCTTTTTTTTTTTTTTTTTTTTTTTTTTTCCCTCTCTCTCTCTTTTCTTCTCTTTATTTTTGCTAATAGTTTGGTTTCTCTACTTGGCTGAATGTACATGACTGAGGTTTTGTGATATAATTGTGTGATTACTTCCAAGTTTTCCAACCAATGGGGCATCTAATCAGTTGAAAAAAGTTAATTATCCACTGATATATGATGGAAGGAAGGCAAAAAAAAAAAAAAAAAAAAGGTTTCTTCGTGTATCATTTATCATTTCCTTCTCTCTCCTTCCCCAGATTTAAACTTCTCCCTCTATACTCAGAGCTGGGGGAAAGTCAGCCCTGCTGCAAAAAAAGTGACTACAATTCTGTTAAGTGTTTGTGGTTGTACCATGCTCCTTCATATGGAGATAATCCCTTCAAATTAGACTCAAGGACACTTCAGCTTAAAAAAAAAATAAAAAATTAGGGTCTGATGTATGGTATAGAGACAGGTACTACCCCTATTTCTTAGGTATCTGGTCTCTGGCTTGAAATATCTGATTTCATCTGATTCGGCTGTTTTATTCACCCTTGCATTTACAGCCCAAGAAAAAAAGAGTTTTTTTCTTCTGTTTGTCACCCGATTTTCCCTCTTATACTTGGTTAAGGATCTCTTTAGCCCTGACTTAATTTATTTACCACACAAAAACACTCCAGAGAAGCCTGCAACCTTCCATGTGCCATCATTTTTCTAATGAGGTGCCCAAATTCAAGACTCTGCCATGTTAAGCAAAAAGGTTAAGATTATTGGTTAAGAATAAAAGACAATGAGGGGGGAAGGAGCATCATAATATCCTCCTCTGTCTTCAAAAAAAAAAAATAAAATAATTCAGCTTTAAAAGATGTAAGTAAACTTAGTGAAACAGGAAAACCCCTATTCTCTGCTTCGCTTTGGCATTGTGAGAGTAAAACATAACTTTGGTCTGTTTGGGGTCATCGCATCCCCCTCCTCATCTCCCAGAATTGTCCCAGGGGCTGTAAATACTGGAAGAGACAGGGACATGAACCCACAATCCTTTCCTCCACTCATCTCATCCTCTGGCTGTGAGGAAAGCATAAAGTGTGGAAACTAATTCCTCCTAAAACTGCTATTTAAGGGTCAAAATCTGAGTGCAAGTTTTCATATCATTTGGTCAGACTATTTACAAAAAAAACATCACTATCACCTCTCAAAGTTTATAAGTACTTGAATTTGCACTGTCTTGTACAACCTGAACAATTTCAAGGTGCAGAATTCAACCTCACCCCCAATTTGTCTTCAAATTAAAAGTAACTCTTGAAAACTGTAAGTTTTCACTTAAAATGAAGTTTGGTCCTTGAATTCACGTAAAAAAATCCCCTTCCAAACATTTTATAAAATAAAGAAAATAAATTTTCTTAATTTCCTTGAACAGCTCAAAAAAAAGATCAACTTCTGGTCAAAGTTAAGATTAGTCTAAAAGTCTTACTTTAAGTCATCAGCATGTTTTGTGTATGGTTTCTCATTTGTGAAGCATGAGCTCAAGTGTATTTATCCACCTAAAATATCAAGAAGTCATTTACTACAGGTCTTTCTGAACAGGACTTTTCTATTTAAATATTCTTTGCAGACTGCTCTCTGAAGTGCCCTGGATCTCATTAGAAGTGTGGTATTTTCCTCTTCTTCTAAAATTAAATTTAGTTTCCAATTAAAAGCTGGCCCCTCTGACAGAGGCTTTGTTTCACTTTCAGGTCCAGATTTCTTACCACGTTGACCCTATCAAATGCCTCCAGTGACTTGTAAAAATAATAAGGATTATGCACAGCTGCACGGATCAAAAATCTCCCCAGCATTCAATTGCTATCATGAGTCTTTTATCAATCTGCTCTAGAGCAAAGAGAAAAACAATTTTCCCATCCCACATAACTGAGATTTCATAAGTGTTCCCTTTCCACCTTATGATGGAAAAATCTTTCAAGGTTATGGATTTTATTTATTTATTAATTTTTTGGAAGACAGACTCCCACACTACAGGGGTATGCTAACCAAGGGCTTAGGAGATTCTCCTGGGCCACAAAATAGCATTGGGGCAGGATTTCCACCTGTAGTTCCAGGCTACATAAAATGAGAGAAGTAAGTTCAGGATAGCCACACTGGTCCATCTCAGACTTCCTGCTGTGTTAACGTGGGCCAGTCCTCTCAGCTCCTTATTCCTGAATCCCTGATCTCTAGATCACCTGGTCTCCCCTTTTCAGGATGATCATTACATGTCAGGAATGAAAACAAAACAAAAATGTGGGCATCTATCACCTAATATAGATCTCACCTCCTGAGCCTGAGGTGACGACAAAACCATGTTCAGAACTCCTGGCTCTTAAGTAAACTAGACAACTTCTTTAATATGTAATTGAGTGGTGCCAGCTAATTATTAGAAACATAATAGCCTGTTACATAATCACAACAGCCTCAATAAATGTGGTTTGAGTTATTACATAGTACTTTATTAATAGACAAATACAATCTTACATCTAAATTAAATCCTCATTTGGTAGGTACTTCTTTTTGAAAGGGCATCAGAACGAGTCAGTGAAGTAAAATGTCAGCATATTTAAAGTCATGTGACAATAACAAATCCTCATCCAGATGTTGTTTCAGATCTTGTTCAAGGGACAAGTGGAAGAATGTCCTCGGAGAACAGTTTCATACAGTACAGTCTTGTCTGTTGCTGACACGCTTTGTCTGAACATTTAATCCCTACTAGCACATAAGCATTCTGGAGGTCACTTCTGGGCAATAAGCTCAGGAGGCAACGGCCAGATGGTGTGAGAGCACATTGGTATTTCTAGCTGGATGACCACCCAGTTCTTGCTATAAGGATCCTATGAATGTAGGAAAAAAAAAGCAGAGAGGCTGAAAGCCTAGAAGTTGTTTAAAATACATGTCATGGTTAACAGCAACAAGATGGAAATTGCAAATTTCCTAAAAACAGATTCTCATAAGTACTCCTGAAGATGTTCCACCTTGGGCTGTAGGGCTACAGTGCCTTGGTTCCTGGCAACCAAGTAGCATCACCCATGGAAAGGGCTTTCTTATCATTGCATCTTGCAAGGCAGCTCTAGCTGTTGCTTTCTGTCAATAACCTTCCACAATAGTTTATGAGATTTCACAATGCAGAGCTCAAGTACTGTTACCTGCTCTACCTGGGTCAAAACCAAGGAAGGTGGGGAAACTGCAGACTGCACAAAAAAAATAGTGAATAAACCAGGAACTGATGTGAAAATGTATTTGATCTTTCCACAAAGACCTGATGGCTAGATTTCCATGTGCTTTAGAAATTTTCTCCAGGCATCTGTTATGGTGAAAGTCAAGTCAACAGAATACTCTGCAAGTGTTTATTCCCACCAGATTAATTTGCTTTGAGGAAGTTCATCATTTTGTTTCTTTGTACACCAGTAGCCTGGCAATAGAGGAGAACAGTAGCAAAAGCTACAAGTCCTACTATTTGTTCCACTGCTGTTTTCAGGAATGCATATGCAAAAAAAAAAGAATAATTAAGATCAACAATTTTTTTTAAAGGCTACATGGGACTGTTCTGATGACACGTGAACCTTCAGAGGAGCCATGTAAGCTGGACCTCTGAAAGAAAGCTAGCACAGGTAAAAGGTTCCTTGGGTACAAAAAGTAGGCACTGCACAGATGGGTGAGGAGAATCTAGATGTATCTCCAATGTCAGCAGAGGACCTACTAGCTCACAAGGAGAGGGTGGGATATTAGAACAAGGCTAAAAGCTGGAGCTGGTGGAGTGGAGCTCAAGGCTTCAGAACTACTCTTATTAAGTAGGAAAGGAGACCACATGACTGAAATAGAGTGCATAACCACATGGCAGTGAATTTTAACGTTCGATTTAGAAACCATGTCTGATTTTGACAGCCAGTTCTACTAAATTAGAGTAGATTTCCCACAGGTCTGTTTTAAAGGTAAGGAGGAGAAAAAAAACCTGTATGGACACATTGCTTAGGTGTTCAGGTAGAGACAACGACAACCAGACTGATGGGAGAACACAGAAAACTTACTGTTTTCACTTCACCTGTGGTAACAGTAATTTGTGTAAATGCTAGGTTTCAGCCTAAGCTCAATTCTTAGGTAGTGAAAGAAACAGCATAATTAAAGTCAAGTAGTAAGTAGCAAGTCTTTAACACTGACTGTTCTGCAGTTCCATAAGTTCAGAAGGAAAGAAGAGAGGGAAGAGGTGAACTGCTCAGCTGCAGACCCTGCCTCAAAGCAGCCATGATGAGGTGTTAGAACATGGGGCATAGGAGCTGATGGAAAACTTGAGTAAGATGCAAAACAAGCTTAGCAACATTGGGTTCCAGACACATCCAGCGAAACCCTTGAATATTACACCCTCTTTCCTAAAGAAATACATATATGGTCAGTGATAAGTGTATAAGACCATCCATTAAATTGGTTAAATGCAAATTTAATCCAAATTTGACTAGAGGCTAGTGTCTGAATCGAACCAGCATCTTTCCATGGAGTTAGTGGAGGTAGGAAGCCTTTCTGAATAAGATGAGTATGATTTATTTCTGCTAATACATGTAGGATGTCATTGTATGCAGCAAAAGAGAAATTTCTTCAGTCCTAGGTCTGTAGGCACATTGTGTGCCAGAGACTGTCAGCCAGTAGTGCTGGTATTAAACCCTAAAACTTCTGTCCAAGGCCTGCTGTTTAGGAAGGAAGAAGCTCAGTCTGTAACACTGGTGTCCTGGTCACTTGGACCATTAGCACTTCCTTTGGGAACTCGTTCAAGCAGTAGATCACATGCAGACTTGGAAGAGAATTTCTCACATACTTTGAGCTCGTAATGGTCTGGTAGGGATTTTAATAAAATGCAGGCTCATTTTTATTTCCTGCATGCAACTGAAATGTCCCTGGCATTGCTGCAATGTGTTTGAATCACTGTAGCTCTCATACCTCAGTCCACCATGATTTTTGTCTTTGTCTACCAAAAGACTTCACCTCCTTTCCCAGCTCCCCAGATTGTCTGTATAATACTTACGAGGCTGTTGGCATGAAGGGAACACATTAACAATGAAACAGGAAACACCTTCAAATGTAGAATGCAGGGGTATGCCAAACTCTGCAGCAAATGCAGAAGGCATTTGCACTGGGGATCACAAGAGGACAGATACAAAAGCATGGAAAGAAATCCATATCTGTATTTAGGGTCTGATCCAAGGCCTTGCTGGCATTGATGGAAAAATCCAACGGGCTTCAAATAAGGCCCTTATTCCAGAAAGGGGGAAGAGTTTAGAAAACAGAATAAAACATTAAAAAGCCAAGGGGAAAAGAACAGATAAATAAAATTTCCCCAAAACAAACCAGATGTTTCACCTCAAATCCACTTTCTGTTTCCATGAGAATAAAGACAAAGAAAATCATGGCTCTTTCTTCGGGCTGGGCCATGGGGAGCCAGTCAGCGAAGGGCTCTCATGCACGTGGCCCTCACGAGTGCCCGTTGTCACAAATGACTCACGGCAGTAGCATACTCAAATATATTGGAAAGAATAATGTTAGTCTAAAGGGTTTGATTCAAGCAGTCAGAGGCAATAAAAGGCAAAAACATCTCCGGCTTGCCTCAAATGCTCATCCTTCCTTTGTCATATACATGTAGGAAAGCTCAGTTTCATTTTCTGCCTCAATCAGCCATGTGTTCGGGAACCCAGAGGAGCGCTGGAGGGTTGTTGGCTGGAGTCATTGAAGTTGCAGTCTCTGTGGAGCTTTTAATGTTGCTGAGGAAGCAAAGCCACCAGAGATTCCCAAGCAGAGATGACAGGACAGAGCAGAGCTGTGGGCTGCTGATGGGGCATGCTCAGGCTGCTTTCATGGGACTTGCCAGCAGTCACCAAGCCACAGCCAAGCTGGAAAGAGTCTCTGGGTCTTCTCATCTTAACAACCTTTGGTCCCTCCCAGGAGTGGAATACAAAGACAAGACTTTTTTTTTTTTAATCCGCATTTGCAGGCAGCAGCAAGACCATCTTCATTTAAATGTGCTCCAGGGTCCTTGAGCTCTCAACTTTGCATACGAGTTCAGATTTGGGGTGAAATTGGTGCTGCTCCCACTAAGAAAGGCAGAATATTTGAATGCAGCTTCCTGGAAAGCCTTATCAACTCATTTTCCTGAACATGCAGGCAATGCAGATGGCATCCAACTTCTTTTCCTCTTGCAAAGAGGCCTCTGCTTTACCACTGGTTTTAAAGCTATCACACTAAAATGGCTCAACCTGAAATTTTCCATTATACAGCAACTGCTTCAGAATAATTTCCTTTGAAGTTTCTGTTAGAACAGTTCCAAAGTGACAAAGGCATCCTTTTGCCCAAGTGAAAAAAGAAATAACAGTTCCATTGAAAAACCTTGAAAATGCCTTTGCTTAGAATAGGAATGTAAAATTTGACAGAACAATTGCCCTACTCTCAGAGATGGCACTTGCACCGTCAACATAAAAACAAAAACCTATATAAATGTGGTCAAGTTGTAAACTTCAAAAAAACCACAGACTCAATAGAAGATTTGCTAGTGTTTGGCAGCTAATGTTTTCAGGCAGTTCAGCATACAATAAACATGCTCTGATCCCCTTGCTTCACAGATGCATTCTGCATGCTTCTGATTTGCAAGACATCAGCTGAGCAGGGCTTTCCTGCACAGGCTGCTGGGGACCACTGTGGCACTTCATGGCAGGTAGACAGTCTCTTCTATGCTCCATTTATTCTCCTGCTAATACCAACACAGACCAGAAGAGGAGTAGGCTCCTTCACATGAGAGAAATACAATTAAGACAATTTGTGATCATTATATGAAGGTTGTGAGAACTCATTAAAAACACTGAACCGTGCTTGAGCAGGACATTTTTACATCTGGCTTTCCTTAATTCATGAAAGCTTCATTTTGCTGCTTTCCTGTTACCTTAAAAAAAAAAAAAAAAAGCCTCCAGCTTTGGCTGTTACATAGCCCTGAAACACTGGAGGCTGAAATCTAGATTGAAACTAGAAGCAAAACCTTTGCATCTATAACAGGTCTCCCCACCCACCACAAATGATTTTTAGTTTGTTTTCATAAGGGAGTTGGGAATATTCATGGTGCCCTGTTGCCAGCAGTTTAATGGAGAATTTGTCTTTTTCCCCACCCTTTTCTGGGTAAGATGGGTGAAGCTTCTTTTGCAAGAACAGCCTCTGGCTGGCCTTCTGGTAGCCTAGTTTGTTTGACTTTGCTCTTGGGTGACTGCCTGCAAGCAAGCAAAAACGTGGAAGCAGAAAGCAAGCAAGCAGCAAGCTGATGCAATGGACAGGGCCCTCTGGGATTAGCTTTACTAGAGCTGAGCAAAATCAAACAGAATTGAAACAAGTTTTACCAAACATAAGCCAGTGGACAGGTTTCCCTTCACCATGCAGCCAATTAGAGCTAACACAGGGCATCTAAAACAGTACCTAGATGAGTGGCCTGAACGTTGTCTGGGTAGGAAGGGCAAACATGCAGCTGAAGATAACACAGGGAAGCACCTACAGAGCCCAAAACACAGTACAAAGTAACCCACAGGTTGATGCTCAAAAAGAGGTGCTTTCCCAGAGAACTTTGTCTCTCCAAAGCATCCTTGATGCATAACAGACTTAAAAATATTTTATGAATTGCCCACTATCCTGCTGTATTGGTTTAATTGGGGCTCATATTAAGTACTTTAACATGACAACTTCCATGCTGCAAACACACAAGAGGTGCATACCAGTTAGAAGACCTGGTACTGATGTCGGGTTCCAAACAGAGCCATCTCAATTCTCCCTTTCCTCCCTTTTGGGATACATAGAAAGGAGAAAGCCAAACTGATCAGGACAATCTGTATGGTAAGTTATCTCTGAACATCATAACAACTAGATACAAGTGAAGGAATGCCTTCAAGACCAGAGTTACTCCTCTGGAGCAGAAACCTTGGACAACACCATGAACCTGGTTTTGGTTCAAGTGAGGGGGGTGGGGGTGAGGTCGTGGTGTTAGGCCCTAAAGCATTAGATCATCCAGTGGAGATGCTCATTATTGGTCCAGACACATTCCTCTATAGCCCTACATTGCACGTTAGAATCCTTTGAAAATGAATTACAGCAATCAGTAATGTGTGCCACAGCAAATGGTGCCTCTGCCTTGTCTGAAGTTGTTCACCTTCAGTCACAGCATTCAGTCTGAGCCCCACCAAATTTTCCCAAAGTCAGAGGTAGTCCTTTCTGGTGCAGGGAGTAGAACCCTTCCCTTAGATTTGACCTGATTGAACTGCAAACTCCACAGCTAAGTAGTAACAGGAGAATTCCTTAACAGCAGTGATGGACAGCAATTCCTCTCCTTTCACAGCTTTTGTCCCTATAGACCATTAACACAGCCCACTCCAAGCCAACACTTCCACCTTCAGCTTATTTTATTTCTTCAGAGAAGAGTTGTTCACTTTTCAGAGGAAATTCCTGGCTGCCTGAAGACCCTCTGTATAAAACCCACTGTGAGCTGCATTCCACAGGTCTCACTAGAATTTGGGCTTTTGTTGCCCTCAAAAGTCTGCTCTGAGCTCCAAAAAGGAAAGGGAAATGATTGGAGAGTTTGTGTCTTGCAGAAGCTGAAGTGAGACATGCTTATTTTTAATACAGGATATAAGGGATTCTTTTGACAATATCCATTCATTCTACCAGTGACTGGATTTAAAAAAAAAAAAATCTTTATTACCCCTCTAGTGGCTGCTGCAGAAAATATTTTTGCAGATGTGGGTCTGGTTCAAATTGCAACAGCACTACAAATGTTGTCAGAGTTGCTCTGATTTTGGGATATCCCCTTCCACACAAAGCAGATGAATCCACCATTTTTTTCCTGAATTGTCTACACTCTCCCCTTCTTAACCTGTATACTTATTACACCTAGTGTACAATTATGGCTATCCCTGTTCAAGGATGATGAAGCAGGTGCAGGAGACAGCTTACTAAAAGTGAAGTTAGGCTTACGTAGTGCTAGACTGAAGCCATTCATCACAAGCAGAAAGGAAGTATTTCAGCCAAAGTGAAACACAGTTGCTCAGAGAACAGTATCGGGATAAACCACCTCCTAGGAGCGTGTCAGGTGGAAAATGTGGAAAAGTTACTTTAAAATAACAGATTAATAAGACCCTTGTAAACTTACCTAGCAGAAGAAAAAAGATTCAAGAAGCAGTTATGTTTGGAAGAGCTGGAAATTCCCAGACATGAATGATGCTCTCAGCAGAGAACTGCATATGATGACCTAAGGTCTTTCCTGGTTCTGTATTTAACATTCAGCTGTCCTTTACTGACATCCAGTACAGGTCCAGATGAGGGATTTGCTCTCCTGGACAATGTTGTTTAAATCCTCCCCTAAGAGTCACATTCATCCTTCATTTCTACATCTCTGGGAAGCTGTAGCTGTGTATTTCCAGTATGCTGCCAGTCCACTGGTCAGACTGTACCTAGGTCTATTGACAAGGGTGTTTATTGCCAAATTGAAAGTCACCACCACTTCATAGCCCTTTGATCTGGATTTGGACTCCATAGAAGACATTTAGCAGATGTATTTTGGATACCAGGCAAGGAGCACCAAAGTTCCTTTTAAATCTTATAAATGTACAAGTCAACAGGAAGAACACTGCCTGCAAAGTGCTTAAAGCACTAGATGGGGCATGAAGAACTGGTGTCAATAAAGGGCATTGTAATTGCATATTGCATAAAATTACAGAAAACAGAGTAAGGTCTTGCTCTTCTTGTGGTGGGAAAACTGAGGCTCAAAGTCAGCAAGGGGTTCACCAGGCACAGATCTCTTGTATTTAGTATAAATGTGTACTCCTGGCAGGTACAACATCCCTAACACAAAACACAGTGGAACTTCTCAAAGCTTCTCTGGCATAGAAAAGCATATCCCATGACTTTTCCCAATTTAAGTAATCTTGTATCTCACCTTCCTTATCTGGAAAGGTGTTTAAACCCTTACCATGGCCTAACATTGAGTTACTACCTCAGTGCCTGAAAGGGTTCCACAAAAAAAAAAAAAAAAAGAAAGATTGTCAAGAAAACAAGGAAGGCTTTTTAGAAATTAATTGGCAACAAAATATTTGAGAAGCACAAATGTTCAGAAAGCTTTTTTTTTTAATTACTAATATATACATAGCATAGAACTGCATGGGCTTTGTGCACCACCCAATATAGAACACTCAAGCTATACTGGTCAAGTAGCCATGGACAGTTTCTTCAAGTACCCTGGATATCCAAGATCTATAGCTATCATTTACTGTATTGAATAAATTAAAGAGCTTTCAAAACTGCTTGTAGGGGCTCTTAAATTTACATAACAGTGCATCTCTGCCAGCTGACCATACATAGGGAAGCCTCACCCCAGAATATTAAAGGAAAACAATTTCAGCCTATCAGATCTATTTGTACATATATTTATAAACTTGCATGATTTACGCTACTAAAATTAGATTTAGATCAGCATCCAACTTGCAAATAAAATCAGTTCAGTTGTCAGTGGGACACGGTACATGATCCAAAATACACAGGGACAAACATTTTGGTCTTAGGCCTAGCATCCAAAGGAAATGACAATTCAGCAATCATACTGGCCAGCTGTCCCCCCCTCCATTGGGAATTTCAGCCAGTTTCAACATTGTGACAGAAGTATCAGAACTAGTCCATTTTACTTGCATCTGAAAGCTTTCATGTGATCAGAAAGATACCTGGCTTGCCCTCATAGAGGCAAGTCAAAAAGCTCAATAACATCAAGGTATCCATGCAGAAGAGTAGCTTTTTTAGTCCTACTAGTCAGAGTCACTTGTTTTCTTAATGACCACTGAAAACCAGAGGTATTATAGCACAAACCCTTTAAAAAGGAGCAGAGGTGGAGGAGCTACTGCATGAACGTAGCAACACAGGATCATCTTGCTTCAAAAACATTTTACTGTTTTGAAACAGTACACAAAGTCATAAAAAATAGCAATGGCCTTTGCCAAAAAAGCATCCAGAGGAGAAGAGGCAAGGAAAGAACAGAAGGAACAGTGGAAATAAATCTTTCCAAACAAAGTGACAAGTCCAAAAATAATGAGAACTAAAGTTCAAAGAAGAAATCTAAACTGAAGTAAAGAGAACAACCATACACAGGCAGCAGGAGGGGGGTGCATGTATGCTGGTCAGGGGGTGCATAGCAAACATCTTGTGCTGCTTCCTCAGCTAGCATTAAGGGTTCAAACTGGGACATCAGCACTTGTCAGATGTTATTTAGAAACTCATGTTTATATATTCTGCTACAATGTCTGGCCTTCAAAGTTTTCAGATCCCATCTAATACTTAACCATCAGGGTTGCTTTCTCCCTACGCCCAGTTGACTTTCCAATGCCTTTTTAGCCTGCACAGTGACAGTATCTCATATTTACATTATGACACCTTCCAAGTTGGTGACAACTGGGTGGTCTGGCTGAGACATTGTGTTTTCCCTTCCTTAGCCACACTTCCCAATGCTTCCCCTCTCACCTTTTATTCTCTCCACAATCAGAACAGAAAGAAACAAAGAGCAGCACAAACTGAACACACATCACACAGAGGATGTGGTTAAAGGCAGAGCTTTTAACCATAGCTTCTGAAGCAGACCACAGGGACACAGGCAATGGATTAACTTCTTAGGAAGGCATTACATTCCTTCATTTTTTCATCAGAATAAATACAACACAGGTGACCATAACACAAGTGTTTTCCCTGAAGGATTTAACAGTCTTAGAGGAAGCTCATTTTGTAGCATTAGCTGTGTTCAGACTCTACACTTCTCTGCAGGGACACAGAAGTGAGGGTGCTGAGTCATGATGCCTTGCTTTGGGTGCCTCTCACTTCAGAAAAACAACTATTTCCTTTGGAGAGCTCGAGACAGTGAAGATTTCCTGCATACAGGCTGGGTTACAATAGTTGTCAGAGGCAGCTTAACCTCCCTCACCCACTGCACCCAGAAATTTCCTCATTACCACCTCATGGGCTTTAACTTTTATAGCATCTCTACTTTGTGCTCTGCCCCTTAACTCAAAACAGAGGGATGCACAACCAGCAGAGGGTGAATCAACACACACACACAAATATCTCTTAAGATAGAACAGGTTAGAGAAGAAACAAGAACTAGTCTGAAACAGTATTCTCATTATTAACACCTTCTTATTGATAACCTGATATTTCCGTGACCTCCTTCAAATTCATACAACATAGATGCTAGAGCAGCAGCACAGAAAATAAGAGACAAAATTTGCCTACAGAAGACTTTAGACTTTTAGGACATTTTTTTTTCCTGTTCTCACAGAGAGCCACCATTTTGCTACAGCAGACCTCTAGCTACAGCTCTGCAGAAAGGAAAAATATTCTTCCTACCTTTTCCCCAAGTGAAGCACTTCCATTTCTTCCTTTCCCCTCCCCCAAGTGCTCCCAATCTTTTTCCTTAGTAAAGCATCCCATAAGCTGCAAACCAGCCTAAGCTGAGGGTTTATATAAGAGCAATGAGCCACAGACACTGAAGATAACATTAATGATCTACAGATGTTACCAGGTCCAGCTTTGATTTAAAAGGGATGAGGTAGGGGGGTGGGGAGCTTTTAGGGGTTGAAAAGAAAATGGGGGCCCTAGAGTCTTGTGCTACTAGACAAAGGGCTGTGCAATAAGCTATGATTTTTTTTCTCTTTCCTCTCTTAGAGTCTATTCTTTTACTATCAAGCCTAAATTCATATGGGGTATGCCTGACCTTATATATGGCTATCCTCTGTAAAGCTGCTCAGGTACAGAATATCTAGGTTAATACTGTGGAGCATAAACCTAATGTAGAGCTGAGGGTAAACTGGGTATCTAAATCTAATCTTAAATTCCTCACTGTGGCTTGAAGAGGTTAAATCTACAAGAGCCTCAGGCTTGATCCTGGCACAGCTGATGGAACAGCTATCTTAGTTGCAGGGGTGAGATAGCTTAAATGCTTGGAAATCCAGGCATGAAATGCAATTTATTAAGGCCAGAACTTTTTCTCTTCTGTTATTTGGTACCAAAGGATAGTTTAAAAGCAGTCTTCTATATAACATGTGCTGATTTTCCCTATGAAACAGGAGACTAAGCTATCTGGGTTACTAAATCAGTTGTAGAGGGACAACAGAAATGTCTTTATTTCTGCTTTGTAGTGGCAGAAGAAAGAGCCATATGTTGGCTGACTTTTTTTTTTTTTGCATTGATTGCTCACAGTCCTTGTTATAAAGGCTGGCAGTTTTATTATTGCATCTCCTCAAAATAACAATGCTCTGCATGGGGGGGGGGGAGATTTCTGACTTGAATATTATTTCTATTAAAGTAGTTCCCAGAGGCACTGACAAAATCCAGGACTCTTTTATGCTGGGTGAGGTAGGAATGCAGGATAAGAGATGGCTCTGTTGTAATGTTAATATTTGCTTATGCTATAATGAGACGAGTCATGAGGCTGGGGGTGGAGCTGGGGATCATTTGTGAGGGGCTGAAGTGTAGGTGGACTAAGTGATGTGCCAGAGGTTACATGAGAATTTTAAGGCAGAATGAGGAGATTAACCTGTACATCTTAAGTGCAAATTCATGTGTTACAAAAAGTCTTTTTTTCTCCTTTAAAGGGCTCTATTTGTGCCCAACCACTGCCTTAGCTCTTTAAAACTGGTAGCTGCAAGTAATTCAATAACACAAATGTTCTGACAAAGTCATTTTTAGCTTGTTAATTATTCCCAATCACACATTCTTTCCCCTTCAAGTGGAGCTAGATGACATCAAAGCTGTTTGAGGGATGGAGGAACACTTGAAGTATTAGCAAGAACAATGGAACAGACTACCCATTTTATTCCTATTCATTTAAAGGGGAAAAGACTGGATTTTGGCCAAGCTTTACCTTACGAACTGATAATAGGAAATGATATGAAGTGAAGGTCTTACACTTGCTATTCCTTTGCAAACCTTTCTTTTGTGGTTCCCAAATTGCCAATCTCTGCTTTGTTATGCTAATATTCTAGAAAGGCGTATGTGGGGATGAAACTTGTTTGGAAGTGACAGGTATCTCAGACCTGGTGGTCTTCAATAAAGGCATTACCCCACTTATTGTAGAATCTAGTATAAAATTGGGAATTATGAAATTATAGAAGAAAATATGGAAAGAAGAATCCCCCTTGCAAATGAAGGCTGTGTTACTTGAAGCTATTATTATAGATAGAATGCAGAAAGTAGAAAAGGAACATTGGGTAGAGAGGTAGGATCTAGAGCATCCAGCTGGGATGAAGAATCCTGCTGGGAGGGTTCATGAGACTTAGGACCTTTCTGGATTTCACTGCCAGCTGGATTTCGCTCTTTAGTGGTGCATTTGCCTTTTGGGGTCTGATTTCCTAAAACCTACTAAGAACTCATAGACTACATAAAATGCTGTCTGGATTGGCTCTGCTAGTAAAATTGCTGTGTTAGGATTGAAAAGGGTCCTGTCTTCATTTCATCCAAGTGAACTTTCTAGTGCTGGAATGAGCTGTGCTGTAGTTAAGGAGGAAAACCCTCTAAGAAGGGTTTAGAAACACTCATCACAGAATAGCATGGCCAAGTATGTTACTGCCTTTACCTTTCTGCTAGCACTAATTTGGTGGAAGAGGGCAAAAATGCACTTCGTGGAGAAGCAGGGATCTTTCTCTTCTTCAGTGTGGACATATGAAGAACACCTTGGTGAATCATGCAAGGCCTAAATGCAAGTCTAATGAAGTCATCTTACCACTGGAGTTGGGGAAAACAAATTAGTTCTAAGGAGAAGCAGTTGAAGGAAAATTATGGGAAGTGAGATGTGATGCTTTTATTTGCACTAAGAAATTTTCCAGTCTCGCCTTGAATCCTTGTGTTTTTCAATGCAGAAGGAGACAACTGCTGTTAGGAAAATGATAATAGTTTTTCTACACTCCACAAACTGCAAAAGAAATTACTTTTTGTTTGATTTGATGGGTGATCCACTGTATGCTCCAATAAGGCAGAGCACCAGATCTCACACTAAATCTTGTTGATAGGCTTCTGAATACACATCTACAAATAACACAGTCTGGGCCAGCGGTCAAAAACTGTCCATATAAAGTTCTGGTGTACAGCCTGCTCACCTAGCCTAGGAATTACACAATAGTATGGAGATTCCTGTTGAAAGAGACAAGAAGTTAATCTACTATGCAAGGTATGCGAATGCTTTCCAAACTCAATGTCTGTGTTATGTGGGTTCCTAAGGCTAGAACAATCTCATATCAGAACCTTTCATCTGGCCTGAATCTTGGGGACTTAAGCATCTCTGAGCTGTTCCTATGCTCTGCTTAAATAAGGGTATGCCAGACATTGCCAGCTAGGGTTGGCTGTATGCTAAGAAGCACAAAGCAAGATATTGTTAGGTGATAATATTATTGCTAGGTGTGACTTCGTAGAGTTAGGCTTCAAAATTTTAGGGGCTAAGACTTAGCTGAAGAGTGGAGCCATTTGTGTTATCATTCTAACCAAACAACTCTTTCTTGTGCAATGTTTTTTAATAGGGGAAATCTATAAATAGTTTTTTTTTTTCCTTAATGTTATTGACAAGAAACATGCATGGAGAATATTACAAGTACATGCATCAACACCACTGAAATGAAAATAGGACTGTTTGAAGTACAGTCTAAATGACTAAAGGCATTTTGTTTCTTTTCAGATCAAAATGGCAAGAAAATGTCAACAGCAGAACAGTTGAATTTCATAGTTGAGTGGCATCATTTTACACTAATTTCTGAATTTCTGGTTACTGGCTCAGCTGTCACAGTAACGTGATCAAAATGACAGTTCTGCTTCTTTTTCAGTCTCAGGAGCTGTTGTTCAGATTACAAGTTCTTTAGCTGCTGCTTCCGTAAAGATGGACATTTGAAATTAATTTTTGATTTTTAACATTCTTAAATCTTCTGCCAATAAATAATGCAGTCTCAAAATAGCTGAGATATTTGATTGATAACAATAGGGATCTTTTAAACATAACTATTTGGTAACTAGGGGTGAGAGTCTGTGGATATGGAGACTGCTGCAGAATTCCAGCTGCACCCTTTATTAAACAGAACTTCACTTTCCTTGTTCAGAAAAGTTAAAAAATCAGGGTGTTTTGTAACTGGTATTTCATTCCATCCTTCTTGTAGGTTGTCATTGCAATGGAGGTCAAATCCAGGCCAGCCTTAGGACCTAAAATCTCAGTGTAATCACTTCAGGTGGAAAAATGGGTATAAGGCCTACCTCTATTCTAGAGAACCACCAAACATGAAAGAGGAGTTTTTCCTTTGTTTTTGTTTTGTTTTCTTTTTCTTTTTTTTTTGATTTTTGCAAAACCCAAAATGCAGCATGAAACCATATACTTTGGAAACAAAACAGACCTAGGAAAATGGTAACAAGCCAACTCAGACCTTTACAGAAATGTCCCCACCAGAGTGGAGAAAATAACACAGCTATACTGAAACACAGAGCCTAGAAGTCTGAAGTTTTAGTAGGATACAAACTAGGGAACATGAACTGGAAGCAGTGTCAAATTCAGGAAACAGAAACGAATAAAATGGCACAATTTTTGTATTAGCTCTGGTGTAAACCTGGAATTACTCAGTGAAGGCCCTGGTATTAAAGACACCTTATGACTTTCATTTGGATCTCAGGATGATGCACCTCAAAGCTACCTCTTTGCATACCAGAGTAGCACCCTAACATGAATACAAGTAAGGAGGGCACAGGCTAGAAACACTTCAGTAAGGTAAATGACAGCTGTAGCCTTGGTTGGCCTTCCATATATTTATGGTGTAAACTTTGTTTGCTGAGCACTAAAGCTTCACACCCATTGCAGCAAAAGGAGGTAGAAGAGGACTATGCTGCTAAAGAGCCACTAATTGGATCTGGACAACACACAAAGAAGCTTTTAGGCATGGATATGGGATCTTTGGAGGTGGATCTGAGCAAGTGGAGGACGGAGACAAAGTCCCTGCAGTGCTCTGAATTGTCAACATGACTCCCAGCAATGGGGATAAAAGCATCAGGAAATTTCTGGGAAAGTGATTTTCAGTGGTTGCTTCTGGATCCAGCTGTGATTTGTTTCACCAGAACCTGTTTTTGTTGTGGGAAGTCATCTCCTATACATCTGCCTGTATCTGAGAGAAAACAATAACATTGCAATAAACCTGGAAAAGGATTAATCTCCTCTTGTTCCTAGCAGCATTTTCTCATCCAACAATTCTTTTGTCCTTAGAGTCAAAAAAGAATAATATTATCTTGCACCTTCTTCCTTCCCATGGTGATGGAATTTTGTTCCAGTAGGCACTCTCCTGCAGAGGGCCACCAGAATATAGTTTTTTCAAGAAAAAAGTTATTTAAAAAGATCAAAACATCCAGAAGGAATTATCTTGGCTGCCCTTTAAAAATCTTCCTTTCTCATCTTCTTCCTTTCTTATTTTTTCTCATTCTCCTCCTGTAAAATGAAGCTTTCTTGGCAGAAGCAGTGGCAGATCTGAAATGTATGAGCTGAGGACAGGATATTGGATCCTCGGCAGGAGAGAGACGGAACCCAGTGCCTGTGTCCGTGTCTCCCTACTATGTTCAGCAGGGAAGTGACCACAGTGGAGCCTGAAATTAAACACACTGTTGTTGCTGTTAGTTTTTATTGTTGTTGTTACAATTATTGTTCCAGGGCAACAGAGCTATACAGGGAAGATGGAACAGAATATGCTGCAGATGGAAGGAAACTTTAAAAAAAAAAAAAAAAAGTATATTTTGCAAATTAATTTAAGAGCTAGGAATGGTCCACCAGGCAGGCTAGCAAACCACAGTGATCTGGAGAGCTTAAGGCAATTTGCTGAGGTATAGTTTATAGCTCCCGTGGCCTTCCGAGTTGAGATTTTGCCCAAAAGATAAGAGATACATTCTTGATGTATCTTCAGGTAAATTAAGGACACCCAGAACCAAGAAAATTCGGAAATGGGAAGTAATGCAAGATGGTATGCTGGATTTCAGGCATGGCCCTGGAGTTTATTGTGAATTCAGCATCCAGTCAAGGTTAACCCAGACTAACCAGTCTTCTGTGTCTAAGAAGTTTTAGTCTGGGACTGTATGAGAAAACAAGTTCTCTCCAGCACAGCTGGTCTCTGGCATGATGTTCAGGATGAGATAGAGACTTCAGATATACTCATGGTGGCTCGGCGTAGGAATAGGTGGATATAATGACTTCCAGATCCGGATATGGAAATGCTGGAAATAGATTGTCCCCACCAAGGAATCTGCCCTGAGGGGTGCTGGAACAGCAAGCTGTTTGTTTAGCTATGTTGCTGTAACACACCAGGAGGTCACTGCCTGTTGGTCGTGAGTGGATACCATGGGATCAAAGCTGCCCCCTCTGTCCTTTATTGCTAAATAGATTGGAAAGGCAGTCTGGCTACCCAGGTGTTTTTATTCTGAAAGATATAAAACATTTTGCCTTCTACCTTCTGTCCTGGGACAAATTCCATTTTGTCACATTTTTGTTGTGATGGATACAGTGCATCAGGTAAGGACTGAACAGTTAGCATTTCTTCCTAGCTCTATCACTGTCTGTCTAGGCAAATAGAGGTCAACTCTTTGACCTCCCTCAACCTCAGTTTTACTGTCTGTACAATGGCACAATGGCAATGCTGATATAAGCTCCTTTTGTAAACAGCTAGGAGATAAGGGCTGATAAGGACTATCTGATAATAATCTTTCAATTATTATTATGAATTGTTCCTCTGTTTTATTTGCTTTTAAACTATCTTAAGTCTCGTCACTTTTTTTTTTTTTTTTTTTTTTTTTTTTTTTTTTTTCCCTGTCTTGGTTCAGCAGGGTTCTGTATGAAGGGAATGTTCTGGGACTAATCCAAACCACACGTCTTCATCTTGCCCTATCAAAGTCGAATCATTTTGTAAGACGTTTTACATTCATCAAGGCATAGTTGGTTTAAAGCTCATGAAATTAAGGGAAGCAGGGGGAAAATGCAGAGTGGGAGGAAAGGTCTTCCTTCTCCATGCTGTGACTTCACAATGCGGTGGGTTGAGGAGTCCCACCCAAGATAAAGTAACTCAGACTGAAGAACGCCATGTCTAGGAGATAGCCTCCAGGAGGATATCTCCTCTGGGAGATAGGAGATAGCTGCTGGTGATTCTGCTGCAGTGCCTGGGCCCAGGAGAGTTTGCTTTCCCATAACCATAGATGTCATACCTCCTGATGTCTGTGGTTAACAAAACCACAGACATTGTACCTCCTGACATCTAATGTCTTCCATTTGCTCAAGGACGTGTCTGATTAGGACCAAGCTGAGAAATGCTGGCACTGCCTGGTTCAGGGATGACTTGTGTTGCACCTACCTCCCTGAGGGATGTCTGGCCTGATGAATCCTGCTGGGATATTGCCTTCACTGCAGGGAGATGAGGGTTTGAGCCCTCTCTGGTGAAAAAGGCACCTTATCCTTGTGCTTCCTCCTGTTCTGTTCGAGTGCAAAATGCCCAGTGCTTAGCCATTAGAAGAATATCTTCCTGCTTGTTTTTTTTTTTTGTCCTGCCTCATCTCTGGAATTTTCCAGAAAATATTGTTAGGGTGAATTTTAGTTAAATTAGCAAACAGTTCTTGCAACACCTGGATTTGTCTTTCCAAACTACTCCTCAACAGCACCATTTAAAAACCAACCAGCCAAACAAACAAATAAAACAACAGTTTTGTTCCCTACCACTTACATAATGGACCCACCCTGAGCTGCATCCAGCTGAAAGTCTGCCTTTGAAAGATTTGAGGCACATCAGCATTCAGAGATTCTCAAGGTACAGAAATTTGGCAACATCAGTGCATGCTTTCACACTCCAATGTCCTCCCTTGAAAGGTGAAGGCCTGCCAGTTATTGAGTATTATTATACAATTAACCCTGTTGGGAGAAATGTCCACACCATTGTGGATTGTAACTGCAATGCTTGTAACAAATCATCACAATGTAATCAACCCTACCCGTGCTGAAAACCTTTCTGGGGCACTTAAAATGTCATTTGCTATGTGCATTTTTCCCTTTATATGCTTTATTATTAATAATAATACAATAATGATGAAAAGATCCTCGAAGAAGCCTCAGGAAAGGAATTTTATAAACATTACCGTGGAATAAAATAAGCGCATTCCTTTTTATCAGGACATTTTCCATTATAAATGGCCAGCTTTCTCATCACCCTGCCAACAGCTTTGCCTGCCATCTGTTCACTGATGTCATACTATAAAGTTCACTTGCAAAACTGCTTGTTGGGAAGCCCAGGGTTGTGCTAGAGAAGTTTTGTTTAGGAATAAATATGCTGGCATCTCTCACAATTTCTTTCTTTCTTTCCTTTTTTTTTTTTTTTTCTTTTTTTTTTTTTTCTTTTTCCTTAAAAAAGAATGACTTTTTTGTTTGTTTCAAAGCTCAGATTGCTGTCTTCACTATGCAAAGATAATGACCAACATTTTGTGAAGTTACTGGAGTTTTGGCTAATTCTATTATGGAAGGATTAATATGGGACATCTTGAGATAGGGAACACAGGAACCCGTTTTCAAGAAATGCTGTATATTTGTCTTCTGGAAAAGAACCTCAATTGAGGCAGGCTAAGTCGGGCATCTGAAATCCCTACCAGTGCCTCAGAAAATACAGGTCAAACAGAGCTGGTTAGGAAGTGAATTGGGTAGGGAAAGAGATATTTCCCTCAGGAAAAATGAAATTGTCTTTTGGGAAAAGAAAGAAAGAAAGGAGAAGAAAATAATAAAGATAGACTGTAATAAAATATGCAAGCAAGCAAACAGCTTTCCCCTCATCTCTCCAGTTTCAGAAAAAAAACAGAGAAATTTCAGGTGGGAAATGAAAATAGTATGCATCTAATGCTTCCTCTCTCCCAAGAAAAAGAGAATTGTATTTGGAAATGATGATGAGAACGTAATGGAAATGATGTCAGGTTGCTCCTATGGCCAAGCTCAGCCTTGGCTGGACTGCACTTTCCATCCTGCTGTATTGGGTTTACGTGGCAAGGGTTTGGTAGCAGGGGGGCTGCAGGGGTGACTTCTGTGAGCAGAGCCCAGCAGCTGCCCCGTGTCAGATCAGAGCCAGCTCCAGCCGGTTCCAAAAAGGACCTGCTGCTGGCCAGAGCTGACCCAGTAAGTGAAGTTGGTTGTGCCTCTGGGAGCGCAGATTTAAGAAAGGGAAAAAAAAACTACCGCGCAACAGCAGCTGGGAGAGAGGAATGAGAAAGAGCCCTGCAGCCCCCAAGGTCCTGCAACAGGAGGGCAGGAGGTGCTCCAGGCACACAGCAGCAGTTCCCCTGTGCAGGGAGAGGCCCCTGGTGGAGCAGGCTGTCCCCCTGCAGCCCATGGGTCCCCCATGGAGCAGATCTCCACGCTGCAGCCTGTGGAGGAGCCCCGGTGGATGTGGCCTGGAGGAGGCTGCGGCCCATGGAAAGTGAAGTATTGGGGGAAAGTGTTTTTAGTTTGCTTTTAGTTCTCATGGCTCCCGTCTGTTTTTAATAGGCAATAAATTACTTTAATCTCCCTGTGCTGGTGTTAACTAGTGAGTGATCTCCCTGTCCTTATCTCAACCCATGAGCCTTTTTTTCACCTTATTTTCTCTTTCTGTTCCTCTGAGGAGGGGGAGTGAGCACAGTGTGGTGGAGCTTAGCTACTCATCAGTGTGAAAACACCGCAATGCATCATCACCACTTTCTATGTTTCTCAGCTCAGAGAAGTCCACCCTTTTCCTTCACTGTCCTAGTCACAGAAGCACTCAGAAGCACCCAGACCTATGGTTTCCTTGCTGTTAACACGAAGAGGTAAGACACGAACTCCCAGCCTACATCACGGAGGCTTGGAAGAGGTGTGGAGATAAGCGCAAAAGGCTGCATGTTGACAATCTTAGGGTGCTGTTCTTTGGTGTAGACCTATATAAAACACTTCAGGCTTAGCCAGGAGAAGCCCCTTCTGAGCTTTTGCCCCACAGGACTCTCTGCCCACCAAATCCATCTCTCATCCACCCACCAAATCTCATCCTGGATGTTATGGCCTTGAGTGGGTACCTGTAGCCAGAGCTTCTGTTTTATGACTACACTTGCAGCCTGTTTGTGTACACATTAAACACAAGGTTAGCATAGGAATAAAATAGGTGGGCCCAAGAAGAAAAAGGGCATGAAGACCCTGTTTCATACGAGAAAACAGGGAACTCTGCTTGCTTTTTCTAGGAAAACAGAGGTCAGGAAAGAATGGCTTAACTTTCCATGACTACGCTGAGGTTGGAGAGAGTAAGATGCCAGAAAGGGGAAAGAGCTATTTAAGTTGAAACAAAAATGTTTCATACCAAAACACATGAAGATAAACGGGGCCAGAAACAAACTAAAACTGGAAAGAAGGAGAGGGTTTTGGACCATGTGAAAAAAAAAATAAAAAAATCTGGCCTCCCATAAAGAAGTGTAGGGGTAAATAATCCAGTTTGCCCTCCAGTGAAACTTTCCCCTATATATGAAAAGGAGAATGCACTTTTTAGCAGGAGACATGCTGGCCCAGGACTGCTGCATCTCAGTCTGTTTGGGCTGAAGGGGATGTAATGTCCCCATACTTTCTGTTCCTCTGCCACAGAAAGCCAAAGTGTTTGGCCCTGACTTCTGAACCATCTCCCTTCTGAATCCAGCATCATTGTCTATCTAAATTGGAACACCACATTTGTAATTAAGTCTCAGGCAAGATCTCTATTCAGTAAGTGGCCCTAAAAAGCCCTTTTTTTTTTTTTTTTTTTTTTTTGTCCTTGGCCAGATCCCAGATCACTGAAGAAAGAAGCACAGAAACTAAAAATGAGTCAATTTTATAGAAAATGGGAAATGTTCCTGGGTTAAGTGTGCATCTGTGCCTCTTTATATAGCCTAGTCTAAATATAGGTGCTCTGAGGGCTTGCTACAGATAACTGGAGAAAGGAAGGTGAAAAGAAAGAAGTCACTTAATTTCCTCTTGCCCTTCCCCCAGCTTACATAGTGTTTTCAAATGCCTGAGCTGTTCCAATTTAACCTCTTAAAAGCTCAGGATAGTGAAACTGCAAAACTGGGAGGACTGGAGGAAATCCCACCTGCAAGTAGAGTGGCAAGGAGAGGCCTTTCAGTTTTAATCTCCCTGCTTAATCCTGCCATTCCTAAACACTCTCAAAGGCTGGAGTTGGTCATTTGTTTTCTTAAATTACCATAAATTGGGATTTATGGGCCAGGTGATTCTCTTTGAAAAGGGTCCTTGTGTGCTAGGGAGGGGAGGGTGGGACTGACCTGTCAGCAGGGAGCTTTTGGGCTACTCCAAAAGCAATTCTTTGTTGTTCTCTCTTCCCATCAATGTTCCCCCATAGAAAAATAAATAAATAAAAGCCCTTAACCTTCATTTAACAGCTGCCCACAAAGATTCCTTTCTTAACACTTTTTTTTTTTTTTTATTGGTCCTTCCGATTCCTTGGCACAGCAAAAGAGGAATAAGAGAACTCTAGAGACAGTGGGATCCTCCTGGGGACACCTTGTTTTCTGTTTTTGTTTGTTTCTTTTTAATATGGACTGGTTTGGGAATAATTTTTTTTTTCTTTCTTTTCTTTTTTTTTTTTATTCCCTCCTCAAGGAAGATTGTTGTGGATAAGACAAGGATGCCTTGGGACTTGCAGCTTACCCCTCTTTATTGTGAACCTAGTATATTCTCTTTGCTGAGGCAAAGAAGCATGTTTTTTTGAGTTCCCAACATCAGTACAGCTTTCCCTGGGATAAGCAGTCTGAGTTTCTCTCCACTGCATACTGTACGCTTTCAGTGAGGTATATTCTAACATGTTGCATGTTGTCCTGCCTGGAGGTAAGAAAGGGAATAAATTGCCTTCTGGGCCCCCACTAGATTCCACAAGAAGTAGTGGAATTAAATTGCACTGAGGAGAAGTCAGATTAGACATTAGGAAACACTTTTTCAGGGTTGCAATAGTTAAATACTGGAATACATTGCCTCAGGAAGGGGTGGAATCTGTGTTATTAGAGATTTTTAAGAAGACGTTAGAAAAGTACTTGGCAGAAATGCTTTAATAGAGCTGAATCCTGCCTTAGGACAGGGGATTGGACTCAACTGGTGTTCCTCAGCCCCTGCTTACCCTCTCCCAATTCGTCCAAGGATGACTTCACCTTTCTGATCTAGGAGGAACCACAGTTAATCTAGCACAGTGTTGCTACAATAGATTGTATTTCCAGCCTACTGCAAACTGAACTGTGTTACTGTCGTCATTACCACCCCCCTCCCGCCTCCCCGTCCCCCCTCCATTTCTTTGCTTGCTCCCACATGTGGAAATGAGTGCATATGCTGGCAAATTAAGTTGTTGCAAAGTATCTGGGCTACTGCCTGATGCCTACCAGACCATGGACCACAGACTGAAGAATGCTGGCTGTAGTGACCTCCTGAGGTCCATTCCAGACCTAATTTCTCCAATCCTAGCAGTGTTCATGTGGTTCATCATCATGGCTTTAATGACACATGATAATTTGAGCTTTTGTAATAATTATGCTCCTCAGCCCTGGGAGAGAAGGGACATCCCATTGGTGAGACTGACAGTCTGGAAATGGGGCAAATAACTTAAAATCCCAACCCTTTGATAAACCTGTTGCTGGAATGCTTGCAAGTCCCTTAGGTCTAGATTTATCCTTAGGGGCTGACATCCACTGAATCAGACAGCCTGCCTTTCCAGCCTCAGGCTGCATGTGCTATTTCTGCCCAGGGACAAGGGACGTGTCTGAGATACTGCATGCCACCTGCAATGAATTGCAGAGGCATTTACTGAAAATGAAAAAAGACATAGATAAAATTGGTATACTGATCACTTATGTTTACATATGCACGTATCTAGCCAGGTTCTTCAAGTTTTTAAAGGTGTGATGTAGTTCTTTTGATTAGTAAGAAGATCCAGGTGAATACTTATCAGAATATTATCTGCCATTAGTCTTTTTTTAGTCTCCCCATAGAGATACCCATCAAAGATGTTTAAGAAATGTTTGTCCTTTTTTGCCTTCTTAGAACTTCATTCCTGGGAGATGGGTTTATTTCATCTGAGTTTTTTTGGGAAGGAAATCTGAGGTACACACAAATCATCAACCAGCCTTGTGTTCTGAAACATCTCCCACTTATATAGCTGAGATAGAAAGTAAGCAAAGGGTGAGGGTGAAGTTAGGCAGTGGAAAAGTCCAGCAGGAGCATGATACTGCTATGTGTTTCACACTTATAGAGAAATGAGTCCACTTTCATGCTCTGACTCCAGAGGAACCTGATAGACTGCCATTTGCTCCAGAGCTGGGTCAACAGTTGTCATCATACAAGAGATATGTTTGATACTGGATATATATCTGGATATTTAAAGAGGTGATACAGCTCATATAGCCCTTCAAGAAAGAAAGACTTTTTTTTTTTTTTTTTTTCCCCTGCCAAACTCTCCATCATCTACCCTGCAGGAATCTGATGTATCCAAATAAATATTGCACGAATTGTGATTCTCCATCCAAAGCCCTGGGGGCTCTTACTTCTCCTGTGCTCCAGTTCACCTGCCCACACCTGCTCTGCTTTTCCTCTGCCCTTGTGTGTTTTCCCTCTGTCATATAGCTCTAACAGTTTCTGGATGCTCCCTGTGAGACAGGAATGATACAGCACAACAGACCTCAATCCAGGAGTCTGGATCAAATACACAAAATCAAGCCAGATCCTCATAGACTGGAAATGGGTTAGTTCCTCTGAGTGACACAGAGCTCTGCTTTTTTCATGCCTCTTTTTTCCTGCCCTGGGTTAGGAACACTTAAGATATAGGATTTACATTGTCTGGGATATGTTTGTGGATGTCTATTCCTTTCTTCACACATCAAATCCCTCAGTTTTAATGCCACAATTCCAGGCACAGAGATTTGTGCTCTTTCCTTGTGTTCAACACCACTGGGCGTAATTTCCAGTAATCTCTGGAAGAATCACATGCTTGCTGTTCCCTGACACAAGGTGACAAGAGGTGTAATTCCCTCTGTATGTTTCCAGCAGCTAGAGGCCTTTGAGGTCTTTGCATCCTGGAAAGGGTGTAGAGTGAGGTATGTCATTTCTCTTTTGCCTCTGCGCTGTGCTTTCCCTTTGCTCTGCAAGGGAAACCTGGATGTTTCCCAAAGACAGGGAAAATCATACATGGATGAATGTATGCAGGCTAGAGAGTGAACGGTGCCTTAACAGGGAAGTCAGATAACATTTAAGTGAGCTGACTGAGTGGCTGATATGGCTGATGCAGGCGCTGCATCTTCATGTCTGAACTAGATTCAGAATTATCTTTTTTTTTTCTTTTTTTCTTTTTTTCCTCTCCCTTCTTTTTCTGATGGGTTGGGGTTGCTGGGCAGCACAAAGGCTAATGGAATACCCCATCATTTCTGGAGCACAGGAAAGGGATTTGCTGACCTTCATAGAGGAAGGATGATTTTATAGGGCAGGCATTTGGATGGGACTCGTGGGACTCCGAGTTTTGCCACAGATGCAGGCTAGTCACTTAGGCCAAGACTTTCAGAAGCAATTAATGAAAGAGGAAGGAGAGTAGCTCAAAATGGCAGTGTCCCCACCCATTTAAAGTGGAAGCTAGTTTGCTTTGGGGACAGACAACAGAGTTTGAAAAGTAGAAGCCCAAAGGCAACAAGGTATGAAGAGACTTTCTAAATAAAGGAGGAAGCTTGACACCTTTGCTAAGGAACCGTGATGGACTGGGATGACTGAAGGCTTGAAATTACCTCAGTGACCTTTTTAAGACAGAGGTTCCTTTGATTCCTTTGATGAACCTCCAGCAAGGTTTATTTTTTAATACTTTTTGTCTGATGCTTGTTTTTCCCTAATAGCTAAGCAATGACAAGCTGCCAACCTCCCTTATTAGATACCAGGAAATATGCATGGTGAAAAAGTCATGACTCACAATATAATCTCTTTCGCAAACTTGAACACTGTTTGTGCAAGTGGCTTTTCTGATGCCCAATACAGCGTTATGCTTACATTTCTTAGCATTGACTAAGTATCTCTTCTGTAATGGGTCATCTATTTGTATCCAGTTTAACGTGTTTTGAGACCTCTGCTTATCAGTTTTAGCTGTTTCATGTCTCTAATAATTGACCAGAGCGGTCACAGTTCAATCATGTAAGTCTTGTCTCTAGCAAAATAAACTAAAGATTTATGTATGTATATGACTGTTTTTAGTCATTGCCTGGGATAAGGTCAGTGCCTAGGAAAGGTCAAGCTTGAAGTTCCTGCTCTTTTGTAGTGAAGCCTGAAATTACAGGCTGGGTACCATCGAAATACAGAGAGGAGTGATTTACAAAGAGAGTTCCTTTTTCATTGCATCTCTCAGCATCACTTGTTGTGATATGAGCAGTCTGAAGATTCCTGCATAGTGAAAAGGTTATCTCCACAGCCCAGTCTCTGGTCTCCTCCCCGAGTCCACAAAGGGAGCAGGCACTCTGAATGTCACCCTTCAATGCCAGGGCAGACACAGGGCTTTTGGCACCTCCTCTGAGCACATCCATACAGGATGTGGCTTTCCAAGGGCAAAAGCACATAAAACACCTGCTGCTTTCTCATCTGCAGAATACCTGTCCCTGTTCTGGTTTAAGATCTCCTGGTGGGTAGGATACACTCTGCTGGGAAAAGACAGGCATGACACAAACAAGAAACTATCCTTCAAACTTCATTTGCATGACAATGCAGGCCTGAATATCCAGAAAGTTTTCACGTGACTGCAGCAGGATTTTATTCATTGATTTGTTCTTTGTTTTTTCTTTTTTTTTGTTTCTTTTTTCTTTCTTTTTTTTTTTTCTTCCTCTTGAGCACCTTGGCTCATGTGTGTCTGTTTTACTCCACTCATATTTATACCAATGACAGATTTACTGGGGAGCAGGGTGTCTTCATTACACACTGCCTTCAGCACTCCTCTGTTGGCCTTGGCCTATTCAAGCTCTTTCATATGAAAGGGAATGAGGGCCTAGGTCATGACATATCTCTGTCACCATCACGAGTTCAGCTGCATTGAGTTCCATATGCTGACCAGCTCTGAATCATGAGAAATACCTCAGGGTCATATCCTTAGACCTACTAGTTTCCAGATCAGAGGCCAGACTAGTGAGTCCTCGAGCCAGTATATCTGATTATAGCTTTTGAGAGTAAGTAACTGATTAAATCTTCCAGAGCATGCCAGTGTTTGAATAGAGATATAATGCTAAAGGAGGGAGAGGACAGGGAGGGGAAGGAGCTCTTTGAATCTTTGGTGAAACAGAATATGTTGTAAATAAAGCTACATACCATTAATTAACTTAGCATAATTACCCTGTAATTACACTGATAATCATTTATCTTGGGCTCAGACCAAAAACCTTAATGGGGAAAATCCATCATATCCAATTTTTGTCCAGATGCTTAATTCCATGACTAAACTAATCCTAACGGTTCTGTCAGCTTCATTATGGTGCCATTAGAGATAGAAAAGTTGAAAGTGCTCGTAGCATCTCTGCCTCCCTCTCATATTTGTTGTAACTGATGGGGAGAAAGAATGGAGGAGAGTTGAAAAATGCAGCTGACTATGTTTCTAACAAGCCTTACCAGTAGTTGTACAAAACCTGTTTGGCAATACTTTGAAAGGAGATCATAAGTAGGGGACTGATTGATCACTGCTGGCACTGGGTGAAGAAATCTAGAGATTGATGTTAACCCCAGGTGAAGGGCTGGCATGAGGAAAACAAACTGCAAAGGCCTCTAAAGCCGTTGCAAAGATTCAGGTCTGGCAGCATGGAAAATAGGAATGGGATTAGGCTTCTGTTAGGCTTCCTGGGAAAATGTCATTTTTCTTGGTACTAACCTTGGTCAGAAGTTCCATGACCGCAGAGCAGCACTTTTGGCATATCTTGATTTGACCGCTTTGTTAATTACAAGGACATGGTAGAACAGGAAAAGAAATTATCTGTAGGCCACATGAGGAATGGATAATAAAATAGGCCACATGAGGAATGGATAATAAAAATGACCGTTCTTTTACATCCTCAGATAGAAGCTGCTAGTTAATACAATTATCTGCATAAATTTATAGTGTATATAACTGTTGAAGTCGCTGAATACTTGAATTGGTTAGCTGAATAAATTGCTAACTCAAAATTAATGAAGCTCTTGTATAAAATACATTAAATCTCATAGTTTAAACTGCCAGTCATAAAGGTTGTGTCCTGTTATGAGACCAGATAATTTTGTAAAAGATCCTCCCAATCTTTCCAGATTTTTATCTTACCTTGTAAAAAAATTAGTACGTCATCTATGTATAGGTTAGACTCTATGTTTCCATGCTAGTTATAAAGAAAGAGACGTTGCAAAATGAAGTCCTCCATTGAAGGTAAAGCTCATGTTCCAGAGAGGAATTTGAATGCTGGCAGCTTCTGTTTCTTTTAGGACATGCACCCTGTTGCTTATTATTCCCCAGTAAACATTAGTAAAGAGGTCATATACACTGATGAATGCATTCAGGTCTCTGCAGTTAATTATGGCTCTAAAAATGAACCAGCCTTCAAGGACCTGAAACACATCACTGCTTTCTTGAAAAACAACACCTACTTCAACTTCAAATGCATTCATGCTATGCTCCTAAAATGAATTCTAATCACTTTCTGCCTTGTCTCCTGCTTTTATTATATTTTAGAAAATCCAAGGTAAGGAAACCACTGTTTTCTCCCAAAGAGGAATGCACTGAGATTCAGTTTGTTCACTTCTAATTCATAGATCCAGCTGTCTGAATAAACAGACAGCTTCTTTGTATGTTGTAAGAAATAAGGCTTCCTCCACTGGAGAGTGGGTCTGAAGACCTCAACTGTATACCAGAACATGACTGTCTTCACCAGACAGCCAGGGCAATGAATGGGAGAGCTGAGCTCATGAAGGCCACGCTGGTAAACACTCCGTGTGAGCTAGAGAAACACTAGTCACTGCTGTCAGCCTCTGCAAGCTGTGAACCTAGGGAGGGAAAAGGATCCTCCATGTTGTAGGATGGAAAATTACACTGTAGAGTGATATGCAGAGTATGGATTTACTGAGCCAGAAGCTGTCTGAATTTTTCTTCTATTAATTTGTCAACAGAGGTCAGCATTAGCTTCCTCTTCATCCATATTTTCTCCAAGAGGCTTCATCAGCCCTTCAGGGTAACAAGACTGAAGAGGCTGGAAAGTGTGTGTTTGGATGGGCTGTTGTACATGCCCATACAGAGACCTTGCTGCTCTTCTTCTGTCCAGTCCTGGTGCTGCTGTGGTGGAAGGAGGCAGACAGCTCCACAGGCTGACCAGGTCATTAGCTGCCGTGCTTGAAGAACCCAAGGCATCAAGATGAATTGTTTAATTGTGTATAGGGTGTGAATATGCTCACAAGTATATTACTTATAATAGCTGACACCCCCGCTGGTCCACGTTCCAAGAACATGGTATCACAGCTGAGGCCTGGTCACAGCTAGGCCTTCCTGGTCATCTCTGGATTGCATTTGCTGCTGCCACTCTGATGCTTAATAACCTTTTCCTAGAAATTTGCTGTCCTCTCTAGAAAGCTGATGACCTGATATGAAACTCTTTCCCTCCCTCTCCTCACTCACACATACACACAACGCGGAGGTGATCAATGGAGACCTTACTGGGTATTTATTTAACAAGAGAAACAAACCTAAACACAAAGAGGGATGGTTAAAAAAAGAATTTTTAAACAAACTCCAAGAACAGCAGCTGATCCTTCTCTTTTGTAAACAAGGCCTTACTGTAATCTTTTAACTCTCACCACAAGCCAGATTTATCTTTGGACATCCTGCCCAGAAATCGTTGCACTTCTCTGCAGCAGAATAAACACTGAAGGGACCTGGCCACATAGAGACACAGACACAGAGGAGGGGAGAGAGAGATCAATCCAGTGCAAAAATGTTTCATCACAATGGCAAGTTCTGGGCTAAAGGAAAAAAAAAGAAAACAAAACATGAAATCAAATCTCTGCCTTGATTGTGTGTGGGTGGATAACTCACTTCCTTCACACACTTCTTATCCACTGATCCCGCACGCAGCACACAAGCACTCCAGCTCCCTGTACCTTCCCATCATTTACTCCTTAAATCACTGCAAATATATACAGAAAAAAAGCTGTGAGATAAAGCTGGCACATGGAAAGAAATGCATCTTCCACAGCAGAGTTGTGGCACTGTGACAAGCTCTTGGACCTCATCCAGAGCCGCTGAAGTTCAGGCCTGGAGCTGCTGCGAGTGCTGCAGTGACTTCAGGGGGCTGAGGGGACACTTCTGCACACAAAATGTATGTGTTGCTGTATGGGCACAGCCTTGGGGCTGCTCCACTGTGCCCCTCAGCATCCCAATAGCACCAGGAGTCACCCAGAACTTCTTATTTTTAGCTTCAAGCATAAACTTCTGGCCAAGTACCCAGACAATCAACGCTAGGTGCAGGAGCAGTGACCAATTAAAGTTCTTTTGTGTAACAGTAATAATGAGATCCCTATACCTTTACCAGAAGGAAACTCACTGCTTTTCAAAAGGTTTATATTAGGTACTGTCATGGTCTTAGTAAAACCTAAAATAATGGACCTTAACACAGAAACTGATGGTGGAGAATGGACTTATATGCTGGTAGTTGCACTCAGTTGAACACCCAAAATTTTTTCTGATTTTGTCAGATTCTGAAATAATCTCTTATTGGTATCCTATCAGGACAGGTGAGCAGGAGCCTAGAGACAAAAAACATTTGAACCTCACACTGTAAAACAATGTGTGTGCAATGTGTGCAAATTTGTTCTCTTACATATCGGAGGTGTATAAGACTGAATTGATCAGGAATATAGTTGGCAACATGGGACCAATTAGGAAAGAGACAAGTGAATCAAATGCATTCGGTCTGGGCATAAGTTCTTGCACTCTCCAGACTGGCCACAGGCCTATTGGGAAGGGGTTCCCAGGGCCAAGCATGCACTGCCAGCATGTCATTAATTACCGATAAAATTCACTTGGTGTTACACTTGTGCCTGGTGCCAGCCTCTGGCCAAGAGTGACATCATTTTGTCTGCGATCGACATCAAAGAAAGGAAAGAGAGGCCTAGGAAGCCCACATAAATCTGAATGGAAGCAAACAAAGATGTGTCATCAACTCTGGGGATGGCATGGTCAGGAACAAATTTTTACTGCCACTAATTTTGGGAGGACCTGTGCAGCTTGCTCATGGCTCCGTGTGACTAATGTGGTTGTCCTGCATCCCCGACAGTGGAAAAAGAATAATTATTCTGCACTGTCACATATTTCCTCCCTCTTCAGTGGGTAAGCTAAAAAGCATCACGGATTTCTCCAGTTCCAAGAACTGTATTTTTGTCATTCTTTCATTGGTGATCTGCTGTTTGCATCAGAGCTTCCTGTTTCATGACAGGCCATTGATGGGGGCTTTCTCTGTTTTTCATTTTGTTCCTTACAGATGCAAAACTTGGGGAATCTTCACAAGCAATCTGGAGGAATGAGTCTGCGGTAGGAAGGATGGTGCCTGTGAAATGGTTACTTAAAACAGAGTTCAAAGTCTCAGGATGTTATCCTTGTGTGACCTGGGGAGGACTAAACTCCTACATAGCTGAAGAGCACATGACGTTGACTGTTGTGAGGAAACTTGCAGCTGTGGGATAATGGCCTGAAACTTTTTACTGGGGTAGCTTCTTTGCCATTGGAATTCTTCCTTACTTTTAACTCAAAAGTTTCCCTAACATTCTGCATATTTAACTCTTTAATTTGTCTTTCTGGTTTCATACAACAAAATGGATATTTTTTAACTCTCCAGATTTCTCCAATGCCTTCAAAGAATGCATGTTGCTTCAAAGACATTTTTTTCCACATTTTTTTTTTCCATATTTTTTTTCAATATATAAATCTATAAACAAGCCATGAAGAAATCCATCCTATAAAAATAGCTGGTGGTGGTCAGGGCATGTGTTCTGCTACTCATGCAGAGAAGAGGAGCATCTGGTTTGAAGAGAAGGCTTCAATGGCTCCAGAAGCAATTTATAGTTATGGAGCTGTCAGCTTGCACCTGCCCTGTAAGCAGTAAAGGAGAAGGGGAAAAGAATGATGTCTGCACCCAAGCACCAGTGTCTGTACCAGTAGCTAGTTGATATGAAGGTGGATCTCACTGTCCAATAGCTTTCAGTTGTATAGGTTTCCCGGCAAAGAGGAAATGGAGTCCAAAGTTTCAAACTACAGGAGAAAAGACTAGCATAGCAGGGACCGAGGGCTGGTTTATGCTCCTTAAGCTAAAGAGCTTTTCAGCAATGCCATTGGATGAAAGGTCTAACTGCTGTCTGCAGCAGGAGTAATGCTTTAGTTGGATCCAACTTCAGAATCAATTTTGAGTTGAACTTTACAGGTAAGGCTGTCAGGAATGCATTTCACATCCAGTCAGAAATCCAGAGAGGAATTAAATGGATTATCTTGGATTCATACAAATAATTAAAAACTCAGTTGATATTTAGAATGAAACTACTGCAAGGTCTTGACTTTTGAAATATCAAAACTTTTTGTTATAGCTCATACAAAATATTATGCATTCTATAACAAGACATATAAATGGCTTAAAAAGTAGTTTTAGCAATATTTAAATGCTTTAACTTCTATAAAAATAATTCAATTAGATGACAAGGTCAATGAAATGTTCCAAGGATGTCCAAATGCAAGTTTAATTTCCAAATGATTTATTCTTGTTGAAAATATATAAAGCAAATCATGTCTGTTTTGACAAAATGTCATTTCCTAATGAAAAAATACTCATATTCTTGGTGATTCCATATTTTCTGGTTATTGACCTGTTCATTTTTCTTCTAAAATTGCAACTTCCTCTTTAAGGAGATTTTTTTCCCTCCAGCTCATTAGAGACAAGTAAATTGCGATTAAATTTCCCTAGTAAAAAGTCAAAGCTACTCTGTTTAATCATACATCTTATAAGATTTGACTTTTGTCGAAGAGATTTCAAGCAAGAGATATTGCCCGTGGAAGAAAATGTAATAATGTGCCAGGAACACAGAGAGAGATTCACAAATAAAAAAAATAATAAAAAAAAAATAATAAAAAAATAAAAAAGGTAGTGAAAGAGAGAGCTCGTCTTGTAGAAGCACCGTTTTGCTTTGGCCTGGGAAGTGAAACACCCAACATACCATTTCCTCTGTTAACTAAGAGGGGCAAGGATTAATCAGCCCTTGAAAAAGTAATAATTTAAGCAAGTGGAATGCCAGCAATGCTCACTTTCAGGGGAAAGTTTATAGTGCTTATATCCTGTCTGCTTTACTTTAATAAAATGTAAAATACTTTCAAATAAACTATATTTAATGGACTAGAGATACATATCCCCTGGCATTTTTTCCCTCGTGTTCACATCCTGAAGTGTGTAATTCAGTATTTTTCATGTTGTACAATTTCAGTGTTTGCTCTGCTGTACTTGGCTCTTGGGGCCTGGAGTTAGTGTTCATTCACGGCAGTAGCATTGCTCCTCCGGAAAGGAATCGTGGTGAGATTGGGAAGGTCCAAACTGTATCCCACAAGCTTGTTTTGATATAGCTTTATCTTTTTGCAAAGTTCATGTTGTTCTTTATCAGAGAGCACTAAATCTCACAGAACACAGGAAGCCAACACAAAAGCAATATGTTCATTATTGTGTTCTTTGTCAAAGATAGTAACAGAAAATATAATTGGTTAACTGATTGTAACCAATTCGTAGTCACAGTCCAGCCCCCCAGATTATTTATTTACTGATCTTATTTATTATGGTTGTGCTCAAAATATATCAAGGTGCCTTTCTAACAGCTCTTGGGAGGGCCTTCAACAAGACAAGGATCCTGCAGTAATAGGAAGCAGCATCAGTGACAGTAGATGTTAACGAGGGCTGCCTGCCCTTGGTGATGAGAACTTCATGTTAGATAACCTCTGGGTTGTCAGGGTAGGAAAAGAAGAGCCCAAGGCTGAAAGCTGCTTCCAGTCACTTTGGAGGAAAGGAATATGAACTGCAGGATGGAGAGGGTCTCTGAAAGTCCATCATGTGTCATCAACTAAAGTGAAGCCTCTGTAACTGGCTCTGCTTTACTCCAGAGATAATCTAGTTTTAAAACCATAGAAACCTGATATCTGTATCCAGCAGTTGGAACCAAAGATTTGAAACGTTTTGCTGTTGTGCAGTGGGGGAAACTGTTGGCTTTTTCTTCTTCTCTTTTTTTTTTTTTTTTTTTTTGCACAACTTAGTTAAAATGCTGCTCCAAAATGCTGCTAACAACATTCAAGAAGAGAGAATGACTTTGAATGTCATGCAGTCCAGGCTTATCCCTTGTACACTGAAAAACAGCTAGTTCAACGCTCTTGATAAGCACACTTGCACTAGACTTTTAGGTGATTGTTCTGTGCATGGCTTTCTTTGAGCTTGTCCTCTGAGAAAGTAATGGCTACCCAGATCCCCAACACCTCAATGGGGCAGTGTTTGCAACAGCAGGCATCCAGAAAGGTCCCTCCTGGAGCCTTTGTCTCCTGCACAGCACCAGAAGATTGGGTAGTGTGCCCCCATTGCTAGAGCTGGGTAGCTGCTGATCGCGATGGAGAAAGGAGTGAGTTCTTTGCTAGTCTCTCCACATTCACCTAGTTTGGAGATAATGCAGGATCCCACTGGAGCCAAGCCAAAATATCCTGTGGGCAAAAAGGACAATTAGAAAGTTAATCTGTTCTTCCCCCATGTATCCAGTCGTCCATGTTATGGTAAACTATTTGTATTTAAAAGAAATGGGAAAGCGAGAGTCCCTACTGGTATCCTGGAGGCCTTATCATCTTTGTAAGGAGAAAAACCAGAGCAGCTTTGAAAGGCAGCAGTTGTGTTTATTTCATTCTCTTCAGATAGCTGCTAAATCTCCGTGTACAATGAGGTTAGTCCCTGGCTTTCATCTGGCTATTTTAATGAAATAACAAAGTCACAGGCATATGCTGGCTGTGAGGTGTACGTCAAGACTCTTCCTCTGCCTTGAGCTCTTTACTGTTGTGTTTTGTTCCCAGGGTATTCTGCACCATAAATTGGAGGGCCTCTTTTTTTGCACAGCTCTCCTCTCATGTCTACACCTCTGACAACTATTTCCTATTTTGGGTTTAATAGCATTCATGGCTTCAAGTAAAGGGTACCTCTACCCTGGTTTATAGTCTACCCTGACCTAAACTGTCCTGGGACTTCTGGTCTAGATATAGGGGTTGTAGGTTGCACTAAAAGAGATTATGGGAAGAGAGGCCAAAGGTATATATGAGTTCTTTCCTCTGTGGCAGTCTGAAGAGGATAGTTGCTTGTTGGATGTCTTCAGATAAATGGCTTAGGGCTGCTCTTGGAGTAAGCTGAGAAAAGAACATGGTTACCCCTTCTGCTTTCATTTCTATTAGAAGAGCAAAACTGCAGACAGCATGTGGGCATCCCAGTCTTTTCTCATAGGCATACCCATACCATGAAAAGGGAGAACCTTGGGCCTTTGTTGTGGTGGAAGGGATTTACATATATATATATATTTATATATATTTCTGCAATAAGGGTGATATTTTCTGTATTGAGAGAGATTTAGGCCAGGTAAAGTCTAGCTCAATCCTTGCCAGCTAGCTGTGTCTCTGTTGCTTCAGATGGGTACGTAGGGTACATCTCTGTTGCCCTTTAGAAATATGTTGCCTCGAGAAGCCAAAATATAACTAACGAGAAAAAAATGCTCTGCACAATAAAACAGAATGCCATAAAAGTGTCAGTGCTTCCAAACCTTTCCCTGGTGGGTCACAGCAGAAATATCCATCGTTCCTGTGGGACATGTCTCCAGCCATCTGCTTCTCATTCAAATTCCCCCTTGTGCCACCCCTTGGGAGGATTCTGGAAAGGATGACTTGGCACCCACTGCCAGGAGATCTGCATCCCATGTTTTGATTTGAAGGGTTCCCTTCTCTGAGGGAAAAGTTGGCATTATCCAGTGATCCAAGTTAAAAAAGGAAAACAAAAGGATACGCCCAGTTCTGCTGCAACTCTCAAATTGATTTCTGAGATTCAGGTGAAAGGCAAGCCAGTGTTTTTCCACTTGATGGCTAAGAAGAGTTTATCTCTCCTAGTGGGAAATATCTGTCTCTGTGGCTCATTTGTTTCAAAGCTGGCTTGGCCTGGCTGTTTGCTGGAGCTGGAAGTAGTTTTAGCACTTGTGAAGGTGACCTGTTGCCTCAAGGCAGTTCTTTGAAGCATGAAGGCTATTTCCAGACTCTTAGGTCAGCCCAGAACTGTGAGTTGCAACCCTCTAAAGTCCCAATAGGTCTCTTGTGCCACTGTGGTGGCTCCGTTGCTGTCTTAAACCAATCCGGTTCACCAGGTGGCACAAGACAGAGCCACTGGCACAACCCTGAATACCCCCTGGGGTGGGAAGGGGTTGAGTGATGTGGCTTTGGCAAACCTGAGCCCCATGCTCTAGGAAAGCTAAGGGAGGTTTTAATGCCAGTGTGTCCCCATCTGTCTCTGTCCCAGCCTAACCTGGGAGAGCTTCTCACTCCATTGCTGACAGACCTGTCAGCCTGCTGTCCCAGAGGAATCCCCTCCCGGGCCTTCAGCTGACCAGAGGAGGTGATTTCCTCTGCAAGGAGCCAGCCCAAGAAATCCGAGCTTTTCACCCACCCTGTCCTGTCACTCTTCCTGCCCCAGAAGAGGTGGGTGTTATCTTCCAGCTGGATTCTGCCTTTGCAGTTTGCCATCACTTTTTTTTTTTTTTTTTTTTTTTTTTTTTTTTTTTTTTAGGGCAGTAAAGCAGTGGCAAACTCAGCCTGTGCTTGTGTGTGTGTTTGTGTGCCTTTCCTGTATGTCACAGGGAGGCTTGATAAACCCCAGCACCGTGCGGAATTACACGAGGTTTTCCTGTGTTGCTGCTGCCCTCACAACTTTTGTGATTACAGCAATGACAAAGATGTACCCAAAATACAGTCAAATATAATCGGGGTTGCCATGACTCCTGCACAGTTTATCCATGCCTCTGCACAAGCATGGCAAGGGAGGGGGCTATAACTTCTGCACGCCTGCGGTCCGGTCCTTGTAACCTACTGCTGACAAAGTGGGAGCTCTTAGGACAATGCTTCTCATTAGGTGCGGTATTCGTGCAGCTTTAGTTTGCTTCATTCTTTGTCTTCTGGATGCATGCAAGTGTTATTTATCCCTGGGATTTAGATCAGCATGGAGCTCAGCAGTCTAGCTTGTGGAACAAGCTCCCACTGTCCTGGCAGCTGGGCAGCCGCCCTCACCCAAGAGAGCTTCTCCCTGCACGTAAGCCAGCAGCTTCCAGCAGGAGGATGGAAGGGGATGGAGACAAAAAGTCTGCCCAGAGCGTGGAGGAAGGAGCGAGCACAAAGGAGGAAAGGGGAGGGAGCAGATGCCGTCCATGTGCATTTGCCAGTTCCTCTCAGGCGTGCTGTGATGAGCTCCCACTGCACAAGCTGCGCTCGCAGGGAGCTCACAGGGGAACCAGCTCTCCTGTACAAACCCTCCATTTTGGCCTTCCCAGAAGCTGGAGCTTGGTCTCAGGCAGATGTCATCAGGCCAGGCTGGCAAAATACGACTCTCCCTCTGGCAAAGAAGGACTAATTGTTGCTTACCCATCCCAGAAGGTCTGGGTTACGTGTAGCTGCCTTGCAAGGGAGTTGATTCTAATAAGTGGTTAATTAAGGCCTTGTACTTTATTATTGGTTTCTTCTGTGAACATCAGGGTGTTATACAGCCGAGTAAGTGCTGCTCATATGCACTCTGAGAAGCTGGGATGATAGTTAAGATAGGCAGCAGGAAAATGTGTTTTACAGTGAGCTGGAAGTTGCAGCTTACTTTCCTGCCTGTGCAACAAGCAAGGATCACTTTCTATACCTGCCCCAAAAACAGAGCAACTGTCTGGGAGGCTTCAAGCACTGCTACCTGCAAGCTGCAGCTCTACCCCACTGCCAAAGGGCAGTTAGCAAAGAGCCTGAAACATATTTCTCAGTCCTGATGCAAACGATCCCTCACCCTCCCCTTCTGAGATTTTCATTTTAGAGCTAGGGAAAAATGCACTGAAGGAAGAGAGAATTCTTGGCAAGGCGTACAGCTGGCTGCCAACCAGAACTTGGGCTGCAGCAAGGCGACCAGTTTGAAACCAGACTGTCCCGCATGGAGGACGACACTTGGCGAATCCGCTGGGATTTCATTCAAATGGCTAGGGAGGGCAGGCTCACCAGATGATGCCGATTAGCATAGCTCAGCATTACCCCTCTTTGTAAGCGCCAGGAAATCTGTCCTTTATTGTCTAAGCAACCAAATACACACACACACACAATAGGTCTCTGGGAGGACTTGTGTTGATGACAGGGTTGAATGCTTGGTGCAAAAGCTTTTGTGCCCAGTGGACTTCTGCGGTCTTCCCTGAGATGCTTATTTATATGTTTGTTTGTTTGCTTTTATGAAAAAGCTCAAAAGCTTTTTACCTTGTGCAAACACAGATGATGATATCAGCCCACACTCACATCATGCTTTTGTGGGAGTCTGTTCCTTTTTGCAAACAAGCTGTTTCCAGGCCTGAGTCACCTGCCTTCAGTTTGAATACCACAGTACACAATGTCCGGACAAATATTTAGACCAGTAAGGTAAATGCACAGGTCCCAGTAACCCCTTTTTGTGCTCAGCAGTCAGGATGTCTTCTGTTATGCAGCTTAAATCCTTCTCCCAAATGCTCCGATTTTGGATTAAACAATAACAAATGTATATAACAATTCAGCAGAAAAACTAGTAATTGTATTAAGCCATTGATGACGCAAATAGCTTTCAAACATATAGCCAGTGGTGGCTGGCAGGAAGAGCTTTGTGGGTCAGGGTCCATAGCTGAGAATTAGGGGTTTCTCTCAGCAGAGAAGTGAGGAAATGTTGGGAGTTCTGCAGGTGAGGAATTGCATTGTGAAGCCCCTGGGGACAGCCACAGCATACAGACATCATGAGTAAAACATGGATTTAGCTCTCAAAAATCATCACTCTTCCTAACTCTTCCAATGGCTACATGTACTTGGGACAATCATGTCCCTCCTGACCTCGGTTTCCCCATCCGGGAGATCAGGATACTCTTTGTCACCTCCTCGGTACACTCCAAGATCTACCTATGGCAAGTGCTATTGCATAAGTTAGTTCCAGGGATAGTTTTGCTCCCAAGTGATACGTTCAACTCAAATATTTGCAAATGTTCAAAAGTAAAACATTTGAAGAACACAAGATATATTTTTCCATGAATGCTTTGCAGACATCTAAAAGAAAAAGAAATTAAATCAAATTAAACATACACTCTCTGCTTTTGCTGAACATCATACAAACATTAGACTAATTGCAGTGTTAATTGCCATCTGAAAGCCTTAATAACCTTCAAAACCAGATGTGATCACCTAGAGTTATTCTTGGTTTTGTGTACTCTCACATTATCAAAATGGTACAAAAATCAGGACAAGAGTTTACAGAGATTTTAAGAAGGAGAAGAAAAATCTTTCTTTTCTTGATATAAGCTTAAAGCTGGTACTGAGAATCTGTTTCAGGCTTTTATTTTCTTCTTGCCTCCTACTCTGCACCATTTTCCCTTGTGCAACAAGACTATACATTGCTATCATTCAAAATACTGAACGTGACAGGTTTTTCTTGCTTTGCACAGCAGTTTGTCTCTGTGCAAACTGGAAATATTAGACATGGGCTATCCATTGAAGCCAAGGGAAGGAACTTGGATAAAGTGTGTCCTTTTTTTTTTTTTTTTTTTTTTTTTTAATTGAGTCTTGGTGACACTGGTGTGCTATTAAAACCTGCCCCAAAGGTCTTAAAGGAGAATGAGCAGTAAAACAGCAGGCTCTGAGATTTTGAATGAACAGATTTGTGTGTCTGCTTGGGGTTACAGCACGTCCCCAGCCCAGACTCCAGCCACTGCAGTTGCTAACTGGAGGAGGAGAAGGGGAATTAGGAAACTTTGAGGGTTAACTTTTAGGGGAGTGGAGGGGAAAAGAAAACGAAATCTTTTGCTTAGTGGGTAAAATCAGAGCATTTCTTCTTCCTCTCCTCCCTCCTCCCCAGTCAGGACAAAATAAATACTGTAATTTCTAATGAAATCAGGAAGGGGGTAATAGTTCCTGGAAGAGGAAGAGAGAGACTGCTAGGAGATCCCTGCCAATGGTGTTCAGTTACTACAGAGAGAGCACTGAGCAGCCCCAGGAAAGCACTTTGTGGGACAGATTCCTTTGGCTAACTCTGATTGAATTTCGCTTTTTCATCGGGCGACAAATTTTTTCACTTTCTTGCACTGCAGCATGTTCCTTCAATGCGTTTTAAAGCCCGGCTGTTGCAAACAGCCTCATTTTGTCGTTTCGTGCACGCCTGCAAAATGAAACACCATCCCATCCCTTTTTCTCTCCCTGCTGAGGTGCTCTGGGGGGTATATTGCCAGGAATCGGCAGTGCTTCCTCAGAAATGTTAATGATACCAATCAAAGCCTTGTTTGCAGGCCCCACACTGAGCCTTGGAAATTCTGGGACTCAAATAATAGGGATGCCACCGCTAAAGATCAGAGAGAGCATCTGGGAGGGACTGCAGTGAGGACAGCAGCATGATCTAGTATCTCTTTGTAGTCTGTGAGCACTGTGACTCCCAGCACTTCTAGTAAGTGATGCTGGAGCATTTCACCCAGTCAGCAAACTGCTGACATCCGTGCATCACTGCCCACTAGCAGCTGGGCTGCAATACTTCTTTTCCAGTTTAGTGGCCGGGACCTGCAGCACGGTGAGGAAAAGTCAGAGCCTAGCCTCCATTGTTTCACTGCAGCATTATTTATCACAGTGGCTGGTTTGAATTCATACAGCACCCAGGGGAATGCTAAGCCATGAGCCATTCTGTGCCAGATATTGTAGAAATGCCAAAGGAAAAAGACTGTACCCCAAGGAATTCATGACTGAAGCAAAAGGCAAGGGTTAAGATATCCTATAGATAGATGGGGAGTACGCACAAACCAGGAAACTACATGTTGGATATTGCTCAACATCATATTCAGCAGGATGTGATGTTCACAAAGAGATCATAAAAGCCATTGGGAGAGCTAAAAGTGGATTCTGGATACCCTCACCCCTCTTTTTGCTTTAACTCCAAAGTGAAGTTCCTCCCTTTCTTATATCCTGAGAGTTCTTTTAATGGTAGTGTTCAGCTTCTCCGAAGCTTTGAAGATTTTCTTTTTCAGTCCATCTGGAGTAATTTCTCCAGGTCAATGTCTTTGTGGAGTATTCCTGGCTCATCTCAGTGACTTCTATCTGGACAAAACATCCTCATTCCAAACCTTCACAAGTGACTCTCGTGTGCATGGAAACACACAGAGGTCACATACCCCCGCCATCAGCCTGATTCTTTCTGGTTCTTTCTGGGAGCAGCAGGTGTAAGAGGGGAACCCTCTCTTCTGGACCAGAAGAACATGCTGCAGGACGGAGGCCGTTCCTAGGACAGCAGGGTGATGATATATTTTGGGAAGGAAGTGACTGTTTGGGCTTTGTGGGTCTCTGCACTGAGCTAACATGACACTATCCAGTGGGACACAGGGTGGATTGCTGGGGGATTTTGCAAGTCGTGGGGGAAGACAGTGTGCCAAGTTGAGCAGGGAAGGCATGAAGAGGAGGGGGAAGGTTTCACCCAACTGCATGTGCAGTGCACACACACACACACCCTGTTACAGCCCCGAGCTTTGGAAAGGATTGGAGCCACACGCCCGTTCCATTAGCTGAAGTACAGAAAAGGGAGGTGTGTGTACAGGAGGGAGGGGGGAGAGCAGAAATAATGCAGCGCATTAATGAGATAAGAACTAGACAAGGACAAATAATGTATCATTACACTCCAGAGACAAAAGGGCAGCATCCAGAGGGCTGAAGCTTACACTCTAATCATCTTGACTTTGTAATGTTATACAAGTAGGGGCACATTCTGTGGCTTGGGAGACTTTGCTGAGTAAAACCCTGCAAGCCACAGAAAAATGCTTAAGCAGCCTTTTAAAGCCTGGCAATGTTCCAGCCCTCTTCCATTCCCCGCGCCCCCCTTCCTCTACCCCCACCCCACCACCGTAACCCAGCCAGGGAAGCAGGAGAACCCTTGAGACATTCAATCTTTATTGGTGACAATATAAAAAGCTTTTAAAGACAATGGGTGTATTAAAGCATTAGGACCAGTGGCAGCATTCTTGTAAGTGATCGGGGTGGCAACAAAACATTTACGACTTCGGGTTCAGTGAGGAACAGGGGGGTGTTTGGGAGGGAATGGTTCCTGACCACGAGGTTTGATTTGTTTCTTAATGCTATAGGGCTCAGCCCCTGCGTGCTGTCCCCCGGATCTTGGAGGGGGTGGGAGAGGATGGAGGAAAGGGTCAGGCTGTGCTGAGATGCGTCTTGACGGGGTGTGACTTTGGCACCCAAAGGCCATCGTGCAGCAACCCTCACTCCTAAATGTTACCCTACTGCTCCTGACCTCAGCATGCTGCTCTTGCTGGTGCTGCTATTTCAGGAGGTGGCAGCTCCCTCCACGCTTGCCTGGAGCCACCAGCCTGTAATTTGAAACAGCAAAATCCCTTTTGGTTGAACTTCCCACTCCAGGATAAGGCAGGGCCTGTTCTCTCTCAGCTGCACAGTCACTCAGCACTTCCCTGGCTCCTATCTGCAGCGCCCCAGCTCTCAGCTCCTCAGGATAAGTGCAGCACAGTCAGCTCCTGACTGTACCAGCCACTGCTCCCTGCCCTGCCGTCATTACGGCACACTTCGTGGGGCTGATGTATACCACCCTTGTGCTGGCACTGGTGATGCAGGATGGAAAGGTTGCCAATGGGAGGCAAGTTTTGATGACGTGAGGTGGAGCTGTGCCCATCCAGAAGAAAAAAAATTAAAAAATTAAAAAAATAAATCCAGATATATGCTGGGCTGGTTGGGATATGTGCAGAGCTTGGGGGAAAACAGACACCAGGAGGCCTGATGTGGTTCCTCCAATGCTGAGCAAGTCTAGCAGGAGTTTCACGTCTGTGTGCAGGAATTTGCTGAAAGGTTAGTACTGCTGATGCTCAAAGGATCCTCTCGGAAAACTGTTGAAAAGAGAAAAATAGGAGCCACTATACGAAACTGTGAAGGGACTGTACACAACGTGAACAGGTCACAGGTAACCAGGGACTGGGCTGCAGACGCACAAAGTATCTGGATTGTTTTCTGAATGGCAATACTAGCTCTCAAACACTCCCCAGACAGAAAAGGAAAAAAAAAGGGACAAGGAGGAGAGTCAGACCTGCTCCTTGTAACTAAAAATTTCACCATAACAAGTAATTTCAGAAGACATCTGTGTTTCTTTGGTCAGAAGAAGAGTGGTTGCTGAATTAATTACAAACTACTCAATTTCCTCTGGTTTCAGACCAATACCCTGTCGTCCTTCTCAGCACCCAAGGGCTTTCTGCTCCTGTAGGAAATGTCTTGATTAAAAAAAAACCCACACAGACAACATTTTTCATTTTTGATTTCCAATGGCTTTCTTTTGCCTTCTGATAATTTTGCTTCCTTTTCTTTGCTGAAACAGGAAGGGGCCCTTTTCTGGTTTTGGGCAGTGGTATACTGAAAATTATCAAACTTACCTTGCCTTTCATAGTACAATCAATTCTGAGTGCTTGATTTGTGCCTAAATCTGCTGCACCAAACTTTCAGATCTTCAGTGGTTACTTTTTATATTTTTTTCATTTGTGGATTGATGCACCCTAACATTTGTTTCTTTTCCTCCCTCTTTTCTTTCCTCTCTCCCTTCCCATACTCTTGCCTTCAAGCGAGCTAAGAGAACATATTTCTGCTGTCTACTCTCTATTCTTATGATAATGTTCATAAGTGCTGGCACGCTTTCCAGTTCCATATTAAGCATTGCAAAGAGCAGGGAAGAGATGGGAGTAGTGGAACATCATGGTTGGGGAAGGCTTAAATAAATATGCATACATTCCCTCATATTTACACTGCAGGAGGCAAGAAGGAAATCACTTGACGTGTAAATGGACCTGAAGGTGGTGAGGTTTGGGATGGTTCTCTTGTCCTGTGAGGATTTGTTTCAAAGTGTTGGATCCACTCCCGGAAAAAGTTCTGTGTCTCTTCCACATGAAAGTTATCCTTATGGTAGAAAGCTCTGTGGTTCCAGGGGAACAAAGTTGTCAGACATCTTTCATCTTTTGCTAGTAGTGTTGCTATGGCTGTGATGGCAAAAGGAGATCATTGAGACTAGATTTGTCCGGAGAAGGAGAGATTATCCAACAATAACTACTTCCTGACGCTACATGTCTGGCTTCTCAGCCCTGATCCTCCAGGGAGACTTACAAAATACCCTAGAAATCTGTTCTGGAAAGCTAAAATCCATAATTCTGCTGTATACCAAAAGTGGTGACTCCAGAAGATTTTCTTGGTGTGTCACATAATACACTTTTATATAAAATCATAATTCAAACAGTATCCTGCTGGGGACAAGATTTCAGTATCTCATAGGCAGTAATTGTGTGCTAGGGGGCAGATAAAGACAAGTGCCTACCTAATCAACTTTCCTGTTGATAATCATATTTTCTTCAGGAACTGAAGGCTCCTGTCCCCTCAAAATGTCTAATCAATTAAATGATTTTACACTTAGGGCAATGTTTCCCTATCTGTGCATGCCTTGAAACATGTAGCTTCTACTCTACATCAAGGCAAGGACTTCTTATGATAAACATGTGTAGTTTGTTTCCACATACATTATCAACTCTAACAAAAAGAGACTGTTTCTATCTCTCTCCCTCTCAAACAAACAAACAAACAAAAACAAACACAAAACACCTTTGTCTCAATTACCTGTTAATCAGACTTCTATGCAGTCTTTGCCAGTGTTTTGAGTTTACTTTTATAAATTGAAAAAACAGCAGTTTTCTCTATGTTTCGGCTAGGTGATCCTACATAATAGACCAGAATTTAGTTTGGTATTCCTACACACATAATAAAAATCTTATCAGAGACATCATTAATGTCATATCCACCCTAAAGTCAAGCTCAGTTGGATTTGGTCTTGTGGACTTGCCTTGATCATTCTTCTATTTTTCACTTGGTTGGGATGAACTTATTTGTTTGAAGTTTTGTAAAAGATGAAGTTCTCATATCCAGGTATGTTGCTTTGCAGCAATCTCTCTGGTATATGGGGTGAGTAACACTGGATTGCTTTCTGCCAAAAGGACCTTGCATCTCCTGGATAATTACTGATAGCTGAAAACATTAATCATGTCTCCTGCTATACGAAATGTACAACCTATTTGTCCAAGATTCCTAAAGAGATGTTCAATGGTCAGTACAAAGTTCAGCTGCTAAAAACAGCATGGAGCCTGCAAACAGCAATTATTTCTTGTTTCCTGCCCTCTGTTTGGCCTTGAATTACTTCAAACTTCAACAACCTGTTCTTAAACTTTGGGATGGATCTATCCACAAGCTAGTTCAGAGATATTCAAGATTCAGACTGAGTAAATTTAGATTCAGATCTCACAGATTTTGTTTAAAAGCCTTAGTTAAAGATATTGAGAAAATATTAATAAAAAAGAATAGTGATACTCTCAAGCGTTTTCTTCACTAGTAATAAGGCAGGACAGATTAAGACGGTACCTCAGTTTTTGTGGCTTTAGGAGCTGAGAACATCCTAACTTAGGATATACAACCTAAACAGATTGGGTCTGAAAATGACTGAGAAGAAATAAATCAAGTCACCCAGTGTCACTTTTCGGGCATAGTCATTTTTCTGATGGTGGCTATAACCACCCTTCAAACTCTGTTTACTTCAGTCCTGGATCCATTTGGAAATTTAAGAACAAACTTATCGGGGGGGGGGGGGGGGGGGGGGGGGTGGCGGAGTGGGAAGGAGGGCAGAGCAATCTTTTCGGTAAGTGACTCACTTCAGGGAAGATGATTTATCTTGTGAAGAGCTGTGTGACACAAACAGCAAGGGATCAACAGGGAGATATTGTATGTGAAGTGTTTCCATATTTTCTTAGCCTACCAAGTGGTTATGTGCTGGGATCATTCTGTTAACCAGTAGTAGGCAGCAGGGTGAAAATGTGTTGCTATTTTTTAATGGTATTTCAGAAATTGGACATGCTGGTGACTGAGGAATGATAGTTGCATCAGCTCCCTTTGAAAAGGTTAGTCTTGCTATTCTTAAGTACTTTATTTTAAGTATCTTTTTTTTTTTTTTTTTTTTTTTTTAATCCAGCTCTGTGCCAGAGGACCTGATGCTGTGCATGGAAATACAACACTATGTATAGTACATCACCGCAGATATGTCCCACACTTTCCTTTCTAAGGTCACACAGCCCTGGCAACACACAGAGTCATGGTAGATGGGGATGGAAAGGAACCTAATTAGCTCATCTATCTCCTTTGAAGGCTAACTCCCTGCCAAACAATTTTTAGGAATTTAGTCCAATATAACTGAAATGTTCCAAGCATTTAAGTTCTCTGCTTATCTCTTGGGAGACCACTTAAAGGTCAAATACATATCAAGAAGCACTATGATAATGCTTAAGCCACAAATTCCAGTTAGCTTCACCTTTTCATTAGGAACTCTGCTCCCCTGGGCTACCCTAAGTAATTCCTTTCCTTCCTTGACCCTTTCATGCCCTTCACAAGATTAGTGTAGTGCTATTTATAAACTCTTCAAAGCAGAGACTGGATTTTCATCTGTTCTGGTGCTGCAGAAAAAAAAAAAAAAAGAAAAAAAAAGAAAAGTGGAGATTATCACCACAAATAATGGTTGGAATTAATAATTTTGCCTTCCCCATATATATTTATGTTTCTTCTCCAATAAATTTCTTAGTTGAACATTTTATATGAAGGTAATGTAGAATCCAGAAATAATCACTAAGTGGGTCAGTGGAAAGTCAGAGGTTCCCAGCTTCCTAACTACTGGCCGTAGACACTGGCCATAGACACATAGTTTCATCTGGCCTGCCATTAACCATCTTTTTAAACATATTACTGTATAGTAAGGGCAACAGGATCCCATGGACTTCATGAATGATCAAAGTAATAGTTTCTTGGTGAGAGTCTGTAGTATTTAAAAGAGGGAAGTACATGGCACTAAGCCTGACAATTACTTTGATGCTAGGATATAGATAAAGTGGCTGTAGCTCCGGGCATTGTGACCACACGTAGGAAGTCAGCTTCTGTTGCTGTTTCTTACAGAGGTAAAGCACAAGGTATGCACAATCAATGTCTGCCAAGTGTCTACAGCATGGGGACACCCCAGGAATTGAACCTCTGTTCCATTTCAAGAGGTATCTGAAAAATCCTAAAGGATTGCCATTACCACCCATATAGCCAGGAGGAAAGAGGGGATGGATGGATGGATGGATGGATGGATGGATGGATGGATGGATGGATGGATGGATGGATGGATGGATAGGTGGAAACAAACCAGGTGACCCTCAGAGGAAGAGCCTGCCATGTGCAGGCTGTACTTGCAGCTTAAGCATGCACCATGTTCCTCCTCAATTTCACTGTCTTGACCAAAGTCTATTGATAGGATGAACTGTATCATATGAGAGTTCTGAGGACAAGAAAGCATTATGTCAGCAAGGTTCCTCACAGATATAAGGCCTAGTATCTGGTAGGACTTCTTGAATCCTTGTGTCTAATGTCTACCCTGTGAAAGATCAGGTGAAAATGGGTCCTTCCTTGTGTCATTATAAGAGTGACTTTTGATCCACAGCCAAGCTTAAAATATATCCTAGTCATATCTGTCAAAATGTTCCTGTGTTACCTGAGCTCAAGTTTCAAAGAAAGAGTGGTAGAAGTATAGATTAAGTTTGGAATATCAGACAAATCCATTTGAACTTGTCTTGTTCTGTTTGTGTTTTTAAAATATTTATGGAGTTTGTGCCTTGTTCATTTCTGAGGGTTGCTCACTGAGCTGGGGGAGCTGTTTTTTTTCTTGCATTCTAGTACCTAGATGTTGGAAATGCCATGGGGTGATTAGGTTTCATATCCGTTTCATCCGTGAATAACTCACTGAGGTATCAAAAGCAGTTACATCAGTTACAAATACCAAGAGCAAAGTATTTCATCTAGATTTGAGCAAATAACATTATTTTCAGAGTCCTGTGTGGGGATTCTTCAAGAACCAGGAGGTTCAGTCCTCAGAGAAACTAAATAAATGATAGTTATATGAGGGAAAAATTCACATGGGGATTACCTGGACTCCACCCAGTGCATTTTTAATCTAGTAGCACCATATGCAGCTCTCCAGAGGCAGAGAAAGCAGAGTTTGCCTCTTCCCACACTGCTGCTAAATGCATGGTCTTCCTGAGCAAGCCCTAGAGAAGCAACATCACATGAAGACTCAAGCCAAGGTGCCACTGCAGGAGACACTGCCATTACTTTCTGCTCAGCAAGCAGAATATTCTTTTAAAATTGCTATGAACTAATGTCGCAGCTGAGCTTGAGACCCGAACTGCATCTGTAGGCTTGTGCTGGGTTCTGTTGCAAACACACAGAGAGGAACTGTTGTAATATAATTTGAGGTTGTTTAAGCTTAGGAAAAACTGCTCAGGGAATTTTCTAAAAAGCATTGATTGTTATTGGAATATGTATATTCATCCAAATGGATGATTTTGGGGGGAAAGAGCTTTTTTTTTTTTTTTTTTGCTTTTTTTTTTTTTTTTTTTTTCTGCTACAACTAGCAGATTTGTTGAAAGATCCTACTCCAACATTTTCAAAATGAAAGAAGGTGGGATATTTGTTTGGGTTCGAAACTACTCCCTGGCCAAGCAGGTTTTATATGTTAAAAGAAAAACAAGGTTTACAATTGGAATAGAACCAACTTTGAAATGTTTCAACTGATGCAATGTGAATACTTCTTACATAATGGGCTTTTGAGCATGAGATTTTTGGCTTTGTCCTCATTTAGAGTTGGAGGAAAAAAAAATAAAGCTCTTGAGAGCTTTTGGGAGAAGAGGGAGAGAAAATTCCATATGTATTCCGCTTATAGACATCGTAGAAATTAAATACTTCTAAAACACATCTTGCAAAATACCCAAACAATGACCAAACATTGCTTAAAAATCTGAGCTTATCATTGGAGATATTGATATTGCATTTTGTATAGAACTCATCCTGTAAATATTTTATTGTGATGTTAAAACAACTTGTGAGAAAAAGTGGACAATACTATACACAGTGACGTTGAAATATTTTACTTGTTTTTGTTCAGATCAATCTACTTCATCCATATCTGAATAAACCACTGCCATTTCTTTAATGACATAGCCAGCTGCTATCATTATCTGTAAGGACATTTACATGAGCAATCTGTAACAGGTAAGGTTATAAGGTGACCATGTGTACTTTCTGTGACTTTTTCTCTTTCACCTTCTCTTCTATTACAATCACCATTCTGGCCAAGTAAATTGCCTCCAACATCTGAGTCATAGCACAGCACTCTCCAGATGTCTTCAAGTCAAGCCTTTTATTCCAAGTTATTGAGATTTGATTTGACAGGCTTTATGGGAACATTTCAGGGAGTCTTGAGTATGCATCTAGTGAAGATTTTATTCCTGCTCCTAGAAGAACCCTCCTGTTCCTCTAATAGAGGCCATCAGGATTTTGTACAAGGCTGTCCCAGTGTTACCCAAGGTCTGGAGCACTGTGAATTAATGCACCAAGCCCAGGAATTTGGGACAGGGCAGTTGGTTTTTCTAGGCTAGCAAGGGCAGACAGAAGAGCAATGACATCATCCTAAAGGGGAGAATCTTCTCCCACAGCTTTTGCTCGGGACAGTTCATCATTCTCAAGTCTATTCGGTATCTCTGCAGGACAAATAAACAGGCTAATTTCAGATAGGGATGAGTCATTATATTGAGAGAATAATCTCTCTCCTTTGACTTCTCGGGGAGCCTAGCTGAGTGGCTTAGCCCATAGGCCTAACCTTAGATCCATTAGTGCATTATGAGATAAAGCTAAGAAACATAAACCTCTTTCAGCCATCCTGCCATCGAAGAGCTCTCTTCGGCTAGTCTTTCTGTTCTTTTTTCTCTTTCACCTTTCCTCATAGAGCTCTTTAGAAACATGTCAATACCATATCATACTGAAAGGCACCAAAACCTTTAATCATTCTATTAGACCTATAAGACTAACGGTGCTTAGAGAGAAATGCATGAACTGAACTAACTGAACTGAGGTTTTCTGGTTGAATCTCACAGTCCTTACAGGAACAGGAGTTTATCATGATGTGCAACAGGGAAATCAAAGTCTTGGTCATGAGGAGAAAAGATATCTGCTCAAGGGGATTACATCCTAGAAAGTGGCGTTTCTAAGAGAGATTGTTAAGATATACTATCAGGATGTCTTTTCTGGGGTTTTGTTATCAAATAGATTAGTTTCTTAAAGAGATAAGTAGATGTCACAAGGAAAAGGGTGAAGTGATATTACTGTAGTAGAAATGATACTGGAACACCAAGTCCAGTTTGGGAGTTCAGACTGGACTTTTCAGTAATAAAAAATGTAAGAAATAAAAAGATTTCATAGCATATGCAACAGAACCATAGGAATTCCTGCGGGGTTGCAGAAGGACACTTAAAAGCAATATTTATTCAGCTTACACTAAAATGGTGGTAGGGGCGTGTGCTGCCCCAAACTAAATGGTAGAGGCTGAACAACTACATTTCCCTGACCATATCAGGTGATGCAAACATATGATTACTTCCACCGGTGGTACCAGGATGTCTGTGGAAAACCCATTGTTTTGTAAATGTTCTTGTAAAATTTTGGCCTACCTGGAGATTTGTGTTTTTTAACAGATTTAGACGTAGGCTGAAATAAACTGAGGAAATTTTAAAGAGAGATTTTAATGGGACAGGATTTTGATGCTGAAAGGTAAAAGTTTTTTATTTGCAAAGAAGTATGAAGGTTACCAAGCAGTATGGTATGAGATCAAAGGAATCTACAGGACTCCATCTAGCTCATCTTTTTGCCATGTCACTGCATGAGTAGGAAAATCCCACTCTATGCAAGTAGGGCATCATTCTAATTAAAAATAGGTATTGTGGCAATTTACACCATTGTGGATCTCAGTGCCCACAGGTTCCTGCATTGCAAGTACACATGGTGCCAGTGGTAATTAATTGACTTTTCACATTGACTGTATCCTCCAATTATTCTCTGAAAACTTTAAGATTTGATAATGATAAAGTATAAATATTCATTTTTATATTATTTCTATTTGGTCTTCTTGCATTGAAACTCTTTTTCTCATTTTTAATTAAGATGAATGTGAATCCTTAAAGGTGCTAGGACAAATTTTCATCAGGTGGTAACAAGCATCTGAACTGATCCAAGATATCAGAAAATGAGATCTTTTACCATGCTGGGAACACAGTCTGTGATATTAAAGCAAGGAGATATCATGGCAGGCCCTGCTTTGAGCAGAGGGATGGAATAAAACCCTCCTAAGGTTAAAGTTTCTTCAATCTCTAATTGTTCTGTGGTTCTGTGATCCCCAAATTTTAAGTACCATTCTTTGTACATGTATCTCCTGTGCTTTTATTTCAGTACTGTGTTGCTCTTGCAGTAGCCCACCTTGCTCAGAGACAGATGATGAAAGAGTTGTTAAATGTACTTTCTTACTGATGTACAAGGAGTTGCAGAAGGGAAAAAAGCCTCTCTGTGATCCTCAAAGCCAGATGCAATCATGATACTAGATATTTGAGCCCAATACTGTGCAGCTACCGGTGTGTAGCCGCTTCCTCACTGGAACCCCAGGCCCCCCTAGGGATGGAGCTGAAGGAATACTTTCTAGCCCTTTACATTTCAGAGCTTGTTGCTGCAAGAGTTGATGAATAGCCCTCATTGTGGACGCTCCTTCCCTGCCGCGGCTCCCACCCTTGTCTCAACATTCCCATCTGGATATAAATCTTGCTTTTCCCTGTTCCCTTCCCCCACTCTCCTCTTTTTCTCCCCCATAGCCCTCTCCAGCCCCTTCACCTCCTCCCCCCCAGATGCATGCCCTCTGTGGAAAGCTGGAAAGCTGATAAATAAATCATACCTGCCTAGCTGACCAGAGTGATAGTCACCCAATCCATAACCAGTACACGATTTCCTTTGCCAAATGTTGGAAAATGAAAAACACACTGTCCTTTTGAACAGATCAGCATCTGTGTACATATAGAACTGTTATTGTGGGACTACCAGCATATCTGTTTTAGGGTCTATCATTTTCCGCCACGTACTGACACAGGCAAAAGCTTTCATTGAGCATGACTTACAATTCACTAAGGGACCCACTGTTGACTCAGGTTATTATTATTATTTTATAGATATTCCCTGGTCTCTACCAAAAGAAAAAAAAAAGTATAGGAAAAAAAGTGATTTAATTGAAAGCTACACAACTTCTCCAACTTTGCCACCATGCTGAAAACTATTTAAAAGATGAGCTTCGAAAGCAATCCTACATGCAAACATTTTTGTACTTTTGCACTCCAAACCCTGGAAAGGCATTTGAAGAGCAAAGAATAAAAATGTGGAATTTATGCCAGATTTTTGAACTAACCCTGAAAATTGCATCTACCCAGTGCTCTTGATCAGGTCTGGTTCTTCCTTCTATAGCAAATGGAAAGGACACATCTACAATATTAGGTACTGTCCAGAGCCAGATTTTGAAGTTCCAGACTGGTGTCTGGTGCTGTGCATTAACCAAATATTTTCAGGGAATTAAAAAACAAAACAAAACAAAATAAAAAAATAATATTAAAAAAAAAAAAGAAGCACACAAAATGATGATCCTGAGAAAGGGCATGATGTGGAGAAAGCATAATTTGGAAAGGCACATTCATGTTGCATCATTTCCTAAGGGCAAGAAGTGCCAGGCTGCAGAACAGTCTCTGGAGATAAGTGGTAGATGAGGTATAGTTGGGCTATTTTAAAGGATGACTGAACACTACTGTGGTGGAAAGGGAACATTTCTCATTACTTGTAGATCCTGCTAAAGTGAACTACGTGAGTACAGCTTGTTACTACTGCTGTTCCAGGAAACAGGGCTGGTGTGTATGTAGGAAATGAACAAATTGCAACAATTTGCGATTCCACATCACTGTTGTGCTGCATCATGTGAGAAACTGGCTTAGATAGTTCTGAAATCTGCTTCCACTTGCAAAGAGATAAGAAAAGAAAGTACAGCCAAAGGGAATATACCAGTCTACAAGACTAATTTGAATCTGGTCTTGGGCCTTTCCTCTAATTATCTGACATTCAAAAACAGTGAGGCAAAATGTAGCCTCCATTTAACTCACTGACCCACCAAGGGCAACTTTCATCAACAAGACTGATATATCTGAAAAGAGATTTCAATTCCCAGGTAGATGCAGTCACCCCCTGCAAGTTCTCTTTCAGCCTGGGGAAGGAATCTGGGACAATTATGCATCTAATTTGATAGTTCAGGTAGGTCAGATGAGCATAAGTCTGGATGCACAACTGAAATATTGACTGCTGGCAGGGGAGGGGAAGAGAAGATTCAGTCGTTGGCATTTCAAGGGGAAACAATCATGCCAATAAAGATGGACAAGATGTTTGCTTGGCAAGAAAACAACTGGGTTGTATTTGTACCCAATGGCTAGCTGGGAATATTTGTGTGGAAATTGCTTGCCAGTGTAAGAGCACTTCATCTCCATCTGGCCCCAGTTCTCCAACTTGAACTTCCCTCAGTTCCTTGCTAAGCCCTGTGCTTGTCTTTGCTATTTTTGTTTTCAATGAGAATTTATTTTGCAAAATGTAGCTTTGTTACAGATATGAAATTGTCAGCTGAGTGGATACACTGAAACAGTTACTGAGCTCAGCACAATAGCCCATGCAGTGATGCCACTTTACACTCTCCAGGGAATGGGTCCAATTTATTTAGACAAGTTTTCCTTAGCTTGAGAGGCAGGGAAGGGGGGTGGGGAGGGGGACACTTAATTTTTTTATTCTCCGGTGGAGGTTTGGAAACAGGCTGCACTTTTCTGGAATGTGGTAGGATCTTCTGCATGGTGACTTGTGATGTGATAAAAAGCAGGCGAAGCAATGTGTGCATGTAAGCACACACACACATATGCACGTACACACACACACACACAGCTCAGCCTGCTGGGCAGCCTGCCCACTTAGCACTTGATGCTACAAGCCATGATGCTTAGCAGAGCTTCCTCCTGCAGCCTGCTTGATAACAGGGAGATCGGCATATACAAACACACCTTCAGCTTGAGGGCAACAGTATTTACTTTGTTCCGACCAGGCACTTACAAGATCTCTTTGCTGTGACAGCTGACAAAAGGAAGGAGAAACAAAGCATTAATAAAAGATGATGTTTTGGGGTGAAAATGTCAGGAATGTAAAAATAAGAAATAAAAAATAAGTCAGTAAATACACTCATAAGGACTGTATGTGCCAATGTAGTTTCTATATGCCTTCTTGGTTTGACTAGCAGCCATTTTATTTCTACCATAAAGGGTCAGGATGTGAGCTTAGTTACTCTTGCTACTCTGGATGAACTTCTCAGCAGTCATGCAAAGTCACTGGAGTTGCTCGGGTCTTACACTGGACCAGAAGACACTGAGATTTATCTCCCAGCTTCTTCCCTCACATCCCCTTATCAGTTACTTGACATCTGTCCATAGCACTTCCACGCGAAACCCCTTCCATGAGCTAAACTTTCCTTCACACCTACTGTTGAAGCAAGGATGTTGACGGTGTAGCTGTTGACTCATTGAACACATCCCACTTCAGAACACAGGAGCACATTGGACGTCAAGGTCTATTGGACATCTGGAGCTCCGAGGATGGGCTACATCTGCTCCACATACACTTAGTGTTGGCCGATCAGAAGGATGAGGAGGAGGTGGTGTTTGAAAACTTGAGGCTGGTCTCACCCCATATGCTGAACTGAAACACGGTCTTTAATTCATTCCTTTTTCTCTTCACCTTTTATTTTTGATGGCTTGTGAGCAGAAAGTTTTTGCTTCATGATGTGTGCATATGGCATCCTGTACACAGGGAGCAGTGGTCATGTTTCTCCTGTGCAGATTTGAACACTCTCTGCTGTCTCTCCTGGCTCTTCTGGAGGAATTGTGTCATTGTCCAGCAGCATTGAGGCTAGTGAGGGGAAGAAATAAGGGTGGGTTGGAGGAGGAACTAACAGCCTTCTCCTCCTTTGGTAACCTGTGAGTAGCGAACAAGGCAACATCATTGGATGAACTCTTTCACCTTCCACTGAGCTCTACTGACAGTTTTGCAGGTGCCTTCAGAGGCATTACTGTGAGAAAACTGGGTTCTTTTCATCTTGCTCTAAGTCTGTGTGATCTACAGTGATCCAGACATCAGCTGCACCAGTAGAAAGTAGAAGGAACAGTTGTTGATCTTCAAAACAGCACAGGCCCACTGGTACAAAGCAGCAGAATATGCACACACTAGTGGGTTGTGCAGAAGATATATTCATGAAAAATCAGAACTACAGATATGAAGACATCTTTTCATCAGGACAATTTGCTGGTTGGTATAATTTCACACAGGCATTGCTGGGAGCTCTTTCAGTATTACTAAATGGGGAAACTGCACCAGCTGTCCTTGCATGTTCAATAATAATAATGTCAGATGTATCTTCACTGAAGTCAGAATTGGGTGTGCACAGAAGCCCAGGACCAGGGTTTTTCATCCAATTAAATTTTGAACGACAAACGACCTCCCACCTCCCAAAACATCTGGGGTCTAAATTTGATGTTAGTCCTTAGGGGCCCAGAAAAGCCTTGAGTTTCACCTCCAAGGGACACTGAAACTGGCTAGAACTTAGCAAAGCACAGGACAGTCCCATCACGAAGGCTGAATTTCCTGCCCAAGACTGTATTAATTCAGTTTCCAGGTCTTCAAGCTTCAGACTTTACTGGCATGCCAATTTCAGTTGTTAGCCTTACAGATAGCTGTTTCTACCCTCTTCATCACCCTTTAGAGGAGCAGAAGACCGCAGCCAGTGCTTCTCATGCAGAGCCAATATCTCCAGAAATAATAAGTTGTTGCCTGAGCAGCTGAACTATTGAAGCCAGATTTCCTGTGGAATTGTGTCCTCTTTTCCAGATGTTCCGTTCTTCTACCTCCTCCATAATAACCTCATGTTTCTTATGTCCTTTCCACCTGGCAAGAGATGATGTGCACTGAGGCAGTGTGCCTTGAGAAAGTAAGAAAGATATGATCTTTGCATTCTGATCAGTCCAGGGGAAATGATCTCTCCTAAAGCAAACTGCCATGGGAAGAAGACGGTTCTTTTGAGTGAGTGTGTTGTAAATGACAATTTCAAAACTGTTCATCATTTTGTTATTCTCCTTCACTTTGTTTATATAAAGCTTGCATATGAGCTTTTCTTTATTTGAATATATTATATTCAAATATATATATTTTATAATATATTATGAAAGTCTAAATGTATCAAATGATTCAACACAACTTTTATTTTTACCTCATTGAAACGTGTTTTCATTTACTGGACAGCATACTTTGATATTATGACAATGAAAACTTTCAATAGTCCCCTGTTGAAATTTTTAGTGTGTTCCTTCCACAAGAAATTTCACAATGTTGGCTTTCTATTCCAATTTGGAATACAAACTCTCCTCTTTCAAATGCCAGAGTATCCTAAGGAAAGGAAATTCTGGTTTCTGACCAGCTATAATTATATTCCAAAAGCAGCAAATATTTCATCAGGAAAATAATACTATAAACATTGGGTTTCTAGCAGGGAGGAATGGTAGTTAATAAAAAAGACTGAGAATTGATTGAAAACCAACTAGCAAAGCCACTCTGACTTCATTCTCCATATATAACCTTGAGATGAAGACTATAGCAAAACATCCCTCAAAGGGTGGGTCTCTGTCTTTCCAAACATTTGAAGTTTTTGAAAGCAGCGGGGTATCTTAGGCTGCATATTCAGAGAGACAGTTTTAGGTACATCACCCTTCCAATTTGGGGCTCACGTTTGCAGTGAGAGAGGTGCTATTCAGGGGGCTCATCTCTAATCAGATATCAACCTATATTCCTTGGGTTTCAGAGCCCTGCATCATCATGGAGCTCCACCGTAGGGGTAATATCCAAAGAGAAAAAGCAACGTCAGGACACTTGACAGGAGAGAAAGTGCTGGGATTCTCCACAGTCATTTTGCCTTCTGTATCATATGGATTTTTGATATTAGTTTTGATTTGTTTTATTTTGTTTTGATGTTTTGTTTGTTTGCTTTCTTTAGAGTATAGTCTAAATTTTCCCAAGGCAATGTATTGTGATTTTAGTTTAATTTGTTTATTTACTGCCTACACAGTGTTTAAGTCTTTGAACATTACATGTGGCCAATTAACTTTTTTCAGTAAATGTACCTGTTTCCTACCTGAGGAGTTTCTGGGTTTTGGCTTGAAATCACTGTTTTAGTTGTCTGTAAAACTTCACTTAATGTATTCTGTGCCCATGTGCCTCTTCCAAAAAATTGTGGGAATCTGCTATCCTTTCTTGCTAAAAAAAAATAAAAAATATCCTTTTGAGATTGGTAAATAGTCTCACAGTTTTAGTTGGTCTGGTTACGAAGAAAAAACAGTTTTGAAATTGTGAAATATATATGTAAGTAGGTGTGTGAGATTTTATATATATGTGTGTAAGTATTTCTAGATACAATTTTAAAATATTTAAACTTGACTTTTTCGCTGGAAAAATTGGAAACTGTAGACCAAAACAGAAAAAAAAATAAAATACTGGGTGGAAATTCTTTCTTCTTTCCTCTCAAAACCCCTAAAATGTATTTTGAGAAATAATAATAATAAAGCAGTACTTGAAACCTGAGTTCAAAAGCTTATTTGGGCTGGAGTGAAAAAATTAATTTAGTGAATCTACTACCAGCATGTTGGATCATTTCTGCACATCAGAAATCCATCATGCAGGATTGTGGCCTTTTGCTCAACAGAGGCTCAGAAATGGTCCATCAGAGAAGTCTGTCACTCATCAGGGCAAATATCCAGTGTATGGACAGCATGATATGTAATTTTGGCATGGGATGGGGTTGCTGCTTTTAATGTTTGGATTTATATGTTTCCAGTGTTGTAACTAGGGTTATACATGCAGTAGGGTGAGAGTTTGGAGGAGACTGCCTGTTATTTCATGTTAAGCACAAATGATTGCTGTGTATGTTTACTCCCTTCAAAGACTCATTGCTGCCATGATCTTTACAGCAAATCTTATTTATTTATATACAAAACATCTCTAAGAGTTGCCTTACTGCCACTTTCCTAAAATTAGATTAATTTGCCATTTCTACCTAAGAAAAGAACTCAGTGAAATCCAAAATATCTTTCAAAATAAGTACTTTCATATACGGTGCTTTTACATATATATATATGCATGTGCACAGACATATATATACAGATGTACGAATACATATTTCCTTAAAATCATAAAGTGCAAATCCAAAAGAGACCTCTGTGATTGATTACACCATCCATTTATCCCTAACACAAGTCAAGAGGTGCTCTAAAATTATTTTTTGCTTGAACTAGATCATATAAAATACTCTTTAAAAGCCAGTTCAAACTTGACTTTATAACTGATGGTGAGGAAGCCTTCATCATAGTCCTTGTTTCTACAGGCTGTGTCTAGGTACTCATATGTGTACAGATATAATTGCTTAGTGACTTAAAAATACTGCCAATGGTTCAGTAAACCAGGAGAATTTATCAAACACGATAAGCCTTGTCAGGCTCCTAAACCATTCCTAATCTTAAAATTATAACTGCTCTTTGCCAGGTCAGAATATGCGAGAGGTTTCAGAGGCAGACTGAAACCTGCAGTCCACTTTGTGTCTCTTCAGTTTAAAGTCATATGATAATACTAACCAAAAAAGAAAAAAAAAGAAAAAAAAAAAAAAGAAACATCTGGTAAGAGGGACTGAACTTACAAAAGGCCATCCTGCAGTTCCAGCACTTGGACAGCGATGGGAAAAGGGAAATAGACTTCACACCCCCAGCACGCCATCCATCAATGGAGTGTGAAAGAAATGTGAGGATTACTGCCCCAGCCTTCAGGTGCCAGGCATAATTATCTAGAGATTGCAAAGTTCAGTTTTTACTCTGCTCTGCTTATATAGTTGAGAGCTCCCCTTCCTCCTCCTGTTCCCTCCTCGGCTCCTTTCCAGCACAAAGGTGCTTATGGAGGTAGGAGGGGGAAGGGAGCAAAAACAAAATTAAAAAAAAATAAAAAATCCAGCTTTGAAAAGAAAGCAGATGTTTCTGGGATCTTGAATGAAGCACTTGAGCTCTGGGTCTTGCCTGGGACTTCCAGAAAAGCAAATACCAGAGCCCCTGTTTATTGGCTGTTTCCTTGCTCACACTGCAATATGGCTTCCAAATGGAACAAGGCACTGAGCCAAAACTCAGCAGAATTGGCTCAGAAAAGGGGGGATTTTTATTTTTATTTTTTTTATTTTTTTCAGGGGAGAGAGCAGATTGTTGCTTTCAGAAAAGAAACCCTCCTGCCCCCTGTGAACCTGAAAAATAGAGTTAAACCCTTGGCATATCCCACTCTCTCCTTGTGGGAGAGCTGTGGTGAGGGAGACCCTAATCGAACCATTCAATAAAGATGCATATGTCATCACTTGTTTTATTAGCATCTAATCAGGAACGTGTGGAAAGAAAGCAGCGCCCACCAATGGTAAATGCTACAGCTTTGGCGTTTGTCAGGAGAAGGAAGAGGTATTTGGATTGTAAAGCTGTGAACATCTTGCCAGAAGCATTGTTTTTTTCTCTAGCTTTCAGCATCAGTTTTCCTTTCACTTTTCCAGTTTTCCTGACAAAGCAACCAGCTGCAACATCTTTGGGGTGTGAGGGTATTGTCTGTTTGAAGTTTCCCCTAAAAGACTTCCATTTCTGCTCTAAAGCCAAGAAATTGCTGAGCAAATCAGGGGTTTGCAAGAAACAAGCCAGAGCCTTCATCCTAACTGATTTTAAATAGCTCACATCAGCATCTGGTTGGGACACATCCACAAAATCTGCAATATTTAAGAGAATAGACTCAGTCTTTCTCAAGGTGAGGCCCTTTATCAGCAGTTTGTCTCTCTCAGTGTACACTCTCTCATTTTTCTTAGCACAACCTGACCATACATACCCTGGGTGGTGGCCTCTCTGGGCAGCCTGTTGAGACAGGAGGGGGACCATGATTCTCTCAAACCACAATTTTCACAAGACACCATGGTGGCTGAAGAGGCAGTGGCTGAATATTTATTAAAGCCAATGGAATGATATGAAATGCTTCATTTAAGGAATGTGGAAATATTTTGTTTTGGTTGGAAGCTGTGGCTGTCCACTGAAAATGTCCTTATAGCAGGCTTGCAGTGATTGACAAAAGTTGGTATTCTCTACAGAAAGCAAATGATTCTTTCACAATCAGGTTTTCCATTGAGGTAAACCCTCCGTTTTCTCACAGAGAGAATAACAAACAGTTGTGATTGAAAATTATAACCAGATCTAATAAACAGCTCTCTTGTATGAAGCACAAGATGACTGTGAATGTCTCCTAGAGTTAGAGTTACAAAGCAAAGCTCCTCTGCAGATGACAAACAAAATTTATTGTAACCCTAGAGGTCAACATTAGGACTGAAGAAGTGATTTTTCTGGCAGCTTGTGTACACAGCTTCATAAGAGAGAAGTCCAATGCTAAGGCTTATGTGATCCAACCATCTACTATTAAGTCATATCAGCGTTAATTACCTATATCTTACAATGGAGAAACAGACAAAATCACAGAGAGTTCCATAACACGCCATGGGTCACAGAAGGAGTCACAAAGTTACCTGATTCTCATGTCCCTTCATTTTCAGAAGGGGAAATCATGGGCCTTAATGCACAGAAAATGAAGGACACAAATGAAGTATTAATGAAGGATCAATTTAAAATTGTCCTTCAAGCTTTCGAATTACCATACTGTATTAATTGTTGACAAGGGTGGCAAGGATTTGAAAAAAAGAATGAGAAAGAGAAAGTATTCTTCTCTGTGGCCCTAGCCAAGAAAAATACACCTAATGAAGTTATGTACCATGACTAGCAAAGGCCTATTTCAGCACAGAAATATATAGGTTGGCTAAACAACTCATCCATCTTACCTGAGCATTTGAAAGCTGTCATAGCAAACCCTAGAGGTCTGTCTCCTGTATGGTAACTTGCCCTTATGTGTCATCTCTTTAGGGAGCTTTCTTGTTGCATCCAAAATATTTTTCTTTCCAGAAAATTAATGGGCTTCTATTTGTAATTGATAACCAGCTGGAGGAGGTTGTGTCCACAGTTCACTGAAGGTAGAGATAGCAGCAGGGAAGAAAGGAAGCTGGTGGGGAGTTGATTTTTTTTCAGTGCATCTGCAATTTCCATTTGACATAGAGGTTAAGACCAGTTGTGAGAGAGGTGTCCCCCTTTAGGTGTGAATGCACACAAGAACGCACACATGTATTAGTTGGATACTTGGTGAATGATGCGCAATGATTGTTTTTCCTCTGAACACCTCTTTATTTACTTGCTGAATTTCTGAAAAATAAAATCATCTTTAAATTTTCAAGAAGATTTGGAATTAATAACCATAAGGAAAATAAACTTTTAATTTTTTTTTTTTTTTTTTTGCTCTTTGCTGCCTGATCACATATATATTCTCATAAGATATTTAATACATTTCATTGAAATTTGACAGAGGTGGAGATCTCAGAGGTCTTTCAAATTTACATTTCTGCTATGAAAAAAAAAAAGTAATAGAGTACAGTAGTTAGTTGCTGTAGTTATCAATAATTTTCTCTATTTTTTCTCCTGACTGGTCAGTTAGCACATATTTAGATCCATTGATAATGTGTTGACTTTTTCCCCACTGGTAAAGGAAGATGAAGGTATGTGGAAGAGAGTTATTAGATATAGGAATGAACTTGAAGGTGTGGTAGACTTCAGGGATGAAACATTGTGAAGGTACACCAGGGACTCGGGAATAGGAGGTAAAAAGGGGAAAAGCAGGGTTGTTGACAGTGGGATTTAATGGTGGAGGACACACACCTGGAAGAAATCATGTCATTCATTTCAGTCTGGCACCCACTGGGCTATTTGCTTCATTTGTCAGGGAACTCCCATCCTGAAACCTCCAGGCATTTTGGCAGTTACTGCTATTGGTATTATGACAGCGTTTGAAGTCCCTAGGCAAGAACTATCTTTTGCTTATGGCTGTGTATACTAAAAGGCTGAAGGCAACAAAGTATATGGGACAAAACAAAGACATACAGACCAGAGCACAGAGTCTGAAAATGGCTTTGCTGAAATCTTATGGAGCATGGGACTAGTAGATGTAAAAGGAGTGCCAAATCCATTTTTGTCTCATTTGGGCCATATAAAGTATTTGATATTGGTCAAATCACATGGAACTGGTTGGTGTTTACTGGAGAGAGATGCCTGAATGACTTAGCTGTTGAATTTGCCTCAACTTTGTTTGGGCTCTACTTCCTGTGCATTTTCAAAGGTATTAATTTTACTTACTGTGAAACATTTTATGGGTCAATGAAATTTTACACAAATATTGCAGAATAGCCACTGAGTGCAAATTTGTTATGATTATTCATGTTTACGTTTGGTGGCTAATCCTATGGGCCACACACAAGCACTACCACAAAACCTATATGCTGAATTATAACAGCTTCGAGCTCTGACCTCCAGTACTGCTAGTGATCGGGTTTTATGAAGAAGTAAATAAATAAATAAATCCACTAATGAGGTGCACAAAATTAAATGGGATGCACAACAAAGTCCATTAAAAGCTTTTCATGAGTCCACTTAGACTATACATATACCAGAAAAGCAAAGAATGTTTGGGAATATTTTCAGGCACTGCAATGAGATAGTTTGTACTGTTACACTGTTAGAAAGGTCCCTGTCATCATTTTGTCCATGCTGACTAATACTCTCCAAAATTTACTTCCAAGTGTCATTCAGAGACTGATCCAGAAGCCTTTTGCAGAAGGCACTTTTCAAGTAGCTAGCATGTTTTGGGGGTCTGGGAGTGCCTGCAAGGCAGTCATTGCATGCCAGTTGATTTCAATGCCAGAGAACATTCCTGGGCACATGTACGCCCTTTATTTGTATCAGTATAGTTGGGTTTTGGGTGTGTCTGGCTCAGAGTCTTAGTGTTAATCAAGTTGCTGGGACTGGGGACAGAGGGTAGTTTTTTCCCATGGTCACATTTGCCTTTGTGTTCCTTTATAGCAGGGGACAAGGTCTATTTTTGACTATCGTGGCAAACTTCTTTTTAGACTAGGACATCCACAATGGCTTCTGTTAATTTGTGGCAGCTTCCCATCTTTTCCTACAGATTTCACTTTGCTATGCATTGGGAGAATCCTGCAGCCCCTTCTGTGTGGGAACATACGAAACGGAAGATTTGTAGTCCTGCTAAGTAAAAAGGTTATTGAAAAGCTGCTGCAGTCGTGGAGACAGGACCTAGTAACCTGGGAAAACTATCTGAGGCCTCTGTTCCCAATTTCAGGGAGGGAAAAATCATGATCTGTTTTTCCTCAAGTCATAGAATTTCAGAAAAGACTTAATCCAATTAACAAAACAACTTGAAATACCACAAAAGCTTTTTTGTTACCAAGACAAAAGCTTAAAGGAAACAGGTTCTAAGTAACTCCATGCTTTGTAATCAGACCAGGCTAATGCTAATGCATGGTAGACACAGTAGTTTCCAAAATGCAGCACTTTGGGAAAAATTAGCTTAACACCTAATTTTTGCAGCTGTAAGTAATTAGTTGGCACGATTACTATTTTTTGAGGCAGGTAAATAATGGGAGCAGGGAAAATGAGTTTTTCTGGGATTACCTGTGGTTTGGGATTTTCAGTTGTTACCCAATGTTTAAGATTTTTATTTATACCTCTAACCACCACAGCTGACAATTTGCCTTTTGAATATTTGTCATCATGGAAAATAATGGCAAGTGTCTTCAGCAGGCCATCTAAACCTTTAACCACTAGACCTTCTTTCATCTCTACATTTGTATTGAAGCAAAAGAGTTGTGACTGAGTTCAGACTCTCTGACTGTTTTGCAGCAGTTTTTGCTGTAGAGATGTGTGTTTTCTTTCTGTGTTCTCAGCTTACTTTTCATGTTGGTGGTCCCCCTTCCAACTGAATCTCCTCTTACTAACTCTGTGCCGATATAAAAATCGACAAGCCAAAGAAAGATATTTTTGTAGAGAGCTTCCAGCATCTAGCTCTCTCCCCCTATGTTTCAGCTGCCCTATAACTGAGGTATGCCTGAGCAGACTGAGTTCAGAAAAAGATGCAAGAGAATGTTGCACTCAAAGGAATTATTCTTATTTTTTCTTCTTTTTCTGTTTCTCTAATCTGCCCAATCAGCAGAGGAAAAGATCCAAAACTTCAGAGAAAAGTGCAAGAGGAGGCTTAAAATCTCATTCCCAAAGAAGTCGATTTATCTTTCAGGGTTTCAGGATTTTTTTCTTCTTCTCCTCCTGCTATGCCTAAATTTGGCCTTCTAATAACATTTTTATAATATACCATTACACAAAGAGCACAGCAAAAGCCCATTCAGCTCAAGCCCAGCTGCTTGTAAAGGCTGGATGAATGAGCTGTTTTTTCTTCATGCTCTGCTCAGTGTGTTTCTCAACACCTCTGAATTTAATTTTTTTATTTTTTATTTTTAAAGGGAGGAATAGGGACAGGATTTTCCTGTTCATTTTATAGGTCAGTTACCTTTCACCAGCCCTGCTCCAGAATTGTAAGGAAGCATCTCCTGAGCTCAGTAGCTGGTGATCCAGCAAGCACTTTAAGTAATATTGCAGTCTCTTGCAGATGAATACGCCTACAGGTTGTCATTTTCATTAGTCTTGTTTGTAGGCAAGAGAAGAAAATGTGGGTGTCTTTGTCACACACAGACATTGTACAAAGAGGAATCAGCTGGAGATCAAATAGCTGGGATGCTACAGTATATTCTCCAAAGTGCATGTCTTCTGTAGTCCTTCATCATATCCACTAGCCCCTAGAGGATGTGTTTGCTACTGTAGGAGGTCAAATACAGTACTATTTCTGTGTTTTAGGCACATGACACATCCCAATGGTAGGGGAATATCAGCCCAGGGTACATGAAGAGAATATGCTCAGTCACAGAATCCCTTGTACGCATTTGTTTATATAATTTAATCTAGTATAAAACTATAGTTTCCAATGAGCAATAATGGAACTGAAAAAATTGTTCAACACCTCTGCAGGAGCAGAGAGGATGCACACATGGTTATTACATGTGGAAAGAGAAATATGATTATTGGCATGGTGATAACAAATAGAGAATGATTGTCCACTCTTTCATTGTTTCAGTGAACATCTTCTGCTTCTAGAAGAATACCAAGAGGCAAATTGAAACAACCAGAACTATGTATTTTTGTGCACAAGGCAGAAGCTATGTAATCCATGACCACAGCATGCTGTGGATAATACAATTTACACAGCTTCAGGGATAGTTAAACTGAATGAATTAATGGAGGAAAAAATCCATCCTGGGCTGTTTAAGATTCTACCTCTAGTTCAGGTGTACAGTGAAGAAAACATAGCAGGAATTGGGGTACTTCTCATTTTCTTTAACTGTTCCTAGGCTCTGCTGTGAGCTCCTGGCAAAAAAGAACACCAGGTGAGATGGATTTCCTTATTTTCTTAAAGTTCTGTCCAAAAAAAAAAACAAAAAAAAACATTTTGAAAAGTCAAAATGTTTCACTTCCACTTGCCAACTTAAATCTGTTTTGTTTTACAACTGAGTCAACTTCAGACTTCAGAAAACATTAAAAAAGGTTTTATTTCACAGTGAATTAAACATTCTGTGCTTTACTCAAGTGGATTTTTTTTTCTTTTTTTCCTCTTTTGGAAAGCAAAACCGACATTTTTGTTTGGGGGTGACATGAAACTTCTCTTTTTCTTTCTTGACCTGCCTCCCCAAATTAATTATATTCATGCAGCTGTCCTTGAGAAAAGAGCTGCCTTTTTTTCCCATGCTATCAAATTTGCTATTAAAACAAAACAAAGAAATAATAGCAATGGCCTAGAGAAATACTCATGGAACATTGGAAACCGAAAGGAAAACATTGCCAATTGCAGTCAGTTTTCAACCTTGAGGGGGATGAGGGAGTGAATATCATTATATAGTTTGCTAAGTCACTTGTAAAGCACTTTGGGTTGCTCCAGGATGAAAGACATTATGTGAACACAAGCTGTTGTTATTAGCACTTGTGAAATGTGAAGACATTATTAAAGGTTGTGGTCAAATTTCCCTAGGCAAAAAGAAATTCCCCCATCAGTTTTGCTCACTCCAATTGGATGTTTACAAGGTGCTTGTAATTGGCTGATTCCCTTCTCAGTGTTAAACCCCATTTCAGTGGTCATGTTCCTTTTCATTGGCAGCATGTTATTTAATTTCTCGGAAATGAGTTTTACTGGGCAGTTCCCAGTGCTGCTGGATGTCAGACACCCAGTCTTAATCATCATTTGCTATTGACATTTCTTCTCTCATCCTTGAGGGGTAGAGCTGGGTGCTTCTTCTTGGCTGAGATCTTGCCACATGGGAACATTATTCTCTGAGGTGAGAATGATCTAAAGACAGACCTTTCCCATTGTCTTTCCCAGAGTGTAATCAATGTAATCAATCAGTAATCAGTAATCAGTAATCAATGACAGTGGGCAAAGACAGTGGCACCTGCATGTTCTGCTCAGACTCCAGGTACAACCTGTAGATTTGATCAGAAGAAATAAGTTCATCTGTCCTTCCTCTTTCTAGAAATGTCTTCTGCCAAAAAAAAGTGCATGCTAATGTTCATGACTTGGTGCATGGGAACTTTTATTCTACCTGCCAAGCATTCCCGATACACCAGGTTTCTTCCTGCCCCGTCTCTGTCCCAGGCTTTAAAGATTGACAGTGAGGTTGACACTGACAGGCCTTCTTTGAAAATTACCTCCAGCATAGAAGATAAAGGGCCTGGATTCAGTCCATGTTTACCTGGAGAGTCGCACATTTAATAGTAAATACCACAGAGATAATGTGCTGCTAAGTTTTACAAGTAAATTCACCCAGCAGCTAGCTTGTGGTTTCTGGCACCCGCCCAATGCTGCTCTCCCAGAGGGTCACAACACGTGAAAAGAAAGGGACGAGTTATCATCCATTTTACGTGCCAGGCTGAGAGGGGAAGGGGATATGTACAACTCTCAGGTGTGTCTAGGTGGGGACTGCTTCGCTATATCAATTCACGGAGACTCTGAGGAAAAAGGAGCTGAGCTGAACTTTTGTACAAACATGTCAGTTGGATCTCCAGATCCTGGAACAGTGAATGGAGGGGCTCTTCTGATATGTTTACCAACAACCCCCCCTCAGTAACTAGAAGTTGCCGTGTGTTGACACAATGAAATCATTCTGTCTGACTTTGCACTGTCAGTTTTTACAGGCCTAGAAAGATGAGCACAGTCAAGGAGTCTCCTGGCTCTTTAAAGTGCAAATCACTCGAAATGAAGCAGCAGCCTGGGAGACAATACTGGCTGTAGCACATTTTCCAGTCTGCTGGCAATGACTTCAGTGCATCCCCTCACAGATGTGCAGCATGTGCATTTCTTTGAGTTAGGCCACAGGTTTCTAAAGGAATAGTGCAAAAGGCTCAGCAGACTGAGGAGCACATGGGGGTCTTTATTTTATCTGTCTCAGCAGAGGGAGAAGCAAATCTGTTGCTGCCACCTGTCCTCAGGTGTGACATTTTGCCAAACCTGGGGCCTAAAGGTCCTCAGCAGCCTGAGGGCTGCCGAAGCAGAGGCCACAACAAATGTCACTGCAGCCTTCTGTCCCTCCTTAGATGCAGCAGCTGCCTGTCCATGGAAGAAGCGAGGGCCCCTTCCCTGCTATCCCAATCCTTTGTTTCAGAGTTGAAATGATCCCGGATGGAGATTGGGACCTGTATTCACTCCAGGGTAGAAAGGTGGGTGAGGAAGCAGGAGGGGGCTTTGGGAGAAGCTCATACTGTAAATTGATTTAAACTGCTGTTTTAGGTTCTTTGAGGTAGGGACTCAACAAGCTCCTACAGTGCTCTTGCCATCTTTGAATGCAAGCACTTTAGGCTATTTTAAGCCTCCGCAAAAGGAATAACAGAGCAGCATGTAAAATTTTCTCAGCTGACGCTCAGGGGAGAGGAAGCTGCAAGTAAGGAAGAAATAGCCTTTGAAAATTCCTGCCTCCTCCACTTCGAGCCTCCACCTCCGGGGTTGAATTGCATGACCCACTGTGCTCCTTGCATAGCTGTGGAAAGACCCCTGAGGTACTTGGTGGAGAACTGCCAGAGCCAGGCATCTGATTTGGAAGATGGTTGCTCAGCATGAAGATCACTCCTCACACAAGGGGAGGAGGTGATCACTAATACCTTGCTTTGCATTAGTACATTGCAATCCCAAATGAACAGGGGGTAAAACCCAGTCAGCTCCTGGCCTGCAAGTCTTTTCTTCTCAGTCTCTACATCCCTTTGCAATGTCAGTGTGTTCAAGAAACCTTCCTCTGCTTTGGTTTGTCTTTTGCAGACTCCAGCTGCACGGTTGCCTTGCGAAGCCAGGAAATGGGCCTGTAGGACATCTCTATGAGCAAAAAGAGGACTGCGAAACCATTCCAGAAGGATTCCTGTCAGTGCCAGAGAGGGAGAGAGATATTGCAGGTATTGCTGTGTGTGATATGCTCGGTATACTCTGGAAACAAAAAAGCTGCATTTTCATCCATGTGAGAATGTGCTTCTCTTCAGGCCACTGCACATAGTCTTGGCTATAAGAAACTTACTGGAGAGAAAAGGGATTGTCATGCCAAAACAAAACAAAACAAAACACACAACCAAAAACAAACAAACAGACAAAAAACACACAAATAAAATTAAAAACAAAACAAACAAACAAACAAACAAAAAAAACCACAATTAAAATAAGACATGAAAAGACCCAACTTCTGAAGAAAATCCGCAAAGATTAATTTCTGTTACAGGTGATGAGAAAACACTTGCTGCTCCTGAGATTAATGTCCTGAAATTGTCACAGACCTCCCTGTCCTGTTTGCACTTAATATAAATCCAGGGTTGTGTCAGGTTTATTTTAGACACCTATTTCCAAGGTACTTCTAGAAGTCAGAATGGGATGCCACTACCAAGCAACATCTCTTGGAGAAATTAACTCTGTTAGAATATGCATTTTTTGATACAACTCTGTCCCTGAATTCAGTGGATTCAAAAAGGTAGGAACATTGCTTCTTTTAGATTCATTTACATTTAGCAGAGCTTTGTCCATGTTTACACTGCTCTGACTACAGAATGGAATACATAATGTTAAAAGAAAACAAATCAATAAACAAGTAGGCTCCAATTCTGAAAACTACTTAATCACCTGTGCAATTTGATCTCACTGATTAGTCCGGTATAAAAGTTGTATGAATGCTTAAATATGGGATTAGTACTTCAGCTGTGATATGTATATGGCTTTATTTAATGACATTTCATTGAGTTAGGGCTCATGCTCCCCCTAATTCCTGGTTCAGCAAGGATAGAGTTTCTCAGCCTCCTTAGGTCACAACCCCTCTGTAGAAGTCAATCATTTTTGTGACTCCCCATAAAAGTAAGAGTGAAAAATTTGCTGGTGATAACATGGTGAAGTCTCTCTAATGTATTTGTACTCAGGTTTTCTGAAATCTTGGCAGGGAATATTTGACCTTGGAGATGAAGCTGGTACAGGGAGGAGAATAGCAAGATTTCTTGGCTTTCTTAGATTGTAATAACATTTCAATGCCTCATAAACCCCCATGATTGCCTTTCTGACCCCTCACTCCCTTCCCCTCCCCAATCTAATCCTGGTTTTGCAATGCACAAGTTGAGAAACATTTGTTACAGCGACAGCTAACTTAAGTATAGTGGTTTCAAGTGGTACAGAATCCACTGCTTTGAGCTGTGAAATGCTTGACCCTCCCTGCTACACAAACAGAAAACAAAATCATTTCTACTCTAGGTTGGCCAAAATGGTGGGGAGGAGAAGGAGGAGGAGGAAAAGAAAGCTGGTAAGTGTCCAGGATTTGCCTGTGGCTCTGCTATCCAAAGTAAGAAGTATTCTGATATTGTCTTTTTGCCCTGTGTTGTCCTGTGCCTTTTTTGGGATCAAAGCACAATTTAGGAAAAGAATCTTGCATTCCTTTCACTTCAAAGCAATTTTTCCAGATTTCAAATCATTCTTTGAGACTATAGTTTCACTGTTGTTATCAAAATATGGGTATCAGAACTGATCCAGACTGAGACTCCAGATCTCAGTCAAAGTCTTCCTAAAGCAATATGTGAAACTAATTTGGGTTTCCTAATCCTAGCTGGCATTTCATAGCATAGTGTTGTGCTTTTATAATACGAATGATACATGTTTATGCTGGCCAGCTACCCAAGTCACTCTGTTAGGCTCTCTATAAATGGCAATATAATTGGGAGAGCATGTTTACAAACTCTATTCACACCTCTCTGACTGGTTCCAGGTCTGTCTCACTCCAAGGGTTTCCATTTTGCTGGAAGAGTCCAGAAAGAACATTTGTTCATTTCAGAGCCAAGATTTTAAACTCAGCTTTTGAATAAATGGATTGCCTGAATGTGAGGGGTTTTCTCTGGTCTTACTACCCTGAAGCTCTATCCTTCCTCTAACCTTTACAGTGTTGTAGCTGAGAAGTAGAAAAGGGCTAACAGCTCCATTTTCCATTGTGTCCATGTGTGTTGTTGGAGGTACTTGCTCAGACTTAAAGAGGAAATCTTTCAGCAAAACTGGACTCAATCATGGGTTTCCAAATTCCATACTTTCTCCTAAAAGCAAGGCCATCTTTTCTTTCCTGTCCTTTATCAGCAGGAACAGTACTCCCATGGTGCTTCTGTATGCAGGTCATTCAGCCTCCCAGCTTGCAGTTTTCCATTTCATTTCCACACAATGGTACCTCACAAAGATACTTCCTTTTTTTAGTGGCTAGCTCTGATTTGCAATTAGCTGGTGCTATTCAGACAGCCTTTATGTGGCACGGGGGTTTTTCCTCGATATGGTTTCCACGTCTAGATTCTGCAGGTTGTGGAAGGTTTTATGAGCTCATACCTGTACCGCATTTCTCAGCTGTGACTCACTAGCAATCGGCCAGCCTCTATGCTCCCAGAGCACCATTTTACATTTGGAAACCTCCTTGGCTATAAATATGTCTGAAGGTTAGTATGGATCTGTCAGTCAGTGACCCTGCAGGACAGATGTTTACAATTACTTTCTCAGCAAATATAGGCCAAGAGCTGCAGTAAAGAATATGAATCATTTCTGTGCCCAGTTTATCATTTTGGGTAACAGAACCAGCAGTCTTAATTTTGAAAACTGTTGGTTAAAGCTAACTTGCCTATTTAAATATTCATAAATATTCATAAAAGTACATAAGATTTGTTGGAAAACATTTTTTGGTTGTTTGTTGGCAAGCAAGACAATATTTGTCACTTCACCTGTGTAATAGCTTTGGGGCCGCTGTCCCACCTCTGAATTTTTGTTAGCATAAGTTAAAGCAGTCTGTTAAAGCCTGGAAAGCACTGGAATATATTTGATCAGAACATGGTAAAAGCATTGCGAAAACCTCCAAAAAAATCTTTCCTTAGTTGAGTGTGATGTGGCCATTCTGTGAATCTTGCATGTTTTCATCATGTATCTTCCTAGTACAGTAAGGAAACCACATATTTCACCTGATTATGCTCAGTTTGAAATATCAGATGACTATTATCTGAGTTCTGTGGTACTTAAATATCGGTGGAAAGAATATCTTTAGCTCTTTTAAAAAACACTTTCCCTGTTTTGTTTGAAATTGGAGTTATTATTTAGGGTATTATTATAGTTATCATTATTAATCTTATTTATTATTATTTGCTTTATCTCACTTTTTATATTGAGTAAAAATTCCTTTTCAAGATCCAATTATACACTGAGTTGCTTAAAATGTGAATGCAGGATTCAGAAATTAAGTTCATACTCTGTGGTATGCTGTATCTGTTTTGCTTCTGTTTGGGGTGGAGCTTGGTTAGTTTATTTTGGATGTTTTTCATTACTTTCAGTGATGAGGGCACATATGCAAAAGATTGTGTTTAAATGTGGTTCTGAGTTATATTTCAAAAATTAAAAGATGTGGAAACTGAGGCAGAGAGCAATTCACTTGTCTACCATCACCTGTATAATTATTGCTGAGGGTGAGAAGTAGATGGGAAATAGAGCCAGAGCTCCTGAAATGAAAGTGTGTTATATACTAATGGAAAAGGAACCTATAAAACCTATGTCTTACAATTCCTGGCTTGGGAGGCAACTAAGTACTCAGGTTTTCCCTTAATTTTGGCACTCTTGGCAGTTGCGGAGCTACAGGAAAAGACTGCTGCAATGTTTACGGCTGCTTCCCTGTTTATTTGTGTCTGCTGCTCTTTATCCTGGACTCCCTCATTCATAAATTCTGTGTTTGCCCAGAGCAATGAGATGTTGACCCCAGACTTAGACATGCTAAAACCTACAAGTGTGAACAGTTTTCAAGAGGTCATCATCATTGCTTTTCCAGCCACACTGCACCTTTATAATGAGCTATCCTCTGAAGTGCTTTTCTCAGCTCTTGAATGTCTTCCAGACTGTTTCTTATGGGTGTGAAACCTGATCAGTGTTGGTGTCTCTGCACAAAAGGATGTAGAGCGCTGGTGAAAAGCCTGCAGGCTTTTGACGTGCTTTTTCCCAGCTGGGCTCTTCAAGAGGAGGAAGGTCAGAAATTTAACTTCAGTTTGGCTCTACGGAAGGCAAAGAAGGACTACAGCATTAGTTGGTTTCCAAATTGAACAAGACTTCTTGCTTACAACATAGTGTGTTGTTCTTGGAGAAACTCAAATAATTTTAGTGTGCATTAGCAAGTGACTTCTGTCTACCCTTCAAGTCCTTTCTTGCCCAACTTGACTTTACTTTAACTTGCTTGCTTTTGAAACTAAACCTGTCAGCCATCTAACTGTTGATCAGTGTCATCTGTACTATTTTTCATGTGGGGGAGATTATTTCAACTGAAGGCCAATGGCATTTTTCCTTAAAAATAAGGTACAGAAATAGGAACCACATCTGGTTTGGTGCACCAGTGTCCAGGCTCTTCCAGGGCCCAGATTCAGGTCTTCTTTGCACTGTGATTTAATTTTATAGTAGAAAATGTCTCAACATGGAGGTAGCTGTAGAGCACAGCAAGACCTTGTGAGATGGCTGTGCAACACAGAGGTGATGGCCCACATAGTTTGTAGTCATGGAATCATAGTTTTTTAGGGTTCTTGTATTTCAAATAGGACAGAGTCACAAGGCCTCAGGACCTGCCAAAGAATAACCAGTTCCTTTTCAGGTTACAGAAGGTAGATTCACCAGTCTGTTCATTTAAGAGGGCTTCTGGGGTCAATCAAAGTTCAGTTAGAGCAAACTCAACTGTGTCTGATTTTATGCATGTCCCTAATGCACTCTTAAGGAAAGCAAATATCGCAGCCATTTTCCACCTCAGCCTTATTGTCTTAATTATTTATCCCTCTCAGGAGCTATTGCTGGTGCAGAAGCTGGAAATCTTATGCAGGTGCAGACTTACCTATTAAAAAGCAGTGTTCATTACTCCTATGGCCCACATGTTGGCTAACCAGATGTTTCTCCACCCCTCTATTACTCATAGTGTTCCCTTGAGGTTTTATGAAGGTAAGTGAACTTTCAGGACAGCAGCTTATCCATGCTCCAGAAATCTGTCCTGTATGGAGATATATCTAATATAGCATTCTGCAGATATCTGAGTAGACATGCAAGTCCTTCAGGGAAAAAGAGCAAAGATCCTGCATACTGTTATAAATTCAACTGAACCTACAGCCAATGGAAGCAAAGGCTGGGACATCTTTCTGGAAAATCATATGAAAGGTAGCTGTTTAGGCTCCCTGCACAACAATTCATATGACTTATCCCTGTCTTTTAGATGCTTAGTAGGTTGGGATGCACACAGTCCTTCAACATTAGGAACAGAAGCTGTCACTGAGCACTATGCACAGAAAAATTTGTGGTGCTCTGGAGGCCAAGTCACAGGTAAGGGCAAGGCTGAGATGTAAGCAATAACAATAGCTGGTTGCAATTTGCAATCTCAGCAAGGAATCTGTAGTCTGTCCGAGTGAGGAGGCTGGATCTGCATAAAGCAGGTACAGACAGCCAGGCTGGGGGCAGTGCTGATGGGCTAATGCTGTGAGAGCTTTGCTTTGAGAAGGAAATGGCTCTTTCAGGTGCTCAGCTCTAAATCACTCTTAAAAATCCAATGTGGATCTGGGAGAAGGAGAAAAAAAAGGTTTAATTCTTAAAGATCCTGTGCAAACAATAAACACAGTTTAACAGTCAATAGGCAGATTAAACTGGCTGTGGATCAAAACACATCAGGAGTAGAGATTTATTGCAGAAAACAAGACGTGGAATAAACCCTGCTCTGTTGCTGGAGCTCTAACTAACTGGTTCTACTGAGGAAAGGGAGGGGGAAAGAAAATTACACTGTCTTTATAAATAGGCATCTGCAAAGCTGTTCCTGGCAGGCTTTCCTGCCCTAGTCCATACCACCCAGTGGGGTAAATATCTCATTCCGATAATACCACTGATTAAATGGCTGTGGGATAAGGAATTTAATAAATTCCACACAGCATGTGAATGATAATCAGGCCAGGAGCTTTATGCTCTTTGGCTTGTGACATATACCACTGGGATACATGATAATTAAGGGAATATACCCTCCTATCCCCAAATCTTTAGAGAGTGTAGGGCATGCTGAGCCTTCTGCTTCAAGGGGTATAAATAGAGCAAACAGGCTGAAATGAGATGGATACATAGTTTGAATACCAGCCAAATCTACAATGCAGGGGCAGAGTCTTCTATAGTCTTACGCATAAGGAAATTCTGATGACCAGGTAAATAATTTGATTTATCCTTCACCTAAGGTGTGTGATATGCCTGTATGCTTGTTTGATGGTTCATCTTGACTCCTCATTATAAAAACAAAATCTTTTTGTTTAGATCATGTACGCACTTTGTGCCTGGGGTAAAGAACAAGATAGTTGTCTACTTTACAGAATTACTATTAATGTGTTATAGGGATTTATCATAGGAGACATTCATCTTTAGACTGAACTCTGTCTGGTAAGAAGGAACATCTTTGCACTTGTAACTCACTGAGTATGCCAGCTGCTGTGAAACCCAGCCTTGCACATCCCATGTTTCTTAGCAGAATTCCTACGCAGAAACTTTACTCGTTCTACAGCCAATGTAGAAGAAATGTGCCTGTATGCTCATGCGGAGTTCCTTTCAGCTTCTAGTTGTGATGGAAGAAGCTTTTCCAGTCTTCATGTGCCCAGTTACCTATGCATACTGACTGACCTTTGGAGGGGTGTTCGGAAAACATAAAGGAGTTGACTTTTTTTTTTTTTTTTTCCCCCTACTTGTTCTCTGTCTGTCTGCAAACCTCAGAAATACTCAGAAAAAGATTTCTCTTGTCAATTCTCTTCTGAATGGTGGCATGTGCCCTGCAGGTCTGAGAAGCTATTCAACATGAGTAGTGCTCCAGTCCAGGATGGTTGAACTGCTTTTGTTACTGGGTTACTGTCCATCTCCTTCTACGTAAGCTGCAGTGCATGCTGTGTTCGTGCATGCTGTGTTCGGCATCACAGATGATGGGATTACACCTTCTCCTCACAAACTCCAGGGAAATTGGCTTCTGATGTTGATGTGAATCAGCTGGAACATGCTGAGTTTTTGGTATCTGCTTCTGGTTGTCATTATAATCTGAAGAGTGTGATGGTGTAGATATTACCACATAGGCAAAGATGTAAAAGAATTCAGTAATTAGGGGTTTGGGGCATTTTTTGTTTTATTTTGTTTTGTTTGTTTGTTTAAATCCTTGCTGCTTCTGTATTTTAGAAATCACACATTAAAATTTCTGTGAGTGTTTTTAGGTGTGTCTCAAAGCAATTCTATCTATCACTGACTAGAGCTTTGGTGTTTTTAACTCAGCAGAATTTCAATACACATTTGGTACATTTAAATGGGTAGGTATTCAGAGTTTGAATGAAACAAGGGAATAAGTATTATCACTAAAAAAAAAAGGAAAAAGGAGTCTTCCTTTGTACAGGCCAACTGCTGAAGTGATTTATATATTCACTGGACTCCCTGTCCCCTTACGATGGCTCACCCTTCAGCTGCCTGAGCTGTAGGAATGGCTGCCACTTCATTTAGCCTCCAGAGAGGGGACTGACACACACTTTGCCAGAGCGTTTCACAACTCACAAGACAGGAGATCAGGTATCCTGCTTCTGTCCCTGGCTCTGCGAGAAGAATGTGGCCTAGGGCTCATTCAGCCCGCAAGGCGTTGCAGTGGAATAGTGAAGATATAGGTTTACGGTGCTGAGGTCCTGCTTTCTGGCCCAGGTGACCTTTGGTAACCTCTGTGTTAGCATTGCTGTGAAATATGGCAGCAGCTTGAACTCAACTGTCTTCCATAATTGGGATTTATGGCCTTGGTCAGTAATAAGGACAAAGAAATGTGCAATATCAATCACAGCAAGTTATGAGTGCATGAACCAGAGTTAGCTCAGGCAACTGGCTCTGAGGTTACAGGAGTATTGGTGAGGGAGCAACATCCAACTATTCTTCACACCTGTCCCTGAAGCAATTTTAAGTCATTACTGTGATCACTTCTTTGTGGTGCATGTCTTTTAACCCAGGGGAAGAAAAGGGTAAGATCATAACATGCTGAATGCTTTCTATTTGTAATGCTGTTGCATTCATCAGAATTTGGGGATTATCCTGCAACTCGTCTTTTTTGATAGATCTTTAAAAAATCAAGGCAACCTTCATCAAACTTGAAAAAAGTTTATTTTTGAAATTTGTATTTTCTTCTTTCTATCAATTCCTTTTTCATCAAAAGCATTCTGCTTAGTTTCCTTTCAGGGTGGTGCTTGCCATTTTATGGAAATCTTTATATCACAGAAGTTTCTGTACAAGCAAGAATTCCTGATTCAGCCTCTTCCATGGAAGTCTAGCTAGTTATCTCCATTACAACTACTTCCCAGCTATTTCCAGCAGTTGTCTAGCTTGATAAAAATCTGCTCTGTTTTCTGATGATAAATGATATTCTGCCTCGGGAAACTGGTGCCCAGGTTCTCACAACCTCTTAAATGCAAAGGATTGGCCCACTGGCTGTTTTATGTTTGCCATCTTTTATTTGGGTTGTTTCTAAGGGTGATAAATTGGGTAACTCCGTAGGTGTGGACATTGGAAAGATATAGTCTCCAAGTGGTTAATGGCTTTCTAAAATTGTTAGATGTCTTCCAAGATAATAATATGATACATCTTTTCCAAATTAAGCTAATCTTTTACAATTTGAAAACTTGCATATTCACAGTGCAGTTAGGTAGCATCAGTTCTGTTTAATTACCCAGCCTCTCACAGTTATTAAAGAAAGCTCCTCAGTTCCCAATCTTTTTTTCCTATTTACACTTTTCCCCCTTACTTTTGAGTTATTTTGCATGTAAGTGCTTCCACTGTCACAATGGCTTTCATGAGACTGAAGGGAAAACTAAGCACCTTTCTGCCAGGTGTTTTGAATCTACTTCTTCTCTCTTAATAAAAAGCAGTGTTCCATCTGCTCTTGAACGTGCACATCTCCACCACCAGTCCTATCCCAACCTCACACCCCTCCAGCTGTGCACATGTTTCTTATTACCAGACCAGTCTGTGGAGGAGGACAGCTATTATTGCTTGGTCCCCATCTGAAACAAATTCCCAAGATGAAGGATGACTCCTCAGATTGAAAGTTCTTGTAAGAATAATGCCTTTCAGACTCTTAGCAGTCTAGGCATCCTTCAAAAAGGAACATCCTTCAGTAAAAGATGCTGTTGGAAGCCTATGTGTTGTGTTTCATTTTATTCTTGGCAAATCTTGTTATTGACATAGATTATCTGAATAATGTTTCTTATGAATTTGGAACAGGTGAAAAATAGACCATTCCAGAAAACAGCTGAGGGTACACACACCTAGATGTACCCCAAAAAAATACCTTGTTCTTTACAATCAGGCCTGTTTATATATTAAACATACAGTAGTTCTTCTTATCAGGGACATCCTGCAGTGGACTCATTCATGTAGATATGAATGCAGACTAGCAGCTAGATGCCACCAGGAAAATACTGTTGAAATATATTGGTCAAGTTCATATCAATGTAGTTTCAAGTGGGTCATTATGGAAGTAATAATACACTCATGATTGCACTTGGAAAAAATAATTTCACTTAAAACTTCACATATATCTGTAAATGTTCAACATATTTTCTCCTGTCTGTGTTAAAAAATTAGGTCTCTATTGCAAGTTTTCTTAAGATGCTATGATATTTAGTGCTTTCCTGTGTGAGATTGATCCAGGCAACAAAGACAATTTTTCTCTGCATGTCATATGGAGAGTGAACTTTTATTATTAAACATGCTCAAAATTTCAATGTGAAGAGAGTGTTAGTATGAGCAGTAGGGAGAGAGTAGAATAGCTATGATGTAAAAGAGGGCTAAGATGAAGTTTTTATGTTCTGCAGTGATGTGCAAAGTGTGATAGCAACTGCAAAACACTGGAGAGGTGGCTCTGGACACTACTGGCAGTCACAAATCAAATGAGAAGAGCAGAAGGAGCTGGAAGTGATGTCAAGTGCTGTTTCGAGAGTAAGCTGGATGGCTATAGGCACCCTTGGTGGTCCTGGAAACCTGGGGACTTTGTGGGCTTGTATTTATCTCCTTTTGGAAGCCTCCTACTATTCAGATAGGTTTTGCAGCAGTCTCTTGCTGCTTGACCAGGGATTCCTGTTATTCATGACCCCTTTTCTGCTTCTTCTGGCTGGATTTGTTCCACTGTGGCTATTCCAATGGGATTCAAGTTTCCTTTATAAAATAGACGTCTGTCCTCCATCAACCTTCTTCCTTATGTGCACCTCAGTTTAGCAAATTACATAGCCACAAAGTATTCCCATTGGTTGCTGCCTTCTTCAGTCTACCACCCCCCCAAGTGGGGTGGTACTCTGGGTTGGAGCTCTGGGTTGGAAACATTGCTTCTGTGTCTCTGACTTCCTCCTCCAGGACAATGTTTTTCTCTTTAGTTTTATTTCTCATATGTAAATGGCCCTTCGGGGGGTGGAAGGCCATGTTGTTTGTGTTGTTTTAGGAAGGCAGGGAGTGTATTTGGTTTTACCCACATGAGCTAGAGTGCAGTGTGTTGTTTCTATAAATGGACCACTACGGTGTTTTTTTTTTTTTTTAATGAAACAGCCTGTGATATAGGATGGCCGCAATCTTACAGATTCCAAATATATTTCAACTTTCTATAAAAATGACAAATCTCTCTGTACCCACAGGGTATGTACCTGCATATTTCCAAGAGCTCAGTCATGCCATCCTGAAAGCAAATTGAGAACTTCTGACTTAATTTTGAGAGATGGATGTTTTCTGCATTTTTTTCCCATCTATTCTGCTTCTGACTTTGAGCTCTGGACCTGGACTGGCTGATTCTGGGGAAAAATGGGACAGGAAATGGTCTCAGAGTTGTCTTGTCTGACCCAGATCCTCAAATGGTCTGAAACTAATAAAGGAGGTTACACATAGAAAGACTCTGGTCCTTCCATATTGTGATAGAGGGGGTATTTGTTCAGGTCAAGGTGTAGAACAGCTCTTCACTGTCTGGATCCAAATGAACCTAAAGACTTTCAAAGACTGCTTCTTGAGTGATGCACAAAAATGCATCGATTCCAGAAATGTGACAGGGTTTATAACTCTGGAGGTTTTGTTGCTGTTTTAGAGATAACATTTTTTTTGGTTTCATTGCTTCCTGTGACCAGCAAGATTAGGCAGGGATGGAAACAAAAAAGAGATCAAAGCAACAGGCAGAACACCGAAAAATTGTGAAACAGTCTTACTGGCAGAGGCACAAAAGATTTCTCCAGACTAGGCTCAGAGAAATGTCCAAGCCTTTAAGAATTTGCTTTTCAAATTCATCTGTGAGTCTTACGTGTTTTGCTCATCAGTGCCACGGCAATGGGACACCACATTTCCCAGGGATAATTAAATACTCACTTAATGTTGCCAGGTGACCCATAGGTCCTGCAGTAACATTACTCAGAGAGACAGAAATGGGACCTCAGGACAAAGCCCTTCCTTCAGGCTCCTTTTTTCCTGTTTTCAGGAAAGCAGCAGGTCATTCAGAGCAAGAGGCTCATGAGCCAATGAGGAATTTTGACATGAAATGGTGTTTTTTTGAGAAATGATCCAACTACTCAGGGCTGGAACCTTGCAAACACTTATTGTCAATGATGTATGTGCTAATTGTGACACAGAAACAAAGCCATATGCCAAAGTGCTCTAAATGTATACTGAATGTTCTGTTTTCATTATATAACAATAGTGACAATGATCTATTTATAGACAATGGTAAGACATTTAATAACTGACCAAGATCAGTTCAGGGCATCAGTTCCTCCTGGCTAGGCATTAAACCTCCAGGAAATATCTCTCTGTTCTGCAGTTATTGCCTCATTATTTACCCTAACTATCACAACCGTTTGTATAAATATTTGCTTTTCTGATACTGGCACCCTGAAGGAGTTCAGATCAGGACGTTGTCTGCATATTGTATAGCATTACAACATGCAAATATTTAAGTAACTGTGGAAAAGAACAGGAGGCTGAGAAATGAAGGGGCCAGGCTTAGAGCACCTGCTCTGTACAGTTGGCTTTTATTAAACAATACAACGTGCAGCTCTGCAGGAGGTCAGAGCAGATGATCTAATGGGTCTCCCTGCCCTTAAAATATACAGATCGCATTATTTTAAAATTAGTGTCTGTGAAGCCAGTAAAGTGAATTTAGGCTTGTCCATTTAGATTATCACCAAACCAGTATTTGGTGGAACAGTTTCCTTGATGTCTCTTTTATGGCCAATGAATACAGTTTTGTTATGGGAGGGTAAGGAAGGTATTTGAAGTCACTGATGATGTCTGCATTCCCAAGTACCGTGTCTGCAACCAGACACTCCAGCACCGCGATAGGCATCGACTGAACTTTGCTTCTACTCTGTTTCACTTCCTGGGTGTTTTCCTTATTAGGCTGAATGATGAGCAAAATGTAAAATAAAGTATGTCCTAGGCATATCAGCACATTTGAATTTAAGAACTCTTCCACTTGTGATGAGCTGAGGAATTATAACACAAAGCACACCTTTCTCTCAAATTGACTGATTAACATAATAAACTCAAAGCAACTTGTTCTCGACCTGTATTTAGCCTGAAGTGTTTTACTCGTATTTCACATCTGACAAAGGGCTCATGTGCCTGACAGCACGTGCCTGCTATTTTCCAGCTATATCACGTCTAATTAAAAACTTTACCTCTTCCTACAGACTTTGCCGCAAGAATCTACATGGTTAAGCAGTTTTTTTCTATGACATTATTTAAATCTGGCACAATTTTAAACAATTAGAAGCATCTTACATATGAATGGCCTGGCTTTTGGTGACCATCGCACCTACAATTTAAAATTGGTGTCATTTTCACATAAGGAAAATATGCCTAGCAGTCTGATAATACAGGATCTAGATAAACTTACTTTTATGAAAGAAAAGATTAACTGGGGGACTTGAGCACTGCCAATAAACAGACGTTCAGGCAGAAAATTTGGATGCGTAACTGAGTAGATAAAGAGATTGCAGGAACCAGTCCCAGACGCAGAAGCCAGAAGTCTGTGAATATTAAATTGCAGGTGGGGTTTTTATTATTATTTTTTCCTAAGAAAGTTTGATAAAGCAGTTATGTGCCAAAGGATGTGGTAAATCCTCCATCACCTGGCATTTGTATAGAAAGTTCAGTAACTGCTAAACAAGTTTTTAAGTTTGTGGATTTGATAGAATCAGCGGAGAAGTTGAAAATCACATCTTCTGCCATAGAATAAAGCAAATGACCAAAAAAGAGCCTTTCACTCCTATTTAAGTAAGTTGGGACAGAGCACCTATGAAAGACAGTAAAAGGCTATTTGCACATTAAGGTGACCTCTGCTCCAATGATTAGTTCAAAGAGGCTACATTGTCTCCCAACAAGAGCATCCAGCTGACTTGCCCTAAGTCTTTGAAAAGCAGCAGGTTGCCAAGTTTACCTACACATTGTGTGTAAGGCCGACATCAATCCTGAACTCAGACAAGTTTGGATTGGCCCCGCTGTGGGTGGGCACACTGAAACCATTGAGTTTCATTAAATGGCAGAGTGTTTGATTTTGGTTTCCTTTCTACAAGGCTGTAGTCCTTAGCAGGACTATGAGATGTGAGGAATGTCTGTACCCAGCAGCCTGTATAATCTGCTGGTAATTTATGTAGAAGCAATAGTTATTTGTTCATTCCAGTGAGGTATGGGCACAGCAAAGACTTGAGATGGGATTCCTGGTCAGGTTGCTGCTTTGCCAGACCCATGGTTTGGAGAGGTTGCTCAGCAGATGCTCTGTCATGGTAAAAGGGAATAATTTCTTGGCAAGATGACTTTCTTTCTGACAGCAGTCCAGAGAAGTCTGTGCTGCAGCAACATGGACGAGGAAAGAGCAGAAGGCTTCTGTTGTGCAAAGCTGCAACTGATGTGGCTCCACGCAGCTATGCCGTGTCTTCTGCTCTTATACAAGAGCTTAGCTCCTCAGCCTTATGAGTTTGTGGTCCCATGCAGATTTTCCTTTGCTAGTGCAGGCTTCTGGTTAGCTACTTAAGTGTAATGGCAATGACTAGTATTTCTTAATTATCTTTTTTTATCTCTTAAGAGTTGAATCTACTTGTTGGCTGAAAACTGTTGGAGGCCTGCAAAGCTCCATTTCATGAAATGCTAGCTTTAACAGCAATGAAGGTGACCTAAAAAATCCTCCTGTAGAATTTTGTGCTGGAACTCAGCTCTGCTGCGTGCTTTCTAGCCTACGACTCTTGCCAGTTTTTGCTCTTCCTATGCAATATAGCAGAAGCTGGTTTCCGTATGCTGGCACCTCATCTAAATGCCAGCAGTCAGATTTTATTATCTTAGGACCTGATCAGGGGTGAAGCTAAAATTGAGCTACAACCCAGAAATCTAAAAATTACCACTACATTTTCCTCTGATGCACTGAAGATGATGGTTCAGGAGTTTCTAAAAGTTATCCTATTATGTATAATCAAAAGCTATGACTTAGCTATGGCCAAAAAATTGACAATCCTAAAGTCACTTTCTGGTAGAAACATTTGTTTCTTCTCTTAATAAATAAATAAATAAATAAATACAAGTGCAGAGAGTAAAAGAACAAAACCAGAATTTGTTTTGTTTTCCAAAAGCAATTTATTTGGTTTGGATTGGCGGAGGGTTGAGGTGCAGTACTTTTTAAAGAAATGCCAGAAATTTCAATGGAAACATTTATATATTTTTTTTTCCCCACTGTTTGAATATCTTCCATGTTGAACTGATTTTTTTGTTGTTGTTTGTTTGTTTTTGTTAAAGCAAAGTTGAAAAAAAATAAGGACAGAAGTAGTTCTGCCTGTTACTTTAAGGAAAAGTAATTTATTGATGTCTAAAATTCATACATCAGTGTTTCTAATAGGCCATTTCTGTGGATCATTTTGCGTCCTCTTCCTCCATAATAGCAAAATCAATAATTATTATTTGCCTACAGGACTGTAATTGAGAACAGCACCTTCTATTCTCGTTTGTTTTTCCTCCTCCAGATGTGAGATGAAGACCTGATCTGACTGACAGATTAAATGACTTTGATACGTATAATATTCAGATAAAACAATCACAAGTAATTGGAAATATCTGTTCTAATCAAAAGTCTTTGAGAGCAAATTAATCTTCCCTTTTTCCTGCTTCTTTCTTTGTGAGTTCACTTTCAAGGTATGATAATAAAAGTGTCCGCTCTCACTCCTTCTGTGTAACCCTTTCCCAGATGTAAGTCGGGGAAGCTTTGTTAAATTCATGCGGAACTTGTAAGAGATGAAGCATATTCTAGCCTCTTAGGATGGTTCTTGTGTTCATCACTTGACAGTTTCCACTGAGGCCTTGATGACATCTCCCAGTGGTGAAATAACGCACTATAAATACTTACCACCCTTAGCAGGAACTAATTTGCGCTGGTAGGTACTAATATGTAACGGTGTTAACTACTGACTAGTTGTGTATCTTTCTCCTTCCACCTCCTTATTAATCAGTATATTTTAACTCTTCTGTTGGATTATTTGTCTACATGTGGTATCATTAAAACTCAGAAATGTGGGGTGCTGAAAGGCATATTAAGACACATTAGCAGAAGAATTTTGCTTAATATCCTTTAAATGCCATGCCAAAGCTTGACAAGTTAAAATAATTTCCGTGCTGCTTTAATAGAATGCAACAGTCAAGTGATTACACAGAAACAAGACTGAAAATCTGCTCTTCATTGGGATCTAGAGAAGTAAATGCATGAACAGTATATATGCCAAATATTGTAATGAGTTTCTTATCAAGGACTCTAAGGATGTTTCAGGTGGTTCTGGGTTTTATTTTATTTTGTTTTGTATTTTTATTTTCAATGGCAAGCATTGATTTAACAACCTGCTTCCGGAAATAAAGTTTAATTAAAATTTTAATTAAAATTTCTGAAAACTATCCTGGCTAACATTAGGCACTTAATATTAGTTAACTTGAGAATCCCAAATAGGACCTAGTTATATGACTGTATAAGTCTGCATGTTAGTAGCTTGTTCTTATTACCTACTACCACTCTTGCTGTTGTCAATAGGAGATTGCATACTTTGGCCCCTGAAAGCTACACGGTGTTTCTGCTGTTGTTGTTTTTTGTTTGTTTGTTTGCTTGCTTTCTGAAAAAGCAAAACAAATCAATCCATATCCCCCCAACCTTATAAACTACCATAACAGACAATAGGACTCCCTGAGAAGAGAAAGGATACAAGGACAATACTGGTTCTTCACTAAGGATAATCATTTTAGTGCTTCAGCTGCCAAAGTATTCCCCAATTTTTGCATGCATTGTGGCATGGAGGACTCATGGTAATGAACCTGAAGGAAGTTATGAAATGGCCTTATAAATTCACACATGGATTGCTCAGTTTATCCTTGGGATGCTGACTATTGATCAGGCAGCCTGTGTCAACAGGTAGTGCAGACAGCCTGTCTCAACAGAGAGGTTTCTTCCTCAAAGACAGATGGAGAAAAAATGGATATTGGGAAATACAAGCGAAAGCCATTTATTTTGGGATAGTGCAGACTATTTGCTTCTCGGAACTGTTGGCCACAGTGGAGGAACGGATGGGAACACATAGGTTCTCGAGCTCATGCCCAGAGTGGCAAACCTTTTTTAGAAGCTGAGTCCAGACCAGTTCATGAAAATGGTGTTCTGCTCTTCCACATACCTCAGCGCTCAAAACAGCAACGACAGACTAAAAGCTTCCTTAATGACAACATTCAATTCACGTCCGTCCTGGATAGCTTTTGCATGGAGCTCTGAAGGACTGAACGGAAAGTTCTCTGGGTCAAAATGCTGACATAGTATTGGAAGATATTACAGTGTTATTAATGGGTAAAGCCAAACACTGCCAATTAGAAATATTACCATACAAATATGTGCATGCTGCACTGCACTATGAAGTTGCTTATGTGGATAGGTCAAGAGCTGATTGCACTGAAGACCTTTCAATTTTTACAAATTAGGTCAGATGAGAAAACTGTGAAGAAAAAGGTATGTGAGTGGGGAGCAAACTTGTAGGAAAGAAATAAACACCAGCCCACGGAAAGGGGAGGGGGATCTCCTACTGGCTGCAAGCCCTGCAGTGCTGTAGGAGTCCTCCAGGCCCAAGGACAAGAAAGAGTCAGCCCAACTTGACAAACTGGGTGTTAGTGGATACTAGCAAACTAAAGGGGAAAGGACTGTAATGCCTCTCTGGCTTGTGAGTATTCCCCAGACCACAGCTCCCGCTTTTGTAATTTGCTCTTGTCATTTTTATTTATTGCCAATTGTTCATTTGAACGCATCAGCTGCTGTTAGTGACAGGAGAGCCGTGCAGTGAGAATGCTGGATGTGCACCATGGAAATATGGTTTACCCATTAGTGTCAGAGCAAGTCGATGAAGGAAACATTTGTACTAATTTTGAGCAAGTGTTTATGCTCTTAAAAGCGACTCTATTAAAATGACATGAAGGGGATGCAGGCAGGCACAAGCCCCCAGTTCTTTCTTCATGATGTCAGAGGAAATTTGTTCCATTTACAAGTCAAAGTATGAGTGTTCATAGCCTTTGCAGAAAGCTATGCTTTGGAGGCATAGATCAGGCTAAGTCTGTTCTGACTCAAGTGTCATTGGCAGGGATTGGCACAGTCCAAATCTGCGTACTCAGATATATGCCAAACTTTGAAGCAGGATAGATCTCTTCTGCTAGTCTCATATCCCCTGGGACACCCGGAGAAGATGAATTTTCCATGTGATCTAAAAGAAAAACTCATCCCCTTCCCAGCACTTGTCTTTATTAATGAAAACATTAACATAATCTCCTTAGTTGCTTGTACAGTGCTCCCTAAATACTGATCTGCCAATACCAATTTGCCAATTCTTCTTTCCTAGCCTTCTTGCTTCATCCCGACTTTCTTTGCCTCCTCATGAGTGAAAGAAATGATCCATTTCAGTGAATAAACAGATTCATTGGAGGAGTGGACGGCTGGGTAGATGGATGGACATCTCCCTGCAGGGAAGTTGCTTCAGGCAGCGTTGTGTGTGTGCTCAGAACAGACACACCTCTGCACACAGGCATGGACTTCACATCTTCTACAAGGACTGTACAGCTGAAAACTATGCAGAGATATCCCAGATAAGGACACTGTAGGATTACTGTAGGATTACAACCTATCTCTTGGCCTTTCTGAACTCAACTGGTTTTGGTTAGACAATATGTAGATTTCCTTTTGTTTAAATTGTTAACCTTACAGTAGCTCCTAGTAGGTACACTCCTGATGTGTTACATACAGCTGCCATACCACCTCTCTATTCTACACCCAACTGTCATTCCGTGCCTTTTTCATCAACAAGTGCTTTCAAGCTAGTTTTGTCTAAGAGATGACAGCGTCATGCCAGACAAGGCACATTTGGTAATAATGATGTTGGAACGGAACAGTCATTTTCCCCTTTTGCTCTGCTCAAAACCATCTACAAACTTCAAACCCTTGTGATCCTTGGCATAGAGCTGCACACATCTCCACCCCTTTTATGGCCTGGCAAAGGGCTGTAGCATACGAAACTTAATGTGATAATGTGAGCCAATTCAGGTAATGTCTTCCCCTTCTGAGTGCTGACAGTGGGTAGCCAGTCCTAGGCAGCCTTTCCAGAGCAATAACTTATTTTATTCAAGTGAAAATAATGAAGAGAAAAACAGGTTAAATTAATAAATAGTCTGATTTCTCAGAATTTACCATCTCTGGTACCATGGGATGTCCTCCCACTGCCTTGGGAGCTGCTGCAGGACTTGCCATCTCTGAAACCCCCAGACTATCCCCCACTGCTTGCTGTCCCATATAGCAGGAGATAACCAGCATCTTGCCAGACTGAAACAGTGACAAGACTATGGAGAATAGTAGGTAGGCTACAGTCAGGGAAGGAGTCACTGGCAAATAGCATTTCTAAAGCCATAAAATACCACAGTGGTGTTTCCCAAAAAAGCCCCTGTTGGACATAAGGAACTCTAGTCCAGACCAGCGTAAGTGCAGAGCTCTGTCAACCCATTTGGATCCCACTACATGCAGTGTTCATAAAAACAATTATCATTTCATAAATCACTCCAGGGCAACTCGCCCTCAGCCATACATGGTATTTCACCCAGTTGGTCAAGTCTCCAGGAGTAGCTTGCAGCCACATGCAGCACAGCAAGTGGGTTGGATAAAATATGTTACTTTCCTTTTTAATATTACTACTTTTCTTTCTTGCTTTCTTTACAGTATCACCCCATTAGCTGTTGAGTGCTTTCCTGACCACAACTGACTTAGGATAATCCTGGTCTAGCAAAAAAGGCATGATGAGACTTAGCAGCTGGGAGTAAATTTGACACAAATTTAGTCTAGAAATAAATTTCAGATTACTATATTTTTAAACAATGGAAGGTGATTAATCATTATAACAAATTCTCTGGGCTTGTGGTGAGATTTCCCAAACTTGGAATATTTTCTAAATGTCTTCTTAAAACCTCTGCCTGAGTTTCAATTGAGCTTACTAGCTGTATGCTAAAGCTTCACTTGAATTATTTGGCCTGTATACACAGGAGTTCAGATGAGAGCTCGCAGACACCCTTCTGATTTCAAAATTCATGATTATTCAGTTGATCTAAGCCCTTGTTGACTTCAGCTTATATCTACTAGCTTATGTTTTCTTTCCCAGTATGAAATCTCTGTCTGTGCTGAGTATGAAGCCTATTGTTATTTATTTATGAACTCTCCACGTACCTTCTAGATTAATATCTTTGGGTGAGTATAGCTGTAAAGTTATTGCCAGAGTTGTCCTTGATAGATTCTGTTTAGGTAACTGAATGTTTTCTCAAATTGAACAAGGTAAACAGGGCAAGTTGGAGCAAGTCTCCCATGTGTTATCTCTGCCTCTGGCTTTCTAGAAGGGCAGATTTTACTTGCAATAAGAAAAAGCTCAGACACGTTACAGTCAGAAGTTAAGGGTCAGAGTCTTTCCCCAAATCTAATTCAGGCAAAGGTGATTGATTTTGCCTCCATAGTATACAAATTCTTTTGGAAAGTATTCTCATCTGTAATAAAAGTGCTCTTTAGGGTTGTGCTTTGCATGGCTTACTTAAATACTCCTGAACTGCCCCATGGATGTTCCAAAGCAGGAAGGAGTTTGACACAAACCAAAAGGTTCTGTGACATCTTCTTCCTCTTGCAAGTGCAGCTAAGCAACTTCACACTCTGAGAAACAAAACCAAACAAACAAAAAGCAGCACCAGGACACAGGGCTGACAGGGACCTAAAGAAGCTACATATACTGTGTATTGCATTGGCTCATGGCCAGATTTTGTCTCTGTGATCTGTTCCTGACAGATACTTCTCTAATCTGTCCTTCAGTGTTACACTTCAGCTGAAGTATCCTTCATCTGCTGGCAATGACAGAATTTTTCTTCATGTCTAACCTGAGTGGACAATGTTTTCAGAGACCTGCAGAAAAGTCTTTTTACTTCCTTTTTGCAGCAACCTTTTATGACAACCCTCAATCCTTTCTTTTCTCTAAACTAAGTGAACTCAGTGCTTTCAAAGGTCTTGTTTTCTAGACCTTAGGTTATTTTTAGGAACCAGTCGGCATCTTGCAATCTGTTTGACTCTTCCGCCTTGTCACTGTTGCACAGGTAAGCATACACTGATGCTTGGGGAAGATCTTATAAGAAACATCTCATAGGTAGGGACCTCTCATTTGCTAGTCACGCTAGAAGAGCAGCTCTGTTGGAAGTCCAGGCTTCAAGGTCCCTCTCACTGAATATCAAATGCAGGATATTGCCCAGGAAACTGGGCAAGGCAAGCCTGTAAAAACCAGTGTGCCTTCTGCTCTCCCTGCACTCCTGGAGCCCTCTCCAAAAAAAGGGTTGCACTTTTTTTTTTCTGCCTCTCTAAAGTTCAGACAGGGGCTCAGCTCTCCATAGGGAGCCCTGGCAGGGAGAATTGAATATGCTTTGGAGGTATCAGTGCATGTGCATCTGCGTGGAGGCTGTGAAAGAGTGTGCTCTGAAGGACTGCCTCCCTCTACATCTGGAAGCCAAACGTGTGGCTAGATCTGCTGGGGCCAAGCGTTCATAGCTGGTGGAGGGCGTGATCACACATTTCCTGTGCTGTGCTCAGACTAGGAACAAAGCAACCACCCTGGCCTCCCCATCGTGCTTCCAAGCAGCTGACCCCAGCAACGAGGTAGGGATTGTTCACACATCTGACACCAGATTGTGTTGTAAGGAACACAGGTAGATGGGATCTCCATAGAGGTTGCCTGTGATGGATATATTCTGCAAGGCTGGGGTCCAGCTGTTCTTTCCCACATCCAGGGTTATTCAAGAAACAAGTAAGGAAAGGATTTACAGTGGCAATGGAAAAACATATTTCACAATTCCTTGCTGACCTGTCCTCCCAAAAATCATACCCACCCCTGCTCTCTTCCTCTCCTGATGACTTGTGTCACCAAGGCTGCCTGTTGCTCTGCCAATTCTCCTTCTCTGGGCATCATAACTGCTCTCTTCATGAGAACAACAACCTCCTTACAGCCTTTTGCTTTCTTCTTGTGGTACAGTGTGTGCCTACCTGCTCTCATGAGGACAAAGATATTCTTCTACACATGACACAGTAAAACACCTTGGTATCTTGTAGCCATTGCACCATCTAATTTAAAATAAAAAATTAAACCAAAAAATCCTCATTGTATCATCAGCTGAGGAGAAAAAAGCCACAGCTGAGTTTCTGTTGGCGGATTATTGAAATAAGGGAGCCTGAGAATCGATTTATTTCCTTAAAGCCAAGACCATGCTTGTTGTTAACTCAAAGTAAGAGTTTAAGGTATTAAATATGTCTCTCTAAGCACTTTGCAGTTCTTCATTTCCTTACCATGGGGAATCACTTTTCAGTATCAAGTCTAAATGGCCTGTCTTCTCTGGAGAAACACTCGAGTGCATCTTCCCCCTTTTAATAAAGTTTGGGTTAGAGAAGGGAAGTGAACAGCTTATTAAACAATGCATGAAAATACGAAAGTTGCCACTTGAGCCTTGGGACTGACGTCACATCATAAATCCATTGACAGAGCTCTGGTCACCAATTGAAATGGGGCAGGCTGGGCTCTTCTGAGAAGGAATTTTTCCAACAGATTAGTTATTGGTATAGATGGAGTCCGTGATGTAGAAATCCTGAAATCCTTTCCAAATAATGTTTACCTGCATTAAAAAAAAAAAAAAAAAGTAAAAAAAAAAAAGGTTGCTTTTAAATTCTGAAGAAGGAGACTGGAGAAAGGCATTGGTGATTGTAGCTCTTTGCTTAATTAAAGGCTATAAAATTGTATCTTTGTAATCTTGGCTCCTTTTCAGGAAGCAGGCTTTTTTTTTTTTTTTTTTTCCTTCTGTGTGTGAGAACTGTATTGGAAAGTGTTCTACCTGCAGCAGATAACTTCAGTGTCAGGAGGATGCAGGCATGGAACATGACGATGACTGTGCAGGTCAGCACTGCAGACGTGTTCTGAGTTGCTGGCACCAGGAATGACTGAAATATGATAGACATAGTGGTGGTACTCATGTTGGCTTTGAGGTTCTAGGGAGAAATAAGATGTTATGGGCATGGGATAAAGCAGTAGGAATGGTAGTATAGCAGGAGGGAACATACCAGGAGAAGAAGCAGAAAACATGCCACTCCTTTTTGCTTTTTATTGCAAGCAAAGGCTGACTACTGGCTTACTGAGACCAGCAGTCCTCAGTCTTTGCTGTCCGACAGACAGCAACGCTGAGCAAGTAACATGCAGGTCACACCCTGTGTTGTTCTCTCCGTCAGGTGGGATAGGGATGGCAATGATATGAGCTGCATCAGAAGACCTTAGATGTTTTGAGTGAGCCACGAACTGTTTTCCACTGCTCAGAAGCACACTTTATTTCTTTGTGTTGGGGGGGATCTGGAAGGAAGGAGGGCTTTGCGTGTTACCCAGCAGAGAAGAAGAGTGCAAGAGAGAAGCTCAGTGATGTGAGCAGGACTTTGGAAGACAGATTGAAAATGACAAGGGGAGAATCCACAACTATGCAAAGGAATTTGATGCTTGTATGGGGAGATGGGGCTGGAACAAACATCTTTACTAGTTCTGAAGACCTTGAGAGCTGTGCATGATGGCAGGGAATTTGTAACTCTTCCCAGGGATTCGTAGTCTCAGCTGTCTGTCTTAGAGAAGCAAGCAAACAATTAACTGGAAGTAGCAGAAAAATAACAAGAAATAATTCATAAAGTAACATGAACTCCAGTAACAAAAAATCAGAATGCCTCTCCAGCTGGGAGGAAGACATTTAATTGGGTTATTATTGCCTGGTCAGAGGGATGAGACATGGTCCAGTAGTGAGAGAGGGACTCTTTATGACTCAAGCTCTAGAAATAAACAAATAGAAATAGTTTCATTTACACTGCAGTTAATGTTGCAGTAGCCCTTTCATGAAACAAGCACAGGATCTATTGTGCAAGGTGCTTTGAGGTTATACACAGGATTATACAGCCATTATTAAGTCTAATAACAAACCCTACCTTTGGTGAACAGGAAGAATACCTGCTGTATTTTTCAGTGCAGGCTCTGCTGAAGCTCTTTGTTTTGCAGTTTCTGGGGCAGATCCTCAGATAATGTGCATCTCTGGACTTCAGTTTTAGACAGGAGCTTTTGCTAGCAGATAATCTTCCCACTGTATAATCTGCAGCACTCAGTGGGGAAGGAAACTCAGCATCACAGCATGTTCTGTGCATTCACTGGAGCTAAACAGGAAGCGATTTCAATGGGATTTACGTGGCTTTACACAGCCAGTGGATCTGGCCCCTCTCTAATAAAACCACCATATTAAAAACAGCAACAGGCCCTAGATTTCCATCAGCAGGGAAGAGGAATTATAATCAAGCCAGGTGCATTCCTCTCAGCAGGCTCCTCTGAGGATGCCCTTGGAGACTTAATGGAGAGAGGTGAAAAAGAGCTTGACAGTGGAGATTCACTGTAAAGGGATAAGTACAACAGTCTCTGCTGATGACAAGGAAAGGCTATTCCTGGCCTGGAGGCTGTCTTTCCTTGTTTTCTTTCTATGTCCAGTAGGAATCACCTGCGGTTTCATTCATGGCCCTTCAGAGCTTCAAGGGGCATTGCAGGGAGTATGGGCAATGCAGTGCCATGAAGGAGGGGGCTCAGGCACACTGCTTGCCTGCTCAGTGTGTTCCCATCCCTGGAAGGAACAGGCTGTTTCCTGATAAAGGCTGGACTGGAAAGACCACGCCGTATCCATGAGCGTCACTGGCAGGGCTGCTGGAGTGCAGCATGTTCTGGCAGAGGGTGGGTGGGGATGGCCGCAAAGGGGAGGGAGGCCACGAATGAGAGGAAGGACAGCAGGTGGGGAGCTGGACAACATCCTTTGCCATGGTATGTCTGATAAGGTGGGTGTTTACTTCTATGGGAAGGAACAGCTTTGCAAATAAAAGATTAACTGCTGAGTGATCTTATGGTAAGCCCTGAGCCATTACCATTTTAGCCACCCAGTGCAAAACCAGGCAGGGAGGAAAAAAGGATCATGTTTCAGGCCTAAACACCCCTGAATGATGTCAGTATGTGATCCTCATGTCTCCACAGAGCTCGGTGAACTCACCATGTTATCACCGTTTAGCATCTTTGAGAGGCTTAGGCTGGTCCACCTTGCTGGAGACTCTGATAAGGGGCTAGCAGAAATCATGACAGGATTTTTTCCATCTGTGTCAATTGGTCTCAATAAAGGACATTGCTTCTGCTTGTAAGTCTTGATTTACTGGGCAGACACACAGAGGAAGAAAGGCTGAAGGAGAAGGAGAAAAGTATATATATATATATTTATATATATAAATATATATAATATAGATATATATTTATTGACTGTTAGCTGTGTATGGGGCCTTCAGGCATCTTCAAGACACGTGAGCGAATCTTGTGTCAGAGATGTGACTAACAACATCAATGAAAAGTCCCTCTATATTCACAATCATGAGGTTCTTACCTCCAAGGACTGTTTAAATCTTACCTGTGAACACTGCTGGACGCTAGCCCCAAACAGTCACCTGTTGTTCTCTGCAGCATGTAGCAGCTCAGGAATCAACAGCAGCTTCTGGACCAGGAGTCCTGAGAGACCTGCCAGGGAGAATATTCTGTGGTGTCTCCCCGTGGTTGTTCCAGCTTCCATCTGAAGACACACCTGTATGGACTTTGGAAATGAAGATCCCAATAATGTCACCATCAACAGTGTGCAAATCTCAGCACAGCCCAGTAGAACAGCTCCAGAACTCATTTTCTTTTTACAACAGTTACACATTAAGTTATCTGCAGTTGCAGGAATGACTGGTGATCTTCACCATTGCTCCCTCTCTCTGCTGGTGGCATGATGCAATCTGTGTCTTTTGGACTTTAATTACAGGTCTTCAAGCTTGTGAGAGGGTACAGGGAAATGTCTATCCAAAGTGTGTGGTCAAAGAATACTCCTAGAAAAAGCTTCCTGGGTTGTCTGTGTTCAGTGAGGAATGGTTGTGATGACTGAAGCAACCCTGTCTCATCTTGAGTTCCTCATTCTTGAATTGTCAAAGCCACCAGTGCCTGAGAAGCTTGGCTGGCTTTCACTTGAGGTCCTTACTGCTTTTTTTCTACAGGCTGTGCTTGGTTTGGAAGACAGCCCTGGAAAACACAGGGCTTCTGGTTCAGTAAAGGGGATGGGCCTTCCCTTTCCCACCTGAAGTCTGTCCATTCCTAACGTCCAATACTGCTGTCCTTTGCTTGAATTTTGATGCACAAGACCTCACCAGCTGGGGAATTCCCTGGGGATTTTTTTTTTCCCCAGGCATGCACAGAGACTCAGTGCTCTCAGTGAGCAGTGTGGTGAATGCTGGTTGTAAACCACAAGGGTTAAGTGGCATGTCAGATCATGGGCGGTGAGAAACAGCTGCATGTGTGTGGTCTCCCTGATTCACAGTCAAGTTTTTTTTCTTCTTCTTTTTTTTTTAATAATTAAACAACAAATAAACAAACAAACAACAATAGCAAACAACAACAACAGCAAAAACACCCTTTTTTAAACCTTGAATTCCAGGTAAAGGCTTGACCTGCACCTCATCTGAAATCACAGTGGTATTTCGAAGGCAGCCCCTTTCACATCCCTGGGATTTCGTATATTCTGAGTGCAAAATAACCTGGGGCTGCCTGTGGATTTTCTTAAACTAAATATCCCACAAGTGTGAACAAGTGCACTCTGACAATAGCCTAAACCAACAACACAGCTCAAGGCAGAGAGAGAGAAAGCCTCTTAGGGGAGAGTGACATCTACAGCCTTGTTTATATGATATAATCCCCTACTGCCTAAGACTGGCCTAAATTGAAAACTCTAGTCCAGAATTGAACTTTGCAGGATTTATAATGGATGGTAACATGACTTGGATCACAGACTCTTTCCAGAGCTCTAATTAGAGGAGCAGTCATATTTTTGCTAGGTGTTGCACAAACTTATAGGAAGAGTTGGGCCCTGTTCCAAAGACCTTGCAGTGAGAGTGTACGCACAAGGAGCAAGGAGTTCTTCTTAGCCCCAATATTTTCAAAGGGAACTGGGAAAGTATAAGTGACTTGCCCAAGGTCATGCAGGGATTTTTTGGCACATCAGCAAACTGAACCTAGCCCTCTTATGTCCCAGTCTAACACTTTAAGCACAAAAACATCATTTTTCCAGAAGGAGCAGCTGTCAGATTAAAAAGCAAAAGTTTTGTTTTGTTTTGTTTTTCTTCTCTTTTTCCCCTTTTCTTCCCATATTTGATGTACAGGAAAGAACAAATTAGCTCATTTAAAAACAACTGGAATTTTCACCCCAACTTGAGCATATTTTTCCAGATTCAAAGCCATTTGCTCAATATTTTTGTTTCTTAATCTTATTTTCTATGAACATGAGACTCTCTTCCTCCCAGAACTGCCTGTGCCTATGAGGGCCAAACCACCACTTGAAAGGCTATTCCTAAAATATCTGGGGCACGTCCAGAGCTGGGGAACACTGAAAAACTTGCAGACAATCTTGGCCTCTTACCCTCTGTTGGCATATCAAGGCAAACGGGAGAAAACACGTTCCAGAAAAAAAAGGTTTAGATTGCAGATGGGCGATAGAGAGACCTTTGAATAACCTCAGGACTTCGGTGGCTTCAAGAAAATGGAAGCTGACTCCAAAACCATTTCTGGTGTGGGGTTTGGTTTGGCAAAAACAAAGTCTGATTGATGAGGTTTGGCCAAACCAAGCCTCCAGTTCTGTAGCCAATCTCTGCTTCAAGCGATCGTCAGTTCTTGGGTGTGCTTCCACACATTTGAATTTCCTCACTGCTTGGAGCCTCCAGAAAAAACAGAAATAGCCAGCAGGTCCTTCTGCAAGCACTCAGAATCAAAATACAAAGTTAAGAGCCATAGTCTATTCTACTTATGTGCTGCCATGCTATCAGATCAACGAAGACTGTACTAGAAAGAATGCTTGCACTTGTTTCATAACATGGAGACAGAGTACAGTGAAAGTCATCTCTATTCCTTCCCCGTGTTTCACCCTGGACTTTCTAAGACAGTTTTTCCTTTTTGGGAGGTGTATAGGTGTTGGAGGGGATGGTGCTCACAAGGACTTATTTTGTGACTTCCTTGGAGATTTATGCTCTGGATCTGTTCACCAAGGTCACGCATCACATCTCAGATCCACACAGACAGGCCTCTGCAGTTGCAGTTTCTGGCCTATTCACTCTGTGCTTTTGTGCTGAGATTGGTAACCAAGGCATCAGTTGTGCTGACAAGCTGTTGTCGATGAAGAAAACACATGGCTTTTTCTGGCCTACATGAAGGATTTGTTGGTTGTAACCCACATGAGTCATTGTGCTGGATAAGATCTTCACCCCTCAGACAACTTATGCTAAAATACTGAAATAAACAGAATTGTAAAAATGGCTCTGAAAAGCCCCAGATCTTATGTGAAGTGTGTTTTCCGTGGAGTCAACACTGCCAAGGAGGGCCATGAGAAGACTTTTCAGAAGTCTCTATTGAAGCCAGGCAGGGCAGAGTGGAAGGGACGGGTGTCTTAGTTCTGGAGAAGCTTCCTGCAGGGTCTCTGCCATCCTGTTGGTGGGGCACTGAAGAATCTTTATGTGTTTAACCTCCAGAGTATGAGCAGTCTTCAGAAGTTACGCTGTTTTAGGGCCCATTCCAGATATTGATGATCTGCATCTCAATTTATCCTGGGATTTTTTATCCTGAGATCCATTCATTGGAGATCTCAGTCCCATTCTATGTCTTCAGATTCTCTCTGTACCTGAAATATGTATTTTTGCAAAATTGCACCTTGATGGTGAAGTTATGAGTTCATTTTTTGCCTTTCTGTTGATAATTACAAAGAAACGGGCTCGTGGAAATCTGTTAAGCACAAAGTTTCAGAACTCAGCATTGCTCTTTACTTTCAACGATGAAACACCAGCAACTGCTTAACATTTCTATGAGAATGAACTTCCTGAGCAGCGTCTTTCCTGGCAGTTCCTGACCCCATTCAAAGTCTTCCTCTGCATATTTATCTGTTGTTAGTCTCCTGTGGTTTCTTTTCTGGACTTGGTTTGTCTCACAGCTAAACAAGTTTTTCCCTGACAAAATAATCCTCTCTACCACTTCTTCCTTCTGACACGGCTCTCAGTGAAGTTCCTCCTTCCCCTCTTGCTATATGTACCTTTCCTATAACTGGCATCTCTTTCTCTCTTTCCATTGCTCCAAACCCTTCTTCTGCAAGTAAGTTAAAAATCAGGCTTTTCTGGTTGTAATCACCTCCTTAACATATTCATCGTCATCATTAAATTTAAATGCTCCTAGTTGTTCCCAGACTGATGGATGCTTCTTGGCAAAGCTTAATAAACACCGCTGAAGAAGCATTCACAGCACAGCGGTTCTGTAAAAACTTTGTTATAACTTCACAGATTCAACCAGAATCAATGAGCATGCACTGGCTTTTAGAGAGTAGCCCAGCATGAGGACTGTGCCATGTGCATGTGCAGGAGGCTGTATGCTGAGCCAGCCCATGCTGCAGCCATAGCCAAGAGCTTGAGGTATCTGGAGAATTTGGTTTTAGACTCTCCTTGCCCTGTACTATGTAACTGGATCTACTACTCTAGCCAGTTCCCTCACAGCATGTTCACTCGGCCTCATCCTCTTAGCTCCTGCCTTACCTCCACAACACTTCCTTTGCCCTCCCTTGTTGATCTTTGCCTACCTCACTTCTTGCATCTCTCTGGAGCATCACTGCTGACTCCGCTGATGGGGGAGCCTCTTTCTCCCCTGTTCATGGCTATTCTTTATTTGCTTAGACCAGACAATCTGTGGGAGCAGGTCCTGTCTCTGCCTTTAGTTTTGAGTACTGCCTGGAAAAATGAGATTCTTTTGTTTATTGCCTGCACATAAGTCCTATAATAAACATGCAAGTGAGGACTGAAAATCACATTAAAAAATCACATAAAATAAATAGATCAGTGGATTCCCAAATTCCAATGAGATAAGCAGACCCTGCTTTAAACAGACAATATTTTGCATTAGCTGCAGCCCTGAAAGTAGCAACCCAGGTCCAAGCAGAGACTTCACAGGTGTCTGCTTCTTTTGTCAGGCTCTATTCTTTCCCTCTGCCTAAGTTTTAAAGCTTTCAGAACAGGATTGCTTGAGGTTTTCCTCTTGCCAAGTCGTCTGCAGCCAGAAAGTCAGTGGGAGACAGAGAGACCCATAAAAGGTAATAGCTAAATAAGTAACATGCAGAAATTCCTCACACTCACCTCTGTATTGGCAAGGGAAGATGCAGCTGACAAGGATTAGCTGAGTATGAATTTAGAGAGAGGCTGGATGCAAAGGCCTCTAGACCTCTTTTAACCCTAAAAGCCTTGGAAGTAATTAACAAAAAACAAAACTAATTCAGTTAATCTATCTCTTTGAATTCTGTCACCTTTTTCAAATGAGGACCTGTTACTGTCATTTTTTTCTGCTCCCAGAAAAAAAATAAATAAATCCTAAGTGATAACTAATAATATGATTCTGTGATTCTGTGAATATTGAAAAGATCTTGACTCTTGTCCTCTTCTAATAGCCTCAGTGGGCTTTTCTCTATAACATTATATCGCTCATTGCAGCGTGCAGGAAACAGAAAAAATATATTTTTCTTTCTGCATGGTGTCTGCCTGTGGGCCAGGTGAAACTAAGTCACATGAACCTGCAGAGCAAAAGAAAGGGACTGGGTGGAAAACAACACTCTGCCCTCCTCTCTTCCCCCTTGCAGCAGGGGGAGAAAAAAATTTGTTTCCATGTGGAAGATTTTTCAGATGTTTCCTTCTCAGGAGTGAATTGGGGCTTAGGAAAAACTTAGTTCACTTCCCCAGATCAGCTGCAATTCTCTAGTGCACCTTTGTCCACTTGAGCCTGGGGTAACTTGGCTCTTCATGCTTCCATCGTTCATGTAGTTCAGGCCCTATCCTCTCTAGGTAGAATGGGATAATTTCAGTTATTAAATTCATGCACGCCAGGATCCAGCAAATTCCTCTGTCTTCTCCAATTCCTGTACATCTTCCAGAACCAAGTACTGCTTTAACCCTTCCAATCCTTCCTAGCAGGCTGTGCTGCACCTGCTGAAAGCAGTTGCATTAACTTCCCTCGCTATATGCAGACAGCTCTGCTTGAATGGTTATCTTTATTGCAGCCAATAGATGAAGAATAAAGTGTTGTTCTCTGCTCTGCTAAATGTAGGAGTCTTCCTGTCATCTTGCCAGACCTGAAAAAAAAGAAAAAAAAAAAGAAAAAAAGCTAAATTCTGCCTCTCAATGAAGAACTGCAAATTTACTGGAAATTAACTAGAAATTTTGGATTCCCTGGGGCAAATGACCTCTTCTTTCTCATTTCACCCAGATTTAAAATGGGAATAACACTCCTTATTCATGTAGAACAGAGATGTATGATTCCACAACAGAGAGGAGGAATCTGTACTTGCAAACTCTATAAATATGTAGATTCCAAATATTCCCAAATCCTCTAAGGAATCTTTCTGAAGATATACAAGTGGCTGTATCATGCACTGGCCAAACTTGTCAAGATCCTGTTTTTGGAAAGGTGATGCCTTCTTCAGCGACCACCATTCTGTAGGCTTATAAAGCGTCTAAAATAGCCAGGGACTCAGGTATCCTGGTGGAGACATTGCACCCACGACATTCACAAGAGGCTGATATCGCTCAGTCTTTCACACAGAAAAACCTCCCAGGGTCGCAACTGGCCTACACAGAAGAAAAGCAGATAACTTTTGCAGTCTAAACCTCTAGACTTTTAGGAAAATTATTAGGGAACCACTGCCCCATGCTGGAGCATATACAATGTCTATGATGGACTGGATCAGAACATTTATTATTATTATTATTTATTTATTTATTTGTTTTAGGATTTTCTGCAGTTAGTCTTTTTCTGGGAAGTTTATTCCTTCCATTGAATCATCTGGCCTGCACCACTCATAAAGTGAGGCTTTCAGAAGAGATGGGCTGTCAGTATGTCCTGCTGTAGCAATTTCTATGTCTGCTTTGCAGTGGAGGAACCTGGAACATCAAAGTGTCTACCTTAATAAATTTCAGGAGGGCTTAGAGCATGAGACAGTTTCTGAAAAGTAATGACATGATTAGCAAGTTTCCAAGAATTATCTCATAGTAATTCCCCCACACATGCAGACTTCTCTCTGATTACGTCTAAATGACATAAATTAAAACCATCTTTTTCCATTACGTCTAGTCATATTGGTGCTTTCAACCTATTGCGGTAATCACCCGTAAGTCCAGTCAAACCACGGTTCAGAAGCATTGCTCTCAGCCTGGTTGTTCTTTCAGTGTGTTGATAAGTGGATCAATGTCACTGTGGTTAGTTATGTTCCCCTCTGTGGTAAGTGTGATGTGCTGCCTACTGAAACGGACTGGGAGCAGCCATAAAACCAAAGGTATCTGGTTTGGTTGACCATCACTTGTCTTAAGCAAGTTGTGTTACTTTGTGATATAGCATGGCTGAAGGCAAGGACTGAAACTTCGCTTGCTCTTCCTGTTTCCCTTATTCAGCTCTGGACCTTGGTCTCCAGCAGCAAAGATACATCTTTGTTCTCTTGGGAAGTGCCAACCCCCTGGATGGAAAACTTTCTGGGAAAAGTGGCATTTGCTATCAGATCTATGAAGGATGTGAAGAAATTTATCAGTGTCTCTCTGGGAAAATACGAACTGTCGGTGATACACGTGTTTTGTGGAGAAACAGACGGAGTTGTTTTTTAGCTGCCCATATTTTGTTCATGTAGATAATGCAACTAGCCCATCGCAGTGCCAATAACACTACTGTTAGCAAAATAAGCAAGGCAAGATTTGTAGGGAGAGATGGCACTCCCGGTAGGAGCAAATGATAAGAAGCAAAGACAAGGGATTGCTTTGGCCTGAAAATTAAGAAGTAAGTTTCCAGCTAATAAAGATGGGGGAAATTTACTTTGCAGCTTAAACTAAATAGTGTTAATCGGCTTGATGTTTGGTGAGGAAAAGGTTTTAGAACCCATGGAACAGAAAGGTATGCTAGCAACTGTGGTAAATTCAATAATTTCCGTGAAGCAGAGAAACATATGACAAGTGTTTGACTACAGTATAGGGGAAATTGTGACATAAACCCAGCATCTCTACTGTGCTGTGATTTTTATGTTGGAGCAGAGTTAGGAATTTGACAACCAAAGCTCATCTTTTGAAGATGTTTTGTGGAATGCCTTTGAAGATCAAGACTAAGAAGTCAAACAGAGAGAGGCAATATTGTGAGAAAAGTTCTCCCACCAGGCATTCGCAGTGTCTCCATGAAAATGTTGTGGTGCACAGTGGTTGATGGGTTTCACCCACATACTTTTCATGAGGGCATTTGGTGCTTTGGATAGAATAGATCACATTCTGGAATGACTCCATGTAGGACGCAAACCTTTGATGGTTTCTTCTGGATGGGAATGGGGCTCTTATTCTATTGCGTATGTACATGTGACATCAAGTTTTAAATCTATTGCTTTGGTATTGTCCTACTCCACTTGTGCTATGTTTACCATGAAAAATTTTGCTTCTAATAAAGAATTTGGTAAGGCAAGGGATATTTGGAAAGTTGAGAGAGAGACTTTGAGGACAGTTTCTCTCAAATGATCATCTACTAGCAAAGGCTATAGTTTCATGATGTTCTGGACAGGTTCCAATCTAGTGTGAAATGTGATAGCTAAGTGTGCTGTTAATAAGGTTTTTCTTTTTATGTTGTAGTGAGTTTTACACATGTTCTTCAGGAGGCTCAATTACATCTGTGATCTCTGTCTCTGGAGGAGTAGACTTGTTTGCTAAAAGTTTTAGGGCTGGTACTGGGGTTATCAAGAATATTCTCTTCACTGCCAATCTGATAGTGACTGGAGGCTTGGCTGCCTATTGCACATTTCAGGGAGTGCTTTGGATGTCTGCTGTGCTTCTGGTTGCAGATGTCCTGGTCCTTGTGTTTTTCTATCTATAATGTTATTTATAGGTTGCCATTTTCAAGGTGGGTTTGGTGTCTGGGAAGTATTCAGAGACAACTAGGTGGTTATTGACCTATGAATGGGTATCAGGAACACTAGAAATGCAGCCCAAACAGAAGGGTATTATTGAACATTTGCACTCCACAGCTCTCCTGAGAATAGAGGTCAAAGTCCATGATATCAGCTTTGCCTCACATGTAACAAGAAACATTTCCTCCCCTCAGAGAGGCTTCAGTCACCAGTTTCTCTGTCCACAAGGCTGCCCTTGTGCAACAACAAAAAAAGGGACCTTCAAATTAACTCATTAAACAGTCACGAACAAAGCCTTAGTAGTAAATCAATCCTGGCAAGAAAGCCATCTTGTGTTGAATGCACCTGTCATGGTCTACAGACCTGCCATACACAGTCAGCCAAATCACTCCCTCTGGTAGGCACCAGTCCTAAGGCATATCATAAATATTGCTCAGGTAAAGGCTGTGTGGAAAATACAGCTGTGGACAGCTCCAGTGAGGCTGGATCAATAGCACAGCTAGTCAAAAAGGGTGGAGAAGAGGGGAAAGCTGACAAATATCTGCCTTCAATTTAGTTTCTGCCTAATGTTGTGAATTTATGCTTGTCAAAATGGTTTGACAGCCTCTTGGCAATACCTTCCAATGTTAAATTTTCATGCAGTATGTGGTTAGGAAGTTGTAGCAATCACAGTACTAAATGCCCAGGATTTCACCCACAGGGAAAGAAAGAAAATGCATTGATGTGAGAGTTGCATGAAACAGACAGGAAAGGCAGAAACTGCAAACTACTGTTCTGAATCTTTTCAGCTTTGTAGGCACTGAAATGATCTGTTGTGCTAAATGAGAGATTTGTCCTCTTTTGTGTTGTTAAAGAAAATGTTTAATAGTGCACCAGGATTTGAAAGAACCATGAGTCCCAAAAGCTGTAGGAACTCAGTTCTGGAGCTAAAACTTTCTTAAATGAACTCAAATACATTCCAGAAGTTTACTCTAAAGAAATGACCATTGTGAAATTACAGTATCATAACAGAAAGCTGAGATTGAGCCATTTGTGCAAATTTATCACCTTCACTGTGATTTTCATTTCTTTTCACCTGGTGGCTGTACTCGTGGAAAAGTCACATCTGGAATGTCAGGACCAGTGACAGGGTAGGAGACAACAAATGTCTCTCAAAGCAGTAAAAGTCACTGATTTTCATTTGTTTTCCTCATTTTCCTCATTCTACACGTGATTCTAGAGCTTAGACCTGGCACTGCAATCCAGAGGATATTTGACCCAAATAAAATAATTCCAAAGTAATTATTTTTTTCCTATTGAAAATCAAGTTGAATTGCTCTCATTTTTACTGGTGGCTGTGGTGCTGGGAACAAAAGATGTTTTTGCAAAGAGCACTGAAATTGAAATAACTGTATGGGTGAGCGGGGGTGTAGCTGAGATCTATGAGTATTTCTTTGTGAATGATATTAAAAGAGACACTCTGGATGAAGAGCCTGCATGGAAAAATCTTTTCCTGTTTTAGAAACAGCTATGAAAGAGCAACAAGGAAGCAATTTAAAACATCTACTGCAGTTGTATTTGCTTTTCACAAAGTATGTTTTCTCTTGTATATCTTACCTATTCTAGTGGTTTAAATTAGGACGTTTTACACACTTCATTACTGATTTTCAAGTCAGGTTCATTTTCTATTTCTTGTCCTATTTTAGAGTATAAACATACACATTTTTCTTCTCTGTCTCAAAACAATGCATCCCATAGAAAATACAGAATTGACAGCCTCAAGCACCAAAACCATGCAGCATCACCCTAAAATCACTATGTTGGCTTAAATTTATTACAGGTTAATATTAAAGATAATAGTAATGAAGACTTTTGCTTTATGTATGTAATCTGAGTTTTAAATCATTAAATTGCCCCAAGGCCACACACTTCCAAAAGTTTTTTTCTAAGAACTAAAATACAGGGGGTTCTTTTACCTGTGTTTCTCTCTTAATTGATTGTTTCCAGGAATTTAAATTTATTTATTTATTTTTATTTATTTTTAACAAGGCTCCAATATTGCAAATAGTCATGAAAGAAAGGTAAGAATTGGTAAGAACTGATAACTTTGATTTTGCCTTCAGTATATGTATCCCTCACTCTTGACTGCGTAAATTTTGGAGAGTTCTAATGTGGCATTTTCCCTTTGTGTCTTTGGAAATACAGCACATGAAAACTTTTTATAAGTGAGATAACACCACATCCTTGCTGGCTTTAAGAATCATTGGTATTTTCAGTGTTTGTTTGTTTGTTTGTTTGTTTTTTCTTAAGGAAATGTGAAAATTATTGTCTTTATTGCAGTTGATATCCAAGGCTTAATACTGCTGGCAGTATCTATCTAAAATACCCTTTTTGTAATCATAAGCTTGAGAATGGTGAAAATCTGTATCCATCATTGAAAGGACATTGTCATCCATTAAAAGCCACAGAAGTGACTTGTGCTACTTTGCAAGAACATTAAATTACAGCATGGTGATGTGTCCCCATGGGTGGCTATTTCTAGGGTACTTCTCTATGTGCCAGACTGATTCTTCTCTCAGTTTCTGAGCCTTTCTTGTCTCCACTCTGCTTCTTCTTGCTGGACTTGTACTTTTCTTCTTCTCCTCATTCCCGTCTATGTTGCCCAAGTCTTCCTCAGCCATCAGTGGGAAATGACATATTTAACTGCAAGGACAGATTCTTCTACTCCTGCACTGGCTCCAAATATGCAATACAAGTGCAAAACCTTTATCCACAGGCTGAGATATCTTGTGAGAATAAAACTCCTATGGCCAATTCACCACAGAATAATTCTTAGACACAGCCTTTTGCCACTTCTCATCTTAAGGACAGTAAATCAAAACAGAGGCTTGAATCCAGGAAGTATTTTTCTTGCCAGAAAGGCATGAGAAACCTGAGGAATTGTGGTCTGTACACTCGCACCTTGCTTATCTCTATTATGCCAGGATGCTGGAAGCTGTTTCCTGGATGTAATGCACAGACAGATCACAGCAAAGTAGTGAATGTGGCATATCTTGTGGTTACAGACTTGAGAATAAATAAATAAATAAATAATAAAAAACCAGGAACTGCTTCAAACCACAATACTGAAGATTCCTACAAAGATGCAAAGCGATCATGGAAAATAAGTTTTGGGTAACTCAGTCAGAGTAAACCTTGAATTGTGCTTGGAGGAGTTTTCCTTGGTTTTGTTAGAAATTGTAGTTAGTTTGTTGTCCGCTATTGTTATCACAGGCCCATTGTTTTTAAGCAGATCCTTCTATTTCTTTATGTATTCAGTTGTAATCTCCTTGGGACAAAATGTTGTATGTTATTCATTAATATTACTTACAGATTCTGTTCTTTATATTGCTATTTTTCTCTCACTGATGCACAAACATACACTGAGACAAAGATGTACCTACACCAGACCATCACTGTCCTAAATACTTGCTACTGGCATCAGCCACTGGCCAATACACTTTCCAAGCTTTTCACTTTTTACCCAAAAGATTCTACTGAAATCTGCTTTCTCTCTCTTCTCAAGAAGAGAAATTTAAGCCCAATGCTAAGGATGCTTTAGTTTACTCGAGAAAGAAGTTTCATTAGCAATGTTGTATGCTTTATGCCCCTGGTTTTCATTTGTGCAAATTATTTTCTCTAAACTGAAGACATGGGGACAAACAAATTATTTGTTGGAGAAGGAGCATCACTGATCTTATGACTGCTTATGCATCCCTGAAAAATGTATCAAAGAAAGGTTCCTTTTCTGCTTTTTCTGTCCCAAATTTCACACAGAACAGATAGATGGAAAAACAGGAGGGAAAAAAACAAACAAACAAAAAACCAACAACAACAACAACAAAAAAAATCTCTCTTTTAGAAGGGCCAAAGAAAATAATACTGAGAAAGAGCATTTGGGATTTTTATGTTATTTTATTGTGTGTGTAAACTAAAGAGTAGTTTTATATTTGTAACTGAGGACAGTATATGCACACGTAACTCTGTGCTGCTATTTCACACAGGTTTCTTTCTCCATCTCATTTCAAAGTAATCCCATTTTTTCACTCTCTGACTCTCTTAAGTGGATGGAAGCTAAGAGACTCTAGGGGAGATATACATGTTTCAAAAACAACCATTATAATTAGTACTGTTTTATTCACTTTCTGATAGTCTCAGGAGAGAGACCTGTCACAGGTAGTCTGTCTCTGCAAAATGGTTTGTCCGGGTTAAGTTAGGGGCATATTATAAGGCAGTGTTATGGAGGCATTCCAAATTTCTGTTACATCAGACGAGTAAAGGCTTTGAGAAGCTTGGCAACATGTAATAATGCTATTTGGCCAAGCATGGAAAAAGTCACAAATGCTACGTTCAAAGCAGATCTATGAGAAACAGCCTTCTCAGCTACATTTGCCCTAAATGTATTGGGTGCTGGGATGGTACACAAATATATCATCTGTCTCTCCATTCTACAGAAACTACTTGGATGAACCCCAGCCCCAAAATTAACTGCTCAGTGCCGGAGACCATTATCAACTCCAGGTGCATGAGATCATTCTGCCCTTTTACCTTCAAACCACTCTGTCTCCTTGTTCTTTCCTAGCACTTGTTTGTTTCTAAACCAGCCACCAAGAGATTAGAAACAAATGGTATGCAAAAGATGACCTTTGAAAATGAAGGACCTTTATGAAATGAATGCCTCCAGTTCTTTTCTGACAAGGCATCTACCCTCCAATGTGGTTACAGACTGTATTGTCAGTTTCCAGCATAGAAGCTGACAGCAGTGTCAGGGAGCATTCCTTGGGGTCATGCACTTTGCAACAGCAAATACCTCATGCCTGAAACAAAACCAAGATAAATCCTAAAACCAGCTCTTTAACTTTTATTCCTGCAACCAGATGACTAGGCAGGAGAAGCAGTAACTCGAGAGCAAGCAGCCTGGCCTGGACTGCAGCATCCTGCATGGATAGGTGTGATCCAGTATCCAAACCCGCAAAATCAGTAGGGGATGAGCTTTTAGGGTCAGTACCTCTGAAGCTGCAAAGGGATCACTATCAACTCTTATACAGTCTTTGGGTAAGAGATCAGCCCACTGAGCTGTGTGAGCATGAAGTTCATGCATTGTTCAGTTCTTTTGAGTAAAGAAAATGTTTTGACTGTCCTTCTAAAACTGTGTAAGCAAGGGTGATCCATTACTTCAACGGATCAGCTGGTAGCTTTGACCACCTCAGATCCAGAAAGAACTGAAGAAAAACATCAAGCTAAAGTTATTTATTCTTTATGCAAAGAAGTTCACTGCTCTGTTATGTCTCTGCTCCTTCTCCCCAAGACAGTCAAAAAGCACTTTGTAGTGGTCATAAATACAGTGCATTGCTTTTAGGGTCTAAGTTGTTCCTCTCATTCTTTTGAGCATGATGGAAATCAGATAAATCAACTGATAACACTTCTTTAATCTTTTCTTCCCACTATTCAGAGAGATGCAAAAATGAGTGAGAGGATATATTTTTAATGCTCAGGATTTATTGGTCTTACAAACTCAGGACACACGTTGAAATGCTGAAGAAACACCTGCTCATGCAGTCAGTATATTTTGATAAAGCACACTTTAAAGTCAGTATTTTATTGTACCAATACTCCCTCCTTCAAGCAGTACTGAAGAATGAAAAGGTGTCCTTATTTCATAATCACCATTTGCTGGGAAAAACAAAAACAAAGCAAAACAAAAAACACAAACAAACAAAAAACAAACAAACAAACAAACAAAACCAAACAGAGTAAGTTGATCTTCATGTTTCATTCTGTAGTTGTTGGAATGAAGATCTGTCTTTAAACTGATTATCAACAAAATACTTCTGGTTTCATGGTCTGGAAGGGCCAAATACTAGTACGCGCTCATTCCTCCTTAGCCAGGATATAAGATGAGGGCATTGAGTAGCAGGTATTTGGGAATGTGTTGGGATTTTACAATCAGAAAGAGGAATAGTTGACTCTCAGAAAACACAGCTGGTTTGCTTGGGCTTTTGAAATATGTTTACTGATCAAGAAGAGTAGACACTTTGGATGAAATCCTTAGAGGATGTAACTCAGAATACTTTTGTTATCTTAATGGATCAGGTCCTTTTACTAAATTGGAATTGGTTCTTTAGGATGTAAAAAGTCCACACAGAGCCTTCAACATCCACTTATGTAGCCCACGTTAGTAATGACATAAAGTTACCACTTGGTGGCTCTTTATTAGTTTATTTGGATGAAATGAGTCAATGGATCCAAACCAGTCCCTCACAGTAAACACACAGCTCGTCCACATACTCACCAGCAGTGAAAGGACTGTGAAGCAGTGAGAACACAGCCACTCAAAAGACCGATTCTCCTCTTCTTCACTGGACCAGAGCACCATCTTGCAATCCGCCACTGCTTTCACTGCCCAATTTCCCCTGCTGGAGCTGTCTGTCCCAAATCTTTCAGCATTAAAACCAGATGCAAACCAAACCACCAGCAACAGAAGTTTGATAGCTCCTTTGACTTTTGTACACTAAATTCCAGAGGTGGGGGAGGAGCAGGAGGGAAAAAGAGCACTGGAAATAAATACCCCTATGAAGAAATTACAACATCAAAATGTAATTCCCTTGTTCGTGTTTTTCTTAGAAAGCAGTTCAGTTCCATCTGGCTGTGGGCCTGCAGCCAATGCTTGCTTCAGAAGAACCGAGATATTCAAACACAAATAAATAAATAAATAAAGGAATAATGTACCAAGCAGCTCCTGCAACCACCTCTAGAGAGGGGACAAGGCAGGGCTCTCAAAGCTGATATTGTTCTGAGCCAATTTTGCTCCCCCATGGAAACATTAATCTTGCTTACGCTGACGGGGTTTCACATAGAGCCATGTTACACATGCGTCGAAGGGGGATGGAGGCGAAGGGAGAGGATCGGTTAGATGACACAGAACAAGGAAGGTTTTGTTCTCAGCAATGGCTTACTGGAGCAGTATAGATGGGGAGATACATACTTGTTGTGGTGATGATTATTTATTTATTTTCCTCACTTACCAGCTCTAAACAATGCCGTGCTATTCAATTGCGGGCAGGAAAACTGCAAAGGGCTACTGAAAAGAAGTTTCACATCATTGCCAATTCCCCAAATATTATTTTATCTGAAAAAGAATAATAAGAAGAAATGGAAAATAAAAGGAAAGGTGTTCCTTTATTTCTAGCATCAATTTCAGCATTCCAAGTTGCCAAATGAACAAAAAGCTCATGTAAAACCACTCACTGCTGCCGAATCCCAGAAAAGAGATGTGACCATGACTGTAAGCAATAGCTAGGGATTTTAATTACCTCTCATTTGTGGATCCTGACACGAAACTCCTTAAAATTTCTTGTAACACCTGCTGTGCTACAATGTGGGGGGTTGCTTCATGCTGGGAAGGATAAAATCCAAAGCACAAGCCATTGAAGCCACCAACCCAGCAGAGCTTGGAGTTTTGTCCTGAAGCTCTCTCAACAAGGCTGTAAATCAAAAACTCTCCTCAAATTTCCCAAGCCAGTCAAGATTAAAAGGAACTCTCTCTGTCTCATGGTCATAAGACCATTGTTGAAGCAAAAGTTGATACATAGCTTAGTGGGGAGAGAGGCACTCACACATCTCTAAATCCTGGCAGATGCCCCGAAGTGATCTGGTGTCAAGAGGAACTAATAGAAATCCATCCCATTCTTGCCTACAAGAAGTCAGAATTACAGGCTGATTTTCTTCTTGGGTTGGGAGATCAGGGAAGAGCATGAAGTGGGAAATGAGAAGGAACTGATCTGATATGACATTTCTAAGTTATCTGTCCTTAATCTTTGGCCCAATTGTTTGGACAGCAAATCTGGCTTCTTGAAAGTACAGCCCCTAGCCAAACGAAATCCAAAGCTAGTCCATTTGCTTCTAGGACTTGGGAAAATAAAAGGATATCAGAGCAATATAGCAAATAATGTTGCAAATTTTAAATAATCTTTAAAGATAAACAGAAAAGGTTATATGGCTAGATGTGTGTTTCTTGTGTATCTCTGCAAATTTAACTTAATGTCTAAGAGCCAGGATAAATTGAAAATTTGAGTGTTGTCTCTTTTGCTTCAGTGGATAAAAAACAACCTTATTTAACATTTTTCTCTTAACACTTGAAATATGATATGTCAGCATTGGCTAATTAAGGGATTTGTGAGTGCGTGCTTCACCAGTTTTATTTTTTGGGGTCAGCGGAGTGAGAGGAGATTTAGCACCACCCCAGCTCTCACTGCCAAACCCATAAAATATCTCCATCATCCCCTGCTAGATCTGTCAACGATAAAGATAGTTTAAGGAGCCGTTCTGAACACAACCCGATAAGCATAGAATCAGCCAACGATAAGAAGGAAGGGTGGGATCCTGAACTGTCACTAGTTATCAGAGTGGCAAGACCAAGTAAGGCACCAGCTCCCCAGCTGCCAAATATGAACTTCATCAGGATGCCCTTGTGTAGTTGCTGCCTTTGAGTATGTCCCTGCTGACAGCAAACATTTACTGCACTTGTTGGGGAAGAAAGGGAGAAGACTACAGCCACTCTGGCACAGATGGTGGATGAGATCTCAAATCTGTTGAGCTCTGACCCTTGCTCCTCCCTCGTTTGTTTGTTTTTTGAAGGAAACAAAGAAAAAAAAAAAAAGAAAAAGAGAGAGAGATTTAGCTTTTTATGGGAAAAAAATACATCTTGGAGTTGGGATTTCTGTCAGATTTCCAACAAGATAAAAACATGACAAATTTTCACCATCTCTAGATGCAACCCATGATGAATGCTCCTCAGGGGTGATGGGGGAGGGAGAGAGAGGGGAGAGTGAGTGAGAACCCATTATTTACATCTGAAAATAATTTAATAGGGATATTTATCGCACTGGGTAGAACATCTCTTAACTAAAGCAATGTGCCTGGCCAGTGAGGTACTATGAGTAGGGAGAGAAGACCCCTCCACTCCAGGAGGCAAAATACAGCCTCGAAAAGTTGAAATGTTCTTCCATAAACAACCTGCTAACTGCAATGTGCTTTGGTTTGAACAGATTCTTGATTCCTTACCCCAAAGTGAAGAGGCAGCCTGGAGGTATGGCAGAAGAAAATGAATTGTTTGGAAGCTTCCCGAAGCCTGGGCATTCAACAATCCTTGCTTCATAACACTGACATTTAGCCTTGCTGAGAATTTATCATTTTTGTTCAGCTTCATAAGACTACATAGTAAACACATGAGGAAACATGAGGAAAATGAGAGATATGGGCTAAGACCAATAGCCTCTTGACTGCTGCAGAAACAGTCCTTCAAGGACCATGTCAGGAAAGAGGCAGTTCTCGTTGAACTTCATCATCAGACTGCCTTTCTACATTTTTTTGGCTTGCTTCTCTAATCAGGCTTAGAAGGGAAGAAGGGTCGAGATGTCAAGTGAGTGGGTTGCCTATGATGCCTTTCACATCAGTGTTGCTCATCACTTCTCCTGTGTCAGGGCACTGTATGCTCTGTGGCCAGGGACCAGATTTCTCTGCTATGTTGATACAACTCTGAGCACAGGAAATCAGGATCTTGTACCTGTATGTGCCAGCACAATGACAATTATGTAGAAGCAGAGTAAAGACATTTGTTATGATTCAGACTTTCTTAAACATTTTCAGAAATACAGTGCCTCCTTTCCACATATTCTAACCTTAGGTTTACCCCAAGTTCTTCTTTTCTCCTTGGAGAACCCCAAGAGTTTTTTTAGAAGCTCCTGTGACTTGATAGTTTGCCCTGTCCTTTGCTGCTCACTGCCTGTGATATCTCAGACTCATTTCTCACCATTGTGGAAGATGCAGACATAAGGGATGATGGGCAGACGCTTCTGGAGGAAAGAAAGTGGAGGTGCTTTGGGGCTCTTCTACAAGGTGAACCAGTCAGTCGAGGAAGGTCAGGGCCATGTCTGACAGCAGAGAGCAGCGTCAAGTTCACTGGAATGCAGACAATGCTTCCTGTCCACTTGTTCCTAAATTCTATGATCCCAGGGAAATAAGCACTTCTTTATTTATTAAAAAACAAAACAAAACCAGTCCTTTTTTAATCTTACCTTCCTTCCCCTTGTTTCATAGAAACTGAAACGGCTCTTTGACTTCAGTAAAGAAATAACCCATATTTTTTCATGCATAGACCTTGAGCTCCTGATGGAACAGTTTTGCAGCAGACAGCAAGGTCCACTGAGCAGAACTGGTAACATTCATTTGGATAGAGGCTGCAAGGTTTGCATGTGAGCACAAGTATTTCCCCAGGTCATGCAAAGAAAATTCTTTCTGACCAAGATAGCAGATTGCTCTATTCGGGCTTTGGATCAGCCACAAGACAACGAGAACTCATATACCTGTCTTCTCAGGAGGTTATATTGCTTCTGGTCTAATGCCAATCCACGGTTCTTACTCAAACCCCTGCCAAAATGATCTTGTGTCTGTCTGCAAAGTACCATGTAGCCATACCCATGATAACAGGCTTTGGAAAATAAAACCTGAGCACTGATCTGCAATGCTTTGAAGAAATGGCTTTGAATGCCAGGATCACTCTTGCTCAACAGATTTCAGCCTAATCTGATTTATTTATTGTTTAACCTGCCATGTGCCTGCACGCCAGCTGGAAGCACAGCCGGCTAATTACTGGGCCGTGCCAGCATAGGCTGCCTTTGATTGCTTGAGATGCGATGGCTGTTAGATGGACAAGATTTAAGGCACACAGTTATTGTCTATGACCCTCTTTTAGATCTTAATGAGCACTGAGAAGCTGAGATGTTCTGTTGGAGAGGCAGCAGGGATCTGGCTGCATCAGGGCAAGGGCTGCATCTGGAAGTGATTTCATCTTCAGCTTTCCCTGTCTTTTTACCATTCTCTCTCCTGTGCATCTGCAAGGTGGAATGTATTTAAAGCACAATCCTGATAATCCCTCTAGATCTTCTTCTCTCCTATTTGTATCTTTCAGGGGGAATCTGTGCTAAAATATTTCCCACTTTTGCCGTATACAAATGAGGCATTACTGGTTTTCTGAGAGGCTAAATGAAATAATGGAGATTTTTTCTTATTCTGAATGTGTCCAGAAGCTGAAGTTCAGGAAAGAAGAGTATTGAGGATTATCCTAGTCCCCATCTTTCATACTTAGTTTAGAATTGGAATTGCAAAGTGAAATCACTCTTGATTCTACCCTATCTATGGACTAGTCCTTCCAAGTGTGGCACATATTCTCCTCCTGATATAAAGAGGCAAAGAAAGGCATCATAAGACTTAACAAAATCAGGACTTGAGTAAGCTAGAAGGGCAACTGTTTGAACTCTAACCCTTGTGTGTGTGTGTGTTTGAATGTATTTAAATATACATTGCTTCATTACATACACTTTGCTTTAAGGGCTATCGCTGGCCCCAAAAGTTAAGAGTTCACTGTTCCTTGTTACATCCATTCTACTGAGATGAATGTCTAGGCCAAAAAAAATGAGAAAGTACTAAGTAACTGACTACATTAAAAATAACAGAACAGAACCAGAAAAAATAAAAATATGATCTCAATAATTTAAAGTCCTTTTATTGGTCTGGAAAGGGTGGAGGAAGCAGAGGACGGGAAGGGCAGGAAGCGATCTCTTTACTCTACAAGGGTTCTGGGAATCTGGCTGCCTTTGGGGGACTGGGAGAAATGGGAAAATAAAATAAAAACATGTTCAAAATGCCAAAAATGATAGGAAATGGTTATCAGCTTGAAAAGTTCCTCCAAGGGTTATTAATAGCTAACAGCAAGGAAATCATGACTCACTGGGCAGATAAGTATATTCCAGCCCCTAAAATGTGAATTGGTTCAAAGTTGCTTAACCCTGACTATCCTATCATAACACATACAGGGAAGGGCTGTCACTAAAGTATCACCACATGTACATAAACCCATCTTTATTTTGCAAAGCACTTAAACATGTGCATAAGCCCTGATACTTTTCATGAGGTAAAAGCACATAAAAGTGTGTTATATCTGGCCAAAATTCAGCACTGGATTTTGACTGCATTGCAAAAAGAATAGTAATATTGGTCTTTTTCAGACATTTAGAGTATTCTGCATGTAAGTGGCTAACTGCTGCTGGTTCTGTCATGGGCCATGAAATAAATGCTTCTACAGTTTCACCTTCCCACCTGAATCATAGACATTTTCTGGCACACATAGGGAAACTGAGGCACAAAGACATTATAGGTCACTCTTTCAAACTCTGGTTACAGAGTGGTAGGTGCCAATATTCCCATTTTGGCCAAATGTGTGAGTCATAAAATTGTCTTTCCTCTTGGCCATAGTGCTTTTTTCCTTTTGTGTCAAGCAGCTTTTCTGCATTATGTCTACCCTGAAATCATGGCTATGAAAATGTATTTTTGCACATCAAGCCACCTAAGATATTCTCCTGACATAGCAATCATGTCATTTTAATAGTCACCTAATCACTGAATGGGATGGAAGGGGAATAGGCCTTAGTGGTATCACAGCCTATCGCCCTGCATCAGTTTGACTCATAGATGTTTTTCTGCCTGGCATGTGAAACCTCCAACCAAAAATCTGTCCCAGATCCCCAGGTAGCCTCTCTGGGAGGTTTGATAGCCTGTCCCTTTTAAGTTTTCCTAACGTCTAGCTTGTACCTTCCCTGTGGCAGCATAAGCTCCTGACTCCTTCTGTCACCAGCAAAGACAGAGAACATATTGCTGCTTTCCTCTGATGCAGCCCTTTCCATTTCTGGAGCTGGTTTCCCCCTCTCCCCTCACATTGCACCACAAGCGTAAGAACATAAGGAATTTTTTCAGTGTCTTATACAATGGGAAATCATCCTGACTCTGCTGCTAGGGAAGAGAAGAAAGGGAAGCTAATAAATCTTTTCCGTCTTGATCCTATGGTTTTCTATTTTTGCATTGGAATGGAACATAATATTCTAAGTCCTTCAGCACAACAATGTCAGGCAATTGGTAACAATACGTTGGGCTTTCGGGTGGGGGATGCTCTATTGTGGCATTTGTGTGAAGGATGATTTTCATGAAAGAGTTTTATGGCTTCAGTGAAATATTTGTAAACTGGCTGCTACAAGTGTGACCGATTGTCTAGTTTCATTCTATTTTCTGTTTTCATTGGGTTATGTAAATCACCAGGTATTATGTACACTCTGCATTTGATCATTTCAAACCTGTAATTGAAGAATTTGTGTACCAGGGTAAATTCATGGTTTCTGTGAAACTCTTGTTTGCTATAAATAAAGACTTGTTTACCCATCTGGCAATGAATAAGAACATAAAAGGTGTTAGGAATAAACAATTTTTTTTTCCTTTATCTCTTCCATGAATGTACAAGTACATTCATTTATCACACACACTCGGTCGCTGCAAAGAGAAAACGTTGATGCATTTTTTTGCTTGCCATGTATTTCACGAAATGTATTACACAGACATTTAGAATATATCAGACAATATGGAACATATTACAGCCTATAGCAGCTGTCATGATATTTCAAATATATTACATGGAATGACATAAAATATTTTCAACATATTCTTATAATTTTAACATATATCGTGTGGTGTCCCATATTTTAAGCAGCAGAACAATGGGCCAATTCTTTTTTTTCCTTCTTCTTTTAAAAATTGCATTTTATATGTTGTCAGATATATTTTTACCATGTGTGCAATAAATTATATGAAACACGTAACACACATATGGGAAAGGTATGACTTTTTTTTTGAGGGGGGAGGTTGTGGATTGCTTAGTAAGGAACTTAAATCCTTTGTGCATTGTTTAAGCAAAAGTCGGTATCTCTGGTCTGGTCAGCAGGCAGAGAGGTTTATAAAACAAGTTTTGTGATTTCCACCAACTGAGAAATTTTTGGGTTAAGTTAAGATAGTAGGATAGAGCTAGTCACAAAAATCTGTAGCCTGGAACAAACATCAGGCATAGCTTGTAACAGAGCAATCAACTCTCTGTAGATTCTGAGAATAGGCACCAGGTCTTGGAAAGGAGATGTATCACTAGAAGCAACAAGGCAGAGGTAGGTGCTCTCAACCAGCCAAAGCAGTTTTACCTACCCAACAAACACAATCCAGCTTCTGAGATGGTCTGTGTTGTGTCCTATCCTCCCTGAAGGTGATGGAAAACTCATAGTAATTTAGTTAAGCTATTTAAGCTACCTGAGCCTTAGAGAAGCCAATGTCTATTTAGAGACAGAGTTTTAGCTATTCAGGTTAGTGCATTGGGAATTGTAGTGTGCAGAAATCTTACAAAAACAGATTTAAGTAAATCACAAACACACTTTTCTGTCCTAATGGTTTTCAGATGCCTGTTGGTCACATTTTCATGGACTACATGGAAATCTGGGATAGTCTGAAGATAGCTGAAGATAGGGCAAATCTAGATAGAGATCAGCTCTGTTCCTGTGCTCTGCTCTCCCATGCTGATGCTGAACAAGTCTCCACTCCTGTATGCTAGATTTGGTGGGTAGCATTCCTCTCTCTCTCTCCACTCTGCAGCTGCTCAGATCTGAACAAAGTCTCCAAACCTAAGCAGGATGAGGTTCAAGCCTTAAATGCTACATTGATGGTACTTTCACTTGTGACCTTGGGAAGGGGAGATCAGTAAGGCAAGAGTGCACCTCCTCTGTGTCCAGCTAGCCCATTACACCTTTACTAAATCCCTGCAAGTGGTGGCTTGCAGGCTTCCTATCTTGTCACTCAAAATGCAGAGGGCTTACAACATGCACCACTGAGGGAGGTTATAATATGGGAAATATATAAGGTTATATATAAGGGAAATAATCCAATGCAGGATTCCAGCAGTGAGTCTGGATTTTATAAATATAAATCAGTGCTCTGAAAGAGTTACCCAAGCTATTTAATAACAGCTCAATTCATCTACTAGGACTACATTTTTTATTTTGAGTAAGCTTAGAAGATCTAAGATTTTATTGCTTGAGGCAGGCAGGAACTAGAGCCTGCGTAGTCCTCTAGGCAGGGAACTATCTTTCTGGCTTTGCATTTAGACAAAAGACACTGCTTGTTGAGTAGGAACATATCAGCAATAGCAAGAGGTCTTTAAAGTTCACCACTTGCTATTTGAGGAGTGGCCAGCCTGAAGGCTGCATGGCATTATTTTATGGGCTTGCTTTATAGCATAGTCTTTTGTAGTATGATCCTCACCTTCTGGTGCACCATGCCCATATACTGAGAACAGCTCGATATCAAGTTTATTTTTCTCCCTTTATGTTTTATTGGTCCGTATTGACTGCATGCCATCCAAACCCTCTCTTACTTGCTTCATGGTCTTTTTACATGGAACAGCTGTGTTTGCATGCTGATCTGCCAGGAATGACTTACTGAGACTATGCCTCCCATGAAGATGGCACATATGCAGCTCAGCTATGGATGAGGAGTGTGTGGGATGGAGGTGAAACATACCACTGAATGATGGGAATGGTAGATGAAAAGCTTAGTCATCCTAGGAGCTAAGAGAAACCTGAAGTCAGGGAGTAATGACTCTGGGGGGATTTTAGGTGATGAAGTCCAAGAAATCTTTATGAGTCATTGATAAAATACAGGTTTTCTGTTAAAATAATGTGACTAATTTGAGTGGATGCTCACAAGTATATTGAATCACACAGCTTTTGACACAGTGGCCATCTTTCCTTCTATATTCCAAATGTGTGATGGCTAGAATCAAAAGTGAGGCCAAAAAATCAACAACCAAAAAAAAAATAAAAAAAATCCCACCCCTAACGAATTGTCATTGTCTTTGACATGTTGCAAATCAATGCTGCAAGTCTGTGCATTTAATCTACCAAGTCTCTGTCTTGCAGGTAGGTAAAACGTTTTGGCCAACAAATGCACATATATATGTAAAAAAAAAGCACTTAGTGTTTATTTATATAATTCATTTTTAATAAGCACTGAAAAACCTTCCTAATGTCCACAGGTCTCTTCAGGATCTGTCACACAGACAGTCTGACATGACCTACTCCTCCCTGCATCACCTTGACCACATTTCCTCCACACTCAGATCCTGCTGAGATAATTCTCACTCCCTCCTGCCTGTGTGATTTTCATGCTGGCACTGCTGGGATGGAGCAGGGGAAGAACCAAGGCATTTTTCCGAGCCCTTGCATTAGCTCTCCCACATAAGAGATGTGCAAAAGGGAGGCAGAAGCGGCTGATGAAAGCAGGTATGTGTGTGACTCTGTGTGGGGGGACACATTTGCACATCAAATGGTAAGATGAGGAGAAAGCCCCCTCCTCTGCACTTAAAGAAATGTGAATGACTGTGCCCCTTAGGAAGCAACCTCATAGGCTGAACAGCTCTGACATAGATTATATCAGGCAGATAAAAGTGTTGTAGAAGTAGTAAGAGGAGAGAATGGCTCCATCCTGTCCCAATTTCCTGACAGGATTAAGAAAAGGAGGAGAAAAAAAATAAATAATGTATATACTTATGAGCTAGAAATGCATTTTTTGTTCTTTTTATTTGCTTTTTGGCTTTTGAGCCTGCACCATGCATTTGGATCAGATATAATAATAACTTTTTTCTTTCTTTCTTTCTTTTTTTTTCTTTTCTTTCATGCCTTTAGAAGTATCAGGCTTTTGGTTTCATGATATCATCCCTTTCCTGTCCCTGAGTTGTAATTTTGGGTGGACTGCTGGAAGCAGAAAAGCTTGTATATCTTCTCCTCATCATATGAATTTTCCATTCTACTTTGTAACTCACCTAGGGCCAAGAAAGCAGAGGAAGCACAGAGAAAAGGGGTTCCTATTCAAAAGTGCATTAAAGATGACCAGCTCTGAGAAGGGCTGGCTGTGTGGCCTTTACTTCTTTATCTGGCTGCTCAGGAGCAATGTGAACTAGGTCATGATCCTTCTGTAGTTCTCCTTGTGTCCATGGATTATAGATATAGTAACCCCGAGATTTTTAGTGTTGTCACTGCTTAAACAAGTGGGTGTTATCTTATGCGCCCAAGCTCTTGGAACATTGAGAGATTGTATTTTATTTTTTATTTTTTTTGTAGCCATAACTGGTCACTGTTACCTTCTCATGCTATTATGCATGTTATTTAATACATGTCATTGGGTTCTCTGAGTTAATTCTCATTTGAACTAAATAACTTCACTAAGGAAACAGACAGACAAACAAATAAACAAACCCCAAACGACAAGAAAAGTTAATTCCTGATTAACTATTTCCACTGATGGAGATGACACCACAGTCTCTAGTCACCACAGATCAACAGCAAATCACAAAGAAAAATGCAAGCAGTATATTAGGCTGGACGGAAAGGATTATTACCTTCAAAACAAGCGGAATAAAAACCAAATTCTGCTCAAGTGGTAAAACCACTCAGAGGTCATTGTCCCCTGCAATGAATCACACTTGTAAAGAGCAAATAATGTTTAGAGAGTGAAAGGATGAGCATTGATGACTGTCAGTCTTCAAATTCTGGAGTTATGTGGAAACTGGGGTCCTCGGGCTCATGAAAAGAAGTCTGAGGGGAGGCCTGATAACAGTACTTAAACCAAGAATTCTTGGTTTGCCTCGGCAAATAAAGACCACACATTATTTCCTTCACTTTAGTTTGCCTTTTATGTTTGAATATTGCAATATGAGAGATGCAATGTTTTTAAGAGCAGATTATACAGCATCTGTCAGAAGTGACACTGTTGCCCTTGATCCCACTGTGGGCAAGGAACAGATGAGGATTTCTCAGAGAGATCATGCCAACTTTTTGACGAGGTTCTACAAGCCTCTTGATGTCCTAATTTTAACTATTTCCTTCTGAGGAATGTTTTCCAATTATGTAGCCTATCGAGCAGTTCTGCCACGAACCTTCTATAATTTATCAATATGTTGCTTGAATTGCTAATGTCAAAAATGGATGCTGCCATCAACAGTTGCATCAATGACAAATATGATTGCTTATTATCTCTCCAATTTCTTTTTAGTGTGATTTGTCTATACTTCCAGAAATCATACTTGTCCTTTTCGATACTATGGCCACAGAAGCACTCAAATCATTTTCAAAATTGCAGATGCTGTGTGTGGAGTCCTTTATCCTGTGCATAAGCTGCATTACAGTTTTTGTGCTTTGATGGATGGTTTTACAACTGGATGCACGTAAATTGAGTTGCATTGTGTTTTCTTGCACTGAGCTTATTGGCTTACCCAAGGCAATCTGTACCAATGACCAACCTTCACTATTTGCATTCTTCTCTTTCCCCAGCCCATTTCTCTTCTTAATTATTATTTGTGCAATGTGAAAACTTTGTAGGTATTAGTACTCCAGTTCCTCCCAAGTCACCAAGATCCTTGAAGTGCAGAAGGACAGAAATGGATGCCAGCTGTGCCTTCCCACCACTGCTTTTGCTTCATAAGAATTCTCTTACAGATTCATTTGAGTCCCACAAATCAGCCATTTCTGAACTGTTGAATGCAGGCCAAATGCATTTTGAGCCTTTCTAGTTTCTTAATTAAAACATTCTGCAGGGCAAAATCAGATGCCTTACAGAAGTCTGTTACATCAACAAGATTATCTTTAGCCACCAAAATGGTAATTTTATCAAATGAAGATATCAAGTCAGTTTGACAGGATCTGTTTCCCATAAACCCCTGTTGATTGGCCTAATTTATATTTCCTAATGTAATTGTTTATTAGCTGAGCTCATGTCATGTCATGATTTCTCTCGGGATATGCGTCAGGCTGTCAGACTTACAGCTATAATGATAAATCACTGAATCATAAAATTTTGGTTGGAAGGGACCTCTGGACTTCTTCTCCAATACCCACAACTCAAAAAAAGGCCAACTTCAAAGTCTACTCGGGGCCTTTCCAGTCCAATTTTGAGTATCTCCAAGGAAAGGAGATTCCACAGCTTCTCTGGGAACCTCTCCCAGTGCTTGAACACAAACATCGTACAGAGTTTGTTCATGATTTGCAACTAGAATTTCCCAAGAGGCAAAGTTGCTTCTTGTCCTTTTGCTGTGCATCTCTGAGAAGTTTCTGGCTCCATCTTCTCTGTAATACTCCATTAGTCAGCTGAAGACAGAAATCTGATCTGCTTTTTACCTTCCCCTCTTCAAGCAAATCCATCTTGCTCTGCTTCCCAGTGTACATTATGTGCTCCAGCCCTGGTCCATTTCTGTGGTTTTGTCTCCAGTTTGATGATATTTGTTGTGCACTGGGGACCCCAAAACTGGAGACAGTGCTGCATAGAGGTGGATAATCTCCCACCCTGACTTGGTGGCATCTTTTTGGTATGTGATTAGCTTTGCTTGCTGCAATGACACACATCTGACTCATGACTTTTTGTCCACCAGGAGCCTCAGGTCCTTTTCTGCAGATTGACTCCAGCCATACAGCATCCATACTCTACTATTGCAAAGGGTTATTCCATTTTACGTGCAAGATTTTGCATTTGTTTTTGTAGAATTTCATAAGATTTCTGTCATCTGTAGAATATGGTTGGAATGTAAGCTTTCTAGCAGCTGGTGAGATTTCCTTTGTTGCATCAAGCTCACTGAAAACTGCAGCAGTAAAATTGTTGTTGATTGTGTCACATACATCTGTACTTTAATAACTGGGAAAGCTTTATGTCCCACACTCCCTACAGCAAATAAAGTGACATACCACTTTGAGGGTGACTTACTGCACCTACACTTGGATGGGATAAACCACTAGCTGTACTATTTGTTGCCACAGAGGGAGTCTCAAAGGCTCCCTCTGTTTAAAGAATTAAACAATAAGTCTAACTATCGGATATCTGAAGTGAGGTGAGAAAAATCCCACCGGAACAGTGCATAACCTGGCTAGCTCTTTTAAAACCTATAGGTGTATGTTTTCTAATCATAATATCTACCTTTTGTTCTTGCTATTTGGTAACGTTCTCATTCTTGCTAGAATATGAAGTGTACAGACCTCAAAGAGTATAGTTCTTTTCTCACGTACAGGAGAGAGCTATTTCCTGAACACTTTTTCCTATCCTGAATTGTCACATCCCATCCACTAACAGATCCTTTGTTAGTTTTCCTTTGCTGCCTCTAATTTTAAAACAAGTCATCTGTGTTGTCCCTTGTGCTCATTGCTGCACGTTTCTCCTTGCAACTTTCTGTTCCTCTTTCTTACAGCATTTGATTTATGTCAATTACTGTCAGCTTCTCTCTTCTTTTATTTGCTTTATATAGTATAGAAATGCAGGTGTGTTCGTGTGTATGTATATATGCACATATGTCTTTAAGTGATCATATGAGATCTCCAACTCCCCTTCTAAGCTTTCATGATGGCTTTATAACCAGCTTTATAACTCTTCTTAGAGTTATGCAATTTCAGTTTTGGGGACTCTAATAAATCTAATAAGATCTCCTTTAAAAGTTCTCAATTAGTAGTCATATTTTTCCCACTTGTTTAAATTCTCTCAGCTCGCTTGACTAATAATTATTTTTGGCTTGGTGGAACTGACCCATTTAAAGCAGCAAATATATAGAATACCTTTTTATATACTCACATAGACAATGCCTCTGTATATATGAACACATAACCATACATATGCACATGCACACAATCTTATTGTAGACATCTACAGTTCGGACTGACCCAATTATTGGGTTGTCGATGGGAATTCTCCTAAACTTACCCAGGATCTCTTTCCCTCTTAGAAAAGCAAGAGAACCAGGAAGCCGCCTTCCTGGAATTACAAGTTAAGAATCCTTGGAGCTTATAGTGGTTCCACCCTACTTTAAAAATTATGGACATTGTAATTCCCATGGTAACCAAAATGTCTGACCAAGTCATCCTTAAATGTTCTGCCCCAGTTAAATACAGCTTTGATTATGCATAGAATAAAGTGAAATCAAATATAACTATCTGATTATCCTCTATGGTAAACTATAGAAAGATGAGCTATATAGTAGGAAAACAGAACTGTAAATTATACATATATATATATACATATTTCATGGGAAGCATTTTATTTCATTTTTCTTGCCTAAAGGCAATTTTTTTTTTTCTTTGCGGGGGGGGGGGGACACGACACGGGGTGGTTAGAACATTTAGAAGGATGTTTTTTTCCTGAGCTTTTAAACAGCACAGCTACTCAGATAGACTCCTTTGGTCTTTTTAGTGAAAGAACAGAACTGAGCAAATGAGAGGCACTCAGAATGAGACTGCTTTTCTTATGCTCGTGTTATGTCTTACCTTTAACCCGATCGGCTTTGAGGAACTCAATATTTTTCGTTAATACAGATTATTGCTCATTTTATGAACTCTTGTGTGCAAAACAGGACCCTGTCATGTTTCCTTGTTCCCCATTCTCACGCTATGTTCTCAGGAACATGGCCACCTTCCTTACAATGCCAGCATTGATTATTCTGCAGTGTCAAAAAGGTCCCAAGGAAGTGGAACGTATGAAATGACTTCAGTCTAGCTGTCTCTTTTTGTCCCACAGCTCAGGAGCTGAGGGTGTAAGTTTGTTCCTGCTGATAGGTCTAATATCCTACTGACCTGTATTGCTATGGGATGGAATTCCCCCTTAGTTTTCACAGGCATCTATAGAAACTTTTTGCTCTCTGCGTGGGACCTTTTTTTGATGTATTGATGATTTCCTAGATTATTGCACACATCTTGGTAGCTTAAAGGAGGTTCAAAATATTGTTTATAGATGGAAAAACTGTGGAATGGAAGAAAAAGGGCACAGCAAAAGATTCATGGTCAAGTTAATGCAATCTCTTCCTTCCAGTGACTGGGAGTAGACAACCAAACCATATAGCTGTACCAATTGTGTTGTTTCTCTGAATGAGACACTGAGAGGTTGGATGCTCTGACAGAAAAATAAATAAACAAAACAAAACAAAACAAACAACAACCATCACCACCAACAACAAAGAGTATTGTTCAGATCATCTGTTGATAGAGCTTGGTCTACAATATGAAACTTTGGACGTTGGTCAAACACATCCCAAAATGTTGGCTTTTCTTTCAAACTCTTTCCTCTGAGCTGAGCCAAAAATGGTTGCCAGATTGGCCTCTTTCCTGTTGCTGCCCTCTGTTTTTCTTCCTTTGGGGGGTATGGTGATGGTTACCAGTGCTGTTGTCAGTCAGTGACGTTGGTTGTTTTCACCAGCTCATACATCTGCCCAGAAAACCGGTCACTTAGAGCTGGATAAAACAACTCTTGCTTTTTCTAAAGCTCTCTTATGCTTTCTAAGAATGGGCCTGTTCCTTTTCAGAGATGTTCTTTTTCTGTATCTCACTGTGGCCTTTGTGGTTTTTATCACGTCCTGGGAATTGGGCTGACAGACAAGGAGGATGAGGAAGAGGAGTTTGATACTCTTGGTGTTGTGAATTTGCTGATTAAAGCCTTGAGAACAGATTAAGATGAAATTGCAGTTTGGGAAATGTAACCTGATAAAATAGCACAGACCTCACTCCCCCCTGTGGGAATCATGGCCAGCAACTATTTCTGATGCACAGTGAACTGAGGTTTTCTCCCAGCCCCCATGTTTTCAGCTGCCTTTGTTGTTCTGTAGCTTTCCCATTCCTCAGCCCTTAAACTTCTTCCTTGCTGAAAGTCAGTCTTCATCACAATTAGGAAAACTGCATGAAAATGAAAATAGAAATGTGTGAGATCTGAAAAAAATAAAATGAGGAAAACTGAGTGTCCTTAGGTTCTCTAAAGCCTGTGCTTCCATTTGGATTTTGATGGTCGACGGCTGGGATTTAGGAAACAATTTTTGTTTGTTTATTTGTTTTCACTACAGGCAGATGAAACACTTGGAGAGGATAACCAACAAAATGTTGGAGGCCACATTTAGACATTATTTCCTCTTGGCCTCAGTGCCTGCCTGCCTCTCCACAAGTAGAGATGCTGAATTGGAGACCGGACAGCAAATTTCCGTGGGGAAGGCTCCAATCAGAGGAGAATAAAAACACATTGTTCCTGTCCTGACAAATACTTCTGAGCCCAACATGTCCGGTAGTGACTTCCAGAGCTGTCCTGGGCTACAGATTTACTCTGCTTCCAAAATGTGCCCTGAAATCCTCAGCAACAACATGGTGGCCAGCTTCCATTTGCTAGCTTGTGGAAATTTGTCTTTGAGGGGCACTCTTTGAGATCCTGCTGCTATTCCATGGGGAAACCTCACAGAACACCAACCACTTTGCCATCACCCCCAAGAGTGGATGACATTTATTTTGTGCAGCATCTGGCTAGAACATCTACTTCTGACGACATTACTCAGAAAAGATAACAAGGCTTCTTCTTATGAAGGCCCTCTATTCCTTTACATACAGAAAAGGATTTGACAGTGCCTGCCACAGGAACAAGTACTCCATGCTGTGGTTCACTAGGACCATGACACTGTCAATTCACAGGAAAGGGCCCCTGGAGGCAAAGCTTTCCTGGAAACTGAACCAAGGTTGTGCAGACCAGATATTTCTGCTGCCCTGTGAAGGGGCAGATGGAGTGCCTGCTCCTTGGGAGTGGTTTTTATTTTATTTATTTATTTTTTTTTGAGTCCGCAGGATGCGTACACATAGTTCACATGGTTTAATCTGACTGCATTACCTAGCAATGACCACATTTACCTCCAACTGCACAGGCAGGGTTTCTGTGTACATCACAACACAATGTTTTCTTTCAAAAGAAAATTTTCTAAATTCCCATTCGGACTGTGGCTGAGTATAGGGCTCAAGATCTGGGTCAGGTCTCGTTTTATCCCTGTGGATTTTACCTAATCCTCACTGAGTACTGCCAGAGCTTCTCTAACCTCATTTTTTTTTACTTTGGATCCCTCTGATAACATCATCTACCAGCCGTGGCTGTTCAGAAGTCATAAGGCTTTTTTTTTTTCTTTTTTTCTTTTAAACCCTAAAATAATGTGTGTATAAGAGGAAAGATGCCAAATGCAAACCACCCCTGCCCCCCAAAAAAGGTGGGGGAAAGACTGTGTAATATTAAAAGGAGAAACTCCTGCCTTTGATGCGTGCATTTTCCAAGAAAAATAGGAGAAAATATAACAGACACCAAGAATAACATCCGATTTTCTGCTGCCAGCCCATTTTATGCCTTTAAAAACCAGTCAGTTTTATTCAGCATAGTTTCTGGGAAGAAAAAAAAAAAAAAAAAAAAAAAGGAGGTGGGGGGGAAGGATCCACACACTTCTAATCATATTCAAGTAGGCACTGTACAAAACCCGCTGGAAGCCAGCAGTGGTGATGACTGGCTCATTACCATTATATAAATAGTATTTAAAGTGCAGCTGGGCCCTCACATGAGCAGAGACCTAATTGATGCCGAAATATGTTCATTTCAAGTCCTGTGACTTCACGTGGAAAATATTACACTGGCTAATTAATGGCAATGAGAAGAGATGATGCATTGCCTTATAAAACAAGCAACTGAGATGTGGAGCCTCCATCCAAAAGGAAAAAAAGGAGGAGGGAAGAGTTCTGGAAGTTTAAAACAAAAAAAAAAAGCCAACAAAATAAATGCATGCTCACACACTCACAGTGACACACACATAATCAAGAAATAGAGACATTCAGGAGGAAATTACTTGCTATTTATCTAACGGCTCTCAAGCCAAATCTGAGTTTATTGTACGTCCTTGACAGAAAAACAGCACAAAGCCCAGTGTTTATACAGATGAGCTCAGGAAAATATTAATGCCTTGACTCTGGCAATTCCGAACTGTGTCTACCTAATATCCTTTTCAGGTACTTAGCAAAGTCGCATTATTTAATGCATACCAGTAGGAGTTAGCTCAACCTGGGAATACAGGCTTAATTTAATGGCAGTAATGAACTGCCCTCTGTTATGCAGCACAGCAGACATAATTATCATGGTATCTTCTAGCCATAAATTTGTGAATTGAAACTTCAATGAAAGCTTTTCATCTAATGTACTGTTAGCCATACTGGAAGGTATAGTGAGCTCTGGAGGAGGTGTAGCCAAAAAGATCTGAAGTATAGATAAGCCATTTTACAGCTAAGGACAAGAGCTGTCACTGGTTAGTTAGGTGACTGGTTATGAATACCAGATTGTCCCTAACAAGATACGTCTCTTCTTTATTCTAGAATATAGTGAGGAGGAAAGATCTGAAAGTTGTTCCACAGCACAGATGGGGGCTGCTCCATGCAAATACGAAGTCGCGGAACTTACAAAACCTGCATTGGGTGTCTGGCAGCCTTCCGGCCTTCAGAGGACTGGTTGGCATGTAGATATTACCCATGCTTTGTCTCAGCATGAGATGTGACAGCCTTAAATGCTGGGTTTTCCAACCCCTCTTAGAAGACTTCAGAATAATGCCATGGATTTCACTGTCCAGGAAACAACTGTCTTTTTTTTTTTTTTTTTTAATGTTTCCTTTCATAATTCACAGCAAAGCTCTTCCTATTTTCTTCACCTATATTTCACCTCCCCTCTGTGTTTACCCAGTGCTTGTTTTTCTGTTATTTCCATGTGCTTCTTTTTTGTATCTTCAGATCTTTAGCCTTTGTGCATGTATCATACATTCCAGTTCTTTCATCGTTTAAAGATTATTTGTATTCTATGATCTTGTCATTGTCTTCCTTTCAAGAATCAAATTCATTGTTCTAGGTTTTGATCTTTCTACACTGTGGCTCAGTGACTTGTTCCCTTTGCACAATTCACAGTAACCTGTCTCCTTGGTCTATGGCAAGGCAGGTTACATTTGCCATGAGCCCTCATCTGTTTTCTCTTTATCTGCCTTCTACAGTTTTTCTCTCATTAGTTCTTTGTGTTATTTTCTTATGGGCACTAATGAATACAATTAGACTGCATTATTTCTTTATGCCATTTATTTCCAAATTAGACTCCCCAAACTGCCTTTCTTCCACTTTTCTGCCATTGTTGTTTTAGTGACTCCTCCCAAATTATTGCTGTTTGTAAATTTAATCAAGCACCTGCTTATTTCCATTTTCAGAGATTAACAAAGATGTTAAACAAGACTCTTGCAGCATCCAAATAGGCACATCTGTCTCCGTAAGACAATGTTTGGAGCTAAGCCAAACAGAATGCTTTTTGGAGAAGAATCTCAGGAAATAATTTCTGAAAAGCCAAAAATGTATCATCCACGTAGAGTCATGTCTTACTGATATTGCTGCACTAGCAAGCACTGTTAACATTGGATACCAAAGGCCATATCAATTAATATTGGCTTTCCTTCCCCTGCTCCATTCTTCTGCAACACAAGGGGGTGTTACTGGGCTTGTGGACAGCTTGGGGTACCACTTACTTGCAGCCAAGACATCACATGAGGTGATGTAGCCCCACCAAAGGACAGATTAAATTCGCAGCTGTCTTTGACCAAGTTATCTGAGCTCTGCCTATCCACTCTTCCATGATGAAGGCTACTTGTGACATTCCCCGTACAAATAACCAATGTACTCCTCCCTCTCCAAAAAACAAGCAGAGCAAAACAAACCCACCCAGACAAAGCTTTTCACTCTGTGCATCTTCCCTAGGGAAAAGGATAAAGCACAAACACCAGGCAGATGGCAGCTATGCTATTTTCTGCCCTACTGGCAGGGGCTCAGAAGCAATGGCAGTGAGAATGCATAAGATCCTGGACAGAACAAAATCAAATAGTTTCTCATAATTTCCTTTCCAACAGCTCAGTGCTTCATCACAGCAAATGAGAATGTCATCCTCATGGCCACAGTGGGAAAAATTTAGAATACCAATTTCTGAAACAAGCTTTCCCAGAAAGATTTACTTATAGCTATCTACGCACATGTGCCTTGTATGTGTATTTGTTATCTTTACTCTTACAAAAAATGGGGATCGTATGGGGCACCTGAGACCGACAGGGGGAGAATGAACTTTATTCAGAACTCACTTTGTATGATCTTCAAGCCTCCCCTGTATTTGTTGCCATGCAGTTGCACTTCCCAAATTCATGCCAGCAGTTCCTTTAATCACGCCCCCACTTGTATTTGTTTGTTTATAAAGTGCCAACTGCATTGCCTGGGGCAGGCAAACCAACTGAGACTTGCCATGTTTCAGACTCACACCTGCATCTGGGATGTAAGTGTGATCTTTCAAGTGCGGCGTGTTTCACCCAGTGACTGTTCAGTAGGTATTAATGGAGATGAGGGGGCTTGCCTCATATACCTGAAGCTCTACACCTGCCTGTGTCCGTTGACCACATCTAGCAGTCCTGGACTCCCCTGTTTGCTGCTCTGTTCAATGCATATGCCATTTGCAACTACCTAAGCCTGCCATAATCACTGTGGTGTAGAGCCTGGATACAGTCCAAAGTGTTTTGCCTGAGGTTGCAAGGAAGATCACCGAAGAAAGCTATGATTTGAACCATTATCTCCCAAATCCTAATTAATTTCCCTACTGGGAAGGACCTTTCTCCCTCCTCTTGTGGTTTAATTTGCACACCTGAAATAATGAATGAAAATAGAGCAGGAGTGAGAAGAGCAAGGCTGCTGGGTTGGTGCAGGGCTTTGAACACACCCTGCAGGGGAGCTCCAGCATGGAGGCCGGCTCACTTGCTTCAGCAAAATTTAGCTCCACCTGGGAGATCAAATTTTCTCGGGCCTCAGGGTTCTGAGATCCCCTTCAAGAGTCCCTTGCCCTTACCCCCACAAAGAAAAAAAGAGCTCCATGTTGTGCTTTGTAAATCAAGAGCCCCTGTTTCCATCTGTGTACGTCCATGGGCATGTAAGGAACGTGCACCCTATGGGAACTCTGCCTGTGAGATTTTGGATGGGGTGATGCCAGGAGACTCCAAAACTGGACCTCTACCTTGAAGGCCTTTAATAACATAGGTAGTTATAGAAAATTTGTGATGACTAAGGGACTGACCTAATTTTCCTGTGGGATAGAATCTAGCATGAATAAAGCCTTCCTCCTGCCTGTCTCTTGTTTCCCGTGTCTGTTTAAGCATTGACACAGATGCCCCTCTAAGTTTTATCCTCCACTGGCATGAAGACTGTTCTCCAAAGATTTCACATTGCCTTTTATTGCAATAATAACTAGTAAATTAGTTGAAACAGCAAAAAACTGGTCTCCAGTTTTGGTGATCTTGGCACAAAATACCTATCTATCAAAACTAATATAGAGACAGGAGGTAAGGAACAGTTCAGCGAGAGCTTTTACTTTATTTTATTTAATTTCTTTCCCAATTTTTTATAAAGGGAATCGGATTAATAATTTTTAAAATGACTGCTAGCAGGGATGTTTCAGAGCTGAACTGTATCCTCTAAACAGCTCCGACCTAGTGATCTCAGAGGGGAACAGAAAAAGTGGCTGCAACCACCAGTAATCTCCAGCTGCATCTATGGCTTTGGACAAGTTTGATCCAAACCCAAATGCTGACAGATCAGGGCCTGTGCTGTGCAATTTTTTCATTTGATACTCTCCAGCTTTGATTTCTGGGGAGGGGAAAGGAAAGGGTGGGTAGGGGATCAAAGGCGCCAGCTATGTCCACACCCCTTACACTAAATCCAAACCCACTTTCTTTGGGATGTTAAAGAATACATACATATAGGAGGAAAAATAGAAGAAATATAGGAGGAAAAATAGACAAAATAATGGCTGCAGAGAGGGGGAAAAGAAAGGATTTTGAACTCATATTCCATTGAAAGCTCAGCTGTGCAAATGTAAATCCTTTAATAAAAGCACAATTTTCTTCATTTTTGTCATATATGCCTCCTTCTTGCCTGTCATATCACTGTCCAGAATGGAACAGCAAGGCCGTTTTTACTTCTTTCAAGCAAGCAGAGCTGCAATGGATCAGTGTGAGTGTCAGTGTGGTGCCTCTCCAGCCAGCAAAGAGCAAATGCAAAATGGAGGAGGATCACAAGATGCCACTGGAAGAAATGAAGTTGCATCAACACTTTCTTTGGGGAGACTAGGCCAAGGAGTGGGTTGAATGCTGGTGCTCTTCTCTGATCCACGTCTAGATATCCGTGCTCTCGCTGATAGCCTATGACTATTTAAGTGCAGTAGTCTGAGCTCACACAGCCCGCAAATCCCATCTGCCTTTGGGGCACATGATCTCAAGCCTCTTCTAAAGTGAATTCTGGGGTGGGCTTATTTGTCCAACACTGGTTGCCAAAAGAGCAGCTGGGAAATGCGGAGGCAGCTGGGCCAGGCATGGTGAATGTCCTTAAAGATTGATGTAGTAGAAGAGTGTAGCTCCAGACAGGAATTCAGACTGGAGGGATTTCAGGCCATTTGGTTGGCGTCAGGGTGGTTGTCTGACCTGGAGGGCATGGCTGGGAGAGGTGCCACAAAAATAGGCCTGAATAAGCCAGTACCCAAAAGTATGGGACTGGCTGAGGTAGAAGGTCTGGAGTACAGCCTGTGGAGAAGCTCTGGCTGAGGAGAAGCTCCATCTAGATCAGCAAGTAAGAACTGCTGAATCAGGCTGGCTTTGCCAAGAATTAATTTCCTTTGCAGCAGACACTCCCATGGCATAAGGACCAACAGCCTTCTTGGGTCCACGGAGTGTGATATAATGGTTGGATTAAATAACTTATTGTATATAAGTGTATGCTAGGAATCACATACCACTGTGATATAGCTAGGGGTGAATATGTGGGTGTTGCCAAGGGCCTTGAGCCATTTCTTGCATTAACCTGGGGTTTGTTTTGCCCAGAAAAAAAAAAAAAAAAAAAAAAAAAAAAATTACTGCAGCAGCTGTTACTGGGGACAATCGTGCCTTTCATGGAAGGGAGCCAGGAGCTGGTCTGGCCAAGAGTGAGTCAGTTGGGGGTCTCCATCACTGTACCAGGAGGACTGCAAAACGAAGCAGGTGTTGTGCTGTACTCCCAAGCTCTGAGAGAGCAACCAAAGAGCTTTGGAAAGGACTGCTGAGGTTGCCAAAGTTGGTGTTAGTGATGAGACTTGTTGCCAGTGAAATAATCATGAGGAAAGTTGGGGGAGGTTCTGTAAGCGCCTGGCTTTGGGAGCTGTACCATTGCCTGTTCTCTGTGTAGATGGAAATGCTGCTCATCAATAATACCCAAACAGAATAACGTTTGCTTTGGGAGACTGAAACATTCTTCTAGGGTAAAGCCTTTTCAGCAAAGACTAACAGCCCAAGCTCCTTCTTAAAAAGGGCAACTTCTGCTGGGACAGAAAAATGCCAGGCCCTTGTAAACACTGACTGCACAAGAGACAAATGTTAACAGAAACTTGTGCAAGGATAGAGGATGCTCTGAAGACACGATTTAAGTGCTGCCCAAGTGTTTCTTTTTTCCATTGCTCTTCTCTCTGTTTCCCTCAATTAGTCAGCTTCCTTTTCTGAATCACTGAATTTTTCCCCAGTAGGTCTTTGGAGATCATATGCAGCGTGAGTCCTCTCTTATCTGCTGAAGCTACAAAAGCAAAAATGGGCTGAACTCTTTTCCAAGTGTACCATCCACAGTTGCGCTTTAAATTAATTTAGTTTAGTATGCCATTTTCCTTTAACAATTCTTTTCTATTGCTAAATTAGATAGGTTATAGACAGTAATTATTGGCAGAAATTTCATCAAGAAATTCTTCCCATAGGAAGACTGGTAACTTTTTATCTATCTTAATATCAGTGTTGATACTGATATGGGACCTAGAGGCCTATGTTTGTCCTCATAGCTAGAACAGCAAGAGTTGCCTGGTGAAAAACACACACAGTCACTTACAAATGTACCCCTGTCCCATCCTGGAGGGCCTTCCAGGGAATTCATTCCGAACGGCATTGTTCACTCTTTGATCTCACTGATAGTGCTGGTGAAGGAGATCCCACTTGGGAAGCGACTGAAAAAGCCTTATCTGATTGCATTTATTAACAAACTGGGTTGAATCTGGGTGATTCATCTAAGAGGGAATGCATCTTACTGCATAATCAACACACCAAGTCTTGTAACTCTTGCTTTCATGAGGTGAACTATTCCAAACGGTGCAGGAGAAACAGCATGGAGAAGGGAGGATTGAATTTGGAAACATTACACTAGCTGATGTGTAGCATCCAAGCATAGTTGATAAGAGAGCAACAGCTGCTAGACTATCAGCAAGCACACACCCAAGAACAGCATAACTCCTACAGAGCCATGAGACACATTGTTCAGAGGACAGCCTGGAACCCAGACGTGACTGCCTGGCACTGAGATAATGGCATAGAGCCATTGGGTGTACAGACCATTTGGGTTTAAGAGAACTTGCCCAGATGGCTTCTGCCCTATAACCAGTACAGTCATAAACAGCATGTGTTATTTCCTCATCATCTATCACAGAGTCTTCCCTTGGCCAGAAAGAGCAAAAGATTGATTATTCTTGGCTGATCTTTTCTTGCTGGACAGAAGCTTCCTGGTTTGCATTCAGATTTAGTAGAATTGGTCTTGTCATTCTCAGATTACTAGTTCAGCTGCTCCATTAGAGGAACTTCCAGGAATGGAGAAGAAGGGGAGAGGTTCCAAAGCTTGAGACTGGAAAGTCTGAGATGTGCATTTCCCTTTTTTGCTCTCAAGATGAGTTTGAACCATATTTAAAGCAACGTCAGCTTTACAAGGTCATTGGCTCCAAAGTCCAATTCCCAAATTGAAGGTTCCTCTGGTAATGTGAGCCATCGTGCATTGCACCTCTGATTTGCTTTGCTTTTACCATTTGCAACAAAAAGCAGTAGGATAAAGAAAAATATATGTGAAAAATAGAGAATGTTCAGTCAGCAAAAATCATGGCACAACTGTCCCTTTAGTTGTCACCATTACAAAATGTGAGACTTCCAAAGCCAAAAGCTCACATCTACTTTTCTAATTATATCAACTGCAGGGAAGCTCCTCCAGCAATAAAGGAGATCACATTCTTGATTGCTGGAATTCTAATCATTTGTTTTTAATTTTGTAGGCATTTAAGCAGATAAGAAGAAACAAAGATTCTTTGCTGGATCTTTGCCTTGGAACAACTACTCATCTTACTCGGTTTACCCGAGGCTAACAAGTTCCTTTCTTCACCTCTGTCTAGGTGGTATCTCTAGAGAGAGTTCCTTGAACTAATACAAGTGAGCAAAAGGACTTAATTCAAAACCTCATGCAGACAAGGAGAATCATTGCATGGATTTCCAGATGCCATGGGTTAGACCATAAATGAGTGCTGTTTTACAGTTCCAACAGTACAGTGCTGATCACCTTTGTCTGCAAAAGCAGAGACCTAGAAGATCCTCAGAGCCTTTGCCTCTCCAGAAAATGCAATCCAAAATAGACACACATGTCTCCAAAGCATATACATGTGACTGGGAAAACACATTCTGTTTCACCAGTTCATGATTCATTCCGTAAGAAGTAACAGCTAAATTAGTTTAAAGATGGTTTTAAAAAATGGCCAGAACATGCGATGGAACGAGATTTTGAATGGTCATTTCACACTTAGCTTTCCACACAGCCACCTTACATTCATTTTGGCTCTATGATTAGATGGCATTTACAATTGCACAGGTTAGAAATAGAAACAATAAGTATTTTAAAGTAGGATAAATTTGTTTTCATTTCATTGCCAGATCTGAACCTGACAAAATGGACTATCTACACATTTTCCACTAGCTGCTGCCTTCCAGAGTAGGTGATTGATAGGAAACACCGAGCCAGAAGTTAATGTTACGATGAGCTGTAAGCAAAAGGGAGTTGTAATTGAAAGCATTTGCATACCATGGACACTGCTGAGTGGCTGCCATGTTAATTATAAGATCCCTTCTTCTAAAGCAATCTTCCACTTGGATACCAACTATAATTCTTGCCAAGAGGTCTCTGAAATGCCATCAGCAATTGTGCTTTCTGACAAAAAGATAAAGCTAACTAATTGTAAGCACCCTTTGCTTATGAACTCAAAAAAAATTAAAAAAATAAAATAAAATACAACCACCACTGGCTTCTCTTGCTGGAGAGACAGCAAATAATGTGGGTCATGTGCATTAATATTTTTTCACTGACATAACTTTGGCAGAGGCCTTGGGTTCTTGCCAAGGTGCCACCTGGAACCGACAGCATACATTTAACACAACACAGAGCAACAGTCATATAAAATTAAATCACAAGACCCTATCCAGCCCAGTCCCTTACCTCTGGCAAAGAGACATACAGGATATATGGGGAATATCAGAGACAAGGCATGTATAGCTAACTTCACTGGGGTTCTGCTAACTTTATAACAACAGAGAAGTTTTGACTAATTGTTCCCTATTCACTTGCTGTGCATCATCCATAATTCTATAGAGCTCTATCATCTTTCCCTCAGTGGATGCTCTCCTCCTTTCCCAGTAGAAGCTCTCTAGCCTGTTTAATGCTTCCTGGCAAAACTGTGGTACTGTGTCTTTTCCAGCTTTACATTATTACAGTATCTTTTTTTTTTTTTTTTTCTTTTTTTTTTTTTTAGTGGGTTGGAACCAGAACTCTAGTTGAATTTCAAGTGCTGGGCACACCCTTGGTTTATACCATTGTGAAACTATATTCTGGTTGCATTCCTGAATCTTGTGTGGACCTCCATGAGTGCAAGCTGGCCCTGAGTTGACAGTTTTAGACAATTGACTATCATGTCTCCAAGAATCTCTTTGTGAGTCGGAATAGCTAAATTATAGCTCTTCTAGATAGCAGTTTCTCCCCACTTTCCCCTTTCTCCAGTGTTCATTACTCTGCATTTATTGAAACCAAATTTATGGAAGTGAAATCCCTGATCACTCAGTTTCATTAGTATCTTAACAGCAGAGAAGTTCCTTATCTAGTAATGGAAAACCATTTCAACCACAGCCAGAATTGTTGTCACTGAACTGATTAGTGGTTAATAATTCATTGATACAACCAGCAATCTACAACTGCATTTTACATGTATTGCTAAGGTCATTTTTCAACTCTGTGTTAATTTGAATCAGACACTTATTTGCCAGCAAGATAGTAGCATAATGAAGCTGGTTTATTACTGAATAAAGGCCAACTTCACCTCCAGATAGCAGAAGCACTGCTCCTGCAGCCTCGTCAATGTCCTCAAAAAGGCAAAAGATTGAAGTCGCCAGGAGAATGTACCTTCAGGCCTTTTTCCTAGCAGCAGTACACTTCCTGGGCACCTCAATATTTAGAAAGTTTAGCAGGTCTTCTCATTTATCCATACATGGATGAGAACCTTCACTCTGTTGTTTCGTGGTATCTTCAGGTCTTTCCTGCCTTTTTTTTTTTTTTTTTTTTTAAGTCTCTTCCCTTTTCTGATGCCTGCTTTATACATCCAGACATATTCAAAAAATCACCAGAATCTCCACTAAACTTTATGCCGAAAATCTAGATCACCACATGGCTGCAAACCATTCCTCTGTAGGACTGTCTATTCAATTATGTACAAATTCCAGTTATCCTTCGTTGTGATGCTTCTGTGTTCTGAAGTACTTTCCACAAACATTGAATTTCTGGATCCAGGTCTGCCCTGTTTTGTGATCACAGAATCACAGAATCACAGAATTTCTAGGTTGGAAGAGACCTCAAGATCATCGAGTCCAACCTCTAACCTAACACTAACAGTCCCCACTAAACCATATCCCTAAGCTCTACATCTAAACGTCTTTTGAAGACTTCCAGGGATGGTGACTCCACCACCTCCCTGGGCAGCCCGTTCCAGTGCCTCACAACCCTTTCAGTAAAGAAATTCTTCCTAACATCTAACCTAAAACTCCCCTGGCGTAACTTTAGCCCATTCCCCCTCGTCCTGTCACCAGGCACATGGGAGAACAGGCCAACCCCCACCTCTCTACAGCCTCCTTTAATGTACTTATACAGAGCAATAAGGTCACCCCTGAGCCTCCTCTTCTCCAGGCTGAACAAGCCCAGCTCCTTCAGCCGCTCCTCATAGGACTTGCTCTCCAGGCCCCTCACCAGCTTCGTCGCCCTTCTTTGGACCCGCTCAAGCACCTCGATGTCCTTCTTGTAGCGAGGGGCCCAAAACTGAACACAGTACTCGAGGTGCGGCCTCACCAGAGCCGAGTACAGGGGGACGATCACTTCCCTAGCCCTGCTGGTCACAGTGTTTCTGATACAAGCCAGGATGCCGTTGGCCTTCTTGGCCACCTTGATGGTTTGCAAAGAGCCTAGCCCAAGATGTACTTTATTCTAAAATATGAGAAAAAGATGTTTTACAGGACAATGTTATAGCTGTTGCAGAAAGAGATGGTATAAGACATTTTTGGAAAAGACATAAAACCAAGAAGGTGCAATTGCATTGTTTTTCCGCAATAATAGTACCCATGCCATTATGTTTCTTAGCATCTTCTCAGACTTTCCTTACAAAATAAGCGCTTACAATGGCATAGGAGCCTCTTCCTACTAATCTTGCCCCATTCTCAGTAATTTTCCTGTTGTGAAACAGAGTTAGAAATGGCAAATATGACACTATGTCCTCCTGGCTCAGATGTGCTTTTAGCCTTCAAAGATTGTCATTTTATTCCTATCACTGCCACCAGGCTGGTGATAATGTGCCAAGATGTTTCCTCCTCTGGAAAAAACAATCTAATTATTTTGGAAGTTCCTTTGCAAGCCTGTTGTGAGATCTGCTGATACAATGCACTGTATAAGAGCTAGACAGTATTATGATTATTACTGTTATTCCTCACAAACTTTGAGAACTGATTTGCAGCCCCTCCTCCTTCTCTTTTTTCTTTTCGTGGAAGAGGCAGAAACCAGCAGCTGATGGGATCTGCAGGATTTATTTTTTATTACTGACCTTTTCCAAAGTCTCAGCAATTGTTTCGTTCCCTTTCTAAAACAAACACACACAGCTTTAAGCACAAGTCAAAGGCCGAAGTGCTATTTTTGAGTGGGTTTGCAAGCTTATTTTCATTTTATTCTTTTTTTCTGTCTTTGTACCCTCTCCTTAACAAAGACAGAAATGAATGGAATTCCATTTTGGAAAGGCATGAGAAACAGATGCAAACATGCATGCATCAGGCAAGACATTCTCTGAAACCTCTTCAGTTGGAAGAGCAGATTTAGAAAGACATTTGATGCTGGCAGCCCGTCGAATTGCTACCAACAAGCACAGCAGGATAGCTGTCCATCTAGTTATATAAATAAGCAAGTAAGTACGATGCACAAATAAATATATACGTATAAAAGTGTGTGTATATGTTCCTTGGAACAGAACTGTAGAACTGCAAAGCTGGAATTTGAATAAGCAGTCTGCATAGCTCCTTTTTTTTTTTTTTTAATTTTTATATTTTTTATTTCCCAATTGATATGCTTAATGTTATTTAGAGAGAAAAATGCTCTGGTCTGAACATGTCTTCTCCCTGCATTTTCATAGGATCTCAGTCTAGACTTAGCTAAGGATATTGTAGGACTTCAGTTAAGCCTGATACAGGGCTCATGAGATAGACAAGATCCCTGGATGGTTTTCATCTTCTCAGGTTTCCAAATATTAGCAAGCAATTCACAACAGCCATGCCTAAGCCCATACACAGGTTTACTAGCATCTGGAAGTAGCTCACTTTTTACCTGAGGGCTGTCTGTAGGGGGATAGCCTGTGGAGGCAGCACGTCTGTTCACATATTCACAAAATGTCAGTCCAGAGCTTTGTGCATTTCTTTGGTCAGTCATAGCACATCTGGTCTCATATGGATCATACCCCCAAACACTGCAGATTTGGCTGATTTTATCTGTAGAGAAAAACAATGGAAACTTTCTCCATGTTTCAGGCTAAAAGCTAGATGATTTCGCTAAATCATCTTCCTTGGACTGACAGCCTGGGGGACATCTGAGGTGATGAATTTTTGTCCTCTCGGAACCAGGCTGTGATCCCAATTGATTTTTGTTACAATTATGAGAAATTTGACTCACTCTGGCCCAGAGAGGAGCTGGACTGGTGGCCTAGGAGTGAACAATGCTTTTAGAGGATCCAAGCAGCAGAGCCACGTCCACACGAACGATTGTAAATGCAGTGTTGTACAGGCCATCTGAACTCTCACGCTGAGAGGGAGGTGGTTGAGATGATAGGTCCTGTAAACTCTGCAGTATCTGATGTTTAATACTCAGCTACTCAGCCAGCATTTACCCTAAGCAAAAAGGGGACATTTCTGTGGGTGTCTCTTGTTTGCCTATTGTCAGCACATCACTTGTTTACTGTAATACAATAAGGCACCATGATGTTACAGTCAAATTCCATGCCCACTTTTATAAATACAGCCCTGTGTGGCCCAGTTCCTCAGGGCGTTGCCCAGCTCTTCCTCTGCTGGTAGCAACCGCCCCTGTGCCAGGGCTCGGCCTGCTGAGGGTTGGAGGCTTGGGCCTGTCAGGGCCAGGGACTCCAGCAGAGAAAGGCTGCATAAAATGCAGAGAAAAAACAGGCCAGACGGTGACATAGAGCAGCAGAGTCCTTTTTATTCCTTTTGAATATCATGTGGAGCTCCTTGCTAAAAAAACCAAACAAACAACAAACAAACAAACAAACAAAAAAACACCACCACAGGACTTGTGATTCAGGGCCTAGCAGGAAGTAGGCCTCAGGGTGACAGCAGTGCATAGTCAGACCAGCAGAGGGTAAAATGGCAAAGATAAGAAGGATGAAAGATCCTTCTCCTGCAAAGCTCAGGCCCATCCTCAGTGATGAAGAGACATATGTGGTGCCCATCTATGCAGGACTTTTCCACCCCAGCCCTGCCAGCAGGCTGAGGTGTTCCTCACAGGGTGGTCAGCCAGCCATTTTCCAAGTCCTGTAATGCCTTGCCAATATCAAAATGACCCCATCATCTGCCGCCTGCTTTGCGGTGAGAAGAAATACGTTGAATGCCTTTCATCACTTGCTGGTCAGCATCTGCACATGCCTATGCAAGCTGTGAGGAGCTGGAGAGTCAATCCTTTCCTCTGCCTCAATTTCCTCACCTTTATAGATGAGGCGATTCAGCCATTTTAGTTCTCCAATCATCAGTGGTCCAGCAGACTTAGTGTAATAAAACAGTACTGTTGTGATCATTTTCTGTGATGTGATTGCCTCCAGCACTATAAAAACTCACTTTATTGCCTGAGGGCTATTTGCTGAGCTCTAATAAGTGGTCGTGATGTGGCATATGTTTCCTTTCCTAGCTTGGGTGGTCGTATACAGGGGTCATGTCAGAAAAAGCCTGATTCTGGAACAGGAGGACAGCGCAGATTTTGCATTTGAATTTGGTCTTCAGCCATGCTTAGGAAATGTGTTATATGCACCAAGAGACAGCACTGTAACCTTTAGACCTGGTCTCTCTTTTCCTGCCTGAAATTAAATTATACTGGCTACCTATAACCACCAGGCGACGCTAGAGTAATCTGAGATCCTGGTGCACGTGGAAGCCTTGATCACACCCTCTGTGTCCTAATCCTGCTCTTTATTGTAGTTGCAGGCAGGCAAAGAGGTCAGCAAGGGGCAATCCTGTGCTACAGAGAGGTGTGTGATCTTCCCTCTACCAGCGATGATGGTTCAACATATTGGTCCAGCACATCCAGCACAATGCGGCCTCTCACCCCTTCCAGTCTGAGCACAGGGCCAGAGTATAGGTGACAATGATTTTACTGACACTCCTTCGCCTGTGTGGGCTTTATGGCCGGAGGGCTATGAAAAGGAGAAAGAGCATGTGTGTCTGGCATGCTGAGCGATGGAGGGAGCTCCAGGCACGGGCGTGATGACAGTAGATGGTGAAATCATTAGCCCAGGATTATAGCAAGAGATGGGGCCTGAGCCACAAGAACAGACTCTGTATCCAGAGCTCGGGGGTGGTGGGGTTGGGCTTCGGCCCATCTCGGATTCAAACTTCAGTGCAGAATTCAGCAAAAAGACACACCAGGCCCAAGGGAGAAAAAGCAACTTATTCACATACGCAGATCAGCAGTAACAGTAGAGGGGATGCAGAGAAATACCTGCCAAGTACATCTTTAAATATTAATGTTCTCTCCTTTTTCTTTTTCTTTTTTTTTTTTTTTTTTTTTTTTTTTCTTTCTTTCTTTCTCTCTTTCTCTCTCTCTTTTTTATCCAGTGGGAAAGCCCCTCCCCACTTAAATACAGGATCTGGCGCCTTGCTTTCCTTCTCACTAAGGCATTCCATCCATCTCCAACACAATGAGTAACGCAGCTTTGCTGTGTGATAAACACTGTGACCTAGATCTCCGGATCACTCCCTGGGAGAACAAATGTCCAGCCTACCTTGGAAAGGACGAACTGCCTGTCAAGGCAAAGGAAGTTGCAGGGTGACTCAGAGCCAGGGCACCCAGATCCAGCCTCCTTTGGAAACAAGTAAAAATAAAGGTCACCTTTAGATTTCAATCAAGATTAGAATTTCCCAGGTTCAGGCTTGTTTTAATAAGGGGTTTGAACCAAATTGCTAAACTGAAACTTCCTGGCCCACTGGGGATGTTTCAGATTTGGAGCAAAATCTTGTTTCAAGCTCCGTGAGTTTGAATTTTTTCCTAGTAATAACTCTATATCTTGCTTGAATAAACTGGTAGTGGAGATTGTGGATGCTTAATAGTGTGGCTGGTTCTGTGCTTTATGATAGTGTCCTTTGCAATATTTAGGGACGAGGATATGCAAGACTTGTGAGCTGGATAGGAGGGCTTGAGCACTACTGTAGCTCTGAGCTGTGGCAAAGCATGAGAAAAAGAACTAATTTGCCTTACCTCATTTGTTGAAGATTATATATATATGTATTTCACACCTCCATCCCAGGATACTCCTTGCTTTATGCCTTTTCAGTAGTTGTTCAGGGAGACCAAAGTAAAGAAAAAAAAAAAACTGGAAGCAGATGAGCTACACTGGAAACCATTGCGGTTTCCAAGACAAGTGCTTGTAACTGATGCATTTAATCAACCTCCTGAACAGAAACCTGCCCTCCTGAGGACAAAGTCTATGCCAGACAAAGAGTTTTTCTCCAGGGTCATTACAATGAAGCTGGACTGCTAAAAGGATGTTACTGTGACAACCACCATTTCCACCCTGGTCTTTACCTACTGAATACAAACTGATTAGAGGATTTGTACTTTGTAGGATTGGGATTGCTGCTGTTGATTTTTTTGAGGCAGGATCTATCACTTCAGGGAATAAACTGTGAACATAAGAACAACGATTGCTGCTCAGGCCAAACAACTGTTCCCGTTCACAGAAGCTCTCCCCTGACATTGGACATGAGTGGGCGCCTGGAGAAGAGCATGGCCAGATGGCAATCCAGTAACAGTCTCTCCTCAGACTGTTCTTGCATCTTTCAGACAGGTGAATGTCTTTGTATGGAATATTTCCATGGATTTCTCTCTTTTGAACTGATCCAATCACTTTTTCCATTCAGTGTCCTAAGGCAAGGAGTTCAACAGCTGCATTACATGTTACAAGAGGAACCACTTATTTTTGATTATTTTTTTTTTTGAAATGTCTCATACTAGTTTAACTTGGTACCTGCTCAGCTTCCTGATTCCCAGTGTAAGCTGTAGATGGATAAAAAAACCTTCCACAGGAATGGAGTAGCTGGGGAGATTACCTTCTTTTTCATAAACTCTAATGGAACATTTTCCCCATGGTGCTTCCAAGCTGTGAAGAGCTGAATTCACAAAGTCACCCAAGCTCAGATTGGAGGCAACTCTGCACAAGGGTTGACATGTGCATTGACTTTGTGATGTGCTTGGCTGGCACAGGAACATGGCTACTCACACTGTCTTCTAGTAAATCTATTTTGAACTTGATCTCTAGGATATTAGTTTCTACTCTCACCATGAAGAAACATTTGCTTTTGCTGTTTTTATTATTTTATTAAAAAAAAATATGTATCAGTCCAGCTCAGATTTTGACCTTTTGCAGAGTTAAAATGTAAACAACTACCAGAGAACCTAGAAGAGATGGAAGATACAGGAAGACATCTTTGCAAAATGCAAAGACAATATTTTTGCAGCAGAGCTACTAAGCTTTTAGGTTTTGTGGACTACATGACAGTACTAATTGGCAAGCTATAATTGGCAAATTTAGAAACTAATCCTGCAATGCAGGAGTAAAATAGCCATTCAGTAATAATCCCTCTTGGAACAAAGACAGGAAATTCAATATCTTTGCAAAGTCCAAAGTTAAATTGGGGCCATGGGTTTAGTAAACAGCTTCTCCAGGGATTGCATTTGTAAACCATAAACAGATTAAGAAAACCCACTCCCGCAAAATATCCTCATCACAGTGATTTTTTCCCGTACTTAAATCCTATCTATATTTGTACTGTAAAATCTCCAGGAGTCATGGTAGGAAGGAATTTTCTTGCAATGCAGTGTTTTGCTTGATGAAGCAAAGGAGAAGGAAAAAAAAAAAAAAAAACCAAAAAAAAAAAAAACAGAAAGAGATAGACTGCAAAGCAAATACTTGACTTTTATTTTTTATTTTTCCCTGAGAGTCCTCCAAAGTGTTTCTATGGGAGTCACGGATTGTTTGTAAATTCTTCTTTGTTATCAGCAATCACCCCCCCTAGTCACATTGTCAGAAAATACAAATATACTGGATATAGACAATGATGCTTCAGTGGTTGGTTAAAAAAACAGAGGAGGTAGAGGAAAAAAAAGAACTTGCAGCTACATATCTTTCTTGGTATCAGTCACAATAGGTTGGAATCAGAACGTTTTTTCATGCACATGTTGCAGACACTCCTTGTTTTAGGTCTGCATCATTCCAACACAAGACCGGACCTTAATGAATGTGTCTTGGGAAGGGGAAAGGTGTATGGCTGAGGAAAATTGTTGTACTGCTGTTATTCCAAAGGAAGGGAAGGGAAGGGAAGGGAAGGGAAGGGAAGGGAAGGGAAGGGAAGGGAAGGGAAGGGAAGGGAACTGGGATCAGATGGCAATGAGCCACAAATATATGTACAGTGTTACATAGAGAATTATACATATTTTAGGTAAAGTAAAAAACTTTATCATAAAGCAGAAACTAACCCTTACACTGCTTTAGGAGGCCATGCAGAATGCTTTCCAGCAATCAGCTGTTTGATCACCCTTCTCCCCACTGCTGTGGTCACCAGGAAAACTGACAGCTGATTTGACAGGAACATTTTAAATATTGTTGTTTTCAAATGAATGGAGAAAACACTGTTAAAGAACTGTCTTTGCATTTCTGATGGAGGTTGAACAACTGAATGTTATGTAAGATGTAGGAAAAATCAGTGAAGGTCAGATTTGGTCTTGATGTGAGCTTATGAGGTGAAAAATTTAAGTCTGGTTTTGCTATCAGAAGGGAAGCAAAAAGAATAAAAAGAAAAAAAAAGAAAAAAAAAAAGGAGAAAATTCCTTTGGCAGGTCACTTTTTAGCAGCCCTCAGGGTCATTCTGTGCTAACGGTGTGTCTTCTGATGCAGACACCTGTTCAGTGGGAATTGTGCTGAGCTCACTAATTCGTTTTACAGCATCACTGCTGCATGGCTACGTGTAATGAAGCCCAGGCCACATGTATGCAGACACTGGGTTCTTTGCTGAGAAAGGATTTTTTAATCTTTTTCTCTCTCTCTTTTTTTTTTTTTTTTTAATTCTTTTTGGTAAAAACAAAAGTAAGAGTACATGACTGATAAACTGCATGATTCAGTCAGCTGGAGGATGCAGAATTATAGACATAATGACCCAATTTTGTGGAGAAAATTATCTAGCTGAATTGTTTTAATTTCAGAGGGAGTGAGACACCCTGAAATGTCTAAGCACTGCTATTTTTCTATCATATCTGAGCACATTCTCATTTTTCATATACTTACTCAGCTAACACCCCCCTAAGTGTTCTTCCTGGATCCTTTCTCCTAAGTTGTACTCATTGTATTCTAACTCTCCTTTACCATGTCTTTCACTCAGGCTTATAGCTTTTTTTTAAAATATATATCCAAGTGATATCATCCTGTCATATCCACTGGATTTTTATTTTTTTTTCTTGGATCTTTTTTTTCTTAGTTCTTAATCTGCCCACTTTCTGACTGCTTCTTTCTCTTGTGGTTCTACAACCTGCATACAGGGAACCCACATGATTTATTTATTTTTTTTAAAAGGCTATAAATCTTTCTGTGGGCCTTTTTGGAGTGTCTGTGTCTCTGGCAACAAAGCAGGAAAGAGGCAAGGAAGTGTCATTATACCCATTTGGGGAAACTGAGGCAGAGGGAAGGAGTGAATGAGAGAGTATCTGTCTACATGAGTCACCCAATGACAACAGGAAATCAAGCTATAATCTTTGAGGTCACAGGAGACCCTAAACCTAACCACAGAATTTTCCTTCTTTTCAGCAAATCATAAATGACTTGTTTCTGGTCCTTACCTATTCTGAAGGCAACCTTTGATGTGGTAGTTGAGGACTCCATTACCTTGTTTTACCCTTCGCTTCTCTGCTGATTTTTCTCATGGTATTAAATAATTTCCCTTATGAGCAATGTTTGAGGGGAAACATTATATATAGAAACGTATATTCATAAATGCCTTGCAAGCTCCTAGCTGATTTTATTGGAATTTTGCTTCAAATATTAAATCAGCCTCTTGCATATGGAGCAGGCAATTATCTGTGAACAACCTTTGATAGTAGCCTGATGAAGGAGGACATAATATCCACCAAAATCAGGGTGTTTCTCTCCTGAGTATAGCTGGACAGAGACAGGATGCTAATGGTAAAACAAGGTCAAGAGCAGTGTCTAAAGCTGCCTGAACAAGGTCCTTGAAGCCTCTGAGCCTCACAACACCAAGAGTCTTTCTATTGAGCCAGGCTTGTGGTGAGAAACTACTGACTATTAGGGGACTATTGTATTGTCTTTTCCATTAATACTCTTAGGATGCTTAATCATCATTCTATCAAATGTATCTGTGAAGTAGAAAGAAAAATTGTTGCTGTGCATTTTTTAAAGTAACCTGAGCAGAAAGAGAGTAAAATAATTCCAGTAGTGAGTAGTGCTCTAATAAAATTGTTTATAGGTCCCTTTTACATTAACAAATGAGCAATTAGAAGCACAGAGTGCTACAGAGTGATCTTCTCTAGGTAACAGTGCAGCCAGTCCCTGGCTTTGGTGTCAGCTGAGTAGAAGTGATCCTGAGAAACCCTAGGACAGCCTTGATCCATGAAAGCTTGTCTTCTGTCTTCTCAAAGTCATTGGTTAGCTCACAATCACTTAGAGCTTGTCCCAGGCTCACCCAAAACATGAACTGAACTTATATGAAGCTGTCACAAGACTTTCTAGAGGACATCCTTGTCATGTTTCCAATGATTTGGGATCTGTGAGGCTACTACTTCACAGTCCCTGCATGCAGAGATCCAGGAGGCTGGTTATTACTTTCACTAAAAGGCAATGACACCCATGGAAGATGGGTGGATTCTTTTTCTCCCCTCCCCTCTTTCCTCTCATCTACCTGCAGGTGCTTCTGAAACAGAAATCTTTTGGATGCATCCCATGGGAGTCAGTGGGGGAAACGTTGTCTCCTATGAGATTCAGGCGCCAGCTCTTTGGGGATGTTCAGATTGTATGTCTAGACGAGATAACATCCATCTCTGTACCCAGGAGCTAACCCCAGGGGGACCCATTATTCATGTATAAAACACCAAGAGAAACTTGTGCTGCATGCAGCTTCCTTTTTCTTTCCCTCCTCCCCGTGGGAATTTGCTTGGTTTAACCCTTCCATCCCTATGAGGCAGTGGCTTCCCTGCTCAAAACCACGGCTGTTTACCCTTCCACCCTTCAGGGCTCAGCACTCTGCACCTGCAAAAACAGCACGGCTGACTGAACAAAGCCAGGTGAGCCTTCATCATCAGCTTTAATGTGAAGTCCAAACCCAGAGAGACCTCCTCCTTTCCCCATGGAGGATAACAGCTCTTGAACTAAATCTCCAGCCCTGCCTGGAGTGCCCAGACAGCACAAAACACCTGGCAGTTTCCCCCAAGAAAGCACCTGGAGTTTCTCCTGAGATAGAAGAATATCCACACAGCTCAGAAGAACAGTAGGGATATGCAAGGTCACAGAACAAATTCAAGACTTATTATTCTGATTTACTTTCAGTAACATCATGCCCCTTGAAATTCTCATGAGCTACTGTAACTTAGGGAAGGCTTAGGAATGCCTCGCATTCTGGGTAATGGTAACTGGGGTAAAGCATCTCCTAAGACTAAGAAATGTGTAAAACCAGTGAATGCTATCCAAACATGCATTTTTCCCATTCTGGACTATGCAAAGGGCTGCACATCACTCTTTCATGTTTGCCAGCATCATGGTCATGCATAGGTCATGTCCGGACTTATTTGCTACTTATTTGACATGATCTACTTTAATTGTGCAAATTCCATAGCAGTTCTTTTTTTGCCTGATTTCTTGACTTTTTTTTTTTTTTTTTTTTAACTTACTCTTCAGCACTGAACTGTAGCACCCATCAGGTTCTTGGTCTGAATCTTGCAACATGGGAAGAGACATCTGGCATGGATCCACTACCTCTTTCTATCTAGATGGACAATGAAAGGGCAAGTGGCAATGGAAGAGAGATAATAAAATGGGATCCAGTAGAAATAAATTATACATATTGACCAAAATATCAACCTTTTAATTATTTATTTATTTTAATTTTCTTGTGAAGGAGAACTGCAGGTGTTTCACAACATCACAACTGTGTCATTGCAGTGATAGAAGCCCATGACTAGATCAGAGTAGTAAAACTTTTGCTAGCAAAAATGTAGAAGAATCAAACATTTTTGATGAATGTTTCTACATTTCAATAGAAGTAAGATGTTGCAGTCATATCACATGAGAACAGTGAAGTCGGCTCTCAGTCCATTAGTAACTAAGCATAGTTTTAAACATCTTTAGTGAGGGATAAACATTTTGTAATCAGTAGGCCTGGATAACTTGTACCCCAGAGTCATGAAAACCCTGCCTGAAGGGATCTCTAGTCAATTCATGTAAGTTTTGAATAAATCTTGGCCTAAATTCCAGGAGATTAGAGCAGCTAATTTTGTGCTAGTATATTCAAGAAGGGCAAGTGAGATGATCCAATTGTAAACCAACAAGTCTAACACCAGTTTTGGACAAAATAAAAAGAAACAAAAACATAAGTCAAATAATAAAAAATAGAGAAAAAATCTTCTTAATGTCAGTCAACATGTTTTAATAGAAATGAGCCATGGAGAAGCAATGTAATTTCATTTTCTGAAGAGATCACAAGTCTAGTTAGCAAAAGACACTGTGGAAAGATAATGGAAAGCCATTCGAATGGCTTTATCTTGCCCAGCATGTTCATTTAAAAAACAAGTTGCTTTTGTCTAATTCCAAAAATTCCATGCTAAACAGGAGGTGATTAAACAGCTGTCCAAAACCAACCAAACAAGCAAACAACAACAAAAAATACACCTTATGAAGTAGGAACCTTTTACAAATGAAGGGGTCCTGGTAAATTTAGAAGGGGAGTTGAGGGAATCAAATGTTCTCCCAGTGTTATTTGACAGAATGATCAGATGAAACTGCAAGGGACAAGGAGAACAGTTTGCTTAAAAATAAATAATTAAATAAAAATTTCTCTCCCGCACAAACACTCTTGCCATGCAAAGAGGTGAAAAAATAGGTGAAAAACTGAATCTTCACCTAATTTGAACTTGATTGAAAATGAAAAACAGCATTTCATCCCCTCAGGAGATATCTGGGGCTATTTTTCACCCTTAAAAATGAAGTGGGACTTTTATTAATATGATAGTGATGTAATGATCAAGATTCCTGATAAACAGAGCCTATTCAAATGAAGTATATATATTTAAAATAAAACCCCACCCCACCCTCATCCAGACTCCCCCCTCCTACCCCCCCACTTAAAAATAAACAAATAAATTCGGAGGTGCTCTCAAAAAAGAGGATTGTTTTCTGAAAAATGGTGCCTCTGGAAGGGTCATAGTGGGCAAGTAATTGAACACGTGGGAAAATTACACTCAGAGAATAGTTATCAATGGTTCACTGACAAAATGGAGTACAGTTCTGCAGGGATTTGTTCCCGCTTCCTGTGCTGTTCAATATTTTCATTAATGACTGAATGATAGAACACAGAGTTTTGTTATTAAGTTTGCAGATGACACTGATCTGGGAGTAAGTGCTGGAAGGCAAGAGGACAGTTTAGTATGATTTTGACAAATTGGAGAAATGTTCTAAGAAAAAAAAGAAAAGAAAAGAAAAGAAAAGAAAAGAAAAGAAAAGAAAAGAAAAGAAAAGAAAAGAAAAGAAAAGAAAAGAAAAGAAAAGAAAAGAAAAGAAAAGAAAAGAAAAGAAAAGAAAAGAAAAGAAAAGAAAAGAAAAGAAAAGAAAAGAAAAGAAAAGAAAAGAAAAGAAAAGAAAAGAAAAGAAAAGAAAAGAAAAGAAAAGAAAAGAAAAGAAAAGAAAAGAAAAGAAAAGAAAAGGGTGCTGTACAGTAAAAATGAGTACAAAGATACATTCCTTAAGCAGCAATAAACAGTTTCCCAAAGGTGGGGCTGGTAATGCTGGCTAGGTAGGGGGATCTGGGGTTGCAAAGGAGCACAATATGAACATGAGCCAACAGTGTCATAAAATTGCAAAGAAGGCGAGCAGCGTGGGGGAAGCATAAACACAAGTGTCGACTGCAAAATATGTGCAGTTATCTTTTCCTGCAGCTCAGCATTGATAAAGCCTCAGTTGGAGATTTTGCAGAATTGTGTGGGTAATTTTGGACCTGTGATGCAATACAAGATGCACATCAACTGGAGGATGTTGAGAGGAGAGTGATAAGGTTGGAGGTCTAGAAAACAAAACCATGGAGAAAGGGAAGGCGTTCTTTATGTTAGAGAAGAGAAGACTGAAGGTAGAATCATAGAATCATAAAGTCATTTAGGTTGGAAAAGACCTCTAAGATCATCAAGTTAACCTGGCACTGCCAAGTCTATCACTAACCATGTCCCTAAGCACCACATCTAAGTCTTTTAAATACCTCCGGGGATGGTGACTCAACTGCTTCCCTGGACAGCCCGTTCCAATGCCTCACAACCATTTCAGTGAATTTTTTTTTCCTAATGTCCAACCTAAGCCTCTCCTGGTGCAACTTGAGGCCATTTGCTCTCGTCCTGTCTCTTGTTGCTTGGGAGAAGAGACTGACCCCCACCCTACTACAAATTCCTCTGAGGTGTATCAAAGGATGCTGTGGAAAGGAAATGAATGACCTGTTTCTCCATGCTCATGACAGACTGAAGTCATGGCTTAAATGTAGGACAGGATCCCAGACAGGAATGAGAAAAAAAATAAAAAATAATAATAATAAAAAAATCTCTGTAATCGGAAGGTAGTGAATCATTCAAGTGCATTGCTTGGGGTGTTGTTCCCCCAGGAGGATTGCCAGAGGTCTTTAAGCAAAAATTAGAGAAACGTCTGTAGGGATAAACCAGCTGGAATTGATCCTGAATTACGGAAGGGAGATAGTCTGGAAAGGGATGTAAAAATACCTTTCATCTCCATAATTTATGAACACTAATGAAAGCAACAATGCAGTAGATGTAGTAATACAGAAAAGAGTGCTAATTTGAGGTAGAGTGGTGACTAAATACAGGGATAAGCTGTGTATGCAAATGGTGCCACTGCTCTTGCTTTCTTCAGAGGAGTGATGTAAATTATGAGGGAGAAAACAGAGATTTCATTGAGACTTGAAGTTTGCAGGGAAAATTTAAGCTATCTGTGAACCTGATTCCAGTTTAGGTAATAGTTTCACTCAAAGGAAGTGGGAACATTTTTAAAATTAATGAAAAATTTTGTTTTGACATCATCAAATCAAAACATTTTATTTCTTGTTTTGAAACCGTATTTTATTTTAAAGTCAATCTTTTTAAAAACAACAATTTAAAAGAAGATTTAAAAGGTGTTGAATCACTTCAAAACAAAATGAAGGATTTTTCATCAGTCCAAAATTAATTTAGGCATTTTGTTCTCAAAAAAATAAGAGGGGGGGAAGAAAATAGCTCAGTCAAAAATATTTTTTTCCCCAGCAATATTTTGTTTGGTGACAGAACAGAAAGAAAAAGCTCATTATGCCCTAGTTCTGTTTGTCAAGCCTTGTGAGACCTGGGAGAGCCTTGATTCATAGCAGCTGTGCACCAGCTCATTTCAACTACTTCTCTCAGAGTAGTCTTGATTAAGATTATTTTCTCTCCTTTGGACTTCAGACCCTTTGTCTGTTGTCTATTAATTTGCAACAGCCAGGGAGGTAGTTAGTGTGTTCCTCTACACCTTAATGTCAGCCTCATGGATAGGCATAAAAAGCAATGAAAAAATTGTCAAGGGTGAAGACAAGGACTTTGAAGGCCCAACAAAAGAGCTGGTAGATGAAATGTAGCGGTCTCTGATACCTAAAAAACAGGACAGTGCTTTTTTTTTAGAACTCAAGCTGAAGGAATCTATGATTTAACATATTCTTCCTCTTTTTAACTTATTTTCCATCACATATATATTGTGAATAATGCTTCCTGTTTCTGTACTTAATTTGTCTTGTGATCCCCTAACTCTTCAGTGAGAATTGTTCCCTTTCCCTGCAATCAGGACTGGAGCAAGCAGCCTGACCAAGCTCCCTCCTCTGACGAGCCCTGGCCAAACACCCGACAGCACACTGCTGCCCTTTATACTTAAATAAGCATGTCTCATAGGGTTTGTAATTTATTTATTTATTTATTTATTTTTTTGAGCTCTCCTCTCCCATGTCTCTCTGCTCACCTGTTTTCATTCAACTTTTTTGATTTTGCCAAGGCCCACATATCACTCAAACATCTCCATTAAAATGTATCATTTTTTTTTTCCTCCCTCAGAAATTAGCCTGCTGTTCTTCATGCAAAAACCTCCTTCTTTTAAAGCAAGGGTATCAGAATATCCTCACAGCAACTCCAACAGTTACTGAGACTCCTGAAGGACACTTTCTGGAGTGTGGCATCCTGCATTTGGGGGCCCATTTTATTTCTCTAGCTGCTCACTTGTACCTTTAAACATGAACCCTGGAGGGGGCTCCTGCTTGAGGCAACATCTTTGTAGTTGATTTATTTATTTGGAAGTACAAGGTGTCTGTCATCTCCCAGGCAACACATGTAAAATCAAGTGCCTGAGTCAGGTCTTGCTTGAACCAGGGCTCCCAGCAGTATGCCTCGGTGGATATCAAACTGAGGTGAATGTCTTCAGATTCATGGCCTGTGTACTTCTAAATATCTTACCAGGCTGCAGAGAAAAAGAAACATTTAGAAATGCTTTGTATTCCCATCCCATTCAAATCCATAAAGCCTACATTCCTCTGTTGCTTGTTGGAAACAGCTTCTCTTCCACAAGCAAGGGAAATTATTTCAATTGTTTGTATTTGAAACACTCGGCAGTTGTCATTGAATTCTGTGGCATGTTAATTCAATGACCCCAATTAATTTTAGCTTGTCCCAGTAAGTAATGGAAAGAAAATTGTTTTGAAGACTTCTGACAACAAGCCCACTTTGAAGTCCAGCCCAGGGAGTTTTCATGAGTTGTAGTTTCTGAGTGAAGCCTCCGATTTCAAGGAAATAACCTGTTCTCGTGCTCAGCAAGGCCTTGACTGCAGAGCAAGCTCCTCTCCACGTGCCTGTATTGTATTGGGTATACTCCCAATGAATTTGGTGCTGGCCTCCCTCTCCTCTCCTGACTTTACTGCCTCTTGCTGCATTTGAGAGTTTCCTTCCACTCACTACTATCTCACACTGAAGACTATGGAAATGTTTAGTTGGCACTTATTTCTCACTGATATCTTCTCAGGGGTGTCTCAACCAGAAGAGGCTATGAACAATTTCGTATCACTGCTGGACCACTTTGTCCAACTCGTCCTCCATCCTCTGACAGATTTGTCTGAGGATCTTAGAGGCAAGCTGTGACAATGACAAAAATTACACATGAGAATGCGGGGTAGAGGTTGTCCTTCACACTGTCTTCAAGAGGAAACAACCTCACACAGGCTGGCAAAAGGATCCCAGGGGATAAATCTGGGGCTGAACAGGGTGAATGTGCTTCATTATAAAATCTGTGTGAATACAGTAAATGGCACTGAATTTGTCTCCTCAATATATAATATATCTCCTATTGCACTGTATGCTGTTCCATTTCTATCTGAATTAAAAAAGCAAGTAATTCAACCCATCTGAGACAAAAAGCAAGGTGCAGGGAATCCGTCTTCAAACAGGACAAACGAGTGCTAATGAAAACCAAGAGTCCGGAGTGAGTGTGTTACAAAGAAAAACTTTGCCTCTGAAAAGGGTTTTATGTTTCCCTGAAGCCAGGAGTAGCTGCATTTATACCCGCTCCACAGCCTGTCTGATATTGATATGTCTGAGTCGTCTTTGAAAGCCTGGCTCTTTCTTCTGATAGATAAATATAAACCCAGATGATTTTCACCCATCTGCAAGAGAAATCATTATGAAATTAATCAGTGATCACCCAAACCACATGGGGAGCTCAGAAAGGTTTTTTAGGCTTTTTCAAATGGCTGGCTGTTCTCTCCCCATCTGGTTGTGTTTAGCTCTGAAATATAATTTTCAGTGCTGATCACTTCTGGGTAGACCATACAATTAAGGTATTTGAAAAACAAACATTTCTAAACCACTGATCGTTTGGGAGACAGTTTAGAAACGACAGCCCATTTTCCAAGAAGATGGTTGGGAAAGGGAACCTGAAAGCTTAAGATAACATTGAAAAGGAAACAAGAAGTCCAGGGAGGGGAAGAAGAAAAAAAGAAGAAAAGAAAAGAAAAAAAAAAAAAAAAGAAAAGGAAAAAGAAACCCAACAAGCAAACCCACCCTCACAAGTATTTTAACTGCTTCTCTAGTACTTTCAAACTAGTATTATTTGAATGCTTTAAGGAAACTAGTCTTGTTTCTCTGTGTTTGTATGGATTCATACTGCTCCAGGAGGAGTAGATTACTGAGAAGGGAAACCTTCAACAGTTTGAAAATGGAGATATTTGCAGTGAGTGATAGGAGGAGTTTCAGCTTGATAACTCTATTTTGGATTTTACAATACCAAATTTCAAGCAGGAAGGATGACAGGACTGAGGGCCCAGAAACAAATTTGGACGTGCCTCTCTCTTCTGGTACCCTGCTGATAATTTCTCTTTCCCACCTAAACTCAGCTCATTTTGGCTCACTGCCCACTATCCTCGGGCAGCTGCATTCTTTTTCTTAAACAATTCCAAAACTTTATGTTGTTGAAAGTAAGCGCTGAGTGCATTCTCACCTGAAAGATGACTCTGAGCCAGGAAGTTTGGTAAAGTTCCATTTTGACTGTTTTATCAGTTACCCAAAAAGATAGAGAAGGCAAAAAATAAAGACTGTATGATTCAGTGGCTGGTACAGGAACACAAGTGTTCAGAAGCAAGCCAAAAATGAGCAGCTTTGAAGTCGGAGAGTGTTCAGATCTTACTGTGAATGCTGCAGAGGCACCCCTATGTAATTCATTTAAATCAAACCAAAATCAGAATCTTCATCTCGGGGAAGGCTCAACCCAGGCTCCAAAAGAAGAGGTGAAGCCCATCTCTAATAACTACTGCAATCATCTCTAGCAATAGCTACTGTAATCAACTGTGCTTTGAAAATAATTCAGTGATAGAAGGATATCTAGATTTCCTCGAAGTCAGTGGCCACCACTGATTGAGGAGAGAAAAGATTTTGGATCCTGCAAAGGAAGGTGATGGAGAGGCCAGCGTAGAAGCCTCCAGAATCTGAGATAAGCTTTGGCTAAGCCTTTTAATACTTGGATGCTTAAGCAAAGATAACCTCCAAGCTTTTGGCAGCCCGGCCCACAACTAGCTGAAACACAGAAGGACTGGGTAATTATCTGATGCGGTAAGAGCAATTATGGAAAGTGTGTAAAAGGTAAGGGAAATTCTACCTGACACTACAGCTTGCTCTCACATCTGGGATTTTCATACCCAATGCATGTTCTTTCCCTTCCCTTTGTATTTTAATGCTTGCTGAAATAAGTCTACAGGTAGGGCATGGCTTTCCCTCCTTCCCAGTCAACCCTCCAAAAAGTTGGAGCATCATGGGTTTCTGGAGAATGGGAGTCAACCCCTGGCTCCTTCTCCAATGTTGTTCCTGGGATGAAGAGGCTGTAATAATTCTTAATTTCTCGTTTTTTGAACTGTTGCTACTCAGAACGTGATTATAGTCAAACCTACAGAGCTAGACCTTCGCAGACATTGGGAAGACTGCATCCCAGCTTGCAAGATCTTCTAAGCAGTGTGCAGGAGTTGCTTGAATCCCTGGAAAGCACCTAGGGAGCTTCCATAAACAACTTTTAAAATGATAATGATAGTTAATGACCTAATTTCCTAGCCAGCCAAAATACCTGCAGAATCAAAGTCCCATATCTGAATTAATCTAAACTCCTGGGAGGTTTTGTTCTGGACTTAATCTTCACAATTACTGCTTTCTGTCTGGCATTTCTTGGGTCAAATAAAGACCTCAGTTTAGATACCCGCAATGTTGTACATAGTCACAGATAATTACTAATTTTCTGTAAAATAATAGAGATTGTAGTATCGTATAACAGCAAGGATTCTCAAGAGAATCCCTAGTTTACTGCCCTCCATTTTTTCTTTTTCTCATTACAGTTATATTTTTTCTAATTTCTAATCCAAATTTTCTTCTCTGTAAATTGGGATTCCCCCTGCCCCCCTCCCCCCCCCCCTTTATTGTTTGCTATGGTGAAAGAGTCACCATCTACCTCTTTATTCCACCTTTCCACATATTAAAAACAGTTTATCGTGTTCCTCAGCCTTCATTTTTTACTTTCTTTTTTTTTTTTTTTTATTGTTTTGTACTATGCAGTGATTCCTAAATTTTACCTCTAAATATCCTCTGCCTGTTGCAGAAAGGCATACAAACTCCATCACCGTCAGTTCAGACTGAGATCTATCTATATCTTTGAGGGATGCACTAGGCAAATCTATGCAAACTAGCTAACTAACTAAATAAATAAAAAATCAGCATATTCTGCTTACTCTTGCAAGACGGCCTTTTGTGGTGAGTTCTTTGTAATTATCACTTAATTGTCATTGAGTCCATGTTGCCAAAAGTTTTAAGACATGAAGATTGGATGCTGGTAAACTTTCCAGCTCACGGAGTATTCTACCTGTTCCAGAAAAGACTTCGGCACTTGCATAGAGCCACATGCTCACAAGCCTGTGTTCTGGCCTAAATGATATTGACAGGGTTTCTGACTTATGATATCATCTCCCTTTGCCAGTAAGACCAAATAATGTTTGTTGGTTTGATTAACCGTCTTTTCTTGGAAATCCTCCATTGCAAAAGCATCTCTGTTAAAAAGTCCCTAAAACTCATGGAATGTTCTCCAATAGCCTGAGACATGGATAAAAAGTCCTAATTCAGACCTAATGAGAGGAAATATGTTTTCCCCCTTCTTGGCTTCAGTTTTCTATGACCATCAGAAAAATAATTGCCCAGCTGTACATGAAAGGGCCCCTTTGGGTAGATGGTTCCGGGTTTCGTTGTCCAGTCTTTCCCTCCTAGCAGTGAGACTCTTTTGGTGAAGAGATGAGGATTTGGGACGAGCTTTAGGCAGTAGTCATTGGCCTACTTATATGCCATGGACTGGAGAGCAGGTCACTCATCTCCAGATGTGTCAAAACTGTGAAAGTGAGATGTAGTGAACGTGGCATGAAAGGTCCTGCACTGTGTCCAGTGGGACCACCATAGTCTGCAGGAATTTGTGCAATATACAGCTCTGCATCTTCCCCAGAGGAGCAGAGCTGTCTCTCATGAACCCTTGTCACATTTTGTCTTTGCACCCAGAAAAGGACAGCTTCTCCTTTGTGGAGCTTAAGAGCCAAGCAGCCTTATAGTCCAGTCACTCAAATTCTGCACAGTTCTATTTTTATTTATAACCTCATTAAAATGCCATCATCTTTGCTCTGTCTTTAGATGTTCATTTAACTTGTCTGTGTAAAAGAAAATCAGTTTATTTTACTAAACTAATAAAAGTGTATGATGTTTTTCATTACACAGGTACTTAAACTGTTTCCAGATTACAGATGAAGATTATGTACTTTTGCTTCATGTTAATTATGACATAAAGTAACATAACTATATTCATGTTATTTGTATTCACTTTTATTTTAAAATTCATGCAAATGTAAAATTGTATATATTGCACCCAGAAAAAAAAAAAAAAAAAAAAAAGGAAACAAAAATGATGTGTAGACTGTTCGTTTTTCATAGTGAATAAATTAGATTCTTATAGTCATGTGGAATTCATGAGCTCAAACATACCATGGCATGGATTATACTTTATGCAATTGTATTTACATTTATTTGCTAATGTTAAAAAATACAGAAGGATTCAATCAAATGTCTAAAACAGCAGGACTTTAGGAAACAGCCAACTTGGACAACCAAGTCTAGGACTTGATTAACTGTCTGCTCTGGTATATATAAAATTATTTTTTTCCCTTGCTACCATTGTATCTTTCTCTCTTTTCAGTACAACTCAGCTTTTCTGGCCTTGCTCACAGTGAATCACCAGGAACTCAAACACTCAGCCAGCATACACGCTACTTTATCTGCATTGCTTTATGAGTTTGCAGGTGCCAGAAGAAAGTTCAGATGCTTCTTATCTTCAATTTCACAATTTCAGTTTATATATATATACATATATATATAACAACAGTGCTCTGTAACCTAACATATTTCCCATATTTGGAATGAAAACTTTTAATCTATTTGCTTATACACATTTTCTTACTATTTCTAAAAAATTGGTAGTTCACTCTCTATTTTGTGTGAACTGTAATTATTTACTGGTGAGTCAGATTCTGAATTCCTTTCTTAAGCCAAATTCCTATTGACTTGCATGTGAGTTTTCTCTGAGTAAAGACACCACTATAGCCCTTCTGTAACTCCAAATTTAGTATTATTCATTGTGAATTATTAAAAAAAAAAAAAAAAGAAAAAAGTTATATATAGCTATCAGGTATAGCACCACAGGTGACATGCCATAATGAGTGGGATGAGTTACAAGGCACTTGAAAAATTGAACAGCAACATTTGGCTCTGAGGTACCACAGGGAAAAGCTTTGTGACACCTCCAGTGAAAGTCTGGGGAAAAATAATCAAGTTACCATGCTAGAAAAAAAAAATCTTGATGCAAGACTTAGTAATGATTTGTCTTGACACCAATAGTAAATGTCACGAACTTTTCAAAATATACTGAAGTTGCCCAGAGCAGGCCACTGAAAGAAAAACAGAAGGTTCACTTTGGGGCTGAAAATAGGTTCACTACAGGATGGACTTTGGCTTTACAATGTAGAATTGGACTGGAAAGTACACTGACTCAAAGCATGAAAGGAGCTGAGATAACCCATCCATACACAGTGAACACACGCTGTTTCTTGACACCCAGCTAAATATTCACTCTACATTTCCCTCCGAGTTCATTCTCATCACTGTGAGTGCAAGACATACAAAACAGAAAAGAGAACACTCTACTAGCTGATTCAAGCATTGGCTAGAGTTGTCAGGTGTAATACAGTGTTTTTTCTTGATGTGCTGAGAATAGCTTCGTAAGTGCAGCTGTGTGCATCTGGCATTGAGCACCTGCTCTGCATGTACAAGTCCTGATTCCAGTCCTCCCTACACCACTGGGCAAGAAAGTGGTTTAGTAGGGGCATAAAATAATTCAAAAAGACTATTGTGGAAGAGAGAGCTGATGAGCCAGACCCCTGTTACCATCAGCAAAGGTTTCAGTTTAGCTTTTAGGGAAATAATGATCTTTTGAGTAGTGACTGGCTTGCTGAGCACTTCCCTTGTCATATAATTGCCCATGAAATTGCAGCCCATACGGTTAAAATATTAAACAGGATAACATTACACTTTTTAATCCACAGCTGAGACAAAGCAGAGATCAGGAATAATCCTGCTCAACAGCACCACGTTTACTGTCTGATGTGGGAGATGTTGATTAGCTTTTAAGTAGAAACACATTTTTTAAAGTTACATAATCTGACTCTCAGATTTCCCCCTCCCCCTTGAAGAGAATTAAACTAAATATTATGGGAGATTAAAAAGTTCTCCAGTCATTTGGTTTTGGGGGGAACGGGGTGCACCTGCAGCTGGGGTTTTCCTTTCCCTTGCTCCCAAACCCATTGCTCAGTGAAGCATATTTCTGCAGTGTGTTGTGTACAGGATCATACATTCTAGTCTTCAGAACCTGACTCAGCTGTTACTCAGTACTTCCTCTGGCAAAACTGATGGAAATTTGCCTGAAGTAAGACTAGAAATTGAGTGAAAATGGCAGGAAATATAAGGAACTGGGACATAGAACTTGGAAGGAGAAAGGGACTCTAACATGAGTCATGCCCCATGCCACATGTCCCAGCAGCTTTGGACCTTGGGACACCCCTCCTTGGACACTAGATAACTTCCTGCTGCTTTTCTTAACTTGATCTGGCTTCTTTTGCAATGAGCTGCTTTTGGATGTAATATTTGGACCTACACTAAATTTTTTTTTCATGCCTGTTGCTCCTCATGGAGGTACCAAAGGGCAGGGCACAAGCTCCACAAGTTGTTTCTGGTACTGCCTACTACCTACTGTCCTCTTTGCAGATTGTGCTGGGAATTGGTTTGGGTACTGGCAGGATAAATGAATTGAGAGAAATAATGTTCCCCTTCTTGGTCATGTTTCTGCTTGGAGTGCAACGAGTAAAGAAATTCCTTGAACAAAATGTTCCAGCTGTGGTATTTAAGGTAACATATAGAAACGAACAAAGTAAATCTATGCTAAAATATATTTTAGAAATGTTCTTAATTTTGCATAGGCAGCCTAAGTTAGTCAACATTGTTTAGAGCAATAGTAGAGTCAAAACAATTCAGAATGGTTTGGGTTAGTCCAATAAAGGATACTAAAGTTGAATTTGAACCTCTATAGTAAGTCATCTCAAGTTAAGAATACTGCTTATTTTCCATTTTCCCCCTCTCCTTTTTTTTTTTTTATTTATTTGAAGTGTAGACATCCCTGCCAACAGGAACCTAAATAAAATTGGATGGATTTTTCAGAAGTACAGAGCACAAACAAATCTAATCAAAATCATAAAGAACGGTGGGTGTTCCGAAATTTTAGGTGTCCAAATTGGGATTTGGCTTCAGAGAATTAGATGAAAGAAATTAGAATTTCTCTCTTGTTTGAGAAGTTTTGGCTCCAAAATATACTACCCAGCCCATTGTATGAGTGTAATGTTCAGTGAAATGTGAAATGTCAAGCTCTATTTAAACCTCTGGGAAACTAATAAAGCCCATGTACACTTCTGCAGTGTTCACCTGGGAAACTGGCCCTTTTTCATTTCTTGCAATTGCTTACCAAACAAAACTCAAAACAAGGATCATAATGTCGCTTTTCTGTGCATTTCTTTCTCTCTCTCTCTTAAAACAAAATCAAAACAACAACAACAACAAAAAGCCTTATGTATCTGTTTATTTCTTTTCCTTATTTTCATCATTCTGGAATTTCAAGCATATAAAAGATGCCAAAGTAATAGCCCTGAAAGCAATTTTCCAGGTTGAACTTGGAGGTGAAAGATTACATCACTCACCAAGCCTGGGCTCTGGGGCCAGTTCAATCAACATTACGAAGAGTCTTCTGAGAAGCTGTGTCAGCCTTGCTTGCAAAAGTGCTTTTGTGTAGCGGGCACAACTGACTGCTACAAGCTAGACAGATCTCAGCATAAAGCAGAAGCCACAGAAATGGCCCTTTTTTACAGTGCCTTCAGCGATTCCGCTCCTCACAATGAGACAAGGTCAAGCCCAAGGTGGTCTGAACAAGAGTTGATCCTATTCAATGCAGGGAGAAGCACTGAACAGAACGGGTTTTAGCTCCCATTTTGTGAGGCCTCAGTACAAGAGGATCAAGGGCAAGTGGTCATGGTCTTGTTGGATTGTCATTGGGTTTTGTTTGGTGTCAAGAAGAAAGTAGAATGAACACAGGGAAAAAGAGAGGATAAAAAGTAAGCTGAATTTCAGGCTCTGTCAAAACATCCAGGCGGCTGGAAACAAGGTTTGGCTAAAAGAAAAAGACAAACATCAATCAATACAGATTTAATTTCCAAGCTTCCGAGAGGGTATTGCAATCCAGACTTCTGGCCCAGGGGTCAGACCCTTGCCCAGTAGCAGCTGTATTTTATGTACCCAAACCCCCTTAACATTTTCCATTTTAGCCAAGGCTCTGCATACTTCTGTTCTTGCTCTCTGAAATTCAGATGAAACAGCTGCAAGCCGCACCATGCCAGGCAACTCCTTCTTTAATTTTTCTCTCTCACAGCAATAATAAAAATATTAAGCTGGTTGACACCATGTGAATGAGAAGGTTAATCAAAACCAGACCCCACTGGTGGCCCATTTCCAGTTCAGCTCAGATGGGTGGCAGGGGTAGAGCCAGCTACATGCAAAATTTTGAGTTTTGATGCAGATGGTTGAACAGGGCCTGAGATGTATCGAAGTGTGGCATGAGTCCCCTTGTAGTATAGTCTTTGACCAGGGATGGGCCCTCATTTTATTAGTGCTCAGTCCTCTGCGCAGGACTTCTGGCTCATCTTCTTTCCTTCCCAGCTTCCAGCCTGAGGTGATTGCTCACTGGAAAACCACCCACTGCTTGTCATAGTTAAGTATGAACAAGCATTCTCAGAAAAGGCCATCATGGGCCACAGGAAACATATGCATATATTTGTTTTCCATTAGTATTAATTACATTTTAAAAACCCAGCTATTTCTTTCCTGTCTTTGGTTGGAACTAGTGGAGGCAAGTCCAGTTCTGGGAAGCACAGATATTCCTCCTTTTCGGAGCACAGACAGAGATGTGTGTTCAGAGGAGAAAGTCCCAAGCCTATGACCCAGATGACCAAACGTCTCCAGGCTGGGCTAAGGAGCTTTGAATTAAATTCCATTTGCTGACAGACACTCACTGGAAGAAATCATTACGAATCTCCTTTTGAGAAGCAAATACCTACGCCTACACACCAAAGTGAAGTCAGCAAAAGCATCAGATCCAGAATGCACCCAACTCTCAGACCCATATGCCAGGGTTCAGCCTATTATTAGATAACAAGCTGAAACGTTTAAATCACATGTAATAGCTGAAGGCTTCTCCTGTGAAACAGATATTGGCACTGAAGAGTCCAGAGCTTTTATTTTCTAAATTGCTCTTCAATTTTGATATTGATGGAACATACCACTTCTCAGCACTGCAGTCAGGGAAGTGATGTCCAAGGCCTTGAGGTCTCAATTCTCCAAACCTGTACCTCCTCCAAACTCCTGTTTCCTACTCTTCACTTGGAAGTGGCTGTAAAATGCAAAGACCACATCCCACACTTCTTACAGAGCCTAGTAGAATATTAATTAATAGTAAAAATTATAAATAATTAAGGCCTTTCTTTCCTTCTTCTCAGAGGTTGTGCATGATGTGAAAGGGTTAAAATAGTTTCAAAAGAATATACAATTTACACATTTAACTGCTGAATATGAAGGAGAAGAGCTGAATCAATGAGACACATTCCAAAGGGTGATAATACAAGAAAAATCTGCCAGCTTAGATTTCAAACCCCAGTGGAGACCACTTGGGTAAAATTAACTGAATGAAATGAAATGAAATGAAATGAAATGAAATGAAATGAAATAATATATCATGAAATAAAATAAAACAAAGTATTCATATGGAGTCTATTGAAGATCCCCTCCTAAAAAAGGAAAGTACAAGGAAAGTGCATGCAATCGTACACATACGATCTGAAAAAAATACAGAATCACTGAAGAACTACTGTATAGGAATAGTCCCTGAGTAATCAAGAAGGAGAGCCATGGTTCCTTACAGACCCTTCTGAAGTTGACAGACACAAGGACAATTCCCACCCATAGTGGTTTGGCCAAATGTCCCAGGAAGAAAACACAAATTATGGAAATTTGTATAGAGTAACCCAGCAGCCTTCACTCAACATATGTGCTCAGCAGCCGACTCATCCTCTCAGTCAGGACCTTGGCAGCTGATTTTGCCAGCTCAAGTCTCCTGTAAAGAGAAGGCCTAGAAAAGTCTTAATGTTTTCTGTACTTACCCTCTGGCAGCCCCTAGATCCATCATTAGACTGGTGCATTTCCAAGCTCCTCTGGCCAGGCTCTTTGGCAACACTAAACTCCCCCAACCTAGTTATTCCCAATCCTCATCTCTGGTAAAATGGCAAAACAAAGCAAAACAAAACAAACAAACAAACAAACAAACAAAATAACCAACACCCTACTGTTCTGAAGTTGTCTTTGTGAAACCTTAGTGAAGCCCTGTGCCCATCTAGTGTCTTCCTTCCTGCTGTGTCAGGATGAAAGGGAATTCCAGCATATTCTGTACAATTCAGTTTCCGAAGAGTTGTCCACATGCCACCATCTACTGAGGCATAGGACATTTCCTGTGGTTTTGGCGAGGGACTGGCAGTGGAAACCTCCATCCTACCTACTGCTACCCAGTGAATGTGCTTGTTTTCCATTTGGAAACATTTTGTAGAGCAAAATCCTGGCTAGGAAAGCTCCCTGGCCATCCCATTTATATTATTTTTCAGAACAGAAGGAAACGGTTCATTATGTTCCTGTAGCATGGCACAGTTGCAGAACCCGCCTCTGCCCATTTCCTCATCAATTTCCCTAGCAACGAGGCAGATCAGAACTTTTCCACACTGAATCCCTCTAGAAGGGATTTATTTAAGTGGGCATTCTTTTTCCAAGAGAGCTCACCTCCAGGTTACTCTGAGATTACTTGGTGAAAGCTAGGTGACAGCCTCAGCTTCCTTCTTTTTTGAGTAAGTTTTCTCTGTCCTTCAGGACTACAGATATAGTGTAAGAATGAACAGGATGTTGTGGTGGGACTTTGAAGACAGATCTCTGGAGAAGGACACAAGTAATAAAGGAGAGAACACTTGGTAGCATTACAGATTGCCTAGAGAAAAAGCCATCAACAAACCCTTGGCTGTCATTCTGAATTTTCTCCTTTGGAGAGAAAGTTCCATGTTTCAATGCTGATATTTAAGGTCTATATGTAGGTGCCCACTAATGTTTATACCTACAGGTATTTAAGGTTCCCTTACAGCCAGTGAAGAGCTAGTAAGTATAGTCTTTAGAAGGGAGAAACTGAATTGCTGTAACACTAAGGAACTTAGACACTTCTTTCATGTCTGCACATATCAGTAGCAAAGTATCGGTTCCAGTCCTAACATCCCCAATGAGTTTTATTTACTAGATCAAAGAACAGAAGTTAACACTTAATTTGGGCAGAAATCATCAGTGTCCTGATGCTATTTTCCCAGTTGAGAACAGTTTGCTGATGGTCAGCGTCTTGTTGTCTTTGTGGGATGTTTCCAAATGACAAATGATCCCTAAAAAACTATTCCCAAGTGAAAAACAACCATATTGATTCTCCATCTATAATCTACCTGTTCTTGTTCTTGATACCAGTTCAGCAGGGTTAAAAGAAATGGATATAGAAAGGGGAGTGTAACAGGAAAACGTCTTTTAAGTCCATTTAAAATTTGGAATTCAAAACAAAAAGAAAATCCCACAGCTTCTTACCAGCTTGACACAAAAACAAGAGTTCTGACTTTCTTTTTATCTCCTTTTTTTTTTTTTTTTGTTTTCAAATCTTTTTATATACCTTTTATCTTTCTTTATCTTTTTTTTTCTCTCTCTCTTTTTTTTTTTTTAATCATAAATTGTAGAATTTTGACACTTTGAAATTGTTTTTTGAAAGAAATGGAAACATTTTGCCTCCATTTTGGCCATTGGAAGTTCTAAAAGAGAACTTCCAGTTCATCTGAAACTTCATTTCAGACTGAAAATGCAGAGACTATCCTGCTAGAATTTCCCAGATGAATGATAATTAAGATTGCATTCTATGAACGCTAGTTAAGATTACATAAAAGCCAGAGTTTCCCCTGCCCCCTCCCACCCCGGAAAACAAAACAAAACAAAAACTCTTAAAAAATTTTCTCCTTGCCTCCTTCTTAAATCCTGCACAGTCCCAGTTTCAGAGGATCGTGTTATGTTCTACTCCTTCTTTCAGACACCGTGGCTCTTTGGGGAGTTGGTGGGGCTCCCACCAAAAGGGTGGGGAGCCCTTTTACGAGACTGCTAGCAATGAGTGTCATCTTTTGCTATTCTCTCCCAGAATGGATAAGGAACTTGGTGATGGTTAACAGCAAAGCCTTGTGTTAGTTTGATGAAGTATTGGGACTCGTGTGCTTTGTTTATATGATCACTATCTTGTATCCAGTGTGGTGCAGAATAGTGAGAATGCCTAAACATAAATAAAATGCAAAACAAACAAACAAGCAAACAAGGGAAATAGCAAAAAAAAAAAAAAAAAAAAAAAAAAGCAATAACCACTAGCAGTGTCAGCCTCACACCTCATTTATTTTCCCTGCAAGTTACCTGGCACCCACCAGGTTCAGTTTAGCTATCTGTTTTTATCAACCCTGAATTGGTGGCATTTCAAGTATTTCACATGAACCATCTGTTCTGTAGAAGTTTTTTGAAAAAGAAAACAAAAAAACAAAAAACCTTCTTCCCAGAATGACAAAGTGGTGGAGAGAAGTTTCTGAAATCATCTGTCTGGCTAAGTTCCTGCTGGAATCATTCATTTAATACTACTGGAATTTCCAAACAATGAATTAATTAAATGTGCCACACAGTTGATTAACTAATGTGTCAGAGCTTTGGAAAAGTGCATGCTGCCTATATATTTTAACATATACATAGACATATAAAAAGATATGTATCTATATCTCCTTGTATATCTAAGTAAAAAACAGACCATACTCAGTGAAGTTCAGGGCTGAAGATGCTTTTCATGCATCAGTGGACTTGAAAATTCAACAGCAGAATACTAGGGGAAGTGGTAAATCATGACAGGGACACCTGGAGCTAAGGGTGAGTTATCACTGGTGTATGATATGTTTTGTGAGTCAGAAGTGAGTTGCTTCAGAAGAATATGATTTAGGAAGAAGTACTCAGCTCTTCATCAGGCCTGTCCTTAACAAATCTTCATGCTCTCTCATTTTCATAAGTGCCACTCAATAATCTTTTCAATAATGATGACATCCCAAGGTCAAATAATAAAAGAACATCACCCTGTGATAAGGACTGGAACAGAGGCTGAAATATGGTAACAATTTCATTCTCGATATATCTCTGGGGAAAGGCTGAATGCATTCCAATCCAAACAGGGTTGCTTACCTTTATCTTCAGTATATTGCTATTCTATGTCCTTTAGCATTTTATCTTTTGCCTTCTTAAAGCACTCCTTTCCAAGTCTTTGTATTTATTCTAATACGTGTCATCCAACATCCTGACAATTAGGACTTAATAACATGTTCTGCTATCAGTACAAATATCAGTACAAATATTAGTACAAACACTGCCTTCCCATGCCATGTGTAATTGCTTTTTCCACTGAATAAAATTACCAGTATTAACTCAGCATTTTATTCCCCCTTCACAAACAGTACAGCTGAGAAACAGAGATTTGTTCAAAGCCACAAAATGAATCAACCGTCCAGAGACTTTCTTTGTGCATTCCTACAGTGAATATTGGGTGTTCTTTCCCTTTGCCCCTTAATCCTTTGCCCCTTAATTGCTAGGCTAATAAGTATTTAAGAGAGAGTCCAAACCTGAGACTCATAATGTTTCCCCATGTTATGGTTTCACAGGATGTAGAAGCAGGCTGTATGCCTTCCACCAGTGAAATTCAAGCACTTGTAGGCTACCTCTACATTTTCCATAGGACCTTGTGCCAGGCAGCTGGCTGAGATGTGGCATGCTTTTCATCTGTGCTTTGCGTGAGTGGATCACCATCAGCATGACTTCTGGCAGCTCCTTCCCTGCTTATTCCCTTCTACCCTGCCCCAGGTGATATTAGATTCCCATAGGAAGGAGGCAAAAAAACTTTCCTACCTGTTTTTGTCCCCTAAAGTTGTGGGTAGGGTTATATGTAGACAGAAGCCTGCCTGAGAACAGAGTAAGGGATAACAGGGGCCTAGGTTCTCTCACCCCATCATACCCCAGAATGTTACTAAAATCTCTTACAGGGCTGGGTTTTCTGACCCAGATGGACACATCGGGTTGCATTATGATGAGCTGCTTGGACTGAAGCAAATTATTTATTCTTTATATCCAACTGCTGAGTGAGACTGGTACTTCCAAAGAGTTGTCCTGTACCTGAAGCACTGATCTTAAGCAAGGATGAGCAACTCTCTGCTTCCATCATTGCTGAGGTTAATTTAAACTGGAATGGCACTGGGGCTGAGCAAATGCCCATAACTAACAAACAGTGGAGGCTTCCCTTCATGTGAGAAAGTTTCAGAGGAAAATGGAGAGAACTTAAGAGTGTGCCTGCTTCCAACAGCCTTGATTATTAATGAGCCCCAGGATATACCAGCGAACCCTCTCATTTCTGAGAAGAGTGAGAGGAAACCATGCACAGGAACAATCCTAGACAGGGTCTCAGTCTCAATTTAGCACCTTCTTTTTCCTTCCTTCCTTTTTTTTTTTTTTTTTTTTTTTTTTTTTTTTTTTTTTTTTTTTTCCTATTACTGTCTGTTGATCTGGTTGGAAATGTTTGCTTTTCCTGGCAAATTGCTTCATATGCCAGTGGGACTACTTAGCTGTCTGCTTTTAAGTCCTGGTATGACTAAACCTGAAAGAAAGACCCTGCAGAAGGAGGTGGCTGCAGATGAGGGGAAGTGCAGAATAATTTTATGCTCTGAAGGAGTCACAAAGCTCCAAGTAAGTTTGGGACAGCTAACTCCCAAGCTGGCATTATCATGTCTTTCGGCTACAGGCAGCAGGGAGGTGGGTCAAAGCGGGTGGCAGTTGGCAGACACTTTAATGACATGATGTGATGACAATTCTGCCATGATTTTAGGCCCTCAGGCATGGAAGAGGCCCGTCCTTGGACCTCCAGCATCAGAAGAGAGCTGGTTGCAGAAAATCACTTCACATAATCATGTCAGAACAGGGACCAGGCCTGAGTATTCCACTTTCTCCAGGAGGAAAGCAAAGCGGAGGCCAGCACAGACAGATGTGTGAGCACTGATGAAATACTAAGTGCACTCCAGGGACAGAGAGTGAAATCAAAAGAGGGACTTGCCTTGCTTTGGACCTGGACTCTGCATCCTGTCTGTCTCCTACTACCAATTCAAAAAGCTCCATCCTGCATGTAATCTGTGCTTAGTCCCAGATGTGTGCTTTAAAACCAGTAGTAATAGATTTTCAAAATAAGATTAAAATAGGGCTAAGAACTATTGGCCCAACAGCAGATAAATGTGGTCAGATTTAGTAGAGGGGAGGGAAAGCCTAGAGATTGGAAAGGATTAGGTTTGCACCAGTATATCTGGTCATCATCTCGTTGTTCTGCGTTTGATGTGGTTCTCTAAAGAAGACTGCAGGAACAGGTTTTGCAGCTCTCTGCTAGACATGAACTTCTGAACAAGGAGGCATAATATGAAGGTAGGAGTAGGAAAAAAAACAACGTTCAGTCTCTTTAGTGTCTCTTTAGTGCATCTGGCTCCTATTTAGTTTTGTAAATGTCTGGGTACTACAGCAATGGGCACATTCTCCTGGAGACAGTCCTTGTATGACATGGTTTAGCAAAGGCGAGGCTTGAAATGCTCACCACCGGTGCCAAGTCCAGTGACGGAGCTGGCGATGTGCCTCACCTGGAGTGTTAGTATTATTTTTATGGTACTGTGCTGTATTATGTGCACATCTATGCGTCTACGTAAGAAGTGTGTGTGGGGGGGTGGGGGTTGCAAACTTGTATGTAAAAGAAACAATTTCTAGGTGTATGTCTAGCTGAATTTTTTGTAGTCTACCTCATGGCTGCCCTCAATACCACAGTTGTGAAGGGTACAGTGAAGCTGGACACAGTCATGACAGAAACTGGTGGAGAACACCCTCAGGATCATATATTCCCCTCACCCCCCCATAAAAGCCCAAGCAGGCAGCCTGCAGGCTCTGTGCAAGGCAGCTGAGCAGCCAGGAGCGAGACAGAGCATGCCACGCTCCGACACTCATTAACAACGGAGCAGGCGCAGGCCCAAGATGGACCAACACACTCAAAGGTTTGGGCTGATTTCAGGACACCTACGTAGACTGGTGGAGTCGGCAGGATGGGGCGAGGTGCCCAAGGCCTCCTGCTCCAGCACCGCACACCTCCCTGTGGGAAGGAAGCATTTCTCTGCCCAGCTGGCCTACCACGGGGGCGACAAGAGGTGCTGCAGCAGGAGATGGGACGGCCGGCACCTCTTTGTGGCTCTGCTGCTGCTAATCCTTTACCTCAACGCCCTGCAGAGAGACTGGCAGCCGCTGTGGACAGGGCTGTCTGCTCCCTCCCCTGGTGTGGTCAGGGCCCTCCCTGAAATCCAGGCCCATGCCTCTTCTGCAGGAGGAGCGGCTGGGGAAGTACCTGGAGTCAGGTCGTGACTAGCTGGGCCAGGCTGACCGCAGCCCAGGAGCTGCCATCGAGCTAGATCAGGGGAAGGAGGGAAGATTTCCTTCACCGTTTGAAACAAAAGGAACACAACCATAGATTGTCAAAACTGTTTAGACACCTAAGGCCTAAGGCTGGGACCAACAGCACTGAGCCAGGGACACTGGAGCAGTAAACAGGCTTGAATCCATTTGTTAGCTTGACCCTAAACCTGCTTCCTCCTATAGGTGCTGCACAAACCAAAGTATTCCCAGTTTTTCAAGTACCTGGTAAAGGCAACAGCTGCTCCGAGTGCTGGGAGCATCCCTTTTTAATTCCCTTGTTACATCTGTTAACTTGTTTGCCCCCTGTGAGAAGGAAAATGAATCACGGATGTCTTTTGTTTGCTAAATGTTAACAGCCCTGTGGAAAAACCCTCATAAAATATTCATCTCATCCTGCTTTTCTAAATTAGATAGTTACAGTTCCAACAAGCCCCAGAGAAGAGCTCTTCATTCTCTCAAAGGCACAGTTAAACGTTTCTGCAGGCTTTTCTGCACTCTGCGTCCCCCCCAGCCAAAGTTTCTGCTCCCCCAAGCCCTTTGCTGCTTTTATTCTTGCACACCTTTGTGTATATGGCACTACAATAGGAGCGGTAAAGGTTTCCAAATACATTCATCCATGTTCCTGGTTTATTGTTAAAGAAAATGAATCTATGTGCTATTGCAAATGCAATGGAAGACGGGGGTGGGGTGTCAGCAAGTGAACACTTCCCACTTGGGAAAGGAGAGGGAGGGGTCTAAAATGTTTTCAAGCCAGCAGGTAATTGCTAGACCTCAGAGGACACTACACCATCCACTGCCTTCCTGGGTGAAGGCAAATGCTTTTACTCTCAGGAGCGTTCCCCCTCCATCCTGTCCGTGTCTGCAAGGCAGCCTGGAACAGAGGTGCCTTCTCAGGCCCTGTGATTTTCTCCGTGCTTTCCTGCCCAAACCAGGTGCACGTTTCTACGAGGAGGAGGATGGGCACAGCTGAATGGGAACAGTGCTCCCTGCCTTCTGCTAACCTTTCCTTGAGGCTCCAGCATGCCTTCCTCCTGCGCTGATTTCTGATGACTCACAACAGGAGGGAAACAATCCTCAGATACTCTTTGTTGCTTGAAAGCACCAGGGAGTGAAAGAGAAAGGGAGGGAGAGAGATTTAGACTGGAGGAGAGGGAAGAGGGTTTTGGTGCCAGCTCCCTTTCTGAATAATCATTATGGGTAATGACTTGCAGATCTTCAATGTGGTCTGCGTTACTTCAGGCTGATTTGTTCCATACAGTGACCTTAGCGAGGCTGCGAGAGTCGAAGCATGTGCCTTGCTGCATTTCGTGCTCTCCTTGGAGTCTGAAGCAAGAGGCTGCTGTGACCAAGCTGGTGATGACCTCCTGGCTATGCTGTGGGCTCCTGCCCACAAGCCAAAAGCTTTCTCATGTAGCAGCCATAAAATACTTTGCATGGGGTTCTGTTCATGGCACTGGGAGCTATTCTTTTCTCCTGTGGTGCTTGTTAGCATTGGTTGGAGGCAAAGCTGGCTTTCTGCAACCCGGGGAAGCTGCCCTGCATCTGTCAGCCCCTCTGCAGCTTCAGCCAGGGAAGGAGAGTTCAGCCCAGTTTGTGGAGGAAGGGAGATCTCACAGGGGCGGTGCTGGGTTTTCCCAGGCATTAGCATTTGCAGGCCACAGCCAACAGTGGCCAAGAAGCTGTTGGTGAGCAGCTAGCATGCAGGAACACCTCCCAGTATTTTATTCCTTCCACGCAAAGGGAACATCATTGTCAAAGGAAAACTGTTGGTTGGCAGGGGCTACCAATTTCTGAGGATTGAGGGGGCAGTGAGGACAGGATGATGTCTCCTTCCAAAAGATTAAGATAATTCACCTGGACAACTTCCTATTCCAGAGTAACTGGGAAGGTAGATGTGCATCTATAGGAAGAAGTTTTTGGAGAGGGTGGTGTTACCTCCCAGGACAGGGGTGAGGGGTTGGGTCTCTGCTCCAAACTGCTGGCAAGTGTTGTGGGTCACCGGGGGGGCCACAGAGGCAGAGGAGAATTTGCAGAAACAACAGGAAAGATTAGGGAGTTAGTCCTGGGGAACAGCTTGTTTCCGAGACCCTCAGGCATGCTTTTCGGATCATAATTCAGTAAAAGTCAGTCAATCTCCACCATCACTTTTACTGGCAGGATTTGATCTAATTTGGGAAAACACACAAACTGATGGGAGGGATGGAACAAGCTGTGTTTGAAAGAGAAGGAAACAAGGCTCTCCCCTTCCGTCTGAGCCAGTTGTTCCTGCGTGTGCCTTTCGTCAGCAAGTGACTTTTCAGTGGCTGTAGGGCTGCACTGAAATTAGCCAATAATCCCACTGAATTCTGCCGGAGTGGGTTCAGACATGCCAGAGCTTGAGAAACAAAGCATGTATTAAAAAAAAAAAAAAAAAAAAAAGGAAAAATAAAAAAGGAAAAAAGGAAAAAGCTCTGGTTTCACAGGATATAAAGTGCTCTTGTTTCCCTAGCACATATTCTATATGTGGAAAGCAAGAAAATAAAATTACAGCTAATAAATTTTAAGTGCAGAAAGGCTTCTTTTTCACATATAGTAGTGCCCAGTAGCACCACTAAAGTTAAAGGCCTGTCAACATTTTCATTAATAAACCCCCAATTTTCATGAGTTTATTACTCAGCCATAAAAACCTGCTTCTAAGTTTAAGCTGGCATATGAGTCTTCAGCTCCTGACCCCTCTTCCCCATCTGAAAGCTTGGGGAATGCACACAGATGTGATTCAAACATTTACTCCACCCTTATTTTGCACCACTAGAATGCCATTAGAAAGGCTCCTTATTTGTCTCAAGGAAACTGGAAAGGTGGATGCACATGTCTTTATACCACAGACTAACAGCATTGGAATTAGACCCTTTTTAACAATACATTCAAAATTAGTTTGGCTGCAGGAATGTAAAATGGAACAGAAGGCAGATTTCCAGGATAATGTTTCCTGTGAAGAAATTTGGCTTCATGTAGGAGTTGTGGAAGAGTGAGATGGAAAGAGAATCAGACTGACATTTTGAAGTCTAGTGCTCTGTTATCTCCCGTGCTTGGGGCTGCTTTGAGCTTTCCTCACTGCTCAAAATTAACTGTCAGTAATAGACAGGACTGACATTACAAGAACCCTGAGAGGCTTCTGAAAACAAAACAAAACAGAACAAAATGAAGTAAAACAACAACAGCAACAAAAACTGTTCAGTTCGCTTAGTCCGTTGGCCACATGTATATGAAGGCATAATTCTTCTAGTTGTCTCAAGAGATGAGGACAGCAAAGGCTGATAAATGGGAAATAAAAGCAATATCAGTTTTTCAGGGTCAAAAGTTTGTTTCCCTGCATGCCAGCCCAGTGCTCCAACCACCAGTATTGCTCTGTGATTAGGAAACTCCTTCAGGCTTTAAAAGACACCTCACTGCTTGCTGCCTACACCTAGGAGAGTGCAAGAAATAAGAACACCAGAGCATCCAGGGCGAAAGCATCTTGACTTTGATTTTTTTTATGTACCTTTCCTAGTAAGCCTGATTCAAGCATCTGAGCATCCTATCCCTGCTTTCCAGTCACTCAGTCTGACCTGTTGGAGAGAGCTGAGTGTCTGACCCTATACCGAGGAAATGTCTTGTCCTACTTGGGATACACAGCCCTGACAGGCTTTTTGTGCTAGGAGCCATGGTAGCTTATTTTCACAAAAGTCAACAGTCTTTTCTTTAGAACATTTGCTGAAAAAAATCAAAAAAACTTATTTTCCATTCCAGCTTCTTATGAAGCATCTTGTATCTACAAGTATTAGGCGATGTCCCATGTTATTAGGTTTTAACTTGGTCTGTTTTGTGTTTGTCAACGTCTCCAGCTAAAGGCTGCACTGCCCCAAGACTCCAAAGTGTTTTTTAGATGTCTCCTACATGACTGTAGAACAATTATACATACAGAGTATCCAGATATTTCGCAAAATTAATATTCAGATAATTCAGCTTTAAAGGAAAGAATTCAACATCATGAGAACAGATTTGCCAAACCAATAACCACCAGTCTGGACCCCAGTGAATATCAGAGATACCTATAAACCGTAGATCACCTTTCATATGAAGGAGTGAAAAAGACAACCTCAGGGATAGCCAAGATCTTGGTTCTGGCATCTTTCTGTTTCTAGGAAATATGTATTTAAGTTCCTTTAAGTGTCAGGAACCTGTGTGTTTGCTCTCATCATGGATTTAGCCAGGGAAAAATTCCTCCGTAGGCATCTGGCCACATAGGATTATGTTTTGCAGACATGTTTGAAATCTAACCCATTCCCATGTAGGAATGGGTTTTTAAGGAGCAAGTATCTTGAGCTGCTTCAGGGTTAAAGGTATGGGTAGGATTTCTTGGTGCTCCTTTGTATCATTTACCTCTACAGGCTTACTCGCTCCTTTCTGCTCCCTTTCTTTGGCAGCATGCTGCAGACACACAAAAAGGTGGCTATTCACGGCCTGGCAGGTGGAAGATTAATCCCGACAGAGGAAGAATTTCTTGATGAAGTGACTTCAAAGGCAAAATACCATGGATGGGGAGGGGGAGGGTGAAGCAGGCAACACTTATGTGAAGGAAGAAGAGGGAGCCTGTGCCAGTTGGCATCAAACTCTAGAAGAATAACCTTCGTCCTCAGGGCTGACACTGGCAGCTCGGCTTAGTGCATTGGCAGCTCTGCTTGTATTGCAGTTTCGGCTTCCCCCCAGCTCCTGGCTGATTCGCATCCAGGGGCACAAAGGGCACCTGGCCCATGTCCAGTGCCTGCACCAGGTAGAGCAAAGAAGGCTTTGAAAGAAACAATAGAGGTATGTAACAAATCCCTCCTGGGAAAACTGAGCTCTTTATCCCTCCTTCCTGCTCAGCCTGTTGTAGTAGAGCCGACTAAATCCCTGATGGCTTTGGGGCCTCTGTGTAAAGCTTCTCTCTCATCACAGTTGTAGAAGTCAGATAATTTTATTATTATTACTATGGTTATTACTTGGATATATTACTTGTATATATAATAATAGTAATGATAACAAAATTCTGTTATGTGGTCTTTTTCAGGCACAGGAGCGAACTGGTCCACTTACTTCAATGAATGCCATGGAGGAGGTCTAAGTAACCACTGTCTTCCTTTTTGGAGAGCTTTCTAGTGGAAATTTCTCTCATGATATGGGTGTCTCAAGGAGACCATGGTGACATTTAGAACAGGTAGAAAAGATGCAAGAAATATCTGCTAACAGAGGCCAGTATCTCACCTAAGCTTCTTCAAGACATCCACTCAACCAAAATGTAAAGTCTGAGGGAGTGAAACAGAAATTAGCCACGATCCTCTACAGCTTTTCCACCAAAGCGCTCTTATTCTCTTTTAAATCACATTAATCCATGTTTTGGGTGTCCTGGACACAGATGAAGAAGATGAATGACCTACATAGGCAGATATGCAATCCTGTGGAGGTAGCTGCATTTCATCCTGAAACATACTATCTGTAAGGATCACACAGCTATCTTCAGTGTGGGAAGCAGAAGCTCTTGTACAGCAGAGATAAATGCTCGTCGTACTCCAGAGCAGGAAGTGAAGCAGAATGTTGTATCAAGATCAAACTATGTGGGAAATTGAAGGAGACAGGAGTTACCACATTAGCAAACCAGCCAGAGCTTTGAAGCACATCTTTAGCCCTTGTGAAAAGTGTGCTTTAGTTTCCTAATATATTTTAAATTGCACTGCACAAACACCAAACTAGTTCAGAAAACTCAGCATTGATCTTCTCAGAAGTCTTTCATCCAAGAGTTAAGCAGGCTCATCCCAGCTTAATCTACAAGATTGTTAAACATATGCAAGTCAAAATCGAATAAAGCTCATCAGCAATGAAGTCTTTGTCTTAGGTGAATTGTTAGCATCAGTCACCTGATCTCCTTTCCCTCCCTTTGTTGAAAGAAAATGACTGACTGGTTTAGACAGTAGAACACCAAATAACAGACTTTGAGATAAACCAGCCTCACAAATCTGCTGTGTAGGTTTGCTAATTTACCAAAGCTAGTATTTGGGGTTTTCTCAGAAGGTGGGTTCCAGAGATGGCAAATGTCTCTAAGCTGGACTGAACCTAAGGAAAGATCAAGGAAAATCAACATCAAAGATTTTTAATGCAAACCAGTAATTATTATCTGGATAGTCATGGAGAGTCCTTTCATCAAATTCTTCTTCCACCAGGCCTGGAAAAACTTTATTTGGCCTTGTGGATTATGAAGATATGGTCTTTTGGTTAAAGCCAGTCAAGAAGTGCCAAGTGTTTTGTGTTTGATAATGTTCACGGCCATATAGATGAAGAGGAAAAACTCTGGTGGGTCTGAGCAAGACAAAGTTACTCTGGGACAATGAAACACTTTGAATGAAATGGATTCTACATCTCCCCCCCTGTTTTTATAGTTCTATAAATTCTTTGCAGTACCTAACTGCAAAGGACAAGGAGTGTGAGGTAGAGAAAAACTGGGTTCTGAGACTGTCAGCAGCTGAGGCTGCTGCTGGTAAGGCAGACTGTATTGGACACACCAGCTGGAAGAAATCCTGTGGCACCCCGCAGCTGCAGCTGCTCATTCCAGCCTCTGAAGCACAGCATGTTGCTCTTTCCATGTGATATCACCACTGCTGCTCAGGTCCATGGTCTGAGCCCTTCATGTTGCTGTTTAGGGCACAGCTTGGGTTGTTTTTTGTTTTTGTATCGTGGAGAAGTACAAGGGGATTGATCAGCTGGGAGTGAGGGTATGGGCAACTCCCAGCTTTAGTGGAATGGTGCTTGGAAACATCTTTGAGGTGCAAAGCAGAAAAGGCTGCTTCTGACTTCTTCTGTCCTCCACAGATGTCAACCAGGGAGTCCATCTCCTACAGTACTTCTAATGTATTAGCGGCAGATCTGAAGAAATTGTAGTTCAAAGAAACTTGCTCTACTCCTATAGCAACCTCTGTAAGCACATTGTCAAAAAGGTGAGGCCAGCAACTAAGTTAGCAGTTCACTGTTGGAGAAGAGGCAGCCAACACCTCTTGTCCTCCTCAAGGCATGCCACAAAGTCCCCTCTGATTCCTTTTGTTTCCTACAGCTCATATTTTTTCATCCATCCATGCATTGACTTAACTTCCAAATCTAGTAGTAGCATGGGTTGGTACAGGAATGATCCTCAGTTCTCACATCATCTCTCTCCCTAGGCAGACAGAAAATATCTCAGAAGTAAAAGTTGGGCTACAGCCATGTATTCAGAACTAATGTGCATCATAATCTGGGCTTTCTCAAGGCTCAGAAACCCCCATCTGACTCATTGTAGGTATGGAGGTCAGTATCAACTTCCCCTGAAATTCAAATGTTTTGGGGGCTGGAGCTTAGTTGTCACTTCTTGGAATAGTCCCCAGCAGGAAGGACAGCTGTGGTAGATGTCTGATGAGTGATGGCTGCTCTTGGGAGGCTGCAGAGCTGGGGAATAAAATGTGTTTTCTCCTGCTTACTGTTAACAAGAAGAAGTTGTAGTTCCTATAGCATTATTTAGCACTAGTACATAGTAAAGGAAGAGCATTGTGGGGTGTAGCAAGGATTTGAGCCTGTTTCCAGGGAAGCAGAACAGATTCCCTGTTCCAAAACAATCAGAACATTACTGCCAGGGAAAGCAAAGGCAAATGTGTTTTTAGACAAATGAACTAAAAGATTCTTAAAATATTTGCAGGCTATGATTTACCTTATCAAACATCAAAGGAAAAATGTTCTTCACAATGGCCTTGTGTGTCTTTAGCCACATATGGACCACAGTTTGAGGACTATGGGAACTGAAATAAGAGAGGAGATGCAGAAAAAGGCAGGGATGCATCACAGATGGATCACTGGGAACTGCTCTAAGACCATCAGTAAAAGGTTTCATTGTTTTTAAAACTTTTTTTTTTTTGGTGTGTGTATACAGTTAACGTACATCTTCTGTTCCTTGTACCCCATACTCTCACAGCCTCTCATACACCTTTATATACATACATTTTGCCCTTAACTCTGCCCTACTTATAAACACTCAAACAGTAACCTAAAGGGAAAGAAGCTGACCTGAGGCTGTTGTCCCCTCTAAGGAAAAAGCCCTGTCCCTTCATCTTCAGCAACTGATTAAATCATGCCTTTCTTTCTCCTCAAGACACTTGTGTCTACAAAGCAAGAAACTAAAAAACAAAACAAAACAAACCTCTAGCATTTTGAAAGAGATGTGACAGTTTTGAAGAAACTGAGTAAATAGTTTATCCCACAAGGACAAACAATATTTTTGTTTCTCTAAATAAGCTGTCTTGGGCATGTAGAATTACTGAAAAACCACAGGAATCTCATGTCTGAGCTGAGGGATCCTTTGAGACTGGACTCCCAAAGGACAATGCTTTCAGTCCATGACTCTCTGGAAGCTAACAGACAAGTTAGTGTGCAAAGTCCTGGGCTTGCAACCATTTCTATACCAGCTGAGGCGGTAGACTAATGTGTTTTCTATTCTTTCATTTGCTAGACAGAGACCTTAGACACGTAACTACAGGGTATGTTTTAGTGCTCAGGAGAAAAGGGAGCAATACTTTGTAGCTGGAGGTTTTAAAGTAGAGATTTAACTAGCACCTGTCAGGACTAATTAAAGTGTAGTTGATCCTACCATATGGGAGAAGATTAATTAAAGGACACCTTGTGAGTCCTACTAGGTATATTGCTATTAAGAAGAAGGTAGAATTGCAAGCTTGTCCTCACAATGTCATGTCATCAATGGGGCTTGGAAAGACACCCCTCTACTTTGGGACTCTGATAAGAGTTCTGATGCCAAGATCATCACAGTTGCTGTTCAGACTACAAATGACTGTCCCCAGGTTATGCTGTCTGAAGCACTTGTCATCTACCAGTTTGTAACCAGGGCCTGTAGGAAGGTTGTGCAGTCTTCCTCATCCTTCCTCTCCCTTGGCTTTCCTCTCTTTCCTGTATGATCTGTAAGTTCACAGATTCAGTGGGAATCTAAGTGGGTTTACCCTGCTTTTATTCTTAGGTCTCTGGCCTAGCTCAGATGAGATCAACAAGGTCTTATGGTACACAGATATTTGCTTAGAGGCAGGGACTCTCTAGTAAGAGCACACTAACTTTGACGGAGTCCCCGAATTATATGGTTTCTATAGTTGATGCTGTTGAGTTTGGAGCCAGCTCATGTGGTTCTCCACAGGGATTCATTGTGTAACAGGCATAACATAAATGTTACCTCTGGAAGTTCCTGTTTATTTCCATGAATTTTGACAGCGAGACTAAATTGACCAAAACAAGAGTGAGAGACTCTGTTGCAAGAAGGGGAGAATTAAATAGTGGGTTCACTCTGTTGCCTGAGAGGAACTTGGCTTTACCCTCACTTTTTTTACCAGGAGAAAAATGCCTTTTGGTCAGCAGGTGTCTGTTTCAGGGCCCTAGAAAATATCAGGGATTTAAAAAGAAAACATTTTATTTTGGAAAAAATAGAAGGAAGAACACCTTTATGCACATTTTGAAGTTAAAAACTTTAGCAATAAAGAACTGAAGAGTAGATCCAAATGGCCATCATCTTCAACATTTCTGTTCACTACACATTCAGATTTTATCTACTGTGTTTTATTATTTGTATGTGGGATAGCTACAACATCCTGTCTCTGTGATTCTCTCCCTTCCATGTTTAAATTCCTGACGTGCACTAAACCTGAGTTCCAGGTTAACATGATTTTTCTGTATCTAAATATATATTTACTGAACATCTTTAAAAAGTATTTGTGTGGGATGTAAGATAACATTGAAATTCCTTTTGCTGATGATTTATAAAGCTATTT